>NC_137280.1:39177500-49177500 GCF_054371585.1 Giraffa tippelskirchi | reverse complement strand
CACGGTTCACGTATTGCTGAAGCCTGGCTTGGAGAATTTTGAGCATTACTTTACTAGCATGTGAGATGAGTGCAATTGTGTGGTAGTTTGAGCATTCTTTGGCATTGCCTTTCTTTGGGATTGGAATGAAGACTGACCTCTTCCAGTCCTGTGACCACTGCTGAGTTTTCCAAATTTGCTGGCATATCGAGTGCAGCACTTTCACAGCATCACCTTTGAGGATTTGAAATAGCTCAACTGGAATTCCATCACCTCCACTAGCTTTGTTCATAGTGATGCTCTCTGTGGCCCACTTAACTTCACAGTCCAGGATGTCTGGCTCTAGGTGAGTGATCACACCATCGTGATTATCTGGGTCGTGCAGATCTTTTTTTTAAAGTGCTACCTTAGATAGATATTTACCCCATGTGTTTAAAATATTGATAATATTTTAAGTGTATTGTCCCTTAAATTTTGTTTCTTAGTTAATTTTTATATTTAAAAATGCAATTTATTTTTTAACTAAATGAATATCCAAAATCTTGCTAATTATAACAAATGTCAGTTCTGGAGAGGTTTCAATGGACTGATTATTTTCTTTATTATGGCTGTGTTTCTGTGCTTATTTGTATGCTTGGTAATCTACACCTGAATGACAAATATTGTGAATTTTACATTGATGCTTATTTTGTATCTCAATTTTCTTTGTACTTATACATAAAGTTCCTCTGATTCTCTCTTTATATTGTTTACTAAATCCTACTTCGCACTTCTGTTTGCAAAATGGCTTGCTTTTCAGTTTTGTGAATTTTCTTTCATTTATTTATCCCCACTTGCTTAAGGACTCTTCAGTTTCTGTGTATTTTACACCTCAGACTCTTTGCCTTCCTAACCACCTTATATATAGCTGCTAGAACACATACATGCATATTATATATAATGTGCTTATACACAGGATTACTAGGAGTAATCATCATAGTCATAATCAGCAACTAGGCACTTAGCACATATTATATGCCAGATGCTAAAAATATAATATTTCTAACATTCACAAAATCTTTCGAAATGATTCTATTCTCATTTTATAGGTGAGAAGACTGAGTCTCAAAAACCTCTCATTTGTGTAAGGTCTCAGTTCTCATATGAGGAAAACATGAATCTAACATCTCACGTTAAGAGTTAAATATAAGACCTCATGTACTATGTGTTCAGTGTGTCCGACTCTTTGTGACCCCATGGACTGTAGCCCACGAGGCTCCTTTGTCCATGGGATTATCCCAGCAAGAATAGTTGAGTGAGTGGCCATTACCTCCTCCAGGGGATCTTCCTGACCCAGGGATAGAACTTGTGTCTCTTGCATTGGCAGACAGATTCTTTACTACTTGAGCCATCTGAGGAGCCCAACTTACATCTGCTTAGTCCCAAAGGTTGTAGTCCTGAAGGTGCCATAGCTCACTTCTGTAGGATGTGTATTATATTTTGAATGTTGTTATTTTTAAAGTCCTTTCGAATGGACTGTAAGCTTTGTGAGGTCTTTGAGTTCTTTTATATCATCTAAGCACAAATGGAGAAGGAAATGGCAACCCACTCCAATATTCTTGCCTGGAGAATCCCATGGACAGAGGAGCCTGGCGGGGTACAGTCCATGGGGTGGCAAAGAGTCGGACACGACTGAGCAACTAACAACAACAACAACAAGCACAAATTGCCTCAGCAGCCAATAAATATTGATCAACTGGTTGAATTTTTGTGACAGAATTCCTCCAAATAAGAATAAGCAGAGAGCAGAGGTGAGTTCAACCCAGAGAGGCTATAAGGCTCTTTTGCTCCAAAATTGTACTCACTGGACAATGGTCCCTTGATGAGAGAAAATAGCTCTAGAAAAATGAGTTAGTAACAATGAGGTCATTTTCCCCTTGGGGAAAAAAAATGGCTTCAATTCAATAACACCTGGACATTATATTTTACTGATATCCTCCAAAAAGTCAGGAAATAGGAGACCATCTCCAAGGCTGTTTCACAACTAATTCAGTGAACTTTCAGTCTTCACTTCAGTCAAGGTTGCAGTCACAAAATGGGGCATCTATCAAATTACTGGACAATGCAAACCGAAAGAATTTCTCCTAACCCTATACACATCTACCCAAAAGAAAAAAGAATACGAAAACTTCGATTAAAGGAAAAGATTCACGACCTAGCTTTTGCTCCCTACTCAATACATCTTCCATATATTCATTACAGAATTTTTCAATTTTTTCCTTTACTTTGGATAAGGTGATGTGATAGCTTCATTATGAAATGTAAGCTTTTCCCTCTCTGGCTATTACTGGATTGAAGAGATTAGATAGAAATACAAGTAAAATGGACATAAATACAGAAAAGGAATAGCTAACCTGGGGAAACCTATGTATCTTCCCGAATTTGACGACAGACTTGGGGATTTATAAACAACTATTATTAAGCTATAAGTGGTTGTAAAGACATGTGTTTGGATGTTGCAGGAATGTTGTTGTTGTTCAATCACTCAGTTGTGTCCAACTCTTTGCGACCCCATGGACTGCAGCACACCAGGCTTCCCTGTCCTTCACCGTCTCCTGGAATTTTCTCAAACTCCTGTCTATTGAGTCAATGATGTCATCCAACCATCTCATCTTCTGTCGTCCCCTTCTCCTGCCTTCAATCTTTCCCAGCATTAGGGTCTGTTTCCAATACTTTGGCCATCAGGCTCTTTACATCAGGTGGCTAAATTATTGGAGCTTCAGCCTCAGTATCAGTCCTTCCAATGAATATTCAAGGCTGATTTCCTTTAGGAATGAGTGTTTGATCTCCTTGTTGTCCAAAGGAAGCTCAAGAGTCTTCTCCAATACCATAATTTGAAAGCATCAATTGTTTGGCACTCAGCTTTCTTGATGGAAGAAGGAATGGTGCGATGTAGCCATTGAAATACATGAACAATGACATTTAAATAGAGTCAGATTACTTAGTCGTGACTTTACTGATGAGTAAAATTTATTAAACTGTTGCTTTCTGAACACTCATTCTAAGAATAAAATGGGATTAGATTTGATATTTTAAGCCTTAGCTACTGTGACTAGTGGCATTTAATTGTGTGCAATATATTCAAGTAAGCAAAATTGCGAATAGAACTGAATGATCTCTTAATGTTAACTGTGGTTTTTATTGACTCATTTCCCTCTGTGTTCCTTAAATATTTTATCATTCTGTTTCCCTGTTGCCTTTTATGCATATTTTCAAACAAGAGTTTTCTTGTTCTACAGTCTTTTAAATTAGATCACCCTGTTACTGTACCTATCAATATTGTAAGTAAACACTATTATCCCTGTTAATATAAATTGATCAGCATTTCATTTATGGTGTAAAATTCTATTACTGTCCATTAAATTCCCTGAAAAAGAAGACCTTAATCTGTGAGACATCTTTCTTTTATATGTAGCTAGAAAATACCACCAAATTCTCTTGGCACTTTAGGGTTTGTGTTTAGAAACTGGATGTTATTAAAGAAAAACACTAACTGGATATGATTTGTTATAACAATTGACAGGGCTTTAGAAAACACTCATAAAATGATATATAATAAATTCCCAAATAATGGAAAGATTTTCTTTTAAAGACTAATGCTAATTATTTTTAACTATTTTAAAAATAGTTTATAATCAACAGATTTCTTATTTTATGATATTTTTAAGCTGAAATCCGAGGATCAATTTTTTTAAAAAACTACACGGGCATTTTTCTGGCATTTATATAACCTAGAAATCAAACTCTTTGAAAGTTCTTGTTACCTAGATTGATGCTGATCCCTATAATACTGATCCTTTGTTTATTCTTAAGTTCATTTTATTTTTCTCAGATATGAAAGTCACTGGACAGCTCTTCTTATGTGGCTTTGTTCTTATAAGGAACGTGAAACTAAGAGACTCTCTGGATAAACCCAGGTGTGATAGGAAACTGATTTCTGTATCAGAATGGCTTATTGGATCTGTTTCTATGTTTGTTTTCTGGATTCAGTGGCTAATTTGGTTTCTAATCATGCTTTTGACCCCATTTCCAGCCTGTTTGTGGTACGGGGAAAAGAGAGACCCTGCAGTAGGTAATTAAGTCTGCAAATGCAAGGCTGCTTACTTTTCATGGCAGCAGATAATCAGAGTGCTGCTGCTCAAGTGTAAAATGCAGAAATTAATGATCCTATATAATACAGATTAAGGCTTTCATTTTAAAAACTATCAGTGCAGAAGAACAAAGGTAGGAAGAACAGCATGATATTTGGAATTCCAATATATAGTAAAGCTTGCAAATTTTGAAAGAGCTTTCTAAGCATGAAACTAATCAGAATTCGCCTTGTGTTCTAAGGTGATTGATGAGTTCAGAACGCAAATATGTGACTGCCCCATTGCATCTTTGAAAAGGCACAATTAGACACATTTGTCCATGTCTTTTCACTTGTAAACATGCTCTATTGTTCACTCAGATCAAATGGCTTATGTGGAAGCATTTAGCATACTGAGTGCCACATAGTAGGTACTCAGTAAATATTAGTGTTTGAATAAAAAAATTCATAAAGAAATAACAAAGCAATATCCAAGAGCCATGAAAATAACATGCACATGTTTAAAAAACACATAATCTCATAAAAAAATTTTATGTACTATTGTTTACCCCAGTCCAAGGGGCCACAAAGAGTCGGACATGACTGACCACACACACATACACACACACATACCTTGTTTACCCAGATATTTTCACTGTTAGGGCTCAGTAGATTACAAAAGGACTCCTGCCATGGAAGGGTATAAGTTTACAGAGTATCTTTCATAGAATGAAAGCTGATTTCCAACAAAATGCCAATATTTTTTGATACAAAGCTTACCTATCCCCCCCCCAAAAATGTATACATGGCACCATATGATCCAATGATTTAATTTTCACTGAGTCTAAGCATACTGATACAGCTCAGCAACATGATCAATTTAATCCAAGATTAAATCTATAGATTTTCCCTGTTCTTTCCTAAATTGTTAGATCATTATGATAATATGCTTCCCCATGATTCACTATCAACCATTTTGTCAATAATTTTTTTTCCTACAAAGTTATTTTTCATTTGTCACTGATAATAAACTGGTTAATCTGATAAATACTTCATTAAAGTAACAACAATGGTGCTATACTGTTTGTGTTACATACTGAGAAATTTAGACACAGAGTAAAAACAGTAGAACTTCCCCAGTGGTAGTGGGTAAATAATCAACCTGCAATGCAACAGACACAAGACACACAGGTTTGACCCCTGGGTTGGGAAGATCCTCTGGAGAAGGAAATGGCAACCCACTCCAGTATTCTTGCCTGGAAAAATCCCATGGACAGAGGAGCGTGGCAGACTACAGTCCTTGGAGTCGCAAGGATTCGGACACGACTGGGCAACTAAGTACAAACACAGTGACACAATTGTCATTTATAGGAACAGTCCTTATCAATAAAAACATATCATTTTGTTCTCTAATTTATACAGGTTCTCACCAGGTCATGCTCAGTGACTCTTAGATTGGAAAATACAGTCACAGTGCCTCTGAAATACTGCTTTAAAAGGTAAAGTCAATATGAGAACTCCAAGCTAAGCGATTCATAGACAGCACCACTCCCTTTCAGCAGTTGGGAAGACATTTGGTGTGTTGATCTGGCATGGTTCTAAGCTTGTATTAGAAAAATCATGAACACATGAAGAGCAGCATTTGTTGCATATTGGTAACCATTCTAATCTATTTATAAAATATGCTAGGCAGCATTGTTTTCTAAACAGAGAGAAGTGGATTTCTGGCATGTCTTCTCCATCAGATTTTAAATGACAAGAACATGGTTTGAAGCAAGCCCAGAAGTTACAATAATGAACTCTCTAGTCAAGCCCTTGTGCTTTGCAGTTCAACATTCACACTGGCCAGAACACGCTCAAGGGTTTAGTGTTTATTCATTGTTTATTCAATAAATACAGTCCATTGCAATACAAATTTGCTAATTTACGTTCAGTAACCGTATGCTGTCACCACCAACAATAGGAGAAAACAGAGTCGTCTTGTTGCACTAACACTGCAAGATCATGCAGATGTTTATAGCCAAATTGATCTATTCCTTCTGCAACAAATTATGCAGGTAGGTGTTTCATCTTAGAATTTTCCCGAAAGCAAAAATTAAAATCACTGCTTGGTTATCTTGAACCAAAATGATGCTATTAAAAGTGGGATAGTACAACTATTGAACAAGCTGGGTTCTCAGGAGGGTCTCGTCTTGTGCTGCTGCCTGGAAGTGGATATGTGGCCTCTGACCCACTGAATAAAAGCCAATAGGGGGAATTCCAATGCTGGGGCTCTCATGATGAAGGGATGAGGACCCAGGGTCCTGACTGACTACTCCAACATTTTCTCTTTTTTTTTAAAGATTTTTTTTTGATGTGGGCCATTTTATAAGGTCTTTATTGAATTTTTTGCAACATTGCTTCTGTTTTATGTTTTGCTTTCTGGCCATGAGGCATGTGGAATCTTAGCTCCCTGACCAGGGATTAAACCTGTGCTCTCTGCAGTGAAAGATGAAGTCTTCACCTGCACTGCCAGGGAAGTCCCCCAACATTTTCTTAGGCTCAGTTTCATGGTTTTAATATCTTTGAAAGATTTTTTTTATCCAAAAAAGCCCCCATTTATTCATTGACAAGTCCAAACATGTGAAACAATTGCTCTTCCAGGGTCCAGCACATAGTTAGGAACAGTCAGCAACTGGCACTAGAGTGGGTCTGAATTCGATCAGTTTCCCATGCAATGTGAACTGACAAAATCAGAGTGGGCACAGGAGATAAGAGAGGACTACAAGCCAAAGACAAGGGATTGAGCAAGAAAAATCATTCCTATTTCCTTCTCTTTAAGGAATCATTTTATTCACATCATTTGGTTTTAGATTCAGGCCTATTTATCTAGTTGCCAAAAAATAAGAAATAAAAGCAAAAAAAAGAAAACTGAACTGTGATGTTGGAGCTGTTGTTTTGTTTTTAATGTCCACTGGTCTTCCCAAGTGGTGCTAGTAGTAAGGAACCTGTTTGCCAATGCAGGAGGCCCAAGAGACCCAGGTTCCATTCCTGGGTGGGGAAGATCCCCTGGAGAAGGGTAGGGCAACCCACTCCAGTATTCTTGCCTGGAGAATCCCGTGGACAGAGGAGCCTGGCTGGCTATAGTCCACATGGTCACAAAAGAGTTGGACATGACTGAAGCAGCTTAGCACACACACACACGTTAAGGTTCTGTGTTTCTTAGATCTAAGAATCCTTTCAGGTTGACTTTACTATTGCTACCTTGTAGATGCAGATAAAGAGAGTTAGAATAAGGGACTGGGAAATGTCATTCAACCATAAATAGAAAAGCTGAGGCTCAAATGCTCAACTGGAAAACTGAACTAGTACAAATAAAACTGAACATCTTTAAAAGAAGCAGAATCTAGCTTAATTTAGCTTTGAAACATATATATTACCATACGTAAAATAGATAGCCAGTGGGAGTTTGCTGTATCACACAGGGAACTCAAAGCTGGTGCTCTGTGACAATCTAGAGGGTTGGGAGGGGAGGGAGGTTCAAGAGACAGAGGACATATGTATATCTATGGCTGATTGATAATGATGTATGGCAAAAACAATCACAATATTGTAAAGTAATTATCCTCTAATTAAAAATAAAATAAAAGAAGCAGCATGGTAGAAAGGTAATGTCCAGTTTTGTTGGTATTTATAACTATTTCCCACTCTCTCATAGTAAAGGCTACAAAAAATATACTAAGCTACTCTTTTTGACCCTTGCTATTTATCCTGAATATTCCTCTGATTCTTAGCCTTGAATCCATTCCTTCTTTCTTATCAATTTGTCTGCTTCCACATCTAACCCTATGAGTTTATGCCAGACTTGACTAGTTTTCCTTTTCTTTTCTGTCTCTATTCCAGATGAAATTTCTCAGATTAACTGTTCTTTACTCCATGCAATTAAAATGAAAGTAAGAGGCCCCTTAGATTGGACCCAGAATCCAGACCTTCATATCTGTAAGTGACACCAAATAGAATTTATCTCACTAAGTAATCAAATATATTATAAAACTACTGTAATTGAAAGATTTTGACCCCAACGTTAGAATAGTTATTTCAACTTCTCAGAATAATTAGACCACACAGATGTTACTATTTTTATCAAAATTTAATATTTGATGAAATTAACATAGTACATCAATATAGAAGAATAATATTCCATGAAGTATCTAAAAATGACTTAGAAGACTGAGGAAGGATGATATTTAAGATTCTAATCTTCTCCTATATACTAAAATAAACTCCATAGGCATTAAATAACTAAATAAGAAAAGTATCATCTCATAAATAAGAAAAAAATCAAAATATAAGAAATAACTAAATAAAAAAAGATTAAAAGGAACAATGGGATATTTAGAAATTGCTGAAAAGTTGATTCTGAACTAAAAAAAATATACTGAAGATATTAGGACAAGAACAATAATAATGACCTACTGAGCACCCATTAGAAGAGCTGACTCATTGGAAAAGACCCTGATGCTGGGCAAGATTGAAAGAAGGAGAAGGGGACAAAAGAGGATAAGGTGGTTGGATGACATCACCGACTCAATGGACGTGAGTTTGAGCAAACTCTGAGAGATGGTGAAGTATAGGGGAAGACTAGCGAGCTGCAGTCCATGGGGTTGCAAAGTCCAGAAATGACTGAGCGACTGAATAACAACAACTGAGCACCCAAATGAATGGAGTGAGACTAAGAGAAGCATGGCATTGGGATGAGCTTCTTCCTGCTTAGGAAAGAAGCCTCAAATAACAAACAAAAAAATAGGAGCTCTCTGAAAAACTAAAGCAAAAACAAAAACCCTCATAACTCAGGAAAATGTCCATTCATGCTAAGTTGCTTCAGTCATGTCCGAATCTGTGCAACCCCATGGACTGTAACCAACCAGGCTCCCCTGTCCGTGGGCTCCTCCAGGCACGAACACTGGCATGGGTCACCATTTCCTCCTCCAGGGGATCTTCCCAACCTGGGGATCTTCCAAACCATGGGATCAAACCCATCTCTCTTGCATCTCCTGCATTGGCAGGCAGGTTCTTTACCACCAGCTCCACCTGGAAAGCCCCAAGGGGAAAGGGGTGTGTGTGTGTGTGTGTGTGTGTGTGTGTGTACGCGCGCATGCGAGCACACACTTAGTTGCTCAGTCACATCCGACTCTTTGCGACCCTTTGGACTATAGCCCACCAGGCTCCTCTGTCCATAGAATTTCCCAGGCAAAAATACTGCAGTGGGTTGCCACTTTCTTACATCATCTTAAAATTCTTAAGTTGACTACCAGGACTTGGGTAGGAGATAGGAATTCAGGTGATGGGAGGCACCAATGTCAACCAGCTGGTCAGCTCTCTCTCTTACTCTGAAATTCAGACTGGCTGCTTCAGGGTTTGCACTTGAGATCTGTATTATGAAAGATATGGAAGAACCTGGTTAGGGAAACAGAAGCTGGCTGTGCATTTCAATATCCTGAAATGAATGCCTGCTTTTGACATGGTCAAAGCACAGTCTGCTCTTGCCGGCACCAAAACATTAACTTGCAGGCAGCCACACCCCAGGCACCTACACAAACCTCAATCTCAGCTCTGCTATTTTGAAAAAAAGCCTTATTTACCTTCCCATCTGCAAAGGAAACCCATAACAGTTACTATAGTACAATCTCACTTAGCTATTCATTTCTAAATTTTTGTGGGTTATTGAGAAGTTCAGGGTTAAGAGTATCTGTTGGGCTTCAAGAGAAGTCAGAAATGCAGAATTCTATGTGAGATTCCTCAGGCTTAAATGTTTGTAATTTTACAATTCTAAAAATATGTACAGCCCCCACACATCTGTAGACTGATCTAGCATTCTAGATCTAGTCTAATTCTTGTGACTTCTGTACTGTAACGAAAAGACAAGGAAATGAGAAATATGATAGAAACTTAAGAAGATTTATCAGTCTAGAATGCCAATATGTAACAAGAAGAATTCTAGAAAGAAATTATAGTTTTCCAATTATGTAGATTACTACATGTTTACAACATAGCCCTTAGGCACAATTTACAAGGGGAAAAAAAATGGAACTATTCTAGTAGGGAAACTATTCCCGGAGAATATCAAAGGCTTCCCAAGACTTTTTCAAGAAGAAAATAGATTTCATTCCAAATGTTTTGTGAAAAATAAGCTGGAAGATCTCCATAAGATGATGAAGAAGACACATACTTTTCCTATCAGTTAGAAAACTTGGATATTGGAAATGCCAGGGAAAAAGAGTTGTTCCATAAAGTCATGGTCCAAACATGAAGTGAATGAACTTGTGCCAGAATAATGGTGGTCAATAATAAATGACTGCATAGATTGTATGCTCAGTTGTGTCTGACTCCTCACAACCCTGGGGACTGTAGCTCTCCAGGCTCCTCTGTACACTGGATTTCCCAGGCAAGAATCCTGGAGTGTGTTGCCATTTCCTCCTCCGGGGGATCTTCCTGACCCAGGGATTGAACCTGTGTTTCTTGTGTCTCCTGAATTGGCAGGGGGATTCTTTACCACTGTACCAAGGGAAATAGGTAATATGTATCTGAGTAGGTATTACCTTTTAAAACAGAATTTAATTCAAACCAATTAATGTAATTGATTTAAGCATATAATTAGTTTTAATAATGGTCCTCTTTAACAATTAGCTTGCAAAATTCGTAAAAAATTAACAATTGGCTATTAAGGGGCATCCCAAGTGGCACTAGTGGTAAAGAACCCCCTTGCCAGTGCAGGAGACATAAGAGACACAGGTTCTATCCCTGGGTTGGGAAGATCCCCTGGAGAATGAAATTGCTACCCACTCCAGTATTCCTTCCTGGAGAATCCCATGAACAGAGGAGCTTGGCAGGCTGCAGTCCATGGGGTGGCAAAGAGTCGGACATGACTGAAGCAACTTAGCATGCATGCATTAAGAGGCCACCTGAGCTGGCTCCCAGGGCCTCTTTACCTCCTATTATTCAGTGTCTAGCTCCAGAAAGTACAAACCTATATTGAGCCTTCATCAGTTTGGTGGAGGGGTTACTTTATTTAAAGTGATTGATTAATTAATTGTTTTAATTGTGGTGAAATACAGATAGCGTGGAGAAGGAAATGGCAACCCACTCCAGCATTCTTGCCTGGCAAATCCCATGGACAGAGGAGCCTGGGGGCGGGGGGCGGCTACAGGGATCGCAAAGAGTCAGACACAGCTGAGCGACTGAGCACAAGAGCACAGATAACATAAATTTTAGCATGTTAACCATTTTAAAGTGTACTGTTCACTGACACTAAGTACAACCATCGTCACCATCCGTCTACATAACTCTTCGTCTCGCAAAACTGAAACTCTACCATTAAACAGTAATTAATTCTCCATCCCCTTTCCCTACAGTCCCTGGCAGCCACCATTCTACTTGTCTGTGTGAATTTGGTTTCTCAAGATACTTCATATAAGTGAAAGAATACAGTATTTGTCCTCTTGTAATTGGCTTACTTCACCTAGCAAAATGTCTTCAGAGTTAGTCTATGTCATGGTGTGAAGAGAGGTTCCTTTAAGGATGACCAGTGGTCCTTGGCAAACTTCAGAAACACTGAGTATTCCCTTTGCTGGCTCCTCGTCCTGCTGGTCCTGCCCGCCAGAGGATCCTGTCAGACAGTTTTCTGCTGTGAGTCAGGGGCCAGACATTGTTGAAAATACACATGCCAGGACTTCCCTGGCAGTCCAGTAGTTTAGACTCTGTGCTCTCAAGGAAGAAGGAACGAGTTCAAACCCTGGTTGAGGAGCTAAGATCTCGCATGTCCCACACCAAAGCTAAAAAAGGAAGAAAGAAAATATACTTGCCAAGCTCTCTAAGTTCACTTCACTTGGGTTAGGGTTACCCTCAAAGAAACCCTGTATTGTCCAATATTTATATAATAAATACTCATCTTCTCCCATTTGGTCTGGAAGGGGTTAATGAATGACAAACCCCTTTGGGGTTATATTTGCTATAGGACTCTGGAAGCCCTAAAGCATCTACTCTTCTCACCTCTGATTGGTGTTTAGTCGCTTGGTCGTGTCCAACTCTTTTGCGACCCCATGGACTGTAGCTCCTCTGTTACATGCCTGGCTCCTCTGTTACATGTCAGGCTCCTCTGTTCATGGGATTTCCTAGAAAAGAATACTGGAGTGGGCTGCCATTTGCTCCTCCAGGGGATCTTCCCGACCCATGAATCCTGCGTTGGCAGGCAGATTCTTTACTACTGAGCCACCTGGGAAAACCCTTTGTTCATTAGAGTATTAAAATTTAAAGTGATCCTCATTTTCTCTCTTTCCAGCTCTTCTCTTCTTTCCTTTCTTTTTGTCAAATGTTCACATTTCTAACTATATATTTATATATAACTGTCTCTATTTTTTTATTTTAAAAGGCACATGTTTACATATGATTCTCAATGGTATATCTGTTTTTATTCATAGCATTTCTTTCACAAACACCTGGATATATAATCCTAAGTAATGCTTTTTCATAAAGACAGATTAAAATTTACTAGAACAAATACTCTTCTAGTAAAACTGCACTAACTCAGTTATACCAGCCACCAAAATCAGGTTATTGGTATCCCATCTCTGCTACTAATGCTGTCCCCAGACTTTCCAAGACATTGCCCACAACTAATTGCTCCTTTAAACTTTCTTTCCCATTTTTTCTCATTCATCACCTCCTAAAATTTTTTTCAAAGCAGTTCTTCATTTTATAGTAATGCATTCTCATAGCTCCTATGTAGTTTAACTAGTAGGCAATAAATTAAGAACATATTTGCGATAAAAACAAATATCATGTATTAAAACATATATATGGAATCTAGAGAAATGGTACTGATGAACCTATCTGAAGGATGGGAATAGAGACACAGATGTAGAGGAGGGACTTGTGGACACAGTGGGGGAAGGAGAGGGTGGGATGAATTGAGAGAATAACATTGAAACTATAATTACCTTGTGTAAAATAGATGGCTAGTGGGAAGTTTTGCTGTTTCACACAGGGTGCTCAGCCTGGTGCTCTGTGATGATCTGAAGAGGTGGGGGTGGGAGGGAAGTTCAAGAGGAAGGGGATATACACACACACACACACACACACACACACACACACACACACACACACACACACACAAACTTATGGCTGATTCATGATGTCATATGGCTGAAACCAACACAAATTGTAAAACAATTATCCTCCTACTAATTATAAAAAAAAAAAAAAATAACGTATTTAAATATCATGGTCAAAATGAGATCTGGCACTTCATGCTCTCATTGATTGAATTTCTCCAGTCTCAGATAAAACCACATGGGCAGAATTCCTCTCCTATCTGTAAAGATAGAGAATTGACTAGGAAGCTCAATACTTCTAAAACAGTGCCCTTCTATGCCCAGGTCATAAGCAATTAAAAGACCAGAACATAGTTAGGCATCCTTATATCTTTGGTGCCTAGTACCTAGAAGTTGAAAAATTAACATGTGTTGAGTGATGTAAGTCATCAATATGGAGTCATATCATAGCTTTGTAAGATGCAACGGGAGAAACAGCCTCAATAAGAGAATGGCAATTAGAAAAATAAAATTATTATGCTCTGTTTTGGCACTAACTTTTGGCAGAAAGGGAATGGAAGGTTAGAAGAAGCTAGTTGGAGTGTACCTTTTTGTCTCTTTCATCCTGCACTGGAATGTTACTCAGTCATAAAAAAGGAACAAAATTGGGTCATTTGTAAAGACGTGGATGGACCAAAAGTGTGGCATACAGAGTGAAGTAAATCAGAAAGAAAAAAACAAATATCACATATTAAGGCATAAATGTGCAATCTAGAAAAATGGTATAAGTGATCCTATTTGCAAAGCAGAAATAGAGATACAAACTTAGAGAAAAAAAGTATGGGCTCCAAGGGAGAATAGTAGAGGTAGGAGGAATTGGGAGATTGGGATTGACACATACCCTATTGATATCATATATAAAATGGATAACTAATGAGAACCTACTGTATAGTACAGAGAACTCTGCTTATTGCACAGCGGTGACCTGAATGGGAAGGAAGTCCAAAAGGGAGAGGATATAGGTATGGCTGATTCATTTTGCTGTACAGTAGAAACTAACACATCATTGTAAAGCAACTATGTTCCAATAAAAATTAATTTTTTAAAAAAGAAGGAGCTAGCTGGAACCCAATTTATGCTACACACTATTACTTATATATATATTCCTTATATGCACATAAGATTAGTGATTTAAAGAGTACATATTGGTGCCAAAATACTTGAATTTGAATCCTGACTCTGCCACTGTGTAACTGTGAGACTCTGGACAAGACATGTGGCACCTCTAGCCCTCAGTTTCATCAACATAAACTGATATTAACAGACCAATCTGATAACATGGTTGTGAGAAGTGAATTAAAACATATAAAGCTTTAGCACAGAGACTGGAACACAGGTGTGATTTTTTAAATTATTTTGTCATTAGTTGACCATTTTATCATCACTTAGAGGTGGGTATTAATGCCACCACTTTACATCTAAGGAAATCTGAAACTAAATACAAAAAGTTGTTATGTATTACACAGTAAAACAAATTTGAACTCAAGACAGAGAGATCTTTGCTTATGTATCACAAAAGATGCTTTTATAAAGCCTATATTTTATTCTGTGTCATTCAGACTCATTATTATTTCTATCTGTTATTGTGCAGAGTTCTAATAGCCATGCTGTCATCCTCTGAAGAGTTCTGAGTTCTGTAGAGTCATTTGCTCCTTCTCTTCATGGCCCTACCTTGCCTGCCTGTCCACTTCTTGTATCTGAGTTCTGAAGTTTGATGCTCTCCTCTTCCAGCCCATGTGGACAGCCCTTCATAGGTCTGGGCTGGCAGTATGCCTGCCAATAGTAATCCCCTCCTCCTGATGATTTTCACTCTAATCATTCTATGGAGTTGCTAGAAACAAGTACATACAACCAGACTGATTATAACCACCTCAAAATCAGAATAAGCAGAAACTGAGTGAAGATCTGAAAGGAATAATATGAGTAAAATCCAGATATTTTATGTGTGAGCATTATAGAATCTATTTTGTCTTCCCAGAGACCTTTTGCTCACTAACTTGTGTTTCTCTGTAACTTAGTCAGGTATTTGTTAATGTACTTAGTTAATTCATTCAACTGTACCACAATGTTAACTTGGAACACTGATACCACAAGATGGAGATTTATACAGAAAATTATTTTGAAGCAAGAAGACTGATACTTTAGTCTGAGTTGTCTGTGCTGTGGTGCTCTGCAAAGTTAGGTACCAACAAGACACTGAATAGGTTTGTTATTAGGTGTATTTTCTGAAATTTTACTGGTGCTTTTTCCATCTGCAATGTCTCATCAGGAAGATGACATAAATATTTCAGATGATCACTTATCTGAGAGCAATCTGTTTAAGGATGCTCAGTGCAATGCACTAAGCATGATACATACATACAATAAAATGCTACAATTTTTCTTGCAATCCAGTCTAATCCTTAATTAGAAGAGAAATGGTGATCTAATTTGTCTAAACTCAATTCCTAAATATTTGCATGCTAATTTCATTTTTCTTCTAGTTTTACTCTGATTGACATATAGCACTGTGTGAGTTTCAGGTGAACAGTATAATAATTTGTCTTATAAACATCATGAAATGATTGCCAATGTAAGTTTAGTGAAGGTCCACTATCTCATATAGATACAAAATTACAAAATTAAATGAAAAGAAAAAGATTATTCCCTGTAACAAGGACTCTTAGGATTTTCTTTTTTATTAACCTACACATATAACATACTGCAATGCCAATTATATTTATCATGTTGTACATTACATCCCTGGTGCTTATTTATCTTATAACTGGAAATTTGTACTTTTTGGCTACCTTCATCCTATGCTTAATTTCAACTTATTTAGTCATTAGATTCTAAAATTTATAAAATTGTGAAGTATTTGAAGCAATACTTCTTTAACTTTATAGTAGTGTTATTTCATCTAATATGGTTTTCAAATTTTTGTATATTACTATTTCAGACATGCAGATGAAAAAACAATGCGGCCTAGTGAAACACCCTTAATTATAATTATCAATTTGTATTGTTTGATGGTCTTGCTGAATTTGCTTTCAGTCTTGATGAATTTATTTTGAGCAATAATTTTCCTTTAAATTGTCCTTTTATTTCATCATGATTCTGTCCCAAAACAGTTATAAACATTAAACTTAAATTCTTCACCGTAATCATTGTTAAGCTTTTTCAATGGGTTTTTCCTTCTATAAAACCCTAAAGTCATCATTCCAAAACCTTAATCTTTTATACAAAATCTTTACTATAATATTGCCGATATGTTTGTTGTTCTGCTTATATTACTTATTCTTCTTAATTCTTGCCATTACATATCAGTTATTTTTCTACCATAATATCTTTTTTCTGTACTCTGTTAATCCAAAGATCATATTTTCTTTGCATCTTCCAGCAAACTTTCTTGCTTTAACCACACCTAATTTTTTCATATTTTTAATATGGCTAAATTGAGCATACATGAATTATTTACATTATTTGTGCTGTTGAATATGTTTTCTTTTGCCTTCCACTTGAGTATATGACCCATTTTTCAAAACAGATAAATCAATTGCTAATAAGCACCACATTTTATCAATTCATATTTATCTCCATTGGCCAAGATGTATTCTCTAAATTGTACATTCTTAGCACATGCTATTACTTGACTAATAATAGAGGAGCTTGGGGAAAAGTGAAAATTGTAAAACTTTATTATACATTTTATAAACTTTCCTATTTTACTATGTCTTAGGTATTTGGCTGAAGCTGAAATTCATGAATGTGAATGTTGGAACAAGTGTCAGAGGTCATCAAGTCTGATCTTATATTTTACCAATAAGGACTGTTAGGCCTCAGGTAGCGCTCATGGTAAAGAATCCGCCTGCCAAAGCAGGAGACTTAAGAGACGCAGGTTTGACCCTTGGGTCTGAAGATCTCCTGGAGGAGGAAATGGCACCCCACTCCAGTATTTTTGCTGGGAGAATCTCGTAGACTGAGGAGCCTGGTGGGTTATAGTCCATGGGCTGTCAGAGTCAGACATGACTGAGTACCTGAGCACAGCACAGGCCTAGAGAAGTTAAGGCACACGTGCGTGCATGCATGCTAAATTATTTCCATTATGTCCGACTCTGTGTTACCCTACAGGCTTTAGCCTGCCAGGCTCCTCTGTCCATGGGATTCTTCTGGCAAGAATACTGGAGTGAGTTGCCATGTCCTCCTCCAGGGGATTTTCCAGACCCAGGAATTGAACCCATGTCTCTTACGTCTCCTGCATTGGCAGGTGGGTTCTTTACCACTGAGCCACCAGGAAAGCCGAGCACTATTTTAGCCTTCCATATACCATGCCTGAGCTCTGGAATACTAAGGGACCATGGCTCTGTGTTGGAACAGAGGTGCTGGAACAAAGAAATGTTACGTGCTGACCATGGTAGCAGAACAAATCTACAAAGGAGTAAAAACAGAACACTGGTCTGTGTTCTATTTCTTGGTGTTGTCAACGAAACTACTGTGCCTTTGTGAAAACAAATTCTGTCTTCCCCAGAGGCTGCATAACTCCCCAATGGTAAATTAGTCACTTTGGAGGCACATTAACTCGTCCTGGCCACTGGGGTATCATTATTAGGAAATCTTCTGTTTCCAGGCCATTGGCTGGGATGATAGCAAACTATGTTAAGTGGGACCCCAGTGGCCTGAAAGACCTAAGGTACCCTCCTTAGTGCTAAATTTGCTGCAAAGCTTAGGGATATTCCCCCAAACCCTTCAGCTCCCAGACACTTAAACATGTTTTAAGGTTTTTTGGCCAAAGCTGGCACCATATCAAGTTGTCTTTGAGTTTATTTTAACTTCAGAGGTCTCACGTCTGCTTTCCATTCATCCAGTATCTAATTCATCCAGGGACCCAGAGTCCTCACACTGCCTCCAGGTGTTCATTTTTTTGTGCCATCAAGACTTGTGATCAAAAAAAAAAAGACTTGTGATCCATCTTTACATTTTGCTATCCTGGCGCCACACCTTCCTCTCCCACAGTGAAATATATTAACATTCAATTCCATTCCCACAGGAGTCTACACCAGCCAGGGTCTTTTTTTTTTAATTGAAATATAGTTGACACAAAATTATATTAGTTTCAGATATTTGTATATATTAAAAACACAGAGGCAGTTTTTTATTAAGGGACAAAATAACAGATATTATGTTTTTAGTAGTGTGAATTGTTAAATAATGGCTTAATAGTTAATCATTAAATGATTTAATAAAGTTAAACTAATAATGACTTTCATAGATAATAGTGAATTTACATCTTCCCTCTAAGATATGCTTTAAAACTGAGTAATTTATCTCATTAGATCAAGAAGCACATTGATATTATAAGAAATTTTAAAAACTTATAAAGTAAGATGTGTCTCCTTTAGTCCCTGATCTGATCCTTAAAAGTCTAGTCTCCCCCTTCTGTAAGGCCACTTATCTTACGAGTTAACTGTGCATTTTCCCATGGGAAATCTATAAGTATGTTCACGTATACACAAATATATAGACAATTCTTTTATACAAAGGTTAGCATTTAGACACATTGTTATAAAACTTGCTTTATTCACTTAAATATATGGGCTTCCCTGGTGGCTCAGACCATAAAGAATCTGCCTACAATGCAGAGACTCAGGTTTGTATATGCAAATATATAGACAATTCTTTTATTCAAATGCTAGCGTTTAGACACATTGTTACACAACTTGCTTTATTTGCTTAAATATATAAAGTAGGATAATTCTATTTCTATATATACTGAGTAGCAGCATTATTAACAGGTATATAGTTTTCCTTCAGTTCAGTTCAGTTCAGTTCAGTCACTCAGTTGAGTCTGACTCTTTGCAACCCATGCACTGTAGCACACAAGGCTTCCCTGTCCATCACCAAGTCCCAGAGCCTACTCAAACGCACGCCATCCAACCATCCATCCTCTGTCATCCCCTTCTCCTCCTGCCTTCAATCTTTCCCAGCATCAAAGTCTTTTCCAATGAGTCGGTTCTTCACATCAGGTGGCCATAGTACTGGAGTTTCAGCTTCAGCATCAGTCCTTCCAAAGAATATTCAGGACTGATTTCCTTTAAGATTGACTGCTTTGATCTCCTTGCAGTCCAAGGGACTCTCAAGAGTCTTCTCCCAGCACCACAGTTCAAAAGCATCAATTCTTTGGCAGTCAGCTTTATAGTCCAACTCTCACATCTATACATGACTGCTGGAAAAACCATAGCTTTGACTAGATGGACCTTTGTTGGCAAGGTAATGTCTCTGCTTTTTAACATGCTGTCTAGGTTCTTTCTTCCAAGGAGCAAGCATCTTTTAATTTCATGGCTGCAGTCACTATCTGCAGTGATTTGGGAGCCCAAGAAAATAAAGTCAGTCACTGTTTCCATTGTTTCCCCATCTGTTTGCCATGAAAAATGGGATCACATGCCATGATCTTAGTTTTCTGAATGTTGAGTTTTAAGTCAACTTTTTCACTCTCCTCTTTCACTTTCATCAAGAGGCTCTTTAGTTCTTTTTCACTTTCAGCCATAAGGGTGATGTCATCTGCATATCTGAGGTTATCGATATTTCTCCCTGCAAACTTGATTCCAGCTTGTGCTTCATCCAGCCTGGCATTTTTCATAATGTACTCTGCATATAAGTTAAATAAATAATTATTTATTGTTAATAAATAACAATATACAGCCTTGACGTACTCCTTTCCTGATTTGGAACCAGTCTGTTGTTCCACGTCCAGTTCTAACTGTTGCTTCCTGACCTGCATACAGATTTCTCAGGAGGCAGGTCAGGTGATCTGGTATGCACATCTCTTTCAGAATTTTCCACAGTTTGTTGTGATCCACACAGTCAAAGGCTTTGGCATAGTCAATAAAGCAAAAGTAGATGTTTTTCTGGAACTCTCTTGCCTTTTAAATGATCCAGAAGATGTTGGCAATTTGACCTCTGGTTCCTCTGTCTTTTCTAAATCCAGATTGAACATCTGGAAGTTCGCAGTTCAACTACTGTTGAAGCCTGGCTTGGAGAATTTTTTTGAGCATTACTTTGCTAGCATGTGAGATGAGTTCAATTGCACAGTAGTTTGAACATTCTTTGGCATTGCCTTTCTTTAGTATTGGAATGAGAATAGCTTTCCTTAGGATGGAAATATCATGATTTATCTAACTAATCCCCAGTGGTGGATATTTAAGGGTTTTCCTTCCGACCTTCTGTTATTACAAACAGTGCCACCTACGGCGTTTATTCATTTATTTATTTTTGTCACACCACGTGGCTTGCAGGATCTTAGTTCCCTAATCAGGGATTGAACCCAGGTCTTTGGCAGTGAAAGCAGAATCCTAACCACTGGACCACCAGGGAACTCCCTACATATGGTATTTTTTAAAACAGCCTTTAAGCATAAGTGTGAATATATCTGTAAAATAAATCCCTAGAAATGGAATCGTTGAAACAAAAGTCCTATATAGTTTTTAATATTTATAGATAATATTAAAGGGCCATCCTCAGAATCTGGAATGATTCCCATGACCTCGACACTATATTGTGTTATCATGTTTCAATGCTGGCCAATTCAATAGGCAAAAAAATGATTTCACATGGAAGAAGCTAACACAGTTGGCTCATGGAGCCAAGATTCACACTTAGGACTATCAGACACCTAAGCCAATGCTCTTTTTCTCATCTTAACCTAGTTACAGAGACACAGTTAGGAAAAGGGCTTCCTGTATAACCACACAAATGACAGCACATTTGTAGACTCCAGCATCCTCTGATCTGAGAAGTCAGGCAGGAAGGATGTGAAGTCTGTGTAAGCACAGGTATAAGAGAACAGCCAAAATACAAACAGAATAGGAAGAGGGGGATAGTAAGAGTCACCACTGACATAATCCAATGAGACCTTGGAGACACCGATAGGACACATTGAGAGAGGGCATGGTGAGGAGGTATCAGTCACCCCAGGATGGAGCTCTGACTTGACTTAACAACCAGTGCTACTTCTCCTCCATCAGCCCTCTAGAACCCTTATTCTTACTCTCACAATGGTATATTTACAGGTTTTGTTTCTGAAACATTAATAACAGACTTTTCATCCTACACAGCAGGATTTAGCAAGAACCATGTTTCTCTAGCTCTTGTCTTTCTTTTTTTTCTCTTTCTCTCGTCTTTCTTTCAACATTTCTGAAATACTGTGTTTGCATCAATTGAGCAAATGGTAAGTAAAAGTGTCCCAAAGACTCTCCTTTCATTAAAAAAAAAAAAAAAAAAAAACTTGAATAGGATAAACCGATCTTTTCCAATAAGAAGAGAAAAAAGAAATAGCAGACCCAACATCATAGTCTTTATAGCCTCATAAACCACAGTACCACCCAAGATGTTAACAAGCTGGCATGTTTTGAGCATCAAAGATAGTGAGGAAACTGTGTTTACATGTTTGGCACAAAAACTAATGAGGAAAGTCAATTGGCCCTTTGTCTTGAGGGTCTGAAGCGCTGAGCTCTAATGTTTGGTTTCTTCGTTGGCACTTGTTCAAGTAATCGCTCGTGGCCTGACAAAGCCGCACTTGTGTTTTATTACTGGCCATGCTGAACTCTCCCGCGTGAGCTGTGTTGTCTCTCAATAGAGTGCTGCAGCCGAGGGCACACTTATTTGAAAACACTAAATCAGAGCATGATGATCTTTGCCCAACCAGAGCAACTCAGAGGACAACAAAAAAATGTTCAGAGTACGGTTCCTTTTGTTTGCAGAGGGAGGGCAGTGAGGACAGAAGGAAGATAGCCCCGGAGCCTGAGACAGACTGATTTGGAAATAGGAGCTATTAAACCTACTTTGTAAGAGAAATCTTTTCCCCTCCTAATCATGGAAGCGGTGTTAACATCAGAACCTGACTTAATGCATCACAGGGCAGGATCTGATCCGTGAGGCCTCGACTCAAGCCTGCAGGGGCAAGAGATGTCAAGGTGACCCCACAGGCCTTTTCTCCCTGGAATTCTAAGGTGCCGTGAAAGTGTAATCATGTTACTCTGTGAGGAAGCTGACTTTGGCTTTGAGCGTACAGTCTGGTAGGAAGGGAAAGCTCCAAAGTAGGTCAAGCACAGTATTTGTAACTTTTCTCATTAGCTCACTTTTTTTTTAACCTTCCTTCCTGCTTTTTCTTCTTCCTTTTATCATTATTTGTATTATTATTATTTTCCATTTAGAGTTAGAAATGCCTTGGACCATCCTGGAATTTTTATCTGCACCACTGAACAAGTATCCAAACATTTGGCTGCTATTTTCAAAGTTCTGCACCAGAAACGAGGACTCCAAAATCTGGTTGCAAACAACATTTTTTAAGTGACAGTTTTGGCAGTCTTACCTACAAATTCAGTAAAAATAAAACCTAGAACAGTTTGTTCTTAAACTATTTCTAGTACCAGTACTGTGAAGAAAGTACTGAGCTACACATAATTAAATTTATTTTTCCTTTAAGTTACTGGAATTTTACATGTTCAAAACAGGAATATTGGGCTAGGTTAAGAGACGTCCTTGCCTTTGCCAAGTCCTTGAAGTTCTCTCTGGCTGTCTGCCTCCCCTCAGATTTTTTTCCTGAAGGGTGTAAGTGTACACTCAGCACCGCCCCTGCCACTGAATGAACCTGAGCGATGCCTGTGCTGAGGAGATGTTGAGAGTTATCCCTGGGGAAGTCACATGATGTAAATTTAAGCCTTTAGAATATTCAGATTTTATTTAACTAAAGTGTCATCTCTCTACCTTTAAATAAGCAGTATTTTTTTTGCTAATTATTTCTTCAATATTTACTTTGTAAAATGACGAGGATGCTCGTCCCAGGAATGCTTCTTCTAACAATTGTGTACCACTTAAAAAAAAAAAAAAACTTTTAATTTTATATTTGAGTAGAGGTAATTAACAATGTTGTGATAGTTTCAGGTGAACGGTGAAGGGACTCAGCTATACATATACATGTATCCATTCTCCCCCAAACTCCCCTCCCATCCAGGCCACAACATGGCCCTGAGCAGAATTCCCTGTGCTGTACAGTAAGATGTTGGTAATCATCTGTTTTAAACATAGCAGTGTGTACATGCCGATCTCAGACTCTCTAACTATCCCATCTCCCCATCCTTTCCCTCTGTCAACCATAAGTTCATCCTCTAATTCTGTGAGTCTATTTCTGTTTTGTAAATAAATTCATTTGTATCATTTGTTTTAGATCCCTCATATAAGGGATGTCATACAATATTTCTCTTTTTTATATATCTCAAGCTTTCACAGTTCCTGCAGAAAGGTGAGCATTAATTTTACATGCAGGTGAAGTCATTCCAAATTCCTATTCATATTGTTAGCAATATTTACTCTTGGGTAATGACCTGAGTGTGCCAGAAACACAAATGACCTGTTGGTGGTTGCAGAATAAGTAAACACGTAGAAGCTCCCTAGAAAAAAACAACCCGTAAGGCGGGGGGAAGAAAAATGGTGGGCTCCTGGCCTTTGAAATCCACCTAAGGCAATACTAAGTGAAGTCTCCTACCTGAAGTCCACCGCCCTCGCCAGTGGAGGAAGGCAATATCTTTAAACAGAATTTGCTTGTATTAATAAGTGGTTCTATTCTGGGCCTTGAGATCAAGGGAGATCTCCTGGGAAGGGATGAGCCCCCCTCCATGACCCAGTTCCCTGTCTGCCCCTGCTCCCTGCAACCCATCTCTCCTGCGCTTATCCTGTGTCCTCCCACCCCGCACAGGCACCCAATATTGCTTCTTCCCTCAGGCTCTGCTGCAAAAATGTCAGCCATCACACCGCGGCAGCTCACAGTCAGAGCTCAGATTGCTAAACAGAGCCAGGGGATGGAGGGAGGGGATGGAAAACAGGAACTGTGCTCCTAAGCTACTTCTCCACGGAGGAGCTGTCCACAGCCTGAGCTCTGGATGGATGAGCTCCCGCTGCCGAGATGCAGGTTCTGCGAACCACCCTTCATCCTTACCCAGGGAAACAGGCTGCTCCCCACAGAGGGATCTGAGGGCCTCCTGACCTGCCCTCTCCAACTCCCACCTTCTGAGGATGATTCACTCAGTATCTATTGACGTGAACGTTAAAAGCTAACCACTATCATGGTCTTTTATGGCAAAATTTCCCCCCCAATGTGACAGGTATGCCCTGCCTATAAACCATTTGCAGTTTTAATGTACACAGGGCCTTTTTGTGAAACAACATAAGCAAATAACTTTGTTTCCAACCTGGAGTGGTATATACACATATCTATGAATACAGTCTATATATGCCATAATGTGTATTATATTTGCTATATTTTACAACACATATTCATATGTATCATAATGTTTAGCAGTGGTGGCTCAAGTGGTGAAAAATCTGCCTGCCAATGCAGGAGACACAGGTTCCATCCCTGGGTTGGGGAGATTCCCAAAGAAGGAAATGGCAACCCACTCCAGTATTCTTGCCTGGACGATCCCTAGGACAGAGGAGCCTGGCAGGCTATAGTGCATGGGGTCACAAAGACTCAGACATGACTGAGCAAATATATATGAATATATACATATATTATATATATGTTATATATATATAATGTCTACTTAAATGTATACTGTTAGAATCCATTCTTTGTGTAAACACATTAGGCTACAGAATTAGCTTAGTCACTAAGAGACTGTTTCACATTCAATACCTGTAAGTCATGGGGATATGGGATTCACTCACCAAATGAGGAAGAACCAAGGCCAACCAAGTATAATAATAACAACAATACATGAACAAGTGTGAATTTCACAGTGGGAACCAACATCATAGAATAAAGATGATAGCTTTGTGGTTTTGGGTCCCTCTGTTGGTGTGACCACCATGTGATCAGTCTTAGGATTCCCCAGGGATCATTACACCTAAGGCTGATGAACTGGACCACTTGGATGAAGGCGAGGCATTTACACAGTGAGTCAGGTGACAATGTAGCACCACCTGTTCAGGGAACTGGAGGAAGAGCAAAACGTAGGCGGTGGGGAAAGGTAAGAGAGGGAACCTTGAGTAATTTCCCTCCAGAAGTCAAATATTTTCAGACAGCTGTTCAGATTACAAAATCAAAGTTGTTCAAAACCAAGCCCCCAAATATTTGAGTAGCACTACGAAAATTTACAATGAATGGTAATGAATTAGAAAACACCTTATCATCTCCTAAATATATTTTCACTGTGACAAAAAGAATTATCTTGTTTAAATAACTGTTTTTTTTTTTAAATTGGATGTTTATCAAAGTTACAAGAAAAGAAAACCAGAAAGCACTGATGTATGCAATCAACAAACAGTAGGTTCTGTGTATGACAGAAATCCAGAGACTTCATAAACCAGTTTCACAGTCTATTTTCTTGGAGGACCATTGCTCTCTTGTTTCTCCATCATTTTAAAGACACCAAGGTAAATAAATAGGCCCAAATCTTACGTGCTATTTAAGCACAGACTGAAGATGTTGATAGCATCAATTTTTGGTCAATAAGTCTGTGCATTAATTTATAAAACATAATTTTATAAGCATTTAGTGATAGCTAATGCATTTCATTCAACATTTTTCCAAATATTAACCAATAATACCTATTGTTTCTTTTGCAAAAATTGTTTAGTAATAGAATCATCATTACTTTAGCTATGATGGACTTGAATATCACAAATAAGTTGGCTACATGGTGTTATTGATACTGGTATTTTGTGGAAGTCTATAGGCTTTTTTTATAAGTGAAAAACATTCAACTTAAAAAATTTGAGACAGAGTTTTCATACAACCTCAGTTGTTTTAAAATAGTTGCAAAGATAATAAATTAGCAGCTTGTAAAAAGTTAGAAATTTCTTGTAAAAAGTTAGAAATGTTTCTAATAACTAAATTTGACATATTTATGAACTATCAGTAGTCTCCATAGAAATTCAGAAACCATTACCAGAGATTTTCATTAAAATTTAAAGTTTATAAATAACAAATTATGACATATTTTACTTTTTAAAAAATAAAAAAATGATAAAGATATTTATCATATCAGTTTGATGAATTCCACCTAAGGTCATCAATATAATTGTATTATGATATCCAAATAGTGGCAGTAAATTTCCCTCCACTCTCTCTGTGCTGTTATATTGTTTCCAACTCTATTCTGAACTATTAATACTACATTTTTCAAAAATCAACTTTTTAAAAATATCAGGATATGAGGCTACTTTATACTTAGTTATATTTTTACCATCAACAGGATTCTTTTAATTTAAGGATATACTGTATGGAGTGTCATTACTTATATATGTTATTTTCTCCTGTCAGAGAGAGAGGTTTGATTGCTAGGCTGGATATAAAGCAGAAGATCGACTCAGTAAATGGTTACGGTTTTTACTCTTTTGGTCTTGTAATAAAAAAACAGGTACAGTCATTCCACCTATCAAAAAAAAAAAATGTAAAAACACAAATATATCTGAAACAATTCAGAGAAATCACCCTACAGTCTTGTTCATAGCTCTTAGAAAAAATATGGCTTTCAAGTGGTTGAGTCTTTCCCTTAATTTAAAAACTGATGTTTTAATATAGATATTGACGACCTGATGCTGTTCTCTACCTGGTACAATTTTTTGACCTTCAGAATTATTCATAAGCCTCAAACGTAGCCCTGTGTCTTAAGCATGCCTTTGAAGTCTTTGACTAGATTCAATGTTTACAAGGTTTCTCTCTGCATGAATTGGGTCCTGTTGTTACCATACCATGTCGGAAAACCAAAGAGAAATGAAATTATGTATCAACACATATATGATTCATCCTAGTTCTTAAGAATGAAAGGATAATTTGACTCAGCATTTTAGGAACTGTTGAAATATAGTTATAATTTAATTTCATTTATCTAGGTTGACTTTTGGTAAGTATCTAATGTAACGTTTCTTTGGAAAACTGAAGGCCCTTCCTAAAAATCCAAGAGGTCAATTTGATCATTTCAACCATGAGAATATAAGATAGCTTTTCCTGTCTCTAATTTTCAACCTTTCCAAGGGTTCCACTGAGTAGTGAGATAATGCAAATGGACCAAAGCTCCAAGCCAGGCTTCTGCAGAGAAAATCTGAGTCCTGCAAGTTCGATTAAGCTAGCTAATTTTCAGTCCAACAAGCTAATTTCCAGACAGACTCTTCTGATGTTTTCCCTCTGTTTGTAATTTGCATCATTAAATAGCTCGGTGTTTCAAAGCGAACCCAGTACTAAGGTCACAGGGCTTTGTGCTAAATAGCAACCACCTCAATTTTTTTTTAAGGGAGAAACAGAAAGCAGCTGATCCTGCTGTAGCATGGTTTTCTTTCTTTTTTTTTTGTTAGCGAGAAGAGGCTGCAGTGTCTTGTGGATCACAGAAATTTCGCTTTGGTTTGGAGAACAGCTTTCCTCAGTGTCTTTGTGCTCCAGAAAGCAGCCCAGGATCACAGGTGGCCTTGATTATCAAGATTTTTTTTTTTAAATGGTGTCCCCCTCCCTTTTCTGGAGCAGCGGGACATCTCCCTGACGTGAATATTTCATTTTTTGTGGCACAAAATTAAAAAATCTTAAAGAGATATCCAAAACCTACATTTAAAACATATAAATCTACCCTTGAACTTCAAAAGGTAAAACTGGTCGACATCACTGCTGCTACAAAAAGGGTTATACAGGCGGATAGGTAGAGTTATGGCTTTTCATGGCCCATTTTCCCTAGAAGGTTTTCAAAGGACTGCTTCTTAAAAACACGCCATATACAGAGAAAGCAGGAAAACACCTTTTCTCTCTTACCTATGCGTCTCAGGAATAAAATCATTTCTCTTTGTCTCTGTGGTCACAGGAATACGTAACTTGGGCTCACTGGCATCCTGGAGCACTGTTTCTACCCTTCACGCAGAAAGTGGGTGCTAGTATTAAAAAATCTTCAATCATGTAACTCCAAGCCATTCATATTAATGTGCACGAGTGAAATGACCCTTTCTGTTCTGCAGGGGAAAGGAAGACCATAAAATGCTCTCTGCATCCATCAGGACAACCCCACAGGCACAGATGGGAATTTTTCTCTGAAGTGGGACAGCACTGCCTTCCTGCATCATGACCTACTGATTGCAAAGAGTTTCTTTGGAAACCCTATAATTTGTCATTGACCCATCTCTGCCATATCACACAGTCCTGGGCCATCCTATAGCAATGTTCCTGGGAAGTTAAGAGATGGCTCAGAAGAAAAACAGTCATCTCTAACAAAGAAATGCAATACATGTTCGTGCAGGGAAAGAACTAATTCAATCGACGGTATCTCTGGGTTTCTATTTCGACTCGCGTTGTTTTCAGTACATTCTCCATGCGTTCCACAAAGTTAGAAAGTATATTTGAAGAAATGCCACCATGTTTGATACTGACTGAAAATGGCACGCTCAGGGATTTGTTTTCCTGAAAAGACAGCCCAGAGAATTTAAAAACACACAATGTAGAAGAATTAGACACGTCCTAGGATGCCATGAAAACGTAGCAAAGCTTTTGCCAGACAATAATGAGATGTGACTGTTGCGAGGTATACATGTGAAAATGTCTATGTCCTTTCACTGACATGGGTTTTTACTGCGACAGGTAAACTTGGGGATTATAAAACATTCCACTGTTAGAAGGAATACTTCCCCCCCCCCCCAACCTATAGTTCACTAATGCTCATCTCTCTCAAGAGTAATACTGTTCTCTCCTGTCTGGTCCCTCAGTAACTGGCTTCAGGATTAAGTGTAACACTTACCCCTTCACATCAGACTCTAAAGAGTATGATCATCTCATGGGCAGGAAATGGTTTGGGTACAGCGCTGACACAATGCTTGGCACATTTGCTGAACCAATCACACATGGCATTAAAACACATTTCCTTTTTCTTTTTAGAACTGTGTTGTAGTATCTCATGATAACATTTCAGTTATTTTGAAAAGTTTTAATTTATTGGGGAGAAGGGAGGGAAACTATTCAAGGCCTTTCCAACAAAGACAGAATGTTAACAAGATCCATTAACAGATTAAATGTGAGGAAGCAACAGAAACCAAGAATTTACCCATCAGCAAGGTATACAAATGTTTTGGTGCAAACACACCTATGATTATTTACTTTTATTTTTTATATTTATTTATTTAGCGGCTACAGTGGGTCTTTGTTTTGGCACCTGGGCTTTTCCATTTGTGGCTCAAGGGCTTAGTTGCCCAGCCACACATGGGATCTTAGTTCCCCAACCAGGATCAGACCTTCATTCCCCTGCACTAGAAGGCAGATTCTTAAACACTGGACCACCAGGGAAGTCCTGACCTATGGTTATTTAGATGGATGGTTTCTCACGTGAATTTACTATCCATTCTACTCTAGGGATGTTAGGAAAAATGGGCGTACACTTAGTTATCTATGGGCTTCCCTGTGGCTCAGCTGGTAAAAATCCACCTGCAATGCGGGGGACCTGGGTTCAATCCCTGGGTTGGGAAGATCCCCTGGAGAAGGGAAAGGCTACCCACTCCAGTATTCTGACCTGGAGAATTCCATGGACTGTATAGTCCATGGGGTCGCAAAGAGTCAGAAATGACTGAGCGACTTTCACTTCATTTTTACTTTAGTTATCTATCTTTACTTGCCCACTGAGATCCCATGGGGGAAAAAAATATGAAAATACTTCAATAAGTAATACAAGAAAGTTTCTTTTGAGTACATTCCAGTGTATGCAAACATGACATATTTAATTAGTATTATACTCCATCGTTTAAGACACCCAAGATTTGAGATATGATAATTACCCTGTAACAACTTACAGCTGCTAACTTCTTAGGTAACCAACCATAACTGCTACCGGTCCTTGGTGCAGACAGTAATACAAGTCCCACAATAACAAAACCAGAACTAGAAACTTACTGTTTTCATACTTCTCCATGGAACCCGGCTAATGAGCCATGCACCTATGTTGTAAGTTCACGTGGCTCAAAGCAAAACAAGCCTGAACAGCTGCTTAAATAGATCATGAAAGGACTTGTGATAGGTGACAGATGTGTTATAAGGACGTTGTGTTTGTCCATGGTACTTGGGTTGAAGAGAATCATCAGGCTTTTAATTTTGCTCTAGAAAAACTAGTTAGTCTTCAAAAAGCAATTCTGTGGCCCCCACTCTATCGGGTAGGCACAGCATTTTCAAAGCAGCACCATGTTGTAAAAAAAAAAAAAAAAGCCCTTTTAATCAGATTACCCTTGGCGAATGTCCCAAACCCAGGCTGGAGTGCCGTGCTTGTGGTTTTCTCAACAGCTTACACTAAGCCTGTACCATGGAAATAATCTACTTTTAAAACCCAGGAAACAAATCGACTGCACTAAGGACATAAGTCACTGTCATTAGGGAGTGATTAGGCTAAACATTTTTATACACTCTACCAACCCACTTTGAAATTCTGTATCTCTCGCCAGTAGGAAAAAAGGTACTTCAGGTGAGTGTTCAGAATGACCATGCAGAAAAGTTAATAAATACGAATGAATAGAACAGCAACAAGAAGAATGAAAAGATCTCTTGTTTCAACATTAAACTGCTAATACCTAAATAGGGATTTTCTGAACCAAAAATGGAGCACTGGGTCCTGAAACACACACACAAAATATTTTTCTTTTTTGCATAGCATGTTTTCAAGGTTTAACACATCACATGCCCCTCTTATTTATTTTAGACCAACATGTTTCCTATTGCACACGTTATATAGGAAATTCTGTGAGGATTAAGGAAATATCATTTTTAGAATTTATTGTCAGACCATTCATTTTCTTTTATTTTCTTTTCTTTTTAACAGGGAGGGTTAGGTTGGGGGATTTAGTGATCTATCCTGATGTTATATTGTGGAATTTACAATAGGGTCCTAAATACATCCACTCTCTCTCTTCCCATAAGCCCTCTTTCCACACACACAAGAAACTGCTCTGGAAAGAGAAGATTTTGAATCTTGCATTCTGTTAACATTTAGTGCTATTCTACCAGTTAACATGTTAATACTCACGAATGAAATTCTTAGCACTGAGTTTCTTGATTTTAAAGTCACCTTTGAAGTTGTTTTCCTTTTTCTTGTGCATTTAGTTTGTCTTTGAGAAACAGAAGTGAAAAATATTATCCTGCCAAAAACATGTAGAAAATATAGATTTCTTTAAGGAAAGAAGCTGAATATACATTCTCAGCCAGTGGATAGGGAGGTTTATTTTTTCCCCTACAAGATTGAAAGGGATTGGATTTAAGACTGGGCTATTCTACCAGCCCAAAGCTCTGGCTCAAACAATGTTTGAGTCCTACTTTGGACAGTCTGCTGATAGTTTCATCTCCAATTTATGAAACATTTCATTAATCCCCAATCTGTCAGCTCTTTCTTTGACAACAATAGAGGCTGACAGACAAAAGATTAAAATTTATTAAATACTCTACACTTAAGAAGTGTTCGAGACACTGTTCATTTTTGTCTGCCTTTCACCAAATTTTAAACAAACTATGCTCTTCACAATTTCCTCAGAAACCAAGTAGACACAACAGCCAAACAGCATTTAAACACCAAAATATACAACACTGAAACCAAACATACAGGGAAAAAAAAAAAATCTAAATACAGCTATTCTTGAGCAGAATTGCTGGCGTTCACATTAAAAGCATCTCCTATCCCAAGTATTTCAAGCCTATATATATATTTTTATATGTTCTTCTTCCTCATCCTCTCAGTACTCCCTCCCTCCACTTTTCCAATCTCATAAATAATTCATGAACTGATAAATATGCAATTTCAAAAAGTGCAGACAAGGCAGCACTGCATTAAAAAAAAAAAGGAAGCAAAAAGAAAGAAAGAGCTTGTGCTTTTTACACACAAGTCCTGTGCTGCACTTTACGGATGACAAATTTCCTAGTATTCAAACCCTGTATTGTATATATGATAGGAGTGTGACTGCATTTCTGGTCAGATACCTTGCTAGACATGTTATGAACTATTCAAAGAAGGCTGTAATACATAACACATAAACACTGAAAGAAATTAAGTTAGCAATGTTTTAGAGCCGGGTACTGTACAGAGGAATTTTTGAATGAATGGTTTAATTGTTGACTGTATCAAGTAAAGGAGAGCAGGAATGTACAGGTTTTACTCCGAGGATGTTTCTCTACTGATAGATAACACCACAAAGATCTCAGGGTCCTAAGGTCTCTCCTAAGCCACAGTCATTTCTTTGACATTAGAAGAATGTTCTTCAGAGGCCAGTTTAACCAGATCAACAGTAAACTGTTCTGCCTGAGCTTGCAAACAGGTAAAAACACCCCATCGGAGAGCCAATATATAGAGCAGAGCCGAGGTCCTCCATTTTGTGGCTAATTGCTTGATTACCAGCCTGAAACAAAATGGAGGCGAGACCTTTTTAAGGCAGCTCAGGGCTGATGTATCAGAGGGGAATAAATGTGTGGCGGGGGTAAAAACGTCCCTTAAAGACTATGAGTGATCCAAGCAGATAAACATTAAAGGTGATGTCATCAATACAGATGGCATTGTACTTACATAATGCAAATAGAGATAATAGAAAGAAGGCACCCCTTGAAAGAGAGCTATTCTAGTATAGCAACAGTTAAGTTTTTTAAAGAGAAACCTGATTTCTGCCTGAAATGTAACCTTTCAAATGAACACTTAAATTGGAAAACACCATGGGTAAGAAATAGACCACAGCATTTAATTTGGGCCGGCTAGTTGGAAGCCTATATTTACTGTACTATAATTTCAAATTTAATTAAGTCACACTGCTGACGCCAGTAGCATCAACGCAGTAAAGATGATTAATTGCATGCGTAAATGAAATATAAACAGCCCTAAAAGTAACATTAATGCTGAAACTTGCACACAGAAATGGTATGATAAATTTAAACATAAGCGCCTACCTGGTCTTTGAGGCACCTGCCAAAATGGGGACGAGGGCCTCCCGCATTTGAATGGAATCACTGTACCAAAAATATAACCTTTTACAGATCATTATTTTCCTAAGACATGTGTCCAGCCTCCCCTTTCCCTCTCCTCTCGCACCTCGACCCCCAACATGATTTGTTATCTTCTAGAAGACTTTTCACACAATTTGCATTGTCATCTTATGGACTGGCTACCGGTGCACAAACATGAGCTGACACACGGCAATGGGGGGACTGCGCTGTCACAACAAGGCAGCTGCACTGTTATATACTCCACTTTGCTCCCATTGTACTTCCACTCACAGCAGCAGTGGGACAAAGGGCCTGACAGAGCTAACCACGGATTGTCACCTTGATTTGTCCACTCTCGGAGATATGCAGAAATGAATTATATTCTCCTGCTTTATGAACACAACCCAGAAGCAAATAAGCTTGCAAACAGAATCTTCCAAACCATATTATCTAAGAAACATCAAGCATCTCCATAGATTCTACATGCTGCCTGGCTCAGTAGGTGAGGAAATGCAGAAAGAACCATCCGATTAGTGGAGACACAGAAAAGCTCTCCTCCCATAATATATTCTTGACATTAGAGCCCCAACTCTCTCTGATTGAGAGATATGTAATTTGTATTCTGCTTAGCTTTTATTTTTGATGAACAGGATCACAACGCTTCAAAACGCAAACTTGAATCATATTTTTCAAAAAAATGTGCTATGGGAAATCTTGTAAATAAAGCTGTTTTCCTTTTAAGAAAAAACTGAGTTAAACTGAAATATTTTTCTTAAAAATGAGAAAATAAGTGATCAGTCCATGTTTGTTATAATACACTTTTTGCTAAACCTAGAGCCCATCTTTTTAAAATTTTGCCAGTGTTAAAGCTCTAAGCCTGAAAACACCCAAAATAGTTGTCTGCTAATGAGGAAATTTACTGGAAGGTTTTCTGTGTGTGTTTTTTTTGTTTTGTTTTAATGCCAGTCATTTAATTTACTACTTTATTGACAAGGTGTTTCTGTGTCTTTGAGATCCAGGCAGTTTTAATAGCCACACTTGGATAAATGGCAGACAGGGTCTGGTCATTTCTTTATGAAAAGATGCCTTCAAAATTGGAGAAAAGGGGAAAACTGTTTCTTACCAGCTTTTTGAGGGAAGGATGATAAAGGAAAATTTCTCTGTGAAGCAAAGGTAAAAAAAAAAAACTGTTGCCCTTTAAAAGAAAATGATATAAAGATTATTTCACACACTCTTATACGTTCCCTTACAAATTCTTTCCATTTTTGTAGACAAAGCAGTGTGCTTCCTGATCCCCTCAAAGACACATTTTTGTAAAAATAAACAGTCTCATATTTAAGAACTCTGCGCTACATAATGTAACATAGAGTTCATTTTATTTTTCATTTTCAAAGCTATCCACCTTGACAGTATACATAGAGTACCTGACTCTGAAGAAAAGCCTCAAGAAGCATTTCATTTGTTTGGTTTTTTTCTTTTAATTTATGAGACAAAGCTAATCAGAAGATGCAGCATTTAAACACCAAAATACTGCATTTTGTATCTAAGTATCTATTTAAAATACCCACAGCAAAAATATGTTCCATTCCAAAGACCTATTAATTTTGAATTTTAAATTGCACTATTCTATTGTCTTCCGCTTATACATATGGATTCTGTTCACACGGCAACACTGGGTACCTAGTGTTTTAAATGGTGACTAGCAGGAACCAACATGATACATGTAGTAGACAGTATGTATGAAAAGAACATAAAACCCTGCCCCATACAGAAATGCAAATGATACTTGATCAAAGGGCTGCACGTTCCTAGGGAAGGATTCAGGCAAAAAGAAAACCTCCACTTTAAGGAGAAAGCAGAAGTAAATCCTGCACACTGTTTCCAATTAACTTAGGAAAAAAATCTAAATGTATCAAAAAGTACTGTTGATTATTGTCCAGGGGAAAATGGCACAAATGTGTCTTTCCTCGGAATTCTCTGCAGACAACCATCAGAACTCTGCCGCCGTCCACCTGACTGCCACAGGATCAGGCTTGATGGTTACGGTGGGTGACAGAAAGGGGCCACTGCAAGTGCTATTATGCAGTTTGCACAGGGAGATTTCAGCACATTTCAGCTTTATCTAGTTATGCTAGGTAGTTGTGTGTTTCTTTTCTTTTCTTTTTTTTCTTTTCTTTTACTAATAGTTGTGCATAGCTTCCAATTCTGAAATCCAGTTTGGACTCTGTGACCACCATTTACAGAGCCCTGTGTTTTAAGATTTAGCATTATTTGACAGGTTTTCAAGTTGCTTTGGCATTTCAATCTGTTTTATAGTTGTAAACAAAATTCACATATTCATGCCTTTGTGCCCGTGGTCCTCTTTGAAAGAAATGTAATGCCATTTTATATCTTTATTTTAATGGTAAGTTCTGAAAATGAGATACAAAATACCAAGGTTTTCTCCTATCTTACAGTAGAAATACATACGCAGTTTAAGGCTTTCATGAAATTTTTCCATCTTTAGGACTAAATGAATTCCTAGAAGTGTGTCTTTTGTGTTTTTAAAATGTAGCATGTATATTTTTCTTTAAAGTTAAGCATGTCTTATCACACACAATTCTGAAGTTTGGAGTTATTTGCAATTATTTTATAATAAGTACAATTAAATCTCTACATAAAAGGTGGAGGAGCGTTCTATAGTCATTAAAGAGGAAAAAAAATTGCCAAGGTTGAAATTTTAAAGGTTTAAGATAAACACACACAACCAGTTATTATTCTTTTAAATCAATAATTAAGCTTAAGAAAAAAATAAAGCATTTCATAGAGAACATAAATAAAATATTTGAAAACCTAAGATTTTGTCCCAGAAAATCTTACTTGGTCACCCTCTCTCCCCATTGCATTCTCACTCCACACCAGAATGTTCTTTAGGAACATAGGTTAAAAAGAGGGAGGAGGCGCACATGACTGTTCAACATTGCCCTAAACTATCATTACATTTAAGAGCAAGGCAAGCCACATAAGTCTGCTACCTGATATATTATGGAGTGGGCCGTCTAAGGTTCTATTTTCCACGTAGGGTCAAGACTGCTGACATGGGATTAATCAGCTACTCCTCCTAAACCATGAATCAGAACAATTGCTGTCAGTTTCATGTGGTACAACTGCCTGGAAATAGGAGAGTTGGAAAGTGAAAGAACATATCAGGAAGGTAGAAAAGAAAATGTTAGTGGATAGCTGTAACTCCAGTTGGGCTCCTTGTGATTTGGGATAGTAATCAAATTAAAAGATGAAATTTATGTCCAAATGACTTGAGAACATCTTTCTCATCTTTGTCTTTTCCCATCGAGATCTTGTTCCTTGCATCAATGGTGACATTTGATAAAAACTTCCCACTCGTTGACTCTCTTTCTGTAGGCACCACTGATGTTCAAGTCCACATTTAAACATGTCTGTTGACCCAGGGTTAAATTCAAGGAAGTCTGTGTAAAATGTGTGTGGCTCTTCTGCATACATATTGCAAAGCCAACATTGTATTTAACCTCTCTGTGAATGTTTACCTTACAGAATTGGAAAACACTAGGTGCAAATGTCTGGGTAAAGGGAAACTGAAATCCTTCACTGTTAGAGAGGACTGTGACAAGCTTCTTTTCATACCAGGATCCACTTAGATTTCAATGGCCTTCTCCCTAAACAAGATTGCTTCTTTTACTAAAAATGATATGAAAATGGACCCTTACTGATCACGTTTGGAAAAAATAACTATCTCTTGCATCATAAATGATATTCAGAGAAAATAAAGAATTATTTTTCTTGAGGATAAAGTATCACATGCAAAAGCTTTTTCTATTTGTTAGCATTAGAATTGGATTTTCTCAGGACAGCAAGTGTTAAGACTGTGTAATATAATATACAACCAGGCTACATGGGCAAAGGTGATGAATAATTGTGCCATCAAAATGGACTAATATTTTATTACAGGATAGAAAAATGTAGGGGATTTTTTTAAATGAAAATGTATTGTCAATGATTAAATTTAATATTATTCAATAGCAATCTTTTGTTAAATTTTGAGATAGAGTTCTCTAGAAAATAGTCCTGCTGTGATTAAAAAGTGAAAAGATGTCTTTATTTTGACAGATTTTTTGTTATTCAAAATATTAGGAACAAAAATTATGTATAAATATAATAATGTTTCATTTATAAATATAATTAGATCCCATGTACACTGAGATCTGCTTTTACATAACTGATTGAAGATAAAAATGTATTTTGGTGTTTTGTGATGTTACCAAAAAAGTGTTCATAGCATCAAATATTACATAAAAAAATTCAAATTGATAGTATATAATGCAAAAATTACATTCTATGAACCAAATTCACTCACCATCTACTCAAATTGTATTTTATCTTAGCCACATACATGGTACATATGGGCAACTAGAGGTTTGCTATTATTAAAACATACTGCAGAATTAATACATTAAATGAAATGAAATTATTCCAAAAAAAGATATATAACATTAAAATTATATAATTTTATTTTAGCATGCAATAGTAAGTACTCATTTTATACCACAAAATTTCTATAGTTATCTTAAATGTAATATTTAATCTATCTATATTAAAGTTCTCAAGAAGACAGAATGACATAAGAAAGAAATGATAGTATAGGTAACCTTGTCAGAATTTATTCTTCTTCAAAAGAACTTGCCCTATTACTTTAAGACATTGCTTGGGAACAAATGTATAGCTGTCATCACCACCTCTTTAAGATTAGAACAATATTTAAAGTGTTTTTGTAAATATAAATATTTATCTGAGTAAATAGTATGGGGATTGGAATTAAAGCTATATTATTTCTTCAGTGAAAAATATTTTTGTTTGATAGAAAAAAGTGTAAAATGATGTGAACATAGATTAGCCCTGTGGAAGTGATTATAAGAAACACTGTTTTTGGAAATAGCTGGCTTATTTTTACCTACATAAGATAAAAGATTAATGCATTTGATAACTGATGAAATATTTGATTATAAAAATAATTGGTTACAGTGTAATTCAAAATGACTGTTTAACAGAACCCTGACAGTGATTTATAAGATGTTTGATAAAATTACTGCCACGTTTTCAAATTGTACAAGGTGGTCTAAATAATTGGTAAAAGGTTATTTAGAATGATTTTAATTTTTCTTCTGGTTTTTTATTATTGCTTGCAATATAAGTAAAAACATGATAAAATATTTCCAAAGACTTCCATAAATGTACCTAGGTTCTCTCTCTCTCTCTATATATATATATATATTTTTTTTTTTAACATTTCTGGGATTTATTCTAATTTGGAGCATTTAGTGCTATTCTTTTTATTTCAAAAGAAAATTCATAGTATCAATATAATTACCCTAATTCTTGAAGGAAAGCAACATATGAAATTATTTATATAGCAAATGGTATTCTGCTCCTTTTTTGAGAATGAGAATATCCTGCTTATCTAAAATTTAAAAACAGTGCTATATATATATATTTTTTAAATGATTTGATAAAGGTGGTCAGAGATGAAAACACATGCATGAATCTCAGAGTAAAATCAGGGTAATCGAGCACAAATAAAGATGAACAGGTTTAAGGCTTAGCATTACACCTGAATACAATTTCTGCCAAAGTCAAACTGCTGCAGAAATATAGAAGTGCTCCCAAAGAGAGTAAGGTGGGGGAGGCAGCAGAGGAAGGAAAAAGGGGGTCTTGATAACCTTTAGGAAGGCAACCGATTCATTGATATGACTCCTACCTTTCTCCACAGAATGGTTTGCACTGAGAAAGGCTGGACACCCTGATCAAAGCCATGCTCAGCCTCTGGACTCTTGCTAATTTGTCCTCAATTATAGATGACCTTTAGGCAAAGAAGGAAAGAGAAACAATTCTGTATCATTTTAAATGGAATAAAATTAGTACTTTAACATTGCTGTGTATACACGCACAACTGGACCTCAGACCATTTTTACTTGCCTTTTCTTTACCTACGTTTTGTCTGCTTTCTGCGTACCACTTGGGAGAAGAGTTTTAAATACTTATGTATATTTAGACAATATAATCAATACTTTATTATGCTCTACAAATTCCATTTTAAATCTACTTACAAAGATCAAGAAGCATGTGTGAAAATGATTTATAAAGCAGATTTTTTTCTGTAAATAATTGGTGTAAAACCTAGATTTCTAATCATAGTAAAACCAAACTATTATTATCTCTACTTGGAAAAAAAATCCCTTAAACTATTTGCTTACCAGGTATATGAATACCTTGAAATTAGAAAACTGTCAAGTATAATTTGAAGAAGAGAGAATTCTTCTGGCCAGCTAAGAATGCTTTAAACATATATCTGAAGAAGACTTTAATATTATTAAAATTACCTTTAAGCTTTATGTAAGTTTTTTTTTATTTGAAACACAAAAATATTTTTAGCTAAATGCTACTCTAAAAATCCACATGATAGAAATAGAACTATCACCTGATAAATGTATTGTCAAACAGGAAGAATTTTTAAATATCAACACATTCCTTATAGGTAGTATTTGGTTAATAAAATTCCTCTTATAATTGGGAACTTACTCTCAAAGATGCTAAATCACATAAATTATCTAGTCTCTATTCAAATCATTGAAATGGTAAAGAAAAAAATGTAAAGATTTTATATCTTTAAAAATCATTTATGTCTTTCTTGCCTTATACCAGACAAGTGACACTTAAAAAGCTTTCACAGAATCCTTTTTGTTAAGAAAAAAAAATCTTTGTAATTTTTTTTCATTTTTTTAACCCCACTGGGTTAAATCTGAAAAAAATGCATAATAAGAAAATAAATCATCTACAATCCTAAGAGCCATAGGCAACTACTGAAAATATTTTGGAATATTTCCTTCCAGTCTGTTTTTTCCCTAGAATTTTGCTTCTTATATAAATTTAATATTATAAATTTTATATAACTTAGTATTCTATACTTTCATTCCAAAGTATATTAGAATTTTCCCACATCATTGCAAGCACTTTGTAAACAATTGTAAAGATTATGTGATAATCAATCATATAATAATGTTAGCTAAATCACTTTTAAGAAAATAAGGAAAGATAGTTGTTGTTTGAACAATATTATGGTGGACACTTTTGTGAAGATAAAAATCACCCTGAGTTCTTTTTTTCCTTCCTTATACAGTTTAGAATTTTTTCAGTTATTTAAGACAAAAGAGAAAAATAAAAAACACTGAGTTATAGTGAAAATTGTTTATCAGATAAATAGCTCATTTTAAACAACACAATTTGCCTAAAAGCTTGCAAAGCGTCCCTCACTTGGGGGCATGTGAGACGGGCTGTAATAAGAATAGCTGAGATTTGCTGGAGTCAAAGCTTATGGAAAGAAGAATCTGCAGGTTTAAAAGGTAATGCTATAATCTTGCATTTATTCAGAGCAAACCACAGATGTGCAGTGTGACCATTTGCAAATGTCATTTAAAAAGGACACACAGCCATGAATTCCATATTTGTTTCAGATAACCTTGTTGTTTTGTATATTGAGATAATATTTGTGTGTGTGATATATGTATATTCACCTTAAAATGTTGTAGAAAATGAAAGTCACAGGAATTGCTAAATGAAATGATGAGGAAAGTGTGCAATTGGGTGTGTAGACAAGGTGTTCATTTGAGAATATTTAAGAATGTTTTAGGTGCATAAAGATCTTTCTTTGCCACTTTCTCACTATAAAAAATTCCCCAGGAGAAATGGCCCATTTATATCAATCGGGTTTTTGGAGATATTAAGAAATATCTTGCCAAAAAAAAAAAAACAGCAACAACAAAAGCTCATCTTTATTAGATGGTATTTGTGATATACAGGCAAGATTTTTTATTTCCTCTTTCACTGATCATTCTAATTGACTGAAATGACTTGATCTGAGTTGATGTAAAGATACAATGGAATATCTTAAAATAAATGCAATGATTGATTGAACAATTTGACAGAATTTTTGTTAGTTAAACAGTTATTTTGCTTAATTGATCATCTTATTTTGTTTGGGGGATATATTGTCTCCGTGAGTGTGTGTGTGTGTGTATTTATGTGTGTGTGTGTGTGTATTGAGAGAAGGATGATGGCTAGGAAATTTCATACCTAAGGAGAAGTAGAAATGATCACAGATGCAGGAAGTATTTAAAATAACACACACAGGAATCTCTGAAGCCTTGATTACAAGTGTCAAATATTTCTCACATGTTGCAACTATAAAATGATCCTGGCTCCATTACTTCAGAGAGCCAAAACATATGGTATTTGCATGTTAAAGATCTAAGTAGGGTATTAATTGTGCTCTTTCTCATTGGAGTTTATTTTCAAAGCAAAGTGCACAGGATATATTTAGAAATATGATTTTATATATCCATGCTTGCAAAGGGGAACCCGGTTGATTGAAATGATTTTATAAAAATGAATATGTCCTAAGATGTGCCCTCTCAGTTGTTTTGCTGGTTTATTTTAATTTGGAAAAAGTAATCTAATCTCTGCTTGTTAAGAAGATTATTTAATGTATTAATTTATTTAAAATTTGGATACTCTTGATATCATGTGAGTTCCAGACATGCAAAGCAGAGAAAGAATTATGAGCCCAAACACAAAGGAAGGGTTTAAGCTTCAGTATCTGTTTTATTGCAACCCTCATTTTGTAAAGTAACAAAAGTGTTCATTCTTGACTTAATGAAAAAAGTAATAGTTTCCATTTTTTTCCCCAGCAAATCATCAAACTGAAGAATGAGCCTTACTAAATTTGAAGGAAAGTGAAAACTTAAGATGTTCTTTCTTGTTTTCCTTGGGGGTGTAAAGAGAGATTGTTCTTTTTCAATTTATTTTGTACCAGGAAGTTACATATTTTTGTGGATAATTTAATTACCTTCTATACCTTGTGGATTTGAACATTTCAAGGAATGTTTCCACTTCCCTCCCCTCCACCCCATATGTCACATATGATATGCAATAGAAATCTTTGAAATGCTAGTGTTTTCACATGAGGCTAATTCCTTGAAATTATAATCTTTGTCTTTCGGAGGGAATGTATGCGTGAATTAAAAATTCTTATCTTAGCTTGGTAAAATATATTCAGCCCTCTCAAAACACTCAATATATACTTGTTTTCACTTAGTTACTTCCATCTAAGATACTATAATCAATTCCACTGACAGATCCCATTCAAGCACCATATAATTGTTTCCTGATTTGGGGTTCCAGAATTCCACTAAATGTAGAGAACTGAATATAAATTAATAGATGTGACCTCACAGAAAAACCCCAAACTGACATATTCGAAGAAGTCTTTTCATTTAGAGGCATCATCTCCAGAGCCTGTGTTTATTCCATTTGTGTGGCCATTCTTGTCTTTAAAATGAACTTGTATGGATATCCCACTTACAAATTTGCAGTGAGGGTAAATTATTGTGTATTGAGAGGATTTGTAATATCATTCAGTGTCAATACTGGTGGACATATAGGTGATCTAGCTTGTTTTAGGGGAAAAAGGAAAGAAAGATTGTAAGAGGCTGGGTGATATAATCATGAGATCAGTCTTCTTTTTTTTTTTTTAATGTAGACCATTTTTAAAGCCTTTATGGTGAATTTGTTACAATATTGCTTCTGTTTTATGTTTTGTTTTTTTCGGCCACCAGTCATGTGGGAACTTAGCTCCCTGACCAGGGATTGAACCCTAGCCCCTTGCATTGGAAGGTAAAGTCTTAATCACTGGAAGGCCAAAGAAGTCCCGTGACAAATCTTCTTGTGTGATTCATGACCATATTCAGAAGATAGTTCTAAAAGATGAGTTTCAAAACAAGTTATGAACAAAGACAGTAGAATTGGTGAACTGGATGTATGGGCTCCAAGATGGCTCATATAAAGGACAATACTTATTTGAATATATGCATACTAATTTGCTACTTTTAAATATATATACTCATTACTCTATGGCAACACATTTTATGACTTTCACTGCATTTATATCTTGAAAGAGAAAAAATCATGTGCAGTTGGAAACTGGAGCAACAGTATATTCTGTAGCTTGAGTTCCAGCCAGTTAACCATTTTCTCCCAGGACTGCTATTTATAAACAGTAATCTATTTATAATGTTTTTATAAACAGGAACAGCACTTTATTCCACCGCACTGGGTTTTGCCTACAGAGTCCTTTATTTGGTCATTTCATCCATTAGTCACACAAGAAAGCCAGTCTTATTACCTTTGCATCACAATTTTAGATCCCCAAAATGGCATTATCCAGTTTGGAGTGCTCGGTTTATGTGGACGTGTCTTTGAATGAATTGTTATCATTTCTCACACCAAAATAATCCTCCAAGAGAAAAGGTTCTCAATTGTTGATGGGAGTCTGTACTTTGAAGAACATGTCACAGGTTGTGAAAATATTTCCCAAATTCCGTTTTAATAATATTTCTATCAGTGCCCACTCATCAATTTAAGGTGACTTTTTGAAGGGGATAGAACTCTGAGTGTCCGATTCCTGATGTATGTGTCTAAAACATTTTCAGAAAGTTTTATTTTCACACATATATTTATTGCAGAACATAGTTATGAAAAGAGTATTGTCACATGATTAATTTGTCTCTATGAGTAATCCCTTACTTAGGATTTAAATTCAACTCAAGATAAAAACTATATTAAAGAACATACCAAAACTAACTTTAATTGTAAAGTAAAATAATTTTTAGATGTAATATCTTATTAACTTTCATTTTCCCATTCCAGGAAAATGGCAACATCATTATTGTTGGGCTCCATTTTTATTTTCGACTACAAAGTTTAGAATAGGAAAGAATTAATGTATTTCAGTGCACTGTTAGAGGAGTAGTAAAAAGCACTTCAAACTTAGAAATATTCAATTTATCAATATATAATTATGAACATCTTATCCACTGATTGACTTAAATTAGTTTCATGTCCATGCATATGAACTTCCCAGGTGGCACTAGTGATCAAGAATTAACCTGCCAATGCAGGAAACATAAGAGATGTGGGTTCGATCCCTGAGTCCAGAAGATCTCTTGATGGAGGCAGTGGCAACTCACTCCAATATTCTTGCCTGGAGAAGAGAATCCCATGGACAGAGGAGCCTGGTGGGCTACAGTCCATAGGTCACAAAGAGTTGGACATGACTGAAGCGACTTAGCACGCAGGCACACACGCAGGTACACATGCAGGTTCATGTAGATAGGATATGTCTGGCCAGGAAGTCATCAAATACTTTAATGTATTTCCCTGGACCAATTTCTTTTGTGTAAGTTTGGATATTTCGAATGTAAATGTGAGAATTGTTTTAATCCTTTTAAATTTTCTCTTGCTTTATTTTACTTAGATGAAGAAATCTACAGATTTCATTGGAAAAAAATTGCTGTGAAAATTCTTGTTAATATGCTATTCCATTTCCTAACCATTAAGACTTAAAAGCCAACTTCAAGAGACACTTCTATGTATAGGGCTCCAGAATTCTCTGAACATTTATGACAAAGCTTCTCTCTCATCAATATGTTTCCAACTCTTTGCCCACCCCACCCTTCAAATTTCTTATACACTTCCTATAACAGCAAACATTATCAGGGAAAGTTCTAAAAATATGATTGATGGATAGATTATTTTCAAAACCAGAAGAATTTAGTCTAATTCTATATTCTGTACCTGAGGAAACCAAGACCCAGAAATGAAAGAGGTGATTTGCTCAAGATCATTTAGTCAGTATCTTTCAAGTGTGAAGAACTTTTCCAGATTCTCAGGACATACCGCAGTCCTCCATGATAGCAGAAAGAAAAATATAATCTCTCTCTCATTCTACTTTTGGTCTCTTTGTATTTAGTTGATCCGATGCTGTTTATTATCTAAAGAGATTTAGAACTCATTTTGGCTTCCCCGCCCCCGCCCCGATCGTGCAAAAAATACATTTTTCTCAAGGGAATAAGACAAAAGTCAAGGCTAAAATAGGTCAAGCTTTGAAACCACCAAAATGGAGCTGATTTGGAACTTTTCCAAGGCAGTCAGTGTCCCCTCACTATAAGAGGTGATGGTCGCCAGGAGCAACTTGTCTCTGGAGCCCCCATCAGCTCTGTAGCAACACACGGGGAAGGGAGGAGGGGGGCTGTGGCGCAGAGGGGTGGGGGGTGGCGCTGCCACAGACATGAACTGAGCAGTAAATCCTTGAAGGAGACCACAGGGCTTTTTAGGATGTTCATTGTGTTCTTCCTTATTTGGAATTCTGTTTATGCTGCTAACATTAGCATAGATTTTCCTTAATGAATGCTTTCCAGCTGAAAGATGGTGAAAGATATACTATGTGAATCTTTTTAATATTAGTTCATTAAATTAAAACAGTTCTGATTTACAATAAGGGCTTTTCCTTTTGATGTGCTATGCTCGAGTTTGCAGATAATGTCCATGACAATACGTGTGTGTCCCCCAAAGATAATCTTTTTAATCAAAGTCATTTAGTGTTAGCATTCTTGTATAATAATTTGAGAGTTTTTCTGTCAGATAACGTTAAAGTGATAACATGAAAATGTGGCTTTTTTTATAATGTGGATCCATGAATTTAGTTTAAATCATTTCTTTCCCTCAAACTCAGGCACCAACTGCCAAAATATACGTATATATATTTTACTCCTTACCAGCATTAAGTTAGGCTACTTCTTCCATTTTCTTAGAAATTACAGGGAGTGGGGGGAGGGAGACTTTTTCAAAATCCACCTATGCAAAACCAAAGGGAAAACATCACCACATTCTTGATGGCTGCATTTACTAAATCACTCCCAAATTAGATGCTTCAGAAACAACAGGCTACACAAATAGTAAATATCCTATTCATGCATTGCCTGAAGGCTATGGACTGCATTACCCTACATACCCATCACAGAAACAATAGAATAAAATGATTCTTCAAGGTTAGAGAAGTCAAACCCACTCAGTCACTTTTCACAAGGAATATTTGGATAACCAAATCTTGACGCAAGTATTTGTTACCATCCATTGTGACAAGCTGGGGACATTCCATGATCTTATTAGTATCTAGTCATTCACAGTTTGCTTTTTTCTGTATCAAAACATGCACACAGATAAAAGGAATAAATTGTTTATTTCCCATGCTACTAGGCAATTATAAATATTTCAGCAATAGGGTTATACAGTGCCAAGGTTAGAATCTATCTAATAGAATAATTCAAGATGCAAATAGTGTTGTCTAGTTAGGGAATGCCGATGCCCCAAATTGTCCTCAGTTGATTGACTTCTAGAGAAAGGACTTAGAATAATGTAGACAGTAGCTTTTAAAAAGCTGCTAGCCTATCACTTGTCACTTCCATGGAATCTCTTTCATTTGTTCATCTCTGGATTGTATTCATAGGAAATCGTACTATACACTGTCCACAGCTATTAATCGTACCATTACAACTCCCACAGTTGAAAACTACTTATTTCAATTCTAGAATATTTTTAAAGAATATTTTTAAAGTCAACGATAGAGTATTTATTGTAACAAATATTGAATTTGTTACAGTATTTCTTCTATTTTGGTATTTTGGCCTCCAGGCATGCAGGATCCTACCCCCCTGACCAGGGATAGAAACCACACACCCTGCCTTGGAAGGCAGTCTTAACTATTGGACCACCAGGGAAATCCCTCAATTCTAGAATATCTCTTTTTTCTTTATATATATATAACTGAGTATAGTGGCTTCCCAGGTAGCACTAGCACCTTTGTTGCTTGTTGCATATCCATTTTTTTTTTAAAAAATAGAAATCTATCATTCTATTCATACTAAGTCAAACAAGTGGAATCAAAATCTAGAATATCTTAAACATAGAATTAAAAAGAGTTACCAAGCTACTTGGTTACCTCACCACTTCTCTTATATAAGAATTTCAGGGAACTCTGCCAAATTTAACATGCTAGGCAACTTTTGTTAGTATTGTTTTTTGTAACTTATGGAATGGTTTGCAATAGCAAGCATGTAAGTATTTATTCACAGGTTGGATAGTCTCTGACAGATAAAAATATGGTTATAGATTCATGGAAGTAGAAGGGCTTCAAAGACAGCATGCTGGTGAAATAAAGCAATTTGTCCTCAACTGAAGTAAATCTTTGCTGGCAGAGGCAAGACCAGTACCAAGATCACACAATGCATTGGTTGATGTAGTGCTTCTTATACCATATTACATTTTTGCCCTTTCCTTTCCAGAACTAGTGTTTCTATGTTTGTTTGTTTGTTTTTCAGGAAGGGTGAATAAGGAGAGGCTACTTTAGTGTCTACCTACCCCTTTTGCATCTGCCTGTGTTTCTCATAATCCTCTATTGTTATGGAAGTTTTCAACTCTTCCATGCGCCAAAATCATTGCCTTCATTTTCTACCATTCTCATGACATTTCCCTTGGTGTTATTTCCATTGCACACATTACAAAGGATTCTTAAAATGCTATGGTTCTTTTTCAGGGGTTCTGGGATACACAGGAAGGATTTAGGATATTTCAAAACAGGAATCTTTCTTCCATTTATAAAAGATGAAGCAGAAGGGACATCCTGCTCCGCAGTCACTGGGGTCTACCTCGGGGAAGAAAATTAGGGGTGGAAAAGTCTTAGGTTCTTTTGTGATTAAATTTTAATCAGCTAACTTTTTGTCGGTTAAAAATAGTCTGTCTTGTGTCCATTATGATAGAGGAGTGGTAAGAGATGAAGAACAAGACAAATTCTCCCCTTTGTTGAAGGAAACAAAATAAAATAAAGGACCAGGCTACTTGTCCAAAATTTTAAATCTAAGAAGATGGACAGAAACAAAGAGTCCATTTGTGCTGCTTTAGTATTCACGTGCATTAACTAAAAACACGCTCAGACGGTAAAGAATCCACCTGCAACAGGGAAGACCAGCGTTCGATCCCTAGGTTGAGAAGATCGCCTGGAGAAGGGAAAGGCTACCCACTGCAGTATTCTGGCCTGGGGAATTGCATGGACAGAAGAGCCTGGCAGTCCAAGGGGTCGCAAAGCGTTTTACTTTCTTTCACTTTCTATATTAGTTCAGTTGGGGTTCTCTTGGTGTGTGTATGTGTGTGTGTCTAAGTGTTGGTGTGTGTGTCTGTGTGTTGATAGAAGTGAGTATCTCATGTGTGTATCATTTAGATTCTTCCCAAAATATTATTCTGAAACATGAAGGAGGCAAATATTTCACTAATATGCCATTGTCAAAATGAAGAAAAATCCAGTTAACTGGTGAAGGTTGTTCAACTAAATGCTGTGAGATCCCATATGGGAATACAACGTTCTGGAACACATCCTTTAAGGGAATGCATCCAAAATATTAATTAAAGCAGTTTATTCTTTGAAATTCACGTTTTTTGCATTTTTACATAGTTTGTTTATTAACATTATACGTTTTTTGGGGATATCAGAATATATGTATATACATGTTTAAATATGTAAAACATGTTATAAATACAAACACAATTGTTAATCAACATAAGATGCAAGAGTTAAAACATTATAGAACTTTACCTCCTCCTCCTCCTCAAAAAAAAAAAAAAGCAAAGATTCTAGGCTAAAGACACAAATAGTGGGAAAAAAAAGGGCTACTATGGAACATTCAGAAACTGAGCACAAGGCCCATTGTATTTCACATTTCCCTTTAGAATGGCAAAAGTACTTTAGTAGGGTTGTTTCTTATTATTAAAGGCACACAAGGGTGGGGACATGCAATCTTTATGCACAAAAAATAAAATGGCAATTTTCCAAGAGCTCTAAAGCTACAGATAATTAGCATATTAATTTATATAAATAAAATTCTCTTTGCTGTTCCTCAGTGTTCTGCCTGTGAAATGCAACAAGATGAATGAACATGACAAATCAAAGTGAAATTTACAGGCCTAAAAAAAGAAAAGATACGGAAATAATCCTTTGACCTTACTCCAACTCTTCTGACCCTCTTTTATCAGTGACATTTTTCCATGGAGCCCCTAAACGTGAATTTCTCATTCTTCCAGACTTAAATTCTAAAGTCAAGTTTACAAAGAAGAGAACACCCATCTGTTTACTCTTGGACTTGGGCTCCTGGCTGGAATAGCCAAGGTCACAATGCAGGGGAGTGACTTTCATTTATTCTTGCATCTACATTTAAGTTTTTATCACATACATTGTCTTAACAAAAATAAAAACTTTTATTTCCATCTTTAAAAAACTTTTTCTTTCATACCAAATATTTTAACTATTTTTAGCTTTTGCTAATTTTTATGTTTAACCTAATTTAAAATAAATGAGTCTTTTCTCAAAGCAAAGTCCGTATTTCAAAAGAAATTGCTAGTTGAAAAGAAAAACAAGGCCCTAATTTCCAGGAAATATTTCACTTAACTAATGTTTTCTTATAACCCTGTTACTCTGAAAATAAATTTGATATAATAAGTACTTATAAATATGTGTGTATGTACCCACTCATTTTTCTCATTTTTATGTAGATACATACATATATACCTATATCTGGCTATAATCCCTTTGGCAGGATACAGCCTGCAAAACCATAAGTGGTAACCCTGGTTATCAACCACTACTAAGTGGTAAAATCAGTTCTACAAAAAATAGAGTAAAACAGAAAATAAGAGAATTCATTTCATATAGTAAAGATAAATAATGATCTGTAAGATGTTTTATCAGTTATGTGTCTGTGTCTCAGTGTGTATATTGTAATGTATTATGTATTCGTTGTGGTAAATTATAGTTATAACAGTGGGGAAGATCTTCCAATAAAGCAGCATATAGGAACATAGAAAAAAAAATAGACTCTAGACTATGAAATGCATTACTTAATGCATATGTTCAATAAATATTTATCATTAGTACAACAGAGAACAAGACAAAGTCTGTGGAATGATGGAACTTATGTTATAGTAGAAAAAAATACACAGGTAAACAAAATGCGCATGTGATATAATCTCTAGTGATAAGTGCTATAAAGAAAAGAAAGATAAAGAGGATTAGAGAATGAAACCAAGGGTAGGAGGGGAACTCTTGCAATAAATATGACTGTAAAAGTGACCCACGAGGGATTGACATCTGATCAGGAACTTGAACAGTGTGAAGAAGAGCATTTGAAACGAGGACTCAACAAAGGCAAAGTCCCCAAGGTAGCAGCAAGATTGGCGTGTATTGAGGAACTGCAAGGAAATCCGTTTGAGTGGACTGGAGTGACTAAAGTGAGGAGTGGTTGAAATGACACAGAGAGACGCAGCTGCCAGGTCTGTGGAAGCTTGTCAGCTTTGCAAAGAGCTCTGGACTTCATTCTAAGTATGATGGTGAAGTTGCATGGAGGATTAAGACAGGATTCCATCTCTTATAGATATCTCTAGGTACTCTGCGAAGAATAGACTAATGTGAAAATGGTAGAGTAAAAAGAGAGAGGAAGAAAGACTAGTATGAAGCCAACAGAAATAGAGAAAAAATAATACGACAAGAGTTTGCCATAGGAGGGCAGTGATGGAAGGACGAGAACAGGTTTGAGTCAGGATACATTTTGCCCAACAGGATCTGCCAACAGAAAAAGTGATAAACATGAAGGAAAAAGAAGCAACAAGAATGAATCTTTGACATTTGATCCTAACAATTCTGTAAATTGTGGTGGTATCGTACGGATATGTAAAAGGCTTGAGGAAGAGAGGATTGAGGGTGGGTGACTGAAAAATAAGGCACTTTAGTTTTTTCCCTCCTCTTAGTATACCATCATTATTATAGCTTTCAAATAAATATTAAGAAATTTCTAGGATCCAGGCTCTGTGATAAGTGTTGGGAACATAAAGTCAAAATAAAACCTTTACTTATGCAAAGAAAACAAAAACCAAACTAGAAATTGTAATGTAGATATAATTTGTACTATCATAAGTGTATGAAGAGGATATTTGAGCAGCAGAGAGTAAAGAATCTATATGAGTTTGAGAGATTATTAAGTATTTCCAATAAGGATGAAACTGGAGCTGTGTTTTAAAAGATGAGTTGAAATTAGCAAGAATAACAATGGGTAGGAGACACAGAAGATACTGAGCATGGCCAGGGACTTCCCTGGTGGTCCAGTGGTTAAGACTTTGCCATCCAATGCAGGGGGTGTGGGTTCAGTCCCTGGTCAGGGAGCTTAGATCCTACATACCTCATGACCAAAAAACCAAGACATAAAACAGAAGCAATGTTGTAGCAAATTCAATGAAGACTTTAAAAATGGTTCATGTTAAATTTTTTTTTTTTCTTTAAAGAAGCTCATGGGCAAATGCATAGAGAAATACAGCACAAATTTTTGGAAAACTAGAAGCTCACAGAATAAAGAGTCTACATTGGATAGTGGCAAATGAAAAGCTGAAATGCTCATCAGGGACAAAATCATAAAGAGTTTTGTCTAGAGAGCTAGGCGTTTGATTTTTACCAAAATATATGAAAAGACATAATAGGATTTAAATATGGGGGAACATTGAGAGTGTTAGTTGCTCAGTTGTGTCCGACTCTTTGTGACCTCATGAACTGTAATCCGTCAGACTCCTCTGTCCATGGAATTATCCAGGCAAGAACACTGGAGTGGGTTGCCATTTCCTCCTCCAGGGTATCTTCCCAATCCAGACATTGAACCCGGGTCTTTCGCATCGTAGATGGATTCTTTACTATGAGGCACCAGGGAATAGTATGATTAGATAGATTAGATGAGGATGAGACTAAAGGCAGAAAATACAAACAGAATGCTTTTACATGAATCAAGGATAGAAATGGTGAGATCCTAACTAAGGCACTGATAACAGGGATTGGGCAAAAGGAAACTAAGTTCCCACTATGTTAAGGAATACAGGCACTGTAAGGTGAGTGCCCTATGCTGCTAAGTTGCTTTAGTCGTGTCCGACTCCGTGCGACCCCATAGACAGAAGCCCACCAGGCTCTCCCGTCCCTGGGATTCTTCAGGCAAGAACACTGGAGTGGGTTGCCATTTCCTTCTCCAATGCATGAAAGGGAAAAGTGAAAGTGAAGTCTCTCAGTCATGTCCGACTCTTAGCGACCCCATGTACTGCAGCCTACCAGGCTCCTTCATCCATGGGATTTTCTAGGCGAGAGTACTGGAGTGGGTTGCCATTGCCCTATGAGAGACTATCAATCCATAGGCATTGAGAGTGCAAGCAGATTACACTTCACACCCATTTTATGCCTGCTTGGGAAATATTTAAAGAGGTGCAGTCATAACAACTTAAACAGTTCACTTGCCGAGCTCTAGATGACTCTAACTTAAGTTCTTCCTGAGTCCCAGACACTTCACATTTCAGGCTCTTAGGTCCCAATTTCTGCTATAATAAGCTGTCTAATCTTCACTTTCTCCTTTGACCTGTTCACTTCCCGTTGTTCTAGTATTACAAGCAGTGTGAGTAAAAGTGTCAAGTGCATTGGCAGAGGAAAGAACAGTGGTGTAGACCTCACACCTGGTGCAGCATTAGCCACTAACCAGCTATTTGGCCTTCAATAAGATTCCTTTCCAGAGTATAAGGGTTTTCATCCCAAGGCTATTTGTCACTGTAAGGAATTAGAAACATTCAGAATGGTCAATAATATGCAATCAAGTAAATAGAATTTTTTTTAAATCTCAAAATATAATGTTGCATTCAAAGTCATGGCTTTGGAATATTTAATAATACAGAAAATGTGCATGAGATAGTCTTACATAAATAGAAAGTGTATTTTGTTTTAAGCTATGAAAAACTGGATATATATTATAGAAAAAACTTTGAAAAGATATTTAACAAAAAGATATTCACGTTTATATCTGTGAAAAGTGACTGTGGGTAATTTTTATTTTCCTCTCTGCAATTTGTCTGTACTTTTAATGTGTTCTCTAACAAAAAAATAAACTAACTTTATAATCACCAGAAAAGTCATTAAAATAATCCATGATTTTCTCATCCCAAAGAACAATTTCAAATACAGTGTAGATTTGATTAGAGTATATTCCCAGCAGCAACTCCAGAAAACTGTTCAAAGTGCCTTATATTCCACTCCCATTCAGGATAAAAACAGTTTCAGGATAACGTTGCTTCCATTCTAGCAATGAGAATAACTCAGATAACCTATACAACCATAACTTTATTTTTTTTTGTTTTGTTGTTGTTTGTTTGTTTTTAATCATCACAGACCTCAGGATGCAAAGAAATCTAAATAACTGATATCTAGAGAGAAGGTTGAGTGACGAAGAATTGATGCTTTTGAACTGTGGTGTTGGAGAAGACTCTTGAGAGTCCCTTGGACTGCAAGGAGATCCAACCAGTCAATTCTAAAGGAAATCAATACTGAATATTCATTGGAAGGACTGATGCTGAAGCTGAAGCTCCGATACTTTGGCCACCTGATGGGAAGAACTGACTCTTTGGAAAAGACCCTGATGCTGAGAAAAATTGAAGGCAGAAGGAGAAGGGGACAACAGAGGATGAGATGGTTGGATGTATCATTGATCCAAAGAATGTGAGTTTGAGCAAACTCTGGGAGATAGTGAAGGACAGGGAAGCCTGGCATGCTGCAGTCCATGGGGTCGAAAAGACTGAGACATGACTGAGCTACTGAACAATAAGAGATTCCAGAAAAGCGAATAAACCCAAGCGAAGGCTTTCAGAGTAAAGTTTAGGGCTGGGAGATGAAAATGTGAAAGAACACCATTAAGGTATTAGACTCTATTTAGATGATAGGGAATCATTAAAGGCTTTTGTTTTTATTTTTTTAAGGTAATAACAACAGATGCCATTTCCAAAGATCATTATGGCAATAGTAAGTTCAGATGGACCCCAGGAAAGAGAGAGATCGGGGAGATATAGTGTGCCAGAAAAACCCCATGACACAGAAAACTTGGAATAATCCACTTGAGAAATCAGGAAGATGTAAACTAAGGCTGTTAGAAAACGATGGAAAACAGGGAGCTGGTAAGTTACATGTTTTGGGAAAGCTTAGTTTTTAGAAGAAAGGTCAGTTTTAGTGCTAGCTGTAACGTTTGAAATTTATGAGAAAAAAATGTAAAAAGTTTATTGAATGACTTTTATTTACAGACAGTCACATAAAAGTACCAGCAAATAAAGTGTTGTGAAGTAGAATTCTGCAAAATGTTTGGGTCACTAGAACAAACACTTAAAAAGTTACTATTTGTAGCCAGTAGGTACTATTAAGCTACTTAAAACCAGCCTGAGTGTTTAAGCAAGATAAGCATTTCTTTCTAGAGGAACAGAGCAATTTTCTTTTTTTTTTTTTAACTTAATTAAGATGTCTTTTTTTTTTTTTTTTAAAGACACATATCACATTAACTGCTGCTGCTGCTAAGTCGCTTCAGTGGTGTCCGATTCTGTGCGACCCCACCGACTGCAGCCTACCAGGCTCCTCTGTCCATGGGATTTTCCAGGCAAGAGTACTGGAGTGGGTTGCCATTGCCTTATCCGATATCACATTAAAGTTCAATCCATTTCTGGCTGAATTGTTGTAAATTATAAATTAGCAGATTGTGAAGTAACAGGATTTAAAAATATCTAATCAATCTCTATTGCTTAGATTTAAATTTCTTTCTTACTTATTTGTTTTTGGAGAAAAAAGAAAACTGATTTATACGTATATTCAGGATGTTGGTCTAATGGAGAGCACATATAAGGGTCTCCTGGATTCACTGCTAAAGTTATAAGCGAATTAACATTTCCTCCTGGACAAATTTCTTTCCCCTTGAATCCCAGTGATTTGACAATACCCTGAATCCCTTTTCCAATCATTTTAGAGCAGTCTTCAATGTTATTCATTAATCCTTATTCTCTACGAAGCAAAGCAGTCATAAGCTTTATTCCCATTTCACAGATAATTTATTTATTTGAGCAAAATTCTTGAACACATAACACCATTCAACAGTAACTTTTGCACAGAACTTATCACATGTATTCTTGGCTGTCAGTTGTAAAAATGGAAAATTTTCTGCTATGCTTTGCTATAACTACATTAAAAACACCTGTGGCCATAACTTGAAATTTAGTATGTTGTTGGTGATTTCGCAACATTTATGAAGTATTGATAATCTCATATTATATATTTTTAATATTGTAATAGTTCAATCTCTTTATTATAGGGTTGTGTTCTAGTGACCACTTTGTCTTTAAGAACCTAAGGAATATAAAAGACAGTATGGACCAGTTAAAAAGATGTTTAGACCAGTAGCAGGGCTTCAGTCTCATCTCTGACACTGCTGGATTTCTTTGGACAGTTCACGGAGATATCCTGCAGCCATGTGCACATCCCTAAACTGGAGACCACAGACCCTGGATCAACTTTATTCAAAGGATGCTGTGTGAATGAATGTAACAATGTGTCTGCCCAAAATGAATGAAAGAAAAATGATTCCTATTTCATAACCACAACACAGACGACTTCCTATATATTCTCTACTTGTTTTTATAATACATAAAGAGAAATTTCTGAATCTCTGTTTTTCACAACACTTTATAATTCTTATTCCTTTGATTGACTGCTTTCTAATCCTCATAAAATGCTTGGATTAACCAGTTTCTGATCTCTGCAAAATGTTCAAGGTGGCCCCAGAATTTCTTTCAGCAGCTACAATTTCCCCTTTATTTTGTGTTCATACACAGCAAAGTTAACGCTTATCCACTCGAAATGAAGTAACTAAACGTGTCTGCTAGGTACTTGGATTTGAGGTACAGGTAAACTCCAATTACTTCCCTCTGACAATCACAGTCTTTTAGAATTCTCAACTCTCCATCAGAAAGTCCACTCCACTCTTCAAAAATAACTGTATAAAATATGAAAAGAAATTATTTTGGTGGAATCCCCTGCTCTAAATTAAACACTGTTTATAACAGCCAAATTAAAATAAGAGCAAATTGCAGGATGAATATACATGTTTATTTACATATTGGTGGTGGTTTAGTTGCTCAGTCATATCTGACTCTTGCAGCACCATGGACTGTAATCCACCAGGTTCTTCTGACCATGGAATTCTCCAGGCAAGACTACTGGAAACTATTAGTATGTAGATTGATATTTATATATCAATAGCTTCAAAAGAGTGAAATAACTTTGGAACTTCAGTAAGAATTCTTAGATATTTCAGAATTCTGATTTTTGCATTCTAATTTGAAGTTTAAGTTGGGTTTATACCATTGATACTTTTAGAGGTACTGCCATGGCTGTAACAGGAGCCTGGTTGTCTGCATGCTAGAACTTACTTTAAAAGCTTGAAACTCTGGTTATTTATTACCCGAGCTACAAACTCATACATATTTTTATTTGAAAGACATCAACAATGTATTAATTTATAGCCTGCTTTTCTTTCCTCTGTAAATACTGCATCTTCTATCATTCAGGCTAGATCCCAGGAATCTGGCACATTAGTTATACCAGAGCAGAAACGCCCATTTGGCTAAAGCAGAGCTGCCCTTGGAATCACATCTCTGGCCCCAGTTGTGTTGATCCTTAGTATCTGGTTTCAGTTATCTTTTTGTTCTATTTTGGACTGTGATCTATTTGTTTCATTGACTAAGCTCCCCATTATAGACTGTTGAACAGGCCAGGCCGAGGTGCACAATATGGCCAGGCTCAGCCTCATTCCTCGTCCCATGGCTCTTAATTACTACACTTTGCTTGCCAACTATTTCTTGGCAACTAATTTAATTCGGACACTTGCCTAAGTATTTAATTGAACTTGGAGAACTCTTTTCAAATGTTTATCCCCACTTTGTCTTTCACCTCCTGCCCCATCATTTCTGTACATTTTAGATCAGATCTATTTTCATTTTTTCCAAAATACTGGCCATTCCACTTTTTCTGCTGGGCATAGTGTCTCACATTCCAAATCCTAATAAGACTTTATTTTTTAAAAACATAGTTTGCCTTCCTTTTCTTCTACATCTCTTCTTGCCTCACTATAGCAGAAGAATTTTACATTTTCTCTGTCAACATAGTTTTTATCTACCTTGCATCTCAACCCTCAGATAATTTTCATGTATAAAAATAGGCAGCTGGAAGGAAGTGAAAATGGGTTCCTTATACCTCAAGCCACATAAACTTCAAACTTTCATATCTGACCACAACTCTACCATTTGGTTCTTCCCCTCTCTAAGTCTCTCTTACACTTAAAAGACTCTTCAATTTCATCAATATCTACAATTTCATGACCACTCTTACTTCTCTTCTCAGTTGATCTGTGTTCTCCTGGTTTATGTCCTTCTTTCTGTCCTCAGCCTCATTTCCCATCATTTTATCTAGCCTCTTGTTGTCATCTGCAAGCCCGTATCAGTCAGTCTTGTTACTGTTATTGTTGTTCGGTCACTAAGTTTTGTTCGACTCTTTGCGAGCCCATGGACTGCAGCATGCCAGGCTTCTCTGTCCTCTACTATCTCCTGGAGTTTGTTCAAATTCATGCCCATTGAGTTGGTGATGCTATCTAACCATCTCATCCTCTATAGAACCAATACTTCCAATTATACTTTGAGCTGGAATTTTTCCCTACTAACTTCCAAATCCCTGTGTTTGCAATTCATAAATAATGGTTTTACGCACAATATTGGTAGCATGTTTAAAAGTGTGGTACCAGTGCAAACTTTAGCAAACCAAATAAATGTAACAGATAATCTAGAAATAAGTTCAGTACTATGTAATAAGAAAATATACAAATTAGTGGGAAAACAGATTATTCAATAACAATATTAGAACAATTGGTTAGTCATTTGGGAAAAAATAAAATGAGATCCCTACCTCATTTCTAACATCCAACAACAATAACAAGAATATACATAGCAATAATTATTTTTGCATCATTGCAATTATGAATTTATTCATAGAAAGTAATGCTTAAAATACCTATAAACTGGCTTTAGGGGAAGCCTTTCTAACCATGTCATAAAAAACTAGAAACAATAAAGTAAAAGTGGTCATATTTAATTACATCAAAATGCTGTTTTGCACAACCCAGTCAAAAAGTGGGCAGAATGGGGAGGGAGGTGGGAGGGGGGTTCAGGATGGGGAACACATGTAAACCCATGACTGATTCATGTCAGTGTATGGCAAAAACCACTACAATATTGTAAAGTAATTAGCCTCCAACTAAAATAAATAAATTAATAATTAAAAAAAAAAAAAGTGGGCAGAAGACACAAATAGACATTTCTCTGAAGAAGATATACAAATAGTCAAGAGACACATGAAAAGATGTTCAACATTGTCAATTATTAGAGAGATGCAAATCAAAACTACAATGAGGTATCACCTCACACCAGTCAGAATGGCTATCATCAAAAATCTACAAATAATAAATGCTGGAGAGGGTACAAAGAAAACAGAACCCTACTACATTATTAGAAATGTAAATTGGTGAAGCCACAATAGAAAACAGTATGGAGAATCCTTAAAAAAAAAACTAAAAATACAGCTACCATACAACCTAGCAATCCCACTCCTGGGCATACATCTGAGAAAGATGAAAACTCTTATTCAAAAAGATACATGCAGCCCAATGCTTATAGCAGCACCATTTATAATACCCAAGACATGGAAGCAACCTAAAGGTCCATCGACAGATGAATGGGTAAAGAAGACATGGTATATATACACAATGGAATATTACTCAGTCATAAAAAATGAAATATTGCCATTTGCAGCAATATGGATGGACCTAGAGATTATCATGCTAAGTGAAGTAAGTCAAACAGAGAAAGACAAACGTTATACGACATCACTTATATGGGAATCCAAAAAGTAATGTAAATGAATTTATTTTCAGAACAGAAACAGACTCACATAGAAAGAATAATTATGACTGCCAAAGGAGAAAAGTTGGGAAGGGATAATTAGCAGATACAGAATACTATATATAAAATAAATAAATAATAAGGATTTCAGTTCAGTTCAGTTGCTCAGTCGTGTCCGACTCCTTGTGACCCCATGAATCGCAGCATGCCAGGCCTCCCTATCCATCACTAATTCCCAGAGTTTACCCAAACCCATGTCCATCGAGTCGGTGATGCCATCCAGCCATCTCATCCTCTGTCGTCCCCTTCTCTTCCCCTCAATACTTCCCAGCATCAGGGTCTTTTCCAATGGCAAAGGAGCTATATTCAATATCTTGCAATAACCTATACTGGAAATGACTCTGAAAAAGAATATATATATATATATATGAATTACTTTGCTATATGCCTGAAACTAACAGAATACTGTAAATAAATTATACTTCAATAAAAATTTGTTCTGAAAATAAGACAAATAAAAAACAAGTAAATAGAAAAAAATCAAGATGGCACAATTATGTTATCAAAGCATTATTTAAAATAATGAAAAATTAAAGAGTATATTTTAGCAAAATTTTTAATTCATTAAATTAAATTACAGTTAATACCTATTATAAAATGCTATACTGTACTAAAATTAAAACTGAAGCTGTAATACATAAAGTAGTATATGATAACATGGAAAGATAGCCATTTCTTCTTGTCAAAGAAATGATACAAGTTTGCAGTATGGTATAACATTGGATCAGTGTATGTATGTGTGCGTGTACATATATGTATATGTAGAGTGTATGCAATTGATGTGACTTTCTATAAAAGGAAGGTTGGAAGAACTTAGATCATTGAGTTAATATAAAATCTTGCCCTCTACTATTAACATGCTTTCAAATTGTGGTGCTGGAGAAGACTTTTGAGAGTCCTTTGGATTGCAAGGAGATCAAACCAGTCAATCCTAAAGGAAATCAACCCTGAATATTCATTGAAAGGACTGATGCTGAAGCTGAAACTCCAATACTTTGGCAACCTGATGCAAAGAGCCGACTCATTGGAAAAGACCCTGATGCTAGAAAAGAATGAAGGCAAAAGGAGAAGGGGGTGGCAGAGGATTAGATGGTTAGGTAACATCACTGACTTGATGGCCATGAATTTGAGCAAACTCTTGGGAAATAGTGAAGGACAGGGTCTTCCCTCATAGCTCAGTCAGTAAAGAATCTGCCTGGAATACAGGAGACCGGGATTTGATTTCTGAGTTGGGAAGATTCCCTGGAGAACGAAATGGCAACCTACTCCAGTATTATTGCCTGGAGAATCCCATGGACAGAGGGGCCTGGCAGGCAGGCTACAGTCCATGGGGTCACAAGAGTCGGACACGACTTAGCAGCTAAACCACCACAGTGATGGACAGGGGAGCTTGGCATACTATAGTCCATGTGGTCACAGAGTCAGACATGACTTAGCAACTGAAAAACAACTGACATATTTTATGTGAGAGCACTACTCCAAGAATTAAAAATATAACTTGCCCCATTTAACAGACTGGAAATTGTCTTAGAGAGAGTGAGCAACTTTCCCTGGATAAATCAGTAGGACAATGATGAAGCCAGAATCTTACTCTTGGTCAAGTGTCTGATCTACCACCTGAGAGGTGACTCCAAAGAAAAGATAACTAGTTCAAACCGACCAGTTATTTTCTATCTCTACCAAGATGAAGAAGGGTAATAATTTAAGTTAATGCAGTGTAGATATTATAAAGAATCATTTTTTCTCTTTCTTTTTTACTGTAAAGAAAAATATAGGGGTAGGTATCAAATAAAGTACTTTCCACTGATTTACCTGCTGTGGTGCCAAGAAGGTAGCACAGATGGAGTGTTTCCCAAGGATGATGTCTGTTGGTTTAATACACATACATGAGATAGATGGTATGGCAACCCACTCCAGTATTCTTGCCTGGAGAATTCCCATAGACAGAGGAACTTGGCTGGTTACAGTCCATGGAGTCACAAAGAGCCAGACACAACTAAGCACAGAGATGGATGAGGGCTTCCCTGGTGGCTCAGTGGTAAAAAATCTGCCTGCCAATTCAGGAGACATGGGTTCGATCCCTGGGTTGAGAAGATCCCCTGGCAGAGGAAATGGCAATCCACTCCAGTATGCTTGCCTGAGAGATCCCATGGACAGAGGAGCCTGGCAGGCTATAGTCCCTGGGGTTAACAAAGAGTTGGACGTGATTTAGTGACTAAAACAACAAATGAGATGGATGAGTGTAGCCCAAGACACATGAATCACATATTATCTACCTTGGCTATTCAAGAACAGCTATTGAAAAAAGATTTCAAAAAAAAAATTTCTTCTCCAGCTTGTGATTTAATCTAGTCTCAGCCCATTGCCCCTTCAAACAAAAGCTGAATTCATGCAAGGGATCTAGGTAGAGTGGGGAGAAACAGTGGGGTGGAGATAGTTGTGACTTGCTTCCAAAGTAGGAAAAGCAGGATCACTGTTAAGTTTTTATCCAGATGACTTTTCACACTTAAGAAAGAGATGGCTCACTGAAGAGTTTAAGTTACAGTCAGTCTTAATTAAAAGAAGTGGGAATTCATACAAAATCTAGAACTGTTGAATCCAAGCCAAAGAGTACAAGTGTTACAAGTAGAATGCTCAAAATAAATCTGAAATGGTGAAGGAGGAAAGAACTTCATATTTATTAAAAACTCACTGTGTTTTATGCAACAAGATGCTCTATGTATATATATATATATAACTGCCATTGGAATCCTCACAATAGAGTTTATCTGACCAGAAACTTGTACAGGTAAGAAGCCAGCTTGTAATATCTGAGAACAAAAACTGCAAAACTACCGAACTCTGTTTCATGACTCACTTCCTGGTTGATTATATAGAAAATCTCTGGCAAAAACAAGGTATCTAGGTCAACTTCCTCAACCTCGTGATAGTTCATTCTGTTAAGTAACGACGCTGATGAGTCTTTATTTGTGTTTGCTACCCTTCTTCAACTAAAGTGGTCTGCAATTTCAAACTCAAGTTGATAAACGGCCCTTTTACATGATGATTTAGATAAACAGTGAAAGTAAGAAAAAAGTAAATGTGGCAGTCCACTGGGCATGAATTCTTCAAGCATGTAAGGTTAGCTGTGTTATTTTGTAGACTGGGATGGCTTCAGTGCAGAAATGCTTCCTTTTTTGCAACACGTCGTATACTACTGGAGTAGGTCTATTAAAGTAGCATGTTTTAGAGATGATATTTGTTAAAGTACATGATAGGTGAAGCACAGCCAGGACTCGAGGTTGAAGTCACCACTGTAGATGCTTAAATCAGTTATTTAAATAAATTGATTGTCAATTGTTAAAAAAAATATTCAAGAATTCCCATAGCCTGCTCTTTCTTCAGATTTGACGATTAGTTTTAATGTTCATATTAGGAAACAACTGTACTGATTAAGATACTCAGAATGGTAGATTTAAGTCTTTTAAACACCAAATGGGCACAATAAACATTCAAAATATGTTTTGACCTTCCAGGCTAGAATTTTTCTTAAAAGAAACAGAAAGTCATTCATCTTAAGAATAATTTTCTAAAATTCCAAAATTCTATGTAGATTAAATGTGTAATAAATGTACAATTATTCTTGAACTATCAGTATCACAATTCCCTAAATTCCCTTTTTTCTACAATTTTTATTTTCTTTAGTATGGGATCATCTCTAGCCCATGCTAACTGTATATAATGAAATATGAACACATTTCTTACCACACTGTTAACTTGGGTCATTTCTTTTCAGAAATTGAGGAACAATGTATGCTTGTCTAAGCATGTTATGCAAATTATTGGCATAAAGGGATTTTTAACATCTAGGTAGTGGAAAACATGTCATAGTGACAATTCTTGCATTCAGTATTCATTTTTCCCGATGATTACCATGTTTATAACGCCTTTCTACGTGTAGCCATTTTATATGCATCTTAAAGAGCAAGGCATGTGCTTGTACCTGCAAGATACTAGCATTATATCCCAAGCACTTTATCTCCAAGTTGGGACTGGGACCCTGTTCTTCTCTGTTTATAAAATCACATACATGAGATACCCTGCCAAGGTGAGTTAGTCTGTGCAGAAAGTTTGAAGCAGAAGTACATTAACACAGAAGGAATTTTCTCTTTGCTCATTTTAGACTCTGTCACATGGTCTGAAGCTGAAATTTACACCAGATATTCTCAGAAGTCTTCTGGTAGCCATGTTATCGCTCTCTTCAAAAGACAATGACACATTGCCCATTTTCCAGCTGCCTCTGCAACACCGTACAGCTCATGGCACACAGTCCCCAATTTTAAAATGTACTTTTCTAAACAAGTTTTATGTTATAAAACAGAACAATATGAGTACCATCATGCAATCAGCTATTCTGTGTTGTGAGATATGTCTTTTAAAAGAAAAATTCTATAGCAATCAATCACGTGACATGGTGAAGTCTCTTCTTTTTTTCAAGAAAAGAATACCATATTTCATCTATGAAGGAGGCAATATAAAAATGCTACTAAAATATCAGTATGGCTTTTTAGTCATTTGCAAATGCACAGTGTCCCGCATTTGCTGGAATAAGGTCTCAGAATACAGCTTGTCAGTTTGAACAATTGTGTGGGGTTGAGGCAGATGGGCAGCTGCTGCTTTTTATAATCCTAGATTTTGTTCTTTTACTTTAAATAAGGTTGAAAATTTTTTTCAATTGTGGGAAAAAATAGACTTTTTTAAAAAAGAAGAAAAAATGGTAGATATTGAACAGTAATGAAAGAAAGATAGTTCCTGTTACTGGGATTAAAAATCTCTAGCTTCATTTTACTGAACACAATAGATTTTACTGGATGTACTGTGCCAGTGCTGATCATTATTTATACCATAATTGATATGACCAACTGTCTTTTCAGTTTTATAGGAATAGACAAAAATACTGATTAAGTCAAATTTGAATAATCAACCAGGCATCATCATTTCTCTGTTTAATGCTTATGGATTTTCTCCATTTTGGTCCCAAACGTAAATGCCTTTCTTAGCTGTACACTGCAATATGAATTAATCCAAACTGAAACTATTTTTAAAACCCTTTTCTTCATATAAAAAACATGATAAGAATGCCTCTATTTTTAAATTGGCATTTCTTTCTTCTATCATAATTACTTCCCCATATTATGAAAGAATGAAGATTTAACTAATGCCCTAAGTAAATTGGCCAAAGATTATAAATAATAACTTTTCACTAGGCACAAATCTTCTGTAATTAGAAAGGGTGGAAAATAATCTGTAATGAATGAACTGTATTTAATATGTAAGTACTAAATATTGAACACAGATGCTTCCGCACTAGTGCTCTACTGATTAAAAAAACACATTTATATTCTGTCCTGGGTAGAAAAGCCATACTCTGGGAGGGTAAACACTAGACCCAGAAAAATACCACAAAAAAAGTAGAATTTTAATTGGTTGAAAACTGAAAATGCTCTTAACAGAAAAGTTTTTAATAACAAAATGATCATTATCCCATTGTGTTACTTGAGAGTATTCCCATAATATGGCTGACCAGAAACTACTTCTGTATCCTACTCAGAAAACTGATTTTTTTTTTTACTTTCAATTAAGTAAAAATATCGTTTCGTTGGTCAGTTCCATACTACACAGCAATGCTGACATGATAATCTTATGTAGAAAATATAGTTCTATTGAATGCTTTTAATGGATTGGATCTGCTCATAAAACAGTGCTTGATTAAAGAATCTACTTTAATATCTTAACTTTAAACAGACTACAATGCTTTATAACTCTAAATTGTTAGAACCCATTTTTAATTTCTTTAAAACTGATAAGCTTTCCTGCCCTTCCCTAATTTCACATTTAATTAAATCCACAATACAACCACACTGAAGGGAAAGGCCAGCTTTATTTACATAACATAACAATAGAAATAACAATGAATGAATAGCACTGAACCAACATCAGTCTTAACCACAGAATATTACTCTTGACCTCTTAGATGAGTCACCTTTTTTTCTACCCAGCCAGGAATAACATTCAATTTTGTGTGAAAATAACTCCTGCGATGGAACTCACAAATGAACAAACATATTTTTGGAAGTAAGTCAGGGCATTCAGCATCAAAATCATCACTATTAATATTATTTTTAAATAAACGGAGGAATCCTTCATCTTAACCCACAACATCAGTAGTGCTTAAATTTTATCTTAAAAATTACCCATGTCTTAAGCTCTTAGGGTGGGCAATGAGGAAATTAAGGTGCCGATTACAAAAATATGGGGTACCAAGAGGTTAAGGGGGCAAGATCAGAGAAAGAAAAATGGTAGAACCAGGTTTTTACAGCAGTTCCTTTTCTTCCAGGTTGTATTCAGACCTGAGGCCTGCCTCAGGCAGAGTCAAAGGAGGAATTTGCCTGGAGCAGCTCACCTAGAGGGAGAGCCCCTTCATTAACCAAGCCCCAACTGTTAACATCTACTCAGTCCGAGAGCTTTCTGTCTTTGCATTACATGTGCACTGGCCACAATATCACTGCATATGCTTACAGATTCGAACACATGCACTGGCTATTTGGGAGTCAGAGCTATCAAGTTTCTGAATTGTTGTTGTTTAGTCACAAAGTCCTGTCCAACTCTTTGACACCGCATGGTCTGTAGTCCACCAGGCTCTTCTGTCCATGGGATTTCCCAGGCAAGAAGAATACTGGAGTGGATTGCCCTTTCTTCCTCCATGGGATCTTCCAGAGGCTTCCACAGAAGTAGAAAAGGCAATTCACAATATCGGTTTCATCTGTTAGTTGAAACTATGTTCTCCCTATAGTGAATTTTCAAATCATCCTAAGAGTAGCAGCCTAAGAGTTTAGTATGTTCACTTGAAGCCAGCAAACCCCTTCTTGCCATTCTTTTTAAGTCATATACACACAAAGCCTACTCTCAGAGTAAAACCTGACCTCCTTTGTTTCTGATGGGGTCCATTCTTCCAAAGAGCCCACATTCTAATGCTAGTGCCTCTCATTCTATTTTCTAGAAACAGTAGTTGTTCTTTCTTTCACTTCTTCTTGAATTATGTTTGATTTTTGAAAATCTTAAAAATTCTTCTTCTTTGAAACCACTATTTCATTTTAATCATGCTCCTATCATTTGACATTATCTTACAGCTAAGCTCCTCAAACAAGCAACATGCCTCCACACCCTACTGCTCTCACGAGCAGCCACCCCTTACTTTCTTAAATCCCTATAATTTGAACTAGGGCCTTCCCTGGTGGCTCAGATGGTAAAGAATCTGCTTGCAATGTGGGAGATCTGGGTTCCATCCCTGGGTCGAGAAGATCCCCTAGAGAAGGGAATGGCAACCCACTTCAGTATTCTGGCCTGGAGAAGCCAATGGACAGAGTAGCCTGGTGGGCTATACTCCATGGGATCTCAGAGTCAGAGACGAATGAGCGACTAACACAATCTGATCTATGCACTCATCAATGTCCTGAAACTGCTCAATTAAAACATTTTCCTAATATAATTGAATTTCTTTATCCTGACATGCCTCAAAATCTCCACTGTACTTCACATAGCTTATCTCATTTTTAGTTTCCAAGCTAATGTCTGTGATCTTTTTCTCTCTCATTAACTGAGTGTTCTTTCTCTCTATCCCATCCAGTTCAGTAATTCTCTTTGTTGCTGATCTGCTGACTTTCGTCTAAACGTATAGAATTTACACATTCAAATGTCTTAATCATCTCTCTTCCATAGTTCAGTTCAGTTCAGTCTCTCAGTCGTGTCTGACTCTTTGTGACCCCATGAATCACAGCACGCCAGGCCTCCCTGTCCATCTTCCATAATCATGATTCAAAAATTCTTGTTCTCCTGGACATCCCATCTTTTACTTTCCCTCCTGTCCCATTTCCCCAAATTATGATAAGCCCTTTAATCATTCATTCATTCCAAAAAACAAAAGAATTGTTTATATTTCTACCTATATATTATCTATCCCCTCAGTTCAGTTCAGTCGCTCAGTAGTGTCCAACACTTTGCGACCCCATGAACCGCAGCACTCCAGGCCTCCCTGTCATATCACCAAATCCCGGAATTCACCCAAACTCATGTCCATTGAGTTGGTGATGCCATCCAACCATCTCATCCTCTGTCGTCCCCTTCTCCTCCTGCCCTCAATCTTTCCCAGCATCAGGGTCTTTTCAAATGAGTCAGCTCTTCGCATCAGGTGGCCAAAGTATTGGAGTTTCAGCTTCAACATCAGTCCTTCCAACAAACACCCAGGACTGATCTCCTTTAGGATGGACTGGTTGGATCTCCTTGCAGTCCAAGGGACTCTCAGGAGTCTTCTCCAACACCACAGTTCAAAAGCATCAATTCTTCGGTGCTCAGCTTTCTTTATAGTCCAACTCCCACATCCATATCCATATCCACATCCATATCCATATCCATATCCACATCCATATCCAAATCATATGTTTGACAAGACATTAATATCCAAAATATATAAAGAATTCATACAATTCAATAGCAAAACAAACAAACAAAAAAAACAATTAAAAAATGTACACAGAGGGGCGTCCCTGATGGCTCAGTGGTAAAGAATCTGCCTGCCAATGCAGGAGACCCGAGTTCAATCCCTGGTCCAGAAGATCCCACATGACTTGGAGCAACTAAGCCCATGCACCACACCTACTGGGCCTATGACCTAGAGCCCAGGAAGCACAACTACTAAGCCCACTATGTCACAGCTTCTGAAGCTGGCATGCCCTAGAGCCTATGATCCACAACAAGAGAAGTCACCACAGTGAGAAGTCCACACATGGCAACAAAGAGTAGCCCCTGTTCACCGCAACTAAAGAAAAACCCTCTCTGCAACGAAGACCCAGCACGGCCAAAAATAAAATAAATAAATACATTTTTAGAAAAATGTGCAGAGGAGCTGAATCAACATTCTTGCAAAGAAGACATGCAAAAGGCTAACAGGTACATGAAAAGTGTTCAACATCCTTCGTCATCAGGTACATGCAAATCAAATCCCAAATCACCTCACACTTGTTAGAATGACTATTACCAGAAAGAAAAGAAATAACAAGGATTACAAAGACGTGGAGAAAAGGGAACACTTATGCACTGTTAGTGGGAATGTAAATTGGTACAGCCACTATGGAAAACAGTATAAAGGCTCTGTAAAAATTAAATATAGGGTTACTATATAGTCCAACAGTTTCACTTCTGGATTTTTATCTGAAGGAAAAGAAAACACTAACTCAAGAATCTATGCACGCTTGTGTTCATTGCATCATCAGCATTATTTACAATAGCCCAGACATGGAACTGTCCATTGAAGATGAGTGGATAAAGAAAATGTGATGTAGATATAGATACAAACAAAATGGAATGCTATTCAGCCATAACAGGAGGAAATCCTGTCATTTGTGACAACATGGATGAACCTTTGAGGGCACTGTGCATGCTTAGTTGTTCAGTTGTGTCTGACTCTTTCCAATGCCATGGACTGGAGTTCGCTAAGCTCCTCCATTCATGGGATTTTCCAGGCAAGAATAATGTAGTGGGTTGCCATTTCCTTCTCCAGGGCATCTTCCCAACCCAGGGACTGAACCCTCATCTCCCGCATTAGCAGGCAGATTCTTTACCACTGAGACACCAGGGAAGTCCATTTATGAATAATTATAGGCTGACAAATTATTAACTCTGATGAAATGAAAAAAAAATCCTGGGAAAAAATTAATTTCTATAACTAATTCAAAAGGAAATAGGAAATCTGAATAGGACTTTAACAAGTGAAGAGATTGAATTAATAATTTAGGGTTCCCTAAGACTACTTTTGTGCTAAATCATTTCAGTCCTGCCTGACTCTTTGCAACCCCGTGGTCTGTAGCCCACCAGGCTTCTCTGTCCATAGGGATTCTCCAGACAAGAATACTGAAGTGGGTTGCCATTTCCTTCTACAGGAGATCTTCCCAACCCATGGATCAAATTCATGTCTCTGTGTCACCTGCATTTGCAGGAAGGTTCTTTACTAGCTCCAGACCACACTAAGGATGGATAATTCACACACATACAGGATTGAGCATGTAATTGTACTCAAGGCTATGATTTATATGAATGAAAGGATACCAAGCACAGTCAGGAAAGGGTAAAATGTGCATGTGATGAAGGAACACAGGCAACAAGCATCTAAGTGTCATCATTTATAGAGTAACACAAGACAGGATTAATTTCCCACAAAAGAGTTATGTGAACATGTGTGTAATGTTGCCAATCATGAAAGCTCATGGGTGCCTCATAATCCAGAGGTACATAGCATCCAGAGACAGCCTCTGCCTAGTACATACATACCAGACTCCCAGAAGGAAAACAGATGTTCAACATAAACCACATTGTTTGCACATACAGATAAGGAACAGTGGGTTACTCCTATCAATTCTGGGGATGGTGGCGACCCGCTCAAAATCTGAATTCCCAGACAATAGCCAACTATAAGCTGAACTTTCTAAGGATCTTGCACATGTTATGTTAGCTTTTTTCTGTACAATTAGAAAATTTAAAACTATCTACAAAGCCAAGCTAAGACCTATTTTTTTTCCATAGGTGAATTCTACTAAACATCTTCTTGACCCAAGGATTGAACCCAGGTCTTCTGCATTGCAGGCAAATTCTTTACTGTCTGAGTCACCAGGGAAACCCCCTAATATAAAATTTTCACAAACTCTTACATAAAAGAAGAGGAGGGAGCACATTTCAAGTAATTATATAAGGCCTGTATTACCCTGATACCAAAAGCAGGAAAAAAACAAAACAAAACAAAAATACTAATTCTCTAGTATACATATGCAAAAAATTCTTTAAAAATTCATTTTCTTGTTATTTACAGGAATTATGTACTATAAAATCATTAAGAACACTAAAGTAGACCATTGCTCATAGAAGAAATATAGGGTTAGGTTATGGAGTGCCTCAGGTCACAATATTTTTATCAACTGATCAATAATAGCTTTGTTTTATGTGAGTTTCTCCTTAAAGGCATCTTTTAATATATATTGCGGATTCATTAATGTTGAACTCATGGCCATCAGCACTATAACTCATGCCTGAATAAAGCTTATCTAACAAACTGTTTTCTATGTAAGGCACATCACAGTCTTCTAGCACTTAGAAACACTAGCCAGGACTTCAGAACTAATGCTGCAAACTATTTTAAATACCCAAGTCAACCATAGAAAGCACAAATATGTGGAAAATGTAACAGTAAATAGATCACACAAAAAAGCGCCCTTTTTTACAGAATGAGAGCTGAAACAGAAAAGCAGAATATCACTGTTTCAGCTTCTGTTGGGAACATGGACTTTGGGTAACTCAGATTTTTCACTGTTCACAAATGATTATGAAAGTACTACAAATAACGGTTTGTCAGTTACAAGTACATTTTAGTGAGTAGGTGAATTCACAAATGTGGAAATTGCACATAATGAGTATTGACTGTTCTAACAGATAGTACTTGCTGTTGCTGTTTAGTTGCTACTGCTGTTTAGTTGCTAAGTCATGTCAGACTCTTTGTGATCCCATGGAGTGTAGCCCTCCAGGCTCCTCTGTCCATGGGATTTCCCAGGCAAGAATACTGGAGTGGGTTGCCATTTTTTTCCAGGGGATCTTCCCAACTCAGGGATTGAACCCATATCTCCTGCTTTGCAGGCAGGTTCTTTACCAGTGAGCCACCTGGCAAATAGTAGCTAGCAGCATGTAAAAAGATTAAACATGACCAAGTGGAAAGTATCCCAGGAGTGCAAGTTAGTTTAACATTCAAAAATCAATATACCATATCATAGAAAATAGAACAAAATCCAGATTATTGTCTCAACAGCTTCATAAAAATCAATGGATAAAATGCAATATCCATTCATGATAAAAACACTCAAAACACTGGAAATAGAAGAGAGCTTTCTCTACCTGATAGGAAAAGCCAACATTACACTTATTGGTAAAATATTGGGTTGCCCAAATGAACTTTTTGGCCAATCCAATACTAAATAGTGGGGCTTCCCTGCCAGCTTTGTGGTAAAGAATCTACCTGCCAGTGCAGAAGACTCAGGTTTGACCTTGGGTCTGGAAGACCCCCTTGGAGGAGGAAATGGCAACCCACTCCAGTATTCTTGCCTAGGAAATTCCATGGATAGAGAAGCCTGGCAGGCTACAGTCCAGGGGTTGCAAAGAGTCTGATATGACTAAGTGCCTGAGCATACACACACATACTAAATGATTCTCCCAAAGGTCAATAACAAGAAAAGTATGTCCTCTTTCACCACATTTGTTCAACATTGTACTGGAGTTTCTTTCAGGAGAGTTGGGCAAGAAAATGAAATAAAAAACATCTAGAGTGAAAGAAAGAAAGTAAAATTCTTTCTACAAATGACATGATTTTGTATATAGAAAATCCCAAAAATCAAAGAAAAAATTATTCCATTTATTATAGTATCAAAAGGAATGATACCCTTAGGAATACAATTTTAAAATAAGAGCAAAACTTATACTCTGAAAACTACAAAACATTGCTGAAAGGAATTAAACAAGTTCTAAATAAATACAAAGACATTCTGAGCTCATGGACTGAAAGACATAATTGGTAAAATGGCAATATTCCCAAATTGACCTATGCTGCTGCTGCTGCTAAGTTGCTTCAGTCATGTCCGACTCTGTGCGACCCCATAGACGGCAGCCCACCAGGCTCTGCCGTCCCTGGGATTCTCCAGGCAAGAACACTGGAATGGGTTGCCATTTCCTTCTCCAATGCACGAAAGTGAAAAGTGAAAGTGAAGTTGCTCAGTCATGTCCGACTCTTCGCAACCCCATGGACTGCAACCTACCAGGCTCCTCCGTCCATGGGATTTTCCAGGCAAGAGTACTGGAATGGGCTGCCATTGCCTTCTCTGAACTGACCTATAGATTCAACACATTTTATCTAAAAATCCCAGCAGAATTCTTTTCAGAAATTTATGAGTTGATCTTAAAATTCATACAAGAATTCATAGTACCCAAAATTGTCAAAAGTCTTGTAATGAAAGACTCACAACTCATGATTTCAACACTTTTTAAAAAAAGCTGTTAAGTTATCAAGATAATGTGTTACTGGAATTAGGATAGACATAAAGATCAGTGGTATGGAACTTAGAGTCCAGAAATAAACTCTCACATTAGCAGTTAATTAATTTTGGACAAAGGTACCAAGACACTTCAATAGTGAAAGAATAGCAAATGGTGTTACTGGATGTCTACTGGCAAAATAATAAAGCTGGGCCACTATTACACCACACACAAAAATGGACTCAAAATGGATCATAAATCTCAATTTCTCAGAAGAAAATCTAAGAGTAATTTTCATGAACTTGGGTAAGACAGAACCTTTAGACATGACACTAAGGCAAAAGAAGAAGAGAAAAAGAATAGATTAACTGGATCATCAAAGTTAAAAACTTTTGTGTTTCAAATGACATCATGAGGAAAATGAGAAGGCAGTTCACAGAACAGAATATATTTGCATATGTACATCTGATAAGTGATCTGTATTCAGAATATATAAAGAAATTTATAACTCAATGATAAAAAGACACAATTTCAAAATGTATCTAAATAGTTTTCAAAAGAAGATATTTTAATTCAAATGACTGATAAGCACAATAAAAATTGTTCAACATCATTAGTCAGTGGAGAAATACAGATCAAGGCCACAGTGGGATACCACTTCATATACACCAGGATGACTAAATATTTTTCTAAAGCAGATTATAGCAATGTTGGCAAAGGTATGAAAATTGGAACCCTCATACATTGCTGGGTGGAATGCATAATGATGCAGTCAATTTGGGAAACAGGCTAGCAGTTCCTCAGAATGTTTGTCTAAACATAGTTACCATATGACTTATCATTTCAACTTCTAGGTATATACCAAGAAAAATGAAAACACATGTCCACGCAGAAACTTGTACACAAATGTTCATGACATCATGAAATCCCAATTATTCGTGATAGCCAAAAATTGGAAACAATTTAAATGTCTATCAACTGATGAAGGTGAAAAGTGTGAAAGTGATGGTTGCTCTGCTGCTGCTGCTGCTGCTAAGTCGCTTCAGTTGTGTCCGACTCTGTGCGACCCCATAGATGGCAGTCCACCAAGCTCCGCCATCCCTGGGATTCTCCAGGCAAGAATACTGGAGTGGGTTGCCATTTCCTTCTCCAGTGCATGAAAGGGAAAAATGAAAGTGAAGTCGCTCAGTCGTGTCCAACTCTCAGCGACCCCATGGACTGTAGCCTACCAGGCTCCTCCGTCCATGGGATTTTCCAGGCAAGAGTACTGGAGTGGGGTGCCATTGCCTTCTCCGGATGGTTGCCCGGTTGTGTGCAACTCTTTGCGACCCCATGGACGGTAGCTGGCCAAGTCCCTAGGTCAATGGGATTCTTCAGGCAAGAATACTGGAGAGGGTTGCCATTCCCTTCTCCAGGGGATCTTCCCAACCCAGGGAATGAACCCCAGTCTCCTGCATTGCAGGTGGATTCTTTATTCTCGGAGCCACCAAATGTGATAGGAAATCCAAATGTGACATATCCATACAACAGAATATTATCTGGCAGTAGGAAATGACTGAAATACTGACTCATGCTACAAGATGGATGAACATCAAACACTTCGTGTCAAATGAAGGAAATTAGTCACACACAAAAAATATGTTATATAGCCCCCATTTTTGTAAAATATCCAGAATACACAAATCTGTAGAAGGGTCATTAGTGGCATAGGGTTTAGGTATTGAGGAGAAAAGAGAAGTAACTGCTAACAAGGGCAGGTGTTGTTTCTTTATTTTTTAGGAGGATTGAATACATTCTAAAATTAATTTTAGTGATGGTTGCAAATCTCTGTGACTATGCTAAAAACCACTGCACTATATACCTTACATGTGCTAAGCGTATGCAGTATAAATTGTGTCTTGAAAAGAGATACATTATTAAAATCAGGCACTTCCTCTCATCTATCCATGTCAAAGTCTGATCATACCTCATGCCAGCAGGTATTTCAGTGCTATCTCCTAGGGCACACTTCAATCACTCCTACATAGATTACGACAATAATCTACAGAAACTGCTTCCAGTTTTGATGAGCCATCTGTTGCAATAGATTTTTATTAAAATACTATTTTCATGAAATTACTCCCTTGCTCAATATCAGTAATTCTCTAATCTCTTCATTCATCCATTTAAGGCCCAGCATCAACTAGGCTACGTTACCCAGTGTGTTAGGCAGGAGAACAGCCTCTCAGAGAGGTCTGTATCCTAATTCCCCAAACCTTTAAATACGTTGCTTTACGTGGCAAAAGAGACTGGGTGGATGTGACTGAATGAAAGTCCTGGAGCTGGGGAAGATTATCTGGGATGACCCAGTTGGGCCCAGTGTAATCACAAGCATCCTTCTAAATGACAGATGGAAACAGGAGAGCTAGAGTCCCAGAAAAGATGCAACAAAGGAGTGACATGGACCACAGTCTCAGGAATGCGGGCAGCCTCTAAGTAAGATGAGGCAAGAAAGTGGATTCCCCCTAGAACTTTCAGAAGGAATGTGGCCCTGATAGCCAATTTTTCACTCTGACACCCAGAGCTATAATATAATAAATGTGTGTTGTTTTAAGCCACTATCATTATGGTGATTTGTTACAACTGTGATAGGAAACCAATACACCCATTCAACAACCTTATTATAATTCTCTGCTTTTTTCACATTCTTGATTTGAATAATCTTTTCCTACTGGTCCGGAAATTCCACTCTTCTCACTACCAACGCAGGACTTGAATACTAATGTCCTCAAGATATGTTCTCCCACGAATCCCACCAAGATGCAATTTCAATTCTTTTTTTAATTTTTTATTGGAGTATATTTGCTTTGTCATGTTGTGTTAGTTTCTGATGCGCAACAACACGAATCAGCCATATGTATACATATATCCTCTCCTTCTAGAGCCTCCCACCCCTCCCCCATCCCACCCCTCTAGGTCATCACAGAGCACCAAGCTGAGCTCGCTGTCCTATACAGCAGGTTCCCACTAGCTGTCTGTTTTACCCATGGTAGCAAATGTATGGCAATGCAGAGTACCAATTTTAATTCTGACTAAAGATTTCTTCAGAATAAATTTATGCCATCCACAGATGACTAGCATAAGCGTCAACTAGGGAAGATCATCTGAGTTTAAGTTGAATGTGGAACGCACTTGGCACATTGTATGGAGACAGGAGTGTGCTGGTGAACCAACTCAAAAAAAACAAAAGCTGTGACTTAGAGTGTTTGCTGATTAAATACTCCCAACGAGACTGATTTCAATCATCATGTTGTATACTTGAAACTTACAGCATGTTACATGTCAATTATATCTCCATAAAACTGAGGGGAATAGCATTGAAACATGTATATTATCATATGTGAAAGAGAACACCATTCCATGTTCGATGCATGAGACAAGGGCTCAGGGCCGGGGCAATGGGATGACCCAGAGGGATGGGATGGGGAGGGTGAGGTGGGTGGGGGGTCCAGGACGGGGAACACATGTTAACCCATGGCTGATTCATGTCAATGTATGGCAAAAACTATTACAATATTGTAAAGTAATTAGCCCCCAACTAAAATAAATAAATTTATTAAAAAAAAAAAAAAACTGAGGGGAAAATTTGCACTAGAAGGTGAAATCTTAACCAGTGGACTGCCGGGGAAGTCTGACAATTCTGCTTTTAATACACCTGACCAATCTGCCTTCCTCCATATCCTATGGGCACTGGCTTCTAACTCAGCTTTTCTTTACACAGTCCTCATTTATTCTGCATATTCTCCCTTGTGCTATTCCCCACAGGTAATCGTACATGGTGGAGAAGGAAATGGCAACCCACTCCAGTATTTCTGCCCAGAGAATTCCATGGACAGAGGAGCCTGGCTGGCAACAGTCCATGGAGTCACAAACAGTTGGACACAACTGAGCGACTAACACATACACACACATAATCTTTCGTGTATCTTCTTAAAAACCCTTTAATTGTTTCCTCATTCTATTGGTTGATAAAGACCACATTCCTTTGCACAGAAAGCTCCTTATAATCAGCTCCACCAGCCCATCTCTCCAAGGCTCTCACTGAACCCTACACACTGGTCTTGGGAAACTTTGCTTGCCTTTTCCAGATCATATTACATTCAATAATGCTTCTGACACTCGGTGAAGATCATTTCCCTTTTTCAGAAGACCTTTTCCCCTCTTTTCTGTCTGATGAATCCCTAGCTACCGTACAATTCTCAGCCAGCACTTCCTCTGAGGAAACCTCCCTAACTTTTCCGATTCAAGTGCATCTTTACATATACACAATTTCGATGCACCAACCACACTGGGTTGTAATCCATTGTCCCGTGTGAGCTATATAAGAGCAAAGGCTGTCTTCCCTCTCTCCCACGTGAACTCTAGCTGCCACAGAGGTTCTAGCATGAGGTAAAGGTTTAGTATTTCTTGAGAGAATGAAATGTTTGCCAGAGTCAGATTTTGAAGGGCTTTGAATATCACGTTAAGGGGTTTTGTTCCCTAGGCACAAATCTGAAGCATAGGAGGGATATAATCAAGCCTAGGTGTTAGAGAAAAGACTTGGGGAGAGGCAAGGAGAGGCTGAGGATGTAGGGTAAAGTATAAGTACATGAAGATGTATTTGCTGTAAGGTAGACAGAAATGTCTGTAGACACATTTATGGATTTATTGGGGTATTAGTTTGAAGAATGGGGATATAATTTATGTAATATTTATGTCAGGGCTAAATTACATTCTAAATATTTAGTAAGGAAAAAATAAACACTATTAAACTGCTTCATATCCATGACATATCCGACCCAGTGCTGCAATTCTGATAACGGATATTAGGCAGAAAAGTACATTTACCACACTTAAAAGTTAATTAAACAGGTAAGGGACTTAAGCATTTATTCCAAAAATATTTCTAGTTTCTTATAACAGCCTAATATGACTGGATCAATTATAAATTTATAAAGTCCAGGGTGTATTTGTTTATATTTAAGCTCCAGGAACAATATATTCTATGGTCTATTTGACACTGTATATGATTTTTTTCTAAAATTCTTCTACTTAGGGTGTTATGATAGTCACATGATATTCCAATAGTTGGTGAAACCTGTCCATGAAGATGAAGAATAAACACTACAAAATACCATTTTTCTGTAAATTGTGAAAGAAAATATGATAGTCACATGATATTCCAATAGTTGGTGAAACCTGTCCATGAAGATGAAGAATAAACACTACAAAATACCATTTTTCTGTAAATTGTGAAAGAAAATCATCAAATTTTCTGTAATGAATTATCATATTAACGTCCAGTATTTCTGTCAGAATTTCTTTAACCTCATCTCATATTTTCTTAGGTATGATTTGTAAGAATTTAATCTAAGGAGGTCTACTGTAAAGATGAAATCTAAACAAATGTCAGATCCCATGGTGTTTTCCAACATTTTATAACATGACCAAATTAAAAGACCATTCAGCACTAATTTACAGAATTAAACCTTTTCTGAAATAAACAGTAAGACGGGAGGTAAGGCTCACATTTCCTTTAGAAAATGGATGAAAATGCAGTAAATGTTGAGTAAAGGCAATAAAAATTTGCTGCCTCACAATATCCAAGTTACTCTGTCTGAACATACTTAAAATCTGTAAGATTTTTTTCCCCTGGATGTAAATATAATTAGATGCTTTGTCTACTTCAAACATGTAACATAAAAGACTGAAACTTTCATAAAATTCTAAACTTAAGATGGAATTATCGTTATTACCATTATCTTCATTTAGGAGGAAAATAGACTGTGGTGAGGAAGGCAAGGTTAGGATAACACATTAAAGATAAAATACGGCCAAAGAGAAATAATTCTCCCAAATTACAAAACCTGTGAGCAAATACACAAGGAAGAGGGTAACTGCATTTCAAGGGGTCAGCATTGAATCTATTTTGCTCCATGAAGGGTTGTTTATGACAATCAATATTGCCACTCATTTTTGATGATCTTTTGTGTCCTCCGTGCCTCGCATTAAATGCATCAACATGTTTGATTTTTAATTTCGCCTTGTTAAAGTAATTTAGTTCAACCTTCACTGAGGAAATGCTGTTATTTGCAATGACAGTGAACGCTATTTGGCCTCTTAGGGCAAATGGGACTGTCAGCCTCACTGGCAAGTTCTGAGGTGACATGGTTAAGGAGTTCATGAAGCGGGGGGGGGGAGGGGGAGTGGGTGGAACAATGGGTCTCAGCTTTTAGTGGCATTGGGTGGTCGGGGCAGAGGAGATGATGCATTTAGTTAGTTTTTATTTATTTTTTGTCTTCTAATTCATCGTCTGTTTTTTATTCTGTGAATATTTCCATCCTTACCTTTAGGGTCAAAATCTCAGTCATTTTTTATTCTTCTGTCTCTCATACCACCCAGCCCTGGTCATGTCAATCCATATTTCAAGTCTCATTCTAATTCAAACTTCTATCATTTTACAAACTGTGGTTTTGATAGCATCACAATTGATACCTCAACTTTAATTTTTGAGTGAACAGAGCCACGAAATAGATGACTGAAATGTTGATTTTTTAAAAGTCTGGGGTGGGATGAGGAGGGGTGGGAGGGAGGCTCGAGAGGGAGTTCAGTTCAGTCACTCAGTTGTGTTCAACTCTTTGTGACCCCGTGAACTGCAGCACACCAGGCTTCCCTGAGTTCACTCAAACTCATGTCCATCGAGTGATGCCATCCAACCATCTCATCCTCTGTCATCCCCTTCTCCTCCTGCCTTCAATCTTTCCCAGCATCAGGGTCTTTTCCAATGAGTCAGTTCTTCCACTGTGAGCTCTATTTAATAAAGGAGGAGCAGGCCAGGTCCTTTCTCATTGAGTTTAGTTGAGAACCTGAGACTGGACTCCTTCACTGACCAGAACATTAGTGTTTTTGCTGCAGATCTTGTGGCATTAGTGCTTCTTTTATCTGCAGGAAAAGACCAGGAAAGTGTGGATTTTGATATATTTTCAGTTCTTGCCAAACCATTCAGTTCAGTTCAGTCACTCAGTTGTATCCAACTCTTTGCGACCCCATGGAGTGCAGCACGTCAGGTTTCCTTGTCCATCACCAACTTCCAGAGTTTGCTCAAACTCATGCCCATTGAGTCGGTGATGCCATTAAGCCATCTCAAGCCCTGTCATCCCCTTCTCCTCCCACTTTCAATCTTTCCCAGTATCAGGGTCTTTTCCAGTGAATCAGTTATTCCCATCATGTGGCCAAAGTATTGGAGTTTCAGCTTCAACATCAGTCCTTCCAGTGAATATTCAGGACTGATTTCCTTTAAGATCGAATAGTTGGATCTCCTTGTAGTCCAAGGGATTCTCAAGAGTCTTCTCCAATACCACAGTTCAAAAGCATCAATTCTTCGGCGCTCAGCTTTCTTTACAGTCCAACTCTCACATCCATACATGACTACTGGAAAAACCATAGCTTTGACTAGACGGACCTTTGTTGGCAAAGTAATGTCTCTGCTTTTTAACATGCTGTCTAGGTTGGTCATAGCTTTTCTTCCAAGGAGCAAGCATATTTTAATTTCATGGCTGTGGTCACTATCTGCAGTGATTGGGAGCCCAAGAAAATAAAGTCTTTCATTGTTTCCATTGTTGCCCCACCTATTTGCCATGAAGTGATGGGACCAGATGCTATGATCTTAGTTTTCTGAATGTTGAGCTTTAAGCCAACTTTTTCACTCTCCTCTTTCACTTTCATCAGGAGGCTCTTTAGTTTTCCTTGCTTTCTGCCATAAGGGTGATGTCATCTGCGTATCTGAGGTTATTGATATTTCTCCCTGAAATATTGAGTCCAGCTTGTGCTTCATCCAGCCCAGCATTTCACATGATGTACTCTGCATACATTAAAAGCCATACATTACTTTGCCAACAAAAGTCCGTCTAGTCAAGGCTATGGTTTTTCCAGTGGTCATGTATGGATGTGGGAGTTGGACTATAAAGAAAGCTGAGGACCGAAGAATTGATGCTTTTGAACTGTGGTATTGGAGAAGACTCTTGAGAGTCCCTTGGCCTGCAACGAGATCCAACCAGTCCATCCTAAAGGAGATCAGTCCTGGGTGTTCATTGGAAGGACTGATGTTGAAGCTGAAACTCCAATACTTTGGCCACCTCATGCAAAGAGTTAACTCATTGGAAAAGACCCTAATGCTGGGAAGGATTGGGGGCAGGAGGAGAAGGGGACGACAGAGGATGAGATGGTTGGATGGCATCACCGACTCAATGGACATGGGTTTGGGTAAACTCCGGAAGTTGGTGATGGACAGGGAGGCCTGGTGTGCTGCGATTCATGGGGTCGCAGAGTCGGACACAACTGAGCGACTGAACTGCACTAGACTGAACTCTGCATATAAGTTAAATAAGTAGGGTGACAATATGCAGCCTTGACATATTCCTTTCCAAATTTAGAACCAGTCTGTTGTTCCATGTCCAGTTCTAACTATTGCTTCCTGACCTGCATACAGGTTTCTCAGGAAGCAAGTCAGGTGGTCTGGTATTCCCATCTCTTGAAGAATTTTCCACAGTTTGTTGTGATCCACACAGTCAAAGGATATGGCATTATCAATAAAACAGAAGTAGATGTTTTTCTGAAACTCTCTTGCTTTTCTGATAATCCAACAGATGTTGGCAATTTGATCTCTGGTTCCTCTGCCTTTTCTAAAAACAGCTTGAACATCTGGAAATTCACAGTTCACATACTGTTGAAGCCTTTCACATACTGTTGAAATGCTCTAAATTTTGAGCATTTCTCTGCTAGCATGTGTGATGAGTGCAATTGTGCAGTAGTTTGAACATTCTTCGGCATTTCCTTTCTTTGGAATTCAAATGAAAACCGACCTTTTCCAGTCCTGTGGCCACTGCTGAGTTTTCCAAATTTGCTGGCATATTGAGTGCAACACTTTCACAGCATCATCTTTTAGGATCTGAAATAGCTCAACTGGAATTCTATCACCTCCACTAGCTTTGTTCATAGTGATGCTTCCTAAGGTCTACTTGACTTTGCATTCCAGAATGTCTGGCTCTAGGTGAGTGATCACACCATTGTGGTTATCTGGGTCATGAAGATCTTTTTTGTACAGTTCTTCTGTGTATTCTTGTCACCTCTTCTTAATATCTTCTGCTTCTGTTAGGTCCATACCATTTCTGTCCTTTATTGTACCCATCTTTGCATGAAATGTTCCTTGGCATGAACATTTCATGCAAATGTTCCTTTGCATGAAATGCCCAGCCATTGGTTCCTAATTAATAACTTAACTCTAACCAACCAGTCCTTCCTCGTGTCTTTCAACTTCTCAGGATGAGAACTCATCAAAGGCCAAAATGAGCTAACACTTATTGAAAGCTTGCTATATTAAGGTTATCTCACTGAATTTTCACAGCATCTCAAGGCAATAATCACCATTCCTGTCATCTTTTTACAGATGAGGAAACTGAGGGACAAAGAGACATAGCAATTAGCTCAGGATTACCCAGCTAGTCCATAGCATAACTGAATGATTCTAGATCCCGAATTCTTAAACCCTTCTATGACAACTTCATCCCATATACTTACAAAAAAAGAAAAGAAAAAGAAACCCTAGCTATTAAAAAGAGATAGCAAATACCATTATAATGATATGTGTTAAATGATCTTGCAAAATAGAAAACACAAGAAATATGATTTAGATACTAATTCAATTAATTATATTAAAAACACTTAAATATTTTTACTTTCTTTATTTTTATTTAAGTGATCAAAGAATTTTTACCTACTTAGTTTTTTTTGCTGTCATAGTATGCTATGGTGCACTCAGTGATTTAACAAATGAATTAAAATTGCTATCAGCTGAAAAATGCTACAAAGTTGACAAATCTCTGACCTCGTCAACTTACATATTTACAACATCAGGCCAACACTGGGTGCAGAATTCAGTCCACCACTTCACTAACAAGCATTAAAGATCTTGATGATCAGAATTTTTGTGCTGCGTAAATTTAGCAGGCAATTTTCTGTGCACTAAACTAATGGTGGGTGCTGCAGAAGCACACAGGAACCCAGATTCTGCTGACATTTTTCTTGTAGTCAGTTGCCCTACCATGGTTCTGATCACTGAAATCCAATGGAACAGGCGATTTCATCACACTTGAACTCACTATCTTACTCTGAGCCTTTTGACTGTTTCAAGGGCTAATGCTCCACTGGTCTGACCTTTAAAGCCAGTGATCTCATATTGTGAAATAATAACTAAAATACAGCAGGCACTTTTAGTATACTATGCTCATATCCATCCTTTAAGGAAGACCTCCGTTGATCAACACCCAAGAGAAATATGGTGGGTTTCTCTTCTCTTTTTATGTGTTGCTTACTCTTGTACCCAATCATGACATTACACGTGAAAATAAAAGCCAGTGGTATTCACAATGATTGCAAACTTCCTGATGTTCCTAACAAGGAAAGGAAAATATAATACACAAGGCCTAATATTAATAAATCCCAGACCTACATTTGGCACTTTAGTTTGGTAATAATAATAACATTGTTTCCAGTTTGCCTAACTCATACAAAAAATACAGCTCTTTTGAGAAAATGATGGAAGATTTTTTTAAGCATTTTTTTCTGATATTGTCTGCTTCCCATTTAACAGTCAACTACTTGGAGAGCAGTTTCCATTCATAGCCTTCACTTCATTTCTCAACCCACAATACTTCTGCTGCTACATTCACCTACAATGGGATGGTTCTCAAAAGCTCATGTTTTTTGGGTGCATTCATGACATGCATCAATAAATTCGATGATTTCTTTTAATGCTTACTTTAATTGGAATGTGACATCTCTATAGGATGTAGCACCATTGATAATTCCTGACTTCTTATAACACTCATTTTTCATGGCATCTGGACAACCAGGTAGGTTTTTTAGTTTATTTTCTTGCTGCTTCTTTTAAAAATTTATTTTCCCTACCATCCCCTATTGGATTGTTCTCTACAGAATTCTGTCTTTGAATCTGCCTCACATCCATTTTTCCTTTCCCTTCTATTCCTATCCTTCTTTCCCTCTAAATTTCTCTCTCCCCACCCCTCTCCTTTTCCATCCTTCCTGGTTAATATCATTCCCTTTTATCATTTAATTGATCTATGTATGCATAAATAACACTCATAGCTATATTTATAGCCTAGGTCTTAACCTACAACATCAAATCCATGTATTTAACTACTAACTTGGAAGCTCCATGTGGATTTTCTGTATTCAACCACAACTCAACATACTTTAAACTGAACTCACCTTCTTTTCTTCCAAAACCTGCTTCTTTTAGCATGTCACTTACTGTAAATTGTTCTACCATTTATTGAGTTACGTAAAACAGAAATGAAGGAGTCATTTTTTACTCTTTTCTCTCTCTCCAAAATCATTCAACTGTTAATTCTGATGAATTATTTAATACTCCACTCCAGTACATTAGCTGCTTTTACTTGGTCACCCGTATCTTTCCCCTGCAATTTTTCAATGGCATCTAACTTTTTATTTTCTACGCCAGTCAGAGTGATGTTTCTAAACTTCAAAACAGTGCACGTCATTCTGCTTAAAATGCTGCACTAGTTTCACATTGCTCTTGGGATCAAAATCCTCAGCTCTCTGATATGTCAATTATATTTTCCTCTTAGGTCCCAGCGCAAATTTTCCACTCCCATCCTCATTTTCCCAAATACCTTTGCCTCACTCATACTATATTCTACTCATCTTTATGTTTAAATTTAGACATCAGTAGGAGCAATAAATCTTCCCTAATACCCAAGCCTGAATGAGGGACTAGGTTTGATTCCATACTGCCCTGTGATAACATTTATCACATTAAACCCTAGTTGCCTCTCCAGTAGACCACATCCCTTTAAGACAAAGATTGTACATTGTAGTACTTGAATGTATAGCATGTAGTAAGCATTCAATCAACATTTAATGAATGACAGGCTCTATGGTGACAACTGGGGTTGGGCAATAGTTTGCTTCATACATGGATGGCAGGTAAGACTGCTCATTCAAAAAAAATGTCCTTTTCTGCAGAACTCTTTTCATTGAATATTTGAATTTAAATGTTGGGACAACCTGCCAAATGACAGAAATTTGGCAATGACATAAGCTTGGTTGATTGAGACATATTATTTAGCAGGAGCACCAACATTTAGAAAATTGAAATCTTGAGAAATCTTTTAATTAGGTAGTCTTTTTTGTTTACCTATGATATTGCACATCCTGTCACTAATAGAAATTAACTTGAATTCCATTTGGAAAGCACACTGGTAATTATCCTCACTTCTCAAATAAATGGAGGAAAGGACAGCAATGAAAAAGTTTTGCTTTAAAATGGAAGTTGGTGCAACTCCAAAAATCCTGAACATTCATCACAGACCCATAAACTATGTCATTTTAAAAGATTACAACTAAGATTGAGGACCTTATCAGCTATTTTTGACTTTCAAGGGACCAACAAAGCCACTTAAATCATAGTAAGCTGTCACCTAAGCCACAATTTTATTTTCTTCTCATCTAGGTCTTCTTAAGCATTCATGGATGAACATCAAGCATTTTGTAAAGCCTATAAAATTGTTTCTAAAATTGTCTGTGTGAACTTTCATCCAGGGTAGTGCCTAAACGTTTTGAAAATCCATTTCTCAAATGGATTCACTACTCCAAAGAAATGAACAATCATTGGTAATCATCTTATGTTGTTGTTTAGTCAATCAGCCATGTTTGACTCTTTTGTGACTCCATGGACCATAGCTGTCCAGGCTCCTCTGTCCATGGGATTGTCCAGACAAGAATACTGGAGTGGGCTGCCATTTCCTTTTCCAGAGCATTTTCCTGACCCAGGGATCAAACCTGCATCTCTTGCATTGGCAGGCAGATTCTTTACCTACTAAGCCATCAAGGAAACCCAACCAGTTTATAGGTAAAAACAAAACTATAATCCATTTAAATATCCCCATATATAAAAAGATAATCCTTGGGAGAGAAAAAAGTTAGATATTTGTTGAATGAGTTAATTAAAATTAAACATGCATGCATGCTAAATCATTTCTGTCTTGCCCAACTCTGCGACTCTATGAACCATAGCTCATCCATGGGATTCTTCAGGCAAGAATACTGGAGTGGGTTGCCATGCCCTCTTCCAAAGGATCTTCCTGACCCAGGGATCAACCTCTTGTTTCTTGAGTCTCCTGTATTAGCAGGCAGGTTCTTTATCACTAGTGCCACCTCGGAAGCCCTAAAACTAAATAAAATATTAATTTCTTTCCTAGCACATCAAATTATAATTTATAAATGACAGAAATAAGGAAAAATGCCTTTGGAATTTCAGTTTTTATGTGCAAGTCCACAGAAGTCACTCTGTCATAGAGTCTTATTTTGTGTACATGAACAAAATACTTCTAAAATATTTCAAGAGTGCTTCTGATAGCTCCTCAGTGATAATTATCTAGCACCTTCCCCCACACACTGCTTCACTCTTCTCCTTCTCTGTTGATAAATGAACCCCTTATAACCTCTTCATCAGTCTCTATCTCTCTCAGTCTTTCCAGGTCAAATATTCCACTTGTTCTTCTGGTCTAAGGTCTTGATTGAGCTAGAGTCTATTTAAAGTCTATGATCAAATGAGCAGAGAGAGAGGCAATTAAGGATTTAAAAAAATCTTTAAATATGAATTTTTTTACTTGAAAACACGAGCTAGCATCTGCTATCAGAATTTGTGCTTCAAATCCCAGAAAATCCCCTACACTGAAGAGACAATGACATAGATCAGCCAAAATGTTCAGAATTCCAGAGTTCTTTCAGAAGGAAAATATCAATTTTACATGACAATTTTAGCAAGTTGCTATCAGAACATTCCCTTTTTTAAGCTCCAAATACATCTCTAGAAATGACTTTGCAATAAAATTGTATGCTGGAGGTGATTGTGTCTGGGGGCCTTTTTAGTTAGTTAGGATTTAGCACATTATTTTGCACATTATTTTAGCGTTTCAAACAACTTGGCTGCATCTCAGCAAGTATCAGGAGGTAATGAGTTTTAAGATAAAGAAGCAAGTAAGTATATACACCCTTCATTTGGAGAAAATTTCATTTTTGCTAACCCCATTCTGGATGACTATTGCAGAACTCCAGTGCCAAGCCATGAAGGTATCATGGGAACTTCCATTTGGACTACCTATGCTTTTCACTAACTTTCATGTAGATGACTTTGATCATGTCCCTGATCTCCAATAAGATATTTCCACTGTCCTCCTGAGTGCTATAGTACCATTCTGATTCTTAAGAAGAAAAAAAAAACTATTGAGAATATGGAAAATTTTGAGAAGAATTTGGAGGAGAGGAAACAAACAAACAAATATGTACACACACACAAACAGAGCACCATGGTAGAGGACTGATCTTGAAGTTAATAGACATAAGTTAGACCCCAAATGTTTATAGAGAATCCATTTAGTGCTATATGCTTTTCTTAACTTGGCAAGAAATCCCTATCAGTGGTTCCTTTGGAATGATCCTCTAACATTGATTAACTTTTTATGCTGAAATCATTCTGCTGCTTTTGTGATGGCCATTTTTTCAAAAGTACATATTATTTTGAAAATTGAAGCAAGATTAACCTAGTGAATGACAGAAACCCAGGTTTCAGAGATGTTTAAACAGGGTATTGAGTGATATGGGCTGTCCAGGTGGCTCAGTTGTAAGGAATCTGCCTGCCATTGCAGGAGACACAAGAGGTGTGAATTCAATCCCTGGGTTGGGAAGATCCCCTGGAGGAGGAAATGGCAACCCGTTCCAGTATTCTTGCCTGAAGAATCCCATGTAGAGAGGAGTCTGGCAGGCTACAGTGCATGGGGGTCCAAGAGTTGAACACGACTTAGTGACTGAGCACACACACACACACTGAGTGATATAGCTGCTATGCAAATTCCCACTGGAAAACTTTTTTTTCAGTAGCATGAGCTCTTCTAAAGGAAGGTTGTGAAGAAACATAAAACTTTATTTACCACGTTCCAATAAATCACTTTAGCCTGCAAAGCAGAATGAAACTAATTGTTTCAAAGGTAAGAATTGTTCAGAGAAGAAAGTGAAGAGTAAGGTCCTGAAATGAGTGATTCTGTTTCAAAGAGCAGGCTAGTACCTGTGAGATAATGGAGTGGAAGACTAGGGTTGGTGAAACATCAGATCTCATAGGCACTTTTGTGTTTTCAGGTAATAACATCCCTCAGTGTGCCATTGTAAAATAAGCAGGGCAATGAGTAAGGTACTCAAGCATTCACATGGGCGTGCATGCCCAGTCGCTTCAGTCATGTTCAACTCTTTGAGACCCTTTAGGCTGCAGCCCACCAGGCTCCTCTGTCTATGGGCATTCTCCAGGCAAGAATACTGGAGTGGGTTGCAGTGCCCTCCTCCAGGGAATCTTCTCAACCAAAGGATTGAATCTAGGTCTCTTGCATCTCCTCCATTGGTATGTGGATTCTTTACACACTGAGCCACCTGGGAAGCCCAGGCATTCACACCACAACACACATACACACACACACACACACACACAGATACACTGGGTAGTTCAAGTGATCCAGAGTCTGTTGACCTCCATACGGTACCAGGTCCTTCAAATATTGATTCATTTTAGTCTTTCTTTACTGAAATGAAATATATATACTCTGTACTACACTGAGGTTTGGGCTGTGGTACACTTCTGTAAATCGAAATAATACACTAAATACATTTTATTTTAGTTACAATTGGATGGAAAGGTGGCTACTTTCCAGTGGAAGAAGATATTAAATCTCTGTGTAACTTCACCCTTCTTTAAGCTGAAAAATACTGTAGGAGGTTTGAAAACCACTGACTACATTCTTGAATTCTTAGGGCCATTTACTTAGAGTTTACTAGTGCTCACATATAAATTATGGCCTATCATTACAGTTCTTGATATTTAAAACCTGTTGACTTATCAAAAGAATGAAGAGAAAATGAGAAAGCAGAAAAGTCCATTTCACTAACAAACTTTCACCACCATCTAGTTTGAGCCTAAGGCAAAGAGAAGAAATATCTGGAGGCATTTTAGAGGGCTTTAAAGCCTGTGGGAAAAAAATGTTTTAACCCTGTCTCTTTTCTAGTTCTAGAGGGATTAATGTTCTGTTTAGCCATTGAGTGTATGCTTAGTCACTCAGTTGTGTCCGACTCTTTGAGACCCCATTAATTGTAGCCTGCCAGGTTCCTCTGTCTCTGGGATTTTCCAGGCAAGAATGCTGGAGTGGGTTGCCATTCCTTTCTCCAGGGGATCTTCCCAACCCAGGGATGGAACCTGGGTCTCCTGCATCGAAGGCAGATTGTTTACCATCTCTGAGGCACCAGGGGAGCCCATTTAATAAGGGATTAAAGATGTTTTCACACTCTAAATTATTTTAAAATCATAGATTTAAAAGACTATTTGATCTAAATCTTTGATTTAAAATTACTACCAACAGCTGTCCTTTGTTTTTTATTGAATTCATGGAATTAAAAACTCAGGAAAAAAAGAATGTAATTGAGACCACTGGCTCCCAAATGTTGTCCTTAGATCAAGGACAATTTACTAGGTTTTTATTGGCCCATGCAAATTAAGATAAATAAGAATGAAGTCCTGGGTTTTGCTTAAAGTTAAATTTATTAATATTAAGAGATATCCTTTAATGTGAGACCATGTTTATTCTATTTTATTGTGAAAATATTGCAACATTTATGAATAGTAATGGTAGAAAGAATTATGTACTTATTTTGATTTAAAATGCTAAAACGTTGAAAAATAAATTTTTAATATACAGCAAAATGTGCTTCTATCCATCATTATTAACTTAATTTTTTCTTACAAGTCACGGAAATCAAATATAATATTGCTTCACAAGAAACTGACAAAATCAAAACAAAAATAAGGCCCCCCAAAACCTTCTCTAGGTTGAACTCTTCTAGTTTTCTCAAACTTTTCTCCAATTACATTGTACACTAACGACCTCTCAGAATGCATTACTGAGAAATAGACACATTATTCCAAACGTGGTCTTACCCCTCCAGCTCTGCCACGACATTTCACTGTTCCGTATTTGTAGATGCAAATCATAGTTACCCTCATGTTCAGTGATGTCCATGCCTGCTCGCCTAAACTGTGACTAAAGCTGCATAACCTTCTCTGTGAGAACACCTGCTTGGTAGTATTTCTTGAACATATGTACAACACTCAGTTCTATTCACTAAATATAACTTATTTCTCAGACACTCATGATAGCAAAAAGGAAGTCCTCATCCTCTAGAAGAAGGGCTGTAAACACAAAACCTCAATCACTGTTGTCAATGCCATGATGGAGGCTCATCCAAGGTGTTTGTTGAACAGTCAAGGGAGTAGGAGCGGGTGGAGACTCAAGGCACATAATGAGATACGACTTTCACTCCCTTTGATCTTAATGAGAACCTCAAGTATCTCTTGCTAATAAACCATCTTAGATGAACAAGGAGATATGGTATAAGAAATGAGCAAAGTCTATAATTGACCTCCTCACTGGATTATGTTAAATGATGTGTAATTAATAGCCATTTTATTTTATTTACTTTATTTTTGGCTGCACTAGGTCTTCATTGCTGTGCTAGGTCTCCAGTTGCGGGAAACGGGGGCTACACTCTAACTAGAGTAATGACGGCATGTGGGCTCAGCAGTTTTGACATGCAGGCTTAGTTGCACCATGGCACGTGTAATCTTCCCAGATCAGGGAAGGAACCTGTGTCCCTTGCATCGACAGGTAGATTCTTAACCACTGAACCACCAGGGAACTCACATGATGACCACTTTAAAGCATAATAAAAAATACTCTTAGTTCATTAATCCCTCTCACACTGACAGTCTTGTAACTGCATCTTTCTCGCCCTGTTCTGAAAGTTTGTCAGTTTGGAAAATGGAATTTAAAATCATCAAAAATGACGTATGTCTCACATGTGTATTTTTTGGCATTTATGGAGCTATCTATAGATACACGTACTAATTTGTAAAGGGCCCCCACCTGCTTCAGTGGCTTTTATTGCAATCCCCGAGAAAAGTAGGTCCCCATGTATGGGATTCTATAACAAAAAAATCTATGGTGAGCTACAGAACACAGACAGCTTGGGACTTTTGTCTACAAAGCTATCTTTGACCTTTATGAAATTCACTGAAGTTAGCCTTCCTCTGCTCATTTACCACAGCTCAATTCAATTTCTTTCTTGAATCAACCATTTTGAACTACTGCTGGCTTTTGCCTGCTCTCATAAGGGGACTTTTCTTAACTTTTTCTCCTGAAACTTAAAGAGTATTAAACCAAAAATTTTCTTAGGTGGAATGTATTCCTGGCAGCGACTACCACTTAAATTCATATTAAGCTTTTTTTCTAAGGAAACTCAATGTCTCTGTAAATCTTATATGACCTCAGGACATCATTTATTGTAAGACAGAAACTGGACAACATTTTTCCTGTGGTCATTGTCACCGTAGACTCTGAAAGCTTAAGTGATTTTCACAGGATACCAAGATGAGGGCAAAAATATAATATGAAGGGAAAACCTATATTAATTGTATCAACACTCATATGAGGAATAATCTTTTCCTATAATTTATAGGACACTAGGTGTCCTTTATCTGTCTTCATGCAGTAATTCATTGATTTACTTACTTGTATTTGCTGTTTAATATCTGAAAATATGCCAAAGTAGTATCAGTTCTTCAGGTAATTCTTTGATCTCTTGAAATAAAAACAATAATAATAAAAGGTGGGAAAGCTGAACCACTCTAGCCATTAAAGACATCTTGATTTTCTTCAGAAATAATCTTCATTTACTTTTAATCTGCTTTAGACAGAGTTCAATTGAAAAGTACTTGGTCTCTAAGGAATCAACCCAGAATTGTGGAAATCATTTTGGCCTTTCTTTGAACCTAAGTTTGAAAATAACAGATGCCAAATCTCCTCTACAACTCCATCTTCTCTCTTCATCAAACAATAAATTTAAAAAATAGTCATCTGCATTTAGTTGACAATAAATTCTATCATTGCTAAGGTCTACTACATTTACTTTTCCACCTAAACATCTTCCAGCAAACACCTTTGCTTTCTTCTGCAATATGTCAAAAACTACCGTGTAAGTGCTGTATATCCTGTCTATGATTCCATTTACAGGAAAACAATGAAAGCAGTTGGTGATTTGAGGGTGTTAATATATTCACGCGATACATTGGTAGACATATGGGGATCCAGGTTTTTTCTGTGTTGGTGGAGTTTAAAAGGAACCTTCTAGACATGCATTTTACGTACATAAAATACAGTGTTCAAATAGAGACCATGTATGAGAACATCCGTACCTGTCAGCTCTGTGCTGTCAGCAAAGATGAGCTTCCTGCATGTGGTATTTTAAACTTCATTATACTGTCCCAGGGAGCATTCCCCAAAAAAGTAGCAGGTAGAATATCAGGAGCATTCCAATGAAATTATCCTCAAGGGGGTGAAGACTGTTTTTCTCCCCTCAAATTGTCTCTATTGACAGAGTTGACTTCACTTTGCCATTGAACTTTGACAAGGTGATTATTTTTAAAAACCAAAATAGGGTGCATAATACATTTTAGCCTGAAGCTAAAAGTTAAGTGTGAATATTCATTCTTTCTTTTTTTTTTTTTGGCTCTTCCATGAAAAAAAATGTGGCTGGAGCAGCAAATAAAGTGTTAAAGTTTATCAATTATTATCATCATCATTAATGAATGATGTTTAAATGGAACCATTTTTAACAGAGAGCAATTCTTTTGATCTTATACTGAGATTCTGTTGAAAGGAAAGAAATGGCAGTTTTTTTAATTCATGGTAAACTGACCATCATCAGCTTATCAGGAAAAAATAATGAAATTAAATATGCTAAAATACATTGTATCCATAAACAGGATCCACACATTCTCACACAAAATGGACAAAATTAAATGCACCCTGTCAGTAGGTATTGGACCGTCTGGTCAGAAACTTGTGCTGAAAATTTTAGACTAACAAACTGATTTTAAGGCCAAGCTCTGTAAAAGTCTCCCTGAGATGGAATACATATAGGCTCCCTTTGTGTTGATTCTGCAAGTGGCCAGAATGATAGCCTGTGGAATGACTTGGCAAAGGTCAGGCCATAAGTCAGTGAATAAGCTCACCCCTTCCTGACTTACACTGTAGTGTGTTACTCATCAGGCCAGGTTTCCAAGCCTAGATAGAGTTTTAAATATTTTTTCATGAACAGCAAATTCAGAAGGGTGATCTGGTCAAACTTTTAGTGAATTAGACTCACAGAGCTCTACTGACCTTATCTGTATGCAATTTGTGCTTAGCCTAGTACCTTAATTTTTTCTAAAGCCTATTTTTTAAAAATAATTTTTTCATTCAAGTCTAAAGGCAGAAGTATACGGGTTTTGTGTATGCGCTCCGTTACTTCCGTCATGTCCTACTCTTTGCGACTCCATGGACTGTAGCCCCTCAGGCTCCTCTGTCCATGGGATTTCTCAGGCAAGAATACTGTAGTGGGTTGCCATTTCCTTCTCCAGGGGATATTCCTGACCCAGGGATTGAAACCACGTATCTTGCATTGGCAGGCGGTTTCTTTACCCACTGAGCTACCTGGGAAGCTCCATACAAATTTAATATAAATTCTGATAATTTGTCCTCTTACTTTTCATCTACCTGGAACAAATCAAGTAAAATCCACTTTCTTTTAAATATTTTCAAAGGCAAATGAAGTTGAGTGGTGCTTCAGATTTTTTTTAAAAATCCCGTTATCAGGTACTGCAAAAGTCTTCCTTGAAGCATCAATATATCTTTTCTCCTAGACACTCCAAATATCAATCCTTCTTGTGTGTCCTCAGTCACAGGACAGTGACTCTGCTTCTATGGTTAATCTTTCACTTCTTACTCTGGTCATAGAAATGTGCACCCTGAAATCGTTTTTCTTTCATGAAGAGCAAAAGTTAACAACAGTTCTTACATTCCTATGAGTAGGATAAAATGAACTGTTGAGAATTCTCTTCTGTTTTTTTCTTAATGTTACTTATTTTACAATATAGTGTTTTAAATAGACTGTCAGAAAAAAACAAGCAACAAAATATACTTTGAGTCCATAGTATATTCAAAATTTACAAGTTTAATCACAATTTAAATGACTCCTTCCTGGAGTCCTTTTTAAAATTTTACTTCTGAAGGATTTATCTTTTTTATAGTAACACCAAAAAGAAACTGACTGGATACATGTAATTTAATATACAACAGAGAGAAAGAAAAAGTCAATACTTGAAATGTTCAGTTCAGTTCAGTCGCTCAGTCGTGTCCGACTCTTTGTGACCCCATGAATTGCAGCACGCCAGGCTTCCCTGTCCATCACCAACTCCCGGAGTCCACCCAAACCCATGTCCATCGAGTCAGTGATGCCGTCCAACCATCTCATCCTCTGTCGTCCCCTTCTCCTCCTGCCCCCAATCCTACCCAGCATTAGGGTCTTTTCCAATGAGTCAACTCTTCACATGAGGTGGCCAAAGTATTGGAGTTTCAGCTTCAACATCAGTCCTTCCAATGAACACCCAGGATTGATCTCCTTTAGGATGGATTGATTGGATCTCCTTGCAGTCCAAGGGCAGAGAAGGCAATGGCACCCCACTCCAGTACTCTTGCCTGGAAAATCCCATGGACGGAGGAGCCTGGTAGGCTACAGTCCATGGGGTCGCTATGAGTCGGACATGACTGAGCGACTTCACTTTCACTTTTCCCTTTCATGCACTGGAGAAGGAAATGGCAACCCACTTCAGTATTCTTGCCTGGAGAATCCCATGGAGGGCGGAGCCTGGTGCGCTACCGTCTATGGGGTCGCACAGAGTTGGACACAACTGAAGCGACTTAGCAGCAGCAGTAGCAGCAGCAGCAGCAGTCCAAAGGACTCTCAAGAGTCTTCTCCAACACCACAGTTCAAAAGCATCAATTCTGCAGCGCTCCTCTTTCTTCACCGTCCAACTCTCACATCCATATATGACCACTGGAAAAACCATAGCTTTGACTAGACAGACTTTTGTTGGCAAAGTAACGTCTCTGCTTTTAAATATGCTATCTAGGTTGGCCATAACCTTCCTTCCAAGGAGTAAGCATCTTTTTGAAATGTTATCTACACTGAAAAGATTTGCTTTATGATTTTATTCAATTCTCATTAAATTCACACTTATTTAAATAATTTAAAAATTAGATTAAAGTTTTCCCTTTTTTTCAAACTATCTTTAAAAGGGCTGAAATCAGATTGAAGAAAAATCTTAGATGATTTAAGGGGTCTAACTTACACTCGGATGAGGTAGGTTCAAGTTGCTGAAAATCATACAGAGTGCAACTTGACAATACCCATCAAAATTAAAAGCTCACTATCTTTAGCCTAGTAACTCTGCTCTCAGAAATTTATCCTTAGGATAATCTTCATCACATTTGAATAACATACAGGTATACTCATGACAGAATATTTTTTACTAGGAAAGTGAAAGGAATCTAAGTGGTCATCAATTGAGGACTGATTAGATGAAATAAACCCAGAAAATGGAATATAATGCAGCTATAAACAAGAATAAGGAATTTTTTTGTATATTGGTATGGAGAGAACTTGAAATATTTTATTAAGGGAAAAATACGGCACAAAACTGTGTTTTAACATGCCACCTCTTATAAAGGAGGGAAACAGATGTTCACATATTCTTATAAATACTTGTATAAACCTAAGGTATCTTTGGAAGGACACAAAATAAAAGAATGACATAGATACACATAGGGAGCAGAACTGAATTACTAGGGGAGAGACAGAAAGGGGGCTTTTCAGTTTTTAATTTTGAACCATGTGACTTTGTTATTGTGATACTGTGATTTATAATCCCCATTCCTGTCCCAGACCTCCTAAAATCCTTGAAATGTCCGGAGTGAAGAGAGTAGAAAAGATGTCTTTTGCAAGGTTGATGACTTTTGGAAAGACCCAGAGAACCTAAGGATGAGGGGTGGTTGCCAATGGAACCAACCTTGAGGTGAGAGAGAACATGCAGTCCCACCAACATTGCAAGAGGATTCTCTTTTTTCCACACTCCCTCCAGCCTTTATTGTTGGTAGATTTTTTTATTGATACCATGTATAAAATATGTAAACAGAAGCAGAAGATATTAAGAAGAGGTGGCAAGAATACACAGAAGAACTGTACAAAAAAGATCTTCATAACCCAGATAATCATGATGGTGTGATCTCTCACCTAGAGCCAGACATCCTGGAATGTGAAGTCAAGTGGCCTTAGAAAGCATCACTATGAACAAGGCTAGTGGAGGTGATGGAATTCCAGTTGAGCTATTTCAAATCCTGAAAGATGATGCTGTGAAAGTGCTACACTAGATATGCCAGCAAATATGGAAAACTCATCAGTGTCCACAGGAATGGAAAAGGTCAGTTTTGATTCCAATCCCAAAGAAAGGCAACGCCAAAGAATGCTCAAACTACCGCACAATTGCACTCATCTCACACGCTAGTAAAGTAATGCTCAAAATTCTCCAAGCCAGGCTTCAGCAATACGTGAACCGTGACCTTCCAGATGTTCAAGCTTGTTTTAGAAAAGGCAGAGGAACCAGAGATCAAATTGCCAACATCCGCTGGATCATCGAAAAAGCAAGAGAGTTCCAGAAAAACATCTATTTCTGCTTTATTGACTATGCCAAAGCCTTTGACTGTGTGGATCACAATAGATTGTGGAAAATTCTGAAAGAGATGGGCATACCAGGCCACCTGACCTGCCTCTTGAGAAACCTGTATGCAGGTCAGGAAGCAACAGTTAGAACTGGACATGAAACAACAGAATGGTTCCAAATAGAAAAAGGAGTATGTCAAGGCTGTATATTGTCACCCTGCTTATTTAACTTCTATGCAGAGTACATCATGAGAAACGCTGGGCTGGAGGAAGCACAAGCTGGAATCAAGATTGCCGGGAGAAATATCAGTCACCTCAGATATGCAGATGACACCACCCTTATGGCAGAAAGTGAAGAAGAACTAAAAAGCCTCTTGATGAAAGTGAGAGAGGGAGTGAAAAAGTTGGCTTAAAGCTCAACGTTCAGAAAACTAAGATCATGGCATCTGGTCCCATCACTTCATGGGAAATGGATGGGGAAACAGTGGAAACAGTGTCAGACTTTATTTTTTTGGGCTCCACAATCACTGCTGATGGTGATTGCAGCCATGAAATTAAAAGACGCTTACTCCTTGGAAGGAAAGTTATGGCCAACCTAGATAGCACATTAAAAAGCAGAGACATTACTTTGCCAACAAAGTTCCATTTAGTCAAGGCTATGGTTTTTCCAGTAGTCATGTATGGATGTGAGAGTTGGACCGTGAAGAAAGCTGAGCGCCGAAGAATTGATGCTTTTGAACTGTGGTGTTGGAGAAGACTCTTGAGAGTCCCTTGGACTGCAAGGAGATCCAACCAGTCCATCCTAAAGGAGATCAGTCCTGGGTGTTCTTTGGAAGGACTGATGTTGAAGCTGAAACTGCAATACTTTAGCCACCTCGTGCGAAGAGTTGACTCATTGGAAAAGACCCTGATGCTGGGAAGGATTGGGGTCAGGAGGAGAAGGGGATGACAGAGGATGAGATGGTTGGATGGCATCACTGACTCGATGGATGTGAGTTTGAGTAAACTCTGGCATTTGGTGTTGGACAGGGAGGCCTTGCATGCTGCGATTCATGGGGTTGCAAAGAGTCAGATACAATTGAGCGACTGAACTGAACTGAACTGAATAAGAACATACTGTACAGCACAGGAAACTCTACTCAGTCTCTGTGGTGATGTAAATGGGAAGGAAATTCAGAGATGAGGATATGTACATACACATATAGCTGATTGATTCGCTGCACAGCAGAAATTAACATGACATTCTAAAGCAACTATACTCCAATAAAATTTAATTTAAAAAATAAAATGAAAAGAAATTTTAGCCCCAGCCCTGGAGAGTGGAGAGGGGCTGGAGATTGAGATCAAGAACCACTGACCAACAATTTAATCAATCATTCCTATTCAATGAAGCCACCATTTTGTTGTTGTTCAGTCACTAAGTCATGTCTAACTCTCCGGGACCCCCATGGACTGCAGCACATCAGACTCCTGTCATTCACTATCTCCCAGGGTTTGCTCAGGTTCACATCCATTGAGTCAGTGATGATATCGATCTCATCTTCTGCCACCCACTTCTTCTCCTGACCTCAATCTTTCCTGGCATCAGGGTCTTTTCCAATGAGTTAGCTCTTTGCATCAGGTGGCCAAAGTATTGTATATTCAGCTTCAGCACCACCAGTCCTTCCAGTGAACATTCAGGGCTGATTTCCTTTAGGATTCACTGGATTGGCCTCCTTGCTGTCCAAGGGATTCTCGAGAGTCTTCTCTAGCACCACAATTGGAAAGCATCACTTCTTTAGCACTGAGCCTTCTTTAGGGTCCAACAAACCCAGGACAGGAATCTGAGAGCTTCTGGGTTGGTGAACAGGTGAAGATTTGGGGAGAGCTTCAGAGAGCCTGGAAGCTCTATGTCTCTTCCCTATACCTTGATTTACTCATCTCTTCCATCTGGCTATTCCTGAGTTATACTCTTTTATAATAAACTGATTATCTAGTAACTAAAGTGTTTCTCTGAGTTCTGTGAGCTGCTGTGGCAAATTAATTAACCCAAGAAGGAGGTCATGGGAATCTCTGATTTATAGTTAACAACTTGGTCTTGCAATTGGCATCTGAAGTGTGGGTCACTCCTGTGGGATCTGACACTGTCTCTAGACAAATCAAACCAGCCAGTTCCAAAGGAAATCAACCCTGAATATTCATTAGAAGGACTGATGCTGAAGTTGAATGAAGCTCCAATACTTTGACTGCCTGATGCAAAGAGCCCACTCATTAGAAAAGACTCTGATGCTGGGAAAGATTTTGGGCAGGAGGAGAAGGGGCAACAGAGGATGAGATGGTTGAAAGGCATCCCTGAATCAATGGACATGAGTCTGAGCAAACTCAGGGAGATAGTGAAGGACAGGGAAGCCTGGTGTGCTGCAGTCCATGGGGTTGCAAAGAGTCGGACATGACTTAGCGACTCAACAACAACCAGGCAGATAGTATAGAATGAAGTTGAGCTGTAGGACTCCCAGCTGATGGTGGAGAATTGCTTGGTGATGTTAGAAAGCACTCACACAAGGGAATTGATTGCAGAACCAGAGTCGTCCACTGAAACAAAATTCTAAAACATCATTGAGTTTCCGAAGAAGACAAGATCAGCTCTGAGCCCACAGGCCCCCTGTGAACTTGCTATTGGGACTGTAACTTATAAAAAAGAGTTTATTCTCCCTTGATCAACCTCTCCCCTATAGAAGATAATGAATCAGCATTTTAGCATCAAATGCAACATTAAAGACACAGCACCACCCATCAGGAATACGCAGAACCATTAGTCAACCCTTCTTGAGACTCTCTCTGTGTTGCTGATATTCATGATACTATTGTGATGTTTTGCTAATTCTCTGACTTTCCAGTTTCAGCCTCATTTATGGCTTTCTCTTCTTGCTCCAATCTCTATGTTAATGAGAGAACTTTAGGGCTCAGTTTTGAAATCTCTTTTATTTTCACTGAACACGCGCTCTGTATAGTTTGTTGGGGCTGCCATAACAAAGTAACATAAACTGGGTGGTTTAAACAATATAAATGTATTGTCTCCTGGTTCTGGAGGTCGGAATGTCCTTCTGAGGACCATGAAAGAAAATCTGTGTCACGCCTCTCTCCTAACTTTCGGTGGTTTGCTGGTAGCCTCTGGTGTGTGCCTCGACTTGTGGATCCACCACCTCACTCTGCCATCATTGTTGCATGCGATTCTTCCTTTGCATGTGTCCCTGTCAAAAGTCCCCTTTCATATGAGGACACAAACTATATTTATTTAGAATCCCAAAGACCTCATTTTAACTTCATTCCCAGGTGGCGCTAGTGGCAATGAAACTGCCCGCCAATGCAGGAAATATAGAAACGCAGGTTCGATCCCTGGGTGAGGAAGATCCCCTGGAGAAGGAAATGGCAACCCACTCCAGTATTCTTGCCTGGGACATCCCATGGAGAGAGGAACCTGGTGGGCTATATAGCCCATGGAGTTTCAAAAGAGTCAGATATGACTTAGCGACTGCACAACATCTATTCTCAATCCAGATACCAAAGTAAAATCTCCACCTACATGTATCACAAGATCTCAAACTTATATCAAAAACCATAATTGATCATTTAGTACTTCCTCTTCTAGTCTTCTCCATCTCAGTTAATAGAAACTTCATCCATTCTCTTTCTTAGACCAGAATCTTGGGGAGTCATCCTTGATGTTCTGATATCCAGTCACTCACTAAGTCCTCTGTCTATTAAGGCTTCAGCATGAAACCCACACTTAATCAATTCTTGTCATCCTACTTTACTGCTGCCACTATTACTACCTAAAAATGTCCATTTCCATGAAATATCAAAAATTCACATGAGCTATACACTACTGAAATATTGAAAGGGGACTAGGTTTTATTCAAGATTTTAGGAATAAAGTTTACTTTTAAATGGTTGATTCTCTTCTAAGCTCACATTAACCTTAAAAGGGGCTATTTTTAAGGGATTCTCCCTATTTCTTTTTTCCTGTTGTTTGTTTTCTTAGCTACCATTTTCATCATTATCCTGTACAAGAGCACAAGGGTTTGTTACTATATCATAGTGAGATTATTAAAAGTACTGCCACTTTTTTTAATTTGCCAAAGATGAAGCAATGAAAGCAAAATACAAAGAGGATAAAGTTCAGCCTATGAGACAGGAATTAGACATACACTACATTCTAAAAAAGCATTTAGATACACAAATTAAGAAATTCATAAGATGATAATAGTTTTCCTAAGTTTAAATTCACCAACATACCATAAAACTCAGAATCTGCAATTCTAAAGTAAATAGGCCATGGCATTCCTCAAGAGATAAAATTCTCACAATAGTTTTTAGCTGTATCCTTAAATAGAACACAGAGATGTCTTCAACTGACCTGTGAATCACTCAGATAAGCTTCAGATCACACAGAACCCACAAAGAGATGCCACAAGAAGAGGCAGACAGGTAAACTAGATAAAATGAACATGTGAATATGATTCAACTGATTCAGCAACAGTAAAGCATAGCATTGATTTTTTGGAATAAAGCTTATGGATTTCACTAATATATTCACCTTTCCTTGTTAATACATTCTTGTGTAAAACTGTCATACAATTTCAAAATGGCCACTGGGGTGCAATTTGAGCTAGAAAACAAAGCAAAGCTACCTAGTTTATACGGGGAGCAAACTAATTAGATTGGCATCATTAGCACAGACCTCTAACCAATGTGCTAATGTAATTTCAAATTGCAGGAAAATGGGGAGTCAGGTTGACCATTTTGTAGGACAAAATATACACAAATATTCTGGAAATTCATGAATCTGACTTGAAATATAAAGCACTTGAAAGAGAATAAAACGTAAGTCAATCTTTACTACTCTGTGTGCCTTAGGAAAAAAAAAATCACTGTATCTCTATATCTTGGGACAATGAAAATGAGAATTGTATTATACACTTTTAAAGAATAATCTTTCAATTATTGATGTCTTTGCAAGAACCAGATTGTATGCAATTACTATTATCTTTAAAATTCATTGAGTATATTTTAATGGATTTGAGTGACTAATCAATTCTTTTTCCCTTATTGGTATCTCTCGTATATTTTAAAGGCCTGTTTTATTTTATTTTATTAATTTTTTGGCAGTGCTGTATAGCACATAGGATCCTAGTTCCCTGACCAGAGATCAAATCCATGTCCCATGCATTGGAAGCACAGAGTCTTAACCACTGGGAGGTTTTAACCTCCAGGCAAGTCTCTCTCACTTATATTTTTAAACGTCATATTCTTGAAATACAGAAATCAAATACCTTCAATGCTTCAGTAGGATTGAAACACCAGCTCCCCAGCAGTTTCCGTTTTACCCAGTTGCTCCTGTCAAGTGAGTTCCCCAGGGAGTGACAGTATTCACTAGCCATTCTTCCTTCTACTGCCTTGCCACCCTGTGGCTCATAGAAATCTGACCTCTGCCATCACAGTTGAAATAATTCTCAAAATCAGGCCATTCATTCTACTATTTACTGAGTGTCAACTACAATATTCAGGCACTGTTAATAATTACAGCAGTGAACAAAACTACAGTTGTTTCCTTATGAGCTTGTGATAGGAATGACAAGAAATGGAGAAATAACCAAATAAATATAGCGAGTATGGGATGGTATAAATTCAAGCTAGGATAACGGAATAGACCTGAACCTGCAGAGAAGAGGGCCATATTTTTATTTACCTAACAGCCAGACAAGTCAGAGAAGACCCCACAGAAAGTCAGCATCCCAATCTGTGAATATAAGCAAGAGAATGTTTTGAGGAAAAAACCAGAGTAAGTCCCTGGGGTAAAGGACTGCTTGGTATACTTACTTTATTTATTGTTATTTTTTGAAAAACGTGGTTTTTTTAAGTCCTTATTGAATTTGCTCTAATATTGCTTTCTGTTCTGGTTTTTTTGTCCACAGCGCTTGTGGGATCTTAGCTCCCTACAGGGATCGAACCCTCACCCCTTGCGTTGGAAGGTGAAGTCTTAATCACCAGAACTCTAGGGAAGTCACTGCTTGGCCTATTGAAATAAGAGCAAGGAGGGCAGTGTGCTGGATGCAGAGTAAATAAAGCACAAGGAGATCTGTAGGGCAGCAAAGGCAAGATTGTATGGGACTATATACTTTAGTTCAGAAAGACTTCAGATTTTATTAACTGAACTCAGAAACTATTAGATTTTGAGCAGAGGAAAGACATGTTCTGATCAAAGTTTTAAAAATCCAGTGCTAATGGGCAACAGGATTATAATTTTTAAATATCATTCACAAAAGTGTTACTAGTGTAAATAAACTTAATGGCAAATTTAACCCCCAAATGCACTGAAAACTACAAAACAGTGCCATGAAAAGTTAAAGCAAGCATAAATAAACAGAGAGATATGCTTTATTTGTGGTTTGGAAGACTCAACATTAATAAGCTGTCAGTTCACCCCAAACTGATGTATCCATTCAGTGTAATTCCAATTAAAATGTCAGCAGAATATTTGTAGAAATTTAAAAGCTGAGTCTAAAATTTATATGGAAATACAAAAATCCTAGGATAGCTAAAAGAATTATGAAGAACAACTTGAAGAACTTCCAATATTTAAGATAAAATGAATACTATCAAGACAATGCAGAATTGGCATAAAGACAGACATATATATCAATGTAAAAGAATAGGAAATCAGTAATAGACCCACATATGTAAGGTCCATTGAGTTTGGATAAAAGTCTGAAGGCGATACAATGGGTAAAGAATTAACCTTTTCAACGAATTATTCTGAAACAACTGTAATGAAAAATTCAATAAAATCAAACCCTACCTCACACCATACATGAAATTAAACTCAAGATAGATAAATAATACATAAAAGATGCAAAAGTTCTAGACAAAAACAGAGAAACATTTTGCCCCCTTGCAACTCTAAGCAAGGATTTCTTTAAAAGGACATAAAATAAGCTAACCACAAAAGAATAGAAATGATAAACTGGAAATTTTTATTCTTCAAAAGGCACTACTAAGAAAATGCAAAAACAAAACACAAACTAGGAGAAAATATTCATAATACATACTCTCAACAAAAATCTTTTGCCCTGGATACATATAGAATACAACTCAGTAATAAAGAGACAAACAATTTTTTAAATGTGCAAAAATATAAAACAGATATTTCATGAAAGAAATACAAATTTCAATAAACCAATGAGAAAAGGGCCCAATATTATTAATAAGCTGAGAAAAAGAAGTTAAAACTATGGAGCTATATCTCCACTTACCACTATTTTTTTTAATTAATAGGACCAAGAGCTAGTGAAGATATGGAACATTTAGAACTTCCTAATGCAAAAATTCACTCTTTGGATTCTACAATGCTATAAAACTCTTCAGAAAACAGTCTGACAATAAGTTTTTATATGTATATATATACACTCACCATATTACTCAGCAAAACCACACCTCTATGTATTTACCCAAGAGAAAAAAAAAAAATATATATATATATATTCTTTTTGTGCTTATATATGGTTCAAAATTGGGAAAGGACTATATCAAGGCTGTATATTGTCACTCTGCTTATTTAACTTATATGCAGAGTACATCATATGAAATGCCAGGGTGGGTGAAGCAGAAGCCAAAATCAAGATTACCAGGAGAAATATCAATAACCTCGGATATGCAGATGACACCAACCTTATGGCAGAAAGTGAAGAGGAACTTAAGACTCTCTTGATGAAGGTGAAAGCTTCTGCTGCTGCTGCCACTAAGTCGCTTCAGTAGTGTCCGACTCTGCGCGACCCCATAGACGGCAGCCCACCAGGCTCCCCCGTCCCTGGGATTCTCCAGGCAAGAACACTGGAGTGGGTTACCATTTCCTTCTCCAGTGCACGAAAGTGAAAAGTGAAAGCTCAGTCGTGTCTGACTCTTCGCGACCCCATGGATGGCAGCCTACCAGGCTCCTCCGTCCATGGGATTTTCCAAGCAAGAGTACTGGAGTGGGGTGCCATCGCTTTAGGAGGGTGAAAAAACTGGCTTAAAACTCAACATTCAAAAAACGAAGATCATGGCATCCAGTCACATCATTTCATGCCAAATAGATGCAGAAACAATAGAAACAGTGACAGACTTTATTTTCTTGGGCTCCAAAATCACTGCAGATGGTGATTGCAGCCATGAAATTAAATGACACTTGCTCCTTGGAAGAAAAGCTATGACCAACCTAGACAGCATACTAAAAAGCAGAGACATTACTTTGCTGACAAAGGTCCGTCTAGTCAAAGCTATGGTTTTTCCAGTAGTCATGTATGCATGTGAGAGTTGAACCACAAAGATACCTGAGTGCTGAAGAATTGATGCTTTTGAACTGTGGTGTTGGAGAAGACTCTTGAGAGTCCCTTGGACTGCAAGGAGATCCAACCAGTCTATCCTAAAGGAGATCAGTCCGGAATATTCATTGGAAGGACTGATGGTGAAGCTGAAACTCCAATACTTTGGTCACCTGATGCGAAGAGCTGACTCATTAGAAAAGACCCTGATGCTGGGAAAGATTGAGGGCAGGAGGAGAAGGGGATGACAGAGGATGAGATTGTTGGATGGCATCCCCAACTCAGTGGACATGAGTTTTAGCAAGCTCCGGGATTTGGTGATGGAAAGGGAAGCCTGGCATGAGAGTCGGACATGACTGAGGTAATGAACAACAGAAACAACTATATATATATATATGCTGTGTTGTGTTTAGTTGCTCAATCGTGTCCTACTCTTTGCGACCCCACGGACTATAGCCCATCAGGCTCCTCTGTCCCGGGCAATTCTCCAGGCAAGAACACTGGAGTGGGTTGCTATACCCTCCTCCAGAGGGTCTTCCCAATGCAGGGATTGAACCCAGGTCTCTGGCATTGCAGGCAGATTCTTTACTGTCCGAGCCACCAGGAAAGATCATGAATACCGGAGTGGGTAGCCTATCCCTTCTCCAAGGGATCTTCCTCACCCAAGAATCAAACCAGGATATCCTGCATTTCAGGCAGATTCTTTACCAGCTGAGCTACCAGGGAAACCATATACATATTTCTATCCTTGGTTGGGGAACTAAAATTCCCTAAGCCATGTGGCCAAAAAAAAAGGACTTGAACATGAATAATCACCAAAGTTTTATTAGGAATGGCCACAAAGCAGAACTTCAGTGTCCAAATTGTGACATATTCATGCAATAGGATGCTAGTCATCAATATGAAGAAATAAACTATCAGTATTCAAACAACATGGGTGAATCTTAAAAGTATGCTGAGTGAAAGAAGAGAAGCATAAAAGCATATATGCATGTGTGCTCAGTTGCTGATTCATGTCCAACTCTTTACAACCCTATGGATAGTTGCACACCAGGCTCCTCTGTCCATGGGATTTTTTTGGCAATATTACTGGAGCAGGTTGCCATTTCCTCCTCCAGGGGATGTTCTTGACTCAGGGATCAAACGTGGATCTCTTGTGTTTCCTGCATTGGCAGGCGATTCTTTACCACTGAGACACCTGGGAAGTCGCATAAAAGCATATATACTGGTGATCTATTTATATGAGTTTCTAAAAAGGTAATATTAATCTACAGTGATAGAATACAGATCAACAGTGCCTGGGGAGAGTTGGAGGGGCTTCTCAGAAAGGGACACCAAGAGCGCATGAGAAAACTTTTGGGATTAACTTGATTAGGGTGGTGGTTACATAGATATGGGTGTAAACATATATCAATATTCACCAAACTATTCATTTTAAAAATGGATGCATTCCATTTATTGTATGTGAATTAGAACACAATAGCATCAATTTAAAGAATCTAATGAATACTTTGTTATATATTTATTATATAAGGCATTTTATAATGATTAGATAACATGATATCCCGGTTTTTAAAAGACTGCAAAAAAGTACATATGGAATAGGAAATATAAATTCAATTTATAGCCTTCTACAATAAGACATACATTGCTGTGTTTATTTAGAAAAGAACAAGGATATTTTACTGGTCTTATATTTAATGTAAAAACTTAAAACTAAGTTAAAAAATAACAATTATGAATAGTCCCTCCAGGGAATTTTTATATATTGGCTTTTTACTTCTTCATGTTAAATGAAGTGAAGCCAGTGAAACCCCAGGCAACTAAGAGCACTACCAGAAAAGGGTAGAATTAGTAATTCCCTTTTTTATTTGGACAGTAAAAAAATATTTCTCTGTCACCACAACTTCTAGCTTGTAATGAGGCAAGACTTTACAACAAGATTCATTTAAAATTGGGTGGGCTTCCCAGGTGGTGCAGTGGATACCTGCCAATGCAGGAGACTGTAGTTCCATCACTGGGTCAGGAAGCTCCCCAGGAGAAGAAAATGGCAACCTGCTACAGTATCCTTGCGTGGAGAATCCCAAGAACAGAGGAGCCTGGTGGATTACAGTCCGTGGGGTGGCAAAGAGTAGAACACAAGTGAGTGACTGAGCACGCACACAAGCCAATTTTACATCCCACATCACAATATCTTGAATTTTAAAAAGTACCATCAAATTGAAGTTTCCTTACCACTGGATTGATATCCAGCTTGTCTTTATGACTTGGTATACTTCAGATGTCTAAGTGAATTTAGAGTACATATTGTGTGTGCAGTATGTTCAGCACCCTTCTAGGGGTAGTGACTAATATGAATGACATTTGTTGTATCACCTCTTTTGAAAGGTAAGGCTGGGTTGCTCATGAAATCATTTGCATTCCACCAGTGCTTCAGAGCACTTTCCAATTCAATCTGTTATATATCCATCTCAGATTATGGCAGGCAACAATCTTTATTACTTACTGCTGATTAAATTAAATTCAGGTAGCTTAACACTGAAAGTTTCGATAAACCAACAGTTTACAACAATAGAGCGTAATCTTTCAGTTTTATATATTACTTTTAAGATTCTTTACCATCTGAGCCACCAGGGAAGCTCACTAATACTTTAAGATCCATAATGATTAAATATTTTCATCATATGAAGTAAATTATCAAAAGACCCTAGATACTAACTCTTCCTAATTTATTTTCACAGGACTTTCCCCTTTGCTCAGTGGGCCTGATAAATATCCATGTTCCTCAGCATCCTATTCTCAAATTTCTATACTTTCTCTGAGATACTTCATTCACATTCTGGATTTTGAGAACTAATGGACTGCCATTTTCTCTCAAAATGGTTTCTCAACTCTCTCTCACTCTCTCATTTTCCAAGTCCCACAAATCTACCATCAAATACTCATCAGTTAAAATTTGTTATCATTCATATTTCTACCTTTTCAAGCCCTTTGCATCTCTACATCAAATGTCATATATACTTCCAAATTGATGACTTTACCAGCTGTCTCTTTTGATTCATTTCATCTTATCCAGCCATCACAATATCATTTCAAATACATTAATCTGATCACATTGCCTCTGTTTATAACACGTAACACTTCCTCAATGTTTTTAAGATTGAGTCCACATTCTTTAACATAGCATTTAATAGCTTATATCAAACTGTCTTTTGAGACTTGACCTCCAGGACTCCCTTGCCCTCATCCCTTCCATGGCTATAGGCTCTCTAGCTGCTGTCTACCTATCTATCTATAGATATAATACATTCTTATAAAGTAATATTTTTTTAAAAAATACTTTCTCTATGAAAATAGAGGTTGGAAGTTATTTTTTTATTTATAACTTTGTTTTTTAATTGGTGTTTGTGTAATGACTCTCATCAGCTAGCTTTGTGACAATGAGCAAGTCAACACATCTGAGTACCACTTTCTCTCCATAGAAAATAAAGGCTGGATATCTATTTCTAAGCTTCCTTTCTCCTTTATAATCCCCCAGATTATAACTTTTATGAAATAAAGATCCAAATCTGTCAGTGCAACATCTTAAATGTCTAAGATAATGCCCAGACCTCAGTAAGTATTATAGAGTAAATTAAGTAATATATATTTATGTATGTTGCTTTATTGGTGGATTAATTCACATTCATAAACACATATATGTTATACATGTATATGATCTCTAAATTATTTAAAAATACGACTTTGCCTAAACATAGAATTTCATCTTTTCTGTGTATTATACTTTGATTTTCTAGTCTAGATTTTAAGCAGTTTGTGTCATCAACATTTTAAACTATTTTTTTGGCTCATAACTTTCATATCTGTATTTTTCAGTTAACCACCAGTTATCAAAATTCTTTCTAGAATTCCTTCTAGAATTATTATGCTCATTTTGAGGAAGATGAATTATGGAGATATTATTCAAAAATAGGCGTTTCACAAGATTTTTTATATAGTAAAATTGAGCATATGTATACTTTATACAAACAGTTTATTGACAACACATCTACACATATTGCACTTTTTAAATATGGCTGGTTGTTAGCTTCAGAAAGACTGCCTACCACTTATATTCCAATCAGCTGCTATAAAAAAATTAAGTATTAATAGACCTACCACACCTTCAGCCTCTTGTCTCCAGTCACTGTACTTAACTGTGGGATTCCCATTAACATTAATGGGAGTTCCATGCACACATCACCTGGAGAACAGACCCCTCAATGTTTGATCATTATCTTCCCAGACAGGTAGGAATGGCATCAATCAGGTATCCCGCTTAGTTTCACAGTATGTACTATTAAAGGCATCAGGGCAATAAAAACACAGCTTTCTAACACTTCCTTTAAAAAAACCATAAAAACGTACAGAACAACCAAAGGAGAAGATTTTAAAAGCATACAAGAAGTACATGACTTTCTTGCATATTTTTTTATAATTATGAATGACTCCAAACTGAAGTATACAGGCTACTTCCTTGCTAAGGCAGCCATAATGTGATAATAAAGACAAGTTTCATTATATAAAATAGATCTGATTTACTATAACATAGCCAAAGAGTGAAGAGGCAGTGGAGTTTACGTAGACACTGCTTGACTTCTGGATTTTCTTTCCTTTTAACATTTTCCCACCATATCATTAATAAATCAAATGCTTTTTTGTGGTTAAAAGAAGACAGCATCAGTGATTAGTACAAGTCTGTGAGCTCTGGCATCTTGGAAGGAACATGATGAACGTAAGGACATGTTTTCAGTTTGATTTTACTGAATTAAAATCAGTAAACCAGAAACAGCAATAGAGAGAAAAGGGAAGAATTGAAAGGAAAGCCTGGGTGAGATGTGGACGACAGAGAACATGGTCTGACTGTGAGACTGGGATTTTCACAGCAATGTGACCTTGTATAAACTTAGTGAAGACACTTTTTCATTTTGTAAAGTGAATCTAAAAATACCTATACTCCAGACTCATTAAGAGGTGTATATGAGACATGTTCCAGAAAAACATCTACTTCTGCATTATTGACTAGCCAAAGCCTTTGACTGTGTGGATCACAATGAACTGTGGAAAATTCTTCAAGAGATGGGAATACCAGACCACCTTGACCTGTCTCCTGAGAAATCTGTATGTGGGTCAAGAAGCAACAGTTAGAACTGGACATGGAACGACAGACTGGTTCCAAATCAGGAAAGGATTATGTGAAGGCTGTATATTGTCACTCTGCTTATCTAACTTATATGCAGAGTACATCATGCAAATTGCCAGGCTGGATGAAGCACAAGCTGGAATCAAGATTGCAGGGAGAAATATCAATAACCTCAGATATGAAGATGACATCACCCTTATGGCAGAAAGTGAAGAAGAACTAAAGAGCCTCTTGTTGAAAGTGGAAGAGGAGAGTGAAAAAGTTGGCTTAGAACTCAGCATTCAGAAAACTAAGATCATGGCATCCAGTCCCATCTCTTCATGGCAAATAGATGGGGAAACAATGGAAATAGTGAAAGACTTTATTTTCTTGGGATCCCAAATTACTGCAGATAGTGACTGCAGCCATGAAATTGAAAGATGCTTGCTCCTTGGTTGAAAAGCTATGACCAACCTAGACAGCATGTTAAAAAGCAGAGACATTACTTTGCCAACAAAGGTCCATCTAGTCAAAGCTATGGTTTTTCCCGTAGTCATGTACAGATGTGAGAGTTGGACTATAAAGAAAGCTGAGCACCTAAGAATTGACACTTTTGAACTGTGGTGTTGGAGAAGACTCTTGAGAGTTCCTTGGACTGCAAGGAGATCAAACCAGTTAATCTTAAAGAATATCAGTCCTGAATATTCATTGGAAGGATTGATGTTGAAGCTGAAACTCCAATACTTTGGCCACCTGATGGGAAGAACTGACTCACTGGAAAAGACCCTGATGCTGGGAAAGATTGAAGGCGGGAGGAGAAGGGGATGACAGAGGATGATATGGTTGGATGACATCACCGACTCTATGGACATGAGTCTGAGTAATCTCCAGGAGTTGGTGATGGACAAGGAAGCCTGGCATGCTGTCGTCCGTGGGGTCACAAAGAGTCGAACATGACTAAGTGACTGAACTGAACTGATGAGAAATACAGCATGGTTCATGACAATTAGTTAAGTGCCTAAAAAATAATGACTATTACCGTATGTGTATATATAATTATTAATTACAAAAGTAGTCTGTTAATAAAGAACAAGCATTAGAGTAAGATAGACTTGAATTACAATCCCACATCTGCCTCAAACTGACCTTATGAACTTGGGCAAGTTTGCTTTTTTTTTTCCTGTATACGTTTTCCTAATATGTATCAGTAATGCTTATATGTGGGCTTCCAAGTTTGCTCAGTGGTAAAGAATTTGTGTGCTAATGCTGGAGACATGGGTTCAATCCCTGGGTTAGGAAGATTCCCTGGAGAAGGAAATGGCAACCCACTTTAGTATTTTTGCCTGGGAAATCCCAAGGACATAGGAGCTTAACAGGCTATAGTCCATGGGGTCTCAAAGACTCGGACATGACTGAGTGACTAAACAACAATAATGTTTACATGTACATGCATTTACATACATACACATACACACATATATATTGCATACATATCCACATATATAAATATGTGTGCCATGCTTAGTCACGCAGTCTTGTCTGACTCTTTGAGACCCCATGGACTGTAGCCCTCCAGGCTCCTCTGTCCATGGGATTCTCCAGGCAGGAATACTGGAGTGGGTTGCCATGCTCTCCTCCAGAGGATCTTCCCAACCCAGAGATGGAACCCAGGTCTCCCACACTCCCATATATATAAATATATTATTTAGTTATTTAATGTATATACTTTTATCATCAACTTAGCTCCACTGGATCATAATTTTATGGTTTATATCTGAGTTAGGCAATAGGGCTCAGCTGCTAAAATTACAGCCACAATTTAAAAATATACAACCTCATAAAGACTTACATTAGGGAATCTGAGTCAGAGGCGATTGGCTTGGAGGGCCTCACTACTGCCTCCGAATGCCTGGGTCTTGCTGGCCCTCCCACGTGTACTGTCTGTTATGAAGTGTTAGTTGCTCAGTCATATCTAACTCTTTGCAACCCCATGGGCTGTACCCCACCAGACTTCTCTGTCCATGGAATTCTCCAGGCAAGAATACTGGAGTAGATTCCCTTTCCCTTCTCTAGGGGACCTTCCCAATCCAGGTATCGAACCAGTGTCTCCTGCACTGCAGGCAGATTCTTTATTGTCTGAGCCGCCAGGGAAGCCATCGGGGAAGTGCTGTCTGTTAGTTCATGAATATCTGCATGCATAGGATCTGCAAGTTCTATTTTCAGGGAAATCCCCACCTATCGGGGAACTCCCTCCTTGTCCTAGGCCCCCATTTATCATACAAATAATAAACTCCAAGACAGAACCCACTTACAGAGTGGAGTGTTTTGTATCTGGAAATATCTGACTTAGCTGAATCTGACCTACATCTAGATGAGATTTTACGATGGATCATAACCAGGCTTGAGCTCTCCAGAGACTAAGCAAATTCCTCTGACATCATGAGGAGAACTGGGTGAAAAGCAGAGGAATAAATACAGGAAGAATATGCTCATTTTATTGTATCACAATTTGTCCCTCAAAATGCAGTCCTAAGCCTGATCTAGTCAATATTCAAGATTCATGTGGGAGGTATTATGATCCCATTTAAACAGATGAGGAAACCAGCACTCAATAAAATTAAGTTTCTTTCCAAGATTATGCTGTATTTAGCGGGAAAATCATTACTCAATGATTTGACCTTCTAGAGTTCTTTATCCTTATTCAATAAATGCAGCTTTAAAATGGGGATGACCATGGTATCTACCTTATAGTATTGTTTTTATTAAGAGTCAATAAAATTGTACCAACAAAGGGCTCAGAACAATATTTGATACATGTGGTGAAGGACAGGGAAGCCCGGTGTGCTGCAGTCCATGGGGTCACAAAGAGTGGGACATGACTGAGTGACTGAACTGAACAGAACTGAATACATAATACACATAACATATATTCAATAATTATATTACAAAACACAAAGGAAAACTATTTGTTAGTCTAAATCTGTACACATTTTTACATAACAATTTTTAGAACATCTACCAATTTTTTAGTGGAAACTGAAAAAGGTGGGGGAAACAAACAATAAACAAATAATCAGGAAGTGAACACATAATAAGTCAAGCTCACAGGGGAGCAGGAGGTGGGGAGCTGGTTAGATAAGATGGTCAAGGAAAACCCATCAGAAGTGGTGATATTTGAGCCAAGATCTAAAAAAGGAGAGGGTAAAAGCCTCAGGGGAAGATGGAAGAGAAAATTCCCAGGACAAGGAGCACAAGCTGTGAAGTGGAAAAGTCTGATAAGTTGTCCCTTTTTAGTTGTATGGGAAAATGGCTTATCAGCTTTCATAGGTGTATACATTTTTAACTTAAAAAATAAAACATCTCCTTAGAGGATGGAAAAAAAAACAAAACCCTGCACATCTATTGTGGTTGTTAACAAGTTGAATACTTTCTATCCTGTGTGCCTTTTCTGTAGCTGGGGCCAAGTTCACATCTTCCTGTACACTTGTGTGGATGTGTGAAAGGAGATGTGATTCTGGAGCAACAAAGAAAGCGTCCGCCCTCCCAGTTGGCAACAAATACTGCTAATGAAGGATGCATTCTATGTTTTGCCATAGGCTTATGGAAAAGAAATACCATCAACTCTAAACTTAAAAGCGTCACATACATAATACTGCATCCTGATATCTAAGTGATTTATTTGAATAACATTTATTCTTTTTCCTTCTTATATGTTTTTATTGTGGTAAAGTCACATAATATAAAACATACTGTTTTAACCATATTTAACTGTACAGTTCTGTGGTGTTGGGGAAGACTCCGGAAAGTCCCCTGGACAGCAAGGAGATCAAACCAGTCAGTCTTAAGGGGGATCAACCTTCAATAGTCACTGGAAGGATGGATGCTGAAGCTGAAGCTCCAGTATGTTGGTCATTTGATACAGACAACTCATTGGGAAAGTCCCTAATGCTGGGAAAAATTGAGGGCAGAAGGAGAAGAGGATGTCAGAGGATGAGATGGCTGGATGGCATCACCGAAGCAATGAACATGAACTTGAGCAAATTCCATGAGACAGTGACGGACAGGGTGACCTGGTGTGCTGCAGTTCTTGGGATCACAAAGAGTTAGACACAACTGGGTGAGTGAACAACAACTGTACAGCTCAGTGGCACTAAGTACATTTACACTGTTGTGCAACTCTCACCATCACCCATCTCTGGAATTTTTCACCTTCCTAAACTGAAACTCTGTCCCCAGTCTTAACCACCAGCCCACAAGGAAAGTTCCAAAATTGGATCATACACTTGTGAAATTAGAGCCTGTGCTTTTATTTCACTGTATAACTGCATCTAATAACAATAATTTCTCATGTTGGTATTATGCTTTGCCATCTTCAAAGTGCTAGTACGAGCAAAATTTACTCTTCAGAACTCTGTAAAGCCTGACAGGTAGTTAGCTGATCTTACACCTGAGCATACTTATGTGACTGCATAGTAAGTGAACAGACATCTGATTTGGGGCTTCTTACAAAAATGTGTTCCTTCTGTGTGCAGGACTTTCTTTTGGAGAAAGCACATGGACTGGGTTTTCAGACCTGGTTTATCTCCACCACTCTCTATTAACATAGCTTCCCTGGTTGCTCAGTCAGTAAAGAATCTGCCTGTAATGTAGGAGACCAGGGTTTGATCCCTGGGTCGGGAAGATACTCTGAGAAGGTAATGGCAACCCACTCCAGTATTCTTCCCTGAGAGTCTCATGGACAGAGGAGCCTGCTGGGCTACAATCCACAAGGTCGCAAAAGTTGGAAAAAACTTAGTGGCTAAACCACCACCATCACTCTCTATTAACCCCCTTTATCCACTGACCCAAGTTTTATAATTTCAGGGCACTATGACATTGTCAGAATTTACCCTCAAAATATCACCTATATCTAGAAAAAAAAAATATATATATATATATACATATATCACCTATATCTGAAATCTTGTGAGCTGTTTCCAGAATGGGTGGAAAGAAATCTCAATGGGCTAAGTTTGAGACATTCCACATACAATAGATTCATTTGTGACACTCAGAATGTGCATCAGCATGTAAAGGTTCTGAGAGGTACTATATGCAAAAAACAAACGAAAGTTTAAATTCAGCTAAATGGTACAACTGAACCTTTGAAAATTTCAGAACAGATTTTTAACATATTAAAACTGATTAATGGCATGCAGAATAATGCACTCTATTTTGGATCTTTCCATGGCTCAGACAATAAAGCATCTGCCTACAATGTGGGAGACCTGGGTTCGATCCCTGGGTCGGAAAGATCCTCTGGAGAAGGAAATGGCAACCCACTCCAGTACTCTTGCCTGGAAAATCCCATGGACGGAGTAGCCTGGTAGGCTGCAGTCCATGGGGTCGCAAAGAGTCGGACACAACGGAGCAACTTCACTAACCTAACCTACCCAGAAATCAAAACTGTGTGTCTTATATCTCTTGCACTGTCATTGGCAGGCAGGTTTTTTACCACTAGTGCCACCTGGGAAGTCCCTGAGTTGCCATGCCCTCCTCCAGGGGATCTTGCCAACTGAGGGATTGAACCCAGGTCTCCTGCATTGCAAGTGGATTCTTTACCATCTGAGCCACCAAGGAAGCCCACATTGTTGATAGAGGAGACTGAAGAAGTATGCAAAGATAAAAAGACCACTGCAAAGAAAATGAGGAATGAGCTACAGACAGTGAGGTTGGCTGCAGCGGAGCTAGGAGCTCCTAATACCTTTTGTCACTTTAGCATAGTCCTCCACGTAGAGAAAAAAAAGAGGAGCTGACCATTTCTGAAGATAATTTTTAGGCTTTTTAGAAATAGCTTTATGATTTTATGATATTTTATCCTTATTTTGAGCTTCCTAAGTGATGTTAGTGGCAAAGAATCTGCCTGCCAATTCAGGAGACACAGGTTTGATCCCTAGGTCGGGAAGATCCCCTGGAGAAGGAAATGGCAACCTACTTCAGTATTCTTCCCTGGAGAATCCCAGGGACAGAGGAGCCTGAGGATACAGTCCATGGGGTCGCAAAGAGTCGGACACGACTTAGCAACTGAGCACACATGTATCCTTATTTTAGTATCTCAAGTGGCCACACTAGAAAAGTGTGAGAGAGAATAGCTAACATAAAATGCCAATGCTTTAGAATGGCACTGTCTGTGTCCATAAGGAAGCTTTTTATTTCTCTTCCTCTTCTTTCTTCTCATCCTCTCCCCTCTTTTTTCTTCTTTCCTTCTTCCCCTTCTTGCTTTACATTTTCATAATATAGTTATTAGCCAAAGGCAAATGCCCCAAATTTCATTCATTGGCTCAGCCATGTTTTCTTTCCCTAAAGATAAAATAGCACACTACAGAATACAACTGAGCTTCGTATCTCAAGACACAGAACTCCAATAGTTAACAACAGATGGCTTCACTTATCCTGGGGACTTACAACCAAAGTGACCAATGAACAAAGGGAGAACATACTTTTTTAAAGCTGCTCAATCTGGGATCTGTGAGGAAGCCACTCATCTCAGCCACAATGCATCTCCCTAAGTAACAGCTACTGTATCCTATTTTATAGAGAAAATTAATATTCTTCTTACCAGAAGCTTATAGCAAAATCTCATTCAAGAATGTAAACCAACAGTCTAATGTATTGATCCCAATATTGTTTTAATTTTCAATCTTCTAATTTTAATGAGGTTACTACAGAAACATAAAAATAATTGAATCAGAAAATAATGAACTATTGATTCTTTTGTTGTGAACTCATCCCACTCCTTGACGTATACTTTGAGACCACAGGGCATTATATGAGCAAATTATAGTACATGAAGGAGAATGTGAAGCAGAAATGACAGCTATGATTTTCTCATTAAAACCAACCTAAAACAATGTTTGCATTCAGAATTAACCAAGCCTTTTTAATACGTCTTAATTTTATGATACTGACTGCCACTGGAAATCTATAGAGTATATAAGCTAGAAACTCCTCACTGTCACTCAGATTTTTAGCAATATTTCCTTGATGATTTTGAACAAACCAACATAATAAAAAATTTAAAAGATGCAAAGGCAATACAAAATTGTAAAAGTTATAGAATTCTCCCATCTTCATCTTTCTGCATAGATTCAATAAGAACAAATGGAAAAAGGAAAATGAAATTTTTTTAGCCTTCCAATCATATGTTGACAACAATTTTTAAAGCTAGCTGCTGAAAGCAGCTTATTGCTTAATTTTGTATTATACATCTATCCTGGGATATACCTGGGAAATCTTCCTATTTCTCTATTTCAACTGGTTTCTGCAATAATTGAAGTTAGGGAAGAAAAAAAAAAAAAAGAACCTGTCTTTCATCCAAAGAACGAATATAGTGTATGGTTACAGATTTAGTGTGCTAAGTCAAACAATATATATGCACTTAAAAGGCAGAATACAAAAGGAAATTGATTATCTTTTCTCTTTCCTTTTTCTTTTCTTTCTTTCTTTTTTTTTTTTTTTGCTATTTATTGCTTTGTGTGTAGGGGGACAGTACCCTTTGAACTGAAACATTTTCCTTCTTTCCTATTTCTTCATTACAAACAGCCTCGCTTTCTTAAATATCAAAAGAGCCCAGACCTATACCTGAAATAAAAACTGTTTCCCTTTATGTAATTTTCAAGGGGCTTTTAGAGTATCTTTCCCCAATGATTACAGGGTATTTCCACATAGGCTGTCATTTTAAGGTGAAAAATGTGCAAGGACAGTCACACCATCTGTCATCAACTGGGTTCCCTGACACCCGGAGCTGCTCTGAAATGGCCAGCGGCCTCCCGCATAACAAAGACCTTGCCCCTTGGCATTGTTTGTTCCTTGACCTGAGCTGAGAGCCCTTCAAAAGGCTCTTTCCTGCAACCATTTCAGGACTGCTTCTCAGGGGCAGGGTCTTCAAAAGAAAAAAAATTATTTATGCATATAGGAAATTTGAAATGCTCCGGCCTTACATCTAAACCAACAGACTAAACCCTAGAAGGAGTTGGTCCTTAGCTTTGTTTCTGTGATCCCTGAAGGAAAACCTACTTAGCATTCTTCTTCTTTTTTTCCTTTTTTTTCTTTTGGAAGTTTCTCTAAGATATAATTTATGTGTTAAGCAATCCATCTGTAAAGCCAGAGTGTGTAGGTTAAATGTAACCGGACCATTCAAATACAGAAGCTGTGTCATAATAAGTGAAAAATACTCCTCTGACCAACAAAACCCCAGTGCCTCTCACAGTGGAAGTCACAGACAAGCTATTCTTACTGCCATGTCAAGCACCACTTACGACTTACAAATACAATACAGTACAATCTCACTGTAGGTCACTTGTGCCCAAAGAAGGATTACAGCTGTAGCTCACAATATTTATGAAAGAAACACACAGAAAAGGAGAAAATGTCAACTATTGTGAAAGATTTTTACTGAAGAATGGATACCCTCATATGCCTGCCATATGAAGACATAAAGCTGTGGCTTCTCTTCCTTTTAATTTGCCATGGCTGTAAAAATGTGTGTTCCTCAATTTAGGGAAATCTAAGCGAGAGTTCTCTTATTCTAAGAGACAGAGTTTTGAAAATCAGGCAGATCTCTGTTAAAAGAAGCTTCAGCCATTTCTAGGAATGAATGAATAAACACAAAAGGATATTCCCTCTGTCAACATAATTAATGGCAAGATTTTATGAGCTTCATTTAGTCCCCAAGACATAGTTATATACAATACATCGAGTGTGTGTTTATGTGCACCATAATATAAATATGTAAAAGTCACATCATTAAATCTTTTATATGTCTGTATTCATAATACACAAAGCTGTTTTTAAATTATTTAAAGATCTATTCTCTTTCCTTATACATTAATACTAATAAGAGTTGCCGTCAACATCAAAGGGAAACTAGACCCCTAATTAGAGTCCTGGTCTGCCCTGAGATTTGTATTGCAAAGCGAACAAATATGGAATAAGTTGAACATTAGAGAAACTAATAATCAGTCTTCATTCTCAACTTCTGATTATTGCAAGAATATAGTGATTTCTTAACAATGAAATGCAATCACTTTCCATCACACTTTGTAAACATAAAATTTCATGTAAACAGTTCCCAAAGAAAAAGATAACAGTTAAAACAGATAAAGCTGTGGTGTCCTCCTAATAGGATATGGGACAGTTACAGCGGCTCCAGAAATTTTAAATAGATTTCAATTTTTGAAGTTTCGAAGTTGCTTTTTTTTCTTTTGCCTTAGACATTTTGATTATCATTTTGACAATATGCATGTGTTTTTTCAAATGGCAAATTCCTTATTGAAATTCCGGTTTCATATGAGGCCGGTATTAAAAATATCAGCCATCTATTAAACAAACATTTGGCGAGAACATTCTCTGTACCAGAAATTTTGCTAGATACTGAAAATATGTAAGCAAAAAAAGCTTCTGGCCTTGTGTTGCCAAGCGGTTAAAGAATGAAACAATTAAACAGATGTAGAATTAAGTATACGATGAGAACTATTTCTGAATATCAAAGTAATACATGCAAATGTTTAAGGATCTCAAATGAAAAAGAAAATGTACTTTGTGACTTTAATTTGACTGCTACTTTAATTTTTCAGTTCTGGATAGATTCTCAAAATTAGGAAAATTTCATACATATACAAAAAATGTAGTATAATGGATTCACATGTATATATCACTAGCTTCCCCAATTATCAACTCATGGCATACGTATTCTTTTTCACATTATTTTTAGGAAAGTCCCAGACACTGTATTATTCCATCCGTAAATATTTCAGTACATATCTCTAAAGATAACCACAGTATTCTTACCAAACCTAAAATTAGCCATAATTCATTAATATCATCAAATATCTCACCAGCATTCAAATTAAAGTGATTTTCAAACGTCATATTTAAATTTTATTTACATAAGAACCAAACAAGACTCACACACTGAGTTTGGTAAATAGGTCCTTAAGTCTCTTTGTGTATCTAATTTCTAAATCTTCCTCTATCTTCTTTTCTACCTCTTTCATCTAGTAGTTGTAGATACTGTGAATGTTATTTCACAGACTTCTCCCACAGTCAGAATCTTGCTAACTGCATTTTTGTGATCACTTTTAGAAATTGTTAGAGTACCAATAACTACTCAGAAAATTGTTAAATAAGTAGAAAAATAATCTATTTATAGTGACTTTCTGGCATGAAATATTTGATCACAGAAAATTCTCTATAGAAGAATAACAGTGAATAGATATAACAGAAATGGCAGAATAAGAAAAATTGTCATTTTGAAACTTCTATTCAAATAATATATCTAAGTTTGCAATTAGTAGCTGTTAAAATAATTACATGAGAAGTTAATGAGGAACTTTATAATGGATAGATGAGGCTGACAACACCTGAACCCACAATTATTATTAACATCATCAAAATGGGACAAAAAGAAACTTGCCTTGTGATGTGACGCAAGTAATTGACACAGCATCATCTATGAAGTGTTCTAGCCAGTAAATAATTAACTAACTTAAGTCAGATCTCTAAATTCACTATCTTTTTACAGAAATATGGGAGATAATAAAGACTGTTAAATAACATCATATGAAGATGTCATCAGCATGTCCAGAATATGGGAAATGTTATAGAAAGTGAAATAACCTAGTTTATTCAACAATAAAAAAAACACTTCAAAAATAAAGGAAGAGGAGTAACTTAACATATTTTATACACACTTAAGAGATAAGTTGATCTAAAGCAATGTAAAAACTTTGGAGGATCCTCATTCAAATGAATTCACTATGAAAATAAGTTTGTGAAATAATTAGAAATTCTGACCCTGTGATCATGGCACTCTGACCCTGTGATCATGGCACTATGCTTATTTTTTAGAATTCTTATTTGTCAGAGATACACATTGACGTATTTATGGAAGAAATGATAGATATGTGGGATTTTCTTTAAAATACTCCAGTAACAGAGGTAAAGTGAGGGAGCTGCAACAGTTGATGAAACAAGACTGTAAAATGTTGATAATTATCACAGGTGGCTGATTGGTGAGTTTTCATCTGTATGTCTGAATATTGTCATATTAAAGTGACTTTTTAAAAGATAAATAATTTCTTTTCCATCTGGTGATACCGTCGAAAGCTTATTTACCCTGAAATTGAAAATAAATGTGATCAGGTTTTAAGCACAACTCTTCTTTGAGAAATCACTACATATTTAGAGAAAGAAGTACACGTGTTCTATTAAAAATCCTGCAGCTAGGCCCTGATAGTGGTAACTCAAAGTATAATCATGGATGAAAAGCACTACCAATACCTGAGCACTTGTTAGAATGCAGAATCTCACCTCCTCTCTTGACCGAATGAATCAGAGTCTGTATTTTATATGAGATCCCCATTGACTCTTATGCACATGAAAGTTTGAGAAGTACTGCTCTAGATTCCATTCTCCTCATGGATCTCTCATCATTAATTATTACTTTAACCTATGTTTCCAGGTGGCTCAGTGGTAAAGAATCTGCCTGCCAAAGCAGAAGACATAGGAGACATGGATTTGATCCCTGGGTCTGGAAGATGCCCTAGAGTAGAGAATGGCAACCCACTCCAGTATTCTTGCCTGGAGAATCCCATGGACAGAAGAGCCAGGTGGGCTACAGTCCATGGGGTTGCAAAGAGTCAGACAGGACTGAGCAACTGAATACTCACGCACAACCTATGTTCAATCTTTCCTTTTCACTAGCTTCTTCTTAATGGCTTATACACAAGCCTGGTTATTGCTCATCTTTAAAAAATGAAATAAATCATCAAACAAATAAAGAGATAAACTTGTTTCAAAATCGCTGCTGACCTAGAAGCTTGGACTTAGATGAGAAACTTACATACACCTAACTCAAGAACCCCTCTTTTTACTTAGATTCACTCTAGTAGGTTTCTGTTGCCTGCCATGAATAGAATCCTCACACATCAAGGGTCCATCTTTGATTCCCATCTCACTCTCTATTTTCAGTGAAATTCTGTCCTGCCCACATAGATTCTCTTTCCGAGGACCACATGAGCATTGCTTTTGCACCAGTAGGCCAAGAGAACAGTGCCATGAGCCAAGGAGGATTATTCTCAAGTCTTAGAAATCTAATGAAATTTGCCTTGTGAGATTTTGGACTTGCATAGAACCTATAACCCCTTTCTTCTTTCCAATTCCTCCATTTTGCAATAGAAATATCTATCCTATGACCGTCCTGCTGTTGTATTTCAGAAGCACATAAATTGACCAGCTTCTCAGATTTACAGCTGGAGAGAAATTTTGTCTCAGGAGTAATCATATCTCAAGTCTCACCCATGCCTGATTTAGATGATATTTAGGTTACACTTTGGTCTTACAGGTGATTCTGAAATGAGTTAAGACATTGGGATGTTTGGGATGGGGTAAATGCATTTTGCATGTGCGATGAACATAAATTTTGGAGGTGAAATAATCTGGAATTGTGTCTTCCCAGGTGGTATTAGTGGTAAAGAACCCATCTGCCAATGCAGGAAGCATAAGAGACATAGGTTCGATCCCTGGGTCAGGAAGATATCCTAGAGATGGAAGTGGGAACCCACTCCAGTATTCTTGCCTGGATAATCCCATGGACAGGGGAGCGTGGTGGGCTATAGTCCATAGGATAACAAAGACTTGGACACAACTGAAGTGACTTTGCAGGCTTGCACGTGTCTGCCCAAAACTCATATATGAGTTTGTATGACTGTATTTGGAGTTCAGACTTTTTTTCCTAATATTTATTTATTTACTTGGCTGAGTAGGGTCTTAATTGTGGCACTCGGGCCCTTTGTTGTGGCATGTGGGATCTAATTCCCTGACCAGGGATCAAACCCAGGCCCCTGCATTGGGAGCTTGGAGTCTTAGCCCCTGGACCACCAAGGAAGTCCCTGGAAATAGGATCTTTAATGAAGAAATTAAGGTTACATGCGATTATAAAGGTGGGGCCCTAGTCTGGTAGGACTGGTGTCCTTATAAGAAGAGACAGCAGGGATGTCAACATACAGAAAAAGGGCTGTGTGAAGACAGAGAGAAGACAGCCATCTATAAGCCAAGGAGCGAGGTCCCAGGAGAAACCAAACTTGCTGAGACCTTGTTCTTGAACTTACAAACCCTAGAACTGTGAGAAAATAAAATCCTGTTGTTTAAGCCATCAGATCTATGGGATTTTGTTATGGCAGATGAATACAACTCCCCCAAAGCCTCCCTGACTTTACCACTCTCACTCCTGATGCTTTATCCACAGTGTTTACAGGCTGATTCTCCTGAAAGGTAAATTGGGTAAAATTTTTCCTAACCTCCAACATAATGTCATTTGTGTCCACAAGATAACATTCCAAGCTAGCTGTCATGACACACAGGATTGGTGGCCCCTGTTTTACCCTCCAGGGTCATTTCCTGACAAACATGGGCAAACAGCCAACACTCTAGAAAAACAGACACAACCATTTTCAGTTCTAAATTGCCATCCTAATTCATAGAACATAGTGTTGTCATTCATGAGTCAAGCCCTCCCCAGACCACCAAGCAAGCTGCAACTCATCCTCAATAATTCCCACAAGAGTCTTGTGCCCAAAGAGATATTTGATTTCCCCAGACTATGCAGATCAAGCCCTTCTTTGTGCTATTACTGTATAAACTTTTTTTATATTTAAGGAACAACACTTCACTTTAATTCTCTACTGCTGCTCCCTTTCAAGATTGGATTTTTGAGGATCACACTTTATTTATCTGTATATCCTCTCTACTTGTCATATAGATAACTCAATTACTAACTGAAAGAAATGAAGAATTGATTGATTGGTTGATTAATGAAGCATATCAAGTATCATTTACTGGATCCAGATCATCCCTAACTTAAAAGATCCATAGGAGATCAGATTGGAAAAATATTCTAAATAGTGGAAGAATGCTGAAATTAACATGATTTGAGAAGCTAAGGAAGCAAGGAACAAATTATTGATTATTATATTCCACTTCAGTCTCCCCAGATTCTCAATTTCTGTGCTCCTTATCATAGTCACAACACATTCATAATAGAGCTCCTTTTACTATATGTTAAATTTACTTACTTATCATCGCATAAATCATTTTGCTGATTCCTGAAAGAGGACTCAATGTGTAATGGAAAAGCACTAAATTAGAAAGCAGAATACTTGAGTTCCTAGCTCTGTGACTTAAGACAACTCACCATCTCTAAAGTGTCATTTTTCTTACTGCAAAATGGGATTTTTATAACTAACCAGTTCAACTCAAGAAGTGGTTTTGAAAATCAAGAGGGATGATGTACAGTTTACATTCATCATTCCATAAAGGTTTTTTTTCCTAGTGAACTGGCAGTGTTTCTGCATATCCCTAACACCGCTCTGCATATGGCCCCAGCTCACTGCTGCCCTTCTCATTGACTGACTTTGTCAGATCATTTAAATTTTCTAAACCTTAATCTTCCTAAGTATACAAGTGGAATAATATGATAAAGTGTTTCTAAGGCAAAATGCAAATCTAAAATATTTTGTACTCTCATGTCATATAGTTTCAGGTATTTTTATTATCCTAATTATGTGACCTTGGGTAAGTATGTAACTGCATTACTTTCCTTATGTATAAAAAGAAGACATAATTGGCTTGTTAAGGAATTGAGACAATATGTAGCATATCATTGGTCAGTATTATCAATTATAATTACTGTGTTATTACTAGCACCTACTCTTGAGGTGGCTCAGATGGTGAAGAATCTGCCTGCAATGCAAGAGACCCAGGTTCAATCCCTGGGTCGGGAAGATCCCCTAAAGAAAGTTTATGGTAACCCACTCCAGTATTCTTGCCTGGGAAATCACACAGAGGAGCCTGGTGGGCTACAGTCCGTGCGGTTGCAAAGAGTCAGACACGACTGAGTGACTAACACTCTTATGATATTACTGCTACCAACAGGTGTCGCTGGAGAACTAAATCTGCAAAGTTTTCCATGACTCATGACACTTTGGATATTTTATCTTTGACTTAGACCTAATATTTGTTTCATTTGGAAGGATGACAGCTAATTATATAAAATAGTAGAATTTGCCATTAATAGACAAAATAGATACAATTCATAATAAATATTTGCTTAATAAATGACATTTGTAATATCTGGTGATTGTGTATGGTGTCTCCTGGAGAAAACTGGTCTTTGATCTTTGCTCCCCAGTGAAATCATCAAACTTGATTGAATCATTACTCTCTGTGTTAGTTATTCTGTGTATTCTGGTGCCACTTACTGTAGTCTCTTGATGAGAGTGAAAGAGAAGTGTGGAAAAGCTGACTTCAAACTCAGTATTCAAAAAACTAAGCTCATAGCATCTGGTGCCATCATTTCATGACAAATAGATGGGAAAAAAGTGGAAACAGTGACAGATTTTATTTTCTTGGGCTCCAAACTCACTGAAGCCATGAAATTAAAAGACACTTGCTCCTTGGAAAAAAAGCTATGACAAACCTAGACAGCATATTAGAAAGCAGAGACATCACTTGTCCAACCAATGTCCATACAGTCAAAGTTATGGTTTTTCCAGTAGTCATGTACAGATGTGAGAGTTGGACCATTAAGAAGGCTTAGCACCAAAGTATTGATGCTTTCAAAATGTGGTGCTGGAGAAGACTTTGAGACTCCATTGGACTGCAAGGAGATCAAACCAGTCAATCCTAATCCTGAATATTCATTGGAAAGACTGATGCTGAAGCTAAAGCTCCAATACTTTGGCCACCTGATGCGAAGAGCCAACTCATTGAAAAAGACCCTGATGCTGGAAAAGATTGAGGGCAAGAGGAGAGAGGGAGGACAGAGGATCAGATGATTGGATGGTATCACCAACTCAATGGACATGAGTTTGAGCAAATTCTGGTAGATGGTGAAGGACAGGGAAGTCTGGCGTGCTGTAGTCCATTGGGTGACAAAGAGTTGGACATGAATTAGGGACTGAACAATGACAACTGTAAGCATTGTAAAACTTTGTAAACTATAAAACATTGTCCTTATACTTAAACAAAACTATTACTATTAAAGCTGTCATTGTTGTCCAGGTGCTCAGTCGTGTCCAACTCTTTGTGACCTATGGACTGATTTCTATATATTAACTATATTGGTGAAGATTATTTTAAAATATATACATTTATATATATATATATATACATGCTCTAAATACCAGATATATTTACTATATATGTACTTAACGTATATTTCATATACATGTATGTGTCTACATACATACACACATATGTATATATTTCTAATACAAGGCAGAAGGAAGGATGAGAGGGAAAAACAAAAGGAAATCATATCTAAACTGATTTCCAAGTTTTGTGGCTTAAAAATACTCTGCAGTTATTCAACCATAATGCCAAACATGATAAAGATAAAACATCTACTTCATTTTATTCCTATAAAATACTATGTGTGTAGCATAATGCAGTTGAGTACCACATGTTTTCTGAAAGACTTATTTTCAGAAAATAGTGTGCTCACTAGAAACATCAGGTTTAATTTTCCATCTGTATTTCTCACCAATTGTAAGTCTGAATATTGAGGACTCACAGATAGCCTCCATCTGAGAAAAAACAAAAACAAATATTCAAGAGGCAGGACGTACTTGAGACCCCATGAAGAAAAGAACTGGTTCCCCAGTGGAGGGAAATGATGTGAAAACACTTTGTTAGCAGTAGGGCACCGGTGATGGACACTGGTAAATGCAATCTATGTAAGAGCAGCTAGAAAGCAGGCCAATCTTCACTGTCCACGCAACATATTCTAATAGGGTAAATATACAAATCCAGTGGAAATTAATTTTTCCAAATCAGTAAAATAAATTAACTTAATGTAATAGAAATAGAAGAAAACAATAGAATGGGAAAGACTAGAGATCTCTTCAAGAAAATTAGAAATACCAAGGGACTATTTCATGCAAAGATGGGCACAATAAAGGACAGAAATGATTTGGACCTAAGAGAAACAGAAAATATTAAGAAAAGGTGGTAAGAATACACAGAAGAACTGTACAACAAAGATCTTCATGACCCAGATAACCACGATGGTGTGATCACTCACCTAGAGCCAGACATCCTGGAATGTGAAGTCAAATGGGCCTTAGGAAGCATCACTACGAACAAAGCTAGTAGAGGTGATGGAATTCCAGTTGCGCTATTTCAAATCATAAACAATGATGCTGTGAAAGTGCTGCACTCAATATGTCAGCAAATTTCGAAAACTCAGCAGTGGCCACAGGACTGAAAAAGGTCAGCTTTCATTCCAATCCCAAAGAAAGGCAAGGCCAAAGAATGTTCAAACTACCACACAATTGCACTCATCTCACACACAGGCAAAGTAAGCTCAAGCGAGGCTTCAACAGTATGTGAACCATGAACTTCCAGAAATTCAAGCTGGAGTTAGAAAACGCAGAGGAACCAGAGATCAAATTGCCAACATCCATTGGATCATAGAAAAAGCAAGAGAATTCCAGAAAAACATCTACTTCTGCTTTATTGATTACTCCAAAGCCTTTGACTGTGTAGATCCAACAAACGAAAATTCTTCAAGAGATGGGAATACCAGACCACCTGACCTGCCTCCTGAAAATTTGTATGCAGGTCAAGAAGCAACAGTTAGAACTGTACATGGAACAACAGACTGGTTCCAAATTGGGAAAAGAGTACATCTAGGCTGTATATTGTCACCCTGCTTATTTAACTTACATGCAGAGTACATCATGCAAAATGCCAGGCTGGATGAAGCACAAGCTGGGATCAAGATGCCGGGAGAAATATCAATAACCTCAGATAGGCAGATGACACCACCCTTATGGCAGAAAGCAAAGAACTAAACAGCCTCTTGATGAAAGTTCAGTTCGGTTCAGTTCAGTCACTCAGTCATGTCTGACTCTTTGCAACCCCTTGAATCCCAGCATGCCAGGCCTCCCTGTCCATCACCAACTCCTGGAGTCCACCCAAACCCATGTCCATCGAGTCGGTGATGCCATCCAACCATCTCATCCTCTGTCGTCCCCTTCTCCTGCCCCCAATCCTTCCCAGTATCCGGGTCTTTTCAAATGACTCAGCTCTCCGCATCAAGTGGCCAAAGTATTGGAGTTTCAGCTTCAATATCAGTCCTTTCAATGAACACCCAGGACTGATCTCCTTTAGAATGGACTGGTTGGATCTCATTGCAGTCCAAGGGACTCTCAAGAGTCTTCTTCAACACCACGGTTCAAAAGCTTCAGTTCTTTGGCACTCAGCTTTCTTTATAGTCCAACTCTCACATCCATACATGACCACTGGAAAAACCATAGCCTTGACTAGACGGACCTTTGTTGGAAAACTAATGTCTCTATTTTTAGTATGCTCTCTAGGTTGGTCATAACTTTCCTTCCAAGGAGTAAGCGTCTTTTAATTACATGGCTGCAATCACCATCATCAGTGATTTTGGAGCCCCCCAAAATAAAGTCAGCCACTGTTTCCACTGTTTCCCCATCTATTTGCCATGAAATGATGGGACCGGATGCCATGATCTTCAGTTTCTGAATGTTGAGCTTTAAGCCAACTTTTTCACTCTCCTCTTTCACTTTCATCAACAAGCTCTTTAGTTCTTCTTCACTTTCTGCCATAAGGGTGGTGTCATCTGCATATCTGAGATTATTGATATTTCTCCCTGCAATCTTGATTCCAGTTTGTGCTTCATCCAGCCCAGCGTTTCTCATGATGTACTCTGCATAGAAGTTAAATAAGCAGGGTGACAATATACAGCCTTGACATACTCCTTTTCCTATTTGGAACCAGTCTGTTGTTCCATGTCCAGTTCTAACTGTTGCTTCCTGACCTGCATACAGGTGTCTCAAGAGGCAGCTCAGGTGGTCTGGTATTCCCATCTCTTTCAGAATTGTCCACAGTTTATTGTGATCCACACAGTCAAAGGCTTTGGCATAGTCAATAAAGCAGAAATAGATGTTTTTCTGGAACTCTCTTGCTTTTTCAATGATCCAGCGGATGTTGACAATTTGATCTCTGGTTCCTCTGCCTTTTCTAAAACCAGCTTGAACATCTGAAAGTTCATGGTTCACGTATTGCTGAAGCCTGGCTTGGAGAATTTTGAGCATTACTTTGCTAGCGTGTGAGATGAATGCAATTGTGTGGTAGTTTGAGCATTCTTTGGCATTGCCTTTCTTAGAGATTGGAATGAAAACTGACCTTTTCCAGTCCTGTGACCACTGCTGAGTTTTCCATATTTGCTGGCATATTGAGTGCAGCACTTTCACAGTGTCATCTTTCAGGATTTGAAATAGCTCAACTGGAATTCCATCACCTCCACTAGCTTTGTTCGTAGTGATGCTTCCTAAGGCCCACTTGACTTCACATTCCAGGATGTCTGGCTCTAGGTGAGTGATCACACCATCGTGATTATCTGGGTCATGAAAGTGAAAGAGGAGAGTGAAAAAATTGGCTTACAACTCAATATTCAAGAAACTAACGATGGTATCCAGTCCCATCACTTCAAGGTAAATAGATGAAGAAACAGTGGAAACAGTGAAAGATATTATTTTCTTGGACTCCCAAATCACCGCAGATAGTGACTGCAGCCATGAAACTAAAAGACGCTTGCTCCTTGGAAGAAAAATAGCTATGACCAACCTAGACAGCATATTAAAAAGCAGAGACATTACTTTGCCAACAAAGGTTCATCTAGTCAAAGCTATGGTTTTTCCAGTAGTCATGTACAGATGTGAGAGTTGGACTATAAAGAAAGCTGAGCATGAAAGAATTGACGCTTTTGAACTGTGGTGTTGGAGAAGGCTCTTGAGAGTTCCTTGGACTGGAAGAAGATCCAACGAGTCAATCCTAAACGAAATCAGTCCTGAATATTCATTGGAAGGACTGATGCTGAAGCTGAAACTCCAATACTTTGGCCACCTGATGTGAAGAACTGATTCATTGGAAAAGACCCTGATGCTGGGAAAGATTGAAGGCAGGAGGAGAAAGGGATGACAGAGGAAGAGATGGTTGGATGGCATTACTGACTCAACGGACATGAGTTTGAGCAAGCTCTGGGATTTGGTGATGGACAGGGAAGTCTGGTGTGCTGAAGTCCATGAGTCACAAAGAGTTGGACATGACTGAACTGAACTGAACTGAATGTTATAGAAGGATTCCCAGGGGGATCAGTTGTAATGAATCCGCTTGCCATGCAGGAGATGTGAGTTTGATTCCTGGATTGGGAAGATCCCTTGGAAGAGGAAATGGCGACCCCCTCCAATATTCTTGCCTGGAGAATTCCAAGGACAGAGGAGCCTGGTGGGCTATGGTCTGTGGGGTCACAAAGGATCTGGACATGACTTAGCAACTAAACAACAACAACTATAGATTGCTTTTCTCTGAAGGATGACTGTTTCTGCCTAAGTAAATAACTCACTACGTAATAGATGAATAAGAGATACTTAGGCTCATAACTAAATATTTTCAGTAAGATACAATTCTCTCAATATGGGCTTCTCAGGTGGGGTAGTGGTAAAGAATCCAGCTGCTAATACAGGAGACACAAGAGATGCGAGTTTGATCCCTGGGTCCAGAAGATTCCCTCAAGTAGGAAATGGCAACAGTGCTACTAAATGGTGGTGTATTTGAGTGTTGTGTTGGTAGATTGTTTACTACATGTGGAGAGCAGAAGAATGGAGCCCTTTAAAATATGCCGCAGCTCACTGACAAATGTACTCATATTTCTCCTTCCATTGGGTGCTTTCTATTGCTCAGGGTGATACCTGAAACCTGCCTTTATTATGAGGAGGGAGAGGTCTTGGAATGCTCAAGTTTTCTGATAACCAGAAAAATTTTCTTAGTCTTTAAAATAAAGCATCTGTACAGCTGTGACCTACATTCTTTGGAGTCTTGATTTAATCTAAAATTATTTGGTCAGACACAGAAGTAGTTTGCAAACATAGAAGACAATGAAAGAGTAAATTTGGATATTAGAGAAAACAAATAATCTGTACCCAGCACAACATATACTAAAATCAATGTTACCAATTTGTTGATATTATTTTTGTAATTTTTAAAAATTTCTATTCTATCTCTGTTTTTTAATATGTATTTATTTGGCTGCCCCAGGTCCTAGCTGTGGCATGTGGGGTCTTTAAGTTGCAGCCTACTAGATTTTCTTTTAGTTTCAACATGTGGGATCTAGTTCCCTGGCTAGGAATGGAACCTTGGTCCCTGCATTGGAAAGGTCAAGTTTTATCTACTGGGCCACCAGAGAAGTTCCTATTGATGTTATTATTGACTTATTATAATATTCTAAGTAGAAAAATTCTTCAAATTGTCAATTTTAGCATGCTCATTGTATTAGTTTTAGATAATTTTAAAATTAAAATAATCTAAAATGTTTCCTTAGCTTCCAAGACACTTGAGAGTAAAAAAACAGAATCCAGTTAAACACCCTTTGAGAGACTTTTTAAAGATACTTGGATCAACAAAATTATATCCTATAGTATTTTCCAAATATTTTAAAATCCAGAAACATTAAAATTTTACTTTGGTACGTTGTGTTTTACATTCAATATTGCTGCTGCTGCTGCTGCTAAGTCGCTTCAGTCGTGTCCGACTCTGTGCGACCCCATAGACAGTAGCCGACCAGGCTCCCCCATCCCTTGGATTCTCCAGGCAAGAACACTGGAGTGGGTTGCCATTTCCTTCTCCAATGCATGAAAGTGAAAAGTAAAAGTGAAGTCACTCAGTTGTGTCTGATTCTGCGACCCCATGGACTGCAGCCTACCAGGCTCCGTCCATGGGATTTTCCAGGCAAGAGTACTGGAGTGGGTTGCCATCAACCATTGCTAGAGGTCTCTAAATATTTTTTTTAAAAGATAACAAGCAAAATGATTATATTATGTTGTTTTTGTTTGTCAGTAGGTTTATTATTTTTTTATCAATATTATTGGTTATGGATCAAATTCTCAAGCACTAGAGTTTCCTTTTAAACCTCATACCTACATTTTATTGGACATTGGGGCCCATTTTATAAATAATGCATGCTGGATATTTATGCTTTTTTTTATATAACTAGCAGCAGCTTATTTTTATGATTTTGCATTTTTATAGATGTTTATAGTTGTTTTACAGTTGCTTTTATGACATATTATGTATAAAATCTATGATTTGTTTGGTGTTGAGTACTTGATTAGGGAGAAAACTATGCTTATAACATTGTGATGAGGAAATATTATCTAGTTTATCAAAAAGCACTTCATAGCACTGCTTCTCGGCATGCATTACTGAGTGAAAAGGGATCAGTGTCTTTATTAAATGAAGTACAAATCATGTCAAAATCACATTCTGCAGTACTTTTCCTGACAACTCAGGACTAACAATGCCTTTTTCATGAATCAAAATTGAACAAGATTACTTGGATTTTTTTCCTCTTAACGAAGCTCATATGGTTTTATAATGAGATGATTTTTTTTCTTCCTAATCTCCATCCCTCACCACTACCATCTCTACTCCCTGTATTCACAAAAACCCAGCCCTACCTGCATCTTTCTGGAGCTGACATAACACAAGGGTCCCCTATGTAATAAAACTCAACCTTGGGAGGGAGACAGAGTAACTTTCTCATGAGATTTCTCATAGATTTAGTGTCTAGTGTTTTCCATGAAAATTTAAGCTTCCTATATATCTAGTAACTTTTTAAGGTTTACTAAATTACAGATTTTGTATTCTTGTGGTATTTTCTTAAGTCAAACAATAAATTTTAAAGTAGCATTGTAATGTGCTAATGTTCAGGAAAATATAGAAGCCAGTGCAAAATTACCAGCAGTTATTCAAGTTTGTGGATTTATGTGGGTTCTTTCAAGCACATTATACTACATTGGAGAGGACTGCCATAGGCCTAGTGAGATAAGAACAAGTCAAATTATAAAGCAGCTTTTTGAAGAGAAATAACTCATTAGTCAAAGTCAGAGCTAACTAATACCACTTTCCAAACCCTCCTCCCTAGACTTTTATTGTTGCTTAGTCGCTAAGTCGTGTCCAACTCTTTGCAACTCCACAGACTGTAGACCACCAAGCTCCTGTCCATGGGATTTTCCAGGAAATAATACTGGAATGGGTTGCCATTTCCTCTTCCAGGGGATCTTCATGACCCAGAGATCAAACCCACATCTCCTAAATTAGCAGGTGGATTCTTTACCACTGAGCCACCAGGGAAGACCTAGACTTTACCATAATTATATACTCAGATCAATTGTGATGCTCATTTGTAACCTTACTATCAGGTATGGCGAGATCTTTCATTTAACCTCTAATATAAAGAAAATATCTGATAAAGTTTTGCAATGCCTCTGTAAATATCTATTTGATCTGGAAACTTACTGCTAGAATCACTACACTGATCTGGTCATTCTCTGTGCCTATTGTCGAAGTATAAATAACTGTCTTAATCCTTGGGAAAATGGCTGCTGGAGATGATATAGTCTTTCATTAAGCATGGTAGGTCTCTTTTAAAGACCTATGCCTAGTCAACACATTTTTAGTCTACTCAATGAGAATTTATTTATTAATTATACTAAATGTAAAATCACTGGCCTGTTTCTTGAGAATGAAAATGGAAGTTGAGTGCATTGTTAAGGCAATTTTATTATATACTTAACATTATAAGACAATGTTTGAGAGTCCTTATACTAACGACATTGAGCTATCAGCACACTCTGTAGTCTTTTCTTGGTTTATTAAATAATCTAAGAGTGATACTCCTCGTGTCTTTTTATTATTTATTCCTTGGTTAACACAGGCTTATTTCTGACATTAGTAATTATTTCATGTGATTAAAATAGTTAATAGGATGGTAAAGAGTTGATGATTATTTAAATTGCTTAAAACTAAATTAAGATAATATTTTAGATGTATAAAATATTCAGCATTTCTAGGACAAACGTTTAAACTAAAATCAGTAAATTGGCTTATTTCAAAATTTTAGTAGGTGGGCATCTATGGTTCATTCTAGTGAATACTGACCAAGCTCCCTTATTTTACACTTCTTATTTATTATCTAAAAGGTTGAGGCATTATGTAAAATAAGCAGCATGCAAAATAAGAAGAATTATTATAATATTAAATAATTCATAGATATTGGTTCAGTATTTGCAAAATTAAGATATTTTACTTAGATGTTTTCATTTGTATTCTAATAGACTTTAGTACTATTAGGAAAGTAAACACTTGATTTAATGAATAATCTGTGTTTTTTCATACACATTACTTTGAGGATTTCCCAAACACAGACTCCTACAAATTTTTATATTTGGGGGTCAATGATTTATTGTTTTATCAACCCAAATTTCTTAGCCTTTGTATCTATGTTTATTATTATCTGTATACAGAATAGGAAACACTTGCTTAAAATACTTTATGAGATACAATATTTATGTATCTCACTTTCTTGTTTTGAAAGCTGTACAGCCATTTTCCCCCAGGAGGAAAATTCCTCCATGCATCCTGTAAGAAAGCAAAATCTTCTAGGTGGTGGCCTCTTCATATACTTTCATAGCTATCACTGGATTTGTAGGGATTTCTGCACTCCAGCTTCAGGTTAAGGGAGACTTGGATTTTAATATCTAGATACATGTTGCTACCTAAGTCACTAGTTTATATTAAACTAAGCCAAATAATTTAAGATGGATTTAAACGTAACAGAGAACTGAAGCAATGTCCACCAGCAATAAGTCAGAGTGAAGATATCCTCTAAAGTACAGATCTAGCCTGGATGACCTTGGACATGAAGTGGAAAAAGTATCATTCCTGAGCAGTGGGAGCCAAGAAGGAAGCCTCAAACTACACAAGTGGTTTCCTGGCCTTAAACTCTCATGTACACATGCAATGTGTGGATGTATGTGTTATATTTTCCCCAATGGGGAAAATCCATTTTCAGTTTTGATCCCATTTAGGAACTTACTCTTCCTACCAACATAAGTGAACTAAAACCACTCCTTCCATCACCACCACAGAGGCTGATTGGAGTGCATGGAGGTAAATACAGATATAGAGATGAAAGCTGCAAGCCACACAAATACGAACAGAAGCCAATCCCCAATAATAAGCACCCAGGAGCAAGCATTTTGAAGAGCACAGTAGAGGTAAGCAAAACCTCCACAGCAATCCCATTGATAACATCCTGCACTTGACATGAGCGTTGAAGAAGTCCGTGATTAGACAAAGAACAAGCTCAGTGATGAACGGAAGGAACCAGACCAAATTAGGATGGTTGGGAACAGTCACCCAGAATGTGGACTGTTGAAGAGAAGAGAAGCATGAACCAGACAGAGTGGCTTCTCGTAGCTATGCTTGAGTAAGGAATATTTTTTCACTGACTTCTCATTGAGGGAATGTTAGAAATGGCCTCAGACCTCTCATGCATTGCTTCTGATGTATTGTAAATTATATTTGAATCAACTATACCTATTTATCATTCCTAGCTGTGGACTCGAAAACTCAAACCTGATTACTTTGTTAATATTCAGAGAGAATTCTTCCAGGAAGATTGTCAACAGACTACCACAGTCATAATTTTGATACTCATTGTAGGTGAACCAAATAAGGAGGACAGTGAATCAAACCAGCTGCATCAGGGTACAACCATCACACCTGCAACTCTGTGAAGTATCTTCAGAGTAGTCATCTTGGGAGGATGTGCACTGCTTTGAAGAACAAAGTCATTGCCCAAGCCATGGTAGCAAAATCGCTTCTGGAATGCTTTCAGCAACCCTGATGTATGTTTTTGACTTTTGTGAACAGATAATATTTTCTTCTGAGTGTTAATGGAATATCAAAATGGTCTTCTGAACCAATCCTAATAAATAAACCATGTAATCATACTAGGAAAGTTCCTCATTTTCATAGGTAAGCTCTATAGTGTTTCCTAAAAGTCAGTCATATTGCCTCAGACTCATTTGTGACCAGGTCTGATGACAAGAGTGTGGCTTAGAAAGAAAGCTTAAAATGATTATAATCACAATACTCGTTTTCACTTTGTTAGTGGCTTTTTAGAATATTGGAGGTCAAAGGGTAAAGTGAGGAATGATCCCCAAACAAAGCTTAACGACAGAGAGAGTGTGTGTCTAATACTTTGCGATCCCATGGACTGTATGTAGCCTGCCAGACTCCTCTGTCCATGGAATTCTCCAGGCAAGAATACTGGAGTGGGTGGCCATGCCCTTCTCATGGGATCTTCCCGACCCTGTGATTGAATCCCTGGTTTCCCGCATTGCAAGCAGATGCTATACTATTTGAGCTGCCAGGGAAGCCCCACTACAGAGAGAAGTCGTTTAAAATTTAGAATGATCCTTTCACAATAAAAGCACTGGGAAGTGCCTTGACCCTCTGCCCCATCACCTTTCTGGCTGCATATTAATAATAAGTGTATATGAATCCTCCTGCAGGATTTGACTCTGAAATAAAGCGATTGGGTCAGTCTCTAGGCAGTTTCAGAGTGGCTTAGAGACTGACCACAGACTCTAGAGCCAGAGGACCTCAGTTCAAGTCCCACCTCGGCCTCTATCAGCTGTATGATCTGGGACAAGTTCTTTACCCTCTGTGCCTCAGTTTTCTCATTTAAAAATGAAGATAAATAATAGCATCTAACTCAATGCATTGTTAAAATGATTAAACAAATTAATATATGTTCAGGCACTTAAAACATAGCCTGGCAATTAATGCCCAGTAATAATAATGCTTCCCAGGTGGCACAGTGGTAAAGAATCTGCCTACCAACGCAGGAGATGCAGGTGACATGGGTTCAATCCCTAGGTCAGGAAGATTCCCTGGAGTAGGAAATGGCAACACACTCCACTATTCATGCTTGGAGAATCCCATGGACAGAGGAGCTGGCTGGCTACAGTCCATGGGGTTGCAAAGGGTCAGACATGACTGAGCAGGCACACAATAATATTAATTGCAGTAATAGTAATTATAACTATTTTTTTAAAAAAAATTCAGACTCCTGTCTTTGTGTGGCAGTAGTAATTTGTTTTATTCTGTTAAAATCCAAAAGATTCTTTGGGAGCAATCATTTCATTAATCAGTTTAGGGCTCCAGATATCGCAAGTATTAAATAAATGCATTTCACTTTGGAGGATGAAGATCTATAAAGAAAATGTTCTAAGATCATCCAGCAGTTTCCAAGGAGACATTGTAGAAATAGTTTGGACAATGGTGGCCACATTAGGACCCAAATCAACAATTTCAATGCTACTAGGTATTCCCAGGTGGTACTGGTGATAAAGAACATACCTGCCAGTGCAGGAGACATGGGTTTGATCTCTGGGTTGAGAAGATCTCCTGGAGGAAGGCATGGCAACCCAATCCAGTAGTCTTGCCTGGAGAATTCCATGGACAGAGAAACCTGCTGGGCTATAGTCCATTGGGTTGCAAAGAGTTGACACAACTGAAGCAACGCAGCACGCACGTAGGTACTCAATACACACACAGATTTGCTCTCAATATATTACCGAGGTTACTACAACATATAAATTAATAAAACCATCCAGCGTAAAGTCATGAGTTACAAGGATTCAAAATCATTTCTTCCTTACTTTTACAGATGGTGAAGGACAGGGAAACCTGGCGTGCTGCAGTCCATGGGGTCACAAAAAATTGGACACGACTGAGCAACTGAACAACAGCTTTTACAGATGCTGATGGCAATGAGCTACTTCTAAGTGGTTTGCATATCTGTGAGGACCATGAATTCCAAACCCTGGCCTGTTTCATGCGTCTTTTGTGGGGGGAAAAAAAACTTCACAAGATCTTATGTTTTGCTGACCAAGCAGTATTGAAATAATTAGAAGTCACAACGAAAACTTTGAAGCAGTCATCTGCCTTTCAGAAATAAACTGCATCTCCGGGACCCACTAAGCAGAATTCAGAGTAGAAATCAGTATTTCATGTAAATGTATGCCCCTCTCTCAAGAAGTAATAAAACTGGAATAGGTGGGACCACATCGCCAATGTATTTGATGATAATAGAATCGGTGATACAGCCCAGTATCATCTCAAACTAAAATTGGGAACCTTTCATAGAAAGAATTATTTCAACCACTGTAAACAACCAGGAATCAGAGAGAGGATAGGAATCGCATTCTGCTCTCCTCTCACAAAGCAGCTGAAGAATATTATGTTGCTATTTCAATAAGAATAACACTGCACTGATAACAGACTCTATTCAAAATTTAATAAAGCATTAGTCCCTTAATCAAAACATGACTATGAGGCTTGGACTGTCGCTGAAAAGCAGAATAATGTGAACAAAAGAGAAATGGAACTGTGTCTGAATACCAACTCTACAAACAAATAACATCTCGTTATACATGCAGCAATTAGAGGCAGGAATTGCCAAGCCATTCTCAACTTATCTCTGCCAACCAGGGAAAAGTTTAAATCAGGAACTCAAAGCAGGTATGTGACTAAACATCAAGCAGTCAACCAATAAAATGCCATAATGCATATATGACCATATATGCTTTTTTTTGGCTTAGGCTGAAAACATTATCTGCATAAAAAATATAAAATTATAAAATAGCTACCAAAATTTGTAACTATTAATACAAGCATAAAGAAAATAAACTTTTATTGTAAATTGTATATGTAATTTATTTAAAAGTTTATAAGTCTTTTCACTTTAAGTCAGCATATGCAATGGTTAAAGAAATGGTTACAGAAAGTTTTTTTTGGATTCAAACCGTCTGGGTCTAAATCCTGACTGCCACTTACAGACTTAGGGCAAAAGAGTAAACCAGTTTTCTCATGGATAAAATTAAGATAATAATTGTGATGACCTCACAAGTTTTTAAAAATTTAATAAGGTAATGCTTAAAAATCAAACATTCATTATCACTATTCAGAAAATAGAGTCCAATGAAAAATTTTAGAAGTCAAAGCTTCCATAAGAAAGCTCGAATTCTATTGGTAACTATATCCCAGTTGTCCCCCAAACCGAACTTGGTTATTTGGACTCATTTTCATTTCTGAATAATGATTTTTAAAAGTCATTTACCACTTGGGTACTCAAATCAATACAGGTTCAATCAGGTTTGAAGAGTGCCATGACAGTATCTGATGCCATCTTACAAGCTAATCTTCAGGTTCAGGCTGACAACTCATATTAATACTTTTTGCTCGTATGGAACTTGAATTGCAGTGGATTAATAATCTAATAAAACACAAATACATGGACTGATTTAGAGTTAGTGTGCTTTAATAGTTGTATATTATAATATTGAATATATGCTTTTCAATTTTTTGCTGTGATTTTCTTTCTTATTTATATTCCTTGAATTTCTGGGGCTATTCTCCTTAAATGTTGTTGTGCCAGATGGTAGCTTCGTAACCTATTTTCCTGTCCTATGGCCTTTCCTTAGGACCTGAGCAAAGACCATACTCCCTATCATTTTAATGGAACTTCAATTCTTCATATTAGGGACTGCAAAAAACATGGCTGAGTCACCTTGAGCAAGAATCCACAGCAAGGGGTCAAGTGGAGAAATATAAGCCAGCTACAGACAACACTGACAGGTATCTGGGATACATGGAGAGAGTTTGTGTGGCAAGTGGAGGTGAGAGATGTCAGATTGCAGCAAGGACTGGGGCATTCTCAATTCATGCACAGAAAAGGAGGGCCAGATCATTTGGAACTGAACAGACAGGTGAATTGCATTAGAAAGCAAGATCTGGTCCCCATGACAGTCAGAACCAAAGATCTGGGTTTTTTTGGACACCAGTGGATAGCCTTGCTTTCCCTTTCAACCAGGTTCCTAAGCCAATAGCCACTCTCCTATTTGCTACACTCTCATGGGGCTTCCCAGGTGACTCAGATGATAAAGAATCTGCCTGCCAATGCAGGAGACTCAAGTTCTATCCCTGGATGGGGATCCTTGGAGAAGGAAATGGCAAGTTATTCTTGCCTGGGAAATCCCACCGAGGAGCCTGGCAGGCTACTGTCCATGGGGCCGCAGAGTCGGACACGAATTTGAGACTAAACACTAATAACATGGGAAGACCACTACATCTTATTTCCAACTCTATAGCTGTAGTTGTTCAACAAACACTCATAGTCATCGTAGCTGGTTTGTCTCTATTACTCCTCTCATGCGTTCTCCCAGGCTCTTTCAGCTTCCAATACGCTTTGACCTAAAACCATCCTGTCTCTGTGTTGTCACTGTTCTTCCCTAGGCAGGACACTTTGAAGGGGAAGTTTCCTCACAATTTACCCAGTCCATATCTCACTTCTTCTGAGTCTGTTGTCTGGAAGATGATTCATCCACTTAACTACCCAGTCAGTCCATCCATCACCCACTTATGTATTTAGTGGGCAGAGCATAAACCTATGGGCCAGTCCACTTGCTGGGTGCTGAAGATATTCAGAGATAACACGACAAACCCCTTTTTTCATGGGCTTACCTTTCAGGGACAGGATCACGGAATCTTTGAACTCTTTTTAATTTAATTACCTCTTTAAGAGGGCTTCCGCATTGGCTCAGCTGTAAAGATTCTGAGAACCCTAACTCCAAATACAGTCAGTGTTATGGATTGAATTGTATTGCTTCAAAATCCAAATGCTAAGGGAATTCCTTGGGAGTCCAATGGTTAGGACTCAGCTCTTGCACTACTGTGGCCTGGGTTCAATTCCTGGTCGGGGGTATAGTCAAAAAAAAAAAAAAAACCTGCCCCAAGACCCAAAGCAAACAAACAAATAAAACAAAACAAACAAAACATTCATATGTTGAATTCCAAACCCACAAGGTGACTATCTTTGGAGATAGAGTCTTTGTAGAGAGAATTAAGGTTAAATAAAATCATAAGGATTGCACTATAAGTCCAATAGGTCTGGCATCCTTATAAGAAGAGGACAGGGTACCAGAAAGGTGCAGCCACAGAGGGAAGGTTAACCACACAGCTCGAGGTGGTGGTTAACTGTCAGCCCAAGGTAGAGGACGCAGGAGAACAGAAATTGTCAGCATCTTGACCTTGGACTTCTAGCTTTCAGAACTGTGAAAAAATAACTTTCTGTTGTTTACGCCACCCAGTCTGTCATATTTTGTTATGGCAGCCCTGGAAAGTTAATACAGTCACATTCCATGGTACTGAAGGTTAGTACTCCAATATATGAATTGGGGAAAAACAAAGTTCAGACCATAATACATAGTTACACATAGACTAATTGGAGGCAAAGCTAGCCTGGCAACGAATTTCGAGAAAAACATCCCAACCAGTGCACGAAGTCCCCATGACAGGACTGAGTTCCCCTTAAAGGCAGAATGGTCCATCCAGAAAGCCAGTGTGCTTAGAACCACATAGTCCAGGGAGAGGAACAAGGTCAAATTGGAGACAAAGCCAGGTTATGTGGTACTGTGCAAGACATGGCAAGAGGTTTTTATCTCATTGAAGTGGTGGGCAAATTTGGATGGGTTTCAACAAATGAGAGACGTGATCTGATTTGTACTTTTAAAAGATCACCTTCTTCTTGATGTATAGACTGGACTGTAGAGAGGCTAAAATGGAAGTGCCAATAACTGTTAGGAAGGGATGGAAAGACTCTGTGTGTTAGTTGCTCATTCATGTCTGACTCTTTGTGACTCCATGGGGTGTAGCCCTCCAGGTTACTCTATCCCTGTGATTTTCCAGGCAAGAATACTGGAGTGTGTTGTCATTTCCTTCTCCAGGGGATCTTCCCAACCCAGGGATTGAAACTGGGTCTCCTGCATTGCAGGCAGAGTCTTTACCATCTGAGGCACCAGGGAACCCCTGGCATGAAGCTATCAAAGCTTTAATACTATTTTTAAAGAAAACATAGTTACTTTTCTATTAAATCAAAATCACAAAGAGCATAAAAAATGATCATTATTAAGAAAGACTCCACAAAAAAAACAAGTCACTAATTTTGAAGGAAATTTGTGATCCCAGTCACAAAGTTAGTAACACATGATATTTCAAGAAAAGGCATAAGAACCTTTGTCACAGGAGCAGAGGGGAGACAGAAGCTTTTCTAAGTCCCATCTCATGAGCAGAGGCTGGATCGGTACTATGGGAACGCAGTGGGAACGGTTGCAACAGACAAACAGGCCCAGCATTCTGCTTTAAGTAGACCCACTTGTCCCCACCTGGGGACTTTCTCATGAATCCAGATTCAGCAGATGGACACATGAGAAAGGCAACAGAGTTCATGGGTTTCTATCTGCATTATCTCAGACAAGAGCTGCTTATTGTGAAGACTGTCAGTATACACAGAATAACATCAGGGAAAGAGAAGAAGTAGGAAATGCCACAAGCATATTCCTCCACATGAGCAGCAAATATACTGGCCACAACAGTGGAAGTCAAGTTCATGAGAACTCTGGAAACTAGTCAAATGTGTATAGCAAACAGGTGAATGCTTAAATGAGAACAAAAGAACTGACTCTCAGTTTTGAAATGCTGAGAAAAATTCTGTCAAACCATTATTTATCTACGAAGCTAACAGAACAGAAACTTCAGGGGCCATACACAGTAAAGAATACAGACTTTAGAAAATTAGTACAGAAAAATCACTATACAACCAAATAAGTACTCTAGTAAGTAGCAACAAAAAGCTGTGGAAAGGAAAGAAAATCTGATCTCCAGGTTTATTACATTATAATGTTTGGAATGCCCAGCTTTCAACAAAATATTATAATTTACACAGAGAATCAAGACAATAGAGCCCATAAAAAAGAAAGAAGAATTAACAAAAATGGTTCCTGAATAAGCCCAAACATCAGACTTTTTAAACAGAAAGTTTAAATCAAGTATTTTAAATATAACCAAAGAACTAAAACAAATTATGTACCAGTATCTAAAGGAAATCACTAGAAAGTTGTCTCACCAAATCAAGAATATCAATAAAGAGATATAAATTATAAGAAGGAATCAAATAGAGACCCTAGTCCTGAAAAGCACAATAGCGCAAAAGAAAATTTTACTGAAATGGTTCAACCACAGATTTGAGCAGATAAGATAATTAGTAAACTTCAGATAGGTCAACGGAGGTCATTTGGTCTGAAGAACAGAAAAGGAAAAGGAAAAGAAAAATGAACAGAGCCAAGAGACAGGTGAAACCTCCTAAAGCATATCCTCCTACATGTAATAGGAATCTTAGTGGGAAAAGAAAAAGGAAAAAAAGATGTAATGAGTATTGGCCAGGATGTGGAGAAAAGGGAATCCTAGCACACTGCTGGTGGGAATTTAAATTGGTGCAGCCTCTATGAAAAACAGTATAGAATATCCTCAAACAATTAAAAGTAGAACTACTACATGATCCAGTGATTCTACTCCTGGGTATTTACCCAAAGAAAATGAAAACTAAGTTTAAAAGATGTATGCACCCATTGCAGCATTGTTTACAATAGTCAAGATATGAAAGAAACCTAAGTGATCATTAATAGATAAGTAGATAAACAATGGTATATATAGACAATGGAATATTACTTGGCCATAAACAAAGATAAAATCTTGCCATTTGTGATAACATGGATGGACCTAGAGGGTATTTTTCGAAGTGAAATAAATCAGAAAGAATGGTAAATACTCTATGATTTTACTTACATGTGGAATCTAAAAATATATATATCAATAAAAACAAATAAAAAACAAAACAAAACAAAACAAACAGAGTCATAGGTACAGAGAACAAATAGGTGGTTGCCAGAAAAGTAGAGGGAAGGGGGAATGAGAGAAACAGATGAGGGAGATTGAGAGGTTCAAACTTTAAGTAACAAAATAACTGATTCACAGGTAGAAATGTAGAGTGTGAGGAATAATTATGTAATTTCTTTTGTATGGTAACAGATAACAAGTAGATTTTTCATGGTGATCATTTTGAAATGTACAGAAATAGCGAACCACTATATTGTGTACCAGGAAATAACACAGTGTTGTAGGTCAATTTTAACACTTCAAAAACACACAAACAAACTCATGGAAAAAGAGATCAGATTTATGATTACCAGAGGCAGCAAATGAGAAGAGGGAGTATTGGATGAAGGCAGTCAAAAGGTTCAAACCTTCAGTTATAAGATAAATAAATACTAGAGATGTCATGGACATGATAAACATGGTAAAGATAATTAACGATGTTGTATGTTACATGTGAAAGTTAAGAGAGTAAATCCTATGTGTTCTTGTCACAAGGAAAATATTTTTCTAGTTAATGCTGTATGTATATGAGATGATGGGTGTTCACTCAACTTATTGCGGCAATCATTTCATGACTTATGCAAGTCAAACTGTTATACTGTACATCTTAAACTTATACAGGGCTATATGTCAATTGTATCTTAATAAATCTGGAAGAGAAATGTTCATTAAAACAACATATATAAATTTCTTCTCATTTTTGTGATGAATTTTGTCATTACAGACTATACAACTGAATTACTTCCAATTTTTTTCCTTTTCTACATATTGTCTCAAATTATATCAGTAACTGTTTTTTCTCAATGTTTTGACCTTTCATACATTCACCACTTTGACATTCTATATATATTCCCTCTTTCTTCCTTTTTCCTTTTTGTGCTTTATTTCATCAAATGATATAATTTCACTAAATGATATTTTTGAAAGCCTATATTTGATTAAGAGATACATTTTTTTTTCAACTAATAGTAATCCTTTACTTCTACACAATGCTTTAGCATTAACAAAAAGTTATCAATTACAATTCCATTTAGGATTCAAAACCAACTTGTAAAATAGGTAGAAAAAACATTTAACTTCCATAACAGCTCAGAAGCCAAGATGTAGTTTATAGTATCAGAGAAAGGGAAAAATTCAGACCATCGCTCATATAAAGAGAAATACAGCTGCCAGTTATGTTTTATAAACTCTACCAAATAGAATCAATTAAGGCAAGAACAATACAATTACTAATAATTTTATTAAAAAAAAAACTTCACCTCAGTGAAAAGTTATTCACATATAAAGCACTGCATAGAAAACTCAAGATAAAACCTTTGCTTGAAGACTGGAAAATCAAAATGTCAAAGAGAACGTATATAGCAAACAATAAAGGGAATGATAACACACAAACTATAGCATCCAAGGTAACTGAGGATTTGTCCCAAGATGAAGGAGCTGCAAATCAATAAAAATTCCATGAGATTCAACAAAGCAGTACATTCTCACAAAGGCATGACTTTATAAAAACCTTGCAAAATGATGCAAAGGATCTTAAAGTCAGAACTAGATAAAAGCACTAGAAAAAAGAAAGAAGCTCAAATACGCTGAACTAACAGCTCAGTTTTTGCCCTTCAAAACAGCCCCTAACAATTGGGAAGTGTCAGTATGGCGAACTTATAGCATTTGACAGATACTTCTCAGCTAAGTCATAGTCTGATTATGGCCAACAACTGTAATTAGGAAGGAAGAAAGGAAAGAAAGAGAAGTGGGAAGACTGAGAAAAGGAAAAACACGGAAATAAGAGAGAAAGGGAAGAAAGAAGGAAGAAAAGGAGGGAGGGAGGGGAGGAAAAGAGCTAACCTGTGGCCAAAAGGCAACAGCGTAGTAATTAGGAAACCAAATGGTGCCAAAACAATTTTCCTTGGAAATGAGTGAGATAAAAGTAGATCACAAAAATAAGGATTCATGCGAGGAAAAGACAGCGGGAACAGTGAAAGTTTTTCATAATGACTTCAAAACTAGAAATCATTCTTGGCAAGAGAATGTCTAAATAAGCCCATTTTAGTCTCATGATATCCTGTTGAGACCACTTAAAGAGTACATCACAATAAATGCCCTCCACAGTGGAGACGGCCCTTAGCCTTGCAGGAGTCAATCACAGGTACTCCTTGGAACCCCCATAATCAAAGTAATTCCTGGCTGTGTGTCTTTACACCAGCCATTAGGATGTACCCACTGGCATGTTGAGATGGTTAGGATCTGTTTGATACAGGAATACTTGTCTAAGAGCTAGTACACATATATTCAATTCAAGTACACCTTGGTGACATGTGAAAAGGATCCGATAACATTCAACTAAGATTCTAAAGCAAGTTCTACAAGTTACCTATCATTTATGGAAGAATCAAGCACTTGACAAATCAAAGTATTCTCCTTCTAAGTGAAGCTAAATATGTAATATCCTGTGATCAGAACTCCAACGTGAACCGAAGGAAAAAAAAAAAAGTCATGTCATTTTTTGCTTCAAAGTTTTGCCTTTCTTTGGTCATAAAAGTGACTTAGGGCAAAAACTATACTGTTATTTCATAAGCATATAGTTCTCTAGAGCTTCCCTGGTGGTTCAGTGGTAAAGAATCCGCCTGCCAATGCAGGAGACCTGTGTTCTATTCTTGGGTGAGGAAGATCCCCTGGAGAAGACAATGGCTACCCAGAGCCTCTTGATGAATGTGAAAGAGGGCAGTGACAAAGCTGGCTTAAAACTCAACATTCAAAAAACTAACATCATGGCATCTTGTCTCAGCACTTCATGGCAAATAGATGGGGAAAAAAGTTGTAGTAGTGGCAGATTTTATTTTCTGTCCAAAATCACTGTGGACCGACTGCACCCATGAAATTAAAAGACACTTACTCCTTGGAAGGAAAGCTATGACCAACCTACACAGCAAATTAAAAAGCAGAGATGTCACTTTGCTGACAAAGGTCCCTATAGTCAAAGCTATGGTTTTGCCAGTAGTCATGTACAGATGTGAGAGACTATAAAGAAGGTTGAGCTCTGAAGAATCGATGCTTTCCAATTGTGGTGCTGGAGAAGACTCTTGATAATCCCTTGGCCAGCAAGGAGATCAAACCAGTCAATCCTAAAGGAAATCAGCTCTGAATATTCATTGGAAGGACTGATGCTGATGCTGAACTCCAATACTTTGGCCACCTGATGAGAAGAGCTGGCCCATTGGAAAAGACCTTGATGCTGGGAAACACTGAGGGCAGGAGGAAAAGGGGGCAATAGAGAAGGAGATGGTTGAATGGGCTCACTGACTCAATGGACACGAGTTTGAGCAAACTCCCGGAGATAGAGAAGCACTGAGAAGTCTGGCTTGCAGCAAGCCTGACTTGCTGCAGTCCATGGGGTCACAAAGAGTCGGACACAACTTAGAGACTGAACAACAACAGCCCACTCCAGTATTCTTGCTTGGAAAATTCTTTGAACAGAGGATGCTGGTGGGTTATAGTCCATGGGGTCACAAAAGAACTGAACACAACTTAGCAACCAAACAACAACAGCTCTGTAAGAAAATCTGCTAATTTTTTAAAGAGATAATGTTCTGTTTGAAAACAGAGCATTGATCAAAATTCCAACATTAAGTAAAATTTCAACTCTTTAAGAATCAGAATTAAAATAACTCAGATACATTAATCACTTAGTGACATTAAAAAGTTAGATTTTACCCGGGTGATGTTTGAAGTGTAATTTTATCCTCAGATTCTCAAGGGTTATCTGAGTAGCATTTCTATTTCTCTAAGAACCATTCACATTTCTACCTAAAAATCTTTCTCTCCTCATATAAATTTCATGAATTTATTATGTTGGTCCACACAAAGTTTTCGGTTTACCCATCAATAGCCAATACTTCTCTTAATGATTACAAATACTAACAGATCAGTTTTGTTTGCGTTGTTGTTTTCATTTTCCACTTCCAACTATGGTGCAGACTCCGATTTCATGTTAAATTCCCAACATGGAGTAAAATTATAGCTCTCAAACCTAGTGCACACCAGAATTATCTGGGAGCTTTAAAACATATACCTGGGTTCCATTAAAAGATTCAGTTGATTATAACCAGTCGCCAATAAAATCTGTGCATCATAGTTCTTGAACTTCTTCAAATGAGTTTAAATTGCATCTAGGATTGAGAAACATTAGTTAACCAAACCAAGAGCAATGAGTCCCTTTTTTTTTTTTTTCCTGCAGTGATAACCATCCAAAGGGGAATATTTCAACCTGGAAAAATTAGAACTCAGGTTGCTGTGTTGTGTTAATTCTTAAAAAGCACATGACTAAGGCTTCCCTGGTTGTTCAGCAGTGAAGAACCCACCTGCCAATGCTGGAGACATGGGTTCCATCTCTGGTTTGGGAGGATCCCACATGCCAAGGAGCAAGCAAGTCCGTGCCCCAAAACTACTAAGCTCATGCTCTAGAGCCTGGAATCCACAACTCCCGACCCCACGTGCACTGACTACTGAAACCCGCATGCCCTAGAGCCTGTGCTCTGCAACAAGAGAAGCCACCACAGCGAAAAGCCTGCACAAAGCAACTAGAGAAATGTCGGTGCAGCAACAAAGACTCAGCGCAGCTGTAAATAAAAATAAATAAATAAAATTTTTTAAAAGGCACACAATTAAAAAGAAGCACACCATCATAAAAAGACAATCATTCATACATTATTCTAAAATTTTTAATGTGTAAAATGAACCTTGGTAGATTCAGAATTAATTGGTATAGACCTAACATGTAGAGACTAATCAGCTGGCTCTGAAAAAAGTTGTGAAATGGACAGAATGAGTCTTCAGTGTCCTGGTCTTCCCCTTCTCTTTCCATCCCTTTCTCTCTGAATTTTCAATAGTAGCTCATCCTACAAGGCTTCTCTAGAGAGGGAAGGTCACAGGAAGATAACTCCAGAAGAAAATACAAATGATTCCTTCTTTGGCGTCAACTTTTTATTGTTTAACACACACCTGATAAACACAATGACAGTAGCAATGCAAATCAATAGAGGGCTGATGAATAAAAATACATCACTAGATAAAACAGTTGTCCTTACCTCTAAATGTGGACATGTATCTTTCTCATGGTATTACATCCATAAAGTTTCCAGAAGACTTTCTTGGCTACAAAAGAAAAACAAAAATCTCTTTAGTTTTTAAACAAGGCAATAAAATGTGTTTGAAATTTGGCTGTGCTACTGTCTGACCTGAGGAAAGAACCTTTTCTAAGCTTCAACTGTAGAATGAGAAAATAATAAAATACAAACATTAGACAGAAAAAGGCAACCAATATCGATGAAAATTTCAGTAAGTATTAACTGTTAGGATAATAAAACTATTTGCATTTGCACCATCTTCTTAAGAAAATGTTCTTTCATCTCAAGATTATGTATACATTGGGTTGACCAAAGAGTTTGTCTGGGTTTTTCCACACAACATTGTTTTTCCAAAACATTTTTACCCCTATAATTTCACATTATGCTTAAAGAAGACAGACATTAGAAACACAATAGCAATTTATTTTAAATTGTATTAGACATGTAAGTGAAGTTTAAGGGTATCTCTTATCAAAGAATCTCATCAGAATCACTTGGAAATTCTTTAATATATTTGTAAATTCCTGTGCTACTCATGGATGAACCCAATGTGAATCTCACAGGGACCTTAAGCTGCTGAAGCAGTTCTTATGCACAGTAAGGCTTGAAAATGGTTAGGAAGACACTTCACAACATACAGAAGACTGTTCACATTCAGGACTGTTCACAGACAAAAGAGTTATCTTTCAAGGTGAGGGATTTCCTGTTTCTAGACAGCAAAATGCCCCTGTGTGCGTGCTAATTCTCTCAGTCATGTCTGACTCTTTGCCCACCAGGATCCTCCACCCATGGAATTTTCCAGGCAAGAATACTGGAGTGGGTTGCCATTCCCCTCTCCAGGGGATCTTTCTGATGCAGGGATCAAACCCAGGTGTCCTGCACTGCAGGCAGATTCTTTACCATCTGAGCCACCAGGTATCGGAAAATGAGTATTCTCACAAATTTAAAACATGTTTTACAGCGAGATTCATGCTATAATATTGTCTAGAATAGACATGAACAGACAAGATGGTTTATAGTTTATGAATTAACAATGTAAAGCAAATAGGACTGAGTTTGGAATAAATTTATCCTGGTTTGGAGACTCAGATCTGCCAGTAAAAACTTTGTGGCTTCTGAACTTCAATTTCCTCCTTCGAAAGCTAGGAGTCACAAAACTGAGTTTCTCAAGGTAGATGTGGGAATAAAATGAGATAATGAATTCATACATATTTTCACTCAAGTATAACAGTCATCGTTCAAGGATTTAATATGAAAGTACTTTGTAAATGTAGAAAGCCCAGGTTAAAAATAAGAACATGTTCTTTTCAATAGCAAAAAATTTTGTTGAGTGATTTTGGACAGCGATATTATTTTTTAAATGATCACAAATTATATACACATTGTCACTCCAAAGTATAAAAGCTGGAATTTAAAGCACTTATTCGTGAAATCTAATTTAGTATTTGAAAATATTCTGAAAACCTAAATCTATGAAAACAAGTGATTTGGAGATGTTTTACTCACCAAACTAAAGTTGTAATAAATGGGAAACTTTTAAAAATTAACTAAACTTTAAGCTAAATTAAAAAAAACCAAGACACATTACTACTGCACAACACAACAATGAAATAAGCTCACAGTGTTGTTGAATTAGAACGCCTGAATTTCCACATATCTATCTTATTAATAAAGCATCAGACCATGCCCTCAATCATATAACAATGGGAAGAGATGGTTGGATGGTATCACCGAGTCAATGGACATGAGTCTGAGCAAGCTTTGGGAGTTGGTGATGGACAGGGAAGCCTGGCATGGTACATACAGTCCATGGGGTCCCAAAGATTCAGACACGACTGAGCAACTGAACTGAACAGACTGATGGGAAGATTCCCACAAGATGTGCATCTGGCCCATTATTTTCAGACCACATACTGAATCAGAAAGACTTCTGACTATGGACAAAATGAGACCATCTTGAGCCCCTTCCCCCACTTTTGTCTTATCTGGGTCAAATAAGATGGATATCAGAAGTACACAATCTTCAGTTTTGTCTAAATATCAACCCAGTGAATACATTTTGGTTCACTGGTTTCCATTATTGTTATGACAAGAAAGCACTTGAATGAGATTTGAAACAAGGCTTTAAAAGATAATATTAAAATTGAGCTGGCTGATTCTTTTTTATTTACAATAACACTTTATACATTAGTAATATGTCTGTTATAACACTCTTTAATTTATTATTTACATGGGAAAATGGAAAATGTTAAGGTCTGTAACCACAATATTAAGGTCCAAAATGGAATGCAAAAAAGGAAGAGAAGAAAACATATGTAATATTCATATTTGAATTCAAATAAAATTTCTGAACAATTTTAAAATGTATATGATATCCACTTTTTGATATATCACATTACATGAGGTCGTTAATCAAATATTTAAAAATCATTTGTGGAAGTTGTGATCTAAAGACAACAGCCCCATGTAAACCCATGTGAGACCATTCATTTAGACCTTCTTATATGTGGTGCCTCAGCTTTTCAAAAGCTCTAACGTGGGAGAAGATGTGGAAACTGAGACCCAGCTACTGCAACAGATTGAGAAGTAACCCTTCATATAAAACTATAGTCTTTGTTTGTTTTTAAAGTTTTATTAGAGTAGTTGCTTTACAATGTTGTGTTAGTCTCTGCTGTACAGCAAAGGGAATCAACAATACATTTACATGTGTTGTCCTCAGAAGCTCACCAGGGTCGGACTCTTTGCAACCCCATGGACTGTAGCCCACCCAGCTCCTCTGTCTGTGTGATTTTCCAGGTAAGAATACTGGAGTGGGCTGCCATTTCCTTTTCCATTAATGTCTGATGAGCACTCACATACAACTAATTTTCATTCACTTTACAACCTGCAAGTTTCCAGAAGGTAAATATTGGAAACAGTGGGCTAGCAGACATTTGGTAAATGTAAAGTTATATGCATCAATATATCACGTGTTGCTTTGTCAGATACCCACATATTAATGAACTATACATGTATATGCATATATATACATGCACATATATCACATCTTATTCAAGAAACAGTCAAAGGCAGACAAATGAGCAATGAATTTCTTTTTCAACTTTCATTGTCTAAATCACTTTCAGACATATTTCTGCAGGAAAATTCCTATGAATTCACAAAAATAGAAAATATGACTATTATCTGTTTTCTCTCTCAACTAAGGAAAATAGCGAGTGTTTCTGCCATCAAATCGAGCTTAATTAGTAAGGAAGGGCTTTTGTCTCTTTTTTAATATCATAAGTCCCTAGACCAAGTCTGTGTCCTTATCAGCAATGGGCTCCTCGTGTTCTCAGCCGAACAATTCTAAATTCAAATTCTTCCTTTCTGAGGCCATGAACATTCTTTGCTTAGCCCAGATTTATTCTCTTTGCTTTCACGTGCACTGCAGTGAAATGTCTTCCCTGCTGTGCATCCTGCCAACTTCCTAATCATACCCCTGCCACCACCCAGCATCTTGTGTGAGATGCCAGCCACTTTGTGAGACGCCAGCCACTTTGTGAGACCCCACCCACTCCAAGGGGTTGATTATCTTCACCAAAGCTGTGTTGAAGCTGGTTGGAGCTGGTTGCTGAGATCCAAGGTTTTAGAAGCTATATGATGTCACACTGGCTCCTTGAAGCTGACCGTGATGGGAGCATTTCCATTGTGGAAATCAACAAATGCTATAAATCAGGACTTTTGTTTTATTCAGACAGCAGGTGCACCAGATCATGGCTGGCACATCTTTCTTCCACTCTATGACAGTATCATGTTAAACTGCCATTTTCTTTATCAATATGCCTAGGTCCAAAGGCCCATTTTACTATGCGACACTGACTAAGTTAACTTTCCCAAATATGAATTTCATCATAACGGGATAATATGGCTTCCTATCTCATACGGGTCTTGTGAGGCTCAAATGAGATGATTTACATAAATATATAAAGGTACACAGTACTTTGTAAATGCTAATTGCTATTATCTATGTTTAGTATTATTTCTTACTATTTTTTAATTTTTAGCAAAATAAACTTTCGTCTCCATGCACATCTACTTCTTGTAAAGAAATTCCCCCTGTTGTCTTTCAATACATATAGAAACAATACCTTTTAGGCAATCTAATGATTCAAAAATCTGGCAGCATGTAATCAATGAGTAAATGGCAATAAAACAATCCATTTTAGGAAGCAAAAGATGACTTATGTGTGGCTATCTCTTTTTCACAGCATAGAGGGCCCTGATGCTGGGTGGTATGTATCTTTTCTTCATACACTTCTATTCTAGCAGCAGGAGAAAAAATTTTCACAAAACTCTGTTTTACACTATGCACCATGTATACATTTGTGTGTTCATTTAAATGTTAAGCATTGATTACATTTGGCAACAGGCTCACAATCTCAGGGAAGTAAAAGAAAAACAACTAGGGACTTCCCTGGTGGTCTAGTGCCTAAAACTTCACCTTCCAATGCAGGGGGTGCAGGTTTGATCCCTGGTCGGGGAGCCCAGATCCCACATGCCTCTCAAATCAAAAAAATCAAAACATAAAAACAGAAGCAATACTGTAGCAACTTCAATAAAGACTTTAAAAATAGTCCACATCAAAAAAATCTTAGAAAAAAATAATAACAACTAAAATTAATTCAGCATTCACAGGCACAATTGTATTTTAAAATGTATGTAATATAGTTACCATTATCATCCTCATATTGCAAATCAGAATTTTGAGGCATAGAGAAGCTAAGAATTTGCTAAGTTCTATAGAAGTAATAAGTAGTGGAGCCAGGATTCAAGCCTAGAAAAGTCTGTTCTTCCAGCAAGAATCATACCATATCATATTTGCATACCCATCTAAAAAACTCCAAGCCATTACCCAAACCATTCACCTATTTCAGTGTCCAGAATCTGACACCAGCCCTATCTTCATCTTTTGAGAGAAGATAAGATAAATACAGAGTGATTTCTTTCAAAGATACTAGGGACAGAGGAATATAATCAGTACAATATGCAATACACACTACAGTGCCATTCTAATGACTCTGACAAAAACTGCAGAGAACTATAAGAGGAAAGGTCATGAGATTACATCCTGATTAACTTATGTATGTTCATCCTTTTAACAGGTATGTATGTTGGGAGATGGGCGGTGGCAAATTATGTGCCAGTCATCTGCTCATATGCTTGGTGATAGAGAAACTTCAGTGAACCAAATTGAATTCCTGTCCTTTAGGGCTTATGGGTTGAGCTTTCAAGTACTTACACAAGGGAAAAACAAAACGTTATTGAGAGAATTCTTCAGAGTCTTGTGACTTAAAGTGTGGTCCAAGGATGGTTGAAATCAACAAGTGTGCATGGTATGCAAGTCACAAAAATTAGTGAAACATATTAGTTTTGTAAAAGTGGCCAGAAATACAACATGATTAGAAGCACAAAAGACCAGCAAAGCATATGGTGACAGGGCAAAGGCATTTTTTAGCAAGAAAGATAGAAACACCAATGTTCAGAAAGATATGTATTTAGAAGTTATTTGAAGAGCTGTCTAGGAAGACAGAACGCTGATACTAGATTGCATCTGACCACAAATGGGCAATTTACTTCTGGCTTAGCAGAAAAAAAATACAGCAATCTAACCATATAAACATCCATTTAGACAAAGTCTTAGAGATAGTCAGCATGTTCTCCCAACCCCATATAGTCTCCCCTCATTCCATCCTGTGGATCAAGCAAACAGCTGTGTTAATAAAACTGCCCAAAGCAGGCAAAAACAGGATAAAACCAAATTCATTTGGGAGTGTACAAGGCTTCTGGCTTTTAAGTGGGCATCATAAAAGTGTAACAGAACAGGGATTATTCATCTCTGTAACTATCCATCTTGTAACATCTTACTGATAAACCCAAACAAACTTTTTGGCCAACCTAATACATGGATGAGGCATACACATTTTGCATCTTGGTCCAGTGTATTCCAGCTGTCTCGTGACTACAGGCTGAACTCAAATAGATCTTGAAGTTGTTTGACTCAGGATTTTTATCACATTATGCAACAGAAAATGCTAAATTGATAAAGTAAAGAAGCAAATGAATGAATACACAGATCATGTAATTCTGATATGTGTCAAAGTCCTGAAAGTCTTTTCCAAGGTCCATTCCAAGGGTCTGTTTAAAATGGGTATTCCCTTTATTCTCTTCCTCAGATTTGTCTACTCTTTCTCATTTATTACTTTCCCTGACCATAGGCTTCAATGTGTTTTGTTTCTGAGAATTTTATTCAGTTTGGTCTAAGAACACTAGAAACTTAGAAACTTCTGAAACTAAATGAATTACCAGATTAGTCGACTCATGTAAATGATTTGGTTCACCCTCAGTACTCCCAGATTTGTCCCTTTTAATCTTCAGTGGAATTCTATCACCCAGAGATGTGTGTATTTAATTTTTATTTGTGTTAGTGCCACGAGGGTGGAGATCATGTCTGTTTTCACAGTTTTCCTCTCTGCAATTTCTACCCAGTTACATGCTATAGTAAATACTCAGTAAACACCAAAAAATTTCTACCCCACCTACTCATAATCTCAACAGAGTGCCTTTGGATACTTCTTGTTCTTATATATTAAAAAAAAAAAAAAAAAAAAAAAAACAGTAGAAGAGTAGGGAGAAAAATATGTCAATGTTAAATGGACTGGAAAATAGAACAGAGTTCCAGCTAGCATGTGTGTGCATGCATGTGCTCAGTTGCTTCAGTCGTGTCTGACTCTTTGCAACCCTATGAACTGTAGTTCGCCAGGCTCTGCTGTCCATAGAATTCTCCAGGCAAGAATACTGGAGCAGGTTTTCATGCCCTCCTCCAGAGGACCTTCTCGACCCAGGGATTGAACCTGTGTCTCCTGCATTGACGGGCAGGCTCTTTACCACTAGCACCACCTGGGAAGCCCCTCCAACTAGCATACAACACTTCAATATGGCCACTGGGATTCTAGATACTTGGAACTTTGTAAAGTGGTACCATGGATGGAGGTCTCTCTCCATAAAGCTTTCTACAATGATGGAGTGTCATATCCCTGAACTGGTCAATAGGGTAGACATTAAGAACAGAGAGCTATTATGTACAACTAGTCAAGAAGACTAGCTCAACTAAGGATCATTTTATTTCTGCTCATTTAAATTAGGATTAAAATTGCCAGATGTGACTGACACATTGGACAACAATTCATATTGGACAAAACAACTCTAGGTTCAAAACTAGCACTAAGTTACATGCTGACTTTTGATGTCAAGGAACAATCTACAGTCATCTCAACTTCAGAATAGGACTGAGGGACAATCATGCTAACATTTTAACAAAATCATTTTTACTCTCTTGTGTCTGGAGGATAGAATACTATTTTTCTGAATAATCATTCTCATTGACTCTGAGCCTCTAATTAATATAAACCATAACCTTGAAGCTGAATAACTTAAACTTCTTTAAAATCTCTTAAAGAACAGCACAATCTTATCTGCCTATCATGTCAGTGATGGGGTTCAGAACATGCTTCCCTAAAAGAATGACACCTTGTCATATTGATTATTTTAAGTTGAAGGAATTTGAAAAATGGCAGATGCAAGAAGGACTCTCTGGACTTTGCTGGTGGCTCAGTGGTAAAGAATCCACCTGCCAAAGCAGGAGATGTGGGTTTGATCCCTGATCCAAGAATATCCTACATGCCATGGAGCAACTAAGCCCATGTGCCACAACTACTGAGTCTGTGCTATAGAGCCCTGGAACTGTGACTATTGAGCCTGCGCGCTCTAGAGTCCATGCCTCCCAGCAGGAGAAGCCACCGCAGTAAGAAGCCCGTGCACTACAATTGGAGAGCAAGTCCCCCACTGGCCACAGCTAGAGAAAAGCCAGAGCAGCAACGAAGTCCCAGCACAGTCAAAAATAAATAAATAGAAAGACTCTCTGAATTTCTCCTTCTCTCCTGAAGCAGGTGTTAAGACCCTCATGTGAGAGGCGCTCCCTGGTACCTGGAGGAACAGAGCATCCTTGTCTCTGAAGACAGAGGTGCCTAGAGGAACCAGAATGAACAGACTTTGCTCATCTCCCCCAGATTACTATCCACAGCTTGTACCTTTTTTGGCCCATCATGTTTCTCCGTGCTTTTTACTCTTCATCAAACTTAGTACAAAAACATTGAGCTTAACTGTTTCTTTGAATCTTGACTTCCTAATGAAGGCTTCCAGGTCATGTAAAACTTATATTAAATAAATTTGTCTGCTTTTCTCTTATTAATCTATGTTTGTCAGTTTAATTTTCAGGCCCAGCCAGGGACCCTTCAAGGGTTTAGGAAAACCCTTTTCTCCCTTCCGCTAAGCCTTCCAGGAGGTATGGAAAGGGTGTGGGGTTTGTGCATGGGAAGGGAAGGGAAGTCGCTCAGTCATGTCCAACTCTTTGCGACCCCGTGGACTGTAGCCTACCAGGCTCCTCCGTCCATGGGATTCTCCAGGCAAGAATACTGGAGTGGTTTGCCATTTCCTTCTCCAGGGGATCTTCCCGACCCAGGGATCGAACACAGGTCTCCCGCATTGGAGGCAGACGCTTTAACCTCTGAGCCACCAGGGAAGTCCATGAAGTAATCACTTGAATTGCAAACTGCATTGCTGCCTTGCTGTTTCCTGCTCTTTAGCATAGGGTCTCTAACCTGTTCAGAGGTAACAATACTTTAAAGCAAGAGGTATGTCCAAGTCTTTCCTAAAAGTGGCAGAGCCAGTGCCCTCCCACAGGGCTGGGCGCCCCTGGCTTCCCATTATTCCAGGGAGGGCTGCTCCAGGCCACTTCCACCATCTGCTTCCAGCTGTGTTGGCAGAACAGAAAATCAAACGTGCTCCAACAAACTGCAACCCCGAATTTATCATAAAAGCCACCATTTCTATTTCATTTGGCTAGTAAACAATCTCACACTATGAGGATGGTTAATTATAAATAACAGTCTAGACTCTTTTAATTGAAATCTACATTTATTTAGAGCTTTTTCATGAGACTAGAATTAAGAAACAAAAAAGCATTAGCAATGAATGGAAATGGACCACACAATTTAAGTAGAAAAACCTCAAAATCTAAGCATTAGAGTGCTTCTAACAAGTAACAGTACTTCTCACTTTAGCAGAAATTGCCCTCTCCTTTTCTTACACTGTATCAGTGTTATGTCTTCCATCATTCCTGAATTGAAAGCAGGAGTTGCCGTTGCTATTTTTGACACTAAAGTCTACGTGCAGAAATAAATATAACTGATGTAGCATACATCAGTTATACTATAAAACTAATGTAGTTTTATAATGAAAGAGAAAATTCATGAAAATCCATTCTTTCATTAAAAAATATTCATGGTTGCCTGTCATACACAATTAACAGAGCTAAGTGTTATAATGGCAGTGATTTTGGAAATTTTGATTGCAAGAAACAGTAAGAAATGTATTTTATGTTGTGACAAAGTATACACTTACAATTGTATTTATGTGACTTATAATTTTATGAAACAGTATTTAATTTTAATATGTGTAATACCTCCTGATATTTACTATCCCTTTCTAATCAGGAATTTGTTATTATAATCCATTTAATAAAAATTATGTTAAACTCACTAAATTAATCTCAAAACCCACTAACAGGTTGAAATTTGCAGTTTGAAAACTATATTGAAGAGAAGGCAAGATAAATAATACTCCACTTCTTGTCCTTAAGGAGTTTTGGGTCAAAGAGCAAAAGTAAACCAAAAAAAAAAGAGAGAGAGAGATAATAAGAATAAAAAAAAGGAGAGAAAAGGAAATAGCCTGAGAGTTTAATTAAAGGAAAGATTTTGTTAAGAGAATATTACAGGCATCATGAAAGTTTAAAAAAGAGATGACACTCAGGTAAGAGGAAGGTTTAATGGAGAAGCTGATGTTTATGATGGAACTTGAAAGCAGGTAGGATTTTGAGAGGCAGATACACGGAGAGCAGAAATGATAATCCAGATGGAGTTCACAGCATGGGCCAAGGCACACAGATGAATGAGGAGAGGAGGGGCTGATCTCGGAAACAGTGAGTCATCCATTTGGCTGGAGAATAATGTTCAGTCTGAAGTAATAGAAAAGAATGTTGGAAAGATAAAAGGAAGTTTAAGTGTCAGGGTAAGTATTATTTTTAAATTCAGTAGACAATGAGGAAGAATTTAAAACTGTCCACCCACCTATTAATCCATTTATCCATCCGTCCATCCGTTCAACAATTTGTTAAGCTATAACAGGCAAGACCCTCTACATGTTCAGGAGAAAATGAGTAAGAAGCAACTCCTGTTTCTTTACTGTTTATATTCTTGAGAAGGTGTAAAACTATTAAGCAATCCACCGTAACAAAGAAGGAGCCATTTTAGAAAATTAATCTGGCAGACTCTTGGAGAAGAACTTTGATCTGTAAGAGACTGAAAGAAGGAAAGTCAATTATGAAATGAGAAAGTCTAATTGTCTAATAAGTTCAAAGGTGAGATGGAATTGTTTCTGTAGGTTTGCATGTTTTAGCTCTGCCAGTCAAACTTCCTTTGTTCTTTTACTGAGAAATTGGTATGAGTTTGGCAGCAAACCATCTTCAAGGCCAGTTCAGCATTCCTCAGCAGTGATGTCCTATAGAACCATCTGCCCATCCTCTATCGCTCATCTATTTTGGCACTAGGATGTATTTATGTATATCTCTTTTGTCCGACAGGTTTCCTCTTAATATCTTTAGAGCATCATTTTTGCCAGCCATAAATTCAGTCTCGTTGGAGATAACATACTCTCCCCTCTCATCTATTATTTGCCTCCTTTCACTTTTTCTGTCATGGTGGATTTTATTAACACAAAAGGCAGGGTATTAAATTGTTATTAAACAGATTTTTATTAGCTCATTTCACCATTATATCCAGCCAACCCATGTCTCACATTTCTAAATGCTATAGATGTTACCGTAACGCATGTTCTTCTATTAATAGCACTAGGGAGAAAAGTAACCTAATTTTTTAGATGCATGATTTATGTTTGGATGATTACTATCTACTTTTCTCTCTTTTTTTTTCTTCAAATCTATTGTATGATTTTTCTATTTTATTTTAAAACAAATACTTTCATCCCTTTTTACTCAAGGTAGTTGGATTGGGTCATAAAAGGGGCCACTTGGTATCAGAACACCCTCACATATTTGCCTAATAATCCCTTTTAAGTAATCTGGCCTGTTGTTAATGGCTTTTTTTAAGCCAGTCATACACTTAGAACCAAAATTAGCATCTAAATGAGGATGTTTTAAAACGCATGCCTAGGGGTTGCCGGTTTCACCTTTTTTATAGTTTGCCATGTTAAATTATGTAAAATAGAAATGGTATTTTAGTATTTAATGAGCTAATGCAAAACCCATTGAGACTCCGTCCCAACCCCCTTTTCCTTATACAGCCCACCAAATGCTTTTTAAGGTATGAGAAATGGCCATGAATTTTAAAGCATATGTCAGAATGCAGAGACCCCTTTCCTTCTCAGCAACCACCCACATCAAAAGCAAGGTATTAGTAGGAAAATTACTGAGCATTGGGAACCTGATTTTATAATCAGTTATCTGATAATGTTGTGCACAATAAAATTAATTTAGCATTTAATTTTTCTAGAAAAAATTTACTATGGTTTGCATAATGTTATAGTCACAACTCAATTAGTAAAAAGAAAAATTCATTAGGTAAGTCAAGAAATGGTGACACAAGCAGAAGAAAAATGATATATCCCTTCAAAAATATCCAAAGAATATTTTAAAATTTATGGTCAGAGTTATATATTATGAAGAAAAGTATAAAGAAGTCAAGGGTTCTAATTAGAGACCAGTATATTTTAGCTGGATGTCATGAACAGTTCCAGAAAATTAGTTCTATTATCTGGTAGTTTTGTCCTAAAAGAGAAAGAGGACCTACATTGTTTAAGTCATTCAGAAATAGATGACACCAAATGATATGGGCTATGATATAGAAGAGGGAAGAAGGGAAAGATTAGATGAGTTAATAAATTGCTTCTTTCTGTTATTCCAAAGATATTGTTTTGTAGTGTAGAAAAGCAAGGTAGAAGAGATTCTATGTGAGATTTGATAAAGAAGATGATGATGATTTCTGCTTAAATAATAAAGAAATTCTTAGTGAAAAGATTTGGAGGGAAATATATATATACATATAAAAACCATAAGAGATTTGCTAAGTGACAAAGGCTTAAACCATCAGTAGCACTCTGGAATTTCAAAGCACTGAGGTCTAGGTTGATTATTTTATTCTATTTCTCTGTTTCTCTTCATTCTCTGGGCTGTTTTTGTCTCTCCTCACCTATTCCTTGACACCCTACACAGTCTCTCCACTCATATCTTTTTATATATATGTGTGTATATATGTATATGTGTGTGTGTGCATATATATATATATATATATATATATATATATTTTTTTTTTTTTGCCACAACACACGGCTTGTGAGATCTTAGGTCCTTGACCAGGCATTGAATTCTGCGTCCTTGTCAGTGAGAGCTCAGAGTCTTAACCACTGGACCACCAAAGAGTTCCCTATTTATATCTTTAAACCAACTTCTTGTCCACTTTACACAAGATGAACTCTACTTTTCCTTTAATTGTTTTTTGCTGGGTTAAGTCTAATGTGACACCGTATTCATAGAAAATCACATTTGCCTCCTCTCTTGAATATTTTTTACTTAAAATATTTTTCCTTTTTCATGATATTTTCAGTGTATGAATAAATCAGTCTCATTTTTTATGAACAAAATATGCAGCTGTGCCTAAATAGAAATTAAGATGTTCCCATTCTTCCTGTATCACACTAATCACTTCTTAGAAATGGCTATCAACATATTTTGGTATATATTTGATGTTCATGTAAGCATTCTCGTGTATGCCTGAATGTGTATATACTGTTTTTTTATACAGCATCAATTAGTTCTCTGCTAATGGATATTTATATTGGTTCCAATATCATACTATTACATACAGCATTAGGGTTTTCAGCTTTGAATTTAAATACATACTGGGCCAAATATAAAATATTCACCATATTACATCTCTGAGTGTGACTGTTTTTTCCAAAAAGCTTGAACTAATGGCCCAAGTGTACACAAAACTTGTTTCATATTCATATCTTCATTGAGAATCAGTATCATCAATCTTTTAATCTTTGTCCATCTAATATTTAAATTACTGATTATTGCCTTAATTTGTGTTTTTCTATTTTGTATAGCATTAAGGTTTTTTATGTGTTTGTTGGCATTTACATTTCTTTTCTTTGGACAGAAGTATTTAGACCATTGGCCCATTTCATTGTTCGTTTCTTAGCAGTGTGTGAGAGTTCTCATTTACTAAGTACTAGCTTTTTGTGTGGTAAACAGTTTTTTTGTTTGCTTCTGAATGATGTTTGCTTCTGAAGCTTTGTTTATTTTTATAGACTCAAATGTATTGCTCATCTTTGTATTATGGTGTTATTTATCATGTCATAGAATCTCTTAGTCCTTATGGCTACCACAGTACTGCCTTTTCCACTGGGCTGCCAGGTTATTCGATAATTATCTGTTTCCATCTCTAGATTGTGGGTTCCAAGAGGGCAGGAATTCTTTATATTTGTTTTTATATTCTAATAAGTTGAAAAGACAAAATATCATGACATATAAATAGTAGTTAGTTTAATAATCATTTTCTACAGTGCAGTTTTAAAAATGTTCCATTAAATTTTTTCTGTCTCTCCTTTTAATGTCTTTTTGCTTCTTTTTTATTGTAATTATTTTTTCAACTTATATAATCTATACTCTGCTTCTCTTTATTTTAGCAGGCATAGTATTTTATTGAGCAAAGCACTTTGCTAGGATGCTAAACTAGCTTTTAAAAAGTGTGGAATGCTATGTTGAACTAAATTTAATTCTACTCAAAATAATGAGAGGTGAGGCCCCAGTCACTTAGGAGCAACAGAAACCAAGTCTATGAAACAATTAGGAGTCTTTCCTCACTCTGCTCTACTTCTTCTGCTGTCAGTTCATTCTCAGTCTGGTTTATCTTTAATACTAGAAACATAACCATTTACATCTTTTGGGTTCAATAGTGTTAAAGCTTGGCATCAAGAGAAGTAAAGTATATTGCCTTCCAGGTCTGTGTTAAAACGAACAAACAAAAACAAATAAAAAAAGAAAATAATCTCAATTGGCCAAGTACAGGTCAGGCACAGGTCACATCTTAGAATAATCACTGTAGCAGTGGTGATGATATACACTAAGTGCTTTTAGGCCTTGTGACCACTGAGAATAAATTCCTAAAGAAATTTATAGATGTCTCAGCAAGTGTCTTGGTTAAAGCCTATGCATCTAAAGTCAGGAAGACCTGTGTCTTGCAATGCTTTGTAACTTAAAGTTTCTGAACCACAGTTTCCTCATCTGTAAATGAGGGTAGTAAATATACACCAAAAAGGGATATCACAAAAATTCAGTGACATAATGTAAGTGCTTAGCAGATTACCATTTAATAAAGCTTAGCTATTATTAATATCATCATCCTCAACTTCATCCTCTTTATTATCACTGCCAAATAATCTAAAAGTTTTAGAAACGAGAGAGTGTTTTTACAAAGAAAAATGATTGAAAACAATAATGAGAAAAGTGGACAATTTTGACAAAAAAGAAATAAGTAATTGTAAGATACAAACACTCAAATACTTCAGATACTATAGAGCCTAATAACAATAGTTATAAATCATTAACCCCTTAGCACTGTGCTAACAGCTATATATATATGTGTGTGTGTGTGTGTGTGTGTGTGTGTACCATCTCATTTATACACACACACACACACACACACACATATATATATATATATATATAATCTCATATAGTCTCATGGGCTTCCCTGATGAGTGGTCAGATGGTAAAGATTCCCTGGGTCGACCCCTGGGTCAGGAAGATCCCCTAGAGAAGGGAATGGTTACCCACTCCAATATTCTTGCCTGGAGAATTCCATGGATAGAGGAGCCCAGAGGGCTACAGTCCACAGGGTCATGAAGAGTTGGACAAGACTGAACACAGCAGCATAGCTTACTTTCCCCAAATCCCCGTTAGCTGAGGTAACCTGATCGTGCTTCTATGAATTGAAACAGGAAGTCTGACAACCACCCTATGAACTTCAAATGAGGTAAAATAAAATATGAAAATACCTTAAAATATTTTTAAAAACTACACAAAACAAGTTATTTTATAGCAAAGGGATATAACAGCTCTATGTACCTAAAAAGATCAACGTTCAATAAAGATAAAGAATTACTTAGAATGAACAGGAAAAGAGAATTCTATTTATACTGACCAAAAAAAAGTGAATATAAAATATATTAGAAAGGCATTTTCAAGGTTCTGATTTCCTTGAGAGTTCCAATGAGGATAACTGTCAGAGTATGTTATCTTACTCCGAAAAAAAAAAAAAAATAGAACAGTTTTCAACCAAAATATCTCAATTTCTCCATAGTGTTCCTTAAGAAATGATTGAAGCTCCTTCACTTGGAATACTGGCTTGGAAAAAAGTCATTAAAAGATGCTAGTGGGAGCTCGCCTGTCCTGTCCTGGGGATGGAAGAGTTGAATGTAAGCCCTTTCATCTTTATTTAGACTCTTCTGTAATGTATTTTCTTTCTGAGAAAGGATTTATCTCCATCCAACAACATGCTGGGGAAAATGGCACTACCGAACTATATCATAATGCAATAATCTATGTAATTAAATTATTTCATGGATCAGTAGGAATGTGCAAATTGTAAAAAACTGTGAAATGCAATAATGTGTCTGACATTATAATTTCCAATGGCTTATTTATTCTTCAAGGGCTTTCTACACTGATGCTCATTTGATTTCCCTGAACAAAGAAGTGTTTCCTGGTCTGCTTTGGTTCTTCATTCCTTAGACAAATATATGTACATAGAGAACACATTCTATGTCAGTCATTGTGCTAAGTGCTGTAGGGGATGAGAGGAAAAATGGGGTCTCGCTCTTTAAGGAGGCTATGTTCTAACACAGACACAGAGGCTGCGTGGTACCAGGAGAGATAAAGACTCTGGGAACACAGACTGGGTTTAGATTTCACCTCCGCCTCTTGCTAGCTGGGTCTCTGGCTCTTTGAGTCAAATCGGGATTAAAATGAGTGACTGTTATGAGAATAGGGCAATAACATAGATAAAATGTCTAGCAAAATATTGCTGTTTGGTCAATCAGTGTGACTTCCCTTACTCCTTAAATAAGCAGAAAACCATAATCCGGGCATTATATGCTGAATTTATAAACCAGTTAGAGAGTAAGATGGGAGCTTCGTTACATATGGTTTCATGTGGTGATGTCAACTAGCAGAATGAACTATCAGAACATCTGGGGAGACTTTTGAATTTCCCAAACCATCTCATTTTTCCCTCAACTCCACTCCCCTTCCTACCTAAGACATCCATCTTAAAATGTATCAGAATCAGATTCAGAGTAGGTCAAAAAATAGCGAAATGTTGAGTTCTGTCTCTGACTGCTTATGGCCAAGTCATTCAATCCCTCTAAGTTTTAGTTCCAGTCAAATACCATGACTGCAAGCGTTTTCTGTTCCCAGTAACGTCGTGAGTGCCCTATACAAGATACCCAGCAAATGGATCCCAATTGACTAAATAAACTGTGAAATTGGCAAAATCATAACAATATTACAGTATTATTGTGAGAATTGAAATGATTTCTGTAAAACACCTTCTCAGTGTTGTAGGCATTTGATATCTAAATAGCAGTTATCATGGTGGGGGGAGATGCATCTAAGAAAAACATCTCAGAGGAAACAGCACTGAGCAGAGTAAGATTCTGAGAGTCCAACGAATACAACAGGCTAACTCAGCAGGCCCTGGGAGGCAGGGTCACCACGTGTTTGAAAATAGCCGATAAGCTGGTTTGGCTGGTGTTTAAGCACCACGTGAGCAGAGAATGACAGATGAAGCTGTAAAGTAGTTCGTGGTCAGTTTGTGAAAGTCCCAAAGATGCTGTAGGATTGTATTCTGTCCATCGTGCAAAGAGACACCAGGAACGATTGCAGCACAAAAGAAGGAGACAGGATCAGAACTTTGCTTTCCGAGGTTGAATTCGGCACTTCTGTTCAGGATGGGAAAGAAACCCGTGAGAGGCTGCAACAACAGCCCAGCAGGCTGGTAGTAAGAGTCTTTAAATAATAGCAGAGACATTGATGGAAGGGACAGGTCAAGGTACATTTCAGGAAAATCAACAGAGCTTGAGAACACTGTGAGGGAAGGAAAGAAGACGCTTTCAGAATTAGTTCAGTTTGGTAACTATTAGAACAATGATTCCATTTACCAAAGGAGAGATGTCATAATTTGGTTTTGAACTTGCTGCATTTGAGGTATCAGGAAGGCATCCAGGAAAAATAAAATGAAAGGACAAAATTAAAATAAAATTTAAAAAATGATCTGATAATCATTCCAACAGAAATTTTAAAAGATCCCATCAAGAAGGGTTAAGGATGGAGCATCAGGGTATCCTCATCTTTCAGGGGCAAGAAGAAGGTATAAGCTTGTTTACTTTACTGAAATTGTTATAGTCCAATAGTCAGTAAAAAATATACATTGGATTTTATTTAATTGTCTGTTAAGAGCATTACATTTATATTTCATGAGATTTCTAAAAACACACAGGTTGCTTTTATTTTCAATGCAACTTTTTATTTATTGTCTAAAACTTATCTTTCAGGAACTTTACTTAATTTCATATAGAAATGAGTCCCCAAATGATCCCAGACTAGTTTTCCACTTTATATAACTCTAGGCATCCTGAATTTATTTTCTTTATGCTCTTCCTTCTTTTCGCCACCCACATGGATTATTGCAAGAGGAATGATTCATAACAATTAAAATTCAGTTTGCAACAGAATTGTAGACATTGAAGATAGAAAGGGACCTGCACAATTTATCATAAAACAAGTCTTCTTTTACCCATTAAATTTTGACTTCAGTATTGACATTTAATTAATGAAAATTGCCTTACAAAAAATCACATGTAAATGACGCACATCATTCCCACCATTTAAGTTCTGATAATATCTATGGTATCTTTAAAGACACAGCCATGCCTGGTGGTGACTAAATTCAGCTTGTCCAGATATTTTATTTCAGTTACAAGCTGAAAAAGAGCAATATAAGCTGCCCCCAGTGAGCTCACAGTCTAATGGGGGATGCAGATAAACAAACTGCAAAATGACAGAGGTGACACTGAGAAAGATGAGAACAGCTCTCTCTGGAGTAATGAGGAAGTTCAAAGGGAGCTTCTAGAAAGAGCTTAGAAATGCCCTGAGTTCCATCTTTACAGACACATAGGAATAAACCAGGCAATCTAGGTGGAGAAGGGTCAAGAAAGGAAAGCCATTTGGGTACAGAGAAAAACAAAGCATTGGGTTTTCTATCTGGGATAGCCTTTCTAGACCATCAGACCTGTGTTCTCTATTTCACAGGTGATGAAACTGAGACTCAAAGAGAGGGGAAGTGCTTTGCTACACTTCCTTTCTCTCTTTTCTCCTGGACCACTGGGGGCAGCTTATATTTACCTTGATGACTCTTGCAATATCTAGATATGGTAGGGGTTCAGTATATTTTTATTGAAGTATAGTTGGTGCACTGGAAAAGGAAATGGCAACCCACTCCAGTGTTCTTGCCTGGAGAATCCCAGGGATGGGGGAGCCTGGAGGGCTGCCGTGTATGGGGTCTTACAGAGTCGGACACGACTGAAGCGACTTAGCGGCAGCAGCAGCAGAAGCAGCAGTTGGTGCACAATGTTTCAGATATATTAGGGTTTCATGATACCATTTTTTATCGAAGTATTTATAATGTTTCAGATGTATAGCAAAAGGATTCAGTTATATACATATATATGTATATAATATATATATATATTTGTTTTCCAATTGTTTTCCATCTTGGTTGTTACAAGATACTGAGTATAGTTCCCTGTGCTATACAGTAGGTCCTTATGGTTTAGTATATCGTGAATGAATAAAGGCATGCTTTTAAGAACTCTCAAAAAAGCTTTTCTAGAAAAATGTGTACTTCTAAGATCTTTTCTATACTCCTGTACACAAAAGAACTCTGTGGAAGGCGATGATAAGATGCTATTCTTTTGTCAGTTGAGAACTCTGTCAAGAGAGTTTTTCCTATTAGAGAAAAATTTAGAGTTGGATAAGAATCCATTGGAACTTTGGTGACCCAGATCTTTATCAGACCCCACAGTGGTCAGTTTCTGAGGATTACTGGGCTTAAAAGTATAATTATCTGTTTGGGACAAATTACTTTTTCTTATCTTCATACTTCACCTTCATGTTTATCACAAAACTACTTCATTATTCACAGTGGTTTTGAAATCAATCTTGTTGATATAAGAACAATCAATTATTAATTAAAAGGGCAAACAAAACTGATTTATAAACCATATAACTAAAAGCAAACATTTAATCGTGATGTTAACTCATACATTTTGATAGTAAAATGAATATTATGCCAGTGTTTTACGTGACTGATGAAAGATTAAAACTTTGCTTATCTAATTCACTTTTTGATGATTAAAAATGTTATCTCCTAATATGAAGGTGGAAAGTCTTATGAACTGAATTAGCAGGTAATTTATATTAAGCATCAATTTAATACTCTGGTTTTCCTTTTCTCAGCCCCATGATATCCCTCATATGTTGCCTGAAATTCCTTTATCAACAATAGGCAGGTTTTAACACTTGCAGTAGTCCTTCAAATATCTTGTCAGACTAGCTTTCCTATAAAGGCCAATGAAAAATACAATAGTAAAGAAAATCACAACCTTCTGGTTTTAGTTCATTTAGAGGCCCTTGAGTGTTCAATGATGTGAAAAGTGACACATATCTGTGAATTAAGGAATTTTAATTACACCGAGTGCACTTCATTATATGATACATAATTCAGGAGACAATTCCCTGTATTGAAAATTCAATCCAACTTTACTGTTTAAATGTATCCCCTGCTTTTAGGCATAACCAAAACATTGTAAAACAAGGCAAAAATTTTGAGGCTATGAACTGGACAGAGTCAGAGCATAACAAGGAGGTTCATTGTGATGGGTTTTGCTAAAATGATTTAAGATTCCTCAGACATAAATAGAGAGGTGTTTTTTTTTAACTTTAGCACCACAGTAAACTCAAGGCAGAACATCTTAGAAAGACGCTGATTTCTGACCCAGGCCTTTCCCACTATTAAACTGTCTGTCAGTTTCCCGTCATGGTAAATCTCTCCTCATGGGCTTTCCAGATGGCTCAGTGGTAAAGAACCCACCTGCCAATGCAGGAGACAGAGGTTTGATCCCTGGTTTGGAAATATCCCCTGGAGAAGGAAATGGCAACCCACTCCAGTATTTTGGCCTGGGAAATCCCATGAACAGAAGAGCCTGGTAGGCTACAGTCCATGGGGTCACAAAGCGTGGAACACGACATAGTGACTAAACAACAACACAAAAGTCACTCATCAGGAAATATCTCCCATTTCACCATTTTAGAAGCAGAGCAAGAATTGTTTTCAGTTAAACTGATGGCTAAGTAGGGATTTATCAATGTTAACGATTTCTAGGATTGGTGTTTAGTATTCACTGCTCAGGTCCAGTGACAGAACAACCATGCAAATATGCTCAGACTGAAAGATGCCCAGATCCAAAAACCCAAGACGTGAAATGACAAATAATTGAGAAAGAAAGAGGAACTTAGTTCCTTCTAGATTAGCTCCTTCAGCGCAGGTGTAGGTAAATCATTTAGCTTTTAGCTTTGGGGGCAAATTTTAGCTTTTGTTAAGTCCACAGGCTTTATTCTCACCCATTCTTTTATTTTTCATTTCTTCATTTACTGTTTCTGTAAGTATTGGTGAAATTAATTCTTGAACAGAAAGGAGTTTACCCTAAATAGTAGTCTCAACTCTGTTCTGAGAAGCCATCTTATTCTTGCCACACTTACGAGGCAGTCAGTTGCCTTCCAGAGATTTTTTTTCTTCTTACTTAGGAAAAGGATATCTAACATTCTCAGCCCAGATAGAGCAAGTCCCATTGGAGTGTACTTTAAGAGATAATTCTTAGTAATACTATGTGTAGTTATGGCTTTGGAGAGAGCACAATCATCTTTTTAAAAATTAATTTTCATTGGGGTACAGTTGCTTTATAATTTTGTGTTCTTTTCTGCTATACAGTAAAGTGAAATAGTAACATGTATACATGTATCCCCTATGTTTTGGATTTCTTTCCCATTTAGGTCACCACAGAGCACTGAGTAAGGTTCTCTGAGCTATGCAGCAGGTTCTCATTAGTTATCTATTTTATACATAGTAACTATAGTATATATATATATATATATATATATATATATATATATATATATCAATCCCAATCTCCCAATTCAGCCTTCTGTTTTGCAAATAAAATCATATATACTATTTTTCTAGATTCCACATAAGTGCATTAATATACGATATTTTTCTTTTTCTGACTTCATTCTGTGTAACAGTCTCCAAGTCTTTACAAGTGACCCAATTTCACTTGTTTTATGGCTGAGAAATATTCCCTTCTATATATGTACCACATATCCATTCCTCTGTTGATGGACATTTAGGTTGCTTGCAGGTCCTGGCTATTGTAAACAGTGTTGCAATGAACACTGAGGTGCATTTATCTTTTTGAATTATGATTTCCTCTGGGTATATGCCTGTGTGTGTGCACTGAGTTGCTCAGTCATGTTTGACTCTTTGCTACCTCATGGACTATAGCCCTCCAGGCTCCTCTGTCCGTGGAATTTTCCAGGCAAGAATACTAGAGAGGGTTGCCATTTCCTACTCCAGGGGATTTTCCTGGCCCAGGGAGCAAACCCACATCTCTTGCATCTCCTGTGTTGGCAGGCAGATTCTTTGCTACTGCACCACCAGGGAAGCCAAGTAGTGGAAAAGCAATCCTCTTGATATGTGACTCATATCAAATCTGTCCTCAGTTCAGAACCTTCCAGCAGCTCCCAATCTCTCTCAGAGAAGAGCCACAAACCACCACCTTTTTCACCAGTCTCCCCAGCACCTCCCAGTTCCCTAGGCTCCTTTCTCTTCCTCCAACACCCAGACATTCTCTTGCCTCTAGGCCTGTGCACCTGCTCCCTCCTCTCTATCTAAAATGCTTTATCCTCAAATGGCAATATACTGTTTCCAATGCTTGGGTTGCCCATATTTTAAAGACAATTTCTATTAATCCTTCAGATCAAGCTCAAAAATATGGTAAGACAACTTCGAGTTTTCCCAAAGAAACACTAGTGACTTCCACCTTTGGGATTCCTTAGTACTTTGTTAACCCTGTATTACTGAGATCACTATGTAACTTCGCAATATTTTTATTAACATGAATGTTTCACTAAGTTATGAGCTACTTGAAGACAGACAAATGAGGAAAGTATTCATATCCATATACTCCTAAGATTTATCACAGAACATGACATATAATGTTTACTTCATTGAAGCATTCAAATAATAAGTTGAAGTATTATTAGGTTAACCAGTTAATGCAAGCTTGCATTTAAATCATGTGCAATAAAATTGGTGCTTTTAAAGAGGTCATATCTAAACCAAAGGAAGTTTTGTGCCCGAATTGTGATCCAGAACTACATGATATTCCAAGAACCCATTTAAAATGTTGTTAAATATGTAATAAAAATGGGGGGAGTACTAGGATGATTGCCTGCAATAGCACTGGTCTTCTTTCTCAAGTCTGGGTACATTTACTGCTGAAGTTTCAAAACAGAATGATATATGGCTCATGCCTTCATCATAGGTGCTCAGTATATGTTCACTGAATTATCAGAAACCTGCTTCCAAGCTTACATTCTTTGCTAGATTTACTATCCAATCTGAAGCAACTCTCTTAATCATTAGGAGCTTTCAAGAGGAGAAGGCACAAGCTGAAATTTTAAATGTGACTTGGTCTTAGGTAGAGAAGGATGAGAGTAAACATTTCTAGAAGAGAACATGGCATGAGACATTCAAGGAACAACCTATAAATAGGTATGGCGTATGGGCAGGTGGAAGGAAATGAGATGAGAGTGTGGACAAAAGACACATCATTCACTATCTGGTGTGCTAAGCCAAAATGTCTTAATTGTTTTCTGAATGGTCTAGGAAACAAATGAAGAATTTAAGCAGAGAGTAACGTGATCCTGTTTTGCATGTTAGAAAGGCTGTGTGCTCAGTTGCTCAGTCGTATCCAACTCTTTATGACCCCACGGATAGTCTGCCAGGCTCCTCTCTCCATGGGATTCTCCAGGAAACAATACTGTAGCGGGTTGCCATTTCCTCCACCAGGGATTCTTCTGACCCAGGGATCGAACCCGTGTCTCCTGAGTTGGCAGGCAGATTCTTTATCATTGAGCCACCTGGGAAGCACTGGTAAGATTATCCCCTTGGTAATATAAGGAATGGATCAAAGGACAATATTGGAATGACCAAGCAAGAAATTAATGATTAGGGCCACAGCTAAGGTAGTGGAAGTTGGTATGGAAGAAGGAGGAATGGTGATGGAGATAGATCCCAAGAAGATGGATGTAAAGAGCACCATGACAGATTAGGTATGGAGAAGAAGGAAGAGTCAAAAATGACTTCTTGGGTGATAGAGTGGTTGTTGGAACATATTTGCAAAAAGAAAGCTCCTAGAAAGGTTTCTGGAGCAAAATAATGAATGTTAAGTTTTGAATGCTAATGAGGTAGATAGATAAAAAAAATCTTGGCTGCACAAAGAGACTTGGGCTGGACATATAGCCCACCTTAGTGGAGGCTGGGCAAGGTCACCAGAGAGACTTTGAAGAATAAAATGGATAGGGGGCCAGGGTGCATGGACCTTTGGGGAAAAGTTGAAATTCACAGTGAAGTGAAGAAGAAGAGGCCAAAGAGCAGACTGAGTGGCCTAGAAATAACTTAGGAGGAGAAACTTTGGAAAGGAGACATGATTAAGGGTATTGGATGCTTGCAGTCAGATCAAAATTGAAACTAAAAGTGTTCTGTGACCATTGTTCTATGAAGATTTGACATCACTTTAGCAGGTGGCTTTCTTTCTACTGAATTGGACAAGGAGAATGTCATTATTTTCTGTGCACCAAGACAGTCTTAGCAGTAGGTAACACATGAAGAGCAAATCATACTCTGTTTTTCTCCTTACTTCCCTTCCCCAAGGACTCAACTTTTTTAAACAGATGGAATCTTGTCAAAATGAACAGCAAGAGTATCTTGAAGGGAACAAAAATCACAAAAAGAAAATGTATCTCAGGACTTAGATGAGGCTGCAGGAGCAAGAGTTTTCGTTCACATACATGAGATGATTATGAACAAGTATGAATATTTTCATGTGGGAACTTCAATGTCTTTTAGCATTTCCTGACACCTTTTCTCTTCTTTGCTTTCCATATAATTGCTTCCTCCTAAAATGAAATAGGAGCCCTGCTATATCAAACATGGCTGCCTGGTGTGTTTTTTTCTTCTCCTTTTCTTCCCTTTTCAAATATTTACATGCAGTTGAAAGTCTGAATGTCCAGTAAGGTCATAATTAATCTCGAGAGTTAGCTTTAGTAAAACACAAAATATATGTAGGAGAAAATACCAATTCTACTAGATTCGCACTGAGATCTGTTTGTTATTCTCCTTCAAACAATCCTGCCAGTGCAGATGTCATATTGATCACTTATCACTTAAAAAAATGACAGCTGGATGGGAATAGAATACTTCACATCTGTTTACAGTATATTTGTATATTATTAACACATTAAAAATAATTGGAGAAGATAATAAACTGATAAAATATACCGTATTATTCTTAAAACTTTAATTAAAGAGATTTCAGCTGGTATAGGAAAATAGTATAATAATGTGACTCTGCTCAGGAAATGTTGAATAATTTGGCCAAGGTCACACAGACAAGAAGTGGTGGAGTTAAAATCAACAGCAGTGCCCTTAACCACGATTGTTAGTTCTTGCACAAATGCTTTGGGTTCACATTTGTAAGGTGAAGAGACCCAGGTAAAGAGGGAATTCTCATGTAAAATGTGCTTTAGAAGTATAATTCTCCAAAAGACATGTGTGTAAAGTCCTTGAAAACAGCAAAAGAACTGAGGGATACATGCCGGTGTGGGAAACATGTATTAAAAATATCCACAAAGTGTCTGGGTTCACCTCTTTTCTGGAAGAAGATTAGATGAGAGAATTGGGAGCCCATGAGGAATGGGAACCTGGAAAACCTAAATATTAGAGAACTTGGAAATAGCTAGATGTCTAAGTATCCTAGCAGATATTTTTTCAGTGGTTCATAATAGGTGCCAGGGGTATGGAGTGTGGGTGTATGTGTTTGTGTGTGTGTGTGAGTGCGTGTGCACGCATATGCCCTTGCATTTACATGTACTTTAAAATGCAGGCTTAAGTTAATACTTTAGCTTTCTGTTCTAGCTAGAAACAAAGATACCTTCTCAGTAGCAGGGCAGAGGAAAATATCAGTAAGACCACCCAGACTTGAAGTCATTGCATGAATCTCTAGTTAAGCCCAATAAGAGCTGAACTAAAACAAGGAAACTAGAACCAGAAATAGAATGAACTTGGATGATACCAGTTCCAGTTGATGAGGCATTACCATTTGTTTGATGAACATGTAAAAGTGATGTAAGAAACTTAGACTTAATGCTAAGACTTAAGTTCCAGGTTTGGTTCTATAGTCAGTAAAAATCGATTCACCTTAAACTTTTACTTGAGTTAATAGAATGCCTTGCATAAACTCTACTTTCTTATTAGTACCCCTGGATTTGATATTAACGAGTTCTGACACCTTTGGCAAGTTGCTTCACCTTTCTGTTTTCAGTCTCCTCATCTCTAAAATAAAGTTAATAGTACATAACATATGGTTGGGTAATGGATCTAAGCTACACTGATATTACTCAATAAATGTTAATTACTGTCACTACTGTGCCTGTTATTATTACCATCTTTAACTCCTGTCAAAACTTGTCATTAGAAATTTCTGTCAAAAAATGAAAGTTCAGGACAAATCAGGAAAACTCTTCTTTCAAATTACTAAGTTTAATTTGGTACCATTCACATGTTTCTCAAACTAGGAATACTGGCATAGTCTCCAATTACTTCATGGCCTTCCGTATTCAAAGAGGTCACCAAATCTTACTGAAGGCGTATTCCAATGACTTCTGAATCTTACCACATTATTTCATCTCCACTCTAGATTTCACATGATGAACATCCCCAGTTCTTAAGAAGCAAACAACAAGAAACCTCACTGTTGACTTCCCAGCTGTCAAACCACGTCTCTGCTCCTCTTCACAGTAAATGCCCTCAAAATCAAAATGTCATTCTTAATCACTGGCTCTACTATCAACCTTCACATTTCTCTTGAACAAATGACTCACATACTCTTGTCTACCATTCCACCAAAAATAGTTCTTATTGAGGTCACCTCTCTGATGCTGAATCAAATGGCCAACTTTCAGTCATAATCTTTCTCAACCCTTCTGCAGCTTTGTCACAGGTAGTCACTCCCTGTTTTTCCAAACACAGTCTGACCACCAGGGAAGGCCCTGATCTGTACCTCTTCTCACATTCATAGATGAACCCAATCACCCTCAGATCACACTTAACCTCATCCCCTTGCTACACTGAATCTTCTACTCTGGCTTAACTGCGAAGAGGTATGAAGGAAAGTATATGCAATTGAAGATGGAGGAGACCAGGAAGATGGCTTCTATCCTGCAATGCCCAAATTCTACATCTATAAATTTCAAGCCAGGCTAAAGAGAAGCAAACAAACATTAATAACAAAACCAGCCACATGATTTGCATATGATCTATTCCCTTGCCTCTATTTATCTCCATAATTTGGGAGAAGACAAGAAAGCAAGAGCCTTCAGAACTGTCATGAGTAAAATAGAATACAGGAGCCTAGCTAGGAATATAAAATGCAAGGGACAGGAGGAAGAGGAACTGGAAAAGCACAAGGGAAGAAAGAGCATCTAGAAAGCCAGCACTTAATGGAGCCTCACTTTTTCCCTATAAACAATAGCTTTCTTTGAAATTAGGGTCCATAATCCTGCTAGAAAGCCTTTAATTTAAAACAGACTGGTGAGAAAGGGAAAAAAAAAACCCTCTTAACAATAATTAAAGGATTCAAACATACCAAGAGAATCTTTCCTTCTATAACACTTGCATTTTCTGCAATAAATCTGTATTCATAGAGTTGCTCTAAAGTATTTCAGCATTTAATTTCATTTTAAATTACTAAACAAAGTTTTAGGCAATAGAAAATCAGCCCATAGCCACAGCGCAATAGTAGTTAAATACTCATTTGAAAGCACATGCAGGACACAATTGCCCTCATCTGCTTTTATTCTGGCACAGACTTCACCTAGGATGGAGACAGAAAGGTCAGATACTCACTTTTTCAGCCTCCCTTGCAGTTAGAGCCTGAATGTGTGACCCATTCTAGCTCAGAGGGCTTGCAAGAAAACCTACTGAGTGGGGGGGTGGGGGGGAATGAAGGATAGAACACAAAGTTCTTGAGAGATGCTTAACTCCATATTTAGCATGGTTGGGAGGATGTGATGATTTCTGGGGCTGCTGCAGCCACCTTGATCACCATGAGTCATAACATCACTGTCACACTGAAGACAGTGGACCTGAAGTCCTCAGGCAAGAGCCTGAGTCCTAACTGATTTCAATGAGCCACTGAGCTGCTCCACAGCCTGCTCTACTATGTAGAGAGTAATTCATTCTTATTGCTTAAGTCCCTTGAAGTTTGGATATCTTGTTACACTAAGTAGCCAAAAGCAGCCTACTTACTAATGAATCAAGCTATGCACTTAGGCCAGAGTTTTAAACTGTCAAATTCTAATAAGCAAAGACATTTTGCTTGCTATTAATATACTTATTTTTTGTCTCAAGATAAACAATGATTCTTACCTATTTTAATTGTATGTATTTAAGGTGATACTGGGAAAGATTAAGGGCAGGAGGAGAAAGGAGTGACACAGGTTGGAGATGGTTGGATGGCACCACCAACTCAATGGACATGAGTTTGAGCAAACTCTGGGAGATGGTGAAGGACAGGAAAGCATGGCGTGTTGTAATCTAGGGAGCTGCAAAGAGTCAGACACAACTTAGCAACTGAACAACAACAACAAGGTGATTATGGACATAAAAGTGACAGTGTGATGAATAAGATTATCATGGCTCCTGGTAGGATGTAGCTATTGGAATACATTGTCATTGTTGTTGTCTAGTAATGAAGTCATGTCCGACTCTTTGCAACCCCATGGACTGTAGCCCACCAGGCTCCTCTGTCCATGGGATTTCCCCGGCAAGAATACTGGAGTGGATTGCCATTTCCTTCTCCAGGGGATCTTCCCAACCCAGAGATCAAACTCATGTCTCCTATGTTGGCAGGCAGGTTCTTTACCACTGAGCCACCTGGAAAGCCCACTGGAATAGATTAGGGATTCCCAAAGTGTTTCTTGGAAAGTTAGTCCATAAAAATGCTCCAAAAGAAAGTTGACTTCAAGGCCATGTAAATTTAGGAAATGCTTCTTGTCATAACCTTTTGTAAAAGTTCAAGTACATATTGACAATAAAGACATTGAGATGCCCAGTAATTTAAAAAAATTAACTTTATTTCATAATTTTGGCCAATTTTTTCAGAGATCATTTATTAGTGTCCCCAATAATAACAGACTGACTGAATCAGTCTGACTGACTGAAGACCCTCTAAGCTCCAAAGTTCTACAGTTAGAAATACTTGCTAGCTGTATCAGCTTGTTGTGATACTATTGCTAGGACACAATGCTCAAGAATACACCTCTGGTCAACTGGAAGGTTTATGAGGGCAGATTATGGATAACTGGATGTTCTATAGGGCTTACTCCTAATGCACAGTGAATATACACATTTCACCCAGGTTAATGACTTCTCGAGTCTCTCGCTATATCTGTGTACAAGGATATAGGAAATCACAGATGAGTCAGGCTCCACTGACAAGTAAGCTACTTTTTAAGGGCCTTTCCTAACATTTTTAATCACCTAGGTTCTGTACCCAATGCAGTAATTTGTAATTCATACCTATCTATTTTTTTTTTAGCTCTTTATTCTACTTCTAGACATGAGACTCAGTCATATTGCTCAGATAACTCTCAAATATGGGGCAGTCACTCCAGCTATCTAGGCCTCACTTTCTCAGTTTCTCAAGCCTTGTAAAACTAAATGTTTTAGTTCTGATATTCTGATATTCAACATTCATTATTTGGCATGGGAATTTTTAAGTTTGTGGCTAGTTGGTTTAACTGATTAGTTTATGTTCCCAATGATGCCACCTTTGAGAATTAAGTTTGATTTATCAGATGACCCAAAAGTTAATAATGTGTCAAGAATGAATTTATTCTCTTCTATTTTTAATTCGAAGACAAAGTCTATCAAATTGTTGCTTGGAAAATACTGAAACAGAATATAAAATTTCATATATGCTTTTCTTTAAAAGTGAGCAGGTTAATGGATACAGAACTTTAGTTTAGGAAGCTAATCAAGTTCTGGAGATGAATGGTGGTTATGGTTGCCCCAAAATGTAAATGTATCTAATTTTACATGCCACTAAAATATACACTTAAAATGGTAAAATAGTAATTTTATGTTATGCATATTTTAGTATGTATGGATGTGAGAGTTGGACCATAAGGAAGGCTAAATGCTGAAGAACTGATGCTTTCAAACTGTAGCGCTAGAGAAGACTCTTGAGATTTCCTTGGATAGCAAGAAGATCAAACCAGTCAATCCTAAAGGAAATCAACCCTGATTATTCATTGGAAGGACTGATGCTGAAGCTGAAGCTCCAATACTTTGGCCATCTGATGTGAAGAACTGACTCATTGGAAAAGATCCCGATGTTGGGAAAGATTGACGGCAGGAGAAGTGGGTGACAGAAGATGAGATGGACGGCAGGAGAAGTGGGTGACAGAAGATGAGATGGTTGGATGACATCACCGACTCAATGGACATTAGTCTCAGCAAACTCCAGGAGATAACGAACAACAGGTCAGCCTGTCCTGCTGCAGTCAATGAAGTCACAAAGAACCAGATGTGACTTAGCAACTAACCAATATTTTAGCAAAATTTAATAAAATAAAACATTTTTGTGAAATTATTTTATTTCCATCCCTTAACATATAAAAAAATGACATAAAACAATTTTACCACAACTGAATATCCACATGCAAGAGAATAAAATTGGAACTTTATTTTTCGCCATACTCACAAATCAAATCAAAATGGATTAAATACTTAAACAAAGACCTGAAACTGTAAAACTCCTGGAAAAATCCACTGTTTAATAAAACACCAATAGAGATTGCTGCATATGCCTTTAGTTTCTTAAGGATTGGGGCCATATTTATTACTTTTGTATTTCAAAAAACTTCAAAGAGTGCCAACAGCATTATAGACATTCACAGAAAATTGATTAATTAAGAATTCACGAGGAATTGATCTGAATTTAAACTGAACGAACAGACTTCAGTGAAGTAATATCTAGTTAAACTCCTAATTAGTCAGGTTGTCACATGAAAATTGTGGTGGCGGTGGTGGTGGTTCTTTCTTTTCATATTCAGTGTACTATCTAGTTCACTTCTACAAATACTAGAGAAACTTAGTACTATTTCATGGTAATTTTCAAAAGAAAGTCTCTCAAAACCCCCAGGTCCAGAGGTTTTAATAATGATTGCATCAGTTCATTACTTTTACATTATATGTGAATGTTTTTATATGTATTTTAAAATTTTAATTGGAGGATAATTGCTTAACAACGTTGTGTTAGTTTCTGGTGTACAGCGAAGTGAATCAGCTATATAAATACACACATCCCCTTCCTCTTGAGCCTCCCCCCTTACCCCCTCATCCCACCCTTCTAGGTTGTCACAGAGCACCAGGCCAGCTCCCTGTGTTATACAGCGATTTCCCACTAGCTGTCTAGCGATTTTATCCATGGTAATGCACATTTTTCAATGCTACTCTTAATTCTTCCTGCTCTCTCCTTTCCCTGCTGTGTCCGCAAGTCCATTCTCTATGTCTGTGTCTCTATTCCTGTCCTGCAAGTAGGTTCGTGAGTTCCATTTTTCTAGATTCCATATATATATGTTAATATACAATATTTGTTTTTCTCTTTCTAACTTACTTCACTCTGTATAACAAGCTCTAGTTTCATCCACCTCAGTTCAACTGACTCAAGTTCGTCTCTTTTTCTGGCTGAGTTCATTTTCAAATACCCAAGAAAAACTTTATGTTGATCCTATATGAAAAGAATGGTTGTTGCCCAAGCCATCCACTTAAAAGTCATGAGTTGTTCTTCAGAGTACCCAGGAGATCTTTAATTAATGTGTTATACCACATAACAACAAATCAGTAAACATCAATTAAGAAACAACAGGTAAGGCTCTAAAGTTTTTTAACTGTCTTTGCCAGTCTTTTGGAGTACTACAAAACAGTGTGGTTCTAACATCCACATCACCACATGCCTTCTGCAGCTTATACTTTAGCAGAAAATTCTAAAAAATGTCCTGGCTTCACTGACAAATATATGAGACAACAAGAGAAGCAAAGCTATTCAGATTTAGTAGAATAAAAGTTGTTAACAAGACTGAAATCTTCGGTTATAGACACAGTAAATCAGGTAGCAGCTATGGCCCACTCCTGAACCTTCAGCCCCCACTCACCACTGGAAATATGTTTGCTGGTTAATTTGTCAGTATTGTCCTCAAACAAAGAGCCCCTTTTCACTGGCAGGTGCAGACAAAGCTTGGAAAAGCTACACAAAAAGGACTCATAAAAAAAGAGAGAGATGGTCTTGCTGAGAAGGTAGTTCTTTCTGATTTTCTGTAATAGACTTCACTTTGCCATGAAATTAAATTTATAGTATATCTGCGAGACACTGGGACTCCAGCAAAGCTTCGCTATTCCCTGACTTGACATTAACACAGGCATTTTCATGGGAAGGCCATTGCAAGCCAAATAACTGGTTATGTGAACCGTTTACAGAAAGCTTTTATTTAGAAAGAAAATGGATAGGGGCTGCTGTTTCCAGAAACTGTGAGTATACAGACGCACATTCAAATTTTGTTTTCCTTTGAGAATAGTCTTAAAAGGAAAGATGTAACGTTAGACAATGGGAAGCTTTGGGACCTAATACAACACCTTTGTGTTTATTATTCTGATTCATAATCTAGCATTTATCAGGCTACAAATGGAATAGCAAAATCTTATTTCAACAGCAGGTGATCCCATCATAGTAAAACTCCAGCCTGCAGTTTCAGCTCTGGAGTGGGTACTACATCAGGTAGTACATAATCCTTGAAGAGTCCACACCAAGAAAGTATTCTCTCTTGAGTCAAAGAAAACTACCAGTCTGCATACTGGTCTTAAGGAAAATGAGCTGATATTGACCTACTGTGTTTTGGACTTGAACAGTGGATTCAATTTCCATTTGTGCAACCAATTTTAAAGTTAAAAGAAATAGAGAAATTAAAGGGACTTCCCTGGTGGTCCAGTGGTTAAGACTTTGCCTTCCAATGTATGGGGTATGGGTTTGATCCTTGGTCGGGGAGATAAGATCCCACATGCTTCGCAGCCAGAAAACCAAAAACACATAAAACGAAAGTAACATATTCAATAAAGACTTTAAAAAATGGTTCACATCCAACAAATCTCAAAAAAAAGAAATAGAGAAAGTCAAACCAATTAAGGGTAAATCTATGTGAGGGGGTCAGGTTGGGAAGAACACATTGTGGATTTGATATCACGTAATTACCAGAGAAAACTTGAGGTCTTATTGATACCTCGCAAGTGAAAACATCAGAGTGTTTCATCCCGCTACAAAATATAAGAACAGGAAGAAATAGCTTATTAATTAAACTGATGGAAAAGCAGGCAGTTTCCCACTGATATGACTTTTTGAGATCATTTGGTTCAATGTATTGATAAATGAAGAGTGACTCAAATGAGTGACTTGTCCAATGACAAGCATAGACCATGACTCCCCAAGTCAATCATTCCTCCACCAGGACGTGCAGCTTACAAGTCTGGCAATAGTAATCCTCAGACTGAAGCATTTTCAGGATCTGTAACTTTAATCAAGTTAATTCCTGAATTTTTAAGCAGCATTTCTTTTTTTCTGAAGCTTAATGTCACCCAAGAACCACACTCTCAACAATGATTTACCTACTCTACCTGATAATACAAGACAACGGAAACATTAGAATATGGCCAGCTTAACAGCACTAAAGCGAGGATTAAAAAATTCTTCTAACCAAGAATTGAGTAAAGAGAAGATGAAGGAAAGCCAGCCATTGCAAACTGCTTTTGTAAGATTAATTAAGATGGGGTCTTCACAGCAGGAAAAAAGCCTTTAAGGGTCCTCAAGGCACAGCCTGGACACTGAGACTGGGGGGATAACTGTAGTCGGTAGGCAACAGGCCAGCTCATCTGGCAGGTATAATAAGTGGACCAGTTCTCCAGAGAAGAAGCTTTGGACCAAACTTTGACAAAGACACATGGAATGTAGGAGCTGAAAGGTATCTCAGCATGGTTTGGTTGATTACCTCATTTTGCATGTGAGAAAACCAAGGCCTCAAGAGGTCGCATGTTTCCTTAACTTCCTAGTTCTTGTCCAAATGATTTCCCCTTGTACAGAGCAAGTCTAAGACATAAATGCTCCCTATAGAAATAAAGAACACAGAAACTAATCAAAGGAAAATTTTGATAAATATTTGATGTGCAAAGGAGTATTTAGCTCTGATTAGATAAAGAATCCACATTCTATAAGTTCTGAGCTTTGTATATTTGAATCTCTATTATTTCTTCTGTAAAATGGGAATAGTATTTTTTCATACATTTTAAGGATTAAATAATGAATCACATTTGAATGCATTTTCAAACAATGAAGTGATGCACAAACATGACCTTTAATACTTAATCTCTGCTAGGAAAATCCATTTTTAAAGTAATATAAATGCTATTTATGGCAAGGATGACAGGGCATAATGGAAGACATAAAGCATAAAGCATGTTCATGGCTTTGGGAACATCATTATTTGATATGGTGGCATGAATTTCTAGCAGAAAGGACCTACTCCTGGGATTTGCAAATGTTTCCAGGTACACAACCTCAAACCAGTGTTCGGTAAATTCTCCAGATGACATTCTGAGAAGAATGAACATATTATGCACAGATACACAAGACTTGCCTGGAGTAGGAAATGGCAACCCACTCCAGTAATTTTGCCTGGAGAATCCCATGGACAGAGGAGCCTGGCGGGCTACAGTCCATGGGGTCGCAAAGAGTCGGACATGACTGAAATGGCTTAGCACAGCACAGCACACGAGACTTACTTAAAATTCTAAGTATTTCCTCAAAAGCCCCAGTTAAGAACATTGTACAAAGCAAAACCCTTCACGTGGCTCTAATGGTAAAGAGCACATCTGCAATGCAGGAGGCATAATGAGATGCAGGTTCAATCCCACATCTGGAGAAGGGCCTGGCAATCCACTCCAGTATTCTTGCCTGGAGAATCCCATGGACAGAGGGGCCTGATGGGCTACAGTCCATAGGGTCGCAAATAGTCAGACACGACAAAAGTGACTTAGCATGCATATGTGCACAATTTGGAAGTCCTTTCTCTTTTTCTTTTGTTTATAAGACACTCCAAACCATAAATCAAGTAACATTCTAAAAGTCACACTGAATTCAGGTTCCAAATACTAAGTAACCTCCACCTACTTAAAATGAAAGAAATATACAATCATTCCAGATCTATTTAACAAAACAGACACTAGAAATCCCTGCACACTTCTGAACTAGAAATCATAGACCAAAGCAGAAGGAGAAGTAAGTATCATTGCAAGGAATCAATGTAGCTGGAACCATTTTGAAAATTCTACAACTATGAGTATTGGTGATGCATTAATTAATACTAACAAAAGTTAAAATTTGGAGATTTCTTCTGCTGAATATACAGACATCATTAATAGTTTATTTCTGAGAACCAAAGAATCACATTACTATTTACAAATTACATTCATGCCTCCAAATACCTCTCTGATCTGATAATCCAGGATTGACTGCATCTTTAATACTTATTTCTATCTGAAAATCACTTTGTAGTTGAGTCCTAATTATTGCCATACTTACTATAACTGAATGCTTCAGAACAGTCACCTCTCATAAGAAGGCAATTTGTAAGATCTCTTCAACCTTTACTTGAAGAGTCTTCTATTATGATGATAAAAGGCCTGGAAACCACATCATATGATGAACGGCTCAAAGAACTCTACTCACATAATGCTATTGTGAGTATATCGATTAATACTTCTTCTTCTACTCTAATTATTTGTTTATATATATGCCTCTCCACCTAGACTGTGAGATTTTTCCAGAAAAGAGAGAGTGTTGCTTTCATTTTTGTATCCATACATCTGGACATACAACCTGATAGATGGTTGATGGTCAATAAATTTTATATTTATTGAAGAAAGAAAGTTAGAATAAACCAGAAGAAATCAAGTTAGTTAATTAGTAGATTAGTTCCAAAAAGGTAGATTTGGACTCAATACAGATGTGGGTGCATGCTGAGTCATTTTAGTCATATCTGATTCTTTGCAGACAGACTGCCTGTCAGATCCTATGGACTGTAGCCCGCCAAGCTCCTCTCCTGGGATTCTCTCCCAGGAGAATCCATGGGGTTCTCCAGGCAAGAACTCTGGAGTGAGTTGTCATGCCCTCCTCCAGGGGATCTTCCCTACCCAAGGATTGAACCCACATCTCTTCCATCTCCTGCACCGGCAGGTGGATTCTTTACCACTGTCACCACCTGGAAAGCTCTCAACACAGGGGAGAACACCAAAAATTTATCCTAAGACAAGAGGTCCACCCAAAAGTAAAGAAGAAATGTATGAATACTAAGGGAGATGAGGGGAGTGGTGGGATGAACTGAGAGATTGGGATTGACTTATATATTACTACTATGTATAAAGTACATAACTAATAAGAACCTACTGTGTAGCACAGGGAACACTACTCAATGCTCTGTGGTGAACATATACTGCATTGGCAAGCAGGTTCTTTAGAACTAACGCCACTTGAGAAGTCCAACCTAAAAGGGAAGGAAATCCAAAAAGAGGGGTTATGCATATACGTGTAGCTGATTCACTTTGCTGTACAGTGGAAACTAACACAGCATTTAAGGCAACTGTACTCCAAAAAACATTATTTAAAAAAGAGCAGAAATCTAACCAGTCTGATATTTAGTCAGTAGCTACATAGCCAAAATGGTGCAGTCAGGAAGCCCTTGTTAGGTACAAGGTTATGTAAGAAGACATTACTGAAAGTTACAACTCAACTCTGAAGTTCTGTCATTTTCACAGGTGCTGTGTATTGACAGTGAATTCCATTTCCCTCCCCGTGACCTACACTGACATATTCTAAATGTTTTTCATACATTATTCTTTACATCTTTCCATATTGTTTATTCTTCCACAAATTAGTTTTTAATACCTCAAAAGGGGAAAAAAAGGATAAAGCATTCCTGAACTAACTTTGAGAATTAAAAAAAAAAAATCATAGCAGTGCAGTATATATCCAGCTATGAGAAATGAACACCTGTTAAATATCTAAATATGAACAAATTGCTGCTTTTTATACCTGAATTTGATTTCTTAATCATACAAGCAACTTAAATGCACCTCATAACAATTTTAAAACCTCAATGAATATAAATCAAAGGACTGCAAGCTTGACTTTTCCAAACACTGCCGTCTAGAAAGGAATTTTTTTAAACTGCATCTTTTGTTCCTCATGTACACACTGCTATATTAAAAATGGATAACCAACAAGGATCTGATGTATAGCACAGGGAGCTCTGCCCAATATTTTGTAATAACCTAAATTGAAAAACAATTTGAAAAAGGATACATGTATATGTATAACTGAATCACTTTGCTGTACACCTGAAACTAACACAGCATCGTTCATCAACTATACCCCAGTACAAAATTAAAGTGAAAAAAAGAAGCTTTGAAAAGTTTGTATAAATGAACCATTACCTCACTGACACAGTACACAGAAGCCTGGACTAGAAGTTGAGAGATTAACATTCCCATAAAAAATATTCTGTCCACTTGAATTCCAAACTGGTCAGATTCATAAATCAGACCTTTTCACTTCAATCCTCAGCACATAAACAAACAGAAATAAATCACAGCATTTATATCTGGAGAAAGTGGGGGAAAGGGTAGCTTGAATGAAAGCATAAAAATTAAAACAAAGTTGGGAAGTAAGGCAAACATCTTGTTTTGAAAAACAAAGTCCAGAAGCTCAGAACAGAGGGATGTGGATAGCATTCTTTTTGGCTCTCAAAGACCAGGAGCAACAGCTAAGGAATTGTCGCTGTGAAGTAGAATAACAGAGAAGTAAAGCAAAAGGGCCCTACAGATGTTTAGCCCAGGAAAACAGAGGTCAGTCCCAAGCAGGGAATTAAAACACAGAGGACCAGACTGATGCTAAAACTAAGTCAGATCTGGGAGCCTGAAGGTAAGCTGCTTTTACATAAGGGTACGCTCATAAATAATGCTCTCTGCCCTGTTTCCTACAGGGAGCTAGACAGTTGTCAAGCATAACCTGTTTTAGGCCTTTAGATGAATCCTATTCTTTACCAAAAAGGGAGAAAAGATGCTATGATCAACTCCAATGTGGACACACGCTATGGACTCTACACGTGGACAAGAGAGAACACAGCGTGTTCCCTCCTGCTGATCTGGGGCTTTGAGGATAGATGGTGTGGTGTAAGGTGGCACTTAAAAAGACCTCAGATTCACACAATCAGTCAGGGATGATACTCAAAATACTCAGCAGCTGCAATAGCAGGAGCATCTACCAATCAGGACAGATAATCTAAACTTAAGACACCAGCTATGAAAGATATTTTTGTTCAGTCTCTCAGTCATGTCCGACTCTTTGCGACCCATAGACTGCAGCACACGAGGCTTCCCTGTCCTTCACCATCTCCCAGACCTTGTTCAAACTCATGTCCACTGCGTCAGTGATGCCATCCGAACATCTCGACCTGTTCTCCTCCTTCTTTCAATCTTTCCCAGCATCAGGGTCTTTTCAAGTGAGTCAGCTCTTCACATCAGGTGGCCAAAGTATTGGAGCTTCAGCATCAGTCCCCGTAATGAATATTCAGGGTTGATTTCCTTTGGGATTGACTGGTTCGATCTCCTTGCAGTCAAAGGGACTCCCAAGCATCTTCTCCAACAACACAGTTTGAAGGCATCAGTTCTTCGGTGCTCAGCCTTCTGTTCCAACTCTCACATCCATACATGACTACTGGAAAAACCATAGCTTTAACTATATGGACCTTTGTCCATATTTGTCCATTGGCAAAGCAATGTCTCTGCTTTTTAATATGCTCTCTATGTTTGTCATAGCTTTTCTTCCAAGGAGCAAGTGTCTTTTAATTTCATGGCTGCAGTCACCATTTGCAGTGATTTTGGAGCCCAAGAAAATAAAATCTGTCACTGCTTCCACTTTTTCCCCACCCATCTATTTGCTGTGAAGTGATGGGACCAGATGACATGATCTTAGTTTTCTGAATGCTGAGTTTTAAGCCAGCTATTTCACTCTCCTCTTTCACCTTCATCAAGAGGCTCTTTAGTTCCTCTTTGCTTTCTGTTATAGGGTGGTGTCATTTGCATATCTGAGATTATTGGTATGAAGGATATACCAAGGTACAGTCCATACCTTCTGCATATCAGCCCAGCAATCAGCTCATATACCCAGCTCTTAGGGTGAAATGAAAGTGAAAGTGAAGTCGCTCAGTCGTGTCCGACTCTTTACGATCCCATGGACTGTAGTCCACCAGGCTTCTCTGTCCGTGGGATTTTCCAGGCAAGAGTACTGGAGTGGGTTGCCATTTCCTTCTCCAGGGGATCTTCCTGACCCAGGGATCAAACCCAGGTCTCCTGCATTGCAGGCAGACGCTTTACCCTCTGAGCCACCAGGGAAGCCTCTTAGGGTGAAGGCCTCCCTTAGTTTGACTCCATCTCCTGCTGCCAAAATGCCTACCATGTCCTGAAAGTTTGTTTTTTTTTAACATTCCAGTGTGCCCCTTGAAAATTGATTTCACTATGTTTTAGGAAAGGGAGTAAAGTAGATCATACATGGTAGGTGGAAAATAGAATATTATTTTCCCCCAAGTTTTGAAAATGCATAGATTTTATATATATATATATATATATACAATAGGAGAATAAATATAAAAATGAGTAAATGTAAGAGAAAGAGGAATATAGAAACTTTGTCAGAAAAGCCAGGTGGAAGTGGGAGAAGGAAATGAAGAGTTATTTGTTTGTTTGGCTGTATGTTTGGTATGTTTTTCTTACTGGACTGGCCTTTAAGTTTGTGAATCTGTAAGGACAAGAATCATAGCTATTTTAAGGATCCTTGTATCTCTCAGTGCTTAGAACATAGCAAAAGCACAATAAACTTTTCATTCTTTCAATTTTTAACCAGTAAAAACACACAAATACATCCAGCCCACAATTTGAAGAAATATATTTCCATGTGACACACTGCATATATGCATTATGACAGATTAATATATACTTTGTTTAGGGGTCTTGTGCTGTACTTAGTCGCTCAGTCATGTCCAACTCTTGGCGACCCTTGGACTGTAGCCCACCAGGCTCCTCTGTCCATGGGATTCTCCAGGCAAGAATACTGGAGTGGATTGCCATGCCCTCCTCCAGGGGATCTTCCCAACCCAGGGATCAAACCCAGGTCTTCTGCTTTGCAGGCAGATTCTTAACCATCTGAGCCACCAGGGAAGCCCTTGTTTAGGGGGGATGTGGCCAATATGGCAGAGTAGGAAGACCCTGAGTTCACCTCCTGGGCACACCAAAATCACAACTATTCACAGAACAGTCACTTATTAGAATGATCTAAAAACTAGCAGAAAAGATTTTCTACAAATAAAGCTATAAAGAATAAAGCACAACAAGTCCTATAAGAGGGATGGAGATGCCATAGGATCAAGACCCACACTCCAGGATAGCAGCCCAGAAATGAGAGGATAATCACAACTGCAGAGGTTTTTTTTCCCAAGAAGAGAGGGGCCCAAGCTCTACCTTAGACTCCCCAGTAGAGAGAACCTGCATTGAGAAGATGAGCCCCCAGAACGTGTGGCTGTGATGACCAGTGGGGCTTGCTTACAGGAGAGCCAGAGGACTGGTAGAAACAAACACCAAAGGGTGCATGCAAGTCTCATACACTGACTCCCAATACAGAGGCCGTAATCTGAACAAAGCCTGGGTCATACTCACTTGCTAATCTGTCAAAATTATATAAACTTATAACAGGGAAGTTTATAATGATACAAGCTTACTTCAGGAAACAGGAGAAATTTCCAGCAATCTAACCTCACACCTAAAAGAACTAGAGTCAGCAACTTGGTAGAGAAAAGGAGATAATTGCTTGAATTTAATTTGAATTTAATCTAGAATGCATCCTATGTTTTATGTAGAATATAGAATAAATGTATAGTTCTCTGGTAAGAGAAACTCATAAAACTATTCAAATGACTCATATGCATGAACTATTGAAATAGTAAATTGGATATAATGACTTTAAAAAATAACTAGAAAAAGAAGAACAAATAAACCACAAAGTTAATAAAAGGAAGGAAATAACAAAGATCAGAGCAGAAATAAATGAAATGAACACTTTAAAAAGTATAAAAAAATCAATGAAACTAAGAGCTAGTTTCTTGAAAACAAAGAAAAATTGATAAACCTTTAGCTAGACTCATTAAGAAAAAAAGAGAGAATCCAAATCAATAAAATTAGAAATTAAAGAGAAGTTACAGCCGACACCACAGAAATACAAAGGATACAAGAGATTACTACAGGCAAGTACACACCCATAAAACAGACAATGTAGAAGAAATGATTACATCTCTAGAAACATACAGTCTTCCAAAAGTGAATCAGGAAGAAATAGAAAATATGAGCAAACAGATGGCTAGTAATGAAGCTGAACCCATAATTTGAAAATACGTCCAATAAACAGAAGTCCAAGACCAGATATCTTCACAGGTGAATTCTACAAAACATTTAAGGAAGAGTTAAAACTATTATTCTGAAACTATTCCAAAAGATTGAAGGGGAAAGAATGCTTCCAAACTCATTCTAGGAGTCTAGCATTACTCTGACACCAAAATTGGACAAAGACATCACAAAAAAATAAAATTCCAAGACAAAATCACTGGTCACCATAGATGCAAAAATTCTCAAAAAATATTAACAAAATCAAATTTAAATTATATTGTTTAAATTTAATTGGTTTGTTAAAAATATTAACAAACCAAATTTACATTAAAATGATCATACGCCATGATCAAACAGAATTTATCTCAGGGTGTAAGGTTGTTTTATATCTGGAAAATTGATACGATAATCCACATTAACAAACAGAAGAATGAAAATCATATGATCATCTCAATAGATGATGAAAACGCTTTTGATAAAACTCAACATCCATTATGATAAAAACTCTCCAGAAAGTGGTTCTGACCTTATATGCATCTATTGAAATAAACTTAAAATAATAAAGTAAAAATAATGGCAATTTGAATAAGTAGAAAAATTCACCATCAATATCGAAAGGTCTTAATACAACTTTTTAAGTAGCTAATTGATCAAAAGGAGAAAATATCGAGAAGGATATGGAAGTTCTGAATGAAATCATTAATGTGCTTTATCTAATGATCACATGGAGATTATATATCCTAAAACTAGACAGCAAACTGGTTACTCTTGCTTGTCAGATTTTTTGAAAACTGATCACAAGCTGAGTAATGAATCTTAAAATGTTTCAAGAAATTAATATACAAATCATATTCTCCCACTAGAGAGAAAGTAAGTTAGAAATCAATAACCAAAAGGAATCTATAAGAAGTTTTTTTTTTTTCTTTTTAAAGAGCTTGGAAATTAAGGAACACACTTGTAATTAGTGAATGGATCAAATGAATAAATAAAAATTTAGAAATTACTTTGAATGTTAACAAAAATCTGATGAAAACCTATGAGATACTGCTAAACTGATACCTCAAGGCATATCTATAGCTTCAAATATTTATAGAAAAAACTGAAAATTAATGAGCTATGAATCTCACTGAGGATGTAGAAAGAAAAACTACATAAAATCAAAAAATGAAGACTAAAGAAGGAAGAAAATAATGAAGAGCAAAAGTAGCAACATGGAGAGCAAACATAAAATAGAGTTATTTAAAATGATAATGAAAATTATTATAAAAAACAATATTTATATTATATCATTTTTATAATATAAGTATAATATATAAATATAAAATAATATTTATATTATAAAAATGATAATGTATCATTCCTATGCTGAGTTTATAACAGCAAAACAAAGTTATTTAATATTAAAAATGTCAATTGATATAACTCATCATATTAATGGATTAATGTAGGTAATTTATATGCTCATCTCAATATATACAGAAAAGACATTTGATAAAATGCAATATTCATTTTATGAAAAAAGAAATTGAGAATAGAAAAAACATTTGCTAGGTTGAGTAAATATTACCCAAAACTTGCATTGAATATCATACTTAAAGGTAAATATTGAGTGGTGGAGCCCAGGAGCAGGTAAAAGATGCTCATTTCCACCACTTATATTCAACAACATTCTGGCAATCCTTAACAGTGCAGTAAGGCAAGAAAAGAAATGAAATATATTAGAATTAGAAAGGAAGAACCAAGACTGTCTTAAATCTTTAGATAACAATTTGATATGATTCTTTAGAAAACTATTTACAATCAATGGAAAAGGCTATCAGCCTTGCCAGATTTTTAAAAAATAAATATACATATACAGAAGTCAATTGCATGTCCATAAGACAGAATCACATAGTCACTTTAAAAATGCATCAATTAAAATGGTATTAAAACAATAAAGTAACAAGAAATAAATTTAACAAAATCTATGCATCATATTCTTGGAAAATTTTTTAATATTTTGATAAGCATTAAAACAGACTAAACATAATTAAATGTTAATTTATCGGGAGACTATATAATCTAAGGGCTTCCCTGGTGGCTCAGTAGTAAAGAATTCACCTGCCAATGAAGGTGGGGAAGATCCCCTGGAGAAGGAAATGGCAACCCACTCCAGTATTCTTGCCTGGAAAATCCATGGACAGAGAAGCCTGGCGGGCTACAGTCCATGCGATCAAAAAATAATTGGACATGACTTAGCAACTAAACAACAACAATCACCTATGCTTACTCAATAATATAGTCTTTGGGCTTCTCAGGTGGCTCAGTGGTAAAGAATCCACCTGCCAATGCAGGAGACATGGGATCAATTCCTGGATCCCTGGGTCTGGAAGACCTCTGAAGGAGGAAATATCAACCCACTCCAGTATTCTTGCCATGGATAGAGGAGCCTGGCAGACTACAGTCCATGGAATTGCAAAGAGGCAGATGCAACTGAGCGACTGAACACTCACTGCCCACACATATAACCTAAAGATTCTCTCTAAATTGGTTTATAAATTCAATGATATTTCTAATGCTTCTGTTAATTTTTTAAATTAAAATGGACCCTTAACTCATATCTCACACAAAAATCAATTCCAGGCACATTAAAGATTTAAATGAAATGAACAAGGCAATCAAATTTAAAGAAAACTATATAGGAAAGTAATTCTATGACCTCCCAGTAAAGAAGAATTTCTTAAACAAGAGAAAAAATCCAGGCCTTAAGTGGAATGCCTGATCAATTTGGCTACATTAAAATTGAGAATGTCTATCTTTAAGACAACTTAGAAAAGTTAATCTATAAGCTACAATGTGAGACAAAAATACATAAACGATCTTGGTCAGCCACCAGCGGTCCATATTTCACCTCTATACAAATTGCTAAAGGTATCAATACTCAAATTTTTTGTGTGTAAAGCCTTCTTTTCATCTCTTAGTTGAGGCCACCATCACAAAGTATAACACCCAATAACTGGAGAATAATGTCCCTCAACAGTAGGAAAATTAGAAGTCTGAAAATTGTGCTGCAAAATGCCATCCTTCTATCTGTGCAGGGCTTTAGAAGGCCCACTCTGACCCTCTTCCAAAGGATGACAAGTCCACAGGATCAAAGAAACACACCAAGCTAGAGAATGTGCTTCCCACCTCATATCATGTTCAGAGGATAACTGGCACTTTACAACATCCTCCAGCTTGCTTCCATAGCTCTCTCTAGAATTTGTCTTAACCGAGGTAAACTATGCTGTGTAGAAGCCTGAGGAATGGTCAAGGAGTGGCTAGTGGTGGGGGCTAGGCAGGTCGGCAGGGATAGAGCTTGGACAGTCAGACTGGGGTATATACATACACACATGTGAACTTCAATGAGAACATAAGGGTCAAGCTGTGGTGGCACAGAGTGAGGGAGTCGGAGCTCTAAAGGGAGTCACTATGAAGGTTCCTGTGAAGGTCTATTTGCCCCAAAGTTTGGACAGAAAGTTTTATGTGTTGGTTAGCTTGATTTATAAATTTCGAACATTTGGTCATATATTTTACAAGCTCCATTTGCACTCTTGTCCCGAGCCCTGCAAAGATAGCAAACAGGCCCGATTGTGGAAAGCAAAAAGGAACACTTCAAAGGAGAATTATAATAGAGTTTACTTTAATCTTTCTGTCTGATACAAACTCTTGGGTTAGCCAAAAGTTTCATTCAGGTTTTTTTGTAATATCCTATGTAAAAACCCAAATGAACTTTATGGCCAACTTAATACATAGTGACCACATTAATGAAATACATAAAATATACTAAGAATAGAAAATAATGATAGGAGGAAGATTCAATTTTAAAGAATGAAATTGAATAAAATAAAAGAATAAAATTGAATAAAATAAATAAAATAATAAAATTTAATAAAATAAATAAAAAGAATAAAAATATGAGCCATTGACTTAAGTCAGGAATGTGAAATAGAGTTAAGAGAGAAACCCAGGCTCCATTTCACCAATTTTTCAATTTTCATAATCATATAGTCTACAAAGGTTATACTTGGCTTAGAAAAAGTGACTATTTCTTGCTATTCAACACCCTCATTACTTTTTGTGGAAAAAGTAACTTTTCTACTATGGTCTTTTGATCCAGGAGGCTATTTTTTACAGTGGCACAAAATAGCTGTATTTAATGTGAATTTGTTTAATCATCCCCAGTGTACATTCTAAATCTTGGGTTATATGACAGATAAATAAATACTGCAGAATGGTTCTCCATATTCTGAGAATATAAAAGTCACCAATCAATTTGTGACATATGAGATCCAAGTACAAATTAATGGAAAATATAGCAAATATGGCCGAACGTTTGCCAAAATAAACCCAAGAGAAAACAAAGGAGAAATAATCATAGATGTATCAGCTTTGGAAGTGATTTATAAAAATCATCTGTTTACAACCCAGGCCCTGACATTCACTATCAGGTGAACAGTATCTATCTATTTGCTCAGAATAGAAGCTTTATTATTTTAGAGATTTGCATAATAGTAGTCCTGACTTTTGGTAGGTGCTGGGGGATGAATAGGAGAAGGCAATGGCACCCCACTCCAGTACTCTTGCCTGGAGAATCCCATGGATGGAGGAGCCTGGTAGGCTACAGTCCATGGGGTCGCTAACAGTTGGACACGACTGAGCGACTTCACTTTCACTTTTCCCTTTCATGCACTGGAGAAGGAAATGGCAACCCACTCCAGTATTCTTGCCTGGAGAATCCCAGGGACTGCGGAGCCCGGTGGGCTGCCGTCTATGGGGTCGCACAGAGTCGGACACGACTGAAGCGACTTAGCAGCAGCAGCAGGGGGATGAATACATGTTGAGTGGATGAATAAGCAAATAGATTTTTTTTTTCATAGTAGGTTCATTTTCTGGTTTTCATTTGTCATCTCTTTATTTATTTTAGGTTACAAGAACATTAACTAAGGCTTCTTAAAGCTGCCAAATTCTTCTCCCTTAATTCTTGAGTTGGAGCATCCTTTCCTTTTGTTTTTTTCCACTTAGAGCATGTTGGTATACAAAATTTCAGAGAGCTTAAAAAGGTTAAATATCAGTACAGACAACATCGGTATGGCCACCACCACATTTCTCCTTTCTAAATAAAACTAGTGTGATTCAATAAATCATTGATAGCATCTTAAATAAGTCTCTCTTTTAGAATTATCTTCTGGATCTTTTATTCCCAATGATTTTACTTAGGAAGTCAAATCTGTACCAAGTTTGATCTTGGAATAACAAATCATAATTTTTAAATACTTCTAAAGGAGAGACGTAGTAGTAGGGTCTCTGGAACTGGGCTACACGATACCTAGCTTGCTTCATTTTCTAATTGCTCTTTTTCTGAGTGTTCTTCTGAAGTGTTGCATTGTTTGCCAAGAACTGAAGGTGAAAAGGAAAAATAGCAAGTGCTTCCTTGAGAAAGAACAGAGGAGAAAATTAACTAAAAGAGAAATCCAAACTAGGAATTACTTGGGAAAAAAAGCAATTATGAAGTCATTAGTATTGCATTACTATGAGTCAAAGTTTAAAAAATAGTGAATGCTTCAGATTTCTGTAAATAAATGCATAGCAGTATCCTGTTCTGGCAGACCTGAAATATGGGGTAAGTAATTAACCTTCAGGTTGTCAGAATTGATACACAGTCATCACTATTGTATCTCCAATGGTATAAACCCCAAAGGAAAGCATAATTCTTGTTGCTGTCACTCTCATTTGTGGCCCCAAATCACACGGAAAAAGTTTTTTCTGCTTCTTTTTCAGTGCAGAATGCTGCCTATGAAATTGATTTTTGTAGAATAATAAGACAGCTGAAATGTATTCTGAATGATAACATTGCAGAGGCCAGCTTTAGGTATCACATCACTGCATACTGAAATTCAATTCATATGTTCTGCTGATCAGTTGAGACATTTTCTAAATTCTTGTGGTTGGTTGACACACATTCAAAGTAATTATCATGGGATTCTTAGGAATACCAAACTGATAACTGACCTCCAGCATATAAGAGTTACAAGTTTTAAGCATCAACTCTCACCATATGTATTTCTCAACTTTAAATGATCTTTTAAAAATTATAAATCCCCAAATTATCTTTATAAACTTGCTCTTCATATAAGAGTTACAAGTTTTAAGCATCAGTCCTCACCATATGTATTTCTCAACTTTAAATGATCTTTTAAAAATTATAAATCCCAAAATTATCTTTATAAACTGGCTCTTCACCCTGGGTACAGAGAGGACTGGATAAATGAAATCTCAGTATTTACTGGGAATAAACCATCAGTTGTCTGGGCAAGACATATAAGATATTTATGTCATTTGCTTAATTTACACAAACTGCGAGATGAACATTTTCCTCTACAGACTTCATGAATTTTCTGAGCACTCATTTTCTTCATTTAAACCAACTTTTTTAATCCAACTGCAATCCTTCCACAGACCTGCATAGAAACATGCTACTATTAGTTACATTAAGATTACTAGTACAATCCTCATGGCTTTGTCTTACCCATTAATATATTCATAGTGATTAAGCTAAATAAACCAGCACGAAAAAGCTTTACTTCTTAGGACAACTGTGTCCACTTTGCAGAATCAGTAATGTATTATTAGTGTGTCTAACAGGCTTTCTGCCTAAACACTGGTTCTACTTCTTTTCAAAAAGAGCATAGGAAAGGTTGTTTGTTCATTTTTCATTAAAATATTTACGTCTAGCATCATTTCTTTTCCTAAGTGACGTTCCATTTTAAGATACTTCATACACAACGACCCCACCAAAGTATACAGAATCATAATAGAAAGTGGAGGTTTAGTAATAAATGCAATATGGAACATTATTTTAAGGTTCTTGATAACAGTCAACATTTTAAAATTTTTATTTCTTCTTTGGAAGATAACAAGAGCCACATATTTGATTCAAAAAATGATTTGAGGGTAAGAAAAGGCTTGTTTTATCTTGCCTGGTAATAGATTTTTTTTCTTTTGCTGAATTCTCTGCGTGAATAACAAGAGTGGCAGCCATTTTTCTCCCAGCTCAACATCAAAACCCCTTTCATCTGCTGTCTAAATGCAAACAAAGCAAACCTTCCACCAGGCCTTTCTTTCCAGATAAATTAAAACTCTCATGTCCTGGGGCCTAAATCAAGCCTACAGGCCTTCCCTAGATAAATCCGCTCTCAACCTGAAATCTTCTTGCCACACGTGCTCCTTGTAAGATAATTTTGCAGTAACTAATCAATAATGCAACAGTAAATTGCATTTAAATAAACATTAGCAGCCCCTCTTAATGAATAAACCCTCATCTGCAATTTGTCAAAGTCAGAAATACTGGACTCTTTTGATATTCATTGAAATATTGGAAATTGGAGCTTTGACAGGTTTTATGTACATTGCAACTACCATTGTGTGTATGTGTATATGTGCACTAAAAAAAGGCTTATTTTTATATATTCTGGACTGAATATAGTGGAACATACAGCAGGTTTCTAGACTGGAATTCATATGTCTGCTACCACCCTGGTTAAAAATATATTGAGATAATCCTACTTTCCATTGCAAATTACGAGGCAACCAAGTTGTATGTACCTCATTTGAATTTTCTGACTTTAGATGAAAAAAAAAGTAGAAATCTTTACTCTGAAATGATAATGAGAAGGAAAACTACTTGATTTGATATTATGTGTATCATCATTTCTGTATTTCACAGAAGAAAGTCATTATTATTAAGGAATTCTGAAATAATTATAGAAATTATAGAATCATTGACCTGCAGACCTAATATTTTTAATATACAAAGATACTTTTCTAAAAATTTTATCTTTAGGTAGATTGTGAATGTTATAATGGGCTTAATAAGTACAACCCCTTGACATTCACTTCTATTATTCTACAGAATGCTTACTTTAAAAAAGTAAATGATTATTATTTTTAAATGCTTTAAAAGGACCAAAAATATTAAGACATATCTTTGATTGTAATCTAGGAGAAAGAATGGAAGACTCTATCTATATTTTGAGATGCTCTATAATTTTTCTTTGGAAAAATTAAGTTTTTCCAAACTTTTTTGGAGAAATTAAATTTTCCAAATTTAATATAATTTCTGCATCTTAACTGTATATATTTTAGAGATCCTAACTAGAATAGTCGCTTCTAGTCAAAATGAATGCCATTTTAAAGCTATGAAAATAAATAGCACTTTCTATTTTATAGGAATTTCAGAGCGTTTAGTGTGAGAACAAAGTGGAATAATACTATGACATAAAGATTTGCTTGAAGAAGTAAACTATTCTGTAGGAGTATCATTAGAATTAAAGCCATTCTTAATCTATATATTCTCTACATAATGCTATTGGAGTAGAAAAAGGAATTATTATTTTTTATAGATGGAAACTTTGAGTGTCCAAAAACTACCTGTCAATTAGTTAGGGCTACACCCAAGAATTAGTGTTCAAAGCGCCCAGTGTCTATGCCATTTTCTCAGTTCACATACCAAATGGACATTCAAAGATGTCATCAAAATAGACTGATAAAAATAAATTAAAGCTGAGAATGCATAGATAAATCAAGAGGGTTATTTTGACCCCTTAAAAACACCCTTTGAAATATTCACACTTTCATACATCTAATCATAGGTAAGGACATCTCGAAATGACATGTTCAAAAAGATTTAATTTAAACATGAGAAAATGATGAGTGTTCTAATTTGTTAACCTTTCTCTCTGTCTCAGTTCACATTGACAGGTATTCTAATAACCACAGAGACCTCAGTGGCATTCAACATGCCAGGCATCAAGAGGCATGCCTACTGCAAGCACCAAGCATCGGGTGAACATCCACTGATGATTTTCTCACTCAAAGTTTAGGAGTCAATGGAGATGCAAAACCAAGAAGATCTTACTCTGGAATATATAGGGAATCTGGAAAAATAGTACTGATGAACCTATTTGCAGGGCAAGAATAGAGGTGCAGACGTACAGAACAGACTGTGGACACAACAGGGGAAAAGAAGAAAGTGGGATGGACTGAGAGAGTAGCACTGACATACATACATTACCATGTATGAAGTGGTAGCGGGAGCTGCTGTATAGTGCAGGAGCTCAGCTCAGTGCTCTGTGATGAACTAGAGGCGTGGGATGGGAGGTGGGTGGGAGGGAGGTCCAAGAGGATGGGGATAGATATGTACATATAGCTGATTCACACTTCATTGTACAGCAGAAACTAACACATTGTAAAGCGATTATACTTCAACTAAAAAATAATTTTTAAAAATCCCAGACCCAAACTTCTCTCTGTTACATCAGTAGATCCCCAAAGCAAAACTATATAATAAAACTTTAACAGTGTCACGGTTCACCCACCACATGATGGCAATTATCTTTCTAGTATCTGTTGAGATAAAACAAAGACAAAATGCCATATAATTTAGTAGGACTTGTAATTTAGTTATATCTTATGAAGCACATCAGTTATCTACCTTCATTTGAAAAAAGTAATAGCTTCATTAATTCAGCCGAGTAGGTGAGTACGGCTATAGCCCATTCAAAACTCTCTTCAGAGTTCTCTCGCAGTTTTCACCATCCACACTTCATGGCACAAACCTGATAATTTGTATGCTGTTTGGGGTTTGGTCTAGTTCATTTGAGGCACTATCAACAGTTTCCTTTAAAATAGTCCAAGGGCAAAGGTAACTTGGATATCAATATTGGCTCAACCACCGATATCAATTCTGAGTGCACTGGAAGGGGATTTAAGAGTTCATAAGGCCAGGTAGGGGCTTCCCTGGTGGCTCAGATCCTCCCAAAAGACTATCAGCCTAGAGGATGTGTGTGTGTATGTGTGTGCGTGTGTGTGTGTGCTTCGCTCAGTCACGTCTGACACTTTGCAACCCCATGGATTGTAGCCTGCCAGGTTCCTCTGTCCATGGGGATTCTTAGAGGATACCAAAGGATTGACCAAGCAGTTTGATAGGGAAGGAAAGACACATTTTGATTAAACATTCACCATAACCAGTGGATCACAGACCTTTTATGATATGAATTAGGCATGGCTATAGGGAAACAATCTTAGCAGATTTTAGTAGTTTTTCCTTAATGACACAGTCTTTAAACATAAAACCAAGATCCTAACCAACCCAACATTGCCTGACTCTAAATTCTACAGTCTTTCAACTATACCATGCTGTACTTCAACAAAGTCATCCGTAAGGCTCTTTAGGAAACTAATGGGGTAACATTCTAAGCCTACCCTCAGTTCTCTTAAATCAAAGCCAACCCAACTGGAGTCACAGCTGGGTGACTTCAATAAGGGTGTATAACTAATTCTTCCTAGAGCAATGGGAAGAATCCCCCAAGGATTGTCAAGGATAGATTACAGAATTCTGCTGAGAGTTAAAGACTTGTCCTCCTGTACCAAGTTCAGTAATTGAATGTCTTGGATGAACTCACTTAACTTTTGGGTGCTGCAGTTTCCCCAACTATGAAATGAGAATTACCAAATGAAAATTTTGGATCTTCAAACCTCCACTAGGTAATATAGAGAAGTTTCTCTGTATCAAATTTCAAATATCTGCAGGACGTTTAAAGAAAAATATAAGGCACCAAAAAGCAGATTAAAATGACCTAAATTTTGGAGAGGTACAGTATTGCAAAATTTGATTTAAAGGTAAGGACTTTCTGTTCTGGGGCGGGCATTATATTTAATTTTTCATTTGGACTAAACCGCTTTGTTCCTCTAATCCAACTTAAAATGAGGGCATATTTAATACATTTAAATTACCAAGAAGAAAATAAAAATTGCAACCAAAAATGTATATATGTATTACTCTTTGATCAACAAAGTTTTATTTCTGGAAATGTGGTAGCATAGCCAGATATACAAATTTTGAAGTTTAAATTCTGAAACAGAAGCAACTTTAAACATACAGTACAAAAAACAATGGTAAATATTATTTAATTCTGATGGACTTGGCACTTCATATTATTGGTTTCTGTAGAAATTGAAGCAATAATAAATAATCTCAGAACTAAGAAAAGGACTGCTAATGCGTAGATGGTCTCAGAAGACAGTCTGTATATATTTACCCTTAGTAAATTAACTTATCATCCTCCCAAGTCCTTTAAGAAGGAGAAGGGAGTTTTTCTCCCCTCTGGTTTGATTTTCTTCCAAGAGTATATTTACCATGGCTTTTGTGTAGGTTACTACATACAGTAATTGTAGTTGTACTTGAGGCTAGCAAATCAACATTGCTACTGAGTGACAATACAAAAGGATTATCAATGGAAATGTTACATTCTCAAATAGAATATTTTTAAATATGATAGCTGTCTATTTCTTGTAAAACACTACTAAACATGGTAATGAGAAATTATTGAATTCTGGTAATTTTTCAAACATACAGAATTTCTGAAAGCACTGAGGGTGTCATGTACCCCTTAGTGCATTTTAATCTCCCAGACATCTTGGTGAATCTAGTTAAGTGTGTGTGTCTGTATGTTAGTCGCTCAGTCATGTCCAACTCTTTGCAATCCCATGAACTGTAGCTCATCAGGCTCCTCTGTCCATGGGATTTCCCCAGGCAAGAATACTGGAGGAGGTTGCCATTCCCTTTTCCAGGAGACCTTCCCAACCCAGGGATCGAACCCAGGTCTCCTGCACTGTAGGCAGCTTCTTTACCATCTGTGCCACCAGGGAGCTGAGTGTGTCATGGAGCCCTTAGTGCATTTTAATTTCCCATACACCTTGGTGAATTTAGTTAAATCCCACCTCAAGTATGCCTTCCTGCTCAAGTTTTCTCATGTTACACCCTTTTGGGGAGATGCAGGCACTTGGTGGCCAGAGTCCTTGGCAGAGGGCAAAACAGTGTTTGGGGAATCTCTTTGGAGCCTTTCAAGAACAGCTGGGGAGGCTCTGGCCATGAAATGGAACAGGGTAGCTGGCAGGCCATCTCTTCCCCTTTGTTGATTTTTGTTGTTGTTGATTTTTTTTTTCTATGCCGGGTGACATTCCGTCCCTCAAATCACTCTTTTCTTGAAATCCTTTCGAATCCTCTCATAAAGCCTGCCTCTTGGGTGGAACAGAACTTTTCTACCCCACCAGAAACACCAAGGGGCCAAGAGCTCTATTTCTACCTTGTTTTAAATGTATATATATATATATATATATATATATAAATGTTCTGAAGCTTATGCACCCAAATTCCCATGGACTGTCCTGATGATTCTGATAGCTTTTCTATAGGTTCTATATATTGCTTCTAAGCTGTCCTTTCCACCATGTCACCTGCCCCTAAAATTTCCAGATAAATAAATATGAAATTTAGAAAACAAAAGCAATGAATGGGAGTATTTCAAAAAGGAATACAATACTCTTCTTCTTGGGAAACATTCTCTATTAATTCAGTAAACAGTTAAAAAGGAAAAGGAGGCTACTTCTGGAGATCCACTGCAAAAATAGTTGCTTTTCTTTTTTCTATTTTCTAATACAAATCACTGTGTAAACTGTGAATACCAAGTTTTGTGAATCATTTTTATTTTACACAGAGAGGGTCACACTTCATCACCGGTTTTGCTGGCAAATCACTCATTAGCCAAGTATTTTGTTAAGGAATTAGTATCTATTAAATATATCTTTGTAATAGCTTGTATTCTCCTTTAGGGTTGTGTGTATGTGCTCAGTCATTCAGCCGTGTCCGACTCTTTGCAACCATGGACTGTAGCCCACCAGGCTCCTCTGTCCAAGGTATTTCCCAGGCAAGAATACTAGAGTGGGTTGCCATTTCCTTCTCCAGGAGCTCTTCCCAATCCAGGGATCTAACCTGTGTCTCTTGCATCTCCTGCACTGGCAGGCAGATTCTCTACCATTATGGAACCACAGGGCTGTTTATTTAAACAGGGTCTCTCAGGCGAGAGGAACATCCCCTTTCAAGGGTTCTCTTGCACAGTGATGATAAAAAGAACAAAACTAAGAACAACTCGCACACAAAATGATCGCCTTTCTTTCTTTAAACAACACTAGGCACAGATTATCATATCTATTTCAATTTTCTGAAAAAGTGTTGGGGATTAAAAAAAAAACTACAACTAACGAGAACATGCAATAAGAGAAGCTTGACCTTTGATCATGCGATTTCACCTCGCTGGACCTCTGCTTTCCTCACAGGAGAAATAAGGAAGTTGGATGAAATTATTTCTATCGTCCATTTCTGATTAGGAGACGGGTCTCTTCCTAAGCATCAGAAATGATTCCTTTTGTTACGTGGCCTTGACTCAGTATGACTGAGGAAACGTGTCTCTGTATGTAATTAATACAGCATCTGAATGGTCTTTCTCAACCTTGAATGATAATATACTAAAATCTTAGAGGCATTTGTAATTGAGGAGAGTTCAAGTAAGTTTGCAGCTTCCAGGAAGCTTCTGCATAATATTTCCAAAAGAAAATTAGGGTGGGGGGATTCATTACTTTCCCCAGCTATTAAAGGCAGGCATCTGCTCTCAGCTGTAGCAGTGGAGTTTCACGCCTATCTGAGATATAGATTTGCAGATCTGTGTTACAGTGCCTTACACATGACCTCTGACATTCTATTAGGATGTCTTTGGAATTAGACTCATAGAACAAAGATATGGTTTCTAATTTATTCATTGCTTTTTTTAAAAAAATGAAAGAAAGAAAAGAAAAACCTTTGGTTGGTAGAGAGGTCTAGAAATTATTTCAAATCAGATACTCCTTTTTATCTTTAATAATGGTTTCTCCTTGAACCATAAGCTTTAGTGTATATAGGATGTCCTGAGGTTACCAGGATATAAAATTTCCTCTAAGCCAATTAGATCTCCCAATCCTGATTAACAGAAGGAGGTCAGACACTAAGAGCCTTCTTTATCTAGTTCTACAAACATGTTAAGGTTAACTAATATATATGTTTACTTTTACAGAACCACATATTTGCTTATTTTATTAAGTAAATTTATTATAAGTCCTATAGGAAAAGAACTACAAAAAGTTTTCCTTTATCAAAATGTAGAGTAAAAATACAAAGTGTCTGAGAAATGTTTTTTTGCTCTTCTAAGATTTAACATGCTTATTCTTCATGCTGCTGCTGCTGCTAAGTCACGTCAGTCGTGTCTGACTCTGTGCGACCCCATAGACGGCAGCCCACCAGGCCCCTCCATCCCTGGGATTCTCCAGGCAAGAATATTGGAGTGGGGTGCCATTGCCTTCTCCTTTATTCTTCATATAAAGGTATAAATAGGCAACATTCTTTTATGAGGTTTAAATAAGGTTTTTAAATTATCTGTGAATGTAAATATTTTGATATACTTGCATAATTCTGTATAGCTGTCAAAATAGGATATTTCACACAGTAAACAATGTAAGAGTTTAAAAAAATCCACTACATTTTCAAGTATTCCTTCACAAACATACAAGCAAGATGATGAAATCTGAGTGACAAGACCTGTTTGGCTGCATCAACTAGCCTGAGTTCTTGAGCCTTCCACAGCAGGGTCTTGCTAAGGTAAGTTAAAGGCTTCCCAAGTGCTTTAGTTACTTCACCAATTGCTTCCTTTATTTCCCCCTTTCTCTTTTTAGCATCACAGTTTCCGAGAGGATAAGGCAGCTCAAACTGGGCACTGGAAATTCTGTTGGTACCAGCACTTAAACAAGGATTAAGAAATGTGTCAGTGAAGGAAAAAGAAAAGACTAAAACGTACAAATTGAACTTTCTTCAAATAATGCAGCTGTACCTCTTGTGTGAATCAACTAAGAATAATGTGAAGAGTACTGTGGATGACTTGTTTAGCCAATAAACAAAAACAAGGTAATGAAATCAACTTGTCATTGCTCTTATTGTGATGATGTCACAGAGAAGAAAAGGAACCTCATTGGTTCTCCTGCAGACCAAGGCGTCATGACGTCAGCAAAAGGCCTCCAGTAATTTATAGCATCTTGTTTACTCTGGAGCCATTTGATATGTATTAATACATGCAGCAGCAGCTGTCTCTTTTACCAGGGAAGTGTGCTCACATGAGCTCTTTCACCCAAACTGAGAACATAAGCACACTCTAATAGCAAAAGAGGCAGCTGCTGTTGCATGAATTAATGTATTATAAGTTACTCTCTCATTTGTTATTCTTTTTAAATCCCACTCTATTTTAAAAATAAAAATGCTCAAGGTTTGAAAAGAAATGAAAATTCTGCAGAGAACTCATATGCTGGTAGAGACTATGAAGAAAATTTTGTCATTTTTTAAAAAATGTTTTTAGGGATAATTCATTTGTATACCAAAATTTTAAAAAAAATTAAAGTATTTACTATTTTTAGAATGTAGGCATCTAGTGTCTTTTAAGTGCTCAAAGCAGAGAAGAAAAGGGGGTTTCCTGATTCTAGTTCTGATGCAAGACTGAGAAGGGATATGCTCAATAGGTTAAGACCAGAAATTAGCATTAGTATTTACTCCAATCACTTTCTCAACATTAAAATACTATTTTGTAAATACTTTGATAATTATTAAAATTGATTCTTAATCTACTTATATGTTGGAAATAGCTAAATTTAATATCTGTACTTGTAACTATTCTAAGGATTTTAATAACCTAGGGATTCCTAACTCAGAGTATAACACTTACACTGCAGCCAGGGTTAAAGAGGTTTTTTTACATTATCTGTCTTTAGGTCATTATATAGCTCAGCTATATCTATATATTCTATTTTATGGCATACAAAATTACTAATAGCAAAAGCAATTAATACAATGAAATTCCAACATTTCTAAATAATTGAAATGTTTATGATGATAAAAATTTTTGTTTTGTTTGGAGTTGGTGTAGTTTAACTTATTGGTGTAGTTCATTTGTTGTTTTAATAAACTGGTTTTCAGAAAGCTGGGAGAGAAATTCTTTTTGGACAAATAGAGAGTTTAGTTCAATTTCCTTGATTCCTTTCAATTCCATTTTATAATTTCCTGTTCTTCTCAGTACAAAGTTTACATTTCCATTTTATAAATATTGTACTGCGTAAATCTTGGCCTTCTAATTTTATGCATTAATTTATCATTGTAAAATATCTTCAAATGAGTTTTCTGTTTATCTAGGAATTTTAAGTATTTAATATCTTTTTTTAAGTTATGCAAGTTCTGTTAACAGTATGGTTCATTATTTAATTCAGAAAGAATTTAGAAGGTGTGAGGCTTGTAACAGAAAGTGATGTAGCGATTTGCACTGACCTAATTAGTTCATTTACATGCTGACCTTTTAAACTAGTGAAGTTTCATAAACCCAACTTGTGGTTGTAACTACTGCACAAAAACCATCTTGGAAAACCAGGTAAGCTTGATAAAGAAATACTGATGATAAACTAATGGGAAAACAAAATTGAAGTCATGTACTAATATCTCAATGAATTATATGAAGTCACCTTAGAAGATGATTTTTTTATTTGAACTTATCACAGCAGCCAATCAACCCACTGGACCTTTCTAGTTACTTACTTCTAATAAAAGTGGAAAATACCCATCCAAGTTATAGTAGAATTTCATGTTTCTAAAATCATATCTAAATTTCTTAAATGGTAAACAAGCACTCTGAATTGACTATCTTCTTAATATATGTCCTTCCTCTGCAAGGACATTACTCAAAATTCAAAATCTTACAGAAAATTTAAACATCCTCACTTTTAAAAACTGGTATAAACTTACATTATTTGAAAAAAGACAAAATAAATTTTGCAGTGGATCTGCAGGAAAATGATATGGACAGATAAGTGAAAGTGAATGTGAAGTTGCTCAGTCATGTCCGACTATTTGCGACCCCTTGGACTGTAGCCTACCAGGTTCCTCCATCCATGGGATTTTCCAGGCAAGAATAGTGGAGTGGGTTGCCACTTTCTTCTCAAGGAGATCTTCCCAACAACACTTGAATGAATTCCCTTTTCTGAATTACCAGGAATGGTTAGATTAAGGCACCTCTCTAAATGCATGAGGTTTCCCAAGTGGCACTAGTGGTGATGAACTTGCCTGCCAATGCAGGAGGACACAGGTTCGATTCCTGGGTGGGGAAGATCCCCAAAGGAGGAAATAGCAACCCACACCAGTATTCTTTGATTTTTTAATTTTTTATAGAAGAATAATTGCTTTACAGAATTTTGCTGTTTTCTGTCAAAGCTCAACATGAATCAGCCATTGGTATACATAGATCCCCTCCCTTTTGAACCTCCCTCCCATCTCCTTCCCCATCCCACCCTTCTAGGTTGATACAGAGTCCCTGTTTGAGTTTACTGAGCCATAGAGCAAATTTCCATTCGCTATCTATTTTACATATGGTAATGTAAGTTTCCATGTTACTCTTTTCACATAGCTCATCCTCTCCTCCCCTCTTCCCATATCCATAAGTCTATTCTCTATGTCTGTTTCTCCATTGTGGCCCTGTAAATAAATTCTTCAGTACCATTTTTCTAGATTCTGTATATATGTTAGAATATGGTATTTTTCTCTTTCTGACTCACTTCACTCTGTATAATAGGTTCTAGGTTCATCCACCTCATTAAAACTGACTCAAATGTGTTCCTTTTTATGGCTGATTAATATTCCATTGTGTATATATACCACAACTTCTTTATCCATTCATCCATTCATCTGTCGATGGACATCTAGGTTGCTTCCATGTTGTAGCTATTGTAAATAGTGCTTCAATGAACAATGGGACACATGTGTCTCTTTCAATTTTGGTTTCCTCAGGGTATATGCCTAGGAGTGGGATTGCTGGTTCATATGGTGGTTTTATTCCTAGTTTTTTAAGGAATCTCCATACTGTCTTCCATAGTGGCTGTATCAATCTACATTCCCACCAACAGTGCAAGAGTGTTTCCTTTTCTCCACACCCTTTCCAGCATTTATTGTTTGTAGATTTTTTTGATGAGGGCCATTCTGACCAGTATAAGGTGATATTGCATTGTAGTCTTGATTTGCATTTCTCTAATAATGAGCAATGTTGAACATCTTTTCATGTGTCTCTTAGCCATCTGTATGTCATATTTGGAGAAAAGTCTGTTTAGGCCTTTTTCCCACTTTTTGATTGAGTTGTTTGTTTTTCTGGTATGGAGTTGTATGAGCTACTTGTATATTTTGGAAATTAATCCTTTGTCAGTTGTTTCATTTGCTATTATTTTCTCCCATTCTGAGGGTTGTCTTTTCACCTTGCTTATTAGTTTCCTTTGCTGTGCAAAAGCTTTTAAGTTTAATCAGGTCCCACTTGTTTATTTGTTTTTATTTCCAGTACTCTAGGAGGTGGGTCATAGAGGATCTTGCTTTGATTTATGTCAAATGTTCTGCCTATGTTTTCCTCTAAGAGTTTTATACTTTCTGGTCTTACGTTTAGGTCTTTAATCCATTTTGAATTTATCTTTGTGCATGGTGTCAGGAAGTGTTCCAATTTCATTCTTTTACATGTAGCTGTCCAGTTTTCCCAGCACCATTTATTAAAGAGGCTGTCTTTGCCCCATTGTATATTCTTGCCTCCTTTGTCAAAAATAAGGTACCCATAGGTGCATGGGTTTATTTCTGGGCTTTCTATCTTGTTCCATTGGTCTATATTTCTGTTTTTGTGCCAGTACCATACTGTCTTGATGACTGTAGCTTTGTAGTATAATCTGAAGTCAGGAAGGTTGATTCCTCCAGCTCCATTCTTCTTTCTCAAGACTGCTTTGGCTATTCAAGGTCTTTTGTGTTTCCATATGAATTGTGAAACTTTTTGTTCCAGTTCTGTGAAAAACACCTTGGTAATTTGATAGGTATTGCATTAAATCTGTAGATTGCATTTGGTAGAATAGTCATTTTCACGATATTGATTCTTCCTACTCAGGAACATGGAATATCTCTCCATCTGTTTATGTCACCTTTTATTTCTTTCATTAGTGTCTTATAATTTTCTGTGTACAGTTCTTTCATCTCCTGAGGTAAGTTTATTCCTAGATATTTAATTCTTTTTGTTGCAATGGTGAATGGGATTGATTCCTTAATTGCTCTTTCTGATTTTTCATTGTTAGTATATAGAAATGCAAGTGATTTCTGTGTATTGATTTTGTATCCTGCAACTTTGCTAAATTCACTGATTAGCTCTAGTAATTTTCTAATACTATCTTTAGGGTTTTCTATGTACAGTATCCTGTCATCTGCAAACAGTGAGAGCTTTACTTCTTCTTTTCCAATCTGGATTCCTTTTATTTCTTTTTCTTCTCTGATTGCTGTAACTAAGACTTCCAGACTATGTTGAATAATAGTGGTGAAAGTGGACACCCTTATCTTGTTCCTGATCTTAGGGGGAATGCTTTCAGTTTTTCACCTTTGAGACTAACGTTTGCTGTAGGCTTATCATATGTGGCTTTTACTATGTTGAGGTAGGTTCCTTCTATGCCCATTTTTTTAAGTTTTAATCATAAATAGGTGCTGAATTTTGTCCAAGGCCTTTTCTACATCTACTGAGATGACAATATGGATTCTATCTTTCAATTTGTTAACATGGTGTATCACATTGATTGATTTCTGTATATTGAAGAATCCTTGCATCCCTGGAATAAACCCAACTTGATCATGGTGTATGAGCTTTTTGATGTGTTGCTGAATTCTATTTGCTAAAATTTTGTTGAGGATTTTTGCATCTATGTTCATCAGAAATATTGGCCTGTAATTTTCTTTCTTTGTGTTGTTTTTGTCTGGTTTTGGTATCAGGGTGATGGTAGCCTTATAGAATGAGTTTGGAAGTGTTCCTTCCTCTGCAATTTTTTTGAAAGAGCTTTAGAAGCATAGGCCTTAACTCTTCTATAAATGTTTGATAGAATTCTCCTGTGAAGCCATCTCGTCCTGGGCTTTTCTTTTTGGGAGATTTTTGATCATAGCTTCAATTTCAGTGCTTGCAATTGGGTTGTTATAACTTCTATTTCTTCCTGGCTCAGTCTTGGAAGATTGAACTTTTCTAAGAATCTGTCCATTTCTTCCAGGTTATCTATTTTATTGCCATATAGTTGTTCATAATAGTCTCTTATAATCCTTTGTATCTCTGCATTGTTTGTGATAACCTCTCCTTTTTCATTTCTAATTTTGTTGATTTGATTCTTCTCTCTTTTTTCTTGATGAGTCTGGCTAAAGGCTTGTCAATTTTGTTTATCTTCTCAAAGAACCAGCTTTTAGTTTTATTAATCTTTACTATTGTTTCTTTCATTTATTTCTGCTCAGATCTTTATGATTTCTTTCCTTCTACTAATTTTGGGGATTTTTCCCTTCTTCTTTTCCAGTTGCTTTAGGTGTAAAGTTAGGTTGTCTATTCAATGTTTTTCTTGTTTCTTGAGGTAGGATTGTATTGCTATAAACTTCCCTCTTAGAACTACTTTTGCTGCTTCCCATAGGTTTTGAGTTGTCATGGTTTCATTGTCATTTGTTTCTAGAAATTTTTTGATTTCCCTTTTGATTTCTTTAGTAACCTGTTGGTTATTTAGAAACATGTTGTTTAATCTCCATGTGTTTGTGTTTCTTACAGTTTTTTTCTTGTAATTGATATCTAGTCTCATAGCAATGTGGTCAGAGAAGATGCTTGATACAATTTCAATTTTCTTAAATTTACTGAGGTTTGATTTGTGACCCAAGATGTGGTCTATCCTGGAGAATGTTCCATGTGCACTTGAGAAGGAGGTGTATTCTTCTGCATTTGGATGGAATGTCCTGAAGATATCAATGAGATCCATCTCATCTAATGTATCATTTAAGACTTGTGTTTCCTTATTAATTTTCTATTTTTATGATCTGTTCATTGGTGTGAGTAGGGTGTTAAAGTCTCCTACTATTATTGTGTTACTGTCAGTTTCTCCTATGTCTATTAGTGTTTGTCTTATGTATTGAGGTGCTCCTAAGTTGGGTGCATAGACATTTACAATTGTTATGTCTTCTTCTCGGATTGATCCTTTGATCATTATGTAGTGTCCTTCCTTACCTCTTATAATCTTCTTTATTTTAAGGTCTGTTTTGTCTGATATGAGTATTGCTACTCCAGCTTTCTTTTGCTTCCCATTTGCATGGAATATATTTTTCCATCCTCTCACTATCGGTCTATATGTGTCTTGAGGTCTGAAGTGGGTTTCTTGTAGACAGCATATATATGGGTCTTGTTTTTGTATCCATTCAGCCAGTCTGTGTCTTTTGGTTGGAGCACTTATCCATTTTTAGACTCCTGGTGGCTCAGATGGTAAAGCATCTGTCTGAAATGTAAGAGACCTGCATTCCATCCCTGGGTTGGAAAGATCCCCTAGAGAAGGAAATGGCAGCCCACTCCAGTACTCTTGCCTGGAAAATCTCATGGATGGAGAAGCCTGGTAGGGTATAGTCCATAGGGTTGCAAAGAGTCAGACAAGACTGAGCAACTTCACTTTCACTTTCTTTGAGCCATTCACATTTAAAGTAATTATTAATATATATGTACCAATTGCCATTTTCTAATTGTTTGGGTTGATTTTGTAGATATTTTTTCTTCTGTTGTATTTCTTGACTATATAAGTCCATTTAACATTTGTTGTAAAGCTGGTTTGGTGGTACTGAATTCTCTTAACTTTTGCTTGCCTGAAAAGCTTTTGATTTCTCCATCAGTTTTGAATGAGATCCTTGCCAGGTACAGTAATCTTGGTTGTAGATTTTTCCCTTTCTGTACTTTATATATATTCTGCCATTCCCTTATGGCCTGCAGAGTTTCTGCTGAAAGATCAGCTGTTAAGCGTATGGGGTTTCCCTTGTATGTTACTTGTTGCTTCTCCCTTGCTGCTTTTAATATTCTTTCTTTGTGTTTAGTCTTTGTTAGTTTGATTAGTATGTGTCTTGATGTGTTTCTCCTTGGGTTTATCCTGTATAAGATTCTTGTGCCTCTTGGACTCGATTGGCTATTTCCTTTTCCATACTGGGGAAATTTTCAACTATAATCTCTTCCAAAATTTTCTCATACCCTTTCTTTTTCTCTTCTTCTTCCGGGGCCCCTCTGGTTCAAATGTTGGTGCGTTTGATATGGTCCCAGAGGTCTCTGAGACTGTCCTCATCTCTTTTCATTCTTTTTATTTTATTCTGTTCTTCAGAAGTTATTTCCACCATTTTATCTTCCAGCTCACTGATTCATTCTTCTACTTCAGCTATTCTGCTATTGATTCCTTCTAGAGTATTTTTAATTTCAGTAATTGTGTTGTTTGTCTCTATATGCTTATCTGTTAATTCTTCTAGGTCTTTGTTAATTGATTTTTGCATTTTCTCCATTTTGTTTTCAAGGTTTTTGATCATCTTTACTATCATTATTCTGAATTCTTTTCCAGGTAATTTTCTTGTTTCCTCTTCATTTACTTGGACCTCTGTGTTTCTAGTTTGTTCCTTCATTTGTGCAGTATTTCTCTGCCTTTTCATTTTTTTTTTTAAAGTTATTGTGTTTGAGGTCTCCTTTTCCCAGTCTTCAAGAAGGTTGCATTCTTTCCTTGAAGAAGGTTGAATTCTATCTTCCTTTTGGTTTCTGCCCTCCTAAGGTCGGTCCAGTGGTTTGTGTGAGCTTCGTACAGGATGAGATTTGTGCTGAGTTTTTGTTTGTTTGTTTGTTTTTCCTCTGATGGGGAAGGCTAAGTGAGGTGGTACACCTGTCTGCTGATGACTGGGTTTGTATTTTTGTTTTGTTTGTTGTTTAGATGAGGCATCCTGCATAGGGTGCTACTGGCAGTTGAGTGATGCCAGGTCTTGTATTCGAGTAGTTTCCTTTGTGTGAGTTCTCACTATTTGATACTCCCTAGGGTTAGTTCTCTGGTAGTCTAGGGTTTTGGAATCAGTGCTCCCACTCCAAAGGCTCAGGGTTTGATCTCTGGTCAGGAATGAAGATTCCACAAGTGGTTTGTTATGGCATTAAGGGAGAGTAAAACAAATATCCAAAAATGAGAAACCAAAGATGAACCCCAGACAAATGGCAGTTACAAAATCAGACAAATAATAATTAAAATAATGAAATATACACATGTACACATACACCCATGAGCAAAGTGAAAACAGTCCAACAAAAATAAAGTACAGTAGGTTGATCCAGTGAACAAAGGAAACAAAAAATTATACTTACCAGTTAAGAACAAAACTAGCTTAAGCACAAACTGGAAAACAAAACTAAAGCAAGGTGCCAAGTAGGAATAAAGCAATGAAAAAAAAAACTAACAAATATGTTGAGAGGAAAGGAAAGAAAGAAAAGAAAGAAAGAATAGATATGCAAAGTTAAATAGAGGTAGATGAAGTTTATATACATTAAAGATTAACTGCAAGGGGAAAAGAACAGTAGGAAAGACAATCGAATAAATGTAGAAAAAATATAATAGGTTTAAAAAATTAAAATTATAAAATAAGAGAAAAGAGAAACAAAATGGAAGAAGAAAGAAAGAAGGGGGAATAAAAGGAAACCTCAACAGAACTGCAAAAGGCCAATGTAGAGACAGAAGTTTATAACACCAATAGAAAGTGTGACTGAATATACACATATACATATACACCCATAAGCAAAATCAAAACAGTCCAACAAAAATTAAGTACAATAGATTGACCTAGTGAACAAAGGAAACCAAAAACTATATCTACCAGAACAAAACTAATTACAGCACAAAGTGGAGAATATTGCGTTTTAAGCCAAATTTTTCACTCTCTTCTTTCACTTTCATCAAGAAGCTCTTTAGTTCCTCTTTGCTTTCTGCCACAAGGGTGGTGTCATCTGCATATCTGAGGTTATTACTATTTCTCCCGGCAATCTTGATTCCAGCTTGTGTGCCCATTACCTGCAGCCATTTCCACATACGCTACCTCACTGGACCACTCTAATAAGTGAAGAGACAAACTAAAGCCCCGAGGTGGTAAAGAGCAAAGCCAGGAATGGAAAGTTTATGCTCTTCTCGTGTATCCTATGGCTTCATGTAGCTCAGATTTCTCACATTTCCAGTACAATTTATTAGGAGTTTAACAGTTGGCAATAGAGGGCCTGTAAACTCTTCATGGTATCATCTGGTCCTGTTTGTCCTTCAGTTTATTCATGATTCTGTCCTGGAGTAGAGGAAGTGAGAGCCTTCAAATGCACTTACATCCTCATGACCCATCAGCTCTGTTGCCTCTCATCACTCATTTCTGCATGTGGATCACAACCAATAGATCACCAACTCGGGAGAAGCGCTCCTGCTCCCTCCAAGAGCTCGGGGAAAAAGCCCACACCAGTATTCTTGCCGGGAGAATCCCATGGACAGAGGAGCCTGGCAGGCTACAGTCCAGGGGATCACAAAGAGTCAGATGAGACTGAACACACAAAATGCATGCCACCCCACCTGTCTTCTCTCCAATCATCTATTTATTTATTTTAATTTTTTTAATTTTTTATTGGAATATAGTTGCTTTACAATGTTGTATACATTTCTGCTGCATGGCAAAGTGAATCAGCTATATGTATACAAATATCCCTCTTTTTTGGGATTTCCTTCCCATCTAGGTCACCACAGGGCCTCGAGTAGAGTTCCCTGAGTTACACGGTAGGTTCTTATCAGTTATATATTTTATATGCAATATCAATAATGTACATATGTCAATTCCAGTCTCCCAATTCCTCCCACCCTCCAGTCATCCATTTAAATGCTGTAATCAGTCTCTCTAGACCATCCTCCCACTCCTGTCCTTTTTGCCTACACTCACTGAAACTCCTGTCACAGGGGATCTCCCCTACAGCTCTAACCGTGGACTTTCTACAAAATGCCCTTCTTCTAGCACCTCTAGGTTGTCTGCGCATCCACGCGGCCCTCTCAAGTAAGAGCTGCTTACCTCTTGCTCCCCAGAATTTACAGCATTTGAAGAATGGGGGGTAGCCTGGGAATGAACAGTCAGAATTCTTCTTGCTGCCTGCAACCCTGCCTCCTTCATATCTCATTTCACGTTCACACACCTGTCACTCTATGACACTCTGTGTTTCCATGTCACTATCATATAATGTTTCCCTCGACACTTTCCAGAATTCATTGAAAAGTTAAATAAGTCAATCTTTCTCTTCAGCCCTTCTCTTGGGCAAGTTTAGAGTCTATGTGGATAATCCAAAAATGGATGGAATTCCTTGACCTCCTCAATTTAAAGGCCTTTTTTGTCTTATTCCATTGCAACCACACCCCACCCCATGGTCTTATTCTGGAAACTTGCCAACACCCAAAAGAGCCTGAAGTCTTGAGCTCTGGTATACGACACCACGAACTTCAAGTTCTTCAAACTCTGGGTGACCATCTCCATTTCTATAGCTTCAACTATGAACCAGGCTTAATTTCTCCCCTCAGTTCCACTACCTTGGAGACATTTTAACTTAGATGCCCCTGAAGCACTTAATATTTATCAGGACCCCAGTGAAATTCTACATGATATAATAGTTTCAAGAATAAATTCTCTCCAGAAGTCAGCTCCTTCTTCTGATGTTCACGTTTCTCTTAGTGGCAAAACCATTCTCTCAGTTACACAGCGTTACATTCACCCAATTTTTCCCTGGATGAGAGATTATGTATGCATGTAAGTATGTATGTATTTTATAGCTAATTTTTTTAATTAATTTTTATTGAAGTACAGTTGCTTGAAAATGTTGTTAGTGTCTACTCTATGGCAAAGTGAATCAATGAAATAGATAACTAATGAGAACCTACTGGGAATTCTAATCAGTGCTCTGTGGTGACCTAAATGGGAAGCAAATCCAAAACATAGGGGATATATGTATACATACAGCTGATTCACTTTGCTATACAGTGAAAACTAACACAACGTTGTAACTGCTGCTGCTAAGTCGCTTCAGTCGTGTCCGACTCTGTGTGACCCCATAGATGGCAGCCCACCAGGCTCCCCCATCCCTGGGATTCTCCAGGCAAGAATACTGGAGTGGGTTGCCATTTCCTTCTCCAATGCATGAAAGTGAAAAGGGAAAGTGAAGTCACTCAGTCGTGTCCGACTCTTTGCGACCCCAGGGACTGCAGCCTACCAGGCTCCTCTGTCCATGGGATTTCCCAGGCAAGAGTACTGGAGTGGGTTGCCATTGCCTTCTCCAACACAACATTGTAAAGAATGTCACAAAACATTATATTCACTTTTGATATATCCCTTCTTCTGAAATAACTCTTGAATCCCTCTTATTTTTTCAATGCCACCTGTATTACTATAGTTTCTACCACCATTGACCTAGAGAGAAACAATTGTAATAACCTCCTAAAATGTCTGCCTATCTAGCACCATGATTTCCACGGTATTTTATAAATATTTGTAAAGTAAATTCATCCATGCACGCATGAACAAGTCCTCCCCAGAACTAATGAATCTTGTTGCTGTTCAAAAAGTATTGCTTCCACTTTCTAAGGAACAAAATGGTCTTTAGCCAAATATTCGAGTCCTTCTCTCATCTGACCCCAAACATTTTTCTAGCCACTTCTCCTTTATGCACAATTCACTTCTACTCAAATGTTTCCATAAGCCAGTGGGTCTCAAAGCTGTCTTCAAACCAGGAACACCAGCATCGCCTTGGGAACTTGTTAGAAATGAAATATTGGGGGGACCACCCAAGACCTGCTGAATCAGAAACACTGGGTAACCTGGATGCATGGCAAAGTCTGAGATTATGTTTACAGTATCACATGCATGTCAGTGTCATTCTCTGAACTTGTAATTTCCTCCTCCACTTTCCTTTCTATAAAAATTATACTTCTGTATTTCAAAGCTCAAGTCAAATGCTATCTTTTCTCTGAAAACTTCCATGCTCTTCCAGTAGCATCTAGTTGCTGATTCCACTTACCAGTCCCTTCTCTGAACTCCCATATAAGGTGAAGTTCTTCATAAAGTGTTAATGGCACTCATAGCACACTATCAATGTGTGCATGCTCACTTGCTCAGTCATGTCTGGCTCTTTGTGACTCCATGGACTGCAGCCCGCCAAGCTCCTCTGTCCATGGAATTTTCTAGGCAAGAATACTGGAGCAGACTACCATTTCCTATTCTAGGGAATCTTCCTGACCCAAGGATCAAAACTGCATCTCCTGCATTGGCAGGTGGATTGTTTACCTTGCATCACCTAGGAAGTCCCAATAGGTAATAGTTCACATCTATAAACAAGCAATCAATGCTGAGGCCAAAGTTTTAATGTATCAAGGTCAAAGGCAAGCTCTAATCCAGAAGAAACCATGATATACATACATATATATATATATATATATATACATATATATATGTCTATCTTCAGTAAAGCTGAAACTTAACAAGTATCCTAAGAAAATCCACCTTATTAAAAGTAGAGATAGCACTTCCGTAAAACACTGGTGATGGCCACTCAGCAATGGAGTTTGTGACAGCCACTGTGCTGCCTAGAAAAGAATTTGTGGGAAGAGTCCCATGATTAAAGTCTGTCCCCCATCCAACTGTCAGCAATAACTGCATTTAAATTTCTCACTTGTACTTGGAACAGGGCTACAGATTAAATAGATACAATTCAGCCAATATTTACAAAGCACATACTATGTGCCAGGCACTTTTTGGCTACTGAGAATCAAGCAGTGGAAAGATTTGTGAAGAATACAATCCTCATTGTAACAGGGAAAACAGGACGTCATCAAATAACTAAGGTGTCTATCACATACTTGATTGTTGCCTAGAGTTAGTGTATTTCTAGGACCACTCATCCCTCACTTACCTGTACTTCAGGATGGCCATTTCAGCACATCAGCATAGAGGTAGTCAAATAGATGAGTCCTCGGCCACTTACGTTATAATAAAATCTTGCTATAGTTTGTGTTTTATAGATATTTACCCCCCAATCCTACAATTTTAGCAAGGCCTAAACTTGTGCTTTCTTATTTTATTAGAGAAACAATAAATTATTAGAGAATTTCCTTTTACCAATTAGTGTCATCACTTCGGCTTCCAGGTGGCTCAGTGGTAAAGAATCCCCCTGCCAATGCAGAAGACGCGAGTTCGATCCCTGGGTTGGGAAGATTCTCTGGAGAATGGGGCGACAACCTACTCCAGTATGCTTGCCTAGAGAATCCCGTGGACAGAGAAGCCTGGCAGGCTACAGTTCATGGGGTCACGAAGAGTCAGACATGACTGAGCACGCATGCAAACACTGTCATCACTTTAACAGATTCAGCAGTAAAGAGCAAGGAGCAGTGGTTCCAATACTGGAAATCAGGAAATGTAGAAAGCGGAAGAGATGCAGTGAAGCTAATGAGCATTCACAGTAACCTCTTCTTGTTTTGCAACATGGGTAACGTTCCCTGATTTGGAACTGGTTTTTTTTTTTTTTTTTGAGTTCATGAGTCCCAGAATGCACCTGAGTTCAGAGGAGCATCTTGTATAAGTGTCCTGATGGTGTCCAAAAGGCAGAGGTCTCTGTCTGAGTGATTGCAGAAGTTCAAATAGAATTTTTAAAAAGTCAGTCCTTCTCTGGGAAGGAGGGAGACTCTCTCAAAGGTCAATTAATAATTTCTCATATTCAAGCTTGTAAAGACCTCCTCATTACAGCTTCTGATTATGTTTAGCAATTCTATGCACTCACATTAAACCAAAACAGGATAATAACAAATTTCAAATGAAGACCTTTAGAGTCAAGATCATCAACTTTACACTCAAGGCTATAAAGCAAACTCAGCTATTATTTTGGCTCTCATATTCTTAGACCACAAAGACTAAATAAAAACAATAATCAAGTGGATGTGGTAAACTGTAGCATGGATTCAAAATATATTCTTTCACTAAATGTAAAATATTTACATACTAACAGTGTACAACGTTGGGACTCTTTCCATTGGGAGTTAGAAAGACTGCCTGTTCTGAAAACTAGAAAGGGGCCCATCCCAATAGTCATGCTGACTGCTGAATCCCTACGTGACACACACCACCCCAAATGTCCTCAAGGAAAACAAGTGCTTGAAAATAGATTCTATGATTGGCAGCACCTGGATTTCTCAAGGTTTAACTCTAGAATTAAAACATGGCATTTTCTTCTGAGCAATAAGGCCTGGACATGGTTATATCCATTGGATATATCATAGAAAATGAATCAACAAGACTTCATTTAGGGATAATCCACTCAATTAACTATAAGACAAGTTCAATTAAATCTCACCCATCTTCCTTTTTGGCCCATAGAATCATTTCTTCATTAGTTGCATTTCTACTTTTCCACTTTTCTTTTTTTTTTTTAATTTTTTTTAATATTAATAACACAGACTTTTTTTAAGATTAACAACTATGCTCTTTTTATACGGCTACTACTTCAGAGAGTGTGCAAGAAAAATAATGGAAATCCAGTCAAACTGAGTCAAATTTTCAGTCAGTTCAGTCGCTCGGTCATGTCTGATTCTTTGCGACCCCATGAATCGCAGCACACCAGGCCTCCCTGTCCATCACCAACTCCCGGAGTCTACCCAAACTCATGTCCATCAAGTCGGTGATGCCATCCAGCCATCTCATCCTCTGTCGTCCCCTTTTCCTCCTGCCCCCAATCCTTCCCAGCATCAGGGTCTTTTCCAATGAGTCAACTCTTCTCATGAGGTGGCCAAAGTATTGGAGTTTCAGCCTCAACATCAGTCCTTCCAATGAACAACCAGGACTGATCTCCTTTAGGATGGACTGGTTGGATCTCCTTGCAGTCCAAAGGACTAGGAGCTCTCAATTTCAATGGGAAATGAGGTTAAAATTATTTGCTTTAAAATGAGCCTTGTTAATTAGTTGTAAAATTTAATTGTCCATATTTTCCCTGCTCCCAGTTACCAAGGCTAAACAAAAATTTGTTATGTTTATTTGATTATTCATTTCCTCCTATTGAGGGGGGGAGAAGAAAAAGGTAATTTTGAATTTAAACTTCAAAAAAATTGAAAGTTCTTAAATTTTTATAAGTACCTTTTAAAATATCACATCCAGCAGCTAGAAGCTCAAAGTAAAAAAAAAAAAAATTTCCTTTCTCCTCCCAAAGAAATGTTTTTTCCTCACTAACCAGTGTTCTATTTATAATTTTTTATTCATGTATCACATATATAGTCTTCAGTTATTCTAAATTCCTAAAATTTAGCCTACTAAAGTCTCATTTGAGCCAGAAAAAAAAAAACCTCAAGGCATCAATTTTATTTCTAGAAATCTTATGTAATTCTTAAGCTGTCACAATCAATTTAATTTTTGAGGAGCCATTATTAAATAAATAAAATGAATTTAAGATACTCATTCAATGATCTGTTGTCTAAGTAAGCTATTGACTACACTGTTATTATCTGAGACTCAAATAAATGGCCTCTCTCACATCTTGCAAATGACACTAAACAAACAATTGAGTTTTCAGTTGAACAAACTGCTAGAAGCCAAGAGAACAGGGAAAGTAAAGAACATGCCATTCTGTTCTTGTAGAAGCTAGTCAGGAGGAGTGTTAGCGATACTGGATGGTGCTAGCTTGAGTGAGTGAGTGAAAGTCGCTCAGTTGTGCCCAACACTTTGTGACCCCAAGGACTGTAGCCCACCAGGCTCCTCTATCTAGGGAATTCTCCAGGCAAGAATACTGGAGTGGGTTGCCATTTCCTTCTCCAGGGGATCTTACTGACCCAGGGATCAAACCCCAAGTCTCTCGCATTTCAGGCAGATTCTTTACCATCTGAGCCACCAGGGAAGCCCAGTACTGGTTTAATTCAATTCAATTCTATTTAATTCAATTTGGCACATATTCAGCACCTCCTGTTTGGTGGATCACAACTGACATTTAGAGACCTAGACTTGGAAAAGACTTTGGAAATCACCTATCTAGTCCATTGAGCTTCAAGCTGTATCCCAAGGCAATACTTGAAGAGCCCTGAAAGATGTGACAGGAAGGCTAGACCACGCAGCTTCTAGATGAACACTCTTCCCTCTTCTGCAGGAAATGCTTTGCTTTTAACTGTCACATATTGAAATGCCAAGTATGACTTTAATTCTAAAATGTTATTGTTACAAAAAAAAAAAGTTTGAAAAAATACCTAATTCAATCCATTCTCCAAAATGTACAGATGAGGAAACTGAGACTGGAATTTAAGTCACTGCTGAGGGATTCGTAAATAATTTATGGTAAAATGAGAAGCTCCAATGAATACGATTTCCTAGTTACCACAGAATCACGGAGCCTAGATCAGTGCCTTGTAAATGTTGAATTGAAAAAAAAAAAAAGGTTTGAAGTGATGATACAGGAAGTTAGAGATAGACAGACAGATAGATAGATAGATATTAACAGATAAATTATATTCAAGAGATTCTATCTTCTAGGGGCTTCCCAGGTGGCACTGGTGATAAAGAACCTGTCTACCAATGCAGGAGACATAAGAGGTGCAGGTTCAATACCTGGGTCAGAAAGATCCCCTGGAGGAGGGCATGTCAACCCACTCCAGTATTCTTGCCTGGAGAATCCTATGGACAGAGGAGCCTGGCTGGTTGCAGTTCATAGGGTCGCACAGAGTTGGACACAACTGAAGCAACTTAGCACATACATTTTATCTTCTTTATAGCACATTTTAAGAGCCTCATTCACAGAAAGCACATGCGTGCACACTCAGTTGCTGAGTTTGATCCTTCTGATACCTCTTCGCAACCTCATGGACTGTAGCCCACCAGGATTCTTTGTCCATGGGATTATCCAAGCAAGAGTACTGGAGTGAGTTGCCATTTCCTCCTCCAGGGGATCTTCCCGACCCGGGGATCAAACTCACATCTCCTGGATTGGCAGATGGATTCTCCACCACTGAGCCACCTGGAAAGCCCCAGAGAAAACACATGATGAAAATGTTATATCAATTGCACATATTCTTAGACTTATTCCTAGCATTAGGAAAGGTAAAATGAAAGAAATAAAACAAGTATAGCATATGAGATTCAAAGTTTTGAATTTACTAGGAAAGCAAAGAGAAAGCCTCTTAAAGAAAATAAGAAATGGTGTGTACACTGGTTGTACAGCAAATGAATGGAGAATTATGAAATGAGACCTGAAAGCCGAACTGAAGGTAAAGATGGAGACCAGAATGAGAAAGAGAATTTAAAAGGAAAATAATATTAGTGGCAAAAATAATAATAACAACCAAAATATAAGTTAAAATCAACTTTGTACATATCAATACATATTATCTTAAAAAAATTTTTTTCTGCATATATTGTTGTATCTTTTTGATATTTTGTATTCCAGACCACTTTAATGACCTACTATCAGTAAAACATGTACATTCTGCTGCTTATCCAGTTGAAATGGGCATGCACAGCACCTAATACTACTACTGATGGAACTTTATGATGTATTTGGCTGGATGATAGATGCACTTGGTATCAGAAGAACAAAGAAAAGCTATATAACTCATGCTGGGACATTGAACCTTGGACTTTAACCTTTTTAGCCTTAGTGAAGCAGCTTCATTTCCCCAAGTAAATAAAACCAACAGAAGTACTAGAAACTTACCCTACATTTTTCTGCATGCTTCAAAGAACAAAAACACCATCATCAATATGCATAATTCAAATCAACCTAAAGTAAATTCGATATGCTCTTCACAGTGAGCAAACCTGAGATTTCAAAATATCATGAAGTAACAAATATGAAGATAAATCAGTGTGGTTTATTATCCACACCTACCCATTTTCTCACCCTGGCGTCATTCATAACTTCCATCTACCTGACCCATGTCTTTCAGGTAGATGTATCAATGATTGCTAATAAAATAATGATCTTAATTTTCCCTAGTTACCCACCTTTCTCCATGAGATAATCTTGTTCTGAAATACACAGTGGAGGTAAATAAGATGGTAACAAAACATTAAGAACACTAAAGGTGGTACCACAACAAGGAGGTGAAATGCAAGAAAGAGGGTTTTAAATAAATAAATAAATAAATTATAGATTTAATTCTAGATTTATACAATATGAAATTGTAGAGGAACATTAAAATGAAATGTTACACCTGATGAACATTATGCAGCAAAGGGAATTCAAATACACATTGCAATATATTAGTTTACACTATAGGGGGAAAAAGCAAAAGAAAAATTACGAGCATCACAAAGGCACACAGCTCACTTTAAGTAACTGAAAACAATTGACTAAAGTTATTCATAATTATCGTAACTCTATGTCTCAGTTGGTGAGTTTGCCTTAGTGACCTATTTAGTTTAATGCCAGATTGATATTTAATTCCACTGTAGTGACATATCTTGTTAAGATGGACTATAATGGGATCGTCCAAAAAGTTTCTTCAAATTGCAAATCTTTGTTTTTTCTGAGGCATTCCATTAAACTACACATTCTCCAGAGAACAGCAATATTTAAATACGTGACATTGTGTCACATCTGCACACTCTTTTGTTGTGAAAAAGCACATATTAAGTCTACTGGAGAGGAATTCTCTATAGAAATATTTGGAATTTCCCCACCTACCCCTAGCTCAAACTTTTAAGTAAGAGTTTAATAAATCCTCTTTTGAATCAAGAAACTTTTTTCTAATATCTTTCAGGAAACTTTTAATTTCCTATATATCTACAGCTCTCTAGTCAACTGCTCAGATAATACAATGCATGTTCATTAAATTCATGGCACCAAGTTGGTCATTGTGTCTAATACTTTGAGAGACAGTATTATCACTTCAAATGATCTCAACATCTTGTAGAGATCAGAAACAAAAGGTAAAAAAGAGAAATTGAAATTCAGAAGGCAAACCCAGTTTCATAGAACTAGATGTGGGCATGGGGAATAAGCAAACAGGTAATGACTGTGGTAGAACTTTATCCACAGTACTGGAGAATTCGAAATTGAATGACATGATAAGGAATGCAGGAATCATTGCGTATTCTGTTACTGCAAATGGCCAGGATTGGGATCTCCACATCAAGAGGATATTGAAAAGCTCATCCTTTAAAAGGAGAAATATCTACACCAGGGGTGGGCAAAACGTAGCCTGCCTGCCAAACCCAGTCTGCTGCCTGCTTTGTAAGTGAATAAAGATTTATTGGGATACAGTCATGCTTATTCACTTCTGTATTGTCCTTGGTGGGCTTCCCTGGTGGCTCAGACAGTAAAGAATCCACCTGCAATGAAGGAAGACTGTGGTTCGATCCCTGGGTTGGGAAGATCCCCTGGAGAAGAGAATGGCTACCCACTCCAGTACTTTTGCCTGGAGAATCCCATGGACGGAAGAGCCTGGTGGGCTGCAGTCCATGGGGTCGCGAAGAGTCGGACACAACTGAGCGACTTCACTTTCACTTTTCACTTTCATGCATTGGAGAAGGAAATGGCAACCCACTCCAGTGTTCTTGCCTGGAGAATCCAAGGGATGGGGGAGCCTGGTGGGCTGCAGTCTATGGGGTCGCGCAGAGTCGGACACGACTGAAGCGACTTAGCAGCAGCAGCAGCAGTAGCAGCAGCAGCAGCAAGGAACTAAGATCCTGCATGCTGCATAGCATGGCCGAGAACAATAGAAAAACAAAAACAAAACAAACAAAAGCACTCTCACTTTATTTAAAACAAAATAAAAGGAGGAAAAGATTTGTTTCTGTCCAATAGGAATTGCCTTAAGAGAATAAGAAGTAATTTCCTACACGCTAAGACTGCCAGGTCTAACTCAATGGGGAAAGGACCTTAAAATGTCTCCTATTTTCTGCCAAGTAATCCTTCAGATTAAAGTCAAAATTGTTAAACAACGATAAGCTCATACTATACAAAAAAAGTTGTTATTTTCTATTTAGCATTCTGTAAAAAATAGGTCACTGTAAAATGTTGTAATATTTTCTTTCCTTGTTAATCACACTGACTTTGACAGATCTAGATTGCTATTAACAGTTAAATTATTTCTTCTGCCCTTTCATCCCCAAAATCCTGTGATTCTGTATTCCAGTAAGTCTGAGCTTCAGACACTTTAAAACATGTAAATAAATAAGCTGATTCCCTTTGTTTACATGTCCCTGTTTAACTGACATCAGCAACTAACTACATTCTTATTCTCTAAGAATTTATTAGATCCCTTGAACTGAGAGATTTCACAGTTCAGTTCAGTTCAGTCGCTCAGTCGTGTCCGACTATCTGCGACCCCATGAACCGCAGCACGCCAGGCCTCCCTGTCCATCACCAACTCCTGGAGTTTACTCAAACTCATGTCCATTGAGTCAGTGATGCCATCCAACCATCTCATCCTCTGTTGTCCCCTTCTCCTCCTGCCCTCAATCTTTCCCAGCATCAGGGTCTTTTCAAATGAGTCAGCTCTTGCATCAGGTGGCCAAAGTATTGAAGTTTCAGCTTCAGCATCAGTCCTTCCAATGAACACCCAGGGCTGATTTCCTTTAGGATGGACTAGTTGGATCTCCTTGCAGTCCAAGGGACTCTCAAGAGTCTTCTCCAACACCACAGTTCAAAAGCATCAGTTTTTCTGCACTCACCTTTCTTTATAATCCAACTCTCACATCCATACATGACTACTGGAAAAACCATAGCCTTGACTAGACGGACCTTTGTTGACAAAGTAATGTCTCACCCATTTTTGTCCTAAGTACATTCTTAACCTCCAATCAGTATATTTTCTCTTTAGCCCATCAAGGCTTGATATATCATTTCACACAATGTAATTTCACATAAACCATACATGACCTTTAACATGCCAATGACTGCATCAAATGTTATGGTAAGTTTTTAAATGACTGAATTATTTGGGGACCACTGTAAAAATGTAAAATAATAAAAGGATGTGAAGGAAACAAATGAATTGCTCAACAAAAAGTGTTAAAGGGACTTTTTTCTCCCTTGTGCCTGGGCAGCCTCTCTGTGTCTTCCTAGCCTCTATTTTGCCTGGTCTTTTTATTATGTAATATGACATAATCTACAAAAAAGCAAACTATCTTGAGAACTATATCTTTACATCATCATCCATTCCCCAAGCCCCACAAATTCAATTCTAGAAACAGAGAGAAATGTACACTTTTATTGTATGCTTTCCTGAAAGGAAACAGACTTGACCAGTGGTGAGCCACACACACACACACACACACACACACACACACACACACACACACACACACACACACACACACACACACTGAGCTCTTCACCTGAACTGTCCAATCTCCAAAGCCCCTCCCTCTGCCCCTTCTGACCACACTTTCTCCAGGCAGCCTCCACACTCTGCCCAGTCTGTCTTCTTCCACCAGCCACCCTACACGTGATCCTCTCTGGGACGTGTAGCCATGCCTTACACTCTGACTCTTCCTTACCCAGCTGGAAAATATACTTTGGGGTACATTTCAGTTTAATTCAAAACCCAAAACACATGGACTTCCCTGGTGGTTCAGTGGTTAAGAAATCCCCTGCCAATGCAGGGGATATGGGTTTGATCCCTGGTCAGGGAAGAGCCCATATGCCACAGGGCAACTAAGCCCATGAGCCACATCTACTAAACCTGTTCTCTAGAGCCAGGGAGCCACAACTACTGAGCCCACATGCTGCAACTACTGAATCCCTCATGCCCTAAAGTCCATGTTCTGCAATAAGAGAAGCCAATGCAATGAAAAGCCTGTGCACTGAAACTTGAAAGTAGCCCCCGAAAGCCACAACTAGAGAAAGCTTGCACAGAGCAATGAAGACCCAGCACAGCCAAAAATAAATTAAGCAATTTTAGAAAACATTAATAAAGTACATATAATCTGTGCACAAAGTCAATGGCTAAGTGCTAGAAAAAAAATCAGTTGAGTAACAAAGGATCTTTGCATAATTTTGGCCCTAGAATAGGGTTGGAGAGCACACGTTTCCCTGCTCAGTCATGTCTGACTCTGTTGCGGCACCATGGACTGTAGCCCTTCATGCTCCTCTGTTCATGACATTTTCAGGCAAAAACACTGGTGTGGGTTGCCATTTCCCACTCCAGGGGATCTTCTCTTTCCAAGGATCAAACATGCAACTCTTGCATCTCCTGTGTTGGGAGGTGGCTTCTTTACCACTGCACCACCTGGGCTGTGAAAAATAAATGTGTATTGTTTAAGCCCTGGTCTATGTTGTCTTGTTATAGCAGCCCAAATTGACTAAGACAAAGAACATGCAATATGGTTAAAGTAAAAAAAAGAAGAAAAGGTTGGGTGCCAAAGATATAATTAAATGTTATAGAAGTACTCAGAAATAAATAACAAATTTTTAGTTGGGGGGACTAGGAAATGACTATGTGAGAACAAGACATTTAAGCTGCGAGCCCAATTTCAATGAGCATAAAATGCATTTCATACTAAAGAGAGATGATAAACACGGGCAGATAAATGTGAAAGCACATTATGTGTTTGGGGAATATCATACTGACATTAAGATAACGGGAAAATAAAGAGCAGAAGGAAATGGGAGGATAGTGGGAAATGAAATTGGAAAGTGACTTGGAGTCCATTCAGTCATTAAGCTCATAATAACTGGATGTCTACAGCGTGGCAACCATACCATGTCAGGCACTGGGGTACATGGCCAGTCAAGGCACACAACACAATTTCTCCTCTCGTGTGATTGTGTTAAAACATAATGCCAGGAACAAATCATTGTAAACTGTGACAAGCAAATGAAGGAGAGGTTAGTAGTGTGGAATCATATTGTATGGGGACCTAGCCTGTGGGAAGCTTGGGTAAAAGCTTCTTTGAAGAGGGATATTAGAGTGAAGATCCCAAGGATTATATTTCATCACAATAAGAGGTGAGATGACAAGAAAGTACTCCAAAGAGCCTCAAAGGGGAGTTCCCAGACGATCCAGTGGTTAAGACACAGCACTTCCAATGCAAGGAACAAGGGTTCGATCCTTGATCGGGGAACTAAGATCCCACATGTTTCATGGCCAAAAATTAATTAATTAATTGATTTCTGTATACCTAAAAAACATAAAGGCATGAAAGCATGAAACTAGATAAACAGGAAAGAAACGATGTGTGGCCTCAAGTCTATCATCAGAGGATCAGGAATCACTGAAGGCGATGGGCAGTACTGATTTGAAAATGAAACTTTTTCCTGGACCAGAGAAGTCTATTAGGCTAAGGACTTGGCATACAGAGATTATCCCATTTAGCATAGCAGATGTGTTTCTAGAAACAGAAAGATTGAATCAGCAATACCTGAATCATGCTTACAGAGGTACATTTTGTCAGCATCATCTAGATAGACGGGGGAGACAGTCACTCTTTCATTCTCTGCAGATCTCCTCAAGTCATAGCATACCTCCAGCAACACCGGTTTGCAGCCATAGTTTAATGTAATGGTTGACCAGTACTTCCACACAGTGTGGCTGTTTTTGATACCCTTTCTAAAACCAAAGCATTAGTCCCTCATTGCCTGTGACCTTTATATCTTGCTCTCTCTATCAGTTCATTGGGCTTCCCCGATACCTCCGTTGGTAAAGAATCCGCTTGCAATGCAGGAGACCCCAGTTTGATTCCTGGGTCAGGAAGATCCCCTGAAGAAGGGATAGGCTACTCACTCCAGTATTCTTGGGTTTCCCTTGTGGCTCAGCTGGTAAAGAATCCACCTGCAATGTGGAAGAACTGGGTTCGATCCCATTTCATTAAGCTCCTTCAGCCACTTGAAAAAAAATCAATCTTTATGTTTGGCAGCATATCTTTTGCTTGATTTTCTGGATGGAGGCAGGTCCATTACATTTTCTGGCAGCCATCTTGAGTCAAAATTACTTACGGGAATATATAATAATGGCAAAAATAGAGACTGAAATTGAGGGCATTTGCAGTATGGTACAGTGATCCTCATTGGCTGAGAGAGCAAGTCTAGCCCAGTTTGTCACATGAGCTCTTATTGGCTGAGAGACTCTGCTAGCACACAAAGCTCGGAAGCAACTTCAGTCTATGGCTGCACTGTACATGAATGAATGTGCATATAGGTTACTTTTATTGTAGAAAAAAATACTTAGAGACAAATAGCACTATAATATGTCAGGTCCTTATAACAAATCAGGACACTCAATTGAACATGTATTTGTGTGGATAGTTTGTAATGATATGATCCTATGGTTTTTTAATGTTTGGCAATAATTTTTTGCATTTAGGAGAACATGTTTTGGTATACACAAAATATATGAAGACATTAGTAAGGTCAGCTATAAAAGGATAATGCTGTCTTCTTGCAATTACAGAAATGACAGCTCCAAGTTGAGAAAAGATCCTCGCAGAAAAAGAACGTCATGGTGTCACTCCTGATAACTTCTGTTACAAGATCTCCTCCTCAAGTTAATAACATTACAATGAGCAAACACATATGCAAATGTGATAACTAATAATCAGAGGCAGAGTAACACATGACCAAGTGAGATTCACATTCAGGGAGGGAGGTAGAGTATAAGGGCTTTGAATAAAGAGAGAACAAAAAATGAGATAACAAAACAGGGAATGACTTGAGTGTTAAATAGAGTTGAATTCACAGAGCTTGGGATCTTGGAAACTCTTGGGGCGGGGGGTTGTGCAGAACACTAGCTTGTTCATTTTCACTAAATGAACAAACTCTAGACAGAGAGGCAATGGAACTCATTCACTGGGTGGCTTTTGTTAACTGTCCTAGATTATGGCAACTGTAGCATTTTCTCCTTTTGACTGCTCCTCCTGCCCATTAACATAGCCAAAGAAGTCCAAGTCAGGCCAGGAGACTTAGGAAATTAAGGCAGTAATGATGTGTTTTGGGGGGAAACATCCAGCTTCAGCATGGAAAGGGGAGTCAAGAGGGGGCAAGAATGGAATACAAAGAGCTGACTCTTTGGAAAAGACCCTGATGCTGGGAAAGATTGAAGGCAGGAGGAGAAAGGGAAGACAGAGGAAAAGATGGTTGGATGGCATCACTGCCTCAATGGACATGAGTTTGAGCAAGCTCTGGGAAATAGTGGAGGACAGGGAAACCTGTTGTGCTGCAGTCCATGGTGTCACAGAGAGTTGGACATGACTGAAGACTGAACAACAACAACAAAGAATGGATTAAAGGAGGCCAGTAAAGAGATTAAGACAGCAGCCTAAGATGTCTTCTTAGAAGAGATCATTTCATGTCCTGATAAATAGTTCTAGGCTTATCTTGTCATTCTTGATGGGTCATTTTGAAATTCCACTGCACAACAAAACTGGGAAATTTTCTTCCAGACTCTACTGAAGGTCAAGACAAAACACCTACTTCTTTTCCCAACTCCACACTACTCCAGTCTGTTGCCTTCTGACAACCCTGGCCATGAGTAGACTCACATCCTCTGCTGCCCTTCCGCTACCTGTTTTAAGAGCTGCCTCTGCCAGCACTCAGGGTGCTAACTTGATGGGCAGCCCTGGCATTCAGCTCTCAGGTAAGCAACAAGCAATGATCAAATGGCTTGTGTGTGCATTTTGCATTGTACGTTATCATTTCACACCTCCTAACAATAACTCTGCAAAGAAAACCTTATGCCCACTCCCCAGATGCAAAAAGGGATCATTCAGGGAGTAAAAAGACCTGGTTCATGTCACACACAGCTAGTCAACAACTGGGCTGATTTGAACCCAGGTCTTCTCCGACCTCAAAGTCCTGGACCTTCTCACGGCACTGTGCTGCCTCCTAGTGGAACATCCGCCTTTGACCCATTTTTGTAGTTCACAATATCAAATGAATCCATATTATTATTTCTTTTTTCTGATGTACTCCTGAGTTTAAAATCACTAGTGGCTCAGAAGGTAAAAAATCCACCTGCAATGCAGGAGACTGGGGTTCATTCCCTGGGTTGGGAAGATCCCCTAGAGAAGGAAATGACAAATCACTCCAGTACTCTTGCCTGGATAATCCCATGGACCGAGGAGCCTGGCAGGCTACAGTCCACGGGGTCACAAAGAGTCCGCACAACTGAGTGATTTTTCACTTTCACATCCCTTGAGTTTATTTCTTACATTTTTATTGGAGTACAGTTGATTTACAGTATTTTTGTAGTTTCAGATGTGCAGCAAAGTGAATCTGTTATACATACACCCACTCTTTTTTAGATTCTTTTCCCATATAGGACATAATAGAGTATTGAGTAGAGTACCCTGTGCTATACAATAGGTCCTTATTAGTTATCTATTTTATATATAGTAATGCGTATGTGTCAATTCCAATAATCCAATTTACCCCCCCTCCCCCGTATTACTTTTAAATTGCTTCGAAAATAAAAAGAAGATTGATATCTTTCTCCCTATATAGGGCGTACTGTGGACCCTAACAGAGTTTACTGTTTCCTTAGATATTCAGTTATTTACCATTGCCAAGGGAAGGTTGATCAATAAGCTATCTACATCAAGGCTTATGGTTAGATTTTGTAGGAAATAGGTCATAATTTTTTTATAATTCTAAATTATTCTATTACCACCACTATTGATAGCAGCAGGAAATATAGCAAATGAAGATCACTGGACATGGCCTAATAAAATGAGTATGGGTCGTTAGGCTTCCCTGGTAACTCAGTCAGTAAAGAATCTGCTTGCAATGTGGGAGACCCAGGTTCAATTCCTGGGTAGGGAAGATCCTCTGGAGAAGGGAGTGGAAACCCACTCCAGTATTCTTGCCTGGAGAATTCCATGGACAGAGGGGCCTGGTGGGCTACAGTCCATGGAATCGCAAAGAGTCAGACACAACTGAGAGACTAACACTCTCAATAAATAGAGGATGGAAAATAAAAGCTCAAAATAGCAATATTACTAAAATAAATACCACCTACTATCTTCCAAGAACATTCAGAAGTTGAATCTTTTACTCTCCTAGGAGGTCAGCATTCCTGTCTGTTTTACATATGAGAAACCCAAAGCCCAGAGAAGTTAGGAACCTGTCCAAGGACACATAGCTCATGAATCCAGAAGCTGTAATTATAACCCAAGGTTACTTTACTTCAAGACCCTTGCTTTTCCTACTATGCATGTCTAGCTCCCTAGTTAGAAATCTCACTTCTGTAGATTAAACAAATTTTCAAATTTATTTATATAAAGCACTACAAGAAATACAAGGAGGAAAACAAAGATGAAGAAGACAAAAATAAATGATAGTGTGTCCCCTCCAAAACTCATCATGCAGGAAAATCTCTAAAATATTTGTTAAGTCTTTCTTATTTTAGTGGTCTATCCATCTTTTAAAATTTTATTTCCCATATGCCAACAAAGGATTCTTTTCTCATTATATGCTTCTTATTTTCAGTTAAAGAGGCCACCAATTCAAAGTCATCATTAAAATTTTTAACTTGACCTTTCTATACATACGTCTATGTATGTATGTATACATCATAGATATATGTATAGGTATAGATAGGTGTATATATACATTGATGTCTATACATGTATCTATAGGAAGAGATACACATATGTGGATCTATATAGCCTACCTATAGATATAGATATATAGAGATCAGACATGAGCTAGTTAATTTTTAGGGAATTCATAAATCAAGACAACAACCTTCTTTTTAAAAAATGTATTCTTTATGTCATTGGGAAACTGAAGTGTACAGCCACTTTTGTTTCATATGGTCAGACGAATGGGTTCAGTGCTATTAATGTGTAAGACATTTTCAGTATTCCTTTATTTTTCACTCAGTTCCCTAGCTGTGGCATCATATTCCACTCAGAAACATGCACACGTCAAGTTGATATGTTCTATTTTTATTTCATTTTCTTATATATTCTATTTTTTAATTAACAAAGTGCCAGGACAGTCTCCCACATGATCTATCACAGTTAGACTTGATCCTTTTTCCAAAATGATGATGGAAAAAAACAAAAATAACAACTTCTATATCCAGATTATGTTGCAAACATAGGTAGTAATTTTGATTACTGAAGACATATGTCAACTGAAAATAAGACCAAGATGATTAAATCATTTTATCTTAACCACCAAATTGTTGTTGTTGTTCAGTCGCCCAGTCACGTCCAACTCTTTGCAACCCCACGGACTGCAGCACGTCAGGCCTCCCTGTCCCTCACCATCTCCTGAAGTTTGCCCAAGTTCATGTCCATTGCATTAGTGATGCCATATAGATAGTAATTTTGATGACTGAAGACATATGTCAACTGAAAATAAGAGCAAGATGATTAACTCATCTTATCTTAACCACCAAATACCAGCCATAAAACAATAACCAGCACTCACAAATGACTAGTCCTGGGTTTGAACTGGTGACCTGAAAGTCAGAGGCTTTTTACTTGCCCTTCCTGAAGCCAGTTCCTAGAGTCATGCACTGACCCTAGTCTGAACATCACCAGATCAGTAATTGGACACATAACAAAGCAACAGACGGCCTTTATATCTCTAAAGACGTAATGTTGAACTATTTGGTGTTTTCTTTTTGGTCTTCCTTTCCTTTCTAGTTTGACAGTTTTTAAAAAAAATCATTCTACAGCATTCTGTTTAGATGCTCTAAGTTGAATTTTTGCAGGGCCAACCAAAAGTGTTTCAAATCAAGGAGAAATGAGTCCTTGCCTGAGAGCCTTTGCAGAGTAATGCGGTCCCCAGAGAACCCGAGCTGCACTCAGACACAAATGCTCAGCGAACTAACTGTCTCCTAACGGCAGGGGTGGCCTAGCTCCGGTATAAATGTAAAACCCCATGAAAGCTAAAAGTAAAGGGAACGTAGGAAAGTAACGTAATGTGTTCGCCATTTTGGGCTTTAGAAGTGCACGGCAAGATTTCCCCTTGGGATCGCTCCACTTTGTAGTTTGTTTCTCTGTATGTCCTACCTCATTACCTTCTTTCAGACACCTGAACTATTCGTGTTTCCTTAACTGGAGCTATGCTCTGAAGAGCTACCCCCAAAATCCTTCATTGCGGAGAAGGTCATTACATAGTGGATAGAAACCTTCAGGGGGGAAAAGCCTATATCAACTGGTGGTATAATCCCCAAGGGGAAACAGACTTTAGTTGAACAATCAGAAACCTGGCTTGCTTTATGGTGTTTACACTGCTGCTTGCTAATGGATCACCATAAAGGAAGCAAAAGGGCTCTTACACCATTGAGTAGGCTATCATGGGAGTCTTCTGAGTGTGCCTTTTTTATTTGCTGCAGTCAGGTTAATGAGCTCACCAGCCCACTTGATGTTGAGGACTTTGTAACAAAGCAATCTCTCATTAAATGCTGCCTGGCACCACTCTCTTGAAGCAAAGGGACATTCAGATTATTGAATGCCTTTGTACTCCTCATTCCTACCAGGCTGTGGAGTCCAGCAGTGGCATTGGTCCCACACACTTCCTGGCAGGCATCCAGTCAGTCATCCGCCTGCCCTCTTCAAACTGCGTGGGCATTTGCCAATCTAAGCAGCACTGGTAGGCAAACAAGCATGGCACACGACTCCTTTGGCTGGGAGCCAAATGTGCAGCTGAACAATCTAATTTGTTTCTACTGTAGAGAGAAACATTCTTCCCCATTCTTTCCTATTCAGTTGAATTTACATGTAAAAGTTTTGTTATGGTACAAAGGAATGTGCATTTATCTACATTTCCTTTCTGCTTTTACACCTTTTTGGACTTAACAGTGCAGGTCATGATTTTGTCTGTGGCTTTCTTTTAAGTACCTCCTGGCTGACAGTTTCTTCAGTGAAATGACCCCGGAGTGTTATCAGCTAGCTAGCAGGTGTGTCTCTATGCAGAATCTTGCAGACAGAAGTGCATCTTGGGTAAAGAGCAATCTATGCAGAATCCAGCTTTTTTCAACATTACTCATGAGATTTAATGGTTCACTGTCATTAAAAAAAAAAAAGCTAAAAAGATTTTTTTTTTCAATTTTGATATTTTTGCAGTGTTGATAATGCCCTGAGGCAAACTGACCTCAAATGGGATCATGTAATTATTATTTTTTAAAATGCATCTTATTATATTTTAATAAACAGTTGTCCTTTGCTACTAATAATTTCTCTTTCCAAGCTAATAAATACTTACTTTAAAAATTTTGAGAGCACATAAAATAGACACTCAAAAATTAAGTATAATTTTGGCTCTGGTGTTACATTTAGGCATAGAAGAACATGTAGGGGTATTTTGAGATAAATAAAGCTATAACCATAACTACTATTCAATTTTCAAATAAAAATGAAGCTTATTTCACTATTTTAGAATAGCTCTTTGGAAAAAATAATTATAATAACCTTAAAAAGCCAGAACATTTTGGAAATTTTCCCAAAGAAGCTTGTCTATCAAATCAAGTGAAAAGAGTCTACCTATACTCCTAAATTTGAGAACATAAACAAGACTATGAAATGTAAATTCAAAACTGCTCCCTGAGAAAGATTCACAATTTAAAACCAAACCAGAAAAAAATAAAATATAAATGTGTAGTTTGATTCACAGCAAAATAGCTGTCAGGAAGAAAACAGTCTTAAAACTAGCACACTCTTCTCTCGTGTTTTTAAATATTAGAATGGGAAAGACAGTGACTTAACAATATTAATTTATTTTTTTCAGACTGTGTCATATTTCTATTTATATCATGCAGTTTAAGAAATAACAGTATTGTGAAGTATAAACCCAAAACCCTGCTCTATAGATCATTCATACTGCTTACTACAGAGTTTAATATACATGTTTGCAGTTTGCTTACATAATGTCAATTCAAATGCTTCTAAATTTTTTAAGTATTTGCTGTGTTCAGGTTACATGGGTATCAAATCTAATGTTTATTAAATGTTTCCTATATTTAAATTTATAATGATTTTTCAAAAAGCATTTTCATTTCACATTACTATACTTACAGATTAATTTTATGTCTGGTTCTAGGTATTACCTGTTACAAACATGGAGTAAATCTTTATTAAAAAACACATCTAGCTCTCAACTCAGTCATTAATTTAGCATCACTTGCTATATAGTCTTTATGAATTGTCAACTAAAGAGCAATATGAAACAGAAAAAGCAAATTAATAGTCTAAAATATCTGTGATCATTATTTTTAAAAAAGAGTAGATTTGGATAAAATATATACTGCCTGCAATAATTTTTCCTAAAGGAAGGGATGAAGGTATTTTAAAACACAAACTGCAGGCAGCAAGGTAAAAGAAAAAAAAAAGCCTAAGAACAGTAAAAATGAGTTGGTAGGTGGATGGAGCTTTTCTTACTAGATGAGTGTTCTGTGTTGTTCTTAAGGATGCTTCAAAATGATGGAAGTTTATTCTATTTTCCACCTATATGTGTATGTATATATATATATATATATATATATATATTCACATCTTAGGTCAGTCTGGATGTTTGAAGACTTGAAAACAAAGCATTCATCCAATGGTCTGAATAGACTGAGTAAGCTACATATTTTGCTAAACTGCAGACAGGCTATCTACAACATTTCAAGGAAATCTGTCTTACTGATTTCTAAAGTAGCTTAATTCTCTATTACTATGACCCAGGTAACTTGCTATCATCTTTACTTGTACAAAAATCTATGGAAAATTGAGAAATGTCTCAATCACAAAATATTGCTGTTAGTATTAATCTAATAGAAACAGTTGCAATTTTGGAGTATTTGTAGAGAAACTGATTCATTTAAAAATATAACCATGTAACTATCTTTGAAAAATTGCATGAATGTTAGAATATGACTGATTCATGTGAAATGATTGAAGAAAATGCATATAAATTCCTTACCGTTTCCAAATATTCATGTCTTTGTTATTATCTCAGCTGATTTTTAAAAGCCTTACAATATTATAATTTGAAGATAGTTCTCTTGTTCAATATATTATTTAGTCACTAAATTTTTGCTTTTCTAAAATAATGAATAACTAAGAAATCTACATGTGTGTGAACACGTATGACCAGATAATAGAACACAGCCTACTCCATTAGATTCTGGCCAATACTTACATTTAATTTTTTGAAAGGGTCACCTTTTAAAAGAATCAAGTTAATAACAAAGGTATACTTACATAAACATATTTTATGTGTATGCCCAAATATTCTACTATTAAAATAACAATTTACAATGAAAACTATGAATAATAACAATATTTTGAAAGCCAGAATCGTAGCCTATCTTAAGTGATTCAGATAAGCAGGTTGGTTGGCTAAATGCTCGGCAAGTAGTCTTCAATTTTTTATCTAGCTATTTATAGAAAGCTGCAGAAACAGCTGAGCTGAGTGAAGTGATGTCACATTTGCTGATGGAATGGTTTGTTCCAGAGCACGCCCAGAGGCTGCGTGAGTCTACTTAAGGTTTGGTACGCAACCCTAAGCAGTGAGAAGGTGTAAACATGGGCATTTTCCAGCCCCACCAATCAATATCGCATTGATGACTTTCTACTGACCTTTAACCCCACGAGGAATACCAATAGCACCATACTGAATCTTCCTTCTTCAAGGGCTGCCTAGCATAAGCTACCAATTTTACAATCGATCAAAAGTCATCTCTGTGAATAAAGCTTGAGATTTCAGGCAACAGCAAGCAATTTTTGAAAGGTCAGGGCTGGGTTTTTATTTGCTTGACCTGTGCTTTCAACTTGTATCATAGTTCTTTATAACCACTAAAAGTAGTACGAAAATTTCAGATTTTTTTTCCCCATGTATTTTTAGTAAGCCTTTGGGCATTTTCACTGTCCCTAAAAGAATATGGTTGCATGGCAACCTTCACAGTTGCTATGGAGACTCCATGTGTAAGCAGCTGCTGCAATCAGCATTAACTCCAGGCTTGCAGGTTTGTCATTCCAATACATAGGGAGGGGAAAGCAAATAGGACAGCACATTGCTGTAAAGGGGAAGTCACCTAGATAATGTCACTCACAAACATATGTTCCACAATTATTCTTTCCACTGTTTTATTGCTGCAATTATAGCTAAACTAAGATTACAAAATTATATGGTTTTAATTTGCCTCTATTGACTATGTTTCACTTCCATTAAAATTAAGTCTGAACCCATTTACGTGGAAAACTGCTGGCTTTCTGGAAAATTTTTTTTTTGCTTTCTCATTTAATGTCAACAGGAAAAAAAAAAAAAATCAATGCCCGTGAAACCTTTGTGTGAAGCAAGCAACTTAGCCAAAATATAAATTAATGTGACATGGACAGCACAGCCCTATCCCAAAGTACCACCCAGAGTTGTGTCAGGAATAGACCACAAAGATGCTTCAGATGACACTGATCTGAGTCTTTAAAATGTAAGCAGAAAGGCCAGTTAAGCCATCTTAAGCTTCTATCCTCCAATGATTCCATCAAGCTTAAATATTGCAGCACATGATTCCAAAGTCAAAGTCCTTTAAAAAGGAAACTGAAGAACAGAGATGGTAGGAAAACTGCAGTTGATACTTCTCTCAAACTGACTGTTATCTAACCCTTATGAGCCTGGATACTGCAAGTATCTTGGATACTCACAATAACCGATGAATTTATTCCCTAAGAGACAAGATCTCTTAATGCACAGGCACAATATTATTAACTTAGAATCATTTACAACATAACATAGCTTTATTTACAATATAACATAATTTTGCATCCCCAAAATAAATAATCGGTTAGTACTCTTATTCTAATATTTGTGTCTTTCTTGGAGATATAATACTTCTTCCCAGAAAATTAAGAATCATCACTAAAAATCAGCATTTTACTTAAGGGCAATGTAACCATTTGTTTTCTAATTTATAGGACATAATACTCACTATCCTACAAGCAAGTAAGTAGTTTTCATTGTATTTAATTAGATTCAAGTGGCAACACAGGGTTTTCACTCTACAATATAGAAGGGTTACCTTTTTTATTTTAAATTTTTGTTATTTAATAATCATGAATCCACAAAAGATTTATCAAATATACTTCTGCTTGTATATATAAGTTGCTGACATGGAACAATGTTAAAATGAAGCCTTCTGTAAAACTTTAGGATAAACATAGGCAATATCAGCATTAAAGACAGCAATTTGGTTTTAATATTCATGCAGAAAAAAAAATTACTATTTTTTATTATATATCACTTAGAAGCTTACATTCAGACATGTCAGGCAAGGTATTTCTTGAATGAAATGATAATATACAAAATCTCTGTGTGTGTATGTATGTATATTATGTATACATACACATACATATAAAGTATCAGCAGCATTATCTTTATATTAGAAATATAGGACATGATAATAAAGTATAATTGCCTCTTTTAAAAAGCTTTACTTAGACACATTTAAAAGGTGAAATTTAACAATAGCTAAGAGGTAGCATGTTAATATGTTCATGATTAAAATATAAGACACAAAAAATTCAAAAACTTATAATTACCATTTTAATGGATCTTTAAGTAGATATCTAATTGCACAATTCATAGACCTTTTTAAAAAGAACCAAATGTTGAGTTATCCAGTGTTAGAATGCTTTTGTTAATCGAATGTTTTCATTTTTCACCTCTAAGCATAGATTAGAGTAAACATTCATTTTTTAATTGCAGTATGCTATAAAAATACACATCCTCCTGCAGACTTTGCTCACTACCGTTTGGACGGAAGCTTATTTAGGTTCAGGGAATCAAAATACAGTCTCCAAACCCTGAAAATGAAAACACTGATAGGCCCTTAAGCATAGCAGCATTAGCAGGTGCTGCTGTAATACACAAATCCAGATAACATTAAGTGACCTATTTTTAAAGCCTGTCCAAGAAAAAGCAACATCAAGAAATTGAATTCTTTGCCCTTTGCTTTTATAGTTCCTTGTCATGCAATCTTTAAATCAGAAAGGGTGATCACCACAAAACAAATCCCCAACCTGATACATACAACAGGAGCATCTTTTGCCATCCCCTAGACTGGTACTTAGGGCCTATTTATTACGGTTTGCATTTTACTGGAATACAGGGCAGAGAATTTACACTCAAGTGAATGCAAACTTACCAACCAGGATTTCAAACCAGGTCTTTTAGATAATAGGCCATGTAAAATCATGTTGGGTTGTTTTAAATATTGATCACTTCTCAATATATTTTAGATTAACCTGGAAGATATTGCCCTTCAATTTGTATAAGAAAGGCACTTTAACATTTTCAGTTTGCATATTTTTACAGTAAGATTAGAACTCCAAATTTGCCATTGCCAAACTAATCAAAGCATGAAGTCTTTGAGCTCTAAAACTATAGACTACATTTTAATTAATATAGTAAAGCATATACCTATAGTTGGAGATACAAAATGCACTTCAAACCGGTTTTCTGATGAACGAGTTGTAAGTGCCACTTTCTGTAAAAGTGACATGAATCCATGAAGCAATTATTTGGATAATTTAAGCACTATTCCCCATAACTAAGAATGAGAAGTTTTTATTTGGGTTGAATAATAAGAGTTAGCTGCATCCATTGAATGTAGTATACCAGCTTCAACTAAATTATTTTTATGGCTCACTAAAATAAGAGAAAAATGTAATCTTTTCTCCAACAACTTTGAAAATTTTCACAGCTATGAAATATTAGAAATAGTATAACAGGTACTCATATATTCCTCACTTACATCAATAATTATTTACAATTTTGGCCACATTTGCTTTCTCTTGGTCAAAAATTATTGAATATTGGCAATATCATGTTTCCACCTAAAACATATTTTGTTACGCTGAACCATTTGAACTTAAGCTACAAACATCTTGACATTTCTCCCCCAAATATTAGTACTTCAGCACATACCTCCAAAAAGTAGGATTATAGCACTTCATAAACCATAACATCATTCACACCCAATGAATTAACACTGTTACAACAGTACTATTATAAAACCCACATGTAAAACTTCTCCTGTTCTCTTAATAACATCCTTTATACTTTATTTGGTTGGTGGGGAGGATGTTTGGAATCCAGCCAAGAATTACAGACTATATATTGCATTTAGTTATACATCTCTCTAGTCACTTTTAATTTAGAACACCTCCTCACTGTTTGTTTCAAATGCTTTGAAATTTTTGAAGAACCCATGTCAGCCATTTAAATGTCCCAGAATTTAAATTTTTCCCAGTTGTTCTTTTAACAATTAGATTTAAGTTAAGCATTTTTGGCAAGAGCACTACAAAGGTCATGTTATACCTGGCCATAAAAGATTACCTTCTGATAAAGGACTGCACCCAACCTCCATCATGGGTGTGTTCAGTTTTCTATTATTAATTTGAATGAATTGCTAGGAAAGCACAGTCGTTTGCTATTGTCACTGAAAATATGAAATCCTACAATTCACTTAAAATAATTTGTTTTATTATACTGCGGACCTGGATCCCTCAGCCATTTTATTCATGTGGCTTATAATGAAAATTTGGGGGTGCCTAAACACTCTGTGATTAAATTCCCTTCACCCAACCTCCTATTCCCTGACAGCTGAGAGAATGGCCAGCTTGGAAATAAAGGCATTTCATTGCATGTTTGTGTTCTAAGGGCTAGCAAAATGAATTTTTATCCCAGGATTTCAAATATATATCATATTTACTACCTCAGTATTGCATATCTTTGTAATACTTACCAAAAAATGACAATTATTTGCAAAAAAAATTACTTTCCCAACACTATTCCAAAGAGCACAGTGAAAGACAGAACATAATTGTTCACATTTTAAAATCTTTTAAAATAATTATGTAACTTAAAATGGTATTAAAGAGACAGATATAAAGATATTTTATTTCATTGATTGGGAAAATCAAGAGAGAAAAGTATTTGATGGAAAACAAAGGACCTCCAAGAAGTGTCAATGACATCCAGCATCTACCTGTTTTCAACCCACCTGACAATTTACATGTATAAATGGAGCTTTGTCATTTTTTGAGAGCAAAAAATCCAGAAAATATCCCTAATGTGTCTTTACTGCTCCCATTCAATCATTCATTATCTAGTCCTTGGTTCTGATTTGCAAATAGAAAACTACATTTGGAACACATGCTCTAAAGACCTCTTATATTGAATAAAGTATATGGGTCTTTCAACCTTTATAAAGCTTTTCTATAAAAGGTAAAATAATATGCATTTATTTTTGTCAACCTATCAAGAATGGAACTACCCCCAGATGCCAACAAGTTCATTTACTTTTTAAGTATTTTAGACATTTTTTGTTTTATTAGAACTCATGAGCTTCAAATCCCTTATGTCAGGATGCCTTATAAACTTAAATCTTTATACAAACGCTGGGATAAAGAGGCCAGGTGGATTCAAATGTACAGGGATCAAAACTCACATTTACTGGTGGCATTACATTTGGCGAGTCACTTAACCTTTCTGAGCCTTAATTTTCCTTATAAAATTAGGATGTTAATAGCTACCATTTAGAAGGAAATGTATGAAAAGTACATGGCATAGAGTAGGTGCTCCGTAAGTTGTAACTAGTTGTATCTTTTAAAAAACCATTATCATTTATTCATTCTCCGCCAAACTCCCCTCCCATACAGCCTGACACATAACATTGAGCAGAGTTCCATGATATATAAAATAGGTCTTTGTTAGTTATCCATTTTAAATATAACAGTGTGGATACATGTATATGTATGACTGAGTCCGTTCGCTGGTCACCTGGAACTACCACAACATTGTTAATCAGCTATACCCCATTACAAAATGTTTTTGGTGTTAAAAAAAATGAAATTACAAGAATTTAACCCAGAAAAAAATAAAAACCATGATCATAGCCCTAATTTCATGTACAATGCTATATGCTAATAATCTTTTGACTTCTTTAAATAGGTAGGTGAGATACATCCAATGTAAACTTTCTTAGGTAAAAGTACTCTTCCTTGAAACTCTATGGCTAATTTAGACACATATATGCACCTGCAGTTATATATACACAAAATTACACATACATCAGTGGAAAATTTTGGTGTAACTAAAGTTCTGAAATGATAGAAGAAATGTAATTGACCTCAGGGGAAAAAATAGCCAAGTACTTTGTATTCCAGAATCCTAGCATACCTGTTTGATGTTGCATAAAACAAACATACAATCTAAATCTGAAAAGTGGAAGCTCTGCTTATATACCACAGTCAAGAATTATCCCAAAATGCAACTATTATTCATGCTCTCAACATGACAATCAAACCAAAAGAGGGAATTATCTAGAACATGGCAACATTTCACTATGTTGCTCAAGAACATGCAAAGCTCAGCATTAATTCTGCATACAAAGCGACAATCAATACTAATGTTTAAGAAAGGATTTCTTGAATTCAATAATTTTTTTAATTGTTGCTCCGTATCCTTATTTTCATTTCAATTTTTAGTTTTACTTGCTTTCAGAGTAGTCAGGCAGTATTACATTTTGCCTAATAATCTGGTTTAATATCTGTCTTTTAAATGGAAATCATAAGGTTTTCTGCCTCTTAAACAATGTCTTTAAATACTTCCTTTTTCCTTACATCAACATCACAATATTGTAATTATCCTCCAATTAAAATTAATCAATTAATTAAAAAATAAAGTTAAAATTAAAAAAAAATACTTACCTTTCCCAACAGACATATGTTTAAATTTGAAAAAAATACTGGCACTGAGTATGTAAACCTAACTCTGTGAAACCTGTATAATAAATGTTTCCAAAAAAAGGGAAAAAATCATAGCAATGAAAAAAAGGAATAAGCTGAAACTGTAGGAATTTAACTGAATTCTCTTAATTCGGACAGTCAACTCTGGGATACTAATGTACAATGACATATAAAGATACAGTATTCTTACATAGGAAAAATTTAAAAATTCAAGTCACTTAATAATTTTTAATAAAAGTCTAAATCATGTATAAAACTTAGCTCTTTGAACACAAATATATGATTCTCACTAAAGGTTTATATTTGGAAAGAAAATTGCTCCTCTGATAGCCCAATTTTACAATCTTTAATGTCAGAGCTGATAAGTTACTGCCAAGAGGACAGTGTTATAAATGAAAATAATTTCAGCATGATTCTTGGCAGTAGGAAAACACAAACCAATTTACAACAGCACAAAGTTGTAACAGCACAGTTTCTATAAGGCAGAATGCAGAGTATTGTATATTAGATTACTATATCAAAATACATACTTGTTTATTAGCAGCTGTAAAGAAGTAAGCTTTCAAAAGCTATTTTTTTAAAAAAAATTGTAAAATCACTTACTATCAATATCACCTCTAAGACCTGAGTTAAGTTTATTAGAACTCACAGTCAGTCTATATTCCAACCAAATGTTGTCATTAACTCTTTAAGTGATTATACAAAATATGATCTATTATTTACAAACCTACATTTATGGCAGTAAAACACAATAGTAATTGCATTTAAAAATATATTACTTGTGTATTCTGATGTTCAGCTTAAAGGCCTTAATCACATTTCAGCTTCTTTCTTAGTAAGACAAATTGGTTTGGACCAGAGTTGATTCAAATGACTTAACAAATTTTAAAAGTCAAACAGCCTAAAATATCTTGGGAAGGTATAAAAAATTAAAAAAAAAAACACTTTTTCTCCTTTACTTCTCTTATCAACTAAATTTTTTCCAAGATGGAGAAGAAATATGTTTATCTTACCATCTACTGTCACATAAAAATTCACCTTTTCTAATGGCTTAGCTCCCTATTACTGTCATTTTGGTCCTTTTGTGTTTTACAGAGGAAATCCTCTCTGGTCCTAAAGACTATAATGCCCGCTCTCATTCATGAACAATGTCCTTATTACAGAGACTGGTACAAATTAAATCAGTGACAGAGGTGTAATACTGACCCAAACCCATCAGAATTTTCATGGAAAGAGGATAATCACATTCCAAGCTACTTTTGTGGGCTTTCATGGGAAATTCCTTTTAACAAAAAGTGATATAAAAATGATATTCACACAGCAAGGATAAGAACAGCAACTAGAGGTTTGAAAAGCCCACCAGGAGAGAAAATTCAACCCACTTATAATAAATCAACTGCTATATATTTCTCTAGGTTTAGTACCCAAAAAAGAAGATGATATGAATCCATTTTTCTGTTCAGATTCTTTTTAATCCTACAGATGAAAACTACCCTACTGTTTCCAAATGCTTTTTCATTCTAATGGTAAAAATAGCTACCCAAAAGATGGGATTTCACTGTGCTTCCCTTACAAAGGACACAATATTGCAGAGTATAAAACACATACACATCCTTTTTAAAGTCACTAATTGCTAGCTTGTATTTTTAAAGCCCAAAATATTTTCATAATGTCATTAGCTACATCACCAATATTTGCTCAATGGTAAAACCTCAAATATCAAAATATAATCAGAGAATCCTGCTGTTAAATAGATTTTATGCACAGGACACGTTTAAAGTAATATGATTCTCACAATGAATACCAGCAAACTGAGCTTGTTTGGCACACTGTTAACCTGCCTAATTTCAAATTCTTACTTCTTAAAAGCACAGTATAGATTATTCATACTCTCAGTAAAATGCAACAAAGAAAGAGGCTTTTGACAGACTAATCAAATTGACTTACAATGATCTATTTGGGAGGATGAGAAAATTATAAAAGATTTTAAAACAAAGTTCTGATATTGAATGTGAAATTCCACTTGAATTGCTCTAAACAGGAACTTTAAAAAGAAATGAATTTACATCATCGTCTAATATCCCATAGCTATCTAAGTATGAATCTATTTTGTAGCTCACATTTTTAACATACCTGATTTTCAAATATTTCTTCAAGAACTTTAACTAAAATTTATTCTCTTAATAGATTTCTTTTATTTATTCTTCTGGAAAAGAATGGTTAGTGCTGACACTTTAGAAAGATAATTATTTTGACCAATATAATATTCATAGAAACTTTACAAAGTATATTTTTACTTGAGGTAGAGGTGGTACTTCTAAAACTAGTTCTCTAGTATGTTAATTTCTTCTCTTACCTAGACTCAGAGTCACCTTATTCATTCCTTCATGTTCAATCACTCACTCACATGTTCCTGGATGTTGAACATGTGCTTTTGAAATTTTGCACAACTGCAATGAAGCTTAAAAGCTATAAATGCACAAGTGGAATTCTTATTTTATAATATTTTAAAAACTTCATGATAATCTAAATTGCCAACTCCCAATATTGACCACTATTTACCTTTTAATTCTTAACTCAGTCAACTACTAATAGACTTTATAATCTATTTTTAAGAGTAAAGTGATTGCATCATTATTTTTGATTACCCTAAATCATAATTTTAATAGTCAGGTATTACTTTCTTCTCATAATATACCTTATCAGCTAGCTGCAGATGTTTTTCTAAATTGAAAGAAAATAATGATTATTAATTATAGCATCGTGTATCACTCATGTACATGATCTTTCTGACTACATGTCATTCTGAATAGGTTCAAGTAGGTAATGGTTTTCAATATATTTTCAAAGGTATGCACTCTAAAACTTAAAATGTGAAGAAGGACATAAAATGATGGTATTTTAACAATCTCTGAGTTTAAAGACAAATCTTCCTTCATAAATAGTAATGTTCGTAATTCAGTTTTTATTACTCAAAAACAGTAAGAAATTTAGATAACTGGAAATATGAGATGGAACTTTCAAGTAAGTTAAGTTTTTTTAAAATGTGGATACACTGAACTCTGTTACTTACTACCCATGAACATCAGGTATCTTTCTCTCCTGGTGTGTCAGCAAAACCACACGCATTCTTTCTCACTACAAATCTGTAAATCTGAAAAGGAATAAAGAACCTGAATAGAAAATCTCTTTATAGAATAAAAAAAGCATGGCATGTTATTAAAGAGAACTGTAAGCCCCATTCTATTCATAGTAATTACAGGATCAGATCAGGTTAATGTGGGGACCTAGGTCAATAAAATGCTGTAGGTTCACTGCTTTAATCTCCTTCAATCCTATAGTCTGCGGTGCTGGCTGCTCTGTTTGATTCACCAAATCACTATAGGTACCATGGATGTCATGGGAATTTGGGGCAGAGTGGAAATTTATGCATTCAGTCAGTCTCAAGTTTTAGACTATGAAAAAAAAACCTAATTTCTCAGAATAATTTGACAAGTTTTTCTCTCTCAACTCAAATAATAAAGGCCAAATTTCATTTCTAGGTAATACCATTTTTAGGCCTCTTTTCACAATAAAATCTGTTTCCTTATTAAATTTTTCACCCTCCTATCATTCACAGAAGATATTACACAATCTTGATAAACATATAAATGAGAACTAAAATAGATTTCAATTTGGCCTTATGCACCTTGAGATAATCTCTTTCGTTTTCCTACAATTTTCTCTAAAATTTCTGTGGAAGATGAATAACTAAAAATTCAAAACTGGTTACCTCATGCTCAGAGATAATTTGGTTTTTTGTCTTTGAAAAGTGTTTCCCAGATTATATTTCTCCCCTACCATTTTGAAATTTTCTGCCAATAAAGGATTCAAAGTTCCAGGTTGTAATTAGAGTATTTTAAATTGTGATGTGCGAAAGTTATGAATGATGATGATTCTTTTGTTTTTTCATTGTTTTTTTTTCCCCCCAAAGGTTTGTTTGGGGTTAGTATCAAGAACGTCTTATTCTTGGAAAAATTAAAAGACTGTGCTAAATGTACAATTTTTAAACACTTGTCTCATTGTATGGAAATTCATGCAATGTCTGTTAAAAATGGAAGACAGTCAAGTTTTGAAAATGCAATTAATTATTTCAGTTTAATGCCTGTGAATGAAGTCCGCATTGCATCATTCACCCATCCTAAGCCAGTGGTCCTTTAGTGATGTTTTTCCTTCTTCAGTGTTTTGGTAAGTGCTTTTGCCACTCTTTGCTTCTTAAATTGCCAGTCACTATAAAATAGCTCATATTCAAGGCCTACACATACTAGACTCTAGCAGGAGCTTACACGAAGAGACTCTGAAAAGTTAAGCGAAGAGAATAGGTGCTTATGTGGTTGTATCACTCTTGAATCCTAGTTTTTGGATATTTCATACTCTGTCTTTCTTTCCTCTCAAATACATAGAATATTGATGAACAAAACAGAGAAGAATCACAATCAATGAGTAATTAGTCCCAAAGGCTAATAAAGCATTCTTATCATGGAATAGACTATTCTGGACCATGGTCATTTAAAGTTTCACTTTTTAATCACTTAGCTTTTCTATGAACTGCTAAGTAATTATGTCTAACATGTGTATATCAATACTTACAACATCAATATTAAAATAGTCTTGGCACTCATCTTGTCTCTGTTAGTATGCAAGTACCTTGAAGGTAGGAGCAGTGTCTTCTATTTTCCGTTAAAGTTATTATGGACTTATTAACTTGAATCATAATTACTACTCACTGAATAGTTTCCCCATGATTTAAACAGGTGATTATTCTAATTTGCTTTAAGTATTTATCACTCAAAATGAATAATATATCTTATGAGCACACAAAAGTACATTGAAAGCATAAAATTTTTTTCTCTAAGTTAAATTCAAGAAACTATTTAGCAGAATTGGGCATTTGATATAACAAAGAAAAAGATGGATTTTAAAGCAGAGGTCATCCTTAAAAGGTTTTTTTTAATGGTTAAAAAAAAAACACCAAACCTACCAAATATGTTATGACTTGAATGATGTGAACTGTGGTAAACGCCAGCATGCAGTATGGCAAAAACGAATCAATCAGTTCAGCTTAGTTCAGCCTCTGCAACTGGCCATCTGGCACAAAATCAACCGAATGTATCCCTACATATTCATCTTCATTTTCACAAATACTCAAGAGAATGTCATTCTAGGGCAAAATAAAATTAAATCACCATAATTTTTAAGACATCTTTCCTTTCATACCCTCTTGAGAATACTGTGTTTATATGCTATAGGGTTGTATAATTCTCATTTGAATGCATTCTCTCTTTTCCAGAGGTTGAAAATAAAACATTTAATTATAAAACTTTTCATTTTTCAAAGACTATTCTTTCAAGAGAGAGAAACTTCTATAAATAGGTCAGTTAACTTTCAGTCACATCAATAGTAGGTAAAATGACCAAAACCACTTTCAAAGAAATTAATAATTTTGTAATTGCACTAATCGTCAATGAAGTTTGGCCTAATATATGATTAGTTATTGTTCAGCAAGATCAAAACAATACAACATTAGTTCACATTTCAATTTTCATTTACATGAAATCAGAAACTAAGATTTCATTTGGTCAAACAAAACTTTTACATAATATTCTTCTTATTATATAAAATTAGTCAGTCAAACACTTTATTAAATCCTGAAGACATAAGGCTAGATTTTAGGGCATTATTTTGTAATAATTTTGAAATTCTATTAAATTTTTTCTCAGGTGGAAGCAAAAATATAATTTATACTTAGACTTCTTTGGTCATTTTTAATTAAAATAGGGGAGTTGTTTCATAACCTATTTTTAAGATTCATACTGAATAAAGGACTGAATCAAGTTTATTATTGATTTTATCCATTAATTTTTGTCTTAGATCTGAACCACTATATTTAAAGCTTTGACTCTATAGATAAAGTAAATGAATTTTAATTAAGACACATAGAAACACACTAAATAAGTTACAGTGTTTTCCAAATTATGTTTGTAAGTATAACAAGACCTATATAAAATATTTAATTAAAAAAAAAATTGTACAGTTTAAATTCTACTCACTATGATTTTGCTCACTAAAAACTACTTTGTTAACATGGACTGTAGCCTGCCAGGCTCCTCTTGCCATGGAATTCTCTGGGCAAGAATACTGGAGTGGGTAGCCATTCCTTTCCCCAAGGGATCTTCCCAACCCAGGGATCAAACTCCAGTCTCCTACATTGCACGCAGATTCTTTACCATCTGAGCCACCAGGTAAGCCCTTAATGTTAAAAGGATGGGAGATTATAATTTAAATTTCTTTTTTATACATTGCTCTTTTTCTTACACAGAAGGTTAAGTTGCAAATAATAGCTCATTCTGTTTTTGAGTAAAGAAGTTTATCCACAAATAATTTCTAAGCTCAATGTCCTGTTCTAAAAATGTTTCTTTTGAGAATTATATACTGATCTACATCAAAGTACTATTTTTTCATTTTTTATCCTGCATTTTTTTCTGTTTTAAAGTTACATTGTACCACAAGCAATGTTTCCTGAAGCTCTTTCAGCTGAGAGCCAGCTAATGGCTTAAGATCATTTCTATAGATTTTGGTTTGCATTTTTGTAAGTGTGTAGCCTTCAGAGATGTTACAGTTTGCTGTTTTGTAAATTAACTCATAGTTTGAAAGCATTCTTTCATTATTAAATACACACGAAAAGGAGACTTTCGGTAGACAGAATGTACCATCAAACTGAATGGACAAAAACTTGGAACCATCATCAGTATTAAGAATCAAACTGAAGACGTCAGCTTTACTGTGGTTCATCTTTCTGTTGCATCACTGATTTAGAAATGTTGCCAAGTACATGCAAATATAAAATAAAATAAACTTGGCCATAAAAGACTTTGTATTTACGTATCTACTTTGTGAATCACTGTACCCATATCCCTGGAGTGTTTCTAAGACTTAGAACTTTTTGTTCCCAAAACCTACAGCTTATAACTTCTGAACATTAAGTTTTTATCCTGGAAAAATCAGTAGCTATTGATGAGTAGCTTACATTTATGTATTTTAATATTTCTTTTAAATAACACACACATACATGATCTCACTGGATCCTCATAACTTGCAAAAGAGTGTTAAGTGTTTTCCCCCTCATTTAAAAAATCAAAGAAATAGGATCCACAGAAATTATACAGTTCACACAAGTTTCCTTCTGCATAGCAAGGGACACAGATTTACATCCAACACATCTAGACTGCTAGAATTTGTGCTGTACCACAATTTCTGCTCCTTGGAGATAAAACTATGACAAACTTATAGACAGCATATTAAAAAGCAGAGACATCCCTTGTCCAACAAAGGTCTGTATACTCAAAACGATGGTTTTTCTAGTAGTCATGTATGGATGTGAGAGTTGGACCCTAAAGAAGGCTGAGCACTGAAGAACTGATGCTTTCAAATTGTGGCACTGAGGAAGACTCTTGAGAGTTCCTTGGAAAACAAGATCAAACCAGTCAATCTTAAAGGGAATCAATCCTAAATATTCATTGAAAGGACTGATGCTGAAGCTGAAGCTCCAGTACTTTGGCCACCTGACATGAAGAGCCAGTTCACTGGAAAAGACCTTGAGGCTGGGAAAGATTGAAGGCAAAAGAAGAAGGGAGTAGCAGAGGATGAGCTGGTTAGAGAGCATCACTGACTAAATTGACATGAATCTGAGCAAACTCCAGGAGATAGTGAAGGACAGGGGAAACTGGCGTGCTGCAGCCCATGGGATTGCAGAGCCAGACATGAGTTAGTGACTGAACAACCATAATAACAATCTTTACTCCTTGTAAAAGACCAACCCCAGAAAAGAGCTTATCAAACTCCAGTAACCCGATTATCCATCCACCTGTTTCTTCGGAAAATCTCTGAGCTGGCTACAAAATGAAGGCACTGTTGTCAGCCACAAGCCTCTTTCCAATCCACCACAATCACTGCCTAACATTTATAACTACAATTTTGAAAAAGAAGTTTAAACCTGCAACCTCCTTTCTCTAGTCCAGTCACTTCTCAAGATTCCTCAATCTGGCATCAGTCTACGATGCTAGACGGCTAGCCATCCCCTCTCCATCGCCTCTCAGCACCATAAACATACTTTTTCCTTGCACTTTTATTCCCCCACCAGACAGAGTTCTTCAAGATAAGGACCCAACCTCCTTAACTTCTGTGCTCACCACATTTAGAATGGTGCCTAGCACCTCATGTACCTCAATATTGAATGAAGGAATGAAGGGAAGAATTAAAATGAGAGTTAAAAAGCATTGTTTTAAGAAAGGAACAGCTTTTGATTGGCTAAGATAGCTTGAAAACCTGTTCAAGGTAAAAAGTTAGAGCAGAAGATACAGATTAGAAAATAAGAGACAAGCTAGCAAGGTCAGAGAATAGCTAAACTGTTCTGTACAAGATGAAGGAGAATCTAGCTTTTGTAAAAGAGTTAAAGAAGAACATTCTCAAGTGGTGCTAGTGGAAAAGAAACTGCTGGCCAACGCAGGAGACGCAAGAGACACAGGTTTGATCACTGGGTTGGGAAGATCTCCTGGAGGAGGAAATGGCAACCCACTCCAGTGTTCTTACCTGGAGAATCCCATGGACAGAGAAGCCTGGTGGGCTACAGTCCATATGGTTGCAAAGAGTCAGACATGACTGAGTGACTTAACGTGCAAGGAAGAACAAATAGACTAAAGGAGCACAAAAGATGGTTAAGAGAATCACTGAAGAGGACCAGTTAGAGATCCCTGGTGGTGGTAGATTCCATTTGAAGCTGTTTGCACTGCTGGAATATAAAACCCTCCATATCTTCCATCCATACCTCCCACCCATTGTTTCGGTAAAAGTTCCCACATTTACAATTCTTCTATGTAAGACTCCTTGGAAATTGTGAAAGGACTTGAGTTTCAATGGGCCGACTTGATGCAAAAAAGGAATAAGAGTCCCAAGAGCTTGGGGAGTCAGTAGTCATGAGAGCAAAAGCCAACCAGAAATGTGACAAGATCCTGAGGTGAGCTTTGAATTTCTAGAAAAAACAGTAATGTGGGATAAAGCTAATTTTACATAGATCTTAAGGAGGTAAGATGCCCAAGAAGACAAACAAATTTCATAATAAATCAATGAATGAAACCAAGCAATATAAGTGGAAAAAGAGATACTTAATTCATTTATTCATATAAACATTCATTCAGTCACTTCGTTAGCCATCGTTAAGCTCCAGTATATCTCACTTGTCAGAAATGTAGCTATAAACCAACATGGCTCACCCCCTATAAAGCTATAGTGTAGGAAAAATATATTGATAGATAAGCTCTGACAGATGCCATCATAGATAACAAAATATAGAATAAGATGGAAGCAGGTAAGAGTAACACCTAAACCTGACTCAAGCCATTAGGAAAGACTTGTAGTGAATAATGTCTAAACTAAGAGCTCAAGTTGAGAGATTGGTAAGAATATCCCATGCATAGGAAACAGGACATGTGAAGCTCCAGAAATGAGAAGAAGCCTAGCATATTGGGCTTTCCAGGGGGCACCAGTATTAAAGAACCCACCTGCCAATGCAGGAGACACTAAAGATGCAGGTTCAATCCCTAGCTCGGGAAGATCCCCTGGAGGAGGAAATGGCAACCCACTCCAGTATTCTTCCCTGGGAAATCCCATCGACAGAGGAGCCTGGTGGGGTACAGTCTATTGGGTGGCAAAGAGTTGGACATGACTGAGCACTCACACACACACACACACACACACATACACACACCAGCAAATTGAGTATTTGGAAGGAATGCTAGAAGACTAGAATCTAGAGGCAAAGCTTGCACTGATGGGAGATGAGATGGGGCAATAAGTCAAGGGCAATTCACGAAGGACATGTAAGCCATGTAAGAGGTTTGTGCTTTATTCTGAAGGTAATGTTTTAAGAGTTTTAAGTACAAGTGTTATACTGAGAAAGATCACTCTGGCTACAGTGTAGAGATGGGATTAGAACAAGGCAGCCTGGGGGTGGAAAAAAGAATTAGATTAATTAGTATTGCCAGTGAGAGCATGATGACAGAAGTAGGGAATGGATCATGTTCAGAGAGAGAATTTGAAAGATTTAGAGATATTTAGAGACCACAATCACAGCACTGGGTGGCTAACTGAATATGTACATGGGAATGGAGACCGATATCTAAGAAGACACACAGGGTGGGACACCTGGGTGCTGCTACTTACTGCCATAAATCACAAGAAAAGAGGCACATTGGGAGGAAAAACTCACATTTTTTTGGAGACATGGAGAGTTTAATATTTATATGAGGAACTCAAATGAAGGTCTCCAGAAGATAGTTGGGACCAAGGGAAGCTCCAGAGAACTAGGATATGGATTTGAGAGCCGTAATCAAAGAGGTTGGCACTTCAAGACCCAAGAGTGAAGGAGATCATCCAGAGAACACGTGACACTGAGTATAAGATAAGACCTTGAACCAAACTTTGCCTTGACCCAAACTTTGAGGAAAACTGACTCTTGAGGGAAAGGCAGAGAAACAGGAGGCTGCAAATCAATCTGAGAGAAGAATCTAAAGGGATTGGGGGGAAATCAGGAGAGAAAATTATCTGATGATCCAAGAGAAAATCTTCTTAGGAAAAAAGAACCACTTCCTTAGTGGACCAGTGGTTAAGACTTCACCTTCCAATGAGCGGTGGGGGAGTGTGGAGGGTTGGTGGCACAAAGTGGGTTCAACTCCTGGTCGAGGAGTTTTAGATTCCACATGCCTCATGGCCTAAAAATCAAAACATAAAACAGAAGCAATACTGTAAAAAATTCAATAAAAACTTTTAAAGTGGCCCACATCAAAAAAATAAATAAATAAATAAAGTAGTGATCCACAATACCAAAATGTCACCAGGAGATTAATAAGATAAATCCTGAAAGTTATCCACAAAATTTTTGTATAAAGGCATTTCTGACTTTTCTTAAGGAGTTTCAGAGGTAGGATTAGTTAAGCTGGAAACCAGTTTGGCATGTTCAGGACTGAAATGAAGATAGAATGATGTAAAAAATAGCAGTGTTTCATAAAACATAAAATGTCTTTATGGTAAGGGCAGCATAAACTAGGGGGAATGTAAGGATTTGTAACAAATGAGAGATATGAAGGTGCCTTAATGCAGATAGGAAAGAGCTAGAAGAGAATGACGATGGAAGAGAGAGATGGTCGGTGGTGTTAACACAAAATGTCCAATTTAGGCAGAAAGACATGAGCGCTGGTCTAGAAAACAAGGAAAGACTTCATATGGCAACAGGAAAAGGGAATAGAAGAGATGAGGGTATTCCTGCCCAATAATTTCCAGTCTTTCTGTAGAATACTAAGCAGGAATCATCTGTTGATGAGAGGGATGGCAAAGAAGAGAGAAAATGGAAATTCATGGGGTCAACATTTTAGAACAGTGCTGAAGCTGGAAGTCACATTTTTGGAGAAAGAGAGTAAGAACTGTCTAGAGAAAGACAGGAGCGCTGGAGAGCAGTGTTGAAAGTACAGGGGAAGTGGAGACCATACGTGTGTGTTACTCAATGTAATTCATTTTCTCCTTTGGCGTCAGAGAAAAGGTGGAGACTTAAATTGATTTAGGGGTGTTATTTGCCATGTGAGTGCAATGGAAGAAAAAGAGAACAAACACGTTCAGGATTTTGGCAAGAAGATAAGGTGATGAGCAATGATGTCTCAGCAGAATCACACACACAGGTACCCAGCCTTTAAGAGGCTTCAAGGAGAGCAGGAGAGGCTGATGCTAAGGTGTTACTGATGCCACACACTCTGCTCATTTGGAAACAACTTTAAAGTTACAAGTTGTTGTTGTTCAGTCACTAAGTCGTGTCTGACTCTTTGCGACCCCATGGACTGCAGCACGCCAGGCTTCCCTGTCCTTCACCATCTCCCTGAGCTTGCTCAAACTCATGTCCACTGAGTAGGTGATGCCATCTAACCATCTCATCCTCTGTCACCCCCTTCTTCTCCTGCCTGCAATCTTTCGCAGCATCGGGGTCTTTTCCAACAAGTTGGCTCTTCTAATCAGGTGACCAAAATATTGGAGCTTCAGCTTAAGCACCAGTCCTTCCAATGAATATTCAAGGTTGATTTCTTTTAGGATTGACTGGTTTGATCTCCTTGCTGTCCAAGGGACTCTCACTAGTCTTCTCCAGCACCACAGCCCTCATTTATTTTTGAGCAACAACAACAAAACAGTTAACTTCTAGTATACTTTACCTAAATAAATGGCTTCTCTTTGACTGTGTACAATTTAGTTCTATGTGTTTAGAAAATAGACAGTAAGGAAAATTCAGCTATCAATTTTCTCTTAGCCCATGGAAGCAGTTAATCAAATGTACTTCCTTAACCTTTAAGAGTACCACCTGTTTAGGACCGTTCAACATGAAATAAACAAACAAACATACATACAAAAACTGGGCTCTGGCTCTGCTTTGCAAGCAAAACTGCATTTTTAAAACATGTAATAGACATCACTAGTGATGCCAGTTAATAGTGAAGACCTTAAAGACAATGATAATTGCTGGATTACATAATTCCAATTTCACTTATTCATTAATTGAACAAATGCATTGTGTCTTGTTGCTGGGGATGCAAAGATGAAAATCACAATTCCTGCTCTCAAAGAGCTTACATAAAAGACAAAACCCTAATAATTCTAATAAATGCAATAAAGCCATGAATGAGGTGTGAAGAGGACAAAGGAAACGAACCTGACTCTGTCTCATTAACAGAATCAAGGAGGGCTTTCACTATGGCTTTATATGCACATAGTTAGTCTACTTATTTTCAGTTATGCACATAGACATGGAGACATCACCAGGTTGAGCTGAGATTGTATTCTGAGATTCTTAAAACAGCAAATACTAACAAATCTAGACCCATAACTCCCATATCACAATATTCTACTTTTTATATGTTTATGAAACCATAAATCAATCACCAGGACTTAACTTGAAATAGGTTTGTAAAAGTTTAACATCATATTCAAAACTCAGGATTAGTCTTTCTCTGTTACATTATTGTTTGATTACAGTCAACCATCTGGTATTTTTGAGTTATAGCTGATCATAGCATCACTAGGAGTGGCAGAACCCACAGTGTATCTACCCTTGCAGAACACTATATTCTAGAATTGCAAGGTGCTGTACACACAAATGATGCAAACGGCAGAACTAAGAACAATTAATGGGATTTTTTTTTTTGCAATCTTTACTTGAAAACTGATGTTGTAATTCTGCAGGTCAAAGAAGATACTAAATATACACTGCTCTGTCCATTGTTATTCAGTGCTTTTAAGCTCATCTCTAACCAGTTTATTAAAAAGTACAAGGGAGATATGAAACGAGCTGCCAATGCAAATATTATATTAGAAAACGTTTATTAAATACAGCATTTTATCAAGATAGTCAAAAATACATTAAGTCAAATTCTCTCGAGTGCCTAAGCACTAGTAGCAAAGGTGACACATGATAAAGTACGTTAACTCTCTCATGGCAACATTGAGTTCTTCTTCAGTCCTTGTGCATTAGTGAAGATACCTTATAAAACTGGCTTCATTCTGAGACAAACTATCTCACCCATTAGCAGACACTACTGGTTTGACAGTGATCTATGTTTCCTGGAAAATAACTAGCCTGGTCCCTTGAAGATTTCACATTCTCTGTTCCTGTGACTCAGCTCCTAACATTGATGACCAAAAAAATGTATGCCATTTTACAAATTCGTACACAAAGATACTCATACTCTTCAACCTGAGCTGGGTTCTCAACCCTATCTGTGTAATCAACTTTCTTGACCGTTTGTCACAGTAATTATTTTTGTTAGATAATTGACATAGAGTAAGTTATACATATTCAAAGTGTACAATTCCAAACTTTTGACAGACATAAAAACATGTGAAACCATCAAGTCAATCAAGACAATGGACACATACATTCAGCATCCTCAAAACTTTCTTTGTGCCTCTTGGTAATCCACCTCTCCTGTCCCCTTCTTACCCAGGCAACCACTGACCTTCTTTTCTTCATTGTGGATTGCTGTACATTTTCAAATTTTATACAAAGAGACTCATAGAGTACATATACTTTAATGTCTGGCTTCTTCCACACAGCATAACTATCATGAAATTCAGTTTTGCTGTTCTGTGAATCACTGGCTCATTCCTTTTTATTATTGAAGAGTATTTCATTTGTGAATAAGCCACAGTTTATTTATCTCTTAACCTGTTGATGGACCTCTGAATTTTTTTCATTTTCAGCTATTGCAAATATAGCTGCTATGAATATTCATGTGCAAGTCTTTGTATAGACATATGCTTTCATTCTCTTGCATAAATACCTAGGAGTGGAATGTCTGGATCATATGGTTAAGTGTATATATAGCTTTTTAAGAAACTGTCAAACTGTTTTCCAAAGTAGTTGCATCATTTTAAATTTCCACAGGCTTTCTTTTGATTAGTGTTAGCATAGTATACCTTTTTCCATCTTTTGATTTTTTAACCTATTTGTGTCTATATATTTAAAGTAGGTTTCTTGCAGACAATATATAGCTCGGTCTTTCCTTTTTATCTGTTCTGAGAATCTCTGCCTTTTAGTTGAGAGTGCTTAAGCAATTTACATCTAATGTGATTGTTGACACGATTCTGTTAAAATTGGCCAGCTTGGTATAGATTCTATGTCTGTCTCATCTGTTCTTTGTTCATTTTTGCTCTTGTTCTGCATTATTTTGGGTTAATACAGTATTTTTTCTGAATACACTCTTTTCCCTTTGTTAGCTTATTAGCTATAACTTGTATGTTTGTTCACATGTGTGTAAGTGTGTAACAACTGCTTTTGATTTAAAATATATATTCTTTTCTTAACTAATCACAGACTACCTTCAAATAATATTATAAAACTTTACATCTGATATAAGAACCTTACAATACTATAGTACTTACATTTCTGCCCTTAAAACCGTTCTGCTATTATTTCAAATATTGGACTCCTAAATATGTTACAGTGTTAGTTGCTCAGTCATGCCTGACTCTTTGCAATGCTATGGACTGCAGCCCACCAGGTTCCTCTGTCCATGGGATTTTCCAGGCAAGGATACTGGAGTGGTTTGCCATTTCCTTCTCCGGGGGATCTTCCTGATCCACAGATCAAACCTGGGTCTCCTGCACTGCAGGCAGATTCTTTACCAACTGAGCCATGAGGGAAGCCCAAACATGTTATAAGCCTAACACTACTTTGTCATTACTTTTGTTTTCAATAGTGAATTATCTTTTTTGTTTTTACCACAATGCACAGCATGTGGGATCTAATTCCCTGACCAGGGATTGAATATGTGCCCCCAGCACTGGGACTCCAGAATCTTAACAACTAGACTGCAAGGGAAGTCTCAGTAGTCAATTCTCTTTAAATATTTATATTAACTCACATATTTTCCATTTTTGGTGCTCTTCATTCCTGTTTGTAAATCCAGATTTCCATATGGTATGCTCTGCCTTCAAACTAAGAACTTTTAACATTTCTTGTCATGCAGGTCTGCTGATTATTAATTCTTTCAGCTCTTGTTTGCCTGAAAACGGTTTTGTGTGTGCATGCATGCTAAGTCACTTCAGTCATGTTCAACTCTTGACAACCGTATGGACTGTGGCTTACCAGGCCCCTCTGTCCATGGGATTCTCCAGGCAAGAATAATGGAGTGGGTTGCCATACCCTTCTGAAAAATGTTTTATGTCACCTTAATTCTGAAAGACATTTAAGTGACCATTTTTCCTTCTTTCAATATTTTAGATGTTCTGCTCTCCTGATTTGCAGTGGGATGCTCCAATGGCTCACTTCCATTTTGAAGTCTACTGCTGCCATTCTTGCCTTTGTTCCTCTGTACCTAATATGTCCTTCATCTCTGAGTCCTTAAAGATTTTTCTTTAACCTTGGTCTTAAGGAATTTAATTATGATGTGCTTTGATGAAGTTTTCTCTGAATGTATTATGCTTGGGTTTATATTTTTCCTCAAATTTTGAAAAATTTAAGCCATTATTTCTTCAAAGGTTTTTCTGACCCTCACTTCAGGAACTCCAATTTCACATAAATTATGTGTCTTTATAGTGCTCTACTACTCATTAATGATTTATTTTTCAGTCATTTTTCTTTCTGTGTACCATCTTGGTTAGTTCATTTTGCTTTGGCTTCAAATTCATTACTCTTTTCCTCTACAGGTGCTGATCTGCTATTAATACATTCAGTATGTTTTTTATTTCACAGTATTATTTTAGCTCTAGAAATCTGATATGAGTATTTGTAAAATATCTTTTGTGTCTTCATTTACCATATTCAATCCTTTCCCTATCTTCTTGAACATATAGAATATTACTATAACAACTTTTAATATCTCTAGTGAATCTATCATATGTGTCATTTCTGGGTCTGTTTCTGTTAATTGACTTTTGCTTTCATTGTGTGTCTTATTTTCCTGCCTCTTTGCATGTCTAGCAATTTTTATTGGATGCCAGACAGTGTAAATCCTACCTTGTTGGGTACAAGATGTTTTGTATTCTTGTAATATAAATATTACCGGGTGCTGGATATTTTTTTACATTGCTAAATAGTCTTGAAATTTTTTCTGAGCCATAGTCAAGTTAGTTGCAAATAACCTGATCCTTTTGAAGCTTTATTTTGTTGGCTAGATCAGAGTCATCTTATTCTAGGGCAAATGTTTCCTCATTATTACAGCAGTGCCCTTTGGAGTACTCTTCCTAATGCTGCCAATGCAGGAGACATAAGAGACAAATGAATTTGATTCCTGGATTGGGAAGATCCCCTAGAGGAGGAAATGGCAACCTTCTCCAGTATTCTTGCCTGGAAAATTCCATGGACAAAAGAGCCTGGCCAGCTGCAGTCCATGAGGTTGCAAAGAGTTGGACATGACTGAGCACATGCACACACACACACACACACACACACACACACACAAGTACACACACATCTGGTGCTTTATCAATGACAAGTTTTTCCACTAAGGCTAGTGGTAAGATACTTTTCCTGATCTGATCCTGAATGAATTACAGTTGTTGTTTTCTCCATTACTTCTAAGTGGTTCTTTCTTCAACTCTGGACTCTTCCCTCACATGCATGTGAAGATCATTACAAAGTTGAAGAATTTAAGGAACCCTGAAGATCTCTGGAGCTGCTGCTCCCCTTTCCTTCTCTCCCCCTCTCTCTCCTCCCCCTTCTAGTACTCTACGCTGCAAACTCTTCTTACTTTGGTCTTGCTGAAGTCCCAGTTTTGTTTCCTCAGGTCAAAGACTCTGTTAAGCTACATGTGGACAACTCCCTTCTTGTATATAGGTGGAAATTCTCCAGGCAGCCAGCTGGGGTAATCTTAGGGATCACCTCACTTATTCTGTCCTTCCTTTTCTCATTAATATCCTTGAAACATGCTTCTTTTTATTTTGTTTCCACTGCCATCACCTTAGTTTAAAAACTTATGTTGATACAATACAATCTGGTTAGGTTGCAGCATAGTTTACTCCAGGCTCATATCTTTCTAACCATGTTCCACTCTATTGTCATGAAAATGCCTTTACAAGACAAACCTGAAAATAGTATCTGATGTTAACACTCTTCAACACTCTTTAAGACTATCACTGATGTCAGGATAAATACAAAGCCTTTCACATGAGCTATAAGGCTCATCTATAACCTAGTTACCAGATATCTGTCTAGCGTTTCTCTGCACCTCCTCTCTGTCCTAACTCTCTAACACCTCTATGCTATACTCTGTAATAAATTACTTGTAATTGTCATATGCAGCTTGTTATAGTACGTCTTCATGACATTGTCCACGTTATTCTCTCTGGAGTATTCTTCTCTTGACTAATTGCTTTGTTCCTCAAAACTCAACACATAGGTTATTATCGCCTCCCAATAAATAGTTACAGAACTAGACGTCATTCTTCATAGTCTGGACTAAGGGTTCCCTTAAAGCTTCCATGATATTCTTGTATCTTATCTCTAATGACACTTAGCATTTACTTGCCTGGTCCTCTGTTAAACATAATCTTCTGGATAGTATATATTCTATCTATCTATTCTATTTCCAGCACCAAGTACAGTAGCAGTTACAAAACAAAATTTGATGAAGGAATGCCTTAACAAATAGAGGGATATGATTGATTCCATTTGGCCATAGAATCATTCCTTTTAACTAAAAGAGGTCGAGAACACATTTTCATGTATTGTAAACAAATGTATTTTACATGTCTCTATTACAAAAAATAACTACATTAGAAAATGCATTGCCAAAATAATATCATTCAAGCTTCAGTTAGCCAGAGATAATACACAAGTTTACTTTTATGCAGGGTATGTCTTTACTTTTTCATCTTAAACTTTAGGGCAAATAGTTATTTACAAGAATAGGTAGCTATAAAGACATTCATATTGACTCCATGCAGTTTGGCATAGTAGTCAAGCATTTAAAAGTCTAATCATTCAGACTACATTTCCAAGTCAGCTGACTCAATCCTTGATCTCTACTCTTCAAGTATTACTGTTCTTTCTAAGACGTCAAGCTCTCTTAGAAATTTGATTCCAGTTTCGGATTTCACTGTCACTCAACCACAACTCAGTGATACTTTTTCTATCACTTTTTTTTTTTTTAAATCAAGTGACTTTTCTTTCCAAACTGTTACCCAGATCCTTTCCAGACTCAACAGCTTCTTCTCTCCCCTTGCACAGCTTTCCAGATACTCACAGCCAACACGGGCATTTCTTTACCCATCTGTGCTGTCCCTGTCTTCAGCCTCTTCACTCATTCTAAATCCCTTACTTAAGCTACTCCACTTCTTCATATTACCTGCCAACTCCAAGTGTAAAGTTGCTCCACTCCAGGTAAAAGAATCGTTATCACATAGGCTGCCTGGCACAGGAGTCCCAGATGGAATAGAACACTAACATTCTGAAACCTTAAGTTAAATTATGAATAATCCTGCCCAGGGAAATTCTTGGTCTCTCTTTGGATTTTTCAGGGGTACACTTTCAATCCACATTTCAATATGAACAGGTAACTCATAATGATCGTCAGTGCTGACATCAATTATGCTCAAGTCCTTCCAATTCAGCCCTACCCTGATAAGTCAGAATCCCCTGGACACTTACGTCACCTGTGGCATATCCAGTCTTCAGCCTGCCAATACCCCAGCAGCTAGGATAAGCTTTGTTATTCAGTCTACCCCTGGGTTCCAAGACCAAACCAAATCTTCAGTTTCAAAACCTAGTTATTTCTCTGACTTGGACCCTGGGTCCCTGTTCTGATATTTAAGTTTGTGTTTTGAGATTAGAATTCTGTCTGACTTGTACCTTGCTGCTGTGATTGTTGATTTTATGAGTCAACCTGACTGAGTCATGGGTTACCGAGGTATTTGGTTAAACACTATTTTGGTATGTCTGTTTCTCAATAGTATTTCCCTCCATCAAAATGGATGCCTCCCCTCTGACCACTCCCAGCCCTACAACTCTGCCAAGACCTAACTCTGTCTGCCTCCTCTAGTCTATAGTGAGTATATAATGAAATTTGGGAGCCAATAACCATCCAATGCTAGAAATTTAGGTAACCTATTTTAGCACAAAACAACAGTCCAAAATTTTTAAATAAGCATATTTTCATGAAATTTGATATGTCAGTGTATTTAGTAAATAGTAAATAGAGAGCATTGAAGCCATGGGAGTGATTAAGTAAACAGAGGAATAAACAGGAGAAAGGAAGACACCATATTGGGTAGAAGGCATTTAAAAAGCAGATGAAGAAATGAGACCGAATACGAGCAATTGGAGAAGTAGGAAGAAAACTGCACAAAATGTCATCAGATAGTCACGGTAAGAAAACTACATAGAAGGATAAACATAATCATGTAAAATACCTCTTATCTTTGAAAGAAGCAAGAAGGCCTGAATATATAGTGTTGGGCTTTTCAATTATTTTTTTAAAATTTTCCCAGCTTTATTGAGATATAATTGTCATATAACACTGTATAAGTTTAAAGTGTACACTGTATAAGTTTAAAGTGTACACTGTAATGATTTGATGTTATAGTGTTGCAATTCTAAGAGTTGCTGATAACCTAAAACAGAGACACTTTCTTCAGTGGAGCAAAAGAAGAAAAGCCCAGATTGTATTCACTGAAGTATTCAATCATTGAACTATTCTCAATGAATGTCAACTAAGCACCAGAGCCTGTACTTATTGATGGAGACACAACAATAAACACAGTAAGAATATTTCCTATCTTCATGGAGTTTAATGCACTAAGACCAGGGCATAAAAATACCTTTTTCACAATACAAGTTATTTAATTCTTATTTTCTTTATACCCAGAAGGCTTCAGAAATTCATGTTACCTGCCTGGCCCCTGTAGTGTGGGTTACTGACTCCAGAAAATACTTCAAAATGTATTTTAGTTCATTATAATCAAATATGTGCACCAACAGTACATACAAAAACTGCTCTAGACATGAAGTCAAGGGAGGCTTCCCCCCCAAAATGTAGTGAGTCAGGAAAATTGTAGATAACCAAAATAAAAAGAAGGAAATGTCTGCCATTATTAAATGTCAAAATTCTCAAAATTGCATGGGTTTTAACAGAAGTATGCACAAACAAAAACAACAAAAAGAAAAATGAGTGAATATTAATACATACTTCCATCTCTGGTTTAGGGATAAAAGAAGGAATAGCTTCCACTCAGTGCTAAAGCAATATTTGACAGTAAACAGCTTAATATGTTTTTATACATAAACAAAGAGACTGCTTCTCCCCTCGCCACCTCCATCCATCTCCTGATGCCTATGAGAGGATTGATGTGGGCTGGCTGAGAACTGGTAGGCTTTTGTGAGGCCAGTTGTTGGAATGGAGGTCACGGGTACTCCACTGAAGGAACAGCCGAGCTGAGTGGACCATACCTGGCTCTGTCTAAACAGGGGCTATTTTGAACAGTTACAGAATATAAATAAATCAAACATATTTCGTCACCAGTGCCCTCAAACTTTTGCTACCTGCTCCACGTCCACTTTCTGAGACATTCTGGACAATAAACAGTACTTCCCTGAGATTGCTTTCCAAAAATCCAACACTGGGCAGTATTTTGCATTTTTTTTAACTTTGTCTTTATAAAATAAGGAATTTCTTGTGTCTTTTTTTTTTTGCTTCACTTTTATAAATTTTATTGATTATTTAAAATAAAAATTTTCTCTTGAGGTGTAAAGTAGAAAATTTATTTAGGAAATCCCATCTGCTGCCAAGTTACTTGCCAATAGAAAGGTGGCAAACATAGTTATTTGTGAGTTTTAATTCAATATCTTACTTACGGTGTTTTTAGTAGCCATTAGACAAATATATATACGTGTATATAACTACTTTTACCTTATCACGAAGTTATCTTTAAAACCTTGAAAATGGGGTTGTCAAACTTTATTTAGATTCTGTAACTGCTTAGAGTCTGATATGAAAGATGATAATATTTAAATTAAGAGCAAGAAATATTTTTAAATAAAAGCAGAGGAGAAGCCAGAGGGCATGGCTTCTATCAGGTGCAAGGTACTCAAAAGGGGGAAAAAAATTGCTTTTTCTTTAAATGTGTTTTCTTTGTTGTCATATCTTTTCTTTATTATTGTTCCTCATTTCTCTGAGTAATTTTCCCTAATCTTTCTTAAAGTCCTTGTTTTTCTTTCTGTTTTTCCCTACTCTTCAAAATAAGATTAACTGAAATAGCAAGAAAATAAAAATTGGGGGATATATATCTGATAAGACAATTCTAAGCCAGATTGCCACAGATTATTTATAAGGACCTTCTTAGGTGAGTCACAGTCAGCATATGCTTTTCCTAAGGAAAGTTGAAAGGACACAGGAGATATTTATTTTGAATCAGTTCAGTCCATTTGCTCAGTCGCATCCAACACTTTGTGACTCCGTGGACTGCAGCACTCCAGGCTTCCCTATCCATCACCAACTCCCAGAACTTGCTCAGACTCATGTCCATTGAGTCAGTGATGCCATCCAACTATCTCATCCTCTGCCATCCCCTTCTCCTCCTGGGTCAATCTTTCCCAGCATCAGGGTCTTTTCCAATGAGTTAGTTCTTCACATCAAGTGGACAAAGTATTGGAGTTTCAGTTCAGCATCAGTCCTTCCCATGAATATTTAGGACTGATTTCCTTTAGGATGGACTGGTTGGATCTCCTTGCAGTCCAAGGGACCCTCAAGAATCTTCTCCAGCACCACAGTTCAAAAGCATCAATTCTTCAGCACTCAGCTTTCTTTATAGCCCAACTCGCACATCCATACATGACTACTGGAAAAACCAGTTTTGACTAGATGGACCTTTGTGGGCAAAGTAATGTCTCTCCTTTTTAATATGCTGTCTAGGTTGGTCATAGCCTTTCTTCCAAGGAGCAAGCACCTTTCAATTTAATGACATACAGTCACTATCTGCAGTGATTTTGAAGCCCAAGAAAATAAAGTCCACTGTTACCATTGTTTCCCAATCTATTTGTCATGAAGTGACGGGACCAGATACCATGATCTTCGTTTTTTGAATGTTGAGTTTTAAGCCAGCTTTTTCACTCTTCTCTTTCACTTTCATCAAGAGGCTTTTATTTTTTGAATAAAAGAAAGAAAAAAATCTCTAGTAACTTCCAATAACCATCTCGACAATAGAGGAAAGACCAGCAAGCATGCTTTCTAAGACCATCATGATACCCTTCACAATCAGTGCTTTCCAACATAATTCCCAAGGTATTGTGTCTCAGTTTGGGGAAGAATCAAATGCAGAACAGTAGCAAATAGAGTTGAAATATCTGTTAAGGGAGCTCTCAACGGCACAGTAGGAGCCTGAGGCAGCCTGCAAAGTAGTCTGTGTCTCAGAGGATCCCACCAACAGGGAAATGGGTGTTTCTCCATTTGCATCCAAGACTGAGCCCACAATAGAACAAGCAAAAGCCAGTCTCTCCCAGATCTACCTGTCTAGGGAGGGGAGAAGGTGTCTGCAAGATTTGTGCATAAGAAGCAAGGAGCCAGAAGCCACAGAGAAATCAACAAGAGAAGTTAAGATCACAAGGAGCAAGAGGAGATGCAGGCAACTAAGCACTGACCCAAAAAGCCAGTTCTGAAGAGCACAAGACTGGCTTCCGGATTCTGTCATGCCAGGTGGGAAGAATGGGTGAAAGATATTGTTTTCACAGAGTAAAAGGAAGCAGAGCCAGAAAAACTAGTTGATTTGAACATGACTGTTTGTATGGCAGTATGGCCATTGTACGGAGAAGGCAATGGCACCCCACTCCAGTACTCTTGCCTGGAAAATCCCATGGACGGAGGAGCCTGGTAGGCTGCAGTCCATGGGGTCGCTAGGAGTCGGACACGACTGAGCGACTTCACTTTTACTTTTCACTTTCATGCATTGGAGAAGGAAATGGCAACCCACTCCAGTATTCTTGCCTGGAGAATCCCAGGGACGGGGGAGCCTGGTGGGCTACCGTCTATGGGGTCGCACAGAGTCGGACACGACTGAAGCGACTTAGCAGCAGCAGCAGCATGGCCATTGTAAGGGCTTCCCAGGTGGTGCAGTGGGTAAAGAATTCGCCTGCCAATGCAGGAGACATAGGAGACATTGGTTTGATCCCTGGGTTGGGAAGATCCTCTGGAGAAGGAAATGGCAACCCACTCCAGTATTCTTGCCTGGAATTTGAGCAGCCTACCAGGCAACAGTCCATGGGGTCTCAAAGAGTAAGACACAACTGAGAAAGTGAGCACGCATACACACACACACAAACACACAGGGCCACTGTAAACATAGGCTACCTAGTTTGCTCAAGGCTTGCCATTGTTGTTTTATTTTTCCTGGTAGTAATTAATGATTATAACAACCAACATTTATAGAGTACCTACAGAACAGTTGGTTTCAACTGCTGAGATATGGCTACCCATTACATGTACTTTGAGCTCTATACTAAGCACATGTGCATTATCTATATATAAATAACGTATATATATATCTTTGTCTTTTAAAACCTTATGAGGTAGACATTAGTACTAATTTAAGTTCATAAATTATAAAGGAAGAAATAAGGTTGAGAAAGTTTAAGAAACTTGTCCAAGTTTACAGAGTTAATACATGACAGAGTCAAAATTCACATCTGAGACCTCTGGTCAAACTCGCAACCACTTTATTGCCCAAGTGAGTATTGTCCCAGAAGCTGGGAGCTGGCAGAATTGTCATGTACTTGGAAGCCATTTTAATAGTAAAAGAAAGCTAAGACAAAAAGGTCTTCCCAGATGGCACAGGGGTAAAGAATCCTCCTGACAATGCAGGAGACGTGGGTTCAATCCCTGGGTCAGGAAGATCCTCTAGAGAAGGAAATGGCAGCCCACTCCAGTATTCTTGCCCGGAGAATCCCATGGACAGAGGAACCTGGAGGGCTATAGTCTATGGGGTGGCAAAGAGTTGGACACAACTGAGCATGCAAACACACACACATACACACCAGCGGATTGAGTATTTGGAAGGAGTGCTGGAAGGCTATAGTGCATTCTTATTTGAAGAGAACTTGAGATTGCATCCTGGAAATTACCACATGACTACAGATGCAATAGGTGTAATTATAGATTTTGAACTCTATCATGACCATCATTTAAAGTAATTCCATGTTCTCAGTTTTCACGTAGAAAACCAAATAAAAATAAGCAACAAAGAAGACTTCTGACAAATATGCCCATAAGAATAGGAACCTGTGAATATATGGCTTTAATTACTATTAATTAGATGTGAGGATTTTTTTCCTCCGGGAATGCTTTGAAAATCTGAAAATTTTTAATGCTATTTGCAAAGAACAGTTCTGTGCTGCATTTATCTCCCTGTGTTCTCTAAGCACCCATGGATTTTAGTAATTCTCTTCTTAACCAGCTCATGATGCCTGGAGAATCACATGGCCAAGAGAATTGAGCTCAGTAATTCCATGAGAAGAAAGTCCAACTGAGGTAATGTATCTGAATTTAGTACCTAAATTAAAAGTTTGAGACTCAGCTTTTCCCGAAGTAATTTCTTCTCTCATCAGGGAATGTATATGCTATAAATAAGATTCTGTGGCTCAAAAGCTAATTGTTTGAGAACACCTAATTGAAAGTAATAGCTAATGAGAGGGTTGCATTAGCGACTTAATGTTAGTGGTCACATTAGGATTCTGCATTTATACAAACCTGGTTTATTTCCCCTTTCATAGACGGCATTAGTGGATAAGTAAATTATTCTGGGAGAGCTGCAGTGGCTGATGTATGCTGGGCTGGACCACAGGACATTAAGGAACATAACAAAGAAAGCGCCGCTCCTAACTCACAAATCTTTAGAACTAGGGTATAATTCTGCCTGAACTAAAGCAAATAAAGGATCGTTGAAAACACCCAAAGAATATTAAAAGTCAAGAGTAGAGTCCAAAGCTTTAAACCTAATGTTTAGGGAAACATGGAGAAATAAGAAAGCCAGGGAACAAATTCAAATGTTGTCTTCTCTCAGGGTCTCTGCCTTCTGTGAATGTATGGGGTCGGGTTTGGGTTTAAAAATGAGAAAGTTTCCCTCTAGTCAACAAACCTGGCCTTGGAGAGAGGCATACAAAACACATTCACAAGTCACTGTCTGACAAGATGTTCATTGATAATTTTAGCAGTGCTGAAGAACTTATCGATACACGTTTCCTCTTAGAAAAGCATCTTAAACTCATGGAAAAAAAGAATTCAACTACAAAAAGCAAACATGGAATTTGAAACTTTGTAAGAAAGTGGGTGTCTGAAGCAGAACATCTTAGAAAAAGGTCAGACACTATGGTGACATTTATGAACAATTGCCTTGTTATCAGCAAATTTCTGTCCAGGCTTTTGAACATAAAAACTATTAAAATAAGCAATTTCCAACATGGTTAACAACAGACTGATCTTCTTCAGTTTACAAATTATAGAATACAAAGACAAATGCTACAGTTTTAGGTATATAGATACATATGGAACTCTCACCAGAGACACGCCTACTCCCTTTATAATGGCTATTGAAGAAAAAGTAGAACCATTAGTGACTGGTTTCAGTAAACTACATTAGTCACACAAAAAGTTTTCATTATTTGTTAAATGTTTACATAAACTAACAAAAGAATAGATTTAAGCATCCAGTTCTCCTGCTTTTTGAATTTTCAAGTATCTGAAGAATAATCCCCTTTCTTTAAGAATTTTAAATATATTTTAACACAGTTGATTTATTCACTAATCCATTCATTTATTCAACAAATATTTATGGATGGCATCTATGCTGAAGGACAGAAATACCTATAAAGAATGATCAGGTATTATATTCCTATTATCGTATTCCTTTCTGTTCAATCTTATGAATCTCTCTTTTTGGCAATAAAAGGGGGAGCCAGCCCAAACAATCTAAAAGGAAAGATCACAACAGAATGAAAACTTAATGTGTTAGGAAAGTCAAGCTGGGGGAGGAGAGTGACAGGGACCCATGATACACTTAACTAGCAAAAAAGCTGAAATGCCAGAAAATGTGTTTAGGGAGACAAAATTATTTTCATATCTCACTTCCTTGTGGGGATGAGACATAATTTATCATCAGAGATCTTTAGGACTCTACAGAAAGTGGGCTTGAGAGCAAGTATTCTCAATGATGATGACAGCTAAGTGAGGCCAAGTAAATTAGAGATTTACACATGTTACTCTTGGACCACTGTTACAGGAGACCTTGAAAATTGCTCCCACTTCCACATAAAACTACTAGTGAAATTCATTACCACCTTGGCAGTGTTTGTATGAGAGCCTGAAAGTCACAATGTTCAGGAAATTTTGAGGGGATAAAACTGATCCTTCACTTATGCATCTGAAAAGTTACAAGCAAAGTGTAATGGGTAAATAAATACCTGCCTCTCACCACATCACTAGGATTTTATTTTCAACTTTAAGTATACATTTAGGGTTGTTATCATCTAGGCAGGGAAGGCATGCTCCCTGGATATTTTGAAAAATATCTAAAAAAGGTATAACTATAAATTCTACCATTTATTTACCTGACTGTGTAAATTAAAGTGTAGTTTTATACTGACTTAGGACAATACAGCATAGGTGAATTTAAGAATGTTTACAATTAAAGTGATATTATTGTCATGAAGCACAACTTTTAAAATTTAAATGTCTTGCATCTGTGCATGCTAAGCTGCTTCAGTCATGTACTACTCTTTCGGACCCTATGGACTGGGACCTGCCAGGCTCCTCTGTCAATGGGATTCTCCAGGCAAGAATACTTGTCAGGTCCTCCTCCAGGGGATCTTCCGGGCTCGGGGATCTTCCGGGCTCAGCGATCTGATCAAACGCATATCTCTTGTGTCTCCTGCATTGTCAGGCAGGCTCTTTACCACTAGGGTCACATGTTTGCATCAAAATATACTTTTGATGTAAATGACAATGAAAACACTAAATGTAAATGAAACACTAAAAGCTATCAATACTTGATGAAGAAGACTAGTTCACAAATATAACCCCAAGAGCAAAATTCTGGGGACAAACAAACAAACAAAAAAATTATCCTACAGATTCAAGGAGGGTTTCTATAACTGTGACCCAAAACCTGTCACAAAGTCCTCTCTGCTCTCAAATACAAACCCCCAAATGAAGAAAGACTTCCATCATGCAGGCCGATAATATTAGGAGAATATCAAATCCCAAGACCATGGACAGGAATATTCTCTTAATGCAGGAAAATGCAGACCTACATTTTAGTGAAGTGGATGATTAATAAAAATCACGTACCTAAGAGAATGTAAAACCAAGTGCAGCATGACTATTTAGGCCAGCTATTTTTCTACCTACTTCAGAATTAAAATCAGTAACATCAACACAGTTATTTCATGCTAACACAGGCCAGAGCCTTCATTGTCAACCAAATTTTAAACTGGCAGGGTATTTATAAATAGTATTCTACAAAATATTATTTTATCCACCAGCTTTTGGCTGAATATTTGTGTTCCTACTACTCCACAATTCTTATGTGGAAGACTAATCATCAAAGTGGTGGTATTTGAGGTGGGGCCTTTGGAAGGTAATTAGATCATGAGAATGAAGCCCTCATGAATGGATTAGCATAATTGTAAGGAGAGACACAAGAGAGATGAGCTCCTCCTACATGAGGATACTTCAAGAAAATGAGAAAATCAACTCAGTTCAGTTCAGTTCAGTCGCTCAGTTGTGTTCGACTCTTTGCGACCCCATGAATTGCAGCATGCCAGGCTTCTCTGTCCATCACCAACTCCCGGAGTCTACCCAAACCCACGTCCATCGAGTCGGTTATGCCATCCAAACATCTCATCCTCTGTCGTCTCCTTCTCCTCCCACCCCCAATCCTACCCAGCATTAGGATCTTTTCCAATGAGTCAACCCTTCGCGTCAGGTGGCCAAAGTATTGGAGTTTCAGCTTCAACATCAGACCTTCCAATGAACACCCAGGATTGATCTCTTTTAGGATGGATTGATTGGATCTCCTTGCAGTCCAAGGGACTCTCAAGAGTCTTCTCCAACACCACAGCATCAATTCTTCGGTGCTCAGCTTTCTTCACTGTCCAACTCTCACATCCATACATGACCACTGGAAAAACCATAGCCTTGACTAGACGGACTTTTGTTGGCAAAGTAATGTCTCTGCTTTTAAATATGCTACCTAGGTTGGCCATAACCTTCCTTCCAAGGAGTAAGCGTCTTTTAATTTCATGGCTGCAGTCACCATCAGCAGTGATTCTGGAGCCCAAAAAAATAAAGTCTGACACTGTTTCCACTGTTTCCCCATCTATTTCCCATGAAGTGATGGGACCAGATGCCATGATCTTAGTTTTCTGAATGTTGAGCTTTAAGCCAACTTTTTCACTCTTTTTCACCTTCATCAAGAGGCTCTTTAGTTCTTCTTCACTTTCTGCCATAAGGGTGGTGTCATCTGCATATCTGAGGTTATTGATATTTCTCTCGGCAATCTTGATTCCAGTTTGTGTTTCTTCCAGCCCAGCGTTTCTCATGATGTACTCTGCATATAAGTTAAATAAGCAGGGTGACAATATACAGCCTTGACATACTCCTTTTCCTATTTGGAACCAATCTGTTGTTCCATGTCCAGTTCTAACTGTTGCTTCCTGACCTGCATACAGGTTTCTCAAGAGACAGGTCAGATGGTCTGGTATTCCCATCTTTCAGAATTTTCCACAGTTTATTGTGATCCACACAGTCAAAGGCTTTGGCACAGTCGATAAAGTAGAAATAGATGTTTTTCTGGAACTCTCTTGCTTTTTCGATGATCCAGCAGATATTGGCAGTTTGATCTCTGGTTCCTCTGCCTTTTCTAAAACCAGCTTGAACATCTGGAAGTTCACGGTTCACGTATTGCTGAACCCTGGCTTGGAGAATTTTGAGCTTTACTTTACTAGCGTGTGAGATGAGTGCAATTGTGTGGTAGTTAGAGCATTCTTTGGCATTGCCTTTCTTTGGGATTGGAACGAAAACTGACCTCTTCCAGTCCTGTGGCCACTGATGAGTTTTCCAAATTTGCTGATATCGAGTGCAGCACTTTCACAGCATCACCTTTGAGGATTTGAAATAGCTCAACTGGAATTCCATCACCTCCACTAGCTTTGTTCATAGTGATGCTTTCTAAGGCCCACTTGACTTCACATTCCAAGATGTCTAGCTCTAGGTGAGTGATCACACCATCATGATTATCTGGATCATGAAGATCTTTTTGTACAGTTCTTCTGTGTATTCTTGCCACCTCTTCTTAATATCTTCTGCTTCTGTTAGGTCCATACTATTTCTGTCCTTTATCGAGCCCATCTTTGCATACAATGTTCCCTTGGTGTCTCTAATTTTCTTGAAGAGATCTCTAGTCTTTCCCAATCTGTTGTTTTCCTCTATTTCTTTGCACTGATTGCTGAGGAAGGCTTTCTTATCTCTCCTTGCTATTCTTTGGAACTCTGCATTAAGATGGGAATATCTTTCCTTTTCTCCTTTGCTTTTCGCTTCTCTTCTCTTCCCAGATATCTGTAAGGCCTCCTAAGACAGCCATTTTGCTTTTTTGCATTTCTTTTCCATGAGAAAATAGATATCTAAAAACCAAGAAGAGTGTACTTGCCAGACACTAGATCTGCTGGCACCCTGATTCTGAACTTCCCAGCTTCCAGAATTGTGTGAGACAAATGACTATTGTTGAAGCCACCCAGTCCATAGAATTTTTCTTTATAACAGCTCAAACTAAAATACACTATACCAATATATTTCACTAAAACAGGTTAACGTTGAGAAAATAATTAAGCATCTATTTCAATGAACTGCCAAAGACCGTACATAGAATGTAACCAATAGGGGTTTAGTATATTTAGAGTACATATGGAGAAACAGAGACCAATAGCAAGTACTGCTAAATATCTAGAATTTAAACTTGCTTTTTTTTCCTGTGAACATTATAGATTTAATTCTCTTTACTATTTATGAAAAAAAAAGGCCGCCTTAATGTATAGGCCTTTAGTACCATGTTATGTAGTACCTTTCTACCTCACAATTTCAGAAACTATGACTTTGATACCACCTTTACTAATATTATACTTCCATTGAGGAAATTTTTGTTGGATCCCTCCTATAGACCAGGTACCAAATTATTCAAAAGACTAAGGAATATGGGAGTAGATTCAACAAGTGTCTCCCTTTGTAGAGCCTATATAGCAAAGGAAGGAGAGATATTATACATGTAAAATTTTTCTAAAAGAAAATTACAGGCTGGGATAAACTTCATGAAAGAAAGAAGGAAAGAATTAATCTGATAAATAGTGATTTTAAATAGCATGGCTTCTTTCAGAAGATAGAAAATGAGAGAGATAAGTTCTGAAGATTCATGAGACTTGATTTCAAGTAGGAAAAAAATGTGAAGGCCTTAAGGCAAATAATAACTTGTTTTCTGTTTTCTGGTTTGTTTTGAAAAATTGAAATAAGATCAGGATGGCTGAAGAACCATCCTGTACCTGAACCAAATTTGCACCTAATTTGTACTTTCAATAATGCTACTTGCCCTCCAATGATAAACAACTAGAAAACTAGACAAAATATATGGGGGAAAAAAAAACCTGTTTTCAGATATTGAAAAATAGGCAGTGCCAGATTGTGACTCCTAAAATAAAGGAAGAAAATGAGCTGACTTCTACCATTGCCTCAGTTTTCTGATTGAAGTTGACAGATCATTTTTGGAGAAAGGAAGAACAGAAGCTAAGCACACGGAGACTGAAGTAACTGGAGTTGGCATCAAACTTTACCAGAGAAGAGGAAGCTATATTAAGAAAAAAAAAACAAACAGAAATATAATAGAGGTTTCCTTCTGTCCTTATTTGAATACAAAAGTGCATTGAGTGTAGGGTAAAATGCCGTAATGCCAGACATAAAACTCACAGATTTAGAGATTTAGAGATGTTACTACACGATTTCCAGAGCTCATGAAGACTAGGGAAGTATTGAAATTCCCACAATCCAAAAGGGAAGAGCTTGTTGAAAGCACTATGTATTGAAATAGGACAAATAAAGAGTCATTCCTTAAAATATTCATACAATAAAGGCCTCTCTAGTCCCACTAAAGTATTAAGTAGCACCATAAGTAAATCAAGTACCTGCCAAACAACTGCTAAAGAAAAATAGCAAAATTCAGACACTCAAGATTTATGAAGAAGCAGTAAACTTTAACCAATAGCCAGAAGTAAAATCAGTCAATAGAAGCAGGTCCATTAATGACAAAGGTGATAGACTTAGTAATCAAGAACTTTAAAACAGCTATTATAAATACGCTTAAAGATTTAAATACTTGAGCATAATGAGGAAAGGGATAAAAGCTTCTTGAGCTTCAAGACCTGAAAAATACAATATCTGAAATAAAAACTAGTAGATGGGTAGAGTAGACACTGCAGAAAAAGAGATAAGTGAATTGGAAAACATAACATTAGAAGTTATCAAATCTGAGGCACAAAGCAATACAATACTAAGAATAATTTCCAGAGAATAAAATTAATGGTCTTAATGATCTCTAAAGCAATGTGGAATGACCTAAAATACATGTAGTTGAGAGGATCAGAGAAATAGCTCAAGAAATTTGCTAAAATTTTCCAAATCTGATAAAAATTAAAAACACAGATACACTAAGCTCTTCAAACTCCAATAAGAACAACACAAAGAAATTCATAAAAAGAAGCATCCTGATTAAATGGTTGAAATTCAATAAAAGAGACAAAACTTTAAAAGCAAGCAGAGTGGAACAAAGATCAGAATAGTTGTCAATTTTTAATAAGAAATATTGCAAGCAAGAAGATGATAGAATGGCATCTTTTGATATGTGTCAAGCTACAATTCCAGACAAAATATTTTGCAAAAATGAAAAAAATGACATTTCCAGACAAACAAAGCTGAGAGAATTGAAACTAGCAGCCCTGCGTAACAATAAATGATTTTTTAAAAGTTTTTGGGCTGAAGAAAAATAATACCAGATGGAAATTGGGTTCTACAGAAATGAAGAGAAAGTGCAAGAAAGAGTAATATGTCAGTATATGCAATTTCAGTTTTTCTTACTTTTAAAATTTCCTTAAAAGATTATTGGTTATTTAAACAATGTATTGTCAAGTATGTAACATGTGCAGAAGTAAATATATGTAAGAAAAATTATGTAAATTTAACATGAGGAAAATGAAAATATACTGTTATAAGATATACTGTTTTATTGTATACTGTTACAAAGAAATAAAGATCAGATGAAATAAAAATAAAATAAATAGTAAGAGAGCAGACCTAAATCTAATCATAGCAATAATTACATCATTAAATAGTCTAAACATAAAATTAAAAGGTGGATTGACAAAATTTATATTCAAAATCAAGACAACTATATGCAGATTGCAAGAAAGCCTTTTTAAATATAGAGACAGAGACGGACTGAAAATAAAAGTTTGGTAAAGAATATGCCATGCAAACACTAAACATAAGAAGGCAGGAGTTACTATATTGATAAAAGACAGACAATCAGACTTCAAAACAAGTTATATTACTAGAGAAAATAACTCTATTTTATCATAATGATAAAAGGATCAATTCATCAAGAATACATAACAACCCTGGGTACTCCCTGGTGGTCCAGTGGCTAGTACTCTGAGCTTCCACTGCAGAGGGCATAGATTCAAGCCTTGATTAGGGAACTAAGATCCCACATGCCAAAAGGCACAGCCAAAAATAAATAAAGAGAATACATAACAGTCCTACATGTGCATGTGACTAATAACAAAGTTTCAAAATACGTGAAGCTAAAATTGACAGAATTAAAAGGAGAGAGACATATTCACAGTTACAAGTGAAGATTTCAACTTCCCTCTCAGTGACTGATAAGACGAGTGTACTAGAAAATCAGTAAGTAAAAAGAAGCCTTAATCAACATGAACAACCAAGTTTACCTAATTGGTATTTATAGCACGACACTATCATGAAAGCACAATGTGCCAATATCTGTAGGGTGGAGCCTGAGAAATCACATAAATGTTAATGTGAAGGACTGAAGGTAACCAGGAGAATGGGAAGAGGTGAGGAAGTGCCGAGGAAGTCTATAGAAAATATTCTCCGAAACCAAACCATTTCTGCATGCTAGCTGGCTTGAACTTTCATCAGCCTAAACTGTGTTCAACAGATAACCTGTTTGTAAGACAGGATATCAAGCAAAGCAAATGCCAATGTTCAAAATTCAGTAAAAAAAAAAAAAAAAGAAAAAATCAGGAAAACAAGAGACGAGAACATAGCTGCAAAATATGGGGTAGAGGGGAGGATGCTAGAATAGCTATTTTAAAGAATGCTGCAAGAGAGAATTTTAAAGAATATTTTACATTAAAATGAAGCCACACACTTCCCATGTTTCTATACTTAATATCAGCCCTGGAAGACTAACTAGCCCATGTTCTTTTCACCTGGGATAACTCTGAGGAGTTACTGTGGGATCTCAGAATGATCAGAATGAATGTGTTGGAGAACACATGTACTTAGAGTTTAATGAATTATAAGTCTAAAAAAATATGTTCATACTTCATCTATTAGTGTCTATTCTAAACCCTTTTCCCCAAGGCAAAACAGCTTATTTGTTTGTGGGTGTATTCTTTTGACTCTGACATTGTCCACATCTCTTTCCATGCTCACCACATATATACTTATTCCATTCAGTGCTTTTCATTCCTTATCCCAGCAGGTATTCATTGTTTCGATAACATTTTCTGCCTTCTTGCTCTTACTGCTAATGTCTTATAGTACAATACATCTTCCATCAGGCTGAAATCAATCCCAAGAGAAGATGAAAGTTATGTAGATTTGATAAATTTGTGGATCTATACTGCCCTGCTGTACATCCATAGGATATGCCCTTTGACAAAATAAGCTCAAATTTTTCCTTTTCAAAACGGGCATTTATAGCATCTGGCTCTTCAAGTCAACCTGTGTCACTGGTTTGCAATTTACTGTGGATGAGTAAATCCCCTATGAGATCTCTAATTTGGGTCTGTAGTACATTGTGGATAGGAAAACAAAATCTAATAAGTGTGCCACCAAGATGAGACAGTGCTCTTAAGCAAGATACAAACAACGTTGTGACATTTCCCTAACTAAAAATAGTCTTTAACTTCTTTATTTTTCAACAAATAGAGTCAAGAAGTAATATTTTTGCTCAACTGTAGCACTTCCAAATATAGCTCTGCATATCTGTCTTCAATTTTGATTCCTTTTAATTTTTCCTTAATTAATCATTTCCCACTGATAGCCCATCAAAGAGACTGAACATGTAAAAACTTAATAGATCTACCCACTCAAGTGTTATACCAGCTTTTGTTGTTCTCAGCCGGAATAACAATGCCGATTTTGCTTTTGAATGAAGAAATTAAACTTGTTTTTCTCTGAAACATTGATGACATGAACTCATAAAGATGACAATCTTACTTTAGGTTACTTATTACCTTGTGTTATAACTCATGTAAAGAGGAAGAATCAAGTTATATAACTGAAAAATTATATTTAGTAATGAGGCATTGTAGATGACAATAATTTTGTTGCAACCAACTATTTAAATTATTTTTACAAAGAAATTTACCATTAGCTGTTAAATAATGAAACAACTTAATTTAATAAAATGATAGTAGAAATGAATAATCTAAATAAGATTACCCTAATTGTCCCCTAAATCCTTATTACTCAAAGCATGATCCATGCATCAGCCTCACCAGGGAGTTGATTAGAATCTCAGGCCCACTACAGATCTACAGAACCAGAATCTTCAATTGAACAAGACTCCCAAGTTATGTATATTAAAGCTTGAAAATTCATCTAAATTAGTTGAAATTGTGGTACTAACTCAAAGTGTCAGAATTCTAACACCACCATGTTTCACAAAGCATTCAAAGACATAAGCTAACTGATATTTTAATATCCCAATAGCAAAAGCCAGCAAATTTTGATTAACACTGGATCAAGTTCTGCTTTATTTATTGGAACAAGTCACTAAGAATCCACAGATACCATAGGTTGTAAAACTTTTTATCTCTTCAGATCCCAATCTATTCTGTTTTACATTGTGAATTTCTGCTCTCTGTTGTGATAAGGAAAAAAACTAGAAAGTTTATCATTTATTACATATCATTAGTAATTCTTCTACTTAAAATCTAAAATATTTATCTTCCTAATGCAAACAAATACTATGTTGAATTTCAGAAAATCAAAATATTGCTCTGCTTTTTTGCTTATAACATGAGATATAAATGTTCAAAACCATACAATACAGTTGTGTCCTGAAATATTCATGGGAGCCATCACAGTACTTCAAGAACCCTGAGGGTTTTCTCCCTTATCTTAAAAACGAGCTGATGGTTTAAATTAAATCAAGACAATGAAAAGGCAAAAGCAGATACCCAGAACTTGCTCTGTCGTGAAACTTCTCTGAATAAGTTTTTTTGAAGAACCAAGACATTAGAAAATGATGTTTCTCACCCTGTTTTGCTACTTCTGCTTCTGGCAACACCACTCTCCCATGGATGTCAAGTGAAATGCTGGAGTCGTGTCTTGTCCCTTCCTTTCCTTTGTTTTCTTTTCTCTTCCTCTCACCCCCATTAAATTGGTTTCAGAGTTACATACATTTCATTCCACATCAATCTCCTTTGCATTCCAAATTCTGTCACACATTCAGACCCCCATTACTCCCTGACTATACTGTTAAAGAGAACACTAACTGATATCACTTCCTATTTTTCCACATTTCCATCAGTCCTATTAGTTCTGTGGTCAATTAACTCTCCCAAAGCTCTGATCCAAACATGACACCTTCTATTTCTAAAACTTTCAATAACTGCTTGCATAAAAGACTTCTCATAATAACTCCCCAATTCTTCCTGAGTTCACATTTCTCCTATGCATCAAAATGAACTGTCTCCAGGACATACTCTGTCCCCCTTTGTGGTTTTGCTTCTGCAAATCCACTCCATTTGGAAAAGTCACTTCTCTTGATGTCCTTGTTAAGATTTTATCCACTCACCTCAGTCCATCTTAATGGTCACATACACTTGATTCCCTAAACTGATTTTATCTCTACTCACTTTGAAACCCCTCAAGAAGCTATCTCTATACCACAGTTATGGCATCTCTTTTGTGCTTTGCATTACAGTTTTTTGTTCATGAGCTGGCTTCAAATATTTGAAAGCCTGTCATGGGGAAGAGGGATTAAACTTGTTCCACAAATCTCCAGAGTAGAGCCAAGACTAATGACTAAAAGACACAAAAGACAGCTTTTAGCTCTATATAGAAAATAATTTTCTGACATTCAGAGTTGTCCTAATGTGGGGCTGCCTCAGTGTAGTACGTTCCCTGTCATTGTAATGTTCAAGCATAGACTCGAAAAAGACTTTTAGGAAATGTGGTAAAAAAGATAGATGAACCGGACCAGATGGTCAATAATAGTACCTCACAAGCCAGTGATTTTATTTTAATTTTATGCTTCTAAAGGCACTTTAGAAACCCAGCTTAAATATAGTCTTGTCATATATTGGTATACTGAATCTGCCAAGAAAATCAAGGCTGATTTTTTTTTAATCCACTCACTCTCTCTACACTCCCCAACATCAGAATAAAAAGAATTCATCCAGAAGACAAACCTATGAAGTTGAAAGTGAACCAAGAGGGGAGAGAACTTAAATTTTTTTATTGAAGTCCTCTATTACATAAATAATAATCTATCCCCTGAATATAAATTATATAAATATATAGATAATAGCAGGCTTTCCAGGTGGTGCTAGTGGTAAAGAACCTGTCTGCCAAAGCAGGACAGTAAGAGACCCGGTTCGATCCCTGGGTCAGGAAGATCCCCTGGAGGAGGAAATGGCCACCCACTCCGGTATTCATGTCTGGAGAATGCCATGGACGGAGGAGCTTGGCAGGCTGTGGTCCATAGGGTTGCAAAGAGCAGGACATGACAGCTTCCTGGCATGCATGCACGTATAGATAATAGCACATTCCTTGAATATCCATTTCAAAAATCACTTACTATACGCTTTATAAAATCTGTGAAAGTTTCTTCTGTTACATTATCATTTTTTATTATTTTTTAAATTAGTTTATTTATTTGTTAATCTTTTGGCCACACCATGCAGCATATGGGATCTTAGTTCCCAGATCAGGGATCCAACCTGCAACCCTTGCATTGGCAGTGCAGAGTCCTACCCACTGGACCATCAGGGAAGTCCTATCATTGTTTCTCACATGAAAACAGAGTGCTTAGGACCGCAATTCAAAATAGAGCAGTTTTACCTCACTTAACTCTGTATATCACATATTTAGGACCGGAAATAAATACAGCGCATATGCACATTTTTGACATTTAAAGGGATTTCCTAGTATCTTTTTTAAATTAAGTTGATTTGACAACACTGACAGAGAGATGATTATGATAGTCTTAGAATTTAGTGAATGACTTATCAGAAACGTAAATTTCCTTTTAAAATAGAAATTTAAAAATCACTTAAACCATTGTAGAAAACATTTCTTAGAAAGCAACTGCTTTAAGATCTTAATATATAAACAGACATAGACTAAGAATACTCAATTGACACAAGAAAAAAATCTGGCATATAAGTAAACACACAGAAAACTGTTCAACCATACTAATTATCAACTAAATTTTATGTTAAAATGATGAAGTACTATTTCACACCTATTAAATTATAAAACTATTCTGGAAACCATATTCAGCAATGGTATGGCTGCAGTGAATCTAATGTACATTGTTGGTGGTATTGCCAATCAGTACAATATTTTTGGAAGTTATTTGGCAATATATATTAAGATATATTGTATTTCCTTATTCTTTGACCTAAGCATTCCAAATATCAGACTGTATCCTAATGAAATAATAAAGGAAAGGCTATTTGCATTGAGATTCATAGCTATACAAGTAACACCTAGAATTTCCAATGTTTTCATATAATACTTTCATTCAATTAAATATTATATAACCATTAAAAGTATAATTTAAAAGATTATATAGCAATGTGAAAAGTGATAGGCATGTGATTAAGAGTAAAAAGCAAGATTCAGAACAATATACTATCATTACATTTCTGTGCAACTTATGCCATATGGACAAAAACTGAAAGGAAAATTTGATTTTTGCAAGGGTGATATTGAAAAAGCCCTATATGCTTTCTGTGTTTGCTGTATTATCATGGTATTTCTTCATTAAAGTGAGTAAACTGTCATGTACAGTCTTACTATGTGGAAGGGGGTGGTGCCCAGCAGATTCCTCAGCTAATCCTTTGGCAAAAGATTTTTTTGGTGGGCATGATAAAGCTTTGGAAACAGGTTCTCTCCAAATTCTTTCTAGTTTCATTATTTTAAGTGATCTGAAAGAAAGAGTATATATGAAAGTCTCTGTTAATTGAGGAAACTCACTTTTTCATAATAGTGAATTAGCCTCTTAAGATAAATTTTAAGAATATCCTGAAAGCATAGGAAGATAACTTCATTTGAGGCCACAATAACAGGTACCATGCATTAGGTGTTGACAATACAACAGGCACTGAACTTGGACTTTATTTCTATTACCTATTTCTCAAAATAATCCTATGAGTTTATTTCTCCCTGTTTTCTGGAGGAGATGGTTGAGGCAAAAAAGAAAATAAGTTACTCCAATATAAAATAAGAAATTTAAATTTCAAAAAAAGAAAGTAAGAAATTAGCTTAAAATCATACAGAACTTATCAGCAGGTGCAGAATTTGATTTCAGATCTATCTCCCTTTCCTGTTCATATTCTTTGCATCATAATAGGCTACCTCCCAGAAAGGTTTCATTTCAGGGGAAATTTTCTCGACTCCAGGGGAAATGCCTGCATTGCAGGAGACCCTGGTTCAATTCCTGCATCGGGAAGATCCCCTGGAGAAGGGATAGGCTACCCATTCCAGTATTATTGGGCTTCTCTGGTGGCTCAGTTGGAAAAGAATCCGCCTGCAGTGTAGGGGACCTGGGTTCGATCCCTGGGTTGGGAAGATCCCCTGGAGAAAGAAATGGCTACCCACTCCAGTATTCTGGCCTGTAGAATTCCATGGACAGAGGAGCCTGGTGGTCTACAGTCCATGGGGTTGCAAAGGGTGGGACACGACTGAGTGACTTTCACTTTCAGGGGAAACGTTACAAAGCCAATCACTGCACCAATTAATTACAACCCAACAAAGGCACCTGGAATCACTGTAGCCCAAGTGCTGTGCTGTTAATGCCAACATTCTCAGTGTCTGGATGCAATAGACCATCATCTCATGCCTTGGACATCCACGGATGGAAATCACTCACAAATTTCTCCCTCCTCTAGGCACAAATGTAAAGTTTGAGGAACTTGACTGCCAATCTATTCATTCTTTATATAAAACATTTTATATTGGAGTATAGCTGATTAACAATGTTTTGATAGCTTTGGGAGTACAGCAAACGGACTCAGTCATATATACACATGTATCCATTCTCCCTCCAAACTCCCCTTCCCTCCAGGCTGCCACATAACAGTGAGCAGAGTTCCCTGTGCTACATAGTAGGAACTTTCAACCTCTTCAATCTATATATCCCTCACCAAGTGGTCAAGTTTTTAACAGTGGTCAGACAGTTATGCTAAAGAAATAGATATTTAACTGTGGAAAGTGAGGCAGCAGCCAGTCAATTGGCAAAGTACTAGAGGAAAGCAAACTTTATTGCAATTCCTGAACTCACGTAATTGAGCTAGCCTCCCAACTGGTGCAGTGGTAAAAAAAAAAAAAAAAAAAAATCCACCTGCCAGTGCAGGAGACCCAGGTTCCATTCCTGGGTCAGGAAGATCCCCTAGAGAAGGAAATGGCAACCAACTCCAGTATTCTTGCCTGGAGAATCACATGGACAAAAGAGCCTGGCGGGCCATAGTCCATGGGGTTGCAAAGGGTCAGACACAAGTGAGCAACTAAAAAACAACATGCTCTTCCTCAAAATAATATGAATTCTTTTCTCAAAAGATAGGAAAATAACTTATAATGCTGCGATCTGGAAAAAAACATGAAATGAGATGTGCCTTTTTTAATTTTTAAAATTAGGGAGGGGAATTTCCTGGTGATCCAGGGGTTAGGACTCTGCACTTCCACTGCTATGGGCCAGAGTTCAATGCCTGGTCAGGGAACTAAGATCCCACAAGCCAGAAAATAAAAAAATTAGTGTGGATTTGAGCAAAGTAAGAACAAATTAATTTACCAGAACACTAGAACAACAAATTACCCTGGAAACATTTTTAAAAGATAGTGTAAACCATAAATCTATTACTGCTAAGTGTATTTGGAACTATTCAAAGGGGAATCAAACACAAATAAGCCCTCAAAAATCTATGATAAGATAATATATCAGGCTGCTAGGGGTAAGTAAGAAAATTTTGGAGCAATTATGAAAGTCAGAAGCTGAGGACAGCCGAATATCCCTCAAAATAGAGTTTTTAAGGCTATTGCTAGAAATAAAACTAGTGAACTTGGCTCAGGTTCAGTGTAGCAGTTCTCATGCTCATTTATACCTGATGGTGCTTTAGTCACTCAGTCGTGTCTGGATCTTTGTAACCCCATGGACTGTAGCCTGCCAAACTCCTCTGTCCATGGGATTTTCCAGGCAAGAATACTGGGGTGGGTTGCCATTCCCTTCTCCAGGAGATCTTCCCGACCCAGGGACTGAACCTGTATCTCCAGCATTGCAGGCAGTCTCTTACATTGCAGGGGGATTCTTTACCAACAGAGCCACTTGGGAAGCCCCATTTATACCTGTGTGCTTGTGTGCTAAGTCACTTCAATCATGTCCAACTCTTTGCAACCCTATGGACTGTAGTCTGCCAGGCTCCTCTGTCCATGGGATTCTCCAGGCAAGAATACTGGAGTGGGTTGCCATTTCCTACTCCAGGGGATCTTCCCAACCCAGGGATCAAACCTGTGTCTCCAACATCTCCTCCTGCATTGTCAGGCAGGTTCTTTACCACTAGCGCCACCTGGGAAGCCCCTACATGTACACAAATAATAGTACTTCATGCAAATATAGAAATTTACTTTTATATTTTACTTCTTTATTATTTACATTGTTTCTTTAAGCTATGACTCTTCCTTTCCTCTTTGAAGCTTAGTGGTTTTAATTAATGAATATTATTTTTAGAGCAGCTCTAATTTACAGAAAAATTGAGCAGAAAGTACAGAGCTTCCATATATCCCCTCTCCCATCTCATCCACGCACACGTGTTTCTCTTATTTTCAACACCTTGTATTTTTTGTGGTACATTTGCTATAATGGATAAGCCAATGTCGTTATATTATTAGCTAATGTCCATAGTTTGCGTTAGGGTTCACTCTTTGTATTATATTAAATACATTCCATGAGTTTTTATTAATATATAATAATGTGTATCCACCATTACAGTATGATACAAAACAGTTTCTCTGCCCTAAACATCTATAAGACTACATATTTTAATGGAGCAATCTGCCTCTCTCAGTTTGATATTGCCTCCCCATGAATGATGACATTGCATGCAAGCGGGTACCATGTTGAGCCTTTACAAAGTAATGAAGAAAAGTCAATAGATATTGGAAAGGTTAATACCTACTCCAACTATTGCTGGGAAAACTGCCAACCTCATAATAATACTGACTTTGGCTTTCTCAAGAAGGAAAAGATGTTGCATGCGTTTAAGTTCTTTGAATAGATCACTGTTTAAAATATGAAAGAAATTTTGCCTACTATAGCTAAGCATGATACACATAGTATTACTTGGTAGACCACAAAGTTCTAAAACTTGGTTAGCAACACTCAATGCATAATATATATCCAAAGGATTCATATTGTTCAATGTCAGTCTCTTGAAAGATGAAAAAAAATTTAAATAGCATGTTGTAAAATGACAGCAGCAAAAATGGAAAAGACTATCCAAGAAGATAATAGTTCAATAAAAAGTAAATAAGTATGCTCCATATACTAGGTAACCATTAACACTTCACCTATAATTAATAAATTTATTTTTATGAATTTATGTGATGGTAGGAGTTCCTTGCAAAAGGAAAAAGGAATATATGATCAATTGTTGCAGTCAATCAGGTGTGCAGGTGTGCAGGTTTTTACCCCCTGCACACACAAAAAAATGCTGATGAGTTGGAAAGTGACAATGCTATAGCAGATTATGCAAAAGAAGGAAAATTTATTTCCTTAGGGGAAACTAATCTTAACTTGAGAGATTGATATTGCAGTGGACAAGCATTCAATTCCATAATTTTCTGTGTGTACCCCCAGGCTACTTAACATTGCAGGAGAAAGCTGCAGAATCATGTCAACTGGACTCACTACAAATTATGATCCCTAAAACCATGCCCTCCACTCTGCTCAGAAATCATTTTCATTTTTGTCTCCCTATTTCATATTACACTGCAACTGAATTAAACCCTTTGCAATCATCGTAAGACTTCATCCTCAGCTGTACTGGGCTGATGACATTGTCATTTCACTGAAAAGATGGAGACTATCCTATTAAAGATTCTCTACAACCTCACCATCCACTCTACCTAACCCCACCCTAGAGAAACATATGGTAACTCTTCCACCCCAGTGCCTTCTCTCCTTGCCTATCAATCTTTCTCTGAGATTTGTTCCATCTGCTATCTCCCCTTATTGCATTTTCATTCTCTCCAGCCTCATGAACTTTTTATCCTATGCCTAGACACTTAATCAAGCTTCTTTTAATCCCTCAAAAAAAGTTTGTTCATCTCTCAAGTTTTCATTGTATGCTGCATATACTGAATCTGTAAAGAAGACCATAAGTAGTTGATTGGGTAATCATATACTACATATTATAAATTAGACATTATATATTATGTATTATATATTAATTTATTTTAGAAGTTGCCTGAAAATAGGCTGGAACTCGCTTGCCAAACAGAAGAGAAGATAGAGAACTTTCAGGACGCTCAACTGAAATGGAATGATTTCCATGATTCCCCAAGATACACTAAAAAATATGGATAATTCTTCCCTCCCTACCCTCAGTGTTTCTCCAATACCTTTAGAAATAGAAATCTCAGATCCAGTTCTGATCTCACACCTACAGTGACAGCTTCTTAAAAACCTGCTTTAGATCTCTGTAACTGGTGGTTGAGGCTCAGCAGGGATAATATCTCATTAGTTCAGTTCAGTTGCTCAGTCATGTCCAACTCTTTGAAATCCCAGGGACTGCAGCATGCCAGGCTTCCCTGTCCATCACGAACTCCTGGAGCTTGCTGAAACTCATGTCCATAAAGTCAGTGATGCCATCCAACCATCTCATCCTCTGTCGTCCCCTTTTCCTCCCACCTTCAATCTATCCCAGCATCAGGGCCTTTTCAAATGAGTCAGTTCTTCACATCAGGTGGCCAAAGTATTGGTGCTTCAGCTTGAGCATCAGTCATTCCGATGAATATTCAGGACTGATTTCCTTTAGGATTGACTGGTTTGATCTTCTTGCTCTCCAAGGGACTCTCAAGAGTTTTAAGCCAACTCTTTCACTCTCCTCTTCCACTTTCATCAAGAGGCTCTTTAGTTCCTCTTCACTTTCTGCCATAAGGGTGGAATCATCTGCATATCTGAGGTTATTGATATTTCTCCCTGCAATCTTGATTCTAGCTTGTGCTTCATCCAGTCCAGCATTTCACCTGATGTATTCTGCATATAAGTTAAATAAGCAAGGTGACAATATATAGCCTTGATGCACTCCTTTCCCAATTTGGAACCAGTCTGCTGTTCCTTGTCTGATTCTAACTGTTGCTCTTGACCTGCACACAGATTTCTAATATCTCATAACTACCCACTAATAAAATCAATATAGCGATAAATTAGTCATAGTAGAAGTGAGTTTGTCCATTCAAGATGTACTTAAAAATCTTTCCAAGGCAAGTATAATAATATTGTTGTTGTTGTTGCTGTTCAGTCTCTAAGTCGTGTCCAACTCTTTGCAACCTCATGGACACCTGACTTTTCTGTCCTTCACTATGTCCTGGAGTTTCCTCAAACTCATGTCCATTGAGTCAGTGATGCCATCCAACCATCACATCCTATGTCATCCCCTTCTTCTCTTGCCCTCAATCTTTCCCAGCATCAGGATCTTTTCCAATGAGTCAGCTCGTCGCATCAGGTGGCCAAAGTGTTGGAGCTTCAGCTTCAGCATCAGTCATTCCAATGAATATTCAGGGTTGATATCCTTTAGGACTGACAGGTTTGATCTCCTTGCTGTCCAAGGGATTCTGAAGAGTCTTCTCTAGCACCACAATTTGAAAACATCAATTCTTTGGCACTCAGCCTTCTTCATGGTCCAACTCTCACATCTGTACATGACTACTGGAAAAACCATAGCTTTGACTATACTAACATATCAGATCCTAGAGTAGAGACTTAGAGCTGAGATACAGAAGGTAATAGATTGTATCAATGCTCTCTCTCCTTCAATCTCACTTTGAATTCCTCTAATGGCAACCCACTCCAGTACTCTTGCCTGAAAAATCCTATGGACAGAGGAGCCTGGTAGGCTGCAGTCCATGGGTTCGCTAAGGGTCGGACACGACTGAACGACTTCACTTTCACTTTTCACTTTCATGCATTGGAGAAGGAAATGGCAACCCACTCCAGTGTTCTTGCCTGGAGAATCCCAGGGACGGGGGAACCTGGGAGCCCGGTGGGCTGCCGTCTGTGGGGTCGCACAGAGTCGGACACGACTGAAGTGACTTAGCAGCAGCCACTTCTATTACTCAGACAAAGTAACGCATTGGCTGTGAACAGTATTATACAGAAAACCATAAATCAGAGTTATTCTCATCACACACAAGAAGCTCTCATCCCAGAGAGGGGGAAAGCTGTAGACACAATTTGTCTCTAATATCTATTCTAGGTCCTCATAGCTGGTTTCCTTGTCTTTGAAAAATTGAAACAAAGGCAACAATAACAATTTAGTAAGTGCCAAGTGCTTTACATGCATTATCTCATTTAATTCTTATAACAACTCTAAAACATAACATTTTTATCTCTATTTTATAGATTAGAAAGGGAATTTCAGTAGGTAGCTTTGCAGTCACCTCATATTTGGGTATGCCAAAGCCAAAACATTTTCACCAACACTATATTTTGTAGTGTTCTCATATTATATAAAAATGAAATGATTAATGTCTATTGATTGCATATTCCATGCTAGACACTGCTAAATTTTATTTAATCTTTGCAACAACCTAACCAACAGGTACTGTTTTTATTTCCATTTGTAGCTGAGTTACTTGCTCAAGGGGCTTCCCAGGTGACTCAGTGGTAAAGAATCTGCCTGCCAGTGAAGGAGACCCACAATATGTGGGATCAATCCCTGGGTCGGGAAGATCCCCTGGAGAAGGAAATGGCAATCCACTCCAGTATTCTTGCCTGAAAAATTCCATGGACAGAGGAGCCTGGTGGGTTACAGTTCATGGGGTTGAAAAGAGTTGGACACGACCGAGTCTGCATGCATGTCATGTCATGTCCGCTTGCTCAAAGTCTATATAAGAAGCAAAGCTATCTGATTCCCAGAACCTTCACATATAACTTCTGTTAAATACTTTGAAAATCTATAGAATATACATCTGGTGAAAATCTTGGGAAAGGTTATCTGTCTGGCATGGTTCCTTGAGTATCCAACACAAACACTGCAAAACATAAAACCCACCATGGCAATTTTTCCCCCCCAAATCCTAGTGTAGAAGCCTAAGGATAGACTAGAACAGGCCTCATAATATAGATGTCTGTTGTGCTTACTCCTGAATGAGCTCCATCTCAGCTACTCTTCCCTGCTTTGTGAAGAAGCTAATTTGATAAAGAGAAGTGCCAAGTCACACCTGAACCTACTAGCCCTTCTGCCTCCTATGACTTGGACTGCCCATGTCCCCTCTCTAGAGCTAAATTCTGAATTTAAATTGATTTCCTCAAAACTTGACTGAAGCCACACCTTTATGAGTGGGTCAACCCAAATCCCAAGACCCTCCTCCATGCTACTGACACTTTATTGTGAAGTCCTAGAACACTTCACAACTAAACCTGGTAGCAATCTTTCAATAAATGCTGATGAATGAATTTGAGCTTTTAAAGTGCATTTACACTGCCTTTTGGGCTTCCCAGGTGGTGCTAGTGGCAAAGAACCCACCTGCCAATGCAGGAGATATGGATTCGATCCCTGGGTTGGCAAGATCCCCTGGAGGAGGGCATAGTGACCCACTCCAATATTCTTGCCTGGAGAATCCCATGGACAGAGGAGCCTGGTGGGCTACAGTCCATGAGGTTGCAAAGAGTTGGACACGACTTAAGCAACTTAGCACATGTGCATGCACACTGCTGTTTACTTCCTTTCCCAGGGTTTCAAATCAATTGAAATAAGATTTATTGAGATACTCTCAATCACCATTCAACATAATTCTAAAGCTTACCTAATCTTTGTTTGTTATTATAACTTGCAGATTTCTATAGAGTATTTTCTCTGTTCTTTCTGTGTCTCCTAACACATCCTAGTTTAAACTCATGGCTCCAGAGTAGTGCTAAGGGTTCCTATACTCTAGAGAACATACATATTTAGGGATGTAGGGAAACATAAAGGATGCCTCTAACCCTGATGGCACTGATAGTAGTTGGTCTCTGCTTTGGTCCAGGCTGCGGCGGAACCTGTGGGATATGAGTACATCTCATAAACAGAATCACCTTGGCAATTCATATGACAGTCAAAGTTGCTGCCAAAATCCTCAGGAAGTAACTATTCTGCAGTGTCATCCCAAAGTATACTGAGTAGCTTACTGCTGAGAATCATCCAAAATCCTGATATTAGGATATCATCTAAGGCAACAGCCATAATTTTGAAAGTGAAGGACTAGGAAGATGGAAGGACCACAGGCACTCTCTGCACATTATGGTGGCTGGCAGACATTAAAGAGGTTTAGTTCATGAAGTAAGCTTTTTGAAGAACATAAGGATGTTCCATAAATAATACAGTTGATTATGGTGAATAAAAATAGTTCTATGAGCTACTCGTTCCCTATTGCCAATGGAAAAGAACACCACAATATTTTTTAAAAGTTCAAGTTAGTTGAAGCAACCACACTCTGAGGTACATTCATGAAGCCAAAAGTCAGTTAAAAATATGCTTTAAGATTTTATAATTCTCAAGTGAAAAAGCTATTAGGGATTGCTTATTAGACTCAAAATACATGTTTACTATGTGCCATGTCAATTCTAAATATTTTACAAAGGTAATTAATTTAATTCTCATAACAACCCTGTGAGGTAGGTATAGGCTTCTCTGGTGACTCAGCAGTAAAGAATCCGCCTGCAGTGCAGGAGATGCAGGTTCGATCCCTGGGTTGGAAGATCCCCTGGAGAAGGAAATGGCCACCCACTCAGTATTCTTGCCTGGAGAATCCCACGGACAGAAGAGCCTGGTGGGCTACAGTTAGTTCATGGGCGCAAAAGAGTCGGACACGACTTAGCGACTGAACTACAAAACAACAACAAAAGATGTGGCAACTGGGGCGCGGAGAAGTTAAAAAATTTGCTCAAAGTCACACAGGTAGTAGTTATCGGAGCAAGCTTTCAAACAGTGGCTCAGAAGGCTCAGATTATAAGCCCTTTAATGCTGAACTGTCCTCCCCATCCTATACGACTGCTTCCTATGGTTTAAAGAGACGAATGCTCAAAGTCTCTGAGGACTCAGAAAGAAACTATTGTTGTCCATCATCAAGTGTTGATTCCACATCTATAGCATGACAGGGCACCACATAAGATATGGGGACTATCATGGAAAGCAAAAGAGACAAAGTCTTTATCTTTGAGGATCTTACCTTCTGGTGGGAAATGTAAGCTAGGAAACAAACACAGATAATTTTATGATAGGGGTAGGACAGGGCCCCAGGGCACACCAGGAGGGCACATCACCCTCTAAAGCTAGAAGGGGAGGCTTCCTGGAAGAATTTCAAGAGAAAATCTGGAAATTGAGGGAGAATTATTTGGGAAAACAAACTGAAAAAAATAGCAAAGACAGTAAGGAAAATGGAAGATCAGTTAGCATGTTCCAAGAGATGGAGACTTTGTTTCAAAATAAGAAATTCAGTGTGGCTTAATTGTAGAATGTGTAGTGGGGCATGGAGGGAAATAAGGCAGGCTAAAGATGAAAGACCAAATAATATATTGTGTTTTAGATTTTTTGAAGGAATATAGGTTTTTATCCTTAGAACAATGGGGTATCTTTGAAAAGACTCTTTGGATGCAGTGAACAGATGAAAAATCATAACAACTCTGAAAACTAGAACCAATGGCTTGACCATTAATATAAAGGTGACATATATACACTATTGATACTATGTATAAAATAGATAAATAATGAGAACCAACTGTATAGCTCAGGGAACCCTACTCATTGCTCTGTGGTGACTTAAATGCAAGGAAATCCAAAAAAGAGGGGATATATGTATACGTATAGGCTTTCCCCATGGCTCAGCAGTAAAGAATTTGCTTGCAATGCAGGAGATGTGGGTTCAATCCCTGGGTTAGCAAGATCCCTTGGAGGGGGAAATGGCAACCCACTCCAGTATTCTTGCCTGAAAAATCCCGTGGATGGAAGAACCTGGCAGGCTGCAGTCCATGGGGTGGCAAAGAGTCAGACATGACTGAAGCAAATAAGCACACACACAGGGTAGTTCTACTTTTAGTTTTTTGAGGAACCTCCATACTGTTCTCTATAGTGGGTGTATAAATTTACATTCCCACCAATTCTGTAGGAGGGTTCCCCTTTCTCCACATCCTCTCAGCATTTGCTTATATATTTTTTGATGATGGCCATTCTGACCTGTGTGAGGTGATACCTCATTACAGTTTTGATTTGACTCTCTTCAAAAATTAGTGATGTTCAGCATCTTTTCATGTATTTGTTGGTCATCTCTGTGTCTTCTTTGGAGAAATGTCTATTTAGGTCTTCTGCCTGTTTTTTGATTAGGTTGTTTGGCTTTTTTTTTTTTAATTGAACTGCCTGAGCTATTTGTATATTTTGGAAATTAACCCCTTGTCAGTCACTTAGTCTGCAAATATTTTGTCTCATTCTGAGGGTTGTCTTTTCATCTTGTTTATGGTTTCCTTTGCTGTGCAGATGTTTTTAAGCTTAATTAGGTCCCATTTGTCTATTTTTATTTTCATTACTCTAGGACGTGAGTCAAAAGAAACCTTGCTGCAGTTTATGTCAAAAAGTGTCTGCTGGTTTTCCTCTAAGATAAAATTGTATTTTTTAAAAGGCACAAATGATAAACTCAAGATTTGAGATTGTAATTACTCCTAAAAGGAGAAGAGGGGTTATTGAATGGCTGAGGTTAACACATGCAAATCATGTGAATATGTTGGGTAATGAATTTCCTATATTTATTGCATCAAAATTAACTTAAAAGTTTCAAAATTAAGTAGTTAGTCAAAAATAAAACACCACGTATAGGACCAATGATTAGAACCAAGGTTATGATTAATCTGCCGACAATGTGGGAGACCTGGGTTTGATCCCTGGGTTGGGAAGATCCCCTGGAGAAGGGAATGGCTACCCACTCCAGTATCCTGGTCTGGAGAATTCCATGGAATATATAGTCCATGAGAGCGCAAAGAGTTGGACAGGACGGAGTGACTTACACTTTCGGTGGCTCAGAGGGTAAAGTGTCTGCCTGCAATGCGGGAGACCCAGGTTCGATCCCTGAGTAAGGAAGATCCTCTGGAGAAGGGAATGGCAACCCACTCCAATACTCTTGCCTGGAAAATTCCGTGGACTGAGGAGCCTGGTAGGCTACAGTCCATGGGGTTGCAAAGAGTCGGACACGACTGAGTGACTTCACTTTCACTTTCTTGTTTGTTTAAATCAAAGCCTTTTTCAATTATCTAGGAATACAAATCTAAACATGAGTTTGAAGATCAGGTGATGGGGTCAGGGCAGAGGAACAGTTATGGGGTTAACTATATATCTAATGGTTGTCACAACAAAAAAATAACTACCATTTGTTGGTTCATTGGAGTTCACAAAAATATTTCACCAAGTATTAATTCATTGACTTACACCATATTGCTACAAATGTTCTATGCAAAACCCTTACAACATATGACCCTTATGTCTTGAAACATACATTCAAAAAAACACATTCTGCGTAGCCTAAATTGCCAATCTGTTTTGCTTTTTGGAGAAAAACTATTAGAAAGTAGAAGGTGTTGGGAAAAATGAACTAAGAAAGATCACTCCTTGGAGCAGGGAGGGTGAAGGCATATAATGCCTAAAAGGAGAGAGGAGAAGTGCAGGGGCATGTCTGGATCCAGAATGCATGAGCAAGAGAAGAATCCTCTGGCAGACCACGTCTCTCCTGCGCTCCTTCCAGCCCCCTGTACTCTCCAGTTGTCTGTCTGATCAAGTGGGAGTCAGCTACCTACTACAAACTAAAACAGAAAAAAATAAGAGCTTTCTTAAAGGCATAAATCTATATTAATTTACCTTTCTAAATCTAGCATTTAACACTTGCTAGTTTTAATATCCTAAACTATGTCTAATCCAATGAAATATTACATTTCATATGCCAAAATGCAGTCTTTTTGTTGTTTTCTGTTTCTTCAACTAATAAATTAGTCAGATACATTGATAATTCATAAATGTACTAATGTAATATAAATGTTGTTTGGAGCATTGATATCATACATTACAGATTCAACAATGTGTTTTATTTATAAACTATGTGCTAGTTTATTCCTTCCCTAAACTCAGATAAATACAGAAATACAGAAATAAAAAATAAACTCCAGACACTGACTCTTACTTAAATTATGAGTCTGGCATGCTTGAAAATTCTTTCCTTGGAAGAAAGGAATGATATATGGGTGAAGGAACAACAAAGGTTGGGTAATGAAACCAGAAGTAAATTACTCTAAACAGGAGTTTCTCAAATTTTCCTTACAAGTTAATGGATGTGACATATCCATTTAGCTGGAGAAAAAATTTATCAGAGGTAATAGTGGAAGAAAGGAAAAAGAACATTTTCCTCTCAGTGCCATATTTTCAAAAGAACATAACCCTTGGGAAAGTTGATAAAACACATTAACTTCGTACCTCAATGGAATGAATAGTAACAGCCTCAAGTAATAATCTATCATCAAAAGGTGGCAGTGATAAGGGAAACCAACCTAGCACTTCAGCTGACTTCTCCAGGGACTGGCAGCATCCTGGTGTGTTTGGTATGACGATGGATGCCTCTTTGGAAGAAGGACAGGAGAAAATGCTGGAAAAGTAGGTTGAAGCCCTGGGGGCTTGCCATGCCAAGGAGATTTGATTGCATTCTAATCCAAAGCTATGTCAGTTTTCAGGAAGGCAAGCAAACTCTTGTTGCTGTTTTATAAACAACCAGTTTCTTGGCAAAGATAGTATTGTTGTTTTTGTTTAGTTGCTAAGTCGTCTGTTTTGTGACCCCATGGACTCTAGCCTCACCAGGCTCTTCTGTCCATGGGATTTCCCAGGCAAGAATACTGGAGTAGGTTGCCATTTCCTTCTCCAGGGGATCTTCCTGACCCAGGGATTGGCAGGTGGGTTCTTTACCACTGAGCCACCTGCGGAGCCCAAAAGATGCTTTTACACATGTGCATTCTCTTATGTCCAACCACTGACATTAAAAGTCAAAGTCCCTCACAGTACATGAAAACAGAATTTCAAGCACAACACATCAATTTATTCAAGAGGTTGTACACAAACTTCTTTAAATTTCCATATCCACAACTTCTGTTACCAGCACTTTATTGATTTTTTTAACTTCCTCATGTTTTCTTCTTAACATTTAGCATTCTCTTTTCTCTAATCATCCAAAATCAAAAGAAGAACATCTAAAAAAGAAGTGAGATCCTGCTGGCCCTATGGATAGAAAACCGCTAGATGTTCATGGACCACTGGCTGCTTATCTGTGTGCATAGTAAAACAGAAATGGTCTCACACAGACTTTCAAATTCTTTGAACACACTGCAGCTTTATTTTCCCAATGCTTGGGTTCATTACTTACAATACCTTAAGATGCCGAAAGTGGGAGAAAGAAAAACAAAAGGCTCGTGAGTCCAATCCAGTGTGAATGCCTCAATTTATGTCCCACCTCAATCACTAGCCATCTAGGTGATATTGGGAAACCTCCTTGACCAATTTGAAGAAAATTTATAAAATGGGAATCAGAGTAATACTTGATTTATGGACATCATGAGGTTTTACATGCAGATCAGAGCAAACGATGTCTATAGAAGCACTCTGTAACACGCATGCTGATACAATTATAAATGAATGACCCTTCATTTGTGATGATAATCCTTATGAATGACATGTACTTTCAGCTATTTATCTGGTGGCAATGTTGGTTCAACCAGAGTCACACACACTGCCTAGTCTCCTTGTGACAAGACAGAGTTAGAAGTATAATCTGTATCATGGACCAGTCTCCTAATGAAGCCATATAGCCCAGAAAGAAATCTATTGTAGTTATAGTCTCAGTATAATGCTCCCCTAGGTTTAACCCCTAAAGGACCGTCTTGTATGGAGAAGTTCAGTGCCTTAGGCAGCCTTGGCTGGGTCAGTTCTGGTGAGACTATAAGCTTCACATTTATAGAACACACATCAGTTTCCAGCAACTTTATCAGCTCTTTTGATCCTCAAAACAATTCTGGGAAGATACCAACCTATGATTACTATTCTGGTGTTATAAATAAGAAAATTGAGGCTACGTACCTCCCAGGAGGTCCAGTGGCTCAGAATCTGCCTGCCAATGCAGGGGTCATAGGTTCGATCCCCGGTATGGGAAGATCCCCCATGCCACAGGGCAACTAAGTCCATGCCCCACAACTACTGAGCCTGCACTCTACAGTCCATGCTCCACAGAGATGCCACTGCAGTGAGAAGCCTGACCAACTAGAGAGCCTGCATGCAGCAACAAAGACCCAGCACAGCCAAAAATAAATGTTAAAAAAAAAAAAAAGAAATACAAATAGGAAAAGAAGAAGTAAAACTCTCACTGTTTGCAGATGACATGATCCTCTACATAGAAAACCCTAAAGATTCTACCAAAAAATTACTAGAGCTAATCAATGAATATAGTAAAGTTGCAGGATATAAAATTAACACACAGAAATCCCTTGCATTCCTATACACCAATAATGAGAAAACAGAAAGAGAAATTAAGGAAACAATACCATTCACCATTGCAACAAAAAGAATAAAATACTTAGGAATATATCTACCTAAAGAAACAAAAGACTTATATATAGAAAACTATAAAACACTGATGAAAGAAATCAAAGAGGACACAAACAGATGGAGAAATACACCGTGTTCATGGATTGGAAGAATTAATATAGTGAAAATGAGCATACTACCCAAAGCAATCTATAGATTCAATGCAATCCCTATCAAGCTACCAACGGTATTTTTCACAGAACTAGAACAAATCATTTCACAATTTGTATGGAAATATAAGAAACCTCGAATAGCCAAAGCAATCTTGAGAAAGAAGAATGGAACTGAAGGAATCAACCTGCCTGACTTCAGGCTCTACTACAAAGCCACAGTCAAGACAGTATGGTACTGGCACAAAGATAGAAATATAGATCAATGGAACAAAATAGAAAGCCCAGAGATAAATCCACGCACCTATAGACACCTTATCTTCAACAAAGGAGGCAAGAATATACAATGGAGAAAAGATAATCTCTTTAACAAGTGGTGCTGGGAAAACTGGTCAACCACCTGTAAAAGAATGAAATTAGAACACTTTCTAACACCATACACAAAAATAAACTCAAAATGGATTAAAGATCTAAACGTAAGACCAGAAACTATAAAACTCCTAGAGGAAAACATAGGCAAAACACTCTCCGACATAAATCACAGCAGGATCCTCCATGACCCACCTCCCAGAATATTGGAAATAAAAGCAAAAATAAACAAATGGGACCTAATTAAAATTAAAAGCTTTTGCACAACAAAGGAAACTATAAGCAAGGTGAAAAGACAGCCTTCAGAATGGGAGAAAATAATAGCAAACGAAGCAACAGACAAACAATTAATCTCAAAAATATACAAGCAACACCTGCAGCTGAATTCCAGAAAAATAAACGACCCAATCAAAAAATGGGCCAAAGAACTAAACAGACATTTCTCCAAAGAAGACATACAGATGGCTAACAAACACATGAAAAGATGCTCAACATCACTCATTATTAGAGAAATACAAATCAAAACCACAATGAGGTACCATTTCACACCAGTCAGAATGGCTGCTATCCAAAAGTCTACAAGCAATAAATGCTGGAGAGGGTGTGGAAAAAAGGGAACCCTCTTACACTGCTGGTGGGCATGCAAACTAGTACAGCCACTATGGAGAACAGTGTGGAGATTCCTTAAAAAACTGGGAATAGAACTGCCATATGACCCAGCAATCCCACTGCTGGGCATACACACCAAGGAAACCAGAATTGAAAGAGACGCGTGTACCCCAATGTTCATCGCAGCACTGTTTACAATAGCCAGGACATGGAAGCAACCTAGATGTCCATCAGCAGACGAATGGATAAGGAAGCTGTGGTACATATACACAATGGAATATTACTCAGCCATTAAAAAGAATACATTTGAATCAGTTCTATTGAGATGGATGAAACTGGAGCCCATTATACAGAGTGAAGTAAGCCAGAAAGAAAAACACCAATACAGTATACTAATGCATATATATGGAATTTGAAAGATGGTAATGATAACCCTATATGCGAGACAGAATAAGAGACACAGATGCATAGAACAGTCTTACGGACTCTGAGGGAGAAGGTGAGGGTGGGACGTTCTGGGAGAATAGCATTGAAACATGTATATTATCATATGTGAAACAGAACAGCATTCCAGGTTCAATGCATGAGACAAATGCTCAGGGCTGGGGCGATGGGATGGGGAGGGAGCGGGGTTCATGTTGGGGAACACATGTAAACCCATGGCTGATTCATGTCAATGTATGGCGAAAACCACTACAATATTGTAAAGTAATTAGCCCCCAACTAAAATAAATAAATTTATTTTAAAAAAAAAAAGGAAGAAAGAAAGCAAGAAAACCGAGGCTAACATTAGGTGTGCGATTTGCCTAAAGACACACAACTTGTAAGCAGCAGAGCTAAAAAACAGACCCAGGTATTTAGATTTGGGATCTCTATTTTTACTGTAGTGCCCAGATTTCAGAAACTTATACAACTCCCTCTTCTGAAGAGAAGAAACCAATAGGTTTTAGATAAATGTCACTTGTGAGAAAAATAAGTTGGAGTGAAGACAGTGAGTTTATGACAATAGCCTTGTGTCCGAGATCCATGGGGTTCTGTATCTCAGGATATGATGCATTCAATGAAGACTGGGAGAAAACGCCTCATTCCTACACAGAACGATAACCAATCTGCTTTTGGGGAGCAGTGGGGACCTGCCAGCATGTTACAATGTCAAAACTTTAAACCCTGCCTGGAAATCTGATTCCTCGGACTCTCTGAAAATAACTGGCAGTGCTTGCTTGGTCATGATCATTCAACTCCTCAGCAGTGTCAGCAGGTACATTAGCCATATTGGCAGGGAGGGATGAACATCAGCTCTTGCTAAACACCTGTCTTCACGATATGCTTTATTCATGTGATATTCATAGTAAGGAAATGCAGGATCAGAGAGATGAATAAGTTGCCTACAGTCACTCTCATAACAGGGGGCACACTTAGGATTCAAAACCAAGCCTTTCAGACTCCAAAGTTCATGATCTTTCAACTATAGCTCCCTTCTAATCTCATGAAGCAATATTTTAGTCATTGACTCCAAGAACTCTCCCAAGATCCTTCTTAATTTATAGATTTCTTATTAACATGGATATTAGGTATATGAATCATAAACATAGCTATTCTTTACTGATTATCAGACATTTTGTGTATTTTACTTTTAATCTCTTCAACAACCCTCTATGTCAAGTATTATAAGTGACCCACTTTTTGTGTAAAGAAACCAACCATTAGAGGCAAAATGGGGTATATTTCACACACACACCTCGGAGTGCCAACACATCTACAATTCCCACCATCTACTCCAACGGCTATTTTTTCCCTGCACTTGCCTGTTTTTCATGTCAATGGCATGCTAAAAGGAATAATTTTGCAGTGTTAAAATATAGTAGTATTAATGGGTTCCATTTTTCTTTCAGCTGACTCTCTTGTTTTAGCTAATACTGCACTGTGCTTTGAGGCAATTTTATAGCAAAGATTTTGCTGGCATAAATTGAAAATAAGTTAAAATGTATTTAGGATCATGTTTTCGACAAACACAAAACAAAGGGCAGATCCTAAGTTTTATAAGAAAAATGTAACTGCTGATGTCATCCACAGTTCAGCCAATAAAAGATTGGATTCCCAAGAGGGAAAAATATATGTAATGAGTTACTTTTAAAAATCTTTCATGTATTCCTGCTCTAACAAATCGCCTCTTTGTATTACTACCAAAAACCTAAATTTTCAATAAATGTAATCATTTCTCACTCATCTATTTAGCTTTATAAATTACATTCAGGTTGATTTTGCTTTGCTTCATTCATTGGGATAGTTTTTTGCAAGCAAGCTACAAATCCTGAATGAAAAAGGATTGGTTAGATTAATACTTGGACTATGTCTATATCTCCTCATATGAGGCAGAATTTTTTAATGATTTGAGTGCTATAAACACAGAAGAGCCTTGTCAGTACACCCTATCCCCAAGAAATTCAGGTAGAGGATCACTGGGGTATTCTAAAGGGAATTTGAGCATCTGATAGAGAATGAAGGTCCCTTTCCAAGCTAACCATCCATGAAATTCTGTGAAATAAGTAAAATTTCAAGTTGTAAAAATATGCATCCCACAATTTTAATAACATCATTAATTGTCTATCTTTAGAAAAACAGTTTTCTTGATTTAAAATAACCATACCAAGGACCTCACAGCTGTGGCCACATATGCAACCAAGACAGGATTTCAAGTAGCTGAGTTTTATGGTCTTACTATGTTTCAAGAGGTTCGATTTGATCCTAGGCTGCATGTACTTACAGTCATCCTATAAAGCAAGGGTCCCAACTTCTTTGGTAACAGGGACCAATTTTGTGGAAGATGATTTTTCCACGGACTGGGGGATAGTGGTGATGGTGTCTAGATGATTCAAGTGCATTACATTTATTGTGCACTTTATTTCTGATCTAATGCCACGTCTGATCTAACAGGAGGTACCAGTCTGCAGTTCGGAGGTTGGGGACACCTAGATAAAACATCATGTTTAGACACATTGAACTTTTCTGAGACCATGCTTCGACAACCCCCTTTTTTTTAAGCTAATTTGTCAACACATTCACTGTTGCTAGCATTAAAGACAATTTAGCGGCAGGCTTAACACTGCAGCATTTCTGAAAGTCAGTTCAGAGGGAGAAAAGAGACCAGAAAAGGTGATGGAATTTTCTCATCTATATCTTCTCTATGAAGTGCGGGGTGGCCTAAGGTAAGAGAAGTGGCCTGAAGGACTTCCCAAGATCCCCGCGAGTCCTTTGTGATAGCCTCTGCTTTTAACTAGCAAGAGCAGCTTCTGGTAAGACCTGTATGCGTGCATTTGCTCATTCTTTTTAAAAAGCAATGGATTTTATGTGAAAGGAAGGACAGACGAAAAGAGAAGAGAAAGGAAGAGAGGGAGAGAAGTGAAGAGCAGAGCAAGAATGAAATGATCAGAGATACAGGTATATCATCTAATGGACAAAAATTCTCGGTTCCTGACTAGCAGAGCAGCAAGAGAAAGCTGCATCCCCTGATTCCATTTAATTTTTGCCTGAGTATTCTTAGGTGAGCCCTGTTGAGATGTCAGGGTCTGCTACGCAGCGTACGTGGCACACTGCAAGATATTTGGCGTGAAGACGATGAATTTTCAAACTAGTTCAAGAGTAATTGAAAATGGAATTCTGAGAAAAGCTAACGTGTATCCTTATCTCCACATAAACACATCAATACTCATTTTAAGCCTGCCAGCTATCTATCTGCTAGGAAACACTCAATACTGCTTCTTGTACACTGAGCAGATCATTGAGTTTTCTCTCAAAAACTAATAGTACAATCATTTGCAACAAGAAATTCTTCTTTGTCTGATGAAATTGTACCATCCCTGAGCTGCTGCCTTCTATTTCAGGAGACACAGGAGTTCAGTCTGTGAATTTCATACCCGGAAGAGGAGCTGAGACTCAGGCCCTAATATCACAGACTGAAGCTGTCAGGAACCTCTGAGATCATCCAATCAAACCCCATCATTTCATAGGTAAAACAGGAAGCTCTCAAAAGCCACATTAATACCCAAGTTGCCTGTTACTTTTATTATCAAATTTGACTGTTCTCATTTTTCTCAACAAGCAAGGCTCCACATTTCTAGAAAAAAAAAATCCCCTTGGGGTAGCAGTAGAGCCTGATTTTGTAATCACAAGTATGTTGACATTTACTGCACTTAGAGTATGCTGCTTACTGTGATTCTGGTCCTACTCAGAGCAAGGCTTAATGACTTGGGAGGAAAAATATTATAACTCTGCTCCAAAGCTAAGACTATATCACCACAAAGAAGCATAGACACATAAGAATCCATTATTTCATTTGATCCTTCTGCAATCCAATGAAATGAGTATAATTTTTTTTTCTGCAAAGGAGAAAACTGAGTCTCAATGTCAATGACCTACTCAAAAAAACATACAAGTAAGTGGGACATCTGGAAACTTAAGCTTGCAAGAAATGAGTGAATTCCTTGAGGAATCAGATTGTAATAGGATCAAGCACAAGTTGCTGGAATTAACCATGGAAAAAAATGAACAGCAGTCAGAAGAACAATGAGTGGCGGTATAAGAGATTTTCTGAATGGAAGAGAAAGAAGTTGACAGTGTTATTGCCACAGATGTCCTCAATGTTGTCAGTAAATAATGAAGGCTTATCTTTTAAGTGTTAAAGAGTAAGAATAAGACTGAGGACATAAGGAGTAGAGAAATGGATTGAAATTGTTGCAACCCAGTGTGATGTAACATCACAAAGAACAAGGAAGATCTGGCTAAGGACAGACTGCATCCATTTCCATAGGATCCAATTAGTATGCTTTTGTGACCTTCTTTCCAACTGGCAGGGCAAGAGCTAGGAATGCGTAGACAGGCTGTGTTAGATCCCAGAACTGGCAATCGAGATTCACTGCAAGACTGAGAACGTGTAAGATTATTGCATTCGAGATATCAAGGTTTCATCAGTGGTCATGGGACCTGGAGTAGATACAGATTTCAAACAATTCAGAAGTAAATCAATAGCTCTAGGAAAAAGGAGTTTTAAAAATATTGTGCAAAGGACAACTTTAAAATGTGCAAGGGACAGCTTATAAAGATTGATGATGAAAGGAAACACTAAAAATAATACAATGATATTATTATTATTATAACTGATCTTATATTAGAGATAAACCATTCTAGGTAGGGATGAGATCCCATAGGAATAATCACACTGGTAAAGTGAAGGTGAAGATGAAGAAGTTAAAAAAATAAGTATCTAGTAATTCAGTAAAAAAAAATTTAAGGATGTTCACAGGAGCTAAAAATACGAACGCAAACTATAAGCTGAAATTATCAAGATGGATGAGAGAGATAGAAATCAGTTGATGGATTACAATGAAGATAGAAATAAGTGTGTAAAATGGATAAAGAGTGTTCAAAATATAATAAAAGGTTATTTATGGTAACTGTATGGGACAATTTTAGAAAGTAGCATTGAAACATACATTGAGAAAAAGTAAAAGTGTTAGTCTCTCAATCGTGTCCAACTCTTTGTGACCTCATAGACTGTAGCCCACCAGGCTCCTCTGCCCACGGAATTCTCCAGGCAAGACTACTGGAGTGGGTTGCCATTTGCTTCTACAGGGGATCTTCCCAACTCAGGGAACAAACCTGGGTCTCCCACATTGCAGGCAGATCCTTTACTGTTTGAGCTATCAAGGAAGCCCAAAACATATACATTACCATAGGTAAAATAGACAGCTAGTGGGAATTTGCTGTATGACTCAGGAAACTCAACTCTGGTACTCTGTGACAACTTAGAGGAGTGAGATATGGTGGGAGGTGGGAAGCAGGTTCAAAAGGAAAGGGACATACTTATACCTATGGCTGATTTATGTTGACGTATGGCAGAAACCAACACAGTATTGTAATTATCCTCTAATTTAAAATAAAATTTAAAAACAAACAAAACAATAAAAGTAAGTGACAATGCAAGTGTCAATGCAACTTCTCTTTCAAATGTAATAAATACAGAAGGCACATTTCCTAAAAAGGGGGCATGATGGTGAAATTTTTTATTAAGATTAGATTTTAATCATCTATTCCTTCCTTCATTCTAAACATTCCTTGAATACATATGCCAAGAACTGTACTAGGAACATGGTATAAAATAATGGTCAAAACAGATAGGATTCCAGTTCTCAGCAGCCTAAAGTGTTCATTGCAAACATGTAGAAGGCTAGATAGATAATCTTCATAACATCAAAATCTAAGAATAAACTAATTGGTCTCTCATTTATAAATTAGTAAAGATACAAATAGCTAGTGTCAGAGACACAGCTAGAAGCCAGGGTTCTAGGTTACTAGCCCAAACTTTTATGCCAAATCACTCTAGTACCACACCACACTTGGAAGACATGTTAAAAAATATTGTTTTCATAATTCTAAGACAACTTCTTTACAATCACTGCCTTATAGCCCCCTCCTAAGCTCTGCTTTTCCCTAGATGCTATGTACTCGGAAAAGACAAAGAATAGACTGATTTGACATTTCCCTATTCTCCTTTGCAGTTCTCATCCTACAATGAGAAATTACCACTCAATGGGTGGTAAAAATAGAAAGTAGGAAGAACGAGATAAGAATCTGACAAATTCTGGGCATCCTTTTTATTTCTCCGTAGTGCCTAATATAGTGTCTTTGGCAAAGTAAGTAATCAATAAGAACTCATTTTGTTTTCAATTATGTGTCCTTTCAGTAATCATATGTACATTTAAAAATTAAATGCTTCAAACTTAGTTCATGAAAAATTATAGGAATAGATTTTTAACTTTTACATTCAAAGAATTGTTTTTCTGACTTTTAGGTTTCATAAATATTTAAGGCCCATATGGCGTATATGCAATATGTGTTTCTGAATCACCACTATTGGAATTAATATATCAGCAGAGCACATGCTGACATTTCTACCAGTTTCGGGTACATACTGTGCCTGACTTTTCCCACCATAGGGCAGCTGTTGAGAAGCGATGGTAAACCACCTAGAGGTGTTCTGCACAACATTTTGTGAAAGTTAGGGCTTCCCTGGAGGCTCAGATGATAAAGAATCTGCCTGCAATGCAGGAGACTCAGGTTCAATCCCTGGGTTAGGAAGATCCCATGGAGAAGGGAATGGCTACCCACTCCAGTATTCTAGCCTGGAGAATTCCATGGATAGAGGAGCCTGGTAGGCTGCAGTTCCTGGGGTCCTAGACCAGAGGAAATAATCTGAAGGCTAAAACTATCTCTGAAAGAAAAGACCATCTCCTTTAACCCCTTCTATGAAAGCCAGAATATCATCACATACAAAACATGGTCTTTAATTGACAAGATGTGAACCTGACAGGCCAGATGTCTGCGAAGGCCAGCATCCAAATACCAGGAGAGCAGAGTCTTCCTATAGGTACCCAAAGGCAGCTAGGAGGATTCACAGCCTCTGCTCAGTATCCTGGTGTTGCCATGACTCTGCCTCCTATACACCCCCCTCCCCTTAAACAGATATACATTCACATACACACACCATGTTTGACCCTCTCAGCAACAAGAGACACACACAATTCTCTCCAACAACCACTGCAGAGGTTAGAACTCCAATAGTATTCCTCTATGCTTTACCTGTAAACACAGACACCCACAACAAAACACACTTCCACAATAAAGAAATCTATCATTACAAGCTTAATGGTCACAGGAGCTGGGCACCTGCTTACACGGGATCATCTTAGTGATAATTGAAAGAGAAGACTACGGTTGAGTCTACAGTTTGAGTGCCTCTTCTTGGTTGATTGAATAGATTATAGTTTTATCCCTAGAATCTTTCTGTGAAAGAGCAAGGCTACAGAATCCTCCTTCTTGTTCTTGGTATCTAATTTCATTCTCTGCTTGGAGAAAATCTCACTCTTCAAGATCTCTCAAATATCCCTTTCCTTAAAGCCACAGGGAAGAATTCATTCGTCTGTAATTGTGCTAGTATATAGCACTCTACTCATGATATTAAAACATGTAAGACTTTGCATAATAGTTTGTGTGTGTTTCTGTTCATAATTAGTCATCACTGTTTCTGTACTTTCAAAGTACCTTCTATGTATATGCTGGTGTTATATAACAACTCACTGTTCTGTCTGTGATTTATTTTTTGACTTTCTATTTTATATTGTATTATAGCCAATTAACAATGTTGTGATAGTTTCAGGTGCACAGCAAAGGGACTCATCCATACATATACATGTATCCATCCCCCCCAAAACTCTCCTCCCATCCAAGCTGCCACATAACATTGAGCAGAGTTCCCTGTGCTATAAATAGGACCATGTTGGTTATCCATTTTAAATATAGCAGTGTGTCCATGTCCATACCAAACTCCCTGACTATCCCTTCACCCCATCCTTCCCCTTTGGCAATCATAAATTTGCTCTCTAAGTCTGTGAGACTGTTCTCTTTTGAAAGAGAAATAAGCTCATTTGTATCATTTCTTTTTAGATTCCACACATAAGGGATGTTATAGGATATATCTCCTTCTCTGTCTGACTTACTTCACTCACTATGACGATCTCTACGTCCATCCATGTTGCTGCAAATGGCATTATTCCATTCTTTTTCATGGCTGAGTAATATTTCATTGTATATAGGTACCAGATCTTCTCTATCCATTTAGATTGTTTCCACGTCTTGGCTATTGTAAACAGTGCTGTACACTGGGGTGCATGAAAGGTGTATCCTTTCAGATCACGTTTTTCTTTGAATAGATGCCCTGGAGTGGGATTGCAGGGTCATATGTTAGCTCTATTTTTAGTTCTTTAAGGAACCTCCTACTGTTCTCCGTAGCAGTTGTTCCAGTTTACATTGGAAGAGGGAGGGCAAAAGACAGGTGTGACAGATGTGTGAAAAAGACAGATGTGTTCCCATCAATAGTGTCAGAGGGTTGTCTATGATCCATCTGCTTTCACATCTGTCCTTTTCTCTGCCTCTTCCATTTGTCTTCACAAGATGATCTCATTGAGACTGGACTGAGATCTCAGCTCATTGATCTTGGCATCTGCCATTCAATGTGCTGGCAGAGACTTGCAAGAGACACAATATTGTCCCTGCCCTTGGGGTTGGAAGGCCAGTCAATAGAGCCCCAACTTTTGTCTGGTCTACCTGACTTCTCTAACATGTTCTAGATCTAACTTCCATACTTGTTGCCTTTGTTCCTTTTCCTTAAGATCTTTGGAGGAAAATGCCTTCTTGCTCCTGATCACAGAGCAGAATCTAAAACCACTTTGTAAGTGTCACACTTGATATCTCCCTCTTAAGAACCGTGATTGGCATATGTCTTCTGACTTGGGCCATACTCTCTTGATCTCCTGACATCCTGGTAAAGAACCTACTACCCAGTGCAGGAGATATGAGACCTAGGTTTTATCCCTGGGTCGGAAAGATCCCTTGGAGGAAGGCATGGCAATCCACTCTAGTATTCTTGCCTGGAGAATCCCATGGGCAGAGAAGTCTGGCGGGCTATGGTCCATAGGGTAGCAAATAGTTGGACACAACCAAAGCGACTTAGCACACAGCACGCACTCCTGATCATAGCTTCCTGTGTTCTTTGTTGCTTCTCTGTCTTGTTTCCTTTGGCTGCCCTCTAGGATACTGAACATTTTGCTTCCTGTCTTTTCACATCTCCTCCATTGATACAGAACTTGAGGATTTACAGTGCACTCTCACTTCTTTTGTATTATTCTAACCAATGTTTTCAGCTCTAAGAGTCAATAGGCATTTCACAATTTTATCCTCCTTATTCTCTCTCCAGAGCATCCACCCTCACCTCCAAGAGAACTATCTCCTACCTTCACAACAGCCTTATTCGTAAATTTAACATGTAAATTTCAGTTTAGGGGAAAACATCTCTTAGCTCTTTCCTTTAAGAATTTTAAAATATTGGTTTGGCCTAAATGTTCATTCAGATTTCTCCATACCATTATACAGAAAAACTCGAATGAATTTTTTGGCCAAGCCAATACCTTAGATTCTACATTGACAATTCCACCATTCTTCCTAGATCTTTGTCATAGCAGGATCAGGGACTCTGGAATCAAAGAAATATAAGTGGAACCCTGGCTTTGTGATCTTGGTTTTTAAATTATTTACAATTCAGGCAACTTTATTTACTCCTAAGTAAATCTGGAGTAAAAACACATAAGTACCATGTTGCTGTGAAGACTCAAAAAGATTATATGACATGTGGCAGGCACACAATAAATGATAACTATTTTTAGTAAAGAAAAAGCAAGTCTCTACTTATTGGGTGAGTGTACTCAATTTGTGTCACAGAAAGGCCAATGGAAAAAATGATATTTAAAATCAGTTTCATCATAGTGATCTCCAAATCCAACACCTTGACTAACATTTGTCTGAATTTGAGATGCTTGCTTTCTCATTTTCATAAAAAGTTTCTGCATATGAGAAGACTACTTGGACAATTTGATGAAAGACCAGGGAATCTAGAATGAACTATTTACTGAACTATCTGCATTTCTGAGTCCTGCACACTGCTGTGCCTCTATAAATAGTGGTATTGCCATCACTTCTGCCTGGAGCAAAGATTTAACTACTCCATAAAGATGGCAGGGCCAAATAAAAGCTATTTCATTAATTCAGAAAATAGATTTCTTTTGAGCCAAATCTCTGCCATCCTGATGAGTGACTGAGCTTGAAAATACAGCCACAGATCTGCTGCAAGCTCACAGTGTGTGCTCCGCAGCTATGGACACAAAGAAAACACCATTGATTTTAAAATCAATAAAATGAATACTGAGGGGTCAATAAAATTAGAATGATGACAAAGGTCACATTCTAGTTCTCCAACTTCTTGTTTGATTCTACCGTGTTCAAGCATTCAGTAGTTCCCAGGAATAGCTCTAAGGTGGAAGATGAAGAGACACCCTGCTGAAGGAGGGCTTTGGCAGTCTTGAAACGTATTGAATGCTCTCCCAGGGAAAAGATTCTGACAATACTTTTCCCTAGAATGTACTTATTCAAAGTGTTTTATTATTCACATCTACTTCCTGTCCACCTCTCATACCTGCCCAATCTGTTGGACAGAGCAAACCCTGGACATATCCTTTTTAAAAACTCTCCTCCAATGAAAGCTTTCATCCATTCATTTATTCACTTACACATCAACATTCATTAAGAGCTTATGGGCCAGACACTAAGCTAAAGCTGTGGATCCAATGAAGAATAAGGAAGACCCTGTGTGTGTCCTCTAATAGGGCAACGGCATCACCTTACAATAGAGTGCTAGGATTCAGTACGGACAGAGAGCTCCCAGTGAGGCATCTCAGGAAGCCTGATGTTTCCACTGAAACCTGAAGAATGACCAGAATGTAGTCATGTGAAAATCAGTTTCATCATAGTGGCCTCTAAATCCGACACCTTGAATAATACTCATCTAAATTTGAGATGCTTGCTTTCTCATTTTTATTAAAAAAAAAAAAAAAAACCTTCTGCATATGAGCAGATAGTGTGGACCATTTTAAGAAAGATCAGGGAGTCTAGAATTAACTATTTACTGAACTATCTGCATTTCTGAGTCCTGCACACTGCCTCTGTAAATAGTGGTGTTGCCATGGCCGCCATCCAGAAGAAACTGATGATTGTTGGAGATGGAGCCTGTGGCAAGACTTGCTTGATCATCGCCCTTAACAAAGACTAGTTCCCAGAGGTGTATGTACCCACGGTGTTTGAAAACTATGTGGCAGATGTTGAAGTGGATGGAAAGCAGGTAGAGTTGGCTTTGTGGGACACAGCTGGGCAGGAAGCTTAAGATCACTTGAGGCCTCTCTCCTACCAGGATGCCGATGTTATGTTGATGTGTTTCTCCACTGACAGCTCTGATAGTTTAGAAAACATTCCAGAAAAGTGAACTCCGGAAGTCAAGCATTTCTGTCCCAACACGCACATCATCCTGATTGGGAACAAGAAGGATCTTTGAAATTGAGCACACAAGTCAGAAGCTAACCAAGATGAAATAGGAGCCAGTAAAACTGGAAGAAGGTGAAGATATGGCAAACACGACTGGTGAAAAAGGAGAGTTGAGAGATGAGGCTAGAGGTAATAAGAAACCAGGATCTTTACTCATGCTAAGGTGTTTAAACTTTACAATAGAAGTTATGTGGGGAGGGTTACTGGAGGATTGGGGTGGGGGCAGTGTGATAAGAATATCATTCAACTCTTTATTCTATTTTCTGAGTTTCTCATCATAAGCATGTATATTGATTTTACAATAAGAAAGTCAGTAAGACATAAACTTAAGTTTGAATTAATGAAAAGAAAGAGAATATAATAGCAGGAAAGTAAGGCTGAGCCAGAAACTTTTGGGTATTTTTTTAAATGGGTATTATCATAGTCTTACTGGAGATAGACCATAAATTTAGCTCTAAACTTATAAGAAACCAATGAAAAGAGAGCAAAAATCCACTAGTTTCATAAGGCACAAGGTCCATGAATAAGAGGGCCAGAATGGCTAAAAAGGAAGAAGTCAGGGAAAAAAAGAGAAAAGGAACTAGAAGAGAAGGTGGTAGGTAGATGGTGTGGATCACTGCAAAGTCTCTGAATCTTATTCTGAGTGTGGTAGTAAGTTTTGTGTGGTTTTGCGCTGCAGAGTGAAATGATTTGATTCACATACTAACTGTTCACTTTGGCAGCTCTGTGGGGGATGGCTAAGCTTGAGGAGCAGGAGGGTTAAGAAAAGAAATATGGAGACCAGTCCACAAACAACTGCTGTAGATCAAGAGAAACGATAGTGGTTCAGTGTAAGATGATAGTGGTGAAGATAGAGAAACGTGATCTGACGCAGGAAAGATGGAGTTGATAGGGGTTGCTGATGGAGGGACAGGGTGTGAGACAGAAGGGGAAATACAGTGTGGTTTCTAGTTTGTTTGGGTTTTTTTTTCTGGCCAGGTCACCAGGTTTCCTGTCAGGAATTCTAAGGCACTGAACCAAGCCTTTTTCATGAATCAAAATTATAGGGTTGGGTTTTTATGTGAATCAAACAAGATAGTGCATTAGAAAAGCAATTTTAATGAACTGAGATGTTATGTCTCCTCTATTGCACCCAGAATAGACCAAGCTCCCCAAATTCTTTATCCCTTCAATAACTACTAACAATGTGCCAATCACTGATATGTTTCAAATATGTTTTATTATAGAAAACTCTCAAACCAACAGGAGAGACATTTACAAGATATACTAGTAAAAAGAAGTTCATGTTAACCTGGATGGGAGAGGAGTTTGGGGAGAATGGATACATGTATACATATGGCTGAGTGCCTTTGCTGTTCACCTGAAATGATCACAACATTATTCATCAGCTATACTCCAATATAAAATAAAAAGCTAAAAAAAAAAAAAAGAAGTGTGTATCGAAGTGCACAGAAACCCAGAAGAGGGGCCAGCTCCTTCCTCCTGGGAAGGAGGTGACAAAGAGGCAGTATCCCATACAGAATGCCAAAAAGAACATCCTATAATGGGATATATTTTAAAGAATTTTAAATATGATTGGTTTGAGTGTTAGGGAATAGTGTGGCAGCAAGAAAAGAGAATAGATTGGAAAAGAGTGATAAGGGAGACCAGGGAGAGGCTATCCTAACATTCCATGACATGATGATGGTGTCTGAACCGAAACAACTATCCCTGGGATGGACAGGAGAAGATGGAATCTTTTTTTTTTTTAATTTCTTGCTCTTAATTTTCTTTTTATTCTTTCTTCATATTATTTTAATTTATTTATCTATTTATTTATTGGTCATGCTGCATGGCATGGCATATGGGATCTTAGTTCCCCAACCAGGGATCAAACTCGCACCCCCTGCGTTGGAAACAGTCTTAACTACTGGACCACCAGGGAAGTCCCAGAAGAAGATGGATTCTTGAAATATTTACATGGTAAAAAAAAAAAAACAAAAACACACACACTTCTTGCCTATATTCCTGCCTATTTAAATATTCAGAAAAGGGGAGAAACCATGGATAATAAGAAAGATTCTGGCTCAAACAAGATCTTGGCTAAAGCTTTCAAGATGCAATTTATATATTCAATGCTTTAGTTTGAGTTTTCCATGGATATTTAGCCCTTTCTCCCAATGCAAATCCATTTTCCTTTTCTAAATTTCTTCAAATGACATCATGAGGGAAACTCCAACAGAAAAGACTTTTACTGAGACAAATGGCCAATAATACCATCTCATCAAAGCTCTCCAGGAAGATTTAGATGTGTTTCCTGGATGATTGCTTAAATGAGATATCACATGCAAACTGCCAACAGAGGGCCTGGCACATTAGAGCTACTCAATAAATTTTAACTATTTTGCCATTAAGGCTTAGTCATCAGCATTGATCACAGGCTTTCTCTAAATGGTTAATTAATCATCAAGTATTTCAAGCAATATGTATTTATTGAATATGTGCACAGCTCTCTGCAGACAATACTTCCTGCCATGTAGTTTGCCTGGAGTTGATTCCTGGTCCACAGAAACATTCTGAAAACACCGTGTAAAACAATGGGGAGCGCATCAACCTAGAAATCCGAGAGTTGGCACAAGGTGGGCATGATGTGGGTCTTCCCAGGTGGCACTAGTGGTAAAGAACCTGCCTGCCAATGCAGGAGACAAAAGAGACACAGGTTCAATCCCTGGGTCAGGAAGATCCGCTGGAGGAGGGCATGGCAACCCACTCTAGTATTTTTGCCTGGAGAATCCCATGGACAGAAGCACCTGGTGGGCTACAATCCATGGGGTCCCAAAGAGTTGGACATGACTGAAGCGACTGAGTGTGCACACACATGGGCATGATGTGAACTCACTGCACTTACTTTACATTTGAGGAAACTGGCACTGCTCCTTGTCTCATTCAGTTGGATAGAGATGGAGCCAGCCCTAGCAGTGAGGACTCCTGACTCCTGCCCGGTGTCTTTTCCAAGACACCACATCCATGTGATACCCAGTCACCCTGGAAGGCTACCACGTGGTCTAACTTACTTCCCTGCACAGATGATACTACTATGATGAGTTAATTCCTGAAAAACCTCAAACAATTTTTTAAAATGAGGAGAAGCCGGTCAGATAAACTGATTCAATTTAGACTCATGCCTGCTCATTCACTGGCAGATGCTGCCCCGCCTTCAGACATGGCACACATATCAGAAACTGAAGGTAAGAGATAGTTTGGATTCATTGTGGTTTAGCAGTTCATTTTTCAAAATATATTTTTCTAGATTTCTACTTAAAAGACAAAAGTAACTGAATATTTGAGCATGTGTGCATGCATGCACACACACACACAAACACACACACACACACCTTAAGCTTTATAGGTAAAACCAGCAGAATTCAGTGTTTTCTACCAAGAGTTCCATTGTTATTCGGTTAGTTAAAATGAGCTTTAAGCTCTCCAAGAAACTCATCTGCGTTTTGAGTCTGTTAGGTACTCATTGCATGCGTGCATGCTAAGTCACTTCAGTTGTGTCCAACTCTTTGCAACCCTACGGACCATAGCCCTCCAGTCTCCTCTGTCCATGGGACTCATTGGAACAACCCAAATATCGAGATATGCTGTATATGAATACAGAGCTTCTGCATCTGTAGCATCTCTGAATTTGTTAGCCTTCAAAACTAAATTAAGAAAATGGAATTTATAAGCAATGTTCAAGCCCATTAACTAATTAGCATTCACTATCTCTTTTGCAGGTAAGCAATTTTATCTCCATTTGGGGATGAAGAAATTAAATCGAAGTCAAAGAACTATACTAGCACACCTGAGATTTAACTCCAAATAAAACTGAAGATTTTTTTTTTTTTTCAGTTTTTTTTTTTTTTTTTTTTTTATAAATTTATTTATTTTAGTTGGGGGCCAATCACTTCACAACATTGCAATAGTTTTTGCCATACATTGACATGAATCAGCCATGGGTTTACATGTGTTCCCCCTCCTGGACCCCCCACCCACCTCCCTCCCCATCCCATCCTTCTGGATCATCCCATTGCCCCGGCCCTGAGCCCTTGTCTCATGCATCGAACATGGAATGGTGTTCTGTTTCACATATGATAATATACATGTTTCAATGCTATTCTCCCAGAACGTCCCACCCTCACCTTCTCCCTCAGAGTCCATAAAATTGTTCCATGCATCTGTGTCTCTTATTCTGTCTCGCATATAGGGTTATCGTTACCATCTTTCAAATTCCATATATATGCATTAGTATACTGTGTTGTTGTTTTTCTTTCTGGCTTACTTCACTCTGTATAATGGGCTCCAGTTTCATCCATCTCAGTAGAACCGATTCAAATGTATTTTTTTTAATGGCTGAGTAATATTCCATTGTGTATATGTACCACAGCTTCCTTATCCATTCGTCTGCTGATGGACATCTAGGTTGCTTCCATGTCCTGGCTATTGTAAACAGTGCTGCGATGAACATTGGGGTACACGCGTCTCTTTCAATTCTGGTTTCCTCGGTGTATATGCCCAGCAGTGGGATTGCTGGGTCATATGGCAGTTCTATTCCCAGTTTTTTAAGGAGTCTCCACACTGTTCTCCATAGTGGCTGTACTAGTTTGCATTCCCACCAACAGTGTAAGAGGGTTCCCTTTTCTCCACACCCTCTCCAGCATTTATTGCTTGTAGACTTTTGGATAGCAGCCATTCTGACTGGTGTGAAATGATACCTCATTGTTAAAACTGAAGATTTAATGATTATTCAGCTAATATTGTGGTCACTGACATTATAGCACTAATCTGAAATAATTCATATGAGTAAGTGTCCTTCTTGTTTCTTTTCCTTTGCTCCCCACAACAACTTTTAATCCTTGATTTTGAACAGTACTATAAACACTAACTTACACCCAAACGTATAACTTGCAAGGTCATTTGTATCTCCGAAGTACACACCTAGTCACACACCTAGTCTCTAATGTTTAATTCCAATCTAGAAGCCACTATATTTAACTTTAATATTCTATCTTTCATATTTCTATCATCTTTTACCAAATCATTTTAATCACCAAACTACTGTAATTTTAAAAGTACTACTCTATCTTTTTAAACCTAACTTTCTCTGGTTTTTAACTCAATGAAAAGAATTCTGAGATTATTAACATTAAGGTTTTCACTTTTTCAGAAATAGTCTTTTATATGAGCAACAGTCATTTAAAAATTTTAACAGAAGACTCTTGAAAGAAAATTAATGTTTCAACAAGAAACTATAAATAAATAGGATTAATTTAACTTTCAGTTAAATGTTTTCTAACTTAGTACTTATATTTTGATTTTTGCACTTGATATTATTTATAATTTTCCAGGTGTTCACCATTATTAATAAACTTTAACAGTTCCTATTAAAATAAAGATTACCACTCTCATGATAAGAAAACTGAAGCAAAGAATTACATTCAATGTACTAAAAATATACTCATATCTAGAAAACTCCATGCAATATAGGTATATTACTAATATATTCTTTTCTTTCTTTGAGAATTAAGCACTAATAGCAAACATTTAATAAATACAGTATAGTTGCAATATAGTGACTCAAGGGCTTGAAAGAGTTAATTCTGCTAGAGACTGATGCCTAACCTCAATACAGAACTAGCCCAAGCCCTTGAAGGTTCAGATTCATGATTTAATTGGCTAGATTGTGCATTAGGATGTAAAGTAGGATAGCAAAAAAAAAAAAGCTTTCTTAAAATAAATATTAAAGAACTGGGAAAAGAAGGAAAACGAATCATAAAATCCCAAAAGCAAATTTCTGAAGTGCAAACTGCCTTTGTTACTGCCTTTGCCCAGTTTCTTTCTCTGTTTCACAGTATAATGCAACATAAAATGCTGTTTCATGTAGAGATAGGTATATAAATAGGTTTGGCCCCCAAGCCCATCAGTTCACACTCTTGTGTGAATAAAAGGCAGCCCAAGTCAACATCCTGGTTGAAGGCATTGAGGGGGAACTGAACAGTCTGAGCCAAAGAACAGAGCTTTTGGAGAGGAATGTATGGAAAGGCTTAGGGGTTTCTGCCCCTATGACCAAAGCCTCAGGTAACCACAGGGAGGAGACAGCAGGGCTGAGTCTGGGAAAATCCTTCCTTCTGCCATAAATAATTATGAGGAAAATAAATCATGCGAGATATTTCTGGTTTAAGAAAAAGACTACAGATTCTGAAAACAAGCTTCTTTGAATTCTAACCTGGAATCAAAAATGTATTATCTATATGATGGTGGTCAGGTTGTATAATCCTCCAGAATTTTCTCATCTCTAAAATGAAGAACAGCTAACGCTTACCTTAATGGGTTCTGGTGAGAACGTATGAAATAATACGCTGTGAGAAAGCCTGGTCGAGCCTTTGCCATGTAGTAAACCCAGCTAAATGTTGTTGCCCTTTCTTTCCCACCTTCCCTCATCTTAAAGAAAGAGCAACACCACAGATAACCTCTCTTACAATCCAACAATGCTGTTGTCTCCCTGGCGACTCAGGGTTTTGAATCCCCTTACTCTCTCAATCCACCTGTAGAAGTATATTTCCAAACTAGAGACATTGTAAAATTTCACAATTATTCGTCCTAGTTTGATTTCTTTTGATGTTCTGAAAAGTCCTTGATAACCATGCTTATGTGTGTCTGCATTTCAACTTTAAATTAAGGCTATTCCCATATCTCAGCAACTATGCCAACCATTATTTGTCATCCCCCCTCTCTCTCTCCCCTTACACACATGCACACAGACACACACACAGGCACACTTGAGAAGAGGAAGTGAACATGATCAAAAGAGAATTATCTAGGAAGGGTGACTTATTCTCTTTCTTTCCATATCCAGAAAACTTCAAAAGCCTGAAGAGTTCCTGCAAGTTGGAGGTTGTGCTTAGGCAGTGTCAAAGGTGTGACTCAGATCAGTAACCTCAGGCCACCTTAAGCCCACCCCTGATGAAAACCACACCTGCAGTTTGGTCTTCTCCAGGCCTGTGGCCTGACTTCCAGACACCAGAGGGAGGCTCACACTCGGCACGGACACTAGTCTAAGATATTTCGCTTCTGAGATGAGTTGGAACATTCAGAAAGAAGAAAGAAAGAAATAGACAAAAATGAGAAGAGACTCTTCATTTAAGCCCTTACCTGAGAGGTTTTAAAGTGAAACTAACAAAGCAAGCAAACCTACAGTGGAGTATTTATCTGTCCATGGGCAGATTTGGTGCCACTAAGGTCTGGAAGAGGAGGCAGGAGAGGGAATTGAACAGGGCGATGGAGGAGGAGGAAGAAAGAGTGTGGAGAGGACATGAAGGAAGAGAGAATGAACGCTGAATCACAAACCTCATTTTCTTCAAAGCTGTAGGAATCATTAGGATTGATGCCAACAAACCGAGGTCTTCACCAAAGCATGAAATTGGTATTACTCAACCACTTTGGAGAAACTGTGGCTCTGCTCCTGAGGGAAAGTTCCTTCAAAAAAACCCAAGGAACCTGTCATATCAAGCCTGGCAGCCTTTCTGACCCGGTCTCAGAGCCCCCATCTCAATTTCTCCCTCAGGTGGCCCCTGAGTGACTCATCCTGGCTATATAAATATATATATGTACAAAGAAACCCGTTCATCTCTGAGTCTCGGGGGATCATTGAAACCACTGTGGGATAAAAAGCAGTTGAGATATTGCGGAGTCTCAGCTGGCTGGTTTTATAAAGGCTGCCTTTTAGAAGAAGCTGGAGTATCTAGAAAAACTCTTGAGACATTCATAAACATCAGTGAACCGTGGTCTTCAGAAAACTGAAGTTTGATTAAAGCTAGTCGGGACACAGTGCAATTACATATTTGCATGGCCATGTATTTTTTCCTTCCCCAAAGCTAAGACCTTTTCCCTTCTAATGATTTTTTTCTTACAAAATATGTTCAAGCAAATGCTCTCGTTCTTAGGGTTTTAATTTTAAATATGGAATCCATGCATCTGCAATATACATGTAAACTACTGGGAACTAAGACATCGTGCACATACAAAAAACATAACATTATATTGCTGCAGATTAGCAGGAATGCCAAAGGACCAATCCTGACTTGGGACCTGAGTCACTCTCCTGCCTCTCGATATGGTTGTCATCAGGTACAGAACAAATGATTTTCACAAGAGCTTAATTTTCCCGGGATCTCTTAGGCACTTTGAGTGGAGAGGCAGGAGAATGACAGAGAAAGAAAAGCTTGAAGGATGGATCCTTTCCTGGCACACAAGACTGGTTCAGTACCATGAGCAGTACCACACCAACTCCCCCTGATTCACAGACTCTACTGTCTACATCTCCTCCTGTCTCACATCCGTGCCTCCATTAGATTTCCCACAAAAGCAATAAAACATACAAGGAGCATTGGAGGAGTACGAAGAAGTAGAGCTACATTCTGGTCCATAAAAACACAAAAACAAACACAACAAACGAAGACACCTTGGCTCTCTCCTACAACCTCAACATAGCTATTGTCCTATAGCATTGCCAGCAGTTTCCTGAATGGAAAGAAAACCTTGTACCCAACTTACAGTTTCAGTCTCTGATTACCAAGTCAAAAAGAACAAACAAAACTTGTAGACATTTCTAAAATTTAGCTTTCATTTAAGGAAACAAAGTACCCTAAAGGGAGGGAGTGCTGAACAATTTCTTTCAGACTTAATAAACATCCATAAAGCACTGAAATTAACACTGTTTAACCACACACACACATCTTAGGAGGCTTTTGTGAAATTCTCTAGACTACTCTGCTTTGTCACAAATGGTTATATAAGCACATAGATTTCCGGATAAAAATTTGTTATATAAGTCAAAATGGAGTTCATACCCTATGTATCAAAATTCAATTAGTTGGAGGGAATATTAAACTAAGAAAAACTGTGAAAATAATTGGGGGGTGGGGTGGGGAGTTTCATTCAGAAGCTTGATTTTCCCTCATTTCCAAAAACTGAGATACCATATCATGGTAAATACAAAAATACACCATGGGTGCTCAGATGTAATACATGTAAACCTAATGAAAATTCTCCAGTAAAAGTTACTTTTGGTGTTCTCATGAAGTATTTAAAGAATCAAATAAACACATATCATATGAGGTTCTAGTTTCTTAAATATAACTTTGAATCTCTGGTGAAGTGAAAGTTTATAAATAAATAAATATCAGATTGAGTCTCCCCACAGAAGTCTTAGATCTATACAACTAACCAGACTTCTCTGGCAATGGGGCAAATCATAAGGGGCAAGTCAAATTTCTATCATTTCCTTTTTACCATCTCTCTATCATGAAAAACTGCATTGGTTGATTTTCAGATAAAAGAAAAAATAACATGTATTAAAGAAACATTTGGCAGAGTTCACATTTATACTTCATGATAACCTATTGATACTATACTTTGTCAGATCACATTAATATAAATTTGAACTGAACTTGACAAATTCTGTCAAGATGGAAAAGCGTCTGAGTTATATGCGTCTGCCAGGAAGAAAAAAATGCAAAAATTGAAATATGTTTCAAAATAAACATATCAGATGACATATACTTTTTATTTTATAGCCATAGGCTCTGACACCTAACCTTCCGTTGGAAAAATATACACAAATTGTATCAAGATATTTGTTTCCTCTTGTAGCTGAGAGTTATTTAAACATGTCCTTTTTTTTAATGTCCAGATGGATTTTTTAAGGCAATTTTTTCTTTCAGAATATAGATGACTTAGCTACCTACAAAGTAATTTTTGTGATATGTTAAATCCATGACCCAAACTTCAGGTTCTTGTTGTAGATATACTTTCTTTTTTAATAAAAATGCAACAATATGTATACACCACTGAATAACTATACTCTGGAATAACAATGATTTCATAAAGATATACTAAATTTAATAACTATTGCTTCCATGGTAAATGATACCAAAAAACAACATTTCTCTGTTTAAACATTTGCTGAATACAATGTTTATGTATAATTTTTTTCTACTTTGACAAATGTGGAAGCTATTTCAATTTCCATACAAATACACTAGTAGGTTTAAGGAAATGTCATTACAAGGCTATTTACTTAATTTCTTAGCCTCCCCCAAAAAATGAAAGAAAGAAGCAAAACAAAAGTACTTGGAGTCTATAAATATGTTTTAAAGTGATGTGCTATGTTATGATACATATGCACACTCAGTATATTATATATTAAGATCAGAGGTTTTCTCAACCATTTGCTTATTCAATAGACCTCGCTCAGAAGATAATCTGTGAGTGGTCAGTCCCATTTAGTACATCAGTACCGTCAGTTTACAAGTAAAAATACACTCACACATGTATAATAACGCTTCCCTTAAGCAAATTGGGAAGTCAACCAAAATACTGAAGGGAAAAAGATGACATAAAATTGCCATGTCCCACAAATGGATTTTGAAGTGAATGTATTCTCTGTATCCCTCTAAACACTTTTCTGAGAGAGTGGAGCTTTCTTTGGCAAATATGTTTTATAAAGAATATTCCTTTTAAAACATTCCATTTTAGGTGACACACTGTTAGGGATTAAACAGATTTTTACTCTTTTTCAGAACAATCTTATTTGCTCATTTGGAGAACAATTTGTGAAGAATTATTCATTGTTCCTATGCATACATTTTAAAAATAACTCACCACACATGACCAAATTATTTTCAAAGTATATACAGAAAGAGAAGAATACTAAACTTTCCCCTGCCTACATGTGAGAGCTTGTCAGCATTCGACTCCAAGGCCTTTAATCCCAGGCTTTAAATAATTCAGATAACAGTTGATTACTCCATTGTAAGAAGCGTTGAGCTCTGCAAAATCTGAGTAACACAATATTTTATACATTAAAAAGCTAATCTCAAATAGTAGGCATCTAAGTAAAACACTTTCTGAGACCAAACCATGCAACCCAGTTTTTGCATTTACTGCATCAACTCTGGTAAATACCACTGTAGTTTACTACAGAGTAATTCTGCATTCTTGCTTTCATTACCAAGCCATCTAGTTCAACAGCTTAATTTGCTGAAGTCACAATCTCCCATCAATACATTTTTTTGGGTTTAAAGATTTCTTAGAATTATAACAAGTGAGATGGTTAGTTATGTTACACTGAAACCCAAAAGTGCCCACAAACGAAATTTTAAACTTAAAAGAATACTGTTTTGACACTCACTTCTATTTCTTTGGGAAAATAATTGTGTTATGTTTTTTGACAACCAAGATTCAATATCTGCTGCCTCTGTTCACTTGTACACATCAGCCATTACAAAAGAGCTTTGCTCACTTGGTTAAATTACAACCTGAGTAATGTAAAACAGGCAGAAGCACCAAGGAATATTGGCTTCCGACCCCAAATCAAAAGGCGACAAAATTTTGCCATCAAAAATGTCTAGCTGAGCTCCAAATGGATTAAATTCATCCATAAAGCTGATGATGTATGTAGCACTTCACTTTGATATATATGAGGGTCCATATACGTCTGAGCATGTATGCATGATTTTCATGGAACCAGACAAATGAAAGAAATACAATTAGGTTAGGAACATCAAATAAGCCCTGTAAAAATTATCAAAGTTGAGCAAAGAACCCACTGATGTTCCTGGTCTGGAACATTTTGAATCATTTCCTTCTCTAAAACTACTCATCACATGCTTTCCCTTAAATCCTTGCCTAGCACAGGAATCATCAGTTTCTCTTCATTCTAGCAAGCAAGTTCAGCCTTTTCATATATCCGGACTGAAACATCCTGAAGTAGAAAATCTACAGACTGCATTCAGTATCACCCCAAAGTACCACATTTGACTACTGCTCATACCATTTGGAAACCAGTCCTCACATGACTACTGGCCTGACACCTCATCCATCAGCGGGTGCCCAGAACAGACCTGGACAGTCTCTTCCTTTGCGCCGTCTCCAGAGTGGAGGCCCAGCTGGGAAACAGGCTTCTCTTCCAATAGCAATTAGATCTTTAAGATCAGGCCTTAGCAATCTGACCTAAAGCCATCTTTCCTCGCAACAAAGTCTCCAGCATCTTCAGAGGAAAAAGACGGGCAGAAAGGCAAATGAGAAGAAATCCAGGTCTCCGTGGCCTGATTAGAAACTTTGTTATGTCAAATAAACTTTGGCCACTGGCGGAAAGTACCCTATGGTGGCTCTGGCTTTAGAAAGATCTGTCCCGGGCTTCTCAATCTTCTGTCACCCCCCTCTCTCCCTCTCCCTCTGTCTCCCCTCTTCTCTTGTTTCAAAAGGGGCCTCTGGTCAGCGCTGATTAATAAGTGTTTTTTGTTGTGAAGTGTTGAATAATAGAGGATGGCCGGTGACCCAATAAAGACTAAACCTTGCTCTGGTTTATTGTGGCAAGCTGAGAAAGGGGCTTTCGGCCCGGGACCCCAAGCACTGACCCGCACACATCCCGCCGATCGCCTATTCAGCCCCACAGCCCCACAGTCGCCCGGGCTCCCATTGTCTGCCAGGCAACAATGGAGATTTCGCAGGGAAAGTAAAGCTCCTTTCAGCTCCCTCTCTGATGTTTTGCATTTGGGGGGAAACACCGACCTCCACTTTTTCCCCCGACATCTTTCCCTATGGCAGTTAGAGCCGTGGATTTTCGGGGCAAACTTGTGTGAGTTTGGTGCTTGTTCGCCCAACACCAGTGTCAGGGAAGGCGAGCCGGGTGGAAAAGAGGAGAGCCCCGGAGATTCCTTTTTTTTTTTTTTAAATGCATTTAGATGATGGAAGCCGCCTCTAGGGAGAAGGCGAACGGGGGGAGGGGAGCAGAAAACGGGAAGAAAATGATTCCTCGCCAGGGTAGCCCGGGCGGCGGGGGCTTCGGGGCGGAGAGGCGGGCGCGCGGGCGGGCGGCCGGGGAGTGGCGAGTCCGGCTCGGCGCCCGCGAGCCCAGCGCGCCGTCGCGGCTCCTTCCCCTCTCTCCAAGCGCCCCGCTCGGCTCCCGAGCTCGAGGCGGCCCCGAGGCCCCGGCGATCCTGCCCCGGACGCGCTCCGGGACCCGAGAGGCGGGGCGGGGCGCGGCGAGACAGGGAGTGGGCCGGGGCCCCGCAGGCCTGGGCCGCGTCTCCGTCTCCGAGAGGCTTCGTCTGCTCGGCTTTCCCGCCCCCGGCCAGGGGCTGCCCTCCTAGGTTTTCCGTCGGCACTGGGGAGGCGGCGGCTCCCTCTGGGCCGGGGGCGCGCGGCCAGGCCGGGTCTCGGGATGACTTGCCGAGCCTGCTCCGGTCGCGGTCCCTCCCGCCGCCTCGCCCCGGCGGCCTTCTATCCTGCGGTCGGCCGCCCCCCGAAGATACCGAGGGCCTCGGCTTGCCCCGATGTCTAGCTAACCACCCGACGCGTTCGAGGGAGGGTCGGGCGTCAGCGGGGCGGCCCAGAAAGGCTACACAAGGGTGGAGAGCTGGCGGCTCCCCGTGGCCTGAGGAGTGGAAAGTCCGCTGGGGGTTCGCGCGGCCGCGGGGGAAGCTGAGGGCGCAGGGCTTGCCGGCCCCGAGCCGCAGGCTGGGAGGGGGCGCCGTGCGGAACTGGGCTAGGCCGCCCTCCGCGGACCCGCCGGGTCCACGCCCTCGCGGCCGCCTGGGACCTCCCGCGCCCGGTTTCCGCGTCCCCGCACGTCCCGCCGCGCGCCCCCACCTTCCCCCGGCGCGCGCCTGTGCGCGGGGCAGAACGAGGGCTAGGGGCCGCGCAGTCCTGGTGGGCGGCGGGAGGCTCGCACTGCGCCTGCCCGCTGGGCCCCGGCCAGTCGCCTCGCGCTCCCCGACTGCTCCTTGACAGCTCCGGGAGCCCAGAGAGGAAGAGGAGCAGGAGGAAGGGCACCGAGAGGAGGTGGAGGCGGCGGGCGGCGAACTAAGGGCAGCCAAGGGGGAGGAGGGCTCATTGTCCGGTCCCCCCAGTCCAATTGATATGCTAATCCCTTTTCTGATGCCATAACAAAGAACACCTTTGCACTTTTAAAAGACTTTTTGTGCCCTGGCTACAGAAGTTTATTATCCACTAATTAGCAACAACTTCTGGCAATGAGTTGGGTTACATTTTCATAAGCTCCAAGCCCGGGCGATGAGATGCGCAGGCCAGGAGGAGGTTCGCGCGCCTGGCAAACGCGAAGGGGAAAAAAAAACAAAACAACCAGGGCCTGGAAAAAAAGTGGCCCGCTCAGATTCCTGGGGCCAAGGGCGGGAGACCGGGGATGGGAAGCTCTGTGCTCCGAAGGGACCGAAATGTGCCCAGAGAAAGGGACTGAGGGGTCCCTGGGCCCCGGCTGTTAGGTGACCTTATTTGATCCGACACAGTGGCCCGCGTCCGGAGAGCTGCGCGGAGGCGGCGGCTATGAGCTGCTTTGCAGGTGTCCTGGCCGAGCCATCTGTTTGGGGTGGAGGGCTGCAAGGCCCGGGCGAATGTTCTAGCATTCGCCTCTGATCTCTTTAGCTTTTTTCTTTGCAGCCTCCACTTAGAATAAGCCGCGGGAGAGGGAGCGGCCCATAAGTCGGAAACGCACCGTGGCCCGGGTTTCTTCCTAAGGCCTGCCCACCGAAAAGGCTGAAATTACAGGACCCAGAAAGATGAGGCGAAGTTGGCACCGATAGTGCCGGGGAAGGGGTGGAGGTGGGGGACTTGCTGGATTAGGGGCCCACTGAGGTCGTCTGAAGTGGGCACCCCCCGGAGCAGACCGTTCTGGCTAACCAGTGGACATACCCGCACCTTCCCTGGGGCCGGATGCTGTGCGCACCGCGTGACCCTGCCTCCCTCCGGCTTTGGCAAGATGCTGCCAATCTTTAACAGTCCCACATCCCAGGTCAATAAACTGGAAACGGATAGAATGAGCATCATCCGGCGAAAGATAAAGGGCAGGGGGACGAAGCGCATTCCTTCTAGAGTCTCCAAAGAGAATGCCGTTTCTCTAGCCGCTAGTGAAACACCCGGTACAGTGAGGCCTTGGGTCTGGGCTCAGCCACAGAGATGTTCTATGTTAGATAACTTGAGACCCCGAATCCAGCATTGTTTGAGTGTATGTATGTATGTATATATACACACACATGCATCCCATTTTCTAAAAACCTTCTTTCATTTTTGGTTTTCGCCTTTTTTTTTTTTTCAGAAGAGCTTGTTGGGGTATTGTTGAATTTTTCAAGCAGATATAAGCTGGGTGCTGGCGGCCTGTGCCTCCTCCTGCTTAGGGCTAAGCAGAGGCCGCTTTGATAAATGTTCAAGGTGAAACATGGCCTTCCTCAAAACCCCGCGGTGATGTAGGGTACAAGGCGAATATGCAAAGGCGGGAGGTGGCGCGTTACATGGTTTCATTCCTTTTCGATGGAACGGCGTGCGGTTACCAGCAGCCCTAACCCCTCTGGTATCTGAGCTCACGGTTTCCGAACAGGAGCTGTTAGAACCAGAAAGTGTGGGGGGGGGGCGGGGCGAGGGGGGCGACGACTTCAGGGAATACTGCCAGAGAAAATGCAGACGATCACCAAGGTATTAGTGATGTTGGATCTCATGGTCTCCCAGACAGGAATCTCAGAAGCAAGAAAATATTCCCAAGTGTCTCGTCGGCAGTGGCCGTGGGTGGGGTGAGGAGGAGATGGGTGGTGAGTGCGGGGGAAGAGAGAGGAGGTGTGTCTCAGTTGTCACCCTCGGCCCCCTTCCGTGAGAGAGAACAATGGCGGGGCCTGGGGTTTTCCCTGAAAGAGAAACTGCAGGAAGGCAGAGTTGCTCTTTGTGCCTTAACCCTTCCGAGGAAGGGGGAGCCATACACAGGACCCCCCGCTCTGACCATTGGGCGGTGTCCGCGAGATCTAGACCCCTCCGAGACTCTCTGAGAGCTTTAAAAAAAAAAGGAGAGAGAAAGAGAGAGAAAAGAAAGAGGCGCCGGCCTTGTCGCCTGGTAAGGCCCACTCAGCCTCCGGAAGAAACCCGAGCAAAACCGAGAGACCCTAAGAATTCGCCAGGCGAGGGTTGGGGGGCGGGGAGAGTGCAAACCTCACACTCCCGCCTGGTGTGTCAGCCTCTTCACCCCCCCACCCGCCCCTGCACAACTCCCACCCCCACCCCCATCCCAACGTCTGATCACGGTTGATTCTGCTTACGTGTTGTATTTCAGATTAAGGATGTATTTATTTATTTATTTAATCCTTCAGATCTTCCCACACCACAAAAAAGATTTCATTCTTTTCCAAGGCAAAGGGTTGATTTAAAAAAAAACAACACTCTATTTTAAATCAATGGGGGAAATCAGATGGCTGTGACCTTGACGTGTGAAATGGGGGAGGGGCGGGTAGATTTGGGGGCCCAAACCCTTGGCCTCTCCGTTTCTGGGGCGTCCTAGGCCTTTTCGAAGGACACCCACGAGAAGGGGGGTCTATTTTCAAAGGTTACCATTAATAGTTCATTCGCTCAAAGTTGGGAACTTGGTATTTTCATATTACGTGAAATACATGATTTAATTATACTCCAAAAACAAATTAAGGACAGGCCTTCTACACAAATTGGAGGCAGCTAAATGCTCTTTTGTGCCTGCAGCCCTCGGGTTGTTAAAGAGGCTGCTGATGCATGAGAAGTGAGTGAGTGATTTAACTCATTGGGATGCAGGAAGCGACCTGCCCTCTTTTGAAAAAAAGAGAGAGAGAGGGAGAGAGAGAGAGAGACAGAGACTGAGACTTCGAGCTGGAGAAGAGAGAGGGAGGGGAGAGGAGGGAAAGAAGGGGAGAGAGAGAGGAAAACGCAGAGGGAGGGAGGCAGGGAGACCAAACCCCCGCTTTACTGCGTTGAAAGCTTCTGAATTTCAAGCAGAAAGTAGAAGGAGCCCCACACGGCTCTGAGCGTCTTTCCTTGGGCTGCGTGTGCAGAGCGTAGACAATGAAAACCTCCATCCCCCTCCCCCAGCCCCGCTAGGCTACAAGATATTTGTTTTCGTTCCTTCTCAACGGTGGAAGATGTGCAAAATCAAATATAGATAGATATGTTTATATTTTGAAAACAAACCAACCGAACGGGCTGAGACGCGGATTACCCAAACGCGCGAGGGCCGTAAGTAAGATCTTCTCTTTTTTTTTCCCCCCCTTGGTGAGCCGGGCTCTGCGTCGCGGCGGGGTGGGGAGTGTTCGCTTTGTGAGTCGGGGGCGCGTGTTTGCGTTCGGGTGGTTTTATTTCCCAGGGCTTTCCTCGAAGCTTGCACTTCCCGCACGTGAGCGGGAGCAGCAGCCGTTTTGCCCGCGGTGGGCTTGCGGAGAAGGGCGCCTGGCTGGCTTGGATGCGGCGGGCGGGGCGCGGCGGGGGGCGCCCAGGCGAGGAGTTCCCGCGTCGCGAGCATCCTTAGAGCGCCTCGCGCCCGGCTCTGGGCTGCAAGGTTGGTTCCCGGCAGTGGATGGAAATCAGGTCACCGAGGTCCCTAAGCTCCTGGACTCCCAGACGTGCCGAGGGGACGGGATGGAATTGGAGGAAAGATCGGGGGAGGAGGAGGGAGAAGCGAGCACCCCCACCCCCCACCACCCTCCCAGGCCTAGGATGGCGTCTGGGGCCGCCGCTGGCCGGGGCCCTCGGTTTGCGGGACTTGGTCTTGGCCGGGGTTAGCTGGCTAGAGAGCATCGCGCCTTCCTAGATAGAAGCTAGCAAGCTACCTAGTTAGCTGGCTAGCGAGCATCGCGCCTTCTTCTGCATCTCAAAGAAAAGATCTGGTGACAGGGACTGAGTGAGGATGGGAGAGTGTGTCTCAGAGCGCCCAGGCGGGAGAATTTGTGGTTCTGAGGGAGGTTTGTTGTTGTTGTTTTTTTTTCCTCTTGGAAATGCGCAAGAATTCCGCGGGCTCACGCTTTCTTTGTGCGCCAGGCAGCGCCAAGCGCTTTGTGCTTCACAAGGAGAAAATGGCGAGTCCTATTGTGTTTAGGCCATTTTCTTCCGGTACAAGGATTTTCCCAAGTTCTAAAGACTTCTTTGGAAAGTAGCCTTCTCTTGCCCTGAAAAGTGTGAATCGCTGTAGTTCGGCCCGGTGGCCTGGGGTAGGTACCGACCTCAAATGAGGCAAGAGCCTGTTTTCTTACCATTGGAATACTTTGTATCAAAACAAAAAATATGACCAGTTCGTGCAAGTCGATGCCCTTCAAAGATCCGCAGCGGCTCTCAGAGATTCGGAAAATAAGCGTCTGTTTATGTGTTTATATATATATATATATATATATATATATATATATATATCACACTTTTCCTGATAATCTGAAGGGAAAGATAAAGGACAAAAGACAATTAAGTGTGTGGAAGATGGAGGGAAGTTTTTTTCTTTATTCTTTCACCCCCTCAAGGAAACCCCAGGAGAGGTTAAATGTTACTCTGCCAGGTCAATCTTTTGTTTTTTAAACTGAAGGTGAAACGTTGTTTTGGACTGAAGGAAGCAGCCTTAACCACTAGAGGATATGCCTTCTTTGCTTCACAAGAAAAAAAAAATTACAGAGTTAAAGAAGGGATTTAGCTTAATACTCTTAGTGCTTGTGTAGGTGCGTATGTGTGTGATTATATCTATCTATAGAGAGAATTGAGAAGGTTGCTGTTTGGCCTTTTTTCTTTCTTTATCATTTTTGTGAAGATTTCTGCATTTGCTAAGTCATATGTAAAAGTGGACAAGGATGCCTCTACAAGAATGCCTTACATTTCTGAAAGCAAAAAACAATGAAAAACTGCAGGTTGAAAAATACTACTTCCTACTGACTACAATTCTTTGGAGCCCTAAACATGGTAGTGATTTTATCAGCTCAAAAGTAATGTAATGCAAACTTTTCCCATCTGCTTCTTGTACTCTAAATTGAGTGGCAAATATATAGAAATGAAAACAACTGGAATAGAAAAGAGGACTTAAACCCTGTAGACGTTCCCCTCTTGACGTTATCTTAAAATGTTAAGGCATCAAATTGGTGCCTAGGCATCCTGATTTCCATTTTTCAAAAGGTACCCCTACCACCTGCCTTCATGTGGATCAAGACCATGGACAGCGAACTAATATGAAATCACTGAGCAAAAAAGCAGCTCTTGTAAAATTTTGTGGGAGCAGAATGGAAGCTTACATTCAAAACATGTCAAGAGACAAAAACAATCTTTAGATTTTTATAAGGAATTAGACTCCTTTACATTGTGGCATTTCTAACATTCTACTACGTTCAAAGAAACAATGACTTATATACCGTACCCAAATAGTATATGTTATTAATCTAACTAAGAGGAGGTCCGCCCTTTGTTACTGGTAAATAACAAGTTTAAATCCATCCTTTTAAGATGTGAGCTGTTTCTTATAAGGCCTTCAAGCAGAGTGAGGATAGAGAAATTTTACTGTTTTAGCCTGGCATTAGCTGAATGACACTGGAGCAAATTAAACTGATTTTTATCAGTGACTGAATTTCTAAATGCATAGAATTGGAAAAATTAAATGCCACTTTGATAGACAGGAGTAATATGAATGGAGATATAATCCAGCTACTCCATCTACTCCTGTTTAGGCAATGTAATATATAACCAGCAATGCAGTGTTGTCAGCAAACATTTTTTTCTAAGTAAATCACAGATTTTTTTCATATATACACATTTGATTTAGGGCACAGGATTAGTTCAGTGCAGCTCTGTGTTGGAGATCAATTTATGCTGTTTCCTACATTGTGTGAACTGCCTTTATTCCTTTCCAGAATTGAACTTCATTTAAAGCCATTTCATTTGTGGATTACATAACACATTCAAAATTGCTCATTTAAATGTTCAATTTCATGTATCTTTTGGCTTATTTCATAACCTGACTTCAGTGTGACTTGTAGAGGCCTGGGAAATAATATAAAGCAAAGGTAATACTCAGGTGTAAAGAAAATAAAATAGTTTATATTTTAAAATGACATCAAGTTAAAGAGAGTTTAGGGTTTATAAATCAATTATTTGATCTTTACTCATTGGATTTGACTATAGAATGAAATTGCAGTTACTTGAATGTATAGATTCTTACAATTTGGTGCTAGATATGTTTTGGACACACACACACACTTTTTTTTTTTTAAACAATGTCTTCTAAGTAGTTGCAAAGAAAATGCAGTGATCAGGACCATGGTGAGGTCCCACTTGGCACACCCAGTGCTGGCCCTGGATTCTGCTTGGGATGTGGAGGTCATTTGGGAGAGGGGTCATTGTTTAGAAAGGCATTAGTCCGAAATGGCATCCGTGATGAGATTAAACATAAACCTAAATCTTGGCCTGGGTAAAGGATGGCAGTGGGGCGAGAAGAGGAGATGCAGACAACCTTGGTTCTGCTGCCTGCGCACATAATCAAGAAGCCGCCCCTCTTCTGGAGCGTGGACTCTGTCTGGGCCTGAGGTGCTTATTTTGCTGTTTCTTGGTCGTCTGTGTGTGGAAATAAGAGCCCAAGAGCTTAGATTTAGGGATTCAGACAACAGGTCCTGAAGCTGTGGTGGGCTCTCGTCTCCATTTTAAGGAGAGGCAGCCCGGAATGGTGACTTGGACTTGGCTTATACGAGCCGGAGCATGGACGGCAGGGCTGTCAGAAGAGGTCTGGAGAGACTGGGGGCACGACGTCGTGGGGGAGGGGGGTAGCGGGCTGTCTTTGGGCCCCTGTGTTGGTGCCAGTGGGGTGTAAGGCAAGGGCAGGGTACTCGCCCTTCGCTGTACCAGGCGCAGCTCTTTGGGGGCTGAGCGCCTTCTGCGGCTCTTTGGTTTCAAGGACACAGCGAGCTGCTCAGGACTTTGGGAGCCAACATCTGTCTGACTGGTGACGTCAGCAACCCGTGTAATCCTCTTCTGCTGAAGGCAGATGCCTTATTTGTTTGGCTGGAGCGAGCCATTAATCCCTAATTCTGGATCAGCAAGCGAGGGGGAAAGACTGGACCGCTCCGATCCACCCCCTCCCCACCCCCACCTCCCACCCTAAAGCACCTTATACCACCGAAGCCTCTCAGCCTCCTCTTTCCTCCGAGAACGCGCTGAGCAGCAATCGAAAACGCTCTGGTCCTCTGCAGGTTTGAGCAGGGCTAGCAGGTCTTTCTCCTTCGGATTTCCAGGGCTCTGTGTTATCTGTGATGCTTTCTCTCATCGATCTTTTCGATTTTCTTGCTGGGACTCGCCGATCTTGCAGTTTGCAGGGTACCAAGCCAAGAAGGGGTGGGGATTGGAGAGTGCGGATCCAGAGTTCGGTGTTAAGGATGGGGTGAAGAGGGGGAAAGGGGGGTACACCATGCGGGGACGGCTGGACTGCATCGGAGGACCCTCTGCGGACGCGTTCTGACGGTTCCGGCGCCGGAAACCCCTTCTCTGGCCGTGAAGATGCCGCAGGGTCCAGCCCCCACCTCGCGGCTTCCGCTGCGAGAGCAGCGCGCACCGCCACCTCGCCGCCCCCCAGGCTGCACGCCCGGCTGAAGCCTGGGGACAGCCTGGGGACAGAGGTTGAGGCCCGCCGGCTGAGGTGCCGTCCTCCCCTCACCTCATCTCCCTCGCCTGCTCCCTCCCGCCTCTTGTCCCTTCTCCCCCTAGGTTCCCCCTCCTCCCTCCCGCCTCCCTCTCTTAATGATGTGCTGTGATTCTGTTTTTCAGGGGCGCGCTCTGGGGTCTCCGCGCTAGACTGGCTCCCGGCGGTCTCCGCAACCACAGCCGGGCTCTACACCGCCCCCAGTGCCGCGGGGGCCGAGAGTCCTCCCTTCCTCGGACACCGGAGCTGGAATGGGCCTTTCCCTCCCGCGGACCGCGCCGTAGGGGACGCCGAGAAAAGAGCCGCTGCGCCCGCCGCCTCCGGCCCGCTGCGCTGACGGCTCCGCCCGTAGAGGTCAACTCCCCTCACCCCTTTCTCTGTCCTGCTCGCCTTTCCTCGGCCCGGCCCCGGCTCCGCCAGCCTCTGGACTGTGGCCGCAGTCTGAGGATTGCGCATCCGCTGCGCTGCGCTGTTCCGAACCGTATCCCCCAGGCGGGCCCAGACCCGAGGTCCGCGCTCCCGGGCGGTGGGGAAGCCTTAGCGAGCAGCCTTTTCTCTGCAGCAAAGCTGTAGCTGGACCAGATGGGCCGCCCAGCTCTCTCGGGACTAGGCAGGTGCGGTTGAGTTAATTTTTCCGCATTACAAAGAAAGATGACCCAGCCGGCCCTTGGACTCTGATCTCCCCCAACCTCCCCAGCGAAACCGCGGTCGAGTTATCAGAGGACACAGAGACTAGGCGTATCTGCGTGTTTATCTTCCCTACACACACATATGATGGTTGTCTTTTGTGTGTGCTAGATTCCTCCCCGACAGCAGGAAATTACTGGCAAAGCTTTCTGCAGTAGAACATGCAATGGCGCGGTCCTTAAAATCTGCCCGTCCTCACAAGCGACTTAGAGGAGATGCAGGGCGGACCAACTCAGTTAATTGCCTTCAGTAAAATAACATGGTTACGAAGTTAGTTCTGAACCAGAGGGGGAATTAACTTCGATCCACGCCCGTCGTTTGAAAACTAGATTTATAGGCGTCTGTATATTTCTAGGTGCGCTGTAAATGGCATGCAGATATATGCATATGTATACGCAGACACATGCATCGTCTACACTTACAGACTAATTAGTAGCGGCTCTGGCAGCTGTGGCAGGAGGCGAGCTGAGACCGGAGCCACGTTTATGGGTTACAGGACTCCGTGGGAGTCTTAGGGACTCAACCTCCCGGCAAGGCAAAAGGGCAGGAGGAGAAGTGTGATTTTGCAGTAGGTCAGTTTCTTTACGGATCAAGATCAGACTCTGCCCTCCGTGTTCACAGCGGACCTTGATTTAATGTCATACAATTAAGGCACGCGGTGAATGCCAAGAGCGGAGCCTACGGGCGGCTGCACTTGAAGGACATCAGAGCTTCTTAGGATAAGAAAGCGCAAAAGGCACTTGCAAGGGGCCGGGGTGGGGGCGGGGTGCGCTGAGGGGGTGGTAGAAAGATCACATCCTTGGCCACCAAAAGACCCTCAAACTGATTCCAGAACCAGCCTAGTGTTCCGAAAGCAAAAGGGTCATAGTTTTCACTAAGGGCCTCAGAAATCCGCAGGAAAATCCCCGAGGGAGATCTTAGGGGCGCTTCAGTGACAGCTGTCAGGAGAGCAGTGGTTCCCTGTGCAAATACTCTACAGAGTTGAGGCATTTAGAAAGCAGTGGTCCTTTCAAGAGTAGGTAGTGTGATTGTTTACAATCCTGGACCAAGATGCAGAAACAAAACAGAAACAAGAGAGAATCATAACATTAAATGGCGCCCTCATCACATTGCACACGAAATCTCAAATAGCTCAGCTCTTTTGGGAAGATCCCAACACGCCCCCCCCCCCCGCCCCACCTCTCCCTCTCACTTCCCATTCTCCAGTCGGCCTTGCTTCGCTTAAAAAAAAAAAAAAAAAGATGATTTCGTTGTTTCGATGTAATCACAGTGGTCAAATCAGTCAACAGAGTAGGACAGGGGGAACAGGCCAGGCCACAAACTTCAGAAGGACAGGGCAAATTAATTTATTTGGAAGCCAAAGAGCTGAACTCTGTTGAGGTAATAATAGTTCCGCACCACGGCCTTGGAGCCAAAGACAAACTCAGCTGAGAAAGCGAACCTTGATAGATGTCTTTGTTCTGCCTTGGCCTACGGGGCTGGGAACAAAGGCGGGTAGCTGAGATAGTGAAGTGGCCACACTCCCGGCTCCAGGCGCTGTCCGCGGTGCTGACCACGGCCTTCTTCCCTTAATGCAATTTTACCCCAAAGCAATAGGACCGTCCAGCCCTCCACCCCAAAGGATAACTGGATATTAGGTAGTTTGTGAAAGAAAAAGAATAATAAAAGCAGGGTAAGGCCATATACAGCGAAATCTAATAGTTTACCGCAATAGACCACTCTAGCTCTCGCCACATTTGGCTTGTACGGTCTGTCTTCACGTAGACAGATAACGCTTAATCTGTGTACATTGGGGAACAATTTATTTAGGCTGAAACTCGAATCTAGGACCTGCAAGAAGGAGAATGAGGAGAATGAAGATTTTTTTTTTAAAGTCATCTTCCTTAGAACATAAAATGTGAAGTACTCAGCTACGCACCTTAAAACAGTGCTGGTGTAGTCACCAAAGGCATTAGTGCCGGAATCAAGAGTGGGCCTCGAGACTGACTAAGAAGGCAGGAACTGACTAGGTGAGGCCAAGCAGAAGCCCACCCAGCCTGCCTTCTCTGGTCAGGCTCGAAGCAGGACAGCCTTCAGTGGCGGGCCCAGGGTGCCGAGCCCTAAGACCGCTTCGGTGCGCCCAACTTGCTCGGCGCTTTCCGGCCTGCTGGAGGCACTGCAGAGCCAGGAAGCCTAAAATGCGCACTGCGGAAAGAAGCCGACCACAGCGGCAGCATCCTTCTCCTAGATCTGGCAGATAGAAAAAGGCAGGGTGTTTACTGAATCCGAGGGAGAGAAGATTCACTTTAAAGCCGAGGGTCACTGGGGTTAGTATTAACACATTCACTAAATCTTATAATCTGAGCATATTTCATCGTCCTAACCTACATATTGACAGCATTAAATAATAAAAATCGAAGTGCTCTAACTAATAACGGATCAAAGAGGAGAGAGAGAGACAGAGAAGAGGAGAGAAAGAAACGGAAAATCAACCAATTTGTAGCCAGCCTGGACTAAAAAAAAAAAAAAAGTTGCATATTTCCTTGTATTTGCTTACAGATTCACAAAAGTAAACGACATTAAAATTGGGAATAGATAAACCAATCCAGGCTGAGCAATGGAAGCAGCAACACCGATTTCGATCCAGATGCAGAAATGGGCCATAAATGGGTCTTGATTTCATCAGAGCCTTTCTTTTACACCTGAATGGTACAGATGTAGGAAATGAATCAGGAAAACAGAGCAGCAGAATACAATATCCTCAGCAGGGGAGGTCCTCCTCCCCTCCCTCAGGGTGGATTTTATTTTTCTTCTGATTTTAGAAGTGGCAGTAATTGTTCTTTCATATCCGGCAATGTCTTAGGTTTATATTTTATTTTATACAGTTGCGGAGAGAGTTGGTAAAACACATTAGGGAAAAGGCTTACCCGAATGGTAACAGAAAGGGGTTGGAGAATATTTCTTTTGAGCTAATTAAGATCGGTCCACGGGCACTGAAGTGGGTTTAAAGCATTCCACCTTATCCTGGAAGCCTTGATTTCCTTCCAGTATTCACGTAGCAGAGCTCATCTCCCATGTCTGCATTCCCTTGGATATTTCATGAAGCAACAAGGATCCATAGCTACAAAACACTCCTGCCTGAGTTGTATTATAACTCATATTACATAACTGGGACACATCTAATCTCCCTCACCCTAATCCTTCCTTTTAAAGACAGTGTAAACTCGGTTCTGCAGAAAGCTTTATCTGTTTAAAAATTACATCATATGAAAGAGAGAAGGTAAAATACCACTTAGATAAAGGAACACACAATTTGGTCATCCGGTTGCCGTGATTAAATCTGGAGTGGATATCACCCTTAATATTTCTAGATTTTAAAGAGTGTTTCTCTTAAAAATAATCATCCACCCTAATGTCCATTGCCAGTTTCCCTGCTCTGAAATTCTATGCTCAGCTTTTTTGCAGTAAAAGCAATCCCTGTTTCTCGCATCGTGCCGGGACGGGGGTGGGGGTGGGGGGCGGTGTTGACAATCACAACTCTCGTTCAATGGTCTCAAATTAAAGCTTCTCGGAATAACCGAGGGACAGCTTGACCCTTTGAGATACTCACCGACCACCCTCCAGGGAAACAGTAGGTTTCCTTCCTGGAACAAGACGCTAGTGCCGTGCACCAAAAGGTATCCTTTGTCAACAGCGCCAGAGCGCCCTCTGCTCCCCGAAAGAGGCAGGACATCACTTACTAAAGCCAGATGGCACTGAGCTGCAATAAGCGGTGAAAATATTAAGTTCTTAGCAGCATTTAATCTGTGAAATTTAAAAGCTCTCATCATATTGTATGAAGGGACCACCTGATTTTGATTTTGAGCACTCCTCGGATAATTTTCTTCATTCGGACGGTAGTGTAAAAATGTTCTGAAGGTTTCAATTTGTTAAATTATTTCTGTAGTTACATTTCTACATCCTTTCCTTCTTAAATTTTATATGGAAATATAAAATTGCAAATTGAATTTAAAACCTTTGTGGTGAATAGATGATTAAATAAGACTTTTTCTAGTTTCTCCAATTACTAAGATCTAATAAAGGAAAAATAATTAATATAAAGATATCAAGCATAGGTTGTATAATTTTTTTTAAGATAAAGTTTTAAAAATTAAGGACTGAGATAAATAATTGTTTTCTGGTTTGGATAATTGACCTAAATCTTTCTCAGGCTTTTACTTTCAGAATAAGAAGTTGAGTTATCCCTGAGGAAGAGATTGAAACTTGCTTCACACTAATATGTACACTCTTTCTACCCGTGAAATCTTTCTAATGAATTTATATGCATACTTAGTTTGCAAAGAGTTAATCATAAAAGAGACCACTCTGAGCAGAAGTGATCAGATATGGTCCCAGCATAGGCAATTCATCAGTGTTACTTGCACTAAAAATGAGTTTTCGGTATGGAAAAATCTCTTCTCAAATTAAATGGAGGAGATTTTTTTAAAGGTTAAAAATCCTTTAAAATTTTTATGAAATATAGGGTGCATATTGACGAAAATTAGTATACAGCTGTAGTAATTCAATGTTGCTAATTTCAAAATTACATCCTATTTCTAAACACACACACATTTTTGCCATGAAGACTGTTGTTGAATATATCAGTGCTAATGTAATAAAATGCTTCTACTAATTATGTGGTTATTAAATAAATATTTTAAAAATAAAGTTCTGTTTATTTTATGGTGTCAGAATGAAATAGCTATCTAATATCACTTGTTTAATTTTAATTTTAAATGAAAATTCGTATAAGAATATTAAGCTATAAGGTTGCTGAGAATATTAGGCTAAATTTTTAGATTTATATGATTATATAATTAGCTATAATAAAAAAGCTTTGGTTAAATATTAAACTAAGTAAAATATTTGGCCAAACATGTAAAAGTCCATATTACTATAGGTCCATTAGTCTTCTGAAAGCTACTTCTGCAAAAAATCCATTTACAACCTAATGACATTATAATTGAAGTATAAAAATTGTTAGAATTTTTACATTTTCTTTCTAAGCATTCTTTTAAAAATGAAAGTATTAATTTTCTTCATACTTAATTTACATTTCTTTCTAAATAAATTCATCTTTAACCCAGGAGAGAATAAACACAATGACATAATTTCTCTATATTCCTAGTAGTTTTTATAGTAAGTTTAAAACAAACTTCTAGAAGTAAATAAAATGCATAATACATATCAAAACATTTTTTCTCTTTTAAAAATCATTTGCTCTATTCTTTACAAGAAAAATGGAAGCAAACAAATTAAAGAGCTTCTCCATAATGCCAGAGATACTGCCCAAAATGAAGAGCATACACCAATATTTGTCATTCGAATTTGTATGTAATTAGCGTTTTAACCTCTCTTTACTGTGTATTTTTACAGGAGTAGCATATTATAACTGAAACACTCCTTCTAGCTTCCTCTGCTTATTTAGAATCCATGGAAACACTCACTTTTATAGGAATAATATTCATCTAAACATTAATTTTGCAGGTCACGCTAATACAGTAAAAGCAACTAATTACTGATACTTTTAAGAATTAAATACAACAATAATTGTACCCTCTTTTATGCCCACTCGGTGAAATTAGTATAGAATTTAATACTTGTTGATCACAAAGATAAAAGCCGCAATCGCAGACTTCAGATTAGAAAGAATAGGCTTTTACACACCCAGTATTTTTAATCCAGTATTGAGTTCAGCTGTCACTGCATTTTCCATCAGCCACTATTAAGAACTGGTATAATCCAGTAGAAATATGGGTGAATAGGAATGGAAAATAAAAGTGCTTTAAGAGGGAATAAAATTGGAATATCAAGAAATTGGAATTGATTATCCTTTAGAAGATCAGGAGTTACAAAGTGCAGGGAAAAATATTTACATTGAAGAGCAAATACCTCGGAAAATAAAAAAATCTCATTATTGGAAGCAGAAAATACTACCAAGGCAAAATGGGGTGAAATGGAAAGAAATTAAGTCTTTGAGAAACATGAAGCAAGAACTAAGAAGACATTTGACTTCAATGCTGTTTTTAATATTTCAGTAGAAGGTATTTATGTAAAAAACTCTTGAGAAATTACTAGATGTTATCTCAAAGAGTGTTTCTTCATTGAAATGTGTTGCAATTTTGATCTTGTTGTGTTAAAGAAAGATAGAGGAAAAAATTGAGAATAAAATCAACAAAATATTACTTTATTATTCAACTCATCCCATGGACTGACAAGCAGAATTGTGTTTTTCCTTTCCTTGTTGGTAGCTCAAACTTTTAAAATTATAATAATATTCTAGAATTATTATAGCATATGTGGGCAAAATATCTTCCTTTTGTCGATTTGCTTAAATACAAAACAGTGATCCGTGGAAAAGAAACTTGGGCTAGCAAGTTGTTCCTTGCTGATTTCAGTGTTCTAAGCAATATTCACGATGTATTTAGATAGACAGGAGACTTAATCAGTGTCTTCTCATGAATTCGCATTAGGTGATGTCAACATGAGAAGTGAGTTCCAGGTTTTGTGTTAAATACTAAGAACCTTGGCCAATGTCATTTCAAAGGTGATGGGAGTTTGGGCTGCTATGAAAACATCAAGTGGAGAAAGACATTCTTTTGCCCAGACCTGTGTAGCATCAATTTGCCAGATCAGAAGAACTGATCCCTTCTCTGGATGTTTTGGCCTGACTTGACTCTCTCAATTCCCAGAGCTAGGCTACAGGAGTTGTTCATTTTAATTGTTCTGCCAAGATCAGATAATCACATAGAGAATGGCTATAAGCACTCCAGGAATACATTCTTCAATAAAGTGCTTTTTACAAACTGGATATACCTAAAGGGATTCTGATTCTGTGAAAGGATTCTTTTTACCGAAGTTTTCAATTCGGAAAGCCCAAATATCTAAAAGTAGTAAGCTCCACTCTAACCAGTTGTGTTAGACTGGAGAAGTGTAGTGGTGGGTGTGTACTATACACATATGTACAGAGAGAGAAGCTAGTAACGATGAATATCTATTAGAGATTTTAGTTCCATTTAAAACATAGTTGTAGAAAAAATAAAATCAACTTTAGTTGTGACCTGGACTCATCTCTCTTGCAGTTATCTTTTTACTATTAGTTAATTGACATGGTAAAACCCCATGGTAAGAGAGAGGTATTAATAAACAGTTTAAAAAATTGGCTGGTTCTTTCACACTCTCCTCTCCACACTCCTGCTGTTGTTATTGCAACAAATTTCTGCAATAATTGACATTTTCTAAATCCATGCATGTCCTTGCGAGGAATGAAGTTTTTTCTACTTTATCTTTCCACTTCTCTCTCCCTGCTTCCCCTCATCTGAACTGAAGAACAGAACCCAGCAGAGTAAGTTTTTAGACCAATAAGATTAAACACACAGGCTTTAACTTATACCACAGAATCAGATGTATAAAAGGACCTGAATTAATTTTTACTTAATGCCTTCTTGTCATGGTAGACACTCAAACTCTCTTGGATTTCTAATAATAAAAATATGTATTTGTTCATTCATTGCATCACTGTTTGCTTCTTACGCGCTAGGCCCTTTTCATTCATCTGAGTTACACAACGGGTGAAAGAAAGAAATGTGATCTATCTTTATGAAGTTTATAGTCTTATCCAGAAGCTTTCTCAATGTTAAACTTTCTACTCCCATAAACGTTCTATAATTTAAATCGTTTTATTAATATCTTTAAGTCTTGTTTCAATAATTAGCATTTTCTTCATGATGAAAGCTGATTTGTGTTTTACTCTTTTAGGATAAATAAGCCCAATACAATTACATTTTTGTTGTAAACCCACTTCTCTCTGCCATTGTAACAATGAATGCTTTTTTTGTTTGTTTAAAATTTGTTTATTTATTTTAATTGGAGGATAATTTCTTTACGATATCATGGTGGAGCAGGGCACTCAAAGCCGGTGCTCTGGGACAACCCAGAGGGGTGTGGTAGGGAGGGAGGTGGGAGGGGGGTTCAGGATGGGGATCACATGTGTACTCGTAGCTGATTCATGTCAGTGTATGGCAAAAGCCACCACAATGAATGCTTTTAACTATTCCATTTCAAGTTTGGAGATCAATTGAGCAAAATATTAATCGCATAAGCTAATCTAATGTTGATGATAAACTATTAACTTGCACAGGACTTGTGGTTTTACTACTCATGCATGATCTTTGTGTTACTGATTATACTTTTTTTCAGTTTGTCACCGATTTTGACTTCCCATGTCAAATGACTTCCCACTTTTACTACATATATATGTGTCCAAACTTGTAATTTGGCCCTTCTGTTGTTCAGTCGCTAAGTTGTGTCTGTCTTTGAGACCCCATGGACTGCAGCACACCAGGCTTCCCTGTCCTTCACCATCTTCTGGAGCTTGCTCAAACTCAAGTCCATTGAATTGGGGATGCCATCCAACCATCTCATCCTCTGTTGACCCCTTCTCCTGCCCTCAATCTTTCCCAGCATCAGGGTCTTTTCCAGTGAGGGGGCTCTTCACATCAGGTGGCCAAAGTATTGGAGATTTTGTTCTTATCTCTCATTTATTCACGCTTCTGGTAAGCAGCAGCTTTCTTCCTGTTCATTTTTCCTTTTTCTGTTTGTTTTCTTTCTTTTATTTTAATGAGCTATTTCTTCAATCAAGATTCTTTTCAATTTATATACTGTTTTTCTATAGGGGTTATAAATGTCACTAACCAAATCTAATTGAGTCATCAAACTGGTCACCATAATTAGACCAATTTCTTCATGACCTCATTATTTCATATGTTTAAAATAAGCATCAGATCAATGAATCACTCAAAAGTCTATTCCAATATACTCCCACAGATATAGTTTAAAACTCTTCTTTAATCCGTATTGTGTAGCTGTGAAGTTTTTAGATTTATGGCTTCAGGAAAAAATGATCATTTTTGTCTTTCCAATTGATTGCTCACAAATGTTGGGTATCACCTTGACCAAGTCTTTGAAAATGTACCGATATTTGTCAGATTTTTGAAGATAATAATAGATGTCCTGTGTGCCGAAGGGTCAAAGATCTTTTCCTATAAATTCTAATTACTCAATTCATCCAAGAGTCTGAGGGAGGAATTTTCCGGTTTTGAGATGTGGTTGTCATAATATGGTATACCACATAAATACCTAATTTGCCTACGTTGGAATTTGGAGACCAATGTTTTAGGCTGAACTCCAGCTTTAATTGGTTGGGTAATTTGGATTTCTTTCTTTCTTTCACTGGATTTCCAATCTACATGAAATTGAGCAGTGATTCTCCATAAAATGAAGTAAAAAATACCTTGGGAGCTAGTCTTAAAATTTAGGTTTTTAGGTCCCATCGTCAGATATTTAGTTTCAGAAGGCAGGTCTGAGATACATTTAATTAGCACCACAGCTGGTTCTAATGCAATTGGTGTACATTTTGAAAAACTCTGGGCCAGTTCTCCAACTATCTCTGTAGCTCTAAATTTTCTGGCTGTGAATTAAAGGAAATTACCAGTTCAAAAATAGTGAATCTCATCACTAGACAGACATATCCAGAAAGAATTGATACTTGGGGGAAATCTAAGTTATGACACGGAGAGTAAGCCTGACTTCTTCGAGAAGCAAATGCCAAGATGGAATTAAATGTACAATGCCTTTTTTTTTTTTTTTTGAGAAAATAGGTGGCAGTTCTTACAGGTGGGTGAGTTGTCAGATGGCAATGAAGGTCTGATCTCCAAAGAAAAGAGAAAAAATAAAAGATATGCTACAGTGTCTTAGAAAAAGTTGCAGTGTAAGGAAGGTTTGGGGGCTTTCCTGGTGGCTCAGTGCTAAAGAAGCCATTTGCCAATGCAGGAGACGTGGGTTCGATCCCTGGGTTGGGAAGACCCCCTGGAGGTGGGCATGGCAATCCACTCCAGTATTCTTGCCTGGAGAATCCCTTGGACAGAGGAGCCTATAGAGGCTACAGTCCATAGGGTCACAAAGAGTCAGACACCACAAAGTGACTTAACACGTGCTTTCCTTTCTAAGACTTTGTTTTCTCATTTGAAAATGAAAGGATGGAATTAGATAACTAAGATATATTCCAGAATTCAATTCAGTCTAATAACAACAACCTTAATAGTAATGGAGATGTGATATAATCTAATCCATGTGCAACAAACTGCCAAGGAAAGCGTTTTCTTTTTATTTGACATGTAGGATATCAGGAGTGTTGCTCTAAGACTGGACCAATTGTCTCAGGGTATTTGGGAGCATTTTGTGAATAAAGAGCTCCATGGGGTTCCTAGACACCTCACACTCATGCCTTGCAGCCTCAGTCCCCCAGATGAATAACATCGAGACAGGTTCTATACAACTGCTCATATAATGCTAGCAGGATCAAGCCTACAACACAGCCAACTCACAAATCACTCTTGGATGGATTTTTTCTCCTTCCCTGTTGCAGTTTCTTTATCTGCCCGCCCCACTCCCGCCCCCCTGCCCAGCCCTCCCCGCCCCCCACCATCCCACTCCATTCCCTGGCCTTACTCCCAAAATAAATGACCTGCCTATGAAAGCCCTTGCTGTGTGGGCTGTGCTTCTTGTCTTAGCGCTAATACAGCACAGGAATCTCAGCCAGACAAGAGCATATAGGATCCAAGACTGCGAGGGGCTTAAATGCTTTTAGAGCCAGCCCTGAACCACTGCATGACTCCTCTGTTGAGTCAGTCGCTACTTTTTGAAAGTCAGAAAGGACTCTTCACAGGAACATCTGGGCCTTCTCCAGCAACAGAACAGGTGAAGCAAGAAGCCAGTTTCATGAGAATGTGGAGATTCTAGTACAGACAGGAAGCCTTCTGTGAAGGACTCTCAGGAACTCGAAAACCCTGACCCTGTTTTCCATCTCTCTGATTACAGGGGAAGAGAGTCGGGATGTGGGGGAAAGCACTGAAAAGCATCCAAGTTTTTGCAGTGCTGTGAGGGCAATTCTACACTTTTTTATGTGTTAATTTGATAACTAACAATGTGCATCAGTGAGAAAAAGAATTTAAGACACCTATTAAAAAGTATAGACATCTCTAAACTCCAGTGTTAGTAAACAGAGAAATACGTCATTGTCCTAATATACAGCACGTATGGACATCATGGTGCTTCCTGAATAGGCAAGAGCATGTTGATACATCCATGTCCATGTATGGCAGAAACCAGCACAATATTGTAAAGCAAATATCATGCAATAAAAGTTTTTTAAAAAGACACCTGCAAAAATACAAACATCTCTAAACTCTAATGTTAGTAAATAGAGAACTAAGTCATAGTCCTAATCGGTAGCACATAAGGACGTCATGGTTCTTCTTGAACAAGCAGGAACACCCCAAACATGAGCATCATGGCCCTCTCTGTCTCTAGTCTCTCTGACCGAGCACCCTGAGACAGGAACTGGAAACAGACGGCTGCTGTGCCCATTCTTCAGGAGAGAATATTTGGGCTACGTGAACAGTATCCAGGCTACGGTCAGGAACAAGAAAAACTAAAGTAATTCAGACTGCGCACAAAGAGACAGACACATCACCCACAGAAGGCCGAGAAACAGTAGGAAATCTGACGCCGATTCCAAGTACATTACCCTCCATTTAGATAGCTGTGCATGAAACTTAATAAATGATGTTTGATCTATCTGGGGAGACAGTCTTTAACAATGCAATTATTTAATGCAGTGGGAATAAGTCCTTAATACATGAGACTATAATCAGCAGATTTAGAATTAATTGGATTGTGTTGGAAAGGTATGTATCCTTCTTTAGCATTTGATTTGCACCTAATTATAAGGCACGATATCAATGCTATCTAATTTAATGCATAATAAAATATCTATATATAGCAAACTTTTACAATGTACTTGTTGCTTCTGAAGAAGGTTCTATCAGCCTTTGCTATAGAGGGCTAGGACACCATGATTTCTTATTGAAACAGCGGTAGTTTATTTAGAATTGTCACCAATGATGCGGTTAACACAATATGTGGTATCTGAAGCCAGAGGATCTGTGGATTCTTCAGAAGGTGGCTCAAGGTCTAGTGTACATAAATTTGTCATCATACTTTCATGTATTAATACAACAGCAACAGCAGGAAAAAACCCAAATACTAGCTCATTGTTTTTCTTCTTTCCATAAGAGTAGTCATTGATAGTGCAGAAATAAAGAGGTAATTTTATTTATTTTTAATTATTTATTTTCTAAGAATAGTTGATGTACAGCATCATATAAGTTACAGGTGTACAGTATCATGACTCAGTTTTTAAAGGTTATAAAATATTGGCTATATTCCCTGTGTTGTATGATAGTTCTTTGTATCTTGTTTTATACATAATAGTTTGTACTCCTTAATCTCCTACCCTCATTTCCCTTCCCCCTTTCAGCTCTCCCCACTGGTAACTACTAATTTGTTCTCTATATCTGTGAGTCTGCCTCTTTTTTTGTTATATTCACTAGTTTGTTGTATTTTTTAGATTTCACACATAAATGAAATCATATAGTATTTGTCTTTCTCTGACTTATTTCACTTAGACTAATACCTTTCAAGTCCATCCATGTTGTTGCAAATGGTAAAATTTCATTCTTTGTTATGACTGAGTAATATCCCATTATATATATACCACAGCTTTATCTATTCATCCCTGATAGACACTTGGATTGCTTCCACATCTCAGCAATTATAAAAATGCCTCTATGAACATTGGGATGCATGTATCTTTTTGAATTAGTGTTTTTGTTTTTTTCATATATATACCCATGTATGCAATTGCTGGGTCATATGGTAGTTCTATTTTTACTTCTTGAGAAACCTCCATACTATTCTCCACAGTAGCTACACTAATTTACATTCCTGTCAACAGCATAGAAGGGTTCCCTTTTCTCCATAATCTCACCAATGTGGTATTAATTACATGATAACTAATTCAGTTGGGTTTCCTAGGTGGCTCAATGGTAAAGAATCTGCCTGCAGTGAAGGAGATGCAGGTTTGATCCCTGGGTTGGGAAGATCCCTTACAGAAGGAAATGGCAACCTGGTCCAGTATTCTTAGATGGGAAATCCCATGGACAGAGGAGTCTGGAAGGCTACAGTCATGGGATCGCAAAGAGTCAGACAGCACTTAGCAACTAAACAACAACAATTAATTCAGTTACTAGGATGCTAGCTTCCACATGACCAATAAATGTATATTCTTACAGGTCTCTGCCTTTTGGTATCATCACTTTTTCATGCAAAAGCATTGAGGGCTGGTGATAACTCACATATTGAGGACACTTTCTCTCTGGGACAGAATCACATGGCTATGAGCATATTATCTTTCAGACTGAAAATAATTCATACTAATCACTGTTATATGTTTCAAAAATCAATTAATAATGGTATAATGCAGTTACCAACAAACTGTGTCCTCTAACAAGCATAGTTTTAAACTCTACAAAGTAACAAAATCCATTAACAGTTTTCAACCCTGCTGTTTTGAATACTCAGACCTCAGCAGTGTGTCCATCAGACAGAGGCTAAAGATGCTAGAAATTCTCTAGTTGCCAGGGTTGCCTTAAGTGTTAGTCTGAGTACCATTCACTCGAGCCCCTTAATGACAACATTAAACTTCAATTGTCTAGCACTTGATCATTTCTGCAGCATTTTCACACATGTGGCTTACAAGGCTCACAACTGTGCCATGGGGAAAGGCTTCTCCTGTTGTATGATATAAGAAACAGACATGGTAAGAAGCTTAAGGACAGGACAGCGCCAGAGTTGGAACTGGAGCTCACTGTCTTCTGATGCAAAATCCACTGCTTTTTTGTCTCCTTGTATCAGGCTAACCTGGGAGTTTCTCACTGGCTTGCATCCAGGCTGCATACAAACCTCTACTTGCCACCGAACATCAAGTATCATATTCCTAACTGTCCTTGTGTCTTGGCTTTCGTGTTTGCAAGGCAAGATATTACCCTTAGTTCTGATCAAATGCTAAATGCTATATTTGATATGGAAAGTAATCTCCATAAGAATGTCTCAAAAATATAATCGAGTTCCCTCGGAGCACAATTATATTTTCGAAACTTCTCTGAATATTTCTCCCAAGCAAGTATTAATGAGTAGCATAAGAATATCTTTCAGCCATAGGCATAGATTTTATTTGCTTTTTTTAAGGATCAGTATTGGGTTATAGGAAATTGAGATGAAGTGAAACAGAGAAACATTCAGGAAGTAAGTACATACACTCTTCACTGTAGAGCCATCAGACAGTAGCAAAATAAACACCCCAACCACTGTCTTTTAACAGTCATATTCTTCAGTTTATCACCGATAATCTAGCACTCACTCACTCTTACTCACAGGAAGCTCACAGCCTAACCCATGACTCAGTAGCCTTTGTTCAGAGTGCTAATTCTATAAATAGCAAATAAAAAATTACATATACTGGTTCTCTATCATGAAGTCACATTTAGAGGATAATAATGGGCTTGCTGTGTGTGTGGCTTGGTATATTTTTAAACACAGACTGTAGCACAGAGCCCTCCTTTCCAACTGATTCCAAAATCACTGACTTTAGTTTGGATCTTTTCTCTGGCTACTGAGGTTCTTTTCTTCCCTCCTACCTGCCTACATCTGTGCCATCATCCACACCCTGATCAAATCTCATTCCTTCAGTGCTGCACTTCCCAGACTACATAGTTAACTTTATTTTCAGAACTACAGATCTTAGGTCTAGTACAATGGATTCTGGTACTTGTAACGGTATGTACCTACAGCAGTGCCGAACACACTTCTTTATATACCATGAGCACTTCCTGAATTCTTTCAAAGACTGACAATGAGTTAATGAATGTAGATAATTCTCAGAGTCTCTTTTACTTGCAGTTAAATTGAAGTGTAAACAAACGTCTATTATTATTACTACTACTATCATTACTTAAAAACAAATACTTCAGAATCCAAGAGTTTCATTAAATATTCTTACCAACAACTGGAAAAAAATATTACAAAACACCTATGTGTAAGTATATCTTCTCTCATCTCCAAATATCTATTTACTTTCTTTCTTTCTCTTTTTCTTTTTTTTTTTTGGCCACTGTTGTACAACTTTCGGGATCTTAGTTCCCCGACTAGGAATTGAACCTGTGCTCTCTATAGTGAAACCGTGAAGTCCTAATCACTAGACCACCAAGAATTGCCCCATCTACTTTCAAAAGAGAGCTTGTGAAGTAGTGTACTTGCTAAAGAGGTTCTCACACTACAGCTCAGCCCCTCCTTCCCTCACATGCACGCCTACAGAGGACGCCTGGAGATCACGTGTTTAAAGCACAATCCCCCGGGTGTGATGCAATGTATACACATGTAGATTTCTTGCTCCATTCTCCCTCCTTCCTCTCTTTCCCTCACATTCCTTCCCAAGGCCTTCCCTTCTTATTCCACAGAGAAATTATTCTTATGGTCTCTTCCTCTACCCTGAATCCCACTCCAACAGGGTGATGGTATGCCCAGGAAGGGGAGAGAGTAGGGGGGATTGTGGAAAGATTGCCTAGGAGCTCTGCCAGTGGCTGTTTCACTCACACACCAGAGAGTTCTGGGTTTAATAAAAGTGCAGAGAATGCTTTCCCAAAGCCTACTGCTGACAACTGCCCAAGGTTGAGGCTCTCAAGACTTCCACATGAAAAGGAAATGGGAGTTCTATATTTATCTCCTTCATCTTCCCCATAATGGCATTCAAAAACCAAAGAAGCCAGTGTGAAGATAGGAAGTTTTGAGTACAGTTGGACACAAGGCTCCAACAGTGATGTCAAAAGGGAAAGGGAGAAAATGCCATTCCCAGAGGCAGAATGAGATATAAAAGACTCAGAAAGTGGAGCAGAGATTAAAGTGCCCATGAGGCACAGTGGACAAATGTTCTGACATCCTACAAAAGGAACAAAATTAGAAGTTTCATGGGGCTTGACATCCGACTCAAATGTGCAGCTGAAGTCAAAAATCTTCAATAGATACAAAATATCATGGAGCCTCAAAGTGACTGAATCCATGGTTTTGCAGGTGATATCTATCTTCAGATTATTCAGATAAAATTAGGAAATTCAGAGTTAAGTCCTCAGGTTGGGCACGAAGAAAACTTTACTTTGCTCCATGCATTATGACTGAATGACCCTCGACTAACTAATATTGTCAACTGAGTGGCAGTGAATTCTTTCAGCAATTTACACATGTTCATAGATGGTTAGATTGGAGAAGGAAATGGCAATCCACTCCAGTATTCTTGCTTGGAGAATCCCATGGACAGAGGAGCCTGGTGGGCTACAGTCCATGGTGTCACAAACAGTCACACGTGACTTAGCAAATGAACGATAGATGGTTAGATAGCATCGCTGACTCAATGCACATGAACTTGAGCAAACTCTGGGAGATGATGGAGGACAAGGAAGCCTGGTGTGCTGCAGTCCACGGGATCACAAAGAGTCGGACATGACTGAGTGACTGAACAACAACAACAAATAGATTTATTCACAATAACTCTAAGAGGTGTGTACAGTTATCTTTTTTTCTATTTTATTAGGAGACTGAGGCTTAGAGAGTTTACCTGACTTGTCTAAGACACACACATCTGGTAAATGGTGGGGCTGGGACCTAAACTCAGGAGTCTAGTTAGTCACAGAATATTAGACTTGATAGACAAACTTGATTTTTATTTTCTCATATATCTATTTGTTTATTTATTTGGTTGCACTGAGTGTTAGCTTCAGCATGTGGGATCTAATTCCCTGACCAGGGATTGAAGACAAGCCTACTGCTTGGGAGTACAGAGTCTTAGCCACTGGACACCAGGGAAGTCTCTTATTTTCTCTTGACTTTGCTTCATCTTTCACTTCAGCATCATGCCTAAAATCATTTTCTAAATAAGTCAGTGTTTTTCTTCTCTATTTCCTTGTATATCTTGGTTTTTTTTTTAAATTATTTCCTTTGTAAAGATTAGTGGCATCATAATTATTTGTTAGTGTAGCTCTCTCTTTCACCAGGCTCAGAGGCCCACCCATACCTTCTATAGTTTTTACTCTAAAATACTTATTGAATGAATATACGATCAGAATAATTAGGTGACAGTTCTACATAGCTAATCCCATTTAAAATAAAAACTGTAAGGGAAGGGTGGGACGAATTTGGGAGAGTAGCACTGAATATATGCACCACCATGTGTAAAATAGATAGCTAATGGGAAGCTGCTGTATAGCACAGGAAACTCAGCTTGGTGCTCTGTGATGACCAGGAGGGATAGGATAGGGGTGGGGGAGAGAGGGAGGTTCAAGAGGGTGGGGATATATGTATACAGATGGCTGATTCAATTTGTTGTACAGCAGAAACTAACACAACACTGTAAAGCAATTATACTTCAATTAAAAAAGAGATGAAAAAAAAGTAAAAAGAGAAAATAAAAACTGTACTCATATCCACAGTTGCCATAGCGGTTGCAGTCCTCAAAAGTCCTATGTTCTTCTAGTCTCTCAAAGACAAGATCTGACTTAATGCACTAGCATTTGTCTACATCCTTCTACCTGTTACTAGGAAGGGCAGATGATTTGCCCAGTGTAGGTGCAAATGAAGCAACAAGGCATCCAAACTACCCCTAATACATGCTGCCTCTGGTTGAACATCGTCCAGAGTGGTCCAGAGTGACCCTACAGCACCCCTCCTGCCCCTCCACCCAAGGCTTGAGGATTGGGACTGAAGGATGGAGACAAAGCTCTAAAGATGAAAGAAATGTTGTCATACTCTTTGGGTCCTCTGGGATCAACCTTTAGCTGTCTCAAAGAAATATTGATGATTCCCGGTTAGAGAAAATGTGTGGTGAATTACAAATGTGCCAAAATTATTTTCATTTGAAGACCTTCCCACAACACAGACCACGTTTTTAAAAATCTGTGTACAATGAATTGTCATCACTATTGCATCAAGTTGAGAAAATTTACACAATCTTACAGCAAAAACATTGTCAGGGATATTGAGAAAAGAGAACTATTGCATTTACATGTAGTTAAGTATAAATAAAACTAGTTAAGTATAAATAAAGAAAGCAATTCTGGAGTATAATCATCTTTGGTGAGGAAAGAAAAGGAGATGAAATCCCAAAATGGCAGAAACTTATTCTACTGAGTATGCTTTTTATTTAAGCCAGGTACACTGGTGCTCATCATATTAATTGCTTTGTATCTTTTTGGATACCCTAAACAAACATTTCTTAAAGGTTGTTGTTGTTTAGTCGCTAAGTTGTGTCTGACTCTTTTGCAATCCCATGGACTGTAGCCCTCCAGGCTCCTCTGCCAATGGGAATTCCCAGGCAAGAATATTGGAGTGGGCTGCCGTTTTCTTCTCCAGGGGATCTTCCCAACCCAGGGATCGAACCCACATCCCCTGAGGAGTCTCCTGCAATGCAGGTGGATTGTTTTACTGCCAAGCAACAGGGAGAGCCCTTTTTAAAGATAAAAGGTACTTATAGAGTCCTCAACATTAAGAATAACCACCAGACATACTATCTAAGTTTTTTAAATGAACACATGGATCATAGCTTATTATAGAGAGGAAAAGAAAACTCAATAAAAAGACTATGGAAAATATATTGCATTAATCAGTATATTCAACCAGAAGTTGAATGTTCTGTTTGGGTTCAGAAAATGCTCTTAATCATATTCTGAGAAAATTGTAGTCCACATGCATACGATTGTTGAGACAGCCATTTTTGACACTTGAAGTTATAATACAATGGCAACTTAAAATTTGGGAGGAACTCGCAAAGAGAACCAAGAAACCAAATTGTCTAGAGAAGTATAAAAGCACTCTTCCCTTATTTGAAAATTAGCTAGAGTTAATTTTAGTCTGCTCAATGTCAGTACGTACTGTAGCAGGAAAATTAGATCATAGTTTTACTTTGCTTTTTGTTTTTATCCTTTATTCAAAATAAGCCTTTGGTTCAAGGCTAACTGGAGAAGTATTCTTCCAATGTGGGTGCAAGGAGAATGTTTAGCTGCCTGTCCTCCTAAATACAAGTTGGCATTGAGTAAGAACCCACACTCTATTAGAAATCCAAGGCATATTAGGTTTTTAGCATTCATTTAAACACTTGTCATCTTCCTGATGAGTTGCAATTATAGAAATTCTATGAAAGACTTGAAATGAGCTTTCAAATAGCTTTATTATTTAATATCTTCGTAACAATGTCTTTTAAAGCAAGGAGTCCACAATGAACAACCTTATTACAGTAGATGAATCTGATATTACAGTCTTTGGTGCTCCATCTTCCAGATTAGAAAACAGAGATAGCAAACTACCACCTACATTCTCTCAGTCAGGGCTTCCTTCTTTGGGTAGCATGGTAAAGCATTTAAATCAAAATAAATATTTGTGGAATATTTATAGTCCTTTAGCCGTGGCATAGTCTTAAAATGCCATGAGAAATGTTTTCTAAATTTAACAAGTATAGGACTTGAATGAGCCCAGCAACCAAACCAATAAATTCTGATTTTTTTTCAGCAGAGATGTGGAAATTCATTTTCTCACCATTCTCCAGACCGTCAATATTCAAGCTAATCGTTTAGTAATGTCTCATGTGTCTCTCCCACTACACATGTCATCAGTCTAGTCAAGGTTCTCCCATGGCCTGGGCAGCCTCTCTTCTCTTGGTTTCCACTGACAGGAAGAATGATTGAGACATTTTTAAGTCTTACCAGTCAATAAAGAATTTCTGGGAAAAGAATGTCATTGAAAATTACAAACTAGTTTTATCATCTGAAACATAAAGTATATTGATCAATTAAAATTAAATCACCATTTTGTTTGTTTATCGTGGTGAATTGACAGAAAAGAAGGAAAGGTCTTCTTAAATATTTATCATTTGAAATCAAGTTATAAGTCTTTAGCAACTTTGAAATGTTGCCAGTCAACATATCTGAAGATAAAATGTCTGAAACGTGATTTGTAGCGATCCTGCTAGTCAATGCTTTCACATCTATAGAAACTCACAGGGCATCTGAAAAGATGTGAGCCATACTTGAACATTTTAACAGTTAACATGTAACAGTTACAGTTTTCAAAGCATAATACATTTGCCATAAAATACGTTGTTAATTACAAAACGTATCAAGTATATGAAAAAGTATATATGTACAATTCAATAATATATAAAATAAACAAGGAAGAAATGGAGGCACAGATGTAGAGAACAGACATGAGGACATAGTGGGGGAAGGAGACAGTATGACAAATTGAGAGATTAGTGTTGACATATATGCTTCTATATGAGAAGCTACATCAAAAACTATCATTGTGAAATTTCAGTATGCTAGAGGGAAAAAAGAAAGAAGTTTCTACAAGTTTTTAGAGAACAAAATAAAATCAATCCTCATCAAAAATAAAGGATCTGGGATAAAAATGACTTTGAACTTCTCAAAGTTGCTATATAACACAGGGAGCCCAGCCTGGTGCTCTGGGACGACCTAAGGGGTGGATGAAAGGAGAGAGGGAGGCTCAAGAGGGAGAGGATATATATAATTATGACTGATTTGTGTTGTTGTATGGCAGAAACCAACACAACATTGTAAAACAATTATCATCCAATAAAAAAAAATAAAAGCATACACATGCTCCAAATATTTATAGAACAAACAACCATGTATGTACTCTCTAGTGGTCCTACAACACCACTCTGTCTTAGAAGCTTCTGCACATCCCTCCCTGATACCATGCCTCTTCCTCCCGCTTTAAAGGTAGCCGCCATCCTGACTTTTGTGTTAATCATTCTTCTGCTTTTCTTTAATATTCTACCACTTACACATGCATCCCTAAGTGGTAACTATTTATTTTTGAAAAAGTGAGCAGCAAGCTCCAATCTAGCTGTGTAAGAAAAAGGTAATATTGCCACTGTCAGGCAGGAGCTTCCAAGAACAGATAAACTGTCCTGAGTCTGTGAGTCTGGTTTCAATTTTTGACAGTTTCCAAGAGCTGCTTCTGAGGAAGTCAGTGGGCAAAGTCACAAGTGAGTTCTGGGAAACACAGGGTTCACCGCTGTGGGGACAGCTGGCAACACTGATGTGCAGACCAGATTTCAGGTGTGTACCAGATATGATAAAAAAAAATCTAACCTGTCTCACGACAGACTGCAAGGAAATCAAACCAGTCAATCCTAAAAGAAATTAACCCTGAATATTCATTGTAAGGACTGATGCTGAAGCTGAAGCTCCAATACTTTGGCGAACTGATGCCAGAGAGCCGACTCACTGGAAAAGACCCTGATGCTGGGAAAGATTGAAGGCAAAAGGAGAAGGGGACGACAGAGGATGAGACGGTTGGATGGCATCTCCAAAAGACTCAATGGATATGAGTTTGAGCAAACTCCAGGATACAGTGAAGGACAGGGAAGCCTGGCATGCTGCAGTCTATGGGGTTGTGTCTGACACAACTTAGAGACTGGACAACAACCATCAGGTATGGAGGGACAGTTTATTGGCTTTTGGGAGGTGAGCAGCCACATCCACCACATCTTTCAGTAACAAGAGCAGTCTCTCAGAATTATCTGAGATTCTGTGTCCTGGGCTTAAGTCCTCAGATTTGTCCACTGAAAAAAACATAACTCCATTTTTAGGTTGCATTTTTTTTTTCAGTAGACACTGTCTGCTCATGTCTTTAGGGTCTATAATGTCTTCATGAATTATTATTTTCTCCTCATTAGTTTCTACAGTCTCTCTTTATGGAATTCCTACTATCTGGGTATTAAAATACCTAGGTCTTTTAATTGTCTTATTTTTTTCCTTTCCTGTTTTCTATTTCATTATTTCTTGCTCTACTTTCTGGGAAATTTCAACTTTCTTTTTTCATTTTGACTTTTTAACGTCAAAGAGTTCTTTTTTTTCCCCCTGAATGCCCCTCCTCCACCTTTATATATCATCTCATTCTTGCTTCATGGATGCAATAACTTCTTACCCTTTTTAGGATGTTAGTTATTAATAGCAGGGATTTTCAAAAGAAACTTTATTAAAGTATCATTTACATATTGTTGACTGAAAAAAAAAGTTCATAGCCTAAAAGTTGAGAATTATACTTTATTTGTAGTCTTTCTGAGGACTTCAAGCCCAGGAAACAGCCTCTCATCTCAGAGGGACTGCTCGGAGGTGGCAAGGGAGGAGCCAGGATACACTGGGGTTTTTGCAACAAAGACAAGAGAGCAGGAACATCAACAGATCACTGTTTGTATTCCCTGGTGGCTCAGACGGTATCAGTGTCTGCCTACAATGCAGGAGACCTGGGTATGATCCCTGGGTCGAGAAGATCCCCTGGAGAAGGAAACGGCAACCCACTCCAGTACTCTTGTCTGGAAAACCTCATGGACGGAGGAGCCTGGTAGGCTATAGTCCACGGGGTCGCAAAGAGTCGGACATGACTGAGAGACTTCACCTTCCTTCTTCAGATATCTCAGGTTAACGAACTGAGCATTTTCTCTGTGTGGGAAGATGCAATCATCTGGGCTCACAGAAATCACTCCTTTGATATGCACCTTAGCTATCTAGGGCCAGTACCCTGTTCTTTTCCATCCTGAGTCCCCCTCAGGGTGCACTGTGGTGGGGTGGCTGCAGTGGCTAAGGGCTTGGGAGTGGGCAGCCCATTTGTCTCCACCCTAAGTTCCCTCAGGGCTCACCGTGGGGGTGGACTGTAGTGGCCTGATAGCAGCAACATCCTTTGTTTACTGATATGGCTGGTGACACTCTTCATTATGAATACAATAAATGCACTGCCGTAAGGGCACTGTTAAATGAGTTTTCACAAACGCATACACCCGAGTAAATACGGAACACTGTCATCACCTTCCCAAAGTTCCCCGAGCTTTATTCCAGTTCGTTTCTGCCCCTACCCCTGGTCTTAGGCAACCACTGATCTGCTTTCTGATACTATATATTAGATTTATATTTCTATAGTTAATAACAGGGCTTTACTTTTTGCCCTAAAATAATTGGCTTCTTCTGAATTTTTCTTATCTTATTTTTTCTTCAGTTGGTTGTATTTTGTCTTCTGACTTTTGTACAGAGGCTGTTCAGAAATGTCTGGTCATCCACGGTTTTCTGCTCTTTATCACAAGTAGGGGGTTAGAAAGGTACCTGGAATGTCTGAGCACAGGGGGCTTGTTGACCTGGAGGTTAAGTACAGTGTGATCAGTGTGGTTGCCTCTGGGAAACCTCCTGATCTTAGAGCTTTAGGTCTTTTTCTTGGGCTGGTGGCTAATCTCCCACATAGATGACAAGGGCTTCCCAGATGGTGCAGCAGTAAAGCATCTGCCTGCCAACGCAGGAGACACAGAAGACTCAGGTTCAATCCCTGGGTCAGGAAGATCTCTTGGAGAAGGGAATGGCTACCCACTCCAGTATTCTTATCTGGAGAATTCCATGGACAGAGAAGCCTGGCATGCTGCTGTCCAAAGGGTCACAAAGAGTCCAATGAAACAGACTAACATTTTCACTTTCAGGGGGTGGGGCTAGGATTGTCCGATAAAATACATGATGCCCAGTTCAATTTCAATTTCAGATAAATGACAAATAATGTTTTAGTGAATTATGTCCCATGTGATATTTGAAGTATGAAGTGAAAACATTATTTATTATTTATCTGAAATAGAAATTGAACTGGGCACCCTGTAGCTTTATTTGCTAAATCTGGCAACCAAGATCATAGCATTCCAAATGGAATCAGAGTCTCTAATAAAGCTGAGGTCAAAGAAATAAAAACTTGAAAAGCCTTGGGAAAAGGAACTTAGAGCTGAAGGCAGCCAACACAGGGATCAGGGAGTGCTGTATCAGGAGTGAGAGAGAGAATAACACATTTCATCGGGCAGATGTGGAGAGAGTCATACTCTTCATGGGGGAGTGCAGAAGAGCCCCTAAGGTCCCCTTAGGTAGATGGAAGGGATTTAAAGGGACCGGAGCTTTTGGAAGGGCAGGAGGTGCCTGTGTGTCTTTGCCATTAACAGCAGCTTCATTGTGCACCTGGGCCAATGAGACCTGGAGATCTGAAGTTAAACTTGAGTGTAATGAGCACGGAAACATGTTTATCCTAGGGCATCTTAAATTTAGAGAAGGCAGCAGAAAAGATGCCAAAGGGGCATTAAAGTTAAATTATTATTTTTTGAATAACACCTTTGTTTGGAAGGACGGGTCCACTTGTAAGCATCTTTATGTTTTCCCCTGGCCTCATGACCTAACATCTATGAATGTCTATAACTAAGGATTTAAGATGGATTTGCAGAAGAGGTATTTTATGTTTTCATTTTTTTAATTTCTTAATTTTTTGGGGGGTGGGGCAGGGTGGGTGGGGGAGCATGCAACTTTCCTGGTGGCTCAGACAGTAAAGAATCCATCTGCAGTGCAGGAGACCCAGGTTGCATCCGTGGGTCAGGAAGATCCCCTGGAGAAGAGAATGGTAACCCACTCCAGTATTCTTGTCTGGAGAATTCCATGGACAGAGGAGTCTGGCGGGCTACAGTCCATGAGGTCACAAAGAGTCAGACACAACTGAGCAACTAACATTTTCACTTTCACTTTTTATGACCAGAGTTTACTCTGCCCCTTGAGAACTCTTCCTTATGCTCTTCATTCTCAATCAATAACGTACTCCTTTAAGAAGACAGAGAATGTCCTAAAATCAGGAAGCTACAGGAATCCCCAAATTGTCTGACCATGTCTCTTCCTCCAGGCAGGTGCCCAGTCACATCAGCCTAGACAGCTGGCTGTCTGCTCTGTGTTGAAAGATTCCCAGGGAAGGAAATCCTAGAACACCCCTCTGTGGGAGTAATAAAGGGATTCTTTTTCATTTCCTTCTTTCTGTTATTTTCAGACTTTGGTTGACCTAGGATTGAAACTCAGATTTCAGTTTATTTTAAAAGAGTGATTTGGGACTTCCCTGGCAGTCCAGTGGTTAAGAATCCCCCTTGCAATGCAGGGAACTTGGGTTCGATCCCTGGTCAGGGAACTAAGATCCTACATGCTGTGGAGGAATTGAGCTCACGTGCCGTGACTGTTGAGCCCCCGGGTCACAGCTAGAGAGTCCATGCATCAAATGAAGATCCTGTGTGCTGCAACTAAGATCTGATGCAGCCAAATAAGTAAATAAATATTTTAGAAGAGTGATTCTTTTCAAGAAGAAGCAATTACCAAACGAAAACATGGCTTCTTCCTTGCCTGAGTGGCCTGGGTATTCTGCTTTCCAAGCTCTGACTATTCATAGTCCTGGACCAGCTGACAGACGTGTGTGTCTAAGAGCTTCACCTTCCTTTCTCCCCAGGTTCTGTATAACTGCTTCTTCCTTGGACATTTTGTGAGAAGGACTGTCTGGATCAGTGATAGAGATAGGGAAAATAAATGAATAATAATTTTATCTATTGCCTGACAGTGTTCTCATTAGTCAAATTAAATATGTATATATAGACATACATATATGGAGGTGAGGTTGCCAAGTAGCCCTAGTGATTAAGAATCCTCCTACCAATGCAGGAGACAATGCAGGAGATCTGGGTTTGATTCATGGGTGGAGAAGATCCCTTGGAGTAGGAAATGACAACCCGCTCCAGTATTCTTGCCTGGAAAATTTCATGGGCAGAGGAGCCTGGTGGGCTACAGTCCATGCGGCTGCAAAGAGTCTGACATGACTGAGCACTATGACCTGCGGTGGTGATGGTTTGGTTAGTAAGTCGGGTCCAATTTTTGTGACCCCATGGACTGTAGCCCACCAGGCTCCTCTGTCCATGGGATTCTCCAGGCAAGAATACTGAAATGGGTTGCCATTTCCTTCTCCAGGGGATCTTCCCCATCCAAGAATCAAACCTGGGTCTCCTGCATTGCAGGTGAATTCTTTACCGACTGAGCCACCAGGGATACCCGTATATTCTGCCGCTGCTGCTAAGTCGCTTCAGTCGTGTCCGATTCTGTGCGACCCCATAGATGGCAGCCCACCAGGCTCCGTCGTCCCTGGTATTCTCCAGGCAAGAACACTGGGGTGCGTATATAGATATATGCATTTTCAGATAAATACAGTATATTCCTTCCAAATACTTTCTCTATCTTGTCATTGGACTTGTTAATTTAAACGATGGCTTGGGAAGCCCTTTCACGGTTTATCTTAAGCTGTACGGCTCCAGCTTCAGAATGGTTTCCCATTATAAGATAGAATGTTGTGCAGTAATTAAACTATATATATCTATAAATTAGCTAGGGATTTTTCTTGGAAGGATAAACCTTACAAGTGCAGGTGAAAAACATGTGGGGCTCAGCAATCAGCTGGGCTTTTGACTTTTAAGTCCTAGCCTAGCTCTTTGTCTAATAACAGGTCTTCTCCGGGGCTGCTCTCTCTCTAACCTTCTCTTTTTTTATTTTTATTTTTCTGCCACACAGGGAGGCATGCAGGATCTAAGTTCTCTGACCTGGGATCAAATCTATGCACCCTGTTGAGGGTCTTAACTACTGGACCGCCAGGGATGTCTTTATCCTTTTCTATGTAAAATGAAAATCCCAAATAATTAAATCAACTCCAAGATGTCCTTCACAGCTTAGTATCCACTATGCCTCTGAGTCTTTATTTTTCTCTTATTACATGTAAGGTATAAAGAAAACTATGTTTTCTTGGCCTCTGCCCTTGTTTTACTACCCTGGGTCATTCAGCAAGTGGCCCGCAAGTCATCTACATGCCCTGTGATGCTTAAGTGAAGCCAGCCACTCTCAACTGGGGGCAATTTTACCCCCAGGAGCCACTTGGTACTGTCTGAACACACTTTAGATTACTGTGATGGGGGAAGGTGTGTTATGATTGGAGCAAATGGATGAGGGGTAGGGATACTGCTAAACATCCTAAGTAAACAGGACTGGGACCTCACTTCCCATGGGGCAACAAAGCATCCACAGAGTCCAACCCAAGCATCCACAGAGTCACGTGGGAGGAGCCCTTAATTGAATCACGGAAGGCAGATAACTTGGCTTCTCTTCTTCCTCTTTCTCAGGTGAATCCTCTTCTTTCTATTTCCTTGGTCATTGCTCAGACTCAGAATGGTGAGTCCTCCATTTCTCTAGCTGCAGTAAACTTTTAATAGAGAGGCAAGTACTCAAGAAACAGGGGTCTCTTCTCTACTCTTTGCCAACTAAGCTCATTTAAGGCAAATCCAGTGTAATGTGCATAGTCCAGCAGAGAAGCTATCTGCGCCCTTAGCATCTTTGCTTGGCATCCTTTCCATGGCTATAACAGGAAGCCATGGGGCAGAGTTTGGGAGTTTATTTTATGACTTGAAAAATAATCAAAAGATTAGGAAAGCAGAAAAGAAAGCCATATTACACAGTACTTCCTGACCACTTTTCAGAATGCTCTCTTAAATGTCAAATACTATATTTCTGGTGCTTATGTAAAGCAAACAGACTGAATACAGTGACAGTTAGTTTCATCTTACTATCATTCTTATGTTCTTGTAGGACCTAAAATTAAAGGGGTTTTGTTCATATACTCAACATTCAACTCAAGTTAGAGACTACAAAGAGAGACCATGCATTGAGACACCTCTATCAGCTAAGTTATAGAAAGTGTTAGTCTGTCAGTAACATCCAACTCTTTGCTACCCTATGGACTGTAGCCCACCAGGCTCCTCTGTCCATGGAATTCTCCAGGCAAGAATATTGAAGAGGGTAGTCACTCCCTTCTCCAGGAGATCTTCCCGACCCAAGGATTGAACCCAGGTCTTCTTCCTTGAAGGCAGATTCTTTACCATCTGAGCCACCAGGGAAGAGCCAAGTTATAGAGACATCTCTATCAATTAAGTGGGAATCAGGAAGGTCTCTCCAGGATGGAGGGGTTTTCTGAAGCTTTTCAAGGAAAAGGAAGCAGAGTCTGCAACATAGAGGCTGTTGGGGCTCAGCCAGTTAAGATTCCTCTTTTTAAAAGTTGCTTCTAGGAACTTCCCTGGTGGTCCAGCAGTTAAGCCTGTGCTTCCAATGCAGGGGGCACCTGGGCCAGAAACTAAGATCCCAAGTGCTGACCACATGTCAACTGGAGTGACAGAAAAAAAAATTACTCTAACTCACAATTTCACAAAAGGGACTAAAAGTTTACTTAGCCATTATAATACTCTTAATACGTGACATGTGCTTTGTAGAATTATATAATATGTATATTGACCCAGGGATCAAACTCAGGTCTCCCGCATTGCAGGAGGATTCTTTACCATCTGAGCCACCAGGGAAGCCCATGAGGAGAGAGGTATGTGTCTCTTACTCAGGGCTCTGTTCTCATCCCTCAACATAGTATCTAGAGAAGAATTGACCAATGTGTTCGACTGTATATTCTAATATGGAATCTAAGTCCTAGGAGAATCAAGACAAAATAAAGCATCAGATTGAGGGAGACAGAGCAGGCGTCATGAGGAGGTGAATCTTGAAGAAACAGCTGACTGCATTGGTGGAGGGAAGAGATAAGGTATCCAGGTAGGAGAAGAGCTCAACCAAAAGTGAAAGGCAAAGAGGAAAGACGGCACGGGCGCTGTGAGGACATCAGGTTGCATTCCAGTGCTCAGGAAGGAGACTGCTGGGAAACAAAGCTGCAGTATGTTCTCTGGGTATGAGTGGTGTGTGGCTGATTAACTTCACCTGTGGACACGGTTCCCCAAGACAGGAGAGAAATCTTGGATGACAATTACGGAAAATCTTAGGAAAATGGGAAGTCATTCATGAATATGGAAAGGATTGTCCTTATATAGATTTCTGCTGCTGCTAAGTCGCTTCAGTCGTGTCCGACTCTGTGCGACCCCATAGACGGCAGCCCACCAGGCTCCCCCGTCCCTGGGATTCTCCCGGCAAGAATACTGGAGTGGGTTGCCATTTCCTACTCCAATGCACGAAAGTGAAAAGTGAAAGTAAAGTCGCTCAGTCGTGTAGATTTCTAGACATATTAATTCTGGTCTAGAGCTCTTGGCAACCCACTCCAGTATCCTTGCTTGGAAAATCCCATGGATGGAGGAACCTGGTAGGCTACAGTCCATGGGGTCGCAAAGAGTCCGACACGACTGAGCGACTTCACTTTCACTAGAGCTCTTAGATGAATCAGATGGCTTTTGTCTGCAGTTGAGCAGCGCTTGTATGGAAATAGAGGGATTGAGGCCCACGCACACTGCACTATTGCCGAATGTGCACGTCAACAGAGTCTATCCATTTCAGTTCCTCCTGTCAATCAGCCAGAGGCCTGCAGAGGGGGTCTCCAGCATTGAGGAACCGATGTAGGAAGAGGAGGAAGACTGAGTTACCTGACAAATTCAATACATGAGAACATTTGAAAGTGAAAGTGTTAGGCGCTCAGTCCTATCTGACTCTTGCAACCCCATGGACTGCAGCCCGTCAGGTTCCTCTGTCCATGGAATTCTCCAGGCAAGAATATTGGAGTTGCCATTGCCTTCTCCACGAGATCTTCCTGATCCAGAGATTGAACCCAGGTCTCCAGCATTGCAGGCAGATTCTACACTGTCTGATCACCAGAGAAGCCCAAGAACATTTAGTTTTCAGTGAGAGTCACTGTCGTGTCTGACTCTTTGCGATCCCGTGGACTGTAGCCTGCCAGGCTCCTCTGTCCATGGAATTCTCCAGACCGGAATACTAAAGTGGGTAGCCATTCTCTTCTCCAGGGGATCTTCCCAACCCAGGGATCAGACCCAGGTCTCCATTTAGGGGTTTGAATTATTTTGGCAACTTGTATCCATTTTTTTTTCAGTTACTAGAAAGTCTTTATAGGTGGAGAGTAAATTGCCTCAAAGCAATCAAAACTACTTACATAGAAATATTAAAATCTGGAAATATTTGGTTTTTAAAATATATCCCTGTAATTTCAACAAAATCAGGTAGCGATATTCTCTTTCTAATTATTGGCTACTCTTCCAAACAAAAACATCAGTGATGATAATGGTAACTCCTGCCAGAGGTTGGCAGTGCAGATTTTAACAAAAAGATTTTTCGCTCACCAGCTTAGCTGCTGGCGCCATCTAGTGACCGATGCAACTGACAAACAGGCTGAGAAAATATACTCCCAAGTTTGATAGTCTTTTCTTTTTGAGAGTAGAAACAGGTGACAGAGGATGAGACGGTTGGATGGCATCACTGACTCAATGGACTTAACAACAACAACAGCAACACTACAGAGAAGGAAACTGGAAATGCTTAATATTTATGCGGTAATTTGAAAGCTATCATAGGAAAGAAATGGAAAAAATTACTAACGTATTTCACAGGAAATGCACTTAAAGGTAAAAGTGATCACATTGAGATTAAATAATGATTTATAAAAGCAAATAAGCAAAGATTTTGGAACCATCTTTATACCAAAGAGTAAACATAGAAATAATGATGAATTGCTAAAAATTCTTGTTTCTATGATTATAGAAAGTTCGAGTGTATTTTTAAATGGAGCAAGTGAAATTGAAACCCATACTTTAACTGGAACACAAAATATTTCATTATCATCATCAGGAATTAGAATGGTGAAAATTCCAGAATTGAAACCCCATGACTTTTTTTATTTGAAAACATGCACCCCACCATCCCTTCCCTGGGGGCTCAGACGGTCAAGAATCTGCCTGCAATGCAGGACACCTGGGTTCGATCCCTGGGTCAGGAAGATCCCCTGGAGAAGGGAATGGCTACCCACTCCAGTATTCTTGCCTGGAGAATTCCAAGGACTGAGAAGCCTGGTGGGTTACAGTCCATGGGGTCGCAAAGAATCGAACTAGACTGAGTGACTAACACACACACACACACACACACCATCTCCAGGCCTCACAGTGAGAACACAAGTCTTATGTACATAAAGATTTGTCTAGAGAAGTTTCTCTCGGCATCTCTTGCTCCTTATATTAGTGCTAATTTCACCTCAGCGCAGTCTGTCTAGTTACCACCAAGTGCTACAAAGAGCAAGATTAAAATACAAAAGGTGGCTATTTAGACACACCCTGGGTTTCTGTGTGGAGAGAAATGCAATAATCTAACATGGCCTGAGGCTTTGTTGCTAGAACCTCCTCTCACAAAGGGCCCACATCCTCAGATGCTATCTAACCTGTAGCCTATTATAAGGGAACACAAGATTATTAACATCATTGGTTTTAAGTCACTAGACTGCTTTTGTTGTTGCTGATGTTGTTATGAAATTTGCTTAGGACATGTGAGGTGATGATGAGCTTCTTTTCATATGAAAGGATTACATTCCCGACAAGTTTTCAGTGAAACAAATGCTTAAACCTGTTTCCCTGGGTGAGCTTGCCCTGAGTCATTGCCACTTCCCCATCCCATTCATCTTATGACCAAAGACTTTTCCAAATAGACAACTGAGTAATGATTGGAGCTGCCCACACAAAGTAAGGTGCCTCCATCACACTACCACCCCTTCCACATTTTTTTTATAAAGGTGATTCATAGTAAGAACCACTTGCATGTTTGTTTACTCCTTTAATCAGCAATTGCTACCTCAAATATTTATCCAACAATTTTCCTTAAATATTTGTTCACGTATTTAATCAGCAATTATTTGCTTAAATATTTATCAAACAATAATCGTACTTAGGCGATTATACCCAGGAAGAGGAAATTGTTTTCAGTCTTTGTTCTCAAAGCTACCCTTGGGAGAAAGCAAGAATAACATTTCCCAGTAGAAGGCTGAGCAGTAGAAACATAAATAAAGACTCTAGAATTTCAGAGACAAAAGAAGTCCCAGCCAGTTAAGAAGTCAGGGAAGGAGTGAGCACGTTGTACAGCAATGACATTTACCCCAAACATTGAAGAAGGGATAGGGTTATGGTGGAGAAAAATGAGAGTGAAGGGCGTTGCATCAGTTCAGTTCAGTTCAGTTCAGTTGTTCAGTTGTGTCCGACTCTTCGTGGACTCACGAAGCTGCAAATATGGAGGACTAATGAGTAGCCAGCTGACCTGAACAAAAGGTCATGCAATACCCATGTAATGCTCTATCCATACAATGGAATTTTATTCAGCCATTAAAAGAAAGGAAGTCCTGATACATGCTACGCTTTGGATTAATCTTGAAAACATACTAAGTGAAAGAAGCCAGTTACAGAAGTCCATGTATTATATGATCCTATTCATAGGAAAGTCTAGAAGAGGGAAATCATAGAAACAGAAAGTAGACTAGTGGTTACTTGAGGCTGAGAGTAGGGACAGGGGTTGAAGAGACAAGAGAGACTGAAAGCTAGAGGATAAAACTTCTTTTTAAGGTGATGAAATGCTTCTAAAATTGATGGTGATGATGGTTACACATACCTGTGGACATACTTACAACCAGTAAAATTGTACACTTTAAATGGGTGAATTGTAAGGTGGGTGAATTGTAAGTTAGGTGAATTATATCTGAAGATAGAAAAGCAGAGTCAAGTAAGCGCCACAAAGGATTTTAGAGAAGCAGACTCCAATACTCTGGCCACCTGATGTGAAGAGATGAGTCACTGGAAAAGACCCTGATGCTGGGAAAGATTGCGGGCAGAAGGGAGCGACAGAGGATGAGATGGTTAGATGCATCACCAACTCAACAGACTAGAGTTTGAGCAAACTCCGGGAGATGGTGCACGACAGTGAAGCCTGGGGTGCTGCAGTTCATGGGGTGGAAAAGAGTCAGACATGACTTAGCAACTGAAGAACAACAGAGTCAAGTAAGCACTGTAAAGGATTTTAATCGCCACAAGAAAATGTAGAATTTGTCAAGGACAGCAAGGAAGCGATTCAGCCTAGGGTTGAGGAGACTTTACATAAAAGGGATCTGATAGCCGGGGCTTGAAAGATGAGTGGGTGTTTATTGTTCTCCCCAATACTAAGAATCTTCTTCCAATTCATTACCTATGCTGCCCCCACAATGACCTTTTAAAAAGTAAAAGCTGATCATGCTAGAGAGGTTTTCTGAGGCACTGCTAATGTTCTATTTCTTTCTGTTGTCGACTTGAAACTTGGTCACAACCTAGAAATTGAGAGTTACGTTTTACTCAGTGGGAATTTTTCGGACTTCAAGCCCAGCAGGCAGCATCTCAAGTGATCCTGAGAGAACCGTTTCGAAGAGGTGGAGGAGAAGTCAGGTTATATAGAAGTTTGCAGAAAGGAGCAGGTAGTCTGAACATCAAAAGATGATTGCTAATTAAGGGAGATCAGATATATCAAGGAATTTAGCACTTTTCTATGGATGTGAAGATGCAGTCTGAGTGACTGGTGGCTGCCAGATAGCCAGCACTGTTCTTTCCACGCGCCCTACAGGCTCAGAAATTCACGTTTGGAGGGTCAGAATCACGGATGGCTGTGACATCCTTGTTTATTGATATGGCAGGAAATATTCCATTTCACACTGTGGATAGAGGGTCCATGAGTGCAATGTCTCTGATACACAGAGCGATTATATACATTCATTGGAATAGATAATTCAGAGCAAAATGGAAAAACCTCATTCTATTCCCATCTGCCTAAAATCACTCAATAGCTGCACATCACCAACACAGTAGAGACTCACATTCTTGGTACAACCCGGCTTTGTTCAGCAGTTCCACCCTCAGCTACCACGCAGTTCCCGCATGCAGTGTGTGTGTTTGCTCAGTCGTGTCCGGCTCTTTGCGACCCCATGGACTGTGGCCCACCAGGCTCCTCTGTCCATGGGATTCTCCAGGCAGGAATGCTGGAGTGGGTTGCCATTTCCTCCTCCAGGCAATCTTCCCAACCCAGGAATCAAACTCCTGCATTGGTAGGTGGATTTTTTTTTTTACCACACGGAGTAAGCTTCGAGTTTTAAGTGTGTCTCAGAGCCTGGGACTCTGACGTGGATGTAGGCAGTTTATTTGGGAGGTGATGTTGAGTTAGCAGATAGGTGGGTTCCAGGTTAGACATTTACAACTGGCCTCCTATTTGCATTTCATGGGGCATTAAGAAGTGGGCTTCATGCCGGGCACTTGCAACAGTTAGCATTTCTTGAGACAAGAGATAGGTGGGCTCCAGTTAAGGCATTTACAATCAGCCTCCTGTTTGCCCTCTGGAATGGAAGTAACAACAGAAACAGGGTAAAGAGCCAGTGTTTGTCTCTTGTAAACACCTTAAGGTAATAGTCATGGCAAGGACAAAGAGAGGCAAAACCCTGTTCGAGTAAAGGATTAAAGGACCTCCACTCCCCCCCTCTTTTGGGACAAGGGAGACACCACACACGCGCAGAAAGGTTTCTTGTGTATCAAAAGTCAAGGGGTAACACCAGGCCATAATGAGTCTTGCTCCTCCCAGAAGCCTTCACTTTGAGATCCATCTTGGCTGAGAGGTGTGTGCGCACCCAGAGGAGTGTCCCAGGATAGGTCAGGTATGGAAAAAGAGATCAGATAATTGACCTGAAGGAAGACAAAGACCTGGAAGAACTGCTGTATCTAAAGGATTCCACCGCCTCCTTACTTTGCTCCTCCTCCCTAGGGGGGACACCCACGCCTTTTCTTTCCAAGTGCGCATCTCTGCCTTACCTCCATCTTAACTAAACAAACATTTCTCTATGTGCTCTCCCACTTGTTGTGTTAACGTCTCTAATAACAAACTTTGTACCTGCATTTCCAGTTTCTGGCTCTGGGATAAATGCATTTTTCCCTGGGGGCAAACAGCCAGGGAAAAATAGCTTCTAACCTCTAAACCTTGCTGGAATGGCAGCTAGGATTCCTGGTTTTCACCCAGGCTACCCAGGTTCACTTCCTGGGTGGGGAATTATGATCTTGCTTTATACCACAGCTCACTGCTGCCTCTCAGAGATGGATATCAGGCAGCAAGAGTGAGGGAGGGGCACCCAAGGAGGGAAAGCTGATGGAAAGATGATGGCAGCAGTAGTAAGGTCACCACAGCAGGCAATGGGGCTTTAGTTCCCATTTAATGGCTGTTTAATTAATTTCAGGTTTTTTAGACAAGTGGAGCAGTACTTCTCAAACGTTGTGGTCTCACATCCCTTTTACCCTCTTAAAAATTATTGAGGATCTCAAAGAGCTGTAGTTTGTTAATTATGCCTATCAAAATCTACCATAGGAAAAAACCAAAACTGGAATATATTAAAAATATATCATAAAACATTATTACATAGCATAATAGCATATTTACACAAATGACATATTTTTTATGAAAAATAGCTATATGGTGTGATGAATTTGGCATTGTTTCTCTATTTCTGCAAATGTTTTTCATGTCTGGCTTTATAGAAGACAGCTGGATCCTCCTATCTGATTTTGCACGTCAGTCTGTTGTGATGTTGTTTGGGTTGAAGTCTATGAGGAAAATCCAGTCTCATACAGATGTGTAGTTTGAAAAAGAAGGTGTTTTTTTAATAACATTTTTAGGTGATTTGAATATTCTTTAAAACTACACCAAAATTCATTGAAAGGCCATTTCTTGAAGGTTAGCTGCACCGTAAGATCAAAACCCACTTTTAATACCATGCTTTGGTCATTGTGAAAGTATTGCTTCACTGAGTTATGTAAATTCTCCAAATATTCACATATTTTTATTATGCAATATCAAAAAGTCATATTTGTTAATATCACTGCCTATTGGGCTTCCCAGGTAGCACCAGTGGTAAAGAACCCGCCTGCAAATGCAGGAGACATAAGAGATGTGGGTTCAGTTCCTGGGTCAGGAAGATCCCTCTGGAGGAGGGCATGGCAACCCACTCTGGTATTCTTGCCTGATGAATCCCATGGACAGAGAAGCCTGGTGGACTATAGCCCATAGGATCTCAAAAAGTTGGACACAACTGAAGTGACTTAGCACACATCTCATCAGAAAGTTCTTTAAGTACCAGGAAACTGTCATACCCACGGTGGTGAATTTGTTTTCAAAAATTCTAATTTTCATTTGAATTCAATTTTTACCACTGGCAGTCAATCCTGTGAGCTGCTTTCCTTCAAGTCGTAGGTTTAACTTTGTCCAGTTGTTTAAAGAAACTCTCTGCCAAATATCCAAGTCTGTATAACTATTGTTTGTCAGTTATTTTTTTAAGCAAAAATGGTATTCTATGCATTCAAAAGTCTAGATTTAATGAAAGCCATACTGCTGACTGCCTCTTTCAGGGCGTTTTAAGTGAAACTGACACTTTCTGGTTTTCACTATCAGTGCGTGGTGTTGAATATCAAAATGGTAAATGGAAAGTACAGCTAGATACCACTCTCTTGATTTCCAGAGCTCTTCCCACGATTGTTTTTGCACCATTAGTGCAAATGTCCACCCAATAAAAAAGGTCCCATAATATCCTGGCATTATTATGACAGTTGTTTTGGCCTCAGGGAACCCCCAGGATCTCAGGGACCTCCAAAGATGCACAAAGTATGCTTTCGGAACCGCTGAAGTGGAGTTGTGGTGTGCCACAGATCATCAGCATCCTTGAAAAGGATTTCAAGAGTTCATTAAATTAGACACATTTAAACAGGATCAAAAAAGCATGGTCTAACACCATAATAACTACTCAGCCCATCCTGATAGTGCCTCTTCATCAGTTCTGGCCCATTTTTCTGTATCTCAAGCCTATCAGAAGCCCTGCTTATTATCTGATGCCCACAGTGTCCAACAAGAGGGACCCAAAGCAATAAATGAAGACAATCAGGAAAGAGAAGCAGAAGGTCTTTTGTCATATGAAACACACAGCCTCACTGTCGATGGGTTCAAGAACCATCAGCAGGTGGTCAAGTTCTTCTTGAACAGCTCAGCCACGTTCAGATGTCTTCAGAGAAACTATAGACAAGGGACTTTAGACACATCCAGGTGTGAACTCCAATCCATTCCCATGGTCCAGGCTGAAACGCAGGCAGCAGGAAGGAGAATGATGCCAGGGGAAAGTGTGTTAGCTGTTCAGTCGTGTCTGATTCTTTGCAACCCATGGACTGTAGCCCACCAAGCTCCTCTGTCCATGGAATTCTCCAGGCAGGAAAACTGGAGTGGTTTGCCATTCCCTTTTCCAGGGGTTCTTCCCAACCCAGAGATCAAACCTGGGTCTCCCACATTGCAGGCAGATTCTTTACCAACTGAGCCACCAGGGAAGCCTCGATTTCAGCAGAGAATAAAGTCAAAGGCCAGACTTGAACTTACTCCTTCTAATGCTTTCCTTGCAGTATTCTGTGCATTAGAGAAGAAAGGTCATTCTTTTTAGCAAGGATGGAAAGAAGAGAAAATATCTGATGGAGATTCAAAAGAAAAACACCCAAGGATTGTAGCTGACCAGTGGCTGGGCTGATTTTCAAGACTGCATAGGTCATATGCTTGGGAGAGCCATCTGCTGTGTGCCCTAGTTTCCCTTCTGACTCATCTTACCGGACCATAACTGAACTGAAAGCTTCATCACTAAAGCAAGTGCTAATAATATTCAGACCTGTCATTTGAATAGTGCTCTGCGGTTTGCAAATATTACCCTAGCATTTGTTAACCACCTAAACTTGGGCATATGTGTATTTGTTAGTTCATTTAGTAATAGTAATATTTAAAGGTATTGAGAATTTACTAGGTTAGGGTTTATGCTAAGTATTCTTTGTATGTGTATTGCTCAATTGTGTCTGACTCTTTGAAACCCCTGGGCTAAAGCCCCCAGGCTCCTCTGTCTATGGAATTCTCCAGGCAAGAATACTGGAGTGGGTAGCTGCCGGAGTCCTGCTCCAGCTGGTCCAGGGGTTCCCTCAGGAAGGACGGCGTCGGCAATGCGAATGAGAAGACACAGCGAGTCTCGGTGTTTCCAAGTGTCTTCCGACTTTATTGCTTTCAAGGCAGCTTTTATATTTTTAGTAGCACATAGAAACAAATGTAAAGTGTAGAGTCATGCCAAACCAGACTAATGGGTCAGCAGTTTTTGACCCTTATCGGAACCAGGACACTGTTTGTGTTTCTTAGTTACAAAAGGTTTAAAGTCATTTACATCATCTTCTGGCCTGAAGGCCTGCTAACATTCAGTGACTCCTTTATTGATAAGGGTTGATCAGCCAGGACACTTTTGCATCAGGCACAGAAAGCACCAGGGTTATATTTTTTTAAAGAATACAGGCACAGCAGATTATGACAAAGAAAGGATTCATAAACTCAGAGTTTCAAGGTAAAACCTGTTTTCTGTACTCTATCTTATGTCTTGAGCCTAACAGAGAAGAATGTGCTCCCATAACGTCATGGCACAGCAGCTGAAAGCGCCAAGGTCAGTGCTTAGCAAAATCACCAGCTGAATTAACGATCGTCTTATTATTTGTATTAAAGCTAAATTTTTATTTATATAAATCTCTAACTATTATGCTTTCATTATAGAGGCTAAATACGTTAAGAGCAAAAACACAGTGAGTAAATGTAGACTAAGTAACAGTTTTATAAAGTAAAGCTTCTTATATTTTTTAATGAGCCCTTTTTCTTATGAAGGGCTCTGTGCCCATTGGGGCTTTCTGTGTGGAGGCTTTCAGTATTGTTTATAGTTAAGGAGCTGTCATGCACATTAGCTCCAAAGGCACAGGTACATTTATTAAACAAACCAATATGCTAGCAAGAGGAATTTAGATTAGCATACTCTATATCCTAGATAATTTTATTAAGGTGCTACCGTTCAGGGGCCTTATCGATTGAGGTTTCAGAATGATCTATTTTAGAAGAGAATCAGGAAAAGCCTTTTGCCTAAGTCACAGAAAATAAGAAGAGGTTTATTATAGCAAACATCAGAAAGACAGATAACGTCTTTAAGGTGAGCGCTGAGGCAGCCTTCCGAGAATCCCTGAGGCCTGAGTAGCTCTGCTCGTCGGGTCTTCTCCTCATGACTCTGTCATGGGTGGGATCTCGTGGGCTGGCCCCCGGCAGGTAGCCATTCCCTTCTCCAAGGGATCTTCCCCATCCAGGGATTGAACCCACGTCTCCTGCATTGGCAGGTGGTTACTTACCACTGAGCCACCTGGGAAGCCCATAGGAAGGATAATAAATGGCAGCTCTTACGGCCATTGCTTTGCTGCAGACAATACTGCGGCTGCCTTATATGCTCTGGTTCTTAATGTATAAGTTAAGATCCTTTGGTTGAAAGAACAAAATAAAATCTGCCTCACCTACATTAAATGGGCTTCCTTTGTGGCTCAGTTGGTAAAGAATCTGCCTGCAATGAGGGAGACCTGGGTTCAATCCTTGGGCTGGGATGATCCCCTGGAGAAGGGAAAGTCTACCCACTCCAGTATTCTAGAGAATTCCATGGCCTGACTAGTCCATGGGGTTGCAAAGAGTCAGACACAACTGAGCAACTGTCACTTTCACATGAACGGAGATTTTATTCAAAGTGTATGGAGCCCTTAAAAACCTAATGGAAAACTGGAGAGTTAGACCCAACAAATGAGAAGTAACAAGTAGACTTGTGGGTCCAAGAGGTAGGAGAGGTTTTCACTGCCATGTGCAGACTCTTCACCATTTTCAGTCTTGGAGTCACCTGTTCAAGATCCAGATTCCAGCTTGAATCACATTCCCAGAGTAGATCTCCCAGGGGAAAAGTGATCCCTCCCCCCAAAGAAATCTTGTACTATCACTTAAAGAAGGCTGACTAGTTAAACCACCAACAAATAAAAAGCTAATGCTTCTAATTATATACGTCTATTTGAACATTTAAATAAAATAATTTAGGTTATCTTTGGCATTTACTGGTGTGGGGAACGGATTGAAACTGCACTTTTAAGTCCCATTTGCCATACACGTTTGTTATGCATTTCATGAGCTCAAGGAATTTGAGGCATGTAATTACCAGAAAGTGGCCACTAGATGGCAGTCATAAGGGTTAGGCGTCATTTAAAAAGAAGTAACAGCTAAATCTCAAATTTTTCAGCACTTAAACATGCTATTTAACCAGCTTTGCACAATAGCTTTGTGAATCTTGAAATTATTCCCCCAAGGGTTTCTATTTTAGAAAACTGATATTCAGAGAAATTCACTGATTGTCCTGTGCCCAGAGTTTAAAAATGGATTTAGTCTATGTTCTGTGCCTTTTCTGCTAAACATACTGAGTTCTTTATACTGAAAGGGTTTCAAGGACTCTAAAGTTTCCAAGCTCAGAAATGTGGTACCATACTGTAAGTCGCTCAGTTGTATCCAACTCTTTGCTACTCCATGGACTGTAGCCTGCCAGGCTCCTCTGTCCATGGGATTTCCCAGGCAAGAATACTGGATTGGGTTGCCATTTCCTCCTCCAGGGGATCTTCCCCACTCAGGGATTGAACTTGCATCTCCTGCACTGGCAGGCAGATTCTTTACCACTAGCATCACCTGAGAGACCTCTAAAATTGTCTAATGACTTGACTTAAGAGAGCTGACTTAGTGAGAGCTAGTGATGTACATATGAACCCTTGTAAAGATCCAACAGAATGATCCTCCTTCATCCTCTCCCCAGCTCCGTCATTTCTGCTCTTCATGGTAGAGTTAGTAACCATCTATGCTGTATTTTTTCATTAGTGACGAAAAAAGACTTCAACTGGATTGTTTAAGCATTGGTAAATATTGAGCATTAGGTTTTTTTTCCTTTTAAGAAATATGTCTTTTCAATCTATACATCTTTACATCTTAGTTACATGATCTTCTGGTCATTGGTAGTAGAATATTGGGCTTCCCTGGTAGCTCAGATGGTAAAAAATCTGCCTGCAATGCAGGAGACTCAGGTTTGATCCTTGGATCAGTAAGATCCCCTGGAGAAGGGAATGGCTACCCACTCCAATATTCTTGGAGAATTCTTTGGACAGTAGAATTTTATGTTAACCATTAAAAAACTTTTTCTTACAATGGGAATTTTAAAGTAATTTTTCAAATTCTGATAAGAGGATCAAGAATGTTTCCCAGAAAAATTCCTCATTTTCCAGGTTAGGAAACAGCATCCTAGAAAGTTTACATAAGTTTTTCAAGGTCACGCAGTGGATTCATAACCAAGGCTGGACTGAACACTGCGTACTGCCCGGAAGGAGGTATTTTTAACAAAAGCTATGATACTTCCTTCTTGCACACTCCCTTAAGAAACTTCACTAATAAAATAATACCTGTAGGATTGAACCAAAAAGTCTTCAGTAAAGCTTTGTCTACTGAACGCAGGTATATAATCTGGCTAAGAGATTCCCATCATAAGGATCACCTAGACAAACATAACAGAGCCTGCCTGTGTCAGAACATCGTATTTGGCTTTGCACGTCACCTCTTCTGGCCAAAGGCTTCCCTGGTGGCTTAGAAGGTAAAGCGTCTGCCCGCAGTGAGACCTAGGTTCAATCCCTGGGTCAGGAAAATCCCCTGGAGAAGGAAATGGCAACCCACTCCACTACTCTTGCCTTTAAAGTCTCATGGACGGAGGAGCCTGGTAGGCTACAGCCCACGTGGTCGAAAAGAGTCGAACACAACTGAGCGAATTCACTTTCACTTTCTTCTGGCCATAGGACAGCTACTGTAATGAAGAATGTGTTTTGTAACTCGAGTCCTAGATGCTATGCTCCCAAAGAGCAAAATAGATAGTATATTATGTAAGAAAGCCCTTTCACTTATGTGAGACAGCCCAGATAAATAAACAGAACATCTATGTTGCCAAAGAGGAGCTAAAACCCACAACATTCACAGAAGATCTATGGTTACTTCAAGAGGGATCAGCAACATTGTCACTATTCATTATGGCAATAGGCTTGAGCTAATGACCAACCCAGAAGATATTGTTCACAGTGATGAAGAACACTCCCTCCTGCTGTTTTCTCCACCCCCTCCACTTCTGTCCAGCACACACAAACCCCAAGAATTACAACCGATTCACCTTGGTCGATCTTTTAAGTTCCATGGACAATAAAACTTTTCAACATTCCTGAGTGTCACTCTTGTGTGTACAGGTTTAGCATTGAAAGCATTCTTTCCAAGCTCATAATTCTGCACCTTTAACCTTTAATGAAATATAACATTCAGCTAATCATCTGGACAATTTTTGTTCTCCTATAGTAAACAGGCAACGTAACAGAATAGAAAGAGTTCATCAGCTTGTCTCTCACCTAGAAGTGAGAACCACCTTGATGCCTAATCAGTAGAAAGCTTTTCATTTGATTTAGCTTCTTTGATGTGTGTGTATATTAGGTCCTCTAACTTCTGAGGTTCAATGTGTTTATGTATTAATATAAAAATTGGGTAAATGATAACTGCCCCACATAGTATCAGTAGGGATGATCTGTTTGCAAGTAATAGAAACCATCTTGAGCCATACTAACCAAAAATTAAGCGTTTATTAAAGGAGATCAGGCCTGGGTGTTCATTGGAAGGTCTGATGTTGAAGCTGAAACTCCAATACTTTGGCCACCTGATGCAAAGAGCTGACTCATTTGAAAAGACCCTGATGCTGGGTAAGATTGAGGGCAGGAGGAGAAGGGGACTACAGAGGATGACATGGTTGGATGGCATCACCGACTCAATGGACATGAGTTTGGGTAGGCTCCAGGAGGTGGTGTTGGACAGGGAGGCCTGGTGTGCTGCAGCTCATGGGGTCGCAAAGAGTTGGACATGACTGAGCGACTGAACTGAACTAAAGGAAACAGGGATGCATTTCAACCCAGGAAATAAGCAAGACCTCGGGCAAGCCTAAAACCATAAATTGAGATTCAAGAGTCTTTAATCATTCTTCATCTCTGGTCTCTGTACCTTCTTCAATCTTCTCTACCTCTGGGAGGGCCAGGCTTCTCTGCCTCTCTGTCTGTACAGAACGCAGGGCAGAAGAGGTGACCAGTTATGTGATTGAAGGCGTGTTACAAAGCTCTACAAGAATTGTTTTCAGCATGGGAGAATGGGTCTATTCATAACTGTCTCTCTCCTTGGGCTTCCCAGGTGGCTCAGCGGTAAAGAATCCACCTGCCAATGCAGGAGACACAGGTTAGATCCCTTGAGTCGGGAAGATCTGCTGGAAATGGCAACCCACTCCAGTATTCTTGCCTGGAGAATCCCAGGAATGGCGGAGCCTGGTGGGCTGCCGTCTATGGGGTCGCACAGAGTCGGACACGACTGAAGCGACTTAGCAGCAGCAGCAGCAGCAGAAGACTCTTGAGAGTTTCTTGGACAGCAAGGAGATCAAACCAGTTAATCATAAAAGGAAATCAACCCTGAATGTTCATTGGAAGGACTGAGGCTGAAGCTGAAGCTCCAATACTTAGGTCACCTGATATGAAGGCCAACTCACTGGAAAAGACTTTGATACTGGGAAAGATTGAGGGGAGGGATAAAAGGGGGCGACAGAGGATGAGATGGTTAGATAATATCACTGACTCAATGGACACGAGTTTGAGCAAATTCCAGGAGATAGTGAAGGACAGGGAAGCCTGGCATGCTGCTAGTCCATGAAGTTGAAAAGAGTCAGACACAACTGGGCAAGTGAACAACAGCAAACATTCAGTGCAGACCAGCCAGTTATCCAAATAACTCAAAGACAAGGCACAGGATACTAATTCAGGCACTGATTCATTCATTCATTTATTCAATAAGCTTTTCCTTTAAGCACCTTCTATGTCCACACAGCTGTTCTTATACAGACTTGGGGGAGGCAGATACAGTCACCTCTACCGCATTTTAGTGACGCCTCTCTGCTCTCTGGTGAAGGGAAGTGCGCAGAAGGCAGCGTGGGCTGATTTGGTCTGTTCGCTGCAATGTGCCGTCCTTAGCCTCCCTGGGGCTCTGTCCCAAAGCCTGGCCTACACAGCAACTCCATTTGACAAGTGAGGCCTCTTACAAAGCAGTGACCTCGGCCCCATTAATGTGCTTGCCTCGAGGTGTGATGTCCCCGCCTGCACTCTGTGGTCTGCCGGGGTTTAGCACACTCAAGGCAGCAGACACGGCGGAGACCCGTCCCAAGTAGACACAGCTCCCGAGGGCTCACAGTGGACTCGGACAACCCTTTTTCCTTTATCAGACATTACTCTCTCTATCTAGAAAGTGAGTTTTGCTCAGAAGACAACAATGTCAAATTCTGTAATAGCAGCAGCATCACCTGTACGCAAGAAAGCTTACATGGGAGCCTCACATGCTTCGTGCTCCAGTAATAATTATTACCTGTTGTCCCTCAAACACTGCCATGCCTTGTACTTTTGCACATGCTATTTTCTGCAAACCTAACTCAACAATCGCCTGCTCTGCAAAGCCTTTCCTGACTACCCCTCTCCCCAACTTCTTCCTCCAAAGTGTTAGTGACTCGTTTGCTCATCAATTCATACAGAGATTTAAATTTAACTTCCCCCATGTTGCATCAAGTACTGTGCTAGAACACAGCTGAACGGCAGCCTCGCTTTACAATCTTTAAAGCTCAGCATTTCCAGGTGGCTCGGTGGTAAAAAAATTCACCTGCCAATGCAGGAGATGCAGGCTCGATTCCTGGGTCAGGAAGATACCCTGGAGAAGGAAGTGGAATCTGCTCCACTATTCTTCCTTGGAGAATCCCATGGACAGAGGAGCCTGGTGGGCTACAGTCCATGGGGTTGCAAAGAGTCAGACATGATTGAGAATGCATGCAAACACACAATGACCTACAAAGAAGGTGACCAGCTCTGTTTGAGTGGGCCCTCGAGGATATGGAGAGCTTTGCCAAACATATTAAGGATAGGGTTGGGGAAAAAGGAGGAAGTGGATTCACAGCCAGGACAACAGGGCGTGCTAAGACACATCTTTGCAACAACATTGGTAGAGCTGATGGAGGATGATTTTGATCAAGGGTACAGAAGAATGTGTATGTATATGGGACAGGAACCTGAAAAAGGTGGACTGTTAAGTCAGATCTTAAAGGGTCTTGGATGATAACCAAGGTGGTTTTTGACTTGGTCCTGTAGACAAGATCTCGGGGGTTTTGAAGCAGCGAAGTGACATCCATAAATCTGCCTTTTAGAAACATCACTCCAAGGGCAGTAAGGCGAATGAACTGAAAGAATTGGAGGCAGGCAAGAGAAGGGGGGGGGGGCAGTTAGAAGCAGCCCTGGAAAAAAATAATTAGGATGTTACTCAAGGCGGTAATAGTGGGGAAGGCAGGAAGGCAGAGGGAATCAGAAGGGAGAGATATGGGGTGGAGTAGTCAGGAGGAGGTGGAAGTAGCGAGGGAGGGAAAGGAGCCCAGAACAATCCCCAGGTTTCTGACTTGCAGAATCTCCATGCCCCCTAGATGCCTCAGTTTCTATTATTTTACTTCAGGTTCAATTATTTTCATAGGACATTTATTGAGTGCCTTCTCTGAGCCAAAATCTATGTTGATGCTGTGGATAGAAAGATGAGTTAGACAGAATGTTTTCCCTAGTTAAGGAGACAGACACATATGCAGACAATTTCAACACAATGTAATAGCTGTTATCATAAAGATTCGCACAAGAATCAGTTTCTCGTGTAATTATTCATGTATACTCTCTGCTGTTTTTCCTCTTCATCTTTCAGTCCTCGGGATCATGGCTATGACCTCTTACATCACAGGGATTAATTAAGCACTGAATTCGGTTGGATCCTTTGACCAGGTCTGTTATAATCAAAACTGGTTCCCCAGGAGTCCTATAGGGCTCATATCTACCAGAGAATGAATAGTATATCCTAACCCCAAGACTGCAAGTGTTCTTGACCTGACGTAGTTCATGAATTCATGAGTCTGTAAAAATGTCCAATGAAGCACAGCAAAGAAGGCAGGGGCAGACCTAACTTGACTTGGGAAGCCCTCTCTGCTTTTAGAATATTGATTTCAGGATATGGCTGGTCCTCTGTGTCCATGGATGCAGAACCTACTGATATGGATGCTGGCTATACTGTGCCATTTTTATATAAGGGACTTGAGCATCCCAGAATTTTTGTATCCAATTCCCAGTAGATGGAAATAAGTTTCCAGACTCTTGTCAGAGATCAAGTTCCACTCTTCCTTCTACCCTCATCCCTCAAAACACATGGTGATCTCGATTGCATGGAAACATTGATCAAATCTTCATGCAGTTTACTCTTCCCTTTCTAGCCCAAATTAATGGAGTCTGATTTTGCTCTGTAAATGTGTTCCTCATTATTAGCTTCATAATATGTACTTAGTTCTAATAATTTCTACAGATTTTTACTTGAGATGAAAAATATTCATGCTATATATACTCTTTCCCTCCCCAATCAAGTATCATCTAGTTTTAGTTATAGAAAATTGTGCTCAGGTTATTCCCAAACCAAGCTGTTTAAACTTTGACCTAATGTTTATGTGCCAGACTCTGGTTTATGCAATCCACAGAAATACAAGGCGTTTCCTGACTTCATCAGTAGATGAAACAGAATTCAGTGGTTCATTCTCACCATTGACTATTAGATGCAATAAACAGAGTGTGTTCTTAAGTCCTCAACGGAGTCAGCTTTGAAAACAGGCAAATGTGCAAACATATAAGTTAAGTCGTTGTTCCAGTTACTAAAGCTACATAACTCATTGTTGAGAATGTGGTTGTTTTAAAGAACCATTTTTTTTTTATGCTCACAGATTCTGCAGGTCAGGAATTAGGAGAGGGAACCTGGAATAGTTTGGGGAGCAGGAGGGAAGACTTAGGGTGACTTGATATCTGGCGACTGAAATTATCTGAAGGCGAGTTCACCCGTGTCTGGTGCTGAGCTCTGATGACGCTGAAAACCAAGACTGCTGCCAAAGCGCCTCCCTGACCTCACCACGCAGCTTGACTTCCGTATAGCATGGTGGCCTTGGGGTAAGTGGCCATCCTACACGGACGTGGCAGAGCAAACAAGGCAGAAGAGGCGTGGCCTCTTAGGACCTTGCCTGGGAAGTCACATACTGTCTATTCCACTGCAGTCTGTTGTCTGAAATAGTCAAAACCCTGCCTAGATTCAAGAGCAGGAGAATTAGCTTTCACATCTTGATGAGAAGAGGCAAGGTCATACTGAAGAAGAGCACTTTGACAGAAGAAAACATTGTGTAAACTGCAACCCAGAGTTATTATAATTCAATATAACTGAAATAAAACTATCTTTCTCCAACACTGCAATTTTTTAATGCTAAAAGTTATGATGTTCAAATTTTCAGAATTCTTATGCAGCTGAAGGCATTGGGCTTCTAGAAAGGACAGTGTGTTTTCTAATTATCTTGGGGAAAAGTGGTATACTAATATTAATCTGATAGTTCTGGTTATCTTCAAAAGCCCCTCTGGGATAGAAATCAAGGATGGAACGTGTACTTTCAGAATTTGGTAGAGCACCAGCCTCAAGAAGCCTGATCTACTGTAGCACTACTGTAAAAAACCTTATTTTAAAAAATACATCCTGATGTGTTTTACTGCTTTAGTCATTTGGAGTTTCTGTTTGTTTCGTAACCACTCCGACATGCTGCCTCATGGAAACAGAGTGCACATGCCCGCCAAGTAAGGACACGATGGAGGAGCTGTCCCTACAGGAAGCTGGAAACCCATCCGGCGAGACAGAGGAGTTAAAAGCCAGAGGAAGCAGAAGGGCAGTGGTTGGTCAGCCACAGGTGGTCCCCAGCCTTGGTGGGAAGATGCATCCTTAGAAATAAACAAGAGTTTGGGGAAAGTCCAGAGAAGAGAGGCTTTTTCTTACATCATAGAAGCCCAGGAAATCCCAAGCCTCCTGGAGAATTCCTAAATTCAGAGAAAGATGGTAGCACATGGGACGTAAAGTTGAGAATGACCCAGGGCAGCATACACTCAGGAGAGCCCACAAGACATGCGTAGCCTCATTCACACACACCATTCACAGACCTGGTATTTCCAGGACTGTAATGGGGAATGCTAAAATGCTAAGAGAACCCACACACTGAGAAAGACCTGGGATGGAACTTGGACCATAGATAATAGGAACTGCAGGCTTCAACTGCAGCTGGATCCCTGATGTCCAGAGAGGTGACCACTCAGTAATCCAGCAAAGGCTACCCCGTGAGCACAGTGTATCCTTGCAGAGACATTGCGAGTAGGCATCAGACAGAACAAAATGAGACTTGACTAGGACCTCACAGCCACTTCCTCCTATCCCCACTCCAAAATCGTCCACCTCCTGGAGAGAAAGACAAGAGAAGGGCTGGGAGTGGGGGCAGGGAATCCAGAACTAACTCTACCTAACTTCTATCATGGTCTGCATGCTGGTGTCCCCCTTAAATTCACATGTTGAAGCCCAACACCTAGGAAGATGGTTTAGGAGGTGGGGCCCTTGGGAGAGCGTGAGGGCAGAGACCTCATGACCGGTGGAATTCGTGCCCTTATAAAATTAGCCTGAGAAAGCGCCCTACTCCCTCTAATATGTGAGAGCACAGAGAACCCCAAAGAGCGCTCTCACTCATGCTAGTGCCTGGATCTTCGACATCCCAAGTCGAGAACTGTGAACCATAGATTTATGTCATTTAGAAAGTACCCAGGCTGCAGTGTTTTGTTATAGCAGACCAAACAAAGCAGGATAATTTCCCCGAATAGATATTAATCTAGAATAGACTGAGTTTATCTTAACGACAATGTTTATACCAAACTATTTGAAATAGTTTGAAAGGACAAATGTAATGTCTTTATTTCTCCACTGAGTAGGAGCTAGGGTGGAGCAGGAGGAGAGAGGCGAGAACAGGATGACATCAGTTTGTTTGGGATTTTTCGCCACACCATGCAGTATATGGAATTTTAGTTCCCAGACCAGGGATTGAACTTGTGCCCCTTGCAGTGGAACCACTGAGTCTTAACCACTGGACCACCAGGGAAGTCCCGAGATCAGTTTTAAAGCAGAGAGCATCCTTGCTTTGTATGCTGGATTGTAGTGGATTCTTGTGATCATGCTACAAGCAGTACATTTGAATGATCTATTCATTTAACCCTTTCCCTCCTAGACTGCGAGCTCACTGAGGACAGGAATCTCCCTTGTGCATCTTTCTACTTCCAGTCCTGGTAAAAAGAGACACTCTGTAGTTTCCTGCGTATGTGTGTGCATGCTCAGTCGTTTCAGTCCTGTCCGACTCTTTGCGACCCTATGGACGGTAGCCCACTAAGCTCCTCTGTCCATGGTATTTCCCAGGCAAGAATACTGGAGTGGGTTGCCATTTCCTTCTCCAGGGTATCTTCCAGACCCAGGGATCAAACCCATGTCTCTGAAGTCTCCTGCATTGGCAGGTGAGTTCTTTACCACTAGCACCACCTGGGAAGCCCCCTATAAATTCCTACTGAAAGTAATAAATGACCCATAAATATACGAATCTACCGAGAGGGGCTCAGTTGCAGGTTACTCATGGTTTGTATAACTAATGGATAAATAGGTCAGGTTTAGCTACATAGCGAAAGTTTCAAAGTTTGAAAACTCATTTCCCAGTCCTCTTACAGCCTTGCTATGTGTCTTCACCTTGAGTTATGCAACAGTTACATAACAGAGATCCCCAGCAGAGCCCTGCACTTGAAGCCTCTTCTGTTTTGTTCAAATGAAACCCAGATTTCAGGTACATAATGATGGCACCCTAGAGCTATTATCAGTGTATATTGTGGCTTTGGTGTTGATAATGAGCATGTTCAAGTACATTTCATTCCCCTCTCTGTTTTAATCTCAACAGCACCCTGGTTACAAAGCAGTGGAGCCTGGTCTTATCTCTTTCCCTCCTGTCTGCGTTGGTTCTTTGCAGCAGATTCTTGGGTCAAGGGTCAGGTTCCATTCCTGGCTCTCACCTGGAACAAACTCTTCTTTGCTTTTCCTGTCCCCAATTGTGCTTTTAAAAAAGACAGGCTTTGGGACGACTCCATGTTCTGTCCTAGAAAATTTCTTTTCACTCAAGTCTGTAAAAGGAATGTTCCAAACGTGATAACTATATTCCTTTTGGTCACACCCCACCCAGCCATATGTTGTTATTTTTTCAGCACACTTAGATTTTTTTGTAGGATGGCAATATGTTGTTTTTTTGGGTTGCTGCTTGTTTTGGAGTGCTTTTATTTTATTTTATTTTTTTTAGTCCTGTGGTCGTGAGAAACACGCCATATTTCTAGGGTCAGCCCCCTTGACCAGACTCCACATTTCATGGGAGTTGGCTGGTGTCTAAGGAATGTGAAGGCTGAGGAAAGTACTTCTTTTTCTTCTCCTGGTAGGTCTCCAGATATGGAGAAAGAAGGAAGAAAGGAAAGCAACCATCATTTTTATTCCTGAAAGTAAAAATGGTCTCCAGCTCCGCCCACTCTCAAGACACCGATGAAGTATTTCTGTGTTTTTGTTATGTGTCTGAGTTCATGTTCATACACTCACATGTCTGTATTTGTAGAGACAGGCTTTCTTATCTTTCTCATTCCACTTTTTTTTCCCGTGCTATTTCTATGCTTAAGCTTGCTCTTAAGTAAGGCTTACATTTTTCTGCTCTGTGCCTCTTACCTCTAGCTACCTGGAGAAATCATAATAGTAGCACCATTTATTGAACCGTTATCTCTGCTTCATCTCCAAATCTCACAAGCCCTCTGAGAAAGGAGGGCTGAGAGATCAGTAATTTGTCCAGCCACAGCGCCGCCAAGTGGCAGAGTCGGAGAAACACAGGTGTTTTATTTTACCTCCCGGACAGTCTCTCTCTCTATCCCTTGCCCTTAGCTCTGCCCAGTAAACTAAGCATCTCATCCAGCAGCAGTTCATGATAAAGCCTGTCCATCCACATGTGACCTCTTTCCTTTGAATCTTGGGGCAGGAACGCATGCGTGCTCAGATGTCCGACTCTTTGCAACCCTATGGACTGTAGCCCACCAGGCTCCTCTGTCCATAGAATTTTCCAGACAAGAATACTGGAGTAGCTTGCCATTTCCTTCTCCAGGGATCTTCCAGACCTAAGGATTGAACCCGCATCTTTTGCATCTCCTGCATTGGCAGTCAGATTCTTCACCACTGAGCCACCTGGGAAGCCCATGATATCATGGGAAGCAGGAATGTCCTCCACTCATAATCAGACCCCACTTGGGACGTTCACATTGGATGAGGAAAGTCTTGCATCCTATCATAAATAAAGGATGTTAGGAACATCAAGTCTTCAGTCACTGCAGGTCCCCTGACACTGCACCCTGAGGGGACTCAGGATGGAGGAAAGGCAGGATACTAGCCTTAGATAGTTAAGGTTACATCCGAGGAACAATTTCAATGAGCCCAGACTCCTGCATCTTCCCATACAGAGAAAGTGCTAAATTCATTAACTTGAGATGTCTGGTTTTCTTTAATTAACAGCACTTTTTTGATAGTCTGACTGTTTTGTTTTGTTTTGTTTTTTTTGCACAAGCTCCTATATATCCTGGCTCCTCCCTTACCTCTTCAGAGCAGTCCCTCAGAGCTGTCTGAGAGGCTGCCTCCAGACTTAAGTCTTCAGCAAGTCCCTTGAATAAAACATGATGCTCAACTTTAAAGCTGTGAATTTTTTTTTAGGCCTTAATTGAAATCATTTATGGAGCTGTCTTAACTTACACAGTTACACTGATAAACATTTTAAATTCTGGGACTTCGGTCTTACTCCTGGCTTTATCCTACTAAGAGAGCAATCGTGTGGGTTCTGTAGTCAGATAACCTGAATTTGAATCCAGAGCACTTTGCTTTTACGTTCTCCTTATATGTGAATATGTATCGAGGCCAATCTATACTGGTGGCCCAGTGGCTAAGACTGCGCTCCCAATGCAGGGGACCTGAGTTCAATCCCTGGTCGATACTGCATGCCACAATTAAAGATCCCAAGTGCCACAACTAAGACAAGGTGCATCCAAATAAATAAATAACCATTAAAAATTTTTCTTAAATTTATAAGGAAAACTAACTGCCTATAGATTGGGAGTTAGACATTAGTCCCTTTAGTTGGTTCATCTTTTAGGAAATTCAAGTGATTCTCCAGGACTTTCATTTCTAGAACTGAGCATCTTTATCCATGTGCTGCCTCTCCGACATATTTATTCTCCAATGTGAATCTGGGAGCAACACAATGCACCTGGGCATCCTGGCATATGACTTGTTACTGTCTAGACTGAAACTTGATGTGGGTAGACTTCATTCGGGCTGGAATACTCAAGAGAGGGAAGAAATACTTTTTGCTGGAAACGGCTAGTTGCAAAATTTAGCTTATCCACTATTATCCTGAGCATCTTCTGCATGCCAAGACCTATCTAAATAATTATTCCAATGATCTAATCAACCATTAATCAAAAATGATAATGATTGTTATAGTAATTATAATATGTTTGTGTTTTCTCTATGCATGTTCTAAGCAGCCTTTTGTGAACTGCTTTCGTCCTTACAACAAATTTGTGAAGAGGGCACTACTATTATCCCCCACTTTTCAGATTCAAAAACTGAGTCTTTGGAACTTTAAACAATTTGCAGAAGTTTGAAGGATAATCTTGAGACAGAACAGGAATTTGAACACAGGTAGTCTGCCATGTCTGCCATTCAATACGGATCCTTTTTAGTATTTATGGTCAAGCTGGAGTCTTACCAGTCTTGGAGGCAGGTGAAATTAGTAGTATTTTGAGAGGAGGAAAAGGCTGGGAAAGGTTAAGGGCTTGTCCAAATTCACTTGCCTTGGAAGTAAAAATGCAGGGCTTTGAGCTCAGGCCATGTGACTAGATAGACTCCAGTCTGGGGCCTTTTGTTCTCTAACATGACTTGGATTCTCCTTCACGGAGTAAAATAGAGGAACAGGAGGGCAGAACGAAGGACTCATTTCATTATTCTTCAATCATGTGGTCAAGGAGTTACTGACTCTTTCCAGACCCTTATTAGAAGGAGCAGAAAAACTCATTTATTTTCATTTTGGTTTCACCGACAGCCTTAGATGTCTGTGTCAAAGTCCTGAGGGTAAGATTTTGAACTTCACAGACATACTGATACACACACACACACACACACACCTCTGTTGTTGTTCATAGTTGTTGTTCAGTCGCTAAGTTGTGTCCGACTCTTTGCGACTGCATGGACTGCAGAATGCCAGGCTTCCCTGTCCTTCACTATCTCCCGGAGTGTGCTCGAAAAAATACACCTCTGACGAAGACTTAATTTTTGGTTTACCATATCCGTACTCCATGTCTTAAAAATGAATCCCATTTTCCTCTCTCTGAGGAAGCTGTGAGTCCAGGGTCATGGATGAAGTACAATACCGGCCCCACGCTGCACTCACTGTCTCAGCTGGGTGTGGCAGTGGCCCTGTGGTTCCAGGGACCGACTTCCTACTTATATCAGAAGATCCCGGGCAGTTAGTCTGTGAGTGTCTACTTTGCTGATACATTTCATTTTCCCTTGTGCATAAAAGAAGGAGAGAGGGAACTCTTCAAATCATCCTTTACTTTGCACTTAGAGATGCTGCGTTGATACTTCCAGGTTGCCATCGATGCTCTGGTTTGCAGGCAGCTGGAGCAGGGCCCTGGGCGCTGCTCTTGACCGTCCCTTTCCTGCACCGGAAGCAAAGCCCTGGCCCTGAGCAGCACATGACCTGTCACATAGAAACTCGAAAGCCCAAAGCTGGCTTTTATGTTGGCTCCAGGACAATCCCAGACTTTTATTCTCCCATTCTTTTGTTCATGATGTTTCCATGAATAAAACTGTCTTTTCCTCCCCATTTTCAATTTTACCTTTTGTGGTCTCACTCACCTTTTGGGGATCAGTAGAATACAGAGTTATATGCAAAAAAATAAAGCAGAAAAGTGAAATGGATTTGGGGGAGGTGGGGAGAGTGTTCAATTTTAATTAGAGTGGTGGGTCAGACTGGGAAGGGGATACATAAGAAAAAGTCAGGAGGGAGCCAGGGAGCTGGCGGTAAGGATGTGTGCTGTGTACTAAGTTGCTTCAGTCATGTCCAACTCTTTGCGACCCTATGGATTGTAGCCGTCCAGGCTCTTCTGTCCATGGGATTCTCCAGCCAAGAATACTGGAGTGGGTTGCCATTTTCTTCTCCAGGGGATGTTCCCAATCCAGGGATAAAACCCGGGTCTCTCATGTCTCCTACACTGGCAGGCAGGATCTTTACCACTAGTGCCACCTCAGCCCAGATGTTGCAAGGAAACCCATGAAGCTGCAGCAGGCCAGGAGGGGTGGTTGGAGCCGAAGAGGAAATGAGGGAGGGGGCTGCAGGAGGTGAGAGAGGAGAGGGTGCGTTAAGAAGTGGGGCCAGACCCTGCAGACTAAGAATTTGACTAAGAATCTGGCTAAGAATTTGACTTCCTCTCTAAGTGAGAGGGGAGTTACTTTCATATTATTGATAGAGGGTTAGTTATTCTGCAGTTAACAGCTTTGCTAGTAACCAGCATTGAGTCCCCTCTTCATTATGATTTCAGAAGCATTCATTTTGGCTATATTTAAGATCTCTCTCCATTGGTCCTTTGTCAATGAGCAGACTAGTATCCTTTGAGCCAAAAACGTGGGTACCAGTCTTATCTGCATCACTACTGTCTGGGTGCCCTGGGGTAAGTCACTTATTCCACAGTTGCTCCATTTCATCATCTTCAAAATGAAGGTGATGATATCTCTAATTTATCTAATGGGGCACACAGGAAGAATGATATAATGTACCTGAAAATGCTTTAAAATACAAAGTACTATAAAAATATCATATTATTGGGCTGACCAAAAAGTTTGTTTGGGTTTTTCTATATGATGCTATGAAGAACCCAAACGAACTTTTTTGGCCAACCCAGTGCTCTTATTTAGGGGCAGAAAGGTCTCCAGAGAAATGAAAATGCTATCCACAATTGTCAAGAATGCAGATACACTTGGTTTATCAGCTTGCGTAGATACTCACCTAGCTGGGTACCCTTAAGGAATATCACGATTCCACAATACAGGCTCTGTTCAGAAGCATGACACAGGAGGCAGAATAATTTCCTAGGGCTTCTGTAAAAATGACCACTCTCAGTGGGGGCTGGTGAGTGGGGTTTCAAAGAACTAAATCAGACTCCCTCACAGTCTTGAAGACCAGAAATCCAAAGCCAAGGTGTCGGCAAAGTCAAGCTATCTTCAAAAGCTCAAGGGGAGAACCCTCCCTTGCCTCTCATCTTGAGTTCCTTGATTTAATTACATCTGCAAAGACGTTCCACGTAGCAACCTAGATAGAAGGGGAATTTAGGGGAGAGTGGATACATGTATATGTATGGCTGAGTCACTCAGCTGTACACCTGAAACTATCACAACATTGTTAATCGGCTATACCCCAAAACAAAATAAAAAGTTAAAAAAAAAATAAGATAAAAAATTAAAGCAATAACATAAACCTGTCTCACCTATCTCGGGTTTCCCATGTGGCGCTAGTGGTAAAGAATCTGCCTGCCAATGCAAGAGACATAAGAGACATGGGTTCGATCCCTGAGTCGGGAAAATCCCCTGGAGGAGGGCATGGTAACCCACTCCAGTATTCTTACCTGAAGATTCCATGGACAGAGGAGCAGGCAACAGTCCATGGGGTCGCAAAGAGTCAGACATGACTGAAGCAACTTTGTATGCACACATACACGCTCACACATCCTAACCAAAAAAAAAAGACTTTTTTTCCCAAGTAAGGCCATATACATAATTTCTGGGGATTAGAATGTGAACAAATCATTTGGTGGTCCACCATTCAACTGGCAGGAAAAGACAGTTTGAGGACAAGAGCTATCGATGATAGGAAAACTATGCAAAATAAGTGGACTCAAATTGGTATTTGGCTACAGCACTTTCAGAATTAAAGAATCAGTTCTAAACTGATCTTCCTTTTAGGAACTTCAAGCTCTGTCTCCTCAAAGGAAAACAGTTACTAAGCTACCGTCTCTCATTGAACCTGCTGGTTTAGAGTATCTGTGGGGATAAATGTCTCCTCGCCGAAGAATTGATGCTTTTGAACTGTGGTGTTGGAGAAGACTCGTGAGAGTCCCTTGGACTGCAAGGAGATCCAACCAGTCCATTCTAAAGGAGATCAGTCCTGGGTGTTCATTGGAAGGACTGATGTTGAAGCTGAAACTCCAATACTTTGGCCACCTCATGCGAAGAGTTGACTCACTGGAAAAGACCCTGATGCTGGGAAGGATTGGGGGCAGGAAGAGAAGGGGACGACAGAGGATGAGATGGTTGGATGGCATCACCGACTCGATGGACATGGGTTTGGGTGGACTCCGGGATTTGGTGATGGACAGAGAGGCCTGGCGTGCTGCAATTCATGGGGTCGCAAGGAGTCGGACACGACTGAGCGACTGAACTGAACTGAACTACCAAAAACTGTAGAATTGTGTACGGTACGACTTAAAAGGACAATTGAAATGATCTAAGTCAACTTTGTTCTTTAAAACTCTAGTGATATTTTCAAAGTCACACAGAGGTAATGAGCCAGACCCTGGAATCTAGGTTCTAGACCTGGTGCACATGACTTCTTCATGACCTGTTGGCAATTCTTCCTTCTGTCCTTGCCCCTTCCTCCTCAGGGTGGAGAAGGCTGGATTCATAAACTAACCCTCTACAAAGGAATAGTCCCCTCAACCATCCTCTAATGCTTAATTCTTATATACTTGATAGAGATAAGGAGGATGAAAAGTTGGGTAACCATTTTTCCCTACCTCTTGGTAAATTTCATTTATGTTCTACATCTCCTTTGGGATGCAGTTTCCATTTCCTTTGGCCCCAGCTAAGATTTCCATTTTCACATCCCGTTACATGTTCTATCACAGATGTATATGAAGAATGTTACGGGAACTTACCAGAGGCAAACCTAACTTGGCCCATACTGGGTTCAGGGGAAGCTATGCATGACCAGGAATTTAGAAGCTAAGTGAAGTCCTAAATGCTGAGCAGCAGTTCTTCATGTGCACACGGACACTAGCGGAGGCTGCGGGGAGGCAGAGGAGAGAGAGGCATGCATGCTTAGTCAGTCAGTCATGTCCAACTCTTTGCAACCCCAAGAACTGTAGCCCACCAGGCTCCTCTGCCCATGGGATTTCACAGGCAAGAATACTGGAGTGGGTTGCCATTTCCTCCTCCAGGGGATCTTCCAGACCCAGGGATCAAACCCACATGTCCTGTGTCCTCTGCACTGCAGGCAGATTCTTTACCCACTGAGCCTTCGGGGAAGCCCCTGAGGGGACAAAGGAGAGGATGGTATTTCAGGCAGATGGAGAGACTTTTGCAAAGACCTGGGCTGAGAGAGGACACCATGCCTTTTTGGAACTGGCGCTGAAGTTTGGTACAGCCAAAATGCGGAGAGGTGCAGTTAGTTATATGTGGGCCTGAAATGGGTAAAAGAAGAAGAAATTGTGGCGAAAGGTGAGGTAAGAAAGGGAGGCAGGGGATAACCCTAAGGGACCATGCATGTCAGGCTAAGAAATTTGAGTTTATCCTACAGGCAATGGGAAGCTTTTTTTGGTCAGGATCAGACTTATATTCTGGTAAAAATGACTCTGGCATATGTAATCAGGGGATTAGAGAAGAAAAAATGATAAAAGGGAAAAGCTGTCTAATGGTTTAATTATGGAAACAGCAACAATGAATTGATGTCAGACACTGTACTGAGTGCTTTTTTAAAGTTTTTTTCTTTTCTTTATTTTATGTGGGCCATTTTAAAAGTCTTTAAGGAATGTGTTACAATACTGTTTCTGTTTTATGTTTTGGTTTCCTGTGGCGAGGCATGTGGCATCTCAGTTCCCTCTCCAGGGATTGAACCCACACCCCCTGCATTGGAAGGCAAAGTCTTAACCCTTGGACTGCAGGGAAGTCCCTGTATGAAGCTCTGTGATTATCTTGTATAATCCTCACAAGAATCTTGCAAGATAAGGACTCAGGCTACTACCATCTTACACGTGAGAAGACTGAGGCACAGATGCTTATGATCCTGTGACTGTTGTGGGGAAAATGGGTGAGAGGGTTGGCGAAGTAGATGTAAGTGCATCAGTTAGGAGGATTTTTCAAAAATCCAGGCAAGTGATACTGGCGACTCGGATCAGGGTGGGAAAATGAAGATGAAGAGCAGTGAACACCCCTGAGAGATTTGAAAAGTGAAGCCCATGGGATTTGCTGATGGACTACATTTTGGGAAATGAAAGAATCGAGGACATTGGTTTAAATAGACAGAATTCGGTGCATTCTAAGGTCATAAATAGTTGTGCAGAACAAAATGGGAACTCAGCTTTAGAACCTGAATTCTGTAAAGAGCTTAAACTTGGTTTTATCGACACACACTATTTATTCTGTCCTTTACAAAAAAGTCCCGTTCTTTTCCATCCATTTTCTGCTTTGTGTTTAATTACTTGCGTGCGCACTCAGTATGTCCAATTCTTTGCAACCCCATGGACTGTAGCCCACCAGTCTCATCTGTCCTTGGGATTCTCCAGGTAAGAATACTGGAATGGGCTGCCATTTCCTCCTCCAGGGGATCTTCCTGAGCCAGAGATCGAACCCACATCACTTTCGTCTCCTGCACTGGCAGGCAGGTTCTTTACCTGGGAAGCCTCTTGTGTTTAACAGAAGCACAGTTAACTCACTCCTTGGGGGGGAGGTGGTGGAGCATCGCACAGAACTTAACTAGAAATGCATGTCTGAGGGCTAAGCCTTACTGAGAAGTACGGAAATGGAAAAATGTGTTTCTTCCTCTTTTTGTTCTTGCATTCTGTCTCTATCTCTGTCTCTTTCTCTGATTGTGAATATATGTCTCTCACTCTGACTCCAACCTGCAATGCATACGAGATAAACCAATGATGAGTAATACAATGAGAACAGTAGGAGCAACAAACTTCCACTTATGGTGACAGAGACTCTGAAGATAACCAAGGCTCCCGAGAGTCTGGAGGACCCCCAGAGAACTTCCTCCTCTCTATTCAGTAGGTAGAAAGGGTTTTTTGAGGGCATGCTTTGGAGCCTGGCAGACTATAATCCATGGGGTCATGAAGAGTCAGACATGACTGGGCGACTTTCACTGTCACTGTTTTCTTTTTGACTTAACAGATATGGGTTGGGCTCTTCGTCTGTGCCAGATCCTGAGCGAGCTGCCCCTCTCACAGGCATCAAGTCCACTGCAAGCCAAGCTCAGCGGGCTGATGACAGAGTTGGAGCCTGGCAATTAAAAACACTCAGCCAAGTGTGGCTATCTCCAGCTGCTCCTCACATCCCCAGATTCACTCCTATCTCCAGCCACCCCTTGGTTCACTGCTGTCATGGAGGGAACTAGTTATCATTATTTAAAAGGGAAATAAGTAAAAGTGAAGGAATAAAGTGTCCTTTTGCTTTTCCCTCCCTAGACAGGTGAAAAAGGACCCTGGCTAAGCATTTAATTTAGTCCTTATGAGAGGTAATCTTGAAGCTATACATTTGAGTCATGTATGAATGCTCAGTTGCTAAGTCATGTCCAACTCTTTGCAACCCCATGGACTGACTATAGCCCACCAGGCTTCTCTGTCCATTGGGTTTTCCAGGCAAAGATACTGAAATGGGTTGCCATTTCCAGGGGATCTTCCCATCCCAGGGGTCGAATCAGGGTCTCCTGCATTGGCAAGCAGGTTCTTTACCACTGAGCCACCAGGGAACTCATATTTGGGTCATTGCAAAGCAAAGGAAGTAGATATGAAGAAGTTCAATTATGGGACCCTTGAACTTAACCTGAGTTCTGGACACTGACATCAACCACCTACTTTATACCTCCACTAGCTTATGAACATTACTTTGCCAACAAAGATCCATATAGGCAAAGCTATGGTTTTTCCAGTAGTCACGTATGGATGTGAGAGTTGGCCCATAAAGAAGGCTGAGCACTGAAGAATTGATGCTTTTGAACTCTGGTGTTGGAGAAGACTCTTGTGAGTCCCCTGGACTGCAAGGAGATCAAACCAGTCAATCCTAAAGGAAATAAACCCTGAATATTCATTGGAAGGACTGATGCTGAAGCTGAAGCTCCAATACCTTGGCCACCTGATGTGAAGAGCCAATTCTTTGGAAAAGACCTTGATGCTGGGAAAGATTGAAGGCAGGAGGAGAAGGGGACGACAGAGGATGAGATGGTTGGATGGCATCACCGACTCAATGGACATGAGTTTGAGCAAGCTCCAGAACATAGTGAAGAACAGGGAAGCCTGGCGTGCTGTAGTCCATGGGGTCCCAAAGAATCAGACACAACTGAGTTACTGAACAACAAAGCTTATGAATAGGCACCTCAAACTTAACAACCTAAACAAAACTCCGGAATTTTTCCCAATCCCACTGCCATGTCAGTGGGACCACAGTTTACACAGATAATTGTGTTCAGGATTTCCAGACAATGACCAGCAGCAAAATAGATGGTGATACAAGACCAGACAGGAAGTGATGAAGAGGAATCCACGCTTGTGAGGACAGGGACCAAGAAGCCCATGCAAGAAGGACAAGGCTGCACTTTCAGGATCCTGCTGCGTGTTGGAGGATGTATAATATTGGTGATGGAGGGAGGGGGCAGCAGACCCTTGGCTACACTGGGCCCTTCCATTCAGGCTGGACCTCTCAGTCTCATCTTTCCTTCTCACACCCTCCTTGGGTTTGCAAATATTTACTTAAATATATCTTCAGCAGGAATGGACTTCCCTGGTGCCTCAGACAGTAAAGAATCTGCCTGCAATGCAGGAGACCCAGGTTCGATCTCTGAGTTGGGAAGATCCCCTGAGAAGGGGAATGGCTACCCACTCCACTATTCTTGCCTGGAGAATTCCATGGACAGAGATGCCTGGAGGGCTACCGTCCAAGGGGTCACAAAGAGTCAGACACAACTGAAGCAACTAACATATAACATAATTTAATCAGTAGACTAGCTACATAATCCATGGGACCCATGACAAAATGAACATGGGAGCATCTCACATCGTGTCTGACTCTTTGTGACCCCATGGACTGTAGGCTCCCAGGTTCTTCTATCCATGAGGTTCTCCAGGCAAGAATACTGGAGTGGGTTGCCATGCCTTCCTGCAGGGGACCTTCCCCACCCTGGGATCGAACCCACGTCTCCTGTATTGCAGGGAGATTCTTTACTACTGAACCACCAGTGAACCTCAAACATGGGAGGCATCTCATTCAAAAATCATTAAGAACTTCAAGATGGTGACAGCAAATATTAATCCAAGTTCAGGACTCTTCTAAGCAGGGGGCCTGGGTCATGCACCCATGAAGCCCACTGTTCTCTGCGTTCAGAGCCCCAGTACCGCACAGCCAAATGCCATCACCCTCCCTTCTCATGTCAGCTGCTTCTCTGAGACCCCTTCACCATCTATTTCTTAGAGTTATGACCATCTTAGTGATATAAAAATTTCATTTATATTGAGCTTTTTATTGTCTTGAAGTCTGAGAATGGATTTAGATACATTTTAAGTAGTTAGATTCCTGCTGATATAAAACATGAGAAGTTGGTTTCAGCCACACAAGAAGGCAAGTCCATGGACATTTGGCTTGACCCGGTCTCAGGATAACCCATAGTGGTCTGGATGCAGGTTGCTTCTCAAACCGATATGAAGGCACAGGGCTTGTTCTAAGAGCCCTTTCTTTCCTCCTTGATTTATGGTCACTTTAACAAGACTATGCTTGTGGACTAAGTCTGTGTGTGGAGATAAATGGAACTCTAATCACAGTCTTAAAGGGCCAGAGAAAACAATTCCTCAGAAATATTCACACACTAATATCCTCCTTGGCTTCCCAGGTGGCTCAATGGTAAAGAATCCACATGCCAATGCGGGAGACGGGAGTTCAGTCCCTGGATTGGGAAAATCCCCTGGAGAAGGGAATGGCAACCCACCCCAGTATTCTTGTCTGGGAAATCCCATGGGCAGAGGAGCCTGGCGGGCTACAGTCCATGGGGTCACACAGAGTCGGGCACGAGTTAGTGACTAAATAACAACAATGTCCTCCTTAAAAATGCTTTGCTTTAGAACTCAGAGACTATCGCAGACCTTTATCATAGAATGTTCCAGAAGATGGAAAAGACTCATGGATAAACATATACTTTCTCTCTCTCTACCATTCAAAGCCTCTTGGGATAGTGGCTCTTATAATCTCATTCACAGATTAAAGAAATCAATCTACTTAAAGACATAACTGTTTTACCACATGCAACACTTTGGGGGAGAAGAGTTCCCTTCGACTTTGCACTTTTTGACAAGTAACACACATCCCAGACTTTCCTTTAGTTGCAGCAAGGCCACTCTGTCACTGGACGTGAGGTCATTTCCCCCCATGTCTCTCTCCTCCTTATGTAGGTTCTAATCTACCCCTGGGCATTAAGGCAACATGACATAAGAATATATTTTCTAAATTTGCATAAAATGAGAGCTTCACAGATGGGCAGCACATGGTTCCCATAAGTCCAGTGTGAAAATGGCTCGATAACACTTGTCGCTACACACATTCTTTCCACATTTCTGGCACACGTACATCTTAAACAAACAGGAATTGCGACAAGCAAAACAGATGGGCAACAAAAAAAAAGTTTCCAAGGCACGCATCCCAAAATTCTTCCTTGAACATGGTACTGTATCACTTGTCACAATAAATCTGAAAGTAGTTTGGGTATTAACAGACAGTCTTTGCTGGAGGGGAAAGCTCAAGATATTCGTTTCCATGGCTCAGGAAGAAACACCGGGAACACCTTTGCCTCTCCTAATTATGGGAGACAGGCTCCAAACCACCCTTCTGTATAGCGGTGGCTCGTTAAGTATGTAGGAAACGTCCTTTGGTGTCCTCAGCTTTTGTCACTCCACGGAAATAGAAGTGGTATAACTAGAGACTGGACCAAAGCATATTTCACAGTCCACACACTGTCAAGTGTATTTCTTGATTTATCTGAAGCTCCACTCTACCAGGAAGCTTCTATCCAAATACGCTCACCTCCCCATAGAAGAATAAGACACACTGACAAGGTTTTGACAGTGCAGCCAGCTCCACTTTGCTCAAGAGTTACAGGCACCATGACAGCTCTAATCAGATTTCTAAAGTTTTGAAAGTACTTGGAAGGAAGCTAAAAGAACATGTGATGAGAAGTTAGGAAACCAGGGCTTTGGTCCTACCTTTATCACAGGCTACCTGAGTGGACTGAGCAAACCATCTACCCTCCCTGAATGTCCGTTGTTACCTATCTAGTTGATCCACCACATGGTTCGGCCACTCTCCCCACTGCTATCCTGGCAAGTTAGCCCTTAAACTCTAAGACTCGGGGAACTTTGGAGCCAACGTCTATTCAGTCACGACGGCTGTTCCAGGCGCTGAAGGCTCTGGGTGCCAGATCAACAGAGATGCTAGCACCTGTTTCAGGACCAGAGTGTCTGTCCCCTACCTCCTTGTTTGCTCCACCCTTAGACAAATCCTCTCCCCATAATCACTCCTCTTCCCCTCCCGCCCCCACAGCTGAAGGCATCCCTCAGAACCCGAGAGACGGCAACAGGCATAGTCTCCACCTATTTTCCAGATTCAGGATTTTCAGCTTGTGTGGGGCACCAAAATTTCAATCAACATCTTACATTTTTCAGGACACCTGTCTTTGTCCTGCCTTGAAAGCCACGGGCAATGATGCTCACCATTTATGTCTCTAAGCAGAGCAAGTGATAACCCAAGCCACAGCTTCTCCAGGAAGCCTTATGTGCTTGACTTGGAAGCTTATCACATAGAGTTTATCAAAATGAAGTCATAATATTTTCACCTCTAGAAGCTGAAATCACTAACAACCTTCTAAAACATCATTTTTCTAAGTTTTTAAAATTTGCTCTACATACTATGTTTAAAACTTAAATAAATGAACAGATAATTAAAAATTCCCCAATTAATCACAGCTAACATTTATTGGTGTTAGCATACCTGATGCATCAGACATTGTGCAAGTCTTTTGTGTTAATCAACTCACTTAATCCTCTTAACAACCCTATTAGATAGGTAGGGACAATTATTCATTATCCTCGTTTTACAGATGAGAATGTTGAGGCACAGAAGGCTTAAGTCATTGCCCTTGCTCATACAGCTAGAAAGTGGGAAATCCATTTTTAATCCTGGGCAGTCTGGCTTTAAGATTAATATTCTAGAGGGTTTTGTTGTCATTCTTGTCTTGTTTTTACAGTTGGTCTTATTTTCCTGTTGCATGTTTTATGACACAGAAGAACTTCCACACATGGAAATGGGTTTATATTTGATCTAATCATTTCTCTTACAACACAGTTATGGTATTCTATGATGAAAATCAATGTGGAAATTGAAGTCTCTGTAATTCAGCAAGATTCTTGGTTATCAAAGTAAGATGTTCTCTGTCTTCTACTTACTAATGAAGTGAATCCTGTTGTTAAAAGAAAGTATGATAAGGATTAAAGCAAAGGGAAAAGATGGTACTGAGGAACCTATTTTCAGGGCAGCAGTGGAAACACAGGCATAGAGAACAGACTTGTGGACACAGTGGGGGAGGAAGGAGAGGGTGGGATGAATGGAGAGAGTGGCATGGAAATATATACACTACCATATGGGAAATAGATAGCCAGTGTGAATTTGCTGTATGACTCAGAAAGCTTAATCGGGTGCTCTGTGACAATCTAGAGGGGTAGGATGGGGTGGGAGGTGGGAGGGAGGTTCAAGAAGGAGGGGATATATGTATACCTATGGCTGATTCATGTTGATGTGTGGCAGAAACCAACACAATGTTGTAAAGCAGTTATCCTTCCGGAGAAGGAAATGGCAACCCACTCCAGTACTCTTGCCTAGAGAATTCCGTGGACAGAGGAGCCTGATGAGCTGCTGTCCATGGGGTCGCACAGAGCTGGACATGACTGAAGCGACTTAGCAGCAGCAGCATGCATTGGTGAAGGAAATGGCAACCCACTCCAGTATTCTTGCCTGGAGAATCCCAGGGACGGCGGAGCCTGGTGGGCTGACGTCTATGGGGTTGCACAGAGTCGGACACGACTGAAGTGACTTAGCAGCGGCAGCGGCAGCAGTTATCCTTCAATTAAAAATAAGTAATGTTTTTAAAAAGCAAAGGGGATTTCTAAATAACTTTAGTATAATGTCTACATATGTACAATATATTCTATATTTTGACTAAAAATTTCCCTTGTGCAGTGCAATATTTTTGTGCTCATGTCAAATGAGTTTGTGTTGCTGACACACAAGGTGTGAGGGTGGGCAGTAACACAGAAAGGCATGAGATTCGGGGACAAAGGAAGCCAGTCTAGACAAACAACTTGTCACAGACAACCCATGAAACTGGGCAGTCCACCAACAGATCGTCAGTAGTTCACCAGGGACAGAATGAACAAATATCCTGAAAACGTTTTCCCCAACCCGGCATTTCTAAAGTCTTCATCACAACAAAAGCATTCAGATTTATAGTATTTTCATCACTAAGGCATGCATTTAATTCACCAAATTAACTTTCTAAACTCCACATTCACCTCAAAAACTACTTGCAAGAAAATGTCAGTGTGACATCATGGTGGGCCACAGGGGACAAATTCCAATAATTCAGAACACTCTGGTGGAATCTTTTCCTTCCTGTTTGCAGGAAAAGGCAAGCTGAGGGAGCCAAATCCTTCATCCAGATAATTAGCAACTATCCAATCTGTTAATTGAGGACGTGTGTGCCAAGCCTGCTTGGCAACCTCAGTCAAATAGTTGTAGGTGGTCAGCCAGTCAGTGGAGCCGTGGAGTGCCAGCGTGCTCGGCCTTGCAGTAAGCACTCTGCTTTAAAGACAGTTCAGATGTGCTCTTTGACCTGGAAGAATAAATGTGCTAAATTGTTAGGAAATTGGCTGTTTTAGTCCTAAATTTAGTAATGCTCAGAACAAAATGATTTCATTAACCTTGGCTCTTTCTATGATCGTCAATGAAAAAAATGACTCCCTTCTCTCTTATTGCTGTAACTTCGGGGGCATTTTCAAGCATCAGGTGCCACAGTGTCTAAACACAGGTAAATGACCACAGGTGGAAAGTTAATGGGAACAGAACAGAGTTGCACTGTGGAGAGTTTTCAGAAGACTCCTCTAAGTTTCTGGAGTATTTTTACGGCATTAGATGCAATAACCTGGTCTCTTCCTACTGACCATACATGACCATCACATGACTAATGAGGACATCTCCAACTAGAAAGGCCCTTTAGAGAGAAAGACAGCGACCCAGGGGAAAGAGCGAGCCTGAGTGAAGAAAACTAAATGCCACCAGAAGTGTCTAGCAGACAAACTATAGAACCCAGTCTGGAGGATAATCATTATCAAATTTTTCATGTTCCAATAATAATGAAGACTGAAGGCAGGAAGAGAGGGGGAGTCTTTCAAAACCAAGGTCAGCCTTCATGAGTTCCAACTTGGTAATAAAATCATGTTTGTCACACATGTGAAAAGTGAGCAAGATGCAGCCACAACTTATATGCATGTACATACCTCAACTGCAACACATTTGAAGGGTTTTTAGTGTGTTGTTAACTACTTTACAGTTTAAAAAAAATAGTACTTGACATTTGGAAGTGAAATGATATGTGCAAAACATTAGTCAGATGGTGCTTTTTGGTTTGTGAATGAACTGTATGTAGTCTGATCAAATTCGATCCAAAGTTTAGTGCCATCAACTTTTCACTCAGGGTCCACAAACAATACACTCCCAGAGCATCTGATATTTTAACTGTATAAACCACCCAAATCAGGAAAATTGCTGATAGCATATTGGGAATGGGAGACAGCTTACTTAACGAGAGAAAGAAAAAAAAACTCCCTCAAGAAGGAAATGGCAATCTGTACTGCACAGGTTAGACTTGCTAGAATGCAAGCCCAGGTCCCCACGGGCCTATTGCTTGGCTCTGGATGGTACTTCCGGCATACTGTAGGTGCACCATAAATGCTCACAGGCTCTGAAGGCAGAATGCCCTGCCTGCTCATATTCCCACTGCAGCATTTACCAGCTGTCAGAGCCAGCAGAGTTACTAACCTCTTACACTTTTCACAGTAGCATCTCCGTCATGGGGCAGCGGGAAGGAAAGAACCTGATTTCCTTTTATGCTCAGCTTGTTGTGAGCACCCCCAAAAAGGGTCACTTTAGTGATCATGTAATAATTTGGATGTGTGTGGGTCCTTTGTTTGAAAGAACTCCAGCTTTTTCACATATACAATCTTCCTACCAGGGAAAAAAATGGGGAGTTTTATTTCATCTTCACAGCATAAAGTTAAGGATACGCTCTTTTTTTTTTTTTTTTTTTGGTTTAAGAAATACCCAACCTGGGGTTTAGGAAACAGAGTCTGATTGCAATTCTTCTCGAACATCAACACTTTGAAAACCAGAGACTACAATGACACTGTGAAATGCTGCAATGATATCAATCATGTTGATATATCTAAAATAATGGTGCTATCTCAACCCTTAAGCTACATCTCACAATTAATTTTAAGCAGCAAATCATCACATATAGCTGTTCCTGGCAAAATGGTGAGTTAGAAAGTGTGGCTCATTCAATCCATTCCTCCCGCTCTATTTTTATTTGTTCTAAAATAGCATTGCGTGCTTTCTTTTTCCAACCAAAAACATCACAGCATTCAATAAATATATAGTGAATAAATTAATAAACATATTCTACCTCAGCAATCTGTTTTCCTAACTTCCTTTTAAATTGCATTCAAAGATAATGACAGGGCATCATCTAAGTCTAAATCTCTACCTCAGGGACTTCCCTGGTAGTCCAGTGGCTAAGACTCCATGCTCCCAATGCAGGGGCCCAGGTTCAATCCCTGGTCAGGGAACTAGATCCTGCATGCTGCAACTAAGACCTGGTACAGCCAAATAAATAAGTAAAAGTAAATATCAAATAAATAAATAATCTCTACCCCAGATGTTGCATATGGTGTGACACGGTCCCAGCACCGCCCTTGGTCTGGGTCTTCTCACATCAGGCTTAGAACGGGCCTGACATTTGAAGTGTCCTGGTGTCTCCAGAGAAGGGGTGGCATGCGGACAACAAACCTAAGGAGACACAAAATGGGCATCCCAGGATCTGGGGGCAGGCTGTAGGACTACTGATTCCCACTGTCATTTCACAGCAATCCAGGAGACCACAAAACTGTATCAGCACAAAACATATTCATTGACAAACTGGGAAGAATATCCTATAGTGTTATGTGTAAAATGCTGAATATATGTTTATTTGTATGTTGTACATGGTGAATCAGGGCTTCCTTAGTGGCTAGACAGTAAAGAATCTGCCTGCAGTGCAGCAGACCTGGGTCCAATCCCTGGGTCAGGAAGATCACCTGCAGAAGGGAATGGCTACCCATTCCAATATTTTTGCCTGGAGAATTCTATGGACAGAGGAGCCTGGCAGGCTACAGTCCATAGGGTCACACAGAGTCAAACATGACTGAGTGACTAACATCTTCACTTTCACTTCACTTTCACACACATGACAAATAGTCATGTCCAACTCTTTGCAACCCTATGAACTGTAGCCTACCAGGCTCCCCTGTCCATAGGATTCTCCAGGCAAGAATACTGGAGTGGGTTGCCATTTCTTTCCCTAGGGGATCTTTCCGACGCAGGGATCGAACCCACATCTCTTATGTCTCGGGCATTAGCAGACAGGTTCTTTACCACTAGCCCTTACTTCTGTATAACCTCTTCTTAAATAATGATATCTTCAGTGACCCCGTTTCTAAATAAGAAGGTCACATTCTGAGGTGCTGAGGTTATAATGTCAACACATATTTTTATGGTGGGTACAATTCAACCCATAACAAAAGCAAACCTTGAAACAGACTTGCATGTGTTGCCAAGTCTAACAGAAATGGTAGAATGCCTTTAGCTCCACAAGCTGTCTGGCTGTTTAGTCAAAGCATTTTAATATCTCTGAATGTTTCTCAAAGTATGAATTTTCCACAATAATTATCAATGTCTCCAATCTGGAATTTGGAGTTGATCTGAGTAGAAAATATCTCTAAGCAGCGGAAAATAACTTCAGGGTTCTCACATCTCCCAGGAAAAGTTATTTATGAAACTGTTGAATACAATGCTGTGTTGAGCCATATGTTTTTTTATTTTTTTAATTTGAATCATGTTTTTTAGGGACTGCCTGACAGGGCTATCTTTTTGATATGATCTAGAAGGGAAACCCTGAGTGATGATAGGGAAAGGTTTTAGTTTAGTCCTTTCAAATCTATAGTTAAAATTGAATGAGTATTGTATTCTTTGTCAATTTATCAATTTGTGTTTGATCCACATTCCTCCAGGGATCTTTCATGGCGTGGCTCTTGTAACTACAAATACTACAATGAAGATTCATCATTGAGAAAGAGTTAAAACACTAAGCAACTGAGCAAGGGGGAAAGAAAGTTAAGAAAGACATTTTTGTGAACCAAAAGTTTTTTTTTTTCAAGAGAAAAGCACTAGATTATCATTTTCTTCTCGGGATCGAAAGAAGAGTGGATCAGAAATTCACGGTGTACTTCTTTCTCACTGAATATTGAGGCTGCTTGTCTGAAAAAAAAAAAATCATCAAAACGTGCGATTGACTATTCCCTGCCTGACACTTAGTGGTAACTTGGAAGAACTGCAGTTTTGACCTGTGGGAGGGAGCTCCATGGGAAACCACAAGGAGGAAAAACACTGCTTTGGGGTTTATTGTTCTCTGGATTCACAGGAACCTGAACGGATCACCAACAACTGACCCTTGAAAGTTGGAAGGCAGGCTGTAGACATAAAGCCTAGAAAACATCTGATTCCCTGTCATGCTTCAAGAGAAACCCAAAAGGAGGAAACAGAAAAGTGTGTTTTCATATTTGCTCTTTTAATATTATCTCACTTTTCTCATCTGATTATTTTATAAAGAAAATAATGAAAATCAATGTAGAGCTTTGCCATGAAAAGAAAAATCAAGCTAAGAACTTAAAAAAACAAATAACAGCGACTTCCCTGGTAGTCCAGTGGTTACAACTTCACTGGAGTGCAGAAGTTCGATCCCTGGTCGGCAAGTTAAGAGCCCACTTGCCTCATGGCCAAAAAACCAAAATATGAAACAGAAGAAACATTGTAACAAATTCCATAAAGACATTAAAAATGGTCCACATAAAAAAAAAAATCTTTAAAAACAAAATTAGCTGGGATTATAAATGGGTATCACCTTTCCGGAATCCTGTTTGGCAAGTTGTATAAAATATGCTTTTGAAAAACTGTATCTTTTCTTGTCACGGACTGAATGTTTGTGTCCTCCCCGAACCTGCCTGGATTCATCAAATTCACAGCTTGAAACCTAATTCACAGTGTCCTGGTATTTGGGGGTGCGGTTCTTGGGAAGTGATTAGGTCTGCAGTCTGCTGGTTTGAAGACGGCTCTTACCAGAACTCTGATTTTAAACTTCCAACGTCCAAAATGGTGAGAAATAAATGTCTGCAGTTTATAAGCCATCCAGTCTGTGGTATAGTACATTCCCTACATAGGAACCTTAAGTTGAGAATGTTCAAAGGTGCTAATGGGAGTCCCATATCTTTGTGACCTGGGACAGGTTTCTTAGGTATTCTCAAATTTACTAACCAAATCTGAAATATAGGATTAGGATTGTTTCCACAATCCTAATCTCTCTGACTACCCGGCAGGGTTACGATGAGGATCAGATAACCTAGCAAATAAAACAGAGAAGGCAATGGCAACCCACTCCAGTACTCTTGCCTGGAAAATCCCATGGACAAAGGAGCCTGGTAGGCTGCAGTCTATGGGGCTCTGAAGAGTCAGACACAACTGAGCGACTTCACTTTCACTTTTCACTTTCATGCATTGGAGAAGGAAATGGCAACCCACTCCAGTGTTCTTGCCTGGAGAATCCCAGGGATGGTGGAGCCTGGTGGGCTGCCGTCTATGGGGTCACACAGAGTCGGACACGACTGAAGCAACTTAGCAGCAGCAAATATAAACAATGCATTAGAAATTTCAAATTATGATCCCAATGGAAGGTGACTACATGACCTTTTAATTTCCACTGTGTGACCTTCACACAGTAGGGAAATCCAGGGGCGTGCTGGTATTATTGGCACACTCACAGTACACACCTGCCTAAATCAGAGCTCAGCTAAGAACACCACACTGGAGAAGGCTGAGAAGTGGGTGAGCTTGCTCTGCAACCCAGATCCAAGTCCCAGGCCCTCTGCGCACAGCTTTGCCAATCACTTCTGTCACCATACTCCTCCTCTACCTCTAATTCACTGACGGGGTGGGAAGACTTAGTCGGAAGGAGCTATGGAGGTGCTGGGCTTCCTCCCAAACTAAGCCAGGTGTATGTGTGCTAAGCATCCCTTCCCCAAAGAGGATTATGAGAATTGACTCTAGATCTGCCTGTGGTGAGTGCTAACAGTGCTGGGCGTGCCCCCAAACACAAAACTGACTGGATTATTCGTTGGACAACCATGTTGTTTTTTAGCGATTATTTTAAAGATTACAACATGAATTCTTAACCTATTACAGACTACTTTCAATGAATACTTCTACCAGTCCCTCCAAAACAATACAAGAGCCTTCCAACCATTTATTTACCTCTCTCTGCCTTTTGTCTTATTTTTGTCATGTGTTAGCTCTCAGTATCTATCTACCTGTCTGTCTATTCTAAATGTCACAAGATGCTACTACTGTTTGAAATAGCTAATATTTATTTACATTTATCTACATGTTTATTTTCTTAGGCTCCAAAATCACTGTGGACGGTGACAGCAGTCATGAAATTAAAAGACACTTGCTCCTTAGAAGAAAAACTCTAACAAACCTAGACAGTGTATTAAGAAGCGAGACATCACTTTGCCAACAAAAGTCCATTTAGTCAAAGGTATGGTTTTTCCAGTAGTCATGTACACATGTGAGAGTTGGCCATAAAGAAGGCTGAGTGCCGAAAAATGGATGCTTTCGAACTGTGGTACTGGAGAAGACTCTTGAGAGTCCGTTGGATTGCAAGGAGATCAAACCAGTCAATCCTAAAGAAAACCAACCGTGAATATTCATTGGAAGGACTGATGCTGAAGCTGAAGCTCCAATACTTTGGCTGCCTGATTCAAAGAGCCAACTCATTGGAAAAGATCCTGATGCTGGCAAAGACTGAGGGCAGGAGGAGAAGGGGCAACAGAGGATGAGATGGTTGGATGACATCATCAAAAAAATCAGAAGTTGGGATCTCATTGACTGAACTTAAATGTGGTGAGCCATTCTGGTTTGCCCTTGATTCTGAATCACAAGGGTGCTGTGACTCTGGAGTAGTCTTTGAATTCTTTGTAGCTGTTTCTCCATTTGTAAAAGGAAAGAACTGGTCTCACTGAGCTGAAACATCTCCTGCTCTAAAAACAATCTACTCTGAACTTCATCAAAAAAGCTTGTATCACATTTCCTAGAGCACACACACACACACACACACACACACACACACACATACACACAGCTCCTGACAAAATACAGGCTATGATTACTCTTTATAATTGCCCTATTTTTCTAACAGATTGATTTGTTTTTAGAAAACTGTCAACTTTTCAAAACCCAAAGAATGATATACTTCTACAAGAGGTAAAGGTTATCGGAAAGAAATTTGCCAAAAATTAGACAAAACCACTTCTGTTGGAAAAGGCTGTGTTCCAAGTGTGAATCAGGGTCAATTCTTCAGTAATAAATGACAATTATATCTGCCCTTTAGTTTGATTCATTTCACAGGATTATTATTGCAGACACATTTTATAATTTGACTCTAATATCTCCCATGACTCTACTAATCCCAAACACATACTTCTTCAAAGGATTGCACCTTTATAAGCCCCCAAATGCTTCCTTAGTGGCCCTTCTTAACTGAGTGGAAGAATGTTTACTTTTTAGAAACACCTAAACTTCATCATCTCCATACTTGGTTGATTTTCTTCAAACACAGGAAGACATCATTATTTAAACTACTGCTTAAACATCAGTTTCAGAAATAATCTCCACTGGGCAATATTTGTGAATGTTGAGTTCTTAAATGATTCAAACGCAGCTTCACTCACATCTGCAATAATTATCACCACCAAAGAGAACATTTTTTAGAGAACAAGATGTCAATGTTCTGAAGAATTTATCAAATAAAATCTGGGCTGCTTTCTCCTGTGAAGTTCTCAGTGAATTGCTACAGACTCCTAATGACCTCATCAGGAAATCTCTGTTTGAGGTACGGAAGAAATTGGGGACAAATTATGATGATATCTAGCATAATATTGGAAAAAATGTAAGAAAAATACCCTACTGCTTCATTCTAAAGTCATAATGAATGTCAGGAAAAGTGCTTCGAGTCATAACTTATGTTTTTCTCCTAAAGCATAGGAAAGTGAATAACCTCTTGCTCAATAACATGTATACATAGGGTCCCCTTTCGGATCCAGATAGATGCTATACTGCATATATTCAATATACATGCACGTACTTGTAACAATGCATTGATGGAATGTTAGCTACCCCGTGGAAAATGGAGTCCATTTGGGCAAGAATGGGTGCCAGTGATGAGTGAGTTGTTGAAAACATAGCACTTATTGAGAATGTCTTACAGGCCTGTCAATATTCCAAGTGCCTTAGAAATAGTATTTTATTGTTTCCCTTAATACCTCTTTAGACAGGTATAATTATCAATGATACTTCCATATTACAGATGATAAAACCTAGGTGAGAAGAGACCAGATCACTTCCTCAAGGCCACAGTTATAAGACTCAGATCCAGGATCCGCACTTCAGCATTCTGTCTCCAGCCTGTGCTGGAACACCGTGATGGACCACAGTCCTGTATGAGAGAGACGGTGGTCATGACGACTGGGGGCGGGGACAATGAAGATGGAGAGAAGCTGAATGACAAGAGACACACCTATACTTACATTTATCTACCAGAGTGGGAAGTGGGAAACAATGCTGATATCCACCGTTTGGAGGTTGACAAGTTTTTGCATACTCCTATAAAAGAACACTGTGTAGCTCTTCAAAATCAACTTTTCTGATTATATTTAATAATAACAAGCATAAAAGGTATCATATATTCTTGACTGAGAACATCACACTAAATGAAAAAATCAGCATATAAAATACACATCTTGGATGATTCCATTTGTGATAAATGTATGTGAGTACATGCATGGGTGTACAACACTAAACAGTCACAGAAAATGGGCTGGGAGTTGGGACTACGTATAGTGTATACTTTCTGTTTTGTACTGTGGGTGCATGCATGCTCAGTCGTGTCCAGTTCGTTGCAACCCCACGGACTGTAGCCCATCAGGTTCCTCTGTCCATGGGATTTTTCAGGCCAGAATACTGGAGTGGGTTGCCATAAACTACTCCAGGGGATCTTCCCGACCCCTGGGTCAAACCCTCCTCTCCTGTGTCTCCTGCGTTAGCAGGTGGGTTCTTTACCACTGAACCACCTGGGAAGCTCCTTTGTACCATCTTTTTCCAATTATTTCTGCAAGAGCATGAACTGTTTGTATAATGAAAGCAAAACTGTTTGGAGAGAATAAAAGGATAATCAAGCCACCATTCAATCCAGAGAGGGGATTCCCTTGTGGTCCAGTGGTTAAGACTCTGGACTTTCACTGCCATGTGCCTGGGTTTGAACCCACATTCCACTAGGCAAGGCAAAAAAAAAGAAAAAAGAACACTAAGAAAATATAGGAAAGAAAGAAAATTCACCCATCACACCATTATCTAAAAAAAAAAAAACCACCTTCAACAGTTCAGTCCTGAGGACTAGAAGGACCAGTAGAGATCCAAGACATGGGCTGACCAGGATGGCAAGAAGGTGGGATTCATGCCAGGTCAGCCCTGTGGCTACAAGCTCCTAAGCAAGTCCCTCAGGCTTGGTAAGCACCACTGAGGCACCTCAAGAAGCTGGACTTGCCAAGATGTGATCTTCAGCATCGGCCCCCAGAGAAACCTGCAGAGCCACACACTATAGCACCAGAGAGGGTGAAAGTAATTCATCCAGAGTCCCACTTCCAACCTAGAAACGTGTGCACTGAAGATGGGCACTGGAGAAGACAAGGCGAGGAAGTGGGGAGGACAGAATAGAAAGAGGGCCAGCGCGGGGCAGGTGGGATTTTGTGTCATTTATTCATTTCCCTGGTAGGCAGTTCTGATGTACTTTGCACAAAGGTGCTCTATGTGTTAGCTGCAGCCAAGACTGCAAGATGCACTGAGGCCAAACATGGAAGGGCTTTGGAGTCCAAAGTCATCAAGACACATAGTTGAGAGAAACCACTAGAGGAGGGGATCTTGACGGATGGACAGGATTTTCACTAGAGAAGTAGACAGACAGGAGGCGATCTTGTACTGGAGTGGAAAGAAATTTAAACACTGAAGTTCAAGGTGGGGTCATTACTTTGATCTCGAAAACCTACTGAAGTTTGAGAAACCCTGGGCTTTACCTTCAAGGCATTGACAACCAGCACAAGGGCAATAGCATAAAAAAAAGATCCTGTAACAAGATGCTTTTTCCTTCAAAGGCCTCCTTTCTCCTGCTTCCTTTCAAACCATCGGCTCCCTGGTTCTACACTGACTTTTCAAAACAGGCATCCCAATTCAGACTCTCTTCTCCAGGGACAGAACTGCAGCTCTAGTAGGACCCATACAGGGGCAGATTTCATTTTTTCGGGCTCCAAAATCACTGTGGACAGTGACTGCAGCCAGGAAATTAAAAGACACTTGCTCCTTGGAAGAAAAGCTACCACAAATCTAGACAAAGCAGAGACATCACTTTACTGACAAAGATCTGTATAGTCAAAGCTATGTTTTTTCCACTAGTCATGTACAGATGTGACAATTGACCATAAAGAAGGCTGAGAGCCAAAGAATTGATTTTCAACTGTGGTGCTGGAGAAGACTCTTGAGAATCCCTTGGGCAGCAAGGAGATCAAACCAGTCAATCCTAAAGGAAATCAACCCTGAATATTCACTGGAAGGACTGATGCTGAAGCTGAAGCTCCAATCCTTGGATGAGAAGAGCCAACTCACTGGAAAAGACCCTGATGCTGGCAAAGACTGAGGGCAGGAGGATAAGGAGATGACAGAGGATGAGATGGTTGGATGGTATCACTGACTCAATGAGTTTGAGCATGAGTCGGACATAAGTTTGAGCAAACTCTGGGAAATAGTGAAGGACAGGGAAGCCTGGCGTTCTGCAGTCCATAGAGTCACAAAGAGTTGGACACGACTTAGTGACTCAACAACAACAACATCAAGGACCCATATGCTACATAAGGGACCACATTTTCAACTCAAGCTTCACCAATAACCATCACCATCTGATGTATTCTATCCATGGAGCCGGACAGATCAGGTAAAATTTTGTTCATTATTTCAAAAGTGTTCTGCCGAGAACATGTCCATTTTCCCTCATTGCAGGCTTGAGCAAAAGTTGCCTTTCTTGGACAATTGCAATTTTTAGTCCATTTGCATGCTGTCAGCCTTCCACTTTTCTGCAAAGAGGTTTTTATTACCAAGCATGTTTCCATGATTTATTAGCTAGTCTTCCACTAAAGGAAAAGTTGTTATTTCCTCCATGTTTATGGATGATAAAAAAAAAGAAAAAACAGAGCTACAGATTAGCTGAGTGTCTTCTCTAAGGTCATCCCACAAGTTTGAAGGACAGTGCTGTGGTTAGGACGTGCACTTTCCGACTTGCCCCACCCCGAGAGGTCCACTGGGCGCCCCGGCCTCTCTGCAGGACAACATAACATGCCGTCAGGGGCAGATGCTGCCTGTCACGCTGACCATCCATCATGCCCATAAGAAGATGCTGTTACAAAGAGAGATTTTGAAAAATAGCTCTTATCCAGGTGGCTAAAATCACTTTACTGAAACAAAGGCTCAGAAATCAATGTTTGAATAGTGGTCACATTTTAATCCTCACCCAGCATCTCTCTGCTGACCACCCTGCACAACTCTGAGTCACCTTCCCCTGACATTAATGACAGGTCCCCAAAGAATGAAAAATAAAATCTTTTTTAGTATTTGTCTAAGCAATTAGAAAGGAAAACTTGGAAAGAAGGTGAAGTCAGCTGCTGAATTATAAGAGTGAGGACCAAGATTTGGGGATTGTCCACGGCCCCAGATTTCTTGGAACCACTCTCACCTCTGCCTCCTTCTACCTGTCCTTTTTCTTTGTTAAAGAGCCATTTATCACAGGTGATTCAGGAACGACTTTAAATGTCACAGAGAAAAATAGGCCATAGAATTGATCTAGAAGAGAACAGTTACTCCAACTCCTTATTACACCAGTGAGGAAACTAATAAAAAAAAGTTATGTGAATTCCTGAGGACTACATGGCTAGTTATAGGCAGAATAATGTCTATAGATCCATCGTATAGATCTAGACATCTTTTGCCTCCTAGCCTAGGGTCTCTTCTGCCACATACCCAGGACACAAGTCAGTTAACAATAGTTAATCATCTGTTCAAAAAATTCTCAGTAAGGGCCTACTAGGTACAAAGTGTGTGTATGTGGGTGGGTGGGTGTGTGGGTGCACTAAGTTGCTCAGTCTTGTTCAATTCTTTGCAACCCCATGGACTGTAACCTGCCAGGCTACTCTGTCCATGGAATTTTCCAGGCAAGAATACTGGAGCAGGTTGCCATTTCTTTCTCCAGGGGATCTTCCCAACCCAGGTGTTTGGCAAAATACATCCCTTACCGTCACAATACCCATCATCTAAAGAAATGAAAGCCATATGTTATCTGATTAATAATTCCAATAGAATTAAAATTTTTCCATAGATAAGAGGCTGAGGGGTAAAAACAGCTTTGACTGACTTGATTTTTTTAATTAAATCATTTTTATTTGAGTATAGTTGACACAGTATTATATTGGTTTCAAGTGCAAGATATCTTCTATTTCTAATTATTTAAAAATGAAGGGAAACATCTCTCAAGGGACACAAAGGGAAAGGGCGTTGGCAGAGTCTGCGGAAAGCCCGCACCTCCCTGTTCCTTCTCAGTTTGTCACTAGTGCCCCACACCCACCTGCTAAGCCCCCCTCAATTCCGAGACTGTGACTGGGGCAGGAGTAAAATGTAGACACATGGTAGGACTGCTACGTGGAAATGGGTCGTTGCAAATGGATGTCATTCGTGATGGAAAGAATAGATTATTTTCAAACGCAAAAGTGTTCTTGAGAGGTTGAAGCAGGAAACATTACTTAGCTTCCCCCAACCTCCCACATCCTGTATCCTACGATTCTCACAGGATCTTGAGGGACGTGGTGAGGGAGGGGCACAGGATGTAAAAGTGGTTCAGGTCGGGTCAGTGTTGTGTGTGCGTGTGAAGATGCATAGAAAAGACTCAGACATAGAAGAATCTCCCTCTGGGCTCTCGCTCCTCCACCTAGTAAAGACCAAAGGGAGCCACGCGGAAAGTCTGAGCTTCAGCAGAGTCCTGGGAACTAAACCCTCTAAGAGGCCTTTCCATTTCTAACCACCTAGAAGAAACTAGGATAGAGACCAAGAGCATCAGTCCCTTTACTGCAGTCTTTTAGGGGGACAGGTGGGGAAGGCATCATCCTTTCCAAGGAAAGGAGGAGGGCAGAGAAAAGACAGTGAGTGAGGGGAAAGCCCCATGGAGTAATTTATAAAGGCCATTAGGAAACTATTGACAGGGGCCTTCCCTGGTGTTCCAGTGGTTAAGACTCTGTCTTCCAATGCAGGGACATGGGTTTGATCCCTGGCTGGGAAACTAGATCCCACATCTTCAGGGCAACTAAGTCCATGTGCCCTCAAACTGCAACAAAGACGCAGCTCAGCCAAAAATAAAAGGATAAGTAATTTAGAAAGAGAAGTACTGACAAACCATCACATCAAAAATGACTGCAAAAGTCGAAATATCATGGTGCTGGAGAGACGGCTGCAATAGGAGAGTCAATTTAAATAGTTTCCCAGAAATAACACTCGAAAGAACAATCTGGAAGAAGTGGGTTTCATGACAATGGTAAAAAGGTAACAGTTTTTTCTTTCAACCAAACTATGGAAGGACTTACACAGCTAAATAAGTGGCCATATAAGAATCAAGGATGTTTTAAGATAGGTCAATATAAAATAAAATGTTTAGAAGAAAATAATGGAAATGGATTTGTAAAGGAAAACCATTTTAACCTAATTTTTCAAGAAAAAGGAAAATTGTTTTTTAAAATGCATACACTTTGCTCAGAAATGCCATTTAAGGACACTTATTCTAAGCAATTAATTGTGCAAGCATCAAAAGAGCTGTACAAAAACATAAACTCCAACTTATGGCAAAATATCAAAACAGCCTAAAATTTGATTAAAGTATGATACTATCATACTATGGAATATCACATAAAAATTTTAAATATTAATGTGAAAACATATTTACTGATATGGAAGATGTCCATTTATATATTTAAATGGCAAAAATATAGTTTACCAAAACAAACATTGCATTATTTCTCATCTTGTTTATATATGCGTTACTATATGTACAAACAGAAATAGAAATGGAGACAAGAACCATACAACAAACTTTAATAAAATTATCATTAGAAGTACAATTATGATTAGTTTTCTTTTTGCTTTTTTGTTTTTTCTATTTTTTTACAATGGATATAGATTTTGTACAATAAAAGCCATTTCATTGTAATGAAAAGAGAGACAGATGAAAATCCTAACACATTAGAAGAAATAATTTCATGCAGAGAAAAAGTTAGTTATTGCCAGAGAGGCTTCTGGATTTGTGGCACGAATCTTCAGAAAGAGGAATCATTTTTTGACTTGGTGTACCAGATAAACCCGCACCAGATAAACCAGTGTCCTTTCTGGTCCTTTCTTTCCCCTGACCTGGCCCTCCCCAATCCACACCGTGGCAGCTCCGGCAGGTTTCTTTAAGCAAATGAGGAAAATTCATGGTGATTCCAACATGGTTCCCAAGGCTCTGTGGTTTAATGGTGAAAGCTGACCCCGCGAGACCCCTTAGCAGGGTCGGCAGGAGCCACGCTGAGAACGTGTCCACTTTCCCATCCCGAGAAGCATTTGCTCGGGTGACATATTTCACTGACACACAGAAACCGCTGACGGCTCATGATGGCTCAGCCTTCGTCAGACTGGTGGAGGTGAGCATGGGCTCGTGTTTTAGAGAAGAGTCCATGCTGACAGCTCCATCTCCCCAGTATCCAAGGCAGCCTGACTCCTTCATCTATTACTCCTGTGAGCAGACTGTGGCTGCCTGGGATTTCACAGGTGTGTGTGTGCATGCATGTGTGTGTGCGTGTGCACATGCGAGTGTGCGTGTATGGGAGGGGTGGGGAAGGAGCACTGCAGTCAGAGAGACTAAAGACCACAATATAGCCTTTCCTCTCTGCAGAAGACAAGAAGGGACTTCCCTGGTGGTCTAGCAGTTAAGACTCTGCACTGCCACCGCAGGGCGTGTGGGTTCCATCCCTAGTCAGGGAACTAAGATCCCACATGCCCTACAGCTTGGCCAAAAGATAAAAAAAAAGAAAGCAAGAAAACTCTCGTACAGACACCAGTGGCATCAGATAAGAAACTGTCAGCTCAAGAACCCACAGAACTGTTTCTGACCCAGAGGTGCTAAGACAGATGACAAGCCACTAATCTCTCCTCACACTACTTCAAACACATGTATTTCTCCAATATACAATTATAGTTACAATATATAATTCGGAAATGACTTTTCTCTCTCTCAGATACTTTGATTTTGTTTTTCAAGATTATACTTTTCACCCCGTTCCCATGTATCTTTCTTGAAAAATCATCTGTTAGCATCTGGATGCAGGGAAAAGGACAGGCAGGTCAGCAATAAAAAGACAAATGATGACACACTCGCCATGGAATACTGGAGAACTTTCACAGTTTCTCTCTGCCCTCAGTTTTCTCATCAATAAAGGAAGCTGAATAAGAATTGCCACCCAGGGACTTCCCTGGCAGTTCAGTGGTGAAGACTATGCACTTCCAATGCAAGGGGTGTAAGTTCGATCCCTGGCTGGGGAACTGAGATCCCACACGCCGTTTGGTACGGTCAGAAAAAACAAAAAAGAAAAGAATTGCCACCCAGAGTTGGAGGGAAGACAAAGGATGCTATGTCCACAGAATCTCATGCCATGTCATGAGCACAGAAGTTACTCAGCCAGTGGTCCCTTCTGTCATGAGCTGGACAGCATTTCTGCAACTGCAAAGACAGTGGGAGGTATCTCAACACTCTCCTATTGACAGATATTCAAATCTTTGTGGAAACTGCACTGTTATCTCCAAGAGGTATGTAATAACTCATAGCATAGAAGAGAGAGACTAAAGCACTGATTAATTAAAAATATCAAACACTGTGTCCACAAGTCTGTTCTCTATGTCTGCATCTGCATTACTGCCCTCCAAATAAGTTCATCAGTACCATTTTTCTAAATTCCATATGCATGTGTTAATAACTGTAAGGCAATTATCCTCCAATACATTGCTTTAAAAAAAGTAAATTTGAAAAAAAAAACACATCAGGTACAACTTCAAATTGTGTTGGATATTGAAACAGTTAGTGACAGGGTCTGTAAAAGACAATGAATTAAGGAATTCACCGAATTCCATGAAACTCTGTCCTTACGGTCAAGTCCATCAGGAAATGTATGGTCTTCATTGTTTACTTCAATCTCATCCCTCCCTTCCCAAAGTAAACAAAACCAAAATGATTCAGGTGTTCCTTTTGTATTATTTTCTGCTCAGACTTATATTGCTGCCTGACCTAAAAGACAGTTTTAGCTAACTAAGTTATAGATCATTAAGCTGAAAAAAAAAGTTTGCCTGTTACTGCTGTTTTACCATCTTGCCCCATCTTGTCTCATTAGCAGAAACTGATTGAGCATGAAGGTGTTCTCTGGCTGTCAGGAGATAAAGTAGGTGCTCTTGGCTTTCATCTGTTCTGAATTCTCCTTGTCTCATTATCTCCCCAAGGTCAGATTCTCTGACACAGCGGCTGCTTGCTTAGCACTTCATTCTGGCAATTACTTGCCAGGCAGCCTTAGCCAGGATAAGATGCCTGGTCTGTGGCATCAAGGCAAGTCTGGGCATCAGAATCCGTGTGCTTGGTCCCCAGCCCACCCACTTCTCCCTGACCCACTCCTTCTTCAGAACCATGGTATCTATCAAAGATCCTTGAGGTCCATTCATGGTTGCACCCCAGCATCTCCAAGACACCATCCAAGACACTGTGATATTCAAATTAAGTTGCAGTCCCATACTGGTCATAGAGTGATGCCCAGTTCTTGTCTTCTGGACAAGTTGTTATATCATAACCTTCAGGCTTTGGGACCCACCCTTAAACCTCCTTACTCTGCTTCAGTGAAAGGCACAGAACCGCAAAGCCATACAATCTTGGTTCTTAAATCCATCATCCTTCCTCCATTAATAATTCCTGCTGGGCTCCCTGCTCCTTTGAGAGACTGTCATGAGCAGCTAAGTATGGAAAGAATGTCCCAGGCTCATGCCCTAAGAGCACAGTTTCAAACAAAGCAGCTTGTGAAGGTGAATTTGGTGACTGGGGCTCTGTCTGAACTGAATTCCTTCTTGCCTGTGGTGGGCAAAGCCTTTTAGGTATTGTTTATCTTTGTAAAGACTCTGCTCAGAGAAAAGCAGCAAAATAGATCTTAGATATGATTCCTTTAAAGGTGGGTCTCCCCTGGTGGCTCAGTAGAGAATCCACCTGCCAAAACAGGTTTGATCCCTGGGTTGGAAAGATTCCCTGGAGAAGGAAATGGCCACCCACTCCAGTATTCTTGCCTGGAGAGTCCCATAGACAGAGGAACCTGGCAGGCTACAGTCCATGGGGTCGCAAAGAGTCGGACGTGACTGAACACTCACACTGGTTAGTAGTCACATTTTTTCTGAAAATCCGGAGAAGAATCTTGGCCATGTGGATTGTATAAAGAGAGACACACACCTGCTAGGCAGTATTTTGCTGAAAGAATATGGTTTCTCCCCAGATGAGATGCAAATCCACTGTAAGTATCCACATTCTTTTCCAGATTGAAAAAACAGCACAAACGCACACCCCTCTCTGTGAGGTTGGAGGGACCAAGTCGTCCAAGGGGTGGCCAGAGACGGGGCAGCTGGGCAACCAGGTGCGGGCCTTCACGGGTCAGGCAATCTGCTCACTGGGAAAAATCCAGCCATCTGCCCTCTTTCTAATACAATCCGCTGACCCTTATTTCCCAGACTTAACACGTGTAAACAGAATGGTCCTTGGCCCAAGAATGGACATATAACCATACTTACTGCCTTCTCCAAACTCACAAATTTCAGGCCATTCTGCTCACAATGGAGCTGTTTCCTACAGCAGCATCTATTCTGTGCTCAACACAAAAACGACCAAACCAAGAGAACTTGAAGTATCTTTTTGCTTCTTGCCAAGAAATGATATATGTCCCCAAACTTCAGATCAGAAAAAGAATTCTCCAGACATCTTTCCCAGGATCACTATTTTAATGTTCCTTATAGTTCTTCACATTTTTTGTGCATTGATTTTCCTTTTTTTTTTCCATTAAAGATTCTGTCTGCCTTAAATCAGGTAAGAAAAACCAAGGAAGGGATTTATAACACTTTAGTGTGAAGAGGTTTAAATAAAGAGGTTCATATGAGTGTGGCCAAACTAACTATACTAAACGTCCCCGCGGGAGGGTAAAAGTGGGTAGGCTGGGCAACATTATGATTCATTTTATAGGCTTAATATCCTTATAAAGGGATTCTTTTTCTAAAAACTCTTGTCTGTGAATTGTTTTAACAAAAGACGGGGTTTGGTTTTGTTTTGGTTTTTGTTTGTTTGCTTGCATAACTAAACCGGGAATGGAAATGTAATGGTGAAATACCTTCTACAGGTTTCTTTTTGCTGTGGCTTTCATATTTTCCATTTGCCCTTTAAGGCACCATCTCATGATCTTGGAAATGAAGCCCAAAGAGAATCTATTACCATAAAACATTACCCAGCAGTCTTATCATATCACTTGACAGTATCACTATAGTTAACGTTGAGTTAGTGTTTCTATTATAAACCCAATTTACTGATGGGGGCGGGGGAGAGGATAGGAAGGAGAGGTGGGCTCATATGTCAATGTGTAAAATGACATGAGGCTGAAAGCAGGTTGCCAACCAATGTAGGACTTTTAGACCATGACATGGAAGGGAGAGAGAATTCCTTTACATCCCGTATTTGTACCGTTGAAAACGAATAGCATAAACATTGTCTACCAATGAGTGCAGTACCAATGGGCTGGCTTGTCCTACTGGCAGGAGGTGGGAGGTACATTAAACAACTAGAGGGAAAACAGGGTACAGAAGTCGTGATAGGAAAAGCTGTCAAGTAGGAAACAGAACTAAGCACTAATCCTGTTTCAACTGTTTCTGAGTCACATCCTCAGTCACTTTACAATTTGCATCAGGAGACTTCCATTTCTCCATATTTAAGATGGAGCTAACAATGCCTCTAGGGCTTCCCTGTAGCTCAGCAATACAGAATCCGCCTGCCAACTCAGGAGAAGTGAGTTCAATCCCCGGGTCAGGAAGATCCCCTGAAGAAAGAAATGGCAACCTACTCCAGTATTCTCGTCTGGGAAATCCCGTGGACAGAGGAGCCTGGTGGGCTATAGTCTGTAGGGTCACAAAGAGTGGGACACAACTGAACATACAGTCGCACACTTGCAGCAATGCCTCAGATGATGCCTGAGAGGCCCTATTAGAAACAAACCAGGTCCATGTTCAAGTGCACACTGATATCCAGAACCACGAGACAGATAAGCAACACTCTCCTAGCCCTCACCAGCAAACACGGTCCCAGATCCACTGGGTCTGTGGATGGGAAGGTTGCCCAAACACCTGGGTGGCTGTGCTCAGACCTCACTGCCCTGGGTCCACACTGAGCTTCTCCTGGTGCTGGAGAATTTCCCAAGCACTGACAGGAGAGGAGGCCCAGGGTCCTCAGCCCACCCTTCAGAGGTGAGACTTCCAGACAGCAAGGGGTCCCAAGCTTTGATTAAAATGTTAACGTCATTACATATGTAAAATTATATATGACAGGAAAGCCCCCATATAAAATCATATATTTATAATATCATATTTATTATTTTATACATACATGAATTTATATTTGATGTATTTATGTCATATATATGATTTTTATGTATGTATTTTAGGTGTGATTTCATGCATTTTACACAATTTTATATAATTTACGTGTGTGTGTGTGTTAGTTGCTTGGTCATATCCAACTCTACAACCCCATGGACTGTAGCCTGCCAGGCTCCCCCATCCATGGGATTTTCCAGGCAAGAATACTGGAGTTGGTTGCCATTTCCTTCTTCACGGGATCTTCCCAACCCAGGGATTGAACCCAAGTCTCCCACATTGCAGGAAGACTTTTTACAGTCTGAGCCACCAGGGAAGTTTAATTTACATATAAATTGATATATATATAACTCTACATGTAAATTTTTTTAATTTACATGTGCCGACGTGCTCAATTGTGGCCAGCTCTTTGCAACTCCATGGACTATAGCCCGTCGGGTTCCTGTCTATGGAATTTTCCAGGCAAGAATATTGGAGTGGGTTGCCATTTCCTTCTCCAAATTTACATGTAAAGGTACATATATAAATTTGTCATATATCTCTACACATATTTACTGGACCTACCAGTTAATCAACAAGTTTAGGAGCCTGGTGCGTTACAGTCCATGGTGTTGCAAAGAGTCATACATAACTGAGCAACTAACAGAGACAGGGGTCAAACCCAAGTCTCCTGCATTAGCAGGTGGATTCTTTTACTGCTGAATCATCAGAGAAGCCCTTAAGAAACAAGATCTCAGTCCTAAAAGGAGAAGTCTCCTTTTGGCTGGTGATGGCAGAAGTGACAAACAAGGAATGTGGGTATCCCTGTTTGGATATCCATGGTATTTTATTCTATGAAGTTCATGTCAATCATCCTGGTGGAGTGGATGTAGTGTCCCACTGAATCAAGGTCCTCAGTGAGGGAAGCAGCACCTATCCAGGTGGCCAAGAGCGGAGGCTCCAGGGATAGACTGACTTGGGTTCTGAATCCTGGCTCTGTTGCATCAGCCCCATGAACTTGAGCAGGTGAGTTTATCCCCTAAGTTCCAATGAAGTACGGCAGCAATATAACCAATATCCCATCATGAATGTGAGGATGAAATACCGTTGAACATGAAAAGAGCTTAACCACATGTTTGTCACCTCGTGTGGGCTGGGTCATCATCCTGAGAGGACCAAGGAGGAGGCTGATCCCAGAGGTGGGGGCCCCTCAGAAAGTAAGCTCCCTGATATATAGAGTCTCCTTGGAATTCCAACTGAGTCTGAGTCTGTGGCTGGTGCTTTGTGAACCCAAATGAAAGTACCTTGTGTCCCAAGTATCAAGAGTGCTGTGCAGAATGGTTATGACTTGCAGTTATGAATCAAGAAGATAAAGCAAAGAAAAAATGGAATACATCTAATTTTCCTATTTGATATGATCTGCACTACGTTTGGGTTTCCCAGGTGGCACAGTGGTAAAGAAACTTCCTGCAATGCAGGAGATGTAAGAGACATGGGTTCAATCCCTGGGTCAGGAAGATCCCCTGAAAGAGGGCACCACAACCCACTCCAGTATTCTTGCCTGGAGAATCCCATGGACAGAGAAGCCTGGTGGGCTATAGTCCATAGAGTTGCAAAGAGTTGAACACCACTAAAGAGATTGACCACACACTCACGCACTATATTTGGGCCCCAGCCCACATCAGTGCTGGGTTTCAAAGATGAAATACACTCAGTAAAAAGAACCCATGCTTCCTCTGGAACTTACTGGGTATCAGTATGTCATTTAAACACTTTAGTCTCATTTTCTCACCCATAAAATTGGACGCATAATTACAAAAATAATAAGAAAAATAGGTATGTGGAGGATCAAAGAGAAACCATATGTGAAGGTAGTACTTGGCCAGCTCTTCTTTTTAACTAAAAATTTCATTTCTTAAATAGTCATTTTCTGGCACCTACTCATAATAAATCTTCTTCCCCAAAGGGAAAGTGATTTTTCTAGTCAAGGAGGAGAGAGCTCCAGGAATCCGAGTGAGCACAGGCTTTCTATTGATTTGAAACTCTCCCATTGTGGAAACGTAAGCTGAGGTCTCCAGAAATGTGGCCTGGAAGCTTTGTCCTTGGCTCACTGTGGACCACACCTGTGCTTTCCTTGACAACAATCAACACCATCAACCTAAGCATAGCAGCACAGAAGTACGGCTGTCTCTTTATAAGCTACTGCTCTTTTTAGTCTCTCTCAGAGAAGGCAAACATATTTGAAGACACCATCTCTCTTCTTTTCGAGAGGGTTAACACTATACCACTGCACAGCTTACTGTGCCAGGGGTAGGAATATACCAGGATATAACCATTCCACAACCTTATCCCAAATACAGAGGAGACCTATTGAAATTGCCCTTGGGGCCCCCAAGATTTCTGGTACCCAGTCCACAAGTGAACCTACAGGGCCACAGACAATTTCCAGCACGCTGCCAGGTTTGCCCCTCAGGACTGCATGGCTGGTCTTCTCTGCCTAAGGGCTTTTTCTGGGGTCATATGAGTTGTAGGTCCCTCAGTGCAACCCATAAAGCAGAGGAATTTCATGCTTGGGGGTAGTTCTCCATCAAAGGGGGATGGGAATAGGACAAAAAAACGCCCAGTCTCCTCATTAATTGGAGAATTCACAGGGGGATTTCCTCACAGCTTTTCAGAGACTGACTCCCCAAGCCCATCTAGTTGCCCCAGTGGTAACTTGGTCATTGGGCTTCCCAGATGGTCCTACTGGAAAAGAACCTGCCTGCCAATGCAAGAAACACAAGAGACATGGGTTCAAGGTTCAGTACCTGGGTCGGTAATATCCCCTGGAGAAGGGCATGGCAACCCACTCCAGTATTCTTGCCTGGAGAATTCCATGAACAAAGGAGCCTGGGGGGCTATAGTCCCCAGGGTCACAAAGAGTCAGACACAACTGAAGCGACTAAGCATGCATGCACAACTTGGTCATTAACAGGTTCACTGGCTTTTCTCATTTCTGTGCCTCAATTTCCCTAGTCCTCCCCTCCTGCTCCTGGTAACCTCCTCCCAAATAAACACTGGAGCTGAATCTGTCTTTCAGGATCTGCTGTTGGCAGGACTCAAGCCCCCGAATCCTGATTCTCTAGACCCTTTGACTCCACAACGATCTTTGAATTGGTTAGAAAGAAAGTAATAATTCACCAAAAAAAGTGTGAAAAATAATTGCACAAATTTGTCACTGGGTCTTTTGAATGAAGTTTCTTAACTCCTGCTAAGTCACAAATCCTACTGGATTTTCCCAGAATGCAAGAATGTCAAACAAACCCTTGTACACCTTGATAACAACTGTAGTCAAATTTTCTGTTGTAGGAAATAAACATCTCAAACACATCCTAAGGTAATGATCTATTTAATGCAAAGATTTGGGGAACAATTAAAGTTTGTTCAGCCAGTGAACTAAATCAACATACAATGTTTCCTAAAGGTCTTCATACTCCATCATTTCCCCCCAAATTAGAAATCATCACAATAGGTAAACAACAGGCAACTTCCTTTTCACATCCTTTCTTAAATATATCAAACTGGTAAAGACTCAAGAAACTCTCACTGCTTGCCCAAACTTACTAATGAAATGTGCTGTGCTTAGCCATTCAGTCGTGTTAGACTCTTTGCGACCCCAAGGCCTGTAGCCTGCCAGGCTCCTCTGTCCATGGGATTCTCCACGCAAGAATACTGGAGAGGGTTGCCATGCCCTCCTCCAGGGGATCTTCCCAACCCAAGGATCAAACCCAGGTCTCCTGCCTTTTACAAAATCCAATTCCTGGTTTTGATTTTTCCTGAGTGTAGAGGAACTTCTTGTTTAGACACTTGAAAATTTAGGCACTGCAGTAATAATGCAGTTTACTGATGAATAATTGCTTTTTTGGTTCCTTTGACTGTTAGCAAAAACATAATTCTTATTAATAAGGGAACTCAGCAAGTGGAGAAATGAGGGAAGAATGGTTTAAAAGCTTTTCATTTCTAAAATGTTTTATTCATATTGCTTTATATTTTTATACACTTAATTTACTGATCTGACTCCCCTTTGATTTTAAGAACTATAAACTCTTGAAAGCATAACTGTCATCATAGCACAGGCAGCATTATCTTACACTTGTCATCTTTCCAATTAGATAATAGACATACAGAAACTAATCTTATTGTGACACTGCTCTGCGTGTAGTAAATTTCATGATAACAAATCTTTTTATTTTAATATAGAGGCCTTGAAAAAATGTAGATGTAGCTAACTCCAGGAGGTCTTGATGCTTCTAAATGCAGAGTTCTTGTCATGAACAAATGGTTTACTAACTAGCACATTAAATGCTCTCCTTTGAGGGAAAAGCAGTCCAACAACTAGGACAATGTATCTGCAGGAGAGTAACCCCTTTAAGAGAAACATCAACAACCTCAGATATGCAGATGATACCATTGTAATTGCAGAAAGCAAAGAGGAACTAAAGAACCTCTTGATTAGGGTGAAGGAGAGTGAAGAAGTTAAGTGTTAGTCGCTCAGTCATGTCTGACTCTTTGCGACCCCATGGACTGTAGCCTGCCAGGCTCCTCTGTCCATGGGATTTTCCAGGAAAGAATACTGGAGTGGGTTGCCATTACCTTCTCCAGGAAATCTGCCTGACCCAGGGATCGAACCCAAGTCTCTTGCATTACAGGCAGACTCTACCATCTGAGCCACCAGGGAAGCCCCTTGATGAGGGTGAAGGAGGAGAGTTAAAGAGCTGGCTTAAAACTAAATATTAAAGAAACTAAGATCATGGCATTGGGTCCCATTACTTCAAGGCAGATAGAAGGGGAAAAGGTGGAAGTTGTTACAGATTTTCTCTTCTTGGGTTCTAAAATCACTGAGGATGGTGACTGCAGCCATGAAATCAGAAGGCGGCTGCTTCTTGGCAGGAAAGCTGTGACAAACCTAGACAGTGTGTTGAAAAGCAGAGACGTTACTGTGCCGACAAAGGTCTGTATAGTCAAGGCTATGGTCTTCTCAGTGGTCACATACAGTTATGAGAGCTGGACCGTAAAGAAGGCTGAGCTTCAAAGAATGGATGGCTTTGAACTATGGTGCTGGAGAAGACTCCTGAAAGTCCCTTGGACAGCAAGATCAAACCACTCAATGTTAAGGGAAATCAATCCTGAATACTCATTGGAAGGGTTAATGCTAAAACTGAAGCTCCAGTATTTTGGTCATCTGATGTGAACAGCCAGCTCATGGGAAACTCCCTGATGCTGGGAAAGACTGAGGGCAGAAGGAGAAGAGGGCATCAGAGGATGAGATGGCTGGATGGCATCACCAATGCAATCGACATGAACTTGGGCACACTTTGGGAGATGAGGAGGGAAAGGGAGGCCTGGCACGTTGCAGTCCGTGGGCTGCAAAGAGTCAGACATGACTGGGCAACTGAACAACAACATCTTTAAGAAGAGATGCATTTGATCATCACACTGCATTCAGTGAGATCAAATGGTATAGGTTAATCCTGAGATGTTTTTACTGTCCTATTGATTAAGCCATTTGATTATCTTTGGCCTCATATTGTTTCCCATCTTCTAGAACTTAAGGTCAGACCAGCATATTTCTTGCCAATTTTACACAGTGCAGTGCTGTCTAGAAGAAAGTAGAATGGGGTGGATTTCATCTGCCCATGGATCCAGTTGAGGCTACATTTATATAAGCACTGGAATGATGCACGCTTGGAGCTCCACCTTCCAAGATAGCTCCACCATCCACAGCGGTCCTCGGCCGCTTTCTGGGTACCCAGATGTGTTGTCTCAGGCCGACGTGTGCTCTCCCACTGCTGCCCAGTACTTTATGTGGGCACACAGCTATGCTACCCGCAGTCCTGACTAGGGCTCTCTCCCTTGCATCCCAGTTTTTACTCCCAGTGATGCCAGACTCTCCCAGGGTTCTACTGCTCAGTATGGAAAACTGACCCCGCCCTCAGAGCATCACCCACTGGTCCTGGCATCTCACCAAGTCTCTCAGGAAGTCAGTTCCTTCAGCATCTGGTTTGCAGCTCCCAACCCAACCAAACAGAAATCTCACCAGGGGGAAAGGAAAAACATTTTCTCTACATCTTCAGATAAGAAAAAAAATCTGTCTCAAGGGACCTGAACACAGAGGAAATATAATTCCTCTGCATTGAGCATCAGGTGAGTCATCTAGAGTGATATCAACTCAGACAGCTTCCCTAGGGGCCATTCTCTCCACAACTGAGGGGTTCAATAATCCCTTTTAAAGGGGCTCTCCCAGATCAAAGGAACAGACTGTCCTAAATCTCATATCTTCCAACACAGAATGAAAAAATTCTTGCAGTTTGAAATTCTGACTTTGCTCTTAACCTTCTGCCAACCCTGTTAATACACATTAAGATATTAGAGACACATTTCAGCAGCATTCAAGCAAGTTACCAAGCTCTGCATCCCACCTCTCCCCCAATTCCCTGCTCATCAGTCTGGAAAGAGAGTTCAATTCTTAGCTACATATGCTGCACGAACCACCACATTCTCCTTCAAGGATGCAGTTTATATTTATGCATGTTAAATTGCTTCAGTTGAATCTGACTCTTTGCAATCCCATGGACTACAGCCCACCAGGCTCCTCTGTCCATGGGATTCTCCAGGCAAGAATATTGGAGTGGGGCATTGCCATGCCCTCCTCCAGGGGATCTTCTCAACCCAGGGACTGAACCCATGCCTCTTATGTCTCCTGCATTGGCAAGTGGGTTCTTTACCTCAAGCACCACCTGGAAGCCCATAGCTTACATTTAACCTGGCCTTTGTTCAGAGAATCTTTAAGATTATTGCCAAACTAATGCTTATCTGGAAAAAAGAACTAAATAAAATAAGCAACATCATGACTCAGTATATGATCTTTAGAGCAGTTTCTCTACTGCACCCCTTGTAGTTTAGAATTTCACCTTCAGATCCTTCCACAATAAAAATTAAATAATGAATATCCTCATAAATTATGAAAAGGAATTTATCTCAATATTATGATCTTGATATGAACATATGAGCACAAAAATGATCTATGCTCATAATCAAACATTTGGACATTAGAAAAAATTGAAGAGACTACAATACCAGCCTATAGCTACTCACTATTCACGTTTGAGACATTTCAATGGTTCTCAACAAAATCTTTTGTAGAGGTAAGATCTTATAGTTCTGCAATTCCACAATCTGCTTTCCTCACCTTAAGTATTTGATTAGAATCTAACTATGAGTCAAATGTTTTGAAATGCTCCTTTTTAATGGCTCTATAATATTCCATCAATAAGCAAACCATACTTTACTTAAGAATTACCCTACTGTTAAACATATAGATTGTCTTGTTTTTAGCTATCATTGTAAAGATTAGCTTTATATATAAATCTTTATCAGCATTTCAAATTATTTTCCTAGAACATATTCTGTGAAATGGGATTGGGGACACAGACTATCTGGCTATAGATATGTTGCCAAACTGCTTTCCATAAAGTATGACAATTTACAATCCCACAAATATAGGAGTGCTTATTTTACTGCATTTTTATCAACTTTGAATATCATCAGGAAGAAGTCTCCTACCTCTGGTCAGGATAGAATAACAAAGGACTGAATTTATATTCCCACCAAAAATAACTGAAAACATTTGAACCTCCCCAGGCACAGTTTCTATTGACTGCTTTTTCCAGCATATGGGCCATACTTGTCTTTCTTTGCATGTCTTACATACTTCATGTTTCCCGGGTGGCTCAGATGGAAAAGAATCTGCCTGCAATGCAGGAGAACTGGGTTCAATCCCTGGGATGGGGCAATCCCTTGGAGAAGAGACTGGCAATCCACTCCAGTACGCTTGCCTGGAGAATTGCATAGACAGAGAAACCTGGCGGGCTATAGTCCATGGAGTCGCAAATAGTCAGACACAGTTGAGTGACTAACACTTACTTACTAACTTATCATATACTTCTCAAAAACTGGATGTTTTAAAAATGGGAACTCTGCAAATTAGATTCTACCCTCTTCTTAAGGTTTATTTTTTGCTACTATTTGTTGTCATTTGTTATTTTACTAACTTTTCTGAACCGATTCTATAAAACCTGTACTTGTCATGTGTGACCACTGGCATCTTTCCTCATTTACCTCATCTACAGAGATTTCCTTTAGTGTCTGGAGCCAATAAGTTTCCTAGTTTTTGCCAAGGGACTCCATGTACATGTTGATGCATGCCTTCAATACTAAGTCAGGCAGTTTATAATTCTGCCTTAGCCTTCACTTTCTATTTGTATAGAGTCCGTAGGTGAGAACTTAGGGCTTTGGTTGATCTTTGCTGAATATGCTCGCAGCTCTGAGCATGTGCACAGCCCCACATATATACATTAACTTCTAGATTTCCAAAAATATGTTACAGCTTTTCCAAGCTCCTAGGAGACATTTCATCCCCAGCTTTTCCTTTTAAGCTTTTTGGTTAGCCTATTTGCCCCAAATGTTATTTACCACCTTAGGCACATACAATGTTAAACAATTGCCTCTGATTATTTTGACAAATACCCCTGGGGAAAAGCTGCTCTGTACCAAGTGACATGTAACTGTAAACTTCTTTTTCAAGGTGACCAAAGAACTGTGGAGGGAGAATAGGAATTGGGCAGGTTAAAATGTCAGTGTTCTTAATAAAATGGAGTCATCTTTCTTGAATAAACTTCTCCAGATTGCTCCAAGCTCTTTGCTAATTGCCAGATTTCTGAAAAAGTTGACTTTGACTTCTTTTGCCAGTGTTTTCATTGCTTTAATGGAAGAAAGATTTCTTGGGGGTAGTTACTATCTCAGGTTTCCCTGATTGCTTCCATCACTTCATGGCAAATAGAAGGAGAAAATGTAGAAGCAGTGACAGATTTTATTTCCTTGGACTTCAAAATTACTGCAGACAGGAACTGTAGATGAAACTAAAAGATACTTGCTGCTTGGAAGAAAAGCTATGACAAACCTAGACAGTATATTAAAAAGCAGAGACATCACTTTGCCAACAAAAGTCCATATAGTCAAAGCTATGGTTTTTCCAGTAGTCATGTATGGATGTGAGAGTTGAACGATAAAGAAGGCTGAGCACCAAAGAATGGATGTTTTTGAATTGTGGTGCTGCAGAAGACATTTGAGAGTCCCTTGGACTGCAAGGAGATCAAACCAGTCAATCTTAAAGGAATTCAACCCTGAATATTCATTGGAAGTACTGATGCTGAAGCTGAAGCTATAATATTTTGGCCACCTGACATGAAGAGCCAAATCACTGGAAAAGACATCGATGCTGGGAAAGATTGAGGGTAGGAAGAAAAGTGGGTGGCAGAGAATGAGATGGTTAGACAGAATGGACATGAATTTGAGCAAGCTTTGGAAGACAGTGGAGAACAGCAGAGCCTGGTGTGCTACAGTCCATGAGTTCCCAAACAGACAATACTTAACAACTGAACAACAGCAACAACTTAATTATCCCATTTTTGCTGAAGTCCCATCCCCCACCCCCCAATGCAATGCATATTGTTTTTATTCATTTGTTTCAGCGAAATTTTTGCTCAATTTTGAAATCTTAAATTTTTCTTGGGATCTCATTTAATATACATTATTAATAAGTTTTTATTTACACCTATGCATACACATAGTTTTGTACAAGTAGCATTTTACAAAAGGAAGCATTTTATCTACAAAATCCCCCAATAGTCATGTACTTACAAGTGAAAACATCCCGGAAATTTTTGCTCAATTTTGAAATCTTAAATTTTTCTTGGGATCTCATTTAATATACATTATTAATAAGTTTTTATTTACACCTATGCATACACATAGTTTTGTACTAGTAGCATTTTACAAAAGGAAGCATTTTATCTACAAAATCCCCCAATAGTCATGTACTTACAAGTGAAAACATCCCTCATACAATGCCTACTGTTCTGCTGCTGCTGCTGCTGCTGCTGCTGCTAAGTTGCTTCAGTCGTGTCTGACTCTGTGCAACCCCATAGACGGCAGCCCACAAGGCTACCCCGTCCCTGGGATTCTCCAGTCAAGAACACTGGAGTGGGCTGCCATTTCCTTCTCCAGGGCATGAAAGTGAAAAGTGAAAGTGAAGTCGCTCAGTCATGTCCGACTCTTAGCGACCTCATGGACTGCAGCCCACCAGGCTCCTCTGTCCATGGGAGTTTCCAGGCAAGAGTACTGGAGTGGGGTGCCATCGCCTTACACACAAGTGAAAACATCCCTCACACAATGCCTACTGTCCCTCAGTGTTTACTAATTTCTGTTCTTACATTCTCAACTGGTTTGCCTCTAATAATGCAAGAGAAACAAGTAGAAGCTAAAATGTGGTGGAAGCAGCAATTTCTTCAAGAATGATGACTCTACCACCTCATGCCACCACCCTCCAATCTTCACCAGAAATTCTGACCTTCAGTAGTTGAAGAGAAACAAAATTGGAAATGCAATAAGGTTCTTCTCATATCTGTCTATGGTGAGAAATAGAAGACAAAGTTTTTAACATACTCAGAGCAGCTTCCGGTGCGGCCTATGCGTCTATGTGGCTCATTCAGGTCATCCAATTCTTGATTTGCCTAACATGGATTCTTCAGCTTATAGCCTTTACAGCAAACCTAGGAAAATTTCCACTGTACAAGTCAGAGTGAAAGTGAAAGTCACTCAGTCATGTCCAACTCTTTGCGACAGTCCATGGAATTCCCCAGGCCAGAATACTGGAGTGGGTAGCTGTTCCCTTCTCCAGGGGATCTTCCCAACCCAGGAATTGAACCCAGGTGTCCTGCATTGCAGGTAGGTTTTTTACTGCCTGAGCCACCAAGGAAGCCCAAGAATTTTATGTTGCTAATGTTGGGCCAACTTCAGGTGCTAATTACTAACAAGAAAGTGTGTGAAACCTCAAAATATTGCAAGTGAAAAAAAGTGAAGTCTATTTGCATCAAACCTACCTTTCAATGCTATTCCTCTTGAAGCAGCATAATGTTATTCAACAGCAAGGAGTGAAAAGCACTGAAGCAGTGTTGTCTAATAGTAAGATGAGACGCATCTGGGGTTTTCTTTTTCGGCAGTAACTCTAGAAGGCCCTTGTACCAGTGCTTATAAAACATACCAGTGAAGATCCCTGGATCTGGATGCAGCCTGCCAGAACCTGAGTAGGGTTCATTTTAAACACAATAATAACTTTGTGGACTAGACAGCATTCATGCAACCGAAAACAACATATGGTCTTCAATAAAATGAAAAGTACACCAGGAAAGGGCAACTCTGAAGAATATTTTTAAGAAATAGGCATGAAATTAAATTCAACATTCTTTTCCTAACACACACACAAAAAAAACCCAGAAATGCCTATTTGTCTTTGTTATTCTAAGAAATTCATGAGGGGGAAATTTTATGTGACTGTACTTTCTCCCACCTGAAAGAAAACAATGTTCATAGTACCCCTTAAACCACAAAGATAAAAGAGAAGCAGAACATTTAAAAGCCGTTAGAAGCTATAAGATTTCAACTTATGATACACAAGATTACTCTCATCAACCCCTATCTGCCAACTGAATTTCTGTATCAGCAATATCTCTAGTCTGTCATAGAATCCATCTTAAAAATTTGAGAAATCATGCTTTTCAAATATTCATCTTGGGGACTTCCCTGGCAGTCCAGTGATTAAGACTTCACCTTTCAGTGCAGGGGGATGTGGGTCTGATCCCAGGTCAGCAACTACGATCCCACATGCCACATGGTGTGGCTAAAAGAAAAGAAAAAAAGTAATAGAATAACACGTACTTCTCATTGGTGCTGTACCCAATCCCAGACGGAGTTGTGGCAATCAACACATACTATTTGCCTGGGCACCTCTCTTCCTCTTGAAAATTCTGCACAGTGTTTTTCAGGAGCAATCATTTACACTAAGATGTAACATGGAGCTGTAAAATGTAGTCATGGAAACCGTGATGGTAGAGAAAAAAAGAGAGATTTGGGGATTTAGTGAGTCTTTTTGATTTTTTTAAATACAATGGTCCCCTTAGCAAAATAAGTTGGGCCATATGGTGAACTGTGTGTGGTAATTTTCTAGGCTTGCAAATAGAATTCTGCAAAATGTGATCAACTGCTAAGTCACTGCACTCCAAGTAAGCCCAAATTCTACTCCTGCTCACTATTCCCAGGGGTACTAGATGCCAACACTACACATACCGCAAACAAGCAGACAACACTCAGGATTTAATTTTAAAAACCATCCAATAAAGATGCATATATAGGATAGATGTTCACTAAAATTATTCTGCCTGAAAAATAGAGAAATAGTTGGCTTCAGAAGGCCACAGGCTTCTTTGAAAACTCACAGTTGATAATCTCTCTGAAACTCAAAACTTCCCCGGATTCAGTTCTTTCCTTCTCTCCACCACCTACACTCCATAATATTGCCATTATTCTTTTCTAAAAGTCCACATTTTCTAGGTCTTTAAATGTAAATCAGTCTTTTCTACAAAGAAAACAATCACAAAATCTCAGCAATAATGAAAAGCAAATATTTCAGTGGTTCCAATCTCCACAGTATTTGTCTTTTCCTGTTGTTTATGAACATATAACTTCACTTTCCTATTTTGCAGATTTTTTCATTACTTACCCCTTCTCCCATTAAAGTCTTTCCTCAGATATTCCATGCCAGCTGAAGTTTTTAATATAGACAGTATATATAAAAGTCTTAAAAAAAATACAAGGAAAATCCCAAAATGGCATTTTGGGGTTAAAGTTGAGTGAAAAGAGGCCAGTGGGATCTCCAAAGTTTCTCTAAAACCAAACTAGAGAGGCAGGAGATGTCATTCCTCTTAATACATCTGCTACCATTTGGACTCTGCTCCAGTAGCAGGTATAACTGAAGACAGTGTGGTGAAGGATGACTTTAATTTAGCTGGTAGAGTATGCCATGATCTTACTTGCTCAAACCATGATTTGCTAAGTCAACCGCTTTTGTAACTGATGAACCTTCTTCTGCAAACTCATATAACTACAATGGATTCACAGAGCACCATCATGGACAAGCTGTTCTACAAGAGGTACCAGACAGGCCTTCCATGTTCAATTTCAGTAACACTGGATAAAAGGCTTGCAAACACATGAGAGATTAGATTCTGGAGTTAGTTAGGGGACTATTTCTCATCAACAGTAAAGGTCATTGAAACTCCAAGAACTACAGCCTTTAATTAAAAAATAAATGTCTTGCCAAATTAAAATTAAAATCAAAATTTGCAGGCCACTGTTTTATCTCCTGTTTCCAGTCTACCTACTGATTGCACACAGCTACACACAAGAAATGTTGGAAAAAAAAACACTGATTAAGTCCTAAGTTCTTGTTTAATGTTTAATTTTTTTCATTTTTGTAGTTATCATCACCCACTTTATGGATCAAAGCATTGTCGTGGCAATGGGGCTTGTATAACTCAATGAAGAATTGATGCTTTTGAACTATGGTGCTGGAGAAGACTCTTAAGAGTCCCTTGGACAACAAGGAGATCAAATCAGGCAATCTTACAGGAAATCAGCCCTGAATATTCATTGGAAGAACTGATGCTGAAGTTGAAGCTCCAGTACTTTGGCCACCTGATGCGAAGAGCCAACTTATTGGAAAAGATCCTGATGCTGGGAAAGATTGACAGCAGGAGGAGAAGGGGGCGGCAGATAATGAGATGGTTAGATAGCATCACCGACTCAATGGACATGAATCTGAGCAAACTCCAGGAGATAACAAAGGACAGGGATGCCTGGTGTGCCACAGTCCATGGGGTCACAAAGAGTCAGACACAACTTAGCGACTGAACAACAACAACAATTATCATCAGTTTCAATATCTACCTGATATCTCATTCTCACTAAACAGGATGATATTGAAGGCCAACAAAAAGCAAAGGGACTATTCCAGACATGTGGATACAAGTATATCTCCACCACTTGCTCACTGATTCATTTGATGTCAGTCTTCTTATCTGAGGCTCTCAGATACCAAGAGCTTTGGTTTATTTGAAAGCATCTTCCAAACTGAACAAGAAGAGCAAAGTCATCTGGTTCTGCATTCATTGCTCAAGTATAATGGAGAGAATTAAAGACTGATGGAAGCAGACGAGGTGGGCTGGGGTCAAGTGAGCCATCATGACAGGAAGTCAATGTCCTACAATGGGGAAAAGACCAGAGAGGTAAATAAGTGTTAAACTGTAGGGTTCTTGGAATGCTGGGTTGGCAATTTTCCTTCACTAACTGTTTTAAAGCAGAAAAATGACATGATCTACATCTTAGGAAGACCTCTTTGGAGAGACCTGAGTCTGGCTGCCAGGATGGTTAGGAAGTAATCACTGAGCCCTCAGAAAGAGGTTGCTGAGAACCTGAAAAGGTGGATCTAAATGGGGCGGGGGTAGGGGGGATTGACAGACATCAAGCGGACTAAATTTAGTGATTAACTGTATAAACTTATAAATTTCTAATAAAATCATAAGATGCTTAAATGCAATAAGGCATCATAATGACTCTTTTATTTTTTTTATGAAATATGAAAAATACAGAGGAAAATGTGAGTATCCATTCACTTACCACCCAGGTTAAGATAAAATGCTACAGATATAAAGTCCACTATATGCTCTTCCCCAAACCCAATTTCTCCTTCTTGCTCACAGGCTACCTCTATCCTGAATGTATGAAATTTATCCACATTCTCTTTTTTCTCTTCCCCTCGTCCCTTTCCTTATCTGCTGTCACCACTATGCTTCTTTATAAAGAAATACTCTCTTGCTAAACCACAGCTTTAAATATTTGCCTGTATTGTGTCTGAATTCTGGATGAATTTTCTAACTGGTTTCCTTCTCTACATGTTGCCATGCCCCCACAATGGTCCTAGCAATCCCCTTCTTCACATGACATAAAACTACATATCTCTCTCATTTGTTCTGACACTGTCATGACACTGGTCATAAATCAATTATTTGCCAGTTACTCTGCTAAGGACTAGAAATACCATAGACATGATAAATTCATTGTAATCACTGAGTAGGTATTTGGTGAATGAGTGAATAATAAGCCTCTATTCTTGCCCTGAGCACATACATGCATGTTCAGTCACTTCAGTCGTGTCCAGCTCTTTGTGACTCCATGGACTGTAGCCCACCAGGCTCTCTGTCTGTGGGATTTCCCAGGCAAGAATACTGGAGTGGGTTGCCATTTCCTTCTCCAGCCCTGAGCACATAAAAAATGATAAAGAAGAAAGACAAAGCCACTATTTGATAAATGATATCAGACAGAGGAATGAAGGGCTATGGGAATATGAGCGCAGATGCCCCATAAAGGTGTGCCTGTGCTCACTGTGTCCGACTCTTTTCGACCCCATGGACTGCAGCCTGCCAGACTCCTCTGTCCATGGGATTTCCTAGGCAAGAATGCTGAAGTGGGTAGCCATTTCCTTCTCCAGGGGACATTCCCAACCCAGGGATCAAACTCAGGTCTCTTACATCTTATGCACTAGCAGGCAGATTCTTTACCATTGAGCCACCTGGGAAGCCCACCCCATAAAGGTAGTCCCTTGGTTTATTCCATGGTATATCAGAACGTTGTCACTTAATCTGATGACTTGTCACTTAATCATTTCGAGACCACTACCATTCTTGCACCTTAACAAGGTAAAGGCATAAAGAAAATATGCTTACTTGCCAAGATGAGAACCGCCCTCCCCGCCCCCCAGAAGATATTGCAGTACTGGTCGGACAATATCCACTTCCCCCAGAGTGGCAGTGGAGAGACACCACCAGCTCATCACCAGACATCGACTCGGGCCCCACCTTGACCAATGCCTGGAAGCACTGTGCATGCAAGGACCACTCCAGAAAGACTTTCCTGCCTCCCCACTTCTAACAGTGGGGACTTGCCTTGACTGTGAGATGAAGGATTACTTACTTATCATAGTTACCCAACGATAATAATGGTCACAGCAAAACTAATAATAATGACTAGCATATATTGAGCACTTACTATATATGTGATATGCATATAAAAATTCACATGTGGCATCTTATGTAATCCTTACAGACTCTCCATGAAACATCAGGTCCTACCCCCTTCAGATCTAAGGACTCTACAGACTGAAAGTTAGGGAATGGAAAAAAGGTATTCCAAGCAAATGGAAATCAAAAGAAAGCTAGAGCAGCAATACTCATACCAGACAAAATAGACTTTACAATCAAATGACAAATCCTCTGAGCCCAAGGACAATAACACCATTCAAAAGTGTGTATTATATTGGGGTTTTCTGTAAATTCAAAGTCAGAGATGCTCTTAGAATATTCCTAAGAAACCAATATATTTTGAACACCATGTATTAAAACAAAAAAAAAAGTTTAAAAATTCATGTCTCATTATTTCCCACCATATTTCATGGAAAGTTTCCCAACTCACCCTCAAGATTGTTAAGCAGTCTCTCCAAAAAGAGCCAGAAAAGGCAGAGGTATGCCTATCTGAAAGCTTCCAATTCTTTAGGAAAATATTATGATAATAAAAGCAAGTTTTGGTGCCATGAGCAACTAATTATTGGCAAAATAGTAGTAATAATAACAATAATAGCATAAAGACTGAGAATGGGAAAGTCTGGGCAGGAGAAAAGTGATCCTTGGTGGAGGAGAAATCGATCAAAGCCAAGTTCGGCGATTATACTGACTGCATTGCTCATTTGTTTAGTTGACAACCAACAGTAGGTAAGGACTCACCTTCTCTCCACCTGCCACCCCAGGCAGTGGTTTCCTGTTGTCTGAGGCAGCAAGCCCTGGGCTGTGATTTGTGTTAGCAACAGTAGTTTCATTTCCATGGTTCCCTTATGATTTCTAGAGACAATTATATATATATATATATATTTTAAAGCTTGGCTGATTTTATTCATGGATTCCACCCAATAGCTGACACATTACAAGTGGCATAAGTTCACATTTTGTGATGTGTATCAACATCTCACAGTTATGAAGTACTGCATTATTAAGCAGAAAGGTCGTTTTAAAATGATGCATCTGTGACATCATATGCTCCTGTTGCTAATGGGAACCAGGGTGTCTCATTGGTCTTTGCTGGTTGAGGCCTCACAGAGGTCCCCTGGGATAGCACAGAGGCAGACTGGCAATTAGTCTCATCTTGGGTGTCAGTGCCAATGGGTGGCAGAGGCTGCAAAGAACATGCACTCATGGAAGAAAAGGACTCAAATAAATTATCAGGACATGTGGTCTATTCTTTAGTATTTTTTAGGACACAATAATTAACTCTGTTTAGGCACCACCTTCTCAAGAAGAGTTTCTGCAGAAGGTATAATATGTAGGCTGGATTTTTAAAGAAAAATAAGAATTCACCAGGTGGCAAAGTGGGTGAAGGCCTAGCAGATGGAAAAACATAAAGGCATTAGAATATTCTCAGCCTTGGTCGAGATGAGTTGTGAGGTTTACATGCATTTTTATGTGAGATCATAATATTTATCAGTTTGTGTAGGGATTATTTTTTAAATTCTTGAAATACCATTTAAAATGATAATCTCTTACATAGATGGGCTGCATTTATTTAATCACATTAATTTTGGGGAGTTAGGTTTTTCCCAACTTTTCTGTATTATAAACAAGCCTTCAAATAATATCTCTGTGTATAAATTTCCATCTGATTTTCTGATAATTTATTTAAAGACTATTCCCAGAAGTGGAAATATTCAGCAAAGGGGAATGGAAATACACGACCTTCTAGATGTGTATTGACAAATTGCTTTCCAGAAAAGCTTGCATCATCTGACTTTCCATCCACCTATTAGAGAGTGTATCACACTAAACCATTTGCATTTGGGAGCATTAATTTGATCAAAACTTGCTAATGTAATTGAGCTAAAATTTTGACTTGTTTGAACATTTTTTTCCTAATGTGAAATGGTCATTTGTTCATTAAGTAGTAACATCTCTCTTCTTTTGGAGAAGGTACTCTGACAGGGAGAATATCAATTTTTCTATTGCTTCTACTCACAGTGTGAAGAGTGGAAAGGATTACTGCCTACCATTCTGACCTGGTCTAAAGGGGTGGAGGGGGTGTGAGTAGAGGGACTTTAATCTCCAAACTTCTGCCTGGTGTTGGAATAACAAATGTTGCTGAGTCTGTGGCTTGATAAGTCTCAGAGCACGACCTAGAGGCAGAAGGATGAGGAAAGAAGAACGGACATTGCTCTGCCTGATAATGTAATGCTCCACCTTGCCTGTAGCAAAAGTCTCTTCTTTCTTATCTAAAAAGTACTGTCTGCTGCTGGGTGATGTGTATGTGTGTTCTTTTCACAATTATATGCCAAATTTTACATGGTCACATGGAACAGAGGCTGAACTCAGAATAGCTGAGGCAATAATAAACATTTGTTGGCATCAAATGTCAAATTGCTTGCTTAGTCATGTCTGACCCTTTGCAAGCATGGGGACTATATAGCCCTCCAGGCTCCTCTGTGCATAGGATTTCCCAGGCAAGAATACTGGAGTGGGCTGCCATTTCCTCCTCCAGAGGATCTCCCTGACCCAGGGATTGAACCCACATCTCCTATGTATCCTTCATTGCAGGTAGATTCTTTACCCTCTGAACCATCAGGGAAATTTAAATGCTCTATCCAGGGACTAAAACAATAAGCACAAGTCTTATCATTTTCTCGCTCTTGATTTAGACTTTATTTTCTTCTACACTGACTTCATTCTCAGTCAGACTTTCTCCATGGACCTGTCCACGTGGACCTCACCAGCTCCATACTTTCTGGGACTTTTAGTGGCTAAGATCTCAAAAAGAGAGGGTGCCTCTTTTTCAATCATTTTTCAATCATTTCAGGATAAGTCCTACCGAGGACTTTGACACATCTTAAAAATTCTACCCATTTTTGTACCAATCACCAAAGCCAGGAAGGATGTGGTACTCCGTGTTCTCTTTGTTGTTCAGTTGCTAAGTTGTGTCTGATTCTTTGCAACCCCATGAAAGGCAGAATGCCAGGCTTCTCTGCCACCGAGGAAGGAAAAGGATGACCATGCAACAATGAAGTCAATGACAACAATATGTGTGCTCATTCACTCGTGTCTGAGCCCTTGGTGCCCCAAGGACTGTAGCCCGCCGGGCTCCTCTGTCCATGGAATTTTCCAAAAAAGAATCCTGGAGTGGGTTGCCATTTCCAATAGCAATACCTCAACCTAACTCAAGTACAAAGTAGATTGACTCAACCACCCACACTAACAACTTGAGAGAATAAGATGGCCTATTGCCAGAGAAGAAGTGTATTTACCTTGCTCTCTATTATTCTTCCACATTCAGGATCCAGTATTTCATTAAAAACTATGAGATACACACAAAACGAAGGAGAAAAAAAAATCAGTGCATTGTTAGAAGATAAAGCAAATGACAGAATGAAAGCCAGAGACACCCCAGATGTTGGCACCATCATGCAGGAACTTTTATAAAACTACAGCTAATCTGTTCAAGGATCAAGTATAAAATATGGGCAACATGCATGAACACATGGGGAATTCAGCAGGAAGATGAAAATGATAATTAAAAGTCAGAAAGAAATGCTAGAAATAAAAATCACCCACAACAGAACTTTGGCATACGTAAAGCAGAACCTGATAGTACTGAAAAGAAAAATAGACAAATCTATAATTAAAATTAGAGATGTCAACACTTCCCTCCCAGTAACCAATAAATAACACAAGTAGGCAGAAAATCACTAAAGATATTGGAGACCAGAACATTACCAAACAAGCTGATATAATTGACATTTATAGAACATTTATTCACCCCAAAACAAGACACAAATTCTTTTCAAAGGCGCATCGAGCATTTATCTAGACAGACCATGTTCTTGTATAAAAACATATCTCAGTAACATAAAAGGAAGGAAATCATAAAAGTACCAAGATAATTTAACAGGAAAAAGATTTGATAAATAGTTCTGAAGTAACTGTACATTATATGTTAAAATGAAGAGAATGTCAACTCTTTCATTGCATCATACATAAAAATTAACTCAAAATGAGTCACAGACCTAAATAAAAGTGTTAAAACTATAAAACTTTTAGAAAAAAGATACATAAGCCCTTGTTATAGGAAAGATTTCTTAAATATAAAAAGCACAAATCATACAGGGAAATATTAACAAATTGGACATTATCAAATTTAAAACTATCCCTTTTTTTATATTCTACTTTCCTTGAAAAAAAGGCATGAGTTTTTAAATTTCTCTGGAACTTATTAAAGTCTGATTTTTTTTTTTCTCTATCACTGCTTATAATTCAGAGAGCCATCTTCATCCAGACTTTGAGTTAAAAACGTCTCATATTTCCTCCTTGTATCTCTTTAGGGACTTAAAAAGAAGTGGTTGAAAGCTACAACTATTCCCACTGTTACCACTGAATATAACTATCACATACTGCTTTGTATGTAAATATTACAATTACTTTGCAATTATCTGTTTGTCAGACTTTCCCCTTCGATGGGAAGAGTCTCATGAGAAGAAACCGCTCTTCATTAATCTCTGACCACTGTGTTTGGCACATGATAGAGACTTGACAAGGGTATCTTGAGAAATAAATGAGAGATAGGGGTCTGAACAGCTGGGCCTTATCCCTTCCCCTTCCATGGCCATGGGGTCAACACAGGCCTACTCACAGAACTCTTTATAAAAGCTAAATTCTGCTTTTCAGCATCTTGTGGTGTAACCTACAAAAACTAAGCCAGTCTCACCAGAGAAGCATATGTTCAGTTCAGTTCAGTCGCTCAGTTGTGTCCGACTCTTTGCGACCCCAAGGACCACAGCAAGCCAGGCCTCCCTGTCCATCACCAACTCCCGGAGTTTACTCAAACTCATGTGCATCGAGTCGGTGATGCCATCCAACCATCTCATCCTCTGTTGTCCCCTTCTCCTCCTGCCTCCAATCTTTCCTAGCATCAGAGTCTTTTCAAATGAGTCAGTTCTTCGCATCAGGTGGCCAAAGTATTGGAGTTTCAGCTTCAACATCAGTCCCTCCAATGAACACTCAGGAATGATCTCCTTTAGGATGGACTGATTGGACCTCCTTGCAGTCCAAGGGACTCTCAAGAGTCTTCTCCAACACCACAGTTCAAAAGCATCAATTCTTTGGCACTCAGCTTTCTTTATAGTCCAACTCTCACATCCATACGTGACTACTGGAAGGAAAAACCATAGCCTTGACTAGACAGACCTTTGTTGGCAAAGTAATGTCTCTGCATTTTAATATGCTGTCTAGGTTGGTCATAACTTTCCTTCTAAGGAGTATGCATCTTTTAATTTCATGGCTGCAGTCACCATCTGCAGTGATTTTGGAGCCCAAAAACATAAAGTCAGCCACTGTTTCCACTGTTTCCCCATCTATTTCCCATGAAGTGATGGGACCAGATGCCATGATCTTTGTTTTCTGAATGTTGAGCTTTAAGCCAACTTTTTCACTCTCCTCTTTCACTTTCATCAAGAGGCTCTTTAGTTCTTCTTCATTTTCTGCCATAAGAGTGGTGTCATCTGCATACCTGAGGTTATTGACACTTCTCCCAGCAATCTTGATTCCAGCTTCTGCTTCATCCAGCCCAGCATTTCTCACGATGTACTCTGCATATAAGTTAAATAAGCATGGTGACAATATGCAGCCTTGACGTACTCCTTTCCCGATTTGGAACCAGTCTGTTGTTCCATGTCCAGTTCTAACTGTTGCTTCCTGCCCTGCACACAGATTTCTCAAGAGGCAGGTCAGGTGGTCTGGTATTCCCATCTCTTGAAGAATTTTCCAGTTTATTGTGATCCACACAGTCAAAGGCTTTGGCATAGTCAATAAAGCAGAAGTAGATGTTTTTCTGGAACTCTCTTGCTTTTCTGATGATCCAACGGATGTTGGCAATTTGATCTCTGGTTCCTCTGCCTTTTCTAAATTCAGCTTGAACATCTGGAAGTTCACGGTTCACGTATTGCTGAAGCCTGGCTTGGAGAATTTTAAGCATTACTTTACTAGCGTGTGAGATGAGTGCAATCATATAGTAGTTTGAGCATTCTTTGGCAGTGCCTTCCTTTGGGATTGGAATGAAAACTGACCTTTTCCAGTCCTGTGGACACTGCTGAGCTTTCCAAATTTGCTGGCATATTGAGTGCAGCACTTTCACAGCATCATCTTTTAGGATTTGAAATAGCTCAACTGGAATTCCATCACCTCCACTAGCTTTGTTCGTAGTGATGCTTCCTAAGGCCCACTTGACTTTACATTCCAGGATGTCTGGCTCTAGGTGAGTGATCATACCATCGTGATTATCTGGGTCATGAAGATCTTTTTTGTACAGTTCTTCTGTGTATTCTTGTCACCTCTTCTTAATATTTTCTGCTTCTGTTAGATCCATACCATTTCTGTCCTTTATTGTGCCCATCTTTGCATGAAATGTTCCCTTGGTATCTCTAATTATCTTGAAGAGATCTCTAGTCTTTCCCATTCTATTATTTTCCTCTATTTCTTTGCACTGATCGCTGAGGAAAGCTTTCTTATCTCTCCTTGCTATTCTTTGGAACTCTGCATTCAAATGGGTTTATCTTTCCTTTTCTCCTTTGCTTTTCGCTTCTCTTCTTTTCACAGCTATTTGTAAGGCCTCCTCAGACAGCCATTTTGCTTTTTTGCATTTCTTTTTCTTGGCGATGGTCTTGATCCCTGTCTACTGTACAATGTCACGAACTCCATCCATAGTTCATCAGGCACTCTGTCTATCAGATCTAATCCCTTAAATCTACTTTTCACTTCCACTGTATAATCATAAGGGATTTGATTTAGGTCATACCTGAATGGTATAATGGTTTTCCCTACTTTCTTCAATTTAAGTCTGAATTTGGCAATAAGAGTTCATGATCTGAGCCACAGTCAGCTCCCAGTCTTCTTTTTGCTGACTGTATAGAGTATACATTTCTTTGTGTTTTGCCTTTCATGACATAGGAGGGCCTCATTACGTTACTTGCAATGAAAGGGTTTTCTCTGCTGGAAGGCAGTATAGCTAGAAGTTTAGACCAAAGGCTGTGGAAACCAAATTCGTGAGGTTAAAGGCAAGTTTTGCTTCTCACTAGTTTTGCAAAGATAGTGTCTTTCCCTATAAGATGGGGAAAGTACATCTCTGATAGGGCCATTTCGAGGATTAGTTGAGATAACATACGTGAATATAGCACCTAGGAAGGACACAGTGAAGGTGAGATCTCTTTTTGTTAGCTATATTGTTGTTGTTTCTAAGTCATGTCTGACTCTTTTGCAACCCCATGGACTGTAGCCCACCAGGATCCTCTGTCCACGGGATTCTCCAGGTAAGAATACTGGAGTAGGTTGCCATTTCGTTTTCTAGGGGATCTTCCAGACTCATGGATCAAACCCGAGTCTCCTGCACTGGGAGGTGAATTCTTTACCACTGAGCCATCTGGGAAGTTCCTTTATCAGCTATGTTGTCCCTCTATCCATTTCACTGAGGGTTAACATTTCACTGACGGTTTGCAGTGAAAACTGTATAGGCTAGTACATTAGGACGAGGCGGAGGGCCAGGGGCAACAATGAGTTGTATATTTTCATGCCCACTGGTCTTGCTGGTTGGAAGAAGGCAACTCTCTTAACATCTCTGGCTATGTTAAGAATGAAGGCCTGTGTTTAACCTTCCTGGATCCTGTGGTTCTGAGATTATCCCACAGGATGGCCATGATTGATAGAAGAGCGTTCTCAGCAAGCTTTGCTCTTGTACTCTGTCTCTGCAGAGATGAACCATTATTTTTCATCTCATCCTGTTGTCAGGGTCCCTCCATTATCCCTGATGTCTCCACTGACACATATGCTGAAAGGTCTGAGAGCCTGGGCGCCACCCTCATTCAGCTTCATTCGTGCGGTGATTTCTCACCTATTGAGAACTATTTGGGTATCACTCCAGCAGCTGGCTTTCTCCTGCTCTTTTTATGTCTTTTGCTTGCTTTACAAATTAGAGAGAAAAATTCTTTCCTCCTTTTTTATTTCTGTCATGGGGCTGAGGGCTGGGAGGAAGCTGATCTTCAAATATCTCTTTCTAGATGCTCAGACCACAGGAAATCGAAGGGCACTGTAGAATTTGCTTTTAAGCTAAAGTAAATACATCTGGGATTGTACCTGCTGGGTTTCTGGGCTGTAAGTAAATACTAAACAAGTGGTTATTTCACCAGGATTTTAAATACAGGCTCATTTGCTTCTGTGGAATTCTAAGTGAGACTCATTTTTGAAACGGCTGGTGAAGAGAGACCACAAACTCTGTATTCTAGGCAAATGGTATAACCTCCCAAGGCCATCCACCATCTGCCAGCCAAGTGTCTAAATTGCTCCAGCGCAAATCCCACTCCAGTAAACAACATTAACCAAAAGGTTCACTTTGCTGAATCATTTTCAAGTCCTGAAAAGTGGTCCACACTGACATTCAGCATGGCATGAGGGGAGAAGACATCACTTTAGAGGAAGAGTGATCTGAGTTTGAGTAATTTGCAGAAAAGTATGAAGACTAATAATAATAAAATCATAGTAGATCCTGCTTACTGGCAACTTACTCCTTCCTGGCCCTGGGCTCAGCACTTCCCAATATCATCTTGTTGCATTCTCAACACAACTCTTGGAGGTGAACACATTACCTACTTTTGCAGATGACAAAAGGGAGGCTCTCAGAACTTCAACGACCTCACCCCAACTCACACAGATGGTAAATGGCAGAACCAGGATTCATACCCTGTCCTGCTGGAAACACAAAACTGCTCTGAATCAGTGGTTTCCTGAATCAGGACTCCGGGCAAGCGCACTTCCTCAGCTATACATGCATCTCCTAAGGAGCCTGAAAAAACAGAAACCACTGGCTCTGTCCTGGGAGATACTGAATCAGAGCTCTCAGATATGAGCCAGGAAATACTTACAGGAGCCACAGCCCAGCATACACTCTACAATAACCCCTGGGCTATGGCATCTGGTCCCATCACTTCAGGGCAAATAGAAGGGGAAAAAATGGAAACTGTGGCAGATTTTATTTTGTTTGGCTCCAAAATCACTGCAGACAGTGACTACAGCCATGAAATTAAAAGACATTTGCTCCTTGGAAAAATTACTATGACAAACCTAGACAGCATATTAAAAAGCAGAGACATTACTTTGCCGACAAAGGTCCATCTAGTCAAAGCTATGGTTTTTCCAGTAGTCATGTATGGATGTGAGAGTTGGACCATAAAGAAGGCTGAAGTGAAGTGAAGTGAAAGTCACTCAGTTGTGTCCAACTCTTCACGACCCCATGGACAATACAGTTCATGGAATTCTCTAGGACAGAATACTGGAGTGGGTAGCCTTTCCCTTCTCCAAGGGATCTTCCCAACCCAGGAATCGAACCCAGGTCTTCCACATTGCAGGCAGATTCTTTACCAACTGAGCCATAAAGGAAGCCCAAGAATACTGGAGTGGGTAGCCTCTCCCTTCTCCAGTGGATCTTTCCAACCCAGGATTCAAACTGGGGTCTCCTTCACTGCAGGTGGATTCTTTACCAACTGAGCTATCAGGGAAGCCTCGAAGAAGGCTGAGCACCAAAGAATTGATGCTTTCAAACTGTGATGCTGGAGAAGACTCTTGAGAGTCCCTTGGGCTGCAAGAAGATCAAACTAGTTAATCTATTCATTGGAAGGACTGATACTGAAGCTCCAATACTGTGGCCATCTGACGCAAAGAGCTGACTCATTGGAAAAGACCCTGATGCTGGGAAAGATTGAGGGCAGAAGGAGAAGCGGGTGACAGAGGACAAGACGGCTGGATGGCATCACCAACTCAATGGACATGAGTTTGAGCAAGCTCCAGGAGATGGTGAAGGCCAGGGAAGCCTGGTATGCTGCAGTCTGTGGGGGTGCAGGATCAGACACGACTTAGCAACTAAGCAACAACATTAATAATCCATGGACTCTGGATTTGTGGGAGAAGATTACAGAAAGAGTCTCTATATTATGGCTAAAGAACAGAGAAAGACGGCTTGGCTTGGAGGTAAAAACACAGGCTGTCATCTATGGGCAAGTTGCCTGATGGTGCTGTACCTCAGATTCACACATCTAAGACAGGTGTCATGGCATGTATCCCTGTATCTTCTAGTATCGTCTAAGGTTTCAGCGAAGATCAGAAAAGATCAGAAAAGATCATGGTAGAGTGCTGTATACACACATATCATATACATAATACTCTAGTATTCTATTTCTTGAATGCCCTGGGTAGAGAAGACTTCAGTGCTCTATCCAGAACAATGTGGATTCTGTTTTCACAATTTTTACAAATTGAGGTATAGAAACAGATCACCAGTCCAGGTTCAATGCATGAGACAGGTGCTCAGGGCTGGTGCACTGGGATGACCCAGAGAGATGGGATGGGGACAGAGGTGGGAGGGGGGTTCAGGATGGGGAACACATGTAAACCCATGGCTGATTCATATCAATGTATGGCAAAAACCACTACAATATTGTAAAGTAATTAGCCTTCAACTAAAGTAAATAAATAAATAAATAATTGAGGTATAGTGTGGATCAGTGGTAAAGAATATGCCTGCAACGCAGGAGATGTAGGTTCCATCCCTGGGTCAGGAAGGTCCTCTGGAGAACAAAATGGCAACGCACTCCAGAATTCTTGTCTGGGAAATCCCATGGACAGAGGAGCCTGGCAGGCTACAGCCCATGGAGTCACAAACAGTCGGACACAACTTAGTGGCTAAACAACAATAGCTGGTTCACAATATTCTATTGCAAATTCCACTCCCCACACGCACATCTCAGTGCCCTTCTTCACCACCATCAGCACCTGGGGTTCTTCTGAAGGCTGCCCTGAGGCAACTGAAGTTGCTTTGTCCTTAGAGGTTTACCGGGTGTCAGGGAGGACTGGAGGCCCTCCAGGCTCAGATCCCATTCTGAGGCAGAACCTTCCCTGAAAAGTTCCTTCTGCGGGAGCAGGACTCTAGGATTATAACTGATATCACATCCTCACATGGCTTTTCCCCCTTTCCTGTCCCACCTTGCTCATTCCCCTGCCAGTCTCTCCTGGGAACCCTTCTATAATAAACTGCACGGGAATCTTCCACTGACTAACCTAACCTCTAGGTTTCCTCTCAAAGTCTGACAGCAGTGCCCTTCTATCCAGGACCTAAGAACACAGACACTCATCACTTTGCCTGCGTCTTTCCTTCTTCCCAAGCCCAGTGCCATCTTCTTGTCTGAGGTTGTGATGGAGTTCTAGACTCTCACTCTGATCATCAACACTTTCTTCCCTGCCTTTCAGTTGAAGGCACTTGCAATGCTGAGGGTGGAAGGCAGCCCCGGAGTAGACTGTGGCCCATTTGCTTGCATGCATGCTAAGTTGCTCTAGTCATGTCCAACTCGTTGCGACCCCATAGACTGTAGCCCGCCAGGCTCCTCTGTACATGGGATTCTCCAGGCAAGAATACCGCGGTGGGTTGCCATGCCCTGCTCCAGGGCCCATTTGCTTGGTAAGTGCCAAATCTCTTCCCAGAGGCAGTGAATGAAATAGCTGCTCAAATGGGAGAAAGGGGGAAAGAGGAGAAACTGATGGGGTGATAGTAGTTCATATTTTCAAAACATTGTTTTACCACATGAAACTCAGTATCACAATTGCTTTTTTCATTTTTGCTTACTGTTACTGCTTACTGCTTTTTACTCCTTGGTTCTCACTGATTAAGATTTTGGGAAAGAAGTTTCCCCACTATTAGTTTCTCACTATTCTCTTTCGAATGGCAGATGAAGGTCCACCTAAATAGGACTCCATGCTGCCGGATCCCTCTCTTTGACTCTCTTATCCTAGGCTGAACAGGATTCATAGGGTGCGAGGGAGGTCAAAATTCCCAAAATTTCTAGATGAAAAGGAACATCTATGAACACTAGGAAGTTTAGCTTTTTGAACAACCAAATATTTTTCACAATGCAGCTATTTCACTTTAACTTATTCAGGCTACAGTAGGAAATTCTCAGAAGAAAAAATAAAAACCTGAACTCTTAGAGTCAGTGCATCCTTCAACCTGAATATTAAACATCTATAAAACCCCAAAATAGCTGTATGAAACTATTTTAGGGAAAGGATTGACACAATGATCCTAAAATGAATGTTACCAACTGCTTCATATCCTATATTTAGAAAGCATCTGTTTATGTTGTTTTGCTGTGCTAATGATTGAAATATGAATGGTTTGATCATCTTTCAAATATCAAATAACCTTTATTTTGACAAATGTCCTTATTGGTTCAGTATTTCAAACCCAAGTACCTAGAATGAAGCATCATAGTCAAATTTTTTTTTTTTTTGGCCATTAAGAGAAGCAACTCTAGGGCCTTAGGGATCACAGAATCACCTTACATCCCAACCTACTACCTGGTGCAGACCATGTGATGCTGAAATAGATAGGTGAGAATCAGAACATTTGCCCCCTCGAACAGCTATTTCAGCTGCATACTGACAAACAGTGGGAACGGCTGGTATTTTACTTATGGCTAACAGATTTAAGTTTTTAACAAATGACCAAGAAAACTGGATTTTTTTTAAAAAAAATAAACTTATGGCTGAGATGACTGAGATGGCAGAGGAAAAGATCAATTTCCAATCAATATGGAAAAACTGATTAAAAACTCTATAAATAATTCAAACTCAGGGCCTGTAGCAATAAGCTACTTAAAGCTTATAGGAAGGAAAAAACACAAAGCCCATGAATGAAGAAAAAGGCATCAATACTTTTAGGTATTGAATGAAAAAGACTGAATTCCATTTCAATATTCCTTCAGTAAAATTTTACCTTATTTGTTTTATTTGTTTGGCCATACTGCTCAGCATATTAGGTCTTAGTTCCCCAACCAGGGATCGAACCTATGCCCCCTTGCATTGGAAGCATGGAGCCTTAACCACTGGACCACCAGATAAATCCAGTAAAACTTTAAATGATGTTTATAAACATACTGCAAAAACCTGAAAATAATAATAAAAAACTATTATCATATAATGGTACATATATAAGAACATTTTAAAATGTATGTACCAATTTCATGTCATCAGTGATTACATCCATATGTACTAGAAGGTATACATAAAACTACCAGTTGAGTTAGATTTGAGGCACCATTTTCCAAACTTTCTGTAATATGGTTAAATTCCTCATAAAAATATGAAAATATAGACCCATTAAAAATTACATCAATTTTTAAATGGGCATCAAGGCACACTTTACAGAGCTCTGAAATCCAGCTAAACTTTGCAGTCACTGTTTGCCGGCTGGCAGAAATGCCAGGGCTGCCACCACCTCTCTGTTCCCTGAAACCTGCAGAACAGGTGTCAGGGGCTTGAAGAAAACTGCAGAAACATCTGCCCCCATGTCTACCTTCAGCCTTCAGCACATTAGTTTCCACCAGGATCCCTGCCTCCCTCTCCCCAGTCAAGTGCCCTCCCCTAGTGCTGGTTTTATAACAAAATGAAGGAGTTTTTCTTTATAAATAAAGATCATTTGCACAGATGAAAAAATCTTAGAAAGACAATGTGGATATCACTACAACCACAGAGAAGCTATACCACAACCCTTAACTAAAAATCATATAGAACACTTTACGTTTCCAGTACACAGCGAAACAACAAATAAAATCATAACTATGTAAACAAAAGAATGTATGTGTGTGTGCTAAGTCACGTCGGACTCTGTGCAACCCCGTGGACTGTAGCCCACCAGGCTCCTCTGTCCATGGGATTCTCCAGGCAAGAATACTGGGGTTGCCATGCCTGCCTCCAGGGAATCTTCCCCACTCAGGGATTGAACCTGCATCTCTTACATCTCTTGCACTGGCAGGCAGGTTCTTTACCACAAGTGCCACCTGGGAAGCCCAAACAAAAGAATGACTGCTGCTAAATCACGAACTACAGCAGCATCTCGGTTTAATTAATTGAAAGCAATGTTTTTTTTTAAAAGCTGCCGTGAATCTATTCTCCTTAATTTTTCACTTCTATTTAACACAAGCTGGGGTATAAAAATTCTCTTAGAGATCCTTGTGGAAGACATGAGAAATGGAACGCTGGATTCAAATTATATATGATGAAAAGAAAAATAAACCAGACAAAAAAAGCATACACGCGCATGCGCGCGCGCGCACACACACACACACACACACACACACACACACACACACACACAACTATTCTCAAACTGCTGCATTGATGACCTTGAATCAGTGTTCGGAACAGCTGGACTCAACAGAGGGACAAAGTTTTAATGACACCCCAGTCCATTCATTCTGCTTACTGCTTCCTTCTTATGCATGTACACAGAGGGATACATGATAAAAGATACCTGGGTCTAATCAAGGCTAATATTCTTTTCAACAAGTATGAAATGAATATTCTAAGTGATAAGGAATCACTTAGATGCCATAGTTAATTGGCAGCGTTTTTTATTCCTTTGTTGTTCAGTCGCTCAGTCGTGTCTGACTCTTTGTGGCCCCGTGGACTGCAGCACACCAGGCTTCCCTTTCCTTCACTATCTCGCAGAGTTTGTTCAAACTCATGTCCACCGAGCTTGTGATAACATCCAACCATCTCATCCTCTGTCATCCCCTTCTCCTTTTGCCTTCAATCTTTCCCAGAATCAAGGTCTTTTCCAATGAGTCTTTTCTTCCTTAGTGGAATATAAAATAATGGTAAAATCTTGCAATCAGTGGTGACTTAGATTGAATAAAATGTAGCATTCCAACACCAGTCCTTTTCAGCAGGTTTTGTAGCTACTTTGAGCTGTTATCCATTATTTTGGAACTACTGTGCTCTTCTATTTTGTTTAACACCACACCCATCATTTAGGGGAAAATTATTAACAAGGAGTTGTGAATGGATAGAAGTCCTGAAAACAAGGCCAGTGAGATGATACTGAGACTGAAGATGATTACACTCAATTTCAGGAAAAACAGCTATATGGGACTTTTTATGCGTTCTAATCATCTGGGAGAAAGAATTGATCTTTAGGGTTAGAAAGAATTTCAACTGGCAGAAAAAACCTAACTCCTGGGAGCAAGTCAAATAAAAACCTCATCCCACTCCCGGAATTCTCTCTTCCAGGAAGAGATTGTGTCGAGGAGAAAGCATCTGAGAACGGAAAGAGAAGATGTTAGGAAAAAACTGGGGACAGGGGAAGTGAAAGAAGAAGGAATCAGAGGATGCACTTCCTAGAGGAACAGAAAACCTCTGCAGTTGTCCTAGTCACTCACTTAGCAAATGTTCATTGAGCATCACCATGTACCAGGACCTGTGCTGTGATGAAGGGATTTAAAATTAAGGATGACTCAGCCCCACAGTGGTAAAGAAACCAATTTCTGGAGATACGAGTTCAATCCCTGGGTGGGGAAGATCCCCTGGAGGAGGGCATGGCAACCCACTTCGCTGTTCTTGCCTGGGAAATTCCATGAACAGAGGAGCCTGGCTGGCTGCAGTCCGTGGGGTCACAGAGTCAGACATGACTGAAACAACTAAGCAGCAGCAACATATTATAAACTGGAGGACCCCAATTTATATTTTCATAGAAAAATCTAAGCTTCTGCCCCTTCTGTCTGCCCCTCCTTCATCAGCGGGAAGGAGAACTCTGGTGCCAGATATTACCAGTTATAAACCACGAAGGCAGTTACACTTTGTACATCAGAAGAGCTCTCAGAAATAACTGGGCATTCAAAAAGCATCACTGCAGGACTCAGGTGCACAGAGTGATTATTTCTGATGATAAAATTCTTTAGGACTCATATCACTGAATTTTATTAATAAGATCTTCTATATCTTCAAAGATTCTCTGAATGTAACTATCATCCCTTTAAGGTCACTTCTACCTATTATGATCATTTCCCCTCCAAAGGAGGGAGGAACATGACAGACAGTTGATGTGTCTGAAACTGAAAAGGGGGAGTGGGGATCTGCTGTGTTCATTCAAAATGGGCAGAATATTCTGTTCCTTTCTCACTAGGGTAAACAGCACATATTCCTTAAGGTCAAGCAAGTACAGAATCTCAAGCATGAATAATTAATAAGGATGTACAAGATGTCAGAACTCACGTTCCCTGGGTTTGCTAAGATACAGATAAATTGGAGTCTGACAAAAACAAATTGTGTTTAATAACCCTTAAAGACATGATCTCTGAAGCATTTCGCACTGCTCCGGTTGCCCCTTGTCCAACTTCTTCTATCTTAATTTATAGTTGACAAAGACTAGCAAGAAAAGAATGTTTGAACTTAAGTAATAAAATCAGTTACAAAACCACTTACTTTATCACACATTTAATGTGTTTCCCTACCCCCTCCCTTTTTTTAAAAAAAAAAATATAACTTTCTAATCTCTCTATTTAGGGAAGACACATAAAGTATCATTTAGTTTCAGCTGAGAAAGCATCTTCCAGAACTAGCTCTGTGATCAGAGTCATAGGCTGAAGCATCTTTGTGAACTTTCTTGGCTACGTGGAAGAGATGGGTGGTAGAGAGTAGGCCCACTTAGAGGTAGAAAAGAAAAAGTCATCTGATATCTCTGTGCTTAGTTGCTCAGTTGTGTCCGACTCACGGACTGTGGCCCGCCAGGCTCCTCTGTCCATGGGATCCTTCAAGCAAGAATTTTGGAGTGGGTTGCCATGCCCTCCTCCAGGGAATCTTCCCAACCCAGGGATCAAACCCAGGTCTCCTGCATTGCAGGTGGATTCTTTGCCGTCTGAGCCACCAAGAAAGTAAAACTTTCCAATACTGGACATAGTTCTATCTTGGGCAAAAGGTTGAAGCCAGGGAGAAATTATATTGCTACAAGATTCTGTATTCCTCCAAATTTTTATCTATCACTTCTCCTTGGGGGACCTTTAAACCTCTCCATTATTTCTTGACAAATGTTATTCATTTGTCTTTTTGGCTTCTCCAAATATTTTCTTCCTTCAAGAATAGATGTGCCCATGGGACTTCCCTGGCAGTGCAGTGGTTAAGATTCTACACTTTCAATGCAAGGGGTGCAGGCTCAATCCCTGATCTGGGAACTAAGATCCCACATGTGGTGTGGTAGGGTGTGGCCAAAAAATAAATAAAGATTAAATGTGGTCAGCTAGGGATCAACTGTGCATGTCTCACAATTGAAGGAGAGAAAACGTGATGACTCTGAATTACCTCAAAAGGGATTTAATACAAATAATTCCTTCCCACAAAAAAGGAAAGCATTACCAAAATTCAACGCAGCATTCAAGGTTAAGTAGGTCCAAAGGCTTTCAGCAACTCTTCAACTGTGCTGTGCTTAGTCGCTCAGTCATGTCCAACTCTTTGTGACCCCATGGACCGTAGCCTGCCAGGCTCCTCTGTCCATGGGATTCTCCAGGCAAGAATACTGGAGTGGGTTGGCATGCCTTCCTCCAGAGGATCTTCCCAACCAGGTCTCCCACATTGCAGGCAGATTCTTTACCATTTGAGCCACTAGGGAAGCCCATGAATACTGGAGTGGGTAGCCTATCTCTTCTCTAGGGGATCTTCCCGACCCAGGAATCAAACCAAGGTCTCCTGCATTGCAGGTGAATTCTTTATCAGCTGAGCTACCGGGGAAGCCCAACTCTATAACTACCTAGAGTTAAATTATGTCTTCAGTGTGTGCCTTTCCTAGTGTTGTGTGTGTGTGTATATGACAAAATAATGTTACTTACAAAACTTCTTTAGAGCCTTGACCAGCCCCACAAAGGAAAACAATTTTTTCTCTATCTCAAATAGTTAATTTAGATTGATATTAAGAAAAATCAAGGGTCTAAAAATGGGATTAGGAAGGCCAAATCATTAAGGGAAAAGGGAAAAATACATTTCACAAATTATCAATCACTGAGTATAAAGACTACATTAAAAAATTATTATTTTCTGATAAATCTAGAACTTCTGATCACTGAGGAAATAATGTATTATTCACTCAATGGTGTTGGAACACACTACTAATCATTTGTACAACAAATTACAATAGTTCATATATTATACAGCACCAAAATGAATTCCATGTGGATTTTAGATTTAGACATAAAAATAAAATATTAACAGAAAGTCGAAGTGATGATTTATGAAATCATGTTGTGGAAACAACCTTTGCAAGAATTGTGCCAAAAACAAAAACCATTTTTTAAAAAGATGTTATAGGATGAGATGGTTAGATAGCATCACTGACTCAATGGACATAAATCTGAGCCAACTCTGCGAGATACTGAAGAACAGGAAAGCCTGGCATGCTGCAGTCCATGGAGTCACAAAGAGTCGAACAAGACTTAGTGAGTAAACATGTTTAATCATATAAAATTAGAACTTATCTGTATCAAAGAACCATTGTGAAAAAAATTAAAACAATACAAAAAATCTAGAAAAAATATTAGCAACATATGATGAGAAAAGAATTTAGGTACTGAAAGTCTATCACAAACAAATCAGAAAAATGAAACAACTTGTGGAAAAGATTACAAATAAGATGAAAAAAGCACTTTACAAAGATGAAACCTACCAGTCTACAGCATATGAAAAGATGTACAAAGCACTAGTCATCAAGGAAATGCACATTAAAACAATAATGAGATGCTATTTTTCATCCATCAAGTCACCAAAGATTTTTTTAAAGCTAAAATTCTAGGGCTTAGCAAGTGTTCTGAAAAATGGTCCCTCAGAGAAGCATAAATTAATATATATTTTCCGGAAGCCAGTCGGGTGATATGTATGAAAAGACCTAGAATTGTTCTTTCTCTTTTTCCCAAGGCTCCTATTTCTGGAAATATTCCTTATCTAATAAGATGAATGGCAATATATTAACATGTATCTGAGAATCACAAAGCACACTGGCTCATCCACCTCCATCCCAACTCCCTGTATCAAAAGATGTCAACTTTGTTTACATATGCACTGCAAATAGTTTCTCCAAATATAGTTGTTTTTGACCCTTATGTTAATTTTTCAATACAAAATTTAAAAATTTCTACAAATTTCTTTAAACAGTGGGACAGGAGAGAAGGTGGGAAGACTTGAGAGAGTAGTGTTGAAACATATACGTTATCACGTGTAAAACAGATGGCCAGTGGGAATTTGCTGTATGATTCAGGGAGCCCTAGGTCAGTGGCCTGTGATGACCTAGAGGGGTGGGATGGGGAGGGAACTGGGAGGGAGGTTTAAGATGGGGGGGGCATATGTATACCTGTGGCTGATTTATGCTGATATATGGCAGAAGCCAACCACAATATTGCGATTATCTTTCAATTAAAAATTAAATTAAATTTTAAAAATAGAATATGTCTTTAAATTGCTGGTTGGTTTGAATCATTTCTAAACCAGGCTCACACACTACTTTGGATTTCATGTCTCTTCTTAGATCTCCTTTAACCTAAGAATTTCTGCTCCTTTTTCTCTCTTTCTTTCTTTTTTCTTGTTACTCAATTGTGACAGAAACCAGATTCATTACCCTAAAAAACGTTCCTACTGTTCAGATATACTTGTCGACCTCCTTGTGGTGTCAGGTAACTTATTCCTTTGTCTCTACAATTCCTGTAAATAGAAGCTAGCTCTAAACACTTGATTAGACTCAGGTTTAGGGTTTTTGGGTTTTTTTCTGTAAGAATAAGAATACTTCACCAGTGTTACTATGGGCTTCATATAGCATCCTGTCATAAGACAGACAATATCTGATTGTCTCACCTACTGACACTAAGATTGGTCTGGACTGATTTAATTTTCTCATCACCTAGAGCTCTATAGTTACCCCAAATCGTGTTCTTTTAATCGTGAATTTTCAGAGTAAGAATTTGGTACCTAATTACTTCAAATAGTGTTCAATTATTTTATTTTTAATTTTTCATCATGAACCTACGGGTTTTTGTATATTCAATGTGCAACCAGATGACTGTCAACCAGTCATTTCCACTTATAAATTGTCCCATTTTTTGGCCCGTGGGAGCCCTGTCACGTTGGTTCTTATATCCTTTGGTATAAAATTAACATATTTTTAAAAATGAGCTTTTAATTTCAGAATTGTTTTACTTTTATAGAAAAATGGCAAAGACAATATAAAGAGTTCTCATATGTTTCACACACCCATTTTCCCTTACTATTATTAATGACCTCTTACGTTAGTATGGTACATTTGTCACAATTAATGAGACAATATTGATACATTTTCCAAATGACTTAAAGTCTATACTGATTGTTTCTCGTATTTTGTTGTTACAAATAATGCCATAGGGAATAGACTTCTGCATAAAGCATTTCAAATTTTTCCTATGTATGTTGAGATAGATTTCTAGAAGTGGAATAGCTGAATTAAAGATAAATTTGTTATGTAGTGATGCTAAACTCCTCTTCATGGAGTTTCACTTTGCATGCTGCTACTGCTCAGTCGCTTCAGTCGTGTCCGACTCTGTGCGACCCCATAGACGGCAGCCCACCAGGCTCCGCCCTCCCTGGGATGCTCCAGGCAAGAATACCGGAGTGGGTTGACATTTCCTTCTCCAGTGCATGAAAGGGAAAAGTGAAAGTGAAGTCGCTCAGTTGTGTCCGACTCTTAGCGACCCCATGGACTGCAGTCTACCAGGCTCCTCCGTCTATGGGATTTTCCAGGCAAGAGTACTGGAGTGGGGTGCCATTGCCTTCTCCGTCACTTTGCATTGTCACTAGCAAATACTCAAGTGAATCTGTTGCCTCCAACCATATCAATAGAGAATAGACTAAACTTGGGATTCTGTCAACTGCAAATCTGAGAAGTGTGTTTTGGATAATTTTAGCTTGCATTGCTATTACATTGAATATACTGCTTTCCTGATGGCTCAGCAGGTAAAGAATCCGCCTGCCAATGCAGGAGACACAGGAGACATGGGTTTAATCCCTGGGTCAGGAAGATCCCCTGGAAGAGAGAATGGCAACCCACTCCAGTATTTTTGCCTGGAGAATGCCACGAACAGAGGAGCCTGGCCAGCTACATAGGGTTACAAAGAGCTGGACATAAATTAGCAAGTCCCCACCTAAGCAAATTTTTGTGTGTTTTTGAGTGATTTTCATGTCATATTTCATATGAAATATTTGTTCATATATTTTGCTCATTGTTTCTTCTGCTTTAAGAAACTTGTATATTTAGATATTGTTTGATATAAACTGCAAACATATGTTTCCCCTTTGTTTTTTTGTCTGATTTTTCTTGCCATGCAAAAGATTTTTAGCATATAATATTTTCATCTTTTCTTATATTACTTCTGAATTTTGAATCATAGTCAGATTTTCCCCCACTTTTGGATTATAAAATGATTCATCAACATTTGCTTCTTACACTTTAATACCATGGCAACACCTGACTTTAGTGGAACCTAATTCCTCATTTAGTAAGACGCTGACTCTCCCCCTGAGAAATACATATTTCAGGCTAGTAAAGAATCTACCCATTCCTATTTTCTTGAATTTTTAACAATTGAACAAATGTGTTCAATTTTCTCTGTCTTTTCTGTATCTGTGGAGATGATCACACTGAACATCTTGGAGTTTTTTTCAGTGAACTCCACTTGGGTGTTACATTGATTTTTAATGTGCTGATGGATACCATTGCTACTATTTGAAGGTTTTTTGTTTTGTCTTGTTTCCTCAGCTGCGCACTAAAGAGCTTGGTCCTTCCAAGAAATCTAAGGCCTCACTTCATCCTAAGTGTGATGAGGTCTTCACTTCATCCTAACATTAGCACCAAGCACCACAGCCCTAGCTCAGCACTCCCCCCCACCATGACCTGGACGGAAGCATCAGTATTATTGATATCACTGATACGTTTGCTCTCAATACTGCCATACTGTTGTGTGTTTGCATTTACTGTATATTACAATATTATCTGATCTCATTTCCTTGTTGTTTCTTTTCTCTTGGTTTTAGAAAAGCTAATTTATTTGTTCCAGCCCTTACATTTATGCTAAGTAATACCTTTATATAATCATCTAGTCACTTTTTTTTTCTTTTTTTTTGGGGGGCCCACATCATGCAGCTTGTGGAATCTTAGTTCCCCCACTAAGGATCAAATCCACACCCCCTGCATTGGAATTGTGTAGTCTTAACCGCTAAACCGTCAGGGAAGTCCCTAGTCACTCTTACAGTAAGACATTATCTGTTGGTTACTGAAAGTATTAAAGTTAGCTTTAAAAATAGTAGGGTTAATGTGGGAAAAAGCCAGGCAGGATGGAAAGGAGACGCCCCTCAGAGGAGGCTTGAGTGTGGGACTAGTCCCCTGTGGAATCTCCAAGGGGGCTGGTATGACTGGAAGTCATCTTACCTGGCCTCAGGTTATTAAATTGCATCACTACCTAGTGCAAAAGGCCAAAAACAGAGAGCACGTTCAGAAAGCAGCCTCTCTAAACAGGATGGACTTGTCACTGGGGGGGAAAAAAGCACAGAAAAAGATAAGAAGAAGGGCGGTATCAAAATGTCACTTCAAAAATTTGCATGAATTTGGCCTCATCAGTTGGTGATTTCTACCAAAATTTCCTTAAGAGACCCCAAGGCATATCTCCTATGATCCAGTCTGAGGTTGCCCTCTGGGTACCTCCCTAAACTACTAGCTTGCCAAGTTTTAAACCCCAAATACCCTCTGCAATAGAAAATGCAGTTTGGATTAACTTCGACTGAAGGTGTCCTTATGATGCGGAGAAACATATCAGTAAAGAGGTCTTTCCTACAGAAGATCCAGATAAGAGATTCTGGGTAACTAATGAAGAGTTGTGATGTGTGTTGATGATGCTGACCCAGAGTTCATTGCACATCACTGGCCTCACGCTGCACTAGACTACAGTACGTGCCCTAAATATGGGCCTTCAAGCTGAGAACTTTCAAAGATGCAAACGTACCTGGTTCCAGCAAGAACCAGAACCTGTGCCATCAACATCAGGCCTGAGTGAAATTGCAGCCTGCCCTCCATCTCCTACTGCTGACAATCATTCAGCTCTTCCATCTCCCACTTCCTGTCCCTCCTCTCATCAGTAACTCTTCTTGCCTGTTCATTCGATACCAGCCCCTGAATGCCAGCTGTTGTAATATGCGTGCATGCTCAGTCGCTTTGGTCGTCTCGATCCTTTGCAACCTCATGGACTGTAGCCCATCAGGTTCCTCTGTCCATGGGCTTCTTCAGGGAAGACTGGAGTGTGTTGCCATTCCCTTCTCCAGGGGATTTTCCTGACAGAGGGATCGAACTCGGGTCTCCTGCATTGCAGGCAGATTCTTTACCATCTGAGCCACTAGGGAAGCCCTGTTGTACTATACTGCTGTACTTTTCAAGGTACAGCACTATAAAATCAAAAATCTCTATTTTTTGTGTTTGTTTTTCATGTATTATTTGTGTGAAAAGTATTATGAACCTCTTACAGTGCAGTACTATGTAATCAGCTGTGCTAGTTGGGTACCTAGGCTAACTTTGTTGGACTTATAAACAAATTGGACTTGGGAATATGCTCTTGGAACAGAACTCATTCATATGTAGGGAACTTACTGTATCTTCTTCCAACAATGTTAATGAGGTAACTCAGGTTGTAAGGTGGGTGATCTCAGGCATAATACCTCAAGGCAACTACCTAAGGGGGATATTCTGAAAAGTAAATATTTCACCCATGTAAAGTGTTTAGCATGGTTTCTGATGCATCGTGGTGGTGGTGATTTAGTCACTAAGTCATGTCCAACTCTTCCAACCCCATGGACTGTAGCCCATCAGGCCCCACTCTCCACGGATGGACTGTAGGACATCAAGAAAGCATTCTACTACTTCTGCCATTATAAACTTCCATTGGAATTAGGCCGAGGGGAAGGACTTTAGCACAGAGGTATCTCTGAAGCAACGTATACTCTTTTGTCCTTCATTGAGATGGGCTATTTCTCAAAAGAAGGGTATAATTAATTTACCTCCCTTGACTGTTGTGACAATTTACTAATGAACACTGTAAAGTGCTTTGGAAACGGCAAGTGAAAAAAAAAATGCTAAATGTTGTATAACAGTTTTCTTTTGCATAGCATCTTCAATACACAATAATGTAACCTGATCTAATTAAACAATATAAAGTTAAATAAAAAAGAGCAGAGGAAAAAATAAATATAAATTAAGAGGCATAGTCCAGGGAGAAGGGCAGGTTTTCAGCTGAGATTTGAAAAACGAGTGTGAATCAATGAGGCAGAGAAACCCTGGAAAGTTGTTTTACTTGAGAGAAGCTACAGACAAGGTCTCTTCTTAGACAATCTGCTACATTCCCTGGGACCTCATTATAACATTAAATGCATCAGCATCTCAAATAACAGTGAATGTTAATGGCCATCACTGGTGAGACACAAAAGAGCACTTAATTACCCTTTGGGGGAGTAAATGCAATCATTACTGAGAATTGTTGAAGTCATATAGAAGTTGAAAAATGTAATAAATTGTGGCTGGCTAACACGGAAGATCCAGGCTCCTCTTCTGTAATTTAGAGTCGTTCCTGGGAGGTACCTGGTCACCCAGGAACTCCATCTCTCCTACTCCAGCTGATGGAGTGTGAACAGAAGTGATGTGTGTCATTTCCAGGCTGAGGTGGATGATTAGTAACTGTGCTCTTACCATAATCCTTTTCCTTCCCACAGTGCCCTGTACGTTGAAGAGAATGGCATCAAAAAAAAAAAAAAAAAAACCCAGAAAAAGTCCGAATCCCAGCGTCTTAACTTGAAGGAAGGCAACCCAGGAGAGCAACCCAAGTAGGAACATTCACCTTGACTCGGCATGGGTGAGAAGTAAGTTGTGTTTATTAAACCACTGATCTTTTAGAGCTGTTTGCAACCATGCCTAGTCATATATTGCCATTGCTAGTAAGATATTTTTATTTCTAAAGTTGTATTTTCGACCTAAACACTTTTTTATTAAAATAAACATCTATCACAAACCATATAAAAAAAGGATTGAAGGGGCAGAGCAAGGAACAAAAACTGTCATAGACAGAATATATATACCAAGTGGAGAGAGAATACAGCATTTGGTCAGCATGGCTGATGAAGAGATGGGTAAGGGTCCATGCTTAAACATGATGCAGAGGTCAAGTAAGAGAAGAAAAATTGCAGGACTCCCCTGGTGGTCCAATGGTTAAGACTCCATGTTCCCAATGCAGGGGGTCCAGGTTTGATCCCTAGTCGGGGACTAGATCCTACATGCCTCCACTAAAGATCTGGTGTGCCCCAACTAAGATTCAGCACGACCAAATAATTTTAAAATAGTGATAAAATAATAAATATTTTAAAAAGAAGGAAAATGTATTTAAAGTGAATTGAACTTTGGAATCTGGTTGCCATAAATGTCTTTGCTGCTGCTGCTGCTAAGTCGCTTCAGTCGTGTCTGACTCTTAGCGATCCCATGGACTGCAGCCTACCAGGCTCCTCCGTCCATGGGATTTTCTAGGCAAGAGTACTGGAGTGGGGTGCCATTGCCTTCTCCATAAATGCCTTTAGTGAAAGCAATTTTCACTGAGCATTGGTAGGCTAAATCAGACTGTAGTGGTTTGAGGATTCAAGTGGAAATGAAGCAGTGCTCTTCTTTAAGAACCTTGGCATGAAAGGAAAAAAAGCAGGAAGGTAGCTAGAGGAAGCTGGAAAGAGGAGCTTGTTTCATTTCGTTTTGTTTTAAAATTGGAGGGGCTGGTGGATACTGCAGAAAATGTGACTACAGAAAGGGAGCAGTGTGAGACACAGGAGAATTCCCTGGAAAATGGGACAGTATGGTACAAAGTCCATGGGAGGGACATGGTAGCAGGAAAGGCACCTCTTCCTCTAAAAACCAGAGGCAAGAACAGGTCCTGCTGCAAACTGGAGGAGGAATGGCTGCCTGCTTTCACCATGAAGATTGCAAAAAATTTAGACGTATGGGCACTAATGTTTCAATCAATCAATTATGATAATAATAAAAGAAATGGGAATAATTTCAAGCCAATGTACAACCAAATGCGAATAAAAATACATAAAACCAAATTTTACTCACCCATACAAAAGAACAAAATAATGTCATCTGCAGTGACATGGATGGACCTAGACATGTTATACTGAGTGAAGTAAGTCAGATAGAGAAAGAAAAATGTCATATGATATCACTCATATATGGAACCTAAAGAAATGGTGCAAATGAGCCTATTTATGAAACAGAAGTTGAGTCACAGAAGTGGAAAACAAGCTTGTAGTTACCAAAGGGGTAAAGGTGGGGGTGGAGGGATCAATTGGGACATTGGGATTGACATATACACACTATTATACATAAAACAGATAAGTAATATGAACCTACTGTATAGCACAGGGAATTCTACTCAATACTCTGTAATGACCGATATGGGAACAGAATCTAAAAAAGTGGATGTATGTATATGTATAATGATTCACTTTGCTGTACAGCAGAAATTGACACAACATTGTAAATCAACTATATTCTAATAAAAACTTAATTTAAAAATATATAATAACCAGTAAGGGGGAAATCCACAAAGTTAGATACAGAGACAGATTCACATACAATAAAGATACAGTGTGAAATACAGTAAAATAATATGTAGATAACTGGCAATACATTTGATAGTTATTTTGCAAATATTCTAAGTTAAGTGAAGAAGAAAACTAATTATTATCAAGGGAAACTATGTGCCAGACAGTGGGCTAGTTTTACAAATATCTTCTCATTTATTTTGCACCACAATTATATGAGGTATCACTTCCATTTTTTTTAGCTTGAATAAACTGGCATTCAATTCAGAGTTATTAAGCAACAGAGCTATGGTTCAAACTCATATCTGTGACTTCAAAATTCATGCTCTCGTTATATTCAAAACTGCTTCTGCTTTAGCAAAGAAAGAGCATTCACCTCAGAGACAAATAAGCCAGAATTAATCTATTATTTCCACAACTTACTTCCTACATTGTCAGTTTTTGAGAGCACGGTCTGCACTTTGCTCACCTTTGTGCCACTTAACACATGACACCGTGCTTAAGTACGTGGAAGGGGCTCAGGAAGTGAGTATAGTATGAAGTTTTATTTCTTTGTGTCTATTGCAACATTCCCAGTAGGCTAAAATGAAAATATTACCAAAAAAAAAAAAAAGACAAATGAAAGAGAGAAAACAATTTTAAAGAAAAAAAAATGTATAATGAGATGATTGTGTGCCATGTGCCAAGTTGCTTCAGTCGTGTCTGACTCTTTGCAACCCTATCACTCCTCTGCCCATGGGATTCTCCAGGCAAGAATATTGGAGTGGGTTGCCATGCCCTTCTCCAGGGGATCTTCCAGACCCAAAGATCGAACCCGCATCTCTTATGTCTCTTGCATTGGCAGGTGTGTTCTTTACCACTACTGTCAACTGGGAAGCCCAGTGAGAGGATTAAGAAAGAACTAAGATGAAAAAGTAGTAGAAGGCATAGATCACATAAACAGTCAACGTACTTGCAAGCGCTGTTTGGGTGATGTGCACATGTTGATAACAGCGAAAGTTCTATCACTGTCAGTGGATAAGGATAGTACATCCCTATGTACTATTCCATGCCAGATTCTAGTATTTCTGAGTGGGTGCACTCACAAAAGTCTAAACAGCATATTGTTGTCAATTAATCACTATCAAATATTCCAAAAATGCTTTGTTTTTCCCAAAACCTAGATTGAATTTTAAATTACACATCCATGTTCACACTGCAAATAATGATTTTTGCCTAAGTTGATTTTAATCCTTTTTCAGACTCCATTTGAGAAACCCAAAGAGCCCTCCTTTCAAGAGCCAGACTTTCACATATACAATTTTAACAACATGGAGTTAAGAGTTTGGAGGCAAAATAATGCATATTCTAACAAAAGTTCACAGTTTTAGGTATCAAAGGAAATCATAATAAGCATAACGCACAATAAGCTACATTTGCAAACTACACGTATGGAGTGTGGGTACATCTGGTAGAATATTTAATTTTGAATTCTATCTTTGTGTTATGCACTCAGCATGTCAAATAGTACCAGCTATTTTAGTTATCCAAATTAACAAAATATTTAAGTGCTTTACTCCAAGTCCATAACCAACAAAGCCCAAAACCAAATCACAGGGAAATGCGATGGTATGTGCTAAAGCTGAAACACCTGATTTTATTCTTTTATTTAAAACTACTTTTATAAATTATAATGGTTTTTTTATGATATTCCAGCCAAAAAGAAAAAAAAGAAATAATGGCTTCAAATCCAACTAGCTAGAAGTTATTCTTATGAAACATAAGTGAACATCAACCTAGACATCTTTATATGAATGCTACTGCTAAGTCACTTCAGTCGTGTCCGACTCTGTGCGACCCCACAGACGGCAGCCCACCAGGCTCCCCCGTCCCTGGGATTCTCCAGGCAAGAACACTGGAGTGGGTTGCCATTTCCTTCTCCAATGCATGAAAGTGAAAAGTGAAAGTGAAGTCGCTCAGTCGTGTCTGACCCTTAGCGAACCCATGGACTGCAGCCTACCAGGCTCCTTTGTCCATACGATTTTCCAGGCAAGAGTACTGGAGTGGGTTGCCATTTCCTTCTCCCTCTATATGAATAAATGAATAAATACAGATAAATAAGAGACATAAATGACTATAATACAGTGATTGTTCTAGGCATGTTTTAAAATTATTTAATTTTTGCACTTGATAGCAAAATAGAATTGAAATATAAAACATTATACTTTTGGATAAGTTTTTACCACTAAAATTAATAAAAGGGCTTCCCTGGTGGCTGGGTGGTAAAGAATTGCTTGCAACGCAGGAGATCAGGTTCTATCCCTGGGTCAGGAAGATGCCCTGGAGAAGGAAATGGCAACCCACTCCAGTATTCTTGCCTGGGAAATCCCATGGACAGAGGAACCTGGTAGGCTACAGTCCACGGAGTTGTAAGAGTCAGACATGACTTAGCGACTAAAACCACCACCAAAATTAATAAAAATCACAATGAAAAAGAATTGAGTGGTTGGAAATATCATGGTTACTTTTTAAACTGTAGCCATGTTTTAAATACTACTTTTAGTATATTTTAACATACTTTTAAACAGTACTGATTCATAATATGGAAAGCTGAGGAGATTCTCACACCAACACTTTCTCCTTTCATTTTTCATTAATTAAATATTCTTTTGGACTGTTAAAGTTTACATTCTATCCCAATTCTAATAATCCCTATATATGTTTTGTCTTAGTTTTATACTGAAATGAAGTGCTCATCTCCATTCCTTTCATCAAGTCATCTGCATTCCTGAGTTCTCTAATTTAACTGGTGAAATCTCAGCATCAAGTCATTTTTTTAAGGAATGACTCAACAGTACTGAATTCTTTTGGACTAGCTGCCTCTTGCCTTCTGACTTAAAGGACAGCTTTGATGGGTGTAACATTCTCAGGTCTCACTGAGCCACAGAATCGGGATTTTTTTACTCCCTTGGGAGTTTGGGCATTGAATGTTGCCATGAAGAAATCAGAAATCAGTCACTCTTTCCTCTGATAGGTGCCAGATAGGAAAACACTGTGTAGACCCTTTTATAGATTAAGAAACTGAGGATCAGAAAGGTTGCATGCTAAGTCACTTCAGTTGTGTCTGACTCTTTGCAACCCCATAGCTTGCCAGGTTCCCCTGTCCATGGGATTTTCCAGGCAAGAATATTGGGAGCGGGTTGCCATTCCCTTCTCCAGCAGTATCTTCCCAACTCAGGAATAGAACCTGTGTCTCTTATGTCTCCTGCATTGGCAGGCAGGTTTTTTTTTTTTTTTTTACCATTAAGGCCACCTGGGAAGCTCCCAGAGAGGTTAAGGGTCATATAATTAAATGAATGAGAAAACTGGAATCAGACACTAGGTCCCTTGACTCCTTGAAGTTCATGATAGAAGGTCAAAAAAAAGCTATGGACTATATTATCCCCCCATGAACATCATGCTTGAATGTGTCTCAGAAGATGGCTATTCCTCACTTATTTCACCTGCTGCTCTGGAATTCACAGTCCAAGTAATGGAGCTACCTTCGTTCCTGTATATGGCCCATAGAATAACACTGCAAGTATTTTTTTCCTCTTTAAGACATAAGACAAAATGTATAATTATTCACAGTCACAAATTAAACGGAAACCACAATGAAAAGAAGACGAAACCTGAATACAATGAATATGAAATATCAAATATGTGTTTGAGGATGTGTTAGAAACAAATAAAGATGAGAATCAGTGAATGAGAGAAAGCTAAGATATATGAAGCCATTCGCCAGCCACCGTTAAAAAACCGTAAGTAATTACAGGCATGGGAAGTGTTGAAATTATGTTATACGCATTTGAGCAAGTGGAAAATCCATACAATTCATTTTTGTATTATAAGATGAGATTTTAAGAAGTATCTGTTTGCTTGTCTAATGGCCCATTTTGCAATAAGTGCCTTTGTAATCTTCAAATAAATTTACAAGTCTAGTATGCTATGATTATTTTCTATCTCTTTTCTAAAGTAAACTATGTATATGCAATTATAAGGGCAATGGAGTATACACAGAGTTAAGAAGGAGAGACTGTGATAAAAGGGGTGTCTTTCCTGGAAGGAAAGAAAAAAAGTAAATTTTGATAGTTTCAATCACAAGTAGAAAATTTATTTTATGATAGCTACTATAACAGTTACTGCTACTGAAATTACATTGACTAACCAGATACTCCAGGTACATGTACCATGTCCACAAATTCTTGCCACTAGGTGGCAGGGGCGCCATCTAGGGTAGCATTGACCTCATAACAATCATTTCATCCTGATTAATGTGTTATCCCCTCTCCCTGTTAGCATCTAGAGCTTGCCAACAATTAACACGTGTCTCCTTCAGAATTCTTTAGTTTTTATCAAAACAGAATTGAATTAACAAAAAATTAATTAGACACCCATTTCCAAGAGCAATCATCTTAGAAATAAAATTTAAAGAAAGCCCTGTATATGAACACAGAATATTTGCTGTGTTGCTGCTCTGCGTCCAATTGAGCTGGACTGCAATGTGTGAATTGAATCCAGTTTGTACGATAGATGCACTGCTGGGATGCTTAAATTGGTTTTGTCACCACTTACCTTAATTTAGGTTACAAAATTACTCTGACATGCTTCATAGAAGCAGGATTCTGCACCTTCAGGTGAGTTTTAAACTCACTGCTTACTCTTATCAAGGTGATGATCACATTGGATCCTGCTAATGAGCTTTGAAGCAGAGTTTCTCCTTGCAGAACCGTTATTCTTCAAAAATAGGCTGAAGAAATTCTTGCTGAAGCCCTCTGCTTTTTCCTTTCCCTCCCAAGCCTACCCATGGTTCAAAACTGTCACCTCTGTTGCAAGTGGCACTCACTAAGAATCAGTGCTTCTCAGAAACATTGTCATCTGTCAACCTCACTAATCCACTTCCTCTCTGAGACTTCATTAGTAGGGGAGGTTCTTTTTTTCCATGCATTCATTTAAGATACCCTATTAAGTAAGTCAGCACTTTTTAAATCTCTTTAAGACCCTTCTTAAAGAAGCTTTGCTCTCTTATCTTTCATTATGCATCAGTATATTTCGATGTAGAGAGAAGAGACCGATTTTAAAACTTCTATAGGCAACTATCATGTCTTCATACCTTAACTAACTTCAAGTCCTACAAAAAGTGCCTGTATTCATTCCACAAGGAAAAAATGCTTTCCTCATTACTGTAGTCTGAGATTGTATTCAACATGTCTATTTCTGTATCATATTTTTAAAATGAAAAATAATCCATGCATTTAAACAGAAAAAAAAAATGCTATAAAACATCAGTAACCAGAAAATACAGGGAGTTTGACAGTAATGAAAAAACAGTCAAGAGCTGCCCTGACTCTAAGTCGTCTGCAAACTGTTTTCTTTTAAATGGTTGCATGATGAATACAAGTGATATTTCTGGGTCTTGGCACATCAAACTACCCACAGATGAAAGATGACTTAATTGCTTTGACCACAGTCCGAGTCAGAAGAGCTCAGTTGGCAAATATAAAAATAGCCTGGTGCCATGTGCATTTGCATTTGAGTAAGGAGTGATTTCATTTCAATGCCCAAAGTCTAGGTAACAAAGCAACCCATGGGTAGTCAAACACACCTTGCAAGTACAAGCCTCAATCCCTGACCAGACTGTCTAAGGTTGCAGCAGACACCTTGATCTTGTCAGCTCCCTCCGTATGCATAGGAAATACCACTGTCAGCACAGAGCTTCCGAATTCAGATCACAATATATTGAGAGTTTATGTCTTTAGAGGTTAAGCACTTAAGCATTCACAGAGATTTTTTACCTGAACCATCACTTTTAAATAACCTCCTAAAAACCTTTTAATAATTAATTATTATTCTAAATATCTGCAGTTACTGTTAATAGCTTCAGTTGCTTCTCATAATTTCACCTAACAAAGTATTTTCAATCAACAGTCACAGCACAGTGAGGCTTGCTGTATTTTAGACTTTACTACACAGCAGCCCAAATAAAGTAAAAATATATAGAAGAGGAAAAATATGACACAAAGAATAGGAAATTTCTCTAGGCCTTGTATTAAATGTGATTCCAAAGCAAGTAATGGTAAGACATGGACTATAGATGCGCCATTTCCCGTTATCTTTGAGATGATGTTACTTTCATATTTTCTAAACTTTGTAATATAAACTGCAAACTTAATTCAGGGAGAAAAAAAATCTGCTATCACTGATTACCATAGCCAGGATCACAGACATTTAAATCAAAAGTCACCTGAGTTGGAAAAGGTTTAAGTTTTTTCAATAAATTATTTTTTATAATGACTATAAAAGTTATATAGTACATAGAGGCGAGCTGAAGCTACATACTTTACTATACCTGAATTGCGAGGAGTACTTTCGGAGACATAAAAGCTGACAATCAGACATCTGAGTGCGACTGGAAAATAGCAGCCCCTGAAAGATTAAAGTGTGAATTTTACTAACCTCGGAAGCAAAAACCATTGTTCTTTCACTTTTGAACCACGAAACATAATGGGCAAAGGATAATACAAATACATACAAGGAGATCAAAGGTTAAAGTCAGACCCCCAAATCACTTTGTCAAATCTGGAATGAGAATTCTTGCCCCACAACAATCTGTAATTGTTCTGCTCTTTAAAAAGAGTTCTGTGATCATGCTAAAATGAAAGCATAAAATGGCTCAATTTACAAAGTAAAACTGAGTCATTCCTCACTGAAATTCAATAAAGCCACTAACATTGTAATATAATCATATATAATATGTAAGTAATACATATTATATATAACATATTTTTAATATCATACGTTTTCTTCAAAAATTTAATTCCCTAGTGACACAGTTGGTAAAGAATCTGCCTGCAATGCAGGAGACCTGGGTTCAACCCCTGGGTTGGGAAGATCCGCTGGAGGAGGACATGGCAACCCATTCCAGTATTCTTACCTGGAGAATCCCCATGGACAGAGGAGCCTGGTGGGGTCATAAAGAGTAGGACACGACTGACTAAGCACAGTACAGCACATCTGTGGTTAAGTAAAGATATATACTGTCACTAAATATCACTATTATTTTTAAATGCATTCTGGATCCAAACAACAGGAAAGAAAATGGTTTTAGGTAATAAAACATCAAAAGCAAAGTTACAGAAAGCAAGTGTTTAAAATCAGGAAAATCACTCTTAATATTTTTAAAATAATAATTTATTTATTATTATTATTTAATTATAATTTATTATTTAATTTTAAAATAAAAAGAGAAAGAATAATGATGCAAACAACCTACAGGAAATATTAACACTTTCATTTAATCATTTATTTGTAAGTTTTTAATTGTTAAATAAAAAACTACATGTATAACAGACAGTAAATATCTGTCATCCATAATTGTTATCAAGCTATTTAAAATAACTCATGAAAAACCCTACCCTTGAATCTCAAATCTTAGTTCCCAGAGAGAACAAGGGTTTAACTGTTCTGTAAACTTCTTTCAGATTTTTAAAAACATTTATTTATTTTTAATTGAAGGATAATTACAATATTGCATTGGTTTCTGCCATACATCAACATGGATCAGCCATAGGTATACATATGTTCCCTCCCTGTGTGGGTCCACGATTTTTTAATACAAAAATGACTCTTTAGACTCTCTGTCTTGGTTTTTAAACTTAATTATGCATCAGAAATGTTTTTCCAGGTCAGTGTATATAAAGATTGACTTCATTTACTTTTTATAACCACATACTATTTTATAGAATGAAGAAACTATCATTTATTTAATCATTTGCTCACTAAAGAACATTGTTTCTTATTTTTTGCCATTTCGGAAAACATTTATACTAGTTCTATAGTACTCATGCCATTATTTCTGTAGGATTGGTTCTTAGGCATCAGGCTCAAAACCACCTGCACAAAAAGATTGTACTGATTTTCACTACAATCATTTCCCTTACAGCTCTACACATTATTACTTTTAAATTTTGCCTATTTAAAATTGCTTTAATTTCTATTTTCTTTTGATTAAAGATTTTGAACATCATTTTATTTCATTCTTTTTAAAATTTTATCATTATCATCTTTTTTTGGCCATGTCTTGCAGCCAAAACAACAGGGATCCTTTAGTTCCCCAACCAGGGATTGAACCAGTGCCCCCTGCATTGAAAGCATGGAGTCTTCACCACTGGACTGCCAGGGAAGTACCTGAACATCTTTTAATATCTTTTTTATTTTAGAAATTTATATTTTTTCTATTAATTGCCAGATTACATTATCTTATTTTTCTATCAGATATCTTCTTCTTGTTTTGTAGAAGCTCTTTGTATATTTGATGCATCTGCTATTTGTCTTTACAGAACAGGAATTTTAACTTTTAAATGTGTAGTTAAATGTGTCAATCTTTCTCTGTGTGAGTGTCTGAATTTTTTGCCTTGCTTAGGAGAACTCCACTGTAAATCTATACAAAGCATCTCTATCAATAGTATTATCATCACACTACCCTAAATACCTTTCTCAGTCCACAGAGAGCTGATGTAACTCTGATTCTAGTAAAATAATAAAACAAAATTTAAGTAGAAATTAACTTCAAATACTTACAGAATAACAAACATTGCCTGCGGGCAATAAACAGCTGAAGTTTAAAAAGAAAATTCAGACAAACCTGATTTCCTTTCTTGATAAAAATAACAAAATTAGTGGGTAAGGGAAGAGAAGGTGTATAATATATTTAGACCTTTGACATACATTGTCTCTGTAATTAAAATTGGCTTCAAAGTGAGTACTGTCAACTGAATTGAAAACTGCCTGATGGACTAGCAACAACAGAGATAATAAGAGCATTGACCTCTCCAGTGGTGGGAAGGAAGAACCAAGTACCACACTAAGACCAGTGATAGATCTGGATTCACGAAGTTTTCATGTTAATGATCAAGACAGAAGAAAGAAAAATGATGTACTCATTAATTTAACGAATGTCACTCAGTTGAAAAGCATGGTTCACACATTTGAAATCTTTACAATGGAAGCTTGTGGTGGGAGACAGAAACACAGGGGAATAGCCAAGTCGGAACTGACCTTGAACCGAATCCATGGCCATTTCTCCATCCATATACCAGTTAGTTCCATCAAATCACACTGTGGTGCCCACTTTATAATTGGCTAGGGGCAAATTCATCCATTCAAGATCCAAGGAAGAGAACCAGGACTCCCAGGTAGGGCAGTAGGGATATTCAGAAGAGGGGAGAGCAGTGGAGGCGAAGGGCACTGATGGTGGGAATATAAAAAGTCCAGCACCTGTAGCTCCTACTTCCACGATCCTCCAAAATGGCTCAGCAGTGAAAGATGCTCTAAAATCTGCCAGCACCTGAGAGCTGTGATTTTTTTTTAAAGTAAATAAAATGCAAGCCAATAATGATAATTAAAGGTGATTGGACTGGTCTAGATGACACAAAGAAGCATAATAAAATGCTAGCATTAAATTCACATGACATTTTAGTGTGTACAGAATGCTTCCACATCGTTTCCTTTGATTGATACTCAGAGGAGGTCAGAAAAGGCATGATGAATAGATCCATTTTTCTGCTGAAGCTAAGTGGGATCAAGAAAACTGCCAAAGCTCACATGGTTACTCTGCCTAGGGTCTGCTATTTCTATTATACCTACTCATACCTTTTAAGGTAATTCACAGACAACTGCAATCAAGTTTGGACATATGTAAAAACTGTAATTCAAATACTTTTTAAATTTTTTATTGTTTTATTTATTTATTTATTTTGGCCACATGGTTTGTGAGATCTTAGTTCCCTGACCAGGGATCAAAAAAGTTCTTTTTAAAAGAAAAGCAAAATGCATCTTCATGAGACAAGCAAATTTCCATAAACACTGAAAACATGCATCTTTTGGTCTTTATTCTGCATACCTAACCTTTCCTCAGTCTTCCTTCTTTCTACTCTTTCTTCCTTTCCTTTTTGTCCCCAAGACCCTTGTTCTCAAAAACGCTAGGAATATGGGAAGTAACTCAGGGTAGTAAGGATTTTAATGTACATGAATCACAAACAACCTTCCTGGGAAAACCTCAATTTCTTATCTTTAAAGGAAATGGGAATTTTTGTTTTCCTTAAGTACCTAAGGCCTGAAAGAAAGTAAAAGTGTTACTTGCTCAGTCCTGTCCAACTCTTTGAGGACCCATGGACTGTAGCCCATCAGGTTCCTCTGTCCATGGAATTCTCCAGGCAAGAATTTATAGTGGATAGCCATTCTCTTTTCCAGGGGATCTTCCCAGCCCAGGAATTGAACCTGGGTCTCCTGTATTGCAGGCAGATTCTTTCCCATCTTAGCCACCAGGGAAGCCCAGTTCTTATGTCACTTTAGGACTAACTTTCATTTCTCCCTGCCTCTTGGTAACATCTGTTCTCCACAAGGGCAGTGCTGGACAATAGATATCCTGGTTTTCCTGCCAATGGCACTGTAGCAAATGATGCCCTCCTTCATGTCCCCAAACGAAATATTTCACTGGAGGAACGTTATTTTTATGTTAAGACACTCATGTCATGATGCCTTACCACTGGTGATTTCCTTTTTTAATACTTGTTTAACACTGAGAAAATATAGCACAAATATGTGTGTAGGTGTATGTATGTAAGTGTGTGTTTGTGTGTGTGTATTTCTAAGTGGGCAGCTCAAACAGTACCATTTTAATCCAAATACACTAATAGAAAAACCAAGTTAAATGTTTCTTAAACATAAGTTAAAATGATTACGTGCAGCAGTACCACATTGCTAGAATAGATCAAATGACCTCATCAAAAATGTTTGAGAAGGTGTCAAACTTATCCATGTTAAGTTTAAAATTTCAACTGTGAAAAGCTCTCTAGCTAACCATCTGTTTATCTTGTTCCTCCTATATATAATCAAATTTCTTTCAAACAGGAAGGCTTACATTGACAGAGTAAATGAATCCAAATATTTGGCTTAATAGAGCTTCACTTTAATTAATCAAGTAAAATTAATCTTTCAACTGAAGTGAAGTTTACATTTGTCTGTTTGATCTACAATATTTTTGAAGGATACTCATAATATTTTGTACACTACAAAAAGCATATCTACTTTCATTTGTATTTCAAGCAGCTGGCCTGGGCATATTATCATAGATGAGAAATGTTCTTAATTGGGATATCATCTCTTTACTGGATTTTGATCCTACTTACAAAAGGGAGCAGAGCTTGCAAAAATACACTTTAGAAATATTTTAATTCACAAAAGTGTTAGGTATCCATGGTTCTATTATGTGCATTAAATTTTTGTAAAACAATTTAGCTTCAGATGACATTTCAGGCTCAGAAAGCCTAACTTAGACATTCTGAAAGATTGTGAGTTGAGAAGACTGTTCAAGAAAGTGAAGGGCTATTTAGAAAAATGGGGCAGATTCTTTACTAATGTTGATTAGTAAAATTCCATGAGGCACTTGGAGGAGAATTTGTTTCAACACAGCATCATCTCACAGTAATCTCCTTTCTATCATATTATATGGTAAGCATAACCCAGAAAAAGTAAAAAAAAGACAACTGCCTTTAATAAATAAACCAATACTTAACAAGAAATGCTTTGGTGATTAAAATATCTCAGTAGTAATTCAGCAATTGCTTTTCATTAGTCAATTAATGCCTGAGAGCACTGAGATATTTATAAAGTTACAGTATCTTTTGCATAAAATAACTGGTTCAAATCCTGATTTAGAAATTATTCTGGGATTTAATTTCTTCCATCAAAGTATGTATTTATGATAAATTAAAGAATCATATTTTATCACAAGTCCCTAGAATAATAACTATATCCGAATCTATAAAAACGATGTGTGTAAATATAGCATACAAACTTCTATTCACAAATAATTAGCTTCCGGCATTGTGCCTGACAACCTTTAATGATCATAAATTTCCAGCTCATCTTTTATCATCCCAATCAATTTATCACTGAAATAATTTTTGAGGCGTAAAATAAAGTGTCTCTCATATTTGAATACTTCATTCTCAGTATTTAAGTATGCTGTTGTCATCCATCGTTACGTTCTCCTCACTGCCAGGAGATGGCGCTGTGGGTTTTAAATCTCAAAGCTAAAACCCCAAAGCGGAATTGAACCCTTTTCAGTTTGTTGCTTCTTAATTCGTGGACACCAAGACAAGCCCTAAAAGTGTTCACTTTTTTTTTAGGCCAACAATTTTTCTTCATCTCCCCCACACCCCCCAAAATCGAACGTTTTCGAAGATTCGAAAAGATAAACGCATGTAACAAAAATAAGTATTATCAACCTCTAAGGAGCGCGACTGAATATGTCCAGGTAACCAGGAAGGCAGTGAATTCTTCAGAAACTCTTTTCACTGTTCCCCTTTATCTGCGCATCCTGCCCTACCGCTGGAGTCCCAGCAGTGCTATACCACGCCCCTCCCCTTAAAAGTCACCTGGAAGCCAGGTGAGCCCTTAGCTGCGAGTCTGGGGCCCTGCCTGCGCGTCCGCCTGGGGCGCATCCTCGCGCCGAAAAAGCTGCTTGTCTTGGGGAGGGGGGACGGGGGTTTGAGCGTTTCCCTTCGTTTGTTCACACTTAAGTCAGCTAGTCGCCAAAGAGACGTGAGGATCAACCTCTTTTCTTTAAAATAGATAAAGAAAAGGGGAATAAAATCTTCCCGAAAGAACTTTATATCAACAGGTTTCTGCTTTTCCAAGGTCGAAGTCCTTGGAATTGCCAAGCACTTCAGATCTAAGGCTAGGGACCTTGGCGCGCTGCCAGGGCTGGTCCACCTCCCACGGCCCCTGCTCCTTCGCGGCCCTCCTCCCCATCAGCCCCGCCAATCCCCAACGCACACGCGGACACATAGCATCTCTTCGCACTGAGCTTTGGGGGACCTAGCCAAGCGAGTAAGAAAAGACTGATAATTAAACAAACGGGGGCCGAAAGGCTTGACTTTAGGAGCTCGATGGGCTTGAAGCTCTCCGCCACCAAGTCGATCCTGCGTTCCCGAAGCCGGCGGAGGCGCAGGATGACGAACCTCAACTGTACCGGCTTCCAACTGACCTAAGAGTCACCAAACAGCGCAGAGCAGGCGAGGGGAGCCGGTAGGCACCTGCAAGTTCAAGGTCAGCGTGCCTCTGATTGGGGCTGGAGAGAGGCCAGGAAAGCGAGGGCCTGAAGCGCTGGGGACGCGCCCTACCTGTGCGCTCTTTGGGAGAGGCGGAGGAGGGCTCGGAGCCCCAACTCCCCGGCGGTTTCCCAGGAGGACGTCCCGCCGGTGTCACCGTGGTCCCGGCCTGATGCGATCCCCCAGGCTGGGCTCCTCCGCCTCGAGGGCAGCGCAGCCTCGGACGGTTTCCATGACTCTGAGGGAATTTGCTTTTCCAAGCAGCTCCCAAGCAAAAGTTCGTGACATTTTGGCCAAACTTCGCTTTTTACCTTCTAGAATGTCCTCAAATAGATAAACGGAAACACATTCACACAAGTACAATTCTCCCTTTCAGAAAACACAGATACTCAAATCCCAGTATTCTAGTGTTCTCCAACTTTTAAATCTTGATAAATAATAAGTTGTTTATCAGGGTTATAGAAATAACGAAGAGGAACTCCTGGCTTTGCTCTTAAATAATGGATTCGATTGTGTTCCGTTCTGATTTTATTCAGGTTCCTATTTCAAATTTCAAGCAAGTATTAATGAAGGTGATCACCAAGAAATGTTTAAGTACGACCTAAAAAAAAATCAGTTTGGTCTGAAACTCAGTAGCCCTGTCATTTCAATGCGGGATGGCTTGTTAAGTGTTTGAGCGTCCTTTCAAAGCTGTAGGTGTATTCCTTCCTGCTGAAACAAAACTGTATTCATCTTTGCACAACATGCGCTGGCGTCTGTAAATTTGGTATGCAACACTCGGCCAAGAATGCTCCCTGTCCGGATATGTGTCTGCCAAACCGCACCGCTGCGCCCACCAGCCCAGCACCATGGGCGCCCTGCTGGGGTGTCCCTGGACGACGCCCACCCCGCCCTCTGGACCGCGGGGTGGCCTGAGCTGCCACCACCTCGACTGAGCAGAGGGAACAGTCCCCTGCGTTTTCTGTCCCCCCACTGCTTCCGTAACTCACACTGATCTTCTCTGAAACTGCAGAGTCAGAGGATTTCGCTTCCACCGTTTCATTCCCAGGGGTCATCTGTGGGTCAGGAGTTTTCCTCGAGGGCTGATTCCACACCCGACCCCACCCTCCCACCCTTCCCAGACCACCAGAAAGTGTTTGCTGTGGTTTTTCCTCTTCTCTCTTTCCAACTTGCTAGTTAGATGAGGAACCCAGGCCCTTTCCCCTCTTCGTGGCAGAATGAAGTTCAAGCGCAGACATTTTTAGAGCTCTTGCGGCCAGAGACGGGTACTAAGTGAGCAGCTGACGTCAGCCCTTTGCTGGCCGGAAACCAGGCGGCGGGATTTCTACTCAAGTGATGAGAAAGAGCCTAGGCCGTGACTCAGGGCTGGGGACGATTAAACCAGGTAACGAGACACCGGGCAGATGTGTTTTCATTGCCCTGTAAGATAAATGCAGCGTTAAGTGCCTGACAACTTCCCAGAAGCAATCAGCAAAAGTTTACGAGTGCATAAACCTCAAAGACCATTCCCCGACGGTTGTTATAAGGCCCACGTTTAGAGCTTCTATAAATTCTTCAGCAGTTTCCCCAAGCTAAGTTTCCAGGTACTGTTAAGCAGCCACTTCCTCCGGGGAGACCTGAGGGGTTTTCTTGAACCTTCAAAGAAAGAGGTTTGGGGCTCCTAGTGAGTGAAATGAAGTTGCGCCAAAGTTTGTTTCAGAAGTTTGGGTGGCCAGGGAGGGAGGAGGGAGGAAGGTGGGAGGGAGGAGGGAGGAAGGTGGACCGGAAGTGGGGTCCAGGGAAAAGTTGATGATACGCCGAGTTAGCTGACAGCAGCGGAGGACCGGGGTCTGTCGAGGGTCGGGGATCTAGCGGAGCCTGGCCGCTTTGGGTGGTGGCCCCAGTTTGGCCAGTCCGGTTCTGCAGGGCACAGCTCTGTGTGGCGCTCCTAGCTAAGCCCGAGCTCCCCCAACTCGGCCCGGACACCGTAGCTCCTTCGCCTGTCTAGTGCCCACTGAGTGGCCGGCAGGAATCCAACCGGCCTGAGCACCAGAAAGGCGGCCTGGACGGAGAACCGAGTCCAACACCGGAAACGTGTCTCCACTCCGCCAAGAGCCAAGACGGTGCCAGCTTCGGTCCTCCCCCAAGTGGCCAGAGTTCTTGGGTCATTTAGTATCAGACACACACGACTCACCTACGTTTATAGAGAACCTTTGTTTACGATCCCGGTGAAAACAAAGCTGCTAATTGAAAAACAGTAACAGGACCGTGTCTTTCACCATCTTAAAGCCGGAGGTTAACAGCTGCGCGCGCCAGGGGAGGGAGGGGCGAGGGAAGCGATGAGCCAGGGGCAGCCCCGCACGTCCACGTGCCTCGGGGGTCCCAGGCGAGACACGTGGGCCGGATCAAGCCTTCAAGAGCCCAGGGCCGGGGTCCCAGGCTGGAAAGCCTCCCGCAGCCCGCCAGCTTTTTCCCCACCTTTGGGTTCCAGTCAACCCCAAGGGGCGAAGGTAACCGACGACTGCGTAGCATTTCTGATCCCGTGAGATTCAATCTCGGGCAGTTATTTTGGAAAGACTGCGCTGGGCCCCTTTCCCTGCTTTCCAGGTGAAAACGCAGACGTTTCTCTGCCGTCTTCATCCCTCCTTTCTGAAATAAGGCGTCCAACTGTTCAGATATTGCCATTCAAAAACAGGTTCTGTGGCGAACCTCATTTGTGAATCTATTACAGAGATTAATAGATTATTTCTCCTTTTTCAACTAATTCTCAGTGGGGAAATTTAACCATATGGTAAGGAGAGAATTAGAATTTCATCACATTAGAGCAAAATGTAATGAAAGAGTCCAACACCTGGGGCCAACTCTGAAAGCCACAATTAAAAGGTTTTTAATGAAACCAGAGAAACCAAAAATTTCATAGGCTTCAGTAATTCTGCCACATAAGGAAGATTTATTGGAGATGTTGGGAAATATTGTTTTTACTTATGTTGTAAGGATGAACACCAGCCGCTAAATACCATGTGCGCCCGGACACGGGACCCAGGAGCTGGTGGACTGAGAGTCCCATTTCTCATCCGGGGAGCAGCACTTGTTTCCACACTTCGGCTTCCTCTCTCTCCAAGAACAATCGAGGCAGACCCAGTTGTCCCTGAATGGCTCCCTAGCCTTGGAGGCGACGTTTCCGGGTAAATAAATATGCACTGATGCCCCACTTAGTGTGTGAGTGGGTTTGACTCCCGTTGAAGTTGACTATTCTGAAACCACTGGATTTTAATCTGGAGGGAAGTTTGAGCAATCAGTTTCTTCCTGGTTAGGAAATCGTGTGCTTCATCATCGCCATCACTGTAGCCGTGGTTTGGAGGCGGCTGCCAAAGTAACCCCCTCCACCACCACCTTTACAAAAAATCTAATGGGCTGCCCTCCCCCCCACCCCCCGCCCAATCCGGGTAGGAAATGGGCAGGGAGCATAGTGGCGGGGGTGGAATAAGGCGGCGTGTTGGGGCGGCAGGGGCGGGGGGAGAGCGATTGCTTTGCTCTTTTACTAGCTAAGAATCTTGAGTGAATTTAGGGCAAGCCAGCGGAGACACCGTGTCCCCTCCTAAAGTCCCATATCCAAATCCAGACCAGAGTCATCCTATGAACAGGAGTGGAGTATCCGTCTCCCCCGGAAGGGTCACGTAGCAATGAGACAGTGGTGTCGAGAGCAGGGCGGGGGTGGGGGGAGGGGAGTAATGGGGGGGGGGGCGTCTGCTTTCTCCCGGACTCCCAGGCTTCGCCGCCGATCTACAATTTGCTGAAGGAGCAAAGAACATCGTCGACTCTAAGTAGGGCTTTTAGTGTGCTCATTGATGAGTGAAAGTCGCCACACATGTCAAGCTAAAGGCAGTTGTTGGGTTACTAACAGGACCCAGCGCCTTGCAAACATATGCGCTAAGCTGTGTATACAGATGGCAGGCAGAATAATGGAGCAGGCGCCTTTTATAAAGCTCTAGCTGCTGCCTGTCTTCAGACCTGGAAAATGAAACTATTCAGACTCGCGGCCAGATAGCGCCTGCGATTGTTTGTTACCGTTTTAATCCTATTAATTAAAACGTTAACCTGATTGGGTAGAAAGCGCTGTCCCAACAGGCGACTCTTCTTCATAATAACCTACTCAGAGATAATGATGTAAAAGACTCCCCCGTCTGTGGCGGCGGCTGGTTGATGGGTCCGGAAATCTCTTGAAGGTGAATCCAAGCAAGATAAACGGTGCGGAGAGGAGGCGCGGGGCTGGGCTCAGAGCGGCGGCGGCGGCGGCGGCTCCACACCCTGCGCGCCCACCCTCCCACCATGCGGGGCCGCGGCCCATGGTGAGCCCCAGCAGCCAGCACCATCGGCTGGAGACGAAGAAGAAGAAGAAGAGGAGGCGGCGAGCGCGGGGGAAGGCGAAAAAGAAAAAGAAGGGGAGAGGGCTGCCAGCAGCGCCGGGACCGACGCGCGCACCAGCCCCGGAGCCCGGCTCGGGCGCGTCTGCGGCGCCGCCCGACTCCCGAGCCCAGGAGGCGGCGGCGGGCCCGGGCTGCGCGCCGGGGCCGGACCATGGAGCGCGGGCTGCACCTCGGCGCGGCCGCCGCGGGCGAAGACGACCTCTACCTGCACAAGAGCCTGAGCGCCTCTGCCGCCAAGCGCTTGGAGGCGGCTTTCCGCTCCACGCCCCCGGGCATGGACCTGTCCCTGGCGCCGCCGCCCCGGGAGCGCCCGGCGTCCTCCTCGTCGTCGCCCCTCGGCTGCTTCGAGCCGGCTGACCCCGAGGGGGCAGGGCTGCTGCTGCCGCCGCCTGGGGGAGGCGGCGGCGCGGGAGGCGGCGGCGGCGGCGGGGTGGGCGTCCCCGGGCTGCTCGTGGGCTCCGCCGGCGTGGGGGGCGACCCCAGCCTGAGCAGCCTGCCGGCCGGGGCGGCCCTATGCCTCAAGTACGGCGAGAGCGCCGGCCGGGGCTCGGTGGCCGAGAGCAGCGGCGGCGAGCAGAGCCCCGACGACGATAGCGACGGCCGCTGCGAGCTGGTGCTGCGGCCCGGAGGCACCGACCCGCGGGCCTCCCCAGGCGCGGGAGGCGGTGGCACCAAGGCGGCCGAGGGCTGCTCCAACGCGCTTCTCCACGGCGGCGCCGGCGCCCCCCCGGGGGCCCCAGGCAGCGGCGGCGGCGGGGGTAGCGGTGGTGGCGGCGGTGGTAGCGGCGGCAGCAAGAAATCCAAAGAGCAGAAGGCGCTGCGGCTCAACATCAACGCCCGCGAGCGCCGGCGGATGCACGACCTGAACGACGCGCTGGACGAGCTGCGCGCGGTGATCCCCTACGCGCACAGCCCCTCGGTGCGGAAGCTCTCCAAGATCGCCACGCTGCTGCTCGCCAAGAACTACATTCTCATGCAGGCGCAGGCCCTGGAGGAGATGCGGCGCCTCGTCGCCTACCTCAACCAGGGCCAGGCCATCTCCGCCGCCTCCCTGCCCAGCTCCGCGGCGGCGGCGGCGGCGGCCGCTGCCCTGCACCCGGCGCTTGGCGCCTACGAGCAGGCGGCCGGATACCCGTTCAGCGCCGGGCTGCCCCCGGCCGCCTCCTGCCCGGAGAAGTGCGCCCTGTTCAATAGCGTCTCCTCCAGCCTCTGCAAACAGTGCACGGAGAAGCCTTAAACATCCCCCCCCACCCATCCACCACCACCCCGCCCCGAAAAACACCAGACCGACCCCAAAGCTAGAGGACAGTGCACAGCTGCTCACCACCCCTTTTATTTGGTCCTCTCGTAGTTGTGAAACACTTGCAGAACAGACAAAGCGGAGGCGAGAACTGAGAAGTATCAGAGACACTCGGGACTTCTAGCCTCGACAACCCCAGAATCTTGGTCTTTGGAATGGGGAGGGAGGTGGAGTTGGTATGGAGGATAGAGGTCTTTATTTTTTCCTCGGAAAAGTGGCAACTTTGGTGGCAGCCTAGACCGCGAGGAAGCAGTTTGCCTTTAAGGTTAAAAAACAAGTTGAGAAGTAGTCGTTAATAAGCGTGGAGGGTATTCCAGGGCAAAATAGTAATCCTACTGATAATTGTGAATTTGGCTAGTGCTGAGGGGGAAAGGAGGAGTCCGGAGTTGGGTGGCTTGTGGGACGGAATATTCATTCAGACAAATCAGAAAGGGCACTTAAAAATAAATTTTGATTCTGAGCCAGGAGAAAAACTTGAAATGTAGATTTATTTAAGTGAAAACAAAAACAAAAACAACAGAAAGAGACACGTTGCTATGAAAGACTTGTATTTTTTATTGTCTCTGAACTTTAATCCTGTGAAAATGCTCAAAAGTTTTGGCAAGAGTGATATAAAAAAACTGACTGTGGCTGAAAGAAATTGCATTTAAAAATATTTATGTGCACCTTGTTACTTTCCACTCTGCAATGATGTATTAACGATTCATGGTATTTATTTGTTATTCATCGATGACCCTTCCACATCAACAGTATTTATCATGTGTTAAGGTCATGGGGTCTTATGTGCAGATTTTTTTTTTAATGCCTCTAAAATTCTGTTTTATAGATTAACTTATATTGTGTGCCAAGTGTTTAAAAGGGTTTATTTGCCAACAAGTATGAAGAGACATTGATGTATCTGAGCTGCTTAGGTTTATCAAAGGTCACCTGGATATCTTCAGTTGCATCATCCCTGTATTTAAATTGAGCTTTAATAAATTGCTTCAGTCCAAAAATTACAGGAAAGGTGTATTCTTAATTGATGAATGAATTGATCTCTTTTTTTTTTCCAAAAGGGGACTCTTTTGCATTCTAAAAAGGAAAGACATCACAGCAATAGATCCTATAAGTAAGAACATGCTAAACAAATATTTTTTCCAGGCTGTGCTGTGCATTTTTAAAAGGTCTAAAGGTCTAATTTAATTGCTTTTAATATATGTGTACATATATAAGTTATTTTAACTGTGCAGAATTATTTAAGTTGAAAGACTGGTTTGATTTGCCTATGGTGTGAAATTCTTTGTTATTTTTCTAAAAAACAATTAAAAAGAAATAAAATAAAACTAAGGAAGAGCAAGAAGCTATTTACCCAAAGCGAGCTTTCAGTTTTAGTTTGCATGGCTGTTTGCCTGCCTTTCTAGCCTATGGAAATCCAGAAAACCTTTTTAAAAAAATGGAGTCCTGCTATTTTCCACTCCTTGCAGATAATACAAATTCAGTTTGTCAGGTTGGATGGTGAGTGGGGAGTTGTGATGGATCTCTTGGCGGGTTTTGGATGTGTAAAGAATGATATATATATTAAATAGGTCAATCAGACTATGACAGCTATGTACGACCATTTGTATGTGTATCTATGTCAGAAAGAATCTTTATTAAAATATTTTGATCAAACATTTTATTATGCTGTGCTTTGTGGAAGGAGCCATCACCTCTTTTCTGTGTAACTCTTTGCTTGAAAGGTAACAAAAAAGAAAGGAGTTTTAGAGAAGGTGAAACTAAAGTTCTGTCAGGGATACGCAATTAGGAGCAGCCCTAGTTCACTTGTTTACTTGTTAAAAGAGGCTGGCTGGGCCTGGTCATTGGAGGAGAGAGAAATGGGGTCAGTGGTGAGACCCAGAGGAGGTCTAGAGCTCCTGTCTGCTGGCATGAACTTGGAAGGCCCTTCTTTCCCTGGAAATCTTTTCCCACTTTGTATGGCATTGTTAACTAAAGGTGCCAAGGCCCATCAGAGAGAGTAAAGTTTCTTAAAGAGTTTTTATTTCAAAAATTTCTATCTTTAACTTCCAGAAAGCCAAGGAAAACAGATGAATTTGGATTTTCTGAGGATGAATTCTATTGTGGCTTTCCCCTTTTTTGTGTGATGGAAGAGACAACCAGGTTGAATGATATGTGTAAACAATGTCCATAGAGATTTTTACAATGTACTAGTGTTGCTTGTTAATGACATTTGTAGGGACTATGTTTGGATTGGGTTGGGCGTTGATTCTATTAAAGAATGGCTGTATAGGCTTGTATTTGGACTTTCCTAATGCCCTCACAGTTTAGAAGGTTTTATTTTTATTGTGGTGAAGGTTATAGAGATGGTGGTTGTAAAGTTAGTGTTTCCTCTATAGGCAGTTTGCTGATTGCATTTTGGTCTGTATAGTCTCAGCTCATAATGATATCCCTAAATGCCATCAAACTTAGTAGGGGGTGAGGGGAGATATTTTCTGCTCCACTTGCCATCAAAAAAGATTAATCAGAACCTGTAACTTTTCAGAAAACATCACAGCAAAGGGCCTTGAAGCTGAAGCCCTCCCAGTCTGGGAGTGGGGGTAGAAAGAGGGAAGAGACCAGGGCAGCCCCCAGGCAAGAGAAGACCCGTCTCTCAGCATTTACCAGACAAAGCCTGGGTGCGTCTAATTATGATTATTAAAACAATTTCCATGACGATGTCTAATATTATGTTAATTTGAAAACAACTGTGTATGAAAACTGTCGACTATAATACCTAAATTCATTTAATGAAACACATCGTTAAGGCAATTAAACCTCCTGGATGTGATTAAGAAACATAATTATGACACTGTTCTGCGCCATAATTGGGTGTCTTTAATCAAGGGGTAAAGTGCTCAGCAACACAGCCATTAGTTTGTATTGTTCTGGCCCGGCTGCCCATCATTCTGATTAGGAATTAACCAGAGCCACCATCAGTCGAATTTTTTTTTTTCTATTTTGCATGTTAACACTGTAGAGGACATATTTGTTGCAGGATTTTACTGCTTAATATTTCTCATTATTAAGAGGACTTCCTTAATATGCTCTCTGTAACCTCTGTGATGTTCAACTCTGATTAGAAATAGTACAACTAAGAGATCTTGAACTTCAGGGGAAAAAGAAATACTCTCCTCTTACTCCTTTAATAATTCAATCTCCAAACTTTGTCCTGAAAAACTGGAAATGGATGATGGTGGGAGAAAGGAGAGGATAAAAGTCAGACAAATATGAGCAATTATGCAAAGTAACAGGGTTAATAATACTTAGTTTCATTTTTATAATTTCAGACCCATAAATTCTCTTTCCAAATACAGGAGTTGACCAGTGCTGAGTTCTAGGAATAAATGGGGGACATCTGAAAGGAACAAGAGAGGACCGTCCAGTGATTTACTAGGTGGAATTCCCTGCCCTCAGCCCAACCTTTGTAAAGTTTCTTCAGCAGCAGTTTTTAGGGAGGGGAAACCAGTGATTGAAGAGACAATTCTCCCCCCACCTGGCAAAGCCCTGAGCTGCTTTCCGAGGCCCACTGGACTCCTGTATTTTCAGCCCAGGGTGGAAAGTTGGTACACACACTTCTGGCCCCAGATGTCCTCCCAGTGCGCAGCATCCACTTCAGGATTGGATGACTGAGCACCAAGGGGTCAGGGTGATCTTGCTGAAGTGCCCTTGGGCCAGAACAGAGACCCTGGCTCCTAAAACGGCGGCGTCTGTCAGAGTACCTCGGTCAGCTTCAGAGCCTGCGTCCACTGTGCCTTGGGGCGCTTCTTCAGGGAGTGCGCCGCCCGAAGGATCCCGGCTGCTTGAGTTTCTTAGGGAACTGACTGTAGGCCGAGGCAGTGAGAGAGGAACCAGAATCTCACTTGGCCTTTTATTCCACTGGTTTCCTTCTCTAATTTCTAACTTCAATTTCTTTCTCTAATTTCGAATTCCTATTTAGATCCTATCTCCAACATGACATTGGGCACCTACAGGAATGAAGCGCTCTGGGGCTCTTCGTGGACTCCTTCCTATAGAACCCGCAAATGCTCATCTTCGGAGAGCTCACTAGTTACACCCTCCTCCCTCTCCGTGGTGCCTGTAAGTGTGTGTGTGCATGCGCATGAGTGTGTGCGCGCGCGCTTGTGTGAGCACGCGCGCAACGATGCGCCCTCATTCTCTGCAGCTGGGCATCCCTTCTAAGACCCCTTGCTGCGCTTAAATTTTGCTTCCTCCTGTCGCACCCAGCACCATCCTTCCTGCCAACAGCCCATTGGGGAGAGCCAAGGCTCATCGGTTCCCGTCTCCACACGCTCTTGGCCCTGACGCCGGACCCGAACCTTTCTCCGCGCCCGGGACCCTGAGATTGTTCCAGCCTGAGTGGCATTGACTTTTCCAATGTAATGACTTATGAAAGATATAATCATGTGTTAAATTGAATCCTCCGTTTAACTGTTAATGGTGTGCTCTGGGCACATTTACGTATTAGATGCTATGGTAACTAATTACCACTAGGAAAAAGGATAATACACTTCCCAGACTTTGAAAAATAATGATGAGAGATCACTTCCCAGTTCGCAACACACAGTGGCGGCTCTGCCGGGCGGAGACGCACTGAACGGAGACCCCAGCCTGTTCTAGTGACAGGCGGGAAGGTAATGAATGCTGCCTCGAAGAGGCTCCTTAGTAAAAACTTTTGATGAAAATGTAATGCAGTGGGGAAGTGGGGGATGGGGTGGGACAAGCAGACAACGTTGCCTTTAAACAGAATTCAATTGCAAAACAAACGTCCGAAACAAAAGTATTCTTTTAATTACAACGCGGGTCAGACTAAATTAATCACTTGCCAAGCAAACTTTACATGAATGAACATTTTTTGTTGTATGGGCACCATAAATGAGTCCCGCTTCTTCGAGCTCTGCCTTGGCGCTTACAAAGTTGGATGCCCCTGGATCTGCCAAGCCAATGAGCTGCGGGTTAAAGTTGGCCTTTTAAGTCAGACATTGGGCACAGGAGAAGGAAACTGGGGGGAAAACCAGGAAAAGGTGACTTAAGAGAAAAAAAAAAACAACAGTTCTCAAGACAAGAGTTTTCTTCTCTCCCCTCCGGATCTCTGGCTTTCCTGATCAGTTGATCTGTGTTTACCAGAACCAGGGTTCTGTAGACTGTGGGAAATAACCAGTTGTCTGTTTCACCCCAGGGCCAGGGCCAGGGTTTGTGATGGGGACCTGGGAGGCCAGGAGGGAGGAGGGAGCGGCTTTCCCGCAGGCCAGCCCGGTGTTGCAGACCAAATGATGTCCACAACGTGCCACTGCGCTGCTCTGCTCCGGCTGCGCCCCGGGAGGGACTTGGGCTCCACAGCAGCAGAGCATCCCTGGACTGGCTGTTGCTCTGAGCCTCTCCTGTGGGACGCAAGGCCACTTAGCCCCCAAGTTCCTAGAGACAGAAAGGGAACTTCAGGGGCTCTGCCTCAACTCTTTCGAGGGAAGGCACTAGGATCGGGGTGTCCCTTGCACCCACCATGGCCTGGTGAGTTCACCGGAAGATTCCTGGCTTATAAGAAGCACCCGAAGGAAAGCCAAACCCCAGAATTCTGCGAAAGCACCTCAGTTTTAAATCCCAAAGAACCTCATCTCTTCCCAGCCAGGCAAAGAAAATTAGCTCGCTTTCCCTGAAGCTCGATTTTGGTTAAATTCTACCACTTGTCCTAAATGACTCGTCTTAACATAATCCAGGAGACTTCTGGACTATTGCAAAACTATCAGGTACCCCTAAGTGCATGTGAGTGTGCATGTAGGACTTTCCTGTCCTTTCCCTTGTGTCCCCTCCTTCCGACAGTACAGAAACACAGATTAGGGAGCTTTGGAAGAGAAATGACTGGGCTGGGAAGGCTAGACTGCAAACAGAAAGAGGATTTTGCAGTTACCACCCACCCCCAGACCTGGCTTCCAATATGTGATGGACAAGCCTATCTTAGAAGTCACCAGGATGCTCTGATGGGGAATTGGCTTTAATTATGCACAATGTGATATCATTTTTCTTCCCAGCTTGGGAAAGAGTTAATTCTTTCCCAAAGACCATAGTTGCCCTTGTCTTTTCAACCTGATTCAGAGATGCAATAAAATATGAAGCAAATTTATGATCTGTTTCAAGCATTTTATTGCTGTATTTTTAAATTCATATATGCACATATAAGAACTATGATCTGTGAATAATTTGAAATGCTACACTAGAATGATACATTTCAGATAAAACATAACCATATCTTTATATAATTGTCTCAGATTAAAATAAAAAAGAAAAATAGATTTCTAATGTGGACCAAACTGAAAAACTAATGACAGCCATAAACTGCTAACCAACCATAAATTAACATCTTCATCAAATGCTAAAATGGTATCAGTGGTTATATAAAGCAATTATTATTTCTCTTTATAAGTTTTAGAATAAAGTTCAGGGATATTTAAAGGACCCATTATTTACAAATGCTTCCCAATTTTAAAGATTTCATAATTTTATTAGGGGGATGGTTGCAACTCAAATCTGCTATGTTAATAGGGATGTTTAGAGATGAGAATTTAGTTTTAGACATAAAAATGCTTCATGGCCTAACCTCATTTTATGCATTTACTCTGCTCTGGCAATTATTGAAGAACTTGGTGTAAGGATTTCTTTGTTAATATCCTTATCTCCTCTTAGAAAATGGAAGACAAATAATTTCTTATTGTGAGCGAGACTGAGATTATGTACCCAACTGGTTAAAACATTAAATCATGCACTGTCTATTCAAGCAAGTGCAGCTGCATTTGCCACGTATAGTCTCTTTCTGAAGAGCTATGGTTAAAATTCAATTGCTAAGTGCAGCTTGTCCCCTCCATCTGAGACTTCCATGAAAAAAACAAAAAGATTTTCCTAACCAGGCCTCCACAGAAACATGAACAGCCATGAAGGAGGCAAGGAAATCTATCTATTAAATCTATAAATGTATCAGAAAGCAGGAGCAGTGAATAACTTACATTTTCTACTGCAGAAGCATCAAGCAAAAACATCTTTAAAGTGTAGATTTCTCAAGAAAGTGAAATTTAGAAAAATCTGGAATTATTCAACAAAGTAAGCTCTTTTTACAACTTAGAAAAATTATTTTTTATAAAAACAAAACACTGATTTGAACTATGGAGAATCTGGGTGGAACACATACTCAAATTACCTCTGCCACTCTGGTGTTACTTCTGTGTGTTGCCCTTCTGTGGATAAACATCTCCAAAGGTCAGGGATTAACTAAGATCTTCAATTGGCTGAGTCCTGCATTGTTTAGTCTGAGGACTTTGTTTTTAAAAAATGAATACTATTTTTATAGCTTTTCTTATAAGTCTAAAATTGTTAAAAATAAAGTTAAAAAATACCGAATTTTAAAATATATGGAGAAAGTACTACTTCCTGTATGCTTTGATTTAAAAATTCAAAAGTGATTTCAAATACTTCAAAACTCTTCCATCTAAAGTATAAAACAAAGGTATTTATAAAATTTTAAATATATTGGCCAGTTCTTAGAAGTTATGGAATGAAAGTCTATTTCATTTAAACAGTAATTTGAATCTCAAAGACAAAATCATTTACTTAAAAATGTGGGTTGTCATGTAATGATGACATACATTTCATGGGAACTATAATGGTTAGTTCTTAGAAATAAAAGTTATATGGAGTGAACGTTCTCTTGCAAACAAGTAAGAATCACCAGCTAATATGTGCTTTATAAGTGTTTAAATTTGACCCGATGACAAACCATTAGGTACTAGTACCTTTACCTGTCACTTCCATCACCCTAGCTTCTTCCATGAGCACAGAACATAAATTGTAAGGAAAATAACATACCTCAGGAGTTTATCTCTAAATATTTACTTTCTAGGTAGTCTGCAGTATATCATGTCTCTCCTTATAAAAATGAATAGTTAGGAATTAAGAACATAAGCTATACCTCAAAAAATTAACAAAAAACTGTATCACATTTAAAATTATCCAGCATAGCCATTGACTACTTTTTTTTCCTATTCAACTATATCCTGAGTAGAAAATGCACAGTATTACCCACATGACCTTGGATAATGCCAGACAGTTCTGCAAAATTATTGTTTATTTAGTAAGTGTGTTTTAGAGTAAAACTGAAAGCCAAGATGATTATTTCATAGATTGTCCATTTAACAACATAATTGACCCTAAGTGTTCAACCATACTGAACTGCCTAGTTCCAGTGAACAGAAACACCCTCAGAGTCCAGGGCAGTCCTTTAAAACATGAATGAATTGTTTCTTAGGAAAGCCAAGAGTCCCAGTGAAACACTGTATGTATGGTGACTGAAGGAGCCACATTTCATCAACACTCTTCTGTGTCCTGTGTTTTATTTACAGCTAACATTTCAGCTAGTGAATACACAGAATACTGTCCAAATATTACTCAGCTTCATTCACTACCTGTGGTAAAGTGATCTACAGAAGACAAAGACCACGTCTCTTTTCTTTAGAGAGAAACAGAATCTCTCTCCCATTCTTGTTTTCATATACATCTCTCCACAGAATTATACTCTATAATCATAATCTATTATTAAGAACAGCAGCCTAGCAAGGTCAACCTTGTTAAAATAAAGTTTAAAAACTTAGTCACTGATATTCTTGTATCTGTTTTTATTCCCACATAAATATGTGAAACTATACTGAAAAATGGGCTTCCCCGGTAGCTCAGCAGTAAAGAATCCACCCACAATGCAGGAGACACAAGAGACACGGGTTCAGTCTCTGGGTCGGGATGATCTCCTGGAGAAGGAAATGAATGGCAACCCACTCCAGTATTCTTGCTGGGAAATCCCATGGACAGAGGAGCCTGGCAGGCTACAGTCCACAGGGTTGCAAAGAGTTGGACACGACTGAAGTGACTGAGTACACATGCATGCATACTGAAAAATGTTCTGAATGTAACAGTTAATGTTCTTTTATTGAAAATATGAGAAAATGAGAATATATATGTATGTGGTGGGGAAAGATGAGGGTTTGAGGATCTTCAGACAGCAGAATTATTTCCCAAATCATTTACTAACTGTAATAAAATCTTCTGTCACCCAACATGCTCCTAGTAGGGAAATAAGGAGACAATCATTCACCTGTGCTTTAAAAGTTAATTTATTGGCTCATTGCATATTAAAAAAAAAAAAACCACATTAAATTGACTTACAAAGCATTTTCATTTCTTACCTAAAATCTTTTCAAAATAATTTGCTTCCTCATAAATCCACCTATATACCATTTTAAAATCAAGAGTATTAAATATTTAGGATTTCTTTGTACAATATAGAGACTCTACTGCTTAAAAAATACTTTAAAATGTTAAGTGTTGCCAAATTACTCCTTTTAAAAATTGTTCAGTAGAGATTTTCACAAATTAGATTTATCTTACTCAAGAAAACATTATAAACAAACATTTAAGCCAAATATTTCCAACACCAATGATCACTGACTCAGATTAACACTCTGAAATAGAGTAAGTAATAGAAACATTAGAGAGTTTTATGTGATCACCCACTGTAATTTAAAATAATGCTACAGGGAACTTAATCTTGGCTTGCTAACTTTTTCCTAATTGAATATGTGAATATGAATACCTAATAATACAATTCAGTAAATAATGGCTTGCAATATTGGCAAATTTAGTAGGTTAAATCAGTGTACAATCTCAGGGCATACAATTCTTGTTTTAAAATTACTGATGTTATTTTATACTAAGATCAAAACCTAGATAATTTTTGTGCTTTGATCTTTGAAATTGTTTTAAGATTCCATGGTTCAATTAGAAGGATTAGCTTATAGAAAGGCTACTCAAATTATTTTTCATAAGAAAATAAACAGAAGTAATCATGCAAATTTTGAGCATAGAAGCTCCTTTGCCTTAGACTTGTGACCCAAACTTAATGATAAAATGGACAAAATTAATGAAGTGTGTCAGGAAGGCCAAACAAGGCAGATAAAAGTTCCCAAATAGGTTGCTTACCAACATTCTTTACTTAGTGACAAACAGCTTTTTCCTGAATACCTTCAGAGCATTTAGTTTTTGCTAAATGAATGTCTCAGTTGATCACTGATATAAAATAATACTGCTAGTCATTCATTTTCTTTAATTTGACATTTAGAGGAGGGGCTGTAAAAATGAAAAGGGTGGGTTTTTACTATATGTAAAATACAGTTTTTAAACAATTCTGATGCCTCAAATGACTGTATTTTGTTTTGGACATCTTTAACACATAATCATTGGAAGGACTGATGTTGAAGATGAAACTCCAATACTTTGGCCACCTCATGCGAAGAGTTGACTCATTGGAAAAGACCCTGATGCTGGGAAGGATTGGGGGCAGGAGGAGAAGGGGACGACAGAGGATGAGATGGCTGGATGGGATCACCGACTTAATGGACATGAGTTTGGGTAAACTCTGGGAGTTGGTGATGGACAGGGAGGCCTGGCGTGCTGCGATTCATGTGGTCACAAAGAGTCAGACATGACTGAGCGACTGAACTGAACTGAATACTGGGTGTATATGTTTTGTTGTATCTAATTAGGCACATAGTAATTTCTCATTGCAGAACACTAATTTGGAATGAGTGATGGAAGGTCAGTTAGAACTAGTGTTGAATCAGAATTTCAAAATAGTTTTAAGAAGATGAATTTATTACAACTACATTTATAATAAATTAGTTGGGCATATATTACTTTCTCTAATAAACTGTGTTCTTGAAGAAGAGTAATCCAGTGCATAGTATCAATCTAAGAGGAAATGCTCAATAAATGTTTGACTGAATAAATGAATAATCATTTAACCAATAACAAAAAATGCTTCCCTTTAACAAATACATACAAACAGTTTTTAATTTAAAAGGCACAGCATTGTCAAAGTATCTCCTTACAACCTTACATTTGTATACTGCATTGCACTTTTCAAAATAAGTTCACACATCTTACTGTGTTCAATCCTCATAATGAACCCTGGCATCCAAAGGCCTTATTACTTTTATTTTGCAAATATGGAAACTGAAACTCTGAGAGGCAAAGTGACTTGTTGATGATAGTAAATCAATTATGTCATAGCTAAATTTCATGTCTTTTAACTTATTTCTCTATGACATTTATTCTATTCATAGACAATCTTTAATGACCAGGTTTAAGCCTGTCACAAGACTCCATCCATTGCTTTTATATAATATTTCCACTCTAAATTCTTTTCACTATAAATTCAGCAGAAATTAGAATGGAATGCTTTTCTGTGCTCTCCCTGCTGTAGCAGCACAGAAGTGTGCTACTAAGATGAATTTTACAATCTGGAGGTTTCCACATCAGGCAGTATGGTGGAATAGATGTCCTAGTACAAAACAAATGGGCTCTACTTTGTGGCCGGACGGGATAAAGGTTGCAGCCCAAGGGGGGTGGGGCGTGTGTGGTTGCGTGTGTGTGTGTGTGTGTGTGTGTGTGTGTGTGTGTGTGTGTGTGTGTGTGTTTAATCCAAGACCTGTGCACAAAGGCAAGAACCTGCAGAGGCAACATCTTCAGTAAGTGACTAGAAAGAAAACTCACTCTACAGAGGACTGGGTATTCTTGCTTATCCCTACTCATACGGTTGCAATCTGGCTGATTTAGGGCTAGAACCCACCCTATCTATGCAGTTTCCCATGTGTGTGTGCTCAGTCGCTTCAGTCATGTCCAACTGTTTGCGACTCGATGGACTGTAGCCCACTAGTCTCCTCTGTCCACGGGATTCTGCAGGCAAGAATACTGGAGTGGGTTACCATTCTCTTCTCCACCCAGGGATTGAACCCGCATCTCCTGTACTGGAGGCAGATTCGTTACCACTGAGACACTAGTAAAGCCCATGTAGTTCCCATCGCCTCTCAAAATACTCAAGGTCGAAATTTTAAATTGATCTGAATTTGATAGTAACAGCAGCCAGGTGAAAGCAAACACAAATTTTCTCTGGAGGTGTGAACTTTAAATTCGGGTCTTAAAAAAAAATTCCAGAGATAAAATTCCAAAGAACATGAGTCCAGTAAACAAGCATTCCGAGGAAGAGTTAAAAGAAAAACAAGCTACAGGATCAGACCCATAAAACACTGATGATGTGGCAATACCAGATATGAATATAAGTTTCTTAATATATTTTTAAAATGAAAGAAGATATTGAGTGTATGATGAAGGAACAAGATACTATTAAAAATGACCAGGCAGATAGGAGGAACAAAAGAGAATTCTCAAATTGAAAATGTAACCACTAAATTTATCAGACTCAGGGGAATTGAAATTCTGAAAGCTGACAAATTGACGGCTGGCACCCTGGCTCAGATCATCTCTGGAGACCCCATAGAAGCGAGAAGGTAGTACGGATCTGAGCATGAAACACAAGTCTAGAGCATCTCAGAGAACGAAGGCTGTCATGGACTGTGTGTCTGTGTGTGGGGGTGTGTGTGGGGGGTGCTGACAAAGGGCTTGTGGCAGCCCAGGGCGGAGGGTGGGGCATGCAGTAGTGAGAGGATGGGTGGGGGCAAGAGTTTTAGGTTCTGCTTTGGCCTTTCCCCCAGATTAACTGTCCCGCCAACATAGTTTCCATCACTGGGTGAACATAGCATTGAAACATGGTGGGTACACATTATGAGATACTGTACAGTAGTTATAAGCAATAGATCAAATACATATAAAGTAATATGGATATACCTTTAAAGTATAGTGCTTAGTAAAAAATTAAGAAGAATATGATGTATAGAATAGGCATTTATAAAACTTAAACAACACAGGCACCGAAGATAATAACATTTGTTTCATAAAAATACCTACAAATAAAAAGATACATACCAAACACATTAGAATATTTCCTGATGATGGGGAAGAGTATAATGGTAGGGATTAGGGATAGAACAGAATGAGTAAATAAAGCCTTGTTTGGACCAATTATAATTGTGTGCCCTGAACTAAGGGGTATAAGGCATGTGATCACTCAATCCTATGAACCTGAGGTTAAAATAAAGACAGAAGAAACAAACCCAATGGATGAGTTAAAGAGTAGAATAAACTGAAAGCGATATAAAGATCTAAAGAAATGGCCTAGAATATAAATTAGAGATAAAAAAAAAATACAAGGAGAAAAGGTCAAACAACATGGACTATAAATAAGATACAGAGCTGAAAGAGGAAATATTCAAAGAGATAATGACTGTGAACATTCTACACTTGATGAAAGACACCATGGCATGCAAGCACAATAAACAGAAACTAAGAACATCAAAGACAAAGAGAGCATGTTAAAAGCTGTCAGAGAAAACAGGCAGACTACCTACTGAATAATTAAACCGAATGAAGGCTAACCTCTTAACAACATGAGATATCAAAACAGGAAAAAAGGCAAACTCAGGAATGAGGACAAAAAGGAAAGCATCTTCAAATTGGCAAAAACAAAGTTTAGACTGGCAGACCTTCACTAAGGAGCATTTAGTGCATGAACTTGAGGAAGGAGAAAAATAGATGCTAGAAAAGCTATTTAGCTACTAAATATGGATCAGTATTTCATAATGTTATTTTAAAGATAAATTTCCTTTTCAAAAACGAAAGCACATTTCTGAAAAACTAGAAGTTTCAATGAAATAACTAGAAGCTATAACTAGAAGTTACCATGAAATAACTAGGCTTATTTACCTGCTTTGCCTGTTTATATATGGTATCAGCATTTAAGCTGAATGACAGACCATCATCTGGCAATCTGATATTAGCAATCTTTGAATCATCCAGCCAATGCTGCATTTTGGCATATGGAATTATACTGCATTACATAATGCTATAATTCAAATACTACAAATCAAATCCTAGTCCAAGAGGTGAGGCGTCAAGAACAAATATTGCTATCTAGTTTCTCAGTTGATGTAAATCGAAGCATTCAGGAAAGTTAATTACAACACCGGCATAACCCTTACAGTTTACACTGGAGTCAAATGCAATAATCAATCCTGTAATGATCTCAACATTTACTCCTACAATAAACCTAATACTTATGTCTAGGGCAATTGCTGAATATATAATAGGTTTTGTGTGTTCTTATACTGATAAATCTTATCAGTATCTAACTTGAACATGAGTAGCCTTATATAACAAGAAATTTTGTTCTACTCAGCCACAGTATACAAATAATAAAGTACATTTATGGATGATTAAATACTGAAGTGAAGTTGAAGCATTTAATCTACCACAAACCTCATTTAATGCAAACGTACCCCAGCAATATAGATATTATTGATATTATACTTGAAGGGAACATTTTCATCTAGTGTATCTCATGGAAATTTAATTTCCTTCTTCTCTGAGAACTTGGAATTTGTTAGACTGTGTCCATTTACAGCATAAATTTCCATTAGTACATAAAGTGTATTTTTACATATTATAGAAGAATTTGTGACTTAACAAAATCCCACAGTGTCAGTTCTATTACTGTGAAGGCACACTTACAATGACATTTGCAAATCACAATATGTAGAAACTTAAAAGAAGCTACTTTAAATTTATCATTATGTTGATTTTGATGTCCATTTACATGCTGCCATCTTTTTTTTTTTATGATGGGTTTTGTGATCAAGTACAGACGGGACTGATCTCAGATCAAATAGAAATTGGCATTTTTAAAACAAACAAAGCAGTTACACTTGAAGAAATTAAAAACAAATAGATGAACTGAGGACATTTAGGTTAGTTTTCTAGATAGATTTCTTTCCTTTCCATTTAGGTTAAGATTTTATTTTATACCTAAATAAAACATCAGAGTCTGGGTAAGGAATACCAAACAAAAAGCGGCTACAGTTTAGTTCTAAGGGCTTATTATCAATTATTTCTAAATCAAAGTAAGTTAAAAGCACAACCAACAATTGCTTTATTTCAACCATGGCCAAAAATCGGCCTGGACATTTGCTGACTCCCAATCCAAATGGCAAGTGGTAGTACTTCAGCTTTTTCCCTCTTTTAAAAAAGGTGGTTTTCTTCTTACCATTTTCTGTAAAACGATCAAATCTAAACTCCTGTAAAGAAGAAAACAGCATGTTAAAATAAAAAATTGCCATGAAAAAGTTTGAGTTCAGTTCACAAGGATGCTAGCTCTCCTTGCCCATCTTAAAAGGTTTTTTTTAATCCAGCAAACACCAGGAAATAAAACTTAACTAAGTGCAAATCAGGTATGAACTTTCAAAACTCTCCAATGTTATTAGACATTTACTCCTCTCATATCAACCAGAAATCCAGACTCTTCTGTAGGACTTTCCTTCACATTTTTTTTCCTATGCTAAGTATAGAGGCAGTATTTCTGTTTTTGTTCTCTAAGATGGGTATCGACTTAACGACACCTGAAATACCAAGGTTGGGGGAAAGGGAAGGGCAAGGACTCCACCGTTACTAGGGAATAGTGAACTCCACTGACAAGAGAGGCTGCTACAGATGGACAAGTAGGATGAGTTTAGGATTCAGTGCTTATGTTTGGATGAAACAGATATGAAATAATAAGATTCACATTAAGCACTAGAACAGAAGAGCACTAAGATATAAGTCTGTCTGGATTACTTTTTGATGTTTTATTGACTTTCTTCTATGACAGTTCTCTTTAGAATGAGTGTTCCTTGGGTTAATTCTCTTGGTTTCTGACATGTTTTCATAAATAAGTTATATTATTTGTTACGGAATATTATGGGACTGGTTTATGGAAGGTGTTTGGTCTGCCATCTTAATTTACTCTCAGTTGAGTTTCTGGGAGGACACTGAGTGACCTTATTTCAGCCCATGGTAAATTAAACCATTGATTAGATTAACGCACGTGGCATGCATGACAACGAGGAAGTCTGTCCTGTATGCCATGCTCATTAGCATTAAACCTGCTCAGCACACAACTTTGTCATGAACTATGAAGCCAGAGGCAAAGAAGCAGGTCAGACCGAAGGCATTCAGATTATAGCAAAAACCCCACAGTACACAGATAGATTCTGAATCTATCACAAATGATCTAATTTTCTCGCTCAATGCTAATATTCATGTCGGTGAAATCATTTCCTTTAAAAGTATTGGTTTTACCCTCATTTACCTAGGATACTGATTTTGATAACTAATTAAGCTTTTAAAACACATCTTGGATAGTTTCTATTCCACCCCTGCCCCCTAAACTTGCAAGCTGATGAGATCATAATGGGAAAATTAATCTGCATCAGAATGCAAGCATATTTTGCCATAGATAGTTCTGGGATGTATCTGAATAGGATCTACCAGTGCTAACCTACAAATACCTGTCCATCCTTGTAGCATGGATAAGGACATTCTCTGTGGACATCGACTTTGTTACTAGAGATGGAATTACAACTTGGCACTGTATCTCAGTAAATCTTATTTTGTTATTGGAGCCCAGGCCTGCCTGCCTGAGTTCAATACTGCTGCTTCCTCCTTCTCACTGACCAATCTGAGATCATGCTCTTCTCAAGAGTTCTTTGCCTATGCCAAACCAGTGGATATCACTTTTACATTTGAAAAGCTCTCACTGCAGTCAGTCTCATAGTTTAAGTCAGAATATACAGAAGGAAAATTTAGTTTGAGTTACGATTTCATAGTATGCTGATATCATAAATAAGCCAGACACTGTTATGGCATTTCGATTTTCCTTTGTATACATGGATATACAGTTGAGAAGCCACAGTGACCAACAAAAAATGCCTAAATCCTCCCCGTCCCCTGCCACCTTCAGTGAATGCACATGTAACCCCCTCAAACTTCTAGTTAACCAGTAACATCACTTGTCCAGTTTTTCATCACCTCCCATTCAATCTCCTCACAATAAATATCACAGAAATTCCTATTTAGTTGTTTATATTATGGACCAAAAAAGGAAAAGGCCAATTTTCTTTTGTTCTGTGGCTACCATCAAGCTCAAAGGGAATATGGGCATACATAGCAATTTTTTTTTTTTTTTGATGTGGACGATTTTCAAAACCTTTATTGTATTTGTTACAATACTGCTTCTGTTTTACGTTTTGGTTTTTTGGCCATGAGGGATGTGGGATCTTAGCTCTATAACCAGGGATCCAACCTGCACCCCTTGCATTGGAAGGTGAAGTCTTAACCACTGGACTGCCGGGGAAGTCCCCATAAATAGCTTTTTGTGTTAAAATTTCTTTTCAGTCTGTTTTCCATTGCCAGGACATGGAGAACCTGAGCAGGTTCCATGTTATTAGGAAGGGCTTGTGACAGCTGCTAGAAATATAGTCTGGTTTTTGAAAAAAAGAAGGGATGTAATAGTCTCCCTTCAGAGATTCTGAGGTCACAGTGACATAGAACAAAAAGTCAGGAAGCTCGAGATGCCTTGATCTTTGATCAGGAACACAATGAAAACAGGATCCATCACGTGGCAGAACACTACCATAACAGTTCAGTGCTACAAAATTAAGGGACCATTAAATGCAGTATTACTCAATGGATGAGAAGAGAGAAATCATGAGACGAGCGTTAGGCACCGAGATTCCCCAGCTCCTCTGCTGATTGTCTTCTCTTCCACTGGTTGCTCCCCATCATCATTCTTCTATATGAGACCTACTGAGGCACCCATCATGGTGAACATATTGCTCTGGCCTCTAACTGATTCAGGACAGGGTGTGTGAACCGATCTCTCAGGGCTACAGGGGAAGAGTCTGTGGGGCCATCTGGGAGAACATCCCTTCTCATGAAGAAGGAAAAACACAGTGAAACGGTTCACCACTCTTCCTACTCTGGATCTGGTTATATGAGAATAAGATCCCTGCAAGGCTGCAGCTATTCTGTCACCAGGCTGAAGACGAGGCTAATCCACAGGAGATGGCAGAGCCAAGAACTCCCAAGAGATGAGACTCGTCACACTGTCTTATTTATTTCCATATTTTCAAAGTCCCCACCAGAGTGCTATGCACATAGTGTGGTTCCATATATGTTTGTTGAATTAATGAATAAATACATGACAATAAAGTATATTTTAAAAGCAATCTTCAAGCTTTTGAAGAAAACAGAGATATTGAATGAGTAAATAAAGATGGGGAGAATGAAGAGTAGATGAATATTCAAATAGAAAATGTTTACAAATAGAAAGTGGTATAATATTTAGCACTAGAAATAAAGATTGGGTTAGACGATATAATTTCCTGGATAGAGAAGAATTTTGGGTCTGAGTGACTGAGGAACATTGCATAACACCCTAATCTGAGTTCTCCAAATTTTACGTTTAGTTCAAGTCAACAGCTTTTTTTTTTTTTTAAGCATTTCCAGCATGTGAAGGAAGCACTGAAGTTTAAAAGGGCATAGAGACTTCCCTGGTGGTCAATAGTGGTTAAGACTCCATGCCCCTAATGCAGGGGTGTGGGTTTGATCCCTGGTTGGAGAACTAAGACCCCACATGCTGTGTGGTGTGGCCAAGAAAATACTTTTAAAAAGAAAAAGACATAAAACATAGTCTTGTTGGAGTAGTTATAAGTGTTCATATCCATATGATCAGCTCTTGTATTCACTCAATTCATCATTTTGGGTTTAGGAATCTGGACTAGATAAAAGATATGACTTCCTAGAAATAAAAACTGTCACTATTTTGAATGTATGACTAAGAGGCTGCACACTCGCCCTGGTTTATAGCCAGACCTCCTGGGAGCAAGATGACTAAGTACAGAGATTTCTTTTTTTATCTCCGTGATTTGGATTCCAATCAGTGATGCGCTGTGGCCAGTTTGTACCAGCAAGAAAGTATGTACACACCTCTTCCCCACACTGCGTTCAAGGTCTTCATATTGGTAGCGGGAAATCAGTGAAGATGAGAGCATTTACACCATGACGACTGACAAAATCAGGGTTTTGCAGAGTGCTGGTTTGCCAGCACATTGCTGGTTCCAACATGGTAGGAATGCAAGTGCCAGTTCACTAGCGGAGCAGAAATCCTCTCAACACAGAGCACATGGTTATGAGAACACAGCCACATCATAAGGACAAATCCCTTAATAATAAGCTCTTAAGGACAGGGGCCTTTGTTATATCTATATCACCCACTATGTCCATCAATGTGCTTTCTGGATAGTAGATGCTCAATACAGGTTTGTTTCGTTGAAATGTACTAATGGCACAATCTCTATTCCAGTTTGAAAGACACAAAATCATTGAGACTGTTTCCACATTTGTCATGATCTGTGTATTTTAAATAATAGTGACAATAATCCAAAGAATATTGATGAAACAATTTTTACAGTAATTTAGAATTTTTTCAAGGGCTTTCAAATTCATTTATCATTTTTAAATCCCTACACCTTTGAGAAGTAGACTGGGAAGGCTCGTATGACATTAACTCAGAGCTTTGGGGTTGATAGGGGGTACTCCAATGGCTTTGTAATTACTTTGTTTCACTGTGTTCTTCTTTAGAGGCTATTTGGTTATAGAAATGCATCACCATCTAAAATGTTGGCAATTTCTTCCCTATGCGCCAGCTTTCCTTTATACCTTAGCACCTCCACAGAGAAACCAACCAATACATTTGGTCTTCTCCATGGCTCTACCTTTGGATGCTTCATTTTGCCAGAAAAGTAATCATCACCATTTACTGATTACTTAAGAGCCAGTGGCTAGAATTCTGGCCGACCATCTACATAAATTTGAGGAAGCTTCCAGAAAATTTTAAAGGTACCCATTTAAAAAGGTACCCATTCTGAGTTAATTAAGAGATCATCCAGACTTTCTTGGGTGGCATTTAGATAGATAAAGAAGGAAGAAGAAAGAACTGGGAATGGAGGGTTTCCTTTGTTCTCTCCAACTGTTTTAAATTTCACTTACCAATCTGTTTTCCCACATCAGCAAGTGCCACCTCACAGGCTAACATCACAATAAGCTAAGGAACCCATATTTAGGAAAAAATTAATTCTCAATACAGGTTACATGCTGGTAACTTATAGGCCCAATTAGGTCTCCAAACATTTTTTGTTTAGCCCACGTTGTGTTTTAGACCTTGATTTTTCCAAACATTTAAAAATTCTAACCTTCACCCAAAAGTCTGTTTTTGAAGTTTAAAAAACTAATAATAAAAATGACTTGGTTACATCAAGTCTATGTGCTTGTAAGGACTGAGGGTTGGGTTCAGAAGCAGCCAAATGATCTCACTTACATGCCTCCTGGGTGGTCCTTTCACCAGAGTTTTACCACTCCCAATGGTACTGCAATATTTACACACAAGCCACCCTATCTATTGGATCTAATTAGGCCCAGGACACATTTGAGTGTGTGGCCTCTGCAGTGATTTAACATTTTAACTGAAGTATGATGACTGTCACTGATGATGTCACTTTCAGAACACTCACCCATCTCAGCACTTCCTATTTACTTCCTTCTATGGTTACCCTCCTGCGTGCCAGGCACTGAGAAATCAGAGAAGGTTGAGGACAGGATCTCTCCCCTCTGAGAACTTACAGGATACGGGCACATGAGCAAACAAGTCACTGCAAGATACCGTGGGGTGTGCCCCCTAACACAGGCTACACAGGCCACAGAGTGAGCAGTGGCAGATTTTCTGAGGAATGATGTGGAAATCAGGGACATCGTCAAAGACGGTGACTAAGAGAGAGTCTTGTGAAGTCTCTCGGTAGACAAGTCAAGAGGGACATTCAACAATAGAGAGATGTGTGAGGAAAGACATGGCCTACTTTTAGAATGTAATATTCCAGAGTCTCTTGGGCTTGAACATCCTGAAACCATGCCTCACTGGTTAGGAGGAACCCATCTTCTGCTGAGGATTCTCAGTCTCCATGTTCTCCAAGAATAACTATACTTATATCTGGAGTTCGTCTTCTCCATGATTTTGGCCTAACAGCTAGTGGTTGTTTTCTGTATCTAAGGAAGGCCAGGTCTTCCTGTATCTGTAGGGTACCAAAGTCAGGCAGTGAGGAATATGAGCCTTTGATAAGCTCCCGGGACAATGCCGTCAGTGACAAATAACCAAGGACAGAACGTTCCAGAATTCCCTTCTCTTTTTTCACTCTTAGCACATGATGGTTTTGGGATGGGCATCTGTCCTATGAGCATCGATAGCATCTAGTTATTGCTATCCTAAGTTATTAAGCATAATAGAAATCAACCCATGAGTCTGAGAGGAGTGAGTGGTCTGTAAATGTTTATAGAATGAATGATTATGTAAGACTTTGCCAAACATATAAAATTGGTTCTGCCCCATACATTTTTTTTCTGTGCCAGTAGCTATCACATTTCACCATTCCACAACTAATTTCAAGGGAACACTATCACAACAAAAGTTAGCTAGTTGATTTTAACATTAGTCAGGCAGAACTGACTAATGTTAAGTCTGGTAAATAGCACAGAATGCTCATCAAGTCAAGTTAGAGCTGTCTTAATGATGCTAACTCGGGGTTCACAGTACTGCAATTTTGTTCTTCCCACCAATTTAGTATGAGGCAAACCCTTCTGACTACTATTTATTATGTATAGTTTGAGGATTGCTATTTAGCATTGCACAGAAAAAAATACAATTGAGCACACTTCCAATGTTTACCTTTGATACTAGGTTGACTAAAAATTTTGTTCGGGTTTTTCCATAAGATGTTTAACTTCCTAAAAGTCTAACCCAGGTGTCTAACTCATGGGGGTAAGGTGGGGGTACAGACGAGGAGGAGCCCAGAGATTCTTAATGACAGTTGTGGTTGGGTAAACATTTATTATTTGTTGATGACTTGAATGTTGATTTTACTATCATGACATGAATGGTGAATTTAATGACAGTGGAATAATCACAAGATAAAAACTACAAAGTGGAAATTAAATTAAAAATTGTAGATTGAAATGAAACTATTTTCAAATTTTAAAGTATTTTTCAAAGATTAGCTATTCACTTGCTTTATTTATTGAACAGCTAACTATGTGTGGAATTTTTTTATATATGTTTACAAACGTGGAGATGAAGCTTGTTGTCTGCACAATGTTTATTCACTCACTAACACCCAACTTCTGATTTGCCATCATTAGTTAAGTAAGACCTCTTCTGAAACACACAGAAACTATACGTGTATTCTCCCCTCACTTAGGAGATTTTGTCTTTGCTAATGAAATAAATGCAAACTATCTCATTGCATTTGAAGTCTGTCCCTTTCTAATTAATTTCCAAAATTCAACCAGATTTTAAACCAGCCTGGCTGTCAAACACCTTAGAAACTGGGTTTAGAAGTGGTTCAGCTCTGAACTGCTCAGAAAGTGCACGGAAGTTTCTCTTTGAAACATGGCATTTTACACATAAAAACCACTGCAGCAACAACCTGACTCCCTGAGAAGCACAGGCAGAAGATGACTGCTTGCAATTTGCATGCAGGTGGTGAACCTCTGAAGTGGTATTAAGGGATGAGCCAGGGTGGATTAATTTCCAGTCTTTGATATTCATTAACTCCAGCTTCAGAAAAAAATACAAGGAAATGACACAATTACCCTCAGAGCTCCACCCGTGAGCAGCAGCTTTACAATCTCAAGTTCACGGTGCCATCCTAATTGATCAAGAAGGGGTACATGCCTTTAGTAAGAGGTGAAAAAGTAGAGAGCTTACCTATAGCAGTGACGGTATTGGACTCTGGGACAGTCAAGCCCACACTGGAAACACTCAGCAGAACAGTCTACCATTGTTTATTCTCTAAGTGACCTGTCAACAGCTAGCCCTCCATGGTTTTGTAACACATCTCGGCCAAGCAAGACTTAATTTTGGCCTAAAGTGAATAGTGTCCATCGTGGTATCAATGTTCATTTCACTTGATGAAACTAGAGTTTAGTCTCATCTCTGTATTTTTATTTATAGATCACAAAAGCTTTGAAAGAAAGATCCTTAAGGAAACCTCTCAGTAAATAGGATGATGTTTCCACTGGAAGGAAAAACTGGAGTCATTAAGCTCTCTCAAATTGTTTCTGGAACAAGGTGGCAAAAGAAAGAGAGACCACAAGGGAAGGAATGTGCTTGCAGCATCTAAGAGGGAGCGATGCTAGCTGGATGTTTACTTACGTCTGGAGCTTCGAAGATTTCAGGGTCATGGTGTAAGATGGGAGGAAAGATGACGACAAGGTCTCCCTTTCGCAGACAGCAGTCCTGGCTCTCTAAATGAAGTGTCAAGTCCTCTTGAACGAAACGAAAGACACCAGAAAAGGAGCAGAGTCGCAAAACCTCAAGAATGGTACTTTCTGAAAGAAACAAGCAAGCATCATCATTTTTATTAAAATACAACTGCTCCTGAAAGGTACTCTCATTTAACCATCAAAGCTCATTACCAATAACTTCAATTGACAGGGAAATCCTTTCCCAATCAGATCCATCGAGCAGCAAGAGGGAGCCAATGTGGGCTCTGGATGGGAGAGGAGGAGGGGAGGAGTGAGACAGTGTGGGGCATTTCACAGTCAAGACACAATTGTGCTGTATTGGGACAGAAAGTCGTTAATTAGGATTTTTTTGTAGGAAAGATTGATCTGCAAGACAGGAAAGCTGTGTTGGGGTACACACATTGGAAATTAAAACAGTATCCCAGTTAAAGTACACCCCTAGTGAGTTATTTCACCAACCTTCTGAACAGCAATGCCTTCAAAGCCAGGCTTAGGCATTTAATATCCACTTAGGCAGTTAATAGTAAAAATAATTGTAGTAGTGCTTTCTGAGACAGCTTAACACTTAATTTCTTTTATGCTAGCTGTAAATAAAATGTGAGTCAGCATTTGCTGGAAAAATTTCAAAGGGAAAATACTTTGAGAGTATTCAGAAGAAAACCAGATTTCTCCATGGCATCTAGGGAAAATAACAGCCACCATCAGAGCCTGGAAGGTTCCAGAAGCTGAATGTCCTTGCTTTCCCAGTGGCCTTCACCTTTTGCTCCTAGCACGACAGATTTTATGGCTAATTTCCGGCAATTTATCCTGGCAGTTTGAGGAGGAATTCCTTTGGGAATAATATGCATAATTTGCATAAATCATTCTGATAGCATGCACATCAGCATGTAGCTGCTGTCTAGGTCTGCATCTCTGCCTTCATAATCAAAACTGACTATGTTTTCACCAGTGCGAATGGGTCCTAGAATAAAAAGCCTGATTCTTTCCAATCAGCAATGTGAAAGAAGAGCTCCAAATTGGGCGTTTTCTCCCTCCTCCACATGGTAACAAATGGTTGTGTTTATGGCTTGCAGTTGAGAATCTCATACACACACACACACACACTCACCCCAGTTTCTTAGTGTTCAGGAAAGCTCTGAAATGTAGAATGACTAATTATTAGACGATAGAAGCGGGCCACTCAGGGAGGGCTTGCATCAGCCAAACAAATAAAAATTAATGCTATTTCCCAAAAATTGAAATCTATGCACAGCTTGCATGGGGATATCTAGCAGCTTTCGGGACCTTCTCCCAGGAGGTTTTTCCCTAAGCATGCATTTGTCTAAAGAAATGAGGCTGCGGTCAGCTCTGTGTGGCCAGTGTGGTGATTCGATGTGACGCACAGTGAGACCGTGCATATTCTTTTAGACTGCCTTCGTTATTATAATCAGGCAGAGTCAAATCGGTTTGTTGGTGATGAGGCCAGAAAAGAACTTTGGTTTTGGAACAGGGACTCTACTGCAGATAGCCACAAGGCACCTGACACGACGGATTTCAGCTGGCAGGACACCAGCGACCAACATTTCCACGGTGCAAAGCAAGGGTCATTTTCACGCTGCTGAATCAACAGCAGCGCAGCATCATTTTAGCTTGTGGTGTGAAATGGTAGCTGACATATGCAGCAGAGCTGGGCACCCACCCGGTCCAGTAGGGGTGCGGGAGGGAGAAATACAAAAGCAAGATTATGGCGGGCTGGCCACTGTGATGGGGCAGGCATCGAACGGTCCGAATAACACGGTCAAATCCCATTGGCTGACATGCTCTGGGGGAAGCGTGGCAGCTTGCGGCCACCACAGGATCACAAATGACAATCGGGCAAGCGTATCTTAGGCGGAAGTTAATCACAATAATGGAGCCCAAAGTGTAGCTTAGCGGTTGGATCGCAAATGACAAATCTGTTTTACCTTCCAGTACCAGTTATGCGCATGAGATGAGGCTGGCTCTGGGTCTGAGCAGTCATGCGATCATCATCAGAGGACACAAGTCATGAACATTATTATCCTCAGAGGACAGGGGAGCTTCCATGGCTCTGCGTCACAAGGTACAGACACAAAAGCCATAGCCTCGCTACCGGCCCCAGGAAGAACACGGGCAGGGCTAGACGTTGAGAAGAATGACAACTGCACAATAAAAAAAAAAAAAAATTGCAGCCTTGACTTGTAGTTGTCATAGTTGAGCAGACACCAGCCAGTGCCACTGACAGACCAGCTGGGCCTTGGGAGGCCGTCCATGCCGCACCAGGAGGTAGAGTAAATTATCCTACACGCCAGAGCAACATCTGTTTCTGTGCTAGGGCCGAACAAACAAGGCAATTGAAAACATACCAAGGGATAACCAAGCAACAGATGAACATGACCCTCATTTCTTCCCCCTTCTCACACTCGAGGTGCTAAACTTCATTGTGCAAGCACTCCACAAAAGAGGGGCCAGGTTGGTTTGAGAAGGTGTTGTCAGAGAGTTTACATATTGCCAAAATGGAAAGAAAAACCTGATAGTATTGTTATTCTTGGAATCTTCCTCCCCCCTTCTATCTTCATTTCTTTTATACCAAAGCTAGCACTCAGTTCTCAATTCGCTCTAGAATTTAAAAAAAAAAAAACAACTTTCCATACACTTATAAATATTCAGTCTTTAAACCTAATTTGCTATACTTAGTTCACATGCCTTCAAGCATTTGTCTTCCAATTTCCACTGAATAAATGCGTACTAATGAGAACTAGAGCAAGCTGCTGAGGCAAAGCTGGGTGACTTGGGTCTGGCCTGCCACCAGCTTGTGATAGGCGGGCAAATTGAGTTAAAATGAAAAGTCTTGTCAGCTGAAATTCAACATGGTAGCCAAACAGCAAGCTGTCAATCATTCCAGCCAAAACAAGGGACTGCAGGTAATAAAAGGTCATCGTGATCATTAGTGCACTTGGCTTTCATAGGCAAGTTAATTTTAATTAAACATGATCTCTATCTGTAAATGTTTTATAAAACTTATTGTGCATAATGGGTTGTTAATTTATACTTACATTTAGCAGGTAATAGGACCTTCTACTTACTAAATGCACTGTAGAGAAATGGCTATCAAGAATGCAAATATTTGGAGGACTATTTATACCAGCCACTCCAAGGTGCCAACAATCACAATTGTGAATACAATAAGGCTGCTGATGTTTTATGAAGAACTGAATTTTACTGACCAGTATCCCCAGGAAATTAGACTGCAGAATTCCCACAATGAACTCACAATTCTGAGCCTGCCCTGTCTCCTTCACTTGACTAGGAGAGATTTGTTTCTCTTTAAAGGATATAAAAATATTCTGATTAAGTATCTTTTCTAAGCAAAAAGCTGAGGAGTATGTTGAGCTAAGAAGCTTCACAATATGACTGGGAAAGAAAATGTTAAAGAAAAGGAAACGCAGGTAGAAAAAGATAAATACACTTTCTCTTCTGCCCTCTGATCTCAATTCTGACTGTAATAATTGACAGATGATTCTCATTTGCAGATTTAAAGCGCTGAAGCCGCTTATGACAATCAATAATGCATGTTACAATGCAAACACAAACAAGCACATCCAAGTTTCTGCCTCACACTTAGGCCATGTCTGGATGTGTGGAATGAATGTACTGTGACATGGCCAGGCTGTTAATTTGGGTCATCTTAATGATTGGTGCAGACTGTCACACCATCTGATTAGCCATGGTGATCGGTAGATAGCAATGATGGCTGGAGTGAAATAACAGCCAGCCTCTGCTGAAATGGACTGGGATGTCTTTAAAAAGAAGGTGGACAGGATAGAGGCTGGGGGCTCTGCAGATAGTGCTCTAGAAGGGTGAGAAATGGAGTGAGGCTACAGATGTGCATGCCAGTTTTTATGTAACTGCCTTCAAGACAGGTGAGAAGCTATTCAATAAATAAGACACTATCATCATCAGATAATCTGATGCCAAACAACTACTTTTTGGCTCAACAATTGTATATTTTAAGTAAAGTTAAAAATAAATCTGAATCAGTACGCATGCCTACTTTCACACTGCACTGCAGACACAGCTTTTGGTTCACTGCTAAAACACAGAAATGTAAATTCAACATTCATAGAGTCAATAAATAGACTATCAAGGTCCTTCTCTGATCAGGACATTGGGCCACCGCCGTTGGTGGAAAAGAGAGCAGAGAGTATGGATGCTCCCCAGGGTCCTAGTGAAGATACTGTTGAATTTCTGATTGGATAACTCTAATGATGGCATTCTGAAAGTCCATTTAGGTAGCAAGTTATTTTTCGTATTGGCTGAAATTTTCCTCTCTTTAGAAAACACAAAGGCAAAAATTTTTGAATCTCTCTTCTATATAACAGCCCTTTAAAAATATTTAAAGACAATGATCGTGTCATTTTTTAATTGTACGTCAGAGATGACAATGGCCTTTAATTCAATTAGTCAACATGCCTCTTAAAATGTGGCAGAGCTGAGTGTGCTATTTCAGCTGGGAAAGTAGACAGGAACTACTTTGTCTGCCCTGGATACCACACTTCTATTAATATTGTCATATGCAGACGAACAACAGATTTTTGAAGTAATATCACCATGGACTTGTGTTAAGCTTTCTGATGTCCCAGAAGTATCCGCTCTGATGGTTCGCTTACTCCATCTCAGGCCAATGGTGTCAGAACCACTGCATTAAGGAAAACCTTTACATTCATGGTTTTGAACCTTGGTTGCACAATGGAGTCCCCTTGAGAGCTTGTAAAGCCATCAGTCTGTACCTCAGACCATTGAAATCAGAACCTTTGAGGGTGGGACCAAGTTTGAGCACTTTTTTAAGCTCCGCAGATGATTCCAAAAGCAGCAGCACATGGGATCTTAGTTCTCCAACCAGGGATCAAACCCATACCCCTGCCTTCAAAGCACGGAGCGTTAACCACTAGACCACGAGGAAAGCTCCTGAGAACTATGGCTCTGAACCTAAACCCTCCTCTGCTGGGCCACTCATCTCCTTCCTTCTCCTATTCTTACGCAGTTGATGTTTGGACCTATGTACAGTAATCTGCATTCTCTTTAAATTTCCCTTTCAATCCTTTCAACACCTGTTTCCAGCATTCATTATATTATCTAGCCATCTTTGCTTTGTGCCAAGTTGAAAACTTGATAAACATCTAAACCAGCATTTTTCACTTTTTAACCACTGTCTCCTTATGTTACTTACAAAAATTTCATCACTTATTTCTGGTGTATGCCTTGTGGGATATGCCTCTCTCCCCTCCTCTGGTTGGAAATTTCTAACATGAAGTAGAATTTGTACCTCCTGTATAGCGCCACTGGAAGAGGGGATTTTGTTAAACTTTACTATTGCTGTTTAAATTATAGACACTCTTAGTTTTTAAAATACACAATTTTTTAAAATAATGAATGAGCTTTTTCAAAATAACACCCACAGTTATGACAAACACAATACATCACACTAAGATGTTAATAGTGAGGTAAACTGTGTGTGTGTGAGGTAATATGTGGGTATTGTCTTTGTAACTATTCCTCAAATCTAAAACTATTCTAAAATAAAAAATTTAGTTTTATTAGGAAAAAAACCCACAAAATTATAATGTGAACCTCTAACCCCAACCTTACCCTCAAACCCAACTGCATTTGAGAATTCATGATATATATCCTTATGAAATATAATGGTCAAGGTCTCTGGTACATTTCTAGAGCATTTTTCCCTGAGTTGACAATGTTTATGGATTGGCGTTGAAATTAGGTAGACCTGACATCAATTTCAGGCTCTGCCACTATCTAGTTGTATGATTTAGACTGGTTAACTAATCTTTCTGCACCTTGTTACCCAACAATTAATGAAGATAATATACTTGAGGATTAGATAAGTTATACTTGAGTTTACTTACATGTATGTAAATGAGTTAATACTTGATGATGAAGTAAGCTAGTAAATCTGCTACATAGTAAAATAATAATTATTAATACTGTCACTCATACTGTCTCATCCTGAAATTAAGAATATAGTTAACTCTATCACCTTCTAGCTCACATTTTCTGGTGTCTTCTACGTGCACATCACAGCTGGCTTTGATGAATCAAGATACAAAGAACTCCTCTCCCCTCTTTGTTGGACAAATTTTAAAAAGCTCCTTTTGGGACTTCCCTGGTAGTCCAGTGGTCAAGAATCTGTCTTGCAATGTAGAGGACATGGGTTTGATCCCTGGTTGGGGAACTAAGATCCCACAGGCAAGTAACCCACGTGCCACAACTACCGTACACAAGTGCCACAAGGAAAGATCTCGCATGACACAACTAAGACCCTGTGCAGCAAAAAACTAAATAAATAAAAATATTTTTTAAAAACTCCCTTCCCTTTGTATGTTCTACTCATATAAAAATTCTCCTTCCTGGTTTAAAAATAAATTAGCATTCCTTTCATCCTTGTGATCCTTTTCCTTACAATAATAAAAATTCAAGATCAGTTCAGTTCAGTCGTTCAGTTGTGTCCGACTCTTTGCGACCCCACGAACCACAGCACGCCAGGCCTCCCTGTCCATCACCAACTCCCGGAGTCTACCCAAACCCATGTCCATTGAGTCAGTGATGCCATCCAGCCATCTCATCCTCTGTCATCCCCTTCTCCTCCTGCCCCCAATCCTTCCCAGCATCAGGGTCTTTTTAAATGAGTCAGCTCTTCGCATCAGGTGGCCAAAGTATTGGAGTTTCAGCTTCAACATCAGTCCTTCCAATGAACACCCAGGACTGATCTCCTTTAGGATGGACTGGTTGGATATCTTTCTTTAAAGAAATTATACTTAGAATACATAAAACTCTTTTCTTAAGGAGATGAGATGCACATACACTCAGTCCATGAAGTGCACTGTAAATATTTAATTCTGTAAATCTTGCTTTTCAGCTCATAGTTCATACCCTTCTGATAGAGATACCCATGATACAGTTATGACTAGATGCAGAGATCATCTGTTCTGGGACTGTTCATATTAGAGAAATTGCTTCAATCTGCATTAAACTGTCATCTGGAAAAAGGAAAAAAAAAAGGACCCGATTTTCTAGAAGATTCAATTCGAGTAATGAACAACACTGGCCTCTGATGGTACCTGAGGCTGTGATGAACAAAGTCTACCTTCTAGATTGCTGAAGGTGCTGCCTGTACTCAGGTAGGTCTCCAGGCATTTGGGGTTGGTGGTGGTCCATTCATTGATGATAAGTGAATGATGAGGTCTCTACTCTACTGATGGACTTTAATGGCCCCAGTTATGGCTATGGAACTTGCCATTTCTTCTGCTTGAATAAATTTAAACTTGCCTGCTCTAATGTTGTTGTTTTGTTGTTCAGTCGCTAAGTCGTTTCCAACTCTTTGGGATCCCATAGACTATAGACCACCATGATCCTCTGTCCATGCAGTTTTCCAGGCAAGAATATTGGAGAGGGTTGCCATTTCCTTCTCCAAGGGACCTTCTCGACCCAGGTATCAAACCCACATTTCCTGCATTGGAAGGCGGATTCTTTACCACTGAGTCACCTGGAAAGCCCCATCAGCTCTAATAGCACAATTTTTAAATAATCTTTTCTTTGAATAGTGAGAAGTTGAGAGTAAAAAGAGAGTTGATGAATCTCAACTAAATTTTTAAGCATTTGTAACTGTGTACTGGATACAAACACATATTCCTTAAAGTTTATTTGCTTTATTTCCCAGTATATATCATCTGATTCATAAAATACAATTGAAATTACTTGAATTTATGGGAAATGCAACCTTGATCTTCATAGGAAACATAAATCTTCTATCCAGAAAATACTGTAGATCCATGTGAAAGCAACTACCCAGAACTTGATGCAAATTTTGTGCATTTGAAGAAAGGGTGTTAGCCGCTCAGTCAGGTCTGATTCTTTGTGACCCCATGGACTGTAGCCACCAGGCTCCTCTGTCCATGGGATTCTCCAGGCAAGAATACTGGAGTGGGTAGCCATTTCCTTCTCCAGGGTGGGTTCCCGACCCAGGGATCAAACCCGGGTCTCCTGCATTGCAGGCAAATTCTTTACCATCTAAGATACCAGGGAAGCCCCATTTGTGCATTTGGTCCCCAGTAATTCTGAAAAATAAAAATAAAATAATGTTCATATTTTAATAATGCTGGGGTTATTTTCCTTCTCCAAGCAAATATAAAACTACTTTGATAATGTATGTTAAAAACAGCATGACTGAATAAGCTAGCCAACTGTCACCACAAGGCAAGCTTCCTGCTATTGCCTCTGATGGGCCTTATCCTAACCAGGGGGAACAATCTCTCAAACACTTGGACCAGTCTTTTCAATGTCAACTGGTGGTCAACACTGATCAAGACCTGTAGGGCCTCTACTCTCAGAAGTCCCCATCAAAGAACCTGGAACATATTTTAAAAATATGAAAAAAATGGAGACTAATGTGGGCTAAAATACTTGTTACATTGTCAAAGGAGTGAGCAACAAACATCTTTGTCCAAAGGGACCTGGAATAGAGTATAAAGAGAGCTACAAGATGAAAGGTCAATACAGAAAAAAAAAAAACCCAGAATAATTTGCTGATGTGGAATTTAACTTTGGGAATTAAAATTTATTCACATAATGACAGTCATCTTATCAAAACTGGGAAAGGAGAATCCACTGTCATCAAATGCTCATGGTTACTGGCACACAGACCTACATAGATGTTTAAAAGCAATTTAGTCACTTCTAACCTCAAACATAGCTGAAATGGTGACCACACATATCTCATGAATCAGTGACTCTTTTATAAAACATGGACATTTCACATGACGTAATCTGTAGTTGTAGCCTGTTCTTTTCCCTCTTTCACTCCCTCCTTTTCTTCCTTCCGTTTTTTTTTTTTCTTCCCCAAGTGTGTTTAAATCATGAACTTGCAGGGGAAATCACTCTTACTAAGTTTTGGAGAATCATACACTGTAAGCTGTATATGACATTCTAATCTCTGCCTAAAAAAGACATCATTTTAGGGAAGAGTAAGTATGTTTTACACAGAAGCTGCCTGTTTGAAATACTTTCTTTTTCAATCCCAAATACCTTCCTTGTTAAGATAGTACTGCAGTGTTTGGAAAGCATTAGCACACCAACAGATGCTCAGAATCAAATGACTTAATAGGCATAAACTTTTTTTTTTCAAATAATTGCAAAGCTTTGGTTTAGCCTTTTGCATACCTTACATAGTTAATTACCTAGGCCTTAATGTTTACATGCAATGAGAGCATCTACAGCTATAAACTACATAATTTATAATTGATGTAAATGGGTGTTATTATGTCAATTAGGCAGCTGTGTCCTCCACCTCTTGGTAAACAGCTTTGAGTGATAAACTGAGTTTGCAGAGAGGTACCTTCTTTTCTTCATAACAGATAAAAATAAATTACCAAGGTAGACCAGGCTGTCCAATTGTTCTCTGGTGAGGTAGATGGAAAATCCAGGCCCTTTCTTTTGACCTGTTGACTGCAGCAAATGGTCAATTTCGTCACGAAGCACGGCCATAGCTTCCGGGTGCCGTAGAAGGTAATACATTGCCCAGAACATGGTTGGAACAGTGTTTGTCACAGAGGCCCAGAGCAAGCCTAAATGATGTGCTGGGAGAAAATAAGTGAAAAGGAAGATTAATAGCGTTTATTACACTGATTAGATTTGCAGTGTGCTAATTAAAAGATGTTAGGACACAGACCCAGCCAAGGATCAGTGCATGCTAATGAGGACCAATAGGCTTCTGAAGTCTAATTTTCTGCTTAATGAGAATAGTTTAAAATGTAATGTGTGTGTGGTGGGGGAGGGGAGGAGGGAGAAGAGATAAGGGGAGTAAATGCAGCTTAGTTATACTCTTTCTCATTATCACCATTAAGTATCTTGCATTACCATCTCAGCAAAAAAAAAAAAAAAATCAATTATCACAAAGGGTTGTTTCAGAGTAAAACATTTTATCATTAGCCAATTAGAAAGAGCATAAAAATTCTCAAGGTCGCCATTTTGTCTTTTTATTTCAAAGGTCTATTGTAAATTATTTTATTTTAGACAAGTCATCATTCAGAAGTTTCTTACCTCCTATTTCAGTGTCCTTGGGCGTATAGTATTTCTCCAGGATATCATTCCTTCTTTGAACTACTTCAGACAGTCCTTGTAACTTAGCTAAACTTTCTACTGTCAAGTCTTTTATGAGTTTAGTTCGAACAGACTTGGTGTTTCCTAGAAGCTCAATGGGTATGCCTGATGCTAAACGTGTGAATTTTTCATCAAATTTTAAAAAATCATCTTTTAACTCAGTAATAAATGTTTTCTTATCATCAGCAAGAACATTTCCATATATGGTTGTAAATGTCATTTCAAATATTACTGAGTTGCAGAATGACAACAAACATTCCGTGTTCCAACTTGTGGTTTTTAAAAGCTGGGGTTCAAAAACTTGTTTTAGATTCTGCATTGTACTTTCCATCAGTATGTCCAAATGCTTCCCTTGTAAAAATTGATAGGTACTATGAATCTCGACGATGAGGTCAGAATCTATTGTCATCTTTTTGATAGAAAATACTCTCTTTAAGAATTTATTAGTAAATACTTGAAAGCTTAATTTTTGATTTTTTGCCACCGACGTGTAGTGGAAGGGATCCAGGATAAACGTTATGTACTTTCCTAAAAGAAATAAATGAGAATATGAATTCATGTGGCCATACAACAAAAGAAAACAAGATAGCTGAAATTTGAGAATATCTTACTCAAAATTAGAAAGACCTTAATAACTCATATCTCAAAAGATGTAAAGTATAATAAAAATCTATTTGATTCAAAATTCCACTACATGTTTCCTTTTAAAATGGAAGATGGTGGGAAAACCCTAAAAGTTTGAAGTTAAATATTCTGAAATTCTTAATAACTTTCAAAAAGATAGCTTATTCTTCAGATTTTTATTTTAATGAACTACCAAGATATTTTAGTTATCTTTTAAATAGTCTCAACATTCATTACTTAAGCATTTCTCATATTTTTCCCCAATAATAGAATCAGAAAACAAACAACTCAAATTGGTAAGGTATATTATCTTAGCTTTGATTGCGTACAATTATTTTAACTCAAATAAATGAAGATTTGCTGCAAAGCAAGTACTCACAAATAATCATCTAATTCAACACTAACAACAAATCACAAATACCAGTGTTTTCATTTTTATAGATGAGAGTATAGTAGGTCAGGGAGATTTACTAACATGGCCAAGGTATCATACTGATTCGTGATCAAAAGAAGATTCCAAAACTAGAACCCATCCATTCATGCTTTCATGAATTTACTCAACATTTATTAACATGCAGGTACTTGGATGAATCTCTTTCCTCTTAAGATAAAGATGTAAAGGAACCACTGTATCATTATGGACAGTAAGAGAGCAGAGGCAGGAACACAATGTAAGAGCAGCAGGAAGTGGAATCTGCTTCTGTCTGCCTGGAGTGATCAGCAAGCGTTCTTTGAGGACGTGACATTTGGCATTTTCATATATTGGTCCAAAGTTAAGGTGCTGGTTAAAAATACAGATTCCTGCTTGATTCTGGCTCAGATGGCTCCGAGATGGGACCCACAAGTCTTTCAAGTGGTTCTTATAAGAAAGCACACTAAGGAACCTGGCCGTCAGATGCAAAGAGCCGACTCGTTGGAAAAGACCCTGAGGCTGGGAAAGATTGAGGGCAGGAGCAAAAGAAGGTGACAGAGGATAAGATGGTTGGATGGCATCATTGACTCAATGGCTATGAGTCTGCGCAAACTCGGGAGATAGAAGGACAGGGAAGCCTGGCATGCTGCAGCCCATGGGGTCGCAAAGCGTTGGGCATGACTAAGTGACTGAACTGCAACGCCACCACCGCCACTAATGTACAGACTCATACTATGGTCTAGCTCTCAAAACTGACAGGGATCTTGGGGATTCCTGGTTGCACTCTCCCCACCCCCACCACCCCGGGCATTTACCAGTGAAAGAAAGTCAGGAGAAGCTAAAGGCCAGGATTATGTTGCTATTTTTCAGTGGCAGAACCAAGACAAGAAAACAGTCCACACGTTGAGCTGTTTCCTGGTACTGTTCTGTTTCCTTCTCACTCAAGGGTTGCTTCAACACTCCTGCTAATGAGAAGTCATATGCATTCAATACTCAGTATTAGCTTTAATAAGGCTTCCTTTCCAAGAAAGCACATGAAATTTAGTTGATCCTACAAACTGTAATGCTTATGTTACTGTCTTCTAGAAAACGATAAATAATTAGACATGAAAGTTTGTCAGATCATCTATGCTCAGCTCTTCACTTCATCATTTCTGTGTGTGTGTGTGTGTGTGTGTGTGTGTGTGAACCTTTCTTAGATAAACAACTCACTTATTATTTCTGGTAACTCAAACAGCATCACAGAAATTAAATTCAATTTGGGACAAGCTTTACAATGAAGTTTTGAATAATTTTAACCTAATCCTAGAGAAATAGGATACATTTTTTTGTTTTTCAGCCTTAAGGCATAATTTAAGGTTTTAGTGTATATAAATATACATGTGCTACAACTTTTTCCCTAAAAATAAATCATATGACTTGAATTATATTCACTCTATTTCCCCTTGATTTAGTTAATAAGGTGGGCCAATTCAGGAATGAGGGTAAAACTCGAGTGACTACTCATTCTGATCAGATTCTAAAGTTATATCTACAAAATAAACTGGATTCCCAACCCCCCAGGAGAGCAAAACTGACTCAACTGGATTTGGGCATATTTTATGACACCTGCTTTACCATAGCAGCTTAATTAAATAAAATTACCAGCATCTGCCTGACAAATAATTGAAAAAAAGAGTCAATACTCTTATGTTGCAAAAGATATAATTTTAGGCAAGGCTGTGTATTTTCACAGGTGGTGATTCATACTTTTCTCTTTTCACTAAATGAAAGGATTTTGCTACATATCTTTACAGAGTTATTTTAAATTCGTCACTAAAATTCAGAGAATGTATAAAAGGTTCAGTTTGTAAAACATAACTTTTAGAGAATAGTTGGAATTTTTTGTTACCAATTTGTCTGTATTCATCAAAATCTAAGCTGAAAGACAAAACTGTATTCAATCATGGCAACAGAAGCCACTAGTCACTGACCTATTGAAGTAGAAGCTTCATGTACTTTAGAGATTTTTATCTATAATTCATCATGAATACACATGTATTCCCTTTCTCTCCCTTTCTCTATCTCACCTTGACGGTGAGGAAATGGGAAGAAATTATGAGGTTAATATCAAATAAAAACAGTAAAAGCTAAATGTGGAAAACTGTGTCTGATTAGCAACCAAGTATTAATTGATTTTTAATAATAGCTTATTTTTTAATAGGCAGTTGTCACATAGGTTCCTTTTTAAAAAATTACTGATCAGTTTAATGCAATTTATTTGTAGATAAAATTCTCACTCTTTCCAAGGCTCTTTACACTTCAGAATCTATATATTTTTCTCATTTCTTATTTTGATTTTTTTCAATATCAAGCCATTATGTTTTACTGACTCTCTTATCCAAATATGTGGACTGCTGAGTAAGACATTTTGATTTTCTGGATTTTACTTTTCAAGTGGGTTTGGAAGTACTAATAACACTGGCTTTCCAGCTTTTAATCTTCAGTATAAACAATTTAAGCTAAGTTTTCCAAAATTAATATTAATTTAAACCATCTGTCCACCATCTGCTAATGTGAGATGCAAAACCCGAGTTTCTTTGTAATCTTTAATCAGACAGTTAGGAAAACACATATACATTCATAAAACGAATTTAAATTTCTTAACAAAGGAAATTTGAAAAGTTATTCTGAAGGCCATGGATTCTTGGAGCAAAATTAACTTTTGTTCCAGTGTGCTTTTCTGTAAGTGAATGCCGAGTGTCAACAGGCAACTCGTCTAGTTCACAAAGATCACAAGATAGAAACAATGTCTTTTGCCATGTTTTCAAAGAGAAAGGAAAGCTATCAGCAGTTGATGTGAAATAATTGATTTAAAGAATTTCAAAGAATAAATGTCGAAATGAGGCTCACTTCTGCAAAATAATATATGTGTGTGTGTACATATATATATAAAATCATCCTTTTGAGCAGTAAATTTGAAATGGGGTCAATTTTTTTAATATATTCTTTACCAAACATTTCATTGTCCTCCTTTTTTTAGGAACTGGCTCAACATAAAGATATTAACTTCAGCATTCCTGAATAACCTGCACGTGATCTGTTACTAATCTAAGAGCCATTTCACTTCCTGCAAAATTACTTCTTTTAAGAAGGTGAAGCAACGTAATGATAAGTATGTCACTAAATGTTTAAAAAAAAAAAAAAAAGTCATTCCCTCTGATGTCTTCTACACAAGAAGTTTGACATCTGGATCATTATAACTTGAATTTTGATGTTTTCATCTCAGATATTTGGTGCTGTACAGGAAGACATCCAAGGGAATTCAGAACAACCATTTGACTATTTGGAGTAGAAATGTCTAGTCAATAAATAGGAGATACACTAGAATTTTATAGAAATTTTCCATAACTATCACCTTTTAATCTCCACATATACCTGGCTCTCCATTTTAAAATCTCCAGCTGAAAATATTCGCTGGAAGAGTGGACTATGAGCCAACTTTTTATTTGGTAAGGATGACCACATTATCCTCTCACTCTTATTAGGGAGATTTCGCTAGCTGTTGACAATGATGTACAGTGGTGCTTCGCTGCGGTGACATCTAGGGAAAATGATTCCGCTGCACCACCACACAAAACCAATTAGAGAACTATTTTCTGCGACAGGTCACGAATTTACGTGGTTTCCCATGAAAAGATGTACCTTTTAATTTCTTTATTAAGATGACATCCGTGTCCCTTGAGACTTTTGGGGATGACAATCATTTGCTCATCATGAGAGAACATATACTCAGTGAAATCACATCATGGGACAAAGGTGGGAGACACTGTTTCCCACTTCACATTTTCCAAATGAGCTATTTTGCCAACTGATCATTAGAAGCACATACATGAAAAGGATTTCTTGACAGGAATTTATTCAAACTCTAGGAAGAAGCCAAAGGGAAGTAGTAGTATGTATTCAACTCTGGTTGTCTGTTGTGGAGTTTAAAAACATAACCATGATCAACAGATATTAGAAATTCAGCAAGTGTCTCAGTATTTAAGATGAAGATATCAAGTGTCAGCAGAAATTGGATGTTTTCTGAAAAGTGAATAAAATTATTCCAATCTGCCTTAAAGTTTCTGCTTAATCATTTGAGGTTATTTTTGTAGAATGTATTAGAAAGGAAAACTGAAAATATCAATGATTTGTTATATCTCCTCATTAGAATAAAAGGTTTATTTTTTAAAGTTAAAAGTGACTTTTTAAAATTTAACTTTTGTTTTATGTTGGAGTATAGTTAATTTACAGTGTTGTGTCAGCTTCAGGTATGTATTTAAGAGATTTAGTTATACATATATCCATTCTTTTTCAGACTGAGTTCCCTGTGCTATATAGAAGGTCCCTGTGGATTATCTATTTTATATATAGTAGTGTGTATATGTAAATCCCAAACTCCTAATTTATCCCTCCCCAAGAATTATTATTTTAAGTGAAGGATATAGTTTTGTATTACGAAGCCAGGTCATGTCCAATTCTTTGCAATCCCATGGACTGTAGCCTGGCAGACTCCTCTGTCCATGGAATTTTCCAGGCAAGAATACTGGAGTGAATTGTATTCCCTTCTCTAGGAGATCTTCCAGACCCAGGGATCGAACCTGGGTCTCCTGCATTGCAGGCTGATTCTTTACCGTGTGAGCCACCAGGGCAGCCCTATATATAGAGGTATGTCTATGTTGATCCCAAACTCCTAATTTATCCCTCCCCAGGAATTACTTTTTCTAAGTGAAGAATATAGTTTTGTAATATGAAGCCAATAGTTCACTTAGGCTAGAAGCCCCAACTATGGCCTTTATTTGTGTTATAGTATTTCATCAGCTCTAAGGTATTGAGAATTTCCTCATCAAATATTTATTGTGAATCAATCAGTGCTGAGCTGTGAACTAAATGTGGGCAAGAGAGAAGTTAGATAATAATGAAGGGAAATAGATAATGTGAATTAACAATACAGTCACAATTTATTAAATGCTATGACAGAAGAAATACTAAGAGTGATTGGAAAAGAGGCATCAGACATAACATGGGGAGGTGGTAAGGATCACTGTAAAACACCAGTGCATTTGACAGGTGTGTGGGGATCTGAGTGAGATCATACCTGTTGTCTTCAATTTTCTTGGGAAAGAAACTGCAAGTTATCAGAGCCCAGTGATAGGGAGCTGGAACAGAGCCTCCTATCTGCACACTCAACCAGAGGTAGGAGGGCAGAGGAGTGTAGACAATCTAGTGTGTAGAGATCAGCTTCCCAGACATACATGGGATGGGCAAAAGCAAGGAAAGGAATGGCTAGCCCAGGTGATAGGCTGATGCGGAAGACTGTGTGCAAGCATGGCTACCATAAATTTCTTCGCTCTTTCTACATGTGCTCCTTTGCAACTCTGCCACTCTGCCCAGGAAGAAGTGGAGGTCTCTTTTCTCAGCCTTGAATCTGGGTTGGCCTGAGACCTGCTCACACTAACAGAATGTGGTGGAAGCAAAGTTCTATGACATCTGAGCCCAGGCCTTGAGAGGCCTTGCAGCTTTCCTCTAATCCTCTTGAAATATCAGCTGCCACATAAAGACATCATCTTGAGGATGAAACATCATGAGGACAAGGAGGTCCTAACTGGCATGTGATGAGGTCATCTTGGGACATTTAGCCCCAGTCAGTCAAATGGCTCAAGCCACATAAGTGACCTGGGCAAGACCAGTTTGTTGTCTCAAGGCATTGCATTTGGGGGAGGTTTGTTATGCAGCCAGAGGTAGCTAACACAGCTGGAGAGCTTGGGCCTTAAAGGAAGATGATTTGAGAACATTCCACTTCTCCTATCAGCACCATGATGCTGGACTACGTAGTGATCCTGCTGTGTATATTTTTTCTTGTTTTGTAAACATCGTCTTAAAGTTAGAATCATAAAAAATATTTTTAAGTTAAAAATATTTTCTGGGCTTCCCTGGTGGTCCAGTGGTTAAAACTCCCTGCTTCCAATGCAAGAGGCATGGAAGAGTTCAATCTCTGGTCAGGGAAGTTCTGCATGCCACATGGCGTGCTGCCCCCCTACCCCCAAAATGTGGGCTTCCCTGGTGGCTCAGTGGGAAAGAATCTGCCTGCTAATGCAGGAGACACAGGTTTGATCCCTGGTCTAGGAAGACCTCATATGCTGCATGACAACTAAGCCCGAGCACCACAACTACTGAGCCTGTGCTCTTGAGCCCAGGAGCCACTACTACTGAAGCCCACATGCCCTGGAGCCTGTGATCCTCAACAAGAGAAGCCACCGCAATGAGAAGCCCATGCACCGCAACTAGAGAGTAGCCCCCACTCGCCACAACTAGAGAAAAGCCCATGCAGCAATGAAGACCCAGCACAGCCAAATAAATAAATAATTGAAAGGTGCATCCTGATCTGTGGGTGCTTGGGGCTCAGGGGAAAGGAACGAGAAGTGAATAGGAGAAATGCAGGGGATTTTTTAGGCCAGTGAAACTACTCTTGTGATACCATAATGACGGATACATGACGTGATGCATTTTGGAACGGGACCCACAAAGGAACAGCACAAACCCAAGGAACTGGACAACACAAGGAGTGGACCGCAGAGCAAACTACAGGCTTGATGATATATCCACACTGGCTCATCAGTTGCCACAAGTGTGCTACACTAGCATAAGATGTTCATAACGGGGAGTTATGACCAGGAAGAAGAGGGCATATATGGGAACTGTCTGTATTGTCTGATCAGTCTTCTCTAAACCTAACACTGCTCCATAAAACCAAGTCCGTCAATGCATTCTGGCTTTTCAAAAAACGATTCTTAAAGGTAAGCGAAACCAAACCCAGTAACATGTGACAACAGGAGAGTGGTATTCCCCAGGCACTCTCAAAAGAATTCTATAATTTGTTTTTTAATGTTAGGATTACTACACTCAGAAACGGTTTTCTTTTGTATTGCTCTACAGGTAAAGTAATATACAAATAATCCAATTTTGCCTAGAGAAAAATACAATGACATTAAAGAACGGGTGAGAAATTATAAGTAAGGAACTTAAAAGAAATGTCAATTACCTCCAAGGAGAAGAGTGAAAATGTCACCATACTGCTTTTGAAGAGAAGTCATGAAACCCAGAGGATCTTTCTGTAATTTCAGGGCTTGTCCAAAGTAAGGAAGCCAGCCTTTTATCAAGGGAGGCTCACCACGTCTCCTATAGGGAAAAAAAGAAAGAAAAGAAAAGATTAAATCATTCTTATTTTAACACACGTAGGTCATTTATCCAGTCTAGACGCAGACTGGAAGAACTTCACAGTTTTTTTTCCCCAATTCTTTTATTTGATGAATGCTAAGTCACTTCAGTCATGTCCGATGCTTTGCGACCCTATGGACTGTAGCCCTCCAGGCTCCTGTGTCCGTGGGATTCTCCAGGCAAGAACACTGCAGTGACTTGCCATTTCTTCCTCCTGGGGATCTTCCCAATCCATGGACAGAAACTGTCTCTTATGTCTCCTGCATTGGCAGGCAGGTTCTTTACCACTAGTGCCACTTGGGAAGCCCTTTATTCAGTGATTCTCATATAATCTTAGACATGTATTTATAGAGCCCCTTCATGTGTGTGGCTCTGGGGCAGATAGTTCAATTTACAGTTTTTGGTGTGCAACATTTGTGAGAAATTGTGTCTTGTGAGACTCAATTGGCTCAAATGACAGACACACTCAGTAAACATTTTGTGTGTGAGTGCTCCTGCTGTGCTTCTAGGGGTTAGATGTCAGGTAGTTTAGTTGCCAAAGTAAAGCTCTTTGTTATCAGATGTCAATTAGACTGGAATTAAATAATCAGAAGAGGGGCAATTATTAATCTTGAAAAATCTTTCGTGCTGTTGAGAACAATAAAAACCTCAATATTATTCTATGAAAGGTTTTTTTGTTATATTCTTTTATGAAGATTTTTATTCAAACTATAAACAAATGGGAATGTTTTTTAAGTTTTACAAGATTTTTTTTAATATATGAAGTATGTTCAATGAATCACTGAAATATTGCGAATTAAAAACCAAGTTTCTTCTTTTCTGACCCATAATCCTAGCAAAACTGGACTTCAAAATTTCTTCTCAGTCATTTATTTGGTGAACTCAATCTGATTTAAAGTTAAAAAAAAGATCCAAAGCCATTTTATCCTACAAGGGATTAAAACAAATATTCAAGAGAACTCTGATGATTCCCCATCCCATCTGTGAAGAAGACTTATACTACACGCAATACAACCCATTCTGATTAATCACAAGATATTACAAGCTCAGATCTAATCAAAGACCAAGATTATGATCATACTCAGCATGGAATTTTATGCAGCTAGATTAATGCTATCAGAAGCTTTTATTTTCCACACAACCCAATATGGTAGAATTAAACTTGAAAATTTTATCTTTATAGTAATTTACAAAATACAAGCTGTTGTTTAAATATATATACTTTGAATAGGAAGATGGAACACGACATAGAAATGTGTATCTTAGGGGCTTCCCTGGGGGTCCAGTGGTTAAGAATCTGCCTTGCAGTACATGGGACGCAGTTGAGGAACTAAGATTCCACATGCCACGGAGCAACTAAGCTCACTTGCCACAACTACTGAGCCAGTGCTCTGGAGCTCATGCACCACAATGCAAGATCCCACAGGACACAACGGAGATCCCATGTGCCACAACTAAGACCCGAGGCAGCCAAATAAATAAGTAAATAAACAGATAAATAAAAAATAAAAAAAAACCCATCACCCCCTCCCAAAAAAGAAATGTGTATCTCACCCTTCACTTCACTCCCTGTTATTTTCTTGAATGCAACTCAGCAATGGAGACTTGCTTTTTTGAGAAATATACAAGCATACCAAGAAAATACTGGAACAGTTAATTTTAGGTCCAAAGATTAATCAATGAGAAGACATTGCACATATGATTGGAAAGTAGGCCCCCAAGTTAGAAACTACCAAAGATATTCATCAACGACTCTTTTGAAATTTGCAAGTGATCTCGTTCACAAAACTTCTTGTCAAAATATTAACTCTCTTCCTCGGTCTCTTTTTACTCTATTGTGCTTAATGTTGCTTGAATGCTGAATTGTGACAAAGATTTTGAAAGGCTTTTTGTCATATCATAATTGAATGCAACTGATTTCATCCTCTGTGCTTTGTCATCTGGTCAAAAGTTGTATATTCTTCACGGGGTTTCTGAGAGGGTAAAGGATGGAGCTCAGAAATACAGAGGAATGAACTGAAAATTCAAAGGTAGGGAAGCACATTAGGAAGCCATTTTATTGCTATGAAGATGAGAGGGTCATCATTTCTTACAGCTCTGCTCATCTGGGTAGAAATAAGCCTCAAGCTATTAAATGTGTGTGTGTTAGTCACTCAGTCGTGTCCGACTCTTTGCGACCCCACGGACTGTAGCCCGCCAGGCTTCTGTGTCCATGGATTCTCCAGGCAAGAATACTGAAGTGGAATGCCATTTCCTTCTCCAGAGGAACTTTCCAACCCAAAGATCAAACCCTGGTCTCCTGTATCGCAGGCAGGTTCTTAACCGTTTGAGTTACAGGGAAGTCCTAACTATTAAATACCATGTCACAACTATGCATATTTTCAGGAAAAAAAATATAGTGCTAGTTCAACTTATGACCCATAGAAGACAATTAACAGAAATCTGTCTTCATCACTATATTTGTAAAAATTATTTAGGGAGGAAAGACATCACCATCACGATCCAGAAAGACCTGTTGACATCTGCTGCTGCTGCTGCTGCTAAGTCGCTTCAGTCGTGTCTGACTCTGTGCGACCCCATAGACAGCAGCCTACCAGGCTCGCCCGGCCCTGGGATTCTCCAGGCAAGAACACTGGAGTGGGTCGCCATTTCCTTCTCCAATGCATGAAAGTGAAAAGTGAAAGTGAAGTTGCTCAGTCGTGTCCGACTCCTAGCGACCCCATGGACTGCAGCCTACCAGGCTCCTCCGTCCATGGGATTTTCCAGGCAAGAGTACTGGAGTGGGTTGACATTGCCTTCTCCGACCTGGCACAGTGCAAATACTGCTATCTGTCTCTCTCATGCTCTGTGACTTTGAAAATGAAGTACCAACTGCTTGCTGCTGAGTGAAGGGATAAGATGCTTAATGCTTATTGGGGATGCTCCAGTTCCAAAGCTTAAGAGGAACAAGTCCTGAAGCAATGGTGGGTCACCAACTTCTCCCCTCAATTCTACAGTCCATATCCCTCTTTTTCCCCCACTCAAATAATAAACACTTCCTAAAATACCTTCCTTACTCTTTTAGAGACTACAAGATCATATCCTGTAAATTATACAACTTAAAGCGTAAAAAGATTCTCAATGATTAATCCCAAGTTCTATGTAGAGACCACAGCATCACTGCTCACAAGGTCTTCCCTACAACTTGTAGGACACATCTTAAAGTTCAGGCAAAGTGCCAAGTATGGTCCAGACTTATCTGGAAGCAAACAGTGGAAAAGAATCTAAATACATAGAATAGCTATAAAACACAAAAGACATTTAAGACATTTCCCTTTGGTGAAAAAGCAGCACATAAAATTTAAAAGAGTGGACCAACAGAGAATACTTGGTTTCTAACAATACATGAAGTTTGTCTTTATGCTACACCATCCATGAAATACACAGGTAAAAGATTTGACATTCCACACATTGTGCCCCTGGACATTTAGATCCAGCACATTCCAAAGCAGTCTACATATGTCAAAGTATTTTCTTCTCCATTTTTCCCATGATCATTCTAGGCTAGGAATCTCAGTTATTGAAACAATCTCCTAAGCAAGTAGGGAGCAACCCTGATACGTGCACAACAATCTAGGGAAAAAAATAAAATTACACGTTGATGAAAAATTTTTCTAGACAATATATTTGTATCAGGTCACCTAATATCTGCAACAGTACCTTAGTAATTTTTTTATTTTTCCTAACTAATATTTTCTTTGTGTAGGTGGTTAAATTTCAGAAACTACACAACTGAAGAGCATCGAAGTATCTGACGATAATACTGACCTTTTGAACACACTGTGCTGTTGGGCAAAGCACTTTTGAAGTTGCTCTGTTTCATGCTTCCCTGACTTATTTCAGAAACTACTTATTTGAAAAATGTCATTTGCCTCATTGTGTCTCTTAGAACTGTATTCTTGAAACATCCTCTATTCCGCCATTCTTTTTTGGCTCCAATGGGGGCACCAAGATACCTAAAAATGTTCCTGCAGCTCTGAAAAGCAGAGAATCAACATGCCCTTTGGGATGTTGTGGAGAGGGAGCATCATTGCAGGGTTGTGGATGAAAGGTCCCAAGATAGAGCGTGTGGAAGATGTGTCGGAGCAACCTCAAGAAGCACCCAGGTGGGGCCAAGCAAGCTCAGAACCACATGCCTTGCTTTCTCCAGAAACTCAGTGAGTTAAAATCAGCTGGGGAACTTCAGTAAGGGATGCAAAGGTGGAGGACCACTCTCAAAACCCTAGCCAGGAGGCACCTCTGGGAAGCCATAGATGAACCACATGAACATCTGTACAACGGGACTCACCAGATCAACAGAAAGGAAGGGGAAGAGAGAATCCCAAATCGCATTTATTGCTGATACAAAAGAGACCAAGTTTTAAAGGAGAAGTGGCCGAGCCGCTTTTCACTGGAAATAGTCAGTGTTTTCTGCTATCAGCAGAAACAGGGGCTCAGAAATCTGAGTTCAGGTAAAAAGTATTAAAGTTACATTTCTGCACATCTGACTCATCCTAGAAGACTGCAAATCCCATATGCTAGCTATGTGTAGCTAGATGCTCAGTTTTTTCACCTGAAGATGAGAACAAAGACATTCAGTTTAGAGATTCACCCATCAGGCTGATGGAGAAGGCAATGGCACTCCACTCCAGTACTCTCGCCTGGAAAATCCCATGAGGAGGAGCCTGGTAGGCTGCAGTCCATGGGGTCGCTAGGAGTCAGACACGATTGAGCGACTTCACTTTCACTTTTCACTTCCATGCATTGGAGAAGGAAATGGCAACCCACTCCATTGTTCTTGCCTGGAGAATCCCAGGGATGGCGGAGCCTGGTAGGCTGCCGTCTATGGGGTCGCACAGAGTCGGGCAGGACTGAAGTGACTTAGCAGCAGCAGCAGCAGCAGCAGGCTGAGGTAAAGAATTAGAAAGTAGCTGGTACACAGAGCATGGTTAGTTTTCCCTTGGGAGCAATAAAGATGTCCTTACATTGGTGACTGGATGGGCAAACTTCTATAAAAGCCCATATATAGTGGAATGGTATTTAGCCATATAAGGAACTAGCTATCCTGTCCTAATAAGACTTGGAGGAACCTTAACTACATATTGCTAAGTGAAAGGAGACAAACTGAAATGGCTACATACTGTATGATTACAACCATATGACCTGAAACAGGTAGAACCATGGAGATTTGCTAGATTAGTAGTTGCTAGCTGTTAATAGGGAAGGAGAACAGAATGAATAGGTGGAATACAGGAGTTTTAGGGCAGTGAAACTATTTTGTATGTCACTGTAATGGTAGACACACATCATTATACATTGGTCAAAACCCACATAATATACAACACAAAAAATGAACCCCAATGTAAACTTGAGGACTTTAGTTAGTAGTAGTGTACCAATGTTGACTCAGTTGTAACAAAGGTACCACACTGATGCAAGATGTTAATAAAAGGAAACGCTATGGTGTTGGGTGGGTCAGGAGTGAGTTGTGGGAACTCTGTGATTTCCTCTCACTTTTGTGTGAACCTCAAACTGCCCTATAAAATAAAGCATATATATAACGAATTTTGAGCATGAAATATATTACCAGTTTCCATTTTTTAAAAAGCTAAAGAGATTTTTTTTTTTAAAAAAGATAGGCAATTCGAGGTTTTAGGATTGGTCATGTAAACTGATACAATTTGCCATATTCTCTTTTTTCAGGGGGCAGGATGTGGACAATTTTCTAAAGTCTTTATCAAATTTGTTATAATATTGCTTCTGTTTTATGTTTTTGTTTTCTGGCCAAAAGACAGGTAGAAACATAGTTTTTGGACCAGAGTTTGAACCCGTACCCAGTGCATTGGAAGGCAAAGTCTTAATCACTGGACCACTAGCGAAGTCCTCATTTTTTTTTAAGAGTAAAGTGTTCTGGAAACCAAAACATGAGACTATTGGCTGTGGATTATTCTCATTCCTGTTAGGTACATTTCTTCCTATGACCTAATAAGGAGCCACTCTTATGGGACTCCAACCATCTATTTAAGGCCCTGCCTGGACCAAGTGTTTTTGTTTTATCATTTTGGCTCAGGAAGCTGGTCTCCAGTGACCTGAAGGACTTTGACCAAAGTGAATTTCCTCCTTGGCATTGTGGGGTTTTTGGCTGTTTTATTTGCTATATTTTTTATTTCACTTTTTCTTTATTCTTTTTGATTTTTCTCATTGTCTCTTTATTTCTTTTTCTCATTTTCCTTTTTTCTTTACTCTTTACCCCATTTTTTAAAATTCACTTCTCTTACTTAAAAATACCAGTTTGTTACTAATTGCTGTTCAACTTCATTTTTGTCTAGCACTATGTTTTGACTCTATTATAAAGATCAGCTTTTCAGGTGGGCTTTTCAGGATTCTCTTTTTGAGGTGATTTGGATCCAGTTTTTCCCCAGTTTTTCTCCATTTTTAAGCTGACCTCGGGGGCACCTTATCTCGACAACAAAGGCAATCTGCTTCAAAGCCTCTTGCCTCCACCTCTGCTGAGGAGAAGACCCATGCGGGCAGTGACTAGTGCCAAGGTTACCTTCACCAGGTGAGGGGGCCTTGGCACATCCTGACCGAGAAAGAGGCAGCTGTGAAGATCATTCACAAGAGCCAGCAGAACTCCTTGGGGCTCCAGACACTGTCCTGCAAAGTCAAGATAATGAAGGTCTTGGATCACCCCAACATCATGTAACTATCTGAAGTGATGGACACGGAGGAAACACCCTGCCTTGTCGTGGAGTGTGCTGGCGGAGGAGGGATGCTCCATCAACCAAGGGATCATGGCATCACGAAAGAGAAACAGGCCAGAGAATGTCCACCATACAGTATTGCAGCTGTATCCACCCTGGATGCTGACTGAGCATCAAGGTGCCAGACTCTGGCTTCAGTCACAAATTCACCTTTGGCAATAAGTGGGATGCCTTAGGTGGAAGCCCCCCACCCCCTTGAGCTGTCAGCCCCCAAATTAACATGGCATCGCAGCAGATGTGTGGGGTCTGAGTCACTATATACACACTGGTCACACAGATCCCTGCCTTTAGATGGACAGAACTTAAAAGGTGCAGAAGGAACATTACCCAGTGCAATTCACCATATCTCCTACTATTTGTCCACTGAATGTGAAAACCTGCTCAAGAGATTTCTCACTCTCAATTCCAGCAAGGGAGGCACTTTTCAGGGCAAATCATGAACATTCCCTGGATGCCTGCAGCTCAAGTAGATGGGGAACTAAACTGCAGGAAGCCATTCCCTGACCTTCCCAGGTAGCACTACTGGCAAAGAACCCACCTGCTAATTCAGGGAGACATAGGAGAAGCAGGTTCAATCCCTGGGTTGGGAAGATTCCCTGGAAAGGGAAAATGGCAACCAATCCAGTATTCTTGCCTGAAAAATCCCATGCACAGAGGAGCCTGGAGGGCTGCAGTCCATGGGGTCGCAGAGTCAGACACCACTGAAGCGACTTAGCACACGAACACTCCCTGACTACAAAGTTCTCGGTGGCTAGTCTACAAAGAAGGGTGACAGCAATGACATGGTGTAAAGGAATCAGCCCTGAGTCCTTACCCACAGACAGGGGCATTCATCTCAGAGGCCATGCACACTTACTTCTCAGAGAAATTTGTAGCCAATACACCTTTAAGTGAATAAAGCAGTTAAGTAACCACAAGCACAACAGAATAATATTATTTCCCTAAAGAAAATATGGGCTTCCCCGACGGCTCAACGGGTAAAGAATCCACCTGCAACACAGGAGACACTGGAGATGTGAGTTCAATCCCTGGGTCAGGAAGATCCATTTTCCAAGGAGGAAAATGGCAACCCACTTTAGTACTCTTGCCTGAAAAATCCCAAGGACAGAGGAGCCTGGTGGGCTACAGTCCAAAGGGCTGAAAAGAGTCAGACACGACTGAGTGACTAAGCACACATAAATGTAAACAGTCTAGTCTGCTTTAAAATGTTAATGGTCACTACTTTGGGGTGGTGAAATTATAGAAATTTGGTCCTCTGGTCTTCTGACTTGCAAGACAGAAACATAGTGTTTATGAAGATTATTTGTCATTGGTTTTGTTGAACATCTCTCAATTTGGCTTGTCTGATGCTTTTGCATGATTAGACTGACGTTGTAACATGTTTGGGAAAGAACCCCACAGAAGTGTACCCTTCTCAGTGTATTGTTTTGGATATTTAAAAAAAAATGCTATTTTAGTGTGAACATGAAAACCAGGTGCCCAAGGCACTGTTTTCTAAAAACCAGTTGATGAGGACTTCCCTGGTGGATCAAGGGGTTAGGACTCCATGCTTCCACTGCAGTGAGCACGGATTCCATCCCTGGTGGTGAGAACTAAGATCCCACATGTTGAGAGGCCAAAAAAAATTTTTTCTTAATGTGTTTAATTAAAAAAAAAAGAATCTGATGGCAAAAACTATACAAATAAATCAAATGTTAATCACTCAGTCCTTTCTGACTCTTTGCGACCCCACAGACTGTAACCCACCAGGCTCCTCTGTCCATGAAATTCTCCAGGCAAGAATACTGCAGTGGGTTGCTATTTCCTTCTCCACAAAGGAATCAAAGGCTGATTCTAAAAATGAGCACAATGTTCCCAAGGTTGGGGGCAGTGGTGGAGGTTCACCCTGAGCATGCACAGAACTCAGTACACCCCTTCCCCTACTCTGTTCCACCTCCTCCCTCACACCGCCAACCACAAGCCAAAAAGGAAGAGTACACACTGGGGATCAGACTCTGTACGTATACAATGCACGGAGCCACCTGGATCCTCTGTTACTTCCTCCAGGGTCCAGGCGACCTGCAAATAAGGCAGGCACAGTTGGCTTCCATGATGGTCATGGGAAGGGGAGTGGTGCTTGTCACAACTAAGGGTATAGGTGTTGGGCTATGACAACTTGATAGCCTCTTCAAGGCTTCACTCAGAGGAAGAAGCATTGTGGCTCCGAGGACACAGCCTCCACCCCTCACAAGACTCCAGTGACTCTCATCTGCACAGTAGAGAACAGGTTAACTTTCCCCGTGTAAACGATAAATCATATGAGCTTCAGGACTCTCGATTCATATGTTGTACACGTATGATCTGCTTAATATTTGTTTACTGCAAGAATCAGATCTCCTGTAATCTCTTTTCAGGATGAACATTAATCCAACGCTGTCTAGAAAAATTATACAATTCATTACCATAAGTAATCTCCATTGTACCCTGTGCTTAACCTTCATTTTTTCCCCAGTCCGATAATCTTGCAAATCCACTGGTGCTGTGTGATTGGCATCTGGTGTTCACACAACCTCTGCCTCACAAAAAATAAATGAAAAATTCCTGGATAAAACATGTGACTTTTCAGTCTATCAGTGATTCTAATCTTTGCTCTTTGGTAAATTTTGTTACCACTCTAGGAAGATCTGGGGGGTCAGAAACAAGATATTTACTCTTGGAATGTTTCGCCTCTATCAGGATGACAACTGACTTAAAAACTTGACTTGATTTCTCATTAGCAAAGACATTCACAGTTCAAGCACTTTTGATCGAAGCATTAAATGTAATGGCAACATAAAAGCAACCAATGTTCAATGGTCACCAATTTCTCCATTATTAGCATGGAATCAGAGCAAAACAAATACTAACATGACTAAATGTATTTTCACACCCTAGAACATAACTCTTCAAGCCATATTCCAGTTGAATCTTTAACTGTCAGTTCATCTCTGCAACTGTGTGATCTGAACAAAGCTTTGTTTGTACAGTGTGCCTTTCTGAACTCAATTCCATTAGCAGATTTATACTAATGCCTTGATCAAGTGAGTGATTTGTAAATGCTTCTTTGGCTAAAAAGAAAAACCACATCCATATAGGATTTTACTCCGAGAAGTTTATGATTGAGCTTTTTTCTTTTTTGTAAGCTAGGAGAAATGCCCAGGTTGGCATCAGGGAATAGTAATGTCAAGGCATATTTCATAAAACTATAATTTAAAACCTAACTAAGTCTCAAGCAGGCTCCCTAATGACCACAATACTGGAATACCATTTTTTTTTTTTTAATGAACTCGACCCTGGGCTAAGTAGGGCATAGGTCCAGCCCTCATCTGTTCCCATGTTCGCTGCTACAATGACTCCTGATTAGTCTTGCTACACTCTGTGGCTCAGATCTGGGTTTCTGCAGACAATCACCAATTTGGTGACTTTGGCAAACTTACTTATCTATGCCTCAGTTTCCTCGCCTGTAATAGGGACATAATACTGTACTTTCCTCATGTGAGATTTAAATAAGTTAGTACACATAAAAGAACTGAAGACAATGACTTTACAAAATAAGGACTAAGTATTAGCTGCTTTCATCATCTTCATCATCATCTTCATATTACTACTGGGAATCATTTATTTATTTATTTTCCCTTTTTAAAAAATTTTATTTAATTGGAGGCTAATTATTTTACAATATTGTAGTGATTTCTGCCATACATTGACATGAATCAGCCATGGGTGTACATGTGTTCCTCATCCTGAATCCCCCTCCCACCCCTCTAAAATATAAATCTAATCACCGCTTTCTCCTAATTTCTCTTTCCTAAAAGTTTTCAATAGAATACCAATTTTTAAGACATTTTATTTTCATTTGCTGACATACTTCCTTTATTTGCCTAATTTACATTTTAGTTTAGTGCTGCCATATATGATTTGCTGGCAAGGAAATGGGGCACCAGAATCACCCTCCTACATTTTTCAGGTTTTATATCTCTGAATAAACACACTCAAATGAACAAAAGGCGTTCATAAGAGCCCTGGAGCTTAGGAGGAAGCCAGTTAAGAATGTTGAAATGGCCCAGATAATTCTAAAAGAGGGAAATCGATTCATAATGGAACGTTATTTAAACTCCTTAATTAAAATAGAAAACCACGCAACTGTATTTGTAATTTCTGAGATGATCAGTTGCTAATTTATTTTACAGACAGGATTTGATTGGACTCCATGGAAGAGATATCAATTCCATTAGCTCATCATTTCTTATACTTGATTAAATCATTTGACTTTGAAACATTTAATCAAAAATCAGAACCTACAGTTTTGTGAAAACTAAATTATACAGAGAACTAGCCCAGAGAGCCTTGGTAATGACAATATAGAGATTAATGTCAACAATACAGAAGCGCTTTGTAAGTTATCAAACGATGGCTTATCAATTCAAGCCCATGAAGAAACCAAGTTCCAAATTCTGACAGCCACCACTAAAATAATCAAGTCCAGCTTATCAGAACCATAGGAAAGGCAATTCAAGGGTACTCTGGTTTGCTAAGGTGGGAAGCTAATGAAAAGCCTGTGGACCATACACTGCATGGTGTACATAATGCAGTAATACAAAACCGTATCTTAAGATTGGGTAAAACATTAACATAGCAATCGCCAATAGTAGCTGTACATTTGTAATACAGCATAGCACCAAGAAAGGCAAAGTTTTGATCTTGTCATGAATTAGAGAGCATTTAGAAAGGAAAAATACCACTATTTTCCAAACACTGGTTCCTAACTTTGGCTGCTGATTATCAGTCACTGCATAAAAGGAATGACTTACATGGACATAAAAGGATGACATAAAAGGATGATTTTATGACTCCAGGAACTCCACTATCACTAATTATTATTATTATTATTATCACTAATACTAGAACATAGGACATAGAAGACATATACAGATTATTTGTAGAGAGATAATTCTAATAGTATCCTGCAAATTTGAAAGTTCTATCAAAGATAACTTTCTACATATTTTAAACATATTATTGCAGTGTCCTTTGTACACGTTGCTCCTGTTATGTACACCCTCCCACATGTTTTGTGAAATCAACAGTGTTTTTACCAGGCACATTATTTAGGTAGTGTTCAGTTGCTTTATTTCTGTCTTTTTGCCTTGCTTTCTGTGTATCCATCACTAATTCTTATCAATCTCTTTCAGTCCTCTCTAAAATCACTCTCAATATGGTCAGACATATGGTCTTGTAATTTTCATATAGCTCCTCTCCTATTTTCCATCAATTTTTATTTTGCTCCAGTCAGCAAGAGACTTTTGTGATTTTATCCCTTTCAAAGATTATTTTATTTCTACTCTTAGATTTCTAATTTCCAAGAGGTCTTTTATGCTCTCTGCTATACCTTATAGAAATTACATTTAATTCTTGTTTTATAAATACAATTTCTTCTCCTTTGTTTCTAAGATGACTATACATAGTTTGGGGGGAATTTTTCTGTTCCCGAGTTGTCTGTCTCTTCTTTTTTTTCCTGTTTTTTTTTCATAGTCTCTCTCTTTTATGATGGGAGCTTTCATCAAAATCTCATGAACTTAGCTTCCTTTCACATTTGAAAACAACGCTGTGTGTGTATTGGTGAGGCTGGTGGACTTCACCATATCATGATTGGAAGGGGGCCTCATCATTTTAATGAGCTGCCTTTCTACCAGTTAAGTGAAAGATATTGTTCTCTTTTATGAATTCTAATTTTGCTTTAGGGACTTTGGGAGTAGAACATAGTATACACACATATGCAAATCTGTTTCCTATAAATAGTTAACATTAAACAATTTTTTGAATTTGTCTTAATTCTATTTTTTTTGGAGATTATTACCAAAGTCATTTGGAGTAATATTTGCAGATAAAAAAATTTTTAGAGTTCATTTCTATTTATGGAGGTGAGAACAGATAGATGATCTTATAAGAAAATGTAATGTTAACATTAAAAGTCAGAAAAGAGGAAAAGATGATGGGGTGTATAGTCATGCAAGTTTCAGGTAAAATTCCATAGTGAAGTAAACGATGCTTCTAGGTCACTGCATTGCTTCCAAAATTACTCCAATACTCCCGTCAATTCTATTATCTTGTTTCTGAGGCTTGGAGGATTAGGGGGAATTGGTAGAGAGAACTAAGGTACTGATAAGATTCTTCTTGTTCATTTGAAGAAGTGTGTGTGTGTGTGTGTGTGTGTGTGTGTGTGAGAGTGTGCATGTGTGTAAGTGAGCGAGTACACATGTAACTGTATTTTGAACTTGGACCTGCCCAAAGTGATGCCAATGTCAGTAACACATTTAATTCTTTGCACAGACCACCCATCAGAAGGCAAATGTGCTAACTCTCAGTAGAATAAGTATGAACAAAAACAATGTCAGGGTTAAGGGAGTCGTGGCTTTCTGAAATCAGATTTTTCTCTTTTCTGATACGTTTTTCACTTGCAACGAGCCCAGAGGTGATAATGCTATAAAGTAAATAAACATAAGATGTTATCTCCCATAGGGCAACTTCTGTTGGTGGCTAAATGAGCCAAGATGAAGAAACACTTCAAATAAAAGACTCAGCTGGAGGAGCAAAGAGCCTGCTTAGCTTGAAAGGAAGTCTGGCACCTAGCCACTGTGATTCATAAACTATAATGTAATAAACTTGTATGAACAAAAATCTCATTTCCATATTCAATACTGGTTACCTGAATGAGCCTTATGAGAGCTAATTTTTGGAAACAACATTAATTCTCTGGAAACAAAATGAGCCACTTGATACCAGCCAGAGTGTGGTAGCAAAAGGGTTTCAAGTCCCACATCCCATCCATACCTTTTCTCCATCTCCACATTCCAAGGGGTATCTCTAGAAACTTCAGAAATTGAACCTGAGTCTATTTTAATGTCTGTTTGTTTTTTTTTTTTAAATCTCCACTGGTAGATGGAAGTAAGTTGTTTAGTTGCTAAGTCATGTCCAACTCTTTGCGACCCTATAACTGTAGCCCGCCAGCTTCCTCTGTCCATGGGATTTCCCAGGCAAAAATACTGTAGTGGGTTGCCCTTTCCTTCTCCAGGGGATGTTCTTGGCTCAAGGATGGAACCTGCATCTCCTGTACTGACAGGCTGACTCTTTACCACTGAGCCACCCGGGAAGCCTATAGAACAGTTTGAAACAAATTGCTATAACATATATTTAATTATCAACTTTCATATAAATCACTAGGGCATATATTTGCTTTATACTAACATGCATGCTTTCACTCCTGAAAACCTGTCACCTTAATGTGGCCTCCGAGTCACAGAAGATCCTAAAACTGCCTCTTATCTGGTCATACCGTTCCTTTTAGGTGCTAATAACTTCAAATGAATTTTGGCTCTGTGTAGCCATCTCAATTACCTGGGTCAGCCATTCATCAATGGATCAATCAATTCATTAATTCAAACAATTACCTGGTACTGAATTTGTGTCAGATGCTGTTTGAGGTGACAAGGACACAAGAAAGAATAAGAGACACAGGATCTTCCCTGGGAGGGCTCAGTGTTCATGGGGGTGAGTGTCAGGTATATACACAGAGATAACCCTGATACATTGTCATGTGAGTAATGGTAGAGCTCATTACGAGTTATGGAATTATGTGTTCTGACTTATAACTCACTTCTTAGTTTGATTCAGTTTTTCTTAAAAGCTTCTGTACTTCATTTTTCCTTGTCATCACTCTGTTGAATTTAAAACCCTAGACCACGTATCTGCTCCTCTACCCTGTATATCTGGTTTCCATATACCCTCAAGAAAGGAATATTGTTACTTAACTGAAAGAATGATATTTAACGATTGAATCTACCCTGCTCATGTGAAATTATGCTCAAATCCCCACATGAACATGCAACTCCCAGAGTGGTTTATTCACCATCCTGCAGGATGTGTTCACTTTTTTTTCAACACATTATTTAACTTCAGTGCTTGTTAAGTGGTGTTTTGATGGGCCTTCTCTCATTGCTATCTCTGTGAAGCAGGAAATCAGATTATTTGATTCAATATTTGTTTTGTTCTGGCCTCTGCTAGTCACTGGCAACTTCATAATAATTGTTTGTCTTCTGATGTAATAATACTCATATCACTAGAAGGTTATGTCAAAGGTATTTAGTAAGAACTAAGTATGGGAATACTTTTCCTATGTTTTATCTAGAAGATAGAATACTATACACCTTTTCTCAAAATTTAATTCCCCAGAAATCCAATTTCTGCTAAATGAGATATGGAAGATTCAAGTGATTAGTAAATTCCACACCTTAAAACAATCAACTGTCAGTCTCCCAAAGTGATCTGAGGTTTAAAAAACAATAGTCTGAGTGGTACCTTCATGCCAATAAGTATTAACATCAGCCTTCCATGCCCACATGCTCTGGAATCTGTGCATATGCTTAAAATAAAATTACTTTACTTTGTTTAATTTCAAAATAAACAAGGACATAGTTAACAGAGGCGTCTCTCTAATAACACAACTCCCTAAAGGAAGATATAAGTTGGGTGCTCAGTATGGGTCAAGTTTACTCAAACTTGTGTATCTGTCCCTAATAATAAAATGAAGCAGATAGGTAAAACTAGATGTATTATTATAAACTGCCTTCCTGTCTTAAAAATAATTAGAAAGTCATGGATCATTCCTATATAGAAATATTTAATTTTTTACGCCAGGGATAAAATCATTTTCTAACATAGTCTGACAAAGATTTTTTTAAAGTTTTAAATTATAATAGCTTTGAAATTTATTTTTTTAATTTGGACTTTCTGAGACACTTATAATTCAAAGTGTAAACTAATAGCAGCAGAAAATTTTCTAGTTGGCCTTCATGAGGCCTTTTAACCAGATAAAAATGCCTTATTCTAGAACATGCCTGAGAATTTCCTCTACAGAGCACAATGGGGTCAGGCCAAGAAAAAGCCAATACTTTTTACAGTTTTCACTGGGTGTATAAAATACAATTATGATTGCCTACTCTTTAGATTATAAAGATATATACAGGTGTATTTGATGGGAATTCAGTTCAGTTCAGTCGCTCAGTCATGTTCAAGTCTTTGTGACCCCATGGACTGCAGCAGGCCAGGCTTCCCTGTCCACCTCCTGGGAGTGGATGTGGGAAATGAGGATGAGCGGCGGAGACTATCTATAATGCACTGTGATCATCTGCGCTTTGGGGAAATAGGACTTGGAGAATGTTTTCAGTGATCCTGCAACATCCAAAGCTAACGAGCTTTGGATGGAAATGGTCTCTCTCCCTTCTGACAGCACTGGGAAGAGGTGGCTCATTCTTCCACTTTGCAGCCAGAAGGGCAGCCGACAGATGGGCAGACCTTCTCCCTCAGGCCACTTGTCTGCACTGCTTCACCCATCAGGTCCACTTTAAGGCTGATGCTGTTTCCACCACATAAAATGGTACTCTTGGAAAATAATCTAGGGGAAGGTGATGGATGCATTGAATCTCTGGAATTTAAAGCAAATGTTGCAGTGCTTCCTGAGAGCCTACGTGGTTGATCTTCGTGGTGAGGAGTATGGGGTCTAGGGCCTGACTATCTGCATTTGACTCCTGGTTTCATTCTACTCAATGTATTCTCTTAGGAGACTTCCCTGTAGCCCAGTGGATAAGAATTTGCCTGCCAATGCAGGGGACATGGGTTCGATCCCTGATCTGGGAAGATTCCACATGCCGCGGAGCAACTAAGTCCATGCGCTGCAACTACCCAGCCCACGTGCTGCCTCTACTGAAGCCTGCCCGCACCTAGAGACTATGCTCCACAGCAAGAGAAGCCACTGCAATGAGATGCCGGGGCACCACAACTAGAGAGTAGCCCCTGCTCACCGCAGCAACTAGAGAAAGCCCACGCAGCAATAAGACCCAGCACAGCCAAAAATAAACTGAAAAAAAAAATTCTCTTAGGGCAAAATCTTTCTGTATCTTGGCTCCATTTTCTGCAAACCTACCTCATTGAGTGGTTGTGAAGATTCAATGGTGTATGTAAATTATTTGGGAACATTCAAGTTTAAAGGGAACTCTCTTAGCTATTACTGCAAATCACATACAGCCTAACCTAAAAATTAGCTGATGAGAACATTGAGACATAGACAGGCTGATGGCTTGCAACCATCTTAAAGTTACAAAGACCCCAAATATAAATCTAGGCCTTTTGACGCCTAGCCTACAATTTGTTCAAATTATTGATATTTCAAACTTTAGGTCTTCAAAGACCACTGGCAAAATGTTTAGCTATTTTCATGAAACAATGGCTCATACTGTTTTCTTAATATCTATCTTTAAAGGAACTCATTTATTTATTTATTTTTAAAGACTTATTTATTTATTTTTGGCTGGGCTGGGTGTTCATTGCTGCACAGGCTTTCTTTAGTTGCAGCAAGCAGGGGGCACTCTCTAGTTAGAGTGCTCAGGCTTCTCATTTTGGTGGCTTTTCTTGTTGCAGAGTACCGGCTCTAGGCACACGGGCTTTGGTTGTTTTGGTGCATGGGCTTGGTTGCTCTGAGGCATATGGGATCCTCCCAGACCAGGGACTGAACCTGTTCATGTCCCCTGCATTGACAGGCAGATTCTTAACCACTAGACCACCAGGGAAGCCCTCATTTTTTTTTTTTTAAATAAATGAATCACTACCATACAGAAAGAAAACAAAACAAAACATTGCTATGAAATTCTAGTTGGATATTCTAGTCTGCTGAAAGGTCCAAGCTTGAACCCTATTATTGGTTAAAAAAAAGATTAAGTGAGTCGTTATGGGGAGTGGGCTTCCCTTGGTGGATCAGGTGGTAAAGAGTCTGCCTGCAATGCAGGAGACCCAGGTTCAATCCCTGGGTTGGAAAGGTCCCCTGGAGAAGAGAATGGCAACCCACTCCAGGATTCTTGCCTGGAGAATTCCATGGACAGACAAGCCTGGCAGGCTACAGTCCATGAGGTCGCAGAGTCGGACATGATTGAGCCACTAACACTTTCACATTTTCTTTCCCTTTCATGGGAGTGAAGACTTGGTTTTGAACTTAATAAGGTTTAAAGAAAACTGCAAAGGAGTAACTTTTCACTAGATGATTTGACTCTGATGTCACCTCCTTGCCACAGTGACAGTGAAAGTGTTAGTCACTCAGTTGTGTCTGACTCTTTGCAACCTCATGAACTGTAGCCCACCAGCCTCTCTGTCCATGAAATTCTCCAGGCAAGAATACTGGAGTGGGTTGCCATTTCTTTCTCCAGGGCATCTTCTTGACCCAGGGATCCAACTCAAGTCTCCTGCATTGCAGGAGATTCTTTACCATCAGAGCCACAAAGTACACTTTGGGAAACACTGTCTACATTGCTTCCTAGAGAAAGGTAATCAGGAGCAAACATCAGAGAGGCTCCCTTGCCAAGACACTAGTGAAGCTTCTCATTTACCATCATCTCTCAACAGGTAAGAAAAGTGCTCTATATGAGGTCCCCAGGTGAAAGATAAAACCACTTTAACCAACAAGAATTCAGTGAAGAGATCAGAAAAAAAAAAAGCCCGTCATACAATATTTTCATGGAGTATTCAGACTTTCTCTTTCTGAATTCCATTTACTGATGTTAGAAGGTGTCCCTACTTAATGCTGTCAGTCTTATAATGACTTATAATAAGACATAATAATAATAAGACTTATAATAAGGTCACTCACAACTGCAACGTGCTTGGGGACATCGCTAAAATTTAAACCACCATATAAATACATAAAACTTTCATTTGAAAACTCTGAAAACTGAAGGCAAAACATAAAGAGTGATAAGACAGACAGGCAGCATTCAGAGGCAGCCTGTGTCAGTCACATCCCTGGGCCCAGAGGCAGGGCAGGCTGCATCTGTGCTCCTGGCTATTCAACACTCTGATACAAAAAGTTTGGCTTTTGTAAAAAGTGGTGTGGAAAACAAAAATCAAGACAAATCAGGATGAATTCCCTGTGGTCCAGCTTCAAAGACAGAAGGAAACAGATAAAATCAGTATCTGAATAATTTTTGGTGAAAGATTTCACATATTCCCCCTTACTTTGTTAGCTTTGCCTTTTTTGTTTGTGAGGCCCAGAACTAAAATTGGTTCTAGAGAACGGGCTCTAGGTTTTAGTAATTTCCAGGATAAAATTCGGTGGCCAATTAGGATCCATTTTTCCTTGAGGGCAAAACTTTAATTCTAGAGTATAAGGAGTCTGAGGCCCTCTTGAGTTTTCCCAGAAGGAATTCCTAGCTTTCTCTCCAGTAGTCTCCTTTCTTTTTTTTTGTATCTTTATTATTCTTGACATACAGCGTAAAAATTTTGTGTAACGTGGCAGATATTTGCAGTGCTCCATGACCTTCATCTTTTTCTTTCTTCAATGTCCAGTACTCATCAAATTCCTTCCAGTTGTAGAAACTCAAAAATACACATTTAAAGAAAAAGACGCCTAACTAACTAGGTTGGATTTTAAACATCTCTCTTCATTGTAGTTGTTGTTATTCAGTAGCTCAGTTGTGTCCAACTCTTTGCGGCTCCATGGAATGCAGCATGCCAGGCTTCCCTGTTCTTCACCATTATAAAAAAGAAAATAATAATAATAAAAAGTCATCAGTAATGCAACCATCCCCAAGTAATCTTGGTAGCATCATCTTGGCAGCATCTTAATGTCATCCAAAGGACTTTTTATTTTTTACTACTATACGCAGGCAATCCTTGCTTTTCACAGGCATGAAGGCCATAAAACTCCAAGTGATCTTAATAATCAATGGGGAAAATTATGATTATTTTGTGATCTTTAAAAGTTTTTGTCAAGGCTTTGGTTTAAATGTATAGTGAAATGGAAAACATGGTAAAGTTAATATTTATTTAGTACATTGTAATTTAAAACATTAGAAACACTGAGAAGTCCCTTTTTTTAAACAAATAGAAAACTTAAGAGTAGTTTGACCATGAGTTGCTTGCTTCTTGTTATCTAAGTTATATGATGTGGAGTGAGCATCTTTTCTACTCCTTGGCCAACTGTTTCATTCTTTTCTAAGTCTGGATCAGGTTCCAACATTGTATCCTTCACTACCACATGCTTCAGTTCAGTTCAGTCGCTCAGTCGTGTTCGACTCTTTGCGAACCCTTCCACTGCAGCATGCCAGGCCTCCCTGTCCATCACCAACTCCTGGAGTTTACTCAAACTCATGTCCATTAAGTTGGTGATGCCATCCAACCATCTCATTCTCTGTCATCCCCTTCTCCTCCCACCTTCAATCTTTCCCAGCATCAGGGAATGGTGAGTCAGTTCTTCTCATCAGGTGGCCAAACTATTGGAGTTTCAGCTTCAGTATCAGCCCTTCCAATGAATATTCAGGACGGATTTCCTTTAGGATGGACTGGTTGGATCTCCTTGCAGTCCAAGGCACTCTCAAGAGTCTTCTCCAACACCACAGTTCAAAAACATCAATTCTTTGGTGCTCAGCTTTCTTTATGGTCCAACTCTCACATCCATACGTGACTACTGGAAAAACCATAGCTTTGACTAGTCAGACCTTTGTTGGCAAAGTAATGTCACATGCTTGCATGGACTTAATAACAAATATGCAATGGCCAATCACTGATCAACACTGAAAGGACTGACTGATGTGATTTGTCACAGGATTTGCATCTGTTACTTACATGGTGATTTGTGGAGTGAAGAATTAGCAGCAAAGTTTGTACTTCACTTTTCACAGTAATAGACTGTAGCAACTGGCATTTGAAAAGCGCTGCTGGGGAATCAGTGTTACTTAACTAAGACATGGTAACTAAAAAGTTGTTCACATTGAAACTGTGCAAAGTGCTTGTAATGAGAAACTACTTATTACATATATCCACATCTAAGCTTGGATGTGTTTTAATATTGTGCTGTTACATACACCTTCATAATTTTCTTTTCTCACTTTATAAAATTTCGTGAGTATTTTTCAATATGAGTTAGATCTATACCTATAGCATCCTTTAAAATGGGCTGTGTCAATTCCTCTGAAAAAATATAAACAGAGTTGTAATGATTTAAGTGGCACAATATATACAAAGTTCTTAGAACTGAGCCTGCTGATTTTAGCAAGGACTAAATAAATGTCAAATTATTATTATTATTATTAATTATTGGTAGCTCCGTCGGTAAAGAATCTGCCTACAGTGCAGAAGACTCAAGTTCGATCCCTGGGTTGGAAAGATCCCCTGGAGATGGAAATGGCAAACCATTCCAATATCCTTGCCTGGAAAATCCCACAGACAGAGGAGCCTGGTGGGCTGTCGTCTATAGGGTCGCAGAGAGTTGGGCACGACTGAGTGACTAACACTTTCACTTTCATTATTATTTATGAGCACAATTTAGTTGATTGCCTATTGATGGATGCCTAGATGGTTCCTAATTTTAGCACTGTGTGTGTTCAACCGAGTCTGACTCTTTGTGACTCCATGGATTGTAGTCTGCCAGGCTCCTCTGTCCATGGAATTTTCCCTGCAAGGATACTGGAGTAGGTTGCCATTTCCTCCTCTAGGGGATCTTCCCAACCCAGGGACTGAACCTGAGTCTCCGGCGTCTCCTGCATTGGCAGGTGGATTCTTTACCACTGCGCCACCTGGGAAGCCCAATTTTAGCGCTACCTTATGATGAGTGTCTTTGTATATAGATCACCGTATGCTTGCAATGATTGTCTTAAAAGATTAGCACACTCTTGGTTACCCTTACTCGGAACAAGGTTCTTAGATCATGATTCCTCTCAAGTAGAACACAGGAGCAACAGCTACTGTGGGGTCGGGAGGAAAACTAGGACTTTTGAGATACCTGCAGGTGGGACAGCTCCATAGTTATTCCACAAGCAACAATATACACACATTTTGAGGTTATAAGAGATGAGAGGCTTGGTGGTTATTAGCAAGCACACAGTGGGAAAGTAAAATTCTAGGGTATATGAGACACACTCACGAAGAGTCAATGGGAGAGAAAACTCACAAATAATTGAGAGGCTGGAAAAACATTATGAAACTTTTAGAAAATTGAGAAGAATCTTAGAGGCCTGCAGGGCCTTTCCGGATGGTTCAGTGGTTAAGACTTCTCCTTCCAATGCAGAATTCCTGATTGGGGCACTAAGATCCTGCATGCCTGGGGGCCAAAAGTCCAAAACATAAAGTAGAAGCAGTATTGTAACAAATTCGATAAAGCCTTTAAAAATGCTGCACATCAAAAAAAAAAAGTCTCTAGAAAAAGCTAGAGGCCTGCACTGAAACAGAATGTATGTATGATGATTTGTAGTTCTTAACTGATTAAATGAGAGTGAAACGTGGTGGCCTTAAACTGCAACATGCAGAGTTTCATATATCCTTTTCATAAAGGATAAAGCCTTAATAAGAATTGCTATCAAAGACAAGAATAGGAAATCCTGGAAATTCACACACATTCTCACAGGTTTGAGAAGTGTGAGGGTGGCCCTTCCTGAATCTGAGGGATTTTGCATCAGATGTTGTAAGTTTCTTCCAGATTAAAGTTCCAACAAGAATTAAACAGGGCTTTGTAAAGGTTTGGAAGGACGTGGCCAAATCTTCCACATCAGGCCACTGTAGTGTGCTGAGAAGTTAGCTTCTGCCAGTTCAACAACTCTGATTTACGGCTCTTTATTTGTAAGGAAGCCAGTTTCTGTTTTGAATCTTCTTCTTTTGGAGAACCAGAGATAATTGAAACCATTTTTCTAGTGGAGACAGAACAGTTGATTCTAGCTATATCCAGATGGTTTGCATTGCTTAGGCTGATTTCTGTTAAACTGTTCAACGTTGTTAATAATCCTTCAAATATATTTAGATTTGTGTGCAGGGTAGAGGGGAGCAGATCTGGTGCATATTGGAAGTCACAGCTCCTGCTGGACTTCTGTTGATTTGTTCAATCCAACTGTGGTCTCTCCTACTTGTTCCAATTCTGTTGAACTCAAAGCGACCCCTTCCTTTGTGACACTCAAAAATAATGGTTCATTAATAGGGACTTCCAGGAAATGTAGACCTGACTGGAAATGGATGCCTTTAAACAGAAACGCATACTTCAGGAGGGCTTCCCAGGTGTCGAGGTGGTAAAAAATCCTCCTGCCAGCGCAGGAGATGCAAAAGACACGAGTTTTATCCCTGGGTCGGGACAATCCCCTGGAGGAGGAAATGGCAACCCACTCCAGTATTCTTGCCTGGAGAATCCCATGGATAGAGAGAGGAGCCTGGTGGGCCATAGTCCATGGGGTCACAAAAGAGTTGGACATGACTGAGTGACTGAGCACATACATACCATACTTTAGGAAAATTAGTTCAACTACAGTTTTTATTCCATAGAGGAAAAAGCATGCTGTGAAGCATGCTTATTTTCCACATTTAGTGATCCCAGGCCTGTTGATTCTACTTTTTAAATATCCAACACCTGGCTACCCAGCCCATTTCACAAGGTGTGGCCCCATCTCGATTCCCAGCTGGACCCTAACAAAGGCCTCCTGGCTGGCTGGTCTTTTTGCTTTCAGCCTCATCCCTATATATAAGATAAAGATAATAACAAATACATATTGATAGATTACCACTGAGTTAGACACAGTGCTAAAGGCTGTTCGTGATTTCATTTAATCTTTATAATAAAGTGAGGAGGTAAATTCTGTTACTGTCTCCATTTCCTAGATGAACAAAGACTTAGAGGTTAAGCAACTTGCTCAAATCGTGTCAGTTCTATTTTTCTCAATAAACCAGAATGTGAATGTACACTAGGCTGCTTTGCTGATTAAAATCCTTATTGGCTCCTTGGAACAAGCAAACTGAAGCACAAATTCCTTAGCATCCTGTTTACTTACTTATTTATTTTTAATTGTGGCACATGGGGTCTTTTAGTCACAGCATGCAACCTCTTAGTTGTAACATGTGGGATCTAGGTCCCTGACTAGGAATCGAACCCAGGGCCCTCAGCATTGGGAGTGTGTGCGTAGTCTTAGACTGGACCACCAGGGAAGCCTCATGGTGTTTAAATACTAAGTAACTTCTACATATCCAGAATTTCACTCACACGGCCACAAATTCTCACTACAACCCCACAAGATACTGTGAGTTCTTCATCGTAGTGGATGAAGACATGAAATCTTAGAGGTGATTTCCAAGGTCACAAAGCTGTTATTCATTCAACCTGGCAGAGATGGGATTCAAATCCAGTATATTAGACTCCAGTCCTGTATTCCCCCGTCTGCCACTCCACCTTTCTCCTCTAACTCACATGACTTCATCTACCCTTCTTCCTTTTCCTACCCTTCATTCAACTCCTACACTCATATAATTCAGAAAAAAGGCAATTTCTGAAACATACTCTTCCTTGTATCCAGAATGCATTTATTTTTCATCTAGACATCACTTAACGTGAAAGTGAAATTGCCCAGTCGTGTCCGACTCTTTGCGACCCCATGGACTGTAGCCTACCAGGCTTCTCCGTCCATGGGATTTTCTAGGCAAGAATACTGGAGTGAGTTGCCATTTCCTTCTCCAGGAGATCTTCCTGACCCAGGGATTGAACCCGGGTCTCCCGCATTGTAGGCAGACACTTTACCGTCTGAGCCACCAGGGAAGTCCTAAGACATCATTTAAGACTCAGCTTAAACAAACGGCTACTTATTAGCCATTTTTTGATCTTCCTCCCTCTATCCTCTCCTGGCTGGAAGATGATAACTATTTTATTTTCGAGGATGCTTTGTAAATAATTGTGAGGTTGCAGCTACCTTATTATAAATATTTATTTATAATAGATAGTTATGGGGAATCATATATTGATTCATTTTGCACAACTAATTATTCTTAAATGCCTACTGATGTGTCCTCTATTTATCTCTGTTTTCCCAGCTCTTAGCACAGTGCCGGAAACTTAAATAGTCCAAAACAATGACTGTATGCATGAATGACTAAGTGGATGGAGACTCTACTCAGGAATGTATAAGAGCTGAATCCACAGCAGTCATTTCTGAATCAGATTATAAAGCTCCTGAAATATGGTTTGCCATGATTCACTTTCCTTCTCCTTTCATGGACACGGCCTCTTTGATCTAAACATCATATTTTTAAAAATGCATTAAATTTCCAAGCACCCCTTCTAATTCCTGAAAGTTTCAAATACAAGGGAAACATTTGTTATGTAATTGCAACAAAGTGACCCTTCATATGGGATTTCCCAGGTGGCACAGTGGTAAAGAATCTGCCTGTCAATATAGGAGATTCTGGAGACTCAAGGAACATGGGTTCGATCCCCAGGTTGGGCAGATCCCTTGACGATGGAAATGGCAATGCACTCCAGTAGTCCTGCCTGGAGAATTCCATGGACAGGGAGGCCTGGCAGGCTACAGTCCACAGAGGACGTGACTGAGCACAGCAACACAGCACAGACCCTTCACATCCTGGGTTATTTAGCTCTCTCACCTCAACCAGTATCCCAACTCTGAACAACCATGCATGGATGACTGCCCTCTTCATCCTTTCTCGGCTAAGTTCCAAGTGCTTTCTTTTCAGCCACTGTTTTGGCTTAAAGAGACCAAGTTGCTCTCAACTTCAGCCCTAGATCATGAGGACCAAGAATTTCATTTCTGTCCACTAAACCTGGCAGCATCATACTTCCCACCCACCCGTCCCCCAAATACCCAATCTTCCCTCTGAAGTTGCCCAGCATTCCCTGGCTCTCAGCTGCACCCTCCCTGCCTCTCTTCTCCCTGGTCAGACCCACTCAGGCTCCTCTAGAAAGGCTGGAGATACAGATTGCAGCTGGGCAGTTTCAAGAGCCACCAAGGTGAGGGAAGGGCAAAAGTTGCTCATACTGTTCCTCCTTGCTGTATCTTAGGTCACATCCTGTCCATGCCCAAGGTCATGGGTTTTAGTGTCCATCGTGGTGGTGGGGCGGTATTTCAGATGTGGCCTATTTGCAGTTTGAATCATCCAGTCAACAGAAGTTCACTATTTTTCAGGTCACACCTTATATATGCTGGAGAAGACTCTTGAGAGTCCCTTGGACTGCAAGGAGATCCAACCAGTCAACCCTAAAGGAAATCAACCCTGAGTATTCATTGGAAGTCGAAGCTCTAATTCTTTGGCCACCTGATGTGAAGAACTGACTCATTGGAAAAGACCCTAATGCTGGGAAAGATTGAGGGTAGGAGGAGGAGGGGACGACAGAGGATAAGATGGTTAGATAGCATCACGGACTCAACGGACATGAACTTGAGCAAACTTCAGGAGACAGTGAAGGACAGGGATGCCTGGCATGCTGCAGTTCATGGGGTCACAAAGAGTCTGACAGCAATTGAACAACAATAAGAACAACACACGCGCGCGCGCGCACACACACACACACACACACACACACTATTATTGGTTCCGGTTCAATTTTAATAATAATAGAACTCATTTCTTTCCTAGTAGCTCAGACAGAAAAGCATCCACCTGCAATGGAGGAGACTCAGGTTCGATCCCTGGGTCGGGAAGATCCCTGGAGAAGGAAATGACAACCCACTCTGGTATTCTTGCCTGGAGAATTCCATGGACAGAGGAGCCTGGCGGGCTCTAGTCCATGGGGTCACAAAGAGTTGGACACAATGTGTGTCCAATGTGTGTCCAAGAGTTAATCACAATGTGTGATTAACACACACATTTCTGTCAGATACTGTGCTAAAAGCTTTGAATTACCTCCTTTAATCTTTACAATTTAATCTTGGCAAATAAATGGGGAAACAATGGAAACAGTGAAAGACTTTGTTTTCTTGGGCTCCCAAGTCACTGCAGATGGTGACTGCAGCCGTGAAATTAAAAGACGCTTGCTCCTTGGAAGAACCTAGACAGCATACTAAAAAGCAGAGACATTACTTTGCCAACAATTGTCCATCTAGTTAAAGCTATGGCTTTTCCAGTAGTCATGTATGGATGTGAGAGTTGGACTATAAAGAAAGCTGAGCACCGAAGAATTGATGCTTTTGAACTGTGGTGTTGGAGAAGACTCTTGAGAGTGCCTTGGACTGCAAGGAGATCCAACCAGTCCATTTTAAAGGAAATCTGTCCTGAATATTCATTGGAAGGATTGATGCTGAAGCTGAAACTCCAATACTTTGGTCACCTGATGTGAAGAACTGACTCACTGGAAAAGACTCTGATGCTGGAAAAGATTGAAGGTGGGAGGAGAAGGGGACAACAGAGGATGAGATGGTTGGATGGCATCACCAACTCCATGGACATGAGTTTGAGCAAGCTCTGGGAGTTGGTGATGGACAGGAAAGCCTGGCGTGCTCCAGTCCAAGGGGTCGCAAAGAGTCGGATACGACTGAGCAACTGAACTGAACTGAATCTTTACAATAACCTTGTGAAACAGATTTTTATCTGTACTCTTTTTTTCCAGAGAGAGAAACCAAGACTTGAGAAGTAAGAAACTTGTCTCCCATTGACAGCAGGAGTGCTGGGATTTGAATGGTCTGCTCATCTCTGAGTCAGAAGATGGGTTTTGGGCTCCTAGCTCACCTTCCCTACTGAGTGGCACAGGGAAACCACGCCCAAGAATTGTTAGGCCATTAAGCTGTCGCCTTCTGACTCAATTTCCTTGACTTTGGCTGATGCCAGCAGACTTAAAGGCCAGGAGTGCAAGAGGTTGAGGGACTCAGAGGTGAGGACAATGCTATGAGCTGAGCCTTCATCTCCACGGGAAGTAACCTTGATTGCACCTGTCCTTTATCTACCAATTCTCATCTGTCCTAAAGGCACTGAAGCACGAGAAAAACTGAAAGAGAATATAGAGCTGAAACACCAACAGAAACAATGGCATCATTCATATGTCCAAAGGAACTCAGGCCAACTGCAATTTGGCTTTAAGCATGGAATTAAAATTTGTCTCTGCCAATCACATTGGCATCATCATAAAAAGAAACCCAGACCACGGCTGGCCATGAATTGGACTCTGGCAACTCGTACAATTATTTTCTATGTGTCATATATGAAAATGACACTAGCTCATTACTGTCCATGGGACATACATTAATGCTGCCTAATTCAGAAGACGAAGCCTACTATGTCAGAGGCACTGAATCAGGCTCTGTGTATAATGTTTGGATAAAAAGCTATGATTTTTTCCCTCCCTTAAGAGGCCATTATTAGAAGGGAGGGAAAAAACCAGATTGTTACTCCAATCTGACTCTTGGGGTTGTCGAGCCAAAAGATACAACCAAGCCAGAGTGGGAGAAGGAAGGATTTATTACTCGCAGCAAGTAAGAACACCAGGGATATTTCCCAAAGTAGTGTCTCCCTAAACAACAAAATGGAAAACACTTAAAAAAAAAGTTCTAAGCTAAGGGTACATGAATATTCATAAAGGGGTTTGGGTGGTATATGCATATTCATGAAGGGGCTTGAGCAGAGGAGAATCCAGCCTAGAACTGAAGCAAAGGATGATACAGTTCAGCTCTAGATGACTGAAGAAGTTTGAGGGTCAGAAAAGGTCAGCTTCGTCATTCTTTGGGTTCTAGTCGATTTGGTGATTGAGGAGTAAGGTGGGGAGGGGGGAGGTGAATTCTGCAGAAGAGCCCAAAAATATGCTTCAGGCTAATCTTTGCCTTTGAAAGAGAACTGTGAGTCTTTACAACTGTTCCATTGTCTCCTGCCACTTTGATATGGTTATCTCCCTGGCCTGGCAATAGCTGTTTATTTGCACCTTCTTTCGTTGCCTTAAAATCATTGACTACTGAGACTATTCTGCAAAGATCTGTAGCCAAGATCACAAAATAGCTCCAGCCTAAAATGGATTCTCATGTTCTGAAAGTTTAGGTCTGGTTCTCTTCCTCTGAGGACCTCCTACCCCATCTGCTTACAAGATGATGAAGGTGGGGAGAGTGAGGTCATATGGACTACCAAGTACCCTTGAATTTTGGAGATCAAGGTCATGTTCTTATGAGGGAATCTGGAAAGGCTTCAAAGAGGAGAGGGTGAGGTCATATGGACTACCAAGTACCCTTGAATTTTGGAGATCAAGGTCATGTTTTTATGAGGGAATCTGGAAAGGCTTCAAAGAGGAGAGGGCATTTCATATAAAAGGGCAGGAATGTTGGAGAAAGGCAGTCTAAGAAAAGAGATATTTAACAAGTGATATAAATGAAACTAGACAAACTGAGTTTGGGTAAACTGTTTTAACTAGACAAACTGTTTTAACCAGTTCACTTTTAAAGAAACTTTAAAAAATTAATAAAATTTCTTTAAATTTTTTAATGACTGCCCAGCCCTAATATATTACCTCTCACTAACACACAGAAGTTGCACTTCAAGCATTTGAAAAGTTAATGTACTGTTTCTGCAAAAATGTTAATGTTCTTTTTAAAATGATTTGCTTTCTAAAATATATGCACTGACTGAGAAAAGACGTGAAGGCTATATACACACCAAAATGGTAAATTAACTGTGATTGTTTCTGAGTAGTGGGACTGTGATTAATGCTTCTTTGTGCTTTTCCAAGTTTTTCACATCTGCAATAATAAAGATGCATTTTTTGGTAAACAGTTAAAAGCACAAAACTTACTTTAAATTGACATTTAAAAGTGTTACTTTAGAGAAAGCGTTAAAGCTAGCAACTCAGTAACTTCCACATTTAACAAAAAATGCATTTAACAAATAAAACCCCACTTACATGCCAGGCACTGCCCTTTTTTGTGTGTTAGTCGCTTAGTTAGGTCCGACTCTTTGCAACCCCTTGGACTGAAGCCCACCAGGCCCCTCTGTCCAGATTCTCCAGGCAAGAAAACTGGAGTGGGTTGCCATTTCCTTCTCCAGGAGATCTTCCTGACCCAGGGATCAAACTTGAGTTTCCTGCATTGCAGGCCTATTCTTTACCATCTCAGCTATAGGGAAGTCCCATCCTTTTTAAAATTTTATTTAAAAATTTATTTTTATTTATTTTTTGGGGGGTCGGGAGGGAGCCACACCACATGGCATGTGGGATCTTAGTTCCCAGACCAGGGATCGAACTGGCATCCCTTGCATTGAAAGCACGGAGTCTTAAGCACTTCCTTAGACTGCCAAGGAAGTCCCAGGGTATCAATTTTTGATACAAAAGAAATGAGCTTGTATAAATAAAGTCCTGCATACACTCAAACACACATGCACATACATACCATTTTTCTCTTTTAAAACGTTGTTTTAGGTTAGCATCATTCAATTTAACTGGGGCTCGGGCTAAACAAATATATTTTACACTGCCAGGAGAGCCTACGTTTTCTTGTTATCACAAACGCATTTTATAACCCAAAAGGCTGATCTCCCAGAGGAAATGCAAATGGGAGGAGAAAAATCTGAAGTGACCACCTAGGAGAGTGCATTTGTTTTCTGCAGAATGCTTAGCTTTGATGACTCTAACTTATCGCTGATTTAGTGAATGAGAATGAGTAGAACTCACCAGAATACTCAGTGGAAGAGGAAAAAACGAGTCCACTATCCAGTTATTCCTCCTTCAACCCTATTGGTTATCCGTTATTTAACATAATGGTGAGCTGGTTTGTAGAGTCATTATCTACCTTAAAAATATTACACATACCACCAAATAACAAACGCTGCTGGCTACTGAAAGGAAGTTGTGGGAAGGTAGTTATTTGTATTTGATCTGAGAAATTCAAGTGAAAACACACATACTAGAATGTTCATCTGTTCCACTTCTCAAGTCTTTACACATGCCTTACAAGATGATGTTTCTACTCTAATTCTCTTATTTCTATCCAGCTTCTCAACCAGACAACCTCAAAGTTACTGGATATTATAGAAAGAAGTCCAAGTTCTCATGGGTTCAGGGACTATCTGTCAAAAGTAAACTTTCTGCTTTATTTGAAAGATACATTCCTAAATTAAACGCAGTTATCATTCTCAAAGAGAGGGGGGACTTTGGGGGAAATAGAAGGGAAAAAAGCCAAACCCTACTATTAATACTATGTGCTAAGCTGTGTTAGTGGAATTACATACTTGATAAAAGTAAAGAGAAAGATTTTGAGGTGAGGGTCTCATAATAACTAAGTGCGGTTGACCCTTGAACAATGCGGGTTTGAATTGCACGGTCCACTTATACATGGATCTTTTTCAACAGTAAATATTACAGCACTACATGGTCCTTGGTTGGTTGAATCCACGGATGCAGAAGTGGAGAGCCAACTACAAGTTATACAAGGATTAATCCCCACCTTGTTCAAGGGTCAACTGTAATTAGAATTCCCTCAGGGGCCACCGTATGCATCCCCTTGCAGAAGAGAAGTAGGTGGTTCCTCGGAGCACCCTGGCTCAAGAGAGCCAGGCCAGGAGCTAGGGAAGATTAATTCTCTCTTATTTTGTACATGGGCCCAGAGAACACTAATGGCTCAGTGGTAAACAATCCACCTGTCAAGGCAGAGGCACAGGAGACACAGGTTCAACCCCTGGGTTGGGAAGATCCCCTGGAGAAAGAAATGGCAACCCACCCCAGTGTTCTTGCCTAGAAAATCCCATGGACAGAGGAGCCTGGCGAGCTATAGTGCACAGGGTCGCAAAAGAGTGGGACACAACTTAGGGACTAAACAACAATAACAACAAACCGAGAACCCTAAAAAGCTACCACTTGTCCAGTGCTCCCAGGAAACAACATCAGTTTTTCAGGACTTGATGACAACAGTGATCTGTAAAAATCCTGAGCTCTCAAAGCAGACAAGGAAGATAATTATTGTCTGATCTTTTTGTACTAAAGCATACTGGAATGATTCATTAATCTACTCACCAAGTTACAGGAGATGAGATTCACCTCTAATGAGGTACCAACTGGACACCTTGCCATGAGACAGTAACTTAGGTGAATATGTTTCTTATTCATATTTGCAAAATATCTGTGATGGAAGAAGAACTGTGTTTTGGTTCCTTGAAACTTAATGGCTCAGATGGTAAAGAATCTGCCTCCAGAGTTGGAGACCTGGGTTCACTCCCTGGGTTGGGAAGACCCCCCTGGAGAATGGAATGGCAACCCACTCCAGTATTCTTCCCTGGACAATTCCATGGAGAGAGGAGTCTGGCCGGGCTATAGTTTATGGGGTCACACAGAGCTGTACACAACTGAGTGACTAACATTTTCCTTTAAATAGGATGTGGGATAAATGATTATCTAATTCTTTTTTAAACAACCTAAAGAAGTGTTTTATTTGGATCTCCATCAGCAGCTATAAATATTAGATATAGGATAATATATAATAGGTGCTTTTGATTGCTTTTGTAAACCCACTTAACTTTGCCAAATAGAAAAAATATTCATATCAGATATGCAAATTTTTGTGCAAATATTCATATCAAAATCTCTATACAATTCAAACAACTCTTCAAACAACTGTTTAATCTTTTAAAGAATTTTTTTCATATAGGAATAGTTTCAGAGAGTAATTACTCCCCTCCCCACCCCCCCAAGTAAGATCGGCCTTCCTGTCCCCAGCAGTGTTTGAGATGTTTGGGGCTTTACCTTTTGATGAATACATGACATGCTAAGTTCTATGGGTCTACAGATTCATCACTCTCCAAATTTATAGGGATGTATGCAGTGTGATTTGATAAATTGTTTTGTTTTGCTTTTCATCACTCACACGATATTGAAAGGACGCTCCCTGTATATCTTAGGCATCATCTATCAAAAATAAGGCTTTGGGGAGAACAAATAAAATGCAGTAAAAACTTGTTGAACTGATAACTATATAATATGAATGTGTCATCTCTGAATATGAAGGACCACTATATGAGGCTCATATTTTATTTTTTTTTAGCAAGTTTACATATCTGGTTCCCAGTGGTTTAAAGTGCACTTTGGTTCAGACGTTTGCAAAGCTTCCCAAGTGTCTTTGGGGGAGAGAGTACTATAAATTAAAGTGATTATTAATCTTACTAAATCTATTTCTTTTTACTGGCATTTACTTAGGAGATCTGTACCTCCTTATGATGGATTGGCTTGGCAACTCACTTGACGTACTGGTTGGTATATGAAATAAGAAGCTGGAGCCTGATATCCTGTCTTGCTTTGTACCGTTTTTAAAGGAAAAAACATCTCTATTAAATTGGCAACTATGTACATTGACTAAAAAGAAAATGGTTTAAAAAGAGATTTCTAGGACTTCATAATTGCTGGACATGCTAATTTAAATCAAGGTGGGAACGATGATTCTATTTACATTTTATCCCAAGAATAAGTTTCCTCTAATTGATAAAATGTTCTTTATCCAAGGCCACTAATGACTATGAGTCCACCAAAATACGTTTGAATCACAGAAGAAAATTGCTTTACAGGCTACAAAGCCTAAATTTCTTTAGGCTTTGTAGCCTAAACGTATATAAACGTAACAGTCAAGGACTCTGTTAAACAGATTCCATGGTTAAAATGTTCACTCTTTTTTAGGCAATCTTCACCCCCTTAGGCAATCTTCAGTGTAACAGGTAATGGAAAAGGTACATGGCCAATATACAGAACTCAAATGAATGAAACAGCAGTGAAAATAAATGAAAACAACGGGAAGGTTTCAAATTTGCCATTCACATAGTAAACATTTCATAGATTGAAAATTTCCGGAGCTGTTGATAGCAGGGGGCAAATGATGATATTCATACCCTTTTATCCTTTGAATTCAGTATATTTTACTGATATAGAAAAGATTTCTAAGGCATGCTCTTGAGTAAAAGAGGTAAGTCATAAAATAGTAACTCTAATATGGTCCAATTTATATAAATGACCCCTTCTCTCATGCATATATAAAATAAATGCAAAAATAAAGATCTGAGAGGCTTCAAACCAAACTCCCAATAGTGCTTGGGATGATGCCTGATGACAGGGAGAGTGGAGAAGGGTGCAAGATGAAGGGGCTTTGCCCAGAGACCTCTGTTATCAGTTAAAATTTGTATAGGAAGTTATGTCCTCCTATTTTTTCCGTGATTACTGTTTTAAAGAAAACATGTCTTTATAAAAACATGTGGATGAATGATCTCATTCACAATTTTTCATAGAATGTTGAAGGGCTATTCCCACTCCATTTTGAATTTGTTCCCACAATGACAACAACCCAAGTTGCCCAAAGCCACACCTGATTGCAGACCCTAAAGAACAGTAGGGATTCCACCTTCCCCAATGCCCTGTAACCCAAGGCCTCTCCATAAGCGCAGGGAGCCCCAATCTCAGACACACATCACAAGAGCCCCACACATGGAATCAAAAGCAACCAGCAGTTGGGACAAAGTGATGAACGAACCTCATCCTACACCAGCTTTCCTATTCACGTCTGCTTAAATATTTATATTTACCTTTTAAAACCATACATAGATAAATAGGCTTCCTAGATGGCTCAGTGGCAAAGAATCCGCCTGCCAATGCAGGAGATGCAAGAGACTTGGGTTCAATCCCTGGGTCAGGAAGATCCCCTGGAGAAGGGAATGGCAATCCACTCCAGTATTCTTGCCCAGGAAAGAAGAGGAGCCTGGCAGGCTGCAGTCCATGAGGTTGCAAAGAGTCAGACCCAACTGAGCTACTGAGCATGCACGTGCACGTGTGTGTGCGCGTGCGCGCGCGCGCACACACACACACACACACACACACACACACACACACAGAGGTATAATTGCTTCAAGTCTTCTAGGTTCCTTAGGAGAGATAACTTTAGGAGATGATCTAAATAAGTACAAAAATAAGAAAAAGGCTGGTTTCCACTATTCTCCCCAAGATAAAAAGACTGCCATGCTAATGAATAAGATGACATTTATTACCGTCAATAAAATACAACATTAAAGTCGCCAAGCACAAAGTAGGTTAAATGAGTCACCTCCTCCACCCAATTAAGAGCCGACCTCACAAGAACCAAGAGGACGACTGCTCAGAGGAGACAAAAGGGCCACTCATTCTACAGGAACCAAACCTCAGCAGCACATCCTCCCAGCTCACCGACATCCTCATCGGTAGAGATGAAGACAGACAACTCCAGACCCAGCGAGGGCAGAGGTAAACCCACCCCACTAGGCTGTTAGTTATTGTCACACAATGAAAAATGACAATGAACTAACAGCCCAACATAGACAGGTAGACCCACAAATAGATCTCTCATTCTTCCTGCTAACTAGGATGTTCCCTTTTCTGAAAGCCTAGTCCATTAAAAAAAAAAAAATGTGTTAGTATCACTCATTTAATCTCTGAATCACACATTGCCCATTGTTGTTGTTGAAGCGATAAGTCGTGTCTGACCCTTTGCAACCCCATGGACTGTAGCCCACCAGACTCCTCTGTCTATAGGATTTCCCAGGCAAGAATACTGGAGTGGCTTATCATTTCCTTCTCCAGGGGCTCTTCCTGACCCACGGATCGAATCTGTGTCTCCTGCATTGGAAGGTGGATTCCCTACCACTGACACAGCACACATTGCCCATTGCTGTAGCTTGTTTCCTTGAGTGGAATGTGTTTTCCCATCCAGATCATAAGCACTGGAGGGCGGGGCTGTATCTTACAGGGCTTCTTGTAAAGTCTATACAATGAATTAACTACTGCATAGCCAACGGAATTAATGTGCCAGGCATTGCTCCATGTGCTAGAGACATAGAGCTGTGATGGTTAGTTTTATGTGTCAACTTGGCTAAGCTATAGCACCAAATTACACCAATCCATTGACTTTAATAAGTCAAGGAGATGACTATCAATAATGGGGTGGGCCATATCCAATCAGTTGAAAGGATTTAAAAGCAAAACTGAGTTCTCCCTGAGAAAGTAGAAAGTCTGCCTCAAGATAGTATCAGCTTAGCTCTTGTCTTAAAATATTCAGGTTACCAATCTATCCCATGGATTTTAGACTTGATGGCTTCTACAATCCTGTGAGCAAATATCTTAAAATAAATCTCATATAAATATATACATTATATACATACATGCATTATACATATCACATATACACATTATATATCATATACTTTATATATAACATATATATATGTGTATATATGTATATTATTATGTATATCTCCATCTTATTGGTTTTGTTTCTCTGGAAAACTTGGACTATTACGAGAGTTGAAAAGGTTTAAGGTTTGTTATGGAAGATACATTCTTTTAGGGGCAAACTAAAAATCACTTAAATATACTGCTAATCAAAAGAAATAGAGTGAGGGACAAGGTTGTGTAGAAAATAAAACAAGATGAGTATTTTTGCAAGTGGCTGGTGACCTCCACTTAGACCGAGTGAACTGGGAAGGTGTCTCTGAAGTGATGACATTGATGCTGAAACAGGAGTTGATACTCTCCTGACTTTTTTCTGTTCCTTCCATAGAGCTTGTACAAAGTGATTTACATAGTATGCACTCAATATACTATTTTGAATAAATAATGAGCAGATTAATAATAAGGTCTTATGGAAGATTGGCCGTTCTAATTTTGGTAACAAGAAAACAAGCTGAGTTGAAGACCTTAATGAGAAGAAAGTCTTTACACTGAAATTACATCAGCTTGGAGCTGGAGGCTCTTGTTTCTGGCTTGATTAATGAATGGAGGTGACTGATTAAGTTGTTCTGGGTATGCAATTCCTTTTACCTGCACTAATTTGAAAACAATATAGATATAACAGAGTTGGGAATCAAAGTACAAAGCAGGACAATGATCCTTTTCTGACCCTATTCTGTCTCTTCTTACATCTTTCTCCTCCTCTTTTTCTTCAAAGCACGTCAACACTCACCTATTCTAAACCCACAAGACGTGATGGGTTATTTATCATGGAGAAAACATTCTGTATTTCATCTTTCTTGTCCATTATTCCTATTATCTAGCCATTCACATTTCAGTTCAGTTCAGTTGCTCAGTTGTGTCCGACTCTTTGTGACCCCATGGACTGCAGCACTCCAGGCTTCCCTGTCCATCACCAAGTCCCAAAGCCTGCTCAAACTCATATCCATTGAGTCAGTGATGCCATCTAACCATCTCATCTTCTGTCGTCCCTTTTCCTCCTGCCTTCAATCTTTCCCAACATCAGGGTCTTTTCAAATGAGTCAGTTCTTCACAACAGGTGGCCAAAGTATTGGAGCTTCAGCTTCAGCATCAGTCCTTCTAATGAATATTCAGGACTGATTTATTTTACGATTGAGTGGTTTGATCTCCTTGCAGTCCAAGGGAACCTCAAGAGTCTTCTCCAACACCACAGTTCAAAAGCATCAATTCTTCGGCACTTAGCTTTCTTAATGGTCCAACTCTCACATCCATACATGACTACTAGAAAAACCATAGCTTTGACTAGATGGACCTTGGTTGGCAAAGTAATGTCTCTGCTTTTTAATATGCTGTCTAGGTGGGTCATAGCTTTTCTTCCAAGGAGCAAGCATTTTTTAATTTCATGGCTGCAGTCATGCTCCACAGTGATTTTGGAGCCCAAGAAAATAAAGTCTGTCACTGTTTGCTATCTATTTGCCATGAAGTGATGGGATTGGATGCCAAGATCTTAGTTTTTTGAAAGTTGAGTTTTAAGCCAGCTTTTTCACTCTCCTCTTTCACTTTCATCAAGAGGCTCTTCAGTTCTTCTTCGCTTTCTGCCATAAGGGTAGCGTCATCTGCATATCTGAGGTTATTGATATCTCTCCCAGCAATCTTGCTTCCAGCTTGAGCTTCATCCAGCCTGGCATTTCGTATGATGTACTCTGCATATAAGTTAAATAAGCAGCATCACAGCTGTATATTGTACTCCTTGATGTACTCGTTTCCCAATTTGGAATATACAGCCTTGATGTACTCCTTTTCCACTTTGGAACCAGTCGGTTGTTTCACGTTCGGTTCTAACTCTTGCTTCTTGACCTGCATACAGGTTTCTCAAGAGGCAGGTAAGGTGGTCTGGTATTCCCATCTCTTTCAGAATTTTCCACAGTTTGTTGTGATCCACACAATCAAAGGCTTTAGAGTAGTCAATGAAGCAGAAGTTTTTCTGGAATTCACATTTACTATTTTTATTATTGAATGGTGTGTGTGTGTGTGTGAAGGGGGAAAATTTGGGGGGGAGAAAGTTGAGAGTCCTCCAAATCTTAGCCCAAGAGATGCCCTTATCATCCAAGAGCTGTAACTCATATCACTTAGGGGAGATCTGAGTAGACAACCATTTCAGATGAGACAGTAAGATCTAGGGATGCCTTTCAAAAAATGCAGACTTGAAGGTTCTGTTTCTTAGCACATACAAATTGACTTCTAGTATAAGCATATGAGGCATTGTTGTTTAGGTTATGACTAAAGACCAGGTGTAGGCAAAGCGACTCAGTGGACATGAATTTGAGCAAACTCCAGGAGATAGTGAAGGACAGAGAAGCCTGGGAAGCCTGGTGTGCTGCAGTCCATTGGGTCAAAAAGAATCAGACACAACTTGGTGACCAAACAAGGCAAAGAGAGGTCTACCATCAGTTAGCGTGCCTTCTTCTGTCTGTTCTCCACTGTTCTTGGATGGCAAATTTTCAAATGTTATGTGAGAACTGATGTTAACTTTGCTTAAAAAGATACTCATTCTGTTCAGCTGGGTCTCACAGGGGTCAAATATGAACAGAGTAGTTAACGTTCAAAGCCAAGGGAGAAAATGAAAAAGCAAATGAAGTACAATGGCAAAATGACAACCTCCATTTCAGAAGTTAGACCTAAGAAAGTCGGACTCAAAGTGTCTAGTTACATCTCAAGAGGCACTGTATCTGCCACACACCAGCTCAAGACCTGGGGGTCTAGACAAAATAAAGCCAAGTGAAGCCATCCCAGAACAGGATACTTGGAATAATGAAGTTGATGGGGTTTTTAAAGGTTCAAAAAGTTTCAAGGAGAGATATCATGTCTTGCAATACCAATTCCACCTTTTGGGAGGGATTAACTGAGTGAGATAGGACTGAGTTGAGACCTCTTTACTTCCTCTCTTGAGCTGCGATGCAAAAAGTGTGAGTATAGGCTGATGCTCTGAATACAGAAGGTACTTTGGAGCATTTTCAAGCAGAGCTCCCAGGCAGTAGAGGTTGACCAGATTAGGGAGTGTGTGAGGAGATAAGAGGTGGTGTTAAAGACTTAATTAACATCCATGCTCTGAGAAACAGACAGAATACTTTGCTCAACCAGCTTGAACAGGATTTTCATGGTAGTGGGGCCATGTTTTGGGGGTGAGGTCATAGAAGATGGATTTGAAGAGGTTTTTTTTTTTTTTCAGCAAAGAAGAGGGGGAAGGGAAAGGCTACGGTAAATGACACAAAGATAATAACTTTCAGAGTCAAGAATCATAGATTTTGTAGAATTAAAATGGACCACAAAAGTAACTCAATTTCTCATCGTCATTATTTCAATGATGAACTTAACGCTCAAAGAGAAACCCCTTTCATTCAAAGAAATCCCTTTCTTCTGCCATGAGTAGGTACTTTTATTCTGCAGGTAGAGGCTATCCAAGTCTTTGAATAGGTTCTTAACAGGAAGCCATCTCTCCAGTGCTTGCCGAGGTCCTGGTTCTCAATGATATTATAGCAAGAGACCATTTATAAATAAAACGCTGGTGTGGTCTTTTGTTATTTATTGTTTTTATTTTTGCATTTCATGTGTCCCACTTATTCACACTGATTCAAGCTATTACATGATAATAATACTAATAATGAGCTTCCTAAGTGGCGCAATGGTAAAGAATCCACCTGACAATGCAGGAGACACAGGTTCAATCCCTGGCTCAGAAATATCCCCTGGAGTAGGAAATGACAACAACAGTTGTGTCAGACACAACTGAGCACACAGGCAAATAATAATGTCAAGGGTAGGGATTTATAGGCAGTAGCTCATGGAAATATATTAGACTTTTCCCTGTGAGCCCAACATTTCTGATGATGTGCAGAACATTTTATGCACTGCTATGCAATTCCTCTTCCCTGTAGCTCAAACGGTCAAGAATCTGCCCGCGATGCAGGAGACCAGGGTTCGATCCACGGATTGGGAAGTTCCTCTGGAGGAGGGAATGGCAGTCCACTCCAATATTCTTGCCTGGAGAATCCGTGGACAGAGAAGAGTGAAGGGCTCCAGTCCGTGGGTTTTTAAAGAGTCGGACACGACTGAGCGACCAACACACAATGCAACTCCTCTCTCCCCTGCCCTCCTCCCAACCTTGAAGGTTCAAGTAACTTATCTAGATACCCATTTGCTCTGGTCTCTTGGAGTTTCTCCATCTTGCACGGGCCCTGGTGTCCCACACATTTTATGGGGCTGTACCGTGTTCTGATTTTCCCTCATTTTATGTTTGTCTATATGAATCTACTTGGAAAACACTATTCTGCATAATGCTCACTCTGTTTTATAATCCTAACCCTTGATCAAACTCCCCCTTCTTGACTTCTTTTCAGGAAGTGGAATGCCTTTGCATTACCCCATTTGAACCTGATGTCAGATGGCTTCCTGCCTCTTCCACACTCTTGGGTTCCTTTCTGTTACTGACTTTCAATCGTGAACAAGGTAATAGGTTTAGGCCTGTGGCTGGTGCTTCCTTGCTCTGGTCTTGCTCCCCTTCTGCCTGCATGATTATTGCATGGGCATTATAGCCACTTCCTGGGAGCCTATGCTAATAATATGTGCTTGTATTTCTGCAATTTTTGCCATTGTAAGTCAGATGTAGAAGCCAAAGCAGAAAGCATAACTCAGACCAGTATTCTGAACAGAATTATGACCTGCAGGTAATTCATGAGTCTATTAATTGTTTGTTCTTTCCTGCTCTGGGTGAGGTATTAGCCACCATTGAGTCTTTAACCATAATAAACAGGCAGACAAGGTGACAGTGGAAACAGGCCCTTGATTAAAAATCCATGCCCTGCAAACCTGCAAATTAGATCATCAGAGGAGATGGGATAGAGTTTCTCAGCAAACACACCACTGCTACAGATCTCTCGAAAAAAATAGCTACAAGTCTAAATGATCTGAGACACATGACGTTTGGAAAAGTACAAAAATATGCTTTAAAATGATATCCATCTAAAGCCTTAAAAATGGTGTAAAATACCTGATTCCAAAAAATGCCAAAGTGTTCTGAGTGTTCTGTCTGCCCCTTTGGAACTGAGCAACGTTTTTAGCACCTTGTTGACAGAGCCAAGATGTGAATGATCGACACTAATGGGATTTTTAATCTTCAACCTAATTAACTTTGTTAAAATTAAGGCTTACTAGGAAGAATCGGCACAAAGAAATTAATTAAAGTAATGGAATTTTTGCCGGATTTAACAGCTGAGTACTGACTCCAGCTATAATGCACACAGAGACGGATATTTTAAATTCAGTTCCATTTTTCTCTTCTGTGCTCCAGTGTTTCCCATTTCCAGAAGCACCTACATTCCCAGAGCTGAGTGTGCCCACCTTTGTCACTGGCATGGACCAAGCTATACCAGAGGGGATATTTCCCTATGTATCCACCAGCTTGTTGGTCCAGTTTACCTCGAGCCTGGCAAAGGTCTGGCGTCTGGCAAGTATGTGATACACATGCATGAATGAGTAAGTCATTATAACTTTTAAAAATTGACCTCATTGATACTCCAGCTTACTTTCTTCACCTTGTGGTTATTATGTGAAAAGAAACAAAGGTAAAGTGAACTGGGCATTTTCTTGTGCATAGCTTGCAGAAACAAAGCAAGCTGATGTTTACGACATTATGTAATATGCAGAAGAATATTTTCTAAATTTTTCTTTTATTCATTTATTTATTGAAGTAGAATTGATTTACAATAAGTTAATTTCAGGTGTGGGCTTCCCTGGAGGCCCAGTGGTAAAGAATCTACCTGCCAATGCAGGAGACGCGGGTTCCATCCCTGAGTCAGGAAGATGAAAATCCCATGGACGGAGGAGCCTGGCGGGCTACAGTCCATGGGGCTGCAAAAGAGTTAGACACTATTCAGGGACTAAACAACAAGAACGGTTTCAGGGGTACAGCAAAGTGATTCAGCTGTTCAGATAGGCCTGGGCCCATAGGTGGGGGCAGGTGGTCAGGTGCAGGGGCAGCTCAAGGGCAGACAGGTGGGATGGGTCCACCCGGGGCAGAGACAATAAGAAGTGCAGAGAACTGAAATATAAGGATGAAACTACTAAGCGTCAGCCTACTCGTTAACTATCACCAGCCACCAGCAACTCTAAATGATGTTCATGACAACATACTTCTCACTCTAAAAACCTTTTGTTGACCTTAAATTCTAAGCAAGTGTTGGGCCTATTCGAGTTAGTAAATTTCTCTTACCTTTCCCTTCATGAACACGCTCTTCTACCTGAAAGTTGTCAGGAGAACTACTAGGTGTACAATCTTCTCTCCTGACCCACCCAGACGCAGCACTATGCTTTTATTTCAAGAGTAAATTCTTCACTGTGCAAAAGAATATGAACTCATTTTGAAAGTAATTCACCTCTCCTAACCTGTGGTTCTACATAGTTCTGCATTTCCACAGTAGAAGTGGATTCTAAATAAATATGATAGCACAGTGGTTACAATGGTGAAGAAACAGATCCAGTGTTACAATTCTGTCATTCTATGGATGCCCTGGAATGTTTATTTACACTCAAAAATTTAAATGCTGAAATGGTACAAATTGCAAGGCATGATGTTTTTATTTGGTAAATGCAACTTGGGGCTGCAGAGAGTTGGACACGACTGAAGCAACTTAGCAGCAGCAGCAGCTTATACTTATGAAGGATCATTACATAACTTGTTCAGTTGCTCAGTCATGTCCGACTCTTTGTGACCTCATGGACTGCAGCCTGCCAGGCTTCCCTGTCCTTCACCATCTCCTGGAGTTTGCTCAAATTCATGTCCATTGAGTCATAGATGCCATCCAACCATCTCATCCTCTGTCACCCCCTTCTCCTCTTGCCCACAATTTTTCCCAGCATCAAAGTCTTTTCCAATGAGTCAGCTCTTTGCATCAGGTGGCCAAAGTATAATATTAAACATAACTTATTAATATTATTCAATGACTGTGTCACATAGAAGAAGGAATATTAAAAAATCACACCTGAGTGTTAAATACACTTGCTCCAACACTGCAGCAAAGGTGGTTGATATGGGGAGTGAGGGAGCAGGTCCTACCTGAGAGGATGTCCCTGAGATGTGCAGGCATAACCCCAAGGTCAACCACAGGATTACATATCCAGGTGCTGCCTAAAGGTGGACACATTTTTCCTACAAAGATTTACCAAAAAAAATTACTTTTGTACACAGCTCTGAGGCCAACCCTCAGAGGTCTGTGCCATCTTATACTCTTCTATGTCATGGGGGAATACAGGCAGATCTCTAATGTGACCCAATGACTCATCCTATAAAGTCTAAACTGGAGGCTCCTTAGAGAAAGACAAATACCATATGATATCACTTGTATGTGGAACCTTATAAAAGGGTCCCTTGGACTAAAAGGAGATCCAACCAGTCAATCCAACCCTGAATATTCATTGGAAGGACTGATGCTGAAACTGAAGCTCCAAAACTTTGGCCACCTGATCCAAAGAGCTGACTCACTGGAAAAGACCCTGATGCTGGGAAAGATTGAAGACAAAAGGAGTAGAGGGTAACAGAGGATGAGAGGGTTAGGTAGCATCATTGACTCAATGCACATGAATCTAAGCAAACTTGGGGGAGACAGTGAAGGACAGGGAAGCCCGGGTGTGCTGCGGTCCATAAGGTCTCAAAGAGTTGGACACGACTTATCAACTTAACAACAACAAAGCAAACAAGTGAAAGTATAAACAAACAGAAATAAACCCACATATATAGAAAACAAACTTGTGGTTACCAAAGGGGAAAAAGAGGGATAAATTAGGAGTCTGGGATTAATACATGCACACTACCATATATAAAACAGATAATCAACACGGAGCTCAATATTTTGTAATAACCTATAAGGGAAAAGAATCTGAAAAAAGATATATATGTATGTATAACTGAATCACTTTGCTGTACATCTAAAAGTAACAAAACATTGTAAATCAACTATATTTCAATTAGAAAAAGAGATGCATTGAAAAAAAAACTGGCGAGTCCTTGAGGGCAGAGACTGTGTTTCATTTCTCAAGTCCCAGTCCAAGCACAGTGCAGGGGACAGCTCTGCTGTTCTGTGTGTCAACAGAATAAATAAGCAAGTGAATAGACTTCAAAGAAAATGAAGGCCTTCTACCATGATAATTCATATTTTTCTTAAAACCGTATCCAAATAGCCTATTGTTTGTGTTCAGATTTATATGCATTATTTTCTCACCCATTCTTTAGTAAATATCAATAAGTGCCTACTCTTTGGGGGCACTATTTTCAGCCCTGGGAATGTAATAGTTGACAAGCACAATGTTTAATCTCATGAGTTAAGTGTTTCTTGATTACAGAATACCATGATATAACATCTTGTGCATGACACACCCCCATGCACCTGCTAGCCACTCAGGAAATGTGGACTACATAGAATTTTCCCTTGAATCTCACCGAGTGACCTGGATTTTACACAGTCTGAGACCATCCAATGCAAAACCTTCGAAGAACCTCTTCAGAGATTTATGGTTGGATTGCAATTTTGTCCTCCTAATTACAAGGGGCAGTCACATTGGGTTTGGACTTGGGGCTTGTACTCTCATTAAATTTACCACCTGGCATGTTGTGGACCCTCAATAAATATTTATTAAATGAATTAATCATACAATATCCACAATGGCTCGTTTGTGATCTATTAATAATATATAAATTTCTCAGGAATACAGTCTCAGCTGCAACCGGATTTCTGTTGCACTTTTAATTCACTCTTAAATGGTCATGCACTCCCGTTTTCTTTTACTAGTTCACTGCATTGAAACACTGCTTTCTACGCACCCCCCCAGCCTGTGATTTAAATATGCTTGCAGAAATTCCTATTAATTCCATTCCAAGTATTTGCACAGAACTGATCCACCATCACCGTCTGCTAATGATGCATCTGTCATTTTATTGACACACCTAAACAGCTTTATTCTCTTTTCTAATTAAGAGACAAAACTGGTATTGTCAGCTGATGAACCGACATTTGGGGGCTTTTGTTCTAATGTAAAAGGCAGCACATTATGCTGCGAAAACAAAAACTCTGAAATGTTAACAGAAGTGCCCACTAGACAAAATATATTTACATGTAAGATTGGAATTAAGATGGTTTAGAAGCCTAATACTCATACAATATTTTGAGTTACAGGGGGTAAAAAAAGACACACTCATGGCAAAATAGATTCAAAACAAAAAGTGATGCTTCTTGCCCTAACTGGTCATTAATATTCGGAACAGAGCAGTCTCGTGCTCACTGGACAATCAAACATCTTAAGAAAAAAGCAAAACCTTTTCAAACTGACCAACATAATATGCTTCAATATAACTTGTCATAAAAGATAACAATAACATGCAAACCACAGCTAAGTAAGAACTTGAAGTTCTTACCAAAGACCCATAGAAAGGAGATAAATAGCACATTTTGAAGGGCTAAAAAAGCAATGATTTCCTCTTGACTATATTAGACAATTGCCAGAGAAATGACAATTATATACAAGTACAGAACTAACTGCTCACCAGAACATTCTCAAGCGACTGAGGAGGACAAGCCATAAAAGCATAAAAGCTCCATCAGCATCGCACAAAAAACCTCATCTAAAATCATCGCATGTCAGAAAATTAAGGATTCATCAAAATATTCCCAAAGGTTATGTGACGGAAAGAATACATAAAGAGGAGTCACAGCCCTGGATTTCTTCACGGAGAAACACATCATAGGATCTACATTTTAAAATAAACTCAATATAAAATCTGGTCTTGCCAAATGAGATCACTGTTATAAAGCAGTCAGCTAGGGTGTCGGCCCACAGAAAGCGTCTGATAACATTAGCTGCTCTTATGATTGTCATCATTACTGGGATGTCAGAATCAGCTCCCTTAGTGCCTTTCATGGTTCCCTCCCAAGGTTTAAAGGACTAGAAGGACTGCTTGTGGCTAAGCTATAATTCTAGCTAATTCTGTTTCTAACACTCCTTTCTGGATGTTTTTATTCTGCTTTGGTGCACTAATTCCAAGCTCCTGTCTTCTACCCAAACTCCCTCTCTCTGCCTAAATGCTTAGGGCCGAGGCTCTAATCTGTATGTCTTGCCTTTATGGCTCATTTCACCCTGACTTTGCCCTTGTCTCACTCTCTGTATCTGAGACTATGAACAAAACCTCCCACATATGTAGCCCAGGGCTAGGCTCCAATGCCTGCTTGTTGAGGAGCAGAGTTTGGGGATTTGATGAGTGAATTTCCTTTCACTAGAAAAGGTTTCGAGTCCACCAACTGCCCTGCCCTAAGCCCTATAAAAGAGTTAGACCTCATAGGGTTCTTGGGGATCACTAGTCCAGCAGGATTTGTTTAGCATCAACTCTTTTCCCCTAGAAAAGTCATTAGAACAAAAGAAAGTACCTATCCTGTTCCCCCCAAGAAAACTCCTTGTGACAACAAAGTCAATTTATTAGTTACAAATAAAGTGCTGGCTCATTTGCTGTGATTCAGTGGACACCCATGGCATCCAGGAACCACTGCTCCCACCATCCTCACCAAGTGCTATAATATGACCCAATCTTGGGTTTAACAATAACAGTAGATTGGTCCAGGGTGGGCCTCTCACCTACAAGGAGCCAAGATGAGCCAAGATGAGCTTTTCAACCAAGAGGTGGGGTAATGTGGTGACGTGCAGAGCTGAGCAAAACAAGGCATACCATCAGTATGTGGCCACATGACAATTACTGGAGATGATTATTGCATCCATAGAGAAATAAAGAGGGAAATACTGCTTTGAGACAGAGAATATACACTGACTGCCACATCTGTGTGCAAAGACTACAGTGTTTCATATATGATGAGATCTGTATGGACCTTTCATATACAAAGAAATCAGAAATCATAACTTGGATAGAACTTAGGGAAACTGGTTTTAACAGTAATGCCATATATCCAAGACCATCATGTGTGTTTGTGTGTGTGTGTGCATGCATCTATCTTTTTATCTATCTATTCAGGAGTCGGAGAGAGAAAGATACAAGGAGACCGTGGTGACAGTTTCTGAAAAGCAGGACAGTGTAACGGCAATTGGGCAAGAGACTCTTGAAAATGTATTTGGTTGCACACCTATGACAGTCCTTGTGTGTTCTGAGCTTCAAGGGGGCAGAAAAGGTAGAATGGATGATTAATAGACTTGTAAAACTTTCATAACCTTCTGGTTGAAATTCAATTTATTAAGATAATCCAACAAGAATGCCCACTTTTTTCCACATTCATTCATGCCTCCAACAGTTAGCCTGAAGGAGGAAGGGTTGACCAAAAAGTTTCTTCTGCGCTAGACCTTACTGACTTCTTGTGGAAGTGGACAAGGATTTCTATCATCACTGCTTCCCTGGCCAGTGACCAGGGATGATGGACACGAAACAATGAGGAAACTCTTTGTTAAAGGAAGATGTCAGCCTTCACACTTCCCCGTAAGCAAATCTATTAGCTTTGACCTCCGCTGGTGGTGACTCCCCAAGACCCACAGTCTACCAAGCAAGAGTCCTTTCCTAGGATCTGTGTTATGTTGATAGATGAAAAAAATCTTTAAACATATTTTCTTGCTTTTGAAAATATTTTTGTTGCTATCAGTTACAAACAATTCTTTAAAAAAAACAACAAAAAACACATTTTTGGGCAAAAGGCTCAGTGAATGCTAGCAGAGATGGCGCATTCTTTTTTATAGCAATTGTCATATGTTTTTAAACTTTTTTTTCTTGCTTACTAATTTCTAATTCTATTTTTTTTTATTTTTAAAGGGAACCGAAAACTTTCCCCCTTATTTTAAGTATAGTAGATTTTATATTTATACTTAATAGAGGATAAGAAAACCAACTCTTTCCCGGTCCTCATTTTGTGGGAAAGCTCCCACTTTTTCTTTCATCACATCTTCATTTTTCTCTCATATGTTGTACATGCTTATTTTAGTTTGTCTCACCAGTTGAGTGTTCCTTTTATATACAGTCTTTCTTTCCTGATAGGTTCCTTTCTGCTGTTCCCAGATGGCTCAGTGGTAAAGAATTCACCTGTCAAGGCAGGAGACGAGGGTTCGCTCCCTGGATTGGGACGATCCACTGGAGAAGGAAATGGCAACCCACTCTGGTATTCTTGCCTGGAGAATTCCATGGATAGAGGAGCCTGGTAGGCTACATAGTCCATGGGGTCACAAAAGAGTTGGACACAACTTAGGGACTACACAACAGCAACGAGGTATGAGGGCAGGCAGGGATGGGGAGTAGCTTACAAGCTATTTGGTGGTGGTGGTGGGGTAATGAAAATGTTCCAGAATCAGACAGTGGCGATGGCTGCACAATCTTGTGAATATAATGAAAACTAATAAAACTGTACACTTTTAAAAGGTGTATTTTATGGTGTGCAAATTATATCTCAAAAAAATAAATTCATCCCCCCACAAATTCGATAGCATCTAAAAGTATGTGGCACATAACAGATGCTCAAGAAATGTAAATTTTTCTTTAAAAAAATTACTACTTGGCCAATTCAAAGTTTCTTCAAGTATTTTCCACGTGCATGTTTTCACTCTGGATAGCTGGGAAAACAGCTCCACCTGCTTTCAACATTGTGGAAGGAGTAATAAATAATAAAAGCCTCACTCTGTTCATTGTGGGCTTTTCCCGGGATAAGATCTCTCTCACCTTCCAGTGGATTTACCCTAGGTTGTCCACAAGAGTCTCTTCAGCGTGAGCTCACTGAAGCTGCTGGTACAGGGGATGAGACAGGACACCCTGGAGGTCACGGTGCCCTTCCCAGCCGCCTTCCGGGCTTGCAGAGCTCCCTCATCAAGCACCACAATGCAGACAAGTGCATTTAGTACCAAATAATTATACTCAATCGTCCTTCCTATGCTCTCAGCTCTTATCGTCAGCATAAAACTCATTTCCCAACCCAGTGACAGCCATGGTGATAACACAGAGGTTTGCCCATATAATCCCAAATTCAAGCTGGATCACAGTACCTGTGACAGTGTCCTGGTGGCTTCTAACAGAGCACTCCTGTTCTCCCCCATCACCTCACCAAGCAAAGCTTTAGAGGAGGGGACTATCGTGGCTACAATTAATATGTGTAAAGCCGTGAAAACTAGCTTTTTTGTGACGCTTTTCTGTTTTCCAGGACCTTTCTTTCCTCCTTACCTTTTTTTTAATTCACTCTCTTATTTAGCAATATGTATTGATGATATATAGACTACATGTCAGACATAACGGTGGATGTTGATAAACTGAATGAAAAAGACACACCTATGACCCCTGACTATTCATTGGAAAGACTGATGCTGAAACTGAAGCTTCAATACTTTGGCCACCTGATGCGAAGGATGACTCACTGGAAAAGACCCTGATGCTGGGAAAGACTGAGGGCAAAAGGAGAAGGGGAAGGCAGAGGATGAGATGGTTGGATGGCATCATGGACTCAATGGACATGAATCTGTGCAAACTCCTCGAGATAGTGAAGGACAGGGAAGCCTGGCATGCCACAGAGAGTCAGACACAACTTGGTGACTGTACAACAATAATGACATATGAGCAGTTTACACTTCATTTAAAAATGCACCCCTCCCAGGAAGCTCTCAGGAGTCCAACTTTTGCTGAAGTGTAAGTTTCTGGGGTTCTGGTTTTCTAGGCACTGGGTGCTAAAAAGCTGTTGATTTAAAAATAGATTTTGTGATGTATGTCATTAAGTTTAAGCAGTCTTTCATTTCTTTCCTAGTATTAACTCGGTTTTATAAAATAGCTGTATAAACATTTTTACCTTTAAAAACACTTGTTTCCAAATATATTACATACTTTTTGAGATAAAGTCTTTAACATTTATACGAACATCAAACTTGAAAACATAAATTTCATAAAATATAAAAAAATCTACTTACAATGTCCCTGGTACTTATCATTTAAAGAAATAATGAAGTAAACATATAAATTCAAAATACTCAACTGAATGGTAAATCCAATTTTATTTCTAGGCTTTTCTTCGACATGTGAATAATTGCATTCCTTCTTAATGCACCCACGTGTTGCCCCTACTTCCCTTGACAGGAACCTCTAGGATCTCTACCTTCTAAACTGACACCAGCAGACATATATCCAGAGAGGTTATTGTCCCTCAAATCATAAAAAGCATAATACTCTCCCTATCATTTATTAATTAAATCAGTCCATGTTGAAATATCCGTTGTCTCTACTGATTATACACAACCCCGATCTGGCTAACCATCTACCAAAAAAAATTATGTGATTCTGGGTTTCAAAAAGCACCTCCACTCGAAAACGCCTCAAATAAACTACAGCTGTGTACTTACTACATTAAAATATATCTTCCCTTCATAAACAAGGAGAAATATATGGTGATGTAATACTCTTTTTTTTTTTACTTTTTTAATACTTTTTTTCCCGAGCTCTAAAAGGATGTCCCAACACTACATATTCTTGAAAATAAAATCAACTGTTTGACATCATCCAGTTTTCCATGTTTATGATGTTAGTGCTAGTGTGAAGTCGCTTTCAGTCGTGTCCGACTCTTTGCGAGTCCACCAGGACTGTAGCCCGCCAATCTCCTCTGTCCATGGGATTCTCCAGGCAAGAGTACTGGAGTGGGTTGCTGTTTCCTTCTCCAGGGGATCTTCCCGACCCAGGGATTGAACCGCGTCTCTCATGTCTGCTGCATTGGCAGGCGGGTTCTTTACCACTAGTGCCACAAAATGTTCTATTTCAAAAATCATGCACTAATCCAGATGTTGCTTATGGGGGTGGGGTGGAGATAAGAGAGTTACTCCTAGTCGCAACCTTCTTTGAATTCAAGAAGTTCTAAGGCCCTTGTAATCAGTAATCCCATTTTTCTGCTTAGAAAATACTGGTTAAAGACACACACATACCCCACCACCCCCACAAGAATTATTCTTTCCCAAATTTGAAGGAATAGCACATTTTCAATAACATATACATGCAGAGCTGTGGTTGAAGAAATATTTAAGACTTGCTCTATTCAAAAAAAGAATGGAGCAAATACATTTTGGAAATTGAAGAGAATGTCCGAGGCTGCCTTCTGCTTCTCCTGTAGCTGGAACTATTCTTCTGTTCATTCCACTGTGGGTTGTGGATGCAAATATCCCCAGGCATTCACTTTCTGCCAGGACGTTTTTGTGGTTTAAACATGCACATAAGCAATTAGTCTTATGCCTTCCAGTAAGAAATGGAACTGGATTCTCACGGTATGAAGGGCTCACACATGTGCCACTTTTGCATGGAACCCACCACTCCATCCCCCTTTCCGGTTTTATGAACAATTCAGTGCTTTGAGATGGAGTGGCTCCCAGGATAATCACTGTTTGGGGTGGGGGATGGAGGCAACTTAACAACAATAGTGAGAAGAGTCATATCAACAGCTTAGGTATTATTTAAACATTCTATAGCAACATCGATAGCTTTATGTTTCTGTTGTTTAGTTGCTAAGTCACGTCCAATTCTTTGCAACCCCATGGACTGCAGCACACCAGGCTCCTCTGGCGCCCACTATCTCCCAGAGTTTGCTCAGATTCATGTCCATTGAGTCAGTGATGCTAACTATCTCACCCTCTGTCACCCCCTTCTCCTTCTGCTCTCAACCTTTCCTAGCATCAGGGTCTTTTCCAATGAGTCGGCTCTTTGCATCAGGTGGCCAAACCATTGGAACTTCAGCTTCAGTAACAACATCCAAACCTAAATTGACATAAATATTTTTCAAGGTTGTAGTTTTTACCACAAAGTATCAATTTCCTCATGTATCAAAGCAAATGCATCTATTAACTAGGGGATAGAGTTTAGGGACAATTGGCTTGGTGACCACAGAAGAAAATGACTTTAGCTTTCCCTAAAGCTCTAAAATAAAGAACAGAGAAGCCAAAGGAATATTCACCTCCTCCTATTCTCACCTCTCTCCACTGTCAAAGGCTCCAGAAGACCAGGAAAGCAGGAGACCCACTGTCACATGCATCCAACACCAATACACTACACGTTTATGGTTGTTATGCCAGCTGGGGTGGAGGACGCTGGTGGTCCAAGGTGGCCTCCAGGCCCTTTCCACATCTACATGCAATAGGCTAGTTTCTGCTAGCCTCTGACTCTGAAGTGCAGAAACAACATGGGCATATAAAGGAACAACTTCAGTTAAATGGTAATAGCACAAAAAGTACCTTCCACCTCCGTGTAGCCTGAGGAATTAACAAGTCTGTGTATGGCACCTCAGCCTGGGGATCATCAGAGAATCAAGGCTCAACAGGTCCTTATTCCTCCCCCAACCCAGCCTCTTCCACCTGCAGAGGAGGTAAGCCACGGTTGTAGGCATCCTGCTTCATAACTGTTAGATCAGGACTCCTCAATACCGAACACGCTTATCACAGAATTTCTGGGAACAACCCCCAGGGCCGTACTTCCTGACAAAGGTGTTTATACTGCAAGGCGCAGTGTCCATATTTAGATTCTGTCTCGAAGGGCTGAAACTAATCAGCACTAAACACGCGTACTCTGCGGGCAAAATATTAGAAAAGAAACTCACAGATGCAGAAAGGAGCAAGCCTCATGGAAATGAACACACAATACACTGACAATTGGTGCCTGCCCACGACAGTCCCAGGACTATCCACCTTCCATTGCTCCTGATTCTGTTTCATGAAAAACAGATCCCAATGGAAAACCAATGGGATCTCGTTACCCCAATGTCCTGATAGGACATGCTAGTATTTGTCTCTCTGAAAGGGTCTGTCTCCAGTAAGAAGCAGGCCCTGGAGCACAGGAATGGAGCCAGAACCTCGCTCTGGGCTGCCAGCTGCTAGCTCTGTCTCTAACAACAACAGAAACTGGCTAGAGACATTTCGAAGAATGTCTCTGAGGAGCTCAGAGAGAAAGCAGAAGCCTCGTCACAGCGGACGGAGTGACTCACAGTTGTAGTTGTGGCAAAGTAAACGTAAACTCAAGCTGGTTTTCTACAACTTCCACTATCAAGCTGCATATACCTTCAAAGCCCATAGAAGAGGAGAAGTTTGCTGAAGCCATTCCCTAAAGTGTAACTATCTGTGATTCTCACGAGCAGGGACCCAGGTTATTTTTTCATTGCCTCTGTCTATATAGCACAAAGCACTGACCCTGGTTCTTAACAGGTGTTCAATAAATATTTGAATGGATGGATAGATGAGTCAATGAATGAAGTGAAAATGTTAGTCGCTTAGCTGTGTCCAACTCTTTGCAACCCCACGGACTGTAGCTCGCCAGGCTCCTCTGTCCATGGAATTCTCCAGGCAAGAATACTAGAGTGGGTTGCCATTTCCTACTCAAGGGGATCTTGAGTTGCCATTCCCTACTCAAGGATCTTCCCAACCCAGGGATCAAACTCGACTCTCTTGCATCACGGGTGGATTCTTTACCATCTGAGCCACCAGGTAGAAAGGACCATAAAATATACATGGAATGAGTTAACAAGGAACTTAAAATGTGTATTTCAGGAGAGTTCAAGAAAATAAATGTTTGATTAAGAAAAATGAAGAATAAGAGGGAGGGGATATGTGTATTCATAGAGCTGATTCACACTGTTGTACAGCAGAAACTAACAAACACAACACTGCAAAGCAATTATACTCCAATAGAAAAGGGAGAATAATGCCACACACATATACATATGCATATATGTATATATATGTATACACACACACACACACACACACACACATACACACATTTGTGTGTGTATAACATGCCTGATGGCCACCAAAGCCAACTGGCTAATTAACCTGGTCCTCCTAGGAATCTTGTGAGGAAGACAAAAAAGTAATAATAGTCTTCCCATGTTAAGAAGAGAAAACTGAGGTCTAAAGTGATTTGCTTAAGGCCAGATGGCTAGTAAATAGTGACAAGATGATAACCGAGTCTCTTGATCCCCAGTCCAGCATGTTTGTTTAGTTAATCTATCCTCAATATGCGTTGAGGCCTGGGAGACAAAATTTCCCTTAGTCCTCTGTCAAAAGGGCAACTAAAAAGAAAGAGAGAAATAAGGCAATGTGGTCAAGTCTATTATTTTACTAGGCTCTCCAGATTCCTTACCTATTGAATATTTCATGAACATGAAGACTTTCTTTAATTGCTTCACTCCTGCCCCAAATTCAAAGACAAAAATAATTTAATTTCGAATCTTTTATAGTGAAAGCTGATTAGAAAATACCATTTGCAACAAACTTTTAATTATATGCTCAGGGTCAAACATTTGAAACTTTATTTTCATTAAACTGGCACTTCCATCAACTCTGCTCTTTAATTTTTTAATACAGCCTCTTTTCTATTTACCCCAACCTTATATTGGGCTTCCCTGGTGGCTCAGACCGTAAAGAAACTGCCTGCAGTTTAGGAGACCATGGTTCAATCCCTGGGTTGGGAAGAGCCCCTGGAGAAAGGAATGGCAACCCACTCCAGTATTCTTCCCTGGAGAATCCCATGGACAGAGGTGCCGGGTGGGCTACAGTCCAGAGGGTCACAAAGAGTCAGACATGACTGAGCGACTAACACACATATTCATCTCAGAAGCAAAACCTTCCAGCTCCTCCCTTGCTCTGGATAAGGGCAAATAAGTGAGTTCTGTTAAAGCTGCTGTTCTCTGCTACTCTGAAAGACAAGGTTACCTGCTCTCTGACTGTATCACCAGGAAGCTGTGAAAAAACGAAGATGCTACTAGGCCTAAGACTGTCCATTCTGGTCCACGATGAGATTCAGAACATGAGGGACATTGTTTAGAAACTCTTACAGCAACTTCAGAGTAGTTTTATGTCCAATGAATATAATAAGAAAAAATTAGATAGTATTTCCAATGCTTTTTATTTAATTTGTCTAGTCATTTATTTTTATCGTACTTTACAGAATTGTATTGATCCACAACCAATTGGAAGATGAATAAAAGAATGGGTCTATCACCACAGAGACTTTGAGAAACACTGTGCAGGACAAGTATGCCAGGGCTTCTGAATCAGGTTCTGTTTGAGAGGAAAAGAATGATTTCCTAAAATAGCAAAGAAAACTCTATCTGAAGATGAGAACATAAGTTAAATACCAATACATATCTGTAATAATCACCTGTATTGTCAATAACACCTGGTATGGTGATTCTCTGACTTCTGCATGCATGGGTGCATGCCTGCTCAGTCGAATCCGACTCTGCGACCCTATGGACCAGTAGCCCACCAGGCTCCTCTGTCCATGGGGTTCTATTCTCTAGGCAATAATACTGGAGCGGGTTGCTGTGCCCTCCTGCAGGGGATCTTCCTGGACCAGAGATCGAACCTGCATCTCTGGCGTCTCCTGCATTGCAGGCAGATTCTTTACCCACTAAGCCACCTGGGAAGCCCATGTGTAAGAAGCAAATAATCCAGGAATAAATCACATCAAACGTCACTTACGGGTAAGGTGAGCTATTTCAGCAAAAGCTAAGGGGTCCTGTCAAAAACCTGAAGTTTTAAAAATCTGAACTCTGATGGCTAAAACCAGCCGTGCTGAGCAGGGAACGTGGCCCCTGCTCTCCCTCTGCTTTCTGGGGCCAAGTGGAGTGAGCAGGTGGTTTCAGCCCAGCTCCTCATTTATAAACTGGCTCTGTAAAAACACACAGAGCCACTTGTTTGGTGGTCTCAGAAGAGGAGCTGAGGACTGACCGGACATGAGACACAATTACCCTCTTACCCTCCAAAGAAGTCCCTGCAGGTTAGGGAAGATGGATATCAGTAGGTCAGCATGAAAAATGCCAGCACAGCTGCTCCTTGTGTGGAGAGAGGAAAGGCATCTCCGTTCTTAGAAGGAAGCCTGTGAAGTTATCACCTTTTGAAAGTTGCACTTGTTTTTTTTCCCAAGAACAAAATAACATATGATGAAAACTTCCATGGTGGGGGGAGGGGGGAGCAAAATGGACCTGATAAAATTGAGTTTATTTTGTATTGACATGATTTTTGTATGACATCGTGCATGCATATGTTTTGTGGGGAGACAATGGATGTATGATCAATGCTCTAATACAGCCTGTTTCCTGTTCTCCTGGGTTTCTTGGGCGTTAGTGACAAGGCGGACTCCCTCTAGTGGCCAAAATAATATAGCAATATGTAAATTCCCTGGTTTGTTGACAAAAACGGTTTATCTCTTTATTTTCGAGAGAAGATAATTTTTTGTACTATTTTTTCAAATGAAGTAGTTGTATATAAATCTAAGAAACTGTAAAATGAAGATCTTAAAGTATTGAAGTGTATATGATAAATGTAGCTTGTAGTTCTTATAATTGATCAGACAAATTCATCCTCCTGCATTTATAATACTAAATGTTCAAAACAAAGAAGACTCATTATCAAGTTTATTAATAAAGCTATTATTATTGTTTACCAATACCAGGGCTTAGCATCTTGGTGACTGAATTTCCACAGACAGATACTTTTCCAAAACAGGTATCATTAAACAGAATCATGATAATCTGATGCCTTAAATGAGGGCTTTGTTTTACATAACAAATGTGTCACCCTTTAAAGTGAAATTACAGATTCCTGAATCATTAGAATTGAAATGTATGGTTAGAGGAGATAATATAGGTGGAAATGCTATATTGCAAAGCAAAAAATTGGATATAAATGATTATTTTTGCCATCTAATCCTGAGACTTTGCTTTACAGGTGAAATAGAAAAACCTGGGAACCAGAGAGCTCAAATGACTTGCTCTTGGATCACCAAACTAGTGAAGCAGAAGATGGAGCTGGCATCTGGGTATCACAACTCTGTTTTGACTACATATGATTGAGGAGAAATAATCCTAGTTTTATTAGCATCCTCCCCTTAAGTTTGCACTTTACATGGACTTGTGACTATAACATATGCAGGCTGATTCCCATATGAAAGAGTCTCATTCCTTTAGACATATCACTTACAGCTTTTTACATTTTGTTGATTACTTAAGCACTTTCAGAAGCATTTGTTAACTGAAAGAACAAACTCCTAGGGAATTCCTTTGACAGAATGAAAATGAAAAATTAGTAATTAATAATAACAATAATATATGCAGATTCCTGGTCCTAATGATCTCCTCATTACTATGGACTTAAGAGTTAAACTCTATGTTTCTTATAAATTTCTGGGATTTGAGGAAGAAAAATGATGCCAAATTAGTAAAAGTACCTTGAAAATTGTGGTAAATGCTATTAAAAAAAAAGTCTTGTTTTATTCAAAGTGAAATCACACAGGAAAAAAAAAGATTTTATCTATGGCTATAGTATTCTGGAAAATGAAGAAAAACAGAAGGAAACTGACAATCATTTTAGGAAATGAATGAAAACAGAAGAAATTCAAATGTTCTCCACAAATGTGTATTAAGCAGCTGAGTCAGGTGCTGGAGAAGGCACTATAACTTCTTCCTGAGAGTTTGGACATTTGTTTTGGACTAGAATTAAAATCTTGTAATCATAGCTGTGAACTATCATAATTACATATTCACATGCAAATAGAGTAGGGGATTCCCAGGTGGTGCTAGTGGTAAAGAACCTGCCTGCCAATGCAGGAGACATAAGAGACGCAGGTTCAATCCCTGCATCAGGAAGATCCCCTGGAGGAGGACATGACAACCCACTCTAGTATTCTTGCCTGGAGAATCCCATGGACAGAGGAGCCCGGCAGGCTACAATCCATAGGGTCACAAAGAGTCGGACACGACTAAAGCGACCTAGCATGAACGCACCAATGGAGTAATGAGTTGCCAGTTCTTACGGAAAGCCAAACACATTTTGAATCCTTGAGTTGTTTCCCGACGTGAACATTTCTAAGCCCTGAATCAATACAGATAATAAACTCTGAGAGACCAGGGGAGTATGTCTGTCTTGACCTCTTCTGTACACCCAGCCCATAGGATGAACCCAGGCACAGGGTAGGCTCTCCTTGACTGTTTGCTAAATTTGAACTCCAGACTAGGAATCATCAGAGTCCTCCTGAAGGGCAAGGGACTGAAGGACTGAAAGAAGATGGAGATACTTTGCAGCCTCTATAAATAGCATGCGATCCAACCACCAGTGGCTGGGGAAGGACATTCAGTCTGGGACTTCACTCTTCAGATGGGCAAACATTGACCACAGCCACCACCACTACGGACCCACGGATTATGCAGCATCCCTAAATTGCCTCCTACATCCCAAACTGGTAGATGAGAGATGCAGGAGCTCTTAACAACAGATAGAAATGTCAGAAGAACAGACAACAGATATCAACACAAATTCTTCAGAGTCAATACAAAACCAACACACAAAAACAGTTTGCATGATTCACTTTTCATTCTTTACAGGCTGACCAAGAAGAATGTGTCGGGGCTTGCTTAGACTAGATGTCTTCACATATTAGATGTATCAACTGTGACAATATTTTGGAAATCAAGAGCAGAATCACCTCACTCTGTGTCTCTGTCAAACAGAATGCCCAGCTTAAAAAAAAAAAAAAAAAAGAGCTGAAGACATACAAAAATCCCACCAGTTTTCCACGCTTTGGAATTTAAAAAAATCCTAACACATGATGGGTGATAGAAGCTTCTTTTTACTGTCAGAGAGATCAAAGGGAGGTTGAATCAAACTCCATAAACAGATGCTGCCCAGTGACCAACCTGAAAGAAGCAGACAGTGGGGCCAGATGTTGGGGTGACCTTCGGTCTGCAGAGCACGTCGGCATGGTGTTGATTTAGATGGTTGTTGGCAGAAGCTTTAGATCCAGCAGCGGGGTGGGAGGGGGGGAACTTAACTATGGAATCCTTCCCTAACTCTTTGCCTTCACCAGAAAACCTGAAACCTCTCGTCAGCAGCACTGACGGCTGTCACAGAAGTTGAAGTCACCACACCACCCTGCCAGTAGGCATCACATCAAAAAGGAGCTGGCCGCATGAACAAGAACATCTTCGGGCGGTGCCATTTTGCATCCCACTCAACTTTCAACAGCTGTTTCTTGAGTGAGTACAGACGCAAAATAATTATATGAAAAGAACAACAAACATTAGCGGGCCAACGTTTACATTTATTCCATAGTCATTAAATGGAGATGGAACTAAGACAGGCACTGACATCTGAAAAGTTAGCGTCCTGGCCAATAAGTCTAATTAGTGCCCAGTGGAGGCTCTCTTCAATTAAACCATTGACTCTGAAGAAGGAGAAAGGATTTTTCAATCAAGCAGAATTCCTCATATCAGTACTGCGAGAAATACCTAATGGCATGCTACAGTTTTAAAGAGCCCAATCACATTATGCTTCAATTCCCACCATTCACTCAGTAGGAATCTAAACGATGTTTTGAGCAACCCCAATTGTTCTCATTATTGTAAACACTCCTAAATAAAACAAAAGGTCTGTAATCTCAGGTTCCAACAAAATTTCCAATCTTGGCCATCATATGATGCTACAACACAGAAAGTAAAGAGAGCCCTGCTTTAGAATATTAGATATGATTGAAGACCGCACAGTTCTTCTGACGCTTTTAGACATTTTGTCACTTTACCTGGAGAAATATACACTGCTTATTCTGCATTGCTGCTGATGTCCAGCACTTGTCAAAACCTCTATCTGTCAAGGCCTTCACAAAGAGTTGCAAAATGACAGATCAGGATGTCTGAGTTGATGGAGCCCCAGGAAAAATGGAACAGATAGAAAATTCATGACTCTAAACTACATCAAAGTGACTTCTGTCAACATCATGTCAAAAGAACTGTTCATTTTTAGAGGGTTTTTTTTTTTTTTAATTATATAAACACTTCTTTGAGTATGAGCTAAGTGTAATGAAAAAATTTTCCTAGTGTACAGTATGATCATCCAAATGTTCCAAAAATATACTTTGGATCATCTAGGAATAAGCAAAATTCTAATAGTAGACTGTCTGCCAGTTAAAACCAATGACATTCAAGAGAGATGTATGAAGATACCATCGGCTTAAAATAGGACAAACCATCTGGCTATAAAGGAACAAAAGTATATTTTTTGCATATTTTTTGGACCCATCAAATTTCTACAACTGGATTAGATTTTATTCTTCTATGATCAATTCTGATTTTTTTTTTTTTTTTTGCTTAGTGTGACAATTTTAAAACACAAATTCAGTGTTATTTTCCTAAACAGGTTTCTGAAAATATCTGGCATTATATTAATTTTTTTTAAAAAATCGCTGAAAAACCCTTCTAGTACATAATTCCCTTAAATTACTGCTTTCAGAAAGAAGTAAAAAAAAAAATAAATGGCTTATAATATGCAGTACTGCATACACAGAACCACTCCATAATCACATTCAAAAACTGATTCATCGAATGAAATATGAGTCACATAAATCTGGCAATGACCACTCTTTCGTTTTAATTCCCAACACCCTTCAGGAAGGATGGCTGGCATCTGGTGCTGGAAGCCAGGCAACTCGAATCCCCCTGTTCATACGTCACTGAAATAAACAGGGGAAGCGACCTTGTGAACAAGGACCATGGACTATGCAGTGTGTGCATATATAGAGCAGACCAGGGGAGAATACATCTGACCCACCACACACACACACACACATGCACACATGCACACACACGACCTGAAAGAAGAATCAGACGTGCAAATTTCGCAGTCATGGTAACTGTCCACGATCTGGTTGATCCTTCCACTGCTCTGTTCACCCTTCCCTTTAGCTAGGCTTTAATCATTTCCACAACAGCCCTTCCTCAGAGTTACTCTTATAGAGACCATCTCCAATCTTAATCATCATGGCTACAGATTTGGTACACTCCTCCAGTGGCAGAAAAAAAATCCATTATCTGCGACCATAAAGGTTTGCTTACCTCCAGAATGACAAAAGAGCTCGAAATAAATGACCACCTCCAGTTTGGAGAGAAGACGCCTGCTCCAACATGGTCCCATTGCAGTGTGTCTAAATACGTATGGGGAATACCATCCATTAACACAAAAGTAGGACAAAATGCCCATTTCTTATTATAGGCAGAACTCAATATATCTCCGGTCCTACTTATGAAAAGATGTTTATTACCTGTAAGTGTACAGAGGTGTGGGCTTCACAGCAACTATGATTGGTAATTAAGCCTCTTTTTCTCATTTACATTGATAGCAAGCATTAGTGAAGATATATGCATTTCATTTCATGGTTCAGAAAGAACAAAGTATATGTATATGTGATAGCAGTAGGTGGTTAATGAAATGGTCTGACAAACATAAGCTAATACATAATCATACCAGAATGTGAACTGGAACACCTGTTCCTGCTTCTGCAGACTTGCAATTCTTAAGGAAAAGTTACCATTCCCAAGGACTGAAGCCATTACTATTTAGACATCAATATGCTCCCAGGAAATTTTAGTCACTTTTTTTGGTGGTTGTTGCAATCACTAAAAGGTGGCTATTTTAATGATATCAAATCTTTTTTTGCTTGTGTCCTAAGAGTAATGAAAACTTCACACATGCATGAAGCTCCAGTAATTATTTTAAACTGCCTTCTGTTGTCCCCCTGAGGAACACGGTGGTATTTGTTTGATGCAGTTTAATTAGTGTCAGGGTAATTAATGCTATGCTATCTACATGAGATCAAAACCCTTTCTTTGTAACACTCTGGTAACTAAGAACTAAGAAAAGGAAGCATTTTGAAAACGTAGAGGCATGGTGTTAACCTGGGTTCATGAGAGAACCCAATTGCTCACCTCTCCCCACTGGCCTCGCCTGAATGGCAATTTCAGCCCCTCCCAGGACAAGATCAGCCCCGAAATACATTGCAATCCCACTGTCAGGGAAAAGACCCAGTGGCTGCTAAAGAATTAAATTCTATTTTTATTGGTATAATCAAATTAACTAAAACAGTCACAGTCACCAGGCACCTTTTACTACAGTTTAATCCTTTAATAATGAAACAGGAAACTTTTGCAGTACCAGAGAACTAAAGTCCCTGGTAAAGAGGGGGTGATCTTACCTTGTGCTGATATATTTTTTCAAATAAGAGAATCATTTGGTTTAATGAATGGACGTGATTCTGCTTAAATGCCAGAACAAAATTTACACTTAATAGTAGGTATAGATATGCTCTCTATCTGACAATAATGTTAAGAAAGGATAAACAGAGACAGGCAAGGAGAGAAGTTAAGTACACAAAAATTCCAGACACACACATAATGTGCAGCCCCATAAATCCTTTTTAACTGTTTCTTTGGTAATAAGCGACGGCAGTATAAATCTCCCCACACACAAACTCAAGCTGATCACAGGCTTAAGGAAATAGCTCCAGTTATCTTGACTGGATAAATTATTATATCCTAGAGGTTATTCCAGTTTCTAATAAAGCACTGCAGCTAACAAACAAAAATAAAAAAGATCAACCGTTTTCTTTATTTTGTAACAGATGAAATTACAGGCTGCCCAGAATAGACACAACAGCATCGAATTTATTTTTACTCTCAAAGATGCACCATGCAATGTTCATTTTGGAACAAGACCGGTGCTCTAAACACGATGATAACCAGCATTAGACTGATAACATTTTTTATGGGACAGAGAGGCTTAATGGCACATATCTAAAAAATAAACATGACTGGTTTAAAGTCAAACCAAATGGATTTAGCCCATTACCTAAGTATACTAAGCATGAAAATCACTTCTGCACCGCACAAGAAATGAACAAAGAAAAATCCTTCTCGAGGGTACAAATGTTAGGTTCATAGTAGTTATGGAATGGTGTCAGTATCCATCAGCAGCTGAAATTAAGGTTAATGTTATAAAATGAGATTTCACCAGCTCAGGCTGGCTCAGAGAGTTTGCGCTGAAAGCATCTGTATGGGGTCGGTCATTCATTACTGAATACCTCGTGGGATCAGCTGACGAGCAAAATATGTTCTTTCACATCTTCAGTTCTGCTTCCCGCAACTTAGTTGTTTATCAATTAAAGTGATAAATACAAGTGACTTTGGTAACCTGAGAAACGCATTAAGTAGTAGAGCAACCTCCAGGAACACTGCCATAAGAACTGCGCGCAAAGTTCAACAACTGTGAAGGAACTATTAAAGAGGACACACAAACAAGTGACCTTGACTGACAAACGCACTTCATTCCAGCAATAAACAGTGGTGGTGCTGATAACTGTTCATTGGCGCAGAGAGTAATTACCTATCTGTCAGCGTTGCTGGTGTGTGCGAAATAGTATAAATGAAACATACATAATGTACGGCAATAATATCGGGCATGCAGAACCTAACACATTATCATCATTCTCAGGACCCAGGTTTATGCGGCTGCCACCACTGAGTAAATGCCTTCTAGCCATAATAATTTCATTCTAATCTCTGTTCCATATTATAATTTTCATAGCGAAAAGATATTGAGGAGCAATACGTTTCAATCAAGGGCTAAATAGAACACAACCTGTAACTGGTATTTTATACACCTATATATATTTTTTCTTTCAAAAAATTTAGTCAATTTATGAAGAGATAGGAATAAGCTGGAAATTTATGGGTGACAAACCCTGTCGGTAGCAATGTCACCATGTTGGAGATGGGCTGAAAGGAGCTTATCGAAGGGGTTGGGGGCTTTGTCTTCTATTTCTTTCGATAATTTTATCTTGGTCAGCAAAATACTATCTCATTCAATGTTTCTATTCTGTTCCAAAATACAAGGTAAAGATATATTTTTGAATAAAATAAAAGGTAGCCCCTATTCAATAGGAGAAAAAGAACCATCTAGTTTTTAAGACAAATTATCTTGGTTTGCATGATTTGCTTACGTAACAGAAGGATGGGAAAATCTCCCCCACCACGATGCTCTACTATTTGTATAAAACTGTCTGACTCTTGCATGCTTATTTATTTTGTGCCTTTAATGCAAATGAAATTTGATGATACCTCTAAATCACATTTAAGACCATACAAAAGAAACCAGGAAAATCTTAAGTAACAGCAAGGCCATCAAGATAAATCCCTTGTCTCAAGTATGAAGCATTAGAAACCCTCACAGTTCACAGAGTGAACAAGAGAAAGCAGTGTATCCCAAACTATTGATACATAACAGAAACAGCTGTTGGTCCCACCAGCTCCGTCATTCAGAAAAGGAAGAAAATGTATGAATTTGAGATAAGGCACTGGCACACCTGATTGTTTCAATTTAGCCTTTGAATCTTTACACACTAAGAGTACATATTTTGGAAATTTTACAAATGCTTGAACTAATAATTAATGTAATAGTCTGCCTTTTTCAAGAAGCATTTTAATTGATCATCCAATGTCATATTTTAAAGTACATGCATCATTTTAACTTTTAAAAGATGCCATCTTCATTTAACTTTTGGTTTGTCGGTTTCTCAAAGTGGTTTTCTAAAACTGATGCTGTAGTTGATAAGTGAAGTCTTTATAGGAGACTGAGCAAAACAGAGAAACTGCACAAATTTTTCTCCAGTGCATCTTTTTGTGTGCTGCGTTCTTCTAATTCCCAGACAGGAGAGAAAACAATTAAAAAAAAAAAACTAACTCATACTAAGTTGTTAGGGATATGATAGGTTAATTCTCAGGAAAACATATCTACTTAGAAGAGGCAAAGCTGAGATAATTCTTAAGGTGAAGAAATAAAAAGACAAGTAACTGTCCATTCTACTCATGCATCATCCCACTTAATTGTCTGACTAGCCCACTATAGAAAAGATTTTACCCACTTGAAGGCATTCAATCAACATAGCCCACTGGATACATATGATACTCCTTAGCTGAGTAACTTAAGTCTTTCTTAATGTATAGATTTTATGTGCTTTACAAGTAGGTTTTAAGAATACAGTACTGGGAAGAAAAAAAAAGAATACAGTATTTATCAGAATACAGGCAGAAATTTTTCAGGAAAAGCTAGTATCCTATGTCATTGATTCTAAGAACAACAGCACATTTCTTTACATCTTAACATTTTTGAAACAGCTCCTTATAGCCTCTACCAGCCAGGTGGCAGCTGTTGACACCTTTGGTAAGATCAAGAGCCGTCCATCATCAAAACATCTTAGACCTGACTGCATTCCATGAAATACAGTATTTATGCTAGTCTGGCTTTAAGAAACATCTGTTACACCTTTATCTTAAAATGGTCCTGCTTAGATGTAAAGAACAGACTTATGGACAAGGGTGGGGAGAGGAAGGAGAGAGTGAGGTGAATGGAGGGAGTAGCATGCAAGCATATACACTACCATATGTAAAACAGATAGCCAATGGGAATTTGCTGTATGACTCAGGGAGCTCAAAACAGCTTTGAGTTGTTACATCCCACTGTAACAACCTAGAGGGGTGGGATGGGGTGGGAGGTGGGAGGTGGGAGGGACACTCATGAGAGAGGGGACACATGTACACCTATGGCTAACTCACGCTGATGGATGACAGAAATCAAGCCAATATTGTAAAGCAATCATCAATTAAAAATAAATAAATATAATTTTAAAAATTAAAAAAAAAAAAAGAAAATGATAGACTAAGTCATAATGCAAGAAAAAATGGTCCTTCTCACAATCACATCTTTACAAAGTGCCCAGCCAAAGTTATATATGTTATGTCTTGTGAAACATACAAAGCGTTAGTCACTCAGTTGGGTCCGATTCTTTGTGACCCCATAGACTATAGCCCACCAGTCTCCTGTGTCCTGGGATTTCCTAGGCAAGAATACTGGTGGGGGCTGCCATTTCCTCTTACAGGGGATCTTCCCGACCTAGGGTTCGAACCTGGGTCTCTTACATTGGTAGGCAGTTTTTTTACCATCTGAACCACAGAGAAGACCAAAACACACAAAAATATAGTTAATTGATTGAATTAAATAACTAGTTGATTAGTTAGGGGAAAAAAACCCACTAAAGTTATGCAGTTCTACTGACTGTATTAGGAATATACAGACCTTACACTGGATGTATTGAGGTATTTACCTCTGTGGCCTGCTCCATAATTAAGCAAGATCTCATTTACTGGTGATTCTGAACCTAGGAACAGGGCAGCGAGCCAAGGGACTCACTCATCTCCAGCTCCAGCAAAGGGATAAGTGACTTTCTTTCTCTAGCCGAGAAGTACCGCCCCAGGGGCCAAGTGTGTCTGGTGGGGTGTGTCTTGTCACTATGGTGTGTTTAGGTGGTAAAAATATTGAGAACCAGTGAAGAGTATAATCTGCATAATTCAAAACAAGTTGGGGGGGAGGGAGACCACCTTTTCATAATTTTCTCAAATAGCCCCAAGGATATTTATCCACAAATACGATTAAAACTCAAGTTGTTTATTGCCTCCTGACACACCAGAAAATCGCTATTGCATTTCATAGTAATTATTCTCAATGCCTGAAATCTAACTTTTTCAATGAATACGTGAGGAATAAATGAATGAATCAATGAGTGAATGAACAGTATTCCCAAATCAGGTTAGTTGTAAGAACAAACATCCTAATGTGATGTTGCAAAGCTCACAACAACAACAAAAAAAGAAACTCTTAAAATGTTAAGCAAAAATACTCTATCATGTTCTTTGGTATTATAAGAATTTTTTTTTTGGTAATGGAATTATTTAGGATTGATGGCTTTGCAGTTAAAGTACACTTTTAAATCAGAAATTACCTTTTAATATATGACTTGGTGATGATAATACTGAGGTATGTAAAGTGTAGTTGCCTCCTTATAGGCAATATACTTGATTAATTTTGAACAATTTAACAGTGAAAGATTAATTAAGAATTTCATCCAGTACAGGCCATCTTTCTTTTCCAATTATACTCCTTTAGAGCCACTATAACTGTTTCAATAATTGTACTGAAAATGCTAGAAAGTATCAAGATAATACAGTGATTCAGCGAGAACAATAAAATCCAGGCACTTTGATGTCTGGAGCACTTAACACTGTGGTGTAAATAAGCCTTCTGAACCCCAATGGGTTATTATAACCCAGGAGGTCTAAAATCAGCCTTAATTTTTTAGTTATATAAGAACTGCTTATTATTAAATACCTATTTGAAAATACTTTGCTAGAAGAAGAAAACAGTATTAAGAACTTCTCTAGTCAGACGCTAGCAGATTTCAAGCTTATGATAACATTTTCTTGGGAGATACATTCAGTAGAATTATCTTTGAAACAAAAGTATATCTTATACAGCTGTAAACTTGACCCTAATTCAAGAAAATTGTAGAGTACAAAGGTGAGGCTAGAGTTCATGGTAAACTTGACTATGAGACTGAGTACAATGTACTAATAATGAGTACTAAGGGAAAAAAATGTAATTTAGGGGCTCTTTCATACTCTTAAGCTAGGAAGACAGTTATTCTACAAACATTTATTCTTCTCATATGCTAATTTCCCATATATTTCCCATAGACTAACATACTAAATTATTAGTCATTTAAGTGTGTAACTTCCAATCTTTTTAACTTTGGTCATTACAATTCTAATTCTAATGAAATAGAAATAGTTGTCAAAAGTTTAGCAATTCTGAAAGCTTCTTTCCTGTATTTGGTTTCTGATAAACATGTTGCAGCATGAAATCTTGGTTGCTTCAGGACAAGGGAAATAAGTTCTTGTCCTAAGTAACAGCTCTAGTATTCTTATCGGGGCTCCCTAGGTGGCGCCATGGTAAAGAACCCACTTGCCAATGCAAGAGACACAGGAGTTGCGGGTTCAATCTCTGGGTTGGGAAGATCCCCTGGAGAAGGAAATGGCTACCCACTCCAGTATTCTTGCCTGAGAAATCTCATGGACAGAGGAGTCTGAGTCTGGCAGGCTATAGTCCGTGGGGATGCAAAGAGTTGGACACGACTGAGTGTCTAAGCATGCCCACGTACGATTCTTATCAACTAGATTTAATACAGTCCATTTCATCCTGCGTTAAAAATATTATATGCATGCGTGCTAAGGCTCTTCATTCGTGTACAGCTCGGTGTGACCCCATGGACTGTAGCCCGCCAGGCTCCTTTGTCCATGGGATTCTCCAGGCAAGAATACCAGAATGGGTTGCCATGCCCTCCTCCAGGGGACCTTCCAGGGATCGAACCCGCGTCACTTGTCTCCTGCATTGGCAGACAGGTCCTTTACCACTAGTGCCACCTCAAAGCCAAAAATATTATAATAACCCTGATAAACAACAATCTTGCTTGATAGAGAGGCTTTCCAACATCACCACCAGGAATAGGCTTTCAAGGAAGACCTGGGTTGCACCTGTCTTAGCTATTCACATTACAGGTGCTCACCTCTTTGAATCGTATCTCTATTAAAGTCATGCAGTAACAGTAATGCCTCATTGGCACATAGGAAGTCCCCTAGAAATGAGAGCAAAGATTATTATCAGAAAAATGCTTTCTTAAAAGAAAGTATTTAGATCACTATCAAAAGTGGAATTGAACAATATGTCTATTTAATGTCATTGAGTGGCTCATAGGATCAGAATTTGCATTAGAAACCCTGAATAATTCCGTTTTAAACAGAATGCATTAGTATGCACTTAGAATCTACACCTGAATAACTCCAAATGCATATGCTGTGCAACATATGTGTTGTAGCAAACAAGCCTTCAAGAGAGAAAATGAAAGCCTCAGAGTTTTACTAAGATAATGCTTTCATCCTTAATGGAGTTCATCTTCATTTAGTTTTGAGGGTCCCTAGGGGCCAACAAAATGAATATCCGAGCCAACATTATTTCCCAAATTCCAGAGTCTATTATCTGTTCCAACATATTTGTCTGATTCAAGTCCACATTCCCCTGATAACCGACTAGTCAATCAGCTTTCCGATGTCACCTCCAGGTGAAAGATTTTTTTCTAGGCAAACGTGTAATCCAGGGGCACATATTTGGGACTGAAGAGGAACCTCTTCCTCTCTTTTGAGCGAACAGAGACCTCACCAACCCAATCAAACTAGTCAGTCAGTTCAGTCACTCAGTCGTGTCCAACTCTTTGCGACCCCAGGAACTGCAGCACACCAGGCTTCCCTGTTCATCATCAACTCCGGGAGCTTGCTCAAACTCATATCAGACTAGAAAAGCTGGTTAAAATCTTAATAGATTCTACTGCAAGCATGACTTGCAATCACTAGGAATGGAATTCAGCTGTCATTCAAAATGGACAGTCTCTCCTGGACTGTTCTTCGCTGGAGGGTCAGTTATTCCCAAGTTATACTGGTAAACAATTTCACCAAAACATTAACATTCTATTAACTTCATTTTTTTCCCCCATTTTTCTTGGCCTCTAACTTGTTTTTCTAAAGACTTAAAAGTGCAAAATCAATTGTAAATTTGACCCATGATAAACTCTGGACTTTTGAAGAAGGTCTTATTGGTAAATACTTACCAATAGGAAACTGGATGTGGCTATTTTTTATAACTCACTATCACAGTGTAACCAGAAAGAAAGAGATATACTCTGGGTATATGGGCAGTGAGGGGAGAAAGAGGGGTAGAGGGGAACTACACTGGGAATCAGAAGTGCTAGTGATATAACTCTTTTTTTGTTTTTTTTTGACCAGACTGTATGTGGGATTTTAGTTCCCTAACAAGGAATCGAACCCACACCTCTTGCATGGGCAGTACAGAGTCTTACCCACTGGACCACCAGGGAACTCCCTGAAAAAGTGAAAGTGAGTAAAAGTGTTAGTCTAGTCGCTCAGTTGTGTCCGACTCTTTGCAACCCCATGGACTATAGCCCCCCAGGCTCCTCTCTTCATGGAATTTTTCAGGCAAGAATACCGGAGTGGTTAGCCATTCTCTTCTCAACGAGATCTTCCCAACCCAAGGATCGAACCAGGGTCTTCTAAATTGCAGGCAGATTCTTTACCATCTGAGCCACCAGGGAAGCCCAGAGACATAATTCTAATCCAGGCAAGACTGCTATCATTTCCCACTATCCAAATACACAGTGGCCTCTGGGAACACTGGCCATGAGCAGAAAGAGGCAAAGGCAACATTTTTCCTTCCTTATCTGACTGTCAGTCTGTCTCAACACTGATCATTGAGTAAACAAGTGTTGGACAACAGAGTACAAATCTTATCTAGACTAAACTTTGAGTCTCGTGTGTAAACGTGACCTAATATATATATTTCGTTTAAGATTACAAAAGATTTTTAGCTTTACTTAGTAATCTTTTAGTAATCTTTTTAGCTTTACTCTCTTAAATATACTGACCTTGGCGGGTCTATGACATCGTCTTCTGCTCTCTCGTTGGCCCCCGTTGCTGCTACCAGTTTACCCTACTCATCAGCAAGTCACCCTTCTCCCATTCTCACGATGAGCCAATATCCCACCAACTCTTCTTTGGTACTCTGGGAAACTTACTTAGCACGATATTGTTGTACATGGAATCTTTAAGGAAAGATGTCTCTCAGGACAAACCACAAAGGCATGAAACATTTTTAAAATGTGTAAAGTCAGTGTCAGAATTACTAGACACCTTTCCACTTGCTGCTTTATACTGTTTGTGATACCCTCTCATTTAACCATTTCAAACCCAATACTGAAGAGTTTTCAGCAGGTAACTAGAGAGATGAAAATAATAAAATTAAAAGACACATAAAAAATTCCCAGAATAGATAATAAAAGTAAAACTAAGAGCAAAATGTGTTAACAGAGTTTAGAAGGGCTGATATATGGCATGTAGTAGGAACTCAAAAAATTTCAGGAATGGATCAGTCAATGGTTTAGTTACAGATGTATAATTACAAACCAGCCTGCAAAATATATATTTTTATATATTTATTTGGATTATGTTTATATAAATATATATAATATGAACATATAGAGGCATAAAGCACTTTATAAAAATAGACAAAATATCTTACTTTCAAATTAACTTAATATTAAACATTATATAAACTCTTCAAGCAACCTAAAAGGAAATACCTACTTTGTAGCAGTTTAAAATGGGAACTCTTCCTAAAGAGCTTAAAGAATAAAACTACACATATCTTTTCCAACTTAAAAATACCTTGTCTAACAGCATAACAACTGCACATCTAGAAAAAAGCACACTGCACATTGTCCATTTCCCTTTCATATGTTTAGAAGGGGGAGGGGAAGTATACAGCTGGGAGGAGGGGTGGAGCAGAAGTTCCATTTTTCAAATCTTTGAAAATGTAATCCACCAGAAGACAAAGCTAGAGGAAACTTTAGTTCCAGCAATACTCGTAATATTTTCTATCTCTCAGCACAGACACAGATCCACTACAACTTCTTGAACAGCAAAATCAGCTGCAAACCAGCTCTCTTGTTTTTAGACACTTCACAGCTGAGTGGAAATGATTTCCCAACTGCACTCTAAGCCCACTGGTGTCTGTCTGCATCTGCAGCCCCACTGCCCCGGGGACCAGGCACTGGAGGTCAGCCCATCCCCTGGCCTCTCTGGGAAGGGGCCATGGTGGCACCACAACAGGTGTGGCATCAAGAAAGGCTGTCTGCTCAGCATGGATCTTGTCATCTGTCTCCCTATGGAAGAAGCCCCTGCCTTAGAGAAGGAAGCCAAGGTGTGTGAAAAGCACCCTGGGGCATATGTCCCCTGACCATTTTAATCTTATCTACCACTCAGCTTTTAGTTAACTCTTGGGAAAGCTAGCTAAGGAGGCTATTTGCTGTTCAGGAAGGCAGAGATACTAGAGACATTCTTGTGAGAGTTATTTTAAATTGCTAGCATTCTCTCTCTCTCTTTTTTTTTTGGCCAAGCTGTGCAGCATGTGGGAAATGTAGTTCCCTGATCAGGGATCAAACCTTTGCCCTCTATATTGGAAACACAAGAGTTTTAACCACTGGACCACCAGGGAGGTCCTTCCAGTGTTCTTACACTATGCTTTCCTTCTAGAAAACCTTCCTTCTGGAATTTGATTTGAATCTTCCACATAAGCCTTGCTCAAAAAGCCACCTATTCAGTCATCAAACCAACAATAATGAAAGCAGTGAAAGTGTTAGTTGCTCAGTCATGCCTGCACTTTAAGCCCACTAGTGTCTGTCTGCATCTGTGGCCCCACCGCCCTGGGATCAGTCACTGCAGGTCAGCCCATCCCCTTCACTCTCTGGGAATGGGCACCACAACCAGCTGTGGCATCAGGAAAGGAAAGGCTTAAAGACCCATCGACTGTAGCGCACCAAACTCCTCTGTCCATGGAATTCTCCAGGCAAGAATACTGGAGTGGGTTGCCATTTCCTTCTCCAGGGGCTCTTCCTGACCCAGGCATCCAAGTTGGGTCTCCTGCACTGCAGGCAGATTCTTTACTGTCTGAGCCACCAAGGAAGCTCAAAACAACAATGCTAAATGCAGTTTACAATCTGCAGCACAGTATGTGCTAATAGTCTTATTATAGCACTTTCAATAATGCAGATTGAAAATTATTTCTGTCTTGATATGTCTCATTTTCATAAATACTTTAAAAAAGGATTTTATGGCCATCCTCACTTTTTTGCTTCTGTACTATTATTATTCTTCACATCCTAGGATTCTTTGAAGGATGAAAAGAGATTAAGTTGAGAACTTCACAGAATACTGAGCAGGGCCCCAGCAGAAGTTGATACTCAGGAAAATTGCAGCAGCAGGAACAGTAGTAACATTTGGAGTTAGGAGCTCCAAACGTGAGCTAGGAGCTCCTAGCCTGGCCGTTCTTCTGCAATTAAGAATCTTCTTGAATTCATACCCCGGAACTCTACAAAAAGGCAGCCAATTTGTATGTACAATAATAGTACTTTCACAGGCAAAAATATAGATACATCAGCAATCCTCTTTAAAAACACTTCCCTGGAACTAGCCATTTTCAGCAGCACTTAGGATCTGGAACTCAGAACGAGGAATAAGCTGGCCTGTCCAAGGGCAATTTTTCTATCAGTAAGTCAACGCTAGAATTATTATGTCACTTTAAAAGCAGGAAGATAAATACAGAGTCATGATTTTATTATTCGGTATACATTATCACTGCTTGATTATGCTCTTTGAATTTGCATTTTGAAAGGACTTTGCTTTGTTCATGCTTGAAGCTTCAGTTTTAGACACATGGTAGCCAATCAAGATATACTGGTTGGATCAATGCTTGAATTGTTGTAAAAGTAGATAAATTTCTCCTCCTAATGTACATATTTACTATATATATATATATATATATGTATACATATATAAGAATACATCTTTATAATACTGAAATTTTCTTAAACACCGTGAAGCCAAGAGAGAATCATCACAGAGAAAAGAAAGTTCAGTACAAGAGTACACTTTGGTTGAACATCCATATATACACATGGGAAAAGAAAGATACTAGCAGATTCTCCAGCAGTTTGCGTGAATCACTGCCTGACGATATCTCTACATGGATCTTCTCTCCTGAATGGTTAAGTTCCTTGAGCATACTTATTCAACTTAACCATATCAGAGAAATTCAATAAAGTAGGTAGGTGAATGGATAGAATAGAGAGCTAATTAATAAATTTATGAATAAGTAGCACCATCAAACAAAAGTTGTCAGTGTGTTGTATGAGACTTGTCAAATGAACCTTTCAGGACCCAAAGTTATAAAGTTGAAGAGCAAATTTCAAATTAATCACACTGACACCAAGAAGCTTAACTGCATGCCAGAACAAAGTACACTATCAGAAAAAATATGACACCCCCAAATAAAATTCTCAATGTCCAGCACACAAAAGAACTATTAGGCAAACAAAGAAGTAGGAAAATACAGATAAAAAGTCAATCGATAAAAGTTGCCACAAAAACATGAAAGAGAATAAAAATTAGCAGATGACATACCATACTCGCTCAGAACATAAGATAAAACATGAACTTCAAAAGAAATGGGAGGTTTAAAATATAAATTTTAAAGATGAAAAATAAAATATCTGAAATGAAACTATACTGGATGAGATCAACAGAAAATTTTATTAGATACTGTAGAAGAAAAGATCAGTCAACTTGAAGAAATAGCAACAGAAAGTATCCAAAATGAAGAAAAAAAGGTATAAAAGAAATAAAACAGTTGTATTGACCTGTTGGACGGTAAAAAGCAGTCTAAACGATGTAACTCACTGGAATTCCAAAAGGAGAAGAAAGAGAGATGCAAACAAAAGAATTTTCAAGGGATAATGGCTTCATTTCTTTTTCAATTTCGATCAAAATTATGAACTCAGAGACCCACTCTTCTTACATTATGCCATTTCATAGAAATTGCATATTGGATATATAACAGTTCAGCAACACAATTTAAAAATAATTATGTGGCACCTACCATAAGATCGTGAATCTGGGAAAGATTGAAGGCAGGAGGAGAAGGGGACAATAGAGGATGAGATGGTTAGATGGAATCACTGACTCAGTGGACATGAGTTTGAGTGAACTCTGGGAGTTGGTGATGGACAGGGAAGCCTGGCGTGCTGCAGTCCAAGGGGTCGCAGAGTCGGACACGACTGAGCGACTGAACTGAACTGAACTGAACTAACAGATGCCAGACCTGTTCTAACAGCTTCACAGGGAGTAACCCAGATACTCCTCACAACCTGGGGAAGAAGGAGCTCTAGCTATCCTTGATTTATAGATAAGGACATACTGACTCCCAGAAATATAAGCTATTGTGTTCAACATAGCCCAACTTTTTTTTTTTTTCATTTTTATTTTGTATTGGGGAATAGCTGATTAACAAATAATGTTGTGACAGTTTCAGGTGAACAGCAAAAGGACTCAGCCATATATATACTGTATCCATTGTCCTCCAAACTCCTTCCCATTTAGGCTGCCACATGACATTGAGCAGAGTTCCATGTGAACGTAGCCCAATTCTTAAGTGGATCCATAACTCAAACCCAGGAGATCTGGCTTCAGTATCTAAGCTCCTAACCACTATTTTATGTGGCCTCTGTTACATCTGCAAAAGGGACAGGCATTAACATTTTAAGACTCAAACTTAAGCCAAAAGTGCTCATTTTTATGCTAAACATGGTTTTAAAACACTTCAATTGTAGTTTTTATAACTAGCATCAATTTATCCTTTATCATTCAAGATCCAGAATTATATCCATAAATGTGTGCAAATTCATACACAAACTGGCAAAAAGACCATGAACACATTAGCACTGAAATCGGTGTGACCTGCCATTTAGTCATGGACTCTATCAGCAGAAAACCTGCCTGTCTGGAAGAGTGAGAACATGTGATTTTCTGAAGTCATATCTAACAAGAAAACCACGAGCCTCCAAATACCAGAGTTGTCAGCAACTTGACTCCCTCTAGTCAGAATCGGAGGGTTATTGCTGATACGTGTAGCCCCTGCTTGTCCTTTGTCACATATGTGCTTCTCCTGCAAACTGTCAGTGACTTGTCAGAATTGATCAGGAAGTCTAAGGTCATTCCTCAGTGACAGACAGATGTGGACGCGACAGCGTCCCATTTCTGGTTCTGTGTCACATACCGTATGAAAACTGATGCCTCCATCACTCTGCTCTCAGGAAGAATAGCTGCAAGTGGGGATGATGAGATTTTTAAAGGTTTAAGAAAAACACCAGGACAAATTCAACATTTTAGCATATTTTCAACAAATATTTACTCCAATGATATAAAGAACAGGGATGCCATTTAGAAAGAAGTAGGATCCATTCTCCTTATGTTTGAATAGACCTGGTATACTCCTTACTTGGGAATGCAAAGCATGAAACAACCAAATGTAGGAATAAGGAAAGAGGGGACCTGGGTAAAAAGACGTAAGACCTTGATATCTCTCAAGGCCCCGAACTCATGAATTACAGGCCAGAATTCTAGAAGGAAATTTGTACATACCTACCATGAAATTTGGGAGGAATGAAGATTTGTGTTCTTCTTCAAAGACCATTGTTTTAAAAGACCCACTGTTTTTTTAAATTCATACTTAGATTGTCCTTTCTGGAAGAGAAAAATGCTGGAAACTTTTTGACGATCTTTTTAACGTCTGACTCCATGGAAATATACTGAGATGACAACAACCGCAATCTTTACTGAGGAACAGATAGGAAATCACTAACTGTGAGCATGGCTATAAACTATACACTTTATCACTGAAAAAAAACATACAAAAGGACACCCTTTGGGTAATTTACATGAATTAGCCAACAACACCTATGGTGCTCTCTCTTTAGGCTTCCTAACCCACCTTTTCTCATTTCCTCGTTGCCCCTGACTTCTCTCAGTGTCATCCTTGCTGGTCACTTACATGAAAATTTATTTGGCTGCGCCAGGGTTTACAGATCTAGTTCCCCGACCAGGGATCAAACCCAGGCTCCCAGCATGGGGAGCCTGGAGCCTTAACCACTGGAACACCAGGGAAGTCACCCTTGCTGGTCACTTGATTCACTCAGAGATTTACCACAAAATGTAGAGAAGATCCTGCCCCAGTCCAGGAACCCATGTCCACTTTTCCATAATGCAGCTATCATGTTCAATCTAGGTCTGTGGTTAGCCAATGGTTGTGTGGGGTGGGGAAAAGTTCAGTGGAGCTTCCTATGGGCTGAGTGGTCTATTCCAGGCATGCAAGAACACGTGTAGGGTGGCAGATGCAGGCTGAGGGCCACCACTTGTATCTCTGTCTCAAATATATCACAGGTGGGTTTTCCTCGGGGTAACTGGGAAGGAGAATATGAGAGATTCCCTACAGCACCTAGCTGACCTTCCAGTGGTGAGGAAGGGAGGGCAGGGTTACCCTTTCAAGGTCATCATGGTTCCATCTGTCAGACTACTACAGTCATGACTTAAACTGTCACAGGATGCAGTGCCGTCTAAAGTTCTAAATTAGTGCTGCATAATTTTGAGGTCACTGGGGCAAGCTTTTCAAGGAACTGTGACTCATGACAAGTGGTTTTGGTATGTTTTAGGCAACTGTTGCTGCTATTGTTCAGTCATGAAGTCATGTGTGACTTTTTTGCAACCCCATGGACTAGCCCACCAGGCTCCTGTATCCATGGGACTCTCCAGGCAAGAATACTGGAGTGGGTTGCCATTTCCTTCTCCAGGGGATCTCCCTGACCAAGGGATCGAACCTGCATCCCCTGTATTGGAAGGTGGGTTCTTTACCACTGAGCCACCAGGGAATCCCTTGAGGACAACTGTACGTACTCAAATGATCATATCCATCACTCAAAAAATTAGATGACATGAAATTTAGAAGAATAAAAATTTGGAGAGAGCTTATGAATGTCGTTTGGGTGAGCAACCAACATTTACGACACTTGAGATGATTCCGTGAATCACATTGTTTGTAAAATATCCTCCTCCCCTCCCCAGCCTCAAATATTAACCCCTTAAAACATACTAAATGGTTCATTCTATAATTTTCATTATTAAGACCCCATAAAGCAAAGCACAAACTAAACCTCCTCCTTAAACCACGTATGTGAGAAATCAACAGTGCAGCGCACTCACATACTGTTAAGTTATAGAACTGTCTGTCAAGATATTAACAGTACTGATTTCTAAAAAGAGGTCTAGAATTTTAAAAGCCAAACTGAGCTGATCGGCCAGGACAGATTGCTGCTTGTCTAAGTGACTTAAGTCTGACAGAGCTACAAGCTGCCTTTGGGTTCACAAGTCCTTCAAAACCAAAGATCCATGCTAATGGAAACCTTTTCAGCAGAAAGCACCCAACAATTAGAGTTAAAGTTTTATTTATTGGCTTTGCCATCTACTTCTGTTATCAACCATAAGGGCCCATACACTTCATCAACCCCTAACAATAGCCGCAAGCTTGGACAATCTGTCTTGCGTCTTCATTGGGTAACACTTCAATGGCACAGGCTGGATTAAAGAGCAGCCCACGCATAAAATGGACACTCATTAAAATAAACTTTCTCAAAGGGGGGAAACTTCAGTTCCAATTGAACTCGACTGTTTTTATTTCAAAGATGAAAGGCCCATTACCCAGTCATACATTCATGTGCTCTTGGCCTAAGTGTGTTTTATTTGACGACTTTAACTTTGGGTCCCTTCCCATGTCTTTTTGAAGGCTTTAGAAACATAATAGGAATTCAGCCCTTATTGAGCCTGATTGGAACATAGTATCTGTGAACCTCCTAATAATACTTCAGACCTTTATGGTTTAATTTGCAATGGTGTCCCTTTTGTCTGCCTTACTGGCCTTTAATCTAAGGCGCAATACACCCACTTCACATTTATTTGCAGAAAAGCATTGAATATCTAAAAAATTTTTAATGTGCCCATTAGAAATAGTGATTTTTAAAAGCACACAGGTATGGTTATTTACATAACAGGATGCAAAGGTGAATGAACAGAAAGATGATGTCAAAGATGGTTGTGGCTGATTGTTTACATGAAAACTGACTAATAGCTTTGAGCCTGAAAACTTCACCTTGAACTTATCATGAGTCTATTTTCAGTAAAAGAAACGGTACAATAAAATGAAAAAAGTCAAGAGACGGGAAAATCTCTGTTATGTGAAAATATCAGCCATCCTATAAAAAAGTAATATAGCTGGTATTAGCTGAAGCAAATAATATTCTCAAAGATTTAATTTTATATGAATGACCATTAAGTGAAATGAACCACAATCATGGTTACTTAGATACACAGAATATTCAGAGAAAATGTTAATGCTCAAAGCAATGCAAAAACATCCACACAATGGTTGTACACACATGCCGTCAAAAGGAAATTAAGCTCTTTAAAATTGGTTGTGTGTCATTATTTTACACAATTTTAAGTCATCCATCTTTGTCTGAGGCCAGAATGTAATTCATGTGAATATTTTAAAAGATGTATTAGTTAAAAAATATAAATCTCTGATAAAAATATTCTCTTAAATTATGTAATTAACAAAACTATACATGGATGAATTTCAAATTTTATCATAATTAATAGCTAACATAATGGTCTCTGTGACATGGAAGTGTTATATTTTTTCAGCAAATTTTTTCAGCAGGTTACTAAAGGGCTGTCAATTATATTTTGAATTTAATCTATTTGTAAATCACTTCCAAATAGGTATTTTCCACTGAGAATGAAATGCATAATAAAACATTTTTCTCTGAACCAAAAATTATTAAAAAGAAAACAAAATTAAAATCTAAAATAGTACAAAGTCACAAACACATCATCACAAATGACAAATGACAGAAAAGCACATGACTCTTAAATAGTTCTTTACCTGCAACATTGCTTGCATTTTTGTTTTGTGGGTGTGTTCTCTTTTAATAGAGAGTGCATTAAAACTTCAACATGAATTGTAACTAGCAAACAATGAAACAAAACCTACCTTCACTGAAATCACAAACAACCCTGTCATTCACCAAGTGACTCTGCAAGTTCAAGTACAAGATACACATCTGCTCTGGCTGTTAGAAAGCTCTAAGTGAATTCTCTAGGATCCCATAGATACAGTGTTTCTCCACTCCTTTTTTAAAACACCTTAGTTTCTGTATTTTATTTTATATGGTTTTGGTCTTACCACATCGCTCCTATCATCAAAAGGAAAGAAACAGTATTAAAATAAGCAACAAGCTCTTGGGGAAATAACATAATGGGGGTATGTCTAGCTTTAAATAAAACCAGCATATAAATGAAGGTGAAGGATGATGAAAAGATTCATATTTGTAATGCGCGGCACTTGCAATAGGAATTTTTCAGTAGTGGACTCTTGTTGAAATTTGCAGTTTAAAAAATATATGTTACTTGCTGTGTGTATGGCTGAGTTGCTTTGCTGTGCACCTGAAACTATCACAACCTTGCTTATCAGCTATATGCCAATATAAAATAAAAAGCTAAAAATTATATGCTACTTACAACTGTCCTTGAGTGTAGCTAATATACAAAATATTTCATATTTATATTGATATTGTATTATTTCCTGTATAATACAATATTATTTAAGTATTAAGAATTATTAAGTATTACTTTTTTGCATTTACTGTACTGTTCAAGTAAGTCCAATGAATCTGGATTGCTCCACTAAAGAATGCTAATTCATAAAAATATGATTATTGTTAATTAGAAGCTGTTCTTGCCTAAGAAGGTAAAACTTATGAAACTTGCGTTCAATATAAACCATTTATAATTTTAAAAAATAACATGAGGGCTTCCCTGGTGGTCCAGTGGTTAAAACTCTGTGCTTCCACTGCAGGGGATGTGCGTTGATTCTTGGTTGGGAAAGTTTCACATGCTCTGAGTTGTGGCCAAAGGAAAAAAAAATTTTTTTAAATAACATCATGGGGGTATGCAATGCTCTCAATTTCCGAAGACTGAGTCATGATAGTTCAGAAACTATGATTAATTTCTTACTGAATGAGGTTGGTTCAAGCTGCCATATAGCTTCCTATAGCTTTAAGAAGGCCACTCTTAAGTTCTGTTTTCTGGTTGTGAAGTTCTTTCTTCATCTCAAGCAGCATTACAGACTTCCCTGTAGCTCAAACGGTAAAGAATATGCCTGTGACGCAGGAGACCAGGGTTCAATCCCTGGCTTGGGAAGGTCCTCTGGAGAAGGGAATGGAAATCCACTCCAGTATTCTTGTCTGGAGAATTCCATGGACAGAGAAGTCTGGTGGGCTACAGTCCATGGGGTCGCAAAGAGTCGGACACGACTGAGCGACTAACACACACACACACACGAGCAGCACAGAGAGTGATAAACACAATGCAAAACTGTATGATGGAAGCTATGGCCTCTGTAGACCATCCTTGTAAACAGAAAGAAGAGCGGCCAAACCTGGTCCAGTATGTGCCAGACCTTATATGGCAGCTCAGCACAAAACTTACCCACAAACATGTACAGTATTAAAAATATTAAACACAAAGAATCATTACTAATACAAAGGAATTTTATTTTCATTTCAATACGTCATATAAATGTGGAACAATTTTTAACAAGCTATAATGGGCTTCCCTTGTGGCTCAGCTGGTCAAGAATCTGCCTGCAATGCAGGAGACCTGGGTTCGATCCCTGGGTCGAGAAGATCCCCTGGAGAAGGTAATGGCTACCCACTCCAGTATTCTGGCCTGGAGAATTCCATGGACTGTACAGCCATGGGGTCGCAAAGAGTTGGACACGACTGAGAGACTTTCACTTCACTTAGATGATAAATAGCTTTTAAAGTTTGGACATACCGTTATCTACTAAAGAAGATCTAATGTAATTTAAATGCTCATTTGTGCTGAAATTGTCATGTGTCACAAATGAGATGAGACAGCACATTTCCCTTCACGTTTATATACCTGCTAATATTTGGGATGTTTGCAAGTTTTCATTTTTATGATGTCATCTTCTGACGTTCTTCTAGGAAAACAGGGATCCTAAAGCCGAAGATTTAAGAACAGCAAACATGATTTAAAGAATGTCTAGTCTAGAGTGTTTTGGGGAGGGGCGGGGGGGACTTAATTTTTTTTTTTTGCCTTCTTTTTCTTTTTGCCTTAATCCTCTCATTTGGTTTAGAGAAACATAAGGCCCTGTTCACTTCATTTAAGCGTCACAATGACTGGAAGCCTGATCAATCTGTCTTGTGTCGTCTTAGGGTGAAACTGCAATTGAGCGGAAGCAACAGATGAACAAAGGCCACATTCAAATCTGTAGCTCATTAAAATAACGTTAAAATAGAGTAAAACCCCAATTGTCAGTGAATTGTAACTGGGTTTTTTTTCCTGCTAAATACATTTGATTAATAAACTGTACAATCATTAGCCCTGAATCAGTGGTCTTTAAAATAACTTTAAATACATGCCTTGTTCTTTTAAAAAATTTGAACATTTTGAAAAACATGTTGAAAGTAGGCTTTCAGGAAGGCGCCAAAAATGAGATAACATCATAGCATGTACCAAAGGCATACGCTGTCAAGATATCATTCTCAAAGATTCAATGCAATTCGTGAAGGAATCATCAATTGAACGGTTCCAGTTCTCAATTCCCATGACTCTATAATGATACATCATAGAGGGTGTTTCTATACACAAATGCACAAATTGATCTTCTCAGCAACAATCTGCTATCCAAATGTCCTGTAAGTAAACTCTAGAACTTTTGTGAGTTTTATGTAACCCAGACATTCAGTAGAGGCATACATAAGGAAACATATTATCTCTGGAGATCTGTTTTCAATTTGATCCTGTGGAGTCTGGCTTGTACCTAGTCCAGGACTGAGATGTTTATAACACATTTGATAAGGGACAGTCAGGGTTTGAGATGGCCAAATTAGAGTTGGGAACGCATGCGTCCATTCTTATGTACATCTGATGGGTTTTTGATAAATGGCATTTTCACATGTCCTAGAAACTGCTTAGGCAATCTGGAGATACTAAAATTTTAAAAAGGCATAAACTCTTCAATCCCAAAAACCTCACCTCTGGGAAAGTTTATCCTATAGAAATAAAAGCACTAATATGAAATAAGATGTAATCAAAGATATTTAGTACAAAATTGTTTCTTCGGGAAAAGATAAAGGAAAAAAAAAACCTGAAATAAAGCAGAAAAACTATAGATCATGCCTCCTATGTAGTATTACATACTTTTAAAAGAATGTGCTAGTTATATCAGTTGGCCAGGAAATTTTTCTATGACGTATTCTTGAGTGAAAAGATGAAGAGAACATATTTTTAAAATAACTAACATGAATAAACTCCCTATTCATGCTTGTGTGCACACCTGCAAATCTGTTCCAATTATATGCTCCTAGAGCAACATTTGAAGGACTGTGTCACTTCATATAGGTATGGAAGGGTTCTGGAGGTGGGGGGGACAGGTAGGAGATATTGGTAAAGGTTGGCTGATAACAAGAATTATTAACATTTTTTAAGAGATCCTCAGTGAAAACAGCATATTATTCTAATATACCAGATTTTTCAAATAAGCATGTAACGTATATAATCAGATTAAGGCTATTTTCATAAATAAAGAAGAGATGGCCGAGAAGTACCTGGAGTTAGAAACTTAACAGGTCATGAGTAGCTCTGCTGATCAATTCCTAGTTTTTCCATATGCTTGTTCTATAATTTCTGGGAAATCTCTGAATTTCTCTAAGCCTCCATTTTCCACTTCTGTGCAAAGTGAGGTAATAATCAAGTGGGCATTAAATGAAATCATGTCTTTAAAACACCCAGAAGAGGGAATGACCTCAATATATCATGATTCTGAAACCCCTCACCATGCTGCCCTAGGGTTTAGGGAGGTGACCTCTTTGCTCACAGGGCTGCTTGGATTCAAGTTGAAAAAGCACTAAATGGTTCTCAGACACATATACACAAAAGTACAGGGTCTGAGCCTACAGATGGGAGAAAGGAAAGCAGGGAGAGAGGGATATACGTGGGAAAGTGGAACAGGGATGGAAGAATGGCTAAATTCTTAGGTCTCTTCATAGTGATGAGAATAGAACTCATGACCATGAATCCCTTAGTTCAGTACAACGACACAGAAAGTCTCTCAGTGTTGAAATTTGGGTCCTGATGATCTACCTGGCATTTCTCCTTCTCTCACTGGCCTACCAAGGGCCTGCTCTGCCTCCAGCAAGGGAAACTCACAAGCTCTTCCCCTCAACCCCCGCACCCCAACTGCATGCCGTCCTGTTGGGTGCAGGGTCAGAGATTTCTGAGTAATCACAAAGGAAACAGACGGTCCCGTTTCATGGATATCTGGTCCCCTTATGAGGATCTGACTGACATTTTTTAATTAAACTGGCCCACTGGAGTCTAATTAAGGTGTCATCTTCCCGAGATGAAACTAAAGGAAAAATAGTTTCCTTTTACGGAAGGAACACGTAAGATAAGAAAACTTTTCCAGCCCTCTGATCCCTAAAAGGAAAATGTAAACCAAAAACTTCCATTGTTTCTCTTATTCCTTAACCTTTTCATCTTTTAATTATCAGACTTGTTTCAGAAGGGATTTTAAATGAACCACAGACCACCCGTATAGAGGTCCATGTATCTGAGAAAATATAGAGACTGAATATATGTTGGTGTAGGGGTCAGAAAGTCCTTTGTTTGAATGCAATTTCATGGCAATCAGCTTAGCAAATATGTACTCACTGACCCTATAGTGATACAAATTCTGTAAAACACTTTGAATCCCAGGGGGAAACTCACAGTTTAAAAAAATACTCACAGTAAAAAAAAACCAAACTGCATGATCAAAACAACTGATTTTGAAAAGAACACTGGCCTTGGAGTCAAGAGAGTTGAACTTGGCATGAGCCTTACTGTTTCTTGGCTCTGTGACCTTGAGCAAGTTACCCAATCTCCCTGAATATCAGCTGTCTAATTTTTAAAGATGGTGGTGATGAAGATGAAATGGGCTAAGGATGTGGAAGGCTGGGTGAACTGCGTGGAGCTGTCATAATACACAGAGTTATTATTGTTTGGGAAATAGAGACTAAAGGTATTTAAAAACAATTTTCTTTTGAAAAGGCATTTTACATCTTCCTCCATTTACAATGGGATTACATGTCCTGATAGAGTCACTATATGTAGAAAATATCCTAAGTCAAAAATGCATTTAATAACCTAACCTACCAGTCATCAGAGCTTAGCCAAGCCCACCTTAAACATGCTCAGAACACTTATATTAGCCCACAGCAGGGCAAAATCCTGTAGCATGAAGCCTACTTTATAATAAAGTGGTTGAGTATCTCATGTAATTTCATTGAATACTGTACTGAAAGTGAAAAACAGCACTGTTGTTCAGGTACAGAATGGCGATAAGTTTATCTGTTGTTTACCTCTGTGATGGCATGGCTGATGGGAAGCTGTGGCTTACGGCTGCTGTCCAGCATCAGGAAAATCCAAGAAAAGGTCCAAACTCAAGTATAGTTTCTACGGAATGTGTTACCACTTTAACACCATTGTCAACTTAAAAAACCATTAAGTTGAATCATCGCAAATTGTGAAACGTCTGTACACTGTAACAGATTAAACCACCCGGGGCTTTAGAGTCAGACAGATGACACTGTGTCTTGAGTGAGCCATTTACTTACTTATTTTAATGAGATAAATGGAATAAAAGTACATGTCGGCCTATCTTTAATTCAATAGTGTTAGTTGCTCAGTCGTGTCCGACTCTTTGCAACCCCATAGACTGTAACCCGCCAGGCTCCTCTGTCAATGGGATTCTCCACTCAAGAATACTGGAGTGGGTAGCTATTTTCTTCTCCAGGGGATCTTCTCAACCCAGAGATCAAACCTGCATCTCCTGAGTCTCCTGCATTGCAGGAAGATTCTTTACCATCTGAGCCACCAGGGAAGCCCCATCTTAAATTCAAAGAGGTGTGGCCATTCATTTGCTCATTCAAAAATCATTTTTGGTGCACCACGGCATCTGGCAGAGTTTCTGTCTCTTTGAAGTGAGAGAAATAATACCCATTTTCACTGTCCTGAGAATCAAAGAGCTAGTAACTGGTAGGAGCTCAATCAATAGCAGGTTTCATGTGTCTGTTATATGATTAAGAACGGGAGTTGGTGATGGACAGGGAGGCCTGGCATGCTGTGGTCCATGGGGTCACAATGAGTCAGACACGACTGAGTGACTGAACTGAACTGAACTAAGAACAAAGCAACACACAAGGATTCCTGGGATGGTCGATTTGATTTTTTTTTTCTTTAAGAAATTATCCAGACTTGAAATATCCTTCCTGAATTTTTACACATTAAAAAAGAAAAACTTACTTTAATTGGAGGATAGTTTTTACATTATTGTGATGGTTTTTGCCATATATCAACATGAATCGGCCATAGGCATACATATGTCCCCTCTCTTCTGAACTCCCCTCCCACCTTCCTCATCACCTCATCCCTCCAGGTTGTCACAGAGCACCGGCTTTGGATTCCCTGTGTCATACATCAAACTCCCACTGGTTATCTATTTTACATACAGTAATAATGTAAAGGTGGGGTGCATGAAGAAATAGTAAAAAGGAATAAGGGGGAGTCAACGGTGTCTGTTAAACAGATGATCCTATGTTACAAAAATGTATAAAAATGAAATCTGGAGTTTTTGATGGCCTGGCCTGTAGTGCTTCAGAGGACAACTCTCAGGCTGCTGGGGCTACCTGGCTGCATGTGTAAGAAGTGGGAAGGAAACTGGAGCCCATTATACAGAGTGAAGTAAGCCAGAAAGAAAAACAACAATACAGTATACTAATGCATATATATGGAATTTGAAAGATGGTAACGATAACCCTATGTGCGAGACAGAATAAGAGACACAGATGCATAGAACAATTTTATGGACTCTGAGAGAGAAGGTGAGGGTGGGACGTTCTGGGAGAATAGCATTGAAACATGTATATTATCATATGTGAAACAGAACACCATTCCATGTTCGATGCATGAGACAAGGGCTCAGGGCCAGGGCAATGGGATGACCCAGAGGGATGGGATGGGGAGGGAGGTGGGTGGGGGGTCCAGGAAGGGGAACTCATGTAAACCCATGGCTGATTCATGTCAATGTATGGCAAAAACTATTACAATATTGTAAAGTAATTAGCCCCCAACTAAAATAAATAAATTTATAAAAAAAAAAAAAAAAAAGAAGTGGGAAGGATCTGTGGGGCTGTGTGACCTTCTTACACACCCTGAGACAGTCAGTCAGTGATTATGTGGTGAGAGAGTATGAACCTTCAACACGTAATTCATATTCCAGAGGTCTTCTGCAGGGCTAGGCTGAAGCCCACTCTTTGGGAGATTCTTCCTGAGATCAGTCTCTTTCCAGGGTTTCCTCCCCCACTGACTGGTTTTCCCCATTCCCTTAAGGTTTCCCCTGGGAGTTCCTGCATAGGAGTTCTGCTTCCAAGGACCCTGATCTAAGAAAATCTACAAAGTCTCTTATATTTTTTTTTACTTAATTTCAGAGCCTAAGTTCTCATATCTCTTCTTTTAAACAATACATGTAACGATTCACTGTTTTTTGTTGTTGTTGACAAGATTTCCTAAGGACATAATGCTGAGCATTCATTGTTTTCCTTAAATTATTTGTTCTTCACAATTAGTTTCTGTTCACTTGATATCTTTCAATGTATAATTTAGCCAATGAACCAGTTTTCATGATCATTCTCATGAATCAAGTCTTTATACAATATGTGCATTGATCATAAGAGTAAATGACACCAAGGACCTGAATTCCTGAAAATAATAATTATCATGAGGATTCCAACATCAAAGTGACTGCTTCAGTCCTATTAGTTCATTCTTCTAAACGGAAAACGACCATAGCAAACAGCTAACCAAGTAAAAATCTCTTGGCAAAGATTATGCTAATATACTTGCCAACAGAGTCAGGGGAAGTTAGTCTAGAAAAACCAATGAAAACAATTTAAAGTCTTTTTGGATTAAAAGATGTAAAACCAATAATCAAGGTTCATAGCAGGGCAAAGTGCTTTGCCAATTCTAAGAGAGAATTCCAAAAGTATCTTCCATTTCAAAACACAGAAAATTCAGCAAGAAAGTAATGCTTTAACCCCACTTGGATTCCAACTTTTGAAGCAGCATGGTTAATTTGAAAGGTATCTGAATATTTAACTGAAGTCCAGGGCAAGGACATTCAAACGATCCTCCTTCATTTCATCATCATCTCTTCATCCTCTCATTTCACCGCCACAACACAGAAGTTATGCCTGCCACTCATGTGGACAGTAGGGTCATAAGTCTTGGGTTGTGTATGCAGTGCCTGCTGTGGTACATATTCTTCAGCTAATGAGCATGCATAACTCTTCATCCCCAAGGAACTGTCTCTGCATATAAACGGATACATAATTTTTATAATGCCAGAAAGAAGTAAATACAGCTCATTGAGTTTTCTACTGGAGGACTTGGAGAGTATAATTATCATTCATTGCCAGTATCTCCAGGCAGCAGGTTGGTTCCTTTTCTAAACTGGGGCTGTGTTTAAGTTTTTAGATCATACAAGCAAGTTACCAAGTATTTTGTTACTGAGTATAATGTAAAAACAAATTTTATTTTTTTTTGATTTATATATTTTTATTTGGAAATGTTTATACCAGTACAGTGAAACTAAATTTTAGACACTGATGTCATTAGCTTGGATATCGTTAGTGTATTATAAAAGAGAAACATGGAAATTATTTACATGATAAACGATTTCAGAACTTCAGTGGAATGGGCAGCTTCACATGATGCCATTTCAATAGTGACTTATTTCAGTCAACATATTTCCCAAGAATGTCACCATCCCCAAATAAGAAATAATCCTTGTCGTCTAGAACTACTTTGGTGCCTCCATATTCTGGGAGAAGAACTTTATCTCCAACTTTCACACTAACTGGTTGAATCTCTCCATCCTGTCCTTTAGAGCCTGATCCAACAGCTACCACAATTGCTTGCAATACTTTTCCTTGTGATTTTTCTGGAAGCATAATGCCTCCTTTGGTCACAGTTTCGGCTGCACTTCTTTCGACTAATACTCGGTCAGAGAGGGGAAGAAACTTTCTAAATGCCTGTCCTGCCATGACTCTGGCTGTCGCAGATCGTACTCTGCTCTCACGCAGCAGCCAAAAGGCTAAAAACGAATTTTAGATCCTCCTGGTGCTTTCAGTGGTCAGCACCTGCAGCTCTTCTCCGGAGGGCAAGTCATAGGCCACTGGGGCCACTTCATCTCATGCAGTGAACGGGAAATGCCTAGATCTTAATAAGACCCTTCCCTACACTCTGTCAGGCCCTTACCTCAGCTTGCAGAAAGTCTAAGATACAACAGTAATGATGTGTAAAAGACTTTTTAAGGAAAACATTATACTCTTTCATAATCTATATGAAGCGCTTGTGCAAAGAAACAGGCACATACCAAATATTCAGTAAATAGATGTGATTATTATAATTATCACTATCATTAAGAAAAACTCGAGGAAATTATCACACACTTCTAAAAAATCAGGAGAACAACTGAAATTAATTTCAAAATGTTTAGGGAATTTCTATTTCCCAAATTCTTCAAAATGCAATCATAGAAAAGGTCTGTTAAGAGAGAAAGTTTCATTTGGGGGAGAATGGATACAGGTATATGTATGGCTGAGTTCCTTCGTTGTTCACCTGAAACTACCACAACATTGTTAACTGGTTATACTCCAATACAAAATAAAAAGTTTAAAGTTTAAAAAATAAATAAAAAACAAAAAGGAGAGAAAATTTCATAATAGGAATTCTAGCTCAATAACAATCAGATTGAGGAAAGAAACTCCCATAATTAAATCAAAGAGAAGCTGAAAGATAATAACTAATTTAAAGACAGACACCCAGATGGCTTTACGTTATCTGATACATCAAAGCAAAGGGAAAACTTCTGTGTTAAGTACTTCATTACTTGAGCAGAATGTGCACACATGTACACACATGTACACACATATACACACATACATACACACACAGAGGCAGTCCTCACTTTGCTCTGTAGTTCAGAAACACAGAGATAACTATATAAACCAAACTGTACAAAACAGTCTTGATAATCAACGGGAAAAACATTCTGGACAGATAAACCAAGCCTCAGAACCAGACTCCAGTATTACACTGATTGTGGAATTAACTGCAAGAGAGGGAATCAAAAATAACTACGATGAATATATTAATGGCTCTTATGGAAAAAATATACAACACTTAAGAAAAGATGCATAACGTAGACAAGAGAGATGAAAACTCTATAGAAGAATCAAAAAGAAATACTAGAAATTTCTTTTTAAAGTGTAAAAAGTGTAGCAAAAATGAAGAATGCTTTTGCTGGGCTCACCTATATGCACAGCCAAGGAAGGAATCAGTGAGCTTAAAGATACTTCAACAGAACTCATGAAACTGAAACATAAATAAGAAAAAGAATGAAAAAAACAGAATAAAACATCCAAGATCCACAGGAAAATTTCAAAATATGTAACAAATGCATAATTGGAATAACAGGAAATGAGAGAACAAAACAGAAAAAAATATTTTCATTTTCTTCCAAGAATTTTCTAAATTATTGACAGATATCAAGCCACACATATGCAGGAAGCTCAAAAAGCATCAAGCAGAGATCCTGAAAATTCCACACCTAGCTATGTCATATTCAACTGAAGAAAACTAATGACAAAGTCCTGAAAGAAATCAGAGGAGAAAAAACTCTTACCTGAAGAGGAACAAGGATAAGAATTACAGCAGAATTCTCTTCATGCAAGCAGGGAGAGAGTGGATTGAAATATTAAGTGTTGGAAAAAAAAAAACACCAGAATTCAATATGCACCAAATTTAACCTTCAAAAGTAAAGGAGATATAATGGTTCTCTCAGACAAATAAAAACTGAAAGAATTCAACACTGGCTAACCTGCTCTGCAAGAAATGTTCAAAGAATTTCTTCAGAGAAAAGGAAAAAGATATAGGTCAACAACCTGGACCTACATAAAGAAAGGAAGAAAGCTTAATGGTGAAGAACTGGACATGCTCCCTTAGGACAGAGAACATGGCAAGAACATACCTCTCAATACTTCCACATAATATCATGGTGGAAATCCAACAGGTGTGCAGATTGTGAGAGACAGAGAGGAAGGAAGAAATAAAACTCTTTATTTGTAGATGACATGATCTTCTATGCACACATCCTAGAGAATTGAACAAAAAAAAATCCTTGAACAAATAATCACTTATAGCAAGGTTATATGATACAAGATTAATTAATATATAAAAGGCAACTGCTTTCCTATATACCATCAGTGGAAATTGGAGTTTGAAATGAAAACACAATACTATTTAAAATAGCACCAAAAATGAAATATCTAGGTATAAATCTAACAAAACATGTTCAGGATCTATATGCAGAAAACTAGAAAATGTTTTCCTTTATGATAAGTATTAATATTAAGACATCAGGTGATGACAAGATGGAAGAGGACAAAAAGAAAATGTATCATTATGTCCACAGTCTTTTTAAATAAATTACTACCCCCTATGGAGAATTTACAAGCAAAGATTAAGTAGATCATTTGATTGTTTCTCAGCTTCAACTTCTAATCCATCCCAGAATCATATGGGTCAGTCCAATAAAAAAGAAAAACAGAGTAAACGGCATGGTTTTCAAATAAAAATACATTTTTCATTTTGCTAGACTGGAGCAGTAAACTGTTTCTTTTCATTAGAAAGAAGCTGAACTTCCCCATGAACACACTGAGTGCATTAAAAAATGTTATTAATCTCCTAAATTATTTATTTTATAATATTCTATCTGTAACATATTTTTCTTATAAACTTAAACTCTTTCTATTAGCATCTCCTGGAGGAATTTATCTTGTTACATTTACACACTAGAGAATCAATACAAGTGGAACTTTTTCCAGTAAATTCACTCATGGAAATAAAATTACCAAAGATGAATTATTTAATATGTAATATTAACTTTTATTAATGAAATTCTTGGATAATAGACCATTTGTGTGAACTAGCCTTTCTAATAATGAGAGTTAAAAATTTGGAGGAGATAGTTCTACATTTACTGCTGAAATCATTTCTAAATAATATTGATAGACCACCTGCTTAAGAGAGGGGGCAGCATGGGTCGTTAAGAGAAAGGCTTTGAAGACATATAAACATGGATTCAAAACCAAGTTTAATTCTCTGACATAAAATGCAGAAATATTTTCTTATGTCAGTCTCCAAAGCAATAGAAATAAAAGTGAAAAAAACAAATGTAATCTAATAAAATTTTTAAGCTTTTGCGCACTAAGGAGACTATAAACACAACAAAAAGACAACCACAGAATGGGAGAAAATAACTGCAAACAGTGTGACCAATAAGGGTTTAATTTCCAAAATACACAAACAGCTTAAACAATTGAAAAATAAAACCCAACACAATCAAAAAGTGGGCAGAAGACCTAAACGGACATTTTCCCAAAGAAGACATACAGATGACCATGAAAAGATGCTCAAGATCACAAATTATTTAATACAAATCAAAACTACAATGAGTTATCACCTCGCAGTGATCAGAATGACCATCATTATAAAGTCTACAAACAATAAATGATGGAGAGGTTGTAGAGAAAAGGAAACCCTCCTACACAGTTGGGAATGTAAATTGGTGCAGCCACTATGGAGAATGGTATGGACATTCCTTAAAAAACTAAAAACAGAGCTACCATATGATTCAGCAATCCCACTCCTGGGCATATACCTGGAGAAAACCCTAATTTGAAAAGAAACATGTGCCCCAATGTTCATAGCAGCACTATCTGCAGTAGCCAATCAAGACACGGCAACAACCTAAATGTCCGTTGACAGATGAATGAATAAAGAAAATGTGGTATATGCATACAATGGAATATTACTCAGCTATAAAAAAGAATGAAATAATGCCATTTGCAGCAACATGGATGAATCTAGAGATTATCACACTAAGTGAAGTAAGTCAGACAGAAAAAGACAAATGCCATATGAAATACCACTTATGCTGCTGCTGTTGTTTAGCTGCCAAGTTCTGTCTGACTCTTTTGCAACCCCATTTACTATAGCCCACCAGGCTCCTCTGTCCATGGAATTTCCCAGGCAAGAATGCTGAAGTTGGTTGACATTTCCTTCTCCAGAGGATCTCCCTGACCCGGGGATTGAACTCTCGTCTCTTGTTTCTCCTGCACTGGTGAGCCATCAGTTGGAGGGAGGCAGGGACACAGTTCACCCCACAACATATTCTAATACCCTTTTCATTTTGTTAGTTTGGAGCAGTAAGTTGTAAAGAAACTGAACTTCACCATGGACACCAGGTAAAAACCCAATCATACTTAGCTATTGTTAAGTATAATATTATGAACATTATGTAATTATTCTTTGGTGGATGATGTGTCATTATGGCCCCTCAGGTCATCCTTGTGAATATCACTTATCACAGCAAAAGTTCTTTCTACAGATATGAGAGGGGGAAATGGCCAAATGTTTATTTATACTAGGAATATAACTTGGAAATTACTTTATGGAATAAACCCTTTATACTGGCTTAAAAATAATAATTGGTCTTAATCTCTTAAAAGTGAAGTAAGTCAGAAAGAAAAACACCAATACAGTATATTAACTCATATGTGTGGAATTTAGAAAGATAGTAACAATGACCCTATATGCAAGACAGCAAAAGAGATACAGATGTAAAGAACAGACAACAGACTTTTGGACTCTGTGAGAGAAGGTGAAGGTGGGATGATTTGAGAGAATAGCATTGAAACATGTATATTATCATATGTGAAATGGATCGCCAGTCCAGGTTCGATGCATGAGACAGGGTGCTCAGGGCTGGTGCACTGGGATGACCCTGAGAGATGGGATGGGGAAGGAAGTGGGACGGGTGTTCAGGATGGGGAACACATGTACACCCATGGCTGATTCATGTCAATGTATGGCAAAAACCACTACAATACTGTAATTAGCCTCCAATTAAAATAAATAAATTAATTTAATTTTAAAAAATAAAATAAAAATAGAGGCTTTACAGATGTAATAAGTTGAGATCATACTGGATGCTGCTGCTGCTACATCGCTTCAGTCGTGTCCGACTCTGTGCGACCCCATAGACGGCAGCCCACCAGGCTCCGCCGTCCCTGGGATTCTCCAGGCAAGAATACTGGAGTGGGTTGCCATTTCCTTCTCCAGTGCATGAAAGGGAAAAGTGAAAGTGAAGTTGCTCAGTCGTGTCCGACTCTTAGCGACCCCATGGGTCTGCAACCTACCAGGCTCCTCCACCCATGGGATTTTCCAGGCAAGAGTACTGGAGTGGGGTACCATTGCCTTCTCTGTCATACTGGATGAGAGTGGGACAAAAAAAAAGTAGACAGGAAATATAATCAGTTGAGTGTTAGAAAAGTGAAATATTGTCTGTGTCTATGAATAGTGTACATAAAACATTTGAGATATTAGAACCAATGAAATTTATTTGACAGGTATTTCCTAGCCATTCCATCTGCAAGTATAAGTCAACTCAAGTAAAAATCAGAGATTTAATTGAGAAATGGCTTTCAGTATTTTCCTTTCACATGCATAGGCCTGCTACTCTAGTGGGGGACTGAGTTTGCCATGATGGAATGCTCTGTAGGCCTCACCCCATGCCACACTCACAGTGACACCAAGACAACCAAATATACTCAGTAGAAGCATGGCAGGTTGCCAATTAAAGCTTTTTAATTAAAATTAAAATAATGAGTAAGACAGTTTCTTAAGAAAGACTCACAAGTCTTATCATGGCCCCTGCATTTGACTTATTGTCAAAGGTTGGCTGGTACATATGGTATTAAGTCTTTTTTCAATCATATTCTAGAAACCTGTATATTTCTTAAATCTACCCTGTTATTTCTGGTTTATGCTGCAACAGAAAGCAAAATTTCATCCAATACCAAATAGCTCTGCTTGAGGGACTTGTCATTGCTCTATAATGAACTGCAGAGGAATTTTTAAAGGTGATAAACTACAGATATATGTATATATATCCTTTAGCAAATAACCAGCGGTGGCCACATTTTTATTAGGACTCTACAGTACAATGACAATAAGTTTAGGTGTAGTACTATCACAGCTAAAACAAAACGTATGCATATGTTATAACTGGCTGATCATACAAATAACTATTAAATATAAACACATATGCTTTTGTAGATTTGTTGGAGAGATTCGTTAATTGCTTAATGAAAGATGTCTTTCAGATACTAATTCCTTCATTTAGTTCAACAGATTAAATTTTATATGAGAAGATATTAGCATGCATGCAATGAAGTGACAAGGACAACCAAAAAGCTTAAAAGTTAATGGACAAAAGATAGCATTCAGGTTATTTTTAAAAACTAGCCAGCATAATTTTCCTTTTGTGTGCTTCCACTTGCTCTCTGCATTGACCAAAATGTCCTTTTTAATAGTCATGCAAAGACTGCAATATCAAGATTGTATCGACATTTTTCTGAGTTGTATGTCAATTGTAAAACTTTAGGCAGTGTTAAAATTTGCAGAACTAAAGGACTCAACACTTCCAACCTAAGCAAATCATGTTTTGTGCCATCATTTTAAGTCCTTATCTAATTTTATGGAGAATCTAGATTTCTAGTTTGCAGAAAGCTTTCATACACAAGAGTAGTTTTACCACCCTAGAGCTAATGTCGCCAATGTTTTTGTGAGAGAAAATTGCCACTAACACCAATAGACCTGTGTCTCCATTCCCTCCAGTCCCCTTAAACTGCAGTTTAATCTGGTATAATCTTTTTTCTTCCCTCAGTAGGGTACAGGGAGCCCTCTAGCCTCCAAGCCTGTTTCCTACTGAGGTACATATTGGCCAGCATACAGCTGCTCAGAACAACTATTTGCATCTACAATGGGGTCATCCCACCACGTTCTTTTCAGATCAAGATGATTGGTACAAACAATAGTTTGATTTTGATTGCTCTATAGTACGCTTGGGTAGAGTCTCTGAAAGCAAGTGAATTGCTTAGGAACAATGGGCTGGTTCATCATCCAAAGCGTCCCTTTGCAAACAGCTGCCTCCGCCACACTCACCCTGACAACGTCCAGAAAAACAGATGGTTTCAGCATTCATGGCCAGTTTAGTGAAAGCCCCTGAGTCAACCATTCAATGTGTGTTTTTGAATCTATTTGATATGAAGGAGTATTTCTCTCCACTAAAATCTTCAAATGTGCTTGAATTCTCTTGCTGAATCTAAGTTGAATTAAAAAGAAAGAAGTGGGTATTTAAGAGGTGAGAATGAAATCCCTTTCTTAAGGCAGTATAGTCAAAGTCTTTTGTTAAAACTGCAGTGAAGACCTTCATGTATGTTATGTGTAGTAATTCTGCAACACAAAAAGGTAGATTAACAATGCAGCTAAGATTCCTCAGCGTTGATCTCCCAAGCTTCTGTTGTCTATTTAAAGCAGGCCTGTAAGGTTACTTTAAAAGCAATACATTTTTGTCCCTGGATTTGTTTTACCACGAGAAAAATCTGTTCCGAATGATGGATAGGGACAAACACAAGAGATGCTGTCATGCTTGTGTACATGCTGATGTGTTGTCATCACTCACTTACAGACTATATTAAAACATTTTGTAGTCAGTCTGTTCCAATGGCTGTGAAGACCTTAGCATTGATCCTAAATGCATTCACATTTTGGTACCTTAAAAGAAACAATAACTCTGTTTTATATGTGAGCTATCATCCTAAAACTATTTTCCTTCGGCATGTTTATAGGAAGGATTAAGAGCAAGAAAATTTTTACCCATTAGCCAGGAGAAATATTTTCATTTCAAAAATAAATTACTAGAAACAGGATAGTAAACAAGTTAAAATTAATTTTTTGTTACTTAAAATATACCCAATGCTATATATTTTTTCTAAATACCTTTTGCTTATATGGTAATACTCTGAGGACACAAAAGAGATGACAAGGGCATTTTGACATACTTATTATCAACCGCCTCCTGTGGAAAGTATTAAATCTCAATCTGCATTGAGAATTCTCCAACATTACTGTATACCTTCATTTTATGAAAGATCTAGTTCCTCAGATTTGAGTACAAAACAAGTTTATAAAAATAATTCTGTGTTTTCATTGACCCTATTTTAAATTCATTTCATCGACCCTATTTCTAAATTAATAAAAAATACTCATTTATTCAACTAATTTTACTGATTTGTGAAATGGGGAGAATAATTTTATCTATATCATTATTGGCCTAATTAAATTAGATGGTACTTACAGAAGCACTTGTCACAGTACCTTGCTCACCATTATTATTACTATCACCACCACTATCATTATCACAATGAGAGAAACATAATGAAAATGTACTCAGAAGAAAGTCTGTTGCTATTATTAATATGTCACCCAGTAGCAAAGCTGAGAACTTAAAAGTGGAAAAATCTAGGTCATGATCTTTTATGCTGTGCTGTGTAAGAAGCAGCATCTCTATGACCTTAGCATCAGTGCTGGTCCCCTCTTGCCAACTGCTCCTCTGGGGTCTACGAGATGTTTCTTGGGCAAAAAACTGCCCCCAAAGTTTTCCTTCCCTTTCCTTCCAAGAGTTCTCCTTCCCTTTTCTTCCTCTCCAAGAGGGTCTTCCACTTCTAGGCCCTCCCTTTCCTTCCTTCTCCACTCACCATCTCTCCCTTCTCACCTGCACTCCCCCCCTTCCCCCAGCTCCTGCACCAAACACTCCACTAAAACTATAATTAATTATCCCATTGACGACCAAGGATGCCCTAACTGCCAGACCCAGCAAGCTCTTCTCAGGCCCTGTGGTTTTCAACTTGGCTGCTGAATCTGAATCTCCTGACCATCATTCATCCAACCCATTCCTTCATCCACTCCTGTGCTGGGCCCTGCAAATACAAAGAAGCATTATTTATTTATTTTTTTTTGAGACTCTGGCTTCTCCAAACCCTCTTTCATTCTCTCCTGAGTGTCTTCCCATCTTTTCAATCATTCTCACAGTTGACCCTTCTCTACGTTGCAGTGAAATGTGAGTGTTAGGGTTCTACTGTCTATGTCTGTCTTTAGTCTACTAACCTTTGTGATAAGTTGCTTCAGTCATGTCCAACTCTTTGCAACCCCATGGACTGTAGACTGCTAGGCTCCTCTGTCCATGGGATTCTCCAGGCAAGAATACTGGAGTGGGTAGCCATTTCCTTTTCCAGGGGATCTTCCCCACCCAGGGATCAAACCCAGGTCTCCCACATTGAAGGCAGAGTCTTTACCATCTAAGCCATCAGAGAAGCCCCAAGTAACCTTCATTATTTACCTATTCATTCAACAAAACCCTTACCTACCAAGCAACTCCTAATCCAGATGTCATCTACACCAATGACTTCAACTAAATATGACCTCAACATCGGCATCCTCCATTCATTGAAGAGATACTGTCCAGTCCTTACACCGTGCCAGGTACAGTCCTTGATATGTTCATTTACTGATGAATAAACTAGTCTCCGCCTGCAGAGAGTTTTCTGTGTGGTCGAGGAGAACGATGACTATGCAGGCAATTGAATGATGATTGAATGAGATGAAGGCACAGAGGAGGTTCACCTAACTTCCACTAAGGGTTTCCATATACAAAAGCAGGAGAGAGACATAGTCATATTTGTGTTTTAGAAAGATCACTGTAGGTATGATGTGAAAAACGGGTTCCCAGGAGGCAGGGACACCAGGTAGGAGGTGATCCAGGTAAACAATGATGGAGAATGGGGTTATGGGAGAGGCAGTAGGGGACTAAAAGAAATGGAATGAATTTTAGAGCAACTTATTAAATAGATTTATAATACTTGTTCATTGAGCCCAAGTCCCTGGTTATGTAAGAAATTCCTGGAAACAGGATAGGAGACAGGAGGTCAGGGTCAGTATATTCCTACAGTTGTGTTTCTGTGGCCCATGCCCCCCAAAATATCACCCTGTCATAGATCATATGGGCCTTCCCAGGTGGCTTAGTGGTAAATTACCCTGCCTGCCAATGTAGGAGATGCAAGAGACATGGGTTCAACCCTTGGGTAGGGAAGATTCCCTGGAGGAGAAAATGGCAATCGACCCCAGTTCTCTTGTCTGGAGAATTCCATGGACAGAGAAGTCTAGCAGGCTACAGTCCATGGGGTCACAAGGAGTTAGACATGACTGAGTGACTAACACAACACATCCATTATTCTTGCCTGGAAAATTCCATGGACAGAGGAGCCTGGCGGGCTACAGTCCATGGGCTCACAAAGAGTTGGACACGACTGAGCCACTGGGCACTCATAGATCATATGATGGTGATCTGTAATTGCCTGTATATGAGTCTATCTCCTGCATCAGGCCAGTGGTTTTCAATATTTCTCTACCTCCATACAATCCATAAATGCAATCAAGTTCTATCATAATATGTCTTATTAAAAACAGTGTGGGTGGAAGGGGGAGGAGGAGGAGGCTCAAAACCTCCAGGGGAATATACAGCAGGAAATTTGAAGATCTTTCAAGGCACAGAAAGATCCTTGACAGCTGCTGCTGCTGCTAAGTCACTTCAGTCGTGTCCGACTCTGTGCGACCCCATAGACGGCAGCCCACCAGGCTCTGCCATCCCTGGGATTCTCCAGGCAAGAATACTGGAGTGGGTTGCCATTTCCTTCTCCAGTGCATGAAAGGGAAAAGTGAAAGTGAAGTCGCTCAGTCGTGTCCGACTCTTAGCGACCCCATGGACTGTAGCCTACCAGGCTCCTCTGTCCATGGGATTTTCCAGGCAAGAGTACTGGAGTGGGGTGCCATTGCCTTCTCCATCCTTGACAGCAGGATCTTTTTAATTTTTGTTTACCTAAGACCCAGCACACTACATGAGACAAAACCAGGTGTTCAGCATCTCTTGAATGAGTGAATAGATGAATAAGCGAATGTTAAAATGCTCCTGGGTTTTCAGCTATACAGTCAGTCTGTAAGGACACCACAGGAAAAAAAAAAAGAACCATCTCTCCCCTCAGTATGACCTTCTGTGGAGGATGTTTCTTTTTGTGGCTCTTTTATTTAGGGACTGGGAGAGGTAGATATGAGAGAAGATACGGCCATGGAAAAAAGAATACAGTTTCAGGTCAAGAGAGTCCTGGGGTTTCAGGGCTGGCAAGATCTTCCACCTTTATCTCGCTTTGCAGGACTAAGATCTAAGGCACTGAAGTGACTCTCTCAGTCATGCATGGCAGCATGGCAAACAGGATCGAGATCCACTGACCCAAATCCAATGGTCTTTTTCTTTCCCAAACTTCGCAATCAAAAACTTTTTGCAAGGTTTCAAACATCTAGATGTTGCAAATGATCCCAATTTAAGGGCATGTTTGAAGTCAAAGGAATGAATTTAATCACCTTTGCTTCCTAGGGAAAAATTAAGTGGGGGAAAAAAAAAAGACATTGGTTCCATCTGTTGGCTTAGTTTTATTTGTATGTTTTCCAACTCGTTCCAAGTACGTTAATAGCCTAAAGCAACCTTTATTACACTGGATATGATGCTTCTTCCATCTGCAGACAAACGGCTCTCTAAATCTCAAGTGTGGGGGAGGAAGAGGGAATGAAGCTTGTCTGGAGCTTGATCAAGGGGAAATGCGGAGAGCTGGGACAGTCGTTCAGTCATTTAACACTGAGTTGGACTTGTCTCTCCCTCTGTCCTGGCTTTACCTCCTCTTCCCAGAGCCAGCCCTCATTTCTATCTTTTACTCTCTTGCTGGCCCCAGCTTCTCTAGGACAAAAGCAATTACTAACTTGGGGCTACTCTGCAGTCACCAAGTTGCCATTTAAAGAACCCCAATGCTACTGGTGGGCTTTCCAGTTGGCGCTAATGGTAAAGAACTCACCTGCCAATGGAGGAAATCTAAGAGATGTGGGTTCTATCTCTGGGTCAGGAAATATAAGAGATGTGAGTTTGATCCCTAGATTGGGACGATCACCTGGCAGCGGGCATGGTAACCCACTCCAGTATTCTTTCCTGGAGAATCCCACGGACAGAGGAACCTGGTGGGTTACAGTCCATAGTGTTGCAAAGAACTGAACAAGACTGAAGCAACTTAGCATGCATGCATGCAATGCTACCTGTGCAAGCCCTTCTAGATTCTCCCTTTACGACAGCCAGGAAGCCGCCAATTTCATCAATGCCAGAAATCCTCACTGTTTAACCTCACTTCCCATTAACTTCCTGTGGCGGACACCAGTCCCTCTCCACTTCTATTCCAGTTGGTTCTGTAGTCTCAGTCCCCTGGTTGCTTCCTGTTATATTCTTAATTCTCTTAGAAGACAAGCTGCTCTAAATTTTATTTTATTAAACATTTAAGTTTTTTTTAATGAGGACCATTTTTTAAGTTTTTATTACATTTGTTACAATATTGTTTCTGTTTTATGTTTTGGTTTTTTTGGCCTGGAAGCATGTGGCATCTTAGTTCCTGACCATGGATCAAACTTGCACCCCCTGCATCGGAAGGCAAAGTCTTAACCACTGGACCATGAAAGAAGTCTCTAAATTGTTCTAAATTTTTTAAATGATGTATTTTCATTGAAGACAATTTATAAAAGAAGGATGAGGAAAAGAAGACAATAAATGTGATCTGCCATGTTATTAGAGATAACCACTATTGGTATTTTGGTAAATCATCTTCATAAGCCCACACAACTCACATTTACACATTTAGAGTTTTACTTGGAAAGCTGCATCATATGACCTCATAAACCAGCTTTTTTACTTAATAATATGGTATAAGTAATTTTCATGTCAATAATATTCCTATACAACATTTCCAATGGATGAATATAATTCATTTATAGGGATATACTATAATTTATGTTAACAACACTTTGTTACTGGCTGTTATTTAGATCATTTATTTTTCATGATTGTAGTAAATGCTATAGTATATAGTATGTGCGTGTGTGCTCAGTCACTCAGCCGTGTCCAACTCTTTGCGACCATATGGACTATAGCCCACCAAGCTCCTCTGTCCATGGGATACTCCAGGCAAGAATACTGGAGTGGGTAGCCTTGCCCTCCTTCTTTTGACCCAGGGATCAAACCTGGGTCTCCTGCTTAGCAGGCAGATCCTTTACTGCTGAGCCATCGAGGAAGCATATAGTATGTATGTATGAGAGAGATGCAATAACTATATATATTAATAAATCTTCAAGCACCTCTCTGATTATTTTCTGAGAATAAATGATCAGAATTGGAATTGGTTAGTCAAATGGCATGCACATTTTTAAGTCTTTATTTGCATACAGGAAAATTGTCATTCCCCCAAAATATGGAAGCAAAATACCCTACAACTGGCAGTATATGAGATTGTTCATTGCTGTCCAAATCCTTCTCGTCTGAATAGCCTTTTCTCTTTTTGCCTCAAAAACTAGGTCATCCTAACTATTTCCCACAGGCATAGATTTTCCTTGCATTCAACCTGTGCTCTCGGACAGTTTCTCCAAGTTTCTGATCTCCTCTCTGAGAGCATGGAGAAGAACACACCACCACATGGGCACGGTACATTCACAACAAAAGTTCATTTTCTTCCTTCCATATGCCACACACCAGCCAGTATGTAAATGATCATCACCACTATGTTTTGTTACTTATCCTTTCATGTATATGTTTGTTCTAAAAAAACAACACCACGGTCTGCTTTCCAGGGATGCACTGTTGCGGGAAGCCAGGCCGCCTATAGAATTAGAAAGCAATATCACTCATTGCCAGCAGATGCCAGTACCTGATCCATCATGTATACCAGAAAAAAAAAAAAAAAATCTTTAAGTTCCAGGTCCCTTAAGCAAATCAGTGCTCTAGCTAGATCACACATGGTACACAGCTGAGATTATGTAAAAACTATGTAAAGAGAGTTTACTTACAAGCAAGACTACATACTTTGGCATAGATTTTCGTAGTTAAATGTCATGTCCAACTTTCTGTTAAAACAAATTGTGTCTCTGTGTGTGTGTATACGTATATGTATATATCAAGATCAACTCTCAAGTTTCCCCACGAGGTTTATATTAATTATGAGCGGTTCTCCAATGTATCTCTGCCACCCACAGAGTTCTAATGACTTTAAAATATGCCGGTAATGAGGAAAGACATATGGGATATTATGTAGAGCTGAGGTAGGTGGTAAGAGATACAGAATGGGACTCAAGGAGAGAATGTTTTTTTCTAATGTTCGCTGTGTGAAATTATACAGTACAGTATTTGAAGGGAAACTGCAAAACCTTATGTCTTTTTCTATATATGTAAGTCTATATATACTTAAGTCTATATATATAAGAAACTTTGACCCTATATGTAAATATATACATATGTGTGATTTTTGTTATAGTTTCTCTTGCAATGTAAGAAAAAAAGTAAAATCTGAGGAAAGTTCTATAATTTAAAGGTCCCCATCAGTGTCTTCTTACCAAATACCTTGATTCGGGTTTTCTAGACAGGGATTACGAAAGTTCTAGAAAATCCACTATGCATATACTACTTCTGTGTGTGTGCTTAGTCACTTTAATCGTGCCTGACTCTTTGCAACCCTACAGACTGTGGCCCACTAGGGTCCTCCGTCCATGGGGATTCTCCAGGTAAGAATACTGGAGTGGGTTGCTATTTCCTACTCTAGGGGATCTTTCTGACCTGGGGATCAAACCTGCATCTCTTACGTCTCTTGCATTGGCAGGTGGGTTCTTTACCACTAGGGCCACCTGGGAAGCCAATATACTACTTCTGTTACATTTTAAAGGGATGAGGAGAAATCTGAGAGAATCTACAGATAGCACACACACAATGAATAATCTGGAAAAGTTAACACGGTGAGCACAAAGTAAAGGTCAAATACGAATTCCTAAGGTCTTCCAGTGTTTGAAATGTTATTTTCCACTGAAGATTTAAAGAGAAGACCTTTGGCTTAAAAGGTTCCATAATTCAAGAGTTCTCTTTAAGAAGTTAATACTCTTCAAAATGAAGATGATGGACTCACATTTGGAAAGAATGACAGGAATTTCTCATGAAAGCACTGCAGCAATTTTTCAAAACAACATAAAAAGCAATGCCAAATATCCCCTATTTAGGGCTGTTCTTGATGTGAGTTTACTGATAGCCTACAAAATATTTATTTTGTTTGGCTGAAGTCTGAAACATTCCGCCAACATTTAACATCCTTACATCACCTCCCACCACTCTGCAAGCAAACCTGACTTCTTGTCTGTCTTAAGCAAATATGTGTGTGTCAGTCACAAATGTGTGTGTGTGTCAGTCACTCAGTTGTGTCTGACTCTTTGTGACCCCATGGACTGTAGCCCACCAGGCTCCTCTGTCCATCGGGATTCTCCAGGCAAGAATACTGGAAAGGGTTGCCATGCCCTCCACCAGGGGATCTTCCCAATCCAGGGATGGAACCTGGGTCTCCCGCATTGCAGGCAGATACCTTACCATCTGAGCCACCAGGGAAAGAAAATTTCTTTAAAACGCAAACGTGTAATCCCGTCGCACCAAAGGTTAACATTCGCTTTGAGAGAAAGAAACCCGTTCCTCGCAGGGAACAAAGGAGAGCTTTTACACTGACTTTTGCACGTTCATCCTAAAGGAATAAAGACAGAGCAGGACAACTGAGGGGGCCTAGCGATGGCAAAATAGAAAAGATTCCTGCTCTCATGAAGCTCAGATTCTGGTCGCAGTAAACAGATGGGACTAAGTACACAAACCACAAGCCAGAAGGTTTCAGACTGTGATAAGTCCATCGGGGAAACACAATGGATTCATTCAACGCGGGGAGAGGACAGCTTTACACAGGGTGACAAGGAAAGGCCTTTCTGAGCAGATGACATTTGAGCTGTACTTCGGATGACAAGCCAGAACACGTCATGAAACTGTGGGGGCCGAGTCCCAGCCAAAAGGGCAAGGGGGTAAGGGGAAGCAGCCTGGCATACCCAAGGAACCAAGAGATCAGTTTGGGTGCCCTGCACATGACATGGTGTGGGAGGGGAGGATGGGAGAAGGCTTCTCTTAGGGCCCTGCCACCCTAGCTGGGATGGGCACTCTCTGCTGAGAAAAACAGGAAGCCTGGCAGAATCTGAAGCAGGGGCCTGACACACATGGCCTGATTAAGTTGTACAAAGCCTGTGCAAAAAGTGCAGGAGCCCCTTTGTAGTACTGGGATGACTTCAGTACTGGAATATTTGTGCAAACATGATGTACTGATCCTTGTAATATTTAAGATCCACAAGAGGGCTCAATACTGGAGTGGTGACTGCTTCGACAGTCACCTGAAGCGCTTAGAAAGACGGTCTGATACATGAACTTTAAAACAATGTTCAAATGCTCAACATGACCTATTTAACAGGCAGGCATTCAAGGCTGACGGGGCCCTGAAGGAGTAGAAGTTAGTGCAGCAGAGCTGAGAGGAGAGAACGGGCTGAGGATGCGGGTAGATGAAGCTGCAAGCTGAGTCAGGCCTGGACGGGGAGGTACCGGGTTCAGGAAGGAAGCTGGTGTCTGACAGGCAGCATGCATCAGTTGGCTGGACATGCAGAGACCATTGTGCCACGGCGCATCTCTCGGGTGAGGAAAGGAGTGTCATGAACAGATTCGAGAAGGAATGAGAGCTTTGAGGGCAGAGAGCTGAGTGCAGACTCATATGCAAGACCTGAATATATGTGGAGGATTTCAGAACAGAGGAGGAGGACGAGACCAGCATCCTGGAAACCAGAGATGACGCTTTCAGGAGACCGACAAGGGGGAGAAGCCACTGGCTTCAACAATTACAAGTTCCACTGGCAACTTCAGGGAACTTCAGGCAGGAAGGATAAATAACTCACTAGATCACAAGGTGACTTCAGTGGCAGAGATGGGATTGGGGTTCACGGCTGCATTTCCTTCAAAGTAGTCCCACTGCAGGTGTGTGTGTGTGTGTGAGTGTGTCTGTGTGTGTGAGTGCACACCCACACTGTGTATGTGTTTTAAGTTACACACAGAGAGGATCAGTTTTTGCTGAGCTTGGCAAAGTGGGCAAGTCCTTAAAAGATCCCACGTAAGTGCTTCGCATGCTTAAAGAAAGAACATTCTACTTGTTGCATTTTACATGTGACATCATTTTCCTGTGCTCCATTTCCCTTTTATCCTCTCCCACATCTATCATTCTTCCTATAGTCTGATTTCTTTTCATATCAAAAGAGGTTGACAAACATTTTCTGTAAGCAGCCAGATAGTAAGTATTTTAAGCTTTGTGGACCAAGAGGCAAAATCAGTTCTATTATGTTCAGTTCAGTTCAGTCACTCAGTCAAGTCTACCCAAACCCATGTCCATCGAGTCGGTGATGCCATCCAACCATCTCATCCTCTGTCGTCCCCTTCTCCTCCTGCCCCCAATCCTACCCAGCATTGGGGTCTTTTCCAATGAGTCAACTCTTCGCATGAGGTGGCCAAAGTATTGGAGTTTCAGCTTCAACATCAGTCCTTCTAATGAACACCCAGGAGTGATCTCTTTTAGGATGGATTGATTGGATCTCCTTGCAGTCCAAGGGACTCTCAAAAGTCTTCTCCAACACCACAGTTCAAAAGCATGTAGGTTTGTTCTATACTAACAGTGAGGCTTCTTTGGTGGCTCAGATGGTAAAGACTCTGCTTGCAATGACCTGGGTTCAATTCCTGGGTCGGGAAGATCCCCTGGAGAAGGGAACGGATACCCACTCCAGTATTCTTACCTGGAAAATCCCATGGACAGAGGAGCCTGGCAGGCTATGGTCCATGGGGTCAGAAAAGAGTCGGACACGACTGAGCACGCATGCACACATGGGGTGAGTTTAGAGCCTCAGAAGGGTTCTGTCTCTCAAAAATGAAATTGGTTGAAGGGTGAAATTTTCTTAATTTCAAAATTTACTATAAATATCAATAAGCAAATGCACCTGGGGAGGAGAATACAGTGACTTCAGACCCTGCACAGGAAGACACAACTAAATGTCCAACCATTTATTCAGCACAAGGTTTGTCTTGGAAGCAAAACTGATAGATGCTGGAATAGGATGAAGACCAAGGAGCAGAGGAAAGAAACACAGAGGAAAGATGCCCTGTCCATTTTGAATCTCACTGTCATCTGGCAAATGCAGGTTGGGAATTTACTCTGTGCTAAATACTGAGGAAGCAGTTTCCCAGTGCAGCCTTGCCCCTGCTCTCTAGCTCTTCCTAATCCAGTTCAGTGGAGCTTCAGTCTCAAAAAATGTATCTTGGACGCCACCTTAGAGAACTTGAAATCCACAGCCTTGTTTCATAAATGAGAATACTGAGATGCAGAGAGGTTGATGCTAATTTTTTTCTTTTATCTTATTATTTTTTTTATTGGAGTTTAATTGCTTTACAATGTTATGTTAGTTTCTGCTGTACAACAGCGTGAATCAGCTCTGTGTGTGTTAGTTGGTCAGTCGTGTCTGACTCTTTATGACTCCATGGACCATAGTCTGCCAGGCTCCTCTGTCCATGGGATTCTCCAGGCGAGAATACTGGAATGGGTTGCCATTCCCTTCTCCAGGGGATCTTCTCAACCCAGGTATAGAACCTGCATCTCCTGCACTGCAGGAGAATTTTTTACCATCTGAGCCACCAGGGAAGTTAAATCAGTTATAAGTAGATATATATATATATACCCTCCCTCTTGAGCCTCCCTCCCACCACCCCCAGCCTGCCTCCCCAGGTCATCACAGAGCACCAGACTGGGCTCTGTGCTAACAGCAGCTTCCCACTAGCTATCTATTTTACACATGGTAGTATGTATATGTCAATGTTACTCCCTCAATGTCTCCCACCCTCTCCTTCCCCCCTATATCCACAAATCCATTTCACTTCTGTGTCTTTATTCTTGCTCCGCAGATAGGTTCATCTGTATCATTTTTCTAGATTCCTTTTTTTGGTGGCACTGAGTGCTGTGTTCCTAGTTCCTAGTTCCCCGACCAGGGATTGAACCAGTGCCACCTGCTTTGGAAGCAAGAAGTCCTAACCCCTGGACCATCAGGAACATCCCTTTCTTTGTTAACTTTTAACATTCTATTTAACTTCATGTTTTTGAATACTAGAGAGAATGTGGCCTTCAGCACTTCTGGGAAAAAAGGTACAGTTTCTAGGAACTTTCAACTTCAGTGTGTACTTGCCCAGGCAGTTTATAAAGATTTGTGGGCTCAGAAAGGCACCTCTGAGTCAGAGACACAGCGGGAATTTCCAGTTTTTATCGTGGAGACCGGCCAGGTCCCCAGTTGACTCACTTGGAGGATGCTGGCAGGCCCGAATCCCCAAAGTGAGCTCATTTTGTAGAGTCCCAGGGTGAGAGCTCAAGCCCTTGTCAAATGAGAGCCAAGATCTTACTACATCTGCCCATCAGACAAACGCAGGGTGAAATGAATCTGGACTTAGGCATCAGCTGGAGGGGGGCTTGAAGTTCAGCTCCGCAGAAGTGGCCTTAGGCGATTCAGTTCAGCTGTTAGCCTCAGTTTCCTCCTGTGTAAGACAGGGGATTAATACATACTTCACAATATTGTGGTTAAGACTGAGTGGGCTTACAGGGGGACGAATGAGGGGAAGGGATAGTTAGGGAGTTGACATGTACAAACCACTATGTTTAACATGGATAACCAGCAAGGACTTACTATATAGCACAGGGAAGTCTGCTCAATGTTACATGGCAGCCCAGGTGGGAGGTGAGTTTGAGTGAGAGTGGACACATGTACATATATGGCTGAGTCCCTTTGCTGTCCACCTGTGTGTGTGTGTGTGTATTTGTGTGTGTATGTGCACACATACTCATTTGTTCAGTCGTGTACAACTCTTTGCACCCCCACGGTCTGTAGCCCACCAGGATCCTCTGTTCATGGGATTTCCCCAGAGTGGGTGGCCATTTCCTACTTCAATAGATCTTCCAGACCCAGGGACTGAACCCAGCATCTCCTGCATTGCAAGCAGATTCTTTACCAATGAGCCAATGGGGCAGTCCACTGTCCACCTGAAACTATCACAGTATTGTTCATCAGTTATACTCCAATATAAAATAAAAAGTTTAGAAAAAATAAAAGATCAAGTGGGCTTACGTAGTCTAGCATACAGGCTGGTGCATAACAGATACTCAACAAAACAGAATTGCTAATACTCAACATGCTTGGTCTCTTAGATTGATATTAATGAACCCAAGTTTCTGTCAGTCAGAAGAAGGATGGAGAGAGGGAAAGTTTGGGAAGTACTGTAGATGACATGTTATTAGTACTCTCCTAGCCTAATTATGGGCTTCCCTGGTGGTTCAGCTTGTAAAGTACCTGCCTGCCAATCCAAGAGAGGCAGGTTTCATCCCCGGGTCAGGAAGATCCCCTGGAGGAGGAAATGGCAACCCACTCCAGTATTCTTGCCTGGGACATCCCATGGACTGAGGAGGCTGGTGGGCTACGGTCCATGGGGTCACAGAGAGTCGGATACAGCTGAGCAACTGAGCACACACAGCCTAGTTACAGACTTTAGGAGGGTTCTGGAGTCTCCCCAGGTCTGAGGGAGTTACAGACATCGACCCTGGTCAGTGTCCTCCTGGGCACCACTTCAAGATCCTCTCAGCCCACTGCTCACACCAGCCACTGCCAAGATGACCAAGTCCAGGCTTTACCAGCCTCACTGGCTGCGTCTCAAGAATTTCTCACCAAGATGCACTGCCCGTTCTTGCTTTCTACCTGTGAGCTTCCTTGTCTGCAGAAGAGAACGCCCCAAAAGCTCCCCGAACACACACCAGGCAGGATGGAGGAGTGAACACTCGCAGAGCCGCCCTGGTCCAACACACAGGAGTCTACGCTGATGCTTCCTGCTTGCCCGTGATCTTCCCCATGGAAAGTCCTCAGACACATTTCACGATGCTTCTCAGGAGGTTGCACCAAACTGAGTACAAGTGGTGGTCACCTCCACAACACTCCCTTCTACTGGCTCTCCCTCAGTCCCCATTCTTTGTTCCTGCGCCCGGGTCACATTCTTAAATTAACTACCCACACACAAGCCTCTGTCTGAGGCTCTGCTTTCAGGGGAATGCAGGCTGACATTACCTATTCCCATTGTTACCCAGAATAACAGGCTTGTGGAGTTGAAAGGGACTTGAAAGAGAGTTTCCTTCGAAGATGAGAACTAAATGGCTGGGTGTTGCTCTGTGCCCTTCACGCCTGTGACAAAGGTCACTAACTCAATGTGACACTCTCTCCCAATGAGCCCAGACACAGCTTCAGAATCCTCTCTGCACTGCTTCACGCAGCCTCCATCAGCTAACTGAGGCTGATGCTCCAGATAAAATTCATTTGCTACCTTGGGTCCTGCAGACCTAGCTGGGGCAAATCTCATTTCTACCACTTGTTAATTATGTAGTCTTGAACTAACTTCCTTAACTTCCATGAATTTCATTTCTCTCATCGACAAAATGGGCATAATAATAGCAAAATAATTTCTTTCACGGTGTTATAATGAATTTTTATTTATTTAATATTTAATTACATAACACAGGGCTTCCCAGGTGGCTCAGTGGTAAAGAATCTGCCTGCCAAGCAGGCAATGCGGGTTTAATCCCTGAGTTGGGAAGATCCCCTGGAGGAGGAACTGGCAACCCACTCTAGTATTCTTGCCTGGGAAATCCCATGAACAGAGGAGCCTGGTGGGCTACAGTCCATGGGGGTCATGAAACAGCTGGACACCACTTAGTGACCAAACAACAACATAACATATTGAAACACCTAAGAACACATCTGGCACATACTGGATACTCAATACATGTAATTCTGTTCTCCCTTGCTTTTATTTTAAAATACAATGAGCAGGGGAAGTACAGACACAGTAACTCATTATATTTTACATCTGTAAAAAGGATACAATAATTTATATGCCATTCCTCATTGTAGAGAGAATCAAACAACATAGTGAAGAGATCACAGTACTGTTTCCAGTAATAATATTAGGATTATTACAAACATTAAGTTAGTAATAATACCATTACTCATGTTATTTCAAATGAAAAATTCTAAGGCTAGTGAGTGTAGTAAGCATGTCTTTTTACTCTATTTTTGATGGTTTGACATCTGGGGCCTTGCTGACACTAGAGGGACCACCTCTCCCAGCATTACCCAACCATTCTATCTAGAGATAAGACATGGCTCACCTGCAAGCACAACTTTCATATGCAAACTCATCAACCCAGAGTTCACACTGCAACCACCTCCTTTATTTTGGATTCTCACAATTTGGGTGACTATTCCCCTGCCCTAGTCACACTGTGGCCTGGCACCAGACATCTAGTAACAGCCCCTACGCCCTGGAGCATGCTAACGTCATTCAAACTAGCCAATCCTAAGCGTGTTTACCCTGCCTTGCTGTCCCTTCCTCTGGAAACCACAAAAAGCTTTGTTTCTCATATTTTTCCCTTGCTCTCTAGGCCTCCTGACCAACTCTGGTGCTTCCCTGGGTGCCCCCACTCTTACCCGCAGTGTGGTATTATTCACCATACCTGAGTAATAACAAAACAAACCCTCATATGAAAACAATGAGGCTCAGAGATCAATGTCACCTACCTGATTGAAGGCAGAACCATCAGTCCCTGATCTATTACACTGCGCTGCCTCCCATCTGAGGCATCAGGCAAACCTGACCACCATCTACAGGAAGACAAGCCCAAGGCAGGGTCTGTTGATCAACAAATACTGACCAAGGAGTTCTCCAAGCACCTTGGAGGCCCTGCAGCATGGTGGGAAGGGGAAGGAGGAGGAAGTTCAGTAAGTCTTAGGGTGACCTTCCTGGCCTGGTCAGCTCTGAACCCACTGATGGGGGAAGAATCTGGAGTCTTGACTACAGAAACCTGAAACTGCTGTAGCTCACCACAATAAAAGATTTATTCTTAAATGTCACAACCAGTGTTTACATGAGAGGAGAGACATTACTTCTGATGTCACAGCTAAAAGGAGGTATACATGATAAAATGTGAAAGGTCATCAAGCTGCTAATTTCTGACTCCAAAGGTCCTCCCTCTAAACCAAAATCAAGGCCGTGAACAATTCTGCCATCACTTTTCTCCTTTTTGATGGATGGGCTTGATGATGTTTATGATCACTTACACCTCTAAATGGGCTTCCCTGGTGGCTCAGACAGTAAAGAATCTGCCTGCAATGCGGGAGACCTGGGTTCAATCTCTGGGTCAGAAAGATCCCCTGGAGAAGGGAATGGACCCACACGAGTATTCTTGCCTGAAGAATTCCATGGACAGAGGAGCCTGGTGGGCTACAGTCCATTGGGGTCACAAAGAGTCGGACACACCTCTAAATAACTATACTTTTTACATTATTTTACAAAAACTCAAAAGGTTCCCTTTCATCTATTAGCTACACAAGAAAGGTATCAGAAAAATTAAAGAAACAGCCAGCAACAAAGAATAATCATATGCCAAATTATAAGAACTAGCAAACAAAGAGGATGGCAGGCCAGTGACTTATTTTAAAAAATGTGGAAACTGATCAAACTATAATGTGAGTAGAAGATATCAGACTTTTATGAAGATAGAAATTCAGACTGCAAGAAGTCTGAGAGATTATGAAATATGAAAATCTTCATTCTATGAAGAAGGACACAAGTTCAGAGTGGCTAAACAAACTGCTTTAAGATGAAGCAGCTAACAAATAAGAAAAATACTGATGTTTGAAAGTCTAGAGATGTGAACCCACTCTAGCATACCTACATATCATAGGTAACATGGATTATTTCGGGGAAAAATAAAGAAATTCCGACAGTTTACAACTTCATTTTCAGTTGGGCAAGCCGAGGAGAGGATCAATATTTCACAGAATATTTTATATGATAATTTTAAAAATTAAATGTAGATATGAGATCTCTGAAGTCAAAATTCATGATCAAAATGGTCTCGAAATGAACATTTACTTCCTTAAAGGGACTGACAATATTTTAAAATATGTATATAGAAGTACAGATTTCTCGCTGGGTTAGAAAAGACTTGAAATGATCAAGCTAGAAAAGGATATGATCAGTTCCTGGACTGGTGGACACTTTTTTAAGGTAAAAAATATGCTTGCCCTCTGTTGACCACCTAAAACTCTACTTAGTGACATGTAGTTTCTACCCGAATGCACATAAACCAGAATATATTTAGAGGCTGGTCTATTTCTAGTCACACAAGTTTTGTTTCCTAAATAAGACTTCGTATTACCATTTTGGGTTGCTCCCAAAAATGCCGGTATTCCATATGGTTGAAGATGGGGTCCCATCTTCTTCACAAGACCTTGTGTGAACTGTGTATAGTACTGTCTTCAACCCGTTTGTTGGTTCCTATTGCATATTCCATGGTGAGGAGGAATGCAGGGTTTGTGAGAGAGGCAGGAAATGAGAAAGACAGGCATGTTCCAAAGTTGAGATTCTGAACTGCTTTCCAAATTTTTTCAGATGTGAAAATTTCTTTAGTTTGCAAAAACTGTTATAAATGATAGCACAGAACATATACATTCAGCTTTTGGAGAATCACACAGTATGGTAGCTATCCTAATTACAGCTCAAAAACCTACTACAGTAAATTTTTTAATGCATCAAGAATATTATAGTTGAAATTTTATCTCACTTAAAGAATTATATATTTGTAAAAAAGTCTGTAGACATCTGGAAAGGGTCACTGGGATGTATTAAATTTATTTTTGATACAATATGAGAGTAAACTTAACTGCTCATGAGTGATCATATTGATTTTCTTTTCAGATTCCTCTTCAGTTACATGCTTAATTTAGGTCAATTTTATTTATATTAACCAAATAATGAGCCCCCAAATTTCTAGAATTTCTGTAACACTGATAATAACTTACATGCAATGGAATTAAAACAATGAATTATTAATACCTGGGTAGAATTAGCTTGAGAAGATAACACAAATAGGTAAGAAAATACATTATTTCACTTAGTTCTCACAGTGCCTTTGAAGCCTTGGTTAAATGATTTGGGGAATAGGGCTACCAACCATTTACAATAATAGTACAAGTTTACACAGTATTAAGGGTGTCTATTTTAATAGCTCATATCCGTTTCAAGAGGAAGCTAGTTTTGGTGGCCGTTACTCATGTAAAAGCTCAAATCCCTCCAATGAGCTTTCAGATAACTGTTACATGCATTAATCTTATGAATCTAAATTAACCAAAAGACTCCACATTCTATTATTCATTGTTATGGCTATTAGAGAATAATAAATGTTTTTCAGGTATATCTAACATTATTAAACTGGTAGGCAACCCATTCCCGTATTTTTGCCTGGAGAATTCCACGGGTAGAGAAGCCTGGGAAGCTACAGTCCAAGGGGTTGCAAAGAGTTGGATAAGACTGAGCACACGCACACATACACACATTCCCTACATATAATGAGAGAGCAAGAAAGAGCAGGTCCACTGACAGAGTCTTCTGTGTACCTGAAACTACACCAAGCATTTAACAGCATGATCCCATTTACTCCTCAAATCAAAACTGTGATATGTGTTATTATCCCCAGTTTACTTAGGAAAGCACTAAGGCCCAAAGAAGTAATTTAAGAGATTATGGGATTAAGATTATAAAACTAATAAAATTATATAATCAATAGTTGGCTATGCTTGAATTCAAAGATTCATTTGATTTTAGGTATAACCCAAATGCCTGACTTGACAATTTGAAAAATCAAACCCAATCAAAACAATTTCTTCAACAAAAGAATCACCTACCTTTGAGTGGTTCTAATGCCTAACAGATTTTCCAAAACAGACTGCAAACTATATGAGATTAGTTGCACAGAATTATGAGCTACACGCCAGTTTTTTCATGTATCACCCCATTATATATCTCTGCAAAAAGTATTATGTGATTTAAAATTTAAAATACTGTTTTTCATGATCATGACCATCATACTCTGTTAAACATGTTCTTCTGGGTTAAACCATCATTAAATTATAAAATCATTAGCATCACTCACTGAACAAAACAAATTAAATGCATTACACATTTTAATACATTATTAAACTTTAAAATCGGAAACAAATCCCTTAAGAAATGTATGGGAGGGGCTGGTAGAGTGCCTTGATGAAACTTGACAAACTTGACAAACACAGATACTTTGAATCTTCACTCTTTTTTCTTCACCAAAGAGATCTTTATACTTGGAGACAATGGTAAGATTCATTATAGTGGGAAGATTGTTAAAGAAGAGGGAACACAGACTCCTTGACATCCAAGCATGTCTCAGGCATATCGCTGTTAGATTAAAAGCTTATGAAGTACGTAAAAGCAGAGAGCCCAGAAGCAGATAGCCTTCACACCATCTTCTGCCTGTCCTCCAAGTGACGTACAAAAGCCATTTTTTTATTCCCTTTTTCTAAAGACTGCCTTGTTGTTGTTGTTCAGTCGCCCAGTCATGTCTGACTCTTTGTGACCCCATGGACTGCAGCATGCCAGGCCTCCTTGTCCCTCACCACCTCCTCAAGTTTGCCCAAGTTCATGTCCATTGCGTCTGTGATACCATCCAGCCCATCTCATCCCCTGACGTCCTCTTCTCCTTCTACCCTCAATCTTTCAATAAAGATTGCTTTATTCCCGTGTGACATTTCCATTCCCTGTTACATTTTGGTTTTTCAACCTTTCATAAAAAAATTTAAATATTAATATTTGAATGTGAAAAAGAATAGCTACATGTATATATACAACTGAACTACTTGCTGTACACATGAAATTAACATAACCTTGTTAATCAATTCTACTCCAATATAAAATAAAAAGTTAAAAAAACAAGATTTTTAGAATACTTGAATGTGCTCCACCCATTACATTTCACAGTAGTATCAACCGCTCATGGACAGTCTGAACTTTCTGTATTTCTAGTCTTTTCTTCTCCTCCTCCAAGGCAAGCTGATCTTCTCGCTCCACCCCTCAAATTTCATCTATCTTGGCCCATGTCTCCACTTCTATCCCACCACCCCAGCCAAGCACACAAGGGAAAGTCTTGTTTTCCCTGAAGACTGAGATCCAGCTCATCCTGCAAACACTGGGTCAATTGTCACCTCCTCCCTGGGTTGTTCTCAGACCAACAAGGAAGCAGTGCTCTCCCCTTCCTTTCAGAAGTCCACCAGGAGCTCATGTTCTCCCCTTTCCTCTTTACCCATCTTCATCACTTAGTATTGTCAGTGATGCTGTTCTCTGAACACATGCCCTTACTCTTCACCAAAATGCATCACTATAAGCCATACTGGAAAATTGGAAAGCAGACTGTCATCAAGCTTATTCACGTTCTTCACTGGGCACCATGCAAGATACTCCAAAAACAAGGAGTAACAATAAGACACAGGTGAAGCAAAAAAAAAAAAAAAAAAATATATATATATATATATATATACACACACACATATATATGCTGCTGCTGCTGCTAAGTCGCTTCAGTCGTGTCTGACTCTGTGCGACCCCACAGACGGCAGCCCACCAGGCTCCGCCATCCCTGGGATTCTCCAGGCAAGAATACTGGAGTGGGTTGCCATTTCCTTCTCCAGTGCATGAAAGTGAAAAGTGAAAGTGAAGTCACTCAGTCGTGTCCGACTCTTAGCGACCCCATGGACTGCAGCCTACCAGGCTCCTCTGTCCATGGGATTTTCCAGGCATATATGTATATATATAACACTTCTGTATCTTTAAAAAAAATGGGGGAGAAACTATGGCTTATGTCATAGAATTTTAGGGCTGAAATGAATCTTGGAGCCCCTCAGTTTACAGGTGGAGACCCTAACGCAAAAGGGGTGAGAAATTGTCCTGAATTTCAGAGCTAGGATGGTACAGGAACAGAACTTGAGCACAGCTGTTGACACACAGACCAAAGCTCTTTCTAGGATATTCTACTGCAAAAGAAAAGCGAACGTGTCAGTCGCTCAGCCATGTCCAACTCTTTGAAACCGAATGGACTGTAGCCCTCCAGGCTCCTCTGTCCACGGAATTCTACTGTCCTGTTGTAAATGCCTATTAAAAGGGTATACTTTTCACACCAATTATTTAAGGAGCCTTAATTTGCAATAAAGTGTTCAACTACCATACAGAATAAAACTACTGAATCATAAATCTAAAACCAATACACTCCTCCTCACAATAAACACTAAACAAACAATAACACGAAAAAAAGCATGGTGAGCTCCTGGAGAGTGGCAGCCACACCTCTATCCTCATGGTGCCCAGCACCCTTGGGTCACACCTATGCTGTGGGGGACCCCACTGTCCATTGCCAGCCTCCTCTGGCCCTGCACGTGGCTGGGCACTAGAGCTGTAAAATGTATCCAGGGGAAATCTGAACACCTCTTCCTTTCCCCATAAATCTTCCAGCAGCAGGCCAACATAATCCAAAAATTAATTGGTCACTGAATTCAAAGATTAATTTGCAGCATCTAAATAATTTGAAGCTGTCACAAAAGACCTCCATTGAGAGGATTTAGAACTAACATTCTCAAGCCAGGTTGAAGATTGGACTTTATGGGGGGTGTTGAAAACAACTTCCTTAGACTTCACCAGATGAATCACAATCTCAGGGATGGGATCTGAGCATCACTTAATTCTAATTTGATCCATCACTTTAATTCTGATAATTCTGACACACAGAATTGAGAACCATATGTTTGAAGGGTGGAAGTTTTGTCACTTGGATCCTTCCCTTTTTTTCTTTCTGTTTCCTGTCCAATTGGCAAGACTTTTTCAAATGCAAGTGACAAAAACCCACCCTTCTTCGGCTCAGAGGGGAATGTGCTCATGTAACTGAAGTCAACAGTGACAGAAACAGGGATGGGGTGCCTCAGAACATCCTCCTAAGACCCTCTATTTTCTGAGTCCCTCTCTCACTTGATGACCCCCTCTGGCCTGTCTCCCAGCTTAAATTCCACAGCCAGGCATCATAACCACTCCCTGACTTAAGCCTTCAACAGTCCAGTCCCTCTCACGTGACACAGGGCCATGAGCAGAAGTGCAAGCTCTGCTTTCTCCACCCAGAGCCACTGCAGTGACTGTGGCCAAAGCAAAACCCACCCCCATGCTGACAGCTCTCCCCTTCAGTTCACGACTCCAACCCCAAGTGACCCCGACTCCCGCCACACTGCCCCACTCAACTCACTCCCTCGTTTCTGGACAATTCCCACTTTTAACGGATCGGGTAAGGCTGACTTTTAATTTCACGGCTGCAGTCACCATCTGCAGTGATTTTGGAGCCCCCAAAAATAAAGTCTGTCACTGTTTCCACTGTTTCCCCATCTATTTGCCATGAAGTGATGGGATCGGATGCCACGATCTTCATTTTCTGAATGTTGAGCTTTAAGCCAACTTTTTCACTCTCCTCTTTCACTTTCATCAAGGGGCTCATCAGTTCTTTGCTTTCTGCTATAAGGGTGGTGTCATCTGCATATTTGAGGTTACTGACATTTCTCCCGGCAATCTTGATTCCAGCTTGTGCTTATCCAGCCCAGCATTTTGCATGATGTACTCTGCATATAAGTTTAATAAGCAGGGTGAGAATACACAACATTGACATACTCCTTCCCAATTTGGAACCAATCTGTTGTTCCTTATGCAGTTCTAGCTGTTGCTTCTTGACCTGTATACAGATTTCTCAGGAGGCAGGTAAGGTGGTCTGGTATTCCCATCTCTTGAAGAATTTTCCAGTTTGTTGTAACCACATAGTCAAAGGCTTTGGAGTAGTTGATAAAGCAGAAGTAGATGTTTTTCTGGAACTCTCTGGCTTTCTCAGTGATCCAGTGGATGTTGGCAATTTGATCTCTGGTTCCTCTGCAGGAATTTTTCAAAATTCAGCTTGAACATCTGGAAGTTCATGGTTCACATACTGTTGAAGCCTGGCTTGGAGAATTTTGAGCATTATTTTGCTAGCCTGTGAGATGAGTGCAATTGGGTGGTAGTTTGAACATTCTTTGGCATTGCTTTTCTTTGTGATTGGAATGAAAACTGATCTTTTCCAGTCCTGCGGGCACTGCTGAGTTTTCCAAATTTCTTGGCATATTGAGTGCAGCACTTTAACAGCATCATCTTTTAGGATTTGAAATAGCTCAACTGGAATTCCATCACTTCCACTAGCTTTGTTCGTAGTGATGATTCCCTAAGGCCCACATGACTTCACATTCCAGGATGTCTGGCTCTAGGGAAGTGATCATACCATCATGGTTATATAAGTCATGAAGATCTTTTTTGTATAGTTCTTCTGTATATTCTTACCACCTCCTTTTAATATCTTCTGCTTCTGTTAGGTCCATATTATTTCTGTCCTTTATTGTGCCCACCTTTGCATGAAATGTTTCCTTGGTATCACTAATTTTCTTGAAGAGATCTCTAGTCTTTCCCATTCTACTGTTTTCCTCTCTTTGCATTGATCACTGAGGAAGGCTTTCTTATCTCTCTTTGTTATTCTTTGGAACTCTGCATTCAAATGGGTAGATCTTTCCCTTTCTTCTTTGCCTTTAGCTTCTCCTTGGAAGAAAAGCTTCTTCCTTTAGCTTGCTCCTTGGAAGAAAAGCTATGAACAACCTAGACAGCCTATTAAAAAGCAGAGACATTACTTGCTGACAAAAGTCTGTCTAGTCAAACCTATGGTTTTTCCAGTAGTCATGTATGGATATGAGAGTTGGACTATAAAGAAAGCTGAGTGCTGAAGAATTGATGTTTTTGAAGTGTGGTGTTGGAGAAGACTCGTGAGAGTCCCTTGGACTGCAAGGAGATCCAACCAGTCCATCCTAAAGGAAATCAGTCCCGAATATTCATTGGAAGGACTGATGCTGAAGCTGAAACTCCAATCCTTTGGCCACCTGATGCAAAGAACTAACTCATTGGAAAAGACCCTGATGCTGGGAAAGATTGAAGGCAGGAGGAGAAGGGGACAACAGAGGATGAGATGGTTGGATGGCATCATTGACTCGATGGACATGAGTTTGAGCAAGCTTCCAGAGTTGGTGATGGACAAGGAAGCCTGGTATGCTGCAGTCCATGGGGTCGCAAAGAGTTGGACACAACTGAGTGACAGAATTCATTGATTGATTAAGTCTGACTAACAGTATGGAGGGCAATCTGCTTTACTGAGATCCACCCACTTAAATATTTATCTCATCCAAAAACACCCTCACAGAAACATCTAGAATAGTGCTCAACCACATATCTGGGCACTGTGGCATTTCCAAGTTGACATTGTGGTATATCTCTCCCAAACAAACCTCTTGTGGAAAAGGAGGACTGGGTTAGACAGGGGCACTGACCGTTCCTCACAGGATGAGGCAGGAAGGTGGAACGAAGGACTGAGAGCTGATTGGCGGGTGTGTGTGGTGCTGAGTCTGTGAAAATTATCTTCAGATTACTTCAGTCCTCTTGAAAAGTAGGAATCAAGGTCCTCTGATAAGAGGGAATATGGTGGACCAGGTGTCAGGAGTTTGAGAACCAAACGGAAGGGAAGGTGGGAAACAGAAGTGTACATAATGGCAAATAAAGCTGTTAAGCAATATGGACTTAAGAGAATAGGGAAGTCTGAACTTTGAAGACTGGGACCTATTTGCAAATGTCTTCCTAATTCCGCTATAAACTCCTTAGAAGCAAAAATGGTATCTTATTCTGCTGTCTACTTACCTCAGGGTTTTTCACCCTTGAAGTCACTGAACAGTGAACACCTGCTTTCCTTTAAGGGCCTGAGCAATGAGACCTTTTCAAACTCACCTGTCTGCCTCCAATACTCTTTCTATACCCAGAGGTAAAATAACTTGTGAAAAGTCTTACCTCAAATAAGTAGCGGAACTGGAAATTTAACTCTTCTCTGTGGTTCTATAGCTTGAACCATTCTGATATATTGCCACCTGAAGTATTCTGAACAAGTGTAAATGATCAAATAACTTAACTCTCTTCTATTCTGGTTTTGTACCAAGAGTTTCATCTGATTTTTCCTGAAATAGCCTTCCTGTCTCTGCTCTAAGTTCCAGGGACAAGCTTTAATTTCCAAATGTCCTTACTCAATCCCTTTCAAACAACTCTCTGCTTTAATTCTCAGAAACAGTGTTGCTCTGAGTCTTTAGGAATGCTATGTTTTTCATAGCCTTGAACTTACTCTGGGATTCAGGGTCTTGTGTGATCCCTCTATGTTGGGCCCTGAAACTATTCTCATAGCTTATAGTTGTCAAAGGGGAATTCCTGACAACTGGCTTAGCTCTGACTCAGGTGGAGTCATAGGTCAGGCTCTTCATAGTCAACTCTGTATGTCAGGTTTACCAGCATTTTGTGAAGCAATAATGACTACAAAAAAAACTGTCCACAGCCTTTTAATTCCATATTATGAGGAATATTGATTCTTTCCAAGGAAAGTTCTATCTTAAAATTATTACTGCATTACTAATTAATATATTACTAAATGCACCAGGCATTTTTTCTAAGTGCTGAGAACACAGAGATGAATGAAAAGAAAAGTGATTGTCATACTAGTTGCTGACACACCGACTAGGGAGCGATACATATTGACACATAATTATGACACATTGTGAAGTGAATTCTGAGATGCTAGGAGAGGCTCAGGGAGATGGCAAACTCTGCTTGGGAAAGATCTGGAAAATTTCCAGAGAGATGGAGCTTTGACACTGGGACTAAAAGGGAGAAAGAAAGGTATGATAATCGAGTCAGAAAGAGACATATTGGGACTTCCCTGGTGGTTCAGTGGTTAAGACTTCGCCTTCCAAACAGGGGGTGTGGGTTCAATCCTTGGTCAGGAAACTAAGATCCCATATGCCTTGCGGCCAAAAACCCAAAACATAAAAACAGAGCAATATTTTAACAAATTTAATAAAGACTTTAAAAGAGGTTCCTATTTAAAAAAAAAAATCTTTAAAAAAAAAAGAGAGAGAGATGCTGTGTTTGAGGACAGGTACCTTCTGTAGAGCTGAAATACATGTATTTTGGGAATTAATTTGAGAATGTCAGACTCCTGGTAGAATCACATCATTTCCTTAATGATTATCTCCTCTGACTTCCTCGTTCATAGATGAGAAAACTGAGGCTCAGAGGTAGTGAGAAATGTTATCATACCATTTCCTCTTCTATGGGAGTTCCATTTTTGTTGCTGATTTCATAAATACCATGATCTTTGTTCTCTCTGAATAAGGATACATATATACATATACAGGTTATTTTCCTGACCTGCATGCAACTGTAGCATCTTAATAAATCTGGAAATAGCAGTTGAAAAAAAAAATTAAAAAGCTCCTACTGCTCTGTATTTTTCTTCACTCCCAAGGCTTCGGAGACCCTGTGAAAATTTATGCTCTGGATATCATCAAAATTCCAGGCATTTTCTGTCATCCTGTGACAGACAGAAACAATGCTCCTGCAATGTTTCTTCCTTGTTTTTCCTTTTATTGATAATAATCAGTTTTAAGGAAGGGGGTGGATTTGAAAATAAATCTATACCTATCACAAAACAGTTAGAAAACTGTCAGTATTCGAAGTTATTGACAGATCAAGAATGACCAATTTTAACTGGTTGAATAACCTAGTATTATTCTAAATGTATTAGCCATGTCATGAGATGGCCTACAAATATGAATCATCCTCAGTTACTTAAAGGCTTTCTTTCCCATCACAGAAACACAGTGCTTAAGACTCCAGTTCTGTGTTCTTTTTTATAAGACAGTGACAGTTTTAAAGTCCAAAAACAGACGCTATTTCAGCTGCTGGTTCTATTTGGCCAGCATTTCTTCTCAAATATGACTGTCTTAAAAGAGTACAAATACCGAGTTTCAAACGGGGATTGAGTTATCTTAGTCCCACTAAAGCAGACTGAGAAAACTGACACGAATCAGTCACTTTGGCTTCTAAAAAGAGGAAAAACTAGCCCTTTAAAAATATTATAGTTGCCTATAAAGTGGAAGGCAATTTTCATCTATCTTGCAAGGCAATGTAATTAAGAACATTTTTACCTACCTACACAACTTTATTAACTTATGTTTGGAACTAAGGAAACTGTTTGAGAGCAGATCTCAACATACGGAAAAGCACAAGAACAAATAAAGCATGTAGATGTTTCAGGAACAAGACTTTTGTTTGAACATTTTTGAGAGCTATGTGTTGTTCTCAAGGTAAGGCAAACCCTGCCCAGGAAGTCAACTGCAATACCACAGGGTTCAGACATAAATCATATACAATGAGAAAGGGCATTGCTAAGATTTGGTCTAGCAATACTATTCTATTGTAGATCCACCCTGTAAAAATCAAGCCCAGGCAGAGCCATTTTGTGAAAAAATAAGAAAAATAGAAGAGCTGATTAAATACAAAAGAAGAAGAAACGTAATCAGTGAAGAGATGAAACATAAGGTTGGATCTTTGTCAAATAACATGAGAACTATTTACAGAACTGTTACCCAGAAATTTCATGGCAATGGCACTTTCTCTATTTTCTGTGATAGCTTATCTCTCTAGCAAAAAAAAATATACTGAATCCTTGGCTAAGAAATTAACTGCTAAAGTTTTCCCCCTATTTTTGTTTAATTAAATAGTTGGAAACAATATTCAACATAGCGCAAAGGAACCTGAGTCTACTTTACAAGTAAAACGAGTGAAATCTGAGTAGCACAATCAGACATTAGTCTACACTAATGTGGCATTAGTCTATACCATCTGCAGACTCTTTATTGCTTATGGCTGGGACTCAAACAACCCTGAGTCACAGTGTCACTATGACTTTATTCCATGGTCCCTACGAACACTGTAGGATTTGATTTTCTATACCTTTCTTTTTAGGTTGAAACATCCCACCCAAGGAATAAGTTAGAAAAAGCTGTGTGGTGGCTCTGTTATTTGCAGTCCAAAGACTCTGACTCCAACCACCAATGGAGTAGGTTCCATCTCCAGTGTCTCCCTGCACGGTAAATCTAGAGATTAAAATAAGAGGGGAAAGTTCCGTAAATACATACGGGGAAATTTCAACAGAGAAAGAAAAACACTTATTTGAATCAATTCCTTCAGAAAAATAAAAATTTGAAAGACTTCACTTTGGGATTTCTTCCCTTAAATAGAAAGAGGCACTTTAACTTCAAAATATGTCCTTTCTTTTTTTTTTAGAATTGCAGTATTAAGCCACGTTGCCATTTGCCCACAGATGTATCAGAGTCACAAGTGCTGTGGTCAAAAGTCTTTCCCCTTCTTCAGTTGACTGGTGATTTCATATGTTCTAGGAATATTTTTATCTTTTGGCATGATGCTCTATACCATATGGTATAACACACTGACAAGCAAAAAGGGTAGAACTAGTTTGAAATATATACACATATATACACACATATATTTATACATTTATATATTCACACACACATACACTGCATGCATAGTGAAAGAAGTTGCATGGATGCCTGCAAAGAAATAAGGGCAAAGTGACACACTCTGCATACAGAACTGAGCTTCTTTGTCCCTGTGGAAAAAAGTCATTCAAAATCCTAAGCAAGACTGAAAGTTCACTATTGGCCTGAAAGCATTCAAGAGACACATCAGAAACCCCTATTCTTTGCTACAGGATCAAGTAATATTTGAACTGCCTGTAACACTTTTTCACACAATATTTAATGCTGCTTCCCTAAGTGCAATAGTAACTGCAGCAGCCCCACACAACAAGTTGCAGAATCCATTTAGGAAACAGTGTTAAAATGGGAAATACACTGCTGCTGCTGCTAAGTCGCTTCAGTCATGTCCAACTCTGTGTGACCCCATAGACAGCAGGCCACCAAGCTCCCCTGTCCCTGGGATTCTCCAGGCAAGAATACTGGAGTGGGTTGCCATTTCCTTCTCCAGTGCATGAAAGTGAAAAGTGAAAGTGAAGTCCCTCAGTCGTGTCCGACTCCTAGCGACCCCACGGACTGCAGCCTACCAGGCTCCTCCGTCCGTGGGATTTTCCAGGCAAGAGTACTGGAGTGGGGTGCCATTGCCTTCTCCGGGGAAATATACTAAACTATCTTTAGTGGATTCCAGAGGGTGAAAATATCTTTCATCTTGGATTTCAGTTTCCTTCAACATGATTTTCCTTTTGAAAACAGTGATCTTGAATCAAATTTTACAAATTTTTCAAATTTTACAATCTTTTAACAAAAGGATTAATGTGTGACACAGCCTGCTCATTATTCTTCCTGTCAAGAGGTCATTTTCGTTGTTCAGTCGCTCAGTCATGTCTGATTCTGTGACCCCATGGACTGTAGCCCGCCAGGTTCCCCTGTCCATGGGATTTTCCAGGCAAGAATACTGGAGTGGGTTGCCATTTCCTTCTCCAGGGGATCTTCCCCATCCAAGGATCAAACCAGGGTGTTCTCCATTAGCAGGTGGATTCTTTACCACTGAGCCAACGTGAGTTTCCTTTTGAAAACAGTGATCTTGAATCAGATTTTACAAGTTTTCAAAAAGATTAAGGTGTAACAGCCTGCTCATTATTATTTCCATGGAATCCTCCAGGCAAGAATACTGGAGTGGGTAGCCATTCCCTTCTCCAGGGGATCTTCTCAACTCAGGGATAGAACCAATGTCTCCTGCATTACAGGCAGATTCTTCCCTGTCTGAGCCACCAGGGAAGCCCTGTCAGTAGGTAGGAACTCTGAGGAAACACACAGAGGAAAAGCTTCTTAACAATGATTTCTTGGGTAGGACACCAAAAGCACAGGCAACAAAAGCAAAACTGAGTAAGCGGGGCCATGCCAAACCCAAGAGCTTCTGCACAGGAAAGGAAACGACTGATAAAATGAAAAAGCAACCTACAGGATGGGAGAAAATATTTGCAAACCATATATCTGACAAAGCATTTACTATTCAATATCTATAGGTAACTCCAACAACTTTATAGCAAAAAACCAAATAACCTGATTAAAAATGCAAAAAGGAACTGAATAGATGTTCTTCTAAAGAAGACATACAAATGTCCTTCTCATACAAATGTGAGTAGGTCCTCAACATAACTAATCATCAGAGCAATGCAAATCAAAACCAGAATGAGATATAACTTCACACCTGTAAGGATGACTACTATTAAAAAGAAAAAAGCCAAGTGCTGGCAAAGATGTAGAGGAAAGGGAACTTTTGTACTGTTGGTGGGGATGTAAATTGGTACAGTCACTCAAAAAAAACAGAAAGTTCCTCAAAAAGTTAAAATTAGAACTACCATATGATCCAACATTTCCACTTCTGGGTATATATCCCCCCCCAAAATTGAAATAAGGATATGTGTACTTCCAGGAGGGATATGTGCACTTCCATGTTCATTAAATCATTATTCATAATAGCTCAAGACACAGAAGCAACCTGAATGTTCATCAATGGGCAAATAGATAAAGAAAATGGGGTTTATACATACAATGGATTATTATTCAGTCTTAAGAAGGAAGCCCTGCCATTTGTGACAACATGAATGAACCTCAGGGAAATGATGTTAAGCCATATAAGCCAAATACAAAAGAATAAATACCATGTCTTATCACTTATATGAGGAATCACAAATAGTTAAACTTATAGAAGAAGAGATTAGAATTCGGGTTAACAGGGGCTAGAGGGAGGAGAAAACAGACAAGTATTAGTCAAAAGGTACAAAGTTTCAGTTACACCAGATAAATAAGTCCTAGAGATCTACTGTACACCATAGTGCCTCTAATTAATACTGTGGTGGTGGTGTCTGACCCCATGGACTGCAGCACCCCAGGCCCCTTTGTTCTCCACCACCTCTCAGAGTTTGCTCAAATTCATGTCCACTGAGTTGGTGATGCTCTCTAACCATCTCATCCTCTGCTCTGCTGCTCCTTTCTCCTTTTGCCCTCAATCTTTCCCAGCATCAGGGTCTTTTCCAATGAGTTGGCTCATTGCATCAGGTGGCCAAAGTATTGGAGTTTCAGCTTTAGCAGCAGTACTTTCAGTGAATATTCAGGGTTGATTTCCATTAGGATTGACTGGTTTGATCTCTGTGCAGTCCAATAGTCTTCTCCAGCACCACAATTCAAGAGTTATCAATTCTTCGGCACTCAGCCTTCTTTAGGGTACAACTCTTACATCCGTACATGACTACTGGAAAAATAGCTTTGACTATATGGACCTTTGTCAGCAAAGTGATGTCTCTGTTTTTTAATACGCTGTCTAGGTTGTCATCTATACTTAAAAATTTGCCAAGAGGGTAGATGTAGATGCTATGTTAAGTGTTCTTAATAATAATAAAGAAAGTAGGTGGGAGAAAACTTTTGCAGATGATGGATTATGTTTATGACACATGTTGTGATGGTTTCATTGATGTATGTGCTGTGCTGTGCTTGGTTGCTGAATCGTGTCTGACTCTTTGTGACCCTATGGACTGCAGCCCACCAGGCTCCTCTGTCCATGGGGATTGCCCAGGCAAGAATACTGGAGTGGGTAGCCTATCACTTCTCTAGGGGATCTTCCCGACCCAGAAATCGAACTGGGGTCTCCCACATTGCAGGTGGATTCTTTACCAGATGAACTACCAGGGAAGCCCTCATTGATGTATAATTATCTCCAAATTCATCAAATTGTATACATTAAACATATACAGCTTTGCATATGTCAAAAAAAAAAAAAGAGAGAGAGAGACAGGGTCCTGCATGATCAGTCCCTTTCTCCACTGTCTCTGAACAAAGGACGATGTAGACACACAGTGAACCTCAATTCCTCTGCTAAGCCATTAAGTGGGGGGTGCAAAAGCTAGTAAATAGAAAAATGAAAAAGAAATGTTTTCTCACACTGGCCAACAGATGTGACTTTCATACAATCTAATGTAAGAAGGAGACAACAGACTAGCACCGCCTGCTTTTTTTTCAATCTTAACATATTCTTCTTTTAAAAGTCCAAGTGTACATATTCATATTTTAGTTAAATTTTTACTAGAAATGCTTAAAAGTCATATTAGATTTTAATACTTTCATTCTTAGTCAAGGGTAAGGGCATATGCCAAAACATTATTGCAAGAAAACTTCAAGAGAACATGAAAAAAAATGCTAAATTTTTAAAAAATGAAGTCAGCACTGTGGCTTTGAACCATAACTGCACTGTATTCTAGCTGTGTGACTTTGGGAACATTATTTCAGTGAGACTTATTTTTGTACCCCTATAAAAATGAGGAAAGTTATTGTGAGGGAGGACTCTATCAATTCACTCTACTAATGGCTATAAAGTCCTTGCCTCAGTGTCTCTTAGGCACACAGGAAGTGCTCAGAAGGGTTGGCTGCCATTATTACAAGTCAAACAAATTCTGTAGGAGTGTGTACTCAAGACACAAAAATAGACTGAAAAGTCAGTCATATCGGAGTAGCTGAACATCTCCACCAGGTAACAGGCCATTATCCAAAGATGTTAACCCCTTCACTTCCTGCCCCCAAAGTACAGCCCTGCCAAAACGCTGGGCAACAAGCTGCCTGTCTTTTGGAATAAAATGGTTTGGGGACCAGACTTCTAAAGAGCAGCTGATACAAAGCAGAGCTTTTACCACGGCAATGCTGATTTTCAAACAGAAAACCTGGTCTCTTTAATATTTACAAGTAATCAGCCCACCATTATTAGTGATCAGGGTACTAAAGACCAAAATGTGCATGAATCTATGATTAACCCAAATCGGGCTCTGCTCTTTCACAAACAAGCTCTGATTTGTTCAACAAAGCACACTATTCATCAACAGAGGGGAGAGGAACCATAAGCCAAGTTATACAAATCCAGTGCCTAGACCTGGAAGTTAACAATATGTATTTTTAAATTCTGAATTTTCAGAAGCAGGAAATCTTAGGAATTGACTGCACTCTAGTTGCTATGTTTTCAGTTAGGTTTACACTAAAGAATAATCCAGCGGACTTCCCTGCTGGTCCAATGGTAAAGAATCCGCCTGCCAATGCTAGAGACATGGCTTCAATCCTTGATCCAGGAAGATCCCACAAGTTGAGGAGCAACTAAGCCCATGCACCACTATTACTGAGCCTGTGATCTAGAGCCCATGCTCCACAAGAGAGGCCACTGCAGTGAAAAGCCCATGCACCACAATGAAAAGTAGCCCCCTACTCGCTGCAACTAGAGAAAACCTATACCAAGCAATGAAGACCCAGAACAACCAAAAATAAATAAATAAAATAAAAAAAACTATCATTGCACCAATATATGTTCTCCATTTATAAATACTCATGCTAGGTAAGCACTCGCTTATGAAATCTTTCATTAAAGTTGCAGAAAAAATGATACATATGACATTCATCATTTTTGTATATAGTTTGTATGTTTTGATATCAATACCTATGACTCTAAAATAGTTATATTGAAATAAATAACAATTACTGCACCAAACCGATTCCCTTATCCTGCATTATAATAAGTATTGACCGAAGACCTATTCAGTGTCAGATATTGCGCTTCATGCAAAAACTAAAGTGAAGCTTTCAAAGTTTCTTCTTCATTATTATCAATTATTTAGGATAAAGTTACGAAGGGAAATGACAATGGACTTAAATCCTCTTATGATTGTACTTTTAATAAAATTTCTATTAATTTTTGTATTAAGCAATTACAGACGTAATGAATCCTCTCCACTTTGCTATAGACCAAAAAAAAAAAAAAAAAGATCCAATCCCAAATACTTCATTGTTGAAAAAAAACATGCCAAAGCCATAAAAATGAGCACTTGGGCCATAAAAATGCATGATATAATAGATGTCACCTTCTCTTCTTCGGCAAAGCAGCTTTCTATAATTTTGTCCTTTGCCTTTCACAGAACAGTAACCTGAAGTTGTTTCAGTGGGGTTTTACTTTGGATAAAGTACAAAAATATTCTTTTCCAAGAAGCCGTTAATCTTTCCTCTGCAGCTGATGGCGCTCTCTGCTCCACTCAATTTGGGGGAAACCAGGGACATACAGCATCCTGCCACCCAGGTCCCTTCGACTCCCCAGAGTCCCCCTTTGCTTTCTCCTCCAGGCCATGGGTAGCAGCAAACAAGGATGAACCTCAGTGCCCCCAGTCGGCATTACACTTTCAAAAAAAAAAAAAATTCCTTTCTTTAACCTATCAGCAGGCTTCCCTGGTGGCTCAGCAGTAAAGAATACGCCTGCCAATGCAGGAGACCCGGGTTTGATTCCTGGGTCAGGAAGATCCCCTGAAGGAGGAAATGGCAACTCACTGTAGTATTCTTGCCTGGAGAATCCCATGGACAGAGGAGCCTAGCGGGCTACAGTCGATGGGGTCACCAAAAGGGTTGGACGTGACTTAGCGACTAAATAGCAACAATAACCTATCAGCATATTTTTTTAAAAAGTCACTGGTTCAACAACACGATTAAAAAAATTCAACTTTAATTCATAACTTCAGCTTTTTCTTCCTTTTTTTGGAAACCATTTTTCCTGAGCCTTTAACATATATTGTAAACTTTTATGTTACAGAAAAATATATACATTTACAAATTGTGAGATTTTTAAAGAGAATTTAAGACATATACTCACTTATTTTTTAATTTAAAACTGGGTTTCTGTTGGCACTGGTGGAGGTGAGGAGTGTTTTTAGTCCCTTGCTCCTGGCTTTGAAGGTTGGGACTAGTTGGTACAGAAATCCTGAAACTTCAGGAAGAAATCTACTGAGTGTGTTTTGTTTTCTGTTTACTCTCTGCTTTTGGTGACTGGTGTGCCTAACTGTGTCTGCAGGAGTGCTGTGGAGCCCTGCCGCCTGCATCCGCCCTCCCTGGCATCAAGGATCAGGAGGCCAGGCCAGCCCATCACCAACACTCTGGGCTTCAGGCCTTTCTGCTGAGCGGTTTCAATACAGAAAGTGCATTTGGATTAAATATATATATATATTTAAAAGATGCATGGAGTTACAAATACACAATAAACCTTACTTGTGAATTGATGGATAAGGAAGAGAAACATCAATGAATAGCTCATGGTTATCTCTAATTGTTATGTATTAGCAAAGACTGAGTATTTTTTTTTCATTAAGTTTTTTTTTTAAGATGTATTTCTTTTTGGTTGCACTGGGTCTTTGTTGCTGTGAAAGACCTTTCTCTAGTTGTGCTGCTTGAGAGCTTATCTCTAGTTGTGTCCAGTGGGGGCTACTCTCTAGTTGTGATGTGCAGATTTCTCACTGTGGTGGCTTCTCTTGTTGGGGAGCACTGGCTCTAGGCACACGGGCTTCAATAGCTGCAGGGCACGGGCTTAGTTGCTCCGAGGCATGTGGGGTCTTCCCAGACCAGTGATGGAACCCGTGTCTCCTGGATTGGTAGGCGAGCTCTTAACCACTAGATCATCAAAGCAGCCTGATGGAGAGTATTTTTAAAAGTTTACCTTCTATCCTGCTCCTCATGGGCAACCAGAAAAGTGACCCCAGTTCCAGTCCTTTCAGCCCTCTGAACTTCCTTGCAAGAGGCTGCTGTGTTAGCTTTCTAGGGCCACTATAACAAATTAGCATGATGAACCAGTGGCTTGCATGTGAGCGAGCTAAGTCACTTCAGTCATGTCTGACTCTTTGCAACCCCATTGCTGTAACCCACCAGGCTCCTCAGTCCATGGGATTCTCCAGGCAAGAATACCGGAGTGGGTTGCCATGCCCTGCCCCAGGGGATCTTCCCAACCTAGGGATCGAACCCATGTCACTTCCTGCATTGGCAGGCAGGTTCTTTACCACTACCACCGCCTTGGAACCCTGAATCTATAGCTTAAACAATACTAATTTACTGTCAGATGGTTCTGTAGGCCAGTTGTCCAAAGTGGCTCTCCCCAGGTGAAGATCAAGGTGTTAGCAGGGTGAGGCTCCATTCTGCAGCCTCTAGAAAGGGCTCTATTTCCTTGCTTATCCAGCTTCAAGAGATGTCTGCATTCTTTGGCCTTTGCACTCCTTAATCCATCTCCAGAGCAGCAATGGTCAATGGACTTCCCCTCCTGCCTCCCTCTCCCCATTTTAATTTGTGATTGCATTGGGCCCACCAAATAGTTTGGGATCACCACTCATTTTAAAGTTAGCTGATTAGCAACCTTCATTCCACTCTACCAAGGGACTTAGTCATAGGTTTTAGAGATTAAGGTGGGAACAATTTGGGGATTAAGCAAGCATTAGTCTGTCTACCACAGCTATAATGAGCCTGGAATCAAAAACCCAGTTCTACCCAGGTAGCCCTGCAAACTGGTTCATTTCTCATTGTGTTCATCTCTTCTTCTGAAAAAATAGCTTCACAGCTATCTCATGAATGGTAGGGAAGGTTAAATGAGACAATGTGCAAAATCAGCTAAGCACAGAGCCTGGTGTGTTCATTTCTATCTTCCCTTACCTTCCTGTTGAAAGTCAGCATCCTAGTTGGGTAGAGAAGGATTTTGGACCCAGGTCCATTGTGGCTTCACAGGCTTGCTCCTTGCCTTACACTGCACTTCTTCTACAAGAAAGTCCCATTACTAGGGAACACTTAGCTATGAATGATTTTACATACATAATTTTATCCCTCATGACTAAGGTAAGCACTTCAAGATTTCACTCTGATAATGATAAGAGATTTATGCTGATCTGGCATAAAGTCTGAATATTCAAAGGCAGCAGTCGTCAACCTTTCTGTCACCAGGGAAGCAGTTTCACGGAAGACAGTTTTTCCACAGATCAGGGAAGGGCATGGTTTGGGGATGATTCATTACAAGTGCATGACATTTATGGTGCACTTTATTTCTATTATTATTGCATCAGCTCCACCTCAGATCATCAGGCATTAGATCCCAGAGGTTCAGAACCCCTGTTTAAAGGGATAGCCAGGATTTATCAGCAAATTGTAATTCCAGCATTGAGCAATCCTCAGCGTGGATCCTGTCAGCAGTTTGGAACTTCCCAAGACCCAGAGAACAGTCTCTTTGAATGACACACAAATAAACAGCAAAGTACTGCATTTTCCAAAACTCAGCTGTTCCTCTAATTACACAGTAGGAACACTAACTTCAGGACCCTTTTTTAAAAAGATACAAAATAAGATAGTGATGCAGCCTGAAAGGTCACAAAAGGTAAGAGCAATCCAAGCTCCTTGGCTTAGTAAGGGTTAAGTGTAGCAACCTCTAACTGATCAGTCAATTAGTCAAGAGTCACATATGTGCCTGGAGAGCTTCCTATCACCTCCTATGTAAAAGTCATACAAATCCACTTGCTGAATCAGCACCCTCTCAAGTAGATAATGACTTTGCTTTCAGGTGCCCACATCCTTCTCCCACATTCTGTCATGAGAAAAGGGGAAGAAACAAGAAAACCATCCACTAATGATGACAACCTAGTTCCTCTCATTCTCTTGGCAGCGGTAACAGTGTGAGGGATCCAGAGCATCAGGGTCTTATTGGGGAGTAATTAAGTAATTAGAAAGAGGAAATAACTGATTTATGTGCTACAGAGATGTCAACAACTCCACATTTCAAAACAACTCGTTATCTACATAACCTTGACATCTTATAACTTTAAAAAAAATCAGATTGTTTACATTGACTAAAATTTATCTTAAAATATATAAGTAGGATTTCTTACCAATGAGCGCATTGGGGGTGGGGTGGGGATATGTGTGTTAGGGGAGAAGAATGAAAAAGGGAAGGAAACTCATTCTACTTTTTTCCTCCTAAATAGCAACGAGGAGAAAAGTGTGTTTCTGGGAAGTATCAAGGAAACCTGATGGTGCAAGCCAACTGTCTTCCAAGTGACTTCACACCTTACAAAACGTGCACTTCACTTCTCATATCTACCTGTGTGGTAGCTGTCACTTCCACTTTCTATTGAGGAAGATGATTCAGTGGTCATTGGACTATGGACCCTCTGAACCTCCTGTTAAGGAGGGGGACTCGCTATGACATCGTCTCGAGAAGGTCATTCGGTGAGGTGTCCTCTCCTGGGCTCAATCTTTGAGGTCTTTCTCTAGTGGAAGATTTTTCTCGGCCAGCACATGTTCAGTTGTGTTCTCAGAATCTAGCATTCTCCCCTAAACCCTCCAAAAGGTCTCACCCTACTGACTCCTTGATATCGGCCCAGTAGGACTCTGACCTCTAGGACTAAGAGACAGTCCCTCTGTGTTGCTTAACATCACTACATCTGTGGTAATTGATTATAGCAGCAGGAAACTCATACAGATTTTGCTATCTGGAAGTGATGTGCCGCTGTAACAAAACCCTAAAAACACAGAAGTGGCTTTGGAATTGGGCAATGGGCAGGAATTTTGAGGAGGATGATAGGAAAAGCATAGATTGGATTTCCCTGTGGTCCAGTGGTTTAGACTCCAAGCCTCCACTGCAGGATGGCATGGGTTCCAGCCCTGCTCAGGGATCTAAGATCCCACATGCTCAGTGGTGCAGCCAAAATAAATGAATAAATAAATAAAGTAGTTTAAAAATAAAGTATCAATAATTTGTTCCTCTAAAAAAATAAATTGATCGCCTTGAATAGATCGTAAGTAGAAATATGGATATCAACATTCTACTAGTGAGGACTCAGAAGGAATATCTATTGATACAATTATCTTAAAGAACACTTACTTTGTCACAAATAAACTGTAAGTAAAAATACGAACATTAAGGGCACTGCTGCTGAGGGCTCAGGGGAAATGAGGAACCTGTTACTGGAAACAGGAGAAAATGGATCTTAATCATATAGCTACAGAAAGTTTAGTCACAGTGTGTCCTGCAGTTATATGGAAAGTAGATTTTGTAAACAGTTAATTTGTCTATTTAGCTGGGGAGATTTTTTAAGCAAAGTGCTGAAAGGACAGACTGGTTTCTTCTTGCTGCTTATATGAAAGTGTGAGAGGAAAGATACAGATTAAGGGAAAACTCTTAAGCATTGTACAAAGGACAAAGGAATTAATTTGGGGAAAATTCTCAGCCTATCCAGATTGCAAGAGACCCTAAAACTAGAAGATTCACTGTCAGGAAAGAGTGCTCTGAAGGGAAAGTCAAGGATGTAGCTGGACAATTTTTGCTAATGCCTGGGAAGAATCAGGGCTTCCCTGCAATGCAGGAGATGTGGGTTCGATCCCTGGGTTGGGAAGATCCCCTGGAGGAGGGCTCAGTAACTCACTCCAGTATTCTTGCCTGGAGAATCCCATGGACAGAGGAGCCTGGCAGGTTACAGTCCATAGGGTCGCAGAGAATCAAACAACTGAAGCGACTTAGCAGGCACACAAGGGAAGAGTCAAAAGGTTCGCATGTTCAGTCATACATGTTCATTCATATATAATTAGTCAGTCATCAAAAGCATTAGGAACGTGACTCATGTTTCCCCTCAGGCATCTCAGAAGAAGCCAGGAATATAAACGGGGTTACCCAGAAAATATCTGTGGAAAAGCCTCTTGTCTGATGGAGTAAATCGCCATGACATACATGGGAGACCCACAAGGTTCTTGGGAATTTTTGTCCTAGCACAGATCATACCCAGAGGCCCATACTTGATTTAGATGATTGAAATAATGAAACTTGGGACTTCTAAGCTGATGAAATTTAGATGAGATTTTGGGCTTTGATTTGATGCTGTAATTGGTAGAGAATTTTATGGATGTTGCAATAGGGTGGTTATATTTTGCATGTAAAATGGACATAAATCTCTGGAGGTCAGAGGGAGCACTGTGATAGGAAGAACAGCGTCCCCCAAAGATGTCCATGACTTAATCCTTAATCCCTAACCTCAATATGTTACCTAACATGGCAAAAAGGACTTTGCCAATGTGACTGAATTAAGGACCTTGAGATGGGAAGATTATCCTGCATTATCTGGGTGGTTCAGTGTAGTCACAAAGGTTCTCAGAAGAAAGGAGTGTTGGAGTCTGAAAAAAGAGAGTTGAGTTCTCGTGGCCTCTAGAAGCTGGAAGAAGGAAGGAGATGGATTCTCTTGTCGATCCACCAAAAGGAATGCGGCCTACCAACACCTTGACTGAAGTCAGTAACACCCATTTTCAGACTTCTCGTATCCCGAACTGTAAGATTAAAAGATCTGTGTTACACAAGTAAAGATCCTGCATGCTGCAGCTAAGACCTGGCGTAATCAGATAAACAAATTTTTAAAAAATCTATTACTGCCCTCTCCCCATGACATTTTCTGTAAACACTTTCCCCTATTGATTATAAAGCTTTTAATTCTGTTTTATGTGTTCTCTTCGGGAAACATGATATTTAGTGCCACTTTTATCTCATTTAAAACAATTTAACAATTTTATATTTATTTTATATTTTTTGGTAGGACTGAGTTTTGTCCTTTTTACAGGGGATGGGGAAGTAGGGAAAGAATAACAGAGATGTGTTCGTTTTCAACTCTGTCTTGCTACACAGACTCTGTATTTATATGATATTGCCTTCTAAAATATATTGGAAAGTATCTGTATTTAAGTCTATTATTAGTAAACAGTTATTTTTTTTAAATGTAGCTAATTATTGGACAAAAACATATATCATATGTTATTAATGATGTTCTGGAAATGAATTGGATTTCCTAGCGCCACTCAAATCATATCTTCTAAGTTAGAATCCTACCACTACCACTGATTCAGAATGCTGGTTCTTTGAAAAAGAAAAAATGATTTAAAACATTTTAAAATAATTTTTCAAAGTTTTGTTTAAATGTATTGCTTATTTTGTATTATGAAAGAAAGGCATATGTATTATGACAATTTGAAAATATAAGCACAAAATAGGAGATAAAAAATCATCCTACAAAAAGAAATCACCTAGATAAAATCACTGTTAGAAATCTGGGTTTAGGTTCTTGTTAATAATGAAGTAAGACTTCTCAGGTGGCTCAGTGGTAAAGAACCTGCCTGCCAGTGCAGGAGATGCGAGTTCAATCCCTGGGTCACGAAGATCCCCTGAAGAAGGAATGGCAACCCTCTCCAGTATTCTTGCCTGGGAAATTCCATGGACAGAGAGAAGCCTGGTGGGTCACAAAGAGTCAGACACAACAAGAATGGTGAAGTAGCTTAAAATAACCTAACATTTTCACAGATTAATAAAATACAAAATAAACAAACAAAAAAAACGTTTTAAATGCACTAAAGAACAAGCAAAAGAAGGCAGATACCGAAGGGAAGTCACCCCTTAAAGAACAGACTCATAATGAATTAGGTCCAGGGTACACAGCATTTCCTCTGATATATCTGCAAGAGGGAGAGACAGTTGAAACTCAAGCAAAATGCTACAATATTACTGATTGAGGTGTCAGAGTTTGGGGTTGAAAGTGGGTGTAAATCCAGAAGAGAAACCTAGAAAAATATGCATATAATCACCCCTCAAATTGTTGGCCAAACTCAGAAGTGTGGATGTGTGCAGATTTCAAAGAGGCCTTTGGAAGGAATCAGTTGGAAGATTCAAAAAACTGAGCAGAGGTTTCAGGTGCTGCCCACTGCTGGGGAGACAAGAGACTAGGGTTTGAATCCTATCAAAGAAAAGACACTTAGAAAATATCCTGAGCTTCCCATGTGTGTGTTAGTCACTCAGTCATGTCCAACTCTTTGCGACCCCATGGACTGTAGCCCACCAGGCTCCTCTGTCCATTGGATTTCCCTGGCAATCCCATCAGAAGTGGAGTTCCCAGTAGATGGAGCTTTCCATAGACTCTGTAAAAAATAAAGCTAAGTTTCCCCAAGTTTAAGAGAAATACATCTGCACTCTAAAACAAAATTCAACACTCTTCAGGGGAAGATGTACATTCAGAATCTACAAAGCTGGGTTTATAAACCAACAGATCGGCCACATCTGATACAGGTGAAGATACAGAGCAACTGGAACTCTTGTATAGTATGTACTGGTGGAAGTATTACAAACAGTATACTTTGGAAAAGTGGCATTTTCCAAGACAGTTATGAGTATAAGTCTTTACCCCATGACCCATCAACCTTCTCAAAGGTTTCAGGATTTTAACCCAAGAAATCAATAAATATATGCCCACAAAGAGTCTTATAAAAGAATGTTTGTACATGCATGCTCAGTCACTTCAGTAGTATCCGACTCTTTTGTAACCCCATGAACTATAGCCTGCCCAGCTCCTCTGTCTGAGATTTCCCAGGCAAGAATACTGGACTGGTTGCCATTTCCTTCTCCAGGAGAACTTCCCCACCCAAGGGTTAAACCTGAGTCTCCTGCTTGGCAGGCAGATTCTTTACCAGTGAGACGCCTGGAAAGTCCCTTCCCAATACATAGAAAAGAACTAAAATCATTAACTTGAGATGTCTATTTTTTTGTGATTAGCAGTAACCTTTTGATGTACATGGATTTTCTTTTTTTCCAGCAAAAACTCCTATATATCCTGGCTCCTCACTTGCCTTTTTGGAACAGTTCCTCAGAGCTATGTGAAAGGTTGTCTATTGGGCTATATAGTTTTCATAAGGTTCCAGATACAACGTAACTCATAACTTTAGGTTGTGCATTTCTCTTCAGCTGACAATAGCTATGGTACTTCACTCTTCTGCTGAGCAAACATGAAGCCATTATTACTCAAACATTTGATTAAGTGATCAAAGAAAGCCACTCCATGACTATTACAATGTCAAAAATGAGATCAATCCATAATCACGTCTAAATATTGACAGAAATCATGTCTAAATACTGAGAGAAATCACTATCTAAATTAATAAAATGACCAAATATCCCCCAAACATTACTAATTCTAGTGTCTGTTGCTTTTTCACTAATTACTGATTCAGCCTCAATTCATTCCTCTTGCCTCATCAAGGAGACTTATTAAGGTGTCCAATCACAGACTAGCCTCGACCATCTGAGAGTATTTTACCAACAGAGCAAAACCTTGCTTCCTTGAACTGTCCCCAAAATCACATAACACAAACCCAAATCCCATAAATAGGTCCTTTCTAACACTCTTATCCAGAATGAATGGTTCAACTCATTCCACTATAGATGTGTTCCCAGTGGTCTTTGGCTGGACGTCATTGAACCATGTACATGAACATATTCTGTTTTGTAAGTTTGTTCACTTACTGTATCTTGAATGTAGATTTCTATGTCTTCATCATGGCTACATAAGTTTCTATGACTCCGATATGCAATAATTTTTTTTAACTAAAACAGTATTTTTTCGGAAAACAGTTTTTTCCTAATGTCTCACTGTTGTAAGTAGCCCTAATGCTAATGCTAATGCTAAGTCGCTTCAGTCGTGTCCGACTCTGTGCGACCCCATGGACAGCAGCCCACCAGGCTCCTCTGTCCACGGGGTTCTCCAGGCAAGAATAATGGAGTGGGTTGCCATTTCCTTCGTGCTAATTAAATCTTTAAGGACCTTCATGATTACTTCACCAGGAGAAATTCCTTTAAATAAAATTACTAGAATTATTGCCTCAAGAGATCTGAAACATAATTCTACATTGCATTCTCATCTGAATATAAAACCTTAGGAGCTACTACTGTAAGACAGACAGCATTTCAATCCACTTCAAACAGGCTAGATGTCCATCAGCTCTCACTCTTATCAATTCTGTGTTGTGCTGTGTGCCGTGCTTAGTCGCTCAGTTGTGTCGACTCTTTGCAACCCCAATGGCACCCCACTCCAGTACTCTTGCCTGGAAAATCCCATGGATGGAGGAGCCGGGTAGGCTACAGTCCATGGGGTCGCTAAGAGTCGGACATGACTGAGTGACTTCACTTTCACTTTTCCCTTTCATGCACTGGAGAAGGAAATGGCAACCCACTCCAGTATTCTTGCCTGGAGAATCCCAGGGAAGGCAGAGCCTGATGGGCTGCCGCCTATGGGGTCGCACAGAGTCAGACACGACTGAAGCGACTTAGCAGTAGCAGTAGCAGTTTGCAACCCCATGGACCCGCTGGCTCCTCTGTCCATGGGGATTCTCCAGGCAAGTATACTGGAGTGAGTTGCCACGCTCTCCTCCACAGGATCTTCCCAACCCAGGGATTGAACCCAGGTCTCCCACATTGCAGGAGGATCCTACGTCTTATCAACTCTGATGGTCCTTTGTCCTCAACAAACTAGCCTTCTCAGCAGCATCTGACACGGATAACTCCCTTACCTATTTAAACATGTTTCTATCTAGTTTACAGGACACCACATTCACTTGGTTTTCTTCCCATGCCATTGGCCTCTCCTTCTCGGTCTTCTTTGGTGATCTTCTTCTGCCTGGCTCTTCAATAAGGAGAATGCCCTGGGAACCCTGCTTCTTCATCACTCTTTCACAAGGTGACCAATCTTACTCATGACTTTATGTTCCATTTTCATATTTGTGACTTTTATAATTAAATATCCTCCCTCGACCGTGCCACCAAGCACCAGAAACAGACTTCTCTACTGATCTAACATGTCCCCAACAAAATCACTGATCTCCCCAACTTCCCCACCTGACCGAGATCCACCCAGATGACCAGACAAAAAACAAGGGAGAAGAAAAAAAGCTACGAAGAACTTGGTGGTATGAAAAAGTGACTCAGCAAGAAAAGACAAATAGATTTCAAAGTGAGTGCTTTTATGTTCCGTTCTCCTTCCCCAGTTCAAATCAGATAACGAACGAAGTGACGCACTTCTCGGTTTTGTTGTTAATATGCTGTTTTTTCTGTTCTAATAAAAATAACAGAATAAATGTATAAAATACACACTACAAGCTCACTGCTGTGCTTAGTCGTTCAGTCGTGTGGGACTCTTTGCACACTCTTTGTGGGACCCATGTACTGCAGACCACCAGGCTCCTCTGTCCATGGGATTCTCCAGGCAAGAATACTGGAGTGGGTTGCCATGCCTTCCTCCAGGGGACCATTCCCAACCCAGGGATCGAACTCAGGTCTCCCCAATCGCAGGCGGATTCTTTACGGTCTGGGCCGCCAGGGAAGCCCAAGAAACGGAAGTGGGTAGCCTATCCCTTCTCCTGGAGATCTCCCCCACCCAGGAATCGAACCCGGGTCTTCTGCACTGCAGGCAGATTCCTTACCAGCTGAGCTACCAGGGAAGACCCTGCAAGCTCATTAAGTACCCACAAAAATCCCAGGGGTTACTATTCTTTTTTCCAGATGCCGGTCAGTGGTAAACTGAGTCCCAGAGAGGCAGCCAGAGGTACTGTTCGTACCATACACCGGGATTTTCCTAAAACATTTTACTTTTAACAAAATGAAATAAAACAGTATTCCCCTCCTGAGATACTTCGCAAGCCAGGCCATAAAGCATCAACTCACTGCAGCAAGGCACCAAAATGTGTCTGGAAACCCTGCGTGATACCTAGTGTGTAATACCGCAAACCCAGGGCTGACTACAACCGAGCCTACAGCAGCAAATCGAATTCCAACTCGGTGCCCACGCTTGCACACGGTCTGCGCGTGCCTGAGAAAGAGGCAGGGGAAGCTTTGTGTTAACACCCGACCCCCAGAGACGCCAGCGCGCCCACAAGTTGTGAGCCCGCGCGCCGGGGATGGTGGAGGGCGCTCTGGGCCCAGGACGCATGCGTGGCCCGGGCTGGCGCGGGGTCCGCGGAGCGCTTACCTGGTGCGCCGCGCACTCAGGCACAAGACCAGCAACAGCAGGACGGCGGCGAGGGCCAGGCCCGGGGAGCCGAGCGACCTCGGCAGCCACGGCTCCGGCCAGAAGCCGTCCATGCCCGCGCTCATGTCTTCCGCCGTTCCGATTGCGCGCAGATCGGGGCAGCCGGGGTCTCTCTCCGAGCGGCGTGACCCTGCGACTCTGCAAGGGCTCGGGAGGCTGGCCAGGCCGCGGCGCCGCCTGGATGTCACCGAGGGCCGAGTCTCAAAAGTTCCCGGACTCCCCTCCCCCGGCCCACCCCCCCTCACCCACGCGCACCGCCCAGCTCGGCCGCCGCCTCCCGCCCGGCGCTTCTGGAACGCGGCGCGCCGCCCCCCACCCCCACCCCTCCGGTCCCCGCCCGGGGGTAGGAAGGAAAAAGGGCTAGAGCCGAGGGGGAAGGGGCCAGGATTTCCCCGGCTGGAGCCGGAGAGAAGGGGATTTCAGTTCTGAGCTGGAAGTGAGTCGCTTGCGTCTGGCATCCCTTAGCTTGGGCCCCCGCGACCACATAGAAATCCTCACGCGCCTACCCCATCCCCCCAGCCCCCGTCCATTCGGCGGGGTGCCTGCAGGCCGCGCTGCCCTCCGCCCGCCTGGTCTACGCCGCGCTCCTCGGCTCCCTCCCGCGCTTGCTGGGCACCCAGACCAGTCCCAGGGCCCCGAAAGCCAGGGACCCAGATGGGACCCTCCAGAAGCCCTGATGGATCAAGACTTCCAGAAGAGAGAACACACGTGAAACGAGCTGTTACAAAAGGACGCTAAGGTACTAACTACAGTAGAAGTGGTACAAGCCCCCACAAGCTGTCCTTAGGATAAGGGAGAAACTTTTGAAAAGATCTCTTCCTTAGTAATGATCATTCACATTGCTTGACTCATGTGTATTTACCCTCCACACCAAACTTGGAGCAGTACTTTTTTTGTGTTAGAGAACATATAGGGCTTCCCAGGTGGCTTAGTGGTAAAGAATCTGCCTGACCATGCAGGAGCCTCAGGAGACTTGGGTTCTATCCCTGTGTCTGGAAGATCCCCTGGAGCAGGAAGTGGCAATCCACTCCATTATTCTTGCCTAGAGAATCCCATGGACAGAGGAACCTGGTGGGCTGTAGTCCATGATGTTGCAAAGACTCCCACATGACTGAGCAGGTATGCAAGAGAAAATATAATGAGGCTCAGATTAAGGGCTTCCCTGGGGCTCCAACTGGAAAGAGTCTGCCTGCAATGCCAGAGACCCAGTTGGATACCTGGGTCTGGAAGATCCCCTGGAGAAGGAAATGGCGACCCACTCCAATATCTTTGCTAAGAGAATCCCATGCACAGAGGATCCTGGCAGCCTACAGTCCATGGGGTCACAAAGAGTTGGACAGAACTGAGCGAGTAACATTTTAACTTTCAGGTTAAGTAACTTACTCTGGCCACCCAGTTGAGTAATTAATAACCATTCTAACCAGGACTATTCCAGTACCATCATGCTCTTTCCTTTAGCTAAGATTTTATTTCACTGTTCTCCAGACTATTACAGTGGCCTCAGAACTGGTCTCCATACCTCTGACCTTTTGAGTTTTCCAGCCTATCTCCCAGTTGCCACATCCCTACAACACAGACTTATCCAGCTTTAACCCTGTTCAAAACTCTCACTGGTTGCCTTTGTGATAAAGTCATTAATCTTGGACCTGAAATGAAAAGCCCTCCACAGTCTGCCTCCACACCATGGCTAGGACAGGTCTGTATACTGGAACGCTTGAGCCACTGTGTCCCTCACCATCAGTCCTTTCACACCTTTGTTTATGACGTTCTCAGCCTGAAAAAGTTTCCTCTCTCCCCTAAATAGTAAAATTCTATTACACCTACCTGTCAAGACCCAGCCCAAATACCACTTCTTGGTAGAAATTACTACTAAGTCTTGTAATTAATCTTTCCCTCTTCCAGACTTTTAACACTCTCTGCTTTTCATTCCAGGGATCAAACCCGAATCTCCTGCATCTCCTGCATTGTCAGGCAGATTCTTTACCACTGAGCCACCTGGGAAACCCTGTATGTTCTCTAACACAATGCTGAAAATTACGTTCCAAGTTTGGTGTGGAGAGTAAATACACAAGTGTGAATTTTCACATTTCACATTTTCCCAAGGCGAGTTACTTCTGTCTCACCTGCTATAGGTGAGAACCCACTCTTAGACAACCTTGTCTCCACCTACACTCTGCCCCTTATCGCCCTGGTCCCTGACCCTGGAGTTGAGATAATGTATTGGGTTGGCCAAAAGGTTTCTTCAGTTTTTATGTAAAAATGAAAGAAACATTTTTCATTTTTGCCAAGAACTTTACTGAACAGTGTATTCACTCTTTTGTTCCACTATCTTCTGCCATTTTTCAGCAACTTTGTAATTCCATCTTCCCAAAACCTTTTATCTTTTTGAGCAAAGAACTGTTTAGGTGCCTTTTACTGTCTTCCAGGGAATGGAAATTTTTTCCATTAAAAGAATTTTGTAAAGACTGAAATAAATGGAAAACTGAAGGTACCATATGTGGTGAATGCATTGGATGAATCAGAGCTTCCCAGCTAAGCTTTAACAGCTTTTGCCTGGTCATCGAAGAAACACGTGGTCTTGTGGTATTCTGATGGAAGATTATGTGTTTTCTGTCAAAATTCTGTCAATTAATTCCAGACGCTTTTCTTCGATGCTACTTTCAGTTTGGTCTAATTGGGATCAGTACTTGTTGGAATTAATCATTTGGTTTTCCAGGAAGAAAGTGAAAGTGAAAGTCGCTCTGTTGTGTCCGGCTCTTTGCGACCCCATGGACCATACAGACCATGGAATTCTCCAGGTCAGAATACTGGAGTGTGTAGCCCGTTCCCTTCTCCAGAAGATTTTCCCAACCCAGGGATCGAACCCAAGTCTCCCACATTGCAGGCAGGTTCTTTACCAGCTGAGCCACAGGGAAGCCCTTGGTTTTCCACAATATTAGAAGACTGCCTTCCAATCCCCCATATGCACAACATCACCTTCTTTGGATGGAGACCAAACTTTAGTGTGGTTGGTGGTGGTTCATTTCACTTGCCCCACAATCTCTTCTGTCCTACATTGTTGTACAGTATCCACTTTTCATCCTTTGTCACAATTTGATTTAAAAACAACATGTTTTCATTACATTTAAGTAGAGAATTGCATGCAGAAATACTATCGAGAACTTTTTTTTCTGCTTATGTTATGTGGAACCGAACTTCAAAGCGATGAACATAACGAAACTTGCAATGATTTTCAGCGCTTGATCTGGATATTTTGAGTATGTCAGCTATTTCCCACATGACATAAGGTTGATTGTGCTTACTTAATGTCTTAATTTGATCACTACCAACTTTAACTGGTCTTCTGGAGCATGGAGCATCAACCAGCAAGAAATCTCCACTTTTGACCCATTTGATCAGTCACCGCATTTTCTCCATACCCTTCTTGAAATAATAAAGCATGATATATCAATGTTGCTTTTTTCTTCCATCTTCAATATTAAAATGGTTATACAAAAATTCACCCTTTATTTTTAATGCAGGCTGATATTGTTGTTGTCACAATACAGTCTAACAAAATTGTTTCTAATGAAATTAAAGACAACAAAACACTGCTAGAGTCATCTTACAGAAAAAAAACAAATGAACTTTTTGGCTAACCCAGTAGTTGAAATGAGTTTGCATGTGTTCATGGTCCAGAACTGAATTACTTGTGTTGCTGTGCTTGGCCTTAAAACGGAATGTCTGGGCAAGCAGGAGAACTGTAATGTTTTTGAGCTTTTTTATCTTGTACTTTTATTACAGGGTTTTTCTACTGCCCCTCCTATCTCCTGTCATAGATTCAGTTTTCCAGGAAATCAGCATACAGTGAGCCAAGAGCTATCCTGTCCCCTCCAAGAAAAAGCAAATTGGTTTCCATCACTAGCTGGCCAGCAGAGTCAGTTTACAGGATGGTATCAATGCCTCGCATTTCTGTATCCACTGAAGAAAAGCCCTCTCACTAATTTTCACAAGAAGCCTCAACTTTTATACTTAAGTTTTTCATTTGACTCCTGGATGACTCTTCTGTTTGAAAAGATAGGTTAAAATGTTCAACATTAGTTTATTGAATGTTTACCATGGGCCAGGCACCATGCTAAACTTTTTATTTATAACATTAATAACAATACCAGCAGTTAATCATAGTGTCTTAGGTAGGTAGAAGGAGGAAGACTACACTGTCAACCCACTGAATATGGTTGGCAGCTGGGTCATCTCCCTGTGATAGCGCTGTAGTATCTTACTTAGAATGCTTTATGGCAGGGGTTCCCAACCTCCAGGCCTTGGACTGGTACCTCCTGTTAGATCAGTGACAGCATTAAATTAGAAATAAAGTGCACAATAAATGTAATGTGCTTGAATTACCCCCAGACCATCCCCACTCCCTTCCTGGTCCATGGAAAAATTATCTTCCATGAAACCGGTCCCTCGTGCCAAAAAGGTTGGCGACCACCGCTTTACGGTATACACTTAATACATTTTGAATATGTGTTTCTCTTAGGTTTGCCATTTCTGCTAAAAGGGGACTCCATACTGTAAACTGGGGCTTCTCTAGTGACTCAGACGGTAAAGAATCGGCCTGCAATGCAGGAGACCTGGGTTCGACCCCTGGGTCAGGAACATCCCCTGGAGAAGGGAATGGCAACCCGCTCTAGTATTCTTGCCTGGAGAATCCCATGGACAGAAGAACCTGATGGGCTACAGTCTGTGGGGTTGCAAAGAATCAGACATGACTGAGCGACTAGCACACACATACTGTAAACTAACCTGGTTGAAATAAAATCTAAAGACCTCTTTGATTCCCCTTTTGCTTTTGTAACCCAATGTCAACATCACTATATTCAATCCAGTTCAATTTATTTTGCTTCCAAAGCATGCCTCGATTTCCATCACTTCTCTGACAGAGATGACTAGTTGACCCACCACGTCTGTCCGCTCCTCCTCATAAGGGTCCTCAACTTTTAACTCAGCACATGGCTGTCCATTACAAAGACTACTTTCTCAGCCTTCCTTGTATAAATAGTTAGATATAACCATGTGACTGAATTCTCACCGATATGCCAAGTTTAAGGTGTTACTTCAGACAAGCATCCTTAATAGGCATGGCCAGGCCCTTTACTTCCATTCTCTTTTCTGCTGTTTAGAATATAGACACTATGCCTGGAAGCCAGGCAGCCATTGGAGCATGTATAAGTATATCCCAAATATTACATTCAGTGTTGTTTGTTGTTTATATGAAATTCAGATTTAACAGGATCATTTATATTTTTTGCTACATCGGTAACTAGCTTAATTTCAACACAGGAGTTCATAAGGCATCCAGGTAAGGCAACAGTAAAATTCTAGTTGCCCAACATCCCCTTCAGAAATCAGCCAGAAATTTCTCCTTCAAACACAGGCTAGCAACGTTAGTGTCTTATGTACATTGACTCCGCTAATTAGACCAGAATCAACAGTTAGGTCTAAAGGTCATGGGGTGGCCTTTAGATTTTGAGATATCCAGATATGGAAATGTTTTCAGAATATATAGCAACTAGTCTAATCATCTATCTTCAGAAAATATTGATTATGAATCACATGGAGAGAGAAAAATACATGCAAAAACAGAAGTACGACCAGAGGAAGTAAAGGGAGAGGGTGATAAACTGGAGTCTCTAAAGGAAGAGCCATGAAGGTCCAGATGACAGAGTGTGCCCCAGAGCCTTCTGCCTCCAGCCCAGCTGACCCTCATCCACCAGGCAGTCTAAGCTGTCTGTCTTTTTTGCTGTCCTCTTCCTAATTTATGACTAAGGCTTGAATCTTGGCCCTGCTTCCCTTGAGGCCTTCTCTTTTACATAAAGCATGTTTGGAAATCACCAAAACTTGAAAAATGACTATGTCCCTGCATTTCAACGTCTATGTCCTAATCCCCTGCTCTGACTTTGTTTTGTTTTGTTCTGTTTTTGACTGCTTGACTGTGGGACCTTAGTTCCCCAACCAGGGATTGAACCCAGGCTGTATGGCAGTAAAAGTTTGGAGTCCTAACCCCTGGACCACTAAGAAATTCCCAGTCCTGCTGTGACTTTGAAAATACAAATACATTGGATTGAGACCTCCAAGTCCACCCCTATGTGGTCAATAACTTCTGTTTAGTGCACATTGTATCCATGGCCCTATGCCCAGCCTGCCAGAGCTGTAAAAGTGGATGAGATTGTCCTTCTTTCAAAGAGCTGGACCTAAGAGGACTAGAAGAGTTGACATTGGAAGGGAGAAAGAAAAGAGGCTGGTCAACATGAGATTGTGGGTAAGATGAGGAGATTTTAAAACATGCACCCATGTGGCTACAATGTTATGAGTTCCTGGGAAACAAATAACGTGTTGGGAAAAGGGGTGCTTGTGGGCTCCAGTTACTGGAAAACATTTGAAAGTCCCACTGTGGGAATTGTCAAAGAAGAATTCCACACATTCTCTTTTTTTAAAAATTGGGAGTCTTTTAAAAGCAGGTTTGAGTCCTCAACCCTGCAAGTTCCCGTTAACTTTTGACATAAAATGTAGATTGAGTTTGAGTCAAATCTTTAAAAAAAATGACTGTAGTTACCATTCTCCCTTTCCTCATGAGCTTTGTCTTAACTAACCTGGACTTCCTACCCCCCTGTTAGAATTAAGACTGCTTCTGGGCCCAAGAGTGAAGCAGAGGAAGGGAAGAAAATAAGAAAGGAACAAGGATTAAGAGGACCTGCCATGTGCCAGGTACTGCTTCATGTTTTACTCACACGTTTTTCCTGGTCTTCAAAACCAGTCTCTGATGTAGGCATTGCTGTTTGTTAGAGGCAAAAGAAAACTAGGCTTGCCAGGTGGCATTAGCAGTAAAAACTCACCTGCCAGTGCAGGAGACATAAGAGACAGTGTTCAAACCCTGGGTCAGGAAGGTCTCCTGGAGGAGGGCATGGCAACCCACTCCAGTATTTTTGCCTGGAGAATCCCATGGACAGAGGAGCCTGGTGGGTTACGGTTGATAGGGTCCCAAAGAGTCGGACGCAACTGAAGCGACTTAGCATGCCCACAAAAGAAAACAAAGCCTCACAAGAGTTTCAGGTTACCCATGATTATTCAGCTTGTACTACAGAGTCATCGCTCCTTCCAGAGTACCATCCTGTCTTCTTTAGAGCTTTCTTTCACGAACTCTTCCCATCCAATCCTTCTCACCTCCATTTTTAGGGATAGTGTTTTTACCTTGAGCTGTCCATAACCGTAGAACCCTGCAAGGACAGTTGGTTCTCTGCTTTATACCTTGGCCTACCTCAGAGCTCTCTCACTAGCTCGGAGGCTAGTCTTGGTCTTTCCATCTGAAAAATGGCAGAAGACTACTTTCCCTATAGATTTATGAGAATGAAATTGTGAGCAGTAAATATATGACAGTCAAAATGCCTGGTGCTTCTCCATTTTTTCATATTTGAGCACCTTCTGCTCCATTGGCAGAGGGTGTAAGTAGAAATGAGCTTATCAGACAAGTTCAGCCCAGCTAAGGTGTTAGCTTGTTGATAATTCAGTTCAGTTCAGTTCAGTTCAGTCGCTCAGTCGTGTCCGACTCTCTGCGACCCCATGAATTGCAGCACGCCAGGCCTCTCTGTCCATCACCAACTCCCGGAGTCTACCCAGACCCATGTTCATCGAGTCGGTGATGCCATCCAACCATCTCATCCTCTGTCGTCCCCTTCTCCTCCCGCCCCCAATCCTACCCAGCATTAGGGTCTTTTCCAATGAGTCAACCCTTCGCATGAGGTGGCCAAAGTATTGGAGCTTCAGCTTCAACATCAGACCTTCCAATGAACACCCAGGATTGATCTCTTTTAGGATGGATTGATTGGATCTCCTTGCAGTCCAAGAAACTCTCAAGAGTCTTCTCCAACACCACAGTTCAAAAGCATCAATTCTGCGGCGCTCAGCTTTCTTCACTGTCCAACTCTCACATCCATACATGACCACTGGAAAAACCATAGCCTTGACTAGACGGACTTTTGTTGACAAAGTAATGTCTCTGCTTTTAAACATGCTATCTAGGTTGGCCATAACCTTCCTTCCAAGGAGTAAGCGTCTTTTAATTTCATGGCTGCAGTCACCATCAGCAGTGATTCTGGAGCCCAAAAAAGTAAAGTCTGACACTGTTTCCACTGTTTCCCCATCTATTTCCCATGGAGTGATGGGACCAGATGCCATGATCTTAGTTTTCTGAACGTTGAGCTTTAAGCCAACTTTTTCACTCTCCTCCTTCACCTTCATCAAGAGGCTCTTTAGTTCTTCTTCACTTTCTGCCATAAGGGTGGTGTCATCCGCATATCTGAGGTTATTGATATTTCTCCCGGCAATCTTGATTCCAGCTTGTGTTTCTTCCAGCCCAGCGTTTCTCATGATGTACTCTGCATATAAGTTAAATAAGCAGGGTGACAATATACAGCCTTGACGTACTCCTTTTCCTATTTGGAACCAGTCTGTTGTTCCATGTCCAGTTCTGACTGTTGCTTCCTGACCTGCATACAGGTTTCTCAAGAGACAGGTCAGGTGGTCTGGTATTGCCATCTCTTGAAGAATTTTCCACAGTTTATTGTGATCTACACAGTCAAAGGCTTTGGCATAGTCAATAAAGTAGAAATAGATGTTTTTCTGGAACTCTCTTGCTTTTTTGATGATCCAGCGGATGTTGCCAATTTGATCTCTGGTTCCTCTGCCTTTTCTAAAACCAGCTTGAACATCTGGAAGTTCACGGTTCACGTATTGCTGAAGCCTGGCTTGGAGAATTTTGAGCATTACTTTACTAGCATGTGAGATGAGTGCAATTGTGCGGTAGTTTGAGCATTCTTTGGCATTGCCTTTCTTTGGGATTGGAACGAAGACTGACCTCTACTTCTGCCCAATTAAAATGTAAAATGTGCCATTTCTTGTTTGCTTAAGGTGGCTATTTTGATTGCATCTGAGACAGTAATTATATATATATTTATATATGTATTTATATATATTTATATATATATATATATATATATATATATCTCCTGAGACTGCTGTTAGTATTGTTTAGTTAGCACATAGTAAATAGCAGGGCACCTCAGATGTTGGCCCTGGACCTGACCAAAAATATCTTAAATCACAAATGCTTCCTCTTATTCTGTCTTTCTTTAAAATTTAAAAAACTGCACTTATTTTTCCTTTAGTTTCTCTTTCTCCTAAGAAGCCAGTTTGTAATATCAACCTAGCACTCACTTTACACATACAGACATGGTAAGCAAGAATGCTTATTAAAAAAAAAAAAATTGCTGTTGAATGAAGAGTGACCTAATAGTAGAGACCATTGTTAAATGTAAATCTTTTTCTTAATAAAGTACAATTTTAGGTAAGGCCTGGATGTAATTATTTTGAAGCAGCTTTAAAAATGGTGGAACAGATGGCTCTGATTATCTCCAAGAGGAAGGAAAAGATTCAAGAGTTTTGTCATTTCTTGTTTAATAGTCTTGGCATTCCTTATTCACACTTGAGTTTTGAATACTCTGGCTTATAAATTCACAATCCTGTGCTAAACCTTAGTTCATTCTCATGCTGACCCTACTTCCCATGCCAAGATTTGAGACTCCATCTCTGTTTCTGATTCACTGGCTTTTCCAACATTTCATTTTCTGATTAGCCTCTGAACCTAGTTTTCCCCCCGACCCCCCCCCAACTGTCTCTGTTCACTAAGGGGAAGTTATAGACACCCCAAAACTCTTTTCTGGGGGGTGGGGGTGGGTGGTTTAGGCCAGGCTGGTTCTTAGAGAAGCCACAAAAGTCCTAGTCTGAAATAAAGTCTATCCACAGCACCTCTCCACCACCACCAAGTTCTGCTATTTCTACCTGTTAAAGAAGAGGTCCAGGAAGACAGAGATGGACCAGCATGGGACTTTACTAGGACAGAGTCTGAGGATAAGTGCCAGGGGGTTGAAACAGACAGACAGAGGGAGAAGTTGGCTCGGGATGCAACCTCAACCAAAGACTCGGCAGGGGGGAGGCTCACGAGGGAGGGCATATATATTAATACATACTTATGGCTCACTCGTGTTGTTTTACAGCAAAAACCAACACAACATTGTAAAGCAATTTAGTCCCCAATTAAAAATTTTTAAAAAACCAAAGACTCAGCCCGCAAGGATATCTATAGCCCACACTGCCCCTAGAATTGTCCCAAGATTAGGGTGAAGATCCAGGCTTTCAGAGCTCAGTAGCAACATGCCATTGGCTATGGACTGCCCTCAGGGTGATGGAAGGCTGGGGTGGGGGGGACAACCTTGGAAAGGAGCTCTCTTTAGCTGAAGGCAGTTCCTAAAGCAACTGGTGACATTCCCAGAAGCTGGGAGCACAGGTCCTCCCACCCTGACAGAATCTAAGTGACACAACCCAGTGAGCATGTATGCATTGTTCACTAAATATACAGTGTCCAGTACATACGCAGTGACCACTGAATACACAGTGTCCACCATATATTCAGTGACCAGTACATATGCAGTGTCTGCTCCAGTGCCACAGAAATATAACAGGGCAGGTGGCAATAGGTGATGATCCCTGTGTTCATTCATTTTGGAGTTGTTTTTCCTACTAGCAGAACCACAGTAACACTAGCCTCTCAGCCTCTGTGATGATATAGCAATCATGTTTATTAAATGCTTCTAATGTTAAAGCAAAAACCTTTAGACTAAAACCTGTAGACTACAGTAGGCCCCTTATCTACAGGGGATACCTTCCAAGACCCCCAGCGGACACCCAAAATGTCCAACCTTATATATGTTTCTCTTCCCCCTGACAGAGTCCAAACACCTCCTGCTTTTGTGAAGCCGAGCAGTTCAGTTCACACCATTTATTTGTGCCAACCACTCTCATGTCAAGAAGCAATAGAAAAATTTCTTCTGAACAATGAGCATATAATACTTTCAAAATACAATTATCATCATCAAAAATATCAATTTGAAAAAATTCTAAAGCAAAATTAACTATGCTCTCTTTCAAAAATATAAGTAAATGTTAAGGAAATTAGAGAATAATAATGTTCCTTCCCTCCCAACCTTAAAGTTACTGTGATGACAGTGATTGGTCAATCATTGTCTTGTTGTTGTTCAGTCACTAAGTTGTGTCCGACTCTTTGTGACCCCATGGACTGCATCACCCTAGGCTCCTCTGTCCTTTACTATCTCCCAGAGTTTGCCCAAATTCATGTCCCTTGAGTCGGTGATGCTCTCTAACCGTCTCGTCCTCTGCTGCTCCCTTCCTCTTTTGCCTTCAGTCTTTCCCAGCATCTGGGTCTTTGCCAGTGAGTCGTCTCTTCGCATCAAGTGGCCAAAGTGTTGGAGTTTCAGCATCAGTCCTTCCAGTGAATATTCAGATATTCACTGAATACTTGGTGGACAAATAATAACGTGAGCCCCTTCTGCATTGGTAGGTGTCTCAGAGAGTCCCACTTATAGACGTATTATGTCTTTTCTCTACCTGTTACTCCCCACCATTTTAACGATTCTTAATCTGGAAAGGTCCAAGGGCCAGTTTAGCTTTTCAGAATTTCCTCCTTCTGCCTTTGGTATTCTAGAATCTCAAAATCCCATACTCTTTTCTCATGTCTCCTGGGTTTTTGCTTCTTCTGTATCAGTTCTTTGAACAGCCTGAAAATCTATTCCTTACCTAGATTTCTTATTTGCCATTTCTCAGTAAGCCGCTTAGCCCTCTAGCATGTAGACAAGCCCCAAGCCAAGAAAAGTGTAATACAATCCTTTAAGAAACTTTCTATGCTCACACAGAAATAGGAATAGGTTAGAATTCTACCCACCTACTTTTCTCTGCATTTCTGCATCCGGGATCAGAACATAATTATTTGGTAAGTAGAAGTCTGAAAATGAACTAGCATAGTTCTTTGCTGGTTTTTCAAACATTATCTCATGTGACCACTGAACAATCTAGCCAGCTGAATCTTATTATCTTCACTTGACACACATACCTGATAACTTCCCTGCCATCGAGAACCTTGACTGTCTCACCAGTGTACACACCGTGCTTCGCAGAGTGTGTGCCACGTAGTAGATTCTCAATAAATACTTGTTAAATGAATGAACATTGGAAAACTAATATCCACAAATGAAATGGAATGAATATTTATTGAGTACCCACAATGGGCTGATCACCAATCTAAATATTTTCATCTCCATTTTATCTACACAATATTCCTGTGAGGTTGATGAAGTGCAGGAGCTAGACTGTGCAAGCAAATGGATTTTCAATAAAATCTGAATTTTATTGGCACATTTTCTACTGTGTAGGGTTGCCTCACTATATTTAATGCATTTCTAGATTATTTCTAGAAAATGTATTATAAATGTGTACAATGTATAATGCATATCAACCTACCGAATAATTTTTCTCTTTTCTAAAAGATATTTCTAGATCTTGGGTCAATATTTACACAATATCAAAGCTTTAATTTGAGGAAAACATCATGATTACAGAACTAACTTAGAGGGAGCAAAGGGTAGGTTTAGTTGGTTGTTTCTGAGAAATAAAAAGAACAGACATAGGGGCCCTTAAGGATAGAGGCTGGATAATTTTGTGTGTTTTATTTTCTAAAGAAATAATCTAGAATAGATGGGTTGCAGACAGGACAAGAGTCACTTGCCAAAATAACAGGAATGATTAACAACAGTCTCTCTTAAGGCTTAGTTAAGCTATCTGTTTTAGAAAGAAAACATCTCAGCCTGTTCTTTGCCTCCTTAGAGTATTGAATTTCATTTTGCTAGCATTTATGACATTATCATTAAATAACAGTTATTGTAATGAACGGTTGAAAACCTTTTCCACAAGAATGTCAGCTTCAGAAAACAGGGACTTTGTCTAGTTCACAACATCCTCACACAAGGCCTTCAGTATAGTCAGTGCTTTATACATATTTGATAGATAGATAGAAAATCACTCAGTATCTATTAATCACTTTTTATGTGTTGCTTACTGTTCTATGTTCTTTCATGTGTATTTTCATCTGCCCTCACAATAACCCCACTGGGTTGGTACTTTTATAATCTCTATTTTAAACATGAGAAAACAGGTACAAGAAGATGAATACTTGCAATCATATAATCTCCATTCCTGCCACCATGACCATCTTGTCCGTGAACTCATGGATTGACAATAGGAATAGCTGAGAAAAGAGGCTATTTATTGAGATCTTCTGCTGAAGTTGGTCTTTGGGAAGCATGAATATGAAACAAAGAAAATGCTTTTACAGTTAATAACCATGTGACAAGGCTTATCTACATACCTCTGCCCTAGACCTCTTGTCAACAGTCTTCCAATCGTTTTTCTTCTAAATAACTGATTGTACAACTGAACTCTCATCTAATACCCGTCACTCAATGAAGATCTGTATTTCTGGTCATCTCTCATTTCTGGAAGTACAAACCACCAGGTACATTGCCTGAAGTTCTGTCCATCTGGAGGGTTTACTTTCAAACCATTTTTCAGTTGTGAAATGGGCTGTATTGTTGCAACCATTTATTTTGGGTGGTGTCACCATATCATGCAATACTCTTTATACAGCAGGCTGAGTTTTTATTTTTCTTTTTAAGTCATCAGACTGCAGAAAATTGTGGTAGGTTGTGAAAGGAGGTAATGCAGCAGAAATATGAGAATTGGTTCTAGAAATTAATTGTGCTTTTAAGATTTTCTTGAGCCTGACGTATACATGTTATACTTGATGATGGAGTGCTGCTCTCTACATCCAACTTCATGGCTTGATGAGTCAGACCCAGTTCTCCATGGGCAGCTTAGGTTGCATGGTAATTTGCTGGCCACAATCAAGTGTTTTGTTTCCATGAGACCCAGAGGCAAGACAGAAGTCTTTCAAAAGAATTGTTATAGGCAGACAATTATGGCTTTGCTCTGAAATCTTATAGGTTTTTCTGTGACTAACCTTCAGAGACCTGCCAGTGGCTCCAGAGGGCATTTCTGTTGTCCATGGACACTTCAGACACTGTCGTACCTGCTGGATCAAATGAGCCCAGCAGCAGAGTCACTTACATAACAGCCTGAACCTGTTCAGGACTTGGTCTTGCTCTGACCCCTATCAATACTGGAAGGCTTCTGGGTTACTCAGTAAACATATTGGGGTATCAAACCCTACTGAGACACTTTTTTTCCTTAAAAATCCAAAATGTTTAGTAACTGTTGTGCTTCTTCCTCAAGATAGGAGGAATCAGATGCAGGAACCTGCTTTTCTTGACCCTTGATCACCATCCCCTTAAAAAGTCCATCAAGGTGGCATACATGTGTCTAATGGGATGTCTAGAAGATTTTAATTTCCTCATTATAAGGTCAAATCAGCATGATAACACAAGTGTAGTGGATCAAGAATGAAGAATGAATATGTGAATGAAGAATATGTGAATGTGAATGAAGAAGCAATAACTGCTACTGCTGCTAAGTCGCTTCAGTCGTGTCCAACTCTGTGCGACCCCATAGACGGCAGCCCACCAGGCTCTGCCGTCCCTGGGATTCTCCAGGCAAGAATACTGGAGTGGGTTGCCATTTCCTTCTCCAGTGCATGAAAGGGAAAAGTGAAAGTGAAGTCGCTCAGTCATGTCCGACTCCTAGCGACTCCATGGGTCTGCAGCCTACCAGGCTCCTCCACCCATGGGATTTTCCAGGCAAGAGTACTGGAGTGGGGTGCCATTGCCTTCTCCCAAAGAAGCAATAAAGGTCTCTCCTAATTGGATTGTGATTATGACAAGGGCTAAAGATTTGATATAAGTGGATGGGACAGTGACTGTTTACTGCTGACTCTTCTAGGTGAAAGCAAGCTGCATTTCTGAGATTAATAGCTGCAGTGTCCAGGGATGTATTGATGTGCTGCAACGGGGATCTTCCTGACCCAGGAATCGAACCAAGGTCTCCTGCATTGCAGGCAGATTCTTTACCAACTGAGCTATCATGAAAGCCCACATGTGGTACAGCAGCTCTAATTCAAATCATCATCTTATTAAGCTCACAATACACTATTGTCATTCTTGAGGATTTACCTGTGTCCTGCATGGTCAACATAGGCAAGTGAAATGGGGATACAGTAGGAATTACCACTACTGCCTTCTTTATGTTTTTGATGAGGCATAATATTCCTTAATCATCCTGTTAATGCCCGTGAAGTCTGTAGAGATGGCTCCTCTTTCACTTTTGATGTTAGTGAGTTGCGTACTGTCTCTTTTTAAATTAGTTAACCTGGCTAGAGGCTTGTAGATTTTGTTGATTTCTTCAAAGAAACAGCTTTTAATTTCATTGATTGTCTCTGCTGACAATTTCATTGATTCCTACTCTAATTCTTATTACTTATTTTGGATTAATTTGCTCTTCTTTTTCTAGTTTCCTAAGGGGGAAGCTTAGATGACTGATTTTAAACTTTCCTCTTTCCTAATATATGCATTCAGTGCTATAAATTTCCCACTAAACATTGCTTTTTGCATCTCAGAATTTTGATAGCTGTATTTTCATTTTCATTTACTTCAAAATATTTTAAAATTTTTCTTGAGATCTTTTTCTTTGTCCCAAATGTTATTTAGAAGTATATTGTTTAATCTCCATGTGTTTGGGAATTTTCCAGCTGTCTTTCTGCTATTGATTTCTAGTTTAATTTCATCATGATCTGAGAGCTGACATTGTAATATTTCTATCTTTATAAATGTGTTAAGGTGAACTTTATGGTCTAGAATGTGGCCTCTCTTGGCAAATGTTCCCTGTGAGCTTGGGAAGAATGTATATTCTGCTGTTGTTGGATGAAGTAGTCTATGGCTGTCCATGATACCCAGTTGATTGACAGTGTTTTTGAGTTCAACTATTTTCTTTCTGTCTGCTTTATCTGCCTGTTTCTGAAGGAGGGATGTTGAAGCCTCTATCTATAAAAGTGCATGCGTGCATGCTAAGTCACTTCAGTCATGTCCAACTCTTTGCCACCCTGTGGATTGTAGCCCACCAGGCTCTTCTGTCCATAGCATTCTCCTGGCAAGAATACTGGAGTGGGTAGCCATTACCTTCTCCAGGAGATCTTCCTGACCCAGGGATCGAACCCAGGTCTCCCAGATTGCATTCTTTACCATCTGGGCCACCAGGGAAGCCATGTATAGTAGTGGATTCATCTGTTTCTTCTTGCAGCTCCATCAGATTTTGCCATATGTATTTTGATGTTCTGTTGCTAGGTACATACATTTTCAAGATTGTTAATGCCTTCTTGGAGGATTGGCCACTTAATCATTATGTAATGTCCCTCTTTATCCCTGGTAACATTCCTTGTCCCAAAATCTACTTTGTCAGAAATTATTATAGCTTTCTTTTGATTAGTATTAATGTGGCTACTGTTTTCTCTTTGTTGCCCTTGTTCCTTGTTCCTATTTTGTTCTCTACTCTTTTTCTGCCTTTTGAGGTTTTCATTGAAAATTTCATATGAATTTCCATTTTCTCTTTCTCAGCCTATCAATTATACTTCTTCCTTTTACTCTGTTTAGTGGCTTTCCTAGAACTTGCAATACATATTTACAACTGACTCAAGACCACTTTCAAATAACACTATACTGCTTCACAAGTAGTGCAAGTTCCTTATGATAAAAAATAATTTTATTCTCCCTCCTATCCCTTAGGAGGACATCCTCATGGGTCCTACTCTGTAGCTGAACCTCTGGAGTCATCTGGGATTTGAATCTGTTTGTAGAGTTAAAACCAATGAGAGGTGATGGGAGTAGGCCTTAAGGATGATAGTAGTGCCCTGAAAATAAGAGATCTTGTACAGTTTCTTCAGACAAAAGGTGACTAACCTGAGAAAATGGGAGAAATCTCACTTTGATTGTCAAAGAAAATGGTAGAATTTGAGTCTTTGAAATCCTCAGCTTTCTTGGAATTCGTGTATGTGCCCTCCTCCCAGATTTCAGAAACTTACTCTTTTCTAATTAATTTCTAATTAATTTTCTAAAAGATCTTGAGAACTTAGAATTAAATTTGCCTTGCAGTTCAGCCACCCACAGGATTGAATTTTGGGTTTAGTTTTTAGAAATTTCAATTCTTTGACTACAATTCTAGTTTTCAGAAATTTCAATTCCTTGATTACAGAGGATAAAAAAAGTCACCTTAAGGGCCATTAAGAAGTTTTCAATTCCTTACCAAGACTTTAAGTTACGAATTTAAAACCCTAATCCCATTTTCCCCCCTCCATGTTGCCCAGCACATTTAGAAACAACCAAATCAATTCATGGTAGTTTAACATTTATTTCCACTAAATTGTCCTATGGCAGGAACCACTTGGATATGCAAGGTCTTTCCAGGTGGCTAGAGGTGATACTTTAAGTAGTGTTCTTCGAGGACTTCCCTGGTGGTCTAGTGGTTAAGAATCTGCCTGCCAATTCAAGGAATATGGGTTCAGTCCCTAATCCAGGAACTATTAATAAGATCCCACTACTAAGCCTATGTGGTACAACTACTGAAGCCTGTGTATCCTAGAGCCTATGCTTCTGCAACAAGAGAAGCCAGCCCAATGAGAAGTCTGCACACCTCAACTAGAGAGTAGTCCCCACTTGCTGCAACTAGAGAAAGCCCATGCACAGCAACAAAGACTCAGCACAGCCAAAAATAAATTAACTAAAAAAAAAAAAATTAAAAAATATGGGTAGTGTTTTCCCCTGCATGCTATGGACCACCACTGCCCTATTTGCAACTGGAAACAGGATCATAATGGTCTTTAAATCCAGCCAGATCAAAGAATCCATTCTAGATTGCTAATACTAAGATCCTGTTACTCTGGAATTATTCTAGGTAAAAATAATTGTGTTGGTCAAGAAGCAGAGTCGTCATGCATATTGTGAGAATAGGAAATTTATTAATCTGATTAAACTTCACACGATTATGGGAGGAGCTAGGGAAGTGAAGGCACAGAGGGAAACTCAGAGGACCACTGAGCAAAGCACCAACCAGGCCTCCTGAAGCCCTGTGGCAGGTGGACTTTTGGAGCTTACAGAGAAGTCATGGACACATCTGCCCACATGGACTCACAAGAAGTGTATGGGAAGTGGGAGCCCCTGTGTGGCTCTTGCTTTTACAAGTCTGCTCTCTAGCATCGGGGGTAATCATGGGGTCCCTGTGGGTCAGCCAGGCCAATAGTTGGAAAGACAAACAGGCCAGGAAGTGAAGTGAAGTGAGGAAAATCTTGGAAATTGGAGGTGCAGTGGTAAGTTTAGAAGGTCAAAGTCAGAGAGATTCTTCCTGCTTTCATCATTTACTATTGTGAACTTGTGAACCTTAGTTAATTTTTGTGAATTTCTGTTTTCCTAGTTGGAAAAGACAGATGAAATATTTACATTTAGGGATTGCTTGCATATCTCTGATATTTTTTAAAAACTATTTTACCTTTTTCCCAGATTTTAAATTAACAGTGAAATGTTGTCATCATAAGGTAAAATAGTATCAAAAGATGTGACTTTCAGCATATTTTAATTATTGACATTTGATATAGAAATCATATTGTCATCCTTTCAAAAGTTCTAATCAATTTAATTTAAATGCTATAGTGACTTTATGCCCACCATCCTCATTTTAAAAATCCATGAATAAGCTCTTCTTTAACAACCAGAAATTTTACATTGTCCCATTTTCTCCTTGAACTCATATTTCCATTCCATTTCTCCTACAGAATTTTATCCTAACATAATATATTTTTATGCTTGATGGTCTTTTATTGATCACATTTTATATCTTTCTGCTATAAAATTAGGTATATAAATTGAAATTAATTTTTTTTATATTCTCTGTGACCAGAGGACCTAAGTGCTATTCTTCCTTCATCTGGATTAAATTATCATTACAATTATTATTGGCTTATTATTGATCAAAGAAACTTAGTATTTTACAGAAGTGGATAGGTAAACCTTGAAAGTACAATTTAGCTAGAGATATACATTTTAATATGTGTGTGTGTGGTTTAGTCACTAAGTTGTACCCGACTGTTGTGACACCATGGACTATAGCCTGCCAGGCTCTTCTGTCCATGAGATTCTCTAAGCAAGAGTACTGGAGTGGGTTGCCATTTCCTTCTCCAGGGGATCTTCCTGATTCAGGAATTGAACCCGGGTCTCCTGCATTGCAGGCAGATTCTTTATGACTGAGCTACAAGGGAAACCAATATGTATAATACATATGAATATATATGTGCATATGTAACTCTCTACTCTGACAGTGATAAACATGGATTCCATCATCCTTAAAATATTTACTTATCTGATCAATCATGCCTATAAACAGTTTCTTATCACCACTGCCCCATCGCCATAAGCACCTCACACCTCTTAGCTCTGACACCCCACATGTGGCCACCATGCAGTGTGCATGCATGCTCAGTCCTAAGTCGTGTCCAACTCTTGGCAACCCCATAGACTGTAGCCAACCAGGCTCCTCTGTCCATGGGATTTTTCCAGGCAAGAATACAGGAGTGGATTGCCATTTCCTTCTTCAGGAGATCTTCCCCACCCAGGGATCAAACCTGTGTCTCCCTGCTTGTGAGGCAGATTCTTTACCCCAGCACCACCTGGGAAGCCCTGGCCACCATGCAGACACCTTCTTAACGGTGCTCAGACAGACACTCAGTGTGGGGCTTGTGCTCCTATTTCCCCTCTTCATGTTACTTTGCTCTGTCCTAACTACTGGTATGTGGACTCAGTTATTCTAAAAGGAAACCAGATAGGGAGAGGGAAGGGACCATGCGTGTTTACAAATCTTAACTTTTTTAATTCTGAAATAGACATTGGACATAATTAGTTACAGCCTTTCTATGAGTTTCTATGAGAAATAGCCTTCAATACCCTTTAGTATTTATTACTGACACACTTTTGTTGCTTTCTTCTCAGGATCTTCCTCAGCATCCACAATTTTGTTGACAGGAATTAGAGGGATAGAAGAAAACAGATCTTTAAAGATGACCATCACTTCTTCTTTAACCCAACTCTACATATATGCCTGATTGCAGAATATTCCAACATGGGCAGAATACCCTGTTTCTAATGCCCTTGTTTGTTTGGAAGACAAAACATAGTAGAAAGGGAAAGATAAGCTTTATCAAAGCCTTATCAAAAGTTCATGTTGATTCGATTGAGGAAGTTTTCAGACATTTTTCCCTAAGATTTGGATTGAGTGAAACACAACTCTCTTTTGTAATTTAAGGGAAGTTTGATTGTTAGAAGGAAATGGAAAAAAATAAACCAAACTGATGCCTTGACCCCAGATTTATTCTCAGGCACACCAATTTTTGCCAAAAGTAGAAGCTGAGACTATGAAAATGGATTTTTTTTCTTAAACAGTCCACTGCCTACAAAGTTCTTGAAAAGCCTTCATGGATACTCAGAGGCATATCTACCGAATTTGGTAATTATTGGCCTATGTATTTGTCTCTTAGTCAGTTTGAGTTCCTACAACAAAGTACCATAGACTGTACGGCTTATAAACTACAGATATTTATTTCTCTTACTTCTTGAGACTGAGAGTCTGAGATCAAGGTTTCTGTTGAGAGCCCTCTTCTGAACTGTAGCTGGCCACATTCTTGTTATATCCTCATATGGTAGAAAGAGGCTTTCTGGCCTTTTCATACATGGGCACTAGTCCTTTTCATGAGGGCTGTACCCTCATGATCTAATTACCTCCAAAGGCCCCACCTCCAAATACCATATTAGGAATTAAATTTCAACAGAAGAATTTTGCGAGGGGGACACTAACATTCAGTCTATAACAGTGCTTTACGAAATTAAATAGTGAATTGATGGCTGTGGAAAAACAAATTGTGCAGGTAATCAATAATGTGTACAGATGAGAATGAAAAGAAGTACGTTAAAATGTTATTTATCAAAGAGTAAGTAGGGATTACACTTTAATTCTATCAGATAGGACATATAATGGACAACACAAAAATCATTTTTTAAAATTTTTGTCAAAACTTTATGACCTTTTAAATCCAATTTTCATATCAATACTCATCTCTGTCACGTTATTTTATTAATAGATATTTAATGAGAACTACCTCAACTATTTAGATTTAAGATGTTAAATTTCCGGGGCCACACCATGCAGCATGGGGGATCCTAGTTCTTGGACCAGGGGTTGAACCCGTACCCCCTGCAGTGGAAGCATGGACCACCAGGGAAGCCCCTAAAATGTTAAATCTTAAAGGCAGGAAATATTTTTAGGCAGGGGGTGAACTTATTCACCCGGTTGTTTCATGATTCAGCATATAGTTGAATGCCTACCAAGAACTCAGTGGAGCCAAACACAGGGAATCTAACAATGAGTGAAATTCAGTATGGTTCTTGCATCTGTGGAGATACATCACCCTTTGATGAAAGCAAAAGGAGCTCTATCTTAAGCAAGAAAATGAGATCCGTGTACAGAACCTAGATTAGCTTGCCAAAATGAAAGATAAGCTCTAGAATATCCCTGTGGCTTTCAGCATCAGGAACCTGAGAACTCTATTTTTAATAATTCCATTGGATCATCCAGTCATGGACACCTTCTGCATCTATGGATCTTTGCTCTTATTTAAATCCCGCAAGGGTGAGTATGGCTGATGTAGCTTGTGTTGTGTTTCTATCTCTGGGAATAGTTGTGTGACTGTAAATGGTAGTTTCACCATAAGTACAAAGAAAAGGAGGTTCATTAAGGTTTAAAAAATAATGGGGAGGGCAGGGTTTCTACTGAAAGAAAAAGCAAGTATATTGTGGGTAGGAATGTCTACTCCAGTTTTCACCCATGAACTAAAAATCTGTATCTGGTTCATCTTCTTATAGAAAAGTCAGCTCATTAGTTTCTAATAGTTTATATTTTAAAACTGAAAGGATAAAGAATATGTGCCCATAAATACAATGGAATATTGTACATTATACTCAGCCATAAAAAGGAATGAAATTGTTTCATTTACAGAGACGTGGATGGACCTAGAGAGTGTCATACAGAGTGAAGTAAGTCAGAGAGAGAAAAATGAGTATCGTATATTAATGCATATATATGGAATCTAGAAGAATGGTACACATGAATCTATTTGCAAAGCAGAAATGGAGACACTGGAGAAAAAGTGTATGGACACCAAAGGGGGAAAAGGAGGTGGGATGGATTGGGAGACTGGGATTGACATATATACACTACTGTGTATGATTTTTCCAGTAGTCATGTACAGATGTGAGAGTTGAACCATGAAGAAGGCTGAGCCCTGAAGAATTGATGCTTTCCAATTGTAGTACTGGAGAAGACTCTCGAGAGTCCCTTGGGTAGGAAGGAGATCAAACCAATCAATCCTAAAGGAAATCAATCCTGAATATGCACTAGAAGGACTGATGCTGAAGCTGCCACCTGGTGCAAAGTCAACTCATTGGAAAAGACCATGTTGCTGGGAAAGATAGAGGGCAGGAGGAAAGGGGGTGACAGAGAATGAGATGGTCGGATGGCATCACTGACTCAATGGACATGATTTTGAGCAAACTCCAGAAGATAGTGAAGAACAGGGAATCCTGGCCGGCTGCAGTCCATGGGGTCACAAAGTAGGACATGACTTAGCAACTGAACTACAAACACAACGGTGTATAAAATAGATAACTAATGAGAACCAACTGTATAGCATAGGTGACTCTCCTCAGTGCTCTTTGGTGACCTAAATGGGAAGGAAATCCAAAAAACAGAGGATATTTGTTTACATATGGCTGACTCACTTTGCTGTACAGCAGAAAATAATATAACATTGTAAAGAAACTATACTCCAATAAAAATTTTTAAAAAACTGAATCAGCACCGACCATGCTGTTTGTCTCCTTTGCTCCTTTCCCCCTCATCCTCTTTCTTTCTCCTGTTCCCTCCTGTTTCTCTCTCTTTGATAGTTTCCACTCAGTCATGTCCAATTCTTTGTGACCCCATGGACTGCATCCCACCAACCTTCCTCTGTCCATGGAATTCTCCAGGCAAGAATACTGGAGTGGGTTGCCATTTCCTTCTCCAGGGGAGCTTCCCGACCCAGGGATCAAACCAGGGTCTCCTGCATTGCAGGCATATTCTTTACCATCTGAGCCACCAGGGAAGCTTCTCTCTCTATCTAGACAATTCTGCCCAGCTTTCTTTGAAAAGATACTCTACCATCTTTATATAAAATAAAGTCAAGGCTATAATATTTTTCTGTAAGTATACTAAAATTAGGATAGAGTTAATAATTTATGATTTTATAAAAGTTGGTTTCATACGTACATACATTTGCTATGTGATTGACATATGGATGCTATTCTTACTGTACAACACATAACACACAGAAGCAACTCAGTCACAGCCAGTGCCTGCAGTTTGTATCCTCTACGCTGTCGCCTGTTCATGTCCAGGGTGAAAAAAACACACCACGGAAACCATCGAGGTTTACAAAGGGAAAGCTGGTCCAAGGGAAACAGTGAGAGCCAGCATCTAAAACACTGGTTTCCTTTTACTACACCATTTGTTCATACAATGTTTTTGATCTTGATGTCATTTTTAAAAAATTTGTTCTGTTTTTTTTTCCCTATTAGTAACCATTTCAGTAGTTCTGGAAGCTCATTAATTGACCTCAGTGTGGAACCTTTGCACTGATCTTTTATTTTCAGTATTTATCGATAATGACACATTGCAGCCATTGAACCGATATTGCATTCCTTGGGTCTGGGCTTGTATTTAAAACCATTGTTTGTTTCGTCTGTCCATGGAATCTTAATATGCATGGCATGTCTCTCTTGAGTGGCCGCCAAATTTCCCTCAGGCTGGACTTTTAACTACCCGTGGCAAGCCCATTGGATTGGCAGTCACATGGGCATGCCTAGGTTTCAGTGGTTTTTGAAGATGCTGTCACTGGGTGGTCGGCTGTTCCTTACACCAGACTTCAAGCCTCAGTGTCTTTGGCAAGACGTGCCTCTCCCAAGTGTCCTCAAGAGATTATCCTTTCCAGACCACCTTCGGACTCAGAATCCTCACTTTTGTTTTCAGGCTTTTGATGATGTGAATTTAAGATTTACTCATTTTTGAGCTTGCCTTTTGTCTAGGATAATTTCTCATGACTGTAGCCAAAAGAACATTGAAATTCATGGTATTAGAACATCAGTGAACATTTGGAACTCTCTTCATTTAAAACATAAAGTGTTTTTTCTTTTTCAAAATATGTACAGCATAAATAATGGAAATATTTAAAATTATGCTCCTTCAACCCCTATATATAATTTGCATGATCGTGCATAGTGTATAGTTTAGATTATAAATCAGAGTATTCCAAATATACTCTCAAAATTGAGTGAAAAATCTATTTGTTTTCATAGCATGTGGTTTAAAAGAGTTAAATACACAGCCCCTTTATTTATAAAATTAGCATCTCACTGATGACGCATAAGATGAAACTTCCACGTTCTTGCTGAATTCCACGTTCTCTGTACATAGAATTGATAGTGTGTTGCTGAATATTTCTTTGTAAAGCCAACCCCTGTCCCCAACTCTCTATTACCTGACATTCCTAGAGCAACCCAGAGTAGTCACAGGGTTTTGTGCGTGTGTGTATGTGTGCGCGTGCGCACACTCGGTTGCTCCATCGTGTCTGACTCTCTGTGATCTCATGGACTGTAGCCTGCCAGGCTCCTCTGTCCATGGGATTTCCCAGGCAATAATACTACAGTGCGTTCCCATTTCCCCTTCCAGGGAATCTTCCTGACCCAGGGATTGAACCCTCTCTTGTGTCTCCTGCATTGGCAGGCAGATTCTTTACTGCTACACCACCTGGGAAGCCCCAGCTACAGGGTTAGAGCATAATTATTATTATGGTTATAGTGACAAAGGAGTCATTAGAAGTTATTCTGCTTTAAGTACAGAGCACAACTGAGGGAATGCTTGATAACTGGAAAAAGGAATGTGAAAAGTTAGATGTGCCAAGGAAATTGCTTGGGTTTTCTAGATAGTTCCCAAACTTTGTTAAGACTTTGTTTAAAAAAAAAAAAAGCAATCATTCTTAATATATTTTTTCCTCCTCGTTCTTGTGAAATTCTGCACTTCTGTCAATTAAAAAAACAAGAAGGCCAACATGACATGGAACAGTTATCTACAGATCATTGATTCTCACAGTGCCATATTTATATACATTAACTGATCTGAGTTTTATTTTAAAGAATTAATGATAGGTTTTCAATGACTAGACTTCAACTTCCAAGATGAATTAGCAAAGGAAATCATATTAAGTGTGACTAGGGCTTTCTGGTTGTCAGGAAAGTATTTCATTTGTCCTCTGTATGCCTTCATCTTGTCCCTTTCATCTTTGGTTTGAGACTTTGAGAAATTTCACCTAAATTCTCTTGAGAGAAAAATGATTGACAGGAGCTTACCAATGCCTTGTGTGAGTGGAGTGGCCCTTGTTACCTGTGGTCTGAGTGAGACCAGAACACTAGCTTTAATAACTTGCACTGTTTTAGGTAGTAGTGTGGGGACTTTCCTTGTTGAATGTAAGGATTTATTTAAATTATGAGAGCCAGTGGTTATCACTTGATAGGACTGGGTTGGCTAAAAAATTTGTTCAGGTTTTTCCTTAAGATAAACCAGAACAAATTTTTGGCCAACCCAATCGAATTATTAATACAAATGACCGTTGTTCTCTCCTTTATAAATCTCTGCTTTTTTTTGAATGTTAAATTTTTTTCAATGTACTGAGTTTTCATCAGGATTTCATAAAAATAACTGTTGAAAAAGTAAATTCACATACCCAAGATGTCCCAAGCATGCTTAAAGATTTAAATGCTTGGTTTATTTATTTTCGTATTTAAGTTATTTTCATATTTAAGTTAATTCTATATATTTTTATTGAGTTTATTTTAAAGATCTAAAAAAGTAACTTAAAAAATTAAGATAACTATTTCTAAGGTTAGTGGTCTGTAGTTGTATCCAGAGTTAATCATTTAGCTCATATGAGTTTAACAGAAGAAATGTTTTAGGGATTTACATCTCCAGAGTAAGAGATTAGATAGAAACATACTAAAATATTAACAGTGGCTGATGGGGGTTAAAGTGGTTAAAATATTTTTATACTTGTCTATATTCTCCACAATTTTTCTTATTGCTTTTTATAATTAGAGAAAGAGGTCCTTAAAGGCATTGCTAAGCTATCTTGGATTTCCCTGGTGGCTCGGTGGTAAAGAATCTGCCTACAGTGCAGGAGATGAAGGAGACCCTGGTTCGATCCCAGGTTCAGGAAGATCCCCTGGAGGAGGGCATGGCAACCCACTCCAGTATTCTTGCCTGGGAAATCCCATGGACAGAAAAGCCTGGCGGGCTACAGTCCATGGGGTTGCAAAAGAGTCGAAAACAACCAAAGCAACTTAGCATGCATGTACATTATTGGGAGAAACTTGGAAACTTTGTAAATATTTTATTCCTTGTCAGAATTTCAGTGTTAGTCACTCAGTTGTGTCTGACTCTTTGTCAGAGTTTTATTTATTCATTTGTTGATTTATTTAGATCACTGTAGATGCATGATTCCTAATTTATTAAGAGGCATATACTCCGTTCTTGTCATTCTTTTATTTTTCCTTCCTGTCACTCTTTCAGACTCAAATTATCTAACATTTGGCCAGTGGAAACTACTTCAAGATGGAATCTGTGTTCTTTGGATACATTCTTACCGTTTTTTTGAGCATTTCTTTGCTTTCTGGCAAACAAAATGTTCCAGGCTTTCTTGTACACTCTATGCCTCAGTCCTCCAAGAAGCTCTGGTTTCTTTTTGAGGAGGATAGTGTTGGGCAGTCAGCTTCTGTTTGCTAAGTATCAGTTGCTGTTGGGAAGTTGTTCTCAGATAATCTCAGTGGACAGCACTGGGTATGTGTTGATATATTGAACACTGTGAGTTCACACATATACGTCTAATTCCAGTCCAATAGTGCCGAATTCATTTTAGTTTTCTTACTTTCTGTATTTGTAGCCCCTTTGGCAACTCTGAGAAACACAGCTCCTATAATCCTTAACATATTTACTTCTTTGTTCACTTGGTATAAATGTTAGTCGCTCAGTCATGCTCTACTCTGTGACCCCATGGACTGCAGCCCACCATGCTCCTCTGTCCGTGAGATTTTCCAGGCAAGGATACTGGAGTAGGTTGCCCCTTGCTTCTCCAGGAGGTCTTCCCAACCCAGGGATGGAACCCAGGTCTCCTGCACTGCAGGCAGATTCTTTACCGACTGAGCTACAAGGGAATCGCCCATTGCTGGCTGCCACTTCCTCTTGCCTACTACCTGAGCTCCCGCTCCCCAGCACCTGGGGCAGATGTTTTCTGGAGGAACTCTGCCCTCTCAACCCCATTCCCTCAGGTGTAAGCCATAGATTTTGCTCTGATAGGTCCTCTTCCAGGTGACCAGCCCTCTTGATGGGATGGGAAACTCATAAGACGGGCCAAGCCTGGCATCAAATGGTGTTCATTTGACCAACAAGAAACTCATACATCCTTGCCAACCTGAAATGTGTTAGTGCAGGCTGTTCATTTTATTTTCCAGTTCTATCTCTTCCTGTGTTCCTGCCTCTTAAAGAAGCTCAGTGACAGAAAAGTTGGGGGATAGACTCTGAATCTCCACTTTGCAAGCATCCTGAATCTCCATGACTGATTTTCTTGGTACCCTCTTTAAGGAGCATACTCCCCTCCTCTCTTGCATAATGGAGAGGATGGAAATGGAGCAGCAGCCCTACCAGAAGTTTCCTCCCTGTCCAGCTGCCCTTCAGCTTACAAAGCTGGGTGGAGAGAGGGTCCTGGGGTGATAGGTTGGTATAACAAGGCCAGTGTGATCACTCTAAGCCAGACTGAGAAGAAGGCAGTCTGGTCGATAATTCATCGATATTGTCTGTTGGCATCTTTGTCCTCAGCTTTTGTTACCAGTCATCAATTTCAGGGTCATAGGAAAAGCATCTTCAATAAAAACAGAAAGAGCTAAAGTAATTGTCATGGAGTGGGCTCTCTAGAAGAAAACCCTGAGATGTAGTTTGGGGTGCAAGATGTTATTAGGGATCAATAACTGAAAGAAAGGGGGAAGGAAGTGTGGGTTAGAACAAGAAGTTCAATTGAGATCAATATAAGACCTGCAAAGTCTTGGTCTACCCGTTGGGAATCTGAGTGACTGTTCAACCATCAGAGTGTCCCTTGTTGGGTCAAAACTGTCCAGGCCTTTATGGCCACCTGCCGCTGACACTGAGTGTGCACAGCTCGGGAAGCATGTGCTCTTGGGCAAGATTCTCTCTGCAGCTGAGGCAGATCCAGAAGACACTGAGATCGAGAGCCTGTTGTTGACCACAGTCCCTTCTGTGGGGCAGCAGGTCATCCCGAGAGGGAGTCTAGGTGGTGCTCCTTTGTGTCTGCCACAAAAGGTAACTATAATTTTTCTGCCCTGCTTCAAATGCTGCTGACAGGTATATAAAGGACCTAATTCAAGAACGTTTGCTAAGAGTAATTGCTAGAAAAACTTATCTTTCTTTTTTTTATTGAAGTATTGTTGACTTACAATATCATATTAGTTTTAGAGATACAACATAGTGATTTGATATTTTTATAGATTATGCCTCATTTAACGTTACTGTAAAATGTTGTCTAACTCATTTATTTTATACCTAGTAGTCTGTACCTCTTCATCCTCTTTACCTGTTTTCCTCCCTGACCACTGATTTGTTCTCTGTATCTTTGAGTTAGAATAACTTTGGTGTGTTCTCTTGCTATTTGTGGAAGAGTAAATGTAGGTTAATCATTGTAAGAAGCTAAGAAAGAAAGATTTAAGTCAGTATGACTAAGGAGAAGTTTGTCCCAAAGTTTAAACTGGCAAAGTAGAATAATCTCAACAAATTCTCTGTAAGATAGGCGGAGTTAACTGAAATTGAAATAAACATCACATCACACATCTCTTTTGAATTCTGGAAACAGTCATTCTTTCAGTCTTCAGGGCATGATTAGCAATCATGAAAGTGACAAAGGTCATTTTCACACAAGTCTTCCAGTGGTGGCCACTGGGGAATAAAATAAGCCTTTATTCAGTTAGACTGACTGATCCTCATCAGCTGGAATGTAGATTCCTGCCAAGTGATATTGAGAAAAGTAAAGATATCAAGACAGTTTGTTTACATCCTGTTGTTGATGATCATGCAAAAGAATGCATTTGATTTGTGCAAGAACAGCAATTAATTTTCATGGATTTCCTCCTTGGGTTCCCTCCGCCCCCCCAATTTCCACAAAGCACTGGATAATCAGTAGAGGAAGACTTTCCTGAATGGAAAATTAAATCCTTTCCAACGTGATTTTTGGATTACAAGCATTCTACCTAGATTTGCTGTTTTTACATGCCTCTAGTTACTATACATTTGAACTACTCATGGAATCACTTGCTGTTTAAACACACTTGTTCATTTATGAATAAAATGAAATACGTGTGATATCTCTCTAAGGATTCTTATTTGCATATTTGTCTTCTGAGCATCTTCAAGTAATTTTTTTTCACCCAATAACTGAAAAGTCAGTTTTTGTAAATAGTGGTTACTTTGAGAGTGGGAAAGAAGGAGAGGGTAAAATGATGATGCATATTTATACATGTTGCATGCCTCAGGGAAAGAAGAATAGGTTCAATTTCAACAGACTAATGGAAATAAATGAAAGAAAATAGAGAAATACAAGAAAATAGTCGCTTTCCTGAGCTCATAAGAGAAGTGATGCCATACCGCAAAACAAGCAAACAGAAACGTCACTTAACATTCTGAGGCTTCATTAAAAAATGAGTTGCATCTGACAGATGTGTAGTTGTATTCATTTTTAATCTCAGCCATATGGAGGCTGAAACCCTACTAAAACAGTGCTACTTCAAGCAATCATACTATGGAAATGGATCAGAAATACTGAGTCTCATTCAAAATTGAGGGGTACAGTGGGCAACTAGAAGGTTCCTGGAAGTTGATGTGAGATGCCCAACAAAGAATTAGCAGTAAGGTATACCTGTGTACATAGTCAGCAGATCCTTAGGAATTCTTGTGCTTTTCCACTTAGTTTGGATGAAAGTTTTGTTACTGCATCTTAACATAGCAGTAATTTAGTAACACTTTCATTTTTTAGAGAAGAACATCACTCCAAATATTAATAGCATTATGAATAAAGAATCTTTTTTGATTGTGTCCTCCAGTATTCTTACCTGGGAAATCCCATGGACAGAGGAGCTTGGTGGGCTACAGTTCATGGGGTTTCAGAGTTGGATGCAACTTAATGACTGAGCACACACACACTCCTACCTCTCACCAACTTGATAACAGAGCATTTTGAGCAGGGAAAGAATTCTAAAAGCTTACAAATAGCAGACAGATCTGTTTCTCAGATCCGGTTCAAACACACGGAGGTCAAGTCCTATCAGAGCACTGATACCATGCATTCTGATAGCTTCTGTAATTTTACTACAAAAGAGTAACTGGTTTAATCAAGTGTTTTGCTAAATTAAGCTGCTGTAAAGCTTCTGCTTTCTCTCCCCAAATTAGCAGAGTATAAACAAAAGAGATCAGGCAGGCTAATCTTGCCAAGACCATAAGTTACCCTGAAAGAAGAAATAGCAGAATCTCTTCCTTTCAATAATTTTTGTAAATTACATTAACAAAGAAAGCTGAATTTCTAATTAGCTAACTTTAGATGGGGGTTGGATAGACTTTAACATTTTTTAATATATAATGAATATTCATGTTTTATAAATAATTATACATTCATACATATGTGTTCAGTCATGTCCCACTCTTTCCAACCTCATGGACTGTAGCCATCCCCTCCATCCATGGGAATTTCCAAGCAAGAAGCTAGAGTGGGTAGCCATTTCCTTCTCCAGGGGATTTTCCCAACCCAGGGATCAAACCCAAGTCTCCTGCGGCTCCTACATTGGCAGGCAGATTCTTTACCCCTGAGCCACCTGGGAAGCCCTCAATTATACATTATTTATATGTAAATATATTTACAATAATGTATGTTTATATAAAATAAAAAACACACTGAATGCTGACACTAGCACTGTAGATGAAAATAGCTTTATAGTCAATTATTATTTTCTTGAGCGTTACATATTTGTTTTGCAAACAAGAAGAAATATAAAGTGAGGTAGTTTATAGGGAAATGATTAAATAAGTAGAATCACTGGGTCGTTAGTAGCCAAGTGGCTTTTAGCAACTTCTTTACCTTTTCTGTAGCTTTCAATTTTTATCTATAAGAAATTGAGAATAATAGAACCCATGCCCATATGAGATAACGCATATGAAGCATTTACTACAATGTCTAGCACATTGTAAGAATTCCATAAGTGTAAACTTTCAATGAATCAAATCCTAGAATCAGATTCATGGACTCTGAAGTGACTATGACTATACATACTACACTGAATAGATTTTTCTGTCATCTTCATGAACAGCTTTCCAAAGGTTTGTCTTCTATTTTATAAGAAAAATGATACACATTGAAACTCCTAGAATCTTAGGTTGCTGCTGCTGCTGCTGCTAAGTCGCTTTAGTCGTGTCCAACTCTGTGCAACCCAATAGACGGCAGCCCACCAGGCTCCCTTGTCCCTGGGATTCTCCAGGCAAGAACACTGGAGTGGGTTGCCATTTCCTTCTCCAATGCATGAAAGTGAAAAGTGAAAGTGAAGTTGCTCAGTCGTGTCCAACTCTTTGCGACCCCATGAACTGCAGCCTACCAGGCTCCTCTGTCCATGGGATTTTCCAGGCAAGAGTACTGGAGTGGGGTGCCACTGACTTCTCCCATCTTAGGTTGAGGTAAGATAAATATCACATAAAAGATCAGTTGGCTGCTGATATGGCACCTCATAAGCTGGTAGTTTGTTAGTGGGGTCACTGGGTTCTGGTTTTATAAAGGGAGAAATTTGATTTTCTGTGGAGCAGAGTCGATCAGGTGGCGCTAGTGGTAAAGAACCCACGGCCACTGTAGGAGACATAAGAGATGCGAGTTTGATCCCTCCGTGGGGGAGATCCCCTGGAGGAAGGCATGGGGAATCCCATGGACAGAGGAGCCTGGTGAGCTACAGTCCAACGGGTCGCAAAGAGTCGGACACGACTGAAGCGACTTAGCAGGCAGAATAGGTTCATTCTAAATAAAGTGACTAAAGATGAGCATGTGAGTCAAAATAAGAGTGTGTTAATTTTCTTTGTCAAGCAGGAAATACTTTAACTCTCCACTGAAATCATTGATAGCGAAATAAATGTGTGATTTGGTGAAGGGAGAAAAGAACGCATTGGGGAATGGAAGGTTTTCAGGAGAGGATATCCTTTACCCTGGGGGAAAAAACACTCACAAAACTTTTCCTGTAGCAAAGTCAAGTTCAAGTTCTCATTAATGGAACACTCTTTTCTGGTAAAATCAGGGTCTTTTGCCTTCATTCAAGCTGTGTGAAGACTGCTAAATGTGTGCTCCCCAATTTTATAGTTTACTCTTCTTTGAAAATCAATGTTACTAAGTAGCTTAAGTTGTGTCTGACTCTGCAACCTCATTGGCTGTAGCCCACCAGGTTCCTCTGCCCATGGGATTCTCCAGGCAAGAATACTGGAGTGGGTTGCCATACCCTTCTCCAGGGGATCTTCCCAACTGAGGGATTGAACCTGCCTCTCTTATGTCTCCTGCATTGGCAGGTGGATTCTTTACCACTAGCACCACCTGGGAAGCCCAAAAATCATTTGCTGCAGACTACATTTTTCAAAGATAGTGACTCAATGTCTAGTCAGTATTGAGAACAACAGCACGAAGTAATGTTCTAACAGGACGACATGCTTCAGTGGAACATATTAATAAGGCTTTTCACTGATCGTACTCTAGTGGTTGAGCTTTCATCATCCTTTGATTTTGTATGACTGTAATCTGGAGAACTAAAAAACTTAGAAACTAAGAAGTTCAAACACACTTTGGTTTTCTGCAGTGTTGCTTGCAACAACTTGAATGTTAATTTCATCATTCCTGTTATTTAAAAAAAGTGCATGATACAGCAAGTTTATACATTTGGCCCTTTGATAAAGATATTGCAAGTATTAGCTTGCAAATTTGGATATTTGAATCTCTGGTAAAGTTAAAGAAGGTTATAATTGGAAATTTGCACAAATGCAAGATATGGTTTGAAAGTGGGTATCTTCTAGAAGCTGATGATACAAGTAGTAGAATTTGTGACAAAATAATATTTTCCTTAGAAAAATTAAATTATCATTTCTCCACTTTTTATAAGCTATACTGTTTCTACTGCATTATCTTACTAGCTGACAGATTTTGACAAAGTAAAACACTCAGATGTTAATCTGTTCTTTCATCTGAGAATCTTCAAGCACGTTGTGACCTAGATGCACTATTTTGAAGTTTAGATTTGGGTGGGGTGAGATGTATTCAGTATACTGGAAGTGAATATAAGGTACTCCCAGAGCTTTGCAGATGAAACTGTTCTCAAACAAAATAAACTAGTGAAAGATGGATCATTTACAAAAATATTTTGAACAAAGGCCCCAGAAAAATCTTGTTAACTTTATTTAAAAAATATGTTGAGGATCTGACTACTTCTCACTCCAACCTACTAGCCACCCACCTGAAAGTGCCTGTACATTCTTCCCAAGTACCCCAAGAGTGGCAGGTCCTGCCCACGCCTTGCTTAGGACACTTCTTAGGGTTATGTTTGCAGCGAGCAACCTGAAGGGATGGAGTAATGTCATGAGATGAGGGATAAAGAACAGGTTGGCTTACTGCTTAGTGCTGTAAAAGAGATGGATTTCCTAAGCTCAGTGTTCCACAGCTGCCACACATACCCACCAGTTATGCAGCATTCATTTGGGCCCACCCATATTGCCTCCAAGGGACTTGGCAGGACAAGGGGAACCAACACAAATTTGACACTCGTGCTGCTTGTTATGCTGTGAGCAATAAAGTCCTTTGTCTCTGACCCAAGAGTCTCATGTCTTCTGCCAGAAGCTGTGAAACAGAGTTTAATGTATTATCTTATAAGTAGGTAATATCAATTCTCAGACCCCTGACCTTCATCAGAAATCACCCTAATCCAAGACACCATCATCTCTCACTTGGACGACTGCAGTTGTTTCCTCATTGGTCTCCCTGCCTGTGTCCCTTTGCTGTCATTCTCAACACAATACCCAGAATGATTTTGTTAAACATGAGTCTGATTATGTCTCTTCTCTGCGTAAAACTCTTCAGCAGATTCTTTTCTTACTGAGAAGAGACGCAAACATAGAGAACAGACTTGTGGACACAGTTGGGGAGGGAGCTAAACCAAAACTCAGCTGCTAAGTCATGTCTGACTCTTTGCAACCCCCTGGATTGTAGCCCTCCAGGCTCCATGGGGTTTTAGAGTGCGTTGCCATTTCCTTCTCCAAGGGATCTTCCTGGATCAGGGATTGAACCCATGTCTCCTGCAATAGCAGATGGATTCTTTACAACTGAGCTCCTTGGGAAACCCTACGGGCTAGGAAAGGGTGAGACAAAATTGAGTAATATTGAGACATATACATTACCATATGTAAAATAGGTGGCTAGTGGGAAGTTGCTGTATAACACAGGGAGCTCAAACCAGTACTCTGACAACCTAGAAGTTTGGGATGAGGGGTGGGGTGGGAGAGAGGTTCATGAGGGAGGAGACATATGTATACCTATGGCTGATTCACATTGTTGTATGGCAGAAACCAACACATCACTGTAAAACAATTATCCTCCAGTTAAAAATAAATTCTAAAATAATAGTTCAAATTCCTTCATCTTCTTCAAATTGTGACCACATCAAATGCCAGCTTCTGCTATAATTATTCTGTTATCAACAATCTTCTTTCAATACAAACAGTGCTTTCCTTATTTCAGTATAATCTTACTTTTTCCAAATAAAATGCTTTTGTTATGAAAAACAGCAGAATGAAAGTCAGAGTGTTCACTATAAGCCATAAGACCCAACATTATCCCTCTTGACTGTGTCTCCAGTTCCTTCCACCTTCGTTCCATCTTTTCCGCCAAGCACCCTGAACTGCCTCTCAGGTGTCCACTAGGTCGGCTCTCTCACCTCTACGGCTATTTATTCACCTGCGTCATAGGTGAATGTAATGTTCAATCAGTATTGAGAGCCACCCCTCCAAATTCAGCAGTTGCCCAGTGTGCCATGTCCTTAAATATACTAGAAACAAAATTGTTCTCAGAGAGAAGCAATTCTCAAATATCCCAAGTCTTTTCGTTTTTTTCTTCATAGAACTTTAGTAATTAGTTTGTCCTCTAGTTCACTGTTCTTTGAGTACCCTAAAACTTCCATATCCACAAATGCCTGTATCTTCCAAATGCTGATAATGGGACCGAGGTTCCATTTAACTGGGTGCTTGCTATTGTTCAGCAGCTAAGTCACGTCCAACTCTGTGACCCCATGGACTACAGCACACCAGGCTTCCCTGCCTTTCATTATCTCCTGGAGTTGGCTCAAACTCATGTCCATTGAGTCGGTGATGCCATCTAACCATCTTCTGTCACCCACTTCTGCTTCTGCCCTCAACCTTTCCCAGCATCAAAGTCTTTTCCAATGAGTCGGCTCTTCACATCAGGTGGCCAAAGTATTGGACCTTCAGCTTCAGCATCAGTCCTTCCAATGAATATTCAGGGTTGATTTCCTTTAAGATCGACTGGTTTGATCTCCTTGTTGTCCAAGGGACTCTAAAGAGTCTTCTCCAGCACCGCAGTTTGAAAGTATCAATTCTTCAGTGCTCAGCCTTCTTTATGGTCCCACTCTTACATGATCAAACCTTAGGGGCTAGTACATCTGGGGGCTACATGCTCATCAAGTAGTGGTGGTTTCATTTGGTGGTGGTTTTAGCATCTGTTACAGCGAGAAACTTTATTTTGGGGGGCTCCAAAATCACTGCAGATGGTGACCGCAGCCATGAAATTAAAAGACGCTTGCTCCTTCGAAGAAAAGCTATGACCAACCTAGACAGCATATTAAAAAGCAGAGACATTACTTTTCTGACAAAGGTCCGTCTATTCAAAGCTATGGTTTTTCCAGTAGTCACGTATGGATGTGAAAGTTGGACGGTGAAGAAAGCTGAGTGCCGCAGAATTGATGCTTTTGAACTGTGGTGTTGGAGAAGACCCTTGAGAGTCCCTTGGACTGCAAGGAGATCAAACCAGTCAATCCTAAAGGAAATCAGTCCTGAATATTCATTGGAAGGACTGATGCTGAAGCTGAAACTCCAATACATTGGCCACCTGATTCGAAGAACTGACTCCTTGGAAAAGACCCAGATGCTGGGAAAGATTGATGGCAGGAGGAGAAGGGGATGACAGAGGATGAGATGGTTGGATGGCATCACCAACTCAATGGACATGAGTTTGAGCAAGCTCTGGGGGTTGGTGATGGACAGGGAAGCCTGGCATGCTGCAGTCCATGGGGTCGCAAAGAGTCAGACACAACTGAGTGACTGAACTGTATTGAAATAACTCAGGAAGTATGCATCAGATACTATTATCTAAGTGCTTCAGAAAGGAGCTACAGCAGAGGATATGAGGAAGGGCCTGTCCCCGAAAGACCCCATGGTATCCTGCTCAGTTATACTGATGGGTCAGTGGAAATCGCCTCCAACATTTTAATTCCTGGGCCTGTAGTGACTGAAAGCCTTCTTTAAGATTCTTGCATCCTAAGAATTCTGCTTCTGGTCTTAGTTGCAGCACCTGGAGATCTTTTGTTGTGGTGCTCAGGCTCAGTTGTTCTGTGGCTTGTGGGATCTTAGTTCCCTGACCAGTGATTGAGCCAGCATCCCCTGCATCAGAAGGCGGATTCTTAACCACTGGACCACCAGAGAAGTCCCCTTCTGGGCTCTTTAACTGGTGCCTCTTGTTACCTGTGCCTGAACCATGTGCACTGTGGCTGAAACTGAGTCCTTTGATATTCACATCCTTGTACGAGCATTCCTGAGTGTTATTACACAACCTGACCATGTTGGCAATAAGGGGAGAGAGTGAGAGGAGTGTTGTCTGAGAGAAATTGCTAATTGTTCTTCAATATACCTTCTTTCTTCCTTCCTTTTAGTAATTCACCACTTCCTTCCCCTCTAAAGAATGTCTGTTTAGAAAGACATCCCTATTCCTAAAAGAAATTCTGATGACAGTTGTTGTAATAATATAAGCTACATAAAAAGAAATTTGAACAAGTATCGATATATATATGTATACTATATATAAAGTGAAAGTGTATACTATATATAAAGTGAAAATGAAAGTTGCTCAGTCGTGTCTGACTCTTTGCAACCCCATGGACTATACAGTCCGTGAAATTCTCCAGGCCAGAATACTGGAGTGGGTAGCCTTTTCCTTCCCCAGAGGATCTTCCCAAACCAGGGATTGAACCCAGGTCTCTTGCATTGTAGGTGGATTCTTTACCAGCTGAGCCACAAGGGAAGCCCAAGAAGGCTGAGTGGGTAGTCTGTCCTTTCTCCAGCAGATGTTCCCAACCCAGGAATCGAACCAGGGTCTCCTCCATTGCAAGTGGATTCTTTACCAACTGAGCTACCAGGGAAGCCCATACTATATATAATCCTCTTATAAATACCAAGCAATTATTTTTGTTAAAATACTTTGCCCCAGTAGCTCAGTGATTAAGAATCCACCTGCCAATGCAAGAGACACGGGTTCAATCCCTGGTCTGGGTAGATCCCACATGCCGTGGAGAAACTAAACTGTTGTGCCATAACTATGGAGCTTTTGTTCTAGAGACAAGGAGTCACTCTACAACAAAAGAAGCCACTGCAATGACAAGCCCACACTCTGCAACTGGACAGTAGCCCCCTACTCAAAGCAACTAGAGAAAAATCCATGCAGAAATGAAGACCCAGCACAGCCAAAAATAAATATATAAGTAAATAAATAATATTTTTTAAAAAGAAAAAACAATCATTTAAAATAGTTTGCTAAAATGAAACCTTATTTTTTGTCAAAATACTTTTCAGAAGTGGCAAAAAAAAATGGGATTTGACTATTTTGTATATAAACAACCTAGAATTCTTTGGAGCTTTATATTTTGTTTTAATTCAAGTTAAACAAGTGCTGGTACAACCAGGGTTGCCATTTATGCAGAGGGAACTACTACGGATCTGACACTAGTTATTAATACAACATCTCTGGTCTCTGCATTTTCTTTGCCTGTGATTGCTTAGGTTCCTTTAAAACTGAAACTTGAGGATTAAGTTTCTAGCCATTGAAGGACAGTAGAATTGAATGATCTGGTAAGTAAGAGAAGCTGTTTCACCTGAAAGAGCTCATGAGAGTCCCTTGGACTGCAAGGAGATCAACCAGTCCATCCTAAAGGAGATCAGTCCTGGGTGTTCATTGGAAGGACTGATGCTGAAGCTGAAACTCCAATACTTTGGCCACCTGATGTGAGGAGCTGACTCATTGGAAAAGACCCTGATGCTGGGGAAGATTGAGGGCAGGAGAAGCAGGGGACGACAGAGGATGAGATGGTTGGATGGCATCACCGACTCAATGAACATGGGTTTGTGTGGACTCCGGGAGTTGGTGATGGACAGGGAGGCCTGGCGTGCTGCGGTTCATGGGGTCGCAAAGAGTCAGACACGACTGAGCAACTGAACTGAACTGACGCTATAAAGTAGAAAAACCATTGTTAAAGAATTAAAATCATACAGTAATATGTGAATATTTGCATATTTTTTAATCCCCATATCCTATTAACAAGAAGATAGAGGCTTCCCATCAGCTAGAGCCATGACTTTGTGTCCTAAACAACAGTTAGGCTGAATGTAAGGGAGAGTCGAATGAGGGTGTTGGAGGTAGCCTGGGGGCAGTGATAGTGTTAACATGTATTGTTTATTTATTTATTTTTAATTGAAGGATAATTGCTTTACAATATTGGTTTCATTTCTCCTTCCAAGGAGATTAGCTTGCATTTTTGGAGGACTGGGATCTTCTGCTGTTGTTTAGAAGTTGATCTGTAGGAGTTGTTCCCTATTTTGATGAGTTTCTGATGTATTTGTGGGGAGGCAGGCAATCTCCCCTCTTACTCCTCTGTCATCTTCTTCTGCTCACCTTAACATTTATTTTAAGTTTGTGGCCTCAGAAATCAGATTCTCTGAGTTCAAAGCTCAGTTTTGCCATTTAATATCTGAATAATCTTAGCTAACTTGCTTAACCTGGTTTTGTCTATTCTGTATCTGTAAAGTGAGGATAATGCTAGTTCTCACCTCATAGGGCTATTATAAAAATTAAGTAAATACATGTAGTATGCTTAACTATTGGTAAGCATACTATTATTTAAGATCCAAATAACATACATAAATATACTTAGCATGTTTCATGTCATTACTTAGCTAAAAACATTGGGCTTCTCCAGTGGCTCAGCAGTAAAGACTCCGCTGCAAAGCAGGAACCATGGGAGATGCAGGTTCAATCCCTGGGTCAGGAAGATCTCCTGGAGGAAGGCATGGCAACCCACTCCAGTATTCTTGCCTGAAGAATCCCATGGACAGAGGAGCCTGGCAGGCTACAGTCCACGGGGTTGAAAAGAGTTGTACGCACTGAAGCGATTTAGCATGCATGCATGCATGGCTAATATCATTAAGATATTTCACTGTCTTGGGTTGATACCAACTGAAATTTCAGTTTATGTGGACAGAGTCTGATACATCATATCCCACACCTCTGCAACTTGTTGTTTGTTGTTTAGTTGCTAAGGCACGTCTGACTCTTGCCACACCATGGACTGTAGCCTGCCAGGCTCCTCTGTCCATGGGATTTCCCAGGCAAGAATACTGGAGTGGGTTGCCATTTCCTTCTTCAGGGGATCTTCCCAAGCAGGAATCAAATCCATGGCTACTGCTGCTCTCCATTACAGGTGGGTTCTTTACTGCTGAGCCACGGGGAGAGCCCAATTAACAAAAGTGACATATTTTATAATCGAAGAGATAAAATGCTGTCTCATTAGTCATAGAAAATTCCCTTATCGTTTCTATGGGGGATTCACTTACTTTAAATGAGAGTAAAAATCCTGAAGAATATATGGTTTGTCTTATATATTTTATATGTCTTTATATTCGTGATAGTGTGCACTTTTGTATTTTCTAGCTACATGTACAGATAATGTTGCAGTCACATTTTACTCTGCATTAAACATCTGGTATCAACAGAAGAAACAAGAAAATAACATAATTGTACTGTCAGAGTTAATAATTCAGGAGTATTAATCTGCTCTTGTAATAATCTATCATGTATAATGCATAATTAGGCCTTGTGAATTTTTCTCTCTTGTATCACTTGTTGTTGTTGTTGTTTAGTCACTAAGTCGTGTCCGACTCCTTGCGACCCTTTGGACTGTCACCTGCCAGGCTCCTCTGTCTCTGGGATTTTCCAGGCAAGAATACTGAAGTGAGTTGGCATTTCCTTCTCCAGGGGATCTTCCTGACCCAGGAATTGACCCAGGTCTTCTGCATTGGCAGGTGGATTCGTTACCACTGAGCCACCTGGGAAGCTCCTCTGATGCATGGTTCTCTCTCATCTCTGATGCTGCTTTGTAGAAAGTGGTTTTGAGTACTTGAGAAAAAAAGTTTACCATCAGCATCACTGAACCACTGTTGAACATCAGTGTGATGGCAAATGACCCATGACCCCAAAGCATTGTCCTCAAAGATGAAAGAGTTCCAATGACACTGGAAAGGGATAGTCTCTAAGCAGGTGTCATGGTGGAAGATTATTGCAGCCCTCTAACTTCCACTGCATGCTGAAATAAGATCTAACAGTGTTTGAAGTTTAATACGGTTTCAGACTTACAGCCACCCTTCTGTTTAAAACTAATTCTGACTTCTGCCTGCTGCATTTCACGTTCCACACAGTCATTTTCCTTGTTTTGCAAAATAGCATTAACTTCCACTGTACTGTCACATTTTACTATGCATTAAGTATCTGGTATCAATAGACCAAACAACACAGAAAGCAGGATTATGCTGTCAGACTTAATAATTCAGAAATATTAACCAGCTCTCATAATTATCAGTAGTTCTTCATGTTTAATTGGCCCTTGATGTACATTTTGTAGTTCGGTATAACTGCATACCAGTATAAGATAATACTGCCTAATCTTTCATATAACTAACAGTTAATTTGGTTAAATGAAACCAATTCATCAGAGATAGCAGTTCCTTGCCACGAAAAATTAAACACACACATACTCAAACATGCATGTACACACCTTACTGAACAGTATCTTTAAAACAACAAAACATGCTGAAATTGCATGCAATATACAGAGGAGGAAAGCTACTTAAATAAACTTGAGAAAGGAGAAAAGTAAACTGTGTTCGAGAGGACCTTGCCTGTGAAGTTAATGTTTGCAGCCTGGTTCACTGCAAACTCAGGTTGATACCTTTGCATCCCTGTTTAATTAAAGGTATTTGTCATCTGCTGCGACTCCTAACCTGTAATACTGCAGGACTCTTCGAGATCTGTTTTATCCTCGGTCTAACTTAAACAGCTTTACTAAAATTTCAACTTAGCATTTCCAGTGAGAATCCGTGTGTGGCATTCTGAGCTGAGGCAGTGAGCACTTGTTCTTATAACATCCTTACTTGAGAATTTCAAGTTGAAAGTCAGTCTACCGTGTTGATCCTAGACAAACTTCTTGAATATGTCATTCATGGATGTTAACATTCTATACACTTCTGCAGTGTCCCAGGGTCTTCCCTTGCTTTCAGCTGCCATCTCTTGTGATTGTCAGTATATCTGAGAGGACTATTTTTCTCCCAAAGACTTTTTGGTATTTAGGTGAAGTGGACTTGGAAACAATGTAACGAAACTTGCTAAAAGCAAGGAGTGAATGTGCTTGGAGGGACCAAGGGAGGTTGACAGCTCAGTAGAGCGAGTGAACTCCAATGAGTCTCTTCTGCTTGTTTCCGTGGACAAGGGCAGAGTATTTTTAGTTGCTTCTTTGTTTAGGTGGATCAAGATTGCTAATATCTGAGCTCTGCATATGGGAGATGGAATTTTTTTTTGCAAAGAAAGACTTTTTATGTGTTGAAGGAAGAGAGTTCAGTGCATGCTTTATCTGAGAGTGACTTTTCCACTGACCACAGAAATGGGACGGGTCTATCTGACTTTCTCAAAGGCATTCTTACCGGGAGCTGCTGCTGCTGCTGCTAAGTCGCTTCAGTCGTGTCCAACTCTTCGCGACCCCATGGACTGCAGCCTACCAGGCTCCTCTGTCCATGGGAGTTTCCAGGCAAGAGTACTGGAGTTGGTTGCCATTGCCTTCTCCGCTTACCGGGAGCAAGTAATAATAAATGTATCTCAATAATCAAGTTCCTAGTGGAAAGAAAAAGAAGGAAGTTAGAGGCTAGGATTAGGTAAGAATGAGGAAATAGAAGATAATAATGAATAAACTCATTTATTTTAGCAAATCTAACTACTGAAAGAAAAGATAAATAATCCTTCATTAAGAAAGTTCCGAGACTTCCCTGGTGGTCCAGTGGCTAAGATTCTGGGCTCCCAAGGCAGGGGGCCTGGGTTCAATCCCTGCTCAGGTAACTAGATCCCAGGTGCCGCAACTTAAGAGCTCACATGCTGCAACTAAGACCCAGTGCAGCCAAATTAATTAATAATTAATTTTTTTAAAAGTTCATTAACCTTTCTAATGTTTCCTCATTTGTAAAATTAGAATAATGGCACTCAAATAGTGGAGATTTTCTGAAGATTACATCTGTTACGTAAAGCACTAAGCATGCTATATAATTAATGCTTTATAAATTTCAAATTTATAAACTCCCATTTTCCTAAAATACATTGAACATTAGTGCCCAAATTAGATGTAAACCTTTTTATATTAACATGCTGGGACTAAATTAAATGATTAAATATTACTATCTAATATGGAATATTATGAATATTGCATTCAAAAGATTCATTTTTTAAAACAAGCTTTTAAAATTCTATATTTTATGAAAAGCAATTTGCAACATAAAGCAACCGTAATATTTTCCCAAAGAATTTAATCAACAGGGAAACATTTTAAGATTTGAATTAGAGGGAAATCTTCATGTTATAAAATAATAAAATCTTGACTTTAGTTGTGATTCCTGATGCATAAGTAGCAACAGGACCCCTAAAAGAAGACAATAAATCTGGATAATTTGTTTTTAAAACATCTTTATGTTTCTTTCTTTGATTTAAAAGAAGGGTGTTGAGCTCTCCTTATATGCCTAGCACCGTGTCAGGGACAGAAAATACAAACTCAAAATAGACAGCACTGACCTCAGCTGAACAGACATAATAGCACCTATTTATAAAAACAATTTAAATCCAGTGATAGAAGTAGGTGCTAGTCTTACTGGACCACAGATAAAGTGAACCTGACCTGACCAGCGTGGAACAGAAGAGCCTCCTGAAGGAGGCATCACCTCTGCTGAATCTAATAGAAGTAGACGAAGGTGGACAAGGGACTCTAGGCAGAAGAGATTTGAGCAAAGGCAAGGTGTGTGCAGCAGTGGGTGTGTGCAGGGAACTCCAAGTAGAGGTGGGAGGTGGAAAGTGAAACTGAAGGCAAAATCAAGACACGGGTTCAGATCTCATAGAGCTCCATGTGCGGGGTCAAGGAGCTTAAGTTAGCCCCATAGGTAAGTATTTAAAGGTTTCATCAGGATATCCCATCAGTAATTTAAAATAAGACACTCTGACCCTTGTATTGAAAATGACACTTAGATTTGTATTTAAAGGGACTGCCCTCATGGCTCAGACAGTAAAGAATCTGCCTGCAATGTTGGAGACCCAGGTTCCATCCCTGGGTCAGGAAGAAGGGAATGACTACCCACTTCAGTATTCTGGCCTGGAGAATCCCATAGAGAGAGAAGCCAATCCCAGACTGGCAGGCTACAGTCCATGGGGTTGCAAAGAGTCAGACACAACTGAGTGACCAACACTTTCACTTTCTTTCCGATTCTAGAGGTAGAAAAAGAGTATTTCAGTAAGTTGGTTCAACAGATTTGCACCTTATTTTGTTTCATTTCTCTAGACACTAAATACATGCTGTTTGTTGTTGTTTAGTCACTAAGTCGTGCCTGACCCTTTTGTGACCCCATGGACTGTAGCCCACCAGGTTCCTCTTGTCCATGGGATTTCCCAGCAAGAATACTGGAGTGGGTTACCATTTCCTCCTCCAGGGGATCTTCCCATCACAGGGATAGAACCTGTGTCTCCTGCATTGGCAAGTAGATTCTTTACCACTGAGCCACCCGAGAAAGTCCTTTCCTTAATTCTTATTAACTAGTCAAATCTCAATAAGATGTAATGTGATATATAAATATGGGATGAAGACTTTTAGCCTGGCATGTTGACAGGTAGAGACTGATCTCCTGTTGCCTGTGTAAAGGGAGCTGGAGTCTGATTCAGTGCACTCATGGTTGGTCTCACCCTGGGTCTTTGTACTATCCTCTGATGACACTGCACAGCTGGATGGTGGTGGGTGAAGAGCAGTGAGGTATCTGGGACCCTTTTCTATTTTTCCCCTTTATAAACCTTTTTATTTTATTTTTTTTTAAAGAACTATGCAGATGTAACTGTAAAATCTTGATTCTAACGAGAGAGCCGAGAGCTTGGGAGAACCCACCTGGAAAATCCTCTTATTTTTAATATCTTTCCTGCTTTCTTTATAGACAGCTCATCAAGCTTGTAGGTTAGGGAGAACTTAAATGAAACTAATATAGAATAAGAAATGAAGAGAATAAAGCAACAACAAATCATAATAAAAATACCAACGGAGAAGGAAGATGGGAGTCAAAAATCAAATAACACTGTGCACTTCTCTGGGAAATGTTAGACAGTCCATTGGAAAGAATCTGTGATCTGCCATTAAAATTAACTCCATAGTGAGATTTGCTTATTTTAGGTGTTTGGAAGTTTTGCCTTGGTAATCACAGGACAGACTTTTTGTTTTTAATAAGGGATGAATGAGAAACCACGTGGGGAACTTACTGGTGTTCATAAGCTGCAGAACAAGAAGAGGTGGGACTTCATGGCATTCTTCCTCTTTTTTTAATTCTCTGTGAAATGACACAAGTTATTTCCTTTATGGGAACTTTTTTTTCCTTATAGGAAATCTGAGTTACTATCTCTCAACTAAATTTAGGTAAGTACTTAAGAAGAACTTAAAGAAAGATACAACTTAAGCCTTGGTCTGCTAGGTTTAAGAGACCTGGAAAGGATTTTAATTAATTCATTTATGTCTTATGCAACTTCTTTGACCAATTTTCTCATCCATAAAAGAGAGGTAATAAAATCTACCTCAGAAGTTGTGGTGAAGATTAAATTAGCTATATTTTGCTTAGAGAAAAATTTTGCTACTAATCATTGAATAAATGCTAGATGTTAAATATCAATTTTATTACCACCACTCAATATTTGTTAAAAATTCTTGGAGACCTTCTGCCAGGATGTAGGAATAAAAGAGGATATGATGACATCCCCCACCTGTTCCCCACCTTGTGGGAGTTCAGTGTGAAATAGGGGTTCTTAAATAGGATTCCATGGATGAGTATTAGGGAGTCCATATACTCTTCTAGAATTTTGGAGGGGAAAAGTTTTCTTCCAATTATATGCAAAAAAATTAGGTGACAGTTGTTTTCCTTTTTCTTCCTGAGGAGAGGATTTTCAGCTTCATCAGATTATCATGGGCCCAGTGATCCTAAAGAAAGGAAAGACCATTGGTCTATAAAGTTGATTTTATTACCGATAAGAGGAGCTTGTGAGCCTCCTCCTGGACCAAGATGGGCCCCCAAGCCTCATGGAAAATCAGAAATTCTTTAGAGCCCATGGATTGCTTTATCACAGAGTTCTTTCCTCTCTTTGCTTTCTTCAGAAAAAAAAAAATCCCCATTGTATTTTTTATGAGGTGTGCATGCACACACAGCCCCATCTGTGCCAATGAAAGAGGAATTGATCCTAAAAAATTAGCAGAAGTATTTTCACTTTCATAAGAAAGGGTTTTTCTGAATTTTCTATGGAACTTCTAACCCCTCCCCTACCCTGTGCAGGATCCAATGTTCTGTTGTAAACATCACCCACCTACTCCCCTCCTCTCCCCCAAGCAGCTTGTGGATTTCCAAAGAGTAAGACCAGAGAAGGAATGTTCTTGAACACTCAGTAGCACATAGTAAATGGTTAGTAAAAGTTTGGTTCTTAATTGAACATTCACTGAATTATATCAGAGTATACAGACAAACATTTCTTATGAAAGAGCAGGATTAAACTTACGAAATATTTTTGCTGTCTGTGTTGTCAGAACCATACTCACTGAGGCAGATTTAGCCTAAAAAGATTCATCAGTAGCTAATGATCCTGAAGCCGAAGCTCCAATACTTTGGCCACCTGATGCAAAGAGCCAACTCACTGGAAAAGACCCTGATGCTAGGTGAGATTGAAGGCAGGAAGAGAAGGGGGCAACAGAGGATGAGATGGTTGGATGGCATCATTGACTCAATGGACATGAGTGTGAGCAAACTCTGGGAGATGGTGAAGGACAAGGAAGCCTGGCGTGCTGCAGTCCATGGGGTCGCAAAGAGTTGGAAACAACTGAGTCTCTGAACAGCAACAAAGTTTCCCTTGATGTTATTTCTATGAGGTCACTTGTCTCTGAATGGATCAGCCTTGGACACCTGACTCCACCTGGGCCAGGAAGGTTCTCTTTCCTAGGAATTTGGAATCAGCACCCCATCAGGACTGTAGACCGAGGCTGTGTAAAGTCAAGGCTTACATAGCCATTTCCCACAGGGCATGCGCATGCATTGTTTGTGTGTGACGTCCACTGCTGCAGAGAAAAGTGAAGGCTGCATGGCCTCAGAGAGGTGGAGAGAAGGACTTTGATTTCTGGTTTCCAGTTCCCAACCTTGAGTTCATTGTCAGATCTATCTGCTCTTCCTGCCTTTGCTTCATTGGATATGATGAGATTTCTGTTTGTTATACTCCAAGTTTTCAAATTGTGGGTATCTAACAGCCACACTGGTCGTCTTGGTACTTGTTTGTGGACAAGATTATTAGTTATTTATTACCATTCTCACTTTCATCCTCACCATTGCTCCTTCCCAAGGTTACCTGTGGCGGGTGGGGTGGGGTGGGGGGGAACTATTTATGGGAAAAGGGTGGGAGGGGCTTGAATTTTGTTAGCAAATGTTTCAGAAAAGTTTTATTGACAAATAGTTGAAAATGAAGTTCATTGAGGATAACTCAAAAGATAGATAACTTCAGATTTCAAGGAAAGGAGAGAGGGGTTTAGCTGCAGAGGAGGCCAAGATGAATAAATTCACATTTCTACCTAGGACTGGCCTTGACTTAGCTTTTGAAACAGAAAATTCTTTAAAATAGAAGGTAACCAAAGTTATAGGGCTTCCCCAGTGGCTCAGACCAAGGAAAGAATCTGCCTGTAATGTGGGAGACCCAGGTTTAATCCCTGGGTGGGGAAGATCCTCTGGAGAAGGAAATGGCTACCCACTCCAGTATTCTCATCTGGGAAATCTCACGGTCAGAGGAACCTGGCTGGCTACAGTCCATGGGGCCACAAGTGTCGGCCACGACATTGCAACTAAACAACAACAGTAACAGGGATATAAACTTTAAACCAATATGCATTTGAATATATGTCTTTTTTAAGTTTAAATTTCTTATAAACTGAAAACACAAGTTCTATTTTCTATTTTCCTTTGAAAAGTATATTGGGCTAAGACAAGGGAACCAAGGCAAAAGTCAAGCAATAAAGACTATTCTGTAATGTAAGAAAATATTTGGCATGCTGTAGGTTTCCATCACGGCACACCTTAGGGGCTATCCACCTGATTTGTTTTTGTCCTTAGCTAATAATCGACGTTTTAACAGAATGCTCTCTTAGCAAAATCACCTTATGGCACTACTTTCAACATCCGCATCTATCACAAAATACATCTCAACTGTTTTGCAAACAAACTTTCTTCCAATTAATAATTAAACAGAGGAACAGCTTGCAGTGTATGCTTGGAAGTAACTTTACTATATATAGTTGGAAATGACAGGCACACATGAAGATGTGACTGAAGCCGGGTAACATTTAAATATTCAGTTTTTCCTCTGTTACCTTGACTCGAGTAAAGTTAGTTCCCAAGGTAAAAACTAAGTGGTCTGCCGGCATATGGTATAACCTCCATTTGAGCGCTAAAAGCTGGATACTGTTTTTGTGAAACAGATGTTGCTGAGTGCAGCAATGCACAACTGACTCTAGCTAACAGCTGGGAATCCTCGGTGACCCATATAGCGAGAAATAAACATAGTCCTATGCTTGGCAAAAGTGTAGGAAGGCAAATTTCCATTTGTTAAGAGCTTATCAAAATGAAGAATAAATGTTTTTAGCCATAAACTGATTTTATTCACCAGAGTAATGTTTCCAGCAGCTTCTGTGATGGCCTCATCATATCAGAGGCACCCTTTGCCAGATTAAGGCTGCAGTTGCACTGACATATAGTACAGATGGAAAATAAACATCTGCCTCCATCAAGAGAGAAGACCAAGGACAAGGTTGACGAATATTATCTGGCATGACTGTCTTCGCGGGGAAGCATATAAATGCTACAGGACCAAAACCACTGGCATCGTCTGGTGTTGTCCTTATGTGGTTACTGACCATGAAGAGAGATGATTACTATGTACTCTCCAAGGAGGCCGCTGCAGATGCTACAATGATATGATTCCAACTCTAGGATCTGTCTCACTGTAGCCATACCATGCAAGTCGCCCAGCGATTCCATTCCATCCATTTTATTTAATTTTTTCACATGGTTCGGCTGCATTGATTGCCTGCAAAGTTTCCATTCTTGTTGTGGAATGCCACGAACAAGGCAGGGAGGGAAAAAGAAGAGGAGCTAATATGGAAAACATAAAAGCATCATTTTGTTTGTTTGTTTCAGTCATAGGAAAATGTCAACAAAGCCGCCTAACCCAAGTTCAAATCAAATGCTTTTTTCCCCCGATGAGGACTAAACCCCAACGTTTTGATTGTGTACTGCTATATTTTAGTACAAGATCCAATTTCACCTTTGGCAAAAACTGAGTGGGATGACATATGTTCTGGGAAAGGCACACACTCGTGCGCGCGTGCGCACACACACACACACAAACACACACGGATACACACACATCCTGTAGTTCTAGCACTGAGTTCCTTTTGTCCTCACTGCAACCAAATGATTCATGTGGCACAAATAATATGACAGATGTAGCTTTAAAAATTCAGTTTTACTGCGAGTGTCTTTTTGACTGAACCTTCTTTCATTTTCTGGTATCTCTTGTGACCATATGGAGTTTAGATGGCAATGAATTCCCTTCTACTAGCTCAAATCCTTTTTCTGCACCTGGGCACAATTTTGGATAAGGAGGTGAAGAAAGAGGGGAAAGTGTCAGGCTTAATATACACGATTATATTACAAGTAGAGAGTACTTTTCCTTTTTGTGAAAAGACAAATTCAGTCCTATCCATTTTGGATATATGGATTTTTTTTTTTATTCTTTCCCTTGACAAATTAAGAAAAGGAGACTTGCTTAGATTCTGATCCTCTAGTTGAAGCGATTATGATCTTATCTCTTGAGATTCTAGAATGAGCTGAAATCTCAATTTTTACTACTAACAATAGCAAACATTTATTGACTGTTTATGTATCAGGTGGTGTACCTAGCACTTTATATGTACTGACATATATGTAGCATTTAATCTTCACAAAAATCCTATGAGTTCAATACTATTATTATTTCCATTTTACAGAGGACAAAATTGAGTCACGGAGAGGAAGTAATATGTCTAAAGTTACACAACTCATAGTAGTAGAACCAGCATTTGAACAGGAAGATCTGACCCAAGTCCATGCTCTTGACCATGATGCTACCAGTTGTGTGTATGTACTCAGTCACTCTTGTATCTTCTGCATTGGCAGGCAGATGCTTTACCACTGAGCCACCTGGGAAGCCCATGTGTATATATGCACACACAATATAATTTATTTAACCATTCCCCTAATGGTAGTTGTTTCATCCTTCATATTTTGCTACATTAACTGTTGATTTTTTTCTTAATCCAAACAGTGACATGTTTATAAACATGCTTATACTTACTTTTCTATGTGTTTTTTGTTAATACCTATATCAAAGATTCCAAGGAGTAATCATCAAGGGGGGTTGTGTGTTTTTATTAGGTGAATTAAAACTTTTTAAAAGTACAAAAAATTTTGGCCTATAGGTACACACCTATTTCTAATTGTCTCCACAGTAATTCTCTTTTCAGTCAGCGGTATTGAAATATAGTTTACAGTGAGATTCCCTGTTATAGTATACAGTTCTGTGAGCTTTCATGCATATGTGAGGTTGTGCTCGCACCATCACAGCCAAGATGTAGACCTGTTCCACCAAACCAAAAACAACTTCCTGCACGCCCCTCTGAGGTCAGCCCTTTTCCCTCCCCAGATACCCACTCCTTTATTTTTGCCATTTCCAGGATATCAGAGAAATGGAGCCAAACAGTATGTAGCTTTTGGACTTTGCATCATGCATTTGAAGTCTGTCCATCTATTTGCTCATATCAGTAGTCTATTCCTTTGTATTGCTGAGTAATATGCAACTGAATGGTTGTACCAGAACTTATCTATTTGCCAGCCGAAGAGCATTTGGATTGTCCTTGGATTTAGCGTTTATGAATAAAGCTGTATTATTTCCCTAAAGGTTTTTGCATGAGCATGGGTATTCATTCAGAGAAGGAAATGGCACCCCACTCCAGTACTGTTGCCTGGAAAATCTCATGGACGGAGGAGCCTGGTAGGCTGCAGTCCATGGGGTCGCAAAGAGTTGGACACAACTGAGCAACTTCACTTTCACTTTTCACTTTCATGCATTGGAGAAGGAAATGGCAACCCACTCCAGTGTTCTTGCCTGAAGAATCCCAGGGACAGCGGAGCCTGGTGGGCTGCCGTCTATGGGGTCGCACAGAGTCGGACACGACTGAAGTGACTTAGCAGCAGCAACAGCAGCAGGGGATTCATTTTTACAGGGAAAATACCAAAAAAAAAAAAAGGAATTTCCTATTATATGATAAGCACACGTTTAACTTTATGAGTAAATATCAAACTGTGTTCCAAAGTGTCTCTGCCATTTTGCTTTCCCACCAGCAATGAATATGAGTTCCAGTTGGTCTATGTTCTCATCAGTATTTGGTATTGGCAGTTTTTTGTTGTTACTGTTGTTTTTTTGAGTTTTAATCATTCAAATAGGTGTAAAGTGGTATCCTGTGATTTATAATGTGCATTTCTTAATGACTAATGATGTTAAATATCTTTGGGGGTGTATTTTTGCCATTTGTATTTCTGGTAAGATAATATATGTATCTCTGCTCAAATTTTTTGCCATTTTTATTGAAATGTTTGTTTTCTTATTTTGGAGGTTTGAGCATTTTTATATATTCTAAACACAAGTCCTTAATCAGATAATGTAACTTGTAAATGTATCCTTCTCATCTGTGACTTATCTTTTTATTCTTTCAAAGAACTGACATTGTTAATCTCAATAATTGTTTTAATATCTATTTTTATTTATTTATTTCTTTGGCTGAGCCAGTTCTTAGTTGCACTACATGGGATCTTCAGTCTTCACTGGGGCATGCAGAATCTCTCTCTTTTTTTTTTTTTTAGTTGCATCATGCAAACTCTTAGTTGTGGCATGTGGGATCTAGTTCCCTGACCAGGTATTGAACCTGGGTTCCCTGCCTTGGGAGCATGGAGTCTTAGCCACTGAACAACCAGGAAACAGCTGTTAATAAAATCAATTTATCAATTTTTCCCTTTTGGATTGTGATTTTAGTGATTTATCTAAGAAATATATGCCTAAATTAAAGATCTTCTACTTCTTTCTAAAATGTTTATAATTTTAGATTTAGTTTAGCTGAGTTTAGGTATAGTTTTATATCAGTTGGTTTGGCTGTATTTATCAATAGAAATATTACTTTCTTTGAGATTATGTTTAGCTATAAAGTTTGCATCTTTTAAAGTCACAGTGCATCACTTAAGTGCATGACCATTAACTTAGACACCTCAATCCCATGGGGAGATGGGGAATGTTTCACTCTGAAAGTCTCTTTCATGTACTCTACTACTGTTCTCATCATGCTCGTGAGTTCCTTGTTTTTATTATATAGAGTATATCTGAGAAAGTGGATTTAGCACTATCTGAGAGTGTTAAATAGTCTGATAATTTTCTCAACATGCTATTTCCATGTCTGTTTAATATTGATTGATTTATCTCCTGGTTTTGAATTCTACTTTTTTGCTTCTTTGCCTGAATTGGGTTTCTTTCAATAGATACTAGCTATTGTAAATTTGGGAGCTTCCCTAGTGGCTCAGATGGTAAAGAATTTGCCTACAATGCAGGAGACGTGGGTTCGATCCCTGGGTCAGGAAGATAGATCCCCTGGAGAAGGGAATGGCAACCCATTTCAGTATTCTTGCCTGGGAAATCGCATGGACAGAGGAGCCTGATGGGCAACAGTCCATGGGGTTGCAAAGAACTGGACATGACTGAGCGACTAACACACACACACATGTAGTTTTTAAGGTGTGAGGGCAAACCCTATCCCTGTTAGCACATCATGGCCAGAAGTTCAAGTCTCCCAGAGCCTGTCCCTTGTTATATGCATTTTTGAAACTTCGTTTAATCCAAACATCTGCCTTCTCTACTTCTATTTCTGAGATGCTGGGGGGCCACAGGAGAAAAAAAATCACATAAATGTGAGCAATGCTGACATTATATTTTTATGGTTCTCAATTTCAGCTGCCTTCTCAGCACCATTTCCCATTACAGCTATTTCAAATGCTTGCCAACCCCTTCAAGTCCCCAATTCCAACATCTAGAATCTTTCTCTAAGCAAATTAACCTCTTTTATATGTTACAGAGGAGAGTAAGGGTTTCCTAATGGAAATTCCTCAACTCTCCCATCAACATGCCTAAAAACACATCTATTTCCTACTTCTATTTTTCTTCCTGTCTTTTGGAAAGATGTGTTATTTGCCTATTAGACCAAGTCCTTCCCCTGTACTCGTTACTTATTTCCTTTACTTTTTTTCTGTGATTTTGATCCTATATTGCTTTTTTCTTTGTTACCTTTCTCTTTGCCTATATATTGCCTATGATTGTAACTTTATTATTTTGTCTGATAACATGATTGTGGCAAAAGATTAAAACTCAATGGAAGAATAAAAGCCATTCTCCACATATATAAAAATTAATAATTGATATAAAAAGTCTTATTTGATATAAATTGTCTTCTGCTTTTGTATAGTGCTCTCTTGAAGGAGCAAGACTGTTGTGCAGTCCACTGTTGTCCTTTGAATAACACTCGCATTTCCTCAGTGCTGACCTCAGCCAAGGATTTCCTTTACTCTGAATCCTCAAGGACTCCTCTCTTTTGCAGAGTAAAAGCCAAAATTCTAAATTGTCCTAGGAAATCCTGCAGGGACTGGCCCTTCCTGTCTCTCATCTCCAGTTATGTCCCTGCCCCTTTCATTTCATCCTATCCTCACTTGCCTGCTTAGGTACCTTGTATAAGAGACAGATTCTGGGTATTTGGCCCTGCTGTTCTCTCAGCCTGGAATCCTCTTTCCCAGAATGCTGGAATGCTGGATAGTGTATGTGGATATCCCAAAAGAATCTAAGAGAACACATACAAAACTGAACTCATTGTCTTCCCTCAACTGTGTTTGATTCAGATTTCTACACAGCACCTGAAAGCCTTTGTTATAAATGCGTGCATGCTCAGTCGTGTCCAACTCTTTGAGACCCCATGGACAGCAGCCTGTCAGGCTCCTCTGTCCATAGGATTTCTCAGGCAAGAATACAGAGCGAATTGCTGTCTCCTCCTCCAGGGGATCTTCCCAACCCAGGGATCGAACCCATATCTCCTGCATTGGCAGGAGGATTCTTTGCCACTGAGTCTAAATTGGTTTCATTCTACTAGATCAGCAATATTCAGATTAGAAGCTGGAGGATATGGAAGCCCACAGTCTGTCAGACACTTAAGAAAATAAAACCTCCAGGTTATAACTCACTTCTGGAATGTCTTGCCCATGTGCTGCATGTGGAAACAGGAAAAATGCAAGGAACTTATTCTTAAATGGTGAATCCTTGAAGGCAGAGACGGAGTGTTACTCATCTTTTGAAACTAGCATACCAGCTTGAGCATATTAAGTAGCCAATATGTGATTATTACATTAACCTGAACTCATTCTTGGTTGAGCCTTGGTTGAACTCACTCTAGGTTAGTTTGTCCTAACTCTAGACTATAGGAAAGTAAATATTTTCTATAAAATTGAAATTTATATGCTAAATTGAATGACTACAGGACAAAAATATTGAAATCTTAAAAAGTAAATCAAATTTTCCATTACTTCAAGCAATTGTACTCTGTCAAAGAATCGAATTTATCAAACTTATTGGCACATTTAACTGGTAGTTATGTTAACTTTATTATTTGGCATGCGAAAATATGTCATGTTTTTGACCCCAGTGTTTCTGCTTCCTCTTTAAACACTGTTGATTCTTTTATTGAATGCCCTAAAAGGTTCTGCCAGTTTTAAACCCAGGAGGCTGGTACCCCATCTGTTTCACTGGAAACTATCTAATCCAAACAGACACTTCTCTTCTTAGGAGGTATTTCCAGTGCTCTGTGAAACCAAAAGTTTCCATTCTGTGATGCATATATATCTCTCGATCTGACAATGTGTTGAACACATTGAGGTAAACGTCCAGATGTCCTTGCCACCATGGAGTTTGGCTAAATTGTGGAGAAGCCCCAACGAGAGAATTCTAGAAAAGAGCAAGTTACCCACAAAGAAAGAGGCTATCTGGGAATCTAATTTGATACAAATCCACAACCCCATTCACATATTGCTGTCAAGCTGAAAAGAATCTTATGGATTTGGAGAAGATGTAACCCAGCTTCTAATATAAGAATAACCTAGGCTTGTCCCATAGCCCTAGGCTCTTAAAACTAGTCCTCATATTCAATAATGAATCTGCAGAATGCTACAGAATTGGACTGATTTTTTTTTTTTTCAGAATTACAATTACATTGGATATTGTTTTTTGTCATGTGAAGCTTTTGGGAAACTTCTATTTTAAGATTAAGTGTACTTAGTTATACACTAATGTTTACATAGACTGCCAAACATCGTCTGGGTTAAAATTATTAAATTTAATACTTCTATTTTTGTTCTTTTTGTAGATTATCTCTGGTGTCTGGCATTGCTTCCTACTTTTTTAGACTGAATGTTAATGTGCCAAGATATGTGATAGTTGGATGCTACTTGTTTAGTTCTCTGAAAGTCTGATGCTACTTAATTCATTTCCTTGATTTGTAATTTGTTGCTAGAGAAGAGGACAGTGTTTAGTCATTACTAGCTTCACAAAAATATGACTTTTTATTGTTACTGTTGAAGCATACTTGTTTCCTGTTCACATTTATTGCTTCCTGGCATCACATTAATCTTCCCCTTTACCAGAGAATCACTTGTTTATATAAACGGAAAGAGTCCCAAAATAAATAATTTCTTAATTCTTTCCTCTCTTGCTTTTGTTAATACAGTTTATATCCTTTCTATTATTCTACAGTCTTCATTTTATGCATTTCTACCATCCTTGAACCCTTAACACTTGTTTTGGCAAATATTTCATTTAGTTCAGTTCCATTCAGTTGCTCAGTTGTGTCCAACTCTTTGCGACCCCATGGACTGCAGCATGCCAGGCCTCATTGTCCATCACCAACTCCCGGAGTTTACTCAAACTCATGTCCAGTGAGTTGGTGATGCCATCCAACCATCTCATCCTCTGTTATCCCTTTCTCCTCCTGCCTTCAATCATTCCCAGCATCAGGGTCTTTTCCAATGAGTCCGTTCTTCGCATCAGGTGGCCAAAGTATTGGAGTTTCAGCTTCAACATCAGTCCTTCCAATGAATATTCAGGACGGATTTCCTTTAGGATGGACTGGTTGGATCTCCTTGCAGTCCAAGGGACTCTCAAGAGTCTTCTCCAACACCACAGTTCAAAAGCATCACTTCTTCGGCACTCAGCTTTCTTTATAGTCCAACTCTCACATCCATACATGACTACTGGAAGAAGCATAGCTTTGACTAAATGGACCTTTGTTGGCAAAGTAGTGTCTCTGCTTTTTAATATGCTGTCTGGATTGGTCATAACTTTTCTTCCAAGGAGCAAGCGTCTTTGAATTTCATGGCTGCAGTCACCATCTGCAGTGATTTTCAAGCCCTCCAAAATAAAGTCAGCCACTGTTTCCACTGTTTCCCCATCTATTTGCCATGAAGTGATGGGACCAGATGCCATGATCTTAGTTTTCTGAATGTTGAGTGAGCTTTAAGCCAACTTTTTCACTTTCCTCTTTCACTTTCATCAAGAGGCTCTTTAGTTCTTCTTCACTTTCTGCCATAAGGGTGGTATCATCTGCATATCTCTGGTTATTGATATTTCTCCCAGCAATCTTGATTCCAGCTTGTGTTTCATCCAGCCCAGCGTTTCTCATGATGTACTCTGCATACAAGTTAAATAAGCAGGGTGACAGTATACAGCCTTGACATACTCCTTTTCCTATTTGGAACCAGTCTGTTGTTCCATGTCCAGTTCTAACTGTTGCTTCCTGACCTGCATATAGATTTCTCAAGAGGCAGGTCAGGTGGTCTGGTATTTCATTTAGTACTATTCTTAAATATTGTCACCTTAAAAGTTATTTTTCAAATGTCTTTATCTTCATTTTTCTTCTCCAGTCCACTTTTCTGTGACACATTTATTATTTCCCTATGGTCTTCAGTCTTCTTTTGGTCATTGAATGGTACACATCAGATTCTTTGGAGGCCAAGTAGGTATGTTTTTATTTCTAAAAACACATTTTAATAAGTAAACTCTTTGTCTCTCCAGCTTTTACTGATCTTTTCTTCCCTAGACTCAAGTCCAATCTGAATGTCATATCAATTTAGGTAACTTGCCCTACCGTCTGGAATTCCCAAACTTGTGAAAGAGATCAGGAGGATGTGTGACTACCAAAGTTAAGAGAAGTACCATGTTCACCAGGACATAAGCATTTGAGTATTCCTGAATAAAAGTGGAGTCAGATAGAACAATTGATGTAGATTGGCATCCCCAGCCCTACTGTACTCCTAGGAGCTTGCTAGCCTAGAAAATAGGCTTTCTAACCTTTGCCTGTGTCCACCATGGATTATGCTTAAACATCCAAGCTGCTCTTCTGTCTTTTTTTTGTTGTTGGGTTCTCATGACACCATCATTTTTTAAAATATAGCTCCTAACCAATTCTGGTAGCTTTTATCATTGATGAAATTTAATTTTATTAGGTTGCAAATAGCCTACAAAATCAAGAAACTGGGAAGAATGAAGTGTGAGCAGTAAGACACTAATAGTCTATACCCTCCCCATCCTCACTTCTCCTGAGCACATGCAGACACACATTCAAAAACAACAATAACAACAACAACAACAACAAAAAAAAAACAGGGGATCTCCAGATAACTTATGTATTCATTCCACAATGGAGCATCTTTATTTGCCTCATGCTTTATGCACTGGTCTGTATGCTTTATGCTTTATGCTTCTGTGTCTGTAACCATATTTTTCTTTAATTTTTTAAAAATGGTCACCAGCATGTGAACTACTTCACCTTATTCTTTCTTACATTAAATAAATAGATAGGTAAATACATAAATAAGTAAAATGAAGAGTATAAAAACAGAAATCTTGTCTAGAAAGCAAACTAAACTATGATTGAGTATTTGTGTGAGCTCAGTTGCTCAGTCGTGTCTGCCTCTTTGCAACCCTGTGGACTGTAGCCCGCCAACCTCCTCTGTCCTTGGGATTCTCTGGGCAAGAATACTGGAATGGGTTGCCATGCCCTCCTCCAGGGGATCTTCCCCACCCAGGCATCGAACTTGCATCTCTTGTGTCTCCTGCATTGGCAGGTGGATTCTTTACCACTAGCGCCACCTGGGAAGCCCAATTAAGTATTTAAAATGAGTAAAAGACTAGCATTGTTGTTGGTGCACAAAAAGCAGTCAATAAATATCCCCCTCCCCCCACCCATTACTGTGCTTAGTATGAAACCTAAACTTTTTTTTAAAGTCAAAACTTTTAGAAGTTTGTTATTCATTAATTAAAGCATTAATCTCTTTTTTGTTAAGATATTTAAAAATCCTAATTATAGGAAAAGGAATTAAGACTTACTGAATTTAATGCCTACTTATTCTACTAAAATAGTCCTATATGGGTGTACAACTTTTTGAAAGTTTTTGGAACTGCATGACATAGTTTGAAACAATTCACATCTTGAATAACTGTAATTCAGAGGTTTAATTGAGACTAGAATTCACAAGAAAAGATGGGAGATGAATATTCTAGTTTTGTGAACCCCTAAACCCCATATCTTCCTTAAATTATTTAGTCTACATTTAAAATATTTTTATCATATAAGAGAACGGCCTTATATGACCACTCCAATTTTCTGAACACTTTTTATATACTTTCATAGACCCTAGTATTGTTTTCAGGCATTGATTACATTTTATTAATTATATATTGGTATAAGTATTAGATTGATATTTGATTTCCTGATCAGACCACTAACTCAGGGCAGGAACCAAGTTGTCTTTTAATCACTGTCGATCCCCAAATCTGTCAAAACACATGATGTCAACTAGGTTTTATACCGGTACAATGGCATCACCAATGCAATGGACATAAACTTGGGCAAACTCCAGGAGATGGTGAGGGACAGGGAGGCCTGGCATGCTGCAGTCCGTGGGGTCGCAGAGGGCCAGACGTGAGTGGATGGCTGAACAACAACAAGGAATGACTGAATCTTACAGGTCTCATTTTTTGTAGCATGCGTTAGACATTGATGTTGTTGTTTAGTCACTCAGTCATGTCCAACTCGTGGACTATAGCCTGCCAGGCTCCCCTGTCCAAGGGATTTTCTAGGCAAGATTACTGGAGTGGGTTGCCATTATGGCTAATTCTAAAATCTCAGGATTTCTTTAGGTCCTCTCAATTGCTGGGAGAATCACTGGCAGTGATTACCAAATCCACTCACTTCAGTCATTAAGCATTTAATCATTCATTCAGCAGCCTTTTTTTGAGTGTTTATTGTGTGCCAGGCATTGATTTTGTTGTTGTTTCTTTGTTTTAATATTTATTTGGCTGTGTTGGGTCTTATTTGCAGCACCTGGGAACTTCATCGCATCATGCAGGATCTTTTGTTGCAGTAACTGGCTTAGTTACCCCTCAGCATGTGGGATCTTAGTTCCCAGACCCAGGATTGAACCCATGTCTTCTGCATTGCAAGGCAGATTTTTAACCACTGGACCACCAGGGATGTCCCCAGGCACTGTTCCTAAAGCTGGGGTTTGTCAGTGAACAATGACAGCTACCTGCCTTTGAGGGACTTATATTCTGTGGGCAGTAAAAAGCAGAGACATTATTTTGCCAACAAAGGTCTGTCTAGTCAAGGCTATGGTTTTTCCAGTAGTCATGTATGGATGTGAGACTTGGACTATAAAGAAAGCGGAGCGCCGAAGAATTGATGCTTTTGAACTGTGGTGTTGGAGAAGACTTTTGAGAGTCCCTTGGACTGCAAGGAGATCCAACCAGTCCATTCTAGAGATCAGTCCTGAGTGTTCATTGGAGGGACTGATGTTGAAGCTGAAACTCCAATATTTTGGCCACCTGATGCGATGAACTGACTCATTTGAAAAGACCCTGATGCTGGGAAAGATTGAAGGTGGAAGGAGAAGGGGACGACAGAGGATGAGATGGTTGGATGTCATCACTGACTCAATGGACATGAGTTTGAGTAAACTCCGGGAGTTGGTGATGGACAGGGAGGCCTGGCGTGCTGCAGTCCATGGGGTCACAAAGAGTCGGACACGACTGAGTGACTGAACTAAACTGAAGTTTTGTGGACCAGTGCCTCTAAACCTCAATATGTAGTGAGACTTCATTATGAGGTCTAAGTGGCTTTCAGCTGCCTTAGTTTTAAGAAGACTTGAACGATAAGGTAAGTATTTACATCTTCCTAATCCATCACACGTCACACTACCACCTGTCTCTGATGCTCCCTCCAGCTTCGCCATTCCCTGTTCATTACCCACCCCCCGCCCCCAGTTAGACCAGACTGGAGGAAGGAGCCCCTATACTTTCTGTGCCATCTCAGGACTTGTGGTTTGGAAAACAACCCTCTAGTACAGGGATTTTTCGGCAGACTGTTCTATGCTTTTTCGGATTTGGTTTCTGTGTTTCTTCACTCTGTGGTACCTTCGCTGCCCCTCAGGCTACTGGCAGGAAGAAGCATCACTTAAAAAGTAATTTAGGAAATAAGTATACTCCCCCTGGGGTGCAAATAAAAGGAAAAGTTGTGGTAAATAGCTAATGTAAGCACAAGGTGCCTTGGGGGACCCCTCAGAGTCACTTCTTTCAAACCAGCAATAACTTCTGGTGCTATTGGTCCTGGGGCAGCAGCCGTCAACATTGTTTAAAAAAGCTCCCTTATGGTGTTCTCATTAATTAACTGCACTGTTTGTTGATTCTAGATTGATTCAGTTTGTTCTCGGGAGAGTGTTTTTGGAAACTCAGTTCTGCCTTGATGCGGAATTTCATCTTCAGGCCCTAAATTCCCAGGATGGTGGTTTACTGGGACATATAGAAGATGAAGTGAAAAAGAGGATTTGTTAGATAAAAATGATAATCAAAATATTTTAAATTCAGATGTAATTTTTGAAGATTTTCCCCATAGAGCCAAAAAATTACCTGAAGCAAAGTTTGACTGACAGGCGGGTTTAACAAACACAACAAGACAAATGGCATGCAAAACAGATAGGGAAGTATTTGTTGCTAATTACTTGAGAAAGCATTTTAATTAAGTTGTTTGCCAATTAATGCCTCAGTTTTAACATTCTATAAATATTTAAACATGTTTCATAAACTTTCCTTCTTATGGAAACATTTGCAAATGTTATTGTGAAGTTTCTTTGGGAATCTCATAAGAAAAAAAAACTGTACAGTTTAGACAGTTCTAATTGCCATATTCATAAGTAAATAAATAGTCTTTTTTATCTTGGTAGCTTTTATACTTTCATATTCTCTATCTGCATAAACTTTTTTCCATGTTTTACCATGGAGAGTATATAAATGCAAGTTACATATTTTTTTTTATCTTCCTTAAGAATTGAAAATAATAAGGGATGTAGGCCATAATTTCAGTCTTTTAGGCAAATGCAAGAAAATGATTTGGGACGATATAAAGTCAGTTGTTAATATTTCAATCATCTCTAACTAAAAACCTTCCCAAATGCTACCCACCCATTAAAATAAGGCAAAAGACAATATATGCAAGCAAAACAGAAAGATTTCTCTGTTACTAAGTTGGAGCTTAATCTGTGATATAAGCTATTATGAACTTAACCAAAAATACCTCAGGCATTTGCCTGGTGCTCTGGCCAAGTGGCCAGGACCACCCCAAGCACTCACCAGCACACAGTAGGTTCCTGCTTCAGCCTCTCTGGCTCCTACACTGCTCCCCACTAAGGCAGAGGCTGCTTTGCCAAAGAGAGTGTGCACACTTAGAACAGAGCTGGGTGGATGCCAGTCCTGTCTCTGATCAGGCCAGAGACAGCCATTGCCAGTACATGCACTCCTGCACGTACCACCTACTGAATGGGAGAAGATACTTGCAAATGATAAGTCTGATAAGGGGTTAATATCCAAAATATGTAAAGAGGTCATATAATCAATACCTAAAAACAATCCAATTTTTAAAATGGGTGGAAGACCTGAATAAAAATATTTTCCAAAGAAGACATATGGATGGCCAAGAGGCACATGAAAAGATGTTCAGCATCACTACTCATTTATTGGGCTTTCCTGATGGCTCAGACAGTAAAGAATCTGTCTGCAATGCGGGAGTCCTGGGTTTGATCCCTGGGTTGGGAAGGTCTCCTGGAGAAGGGAATGGCAACCCACTCCAGTATTCTTGCTTGGAGAATCCCATGGATAGAGGAGCCTGGAAAGCTACAGTCCATGGGGTCACAGAGAGTCGGACACAACTGAGCGACTAACGCACAATCATCTATTAAATGTAAATCCAAACCACAATGAGATATCATCTCATACTTCTCAGAATAACTATTGTCAAAAAGAGAACAAACAATGAATGTTGGTGAGGATGTGGAGAAAAGGGAACCTTGCCACTATGGGTGCAAATGTAAGCTGATGCAGCCACTAGGCAAATCAGTATGAAGGTTCCTCAGAAAACTGAAACTAGAATTGCCATATGATCTAGCAGTTACACTTCTGGATATACATATCCAAATAAAACAAAAATACCAATTTGAAAAGATATTTGCATAGTCACATTATTTATCATAGTCAAGATATGGAAACAACCTAAGTGTCCATTAATAGATGAATGGATTAAGATGTGACATATGCGTGTATACAATGGAATACTACTCAGTCATAAAAAAGAATGGAATTTTGCCATCTGTAAACATGGATAGACCTAGAGGGTATTATGTTTAGTGAAGTCAGTCAAAGAAAGACAGATACTGTATGAAAATAACATAGAAACAGACTCACAGCTATAGACAGCAAACTAGTAGTTAACCTAGGAGATAAGGGTGGAGGGATGGACAGGATGGAGAAAGGGCATTAAAAGGTACAAACTATTAGGCATAAAATAAATAAGATACAAGGATGAAATATACAGCACAAAGAATATAGTTAGTATTTTATCATAACTTTAAAGGGAGTATAATCTGTAAAAATATCAAATTCTTTTTGTATACCTGAAACTAACATAGTATTGTAAGCAAACTACATTCTTGTTGTTTTTCAGTCAATAAGTTGTATCCAACTTATTGGATAATAAGAGTAAGAGTTTTGTGACTGCATGGACTGTAGCCCACCAGCCTCCTCTGCCCATGGGATTTCCTAGGCAAGAATACTGGGTTGTCATTCCCTTCTCCAGAGGATCTTCCTGACCTGGGGACCAAAGCCCCATCTCCTGCATTGGCAGGCAGATTCTTTACCACTGAACTACTTGGGATATCTATAAATCAACTATACTTCAATTTTACAAAAAGAAATCAAATTTCAAATTTCCTTGAAATTCTGGGGGGGAAAAAACAACAAGAAAGAAAACATCTCACACTAAGGCCTTTTCCCATTCTATGTGAATGGGAAAATTGCTAAAATTAATACGGGTCGCACTGCTGCTTCTAGCTAGGAGACTATAACTGGGTCTGGACTTGCCTTCCTGCTATAAATAATAAACTAGACAAAAATATATGGGCCTGCTTTCAGCCATTGAGTAACAGCCCTGCAGGACTTCGATCCCAGAGAAGGACTGCCCTGGCTTTCAGCCTGGAGGCACTTTCCTACGTGGCCTGCAGGGCACTGGCTGAGTGAGGGCCACAGAGTCTGGAGTGAGGGGAGGCTGAGGAACTGGAGTCTGTGAAGCAGAGAGCCAGAGAAGGTGGGGTGTGGGCCACAGAGAAAGAGCTCCAGGACACATAGGATCCTGGATCGGTTGTTGTACTCATCTGGGCACACACAGGGTGAACCTCTGCTGGGTAGGGCAGAAGAGATCAGGAGCTATAAAGGGAGCAGTCGTCAGAGCTCCCACAGGGCTCTGAGAAGCTGGGGGACCTACAGCCTGGATAGAGCGGAGGCCTCGAAAAGAGGCACTGAGATGCAGAATAAACCAAAACTCAGGAAAACAATGGGCTCTTAAAAGACTGAGGAACAAGGAAATAGTTTCATCTTCTTTTGTAACCAATTAATGAAATCTGAATATTTGAAATTTCTAGTATGATTTTCCTTTCTCTTTAATTAGCTAGACTCACTTTAGTTTCTAAATATATGGGCTTGGGGGAATAGATCTTTATTACAAATTTCCAGTATTTTAGAACCGTGTGATATATTTGTTGGGCATCATATATCATCAATTTTTTTTATTATTTCAACTCTGCTTGAAAAAAAAAAAGCGTCATTCTTCTTTGTTGCCTTTTCCTTTTTTAATTGGACTTAATGGACTCTTCCATCTTCTATTTTCCTCTACTTGAAAGCTCCCTTCTCTTTGGAAGTTATACAGGACTCTTTCATTCTCTCAATGGCTGCTTTTAACCTTTGATATATATACCCAGGGCAGCCCCAAGGTTAATTAACATTTTTATTCTCCTTTTAAAGAAGTATCCTACATTCATCTTCTGATAAATATTTCAGAGTATTTTGGATCCACTGAATTTGAAACACATCCCCCCCCGCCCCACTCCCCAAATTAACCAGCTTCCTTACTATTTCCCAAGTTTGTAGAGGCATTTCCTGTCCTTAATTCATAGACCAGCAGATTTTCGGTGGCTCCTGACTGCAGAAAGCCCAGCTACACCTCCCTGGTTCACAAAGCCTATGACTCACCTCTTTGGTGGGCATTAAAACCACAGATCCCAACCCCGAGGCCAAGGGCCATTTTAAATATTTAACAATTTATTTGTTAACTGAAATCCAAGTAAGAACTTAGATTGTAATTGTTTGATATTCTAAATATCTTTTAATTTTTACTCTTGTTCAATTCTGCTTCTCTCCCACCTTTTATGAAATTTATCAAGGAATCCAAGTGGTTTTTCCATAGTTTCTCACAGTCTGGAGTTTCCCAATGTCATCGATGGGTTTCCCAGGTGTTGCTAGTGGTAAAAAAAAAAAAAAAAAAAAGCCCACCTGCCAATGCAAGAGACATAAGAGACACAGGTTCAGTCCCTGGGTTGGGAAGATCCCCAAACCCAGAGGAGGGCATGGCAACCCACTCCAGTATTCTTGCCTGGAGAATCCCATGGGCAGAGGAGCCTGGCGGGCTACAGGTTGAGCGGTTGCAAAGAGTCGGACACGACTGAAGTGACTTAGCATGCATGTATACAGTGTCATCCCTCTCATGTTTACCATCTTGTATTCACCTCAACAAGGCATGTGCTCTCTTCTTCACGACTCTGTATATGCTCTGCTTTTGCCTAGAATACCCTTGCTCCTCTCTCTTTACCTGGGTAACTCTTACTTATCAATCAGATCTTATATTAGATAGTCTCCTTCTAGGAAGACATCCCTGACTCCTTTCCCTTAATGGCTACAATGGATGCCCTTCTATTTTGCTCCTAAAGTGTCTTGACATTCTTTGTCATAGTATTCATTTTCCTCAGTTGTTAATGCTTGTCTATGCCATCTTGGGAGACAGCCTAGTTTTATTAATCTTGGTGTCCCCAGGTTCATGAAAATGGCACAGGTACATGTTCAAGAAATATCAAGTGAGTTAATGCATAAGCAAAAAAATGAATGAATGAAATGGAGAAAGGACAAGGACTTTTGTTTTACTATTTTCCACTTCCCTATGTTCTCCTGTATTAAGGAAAGAAATTTGTATTACATAGTCATTTTGTAATCACGTATCTGAAGTAATCGCCCGTGTAATTTATTAGAATGACTGTGATACCCTGCAATCTGGGATCTACACCTTTGTGATGAAATTTGACAAATAGCTGGAAGGTGCTCACTGAGAAACACCTCTGCACCTGCCATTCTGCTTGAGATTCCAAATTTTTAGAGTTATTCCCAATGTTAAATATTTTCCAAATAAAATTTCTCCTCTTGATTTTTTTTTTAATGTTCAAATACCTCTAATTTGGTTCCATGATTCAGCTCTCCTGTTTGTCTTGGGCAACAAGAGAGAAAAAGAAGGAAAAAACATATGCTAACCATTCCACACACCTGGTACCATAGTATGTAGTCCTTTTTAATCATTAATAATAGTGCCAAGTTATCACCTTTTTGAAAAAAAAGTCCTTAAAATTGAGAGAAGCACAAAATAATGTGGCCAAGGTCACCCAGATAGAAAAGAATGTGTTGAGATTTGAATTCAGGTCTCAGTATTGTTCTATTGGAATTGTGATACTGTGAATGTTTGTTTTCAGTCTACCAGAAAGTTCAGTCTAATGCACTACCTCATAAGTAATATTTGTTTTTAAGATATTTATTATCTGAATGGAAATGAAAGATTAAGGTACATGAGTGCTTCATAGGCCAAGAGCAACTAGGAGGTCTAACAAAGGGAAGTGAAAGATGTGGTATCTGTTAAACCCAGCTTCAGAGGCCAGAGAATGCAAAGACTCAAGCAGGAGAGGCTGGTATGGGAAAGAACCAGTAAAGTCATCAAACAAGACCAGGTCCTCTCTGTGATAGCTCACTTCTCCTTGATATTGTTATGCTCAGTCGTGTCAGACTCTGCAACCCCATGGACTATAGCCCACCAGGCTCCTCTGTCCATGGGATTCTTCAGGCAAGAATACTGGAGTGGGTAGCCATTCATTTCTCCAGGGAATATTCCCAACCCAGGGGTCAAACCTGCATCTCCTGCCTTGTAGGCAGATTCTTTACCTTTGAGCCACCGGGGAAGCCCTACAGAAGTGTAAATAATAAATTTGTATTGTTTTCAGTCACTAAATTATTACAGAAGCAATAGGAATTAGGAACAGGCCTGAGTTAACAGTCAAAAGTAAGTCGTTCAATAGAAGTGCTGGTGTTTGCAGCCTGTTTGTTTTTTGGGAGGGGCTCCAGGAACATGCTAATTTGTATAACGGCCTCGGAAGTCTGGGTCTACCAGCAGCTAAACAGCTGCCTGGGGTTTCCTTCAGCCTTTCGTTGGCTGGAAGTTACCAGAAGACTCAATGTAGGCAGTTTCACTGAAAGTGAGTCACCCACAATATCACTTCTGCTCTGATATACCCAGACCTGTTAGAACCCACCTCATATAGATTTTCTGGGTTGAGACAGCAATACCTGCCTAACACCCAGGAACCAATGGTAGAACGTGATTCCGTGAATTTATGATCTCCAAAATACATGCCTATATTTATACTCAGGGAACATGTTTGAAATTGTTATTAGTAGGAATATACATCTGAAGTAAGGTTAGATCAATGTTAATATCCACCTCTTTTTTTTTTTGACAAAATAGAGTATAAAACAAACAAAAATTGCTTTTGCTGATAGTTTTAGATTCCCAGAACAGTTTGGTTATTAGCATCGGGAGGTTTAAAAAGCTAGATTCCTGAGCTTATTAAGGACTTTAGACCTCTCTTTGATCTGAAGCAGAAATAGAAACACTGGACACACACAGTCTGTGATTCTAGGGCTGAAGGTGGGGGGGCGACAATTGATAGAATTGTATGCGGAATGGTTCGCGGATTGATTACCAACTGCAGGGATCTTGGATACGCCATCATAAGACAAATGCATTGGATATTTGAGACATCATTTGTACTAAATGCCTTCTTCCTAGCTGAACTGTGAAGACCTAAACAGGTAAGAATCATTTCCTTATCAGCCACTACCCCCAGGAACCCAAAGAATTCAATGTTAGTAAGCAGAGAAGAAATACAGAGCAGCTTCTCAACACTGAGCAAGGAAAATGATGCCCTGTGTCTGTGTCCTTTTTTCAGAAGAAATGTGTAATGACTCGTGAAGTTGATACTGACTCAGGAGATGTTCGATTCTTGTAGAAATACCAGCTTGGACAGGGGCCCACTAACCCCTACACTGCTGAGCAGTTTATCAGGTTGAAAATTATGAACTCCTTGTCCAAGTGAGGAAAAACTCCCTCACATTGTTTATTTCTCTTTGTGTGCATATCTCAAAGTACATTTCTCTAGTCTAAATCTCATCTCTTAGATTGCTCTAAGTCGCTTCAGTCATGTCTGACTCTTTGCGACCCCATGGACTGTAGCCCACCAGGCTTCTCTGTCCATGGGATTCTCCAGGCCAGAATACTGGAGTGAGTTGCCATGCCCTCCTCCAGGGATAGATCCCGAGTCTCTTATGTCTCCTGCATTGGCAGGTGGGTTCTTTACCCCCAGCCTTCTCTTTAGATTTCACTAAAGATTATTTCTAGAGTGGCAGATAGCATGGTTTGGGGCAACAGTTTTAGAGAAAGAACAGCTAAATATTTAATCTACTCTTATTTGTCGTGCTACACTGCTTTCTGAAACTTGGTACAGAACTGTGTATTGAAAAGACTGAAATTCTAGATCTTGCTTAGCCAAAGCAGCAGTACTTTACTTATGAGGCATCCTTATATATCATCTAGTAGAAATGTTTAAAGGGAGGGAGAGAATTCAATGGACTGAATCAACTGCGAAGAATAAATACAGAAATTAACTCCTGGCACATCCTTTGTTCTGGGCCGTCATACATTGTGTTACAATCACCCCTGTTGAATCACTTCTGAAAGAATTTCTTGCATAATGGCATTTTAGTCATCACTGTAATGTCAACAAACAAGGCAGATTAATGCTTCCAGTCCTGAGCTGTCTTGCACTCTCCTTATTAGAATTGCAGTCAGAACTTCATTAGAATGAATGACATCTGATTCCATAAGGCAGTCACAACAGAGGCACCTTCTTGCTATGGTGTCACCCTGCAGATGACAATGTCGGCCATTATGAATGACACTCCACAATTCGTTACTTCCTGCCTCAAATTGTAGTTAATCTTTCATCCAAACTGTACACATGTGTGGCTTTAAGTGGCCTATCACAGTGAGTACCCTGTAATGCTGCAAGCACATGGAGACTGACAGAAGGTAAATTGCTTGTCAGGAGGTCTGTATTTCAATTCACAGCATATTCCAAACACGTCGTGGTGAAAGCACGCCACAACAGCTGCTTTCATTGCTAACTATTTTTGATGTAAATGTCAATAAAGCTCCAGGCCCTTTCATATTTTTGGCCAAGAATGTCCATCTTTTCCTATGCAGGCTGGCAGGTGGAGTTCCATTTATCTACTCTTAGGAACATGTCCTATAATAATGATGGCCCCTGGAGGCCGTTTAGAGTGATTGAGAGCAGTGATTGGGACAATAGGCTGCTGAATTTCATGGCTGGAGTGGGTTGACAGGTGACTGCTTTTATACCCTCTCATCTGGTGGAGAAGGAAATAAAACACACACTTCCATCCGGTCCACAAGCAATCACCTCCAGGTTGAAGATCTATACTTATCATTTATTCCATTCATCAGAAAAAAAAAAAGATTGAGATCCATGGTTAGAAAACAATCACAAATTCCCCAGCAGATCTAGAGATTTTAAAGAGACAGCAACAGCATTTATTTTCTGTAGGCATACAGATAGGAGAATTAAGCAAACAATTTTGAATGGGATATGGAGGCCTTTGAGGACCTTCCTCCTTTTCCTTGTAAATGTCCCTTTTGGGATACCAGCTGTTCATGCTGGTATAACAAACTCTCTCTTTTAACTAATGCTCTGAGGAAGATGACTGAAGCTTGACCTTTCGCAGATGAAAGCTAGCAGATATATTAAAAATCAATTCAAGGACACTGCTTTTGAGCATATTTGCATTCAAATATGTCTGTATGTTACAGCAGTGAGCATAGAGCATAACAGCGTAAAGTAAAAGCTCATACTCTTATTCACCACGCTTATTGAGCATCTGCTATAGGCAAGGCTTTCTATTTTACACTAGGGTTAGGGACACAAACTAGAGTTAGACAAACATCTACCTAGAGGTAGTAAGAGTGATAATATGAAGTGAAAGTATACTAAATTTGTATTTATTTCTTATAGAGTTCCTTTGACTTCTAATTTTGTGTGTTATTTATAATGTACACACTCTTATGATTAGACTATTGCAGGTAACATTTATAATAAATATTTAAAGTACATGTTCTTTTTTTTCTGTGATATTAAGTGTGTAACTTAGAAGTCTGGATAAAGTTTTCAAGAAAAAAACGTAACTCCAAAACTGGAGTTGTTCAATCTCTCGGTGGTGTCCAGCTCTTTGCAACCCCATGGACTGATCTGTTTTTAATCCAGTCTCCACCATTTAGTAGCCTACTAGCCTTGAAAGACAAGTAATCTTTTAGCCTTGCATGCATGCTAAGTCGCTTCAGTTGTGTCCAACTCTTTGTGACCCTATGGACTGTAGCGCCAGGCTCCTCTGTCCATGGAATTCTCCAGGGAAGCATACTAGAGTGGGTTACCATTCCCTTCTCCAGGGGATCTTCCTGACTCAGGGATTGAATCCAGATCTCCAGCATTGCAGGTAGATTCTTGACCATCTGAGCCTCCAAGGAAGCCCTTATTAGCCTTAGTTTCTTCATATGTTAACTAACAACAGCTAACTGGTGTGTGCTGAGCATTTACTATGCATTGAACACTTCATTTGCATTATTTGACCCAATCTTTACAAAAGCTCTTAGAATTGATTGCTTTAATTATCCCATCTTACAAAGGGTAACATAACAAGGCTAGTAATGGAGCCAGGACTGGATTGCTTATAACCCAATGAAACATATCCTGAGAAATGGATGAAAGGTGTCAAAAAGTAAAAAAGAAAAAAAAATGCAGTTGATGTAAAACAGACATAGAAATTTTGAATCATATTCAAAATATTGACTTCATTTTTACAAAAGGATATGGAAGGTGAGATACATTATTTTTTCTTTTTCACATTTTTTTTTCTGAGCCAAAGGCTTAGTCCTATTCTTCACCTTCTTTTTAAAAACTTAAAACTAAAATGACTCTGTACTGTACTTTCTTTACCTTGCTTCCAGCCAAGAAAATCTATTTATTGTTTTACTTCCTCTCTTCCAATTATTCTAGCCTTGCAAAAAATGAAGATAAAAGGATAGGGGCAAGAAATTAGTCACTGAACATCTTTGAGTTTAACCACAAGATTTTTCAACAAGGCTCCTAATTCAACAAATATTTATTAAATTATCACTGTTTGCAAAATACTGTCTCTTTGCTAGGAAAACCTCATATTACCCTCCTGAAGCTTACATTTTATTGAAAGAGACAGTCATTAAACCAATACATTTACATATAATATAATTAAGATGGAGAATAAAAAGAAGAGCATTTGATACGACTATTAGGAAAGGCTGCAATGAGAAGATGACAGGAATGTGCGTAAGAAAAAAAAAAGATTCTAAACTTCTATTTCAATCTCATAATGCTGACTCATTGTATTCTTTTCAATAAGTTAAACATTTGTGGGTTTTTTTTTTTTTTTTTTTTTTGAGATGTAGGAGTTGCAGCAACAAATTATGAAGCATTTGGTGGTCAGATTCAAGTTAACACAGATGACTCAAGTAACCCAATGAAACACATCCCGAGCATGTAATTGGTCTCTAGCTCTTCCTGCATTTTTTGGAAACCAAGAGTGTGTATTATTAACTATTCAGTTTTCCTATCCATTCAGATATGAAAGCATCATCACAGAGAATGTAGGAGATGATTTCACAATGACTGGGGACTGAGTAACTTCTAAATTAACTAAAATATTGACAGCATCACTTCTCGATTATCCCACTGCTTAATCTGAACTGAATATTGGACTAACTAAATTGCTGGGAGATCAGTGGAGATGGTATCCATTTTCCTCATGGCTCTTTTCAGTGTCTGGATCAGACTTTCTCTTGGACCAACAGACTCTAACACCTCTTCTGGAATTGATTCCAACCCATGATGAGCTACATCTGGCCTGTGAAATGAAAATAGCAAAACCTTTGATTGAGTCCAAGTTAAGTGGATCTACATCATCTGCTCAGTCAACTTTTGCCAAGATGAACGATACTGTGTCAGTGTTCCATAATTTCAGAGGTGGAGTTCCCCTTTTGAAAGACAAGGTGTTTTCCTTTATATAGGCAGTGAAAGCAAACAAACAAACAAACAACAACAACAACAAAAACTGCTGTGTGTGAAAATGCATTTTGGCTCCTCTATATATTTGGACAAAAAAACCCCTAAAATAATCCTATTTTAGCCCTTTTTTGTTTTTGTTGGATCTCTGCCATCCTGGCTGGCCCTTATCAAGTTGTACAAGGGGGGCACTAAAGTTCTGGAGAAGTGATTCATTTCCCTGCTTCCTAGTATGAGAAGAGTCTAAACAGGAACAAGAATGTGATGGAAAAGGAGCGAGCCAATAACTTTCAGAGTCTGTGAGTGTTTCCCAGTTGTTTTAACTCCCAGCTCAGATTCAAAAATATTTACTCCATAAGGAATACAAATGGTGGCAATAAGCAGAGGGAGAAAGGCAAGAAACTCGAAGTTTATTTTACAAATTTGTCCAGCTTCCCACATAGAAGAGCAATAGACATAGAAAGGGCAACAAGCTGAAAACGGATATTTTCGAAACTTGGGAAATCACTCAGCTTTGGGACTAGAGGCTATGGTGTAAGATGCAATTCCAATCCCAATGACTAAAGCCCATTCTAAGTCTGTCTCCATGGGGAGAGAAGGAGGCTGGGGATTTTGATGTTGTGATTGCTTAAGCATCACCATAAGTGTTTGGGATAATTTAATAGAATGTGTTGTAATGCTGAGATTGCTGGTAAAACCCCTATACCCATAGATCCTGCCAAACTATGATAACAAATGATCTTGTAATTACATGAACTTCCAAGTTCTCTCTTCATGATGTCCCCATTAAACTAACTCTAGGCTTCTATCTCGGAGAAGGCAATGGCACCCCACTCCAGTACAAGAGCCTGGAAAATCCCATGGATGGAGGGGCCTGGTGGGCTATAGTCCATGAGGTCGCTGGGAGTCGGGCACGACTGAGTGACTTCACTTTAACTTTTCCCTTTCATGCACTGGAGAAGGAGATGGCAACCCACTCCAGTATTCTTGCCTGGAGAATCCTAGGGATGGCGGAGCCTGGTGGGCTGCCGTCTATAGGGTCGCACAGAGTCAGACACGACTGAAGCGACTTGGCAGTTGGCAGGCTTCTATCTTCTGTAGCAATTTTCTAAGTTACTTATGGGACTTGGGGATATTCACATTAATTTCTATCACCAAGGCATGATGTAGGTTTTTACTTTCTGATTTTGTGTTCTTGTATAGTTAAGAGCCTCTAAAGCCATTTTCCTCTTCTCTCCCTCATCAGTCAACTTTACCATTAGCCAGAATACAAGAGATTCTTCAGTTGTCTTGTAAAGGCTGAACAGTCACAGTAACATTTGACTCTAAATAGCTCTTCCTGTCACTTGTATTAATTTAACTTGAATTCACTGTATCCATTTCTTAACGTCTCTCTGTACTGCACTAAATTATCTAACAACAAATAAGTAAAAACAGACCTGAGAAGTTAATGCACTGCACTGAAATAAAACTCATTAATGAGCTGTGGGCTGAGGTTAATCAGGGCTTAGGGAAATAAAAATTAATTTTAAATGTATAAGTTATATGTACATAAACTATAACAGGCTACTAAACTCATATACAAACTGCATAAATTTATTTTTTAAGCAAAGATTAAGCCAAAGAAATGCAAAATCATCATTTGTTTAATCGTGTAGTCATGTCCTACTCTTTTGCGACCCCATGGACTGTAGCCCACCAAGCTCCTCTCTCCATGGGATTTCCCAGCCAAGAATACTGGAGTGGATTGCCATTTCGTTCTCCAGGGTACCTTCCTGACCCAGGGATTGAACCCACATCTCCTGCATTGGTAGGCAGATTCTTTACCTCTGAGCCACCAGGGAAGCCCTGTGGAGTCAATAAAAAGCAGAATTGCCAAGGCGGAAAATAGAGCCAGTAATTTGGAGTGTAGGCTTTCTTAGAACTCAGAGAAAAAGTAAAAAATAAAAATAAAAATGATGGGACAATTTTTTAAGATACAGCCTGGAGACTCAATATACAAATAATGTGTCTGAAGAAAAAAAGATGAACTAAATATCAGTAATTTTGACATAATACTGGAAATTTCCTGAGCTAAAGGAAGGCAAAAGTATGCACATTGCAAGTTCCCACCATAAAATGGGTAAATTTAACAAGTTTTTGTTATTGTTTAAGTCATGTCCGACTCTTTTGTGATCCCACAGACTGTAGCCCACCAGGCTCCTGTCCATGGGATTTCCTAGGCAAGAATATTGGAGTGAGTTTCCATTTACTTCTCCAAGGGATCTTCCAGAACCAGGGATCTTCTGCTGGCAGGTGGATTCTTTACCATTATTGCCACCTGAGAAGCCCAATTTAATAACTGGCACATACCAATGTATTTCCTACTGAAATTTTTGGACTGCCAGGAAAGTGAAAATATTCCCTAAAGACTCATGAAGTAAAAACAGCTTATCTTTAAAACCACTGAATCAGGTTAGCCTCAAACCTCACCCACAATACATGAATAGGAAGAAAATCAATAGATACTTACAATGTTTGTTCAGTTCAGTTCAGTTGCTCAGTCATGTCCAACTCTTTGTGACCCCATGGACTGCACCACGCCAGGCCTCCCTGTCCATCACCAACTCCTGGAGTTTACTCACTCTCATCCATTGAGTCAGTGATACCATCCAACCATCTCATCCTCTGTCATCCCCTTCTCCTGCCTTCAATCTTTCCCAGCATCAGGGTCTTTTCAAATGAGTCAGCTCTTCACATCAGGTGCCCAACGTATTGGAGTTTCAGCTTCAACATCAGTCCTTCCAATGAACATTCAGGACTGATTTCCTTTAGGATGAACTGGTTGGATCTCCTTGCAGTCCAAGAGAACCTCAAGAGTCTTCTCCAACACCACAGTTCAAAACATCAATTCTTCAATATTTGTAGGGAAAACCTAACTCTATAAATTTCAATGAAGAAATAACAGCAAAGGTATACATGAAATCAGAAAATAAAAATCAATGTATACTTTTAAAAATACTATGTGAAGGCTCACTCCAACTTTGTTGTTGTTCAGTTGTTCAGCCGTACCTGACTCTTTTGCAACCACATGGACTATAGCTGCCAGGCTCCTCTGTCCATAGGATTTCCCAGGCAAGAATACTGGATTGGGTTGCCATTTCCTTCTCCAGGGGATCTTCCCGATCCAGGGATCAAATCCAAGTTTCCCATGTCTCCTGCACTGCAGGTGGATTCTTTATGGCTGAGGCACATATGTCATTATACATCGGTACAAACCCATAGACCATACAACACCAAGAGTGAACCTTAATGTAAACTGTGGACTTTGGGCAATTATGATGTGTGGATTTATCTTTGGTAAAAAATACATTAGTACCATTCAGGAGAGTGATGCTCATTATGGGGAAGGCTATGCATGTGCCGGGCAGGGGATATGGGAAATTTCTTTACCTTCCCCTCAATTCTATAATTAACCTAAAACGGCTCTCAAATTAAATCATAACAATACTTTAAGAGTAATGGTAGAAATATTTTAATTAGAGAAGAATGGCCTGGTGTAGTAGTTTTCAACTCTGCCCCTTGAAGCCCTTTGGGTTTCACAGACCCACTCCGAGACAATGATGAACTTGAAAGACACAAGGATGTGGAAGAAAAAGACACAGAGCCCAAAACTTTGTAGATAAGCAACACATGCAAACAACAATAATCCTAAAACAAAACGAAAGTGCCTCACCAACATAAGGTCTGAAAAATGGTAGAAGTAAGTTAACTGAACTGTTTGAGAATCAGTTTTCTCATCTAACAAAATGGACAAATATAACCTAGGATTATTTTGTAGATTTTCTTATACCTGAATGTAAAAAGCACGATATAGCACAGACATCCAATGATGACTTTCTTTTCTGTCTCCCCTCCATCAGAAATTAAATGGTTTACTTCTAATGGGGACTAGATTATATACTTTGAATCATCCTTCTTCAACCTGTTATTCGTATGGATCATTCTTATATACTCAAGAAATACTACACTTTCATTTTTGCCTAAACTAAAAAATGTCTGGCAAAACTAAATTACAAAAGCATATCAATGCCAAGCACAAATGGCTGTTAGATCATCCACAGTGTGTGATAGTGTGCATCTTCCATTGGCATAGAGCATTGGGAATTGACTCTTTGCATATTGCTGCCTAATGCATACAAAGTCTCTCTCGTTTTAACATCCCGTGCTAGTTAAGTGTCTGGATACTCTTTTTTTTCCCCCAGAACAACATTCAAATACACTAGAAAAAAAAATTCTCATTGCATCTGGTTTAATTGGTGGGGAAAAGCTCACATGCAAATGTGTATGTTGATCCTCAATAGCTCTGTACCAAAAAAATGTGTGCATGACACCAAGCTCTAAGTTTTCTCTTTGGGGTTAAAGGGGAAGTTCTGGGGAGAATAGTAACATTCTTCTTTTATCTTTCCCTTATATCCATCCGTCTCCCTTTCTCATCCTTCCTACTCTCGTGGCCTTCTACATGCACAATACATAGAATGTCAGGTGTAGGTCAATGGGTGTTGCTGGTGGCAAAAGGTGACATTCTATGTATTGTGTATGAGAAAGTTAGGAGGAGTTATATGTTCTGAAAAAAAAACAAAATTATACATGTCCATTTAGGGCAGTGGTTTTTCTGCCTCAGCACAACAAAGAGTTTCAATACACTCTCAGCCTCACCAGTTACTCTCTTTTTTCTCAATGTTTCTTTCTTTCAATCTTTTCTTTCAATCTTTCCCAGCATCAGAGTCTTTTCAAATGAGTCAGTTCTCATCAGGAGGCCAAAGTATTGGAGTTTCAGCTTCAACATCAGTCCTTCCAGTGAATATTCAGGACTGATTTCCTTTAGGATGGACTGGTTGGATCTCCTTGCTGTCCAAGGGACTCTTTACTTGATAATTATCAGTTAATGATTGCAAAGTGTTCTCTGAATTATCTACAAATGTAGACTTTGAATTTGAATTTTTTGTCATATGTCTCAATTCTTGAAGATTCTACCTAATTACTAGATATAAATATACTGTAATAGATAAACATATACAAGCTAAATTACAGACTAGGATTAACCTGCTGACAGATTGCCCCAACAGGCAAAATCCTAAGCCATTTAAAAAACATATTCCTTCTAAAAACTTGTAAAAGCAAGTCATCACATGTCCACGGATTGGCTTGAGGAAGGGTAGAGTGGATGTATAAAACTCATTAAGTTATATACATGTCATTTTCACTGGATAGCATGTATGCATGTTGGAGGGATGAATGTCTATTGCTTTCTTCATTCCTCAAAAGAGGTCTGTGATCTGGATAAGGTTAATAAACCATTGTTACAGAAGATGACAGAGAATATGGAACCAGGAGTTAGCTGTGTTCATGGCAGACAGGTGGAGATAAATTTTTCAGCATAAAATTTTTTAGAATATGTCAAATCAAACAATAAAGACAACTGCCTACCAGATCTATATTTATATTAACTTTGAAAATAAAAATGAAATCCACAAACTTGAAGCCAAGCACCTGAACTCTGAACAAGAGTCAATAAATAGAAACATTAAATCAAAAAAAAAAAAAAAAAAAAAAGAAAAAATTTTTTATGGTTCTTTTTTAAAATTTATTTTTTAATTGGGGGAAATTGCTTTAAAATGTTGTGTGGTTTCTGCTGTACAACAATGCCATAATTACACATTATATATTATATATATATAATATATAATTATATATTCCTTCCCCTGTGAGCCTCCCTCCCCTCCCCCATCCCACTTCACTACATCATCACAGTGCACCTGGCTGGGCTCCCTGTGTTAAACAGCACGTCTTACCAGCTATCTTTTTACCCATGGTAGTGTGTAGATGTTGATCCTCCTTTCTCCATGCATCCCACTCTTTCCTTCCACTAGTGTGTCCATAAGTCCATTCTCTACATCTGTGTCTCCATTCCTTTCCTGCAAATAGCTTCATCAATATACTTTGTTTACTACAGAAGAATGGGTGTCCTCTCAGCCTACCTTCAAGCTCACCACAAGAAGGACTCCTGATTCAGCAAAAAACAAAATTATCTAGACATTTACTCCTCAACAGAGGTCAATGCATACATCAGCACTGTCCAACAAGTTTTGTCTATGCTTTCTGATGATTTAATTCTACACATGGACAAAGCTTAAAGAACCTAATACCCATCTCCAATCAAACATTTCCTCTGTGCCAGTCCAGCTTCGTGGGTTCCATTCATTGTCTTATTTAATTTCTACAATGTGTTTGTGAGCAAGCAGCCCCACTGGGCTTCCTAGGTGGCACTACTGGTAAAGAATCTGCTTGCCAATGCAGGAGACATGGGGTTCGATCTCTGGGTTGAGAAGATCCCCTGGAGAAGGAAATGGCAACCCGTTCCAGTGTTCTTGCCTGGAGAATCCCATGGACAGAGAAGCCTGGCAGGCTACAGTCCATAGGATCTCCAAAGAGTTGGACACAACAGAGCAACTAACACTTTCACTTTGGAGTCTGCATTTTACAGCATCTCTGGTGATTCTTGAGTACAGTAGAAGTAGCATCAGTACTTAAGCATATTGACTCCCTAGCATTTGCTATTTCCCACTCTGGAAAGATCACTCTTCAGCCAGACGGCCCCACAGTCTCCTGAAAGTGGAAGTTTCCTAAGGCAGGTATGAGAAATCTTCCAGGTGGATATCATGCCCCTTACTGAACTCACTGATTTTGTGAAAAATGTTTTGATAATGGTAATAGTAGCTGCAGCTTTTAGAACGCTCTTAAGAGCAGGGCTTCCCTGATAGATCAGATGGTTAAGAATCTGCCTGCAATGCAGGAGATCAGGTTTGATCCCTGGGTCAGGCAGATCCCCTAGAGAAGGAGATGGCAACCCACTCCAGTATTCTTGCTTGGAGAATCCCGTGGCCAGAGGAGCCTGGCAGGCTAAAATCCATGGGGCTGCAGAGAGTTGCACACAATGGAGTGACTAACACTTTAAGTGCAATAGCACTCTGAGTGTTTTACATTTGCTATATCCTCTAGCAGCCTCTGAGAAATAGGCAGCTCCCTGTATCCAGATGCAGTCACCATGGATACGGAGCCCTGGCTATGGGACTGGATCATCCACAGATTTTAGTACCCCCAGTGGGTCTTGGAACCAATCCCCTATGAGTACCCAGGGATGACTGTGCTATTTTTTAATCTGTTCTTCCCAGCTAGGAAACCAGGGAAGAACAAGCATTTGAAGAATAGTTTGGTTTCAGAGGCTATGCTTTTATATCTGTACATGACACTGTTTCTGGGAGTCATTTGGCTGAAAAACAAGTAGACAGGTAAGACTTGATGGAACGGATAAGCTGTCCTTTGAAGTTTGCTTAGTGATGCAGAGAGCAGAATGGATCATCAGACAGTGGACAGACAGTTGCTCAGAGGATGTTTCAAAGAGGAGTTCAAGAGGGACACTGTAAACATCATAACTTCTCTTTAACTTGTTTGTAAATTTTGTGAGTAGTTAGGGTTCAGGTAAAATAGTCTCAGACATGAAAATTATTCTTTTATGGATAGAATAAAACATGTAGGACTTCTATGAGGCTTTAAAAACCCAGAAAAGGAAAATTTTCCTCAGGAAAAATTAGTGTGGTCAATCTTAATAGGTTTTTGATTTTCATTGAAACTTAGATAAATAATAAAATACATTATAGCATTAAGTGGGTTGCTAATCTTTATCTCATGTCAACTTTGCTAAAATTTTGCCCCGAGGTTTCCCTCTTGTTTATTTATATTCATTTCTTCATGCTGCCAATATTCAGTCACTGGATCTGTTCTAGAATGCCTGACTTATCTTTGCATCCCCGGAAATAAGAAAGTCTTGGTATAAAACAGACACTCTGTGTTTATTGAATTGTATTAAGTGCTGCAGTACAATTTACCCCATGAAAAAATTATATATATATGTGGGTGTGTGTGTGTGTGTGTATGCAGGAACTAAAATATGTATTCTCTGCTCTCAAGTTGCTTATAATTCACCTTGATCCTGGACATTTTCATCAGACAAGGCTAGCTCTTCAATTTTCAAGTGAAGATAGATTATGAGATTAAGTGATTGGATAAAAGACTAATTTACTGAATCTAAAATAGAATTTGGTGATCCTCTGGTTCAGAAGTTTGTGTGTGTGGATGCTCAGTTGCTTCAGTCAAGTCCCACTCTTGGCAATCCCGTGGACTATACCATGCCAGGCTCCTCTGTCCATGGGATTCTCCAGGCAAGAATACTGGAGTGAGTCACCATGCCCTCCTCCAGGGGATCTTCCTGACCCAGGGATTGAACTCACGTATCCTGTGTCTCCTGCATTGGTAGGCACGTTCTTTACCACTGTGCCACCTGGGAAGTCAAAGATGGCTCCAGAATCCTTGAAGGCTGTCCTTTCTGTAGCTGATTGAGTTGTCCTTCCAAATCAGGGTTAAGGCCACTGGGCATGGCAATTTCAGAAAAAGAGCATTTGCTTGCAATATACCTGGCTGGTGGATGGATTCTGGAAGTTAGTTTCTACTGCTGCCAATCTTTTGACCTTCAAAACACAAACACTGATCCTGGAAAAAAAAAAGAGTTTGGTGGTTCAGTTTCATGACATTTACCCCTCAAATGGGAAACTGATTAGGGGATCTTATTTAAATTATATACATTGAGAGTTTTAAAACACAATCAGAGCATTCAGAGAGCCCCTTTAATGAAATTGTAGAGGAATCTGCTCTTTTATATGCAAAATATTTTTCCCATTTCTGGCCAACATGGATTCTCTTTTTTCATTTTATTCTCTCATAAGAAGTACTACCCACCTTGCTGCATATATAGAAGCATTTCAATTCCATTCCTTCTGCAAGCCACTGGCTAGGTTTTTGTTTTCTTTTTTTTAAGTACTCAAACTCAAAGAATGTGGCATGAAGTATACCTACTCAGATTAGCCACTGCAAATACAAACAGAGAGGTTCTAAATATTGCATTTGATCACTTTTTCTGTAATTTGCTCTTCATACGGCTGCTTTGCATATGTTGATTAAATATGCACTTTCCACTGCCTGGGGAGCCCAAGCCCCTCACAGCAGACCAGTGTTATCTGGTCCCAGGAGATGGCAGCGCTGCAGAGGGGCACTGTCACACCAACTACCTGCTTCAGCTTGTCTTAGCAACAATGATTGCCATATGTGAAGCTGCAGGAAAACAGATGCTGTTTTTCCATTTGTGAAATCAAGTTGTTGGAAAGTAGTCAGGCTTCCAGTGTATGAAAGCTCATCTAATCAACCTACGGAGACAGTGTGAGCTTTCTCAGAAATATTTGACAACATTCCCTGGTATTGGTAACTAGACATATATGAAATCCTAGTTCCAAAATGCTAACCCTCTCCCCATTCTTGTATTGATCATATCTGTCCTGATGGCTCAAAATGGAACTCCAAATTTTATTTTTTTAAGGAATTTTTTAAAAATAATTTTATTTATTTATTTATTTTTAGCTGTGCTGGGTCTTTGTTGCTGCAAGGTCTTTTTCTCTAGTTGCAGCAAGCAGAGGCTGTTTTTCATTGTGGTGGCTTCTCTTGTTGCAGAGCACAGGCTCTAGGGTGCATGGGCTTCAGTAGTTGCGGCTCCCAGACTCTATACAAGCTCAATAGTTGTGGTGCATGAGCTTAGCTGCTCCGTGGCACGTGGGATCTTCCCAGACCAGGGATCGAACCTATGTCTCCTGCATTGGCAGGCAGATTCTTTCCCACTGAGCCACCAAGGAAGCCCATCAATAACTTTCTTAAACAAAGGATATATGTAACCCAGTTTTCACCTGCTAAAAGGGCTTCCAGGTATAGTCTCCAGTTGTAGAGGAGATTTACTGTAGTATCTTATTATATCAGTCCTAAGTGTCCAGGATTATGTCTCTCCTAATGACAAGGAACAGCAATATAAGAGATTCATAATCCTTGTTTTATCAATTCAAAAGGAAAAGTTCCACAAAATCCCAGTAGGTATTCTGTGATCCACTCCCATCTTACTCTTGCCTGAATCTTAAGGACTTAACATCACCTGCTATTTGTATAACAAAATACTTTACTCTAGCTGCATGGAAAGCTCCTTTTCATTTATGAAAAGTGACCTGCTTCTCGGAGTCTGTGCCCTTAGCAAAGACTAGATGGAAATCTGATGAAGTAGAATGCAAAACATACCATGTCAGGAAGGAAAGAAACAATGGAGCAATATAGTCACTTACAAACCAGATCAACTGTGGATATTAATTTTTCTGCAGTTATTACTATCTGAAGCTTCCCAGGTGGTGCAGCGGTAAAGAATCTGCCTGCCAATGCAAGAGACACAGGAGATGCAGGTTCAATCCCTGGGTTGGGAAGATCCCCTGGAGGAGGAAATGGCAACCCTCTCCAGTATTCTTGCCTAGAGAATCCCATGGGCAGAGGAGCCTGGTGGGCCACAGACCATGGGGTCACAGAGTCAGACACAACCGAGTGTGTACACGTGCACGTACACACACACACACACAATACTATTTATAAGTATAGGGAGAAATGTAGACAAAACCTGACTATGAGCAATATAAAGTTCACATCCAGGGAGACTGGCTTCTGAATCCTGTTTTCATCATTACTACCTGATTTTATTACAGTCTGAATTAACTCTTCTGCCTATAAAATGTAAGTAATAAAGTTTTGAAAAGTTGTCACAATAAGAAATACAATAAGCTTTAAGAACTAAAAATCTATAGACTGTCCAGGCATTATATACACTGCCATGAAGCTCAGCTGGGAAAGAATCCGCCTGGAATTCTTTGACCTGGTCCGATTCCTGGGTCGGGAAGACCTACTGGAGAAGGGATAGCCTACCCATTCCAGTATTCTTAGGCATCCCTGGCGGCTCAGATGGTAAAGAATCCTCCTGCAATGTGGAAGACCTGTGTTCGATTCCTGGGTTGGGAAGATCCCCTAGAGAAAGGAATGGCTACCCACTCCAGTATTCTGGCCTGGAGTATTCCATGAACAGAGGAGCTTGGCAGGCTACAGTCCATGGCGTTGCAGAGTCAGACACAACAAAGCAACTTTCACTTTCACTTTTCCTCACTTTTCCTCATGTTCAGGAGTTTGTCCTGAACATTGTGGTACCCTGACACAGGAGATGCAACTTCCTGGAAGGTTCATCTCCTTGAGAAGACAAAGAAATCAAATGAATGATGACTTCATGATAGTAAAAATATTATGGACACTGACATTTCTATTTGTTCACAAGGCAAAGACATTGTGCCTACTTTGAGTAATTTAAAAGTTAGCATTTGAGCTGGCCTTTGAAATGTAGAGATTAATCAGATGGGGGTACTTCCACAGGAAAGAAACAGCGTTAAGCTTCAGGAGATGGAAGGAGAGTACCAGACATTACAGGGGTGAGGAGTTTTAAGTTAATTTGGCAAGAGAAGGTTGAAATTTGGGGAAGGAGAGCTAGGGGAAAAACACAGGTAAGTTAAGGCTAGATGAGGAAAGGTCCTGAATGAACGCTGTAAAGAATTCAGATGTGACTCGGAGCAGTGGGAGAGGGAGAAGGGTTTTGCAGCTCAGAATCAAAGTCAGAGCTTGCTTTGTACACGTCATCTTAGCACTGGAGCATGTACCACAGTCTGAACCTACTATGCCCTGGCATTCTCCTCCAATGTTAAAGGAGGAATGACTATGATAAGGAATCTTGCCATCCAGGAGGAAAGACCAGAAATATGAAATATCATCAGGAAGGTAAAAAATGAGGGCCAGGGTATAATGAAGCAGTATACTGTGTGGTAACCACAATTGTCATGGAACTTCATAGTCTCCAAACCACTTTCACAGTATTAATCTCAGCCCCCTTCCTAAATGAATGAATGAATGAATGAATATTTGACTCTTTGAAGTAAATAAGAAATGTCAGAAATCTGAATTCACATGGGCAGTAAGTGTTGATCTGGGACTCAAAGAATTTCAAGGTACCTAATCTTCTACTTTCTACAGGTGTAGATAAGCGGAAATAAAAGGGAAAAGAACTCATTGAGTTCCTCTGCCTTTAAAATCACCAAGTACTATGTGAGGAAAGGAAAAGATAGATTATGTTCAGCTAATACATGAATTAATTATTTCTCTAAAAGCATTCCTCTAAGCAGATATTTAGTGACCAGGTAGTGTTACAACTGGATGTAACAAAGTGTCTTTCATTAAAGATTTTGGGCACATGTGTGTGTGCACGCTCAGTCATGTCTGACTCTTTGCAACTCCACATAGATGGGATCATTTCTCAGCCCTCTTGGCAATGCTGAGAGCCCCCCAGGAGCCTTCCAATAAATCAACTTTCTGTTTACATCAGCCAAAACTGCTTTTGGGCTACTAAGAACCCTGACTGATATGGTAACTTTCATCAATAGATGTTGCAAAGCCCTCCAAAGTTTCTGGACCCAGTGAAGTATGACACCCACGTCAGAGTCCGGGCTCATTATAGCATATGTATCCTTGGACGTGTCACTTACTCTGGATGAGCATATTTTATATTGATAAATTGTTTAGAAACAATTTCCATCCCATCTACCCTTATCAAACAAGTAAATGCATGCACAATTACTCTGTCAAATGTCAAGTGGTGTGTGCTATAAAAGGTAAAGGGAGGGACTTTCCTGGTGATCCAGTAGTTAAGACTTCATCTTCCAATACAGGGGGTGCGGGTACAATTCCTGGTCAGGGAACTAAGATCCCATATGCCTCACGGCCAAAAGAAAAACAAAAATAAAAAAGAAGTAATACTGTAACAGATTCAATAAAGATTTTAAAAATGGTCCACCTAAAAAAATCTTTAAAACAGCAACAACAACAAAAAAGGTAAAGGTACTGTTTGCCCAGATTAATCTCACCAACTGGTGAGAAACTATAAATGCATTGTTTTGGATGTTATTCTAAGTATGAAAGTTAATTTATTCCTGATTCTTATATTCTACTGTCCTCTGCTATATTCTCAAGACACAAAGCCTCACTATTATTCCAGGGAAGGGAGAAAATTCTCTTTCTTCCTCCCAGTTTCTCTGAAGGAGGCTAAGAAGTCCCCGGAAAATTACTCAGCCAATCCTCTGTATGATGGAAAGATTAGAGAGTATCTCGGGGGGCTTGAAACTCAACAGACAAGAGAATCAGAAGTTGGGAGAATAAGGAGCAGAAAGCCTACAACTCATCGGTTTGTTTCCAGGGTGTTGGCAGCCAAGTTCATGACCAGCCACTCCTGTCTTGAAGGGAGACACTCACCTCCCTCTAGTACATCTTCTCAGTGCATCTTCTTTCCTTGGGGTTACAACTTCTGGCTCACCACTTAGACAGGTGACTGGGATTAGGGTAATAGAAGCCACATGCTGGAGACATGTGTGGTATGGAGGGTTCAAGTTATTCTGTGGGCAAGTGACACTTGGCTTGGCTTTTGGCCATACTGAGAAATATGAAAACTGGGCATCCAAATTGATTGGCAATGGTTCCAAATTGTGCAAGTGCCCAGGCTATGATATGACAGAAGGATGTTTTATTGAGAGGAATAAAAAGACCACAAACATTTTGTGTCTGTAACTGGTAAAGGCAAATTACTGCAAGCCTCACCAAAACCCAAAATGTTGCTTGTAGAGACTAGATATCTGAACGTTGTTTTATGAGCTATTCCTAAAAATCAATAAATAAAATCCTTGTATTTCTCACTTCTGTTCATTTAGACAAATATTAATGGCCATCTAGCATGAAGTAGGGAATTCCCTGCTGGCTCAGATGGTAAACAGTTCACCTTCAATGCAGTAGACCCAGGTTTGTTCCCTGGATTGGGAAGATCTCCTGCAGAAGGGAATGGCAACCCACTCCAGAATTCTTGCCTGGGAAATCCCATGGACAGAGGAGCCTGGCCAGCTATAGTCCATGGGGTCAAAAAGAGTCGGACACAACTGAGCCACTAAGCACAGCACAGCACAAGAGATGCTCAGAAATTCATGGGGAAGGGAATGAACGACTAACAATACACAGACACACAGTATGAAGTGGGCCCTGATGATATGAAGACCAAACACAGTCTCATTCTCCTGGGATTTATAACATAGAGGATTGGCCTCTGTTGCTATGAAAACTCAACAGAATTAATTCCTACCTCTTATTCCTACCTGAGTAATGGAGATTACCTCCAGCATCTTGTTCTTTCCATCCAATTATCTCTGATTTCAGATGGCAAGGGCTTCCTGGTAGCTCAGTTAGTAAAGAATTTGCCTGCAGTGCAGGAGACCCAAGTTCAATCCCTGGGTCGGGAAGCTCACCTGGAGAAGGAAATGGCAAACCACTCCAGTATCCTTGCCTGGAAAATCCCATAGACAGAGGAGCCTGGTGGGCTGCAGTCCATGGGTTGCAAAGAGTAGGACAAAACTGAGCGACTAACACTTTCAGATGACTGCTTTTGTTTGCTTAGTGTGGAATCCCACATTTACTACCACAATAGTATGTGCATACAGGGGAAGCTCTGCAGGAATTTTCCAAATGTTTCATTGTACTTTAGGATAGTAACATGATGAACGAAGGCCGAGGCTTTCTATCACCTTGACATCACTGTAACCGTGCGACAAGTCCTGTGTGATACCCAACTATATGACTTTTTATAGGGTCCACTTGATCTGTCATTCTTTTTTATAATTTTTATTGGCATATAGTTCCTTTACAATGTTATGTTAGTTTCTGCTGTACAGCAAAGTGAATCAGCTTTATGTATACATATATCCCCCTTTTTTGGATTTCCTTCCCATTTAGGTTACCACAGAGCATTAAGTTGAGTTCCCTGTGCTATTAGTTCCCTGTTCTCATTAGTTTTCTATTTTGTACATAGTAGTATGTATTTGTGAATCCCAATCTCCCAGTTCATCCCACCCCTGCTTCCCCAGCTTAGTTCTCTATGTCTGCATCTCTATTTCTGCTTTGCAAATAGGTTCATCTGTACCATTTTTCTAGATTCCACATATATGTGTTAATATATGATATTGGTATTTCTCTTTCTGACTTACTTCACTCTGTATGATCATCTCTAGGTCCATCCGTGTCTCTGCAAATGGCACAATTTTGTTCCTCTTTATGGCTGAGGGATACTATTGCCTTTCTCAAGAAGCCATGCTTGTTTGCCACATTTCTGAAACAACTTGACATTCTTATTGGTTTATTTTGTAGTAGAGTGACCTTAAGTAAATATATTCCTTATTTGTGTAATTTGTTTAAGAGCTGCTGCTGCTGCTAAGTCGCTTCAGTTGTGTCCGACTCTGTGCGACCCCATAGACTGCAGCCCACCAGGCTCCCCCGTCCCTGGGATTCTCCAGGCAAGAACACTGGAGTGGGTTGCCATTTCCTTCTCCAATGCATGAAAGGAAAAGTGAAAGTGAAGTCGTTCAGTTCACTTTACTTGCTTAAGAGAAACGGGATCTAATACGTTAGCAAACCTGTCAGTTCTACCTTAAAAATATATCCTGAAATGACCACTTTAGTCTCCTCCATCTTTATTACCACAGTCCCAGCTGCTGTAATGGCCTGCCTAAAAAAACAGCAATCATCTTTTTCATCTGTCTTTCCTGTTCTTCCCTCGTCCCTGTCATATTACAAGTCCATGCTCCACATGGCTGCCTAAATGGTGTTTGTAAAATGCAACCAGATCCTGTCACTTCCCTGCCATCAGTCTTTCCGTGGTATCCCATCAGAGGCGGACCAAATGCTACAAGGATTGGTAGTGGGAAAGGAGGTGAGAAAGTCGGCCCGGAGTCAGGTTTAGTAAGCCTATTTCCTCCCGCTGGATCCTCACCCACTCCTCGCCCAGCTGTTACTTCATTTAAGCAAGTCAGGTCCAAGTCAGTAATTCTGAGCTAACTGTTCCTCTACCTGGAACTCTCTTCCCCTAATTCTCAGGCTTTGCCTTCTCACTTCCATCTGTTCTGCTCAAACATCCCTTTCTCAGGCCTTTGCCAGCCTTATCTCAACATCACCTTCCCACAGCCACTGCCCCTTATCTTCTGATTCTGTGGTGCTGCTTCATGGAATTTAAAACTGCCTGACATGATAAAATCCATTATCTATTCCTGTTTCCTCCACTAGAATGTAAGTCCTAGGAAGGCAGGAATATTACTTTGTTCACTATTGCTTAGAAGAGGGACTGACACAAGGACGGTGTCTCAAGAATTCTTTTGGAATGAATGAGTCATTTTATCCTCTCCAAAAATGATGGGATAATCTCAGCAGAAGAGGCACCCAAGTTCATAAAAGTTAAATCATTTGGCTGTTCAATACCGGACAGATCCGAAGCATAAATTCATTGCTTCCTGATGTCAAAAGCCCTGGCTGGCTCATCCCTCCATAGTTCTCTGGATAAATAGTCTGGACGTTTATCCAACAAATACTTATTAAAGAATAGATTCTAAATGTGTTTGAGAAAAATATCTCAATTGAATTTTAATTCTTCCATTTAAAATCTAAAGCAAAGAAGTAACTTTTACAAATGAGCAGCCTCTCACATGGACTCTTCAGGATCATTGGTACCAAGAGCTACATCGCTGGTACCAAGGCTCTCTACATCACTGCCTACCCCTTCACCTGTGCTGGTCTTACCATCCTCTGCCCCATGGTCCTGCCCCAAACCATAGCCTTGCATCGTAATTCAAAGTGGATATTTTAAGATAAAAACTGTACCTGGCAAATAAAGAAACATATTTTTTCTAAGTTTAATTAAATAAGTCTGGGCAGCCTTTTTGCAATATGGAGATTAACTGTCAAATTTATGTTAATATGATCTCAGAGAATGAAGCTGCTATAAAAAGTTTCTCCCCTCACCCCTCATTTAAGCTCCTCAGGCTGCCTTCTTGAAGTTTCTTTACATTGGTGGTGTCTTATTAAAATACCACTAGGTCAGCTCTGCAAGAACAAGACAATTAAAAATATCTAACAAATCCCAAATGTTAAAGACATCAATACAAATAAACTGAAATCATATCTGTGCTACGGAGAGAAAACTGTCACCCTGGTCGAGTTTTCAGCATCTCTTTGGAATCACCCAATGCCAAGCTCTTCTTTATCTGATTAACACAGGATTATAAAGATCTTCTGAGCACTCTCAGTATAATACAAAGAGCCTTTCAATTCTCTGAGCATCCTTTCCCTTTTGTGTGTGTGTGTGTGTGTGTGTGTGTGTGTGTGTGTGTGTGAAAAAGATGTGCCATCCAATTTTTTTATTTTGTGATTTTAGAAAAAAATGCTAACAGTTTGAATCATGATTCCTGTTGTGGGGACTGAGTTAATTAAAAACCTGATGTATACATACAGCTGATCCTACCCACCCTAATGAAGAACATTAATTCTAGGACATGTGTGGCTGTAGTCACATTGCTACAAATTACTGGACTCTTTCCTTTATCTGTTTCCAAGAAAGTCTCCCCCTGTTAGTTAGGAAAAAAGAAAAATATGAAGCCTTAGTTCTGGGCAGCATAAATTACACGCATCAATCAGAAAAGCCTAAATTAAAATACACATTTGGCAAACAAATATGAATATGTTGATCTCATCTGTGAATCAAAATGATTTAGTGCCGTGCTGACTGCCCCACACCCCCCCGGCCACTGTTCAACGTGAAGGTCACCGTGAGCAGCTTTCTCTCATTGAGAAATGTTTTCGTGTTTTTTAAGCATGTAATTTTATATATTCCATGATGTTCCATCTAACTAGCAATTCCTATGTAGAGCGACTGATTTATTTTATAAAGAAAATACAGGCTCGTTTTTATTTATGTAATCCAAAACAGATAGCTAAATTAAAATGTTGGGGGGAAAAATACAGTGGTTTATAGTTCCTGGGCTGGGGATTCTCCAATGTGTTTATGATACTTTCTAATCTAGCAGAATACTATTTGTGAAATGGGATGCTACACCTTGCCGATATTGAGGGATCATAAATCAGTCTATTCTTATCACCTACTGCATGCGTTCTTCCGGCAGGGATAACTGCTTGAGAGATACCCATTACATGGCAGACCTTAAGTAAGGATGATCCGGGGCCTTGCAGACTGTCATTTCTTGACAAGATCTGTAGGCGAAGCAGGCAGATTGAGTGAGGCAGTGATCTCCCTGGACAGAACCATGTTTTATGTTATGACACTTATTTTGAATATTCATGTTGTGTTTTCTTGCTAAGATTTCCTTCTCATAACTACAAACCAGTATGATGATCCTGTCTGTATTAAAGGAGGGATATGTAATGCCTGCTTTTGATAGGTTGCAACTCAATACTGAGACCCCCCCCCCATAGTTAAATGGAAGGCAAACAGCACAACTAAGATAAAACTGCACAACATGTGTGCTTTGGTCTGCAACAGTCACCAGAGGAACTTGTTAAATTACAGATTCCTGGGTCTCACTCTCCCCAGTTTTCAAAAAATGTATTATTTACTTTTATTTTTTTGGCTGTGCTGGATATTTTTTGCTGCAAGGGCTTTCCTCTAGTTGTGGCGCACAGACTTCTCACTGCCGTAGCTTCTCTTCTTGCAGAGCACAGGCTCTAGGGCATGTGGGCTTCCGTAGCTGTGGTTCCCAGGCTCTAGAGCACAGGTTCAATAGTTGTGGCACACAGGCTTAGTAGCTACACAGCTTGTGGGATCCTCCCTGATCAGGGATCGAATCCCTGTCTCCTGCTTTGGCAGGTGGATTCTTTACCACTGAGCCAGCCGGGAAGCCCTCCCACAACTTCTAATTCAGTAGATCTGGAAGGAGGCATAGGATCTGCATTTTTCATTTCTTATTAAATGTTACTCAGAACAAACTTTGAGAAAGACTGCTGGGAAGATGAATGGGTGAAAAAGAAGATCAAATTAATACATAATCGGTTTGTTCCCAAGCAGTCTGATAGAAGATTATATTAAGAGATTAAATCCTGAGTTGGGATGAGCGATTTGTACTGCAGACAGCAGAAAGCTGGGCTCTAGGAGATGTATTAGCATTACGACAGTTGCTTTACATTGAGGTGGGTTTTTTGGAAGGCAGGGGGAGTAAGGATTATCAGAAGGGATCTGCTCAGAATAAGGCACCTTTGAGCTACAACAGCCAAACCTCTCAGAAATTTTTTGATCAAATTCCAATTTGAAATAGTTGGTTCTATTATCCCCACACCATATGGACCAATAATGTTTGATTCAGGAAATATGATTACAATATTTCTTGGGCAAATTCTTAGATTATGTTTTGCATTCTAGGGTACTAACAAATAAGCATGGGAACTTCTGGAAGAAAGAAACCCACTAAGGTAGGGTGAACAAATTACTATTATGTTTTACCTATTTCAGAAGATGGCGGGAAAATAGTTCTGTCTGTTTCCTTCTATGATGTCACTGAGAACCACTGAAGTCTTCAGAAAAGTAAAATGATGTGACAAAAAATATGTTTGAGAAATATTGTATCTTAGGGAGGGGACAGAAAGAATCTAAGTCGATTCTGCAGAGATCCATGTTGATCGTTAAGATGGCCAAGACGGATGGATTGGTTATGCTGCAGTCTGTTCGTTTGGCTCAGATAGGCAGTGCCAAGAGTAACTTGGGTACAATTTTGCTCTGTGCTAATTAGAATTGGTCAAATGGTCCTCTGATGAATTTCCTCCCCTGGATAGAATTTGAGAGGATATACAACAAAAAAGTAATTATCAAGGAGTGCCAATTATCCATAGGGTCATCGACACTGGATCCAGGGATGTAGGACTGACTCTCAAATTCTTAGAAATTTTATTCCCCAACTAAAGCAACCCCATTAAAAGTCCTCTTTGAGTGGGCACACAACCAATAGTGCATATGCTGATAGCATTTTCACATACAAATCTGATAGTTAGGCACGCCATTACCCAATTTACACATGCAAATGCAGTAATTGTGTGCACTGGGTGCTCAGGAAACCTGGCACACACCCAGGACGGAGGCCTTTTCAAAGCACTGGCCAACCCACCAAATTCCTCTTCCACAACAACTCCAAGACAAGCTAGGGTCTTACCTCTGTTATACAAAGTCCCACGGGATTCTGGGAGAAAGGATATGTGCTTTGTGGGTTTCCCCAGGGACTGAAACTTTTTATCTCATTTGATGTGGACATGTTTTAAGTTCTCCTTCTTTTTCTTCAATTAATGGACTGTAGACTTCCTCTCCTTTGTAGTAATTCGCCATTTTGTTTCTCTGCTTTAAAAAAATCCACTCTAAATAGAAAGTACAAATTCCCTCATTATGACTTATTCTCATCTAGAACCTGAAATGAGAATGATTATGAATTGTTGTAATAAGCGATTTGCGCTTTTAAAAGAATGGAGATTGCTGTTTACAGCCGCGTGCACAAGAGTTTACTCCAAGATGCATTTGATTATTCAAATTTACCAAGCTGCTGCAGAAGCAGGCTTTAACTATTTCCTATTTCTTTGTTTATGGATTTTAAATATTCTGGGTTCTCGTGACTACTCAGGCAGTACCACACATGCAAGTAATTTTTAAAATAAAATAGGATTGAGTATCCTTGCTTTGCCAGTGTTTCTCAAAGAGAAGTCGAAAAGTCTGACATTGATCATGGCAAGATTTTTAGATTAACCAAAGAAGGTAGCAGAAAAAGCATAGTAAATTCTACCAAAAATGGAGAGATGCTGATATTTTGAGAGGTAAAATTTTAATTGAAAATGATAACTTTTGTGTATTCATTCAGAAAACAAATGTACTATGTGTTTACCACACTCCATAAACTGTTCCAGGTATCCTTTCTCGTCTCTCTGAACATTCTGTTTCCTCTCTGTCTGATCCTTAACTGATGGGATTCTCCAAATTTCCAGATTTCAGCCCTCAACCTTCTACTTACTTTACTGTCTCTTCATGAGAACCTTTATCTTCATTTCTGACCTCCATACGTATCTCTTTCTCCAAGCTAGACTTCTCTTCTAAATTCCAAATCTGTATTTCCAGAAGCCTTTTCAATACACTCAGGTGAATACTCCAACATACAGCAATATGAACAGATCTAAACTGAGATTTCTATCTTCCTCCGTTTTCATGCTAGAGTTAGCTTTTGGTCCTCTCTGGATCTTCAATTCATGTATCCTATTGGTCCCTGAGTTGAGTAGTGCTACTGTTTAACCCGGGCTTCCCTTGTGGCTCAGCTGGTAAAGAATTTTCCCGCAATGCGGGAGACCTGGGTTTGATCCCTGGGTTGGGAAGATCCCCTGGAGAAAGGAAAGGCTACCCACTCCAGTATTCTGGCCTGGAAAATTCCATGGACTGGTCGCAAAGAGTCAGACACGACTGAGCAACTTTCACTTCACTTCATTTTACTGTTTAACCTATCATATTATGTACCTTTAGGTAACTGTTGTTGTTGTTTAGTTGCTAAGTTGTGTCTGATTCTTTGTGACTCCATGAGCTGTAGCCCTCCAGGCTCCTCTGTCCATGAGATTTCTCAAGCAAGAATACTGGAGTGTGTTACCATTTCCTTCTCCAGGGGGTTTTCCTGACCCAGGGATCGAACCTATGTTTCCTGTTGGCAGGTGGATTCTTTACTGCTGAGCCACCAGGGACACCCCAACTTCATATAATAAATGTTAGTAAATTGTTGCCTGTTTCCACATTGGATTAAACATGTCTTAAATCAAGAGTTGTGTTTTATTGACTCTGTCAATGTCCTTTACCCAGTGACCACCAAGAACACCAAGAACACATCCATAGTTGGTCTTATTGCTATTCCAGAGAGAAAGAATATTCCCCATGGGGCATGTTAGAGTACTAGGAGTAACTATATATATATATATCTCACGTTTCGGTTTGTCTTAGTTGCTTTGGGGGAGTATTCGGGGAAGCAAATCTTTGTTTTGGATTTGATACTGAGTTGAAATAGAAGTAATTCTGATGGACAATCTTAAAAGATCTCACCTAAAAGGGAGAAAATAAAGACTGCTGTTAAAGTTGTAATTGCTAAAATATCAGTGCTTATGTATATTAGTCATGAGAGGGGAATGCTTGATAATGATGGGGTTTAAAAATGTTCATGTTGTGTTTGTGTTCAGACTTGATTAGGATGTGCTCTTGTTTTTGCCTTGATGCTTCATGGTCACAGAAGTGGCCTGATCCAATACGGATGTTCTGTGGAATGGCTTATGTCTAACTGGAAAACACCAATGCCTAGCTTTGAGTGCCTGGCCAGCTCCATCAGCATCAGAGGATGAATAGTGCCAGGCCAGGTTTCAGCTGTCAGGTTCTGTTTTTCTTTATCAGTCCTCCTTTTCGGTCAGGGGAAGACAGACAGACCATGGGTTATTAATCCATGATATTCAAATTTTCTCCATTGTCAAGACTGTGCTGATCATGATCAGGAGGGTGTCCAGAGAACACAGTCAATCCCTGTACAAAGGTTAATGCTTCCCTGGTGCATCAGTGGTAATGAATCCGCCTGCCAAGCAGGAGATGCAGATTCGATCCCTGGGTTAGGAAGATCCCCTGCAGAAGGAGATGGCAACCCACTCCAGTATTCTTGCCTGAAGAATTTCATGGAGAGAGGACCCTGGCGGGCTACAGTCCATGGGGTCACAAAGAGTCAGACACGACTGAAGTGACTTAGCTGCAGCAAAGGTTTAGAAAAGGGTGCTGAAGAATTAGAAAATCAGCTTTATTTCATTGTCTTGCATGGACTCTGTCTACTTTTGCAATCATCAGCTTGTTCCAAAGTTTTGATTGGAGATATCTACTTATGTAGTTGTCACTTATACAGAGTTCCTGAAAATCCTCTGTTTAAGATCCCTTTATGGAATGAATATCCAATAGTAAGGAAGAAGCAATGTATGCCTTTGGGCTGGCAAACATTTTCCGAATGGTTAACAACTTGGGGTTTTACTACTATGTGAGTTGTTAATAGTACCTGCTAGCTTCTTTTCATCAAGGCTCAAGGGCAATTTTTCTCTGGTGCCTTTTTCAAAAGATCAAATCTGTACATTGTGCAGAGACAACTTAGGTGGGTGTTTTAGAAAGGCAATTTCTACTTACTGGACAAACCTTAGGTATCATTCAAGTCTATTGCATTAATTAGTCATATCAGCTTGAAAAGGGGCAGAATCTACAATTGAAAGTAATTTCCAGAAGCCTGAGTAATTCTCTTATTGTAGGAGATAACTTGTGCATCCTAGAAAGGATTGGTCTTAATATCATGAAAGTTAATGATGGAATTTTGGGGCCTTGTAAGCTTAGTATATTATTTAGTATTATGTGAAGTATAATATGGGCCTTCCAGATAGTGCAGTGGTAAAGAATCCAACTGCCAATGCACGAGACACAGGAGACATGGGTTTGATTCCTGGGTTGAGAAAATCCCCTGGAGGAGGAAATGGCAACCCACTCCTGTTTTCTTGCCTGGGAAATCCCATGGACAGAGGCCTACTGGGCTGCAGTCCATGGGGTTGAAAAAGTCAGACACAACTGAACACACACACACCCACACACAGTATAATAGAACACAACAAAACACAAGTACATCATATAATGTTTTAAAATTAAAAAAAATCCATTGACTTGTACACACATACGCCTTTTTCTACAGCTATTGTACCTACTTTAAATAATCATTTATAGAGATTATCTTTAATCAAAATAATTATTTAGAAAAAAAGCAATTTTTTTACTCTCCATTACAACAGAAAACCTGAGAACAAAAGATCATGAAATTGTTTAGCTATTCTATTAGAACACTTATCTAAGAAGTCAAAAATAAAATAAATATGTATAACGTCATTCAAAATTATTTACATATTTTGTTAATCAATTACCATTTTAATAAATAGAAGTAAATTAAAATTAGGCTCAACTACTCAATGCTTGCGTCTGTTGCTTGTTTAGAAATTTTATGGGCTTCCAAAGATTACTTATTAATTAACCTAATCATTTGCTTAAAATCTAAGTTTAATTAAGTATCTAGAAATTACTAATTTTAGTTAACACCTTAAATCATATGATTTGCAGGATTGTAAGAATTTCATACAATTAAATCTTAAAGAAGTTATTCATCATTATCATTCCATTTAGTTGATCATAATTTAATATATATAATTTTAAATTTTAAACAAGCTATGAAAACAGTGACACTCTACTTAATTCACCAAACTAATGTAGGATATTAAAGATGGCTAAATCTTAAGAAATTTACTGTAACATTATTCTTATACAATAAGCTAATTTTTTTAGTGTCTTTGAATCATACTAATGCACATCTTTTATCTCAGAACTAAAGCTTTTTCCTACCTTGTAACTATAGTAAAAGAAGCTACCATATAAATGTAGATAAACAGAAACACAAAACACATAAAGAGAAACACAAAACAAAGCACAAAGAGAAACACAGTTAATAACCAATTTTTACTCTCTTTGGGACATTTTAGACTATTTATCTGGACTAAATATTTGAGTGGGTACTGACTTTTTATATCAGTTAACCTTGAATGTTTCCTCAGAGAGTAGAAAAAGGAGGAAGAGGAATAGAAAGCAAACAAGAGGGATTCAGCTTCATAAAAATATGAAATTACTGCTGTAAAAAGTAATTATATGACACGATTGTCTATGTAGGAAACAACCCCAAAGAATCAACAACCACAACAACAAAGCCTGCTGGAACTACTAGGTGATTCTAGCAAGGTCGCAAGATAGGAGGTTAATATACAAAAGCAATTACGTTTCCTCTGTAAGAAAATTAAGTTTGGATATAGATAACAGTTTGACATACATGTACACAAGAGAGCGATCTACAACTGGTTTAGACAGAGCTTGACAATTTCATCACAACAATTAAAAAGCTAGCATTTGGGAACTCCCTGGCAATCCAATGATTAGGGCTTGGCCCTTTCAAGGCTGTGCCCGAGGGTTCAATCTCTGATCAGGGAACTAAGATCCCACAAACCACACGGTATGGGGGAAAAAAGCCAGCATTTACTAATCCCTGAATATATTTCTTTTTAAAAAAGAAAAAGAAACAACAAAAATCCACAGAGAAAAGCTCGTCCCCTCTGTTCAACAAAGTCATCTTTTAGGCAAAGGAAACAACTTTCTCATAAAAGCATCTTTGCTTTTGGTTCTAAGCTAATGTCAATTAAATAATCTCTTTCCTGTTAAAAACTCCCCAACATGGCCACTGAAATTCCAAATTGTCCCTGATGCTACAGTGACCGTTAACAGAGAGAGGCATGTCAGTTAGCATCATGGTGAGAAAACAAGGAGGAAGCAGGTGTTTGACCTGAAGGAGGCAGAGCCTTAGGTTGAGAGTATCCCATCAGAACAGTACATGATGGGTGCCTCGTACAGGGTGGGTGCCTTGTACCAAGTGGGTGCTTTGTACATTGCAAGTGGTCACCAAAAAGCTGTGGGTTTGACTCGATAAGGCAGACACATACTGAACTGACAACTAAAGCTATGAAATACTGGTTGTGTTCTTTTTCTTCTTACTGTTTAAAAGTATTTGCCGGAATTATTCACATCTTATAAGAAAACTTTAGAATTTTTATTCCTATCTACCCTTGAGAAATACTAACTGAAAGTCAATTAAGTAAAAAGAATACTGCCCGTCACACAAGCTCTGTGAAGACATAGGGAAAGATTGTTTCGTTCATTGAGCTCTAGCCTAGAAGGGCAGCAACTGCCTCATACCTTCTTATCAGCAGCAGTAAATTGGCAGCCTCAACCCACTGTAAGTCTCCTGGGTGAGTGTTGTTACACATTTGTTAGTTGGATGCACGGAAGTGTATCTGAAGAACCAAGCTGCTATACCAGGCTCAAAATGGAGAGACTCTCTTCAGAGATTTTTAACTACTATATTTTCATTTTGAAAAATACGTCAGGGAAAACTGAGGCTAATAGAAAAAAGAAAAAGAACTGTATTAAAATAACTGCAATGGTAGCTACATGTATTAATATATTTTGCTGTACACCTGAAACTGACACAACATTGTTAATAAACTATATTCTAATATAAAATAAAAAAAATTGTTGAAAAAAACAAATAAAATGTCAAAGCAAAATAATGCTATGGGGAGAAAAATGACAAAAATGGGACTCGTATTGGAAGTATAGATGCTCAAGACTGGTAGAGTGAGAATGACAGAATTATTTTTCCATCTTGAGACTGAGGCACAATGGAGCATTGAGGCATCCTTGGGCAGAGTCAGTGAATGAAGCTCACAGACGGCTGTGGAGGTGCTACTAAGAGGCCAAAGAAAGTGTCCAAGTGTTAAGGCAAGCTTAACAATAATTCAGACAACAAGTAGCTTGCAGTTTGTAGAAGTGGTGGCAAGGTCACAACAAGAAATTGTGGCCCACAGAGAAGGATCAGTAGGAGGCTGCCACCATCTGGGTTCACTCATCGGAGCAGCAGACTCCAGCTACTCAAAGAGTGCTTCTGGGCAGACCTGAGTTGTTCGAACAAAAGTGAGACCAGAGCTGCAAGCCTCACTGTCGGCTGCCTGTGGGTGGGAAGACCTGGGACTAAAAAGGCAGTGAGAAGACCCCTGGGACACCTTGATGTGGTAGGTGCCCTCTAGCCTACCGCAGAGAACTGAGGTTATACGAGGATGGTTTTCAGTACATCATGGAAGTAAGTCACTTTTAAATACAACTAAGCATTAGGTGATCCAGTGAAGTGAAAGTCGCTCAGTCACGTCTGACTCTTTGCAACCGCATGGACTATACAGTCCATGGAATTCTCCAGGCCAGAATACTGGAGTGGGTAGCCTTTCCTTTCTCTAGAGGATCTTCCCAACCCAGGGATCAAACCCAGGTCTCCCGCATTGCAGGCGGATTCTTTACTAGCTGAGCCACAAAGGAAGCCCAAACCTAAGTGTGCTTATCTTAAAAATGGAGATAAAAACAGCTACCTTACAGGCTTTAACAAAAAAATGTAAATAACAACCCTGGCACAGTGTATATTATGTAGTAGTCATTAAATAAATGATCATCAGTGTTAGCCTTTTTAATATTATATTAAGCTTCCCAGTGCGAGCCCAGGTGGAATATACTTACAGTGACTTGCTGGTTAAAAAATGAGTGAAGTCAGAAACAGAAAAATAAATATCATATATTAATACATATATGTGGAATCTAGAAAATGGTATAGATAATATTTGTAAAACACAAGTAGAGACACAGACATAGAGAACAAACATATGTACACCAAGAGAAAAAAGAGGTGGGTGGGATGAATTGGGAGTTTGGGGTTGATATACATACACTATTGATACTATGTACTATGTATCAAAAGTCCCTCCAGTCAAAGCTATGGTTTTTCCAGTAGTCATGTATGGGTGTGAGAGTAGGACTATAAAGAAAGCTGAGCACTGAAGAACTGATGCTTTCGAACTGTGGTGTTGGACAAGACTCTTGAGAGTCCCTTGGACAGCAAGGAGATCAGTCAATCTTAAAGGAAATCAGTCCTGAATATTCATTGGAAGGACTGATGCTGAAGCTGAAACTCCAATACTTTGGCCACCTGATGCAAAGAACTGACTCAATGGCAAAGACCCTGATGCTGGGAAAGATTGAAGGCAGGAGGAGAAAGGGATGACAGAGGATGAGATAGTTGGATGGCATCACTGACTTGATGGACATGAGTTTGAGCAAGCTCCGGGAGTTGGTGATGGACAGGGAAGCCTGGCGTGCTGCAATCCAAGGGGTCTCGAAGAGTCCAACACAAATGAGTGACTGAATTGAATCGAACTGATACTATGTATAAAATAGATAACCAGTGAGAACATACTCTATAGCTGAGGGAACTCTACTAAATGCTCTGTGGTGACCTAAATGGGAAGGAAACCCCCAAAAGAAATAGCTGATTCACTCTGCCATGCAGTAGAAGCTGACACAACATTGTAAAGCAACTATATTCCAATAAAAATTTAAGAATGAGTTTACCCTATTTTCCTGGCCTCATTTGACTTTATTTCCCTATTTTGGGTTCCTTATTTTTATCCTTATTCTTATAGATCAAATTAAGAGCTAAATATTATTTAAAAAAATATTGAATCTAAATTGCAGACAGTAAATTTAATAAACTAAGTAGATAAGATTCTGATTTCTGATTTCTTATTTCCCTTAAAAAAAGAAAGAAAGAAATGTAGATTGTGTTTTGGCTTCAAAAAGTGATCCTGCAGTTGAAACATGATAGAAATAGCCTTTAAAAGCTAAATGAAATGAATAGTCTTGCAAAGGGAATAAAGACGGAATTTTTCACAAGTCCCTGGAAACCAGCAAAAAAGCATCAGAACTGTTGTTTGCAGTAATAATTGTGATTACTTGGTTAAAATACCCTGTACAAGAAGCTTTCTATGTTTTTTGCTCCTCTACAAGGAAAATTAAAACAGAACACACAGCAGTGGGGCCAGTTTGTTTCCAAAGAAGTCAATTATTAATATAGTATTTAGTATTTAATGAACTAAGCCCGTGTATGTGGAATGCTGCAAAGAGATCGCCATACCAGCAGAGAACAGGTGTTGATGTAAGCTTTCCCCGTATGTTTACCAGATGATTAGTACCCATTAAAATGATAATAATCTAATAAAAATTACTTTATATCTAGTGGAAGTGGAAAGCCCCATGTGTTGGAAAATAATTTTATTCCCATTGCCACGGCAGTGATGAAAATCCACACCCAAAGCAGCTTGAATATTCTCAATTTCTATACCTTAGACTCTTCTCTTTAAGCATCCCTTTCTCCATAAGTGTGGTCCAGGCTGTTAGGACAGTTCACTTTTTTATGGTTTCAAGGGACAGACAAACATGTATCCATTCACCAACATCCTCTCTGGTAATGGGAGAAAAGTAGGAACCTTAGTTAATGATAATGCTTTGTCTGCAATAAGACATTGGATGGAGCTATGGGGTGTCCTGAAGCACCATCCTGAGCCTTCGTTGTCCCAGAGAGCCTTGAGTGGCTGCTAAAGCAGCTCTTAGTGTCCCCTGAACTGGCAGTCCCTGGGGAAGTCCCTGATTTCAGGCTAGTCATACTCAAAACTGATGAATACCAAGTCCCATCATCCCCAGCCTCAATTCCTACCACTTCTCTTCATGACATGTCTACCTATTCTGTCTCAAGTGAGCCTGACACGCTTTACTTTCGTTCTACCAAAAGCTGAGCTCAAGAATTTTTTAGGAATTTAGCTATATACAGAGTAGAGATTGAAAACTAAGAGTTATTTGCAGTGTGACCAGAATCAAATCCTTCCAAGATAACCAAAAGGCTCACAAACTCCAAGAACAAACTTACAGTTACTAGAGGGGAAGCGTTAGTTAGGGGCCTTAGGATCGACATGCAACTCTTCTATTTCTATATTTAAAATGGATAACCAATAAGGTCCTACTGTAGATCACAGGGAACTGTGCTCAATACTATGTAACCACTTAAATGGGAAAAGAACGTGAAAAAGAATAGACACATGGATATGTATGTCCGAATTACTGTGCTGTATACCTGAAACTGGGCTTCCCAGGTAGCTCAGTGGTAAAGAATCTGCCTGCAATGCAGGTGACCTGGGTTTGATCCCTGGGTTAGGAAGATCCCCTGTAGGAGGGCACGGCAACCCACTCCAGTATTCTTGCCTGGAACGTTCCAAGGACAGAGGAGCCTGGCAGGCTACAGTCCACAGGGTTGTAAAGAATCAGACACAACTGAAGTGACTAGGCAGCATCAGCATACTTGAAACTATCACAACATAGTTAATAAACTATGTGCATGCTCATTGGCAGTCCTAAGATCTCCTTAAAGATAGAGTATGTCTCCTTTGGGAAATTTGGAGAAAGTGATAGGATTTAGTATATATAGGTTGAGTTTAGGGTAACTAATCTAGATTGGAGAACTAATTTGAACAAGTGCTTTATGGATAATATGTGGAAAGAAATAAGGAGGGGCTTTTCTTAAGTCCCCTGGGTTTACTGGAGTGATGACTTCACTGATTCATAAGAGGTTACAGGAAGAGTAAGGAACAGAGAACATCCTTCCAGACTCTAGGAGCTCTCCTTGAGCCTGGGGAGAGCCAGGAAGTCTGTGCTCCTCCTCAGTGCAAAGTAAGGACCTGGCCAGGTGGCTACAAATTAAAAAATTAGAGGGCATAGCTGACTATGTGTCGCTAGCCCTTTATTCAAGTCCAAGCCACCCATAGGCTACACCATGGTTGGTCCCTCAAGGAATATAGAGCTGTGACTCCTAGGAAGTGAACCCTTTGGGAGCCCATATTGCTAACTCAGTGACCTGACTTACTGCTGGCGGCTGGATCTCTTGGACTTCACGATGTGTGGACACAAATTCTGATTTCTCAGGCCTTAACATCTTGCCCAGCTTTTGATCTTGTCCGTTTTTTCTTGCAGCAACATCTTTGTGGTTGTAGGCAGTTTAGGTAGGCTCACTCTACTCCGGCTTCAGAACTCTTTGGAATAAGAAGCACTATACAGACACAACATAGGTTTGCCTTCCTGGCTTAACCACGAGGCTTTGGACAAGTTTTGGAGACAGGTTGAGTATCACAGTGGCTATCATTAATGCTGAGTACTGTATTTTCCCTAATTTGGCTGCTGGAGGTGGCAAAAGAGGGACCCTGGGATTTCCAGGAATCAAGAGTAACTCTAAAAGGCAAGACTGTAAGGGACAACCCCTTTTCTTTGGCCCTGGAAGCCAACAGGTGCTGGTGCTGGGATTAGAGGACAGAATATCATGACGGTGAGCACTTCCCATTAGAAGGGTCAGGCTGTTATCACAATTTTAGTGAAACCTAGAAGTCAGCTGTCCCCTCTACCAGACTTCTTGGGATAGGACTTTGTATAATAGCTCCGTGCAGTTTTCCTAAGGAATTCACCAGCCCACAGATCCACAGTGAGCAATGTGGAATTTTCTACAGGTTTAACCAGGGAAATAGAAGAGAAGACTATACAGATATCAACACTGTATTATTTAAAAATGCTCATGGAATATGTTTGTTTTCCAAACTTTTTTCCAAACTTTCATCTCCCTAACTGGGACCCAGAGTAGTTTTCTTCTCTGTTCTTTCATCACACGGTACCCAGCACCTTCTGCCGGGTTCCCCTCCTCCCTTTATTAATGATGCAGTTACTGAGACCAGTCTCTCTTAGGGGGCAATGGTGAGTTATACAAAAACAAAGCAACAAAATATTTCTATTACACCAGCGTGAAATCCTTAATGAGAGGTGACCACTGCCATGTCCATTGTACCTTGTACCCTTTTCTGCAGCCCTTGGAGGTGGGAATTAATCTCTATAGCTGGTAGGTAACTAAAGTTTAGGAAGCTTCACAGTGAATTTGCAAAAAGAGATGACTTAAAACCCAAATTATATAACTCCAAGTCAGGGTTATTTATTTTTGAACCACACAAGGAACAAGACATTCTTGAATACTTAACATCTAGGGAGAAGGAAGAGATTGTTGCCCTTTCATTATAATCCTAATCACAAAAGGATAACAAATATTGTCAAGAATGAGGTTAGAGGCCTTGATTAAATCTGGCTATCTGCTTTCTGGGAAGGGTGCATTCTAAGAGAGGAAGTGACCAAGCCAAAGGAAACCAGGGACTCTGAGTTAAGAAAGAAAAGGAGAGCCTTCACACAGCATATTTCTGTATAATTTTGTTATTTTGTTCAACTCATTTTGTCAGCAGGGGTTCTCTTTGACTATGAAAGAGAGGAAGAAAATCTTTTCTTAACAATAATATACACTTGCCATGAGAGAGATGAAGCAGAAGATTAAGCAAGAAACTCAGCTATTTTATTGCCCTAAGGCATTATTCATTTCCCTGACACATTATGTTTTTAATTAAAATTGCATGTGAGTTAATTAAAATATTCACTCAGGCACTTTCCCCCCACCTCTTGCATGGGTTCCTTGTTCCTCTTGAAGCTTTTTGGTAAAACTCAGTTTCATTTTAACTTCGCTGCCTTTATCGGCTACAGCTTTAGCAGAGAGTCTATATACAAAGTTAACTGAAAAAAAAAATCTAATTTACAAAATTCATTCTGAAGTGGCCAGGGGAAAGGGAAGTGGCCAGAGGTGGAATTGTTATGGCTTAGACATTTCTTCCTGCTTACTTAAACAAAAACATGAAATTGGCATTGATAGAAAGCATGTTAAAAAGGGATCCTTTGATTTTTCTTGTGATAGACATGTTTATCCATCTGTAGTCCTTTGTTCTGGAAATAATCATCATTGATGGCCCCTATGGTTATGTAACCAGAGCTTTCTCTGTTTACAGCGGATAGATTCGCCTTTGGTAGATATTTATCTACTGCAACCTATCAATTGACAAGCCAGTTACTCTGAGTAACTCTGAGAGACAGAATCCCTCTTGAAAAGGTTGATACAGAGACACAAGACCTTGGTCACTGGTGGCATCTCTGTGGGACCTCTGAGGACAAACAGGCCAGGGCTGGAGGCCAGGTTGGTTCATTTGCAAACATGAAATTGACTGAAAGGAAGAGTAGAAAGAATCAGAGAGAGTTGTAGCCACATGGCTTCTGAGCCAGACGAGACAGAAACTAGAGTTTTTTTCCCACGCCCCTAACCATGGAGTGTCAGTGTTCTCGAGATTTTCTTTTATCTGTGGGGGAAGGATGTTCTTTTGCTTGTTTGTTTTATAATAAATCCCTCATTTTTAGAGTCAGCTAAAATGAATTTTAGATCCTTGTAAACAATGAGCTTTGCCTAAAATATCCATGCTTCACAACTCCATAGATCCCTAAGTAGCCCTGATAGAGATAATATTAAGAAGCAAAATCAAAATGAGTAGAAAGAAGCCATTGTGAAGATCCACTGACAAAAAAAAGTTCAGATCTGAGAATATTTTTTAACAACCACAGAATGCCTTGTGAAGAGTTTGGGGAAATTTTATTTTTCTGTGTTTTTTTCCATCTCCAGTGATGTTTCATCACCTCAACAACCTGCTAATGTCCCTGAGATCCTGGTGCCCTGGGGCAGCTGCCTGGCTGACAAATGTACTCATTTTCCCTGCTACCTAGATAAAGGCGCCGTATCTTTCTCCCTGATCAGATTTCTAATACCAGCATTAACCCAGTTGGATGTGGTTGTTGTTCAGCTCCTAAGTCACGTCTGACTCTCTGCGACCCCATGGACTGCAACACTCCGGGCTCCCCTGTCCCACACTATCTCCAGGAGTTTGCTCAGATTCATGTCCCTTGAGTCAGTGATGCTATCTAACCATCTCATCCTCTGCCACCCTCTTCTCCTTTTGATTTCCATCTTTCCCAGCATCAGGGTCTTTTCCAATACATATATCCCCCACCTCTTGGACCCCCCTCCTACCCCACCCCCCAACTCATTGCTCTGGGTCAGACCACTGAGCTGAGCTCCCTGTGCTATACCTCACGTTCCTGCTAGCTACCTACTTTACACATGGTAACATATATATGTCAATCCTAATCTCCCAATTTGTCCCACCCTCTTCTTCCCCTTCCCCGCTGCTCATGTCCATATGTCCATTCTCTACATCTATGTCTCTATTCCTGCTCTGCAAATAGGGAACCTCCTCATCAGCAAAGCATGTACTGTTATTTCTTTTATCTTAAAATCTTTTCTTGATTCTTCTTTCCTCTTGAGCTATCATTCCTTCATTCTTCTTCCCTAACTGATGAACTTCTTGATGAAATTTACTGAATTAGTGCTTCTTGTTCTTACCAAACTAGTGTATCCTGTTCCTCTTCTCTCATTCCCTCTTGAATCAACTCTGATTAGGCTTTGGTCCCCACTCACTCCATCAAAACTCTTCTTATCAAGACTCCAATAACCTTTATGGGCCTCCCAGGTTGTGCTAGTAGTAAAGAATCTGCATGACAATGCAGAAGACTTAAGAGATGTGGGTTCAATCCCTGGGTCAGGAAGACCCCTTGGAGGAGGAAATGGCACCCCACTCCAGTATTCTTGTGGGGAGAATCTCAAGGACAGAGGAGCCTGGTGGGCTACAGTCCATGGGGTCACAAACAGTCAGATACTACTGAGCGTCTGAGCACACAATAACCTTTACATTTCTAAACCCAATAACCGGTTCTCAGTCCTTATATACTTGACTAATCAGCAGCGGTTACCAGAGTTGAGCACTTCTTTCTCTGTGATACACTTTCAGCATTTCGCTTCTAGGACATCATACTCTCTTGGTTTTACCATCCTACTAGATCCTTCTCAATCTTCTTTGCTGCTGCTGCTTCTTTTCCATGACCTCTTAATGTTGCGGTTCCCCATATTTCTATCTTTTCTTATTACTCTATAGTCTCACCCAGGTGATGGCACTGAATCTCATGCTTTAAAATGTAACTTCTATGCAAATAGCTCCAAAATTCTTATTTCTAAGTCGGATATTTCTTCTGAGGTTCCTATGTTCCCCTGCCCACTTGGCATCTCCATTTGAATATCTATTGGAATTCTCATATTTCAAACTAAAACTCAGCTCGTGATATTCTTCCCACTAATCTGCCTTGTCCATAGCCTTCTCTGTCTCGCTGAACAGCAGCTCTACTCTTCCTGTGTCTCAGTCCCAAACTTTCTAGTTAATTCAGATTCCTCTTTATCTCTCTTTCATGCTCATAATCATTATTTTATATGATGCTGTGTCCTTTACCTTGAAAATATTTACCTGAATCTAATCACTTTTTGTTGTCTCCGTTGCACCACACTTGCCCATTGATCATGATCACTGCAAGGACCTTTTAACTAGGCTTCTCTGTTTCCCAGTTTGTGTCTCGACTGTCCATTCACAACACAGCAGCAAGAGTATTCCTTTTAAAATGTAAGTCATATTGTATCATTCTTTTACAAATCCTGCAATGGCTCTTTCTTTGCTCAGAGTAGAAGCCAAAGTCCTGGTGATTTGGCTAACAAGGGCCTCACAGAGCTCACCTAGACCTACACACGGTGACTCTGCTGATCCTTAAGAATGCCAAGAACACTCCTCTGTTCCCTCAGCTTTCCTCTTAGATATCCACATGCTATATCCTTTACCTCATTTTGAATAAGGTCCTACCCTTACCACCTAGGGCTTCGTAGGTGGCACCAGTAAAGAACCTGCCTAACAATGCAACAGATGTAAGAGATGAGGGTTCGATCCCTAGGTTGGGAAGATCCCCTGGAGGAGGGCATGGCAACCCACTCCAGTATTCTTAACTGAAAACTGGACAGAATAACCTATCGGGCCCCTGTCCCTAGGGTGGCAAAGAGTTGGATATAACTGAATCAACATAGCATGCACGCATGCTTCTATTTAAACAAAATGTAACCTCTATCCTGATGTCTTACAACCTGCTCAATTTTGTTTTCTACAGAGCTGCTTATCATCTTCTAACATATGATTGATGTTTTTATTATTTGTTTATTCTCTTTTATTCTATTGGCTTGTCTCCCACATATGCAAATGTAATCTCCCTCTAAAATTAGGGGGTTTGCATGGTTTTTGCACTAATATTTCCATGCATCCTGAACAGTATACCTGGCATATAGTAGGTACACAATCAATATTTGTTGAATGGATGAATGAAGGCTTCTAAGCTAAGGAGGCAGATCAAAGACTGGGGAGGCAAAGATGAGCATAATTTACATGGAAGAGTATAAGATGAAGAGTTTCAAAAACCTAAATATGGACACTCTTAAATCTTCCGTCTAATACTAAATGTGACATGTATAGGGGTGAGACTCCATGAAGCTGGGGAAACAGCAAATACCAGGAAAAGAATAATTACTTGAGCGCTGCAAGCTAGAAAGCTACTCAAGCTTGAACATGAAAGTCCTGATGGCCAGAGTGCAGAGACTTCCTTGTACACCAAATGCATTCAGTAAAGCCTCCATCAAGGTCATGACCTAGGAGTTTAGTACCAAACTTGACCATGAGGAAAGGCTATTCAAGACCTACCTAAAACAACAACAACAACAAAAAAACACCTTAAAACTCTCAAGCTAATCTATAACTAAATCCACACTCTGTAAGAAAAATCAACACTCTAAAGAAAGACAACAGAATCCAGACACAAAATCCAAACAACGAAAACAAGAAAACCCAAACACAGGCTATTGTAACATTTAGAATATTTATCATCTAATTTTTAATAGGTACCACACTTGAAAAGAAGTAGGAACCATAACCATGAGCAAAATCAACTAGTTGAAGGCAAAATGTGTAAAAGAGAAAAACTGTCTTTGGTGTTTTCTTCCTGCACATTCAGTGGAATCCCAAGATCTCAAGCCTTTCCAAGCTTGTAACATGCATCCCAACTTTAAGGTGCTCAGAGCTCCACACCATCATGTCCTTTCTTCTTTCTCTATATCCAACTGTACTCACTTGATTGATCTTATATTATTCTTTTCAGCTGATGTTCTCTCTCCTTTATGTATCAAGATGGCAACTAGCTAAAACATGAGTATTGTAATGAGGAAAGGCTAGAGCTGTAAAATCTCCCCTCCCTATTACTATGTGGGGCTTCTCCTCACCACCTTATGGTATTATTGTCTTACTCTAAATTGTAAGAACTTTATTTGAATAAGGGAAGAGGTAATTGGGTAGAAAAGATGACTTTGGATGTTGGAAACTCATGGAACCACCTATTGATGAGGCATAAGTGTATAATATACTTTGAGTTTCTTATCTGGGAGCCAAACCAGTCATGATTACTTTTATTGAGACACAAGACCAGGAACAGACAGGCTATGATGGTGATGAGATGCAGAATCACCAAATATTGGCCAGATTTCCTTAATTTTCTCCTGCCTTTGGTTGAGATGATGGTGACAGATGAGACTGGCATAGCGTGAACCTAACAAAAAGATATCAAATGGCCCCAGTGAGGAATGAAGTGGGTGAGAGATTCAAGGAGTTAAAACCTGACAGGAAAACATCATTATTGCCAAATGAAAGAAAAAAAGTAGTAGAAAACTCTTCAGTGAGCACTGGTAACTCTCAGTTTATTTTAAGACCCTTCTGGATATTGATACAGAGAAACTCAACCTCTGCACCTCAACCTTTTGACTTACCCTTGGAATGATCAGTTTATTTGGAAATATTGATTGTTGTTGCTAAACATTTACCAAAATATTTAGCTTAACCTAAAATATGTTAATATATTTCTCTCACAGAATAACATAACTACCTAATTTTGTAGAAAAATTACCAGCATTTCTTTCTTTTTTTTTTATGATTTAAACTCAGCAGGCATCTCACCTCAGAAATAGCAAGGCATTATTTAATTCCAGAAGTTCTTTAGTGTGACATTTTAGGCGTTTTGAAAAGTGCATAAAAGATAAGGTTACCTGACAGTAGGGCTGTTTCACAGCATCATTGCACTGATAACAACGAGAGTTATTTCATTCGCATGAAACCATTTGATTACGGCATTAGGAATCAAATGATATTGTATTTGGAGCCATTTGTGTATCCTACTTATTTCTGCATAATGCATATTTATTGGTGTTTTATTCACAATGTAAGTCACATGTTAATAACAGTATAAGAGACTTTAGAGTGTTACCTTTCAACAAGTTCATGAGTAATTCCACAAGGTACACATATTCATGAAGAACTCCTAATCACACATAAAAAGCAGCATTTCTTCCACCACTGAACAAACACTTGTATGATATAATTCCCTTTCTAGGGTTTCTAGGTTTAGCAAATTAAAATATAGGACACTAAGTTAAATTTGAATTTCAGATAGACAATGAATAAATTTTTATTTTAAGCAGGTCTTGTGCAATATTGGGGACACACTTATACTATCAGTTATTTATTGTTTTTCTAAATTTTAAATTTAACTGGGCATTCTGTATTTTATCTGAGAATCCTGCCCCTTTGTGAAAGATGGACTTGTTAACTACTTTTTAAAATATTCAACCACGGATATTTCAAGATAGTACAGGCCATATAGAAATTTCACTTCAGTGATGAGACATTTGGTGGTGGTTTAGTTGCTCAGTCATATCTCACTCTTGCACTCCATGGACTGTAGCCCGCCAGGCTCCTCAGTCCATGAAATTCTCCAGGCAAGATTATTGGTGTGGGTTGTCATTTCCTCCTTCAGGGGATTTTCCTGACCCAGAGATCAAACCTGGGTCTCTTTCATTACAGGCCGATTCTTTACCAATGGAGCCATGAGGAAAGCTTTTTAGAGATGGCTTAAGCTATTAACTCTCCACTCCCAACAAATCCCCTGCCCTCTGGGTCTTAGATGTTGCCCAAGAAAGCTGGGTGATAGCCCTTTCCTATAAATTAGATCTAGTGAATTACATTGTGTGGAGGAGACTATGGGTGTAAAAATTTTTTTGTAGATCTTGATTTAGAACTACATTAGCCCTCTGGGAAGTTTAATTATTTAAAAAGACCATTGGCTGGTGTGGCCCAGCCCATGAGATCGGGTTGTAGAAAGCCACAACTGAGCCCCTGATAGGAAACCCGCCATCAATATTGATGGAAGCTGGCCTGAAGTTTTAACTCCACTGACAGAGCCAAGGTACAAAAGGGGGTTGGATGCAGGTTCTGGTTTATCTTGACACAACCTCCTCTGGACTGTGTGAATTCTCAGGATCTTCACTAATAAGAGCAAGGGATGAATTGAGAATAACTCCCTACTAGGGCTTTATCTTGGTGCTCAGCAACACAGGCAGGCTGCCACTAACAGCCAACGGATGGTGCTAATGGCAGTTCAAGACCTGAAGGTTGAACCGACGGGAGGCTGGACTAGAATTCTTGCCCTTTCTTCCCATGCCTAACTTTGTCCCCAGGGCTCATCCACACTTCATATTTTCACTGACAGGGTTTGGCTAGGACTTACAGGTGAAGAAGACACAGACCACATCTGCATCACGTCGGCTTCATGTGGCTAAACCAGAGATGCCAGAGGCGGATGCTGACTCAGAGCTACTGCCAGTGAGTGAACTGCCCTCTCTGTCCAGGAGCTGTCATCGCCATCTACCTCTGTGTGTGCTTTGTTCATGATTTGTGTGCCTCTTGCCAACGGAGTTCATAAACTAAAGATAAATGAGAGGAAGAGGCAACCCACGGGGGGCAAAACATTAGTAAAAGCAGGAAGGTCTTTTGCTTTTTTGGAGCTGGAATAACCAAGAGGATTCATCATTGTTGCAGCTGACTTTGGGGTCCAGCCAAGCCAGAGGCACTGGCTGCAAACACGTTTGGCTCCATCTCCCCCTCTGCCAACCCCAGTGTCCCAGAAATCCTACCTCCACTGCACAAGTCATTGCCAGACAGAAAGACAATAGTAGTTCTCCTTTTTCCTCCCTCTTTTCTATTTTTAGAGAAATCTGAATAACAACCTCTTCCCCTCATTTATTATTCTTGATGAATAGTAAATTATTCTAATAGCATTGACTGTTCTATTCATTTATTATTTGAGGATGATTAGAAGTGAATAGCTATTATAAAGCCTCACCAGTTCCAAAAATTAGGCTGTAGAATTTTGTGTTTCCTTTTGGCTCTGAGTAATTATCTCTTATTGCTTCCACTAATTCTGTCTCACACACACACACCTCTTCTTTCCCAGTCATGGTCTCTTTTGACTCCAGAATCAAGATGCCCAGTACTTAAAAGTTTATCCGGAGAGGTGATAAATGAGCCTCTGAAATGTGATCTCACACTGTGATCTCATGTATCTCAGACATTCATGGTGCAGGGGTAAAGAATATGCCTGCCAACGCAGGAGACACAAGAGAATTGGGTTTGATTCCTGGAGGAGGAAATGGCAACCCACTCCAGTATTCTTGCCTGGGAAATCCCAAACTTCGATATAACCTGGCTCCTCCGCTCATTTCTTCAGAGCAGTTCTCTCAGGGTTACTTGAGATGCTGCCTTCTAGGATTAGCTTCTAAAAATTTCCACCGAATAATCATAACTCTCAACTTTTAGGTCGTGGGTATTTTTTAAGTTGACAGCTCCATTCACAATCAGTCACTGTCATGAATAAGAATAGATTCAGGTTTTTATAGGGCTTCATGTTACATAATTTGGGGGATCTCCAGAAAAAAAGAATAAAAAATTGCAAATACTAATATACTTACAAAAGAGAACGTTTTGGGGTGATGGTATAAATGGTGAAATAAGGAACTCTCAAAGTCCACCCCTTCACAAGAGCAACAACAATGACAAAACTGAAAAATTGGCAGAAACAAAATCTTTGAACCTCAGAAACTAACTGAAAGCTTGAAGCAATGTGAGGAGTGCCTATTCAAGCAAATGGCTGATTTTTGGAAAGAACAATGAGCTTTGTGGCATTTTAATTTACTCTAGTGTCACCACAGGTCCCTTAGTGGTAGACTTGAAAATAATAGCCCACCTGTGCTGGAGGGAGAAGAATGGACCTTATTTGCAAAGAATTGCTACTTTTTGTTTTGAATAGTCTTGCTCAAAAGATTTGTCTTTATCTCCGGGAGCTCAAATGGTAAAGAATCTGCCTGCAATGCAGGAAACCCAGGTTCAATCCCTGGGTTGGGAAGATCTCCTGGAGAAGGGAATGGCAACCCGCTCCAGTATTCTTGCCTGGAAAATCCTGTGGACAGAGGAGCCTGAAGGGCTATAGTCCATGGGGTCACAAAGAGTCAAATATGACTTAGCAACTAACACACACATATCTAAGGACATGTCCAGTGCTAAAGCTGCAACAGATAGTGGGTAGGAATAGGAGGCTGAGGTTGGTACATTCATTAAAACATTTACAGGGAAATCTTTTAGTTGCTATTGTGAAAAGCAATGCATAACTGTTGGAGAAAACAACAGACTAATCAAAAAGCTTGGAAGGAAAGGCTAAGGAGTGAGATGCTTTCAGAAATGACAACTTTGAAAGGCTCTGACATTTGAAAATATCTGAAATATTTCAGGTATTTCTGAGAATTGAGACGACCACACCCATGCCCAGGGTTGTGTACATGCTCAAAGAAGACTCAAAAGGATCCTAAGCACTCACCTCTGGCTGACTTCGAGGCTATGTGCAAGGAAAAAAATGAAGGCTAAGTCTGCTATAAACTACCTGAAGAAGTTTCAGATGTATAACCCAACACACAGTGACCTTCTGCAAAAACTGGGACATTTATGTTGTTGTTCAAAACATTTAAAGAAATTTTTGTCCAATCATTAGCTGACCACTAAGCAAATAGAATAGAGATACCAGTGAATCTGCTTCTGGTATGTTTCATTCTCCATGGTAGACTGTCAGCGTATACAAGTAACAAATCTGCCATGCTCATTACTTAGCTGATATGATGTCTAAGCAGATGTCCCCTTCCTTCCAATAATGTTATGTGCTTTCTTCTGAGAGTTACGCACTCCATTCAAAGAGTACAGGATTCCCAGACAAAGAAGGACCGTTTGGTCATGGGTAAAAGAGATACTTCACTCACCTGCTACAACTGCCACACAAGCTCTCAAGATCCATTTGTAGTCTCTGTGGTGCTCAAATCCTGGTTCAGTCATTTACTACCTGAATGAGGTTGGCTATGTCCTTTTAGCCTGTGTATGTGTGTGCTGGCTCACTTTAGTTGAGTCCAACTCTTTGCAGCCCTATGGACTGTAGCCTGTCAGGCTCCCCTATCCATGGGATTCTCCAGGCAAGAACACTGGAGTGGGTTGCCATGCCCTCCTCCAGGGGATCTTCCCAACCCAGGGATCGAAACTGTGTCTCTTATATCTCCTGTACTGGCAGGTTCTTTACCACTAGCGTCACCTTGGAAGCCCTCCTTACCTGAGCTTATTTCCTTATCTGCAAAGTAAGCACAGTTTTATCTATGTCATAGTATTGCCATGAAGAGTACATGAAGTAAGTTTCTAACATAATGCCTTTTTCAGAATGGGGGCTCAGTAAGAGGCAGTTATTGTTCTTATCCTTCTGTTTACTTTTTATTTACTCTACCCTCCCAAATAATTTACTCAAAAACTTAGCTTGTGAGCTCCAAAAGTAGAATCCATCCAGTGATTAATCCATCCATGGATTCATCCAACTCATCCAATGATTCATTCATGTCCTCTATAATTTGCACAGTAGGTGCACTTACTTACAGTAGGTGCACAGTAAACATTATGTGATTGAATTGGCAGAATTTGGACAAAGCTCTCACATCCCCAGCCTCAGATTTCAGAAAAGAGTGTTGCCTTGCTTGTCCAGCACCAACAACTGCACAGAAAACCTTCCCTCTCAGTGGATCACTCCATGGTGAGAATTCATGTGTAGTGGATATCACCTATTATTGCTTATTAATCCCAACTCTGCCATTTATCCGTTGTGTTGCCTTGGGCAAATGCCTTTGCACCCTTTGCCTCAATCTTGATATCTGTGAAGTGATAGCTGCTCAGTCATGTCCGACTCTTTGCAACTCCATGGACTATACAGTCTGTGGAACTCTCCAGGCCAGAATACTGGAGTGGGTAGCTGTTTCCTTCTCCAGGGGAACTTTCCAATCCAGGGATCGAACCCAGGTCTCCCACATTGCAAGCAGGTTCTTTACCAGCTGAGCCACCAGGGAAGCCCCTTTATATCTGTAAAGTGGGGATAATAAAAGTATCTACCTAATAAGACTGTAGTAAAGATAAAATGAGTCTGCGGACTTCCCTGGCAGTCCAGTGGTTAAGAGTTCACCTTCCAAAAACACAAAGACTTCACCTTCCAGTGCAGTGGGTGAGGATTTGATCCCTGGTTGGGGAGCTAAGAGCCTGCATGCCTCAGAGCCACAAAAACAAAACAAAAACCAAGTAATATTGTAACAAATTCAATAAAGCCTTTAAAAATGGTCCACACCAAAAAAAAAATCTTAAAAACTAGATAAAACAAGACAATATACACAAAGCTCTTAGAAAAGTACATAACTGAGAAAATGTTTTATAAATGTAATTACTACTAGTTTAGTTTTTTTGGTGATTTAGGTCATCAGAATAGTCCAGCCTCTGCTAGAATCTGAGTTTTCAGAGCTCAGTAAAATGCTACCAAGCACCAGTGTCTGGTGGGCCTTTTTGCCATAGTCTCTCTTATTTTTTCACTTCTGTTGTTCATTTGAGGTTTCTGGCTGGTTCTTACGACAGAACCAGTGACAGCTCATGAGGCTGTTTACTTGCTTTTGAAATTTTTCACTCTCAACACCTGAGCAAACTTTAGATTTGGAATGCTGAATAGAAATCCATTCAAGGAATTTAATGAGAGGACTTAACAAAAGCTAAAAGACCACTTCAGACTAATGCTCACCATATGGAAACGTGTGTCTTTCCTCTAGTGACTGCAAACAGAAACACGATGAAGAGAAAAACTCCAGTCCTGGGCAGAAGATATCTGTAATGTGGGCTTGATTTAATGAGCATTTTGACATTTCCCATTTTACTGAACTGATAGTTCTTAAAGAAAGAATAGAGCCTCACATTAGTTAACAAAGGGAATATTTTCGTATTCAACAGCACTCGGTTTGCATTTCCAAGCAGAGAAGATCATTCTTGTTCCTTGGATATTTTTACCATTCACTTGAACTGGTCATTGATCTATATAATTATCTGAAGCTCATTCTAAGCTCAGTCGCTTCAGTCTTTTGCTACTCTTTGCAACCCTGTGGACTGCAGCCTGCCAGGTTCCCCTGTCCATGGAATTTCCCAGGCAAGACTACTGGAGTAGGTTGCCATTTCCTCCTCCAGGGGATCTTCCTGACCCAGAGATCAAACCTGCATCTCCTGTGTCTCCTGCATTGCAGGCGGATGCTTTACCCACTGAACCACCTAGGAAGTCCAAAGTTCTACTTAATCCATTTCTGATTTTAGGATCTCTATTACCTGCCAGTTCTTTTCCATTTTTGCATTTGTTTCTATTACATTCTGGTAGAAACAGCTGAAATCAAACCTGCCCCCACCTCTAATTCTTGGAATTATTTCATTGATTCATTTTATTCATCTCTGTATATATTTATTTAAGGACTGAAATTTCACTATGGCAAAGGGTCTCAGCCAGTGCTGTTGACACATCAGTTGGAAGGGTGGCAATCACCTGTCAGGTACAGTGATTTTGAGTTGAGTGTTTCACTTCCTGGCTAGTTTGGCTTCAGGATAAGCTAAGTCATGCACAGGTCTGGTGGTCCAGTATTTGTTGTTGTTCAGTCGCTAAGTAGTATCTGACTCTTTGTGACCCCATGGACTGTAGCCTGCCAGGCTCCTCTATCCATGGGATTTCCGAGGCAAGAACACTGGATTGGATTGCCATTCCCTTCTCCAGTGGATCTTCCCAGCCCAGGGACTGAATCCGTGTCTCCTCCATTGGTAGGTGGGTTCTTTACCACTGAGCCACCAGTGAAGCTGTGGTGTTCCAATGTAGTCATGCCCCAAATTCACTTATTGACTTACCATGGGTAAATCTCTTGCATTTCTAAGCTCTTGCATCATTTATTAGGAAGATAAATGAGAGTAATTAAGCTTCAAGGCCATAAGTGTTGAAACTTTCCGGAATTAGGGAGCTGTTAAAATGACAGAGTGCCTGGCTCTGCCTAGGTAAGTCGTGGTCTCTCACCTCCAGCTCTGCCTCTTGGAGTGACCTCTGCTGACTCTCCTAATAGCGCATGCCATTTCCATGCAGCCAAATAGAACCCCACAGGTGATGGAATCAATGAATGGCCAGATTGTTTTTAAGGAGCATTTTGGCTAGATTATTTAATGCTAAACTAGGCATATGATAAGCATTATGTGTGTGTATGTGTGTGTTAGTTGCTCAGTTGTGTCACCAACCCCATGGGATTTTCCAGGCAAGAATACTGGAGTGGGTTGCCATTTCCTTCTCCAGGGGATCTTTGCCACCCAGGGATCAAACCCAGGTCTCCTGCATTGCAGGCAGATTCTTTACTGTCTGAGCCTCCAGGGAAGCCCATGATAAGCATTACCTTTCAGTTAATGTTTGTTAATCTATTAAATTGAATAGCTGTTGAGCAACTGTCAAAAAGAACAGCAGTTACTTCTTTCCCTGATGGTTCAGTTGGTAAAGAATCTGCTTGCAATGCAGGAGTCCCCAGTTTGATTCCTGGGTCAGGAAGATCCACTCTAGAAGGGATAGGCTACCCACTCCAGTACTCTTGGGCTTCCCTAGTGGCTCAGCTGGTTAAGAATCCACCTGCAATGCAGGAGACCTGGGTTCAATCCCTGGGTTGGGAAGATCCCCTGGAAAAGGGAACGGGTACCCACTCCAGTATTCTGGCCTGGAGAATTCCATGGACTGTATAGTTCATGGGGTCACAAAGAGTCGGACACAACTGAGCAACTTTCACTTTCACTTTCTTTTTACAAAGTAAATTCAGATTTCTTTTTCTTAAAAATAAACCAACTTTACGATTTAATCATTTTAAAATAACTAAAACACAATGAATAAGATCAGTTCAGTTCAGTTCAGTTCAGTCGCTCAGTCGTGTCCGACTCTTTGCGACCCCATGAATTGCAGCACACCAGGCCTCCCTGTCCATCACCAGCTCCCGGAGTTTACCCAAACCCATGTCCATCGAGTCAGTGATGCCATCCTACCATCTCATCCTCTGTCGTCCCCTTCTCCTCCTGCCCCCAATCCTACCCAGCATTAGGGTCTTTTCCAATGAGTCAACTCTTCGCATGAGGTGGCCAAAGTATTGGAGTTTCAGCTTCAACATCAGTCCTTCCAAGGAACACCCAGGATTGATCTCCTTTAGGATGGACTGATTGGATCTCCTTGCAGTCCAATGGACTCTTAAGAGTCTTCTCCAACACCACAGTTAAAAAGCATCAATTCTGCAGCGAATAAGATCAGGTGGGTTTAATTTTTTTTTTTTTTTTTTATGAGTGATGTGAAGAAAATAACCAGGCCTCTTAACTTTCTTAAGAGAGAAAAGATCTTGACCAGAATCAGTAAGTATAAACAGGCATAAGAAGAATACATTTGACTTGCATTTTCCTTTCTAAATATACTCCTAAACTCCTGTGTAGTTTAGCAGATTCTGGGTGTGAAAAATACCATAGAGTTACTGTGAATTTGCGAATTATCCTCATTTGATATTTTTCATTATCTGAGCTCCCAGAATGCATCAGGGGACCTTGCAGAGCAGTGTTTTACATAATTTCCCTGGCCAGCGCTCTCACATTCTAAACTGCAAGGCCATTATTTTACATTTCAAATCTTTTTCATTATTTTATTTTTTTCAAACTTTTATTTTCGTGCGCACGAAACACTTTTCCTTCAATGCTCCTTTTTTCCTCCCCAAACTTGGATGGTTTGAAAATATGAAGAAAATGTCATTATAACAGCTTTTCATGGTGGGTTTAAAAGATGTAGAACTTCAGCAAAGCAGAAGACCACACTAAAGAAGCATGATTTTTGCTTAAACAGGACATTTTAATTATAATGCTGGCGATTTTATTATTTTATGAGAAGGCAATTTTAATATCATCTGTGGTAAGAAATAGTCTCTTAGAATTTAACACTTCTTGGATTTAACCAAAGATCCAGCACAGAATTTAAGAACTTAAATCATAAAGAAAATGTTGGATTGATGAACTTGAAATTCAACTACTAAGGACAATATTCTGATAAACCATTTCTGTGCTAGTGATTTTTCTATCTCTCAAAGACATGGTCTGCTTTCTCTTTCTAACTCATTACTTTTCCAAATTATTTCCTTGTCAGTTCTCTTCTATCCATAGGCACACACAAGCATGTGTTTTAAAAATCTTCCCATCTGATTGATCATATATTTAAGAAAGGAAATGCATATTTTGCATTGCTCAAAAAAAATATTTAACATTTAAGCATTTTTTTTTTAAGTATTGAAAAATAAGTTATTTCAGAAAACCAGCATATTATATCAGTAGACATAGCAAAGCAAGATGTTTGTTGGTTTGTTTTCACAAAAATAGCATTCAGGTTAGAATGCATATTTCATGAGGGCAGGAATTCTTGTCTATTACCTGCTATAAATCTCAGGCCCAAAATAGGTCCTAGTGGATGTTCAATAAATGTTTTTGAATGAATGAAAGAATTCAGACAATGTTGTAATATTATTTTAAATTTATATTTAGATGTATATTAGATTTATATTTTTGATTTTAGATTTATATATCCAAATTAAATATGAAAAGTGGTCAACCTAATCACATTTATTTATATGAATCACATTTCATCCTACAGTTTACTTCCTTCTGTCCCACCTCTAAAATTTTAAAATCAAATTCAAGACTACCCTAAATGACCTTCAGCACTAACTTTCAGGGTTTCACATTTTGTTGCTAAAGAAATTACACAGCAACCCATGACTCTTTAACACTGAAAGTTCATTTATTGGAAAGATATATTTTAGCCTCCTGTTATTACCCTTGTCTGAATCCACTTTGTTACTTTGCTCCCACTCTACACATTGTGAAATTAGAAATTTAAATATATGGGAAAATAGACTGAAATTTAGATCACAACATTTTTGCCTTTCTTAAGAAATACTTCTAATTATGTATAGAAAATAAAAAGAAGGAAGGAAAGAGAGAAAAAGAAAGAAAGAGAAGAAAAAAGTCTCAAGAAAAAATTAAAATGAAGAAAAATCAATATGAAGCTATATCAGTAAAAAACTAAGATGGCACAAAGTGATTTTCAAAGATAGTGTTTTTTATGTCATGTTTTCTTTGAATTTGGTCAGCAACAATCTATTTCCTGTAACCTGACAAACTGATAACATTAAGCTTTTGAATGTGCAGAGCTTAGAATCAGACCCTGATGAGTGGTGACGTATACTAAGTATGGCAACTTCTAGTGTGTTCATGTCTTATAACTACCTGTCTGAATATCTTGTCTGCTGGTTCTGGCCACATCATGACTCTGGCATTAACTAAATTATCTTATTTTTAAGGGACAATGAAAGATCACCCTTTCAAAAAATATTTACTCCATTATTTTCCCAGATCTGAAACTCATGACTATTTCATTTCGTGAAGTCAAAGTGGATCAAATTGGTAAGGTAGGTTTGCTAGCATAATTCTTGGAGTAATCTGAGAACAGACCCTGTTCTTATCCTGGAGCTCTAAATTCAAGAATGCATTTAGCACAGCTTCTATTAAATCAAAGCCTGAGAGTGATGGATGGCATGGTGTTCCTTCCTCAGAGTATGTGCTATACCCTGTAATCACGTGATCTCTGATAACTGTGTATATCTGAGTCGGACAAAATGCCCCAGAGACAGATAACGTGGTCTTTGGCCTCCATCCAGGCTAGTCTGTGGGCAGAACTACCCCAGCCTTGATTTAGAGAGAACATGCTATGCTGCCAAAAGATCTTTTGAACTTGGAGATCTTTTGAATGTTCTCTCTTTCATGACTTAAGTGACTACAGAAGCCATCTCTCTTCCTACAGATTCTATCCTTTAATTCATTAGGGCCTCCCACTCCCAGTCTAGTGTCTCACACAAACCCTTTGAAAAGAGCCAGTAACAGGAGTACATCATGAACCTTGGAATCAAAGAGAATTGGGCTCATCTAACCAGCTCCATCTCTTTACTCCCTCTGTGACTTGAGTGAAGCACATAACCTATATGAGACTCTGTTTCCTCATCTGCAAAGTGAGAATAATTATTTTTATTTTTGGGTAAAATAGATAAAAGTAAGTGTCATATGTCTAGTGCTTTGATGTATTCTCATATTTAGTCTTACAACAATCCTGATGTACGTATTTTACTAACATCATTTTATAGATGTAGAAACTGTGGCACAGGTAAGTTAAGTAAACTTGCATAAAATCATCAAGCTAGTAAGGGCAGAGTCAGGATTTGAATCTAGGCAAACTGGCTCTAGAAGCATTCAGCAACCACACTCTCAATGACGTGCTTTGCTGTATATGCTAAGCACCTGTGGAGTTTCTGGTACACAGAAGATGCTAAATAAATGTCTCATTAGAACAACTGCAGTAGCCTCTAATGCATTTCTTTGACTCAGATGCTACTCTCTTCCAATATATCCTGCAAGTTCTTCAACAGCCAATTCTCTGAAATGCAAATCCGATTTTATCTCCAATTAAAATAAATATAGAAAATATATTTTTAATATTTTCCCATTGCCTAAAGAAAAAAAAAGTCTGAACTCTTAAACATGCTATTATAAAACTCTCTACAATATTGTTGCTATTTACTTTTCTAGAATTGTTTTCTGACACTCTGCATCCATCACTCATCCTCTTACGTCCTTGCCAGAGCAGATTACTCACTAATTCTCAATTCCCTTCTACAATTTGTTACCTCTGCTCGCCTGGTTTGCTTCTCCTGCTGCTTGCAGCCATTTCCTGTTCATCCTGCAAGGTCAATCTCAAATCCTATTGCTTTGTGGAACTTCTCTGGCGGTCCAGTGCCTAAGAGTCTGCGTTCTCGCTGCAGGGGGCTCAGGTTCCATTCCTGGTCAGGGAACTAGATCCAACATGCTGCAAATAAGTGTTTGCATGCCATAACTAAAGATCTTGCATGCCGCAACTAAGACCTGGCACAGCCAAATAAATATCTTTTAAAAAATTGTATTCCTTTGCAAGGTACTCTTAGTCTCTTGACCCCTCCCCCCATCCACCTCAAGAGCAATCCATTGCACCTTCCTCTGAATGCCATAGCGATTTATTTGTACATATTAACTCCTCAACCACAAGCATGTGAAATCTCAACTCAAGCATGATCCACTGTGTTCTCAGTGGCCTGAAAATTAAATTCTGATCTGTTTTGCATTACTTCTGTGGGAGAGGACAAGGAAATGCAGTTTTTACTTTGGGAGAAGTAGCAGTAGAAACGTGGGTTACTCTCCCACCTCAAGGAGAGTAAACATCCTTTTTATGTTTTCATATATTTTTAACGACTGGAGGCTTCCTGAAAGGAAACCAAGCTCATTGTTGGAAATCAAGCTCATTGGAAGGAAGCTTCTGACAAGCCCTTTGTGGTTTGTGGATGGGCAGCCAACTCCTTGAGTTGGCTTCCTGGGATTATAAAAAGGGTGAGATTTTGCAAGCTCCTCAAAGGACAGAAGCCTCAAATCACTCAGGCCACACACATTTTAATTGGCAGGACTTTAGAAAGGGCTCAGACGGTTAAAAAAAAAAAAAAAAAAAATCTGCCTGCAATGCAGAAGACCTGGATTCGATCCCTGGGTCTGGAAGATCCCCTGGAGAAGGGAATGGGTACCCACTCCAGTGTTCTTGCCTGGAGAATCCCATTGACAGAGCAGCCTGAAGGGCTGCAGTCCATGGGGTTGCCAAGGGTCAGACACGACTGAGCAACTAACACCTTCCTTTAGAAAGGAACAGTACATCTACCTGAAACTTCCAGGCCCTAGGAGTGCTGGGGGCTAAGCAACTGAGTAGAGAGGATGCGTCCACATGGCATCATACGAGGCAACACCTTGTGGCGCAGGGTGGAGCTCAGGCAGCCATGGCGATGTCCAATTCCCCACCGGCATGGCTGACCAGTGGGCTTCATTCATGGCACGGGCAAGGCCAAGGCCTGGGGTCCTTCAGTGAACCAGGTAAACCCAAGAGTGTGATAATAAACTTCTTGCCAACAAGTCATGCAGGGTTTTCACTTGGTTTTTATTTAATTTGAATATTTTTGAAAAAACGTAACATAGTTTACGTCATAAAGTATGAAACAGTTCGAACTCATTCTGTACAGGCACACCTCAGGGATATTATGGGCTGGGTTCCAGACCACCTATAGCAATCACGTGAGTCATGCCAGTTTGTTCTCAGTGCATATAAAAGTTATGGTTTACACTACACTATAATCTAAAAAAGACAATGTATGTACCTTAATTAAAAAATACTCTGGGACTTCTCTTGTGGTCTAGTGGACAAGAATCCACCTGCCAATGCAGGGGACGTAGATTTGAGTCCCGGTCTGGGAAGGTTCCACATGTCATGGGGCAACTAAGCCTGTGTGCTCAGGTGTGCTACTGAAGCCCGCACACCCTAGAGCCCGTGCTCTGCAACAAGAGAAGCCATCACAATGAGAAGCCCATGCACCGCAGCTAGAGAGTAGCCCCCACTCACCACAACTAGAGAAAGCCCTCACACAGCAACGAAGACCCAGAGCCACCCCAAATTAATTAATTAATTAAAATACTCTATTGCTAAAAAATACTGTCCATCATCTGACAATGCAGAGTTGCCACAAATGTTCAATAAAGGAAACAAAATAAAGCAAATAAAGCCAATAAAAAAACACAATAAAGCAAAGCGCAATAAAGCAGGGTACACCTGTGTACATTCTGTTATTTATGATGTCTTCATCTGTGTGGGCTTAATCTCCTAAAGGCAGAGGAACCAGAGATCAAATTGCCAACATCTGTTGGATCATCGAAAAAGTGAAAGACATCTACTTCTGCTTTATTGACTATGCCAAAACCTTTGACTGTCTGGATCACAACAAACTGGAAAATTCTGAAAGAGATGGGAAAACCAGACCACCTGACCCACTTCCTGAGAAATCTGTATGCAGGTCAAGAAGCAAGTTAGAATTAGACATGGAACAACAGACTGGTTCCAAATGGGGAAAGGAGTATGTCAAGGCTGTGTATTGTCACCCTGTTTATTTAACTTATATGCAGAGTATACATCATGAGAAATGCTGGACTGGATGAAGCACAAGCTGGAATCAAGATTGCCAGGAGGAATATCAATAACCTCAGATATGCAGATGACACCACCCTTACGGTAGCAAGTGAAGAACTAAAGAGCCTCTAGATGAAAGTGAAAGAGGAGAGTGACAAAGTTGGCTTAAAACTCAACATCTAGAAAACTCAGATCATGGCATCTGGTCCCATCACTTCATGGCAAATAGATGGGGAAACAATGGAAATAGTGGGAGACTTTATTTTGGGGGGCTCCAAAATCACTGCAGATGGTGACTACAGCCATGAAATTAAACGACACTTGCTCCTTGGAAAAGTTATGACCAACCCAGACAGCATATTAAAAGCAGAGACATTACTTTGCCAACAAAGGTTAGTCTAGTCAAAGCTATGGTTTTTCCAGTAGTCATGTATGGATGTGAGTTGGACTATAAAGAAAGCTGAGCACCAAAGAATTGATGCTTTTGAACTGTGGTGTTAGAGAAGACTCTTGAGAGTCCCTTGGACAGCAAGGAGATCCAACCAGTCCATCCTAAAGGAAATCAGTCCTGAATATTCATTGGAAGGACTGATGCTGAAGCTGAAACTTTGGCCACCTGTGTGAAGAACTGACTCATTTGAAAATATCCTGATGCTAGGAAAGATTGAAGGCGGGAGAAGGGGACGACAGAGGATGAGATAGTTGGATGGCATCACCAACTAAATGGACAAGAGTTTGAGTAAGCTCCGGGAGTTGGTGATGGACAGGGAAGCCTGGCGTGCCGCAGTCCACGGGGTCGCAAAGAGTCGGACATGACTGAGCAACTGAAATGAAATGAAGTGAACTAAATCTCCTAAATATCTCCTGAACATGCTTGGGTCACTCCATTTTCATCCACCAAGCTAATCTCAGGTACCATCACCTCTCACATGGATTTTTGCAACAAATTTCGTCAATGAGTCTCCCTGTTTTTACTCTCAAACTCCTCCAACCCATTCTCAACACAAGAACACTCATTTTAAAACAAAATTTCAATCAGTGCATGAGTGTAAGTCATGTCAGTCGTGTCTGACTCTTTGTGATCCCACGGACTGTAGCCTGCCAGGCTCCTCTGTCCATGGAATTCTCCAGGCAAGAATACTAGAGAGGGTTGCCATGCCCTTTTCCAGGGGATCTTCCCCACCCAGGGATTGAACCTGGGTCTTTTATGTCTCCTGCATTGGCAGGCGGGTTCTTTACCACTAGTACCACCTGGGAAGCCTTCCGATCAGACCACACTTTATTTTAAACTCTTTAGGGGCTCTTCATTGTCCTTGGATAAAGACAGCTGCCCACAGTTCTCAGCCTCATCTGTCCTGCCAGTGCCTCGAGCTGCACCTCTCACCACACCGCACTTGCCCTCTAGGCTCCTCCCCAGCACAGGCTCTTTTCCTACTGGAGGGATCGTAGGCACAATTGCTATCGCTGTACAGAGTATTCCTGCTTGTGGAAGTGGAAGTGTTAATCACTCAGTGGCTCAGTCTGACTGCAAAGAGTCAGATACTCAGACTAAAGAATATCCAACTCTTTGCAACCCCATGTACTGTAGCCCACCAGGCTCCTCTGTCCACGGGATTTTTCAGGCAAGAATATTGGATTGGGTTGCCATTCTCTTCTCTAGGGGATCTTTCTGACCCAGGGATAGAACCCATGTCTTCTGCATTGGCAGGCAGATTCTTTACCACTGAGCCACCAGGGAAGTCCTGTTTGGTCTATTTTAACTAGCATTTTTTCCTCCATAACACTTAGAGCTTAATAGAAAGATTTGTAAAATTGTTCCATTTTCCATAACTATAAATACTTAAAAACCAGTATTTGGGATAGTAAAGGAATGTAAAATGTGAGTAAGGAAGAAAATCTTTTTGTGGCAATACATTGGAAAAGATACAACCAAATGAGAGGAAAAGCTCCTGATAGAACAGTTCTTTAGTGGGGTCTGGAAAATATGCAGCTGTACCATGGGTACCGGTACTTACTGAGATGGGATCAGGGAGGCAGAGGGTGAGGGGAATGACGTGCGGTTTTAGAAAGTGGGCTCGGGAGACAGAAAGTGGCCCCCCAGGGCATGAAGTGAATCTTTACCTGAAGCAGGAGACAAAAACTCCTAGGTCATAAAATCAAAATGCTTTCAATATCTGGGTGGGAGGCCAGAGGCAAGGGTAAAATAACCGTGCACATAATAAAGTAATAATAAACTGACATGAACAGTTCATTGAGACCACATATGAGATCCAAATAGTTCCCATTCAATAGCTCCTATAGATGGACATTAATATTACTGGGCACAGAATTACTATTCAAACTAGTAAAAAATACATAGGGACTTCTCTGGCGGTTCAGTGGTTAAGATTCTGAGCTTCCAATGCAAGGGACGTAGGTTTTACCCCTGGTTGGGGAACTAAGATCCCACGTACCACATGGCACAGCCAAAAACATTTAAAAAATAATAATTTTGTTTAAAAAGTTGAAATATATAAAGTATGTATGCTCTTTACTTACTGTAACATTTTTATCGTTGTGCTTCCAGAGACGAGTATTTACAAAAACTTTCATGTATACTCTCTGACTTAAGTGCCATCTACCTTAATTTTGTTTTAATCAGTTCTTAAACTTAACTCATGGACGGAGGAGCCTGGTAGGCTACAGTCTATGGGGTCGCAGAGAGTCGGACACGACTGAGTGACTTCACTTAACTTACTCACTTAAACTTAACTGGGGATTCTTCTCTTATTTTCAGGAATAAAATGCCAGTATTTGTGGAGCAGAGCAGCCTCAGCCCACAGCCTGAGCATATCCCCTCCAGTCTTACCATAGTGGTTATATGCTGGCAAACTGCCAGCTGTCTGCTTCTGCGTCTCTTTGCCTGAGGGCATTCTCTGAGCTCTCACAGCCCTATCTGGGGAGGTGGAAGGAATAGACAGTTAACTCCTCCTTCAACCAGGAACTGACAGGAGGTGGTCCATAAACATACCGGTTTCCTCCTCCTGTGGCTAGAATAACTCTGAGCACATGTTCTACACTAGCTCCAAGAGTTGCCCAGTGGAAATAAGTCCCAATTATTCACAATGGAAATCTGCTTGATAACTCAACCATTGTTGGCTGTTTTGATTTCCCTGTCTCACTTCCCCACGACCTACTGCTGTTTGCTAGCACAGGAAGTCCCCCACATATGAACTTTCAAGTTGTGAACTTTCAAAGATGCAAACATATGTATACACTCATACCCAGCCATCCAGAGTAACCTACATGACACTGTTCTATGAAATCATTAAGCTATAATACTATTCATAGATGACACTTGCATAGCATGTTTTTACTAGATGCCACTCTAAGAGCTTTTCATAAATCAAGTCACTCCTTGCAACATCTCTATGAGGAACTGCACTGATCCAAACAGAATCACATTGAGTATAAGTCTTACCCAACACAGAGTTTTGCAAATGACCAGTGAAAGAAAGAAGGAAGCAACCATCATTGACACAGAACTGATATCTGGGAGACCCTAAACTCTGGGATGGAATTTCCTTTTCCTGAAATGAGATACACTTTGGTTTTGAATTAACAGGTAATTACGATGTGTGAAGTATCAATACAAGTGAACCCATGGAAACTGCCTATTTTTAGGGTGTCCCAATCTTTATATCTTCTTTATCACTTCAGTTCAGTTCAGTCACTCAGTCGTGTCTGACTCTTTGCAACCCTTTGGACTGCAGCACGCCAGGCCTCCCTGTCCATCACCAACTCCCGGAGTTTATCCAAACTCATGTCCATCGAGTCGGTGATGCCATCCAGCCATCTCATCCTCTGTCATCCCCTTTTTCTCCTGCCCCCAATCCTTCCCAGCATCAGGGCCTTTTCCAATGAGTCAACTCTTCACATGAGGTGGCCAAAGTATTGGAGTTTCAGCTTCAACATCAGTCCTTCCAATGAACACCCAGGGCTTATCTCCTTTAGGATGGACTGGTTGGATCTTCTTGCAGTCCAAGGGACTCTCAAGAGTCTTCTCCAACACCACAGTTCAAAAGCATCAATTCTTCGGTGCTCAGCTTTCTTCACCGTCCAACTCTCACATCCATACATGACTAATGGAAAAACCATAGCCTTGACTAGACGGACCTTTGTTGGCAAAGTAATGTCTCTGCTTTTTAATTTGCTATCTAGGTTGGTCATAACTTTCCTTCCAAGGAGTAAGCGTCTTTTAATTTCATGGCTGCAATTACCATCTGCAGTGATTTTGGAGCCCCCCAAAATAAAGTCTGACACTGTTTCTACTGTTTCCCCATCTGTTTGCCATGAAGTGATGGGACCAGATGCCATGATCTGAGTTTTCTGAATGTTGAGCTTTAAGCCAACTTTTTCACTCTCCTCTCTCATTTTCATCAAGAAGCTTTTTAGTTGCTCTTCACTTTCTGCCATAAGGGTGGTGTCATCTGCAAATCTGCGGTTATTGATATTTCTCCCGGCAGTCTTGATTCCAGCTTGTGCTTCCTCCAGCCCAGCGTTTCTCATGATATATTCTGCATATAAGTAAAATAAGCAGAGTGACAATATACAGCCTTGACGTACTCCTTTTCCTATTTGGAACCAGTCTGTTGTTCCATGTCCAGGTCTAACTGTTGCTTCCTGACCTGCATACAGGTTTCTCAAGAGGCAGGTCAGGTGGTCTGGTATTGCCATCTCTTGAAGAATTTTCCACAGTTTATTGTGATCGACACAGTCAAAGGCTTTGGCATAGTCAATAAAGTAGAAATAGATGTTTTTCTGGAACTCTCTTGCTTTTTTGATGATCCAGCGGATGTTGGCAATTTGATCTCTGGTTCCTCTGCCTTTTCTAAAACCAGCTTGAACATTTGGAAGTTCACGGTTCATGTATTGCTGAAGCCTGGCTTGGAGAATTTTGAGCATTACTTTACTAGCGTGTGAGATGAGTGCAATTGTGTGGTAGTTTGAGCATTCTTTGGCATTGCCTTTCTTTTGGATTAGAATGAAAACTGACCTTTTCCAGTCCTGTGGCCACTGCCGAGTTTTCCAAATTTGCTGGCATATTGAGTGTAGCACTTTCACAGCATCATCTTTCAGGATTTGAAATAGCTCAACTGGAATTCCATCCCCTCCACTAGCTTTGTTCATAGTGATGCTTCCTAAGGCCCACTTGACTTCACATTCCAGGATGTCTGGCTCTAGGTATGTGATCACGCCATTGTGATTATCTGGGTCATGAAGATCTTTTTTGTACAGTTCTTCTGTGTATTCTTGCCACCTCTTCTTAATATCTTCTGCTTCTCTTAGGTCCATACCATTTCTGTCCTTTATTGAGCCCATCTTTGCATGAAATGTTCCCTTGGTATCTCTAATTTTCTTGAAGAGGTCTCTAGTCTTTCCCATTCTGTTGTTTTCCTCTATTTCTTTGCATTGATCGCTGAGGAAGGCTTTCTTATCTCTCCTTGCTATTCTTTGGAACTCTGCATTCAGATGGGAATATCTTTCCTTTTCTCCTTTGCTTTTCACTTCTCTTTTTTTCACAGCTATTTGTAAGGCCTCCTCAGACAGCCATTTTGCTTTTTTGCACTTCTTTTCTATGGGGAAGGTCTTGATCCCTGTCTCCTGTACAATGTCACGAACCTCCATCCATAGTTCATCAGGCACTCTGTCTATCAGATCTAGTCCCTTAAATCTATTTCTCACTTCCACTGTATAATCAAACAGTTCACGTTTGTTACCAATGTCTCTTCCTCAGGGAAGCTGTGACTCATAAATCTATAATTTAAAGATCAATGTAAGAGACCTACACAGACCGGTATATTGTCCTAAGAGCCATCTTAGATAAGAATCTGTGTACATATTCAGTCACCCAGCGGTGTCTAACTCTTAGCGACCCCATGGACTGTAGCCTGCCAGGCTCCTCTGTCCATGGGCTTGAACCTGAGTCTCCTGTGTCTCCTGTATCTCCTGCATTGCACATGGATTCTTTATCCACTGAGCCATCAGGGGAGCCCCTACGGTATTCTTTTTAGCAAGTCTTAGTCTTGGTTGGGTCCATTATATTCCCTGTAAGGCCATTTCTATAGAAGGCAGTGGATTTTTCTTGAAGGAAAGTATTGCCTCACTGATATAAATCTAAAAATCTTTTTAGATTTATCCTCCCAAACATTCTACCCAGAAAAATATATCATTTTAGGAAGGAATGATTATGATGGGAAATTGAAATAGTCACAGATGTCTCAATTATATTTCTATTCTTTTCTCTGTCTCTCTTACACACACAGGTTAAAAAAAAATCCTGCTGAAAACCAGAATTTTTATGCCTTTACCATATAAGAAGCTAAGGGCTAAAAACTTACATTTGCCATCTCACCTCTGTGTCACCTTTCTGGGCTTTGATGTAATTCAACAAAATGACAGCTCCTATTTAATTAAACAGATATCTGGATTAGCTCCAGCTGTGGGCCATGCAATCAGTTCTTGTGAGAGCAAAAAGGGGTGTAATCCCTGGCCCATAGATCATTTCTGCATGGAAATCTGCTCTCACTCAAAGCCATCCACAGGCCGCTGAAAATGATTTTTTTTTTCCTGTATGAATTACTTACAATGTGCAGCTGCCCCCAGCTCCCCCACCATCCTCACCTTATGAAAAGAACCAGAAAGGCTAAGAGCTTGATTTGTCCTCCTCTTATACTTTTTTAAATCAAAAGAGGCCCTCCCTGCCTGTTGATAACACCCAGCATTTCTTTGTTTTCTGCAAGAGGCACTATGGATGTGGTTTGCTGTTTCATGCATTTTTTTTTTCTGACGCATGCGTCTCTCCAGATGGGTGTAATTAGATGCTTCGATACATGCTGAACAGATTTTTTTTAGAAATAGCTTTTTTAGAGGCAGATTTTTGTTGCAATATGACTTCATCTTTCTTCCCAAAAGAGGGATCTTGATCTTTCTAATTGGGTTTACTCACAAAACCCATTCTTGCAATATAGAAGACTGCAAGAGCCTGTGTAGAGCCTGCATCTTCAAGATTTAGACCAGCCATTGTCAGTGGAGAGACTAGGGGCATGTCTGTTTCACCGGCCTTCATGACAGTGGAGAGAGACTCATCAATCTGGGGTGGTTTGTCCATAAGGAGGCACGGAGAAATCCTCTCAAGCTATGCAGAGAGAGGAGTGATATCCACGAAGAAAGTGAAAGTCGCTCAGTCGTGTCCGACTCTTTGCAACCCCATGGACTATATAGTCCATGAAATTCTCCAGACCAGAATACTGGAGTGGTTAGCCCTCCCTTCTCCAGGAGATCTTCCCAACCCAGGGATAGAACACAAGTCTCCCACATTGCAGGTGGATTCTTTACCAGCTGAGCCACCAGGGAAGCCCAAGAATACTGGAGTGGGTAGCCTATTCCTTCTCCAGTGGATCTTCCTGACTCAGGAATCAACCTGGGGTCTCCTACATCGCAGGCAGATTCTTTACCAACTGAGCTATGAGGATACCTCAATTATTATGTATAGCTTAGAAAAGGAGGAGGTGAACCCACAGTTGTTCTTGTGGATTCTACTGTGGTTTGGTAAAAAAGGGCATCTCCTTGCCAGGGAGAGGCACAGGGGCAGGCTGAAAAGGTTCCAAAGATATCTTGGATTTATATGCTTATTGTTTTTTAATTTTATTTTTATTTATTTATTTGGCTGCGCCGGGTCTTAGATGCAGCATGCAGGATCTTCAGTTTTGTTGCAGAATGCAGGATCTTTAGTTGCAGCCTACAGGATCTAGTTCCCTGACCAGGGATAAGACCCAGGCCCCCTGCATTGGGAGTGTAGAGTCTTAGCCACTGGACCACCAGGGCAGTCCCCTTTATATGGCTATTCTTGATGGTGTCATTTTTTTTTTTTAAGTAGCTAAAACATCAGGCTTTCTCCTGTGTGTTTCTGGTACGTCTAATTCTGCAAGCCCAGTTAAAATTCCAACTACACACAGAAGATTTCACAACTCTAAGCGATTTGCAGCTCTCAACACTAAGACAAACAGGTTTGCTTTTCTGAAAATTAATTAATTAATTAAAAGTCCACTTGGCCTGGATTCTTCTCCAATTCCTAAAAATCACCTGCCAAAGCGATTGGAGTCTCAAAGCCCAGTTCTTTGAGTGACATGGAGTTGGCTTTGAGGAGGGACTCCCTGTGGCCACACTTCTGTGGGTTCCTGTCCCTTGGAGCGGAGAGTAAGAGGAAAGGTGAGATCAAGTCCTTCTCCGGGGGCTTGCGTGCACCCGTCGGGGAGTGTTAACAAGACACGTGTCTGGGCCTCCGCCCCAGAGATTCTGATTCAATGGTGAGTAGGGGCTGGGCATCAGGGGTTTTAAGAGGTCTCCATCTGAATCTAATATGCAACCAGACCCAGTGTCATAGAGACACTCTTTAAATATTTGACACTGGGTGTCTAGATTAATTTCATTGTCAGGACAGACAATGCAAAATCTGCTCCAGCTACAGATTTTATGTTAAGAGCAAACCATAGTTCAAAGAGAGAAGACTGAAGTCTAGCTGCTAGTGAAGAGTTGGAGCAAATAGCAGTGTGAAGCTTAGTGCTGATGTGAGCAGATTCTGGGCCTTGTACAACCCATCGTGAGGCAGTGGTGCAAAGCGCTGCTGTAGAACAGTTACTTTATCAGCTGGTCACCATGGATCACAGTGCCTATGGCCAACTGTACCGCTTTTGTCTTCCCAAGGACATCTGTTAGGCTAGTACTTTCTTAAGGAAAAAGACATCTAGTGACCTCATTATTAACATGACTTAAGTGACTTGTGGCATGCACCCAAAGGGTATAAATTAGTTACCTGACACTCCACCACCACCACCACCACCACCACCACCAAATACAACCCTAAAGGTTGCCAACTTCCCCACTGTAGGGAAAGAGCAAATTAGCCAAGATTGCAGTGGTCATGCACTCTCCCCACTTGGCTTCTCGTTCCCACCCCACAAATTATAAATACATGATTGGGTAACAGCGGAGATCGTTTGTAGCACTGTGCACATGTAATGACTTATATAAGCACCACCTGAAAAGCTCTCATAGGAGAGTCACATCGCATCACCACTGCTGTCAGTGAGTAGAGAATAAAGCATGTCTGCCTCGTTGCTGTAAATAGAGTATGTCTGCTGTTCCTGTGGCTCCTCACATCTTCTTCCAGCTTTTCCACTCGCGCCTTGCCTACCCTGGGTTCAGTGAACAGTGTGCACAGTGAGATTCAGCAAGACAGTCACCTAGAAGTCTGTGCATCTCTTAATGGACTGGTCACATGATACATTAGATCGTAGTTGTGATCTATAGAAAATTAGAAAAAAAAAATTTCAGAAAAATACTAGTGTGTCAATCCTCTGTTCTCATCAACTAAGATTATAATTTCAGAGACATTGTTTTGATCCCGTGTTTACAATGGAAAGAAAAATGGTTTGAAAATCATGAACTCTTGTCCTGGATCTATCAAGCACCAGCTGTGTGGTACTAGGGACATTGAATTACACTGATAAAAACAGTGTAGGGGTAACAAAGCAGTGGGCACAAACCAAGGATGGATATTGTTAAGGGCTTTATTTGGGCACCTGCCAATGTAGGAGACATAGAGACATGGGTTTAATCCCTAGATTGGGGAGATCCTTTCAAAGAGGGAATGGCAACCAGCTCCAATATTCTTGCCTGGGAAATCCCATGGACAGAGGAGCCTGGTGGGCTACAGTCCATAGCATCTCAAAGAGTTGAATGCAACTTGGCATGAACATATGCTTTATTTAAGTTTTACCCCCTCTACACACACACCAAACTCTGTGAAATAAATATTATTATTCTATTTTAAGATGAGATTTGGAGATGTTAGGTTTTTGTCCAAGGTCACTCAGCTTTGAATTGGCAGAACTGGGATTGAAACCAATGCCTGCCTGGTTTCTAAGCTAGTGCTCTTGACAATAATGTTAGGCTTAACATGTTCCTGCTCTATCGCAGCTCAGAAAATAATGGGTTATTTCGGAGTGATCTTCATCTGAGAGCACCATTGAATACTATTTTAAATTGTACTGTGAGAGCCCTTCTTCAAGCCTAAACAGAACTTGCTAGTAGTCAGTGTTACATAAATAACAGAAGTGTTTAGATATTTCACACATTCATTTCCACATATATTTTCCCAATGTCCAATCTAGGCAAGGGATTAGGTGACAGAAATAAAAAATAGGCAAGATGATCCCCTCACCTCAAGGAGCATTAAACTATAGGGTAAATACAGGAAACTGTACATTGTACATTTACATTGTAAACAGCACCATAAGAGGGGTAATACTTTGTAAAGCACAGAAACGTTTCATCTATTGAGTAGAATCGTGCCTTGACCAAGTTCATACCTTTTATTTTCCTGGTATCAGGTGCTCTAGTCAACAATTCTAACCAGATTTTCTCGAATAAACATAACACACACCACGATACTTGAATCATGCATTTCAATATGCCCTCCAATTTCCCATTGGACCCACACATTTGGGCATTTGTTTCTTGCAGAAAGGTGTTGGCAGGGCAAGTTTCCAGTGTTAGCAGTATTGCTGTAAGCCTCTTTGACAAGACCTGGAGGGAACCCAAATTCCTACCAGTGGCCTCCCTGGTTTGGTGAAGACTTTGATAAAATATCAACATGATATAGCAAGTACCATAAATCCAGGAGCCTATCAATGAATGCCATTTGAACACATACTGAAAGAACCTTTTATCCTGGAGAATTTGACCAGTGTAGACAATAGAAACAGTTTCCATTACATCTACTATTCTCTTACCCTGTAAATGTCAACAAACAAGAAAAAAAAAAAAGAATTTTCTATAATTTATGAAAGAATGGGGCAAAGTTCGGAGTTGAAGGATGACTAAAGATAGCAGAATATGGGGCCAGAATTCACCTTGATCAAGGGGTGCAGGCCATCTAAAGATAGATCATCCCAAAGAGGATATAAAAGGAGATAGGACACGCAAGATGTTCTTCCTGTCTTAGGTTGAGTTCGCCCCAAAGCAAAGATTGGCATAAAGTCTTGGGTTCAAGTTTGAACTTGATCCCAGAAAGTGGTAGTGAGGTAGTGGGGACAATGAAGTAGGGATGGCACAAAGCCAACCAAAATTGTGTTAATGAACCGTTACTGCTCAAGACAACTGGAGCTCAACACCTCTGGGAGCCCTTTGAAGAACACACCACGTGTCTGTGCCTCAAGATTGTCCTATGTACAGACAGGAAGATCCAGCACTTAGCCATCTGTTCCCTTGCCCCACTGTTTGAGGGTTGCCCCCAAGGTGTTAACTTCGCGTCTACATTTCAGGTGATCGGGCTTTAAAGAAAGCTCCAAGGATGCAAAGCACAGAGATGGAGCCATTATACTTGATAGGGGACCTTGTGCAGGAAGCTATCTGCCACCCTTGTCCTGAAAGGAGGCCACCAGAGGAGATGAGATGTGGAGCTCTGCCAGGGCGTGCCAGGCATGTCAAGGACTTGTCCTAAGTTTTGTTATCTCCATTTTTAATTCATATGCATAACCAGAAATGTGATTTTAGTAGACCCTAGGAAAAATATTAGATTAATGGCCTCTCTGTTCTCTCTTTCTTGGCTATGAAGATGAAATAGAACATTCTATTTCAAAAGAACCAGTCATTGAAAGATAGACCAGTTAAAACTGTACCAACAGAAGGCAATTACTTTTTAAAATATATTTTTATTTATTTATTTATTTGGCCGTGCTGGGTCTTAGTTGCAGCAGGAGGGATCTTTAATTGAGGCTGATGGGCTCTAGTTCCCTAACCAGGGATCAGACCTGGGCCCCCTGCATTGGGAATCTTAACCACTGAACTGCCAGCAAGGTCCCCTCCAATTACCTTTTGAACAATGTACATGATAGACACTGTTTCCTTTACAGCCACTCTTCCCTTTCCTTGCAAATATCAAACACTGAAACCATCTTCTTGCTGTTCAAAGATAGTGGATACTTAATTCACCAAGAGTTCCCACTTGTAGAAAGTGGAGATCACACGAAGATAGGCCTCCTCTACCCCATTTGGAAGAAGGATTATGGTCTTACTTTCTAACACTTAGATATCATATGAAAATTATTTCTTTTTGAAATCTATGACTCAGAACAGGACATGGTGGTCAGCATTTGCAGACACAGGGGTGGAACGCCAGTATTTCCCCATAAAACATCGCTGCTGTTTTCAGCATTTTTGTTCTAAATTCTACTGGAAAACATTGGGTCCTATTTCTGCTTGGGGTTGTTTTCAAGGGATGGGACTGGGATTAGAGGCATTAGGAAAAGATAAAATGTCCCTGCACAAAAAGAGTGCAGTTAAACTTGTATCAGTATTCCTGCGATAAACTGATAAACCCTGAGCTCAGTGTGGTCAAGTTTTACATGCCTGAGCTGACACACCAATCTGCCAGCAGTCATATGGTTCTCATATGGCGACACTCCACAGATGCCAACAGAATGTGAGAAGTTCCTGGCTCATTTCCTTTGATTTTGAGTGCCATGTTGCCTGTACACATGCACACCACATGTATGTGCACTCAGTTGCACACCCATACACACCCCTCTTTGTCATATTATAATGACACTGCTCTAATCCACTCAATTCCAGCAGCTCCATTAACATTTCTCCTCAGTAGAAATTAATAATAGTTCATCAATTAACACCATAACTGAGGTTTTTATTTTCAAAATTTCAAACTGAGTAAGAATTTTCCTGCAAATCTACGTAGATTTTGAGCCAAAAAAAAAAACGCAACTTTTTGAATGTTTTAGGGCTATTTAAATAGGGCTCAATTTTCACTCTTGTCATTGTTTTTTAAAGGTGGTTTCCATGAAATAGGTTGACAGCAAATCTTTTACATTGAAAACTGATATTCTTATGTATTATTAAAAGCATATAAATAGCTGCAAAAAAATGAAACAATTTTTTCCCATTTCAAAAATGATATGTGCCACTGAGTTAAAGAATCTATTGCTTTAGCTGTTGTGTGATATCATTACATAATTTTGCATGATAAAAAATTAATTCTTTACATGTTTAAAAAATTTATTAAATGTGTTCTCTCATTAGATCTATTAAATCATTGAGTTTACACCATGCATATTTCAACAGTTCACTCTTTTAAGTCAACTCAATCTACATAGAAAATTTTTCTATTACTTTGCAACTGGGACTGAGCAAAGTAAGTGGAAAATGAAATCAAAGTGACATTCAAATAGTTATGACAAATACAACTGTATACACAAATGAAGCACACTTCTAGCCAAACTTTATCCTTAATCCCCAGCTTTGAGCAAGAAAGGCATGTCTGTTTCAACTCTGTATTTCCTTTATTTAAACCTTAATGGCACACAAATATTTGTAATTGAGCGCATACAGTATTTACAAATATAAATACAATATGGTCTACCTTTATTTTCTAGATTCTTATATGGAGTGAGCTCTTTAGGCATACTGTATATAAAATGGATGGCAGATGGCAATTGGATAAAACTAATATACTGTCTGGCTCACAAATGAAGAAAAGAATCTAATGAGTACTATCTTCCATCCCCTCCCTAAGGATGTTGCCATTACAGAAGATATGATTTCAATAAATATAATGAATTATTTTCATTATAAACACATCATTGCCAATTTTTTTTTTCACAAAGCAATGTTTACATAAATATACCTCAGAAGCAAGGAGAAATACATTCAAATTTAATTGAATTTACTCTGAAGCCTATAGGCACACTGATCTTTCAGAAAACTTTTGTTTAATGTTCAAATAAATGAGCATCTGCAAATTAGATCAAAATATCTACAGTCATATGAGAGGCAAAGAAAAAAGATTCAACACTTTTTGAGTGTTTTGGTGAAGGTCATAGTTAACACCAAGCTTTTTGAGTAATCCAAATTAAAATATAGCAATAGCAAGTCCACTGGTATAGAGGATTAAATTATTATAAACATTCTTATATCTTAGGAAGAAGAGTTTAGATGTGTTCTCATTTTCTTATTCCTAAACAAGAGAAATAAGGATAACATGGTTATCTATGCATCATTCCTACAAGCATTTTGAGCTTTCCCTCTACAGAATGGTCAGCTTGTAAACAATATCTTTTGAGAAGAATTCTCTTCAGGCTGATTACAGTAAAGGATATGATAGAGATAAGGACATTGAAAAACTTGGCATAAATTTTGCAAACAGTTCAATTTAATTTAGCGAGAAAATACTGAGTAGCCACTAGATGCCAAGCAATTTTTAGAAATCGAAATACAAAGATGAACAAGACATGAAGCATGCTTTCAAGGAACTCGCACTTAGTCCTCTCTCTTTTGAAACTATTAATGAACAATGCTTAGATAAAGAATGCCTACAGAAGAAAAGAGAACTCTGTGATTCTTTAACATTAAAACTAGTTCCTAAACTCTCTTGGTAGAAGAACTGTACTGCACACAGGGCCTCAGAACATCCTTTTTCTCACATACTCTCTTTGTCCGTTATTATATCTTTGGTGCTAGTGGTAAAGAACCCGCCTGCCAACGCAGGAGACAGAGACAGAGACACAGGTTTGATCCCTGGGTCAGGAAGATCCCCTGGAAGAGCGCATGACAATCCACTGAAGTATTATTGCCTGGAGAATCCCATGGACAGAGAAGCCTGCTGGGCTACAGTCTATTTGGAAATTTATATAAATCTAGACTGAAATTAAAAAAGACCCTGATGCTGGGAAAGATTGAGGGGAGGAGGAGAAGGGCACGACCGAGGACAAGATGGTTGGATGGCATCACCGACTCAATGGACATGAGTTTGAGCAAGTTCCGGGAAATGGTGAAGGACAGGAAAGCCTGGCATGCTGCAGTCCATGGGGTTGCAAAGAGTCTGACGTGACTGAACAGCAACAAGACTGAAATTAAACTTCTTTTAGCACACTCTTTCTTCATAGAGGTAGTATTGCAAATTTTATAAATAAAATTATAATGGGATTATTAACAAGTTCATAGAGGACAAAGTGATTTCAAGCACATGAGAAACATTTTATCTTCAGGCAATTGAAAAATTCCTTTCCAAATATTGTCACTCAACAAAACAGATCTCTTAAGGAAATCTATTATATGAAAAATCAATAGTCTGAAACTTAATGATTAGATAACATTTTCTGAAAAAGAATTCAGTAGTTCTCCCCCTTATTTGTGAGTTTTTTTTTTCTTTTTGGCTTTGGTTTATCTAAATGAACGAGGCTTTGTTGTAATTGAAGATTAAGATCACTCTCTTCTCCACATTAAATAGTCAATTAAATAGGACTGTCAGTATTTCTAACAATAATTTCTCTATGGGAAAAGGCACTTGGCACCATGTAGGACGCTAGTCATGAGTTTTGACCCTCAGTTCCATCATTTATGATTGCTGTTACCTGGAACAAGTTACTTAATCTCTCAACCATGAGAGATTTCAACGATTTCTCATCAAGAAATAGCCAAATCCACAGGGCTTAACTGGAGAATTCTACCGAACATTAAGAGAAGAATTAATGCCGATTTACACAATTTCTTTCAGAAAATAGAAGAGGACAAAACACTTCTCAGTGTGTTTTATGAGTTATTATTACCTGATACCAAAACCAGATAAAGATCACAGACAAAAAAGAAAGCCACAAACCAGTATACTTTATGAATATAGACATAAATATCCTTTTAAAATATTTGCAGGGTTCAGTAATTTATCAAATATGTTTATTTGATAAATTATGAATTATTATATATATATATTTGATAAACCCTACACCATGACAAAGTAGGGTTTACTCCAGAGAGGCCAGACTGGTTCCATGTTTGAAGGACAATCAACATAATCCACTATATTAACAGGCTAAAGAAGAAAAATCTCATGATCATATCAACTGATGCAAATAAATAATTCGACAAAATCAAAGTATTAATGATTAAAAAACCCTCAAAAATAGAAAGTGTGGGGAACTTCCTCATCTTCATTCAGAGCATCTACAAGATACATAAGCCAACATTATACTTAATAGTAAAAGACTGAATGCTTTCTTTCCAAGATCAGGAACAGAGCAAAGATATCTACTCCAATCTCTCTTTTCAACATATTGGAAGTTCTAGTCACCTTATTAAAGGAAAGAAAATAAAATAAAAGGCATACAAATTAAGGGTAAAAAGAAAAGAAATAAAACTACCTATTTGCAGATGACATAATTGTCTACATAGAAGATTTGAAGGAATCTACAAGAACTCTTAGAACTCTGAACTCATAAGTGAGTTCAGAAGGTCACAAGATAAAAGATAAACATATTAAAATCAATTGTAACTCTATATACTTGCAGTAAACATGTGGACACTAAAATTTAAAATAAAAATTGCCAATAAAAATGAGACATTTTAGGTATAAACCTGCCAAAACATTTACAGGACCTGAATGCTGAAAACTACACAACACTGATAAAAGAAATCAAAGATCTAAATGATGGAGAGCTAGACCATTTTTATGAAGTAGAAAACTAAACATCATAAAGATGTCAGTAATCCCCAAATTCATATAAAGATTCAGTGCAATTCCTACCAATATATGAGCAAGAGGGTTTGTAAATACAGAGATTTTTCTAAAATTTATACAGGAAGGCACAGGAATTAGAGTAGTTAAAAACATTTTGAATAAGAAAAACAAAAGTGGGAGGAATCAGTTGACCTGATTTTAAGACTTGTTAATAGCTATAGTAATTAAGACTATATTGTGTTGGTGGAGGAATAAACATATAGAATAAGGGAAGAGAATAGAAAACCCAGAAATAGACCCACATAAATATGCCCAGCTGATTTTTGACAGAGATGCAAAAGCAATTCAAAGGAAGAAGGCTATCAATAAATGTGCTAAAACAAATGAACAATGGATAAACCAAAACCAAAAAAAAAAAAGCCACCTCAACCTAAATCTCACACTTTATATAAAACTTAATTCACAAGCATCATGAAATTTAATATATAATCTATAAAGCCATAAATACTTTACAAAAAATTGGAAAATATTTTTGTGAGTTAGAACTAGACAGTTTGTAGACCAATACCAAGGCATAATCCAAAAAAGAAAAAATGATAAACTGGATTTCATCAAAAATAAACACTTCTGTTCTGTGAAACATCTTGTTAAGAGGATGAAACAATAAGCAAGATATGGGAAGAAATATCTGCAAACCACATATTCAACAAAAGAAAAGTATCTGGAATATATGAAGAACTCTCAAAACTCAACAGTAAACGAAAAAATAATCTAAATAAAAAATAGACAAAACACATGAACAGACATTTCACCAAAGAAGTTATACAGCTAGAATATTAGCACATGAAAAGACATTCAAAATCACTTGCCACTAAATAAATGCAAATTAAACCCAATGTGAGATATTACTATACACTCATTGGAATGGATACATAAGAAATGGTGACAATACTAAATAATAGAAAGGATGTGGAGAACTGAAGAAAGATTGCTGGAGATAACATAAAATTGCAAATTGCATAGCCATTCTAGGAAACAGATTGGCAGCTTCTTAACAAAAAAAAAAACAACTAAACATGTAAATACAATATGACCCAGCAATTGTAATTCTGAATATCCCTCCAAAATGAAGACTACATTCACACAAACACCTGTAATGAAGGTTTATAGCAACTTCATTCTTCATAGCCCAAACTGCAAGTAATCTGGATGTTCTTCAACGAGTGACTGGTTAAACTCACTGTAGTTTATCTGCATCATAGAAGACCACTGAGCAGCAAAAAGGGATGGACTATTGATACACACATGTTGGAGGACGGAGAAAACAGAAAGTGCTCACCAAACTGAGAAGCCATCTTGAGACGGAAAAATGAGGTAGGCACTTTCCTGCAATCAATAGATCAGTTCATTATAGAGTAACTTACTCACAGGTGGACACAACTGAAGTGACTTGGCACACACACGCACTCACAGGTGGATGGTGCCAACAGTGATCTGGAAGCATTCATAGCTGCACTCTGCACTGCCAAGGGGACAGTTCGGTTTAGCTGCTCGGTCGTGTCAGACTCTTTGCGACCCCATAGACTGCAGCATGCCAGGCCTCCCTGTCCATCACCAACTCCTGGAGCCTGCTCAAACTCATGTCCATCGAGTCAGTGATGCCATCCAACCATCTCATCCACTGTCATCCCATGCTCCTCCTGCCTTCAGTCTATCCCCGCATCAGGGTCTTTTGCAGTGAGTCAGTTCTTCGCATCAGGTGGCCCAGTGCCAAGGGAACACTGGGACAGTTTTATAGTTAACTTAAGGTATGGAGATGGGGCTTGTTTAACTCTTGTTTTATTTAACATTTTGAAATGTTAAGTTTAAAAAAAGTTATAAATAGTAAGTCAAGATCTATGAATGAGTAACTAGTCTTGTGGGCCTCGGGAATATGTCAGTGAAGGTTTTCAGCATTGTTTGGGGACTAACAGAGCATACAAGCCACCTGGTCCTAATGTTTATTAAACAATATCTATTAACTACAAAGTTCTTAATGACAGAGAAGTGATTTACGGTTCAGTACATTCCTATGCAAGGTCAATGGAAAGATATAAGGAGACATACAGACCCAAGATGGTGTCAGTTATGCTCCCACATATGCAACAACCTGGATGAGTCCCCAGAGCATTGTGTAAAAAGATAAAAGCTACCTCGCTTACAAACTGAAATGATTCCATTTACATAACATTCTTTAAATGAGAAATAACATGGTCATCAACAACAGACTGATGGGGATCCAGGCAAGGAGAGTCAGTTAATGAGGGGGTGAAGGAAGAAGATGAAACTAAAAAGGCGCCTCAAGAGAGAACACGTGGTGATGGAAATGTTCTGCAACTTGACTACAGCAGTATCGACATCCTGGTTGCCATCCTGTACCTTCGTTTTATAAGTGTAACCTTGGGAAAACCTGGCTGAAGGATGCATAGGATCTCTGCACTATTTCTCACAACTGCATGTGAATCTATACTTACCTCAAAATAAAATGTTTGTTTCAAAAACAAGCTAAACCCCTCCCCCTAGAAGGACAGCACAATTTTAAACAAATAGAATTTATCTTTTACAATCTCCAATGACCAAAGAAAATCAGCAAAACTTAAAATTATAGTGATGAATATTAAATGGGCTTCCCTGATGGCTCAGTGGTAAAGAATTTACCTGCCGTGCAGAAGACGCCGGTTCAATCCTGGGTCAGGAAGATCTCCCGGAGAAGGAAATGGCAACCCACTCCAGTATTCCTGTCTGGGAAATCTCATGGACAGAGAAGCTTAGCAACAAAAGCAACAAAACTAATGTTAAAGAGTTTTACGTGTATATAATTTTTAACAAAGCACTGATATTCACCACATCAATTCAATACAACTATCCTGCAGTGTCTTTGGGGGTTTGCAATTATGGTGTGCTAGAAAATGTGCATTTGTTTTCATTTGAAGCAATGATTTAGAGCTCTCCATTCTACATTTTTTTTAGATCCTGTGTTCCAGCCATTAGGTTAGATAATTGGCTGAGTCATGATAGCAAATGAATATAAACTAGCTCAGGTAAAATCATGTGTTAAATACATATGGACCTCTGTAGGCAGATGTCACTGTGTACACAAGTTGTATAAGCACATGATTTGCATTTTCACTTGATATATGAAACTTTCAGCATCACAATTCTCCATCCCTTTTAAAATAAAAGACATATTTTGGTGCTCTAAAATTCTATAATTGATGTATCTATCAATGTTGAGTGTTGGTAGGAAAATGTAGGAAGAACTGCAAGTGATCCAGCAGAATCATTCCAAAAATAGCACCTTCTTAATTCAGTGAAGAGCAATGATAAGTAAGTGATACAAAGAAGGTCACTTTCAAATTTTAATTTTACTTATTAGCCAGAAAGGGGAATGCATAAGGATTTAATGCTGATAAACTATGTGGAGAAAAAAACAAACATTTTAAATTGTATGAAAAGAGACAGAAGGGTCATCTCAACTGGGAATTCTCAAAATAAAACATGAGGAGTTTAAAAGAAGTATAAAACCAATATTTAATGGCTTTGATGCCATTGCCAGAAAAGGCAGGAACAGAAAGATAAACTGTTTACTAGAAACACTTCAGAAAAACTTTAACATTTATCAATTAAGAAAACAAGAAAAATTACATTCAAAACAGAAAAAAAAAGTGATAGTTAAATATATTACATTGCATGCTTATTTGCTCAGTTCTGTCCAACTCTTTGAGACCCTATGGACTGTAACCTGTCAGGCTCCTCTGTCCATGGAATTTTTCAGGCAAGAATACTAGAGTCGGTTGCCATTTCCTACTCTAGGGGATGTTCCTGAACCAAGGATCAAACCCTCATCTCTTGTGTCTCTGTGTTGGCAGGCAGATTTTTTTACCACTAGAACCACTGCCTTTCTTAAATCTTGTTTTATTTAACATTTTGAAATGTTAGTAAAGTAAAAAGTTATAAATAGTAATATATTTTGGATACAAGTATTCCCCTAAGAACTATATATGTGGGTTTATGCAATTATTTCCATGAAAGTCTCTTCTTTTGTTTAAGAAAACAAGCTTAATTACATCATGTGCTTAGCATACAACTCACTTTAGAGAAAGTCCATTGACAAACACTGTCATAAACAAAGCGTTTCATAACTACCAGCTAATTAGAGATATATAATCACCACCTAAATTAGGAACATAGTTTCAGTGGGAATTAATCAGTTTATAACCATGTACAGTTTTCAAATTGAAATATTTGATGAATTCTTGGCATGTGTCACACACTCGGATCTGATACAGTCCCCTCTGGTTTCACATTTACATTTTACTTTCCCCCCTTTCTCATGGAAAAGGCAACAGATCTTATTTCTATCATATTCTTTCTTCTCTTTGTATTAGCTTTTTCCACCTGAATACAAATGTATATAGCTTTTCCTTTGCAATTGTTCACTTCGTTTATCATATTACTTTTCTATACTTTGGCAGAGTTCTGCAAATAAAGGGTAATGATGGTATTTACAGACATCCAGGTTAACATGGAATCATGCCTGAAACATTTCTGCTCAACTTCCCTTTAAAATACCCATGAAGATATCAAAAGAGACAAAACTGGCAACTGCATTAGACACTAGCTGTAAGAGAAGATGACACAAAGGCCACGTGGGTTGTGCACTGATTGCAATGTTGATGAAGATGACTCCATCAACACAGTTCTGGACTGTAGACCATTAGGAACTCTAGCCTCTGAATCAAGCACAACAGTTCACTTTGAAGAGGATGAGGGAAACCATTTTGACATGCCTCCAGATTGTTTGAAAACCTGGAAACTATGTCTGACTATCTAGATGGTTCAGGAAATCCCATAACTGAATTCAGAAGATCCATCCTCAATCCAGGAGACTTGCATTAGAAGACTAACAACTAGCCAATGTAAATTCCACCAACTCGGGACTTTAGGCTTAAATCTGAGAAGGAAAATAATCTAGCACAAGTTTGCAGTCAAGGAATTTAGAATATTCTACCATGTCTGTTGGAAGCTCTAGAAATAAATACAGATCTTCCGTTTTGAAACATAATCAGAAAAGAAAAATTATCCACTTTAGAGATGTAAGGCAAAGGAAGCATTGCTCTGAAGGTTAGAAGGATGTATCTCTGATTCTCGTTTTCTTTTAAATAAAAAAAAGATTCTTTTAAATAAAAAAAAGATGGAAATTTTAGAAGAAATTTGATTAATGGCCTCCAAAAATTACAGGAGAATATGGACCTTGCAGAAAAAAACAAGAAAGCTAAATTTTTAAAAAAATCATTAAAAAGAGATTTTAAGTGAGCTGACTGAAGTATAAATGAAGATTTTATATAATAGCAGAAACAGACATACAGAAAAATAAAATATTAGGCTGCAATTCCTAAAGTTTTTAGAAAAAATGGAAAATGTGATTATGCGTTAAATATTGGATGATACTAAGATACTTCCCAAGTGGTACAGTTGGTAAAGAATCTGCCTGTCAATGCAGGAGATGCAAGAGACACAGATTAGAGAAGGAAGTGGTAACCCACTCCAGTATTCTTGGCTGGAAAATCCCATGGATAGAGGAGCCTGACGGGCTACAGTCCATGGGATGTCAAAGAGTCAGATGCGAATGAGCACGCACACACATGCGTAAGGAACATATGATCAATTCTCCATATTTTTAAGAGACAGATAACAAAGTACAAAGAGGTGAAATGGTAGGATGCCTGGGATTTGCTTTAAAATACTTCAGCAAAAAACGGAAAAAAAAGAAAATTAGAGAAGGGACACACGGTATGAATGCAGTGAAATCTGAATTGTGCAGATGAGTGGCAGGTGGTCTAAATGCAGATGCTGAGGCAGAGTTGGAGGACAGATGTTTCTGGAGGGTAATTCCTGTGAAAGGTAAAGAGGGAGGAAGCAGGAGTAGTCAGGGGAAGCCTGTGGGTCATGCTAACACCTCCCCGCTGTGAGGGAAAAGGAAGGAGGTGATCATGGTGAAGATCTGACGATGCTGGCTGATCCAGTGGGTCAGCTTCCATCTGGAGTTCTCAAGCTCAGCCCTCGCTGCTCCGTGCTCGCTCACTGGCTGGAGACTGTCCCGGAGCAGGAGGATCTTGACATGGGTACCAGGGCACGTCCCCCAGGTGCTGTGTCTGGAGACACTGCTGTCCTCCAGCTCAAGCGCAAGTTTCCTCCAGATGAGAGAGACAAAGGGCTCACCTCCCAGGCTGCATCACTGGTACAAAAGCCAGTCTACATGACTGTGCTATATACCTTCTAATATTTTAGACAGTTTTATTACAAACATTCAAAAACAGTAACTTCCCTGACAGTCCAGTGGTTAAGAGTCTGTGCACACAGGTTCGATCCCTAGTGGAGGAACTAAGATCCTGCATGCTGTGTATCTCGGTTAATAAACAAATAATAAATACTATGTTCCAAAACAATAGGAGAATTTAAATATACTTTGGAGGCAAGAAAGCACAGAGGTGACACTTCAGAAAATGAAATCAACGATAGAAGACAAACCTGAGACACTCAATCAGAATATAGAAGAAAACAATGAGACAAAAAGGAAATTTTAAAGGAATCTCTGCTTTAAAGGACAGAGGGCTTTCCTGGTGGCTCAGACAGTTAAAAAAAAAAAAATCTGCCTGCAATGCAGGAGACCTAGGTTTGATTCCTGGGGCAGAAAGATCCCCTGGAGAAGGGAATGGCAACTCACTCCAATACTCTTGCCTGGAGAATTCCATGGACAGAGGAGCCTGGGGGACTACAGTCCATAGGGTCTCAAAGAGTCTGACACGACTGAGTGCCTAACACTTTCACTTTTTTCTTTAAAGGACAGAAAACCAAAAGAAAGGATGAGTACCATGATACAGAAATGCTCAGCTTAGGTATTCATAGCCTTCACATCTCATTTGAAGAATTTACAAGCCAAAGAGTGATCCGAGCCCCAGGAAAAATGAATGAAAAAAGCACACTCAGAATACAGTGAAACTTGCCTTTTGATGTTGTTTTTACAAAGAAAATATAGCTCATTTATTTCTTTAAAACTGTCTTCTCTTTCTCACAATTCACTGTGTGGTAAATTTAGTCCAATCTGGTGAAAAACACGAATCTGATTCACTAAGTTGAACAGTCTTTTTTAGTTTTAATTCAGTTCATTTGGAACAGATTCTTTTCCGATCCCTGCCCCCAGTCCACCCTTCCACCTGTTGCGGCAGCGGGGGGCCTCCTCAGAGCCCGAGGCTGAGAAGGGCTTTGGGGACCCACCTCGCTTCCTGTCATTCCTTCAGGTTCTCAAGGGATCGATTGCCTTTGCCTGCTGGGTTGGTGTTACTCTACAGGGAACGTGGCTGAAGTTAGAGGCCAAAGAAGGCACCATTAGATTTCTTTTGGCTTCCCAGGACCCTTGGTTCTCTCCAGCTGCTTGGGTTGCCTCTCAGTCAGATCCCCTAGATTCCCCAGCCTGCCCCCAGCCACGAGTCCCTGGCCCCTTGTCACAGCAGGCCTCCGGGTCTCAAGTCAGTTACTTTCGGACTGCCAGGCCCCATAGACCTTAGGAATCCCAGGTTCCACTCAACATTTGGCAGGAGCTCCAGCCTTGTGCTATCTGCACAAACCATACCACTGACTCCTCTGCGATGAAGAGCGTCACTTGTCATCCACCTGTGAAGCAGTGTCCTGCCAGGGTCCCCAGGAACGCCCTGTCCTCCACATGCCCCTCCCTCTGTCCAGCTCATCCCCTGTGGTGGACACCCATATGCCTTCCTCGGCCATCGATACTGCCTTCCCTTTCCCTGAGAAAGTGGAATCCTGGGAGCATCGTGTCTGGCAACTTAGAAAGAAATCAAAGTAAGGGTCTTCTCAACCTTCTTCTCAACACAAACAGGAGCAAATTTTTGACCAAAGGATTAGATATCAAGTCAAACTGTCCCAGGTGCAAAAACAACAGGGACATGCTCAGCTAGAGAGGGACTTTGAAAATGAACCCCCTCAGGCAACCAGAAGAAATACACCAGTGCACTCAAAAGATGTCTGTAAATCAAGAAGGGCAAAGTCAGAGTATGTACGAGGTGAGCCCTGAAATAGATTAAATACAAACAGTAAGTTATAAATGGCTATTGTAAATATATAACACCACAGAATGCAAGTGTCAGAGACTTCCCTGACTGTCCAATGGTTAAGACTCTGTACTTCCAATGCAGGAGGTGTGGGTTTGATCCCTGGTGGAGGAACTAAGATCCCACATGGCTCACAGCCAAAAAAAAATTTTTTTAAAAGAATACAAGTGTCTAAGTCTCTTTTCAAGGTAAGATATATTAAATCATATAATAATGTGATGAACTATAATCACAGATAAAATTTTAAAAGCTTGTGAAGGGGTTGGGATAGCAAGGAGATGAGCCAAATTGCCTCATAACCAAATTGCCTCATGAAGAAGGTTTTTATTTTTGTGAAAAGAAATTTAGGCAACCTTTACTTTCTCAAAAAAGAAATCATATTCAGAAGCAAGTAGTTAAGGGTTACTAGATCAGTAAGTTGGAATATCTTAAATATATATATTTAAATATATTTATACGCTGGCTTGCCAAAGTCTACTCACTGATATAAGTTGGTGTTGATTGAGTGAACAGCTTTAAAACTGGTTTTGGGGACTACTTGTTGCCATGGTTACTGAACAATCAGTTTTTTCCTTAGTTTGTAGAAACTGTTTTATTTTGCTTGTCTTTCAGTGCTCATTCAGTCAAAACTGCACAAGAGATTATCAATGATTGGTCAGGTGTCCACCACAGGTGAAGCATTCTTGAAGACAAGCCTTTGTTTATAGACATCTGGTTTTTAGGTTGAGAGTTGAGCCAGTGTGATTTTATCTGCTTTTGCTTGAATCATTTGTAGAATCATCTGTCAGCATAATGACTGCACAGAAGCATTTAAAATTCTATGCAACAGACACTGAACAACAATGAGGCCAATAAGAAGTTTTATATTTTATAAAGAGGAGCAAAGATAAGTTCCAGCAATTTCTTGTGTCTGAAACTCCAATACTTTGGCCATCTGATGCGAAGAACTGACTTAATGGAAAAGACCCCGGTGCTGGAAAAGACCCTGGTGCTGGAAAAGACCCTGACGGCGGGAGGAGAAGGGGACAACAGAGGATGAGATGGTTGGATGGCATCACTGACTCGATGGACATGAGTTTGAGAAACCTCCAAGAGTTGGTGATGAACAGGGAAGCCTGGCGTGCTGCAGTCCATGGGCTTGCAAAGAGTCGGCCACAACTGAGAGACTGAACTGACTGATGTCAGTTGGCTTTTCTTTCTTTTTTTAATTTTAATTTTATATTGGCGTATAATTGATTAACAACTTTGATTAATTGTGTTACTTTCAGGTATACAGCAAAGTGATTCAATTGTACATATACAATTCTTTTCCCACCTAGGTTATTCCAGCATATTGAGTAGAGTTCCCTGTGCTATATAGCAGGTCCTTGTCGGTTACCTATTTTAAATATAGCAGTGTGTACATGTGAATCCCACATCCCACTCTAGCCCTCCCTCACCACCCTTCCCCCCCAGTAACCATAAATTCATTCTCTAAGTCTCAGTCTGTTCCTGCTTTTTAAACAAGTTCATTTGTATCATTTTTTTTTAGAAAGTGATATATCATACTTGTCTTTCTCTGACTTATTAACAGTATGATAAGTGAAGACTGGCTTTTCTTTAGCTTAACTATCATTTGTTTTTTCTCCTTGCATAGTGTTCATTCAGGCAGCAATGGTACAGTTCAGTTCAGTTCAATCACTCAGTCGTGTCCGACTCTTTGCAACACCATGGACTGCAGCATGCCAGGCCTCCCTGTCCATCACCAACTTCCGGAATTTACCCAAACTCATGTCCATTGAGTCGGTGATGCCATCCAACCATCTCATCCTCTATCATCCCTTTCTCCTCCCACCTTCAATCTTTCCCAGTATCAGGATATTTTCAAATGAGTCAGTTCTTCACATCAGGTGGCCAAAGTTTCAGCCTCAGCATCAGTCCTCCCAATGAATATTCCGAACTGATTTCCTTTAGGATGGATTGGTTGGATCTCCCTGAAGTCCAAGGAACTCTCAAGAGTCTTCTCCAACACCACAGTTTAAAAGCATCAATTCTTTGGTGCTCAGCTTTCTTTATAGTCCAACTCTCACATCCATTCATGACTACTGGAAAAACCATAGCTTTGACTAGACTGACCTTTGTGGGCAAAGTAATGTCTCTGCTTTTAATATGCTGTCTAGGTTGGTCATAACTTTTCTTCCAAGGAGTAAGCATCTTTTAATTTCATGGCTGCAGTCACCATCTACAGTGATTTTCGAGCCCAAGAAAATAAAGACTGTCACTGTTTCCACTGTCTCCCCATCTATTTGCCATGAAGTGATGGGACCAGATGCCATGATCTTAGTTTTCTGAATGTTGAGCTTTAAGCCAACTTTTTCACTCTCCTCTTTCACTTTCATCAAGAGGCTCTTCAGCTCTTCGTTTTCTGCCATAAGGGTGGTGTCATCTGCATATCTGAGGTTATTGATAATTCTCCCGGCAATTTTGATTCCAGCTTGTGCTTCTTCCAGCCCAGCGTTTCTCATGATGTACTCTGCATATAAGTTAAATAAACAGGGTGACAATATACAGCCTTGATGTACTTCTTTCCCAATTTGGAACCAGCCTGTTGTTCCATGTCCAGTTCTAACTATTGCTTCCTGACCTGCATGCAGATTTCTCCAGAGGCAGGTCTGGTGGTCTGGTATCTCATCTCTTTCAGAATTTTCCACAGTTTATTGTGATCCACACAGTCAAAGGCTTTGGCATAGGCAATAAAGCAGAAATAGATGTTTTTCTGGAACCCTCTTGCTTTTTCGATGGTCCAATGGATGTTGGCAATTTGATCTCTGGTTCCTGCCTTTTCTAAATCCAGTTTAAACATCTGGAAGTTCATGGTTCACATACTGTTGATGCCTGGCTTGGAGAATTTTGAGCATTACATTACCAGCGTGTGAGATGTGTGCAAATGTGCGGTAGATTGAGCATTCTTTGGCATTGCCTTTCTTTGGGACTGGAATGAAAATTGACCTTTTCCAGTCCTGTGGCCACTGTTGAGTTTTCCAAATTTGCTGGCATATTGAGTGCAGCGCTTTCACAGCATCATCTTTCAAGATTTGAAATAGCTCAACTGGAATTCCATCCCCTCCACTAGCTTTGTTCATAGTGACGTTTCCTAAGACCCACTTGACTTCGCGTTCCAGCATGTCTGGTTCTAGCTGAGTGATCATACCACCGTGATTATCTGGGTCATGAAGATCTTTTTTGTAAAGTTCTTCCGTGTATCCTTGCCACCTCTTCTTAATATCTTCTGCTTCTCTTAGGTCCATACCTTCTCTGTCCTTTATCGAGCCCATCTTTGCATGAAAAGTTCCCTTGTTTTCTCTAATTTTCTTGAAGAGATCTCTAGTCTTTTTCCAAATCTATTGTTTCCCTCTATTTCTTTGCACTGATCACTGAGGAAGGCTTTCTTATCTCTCCTTGCTATTCTTTGGAACTTTGCATTCAAATGGGTATATCTTTCCTTTTCTCCTTTGCTTTTCACTTCTCTTCTTTTCACAGCTATTTGTAAGGCCTCCTCAGACAGCCATTTTGCTTTTTTGCATTTCTTTTTCTTGAGGATGGTCTTGATCCCTGTCTCCTGAACAGTGTCAGAAACGTCCGTCCATAGTTCTTCAGGCATTCTGTCTATTAGATCTAATCCCTTGAATCTATTTCTCACTTCCACTGTATAGTCATAAGGGATTTGATTTAGGTCATACCTGAATGGTCTAGTGGTTTTCCCTACTTTCTTCAATTTCAGTCGGAATTTGGCAATAAGGAGTTCACGATCTGAGCCAAAGTCAGCTCCTGGTCTTGTTTTTGCTGACTGTATAGAGCTTCTCCATCTTTGGCTGCCAAGAATATAATCAATCTGATTTCGATATTGATCATCCGGTGATGTCCATGTGTAGAGTCTTGTCTTGTGTTTTTGGAAGTGGGTGTTTGCTATGACCAATGCATTCTCTTGGCAAAACTTTATTAGCCTTTGCCCTGCTTCATTCTATACTTCAAAGCCAAATTTGCCTGTTACTCCAGGCAAATTTCCTGGAGTAACAGGAAATTTCTTGACTTCCTACTTTGGAATTGCAGTCCCTTATAATGAAAAGGTACAGATCCCTCCCTAATTGGCCAAAGGAAAATCTGTAGATATTTTATTATCCGTAACTACTTTAAGAAAGGGCATGTTCAATCATGTCCGACTCTGTGCACCTCTTGGACTGTAGCCCACCAGGCTCCTTTGTCCATGGGATTCTCCAGGTAGGTATACCAGAGTAGGTTGCCATGCCCTCCTCCAGGGGATCTTCCCAACTCAGTGACTGAACCATATCTCCTGTGGATTCTTTACTGTTGTGCCACCGGGGAAGCCTGGTGGATTCATTTAGACAAAAGTAAGTCTAATATTATTATTACATATTTAGAACCCATAGAGGAAGACAACTGTCTAAAATCTACTTGTAAGTATCCAAACAGTGCCTTAGCCATGGAACTCATCAATACTGTATCTCTGGCTTTTCCAGTTTAACTACAGATAGAGTATGAATTGCCTGTGTCCTCTGCCAGCCTGCAAAAGTGTCCCAGTCAGTGTTTACTATTGTAGCAAATGTGTCTTTATGTGTCATCTTGTTTGATAGAGGAGTTTTTCAAGTGTGCATTTGAGATTTGATTTGGTTCTTCCAGGTAGCTATACAGGTTTTGCCTGATCTTACCTTATAAATCATACAACCTGGTAATTTCTAGAGTTTCTTTTCATAATTTGGCAGGCCATATTCTGAGTATTTATTATAGAATAATCCTTGACCTTCTTCAGGCACTTAATATTTGTCATTGCTTTAAATGGAGTCTTTGTATAGGGACCTCGTTAGAGTAGCATTGACTACCATGTGTAACATAGATAACTAGTAGGAAGCTACTGTATAGTACAGGGAGCTCAGCTCAGTTCTCTTTGATGACCTAAAGGAGTGGGATGGTGGGGGATGGAGAAAGGAGGCTCAAGAGGGAGGGATACATGTATACTTATGGCTGATTCATATTGTTGTACAGCAGAAACCAACAGAACCTTGTAAAGTAATTAACCCTCCAATTAAAAATAAATTTTAATTTTTGTTTAGCATGAAGGTTATTTATATATTTACACAGTATTTTTATATTATTTCTAAAGTATTTAAATTTTTAAGTATTTTATAAGATCTAGAATATATATAGCACACTACTTTATATAGTTTCTTTTTTCTGTCTTCACTTTTTAAAAACAGCTTTATTAAGCTATAATTCACATAAAATGTATCCATCTTCAGTATACAATTCAGTGGTTTTACATAGATTTTTTGAGTTGTGTAACTATCACTATAATCTATTTTTAAAACACTTCTGATAATCCAGTTTTTGACAACAATTATTTGGGGTAGCATCATGGCACCTATTCACTATTCATTAATAAATTTATTTTTCATTATTATAAAGCACCTAGAAAAAAATGTAAACTATTTTTTCTGCAGCATATTAAATAAGGGGATTGTTTTAAAACACACCAGCTACCAGTTATATTTACTGTTTTATTTTAGTAATATCATATGCCATAAAGAAGGCTGAACAGGTCAGACATTTGAACTTGGCATCTAGTACAGTACTGGATTTTATAAGAGAAGCTAGACTATTTCTTAAAAATTAAGCCTAATATTGTCATTTTATTATAAATATAAGACCCATCAACAAACATTATGAGGTCAGAACTTGTTACTGAAGTGTCTAAAAATCCTGTTCTGGGCATGGACACTTCTTGAATTAAAGAAATATAATGATGGATTCTTTTCCATTGAGTAAGGGTTATAGAGTTACTATATTAAGAGTGCTAAATCAGTGAATAGAAATACAGGAGAAGATTACAATAATTCACAGTTAGTTAATCAATTAATGTAAAAATGGTGAATGGCTTCCAATAGCAATAAGAATTTCCTACATCTGGCTACCTTAGATTTAAAGTCTAGTGCAAGTTCTAAAGATGTTTTCCCTGATTTAGTTGATACTTGTAATTGTTCTATGGTAGAGGTCTGAGCACCTGCTACTGAATTAAGAGATAAGTTGAAAGTTGAGGATTCTTTGATACAGGTCATGCTGTTGAGTGAATTACCCTAATGCATGACTTAACATGCTCTTGTTTACACAGAAAGAAAGGTTTATACAGTCCTGAAGGAATCAATTTGGATTCTTAAAAAGTCTGATCCAAATTAATCTGCCCTTGTCTGTGGTGTCTTTCTTCCATAGGAATTCTAAGACCACAAGTAGTTCTTTGGTAGTTGCTTGAATCATATATAGTGAAAGTAGGACTTTCATATAAAGTAGGACTATTATATTGTCTTATAATGTATAAAAACTTTGGAACTTTTTTGTCTAGAAGCAGGTGCTACCCTGTAAATTTGTAGGTATTTTATCACAAAGAATAAGTAAGTATTCCTTTGATAAATGATTTCAAACATCCATCTTGGATTAGGTCACAGTATTGTTAGAGATTTTCACTATTTGAATGATTCTAACAAACTTCGGTAAATTGAAGCTTCTTTTCCTGTAAGCCTTCTACAATGTATTATACACACTCCAACTTACCTTTTGTTGTCTTTTTTTACTTTAAGGTTACATTTTTTTCTTAAAGCATAGTTTGCTTATTACAAATCAATTGGCTTTTATTCTTTTCAGACAACTTCAGCATTTTACTTTGAAGGATCTGATGTTCTATGGTGATGGAATTAATGGTAGAAAGCTGTATTATTGTGTAAGGAAATATAATACCTCTTAGGAGTTTAAGAGGAAGATGGAAATATTGGCATTAATGTACTCCATGGAGTGGCGTCAATGGATAGATTTTAGACCATTGTCTTTTTATATATTAGCCAAGATCAAACACTGGTTCATACAATGGCCCTTCTGCTTACAATATATGCAGGTATCCTGCTCCAGAAGTTCCAAAGTGTTAGAAAATAGAAAACAACCATTTCAGTTGTTTTATGTGGAGAACCATTAGTTATACTGATTTATAACTTCATTATTTTTAAGATTATCTAGAAATGCCTAGTCACTTATTGGATATATTCTAAGTTGAAAACTCCATATTTTAATTTATTTTTTCTTATTCAAGTCCTTAATTCAGATTTGAAGCCATTTACAAAAAGAAAGGACAAAGCTCCCTTTATTTCTGTCCTTGAGTCTACCCCTAGAAAACAGCTTGAAAATTTCCTAAAATCTATTTTTTATGTTTCTTTACCAAAAAATTTTGAAGCTTAAACTTTTAATAAAAGAAAGGCTTAATTAAAAAAAATTACACAATTAATTTTTTTAAATCTTTTCTTTTCTAGACTGCTTCTCTTAAATAGTATACCTACTGAAGAGTTAACAATGAATTGATGAGTTGGAATAGATCTTTAGTTCAGGATAATAAGTGGCTGGCAAAGTCCTAAATTCCATAGGAATTTCTACTTGTTCTTTTGAGGTTTAGGAAATTCTTTAACTACAGCCATTAACTTGGGTCTAGAGAGTGTCTTAATTCACCTTCTGTAGATTTGTATTCTGTCAAGCATGTTTACAATGCGACTGTTCTTTCCTTAGAAAACCCTGGAGATTATTCAAATATAAGATCAGGTAAAGCTCAGTAGCAAACAAGAGAGATTCAGGGAGGACAAATTCCAGAAAGTTTCAAAGTCTTGGAGAAAGACTATGTTGGATCAGAATTTTCAGAAGATTTAGCCTATCTATTTAAAAAACTGGCTATTGACTAATTAGTGTTGAGTTTCTTTTAAACAGATTAATTTATCCATTTTGACATTTCAAACCTCAAATGTTATTTTGAAATTATTTTAAGTCAATTTTTTAAAATTAAAAACAATGTTTTTACTGTTTATTGACTTCCCTGTAGCTCAGATGGTAAAGAATTTGCCTGCAATGACAGCGATGCAGGTTCAATCCCTGTGTGGGGAAGATCCTCTGGAGAAGGGAATGGCAACCCACTCCAATATTCTTGCCTGGAGAATCCCATGGACAGAGGAGCCTGGCGAGCTACAGTCCTCTGGGTCTCAAAGAGTCGGACACAACTGAGCGACTAACACTACTACCACTAAGTTAAGTGCAACAGTTAGGATTATAGTGTAACTCTATGTAGAAAATGGAAGCTTTTCTACGAGAAGATTGAGAATCTGACATAAACAGATCCATGATGAACTAGAATAAAAGAGCCATGTCAGTTGGTCAACAGTTTGTGAGTATCAATTAATTTCTGCTCAGCTCATAGACCAGGTGGAGGTGGGGAAGGGGAAGTGTGATTGATAAGAGACCACAGATTGGCAAGACAAGGCGTACACACAGGAAGGCTCTTTAGGGACCTACAAAGTTTGGCCACTCTCTATTCCACAAATTTGTTGCAGATTTATTGTTGTTCAGTTGCTAAGCTCTATCTGACTCTCTTTGCGACTCCATGGACTACACCATGCCAGAGTCTCTGTCCTCCACTATTTCCTGGAGTTTGCCTTAGGATTCATTGCAGTCCCTTGCAATCCAAGGGACTCTTCAAGAGTCTTCTCTGGCACCACAATTTGAAAGCATCAACTCTTCGATGTTCAGCCTTCTTTATGGCCCAACTCTCACATCCATACATAACAGATGGCAAAACCATAGCTTTGACTAGATGGACATTTGTTGGCAAAGTGATGTCTCTGCTTTTTAATATGCTGTCTATGCCCCAAGCCTATGCCCCAACAAGTAACACTGAAGAAGCTGAGTAGGAAGTCAAGAAACACCTGGAGTAACAGGCAAATTTGGCCTTGAAGTACAGAATGAAGTAGGGCAAAGGCTAATAGAGTTTTGCCAAGAGAATGCACTGGTCATAGCAAACACCCTCTTCCAACAACACAAGAGAAGACTCTACACATGGAAATCACCAGATGGTCAACACCAAAATCAAACTGATTATATTCTTGGCAGCCAAAGATGGAGAAGCTCTATACAGTAAAACAAGACCAGGAGCTAACTTTGGCTCAGATCATGAACTCCTTATTGCGAGATTCAGACTTAAATTGAAGAAAGTAGGGAAAACCACTAGACCATTCAGGTATGACCTAAATCAAATCCCTTATGACTATACAGTGTAAGTGAGAAATAGATTTAAGGGACTAGATCTGATAGAAAGAGTGCCTGATGAACTATGGACGGAGGTTCATGACATTGTACAGGAGACAGGGATAAAGACCATCCCCAAGAAAAAGAAAAGCAAAAAAGTAAAATGGCTGTCTGAGGAGGCCTTACAAATAGCTGTGAAAAGAAGAGAAGTGAAAAGCAAAGGAGAAAAGGAAAGATATTCCCATCTGAATGCAGAGTTCCAAAGAATAGCAAGGAGAGATAAGAAAGCCTTCCTCAGTGATCAGTGCAAAGAAATAGAGGAAAACAACAGAATGGGAAAGGCTAGAAATCTCTTCAAAAAAATTAGAGACACCAAGGCAACATTTCATGCAAAGATGGGCTCGATAAAGGACAGAAATGGTATGGACCTAACAGAAGCAGAAGATATTAAGAAGAGGTGGCAAGAATACACAGAAGAACTGTACAAAAAAGATCTTCACAACCCAGATAATCACAATGGTGTGATCACTTACCTAGAGCCAGACATCCTGGAATGTGAAGTCAAGTAGGCCTTAGAAAGCATCACTATGAACAAAGCTAGTGGAGGAGATGGAATTCCAGTTGAGCTATTTCAAATCCTAAAAGATGATGCTGTGAAAGTGCTGCACTCAATATGCCAGCAAATCTGGAAAACTCAGCAGTGGCCACAGGACTGGAAAAGGTCAGTTTTCATTCTAATCCCAAAGAAAGGCAATGCCAAAGAATGCTCAAACTACTGCACAATTGCACTCATCTTACACGCCAGTCAAGTAATGCTCAAAATTCTCCAAGCCAGGCTTCAGCAATATGTGAACCGTGAACTTCCAAATGTTCAAGCTGCTTTTAGAAAAGGCAGAGGAACCAGAGATCAAATTGCCAACATCCGCTGGATCATCAAAAAAGCAAGAGAGTTCCAGAAAAACATCTATTTCTACTTAATGACTATGCCAAAGCCTTTGACTGTGTGGATCACAATAAACTGTGGAAAATTCTGAAGGAGATGGGAATTCCAGACCACCTGACCTGGGCCTCTTGAGAAATCTGTATGCAGGTCAGGAAGCAACAGTTAGACCTGGACATGGAACAACAGACTGGTTCCAAATAGGAAAAGGAGTATGTCAAGGCTGTATATTGTCACCCTGTTTATTTAACTTATATGCAGAGTACATCATGAGAAACGCTGGGCTGGATGAAGCACAAGCTGGAATCAAGATTGCCTGGAGAAATATCAATAACCTCAGATATGCGGATGACACCACCCTTATGGCAGAAAGTGAAGAAGAACTAAAAAGCCTCTTGATGAAAGTGAGAGAGCAGAGTGAAAAAGTTGCCTTAAAGCTCAACATTCAGAAAACTCAGATCATGGCATCTGGTCCCATCACTTCATGGCAAATAGATGGGGAAACAGTAGAAACAGTGTCAGACTTGATTTTTTGAGCTCCAAAATCACTGCAGATGGTGATTGCAGCCATGAAATTAAAAGACGCTTACTCCTTGGAAGGAAAGTTATGACCAACCTAGACAGCATATTAAAAAGCAGAGACATTACTTTGCCAGCAAAGGTCCGTCTAGTCAAGGCTATGGTTTTTCCTTCCAGTGGTCATGTATGGATGTGAGAGTAGGATGATGAAGAAAGCTGAGCGCCGAAGAATTGATGCTTTTGAACTGTGGTGTTGGAGAAGACCTTTGAGAGTCCCTTGGACTGCAAGAAGATCCAACCAGTCCATCCTAAAGGAGTTCAACCCTGGGTGTTCATTGGAAGGACTGATGTTGAAGCTGAAACTCCAATACTTTGGCCACCTCATGTGAGGAGTTGACTCATTGGAAAAGACCCTGATGCTGGGAAGGATTGGGGGCAGGAGGAGAAGGGGACAACAGAGGATCAGATGGCTGGATAGCATCACCGACTCGACGGACATGAGTTTGGGTAAACTTTCTTAGTTGGTGATGGACAAGGAGGCCTGGCGTGCTGCGATTCATGGGGTCGCAAAGAGTGAGACACGACTGAGCGACTGAACTGAATTGAACTAAACTAGGTTTGTCATAGCTTTCCTTCCAAGGAGCAAGCGTCTTTTAATTTCTTTGCAGATTTAGCAGATCTGTAAAGTCAGAACCTACTTGGACTGGATTGGAGACTTATCAAACAGATACCATCCATCAGCTCTCTGACACATACATTCAACAGAAACTCCAGGGCAAAACAAAACCACACAAAATAAAACTTTGTATTTAGAAAGAAAAGGAAAAACAAAGCAAGCAGCAGGAGAATAAGCTGGTCAGTAGAAAATGTATTTATCCAGTGGTCTAACTCCAAAATAGAAAATCGAGTTACCTTGTACAAAGACATAGGCTTAATTAGCAAATGTTGCACTTCCAAATCAAAGAACTAATTACTGAAAAAAAAAAAAAAAATGACATCTCATTACCTTATACAAAGACCTGAGTCTGGTGGCCTTATGCAAAGATTCATTTGGCTTCAGATCCTAGAACAAAATGAATTCAGCAACAAGAGCTCAGCAATACCAGTCAGATCATTGCTGGGCTTGCATCTCTGGCAGTAGATGAGTGGAGTTTGGGCACAAAGGCCCCAGTGAGCACACCTAAGGGCTACCTTGGATGATGCCATGCAGGGGTCTTCTAAATTATGTCGGTGGCACTTGCAGAATTCTCAAAGAATAATGAGGCTACCATTTATCTCCTAAAATAAGCACATTTACATGCATTGCTCACTGTAGTCAGGGAGAGCAGGGCTGGCCAGGCACATTCTCTCTGAGCAGAGCAGAGTGCTAATCTTATTTGGGTTTTGGAGAAGCATGGAACCTGGGGACCAGTGGGCTTTCGGAAGGGGGCTGGCATTGTTAGAAGTGTGCTTCCTCACGCGTGACTGCTATTGACGGATTGGCCCTCTGTGGAGTGTGTGTAGATCAAGTCTATCTCTACATAGCTAAATTACAGAAGCCAGAGATTGACACTGATTGGCTGACTTGCAAAAGCATGTTCCCTGAATTGAGCTGTCACTGATTAATTGAACAGGCTTAAAATACATTCTGGGAGCTACTTATTACCATGGCTACAGAGCAATTCATTTTTTTTCTAAGTTTTTGGAAACTTTTAAAATTCCGTTTTGAAGGAAGACTGTACTAGGTCTGATCCTTGGCTCTGTCACTTAATTTGCTTAATAGCTCTGTGTTTGGGGAGATTACTGGATCACTCGAAACCTCAAGAACAATGAAATGACTGTGTCTACTTTGCATGATTAGAAAACAATATGTTAAAAGCACCTTGTATTTAGTTCACATTTAATAAATAATACATGTTATTTTATAATCTAAAATAGACAAAAATAAAAACACTTTATAGAAAGCTTATTATGTGCCAGTTTTTTTCCAGGCTTTCACATATTGTATTCATTTGAACCTAAAAGCAACCCTCTAGTATAGGTACTATATTCTCATTTCCCTCATGTTACAGATAAGAAAATGGAGACACAAGGCCATTAAGCAAAATGCTCTATGTCACATGGTTACTAACTGGTAGAGCTGAGGTTTGAACTTAGGTAGTCTGCACTTTTGTGCTTAACCACTATACTAAACTGCTAATCTAACATACAATGAAGAAATACGTGGTAAATGTGTATGTATTATTTATAAGTGTGTACATATTTATAGAGATAAAGAAACTACCAGAGAATGATGAAGAGGGATCAAATTTTCAACAAATGTATTGGGGAAACGGCACTGGGTTAATTAAAGAAAATCAATTAGAAAATTTCTTCTTCCTGTAATAGTAATTTGAACCATTTTTTCCATCCAGGACAATAGGAAAAGCTGGACAAAAATTATAAAAAGAAAGGAGATTGAAGTCATGGAAAACTTTAAATAGTAATGAAGAACCACTGGGATAATCTTCAGGATAAGACTGATTTTAGCTGAGTGTTCATATCATTTAGAGCCATCTTTTCCTGGAGCCATTTGCTGACAGGCAGAAGAGGGCATTGAGAAGCTGAGCAGACATTTTTACAGCCTTGTGGGGTTGAAGGGAAGAGAGCTGAAGAATCAGCCAACTAAAGATGGGGCCCTCTTTGCCACTCCACGGACTGTAGCCGGCCAGGCTCCTCTCCATGGGATTTTCCAGGCAAGAATACTGGAGTGGGTAGCCATTTCCTTCTCCAGGCGATTTTCCTGACCCAAGGATCAAACCCAGGCCTCCTGCACTGCAGGCAGATTCTTTACTGTCTGAACCACCAGGGAAGCCCGGAGATCTGGTGGACCCACCTTAGTTTGATAACCCAGAGACATGCATGGGCAGAGCTATTTGTAACAGCCACAAATTGGAAGAAAAAGAGCCCAAAGCACATAAATACCACATGGCATATCCTTACAAAGAAATACATTACAGCAAAGACCAAGAAAGCACCAAAGCACGTGAAACTACATAGATGAATGGAAAAGTTAGTGGATGAAGCCCTGCACAAAATACCATAAACAGTGTTATTCCATTTATATTAAGTTCAAAATCAGGCAAACTTAAAACACAATATTTGGCATGCATACATACATGTTAAATATATATAAGAAATCAAAGAAACTATTATGATAAAATTTGGAGCAGTGAGTATATTTGAGTCAGAAACAGAAATAAACATAAATGCTAACAACAGAGAAATACTCTAAGATGCTGGAGAAGGAAATGGCAACCCACTCCAGTATTCTTGCCAGGAGAATCCCATGGACAAAGGAGCCTGGTGGGCTACAGTCCATGGGGTCACAAAGAGTCAGACACGACTGAGCGACTAACACACACACGCTCTAAGATGCATCCATAAAAAGATATCTTTTGTGGGCATTACAGTTATGTTTTCAAAATATTCAACACTATGAGAAAAAATACTTGTAATATGAAAAATAAAAATGTAAGAATTGAGAAGAATATATACAGTATAATTTCAATTATGCAAAATATATAGTTATGTATGTGTGAGCATATAACACACATGTATGATTTAAGGGAAAGATTGGCAAAAAGTATATGAAATGTTTTATTTCTGGTTATTAGAATGGCCATAAATCTTATTGTTTCACTTTTTTATGTCCTGTATTTCCCATTTTTCTACTGTCAATTTTTTTTAAATACATGAAATAAATTTTTGATGAAAGAGAAAAGTTGTATAGTTAATTTTACCATCTTCCAATATCTCAAAGAGGTAAAAAACAATTCATGGCCATTTAATTCTATGTAAGAGAGAATCCATAACTTTCCTTAGTAGTTTATCTCAAGGTTAGTATTTTAAATCTTATTTAAATTCCTGAAATCTTCCTTGGATTGGGAATCCTTAGATAGAAGCTACATAGTAATTTATCATATTTATGTTCATAATATACAAATATTTGAGCAATCAGGAGTTTTCCTCTCTTAATATTAATGCAATTCAATCATATAAGAAGGTGATAAAATTCTACTTATTGCAAGTACCATTTGTTATTTAAGCAGGAAAATATTGTAATTTGTCTCAGATGGATTGTTGGTGCAGTCTGGAAAGCAAATAGATTGGAAGCAGGTGGTCTTTATTTGTTTAGCCCCCTGGGAGATAAAGCGTCTTATTAAATGTAGTGCCACTCCAGTCTCAGCAGAAGAGTTCTACAAATCGCCATATTTAGAGCTTAGAATACAATGTCTGATTTTAAAGACAAATTTTGTGAGAAAGTTCAAAGAAGCTGTTTAAAATTAATTGGCCACTTTTTATAACTGAGCAAATATAGTTAGAAATCCAAATATATAAAATAAGTCCATTTTCACAGTGAAAAGCTATTAATGGATAGTTTTTTGTTTATATCAGTTTAACTCTTTTTCTAGCATCAAGTACATTCAGTTTAATCTAGGAAATCACTTTATATCATATGTATGAACATGGCAGAAGGACATCAGAAGCTCCTACTTCAGAATTATAAACACAACCTGGCTACCTTTAAAAGTAAGAGATCAGATTCATCAAAATCAGCAACAATCATGAACCTAAGCATAATTCTTAGATGACATGGTTCCCTGTCCAGAAAATTATTTCTATAGAAGAAAAATATATAAGTAGAAAAAATGAAAGCTTGAAATTAAGGAAGGGGGGAGATAAGCAAATATATCCTCATGTGAACAGCCAACTCACTGGAAAAGACCCTGACGCTGGGAAAGATTGAAAGCAGAAGGAGAAGGGGGCATCAGAGGGTGAGATGGTTGGATGGGGTCACTGATTCAATGGACACGAACTTGGGCAAACTCCGGAAGATAGTGCAGGACAAGCAGGCATGGCTTGTTGCAGTCCCTGGAGTCGCAAAGAGTTAGACACGACTGAGTGACTGAACAACAACAACATCCTCGTTTTCCCCAACTGTTTTCTTTTTTAAAAACGTCTTCCCTTGAATTGTAGTAGGATGAAATATTCAACTGTGTCACCTTAGTATAGGAAGGTCAAGTCATTTTAGAATTGGTTTTTTAACTGATGGGGGAACCATAATTCCACTCCCAAAATTTTCCTGTGAAAAATTCAATAACCTCTCTTGACTCTTCTGCCCTTTGACACAAATGAAGTAAACAGTGTTGTCAGATTTTTAAAGAGCTGCGAATGTATCAAGTAAGACCCACCCACCCACCATGGGAGCATACGGGGGACTCGCCTTGCACCAGGACTGGGAAAAAGGCGTTTGTGGGAAGAGCCTCTGCATTCTCGAAGAGGCCTATGGTCACTCTTCTCTGTAGGACAGAAATTACAGGCAGAAATTCTACTTGAAATGAGACCCTCGATTCAGTGGGGATGATGGGATCCCAGGATGATTGCACTTAATCACCAAAGACAAGGTGGGAAAAACAGTCTGACTTGTAGAGACCTATGTGGTGTTGACTATTGATCACGGTATCCTTAGAAAATACATAGTTGGAAGCCTGCTGAATTTTAAGTTCATCTGTATAAACTGAAGAGTTCTAGGTCTAGTAAACAGATGCCTAACTTGAATCATCAAAGCAAAGAATCCTGCTGTAACTGAGAAGGACCCTATGGAGAATTGTGCAGGATCTGGTCACATATCCTGCGGCACCCTCACTCCCCACCTGGCTTTTAAAAATGCTTTGCCAAAACCCTTCGGGGAGCTCAAGGCTTTTTAGGGCATGAGCCACCTTGTCTCCTTGTGTGGCCCTGCAATAAACCCTTTTCTGTTCCAAACTCCAATTTTTCAGTTTGTTGGGCCTTACTGTGTGTTGGGCGCAAACTTGTGTTAACACTAGCCCCTCAATCAATTCTCAGAGTTAAGTGAGCTTACAGCCTTAATGAGAATGCCAGTGGGGTAGGAAAACCTTGCAGGTCTGGAGTAAGGAGGCTGTCTATGCTCTAAATCAATATCCAATTTATGGTGCTGGTTTTCCCATAGCCAAGACTCATGGGTCCAGGAATCAGTGGATAGAAATAGGAGTTGTTTCCCTTACTTTTAATCCCAATGATCCAACAGCAAAATTTCTGCTATCACCACAGCTTTAGGCTCTGGCTGTCTAGAGCAGGGGCCCCCAGCCTCCAGGACCTAATGCCTGGTGATGCGTGGTGGAGCTGATATAATAATATAATAATAGAAATAAAGTACACAATAAATGTAATATACTTTAATCATCCTGAAATCATCTCTCCCCTATCCTGGTCCCTGGTGCCAAAAAGGTTGGTGATGGTTGATCTAGAGGTCTTTGTTCCAGAGCAAAGAATGCTCCCAGCAGGAGGCACAACAGTGGTTCTACTGAACTGTCACCTGCATGTTGGGCTATTCATGCATTTGAATGAATAGGTAAAAAATGAGGTTACTGTACTGCCTGGGGAGACTAATCCTGATTACCAAGAGGAAATTGGGTTGTCAGTACACAACAGAAATAAGGAAGAATATATATAGAACACAGGAGAGCCCTTTATGTCTTATCATTAAAGTCAACAGAAAACTACAACAATCAATTCAGGCAGGAAATGATCACCCACAGCCTTCAGGAGTGAAAGTATGGGTCACCTTACCAAACAAAGAACCATGGCCAACAGAGGTGCTCACTAAAGACAGAGAGAACATTTCCTGGGTGATGGAAAAGGATAGTTAGAAATACGAGCAGCAAAAATAAGAGCTGTAATACTTACAAGTATTTCTTCCTTACTGTGTTATAAATACATTTGTGAGTGTATGTATATAAAATATTTTTGTTTTCTTTCCTCTCTTATCCCCTTATCATCTAACATAAGGTGTATATATACCAGTTAACTTTATGTTGCATTGTTCAAATTGGAAGCAATCAAAAAAGAAGAGTGAACATCACCCAAGTTCTTTGCATCCTTTTCTGAGGATGACCACATTTTTGGTTGTACTCAGGATAGTCGTATCATGTTACGCAGACGTACAACTTTGTTATTACCTTTATTTGGAGATTAAGCATGTCTTAAAAGAGATATGTTTGGATGCCAAGTTGAAAAGGGATGGAATGTTTTAAATGTCTGCTAGGCTATGTTACAGTCCTGAGTTATTCAGCCAAACACCAAGGCTATGAAGGTGTTTGGTAGATATGATTAAGGTCCATAATCAGTTGAGTACAAAAGGGTGATTACCCTGGATAATCTGTGTGGGCCTGACTCAGTCAGTGGAACGTTCTTAAGAGTTGATATTTCCTTGAAGAAGAAGAAATCCTACCTACACAGCAGCTATGACCCATGCCTACGAGTTCAAGGCTGCCTTCCCAAGAGCCTACCCTCTGGATTTCAGACTTGCCTAGCCAGACACCACATCACATGAGTCAAATGCTCACACTAAATCTCTAAATGTGTATTTCTTACTGGTGTGTTTCTCTGGTTGAACTCTGACTAATAACCTATCTTATTCTCAGTATGAAAGCACTAAATGTAAAGTTCAGAATATATTACAGGAACCTCAAAAACTACTTTATTTAAATAGCTTTATTTTATATTTCAGTAAAATAGTTCAGCAAAATCCCTTTAATTATTGTATCTTTTGTAACCCACTATCTTGGTATAGTGCTTGGTGAATTAATGAGTATTTAAAACATGTTTAGCAAAAAGCAAGTAAATGAAGGAATCAATTACTAAATTATGATTACAGCTGCAGAGATTTATAAACAGTATATCATGGCAGAGAATTTTTACAAATCACTACATTTTGTAGATTTGAAACAATTAAACAGATGCTAGCAGTTAGTTAACTGCAATTTCACTTTGTTTCTCCCAAAATGATGCTCTTAAGAATGATAATGAAACAACTAGGCGATGAGGGTAATTTGCTCCTTAATAAACATCCCCAGGAAAGGGGAGGCTATTACTATTTTGAGTGTTACAAAACCTCCCTACGACTCATGACTCAAAGGATTTAGGAAGGCTCCTGAGGAGAATCAGTCCAGCCATTTGTTTCCCAAATGCTTCCCTGGTTTCACTCTAATAAATGGGAGAAATCATGGAGAGAACTCTGCTGAAAATTGACCCAGGCATTAGGTGGCACAAATGTGACATAGAATCACATGTGGCGTGGAATCACTGTTTTTACAACAAAGGGAACAAGACAAGGAAAGGGGAGATGTAAGAAAAGAAAGGAGCAAAAGAGGTGCTTTGGACTTTAAAAGCAAGTAGAGGGATGTTGATGATGCTGCTGTCAATGAAATGTATCTAAGATCACAGAAAAGAGCAAATAAAAAAGGAAATGAGGGTCGTTGGTGGTTCAGTGGTTAAGAATCCACCTTGCAATTCAGGGGGAGACGGTTTGATCCCTGGTCAGGTAGCTAAGATCCCACATGCCATGGGGCAACTAAGCTCATGTACCGCAACTACGGAACCCACATGCCTCAACTAGAGAGCCTGAGTGCTGCAAACTACAGAGCCCACATGCTCTGGAGCTCCAACAAAAGATCCCATGGGCTGCAACTAAGACTCGATGCGGCCAAAAAAAATTAATTAATTTTTTTAAAAAAGAAAATGAGAAACCAAAAGAGGTTAAAGTTCTAGCAAAAAACTACTTTCTCAGGAAAAATACTATGATTAGAATAGACCTGATAGTATGACCAATAGTGAGAGAAAAGAGATCAGTGCTGTACAGTCAGGTAGGAATCAGGATAAACATTACTGAATTTCATCTGCCCGACTCAGGCAAAATTTTGAAAACTGATAGAAAACACTCAAGAGATGATGCTGAACTCAGAAGACTGTGAACTCTCTCTCTCAAGGTTATAGATGTGGAGGCTCTTCTTTTCAGAGCAACTATAAAACAGTCTCATTAGGATGGAGAAGAGTTGCTCTGGGTATCTACAATCCGAGTGCTTCTATTTCCATCAAAAGGGCTGACAGAATGTAGAATTTAAAAAATGGTTACAAATTTTTAAACACTCCTGCCATTAAGAGAACCTCTTCAGCCTGGGAGGCTGACTGCTTTGACCAACAGAATACTACAAATTCATATCATGCAATGATTGAGGCTATGTGGTCAAACCCATGCAACTCCTACCTGGTTCCTTTGAGATGCTTGCTCCAAGGATGCTTCCTCCCAGAACTCAGATGCCTCTTTGACTGAAGCTCGAGCCACAGGAAGGGGCCATGTGTGGGTACCTGGTGAACCATCCCAGCTGAACCCAGCCTGAATTCCTCCCAGACCAGACTGAGATGCATGAGTGAGCACCCTGCCAGGTGATTCCTGCCTCCCTACTGCCATTCCATCCCCAGAGATGGAACAGTGGTCTCTGACATCCTGATATCAGGCAGTAGAGATAAGCCTCCCCTAACAGAATCAGGGAGTATAAAAAAACAGTTGTTTAATACCCCTCAGTTGAGGGGAGTTTGTTACCCAGCATAGGTGGCTGAAATCCAGAAAAACACACTCTACCCATTTTTCAGATGTATCTATACCTTCTGGGATGTTAACTCCACCAGTTTGGGGATAATATCTTCAAATTTTTTAAAAAAGATAAAACTATTGTCTTGACAGGTATTTCCAGCTTTGATAAGGTTTAGAAGTAAATAGTTAATGAAATAAACCAACCCACAGTATTAAAATTCTATTTTAAATTCAACCTTAATTCATTCAAAATTGATAAAAATGTTTGCACATTGAGATTCTGACAGATGTGCCTTGTAATCCCATTTTAAAGTAGGAAATTGAAAAGATGGTTTTAAGTAAGTAATCTTAAAGTGAAAGATATACATTTAAATATTTCAGAGAATTTAAATGAATAAATTGCAAATCTGGCTCTGTTTAAGGGAGCTTCTTAACATCAACTTCAGCTTATTGCTCACTGAATTTTTTTAAGTCTAATTTATATAGTAAATTAAGGTCAAAACAAGACCTTTAAGAAGATAGAAAAACACACAACAGGAAACTTCCTTGCTGCTGCTGCTACTGCTAAGTCACTTCAGTCGTGTCCGACTCTTCACAACCCCATAGACGGCAGCCCACCAGGCTCCGCCATCCCTGGGATTCTCCAGGCAAGAGTACTGGAGTGGGGTGCCATTGCCTTCTCCGAAACTTCCTTGCAACCCACTACAAGTAGGTCAGTGATGACCCCTACTTTAAGACTGGGGCAAAAAGGTAAATGAAGATGCCAAAATCAGGACTGAAAGCTTCCCATCCTGACCCAGTTTGTGTGGTCACAGAGGTGTCCAACATAATTAGAGTGTCCGTACAGTTTATCATGCAAATTAGGACTAATTTTTTTTTCAGAATAAATAGGGAATTATTAAAAGCTAAACAAGAATAACAAGCATAACCTGGGAGTCTCTGGCACACTAAGACTTTTATCCAAGACTTCATCAGTAGTACCACATGTGGGTGAACCATCAGCCAATGAAGCTAATTTTCAGATTCCTCACTTGCACAGGTCCAGGTTATTCACTGAATTTTCATCAGATAAAAAGCATAGGTGACTATGCTCAGCTTATAATTAAAAATCTAAATAATAATTTAATAAACACTGAATATTAATTTAAAATGCAAGCAATTCTAAATGATCTTTACATGCACAAAACTATACCTTTTTAATGAATGCTAAAAAATGTACATTTGGAAGGGGAGGGAGGCTCAAGAGGGAGGGGATATACATATATATAATTATGACTGAGTTGCAATGATGTACAGCAGAAACCAACACAACATTGTAAAGCAATTATCCTCCAATAAAAAAAATTTAAGAACATTGATAAAGATATTGAGGAAAAAGTCACTAAAAAGGAAAATGAAAAGGGCAGAAAAGAACAATTTTTTCCCACAGATCAAACACCAGAGTTAGAGTTCCAGGGAAAGAACAGTTCTTGCAACACACAAGAGGTTATTTGCTGCTTCTTGGGGCATATGCTGAATGACTCACACTGATTTCTTCCAGAAAAAAATGATGGCCCCTCCTCTAATTCTGAACAAAAACAAGTGTTGGTAATTCCACACTGTGTAAATACCAAAAGACTTTAAGCTGCAGCTTAGAATAATTCCTCTTATTTATTTACGAGTACAAAAACTAAAAACATGTGGTTATCAGCCTTTTCTCCAAATGAAGACATTTAAGTCATTATTCATTCATTTATGTATGTAAACCACATACTTGTATCCAAGACAACTTATCATATTGGGTACTTTTGCTCTACTGTTACATAAATAAAGATGAAGGAATAAGAGTTTTAAAAAGATGGTTTATGAGAACAGTAGTTCTAACCAGAATTCTAAGGAAAATTGTCCCAAATTCAACTGAATTTCTTGAGAGTGGAGACCAACAAGACATCTTTTACTATTTTTTGATGAAAGGATCTCACCTCCTGTACTCTTTCAGTATGATTCTTACTTCTTTACCTCGTAATCGCTTTGTAATTTTTCTGGCTTAAAAAATTTCTCCAATTTCATCTTCAGTTGTGGGTCCCCAAACTGAATACTACTAAGCAAAGAACAAAGTTTTGAGTTTCCACATAAAAGGTAAATTAGGAAAACTCCTGGTAGTAAACAAAGAAAACAGAACAAAGTGACGTGCAAATGAAAACAAAAATGAAAAAGCAACCAAAAAAATAGAACTTGTTCTGTAATCAGAAACAGTTACAAAATTCAAAAGTCCAGTGAGAAGGGGAAAAAAATAGAACCATAAGTGAAATCTTAAAGAAACAGTAAGCAAAATTGTAAGTGTAATTTTAAACAATATTTCTGTTTATAGAGATAATGTAAGCTAACTGAAAAAAAAGAAAGAAAGAAACCAATACCTAAAAGCATCATGGATAAAAAGGCCCCAAAGACACAGAGGTGAACAGATAGGGTTTTGAGGACTCTCTGTAGGCTCACTACAAGCAGGTGCACATGGACGGGCTGTTACCCGGAAGTGCACCTCCCTCTGCAGCCACGCACTCATCTTCTCAATCTCTCAGCTTAAAAGTGCAGGCCTTGGTCCTGCCAACTCTTTTCACGAGAAATATAACATTTAGGTTTCTGGTTGCTTGTTTTAGGGGCTATTTAAAAGAAGACCTGGGACTTCCCTAGTGCTCCAGCGGTTGAGAATCTGCCTGCCAATGCAGGGGACACAATTTTGATCCCTACTCTGGGCAAATAGATGGGGAAACAATGGAAACAGTGACAGACTTTATTTTCTTGGGCTCCAAAATCACTGCAGATGGTGACTGCAACCATGAAATTAAAAGACGTTTACTCCTTGGAAGGAAAGTTATGACCAACCTAGAGAGCATATTAAAAAGCAGAGACATTACTTTGCTAACAAAGGTCTGTCTAGTCAAGGTTATGGTTTTTCCAGTAGTCATATACGGATGTGAGAATTGGACCATAAAGAAGGGTGAGCACCGAGGAACTGATGCTTTCAAACAGTGGTGTTGGACAAGACTCTTGAGAGTCCCTGGGACTGCAAGGAGCTCAAACCAGTCAGTCCTAAAGGAAATCAATCCTGAATATTCATTGGAAGGACTGAAGCTGAAAGTCCACTACTTTGGCCACCTGATGCCAAGAGCCAACTCATCAGAAAAGACCCTGATGCTGGGAAAGATTGAAGGCAGGGGGAGAAGGGGCCAACAGAGGATGAGATGGTTGGCTGGCATCACCAACTCAATGCACATGAGTTTGAGCAAGCTCTGGGAGATGGTAAAGGACAGGGAAGCCTGGCGGGCTGCAGTCCATGGGTCGCAAAGAGTCAGACACGACTGAGAGACTGAACAACAGCAACAACTCTGGGGAAATCCCACATGCTGAGGAGCAATTAAGCCTGCTTCTCACAACTACTGAATCCATGCCTAGAGCCTGGGAGCCACAACTATTGAAGCCTGTGCACACTGGAGCCCATGCTCTACAGCAAAAACCACCACAATGAGAAGCTGGCACAGAGCAACAAAGCGTAGCACCTGCTCACCACAACTAGAGAAAGACCACCCGCAGCAGTGAAGACCCACCACAGCCAAAAAATCAAATAAAAAAAGAAGAGGATGTGCAAAGGATCCATTACACAGCATCCAGCATGTGACCTCCATCTAACCCCAAATTCCAATGATGTTTTCCCAGCCAGCGTCCCTCCCAGCCATCTTCCCCATCGGCTCCCCTTTCCACCCTTTTTCCCATCTCCTCCATGGGCTCCTTTCCATCCTTTCCCCTAAATGACTCCAGTTTCACTGTCACCCGTTTCCTTGCATATCCATCTCCCACAGCTCAACTGAAGCAATTCAGCTCTGAGTCTGAGTTGCTATGAGAAAGTGAGTTCCACGAGGGGGGAATTGGGTATGTTTGGTTTGCTTGCATCTCCAGCACCTGAGAAAATGAAAGACCTACAATAGACATTCAATAAATGATTGTTGAACGAATGCGCAATGGAGAAATGAATCGATGACCTGTACACCCATACAAATGACAGCGCTTTTCAAATCAGCTTCCAGAACACTCAGCTATCCCCCTCACCTCGCACCAGCCCCTCTCCCCCACACACAGCTAGACAGCAATGAGCTAAGAAATAACACATTTCTCTCTGTTTTACCTGACCTGAGAAAAACAGTCACATTCCCAGCAAATCTATGCTGCTAATTCTTTCCCTCATGGAAAAAAGACACAGCAACCATGTTCTTTAAGGATCTATATCAATGCTGGTAATACCCAGGTCCACCCTATGGTGGGGCTTAAGTGAAGTTCCTCACCTTTTTCTCTGGAAAATTTTCTTCAGTGCAGCCAAATTAGCAAAATGCTTTAATGAAGTGAATGGTGCATTCCATGGGAGGTTCCTTCCAGGGAAATTTAAAACTGATATTGAATCAGATGTGACAGTACATTATTAGGATTTAAATGTGAAGCTCCTCCCTCCTTAAAAATAAAAAAAGATGGTGTTTGAAGACTTATCCCTCAGGTTCTCATCAGGTGACGGCTGGGCTGCCCCATCCTCCACGTGAGAAGTCAAGGGGTTTGCTTGTGACTTGTCTCTCCTCACATGACTGAAATCTCTGTTTTCCAAATCTAATCTTTGGATGGCTGGTGTTGGACTCTCCTCATGGGGAAAGGCTATCACAAAATGTCCATCCTCTTTACAAGAGTGCTCCCCAAAATGGACAAGCATTTCTGCTCCACAGAGTCCCAGGCAGTATGATGCTGGCTTGTTAGGTGTTACCTGAATCTTGCCTGTGTAAACCAGGTTAGGCTCCAGGCGGTGCTCTCAGGTAGTAACTTGCTGCATCATATATAAAGGTCTTTTATTCTTCCTGGGGGAGGAAGTGCCACACTGAAGAGAACAAGCTGAAAGCTGTGATACAGATTGCAAATTTACTTCCAGAATAACTGTACTTGATTTTAATACCACCTATGTTATAGGAGTAAACATGCTTTTCTATGTCCTTGCTACATGGATATTGTCATCATTTTTGGTGCTGCCTGTTAGACAAGGAAAAACTATTAGTGGGTTTTTGTTGTTTTTTTAAAATAATTTTATTGAAATGCAGTTGATTAACAATACTGTGCTATTTCAAGTGAAACTATTAGTGTTCATATATATGTAAATATATTTATATTTCTTTACCAGTATGGTTGGACATTAGTTCAAATGTTTATTGCTATTTATATTCCTCCTCCATTCATTTTTCTATTAGAACATTTTTTAAATTCATTTATTTGAACTCTTTACATATTGAGAAATTAATATTTACCTGTAAAATTGTATGCAGGTAATTTTTCCCCATTCAACATTTGTCTTTTAGTCTTATTCATGGTATATTATGCCAGTCAGAACTCAGTTTTTTAAAAGAATAATATTTAATCAATCCATCAATACTTCCTTCTATGATTCCTTAAGGTAAATACTTTTTAGAAGTATAAACTAGGAGAAAATAAGGCAATCTCTAAATTTCTGGTGTTTGTTGCTCAAAAAATAATGGTAAAAAGCTGGAATCCCTCTAAAGATCTATAGGGAATGATTAAATTATTTTTCACCCAACATACTGCCATTAAATAATTCCTGTGACACAAATGGGAAAAGATTAAAGTGATCCCTAGAGCCTTTGAGCAACTTACTAAACTTCTCTGAACCTTAGTTTATTTATCTGTGAAATGGGGTTATAAAGCGGTTTCACAGAACTGCTATGGTGATAACCAGGACAATGCACATAAAGGATCTCTCACACTGATACATAATTTCTACTAAATAGCATAAAGTATATTTATAATTGAAAAGATTTAAATGGAAAAGACAAAAGTAACCATAGCCATTGTGTTCAGAATAGCAGGTTAATTTTTTCTTTGTTTTTATTATTTCAATAAAAATTTAAGATAAATATGCTTATGCGTTTTACCTCCTCCAAGGGATCATGCAACCTAAGACATAGAGGTTACCTTCAGAAGAGCAGATGGATTAACTCAGAGAGGAGAGAATAGTGATTGTGGCGATGGAGGAGTGAGTTATGAGAAATGATTAAAGATAAAGATTATGTCTGGTGTTGCTAAGTAATGACTGAGGGGGGACCAATAATTGCTACAAAATCTGACAGGAGAAATACTGAACAGGCAGGAGGAATTATTTAATCAGATTTAAAGCAGGGTAGCTAGAAGAGTACAAGGAAGAAAAGAAAAATTCACCCTGAATGGGAGAGAAAACTTTCTGACAGTAAAAATGATTATTTAAGAAAAGTCTTCCAAGAAAAGTGATAAAAGCCCATCCCTAAGGATATTTAAAATAAGGTTGGATAGAAACCAAGAGAGTGTATGCCACAGAGAACCGCAGTGCTTTGATTCAGTGTAGCTTCCATCTCTGATTTTATAGCAGCCTTGAAAAAAAAAAATAAATCATTCAGTCATGGTGAGGGATTAAAATGTGACTGAAGCAAGCAAGTGTTTCAACAGTTATGAAGGGTCCAGTTTCCATGCCAGGCACAAAACTAACCTGAGCCAGTGTCTGTGCCTGGAATGTGACCTGCCCCATATGACCAGAAACCGGACTAGGGGGACAGCTGCCATGGATGTGATGGGAGTAGGGCATCAGCAAATTACTTGTGGCTGAGACAAAACCTGGATACCCATCAACCAGTTCCTGAATCACAAAATACTAAGCTCAGAGGGAAAACTGATCTCACCACTTACTTTGAAGATAACGAAAAGTTCTGCTTATTGAGTATGTGTCATATACCAACACAGTATATCACTGTGTTAGGTGCTTTACTATAATCTCTTTGGATTCTCCAATGTGAACAAACTTGGGGGGTGGTTATTGATATTCACACTTTGAAAATGAGGGAACAGAGGCTCAAAGAGAGTAAGTCCTGTCCCAAGTTTGAATGGGTGGAAAGAGCCAAAATAAAGGGTCCAACCAGGTTTACGTATTTCTCAAGGCTATGCCTCTTCTCCCTACACACTGCTATCTCAGTAAACAAAAAATGAGAGTGAGTGACTCATACGACATCAGACAGTCCAATGCAAAGCCCAGACCAGAGCTGAGAATCCTGTTCTTCCTCTCTGTCCTTAACCAATACCAGTTCTCATCCTTATCTTATTGGGTCCCTGTTTCTCCCCGTTAAACCCTCTCCTCATGATGAGAAACCTGTATTTTTGATGTTTATGAACTGGGGATTGGAAGAAAGAACATGCATGTGTAAATGTAGCCTTTTGATTTCTTGTTTCTTTTCTATTCCATTCCAAAATTTTTGCATTATTCAACTTGTTGGTTCAATATCTTACCTTTACAAATTCTATGAATTAGCAGTGGTTTACTCTCTTATAATAAAGACTAATTTTATACGTATCTCAGAAGTGTATCTTCTAGTCTAATAACCTAAAAATACATTGAATAATTAAAATAGCAATAATTATGTGTCTAATATACCCCACTTTTTCATTTCCTTACTTATGCTTATCATATTGCTTCATTATTGTTTGCAAGACAAAGAGAATCTGTAAGAATATAAAATTTGGAGCATAGTATCTAAGCTACGAATTTATTAATGCCATTTTCTGCTTTTGTTTTTCCTCTTAATAGGGTACATTCCTTTTGATGCATATTCCTCACTCAAAGTAGTTGATAATGAAACATTCCGAAATGAATCCATTAAATAAGTTTGAATAATCAGGAACTAACCAAATAGGAATAAGAATGAAGATTTCTATCACCTGGAAACATTTGTGTGCGAGTTCTCAGTCACTTCAGTCTTGTCTGAGTCTTTGCGACCCCATGGACTGTAGCCCACCAGGCTCCTCTGTCCACGGGATTCTCCAGGCAAGAATACTGGAGTGAGTTGCCATGCCCTCCTCCAGGGGATCTTCCTGACCCAGGGATCAAACCCATGTCTCTTATGTCTCCTCCATTGGCAGGCGGGTTCTTTATCACTAGCACCACCTGGGAAGCCCAAGAAACATCTGGGCTCTCCTCATATCACTAGAAAAGTCTCATCACATATTATTCAAATGTTTCTTTTTTGTACCATCCTTCAATTTATGAAGTTCATTGAATCTGGAAGAGGAAATCTATATGTCTTATGGGCTTCAGGCATTCTTTCCTCCAAACCCTGAGGAACATATTGAATAAATACGTCAAAATCCAATGAAACAAGGTAGTTTCTAGTTGAATTTATTTATTTATTCGACTGAGTCAGGTCTTAGTTGCGGCATATGGGAGCTTTAGTTACTGCATGTGAACTCAGTTGTAGCATGTGGGATCTAGCTTCCTTGACCAGGGATCGAACTCAGGATCCCTGCATTAGGAGTGCGGAGTCTTAGTCTCTGGACTACCAAGGAAGTCCTTCTAATTCTATGTAATGTGTTTAAAGGGGAAACAGAGTGGTTAGGGACAATAGAGTTTGGGGAAAATACTCTTTTATCTTCTTCATGCTGCTATATTGCTTGTTCACCCTTGGAGATAAACAAAAGTGGCTGTCTGGATGATGTGCACACAGAAGTATTGCCTGAAGGGGAAATACCTTTCATTGTACAAAAAGGCTTCCCAGGTGGCACCAGTGGTAAAGAACCTGCCTGCCAATGCAGGAGACACAAGAGACGTGGGTTTAAACCCTGTGTTGGGAAGATCCCCTGAAGAAGGAAATGGTAATCCACTCCAGTATCCTTACCTAGAGAATCCCATGGACAGAGGAGCCTGGTGGGCTACAGTCCATGGGGTTGCAAAGAGTTGGACATGACTGAAACGACTTAGCATGCACACTGCCATACTTGGCTGAGGTACAACAGGACTCAGTGGTCCCCACCTGCACTGGCCACTCGAAGAAACAGTAGAAACAGTTATATCCTATTCAGAGGAGTTGAATATGACACAGACCTAAGTATTTAAAATAGGAGCATATTTTTGCTGTTGCTTTTTCCGACAACCTTTTACAACTTTTAGAGGTGCACCTAGAGATGGTCACCCCAAGCAAGAACCCACACATGTGCCTGGAGACCAGGACTCCTGTGGTCCCTTCCCTGAGGCTCTGAGTCTGTTGGGCAGGGAACACCGAATGGAGAAGTCTCTTCCAAAAATTGAGTCTGAGTTGTCGAATTCTAGACCTGATGGCTTCCTTTCCCATGTCTGTGTATATTCTCACTTTTCTCATTGTTTGCAAAACAGACAAGAAGGATACCTTGCCTTTGACAAGAAAAAAATAAAAAGCAAATAATTTCTTCAGATGGTCTACAAATGTCCACAATTCCACACATTTCACTGTTACTCTGTGCAAGTGAAAGTGTCAGTCACTGAGTCGAGCGCAACTCGTTTCGACCCCATGGACCTACAAGGCTCCTCTGTCTGTGGAATTCTCCAGGCAAGAATGCTGGAGTGGGTAGCCATTCTCTTCTCCAGGGGATCTTTCCAATTCAGGGATCAAAGGTTCCCTTCATTGCAGGTGGATATTTTACCACTGAACCACCAGGGAAGCCCTTTTACTCTACAGTCCAACATAAAAGCCAGTGATCAACTGAAATATAAAACAAAAAGTATTGTATTTTCATATCCTCAAACCCAACAAAATAACTTTTATTGATAATTGATTCTCTGTGCTTAAGGTTTCTATAAACACCCTCCCAAGTCATCTGCCTACACTGCATGTTTTCTGACAATGAAGTCTCCTAACAATTGTGGAAAATATACCCTTTTGATAAAATGTTTATTGGCAATGGTTTTGTTTTGACATAGCAGCCATCAAATAAATAAAATTAAGTCATAGCTTGAAATTCTTTAGTCATCTGCAAAACAGAATCGGGATCAGTGATTTTTTTCTTTCAGTTAACGCCAAATTTAAGAGATACAAACAAATGAGAAATACCAGTAGACTAGCTAAAACACAGATCTCACTTTGTTCATCTAATTCAGTCCTTAACTGTTCCTTCACATTTTTCAGACTTTTAAATCCTTTGTGTCTTTGACAGCTTCTTACTAGTAATGAATTGTTTAAAACTTGAATTGTCAAACTAAGATGTAAAATTTGTCCAGCTACTACCCACATGCAAATCAATGATTCCAGTAGTCTTGGAGGATAGTAATGCTTTAGGTTAAATAACTTTCCCATCCTTTCAAGGTAAAAATTGTGGAAAACCAGATAAAAAATTTCAAACTTTCATCCTGGGGTGTTTGACTCCTGATTAGCTTGTAAGGTGATAAAAGTTGCTCTGTAGCTAACACTTCTTAGATAACTAGTGATACTGCTGTTAACTAGGAAGGAAACCAAGGCCCACAGAGAAAATACTTGGCCAGAGACGACTAAAAAAGGATCCAAGGTGCATTTCTTCGATCCCTGGGTCAGGAAGATCCCCTGGAGTACGAAATGGCAACCCACTCCAGTATACTTGCCTGGAAAACTCCAAGAACAGAAGGATCCTGGAGAGTTACAGTCTATATACACAACTGAGTGACTGAACACAAACACACACACAAGTAAACAAAGTGATTATCCTTTAACTGTTCCAAAAGTTTGCTTCTAAGTTTTTATAACACACACACACACACACACACACACACAAAACGTAACTACCTTGTATTGATTCCAATTTTCATCTCAGTGAAAACAAGAACATTTGGTCACATTCAGAGATAACCCTGTCTGACCACATCCTCACTGGCCCAAGTCCGGCCTTTCAGTGGTACCTGTGGGCTGTAGGTGAGGATGAAGGGAGGGTCCCTGAGGTCAGCCAGGTCCGGGGAAGCCAGTGAGCGCTCCCTCAGTAATAGCTCTTTGCACACGCAAGCTCTTTGCGCATACCTAATTCTGTGACACCATGGACTCTCTAAATGTTGTTGGCAGAAGACTGTTGAACTGTGAAAATGTATGATACTTCTGATATGGTTCAGTTTTCTGCTGCCAATAGCTGAGTACTTTGCAAAATGCCTGCAAAATGTCCCGTGACCAGATCAACAGAACATGACCACTGAAGTCCTGGCCGCATGGGAATACTATGTTCTAGAGAAAGCTTTATTTTCATCCCTGTGTTTATTTTCATTTTAGAACAAATTCTAATTTCCATTCAGGATGTTTACACTGACCAGTCAGCTATTAACCCCATAAATGAATCCTTGCCTCATCTGTACTCACACACTGGTTGTTTGCCCACTGTATCTTTTCTCCAGACTTTACATAGGAATTAATTATAATGTGTTAAACATTTCATGTGAAAATATAAATATGCACAGGCGTGCATGCCTGCTCAGTTACTCAGTTGCGTCCAACTCTTTTTTGACCCCATGGACTGTAGCCCCCAGGCTCCTCTGTCCATGGGATTCTCCAGGCAAGAATACTAGAATGGGTTGCCATTTCCTCCTCCAGGTGATCTTCCCGACCCAGGGATCGAACCCAGGCCTCACACATTATAGGAGGATTCTTTACCATCTAAGCCACCTGGGAAGCCAAATATGTACACTGCATCTACAAAGTTTAATAGCTAGTCTTTATTTAGACTTCACTGTGTGCCAGGCACTGTTCTAAGCATCTTACATGCATTATTCCCTTTAATCCTCACCAATCCCACGCAACAGATAGATATCAGAATTATCAGAAATTTACATATAAAGAAGCTGAAGCTTAAGCAGGTTAAGTAAGTTACAGAAGGTCACATGGTTTGCAAGTAGCAAAGGAAAGAAGAGGAAGCTGGGAAAGTCAGCACCAGATCACAGGGATGCAGAGTGTTGTTGAGTGTTATTCAGAGTGTGAGGGAAAGATAGTGAAGGTTTCTGAACAAAGAATGACATAATCTGATCCTTTCAGGGGAATGTGTATAGTGAAATATACATAACAGAATATTTTAACCACTTAAAAATGTTATTTATTTTTGGCGGCACTGGGTCTTCATTGCTGCTCACAGGTTTTCTCTAGTTGCAGTGCCAGGCTTCTCATTGTGGTGGCTTCTCTTGTTGCAAAGCACAAACTCTAGGGCACGCAGGTTCAGTAGTTGTGGCCCCTGGGCTTAGTTGCTCCACAGCATGTAGAATCTTCCCAGACCAGAGATCGAACTTGTGTGCTCTGCATTAGCAGGCAGATTCTTAACCAGTAGATCACCAGGGAAGTCCTGTTTTAATTGTTTTTTAAGTGTCTAATTCAGGGGCATTAAGAACATTCACAGTATACTGCAACTATCCCCACGATCCATCTCTAAAATGTTTTCATCTTCCCAGACTGAAACTCTGTACCCATTAAACACTAACACCACACTCCCCTTTCCCCCTAGCCTCTGGTAACCCCTATTCTACTTCCTGCCTCTATGAATTTGACAGCTCTAGGTACCTCACACATGTGGAATCATATAATGTTTGTCATTTCACATCTGGCTTATTTCATCAGCATGTTTTCAAGGTTCATACCGAGTTGTAGCATGTATTAGAATTTCATTCCTTTTATGACTAAATAATATTCCACTATAGGGATCTACTACATTTTGTTTATCCAACGGTTAAATAAAATCTATGATTAAAATTAATTTCGTTTGTTTCTTTTCATTTTTTAAAAATATTGCTTTTAGAAAAGGAAGCACAACGTAGGTGGCTCCCATTTGTAGCTGGCATTATATGTTCCTTGGACAGTGCTGTTGGAGTCTTCATACACTTATGGAGAAGTGTGGAAAAAAAAACTACCTTACGGATTTTGTAAGTGTCATGAAGGAAAAAGGAAAGCAGGTTGTTGCTGATTATAAGAACCCCAAGAAAAGAATTATGCCCTACATCAGCTTAAAATACCCCAGACATAGCATTTTTGTATTGAAAGGAAATGATTTTATGGCCAAAGAAAGCATTTGTTATAGTGGATTGTTCACCAAAGAGAATTCATTGAAATCAAATCAACAGCTCGTTCATTACAGAGGGTGGAGTAATCTAGTGGGAAATAGGAACCGTTTGCTAACTGTTAGCCTGATGAAGATGAAAATGAGTGTCAAGAAATCATTAAAACAAAACAGGAATATGTCCTGTAAAATGTTTATTAACCTCTCTAAGCAAGACATCAAGCTATAACAGAAATATTCTGTTGAGAGGATTTTTTTTTTTTAAGTCACAAATCTGGTTTAAAAAAATTCCAAAAACTGAACAGAAACACACAAGCAGCTTGGGAAACATCTATGTACTGGGTGGCATCCTTATTTGCCATCATCCTTGGCCAGATATGAAAATACAGAAAAAAAATTTAGACATTGAGGCCTTGTGCTGGAACCTGACCCCAAAATGCAACTGCCTCCAAATACCTACTTTAGAACTGGTGTGTGCTTATACAGGGACATCTGAACACACAAAACAGTATTCCATTTCTTGTTCCAAAATTAAGAGAGCTATGTCTGGGTTGTTTTAACAATAGTGATAAAGGGTGTGGGGCTCTCCTGGCAGTCCAGTGGCTAAAACTCCATGCTCCTAATGCAGGGGGACCGGGTTCTGTCCCTGGTCAGGGAACGAGATCCCACATGCTGCAACTAAGAGTTCACGTGCCTCAACTAAGATCCAGCAAGACATTAATAAGTTAAAATATATATATATATATATATATTTTTTTAAATGTGTAGTAAGCCATCCCCTCCCTCATTTGACATAAGAGAGCATAGTCCTCTTGGAGAGAAGTCCAAACAGCCTGGTGGATAGATGGTTTGAGAAATTAAAGCTTGTTTTATTTAACACCATTCCAGGCCAGTGGCAGGGTTCAGAGATCTGAGTTTTCAGTAAGATTGGGTGTCCTTGGTTTGAATTTCTGCTTAACTTTCCTTTCAACATTGAGTCTCTTTCAAAAAAAAAATAAAAAGTATGCTTCACAATTAAAAATTAGTCTATCTTGGAGCCACTGTCCTTTATTATGACCACAGGCCATTCTCCTGTGCCAGCTTCTTTGTGAACTCCAGGGGCTGGTCAGACCCTGAAGAGCCACATGTCCCCTTACCTGCCACCCTCATAGGTGGACATGGCAAATGCCTACATGTAGCGTTATAAAGGAACAGCTATGCTAACAGACATAACTTCCAAGGGAATCTTCCTCTAAGCAATGTATTATTTAAGAGTGACAGCACATAAAGGAGGGTGATGATCTATGGTTATTCAACTTGCATATGATCAGGTAACAATCCTTGCCAGAGAAGACTAGAACATCATTGTTTGAATGGAGGCCAAGCTCTGATTATGAAATTTCATGCTAGATGGATGTTTCAGAGCCTTTACGTTCTAATATAAGCTCCTTTGACACTTGGCCCCTGTTGAATTTCCTCAATCTTTACCCTTCAAGGAAGGCTTCCCAGGGGGACCTATGGTAAAGAATCTGCCTGCCAATGCAGGAGACACAGGAGACTCGGGTTCAATCCCAGGGTTAGGAAGATCCCCTGGAGGAAGGAATGGCAACCCACTCCAGTATTCTTGCCTGGGAAATCCCATGGACACAGGAGACTGGCGGACTATAGTCCATGGGGTCGCAAAAAGTTAGGTACAACTGAGCAACTGAACATACATGTGCACACATACACACACACACACACATACACCATTAAGGGAAGGGTTTTTGTCTTTCTGAAGCATCACCCCTCAAAGCAAGTGCAGTCTGGGGCAAAAAACTGCTGCCAAAAAACAGAAATGACCCGGCCTGCCACCCCTCCTTGTGGCCATGTGGATGTACTTGTAAATTACAGAGCCTGTCATTCCAGGGAGCCGGTTTAGGGCAGAGAGTACACACAGGGTCTCCTGGGACAGGGCACAGGCTTCCACCAGCCACACGTCCATCAGGGCCCTGAAGCTCCCCAAGACCTGTTACTGATGGGGATGTCAAGCCTGCTCAGCAGCCAGCCAGACGGAGGAGAGAAGAAGCAGGCAGAGCACAGTGCCATAAAAATGCCACTTAATACCTACTTTTCCTTCACAAAGATTTATTTCTCAACTCCTAGCACAACCTACACATAGTAGGTGTTCAGTTCTCAAAAGATATCCTTCCTTCCTGCTGAATGAACTTAGCCCTCTGCTCCTAGGAGTCCACACTGAGCTGTGATGCACAACGTCAGCTACACGGACGCGGCTAGTGAAGACAGTCCCTGTACAAAGTTTTCACTACTCCTGTCACTCAAAATATGAGCCCCTCCCTGCTTTTTTAAACAGTTTCCCTTGTTTGGTGTACACAAATTAGGAGTGAAGAAGCCCTTTCATTATGCTTATAAATCTCTCCGTGTATGCTCAGTCACTTCAGTCGTGTCCGACTTTTGCGACCCCATGGACTGTAGCCTGCTAGGCTCCTCTGTCCATGGGATTCTCCAGGCAAGAATACTGGAGTGGGTTGCCATGCCCTCCTCCAGGGGGTAAATCTCTCCAGCAGGACATTAACATGCAGAAGCACCTACAAGAGGAATAGACTTTATGAGAAAACAGGACCCAACAACAAAATATTTCTCAGCTGTCAAACAAATAACTTACATCAGGCAGGTAGGGAGGAGGCAGGAGCAGGATTTGGATTTTAAATAAAGCAAGTAGGCAAAACTAGAAGATGACAGTTTCAAGCAGGAATATCGATGGAAAGTGGGAATTTTGAGGTCTCCTCATAGGCTTAGAATATAAACATCTGTATAAGATAAAAGATGCTGAATTCCTGGGGAACCACAAGGTTGGAAAAGTCGACTTCTGCTTGAAATCTACATTTCCTGGAGCCTAAGAGGAAGAACAACAGTGGAACTCTGCCAAGGGAGGAGAGGAAGAGGGAGGGGGAGAGTTCTTTCATTAAGATCCATCATCTTTGACCCGAAATCAGTGCCCTTACCTCTGAAAAGATAGTGGCATAATTTTCTCCCACTACAAGTAACTTTTATAATCAGTTGGAGCTTTGGAAAATTTTTTCAGTTGTAGAGGGGCAGGGGAGGAATGGAAATTTGTCTAAACTTGCTGACCTCTACAAATTCGCTATGATTTGTTTAGGACAAAATAATATGTCTGCATTTCATTGACTTTATGTCCCAGGCTTCAAGTTCACTGAAAGCCATATGCGATGAAGATGCATAGACACGGAAACCGGTATCAGATCCCTCATGGGGGCAGCAGTCTGCCCTTGGAATACATAGTTCTAGCAACCAAGAGACAGCATTTCTTCCCTTCCCTTCCTCCATTTCTTTTCAAGCATTTATTAATTCTACACACATTTATTGGACACCCAATATCCTTTCTGTAGCCAGTGCCAGCTAAGCTTGAGGGCCAGGCACATATTTGCATTTTATTTTTTGTGTCCAAGAATCTGCCTGTAAGGTTGAGTGAACTTGGGCTCAAGACTTGGGGGTCCGTTCCCTGCAAAGTGCCTGGGTGTCCCAGCCCCTGCCAGGCTCGTGCATGCGCTGCGGCCCCCGGAAATTGAGGACATCGTGTTTTCAATTTTCCTCAATAAAGCCATGAATCTGGCAATCGGCTGGCCTGCTCCAGCTAAACAGAAAGGACAATTTGAGAAAGATCACAGTTCAGGCCCAGTCAGACGGAAACGATGGAAACACAGAGCTGGCCTGCGACGCGGCTCCACTGTCGCCGTTTGACTGACAAACTGACTCTTTGGAGGTGCTCATGCCCATTTCAGTCAGAGTTTATTGAAGGTGATTTTGATCTTCTCCGTGAGGCCACAGCAGTGGCCGTGCCATCTGTCACCTTGATTGCATCGTGGAGTCTCTGGAGAGAGCGCCATGGCTTCCGATCATTTACAGATTGTGCGGCGCTCGCCTCCATAAGGACCACATGCGCAGAGCCAGATGGCGAACATGCACGCTTATTATAAGTCTTTATCTCCGTGCAGGAAGGAGAGGAACCATTAGGTCTCCCTCAGGAGCTCTGCTCCCCTCTACCATCATGCTGCTCCTCAGCAAATACAGTCTTCTTCAGCTGTCACCGACCTACCTCTGAAAATTACAAAAATAAACAATAATTCCATCAGCCGCGGCCGGAAAGCCGAGAGGACGCAGCCAAGCCATCCCCTTGGCCTTGCCTTCTTTCTTCCCCTCGAAGCCCCACTGCACCTGACTGTGGCACTAGGTAAAAACAAGCGCGTTTGCAAATGCCACCTTAACGTGGTGATTTTTTGTTTTTTTAACAGATTCAGAGAGGCCACGGCTAGGAATAACGTGAGATGGTCCTGTTTTCTGTTCTTGGGATTATGGCTTCCGCTGTATTGGCCTCACTCTTTCCCATTTAAAGATCTTATGTTTACTCTACCTATTTTTAAATTCTGCATTTTTTTTTTTTCTGCAATAATTCCAGGAGTGGGATCCACTGTGTCTCAATAAGGGTCAAGGTACAAGGGTCCAGTTTGGGCGACTTGGTTACCGGTAACTGTGAACAAGACTGGAAAACCCCAAGGACGGTGGAACTCTAGAGAAGCTCCCCTCAGTAAACTCTCAATGGGAAAAAGACAGTATGGAGGGCTGGGAACAGGGCTGGAAGGCTGAATGAGTCCAGCTCAGAGAACCATCTGAACTGATCCCGTGAGCTGGTTAAAAAAAAAAAAAATGTGTGTTTCCCTCACAAACCACCACTGAAACTTACTATTAGGAATTCACAAAGGATCTCAAGGAATCCTCAGTGGAGCTATAACACATGCAAAAAGAAATACCTACAAAATAAATACACATCCGTGGTAAGGAAAGTGATTCTCAACTTTTTATTTTATAGATATAACACATGAGGATGCATACATCTGAAATGTACACTTCAATTTTTGCATATAAATATTCCACCCAGGTCAAGATATAGGACATTTCTAGGACCCCAGCAGACTTGTGATAAAGAAATAAACGTTCATAAACAGACTCACTAAGGAGTCCACCTCTGTCGCTTCCAATGCTTTTCCCATAAACAATATACCCAAGCTTAGAAGTCTCCTCTCCCTCTCTCTCTCCCTCTCTCTCTATCATACACACACACACAGGAAAGAAAGACAGAGAGCAGTTCTTGAATGCTGACACCAAGAGCCCCTCAGTTATATGGGAAAGCCCCCACCAGGAAGCAGCTGGTCGCAGAACCAAGGAAAGATTTCCAGCAACCTATAACCTTGAAATCTCACCTACAAGGGTCATTCATTTAGAATAACTGCCACGTTAACTGTCAAGGAGGAAGAAATTTTCCTCTGCCCTTCTAGGTTCTTCTGGCTGGTCTAAGAATTAGATTGACATGAGAATTAGTAACAGGAGAAAATCAAGCAAAAGTTTAATGACCAGTATATGTGAGAGAGATCCAGGAAAACTAAATGACTCATCAAAATGAAAACTTCACTTTAGACACCATCTTCAGCGAAAGACAAAAGAGGATGCTGGGAGTAGTAGTTTGGGACTTTGAAGGGGAGGAAGGTAACTGACAAATTGGAGATGAAAAGGCAAACAAATGTTTAGTAAAGGACTTTGCTGGACCCTGCATGGACAGTGAGGCCCTGTGCAGATGCTTATCATTAGGCCCTTTCTGACTTTTCTCCCACCCCATTTAGCTCATATTCTTTTTCATTTCTCTTTGGTGAGAGCCCAATTCCAGGAACAGGCCCTCATCTACACCATGGGATGTACAGGCACCAAATTTTGTTCCTCTGCATAAATGAATGGTTGCAGTTACCAAAATTCAATATCTTTGCTCAGACACTGAATCCAAGTGATCCCTGTGCCTGCTACCATAGTCACACAACCCCTGATGGTTCAGGTTAAAGTGGCCTGGGACTTCTCTATGAAAGTCCACCATCTCTTACACACCATTTTCCAAGGGTCTGGCTCTTCCAGGAGTATCAGCCTTTGTTGGGAGTGCAGGATAAGCTACCATAGAGTAATTATGAAAAAAATGACTGTGAGACATCCCACTGGAAAACACACACACTAACAAGTTATTCACACACCCAAGCTCTTCCAAAGGTAAGTGAGTCCCAGGACTTCCCTGGTGGTCCAGTGGCTAAGACTCCACACTCTCACATGCTGCAACTAAGAGTTCGCATGCCACAACTAAGACCTGGAGCAGCCAAATAAATAAATATACATTTTTTAAAAAGTAATAGAGTCAAGTCTCTTCCCAAACACAAATCCAAAAGTTATTCCACATGCTGGTTGACACATTAGGGATCTTTCTAGTTGATATCTGAATAGAAGACAATAATGTTTAAACAGACTGACTTAATTTCTTCTTCTTCTTTTTTTCTTTTTGGTAAATGTCGTTTAACTTGTCATCTTCCATCCTGGTGCTACTTTGTTTACATTTTCTACAATTAAAAAAATAGCCATTATAATAGAGTATGTGTGTGTGTGCTTAGTCGTGTCCGACTCTTTGTGACCCCATGGACTATTGCCCAACAGGTTCCTCTGTCCACGGGATTCTTCAGGCAAGAATACTGGAGTGGGTTGCCATTTCCTGCTCCAGGGGTTCTTCCCGACCCAGGGATTGAACCTACATCTCTTATGTCTCCAGCATTGGCAGGCGGGTTCTTTACCACTAGTGCCAGCTGGGAAGCCCATAAGAGAATATAGTCACCGCTGAATATTTTTAAGAGGAAGAAATTCAGTGTATCATCCAACACAAATGTATTTTCAGAGGAGAGGTTAATGGTAAGCTCTTACGATTAAATTTTTTTTTTTTTACTTTGGGACATCAGGAAATGTGTGTCCATAACACCATGTGAAGGTTTGAATGTGTACAAGAAATGTATATATTTAATAGGCTTGTGTGCTCCCTATAGTTAGGACAGTTTACAAATGTTATTTAAAGACACAAACAAGAAAAAGCAGTCATGCCTGTCAAAAATAATTCCTGGTCCCTGAACATTAACCTCATATAGATTGTTACCTAAGCACACAGATTTTTAAAATATCAACATTCTCCCCCAATGTATCTTATTTTTCTGCCCAGCACAGAAAGGGATAAGTTTGGGATTCACGCTACCTAAGTAAATAGATGATCCTGACCTCTGTCACATCACCTTGGTCTGTGGTTTGATGCAAAAACTATGTATAGGGAGGCACACTGAAAACTAAATCACCAAATACAGGTCACACACTCCAAAAAGAAGGAAGATAATCAGAAATAACATAGCGCGTTTGATTAAAAATAAAAAGATGGTGTTACAAAAATGAAAAAGACCATGAAGATCCAGGAAAAGGAAGAGGAAACTGGGCTTGATGACTTAGTGTTGATGAAATGTGCCAAGATACAGGAAGGCTTCTGGGCCCCCACGTGGGCGGAAGATAATGCTGCAAGTCTGAGACACTGTGTTTATTTCCAGTTCTGATTCTGGCACTTCTAGTGCAGCTGGGGTTTCAAGGCAGTGCCCCCAGTGCTGGCCTCGGGTTCAGGTGTCTGGAGAGGCCAGAGGACATAGAATCAGGTGAGGATGAATTACAGCCTTGCCTTGGCCTTGGCCAGGTTGCTTACTTGCTCCCAGCTTCACATTCTCTATCTACTAATAAGCAAGACAAATCCAGTCTCCCAAATGAGGATTAACTGTCATGAAGGAGAAAACATGTCCCATGTAACTGCCGCATACTAAGCCCTTAAAGCATGCAACAACTGAGACCAAGCCAGAGCAAACGTCACCAGCTCTGTTAAAAAATAGTGCTGCCAACGCAAATACAATGCAATCATTAAGCTGATTAGGTCGCAATGCAGAAATCCTATTTTGTAAAGCAGTAAGAATGGTCAATGAATATTTGATGGAGGGAAGGGGGCAGACTATAGACTAGAGCCATGCACTGCCATTTGGTAACCGCTGTAACCTGGTGTGTGTTACTTAAATTTTCTGTGTTTCAGTTTTGCCTCCTGAGAAAGAGGATAGCAATAAGAAACCCACCCCAGGATTAGATGAGATAATAGAGGTAACATGCTTGGCAAATCCTAAGCACTGTACAACTTAGCCAGCATTCTGAGTGCTCAGATGGCTGTGAAATAGTGGCTCGTGATTTCATCCTCTCTACTCTCTTCTGGCTGCGGTGTAGCAATAAAATCTTATTGCTACTCAAAAGCCCAGGAAACTGACCAAAATCCATTGTTCACTTTTATTTGATGTTTTTGGTTCTCAGTGTTTGCTAAGTTGGAACTATTGCTTATTTTATTTCATTGCTGCAAACTATACCTATAAACACACTAAACTGTGTCACCTCTCTCTCTCTCTCTCTCACACACACACACACATACACACACACACACACACACACACTAGTGTAGGGTGAGTGTAGCTAGAGCTATCCAAACCCACAGCTGTTCCTGGGAAAACTCTTCAAAGTACGACAGGAAAAGGAGTGGTGTTATTTTGTACTCAAAATGAAAAGACTTAGAGATTGGCCCTGATTCTATCATTTAACCTTGGGTAAAGCATGTGTCCTCTCTGTGAAAGAGGTGTTGGAATGTGTTTTCATTTCATGGGGTGGCTGTAAGGATCAAATCTGTGAAAGGACTTTGAACAATATGAAACCTTCTATAGTCTTAAATATCAGGTAGGGGTGTTATATATTCAAGACAGCTTAGCCACTAAACATTCATGAGTGTGATAAATGGATTAATGAAGATTTTATCACAAATGTGTATCTGTCAGAAATAACTTAGAGTCTGGCTGAAAAGCAAGGACATCAACATTCACTGTGTTCTAAACCACAAGGCCAATATTGTGAGACATCCTAATTCTGCTCCCAGGAACCTCAGGCGTCCCTGGATCAAGAGATTCTGATTAATACAGTGGACAAATAGGGCTCACATTTTAATTTTGCTTCTTCCTCTCTTTGAGAATATTTCCAATATTATAATGTCTATCTTCCGAATAGCATAAGACCCAAATAAAAGTAAATCCAACAAAATCTGCTTAACTCAGGCTGCTTTAAAATAAGAGTTCATACAATAGGACAGTTGGTCCCAATCCTGGTTTAATATGTCTGTAGTACAAAGGGTCTTTTCTGCCTCCTGTTTCTGCAGAAAAAAAGGAGCTTATTAAAATAAATGCAGAAGAGAATTTAAGCTCCTAATAGGAATGGAAAAGCAATAATTGATATAATAATAACAGAAAACAATAACTCTGTTTTTCAGGATATTTCTTATTCTTGCACTGTAATTTAACTTAGTGATAGCAAAATATCAAGGGTTACTTCATATGAATGTAAAGAAAAGAAATAATTATTTCTCCTTAAAAAGTTCCAGAGAGTCTTTCAAGGCATGGTCTGACAATAATAAGGCAGATTTACTAAGAGTAAATTCAAGTAACCTATAATGAACAAAGTAATTCAGATCTTAAATAACATTTAGGAAACATACAGGTGCCTAACCTTTACTTTCTGTCATTAGATAAAGTAGGCATTAGAAGATAATTGATCATAATTCCAAAGTAAGTATTTTTCAATAATAAATCATAGTGAATAAAATAAAAATCAATGTGTGTATAGCTGGGTTTGTGTGTGTGCATGAGTACATGTCCATGTTTGTGTGTGTTTGTGTGTGTTCAAGCCAAATTCAACTAGCAGGCAGTGATCACACTTCCCATCTTGTGAATGGCATTAGATATCTTGTTCAAAATCTCTGATTAATCTGATTAAACTAGTGAGTGAATAATCCTTTAATCCTCTCAAGAATACAGTTTATGTCTGCTGAGTGTCAAATTTAAGACCCATAAGCTGTAAATACTTAAATTTAAGTGAAAGGAAGGAGAAAAAGGCAGTCACCCAAAGTGAAACTGTGCCGCCTCTTTCCCAGATCCTGTCTTTCATGGGTGACCTTCTCAGCTGAAACAAGAATGAGAAACATTAGGAAAAATCATAAATCATTCTCCAGCCATGGCTCTGCAGCAGGGAACGTATCAGTCACCGAGGACCAATCTGCTAGCATGTGCTTCCCTTTTCCCAACCAGTTTAATTATAAATTAATGGGCACTGCCTTTTGCTTCTCATTGCACTCTGGAGCAGAAACATTTTTAAAGCCAAATATTCATTTTATAGTTGGAAAACTATCTCAGAAGAGAACGATTGCTAAGTTATCTTTGCAGAATCACAAAAGCAGGGAAAGGAACATCCTTCCATTAAAATCTCAGTCTGAGTGAGAAAGGCTGTGACCTGGGACCCTGTGCTGCAATGCTGCAGTGCTTGCACAGGACAAACCTCTCCTCGAATCACAAAATACAGAGAAACTATATGGGAACTAAACATAATGGCATGCCTGAGCAGTTAGGGTGAATTCTGGACAAAAGATACAAAGAGACCAAAAAACCCAACTGCCACTTTTGAAGAACCTGGAGCAAAAGCAGGGTACTGTGCATGCGGGCTGCATAAAACACCTCCTAAGGGGTGTGCAAACCAGCTAAGCCATCCCTCCAGCCTGACCACCTGGACACACCCCTACCCTCACCCCATATAAGGAACAAGCTCAACCCACCTCAAGGAACTGTTCTCACTCCCCACTGCTGCAATGGGAGCCCCAATAATGCCTTGCCTGAATTTTTGGTCTGGCCTTTAGTCCATATCTATTGATTGGGGAAGGCCAAAATCCCTAGTCGGTATCACAAGGACTGCTCTTCAGCAACTATTATGGCATTTAGCCTTGCCCACGTCAAATGAATCAAGATGCCCTGATGCTGCTATAGGGCTTCCCAGGTGGCGCAGTGGTACAAGAACCTGCCTGCCAATGCAGGAGATGCAAGAGATGCGGGTTTGATCCCGCAGGTCGGGAAAATCCCCTGGAGAAGGAAATGGCAACCCACTCCAGTATTCTTGCCTGGAGAATCCCATGGACAGAGGAGCCTGGGGGGCTACAGTCCACGGGGTCACCAAGAGATATGACTGAGCACGCACGCACGAAGGATGCTGCTTTATCATTATTCACCAAATTCAAACAATAACAATGAGATACGGTAGTATGGGGAGATGGTTAGAAGAAGGATAGTGGTGACTCATTTGCTACCCAAGGAAAGTTAAAAAAAAAAATTCGTTTAAACCAATTGGCTGGCTTGCTTGCTTGGCACATTTGACCACCTGCTTTTCACTGAAACATGTATGTGTCGTGTTAATCAGAAGTCTATAATGTCTGAGCCCCAGAATGTGCTGTAAATTTATTTGCCTGATATATTTTTTGTGTCAGTTGTTTATGAAAATTATCCCCTGCCCCTAGAAACCTTGGCTGCTGAAAGGACAAACCTGCTAGACGAGATTAATTTGCCACTCAGCTACTTTTTCACTTACTGATTTAACGTGAGTCAAGGGGATCTGGTCTAATTAAAATACTGGCCAACCCTTAAAAGCAGAAAGTCTGTATTATCCCTTAATTCCTCATGATGTGAGGAAATGAGGCAGAGGAAGAAGATCCCTCCCAGCCCTGAGTGCAGCTCCTAAATTGGTGGAAGAGTCTGGGAAGAGAGGTAAAGACTCCATCAGCTCCTTCAGCTCTCAGTTCTTTGATTCTTCCATGGAAGCCTAGAAAAACTGGGTGCTCAGTAACCACCGGGGGAATCCTGGGGTGAATCCCTCTCCTGACTTTCTCTACTTTTGTCTGGATGGAGACGCTACACTTCTAGGTTTGCCCCCGAGCATATGGGGATAAGACAAAGGTGAGAAGCTTCTGCCCCAGCACAACAGCACAACAAGCCACCCCCTCAGCTGACCGTGTTCCCCACCCCAGAGTTGCCAGCCTCTGTGAAGATTTCAGCGCTGCTAACTTCAGCCATCTTCCTCTCGTGTCACATAATTGGAATTGGTGCAGTCTAGCATAGTCGGTCCTTTGTTTTAATAAGATAGACAAACATCTCAAGTCTCTGGGTTATGTGTTCGGCTCCAGCTCCCCCTCCCCTCTACTCGGTAGCACTGGCTTCTGTATTTATGACTTGCTGTCCCAGGTGGTGCTGGTGGTAAAGAATCTGCCTGCCACTGTAGGAGATGTAAGAACCACGGGTTCGATCCCTGGGTCGGGAAGATCCTCTGGCGGAGGCAGGGCATGGCAACTTACTCCAGTATTCTTGCCTGGAGAATCCCATGGGCAGAGGAGCCTGGTGGGCTACAGTCTATGGGGTCACAAAGAGCTGGACACAACTGAAGCGACTCAGCACGCACACATGTGATCTTATCCCTGTGGATATTTAGACTCTTATTATCTGTAACCCCATCCACCTGCATTACATAATAACAGATGCACTCTTTTGCCTTTTCATGGTGGGTAAGTTAATAGCCTTCTTCTCTTCTGCCATTCATTTACTCATTCCTTTATTCATTCATTCAACTGTTTATGAAAGTTTGTTAAGTGCCCGGACATAAAAACACTATGATTTAAAATGATACATAGATCCCCTTGGTACATTCTATGCAGAGTTCAAAAAAGGGACCACAGATATGTGGATGTTATGTATGCTGAGACCTTGCCAAAATGCAATATGAAGTCACTCAACCTCCATCCAGCTCCTTCCTTGAGACCCAAAGACCATGACCATGAGGACATACATGAGGGTCACAGCCACCCTACTCTCCTCTTACTATTCATCTAGCTTCAGATTTACCTCTTCCTTTTGAGTTTATGTTGACTCTTGAAAAAGTCCATATATGCTGGTATAATCTAGAGAGACTTTGCTAAGAGAAAAACAGGTCAAGTATCAGAAGGGGGAAAAGTGCATGGATGACCATCAGGAAATGGTAAGATCTTGAAATCTATTTCCAATGAATTCCAGAGCTAAATTGGGAATACAGACTCTGGGGTGTGAGAGTTCATTTTTACACTGGCTCCAGAACTTAGATTCTCATCAATCTGTTTCACTAACCCTTTACTTCTAGGCAATGGGAGTTTGGACAGCATGTTCAACTCCATCCAGGCTCTCAGCACAAGAGAATAAAACTTGTCTCACCTGCCAGTGATGTCTAATTTGGCAAATCTTCATGTTCATAAATTTGGGATCTAGAGTCGGCTCTGAGTCTTCAAATGGCCATTCAGTCCCAGGTCTTCTCTAAGACTATCTACATTTGCTCAGATTAAATAACCAGACCTGATCTCAATTCCAGTACCCAGGCCCTCCAAGCCATCGTCCAATTGACTAAGCCCCTAAACCCTGACTGGCTCTTGTCATCCTTTCTTATATGGTTCTAGATCCTATTTTCCATACCTTTGGTCAATGATTATAGTTTCCTTCCAAACAGAAAGATCTCCCAAGAAAATACCATCCTCATTACTTCTGGAATGGCCATCATTGGGGGATTCTAATCACACCTCAACCATCAGACACTCTTGTTTACACACTGGTCACTCTTTCAGTGCCTGAGAGACATTGATATTGAGGTCAGTCCCCCTTGCCCATCTGGCTTCAGTATCCTTTTTGTTCCCTTTGACTCATGCTAGCAATGTCGTCCTAGGCAATCTTTTTCGAGTTATGCTATTAGGACCTACTGGAGCAGACTTGTAAAGAATGTAAGAAAGTAGAGTGTTAGTCACTCAGTTGTGTCTGACTCTTTGCAACCCCATGGACTGTAGCCTGTCAGGTTCATTTGTCCATGGAATTTTTCAGGCAAGACTACTGGAGTGGGTTGCCATTTCCTTCTCCAGAAGAAAGCAGAAGTAGATTATAAACATTTTATTGCTTTTGAGGTTCATTTAGAAGTGACTGATTCCTGGGGAACGTCCAAGTCCCCAAGACCAGCCCAGACCAAAAATAGGCTTCCTATGAGTATTAAACAAAGATTACATCCCTTCACTATCTAGGCTGAGATGCAGAAGTGACTAGTGGCCACAACACATCCTCAGTATATGTCCTTGTATCGCTATATTTTACTCTCTAGCCTGCGGTTCTTCTAAAATATGACACTAGTGAATTTCTTGCTTCTACTACTATAGCAACCAGCATGTGTCAAATGTTTTAAAAAGGAATAGAAAACTGGCCTTTATCACCTCGGTTTGCTTCCCAAGAATATGTTTTTACCATTCACTTTGACACAACAGCATAAAAAAAGTTCAAGAAACTCATTAGATTGATTACAATTGGAAAGCTGGAGAATATAATTATTATTGGGTATATGGGTACATCACAGTCTTTACGTGCTTGTTGATTTAAACACAGACTGATGCAGACATTCTGGAAACAGCCTGGTAATATTTAGCTAATTAAACTTTCACTAAGACAAGCAGTACAATTCCTGAATATAATTTTTAAAAATATTCTCACACACTGGGCACACTTGGGGGCATGCTCCATGATTTTTATTGTCATGTTGTTTGTGTGGGTGGGAGGGAATCATGGGGTCTCTCACTAGAGGGTAAGGAAAGCATGGTAGCTGCCAACGTGATTCTGCAGCCATCAGAAACAAAGAACTGGATGTTGACACAGCTACCTGGGTAGGCCTTAGAAACAATGGGTCATCATGATAAAAAGAAAATAGAACGAGCTATCTAATATGTTGACACTTGTATAAATTAGAATATGTAAAAAAATATAAGAACACAGGAAAACAAAAGGATACCATCAAACACATTCCTATGATTGTTTGTGGTAAAGGGAGGAATGAGAATGGCAGTAAGAACTTGAGAAATGGAGACCAAATGAGGTAGAGAGATGACAGATAGATAGATGAATGGATGAATGAATGGATGGGCAGTTAGATGGATGGATGGATTGATGGATGGATGGGCAGAGGGATAGGTAGATAACAAATAGATCAACAACATGTAAGTAAGCCAACCAGTCAGTCAAGAAAGAAGTCTGTGAAACCAATGATATGGTGTCATGAACTAAGAAGTATAATTAACAATTCTCTGTACCTGAAATCCGGAGAAGGCAATGGCACCCCACTCCAGTACTCTTGCCTGGAAAATCCCATGGATGGAGGAGCCTGGTAGGCTACAGTCCATGGGGTCGCTAAGAGTCGGACACGACTGAGCGACTTCACTTCCAATTTTCCCTTTCATGCACTGGAGAAGGAAATGGCAACCCACTCCAGTATTCTTGCCTGGAGAATCCCAGGGACGGAGGAGCCTGGTGGGCTGCCGTCTATGGGGTCGCACAGAGTCGGACATGACTGAAGCGACTTAGCAGCAGCAGCAGCAGCAGTACCTGAAATCCAGAAGTAAACCAAAACAGTCCAAGAAAGCTGGTCAGTTTCTAGGGAAACAGGACACTGTCACTGAGGCAAACCTGAAATTGAGAATCAAAGCTTAACACTGAGTTGTGGCATTGCTCAGCCCTCACTCTGTCTGTGACACTTGGATTTGCCATGAGCATCACACCTGGCTTCTTGGGACATCTCTCTAGTTATCAGCCAACACTGAAAGCCTAGACTAGGACCAGTCCATGGGCTCAGCATCTTTAGCAGAGGAGGCATAAGCAACTGCTGGATGGCAAGATGAAGTGAGGCAGCCACCAGCACAGGGGGATAAACACCCAGAAAAGGTATCTTAGAGTAGTATCAATACTGATTCAGTAGTATAGCAGGGCCATACAGCAAGGGGCAATGGCTGATGGCCCAACCTGATAAATGCAGCAACTGATCAAGTGACTTCCCTGGAAAAGCTCAGTCTCTGCAACCTGAGCAAACCAAAGGGCAGACTTCGCATATGTCAATAGAAAATAGACTCCTCACTCTCTTTCTTCTAGTCGTTTACCCATATACACTACAGCCTTAGGCCCCAAGATCACAAAGAAAATCACAACGTTTTATTGCCTTTGAATGAATTCATCCTTCACAAGAGTCCCTCTTAGAGGAGTCACATGTTGATAAAGAATAAACAGTCCAAGGCTGAGTTGCCCAATATGGCAGCCACCAGTCACATGTGAGGGGCCTCCCAGGTGGCTCAGTGGTAAAGAATCCCTCTACTAATGCAGGAGACGTGGTTCAATCCCTGGATTGGAAAGATCCCCTGGAGAAGGAAATGCAACCCACTGCAGTATTCTTGCCTGGGAAATCCCATGAACAGAGGACCCTGGTGGGCTACAGTCCGTGGGATCGCAAGAGAGTCGAACATGACTGAGCGACTAAACAATAGTCACATGGGGCCATCGAGCTCTTGACATGAGGCTAATTCAGACTGAGATGCAAAGACCTAGTATGACAAAAAGAATCCCAGAAGTCTCACTGATAATTCTGATATTCATTAAATGTTGAAATGATATTTTGGAAAAACTAGGTTAAATAAAATATATTATTATTAAATTATTTCCACCTGCTTTTCTTTACTTTCCCTGAAGCAGCTCATAGAAAATTTTAAATTACATCTATAATCCACCTTCTATTTGTCTTAGACAACGTTGGTCTGGAAACATGCATGTTGATTTAGAGCTCCTCTTTCAGTTAGGAATGTGAAAGCAAAGCCTGCTTTTTTCCTTCAAAGGTGGAAGATTCTCTCTTTTGGATGATACTGTTCAACTGAAGATTCAAATTTAGTCCCCTAGCGTTTCTTGTCAGTGGTGATTCCCACTTGAAGCTTCTGGCCTTTTCTATATTTTTAAAGCCACCTCTCCAAACTAATATTTATTGGAAGGACTGATGCTGAAGCTGAAACTCTAATACTTTGGCCACCTGATGAGAAGAACTGACTCACTGGAAAAGACCCTGATGTTGGGAAGAATTGAAGGCAGGAGGAGAAGGGGACAACAGAGGATGAGATGGCTGGATGTAATAACTGACTGAGCAAGCTCCGGGAGGTGGTGATGGACAGGGAGTCACGAAGAGTCAGACATGACTGAGCGACTGAACTAAACTGAAATCCACACTAAATAGAGGATTATCAAATCACAGTAGACCAAGAGGTCCATGTAGGTTGGGGACAGCCTACTGTACATCCCAGTGATGATCTAAATTACATTCAGGTTGCTCAGGACTTTTGTGTGAAGACAACTTTTAACATCCAGAAGGTCTCTTCTGGGCCTCTTCTTACAATCCTGGCATAAAAGCTCACTGATCATCTAGGATGGAAAAGAAATGAAAACACTTCATATCTAAATATGTCACTTTCCACTGTAAAGGGAAGTCAGAAAATGAACGACTCATTCACCTCTTATTCTGAGGAGTCAATGTGACAGGAAGTAAAGATTAAAAAAACAAAAACTATGCTCCTTTGAAGTTAGGGGGAAAAAAAAAGCTTTACTTAATAAAAATATAGCATGTATAATTCAAATACTGAAATGTCACGAAAGACCTCTATGAACTTGAGATAGGGCACAGTTTCTAGCTGGATTATAACCACATACATATATCACCACTCTTTTTTATTTTATTTTCCTTTCCTTCATTCGAGCTTAATCCCTGGAGTCAACCCCTGACCATCAGGGACTTGTTGTAAGTAATGGTCATTTGTGTTTCATAATTATCTTGAATCAAACACAATTAGTTCCACATTCTGCCATTTCCTTCCTAAGGCATCTGTAAACATTTTTTACACAATTCCAGCAAATAGCTTTTGTCAATAATTAAATTTCTTAATTTAAAAAAGTAGAATGATCCAGAATAGCTATTTTAGATGTGCTTGACATACGCCTCCAAGAGGATAAGAAAATATTCTTCAAGGCACCAGCCAAGGGGTTTTTCTCTTTCAATTATCAACCACAGATCCACAATTTAGAATGTCTTTGGTCACAGTTTTAATGTGGTTAAATCAACATAAAGCCTGAAGGACATTTAATTTAAAAAAGAATGTACTATGCTTGATTGAATGATTTTGTTTTATTCCCTTGAATTGTTTTGATTCACTCCACAAAAGTGTATTGAACACCAGCTATGTGTGTACAGGGCAATACATGCCATGATTGCAAATTTTTCGTATGTATGAGAATCACTTAGATTCTACCTAATGCAACTAATTCATTGAGTCAGAAGTGGATCCTGGAAATAGGCACTTGTAATATTTACCCAAGGTGATTCTGAAGCAAGAAGGACTCAAACTCCCATGTTTGAGAAATACTGAAACAGAGCTCCAGATTCTGTCTCTTAATCTTCAGAAAGGTGTGGACTATAAACTTTCACCCGTGAAAATGTTCATGGTAAAACTGAAAGATCTAAATGCAGGTCCTTACCCACCTGCATCTAGGAGACCTTGTTCAGAAAAGGATAGAAAGTCGGGTGTCATTTCTAAAAAACCCGCTTTGAATTTCTAAAAAGACTTTCTTCAAGAATCACTCCTAAAATAGTGTTTTCTGATAGATTCTTCAGAAATAGGCAAATCCTTTTCCAGGTGGTTAAAATCTGCAGACAGGAACTAAGCACAGAAAATGCATCCTCTTCAGGCCACTCACCCGAAAGCACAGAGGACCATCTGGAGGGTGTGGTCACCAAAACGGTCAGTAACCATCGTGACAGTCATTGTGCCGTGCGCCATCCCAAGCCCTGAATCCCTCCTTGGGTTTCATATTCATATTTGTGCTTGGTTTTGTCTTCCTTTGTTGTGATGTTTCCCCCACAGGACAAGGTTTGACAAATTTTAAACAGTACCATTACAAGCTGACAAGGGATATTTTTCTGATGTGCCTGGAGACAGAGGTGGTGCTGCTAACAGAGACCGAGGGAGGGAGGGAGGGAGGGAAGCAGGTTGCCAGCTGTGGCACTGATGCTCATCCTGTGACATAAACTTTTTATCTATATTGGGGCATAGCTGATTAACAATGTTGGGATAGTTCAGTTAGACAGCAAAGAGACTCAGCCACACATATACACATATCCATTCTTCCCCAAACTCCCCTTCTATCCAAGCTGCCACATAACACTGAGCAGAGTTCCATATGCTATACAGTAGGTCCTTGTTGGTTTTCCATTTTAAACACAGCAGTGTGTACATGTCCATCCCAAACTCCCTAACCATCCCTTTACCCTTTTCTTCCCACTGGCAACCATAGGATTATGACATTAAATTTTGAATTGAGGGTCATCTATACTTATCCCTGTCTTGGTGGCTCAGTGGTAAAGAATCCACCTGCCAATGTAGGAGACCAGGGTTTGATTCCCAGGTCAAGCAGATCCTCTGGAGAAAAGAATGGCTACCCACTCCAGTATTCTTGTCTGAAGAAACCCACAAACAGAGGAGCCTGGTGGGCTACAGTCCATGGGGTCGTAAAAAGTCAGACATGACTGAGCGACTAACACACATACTTATCCCTAGTTCTAATCGGATCCTAACCAGAGAGATGAAAACCAGAGTATATCAACACACTGATAAAATATCAAATGTATATTGATATCAAAATACTATTGATATATGCATTAACGATATCAAAATATTATTGACACATATAACAATAATGGGGTTTTCACTGGGTATTGTAAACCAATCAAGTATGCCAATAAAACTAGAAAGACTAAAATTGGTGAGCCCCACCCCTGCCATACGGAGAAGCCGTACACATCCAACCTCAGGAATAGAAAGCAGTGGCCTCAGCCTGTCAGGATGCTTTTCTCACGGTGGCTTTAGCCTCCTGTTTTAGATAACAGAATTATTTTCCTGAATTTCCCTCCAAATTAGTATCCAGTAATGAAAGTCGATTTCCCTATCCACATTTGGCAATGGTGAAAACGTTTAGCCACTTTCACATCAGGTGGCAGAACTGTGAGGAAAAGACATGAGGTAGTTAAAAATTTGAAGAATATGTCAATTGGTAAAATTAGATAAAAAGTTACGCTGTGTTCTGCCCTACATTTGGACTATCGCAAGTGAGGCAAACTTTTCTAGGCAAACTGCTGAGGACTGCCAATTTAACAAGCTGTTCCCTGCTGCAAGGGACATATTTATGGACATACTTTCAACAAGACGTACCTAGTGCTACCAAGCTGTGCTGTACTGAAGAGCAGAAAGACTCGGAGCGATAGATTTAAAAAAAAAAAATAAAGGATTTCACACATGGGTCCTATTAAAATCAGATCAAGTATTCTGAAATTTACAGGCAAAAATATTTAAAATAATGAGAGAGTTGTTGCATGATCTAAGAAGAAAACACTTGGGAAATGTAAAAGATAAGATTGACACAGCATGTTTAGCTCAGGCTGTTGTACAACAAGGCTCTTGAAGGGAGAGAGGAAAAGCCAAGCTACATTGTGAATATTCCCGTTTTTAATCAGTTGGGTCAACATATCTCAAGCGCTATTGAAAACCTAGGCTTATCTCATGAATGTTTTTCAATATAAAGATTAGTGCTCACAAAATCTTTCAAGAAAGACTGATTTCATGTCTCCTGGTCTCTGGATGGTCCAAGTCACCTGAAGTCACTACTGTTACCGGTATTTATTTATTTTGAGAAGCCATTGACTGTTGCCTACGAAAGCACTTCCTCTCCTTGGGAATGTGTTTGGGATACTAATGAGTCAGACTGTTCTCTATTTAAAACGTGCTACCTATTTCTATTTCTGTGAGTGGAGATATCAAGTCCACTTAGAGCTTATCTTCTTAGTTCTGGGGTGGGGGGAAATCATTGCTCTGGGGAAAAAGTATAAATGAATTGATGGCAGTGGTGGTTTGACACGAACCTGGGGGATGGCTACTTTGCAGTGACCCCTAACACATTCAGTAATTCCATCCATCCATTTATCTGACTACAGAACCTTCACTGTTCACCTGAAACTATCATAACATTGTTTGTTAACTGGCTATACCCCAATACAAAATGGCGTTCCCAGGTGACACAGTTGGTAAACCATTTGCCTGCCAATGCAGGAGATACAGGAGACAAGGCTTCGATCCCTGGGTCAGGAAGATCCCCTGGAGTAGGAAATGGCAACCCATTCTAGTATTGTTGCCTGGAAAATTCCATAGACAGAGGTTGCATCTGACTCTTTGTGACCCCACAGCGGGCTACAGTCCATGGGGTTGCCAAGAGTCAGACAAAACTGAGCAAGCACGCATGCATGCAATACACAATTAAAAATTAAAAACAAACAAACAACAACAAAATCATCAAGGTGTGTTTAAAAGAAGGTTGGTCTCCAGAGGTCTGGTCTGGATTTAATGTAAGAAGCAAATTATATCCATGAGCCCTTCCAGTCAACGAGACAACTCAAGATTGTATTTGATATTAAACTAGTTTGTGTCCTTTGGTGATTCATATTTATATACACTGTATAGAGTCTTCACATTGCATATTCACTCATTACTTTATTTTTATCCTCAGAACAATGTGTGAGGCAGGTGGAAAGAGTGTTCCCATAACCCCCAGTGTTTTTTTCAGATGTATTAATAGTAACTAAGAGTCCAAATTTTCAATCATGTGCTGAAGGTTCCAGAACAGCAAGTCCCCATTGTTGACTGGTCTCTGTCCCAGTGTGTTCTTCCAAATCCCATGTCCTTGCCTTTCCCAGCTGCCCTGGCATCTGAGTACTTGTACAGCCTCTGGGTCACTTCACCCCACAGCAAAGGGACCCTGGAACTGCAACACAAGGGAGCGACTCAAACCTGGCCGCCATCATCTGCTGCCATGAGCTGCCTGTGCCAACAAGCACCTCTTGCCCACCTATGCACCTCGGGCTGCTTCTATAGTTTGGAACAAGGTGGAAGGAATCATAGGGGAACTGGAGAACACAGAGCGCCCAGCCAGAGGATGCTCAATTTCCTGGGCCATGCAGAGGTACAGCACATGCTGTGCAACCTTGGGCAAGTTACTTACCTTCTCTGTTCCTCAGTTCCCTCAAATGTAGGAGAAATATAGGACTTACTTTGAGGAAAGGCAGTACAGATTAATTGACTTAAAATATACAGGTGCTTGAAGCAATGCCTAAGCTAATGTACATAAAAATACCATTGTGCTCGAGCTCATTTGTGTCTTACTCTTTGTGACACCATGGACGGTAGCCCGTCAGGCTCCTCTGTCTGTGGGATTCTCCAGAAAGAATACTGGAGTGGGTTGTCATTTCCTCCTCCAGGGGATCTTCCAGAACCAGAGACTGAACCCACATCTCTTATATGTCTCCTACATTGCAGGCAGATGCTTTACCTGCTGAGCCATCAGGATAATGTAAGTGCTAGGCAAATGTGACATGCAGAATGGTCGCAAAAAGCGATGGTCTTGAGCAGGACAGACAGCAACTTCTATTCACACTTGTAGACAAGACGTGGTGAATAAAAGTACTTTGTAAAGTACTGGTCAAACTGTAAACTATCTTGGTAATTACCTTCTTTGTAAGCAACTTGTATCATGCAATGCAATTTTAGGACTATAAAAATGTCAGAAAGTGATTTATATAAAATGTAAATGAGACCTGGTTACCCCTTCTTAAAATTCTATCACACTGGGAAAAAAAAAAAAAGAAATGCCATCGTCCGTCCCATCTCTAGCTGTCAAAATCCTATGCGTGCAGAGAATTCCAATAACTGCTACCATTTGTGGAGTCCTCCCTCTGTGCTAGGCCCAGTGAGTTACATATGTTATTTCATTTAATCTCATGGAAATGCTATAAGTGTAACAAACCCAGATTTACAGACACGAAATCTAAAATTCTGAGAGGTTAAATAATTTGTCCCATGTCAGCATCCAAATGGTGAGGCTGATTCAGTCCTAGGGCCCTAGGACACTTGAGCCAACCAGTCTATATGCTCCTTCCATGGAAAAGAATATCTCCCTATTCTAAAACAGTACGGTACTTTGTTCATACTCTTTTCATGGGAATACAATTTTATCTTGAATTACAATTTTTTTCTGCATATCTCAGGTTATCGGCTGGTTTACAGGCTTCACAAAAACATAGAATAACCCTCATGCATCTGTGAACCTACCCAGGATGCCTGGCAGGTGCCTGGGAGTGGAGGCAAGGGGACCAAGATGGAGGAGCAAATTCACACCTTGTTTGGGCTTTAGCTGCCTTCTTTGAGAATGAGCTAGAAAATCCCCAGCTCACGGGATTGCTCTCAAATGAAACCAATAACACAGTTTAGCAACGAGTTTGATATCCTTTATTCAGTTCAGTTCAGTCACTCAGTCATGTCGGACTCTGCGACCCCATGGACTGCAGTACGCCAGGCTTCCCTGTCCATCACCAACTCCCGGAGCTTGCTCAAACTCATGTTCATCAAGTCGGTGATGCCATCCAACCATCTCATCCTCTGTTGTCCCCTTCTCCTCCCGCCTTCAATCTTTCCCAGCATCAGCATCTTTGCCAATGAGTCAGATCTTCGCATCAGGTAGCCAAAGTATTGAAGTTTCAGCTTCAGCATCAGTCCTTCCAATGAATATTCAGGACTGATTTCCTTTGGGATGGACTGGTTGGATCTCCTTGCTGTCCAAGGGGCTCTCAAGAGTCTTATCTCTTATCCAACACCACAGTTCAAAAGCATCAGTTCTTTGGCGCTCAGCTTTCTTTACAGTCCAACTCTCACACCCATACATGACTACTGGAAAAACCATAGCCTTGACTAGACAGACCTTTGTTGGCAAAGTAATGTCTCTGCTTTTTAATAAGCTGTCTAGGTTGGTCATAGCTTTACTTCCAAGGAGCAAGCATCTTTTAATTTCATGGCTTAAGTCACCACCTGCAGTGATTTTGGAGCCCAAGAAAATAACGTCTCTCACTGTTTCCACATGTATTTAACATGATGTGATGGAACCAGAGGACATGATCTTAGTTTTTTGAATGTTGAGTTTTAAGCCAGATTTTTCACTCTTCTCTTTCACTTTCATCAAGAGGCTCTTTTGGTTCTCTTCAGTTTCTGCCATTAGGGTGGTGTCACCTGGATTTCTCCCGGGAATCTTGATTCCAGCTTGTGCTTCATCCAGCATGGCATTTTGCAAGATGTATGAAGTTATTAAATAAGCAGAGTGACAGTATAAAGCCTTGGAACCAATTTGGAATTCTTTATTCAAGGTAAAGCCATCCAGGATTTGGGGAGTACAAAGCCTCACAGGCAGTGGGGCACTCTTCCCTGGGGATGTAGGCAAGAGCAGGTTTTATGGAGATTAGAAGCGGCAGTGTGGAAACAGGGCATGACTGGCCGAGTGGGAGATGGAGATTTCCCTCTGAGGCAGGCAGATCCTGTTTTCTAGGGTGAAGTGAGCTGCCAAAAACTAAGCAGAAGAGTGTGATTGGTGTGTGGTAGTTTCCCTGAGACTGAGGTATTTCTGATGAGTGCTGGCGGACTTAGGTTTTGATTTGTGATGGAGGCCAGGCCACTGGGATGGCCTCCATTCCATGGGTCTGAAGATTTGAAAGTGAAGTTGCTCAGTCGTGTCTGACTCTTTGGGACCCCATGAATCTCCATCCATGAGATTTTGCAGGCAAGAATACTGGAGTGGGTTGCCATTTCCTTCTCCAGGAGATCGTCCCGACCCAGGGATTGAACCCAGATCTCCTGCATTGTAGGCAGACGCTTTACTGTCTGAGCCACCAGGGAAGTCTGAAGATATGAATTAACCTTTATCAGGTCTAGTAAGAAAATACAGTCTAAATCGCTCCGAATAGAACAGAGTTCTACCAACCTGCACCATTCAAGTTTATGGAGTTACACTGAAGTCAGGGTGGTTCCTTGGGTAGATTGTGTCTTAATCAAGAAAAGACTTGATTGACATTGACTAATGGGGACTTGAGCACAGTGAGGAGAGACATGGGAAAGACCTGTTGAATTTCCCTGGAAGGTAGAATTTTAAGGAAAGTGATGAGCAAGTAAGTAATAGAGAATAAAGTGGAGGGGGAGGAATGGCTCAGACAGTAAAGAATCTGCCTGCAATGCAGGAGACACAGGTTCAATCCCTGGGTCAGGAAGATCCCCTGGAGAAGGGAATGGCTACCCACTCCAGTATTCTTGCCTGGAGAATCTCCATGGACAGAGGAGCCTGGGGGGCTACAGTCCATGGGGTCACAGAGTCAGACACGACTAACACTCAACTCAACTCAATGGGCAAAATGAATATGGAGAAGTACAGAGAAAGATGGGGTTATGCACTATCATATCTTGAGATGCCATGGGGCAGCCGATTGGATAGTGGGGCCCACCCCCCACCACCCCTCACCTCCGGTGGGCAGCTCACAGACCTGAAGCACCCCCCGCCCCCGCCACCTTCCTTCCACTTATCCCAGGGGTGCACAAGGCTATCCTCCTGGCCCCACCGCTTTCACCAACCCTCCCAGAAAATCAAGGACCTTCACCAGAGCTGGGACCTACAGTCCCGGGTTCACTGAAGCTCTAGAAACAACTTCAGGTGATTTCTGTGAGAGACTATGGTGGTGAATGCTCAAGTTTTCCCCAGGTTTACCAAGGGAGCCTGAAATGGTGCTAACAGCTTGCTTCCTTGACAGCAGAAAATTGACAGTCTTTTTTTTAATCGTTTGTTGTCTGTCAAGAATTCCATAGAAATAATTGATGCCGAAAAACACAAGGAAAAGTGCTTTTTTTTTTTCTAACTTCGAGGTTTGCTTCCAAGGAGGTTGACGAGGGGGAGGGGGGATTTTTGCAATGTGAGTGGTGAGCAACAAAGACTCTCAGAGGCAGGGGATGAGCGCCTTCCCAGACATGGTCCTCCGGAATCAAGGATGCCTCTGCGGCCTCAGGACCAGCAGGCAAGCCCTGAAGGCAAGAGTTCAAAACAAAAACAAGCCACAAACCAACCAACACTGCAGAAAGGGAGGAGTCCGCCTGCCAGGCCAAGGGGCCCAGGCAGAGGTGCTCCAGACCCGGCCTGCTTCCAGCGGGTGTGTGGATATCGGTGCAGTCTCCGGCCTCTCCTAGGGGGGTCACCCTCCAAGCCAGAACTTCTGAAGTGGGGCGAGGGGTCCGCCCGGCACATCGATTATTAACGAGCCAGACTTAAAAAAAAAAAAAAAAAAGGCTGGCCGAGGGAGGATGCGATGGACTCGCCTACACTCTAGAGAAAACAAAGAGGATGCAGGCGCAGGGGAGGGAGGCACTGGGGAGCCAGGCGCAAATGCAGCTTTCAAGTTCAAAGGGCTTATTTTACATGAGAAAACACACGAGGACTCGAGGATTGGTGATAGGCAGTCCCCACCTCCCCCGGCTTTAGTATCTGCTCAGCGGAAAAAAAAACAAAAAGTCAGGATTAAAACCATCGGCCTCTGGGACACCTTAAAAAAAAAAAAAAATCCCTTTCTTCTGTGTCCTTATGTACAAGGGTAAAGACCAGCTTTCTACGTCCAAGTCGGGAGTGCTGAAGGGAGGGCGAGCAGTGGGGCGCCCAGCCGGAGCCTCTGTCCTCTGCCTGTTCCCGATTCCATGGCCCGAGGCGATGGTTTGCATTTTTAGGACAACAGCCGGCTCTGGGCAAGCAGGAGACCTCTCGTCAGGCTTCATTACTGCACGCAGAATGACACACCGCGCTGATGGAGCGCTGCGAAGGGGCTGCGCCTCCGCGCGATCCCGACCCCTGCGTCCTGCCCGCTCCTCCCCCGGCCCCCCCAACCCCGGGGCCCCAAACCTGAGCTCTGAGCCTGTGTGCACTGCCCTACCTGGGCGCCCGCTGGAAATCAGGCTTTTCCTCCTTGCTTGCTGTTTGGTGTCTGCATTTCTAGAGAGACTCAGAGAAGCGGTGTCTTGGCCAACTGAACTTTGCAGTTGAAAAGCACCCTTTCCCTTCTTTCCCCTCCCATCTGCTTCCTGAGATTGAGTCTCCAGGACACCTTCCCCTGATCTGGACAGGATGGTTTACCTGGCCCTGGGAACACAGATAGCCGGGGATAAACACCCCCCTCTCCTTACAAGGTTATTTACCTTTTTAAGTTACCTCCCTAATTCCAACAGTCTTGAAATAAATCCTAACTGCCCTCTCACAAAGAAATCTCACAGCTGATGCTGCTGTCATCATTAAATCTTGCCTGTTAAGAAGGGATACCCCTCAATGTGGGCTTCCCTGGTGGTTCAGTGGTAAAGAATCTACCTGCAATGCAGGAGACACAGGAGATGTGTGTTCAGTCCCTGGGTTGGGAAGATCCCCTGGAGGAGGGCATAACAACCCACTCTAGTATTCTTGCCTGGAGAATCCCATGGATAGAAGAGCCTGACTGGCTACAGTCCATGAGGTCACAAAGAGTTGGATGCTACTGAATTGACTTAGCATGCACATATGCACCCCTCAGTGTACCTTTTCAAATAAGGATGAATCTGCATCAGCCAGAAAACTGACCATGAGGGTTTGTTCAATGCTGATACACCAAGATTTCTAACTCAATATATTATCATAGAAAAACTATGAAAGTACAAGATTACCAGTTACAAAATTACTGGTTATTTTGAAGGAATTATTTCAGGGGAAAACGGTTAAGCCAGGTTGAACTTGACCTTGAAGCTCCACTAAACTTCTCTGAAGCCTCTGGGGCTCAAGTTATGCGGAAGGTCATTAGACAAATCCAACATCTGAATCTTTGAAGAGAGCCGCCAGGAGAGATGTGATGTAGGAAACTTAAGGCCAAATCACAGACCGTTAGCTAATGATGAGGTGTGGAAAGGAAGATCAATGTGTTATGGAGCAGCATCTTCTTACCAGTTCCATTAGTCAGGGTATGGGCTCAGCGGTTCTAACATGAGGCTGCACAGAATAAGGATCACATAAGACAAAAACTTATTTTTCCTTTGCTTAGCAGTCCAGAGATAAGCAGACCAAATCGAAAGAGAAGATCTGCTCCACAAAGTTATTCAGAGATCTAAGTTCTTTCCATCTCAATGATTGGTACTAACTACTATGGCAGGAGTTCTCAAACTTTAAAGCAGAGATTGGTAAACTGTTTCTATAAAGGACAAGGTAGTAAATATTTTAGTCTTTACATCTCACATGTAGTCTCAATTATACAGTGTTCTTTGCTTTTGTTTTTGATGTTGGTGGTTGTGGTTGTTGCAACTCTTTAAAAATATGAAAACTATCCTTGGCTCACTGACCATACAGAAGCTGGCTGCTATAGTCCTTGCTTTCTAGAATCTGAATCACATGGAGGGCTTTCTGAGCCCACCCCAGAGTTTCTGATTTAGTAGGTCAGAGTGGGGCCCAAATATCTGCATTTCTAACAAGTACTCATGTGATAGTGATGCTGATGGTTTGGTAACCCCACACTGAGAACCACAACCCTCCTCCCTTTCACCTTTGGTAACCATAAGTTTGTTTTCTTCATCTAAGTGTCTGTTTCTGTTTTGTGTGTAGATTCACTTGTATTATTTTTTTAGAATCCACATTTTAGAATGTTTCTGTAATCCTGGGGCAGAAAAACACTCTACATGGTGATAAAGTGAAAGTCGCTCAGTTGTATCCGACTCTTTGTAACCCCACGGACTATACAGTCCATGGAATTCTCCAGTACAAATACTGGAGTGGGTACCCATTCCCTTCTCCAGGGGATCTTCCCAACCCAGGGATCAAACCCAGGTCTCCCACACTGCAGGCGGATTCTTTACCAGCTGAGCCACCAGGGAAGCCCACGTGGTGGTAAAGAGAACATCAATAAGGTAAAGAATGTCTGATTTGACTACAAGAAAAATAAATTTGCCATACACCTAAACATTACCCCCAAAAGACAAAGATCAACAAACACATAGGGGAAAAATACACCAAGTATAACAATGAAAAATGTTAATGCTCTAGCCAAATAACAGGAAAAGCAGTTCTCAAAAGGCAAATGTGCAAATGACCAAACAGCATAGTAATATATATTCATAAACAAATATATTCAAGTTGAAATATATCATTTTTCAGCATCAAATTGACAATTTACTTCCTAAAAATTGGTCAGTGTTGTAGGGAAAGGGACACACTGCTGCTGCTGCTGCTGCTAAATCGCTTCAGTCGTTTCTGACTCTGTGCGACCCCATAGACGGCAGCCCACCAGGCTCCCCCGTCCCTGGGATTCTCCAGGCAAGAACACTGGAGTGGGTTGCCATTTCCTTCTCCAATGCATGAAAGGGAAAAGGGAAAGTGAAGTTGCTCAGTTGTTTCCGACTCTTAGCGACCCCATGGTCTGCAGCCTACCAGGCTTCTACGTCCATGGGATTTTCCAGGCAAGAGTACTGGAGTGGGGTGCCATTGCCTTCTCCTAAGGGACACAGTAATTCTGTACTAATAGAGATATATTTGCAGTTCAGTTACGTTCATCAAAAGCTTTAAAGATCAATTTTTGTGGACAGGTTCTTAGGATGGCCTCATGACCCTGCTTTGTGGTATTCATGTCCTTGAGTTGTGGTTCTTCCTTGGAGTGTCAAGGAAGCTGTAACTTAGGTCTAGCCAATAGAATAAATACAGCAAAAGAAGCAGGATATCTGTGATTACATGATTATGTTACATAAGATTGTAACACTTCTCCCTGGAGTATGTTTCTCTCTCCCTTGCCGGCTTGAAGAAGTAAGCCGCTATGTTGTGGGCTGCCTGTGTTGGGAGGCCACATAGCAATGAACTTTCAGACTATCTGTAGGAGCTGAAGAAACCCTCTAGTCTATAGCAAGCAAGAAAATGAGGCTTTCAGTCCAACAACTGCAAGGACATGGATCCTTCCAACAACTTGAGTTTGGAACTGGATGCTCCAGTAGAGGGGTGGAGCCTCCAGGAAAAGCTCAGAGGAGACCATGCCCTCCAATGATGACTGACACTTTGAAGAGGGACCAACTAACTGAGATCATAAAAGTGTGCCATTTTAAGCTGATGAGTTTCAAGTAATTTGTTATGTAACAATAGATACTAATACCTGTGTATTAACTTTCAAACTCTACTTCTAAGAATTTATCTAAAAAACTTAACCACAAGGATACTCACTGTAGTATTTTTATAATTATGAAAAATTAGAAGCAACTAATATATGCAAAAATAGAGAATGTATTAAATTATAGAAAATCCACAGAAGGAAATATTATTCAGTTAACAAAATTTCTGATGGAAAGAAACATGTATATTTAAAGAAAAATGTTTTAAATATAGGAATACATGAAAATAAATTTTCCAAGCCAACTTACATCATCCTACCCATTTTAATTTTTAAATGTTTATGCATGTATAGAATATAATCCTTGAAGTTATATACCAAAGTGTTAATAGTAATTATCCCTGAGGGGTAGGATTATAAATGTTTTATTGAAAGACATGTATTTTTATAATTTTCTAGACTGAATATTTCAGGTCTTGGCAAAGCAACAACAAGAAGCCAAAAATAAAATTTAGATGCAAAATGGAGGGAAGAAAGAAAAAGAAAAAGACTGAAGTCCAATGGAAATGTTACTTGTTTTTATGGTTAATAAATACACGGTGCAAATGTCCCCAGAGGTGAGTAAGCTTCTAATAATAAAGACTTCCATTTCTTGCGCATTTACAATGTACCAGACACATGCTTACAATCCGGAGTATATTTGTTTGTTTTAAAATGGGTTAAGGTTCAAGTTTATTCCCTGTGTTGGGAGAGAAGGGCAGCCCAGAGCCTTGGACTTCCAGCCTTTCATACCCCCACTTTGCCCCTTGCTATAAGTCAGGTAACAAGCAAGACCCATCCTGAGTAAGAGCAAGGGGACCACGCTCCTCCTAGATTGTATTGATCAGTTCCCTGAAACGTGGTCTGCTCACTGGTCTCAACCCCATCAACTAGTTTTTTCCATCACACAGCAGTTCTCCAAACCTTGCAGCTTAGGTTCCAAGGAGCCAGAGAGACGTTCTGTATTTGTTGTGGCGTCTACCACAAAAATAGAAGAGGCCCTCACCACACACTTTCCCCTTGAATGACTGAAAACAACAGTTGCTCTTACAGATGCATGGAAAGAGCAAAGATATTTCAGTAGGCTTGAGGACAAGCTAAAAATTACCAGCTCCTCATAGGAATTACTCATTCTGCTAGAGAAAAATGGAAGGGTTAGCTCTTCCCCCAAATCTATCTCATTCCACAGATCGAGGTTCATCTTGATTCAGTGGCCTTGGATAAAATGTCTCGGACCATAGTTGTTCCCTCCATCAAATGAATTTTTGTTAACTGCCCTAATTAGAGGCTGGTGAGGATGACCCCTTGGTTTCTATCAAATTGAGGGTATGGGATTCTAAAACAGATTCCCTCACCCAGGTGTTTTATCAAAAAAATGTTAAAGGGAAGTCTAGAGGATATATCTATAACACCATTCGATGACATGAGTTCAGATTTCAGAAAGAGATAGGGCAACTCTCGGTCTTACAAAAAATCCTTAAATAACTCTACATGCTTCTAGTATAATGCCCTCAGCTGACCTTCCAGTGGAGTTCCAGGGTCCTGTAACACAAAGACAAGTTCCCCACTCCTCCCCAAGGGAAAGAAAACCCAAAACACCTGTCATTTCAAAGCCTGACCATGGAGAATCACTTCTTGGAAGGTCACTTTCATTGCCTGAAGTCGGTCTAAAGATTTTCCGAGAAATACAGCAATGACATCTGTTCGTCCTTCAACAGAAACCAGCCCTTTACCCATGATTTTTCAATATTTAAACAGAAAGCCAAAACAAAGCTGTTCATCAGTGTTAACCTTGATGAACTTAAACGCCTGCACCTGTACGATTCTTAATCGCATGATCAGTAACAGAGCTGGTAGGTAAAGGGTGACAGTCACACCTCTTAATTGGTGCGATTAGCAGACCTTTTGTCGGCAACCATCCGCAGTTCTCCTCAAGTGTAAAATGCCACAGGTAAAGGGACACAGACAATGAGTGGGGTAAGCAGGAAGGCAGGCAAGAGTGAAGCAAAGTTTATAGAACAGATTAGGCCAACTGAGAGGGCTTCCCAGGTGGTGCTAGTGGTAAAGAACCTGCCTACCAATATAGGAGACGAGACTTGGGTTCTGTCCCTGGGTCAGGAAAATCCCCTGGAGGAGGGCATGGCAACCCACTCCAGTATTCTTGCCTGGAGAATCCCATGGACAGAGGAGCCTGGTGGGTTAATTCCACGGGGTTGCAAAGAGTCAGACACAACTAAGTGACTAACACTTTCACTTTGTTTCACTTTGTTTCACACTTGTGCCAGGCCTGTGTTCAAGAAAAAGTGAGCCCCTAGGGAGTCTGGAATGGACATACTGGATACACACTTCAACATTTTAAATGGATAACCAACAAGGACCTACTGTATAGCACATGGAACTCTGCTCAATGTTATATGGCAGGCTAGATGGGAAGGGAGAACAGGGGAGAATAGACACATGTATATTTATGGCTGAGTCCTCTTACTGTCCACCTGAAACTATCATGACATTGTTAATTAGCTATGCTGCTACTGCTGCTGCTGCTAAGTCACTTCAGTCGTGTCCGACTCTGTGTGATCCCATAGACGGCAGCCCACCAGGCTCCCCCGTCCCTGGGATTCTCCAGGCAAGAACACTGGAGTGGGTTGCCATTTCCTTCTCCAATGCAGGAAAGTGAAAAGTGAAAGTGAAGTTGCTCAGTCGTGTCCGACTCTTCGCGACCCCATGGACTGCAGCCTACCAGGCTCCTCTGTCCATAGGATTTTCCAGGCAAGAGTACTGGAGTGGGGTGCCATCGTCGTCTCAGTAATTAGCTATACCCCTATACAAAATAAAAAGTTTTTTTTAAAAAAAGAATAAATGAGCCCAACCTGACCCCACAGGAAGCTATTTAAAACCGCTATGAGGTCCTTCAGAGAAGGCAATGGCAACCCACTCCAGTACTCCTGCCTGGAAAATCCCATGGACGGAGCAGCCTGGTAAGCTGCAGTCCATGGGGTCACTAGGAGTCAGACACGACTGAGTGACTTCACTTTCACTTTTCCCTTTCATGCATTGGAGAAGGAAATGGCAACCCACTCCAGTGTTCTTGCCTGGAGAATCCCAGGGACGGGGGAGCCTGGTGGGCTGCCGTCTATGGGGTCGCACAGAGTCAGACATGACTGAAGTGACTTAGCAGCAGCAGCAGCAGCAGCAGCATGAGGTCCTGACACTTTATCCTTTATCCAGCCTCCCAGATCTCTGATTTGAGTCACTAACATCGTTCTAGTGGGCAGAAGGCCAGGCACAAGCTTACATGTGTCCTGAAAGAGAGGCGTGGCCAACTCAACATGAGCACTTCTTAATCCAAAATTGGTCAGTTCATTAATATGAGGTTTTGGTTTTCCCAGGGGGCTAAATAGAGTATGGAGTGGAGGGAAATGGTGTGGGAACAGTACCTACCCCTTGGAGTACACGGAGCTGGGTGTGATGCTGGACAGCTGTGGGGAGCTTCTGCAAGGGAGCTTCTGGGTTTTATGTTCATCAGTCTGGAAGAAGGGGGGTGATGTGGAGGGTAGCAATTGGTGAGTGAGTGTTGGCAAGGATGTGTAGGTGATGTAATAATATAAAATATTTATCTGCCTAAAACCAAAAGACTATATATTACCTGTCATTTCTCTGTTCCCCAAAGAATACAAATAATTGAAGAGTTTGCCTTCTGTATATATACCTACACAGAGAGAAGGAATTGATGGCAGCCATCTTGGAGATAAACTATCATACCAGTCTTTGTCTTTTTTTTTAGTATATGCCATATATTAATAGAAGACGGACAGACACATATTGACTTCACAGTTTTCCATATACATATCTCAACAGGATAAGAAACTTGGAGCAGTTAAACCACTCAGTTTCCAGTATTCCAGGTCATGAACCTCCTAGGAAACTGTGTCCAAACTGCTATTATTTTGTTTTTTTAATTGTGGAACTGGTTACTAAATGTCAGACTCCTGATGCAATTAATGTTGGCCCTCCAGTTGTTGCCACACTTTGTCCAGTGTCTTCTTCCAGCAGAGACTGCTAGTTTATTTATCTTTAAATACATATTTGGCTCATCTTCCTTCGTTATAGATGATCCAATTATTAGAATAATGCCATCTGGGATGATTGTATTTTTCAGCTACCTAGCTATGTAAAAACATTCTGATTGTATATAAACAGGAGTGTCATGCATGAATTCTCAGAAGTCCTTCAAGAGATACAGCTGTCTCCGTTCTTTCCTCTTTCCTATTGGTAAAGGAGGAAATGATGCTTGGTGCTCTAGCAGCCATTTTGGGCAATGAGGAAATCATGGGCTAAGGATGGCAGAGCAATAAGATAGAAGGAGCCTCGGCTCCTGATGACTGCTCTACCTACTCCCGGCTTTCTGCTGCATAACATGTTTATTTATCCATGAGACAAACTTCTATCTTTTTCAGACACTGCTATTTGGATTTTCTGTCACTTGTAGTGAAACCCGATTCTGATATATCTGTCTGCTGTGAGGTTGGCTGGAGAATTTAGCCAGGTTAAAACTATCAGCTTAGTTTAAACCAACCTCCCAATCCACATGGTCTATAAACTTGGAAAAGCTGATTAAATTGCACTGAGACAGATCTTTATAAAAAGAGTAAGAAACATATGTAAATATCACATCTGAATTTAAATACAGTATCTAACTGCCCTAGATTTTGCAATGTATTCATAGGCTTGAGAGGAGATAAGAAACCACGTTATAATCCTTTGAATCCTTGCAAATTCTGTTTACATGTGTTTTTAAAACATGCCATTTCTGTGCATCAGTCGTGAGGGTCAGGAGCTCTGTATTGTCAAAGAGTCTTCATGGCTCTAGAGAGTAAACCAAGACTCCTGTAGTGACCTGGCAGCCCTGCTGGGGTAAAAGATAGTGCTCTGGAAAAGGATACCTATTTATAAAACCAACGCATTCTTCTCCCGAAATGGATGCCTGGCATCACTGCTATAGTTCAGAGTTCACTATCTCTTGAAGTTTCATGTCCCTGTTCCCTCCATAAAACCTCACCCACCAATCCGCATGGTCCCAATAGCGGCCAGAGTTAACTCTAAAAACAACATCTGATCTTGTCATTTCACCACTAACTTTGTAGATTTCCTTGTCGATTTATAGCTTGGCATTAAATGGCCAGCCCTTTTTCTGTCTTCTCATCCACATATTTCCAGTCCTTTATCCACCTGCTCTCTATTTAAACATGAAATGTTCACCTTTTCCAAAATAGGCCGCGCCTTTCACACCTCTGCACTGGGAAAAGGCTATTTTCTCAGCCTGTAATGCTTCTCCCAACCCCAAAACTTGCTTTTTAAGAATCTTCATGATGCATCTCATGAGTCCAAAAGCCACGTCACTTCTCCAGATGAGGTTAACCGCTTACACCCTTGCCTGTATTCTGCACTGCGTTCCCCACTTGTCTCAGCACTTCCAGGTGATATTTTAATCAATCTTATATTCAGTCTTATCTTATCTTATATTTGATCTTCTATTATAATCAGTCTTCGAGTCTGATTCCCCCTAAGGGTTGAGATCCTGGAGCTTTCCCAGTCCTCAGCTCCATGTCCGTAACGGATGGGAACTTGCTCTGCCATGTGGAATAGGCTAGATTCCTACAGAGTCATCCCAACAAAAAGTAATTTGTATCTCAATGTAGTTTTTAGGGTTGTACGATAAGGGGGGAATAAGGCAAATTGTAGGACTTAAAAGACTTTCCATTTCTTAGAAGATATATTCATGGGAATACACAGGAACATGGGTAGCCTATAAGCCATAGTATCTTTCTTCCCACCTTGGAGAGAAATTTAACATTCCTCAGAATTGAATTTTTCTGAAACTAAAATTATGGAATCATAAAACTGTAGAGCTACCCCATGGACTATAGCCCGCCAGGCTCCTCTGTCCATGGGATTCTCCAGGCAAGAATACTGGAGTGGGTTGCCATTTCCTTCTCTAGAGGATCTTCCCGACCCAGAGATTGAACCCAGGTCTCCTGCATTGCAGTCAGATTCTTTACCATCTGAGCCACTAGGGGAGCCCATAAAGCTAAAAAGGACCTTAAAAATTATTGACTGCAACTTCATAATTCATAAATGAGAAAACTAAGTCCCTGACAGATTAAAAGATTTGTTAAAGAACACTCAGTTAGTATCAATCAGTACTGAAATCCTAGTCTCTTGACTCTGGTGTCCTTTCAGTATTTCAGTCCTAATTCCCTGGTTAGGGCAAGTCAGCAGCTGTGAAGCACATGGACTTTAACTTCAACTAAAATCAGAGCTAAAGCACAGATAAACCCAAGGGCTTCTGTTCCAAATTAAACAGGTGAGAGAAGATAAATCAGATTATTTTATGAAAATTTTAAAATTGTACACTGTTAGAGAAGCCCCTAGTTTTCATAAATGAAAATAAGAAAGAACTGAAATGACTCTCTCCACCTGAGTCACAACACCAAAACAGACATGAAACTACAACTTAGAATGCAATTGTGAAACAGACTTCACATAATTCCTGTGGATAAAATGAGATATCATACAGAGTAGTTATCCTTTCATTTGCAACAATTAGAGCCTGCAGTTGGTCAATTAATTAAAAATTGGGTGAATAAAAATCATTTAAAAATGATACATGATACTGAAATAATTTTATTTTAATTTTAAACATGAATATACACTTATTCTTATGTGTTAGTCGCTCAGTCATCTCCGACTCTTTGTGACCCCATGGACTGTAGCCCACCAGGTTCCTCTGTCCATGGAATTCTCCAGGCAAGAATACTGGAGTGGGTAGCCATTCCCTTCTGCAGGGGATCTTCCCAACCCAGGGAATCAACCCATCTCCTGCGTTTCAGGCAGATTCTTTACCATGTGAGCCACCAAAGAAGCCCTCTTCATATGTGGATAGACAAAATTTTCCTTTCATTATGTGTATTAGTTTCTTACTGATGCTATAAAATATTACCACAAGCATAGTGGCTTAAAATTACACAAAATTATCTTATAATTTTGGAGGTCAGAAACCCAAAATGGATCTCACTGGGCTAAAATCAAGGTGTCAGCAGGGCTGCAGGGCAGCCTCCGCTGGAGGCTGCAGGGGAGAATCTGTTTCTTGCCTTTTCCAGCTTCTCAGGGCCACCCACACTCCTTGGCTCATGTAGTGGTGGTTTAGTCGCTCAGTTGTGTCCAACTCTTGCGACCCCGTGGACTGCAGCCTGCCAGGCTCCTCTGTCCATAGAATTCTCCAAGCAAGAATACTGGAGTGGGTTGCCATTTCCTTCTCCAGGGGATCTTCCCAGCCCAGGAACTGAACCTGTGTCTCCTGCGTTGGCAGGCAGATTCTTTACCTACCGAGCAACGAGGGAAATCATAGCTACTGACTCATGGCCCTCTCCTGATCTCAGAGGGACAACGGTGGGCGGTGGCTCAAAGCAAGATCTTAGTTCCCTGCCCAGGAATCAGACCTGGGTAGCCTGAAAGAAAACTAACACTCCTGGCCCCTAGTCAACCAGGGGTAGAGGCTAGAAACAAGGTTCCTCTGGCTCTTGACCCCACTGAAAAAATGCATTTCTCAAGGAGGTAAAAACAGGTGCAAAGTTTATGATTAGAGACACAGCACAACAAGTGGGAGAGCACACAGAGAAACTGTTTAAGACAGAACAAGGCAGAGATACACACCTGGAGAGAAAGGGTGTGGGCATCCTCCCCAGTGAGGAGGAGTGCAGTAAAGATGTGGGTCAAGCCACTTACATAGAGCAGTTCTTCCCAGTCTTTGTTTACCTTTGGCCAAACATTCAGCCTCTTTTTCCACCCCCGACCTGTTCTAGGACCATCCCCAACATGCATGTGCAACTGTTTTCCTAGGTGGATTCTAGCCCAGAGGCCTATGGGGGCACCTTGGCATCACCTATTACAGGATGGCACCCTCTCCTTTTTGCTCCCCAAGGAGCATATGCAATGTCTCCCTTGCCCCAAGGATGGGAGATATATCTCTTGATCTTTTACTCAAACGGGGTTTAGCTCCTCTCTGTTCCTGCCTTGACTGTTATCTTCAAGTGTCCTCAGGAGACAAAGCCTGGCTATTTACCCAGTTTCTGTTATTTCTATTCGGAAGTGCAAACAGGAGGTTCCCTGTAAATGCCTAACCTGGAATCCATCTATCTCCTGCCTCACTCCCATCTTCGAAGCCAGCAATCCCCTCTCCAGTCTTGCCTCCCTTGTCATATCTCCTTCTCTGACCGATTCTTCCTTCCTTTCCTTAGAAAGACCCTTGGGATCACACTGAGTCCTACTGAATAAACCAGGAAGATCTCTCCATCTTGGAATCTTTAACTTAATCACATGTGAAAGCTCCCTTTGGGCCACATGCGGTAACATATATGCAGGTTCTGAAGATTAGGATGTGGACATCTTTGGGGTGGGGGCAGTATGTTACCAACTACAACATGGCTCTGCTGACTGGAGATGAGCTTTCTTTCCTTCATGAATCATACATAAAAATCATAGGCATTTTACAAATGGTAGTGTATACATTTCTAGAGAAGGAAATGGCAAACCACTCCAGTATTCTTGCCTGGAGAGTCCTGTGGACAGAGGAGCCTGGTGGGCTGCTGTCCATGGGGTTGCACAGAGTCAGACACGACTGAAGTGACTTAGCAGCAGCAGCAGCAGTGTATATATGTCAATCCCAGTCTCCCAGTGCCTCCCACTCACCTTCCCCTCCCATGTCCACACCTCTGTTCTCTACATCTGTGTCTCTATTCCTGCCCTGCAAGTAGGTTCGTCTGCACCATTTTTCTAGATTCCACATATATGCATTGATATATGGTATTTTTTTCTTTCTTACTTCACTCTGTATGACAGTCTCAAGGTCCATCCACATCTCTATAAATGACCCAATTTCATTCCTTTTACTGGCTGAGTAATATTCCATTGTGTAAGATCTGGCGCTAAGAATTGTACACATAGACATTTATGATTGGCTATTGGTGATGTATGATAGGTAGAAAAACAGCAGCCAGAAAACTAGCCTGATGGCTGGGGAAAGTGAGAAAAGCTTGCAAATGCATTCTGCTCAAGCCAAGATAAAAATCTAGAATTAACTTAGTTGATTATGTAAGTTTAATTTCAACTAATAAAGTCTTTAATTATAGTAAAAGGCTTGTTTCCTTTGTTAATCTACTTTTGCTGTCTCTCTGAATATTTAGTGTAGCTGTCTAACTAAAGGGCTATTTTTAAAAATATTTAATTGGCTGGAAAAAGTATATTGAACCCGTTTTTCAAATGACCTATCTTTAGGAAACTGAGCTATCTGGCTCATTAAACTATAAATGTATCCGGGCCTTCTCATGAAAGCATATTTTAATTCAAGCTGAGTAATGTAGGGTAGAGATACTCACTAATATCCTAAGGTTGTAAACATAGACATGCTAACATGCAGCAGAAAAACAGTGATAAATGCAGGATTAAAAGGCTTTCCCATGACTGTTCTTTTGCCCTCGAGTGGCTCTCGTTGTTGACTGCTGACTGAGGAACGGTCTCCCTCTACTAGGTTGTTGAAGGAGGGCAAGAGAGACTCTAAATGACCTGAGCAGCACCATTCTCTAAGCTGAGATTGGCCTTTCTGCCCAAATGTATGGCTTTCTTCATCCCCAGCCTAAGTGCAAGCAAAGCACACCCTCTGTATTAGTTGCTGAAGCCCCCATGACAGAGAGCTGCAACCCACAGAAATGTGTTGTCTCATGGTTCCGGTGACTAGGATTCTGAGATCCATGCTCCAACCCCTAACACTCTCTGCAGAGGAAGACATCCTCATCCTGTGCTTTGAACTAATTCTCCCAATAATTTTTAATAACAAGTACAGAGTCAAATTTAACCAGGTACTTTAGTAATAATCATAATCATAAAAAATTTTAGTGAGTGCCAGAAGAAACAAAAAGCAAAAAACATTAATAAAATAAAAATTGGTTATATTGGGGCATACCCCAATACAGAATGTTTTTGGTGTTAAAAAAATAATAATAAAAATTTTAAAATTTAGTTAATAAAAATCGATAAAGTTTACTATTAGCTATGACTAGGAAGCCACACTGTCAGTAAGAAAGAAGAAACTAACAATGACAGGGAAATGCAAGAAGCAGTGAAAAGATTTTTTTTTAATTAAGTTATTTTTTAATTGAAGGAAAATTGCTTTACAGAATTTTGTTGTTTTCTGCCAAACCTCAACATGAATCAGCCAAAGGTATACATATATATGTATAAAATTATTTTTAAATTTTACTTATATAAAGAAACTTTTTTTTTTTTGGCTGTGCTGGGTCTTAGTTGCGGCCTGTGAGATCTAGTTCCCCAACCAGGGATGGAACCCAGGCTGTCTGTATTAGGAGCATGGAGTCCTAGCTGTTCAACCACCAGGGAAGTCCCAAAATCTTTTTTTTTTTAAAGCAGAGGGAATAGACCAAGTTTAGGGAGCACATGTAGTCCCTCATGGGAAAGCATGTTTATCAGATGAGAAGAAATTGTCAGAGGGAACCTGGGATTGACAGGTGGCTCCCTAGCACACATGAAACATCTGAGCATCCTTTATCTTATCTTTGATGGTAGGGATGAACCTGATGCTTGTTCCCCTATGACTGTCACGGTCTAGAAGTAGAGCTGGGTGTGGAAAACAAAGAGCATTTATCTGATAAGGTACAAAGTCATAAGTGTATCTCTTTTACAGTAAGCATTTAAATAAAGCAAATGCAGACTTTCATTCAATGACACAGGTATGAGGAAATACACACTGGAATAAAACGTTAAAGACATTCACTCCACATGTGCAATAAATACTAAACAAGAAGAAAGTCCCAAGGATTCTACAATCCTTCCTACATATCAGGTTGTATTTTCTTGCTTGCTACTGCTGCTAAGTCGCTTCAGTCGTGTCTGACTCTGTGCGACCCCATAGACAGCAGCCCACCAGGCTCCGCCATCCCTGGGATTCTCCAGGCAAGAAGACTGGAGTGGGTTGCCGTTTCCTTCTCCAGTGCATGAAAGGGAAAAGTGAAAGTGAAGTCGCTCAGTCATCTGACTCTTAGCGACCCCATGGACTGTAGCCTACCAGGCTCCTCCGTCCATGGGATTTTCCAGGCAAGCGTACTGGAGTGGGGCGCCATTGCCTTTTCCGATTTTCTTGCTTAAGAGTCATTAAAATTTTTCATCTTTCTGCAAGATCTCAGTTATGTGGGATGAATCAATAACTTTATAGATAGTTCAAGTTCTCGGAATTTTTAATTCCTTTTTAAAACAACAACATTCCCAAGATGTATGATGCATAGTTCTATGTGTTAGTACACAGAACTTACTGAATTTAGGGTCATCTGTGTTACAAAGGCAGATGTTTGGAATACTAAGTTGACTCTATCAAACACTGTAACAATCATGAAGCATCTTAAGTGAATTCTGTTCATTTGTCTTTTTCTTACAAAAAGAGTTTGAGAAAGTGCTTTAGCGGAGGATCTTCTACCATGTCATGATTAAAGTAATAATTCAGTTCAGTTCAGTTCAGTTGCTCAGTCGTGTCCGACTCTTTGTGACCCCATGAATCGCAGCACGCCAGGCCTCTCTGTCCATCACCAACACATAAAAACTTTATCTTAGTTTGTTATTTTGCCTTCAATAAAACTGTCATCACCTTTAACCCATTTTCTAACTCACTAGCTTTTCATTCATTAGGAAATAACATCTTATCAAACTTTAGAATATTGCTAGGAATGATCATAAATGTATCATAACACTGCATTGTATTTTTATTCTCTCATAACGACAAACAGAACTTTTCATCATTGGTATTTTTTCAACATCTGATATATTAGTTGAGACTTTGGTTGCAATGGACAGAAACCAAACATAAAGTACCTTAAAAACAAGATTGCTGCTAAGTCGTTTCAGTCGTGTCCGACTCTGTGTGACCCCATAGACGGCAGCCCACCAGGCTCCGCCATCCCTGGGATTCTCCAGGCAAGAACACTGAAGTGGGTTGCCATTTCCTTCTCCAATGCATGAAAGTGAAAAGTGAAAGTGAAGTCGCTCAGTCGTGTCTGACTCTTAGCGACCCCATGGACTGCAGCCTACCAGGCTCCTCCATCCATGGGATTTTCCAGGCAAGAGTACTGGAGTGGGATGCCATTGCCTTCTCCGAAATGGGCTCATAAATTTGGAAAGTTAGAAGTTGTATTATAGCATGGCTGGATATAGGAATTCAAATGATGTTATCAAGGTTCTGTCTCTTCATTTTGAATTGTTTTCTTTTGTTAATTGCACATTCCCTCCTGCCTGACAAGTGGCACATATCCAAACCCCCAAACACACAGTACTCGTAAGTAGAGAATTAGGTGTTTTTTTCACTTTTCCCCCCAACATTTTCCCTCTAACAACTGCATCTTATTATGCTGAAACTGTAGCTTCTAAGCTAGGTATTACTGAGACAAAAGACTGTTAAATAATTATCGATAGGTGGCTTAGTTGGTAAAGAATCTGCCTGTAATGCAGGAGACCTGGGTTCAATCCCTGGGTTGAGAAGATCCCCTGGAGGAGGGCATGGCAACCCACTCCAGTATTCTTGCCTGGAGAATCCCAATGAACAGGGGAGCCAGGGTATAGTCCATGGGGTCACAAAGAGTCAGACACGACTGAGAGACTAAGCACACACCCTGATTACAGTCACTTTTATCTTAGCTATTCAACAAGAAAGACAAACAGGTTCATTTGCTTAAGCATAGGGGATTTTCTACAGCTATATCTTTATGATGTAAAACAACTGGAAGAAAAGCAAAAACAATAGCATCTTTACTGAACAATATGTTAGTTTCCACTTAGCAGAGTTAATAGAATTACAGTTTCTATACCAATTTGAAAGCTGCAAACATATTCAGAAAGTCATAATATTTATTTCTGCTCTATTATTTGAATCAATAAACTTCAGAAGTTTTGTATTAATATTTAAAATGAAACTTTGTGATATATCCCCACAATGACTCTCATTTAAAAACTAAGTATTGTTTCACTTGATATTGAATCATCACCCTAAGACAGTAATAACAGAAAAGACATAGACTAGAAAGTCAACTATTATTATGAATGCAAGTGACAAACATCTCCTACTTTGATCCTTTGTGGTATTCAAATTTTTGTGGAAGAAATAACAAAAGAAAGTTTGGTTTATTTGAGTAAATTGCAATGATCTGCAAGACCTGTTTCAGAAACACAGCATCAACAATATTATCATTGTTGCTACTATTATTACACAGGAGTTTGACCTTTATGATTGTAAATATCAAAGGTGGTAAAATCAACAGTTGCTTGGTTCTAGGAATTTGGTCTTGGAAATCCAAAGTTTCAGCTCTCAGTTTAAATAAACATTAGGGACATGCATAGACACCAGTGATGAAGCTGTTACTTCGAGACTTCTTTCTGTGATGTTCTTAAATTTACACAATCTGGGCAAGTTTTCTTCCCTAGTCATGCTATAGTAGACTTCAGTTTATCTTGAACTCTTCCTAATGTTGGTCATTTACTGCTGGAGATTCAGTTGTATCCCATACTTGGACAGACTTTGGATAAGTATTTAAGGATATCCCAGTGATGCGAGGTCTCCTAATTATTCTTTTAGCATCCTAGACTTCTTCTCTGCAGTAAGTATCATGGTTATAATCATATACCTATGTTATTTCTTGTTCATTAACTGTGTTCCTGTAACACCATAAATATTATGAAAGCAGAGGCTATATCTGACTGTATATTTATTGCCTAAAAGCATAGTGTCAGAATAAATGTAAAATATTCATTTCTTGAATGAGTGAATGAAGGCAGCAACTGCAAATGGCACCCTTTCAGTTTGTCATAAATTCATGTGACTTTTACAGTAGATAAGTCCATGTTTCCTCAATTTGTCTGTCCTTGAAAATACAGATTATCAGACCTTTCCCATGGAGATGGCTGATTCAGAGGGTATGGGGTGGAACCCAAGCACTGATGTTTTAAACCAGCTGCCCTAGGGAAAACCAACAGCAAACTTGGGAGATATCATATTACAGGTTCATACCACCTTTAGATCCATAATTCTAGAAAGTTCCTCTTTGTTCAGTGATCCAAAGGACTTCTGGAATTCACAATTCTTATGTTTATTAAAAGAAATGTTAATATGATTACACTTCTTTGTTCTGCCCACTTGGAACTTCCTGATTTAACATTTGAAATGTTGAAACTGAAGAGCACTTTGGTTTAGGCATGAAATTTAATCTTAGGAGCTCTGTGCCTGGTCTTTGAGAAAATAAAAACTTTCAGCTAGTGTGGGAGTCTAGCTGACCACTCAACATCCTTGGATGACAGGATTTGACTGTTTTTGCATTGCATGATCTTTTATTTTAGGAAACTGTGTTTTAATGGTATGCACAATCACAGAGCCTCGGAGCAGACATTTGTTGTTTTATTCTCTCGAGCCCTCCCCCTCCCCTCTCCTGGTAACAGATCCCAAATTTTGCTTTGGAGGAACCATTTCTTATCACACGGCACAGCATGGATAAAATTGACCTCATCCCCCAAATTTTGCTTTGGAGGAACCATTTCTTATCACACGGCACAGCATGGATAAAATTGACCTCATCCCCCAAATTTTGAAGTGGAGTTTGATTGGCCTAAACCTATGAGCGAATTCCCTCCTCCAGCTAAGTAATTGGTTCAGAACCTAAGTAGAACTGTGCTGTACTTAGTAGCTCAGTCGTGTCTGATTCTTGAGACCCCATAGACTGTAGTCTGCCAGGCTCCTCTGTCCGTGGGATTCTCTGGCAAGAATACTAGAGTGGGTTGCATTTCCTTTTCTAGGGGACCTTCCTGACCCATGAATCTAACCCAGGTCTCCTACATTGCAGGCAGATTCTTTACTGACTAAACTACAAGGGAAGCCCAGTAGAACTAGTGAAGCAAAAGAAATGTTTGCTGAAACTTCCAGAAATGCAAAACATCTCTCTTCCCTGGAGGGGCTACCAAAAGAAACCTTTCTTTTTCTAGTCAATGAGTGTGAAAACGTGAGGTCTCTAACTGTGTGGGTCATTCTAAGACAACTGAGGGCTATCAGAGGCTCTGGGTAGAGTGTGAGGATGAAATCAATACAAAAGTCAGAGAAACCGAGATTAAATCAGTCCTAGACTGACATTGCTGTTATTGCTGCTTAGTCGCTAAGTCATGTCTGATTCTTTGCAACCTCATGAACTGTAGCCACTCAGGCTCCTATGTCCATGGGATTTCCCGGGCAAGAATACTGGAGCAGGTTATAATTTCCTTCTTCAGGGGATCTTTCTGACCCAGGGATCAAACCCAAGTCTCCTGAGTTACAGGTAGGTTCTTTAACACTGAGCCACCAGGGAAGACCCATGTCACAAGTTTCCAACAGTAACCCTAAGTCTCAGTTCCAGCCCTCACTTGCCTTTTCGAGTGTGTGACCTAACAAATCTCCTCGGCAGTTTAGGTCATTTTGAGCTGGGGTCTCTGTTACTGGAAACTTGAAGACTCCTAACAGATGTAAGATCCGTGGCTGTATCAAATGTATCCCTCAGTGATCCCTGAAGGAAGAGAGAGAGGAATTAGCAAGTCATCAGCAGCACCATAGGTAGAGAGATGAAATTTCACCTTCCTGAAATACAACAGTTTGTATGCAAAAAGTAAAAAATAAAATCCTTTCTTAAGGAATACCATGGCTTACCCACATTTTCCAAACCAGAAATCCATAAACATAATCTAGCAAAATATTTTTTTCTGATATTCCAATTCATTACAGAAAATCTCAGGATAATATTTAAAAAATTGAAATCGTGTTTCATTATGTGTTTCACCAAGCGCCTTTACTGGAATGAAAATAAAATTACATAAAATCAGGATTATCTCAGAAAATTCAGGGCATATGGTGGCCATATCTAGGGAACATCCACCTTGCTTTATTGGAATAAATTATGGTTAAATTGAACACACTGCTAGAAATGCTGTTACCAGTCTGCAGGTCATAAAGATAAAAAGAGCTAAACCCACCTCTTGGTGCTGAATTGGCAAGTGAAAGAATGTGTTCTGCACACAATAGGTAGGCAGTGAATATATCTGACTGACAAGGACCCTGCTAGGACTAGCAGTGAGCTATTTAAGCCCTGCTGTTTCTTATGGACTTTGCCAGCCTTGGCTGCAGAGTAAGGATTCTGTAGTCATTCATAGGAGCCCTAAGCCACAGTTCCTCTTCCTCTACTTCAAACTTTTGTAATCCCTACAGTCAGGTGCTGGGCCCTCATTAGTGAGTGATAGGTGCACAGGGTCTGAAGGAAACAATGTTGTATGTGATTATTTGTTGAGGATAATAATTTCACTGTGCCTGTGTCAACAGGATTGTTACTATGGAATTTGTAAATATATTCACTAAACTGTAAAATGATAGTCTTGTATTGAAATTGACCTGCTTTTAACCTATGTGTTTTAGGCATCTGGCATCTAAAAATTCTGCTGTACAGCACAAACCAAAATAGATAAAACCAGTTGGCAGAAAATAAAAATGAGGGTAAGCAAGCTTTTCCATGTCTGGAAGAGGCTAAGAAACAAAATAGAAAAATTAAAATATTTAAAAATTAAGATTATTTCAAAATAATTTGAAAATCCAAATTACAAAAGATTCTTAAAAATATTAACAAATACATGTTTCAATATATTCACGCTCATAATATGTATACACAGTCTTCCCTGGTGGCTCAGTTGGTAAACAATCCACCTGTAATGCAGGAGACACAGGTTCAATCCCTGGGTCAGGAAGATCTCCTGGAGAAGGGCATGGCAACCCACTCCAGTATTCTTGCCAAGAGAATTCCATGGACTGAGAAGCCTGGCAGACTATAGTCCAAGGGGTCACAAACAGTCAGCCACAACTGAAGCAACTGAGCATGCATACATGTGATATGCATATACACATACATTTCAGATGATCTCAAGCATAATGAACAAAAGGTAGCAAAAAGCTTAAGATAAACCAATTTGGCTTGGTAGAGAAGCAACTGTAATTCCAGTGATGGAACAACATGCTATGGTTTCAGAGAATATTTGCAGAGAAACCAAAGGCATGCATAATCCTCATATTTAAGTTTCACTGTCATATAATGACAAAAGATCACACTTTCTTGAATAATGAAATTTAACATCTCACGTCCCTGTCTGCCTGAGAAAGAACTCTGTCCCATTCGATCACAAACTATCCTAGGTCTTTCCTCAGGATTTCCCTCCCAAACCCCATGAAGCTGTTTTCTCATTCATGCCCTCCAGACTTTTGACAATGATAACTGTCATTCATTGAGCATTTATTATGTACTCATCACTGTGCTAGGTGATTTACATTTCTCACTCTGTCCCAATAAACATCAAACAGGTGCTCTGTTTAGTCATTTCACAAATAGAGAAACTAAGGCTTAAGCTCAGAAGCTAACAAATAGCAGAGGCAGAACTCGACCTGAATTTTATCCTAGTCTCCTTCGAAAGCCCATGCTCTTCACCATTACATAACTGATCATTAACTATTACCTTTGGATTTCTTTAAAGAATTCTAAAATGCTCTCAGTAACTGTAAGAATATATTCCAGCCCTACAATCTGATTCTAATATAGTCTCACCGAAATTCTTCTGATGAAACACTAAGTTTAAAGGAAAAGGTAAAATGCAACAAATGACATTTGTATGGCTTGTGGCTTCAAGAATTGATCAGTTATATAATTAGACAGAATCTGGTGGTTCAGACGGCACAAGAACACACTGAACTTGTATTTTGCCCATTTTAGTAATGATTCACCAGGCCTTAATACTTGATTCCATCTGAAACTCATCAGCCCTCTATCCAGGACATTTCTTCTTTCTTTATCTGCCTGTTTGATTTCATGGTCTTGCTTTGTGGTTTTCCTGTAGAGATATTAGCAATTTGGCAAGCAGAGGCTCTGATGTCAGTCTTCTGATTATACCAGTATTACTCCAGATGCTTTTCTAGCTTCTCTCTACACATCCAGTTTTTTCCTCCCTCCTTTCTCATCCTGTTATTTCTTCTTTCATTCTTCCATAAATGTCCTATACCATCCATTCTTCTTATGGTCCCAAGGTCATTTTTCTTTTGTTTTTATATTTGGACACATGGTCATGGTATGAAAGGTCTAAACGTGTATATGTGTGTGTGTGTGTGTGTGTGTGTGTGTGCGCTCAGTCATTTCCAACTCTTTGTGACCCCATGGACTATAGCCTGCCAGGCTCCTCTGCCCATGGAATTTTCCAGGCAAGAATACTGGAGCAGGTTACCATTTCTTTCTCCAGGGGATCTTCCTGACCCAGGATCAAACCACGTCTCTTGTGCTTCCTGCACTGGCTGCACCACTGCGCCATCACCATTGCCATCTGGGAAGTCCAAAGGTCTAACTATTATACTTTAACCCTTTGATCACCTTAAGGAAATACAGATACAGATTAGGTATAGTATTGAATATATAGAAAGAGATAGATGATATTAATAGATAGATAGATAGACAGATAGATATAGATATAGATAACTCTTCACTGATTCTTCACTGATTTTGAGACCTGATTATGTATTCCCCATTTCTGTATTCACCAGATCAGGTCTGGCACAACTGGCAGTGCCTTTGATTTGATGACTTATAACAAATACAACCATTTCTATGACAGTGGTAGGTTTTCTAGCAACTCCAGTACTTAAAAAAAAAACAAACTCTCTCAAACAACACAAATACACAAACTTAATGCCTGTTTTAAAATTCTCAGACACCGTTCCCTGTTTTCTGTCTTCATGCTCCATACAAAAAGATATCGGATCAGAGCTCCATAATTATTGGGGCTCTTTCTCCTATATTCCAAGTCCGTAATTTTTGGGAACTACACATCAACTCTCCTTTTCAAATCAAACTCCAAAAGTTGCTGTTGATTTTTTTCAGGCATTCAAAATCTGCTTTCCTATCTCTTCCTTTCTAACCCCTCCACCGCCCCCCGCCCTCCGCCTCCCCCCGGTAAGTGACAAGGTGCCACATACTGTAAGTCTAGGTGCTAGAGCAGCCCAAGTGGGCTCCAGCGTCGTCATGTGTACTAGACGTACATATTTTATTATTACCTTTCCTCCACAGCCAAGACTGTCAGAGGAAAAAACATGGCATTTTTTTACAGCTTTCTGCTAAGTGTCAGGCTTTGCACTTCAAATATTTGATAAGTGGAGCATAAGTTGCAGGAGCACACCCGTGCGAAAGGCAGACACACAGTGTAACTTTAACTCTCCTATTAACTTTTTCATCTCCCTGCAGAAGTTGTTTCTGTCCATATTTTTCCTTCAGCTGGGCTGAGTGGGAGAAAGAACTGAAAGGGAGGTCGAAGCAGATGGTTGTCACAAACTGCATACGGCAATTGAGAATTAGTGTACAAGCATATGCAACCTGGTACAGCATGAAACATTCCAGCATCTGAGTGCTGAAATAAATCAAGCCTGGAGAAGATCGGGATGATAAAAAGATGGAATCTTCTTTCCCTGTTACAGATATATATTTAGGCCTTCTGAATTCATTAGGCTATGTTCTCTGTTTTCAGTAGGCAAGTTAACACCTAAATTGAGCAGATTCGTGTAGATTCTGGTATCTCGCCTTTTTCTCCCATCCACAGCGTGCTTTCTGAAAAGACATATTTTTGAAGAGATAGGCATCTTTTTCATATCAGGAGGACTGGAGATGATGGCATCAACGTGCCTGGACAAACTGAACCATCATCATAATTACTAAGCAGATATAACAAGTTACAGCCACTCCCCAATTTATTAACAACGAGTAGGCACCAGGTACAGACAGCTTACATACAGTTTCCGGGTACATTTTTGGACTACTCAGGACCCTACTGGTGACCAATCTATTGAAAGCAGTTCATTCATAAATATATGCACTTTTAAGTATTTTTCCCCCCTTCAGTAAGAATGGTGATAAAGAGGCATATACCAACAGTGCAGGCGTGTGTGCATGCTAAGTTGCTTTAGTTGTGTCTGACTCTATGAGACTTCTCTGTCCATGGGATTCTCCAAGCAACCCATGTGGGTTGCCAGTAATGGGTTGCCATTTCCTCCTCCAGGGGATCTTCCCGACCCAGGGATTAAACCCACGTCTCTTATGTCTCTTGCATTGGTAGGCAGATTCTTTACCACAAGTGCTACCTGGGAAGCCCCACAGCAAGTGGTGTCAAATTCACAGCCTGAAAGTGCTTACAGCAGTACTAAGGAGATGCTACTCTGCCACATTGCCTTCTATAATTATAAATAACTGACCATCATCCTCAGCAGTACTCTCCTGAATTCCAGTTAATGAGGTGAAATGAGACTTTCCCCTCATGTTACAAATGAAGAAATAGAGGAGGGGAGTTTAACTGTCAGTCACCTCCCTTCTCAGAAGAGCCAAGGCCAGTTTTGCAGTCAGGCTTCCTCCTTGTGGGTCCATCTGCTGCTCTGCCCTAGTGGGCGTAGATTTTTGTGGCTGCACCTAAGGCTGGGGCTGATGCAGAGGCGCCCACAGGGCTGCCACTGCTCCTGCCATCAGCAGCACCTCCCCCTCCCCTGAACTTGATCCCCATGAGTTTTACAAAAGCTACAGTTGTTTTCAACAAGGCCTTTCCTGCCCTTGCATTTTTGCTTTGTTTCCCTTCCCATCTGTCCTTCTGTGAGAGCCAAAAGAAATGCAGAGACACACAAGAAAGGGAAAAGGGGAAAGTGATAGACACTGGCTCAAGAATAAATATTGAATTCCATATTGGTAGACCCAAACACAAATCAACTCTGAACTCCAGGAGTCCACCAACAAGCACATAAATCATTTATAACGATAATCCAAGACTAGGTCCAAATCTCATTAAAGTATATGAATCCTTAATCTATTTTGGCAAAAAAGCGCCAATACACATTTTTTCTTTTTATCATAAATTACAGTTCTGTGGCACTGTGCAAATATTACCAAGCTGTAAGACAGCTGTGCTCCATTAAAATGTGTAATGGTCGCTGATTCCTTACAGCACATGGTCATCAGGCTGAATCTACAGCCAGTAATTAGGAAGATGAAATGTTTAATTGTGCCTTAATTTTGATAAAATTTATCTGTCACACATCCCACAGCCGAGCATTATGCTCACAAATCAATGTCATCGGGCCGAGTAGGAACTCAAGCACCAGATTCTTGTCCCTGACAGATTTATTTGAATATGTAACTGCTTGAGATGAGCTACCGGGCTAAGGAAGAGGGTGCAAACTTGCCCTGTTGACTTGTTCTGGTGAGGGATGTCCTGTTACTTCCTTTCAGGAAGAGGAAGACTCAAAAATAATTCTACTCGTAGCTCTTAACGGCCCTGTCCATGGCCAGCTCTGATCACGTAAAGAAAGACCACTCTTCACGGTCTATCTTTTTCATCTTAGAATCTTTTAGTGGAGGGAGAAGAGATAGCTGGAAGGAGGAGTAGAGAGCAGAGGGAGGAGAAAGAGAGAAGAGAATTTAGTCATGTCTTTGTAATCATCTATCCTAAAATCTTTATCTAGGGTTGGATTGGTAACATTAGCAAGAGTCATCATATTTTTAACTGGGTAGCTAAACAATCATCGATTCATAGCCTGTTAGAACGTTAGAGATGAAACTCTTCTTGTTTTATGCATAGGTGAATAGAAGGCCAGCGAGACTGCCCGAGAAGCAGAGCATCACCAGAAAGAGTTCAGATGGATCGCTGTGCAATCGCAGTTGAGATAACCTACATTTTACAGAAAGTTTGATAATCCTTATAAGCAATATTTACAAATCATGATGTTGAATACATTTTTCAAATGGCAAGAAGTATTATTTTAAGCACAGGGAAGCATAAGTACAAATACCTGCCAATGCTGAAAATTCATTTGTGTCATGTTTTCCCCACAAAATGAATCAGTGATCATCCTTCTCACCCACGATAATGATGGCTCATTATCCAAGAGAATTTAAAAAGCATATGTAGGGATGTAGTTGATATTTTTATTTTGCATAGCCCTAGAAATACAAATAATGGAGGGAGATCATGGCAAAGACTGTGGGAAGGGGGTGGAAGGTAACTGTGAAGAAAGGAAAGAAACCTAAGGTCAAGATGGACCATTAGAGAGGACACAAAACAGCCCAGACCACTAGAAAACGGAGATTGTTCAAATGCAGAGCCTGCTTCCCCCGATCAGCAAGACAGACTCTCATTGTGGTCTTAAAATATTCTTAACAGGCCAAAATTGTGTTAAAGGACATCAGTTAAGTTTTCCAAGGTGAGGACCAGGCAATTAATGAACCATCTGAAGACTCAGATCATGCCAACTTACTTTAAAGTAAAATAAGTCTCAAGATCAGGAATAATTTTAGAAGAGTCTTCAGGGAGAGCCAAATGGCATTAAGCTATAGCCTGCTAACAAGAACACTCATTAAAACACTTTCCTAAACTTAGCCATGGAAATAAGTCCAAGCTAAAGATATCATATTCCCCATTCCCTTTGGTACTATTTTCATGGGTAGATATATTCTGGGATTGGATAAAAGGGTGGTATTCTAGTAAGATAGTTGTAGTTCATCCTACTAGAGCTCCACATAATCTAAACAGAGGGAGGAGTAACTAGGAGGGTACAAATGGCACAGACTATAATACTAAATGACTGGCATTTTGCATCTTTTTCAGCAAACTGCTTTTACATCCATTGTCTTATTTGGGGCTTAGAGAGGTTAAATTTGCCCCATGAATATCCAAGGAAAATGAAAACCAGTGTGTTGGGTGCCAGGGATTGGCTGACTCATCAGTCACTCTGGTGGGCCTCTCTCTGATGCTGAAAACATCATTTCCCAGACTCCTTTGTGGGAGCAAGTGTTCTGGGAAAGATATAGGCACTGCCATTCAGATGCATATATATGAGATCTGAGTTGCAGAAAGAGAGAGAGGCAGGTTGCAGGGTATCCAATGCAGCATATCAGACTGTGACAAAAGCAGCAGGATTTTGGAGCCAGCAGTCATGGTGGCAACTTCTTATTTTGTCAAGCAGTTTTCTAGTTCAGCAGCTTCCTTTTTGGGACAAGGACAGCAGCTGCCTTATAGCGGCTGCCCTTCAGTGTTTGGGGGAGTTCCTCCCTTTCCTCCTCAGTGGGCTAGGGTGAATTCTGCGGGCTGTCACACAAAACCTCCACTCATATATCCCAAGTTGTGTGATCCCAACTTGGTGCTCTTTTCATGGTTCTATTCTTACCACAAGGTGAAGAATAATGCAAATTCTGTATCTGGTTTAGAATTTGGGAAGACCTCATGATGTTTGAAAACTGGGATTAAATGACTTTACTCTGGGGTAGTAGAGATGGCAATAGACTAACCAGGCAGGAGGACTGGATTCTAGTTCCAGGTGTGATTCTGATTGGGAGCAAGTCAATATCCTATCACCACAGGGTCTTCATCTTAAAAACAACACACATAATAAAATCAGTGATTTTTATAGTCCTTCATAGTCCAATATTCTGATAGTCTACAAGGATTATTTTGAAGTATACTTATCCATTTAGCTAAGTATTAAGCAACAAGTGCTTTCATTAGAAGTAAAATTTTATTTAGTTGTGTGTGGTTAACAGATGTAATTCTAGTATCCCTATGCAAAAATAGTTCCTTGGTCAGAGTTCTTAGATGGAACTTATATGATGTGCTGAGACTCTTTTCAGAGGGATACTGACACATATTCATTTCATCTTGACTACCCCATTTGGACAGAACCACAAATTCATGTGTCAATGTAAGATGCAATCCATATGATCTCACCTCCAAGATATATAAAATATTTTATAAACCTATGTTTTCATAATATCAGCATTGATAGATGAGAAATTTTTCCCATTTTCCTACTGTACTTCACAGTCTATGGAACATTCATGTGTCAACAGTTACAATGTTAGAAAAGTTAGGAAACTCATCAGTAAATGAAACTTCCTTCATTTAGTCAGCACACAATTACTGAACAAGCCTTTGCTTATTCACGCATATTTAGTGAACACCCACTCTGTATTAGGTAGAATGTTAGGTATTACAGTCTGAAGGGCATAGTCCCTATCTTATGGTTTACTGTTTAGTTGCCAAGTCATGTCCAACTCTTCTGTGACCCCATTGGCTGTCCATAGGATTTTCTGGGCAAGAATGCTAGAGTAGGTTGTCATTTCCTTCTCCAGTACCTCACAGTGCACACAGCCTTGAAGAGAAGGCAGACGGATGAACACATACCTGCGATTCAGCATGATGAATGACAGCAGAGAGACAGGGCTGGGTGTGTCTTGCTCACGTGGGAGGGGTTTACAGACACTTCCCTAGACAGAGATTCTCTTGCTATGTTCTGAAGGCTAAGAAAGTGCTATCAGTGAAGGAGAGACTGGATAGAGCTTTTCAGAGGCTCAGAGCCAGCCTGGGAAAGAGAGACAAGGATAGTCTAGAGTGTATGACATATTCAGAACAATGCATCAGCCCATGGGGGGATGTAAAGTTGAGTAAACATATGTTTTGTTTTATCATTTTCATCTTCCATAAATGAAAAAGCTAACAGAAGGGGAGAGCTATCAGAAGAAGGAAATAAATAACATCAGTCTTTGTTGCTGTTATCTGAGGTGTGAGGAATATACTGACGAAACTAACCCGCTCTCCAACCCTTGACCTTCTCAGTCCCACTACTAAGAACTGAGTCAGGATGCACTGGAGATGATACCTTAATAAAAATTTGCATCTCCCATGAAAATACAGTTTATCATGTTTAATTAAAATGATTTAATTCATTAAAACACAAAGTAGTGAACAGGATCAGTAAAAATGTCTTAGTACATATTTTAAAACTTTTTAATTAGCAGAGCATCATAGATTCAGTACAGAAGTTAAATTAATAGAGAATGGTAAGCCAGGCTGGATAATGGACACCCTCTCCCCCTTCCCCATCTGGCCAAATATCTAGGTCCTAATTCCTGGATGCTGTGGATGTTACATTATGTGGAAAAAGGTGCTTTGCCGACGTGATTAAATGAAAGATCTTGTGATAGGGAGCTTCTCCTGGATTATAGGAGTCAGTAATAAATGTAATCATAAGTTTTATTAGAAGAGAAGGTTGAGGAGGATTTGACTTCAGAAGAAGAAAGTGATATGATAACAGAAGAAAGATGCTGCACTACTGGTTTTAAAGATGAAGCAAGGAGGGAGAAACCAAAGATTGTAGGCAGGCTTAAGAAGCGAGAAGAAGCAAGAGATGGGTTCTTTCCTGGAAACACCAGAAGTAACCAGCCTTATGACACCTTGGCTTCAGCCCAGTGGGACTGATTTCCAACTTCTGACCTCCACAACCACAAGAGAATAAATTTGTGTGGCCATGCATTATGGTATCAACAGCAAATTAATACAAAGAGAAAATAATTCTATTAAATTTCTAAACATGAGAACTGCCACAAATACATTATAGGAAAATCATTATTCATAGGCTAGAATTCTTAAAATACATGCCATGATTTAAATTTGAACCATGCTCCAAAATTTTTTCTTACAAAAATTAACAAAACGCTGAAGTTGGTGGGAAAGCATACCAAATCAGTGTACACAGTTCTAAAAAGAAGACAGAAAACTAGGGGCAGGAAAATTAAGATTGAACACTATAATTTATTCAACAGTCTTGTCTCATTTCCTAAATCTGTTGAGAAATTACTTTACAAGCTAGCAATAAGGTATTGTTTAAATATTTATATTATTTGCGTTGTAAGAATATCCTTTTTAGAGTGACTCTTTCAGTAAAGATTTCTTGAATGAGTCTTTGGGGTTAAAGAAGTGACCTAAACCGTCTTAACTCTTCTAAGGAGTTCACATTCTTGGAAACTAGACCAAAATATCAGTAAATTTCAACATCATGAATGCTAAGTAGAGCTGTATATAGTGAGAAGAGAAGTGAAACCGAGAAAAATGGCATGCTTATATTAATATTATACTCAGGTTTTTAAATATTTAATTCCATGACATGCTGTCAGAATTTATACTCTCAACGAATGGGCTTTATTCATACAACAAAGCCTATTTTTCCTCCTGTTCATGGAAATGACTGAGCAAGTGGAAATGGCTCAAAATTAACAAGGGAAAGATAGCACTGGAAACTCTCCAGTTCTGTTGCATCCCTCCTCCTCATTCTTGGATCTTCCTAGGTGACACTGTGTCAGTCTGAAGGGAGTGTCTGAGGGTGCTGAGGTCAGGAGGAATAATGAGGTTGAAGAATAATGATTCCTTTACTGCAGTATGAAACTTTAAGTTCAGTTCTCCTCTTAGAAAGCCAATAGCATTGGGTCAAGTAGTATAGTCAAAGTGATATTTCAGTAATGCTTGGAGGTACTTCTTGGGGCACTGTGTTATTTATTGTCCGGGGATGACAGGAGTAAGCTGAGCCAGCTATGGCACTGGACTTCGGACCCAGCAACGGTAGGAGTGAGCACAGTGACACCTCCAGCTGAGTCCTCACCTATGTTAAAGGCAGGACCCAAGGACCCCGTCAGTGTCTACATTTTCTACCTCAATATTTATGTTTATTTTTCTTTTTTGATGTTTATGTTTTGACGTGTGTGTTTTGTTTGTTATGTTTTGATATTTAAGTTTATTTTTCTTTTTTGATGTTGATGTTTTGATATTGGTGTTAAATTTTCACAGGATTAACTTCTGCTCCAAGGAGGAAATAATGTCAAAATTAAAGATGAATAATGCTCACTGTCATGTATCTCTAGAAACAAAATTAAATTGCCATTATAACTAAGAGTCAAGTACAAAAATATCCCTGGGTCGGGAAGATTCCCTGGAGGAGGAAAATGGCAATGCACTCCAGTATTCCTGCCTGAAAAATTCCATGGAGAAGAGGAGCCTGGTGGGCTACAGTCCATGAGGTCTCAAAGAGTTGGACACAACTGAGCCACTGGGCACATAGAGGTTATAAAGAGTCCCAGGTCAAGAGAGCCCTCTGAGATCTGAGAATCAGTGCTACAGATACACTGCAAAATAAGATGCCATTCAGTTTCAAGCTAGAATTTAGTTATTAATCAAGTTAAATTCAGACTTCGTCTTCAATCCACAGACTGCATTTTCATGTTTCTGTGCATAACTTTTCATGATACACATGGATTGAAATGCAAAGCATTCAGAGCCGCAGTGGCAAAGCACAGTGGAGAAAGGAAAGTGAGTTCCACTGGATTGTATTTTCATTACTGAGAGAAGTAGAGAGTAATAAATACTAAGCAGTAGTAAACATAAGACCTTTTGACTAAGATCAAGTGTTGTATGGGGACTTCCCAGGTGGCGCAGTGGTAAAGAACCTGCCTGCCAATGCAGGAGATGCAGGAGACACAAGCTTGATCCCTGGGTCGAGAAGATCCCCTGGAGGAGGACATGGCAACCCACTCCAGTGTTCTTGCCTAGAGAATCCCATGGACAGAGGAGCCTGGAGGGCCACAGTCCATGGGGTCACAAAGAGTTGGACACAACTGAGTGACTGAGCACACATTCAGAAGACAGTCCATGAGGTGGCCATGCCTTGATATGGTAACCGGTGTCTCAGTGTCTAATCATTTGCTTTGTTGGTTTTCAGATGCAATTTTGCTACAATACCTAAAGTCAAACATCTTCCCAAGATGATGCATATCCTTCTATATATGTGAGAAAACAAATTTATCAAAATAAGAGAAACTTTCTTCTACTGCCTGTAGTATTAACCTTCTCTAGAGTACCTTTCTTTAAAAAGACATTTGAGAGTCTAATCTCCTAACCATCAGATTCTTTCTGTAACTAGAACTGAAAAAAAAGAAGTGTCATAGTCAACAGGGGCAATTTCATCAAGACCCAGTAAACCATCTCTAGTCCTCAGTGGGATGACCACATAATTTTGCTTTTCTCTTTTTGTTAAATGCTGGGTAAACAATGACAAATTCTTATTTGTTTGGCTTTCCTTTTCTATACACTTTGTAGATTACTCTTTTCTCTTTCATTCTCAATGCATAATTTAATTGAAGTTGTTTCATTTTACAAACAATTGTGTTTCTCTAGGACCAGCCATCCTCACGAACCCACTGACAAGTAGAATCTATGTGTATTTCTGCTTTGAATAGCTTCAGGGTTCATTATTACCAGTCATGCTCTAAGGTCATCTTATCTTCAAATTACCAGGAAAGGATTTCACTCATGTACGCCAACTACATGGAGAACAAAGGCAAGGAGACTAAACTTGGCTGTGGAGATGATGCCTCAAATGGAATCTCAACAAGATATCCAAACTAGTCCCATCTGGGAGTTATAACAAGGAAAGAAAAATTCTAGCCAATGGAGATACTAGAAGACAAGCAGGGTCTACCAGATCCAGTGCTCCCAGTCAAGAGCTGAACGTGTAGAGTACAGCGAAAAATAATGGCAAGAAGCAAGAATGACACTGAAATAATGGAAAGGTCGGGCATGACATTCAACAAAATGAGCTGAAATTCAGGGTTAAGTTCCAAACTCAACAGGAGGAATTGAGAGCTCATCTGAGTGCCAAGGTAGAGATTCAATCAGTCTTTATAAGTTAACACAATGGAAAATAATGGAAAAATTTGATTAGGCAGGCATATGTATGCCCAAGGACACCAAATGCTGACTCTATGAAGGCAAAAAATAACATGTTGGTTGAGGCATGGGCTTTGGAGTCAGAGAGACACAGGCTAATCCTGCCTCCACCACCTAGATGATAATAGGCTGCCTCAGGTTTTTTTGTCTGGAAAATAGAAGCTATGTACTTAAATAGTAAAACATTTGGCACCATGCCTAGCACTGTCGATGCTCAGTGATTGATGGTATTATTCCAGCTTCTTCCAGTAGAGAGGCTGCTAACAGACTGCCTGGTGAGGATCCGTGAGTGGTTCTGAATCAATAGGGTGAGGACATCCATGTCTGATGCTGAGAGGGCCTGAGGAAGGCAAGGGCTGGCCAACTGAGGCCTCTACATGTGAAAACAAATCACGGTGAAGTGTGATGTAGAGGAAAGTGCAGGGGGTTGGAGCACAACAGCCAGGGCTGGAATCATGTCCCTTGTTCTTTGACTTACTAGGTATATAAACAAAATACTTCATCTTTCCAAGCATTAACAATTTTCACTTGTAAAATAGAGATCATATTTCACGGAGTTGATAGAAGAAATACAAGAGACAATGGCTTTTTCAAATGCTTAGAATATAGCAGATATTCAAGTGTATTTTACTTTCCTCCTCCTTTCCAACCTGTCATTTATATATATATATAAAAGAGAGAGGTATTCTCAGATTTGTCAGTGGTTGAAAAATATGCCACCTTTTCTGTAAAAATTATTCCCCATATCTTTCATGTCATTGAGATGTGATGGAGGAAGTCATAATTAAGAAAGCTGTGATTTAATAGAACAAGCTATAAATACTTCCCTCATGGTCCAGTGTTTAAGAATCCACCTTGCCATGCAAGGGACACAGGTTCAATCCCTGGTAAGACAATAAGATCCTACACACCTCGGAGCAACTAAGCCCACCCACCACAACTAGAGAGTCTGTGTGTCACAATGAAGATCTGACTCAACCAAATAGATAAATAATAAACAAATTTTTTTTTAAAGTAGGGACCAAGTGTACACTCACCATTAGTGGAATGAGAAGTATTACAAATACCATCAGAAAAACATTGATATTGGAGCAGGAGAAGCAGAATAGAAAGTTTCTAAAATATGAAGATTAATCAAATGCATGGAGTTTTTTAAGTTATAGAGTGATGAAAATTGGGAGGGGAAGGACATTTCAGGGAAAGAAGAAAAGGGAAAAACAGTGACTGCAGCCATGAAATTAAAAGACACTTGATCCTTGGAGGATCCAAGTGTATTAGACAGTGTATTAAAAAAGCAGAGGCATCACTTTGCCAACAGAGGTCTGTATAATAAAAGCTATAGTTTTTCCAGTAGTCATATACAGATGTGAGAGGTGGACCATAAAGAAGGCTGAGTGACTAAGAATTGATGCTTTCAAATTGTGGTGCTGGAGAGTTTCTTGCACTGCAAGGAGATCAAATCAGTCAATCCTAAAGGAAATCAATCCTGAATATTCACTGAAAGGACTGATGCTGAGGCTGAAGAGCCAATACTTTGGCCACCTGATGTGAAGAGCCAACTCATTGGAAAATACTCTGATGCTGGGAAAGATTGAAGGTAAAAGGAGAAGGGGTGACAGAGGATGAGATGGTTAGACAACATCACTGACTCAATGGACATGAATTTGAGCAAACTCTGGGAGACAGTGAAGGACAGAGGAGACTGGCATGCTACAGTCCATGAAGTCACAAAGAGTCAGACAGGACTGAGCAACTAAATACCTCCACCACCACCAAATGCCTTGCCACCCAAAAAGGAATAAAAGATCAGTTTGTTAGTATACAACTGGTGTTAATTGAGGAACACTTCCCAATTTATTGGGTCAGGAAGATCCCCTGGAGAAGGAAATGGCAACCCACTCCAGTATTCTTGCTTGGAAAATCCCATGGACAGAGGAACCTGGCCAGCTACAGTCCATGGGGTCGCAAAGAGTCAGACAAAACTGAGAGACTTCACTTTCACTTTCTTTCCCAATTTATTAAGATATGATCAAAGTAAAATAAACTGCTCCTCTATAGGCTGGGTAATTTGACCACCTCTGACACACAAAAATACCCATGGAACCAGACTCCAGTCAGAACTACACACATATCCATCCCCCAAAGTTTCCCTCTGTAATTCGTCCCTAACTCCACCCCATCTCATGCAATCATTTACCTTCTTTCTGTCATTACAGTTTGCCTTTTCTAGAATTTTATGTGAGTGGAATCACACAGTATGTTCTTTTTTTCACTTTATTCCTTTCACTCAGTGAAATGGCTCTGAGATTCATCCTTGTTTGGAAGGATGAGTGGAATCATACAAATCCCATCTGGAGTATATTATAGAGACAAATCAGTAATATTTAAAGTTCCCAAATCCTAATCCTTATTCCTTCATTCCAGTGACACCCATAATTTCAAACCATGTGTTTACTGAGTGCATTGGATTTTGGTTCCACAGACCTGGGGCTTCCCAGGTGGTGCTAGTGGTAAAGAATCTGCCTGCCAATGCAGGAGATGAGACCTAAGAGATGAGGGTTCGATCCCTGGGTTGGGAAAATTCCCCTAGAGGAGGGCATGGCAACCCACTCCAGTATTCTTGTCTGGAGAATCCCATGGACAAGGGAGCCTGATGGGCTATAGTCCATAGGATCACAAAGAGTCAGGCGCAACTGAAGTGACTGAGCACGTATGCACACACCACAAACCTAAAGATTTTTGCTTAGGAAGTAGAGCGAACAGTGTTCAGAATCTAAAAAAACACAAAAATGGTCTTGGTTCTGCAGTCAGTGAGGATATGGGATGATGAGAAATATGCAGACTTGAGCAAAAAATCTGTTGTCACATTCCCCACTCTTCAATTGCTAATAAAAACTTGGTAATGATGGCAGAAGTCTTTTCTGGAATCACTTACGACATTGGTAATGACCCATACTGGGGAGATAAATCCAGTAGGTAGCCATGCTTAAGTAAAAGAAATTCTTATTACCTCATTTGTCTACTAATAAGTGTGTCTTTAGAGGGTCCTTTAAATATTATTGATATGGTGAGTGATAGAAGAAGACTGCTACTGCTTGAAAACACTGAGTAACTTACCTCCATTATAGCACCTCCGCTGGAGGTTTCTCAGTTTGCATGAAATGTAGAGTCAAGGTCCAGAAAAGTCTGCTTTCATGAAGAGGAAAAATCATGTCCTTGATAATGTTTTTTAATATTTGGCATTAGTAAGTGATTTTAGCTGCCTTCTTTTGTGTGGTTGTGATGTCAGCTTCAAAAGCTAATGCAATAAAATCCAGGTCTAGTCTATCCTTTTCTTTGACTTTGAGAGATGATCTACCTTGACTTAGAATTTATTCACCAAATAATTGCTGAATTATTTAGTGAATAATTCTAATAACTAATAAATTATTAATAAATATTAATAAATATAAATTCTAATAATTATTCACTATATAATTTATCATATATTTACTGATTTCTAGTATATGTCATGCAGTGTGCTGGAAATTAGGGACTCTGCTGTAAACAGTTCAAGCAAGAGCCCTGCCCTCATATTGTTTACATTCTAGCCATGCCACTATGACTATGGTATCCTTCCTCCAAAATTGCAAACTTTAGCATCTTTTCATCTTCTATATTCTGTCTGGTGTGAGCATCCAGCCTTGAATGTACATGCTTACCAAATATTTACTATGTAGAATGTCAACCTCCACCTCATATTATAGTTGATTGTATCTTCATATTCTTCCTATGCTATCAAGGTAAAGGAAAAGTGGAAGTTGCTCAGTCATGTCCGACTCTTTGCGACCGCATGGACTGTAGCCCACCAGGCTCCTCTGCCCATGGGATTCTCCAGGCAAGAATACTGGAGTGGGTTGCTATTCCTTTCCCTTGAGGATCTTTCTGACCCAGGGATCAAAACTGTGTTTCCTGCATTGCAGGCAGATTCTTTCCATCTGAGCCACCAGGGAAGTCCATTCTTCCTATACCACTAACTGAGGAGGGACAATGTGGCAGAAAAGATTTACTCTTCTGCTGAGATGCACAGCTAGACTATTTATCCCACCCTGCCTTGCAGATATGACCATGTGACTAACTTTCAGCCAATGGTATGCAAAAAGTGACTCACTAGAAATGTGCCTATTCCAAGCCTGGTCATAAAATCCTCTGGTAACAGATCCTCCTTGTTGGATGTGACACCCACAAAGTCATTGAAAGTCAGCAGAGCCCATGTCAAAGAAGGTCATAAAATAGGTCCCCTAGGCACCTGGATCTGTCTTGGACTCTACAGAAATGAAAAATAAACTTCTATCTGCATATGCCATTAGTTATCTTTGATCTATTTATTATAACAGCAAGCTTATCCACACTAATCAGTGTCTTAGCACTTTGTACAGAGGAAACTTTAGGATGCTAGGTGATACAATTGAATGTTGGAAAAAGATGTCTCCTCCCTTTTGGATCACAAACCACCACTATCTGCAGTCGGTAGATGACTGCTTTTATTAAAACACAACAGATATTACAAAATCATAGGTTTCATTCTCATTTAGATAGTCAAGTAAGTGATAGCAAAAGTGAATGATCACTTATAGAAGGTTTTTTTTTTTCTTTCTGTATTCAGGAACCCTAAGCTGGGGAACAATTGAATACATTTAACTTTTCCAACTGCCACAGGCTCACTGTTGAAGCTGAAGCTTTGTCTAGATCTAACCAAGGTAGTTGTCAAAATTTACCAACAAATCTATTTTACTTTTCTTTTCATTTATAGTTCTTCTCTTCACCTCTACTAATTTGCATCAAAAGACTGGAAAGATGCTTTTCAATGTTCCTTTCACTCTGTATCCAAAATACAATTAAAAACATTTTGATAGAAGACAAAATAAAGCTGACGTTATCACACACACACATTATAGTCCTATGTTAGCTCACCAATACATTACACATTACTCTCTAAACAGAGAAAAACGTGCATTGCAGAAAAGACTGCATATTTTGTCTATCACTTGGTGATTTCATAGTAAGTGGATATGGTTTAGTTAGAATCCTTGGACCAGAAAATAAATGACTCCTGCTCATCCTGTGGATGCCAACTACGTTCAAGCATGAGGGGTTGCTGGCCCGCAGTGCCAACATACAGCACCTTCACAGGGAGGCCAAGGCCCTCATGCTCCAGCAATGCCAGACGGCACTCCGATGAGGCGGGCTGCTTCTGGCAGGTGGTAGCACAGGAGGTAGTAAGCGAGAGCAGCTCAGCAGAAATAGTTCCAGTGAAATACAAGAATAATATTCTGGCGTCCCCAACTCATTCTCTCTCATTCATGACTCACAATAAGTGCATATTCTGATGGGCACATGGCTAAAAACTACACCCAAAGAAATGAAGCGTCATCTCCAGTCTCTAATGGAAACTCTCCACTGGTCTGGAAATCTTTTCCCCCTCAAGTTAAGCAAAGTTTGAGGAGCTACGGTTCTCTCCTCGGTGACCTTGTAAATCAGTCCCAGGTTGTTGGCCAGTCTGGTCATCTCATCTTGACCAGCTGCTGTCTTCATATCAAGGGGGATTTGGAGCATTCCATGGGTCAGGAGAAGGTAATGTGTTCTGGGCCATTTCTAATCCATGAAAAGCCCCAGGTGTATAAGGCTGAACTGGCCAACAAGAAGAGAAAGAGAGGAAGACACAAAATCAAAGACAATATTTGACCCAGGGTAAAAAAAATAAATAAATAAACAAGATTCTAACATATCCATAGACAACTAACAAATTAAAAATTTAACAGCTCTAAGACTTACGACGTTTCTTATAGGGTTGAAAAGTGTAACTCGGGGTTTTACCTGGGGAAATGGGACATGAAAATTTACAGAGGCTCTTTTCACATTTCAAATATATCTTGTTGTGGGTAAACAACAAGGTCCTACTGTGTAGCACAGGGAACTATATTCAATATCTTGTGATAAACCATAATGAAAAAGAATATATTAAAAAAAGAATGTCTATATGTGTATAAGTGAGTCACTTTGCTGTACAGCGTAGACTGGCACAACATTGTAAATCAACTCTATTTCAGTTTAAAAAATACAATTTTAAGAAGTAAAATAAAATCTATTTTGTCGAAATTTCATGTTGGATAAAATGAAATTGCTGTCTAATTTTGCATAGACTTGAAAATTCCCCCATGACAGTTATAAAAATTTTTTAAAAAAGAAACATAACTAAATAAATATCACTAATATTAACAAGGACTTTTCATTCATTTACCATGTTTATAACTCCATTTCTATTACTTCACTTTTCAGAAATATCCCTATTTCTACAAACACAATTACTAAGAGGTTATATAGTCCAGCAACAATGAAATCCCTTTGTTAAGGAGAGGAAAACAAATTGAAAAGAAAACTCAGAAGCAAGAAATTAAAAGTTATCAGGGGTGCCTAAACACTAGGCCACAGGAATTTCTGGGGAAGAGTTGTTTCATTTAAATCTGCAAACTTTGTCAAGATTTTGCAATCTGCATCTATGTGGCAGACTATATGATACAGAATGTGCCTGAAACCAATCACGTGAAATGGAAAATTCTGCCTTTGGAAAATTCTGCCTTTTAAAGTTTGTCTATTCACTGAAAAACTTACCAGGTCTGATTTAATTTACAAATATATAGGGTTAAGTATCTTTGATATTAATTGCTCATTTTGATATTAATTTCTCATTAAAATGCTTTCTTCTCTTCAATCACCCTCTGTGTTTTCTCAGTCTTTCAACTTTACTGAAGCTTTCAATGGCTATGTCAACGATCTCTCTTGATAAATGTCACATTGCATTTGAAAATATGTGGGTTATTTTCAAGTATGTTTTGATGTTGATTGCTAACATAATTCCACAGTGATAAGAGAACAGACCCTGTAAGATTTCAATACTTTTAGACAGTGAAATTTTTGCACCTTGTTTTATGTCCCTGAATATGTTCCAGTGTCTCCTGGTTTATAGTCTATGGGAACTTGAATTTGTACCCTGCTGTGGTGCGAAAATTGTATAAATCCTAGTTATGTTGATAATTAGGGCTTTTCAGGTCTATTATAGCCCTCTACTTTTCTGTCTAGTCATTCTATTAATTTTTGAGAGTTTGATATTGAAACTCCAACTAAAAACCTTGATTTATCTACTTAAAAAAATAACTGTAACACATGGTGGAACTATATGAAACTTTGTTCTGTATTTTCCAAGTCTCCTGTAAATGTGTTATCATGCTTTCATAATTTAAAAAAATAAAAAAGAAAGCAAATTTACCAGGTCTGTTCAAGTAAACAGGCTCCAAAGTGATGAGTAGCATAATTGGACATTTTAAACTTGTTTTAGTTTAATAGGTCAGAATTCTAAGTTTGATTAAATTTTTCACACCCTTGTTGCCTGATTTCTGTTCAGCCTAGACTAATTACTTTCAGGACCTTGCTAATTGGGATGACCAGCAAAGACAGTTTGTCATGTGGTTCATTGTTCTTAATATTTTCAATATTTAGTGAACCATGTTTATATAAAATCAATTATAGTAGTCACAAGAAGTCAACACACAGTTTCCACAATTAAGCATTTCAAGGTCATCCTTGACCCTCCCATCTTCAATAAGCCACGTGAGATTATGTTCCAAAATTCTGTATGTAATTATAACTTGGCCATAGAGAAGTTTTTCTCCATGGGGACTCCAGGGAAATTACTCTTTCTTGGCATTCTTTTTGCCCAGGAAATGAGGAAAGCTGAAATAATTCTTCTTTTAAATTGAGATGCCCCTTGAGGTGGCAGAATCTTAATAATGTAGGCATAGCAATCAGTGGGAAAAAAAATGACCAATAAGGGATGTTAATCTGAAAATTTGGGAAAACCTATTTGTACACAAGCCTACAACTGAAAGATCCCAAACTTCGCCGCAGGTGACTCCCGCTACATGCCCCCAAGTATGGGCGGATGCTGCCACCATCCGTCACTCTGAACTAAACAGCACAGAGTCCAGGGCTCCAGAACTTGACACCCAAAGCCTAAAACTGCTGGGATATTTATGATTGCTGCTTGCTCAGTAAGAGTCCTCCTGGAAATGCAGGTAATTGATAACTGAATTAACTACTCAGGCAATTAATGAAATACTCATACATATCAAACAACAATTTAATAAGACCATATGACTTCTGAGGCTTTGTTGTATGTCTGACAGTTTACATTCAGCATCCCATTTAATCCTAACACTACCATAAAGCAGGTGTTGATGTCCCTACTTTACAAATGAGAAACTGAGACACAGAGGTATTAAGTAACTTGCCCAAAGTCATAAATGGCAGAACCAGGATTCAAACTTATTTGCAGTAAATGCTGTTGGTGCCTTGTTGACAGCATCTTAACACTGACTTCCAACCCAAAGCTCCATTTCTTTTCCTGATGATTTCTCCTCCCTCTGTTGCCTGCCTGGCCGGCTCTTGAGACACAGCAGAATTGCCTAGGAAGTAACTCCCTTCTGGATCAGCTCTCGACCAACAATGAACAGAAACTGGTGTACAAATACCCCAGCTCTCTCACTCCTTGGGGGAACAGCACTAGCTCCCAGCTTCTCCTAATGGGTTCAAAGTTGTTTCTTACAGTGATAACTTACTTGATAGCATACCCTTCACTGGCTAACTTGACTATCCAAAATTGTGCCCTCACCCTCACCCCCCCAAAAAAGTTTCCTGGGATTCTCTTGCAAATAAATTACTTGTCTCAGAGTCTACTTCAGAACTCCCCTAAACTAAGACACAAGGTCTGTCTAAGTCCTTATAATGCTTTCACTCTTCAACTGTCCTCATCTCATAAGGATGTTTTGAGAATTAGATGTGCTAACGTATATGCTGAACTTAACACATTATCTTGTACATAGTAAGTGAATAATAAACCTTAGCTACTTATATTTAATAACTGTTGTTTATTTTACAATGCTGATGAAAAGGGTTGTGTAATAGTTAACCTAGAATAGTAAGAGAAGCACTCCAAAATCACTCCAAAATCACTGCAGATGGTGACTGTAGCCATGAAATTACAAGATGCTTGTACCTTGGAAGAAAAACTATGACAAACCTAAACAGCGCAATAAGAAGCAGAGACATCACTTTGCCAACAGAGGTTCATATAGTAAAAGCTATGGTTTTTCCAATAGTCATGTACAGATGTGAGAATTGGACCAGAAAGAAGGCTGAGTGACTAAGAATCGATGCTTTCGAACTGTGATGCTGGAAAAGACTGTTGATACTCCCTTGGACAGCAAAGAGATCAAACCAGTCAGTCCTAAAGGAAATCAACCCTGAATGTTCATTGGCGGGACTGATGCTGAAGCTGAAAGTCCAATACTTTGGCCACCAGATGCTAAGAGCCGACTCACTGGAAAAGAACCTGATGCTGGGAAAAATTGAGGGTAAGAGGAGAAGAGGGTGACAGAGGATAAGATGGTTGGATGGCATCACTGACTCAATGCACATGAGTTTGCACAAACTCTGAGAGATAGTGAAGGACAGGGAAGCCTAGCATGCTGCAGTCCAAGGGGTTGCAAACAGTTGGACACAACCTAGCAACATGACTTAGCAACTGAACAACAACAATAGGAAGAGAATCCCAGAGAAGTAAAAGAGCATTGTTGTTGGAGGTATAAAACTCCCTCTTCTTCTGGAGAGTAGCAGCAGTGCCAAGTCCTCCACGTGGTACCATGATGTTTTGTCCTATGTGGTGGTGGTGAGTCAGCAAGGCACGGACCTCAGTTTTTACTAATAATCAAGGGATCTGGTGTTGATAAATCCCAATGACTGGGACGAGAGAGTAGAACTTCCTTGATGGGCAGCACAAGTGGGTCAGTTTTCTTATTCAAAGGTTGGCTGGTCAGGACCATTACTGACACAGATATATTTTAACAGCATAGTGATAGAGTAACACGATTACTGTATAATACAGAATTTGTTCATGGGAGATAACACAGATTATCTCCCATGATTACTGTATAATACAGAATTTGTTCTAAATCTCTGGACTTTCCCCAGTGATAAGGGTCTCTTAGTTATTCATGATGGGCCCAGATAGCTTATGTTAATGAGGATGAGGGCTGGCCATGTCAGAAAGATCTATTCTGTGGTTGGAGGGGTGTGGCTTTGAACCACATATAAGATCAGTCCAAGCTCCAGGGGGAGAGGGGAGATGGAGATTGAGTCCAACCTCATGGCCTATGATTCAGTCACTAATGTCATCATAATGAGACATCCAATAAAAACTCTGGACACTGAAGCTCAGTTGAGCTTCCTGCTTAGTGACACACATTGACGTGCTGGGAAATTTGAAGCCTGAGGACATAGAAGCTTCATAATTGGGGTGCTACCAGATTTCACCTTATGAGTCTCTTCTTTTGACCACTCTTCATTTATATCCTTTATAAAAAATCTGTAATCTGAAATTCTTAAGTCTGTGAGTCATTCTAGTGAATTAACAAACCTGAAAAGGTAATGAAACACCCAAATCTATAACCAGTTGGTCTGAAGTATGAGTGGTCTGGGAACCTCTGAACTTACAGCTGGTGTCTGAAGTGAAGGGACATCTGCCCTAACTCTGGATAGTTGGCATTAGAATTGCATTGCAGTGATCAAGTTGAGAAATAAGTAGAAAATGATTACTGTAAGTAAGACATTTTACTCCATCAGGAAAACTGCAGAAAATGAGATGCCATCTTAAAAGCATCTAAAAATCAAAAGAACTGTTATGGCTTTTGAGAAGCATAATATTTATAAAAGCCTTTTTACTTTAACCTGGAGTTGCTTGCCTATCCTTATTCATAATCATTTATATGGCTCATGGTACAGTCAGTGCCTATTAAAGGCTGTGCAGGCATTTGTGGGCACACACTAAGCCATCAAATAAATGTGACTTCATCCAGATAAAAATGCCAATGCCACAAGACTTACTTGTCTGCCTTCTCTCAGCTCAGTGCCTAACTTGTTTAAAATTGTACAGGATGATGCTAGATGTTTAAGATACCCGTTGGTTATCATAAATGCTTTTATCCAGTCATTCACTCACTGGACACATATATAATGACAACCTATTATTTATCTAGCAAAGGGCAAGAGTGAGTGAAAAGACCATGACACTTGGCCTCAGAAGCTTCCTAAAGCTGTGTTTGCTAGCTGTGTGACCTTTAGCAAAACATTTGCCCTTTCTGTAAAATACAGAGACTGGACTAGAACACATTACTGGGATTATGAAAAGTACTGTCCAATGGTAAATGTTATTGATTCCTTGAGTCAGCCTGCATTTCCTGGGAGATTGAAGCCTGAGCCCCCGTTCTTCATGTGTGTTTGCCAACTCTCTGGAGTCTTCCCTCATCTCCTTCTCAAATCCCCTCCTTGTTCCATAAATCTGCATACGAAAGGACTAGACAGCTGTAGCTCTCAACAGCTTTGGTTTTCATCACTGCCTGTGTCATCCTACTTTGCTGAAGCTGCTTTTTAAAGGGGCTAAGCCTCCTTTAAACAATCCTAAATATTTTTGAAGTTATAAACCAGAACATAACAAGCTTACCAGTAGATAAAACAGGAGAGATTTTCTGCAGGTGATTAAACTAACTAGAGGACTTCACTGTAGGGGCCATTCTGTGATGTAGCCTGATCATAGACGAGTCCGGAGCACCACTGGAGGAGCTAGGATAATGTCAGGCAGATAGTAGCATCATGAAAAGAAGCAGGAGAAAGGGGAAAGAAGCCCACTTGAAGAGAGGACATGATGCAGGCAACCCACTCTGCTAAGGGCACTATTTATGTCCATTTAAATTTCTCCACGCAAGCAAAAAACAATTATAACAGATGTAAGAAATGGTACTAGAACTGAAAAGACATCACTGTGGGAACAGCGAAGGTTTCTTCTGGTGTTACTATGCATAAGACAAAGGCAGAAAAATAGACATTCACACACTCACATCCTGCCCCTCCCTGTTATAATCCTTTTCCTGCTAGCCTCACTCCCACATCCCATCTTAAGTCACATTGCTGATTTAGAGATAATGAATTGTTCTGTGGCAGCTCAGGTAAGCACACAGCACCAGAGATTTTTTTTTTAATACCTAAAGAATAAAAACAACAAAATTTAGCAGTATGGTAACTTAATGTGAGATTTATATTCCAAAGTCTTAAAAACTCATGGTCCAAGAATGAACAATGTCTTTGACATGACCTTGAGAAACCACTCCCAAACAGTCATCCATGTCACTTTTATACCTCTGTCCCTTCCAATTGCTCTGAATTATGGCATTTCCTTTTATAACATTAAAATCAAAACACCTCCTTACCCTGGCACTTTAAATTTCTGACCCTGATATATTGTGATGTCTGACCCCTTGTTGATACCTAATTTTCACTTTTTTAGTCTTTTGGGTTTCATCTCATTGTCTCATTGACCTATTTCCTAAAAGAACAGGGCATGGCTAAAGAAAGGGTACCCTTGGAAAAGAAAAGAAAAAGATGTAGAACTTTAACAAGAGTACAGCCGTTAGAGCTTTTAAGACTGATCAAATTCAGACCCTGTTCACAGGAAAATAAAAAATGTAGTCAGGGCTCCCCTGTGTGTTGGTTCAGTGGTTAAGAATCCATCTTGCTGTTCAAGGGACACCATTTCGATCCTAGGTCCCGGAAGATCCCACATGCCGCAGACCAAGTAAGCTCATGCACCACAACTACTGAGCTCACACACCACAACTACTGAGCCCACTCAGTGAGCCCACGCACCACAACCACAGTTAGTGAAGCTAGTTTGCCCTAGAGCCCCGGCTCTGCAACAAGAGAAGCCACCACAGTGAGAAGCCCAAGCACCACAACAAAGGATAGCCCCCCCTCAACGTAACTAGACAAAGCCCTCATGCAACAAGGAAGACTCAGTGCAACCAAAATAAATAAATAAAATGAATAAAGAAAGAAAGAAAATGTAGTCAGTCACTTCTATGCTTCACTCGTGCAGTAACAGATACTTAGGAACTTAGATTCATAAAGGTAACAGGCTGCCTGTTTGCTGTCATCATTTCAACTGAGGAACATCGAATGGAATAGGAACCTATGGGACATAGGAAAAGTATAGTCTTTGGATCTAGAAGGCTGCATTTTACTCCCAGCTCATCTACTTAAAAGTTATGTAGGTGGGAGGAGGGCTCAGGATGGGGAACACATGTACACCCGTGGCTGATTCATGTCAATGTACGGCAAAAACCACTACAATATTGTAAAGTAATTAGCCTCCAATTAAAATAAATTAATTAAAAAAATAAAAATAAAAGTTATGTAGCCTCAGTCAAATGAATTGACCTATGGGACCCTCCACTGCTAAAGAAGATGGAGAAGGAAGAAAGAGGAGGAAAAAACAAGACAAGTAAGGAAGAGAGGAAGAAAAGTAGACAAGAACTCAGAATACATATCTCCTAGGGTGATGATGCGAGCTGTATCATTTATTTAAAAGCAATATATACACTGCAAAATTTATTTAAGTACAGCATTGCAGGACTGGTGGCTCAGATGGTAAAGAATCCACCTACAAGGTCAGAGACTCAGGTTTGATCCCTCAGGAAGATCCCCTGGAGTCCATGGGGTCTCAGAGTCTGACACAACTGAGTGACTAAGCACACACGTACATGATTTGTAAAAATGGTACTTTAAATACTGTTAAAGTCCCCTACATGTTGAAAAAATATTCAAGAAACAAGCCATGCCTGCTCAAATACTTAGCAAAAGCATCCCCTTGAGATGCAGTGCAGAATCTGCACCCCTGGATTTGCTGCTCTTCGCTCTTGTTGAGTGACAGCATAGGCCTGGCTTTCTAGGCCATTCAGTTCAAACCCACCCCCTCCAAAGAAAGTGTCTTTTTTCATTAGCACCTTTCACAGATTACGATGTCTAGGTCTGACTTTTCACTGGCTATGTTTTTTCCTGCAGCCTGAAGTCCTGCCCAGGTTAGAAGGCTAGGCATCAGACCGTACACACAGGACAGTCCTATTGACAACAGCACCTGAACTGAAATAGTCCGTGGAGGGTGGGGAGGTGATTGTCTTGCTGCACACTGGAGCTGTTAGTTCTGGTCTGGTGTTCGGTAAAGAGAATACGAGTCAGGACACAGAATCTTGCAGTAAAGAGGAACTAATGGAGGTAATTAGCATAGAACACCTGTCGTTGAGAAATCGCAACCTCTACGGTTGGCCGTGTCCAACCACTGCTCCCAATTGTTATTTCCAACAATGGAGAGCCTCTGGACTGTGAATGCAAGCAATGACGGACGGCCATAAAATTTGCAAATGAGTTTTCACATTGTCTAATAAAATTCTATGACTTTGTCAATCTGTGTTGACACAGACCTACACAGGACTGGATGATAAAATGTTGTAATGGGAAGCTAATTGTTTCCTTGGGTTTACATGTTTGCCCTTCGTTTTCTTATCTATCTAGCTTACTTATAAGCTGGTGAAGAAAGCTTATGAAGCTTTCTTGGTCCATGAAGATGGTGGTCAATTTTGAGTTCCCAGCAGTCAAATATCCTATTGCCCAAAACACCTCAAGCCAAATAAGATAGGCAACAAAATGAAAGCCCCAACACACAGATCTGAATTTAAGGGGAGGTGGTGTCAGGGCTGCCTCAAGTGCGGCCCAGAACTTTGTATTTTAAGTAAACTTATAAATAAAAGGTGGATACAGTCATTAAGTTCTAGATTAGGGATTTATTTATATCTGTTTTAAAGAAGCCATCTTGAAAAAGGATAAGAGAAGAAACTTATTGTTGCTTGGAGTGGTGGGGGGGGTTGGAGGGAAAGAGATAGTTATGGAGTTTGGGATGGACATGTACACACTGCTATATTTAAAATGGATAACCAAGGACCTACTATAGAGCACAGGGAACTCTGCTCAATGTTACGTGGCAGCCTGGATGGGAGGGGAGGTGGAGGAGAATGGATACATGTATATGTACAGCTGAGTCCCTTTGCTGTTTACCTGACACTATCACACCATTGTTAATCAGCTATACTCCAGTGCAAAATAAAAAGTCAATAAAAAAGGAAATGAACAAGGAAGAGTATTTGATAGTCTAAATTAGCTTCAGAAGATATCAGTTTGAAAGTGCAGTTTAACTCACATGTAACTTGGAAGGTATAAGCTGGAAAAGGGAAGTAGAGAATGAGAGTGAGAACTCACAAAACAAGACAGTTTTTACTTCATGTTTATTTGATTTTACATGCTCAGCATGAAATGTAGCTGAACAAACAAATAATTGTGGAGGGGAAGGAGGGACTGGGGGGTAGAGATCAGGTTAGATGTAAACACATAAACTCTGGGTGGTAAAAAACAATTGTTTAGTTTACTACTCTACTCCCATGGGCTAGAACAGGGCAAACATATAGTAAAAGTTTTATAAATATTTCTCGAATAAACAAAAACTCAGCATATCAAAATTTGTCCTGTTAATTAGACAAGATGTTCATCTAAGTTATTATTTTTAACGTAGCTCCAAAAGATAATTCATAGAATTGACCAGTCTCTTAAATGTTTGTGCACTGAGAGTCAGGCAAGCATAAACACATAGATATGGTACAACTACCTGGTCATTTTTTATGCTAAACATGAGAGGGAACAATGTTTATGAGAATGACCACCTATTAATGGTGCTTCCCAGATATACATATATCATACTTCACTTGTAGCTCAGACTGTAAAGCGTCTTCCTACAATGCAGGAGACCCGGGTTTGATCCCTGGGTCAGGAAGATCCTCTGGAAAAGGAAATAGCAACACACTCCAGTATTCATGCCTGGCAAATCCCATGGACCAAGGAGCCTGGGGGACTACAGTCCATGGGGTCGCAAAGAGTCAGACATGACTGAGCGACTTCACTTTCACTTTCTAGCCCAGATATGTATATATCATACTTCACTTGGAAAAGTCCCTTATTGCTCTTTGCTCTATTTCTCTGCAATAGTCATTCAGCACACAGATGGGTTTCCCAGGTGGCGCTAGTGGTAAAGAACCAGCCTGCCAATGCAGGAGACATAAGAGATATGGATTCGATTCCTGGGTCAAGAAGATCCCCTGGAGCAAGGCATGGCAACCCATTCCAGTATTCTTGCCTGGAGAATCCCATGGACAGAGGAGCCCAACGGGCTACACCCCATGGGTCACAAAGAGTCGGACACAACTGAAGAGACTTAGCACACACATGCACACACACACACACACACACACGCTTGCTTGCTTCTTTGCTGTCTTATAAAGAATTATGGAATTAAAGCTAGTTGCAGATTTTGGATTATTGGAAATAGATTAAGATAATAATGACTTTCAAAATAAAAATTGAAAAATCGAGAGAAAAATCACACTCGAGAACATGATGGGATCCGAGAATCAGATTTCACAGGAACTTAAATCTCATTACTGTCAGTTTTCAAAGCACTTCATCCAATGGAACCATAGTTCACAAACAAATATAAACCAAGTGTGGAAGCCAAAATTATTTTCATTCTTACATACTCCTTTTGTGCCAAAACGTATTCAAAATCAGAGTACAAATTTGTGGGATAGTTAAGTCTTTCTTGATGACACAGACCCCAGGTTCTTGAGTAAACTAAATATGTTCAGGACAGAAGAATATTTTGTGTTGGATTTTCACAGAACATTTTTTAAAATGCTTGACGATTAAGATAACAAAAGATATATGACAAATTATCTTAAGTAAAAATAATATGGGATAATAACTATATCAAGACACAACTGTGTATGATACATATAATACATGATTTGCATTGTAGCTGGAATTTATAAAAGTGAAAATTTGGGAAATTTACACACAGACTGTCATTAAGGGAGGTTAAGTGATGACAGGTTTTTGGAAAGAAGGAACTGGCAGAGGTTCTCAACGCAGCCCCCTTTTCAGATGATCAAAGACAATGTGTTGTCCTGAATCAAAGAGGAAAAGTAAATCTTTTTACTTCAATCAAAGCACTCAACCCAATCCCTCAGCACTCCTGAGGACCTCTCTTTATGAGTTCCTTTCCGACTTCAGATGCTGGTGCTGCTGCTGCTAAGTCGCTTCAGTTGTGTCCAACTCTGTGCGACCCCATAGACAGCAGCCCACCAGGCTCCCCTGTCCCTGGGATTCTCCAGGCAAGAACACTGGAGTGGGTTGCCATTTCCTTCTCCAATGCATGAAAGGGAAAAGTGAAAGTGAAGTCGCTCAGTCGTGTCTGACTCTTCGAGACCCCGTGGACTGCAGCCTACCAGGCTCCTCTGTCCATGAGATTGTCCAGGCAAGAGTACTGGAGTGGGGTACCATTGCCTTCTCCGTCTGACTTCAGATAAGCACTACATTAAAGAGAAAGGGAGAAATACACATTCAATAGGTTGGCCTGGAAGACAATTGCTACCTAGAAGACAGGTCAGGAATGTGGAAAGTGTTCAACCTGGTCATGGCAATGGCTGACCCAGACTAAAACTGCTCAGGGTGTAAACACAACAGGACTGCCTGGCCTCTACCATATGGCAGCCCTGCCTTTGAACACAGAGCTCAGTCAAAGTTGAGGGCTGCTCTTTGTTGCTATCCAAAGAGATTCCCGAATGAAGATGGATCTTCACAGCAACTGGAAGAGCATCCCCTTTGGGAAGGGAGAGCCCTTTTTCCTCATCCTACCCAGCTAACAAGGCACTAGATGTGTGGGTCTTCACCGAAGCAGCAAGGTGACCAGTACCTTCCCTGATGGCTCTAAAACTTCCTGTCCATCAAACAGAAAAGTAAAGTTCACAAGGGCCTGTGTTCTTTGACATCTCAAAAAGTGCTTAGACCCCAAACTCATCTATCTACAATCCAGCTCTGATCATGTCACTCTTGTAAGTAAACAGCATGAGAGTACTTGGCGTTATTCTAAGATCCATACAGCTTAATGCATGCTAAGTCGCTTCAGTCAAGTCCCACTCTTTGCAACCCCATGGACTATAGCCCACCAGTGCCATGATGAAAATAAAACAAGATAATACTATAGTCAGTGATGAGGGAGGGAGAATATTTTAGCCCAGGTAGAAGGGGAAGTCGGGCTTCCCAGGTGGAGCTAGTGGTAAAGAACCCGCCTGCCAATGCAGGAGACATTAAGAGACATGGGTTTGGTCCCTGGGTCAGGAAGATTCCCTGTAGAAGGAAATGGTAACCCACTCCAGTATTCTTGCCTGGAGAATCCCAAGGACAGAGGAATCTGGCGGGTTACAATCCATAGAGTCACAAAGAGTCGGACACTACTAGAGCAACTTAGTACAGAAGGGGAAGCCTCTCTAAGGAAAGGCAACATCAGCTGAGAACAGAACTGGACACAGAGGCAAGCTTTGTGTCTACATTTCAAGCAGAAGAAACACCAAAGACGCTCCAGTAGGAATCCCCTGGGTGTGTTCACACACACAGGATGAAGGAGACAGCAGGGATTGAGACTGAGTAAATAAGGCAAGGCCAGGAGAGATGAGGGCTGAGACATGAGCAGGTAGCAGATCACGCGGGGCCTTGTAGGAGTTTAAATTTTATTCTGTTGCAATGAAAAAACATCAGAGCGTTTTAAGCAGTTGACATAATTTGCCATATACTTTGGAAGGTTCAACCTGGTTGCCGTGTGGAGGAGAGATTTTGTTAAATGGGATATAGAAGCTGAAAAGCCATTTAGGAAGATATTTCGACAGGACAGGTGAGCCATGTAATGTTTTTGGTGGTGCCATGGCAGTGAAATGAAGAAAGTCAGGTATTATCTTGGAGGTAGAGCCAAAATGAATCACCAGTACATTTAGTGGTAAAGAACCTGTCTTCCAGTGCAGGAGACGTAAGACACACAGGTTTGATCCCTGGGTCAGGAAGATCCCCTGGAGGGGATCCCAAGAATACTGGAACCCACTCCAGTATTCTTTCCTGGAGAATCCCCATAGACAGAGGAGCCTGGTGAGCTACAGTCCATGGTGTCCCACAGAGTCAGACATGACTGAAGCAACTTAGAACGAATGAAGTGCATTAGGTGTAGAGAGTCAAGAAAAGAAATTCATCAAGAATGATTGCTAGTTCCAGGGCAAGAATAGAGATGCAGATGCAGAGAATGGACGTGTGACATGGGGAAGGGGGATAAATTGGGAGATTAGGTTTAACAAAAATATACTACCATGTGTAAAATAGACAGCTAGTGAGAAACTGCTGTATAATACAGGGAGCTCAGCTCGGTGCTCTGTGATGACCTAGAGGAAGGGGATGGGGGGAGGGGGGCTCCAAGAGGGAGAGAATATATGTATACATATGGCTGATTCACACTTTTGTACAGTAGACACTAACACAACATTATAAAGCAATTACACTCCAATTAAGAAAAAGAAAAAGAATGGTTGCTAAGCATTGAGCATTGAGCCTAAGCAACTGGATGATGAGGTGGGGAAGGCTTGAGCAAGGGGGTGGATTTGTTTCAGCCTCAAGACTGAGGTATCACTGGACATCTGAATGGAGATGTGAAGGGGGCAGTGGATTCGTTGAATCTAGAGCTCACGGGAGTGGAATGTCTGGGAATCACTTTTTGAGTCTGTCTCCTCTTGTGAGCCATCAGAATGTTGATAGAAAAAGTCATGAAATTAAATGAATTTGCTTAGGAAAAAAGGGTGAATGTAGAGAAAATTAAAGGGGTGAAGAGAAAAACCCTAAAGTTTGCCAATGGGAAGATCCAGGAAAAGCACCCGTGAAAGACACAGAGGAAGTAGACAGAGAGTTAGGTAGAGAAGAAGAGAAAAGGCATGTGTTGTCCCCTAGTTTTTGATAGAAGAACATGTTCCAAGAAGAGAGAGCCAATGCCTGCTGTTGAATAAATATGTGAGTATTGAACATTGTCTTTGGCAAGAGGTAGGTCATTGTTTTGTAGTTATTATTGTGGGAAGTGTAATTTCTGACAGTGCCAAGTGCCTAGTTGATATTCATGGCCCCAAAGTTAAGGTGATTACAGCTATGCTGATGGTGTAATTTCCTCCATCAACTTTCGGCTCCCCTGGTACAGACTGAGAGGGATGGAGGGCTAAGTTAAATTAGAGTGTAGGCAATCTTAGCAGAAAGTCAGAACCTGTTATTTTAAGATTCTTCTCAGTTCTAACGGAGAAGGCAATGGCACCCCACTCCAGTACTCTTGCCTGGAAAATCCCATGGATGGAGGAGCCTGGTAGGCTACAGTCCATGGGGTCGCTAAGAGTCGGACACGACTGAGCGACTTCACTTTCACTTTTCCCTTTCATGCACTGGAGAAGGAAATGGCAACCCACTCCAGTATTCTTGCCTGGAGAATCCCAGGGATGGCAGAGCCTGGTGGGCTGCCGTCTATGGGGTCGCACAGAGTCGGACACGACTGAAGCGACTTAGCAGCAGCAGCTCAGTTCTAAAGGTTCATGAACTGATTTGTTTTATTTGAACCTAAAATTTCAAACTAATTTTTTAACTCACTTTTTAGAATGCTCCAAAGATTTGTTGTTGGATGCAAAAACGACAATGAAATGATGGGGAGAGAGACCTTTAGCAATCTTGAATGTTATTTAAATCACAAATATTGGACTAGGAATACATTAATCCAAACAAATGCCATGGTTTATTCTCCTAACATGTTTCACTTATTTTTTTCATCCCTTCCTTTTCCAGTCTTGATCCTGGGAAGCTGAGAAGAGTGGACTGGGGTAAGTTGGATGCCCTGTCAGGTGTAGCCAAGTGGTAACCAAGGGCAAAGACAGAGTTGCCATAAAAATTTTTTTAATAAAACAAAATCAAGAAATTTATATATTAATATAAATAATTTATCTCAGTGAAAAATTCAAAGATTAACTATTCCCCCAAACTCTGACATCTTATAGAAGGCAGCATTTGTCTTTTTTTGTTTCATTTTAGGAAAATCTAAAATTAAAGCCTACTTTAAATTCTAAAAATAAGTGGTTTAACTCCTGAAAATTTATTCAATCACATTTTAAACTCCAACATACATATTTCTAGACTTGTAAACATATTCGCATTCTTTTAAATTTAAACAGAAATAGATTTGTTAAAATCCGGTTCTCTGAAATATTCAGGAGAGTGTCATCTGGCTTGATTTTTATAAACTGCATGTAATATTTTTAATAAAATACTATGGAATACATGCTATTTGGAAACCAGAATTAATGATTTAACTTTGTTTCTTATGGAACATGAAGTTTTCCACTGTATTCACTCAGTGGACACAAGTACGTCATTGTCATTCTCAGTATAAAGTGATGCTTATCTCTCGCTAAATCCATTTTGTCATAATAAAGAAAACCCACTTGAATTCCAAACATTACAAGTGACAAAACATTTTCTAGAGCACGCATTTTGTATGTAGACTGTACCTGAAGTGCTCAGCTTTAATCTAAATGAAAACGCCAAAGTGAAGTCAAAAGCTATTTACTGTTGCTTCTGCTTTGACATTTCTTAACAGGACATAACAAGCTGGTTTAAAAAAAAAAAGGGGGGGAAGGCTGGACAGACGAGCCTCCTGATCTGTGTGCATTCGTGAGCCCCACTAATACTCCTCACACAGAGGCGGTACCAGCAGTGCCTCAATGAGAATATCAATGCCTCAAAATTTCTACAGTGCCTCCTAGTTTATAAAGGTGCTTTTCATATTGGGTTGGTTTCTTTTTAATGAGAGGGAAAATTTTATGGAGGATTTTTATTCCCTTAGAAGGCAGGAGACTTTTGGCAAGATTTTCAATCTTTCCTCTGTGGCCAATTAGTGACAATTCTACTTTTGCAAGACAGCCGTCTCCCTGTCCAATTTGACAAGGCAAAGCAAGAAGACTGGCACTGAATCTGATGCCAACAGTAGTTCAAAATCTCACCACCATCAAAATAGGAATTCAGATGCAAAATTCCAAGACTTGCTTAGTCTTCCCTGGCCACCAGAAAAGCTGAACTCTAACCAGAGGCAGCTTCTGAAAGAAAAAGGTTGGTAGCCATGTAAATTGGTATAACATTTCTGCAAAAGAAGTCTGGCGCCGTGTTTCTGATGAAGGCAAAGACTGCAGAACTGTGTAGTCAGGTGCATGCCAATATGTTTGTTTCAGCCTTGTGTACAGCAGGAAAAAAAATGCAAAGAGAGGGTATTCATCATAGTTTAGTTGGTTAACTAAACTATGATTAGTTTAGTTAACTATGGCACAGTTGTTAGCTGGAATACTATGTCACCAGAAATTAAAACACAATGGAATGCCAGCTGGGGATGGGTGGTGTAGACCAGACAATGTAGGACTAGGTACACTACGACAGTGCAGGATTTGGGCTTCTTCTCTGTGTGAGTTAGAAAGTCACTGGAGGTTTTTGAGCATAGGAGAGACAGCATTTGACTTGCATCTTCAAAGGATCACTCTGATACAGTGTTGAGGAGAGGCTATGGCAGGATTGTGGGAGACAGTGATAAGGATGTGCCAACGGAAGGTTGATGATGGCTAAGAGCAGTTAGCAGCATGAGGGGGTAGGAAGAAGAGTTCCAAGTCTATGAATAGTGAAGGTCAAGAAAGTGGGATAGATTGATTATTGGGTGTACGAGAAAGTGAAGAGTCAAAGAAGACCCCAGCCTTTTATTAAGCTGGAGTGTGTGTGTGCACAAGGAGACCCAAGCGCAAGAGAATGCATCCATCCATCCTCAGGGCTGTTGCTGAGTAATTGGTTTGGAGATCTTTATTTTCATCTTCATACTTGTGTTTGGGAGTATGCAAGGAACATGTGTTACTCCAATAATTTAAAAGCTATTTTTTAAAAAAGCAAATGAATGCCAATGAGAATGAGAAACAATTTGCCCCAGTATATATTTTTTTGGTCAGCCGTCTCTTGTCCTCCGACAATCAAGCCTCACAGAACAGCAAGCAACAGCTCTAGAATATGAAGCAACAGCTGACCCCTAGCCTGCCCAGTTTCAGGATTCCTAGTGAGTTGCATCTCTTTATCTGGGTCTTTTCTAACTGAAGGCAAGAATTCACTAGGGCTTCCCACACAATGAACCTGGAGATTAACACCACAGAGTTGGCACACCTGGCAACCAAACCACAGAAGTAAACCTCCATCTGTGTAGTGAGATGAGTCATCCTTATTCTCATTAACCCTCCTGGTTAGCATATTTGAGTCTACCTCCTCAAAATTTATATTTTCTGTTTGTATTTTCATAGGCCTTATGGCATACATACCATTTTTTTTCTTTTTTGGTTAGCCACTTGAATTCTGTTTTAAACATGTGGGGTAAAATAAATACATACATAAACACTTGGATGTTTTTTCTCCATCCCACCCCACTCTAAGGAGATCTGCTTTATTTACGTCTTATTCAAAATCATGCATCATAGGACTTCCCTGGCAGTCCAGTGGTTAAAGACTTCACCTTTTCGACGCAGGGGGTGCAGGTTCGATATCCCTGGTTCGGGAGCTAAGATCTCACATGACTTGCAACTAAACAAACAAACAAAACTCAAAACATAAAACAGAAAGAATATTGTAACAAATTCAACTTTTTGTTGTTGTTGAGTTGCTCAGTCATGTCCGACTCTCTTGTGACCCCATGGACTGTAGCTCACCAGGCTCCTCTCTCCATGGGATTCTCCAGACAAGAATACTAGAGTGGTTGCCATTTCCTTTTCCAGGATACCTTCTCGATCCAGGGATCTAACTTGCATCTCCTGCATTGCCAGGTGGATTCTTTACCACTGAGCCACCATGGAAGCCCAAAAAATTCAATAAAGACTTTAAAAATGGTCTACATATCAAAAAAAAAATCTTAAAAAAAAAATCATGTATCATTCTAGTCACTGGAATGACTAGGCTGGAACTGCCTGCCTCCTGACTGCACACTTATCAGAATCAAAGGAGAACCATGAAGTTGAGAAAAATATTCAAGTAGAGGTCTGTGTGCAGCGCCGGACTTATTTGGAGAAAGAGTGCAAACAAATCTAGTATAAATACCGGGACTCTGGGAGCATGTGTGGTCTGGGGCAGAGAGTTGCTCAGCAGACACACAGAACAGTGGGCGTGGGTCTCCCTCTGCACATGAATCTCTTCATTCAGCAGTGGAAACTCATGAAACCCAATCAGGACCCCCAAGTTGTGACACAGTGCATGGCAGGATGAACAAAACTGCTTTCCCATCACTGGTAGGTCTTCAAGCATTAATAGAAAGGCTTCCAGTGTCTTATCTAGCAGTGCCCAACTTTTCTGGTACCTGGGACTGGCTTCAAGGAAGACATTTTTTCCTGAGACCAGAGAAGGAGGGATGATTCAAGCTCATTACTTGCAGTGCACCTTATTTTTACTGCTATTGCATCAGCTCCACCTCAGATTTTCAGGCATTAGATCTAGGAGGTTGGGGATTCCTGTATAAAACCAGATCCCTCCTATTTCTCCAGTGCAGCTTCACTGTTTACTTTTTCTCCTCCAGCAACATACATGCCTGGAATCCAACGTATAGGTGGTGATTCCAAGCCACGTCTCTCCCTGGCTACTTACGATGGGGACTTTTGCATTTCTAGCTGATCTCGTGGCAATTATTCCCACACTTGGAAGTTAGGCAGGCAGTCTGAGCATGCACTAAGCATGTGGCTTTCTGCATATGTCGGCACATCATTTTTCAGGAAATTCTATTTCACACTACAGCAGCTTGATGAGTAGCTGTTGTTCACACCCACTGAGAAATAACTCCATGTGAGAATAATACCTTTACAACTTTGAAGTGTCCTCATCTCTAGGCCATCAACCTGCTGTGAACTCTCATCTTGACTTTTCACACTTACAGGCAACAGTCATGCAACATACTGTCAAACAATATGAAGGTTGGAGGAAATGTGAGGGAGGGCAAAATTAAATTGGAGCCTCAACATCTTTCCAGTTCAGTGTCATTTTCAATAATTTTTTTTTAAAAATCCACCACACATGTAAGTATATTGGTATTTGGTTTCAACTTAAATTTTTTGTTTTGTGTCTTTGAAGCATATTTAACATTTCTGATTCTCACCGACATTCTTACTATCGAAGATTGGCGTAAAAACCAGCATTTGAAATTGTTGTCCTCAAGGCGGTTTCTACTCATGTTTTCCTTAAAGTATTTCTCACCAAAATCTTAATCTTTAAGCCTCAATTATTATGACACTGAGGCAACTGAAATCTTGGTGTGGGTGTGGTTTCAACACACTGAATTTCCTCTTTAAGAATTATTATAATTTCACCAATCTTGTTTGTTGAAAATCCAGCAAAATATAGGCAATTAAGGGGCTTTCTTGGTGGCTCAGTGTTGAAGAATCCATCTGCCAATGCAGGAGACATGGTTTCAATACCTGGTCCAGGAAGATCCCACATGCTGCGGAGCCACTAAACCCAAGTGCCGTAACTATTGACCTGTGTTCTAGAGCCTGTGCTCTGCAACCAGAGAAGCCACCACAATGAGAAGCCTGCAAACCATAACTAGAGAGTAGCCCCCACTCACCCCAACTACAGAAAAGCCCAAGCATCAATGAAGACCCAGCACAGCCAAAAATAAATTAAATTTTTAAATATATTTTTATTAAAAAAAAATTTAAAAATCTGTTATAGGAATAAATAAGATAAACAACTCTTCCATTCCGCAAAGAATTGTTAAGCCCCTTCGATGTGTTGAAACGTGATCTGCTCTAGATTTAAAGGTGAGTCAAATGTGGAAGTGAAAGCATTAATCCCTCATTCGTGTCCAACTCTTTGCAACTCTATGGACTGTAGCCTGCCAAGTTCCTTTGTCCATGGGATTCTCCAGGCAAGTGGATTGGCATTCTCTTCTCCAGGGGATCTTCCCGACCCAGGGATTGAACTTGGGTCTCCTGCAGTGAAGGCGGATTCTTCACTGTCTGAGCCACCAGGGAAGAAATTCACTGGTGCTCAGTAGAAGAGCTGACATATTAATTAGACTTTTCCTAATTCAGCGAGAACACGTCTCGGCAAGGGCTGAAACACGCACACCAAACTCATTCATTTTTAGTTAACTAGAAAATTCAATTAAGTGGAAACCAGCCCACTCTTAGTGCTTAATTCTTTCAGTTAACATCCAACTAGCTCAACATCTGGAACTCGGTTCAACCTGATGGAAGCACTAAGTGATTCCCGTAGACTCTGCACCATGCTAGGCACTGGGGATGCCAGGGTGAGAAACCACCAGGCTGGCAGGGAGAAGGAGGGGTAAGTGCCCATCCACCTGTCAGGACAGAAAAGTGGTCTAGTTCACAGGACCTGTAACTTAGAGTAAGAAGAGAAACAACAGAAGAATATGCAAGACATGAGAACTGATCACAGAGGTTTGAGAAAGGGACAGAGGAAAGGAGAGTCAAGCAGACGTCTTTCCATAAGGGATGTAAATTGCAAAGGTCTGAATGAATCTTAACCCAGGACACTTTCCAGAACTTTGTTGACCTTAAACAACAAGGCTGATACACCTTGTTCTTAAAATTTCCAGTAACAGCTTGTTGCCTTTTGATTTGTTCCTCTCCTAAAATTTCAGTAGATAGAAAATCTGGTAAATTAAATCTTCTGAGAAGGTTTATTCTGTGTAGTTGAGTTGTCATGACTATGCATCTTTACTCCCTGAACTTACTAAATGTTTTTGATGTAAATCATAGTTTGGACCTGAAACTAATAAAAGAACTGTGTGTACATAAAAACATACAATGTATACATTTATTCCCATGTGCTCAGTCATGTCTGACTCTCTGTGACACCACTGACTGTAGCCCACCAGCTTCCTCTGTCCATGGGATTTTTCAGGCAAGAATACTGGTTGCCATTTCCTTCTCCCTGGGATCTTCTTGACCCAGGGATCAAACCCATGTCCCCTGCATCTCCTGCATTAGCAGGCAGATTCTTTACTACTGAGCCACTGTGGAAGCCCATATACATTTATATGTAAGTATAAAATATAAGTATATATATTTATATTCAGTTCAGTTCAGTCACTCAGTCGTGTCCGACTCTTTGTGACCCCATGAATCGCAGCACGCCAGGCCTCCCTGTTCATCAGTAACTCCCAGAGTTTACCCAAACCCATGTCCATCGAGTCGGTGATGCCATCCAACCATCTCATCCTCTGTCGTCCTCTTCTCCTCCTGCCCTCAATCCCTCCCAGCATTAGGGTCTTTTCCAATGAGTCAACTGTTCACACGAGGTAGCCAAAGTATTGGAGTTTCAGCTTCAACATCAGTCCTTCCAATGAACACCCAGGACTGATCTCCTTTAGGATGGACTGGTTGGATCTCCTTGCAGTCCAAGGGACTCTCAAGAGTCTTCTCCAACACCACAGTTCAAAAGCATCAATTCTTCGGCGCTCAGCTTTCTTTATAGTCCAACTCTCACATCCATACATGACCACTGGAAAAACCATAGCCTTGACTAGACAGACCTTTGTTGGCAAAGTAATGTCTCTGCTTTTAAATATGCTATCTAGGTCATAACCTTCCTTCCAAGCAGTAAGCATCTTTTAATTTCATGGCTGTAATCACCATCTGCAGTGATTTTGGACCCCCAAAAATAAAGTCTGACACTGTTTCCCCATCTATTTCCCATGAAGTGATGGGACCCGATGCCATCATCTTAGTTTTCTGAATGTTGAGCTTTAAGCCAACTTTTTCACTCTCCTCTTTCACTTTCATCAAGAGGCTTTTTAGTTCTTCTTCTCTTTCTGCCATAAGGGTGGTGTCATCTGCATATCTGAGGTTATTGATATTTCTCCCGGAAATCTACATAAATATTATATATACATACATAGATAATATTAATTTCCTTGATGATATATTTGCTTACGTTTGCTGTCTGACATTTTAATAATTATAAATGCCAAATATTAATGAGAATAGTTTCACTGCTGATTTAGAATTTGTACAGCAAAGTTCCAGAAATGACATATGGAAACATGAGCCTTGGGACAACTGTGGTCAACCAATGAATGTAATATGCCTCATGGCATAACTGCAACAAGACTTGCTTCTAGCAATTTTTTCTTTTAAATTTCTCAGGAGTAGCAGATTTTTTTTTTCCCCTCCAACTTAGCTTGGGAAAATATTTTCAAGTAGTTTATGATACCTGAATAAACATATGTCTTAGGGAAATGAAACTGTAGTTACCATCATTTTTGAGTTTAAAAAAGCCACGTAAGGACTTCTTTGGAGGTCAAGAGGATAAGAATCCACCTGCCAAAGCAGGGGACATGGGTTTGATCCCTGGTCCAGGAAGATTCCACATGCTGCAGAGCAATTAAGCCTGAGTGTGGCGATTACTGAAGCCTACATGCCTACAGCCTGTGTCCTGCAACAAGAGATGCCACCTCAATGAGAAGCCTGTGCACTGCAATGAACAGCAGTCTCCGCTCGCCAAAACTAGAGGACACTCCTGTGCAGCAATGAAGACCCAGAACAACCAAAAATAAAATAAATTAAAAAATATTTTTTTTAAAAAAAGAAAGGCATGTAGGATAATGGAAATCAAATTTCCCATTGAAAAGGAAAACAATTAAATTTCATGACAGTAAAAACTTTGAGAGAGTGTACAGAATGGTCATGACCTAGTTACAGTGTTGAAAAAACACCAGGATAGAAAGTGAGCCAGAAATCACGATGCTGTTTACCTGTTGCTTCTCCCCTAGAAGAGCTCACCTCAAGCACAGCCAGACAGCCAGGCGTCTAAGACATCCCTTCACTGGCTAATAAACTCTCTGACCAAGTTCACCAGTAGTTACACCCTCTTAATAAAAAAAAAAAAATAGAAAATAAAAATAGAACAGAAACTTTCCCATTAGAAAAAACAGGAGATGATGCCACGAAATAGATTTTCCTTCGGCACTTAGGTCTCTTGACCCCAAAGACATGAAGAAAATAATTATGAGTTAACTCTCCTTAAAATTATCAATGCTCCCTACTGGTCCTTCTGTGGTAGGAGTGAATCATCCATTTTTCTTAAAGGAGACATAAAGATTTCCAGCGAAAAATTCATGAGGATTCAGAGGGGCTCAGGAAGACACAGAGATGATGGTGTTGGCTAGTTATGGCTTCTGATCTACAATTGATGGTTGTGATGAAGCTTGTCCAACAGAGCACAAAGTGGTCACGGCCACATTTTAAAATTTATAATGATGGTCACATCTTTTTGCTCTAATAGATTCTTTCTTGGATTGATATGTGTTTTCTGGTCTTTCTGTATCTTCAGCTCTCTGAATGTAGGCTCATCCTCTGTATCTCCAGCATCAGATGCATCCCAGGTTTCAAAGGAATCGAAGGGATATAAAACTGGAAAGGGTCAAGATGTTCATCCAAACCCTTCTTCAATCATGGAGATTCTAAATGCTAACTTTGTGGACACCTAGTGGTGGCTGAGTGTCCTGCAGTCCCAGAGGACGCGAGCCAAGAGTGGGACTAGCTCAGCTGAGTTCAGTTCAGTCGCTCAGTTGTGTCCAACTCTTTGCAATCCCATGGACTGCAGCACGCCAGGCTTCCCCGTCCTTCACCAATTCCCGGAGCTTCCTCAAACTCATGTCCATTGAGTCGGTGATGCCATTCAACCATCTCCTCCTCTGTCGTCCCCTTCTCTTCCTGCCTTCCAACTTTCCCAGAATCAGGGTCTTTTCCAATGAGTCAGTTCTTTGCATCAGGTGGCCAAAGCATTGGAGTTTCAGCTTCAGCATCAGTCCTTCCAATGAATATTCAGGACTGATTTCCTTTAGGATTGACTGGTTTGATCTCCTTGAAGTCCAAGGGACTCTCTCAATATCTACTAGCCAAAAATGTCTGCATCTTTTTACAAAACTATTTAAAACAAAATTTGTGATCAATCTTTGTTTAAAACTAAATATTAGAAAGAGAAGGTGGGCTTCCCAGGTGGCTCAGTAGTAAAGAATCTACCTGCCAATGCAGGAGACATGGGTTTGATTCTTGATCTGAGACAATCCACAGAGCACAGAGCAATCCACATACCACAGAGCAACTAGGCCAGTGTGCCAAACTATGGAGTCTGTGTTCTAGAAACCAAGGTCCACAACTACTGAGCCCATGGGCTGCAACTATTGAAGCCTGTGAGCCTTAGAGCCTGTGCTCAACCAGAGTCACCACAATGAGGAGCCTGCACACCACAACTGGAGAACAGTTCCCCGTCTCTGCCTTCACAGAAACGAACACCCAGCACAGCCAAAAATAGATAAGAGGCATGTGGGGTCTTAGTTCCCCAACCAGGGATTGAATCTGCACTCCCTACATGGGAAGCATGGAGTCTTAAAACACTGGATCGTCAGGAAAGTCCCTGCTATTCATCTTTGCTTACCCTTCTTTTTATTCCTATTGATTTAAAAACCTGCTATGTCACATGTATTATTATATAATTTATTTGTTATTATATAGCAATATAACTACTGTGCTAAACATTGCTTCTGGTAAATGATTCCTGTATCTGTAGGAGTTTTCTCCTTATCCATTCCCATGAGCGATTTCAGTGATTCTCAGGTTTTCCACAATAATTGATTAATTTGCTCATAAATTCTAACTAACTCTTAGTACCTCCTAGAGTATATCAATCCTAGGGTTCAAAACGGTGTCACCTGAGTTTCAGAGACACTTAGTTGACTTCTCAGAACTGAGCTGAAGACAGAAGTTGACACTGTCAAAGGATGCTTTCAAATGACAGAGGCAGAACTTTGGAACCTCTGCCTTCGGCACTGGCTGAGATCCCCTTCCCCATTCCTCAGAGATGACAATGACTATGAGACTCCACATACGGCACTGGGGAAGCTGTGAATCTCAAGTGAGGACCACCCAGCATCCCAAAGATCACTCATAATATTGTGTTTTTGAAGCACTGTTTGTTCCTCTGTGTTTCTGGGTACTGGATCAGAATGATGTATTCAGGGAGCGATAACCAGCTGCCAAAAGGATAGCATCTGTCTCATAGTGACGTACAAGTCTTCAAGGTCTTTACTGAAGTGCTGCCTTGACATTTATCTGCAACAGGGACTATGGAGAACATGTACTACTCTTTGAATGTTTATACTGCAGAACTATTTGGAGATTCAAACAGCCGTCTAAAATGTGTGTTAAGTCCTTAACAACAACAGATAACCTGTGAAAATTTTGCAAAGAGAACTATCTCATGATCTTGAGAAACATCTTTGCTGGAAAACTAGATTCCTTTCTCCAAATTCAATGAGCAACTTCCTCAGTGATGTGGTCTTCTGGAATAAACAGAAGGACATGACTTATCCAAAGAAATATTATTGATCAAAAGGCTCAACTTCTCTGTTCCAGCATATAAATTGCTTTGTATGTTCTGGACTTAACAAAGACCAGAAATGTATGAATCCATATGGATAGCTGTTAAGTGTACCTGCTTTAATATCTTGTGAGATCACATACCATCATTATCAGATATCAATTGTAAAATATGCCAGCTCTGTGCCTGGCTTATTTCCTTGTAATAACTCAAGACTTTCACACGCCATAACCCATTAGCAATTCCTCCTTCGGTTCACCTCACACTTCTCATCACTATTGGAAACACAGTGATAATTTCATGTTCAAAAGAGCTAGAAGGCCTAACCACTATGCAAAGTTACAAAATCATCTTTGACAAGATGGGAATATGACACATATGAAGCACCCCAAAGCACCATTTGTCTTGGTAAACACAACGCATTTGTGATTTTAGAACCCAAGTAACTTACAAACAAACAAACAATTCCAAAGAAAAGAAAGATTAAAAAAAAAAACAACTGAACTTACTGTCTCTAACTATATTTATTCTCAGAGGGAACAAAAGATCAACGTAAGTTGTCATCTTCCTTGATAAAATCCTGCCTTAGAAAAGTGAATTACAAGACCCCACTGAGTCTGACATGGAATAGGGTAATGAAAACACTTTGGTTCTAGAGAATTACAGTACAGTACACAGTGCTCACAAACAGAATGAATAATTGAAATCCAGGGCTTTTATGCTTCAATGAAAAAAAAAAACAATATTTCATGGCACATAAACTTATTCAGCTTATTTGCATGAAGGGTGGATGATCAAAGCACTGTCCACAGGAAAATAGTGATGGTACCTTGATTTAAGTGTGATGAGCATTCATAAATATTCTTAGGAAGCAAGATGTACCTACATTTAATCAGCACTTATTAAAATTTTATTCCCTATAGTTATTCAACAGGATCTGTGGTATAAAAACATAATTACAAAAATCAGATTTGAGCTCATTTGACAACAGAAGGGTTTTATGGTGACCTATCTCCAAATGTTCCTATTTGTAATTAAATGCAGCGATCAGCAGTAAGGATTTTGAAGCTGTTTTAGTAGTTCCGCTATTCTGCTTAACATGTGGCACCCGTAATAATTAAAATGATACTAACACATGCACAATTTTATGGCCCTTATGGTGCAACCCATTATGCCAAATAAGGGCCTCTGTTTTCACAGCATACTGCACATGGTCTCATTACACCCACTTTTCTTTTCCTGTCTTCACACTAACAACTGTTAAAGTGAATCAACACACGAAACATACTATAACAGCTTAGTGTTTATGATATGTGTGCTGTTAGTCAGTGAACAGGAAAATCTAAACATTTACTGTTTATGTAAAGAATAGCGTTAGTGTTAGCGAATTGCTCGGGTCTGCTTACTTTATTATCTAGATCACAAACGTAATGATGGGTTTCAATGGCATCTATATTTTCACTTTGTTTTGTTTTTCAATGCAGATGTCTATAAAACCAGAAGAATTTAGCATTTACATATCTTAGAGGATTTCTTCTCAACCATAACATAATTTAGGGATCACTTTAAAAAAGATAGATAATTCAGTATGTGTCATTCCCTTACAAAAAAAAGAAAAGAAAAAGAAGAAGAAGAAGAAGAGTGAAAGATTTAAAGTTATTTGGAGGTGATTTCCTTCACAACATCCCGAGGCTGGATCTGGTTTACCTAAGATGTTAAAAAGCTATCAACCGTTTTTATGTGATACCATACTAAAATTTACAAGAAGCTGGGAATTTGAGATCAGTGCAATTTTTATCATGAATAATTTTGTAATTAAGGAGCTCCTCAAAGACCTCCTACACTCATTTTACAGTCATCAGTTCCGAATGGCGTTCAGTCTTTTTGTTCTGGGACACAATCCAACATAGGTCCCATTGGTAAAACACCAATGGATTGGCAAGATCTCATGTCTGCATTTTCCACGGCCATTTTTCTGAACATTAGTCGAAACTTCCGATAAAGAATAACATCGCTTCTTTCTTTTTTTTCTTTCCAAGTCCAACTCAATTCCATCCATTTAGGAATTTTGCCGTATTGGCGCTAACCGCACATCAACTGAGCTGAGTAGACCTTGAATGTTAACGACTTAATAGCGCAATTGATTGCAAAGATACAAAAGAAAAATGTTCACAGATTGCAGCCTTCACATGGTTTGGCTCTGAGATCTCATCAACAGTGTGACGTCGACCGGTAGAGAACCATGTGTATGCTGTATGAGAACCATGCGCTCGTTACAGAACTGTGAAAATTTGTGGGACTCCAAAATGAAAATTACCAGCCAGGAAAAAAAAACAGCAAGGCATGTCGTGGTTGAGGGAAAGCAGCTTGAGACAGACCTAACACATTCTTCAATACAAGCTTCTTAGGAGAAAGACTAGGAACATTGACTATTATGTAAATATCACTGCAGGTTCAACAAATCTGTCAGAACCCTAGCCACCCTGGACTCAGACTGTCACACTCACACAGCACCCAGGAAAGATTTCATCCCTGTTAGGAGGCAGTCTTCAACCCTACTTACCAAAACAAAACCCACCAAAAACCCACCCTGTTCAACCATTAAAGAAGGCACAAAGCTTTCTGTCCGAACTTGAAGAACGTTGTACCCGCCATCCATATTCTTTGATTAAAACAAGCGTCTGTGATCAGCATTAGTATTTACTACCCTATGATCAAAAACAAATAACCCACTTTGTTTGTTTCTTACTGCCAATGAATTAAATTAGCGGCCATTAGGAGGACTCGCTGTTTATATCCTTGTTTCAGCAGTGGTAGTATTTGAAGTTTCCTGCGGTAAGTTCATTACTCGTATTTTGTCCAGAATTAGTGAAGCGTGCTGAAAATTGCTAATGACAGATGTTTCTCCACTCTGTCACACTTCTTGTATCATTTGATTTGGAAAGCAGCATACGGTGTTCTGCTCTATCAGTATGTCACAGACTGTCTGTAAACAGCTGGTCATAACTCAGTTCAGTGAAAACCATTACTTTCCAATGAAGGGCTGGACACCCTCCAAATTGCATTTTGGCATGGCCTCGGCTGCATAATGAACAAAGTTCCTCTGTTCCGAGGTTACCTAAGGAAGATTTCTCACTCTCCCTACTTGTGTGCATGTCGCAGAAAAGAAGAGGGTTTCTTCGGCAATAGATAAAAGAGCAAGAGGATATGGAAAAAAATATTTTAATGCTTGTATCAAGCACTCATGAAAATCTGTGAATGGTGCATTGCAAAAGACAACACAAGACCCACCCAAAATGTGTATCTTAACCATTTCTGGTTACGTCTCTGGTTGAAGAGAGCATGAATTATTAGGGTCAAGGCCCATCAGATGACACATTTCAATGTCTCCAACAGACATGGCATATGAGCATGGCCATGTGGCTATCCCCTGACATCCCTTCATACTGAGAAGTACTAAAATCATCCCCCTGTCGTTTATATGGTGATGAAATCAAAAGAAATTTGTTCTGCTGGTTTTTAAAATCTGAAGCTCACCAAGCCAAAACCAAATATAAAAGTCACGCAAGTAATATAAGGCCCCACACACTATTTTTTAAGATGACGTTTTTAAAAATGTTGACAGTTGCATTTAATAACAAACAAACAATGCCAGGTTATTTGAATCATACATTGAATAACAAGGTTCCATGAGCAACACTGTTCAGAATGTTTGGAGATAAAATCTTTCACTGAAAACCCTTGGATGGAGCAGAGAGATAAACAGAGATACTGAATATATTTAAAGCCACTTGGCACTTTCAGATCCGTAAGGGCTTTGTGATATATATGAAGAAAGGGAAGAGAAGGAAATGAGCCCATTTGAGGGACTGGATGATAAAGGAACATGCCCATCTCAGCTTAGCAATCCTTCAATCAAGTCTCCATCAACAAATACCGAGTACTTACACGTGACAGATAATTGCTGAAGATATTCTTGTGGGACTCTTTTCTATGCATCAAGGAGAGGTTTATCAGTCCTGAACTCTAAGCATATGCTTTTTGCACCTGGCACACCTCCTTTCTCCTAGATCAGGCTTTCACGTCACCTTTCTGAAGCCCTTCCTGACGCCCGCAGGCAAAACTGGCCCACATCCCAGCTTGCCCCCACTTTCCTAATAACTCGACTATAGCATACAGATAAAGTACAGTTTGGAGTCAGGAGAGAGGGCAATGGAGACCATGAAAGAGTCAGGGGAGGACTTCCCTGGTGGTACAGGATGAGAATCTGCCTGCCAATGCAAGTGACATAGGTTCAATCCGTGGTCCAGGAAGGTCCCACATGATGTGGGCAACTAAGCCAGTGTGCCACAACTACTGAGCCCAAACCCTAGAGCCTGTACTCCACGACAAAGAAAAGCTACTGCAGTGAGAAGCCCACGCACCACAACTAGAAAACAGCCCCCACTCGCCGCAACAGCAATGAAGACCCAGCTCAACCAAAAATAAATAGATAAATAATTTTTAAAAAGAGTCAGGCAAGTCGTCAGAGTAGGTTACATTTTGCCTGGGTCTTAAATAACAACTCACGTGTGCAAAGCAGAGAATATTTTAGAACATCGCGACCCAGAGAGATGTCCTCAATTAGTAAAAAACAAACAAACAAAGAAACAGTCTTTGCATATCAAATGGCACTAGAGCAGAAGACAAATGTATGAGACAATTCCAAGAGATAAAAACTATGTGAAGAATCTCTTTAAAACAAGACGTCTTACCTGGATATTATTTTTTCTCATCTTCTAGGCCGGAGGTTTAATAATACCCTTTTCCCATAGATGAAATCAATATATCCTGTGTATGAAAGGATGAAGGATTCAACAATTAGCCAAAGACAGTTTTAAGTGAAAACATATATATCTAAAAGTCATATCACTCATTATACCATTAAGTATAACTGGTTTCCCAAAATGTTAGTATTTTAAGATAATACTTACATAAGAGGTATTTCCATATGATTTTTAATACGAGATCACTCCTGAAAATGACTTTTTTTCATTTTTTAAAAACATATTTTTGGGGGGACTCTTTACCCACTCTGTGTCTATGCTGAGAGCTTTGTATTTTCCTTCTCTTGAATAAATCCTATTTGCTTGCTCCCATGGGAAAAAACAAAAATTAAAAAAATACTTCAAATTAATTTTATTGGCATGTAGTTGATTTACAATGTTGTGGTAGTTTCTGCCGTATAGCAAAGTGAATCAATTATGTGCTGTGAGTGCTCAGTCACTCAGTTGTGTCAGACTCTTTGCAACCCCATGGACTATAGTCCACCAGGCTCCTCTGTCCATGGGATTTCCCAGGCAAGAATACTGGAGTGGTTTGCCATTTCCTCCTCCAGGGGATCTTCCCCACCCAGGAACTGAATCCACATCTCCTGCACTGGCAGATGGATTCTCTACCACTGAGCCACCTGGGAAGCCCAATACATGCATCCACTCCTTTTTAGATTCCCTTACTTATTTATACTGGTCTTGCTTATATTCAAAAAGAAAGGCTGCCTTCCCATAGTATGTGTCCATCCTTTTGAATAATAGGCTCTCTGCAGTTGCTGTACTGCAAGTCTCTTAGCTTAGGTTTACTTGCCCGGTTGAACTAGGCTGAACCACTGAAGAGTTTTATCCTCTGTAAATGCAGTGGCAGAAGGGGTTTAAAAGGTCATTTCTCTCTGCCAGTTCCAGAGGGCTTTACCTTTTAAAGGAATGTTGCTAAGAAACATTCCTTAAGCTAAGAAAATGTGTAATTGATTCCTTTAGCTGCTCAAAGCTGATAAAAGAAAATTATAGAGAGAAATGTTTTCATTAGCTATCCTTTTACTCAATTCCCTGTTCTCTTTCCTCCTTTGGATATTTACCTCTGTTTATGGCGACTCTCTTTCTGTAGCTCAACCCTCACTGCCCTGCCTCTGGTAAAGCATTTAGTAAAGGGCCATTGCTTTTCCTTCACAGAGAAATACTCTCACATGTCATTAAAAGTAAGTACCTTCATTTTTTCAAAAGGTAGTGCAGGAACCTCTATAGACTGATTATGGCAGATGGTGATAATACAAAATTTGGACTTTTGCATGAATATTACACAGTGATTTCTCTACATTTTCTGCTGTTGTATTTGCTGTTACTTCAATGATGGCCTTTTATTCTTTTTTGACTTCCGTTGATGGTCTTTTTTTCCCTCACTGTAACGAGTGCTACTTGTAAATCTGAGCTATGGCTCCAAGAGCAGATGGGTGAGAAGAGAAATAATTTCCACCCTATAACTTGTTAGAAGAGCTCAGTGCCTTGCCAGTTGGCCAGGAGTTTAGTTCTCAAACACAAAATACACAGATTCTCAAAGGTTGGTCCTCTCTGTTGGTCTTATTTGAGTCTCTTGAAATCTTTACAGGGCCAAAAATCTATTCACTGAATTTTTGACTAATGAAACTTGCAAGTTATGGCCAATATCCTATTGGTAGTCCCCTGTTGTCCTTCTGATAGAAATCTTGGCCAAAAAAAACCAATACCATTTCTGTCCAACACACTCAAAGAAATCAAAGCCACTGTGGACATTTTGCCTCAATGAATGTAACTTCTTTAAACCATCTCAAGAAAGAAATGTTCTGTAATAACACACAACTAGAGCTTTTAAGGAAAGAGCAGAGCAAAGATGAGAAGTACAAAAAATTGATCTAGTGTACCAAATATGTAAAATTTATAGTGGAACACTGGCTCCTCCCAGTTTGTGGATCTGAAGATAAACCAACACAAATTATCACTGATGGGACAACTTAATAATTTGATTTTGTTTTCTTCAATCCCACTGAAGAAATAGTTACTGTATGTCTACAAAGTACAAAACTATTTGCAAGGCATTAAGAGAAAATAAAAATGTGTATATTCCCAAGTGTGGACGAATGTTCCTAAGGAGCCAATGGAAATAATTGTACAAATAATTAGAATAAAAAGCAGTATTATAAAATGTCTTATATACCAGCGTGTGTGTGTGTGTATAAAATCTCTAAAAAAGTGTGAATGCATCCTATTATCTCCAATTTTCTTCCAAAACAATGCAAAAGCTTAAGTCCCTGCAATTAGATTACAAATAGCTTTTGATTATCTAGGGCCTGATTAATAGAGTGCCTATATAATTTATCATCCAAACAAGGACACTTTGAGAGTGAAAAGCAATGCTATTAATAATTGTGCCAAGCCAGTAGGAATAAACCAGGATTGGCCCCAACAAATAAGGACATATGGTCACTGTATTGATTACTTCATTTCAGTATTACCGAGACAACATCAGTACCCTTTTTCTGCTTTCTTTTGCTACCTGACTTCGTAAACTAGTTTATTTCTTATTGGGTGGTTACTCACAAGAGACTAGCCAGCAATAAAAAGAGACTGTGTCCCTCAGATCCATCAGCTTGATACAAAATAAAGACTGGAGGGGAAATCATTTCATGAACACTTATTAGACTGGGTACAGTCCCAGGTGCTGGGGATACAAAGATGTGAGCAAGTACACCCCTGTCCCTTTTTGGCTTCAACAACATTGGGAAAATTTACATATATTCATACAATTTTTAAATATCTTAAAATTATCATTAAATATTTAAATTTTGTTAAAGTATTTTTAAATTATTCAAAATATTTTTACAAATAAATGTCTTTAAAGTGTTAAAATACCTATATGTAAGATAAGGAGAAAAAGGAGTGGTGAAATGATTCTCCTGCAAATGCACTTAATTCAGTTTTCCTACTCATGAGTCATGATCAATTCCTCCAAAATGTCACTTGCTACTTCCTGTCTTCTTTCTACTTCTCTTTTTTTTTCTTCTCAGAGTACAACACAGGAGATTATTGAGAAAGGAAGGAAGGAAGCCAGGCAATCAAGATTACAGGGTGTGGTTAAAATCTGTGGGAAAGGAATTAGCCCAGTTTCTTGGTGTCCCATCTCAAATCTACGTTTAAATGGCAGAACATATATGCCTAAGTCATTAAAACGGATAACCAACAAGGACCTTCTGCAAAACACAGCGAATTCTGCTCAGTGTTATGTGGCAGCCTGGATAGGAGGGGAGAATGGACACATGTATATGTATGGCTGAGTCACTCTGCTGGGCACCTGAAACTATTAATATCGCAACACTGTTAATCGGCTGTACTTCAATATAAAATAAAAAGTTTTAACAAACATATATGCATAAGTCAAACTGAAAAGAGAAACAAAGACTGGTTCCTTAGGAAACACTTTAGGAGATTTAAAAAATTATATGCATAATGAGATGAAATTTTTTGGCGGGGGAGGGGGAATGAAATTTAAAGAAGGAAAATATTCTATCAAAAATAGACTTCACCTGAGGTAATGCAATGGTAAAGACTCTGCCTGCAGAGACTCAAGAGAAATGAGTTCAATCCCTGGGTCGGGAAGGTCCCCTGGAAGAGGAAATGGCAACCTGCTCCAGTATTTGTGCCTGGAAAATGCCATGGACAGAGAAGCCTGGCGGGCTACAGTCCATGGGGTTGCAAAGAGTTCATGGGGTCGCAAATCAAACCTAGTCTTCAGGGCCGCCAGTCTGGGATTTCTGCAACAAAATCTCTGACTGATACACGGTTGCACTGAGCACACGCACACACACACACACACACACACACATGCACACACATATGTACACACATTGCATCAAAAACAGAAAAAGCAGAAAGACAGGGCTCCAAGGAAGCAACAAGTCATCGGGGCAATGAGGTGCGTATACAAAACAGAACATGGACGGCGAACTCACTGACTACAGGAACGGGCAACTGATACGAATGAGCAAAGTGACTTAGGCACAAGATGGCTGGGAACACATAATGGAAGGGTGTGGACTGTGACAAACTGCAGAGTCGGGCTTTAGCTAAAAGTGGCAGCTACTGAGCAACAGCCAGCTCTGTGAAACTGTGCATCCAGGGTCTCCAGTTCTGCCAACTTTCAAAAAGAAACTAGAAAACCATAATTTTAAAAGAAAATCTTTTTTGTTTAATGTTGGCAATGAAATCAATTGGAAAGCTCAGCAAATCAAACCTAGTCTTCAGGGCTGCCAGTCTGGGATTTCTACAACAAAATCTCTGACTGGTACACGGTTGCAGAAAAAAACAAACAAACAAAAAAAAACACAGGGCTTTTCCTCCGATAGCAAGGATCATTGCTTTTGCCTTACCTCTCTGATCCTTTCAAAAAGGAAGCCTTTTAAGAGGAGTGTTTGTGGATATGTGTGGGTGTGATACACAGGCTCTGAAATATTTTCCCCACATGAAATAAGTATTTATTGTGTATTTTTGGTGTACTGTATGAATTAAGTGTGGGAAATTGCCATATTAACAATCAAAATCAAGTTGAATCGTACTCAACAGTGACGTTCACTTCAAGAATTCAACAATTCCATGAACCTTTCTCCACTCTACTTTGTTAACAAAGTCCATTTCTGTTCACTCAGTCAACAAAGATGTATGGTACACCTATGTGTTAGGCTCTATTCTAGGAGATGGAAATATAAGACTGACAAATCTGCCTGCTTTCATAGAACTTGTGAGCTTCCCTGGTGGCTCAGTTGGTAAAGAGTCTGCCTGAAACGCGGGAGACCCAGGTTCGCTCCCTGGGTGGGGGAAGATTCCCTGGAGAAGGAAATGGCAACCCACTCCAGTATTCTTGCCTGGAGAATTCCATGGAAAGACATGAGATCACAAAGAGTCAGACATGACTGAATGACTAACACTTTCACTTTCATAGAACTTACATTCTAGTGGGGAAGAAAAACAATAATTTAAACTTAAAAAGCAAATTCCATCGTACATAGAGGGAAGGAAAATCGGAAATGTTGGAGTGTAGGTCAACTCAGATTCAGAAGTTTCAGTTCAAATGTGAAGAATGTGTAAAACTGGGGCTTCCCTGGTGGCTCAGTGGTGGAGAGTCCACCTGCCAATGCAGGAGACACGGTTTCAATACCTGACCCAGGAGGACTCTACCTGCTGGGGAGCAACTAAGCCTGTGTGCCACAACTACTGAGCCCAAAAGCCACAACTGCTGAGCCCATATGCCGCAACTACTGAAGCCTGCATGCCCTAGAGTTGGTCCACGACAAGAGAAGCCACCACAATGAGAGAAGCCTGTACGCCGCAACTAGGGGCTGGCCTGCACAGCAACAAAGACCCAGCATAAACAAAGTAAATAAAGAAGATTTTTTTAAAAAGAATAACTAAAATCTGGTTTGACTGATGTTCTGAGACATCTCCAAATGGCAAATGCTAAAGAGAAAGTGCATCACAATTGCCAACTTCGTTTAGGAAGTGACTGACATAAAATCTTTAGAAGATAAATCATTGGAAGATAAATTAATTATTGGAATCATTGGAACATAAATAAGGAAATTAAATGCATGATACAGGAATACAAGTGTAAGAGCTTACTACAATCATTATATTATTGCTATATTACAATACTCGGCTGTTTTTTAAAGTTGATAAAAATATTATTTTTAATTCAATCAGTACAGAAACTTATAAAGAGAAGAAATCATTCAAAAATAGGTAGTCATTAGTATTAGCTAAATTTCAACTCTGCATATGTAAGATGGAAGGATGGATGAATGGATGGATGCAAACAATAGTTTTTAATAATAGGGATCAAACCACACACGCACAGTGTCATAGAACTTGTTTGAGGTTGAAATCTTGCCTCTGCCACTTTCCAGGGAGTAAATAGGACTTATCCACACTGTATCTCAGTGTCCCCATCTAATAATGAAGATGCTAGTTACTCATAGTATTTTTGCAGGTATTAAAGGAAGTAACCCTTACACAGCATTTAGAGCAGGGTACGGAGCATACTAAATGCTCAATAAATGTTAGCTTCTATTATTCTTCACTTCATCAGCCCATTCATGATATTGGTTCGATCCTATAAGTTTTTTTTTCAACTCTGCTGTCACCCTTTCCTTCTCATTCTGTTATTTCCTTATCATTTTTAAGCTATTCATTTTCTTGTTTTCTTGAGGTGTAATTGATTTACAATAGTGTGTTAGTTTCAGGTGCATAGCAGAGACTCAGGTTGGTCTAACATGGGAAAGGTTCACAGGGAATTATTTTTAGTTCCTTTCCAGGCTGCATTCAGTGGTCATTTCTCACTCCTCCTCCCTTGCCCTCTTCCTGGTACCCTCGCCTACTTGCCTCGCTCTCAACTCTCATTTCGTTCAGGCTCAGCTGCTCATCTCTGTTTTCGATTCACTCTGCTGTGGCATGACTGACTTCCCTTTGACCTGTCTTCTCTGTCATCTGTGTGTTCCGTCCCGTTTCCTCACACATCGGTATTTTCATGCTGAGTGTTTAGTGTTCTGTGTATGGTCCTCCGCCCGAGAAGGGCATGAGAAGTGGAGGAGAGCTGAGGAGAGAGCCCTCCTGTCCTGGCCGGGCCACTGGATCTCTGCTCTCCCTTCCTAGATTTCAGGAAAAGATCTGCAGTCCCCGGGGTTCACTCTATTTAGTGCATGCATACTCAGTCTTGTCCGACTCTTTGGGCTCTTACAGACTATAGCCTGCCTGCCAGGCTACTCTGTCCATGGGATTCTCCAAGCAAGAATACTGGAGTGGGCTACCATTTCCTCCTCCAGGAGATCTTCCAGACCCAGGGATCAATCCCAAGTCTCCTGTGTTTTCCTGCACTGGCATGTGGCTTCTTTACCACTGAGCCACCCGGGAAGCCCCTCACTCTATTGACTCAGAGAGGAAAAAGGATCTCATTCCTGCAGGGATGCCCTTTTACTTCAGGTTATCTCCTCAGTTCAAGGTGGAGCCTGGGGATCTTCACCACCGTCTGAGTCTGCCACCATTTTTCACTCTCATTTTTCCAGACCCTTCCATGGTCTCGTCTCTTAATTCTTCATCGTCCCAAAGAATCTCAGCTCAGTGAGTACTCTCCCTGCAAGATTCTCAATTCTACCTTAACTGGTCAAGGGCAGCAACTTCACTTGCTTTTCAGGCAAACAGTGCCATCTTCTGCAAACAATAGTCATGCAAGAAAAAGGATGATGCCTTACTTGTCAGTGAGAGGAAGACAAACTTAGAAACTAGCTGCCTAATAATGGGGAGTAGTTAACAATGAATGGAACATCCTCTCAATAGGATATATGAAACTATTAAGAATTATACTGACAACCCAACCTTTAATAAGATGATCTCAACTATGTAAAAATCATTTATACATTTACTTATTTATAATACAGAAAAATATATCAAAATATGTTAGTATTATCTCTAGATTGTACGATTATGGGAGATGTTTGTTTTCTTTTCTAAATTTCTATAATGTTCAAATCTTTTAGATTACTTAGACAATCAGTAAATGGAATCCATAAAACATTATTTAAAGAAAAAAGTAATTGTGTCCAGTGTAGCATTTTCAAATGCAAAATAAGACAGAAATATATAATTAGAAAAGACCAACTTTCTCACATCAAAGCAGCATCTTATTTGTTTTCCTTACAAAGAAAGACTCAAGGATTTATTTTTTACTAACATACATCATAACTCAACAAATATGAATAAGAAAAGTCTTTTGTGTGACAAAGTCAATTCTGCAAAATTGTGTGATGATGACTTTGGTGGGAACTAACGGATCTGCCAACATAACCTCCTCTCCACGTGTCATTCAGCGAGCTATTTGTTCTTTCAGAGGACTGTTTTTACCCTAAGGGCCAAGTGCATTTAAAAAAAAAAAAGAAGAAGAAACCATGCTGGTTAGTTTTATAATTTTCCTGCTTTTTCTGCTGCCTGAAAATTCAAGCCAAGCAATGACAACATTCTATCTTTTAGGGGAAGACAGAGATTGCCCCCACAAACACAAAAATCTTAGACTCTGCCTGGTCATGAAGAAACCTCCTGCTTGTCCAAAGAAAGGCATGAAATCAGGAGTTGACAGAGATTCTCATTCAGGAAAGAATTGTCACCATTTTTGCTGTGCTCCGGCCAGAACAACATATGGCAGCCCAGCTGACAAATATAATCTTTTCCTCTTTTTTTCCCATTTCACATGCACATTTCATTTGTGGAATATTAAAACTTCACACGAAGTGCCTGTTAACCCCTTGGCACCCCAGCATCCCTTGTCTGGGATGTGCTATTTCCCAGAATCCTCTCGTCCAGCTGTGAGAGGGGCGAGGCCAACAGGGAGAGGACGTGGTCGGAGGCCTTCTGACCCTTCCCTGTGTCCATCAGGAAAGGACGACTCTCAGCACTTCCAGGCAGAATTGTCTCTATGTTAGAAAATTCATAGCTTCCTGGCTCCACTATAAACCATTTTGTTGCCCTGCATCCCAGAGCCTTTTGGTTTCCCAAAACGAGAGGTCTTTTCAGACCCAGCTGTCCTAACCTCCTGCTGTCTGTGGGGACCCAAAGGCAGGCCTGCTGTCCACTCCCCAACACACTGCTGGCCCCGGTTCTGAAGGAAGAAAGTCTGTACACGTGCTTCCAATGGAAAAAGCAACTTGTTCATTCTCCACCTGCCTCCCCAGACATAAGCACTGGGTTCAGGTTTAAATTTTTTTTTTTTTTTTTCTTTTTTGGTCACATGGCAGGTGAGATCTGAGTTCCCCAAACAGGGATCAAACCCAGGCCCCTCATTGGAAGCACAGAGTCTTAACCACTGGACCACCAGGGGAGTCCCAGGATTAGATATTTTTGTTGACAGAGGCAAAGCTCACACGTAACCCTCTTAGGCTGCTGGAACCCTCACGGGCCCCCACCAGCCCAAACACTCTTCCGACTAGTTGTTTCTATATAAGTGTCAATGTAAGATTTCTCTTTCCATCTACTCCTCACTCCTTTATATTTTGTTTTTCACTTACAAAAATTGCCTGACATAAAATAAGGCAGTCAATATATACTTGTTCAATACATTTCAAACACACACAAAATGCAGAAAATAACACAATCTATACCTATGGCTTCACCACTGAGTTTAAGGAGATGATATATCATTTTGCCATATTTGTATCCAATGATTCTCTCTTTTTAAAAAAATAAGGTATCCCATGTTTCAGGAACACTTGACCCCACACCATATTCCTCCTCTGGCGGGTTAGCCACAACTCTGAAGGCAGTGTACAATTTTGCCTTCCAAGTGTTCTAATACACACACATGTATCCACAAAATATGTAGACACTAGCTGTTTGTCTCTTTAAAAATTTCCATGCTGTACATAATATTTGGGCTTCCCTAGTGGCTCAGACAGTAAAGAATTTGCCTGCAGTGCAGGAAACCCAGGTTCAATACCAGTATTCTTGTCTGGGAAATCCCATGTACAGAGTAGCCCGGCAGGCTTCAGTCCATGGGGTCACAAAAAGTTGGACACGACTGAGCAAACACACATGCAATTAAATGTTGTTTCTTTGTGCAATTTATTCATGTTGATATCCTCAGATCTACAGCATAATTTCAATGCTCTATACTTCCCTATCAGTTCAATAAAAAAAAGTTTTATACATTCTCTTAATAACAGACAGATTACCCCATATTTATCACAAAAACATGGGGTAATCTGTGTTTTTGTAATGTGCTTTGAGCATCCTCAGTCATGCATATGTGTGACATATATTCTCCAGGGTGGGGACCAGTCCTAAACTATCAGCACCTTCAGTTTTACCAGACTGAAAAATTGTTTTCCAAAATGATTGCATCAGTTCTTATTTTCATCATCAATTATAAAAGTTCCTGTTTCCCACATTCTTGTCAACATTTGGTGCAATCAAACTTACTAATTGCCAAACTAGTATGTAGGTGGTAGCTTACTGGTGAATTACTTTTCATTTCTCTAATTATTACAGGGGTAGGGTAGCTCTTCTTATGCTTATCAGACATTTATCTGCTTTGTAAATTACCTTTGCCCATTTTTCTTTTAGTTTGCTTGCATTTTTCTTATTGATTTGCAGAAGTTCCACATAAATATAAATATCAACACCATCTTCTCTAAGTCAGTCAATAGCTTTTTTTTTTGTCTTTTGTATCATTTTTGCTATATGTAAAATTTTATCATCAGCATCATTATTACTATTATTATTGAGTATAGTCAAATTTATCCATGTCTTATGGCTTTTACTTCTCATGTCTTAGGAAAACAATTTTTCTCATACAACAATGCTAAAAAAATATACACACTTAAATTTTCTTATACAGTCAGTTCAGCTATAGTGTTTGTTTTGAAAGTGTAAATTTGTTTCAATACAATTGATACAAGAAAAAATATGAGCATAATACAAATATCCAATTTGCTTTTATACAATTTCATCAGCCAGAAACAGGTGAAGGCAGAGACTGGCACACAGCCTAAGTGAACTGTGTAGGAATACACACATCGCACGCATGCATGTACCTCAAAACATCCACCAGTACAGGTCATAGGCATGTTACATGCCAAGCCCGTCCATATCTGGTGTTACAACTTTCCATGAGATCTCAGATAACCTCTTTCCACTGCTTCACAATAACTCATCAGATGAAACTCTTCTCATCTCTGCTCCACAAGCAACCTTTCTGATTTTTTCAAGGTAAGGTGCCATATTCGTTGTAGTATTCATGTATTTTGTAACTACTTAGCATCTGAAAAAAACATGCTTCCAGGTTTTTCCCCCTTTATTTTTTTGTGTGTCAGTGATACAGGTTTTGAGTGTTGCTCCATGCCCAATCCAACCTCTCCCCTAAATCCTGTGCTTTTGTGAGATTTTGTACGCAGGGGGTGGTTTTAGGAACACATATAATGCTGACTTGAACTTCCCAGGTGGCTCAGTGGTAAAAAATCTTCCTGTCAATGCAGGAGGTGCAAGAGATGCAGGTTTGATCCCTGGGTCAGGAATATCCCCTGGAATAAAGAAATGGCAACCCACTTCAGTATTCTTGCATGGAAAATTCCATGGACAAAGGAGCCTGATGGGCTATAGTGCATGGGGTCGCAAAGAGTTGGACACAACTGAGCACACACACACACAACACACAATATTGCTGACTTATGAGGTTTGTAGTGTGGCACTTTACATTTAAGTTTTTTATCCATCTGTAATGGATAATATCCTTTTATGAATATTATGCACTCGAGATCATTTTTCCATAAGAAAAGCTACTTAACCTCCATTTTAATTATTATGTGTTTCTTTTACTTTCTTGTCTCATTTCACTAGCTAGAACCTCCAATAAAAAGTTGGATTAAAGGGGCTTGGACTGGTTTGGTATCTAGTCTTTTCTAGACCTATGACTTATGTTGTAATACTTTTCTTCCAGTGAACTCCAAGTCCTAAAAAGATACTGTCTTTTAAATGATTTAGGTAAAATTTTCCTCCCTTTTTTGTGTTGAGCAAAGACAACAAAGATAACTGCATCCAGTGTTTGTGATCAGCAGTAGAAAACCAAGAGAAAGCTAATTTCAAATAAAGATCACACACTCTTTCCTCATGCAGCCTATTGTGGGTAAATAAACGATTTTTGAAGTAAAGAAAAAAAAAAAAAAGTTGGATTAAGACTGAGATCAATGGTATCAGTGAATTCAAATGTTTCTCAAGTTTCATGATTTAAAATATTTGATGTAGGTTTTTGGACAACATATTTTCTCAAGACAAGGAAAATTCCTTCTATTTATAGCTTAATAAACAAGATTATCAGGATTATCTGATTTTTATCAGGTACTTTTCCTGTATGTATTGAAATGATCATACAGTTTTCTCCTTTAATCTTTTAATTTACTGATTTAAAATAATGGATTTGTTTAATGTTAAATTATCCTTGCTTTCTTGAGATAAATCCAGATTAACTATAAAAGAGATAAATGTGATAAGCATATACCCATATGTGTGTTATGTATTACACATATATATTTTTCCATAGTTTTGTTTCAGTATAGTTTATGAAAAAAATAAAATTCACTTATTTTAACCATACAGTTTGAAGACTCTGGAGAGATGTATGTAGCCATGTGACTAACATGGCAATCAAAACATTCCATAATCCCCCAAATCTTTGTCTTCCTGCAATTTAACTATGAGTTGTCTGAATTGCAGTTTTCTTGAACTTTATCTAACATCAAATTTATTGAGCTTCTGGGAACTGTAATGTTTTTGACAAAACTGGGGAAATGTTCAGCCTTTATTTCATCAAATAATTCTCTAAATAATTCTTTCTTCTCCTTCTGGGTTTCCAACAGCATATATGTTGGAATTATTAATATTGCCTCTTAGTTCTTGAGACTGTTCATTTTTCTTTGCATTTTTTTCTCTTTGATTTTTGGATTGGGTAATTTCTATTAAATTATCTTCAAGTTTATTGATCCTTTTCTATAGCAATTCAAATACATTTTTCAGTCCATCTGGTGGATTTTTCATTTCAGTTAACATAGTTTTCAGCTCTAAAATGTTCAGTTCATTCTTCTCACAATTTTCATTTTTCCATTGTGATTTCCCATTGGTTCTCTTATTTTATTAGGTTTTGCTTTAATTCTTTGAACATATTTTAACCTATTTCTTTAAATATAAGATTTGCTTCGAAGGTTTCATCTGTCCAATATCTGGATGCACTGAGACTAAGTGTATTAACTATACTTTTTCCCCTTGAGTAAGGCTCACAAGGTCCTACTTTATTGAATGTCTAAGAAATTTGGTCAAACTCAAAATTGTACATAATATATTGTGGGAATACTATGGATTTTGTTTTGTTCTACTGACAACTGACAATTCATTCCTGGACTCTAAATGAAGAATCTGTCCCACCTATGGTGTACAACCACTGATGTCTCTGCTTAGGTTTTTCCCTTTCAGCTTCTGATTTTTAGCCTGGCCCCCTAGGAATCTCTCCTCCTCCCGAGAAATTTAGTGATCAGTCAAGGATTTGGGATGAAATATACACAGGAGATGCAGGTTCAATCTGTGGGTCAGGAAGATCCCCTGGAGAAGAAAATGAGAACTCATTCCAGTAGTCATGCCCAGAGAATCCCATGGACAGAGGAACCTGGGGGGCTACAGTCCATGGGATTGCAAAGAATTGGACACAGCGCATATGCAGCATCAGCCTTGTGCTGGATGAGGAACTCATCTGTCAAACTCTAAGCAAAGTCCCACCATGACCATGAGCATCTTGTCGTTCAAGGATCAGCTAATTTCAGTTGCTCAGTTGTGTCTGATTCTTTGCAACCCTATGGACTGCAGCATGCCAGGCTTCCCTGTCCATCACCAATTCCCAGAGCTTGCTCAAACTCATGTCCATTGAGTCGATGATGACATCCAACCATCTCATTCTCTGTTGGCCCCTTCTCCTCCTGCCTTCAATCTTTCACAGCACCGGGGTCTTTTCCAATGAGTCAGTTCTTTGCATCAGGTGGCAAAAGTATTGGAGTTTAACCTTCAACATCAGTCGTTTCAATAAACACCCAGTACTGATCTCCTTTAGGACAGACTGGTTGGATCTCCTTGCAGTCCAAGGGACTCTCAAGAGTCTTCTCCAACATCACAGTTCAAAAGCATCAATTCTTCTGTGCTCAGCTTTCTTTATAGTCCAACTCTCACATCCATACATGACTACTGGAAAAAACATAGCTTTGACTAGATGGACTTTTGTCAGCAAAGTAATGTCTCTGCTTTTTAATATGCTATCTAGGTTGGTCATAGCTTTTCTTCCAAGGATGCTTTTCATTCAAGCAAGCTTTCTGTTCAAGGATGGACCTCTATAATCTATGTGTGCTTTACCTCTGGGCACTTGAAGAGTCTCTCATTTATATGCATATCTTAGAGTCAACTAGACATTTGGGAAGTTTTTTCTTAGGTTTTAGATCTTAGTCTTACTAAAGACACCTTTATCTTACCCTCAATCTTGATTTATATTATAGGTATGTGTCAAATTCTAAGTTGATACTTTTTTAACAGTATTTTGGACTTCCTTGGTGGCTCAGCTGGTAAAGAATCCACCTGCAAGGCAGGAGACTTGGGTTTGATCCCTTGGTTGGGAAGATACCCTGGAGAAGGGAATGGCAACCCACTCCAATATTTTGGCCTGGGGAATTCCATGGACTGCATAGTCCATGAGGTCACAAAGAGTCAGACACAACTGAGCAACTTGCACTTTCACTAACAGTATTTTGAAGGTGATATTCCATTGTCTTCTGTATTATACTGTTACTAATTAGAAATTTGCTGTCAGTGTAACTTTTCCTCATTTTTAGAAAATCTGTCTTTTCTCTCTGGCCACTTTTACAATTTTCTCTTTGTCTTTAGTGTTCTGCTGTCACTCCGATCTATTTCTGTGGATGTATTCTTATTTGCCTTGCTTGGAAGATGTTGCTTCTTGAATTGGTAGCTTCATGTCCATATATTATTAGTTTTGGAAAATTCTCAGCCATTGTCTTTTTGAATATAGCCACTTCTCTTTTAGCTTCCTTTTCTGGAACTCCTTTTAAGTATATGTTGATCTTTCTAATTTTATCCTCAATATTTTTAAAACTTCTTTTCACATTTGTATCTATTTGTGTCTTTATGCTATATTCTGGGTGACTGAATTATTTCTTCATTTTCTAGTTCAGATATTTCTTTTAGCTTGCTAGTTTTTTCTTCAATTATATTTAGTTATTCTAATAACTTTTCAATGTATTAACTACTTGCTCTGTTTCTCTGGTGATTTCAATCATGCCAGTCATCCCCCACAAAACGATAAGCTCCATGAGAACAAGTACAGTGTCTCAATTATGTCTACATACAACACAGAGCATCCCATTTGCAGATGCAAACCAACCAGAAAGCCAACAATTGAGTCTTTAACAGGCTAATTTGCCTTTCAGAAATTCTGTTTGATTTTCTTCTTATCTCTTTATTTCTCACATTGTTATATTCTTAAGTTTTTATTCCTTCTTTTATAGTTTTAATTATAATAAATATACAGTCTCCATCAGATTATTCTACTCTCTTAAGACTCTAACCTTCCTGTTTATATAATGAGTGTATGCATGTATGTTGGTGGACTCTTGATCATGAGGGATTATTTCCATATGTGTTATCTAAACAATAGAATAGGAAACACTAGAAATCTCTTCAAGAAAATTAGAGATACCAAGGGAACATTTCATGCAAAAATGGGCACAACAAAGGACAGAAACAGTATAGACCTAACAGAAACAGAGATATTAAGAAGAGGTGGCAAGAATACACAGAGGAACTATACGAAAAAGATTTTAATGACCCAGATAACCATGATGGTGTGATCACTCACCTTAGAGCCAGACATCCTGGAATGCAAAGTCAAGTGGGCCTTAGGAAGCATCACTACGAACAAAGCTAGTGGAGGTGATGGAATTCCAGCTGAACTATTTCAAATCCTAAACAATGATGCTGTGAAAGTGCTAGCAAACTTGGAAATATGCTAGCAAATTTGGAAAACTCAGAAGTGGCCATAGGACTGGAAAAGGTCAGTTTTCATTCCAATCCCAAAGAAAGGCAATGACAAAAAACGCTCAAACTACCTCACAATTGCACTCACCTCACACGCTAGTAAAGTAATGCTCAAAATTCTCCAAGCAAGGCTTCAACAGTACGTGAACCAAGAACTTCCAGATGTTCAAGCTGGATTTAGAAAAGGCAGAGGAACCAGAAATCAAATTGCCAACATCCACTGGATCATAGAAAAAGCAAGAGAGTTTCAGAAAAACATCTTCTGCTTTATTGACTATGCCAAAGGCTTTGACTGTGTGGATCACAACAAACTGTGGAAAACTCTGAAAGAGATGGGAATACCAGACCACCTTACCTGCCTCCTGAGAAATCTGCATGCAGGTCAAGAAGCAACAGTTAGAACCAGACATGGTACAACGGAATGTTTCCAAATAGGGAAAGGACTACATCAAGGCTGTATATTGTCACCCTGTTTATTTAACTTATATGTAGAGTACATCATGTGAAATGCTGGGCTGGATGAAGAACAAGCTGCAATTAAGATTGCCAGGAGAAACAGCAATAACCTCAGATACGCAGATGACACCACCCTTATGGCAGAAAGCAAAGAGGAACTAAAGAGCCTCTTGATGAAAGTGAAAGAGGAGAGTGAAAAAGCTGGCTTAAAACTCAACATTCAGAAAACTAAGATCATGGCATCCAGTCCCATCACTTTAGAGCAAATAGATGGGGAAACAATGCAAACAGTGAAAGACTTTATTTTGGGGGGCTCCAAAATCACTGCAAATGATGACTGCAGCCATGAAATTAAAAGATGCTTGCTCCTTTGAAGAAAAGCAATGACCAACTTACACAGCATATTAAAAAGCAGAGGCATTACTTTGCAGACAAAGGTCCATCTAGTCAAAATTATGGTTTTTCCAGAAGTCATGTATGGATGTGAGAGTTGGACCATAAAGAAGGCTGAGAGCTGAAGAATTGATGCTTTTGAATTGTGTTGGAGAAGACTCTTGAGAGTTCCTTGGACTGCAAGGAGATCAAACCAGTCAATCCTAAAGGAAATCAGTCCTGAATTTTCAGTAGAAGGACTGATGCTGAATGAAGTTGAAGTTCCAATACTTTGGCCACCTGATGTGAAGAGCCGACTCATGGGAAAAGACCCTGATGCTGTGAAAGACTGAAGACAGGAGGAGAAGGGGCCAACGGAGGATGAGATGGTTGGATGGCATCACCAACTTGATGGACGTGGGTTTGAGCAAGCTCCAGGAGTTGATGATGGACAGCGAAGTCTGGTGTGCTGCAGTCCATGGGGTCACAAAGAGTCAGACACAACTGAGTGACTGAACTGAACTATGTAATTTCATGCTATGAGCCCATCTATACTAAGTCTTTATCCATGGAAATTCTGTGATGTGAGTTAAGGAAATGTCCCTCCAGAGTTTACTGCTTGATTCATCCTGAAACCAAATTTCAAGCTGAATTCTCAGCTTAAAAGTTTCTAATAGTATACTGTACCTAACAGTATAACTGTTAACCCTAACTCTTCATGAAGTTCAGTTTCAGGGTTTTAAGTTCTTATGATGATGATGATGATTTCCACTGATGGTGCAATCTGAGCTTTATGCAAATACCTTAGGTTCTGCCTCCTCATCTCAAGTAGTCTGAAAGTTTCATCTTTCGTTGCTACAGGACTATCAAAACCCAAACCCCTAGATGATGAAGCTGGACAACTTCTCCAGTATAGCCCCAAATTAGCTCACATACTCATTTCTTTACTTTATTTCTCATATGAATTTCCAGCACTTGGGGAATTTCCATTTACTGAAAGTTCAGTCACATGTATAAATTAGTATTATTGCAGTCTATTCAGTATATATAAATGTTTTCAGCAGTAAACTTTTATGATGACTTGGGTCCATTGTCTTACTAAAAGAATTCCCTCTCATTCTTCTATTCACTCCAAGTTGATTCTTGTCCATATCATGCTCTGAAATTACTCTTGTTAGGGTCATTAATAACATGCATGTTGCCAAATATGGTGGACTGTTTTCTGTCCCCTTACTCAGTTTTCAACATTACTTAATAAACTTAACCACATGCTCCTTTGAAGAGTTCTCTAGTCTTGGCTCTTGTGACAACAAACCTTCCATCTCTCTAATTTTCATTAGTTATTCTTTGCCTCCACATGTCATCTTCTTTTCCACTGCTTGTCTCAGCCCTAGGTACTTTCAGCTTTATATATATTCTCCCTCGGTAATTCCCATGGCTTCAACCACATATATGTCCCAAGGCTTCAAGCACATATATGCCAATGATGCCCAAATATAAACCTCTACTTCAAACCTCTCCTTTGAACTCCACGCACGTATGTCTAAAGACTTCCTTGAAGAATGAACTCAGATATCTCACATGCATCTCAAACATGTCCGAAATTAAAATCTTGATCCTCACACCAACAAAATTCATTCCTCCTCTAGTCTTTTTCCCTTTATCAAATGGTCTTCACTCCACATTAATATCAAAGACCCATAGAGAATCATCCTTGATTCCAAATTCTCCCTCTCCACATCAAATATAAGCTCTTTGTCAATTCTTAACCACAGTTTCTCCAGTGCAACCACTACGGTTCAAACTTCTCTGAAGTCCTGCAGTAGCCTTTTATCTTGTCTTCTGTTTCACTATTTCCCCTCTCTAATTCATTCTTACACAACAGTTACAGTACTCACTAAAAGTTTGAAGTAAATTACGTTACATGTATAAGTGAGTGCTAAGTGGCATGAGTCACGTCTGACAATTTGCGACCCCATGGGCTGTAGTCTGCCAGGCTCCTCTGTCCATGGGATTCCCCAGGCAAGAATATTGGCAGGAGTGGCCATGCCCTTCTCCCAGCGATCTTCCCAAAGCAGGGATTGAACCTGCATCTCTCCTGAATTGGCAGGCGGGTTCTAGCGCCACCTGGGAAGCCCCAAATTACATTACTCCCCTGGTTAAAACTGTAGTGGCTTCCGGTTATATTTTAGATAACATGTAAATGCCTTCCATGGCCCCTACCCTGGATAATTTGTCTCCTGTTACATCTTAAATGCCTCTCATCTTCTCCTCTGCCTTGCTTACTCATCATACTACAGCTTACCAATGGGCCCTAATTTCCTTGAATCACCAAGTTCTTCTCCAAATGTAACAATGTGTTTACTCCTGGATTATTTTAGCTCTCTCCATTTCACCTTTTAGTTCTCAACCAAAATGTCACACCTCCCACAGTTTAAATGTTACCTCCAAGGAGAGGTCATTTCTATAATCCTATCTAAATGAGGTTTGCTTCATTATTGTACTCTGTTCTTTTCCTTTACAGTAATTTCCACAATTTTAAATTATATACTTTGTTTCCACATTCATTCTTTGCTGTCCCACTTAACTCTTACTGCCATGAAGATAGGAACCAGATTATTTTGTTCAACTGACAATTATCACAGTGATATACAGTTGTCATTTGTTGTTGTTAGTTGTGTCCAACTCTTTGTGACCCCATGGACTGCAGCATGCCAGGCTCCCCTGTCCTTCACCATCTCCTGGAGTTTGTTCAAATTCATGTCCATTGAGTCAGTGATGCCATCCAACCATCTCATGCTCTGTCAGCCCCTTCTCCTCCTGCCCTCAATCTTTCCCAGCATCAGGGTCTTTTCCCATGAGTCCCACAGCTCAATCCCCTCTTCATACAGTTGAGGAAACCAGAGCCCAGGGGCTCAGAACCACACTCATAGTTGGTCCCAATGCAGAGCAAAGACCCAGGTCTCCAAGCTCCACAATCACGTCTACATGGGTTCACTGGCTATGGTGTGGGAAGAGGATTGGTTCTTCTGTGCAGTGAACGGAGCAGATGACCTGAGAAACAGGGGGAGGGAAATCTGGGTGGAGGGCCAGGACCACTTGAGTCTAGGTCTGATGTTCCTGACTTGGGGCAATTAGGCAACTTCCAACCTTCTATTTAAAATCAACAGTTATTCCTGACTACACAAGACCCTGTAGGGTTTCCCAGCTGGTGCTAGTGGTATCGAATCGTCCTGCCAATGCAGGAGACCTGGGTTTGATTTCTGGGTAGGGAATATTCCCTGGAGGAGGAAATGGCAACCCACTGCAGTATTCTTGCCTGGAGAATGCCATGGATAGAGGAGCCTGCTGGGCTACAGTCCGTGCAGTCACAGAGAGCCAGACACAACTGAGCACACCATGCACACACATAAAACCTGGCACTAGTACTGCGCACCTGAATGTCGCTCTTCCCCAGCATTAGAGTTTATTTCTCTCAAGAGTGAGAGCTCCATGTTTTGAATGAAGTTAGATGCCTGATCCTAAATTCTGCCTGCCACCCTGTTTCAATCCTATGATTCTGGCATTCTTACGTGGCCTGGTCTTAATGACTCAAACCCCTTCCTCCAATAGTATCACTCTCCCCATCACCATGAAGTACATATCACATCTAAATAGTAACTTCTTGATTATAGAATATTCCACAGGTTTTTTTTTAACTTCTGAAGCACAATTATTTGATAGCTGAATTTTCCCAATGCCTTTCAGTCAGGATGTTTGAGGAGACGAATCCCATGGGGAACAGCGGTGTATTCCTGAAGATTAGAGAGAGCAGGCTCCCCATAGCATTATCTGTGATGGGTGGGTCGGTCAGGAAGTCTTAGAAGATAAGCTTCTAGAGGACAAGAACCTGAACAATGAGCACAGACTACACTCAGCTCAATCCTAGCATGTGTGTGTGTGTGTATGTATGTATATGTGTGTGCTCAGTTGCTCAGTCACGTCTGACTCTTTGTGACCTCATGGACTGTAGCCCACCAGGCTCCTCCGTCCGTGGGGATTCTCCAGGCAAGAACACTGGAGTGGGCTGCCATGCCTTCCTCCGGGGGATCTTGCCGACCTAGGGATCAAACCTGCGTCACCTGCATCTCCTGCACTGCAGGTGGATTCTTTACCACTGAGCCACCTGGGAAGCCCCTCACCTAGTGTGGGGGCTTTTACAAAAGATCAGCTTACACGGTGACTTCAGCGCTGAAACAATGTCTGCATGATGCCAAAGGCATCCAGATGGAAGTGGGGGACTCAGCCACCAGCACAGGCTTCCTCTGCGATGCTGTCTTGTAGAAACAGCCAGCACGGATCTCTGGGGCCTGGAACAGTGGCCGGGCAAGACGCCAGAGGGGAGAAATACTGCCAATGTATGTTTAAATTAAATTAATTAACATTTCTATAACTCTCTACGTGGTATGAGAAACTTCTCTCAAATATAGCTTCTCATTTAATCAGAGCAACCTCCCTATAAATTAGTTATGATTATCATTTGCTTTACTTTACAGATAAAAAATTTGTCTTAAGAAAAAATTTACACCACACTACTAATGAAGAGTGGAGCCAGGAGTTGAACCTTGGTCTTCTCATGGAGTCTAATATAATGATATTAAGGCTTACTATGTGCCAAGAACTTCCTCTGCCAATGAAACTATATCCTTGTATGGTAATTAATGTCTGTCCTCTACATAGACAATCAGAGAGAGGACAGGCAAACATAAATGGCTTATATTGCATTATACACCTGGATTTCATATATCTATACATTTAAATATCTAGAAACAGTATACATACATCACTGTTGTTCAGTCACTAAGTTGTGTCCAACTCTTTGCACCGAGGAGTGTGCAAAGGACTACAGCACACCAGGCTCCTCTGTCCTCCACTATCTCCTGGAGTTTGCTCAAATTCATGTCCATTGACTTGGTGATGCTATCTAATCGTCTCATCCTCTGCTGCCCGCTTCTCCTTTTGCCTTCATTCTTTCCCAGTATCAGGTCTTTTCCAATAAGTCAGCTCTTCACATCAGCGGTGACCAAAGAATTGGAATTTCAGCATCAGTCCTTGCAATGAATATTCAGGGTTGATTTCCTTTAGGATTGACTGGTTTGATCTCCTTGCAGTCCCAGGGACTCTCAAGAGTCTTCTCCAACACCATAATTTGAAACCATCAATTCTAGACATAGATAAATATCTATAGATAAAGACAGAAAGACACCTATAGATAAATAGTTGTAGATAGGTATCTATATCCATATAAAACTTTCCACTTTTGTATATTCCCACAAAGTAGTAGGAAACAAAAAAGAAAAGCAATACAAGCGAGGGATAAATTGGATCTATCAGAAGCTCAGTGCACTTTGTTCCACAAGGCCATAATACTGCATACATGAGCCCAGACAGGTTTCACACACCTTCTTGGATTATCCACACCTAACAAGGCATATGCTTCAGTGAAGACTGACAATAATAATCCAATATGTTTGTAAGATTCACAAGTTGACAACGTGGGGCAAGTTGCCAATTTTGCATTCCTGAAAGTTATTCTGAGTGAGGGCCCTAGTTTAATGGCGTTATGCTCTACAAAGAGAGTTGTGGGTTTATTCTTGTTTCTAGAGCCATTCAGATCCGTGCAACTGTGTTTGCACTCTTTCTCACCAATATGTTTTTATTCATCTCTAATCTTCACATTCGCTGCAGGTTATCTACAAGAGTGACTTGAGGGGAAAAAACGGCACACATGCATGGAAACACAGCACTGAGTTTGGAAATCACCGGGTTCTACAGATTAAAAAGCAAAGAGCCAAAGTTCCCTTCAGAAAACAAAGGAAAGTGATACCAGATGAGAGACAGACACACAGTCATGTACAATGACTTTCTCAAGTTTCATGGCAACCAGGAGATAAAAAGGAGTAGCTGTATGAAGGGAACACCGAGGACATTATTCCTGAATCAAATGCAAACTCCTGAAGCCTCTCAGCTCAAAGTCAAATCTCCTATTCAGGGCAGACAGATTTTTCTAGAACATCAGTCACTTCACAACAACTTCAACTTGCGCCCACAATAAGATGATTTTTGATGTAACAAATATTCATGGATGTCCACACCCAAGCCTGGACTTCCAAATTCCATCTACTCAACAGGTTCAGACAAAACGAGACTCAAAAGTGACATCCAACCAGTCAGATCTGGGGATAATTATGCACTTCCTCAACTGCAAACTTGAAAAACTCGTAAGAACATATGATTCATGCCCTGTTTACGCAAGCATCAGATTTTCAGTATTTCAGTGACATGCATTTCACATGATAGAATTTCATAATTTTATATAAGCCTGTACATGAAACAGGTACCCCAGCCCTCCTTAGAATTATATCTACCAATAACTAATGAGAAATCACTGTAGAGCTCATGGAACTCTGATCAACACTCTGTGGAGATCTAAATGGGAAGGAAACTCAAAAAAGAGAGGATATATATATATACACATGGCTGATTCAGTTTGCTGTACAGAAGAAACTAACACAACATTGTAAAGCAACTCTACTCCAATAAAAGTTAATTAAAACAAATTAATTTTTTAAAAAAGAATTATATCTACCAAAGGTTTCAATGGTAAATGCTACAATCATCCTTACACATTTTAAAAATACAATGTTTTATATCAGCGGTCAGCCAGCGATGGACAGTGGGCCCAATATAGCCCTGAGTCCATTTCTAGATGGCTCAGGAGCTCAGACTGGTTTTTATAGTTTAAATACAAGAGTTGACTCATTGAAAAAGACCCTGGTACTGGGAAAGATTGAAAGCAAAAGGAGAAGGGGGCAGCAGAGGATGAGACGGTTAGACAGTGTCATCGACTCAGTGGACATGAATTTGAGCAAACTCCAGGAGATAGTGGAGGACAGGGGAGCCTGGTGTGGGGCAGCCCATGAGTTCGAGAAGAGTCAGACATGACTTAGCGACTGAACAACAACAACAAACAACAAGAAAATACAGGTGACCCTTGAACAACATAGGAGTTAGGTGCAATGAACCTCCATACAGTTGAAAAGTCCCTTTTAACTTAATAGTTGGCCTTCCCGATCCCTGGTCTCACATCTAAGGATTCAACCAACTATGGGTTCAACCAACCACAGATTGTGCAGGATTATAGTATTTGCTACTAAAAAAAAATCTGTATTATGACTGGACTCACACATTCAAACCCACGTTGTTCAAGAGTTAATTGTTTTCAAAAATTCAAAAAACAGAAGAAAAAAATAAACAGAAATAAATAAGACTCTGCAAGAGACTATACATGGCCTCTAAAGCCTAAAATACTACAAACTAGTCTTCTAGAGAAAGTTTAGTGACCTAACTTTTTTTTAAATATGGACCATTTTTAAAGTCTTTATTGAATTTGTTGCAATATTGTTCCTGTTTTATGTTTTGGTTTTTTGGCCTCGAGGCATGTGGGATCTCAGCTCCCCGACCAGGGATCAAATCTGCATCCCCTGCATTAGAAGGTAAAGTCTTAACCACTGGACCACCAGGGAAGTCCTGTAGTAACCTATTTTAAATGTTGAGTTGCAAACAAAACTATTTTCCTTTAACTTTATTTATTTTACTTACTGAGGTTGAACAATACCTGAGCTCAGGGCTGGAAGCTTTGATCTCTGACAAAGGACAGTGACTGTTGAAAGCTCTATGTAGGAAACTCTGAGATGGCACTTAGACATGGCACAAAGGATGCTCTTATCAATCAGTGAAGCCTCCACAGATGGAGGAGGGTGACATGGGGTACAAGCTTCACACACTGTCCTCACTGCCTTATTTCCTAGGGAGAGATTTTTTTTAAGTATATTTATAAATGCAATTAAATATGCAAGAGTAAAAAACACATATTAACAATGCAAGACTACAGAGCAAAAAGCCAGCCTGGCCTGGAATATATCACGTCACATGTTCACTGGGTGACTGAAGTTAGCTTTGAGGAGCTGCATACATTAATACTCACACCCAGAGAATTCAGATCATTGTTTTCAGCTGGGCCTCTTCACAGGTACAGTTGTAGCTTAGTGCTCCAGAACCTGGAAGACTCTACACTCAACTTCACAATCAAGCATGCAGATCATTTTAGGAAGTTTTCATAAATACTGGAGGAGCATTGCAATAGCCAGGCTTCCCAGGTGGTGCTAGTGGTAAAGAATCTGCCTGCCAACGCAGGAGACACAGAGATATAGCTTTGATCCCTGGGTCAGGAAGATCCCCTGGAGGAGGGAATGGCAACCCACTCCAGTATTCTTGCCTGGAGAATCCCATGGACAGAGGTGCCTGGCAGGCTACAGTCCACAGGGTTACAAAAAGTCAGACACGACTGAGCGACTGAGCACACACACATTGGTATAGCCCGGGATAGCCTGGCTAACTGCTGCCTTCTAGCAGGTTACATATTTTAATGTGCCAACTTTCTTTTCCTGTGCCACCTATGAGGGAAGAGACACCAGTCTCCCAAGAGGAAGGCCAGTTCTGGGTCTGCAGTTTTAGGCTGAGAGGAGTAAACAAAATTCCTTTTAACTCTGACAAGGACATAAGCCAGAAACACCACCTCGCTGCCGTGCTTCACTTTCAAAAGCACAGCATGGTATATTTCTGTGGCATGGCTTCAAAATGTATTACCTCATCAATTCATTTCCAAAAAAGTCAAAATAGTGGAGGCAGTCTATTTTGCCAACATTTTGAATCAAAGCTGTTTTGAGTTCTTCAGGCACCAGCAAGCAGCGTTACTTGATGAGCTACATCCTCTCCCGGCAGTGGTGCAGCTTTCGGGCCCAGGGCTGAACGTTAATTTAGTCATTCATGGGTTTCTTCATGCCACAAATACTCACAGAGGGTGGACGCACTGTCGGATATTCTACTCAGCTCTGGAGACACAAAAGGGATCAAGACACTGTTTCTGGACTCAGAACCTAGAGGGAGAGGTAGATGAGGATGCCGGCAATTAAGGGGTAGTGTGGTAAGTGCTGTGAGAGGAATAGTTGAGGATCTGGGAGAGCCCAGATCTATAGGGACGGGGAGTCAGAGAAGGCTTTCCAGAGAAGTTGAAGCCCCTGCTAAACTCCCAAAGATGAGAAATTGAACAATAAGATGTAACTTGCAACAGCATCTGCGCCCTCAGGGTGTGTATGTGAGTAGGACACCCTGCACCTCCAGAGGGTGGTGGGGACTTGGAGGAGAGCTGGAAACACACAGAGGACTCAGGGTGGGACTGGAGACTGCTGTGGAGCAGCTGGGACTGGGTCACAGCCAGTTACTTTCAGCCAATCGACCTTCAGTACTTGTGCATACAGACCATAACATAAAAGTATATAATGAAAGTATCATGAGTCCTGAGGAGAATGCATGTCCCAAGGGCTCCCCCTGTATTCATTGTTGGGACTGCCATACCAAGTACCACATGCTTGGAGGCTGTAACAACAGAAACGTATTGTCTCTCAGTTCTGGTAGCTGGAATTGTAAAATCAAGATGATGGCAGGTTTGGTTCACTCCTGAAGGCTGTGAGGTAGACTGTGTTCCACACCTCTGCCCCAGACTGGTGGTTTGCTAGCCATCTTTTATTTATTTATTTATTTTCTTGGCTGTGCCGGGTCTTAGCTGCAGCATGTGGGATCTAGTTCCCCAATCTCAGGGATCGAACCTGGGGCCCCTGCATTGGGAAAGCAGAGTTTTAGCCACTGGGTCACCAGGGAAGTCCCTAGCCATCCCTGACATTCCTTGCAGATGGTGTTCTTCTTGTTTCTCCCCATTATTTTCTTTCCATATGTGTCTTTTTCTCTTCATAGGTATTCTTTTTATAAGGACATTAGTCATATTAGATTACGGGCCCACCTTACTCCAGTATGGCCTCATCTTAACTAATCACACCTGTAGTGACCCTATTTCCAGATAAGATCATAATCTGAGATCTTGAAGGGTGAAAACTTCAACGTGTGAATGGGATGGGGTCACAGTTCAACCTATGACATTCTCAAATAAGGGAGAGTAAGGGAACATTCTTTCTGCTTCTCCCCACAAAGCAGCAGTGGCAGCAATGACCATCTAGTGACCCCCACCAGTGGAAGGGACAGGAGTCCAGCCACTGGAACCAGGACCTCAGGGCACCAGGGTGGCAGGGACAAGGAACAATAGGAAAAGCCCAGCATAAGAATAAAACTCTCTTTGATTGGGGGTTTGGAGTTGACATGTACATTCTAAATACAAAACAGATAACCATGGTCAGAATGCCCATCAACAACAACAAAAAATCAACAGACAATAAATGCTAGAACGGATTTGGAGAGAAAGGGAACCCTCTTGCACTGTAGGTGGGAATGTAAATTTATACAGTACTATGGAGAACAGTATGAAAGTTCCTTAAAAAACTAAAAATAAAACTGCCACATGACCCAACAATCCCACTACTGGGCATATACCCTGAGAAAACCATAATTCAAAAAACCACATGTACAGCAACGTTCACTGCAGCATTATTTACAATAGCCAAGACATGGAAGCAACCTACATGTTCATCAACAGGGGAATGGATAAAGAAGACCTGGTACATACATACAATGGAATATTATTCACTCATAAAAAGAAACAAAACTGAGTCATCTGTAGAGATGTGGATGGACCTAAAGTCTACCATACAGAGTGAAGAAAGAAAGAGAAAAGCAAATATCATACATTAATGCATAGATATGGAATCTAGAAAAATGGTACTGATGAACTTATTTGCAGGGCAGGAATAAAAATGCAGACATAGAGAATGGATGTGTGGACACAGTGAAGGGAAGGGGAGAGTGGGATGAATTGGGAGATTAGGTTTGACATAAATACACTATCATGTGTAAAGTAGGTAGCTGGTGGAAGCTGCTACACAGCACAGGGAACTCAGCTCAGTGCTCTGTGATGACCTAGATGGGTGGGATATGGTTGACGAGAGGAGGCTCAAGAGGGAGGGGATATATGTATACACATGGCCGGTTTACTTCATTGTACAGCAGAAACTAACACAACATTACAAAGTAACTATACCTCAGTAAATATAAAATAAAATAACAAGGACCTATTGTTAAAAAAAAATTAATTTTTAAAACAAGAATAAAACTCTCCCTTTCAGACCCAAATCCCTAGGCAGTGCTTTCCTCCACGCTGATATTTTACCATCCTAGTTAGTCACTGGCTCACAAAAGATGGAGTGAGGCACCCCTCCCCCAGAGGTGAGCAGTTTCTCAGGGTGCCCCTGTATTCAGCAATGAGGTCAGATGGCCCTCCTAAACCAAGCAAAGCTGGCCTTTTCCTATCATCAGGTCAGAAGGCACAAGGCCAGATACTGGAAGCAGAGCCTCTGGGCTTCGTGAGGACAGAAAGGAGGAAGAAGAGTGGGAGTCACCTGTTCCTGTCCTGTTTGAGAGGCTGGAACTCAAGACCGAATGCTATTTTCAAATTCGGTCAGTCACACCTGCACAGCATCACCCTCCTGCAGTCACCCTCCTGCCAGTGGGGGAATTAGGCTAATTATGTCTCCAGGCAGGTATTCCCCTAGTTTCAGGGGAATGTAGGCACAAATAGGAAAGTAGCTGTGAAAAGGAAACCGTACACGGTGACAGGATGATGAGTGAGCAGTGAATGAAGTCCCCTGGGGCCTGTCCTCCCCAGACCCCTTGCCTTCACAGCTCAAGATGAAATTCGAGAAGCAGGACAGAGGAGACCTCCAATGGGGTCATTTAGGAGGCTTGCAAGTCACAGGCTCAACTCATCTAATTATTTTACGGTTGAGGAAACTGAGGCTTCAAGATACGAAGAGACTTGCCTAAGGTCCCGCCTGGTGGAAGAATCACCATAAACACTTCATTGCCAAGCTTTCCACGCAAAGCTCTTTTCACAGCATCTTCCTGCTCCAAATTGCCTGCTGCCCTGTTTTAGCTCACTGTTGTGGTCTAATCACTCAGTTGTGTCTGACTCTTTTGGGACCCCATAGACTGTAACCCACCAGGCTCCTCTGTCCATGGGATTCTCCAGGCAAGAATACTGGAGTAGGTTGCCATTTCCTTTTCCAGGGGATCTTCCCAACCCAGAGATTGAATCCAAGTCTCCTGCATGTAGGCAGATTGTTTACCGCTGAGCCACATTGGAAGCCCCATATTAGCTTACTAAGGCTGCCTTAACAAGTGCCACTTAGAAATTTATTTTCTCAAAATTCTGGAGGCAGGAAGTCTAAGATTAAGGTGTCAGCAGGGTGGACGTCTTCTGACGCCTCTCTCCTTGGTGTGTCAACAGCTACCGTCTCCCTGTGTCTTCACATGGTCTTTCTTCTGGGGGCATGTTTGTGTCCACATTTCCTCTTCTTATAAGGACACCCATCATACTGAGTTAGGACCCACCCTAATCACCTCATTTTAACTTAATTATCTTTTTTAAGGCCCTGTCTCCAAAGAGAGTCCCATTCTGAGGTGTCGGGAGTTAGGGTTTCAACATGTGAATTTGAGGACATAGGATTCTGCCCATAATGCCCACCCAGAGATTTTTCTCAGAAGTTTCTGCTCCATGACCTGCTTTGCTGGAGCCACATGAAATTGCCCTCTGATGAAAGCTGATGGGAAGAAGCCAGTGAGCTCCTAGTTTTGTCACCCTGCGGTCCAGCAGCCAGAAAGTGTTGGTTGTGATAGTTCTGCTCTGGAGGGACAATGGTTAGGTTAGGTTCTTCAGGAGTGGTCTGAACTCAAGAACTGGAGGAAACACTGAGCAGGACTTTAGTTGATCAGCAACAAAGGATCAGGCTAGGAGAGCAGGGACTACAAAATGGTGAGCTCCAGACAGGACCACAGCCATGCTGAGAAGGAGGAGAAGGAAACACCTGGACTCCAGGGCCGGGTTGGACTCTAGATGAATGTCTAACCACCACACTACTCAGACTCAGAAGGTCCCCACACTGTGCCTGGATTTTGAAGCTGGCAGTGCATGGTTTTCCTTATTTCCAGGAGTAGCTTGATATTAAAACCCAATCAACAGGGCTTCCCTAGTGGCTCAGTAGTAGAGGATCTGTCTGCCAATGCTGGAGACACAGGTTTGATCCCAGATCTGCAGAGATCCCACATGCATCATAGCAACTAAGCTAGTGTGCCACAACTATTGAGCCTGTGCTCTAGAGTCTGGGAGCTGCAACTACTGAAGCCCACGTGCCTAGAGCCAGTGCTCCACAACAAGAGAAGACACCGCAATGAGAAGCCCTAGAACCACAGCTAGAGAGTAGCCCCTGCCTGCCACAACTAAAGAAAAGCCCAAGCAGCAATGAAGACCCAGCACAGACAAAATAAATTAATAAACTATTTTTTTAAAAATCCAATCGGGGGGGGGGTCAGTCCCAAAATGGTGGAGGAATAGGACGGGGAGACCACTTTCTCCCCCACAAATTCATCAAAAGATCATTTGAATGCTGAGCAACTTCCACAAAACAACTTCTGAACGCTGGTGGAGGACACCAGGCACACAGAAAGGCAGCCCATTCTCTTCAAAAGGAGAGAGAAGTGATCCAGCTCCACCCACCAGAAAACAGATGCAAGCTCCTCTAACCAGGAAACCTTGACAAGCCTCTAGTCCAATCCCACTCACAGAGAACAGACTTCACAATAAAGAGGAACCATGAACTTCCAACCTACAGAAAGGGCACCCCAAACACAGCAATCTAAACAAAATGAAAAGGCAGAGAAACATTCAGCAGCTAAAGGAACATGATAAATGCCCACGAAACCAAACAAAAGAGGAGACAGGGAGTTTACCTGAAAAAGAATTCAGAACAATGATAGTACAGATGATTCAAAATCTTGAAAACAAAATGGAGTTATAGATAAATAGACTAGAGACAAGGATTGAGAAGATGCAAGAAATGTTTAACAAGGACCTAGAAGAAATAAAAGAGTCAGTCAATAATGAATAATACAATAAATGAGATCAATAGCACTCTGGAAGGAACCAACAGTAGAATAACTGAGGCAGAAGATAGGATAAGTGAGGTGGAAGATAGAATGGTGGAAATAAATGAAGCAGAGAGGAAAAAAGAAAAAAGAAGTAAAAGAAATGAGGACAACCTCAGAGACCTCTGGGACAATGTTAAATGCCCCAACATTCGAATCATAGGAATCCCAGAAGAAGAAGACAAAAAGAAAGGGCATGAGAAAATACTTGAGGAGATAATAGTTGAAAACTTCCCTAAAATGGGGAAGGAAATAGCCACCCAAGTCCAAGAAACCCAGAGAGTCTCAAACAGGATAAACCCAAGGCAAAACATCCCAAGACACATATTTATCAGACTAATGAAGATCAAACACAAAGAGTAAATATTAAAAGCAGCAAGGGAAAAGCAACAAATAACACACAAGGGGATCCCCATAAGGATAACAGCTGATCTTTCAATAGAAACTCTTCAGGCCAGAAGGGAATGGCAGGACATACTTAAACTGATGAAAGACAAAAACCTACAACCCAGACTACTATACCCAGCAAGGATCATTCAAATATGAAGGAGAAATCAAAAGCTTTACAGACAAGCAAAAGTTGAGAGAATTCAACACCACCAAACCAGCTCTTCAACAAATGCTAACGGATCTTCTCTAGACAGGAAACACAGAAAAGGTTTATAAACTCGAACCCAAAACAACAAAGTAAATGGCAATGGGATCATACTTATCAGTAATTACCTTAAATGTAAATGGGTTGAATGTCCCAACCAAAAGACAAAGACTGGCTTAATGATTAGATGCAAAAACAAGACCCTTATATATGCTGTCTACAAGACACCCTCCTAAAACCAAGGGAAGCATACAGACTGAAAGTGAAGGGCTGGAAAAAGATATTTTATGCAAGTAGAGACCAAAAGAAAGCAGGAGTAGCAATACTCATATCAGATAAAATAGACTTTGAAATAAAGACCATGAAAAGAGACAAAGAAGGATACTACCTAATGATCAAAGGATCAATCCAAGAAGATACAACAGTTATAAATACATATGCACCCAACATAGGAGCACCTCAATACATAAGGCAAATGCTAACAAGTATGAAAGGGGAAATTAACAGTAACAATAATAGTGGGAGACTTTAATACCCCACTTACACCTATGGATAGATCAACCAAACAGAAAATTAGCAAGGAAACACAAACTTTAAATGATACAATGGAACAGTTAGACCTAATTGATATCTGTAGGACATTTCACCCCAAAACAATGAAATTTACCTTTTTCTCAAGTGCACATACAGCATTCTCCAGGACAGATCACATCCTGGGTCATAAATCTAGCCTTGGTAAATTCAAAAACACTGAAATCACTTCAAGCAACTTTTCTGATCACAATGCAGTAAGATTAGATGTCAACTACAGGGGAAAAAAACTATTAAAAACACAAACATGTGGAGGCTAACAACATGCTTCTGAATAACCAACAAATCATGTAAGAAATCAAAAAGGAAATCAAAATATGCATAGAAACAAATGAAAATGAAAACACGACAACCCAAAACCTATGGGATTCAGTAAAAGCAGTGCTTAGGGGAAGGCTCATAGCAATACAAGCTTACCTCAAGAAATAAGAGAAAAATCAAATAAATAACCCAACTTTACACCTAAAGCAACTAGAAAAAGAAGAAATTAAGAACTCCCAGGTTAGTAGAAGGAAAGAAATCATAAAAATTAGAGCAGAAATAAATGAAAAAGAAACAAAGGAGACTATAGCAAAAATCAACAAAACTAAAAGCTGGTTCTTTGAGAAGATAAATAAAATAGACAAACCATTAGCCAGACTCATCAAGAAAAAAAAAGGGAGAAGAATCAAATCAACAAAATTAGAAATGAAAATGGAGAAATCACAACAGACAACGTAGAAATACAAAGAATCATAAGAGACTGCTATCAGCAACTATATGCCCCAAAAATGGACAACTTGGAAGAAATGCACAAGTTCTTAGAAAAGTATAACCTTCCAAAACTGAACCAGGAAGAAATAGAAAATCCTAACAGACCCATCACAAGCACGGAAATCAAAATTGTAATAAAAAATCTTCCAACAAACAAAAGCCCAGGACAAGATAGCTTCACAGATAATTCTACCAAAAATTTAGAGAACAGTTAACACCTATCCTACTCAAACTCTTCCAGAAAATTGCAGAGGAAGGTAAACTCCCAAACTCATTCTATGAGGCTACCATCACCCTAATGCCAAAAGCAGACAGATGCCACAAAAAAAAAAACAAACAAGGAACTATAGCCAATATCATTAATGAACATTGATGCAAAAATCCTCAACAAAATTCTAGCAAATAGAATCCAACAGCATATTAAAAAGATCATACATCATGACCAAGTGGGCTTTATCCCAGGGATGCAAAGATTCTTCAATATTTGCAAATCAATCAATGTGATACACCACATTAACCAATTAAAAGGCAAAAACCATATGATTATCTCAATAGATGCAGAGAAAGCCTTTGACAAAATTCAACACCCATTTATGATAAAAACGCTCCAGAAAGCAGCCATTGAAGGAACATACCTCAACATAATAAAAGCCATATATGATAAACCCACAGCAAACATTATCCTCAATGGTGAAAAACTGAAAGCATTTCCCCTAAAGTCAGGAACAAGACAAGGGTGCCCACTTTCATCACTACTATTCCACATAGTTTTGGAAGTTTTAGCCACAGGAGTCAGAGAAGAAAAATAAATAAAAGGAATCCAGACTGGAAAAGAAGAAGTAAAACTTTCACTGTTTGCAGATGATATGATCCTCTACATAGAAAACTATAAAGACACCACCAGAAAATTACTAGAGCTAATCAATGAATACAGTAAAGTTGCAGGATATAAAATTAATACACAAAAATCCCTTGCATTCCTATACACTAACAATGAGAAAACAGAAAGAGAAATTAAAGAAACAATCCCATTCACCATTGTGACGTGAAGAATAAAATACTTAGGAACAAATCTACCTAAAGAAACAAAAAACCTATATGTAGAAAACTATAAAACACTGATGAAAGAAATCAAAGATGACACAAATAGATGGAGAAATATACCATGTTAATGGATCAGAAGAATCAATATAGTGAAAATGAGTATACTATCCAAAGCAATCTACAGACTCAATGCAATCCCTATCAAGCTACCAATGGTATTTTTCACAGAACTAGAACAAATAATTTCACAATTTGTATGGAAATACAAAAACCCTCAAATAGCCAAAGCAATCTTGAGAAAGAAGAATGAAACTGGAGGAATCAACCTGCCTGACTGTCGGAGTCTTGCTCCAGCTGGTCCAGGGGTTTCCTCAGGATGGATGGCGTCAGCGGAGAAAATGATGCAGTCTCTCGCTTAAAGCACTGGGCTGCATGTTTATTTTAAGCATCAGGTTTTCTTTTATACTTTTACAAAAGCATTAGGTCAGAGGTATGACATCTTCAGTTTCCCCTCACTCATATTTACTGTCTCCATAAATCATTGTTGTCCTTCAGAGTTCCCTCTTAATTGTCCTTGTGATAACATTGTAACTCAAGTTTGTCTCTGGGCTGTATATCACATTCCTCAGTTTATTTCTTATCTCTTTAAATCCTGTTATCCCCTAGTAACTTAAGCTCATCACCTCCTAAAAAGGCTTTTAGCTATTAGTATCTCTAAAATACCTAGTTTCCATAAGCTATAGTAAAATATGCCAACACTACAACATACCTTAAACTTTTAGCTTCTAACTATTCTTAATTATTCCTAACCCCTAAACTCAGCAAACTTCTTTTGCCATAAACATCCCCCTTACAGGCAGGTTTCAGATAACAATGTTTCCCATGGCCTCAAGCTGCAGCCTATGTGCTCATCCTGGAACATTCTTTGTAAAGATCCTTGAACAAATGTCAATAGTTAACTTTATGGATTATAACATTCTTTTCAGCCAACTCAACCGGAGGAAGGAAAGGACAAGTCAGAATCACAACTCCTTCATCCCGGGACCATGCCTGAGGGATGAGGAGAGGGGGTTGGGGCTGTGCCTCCATTTTGTCAGTAATGCCTATCGCGGCTCCCAACACCTGACTTCAGACTATACTACAAAGCTACAGTCATCAAGAGAGTATGGTACTGGCACAAAGACAGAAATATAGATCAATGGAACAAAAGTAGAAAGCCCAGAGATAAATCCACACATCTATGGACACCTTATCTTTGACAAAGGAGGTAAAAATATACAATAGAGAAAAGACAATCTCTTTAACAAGTGGTGCTGGGAAAACTGGTCAACCACTTGTGAAAGAATGAAACTAGAACACTTTCTAACATCATACACAAAAACAAACTCAAAATGGATTAAAGATCTAAATGTAAGACCAGAAACTATAAAACTCCTAGAGGAAAACATAGGCAAAACACTCTCTGACATAAATCACAGCAAGATCTTCTATGACCCACCTCCCAGAGTAATGGAAATAAAAGCAAAAATTAACAAATGGGACTTAATTAAACTTAAAAGTTTTTGTACAACAAAGGAAACTTATAAGCAAGGTGAAAAGACAGCCTTCAGAATGGGAGAAAATAACAGCAAATGAAGCAACTGACAAAGAATTAATCTCCAAAATATACAACCAGCTCATGCAGCTCAATACCAGAAAAATAAAATAAACAACCCAATCAAAAAATGGGCCAAAGAACTAAACAGAATTTCTCCAAAGAAGACATACAGATGGCTAACAGACACATGAAAAGATGCGCAACATCACTCATCAGAGAAATGCAAATCAAAACCACAGTGAGGTACCATCTCACACTGGTCAGAATGGCTGCCATCAAAAAGTCTAAAAACAATAAATGCTGGAAAGGGTGTGGAGAAAAGGGAACCCTCTTACACTGTTGGTGGGAATACAAACTAGTACAGCCACTATGGAGAACAGTGTGGAGATTCCTTAAAAAACTGGAAATAGAACTGCCATATGACCCAGCAATCCTACTCCTGGGCATACACACCAAGGAAACCAGAATTGAAAGAGATACATGTACCCCAGTGTTCATCGCGGCACTGTTTACAATAGCCAGGAAATGGAAGCAACCTAGATGTCCATCGGCAGTCAAATGGATAAGAAAGTTGTGGTACATATACACAATGGAATATTCAGTTCAGTTCAGTCGCTCAGTCGTGTCTGACTCTTTGCAAACCCATGGACTGCAGCACACCAGGCCTCCCTGTCCATCACCAACCCCCGGAGTTTACCCAAACTCAACTTCATTGAGTTGGTGATGCCATCCAACCATCTCATCCTCTGTCATCCCCTTCTCCTCCCGCCTTCAATCTTTCCCAGCATCAGGGTCTTTTCCAATGAGTCAGCTCTTCACATCAGGTAGCCAAAGTATTGGAGTTTCAGCTTCAGTCCTTTCAGTGAACACTCAGGACTGATCTCCTTTAGGATGGACTGGCTGGATCTCCTTGCAGTCCAAGGGACTCTCAAGAGTCTTCTCCAATTACTCAGCTATTAAAAGATGCATTTGAATCGGTTCTAATGAGGTGGATGAAACTTGAGCTGATTATACAGAGTGAAGTAAGTCAGAAAGAGAAACATCAATACGGTATATTAACGCATATATATGGAATTTTAAAAGATTGTAACAATGACCGTATGTGCGAGATGGCAAAAGAGACACAGATATAAAGAACAGACTTTTGGACTCTGTGGGAGAAGGCAAGGGTGGGATGATTTGAGAGAATAGCATTGAAACGTGTAGATTACCATATGTGAAACAGATGATCAGTCCAAGTTTGATGCATGAAACAGGGCACTCAAAGCCGGTGCGCTGGGACAACCCAGAGGTATGGGATGGGGAGGGAGGAGGGAGGGGGGTTTGGGATGGGGGACACATGTACACCCGTGGCTTATTCATGTCAATGTATGGCAAAAACCACCACAATATTGTAAAGTAATTAGACTCCAATTAAAATAAATAAATTTTAAAAATCCAGTCAACAAATCAGTGTAACCAACACCTGAAATACTCATAACATCCAAAAGAACCCTGCTCTAGATCACTCTCTTTTCTCATATACAAAATGCACATGACCTGTGACCAAGAAAAAACATGAGCATATGCACTCTACTTTCTCTGAGACCATGAAAGTCATGAGAAGTTGAAACAGAGTTGAAATCACCCTGCTCCCTGAAAAAACAAGAGAATACGTTTTGCAAACAAGAGCCTGGAGAAGTAGTCTACCATCATCACATAGCACTGGACTGCACTCTTTCTACATGCATCCTGAGTTGCATCTAAGATAAAATTAATTTCAAATACACAGAAGGAAGAAAGAACGGTGATTTATTCATGAATGTCCATGAATGTCCGTCCCCCTCAATGGTACTCCTCACTGTCCTTTTGAGAACATTTCAAAATGGAGAAGTTTCAAGAGCCCCACATCATTTATCTCCTTGCTTGTAGTTTACCCCATTATATGACAATTAGTTACCGATCTGCCTTTCTCAGGGTAGTACCTCTAGGAATGCAAGCAGTTAGATTCCATCCTTTGTCATTACATGTGAAGGAATGATATTTTTATACTTCTTTAACTTTTTCCTTTTTAGAGTAAACCTTCTGTTCCTTTGCCCACATCTTTTATTCTCTAGACTCACTTCAATTTTTAAAATATTTATTTGGTTGCGTGCCGGCTCAGTAGTTGTGGTGTACAGGCTTAGTTGCCCCTTGGTATGTGGGATCTTAGTTCCCCGACCAGGGATTGAACCTGCATCCCCTGCATTAGGAGGCTGATTCTTAACCACTGGACCATCAGGGAAGTCCCTAGACTCACTTCAATTTTGCCTTCGTCTTTCTGATAGCCACGATCCTCAGGTACACTACAAGACTTCTCAGTCACTAAGTGAAAGACCCTCTGGGGTAGAAAACAGGTCCCTGGTTTTTGTTCCATTTCCCCACTATGTCTGTGCAGTACCCCTTACACAGAAGGGAAAAATCAAATAACCATTACTCAGATTATTTGTGGCCATAAGACCTCTGCTCCCCCAGGGCAATGAGATTCTTCACATGCCTCACCAAGATGCTGGACCTCTCTGACCTTCTAACTGATGCTCAGTGACATCACTGTCTCTGTACTGTCGACCCTTGTTCACCCGAAGCCACATGGAGGCTACTGGTTTACTTCACCCCTGAGCCTTTCTATCAGCTCTGGAAAAATTTCAGATACATAACATAGGCTTTTCTCTGACCCTAAACTTGCTCAGCTGCCAATGGAGGGATGCGAAATGGGTCAGAAAAACATCTTAACCTTGGTACAACTTCCCGCAGTAACTTAAGAGATCTCTGGACCAAACCATCCCTTTTAGAATGAACAATTTCTGGCCGAGAGATACCCTGAAAGGCTTGAGGGGTAAAACCACACTGACAATAGCTGATGAGGAGGTTGCTGGCTTAGCTGAGTAAATACACACTGTGTCTCCTACAGGAAATGGCTGCGGGATGGGGGAGAAGGCTGTGTGGATGGGGTTAAAAAAAAAGGTGACTTTTTTCTGATCACGCCTAAGTATTCCTTTTTTGTAAAACAGTTGAGCTGTTAACTTCTGTGCTAAGGCACGTATGCACTTTGGAAAGGTAATTTGAAAGCGAGTTGAGCCATGACAAATAGGGACAGCTGGCCTAATTGAATCATTTGATCTAAGACAGCTCAACTTGGTTATCCTCGCTGCAACCCACACCGATATTAGCGAGTGAATCATTAGCCATGAAATCATGTCGACTTTCCCGACTGCAGTGCTCTTGACATGACAGCGATCGCAGCCTGCCTTTCATTAGAGCCCCGATAAGTTCTTTAGTCTGTCAGGAAGGCAACAAAACAGCTTGGAAAACTTTTAGGCTGGGCCTCAGAAAGCCATTTGCTCCAACGTGCCACATAGAGAATTTCAGAGAAAGACAGGGCTTGACTTAGCTACATGAGCAAGTCAGGGGCATCTAGGCAAGTTCTCCCAGGCTGGATGCCCTGAAGCCTCCCAGGCATCCATACCATGAAGGTAAAATGCAAGAGTGACTTTACTTTGTGAGCACCAGTCTCTGGTCGCCTGGGAGAGTGGGCTGTAAGTGAAATCATGATAAACTCTTTAACACTTGACCTACAGACATCCCTAATGGGAGTCTTCACGTATGGAGGACAGTCTTGTCATCTTTCATTTGGTTTCTGCAAAAGGAATGCAAGGGGCAAGTTCCTCTTTTCAGTGGGTTTGTCAAAGGTGAGGAGGCACTTAAGATGGCTCCAATGAAGGGGCTGGTCCACTGGAATGTGGATCAAGCCCTGGGGTTCAGATAGCATAAAAGCTTTAGGGAAACGTACTACATCCATCCCAGGGGGCACTAGTGGTAAAGAATCTGCCTGCCAATGCAGGAGATCCAGGAGATGAGGGCTTGATCCCTGGGTGGGGAAGATCCCCTGGAGGAGGGCATGGCAACCCACTCAGTATTCCTGCCTGGAGAATCCCATGGACAGAGGAATCTGGTGGGCTACAGTCCATGGGATGGCAAAGAGTCACATATGATTGAGCACAAACACATTACATCCTTAACTTGCTCCCTTCTTTAGGTCCCTCTCTCAAAACTGCCTCTGAGGGAACACTGGCCTCGATTCCCATCACAAGCAGAGATGGGGACAAGGGCTTCTGCATGGATCAGGAAGAGGGAGGTGGGGAAGGAGAGAAAGCAATACCAGATGCCTCTGTCTCCAGCAATAGTGCTGGAGATGCACAGACACTTTGGAGTCTCTGAAAGGTGGCTCAGAACTGTCTGCAAGGCCAGGAAGAAGGAGGCTCTTATCCACCTGCTGCTGCTCCCGGCTGGTCAGAGATGGCCCCACAGGAATTAACTCCTTATACCTCCTACATGTGAGTGCCTAGCCCTCTCCTTGGTTGCCCCACATGGAGCACCAGCACTGTTCAGGACAGCACAACCAAGGCAAGAAACGAACCAGCTGCTGCTCCCCTGGCCTCGCAAAGCCTTTCTAGAGCTGGTCTCCGGGCCTACAAGGTGGGCCACTAAGATTTGGAAGCAATTATATTGATAAGAGTTATCAGAAACGGAACTGTAGCTTGAATACTCTTCGTGGCAGGCAGGATGGAGACTAATTGATACTGGTAAAGACTCCCCCAAAAGCCTGAGTAAACAACGACATTTGCAGATAACTTTTACGCAAAACATGACATCAAATTTAGAATGGAATGGAGCTGAGACCAAGAAACAAGAATGGATATGGCTCACGTTCACAGCCATCTAAACACTAGATAGGTCTGAAAACCAATGACAGAAATCTCTTAAAATGAATGCTGAGTTGGAAAGCACCCCAGCACTGTAGGTACCTGTGTGCATTACAGGCACAACAACCAATCTGAATCACAAACTTTCTGAGCTAGACAGCAGCTTGGAGTTCATCCCTTCTACACCTTTGATTATTACAAATAAGATAACGAAGGGACTTCCATGGTTGTCAGTGGTTAAGAGTCTATCTTGCAATGCAGAGGACGAGGGCTCAATCCCTGGTCGGGGAGCTAAGATCCCACATGCCACAGAGCAACTAACCCCGCACACCACAACTGAAATACATGAAACTACTCAGAGACATGACAGGGCAAGGTCAAGAGCTACGATGAGAGCTCTGGAAATTTAGGGAGGTGAAAGCTGACTGGAGATGTGAAGAAAGGACTGGTAGGTAAGATGAAGCTTGAGGATGGCCTTTGAGGCACTTCAGGATGAAAGAAAATGAGGAGGAATGATCCTCCTCTGGTCGAACAGAGAGGACAGAGAAGCCCCAGTGCATGAGGGAACTGTAGCAGACAGCTCAACTCACCTCTCTGAGCTTATTTTATTTTCTTCTAAATGAGGAAGGGGTGCAGTTACAGTAACAAAAAATTTTATTCACTGGAATCCTTCATGAAATGAACAGGTATTTTTCTGAAAGAAAGACCTTGATAAACCAAAGCAGACTTGAGTACCAAAGGTACTCCAGTAACTATGTAAAATATGAAGAATGAAGATTTTTTTTTTTTTTTTTTTGAGATGGAGTAGGAGAGTGGGCTTTCCTGGTGGCTCAGGTGGTAAAGAAACTGCCTACAATGCAGGAGACCTGGGTTTAATCCCTGGTTTGAGGATATCCCCTGGAGAAGGGCATGGCTACCCACTCCAGTATTCTTGCCTGAAGAATTCCATGACTAAGAGGATCCTGGTGGGCTACATTCCATGGGGTCGCAAAGAGTTGCACAGGACTGAGTGACTAACTCTAACTAGGAGAGTGAGAAGAGGGAAAACAAGAGGGAGAGAAGGGCAAAATAAATGATAAAATATGGTACCAAATATAATGTGACATGCTTCTAATGACCTCTCAGATACTCATGAAAGCACACACTAGATCACACACGCTTAGCGTGATATTTCTTATGGAAACAGGTGGAGTTCTGCATCCCAGGTGGTCATGGGCAAAAATGGGTGTAGCATCAAGGATGCGGGAGTCAACTGGCATCTGTGCTACACTGCACAGGGTGAGGGCTCTATATTCATGACCTGGGGCTGCCATAACGAGTGACCACAAAATGCGAGGCTAAAGACACCAGAAATGTGTTCTCTCACAGTTCTGGGGGTCAGGAAGCCAAAATTAAGGTGTCAGCAGAGATTGGTTCCTCTGGAGGCTCTAGGGAAGAACCATTCCTGCCTCTTCCAGCTTCTGGAAGATTCTGGCAGTCTTTTTAGCATCCCTTGGCTTGTACCTGCATCCTTCTGAACTCTGCCTCTGTCATCACATGGCCTGTCTCCCTGTGAGTCTCTGGGTCTCTCCACTTTCTTTATCTTTATAGGGACACCAGTCTTTGGATGTAGGGTCCATTCTACTCTAGTATGACTGCATCTTAACTTGATTACATCTGCAAAGATCCTATTTCCAAACAAGGTCACATTCTCGGGGTTAGGTCTTCAGGGTGTCTTTTTGAAGGACTTGATTTAACTCACAATAGGCCCTGAAATACTTTGTATGTGTTTTACTACGAGGAGCTGAAGGTAGTTATGTAATAATTGAGTTATTAACTGACAGGCTCACAGAATCAAGGACAATCCATTTTCTTGTGATGTTTCCATACAAAGCCTTTGACTCCTCTTGGCTGGCCCAGAATGTGGGGTCAAGGCGAGTGGAAGGACAGAGCTGATGGATCCTTACAGCTTCCCCAGTTCAACAGTAGTTCAGGGAAGCATGAGGTCCAGGTGACAGTTTTCAGGGTAGAGTCATCTGCTAACAGTCACTCAAAGAACACAGTGCCCGGCCAAGCCTCAGAACTCCTCAGGCAACTCTCTGGGAACACAGAATACATGAAGGCTCTCCGGCTCTATTTCATCCCTCACTGTTTTTCTTTCCCACCCTTGTGTGGTTTAGGTGTGTTGATCGCAAGTCAGTACTTTCATGTTATGCAACAAAACCATCCACCTTGTTATTACACGATTCTGAATGCACGCCAAGGTTGAGCATACTTCTACCTCTCAGTTCTAATTATTACAGATCCTAATCAAGGCATTTCATAGGACTCCAGATTTATTATACTGTCTGGTGGCTTTAGATCACATGCTTTTCTCCTTGACCTAAAAAACCCTTCTGATTTACCTCTTCTGGCCTAGAGAGAGTCTGATGAATTTTAAGGGCTCAGACAGCTTGTCTGTTTTTTGACATCTCCCTTCCTTTCTGTTACTAATACTCTACTGATCTACCAATCTTGCCCCCACCTATTGAAACCAGACTGGAACGTTCTCACCACTCCCTCACTGAGCATCTCCATAGAACTCTCATAACTTGCCTGTGCTGTTATCCTTCTTTCTTTCTCACACACACACATACACACATTCATATTATTTCAACTGTGCTGTCAACCCCTTTAGGGCAGGATCCATGCCTCGTTCTTCTCTGCATGTTTTATAACACTGAGCAGAGTCTCTAACATATGGTAAGTTGGTTTTAAAATTATGAATATCGTGAAATTAAACTTGGGAAGCTTATTTCCATCTTTTTAGGGCCCAGACTCCCCTGAATCGCAACATTTTCAAGGCAGTGAAGCTCACAAAGAGACAGGCAATTCATGTCTGGCTTATTCACACACACAAGGATAACATCCTACTCATTCTACCGAAGAGATTATGTTTATGGAGAGAGTGTAATTCTTCCAGGAATGGGCCCAGATTGTGCTAAAGATCTGGTGGAAGAGAGAAACAACACAGCTTTGTCTCTGCCATGAGGATATCAGGCTCAAGGGAGGAAACACACCTCAAGGCCCATCTTCAAACGCTGCAGCAGAGATCTGGCCCCAAGCAAAGTGAGATGCAAAGCTGTTGCTACTGCAAAGAAATTGGAAAATTCCTACCAGGCTGAACTTCCTTGTCATACTGGAAACAGGATTACCATGCTTACCCCACCCTTTCGAGGCTCTCTGGCTGGTTTCCACATGCATTGTAATAGGTCTGTCTGAAAGAGCAAACTTTTGTTTGGGGGGATTTTGGGGTTTTTTTTTTAACTTTTTATTTTATATTGGAGTGTGGCTGATTAACAATGTTGTGACAGTTTCAGGTGGACAACAAAGGGACCCAGCCATATATATATACATGTATCCATTCTCCCCCAAACTCCCCTCCCATCCAGGCTGCCACAAACATTGAGCAGAGTTCCCCATGCTCTACAGTAGGACCTTGTTGGTTATCCATTTTAAATACAGAAGTAATAATTGAGTTATTAACTGACAAGCTCACAGAAGCAAGAACAATCCATTTTCTTGTGATGCTTTCATACAAAGCCTCATTCTAACGAAGTTTATTCATCCCAAACTCCCTAACTAACCCTTCCCCCACTTCCCCTCCTGACAACCACAAGTTGATGAACAAGCAAACTTTAAATCCAGGTGCCACAGACAGAATATTTGTGTCCCCCAGATTCATATGTTGAATTCTAATACCTGATGGAATGGTACTAGGAGGTGGGGCCTTTGGGAGATGCTCAGTCTATGAGGGTGGAGCCCTCATGAACGGAATTAGTGCCTTATGAAACAGGCTCCAAGACAGTACAGTACTGACACAAAGACAGAAGTATAGATCAAAGGAACAAAACAGAAAGCCCAGAGATAAATCCATGCACCTATGGACACCTTATCTTTGACAAAGGAGGCAAAAATATATAATAGAGAAAAGACAGGCTCTTTAACAAGTGGTGCTGGGAAAACTGGTCAACCACTTGTAAAAGAATGAAACTAGAACACTTTTTAACATCATACACAAAAACAAACTCAAAATGGATTAAAGATCTAAATGTGAGACCAAAAACTATAAAACTCTCAGAGGTAAACACAGGCAGAACACTCTCTGACATAAATCACAGCAAGATCTTCTATGACCCACCTCCCAGAGTAATGGAAATAGAAATAAACAAATGGGACCTAATTAAACTTAAAAGCTTTTGCCCAATGAAGGAAACTGTAAGCAAGGTGAAAAGACAGAATGGGAGAAAATAATAGCAAACAAAGCAACTGACAAAGAATTAATCTCCAAAATATACAAGCAACTCAATACCAGAAAAACAAATGACCCAACCAAAAAGTGGGCCAAAGAACTAAACAGACATTTCTCCAAAGAAGATATACAGATGGCTAACAGACACATGAAAAGATGCTCAACATCACTCATCAGAGAAATGCAAATCAAAACAACAATGAGGTACCATCTCACACTTGTCAGAATGGCTGCCATCAAAAAGTCTAAAAACAATAAATGCTGGAAAGGGTGTGGAGAAAAGGGAACCCTCTTACACTGTTGGTGGGAATGCAAACTAGTACAGCCACTATGCAGAACAGTGTGGAGATTCCTTAAAAAACTGGAAATAGAACCGCCATATGACCCAGCAATCCTACTGCTGGGCATACACACCAAGGAAACCAGAACTGAAAGAGACACATGTACCCCAAAGAGACACATGTACCCCAACGTTCATTGCAGCACTGTTTACAATATCTAGGACATGGAAGCAACTTAGACGTCCACCAGAAGATGAATGGATAAGGAAGTTGTGGTACATATACATAATGGAATATTACTCAGCTATAAAAAATAATGCATTTGAGTCAGTTCTAATAAGGTGGATGAAACTGGAGCCTATTATACAGAGTGAAGTAAGAGAAATACCAATTTCTCAGAAAGAGAAATACCAATACAGTATATTAACGCATACATATGGAATTTAGGAAGACAGTAATGACAACCCTATGTGCAAGACAGCAAAACAGACAAAGATGTACAGAACAGACTTTTGGACTATGTGGGAGAAGGCAAGGGTGGGATGATTTGAGAGAATAGCATTGAAACATGTATATTACCATATATGAAATAGATGACCAGTCCAAGTTTGATATATGAAACAGGGCACTCAAAACTGGTGCACTGGGACAACCCAGAGGGATGGGATGGGAAGGGAGGTCGGAGGGGGGTTCAGGATGGGGGACACATGTACACCCGTGGCTGATTCATGTCAATGTATGACAAAAACCACCACAATATTGTAAAGTAATTAGCCTCCAATTGAAATTTAAAAAAAAAAAAAAAGGGCTCCAGAGACATCCCTTGCCCCTTTCACTCTGTAGAAACACAGCCAGAAGGTGCTGTCTGTGAATCAGAATATGGTCAATCTGGCCTTGATCTTGGACTCTCCAGCCCCAAGACTGTGAGCAACACATTTATACTGTTTGTAAGCCACCCAGCCTCTGGCAATTTGTTAGGGTAACCTCAGGGGACTAAGGCCTAAGGAGAGCAGTGAGGCCTCCACAACAAGCCCATCTAAATGCTATGTCACTAAGCAAAGGTGAGCAATAATGGAATCTTTGGCAATAGGATCCACCACTTTCAACTTTGTGATTTTTGTTCCCATTTTTCACAATACAAATACCCCTCTGATTTTTCAGGGTTCACTAGGCAGTTTGGAAGAGAATGTATCTACGTTTTCAAAGATGTCCAGTGTTTTCCCTAAATATTTCCATTCTTTATTCTTCCCTGATCTGCGTATCATTTTCTCCTGAGCAGACAACATGCTGTGTGCCAGCTGGGCCCAAACTGCAGAAGGCTTGTCTCCAAAGGAGGTACATGTCCAGAGCATTGACAAAAGACCAGAGAAAACTGCCCAGAGGAAGGTTTTCTAGGAATAGATGAAGTAAAACGATCTAAATCTAGGTTGTCATCATTATACATCAGGTGGCAGAAATTTTTTTAAAGCATAATGTCAAATGCAGATACTACTCTGTACAAATTTATTTTTCAATGTATATTCCCATGGCTCCACCTCCTTGCCCACTTCCACCTACAGGAAGGAAAGAAAAAAGGGAGGAAGAGATGGAGGGAGGAAGGAAGCAAGGGAAATTTGCAATAATTTGTTTTAAATAAGACCAAGTAGCTCTAGTTGAGTCCCCCAATCTTGACAGCATGTTATAAACATCACTAACTGCTTTGTAATTAATAATGGAAGAACTTATTTTTCAATCAACAACACAAAATACTCCAAGCATCGTCAGTGAGTCACTTTCAAGTTATCTGCTCCCCAGCTCCTATCAAAACTCCTGCTGTTAAAAAGCTACAAAAACAAGCAAAGAAAACAATTCGCAGAATGGTACACAGCAGATCTCCTTCAGTTCTATCCTCTGACCTTATGGAACCATGTTACAAAAGTCCCTCGCTAACGTGTTCTCCCTGCACTGAAGTTTCACTGTAAGGGAAATTCACCCCCGCATGTTATTAAAATCGGGTCGAGGTGAAGGACATGATTCACTGTCATACATGAGCCCTCTATAAGTGACTTGCTTTGGGAGTCAAGGGACAGAAGAGCTCTGTTTCTTTTGGGGAGGTAGACTGGTGACTGGAGGAGAAATCTGACTCCACGTTTGACCTCTGAATACTGAAAGTGTTTGCACCCCTCCTGTCCCCTTGTGGGGGGCTTCCCTGGTGGCTCAGTACTAAAGAATCCACCTGCCAAAGCAAGAGACGTGGGCTTGATTCTTGGGTCAGGATGATCCCCTGGAGAAGGAAATGGCAACTGACTCCAGTATTCTTGCCTGAGAAATCCCATGGACAGAGGAGCCTGGCAGGCTGCAGTCCATGGGGTCGCAAAGAGTCGGACACGACTGAGGGACTAAACAACAGTAACCTCCCCTTGTGACCTCATCTGGGCCAGCTGATAACAAAGCCTCCACACTGGCACCTGCAGGAGACTCAGACCACAAAAGGCTTCACCCAGACCCCATCTCTAACCACAGTGAAAACCCAGACTGGCCTCCTGCCCTTCCTCTCTTTCAAGCCCATTCAGCCTGCTGAAAAGACCTTAATCACCTAAGTATCAAACCCCCTCCTCCCTTCTTGGTGTGCGTGGGGCATCACCAGTCTTGACATTCCAAACAAATTTCAGGTGGAGGAGGTCCCTCCTGCTTTGGGAGAGTGACCATCATAGCTGCCTTCTGTCTGAAGTGAGAACTACATAGTATGCATCTCTCTTTTGATCTGGACCACCACAAACACCCAGGAACCCGCCTGACAATGCAGGAGATGCAGGAGACTTGGGTTCAGTCCCTGGGTTGGGAAGATCCCCTGGAGGAGGAAATGGCAACCCATGCCAGTATTCTTGCCTGGGAAATCCCATGGACAGAGGAGCCTGGCGGGCTGCAGTCCATGGGGTCGCAGAGTCAGACACGACTGAAGCTACTTAGCACACCACAAACACCCAGTAACTATGGCAGCCAGTGTGGGCTGTCTATGTGGGGACCCCTCCAAGTCAGGCAAATGGGCACCTTGTGGTTATAAACATGAACTCCCAGACCTAACTGGAGGCCCCTTCTTTGTGCACACCTTACACACCCAGGAATCCCTTGTCCCAGGAGTGTTACCAGTCTGACAGACTGTTAACTCGGATAGCCTGGCATTCCCAGAACGCAGTGCAGGGTGAGCACTGAGCAAAAGTTTAATGAGTGAATAACTGAAAAAATGAAATTCAGGTAGAGAAGCAATTTGCATAAAAGCAGGGCAGAGATTAATGTATGGCAGGAAAAAGAAAAAAAGGAGGTTTCTTCTGTAGCTTAGAAAACGAGAAATACTCAGTAGAAACCCCAACCTCCGGGATTTCTCTGGTGATCCAGTGATTTGGACTCTTACCTTCCAATGCAGGGAGTGTGGGTTTGATTCCTGGTTGGGAAACTAAGATCTCACATGCTTTGTGGCCAAAAAAACAGAACATAAACAACAGAAGTAATATTGTAACAAACTCAATGAAACTTTAAAAATGGCCCACATCAAAAAAAAAAGAAAAAAGAAAGCAAAGAAACCCCAACCTCTGATATTTGAGCCCAGTTAAGCTGCAGTGTGACATCTAATTGCCCAGGCCCTGCACCACCACAGCCATCTCATTGAAATATGAGTGCAAATCACAATTTCCTTCCTCAAAGTTAAACTTCATTAAATATTAGTTTAATTTAATATTTTCCAGATTAATTCAAGATTAATTTATATCTAGGCATTTGCACAACCCAAGCAGTATCTCTCCTTTCTGTCACTTCTATCATCTCACAGACAGCAGAAAAAAGGAAAATGTACAGTGACGGAGTGCCAGGATAGAGTAAATAGAGGGAGATGTAATTAAACTATTACATATCTTTACCTCAAGTGTGGGGGGAAAAAAAAAACACCATAAATTTGCCAGTGAGTAGAGTAGTATGCGTATCAGGAAGCCTGATAAACAAAAACTTTGCAGACAGGAAAAGTGGGGTTTACAAGAGGACCTGGGCTGAAAATCAGATCCTGTACTTAACCCTACATATTCTTCCTAAAGGGCTTCCCAGGAGGGGCTAATGGCAAAGAATCTAACCGACAACATAGCAGATGCAATCTAGGACACATGAGTTCAATCCTTGGGTTGGGAAGGTCCCCTGGAGGAGGAAATGGCAACCCACTCCAGTATTCTTGCCTGGAGAATTCCATGGACAGAGGAGCCTGGCGGGCTACAGTCCATGGGGTCACAAAGAGTCAGACATGACTGAGGAACTGAGCGCACGTGCGCAGGCGCGCGCACACACACATTCTTCTTAAGTCTCATAATGTGTATTTTTGCTGAAAGAATCTCTTGTCTTTTGTCCAGTCTATCCTAATCCAGTCTACCCTGACCAGCTAGAGAAGCCAATGATAGAAACAGAGAGGGAGCAGTGAGAGAAATGAGAAGATGGCAAAGAAAAGGGGGTCACCTGATCACAGAAATTAAAGAAGCAATGAGGAATCTGTCACTAATTTAAATAGAAATAGTCAAGAGGATTTTGATCTTCATATGATGATCATCCATCAACCCTTTATTCTTAAACATAGCTTCACTGTGCTTCAATAATTTCCTTGGATAAAAAAGCATATTGAAAAATACCTCGTTGCAAAAGTATAAACCTTAAATACATGTTACAAATGCATGTTACAATCAGACCAAGATACTCACATGATATAAAATATTAAATAAATAAACCATTTAGACTAGTCCTCTTAAATTGAGCAAATGGAATCCAACAGGACAGCTGTTAATATTATCTTCCTCCATAAAGAGAAACCTTGATGACTCATTTAGAGCTTCATCAATTGTAGCTTTTTCCCTGCTTGGTATAAAGAGGGTTTTTTTCATCCAGTCTGTGATTTGGTATGTATGGCTAGCTTTCATATGCAATGTAAGATCATATCAGCCCGTTCTTCCAGATCTGAAAACTCTCTCACTCAAGCATCATGAGCCTCATTCAAGCAAATTCACTGACATTAAGCTGAAAAACACACACATTCAGTGGCAATCTAATTCCTCCAATTTATTTCTGCATAAACCCAATTCCAAGATAGCATGCTTTTTGAATATATATATACATATATATATATATACATTGCATACATATATATGTGTGTATTATGCATTATAGAAGAATCACAAAAAAGTTATTGTTAAGAAATAAATCATCTCAAAACAATCTGAAGTCTTTGTGTATTTCTCTGAAATTGCATCTTTCTCCTTTCCTTCACCTAAGATCATTGCTTCTTTACATTGACTTTATGTGCATGCAGGGTGGTGGACCACCCTATGAGAAATACTAGACTATTCTTTCTGAGTTATCAAGGTTTATACCAAAGGTTTAGGGCTTCGTTCGTGGCTCAGTGGTAAAGAACCCTCCAGCTAATGCAGGAGACCCAGGTTAGATCCCTGGCTCTGGAAGATCCCTGGGTGGGGAAGATCTCTTGGAAAAGGAAATGGCAACCCACTCCAGTATTCTTGCCTGGACAGAGGAACCTGGTGGGCTACAGTCCATGGGGTCACAAAGAGTCAGGCACGACCTAGCGACTAAACAACAACAAATATCAAAGGTTAATGAACTTTCTTTCTCAAATGAAAATTATAAAAAAGAAACAGTTTGTAAAAAGGATCAAAACAAGGGAGTTTTGGTTAGCATTGGGGAGAGGCTCCAAGATTTGCGTTTCTGGTTCTTCCTCTCTCTCTCCCCTACAACTGCAGCCCTGGAAGCAGCTCAAGAAGTCCCTAACTTTATGACCAACAACAAAGAAACATCCAGTGCCAATCCCATTGAATATTGTTGTTGTTCAGTTGCTGAGTCATGTTTGACTCTTTGTGACCCCATAGACTGCAGCACACCACGCCAGGCTTCCCTGTCCTGTCTCCCAGAGTTTGCTCAAACTCATGTGCATTGAGTCAGTGAAGCCATCCAACCATCTCATCCTCTATCACCCACTTCTCCTCCTGCCTTCAATTTTTCCCAGCATCAGGATCTTTTCCAATGAGTCAGCTCTTCACATCAGGTGGTCAAAGTACTGGACCTTCAGCTTCAGCATCAGTCCTTCCAATGAATATTCAGGGTTGATTTCCTTTAGGATTGACTGGTTTGATCTCCTTGCTGCCCAAGGGACTCTCAAGAGTCTTCTTCAGTACCACAGTTCAAAAGCATCAATTCTTCGGTGTTCAGCCTTCTTTATGGTCCAACTCTCACATTCGTACATGACTACTGGAAAAACCATAGCTTTGACCATACAGAATATAACTGAATAGAATTCAAAATAAAAAGAACTCATTGTGTAGGCTTGACTATAAGACAAAGGAAGTTGGGAAACCAACCTTGGGTATATTTTAAACATAATTTGTAAAATGTGTTTACTAGTACAATTTGATTATACTCACAATTTGTACGTGTGAAAGTCCCATACCTGGCACATAGTAGGTATGCAAATACACCTTAAGTGAATTGGTGCCCAATTCATTTTGAATCTTTGATAAAATAGAGTTTAAGCAAGAGACATTGTTCTGTGATTCTAAGTTTTAGGTGCAATCTACAACATAGTAATAGTCCCAATTTCTTCCACTGGAATGTTTCCAGGCAACAAAAGTAATAGATTTGTTAAGTTACCCATGGCAAACCACAGCACCCTGAACACCTGCTGAAAGAAAGAACATTCTAGTTACAAATGTAGTTTGAACATGCTGTCTAGAGCAGATCTACTCTGCATGAAACATGTAGCCAAAGTGAGAAAGGAATGGAATGGAATATTCAAATAGGGAAAAATAGGTGGGTGGCTACATATTGGTATAAATGGAACATCATGTAGAGAAATGTGTTCTTTCTCTCTGAATTTACATTTTATACACAAAACACATAATTAATACTAGGCCATAAGGAAAACTTCCTGAAATTATTTTAGGGACAGTTTGCTAAATTGTTGCCACATACAGAAGTCCCTCCCCACCAAATACTGGTCAAGATATGATCTGTAATGGCAAAACGAACACAGAAGTTGGAATTTGGTGTGAAAACTCTTCTCATAAGCCCATTGGTTTCTGTTGAGTGTCTTGGCCTTCACTCAAGAGAAGCTGGCATGGGCTGTTGCCTAGCAACAGTACGTAGTGCACTTTTCTACCAGTCCATGGAAACGCTGTCTCTGGACCTCATGCCATTCAGCACCATGGTTTTGTAGATAATGACGACTTCTTAGTTATGTTCTTCCCTCCCTCCAGATGAGTGCCTGAAGAAGATTATTGTAATACTTACTCCTTCATCACAAGCATCGCACTTGGCTTAAAGAACAAGAAAGAAGAAGGGACATCCATTGGCAACCCTTAACTTCTCTGACCAATGACAGAGGGACCAACACAATAATACATCTTATTAAGGACGCAATATATTTTCTTGGAATGAACTGTGACTATTTCACACTACCCATATTAATGTTTGGGCTTCCAAAGTGGCACTAGTGGTAAAGAGCCAGCCTCCCAGTGCAAGAGATGCAAGAGACATGGGTTCAGTCCCTGGGTCAGGAAGATCCCTTGGAGTAGGAAATGGCAACCCACTCCAGTATTCTTGCCTGGAGAATCCCATGGACAGAGGAGCCTGGCAGGGTACCATCCATGGGGTTGCAAAAAGTCAGACATGACTGAAACAGTGCATGCATACTAATGTTTAACTAAGACTGCCTACATGACAGACACAGCACTGTTTAAGATATTGTATCTCAACAACACAGACACTTGTTTCTCTCCTCATGCACCTTATTTGCTTATTTCTGAATCTTTCTGGAGGTTATATGTTCACTCATAAAAATACATTCCAAATCCTGGTATATTCCAGCTAAAAGGGAGGTCTTATTTCTTAAAACCAACAAATATTTTCAAGCCTAATTCAGGTGACTACAACCCTAGTTGGTCAGGGCTGGGCGAACCAAATTAGGAACTCCCGGAAACCAAGTCAGATGACCAAGAATCCTACCTGTTTGGAGTACCATGCCCCACAGACATGGTAACAAGAATCTGGGGGGACTCATAGTCATGTCACACAATTGAGACTTTTAAATCCAAAACAAAGAATAAAGGGTTTTTTTTTTTTTTTTTAATAGAATGTATCTCTGAAATGCCAGAAAATAATTTACCAGGAGGTAGGAAAGAAATAAGGGCTTTCCTGGTGGCTTGGTGGTAAAGAATCTGACTGCCAATGCAGGAGACACAGGTTTGACCCCTGATCAGGGAAGATCCCCTGGAGAAGGAAATGGCAACCCACTCCAGCATTCTTGCCTGGGAAATTCCACGAACAGAGAAGCCTGGTGGGCTATAGTCCATGGGGTTGCAAAGAGTCGGACATGATTGAGCGACTAACACTCTCACATGATTATAATTTAATAGCACCAACTCACATTAGTCACTAAACTTTCTGTCCTAGTGGGCAGCCGATGGGGTGAGGGGGAGACTGGAAAGCCTGGTGTCAATACCCCCCACCTTCACGGGTAGTCAATACCTTACAGTGGTGACTGGGTCCTCATGTGACTATGATTAAAAGCAGAATAAATGTTGTTGGAGTCAACTGTGAGGCAGCAGCTGAATGAAATCAGGACTGGAGAGCGACTTTAGCAAAACTCAGCAAAGTGTTTTAATGATAGACACATTTTTCAATGAGATGAGCTTTGCCCAGGCCCTACTGGGTGTTTCTTTGAGCTATCATGGTGAGTCACAGGTTTGACAAAAGCCTTCCCTCACAACTTTGAGGCATTAGGAGGTTGTCAGAAAACTCACTCTTGTGGTGGAGATCTGTTTTTGAAGTTGTACAGAATTACCGATTAATGAGTTCTCGTAGTCTTCTTTTATAGCTGGGTACATCTGGACAAGACTCAACCACAAAGGACCCGGGTGTCTACATCATTAATCCTAACATCCCAAGACGTTTCTACTCTGCTTGCCTTTGTTTCTGGAGACCTGAGAACTCCAACAGGCTGACTAGCAGAATCTTGCTTTCTTCTCAGGTAGCTTTTTAAAATCATTGTTATGACGGTGCATCAAATTCTCTAGGCAAGGCAATAGAGCATGTGGGCCATCTGTCTGTGCTAAGCTCCTCTAGTCAAATGCCCATGTGCTTTGGGCAGACAGGGAACAGATCACAAGTTCTGAAAACCACTGCATTGGTAGTAAACACTCTCAGAAAAGAAAGACAAGGACTTCCCTGGTGGTCCAGTGGTGAAGAATCCACCTGCCATTGGTCCCCAATGCAGGGGACATGCATTCAACGCTGTTTGAGGAAGAGTCCACATGCCACAGGGCAACTAAGCCCGTGCACCAAAACTACTGAGCCTCCACTCTAAAGCCCTTGAGCCCCAACAAAAGAAGACACCGCAATGAGAAGCCTGAGCACCGCAACAAGAGTAGCCCCTGCTCAACAGGAGTAACAAAGACTCAGTGCAGCCAAAAATAAAGAAAAAAAGAAAAGAAAGACAATTGGCTAAGATATAATACTCGAAGGGTCAGCTTGGCACTAAAAATATTTCCCAAATAAGTAAAGTATCTGTTAATAAACCCTCTACCAAGACATCAGTTGTAATATTCTTCAATCTTTCAAGTTCCTACATAATGCTGATAACAGAAAATGTTGTTGTTTAGTCACTAAGTCATGTCTGACTCTTTATTGACCCCATGGACTATAGCCCACCAGGCTCCTCTGTCCATGGGATTCCCCAGGCAAGAATACTGGAGTGGGTTGCCATTCTCTTCTCCAGGGGATCTTCCTGACCCAGAGATTGAACCTGAGTCTCCTGCATTGGCAGGGGTTTCTTTACATTGAGCCATCAGGGAAGCCAGATAATAGAAAACAGATTTACCTTTTTAGTCAGAATAATTTTTAAATTTGCCTAAAACTATAGAATACAACAAATATCCATTTCCCCATCACTCCAAATGAATCAATGTTGTCACATTTAAAATTTTTAATAAAATAACAGCTAACAAAGAAAGCTGAGCGCCGCAGAATTGATGCTTTTGAACTGTGGTGTTGGAGAAGACTCTTAAGAGTCCCTTGGACTGCAAGGAGATCCAATCAATCCATCCTAAAGGAGATCAGTCCTGGATGTTCATTGGAAGGACTGATGTTGAAGCTGAAACTCCAATACTTTGGCCACCTCATGCGAAGAGTTGACTCATTGGAAAAGACCCTAATGCTCGGTAGAATTGGGGGCAGGAGGAGAAGGGGACGACAGATGGTTGGATGGCATCACTGACTCGATGGACATGGGTTTGGGTAAACTCTGGGAGTTGATGATGGACAAGGAGGCCTGGCGTGCTGCAATTCATGGGGTCGCAAAGAGTCGGACACGACTGAGCGACTGAACTGAACTGAACATTTATTGAGGGTTAACCATATATATATAGCTAGTATTCCAAGTACTTTACATGCATTAATTTGATTAAATCTTACAAAAACCCTACAAGATAGGGTTGTTATTATCTTGGTTTTACAGAGAAGAAACTGAGGTACAGAATTTTAAGCCATGCCAAGTCAAGATACTTAAAAGGCTGTTACTTTGCTAGGGCTGTCATAACACAGTTCCAAAAACTAGGTGACTTAAAGCACAGAAATTTATTATCTCATAATTCTGGAGGCTAGAAATCTGAAACCAAAGTATCTACAGAGGGACTTCCCTGGTGGTGCAGTGGTTAGGTGTTCGCCTTGCAATGTTGCGGACACGAGTTCAGTCACTGGTCAGAGAACTGAGACAAGATTACACGTGTTCCAGGGAGCAACTGTGTCACAACTAGAGAGTCTGTGCACCGCAACGAAAGATCCCACATGACTCGACTTAGACACAATGCAGCCAAATATATATATATACATATATATATATAAAATGTCTAAACAATTGGTTTCTACTAAGGCCTCTCTCCTTGGCTTATAGACAGCTGTCTTCTCTCTGTGTCCTCACACAGTTCTCCCTCTGTGTGTGTCTGTGTCCTAATTTCCTTTTCTTATAAAAGGACACCAGCATACTGGATTAGGGCCCACATTAATGACCTCATTTTTAATTTAATTACCATTTTAAAGGTCTTATCTCCAAATACAGTCAGATGAAGTATGGGAGTGAATCTTCAGGGGACACTATCCAGCAAAGAACAGAAGCAGAGCTGGTATTCATTCCCAGAAAGCCATGACCTTGTTGCCCACAATGCAGTTGCCTCTGATAACAATGAAATCCCATCGCACACTTTCTCAAACCCAGACTCCCCACCCCAGCCCCAGAGGCACACTGTCATGAAATGAATGTTTCTTTCAGAAGTTATCCTTTATATTAATAACATGCATCCATAACCTTATGTTTGTCTAACAAGTATTAACAATATCTTCATCCTTCTCCCAAACAAGGGAAGAATCTTAAAATGTGTTAACTTCTCTCCAAGTAGCATCCCATGCTCACATTTCACGTAAGCAATGTCTAATATCTTAACCTTCATTTTAACCACTTTTCTCCCCAAATTAGTGAATAGTGACACTGATTAGCCACAAGGTATTTGGGCAGACCAACATTTTTGGCTGATTTCTTTTGTCACAATTTCTTCTTGCATTTGAGCTCATTTTGCTCATTGCTAAAGTGTCTGCATGAGGCTTTCTTTCAATGAGAGTCTGAAAATAGGCATGTGCTTCATATACGTATAGCCAGAAATGTTCATCACTCTTAGGATACTTTTAGGTTCAAGTTCTTTCCCCCAGTGCTTAGGTAACAGGATTCCAGTGTTTTCTAGCATCTACTGTTCCTGGCATTTAATTCCTATGCTTCTGTCATTTGTTTCTAAGTTTGTCTTTTCTAACATTTGTCTTTAACTGTTTTCCCTCTTCCTTCTTAAACTTTTGCAGTTTAACTCTTATGTGTCTAGATATGGATTTGTTTCTATTTACTCTGCTTAGGGGCTTCCCAGGTGGCTCAGTGATAAAGAATCCACCTGCCAATGCAGGAAACGTGCATAGGATCCCTGGGTGGGAAGATCCCCTGGAGGAGGAAATGGCAACCCACTCCAGTATTCTTGCCTGGAGAATCCCATGGACAGAGGAGTCTGGTGGGCTACAGTTCATGAAGTCGCAAAGAGAGGGATTGAGCATGTAAGCACACACACGGTGCTTAGGGCACGTACATTTTTCACATTCTAGAAAACTCTTTACCATTACCTCTTCAAAGACTTCTCTCTTCTATTCTTTTTATTTTATCATTCTAGATCTCTAATAGAAAAAAACTGTCACTTTTCATTTTATCTTATCTTCCATGCCTCTTATCTTCTTTTCCTCCAACTCCTATGTCTCAGGTCATGTTTTCAACACTGTTAGCTACTTTACTTCACTGGTTCTCTCTCCTTTTGTGTATCTAGTCTATTGTTTAACCTATAAAACAAACATTTCCTTCCAAGGCGCAAGTTCTTTCAAAAATTCTCATTTCCTATCATCCGTGAGAAGCTAACGCTCATTTCAAAGAGCTTTATTCATAAAGCTCATGATACTATAGTAAAATGTTTTCTCCAAATGCAACCACCACAACAGAAGTCCAAAACCTTATTGTGGTTGTCACTTTTAAAGCAGTTCATAGATGATCTGTTATATGCTTTCCTTTCACCAAGAATGTGCACTAAGAATGGCAGTAAAGCAACGCGTTTCCCAGAAATGGTAATGAAGTGCAGCCAAAATAGAGATAATTATTTTAATTAATGGTAATGATTTTAACGGTTGAACATTTTAACTAATTAATTATGATTGATTGCTTGTTACTAATCAAGGAATATGAGTCAAAGTTGTAATTGAAAAACCGGGAGCAATGGGCTTTGCAGAGAGCATATCACAACCCTACTGGGATCAGAAGCACGACTTTTGCCTTGAACATTGCATTAGGGAGCATTCCAGTACTTTCTCTTTCATTTATTCCTAAGACAGACTGCTAGGGTGTTGATTTTCAATGCTGTGTTTAGGATCCTTTATCAGAAATGGGGAAACAAAAATGTGTAAAGTGAATACATTTCAAGAGATACATATATTATTTTTACATATCATATTATTCATCTAAATTTTATTCTTGTTAAGCCCTCCAGACTAAGCATTGTTTTTTCAGATAAAGATTCTAGATACAAGAAGCTACCCAATTGGTCTATTCAGGCAATCTGAATTTTTAAGAATTAATTTTCATTGGAGTATAATTGCTTTACAATATTGTGGTAACTTCTACTGTATAACAAAGTGAATCAACTATATGTATACATATATTCCCTCTTTTCTGGACTTTCCTCTCATTTAGATCACCCCAGAGCACTGAGTAGGGTTCCCTGAGCTATACATTAGTATAGCTAATGCATAGTTCTCATTAGTTATCTATTTTATATGTAGTATCAATAGTGTCTACTATGTCAATCCCAATCTCTCAAACTCATAAATATATGGAACACTTCATGAATTTGCATGTCATCTTTGCACAGGGGCCATGCTAATCTTCTCTGTATTGTTCTGATTTTAGTATATGTGCTGCCAAAGCGAGCACCAGACAATGTGAATTTTTTAATAGCATATTGCCTAAGAATTAGTTTCCCAGTAGTTTTATATTTAGTAAATGGACACTGGATTGTCAAACCTTTAAAAACCTAACAAACTAAAGATATCACAGAAAACTCCTAAGACCAGTGAATTAAACTTCTTTTCACTATTTAGTCTGATTCTATCTAATTGAGGCAAATCAACATCTCAATACAAACTGGGATTTATCTTGAGATTTACTGGTAATTCATTCTGCATTAATAAGGGGTATCTTACTATGGTAATGTGGTCATTTTCATCCTAAATAATCCTTTTACTATAAATAAAAGTCATGTTGCCCCACTTTAGTTTGTAGATAAGGAGAGCTGGGGGAGGGACCATAGGAATAGTAGAGTGAGAATCAGGCATGGCCAGTTTGGAAAAGGGCAGAAGGTCAATGCAGCCATGGTACAGAGTATGAAGACAGGAGTGTGGCAAGAAATGAGGCTGGAGGGGTAAACAGGAGCTAAATTGTAAAGCCTCTTGTTTGTCACACTATCTAAAGGGTCCTCAGGACAAAGAGGAGATGTTGGAGATTACTCAGGAGGGGATGACATAATCAAATATATCTTCAGCAAGTTCATTCTAGTGCACCTGCTAGAAGATTGCTGGGGGTGAGGAGAAAAGCCAGGAAGGATGCTGTCGCCACAGTCCAGATGACAAACAATGAGAACTGATACCAAGGCAATGACAGGGGCATCTCTGGAATAAGAATACCTGGATTTGGTTAGAAATTTACTGAATGTATGTATGTAAGTGGGCTTCCCCTGTAGCTCATTCAGTAAAGAATCTGCCTGCAATGCACAAGACCCTGGTTAGATTCCTGGGTCGGGAAGATACCCTGGTGAAGGAAATGGCAACCTACCCCAGTATTCTTGCCTGGGAAACCCCATGGACAGAGAGCATCCAGGCAAACTACAGTCCATGGGGTCACAAGAGTCAGACAAGACTTAAAGGCTAAACCATCAACACCACCTTGTATGTATGTAATTAACAATTAAATGCATAATGACTACAAAGGAAGCCCAAGCTTGAGGGAAAGGACTGAGCTGTTTGGAACCTGTTAAAATCAAGGTACGGAAGACACTCCAGTTATCTTATGTTGCATCCACTTCTTTCTGCCTATCCCATCCAACAGTCGCACCTCAGCCACCTGTTGTCCACAGCCATGGTCTCCAGACCACCCACCTGTCTTTCAGACTAGATTTCATCTGAAGACATAGGAGGTTCTACCAGGGGAAGCAAGTCTGGGAGTCAAGCCTGTGCCTTTGGTTGGCATGGGAGCAACATCACACTATTTTTTCTGCATCTCATGGTCTAATCACTGATTTTTCAATCACTTAATTCAGACTGCCTCCTCCAACATTTTAATCATAGTCTTTATTTTTTTTAAGATTTTTTTTCATGTGGACCATTTTTAAAGTCTTTATTGAATCTGTTACACTATCACTTCTGTTTCTCATGCTCTGGGGGTTTTGGCCTCGAGACATGTGGGATCTTAGCTCCCTGACCAGGGATCGAACTTGCACCCCCTGCATGAGTCTGAAGTCTTAACCACTGTACACCCAGGGAAGCTCCCCCCACCCTTTTTTTTTTAAGATAATCATAGTCTTTAAAAGTATTTTGCAAAGTGTGTTCAGAAAGAGTGGCTAGTATTCCTTCCTTTCTTGTAGTAAACTTCGGTGCCAAATTACCTACAGCTGAATCTGTCTCCCACTGCCTGGCTTATACTCATAAGGGTGTAGTTCCAGATTACCACACTCCTCCCCATTTTCTCCTCCCTGCTGTGGCCCAGTTATGATACCTGCCAGCACACTGAGGCCCAAGAGACTAGACTTTGAGTCCCTGCAATTCTTTCTGTTCATAGTCAGGATTACACCCTGGGCCTGGGCCTTGGTGATCATGGAGACTGCATTTAGGGGTCATGCAACTTAGATGTGAAGAGATGAAAGCTATAGAACGTGAAAATCAAGGCAACTCCCCAACAGGTTTTGACATCAGTAGCATTTGCAAACATTTCTCCTTTTCAAAATCTCAGGCTGAAGCTCTGGAGACAGAAGAAATATCTTTATTCCTCTCAGATATCACCAAGGTTAAAGTGCACTGTCTGTATCTCAGCCAAGAAATTTGTTTCAAGATCAAGAGGGAAGTGGACACAGAGTTGAAAGAATAATGATATTCAGATCACCAGCTCTTTTTTTTTTTTTTTTTTTTGTCTCGCTGCAGACTGTCCACTTGGTAATTTACCCTTGGACATTTTTAGTCTCAGGTCAGACTTCCTTCTGCCATTTGGCATTCTCCCAGGCACCATCCTTTTCCATCAGTCAGTGTAAACATTAGCCAAGCATAATTAGGAAGGTAAATCTGCTGTAGAAATGATCATGATTTCATTTAGAGTTAGCCAATGTTAGACAATGGATAGTCAGTTAATTTTCTTTTGCTGGAAATTTGAAAACAAATAACAGACTAATCATCTAGACACATCAAAACTGCATCTAAGTTAACCACTGCAGCTTGTTTTTCTGATAAGAATACATTCAGCTATGTTCTCATTTCAGTGTAACGAAATGAGTGCTTGGCAGAGGAGAAATATCATATGACATCCCTTCTATGTGGAATCTAAAAAGAAATGATACAAATGAACTTACTTACAAAACAGAAACAGATTCACAGACTTAGAGAAAGAACTTATGGTTGCCGTGGGAAAGAAGGATGGGGGGAACAGATAGTCAGGGAGTTTGGGCTGGACATGTACACACTGCTGATTTAAAATGGATAACCAACAAGGACCTACTGTATAGCACATGGAACTCTGCTCAATGTTACGTGGCAGCCTGGATGGGAGGGGAGTTTGGGGAAGAATGGATACATGTGTATGTATGGCTGAGTCCCTTCGCCATTCACCTGAAATGATCACAGTATTGTTAATCGGCTATACTCCAATACAAAATAAAAAGTTTACTTCCTCTGGTGAATTATATATATATATTTACTTATTTGATCTGTTTTGATTTATTATTATCACAACTTATTTTAGGCTATCTGACTTATAGATCAATTAATTTCTTCCTTCAAAATAAATTTATTTTCTGGATAGTGTATTTTTTAATTGAAGTACAGTTGATTTACAATGTTGTGTTAGTTTCTGGTGTACAGCAAACTGATTCTCTCTCTCCCTCTCTCTCTCTATGTGTGTGTGCATGCTTTGTGTGTGCTAATTGCTTCAGTCGTGCCCAACTCTTTGCGACCCTATGGACTGTAGCCCCCCAGGCTCCTTTGTCCACGGGATTATTATTATATATAGCAAGTCCCCTACATATGAACAAGTTCCATTCCTAGAGCCCATTCAAAAAAAAAAAATTTAAAGAAAAAAAAAAGAAATGAGTCTTTGGATTGGAAGAAAGAAGTAGCACAAAGATCGAAGGGAAAAGTAGAAAAGGACAGCAGTAGAAGCCACTGTGTACCATGAAACTATCAGTTTAATTTAGGTATTTCCACTGCAAGCAAAACTTACTCCTTATATGGACTTGCAGAACTGACAATCTGTTTTGCCAGAATGATCAACACTAGCAAGGAGCATCATACTGTTCAGCTGTGGATTTAGTCTGGAGTCATAGATGAGGATAATAAGTGGACTAGTAGCACCTCTCAGAGTGTGAAGTAGGCCTCCTGGACTGGCAATCTAACCCTGGTCCTGGCAGGGCCCCAAGAAAGCTGAAGGAAAGGGAGGGAGAGATGAGTGAATAATCTTTCCTCTTTCCCCTAGGATTTGCCAAAACAAGAACCTGGCATTGAATATTCAGAAGTACTCCACAGAGAGTTGCTTTCATGGGCTGGCTAGAAACTGATCCAGCTTAGAAAATAGAAAATGAACACTGGGTGCTCTGTCCAAGTGTGAAATGTAAGAGTCTGATATCTCCTTTTCTGCCCCATCACCAGGGTTTGCAAATGTCTGATGTTTTGCCACTCCAACACTTTGGCCACCTGATGCGAAGAGCTGACTCATTAGAAAAGACCCTGATGCTGGGTAAGACTGAAGGCAAAAGGAGAAGGGGGCAGCAGAGGATGAGATGTTTAGATAGCATCACCTACTCAGTTCAGTTCAGTTCAGTTCAGTCACTCAGTCATGTCCGACTCTTTGCGACCCCATGGACTGCAGCACAACAGGCCTCCCTGTCTATCAGCAACTCCCGAAGTTTACGCAAACTCATGTCCATTGAGTCGGTGATACCATCGAACAATCTCATCCTCTGTAGTCCCCTTCTCCTCCTGCCCTCAATCTTTCCCAACATCAGGGTCTTTTCAACTGAGTCAGCTCTTCGAATCAGGTGGCCAAAGTATTGGAGTTTCAGCTTCAACATCAGTCCTTCCAATGAACACTCAGGACTGATCTCCCTTAGGATGGACTGGCTGGATCTCCTTGCAGTTCAAGGGACTCTCAAGAGTCTTCTCCAACACCACAGTTCAAAAGCATCAATTCTCTGGTGCTCAGCTTTCTTTATAGTCCAACTCTCACATCCACATGACTACTGGAAAAACCATAGCCTTGACTAGACGGACCTTTGTTGGCAAAGTAATGTCTCTGCTTCTTAATATACTGTCTAGGTTGGTCATAATTTTTCTTCCAAGGAGTGTCTTTTAATTTCATGGCTGCAGTCACCATCTGCAGTGATTTTGGAGCCCAAAAAACTAAAGTCTGCTACTGTTCCCCCATCTATTTGCCATGAAGTGATGGGACCGAATGCCATGATCTTAAGTTTTCTGAATGTTGAGCTTTAAGACAACTTTCTCACTCTACTCTTTCACTTTCATCAAGAAGCTCTTTAGTTCTTCTTCACTTTCTGCAATAAGGTTGGTGTCATCTGCATATCTGCTGCTGCTGCTGCTGCTGCTAAGTCGCTTCAGTCGTGTCCGACTCTGTGCGACCCCACAGAGGGCAGCCCACCGGGATCCCCCATCCCTGGGATTCTCCAGGCAAGAATACTGGAGTGGGTTGCCATTTCCTTCTCCAATGCATGAAAGTGAAAAGTGAAAGTGAAGTCGCTCAGTCGTGTCCAACTCCTAGCGACCCCATAGACTGCAGCCCACTAGGCTCCTCCGTCCATGGGATTTTCCAGGCAAGAGTACTTGAGTGGGGTGCCATTGCCTTCTCCCTGCATATCTGAGGTTATTACTATTTCTTCCAGCAATCTGATTCCAGCTTGTGCTTCATCCAGCCCAGCGTTTCTCATGATGTACTCTAAGCAGAGTGACAATATACAGCCTTGACGTACTCCTTTTCCTATTTGAAACCAGTCTGTTGTTCCATGTCCAGTTCTAACTGTTGCTTCCTGGACTGCATACAGATTTCTCAAGAAGCAGGTGAGGTGGTCTGGAATTCCCATCTCTTTCAGAATTTTCCACAGTTCATTGTGATCCACACAGTCAAAGGCTTTGGCATAGTCAATAAAGCAGAAATAGATGTTTTTCTGGAACTCTCTTGCTTTTTCGATGATCCAGCAGATATTGGCAATTTGATCTCTGATTCCTCTGCCTTTCCTAAAACCGGCTTGAACAACTGGAAGTTCACGGTTCACATATTCCTGAAGCTTGGCTTGGAGAATTTTGAGCATTACTTTGCTAGGATGTGAGATGAGTACAACTGTGCGGTAGTTTGAGCATTCTTTGACATTTCCTTTCTTTTGGATTGGAATGAAAACTGACCTTTTCCAGTCCTGTGGCCACTGCTGAGTTTTCCAAATTTGCTGGCACACTGAGTGCAGCACTTTCACAGCATCATCTTTTAGGATTTGAAATAGCTCAACTGGAATTCCATCACCTCTACTAGCTTTGTTCGTAGTGATGCTTCCTAAGGCCCACTTCACATTCCAGAATGTCTGGCTCTAGGTGAGTGATCACACCATCATGATTATCTGGGTCGTGAAGATCTTTTTTTGTACAGTTCTTCTGTGTATTCTTGCCACCTCTTCTTAATATCTTCTGCTTCTGTAGGTCCATGCCACTTCTGTCCTTTACTGAGCCCATCTTTGCATGAAATGTTCCTTTGGTATCTCTAATTTTCTTGAAGAGATCTCTAGTCTTTCCCATTCTATTGTTTTCTTCTATTTCTTTGCATTGATCCCTGAGGAAGTCTTTCTTATCTCTCCTTGCTATTCTTTGGAACTCTGCATTCAAATGGGTATATCTTTCCTTTTCTCCTTTGCTTTTCACTTCTCTTCTTTTCACAGCTATTTGTAATCTTCTTTTCACAGCTATCACCCACTCAGTGAACATGAATTTGAGCACACTTCGGGCAACAGTGTAGGACAGTGGAGCCTGGTGTGCTGCAGTCCATGGGGTCGCAGAGTCTGACTTAGCAACTGAACAACAAATATTTTGCTTTCAGAAGAGATCTAGATCTGGGGTTCAAATCACTGGGTTTTTAAAATTTCTTACAGGGATGTCTTTAAGATCACAACACAGACAGATGGTTCTCAGACCAAGTAAACAGCAGTATTCTCTTCTGTACACATGTAGCTAGCCACAGTCACACACCACAATGAGTTAAGCGTCTCACAGTAAATAATCCTGCTGAAATAACAGCCTTAATTTTCTGAGCCTCAAATGAATTATAAAGATAGTCCATTCACCAATTACATATATGCCCAGTGGAAGTTATTATGGTGCAGCAAATGTGTATCTTATGTCCACAGATGATGCTGTTGTTACATCCGGTGACAGAGTTTTCTCCTCCGATCATCTCTCCAGACATGGTAATGAGGTCACACATGGCCACTAAAATGCTCTCATTTCTTGTTGCTGGGGACCAAAATCCCCATTTGTCAGATAGTTAGCCAGGATCGAGGCCATTATAGCAAAATAGGTTAAAGTTTGTGGATCAAGGTTAATTTTTTACTACTAACAAAATCCGCATAGTCTATAAAATGAAGGTTTTTTTTTTTTTTTCTTAACTGTTGTATGCTACACTATAAAGTAAGAAAGTACATTATGTACCTAACGGCTCAGATGGTAAAGAATCTGCCTGCAATGCAAAAGATCAGGGTTCAATCCTTGGGTTGGAAAGATCCCTTGGAGAAGGGAATGGCTACCACTCCAGTATTATTGCCTAGAGAATTCCATAGACAGAGGAGCCTGGCAAGCTATGGTCCATGGGGGTCACAAAGAGTCAGACACAACTGAACAACTAGCACTTTCACTTTTACATTATGTACATTATCTCCTATATATACATTAAATTGATTAAGGTAAAATATTATTTTTAGTAAATTATTATCAAAATATGAATGATTGTAAAGAGGAATTCTTTACATGCAGATAATTAAATAGAATTATAAAGAGAACTAACGAACTGTTCCCCAAGAAGTAGCTAAGTCCTAATTTTGTTGCTTTAGACCAAAAACTAGGACAGAAGTTAGAAAACAAAGCATAGGTACAAAGTTTTGTTTATTCAAGTTACAAAACCTTAATTAAAATTAAAGGTAGAATGAACTGCTCAGCATTCATTTTGAAAAACAATTAGCTACAAAAGTATATCGCCACCTCTTTGGAATTCTAGGTTTCAGATAACTTCAGCTTAGTTTTCTTAAGAACTCAGTACAAATTGTGTCTCCAAATTTTAAATATTGTGTCACTATCAAATAGTAACTGGCCATCTCTAATGTTAATCAACAGTAAATACTAACTAAAATCCATCTGGTAATCTACCCCATGGTTTTAGATAAACAGATAAATGAAGATATGAAGGATTTTCCCCTATCTTGTAAAGTCCAGATACAGGGCCACTAATTAAGGAGGTAATATTTGACTTCTCATTGTCATATTTGTCTTATTATCATAAGACAGTATGATACTACGAAGACACAGATAAGGTAATCTCCTAAGGAGATTTTTCTTCCAGCTCTGTAACTATATATTTGGATAATTATCACAAAAGAAAATGTACTATCCTTTTAATTTGACATTATTATTCCATTCTTTCCCCATTCACAGGATATGTGCTTCAAAGCAGCATGATGTGAAAGATGAAAGCAAGAAGTTTGTAGTCAAAAAATACAGGGCCTTTGCTCCACAAGTTAATCAGTTTCTTTACAATGGAACTAAAAGCAATACTTTCCCCTACATTCCTCACATGATGACTTTCAAACGGCACCTTAAACATCTAATGTCTTTGTGTCTTAGTTTCTGTATATCTCATATTGTTGTTGTTGTTGTTGTTGTTTAGTTGCTCAGTCGTGTCCAACTCTTTGCAACCCTATGGACTGTAGCCCGCTAGGTTCCTCTGTCCATGGGATTTTCTGGGCAAGATTACTGAAGTGGATTGCCATTTCCTCCTCCAGGGAATTTTCCAGACCCGGGGATCAAACTGGCATCGCATCTCTGTGTCTCCTGCATTGCAGGTGAATTCTTTGCTGCTGAGCCACAGAGGAAGCCTACAGATCTCAGTTCCATAGCAACCTATGGAACCTATATCACAAGATTATTCATGAGAATTTTTTCAGTATCATGCATTTATAAAGTATAATTCACAATAGAAAATAATGTCACCTGTAGAAAGACCCATGCAAATAACATTTTATAACTAAAGAAAAGCCAGTCCTTTAAAAGTCATTTTCCCTGGTTTCATCCTTCTGGACATTTTTCCAGTCTCAAGCTCTCACCCCTGCCTCTGTTTCTTCAAATGTCTGTCTAGCACATATATCATCATACAGGCCATATACAGAGAAAATATAGACCATCAGCCTGCTTTTCCCAAGTGGGTAGTAACTGGCTATGCAGGGCTATGAGTCTGTGACATTGTGCGTGTGTGTGTGACTTCAACTCATCTCCCATCCCAGCCCTGAGCAAAGTAAAACAATCACCACATCCTCTAAAGCCCCACACAGTGTTGTAAATGTTTCTTTACTTGTTCCTCCCCCTTGCTAAACTATGAGCACCTTGAAGAAAGGGAAACTACATCTAATTTGTCTTTGTAACCCCCATGCCCAGTACAGTATTGGTGAATAGCTGGAGTTCAGTGAATATACAATGCGATAAAATGAATGGATGTCTTTCTGAAGTCCAATGGCTTTGGTCAGAGCTGAAATTTATTTTTCGACTCCCATCTGGCTCAACACTCTTTCTTCTACATCCTGCAGCAGACTTCAGCACAGAGAGCAATCTTGGGACATTTGGAGCAACAGCCATGAGAAAGATAATACCACCTTCTAAAGCAACACAGATTGCAAGAGAAACAGAATAGTGCCACTTAAAAATTCATGCGGTTGATCAGAGGCTCCTTTAGAGATTGTGTATCATTTGTACACCTGGTGAAATCAAGCGATGTAAATCCAAAAACGTGATCAGGAAAAGAACAAAAGCAAAAATTTCGTATTTAGAAATACCAACGTATGCCTGTTAGGCTTTGTGAAAAGACAGCAGGCAGTTCTAGGTAGTCACCATCATGAGGAAAGTACGAATTTCATCTGCTGTTCAGAATTCTTAACATGACTTACACCGATTGTACTTCTTAAGGGTTTTCTGGGTAAATGGCCCACCTGTAGTTGAAAATGAGCATGAGAGTGACTGGGATAATGGAGAGAGAAAAACACACAGAGATAGAGGGCATGTGTATAGGTAGTGTGGAGAAGGCAATGGCACCCCACTCCAGTACTCTTGCCTGGAGAATCCCATGGATGGAGGAGCCTGGTAGGCTACAGTCCATGGGGTCGCTAACAGTTGGACACGACTGAGCGACTTCACTTTCACTTTTCCCTTTCATGCACTGGAGAAGGAAATGGCAACCCAGTCCAGTATTCTTGCCTGGAGAATCCCAGGGACGGCGGAGCCCAGTGGGCTGCCGTCTATGGGGTCGCACAAAGTCGGACATGACTGAAGCGACTTAGCAGCAGCAGCAGCAGTATAGGTAGTGGGGAGAAGGTGGAAGGACAGAGGTAAGGAGGTTAGACATACAGCCAAATTAAGCTTTTAAAATGAAATTCATGGCAGATCTTATTCAACATATGCATATTCACAAAGGGCACCTAATTCTCCCATTTTTTAGATCAACTATGAAGGGTCCTCTATTCTTGTTGGTGTTGACAGTCTATCCTTGTTTCTTTTTACTTGGGTTGCTCTGCTAAGAACAGGTGAAGCCAGTGGAAAGCCAAGGAGTAAGAGGATCACAGACTATACACTGGGTACACCCAGCTATACCAGAATAATCTTTGTATTTTAAGGTCTGTAAACTTGATTCCATCTCAAAGTTCCTTTGGCACATATGATAACACATTCACAGGCATTAGGGGATACGCACCTTTGGGGACCAGTATTCTGCAAACCACACCTACCTTCACTAGACACAGGCCACAGTGTACATCCAAAAGGCCCCTGTTCTCTGCCTACTGGAAAGATATTAGCTAGGAAACAAAGCTTCAGACAATGCTAGGAGTGAATGTAAACAGTGTCCGTGTGTACACACCATCAAAATGTCTCAGGCGTTCACTCACATGACAGCACAAAGGTTTACTGAAAACCTACTGTGGACCAAAAGTCTTATGGCAAACACTAAAACAGAAGATGGGTAAGTGCTGATCCCTGAACTGCAGAAGATGACAGTAAGGTGATGGAAAGAAAATTAGCCAACCACAATGCCATGTGCTAAGTGTGTAGTGAAGGTAAGTATGAAGGCAGGGAAGAAGAAGTCAAGTGGAGAAGGGCATTCTAAAGAGGCTTCTAGAAGGAAGTGAAGTGTGAATAACGGGGATGATATACTCAGAGGCTGTGAGTTGTCAGGTGTGATGAAGTCTAGGACGCATTTGGGAAAGTAACGGGAGATGAGCAGAAGAGGAAAGCAGGAGACAGTTTACCAGTGTTATGTATGTGCGTCATAATAAAGAGTCTGAATGAGACCTCAAAGGCGATGAGAAAGTCCATTAAAGGATTTTAAGCACGGATGTAATTAGATTTTGTTTTTTAAAAGATCACTCAAGAAGCAGATAGGGAAGAACTAAAATAGCAAACTTGAAAATAATTTCCAAGCTATTCACTCCAGGGTGAAAGAAAGCTCTGTGTATAAAATTAAGCCATAGACTCTGGTAGGAAGAACTGTTAAACGTTACTTCCTCCTTCAGTCTCAATTTGTGAATTCTTCCTGGAAATTGTATAGGGACAATATGAAGGCACTTCTTCTTCTTCATCATGTGCTGTGGCAATGGTCCAGGAAGATCTGGAAACTGGAGCAGCAGGTCTCAAACTAGTCCGTTACTCCAGAGCACAAGATCTCCCACACAATCATCTTTGCTTTATTCAAACCACAGCCTTCCCTCCCATAAGCCCACTCAACTTCCTCCATTGCTAGACTCCTGGGAAATCATGTCACACTTTAAATCCGGCAAAAGACATTTTTATTTAAAGACATCCTATACTTCCTTAACATGTTTTCTGAATCTAAAAGTAATACATTTCACAGTCAAAAACTTTGCAAAAGTATAAAGAAGTTTTAATGTATTACAAATCTTCAATTTTTTTCTATTCTTTAATTGTCTTCTTTCTAGTAAGAAGCCTTCTAAGAATGTGATTATACTCTAAAGTTTTTTGTTACCTTTCTTTTAAACAATATATTAGGAGAATTATTTTGTCCTTAAATATTATTCTAACACATTGTTTCAATGACTGCATAGAAGTCCACTGTATGAAAGTACTATGATTTTCTTAATGATAATTTATTAATCTTCTAGTATTGATATTTTTTACTTTTGTTTTTTGATACTATAATTAACACTATAATAAAAATATTTTAAGCATTTTTATTTTCTGAGAATAAATGGACTCCTTTTGAAATTTTTTTCTTGTGTAACCAGAATTTTTTTTTTTAAGTTAGCCATGATTCTTTTTGGTGAAAGAACAGTCAGGACACAGCCAATGACTCAAATCTGCAGGGAGAGAATATTTTAGAGCCAGGGATTAGCAATACATAGACTCTTTGTGACCCCATGGACTGTAGCCCACCAGGTTTCTTTGTCCATGGAATTCTCCAGGCAAGAATACTGGAGTGGGTTGCCATTTCCTTCTCCAGGGGATCTTCCAAACCCAGGGATTGAATCCTAGTGTCCTGCATTGCAGGCAGATTCTTTACTGTCTGAGCCACCAGGGAAGCCCATAAAGATACACAAACGTTTATTAAACGCCTACCATGGAACAGCCACCATGCTGAATGCTGAGAGGGTAACCACAGCAAGACAGACACAGCTTACCCTTCCTGAGTTCACAATCTAACCAGGTAGAAACACAGAGAATGACACTGGAGAATGGCATTAGAACCAACACAAAAATTGCACCTATAAATAATTTTTTCAGGATTACTGAGTTGTTTTTTTTCAGGGCTGCTGATTTTTAAGGCTTATTGTCTATACTAGTTCCTCATCCTTCACAAATATTAATCAAAGTTACCCCCACATCTATACTGTTTCATTAGATCTTAGATCCTTTGTATCAGAGAACATTTTGCCTTTGTTAGGACTGTAATATCTTGTCTTGAATTTTGAAAAATGGCTCCTTTCTCCTATAGAAGGTCACTTAGCCATACTCTATTAGCCCTACCCTAGTGGTATTCTTAGATCCTGATATGTAGATCAGTGTTTGAGGAACACAGAATTCTTAGTGTCAGAGTCAGTATCTTCCAGGTAATCATAATGTTATATTTGTCTTTTTAAAGGTTCCCAAAATTATGTTTCTTAATATAAAACAAATAAGGAATGAACTTGATGATCTGTTTAGCTTCTTAAGACTTAAATGCAATCATTTCCTTTCTGCTTGCAGCAAACTAGGCACTTTTTAACTAAAAAGTTTCCAAAAGAAAAGAGTATTTGCAAAACAAAAGAGAAGGGCAAATGGTGGGGGGAGGGGAGAGGTGTAAACTTCTTCTGAAAACTGTGCTAAACTTTCACAATTTAATAGATAAGAATGAATACTGCTGTTTAACTAGATCCAGTCTCCAAAATATCTAATTAAAACTGATGTGCTTATTTAGTTTCCAATTCATCACAGGTGGGCCCACATTAATGCGAAAATGAGAGTAAATTACCAGCATTTGGCAATCTCACTGAATGTCATTCACATTATTAGCTCAAATCTCAAAATGCATTTTAAAATGTGGTTCATAGGTAGGGCACTGTCTCTCCATGCAAATAAAAACCTTCACTGGTGGACTGAGGGAATTTCACTTTTGTGCAGGGGGCTTCCAGGGGCAAGGTCCACTTACTTAAAACACTCCCCATTCTGTGATCCAATGGAAGCTGCCCGTGGAGGGTGGTAGGGTGGGAAAAGATGCTCACTCTCTTCCCAGTTTTAACATCTCCTGGGAATGACTGTTTAGTTTGGCCCAACTCTCTTCTTGGGCTTCCCAGGTGGCACTAGTGGTAAAAAGCCCGCCTGCCAATGCAGAAGACATAAGATATGCAGGTTTGATACCTGAGTCAGGAAGATTCCCCTGGAGGAGGGCATGGCAACCAACTCCAGTATTCTTGCCTGGAGAAACCCATGGACAGAGGAGCCTGGCAGGTTAGACAGACACGACTGAAGCAACTTGACACGCACGCAATTCTCTTCTACCTTGTCAACCAGAACTTTATGTAAAATTCAGATCATTTCACTTTCTGGAGGGGTTCTTTCCTAGTAGCCCTCAAGAAGAACAGCAGCTCCCATGCCATCCGAGTAGAGGGCCACAACCCTGCCACAAATGGGCCCTGAGCCCTTCAGCCTTTCTCTTTTCACATCTGCAAAGTGCAAAGTCACCTTCTGTCTAATTTATCGGCACAAGGCTATCTACAAACACATATTGATATGCATTCTGAAACATCTCATAGATTGCCATCTTTGGCGACAACAGGACAGCACTCAACTTTGTTCAGTCTGTACAACTTGGACTGACATTCAAGTTCACAATCAAAGGAGGGGCCGGGAAGCGGCAGGCTCAGGGTATCCCACGGAGAGGCAGGACCCATAGCAAAGACAGTGAATCCATGCGGGCCAGGCCCCCACACCCCTCCTTTTCTGTTTCCTCATCAGTAAATGAAGGCACTGAGAGGCCACATCGCCTACAACGGTCCTTCTCTCCAAACACCAAACTTCTCCATGAGCGAGTCAAATCCGTCTCAGCGTTCTTTTGAGAATAAGTTTTCAAAGGATGAGGCCTGGGAGTCATGAAATTCAGAATGAGGTTCAGGGAGGAAGAGGTTAGCATCTGAAAGGATTTGAACCATTCCCACAGTGTTGAAGCCATCTTTCTCTAGGGAATTGAACTTGCTTCAGTCAAAAGGGAATGTCTTCCCCTGACATGGGCAAAATAGAGCTTTTTAATCGAGTTAACACTAATGGAATTTGTGACTGCTAGAAAAGAGGACCACTACACTCAAAAAAATTAAAAGATTGTTTCACTAATTGGGGAGTTGTTTTTCCTCATGTACCAAGAAGTCAAGAGCAGTTGCAATGGAACCAAGTTCCTCTTATCCTCTAACCCAGTCACCCTTAGATATTGCTTGTCATCTCATGACCATGAGATAGCTGCTACAACTCCAACTATCACATCTATAATCTGCTGAAAGAAAGGAAGGCAGAGTGATAAATTTATCCAGTTTACCTGGGACTGTTTGGGTTTTAAGACTACAAGTCTCATATCTCTGAAACTTCCACAATTCTAGGCAAACCAGGACAGTTGTTTGCCCCAAATAGAAGCCTATAATTGGTTGGCTCTGTCTCATTGTTTTAAGTGAGGTTCTACCCAAACAACTTCTGCTCAAACCTCATTGGCTAGAACTTAGTCACATGGTACCCATTTGCAAGGAAGGCTGGGAAATGCACATAGCCACCTACCAAAACTTTGTATCTTGGTAAGAAAAGAAGAAAAGGCAATCTATCTCACACTTAGAAAGCCTGGAATGGCACAGTCCATGAAACCCCATAGCGTTCCTTACCCCTAATACTCTCCTCTGAGCCTAAGAGCATTGGTAGGGTTGGCTATAAGTACCTGCAACAACAGAGGTGATAGAGACTCAGGAACTTATCAAATCAGAGAACCAATTAGTTGAGAAAAGTTGGGGTGGGTTACTAAAACTACAACTGCCTGGAGGCTCCCCGTGGGCTCTGGATCTCAGGGTCCTGTGTCACATAGCCCCAGCAAGGTGATAGGGACTGGGTTCCAATGACACCCTTCCAATGAGTGTGCATCTCCATTTTGTATCTAAGCTCCAACAAGCAGAAGAAAGATGCAGAGTCCTACGAGCACTGACAGGGCCCTGATTAGGGATTAAGTTTTCTCCAATCCCATCTTCACCCAACCACAGAGCGTCGTTTTGAAGAATCATTTGTGGTAAATGAAGAGAGAGGAGCTGTAAGGGCAAGAAATTGCTAGAGAGTAATAAGAAAGAGTGCTATCGTTTGATGAGGGTAATAACCTTTCTAAACTAGTGTCCTACTGCATTAGATTTTCCATGAAATTATTTAAAACAGCAGGGAATCCAACATCCCCACATTATTAACCTCTAGCGTGTGCTTACTGAAGAAAATCCAAAGAATATTTATGTGTCTCGTGCAGAGGTTGAACCTTAATGTCACAGACTGAAGCAAGAAAGCCATGGAATCCTGCCTGCGCTGTCTTTTGTCAGTAATGGAGATCACAGCTACACTTCCTGCCTGGTGAACATGCAAAATTGTTCTTCCACCTATCGCGATAAGCAGAGCATCAGTCATCACTTTCTAGCTTTTGGCAGTTTGTTCTATAGAAGAATAGGTCTTATTTGCAGTTGGTCCTCACTTATCAGGTTATGAGAAGCACTACAAAGGTGCTATACAAAGCAGGGTCTTCTTTTCAGATTCTTTCCTAGGAGGAAACACAATGGTCTGAAAGCCTCACCCCCATAGCCCTGTAATTGTTATAATAAACCGTGACACCACCTACATGAAGGAGAACATCCAGCCGAAGCTGATCACATTATTTGGGAGTAAATCTGTCACAACCAGAGTCACTGTAGAAGTGTTATGGTCAAACATGTTGAATTATAGCTAGATTTTAGCATTCATTATAATAATTATGTTATAACCACCATTTCATCATAAAAATGAGTTTCATGATGACATTTTGTTCTTTGTTCCAGGACTTGCAAAATTCCCAAACTGCAAGAGGAGCTTAGGAATCATGTTCAATCAAGGTTACAAAATGTAAGTTTTTACAGATTTATGGGTTTTTTAAACAGCATTCAGATAAATGATAATTAATATACAGGCAAGCTTGCTAAAACTGATTGGATTCCATACTCCCTATAAGTTAGAAGGATTTAATTTTTACATTTTTTTGAAGAACTATGCATGTATAAATTATAGGTAGCTGTGAATTCCAAAGCTATAAATATACTGGAGGACCCTGGTGGTATCATGCTGAACAGCTGTTTGCAGAGAATAAGTCTCTCCAGTACCCTGAGGAAGGCATGGAATGTTGAAATGTTGACTAAATGTTAAAATCATTCAAAGAATGAATACCCCTGAAAACAAAAGGAAAATAGGAGTGTTGTCCCTGGGTTTATAGCTTGATCCAAATAAACTCTGTCAAAACCCCTCTCCAGTCTCTCCTCTGCCTCCCCTCCCCTTCTTTCCCTTCCTTTCCAGAGCAATTTAGTTCAAAAGCCATTAGCCAGAGCCAAACAAGGTAGGTCATTAGAGGGAAGAAGAGGGCAGGTCATGGTGGTCCAGTGAAAGTGATAATCACTCAGTCATGTCTGACTCTTTGTGACCCCATGGACTGTTGCCCACCAGACTCCCCTGTCCGTGGAATTCTCCAGGCAACAATACTGGGGTGGGTTGCCATGCCCTCTTCCAGAGGATCTTCCCAACCCAGGGATCGAATACTAGTCTCCTGCATTGCAGGCAGATTCTTTACGGTCTGAGCCATGGTGGTCCAGAGTTGTATATTAGAGCCCAAGATGGGTGAGAACGGCACCCAGGAGGAAGAAGGGTGGCCTGGCACAGGGTGCTGGAGCCAGAGGTGTCTGTGATGAGGGTGCTGAGGTGGAGTCTAGGAGGCTTGACAAGGCCTCCACACATGAAGGGGAGGCAGCAGTGGCCTGACACAGATGCCAGAGCCCCAGAAGGAAGAAGCAGGTGTGCTGGCAAGTGCACCTGAGCCCAGGTGTCAGCGCTCAAGCTGGGTGAGGAGGACGTTCACATAGAGAGTCCCAGAATTGGGTGTCAGAGCCTTAGTGAGGTGAGAAGTGTGTTCAAATTGAGGGTGTAACCCTATGGTATACATAATCTTTGGTCCTCTGAAGAATTAATTTGTATTAAACACCATTTTTACAGAAGTCATATACCTGTCACAAGATGCTTCTAACTTTTTTAAAATTTCCATTTTGAAATAATTACAGATTCACAGGAAGTGGCAAAAACAATACAGAATCATCACATGCATCCTTTACCCAATTTCCTCCAATGATTACATCTGATGTAACTGTACAACCATATCAAAACCTGAAAATTGACATTGGTAAATGTGTGTGTTTAAAACTATTCCCATTTGTCACCTATAAATTTCTGCAACCACAACAGAATATTCCATAGTTACAAAAGATCTCCTTCAAGCTACTCCTTTGTAGTCACTCCCACAAAAAAAAGAAAGAAAAAACACAAAAAACTTCCCTAACCCCTGGGAACCACTAATCTATTATCCCTATTTATAATTTTGTCATTCTGAGAATGTCGTGTAAATCAAATTATATACTATAAATATTGATTGGATTTTTTTCACTCGGCATAATACACTTGAGAATAAAGTTGTTACATGGATCAATAATTCATTTCTTGTTATTGCTAAGTAGTATTTTACAGTATAAATGTACCACAGTTTATTAACTATTTGCCTATTGCAGGACATTTTGTTTGTTTCCAGTTTTGACTATTGCAAATTAAGTTCCCATGAACATCTGTGCATAGAAGGGAGAGAGAAAAAGGATTTTCCAATGAAGAAAAAATTACTTATAAAGAAGACTACTGGAGAAATTGAAAAATTTTAATATGGACTACACATCAGAGGGATTTCCCACTGGCTCAGCTGGTAAAGAATATGTCTGCAATGTGGGAGACCCGCGTTCAATTTCTGGGTAGGGAAGATCCCCTGGAGAAGGGAATGGCAACCCACTCCAGTACTCTTGTCTGGGAAATCCCATGGACAGAGGAACCTGGGGGTCTACAGTCCATGGGGTCGCGAAGAGTCGCACCCAACTGAGTGACTAACACTTTCACTTTCCTGTAAGACTCATGTGTTCTTGTTTTTAGGAAATGCACACTGAAATATTTAGGGACGAAGAGACACTTTAACCTCTCAATTTCAAATGGTTCTGGAGAAAATGTGGCAAAATTTAAACAATTTATAAATCTGGCTATGCTGCTGCTGCTAAGTCGCTTCAGTCGTGTCCGACTCTGTGCGACCCCATAGATGGAAGCCCACCAGGATCCCCCGTCCCTGGGATTCCCCAGGCAAGAATACTGGAGTGGGTTGCCATTTCCTTCTCCAATGCATGAAAGGGAAAAGTGAAAGTGAAGTCGCTCAGTTGTGTCTGATTCGTAGCAACCCCATGTACTGCAGTCTACCAGGCTCCTCCATCCACGGGATTTTCCAGGCAAGAGTACTGGAGTGGGGTGCCATTGCCTTCTCTGAAATCTGGCTATAGGTATACAACAATTCTTAGCACTATCCTTAAAGCTTTTCTATAAGTTTGAAATTATATTAAAATTAAAGATTACAAAGAAAAGTACTATCAGAAGGACAATCCCTTTTGCATATTTTAGTTGAAGAGTCTTAAAAAGTTAAAAAGTATTAGATCTGTGTCCGGTATAGAGAACTTAAGGAGAAGGCATTGGCACCCCACTCCAGTACTCTTGCCTGGAAAATCCCATCGACGGAGAAGCCTGGTAGGCTGTAGTCCATGGGGTCGCTAAGCGTCAGACACGACTGAGCGACTTCACTTTCAAACAAGTAAAATGTGGTACTAGCTTTGTCTTTCTTGCCCTCCACTCTTGAAGTACAACTATCAAGAAAAAGATATGATCAAAGAGATTTTTTAATGATATATATACATATAAGGGGTCAGTTGACTGGCAAAGCTTCATGGTGGTAACATTAAATGGTGGTGGTTGTTTAGTCACTAAGCCGTGTCTGACTCTTGCCACCCCATGGACTGTAGCCCGCCAAGCTCCTCTGTCTATGGGATTTTCCAGGCAAGAATACTGGAGAGGGTTGCCATTTCCTTCTCCAGGGAATCTTCCCCACCCAGGGGTTGAACCTGGGTCTCCTGCACTGCAGGCAGATTCTTTACCAACTAAGCTACCAGAGGAGGAGCACATTAAATGATCTCCAGAGATATTGTGAGCCCTAGGTTTTATTTTTCTTCTCACAGTGGGCAGGTTAACAGGGATTGTCCTAGCCAATTCACCTTTAGATACTGTTCTCCACGATACATACTATGTAGTTGCACATTTCTATTGAAAGTGAAAGTGAAAGTCGCTCAGTCGTGTCCAACTCTTTGTGACCAAATGGACTATACAGTCCATGGAATTCTCCAGGCCAGAATACTGGAGTGGGTAGCCTTTCCCATCTCCCAGGGAATCTTCCCAACCCAGGGATCAGACCCAGTTCTCCCACATTGCAGGCTGTTCTTTACCAGCTGAGCCACAAGGGAAGCCACACTTCTATTATGTGTTTTCAACAGGAGCCATATGTGCTATTATGGGAGGCTTTGTGCACTGATTTCCATCTATCTATCTATCTATCTATCTATCTATCTATATGTGTGTGTGTGTGTGCATATATATATATATATATATATATATATAATATTTGTATGTAGTGGAGTATTACTCAGTCACAAAAAAGGGTGAACTCCTGACATTGGCAACAACATGGATGGACTTTAAGGTATTATCCTAAGTAAAATAAAACAGACAGAGAAGGACAAATACTCTATGTTTTCAATTGCACATATGTAAAATCTAAAAAACAAACACATATAACAAAACAGAAACAGGCTCATAGATAAAGAGAACAAACTAGTGGTTCCTAGATAGGTAGGAATTGGGGGAAAGGGTGAAAATAGGTGAAAGGGATTAAGAGGTACAAACTACCAGTTATGAAATAAGTAAGTCACAGGGATGTAATACATGGCACAGGGAACATCACTGATAATATTGTGATAACTTTGTATGGTGTGTAATGTATAAAAATATCGAATCACCATGCTATACAACTGAAACTAATATAATATTGTAAATTAACTACACTTAATAAAAAAAGAAAAAAACACTTCATCTTCTTTTAAGGTATTTTTATTTTCCTGCTCTTTGACAAAATGTTTCTTAATCTTCAGCAGTAATATATCAATATGGAGTGGCAGTTTGACAATATGGTTCTCACTTTTCATGGTATAAATTCAAAGACAAATTGTGAACGAGTCAAGTGAAACTTGTCATTCACAGCTGTGAGGTCACACTAGTGAATTATAAGCTTTTCATTATGTCAGAACTGTGAATTACAAAGACTTTTTTCCTGTATTTCCTGTCAAATAATTTATTAGTTCCCCCTATATCAGGATTTTGCAGCATGCCAGAACCAGAGAACACAGGGACTGTATTGTAGCAATTCCAGATAGAACAATAAGAATTCATATGTATCAGAAGAATGTTAAAGAGGAGAAGGTGATGATTTTAAGCTGTACTATTCACAAGTTCAGAGTCATTCCTGATGAGCAGTTAGTTTTCTCAAAATTGAAGTCATTGCCATCCCAAACTAAGGGATATTATCTTTTATTGTCTCCTCCTTGTTAACATCATCAACTATCATTTCTCAAAAGCCACTAAGGGTGTCATTCTATGCTGTTTAAAAAATTAAAAGCTACTTTCTTGTTAACATTAACCTCATAATTATTACTGCTATCATGAAACTCTGACTAACTCTTCATAATTTGCATAGTGCTTTCATGTCTTATTTATCACTCACATTGACCCAGTGAGGTCATATTATATGAGTATATAGCCAATATAATATATTGGCTAATATGTTAATTAGCCAATATATTATTAATATATTAATAATATTAATTAGGTATATATAGAAAAGATACTGTATCCTGATTCACTTACAAGTAGATTGAGGTGTAGAAAGGCTCCAAGAAATGATAGAGGCTTAACCAAAATCATGCCACAACTAAACATCAAAAGCAGGAACCATTTACTCAGGTTCTAAATCTAGACATCATTCCCACATTCCACAAAACTTCCTTCTCTCTAGAAGCATGCATGTGTGCTGCGATTCAAATAAATCTTGATGCTTCAGACAATCCAGTGTCTCTTCAGGGTCACATTTGGAGAAGAGTCCCATACGCTAAAGTAATTTTTTAAAGAATTTCAATAATTTCACTTGTAAATCTTCACGAAAATCTACTCAATTTCAGTTTATGTCCCACAGTCACACAAACTCTTGCTTCCTCTTGTTCCCTCAAAACTCCTCCTGCTCAGAATCAATAGGGTGTTTGCCATTTGTTCCTTTCCCTTTCTTTTGTCTTTCTAATCCTGTACATCTCTCAGTAGTCACCTGATTCTGCACCATAAGAGTCCCAGAACCGACCACACCCAACCAAATGCTCCTTGAAGTGCAAGGAAGTGGACAAAGGAGACAAAAATAAATTTTTTTCATAAATGACTGGGGTACTGGAAGTTTGTAACACACTCAATAAATCTTATTCCAATTTTTGTAGTTTTTGATCTTGCTGGTTTGAAGATTAGAGTACTGATGACAATATTGTTGTATTAACATTGTTCAGTCGCTCAGTTGTGTTCAACTCTTTGCGACCCCATGGACTGCAGCACACCAGGCTTCCCTGTCATTCACTGTCTCCTGGAGTCTGCTCAAAATCATGTCCATTGAGTTGATGATGTCATCCAATCATCTCATCCAGTATTGGCTAGCATCCTTTCCCGTGCCTCAAATAGTCCAACATTCGTGCAATTCCCTAAATGTATCATGCCCTTTCTAGCTTCTAGATCAGTGCTTCCCAGATCTTATACATCATAAAATGCTGGGATAGACATCAGAAATTGCTGCAGTGACCCGGGGCATCAGTATCTGCACTGAGATAACCTATTTGAGGCATTCCAGTGGCTCACTGATTGGAGCCCTCAGCTCTATGTCTTTGAACACATGTTGCTTTTCTACCTAGAATAATCTTCCTTTTCCTTCCCTCTAGTTTCTTCATCTAATCAGCTCCTCGTCATCCTTCAAGAAACAGCTTAGGTGTTACATCTCTCAGAATATCTCCCATGGCTCTTCCAAAGTCAATGAATTTGACTGATGGGTCCCTAGAATTTCTGGACTTGTACTCATTTTAGCACCCCATACTGACTGGGTATTTATTTACCTCCATCTCCCACTAGATCATAAGCATCTTGAGAATAGGAGCTTTATTCTATGTATATTCCATATATATTCATTTTGATATTTCTAGAGTACCTAGCAAATGGTAGGCACTCAATCACTAACATTTAAAGAATGAATGAACTAGTGGACTCTTCCTAGATATATGGTTCTAGACGTCATTGGTGGGGCTCACAACTCCACTCCTAAAAAAAATAACTCATCTCTGATAGTCCTGGCAGTGTCGTCCCAACCTAATCACTCATTACTCCTACTACATAACATAAATTTTAATAAATAGAACAACTTTTGTACTCTCATTCTTCCAACATTCTCAGTTATGAATGGATGAAGGCAAACTCTTCATTCCACAGTTATCTACTGAGTACCAGCTATGTGCTTTGTGTCCTTTCCTTCACAAAGTTCAATAGATTTGCAATAAAGAACAGACATTAAAACAGTAATTAAATGAATAAGTCATTGTTGCCTTTGTGATAAGTGCTGCAAGTTTCTCAATTTGTGATGAGGACAGACAATGACACATCTAACTTGGGCTGTGACAGCCAGTTGACACCCTACCTCCTCATCTCTCTTGTTAGTTACAGTTGCTTCCAAAAGGTCTTACTGGCAGGACCATGAGCCTCTGGGAAAGAGCTTCAGAGAAAATAATGTCTTTCTTAAAAGGAACTCATCTACCAGAGGCTCCACATATAGGGAAAGGTTCTGGTCTAAGAATATCTAGCCAAACATTCCAGTCACTCAAAGAAAATTGAGGTTTTCTCACTTTCACTGAATATGTGCTTATTTCATTTTTTGAAATATCCTTTTTTTCTTCATTTATCAAATACTTAAATAGGGACTTCTCTGGCAGTCCAGTGATTAAGACCCCTTGCTTCCAATGCAGGGGACGTCAGTTCGATCCCTGGTCAGGGAACCAAGGTCCTACAAGCCACAACGCATGGCCAAAAAATAAAAAAAAAATTAAATTGTGGACCGCATGTCTCTCACATCCCAGAAGCCCTTCCTCTAATTTCTGTGCACCTCCACCACCTAACTCTATACCACTTCATTCAGCAAGTGTCTCCAACTTCCCCTAACCCAGGTGTGTCTTCTGACCTCCTGTACCTCTCATGTAGCCTACCATTTCCTACTGTTATTATCCTTAGAGACATCCTAACTTTTGAGAAAGAGACAGGGAGGAGAGGAAACTAGGAGGAGAACAGAGCTGCTGAGACGTGATGGCCTGGAGAACAGAAAGTCCAACCACTGATGCGGACTACCATCCCCCAGGAGTCAATGTTATCACAAGCAGGATGGGGAACACAAAGGACGTTCCAGATTTAGTCACTATCTCCAGTTGGCTTCCTGAGAGAGAAAGAGAGAAAATAGTTTTATAATCTTTTTAGGCATGATTCATGAAAAATGTAAGTATACCAAGATAATTGAGCCACCCATAAAATGGAAAGTCGGTATGCATACCTGATTCATGGAAGATTTGATATGGTTAAATAAATGTTATGGTATATGGTCCAACTTAGTATTTTTAAATTGGATAATATTGACTTAAAGCAGTTTTTTCTTAGTTTTCAAAATAGTCAATGCTAAAATAGCACCCATCAAATGTGTCCCTTGACTGTTATAACAAGCTTGTCCTAGATACAAGAAAACTAATTGCAGTCTGTTTTTCTCCCTTTCTATAAATACATTCTAAACAAAGGGTTATGATCTTACTTAAATAAATATTAATATATTCCTTGAAAAAATAAACGGTTTTCATAAGATTTCATTCTCTTGGCATTGTCTTTACAAGAGCCAGAGCAACAAAAAATGTAATCTTGTCCAAAATATGCATTTTCAGTGACACTGGGACTTCTGGAAAGCAGTCATTATACACCAGCTTGTTGAAGGAATGTATTTTACTCAAGAACTTGACTGAGTTCTCTCATGAAAAAGTTATACATACTTATGTTTGTGCCTTTAGTGGTTAACTGATATTTTGACCTGCCTTAAATACAGTCATTTCTTTTCTAAATCCTGAGACTAACCAACCTTTCAGAAAACTGCAAAAGTTTAATTAGATTCACAGAACCAAATCCATTACAAAAGCAAATATTTTGAGCCAGCTGGAACTATACTTGAGGTTCTAAATCTGAATATTTTATCATTAGATTTGCTTCTTACTTTAGAGGTGATATCAGGGAAGCCCAGGTGGCTTAGTGTCAAAGAATCTGCCTGCAATGCAGAGATGCAGCTTCAATCCCTAGGTCAGAACATCCCTCGGAGTAGAAAATGGCAACCCACTCCAGTATTCTTGCCTGGGAAATCCCATGGACAGAGAAGCCTGGTGGGTTACAGTCCATGGGGTTGCAAAAGAGTATGACACGACCTAGCAACTAAACAACAACAAGCTATGTATTACATTATCATTACATTTAGAGGTGATATTAGATAAAAGAAATTATTTTTCTCTTTTTCTCTTATCTAAAATCGTCACCATGTTTTGACAACTATTGGAAACTGTATAAGGTGTCCATGATAAGCAGTTAAGAGCATGAATTTTGGAGTCACACCAACATGAGTTCAAGACCCAACCTTGCCACTCACTGGTTGTGTGACCTTGAGAGAAGTAATCTTTTTTCAGGGCTCATTTTCTTTCCTATAAAACAGATGTAATAAGTGATCTACATTATAATACTATTGTAAAGATTAATGAAGATGTGTAGACTACTTAATACAGTGGCTGGCATGTAGCAAGTATTCGGCTTCCCAGGTGGCTTGTGTGTGTTAGTTGCTCAGTTGTGTCCAACTCTTTCTGACCCCATGGAGTTTGCCAGGCTCCTCTGTCTATGGGATTCTCCAGGCAAAAATACTGGAGTGGGTTGCCATTCCCTTCTCCAGGGAATCTTTCCGACCCAGGGATTGAACCCAAGTCTCCTGCATTGCAGGCAAATTCTTTACCATCTGAGCCATCAGGGAAGCCCAGGTGGCTTGTGGTAAAGAGTCTGCCTGTAAAACAGGAGACACAGGTTCGATCCCTGGATTAGGAAGATCCCCTGGAGAAGGAAATGGCAACCCACTCCAGTATTTTTGCCTGGGAAATCCCATGGACAGAGGAGCCTGGTGGGTTACAGTCCATGGGGTCACAAAAGAGTCGGACACAACTTAGCAACTAAAGAACAACAAGCTATGTATTCAGTTCAGTTCAGTTCGGTTCAGTCACTCAGTTGTGTCCGACTCTTTGCGACCCCATGGATCACAGCACACCAGGCCTCCCTGTCCATCACCAAATCTCAGAGTTTATCCAAACTCATCTCCATTGAGTCAGTGATGCCATCCAACCATCTCATCTTCTGTCATCCCCTTCTCCTGCCTTCAATCTTTCCCAACATCAGGGTCTTTTCAAACGAGTCAGTTCTTCGCATCAGGTGGACAAAGTATTGGAGTTTCAGCTTCAGCATCAGTCCTTCCAATGATCACTCAGGACCGATCTCCTTTAGGATGGACTGGTTGGATCTCCTTGCAGTCCAAGAGACTCTCAAGAGTCTTCTCCAACACCACAGCTCAAAAGCATCAATTCTTCAGTGCTCAGCTTTCTTTATAATCCAACTCTCACATCCATACATGACTACTGGAAAAACCATAGCCTTGATGAGACGGACCTTTGTTGACAAAGTAATGTCTCTGCTTTTTAATATGCTATCTAGGTTGGTCATAACTTTCCTTCCAAGAAGCAAGTGTATTTATTTACATTATCATTATTATAGTACTAATATATACTATATACTACTCTTTGTTATTTCCAGTATCATCCATTGTCTATGATCTAGGCTACCTTTTTTTATCTACCTCCTCCCCAACCCTACTGCCCACCATGTTTATAAAATACTCAAGCCAATAAAAGATACAGGGGATGAAGGTCAGATAAGATTATTGTAGTGATGATAGGAAGCAAAGAGTAGATCAAGAGGTCTTGGTGAAATCTTGTGGAAAAGTAAAAATACGCATTATGTCATCAACCCTTTTATCCATCCACAAAATTGGATTAATAGATATATGCCCTCAAAAGCCTGCTGAGAAACCTAAATTAGATAATTAAGCCATTTAAAAAACATGTGCCAAAGGCTTACTGTGTGCTCACCATGAATAAGATTGATAAGTCTATACCCTCATGGAACCTATATTCTAGCTGGAGACACAAACTTGACTCAACAATTTCCTTACAGTTATGATTAAATATTATGTAGAAGAAGAAAGGTATACAACAAGAGAGCACTAAAGAAGAAAATGACCTTTCTAATGCCAAACCATAGGGGTCAGAGAAGGCTTCTGTGAGGAAGGGATGTTTAGGCTAAGATCTTAGGGATGAACTGTTAATAACTCGGGTACAAGGAAGAGTCTTGGCAGGGGAAATAGCACGTTTCCAGTCTTCGAAGCTAGGAGGGGGAGTGATGCATTTGAAAACAGAAATAAAGCCTGTGCAGAGCAAAAGGCAGGCTTACTGCTCATTAGGAAAGATTCAGGCTCTCCAGCTCAGGCTTCCTCTCTTTTAAGACTAAGCACAGTTTCCAACAATGCAGGAGACTGGGATTTGATCCCTGGGTCGGGAAGATTCCCAGAGGAGAAAATGGCAACCCACTCCAGTATTCCTGCCTGGAGAATTCCATAGACAGAGAAGCCTGGTGGGCTACAGTCCATGGGGTCACAGAGTGGGATACGACTGAGCAACTAATACAAATACCTACATGCTGCAAATGCAGGTGTTAGATAGGGCTCTTGGTATTTCCTTGGAGGCACTGGGGTTTTAGATATATATATTGAGAGACAAAGAGAAAAACTAAAAGGAAAGTCAACAAACCATAGTAATTAAAAGCTCTCCTCCCTAGTTTGAATATCAGCTTTGACACTTATTAAAGATTTGCCATTTTCTTTCAGGGTATAGAATCAAAGGAAACACTCCCCAATGTGTTTTATGGGAACAGAAAAGCCTTGACACAAAACTTCACAAGGACATTATAAGAAAGAAAAATTACAAATCAGTATCTCTCATGAACATAGATGAATCAACCCTGATGAAAATTCCAGTAAATGGAATCCAGATATGTAAAACAAGATAATTCATAAAGATTAAGTTGGATTTATTCTAGGAATACAAAGTTGGTTTAACATTTTTTAAAACCAATCATAATTCAATGTTAACAACATTAAGGGAAAGAATCATATAATCATTCAAATACATGCAGAAAAAACACTGATAAAATTCAGTTTCTATTCATGCTAAACACTATTAGCAAAGTAAAAACAGAAGAGAACTTGAGAACTTACTTACGATGACACAAGGTACTTAAAATAAAAAACATACAATGAACATTATGGTTAATGCTGAATGTTGAAAGCTTTCCCTTGTAAAAAACCGGAAATAAAACAAGGATGCTATTACCATTAACCAAGGTAATGGTCAAGATTCTAAGCAGTGCAACAATGGCAAGAAAAATCTAAAGTAATCAAAAATATAAGGTTTAAAAAGGAAGATGCAAATGATATAATATACATGCAAAATTTCAAAACAGTCTACAATAAACTATTATTACTAATCTTACTAATTTATCATAGGTTCTTTTTCTATCTCCTGTTGCTAAATACGAAGTCAATATAAGAAATAAATTTGCTTTCCACATAGAAGAAACAGATAATTCGAAAATAAAGGATGCAATATTAACATGCAATGCATGTGTGCTCAGTCGTGCCCAACTCTTTGTAACCCCGTGGACTGTAGCCCCCCAGGCTCCTCTGTCCATGGGATTTTCCAGGCAAAAATACTGGAGTAGGTTGCCATTTCCTGCTGCAGGAGATCTTCCTAACCTAGGAACTGAACCTAGATCTCCCGCATTGCAAGCAGATTCTTTTTTTTTAATCGAAAGTTTTTTATTTTTTTAAATTAATTTATTTATTTTAATTGGAGGCTAATTACTTCACAATACTGTGGTGGGTTTTGCCATACATTGACATGAATCAGCCATGGCTGTACACATGTCCCCCATCCCAGTTCTTTACCAACTAACCCACCAGGGAAGCCCTTCTGTAGTAAGACACTAAATCACAGGTGCTGTGATGACGGGGAGGTTTTTTGTTTTGTTCACTGTGCATCCTTGTTCCTGGCATGGAGTAGGTACTCAACAGTTATTTACCAAATAAATAAATCCATAGCTTCCAATGCATATGAATCACTAGAACTTAGTTACAACTCTCCCTCTCTAAAGTCTAGCATTATTAGAGGCTTCCAGTATGCAGGTTCAATGAACAACTGATAAAAAATTGTTCCCTGATCACATGCTTTTGCACTTAGAGCACTTCACTGTCACTGATGAACCAACCAGTCCATCCTAAAGGAAATCAGTCCTGAGTATTCATTGGAAGGACTGATGCTGAAGCTGAAACTCCAATACTTTGGCCACCTGATGCAAAAAACTGACTCATTGGAAAAGACCTTGATGCTAGGAAAGATTGAAGGCAGGAGGAGAAGGGGACAACAGAGGATGAGATGGTTGGATGGCATCACTGACGCAATGGACATGAGTTTGAGTAAGCTCCAGGAGCTGGTGACAGACAGGCGTGCTGAGTCCATGGGGTCGCAAAGAGTCGGATGTGACTGAACTGAACTGAGCTGACGAAGAACCACAAGTCTTCCAGGAACTCTGATATGAAAAGACCTTGGTCCCACCCTCACTCTACCTAGAGGTATAAGTATAAACAGTAATGTAAGCATGACCTTCTGTGCTATAATTAAACCTGTTTTCTCTCTCTTCCGCCTCCTGACTTTTTGCCTTTATCTGGGAGACAGGGAATAAACCTCTCACTATTGCAGTCTCGTGAAAGACCCAGAGACAGAAATCCACAGCTAAGCCATGCCCAGACTCGCAACCTCCAGAAACCGTGAGTTACTATATGTTATTATTTTAAGACATGAAGTCTGGGGGGTAATTGGGGTAATTTTGATTTCCAAATTAACTTACAGATCCAAGAAGTTCAGTGAACCTCAAATAAATATAAAGGAAACCACACCTAGTCACATCAGAGTCAAAATACTGAAAACCAAAGATAAAGAGAAAAATAACATATTACATATGGGATGACAGCACTAACAGTGACTAAGTTCTCAATGAAATCAATGAAGGGAAGAGACAACAAAGAGTTCAAAGAGAACAATGGCCAACTCAGAATTCTACCTCCAGTGAAGATCCTTCAAAATTAAAATAAAATACACTTTCAGGAAACAAAAGCTGAGGAAAAAAACTTCAACAGTAGACTTGCACTACAGGAAACCCTTAAAAAGCAAGCAAGCAAACAAATACATGAATAAATAAATAAATCTCCAGGTTCAAGGGAATAATACCAGATGGAAACTTGGATCTATATGAAGGCATAAGATGTATTACATATGGTAAATATATATAAGTAAATATAAAGATCTATATTTAAAAAATTTTTTCTTAAAGGGCAACATACTGTTTAAAACAGAAGAATAACATAATAACCTGGGGCTTTACAATACATGTAAAGCAAAATATGTAGCAACAACAGCACAGAAAATGAAAGAGGCAGAAGCGGATTCATATAATGTTGAAAATTCTCACATTTTGTGTTAAGAGATTCATTCTTAATTCTAAACAGACTATAGTAAGTTAAGAATATATGTTTTAATTCTTGGAGCAGTCTCCAGTAAATAAATATGCTAAAAAGCCAACAGAAAATGCAAAAAATTAAAATTAAATACAAAAAATACTTGATTGAACAGAAACAAAGGAGAGAAAGAAGTAGAACTGGATGGGACAAACAGAAAACAAATAGGAAGATAGCTGACATAACCGTATCATTAAATACATTCAACGTGAATGGATGGAACTCTCCAGTTAAGAGGAAAAGACTCAGAATGATTGGAAAACAAGACCTAACTGTATGCTGGATACAAGGCACACACTTTAAATATAAAGTTACAAGTCCATTGAGAAATTTTTTTTAAAAAAATTAAAGGTGACAATGAATTCAACAAGCTGATATGGCTAGACTAATATCAAAGGGAACTTCGAAACAATAGGCATTTTACAGGAACAAGTCGAGGTATTTCATAAAGGAAAAAGGGTCAATTCATCAGAGAGCTATAACAATCTAAAGTATATATGCATCTAAAAAAATAGAGATCAAATATTTTTAAAAATAAAAGGAGAAAGAGACAAATCCATTATCATGATTAAATATTTTATCATTCTTCAATCAGTAATAGATAGGATAAAGAAATTTAAAAAGGATACAGACAATCTGATAAATAGTATCAGCAACTTGACCTAAAATCTACCAGTACCCAAGAAGTTCAGAATTCACATTCTTTTCAAATGCACACAGTTTTATTCATCAAGTATACTATATGCTGAGTACTAAAATGTCAATAAATTTCAAAAGGTTAACCCTAAAGAATGTTCTCAGAATAAAAAAAAATATATTAAAAAATTGGGCTTCCCTAGTAGCTCAGACAGTAAAGCATCTGCCTGCAATGCAGGAGACCCAGGTTCGATCTCTGGGTCTGGAAGATCCCCTAGAGAAGGAAATGCAACCCACTCCAGTATTCTTGCCTGGAGAATTCCAAGGACAGAGGAGCCTGGCAGGCTATATCCATGGGGTCACAAAGAGTCAGACACAACTGAGTGACTAACACACACACACACACACATATTAAAAAATAACAACAGGACATCTTTTAAAAATTCCCAAAAGTTGGAAATCAAATAATAAATTTATAAATAACCCATGGTACAAAGAAAGATGACAAGGAAAATTAGAAATTACTTCTAACTGAATGATAATGAAAATACAACATACCAAAATTTGTAGGATGCAACAAAAGCAATGTTTAAAGGCAAATTTATCATTTTAAATGCTTTTATTAGGAAAAATTGTCACTGAGGAAAAATTATAATAAAAGCTAATTAAATTGAAAGGTATAATAGTTCACAATTTGGAAGAATTCATATCATTAAAATCTTCTTCTTCTAATTGATTTAAAGATTCAGTGCAATCCAAATAAAATCTGAGTCATTTTTTTTTAAATCAGCTCATTTGAACAAGGAGATCCAACCAGTCCATCCTAAAGGAGATCAGTCCTGGGTGTTCACTGGAAGGACTGATGTTGAAGCTGAAACTCCAATACTTTGGCCACCTGATGCGAAGAGCTGACTCATTGGAAAAGACCCTGACGCTGGGAAGGATTGGGGGCAGGAGGTGAAGGGGCGACAGAGGATGAGATGGCTGAATGGCATCACTGACGCGATGGACATGAGTTTGGATAAACTCCGGGAGTCGGTGATGGACAGGGAGGCCTGGCGTGCTGCTATTCATGGGGTTGCAAAGAGTCGGACACGACTGAGTGACTGAACTGAACTGAAATGAACTGATGGAAATGCAAACTACCAGGAGCAGTCAAAACAATTTTGAAAAGTAATAACAACGTTGAATAACTCAAACTACCTGATATCAATACTAACTATAAAGCTATAGTAATCAAGACAATGTGGTACTGGTATAAACATAGAAAAATAAAGAATAGAATAGGATAGAATCCCCCAGAATACAGCCAACTGATTTTGACAAAGGCACCAAGTATTAATGGAGAAAGGCTTTCAAGGTAGCTCAGTGGTAAAGAATCTTCCTGACAATTCAGGAGACCCAGAAGATGCGGGTGTGATCCCTGGTTTGGGAAGATCCCTGAGAGGAAATGGCAACCCACTCCAGTATTCCTGCCTGGAAAATCTCATAGACAGAGGAGCCTAGTGGCTCCTACAGTCCATGGGGTCACAAAGAGTCACACACGACTGAGCACAAATGTACATCAATGGAGAAATGATCGTTTGTTTTTTTTTCAACAAATGGTGTTGGAACTACTATATACATATATATCCATGTGAGAAAAAAAAATTTCAACTCCTATCTCACCAACAAGCAAACTGATTCAAAATGAATTACAGACATAAACACAAAAATTAAAATTCTAACACTTCTGGAAGAAAACAAAAGAACATCTTTTTGACTTAGAGATAAGCAAAGATTTCTTAGGTAGGACACAAAAAAATATTAAACATAAAAGAAAAATATGGTTCACTGGACTTCATCAAAATTATAAATTCTACTCTTCAAAAGACATGAAAAGAAAAGAAAAAGGTTCCTAAGGCCGTTAGAATGTCCCTAAGAATTGAGAACACAGCCCAAGAAGTGACTACTCACGAACATCTCCCTGGGTAGGCTTTCACTTTTTCCTAGTTCCTCAACTCCTGCTCCCTGGGGTCTAATTCCAAAATACCCACACACAGGACTTCCTTGGCAGTCCAGTGGTTAAGAAACCACCTGCCGGTGCAGGGGACACATCAGGATTCCATCCCTGGTCCAGGAAGACTCCAATTGCCATGTGGAAGCTAAGTCCATGCTCGCCAACTACAGAGCTCAGGCTCTAGAGCCTGGCTCCCCAACAAGAGAAGTCACCACACCACAACGAAGAGTAGCCCCTGGTGCCTCAACTAGAGGAAGCCCAGGCAAAGCAAAGAAGTCCCAGCACAGCCAAAAGTAAATGACTAAATTAATTAATTAATTAAAAAAAAAAAAATACCCACACAGAGCCTTTCACCTCAGGCACTGCTTCCAGTGAATCCCAGGCTACAATAATATTGTAGTTCAGAAATTAACGGTCTCTTTGGCCAGGAACAAAGGGAAACTATTAATAACACTTTCTGAGCACTCAGTAAATGCCAGGCGCTCCACGTTTGCTATTACTCTTGACACTCACCAGAACTACGGACAGGGAAATTGGGGTCCAAGTTACTCAAAGTTACACAGCTTTGCCAGAGCTACAAAATACAGGCTTCTTTAGCTTCAGTTTATATTCTTTCTTATTCTCTAAACCGCCTACAGCGTTACCTACCTTTGACTGTGGTCTTAGATGGAGTTTTGAAAGTGAATTGTCATGATAAATAATAACAATAGTAGCTATTATGCATTGAGTGCTTATTTGTGCCAGACAATTAGCTAAGCACTTACAATTAATCCTCACTGTAACTCTATAAGCCATTACTGTCTCCATTTCATTCAATTGAAAATGGAAACTTGCTGGGGTTAACTTTCCCCAGGTCCCCTGCTAGCAAAATAATGGCTAATATTTGTATTTACTCCATGCCCCTAACATCTATAATTTCATTTAATCCTCACATCCACTCATGAAATAGGTTCTTTATGATCATCACATTACAGAGTCAGCCACTCCAAAGCCCATGGGTACCTTTTCCTCTCTCATGCTGCCTCTCATCACAGAAAAGGGGAAAGGGGAGTAATGCATAACCAGAAGAAAGAAAAATAGTCTACCATGATCACTTTCTACATCAGCTGTGCTAATAAAGCACAGGGAGCTCTGCTCAGTGCTCTGTGATGACCTAGACAGGTAGGATGGTGGCAGGTGGGGGGTGGCGTGGGGCGCGGGGAGAGGAGGTTGAAGAGGGAGGAAATATATGTACACATATAGCTGATTCACTTTATTACATAGCATAAACCAACACAACATAGTAAAGCAATTATACTCCAATTAAAAAAAAAAAGACATGGACAGAGTGCTTTCAACTGAGCAATAGTCTCACCAATCAGTGCCTATTAAAAATTTAACTGGCCTATGACTATTTGGGGGGCTTCCCAGGTGGCACTAGAAGTAAAAAAACAAAAAAAACAAAACAAAAAACCTGCCTGCCAATGCAGGAGATTTAAGAGACACAGGTTCAACCCCTGAGTTGGGAAGATCCCCTGGAAGAGGGCCATGGCAACCCACTCCAGTATTCTTGCCTGGAGAATCCCATGGACAGAGGAACCCGGCAGGCTACAGTTCATGGGGTCACAAAGAGTCAAACATGACTGATGAGCTAACACTTTCTGAACTTCAGCACTATTTTGAGCAGGATAATGCTTTGCGGTAGATTATCCTGTACATCATTAGATGTTGAGCAGCATCCCTGGCCTCTGACCACTAGATGCCAATAGTACCTACCACTCAAGACAAAAGTATGTTCATACTTTGCCAAATCATGCCTGGTTTAGAATCACTGGTGTATGACATTTTAACTAAATCCTTTTAATTTTGAAATTGAACGAAGCCTATCAGGACAATGGTTCTCAGGACAATTCCACTTTTCAGGGAACAGAATTGTGGACTCATCATATCTCCTCTCCTGCTCTTACTCTCTCCCTCCTACTCTTGTTTCCAACCTGAGGAATGCCACCCACCCACTAACGAGGGACCAGAGAACTGGAAGAGACCATGTTCCTGGGCCTGAGGGTTTTCCTAATTCTCATCAGATATTTCTCTTCTGATTCAAGTTTTTGTCTAGCCCTGATTAGCACACTATCATCACCAAGACTAAGAACAAAGCCTTTGTAATTGGCTTGACAAGCATACCATGTTAAGAGCACTGTTTCTAGATTTACAAATCCAAGACATGATTGAAAGCGTCACGCTCTCAGCATAGGAACAATATTCCCATAATCAAACATCCAAAGCAAATTGTATGAGTATTTGTATTATCCAGGATTTCAAGGTTCTGTTTGAGAGCAGAGAAGCCAAGTAGAAATATGCCAACTAGTTCAGTAACCCCCTTTCTCCTTCGTACACAAATAGAACTCTTGTTTACATTATCTTGTCCACAGTTTTGACATGAATTCCCCTAAACATTCTAAATTTATGAGTCAGAAATAACTGTTACTGAGTCAAAACTATAAGTGAGAGATATGACTAGCCTAAAAAGACCAGAGGCTTCCCAGGTGGAACGTTGGTAAAGAACCCGCACGCCAATGCAGGATACACAAGAGATGTATATTGAATCCCTGGGTGGGGAAGATCCCCTGGAGAATGGAGGAGGGAATGGCAACCCACTCCAGTATTCTCGCCTGGAGAGTTCTATGGACAGAGGAGCCACACGGGCTACAGTCCATGGGGTCACAAAAAGTGGGACACATGAGCGACTGAGCACAGAAAGACTGAAGAAGGCTTTAAAATATGTTCCTAAACTACCCATTCTTTCTGGCATAAATGATGAAACAGCATAGTGTCTGTGTGATATACAAGGTGACAAAGACTATGAGTGTATACTCTCTTAGTAATTTGGCCAAATAAAATGTCCTCTACAAAGCTATTCTGTAAATAACTTCTATAAAGTTCTATGATATTCCTATCATGTCTTTTAAATAAATCTCTACAGGTGTAGTTAAAATGGTAAACTTAAAGACAATATCAAATGAGTCCAATAATGAAATTTATCCTTACAAGGAACATTTTACATTTATATAGAGAAACATAGTTTTTCATTTACATAGGGTATGTATTTGAAAGATCAAAAAGTCACACAGCTGATTTCTGGGCCCTCCTTAATAGAACAGGTCTTAATAGAGTTAGAAGTCAGTGAAATCAGAGGAAAAAAAATGTCCTTTCAATTCACAAAATCTTTATATATGTATAATCTGGTCTAAGCATTCAGAAGAAGAGATAATTGCATAAGTTAAAGAACTGTGACTTAATGAAGTAATTGAAACCAAAGTTAATTAAACTTTGAATCTTCTTTCTTTTGTTCCAATCCCATTTTAAAACTTGGTGTTAAAGTAAAAATGATTTCCATTAGGCAAATAATTAAAATGGAGAATCCATTTATGAATGTAGCAAAGTGTATAGACCCAATGTACATCAAATAAATAAATTTCTATACACATTTTCATTCTAAATGAAAATTTAAATTAGATTTTGCTTTAAATGTGTTTGTGTCTGTGTGTTCAGCCTCTCACTCGTGTCTGACTTTCTGCGACCCAATGGACTGGAGCCCACCAGGCTCCCCTGTCGATGGGATTCTCGAGGCAAGAATACTGGAATGTGTTCCCATTTCCTCCTCCAGGGGATCTTCCCAAACCAGGGATCAAACTCGAATCTCTTGCATCTCTTTCATTGGTAAGCGGATTCTTTACCACTGCACCACCTGGGAAAAGTCTATTTCTTACAGACTTGTTGTAAGAAATAAGATTATACATGTCAATGTACTATAAATCTTGATATGCTGTATAAAATGTGGCATTTGTTTGTGAAGTTTCCCCAGGTATTATGAAAGTGAAAGTGTGAAAGTGTTAGTCATTCGGTCATGTCCAACTCTTTGGGACCCCACAGACTGTAGCCCGCCAGGCTCCTCTGTCCATGGGATTCTCCAGGCAAGAATACTAGAGTGGGTTGCCAGTCCCTCCTCCAGGGGATCTTCCCAACCCAGGGATCGAACCCAGGTCTTTTGCACTGCAGATCGATTCTTTACCATCTGAGCCACCAGGGAAGTGAGATATTTCCGGTGATATATACCATCTCCCTATTGTTCCCCTCCTTGCCTTCCTCACTTAAATCGAGGATAAGTACCTTACCAGAAGGTTATGTTATATTAAGAAATTAGAAAACAGACATTGTAGAGGCTTCTTTGGTTGTCTAGTGGTAAAGAATCCACCTTTCAATGCAGGAGACATGGATTTGATCTCTGGTCAGGGAACTAATATCCCACATGCCATGAAGCAACTAAGCCTGTATGCCGCAATTGGACAAGCCCGCACACTGCAACTGGGACCTAATATGGCCCAAAATAAATAAATTTATTTTTTAAAAAACAGAAAGTACACCCCTTTAAATCAGTGACCAAATTATAAGTAAACACTAATTCCTCACCTATAAAACCCTTCAACTCACATGCATGGCATTTTGTTCCATTTCCTGAGTTAGAAGTTGCACTTTTGGCATCACCCAGCTCCTCAGCTTTCCTTGCATTCCTCTGCAGCTGCTAAGTGTTGGAAGCAGCAAGGAGGCCTTCTCATATGAGCCCCCAGAGCCTGTTTCTGCTCTATTCTCTGGTTACTTGTTGTATGATCACTAAACATTCCACTTATATTCATTGGAAAGACTGATGCTGAAGCTCCAATATTTTGGCCACCCGATGTCAAGAGCCAACTCATAGGAAAAGTCCCTGATGCTGGGAAAGATTGAGGACAGAAGGAGAAGGGGTGACGGAATATGAGATGGTTGGGTGGCATCACCGACTCAATGAACATGAGTGTAAGCAAACTCTGGGAGATAGTGAAGAGCAGGGAAGCCTGGCGCACTGCAGTCCGCAGGGTCACAAAGAGTCAGACACAACTTAGACTTAGCAACTGAACAACAACAAATGGCTACTGGTCATGGCCCAGCACTCCAAGATAAGGATTCCTGGTTAAACACAAGGCTCAGATCATCACCCTCAGTGATGCCACAGGAAGGCTTATGTGGCCAGTCACACCACTGCCTTGGCACAGTGTAGAGCTACAACTACAAAACCTGAGTTGCAGCCCTCTTATCTGAGCAGGAAAGAGCTGGTGTTACCCCAAACACAACAAGAGCTGTCAGCACAGGACTGGAGCCAAGGTTCTGCCATCGTGTAAGCTTTTGTGTTCAGGCAAGTAGATGATGTTCATCAAATCATGCAGCTTAAAAGGCCTATAGCCTGAGGGTCAGGGACCCTCTCCCGGAGTCTAACATCTGCACTTGCTCGATCTCTCTGCAATGCCCCAGAATGTGATGAGAAACGGGGGACCTCTTATGGCTCCTGTCTCCGGGAGTTTTCCCCATAAATGCTGCTCCAGCCAGCCTCGTGCATGTGCTGCTGGGCCATTCGCCCTTGATATACAAGAGCTGGTGATAAATCAGGCACTGGAGACACAAAAGTAAACAAAACGGAAAGTTCCTGCCCACAAGTTTACCTTCCCCTGGGAAGAGAGAAAGCCAACAAACACATCTACAGATAATGTACCAAGTGGTGGTAAGTGATGTGAAGAATAATAAAGCAGTGGAAAGAGCTAGATCAATCATGGAGGTACACAGGGTGGACCGTGAAAGTGACATCTGAGCAGTCAGTGACACTGGAGCCAGCTAAAGGAAGCGAGCGATTGAGCCACGGGAAAAGCATTCTTGGCCGAGACAGCTCTGTTCAAAGGTCTTGAGGCAGGAGAGTATGGTGTGTGTCTGAGGAAGAGCAAAGAGGCTCTCGCTGTCCCAGGAGGTCAAGAGCAGAATGGGAGGGGATGAGATCCTTCAGACCTTGGCATAGGCTGTGGGTTTTACTTTGATCCACACAGAATGCCAGGCTTCCCAGGTGGCTTAGTGGTGAAGAATCCGCCTGCCTATGCAGGAGACATAAGAGACTCCAGTTTGATCCCTGGGTGGGGAAGATCCCCTGGAGGAGGGTATGGCAACCCACTCCAGTTTTCCTGCCTGGAGAATCCTATGAGGCACCTGGAGGGCTACAGTCCATAAGGTGGCAAAGAGTCGAACACGACTGAAGTGACTTAGCACGTACACGCACACAGAAAGCCCGTGGAGGAAGTCAACTCAAGTTTCAGAAAGATCCCTGGGGTTTCCTGCGGGGGAGAGACAGGGTAGGGAGAAGCATCTGAGGAAATGTAGACGTGAAACGGAGCAGGACCCTATCATTCTTGACCCGGTATCCTCAGCCCATCTTTTGCTCATGGAAAAACTTTAGCCAAAGAATAAGTTTAATCAGAGAAGTGAGAAAATACAAAGAAAAGCAGTCAGACAGGGCAAAACAATAGTAGTTTAGTTAGTAAGCATAGTCTAGGACCTTTCATTCCTTCCCAAGGGCTATAGATAATATTCTGAACCATATCCTGTGAGCTGTCTTATAGATCCTGAAACTCCCACCAGATGGAAGAAGTTAACTGCATGATAACCAGACTATAGCCATGACATGCTGCTGCTAAGTCTCTTCAGTCGTGTCCGACTCTGTGCGACCCCATAGATGGCAGCCCACCAGGCTCGCCCGTCCCTGGGATTCTCCAGGCAAGAATACTGGAGTGGGTTGCCATTTCCTTCTCCAGTGCATGACATAAGCTGCCATAATTCCAAGAACTGGCCTCAAGGAAATGGGAACAAACTGACTGTGGGACTGAAGAGTAACTGTACTTGGTCAGACAACAGATGAACCATTTCAAGATGACTGTCAGGGCTGACTGCGTTGTTTCCGCATGGAGCCCCCTCCCTCTGTCTATAAGAGTTCTTATCCCTTGATTGTCAGGGGACTGGTGGAGGGGTGGAGAAAAGCTGAACTTTGGACAAGCACCCTCCCACCCCCACCCCACCTTCCCAGCATCCAAAATAGAGCAAACTTGCCTTTCCACCAACTTGGCCTCTTTATTGGCTTTTAAGTGATGAGCAGCCAGACCCCACTTTTGGTTACAGAATCAGGAAGGTGATTAGGGATGGATTATAATAATCTTCACAAGAGATTTGGTAGCTCAGCGTAGGATGAGAGGTCATAGAAGTCATGAGAAGAGGCTGGATTCGGGAAATATTTCAAAAAATAGAGCTGACAGGATTTGCTAATGAATTTCACATGGAATTTGAAAGAGATAAGTTAAGAATGACAATATTTTTTTTGGCCTAAGCAACTGAAAGCCATTTACTGACATGGGAAACTGTGGGATGATCAAGTTTGTAAGGGCAAAGTGAGTTCAAGTTGAGACAAGTTAAGTTTGAACAGCCTCTTAGACCAAGTAGTGAAAAGTGAGTGTCTTAATCACCAAGTCATGTCTGACTCTTTTCAACTCCATGGACTGCAGCACACCAGGCTTCCCTGTCCTTCACTATATCCCAGAGTTCACTCAAACTCATGTCCATTGAATTGGTGATGCCATCCAACCATCTAATCCTCTGTCACTCCCTTCTCCTCCTGTCCTCAATCTTTCCCTGTATTGCTCCATTCAAATTTTTTCACTTGTATTATAAACAAGTATGGATCTGTGAAAACCACAATGTAAAATGTACTTCTTACTGACAGTACCAGTCAAAAATTCCTTGTATGAGTTCTTTTTCTGTTTTAACTAGCTAGAGTAAAGGTTCTATTGTTTGCAATTCAGAATTCACTGATACTCTCTAATATGAACAGACCAAGAGTGCATCTCATTCTCATCTCTTTCCACTGTTCTCTAAGCCCTGCTTATTCATCATCTAATAACTATCAGTTAACCCCTAGCTCATCGGAGAAGGCAATGGCACCCCACTCCAGTACTCTTGCCTGGAAAACCCCATGGATGGAGGAGCCTGGTGGGCTGCAGTCCATGGGGTCGCTAGGAGTCGGAGACAACTGAGCGACTTCACTTTCACTTTTCACTTTCATGCATTGGAGAAGGAAATGGCAACCCACTCCAGTGTTCTTGCCTGGAGAATCCCAGGGACGGGGGAGCCTGTTGGGCTGCCGTCTATGGGGTCACGCAGAGTCGGACACGATCGGACACGACTGAAGTGACTTAGCAGCAACCCCTAGCTCATAGCAGATATCAAATCAGCTCCTTCCTAAGACGTATGTCATAGTTAGTGTATGCGAAGGGCAACCAGGAAGAAAGTCTACATAAAACTAAAATCCTCTAGTTTATTTTATATAGATATCTATGTTTGTGATGTTAGTTATACTTGCCTTAAAATTTTCTCAAATGAACTTGTTTTGTGAAGTTGAAACTAGTGGTTATGATCATCGCTTATTTATGCATTTTTTCTTTTTTTTTTTAATGTAGACCATTTTAAAGTATTTATTGAGTTGGTTACAGTGTTGTGTCATTTTAAGTTCTGGGTTTTTGGTTGTGAGGTATGTGGGATCTTAGCTCCCCGACCAGGGAGCGAACTCCCTGAATTGGAAGGTGAAGTCTTAATCATCGGACAACCAGGGATGTCCTAACTCTTGTTTTTTCTCCATCTGTCCCAAGTGTTCTCTTGACTCTCTTTGAGTGGAGTTAGGATGACCTAACCAGGTACATCTCCTTTCTCAAAAGCAGATATCAAAGACAACAAGCCTACCCAGCTTGATGCTCATGAGAAACGTGTTTCTGATTTTCACCTACAGCATACAATAAGCATAGTTCTATTACCTAATGCATGCTCAGTCACTTCAGTCGTGTCCGACTCTCTGCGACCCCATGGACCATGGCCCTCTAGGCTCCTCTGTCCATGGGATTCTCTAGGCAAGAATACTGGAGCAGGTTGCCATTTCCTTCTCCAGTGATAAAGTATGAAGTGAGTGAAATGAGTGAAGTCGCTCAGTCATGTCTGACTCTTTGAGACCCCATGGACTGTAGCCTAGCAGGCTCCTCTGTTCATGGGATTTTCCAGACAAGAATACTGGAGTAGGTTGCCATTTCCTTCTCCCTCTATTACCTAAACATAATGTCATATGCAATGTTATTCAAAGTTGTGGCCTGTTCGGGATGCCTAAAGAGTATGTCCCAAAGTCCCCTAGATATATTACAATCTACCCCTGCATTAATCCAGAGGAACAGAGTTGTATTCCTAGAATGTTGTATTCCTAGAACACAGTTGTTCCCTTATTGAATTATGTGAGGATGAGCAGAGTCCCCTCTACACCAGGAATGTACTGGCTTTGGTGCTATTTCGTTACCCCTTGCTCTTTCTCTGTATTTTCCCTCATGCACTGTTTTTTTAATGTTTTTTCATTTATATTTGGCTGTGCTGGGTCTTCCTTGCTGCTCGGGTTTTTCTCTAGTTACCGTGCACAATCTTCTCATTACAGTGGCTTCTCTTATTGCAGAGCATGAGCTCTAGGGCACGAGGGCCTCAGTAGTTGTAGCACGAAGGTTCAGTTGTTGTGGCTCCCAGGCTCTAGAGCACAGGCTCAATAGCTGTGGCTCACAGGCTTAGTAGCCCCTCAGCAGGTGGGATCTTCCCAGATCAGGGGTCAAATCCACGTCTCCTGCATTAGCAAGCAGATTCTTTGCCACTGAGCCACCAGGAAGCCCCCATCATGCACTGTTTTGTATGACTCTACTATATTTCACAGATTTCTGCAAGCTACCTTCAAGCTTTCTTTGGAATGAGACAAGGTTTTTCCTATCCACAGACCCACACACAGAAGACCCAATTCAACTCAGGCCTCAATTACTATAAAAACTTTCTGGCTGGTTTTCCTGCCTGTTTTCTCCTCTCACAATGTTGGATTCCTCTTCCTCAAACTGATTTCATCCCTTCACCCAGCTGCTCACAATCGCGGTTGCTTGGTAATATCACCGTGGTAGATGTAGTCTTCAGGCTTGCATTCAGAGCCCTCCATCATGTGCCCACACACTTCCAATTATATCTCTCATGCTCAACTGACACAGAGCCTCTGCTTCAGGTCATCCAAAATGATGTCATCCTCATCTTGCCATTCACAATCCTGCAGAACCCAACTCCTGCAACTACCATCTATACTGCCTTTGGAAAACCACCTAAACTGCAGCTTTCCCAGCTTCGGTTTCTTCAGTTATTTAATAGAAAATGGAGATGGATGGATAGACAATGGGGTCCTACCGTAGAACACAGGGAATTATATTCAACATCCTGTGATAAACCATAATGGAGAAGAATATTTTAAAAAAAGAATGCCTACATGTGTATAACTGAGTCACTTTGCTGTGCAGCAGAGATTGGCACAACATTGTAAATCAACTATTGGCTTCCCAGGTGGCACTAATGGTAAAGAATCCGCCTGCCAATGCAGGAGACATAGGAGATGCAGGTTAGATCCCTGGGTCAGGAAGATCCCTTGGAGGAGGCACAGCAACCCACTCCAGTATTCTTGAAGAATCTCCCACTGGAGAGTCCCAGGGACAAAGGAGCCTGGTGGGCTACAGTACACGAGGTCGCAAAGAGTTGGACATGACTGAAGGGACTCAGTAGCAGTGTACTTCAATTAAAAAAGAAAAGAAAATAGGAGACTGACCTAAAGAATACTATGCTTAGTGAAATAAGTCAGACAGAGAAAAACACTGTATATCATTTATATATGGAATCTAAAAGGTAATACAAATGAATACAAAAGAGAAGCAGACTCACTGATATAGAGAACAAACTAGTGACTACCAGAAGAAAGAGAGAAGCAGGAGGGACAAATTAGAGGTATGGGATTCACATATACAAACTATGAATAAATAGATAAGCAACAAGGATATACTACACAGCACAGGAAATTATAGCCATTATCCTGTAATAACCTATAATGGAGTCTAATGTGCAAATCCATCCTAAAAGAGATCAATCCTGGGTGTTCATTGGAAGGTCTGATGTTGAAGCTGAAGCTCCAATACTTTGGCCACCTCATGCGAAGGGTTGACTCATTGGAAAAGACCCTAATGCTGGGTAGGATTGGGGGCGGGAGGAGAAGGGGACGACAGAGGATGAGATGGTTGGATGGCATCACCGACTCGATGAACATGGGTTTGGGTAGACTCCAGGAGTTGGTGATGGACAGAGAGGCCTGGCGTGCTGCAATTCATGGGGTCGCAGAGAGTCAGACACGACTGAGCGACTGAACTGAACTGAATGTGCAAAAATACTGAATCACCATACCAGACACCTGAAATTAATATTGTAAGTCAACCATTTTTGAATTTAAAAAATTTTTTATTTAAAAAAAGGAAAATGGAAATAATACTTTGCATGGTCTTTGTGAAAAGGGATAACATATGAAAGTGCCTAGATTAACCAAACACATAATGAACAAAAATGTCTGTCTTCTAAAGTGCCTGGCATATAGTTGGCACGAAATACAAAATGTTTCTGAATATACTATTTTTTTACTTCTGCTCATACTATTAGTATAACTCTGAAAAGCTCTATTCCCTTCTCAATCATTAGTTCCTAAAGAGTAGGCAAGGGTACCCAGCCCTTGGAGTCAGACAAAGGGAGGTCTGCATCCTGGCCCATTGCACTTACTGCTGCATCACCTCAGGCAGGTAGCATCAGCATCCTTCTGTGGGGCTCTTCCCTGGTGCTGCTGAAGCAGTGGACCCAGGAGCACAGGGAAGGGTGTCCAAGACACGACTGATACAGTCATACTGAACATAATCCGTACTGTATCTTCTACGACTATTTCCTTCATATTAAAAACTGACAAGTGTCTAGTTTGGCTCAGTTTGAGATAAGATGGTTGAGTTGGTCCTTTTACCCATGGCACTCAGGAATGGTAACAGTTGAGAGAGAACAACACATAGACTCTCAGGGGAAAATTTTCTAGCTATTAGCATGCTGAGAACAAGCCCAGCAGTAACCATATCACCTCCTCAAAGGGCCCCACGCTAAGAAATAAGAATGATGATAAAAAGGGACTTGCGATGAAATAAAAAGTTCAAATAACCATAACACTTGATTCCCAAGCCACTCTGGTTATATTTCTTTAACTTTATGTAAGTATCTCATGTTGTGGCTTTCCCAGTGGCTCAGCGGTAAAGAATCCACCTGCAGTGCAGGAGTCACAGGAGACTCAGGGTTGATCCCTGGGTCAGGAAGATCCCTTGGAGGAGGAAATGGCAACACACTCTAGTATTCTTGCCTAGAGATTCCTCTGGAGAGAGAAGCCTGGCAGGCTACTGTCCTTAGGGTACCAAAGAGTCAGACACGATTGAAACGACTTAGCATGCATATGTATGCAGGTATCTCATGTTACCTTTGCATATCTAAAATATAGAGCTTGACAGTGAGTGGGTGCTTTGTGTTTACTTTTGACTGAATACAGGCTTTGTCACCTCTAAAAATACATGACACATACTTTACCATGTGTAAAGTAGCTAGTGGGAAGCTGCTGTATAGCACAGGGAGCTCAGTTCAATGCTCTATGATGACCTAGAGGGGTGGGATGATGGGTGGGAGTAAGGTCAAAAGAGAGGGAATATATGTATACAAAAAGAAAAAGAAGTACATTTCAGAAAAGAAAGAGTGAACCCATGACAATGTTGTAAATCAACTATACCTCCAATAAAAAATTTTTTAAATCAAAAATTAAATAAAACACATGACACAAATCAAAAAATCACATTCCTTCTGTGATAAAGAATCCTCACAGAGAGTTTTTCCCAGATTCATCAGATCCAAAGATTAGCTACGGTACCAGCACATTTTGTCTTGGCACGGCCTTCATTGAAAGTTGTGCTAATTCTAAGAGTTCCCAACATCTCTAAGTATTAGATTACTGCTGAGACTAGTACTGCCAAACCCCACAGCAGCATCCCATCACCTACCCTACTCTGAAAGTGAAAACTGAAGGTGTCAGTCATTTAGTCAAGTCTGACTGTTTGTGACCCCATGGACTATAGACCACCAGGCTCTTCTGTCCATGGAATTCTCCAGGCAAGAATACTGGAGTGGGTAGCCATTCCCTCCTCCAGAGGATCTTCCTGACTCAGGGATCGAACCTGGGTCTCCTTCATTTCAAGTAGATTCTCTACCATCTGAGCTTCCAGGGTAGTTCCCAGCATCTTTAAGTATTATATTACTGACTAGATTGGTACTGCCAAACCCCACAGCAGCACCCTATCACCTACTCCACCCTAGTTTATCCCTATTCCTAACCAACTTTGAACCTAACGTGAAATAAAGAGAGTTATAGAATTTAGTTTCCTCTAGGTTTATTCCCTAATTCCCCTTTAGTCCACTCTGATTTATTTTACACTCTGTGTTAGGGATAGAATTGTGTCCCTCCCCAAAAAAAGACACGTTGCTGTTCTAAATCCCTAGTATCTCCGAATGTGACCTGACTTGGAAACGGGGTTGTTGCAGATGTACTTTGTTAAGGTGAGGTCATGGGCTTCCCCGATGGCTCAGTGCTAAAGAGTCAGCGTGTAATGCAGGAGACTAAAGAGATGCAGGTTTGATCCCTGGGTCGGGAAGATCCCCTAGAGAAGGAAATGGCAACTCATTCCAGTATTCTTGCCTGGGAAATCCCATGGACAGAGTAGGCTGATGGACTACAGTCCATAGGGTTGCAAAGTGTTGGATATGACTGAAGCGACGCAAGTATCTCAGGATACTTTTGCACACCTGACTCTGAAGCGGAGGTCATACTGGAGTAAGTGGGCTCTTAATCCAATATGACTGTGTCCTTATAAAAGAGAGAAACACAGAAGGAAGAGCCGTGTGATGACACAGAGACATGGGGAGAAGGCAAAGGAAGAACAGGCAAAGATTCAAGCGATGCTAAGACTTCCCTGGTGGTCCAGGGACTAAGATTCAGTGCTCCCAGTTTTGATCCCTGGTCAGGGAACTAGATTCCACATGCTGCAACTAAGAGTGAGAAAGCCACAATGAAGGTCGAAGATCCCATGTGCCTCAAGTAAGACCCAGCACAGCCAAATAAATACATTTTTAAAATAAATGAATAAATAATAAAGTGATGCTGTCACAAGCCAAGGAACATCTGAGGTTCCCAGAAGCTGGAAGACATGGGGGAAGGATCTTCCCTTGGAGGCTTCAGAGGGAGTCTGACCCTGATAACGCCTTGATTTTGGACCTGCAGCTTCCAGAACTCCAAAACAATAAATTTCTGTTGTTTGAAGCCACCCAGTTTGGGTATTACATTATCACAGCCCCCAGGAAATTAATGTACCGTGAGTCTTGCTTCATTCTCAGACTCGCTTAGAATATGAGCTCCCCCACTCTGCACAGCACTAGACAGAACATATGTCAGCCTTCCCTGTGCCATTTTGCATTGCCTTGAGTTCCTTCTTCCTGAAATTGAAAAGGGCTCATGGATTGTTGTGGTTAAGTTGCTGACTCTTCTGCGACCTCATGGACTGTAGTCTGTCAGGCTCCTCTGTCCATGGGATTCTCCAGGCAAGAATATTGGAGTGGGCTGCCATTTTCTTCTTCAGGGGTTCTTCCTGACCCAGGGTTCAATCCCTGGGTCAGGAAGAACCCTGCAAGAGCAGGCGGATTCTTTACCACTGAGCCATCAGCAAAGCTGGTGCTCATGGATACCCATGGATTCATGGCCGGCCACCTTGTCTCTAAAGTCCTCACACTTTATCCCCAGCAGCATAAAAGTGTCAGGGCAGTGCAATGACATTTAAAGAGGAGATCCTTCCAATTCAACAGTTAAAAGCCCACACAACGTACCCATAAAGTGAAAGTCGCTCAGTCGTATCCGACTCTTTGTGACCCCATGGATTGTATAGTCCATGGAATTCTCCAGGCCAGAATACTGGAGTGGGTAACCTTTCCCTTCTCCAGGCGATCTTCCCAACCCAGGGATCTAACCCAGGTCTCCTGCATTGCAGGCAGATTTCTTACCAGCTGAACCACAAGGAAAGCTCAAAATACTACAGTGGGTAGCCTATCCCTTCTCCAGCGGATCTTCCCGACCCAGGAACAGAATCAGGGTCTCCTGCATTGCAAACAGATTCTTTACCAACTAAGCTATCATAAACTACCATAAATATGTTCCTAGAGGAGGGCATGGTAACCCTACTCCAGGATTCTCGCCTGGAGAATTCCATGGACAGAGGAGCCTGGTGGGCTATAATACATAGTGTCACACAGAGTCAGACAGGACTGAAACTACTTACTAGCATGCATGCACTGTTTCCAGACATCACATTTTTCAAGCAGCTCCTAGAAATACTCTCTACACTGACTCCAGGGAGCTGACCACTCCGCATCCAGTCATGTTCGATTTGGACAAGGATGGCAGCTGTGGTCAACGGAACCACCTGCAAAACAGCAGCTGAGTACTGCGAATGCAGCCAAGGGCTTGTCTGATGTCAGGTTGGGTGAGAGTCCCAGGAGTGGAAGCCATCTAGCGATGCCTCCCCTTTTTCATGGTTTATGTTTTTAATTATACTCCAGTTCAGTGAAACGCTCCAAGAGTAGGGCTCAGATTTGACTTTTAAGAACCAGCTGTTTGACGTCTCCTTTTAAATTAACATAGGCAAACAACGTTATCTCCGTGTTAACAAAGGAACCGTTTCCTCCGCCCTTTGCGTTCCTCCTAGAGACTTGGGTAAATGAAGGCCTCACTCAGGCCTCCTCGCCAGCGCATTTGCTCAGGGCGGAACCGGTGCCAATTCAGCCAGCTCCTTTATGGGAAATGACATTCGGCAGCCGGGCCTGGATCTCCCGTAAGCCCCACATATTGTGGAGGCAGCTCGGAGGCCACGCTTGGCTCAGTCAGATGGTGCCCACAGCTGCCGATGGTGCCCTGAACCACTCTGACCTCCTGTGCATCGTTTTACTTGGGCTTTCCTGGAAACCTCCTTCCTCCCATGCCTTTCTATGCCCCTCTGCCCACAGTCAGGATAACAGACATGTCCTTGTCAGGATGATTAATAATAATAATAACAATAAAACTTAGAGCTGATGCACGTTATTGTATAGCAGAAACTAATACAACACTGTAAAGCAATTATCTTCTAATAAAAAATAAATAAAATAATAATAATAATAGATGATAGCAGTAATAAGGACTTCCCTAGTGCTCCAATGGTTAAGACTTCACCATCTAATTCAGGGGATGCAGGTTCCATCCCTGGTCATGGAGCTAAGATTCCCGCATGACTCGGGGCCAAAAGCACAAAACATAAAACAGAGGCAATATTGTAACAGATTCAATAAAGACTTTAAAAATGGTCCACATTTTTTAAAAAAACTTTTTAAAAAATAATAATAAACTTTCAGGGAGCAGACTAATAGGAAAGGAAATGAAGTATGCTATGTAGTTTTTCTTGGGAGACAGGATTTTTTTTTTTCCTCCCTTTAAAATGTTAGCGTTTTTTTAGTTTTTCTGAAAGTGTAGGCTTTAGTTCTATGATTTGTTTGAGGAGCCAGAGAGGTTCTATCTGAGTGAATCTCTGACTTCAAGGCAACTTTTGGCTCCTGTTTCTCAAACCTACAAAGTAAGCACAGAGAAGGCTGGGGCACGGCTTAGAAAAGCCATTCAGTAGGTGCTACACAGGGGATTCCCAGGTGGCACTAGTGGTAAAGAACCCACTGCCAATGCAGGAGGCATGAGAGACACAAGTTCGATCCCTGGGTCAGGAAGATCCCTTAGAGGAGGTCATGGCAACCCACTCCAGTATTCTTGCCTGGAGAATCTCATGGACGGCGGAGCCTGGTGGGCTACAGGGTCGCAAGAGTCGACATGACTAAAGTGACTTAGCACAGACTTCAGAGCAAACAAGCACACAGTTTACATTTCCCCCTTGTGAGAAGCGAGGCTAGCAACCTAGGTGGGGAGAGGGATGTGGGTGGGGTGAACTTATACATAGTCATTTTATACTGTGCCATCTTGCAGCAGATTTTCTGAGGACTTTGTGTGGGTTTGTTGGGGAAGTAAAAATTGGGTCAGAATAGTTTCACACTCTACTATAACATTCCTTGCATTTTTTTTTTTTTTTTAACAGCCTCAATTTAGGCAAATCACATTCATGGATCATTGCTAATTTTCAAAACAATGACACAAGAAGGCTTTGGCTAAAAAGGAGTAACATATTCTAATCTATTCTTGCTTTCCCCTAATCTATCACCTCAATAACAAGGGATTCAAAACTGATTTGTAAATATCATGCCTATTTTGCCAGGAAGATGATAACAATGTCTTATGTAGAAAAATTTGAATAAGCCTGAATATTTTTTTTCAAAAGCAAAAGAGTATTTTTAAATGGACACAGGATTTTCCATATATATTTAGACAACATGATTATCTTATTTATGACTGAAAGGAAATAGAGAGTATCATAAAATATACTGAATGACAGAATCAGGATTCAAAATTATTTCAATGTAGGAAAATTACCAGAAAATTTGACATGATTGTATAGCATGATTGTAACATTTGTTATAAATGTAAATCCTGGCCCTTGGGGCTCAAAAGTAACAATTATACAAGGAAGGATGAGGCAGCTACAGTTAAATAGCAATCTTTGGGGAAATGACCAAATAAATTCTGTTGAGTACAAACTCAGTGATCAGTGACCTGCCAAGAAAGTTAACATCGTAGAGGTCCTTCTAATGACAAAATGAACTCAGACAAGACTCCTTCTCTCTTAATCACTGTCCAAGCCTCATCTGGCGTCTGGAAACCTCTGCTTCTAGGTAGTGCTCATTAAAAGGACCATTTCATCCAGACCATTTCTGAAAATTTGAAGATTCCCAAACTCTTTAATAATCTGAACACAGTTAAAGGCTTTCTGTGCAGAAAAATGCATATACATACAATTTTACATTCCCTTTCCAAATGCTCACAGATTCCTTAGAAAGTCTAAGACCAACAGTTATTTAGGGATGCCTGATTAGGAACTCCTGATCTAGAATGTAACCAGAGCAACCAGAATCAGAAGAGTTCTGGAACTGAGGTTCATCTTGACTCTCAAACTGAAAAGTCCTCTTCACTCACTCCTGTGGAATAAGTCAGGCGGTTCAAGACTGAGTCAGGCGGTTCAGAGAGGCAGTAGCTGACTTTCACCAGATCATGCTGGTCTACCATCACATAACCATGCCATGCACTAAATCCAATCATCTCAGCAAATGCCATTCAACTATCTAAAATCCTTCCTTCCATGAACAGACATTCAACTAAGTGATGTTTTTCCATTTTAACTTCTTACACATAATAGTTAAAATATTAGTTATAATTTATGAAGCACTTACCCCATGCCAGCCACCATGCCAAGCCCTGTAGATCCTTCTCCTTAGTTCAGGCGAGGACACTGAGGAAAGAGAAGTTGGACTCACTTAGCAGTGGTCACGCCCATGCCAGCTGTCTGCTCTGAACCTCATGCCTCCCGGCCTGATGAACAAAGCAAGCTGTCTTCCTTCAGGAAGTGCTGTTGGGTGTCCCTTTCCAGAGCTCTGGTTACCAGGTCACATTCACCTGCAAAGACAGAACACTCTTATTCATGAGGTTAGAGGCTTTGTGGAAATGTTACCCTTTAAAATTTTCAATTGTAATTTTCCTTTTGAATCTGCCTTAAGGTTTATAAAAGAAGGGCCCTCACCTTCTGTCACCTCGTGTTTATCTGCCACATGACCTGCCCTCTTCTAGCGACCCTGAGTCATCAATCTCCCACCTCCAGAATATAACCTTGGGCTTATACTCTAAGGACACGACTCTTCAGAGCTGTCATCTTTTTGTTGTTGTTGTTCAGCACCACGACCCTGACCTGAGCCCAGCACTTTTCATAAACAGGTGTGAACAAACCCGAGAGTGTTTCCCAGCTCCAGCTCCAGGGACAGGTAATAAAACTCACCCTGATGAATACCAGCTTCCAGAGGAACTTTAGGTTGTGGAATCTCTTTGTCTCATAGAGGATTCAGCAACAGAAGCCAAGAGGTAAACTAGCAATACCAGTGTCTGGTCCCTTTCTGCCATTTCCCTGCAACTATTTTTTTCTTTTTAAGATTTTTTCTTTGATGCAGACCATTTTTAAAATCTCTATTGAATTTGCTACAATAATGTTTCTGTTTTATGCTTTGGTTTTCTGGCTGTGAGGCATGTGGGATCTTAGTTCCCTGACCAGGGATCAAACCAGCCCTCACACTGGAAGGCAAAGGTTTAACCATTGGATCACCAGGGAAGTCCCTCCCTGCAACTAGTTTCTGGTGAGTGAGCTACTGGTTGACAATCTCCACCTCCCTCCCTGCCATCTTCTCCCACCACCTCTCTCTCTCTTAGGTCCCTAGACCTTTAGCTCCCAAGGGTTACCCTCTTGTTCCGCTCTGAATTTCTGGACCAGAGAATACAGGCTATCTGTAAGAGAGTTCCATTTTGTGTTCACTGGACCAAAGAAAGCAGATAAATTATTACCAGAGTCATTATAAGTTAACAGAACATAAAATATTCAAGTCCTTCACTACAGTCTCCTCTGACCTGCGTCTTGTGCTATGGAACTCTGAGTTTGTTCTCAAGAATAGGAGATCACCCAACTTAAACTGCAGTGGTAAGAAAGGGAGGAGGTGCGCCCCCACCCGGATCCCACAAGAAGCCCATTTCCAGAGCACTGGCCCACAATTCGGGTTCCTGCACAAATGTGCCTCACAAATAATAACCTCGCTGCACATCAAGCTGGGAAATGAACGCTGGCAGAGTCCTGCTAAATTCCCTTAAACTGGCCCCTGGCGGGAGCAAAACATCCCCAAATGCATTTGTTGTATATCAAGGTGGTATTTCTAAAGACTGTCCTTAACATGTATTTTTCTAAAAATCTCCTAATAAACATATCTGATAAATCATGATGATGGCCTCCATATTTCTTTGTTTAATTCTCAGTTTCCTTCTAAGACCTTCTTGAAGTTTGGTGGTAACGGATCATTACGTCCATAATGTGCTCAATGTTGGAGTGAATTTTGAACAGTTTTTAGGCTGCATACTGTTTTCTTCCAGATAATTTACTGGATTAAAATTAGCAGTGTGAAAAGCTGTAGAGAAATCTAAATGCCTGCCAAATCAAAGAAATAATCACATTTTTATGAATATTTAATATCATAGTCATGGCAAATAAGGCAAGTAATTAGTACTTACCATAAATTTGCAAAGTATTATTTTATGTAAATGTTACATTCTACTAGTTTGATATGAATTATTCATTGTATAACCAGACACTGACACAAACCAGTAAACATTTAAATCTATGTGCTATTAGTTTACTTACCTTCGATGATTTTGTGCAGAATATACACCTATTGTTTTCCATGAGTCCATGTTTTCCCTCTTGCCCCCGAAAGGGACAAAAGACAATGAGAAGAATGTTGTTTAAAGCTATCTACTAGGTATTCAATAGTAAAGAAACCTAAAATGCAAATATGAAATGTGTGGTCCTCTTATGTGTACAGATGAAGAGCCCCCAGCTCCATCTCTGCCTTCCTACCTAGCATGTGGATTCTTTTCGGTGAAGAGCAGTTATGAATGATGTTATGAGAACAAATATGGAGAAGAATAACTGTATGTTACAAACTCTGCAGTGAGGAATTAATCCTGTCCCACAAAGAGGTCTGGCCTTTGCCCTCAGCCACTGAGACTCCAGGCTCCTGGAAGGTCATGGCTAATAGCAGGGTCTTTGTTTGCCCAGGGGCTTTGGCCACCAGACAGTCTAACAGTGCGATTTATCTTAGGCTACATGGATCAGCTGCTCTCTGGAGGAATTCGAAACTAAAGGTATCAACCATCTCTGGAAGGGCTGAAGACTGAAAAACAGCCATATGGGCAATTTGCGATGGAGCCCCATAAAAACGCTGAATACCGAGGCTCAGGTGAGCTTCCCTAGTGGAAAATACCTTGTGCATGTTATTACACATGGATGTAGGCAGAATGAATGCTGTCCACATCTCCCCACGGAAAGGACCACTGGACACTGAGCATTTGGAACCCTCACGGACTCTGCCTTATTCATCTCTTCCCCAGGCTGATTTTAACCTATATCCTTTCTCTGTTATAAACCAGAACAGTGAGTGACAGATTTCAGTGGGCTCTGAGAGTCCTTCTAGCAAATTACTGAAACTGACAGTGGTTTGGGGAACTCTCCCCCAAACCTGCACTTGGCATCAGAAGTGAGGACAGTGCTGTGTGAACTAAGCCCCTTTAACCTTGCAGTTGGCTAAATCTGGCATAACAGACAAGACAAGGAGAAACCGGATTCTGTACCTGAGAATGGAAAAAGAAGAGTATCTCCTTAGGAGTCAAAGGGTAGGTCTCTAAGCCCTGGTAGCTCAGATGGTAAAGAGTCTGCCTGAAATGCTGAATACCTGGGTTTTATCCCTGGGTGGAAAAGACACCCTGAAGAAGGGCATGGCAACTCACTCCAGTATTCTTGACAGAGAATTCCATGGATAGAGGAGGCTGGCGGGCTACAGTCCATGGGGTCACAAAGAGCTGGACACGACTGAGCAAACAACACTTTCACTTTTCTTTCTAAGCCCATCAGCAGTCTGCTGTGACGGGCTTTTCCTTTCCATCAATTTTCTTCCTGAGAGTCTCACTGACTCTGCCCTGACTTTGGGAGGTCAACTGAGCTCGGATCTGATCCCAGAGATGCAATACCAAAAAGGACCAAGCCATAGGATCCTCCCAAGCAGCAGCTCTTCTAAGAGTCACAATGCTCCCAGAATCTTCCCCAGTCTCTGCATGGATCACGTCCTGCTCTCCTTCAAGTCTGCTCACACATCGCCTTCCCAGTAAGCTTCCCTTAATGATGGTCTTACTGGAAATTAAACCACACCCCTACCCCAGCTTCTCTGTTTTATTTTTCTTCACAGCATATATCTCTAATACATTGTGTGTGTGTGTGTGTGTGTGTGTGTGTGTGTGTTAGTAGCTCAGTCGTATCTGATGCTTTGCAACCCCATGGACTGTAGCTCACCAGTCCATGGGATTGATTCTCCAGGCAAGAATACTGGAGTGGGTTGCCATTCCCTTCTACAGGGGATCTTCCCAGCCCAGGGATCGAACCCAGGTAACCCGAATTGCAGGCAGATTCTTTACCATATGAGCCACCAAGGAAGCCCCTAACACCCTATGTATGTTACTAATTTGTCTTATTTTCTGTCTCTACCCATGAAAATGTCAGCTCTCATTTTGCTGTTGTTGAGTCACTCAGTCGTGTCCGACTCTTTGCGACCCCATGGACTGCGGTACACCCGGCATCCCTGTCCTGCACCTTTCCTTAAGGCAGAGATTTTTGTCTCCTTTTGTTCACTCACATCCCCACACCCCAAACAGTGACTTGGCAGAGTAAATACTCAACAAATATTTGCTGAACAAGTAAAGAATAAAGCATACTCTACAGGAAATTCTTAGGGGAGACAGTGTGTCCATAGGAGATCTGGGGGTGGGGGTGAGGGGCTGTCCTGAATCTGACACACTGCTTTCACTTGGATTACATTTAGCACAACAGTGAAAGGGCATAATTTTCTAGAGATCTTTTTTTATTCACCCTCATCACAGATTCATAAGATGTTGGGGGGAAAAAAGAAATTTAAAATTCTCGGTATCAAAGCAGAAGTGTGGGGAGCCCACCACTACCTGGAGAGTCTATCTTAGTCTCAAGGTGCTCAAAATGATTAAAGGGGCAGTTGGAAAGAAACATGTGTCGGTAAAACCTAGAAAACATCTGAAGTCCTGGGTGAGAGGTGGGGAAAGGCAGAATGGATGGCTCAGTTCTGTCTTAGAGGCAAAGCCACAAGAATCGGCATGCCCACATCTGCTCCGTATTCACGTGGCCCAAAGTCCTCCAGCCATGTGTCCTTTGGAAATACAGAAAAAATCTCTTGATCAGTCACTTGTTTCACTGTGGCTCCTGAAACTCACACAATCATCCAACAGAGTTGTTAAAACCACTGTTTAAGAATCACTGCAAAAGATACAGCCTGAACTAAACACACACCTTCCCTCATCCAGGAGGGCACACAGACTAAGTCAAAGCTAATCCACTCAAGGGACAGTGAAATAAATAGGGGGAGTCATTAAGGTACATCGGGTATTGGTCCACTTGAGTTTTCCAAATGGTCAGTTTCAGACCTGACCTTTCCCTTTATTTAGGAAGCCAACCAAATACAGTTACAGAATGGCCCGTTCTGGGTCTATAAATACCAACCTGAGTAAAGAAGTCCTTGGGTTCCAAGAAAATAGCAAGCAGATCAGTGAGGCAGTAGCAATGATAACGCTATTCATTGAAAAAAATGTACTAAACAGAAGTCTCTTAAAGGTTGATGAAAGTGTCAAAGAAAGTTTACAGAAGAACATTTAGCCCCATTCTTGTAAAACTTGCTCTTCTTTTAGACTTCCCTGGCCGACCAGTAGCTGAAACTCCACACTTCCACTGCACAGGTACATGTCTGATCCCTGGTAGGGGAGCTAAGATTCTACTTGCCATGAGGCATTGCCAAAAAAAAAAAAAAAACAAAAAAACAACCTTTCTTCCTTGACAGGAGGGAGAGAAAAATGAGAAAGTGATGGTCAATGTTCTAGTTATGCAAGATAAATAAGTTCTGAAGATCTGCTATCCAGCGTGGAGCATACAGCTAACACACTTACTTTATACTGAAAATTTGCTAAGAGAGTAGATGGAATGTCAAGCCTTCTCACTACCCCAAAAAATGATAATGATAATCAAGGGAGCTGGAGGAAATTTTGGGAGATGAAATATAAATATCTATGGCATTGATGGAGGCGATAGTTTCACAGGTGTACGGTGATGGTGGTTGAGTCACTAAGTCATGTCCGACTCTTGCGACACCATGGACTGTAGCCTGCCAGGCTTCTCTGTTCATGGGATTCTCCAGGGAAGAATACTGGAGTGAGTTGCCATTTCCTTCTCCAGGGGATCTTCCTGACCCGAGAATCGAACCTAGGTCTCCTGCACTGCAGGCAGATTCTTCACCAACTGAGCTTCAAGGGAAGCCCTCATGAGTCTATGCTTATCCCCAAACTCATCAAGTTGTATACATTTAACATGCACAGCTCTTTACATGTAAAACATACCTCAATAAAGTGGTTTAAAAAAAAAAAAAACCTTGCCAAATTGGTACAATCACTATGGAAGACAGTATGGAGTTTCCTCAAAAAGTTAAAAATTCTGCTTCTGGGTATTTACCTGAAGAAAATGAAAACATTAATTCAAAGAGCTATACGCACCCCCACATTCACTGCAGTATTATAACAATAGCCAAGACATGGAAACAACCTAAATGTCCATCAACAGCTGAATGGATAAAGAAAGTGTGATATAGATCGACAGTGGAATAATACTCAGCCTTTTATACAGTTCATGAGGTTCTCACAGCAAGTATATGGGATGGTTTGCCATTCCCTCCTCCAGTCAACTCTGAATATTCACTGGAATGACTGATGCTGAAGCTGAAGCTCCAGTATTCTGGTCATCTGATGTGAACAAATGACTCATTGAAAAAGTCCCTGATGCTGGGAAAGATTAAGGGCAGAAGAAGCAAAGGGCATCAGAGGATGAGATGGCTGGACAGCATCACTGATGCAATGAACAAGAACTTGGGCAAACTCCAAGATGGTGAGGGATGGGAGGCCTGGAGTGCTGCAGTCCACGGGGTCACAAAGAGTCAGACACAATTGGGCGACTGAAAACAACAACAATAATACTCAGCCATAAAAAAGAATGAAATCTTGCCATTTGTAACAACATGGACAGACCCTGAGGACACTCCGTTAAGTAAGTCAGAAAAATACCATGTGATATCATTTAAATGTGGAATCCAAAAGCAAAAAATAACACACAAAAATGAGCTCACGGATACAAAGAACAGATTGGTTTTTGCCAAAGGTAGGAATGGGGTGTGACTAAAATGGATGAAGGTGGTCAACAGATATAAATTTCCAGTTATAAAATCAGTAAGCCATAAACATGTAATGTATATATAGCGTGGTGACTATAGTTAACAAGACAGTATTGCATATTTGAAAGTTGCTAAGGGAATAGATCCTAAAAGTTCTCATAACACAAAAAAAGAAATGTTACAACTATGTACAGTAACGGATATAAACTAGACTTATTGTGGGAATCACTTCACAATATGTACAAATATTGAATCATTACACTGTACACGTGAAACTAACAGGTCAAATACACCTTAGTTTCTCTTTGCCCTGATACTCCCATGCTCACAGAAGCAGACCATTTCAACTGGCAAGATTATTTAAAATAAGTAAATGAAATGAAATGGCTGAATTAAGTGAAGTCAAAGGACTGAGAAAGTGTATAATGCTCTAGGTTGCCCTGTTTTACAGGAAATTTCAAGCTTCAAATCACTCAATTCAATCGTTTGAAGAAAATCAACTATGAAGTTGGACTTCCTGGATTAAAATCTAAACTCCGTCATCTAAAATCTATTTGACCTTAAGTTACTAAAATTTTATCAAATGAGAATAACATCACCTCACATATGACTGTTGTGAGGGTCTGATGGCCAATTTCCTTTCCACACAGCACTTAAGAACTAGGACAGTATGTATGGTCTATTAAGTACTGTTGGTTTAATTATTGCTTTTGTTGTTAATCTCAACTCTTCCATTTTGAAAACTATTCCACTTGGCTGCTGAAAAACATTGTGCTATTGGAGAAAAGGGTCCGAAATATGAATAATTCTTCTGCCTGCCTCCGGAGGCTTACAATATTGTCTAGTTAGAAGCAAGCAATAGAACTTCTCAACTTAAAGGAGATTTTGTTTCCCCTTTGAGCTCTTCATTCAAATACACATGTAATTACTTAAAGAGGATGCTGAAGACAAACTTTAAATTTTATGTTGTTCAACTTAGGATGCAAAGATATTCACATATCCATATGAACATAATGCTTCGGTTTTTAAACTCAAACTTTGATTTAACGTAACCAGATGTTAAATAAACCATTTTGACTTTAATTTAAGCAGAGGCTGCAAGACAATAAATATCACATTTCAAAGTGAGATGCAAGACCACCAGTTAGAATGTGCATGGGACTTGCTTAAGAACTGGGATTTAATGCTTTGCTGACTACCCATCCTCAGTGAAGAAAAGATTAGGAGTACTGGAAAAAAAAAGAGAGAGAGAGAGAGATTATAAGGGGACTTTTTGGAGAACTTCTGTATGCTGTGAGTGGCAGCCCTCCCCAAGATTAAGGGACTTGGGATACAAGTCAATGCATGCCACTGACTTCAAGTCTAAAGAAAGGATTTCAATGAGACCCCTCTGAGAGCCTGCCATGCATCCTCTAGAGCTGGGGGTACATCTTGGACCGGTGTCTGACTCTGGGATTTTCAAAGAGAGGAAGATGACGGCCAGCTATCATGACATCGAAGTAAAGATGGCTCTCCGGGCTGCCGTACGCAGGAGAAGCGGGTTCAATTGCTGGGTTGGTACGCAGGAGAAGCGGGTTCAATTGCTGGGTTGGGAAGATCCCCCAGAGAAGGAAATGGCAAACCCATTCCAGTATTCTTGCCTGTAAAATCCCATGGACAGAGAAGTCTGGTGGGCTACAGTCCATGGGGTTGCAAAAGAGTTGAACATGACTTGGCCACTTGGCACACATGTAGAGTCCTAAGGGCAGAAGGGGTAAAAAAGCATTGTGGGAGATGAATGAAGGCATTTTCAGAGCCCCCCATCATGAGCCCCATGTGCTCAATGTGACATTAAGTTATTAGGCAGTATCCCCCCAAGCTCGCCAAGCTGGTTCTGACATATGCTTTCCATATTTCATAAGGCAGTGTGACACCTGGGGTGGTACCACATGAAGGGGGCTGAGAACACAGGGACTGTTGGGAGCCCCCAGTTCCACATATACCAGCCTCAGCCCCTTGCCACTCCCAGGCTATACGTGGGGAGGGAGAGGAGGCCATAGTGGTGTCTCAATGCCCACAGCTCCTAGCAAGCCCCCTTTCCAGTCTACTCCCAAATGTGTAGCCAAGAGATGAGCAGGGAGGTCTTCCCCGGTGGTTCAGTAAGAATCTGCCTGCCAAGGCAGGGAATGATCCTGGTCCAGGGTTCGATCCCTGGTTCAGGAAGATTCCACGTGCCATGAAGCAACTAAGCCCATGTGTCACAACTACTGAAGCCTGAGCACCTAGAGCTATGCTCTGCAACAAGAGAAGCCATCACAATGAGAAGCCCGTGCACTGCAATGAAGAGTAGCCCCTGCTCGACACAACTAGAGAAAGTGTGCTTGCAACAAAGAAGAGCAAGCATAGCTGATTTTTTTTTTAATTAATTTTTTAAAAACAGCTGAGCAGGGAAAGTGATGATAGGAATGACTACTGCCCGTTTCAAGTTGAGTGGCCTAACAATATCGAAAAATGCCCCCAAGCAATTCCATCCAACAATTTCCCTTCCCGTCACCCATATTATTTTTACAGGAAACAAAGGGCTCCTTTCTCAGAGATTCCCCGATAGCTGTGATAGCCAGAGAAGCAGTCATTTCAGGCACTACCCAAGGTCTCCCCACACCCAGCCAAGTCCAGCTCAGGCTATTTCTAGCAATGAGAGAGGAAGACTGTCGAATTTAGAAATGACTCGGAAAAGTGTTACTTCTAAACCTAGAATAAAACTCGACACACTTGGAATTTGTATTTTGTTTGGCTTTGGACAAGAAGATGAGTTTGAAGGTGCTGCAGACGTTGTGATCTTGTTTCCCTGGGGAGTCTCAGAGGCTGGGTAGGCAAACTTTTATGTCACACTGGTAGTGCATGGAGGCCATAAGGTTTTGAAGCACATGGACCAGAAAGGCTGCTTTTCTCAGCTCTGACTCTGTTTGTGATAACCATTTCCTGCTCCCCTATGTAAGCTGAGACACTGGTAGGTGAGTTGGTTCACTGCCCTGGGAACAATTACCCTTCGTAGCCGGGAAATCTTCCTTACGATGCTGAAACAAAAAGTTCCATTTTTTGACTGTGTCGGTTTCACAACAGGAATGGTTCCCATTCTTTTATCTGCCCTAAAATGACACAGGCAGACATGCAGACACTCATACACGCCGAAAACGTCCTCACACGGGAGAAGGCATCTGACAAAACAGGATGAGCCGGAGAGAGCCGGGGAGCAGAGCCATGTGCTCTGTGGGGCTCTTCTTGGCTGGAAGGGTTTGGTCTGTGCTCGCAGGCCACATGCCGTAAATGAGGAAGTCTGCTGCGGAGTTGACAGGTAAGATACAGTAAGTGCCGATCAAAAGTCAACTCACAAAACCATGCTTTTGACAACACACTGTGAAGCTCAGTGGGAAACATACAAGTTGCCAGTTGGCCCGGCAACAAGGAGCAGCACATCCAGGAAGCTCAGCTCCCTCTCTCCCGCAGCAAGGGGACAGCCCCTTTTGATTTCAGGTTGGCAGGGCGAAAGGATGAGAGAGGCAGACAATGATTGCTTATGATCAAAAGATTGTGAGGAAGAAAATAAAACAGAGGAAGTCACTCATTGCGTCGTTCCTTCTGGAACCCCATCAGTACACAGTGGACGTAAGAGACAGGATCTGGGACCAGAGAATATGATGAGAGCAGGAGACAGGAGTCTACCCACACAGACAGAAAGATGGGACACGTGGAAATGTTTGTCTTTCATTTATTTTGAGCAAACATTGCCTTCCACGTAGCAGACTCATCCTGATCAGCAATTTCCACCTGGTGTTCTTCAAACCAGATGGAAGTGTAAATTATTTAAATACATGATCTTCCATTAGCTGTTGAGCTTAAGTGCCTCAAAAAAAATTTTTTTTAATGCTTTCCAGGATTCTAGAGAGCTTTTGCACTAAGATAGATAAACATATTTTCAAGACACAACTCCAGTGACAGCAATTTTTCGATTTTTAAAGTACAGTCAGCATTAGCATCTATAAGTAATTATAACTTCTGCAAAAGGCTGTTTACACTAAAAAAGTAAAATCGGAGCTAATGAGCTAATTAAGGTTTGTTTTCCCCCTCCACATGACACTACTTCATAAAACCCAAACAGGTTCATCATGACACACAGAGGAACGACCATGCCCCATCTTCAATTGTTTCTCCCATTCAAGGTTCAGATATGCTTTTTATAAATTTGATTTTAAGTAAAAATTTGAAGATAGGTTTTGAGTTTAATCAGTTTCCTGAGGGGAAATGTTAGCATTCATGATAATACAATGACCACTGTGTTCATATATGTAGGCAGTGTGTGATGGGAAAAATTCATAAGAGTGAGGATGTTCTTGTTAACTTCCTAAACTGTGATCGCTCACTTGATTATGGAATTATGAAGGGAATATATTACAGTTAAGTATTCAAAATTCTTAAAATTTCAGAAAGTGAAAAGAATGTAGAGGTCGCTTGACCTTGTTAAAAAACAGACTCTGTGTCTGAAATCCCTCCTCTTTTATTCACTCTGTCAATCTCAGTCTTTATCCCACAACTTCTTTTATGTGGTTTTTATCCTACTTGACTTTTCCACTTTCTCTTTGCTCCTCCCCCTTGAGGTGAAAACCACCCCCTTGGAGCTCCTGCCATCTCCTTTCCCATCAGTCATCATCCTCCTCTAGCACAGTACCAGATCATCTCAGTGGACAGGGGCCTTGGAGGGTTCCCACTCCATCACTCCATCTGAAGTTTCTGTTTTGCACAAAATAGACTTACAGGACCTAGGCCTTCAGAATCTCTGCCTTTTCATCAAGTTAATTCCTGCTACTAAGGAGATTAATTCTTAAACACCCACTCTTTACATTGTTGAGGTTTGAAAGGCTTCTAAGTAACACACTCCTTTGCCCCAGTCAAGTTCAGAACTGACAAGCAGAGCCAGGAAGATGATAAACTATCGCCTTTGTTCCTGATGGCTTCCCCCAGTGGCTCAGGTGGTAAGGAATCCGCCTGCAATGTGGGAGACTTGGATTCGATCCCTGGGTCAGGAAGATCCCTAGGAGAAGGAAATGGCAACCCACTCCAGTATTCTTGCCTGTGAAATCCCATGGACAGAGGCTACAGTCCGTGGAGTCGCAAAGAGTCGGACACAACTGAGTGACTAACACTTTCACACTTTTGTTCCTGATAAAGCTGTTGGAGAATCTGTCTCAAGACAGGAGGGCTAAATGAGCTTGTTAATGATGCACAATGGCTTCCCAGGTGGCACTAGTGGTAAAGAACCCACCAGCCAATCCAGGAGACATAAGTGGCTCAGGGTTTGATTCCTGGGTTGGGAAGATCCCCTGGAGGAGGAAATGGCAACCCACAGCAGTATTCTTGCCTGGAGAATCCCATGGATAGAGGAGCCTGGCAGGCTACAGTCCATGGGGTCGCACAGAGTCGGATGCAACTTAGCATGCACGCATGCACAACAGAATTAAAATTATTTGCTGTGTCAAAGGAAATACAGAGTTCTATAACCAAGTCCTCCTTCCCCCAGACCCAGACACTGGGTGGACCAGTCCTGTGTAAGTTACTACAGATCCAAGAACAGGCAAGTACATGCATTCTCTGCGTCAGAAAACTGGGACTCAGGTTGAAAAATGAGCAAGCTCTACTCCTTCTTCTCAAACTCACCTAGTAGATGGCTCACTCCTCCTCCCTCCACTAAGAGTGACTATAGGATTCAGAGAGAGGTGAAGAGCGTAGGATGTCATGTCACAGACAACAAGAGGAGTGAGGACAAACATTTCCCCTGAACATGGACTTTTATGAGGACAATTTAATATTTTAAACTTGTCATTTCTCTCTGTACATATAAATACCCTCTCTAGAATTGGCCTAAAGGAAGCTATCCTGATTGCCATTAGTTATCAAGTCTCCAAACAATCTCCATTAACCAGCACAAATTTATCATGCAAGGCATCACGCCAACCTTTTTGAGGGCTACAAAGCATAAGACACTGTTACACCCTCAGGATGTTTACAAATCTAGCTGGGGACATTAGACTTGAACAAGTAAAATTAAACAAGGATTTTAATAGCAATTCAAGATAATACTATGAAAGACAGGGACTTCCCTAGTGCTCCAGTGGTTAAGAATCTGCCTTCCAAGCAGGGGAGGCAGGTTCGATCCATGGTCAGGGAACTAAGATCCCACATGCTGTGAAGCAACTAAGCACAAACACCACAACTACAGAGCACACAACTCTGAAGCCCAAGAAGCCACAACTAGAGAGAAGCCGAGTGCCACAACTAAAGAGCTCATGTGTCACAACTAAGACCCAACGTAGCCAAATATTTTTTCAAAAAAGAAAGACGTCATAGGTCAACACACAATTAATTTCCACCTTAATTGAAAGTAAAATAAGGATCCAGAAGAGGAAGAAATCTGGACAAGTCAGAGTGGTGGGAGGTATAACCTGGATCTTCAGAAATGGATGAGGATTTGAAAAAAGAAGAGAGAAAAGAGAATAATACAAAAGTTTCGGGGGGAGCCAGAGGAAAAATCATAGCCCACAGTGCAAAGTGTTTCATAAGGGAAAGCCTGGAAGGTAATATAGGAAATGGACACCAGAAAGCCAGAGTTCTAATCTGCTGGGCAAGGTAAGCCACCTCCCTGAGTCTCAGTGACCCCGACCAGAAGATGGGGACTTCATGGGAATTCACTAGTGGTCCAGTGGTTAGGGCTTGGGGCTTTCACTGATGTGGTCCAGGTTCAATCCCTGGTCAGGGAACTAAGATCCCACAAGCTACATGGCATGGCCAAAAAAAAAAGATTGGCTTTAAAAATAAATAAAATTTTTAAATGGATATTTCAGTTACCATCTCAATTATTTCATGAGGATTAAGTAAGGTAATATATATAAAGCAACAAGAACATAGTAAACAACCAATAAATGTTTATTTTTGTTTTTATTATCATCACTACATTTATTACCAGCTAAACTGCCAGTAATTTCAGCAGCAATTGCAGATAAAATGTATTTAATATAGAATTGATTAGGCCTCTCCTGCTGTAGTAATCTGTTCAACTTCCCCTAAATATCACTCTTTAAAAAAGTCTTTATTATAAAAAATTTCAAATATTTATTTAAAAAATAGCATAATAAGCTCAGTATGTACCCACCACCTAGATGCAATAATTATCAACTCAAGGTCAATTTCACAGTTTCACCTAAACTCTACCCAGACTGTTTTAAAGCTAATCTCAAACCTCATGTCATTCCACTCTTCCAATTTTTCAGTACGCATTCTTTTTACAAAACATAACCACAATATCATTATCACATCTAAAATATGATTAGATATCCAACCAGTGCTCAAATTGCCCCAAATTCCTCATTTATAAACACTTTTAGTTCATTTGAGAAAGATTCCAAATACAATGTATACATTGCAATCACTTGAAATGTATCTTAAGACTTTTTAATCCAGAGGTCCCATCCCTATTTCTCTCCCTTTGGGGGGAAAGTGGGGGGTGTTCCTTGAAACTTACATGTTGAAGAAGCCACACAATTTGTCCTATGGAGAGTCCCACTGCTCGAATTTTACTCTTACATCCCTGTGATGTTCGGGGGGAGCCAGAGGAAAAATCATAGCCCACAGTGCAAAGTGTTTCATAAGGGAAAGCCTGGAAGGTAATATAGGAAATGGACACCAGAAAGCCAGAGTTCTAATCTGCTGGGCAAGGTAAGCCACCTCCCTGAGTCTCAGTGACCCAGACCAGAAGATGGGGACTTCATGGGAATTCACTAGTGGTCCGGTGGTTAGGGCTTTGGGCTTTCACTGATGTGGTTTCTGTCCCCGTGTTTCTCTGTCCCCTGTATTCCCTCTAAGTTGAAAGGGCGTAATGCTTCCTCGGATTTTGGTTCCATTTTTGGCAGTAAGTCTCCATAGCATGGGTTTCCCTGGTGGCTCAGTGGTAAAGAATCTACCTGCCAATGCAGGAGATGCAAGTTCAATCCCTGGGTTGGGAATATCCCCTGGAGGAGGGCATGGCAACCCACTTCAGTATTCTTGCATGGAAATTCCATGGACAAAGGAACCTGGTGGGCTACAGTCCATGGGGTTACAAGAGTCAGACACAAATGAGTGACTAAACAACTCCACAGGTGAAGCATATTCTTATATCAAAGGACACTAGTGTCCTGAAGTTTTTCTTTTCTGTTATTAGTCATTTGTGATCATTACCAAGTTCCATTATTTCATTCATTCCAAAATGATAACTTTCTAATGTTATCTATGCTTCTTTCCTTTTTCTTTTATTGGCTTGAATATTTCAGTAAACTTCTTCCCCTCATCAATTATTTTATTACTCTGAGGTCTGATTTGTGTAAGAGCGGCAGGATAAATGCTTGATTTTCAAAATAATGAGTTGGTTCCCTGGCACTCTCCATAGGTGTTCATTGAGGGTATTTTTGCTTTTGATTCATTATTAAATCATAGTTGAAATGTTTCAGTTCATAACAGTTATTACTGCTACTGATAACTAAATGGTCCCAATGTTTGCACTGGGGGCTTCTTCCAGCTGACCCTTGAGTCCTTTGGAAATCCCCCTGGTAATTTTTGGTATCTGTGTTCTGTACTGTGATGAGATGTTACAGGTTCATCGTGAACAATTCCTGCCAGAGAGTTGCCATTTTTTCTGAGGAATCCTGGTTTCTTTGGGAAGGAAATGGTACTGACAGATCAGGATCTTAGCATTAAGTTTGCTGATTACTACTGGGGTGGTCTTTATTTCCAAGTCTTTTAAGTGAACAGAGCTAGAAACATGTTAGTAGCATTTTGTGGTTGTTTCAAGTAAGATATATCATGAATTTGAATTTATATTTCTGATTTAACTTTAGGACTACAAGGTTTATAACTTGTTTATAACTTAGCCTCCTGTTAAACATCTTTTGTACTTTCTCCTATCCCCAAATCTCATTTCTCAATAATATAAACAGAACTACTCTCTTTATCTACACAATACACACTCAACAGTCTTAAAATAAAAATGCCAACACTACCACCTACCACATGATCACTGAAAACAGTTCGAGAATTTTTTTTCAATTCTATTTTCTTTAGGACATATTCCACTAGGGAAACAAGGTCAACGTGTGTTTTAAAGTCACTTGAAATAATTTCTTTCTATACAGTTGAGCCACATATTCAGTGTTCTGGTGATTCATGTATTTCATTATGCTTTTAATTTCTAGAACTTTTCATTTAACTTTTGTTCTATAATTATGTGAATATTTACATGATTCCAAAATAAAAATCTATAAAATACTGTCTATTCAGAGAAACACTGTTTCTACTCTTGTCCCCTATACTATTGAGTTGGCCAGGAAGTTCATTCAGTTTTTTCCATAAACATCTTATGGAAATGCCCTAAAGAACTTTTTGGCCAACCCAATACAACCACACATAAAAATACACACTTTTATACTCTCTGTTGTGGGTTGAATTGTGTCCCTATAAAAATACACACTTTTATACTCTCTGTTGTGGGTTGAATTGTGTCCCTAACAAAGAGAAGTTAAATTCTAACCTGAGGTACCTGTGAATGTGATCTTATGTGGACATAGGGTCTTTGCTGTGGTTGTTGTTCAGTCCTCAGTTGTATCTGATTCTTTGCAACCCCATGGACTACAGCACGCCAGGCTGCCCTGTCCTTCACCATCTCCCAGAGTTTGCTCAAACTCATGTCCATTGACTCGATGATGCCATGCAACCATCTCCTCCTCAGTCACCCCCTTCTCCTCCTGCCCTCAATCTTTCCCAGCATCAGCCCTCCAATGAGTGGGCTCTTCGCATCAGGTGACCAAAGTACTGGAGCTTTAGCTTCAGCATCAGTCCTTCCAGTGAATATTCAGGGTTGATTTCCTTTAGGATTGACTGGTTTGATCTCCTTGTTGTCCAAGAGACTGTCAAGAGTCTTCACCAGCACCACAGTTTGAAGGCATCAATTCTTTGGTCCTCTGCCTTTTTTATTGTCCAGCTCTCACATCTGTATATGACTACTAGAAAAACCGTAGCTTTGACTATACAGGCCTTTGTGGGCAAAGTGATGTCTTTGCAGATGTAATCAATTTAAAAACAAGATCATGCTGGATTAGGGTGGATTCTAACGCAGTAGTCAATATCTTTAAAAGAGAAAGGAGACAAAAGAGACAAAGACACACTCTAGGGGAGACAGCCACGTGGACATGGAAACAGAAACTGGAGTGGAGAACTTCCCTGGTGGTCCAGTGGCTAAGACTCCATGCTCCCAACGCAGGGGGCCTGGATTCAATCCCTAGTTAGGGAACTGGATCCCACAAGCCACAACTAAGGACCCCACGTGTTACCACTAAAAAATCCCACATGTGCGTGTGTGCATGCTCCAGGGCTTCAGTTGTGTCCAACTCTTTGCAATCCTAGGGACTGTGGCCTGCCATTCTCTGCAACACAACCAAGTGTGTGTGTGCATGTTCAGCTGCTCAGTTGTATCCAACTGCAGCCCACCAAGCTCTTCTGTCCATGAGATTTTCTAGGTAAGAACACTGGAATGGGTTGTCTTCCTCTTCCAGGGGATTGAAACGACCCAGATTGAACTGGAGTCTCCTGCATTGACAAGTGGATTCTTTTACCACTTAGCAACCCGGGAAGCCCAACACAGCCAAGAGCTGTGGATGATGGACCTCAAACCGGAAGTCCTAGACAGAGAAAACTTCTGAGACAGGCCCAGGAGTGCAACACATCAGGGGCGGGATCTAAATGACAATGCCGAGCTTCTCTCTCCCAGGCCTGTGTGGAGTCCACTTTGGCTGTTCCTTTCTCTGCACAATTGGGATTCTTGCTGAATAATTGAAGCCCCGGCTCTGTCCATATCAGGAATATTACTGTTTGATTTTGTAGTCCCAGAGGGAAAGCTGCGAACAGCTGATGCCTCTGCTGGTACTGAAACTGCCACAGAAAGCAGGAATTTGTTTCCCTAGTTTTCTGTTGGAAAAATCTCCAGGCATTGCACTGGGAAGTGGGGGATTCTTAAAAGTTTTTTAGAAAGCGCAAGATTATATGGGTGGGGAGGGCCAGACGTTAGTGAGATGTTTTTTTTCTGCAAGGCAAAACTGCATCTGTGCAATTAAAAAAAAAAATTAATTATAAATGAAATAACCCAGCCCCTAAGGAACTGAGGTAGGCAAATAAGTTCCTTCTAGGAAAAGATGTGGATTTTAATATGCACACATAACAGCATGTATGTGTGTGTGTTAGTCGCTCAGTCGTGTCCAACTCTTTGCGACCCCATGGACTGTAGCCCGCCAGGCTTCTCAGTCCTTGGAATTCTCCAGGCAAGAATACTGGAGTGGATTGCCATTCCCTTCTCCAGAGGAACTTTCTAACCCAGGGATCAAACCCTGGTCTCCTGCATCACAGGCAGGTTCTTTACCATTTGAGCTACAGGGAAGTCCACATAACAGCGTAACACTGCTCATATACACAGACCACAAAAAAACACCCTCCATTCCCCCGGCCCCCACCTCAAGTAAATCACAAAAGGCTCAGTTATGAAAGGTAACTTCTTCAAAGAGAAATTTCCAAATGTGAATTCACCAAGGAAGAAGATGGACTGCAACACCATCATACGAATAAGACCTATGATCTCAACCCGACCAGCCCCATAGGGGTCACAGAGCCAGGGCAGGGCCCTGTCTAGCAGCAGAGTCTGTGTTCTTTGCCATGTGTACCTGAGAACTCCCTTCCAAAATGCTTAGTAGTTATTTCTCACAGACATACTCTGGATAATTTAGCTATGATTTTCTTTGATCAAAAAAAAAAAAAAGTTTGAAACAAGCTAAGAAAGATTCCATTATTTGCCTTAAGAAAACCATATACAGTGGAGTCCATCAAAATTCTCAGGTTGAGGCCAAAGAATGTAAAAACACTGTTCTCCCTGCATGGTGGCAATAGGGCTTAAGAGGAAGTTACAATTCTGAAATGGCTTTTCAGGACCAAACTTATAAAAATAAGACCAAATAGCTGAGACTCTCAAAGCCAAAGCAAGGAAGTCACTCCCATTTGCCTTTTTCCCATTTCATGGTCATAGACGAAGTACACAATCAAACACAAACATTGCCTAACAACAACAGAAAGGCTTTAACTTGTCTTTAAAAAGACAGTAGTTATGTAGAGTGGCTCAGTGATAATGAATCTGCCTGCCGATGCAAGAGATGCAATAGATGCAGATTCGATCCCTGGGTTGGGAAGATTCCCTGGAGTGGGAAATGGCAACCTGATCCAGTTTTCTTGCCTGAAAAATTCCACGAACGGAGAGAAGCCTAATGGGCTAGCTAGTCCATGGGGTCGCAAAGAGTCGGACAACACTGAGCAACTGAGCACACAAAACAAGCGCAAGCTACGTAGAATTAGTACATGTGAGAATTAGTGAAGAATTCATTCGACAGATGAAGCAAATGCAAAGATAGTACTAAGATTCTGGAATTTTGCTCTCACTTCTGCATTCTGTAAAGGAAGAAAGTTTGAATTTCAAACCAGGAGATGTGGGTTCAAATCTCTGTCATTTCCAGCTGCATGAAGCCTGGCCACTCAGTTATCCACTCTCTGCCTCAGCACCCTCATCACATGATGCAGGAAAACTTCCCCACAGCATGCCTGCTGAGAGAGAAAAATGAGATGGAGAAAGCTCTGAGCACAGTGCCTGGACTCAATAAAGGTGAGCTGAAAATTAACCCGGTATTCAAAAAGAAATGTATTTTGCAGGCAGCAAAAAGCACAGTCTGAGGGACAGCCTTGAATAAGAATCATTGATCTCAAAATATTGTCACCAGAAAGTCTTCCTTTTAGAGAATGAACTTTTGGTTGGGGGTGAGGGGAAGGATGCAGGGAAGGGATAGTTAAGGAGTTTAGGATGGACATGTACACACTGCTATGTTTAAAATGCAAAACCAACAAGGACCTACTATATAGCACAGGAAACTCTGCTCAATGTTATGTGGCAGTCTGGATGGGAGGGGAATTTAGGGGAGAATGGATACATGTATATGTATAGATGAGCCCCTTCGCTGTCCACCTGAAACTATTGAATATTGTTAATCAGCTATACCTCAATACAAAATAAAAAATTTTAAAGAATTAGCTTCAAAATTAAAAGAAAAAGTCTTCCTTATTTTCAGTGAGCATCCCAGGTGGGCTAGTAGTATAGAACCCGCCTACCAATGCAGGAGACACAGGAGATGAGAGTTTGATCCCTGAGTCAGGAATATCGCCTGGAGGAAGGCATCCAATATTCTTGCCTGGAGAATCCTATGGACAGAGGAGCCTGGCAGGCTATAATCCATAGGGCCACAAAGTCGGACACACTGAAGGGACTTAGCAGGCACACAAAGAAGGAATAAATGGAGGGCAAAGTTTTTTATTTTATTTTATTATCTGTCTGGTTTTGGCTTGGATTTGTTTTGGGGATTGGTTTTTTATTTGGTTGGTTGGCTGGTTGGGTTTTTTTGGTGTATGGTACCTACCACATGTCAGGTACTCAATAAATATTTGTTGAGTGGAGTTAAAAGAGGGAGGAATTTGGTCAGGGACCCTGTCCTCTCTGTAATGTTCTGTATTCCCAGGACTTATCACAATGCCATGTAGATACATTTTCAATGAACCTTGGGTATATGACTGAATACCAATTTGGGGAGTTTTTGATTTTTAGGTGAGATATAACTGACATATAACACTGTATTAGTTTTTGGTGCAGAACACAATGATTCAATATTTGTATACATTGCAAAATGACACCCCCCCGCAAGTCTAGTTAACATCCATTACCACACAGTTGTCTTTTTTCTTGTTACAACACTTAAGATCTACTCTCTTAGTAACTTCCAAATATGCAATATAGTATTATTAACTAGAGTCACCATGCTGTACATTACACCCCCAGGGCTTTTTCATTTTATCACTGGAAATTTGGACATTTTGACCTCTACCACCTATTTTGCCCAGCTCCCCACCCCTAAATTCTGCCTCTGGCAACCACCAATCTATTCTCTGTAATCAGTGTTTTGTTTGTTTGTTTGATTACTCCACATCTAAACTCTGTCTGTCCCTGGACTCCATGCTGGGAACTGCTGACAGCTTGGTCAGTGTACCTGCCTTGTTTGGAATCCTTTCCCAGATGCCACGCTGGGAACCGCTGGTGGCAGCCGTAACTCTCCCCGTGTAAGGAATCAGTCTCCAGTCTCCATCCTTTCAGCTCTGCTGGCTCAGTCCTTTCTCCCAGTCCAAAGTCCCATGGCAACTCATGATGGCAACGGACCAAAGTTGGACTGGGTTCAACTTAAGAACTGGACGGGGTCCGGGATCAGACTGATACTGACTTGAAAACCAAACTGGGCCTGGGACTGGACTGGGTCCAATTTGAGCTGAACTGGGTCCCATGAGGGGCCTCAGGTAAATAAAAGCTGATTGCTAATGGGAATCTTGGAAGTGCCTGGAAGCCGGTAAGTTTGGCTCTAAGGCTTTCCAGGTGGCTCAGTGGTAAAGAGTCCAACTGCCAATGCAGGAGATATGGGTTCCATCCTTCGGGTGGAAAGATCCCCTGGAGCAGGAAATGGCAACCCACTCAATATTCCTGATGGGATAATCCCATAGACAGAGAGCCTGGTGGGCTGCAGTCCATGGAGCTGCAAAGAGTCAGACACGACTGAGCGACTGAGCACACAAGAGACCCAAAGGCCTAGCTAAAAGAAACGGGATCCTTTATAACCAAAGAGTTGAGTCTACCGCCTTCCTATACACCTGCTCATTTTAGGTTGAGCAACTGTAGTCCCAGAAGTTACAAGTATCGAACAAATGGCAGGATTTTACAAGAATCACAATGGCCATTATGGGGATCACTCCAATTACAGGATTGTTCGTTTAAGAAGCACTCCTGAGAAAACTTGAGAATTGTCCCAGATTGTGCAGTTAGAAAGGAATGCCGACTTTAACTGGTATGCAGAAGCTTACAAAAGGCTTCAAAATTCCAAAATAGCTTCATTAAAAGACTCATTACCAAAAGGCTAATGAAAAATTAAGACACAAGAGGATCCTAAAATGAAAGGTGAGAGGACTGACGTGACCTCCAGGCTCTTCCTGGCACTTCTTTTTTCACCTGAGTACTCACATGTTGCCAATTCTTTGCTTGAACTGCCTTTCTACTCTGAAGAGACTACTGGACAATCACCATCTGAAACAAAATTACCTGGGGACTTCCCTGGTGGTCCAGTAGTTAAGATTTCACCTTCCAATGCAAGGTGTAGGGATTTTAAGCTAAGATCCTACAAGCCTCATGGCTAAAACATAAAACAGAAATAATACTGTGACAAATTAAATAAAAGATGTTTTAAAAAAAAATACTCCCAACACTTATCTGAAAAAAGAAAAAAATAATAAATAAAACTACCTGAGGTTGCAGACAAATCCACTCAGGTAGCTTTCACCTCTTGGTCAAAGACTGAACCAGGAAATCAAACCTTTATAATATGTGGATCCCCACGTGCCATGCTCAGTTACTAAAGAGGCCATTTATTTACCGCATGAAAGTGAAAGTGGCTTGTGTTGTGTCCGACTCTTTGCAACCCCATAGACTCTGCAGTCCATGGAATTCTCCAGGTCAGAATACTGGAGTGGGTAGCCATTCTCTTATCCAGGAGATCTTCCTGACCCAGGGATCAAACCTATGTCTCCTGCATTGCAGGCAGATGCGTTACGGTCTAACCCACCAGGGAAGCCCAAATGATCCAACAAAAACTAATTTAAAAAACAATGTAGATAAAAAGTCAATAAGATAATGAACAGGGATTCTTGTGCTTCAGAAAGTACAATACCCTGAGTGAGTGAAAGTCGCTCAGTCGTGTCTGACTTTTTGCAACCCCATGGACTATATAGTCCATGGAATTCTCTAGGCCAGAATACTGGAGTCGGTAGCCTTTCCCTTCTCCAGGGGATCTTCCCAACCCAGGGATCGAACCCAGGTCTCGCGCATTGCAGGCAGATTCTTTACCAGCTGAGCCACAAGGGAAGCCCAAGAATACTGGAGTGGGTAGTCTATCCCTTCTCCAGGGGGTTTTCCTGACCCAGGAACCGAACCAGGGTCTCCTGCATTGTAGGCAGATTCTTTACCAACTGAGCTGTGAGGGAAGCCCTATTTACTGCATTAAAAAATCCATTTATTTACTTCAATGGTGTGGCATGGTAGTCACTTCAGTTGTGTCCTACTCTTTGTGACACTAGGGACTAGAGCCCTCCAGACTCCTCTATCCATGGGATCTCCAGGCAAGAATACTGGAGTGAGCTGCCATGCATTCCTCTAGGGGATCTTCCCCACCCAGCGATCAAATGTAAGCATCTCTTACGTCTCCTAGTCTCCTGCATTGGGAAGCGGGTTCTTTACCACTGAGCCACCTGGGAAGCCGGTTAGATGGGATGATCATCACCTAACACAAGAACCACCAAGTAAAGCCACTTACATCCTCAGACAGAACTTGGTTGAATTTCGAATTTTGTTTTATAAGCATTTTTAATCCTCACAACAGTCTATGTCCTGGACTTAGAGAAGGCAAGTCCAGTTTCTTTCTCTAAGAAGCAGAGAAGTCAGAATTCAAACCTGATCTGCCCGACACAGGACTGATGCTCTCAGTTGCTGCCTTCCACTGGATTCCTCCCTGAATGGAGGGCAGTTGTCCAGGCTGGCCTAGATCTCCTGTTTCTTAAGTTAGAGGTGAACACGGCTTAGCCCAATTCTGCTCGATTATTTACCAGCTCTTGTTTATTGCCAAAGAAGTGAGAAGTTATAAAAGGGGGTGTGCATCATCTCCCCAACTGGATCACGGTTTTATCTGGCACTCAAAGCCACAAAAACATGAAGCTGGGCCTCCTGGTTTTAAACATGGAGCTTAGAATAGCTTCTCAGGTGAGGAAGCAGGGTGGCACAGAAGAAGGAGACCCAAGTTCAGTCCTGGCTGCAACCTTCTAACAATGCAGACTTCAGGCAACTTAACCTCTCTGAGGCTTGGCTTCCTGGTCTGTAAAATGGGTACAGTGATGCCCAGCTCAGTTGTTGTTTAGTCGTTTAGTCAAGTCTGACTCTTTGGGACCCCATGGGGTAGCCTGCCAGGCTCCTCTGTCCATGCGATTTCCCAGGCACGAGTACTGGAGTGGGTAGCCATTCCCCTCTCCAGGGGATCTTCTAGATTCAGGGATCAAACCTGCGTCTCCTGCATTGGCAGGCGGGTTCTTTTACCACCGAGCCACTGGGGAAGCCCATTTGTGCCCAGCTCAATGGGAGGCAGTAAATGCCTGACACAGAAAAGTGAACACTGTGGTGGCTACCACTGCAGAGTGGAGTACCTGCAGAAGTACCTGCAGAAAGAGCCCGCAATGGCTCACACATTCTGAGAGATCATAAAAGGCCCAGGTGGGTCCTTTTCACGGTCGCCGAGAGTCACAGGAGCCATCAAAAACTGGAACGAGAAGCAGGAAGAGAGGGCAAGGAGGAAGAAGCCACTTTAAAATGTGGGGGGAAAAAAGCCCTGCTTGAGATCCTGTGCCTACTCATCCTAGCAGGCAACAGCACTGAGAAACCAATCAATAATGGTCTTGTTTCAGGACATTCTAACGTTTAGAAACCACAGAATTCAGGCCCACAGGGATTTCAATTCACACCCACCAGACAACAAACTTTCATTTTTGTGGTAATCCTGGAGATTTCACAGACAAGCTACAAAAAGAGAACAGAAAAAAAAAAAAAAATATATATATATATATATATATCACACACGTATAATTATATATATGTATGTATTTGTATATCAGCAAAGAAAGCTAGAACTACTACCAGTAAATGAACAATTCCCTGTATTTGCCACGCATCTCTCTTTAATGAACTGCAACCTAGTCATTAACTGGGAGGAAGAAATATGACGACAGGAAATGGGAAGGGGTGGAGTATGGGGGCAGGAGGGGACAGAAGAAATCACTTTATTTCTAACACGATGCAGGGAGATACAAATACAATCACAGAGGTTAATCTAATCCCTTTGTGAAGCACTGAGTCAGAGAACAAGACAAAAACAAATCTGTGATCTGGAACTTCACGAGCCCCCACTCAGGGGGATTAATGAGGAGTACACGGCTGTGAAATTACGTGCCCTCTGAATCAGGAAAATGGTCCTATTGGTGCATGACCTTGAAATGAGGGGACGCAAACTTCACCTGATCCACAATTATGGAGCCCTGGGAGGGGGGGTCGGGGAGAAGCGAGGGGACGCGTGAAAGAGGCTGCGTGAACATTTGGAATATGAAACTCACAAATCTCAACCGACCCGAGGCGTGCAAGGGGGATCTAAACGGAATATAAAATATTCAGAGGACTTTAAAAGGACGCTGGCATTGGTGCGGGAAGCAGGAGGAGGCAAGCCTGTCCTCTTTATTGACGTGAAGTAGATATTTTGTGGCTGTTGTTATGGACTTAGTGATGTTTGCTCTGTTCAATTTTCCCTTTGCAATGAAAAATCTTTGTGAGATGATTTCTAGTCTTCACTGCTTTACATGACAGTATTATCAAGGATTCATCAAGAGGCCATCTGTCGAATTTATGAAAAAAATATGCAAAAACAAAACAGATGAAAAGGAAAGAGCAAGACAGACTGGCCCAGGGAAAGATCGATGTGGCAGCATGTGCCTCCGTGTGAAAATTACAACATTTAAATACTGTGGAATAAATTACTGTGCCGAAAAATTAGTGATGCTCTCTCACTTTGGGCACTACCCTTACCATAAGAGCATAATGAAATATATCACATATCAAATCACCCTTTCCTCAGATGATTATTATATTCTAATGAAAAATTAGGAGAGGAGAGACACATAAACCTCAAGTGGGAGGGATGAAAATGAGCCAGAGTGGATTTGCTCTGGTATTGAGCCATGAGGGGCTTCTCCATAACGCACAGTCCATATGGAAATAAGATCTTTTTCCCCCTATTTATTAGAAAGTCAATAAAATAAATTACAGATTGTGTGAGAAACCAAAATAATATATATTAAAATGACAACGAGGCTGGCCAAGCCTACGCCCAAATTAGATGGGCTGTAAAAACAATGTATTTCAGAAGGGAAATGGGAGGGAGGGGAGAGAAGCCTAAGGATACAAATGACCAGAGCTGTTGTGCTGCCCCCTGTAGACGAGACACAGAAGCACCACTCCTGGAGAAGGACCGACTCAGCCCTGACCTCTGACAGTTCAGAGTAAGCGCTGTAGGAACAGACTCCTTGACAGACCTTGCTCAGGGGCAGCTCCCTTTGGAGTTATTTCCAGCCCTTAATTCTCATGGCTTCTTCCTCCCCTCGGGGGCCATCTCTCTCCCTAGTCCTTTCATCCTTCCCCTCCTAGAGTCTGATCAATAGGAAAACTTCTATTGTGGTACCTTAAGAAGATGTTACAACAGTGTTGCTAAATATAAAAACATATGAAAATATATCACCACTTCTTGGTGGCTCAGACAGTAAAGAATTTGCCTGAAATGGGGGTGATCCGGGTTTGATCCCTGGGTCGGGAAGATCCTCTGGAGAAAGGAGTGGCTACCCACTCCAGTATTCTTGCCTGGAGAATTTCATGGACAGAGGAATCTGGCCGGCTACAGTCCATGCGGTAGCAAAGAGTCAGACATGACTGAGCGACTGACAGTTTCACTTAAAGTATAATGCTCCAAACACACAATGAGGACAGTAGCTGGTACTGGTTCCTAGATTCCAAAAGAATGGGGGGAAAAGAGTCCTATCTCATCAAGAGCTAAAGAGGGTGATGAGTGAATAATAGAAAACTGTGAGCAATCAGGGTATGAGTTAAGATTGCAATCGGTATGAGTCAACACTAATCTAAGTGCTGTGCAGTGATTAACTAGTATAACCCTTGCACTAACCTGATGAGATAATTATTATTTATTATTGCTCCCCATTTTAAGGAGAGAGAAATTGAAGCACAGCAAGATATAAGTATCTCATTCAAAAATCACACAGTTGTGGAACAGGGATCCAAAGTCAGGCTGGCAGGTTCAGAGCACATGCTCCAATCCACCCAGTTTTAATGCCTCCCACTAGACAGGCAGCTGAGGTTCCTCATTTATTTTGTTTGAAATGTTATAAATTCTTCAATCAAGAAGTGTTAGGAATTTACAGATGGCCAACAGGCACATGAAAAGATGCTCAACATTGCTAATTATTAGAGAAATGCAAATCAAAACTATAATGAGGTACCACCTCACACCAGTCAGAATGGTTATCATTAAAAAGTCTACAAATAATAAACGCTGGTGAGGGTGTGGAGAAAAAGGGAACCCTTCTACACTATTCGTGGGAATATAAATTAGTGCAGTCAATATGGAGAACAAAATAGAGGTTCCTTAAAAAATTAAAAATAGAGTTACCATGTGATCCAGCAATCCCACTCCTGGGTGTATATCTGGAGAACACCATAATTCAAAAAGATACATGCGCTTCAAAGTTTATTGGGCACTATTTACAACAGCCAGGACACGGAAGCAACCTAAACATCCATCAACAGAGGAGTGGATAAAGAAGATGTGTTACATATAAACAATAGAATATCATGTGTGTGCATGCTAAGTTACTTCAGTCATGTTCAACACTCCGAGACCCTATGGACTATAGCCCACCAGGCTCCTCTGTCCATGGGATTCTCCAAGCAAGAATACTGGAGTAGGTTGCCATGCCCTCCTCCAGGGAATCTTCCTAATCCAGGGATCAAATCCACCTCTCTTATGTCGCCTGCATTGGTAGGCAGGTTCTTTACCACTAGCACCAACTGGGAAGCTCCACAATGGAATATTACGCAGCCATAAAACAGGATGAACTAATGTTATTTGCAGCAACATGGATGGACCTAGAGATTATATATTAAGTGAAGTAAGTCAAAGACAAAGGTCATATGATATCACTTATATGAAGAATCTATAAAAATGATGCATATGAACTTATTTACAAAACAGAAATTAACTCACAGACACAGAAAACAAACTTACGGTTACAAAAGGGGAAAGGGTAGGAGAGACATAAATTAGGAGTTTGGGACTAATAGATACACACTACTATGTATAACATAGATAAATAACAAGGACCTAGTGTGGCTGGCACTAGTGGTAAAGAACCCACCTGCCAATGCATATATGTAAGAAACACAGGTTCAGTCCCTGTGTTGGGAAGATTCCCTGGAGGAGGGCATGGCAACCCACTCCGGTATTCTTGCCTGGAGAATTCCATGGACAGAAGAGCCTGGTGGGCTACAGTCCATAGGGTTGCATAGTCAGACATGACTAAAGTGACTTAGCATGTACGTACTGCACAGTACATGGAACTATATTAAATATCTTGTAATAACCTCTAACGGAAAAAGAATCTGGAAAAGAATACACACACACACACAAACAAACACACACATATATATGTATGTATAGGGATTTCCTGGTGGCTAAGACAGTAAAGAATCTGCCTACAATACAGGAGACCCAGGTTTAAACCCTGGGTCGGGAAGATCCCTTGGAGAAGGGAAAGGCTAGCCACTCTAGTATTCTTGTCTGGAGAATTCCATGGACAGAGGAGCCTGGTGGGCTATATGGTCCAAGGGGTTGCAAAGAGTTGGACACAACTGAGTGACTAATGTATGTAAAACTGAATAACTTTGCTAAACACCTGAAACTAACAAATATTGTAAATCAACTATACTTCAATTTTTAAAAAAGAAGTATAAGTATTATCTCTATGAAAAACTAGGTTGGACCATATCATCCCTCTGACTGTCGAAAACCACAATCTTAAAAAACCCTGGCTCTCTCTCAAGTTTGCCCTCTTTCTGAAGAGAATGGAGAACACATACTTACAAGTGTTCCCTTCCATCTATTATGAGACCAAAGAAAATAGGGTAATGATAATAAACACAGAGAATATTACATTAACAAAAAGTGGAAGGTGAGAAGTGAAGGCCAAAGCTCTGGTCTAAGGGAACAAACTCCTTGGAACTAAGTTAGGTCCTCCCAGAACACTGTCCATGCTTACTTTCCATACTGGAGAATCCAGAAACATATTAGATCTATGATATATAAGAGTTGACAGAAATTGTATCAGTGCAACCCAAAAGTCTCTGACCTCCATGGAATATCCAACTAGAATTTCAAATCTCAACTGAGCACTTTGTATAATTATTAAACCAACAGTTTACAAAAGAGTAAATAACATTATTTGGGAAATGAAAAATAATTTCAGCATTCAGTCAGTTCAGTTCAGTCGCTCAGTCGTGTCTGACTCTTTGCGACCCCATGGACTGCAGCACACCAGGCTTCCCTGTCCATCACCAACTCCCAGGGCTTGCCCAAACTCATGTCCATCAAGTCGGTGATACTATTCAACCATTTCACCCTCTGTCGTCCCCTTCTCCTCCTGCCTTCAATCTTTCCCAGCATCAGGGTCTTTTCCAATGAGTCAGCTCTTCGCATCAGGTAGCCAAAGCACTGGAGTTTCAGCTTTAACATCAGTCCTTCCAGTGAACACCCAGGACTGATCTCCTTTAGGATGGACTGGTTGGATCTCCTTGCAGTCCAAGGGACTCTCAAGAGTCTTCTCCAACACCACAGTTCAAAAGCATCAATTCTTCAGTGCTCAGCTTTCTTCACCGTCCAGCTCTCACATCCACACATGACCATTGGAAAAACCATAGCCTTGACTAGACAGACCTTTGTTGACAAAGTAATGTCTCTGCTTTTTAATATGCTGTCTAGGTTGGTCATAACTTTCCTTCCAAGGAGTAAGCATCTTTTAATTTCATGGCTGCAATCACCATCTGCAGTGATTTTGGAGCCCAGAAAAATAAAGTCAGCCACTGTTTCCCCATCTATTTGCCATGAAGTGATGGGACCAGATGCCATGATCTTAGTTTTCTGAATGTTGAGCTTTGGTTTAGTAACTTGAAATATCTACAGTGACGTAAGTAACTTAGACTGACTCAGATCTTTCCAGTCTGTGAATTAGCCCAGGACATAGCAAAACTACTTCCAGTTACCAGTGGCCTCAGATAATTTAAAAACGGATAAACACATGGGGCTTTTCTGGTGGCTCAATGGTAAAGAATCCGCCTGCCAATACAGGAGGCACAGGTTCAATCCCTGATTCAGGAAGATCTCACATGTAGAGGAGCAACTGAGCCTGTGCACCAACTACTGAGCCTGCGGTCTAGAGCCCGGGAGCCAAAACTACTGAAACCCACACGCCACAGGGTCCATGCTCCACAACAAGAGGAGCAAAGAGTCGGACACAATTGGGCGACCAAGCATGCATAAATTAAATCAGAAATTCATATTTGAGTAAATCTTCACTCAAACACATATTTTAAGCAGTTACTGATATTTTTCCCCGTGGAAAGTCCTTGTATTTCCCACCCATCGACTCATCTTCCTTAGTCTCTTTCAAAATTAATCTCTTTCAGGAAGCATTCTCTGATCACCCTAAATCACAATGATCACTGCTCTCCATTGTTGTATATTAATTTTTTCTCATATGGAGGACACAATGAGTTATTTATGCATTCTTTATGCACGGCTACTGCTGCTGCTGCTGCTAAGTTGCTTCAGTTATGTCCAACTCTGTGCGACCCCATAGATGGCAGCCCACCAGGCTCCCCCGTCCCTGGGATTCTCCAGGCAAGAACACTGGAGTGGGTTGCCATTTCTTTCTCCAAGACATGAAAGTGAAAAGTGAAAGTGAAGTCGCTCAGTCGTGTCCAACTCTTAGCAACCCCATGGACTGTAGCCTACCAGGCTCCTCCATCCATGGGATTTTCCAGGCAAGAGTACTGCAGTGGGGTGCCATTGCCTTCTCCGCTTTATACACAGGGTCTTAATATTTAGGTTTCATTATGTTTGCTAAATTCAAGCAAATTCTTGATTTATTTGTAGTTTATTTAACAAAAATCCATTTGTAAGTTTCTTTATAACATTTCTATGTGACTATAAAAGTAAGTCATTCAAGGATACTATTCTTAAATTTATAGCAGGGAAAAATATAACATAACAGGCCAAGACTGCCCTGATCACCAAGTGGTTAAGAAATAGCTGTGATGGGTCTTTATTGCTGAGCAGGCTTTTCTCTAGGTGTGGTTAGTGGGGTCTACTCTCTAGTTGTGCCATGTGGGCTTCTCTTGGTGGTGGCTTCTCTTGTTGGGGGGCACGGACTTTAGGGCACACAGGCTTCAACAACTGTGGCACATGGATCAGTAGCTCCTGCTCCCAGGCTTTAGAGCACCAGCTCAATAGTTAGGGCACATGGGCTTAATTCCTCCACGGCATGTGGGATCTTCCAGGATCAGGATTGAACTGGTGTCTCCTGCATTGGCAGGCAGATTCTTTACCACTTAGCCACTAGGAAAGTCCCATTTGGTGTATTTTTATAAAACATACTTCAAATACTGAAGAATCTGAGTGAGAGTTCCTTTGATAGTATCCAACAAATGTAGATATAATAAACCCTTATATTTGCATGGAGCTAAACATTCATCAGTCCTTAAGATTAATGACATTTCATGTTCATACTGCAGTTTATAATAGCACATGTATCTGTTATGTCATTTCTCACTACCACAGCACCAGGACAACTACTTTACAGATGGAGACGCTGGTCAATGCACCCAAGGTCACTTAAGGGTGTCGTTGCTGAAATTCATCCCAGAATCTCAATTTCCCAATGCTTAGAACAATGCACCTTCTATTAGAATTTTCTCTGGGGAATTCTTTTTTTTTTTTAACTCTCTATTTTGTGTTGAGGTATAGCCAATTAACAATGCTGTGACAGTTTCAAGTGAACAGAAAAGGGACTCAGGCACACATATACGTATATCCATTCTCCCCCAAACCCCCCTCCCATTCAGGCTGCCACATAACATTGAGCCAAGCTCCCTGTGCTACACAGTGGGTTTTTGTTGGTTATCCACTTCAAATACAGCAGTGTGTACACGTTCAACCCAAACTCGCTGGGCAATTCTTACCCTAGGAAATCAGCAACAGATCCCAAATGTGTGTATATTCACATTCACTGCACACATATGCACCTATACACACAGGGGTGCACAAACATACATACACACACACAACACTGAGTTTCTTCAGGCTGTTGGAGGGTTTCCACAACCTAGCCTAGAATTTGAGGGCTTCCCAGGTGGCACTATGGTAAAGAACCCTCCTGCCACTGCAGGAGACATAAGAGACACAGGTTCAATCCCTGGGTTGGGAAGATCCCCTGGAGGAGGAAATGGCAACCCACTCCAGTATTTTTGCTTGGAGAATCTCCATGGACAGAGGAGCCTGGTTGACTACAGTCCATGGGGTCACAAAGAGTCGGACAAGATTGAATTCAGTGACCTGCCTGTCTGACTCCCTTGGATGAGGGTCTTTCAGGAGAAGTCTGAAAGAATCAACTGAGACCCCACTAATGCACATTAAATTAGTCACTTTGCGCACAACAGCACCCCACAATGGAGTCACTGACACCACTAATAGATGACCCCTTCTGCTACTCACCTTGGTACACAGAGAAGGGGCTCAGACCTAGGAAGGGTGAGAAGTGAAACCAGAACTACAGTGCCAAGACCCTGAGAACAGCCTCAGGAGGTATGTGGGTCCATTGTATTCACTTTAAAGCTACTGCCTTTAATAGAACAAATCTCTTTTGATCTGTGCCTTTTCAGCACTGGGAGAGGAGGCTGAGAGGGCTTGCCTTATCTTTGTCAAATAACCGTTACACCCAGTAAACACTCCTCACACCACTCCACCTTTTCGAAAGGAAAAATAAATCATAGCTCAAAAGCTTCCCTTCCAAGCCCACAAGTCATCAGAAATAGAATGCTTTCCTTTCTCTCCCCGTATTTTAATAAAGACTCCCCCCTCCTCTTTTTGCAGACTCACTCAATTACAATATCACTATCGGTTCACATTACAGGTCAGAGATACGGCGCTTAATGTATGTAGAGCCAGTCCTCGGCTCCTAATAACCTGTCATTCCGGGGATTTGAATGTCAGAATACAGCCTGCCCCGGTAATGCTGGTCGGCAGCCGGATGATGAAAACTTTGGACAAATCGCGAAGAACACGCTGGATCCACATCTTCGGAAGGTTACCGGGAAGAGCCTTTCATTCCGCGTTGACCCCTTGATCTGACAAGTGACACCTACAAAATGAACAGCTCTCCAACTTAAATTGTTTAACTGTAGCCTGATCAGTTTTATTATCTTGCTAATCCGGATATCAGCCGTTTCATCAGAATGGAAGATATGCATATCATGAATTATTTTGACACGGGGACCTTTTAATTTTTGCCAGCAATATTTCACTGCCCCAATCAGGGCCCGCAGTCACTGATGCCGGTCGCCTCCTGGGATGTCGGAGGACAGCGCACTCCTGACAGCACCAAATCACCCGGGAGCTGTAACGAGCCATCGCCGCAATTACTATCATCTCCTGTAGTCATGCATTTCATTACTGCGCAGGCAGCCGGGGCCTAGGGGTTCTGCGCGGCCTTCCTCAGGAATCTCTTGTCATTTTATGGGCTTGCCAAGCTCCAGGGTCTAATTTCCTTTTTTCTTTCCCCTCAGTAGACAAGGCGAGGTGAATTTCTAATAAAAACAAAACACTGAGGTAGACACGGCACGAAGAGCGGGGCTCAGTACAGGACATTAAGCGGCGGTAAGGCACCCGGAACGGCCCACTTGAAGTTTATGAAAGCAGTGGTTAATCAGCGATCTAGCTTGCTACAGAGAGAAATAAAGAGCAGCGTATGCTGAAAAAGAATCATTCCAGTTCAGTTGTGTCTGATTCTTTGAGACCCCACAGACTACAGCAAGCCAGGCTTCCCTGTCCTTCACCATCTCCCGGAGGTTGCTCAAACTCATGTCCACTGAGTCAGTGATGCCATCCAACCATCTCGTTTCTCTGTCGCCCCCTTCTCCTGCCTTTAATCTTTCCCAGCGTCAGAGTCTTGTCTAAACTGCAAAGTGCTCAGAAAGCTTTCTCAAAGGAAACGTCCTTTTCCCCAGGATATGTTCCTTCATTTTTCTCTCCCCTGCTCATCATTTTCTTCTTTGGAATGTGCATCCTAAGAGGAAGCAGCCCCACTCCGAGCCTGGACCACGTGGCCTGCATTCCTCACCCTGCGCTCTCATCAGCCTCCCCAGAAACGCACTGCCAGCTTCGGTCCTAGGTCGTGTGGCTCACTGCACTGCAGGGTACCTTCTCCATGCAGACCCGAGGGAGAAAGCAAGGCTTTTCTAGTCTCACAAACAACTGATCTGCATTTGCTTGGGAGGCACTGTGAATCATGTATTTTATTGTTTCCAATCTTAAGATGGCCCCTAGAAGCCTTGGAACTAAATTTGATGTTTCTCAAAAAATTAAACATAGAACTACCATATGATCAAGCAATCCCATTTCTGGGTATGAATTTCCAAAAGAATGGAAAGCAGGGACTCAGATACTTGTACACCCATGTTCATAGCATCACTATTCTCAAAAGGCAGGAGGTAGGAGCAATCCAAGTGTTCAGTGATGGATGAATGGGTAAACAAAATGTGGTCTATACATGCATTGGAATATTAGCCTTAAAAAGGAAGGGAATTCTGATACATGTTGCAACATGGATGACATGTGAAGACACCATGCTAAGTGAAATAAGCCATTCCCAATAGAACACGAATATTATATGACTCCACTTTTCTAAAGTATCTAAAATAGTAAAACTGATTAAGACAGAAAACAGTCACCAAAGGCTGGGGAGATGCAGAAGTGAGTTATTGTTTAATGGACACAGAGTTTCCGTAGATGGCGCTAGAACTTGCCTGCCAATGCAGGAGACATAAGAGACGCGGATTCGATCCCTGGGTTGTGGAAGATCCCCTGGAGGAGGGCATGGCAACCCACTTACATTATTCTTGCCTGGAGAAGCCTATGGACAGAGGAGCTTGGCAGGCTGTGGTCCATGGGCTCGCAGAGTTGGACGTGACTAAGCACGCACGCACGAGTTTCCATTTGGGATGTTGAAAAAGTTCTGGAGATGGATGGTGTGATGGTTACACAGTAATGTGATTGTACTGAGTGCCACTGAACTATACACTTAAAAATAGCTAAAATGAGGGAATTTCCTGGCAATGCAGTAGTTAGGACTTTGTGCTTTCACTGCCAAGGATGCGAGTTCAATCCCTGATTGGGGAACTAAGATCCCACATATCTCGCAGAGTAGATAAAAAAAAAAAAGGTTAAAAAGGTAAATTTTATGTGGTGTATATTTTGCCACAATAAAATCTAAATTTTTCAGCCAACCTCTAGCAGAGGTAAAGGATCTCAAAGCAGGTATATTATACACTGACCCCGTTACTGCCTTCCTTTATTCTTCCTACCTTTCCATTAGCTTTATTTTCCTCACTTTTTTAGAAATATTATTTTATTGCTGTGTGTTATGTTTTGGATTACAATGATTTGCATCTCTTTTTTTTTTTTTTTTTGGCAGAACAAGGAAGGAGTTCCATATTAAAATATACTCATTCTGGCAAGACAACGCTAAAGCTGTTGATGATTGTATCTCAAGGAGAGAGTAAGGGAGAATACAGTTTTCTGAAGTCCATTAGTGAGAGAGAGATGAGACAGGAAATCTCTGAGAGGCCAAGTTGCTTTCTTACTCCTCGAGTCAGGGGACAACCGCTGTCTCCTCGGGGCCACCAAGAGACGACTGGAGCTCTCCTAGGCCTTTTCCACTAGGCTTCTATCCCTCTACATACATCATCTCTCCCCCCGAGACCCAGCCTCCCATGTGTTCTCCCTATGGACTCTCACTGAGCTCCAGCCTCAAAAGGATGCTTGGTTTAGTGCCCTGCTGTCAAATATTGAATTTCTAAATAACTTTTAAAACAAGGAGACCTAAAATCATCATGTGTAACTCACAAATGATGTAGTTGGTCTTGGGACTTCCCTGGCAGTCCAGTGGTTAAAACTGTGCACTTCCAATGCAGCGGGCACAGGTTTGATCCATGATGGGGGAACTAAGATCCTTCATGCCTCATGGTGTGGCCACAAAAAAGGCAAATTATGTAATTGGTCTTGCCTCTACCAGACAGTGAGCATCTTATAGGAAAAGAATGTCTTTTTCTTTTTTTTTTTTTTTGCTGCATCACCAGTCACAACCCCAGTACCTGACTGTATGTGAAATGAAAGTCACTTAGTCATGTCTGACTCTTTGTGACCTCATGGACTATAGTCTGCCAGGCTCCTCTGTCCATGGACTTCTCCAGGACAGAATACTGGAGTGGGTAGCCATTCTCTTCTCCAGGGTATCTTCCCAACCAGGTTTCCCACATTGCAGGTGGATTCTTTACTGTCTGAGCCACCAGGGCAGCCCAATAATACTGGAGTGAGTAGCCTACCCGTTCTCCAGCGGATCTTCCCAACCCAGGAATTGAACTGAGGTCTCCAGCATTGCAAGCAGATTCTTTACCAGCTGAGCAACCAGGGAAGCCTGCCTGACTGTATAGGACATATTCAATAAATACATTGTACAAATGATAGAAACTGTAGGAGGCCATTTATTTCATAGAACAAACTGTGGTGCTGGAGAAGACTCTTGAGAGTCCTTGGACTGCAAGGAGATCAAACCAGTCAATCCTAAAGGGAATCAGTCCTGAATATTCATTGGAAGAACTGATGCTGAAGCTGAAGCTCCAATATTTTGACCACCTGATACAAAGAACTGAAACTCATTAGAAAAGACCCTGGTGCTGGGAAAGACTGAAGGCAGGAGGAGAAGGGGACAACAGAGGATGACATGGTTGGATGGCATCACTGACTCGATGGACATGAGTTTGAGCAAGCTCCGTGAGTTGGTGATGGACAGGGAAGTCTGGCATGCTGCAGTCCATGAGGTCGCAAAGAGTTGGACACAACTGAGTGACTGAATTGAATTAAACTGAAATATTCTTTCCTTGAAATCAATATATCAAATCTACTGCAGAAAAAAGACTGCAAAAGCAGGAAGGGCAGGCTTCATGGAGGGAGAGGGGGTGTGGAGGGGGAAGGCTCATGAATGTGACCAAGAACAAAGAAGACACATGTCCCTTGCTCTCTCCCAGGCTGGATTCACACACAGAAATCAACTTTGCTGTGAGGGGTATGATACACCCACAACTCGAGTGGTCATGGCTTTGCCACTTCAAAAGAGAATCACGGGACTTTTCTGACAGTCCAGTGGTTAAGACTTCACCTCCCAATGCAGGGGCTGCGGCTTCAATCCCTAGTTGGAGAGCTAATATCCCACGTGTCTCATGGCCAAAAAAAATAAAACATAAAACAGAAGCAATGTTGTAACAAATTAAATAAAGAAAGACTTTAAGAAAAAAAACAATTTAAAAAAAGAGAGAGAATTACACATGTATTTATCCCAAGCAAATCATTATTGATGCTATTTTTTTTAATTAATCAGAGATGTGATTTTCCCAAATTCCCTAGGTAACACAGCCTCGCCATCCTGTGATTCTTTGCAATTTTCTTGGGAGGTAAGGCTTTAAGAGCGCTCCATTTGACCAGACAGAAACTCAGAGAAAGGAAAGAGAGCTGGAAGAAACTCGAGAGAAGAGGAAGGAGAAAACTAAGCAAGGGAGACAGGAATGCAGCCAGTCGGGAATAAAAAACGATCATCATGAACCAGAGCTTGCAGTTCCCTTCAAGCCCAAGGCCTTTACAACATCAAATTTCTAGAGAAGGTTGTCCAGAAGGTTTGTGGAGTGGGTGAGGGATCATTTCTTCCATTTCCCTGGTGGCTGAGACAGTAGAGGATCTGCCTACAATGCAGGAGACCCAGGTTCGATCCCTGGGTTGGGAAGATCCCCTGGAGAAGGGAATGGCAACCCACTCCCGTATTCTTGCCAGGAGGATTCCATGGACAGAGGAGCCTGGTGAACTATAGTCCAAGGGGTCGCAACAAGTCGGACATGACTGAGTGACTAACACACAAAATTTTAAGAAATTTCAATAGAAGAACGGCCTTTGGCGGGGGGTCTTGGAAATTTGTCATTTAATTTCTATTTACATGAAGATCAGGGGCCAGGGTAAATCAAAGATGCTAACTTTAGGCAGGAAAAGGGAAAATTAGAAAATTGGGTGTGGAGGGTGAGGACGAGACTGGAGAGGGGATGGCGCCCCAGGACAGCATTTTTCAAATTTGCAGACTTTCACTAAGCCGTCGTCCCCCACCCACATGCTCACTCTGTTCCTAACAGCATCTTCATCAATTAAGATTCTCAGAGACTGGCAGGCTCCAAGATCAACAGTACCATCCACATACTCACTATTCCACTGGCAAGACGAACAATTCCGAATATTAAAAGTAAATTGACACATTCTGCCATGTCTTTTGTATACAGACAGCTGAAGCCGCCTGAAAGTTTGGCACCAAAAGGCCAAGTACCATATTTTCAGCCACCCACACGCCAAACCCCATAATAACTACAGGCTCGAGATGTGAAATTTTCAGACATTTGCAGCGAAGGAAAACTAATAGTCATGTTTCTTCATGTGCTTCCTTTCCTAACAGGGCAGTTTCTCAACTTTCAAACCTCATCAGTGTAAGTGAAAGAGAACAAAGGGTGCTGAGAAGATATTTTCACCAGATGTCAAATGGTGCTTATTTATTTTAAACAGAAAACCCCACTTCGTACATTTTGGTTCATTTAGTGGTATGCGCTCTGTAACAAGTATTTTTTATGAGTTAAAAAGCCACCACCAGTGTACTTAAGTCACAATAGGGCTTCGGGAAAGTCTGTTAGCTCAGACTAAATATTGCTCTTTTTGCTTCTGGTTGCAATGTAAATTCCACCCCCAACCTCCGTCTATAACGGGAGAAAAACATTGTCACTAAAGTCATTACCAGGGCTCACACTTAGTCCTGCTTCTGTGTTCATATCTAGAAGTAAAGATGTTCAGTTCACTGAGCTTTTTAAGGTACAATGTGAATAATATAAGCTACAAGGTAATTGATTTTCCCAAAGACACCAACAGAAACCTTACTACAGTCCACCCTCCCTATCTGCAGAAAGAACTGTAGACTACTTTATTGTCTGACTATAATTCCCTTCTGCATGAATATTTGGGCTCCTGTGACCTGAAAGGACCATAAAAACCTAAAGGTCGAGAGTTTATGTTGCCCAGTCAGTGAGGATAATAAAATGGTTAATGCAACACTCCTCTGAGCTTCTGAGAATAAAGAAAATGTTACATAGTTCTTTTTAATAAAGGTCTGGATAGCCTTCATCCTGCCCAATAGAAAATGTAATTTTAGATCAGATCTGTGTAAAGCAGTGTCTCCACAATCAAAGATGAGATGTTTGAGATACCCTGGACAGAGATCTCTCCTTGCACACCATAGGCAAATATATGAGGCATGTATTCCTAGATTGGGCTTCCCAGATGGCTCAGTGGTAAAGAATCTGCCTCCCAATGCAGGTGACGCAGGTTCGATCCCTGGGTTGGGAAGATCCCCTGAAAGAGGGCATGGTAACCCACTCCAGTATCCCTGCCTGGGAAATCCCAAGGACAGAGGAGCTTGTCAGGCTCCAAGGGGTCACAACAAGTTGGACATGACTTAGCAACTAAACAACAGCAACATTCCCAGATTATCAAGTCATCAAGCCACATTGTACAGACCAGAGTACAGACCCTCTTAAAAGTACAATGGATCAAGGATGTTTGTAAGGAGAACGTTCAGCAAGTACAGAAATAGATCTGGGCATTTTCTGGTAGTTCAGGCTCTTGATGAAAGAAGTAATCTGTCAGCAGAGAACGGTTTGAGGCATAATTGGGTAGGCTTTAGGATAGGGTCAAGAACACTTGGACAATGAAAGAGGAGCCCTGACTAAGCTTGTACAGACTATTCACTTGGTTATACTTGCAGAAGGATTTACACCAGTTCCGGGATGAGGAGAAATTGGCAGGTTAAACCAGCAGCACTGTATGCCATCTATAATACACTGTACATAATTTTATTTAATATAATTTTTCATCAAAATGTCACAGTTCTCATCTCAAACTATGCTTTATTCATATTTGTTCTTTTTCAAACCCAATAATTCATTCAAGTTTATGTTATATTTAGAAAACTGGGTTAAAAGGGGTCAAATATTGTTGTAGTGAAGATTTAGATATCTTTATTTATCAGATATACAGAAATGGAGTAGCACAGATATCCTTTGTTAAAGTAGCATCTCTTACAGAATGATAACTTCCATTTCTCTCAGCTTGGTGGCTCATATTTCCTGAGAAAGCCCATCACCACAGAACATCTGGAAACATGGATCATATTTTTTCTCAGTCATTTTAAAGGAATATCTAAGCTCACAGAAGAGATAAGCAAAACCTCTAGGGGCCAAAAATAAAGAGAAAATTGAAAACCAGAGTGGTAAGAGATCTCTGAGCTTTCCACTGTTTTGAGAACACCAGCAACGCATGAAATTACCAATTTCTCCACATCCTTGCCAACATTTGTTACTATCTCTGTTGTTTTAGCAACCTTAGTGAGTGTGAAGGGCCTTCTGTGGTTCTGATTATCTTTCCTATAATGACTAATGATCTGAAGCACCTTTTCATGTGACTACTGGATGTTTCTATATCTCCTGGGGAGAAATGTCTACTCAAATCATTTGCTTATTTTTTTAATTGGGTTATTTGTCTTTTTGTTGTTCATTTGTAGGAGTTCTTTATAAATTCCGAATACAAGTCCCTTATCAAATGTATTTTTGCAATTATTTTCTTCCATTTTGTAGATTATCTTTTCATTTCTTTATAGTGTCTATTGAGACACCATTTTTTAAAATTTTTTAACTAGACTTTTTTATTTGAAGCAATTTTAGGATCACAGTAACTGAGTGACCCCTGCTCATGCATGGCCTCCTCCATTATCAACATCCCCTCACCAAGGGGTACATTTGTTACAACTGATGAGCCTACAATGACACCACTAGCACCAAAAATCCATAGTTTGCATTACAGTTCATTCTTTGTATTGTATATTCTATTGGTTTGGATAAATATATATACATTATGGGCTTCCCAGGTGGCTCCGTGGTAGAGAATCTGCCTGCCAAGTAGAGGACCCATATCTGATCCCTGGATTGTGAAGATCTCCTGGAGAAGGAAATGGCAACCCATTCTAGTATTCTTGTCTGGGAAATCCCAAGGACAGAGGAGCCTGGCAGGCTATAGTCCATGGGGTCACAGAGTCAGACACAACTTAGCAACTAAACAGCAGCAGCAGCATACACCATTATAGCATCATACAGAGTAGTTTCACTGCCCTAAAAATCCTCTTTGCTCCACCTGTTCATCTACGTGTGCTGTGCTTAGTCATTCAGTCGTGTCTGACTCTTGTCCATGGGATTTCCCAGGCAAGAATACTGGGGTGGGTAGCCTATCCCTTCTCCAGGGGATTTCCCAACCCAGGAATCAAACCAGGGTGTCCTGCATTGCAGGTGGATTCTTTACCAGCTGAGCTATCAGGGAAAACTCTATTCATCTATCCTTCCTGCTAAATCCTGACAACCACTGATCTTTTTATTGGCTTTATTGCCTCTTCCAGAATGTCATAGTTTTGGAATCATACCAAATGTGACCTTTTCAGATTGTTTTCTTTCATTTAGTAATAAGCATTTACACTCCCTCCATGACTTGACAGTGCAACGATCTGGATGTAGAACGGTTTATTTCTCCATTCACCTACGGGAAGGCATCTTCATTGCTTCCAAATTTTGACAGTTATGAATACAGCTGCTATAAACATCCATGTTTGGGTTTTTTGTGGGGACATAAGCTTTCACCTCCTTTGGGTAAATGCCAAGGAGCACAAGTGCTAGATAGGTAAGAGTATGCTTAGTTTTGTCAAATCATTTTCCAAAGTGGCTATCTGCATCTGCATGCTGTGGTCAGTCGTGTCTGATTCTTTGAGACCCCATGGACTATAGTCCACCAGGCTCCTCTGTCCATGGGATATTCTAGGCAAGAATACTGGATGGTTTGCCATTTCCTTCTCCAGGGGATCTTTCCGACCCAGGGATCGAACCTACGTCTCTTGTGTCTCCTGCACTGGCCAGATTCTTTTGCATACCCACCAGCAAAGAATGAGAGTTCCTGTTACTCTAAAACCTCACGAGCATTTGGTGGTGTCTGTTCTGGACTTTGGTCATTTTAATAGATGTACAGTTTAATAGATGTACTGTCACTACAGTTCATTGTTGTATGAATTGATCTTTTCTTGATGACACATGAGGTAAAGCATTTTTTCACGTTTATTTGTCATTTGTATACATTGTATATGTATGTAAGAGTACACCTTCTTTGGTGAGGTCTTTGATCAGTTTTTTTAAGCAGGCTGTTTGTTTTCTTATTGTTGAGTTTTAAGAGTTCTTAGCATATTTTGGCTAGCAGTCTTTTATCGGATATATCTTTTGTGAGTGTTCTCTCCATTCCAATCTGTGGCTTGTCTTTTCATTCTCTTAAGATTGTATTTTGCAGAGCAGAAGACTTTAATTTTAATGAAGTCCAAATTACCAATTCTTTCTTTCCTGGAGTGTGCCTTTAGTATTGCATCTAAAAAGTCATCACCATGCACACGGTCATCTTGATTCTCTCTTCTGTCATCATCAAGCATTTTTATGGTTTTGCAGCTTACATTTAGTCCTATGATCCATTTTGAGTTAATTTTTGTTGAAGCCTGTGGTTAGATATTTTCATATGAATGTCCAGTTGTCCTAGCAGTGTTTATTGTAAAGACTACCTTGGCTCCACTGTTAAAGATCAGTTGATCATATTTATATGGATTTATTTCTGGGATCTCTATTCTGTTCCATTAGCTTGTCTAATCATTTATCAGTACCACTCTGTCTTTATGATTGTAGCTTCATGGTAAGTCTGGAAGTCAGCTAATGTTAGTCTTCCAACTTTATTCTTTTCCTTCAGTATTCAGTATTAGCTATTCTGGATCTCTATTTCACGCTGCTAAGTATAGATAATATTTTGACAACCTGGAAAACAAACAACCATGTAAGTCTGATTTCAAGAGGTTTTACCATAGTCAGCCTGTGTTGATAAATGTCTCCTGAGTGCATAACTTTGCATTTTCCTTTGAAGAATATTAAATAACATGAAAATATTGATTCTTGCCCTCTAAGGGTTTACATTCTAGGGTATCTCATTCATTTAGGAGAAAATAATTCTTTCATTTTGAAAACAGTAGGCAGATGGCTTAATCCATTGGGTTCAGTTTCAAACAAACAAAAACACTTTTTTGAGGTGTAGAGAAACTAAATGAAACAGATAAAAACATGTCAAGAGTTTTACATGTAACTTGGCTCCATGGAAGCATTCAATATTAAGTGTTAAATATGCATAATATTAACACATTTATTCTAAGTCGTCAGTTTAACATTCTTCTCCAGTTTCTGAGAGTCCACTGAATTCAACAAGTATTTTTCCAATACCTACAGTGTGCCTGGTGGCTCAGACTTAGAGAGTCTGCCTGCATTTCAGGAGACCCAGGTTCAATCCCTGGGTCGGGAAGATCCCCTGGAGAAGGAAATGGCAACCCACTCCAGTATTCTTTCCTGAAGAATTTCATGGACAGAGGAGCCTAGCTGGCTACAGTTCACGGGGTCGCATAGAGTCGGACACAATTGAGCAACTAACATATTCACAGTGTGCCTGGTTACTATTCAGAAATTCTGTCATCACTGGTTTTCTTAATATTTGCTGAATACCTACTATGTGCCAGATACAATTTGAAGTACGGAGACAAGATGCTTGAAAAATACAAACTTCTACCTGTTCATTCAACATCAGGGGCATTGAATGGTTTTCTAAATTTAACACTAACAAATATACAAGGAAGTTTGAACTGTGTTTTATCTGACGTTTTCATTTTTCAATGAAATATACTGAGCCAATATCAAAATGTGTATTATACACATAGGAAAGCCCATGATGTGTGTATCACAAGTGTCCAGAATTATTTGAAGACAGCCATGAACTATAGAGGGCTTCCCAGGTGGCGCTAGTGGTAAAGAACCCGCCTGCTAATGCAGGAGACATAATAAAGATCCCCTGGAGGAGGGCATGACAACCCACTCCAGTATTCTTGCCTGGAGAATCCCATGGACAGAGAAGCCTTGCAGGCTACAGTCCATGGGGTCACAAAGAGTTGGACGCAACTGAAGTGAATGACCATGCACACATGTGAACTATAGATAGAGAACAGCACGTGACAAAAATTCCAATCAGAACTTTGGTCCCTAAACACAAAATTCACACAAGTTAGAACTGGGGTTAATTGATATTTTCTACATATATACAATACTTAAGGAAACGTCTAAGCATACAATAAAATAATAACAACAAATGCCCTTGGAAATGATTGTATAGCAGCCTAAAGAAGAGATACATCCTGAAAGAAAATCTCCTAACAAGTCTCCCATTTAAGTTTGCACACAGCAGCCAGAGGGAATTTTTGAAAACACAACCCTATTTATATCTCTTGCCTGCATAACACCTTCTCAATGCATTGCGATAAAACCTGTGATAAAAATTGTGATGGTTATCTTATGTGTCAACTTGACTGGACCATGGGGTACACAGATATTTGGCTAAGCATTATTCTGGGTATCTCTGCAAGGTGTTTCTAGATCAGATTAGTACATTAATGGGTACAGTTAAGCAGACTGCCCTCCCCAATGTGCGTGGAAATCATACAATTCATTGAGGCCCTGAACAGAACAAAAAGTTACTATCAAGACCTGCTAAAGGCTCAGATGACGGCTAGCATTTTTTAACAAAGTATTTTTTACTTTTACTTGATTGAAGGCAGGAAAAGGGGACAACAGAGGACGAGATGGTTGGATGGCATCACCCACTGAATGGATATGAGTTTGAGCAAACTCCAGGAGATGTTGAAGGACAGGGAAGCCTGGCATGCTGCAATCTAAGGGGTCGCAAAGAGTCAGACATGACTGAGTGACTGAACAATTTTTTACTTAAGGTAAGTACATTGGTATTTTAGACACAAGTCTGTTGCACAGTAAATAGGCTACAGTATAAACACAATTTTATATGTACTAGGAAACCAAAAAATTCATATGGGTTGCTTTATTGCAATGTTGACTTTATTGTGATGGTCTAGAACCAAAACTGCAATATCTCTAAAGTCTGCCTCTTGCTAGCTAGCTAGCTAGAGATTTATCTTATTGGTTCTGTTTCTCAGAAACCTAATACGACAGGCTAAACAACTGCATAATCGGCTCCTGTCTGCCTCCTGATGTTGGCTGCACACAAACCAGCCTCTGCTCCTGGGACTCAGACACCCTGACCTTTATCCTGATTCCCAGATTCTTCCAAAGGCCCTGTCAAAATCACAGTGAAACAACACCTCACACCTGTCAGATGGTTATCATCAAAAAGTCTGCGTATAACAAATGGTGGCACGGATATGGAGAGAAGGTAACTCTTGTACAACTTTAGTGGGAGTTTGGTGCAGTCACTATGGAAAATAATATGACAGTTTCTCAAGAAAAATAAAATAAATAAAATTACCATATGATCCAGCAATTCCACTCCCGGCATTTATCCAGAAAAAAATGAAAACACTAATTCAAAAAGATACATGCAGTTCACAGCAGCACTCTTTATAATAATGAAGACATGGCAGCAACCTAAATGCCCATCAACAGATGACTGGAAAAACAAAATGTTAGCTATGTTTATATATACAAAGGAATACTACTCAGCTCTAAAAAAGAATGAAATTCTGCTATTTGCAGCAAAATGGATGTACCTAGAGAATATTACGCTTAGTGAAATAAGTCAGACAAATATTGTATGATATCATTTACATGCAGAATATAAAATATAACACAAATGTATATGTATGCAAGACAGACTTACAGATATAGAAAACAAACTAATGGTTACAAAGGGGAGAGGGAAGGGGGAGCAGCAAACAAGGGGTATGGGACTGAGTACAAACTACTATGTATAAAATAGATAAGCAACAAAGATACATTGCAGAGCGTAGAGAATTAAAGCCACTATTTTGTAATAATTTTTAATGAAGTATAATCTGTAAAAATACTGAATCACTAAGTTGTACACCTGAAACTAATATAACATTATAAATCAACTATAGCTCAACTTTTTAAAAAAAGTAAACTGTGTAAGATTTTGAGTTTGCCAGTTGTTAGCCTCCTTGCTCTGCTCATCTCTGCTCAAGCACTGAGCAGTCTATCACTTGTAGATTCAGTCCTACTGGGTTTTGAGTCAACCATATACACCTGTACAAAACTAGATTAGCCAGTGGACAAATCCCCTTGTCTTTAGGCATGAGATGATGGCACCCCATCTGCAAAGGTTATTGAGCATCCAACAGGGATGGACCTAAAGGTTATACTTAGTGAAGCAAGTTAGACAGAGAGAGACAAATACTATATGCTGTCATTTATATGTGCAATCTTAAAAAAATACAAAGAAACAAATATACAAAATGGAAACAAACTCAAAGACACAGAAATCAAACTTATGGTCACTGAAGGGGGGAAGGGATAAAGTAGGGAGCATGGGATTAACATACACAAACTACTGTATATAAAATAAACAAGGATTCACTGTATAGCACAGGCAACTATATTCAACACCTTGTAATAACCTATAATGGAAAATAATCTGAAAAAAGTATATATGTACACATAAATGCATCACTTTCCTGTGCAATTGAAACTAATACAATATTGCAAATCAATTATACCTTAAAGAAGAAAAGAATGCAAAGAGAAAGAAAAGAAAAATTACTGAGCATGCATCCTATACCTGTACCTTCATTTATATGTAAATTACCTACAAGCTATATTGTAGCTCTGTATGATATACATCATAAGACATATGTAAGAATACAATTTTTTAAAAAATGAGAAAAAACCCAAATATAAATGGCAGTGCAGGTATTTCTCTTCTTTGCGCCAGTGAGTCACCATGCGCACTCCCTGGGATGAATGGTCCCAGCTTGGAGGCCTCTGGCGGAAGCTCCTCTGGGAAGCCCCAGTTGTATGTTTCCCATCAGTGTGCCTGTACTTCTGTGTCCTTGAGGTGCCCTCAGGTGTCCTCTTCCTACCTGCCCACCAAAGGCAGGCCCCCTCTTCTGAACCCAACCCGCTGCCCTGGACTCCCAAAACCTTAATCTGTTTGGTTTCCAGCCTCTTCCTCCTGGGAGCATGGCCCCTGCTTTTAAACTTAGCCACTGATGGGGATTTTGATCTTCAAACAGAGAGCATCTGCAGCCACATAGGGACCACTCACCTGGCTTGGTCACTGGCTCTACCTGGAAACTCTTGTTTATATCACATCCTTCAAAGCCCTTGGTGACTACATTGCTGTTCCTCAAGAAGAAAAGATGGGAGTCGTTCAAATAAAACAAGCATTCCGTGCTACACCATCAACAGTAGGTTCTTTCCCTTTCTCTGCTCCTCAGTCACATGATACCCAAGTGGAGCTGTGTCTTTCTAACAGTCTACAGCAGCACAAATCTCAGTGTTTATTATAATGCATGTCTAATATATCTTTGGTGTCAGTTGTATTGACTTTCTTATTAATCATTAGCATACTAATTAAATAAAAATTCATTTATTACCACATTTTAGATTAGATTGGCTTTTTCCCCCTTGATGCCATCTGGTGTGTCTTCTATCAGTACTGTCTCTTTCAAATATGCAATCTAAGGGTTATACAACTCTCTGAAAATGTACTAACCAATGTCACAGTTAAATGAATGCCTTATGCATTCAGTTAAATGACCTCCTTATGCAAGAGACCTGGGTTTTATCCCTGGATGGAGAACTAAGATCCTGCACACTGCATGGCACAGTCAAAATAAATAAATACATTTCTAAAAAAATTTAAAGAGACACCAAGTTCTTGAAATATAATATTTTTTTAAGTTTGCAAAAAGTAAAAAAAAAGAAGACTTAAGAAAATATTATTCTCAAAGTTTTATGTCTACAGTTCGTGAAGTCTGTTTAAATTTGATTCTCTCAAAGGAAATACTGCAATCAAGAAATGAAGAAAAGGAAATTAAATAAAAGCAGCAACTGCAAAACAATTCAAAAAACAAAACACAAAGTATTCTAAACAGGTAACTTTCACTACATTGCCACAAAGGAACACTGAAAATGAAAATATAACATTGAGAATACATATGATCATATTGAACAATTACTTTATATCTCAGCTTAAATTTGATAAACCAGAAATCCATGAGGAAAAATCCAAGGGTATATAAAAACATGGCAAAAAAAAATGAAAATAAAATAGGAATGTTCACCAACACTGTGTTACTTCAACAAGGAATATTTCATTATTAGAGCATATCAGTGGGGATAAAACCACTTCCAGTTTGAACTATATTTTTCAATTCTAGAATTTCTAGTTCACTCTCTTTCAAATTTGCAATATCACTTTTCATCATTTTCAGTTTCCTAATGAAATGTGTCAGATGGAGATTTATCTTCAAAAGCACAAAGAAACATGGTTTATGTCAGTCTGCCTCTGGGGATTACACTGTCCAGATGTCCCATGGATTTGCTTCTGCACTCTGTTGTTTATACTGGTTCATAGTCATGTTGTCTTGTCTCCACGTGTGTCTAGTAAATCTTTAGTAGTATAATAAACATCATAGTTGAAAAAAAACACCTACCATAACCATTTGAAGCTGAGGATGATCTTTGTCTGCCTCCAAAAGACTTTCATTTGCTTCATTTGAAGTTTGGGGGGTTCCCTACACAAGCTGAAGCCTGGCTGGAATCCATGCAAGAGATGGTTGATGTCTGATTGACTCTCACTCCTGGGGTGCAGCCTTCTGGAGTCCCATCCATAACTTGGATGCTCCCACAGACTCCTCCCTCTTGATATCACTGGACTCTAGTTTTGACCCCCGTGCACGGGGAAGTTACTGCAAGCACTACTTAGCCTCTTGGCCACCTACTGTGGGTTGGCAAATGCTCCCCACAAAGCAAAAGTGATCTCAATGCCAGGATCATGTTTCTGAATTTCTGTCTTCTTCCAGGTCTTGGCAACATAATTCTTTACTATCTTTGGCAGAAAAGCTATGACAAACCTAGACACCATATTAAAAAGCAGACATATCCCTTTGCCAACAAAGGTCCATATAATCAAAGCTATGGTCTTTCCAGTAGTCATGTACAGATGTGAGAGTTGGACCACAAAGAAGGCTGAGTGCCAAAAAACTGATGCTTTCGAATTCTTCCCAGCGCCACCTGGGAAACCCAGTATACTATATATTAGTATAAAATATTGGAAGGTGGTAGGTATTACAGAAAATAGTAGAGCTGGGGAGGAGACTTGGAGAGTTAGGACAAGAAGATGACTTACAAATTTCTACAAGGTGACCTGAGTAGACTTCATCAAAAAGATGAAATTTCAGCAAAGACTTGAAGGTGGTAAGGGAGCTACCCATGTGTACATCTTGGGACAGAGAGAACAGCTAGTGGGAATACCCTAAGCTAAGACTGTACCTGTTGGATTATGAAACTTCAGAGAAGCCATATGGCTTTCGAATTGTGGTGCTGGAGAAGACTCTTGAGAGTCCCTTGGACAGCAAGGAGATCAAACCAGTCAATCATAAAGGAAATCAACCCTGAATATTCATTGCAGAGACTGATGCTGAAGCTGAAGATCCAACACTTTGGCCACCTGATGCAAAGAGCCCACTCACTGGGAAAGACCCTGATGCTGGGAAAGTTTGAGGGCAGGAGGAGAAGGGAGCGACAGAGAAGGAGATGGTTAGATGGTATCATTGACTCAATGGATATGAGTTTGAGTAAACTCCAGGAGATAGTGAAGGACGGGGAAGCATGACATGCTGCAGTCCATAGGGTCCCAAAGACTTGTACACAACAGAGCAACTAAACAACAACAACATAGCACTAAAGGGGGATGAGAGAGGGCAGGAGGAAGAAAGGATGAGTTAAGAGAGATACGGTGAGTGTGTGGGACAGGTTCTACAGGGCCTCATGGCCGCTTCAGTTTTCACCTGGAGTGTAACAGGGAGCATTATACTGAACAGAGAAGAGGCTTAACTATTCTGGGTGGGGTGTTGAGGACAAATGGAAAGAAAAACAGGAGGCCAGATAGCAGCCCCTGAAGCAACAAAGAAAACAGACTACACTGTCTCCATACACTTGGCATGTATTTTCAAGGGACAATCAAAAAGATTCTGACACATTAGATGTGGAGTGTGAGAAAAAAAAAAAGAGGATGCAAGTTTAAGTCTTAAGATTTTTGGTCTGGAGACTTCCCTGGTGGTCCTGTGGTTAAGACTCTATACTCCCACTGCAGGGGACATGGGGTCAATCCCTGGTCGGGGAACTAAGACCCCACTTGCTGTGCAGTGTGGCCAAAAATTTTCTTTTAAAAACAGATTTTTGTACTGAGCCACTAGAAAAATGGATCTACCATCTACTGAGAAGGAGAAGGCAGAGGGTGGAACAGCCCTGGGGGAGACCAGAAAGGCAGTTTGGGTTGAGTTTGACATGTCAACCAGACAATGGAGACATACGTCCAAGTCAGATAAATTTGAGTCAGGAGATGAAGAGAGAAACCTGAACTGAAAATAGAAGCTTGAAACCTGTAAGCTAACAGCTTCTACTTACAGCCATGGGACTTAATGAGATTCCCTGCTGCTGCTGCGTCGCTTCAGTCGTGTCCGACTCTGTGCGACCCCATAGACGGAAGCCCACCAGGCTCCGCTGTCCCTGAGATTCTCCAGGCAAGAACACTGGAGTGGGTTGCCATTTCCTTCTCCAATGCATGAAAGTGAAAAGTGAAAGTGAAGTCGCTCAGTCGTGTCTGACTCTTCGCGACCCCATGGACTGCAGCCTAACAGGCTCTTCTGTCCATGGGATTTTCCAGGCAAGAGTACTGGAGTGGGGTGCCATTGCCTTCTCCCATGAGATTCCCAGGGGACTAAAAATAGAGAAAAAGAAGATAACAAGAGTACTGGAGTGGGGTGCCATTGCCTTCTCCCATGAGATTCCCAGGGGACTAAAAATAGAGAAAAAGAAGATAACAAGAACTGAGAGCACTCAAACATTAAGAGGTCCCAATATCATTCTTAATTGTTAATTTTGGAGTTAAAAAAGAAAAGTTGAATGAAGGGTCACTGGAGGGCAACTGGAGGACAACAGGAGAGAATATAAGAAGTCAGGAAAACACAGGAAACAGGGCCAGTAATTGTTTACTTTTCTAGCCACTTCTTGCCAGATACTTTACCTCTCTCCACATGGCTCTTCTATTTTGTCAGAGTTAGAAGTGGATGTTCTGGAGGGACTTGAGGGGGAGGTTTTTTAATAATAAAATTTAAATTTTTAAAAAAAATTTTACTGGAGTATAGTTGCTTTACAATGTTGTGTTAGTTTCTACCACACAGCAAAGTGAATGAATCAGCCATAAGTATACATATATCTCCTGTTTTTTGGATTTCCTTCTCATTTAGGTCACCACAGAGCATTGAATAGAGTCCCTTGTGCTATACAGTAGCTTCTTATTAGTTATATATTTTATATATAGTATTAATGGCATATATATGTCAATCCCAATCTCGCATTTCATTAGCTATTTCTGGGACCATCAGCACAGCACACTTCAGAAATCTCTTAGAATCCACAAGGAGATTTTCAGAAATCAGTAGAGACAGAAGAGACAGGGAGTTAAGTCCTTCCTCCTACTAACTCCACAATCAAAAAACCAGCCCCGAGCAAATTCGTGAAGGTGAACTTCATCTCCAAGATGATGCCAAGTCCCTTTCTCTATCCCTTCCTCCATCCAGTGACCCCCAAATCTTCAATCTCAGCAGGTCCACAGTGACCTTTTACTGACCCCAGTCCAATACCTCTGATGCTTCAAACTCCTAATACATCACTCAGTTCAGTTCAGTCGCTCAGTCATGTCTGACTCTTTGCAACCCCATGGATTGCAACGCCCCAGGCTTCCCTGTCCATCACCAACTCCCAGAGCTTACCTCTGTCCATTGAGTCAGTGATGCCATCCAACCATCTTATCCTCTGTCGTCTCCTTCTTCTCCCACCTTCAATATTTCCCAGAGTCACGGTTTTTTCCAATGAGTCAGTTCTTTGCATAAGGTGGCCAAAGTATTGGACTTTCAACTTCAGCATCAGTCCTTCCAAAGAATATTCAGGACTGATTTCCCTTAGGCTTGACTGGTTTGATCTCCTTGCAGTCCAAGGGACTCTCAACAGTCTTCTCCAACACCACAGTTCAAAAGCATCGATTCTTCAGCACTCAGCCTTCTTTACGGTCCAACTCTCACATCCATACATGACTACTGGAAAAACCATAGCTTTGACTAGATGGACTTTTGTTGGCAAAGCAATGTCTCTGCTTTTTAATATGCTGTCTAGGTTGGTGATAGCTTTTCTTCCAAGAAGCAAGCGTCTTTTAATTTCATGGCTGCAGTCACCATCTGCAGTGATTTTTCAGTTCAGTTCAGTTCAGTAGCTCAGTCGTGTCTGACTCTTTTCGAGCCCATGGATTGCAGCACACCAGGCCTCCAACTCCTAGAGTTTACTCAAACTCATGTGCATTGAGTTGGTGATGCCATCCAACCATCTCATCCTCTGTCGTCCCCTTCTCCCACCTTCAATCTTTCCCAGCATCAGGGTCTTTTGAAATGAGTCAGTTCTTCGCATCAGGTGGCCAAAGTATTGGAGTTTCAGCTTCTTCCCCAACATCTCCAAGGAGCAAGCATCTTTTAATTTCATGGAGGCAGTCACCATCTGCAGTGATTTTAGAGTCCCCCAAAATAAAGTCTGTCAGTGTTTCCATTGTTTCCCCATCTATTCGCCATGAAGTGATGGGATCAGATACCTTGATCTTCATTTCCTGAATGTTGAGTTTTAAGCCAATTTTTTCACTCTCCTCTTTTACTTTCATCAAGAGGCTCTTTAGTCCTTTGCTTTCTGCCATAAGGGTAGTGTCATCTGAGTATCTAAGGTTATTGATATTTCTCCTGGCAATCTTGATTCCAGCCTGTGCTTCATCTAGCCCAGTGTTTCTCATGATGTACTCTGCATATAAATTGAATAAGCGGGTTGACAATATACAGCCTTGACGTACTCCTTTCCCGATTTGGAACCAGTCTGTTGTTCCACGTCCAGTTCTAATTGTTGCTTCTTGACCTGCATACAGATTTCTAAGGAATACAATTCATATACATCACTCCTGTCCGTCAAATCTGACCTGCTCTGTGTCTCAGGACTTTACAGTCTCACACTCCGCTAGGCAGCAAAGGTGCTATCTTCAGACAGGGATCTGGCATGCAATTCCTCTCTGCTTCCCAGATGGCTCTAGTGGTAAAGAAACTGCTTGCCAATGCAGGAGATGCAAGAGACAGAGGAGTTTGATTCCTGGGTGAGGAAAAGCCCCTGGAGACCCTTATGGCAGAAAGCAAATAAGAACTAAAGAGCTTCTTGATGAAAGTGAAAGAGCAGAGTGAAAAAGTTGGCTTAAAGCTCAACATTCAGAAAACTAAGATCATGGCATCCGGTCCCATCACTTCATGGCAAATAGATGGGGAAACAGTGGAAACACTGACGGACTTTATTCTGGGGGGCTCCAAAATCACTGCAGATGGTGATTGCAGCCATGAAATTAAAAGACGCCTACTCCTTGGAAGAAAAGTTATGATCAACCTAGACAGCATATTAAAAAGCAGAGACATTACTTTGCCAACAAAGGTCCGTCTAGTCAAAGCTATGGCTTTCCCAGTAGTCATGTAGAGATGTGAGAGTTGGACTATAAGGAATGCTGAGGACTGAAGAATTGATGCTTTTGAACTGTGGTGTTGGAGAAGACTGTTGAGAGTCCCTTGGACCGCAAGGAGATCCAACCAGTCTATCCTAAAGGAAATCAATTCTGAATATTCATTGGAAGGACTGATGCTGAAGCTGAAGCTCCAATACTTTGGCCACCTGATTCGAAGAGCTGACTCATTGGAAAAGACCCTGATGCTGAGAAAGATTGAAAGTGGGAGAAGGGGACAACAAAGGATAGGATGCTTGGATGGCATCACCAACTCAATGGACATGAGTTTGAGTAAACTCCGGGAGTTGGTGATGGACAGGGAGGCCTGGCATGCTGCAGTCCATGGGGTCTCAAGGAGTCGGACACAACTGAGTGATTGAACTGAACTGAACTGGGCTTTCCTGGTGGCTCAGACGGTAAAGCGTCTGTCTGTCTGCAATGTGAGAGACCCAGGTTTGATCCCTGGGTCGGGAAGATTCCCTGGAAAAGGAAATGGCAACCCAATCCAGTACTCTTGCCTGGAAAATTCCATGGACGGAGGAGCCTGGTAGGCTACGTTACAGTCCATGGGGTCGCAAAGAGTCAGACACGACTGAGCAACTTCACTTTCTTTTTTTTCTCAAAACTACCAAATGGATTAAAATGAATACAGCAGGGATTTTCTGGAACAATGGCAAAGCTTCACAGTAGAAATGAAAAGAGGGACAAGCACACTCGTATGCAAGAGGTCTCGCTGAAACCATTCAGGAACGATTCTATTCATGCAACTTATCACCCTGGCCAGCAGAGGCTGGGCAGTCACCCTACTTGGTATATCTCAGGGTCATTTTAACTACGTGACTATTACTGAGCTCGTATTATGAAATGAACTGCAGATTACCAGTTACTTTAGACAGTCATTTCCTGTAAGTATTAGGTTGAACCATGAGTAATGGCCTTTTTGAAGGTCAGAAATAATCAAATATGGGCTTTTCAATTTTGGTTCAATCTAATAAACATATGTACACATTCAGTTTATTACACAGACATAGCTACATTGTGTTTTTGTTAATAAAAATCTACCATTTTTCTTACCATTTGTGATTCCATAAATCTGCGTGTTACTGGAAGACATGTCTTCTTGAAAGCGAATGGGTTCAGCATAGTGCTTTCTATAAAATGCCCTCTGTAAAACAGCTGGGGGTCATAAGGTTGGTAATTTAAGGCAAAAATTCTAATCGAGGCTGACTTCATCTGTAAGAATCTTGGCCACATTAGGAAGCCTTTCTTGCAATCCTGTTTGACCCTTTCAAGCTCATTTCATAGAAGTAATTAATGTTCTCATCTTGGCAGTGGAAGAGACCCTGATGCTGGGAAAGATTGAGGACCAGAGGAGAAGGGGGTGACAGAGGAGAAGATGGTTGGATGGCATCACTGGTTCAATGGACATGAATTTGAGCAAACTCTGGGAGATGGTGAAGGACAGGAAGTCTGGAATACTGAAGTCCATGGGGTCACAAAGAGTCAGACACAAGTGAGCAACTGAACAATAACATCTCAGCAATGGTATATTTAATCTATTGCTCTAGATTTCTTTCTTTTTCCAAATTACAACATAAACCTTACACTCAACAATGTAATCTTCCTCCTTAACTATAAGTACTTTTGCTTTATGGGTCTTTGTGCTTGCTTCCCAGAGAGGAAGACTCCTTTGGGTTTGCATCTCAGCTCTCCCCCTTAGTACCCACGTGACCTTAGTCACATCTCATGACAAACCTTGGCTAGATGCTCATCATACCTGTTTCTCCTTCTTCCTGGAACCTCATAAGTACCAGCCTCCTTGGAAATTAGGAATGGCTGTGTTACTGAGTCCTTGCCCATGAAATGTGAGCAAAAGTGATGTGTGTCACTTGCACACAGCAATTAAAAACAAGCCCTCCTTAACTAAAAGTAGAACTACTATGGAACCCAGCAATCCCACTCCTGGGCATATACCCAGAGAAAACCATAATTCAAAAAGATATACGCACTGCAGTGTTCATAGCAGCATTATTTACAATAGCCAGGACGTGGAAGCAACCCAAATGCCATTTGGGAACCAACCCAAATTGACAGAGGAGTGGATAAAGAAGATGTGGTACATATATGCAATGAAATATTACTCAGCCATATAAAAAGAACAAAGCAATGTCATCTGCAGCAACATAGATGGACCTAGAGACTGTCACACCAAGTGAAGTAAGTTAAACAGAGAAAGACAAATATCATGATACTGTTTATATGAGAAGTCTTTTAAAAGAGTAAAAATGAGCTTATCTACAAAACAGAAACAGAGTCACAGATGTAGAAAACAAACTTACAGCTAACAAGGAGTAAGTAGTGGGAGTGTTAGTCACTCAGTGGTGTCTGACTCTTTTTGACCCCAAGGACTGTAGCCCACCAGGCTACTCTGTCCACGGGATTCTCCAGGCAAGAATACTGGAATGGGCCGTCATTCCCCTCTCCAGAGGATCCTCCCAACCCAGGGATTGAACCTGGGTCATCTGCATTACAGGCAGATTCTTTACTGTATGAGCTACAGGGACGTCCCAAGGAGAGACTAAATTGGACTAAAGGGGAGGAGAGATAAATTGGACAGACTATATACACATTACTATATATAAAACAGATCACTAATAAGGACCTGCTATATAGCACAAGGAACTCTACTCAATACTCTGTAATGGCCTATATGGGAAAAGAATCTAAAAAAAAGTGAATATATGTGTATGTATAACTGATTCACTTTGCTATATACCTGAAGCTGATACAACATTGTAAATCAACTCTACTCAAATAAAATTTTTTTACAAAAAAAACAAGCCTTCCTTTCTCCACACCCTCCCTGATCTGGGCACCCAGGCAAGAGGATCCGGGGTAGACCCTGGGGCACTAAAAATGGAAGAGACACTAGATGAAAAGAACCTGCTCTCAAATAGCTGCATGGAGCAGAGCATTCCTCTCCCGGGCTCTCATTTCATCGGGAGAGAAATAAACCTTGATTGTGTTAGACAATACAGATGTTGCAGTATTAGGAGCAGTTAGCCTAGCCTGTCTAATGAACTCCCTAATATTTCATTTCCTCATCAGTAAAAATGAAAATGCTAGAACCTACTTATAGGGTTGATGTGAGGCTTAAGTGAGATGACAGAGGTAAAGCATTTTTGGCACAGAGCAAGGCTGTGAAAATGGCGGCTGCTTCTTGTTACCACCATCATCACCACTACCATCATGATCTCTCGTTCATATTTTAGCTGAAACATTTTCTATAGTGCTTAAAATAGCCCAGGGGTTCATAACTTTTTGGCAGTGCTCTCCGGGCAGCATAGCTCCAAGACCCAATATCTGACTCACGCAGTCTGATAGCAGAGCTCGTGGGATATTGACAAATCTTTTTCTGGCTCAGAACTGATTTCACTGGATAAGGTTAGACTTTTAACGCCTATCATTTACTGAATAATTAAAGTCATTATTTCCGGTTGCTCTTCAGCATGCAAATGTAGAAAATCCTCTTAGAGATACCACTGGGGTATAACTCACTTGCTATAAATCACATACACAGCGAAACTCCTTACACACCATGCATGCTCTGGGCTTGTTGATTGAATAAGTGGTATTTCTTTTTTCAATCTCAAGTTTCTTAGCTGTCTCCCTAAAATTTTTGCTCATCTGCTGTCATTTTTCAATGAAACATTATTTGTCACTTTGATTAATATCAACAGAACTCTACTTTTCCAGCTGCAATTGTCTCGACATGAAAAGACAGCAAGCTTGAATTCATGGCAGCAGAGACTTAGTTGTTGTAGGCGAAGCTGAGATAACGCGCACATGTAAGCCAACTTCAAAAGCAAATCTGAGGGGCTTCCCTGGTGGGCCAATGGCTTAGACTCTGAGTTCCCAGTGCTAGATCCCACATGCTGCAACTAAGAGTTTGCATCCTGCACAAAGATCAAAGATCCCACATGCCACAACTGAGGCCCAGAGCAGCCAAATATATAAGTGAACATTTTTTTAAAATAATAAACAATAAAAATTCTTGGGCAGGGCCAAGATTACAACACTCTTATTTTGGGAACAGGTTAAACTGGATTAATCAAAGCTTCCCACAGAACTGACTTGGGGTTATTTTTGTAAAGACCAGAAAGGGTCCATGGTGGAAGATGTACAAACCAACGTCTCTGGACAAAGCATGATGGAAAATATATGAGAACACGCGATCCAAGAGGTGAGGATGAGAAGAAAATTTCCTTGGTAAAAAGAAAGCGAGACTTGATGGGAGAGTCTGGTTAAGGAGCAGAGTTAAAAGGAGGTAGAAAGAAAGCATACATGATCCTGTTGGGATGGGAGAGGCAGGGGAAACACCACAGAGGGTCTTTAAACACAACAGCACTTGGCTTTCAATTCACTGGATAATAAGCAAAAGTGAAAGAGACTGGCAAAGAACATGACATGACAAAGAACAAATAACACGAGGGCATGGCTGGTGAAGGGGCTTTCCCAATGGCTCAGCAGTAAAGAATCTGCCTGCAGACACAGGAGACGCAGGTTCACACCCTGGGTGGGGAAGATCCCCTGGAGGAGGAAATGGAAACCCACTCCAGTATTCTTGCCTGGAGAATCCCATGGACAGAGGAGTCTGGTGGGCTACAGTCCACGGCCTCGCAAAGAGACGGACATGACTGAAGCTACTTAGCACAAAGAGAGACAGACAAGGATGGTAGGTAAAAACGGTGATGTCATCTCTATACAGATAATAATTAAATTCCACAGAATTATGATCTTTTTAAAGAGAGTAAAAAATGACGAGCAATAATAGAACTTAACAGAAGGATTGCTTGATTAGAAGTCAAAACACTAGTTCCAATGTAAGTCCTGTCAGGCTTCCGCTCAGTGACTTCACCTGTGGGTCCTGGTCTTCTCAACTGTGAAGTGGCGGTGAGGTGGGTGAGCTCAGTGACCCTCACACTGGGCTCTGCGGGCCTCAGGGGGTTGTTGGAAGAAAGGTGAGGCCACCAGGCCAGGCTTCAGGGCCCATACCCACATGTGTTTTCAACAGAACAGACCTACTCTAACTTGTTCACAGTAACTGCTTTTCAACTTTTTATTTCGTATTTGGGTATAGCTTATTAATGCTGGGATAGTTTCAGGTGGACAGCAAAGGGACTCAGCCATATATATACATGTAGACATTTTCTCCTAAACTCCCGTCCCGTTCAGGCTGCCACATAACACTGAGCAGAGTTCCCTGTTATCAGTGTCTACACACTAAGTCGCCTCAGTCATGTCCGACTCCGTGCTATCTTACGGACAGTAGCCTGCCAGGCTCCTCTGTCCATGTGGCTCTCCATGGACATGGACATGCCATTCCCTTCTCCAGGGGATCTTCCCGACCCAGGGATTGAACCCCCATCTCTTATGTCTCCTGCATTGGCAGACAGATTCTTTACCACTAGCACCACCTGGGAAGCCCTCCCTGTCAGCAGTAACCTTTATGTAAAGGCATGGAATTTTTTGTGTGTAGGTGGGGAGGCCTATGCCAGGTCTTAGTTGCAGCATGTAGGATCTAGTTCCCTGACCAAGGATCTAACCTGGGCCCCCTGGGAGTGCAGAGTCTTAACCACTGGACCACCAGGGAAGTCCCCAAAAGGCATGGATTCTTAAGAAAACAGAGAACTACTGCTTTCAAAAATCTGGAAAACCGTAGACTAGATGACCTCTAACGTCCCTCATATCACTAATAAATCCTATTTTAGTAATGTACTTGAGCAAAAAATGAAGCTGGTACTATCACTTCCATCTAACAAGTTGGAAGCAAGCACAGAAAATAGAAATAGATTCTCCCTGATGGAAACACTGAGACTAGCATCTGTCCCACTGATCATCAAGGCAGAGTTCAGATTTCCCAAAGTTTTAAAGCCTTTTATGTTAACGAATTCTACCAATGATTTGGTTATGTCGCAATAAGCATAAAGGCACATGATGTCTCACTGTGTGAAGTCATTTTACATAAAAGTCATGCATAAACATTCACAGCAATATGTTTGGAGCCTGTGGACATCTGTAATTAAAATTACTCCAAAAATATTCTGGTTTTGCTTCCTAAATATAGAGATTTTTTTCCCCCTGGTTTTGGCCTTCCATGAACTGCCCTATCCCCTTTCCAGTTTGAGTTCCTGTTACTATGCGATTCTGCATCTCATAACTACAGTTTGATGAATCAGAAAATAATGCTATTTGACATGGAAAACTGACAGTCCACAGGTTTGTCAGGGTAAATTATTCAAAAGGTAGCTATTGTGCAAAATCAACATTAGATGAATATGTCTACTTTTTTAAGGTATCAGTTTAAGTGAGATTAGCACTACTGAGCCAAAATGAGCCATAGTTCGTATAAAGCAATGTGAGCAAAACCTTAAGAATAGTTGTGGTCTTTAAGGTAGATTACATTTGTGTCTGAATTTGCTTAAGTAGCTTGAGATGTTGGTGGTTGTTACAAAGATGAGTTTTGAAGCCAGACTGCCTCTAACCCCAACTCTGTCATTTACTCACCTAATGACAGCAATAGATTATAACCCATTAAGTAGAAAAAGAATCCATGAGTCTATACTAGTATACATAAAGAAAGAAAGAAATGGGAAGAGGAAAAAGCATTCCTTACCATGGAATGCCATCTGATAAAGGTGGAAGGAATTGTGGAATCAGAAAAATCACCATTTAGAAACCATGATAGTAACAGCTAATAAAGCCAAGAAATATCAATAGATGTGCTAAAACTAGTGGGTGAAAATTTGATGAGGAATGGAATATTTCATCTCAAAGCACACCTCCACAAAATATTTCCCAATTACAAAGGGGACAGAAGTAACTTTATGATGGACCTGGCAGTATTTTAATCAAGGGATCCAGGTTACCATCACCAGCAATGAGACAAATAAAACTGTGTACCATCAAATAGGATGCCATAAGAACAAAGCATCACTTCTCTGATATTCCACACCCAGAACAGTATAACCTGGATCTAACCATGAGCAATTATCAGACTAACACAGGTTAACGGATATAGTCTACAAACAACTGGACAATAATCTAAGTGTCAAGATCACGAAACTCAAGAAAAGAAAGTTCCAGACTGAAAGAATCTAGAAAGACATAACCATTACATGCAACACATGGTCCTGGACTAAATCCCTTCACTACAAAGAATGGCAAACTTGAGTGTGTCTGGGAATTCCCTGGCTTTAATGTACCATCTATAGTGATGGAAGGTCAAGTAATACACAGGACATTCAGAGTGATATAGAGCATCATACCAGCAACTTGCTCTCCAATGGTTCACGAAAAATTCTTTGTTCTACTCTCACAACTTTTCTCTAAGTCTGAAATTATTTTGATTTTTAAAGATAGTTATTACTTTAAAAATTATGATTATTATTTATTATGAGACCAATAAACACCGTGGGCTTCCCCAGTGGCTCAATGGTAAAGAATCTGCCTGCCAATGTAGGAGACACAGGAGCCTCAGGTTTGATTCCTAGGTTGGGAAGATCCGCGGGAGAATCAAATGGCTACCCACTCTAGTATTCTTGCCTAGGGAATTCCACGGACAGAGAAGCCTGATGGACTATACAGTCCATGGGGTCGCAAAGAGTCGGACATGACTGAATCGACTGAGCACACACACTGTATCTATTTCTAAACTCCATTCAAAATGTTCTTATGACAATTAAATGAGTTAATAACCTAGAAAAGCATTCAGCACAATGCCTGGTAAGACCCTAAAAATATAGCTATACATAGCACAATATCCAATGCAGAAGACATAAGAATTGTGAGTTCAATACCTGGGTCAGGAAGATCTCCTGGAGGAGGAAATGGCAACCCACTCCAGTATTCTTGCCTAGAGAATCCCATGGACAGAGGAACCTGGCGGGCTACAGTCGATGGGGTCACAAAGAGTCAGACACGACTGAAGCGATTTAGCACACACACATGCATAGCACAATATATTACAACATTAAGTCACAAGCACACACATGCTTCATCCCACCGGCAAGTGCATATGATCGGGAGAGTCAAATGAAAGGACTCAGTCAGATGGTTGGAATTGCTCCTGCCATGAAGCAAATGTTAGGACCAGATGACCTTGAGGTGCCATTTGTACTTAATTATGCCTGGTCCCATAGAGCTAATTACCATATTTCCTCAGCCCTTTCATAAGCATCTTCCTGATTAAAAAACATTTATTAGGCACAGTACAGTGTATACCACCCCACCAAAACTTTGTGAAGGCTTGACTGGACTCTGCATTTCCCAGGTTCCTCTTGCATCCTTTGTAAAGGAAGAAACTGATTTGAACAGTCTCACCCAAGGATACTGAACAGGTTGATGGCAGAGACACGAACAAATACCTAAAGAGTCACTGCTGACCCTGCTTCCCCTCTGGTTCCAAGTGACCAGCTAAACGTACCAAACTGGAGGGGAAGCCCCAGCTTAGCCAAGTCTTAATTATAATAAGAACACCAAGTCCTATTTTCAACTTCAACTCGGCACTTAGCTTTACACTGTCCCTGGGGCTTCATGCAGCATATCTCCAAAATTTGGTAAGGCTTATTCTGCGCAGAAAGCAAAAATCCTTTATTCTGAAAACTGTCATTGTCAAAAACAAAAGGGGGAGAAAAGAAAAAGGACAGCCCTGGTATCTGATTCTCCTCACTCTGCCTCGTTCCTGGCGCATACAGCTCACTCTGACATCGAGGGGCGCTCTGCCAGCACAGAGCCACATGGACTGCCGAAGGGAATCAGAAGCTGACCCTCTCCTCTCCCCCTCCTCCCCCTTCTCCAGGGCCCCACTGCCAGCTTCACAAACAGTTAATTGCCTTTCCCTACAATGAGTTTGACAGCCAGTCTCCCACAAACAACACAAAATCTTACCCCCTGTATGGTTAGTAAAAAAAACAAAAAACTGTTTCCATTTTTAGGAGAACATAAGACCTGGCCCATTTTATTTAGAGATTAATAATAATTCTGAGTGCTCTCTTTTCTCTGTTCTGGAAGAGCAGTGAAGCAGCCCTGAAATGAAGAATTTACCACTGTTCGTGCCAGGACAAAAACAGATGGACCAAAAAAGTTTAGATGGATGAATCTGAAAAATTGGATGACCTTTCTTATACCCCAAAAGTTATAAAAAATTAGGAGAGTGAAACTTCCATTTGCCAGCAAGATTCTCTCCAATTTGCAAATATCATATTGTGGCTTCAGGGACAGGAGCAAAAAGCTCACCCCATTCTCTGGACAGCCAGGGGTCACCTCCTAGTCATTGGTCTCCTTACATGAAAAAGCCTAGAAAAATGTTCTGTTCAGAAACTACCACCTCATCACTCCAATAAAAAGAAGGAAGGGGACTTCCCTGGTGGTCCAGTGGTTAAGATTGCATGCATCCACTGCAGGGGTTGAGGGTTCAATTCCCAGTCAGGGAACTAAGATCTGGCATGCCACAAGATACAGCCAAAAAATGAAATAAATAAATAAGCAAACAGAAGGTTAAAGACCTAAACTCATGGTCATATGACATCCTGAGATCCCTGAAACCAAGCTAGGGCAAAGGATGGGTGCACCTCATGCATGCGCGCTAAGTCGCTCAGTCATGTCCAACTCTTTGCAACCGTATGGTCTGTAGCCTACCAGGCTCCTCTGTCCATGGGATTCTCCAGGCAAGAATACTGGAGTGGGTTGCCATTTCTTCCTCCAGGGGATCTTCCTAATCCAGGGATTGAACCCAAGTCTCTTTATGTCTCCTGTCCTGGCAGGCATGTTCTTTACTGCTAGTGCCACCTGGAAAGCCTTGCATTACATCATAACACAACCCAAATGCAACCAAGAACTGGCTCATGTCTCAGGCAGGCCAGCTATCTTCAGGCTGTGGCCTGTTCCCGATGGAAGCTACTCACCTCACAAATTTACCCATGATCAGAACTGATGTGATAAACTGCAAATTTCCCTGGTGGCTCAGACAGTAAGGCGTCTGCCTACAATGCAGGAGACCCGGGATCGATCCCTGGGTTGGGAAGATCCTCTGGAGAAGGAAATGGCAACCTACTCTAGTACTCTTGCCTGGAAAATCCCATGGACAGAGGAGCATAGTAGGGTACAGTCCATGGAGTCACAAAGAGTCGGACATGACTGAGCAACTTCACAGAATGCAATTGGATCAGTGTAAATCTAGCACCAATTACCAAAGCCATTTAAAGCATTAGCTTTGCAACCCCATGGACTGTAGCCCACCAGGCTACTCCACCATGGGATTCTCCAGGCAAGAGTACTGGAGTAGGTTGCCATTTCCTTCTCCAGGGGATCTTCCTGACTCAGGGATTGAACCCGGGTCTCCCACATTGTAGGCAGACGCTTTACCGTCTGAGCCACCAGGAAGTCCCCAAAGATGGATCAGTAGCATGCAATTGGTGTGTATGTTTGCGGCATAGATATATTATGGGAAATGTTTACTTCACAGACATTCTGAATGATACCTAGGCCATAAAATATACTTATTGTGAATGCATAATATGATTTATAAATGGAGAGTGCTCAAGTGGAGACACCCTAGGGTCACCTAAACTCAGCTTTGCTCTGCTTTTGGAATATGGGTGAATGAACTCTTCCCTATCACCCTACACATGTATGGGGCAATGGCAGCACTTCTAGCCAACGAGCTGTGGAAATGTATTAATACCACTGCTGGGGTGACACATTCCATTCTATTCTTTCTCAGTCACAGTAAACTCTGAAGTATCATACTGATTAGTGGAGTCACAAGATAAGTGACATAAAACTGAAAGCAGAACCCACCTACCCACCCCAAGAGCAATCTTTTTTTTTTTTTTTTTCTGTTCTAAACTACTGAGGATTGGGGATCTTTGTAACTGCTACATGCTTTGCCTGTTTCTGAATATCTAACTTGAGTCTTATTCTCCAGGCTGACAGTCCTTGGCAGAAATGGTGCAGGGCACGTCAGATCACCCAGAAGAGGTAAAAGGTGTTGTAGAGATGTGGACTGATCTAGAGTCCATCATACAGAGTGAAGTTAGTCAGAAAAACAAATATCATATATTAACACATATATATGGAATCTAGGAAAAAATGGCACTGATGAACCTATTTGCCAGGCAGGAATAGAGATGCAGAGAATGGACATATGGACACATGTGGGGAAGGGGAGGATAGGACAAAGTGAGTGAGTAGCACTGACATATATATATACACTGTCATGTGTAAAACAGACAGCTAGTGGGAAGCTGCTGTACAGCAAAGGGAGCTCAGCTCGGTGCTCTGTGATGACCTAGAGGGGTGGGAAGGCGGGGAGGGAGGTCCAAGAGGGAGGGGGATATGTACACTTATAGCTGATTCACTTCTTTGTACAGCAGAAACTAACACAACATTGTAAAGCAGTCATACTCCAATAAAAAAATCTCTTGGAATCCACCTAATCCTACAGACCTATTTGTCATCTGTTTAATTTTATATTTATGTTTTTCAAAATAGCATCCAGACAGAATCCTTAATAATCTCTTCAGACTTTATCTCCCTTCTGAAACAATTGTCCCAAACACCAACCACCATCCCCCACCATTTAATGCACCCACTCTCCAACTGTAAACAGGTGATGTGTAAGAAAGAGTCACAAAATCATGATAATTTTTCATCTTAAAGGAGACTTAGAGACTAACAACCCCCCCACCCCGCAAAAAAAAAAAAAAAATTGGGCAAGGATAAAACAGCCAAATTCTTTAAAAATAGTTTCCCAATCTATAGCGTTAGTCCATTCATAACCCACCAGAAACTTCTATATTATGAATAAAATAATGAAGCATCAGAGTAGCCACTGTACATTAGAAAAATATCCTATTAATAATTAAATCAGAACACAAGCTGTTGGTATCCCTTAGGTTTTTTTTTTTTATTAATAGCAAGATGTTATCATTTGCTCACATTCTTCGGCTTATTAGAAAATTTGGACTGTAATTTTGGATCCTGAGTTGAAAGAACTAATTAAATGATAAATGTCACTTTTTCTCCCAACTTACACAACCAGAATTTTGAATAACACACTTATCTATTGTGCCAAATCAAAAGAGGAAACATTACTCTTCTGGTCTGTAGAGGACCAAAAGGGTCTCATAAAAAGTGATTAATTCAGAAATAAGTGGGATTTTTTTCTATTTCCTAGGATTTTATATTTTTGCTTTTTTACAAAAGGTAAGGGCATTCATGATCCTCTATCCACATCACAAACATGAATTCGCTATATTGATAAACTCCTAAGAGGCTTTAAAATTATTTACAAACAATTTATTATTTACAAATAATAAAGTTCAAAGAGACAAATATTAATATATGTATCAAGCTTGTCATGCTTCAAGTAAGAAACAATGGTAAAACCTGGTTTGGACTTCACGTCAATTTCTTTTTAAAGTTGTATTTTAGCTACAGAGTTCAACCTGCTCGTTTCTTTCTGACTTCCCCGTACTTCCTACTAAGAAGAAGAAGGAGGAAGAAAGGGAGCAGAAGAGAAAGAAGAGAAGGGGAGATGGGAGAGGGGAAGAAGAGGAAGGAGAAAGGAAAATATATCAACAAACCCAGCCATCAGGAGAAACTGACAGTATTTGTTTCATAAGTCAAAACATAAATAAATAGTACTTCTCTGACTCATCTTCACACCACTCCTATATCCTTATATCATTCTTCAAATTCTCAGTTCCCCTTAAAAGAACAAATGATGTCCCAGGCATTAACAAACCACATCAACTTGCCATTAACTGATGTTTTCAGGTAACTGAATATTAACAATAATGACTAGTATTTATTGAGGGTGGACTGTGTGCAGTCAATGCTAAGTGCTGTATACATACTTTCTTTTGAGTCATCAAAACAGCTTTGTGAAGGAGAGATGGTGAGCCCTGCCCTCAGTGGCTTCCAGAGCTTGGTGTTTCAGGGGTCTGTCCCTTTGCTCTTGGGGAGGACCTGGGAGTTAGTGGTTCTTTCCTGATTGTGTGGTGCTAAGCTGCCAGTAGAAAATGAAAGTGATAGTCACTCAGTTGTGTCTGACTCTGTGACTCTATGGACAGTAGCCCACCAGGCTCCTCTGTCCATGGAATTCTCCAAGCAAGAATACTAGAGTGGGTTGCCATCCCCTTCTCCAGAGGATCTTCCGGACCCAGGTATCAATCATGGATCTCCTGAATTGCAGGCAAACTCTTTACTGTCTGAGTGATGAGAGTAGGGTTTATGGTAAAAAGTATGTCTCAGATTTTCTTACTTGTTTTCATGTGGGTATTTCCCCCTAAGTGTAAAAGCCACTCAGCTAGTTTCTGAGTTTTGTCTCAGAGGGAACTGTAGGTGTGTAGGTGTACATTTGATGTGTCATGACAGGAGGGAGGTCCAGGAGCTTCCTGTGTCACCATCTTGATCCCTGCCAACCAAATATCTTGCTCTGGCTGAGGTTCCATGGGTGCTGAATTGTGTAAAATGGCACTGAGTTGCACAATTCAGACTTGTGTGTTTTACTCTATATGTCATACCTTCATAAACATTAAAAAACAAAATACTGATAATTTGATATGTTTAGTATATTTTGTTGTTGTTCTTGTTATTTAGTCAATTAGTCATGCCTGACTTTGTGATCCCATGGACTGCAGCCCGCCAGGCTCCTCTGTCCATGGCATTTCCCAGGCAAGAGTACTGGAGTGGGTTGCCATTTCCTTCTCCAGGGGATCTCCCCAACTCAGGGACAGAACCCACATCTCCTGCATTAACAGGCAGACTCCTTACCACTAAGCCACCAAGGAAGCCCTAAGCTTGCATTTGGGGGCTGACATATCTTCCCTAGAACCTGAAGGAGCTAGTAGGCACTTCCCTGCCTTCTCCCTATAGCTCCTACAACAATCAGACCAAGTCATGAGTGTCTCCCTTGAAGGAGCTTGTCCACACATCTAGCACCCCCAGTTTTATACCTGTCACTTGAGGGATAGGCCTCTACATCAGTTTGTTCTGACAGCCAATGGGACGTGTATTCATGAGTCTCACAGGGAAACAGTAAATGAAGCACCTGCTTTTAAACTGGCACAGGGGCACCCTCACTCCATGACTGAGCATTTAAGCTCAGCACAGAGGCAACAGGCCAAAAAGTCCACTCACATTTTTTTCCCTGGAAAAGGCTTAACTAGATACTTTCCTGGCTGCTGCTTAAGGTCTGGCTTCTAGTCAGTCTGCAAGAAAGTGCTGATGGTGATCATCTCTTAGAGGACACTGATGCACTGTGTCACACCCTCATCAGTGTGGGTGTAACACTGGGAGCCACTAAGAACAAAGGTGGAGATTTAGACAATCACAAAGAGGTAAACCTCATCCTCCACTGTGTCCTGAGGTCCTGATTGTCTCTTGAACCTTTGTGGATTCTTTACAGCAGATAGCCTTTGGGCAAGAGGAGAGTGGGATGATAAACTAAGTTCTAAAGGGAAAAAACTGCCAACCATTATACTACACAGCAGGAAAAAGGTAGTCTCTTCAATAAGTGGTATTAAGAAAACTAGACAGCCATATACAAAAGAAAGAAACTGGACCTATATCTGATGCCATACACAAAAACCAACTCAAAATGGATTCAAGACTTAAACATAAGTCCTGAAACCATAATTCTAGGAGAAAAAAAATAGGGGATAAGCCCCTTGACGTTATCTTAGCAATGATTTTTTGGATTTGACATTAAAAGCAAAGGCAGAAAACACACACACAGAAGTGGGACTATATCCAACTAAAACACTTCTGTATAGCAAACAACTCTCAACAAAATGAAAAGGCAACCTGGAATGGGAGAAAATATGTGTAACCATGTATCCAATAAGGGGTTAACATCCAAAGTATATCATGAAGCCATGCAGTCCAAAAGCAAAATAAACAGCTAAACAATGGGTAAAGGACCTGAATAGACACTTTTATGAAGACAACATACAAAAGACCAGCGGATACAAGAAAAGCTCAAAATCACCTATCATCAGGAAAATGCAAAGCAAAACCACAATGAGACAGTGCCTCAAACCTGCTAGGATGTCTATTATCAGAAACACAAGAGATAACAAATAATGAGGAGGTAGAGATAAAGGATCCCTGTACATGTTGGTAGGAATTTAAACTGCTACAGCTACTATAAGAAACGATATTGAATTTCCTCAAAAAATTAAAAGTAGAACTACCACAAGTATATATCCAAAGGAAAGAAAATGACTTTCTTGAAGAGATATCTGTACTCGCATGTTCACTGCAGCATTATTTCCAATAGCTAAGACATGCAAACAACCTAAGCGTCTGCAGAGCAATGAATGAATAAGGAAAATGTGACAATACACACACACAGAAACATTATTCACTTATAAAAATAAGAAAAATGTTGTTGCATCTGCAACAACATGGATGAACCTGGAGAGCATTATGATAAATGAAATAAGCCAGACAGAGAAATACAAATATGATATGACATCACTTTTACATGGAATAAAAAAAAAAGTCAAACTCATAGAAATAGACAGAATGTTGGTTACCAGGGGTAAATAGGAAAAAAAGTAAAAGATATTAAAGGTACAAACTTTCAGCTGTAGATGAATAATGTCTGAGGATCTAATGTAAAACATGGTGACCGCAGTTGATAACACTGTATTGTATAACTGAAATTTGCTAAGAGAGTAGAACTTAAGTGTTCTCACATACACACAAAAAGGTGAATATGTGAGGTGATACATATGTTAATTAACTTGATGTTAATTTACATCACAATGTATACTTATATCAAATCATCACATTGTACACAAAATATGTAAGAGCTTCATTTGTCATTTATGCCTCAATAAAGCTGAAAATAAAAATATAAAACATTTTCCACATTTCAATAATACTTTTAAGTTACTTAAAAAATTTGCCTAAAGAATATTAGATGGCAGAAATGGTGTTCCTATGTTCAACAGCAAATTGGAGAGACTGTTGTTGCAGAGATGGAGTGAGTAAAGATGGGGATATCAAGGGGTTGAAAGGATAGGTCTGGGAATCAGAAAGCAGGACTCTCCTGGTGGTCCAGTGGTAAGACTCCACACTCCCAATGCCAGGGTCCTAGGTTTGATCCCTGGTCAGGGAACTAGATCCCACATGCTGCAACTAAGAGAATTAGCATGCCAAAACTAACCAAGACCCAGTGCAGCCAAAGAAATGACTATTTTGATTTTTTAAAAGAGGACTTCCCTTGTAGTTCAGTGGTTAAGAATCTGCCTACCAATCCAGAGGACAAAGGTTTGATCCCTGGTCTAAGAAGATCCCACATCCGTGGTGAAACTGAGCCCATGCACCACAACTATTGAACCTGAGCGCCAGAACCCGTGAGCCACAACTACTAAAATTCACATGCATAGAGCCTGTGCTCCACAGCAAGAGAAGCCACCACAACGAGAAGCCTGCGCACTGCAACTAGAGAGTAGCCCCCACTCGCACAGTAATGAAGACCCAGTACAGCCAAAACTAATTTTAAAAATTAATTCATTAAAAAATACATAAAAAATTAATTAGAAACAAAAAATAAAGAAAAAGTAAAAGAAAGTCCTGCCACTTAGTAGGTCCTTGTCATTTGGCAAAGCACACCTCTCTACCCTGCAGTCCCTTCACTTGGATTATGAGAATAATATGTCTGTAGGTGAGTCTCACAGGGATTAAATGAGTTAAGGCATGCCAAGACTCACAAGGAGCCAGGTGGGTACCCATATGTTAAAAACACAACAAATGGCCAGTATCGATATTAAGAATTCATCATTTTAATATTCTGCTGATGACTGGGGCCAAAACATCTTCCTTCCTACTAACTGTTATATTTCTTGTGATAATGCCCTCAAAGGAGAGTGACAGTATTGTCATCCCTACCATTTTGATTTAGCTGGAGAGGAAGCTGGATTTCATTTGAACTACTGTATCAGCATCAAATCCCATTTTAAAAGCAATTGTGAAGAATTCTGAGAATAAACTTAAACTGTCTTTGATCAAATAAGCTGCTATAATCATAATGAATGTTCTGCAATGATCAAGCTATTTATTTTTCAGAGTTTCCAATTTTTTGAAGCCTAAAATGGTTTAGTTCTGTCCACCAAGCAATTAATATGTTCTACTAAACAAATCAGAGCTGGAGAACCAAATTAACACCTTTCAAGAGTGATATATCAGCATGGCTTCTACAGAATGCTTTATGACCCTTCCACCTAATTTAGTGGATAAATTCTGAGCATCAGAATGCCCCAGTATGGCTTGAATTCTTTCAGAGGGAAGAAAATACACATTTGTATGAAGTGTAGCTTAGTAGAAAAATTAAATACTCCACATGAAATTCTACTTCCAAAACCCTTTACCCTAACCCCCAGACTAGGAGTTAACTCATTTCATGAACCCAGACTTAATTCAGTTAGGAAAGATGTTCTGTGTAAATGAATAAGAGTTGGGACAAAAGCAGACCCAATCCCAGCCTCATGCAACTGACAGATCATGTCCCAGGATTCAGGACCACATAGACCTAACTACCCCTTCCTGGTCTTCAGTTTGAGGCAACTGATCAGCCTTTCTGCACATACTGGAGTGCAGCTACAGCAAAGGAGTCTGAATTTTAAGTTGTAAGTACTATCAATTAAGGTCACACACACACACACACACACACATACGCACATGAAACAGCTTGTGATATTCAGGAAACAGAGTAAGCTCATCCCAGGAAGTCCCTTAGAATTCCAGAAATCTAGAGCTATGTTGTAACGTTTTAAACACTCTTAGGAGGCACAAGAACAATATACGTTTTAAAATAGCAACAATGACAATGACCATTCAACAATTTAGTGAGTAGGTATTGGAGTGATACCGATCTCAGTTTATATCCAGCTCTGATCTTAGAAAAGTTTAGAATACCTGTTCCTCAATTCTATTATCTGTAAAATAGGAATGATATATATCTACTTACATCCTTGGGTTGTGCCAAAGTCAAACCTGCATAAAATGCTCAATACTTCCCTTAGCAAGTAATGATGCGGAGTCAGTGGACATTTTTGAGATGATGTATTTTGATATAATTTTATATTGAGTTATTTTGTATAATTTAAATATAATATTAAGGTAATATAAATATATATATAAATATAATAGAAAATGTTAAATTTTATATAATTTTAATATAATTCTGATGGTCAAAGAGTTCAAATAAATAATCTTTATTAGTACTTCCATCCTGCCTATAAATCAGATATATAATCAACAAAAACAGGAACCTCACTCTGAATAGAATCAGAATTCATTCACTTTAAATGCATCATGTTACGCTGGGCCTGAGGAAGTCCTAGCATAAAATGCATGCATGTGTGCTAAGTCACTTCAGTCATGTCATACTCTTTGTGATTCTATGGTCTGTAGCCCGCCAGGTTCCTCTGTCCATGGGATTCTCCAGGCATGAATACTAGAGTGGGTTGCCATGCCCTCCTCCAGGGCCTGACCCAGGGATCAAACCTGTATCTCCCACATCTCCTGCACTGCAGGTGGATTCTTAATGCATTGAGCCACCTGGAAAGCCTATCATAAAATAAATCAATCTAATAAATAGTATTATCTATTAATGTTAGAATTTTAACACTGTCACAGAGAAAATATGGTAACAAGAGGTAAAATGCCAACTCTCCCACTGAATAACTATGAAGGTAAATGCCGAAAGGAAAAAAGAAGTGTTCTCCTACAAAGATCTACCATTAATTGAATATTTCCGTGGTACTGTACTATATCATCACAGCAAACCCAGGAGGAATATATCATCTTCTCTATACAAATGAGAAGGCTGGGGCCTGGAAGTGTTGGGTAACTTACTTGAGATTACTCAGTAAGAGGAGAAGCTGGAATCTAAGTACAGACTCACTGCCTCAAAAAAGTCAGTTTTCTCCACCTCTGCCATGTGGTTGCCCCAGAGGTACTGAGCCAAATAACTAAACCTGAGACTGATATTCCAGTAAGGAATACTGGTGCAAACCTGACTATCCGTTTCTACAAGAGAAAACAAACTGAATACAAAACACAGCGGAAAAATGGTTTCACCCACAACCCAATGTAAACTCAAAGATCCAGTATTTTTAAGCTATACCAGGCACCTATTACAAAGTAAATAAAAATCTTTATTTCATTTGCTAACAAAACAGAAATCATATAGAAACTAAGCAGAGTTAACATAAAACATGAAATTTTGCTCGCTGCTGGAAAACTTATACAACCAGTGCTCATATTAAAACTGGAGGCAGAATACGTGGCAAATGAGAGCAGAAAATCTATGATTCTACATTCAATAATATTTAATTAGATATCTGTAGATATTAAGCATCATACACACATACATGTGTATGTATATGTTATGTATGTTACATACGTATACATACATATGTATGTATGTTATGTGTGTGTATGTACATGTGTATGTATATGTTTAATTTTCTGTAGGATTTACCGAACCCACAACTCTATAAACATATTTATAAGAAAATGTTTTACCCTACCATTACTACTAGAATACTTTGGGGATTTCATTTCTTAAAATTAAACTGCTTCATTAATTTATTTTTTCTTCCTTTACTTCTTTTTTTTTTCTTTTGGTCTTGCTGTGTGGCAGGCGGGATCTTGGTTCCCAGACCAGGGATCGAAGCTGAGCTTTAACCACTTGGGAGAGCACAGTCTTAACCACTGGACCACCAGGGAAGTCCTCTACTGCTTTTTCTAAATGATATTATATAAGCTATAGTTGTAAAATATAGTGATTCACAATTCTAAAAGGTTATACTTCCCAGGTGGTGTAGTGGTAAAGAATCTGCCTGCCAATGCAGGAGATGTGGGTTCAATCCCTGGGTTGGGAAGATACACCTGGAGAAGGAAATAGCAGCCCACTCCAGAATTCTTCCTGGAGAATCCCATGGACAGAGGAACCAATGGGTTACAGTCCATGGGGTAGCAAAGAGTTGGACAGACTAAGTGACCTAGCATGCACACACTCTTTTTCAGATTCTTTTCCCATGTAGGTAATTACAGAGTATTGAGTAGAGTTCCCTGTGCTATACAGTAGGTCCTTGTTGATTATTTTATACATGGTAGTTTGTATATGTTAACCCCAAACTCCTAATTTATTCCCCCCACACCTTTTCCCTTTGGTAACCATAAATTTGTTTTCAAAGTTTGTCTGTTTCTATTTTGTAAAGTTCATTCATTTGTATCACTGTTTTAGATTCCACATATAAGTGATATCATATGATATTTGTCTTTCTCTGTCTTAGTTCACTTAGTATGATCATCTCTAGGTCCATCACAACAGCTACTTTTAATTTCACTTACTTCATAGGAGATACTGAGATCATTTTCCTAGTATGGCCCTTTATTTATGAAGTCTTCATGGGGCCCCACGCTGCAAATCACCGCCATCCCCATGCCTTACAAATTTTAATCTCTTTTTCCACCTTTAGTTTCCAAACCAACATGGACTTTGTCATCCACCTTCCAGTTTGGGGTGAAGGTCATCTCCTGGTCATTTCTATTGCTATGTTCTCAATATACTTGAGACATATGGTTAATGTGTCCTTAATTGTGTTATTTCTGGGGGCTCTGGTGCTATCACATCTCCTGAATTTTCTTCAGCCAATAACTGTCAAGTGCATTTAATTTCTTCTGTTTCATGTTAGCCCATGGCCAATAGTCTCATGCCTACAGGGCTGATATCCTGCTGGAGAAATACTGGGCTTTTATTTTACACGAATGCAGTCACTCAATAACAGTTTCCTGAAAGTGAAGCTCTTCTATTCAGGAAGGCTTAGACAGCCTTGAGAGAGCTGGCTTCTTTTAGCCTTTCATGTTCATGTTCTTTTTTCAGTATGTCACTGTTCCCACGTTCCACTTAATTATGTGATAATGCGGAGAGTGCCACAGTCATCTGAGAAAATAGGTAGAATTACTCTAAATGTCAACAACAAGTGGCAGGGTCCATAGACAATACTCTTTACTCACCCTCCAGTCAATTAAAAAAAAAAATGCTACCGAAATCTTAGGAGAAAGATCTGAAGGCGTAAGTGAAAGATCCAAACTATCTAAATTCCTAAGAAAAGAAATGTGTTTCCCCTAAATATACGATACTGACTATAGTTTGGGGAGTTTTCTGTTCCTCCTCAGAAAATGGTGTAAGAATCATTTAGATACCCTTGGTCTACGATACAACTGAAAAACTTCATATATAAATTGGAAAATGTTGTAATTATACTTAGTGTATGGATGCTTCTCTGATTTCTTGTTGTTGTTTAGTCCCTAAGTCATGTCTGACTGTTTTGCAACCCAGTGGACTGTAGCCCACCAGGCTCCTCTGTCCGTGGGATTTCCCAGGCAAGAATACTGGAGTGGGTTGGCATATTCTTTTCCAGGGGATCTTCCTGACCCACGGATCAAACCCATGTCTCCTGCATTGCGGGTAGATTCTTTATCTGCTGAGTCATATCAATAGCTTCTTTGTTTTCTTTTTACCATAGAAACAGGGCAGGTTACTTTCTCCCTCCAGAATCAAATTTAAATTTCTTTATATTCCTTTCATTTTTTTTTTAAGTGATTGTTGCCACAAGTTTCAAGAATTGGTTTCAAGATGGAATTCACAATTTGCATCTTTTAGGTTAGATTCCATCTATGTGCTTTAGTGCAGATCCTAGATGTACTAAAAAGTGAAACATTTCTAAAAAAAAAAAAAAAAAACCTCAATACAGCAGCTTAGTCCAGATCATGATTTTCATAATTTTTGCTATTTAGGGAAAACTTTTTTTTTTAACAGCACAACATTCCATCATGAACTCTGCAGTGCATGGATACCAAATTTCCCCACAAAGATTTTTCAAAGGTAGGTAGGCACCAAATTTCTCCGAAAAGACTGTAAAGCGAATATTAGCAGTAGACTTGGGATGCTGGGTGGCAGCTGGTCTGACATGACAGGCGTGAATAAATGTGCCAACAAAGCCCTTATGGTTTATTGGGTAATTATGGGAAGTGACACTGGTGCCAGCCAATCGGATTCCTGGACAGCTACTTCTCAACCCACTTACTCTTAAAGTAGATCGTTAAAAATGCACTTCGGTGGAGAAGCTGTGCTCCTACTGGACATAAATAGTCTATTTGCAAAGTTAGTCATTTGGTCAAAATGCAGCCCATCAGTGATGGTACAGTGAACAAGCACCTCTATATCACACACACATCTTCCGTTAAAGGCATTTCAGAATGAAGCTTTTGAACTGAGAGGAACGAATGGGCCTGCAACGGGCATGTGCCCGTCCATTCCCATCCATAAAATCACATATTGACACACAAAAGTGAGTTTGTTCCATTTCTGAAATGTAGCTCTAGAGCTTATGGGTACAGTGCAGACTGAATCACATTTTTTTAAAAATGCCAAACAGAGGACACGGTTTTTTACTTGAAAAAATGTTAAGTTCAGTTTCTAAATCATGTTGAACTTTTTTGCAACCCTATGGACTGTAGCCTGCTCCTCTGCCCATGGGATTTCCCAGGCAAGAATACTGGAGTGGGTTGCGACTTCCTTCTCCAGGGAACCTTCCCGACCCAGGGACTGAACCTGTGTCTCCTACATTGACAGGCGGATTCTTTACCACTGAGCCACCAGGAAAGCCCCTTTTAACTCCTGGAAGCTTGTAAAATCCATCTCCTCCAGCCATACCACTAAACAAAGAGGTCATAACTAAGAAGCTATCCAAAAATTTCTCAGGAAGATTAGAACTTTTTCTTAATGACATGGAGGTAACTATTCTTAAATATACAATCTCCCATTGCACAAAACGTCAAAAGTAAAATTGCCTTCAAATACTGCTTGGAAGAGAGATCTTAGGATGATATCAAGAAAACCATGAAGGCTTTAGCCTAGGTCAGAGAAGCTGTTTTTAAACTGGATTGATATAGACATGATGTTTCTTTTCTAATATGACATTTACCTTCATCTCCTGAAGGAAACTGATATTCAATCCTGAAGTCAAGCTTCTCAAGAAAAATTTTGGTCCCTAGAAGAGATATCCGGAGAAAGCAATGGCAACCCACTCCAGTACTCTTACCTGGAAAATCCCACGGACGGAGGATCCTGGTGGGCTGCAGTCCATGGAGTCGCGAAGAGTTGGACATGACTGAGCGACTTCACTTTCACTTTTCCCTTTCATGCACTGGAGAAGGAGATGGCAACCCACTCCAGTGTTCTTGCCTGGAGAATCCCAGGGACGGCAGAGCCTGGTGGGCTGCTGTCTATGGGGTCGCACAGAGTCGGACACGACTGAAGCGACTTAGCAGCAGCAACAGCAGCAGCAGAAGAGATATCCATGTTAAGGTCTATAAAGTTCTACCAATAAATTATGTTTTGTGCATAACCAGGGGCAATGCTCAAAATATTCATAACTAGTTTGTATGGGCAATAACCAACCACAGTGGATTCCTGGATGCCCTGACTAAAGTAGGGTCTGAAATGCCTCTTGATGGGATGTTCCAAGGGATGAGTTCCAGGGTGGGGGCAAGGAAGTCAAAATCGCAGGAGTACCCAAAATCTCAATAAAAGGGCCATTTACTGACCAGTTCAGATGTATTTCAACGTTTTAACTAGTGTAGATACACCAGTGTGTGCTGATCCCTATCAGCCTTGTTCTTTCCTCTATGAAATATCTATCACTCTAGGCTAACCTAGAGAAAAAGTATTTTTAAAAGAGACTGGTGGACTCATTATCAGAAAAATGCAAATCAAAACCACAATGAGGTACCATCTCACGCTGGTCAGAATGGCTGCTATCAAAAAGTCTACAAACAATAAATGCTGGAGAGGGTGTGGAGAAAAGGGAACCCTCTTACACTGTTGGTGGGAATGCAAACTAGTACAGCCACTATGGAGAACAGTGTGGAGATTCCTTTAAAAATTGGAAATAGAACTGCCATATGACCCAGCAATCCTACATGGCTGGGCACACACACCGAGAACCAGAATTGAAAGAGATACGTGTACCCCAATGTTCATCACAGCACTGTTTACAATAGCTAGGACATGAAAGCACCTAGATGTCCATCAGTAGACGAATGGATAAGAAACCTGGGGTACATATACACAATAGAATATTACTCAGCTATTAAAAAGAACGCATTTGAATCAGTTCTAATGAGGTGGATGAAACTGGAGCCTATCATACAGAGTGAAGTAAGTCAGAAGGAAAAACACCAATACAGTATATTAATGCATATGTATGGAATTTAGAAAGATGGTAACGATGACCCTATATGCGAGACAGCAAAAGAGACACAGATATAAAGAACAGACTTTTGGACTCAGTGGGAGAAGGCGAGGGTGGGATGATTGGAGAGAATAGCATTGAAGCATGTATATTACCATATGTGAAATAGATCACCAATCCAAATTCGATGCATGAAACAAAGCACTCAAAGCCAGTGCACTGGGACACCACTGAGGGATGGGATGGGATGGGATGGGGAGGGAGGTGGGGCGGGGGGCTCAGGATGGGGGACACATGTACACCCGTGGCTGATTCATGTCAATGTATGGCAAAAACCACTACAGTATTGTAAAGTAATTAGCCTCCCATTAAAATAAACTAATTTTTTTAAAAAAGAGAGACTGATGGGACTTCCCTGGTGGTCCAGTGGTTAAGAATCCAGGTTTCCACTGCAAAAGGCATGGGTTCAATCGCTGGTCAGGGAACTAAGACCCTGTATGCTGTGGGGCACAGCCAATAAATAAATAAATAGGTGGATAGATAGATAAAGAGATTGGTGACTTGCATCAAAAATGGAGACACTGATCAAATGCACTTGAGGTTTTCCTGTCAGAACACGATGGGGCAGGTGGGGGAGGAAGAAGAGAAAAAAGAAGGGAGAAGTTCAAGGGTGACTATAACCTATCACAGCAACTAAGGGACTCAACAGCGTGGGTCTTGAGAAAAGGGAAGAGATATCAACTAGAGGGGAAAGCTGAGAGGATTCAGCAGGTAAAAGGTTGCCTTTTCTCTGGGTGACAAGAATGACAAGTGTGCCGGCCACCAGGAGCAATGAAGTGGGCACAGGTTTCCATCAGCATCCCAAATCCAATTTGAAACCATCATTCCATCTTCAAAGCAATAGATGAAAAAGTTTACACTGAAGACAAAGCACCTGAAGTTGAATCACATCATCAACCTGGGGCTGATGAGATACCGAATGGATTTTCTATTACATTTCTACAGACTGAACATCTGTCTTAGAGGGAGCTTATTCAGCCTTAGCCAAAAGCTTTCATATCCAGGCGTACTCATCATCATCTGAGGGCACTGAACGGAAAGATACTCTGAGGAGACAAGACAGACCATTGGGAAATCGTTGTAATTCATGAAAGCTTATCCTAAGCAAGAAAAAACACTCCAGACAAAGCAGCACGAGAAATAATCTATGGTCTAGCAACCAGATTCTTTTAAAAAAAAAACTAGCCTTAACACTATTGCTGTGACCTTTCACTCTCTGAAGGGGTACCAGGTACCAAAGGGTGAGTGAAGTAACAAAGGCACAAAGCATTCTCTCACTGAGGCAGAGGAAAACTCACGCACTTCCGTTTTCATAGAATAGGTGTCAATACACGTTGATCAGAAGAAGAAGGGGATGAAGACATCCAGAGCTCGAATCAGTGTGTTATTCTGAGGACAGGAAGTTATGACTTAAAACCTCATCTCTGAAGACAGTGATGAGGATGAGATCTGAAGGTAACAGAGCAGATAGAGACTAAACATCAGCCAACCTTCCTTGAAGAAACCCTTAGGGACACAGAGAACAAACTAGTGGTCACCGGAGGGGAGAGGGGTGGAGGAAGGGGCAAAATAAGTGAAGGGGATTAACAGGTACAAACTACTAGGTATAAAATTAATAAGTTACATGGATAGGATGTACAGCACAGGGAATATAGTCAATATTTTTGAGTAACTTTATATGGACTGTAATCTCCCTGGTAGCTCAGTGGTAAAAGAATCTGCCTGCCAATGCAGAAGCCACAGGTTCGCAAGTTCTATCCCTGCGTTGGGAAGATCCCCTGGAGAAGGAAATGCCAACCCACTCCAGTATTCTTGCCTGGAGAATCCCAAGAACAGAGGAGCCTGGCAGGGTACCGTCCATGGGGTCTCAAAGAGTCGGACACAACTCAGCCACTAAACAACAACAATCTATATAAATAACACATTACTATGCTGTAAACTTGAAACTAATACATTGCAAATCAACTATACTTCAATTAAAAAAAATTAAACCCTTAGGGAGACCCTATAGGATCCTGGAACTCAACAGACTGAATTTGGAAAACCACGACAACATACCAGAGTATATGTCAGTCTCTTCCATTTCAACTTGTTGGCCTTTCTTTAGGCTCTTTTACCAGGAAGAAACACTGGAGATGATCTGCTCCAAAAGGGATTCCCCTCAATCCCACTGCTGCTCCTGCTGTTGCTAAGTCGCTTCAGTCGTGTCCGACTCTGTGCGACCCCATAGACGGCAGCCCACCAGGCTCCGCCGTCCCTGGGATTCTCCAGGCAAGAATACTGGAGTGGGTTGCCAGTTCCTTCTCCAATGCATGAAAGTGAAAAGTGAAAGTGAAGTCGTTCAGTCGTGTCCAACTCTTAGCGACCCCATGGACTGCAGCCTACCAGGCTCCTCTGTCCATGGGATTTTTCAGGCAAGAGTACTGGAGTGGGTTGCCATTACCTTCTCCCTCAATCCCACTACAAGCAAGAAAATTAAATCCTATGTCCTAGCTCTCCCCACAGAGATTTAAAACTGAAGACCAATGAAAATCAAAGAAATAACACTTTGGAGCAAGCCTAAGTTAAAGCTGTGCCTTCTTTCTCTGGGGAAAATTGATACAGAAGTTTCCAGATCCAACTTATGAAATGCTTTTGCACGTAGTGTGGAGGAAAATCTACCTCACTTTCTCACCTGCTTTTAAAGCTCTGCTTAAGCAGATTCAGTCTCCTTGAGATGCTGACAGACATCTCTCAAGGCAGTGGTACCCTGCATTTCACAGAAAGCCTCTCCCTGGAAGGCAAAGCTCCTTGGAATGGCACCACATTGGCCAGAAACCCTTGTTTCCTGCAGTGCAGCATCCAGCCAAGAAACAGTCTCTCCAGGACCAATATTGCCAAGAACAACACAGAGAAACATGCTGGCATTCACAAACTGAAGGTAGCCCAGAAACTGAGGTACTCAGCTCACTCACAGTAAAGAAAGACAAACACACTTCACTTCTTTGTCTGGATTACCTACCACATACCTGAGAGATTTAGCAAGCCCATTACCAGTGAACAAAGACTAGCTCAAAGAATAAAGGTCCTTTGGGGAAAAAAAAAAAAAAGCTCATTCTTAAGAGTTGGAGACTTGGGGAAAATCTGATTGTTTTTTTTTTTTTTTAGAATGGCACCTCCCAACAATGCTGGACCAGATTCTGCCAGTGCCTATATTCTATTTTGTGATTGAAGTTAAACACTAAGGACAAGGGTCTTCAACTGGTCAAATAAAACTAAACAAGTGACCTCAGTCTGGATCCAGTAGAATGCACAAAATTGGTAAAGCTAACTCGAAGTTAGTCTCACCAATCTTTCAAATGCCCCTGCATTTGAAGAGAGCAGGGGTTTGAACAGAGGTGACTATCATGGTCCCCTTCCTGGACCTCTATCTCTCAGACCTTTTTTTTTTTTGGCTGTGTTGGGTCTTCATTGCTGCAAAGGCTTTTCTCTAGGTGCAGAGAGCTGGGGCTACTTTCTAGTTGTGATGCGAGGGCTTCTCATTCCGGTAGCTTCTCTTGTTGTGGAGCATGGGGCTCTAGGCACACAGGCTCAGTAGTTGCGGGTCCTGGGCTCTAGGGCACAGGCTCAGTAGTTCTGGTGTACGGGCTTAGTTGCCATGAGGCATGCAGAATCTTCCCGGACCAGGAGTTGAACCTGTGTCTCCTGTATTGGCACATGGATTCTATACCACTGAGCCACCAAGGAAGCTCCTCCCTCAGCATTTTAACAAGGAAAGGACATGCATGCAGAAGCTACAAGAGGTTTAAATATTGATGGACACTGTTATAATATTACTTCTTTCAATTTCATGGCAGGAATTTTCTAAATTCCTTTCCATACTCCTCAGGAACCTCCTTGGAGAAGGCAATGGCACCCCACTCCAGTACTCTTGCCTGGAAAATCTCATGGATGGAGGAGCCTGGTAGGCTACAGTCCATGGGGTCACTAAGAGTCGGACACGACTGAGAGACTTCACTTTCACTTTTCACTTTCATGCATTGGAGAAGGAAATGGCAACCCACTCCAGTGTTCTTGCCTGGAGAATCCCAGGGACAGGGGAGCCTGGCAGGCTGCCGTCTATGGGGTCGCACAGAGTCAGACACAACTGAAGCGACTTAGCAGCAGCAGCAGCAGCAGGAATCTCCTACCTGCCTAACATTTTCACAAACTAATTAATCCCCTCATCTCTTCTGGCTAGTATAACTCCTTACTATAAAGAGAGGGGCCAAACTCTAAAAAGGATCACTTTATTTCAGAGTATTTACATAGTGTGATTCATAAATATTCCCTAATAAGTTTTTTTGCACACTGTATTAATAATTTAGTTTATGAAACTATTAACAATTAAGTTAATACAATTTCATATGTGCATGCACGCTCAGTCTTGTCAGACTATTTGTGACCCCATGGACTGTAGCCTGCCAGGCTACTCTGTCCATGGAATACTTCAGTATTCTTATACTGGAGTGGGTTGCCATTTTCTTCTCTAGGGGATCTTCCTGACCCAGGGATGGAACCTGGGTCTCTTGCATCTCCTGCATTAGCAGGCAGATTCCTTACCATTGCACCACCTGGGAAGCCATGCAATTTCATAAGAGACCAATTAATTTTCTAGACTTATCTATACAATTATATTTCCACATACGAGGCTGAGTTTCATAAGTCAAACTTGAAGTTATTTTATAGCAAAGGTTGACTTGAAGAAGAAGAAGACTGGCAAATACCCTGGAAAAAATAATGTTAGAAATTGAAATCACAAGGCCATCAAGAGAGACAGAGTAAAATTAAGAAAGATGAGCAAGGAGAAAATATCTAAATACCTTTTAAATGAGATTTGAAAAGGAGATGGAGGAGCAATGAGGTGTAAAGATAAGACAAAGGCAAACTTTCAGATTTCCAGATAAACAAGCAGACATCATTCACACCCAGTGAGCTACGAGACATGGAGAGACCATCAAGCCTCACCAGGAGCAATGCTCCCACCTCACACGTTAATTATAAAACGAAGTCTAGTCCTTGTCTGCCATATAGCTAGTTAGATTTCTAGTTTTCCGTCTCACTGCTCTAAGGAATCATTTATGTTGGCTCAAGCCACCAGAGACTAATGGATATTCCCCACTCCATAAACCAGCAGCCACATTCATGTGTTTCTATGGAGAGGCTGGGGAAGGGACCATGTATGTAAGGTTTTCTACATAACCAAAACTATTGTTCACCTCACCAACAACACCGATGGTAAGACACGCCCATGGGTAAATACAGGGGACTCATACATTTCTAAACTGCTGCTGCTTGCCTTAATAACTTAGGCAAACACTTACCAGTTCTAGTGGTGAGTACAAAGTCGCACTAACCAGGAAACAGAAATTCCAAGTTGCACTGAGCCTAATCCATAGTAACAGGAGAAAAGCAATCTTGACCTTCAGGTGTGCTAAGGTTCCTAGTACAAAGAAGCATGACCAGCTACCCAGTACCCAGATCTGATTAGAGAATTGAATAACATTGTTTGTGGCCCTTTCTTTCTCTGAAACATACCAACTTTGACCACTTTAGTTTACATCAGTACCCCCATCAAGGAAGACTTATTATTACTTAAACTTTATCTTATAAAGATTTAAAGCACCAAAGAAATAGAAGAAAAAAAGCAAAACAACTAGTTTTTCTTATGTTTAAAAAAGGCAAAAAGAATAATGAAATCATAAATAATTTTCTTTTGACTGACTAAAAATTTTAATCACTAATTAAAGCTAAATATATCAGGTTTAACCCACGATATCAGGCCCTCAGTGGCCTGATATCATCTTTTACTCAATTGAGGAGAACAGTCTTTTTCTTTAAAGAAAAAGATAGAAAGCCAAATAGTATAAGTTTGAATTAAATTCCAAGCCCCATGAAATTAGGTTCAGAATAAAGTGAATTGTCAATTATTCTAGCTTCATCCCAATAAAGTTCAAATATCTATGCTTGGCTTTTTTGTATGTATATTTGCTTTTTGTGTGTGTGTTCTTTTATAGTTGCTGTCTACTGAGTTCAACAAAACCAAAGATGATGCTGGCTGGAAATTTTGGTCTGTAGCTGAGAACTCAGATGTCAGCCTTATCAAATGTGTTTGGCAATACAGCCAGAAGTCCAACTGTCATGACCATTCTTACACACTCAGGCTACTCCTGTGGTATTTTCCAATTCAGGAATAGAAAATTCACCTCAGGTGAAAGCATTTAACGCATGTCCTATGGAGCAAACCCAAGTGCTTCCACAAAATAATATCAACTTAGACTATTTCTATACCTGAATCAATATGGAGACAGCTGGATCTTTCAGAACAAGGATTCTCTGCAATTCATGGACAGTCATTCACCCAGAATTGTGGAGAAATCACTATTGGTCTTGGGTAGAAGTGAAAGATGATGTTAATTTTTCTTTCATAAAATCCTTTGTAAACAAGAATACTCATAATTTTTAAAAGACATAATACCTTTGTATTTTTTAATACAATAAATGACAACTTCATCTTTATCTTCTCTCTAGTCATTAAAGAAAGCTATCAGATGGGAACCATGAGAATAAAAGCTCTATCGTCAGTGAAAAACAGCAGTCTAGCAGATACTGGAGGAAACAGTAGGGGTCTGGAGCTCCAAAAGCTCTGTCCCCAGAGAACTGTCACCATTTGATCTGTCTGGAATCTCATTGAAAAACTTTATTTTCAGGCTTGTCTTTCTTTAACATGTCTTAGAACTCACTCTGTGAAAACAACCCTATTTATAGAATATTTGTGAAAATAATCAGTGGCAACTGTTTAACATTGCTGCTGCTTGAGGCACCATCACCAACTGTGACTAACAAGGAGATAACCAAAAAATTTAAAAGGAAAAGCCTGGGGGTGACATGTCCATACAGGCTTTGAAAACTCTGAATATTTCTGGCAAGCAAGAAAGCCACGTGTCTAAGCAAGGCTGTGTGTATACCAAGGGCTGTGAACATGTGCAGAAAATATCTAAGAAGGCCATGATTTTGCACCCTTGGTTGACCATGACACTCTGCCCAAGCATAAAGTGAAGGATAAGGCAGACTTAACAATAACCTGCCACAGCACTGAAAGTGTGCCCCACTACATACACACACACATTATGAGTTATAAACTGTGTTGTAAATTATAATGTAAAAGATGTAATTTTTATGACAAAAACTGTACACAGGAGAAGACGGTGATACTGAAACAAATGTGTAAATTATAAACTATAAAAATTAGATTGGTATTAATATAACTAGATTATTTTAAGTTAAGATGTTAATTATAATCCCCAGGACAACCACTACTAAAATAACTCAAAAATACATAGTGAGAAAACAGAAATGTAATTAAAATGGCATGCTAGGAAATGTCTGCTTAACATAAAAGAAAGCAGTATTATAGGAATAGAGGAACAAAGAAGCAATAATATATACAGAAAACAAATAGGAAAATGGCAGAGGTCAATCTTACCTTATCAGTAGTTACATTAAATATAAATGGACTCTAATCAGGGCAGGGATTGGTAGAATGGATTGTTTTAATGATTCGATTATCAGTTGTCTACAGGAGTCTCACTTAAAGCTAAAGACACAAATAAGTAAAAGGATGCAAAAAGACATACCATGAAAATAGTAACTAAAAGAGAGCTGGAGTAACTACACCAGTACCAGATAAAATAGACTTTAAGACAAAATTGTTGTCTTTAAGACAGAGAGAGAAAGAACATTTTATAATGATAAAAAGTTCGATCCATCAGGAAAACAAAACAATTATACACTTTTAACAAGGGGGCTTGCCAGGAGGCACTAGCGGTAAAGATTCTGCCTGCCAATGCAGGAGACATAAGAGATGCAGGTTCAATCCCTGAGTCGGGAAGATCCCCTGAAGGAGGGCATGGCAACCCACTCTAGTATTCTTGCCTGAAGAATTTCATGGACAGAAGAGCCTGGCAGGCTACAGTCCATAGGATCACAAAGAGTCAGACACAACCGAAGCAACTTAGCCAAGCAGCACATACCTAACAAGAGACCCCCAAAATGCAGGAAGCAAAAACTGGAGTAACCAAAGGAAAAAAGAGACAATTAAACAATAGTTAGAGAGTCTAATATACTCTATTTTTGACAGTGGATAGAAGAACGAAGAGAAGATCAACAAGGAAATATAAGACTTGAACAATACCATACACCAATTAGAATTAACACACATCTATAGGACATTCACCTTCTTTTCAAGTGTATATGAAATATTCTCAAAGACAGTCCATGTGTTGGGCCATAAGACATGTCTCAATACTTTTAGATAGATTAAAAGAGAGAGTACAAAGTGTGTCCTCTCATCACAAAGGAATAAAATCAGAAATCTATAACAGAAGAAAATTAAGCAAATTCACAGATATATAGAAATTAAACCACAAACTCCTAAAAATCCAATAAGTCAAAGAAGAAATCACAAAGGAAATGAGAAAATATTTTAAATAATGAAAACAAAAGCACACTATTCCAAAAGTTAAGGATGCAGCTAAAGCACTGCTTAGAGGAGAATTTATAGCTGTCAATATCAATATTCAAAAATAAAAATGATCTCAAATTAGTAATCTAATCAAGAAACTATTCTTCTTTTCCCAGTTTTAGAAATACAAAATAGAAAGACAACAGAGAAAAATCAACAAAACTAAAAATAGCTCTTTGAAAAGATTTTAATAATTGACAAAACTTTAGATAAACTAACAAAGAATAAAAAAAGATTCAAGTTGCTAAAACCAGGAACAAAAGTAAACAACATCACTACTAACCTTACAAAAATAAAAATGATTACAAGGGAATACCCTAGACAAATATATGCCAACAAATTAGACAACCTAGACAAAATGGACAAATTCTTAGAAAGACACAAACTACCAAAAGTGATTCAGAAGAAATTGAAAATCTGAGTAGATCTACAACAAATTATGTTCATCTGGGAGTCAAAATTGTGGCACCCCAAGAATGCCCATGTCCTAACCCCCAGAAATGGTGACTATGTTAAGATACATGGCAAAGGAGAACTAAGGTTGCACACGGAATTAAGGTTTTAATAAACTAACCTCAAAACAAGGAGATTATCCTGGATTATTCTGGTAGACCCCGTTAATCACAAGAGTCCTCAATATATATAAGAGAGGAAGACAGAGTGATGCAATATGAGAAGAATTTAACCCCCTATCATTTAAAAATGGAGGAAAGAGGTCAAAAGCCAAGAAGTACAGGCAGGCTCGAGAAACTGGAAAAAGCAAGGAAACATATTTTTCCATAAATAGTGTCAACCCTGCTGACCCTTCAATTTAGCCTCCTGAGACCTGTATTTGCTTGATAATAAATCTGTATTGCTTTACATGACAAATTCAGTTCAGTTCAGTTCAGTCGCTCAGTCGTGTCTGACTCTTTGCGACCCCATGGACTACAGCACGCCAGGCCTCCCTGTCCATCACCAACTCCCGGAGCTTACTCAAACTCACATTCACTGAGTCAGTGATGCTATCCAACCATATTATCCTCTGTCATCCCCTTTTCAGGCCTTCAATCTTTCACAGAATCACGGTCTTTTCAAATGAGTCAGCTCTTCGAATCAGGTGGCCAAAGTATTGGAGTTTTAGCTTCAGCATCAGTCCTTCCAATGAATATTCAGGACTGATCTCCTTTAGGATGGACTGGTTGGATCTCCTTGCAGTCCAAGGGACTCTCAAGAGTCTTCTCCAACACCACAGCTCAAAAGCATCAATTCCTCAGTGCTCAGCTTTCTTTACAGTCCAACTCTCACATCCATACATGACTACTGGAAAAAACAAAGCTTTGACTAGACAGACCTTTGTTGGCAAAGTAATATCTCTGCTTTTTAATATGCTATCTAGGTTGATCATAACTTTTCTTCCAAGGAGCAAGCGTGTTTTAATTTCATGGCTGCAGTCACCATCTGCAGTGATTTTGGAGCCCCAAAAAATAAAGTCTGTCACTATTTCCACTGTTTCCCTATCTATTTGTCATGAAGTGACGGGACAAGATGCCATGATCTTTGTTTTCTGAATGGTGAGTTTTAAGCCAGCTCTTTCATTCTCCTCTTTCACTTTCATCAAGAGGCTCTTCAGTTCTTCTTCACTTTCTGCCACAAGTGTGGTGTCATCTGCATATTCTCCCAGCAATCTTGATTCCAGCCTGTGCTTCATCCAGTACAGCATTTTTCATGATATATTCTGCATATAAGTTAAATAAGCAGGGTGACAATATACAGCCTTGACATACTCCTTTTCCTATGGTTCCTACAACAACCAGTCTATTGTTCCATGTCCAGTTTTAACCGTTGCTTCTTGACCTGCATACAGATTTCTCAGGAGGCAGGTCAGGTGGTCTGGTATTCCCATCTCTTTCAGAATTTTCCACACTTTGTTGTGATCCACACAGTCAAAAGCTTTGGCATAGTCAATAAACCAGAAGTAGATGTTTTTCTGGAACTCTCTCACTTTTTCAATGATCCAACGGATGTTGGCAATTTGATCTCTGGTTCCTCTGCCTTTTCTAAATCCAGCTTGAACATCTGGAAGTTCACGGTTCACGTACTGTTGAAGCCTGGCTTGGAGGATTTTGAGCATTACTTTGCTAGCGTGTGAGATGAGTGCAATTGTGTGATAGTTGGAGCATTCTTTGGCATTGCCCTTCTTTGGGATTGGAATGAAAACTGACACTTTCCAGTCCTGTGGCCACTGCTGAGTTTTCCAAATTTGCTGGCATATTGAGTGCAGCACTTTCACAGCATCATCTTTTAGGAGCTGAAATAGCTCAACTGGAATTCCACCACCTCCACTAGCTTTCTTCATAGCAATGCTTCCTGAGGCCCACTTGACTTCACACTCCAGGATGTCTGGCTCTAGGTGAGTGACCATACCATCGTGATTATCTGGGTCATGAAGATCTTTTTTACATAGTTCTTCCGTGTATTCTTGCCACCTCTTCTTAATATATTCTGCTTCTGTTAGGTCCATACCATTTCTGTCCTTTATTGTGCCCATTTTGTTATGGCAGCAACAGAAAACTAATAAAGATAATGATGATCAGAGTGGGGTGCTGATATAACAAATACCTAAAAATGTGGAAATAATTTTTCTAATATTTATTTTTACTTATTTATTTATCTGGCTGCACTGGGTCTTCAGTGCGGCATGTGGGATCCAGTTCCCTGACCAGGGATTGAACCTGGACCCCCTGTATTAGGAACACAATGTCTTAACTGCTGGATCACCAAGTAAGCCCCCTAGAAGTAACTTTTGAATTGAGCAGTAGAGGCAGAGACTGGAAAACTTTTAAGAAGCATGATTGGAAAAGCCTAGATTGCCTTGAACAGACTGTTAGGAGAAATAAGGATATTAACAATTCTGTTAGTGATGGCTCAGAAGGAAGTAAGGAAGCATGGTAGATAAAACATATGTTGCCTTAGAAAATTTCTAAATGATTGTTAACAGACCTCCAGAATGAGGGGAAAACTAGCAAATGAAAAAAAAAAAAACAAAAAAACAGGACTTGATGGTTTGAGAAATCCTCAGCCTTTCCAGTTGCCAAAGACATTGAAATTTAAATTATTCACTGTCAAGAGAGAAAAAACTTAGTGTGTGGCTGTATAAACTTTTGCTAATACCTCAGATCAATCATAAGGTCAGAATATTTAGTCACACATCACAGAAAAGTTTCTTGAAAAGAGTAAGTGGGTACCTCATAAATCCCTCAGCCATCTCCGCAGAGGCCAAGAATAAAGACAGTATCACCTAAGAAATATCTTACAAGGGCCTCTTGGATAATGGACTGAATCCCCATCATATACACAGAAGACCACCATGTTCTTAAAGACTTTAAATACCAGCAGAAACACTACTGGGCTTCCCAGGTGGCTCTGTGGTAAAGAATCTGCCTGCCAATATAGGAGACGCGGGTTCGATCCCTGGGTTGGGAAGATCTCCTGGAGGAGGGTATGGCAACCCACTCCAGTATTCTTGCTTGGGAAATCCCATGGACGGAGGAGCCTGGTGGGCTACAGTTCATGGTGTCACAAGGAGTCAGACACGATTGAGCACATACACCCATTCTCAACAGAGACCTTAACTAAGCTATTAGCACCTTAGCCCAGGATATAGGTTCTGCAGGATGGTTTCTGATGCCAACAAATTTTGTAGCTATTCCTCAACAACTGGGGTTTGTGTACTGAGAGCCTGGAATTGAGAAACAGAATTCTCCCCATCATTAAGGGTTAAACCACTATTTGGAAACTGACAAGACATTTAGTATTAATGTCATCGCAGAGGGAGACTGCAAGTCCTTAATGTTAAGTCTGTTCTCATGGACTCTGGTTAGCCGGCTTCTTTAAAGCTGTCTTTCATATCCAAACACAGTCCCACCCGTCAGTTACAGTCACTTGCTGGCTCAGTCACAAGACCTCCCTGTCATCTCTGGACAGGATTCTGACAGCATCCAGAGCATCAGTTCTGTCACTAACACTTATTTCTTTTCAACCTACATAAGATTATATTAATTTAACCAGGCCAGAGACTTTCTTTTTCTGTTAAGATCAACCTGGAGGCTAGACCTGTCCTCACCCCGCAGTTTTTCTGCAGGGTCTGTACCCAGGACTCTCCCTCCCACTCCCTCTCGTCAGTGACTCTGCTCACAGTGGCCATGCTCAGGAACACAAAAATGTTTGCCTCAGTTGACATTCCATTGATTTTGGAGGTAAATTACTGTGGAGGTGTGCTTCTGCTAAATTATAACTGGCACATTCAGGTCGATTATCCCTTCTGTCTAACCTGACTTATTTATCTCTTGGGCAGTAAGGTCTACCACCTCTCTCTCAGGACATTCACTTCCCAGAGACTATACCTCAGCCAGGTGACTGCCTGGGCGGCCCAGGTATGGGAGCATTCCACCTGCCTCCTCAGAGAACCCCACACACTTTAAAACTCATACACACTAAAGGTGGATCACAGTTATTTCCCATACGTTGGCTACTACAGGAATTTTCACTGATTTATGTAGAAATGACATGATCTGTGTTAAGTGTTTGCTGGTGATATTTGAGCTCAGTTAGCCAACCTGTGTAGAAGACCGTGTAAAAACTGACTGGACTTGAGACCCATTCGAAACGGGAAATAAGAGAAAGTTTTCCAGATGAGTTGGTGGGTGCATGCTCAGTAGTGTCCAACTCTATGCGACCCCATGGACTGTAGCCCACCAGACTCTTCTGTCCATGGAATTTTCCAGGCAAGAATACTGGAGTGGCTTGCCATTCTCCAAGGAAATTTCCTGACCCAGGGATTGAACCCGTGTTTCCTGAATGTCCTACATTGATTGGCAGGCAGAATTTTTACCACTGAGCCACCTGGGAAGCCAGTTGCTGGATGGCAAAGCCTTAATTTGCTAAAGGAACTTCACATTAACATGTTAAGATAGAAGGAACTTGGAAGGTGATGAAGCAGAGAAAAAAAAACTAAATTGATGTTCAATATGTTGTGTTTGAGGTGTGTGAGGTAACTGGAAGTGAGAACTGGGAACTGAAACATGAAAGACAGGAAGAAGTTGAGGAAACTGATTCGAGAATGATCATCAGAGAGACTGTTTCTAAAGCACAGGAGTGGTTGAGATTCATAGAAAAAAGAGCAACAAAGGAAAAAGAAAGCTAATCAGTAAAACATATTCTCGTGCTTCTATTGTCCCTTTCAGAGCACAAGTCTGTTTATGGAAGGGTAAGTAACTGTTGTGACTGGAGCATAGAATGAATGAGAGACACAGAAGGGACCAAAGGGCAGACATTTCAGTCACGGAAATCATCTTCTCAGGTTCTTCAGCTCCCACTAAAATTGTCTGTATCACCAATGCCCCTATGAACTTATTTTATCCACAATGGTCAACAAAGTCCAGTAATCTACTAGTTAAATCTAGAGAATGAAATCTAATCTCCGTTTAGCTTTTGGTTTATCCACGGCTAAATAATAAAAATCCAATTTGTATACTTTTCATGTGAGAGCTTAGAAAAGCTCACACAGGATTTTACACATCAGTACTGATATGTTCAATCATAATCATTATATTTCCCATGATAACAAAATTTAGATCGCAAATTTTAACTCTCACTTTAAAGTTACTCAATTCTACTTAGTACTAGCCTCATGGAACTTGATTTCTATCTGTTACTGACCAACTATTTCGCAGATTTTTAGAATATATTAGTCTCCATCCTTAGACTATACCTGTAAATCTATACTTGTACAGCACATTGAAAACCACAGATAATTCATTTAGTTTCTGCTCCATCTCTCTGGACATTCAAGTATCTCCTACAGAGGTTTCTTTACCAAGCCCTACATCCATCTGGCAGAGCTTCACTGAAAAGTGCTATTCCATGTATCTGCCTGCTTTTCTTAATATGAGCATAAGAGAACAAAGGTGAATAAATGCAGGTGTCTATTATATCAACTGCTTTTCTGTGCTCTGCCCCACTGCTTCCTCGACTTTCTCCTAGGATACAATAACAGATACAATCCATGTCATGTGGGCCAACAGACTCACAAATAAATTTATGACTTTAAGCTGTGATAAAGGCTATGGAGGAAAATCAAAAAGTTTGATGAACATTTTGAGAGGAGAACATTTTGATTAGGGGGACAGGGAAAGTATCACTGAAGAAGCTATCAAAGCCCAAAAGGTAACATATAATATCGCTTATATGTAGACTCTAGAAAATGGTACAGATGAACTCATGAGCAAAGCAGAAACAGAGATACAGATGTAGAGAACAAATGTATGGATACCAAAGGGAGAAGGGGAAGTGGGATGAATTGGGAGATTGGGGCTGACACATATACACGATTGATACTATGTATAAAATAGATAACTTATCTACTACTGTTAACACTGGGAATTCTACTCAGTGGTCTGTGGTGACCTAAATGGGAAGGAAATCTAAAAACAGAGGGGATACCTGTACATGTATAGCTGATTCACTTTGCTGTACAGCAGAAACTACCAGAACACTGTAAAACCACTATACACCAGTAAAAACTTTAAAGAAAAAGAGAAGCTATTCAAGCCCAAAATGCATAAGAATAGGCCAGGAAAGTGACAGGAGATGAAAATGGTGATGAGCTTTGAATGAAGAGGATGGGATTTGACAACCAAGGCTTTGGAAATGGGAATCAAGGCTCCAGTGTAAGTGAGACAGTGAAGTTACCTGTGTCCTACCCAGGTCTCTGGCTATGGTAAGCCAAGAGGGTCATTAAATCTCTACCTCTCAATGTAGGTCACCAACTTTCAGTGTTAAATTTTTTCTGTCTTCAGAGTCAGGCAGGAAGGAAGAGGTTACCAGCACTTTGGATTCTGACTACTGTGGTGATGCTTTAGTCACTAAGTCGTGTCTGACTCTTGCGACTCCATGGACTGTAGCCTGCCAGGCTCCTCTGTCCATGGGATTCTCCAGGCAAGAATACTGGAGTGGGTTGTCATTTCCTTCTCCAAGGGATCTTACCGACCCAGGAATTGAACCCAGGCCTCCTGCATTGCAGACAGATTCTTTACCTGCTGAGTAAAGAGCAGATTCTGACTGCTAAGGTTGTCATTATGTCAATCCTTGAACTCATTGGGTAGAATGAATCATTAGACATTCTAAGTTCACATAATACTTTTTTATGATTTTTTTTTTAATGTGGACCATTTTTAAAGTTTCTATTAAATTTGTTATAATATTGCTTTTGGTTTATCTTTTTGATTTTTTGGCCACGAGGCATATGGGATCTTAGTTCCTTGACCAGTGATTGATCAACCCACACTTCCCACATTGGAAGGTGAAATCTTAACCATGGGACCACCAGGGGAGTCCCTCATATAATAATACTGCTGTATTATAATTACATCTTTACAAATGTTTCTCTCCTTCTAGTTTCTGAAGTTATAATATACAGAAATGTGACGTTTTTATTTATATCCCTGAAGTCTAGAACAGTGCCTGAAAAAGAGTAGCTACTTTATCAATGTGTAATAAATAAATACATGAAAAAATAAGTTAATTAGTCATGACATTCTGAAGAATTCTCGTGTATTTCAAGGAGATACAGGTTTACATACATTATGTATTTTTATCTAAAAGTGTCTAAAAATGATAACTGATGATAAACCATCTCTTTGCTTTATTGGATGATTCTTAAAATCTTAATGAAATGAAAAAAACCTGAAAAATATTTAAAGAAATTGAAAAAATATGACCTAGGTATTAAGTATGCAAGTAGTTATTTTCGTATATAAATGTCAGTGCATTATGATCAGTAAAGGTACAAAACCCTCCACATACCACCTGACTTCAAAATAAATGCATCCATGCTTAAAACAATCAAGTCAACACTGAGTCAGTTTGTGCCCTCACTGAAAATGTGATAGCTTCAACTAAAAATGACTTATATTCCAAACTAATATCATATGAATGTAATTATTCTCAAAATGTCCTATTTGGAATCACTGCATTTTACACAATGGCAGCCACCCACAGTTGCTGAGACACTCTCCCCCCAAACACAATGGCCCGATATCAAAGGTAATAGAACCAGACGCACCAAACAAATTAAAAAGTGTGTCTTTGTCGAACGATACTGTTTCGAGGACTGTAAGTGACATGGCAATTAATGTCTGTGAACAGCTGGTTTTAAAGATTAAAGAAAGTGATTATTTTGCCCTGCCAATGGACAAATTCACCTAAATGTGCTGAGATGCTGGCATTTTAAGATACATTTTTGTGAAACACCATGGATGAGAGAATGCTGTTTAGAAAAATTTAACCCAGTCTTACAACAGGAAGAGATCAGTTTGAAGTATGGCCAGAGGTAACCCAGAATTACAATATACAAACCAGGAATTTTATGTTGCTGCTTGTATGGTCAGAACCAAATCACAGACTTATCAAAGCAGGAAATCATTTGATAACAAAAAATGATTCAGAATCTTCATGTATATGGTGCTTCTATTAACCCCATAATCAGTTCAGTTCAGTAGCTCAGTCGTGTCCAACTCTTTGCGACCCCATGAACTGCAGCATGTCAGGCCTCCCTGTCCATGACCAGCTCCCGAAGTTCACCCAAACCCATGTCCATCGGGTCGATGATGTCATCCAGCCATCTCATCCTGTCGTCCCCTTCTCCTGCCCTCAATCTTTCCCAGTATCAGGGTCTTTTCCAATGAGTCAGCTCTTCACATCAGGTGGCCAAAGTATTGGAGTTTCAGCTTCAACATCAGTCCTTCCAGTGAACACCCAGGACTGATCTCCTTTAGGAGGGACTGGTTGGATCTCCTTGCAGTCCAAGGGACTCTCAAGAGTCTTCTCCAACACAGTTCAAAAGCATCAATTCTTTGGTGCTCAGCTTTCCTCATAGTCCAACTTTCACATTCATACATGACTACTGGAAAAACCATAGCCTTGACTAGACGGACCTTTGTTGGCAAAATAATGACTGCTTTTTAATATACTGTCTAGGTTGGTCATAACTTTCCTTCCAAGGAATAAGCTTCTTTTAATTTCATTGCTGCAATCACCATCTGCAGTGATTTTGGAGCCCAGAAAAATAAAGTCTGACACTGTTTCCACTGTTTGCCCATCTATCTGCTGTGAAGTGATGGCACCAGATGCCATGATCTTAGTTTTCTGAATGTTGAGCTTTAAGCTAACTTTTTCACTCTCCTCTTTCACTTTCATCAAGAGGCTCTTTAGTTCTTCTTCACTTTCTGCCATAAAGATGGTGTCATCTGCATATCTAAGGTTATTAATATTTTCCCAGCAATCTTGATTCCAGCTTGTGCTTCTTCCAGCCCAGCGTTTCTCATGATGTACTCTGCATAGAAGTTAAATAAACAGGGTGACAATATACAGCCTTGACGTACTCCTTTTCCTATTTGGAACCAGTCTGTTGTTCCATGTCCAGTTCTAACTGTTGCTTCCTTACCTGCACACAGGTTTCTCAAAAGACAGGTCAGGTGGTCTGGTATTCCCATCTCTTGAAGAATTTTCCACAGTTTATTGTGATCCACACAGTCAAAGGCTTTGGCATAGTCAATAAAGCAGAAATAGATGTTTTTCTGGAACTCTCTTGCTTTTTTGATGATCCAGCGAATGTTAGCAATTTGATCTCTGGTTCCTCTGCCTTTTCTAAAACCAGCTTGAACATCTGCAAGTTCACGGTTCACGTATTGCTGAAGCCTGGCTTGGAGAATTTTAAACATTACTTTACTAGCGTGTGAGATGAGTACAATTGTGGTCTTTAAAGGAGAGAGACATTGAGACTGAGAGATATGGGGGGGGCCCACATTTCCACGTATCTGGAGAACTACTACCAGATTAGATGGCATCATCCACTCAATGGACATGAAACTGAGCAAACTCTGGGAGACGGTGGAGTAGGAAAAGCCTGGCATGCTGCAGTTCATGGGGTCGCAAGGAGTTGGACACAACTTAGCAACTGAACAACAACCACTAGTATTAACAGGAATGTTCCTCAAAATGTCTGAATGATCAGGAAGTTCAAAAACTATGAATGCAAAATATATCCGAGGTCCAAATATCAATTTCTCTTCAAGCCAAAATGTCTCTACTAGCAAACCTGCATGGTGAGCGCTAGTGACCAATCCCATCATGTAGAGCCTTGACATCGCTAAAGGATGTGTCCTACGACGTTCCGGATCTTATGAACATTGGGGAATAGTAACAGAACTGGCAGCAGGCTATGTTGTGAAGGATACTTTCAAAAGAAACAACATTTTTATCACTCCAAGAGATCTGCTCCTTGGGAAATGAGGCCAATTCATTGACATAGCAACTATCTATTGAGTTCTGTTTTGTAGCTACAAAGGCAGTTAGAAGATGAAGGTGGTCACACTGGAGATGTGAAGAGGTTAAGAGTTAAGGTAACAATAGCCAGGACATGGAAGCAACCTAGATGTCCATCAGCAGACGAATGGATAAGGAAGCTGTGGTACATATACACAATGGAATATTACTCAGCCATTAAAAAAATACATTTGAATCGGTTCTACTGAGATGGATGAAACTGGAGCCCATTATACAGAGTGAAGTAAGTAAGCCAGAAAGAAAAACAACAATACAGTATACTAATGCATATATATGGATTTTGAAAGATGGTAACGATAACCCTATATGCGAGACAGAATAAGAGACACAGATGCATAGAACAATTTTATGGACTCTGAGGGAGAAGGTGAGGGTGGGACGTTCTGGGAGAATAGCATTGAAACATGTATATTATCATATGTGAAACAGAACACCATTCCATGTTCGATGCATGAGACAAGGGCTCAGGGCCGGGGCAATGGGATGACCCAGAGGGATGGGATGGGGAGGGAGGTGGGTGGGGGGTCCAGGAAGGGGAACACATGTAAACCCATGGCTGATTCATGTCAATGTATGGCAAAAACTATTGCAGTGTTGTGGAGTGATTGGCCCCCAACTAAAATAAATAAATTTATAAAAAAAAAAAAAAAAAGAGTTAAGGTATCTGGAAATATGGTTCCTGGTTGGACAGGATATGGAAGGTGAAGGTAAATGTTATGTTTCTGGTTTAAGTAAGTAATCAGAGGTGTACGATGCCTTCAGTGTGACATGGAAAATGTAGAGGGGGAATGCAGTGAACAGAAGCTTAAAGAGAAAACAAGGCTCTTAAGGAAAGTCTTAAGATATTATTGACTGGATAACTAAAAAGGTGTGTCAAGTGTCAGAGCTACACCGCAGTATCAGATGTATGGGACTCACCACTACAATAGATATGAACATTTTAGGCTTGATTTATTGGCTTTTTGAACATCCAAGTACAAGTATGAATGGTTTCAGTGGGTGCAGAGAGACAAGCTTGCAGATTGAAGCTGAGTAGATTTTTTGATATGCAAGTCAGAAAAAAATTACAAAATATTTACTCATCATCAAGTAGCTTATTAGCACTGTCACATTACATATCGTTGACAGTGAAAAGTTTAGGCAGAGATGTTCTTTACCATATTAGTGCCACAGGCAAGACTCAAAGGCAAACAGAAATGTTTTGGGGGGAAATTCAATGACTTCCCTTAATGCGTGAGGCTGAACAGCAAAGGCAACATCCTGTCCCATAAGCTCGTGTAATAGAAGATCTTCATTGACAATATTGATCTCTGTTATCATTGCATTAATTGGTACCTAAAAGTCACTGTCTCCACTTTAAACCTTATTTAGAAACATCCAGTGGTGAAATATATTGATGGTCCCCAAAAGCAGCTAATCAATAGTGCAGGGATTCTTTCTGACTTGGAAAATCAGAACTTGGCAGACAAATGGACTTTCTGTCTTAGTTCTCAAATCAATAGGTCAATTGGTTCTGGCTCCAAGTATTCAATATATATTTAACCTAAAAATGATAGACTCTTTTGACGCAGTTCTATGAATTTCTCTTTATTAGTAAGCTATGATCATACAATATCAGGAAAAGACTAAAAAATAATTGACAGGATAATTCAGCAGTGAAAAGTCAGAGAATCACTTTCATACGTCACAAAGACATCTCTGGTTCATTTTCTCCTCTAGGTCTTACAGAGCTTACCCCTGTTAGAGCTCTCAGATCTTTCCCCTCCTCTCTTCTGACCTATACCTACTCTCATTATCTCACCCTTCAATGCAAAGTCTCCAAACCCTCCAAGACTGTTTAATTCATTCACTTAACATGTATTAGCTGGGCAGGCACTATTCTAGGTGTGCGTGTATGTGCTCAGTTGCTCAGCTGTGTCTGACTCTGCTCCCCCATGAACTGTAGCCTGCCAGGCTCCTCTATCCATGGGATTTCCCAAGCAAGAATACTGGAGTGGGTTGCCATCCCCTTCTCCAGGGGATCTTCCTGACCCAGGGATCAAATCCACATCTCCTGCATTGGCAGGTAGATTCTTCACCACTGAGCCACCAGAAAAACCCACCTTTTTAGGTACTTGTGAACAAAACATACAAAACTCCCCATGCTTAAGGAGTTTACATTCTACTGGGGAAAATATACAAACAAGAAGCACAAGAAGTTAATTATACATGGTAAAAGGTGAGAAGGGGGTTCCCCAATGGCTCATCAGTAAAAAAGTCTGCCTGCCAATGCAAGTTCCATCTCTGGGTTGGGAAGATCCCCTGGAGGAGGAAATGGCAACCCACTCCAGTATTCTTGCCTGGAGAATTCCATGGACAGAGGAGCCTGGCAGGCTACAGTCCACGGGGTCACGAGGGTAAGACACAACCGAGTGATGGAGCGCACATGCAGGCAACAGGTAACAAGTGCTACAAAAAAACAAAAAGAAGGTAGAGTGAGATGAAATGGATGGATACAATAATGTGGGAAGGTATGCGACATTGTTAGACAATGTGGCAAAGAGTCCAGCGGAGAAGAGAGGGTAAAACTGGAGCAGAGACTTGGCAGAAGGGGAGGAGTTGGTGAGGCAGATACCTGTGGGGTGGGGAAAGCAGGCCAGGCAGAGGCACTGGCCAGCACACAAGACCCAAGCCAGCCTGTAAGGAGGCCCTGACTGGTTCACCTGAGTGGACGAGGGGTGGAGAAGTAGAAGTGAGGTCGGACTCTTCCCAAGGCCACACTCCAGCAGGCAGTGGAGGAGCCACCAGAACTGTCCCTTCTCCATCTCCTCCCATTCTACCAATACATTATGTTGATTTCACCTCATGAACAGGGTTTTACCTCTTCTGATGTCTTATTTTACACTCTCCTAATTCCCTACAGGGATTGTGGAAGAAGGTCTTATCTTCCAATCCACTGGTTTTCCTACTGCATTCCTGTGAATTTCAGGAATTCCCAAGGGCTTGAGGGGAGACCCGCTTACCATTCTGATAAGGCTACTCAAAGAATGGTTTTCAGAATGGCCACTGAGGTTTTCTCTAGCTGATAGGATTTCAGAGGATCTTCTCCTATATTGCCTTTTTTTTGAAAAGTGCATTTTTATGATAACATTGCACAGCTGACCCTTGAACAATAGGGGTGAGGGGCACCCACCATGTATAACTTACAGCCTGTGTATGTGGTTCCTCTGTATCAATAGATTCAACCAACCTCAATCACATGGTATTGTAGTATTTACTACTGAAAAAAACCTGCGTGTAAGTGGACCTACACAGTTCAGTTCAGATCAGCTCAGTCGCTCAGTCGCGTCTGGCTCTTTGCAAACCCATGAACTGCAGCACGCCAGGCCTCCCTGTCCATCACCAACTCCCGGAATCTACTCAAACTCATTCCGTTAAGTCAGTGATGCTATCCAACCATCTCATCCTCTGTCGTCCCCTGCTCCAATCTTTCACAGCATCAGGGCCTTTTCAAATGAATCAGTTCTTCGCATCAGGTGGCCAAAGTATTGGAGTTTTAGCTTCAGCATCAGTCCTTCCAATGAATATTCAGGACTGATTTCCTTTAGGATGGACTGGTTGGATCTCCTTGCAGTCCAAGGGACTCTCAAGAGTCTTCTCCAACACCACAGTTCAAAAGCATCAATTCTTCGGTGCTCAGCTTTCTTGATAGTCCAACTCTCATATCCATACATGACTACTGGAAAAACCATAGCCTTGACTAGACGGACCTTTGTTGGCAAAGTAATGTCTCTGCTTTTTAATATGCTATCTAGGTTGGTCATAGCTTTTCTTCCAAGGAGCAAGAGTCTTTTAATTTCATGGCTGCAGTCACCATCTACAGTGATTTGGGGGCCAAAAAAATAAAGTCTGTCACTCTTTCCACTTTTTCCCCATCTATTTGCCATGAAGTGATGGGACCAGATGCCATGATCTTTGTTTTATGAATGTTGAGTTTTAAGCCAACTTTTTCACTCTCCTCATTCACTTTCATCAAGAGGCTCTTTAGTTCTTATTCGTTTTCTGCCATAAGGGTGGTGTCATCTGCATATCTCCGGTTATTGATATTTCTCCAGGCAATCTTGATTCCAGCCTGTGCTTCATCCAGCTCAGCATTTCTCATGATGTACTCTGCATATAAGTTAAATAAGCAGGGTGACAATATACAGCCTTGACGTACTCCTTTTCCTATTTGGAACCAGTCTGTTGTTTCATGTCCAGTTTTAACTGTTGCTTCTTGACCTGCATACAGATTTCTCAGGAGGCAGGTCAGGTGGTCTGGTATTCCCATCTCTTTCAGAATTTTCCACAGTTTGTTGTGATCTACACAGTCAAAGGCTTTGGCATAGTCAATAAACCAGAAGTAGATGTTTTTCTGGAACTCACTTGCTTTTTTGATGATCCGATAGATGTTAGCAATTTGATCTCTGGTTCCTCTGCCTTTTCTAAATCCAGCTTGAACATCTGCAAGTTAATGGTTCACATACTGTTGAAGCCTGGGTTGGAGAATTTTGAGCATTACTTTACTAGTGTGTGAGATGAGTGAAACTGTGTGGTAGTTTGAGCATTCTTTGGCATTGCCCTTCTTTGGGATTGGAATGAAAACTGACACTTTCCAGTCCTGTGGCCACTGCTGAGTTTTCCAAATTTGCTGGCATATTGAGTGCAGCACTTTCACAGCATCATCTTTTAGGAGCTGAAATAGCTCAACTGGAATTCCACCACCTCCACTAGCTTTCTTCATAGCAATGCTTCCTGAGGCCCACTTGACTTCACACTCCAGGATGTCTGGCTCTAGGTGAGTGACCATACCATCGTGATTATCTGGGTCATGAAGATCTTTTCTGTATAGTTCTCCTGTGTATTCTTGCCACCTCTTCTTAATATCTTCTGCTTCTGTTAGGTCCATACAATTTCTGTCCAATAAAGGACAATAAAGATGTGCCTATCTTTGCATGAAATGTTTCCTTGGTATCTCTAATTTTCTTGAAGAGATCTCTAGTCTTTCCCATTCTATTGTTTTCCTGTATTTCTTTGTATGGATCGTTGAGGAAGGCTTTCTTATCTCTCCTTGCTATTCTTTGGAACTCTGCATTCAAATGGATATAATCTTTTTATTCAAGGGTTCGCTGTAATTATTTTTATAATAAACTAACAATAAGTGCTTTCATTTGAGGGACGAAGTCTCACCCTACTTACTTTTTTCCATTTTGTTGTTTTTGTTTGGTTTTTCATTTTTTTGCCACACCACATAGCATGCAGGATCGTAGTTCCCTGATCAGGGATTGAACCCACACCCCTTGCAGTGGAAGCATGGAGTTCTTGCCACCGGACCACCAGGGAAGTACCCCTACTTATTTATTGACATGGAGAAATGCATTACATTGTTGAGTGGAAAGCAATCTATAAAATGAGTATATTGCATATACATTGCTTTTATAGTTTTTTTAAACTGCAATATTTTTCATATACTCCATACATTTTATAAAAGCTAGTACTAAAACCTTAATACAAAGGCATATTTACATTGAAACTGCCTTTGCTAATGCTAATTAAGTGTCCTGCCCATTCTCACCTCTTGATATGTACTAGTCCCCTACTGACTCATTAGTCACATTGAGAAACCCAGGATAAGACAGTTATGCAATCATTTCTTTTTGTACAGCTCTAAGAGAAGATTTTGAAGAAGGGGATGGCACCCTAGACTCCAGTATTCTTGCCTGGAGAATTCCATGAACTTCTATGTCCATGGGATCACAAAGAGTCAGACACACTGAGCAACTAACACACACACACAAGGTAAGATTTACAAAATGGCATTGAAGAGACTTCATAGCAAGATGCTGCCATGCCTCCAAATGCATCCTTAGACAGATAAGGAGGACTATAAACATCAACTTGAAGGGAATTCCCTGGTTGTGCAGTGGTTAGGACTCTGAGCTTCCACGGCAAGGGGCACAGGTTCAACCTCTGGAACTTGGGAATTCTCCACATTTTTGTCCAGATTCCCTTCAACAACCATACTGTTTGCCTCAACTGTTTAAGACCTATCCTTTAATTTCTATTTCTCACACACAGAACCCTGTTTTTCCTCATATTGAAATAACTGCTTTATCATTTCAATCTTTTCCCTTTGGAACTACACTCTTGCTCACATCCTTAATCATACGGGGTTAATGGTGGACCTTATCTTACATTTGTTCCTAGAAATCCTGACCAGGAAAGCTCTCCTCAGTGAGCCCTCAGTGTCTTTATTTTATATCTAAGTCATCTTCTTAGTCAATGAACCTCCCTAAAAGATTAATGTAGTTTGAACTTTTATAGAGGAATATCATTTGTGTGCTGTCATATTTAGCACAAATGGTGCTTCAGTCACAGCTCAGTAATATTCCAGCATATTATTTCCAAGGCATTTGAGAGTTTAAAGAATTATTGAAGGGCACGTTGTACTCATTTGGTAATAAGGCAGAGAGCACTGCCGTCTACATATGATTTCAACAAATGGAATCACTGCTAATTCCTTCACACGTAGCAAAATAGTTGTGATAATAACCCAGATAAAATATCCCACTGGAGGAAATACATGAGACAGAGTCTTTTATAAGACCTCCAGGAAGTATGGAAGAGGAAGTCCTAGCAATTGAAGGCAAGATGCTGAGAAATCATCGTCCCACAAGAACACATACCCCTGACACTGTGGTTTTGTCAACCCCAGGGGTAAAGCCACGGCCCCACTCAGCCATTCTTTGTTTTCAGAAGCCGCCAAGCTGCACTGCAAGATACATCATGATGGGGACAGCAGAGCCACAAAAGAGGAAGGAAGGAGATGGTGTCATTTAGAGGGAAACCATAACCACACCAAACTGTGGGTAACTGGGGAGAAAATTCCCTGACTACTGCAGCTTTGTAAAGAGCAGGTGAGACAAGTTTGACATTTTTTTAACATTTGAATTGATAAATATGTTTTAGAGGAATGAAAGGTCTTGCTTATTGTCAGGTGTCACCGAATAGTTTAAAGGCTTCAGAATGTACCCTAATCAGGAGAACAAGAGAAACCTGCTGTCATGAAAGGTCCTTGCATATACATTGCTTCAACTCTATTTCAGATACTGACTTCTTTTTATAAAGTTATACACTCTAAGCCAGGAGAGTATTTGAATCTCCAAGTTATGAGAATCCTGAGAGCAGGAATGGATCTCTTCTTCTATTTCTAGATTTTAAAAGGCATAATATGGCCATTTTGGGAACTAGCTTACTCAAAACACATTATGTACTGTTTCTCCTGCTTATTAAAAGTTATAGTCTGTCATTAGAATTAACGAGATGTTTTGAGGATACTGTTCTTTGTATTAGTTTGAAAAAAATCCAACCCTTTATTTAGACAAAAATGGCTCCACCGTCAGGCTTCTCTGTGGCTTGCCAACAACTTCAAGCCCCTCCACTCCACCCATTATGTCTTTGCTTCCAGTGACCCAAGAAATTTCAGCCTCTTACGAGAAAGCTTCTGGAATATTCTACGGGAAGCATCTATACATTACTAGTTAAGGGAAAATGAAATTATTTCAGTAATATTTTGGTATCTCTAAACTCTTTGGGGGGAAAAAAAAACAGTCAAACAGGCAGGTAGCTATAAGGGGCTTCCCTGGTGTCTCAGTGATAAAGAGTCACTAATGCAGGAGATATGACTGTAATTCCTGGGTCGGGAAGGAAGATCCCCTGGAGAAGAAAATGGCAACCCACTCCAGTATTCTTGCCTGGAGAATCCCATGGACAGAAGATCCTGGCAGGCTACAGTCCAAGGGGTTGCAAAGGACTGAGCAACTAACCAACAACAAAGCACATAAAACTCTTTAAAAGTTTAAATTTAAGCTAGATGAAAATTATAAAAAGTATATAAATGCCAATAAGTGGTTCATCCAAATATAACTGAAGTGATGACATGTCAAAATCCTTAGAAATACAGGATTCCCACCTCACCTGTGGGGAATATGCTCCAAGACCCCCAGTAGATGCCTGAAACCACAAATGGTACCAAACCCTACATGTACTATGTTTTTTTACTATACATACATACCTATGATAAAATTTAACTTACAAATTAGGCACACTAAGAGACGAACAACAGATACATACAAGTGTAATAATAAAATACAATTATAACACTACATTGTAATAAAAGTTGTATGAATGTGGTCTCTCTCGCTCTTTCTCAGATCTTGTCTTGTACTCACCATTCATGCGATGACGTGAGCTAATACGACACCTTAATGATGAGATGATGTGAGGTGGATGATGTAGGCGTTGTGATCCAGGAGGAGGTTGCTATTGGTTGTTATTTCCTTTTGCTCGGCCGCTCAGCAAGTTAAACGTGCACACAGAGATATGCAGCAAAGAGATGGTTTATGTGCAAGACCAGCGAGGGAGGGAAGAACACATTTCAAGCCCACCTCCCTACAGGCAAAGGGTTTGGGGAATTTATGGGATAAAGAATAAAGCAGCGGGTGACCAGGAACGTGAGGAAAAGGGATCAGAAAAAGGTACAAGAATTGGCGGTTCTGCGCAGACTTTCTGTGCGTATACGCTCACGGGGCGGAGCTTTAGGCCCTCTGACGTCAAAAGAGCGCCAAGGGGACCCTGCATGCTCCCGGGCGGGGCGGGGCGGGGCGGGGCGGGGCGGGGCGGGGCGGGGCGGGAGGGAGTTCAGGCAAATATTTTATTGTTTAGGCTACCTGCCTCATGCAGGACACATGAGTCTCAAAATGACCTTGATGGATTTAACCCACAGTTTCACTGCTGTTGACCTTGGAATGATACATCAGAAGAAGGATCGTCTGCTTGGCGTGGTCCTGAGTCATCACGCCAGGAGAGCATCACTGGCTGAGGATCGGCGTGGTGGGGACCTCTTGGAGGAGGCAAGATTTCATCACGCTACTCAGGAGGGTGAGAAATTTCTAACTTATGAATTGTTTATTCCTGGAATTTTCCACTTAGTACATTTAACACACGTTGGTTGGCTTGGGGTAACTGAAATCACAGAAAGTGAAAACACAGATAAGAGGGGACTATTATATAGGAAAATGGTTTTCACAGATTTCCTTAAAATGCAGAAGATTTTGTCTTCAAGTATTTGGTATCGAGTATATAACACTTGGATTTGTTTTCCAGTATCTTACTCCTCCTCAGGTATCTCATCCTTTGTTGTTGTTATTGCTGTTTAGTCTCTAAGGCATGTCTGATTCTTTTACGACCCTATGGACTGTAGCCCACCAGGCTCCTCTGTCCATGGGATTTCCCAGGCAAGAATACTGGAGTAGGTTGCCATTTCTTTCTCCAGGGGAACTTCCCGAGCTAGGGATTGAATCCGAGTCTCCTGCATTGGCTCAGATTTACTGCTGAGCCACCAGGGAAGCCCGTATCTTATCCAACAATGATTCAACTCTCCCTGGCTATGACACTGTTCAGGGGTGGCCATTGGCCTTAACAAGATCCAGTAAACAGGGACTTCCCTAGTGGTCCAATGGTTAAGACTCTGTGCTTCTACTGCAGGGGGCACAGATTCTACACAGGTTCCTGTGTAGAAGTTCCACATGCCACATCGTGTAGCCAAAAATAAAAATAAAAAAGATCCAGTAAACATGAAAATCGGAATATTGATTGAGACATGTTTTTTTCTCCCACTGAACATAAACAACTGTACCCTGTGCTGTGAGTTATTGGAAGTCACTTTTCAACTACCAGGGGGAATCAGACTTGGGATAAAAGTTGACATTTTAGAAAGCAAAATAGAGAGAAGGGAAAATATGGCTTTAGTAACATGATTGAGCTCTAAATGAAGCCCCAAAGCCTGACTTAACTTTGCATTTTTCAGTGACATAAAAAAATCAGCCTTTTTAAAGTTTAATGTAGTTTGAGACAGGTTTTAGTTATTTGCAGCAGCAATTTAAAAAGTACTAACTGACAGATCCAGGGGAAAAAATTGAATTATACCTATTAAAAATCTAAATCAAAAATAAAAAATATGTAATTTTATAAATCAAGAAGTTCCAGGTCAGGGCTTCCCTGGTGGCTCAGTGGTAGAGAATCCACCTACCAATGCAGGAGACACGGATTCGATCCCTTATCCGAGAGGATCCCACATGCCTCGGAGCAACTAAGCCCATGAGCTGCAACTACTGAAGCCTTCGCACCTTAGAGCCTGTGCTCCCAACAAAAGAAGCCACTGCAATGAGAAGCCCTCGCACCACTGCTAGAGTATCCCCCGCTCTCCACAACTAGAGAAAAGCTGCAGAGCAACAAAGACTCAGCACGGCCAAAAATAAATAAATAAAATTATATTTAAAAAAAAAGTTCCAGGTCAAAGACTAAATAAAGCATTTTGAGCCCATAATTTTATACAGTACTTATCACCAAGACACTCAGGTGCCATGACAAATGAGCAGGTTAAAACAGGATATCATGTCATTTCTCAGGTTTTGCTGCCAAATACCTCTTTTTTTTTTAATTTCTTGTCTCCAAACAAAACTGGAACTGAGGATTATATACAATTTTCTCTTGTATTCAAGGCCCAGATGGCAGACTGCAAAAACTTAATTTCTGGTCTCTTGATAGAAATTTGAGGACTGTCAGCTCTTAAGATTTTAAGTAATTCAGTCAAGTGACTATAGGCTCTGTAGGCTTGGGAATTGTGCTTTCTTCAGTTTTGTGATTGTTTTTGCTTTGTCCTTAATAACTGCAACATATCTTAATATTCATAGGCTGTCCTCTGAGAAAATCAGCGGGGTGTCTACCCCCACCTACCACTCCCCACCCCATATCTGACAACATGGATTGTTTACAAGCCAAGGATCCCCAAGGATCAAGCTTTGAGCAGCTGGAGCTTCTGAGGACTGGTGTGATGGAGCTCAGCGAGCATTTGGGAACATTTGGGAACATTTGGGAATTGTGCCATGAGATGCTGCCTTGAGGGAGGATTGACAATAGGAGAATAATGACATGTGACAGAGGCAGACGGGGACAGAAGGAATCTGGGTTGTCCATAGGACTCTGCAGAAGGCTTTTAAAGCTCACAGATTTGATCTGTTACGGGATTCTAGGGAGGGGAGGAGGGCAGTGCAGGCAGGACTCCAAGATGCACCCCCAAGAAGTCCTGCCTCTTTCACTCATCCCCATACACACCCTGCCAAATCCTCTGTATTGTGAATCTGATGGCTTTTTTCCTCCATATTTTGTTGTTGTTGTTGTTGTTGAGTCATGTCTGACTCTTTGTGACTCCATGGTCTGCAGCATGGCAGGCTCCCCTGTCCTTCACTATCTCCCGGAGTTTGCTCAAATTCATGTCCATTGAGTTGGTGATGCCATCCAACCATCTCATCCTCTGTTGCCTCCTTCTCCTTTTGCCCTCAATCTTTCCCAGCATCAGAGTCTTTCCAGTGAGTCGGCTCTTCACATCAGGGGGTCAGAGAATTGAAGCTTCAGCTTCAGCATCAGTCCTTCCAGTGAATATTCAGGGTTGATTTCCTTTAGGATTGACTGGTTCGATCTCCTTGCTGTCCAAGGGACTCTGAAGAGTCTTCTCCAGAACCACAGTTTAAAAGCGTCAATTCTTTGGAGCTCAGCCTTCTTTATGGTCCAACTCTCACATCCATACATGACTACTGGAAAAACCATAGCTTTGGCTAGACCAAAAAAAAAACAAAAAAAAACCCATAGCTTTGACTATATTACTTTGTCTGCAGAGTAATGTCTCTGCTTTTTAACATGGTGAGTAGGTTTGTCGTAATTTTCCTTCCAAGGAGCAAGCGTCCACAGTGGCTTTGCAGTCCAAGGAAATAAAATCTGTCACCGCTTCCACTTTTCCCCCTTCTATTTGCCATGAAGTGAGGGGACTGGATGCCATAATCTTAGTTTTTCTCCCATGGTCAGATTACGTAATGTGACACAATTCACTTTAAGAAAGGAATATTATCAAGATATACACAACCTAATGGCCTGAAACCTTTTAAAGCTGGGAGTTTTCTCTGGCTGCGAGCAGAAGAGGAAATCAGAGATGTGGGGCATGAGAAGGATTCTACTCACCATGGCTGGCCTGAAGATGCAGGAGCCACAACACAATGGAACCAAGCTGTCCATAGCAAGTCCCTGCTGACAACCAGCAAAGAGACATAAATCTTAGTCCCCAAACTGCAAACAACTGAAATCTGCCAACAACAATCATGAACTTAGAAGTTGATTTTTTTTCTCAGAATCTTTAGGCAAGAACTTGGTCTGGCTGACACCTTACTTTTGGTCTTGAGTTCATCCTGAACAGAGAACCCAGTCCTACTGCGTGCTGGACTTCTGACCTATAGAATTGTGGGCTAATAAATGGGTGCTGGGGTCTTTTTGTTTTTGTGGGTTTTTCTTTGAGGGGGCACACTGTGCAGCGTGCAGGATCTTAGTTCCCTGACAAGGGATGGAACCTGCAGCCCCTGCAGTGGAAGTGCAGAGTCTTAACCATTGGACCACCAGGGAAGTCCCAGTTGGGTGCTGTTTTACGCCTCTTATTTTGTGGTTATTTGTTGCACAGCCATAGCTGACAAATACATTTGTCAAATCCAAACAGTAAACAGAGAAAATTATTTTGGCAGGAACAGTGAAGAAAGAAGGTGAGGAGGTAGAGCTAAGTGAAGGAAACCTACTGAAGAAAAAGTTATTCATATATTAAGGGCAAGTGGCAGTCACATAGTTCAGACCTACATATCTTGATACTAATCACGTTACTCAGTTTTGGATAAGACCACATATCAATAGAGAAGATACATGAAAATCATATAGGAATATGACTTTCTTCATAACTTTATAAGCCCAGTGCTTCTGGAACATGGGCAGCAATGATTGGGAATGAGTAACAGTATAGTTCTCATGTGATAAGATCAAATGGTCTATAATACAATCTTATCACATGATCACCTGAGAGTATGTTTACTTTTGTAAGAAACCACCAAGCTATGTTCCAGAGTATACCGTTTCCCATTCCCACCAGCAATGAGTGAGACTTCCTGTTACTCCACATCCTCACTGGCATTTGGCGTTATACGTGTTCTGGATTTTGGCCATTATTAGAGGTGTATGGTGGCATCTCACTGCTGTGTTAATTTCAATTTCTCTGATGACATCTGAGGTGGGGCATCTTTTTTTTATGTTTATCTGCTATCTGTAGATCTTGGCAGATTCGGTGAGGTGTCTATTAAGGTCTTTGGCCAAATTTTTAATTGGGTTGTTTTTTTCTTATTGTGGAGTCTAAAGAATTCTTGGTATATTTTGGATACCAGTCCTTTACCAGATATATTTTTTGCAAATATTTCCTCCCTCCCAGTCTGTGACTTGTCTTTTCATTCTCTTGACAGTGACTTTTGCACAGCAAAATTCTTTGTTTTTAATTAAGTCCAGTTTGTCAATCATCAGTGATTCATGGTGCTGTATCTAAAAATTCATGCCAAACTCAAGGCCATCTAGATTTTTCTCCTATGTTATCTTCTGGGAGTTTTATAGTCTTACTGTGCTTAGTTGCTCAGTCATGTCCAATGCTTGGCGACCCCATAGACTGTAGCCCACCAGGCTCCTCTGTCCATGGGGATTCTCCAGGCAAGAATACTAGAGTGGGTTGCCATGCCCTCCTCCAGGGGATCTTCCCAACGTAGGGATCGAACCCAGTTCTCCCCCATTGCAGGTGGATTCTTTCGCCCATGATCCACTTTAAGTTCATTTCCATGAAGGCTGTAAGATCTGTGTCTAGATTCATTTCTGTGTGTGTGTGTGGATGTCCAGTTGTTTCAGTACCTTTTACTGAAACATAAAGTTTTTCATTTCCCTACCAACTTTTAATGAAAGGCATCTTCTAGTATGTTAATGGACATTTGTTTCTAACAATAACAATAAATCTGTCTAAAAACTCAGGATGTAGGTGTTTTATACAAAGATCCAACAACAATGTTGAATTTATTCATTTTTCTCATATCTACTCTCTGAGCTGGATTAGTGGCATGACCTCATTTTACAAACAGAAAAGCTGACAGAGAGAGAGGAGAAAAGCTGCCTTGTTTACCCCACAAAGCCCACAACAGAGACTTCACGCTTACTATCTCTAATTGTTGTGCCTGCTCACCTGAGTGCCTGATGCATGAGGTCACCCGTTTTTACCCGGTTGTTCACAAATCAGTGACAAGCATGCGCACTGGATTTTCTTGGTCCTGCACTATGGAAGTAGCTAAGATTCCATTTTTCAAAAGTAATCTTCCTCGCTTAAAACAAAAGTGAGCAGAAACCCCGGACAGCCCAGTCACAAGGAGTATGAAACCATTTCTTATTAAGAAAGGAAGACTCTCAAACTTTAGTCCTTGTAGGACAAGAAGGAAAAATACAAACTCCGTTCTTTCCCTCTTTTTGGCAGTAATACTAACAAAAGAACAAACGTGAACTTGTGAGCCTGAGCTACAGGTGAAGGGAACATTAGTTGCAGACCTTAAAATGTCATGCTCGTTTTCTGCAAATGACTCATCAGTAAAGTTCTAACAAAAAATAAGTCTGAGGGACTTCCCTGGTGGTCAAGTGGTTAAGACTCCATGCTTCCACTGCAGGGAGCATGGGTTCAATCCCTAGTGTGGGAACCAAGATCCCCGATACCTCACAGTGTTGCAAAAAAAGTAATAATAATAGTTCTGGGAAGTTGGGAAGTCGATTTGGACCAGAACAAGCACAGATAACTTTAGAAGCAAAAACAAGATGCTTATCTCAAGTTCCAATGGTCCCAACTTAAATACTCCTTTTCCTAATCAAACATAATCCTGCTGATTTTTGTGATGGCTTTGCTTGTGCATGGCTGAAAAAAGAAAAATGTTACATGACAAATTCACTGGTTCTTTGAAAGAATATTCTAGGATTTGTGAGATGAAGGACAGACCTTTTTTAACACTGCAGCCTAGCATTCCTGTTGACTTTCTTCATTTGCTGGCTATTCCAGTTGCTCAGAATCAATGCTGCTTTTGCAGAGGAGTTCCACCTGGGCCAGGGTGTCTGACACTGTGCTTCCAATAGCCATGCACTTGGTCTCAAAGTACTAGGTTATTTTCTTGACATTTTCAGCTTCTAGAAACTCCTCCATTCCGTAGCTCTAGTCCCTTTTCCACATCATTCCAACATCTCGCTTCCATCACCATGCCTCCTACTACTAACTGGTCCTGGCTTCCTCCTACGAAGACCCTTGAGATTACATTGGCCCAACCTGAATATTCCAGGATCATCTCCCCATCACAGAAATCTTAATCTAATCACATTTTCAAAAGTCTCTTTTACTACACAAGATGATATACTCACAAGTTCCAAGAATTAGGACTTGATGTCTTTGAGGCAACCATATTTAGCCTACCTACCACATCAGTGGGCTTCCCAGGTGACACTAGTGGTAAAGAACCCACCCACCAATGCAGGAGAGGCAAGAGACTCAAGTTCGATCCCTGAGTCAGGAAGACCCCCTGGAGGAGGGCAGGCAACCCACTCCAATATTCTTGCCTGGAGAATCCCGTGGACAGTGGAGCCTGGCGGGCCATGGTCCATAGGATCACAAAGAGTCGAACTCGACTAAAGTGACTTAGCATGCACATACCACATCAATAATTTCTCGATTCATCTAAAATGTGTACTGTTATATTCACTGTCTAAAATATATGGGCATACTTTGGCGCTATGAGGGATCATAAGGACAATAAGACCAAAGTTCCCCAATTTTAAAGAATTGATGACCTAATAAGGAAAATAAATTCGTAAATGATTTTCAGTTCAAAAATTCACATAAGCAAAGGGGACAGAACAAGTTGGTTTCTCAGAGCCCAACACAGAAAATTAAGTAGGACACTAAAATTCAGAAAGTGCCAAAAGTTAAGGTTGTCATGGTAACATGAACTCAGCAACACAGCAAAACCTGCTCTTCAAAAGTATACACTTAACAGCTTTGCACAATTCTGATCTGCTGAAGGAGCAGCTTTCATTCAATGATCCAGAACCCTTTACAGCTATGGATTCGCTCTTGTTCTATAGCTATAAGACAGGAAATGGCTTGCCTCACCAAATTCAGTTCCACAAATATTTAAGGTCATCTACTACATGTAAGACGTAGAGCTAAGTCCTGAGGGGATACAGATATGTATAAGACCATTCCTGACCTGAAGGAACTTTTCATCCAGGGTTATGTGTGCTAGTGGTGATGGAGAAGGTCCACTGAACACAAAGAGTGATAAAGGAGGTCAAATATGTGTGAGGCCAGACTTGTGGGGATGACACAAGGTCTCCTGGATTAGGCAGCATTTGAAAGGGATAGGATATTTGCAAGAAGGTGCTCAGGTGGGAATACCCCAGTGAGAGTTCAGAGCTGGAAACAGCAGAGGACGTAGGGGAACAGTCAGAGTCCAGCTGAAATAAGGATTACAGGTAAGGGTCTTACAACACCAGGGCCCAGAATGATAGCCAATAGTGTAATTAGCAGATGTCAGTGTTTTCAGTAAAGGTACTCCCCACGTTGTGTGGCCTCTTCCCTCTGACCTCATGTCCTACCCTCCCCCTTGGTCAGTGCACTCCAACCACACACTTGTATGGCAGGCTGCTATCTTGAGGTCCAGGCATCCGTCCTCCTCCTCCTCGGGGCCCTCTTTCCCCGTTTATCCATCCTTTCAAATCAGTGCTCAAATGTCATCTTATTCCTCCTGTTGGTAGGGCATTCCCTGACTGCCCCACTTACAAATGCAACTACTTGCTCTGCTTTGTTCATCTCTTTGTTCATCCTTGGCACTGATCACCATCTAATATTATAAGGTTAGTCTATTTACTTATTATCTCTCTCTACCCACTAAAAATTCAGTAGGCCAAGGGCAAATCTTTTTTCCAACAAGAACAGTGCCTGGGAAGGTACTCAATGTAAACTTGCTGAATGAATGAGATCAAAGCATTAATGCACTGCAAACATTACATTTTGCCCTTGCAACGGTTAAAAGTTCATAGAGATACAGAACATATGAAACACAGCCTCTATAGTGCAGAAGTGCACATTCAATGGTTTTACCTGTTTATATGTTTTATCACGGGCTTCCCAGGTAGCTCGGTGGTAAAGAATCTGCCTGCACAATGCAGGAGATTCAGGTTGGATCCCTGGGTTAAGAAGATCCCCTAGAGGAAGAAATGGCAACCCACTCCAGTATTCTTGCCTGGAAAATTCCATGGACAGAGGAGCCTGGTGGGCGACAGTCCATGGGTTCTCAAAGAGTCAAGACACGACTGAGCACATACCTGAACATCAGTGTTGTATGATCTTATTTCATTTAAAATGCAAATGTTTTCTAGAAAAATACCTAGAAGGATATTAACAAACTACCTCAAAGGATTCTGGGAGACTTCATTTTCTATATCATATATTCCTGTCTGCTTTAAAAGTTTGCAGCAAGCATCTATTATTTCTATAAACAAAAACACATTCGTGTGTATGTGTGTAAAGTTCATCAAGCTTTGGGCATAATGAAATTTAAAAAAAATGGTCCTCAGTGATGATGATTAATTTCCTATTAATTATATCTGTAGAACAGACTTATACCTTGTATCACTTTATAAGAAATACATGAACCTAGAACTAGAAAACTGAGGTCATTCACAGGAAAACAACTTCTTTTTCTTTCTAACTAGTAAGTCCAATTACCCATTGAAACAAATAAGCAAAAATGAAGCCAAAAATGTAAGATAGTATAAATTTAGGTGAAAACTGAAGTCTGTATATAAATATCCTTTTCCCCCTGGGCTCCCTCTTTTCTTAATCTACCCACCATATACTCCCCCAGACAAGCTCAGGCCTCAACCTGAAAACCACTTTCACTTTCTTGCTTGTTCCTAAGTGACAGTACAAGCACGCTATAAATTTCCACAAAGAACACACTAAGTAAGACTCTACAGTCTGTTGGTCTCAGATTCCCTAAGATGACTGGTTGGAATGCTGTGATGGAAACACACAGACCAGCATATACTCTGATTGGCATTTAGATGTGACTCTCAGCAAAATATGATAAACGACTGTAAGATAGATAAAGAAAATAAAAATTGTATTATATCTTTCATAAAAGACATGAGAAATCACTCTAAAGCTCTCACTGGCTACTCTTCATTTAGAAAGGACCAAATTACAAAGATTTGTCTATAGTTTATTAAAAAACACTTAAAACAAGCTCTCTGAATGATAAATTTAAATGAACATTTCTCTGGTGCCATCTCGTGGATTATCTAGGTAATGCAGTCAAAGCTCAAGAGCAGGCAAATTTCCCCAGATTATACCAGATATGAAAAGACTTATTGGTTATTTAAATTCATATACTTGACAGACCAAACATAACGGTGTATATAGAATACTACTTCTAATTAAACCTATTCCTAAGAACCAGGTTAATATCAACTTCTTTTAGGTTTTAAATGTTATTACCTTGTTACAGAAACAAAATACTTTTTGCCACTGCTTAGGCAATAATTCGGAGAAGGCAATGGCACCCCACTCCAGTACTCTTGCCTGGAGAATCCCATGGACGGAGGAGCCTGGTAGGCTACCGTCCAGGGGGTCGCTGAGAGTCGGACAGGACTGAGCGACTTCACTTTCACTTTTCCCTTTCATGCACTGGAGAAGGAAATGGCAACCCACTCCAGTATTCTTGCCTGGAGAATCCCGGGGATGGCGGAACCTGGTGGGCTGCCGTCTTTGGGGTCGCACAGAGTCGGACACGACTGAAGCGACTTAGCAGCAGCAGCAGCAGGCAATAATTGGGGCTTCCCTGGTGGCTAGACGATAAAGAATCCACCTGCAATGCAGGAGACCCAGGTTCAATCCCTGGGTCTAGAAGATTCGCTGGAGAAGCGAACAGCTACCATTCCTGTATTCTTGCCTGGCAGGCTACAGTCCAGGGGGTTGCAAAGAATCGGACATGACTGAGTGACTAACACTTTCACAGGCAGTAATTACTGTAAAAAAATACATTATAAATATCTTCTGTTAAGGCAATGATCCCTTTAAAAATGAGTTATTAATATACACTGTTAGCATTATTTCTACCACCTAATACTAAAATTTAGGGGAGAAAAGTAAAATCTGCTGTCTAAAAAGATAATATCCACGGCATTTTAGCCTAATTCCAGGTCCAGTTCCTCCAAACGCACATGCCATTGGGAAATGACTCCAAGGCACATAGCAGGAACTAACTTGTGGGGACCTCCCTGGCAGTCCAGTGGTTAAGACTTTACCTTCCAGTGCAGGGGGTGAGGGTTCGATTCCTGGTGAGGGAGCTAAGATCCCACGTGCCTCCTGGCCAAGAGACAAAAAAACCCATAAAACAGAGGCAATATTGTAACATATTCAATCCAGATTATTAAAATGGTCCGCATCAAAAAAAAATCTTAAAAAAAAAAAAGAACTTGTGATCTTAGACAGTGGGAATTCAGAGCCTGAGCTCTCTGAGCACCTTCCCCCAACATCTGTGAACACCAGCCATCTCAAAACCAAGAACCTGAACCTCCGGGAGGACCTGTGAACTTCCTGGTGGTGCGACAATGCAGTAGGGTTAGGAACACGCACCAGAAGTACCCGCAGCCTGATTTCTACTCTGTGAACGAGGAGTAGGATAACCACACAACTGTTCCCCCTCCATAAGACCTGGAGCAGGGAAACATGAGTGCAGCAAAGGAGGAAACAGTATTGTGACGTGTCATTTATAATAACAAATATATATTTGGTCTTCATCTCCTTCCTGGCAAAAGAAAGTGAAAGTGTTAGTCGCTCAGTCATGTCTGACTCTTTGCAACCCCATGGATTGTAGCCCTTTCCTCCTCCAGGGGATCTTCCCCACTCAGGAATTAAACCTGAGTCTCCTGCATTGCAGGCAGATTCTTTATCTTCTGAGTTACCAGGAAAGCCCCCTTCCTGGTAAAGAGCTCCTAAAACTCTTGGAATTTCCTGAGTGATCAGGGTGACTTTTGTTATGTTAATGAGTAACAAATGAGGTGACTTTGGGGCTGCACCTAAGGATGGGGGCTGGTTGCCAAGGGAACCAACCGGGTAAGGGACTGGTGGTTGAATCCATTGCCAATGGCCAGTGATTTCATCAATCACACCTATGTAGTGAAGCCTCCATAAAAACCCAGAAGGACAGGGTTTGGAGAGCTTCCATGTTGGTGAACACGTGGAGATGCTGGGACAGACACATGAAGGTCTGCACCCTCTCGCCACACCTTGAGCTGTACACCTCTGCCATCTAACTGCTTCTGAGCTGTATATTCTTTTCATTTATTTATTTGTATTTTTGGCCACACTGGGTCTTTGTTGCTGCACGTGAGCTTTTCTCTGGTTGTGGCCAGTGGAGGCTACTCTAGTTGTGGGTCCTAGGCGTCTCACTGCAGTGGCTTGTCTTGTTGTGAAGCAGGGGATCTAGGGCATGCAGGCTTCAGTAGTTGTGGTACACAGGCTTAGTTGCCTCACAGCTTGTGGGATTTTCCCAGTCCAGGAATCTGTGTCCCCTGCATTGGCAGGCAGATTCTTAACCACTGGACCACCTGGGAAGCCCCTGTATATTAATTTATATTAATATTAAATACTTGTATTTCTACACTCGCTACCAGAAGAGCACCCTTCAGCAGGTTAGAGCTCTGTGCACAATAACTACAGTAAAAGGAGGGAAGCTGGGTAGTAATATGTGCTCTTAGTTGGGTATCTGCTTTACCTCTGGTTGTAATGTAGATGGTTGTGTGAGAAGAAAAGGGTGTTGACTGATAGAGCATAGCTTCTGAGTCAGGCCCTGGCCTCTGAAATGCTATTTCTCCTTTAGGTTCTCTAGAATCTTCTTTTGGGCCTTCAAGACATAAAGTTAGATTGACCAGAAGGAGAGCCTGGGGTTACTAAATTAAGCAGAGAAAAAAGAGACACCTTATTAAATTAAAATTTCAGATTAAAAAAAAAAAACAAGCAATTGGGGATGAAGTATGTCAGACAAAGAAGGAGAAATATCATATGACATGCCTTATATGTGGAATCTAAAAAGCAATGATACAAATGAACTTATTTACAAAACAGAAAGAGGCTCACAGACTTAGGAAATGAACTCATAGTTGCCAGGGGGAAGAGATAGTTAAGGACTTTGGGCAAGTCATGTACACACTGCTGTATTCAAAATGGAGAACCAAGGACCTATTGTATAACACATGGAACTCTACTCAGTGTTCTGTGCCAGCCCGGAAGGGAGAGGGGTTTGGGGGAGAATAGACACATGTATGTGTATGGCTGAGTCCCTTCGCTGTTCATCTGAAACTACCACAGCATTGTTAACTGACTATATTCCAATATAAAGTTAAAAGTTTAAAGTTTGAAGGAAAAAAAAACACAAGCAATTGGGACATACCAGTATTACAAATATATTCATTGTTTATCTGAAATTCAAATTTATAATGGGCATCAAGAATTGTATACAGCAACCCTAATCTCTCCCCTCCCCAAAGGGAAAAAAATTGACATCTCCACTAGAGAGAAAGGAAACTAGTAATTCCTTTTTAACATAAAGCTAATATTTCGTGACATTGTACAGGAGACAGGGATCAAGACCATCCCCATGGAAAAGAAATGCAAAAAAGCAAAATGGCTGTCTGAGGAGGCCTTACAAATAGCTGTGAAAAGAAGAGAAGCGAAAAGCAAAGGAGAAAAGGAAAGATATAAGCATCTGAATGCAGAGTTCCAAAGAATAGCAAGGAGAGATAAGAAAGCCTTCCTCAGCAATCAATGCAAAGAAATAGAGGAAAACAATAGAATGGGAAAGACTAGAGATCTCTTCAAGAAAATTAGAGATACCAAGGGAACATTTCATGCAAAGATGGGCTCGATAAAGGACAGAAATGGTATGGACCTAACAGAAGCAGAAGATATTGAGAAGAGGTGGCAAGAATACACAGAAGAACTGTACAAAAAAGATCTTCACGATCCAGATAATCACGATGGTGTGATCACTCACCTAGAGCCAGACATCCTGGAATGTGAAGTCAAGTGGGCCTTAGAAAGCTTCACTACGAACAAAGCTAGTGGAGGTGATGGAATTCCAGTTGAGCTGTTTCAAATCCTGAAAGATGATGCTGTGAAAGTGTTGCACTCAATATGCCAGCAAATTTGGAAAACTCAACAGTGGCCACAGGACTGGAAAAGGTCAGTTTTCATTCCAATCCCAAAGAAAGGCAATGCCAAAGAATGCTCAAACTATCACACAATTGCACTCATCTCACACACTAGTAAAGTAATGCTCAAAATTCTCCAACCCAGGCTTCAGCAATACGTGAACCATTAACTTGCAGATGTTCAAGCTGGTTTTAGAAAAGGCAGAGGAACCAGAGATCAAATTGCCAACATTCGCTGGATCATCAAAAAAGCAAGAGAGTTCCAGAAAAACATCTATTTCTGCTTTATTGACTATGCCAAAGCCTTTGACTGTGTGGATCACAACAAACTATGGAAAATTCTGAAAGAGATTGGAATACCAGACCACCTGACCTGCCTCTTGAGAAACCTGTATGCAGGTCAGGAAGCAACAGTTAGAACTAGACATGGAACAACAGATTAGTTCCAAATAGGAAAAGGAGTATATCAAGGCTGTATATTGTCACCCTGCTTATTTAACTTATATGCAGAGTATATCATGAAAAATGCTGGGCTGGATGAAGCACAAGCTGGAATCAAGATTGCTGGGAGAAATATCAATAACCTCAGATATGCAGATGACACCACCCTTATGGCAGAAAGTGAAGAAGAACTAAAAAGCCTCTTGATGAAAGTGAATTGAGGAGAGTGAAAAAGTTGGCTTAAAGCTCAACATTCAGAAAACTAATGGCATCCGGTCCCATCACTTCATGGGAAATAGATGGGGCAACAGTGGAAACAGTGTCAGACTTTATGTTTTTGGGCTCCAAAATCACTGCAGATGGTGACTGCAGCCATGAAATTAAAAGACGCTTACTCCTTGGAAGGAAAGTTATGACCAACCTAGACAGCATATTAAAAAGCAGGGACATTACTTTGCCAACAAAGGTCCGTCTAGCCAAGGCTATGGTTTTTCCAGTAGTCATGTATGGATATGAGAGTTGAACTATAAAGAAAGCTGAGTGCCGAAGAATTGATGCTTTTGAACTGTGGTGTTGAAGAAGACTCTTGAGAGTCCCTTGGACTGCAAGGAGATCCAACCAGTCCATCCTAAAGGAGATCAGCCCTGGGTGTTCATTGGAAGGACTGATGTTGAAACAGAAACTCCAATACTTTGGCCACCTCACGGGAAGAGTTGACTCATTGGAAAAGACCCTGATGCTGGGAAGGATTGGGAGCAGGAGGAGAAGGGGACGACAGAGGATGAGATGGCTGGATGGCATCACTGACTCGATGGACATGAGTTTGGGTAAACTCTGGGAGTTGGTGATGGACAGGGAGGCCTGGCGTGATGCAATTCATGGGGTCGCAAGGAGTCAGACACAACTGAGCGACTGAACTGAACTGAATATTTCCAAATTATTAATATAAAATAGCATAAGAAATACACTGAGTAAGAAGTCTTCCAAATATTATGGGGCGAAAACGTAAGGCAAATTACATTAAGGTTGTAATTACAGAGAAAATTGAATGTCAGGTAGAATGATTCAATTCAGTAGTTTGGATACTTAGTAAGCACCACTGCATGCAAGCATCATGCCAGACACCAGGAAGACAGAGAACAGGCTCATTGTCTAGACCCGGGGTCTCCAACCTCCAAGACTTAATGCCTGATGATCTGAGGTGGAGCAGGTGGAATAAGAACAACATGCACAATAAATGTAATGCATTTGAATCATCCTGAAATCATCTCCCTGCCAAGGTCCGTGGAAAAATTGTCTTCCACGAAACCAGTCCCTGGTACCAAAAAGATTGGGGACCACTGGTGTAGAGAGAGGAGGTGGTACACAGGTGATATAGGCAGGAATCCAGAGGACACACAGACCTCATGCCTCTCTTCTGCCTCCCACAGAACCTGGTCTCATCACTCAGGAGGTGTGTGTATCAGATGAAGAGATTTATTTTAAACAAACAGATCAGAACTGTCTACATTAGCTCTTGGTTAACTTTAAAACCTACACAGTATCTGTTAAATGTGTTAGTTGCTCAGTCATGTCCGACTCTTGGCAACCCCACGAACTGTAGCCTACCAGGCTCCTCTGTCCTTGGAATTCTCCAAGCAGGAATATTGGAATGGGTTGCCACACCCTCCTCCGAGGGATCTTCCCGACTCAGGGATTGAACGTGAGTCTCTTATGTCTCCTGCATTGGCAGGCAGGTTCTTTACCACTAGAGCCACCTGGGAAGCCCCAGATAGAGGGTAGAAATTGACATAAATTACTGAAGCTAGTTACTTACTGCCAAGAATCCTTTTTTCCTTTACTTGTTACTTTAATTTAAAAGAATAAGCAGGGAGGGGGAGAGAGAATAGAGCTGAGATTCAGTCTCTGGGAGAAAAGGGTAAAATTACGTCAAAGTAACGGAGTACTTGTTCATATTCCTCTCACTTTCCTTTCTTCAAATCCTCCTTTACTTAGGACATCATCCTCTCAAGACGTCCTTGATGTCATGTTGGGAAAATCCTGCCTTGTCTCCCCAGTAATTATCTATGTTCCTCTATATACGTAAGTATGGGCTGATCCCGTCTAGAAATAGGAAAATTGATTAGTACAATTCCACTAAAATATAAATGATGAATAGTTTTTAATCTTCCAAACCCCCCCAGCAACATTTTCCTGTTTTAACAAAATTGATGACATTTTAGGCATCAATACAGAGGTATTTTTTGCTCCCCGCCATCAGCTCTAATAGCAAATAGTTTACTTTTTTGACCACAGCATGAGGGATCTTAGATCTCCGACCAGGGACCGCACCCATGCCACCTGCATTGGGAGCAGGAAGTCTTAACTACTGGACCACCAGGGAAGTTCCAGGATGGACAATTTTTATAGTACATACTGGCCAGTCCCTAACTCACTACTCTTTGTTTTAATAAAATACTCATCTGCCTTTTGCCCCTTCATATTCAAAACTTCCCAACTTTTCTAAACTATACGATTGCAGAAAATATTTATGTTTTATGCCTAAGACTCCTCATCTTTGGCTTAACCTATTTTGATCTGTTGAGCTGAATCATATAAGCTCCCATATCAAACTAATCTACATCTAAAGTAAGCCTATCACTGAACTTTTTAGTTTTGTGAGCAGTATGTTATTAATAACTCTCTTCTTATGCAGTTTAAATCTATCATTTTCAATAAAAGAACGTGATACAATTAGTATACTTAGGAATATCTGAGACAATAACTGAGGCATGATGCTCTGAAAAGGGGAGAGAACCAGAAGGATTCTTAAAACTCAAAAGTATGACTTAAAATTTTTACAGAGACCTAGAAGAGAAAGTTGAAAAAAAATCCCACAGTGTAAACCAAAAAGGTGAAGCAGTGGAAAATACAAGAAAAAAGTTGGAGAATGCAAACTAAATCAAGTCCAATAGTAGCCAAATAGGAATTCAGGGAGCGAGGGAGAAAGAGCCAACTAAAGTAAGAAAAAATTTAGAGTTAAAAAGACGTTAAGTCCTGGGAATTCCTGGGAGTCCAGTGGTTAGGACACTGCATGGGGCCCAGGTTCAATTCCCGGTCAGGGAACTAAGACCCCACACATAGCCAAAAAAAAAAAAGAGAGAGACATAAGTCTTCAGGCTGAAAAGCCATGCTATGATAAATAAAAAGAAATTTATACCAGGGTATATCCTTATAAAGTTGTAAAATTTTAAGGAAAAAGTGAAGATCCTAAAGATTCTAGGTAAAAAAAGGTTCCCTGCAAAAGAATAGAATTCAAAGTAATACTAGATTTCTCAACAAGGTGCCTGAATAATGTAAGACAATATCTTAAAAATTGAAAGGAAAAAAATGGTATGGATCTACAATCTGTATTATTCAGTACTGGGCATCCAGACCAAGGCAGTAAGATTTTTTAAAGATAAAAAATGGTCGGAAAAAGATAAGGCTGATTATTTGCAGGTGATTTGATCTTCAAATCAGTCAACTCTTAAAAATAATAAAAGAACTGAGCACAGCTCTTAGATAAAAGTTAAATTTATCAATAGTGTTATTCTACACTCACCTGGTGACTCAGCGGTAAAGAATCCATCTGCAATACAGGAAAGTCGGCAGGAGACCCAGGTTTGAACCCTGGGTCTGGAAAATTACCTGGAGAAAGGAAATGGCAACCCACTCCAGTATTCTTGCCTGGAAAATCCCAATCCATGGGGTCACAAAAGAGTCAGACACGACTGAAGGACTCCACAACAACACTCACCAATTAGAAAATATAATTGAAAGTAAGATACCATTCAGAGCAGCAGAATCAAGCAGAAGGAAAAATTTAAAGTTTTATAGAGATGCAATGACTCCTTTGATACACACCCTTATGGAAAAAAAAAAACAAAAAACATAGAATCTGAAAACAATGAGACTCACCCAGAGTACAATGAAAAGACATTTCAAACAGGCAGCTCAGCTCAAGTGCTCTGGGACCTTGGGAAGTAGGGTGGGAGGGAGGCTCAAGAGGAAGGGGATATAGATATACTTACTGCTGATCCACATCGTTGTGCAGCAGAACCTAACACAACACTGTAAAGCAATTATCTTCCAATTAAAATTTTAAAAAATAGCAGCCATGTGGCTAGACCAAGACATTAAAATGTGTCAAGAAGTGGATGACAAAGAGTCAGACACAGCGACTGAGCACACCTGTAGATGCAACAGAGAAGCAGAAGCCAAAGCAACAAGACAGAAGCTTTCCCAAGATCAGTTGTCTGAAGACCAAAAGGGCAATCTAGGATGAGCTACACTGATGAACACAGAAGCAACTGGGCGACAAAAGGAACTACACTTAAAAAAAAAACACTCAACTCTGAGACTTTAATCAATGTAATGTTTCTCTTTTTTGAGTATCTATTTATTTGGCTGTGCCAGGTCTTTAGTTGCAGCACAAGGGATCTGAACTCTTGCAGCATGTGGGATCTAGTTCCCTGACCTGGGATGGAGTTCAGACCCCCTACATTGGGAGCTCAGAGTCTTAGGCACTGGACCACCAGGGAAGTCCCTCAATGAGATGTTACACATTGAGAGGATATTGCCTCCAAAGTTTATGCTGGGAAAGTAGACACTCAGGGGGTGTTTTTGATCCAATATTTGACCCACTATGGACAGTGGATATGACCCAAGCTGCCACATAGTGTCAGACAAAACAGAAGAGGACTGAGTTAGCCTAGTGAGTCTTTCAGGGCCCTCAGATCAACCTGGTGCCAAGGCCCAAATAGAGTTAACCATCTAGAGAATGATGCTTTTACTCTGGCTTCTTTATGGATTGTAAGCCTGTCACATTTCACTTGTTTCATAAGCACCATCTATAAGCCACACTAAAAGTTAATTAGAGAAACAGGATGGCTACTGTGATTACAGGACACAGAGTCTAGAATCAGGAATGTAATGTTCACCACAGAACTGTCTGGTGAGGCCACAGAGACAGGAGGAGTGCCTGACCATGAGAGGATGATGAATCAAAGTTTCCTGAGCCACTCTTCCATGGTGAGCCCACAGGAAGAGAGGACTGTGATGCAAGGCCCCATCACAGTCAGCACAACTCTAGTCCACCTGATCAAACTGTAGAATCAGGGGTAGAGGCCAGGCTGATACATCCATCAGAAATAAAGCAGCTGCAACTTCCCTGGCGGTCCAGTGATTAGGACTCGGCACTCTCAATGCCAGGGCCCAGGGTTCGATCCCTGGTCGGGGATCCAAGGGATCATCATTATTAGGTTCTGCTAGAAACTGAATCCCACCACAGTAAACTGTACTATATGATAACACAAAGGAAAGACAGTCTCAAATTTAAGGGAAAATTTTCAAGAGAAGTTTAGAATACATTTGAACATATTAAACAAAAAAGACAACTTCATCAATTGAAAAACAAATATCTTCTTACTAGAAGTATAAAACTACTTTCTGACTCAATAGAGTACTCAGTTATTTCAGCGCTCAAATCACTTTACTGTCTTGTGCACCAGGGCTAACACCACCAAAAACATCTTCTTGCATAGTTTTAGATTTCACCTTAAGGATCTAGATTTTATACACACACACACACACACACACATATATATACACGTATATATGTGTGTATATATATATAATATCTTGCCCAGTCCCCATCTCTGAGAGATAAGCTTCATCTAAATTATTTCATCTGATTGATGATTATCATTTGTAACTTTATTGCTACTTCTACCTCGGGTATTCCTTTGGAAAAGGTGTATGGATTCATTACATATTCTAATGTATTATCTACAGATTATAAGATAAAGTCAAGCATTTTACCTGCTGATACTTTTTAAGTTGACCTGTCTTTATACTTAGAAATGTCTCTTAATAGTAGGCTTCCCTGGAGGCTCAGATGGTAAAGAATCTGCCTGTAATGCAGCAGACCCAGGTTCAATCCCTGGGCTGGGATGATCCCCTTGGAGAAGGAAAATGGCCACCCACTCCAATATTCTTGCTGGGAGAATTTCATGGACAAAGGAGCCTGGCAGGCTACATTCCATGGGGTTGCAAAGAGTCGAACACAACTGAGGGACTATCACTCACTCACATGTACAATTTTATTTATTTTTGGCTGTGCTAGGTCTTCATTGCTGTGCAGGCTTTCTTAGTTGTGGCGAGGGCTCTTCTCTAGTTGCAGTGCACAGGCTTATAATTGCAGTGCAGGCTTTCTTAGTTGTGGCGAGGGCTCTTTTCTAGTTGCAGTGCACAGGCTTCTCATTGCAGTGGCTTCTCGTGTTCTCTGTTCTCTAGGTGCACAGGCTTCAGTAGTTGTGGTGCATGGGCTTAGTTGCTTCACAGCATGTGGGATCTTCCCGCACCAGGGATCCAACCCATGTCCCCCAAGCAGATTGTTAACCACTGGACCACCAGGGAGGTCCCAGGAGTCAAGATCTTTAGAGCTGTGATTCTCAAACTTCAGTGTGCCTGTGTCAGACCTCTTGGAGAGCTGGTTAAAACCCTCATTGCTGGACCTCAGCCTCAGCTTCTAACTCAGTAGCTATGACTGGGAGGGAGGAGGGGGTCTGAGAATTTGCACTGCTAACAGTTTGCACTGATGTCAGGGCTGCTGCTATGGGAATCACATATGAGAAACACTGCCTTGGGCATCATTTTCTAGCTCAGAGAATCCAGTGCACCCGATCCAGCCTGTCATTTCTTTGTAAAAATAGTCTTATGGTGACGCAGCCTCATTCGTTTTCTTGTGGTCTGTGGTTGCTTTCTTGGTACAACTGCAGGATCAAGTAGTTGCAACAGACTATAAGGCCTTCAAAGCCTTTTTTGGTCTTTTACAGAAAATTTACTATTCGGTGCTTTATAGAAAAAAAAAAAAAGCTCTGGTCTAATGCATCATCGTCTAACCCTAGTCAACCACCACATCACGTACTGGACCAGACAGAGGACAATCCTATCAGGATGTTGCCGTGACTGGGTTTTATTTCACTAAAGATGCAATTTGATAAAATTTTATAATAATCTCGACTTTGTGTGGGTCATTTACAACTCACATAAACTAAAGAAAGGGCTTTCCCAGGTGGCTCAGTGGTAAAGAATCCACCTGCCAATATAGAAGACACAGGGGACCCAGGTTTGATCCCTGGGTTGGGAAGATCCCTTAGAGGAGGAAATAGCAACCCACCCCGGTATTCTTGCCTGGGAAATCCCATGGACAGAGGAGCATGGTGGGCTACAGTCCGTGGTGTTGCAAAAGAGTCAGACACAACTGAGCATGAATGCACACATAAAAAGATATTTGCTCAAAACCCTGCTTTATATTCAGGTCATTACTTTAATTCCTTGAATGAAAAGACTTTTTTAAAAAGGTCTCCATATACTTTGGAAGATAAAGAACTGTTGCAAATATGTTATCCAGTAACAGAGGAAAATTGGAAAGATAACAGCATTTATGATGGAGTTGAATCTCGTGCACAGATATATACACAAGAAAAAAAAAAACCTCATGGAGTCAGAATTATGCTTGGAAATCAAAGTCACCTTTAAAAGATACAGTACACAACATTTACAGACGATGTTGGAGGCAGACTCAATGTGTCCAACACAGCCAATTTTCCCTTCAGTGTTCAAACAGATGGCTCATTCTTTGGGTGAGTACCAGATGAAGTAGTTGGCTTGCATTTGAGGCCATCTTGTGTAAAAAATACTTATCTTTAAACACTAGAATCACACTCTGCACCGTGAGAAGCTCACACTACAAGACACAAAGAATCTATGACCAACTTAGGGAGTTGTGGATTACTGTCTCCCTTTGAATGCTTAGCCTCGGGAGTACTAAGAGAAATGGGAGGCACAAGCGACTGCATGACTTCAATTCTCAACCTCTCTCTCTCTCTGGCCCAGCACACACAGTTGGATGTATAAAACTTGAATGTGCCTCTGATGGGACTCCCGTGTTCGTGAAGACACTGATGCTATAATAAAGGGCTCGCAATGGTGCTTCATATCCCACTCCTGGGACCAGTTTCTGGTATTGCTCTGCTCAGACTACAAGTAAGAAATACGCCCAGGTAAACCTAAAGGAAAATGGATTATTTTTAAGCTCTATCAGCATTACTAATGGTACTAATACGCTGACACATTGTCATCTGTTATGTCGGCTTTTTAGTTTCGAATAACCCAGGCTGAAAACTGATTGGGTCATTTCATCACCATCCACCACCTCTGATCCCTGAAGAGTTATTGTTGTTCAGTCACTAAGTCATGTCTGACTCTTCATGTCCCCATGGACTGCAGCACGCCAGGCTTCCCTTCTTTTACCATCTTCTGCAGTTTGCTCCAGCTCACGTCCATTGAGTTGGTGATACTATCTAACCATCTCATCCTCTGTTACCCTCTTCTCTTCTTGCCCTCAATCTTTCCCAGCATCAGGGTCTTTTCCAATGAGTCGGCTCTTCACAAGAGCCGACTCAAAAGTTTTGGAGCTTCAGCTTCAGCATCAGTCCTTCCAATGAATACTCAGGGTTGCGTTGATGATTCTCAACTTGGGACTTTGCTGAGCAGCGGAGGATGTTTAGCATCTCTGGCTCCAGCACACTAAGTGCCAGCGTGTGCATACTCAGTCGTGTCTGACTCTGCAAACCCATGGACTGTAGCCCACCAGTCTCCTCTGTCCATGGGATTCTCCAGGCGAGAATACAGGAGTGGGTTGCCATGCTCTCCTCCAGGGGATCTTCCCAACCCAGGGATCAAACTTCTGTCTCCTAGGTCTCCTTGCATTGGCAAGCAGATTCTTTACCACTGAGCCACCTGGGAAGCCCTTAAGTGCCAACAGTTCATTCCATTACTATGACCACAACAAAGTGTGGGTGTTAATCACGGACATGCCCCCCAAGCATTCTGAAAACCCTGTACCACTCCGCTCTTCCCTTTCAAGAACCACTATGATGAATGTTACAGCAGCCCTGGACCAAGCTGGCAAAGTAGCCAGTTCTTTGGAATAGGTTTTTAGAAGACTAGATGTATTCAAGGTAAGATAGAGCTGAGAAATTTTTCTATAATTCATAATTTGACTTGCTGACTTCTTGACTATTGAGCTGGCTTAATTTTGGAGTAATACATCCCTGTGATACTGAATAGACATAACGAGTATTTTTTATTCCTGTAGATAATTGTGTTCATTTAAGTTAAAGAAGGGTTCTGAGTCAGAACTCAAAATTCAGGAATTATACCTTTCTCTCTTCCTGTGCCCCCCATACCACCCCCAATCACCACACAAGACTTGGACTTCTTTTTAACTCGAAAGAATAAAAATATAATGGAAAATCAGGGTACCTCTATTTATAAACTTCACGTATCATACAAGATTTTTTTAAAAAAGAAAATCGTATCTACTAAACTGTTAAATCAATTCCTCATAGCTCAGATGGTAAAGAATCTGCCTGCAATGCAGGAGACCCAGGTTCAATTCCTGGGTTGGGAAGATCCCTAGAGAAGGAAGTGGCAGCCCACTCCAGTATTCTTGCCAGGAGAATCTCACGGACAGAGAAGCCTGGCAGGCTACATTCCATGGGGTCACAAGAGTCGGACATGACTTAGCGACTAAACCACCACCATTGATTTTATAGAGCACATTTATATATTAGTTTTAGATGTGCTTTTGGAAAATTGTTATGCAGGCACATCTCACAAATATATTACACTGCAGAGCCCTGGTACAATTATAAGAACTACAAACCAGAAAATCTTAACTGACTAAGACTGCATGGAGGCAACTATTAAAACACAGGTGAATCTGAAATCTAAAAAGTAGGTAATCAATCTGCTTTCATCCTTTCTCTTGAATAGTTCATCTGCCAAAAAAGAGGGAGGTAAAAGTTTATAAGAAAACTTTCAAATCTTCAGTTGAAACTGAAACCACTCCTTAGCACACAGGCACAGAATCTTTGTTTTATACAAAACTGTATTGAAAATAATCCAGAATATTCATTACATTTGTGTACTTGATAGTTACAAGTTATAATGTACATTATAGACCCCTGAATCTACAATATTCACATAAACTGGCAATATTTACTTTAATAATGAGATTGCTTCTGTAGAGCAAATGATACAATAAATGTTCAACTATTTTGAATGGGGGCTATTTCTATTTTATAGTCTTCATATGTCTTCACTGTCTTGAAAACGTAGACAACTGAAATTAAACAGTCAATACCATTCCTCTGCAGTAAGTACTAATAGATGTTACACATGAACCCACTTATAAAAACACACTATGGTTTCCTTAGAAACAGGTAAAGAAAAATAACAGCCATAACTTGCCAAAAAGTCATGTAAAATAGCTGCCTTTCTATTGATGACATTTTTGCTTCTAGAGCTGTGAATATTTTTAATTTGCAGAATTTATAAATATACAGGAAATGTGTGACACCCATTATCCAAGACTCACAAACCAACATAATAGTTTATGTAATAACAGAAGCTGTGATTTATAACATGAACCAAATAACAATTCAAGCTTATTACAACTATCAAAAGCTTTTTCATCCTAAAACATTTATGCTTTTGAATAGTTGCCAGCTCTAAAATGTTTATGTTCATTTTAAGTATTCAACTGATTCATTATAAACCTTCTCCCTAGCAGAACCTTCAGAAAATTTTGAATTATATTCTTACCCTTTTAATATCTTTTTACTTGGATCATGCCCTAGATTCTGGCTATCTGGAGAATCCAAACATTTGAGGGTCTATGTGTTGTCGAAATATTTTAAAATAGGTAATATTATTGGGGGCTGAAATAAAAAAGAATTTTAAGGTTAAAAAACTTCAAGTCTATAAAGAATATTTACCATCAAATAGGTGGCACCATGCTGGATGCAGTTTAGAGTACCCTGACGTTTATAGTAGGAAACACATTAAAAATAAGCCCAAAGGCAAAATGAGTATACTAAAACCATACAAAACTGAGTAACTAATAGAACTGCAAAGATACTCAACTAATAATCAAACGTTTTGTATTGAGTTGGCCAAAAAGTTCGTTCAGGATTTTCCATTACATCTTCCGGAGAAACCCAAAGTTTCTGGCCAAGCCTATATATAAGGTTTTTCTCAGAACTTCAATTTAAGCAGTTTCTAAACCAGTTGGTTGGAGGAAAGGGGCTTTCCTGAACTGAGAAATAAGTAACAGTTCTCATAAGACCTTTAGATCTTAAAAGTACGAGAATTAAGTCATGGTCTTCAATCTTGGCTGTGTATTATTAGCATCAGCCCAAAGTTGTTAAAAAACACCCACGCCCTTACCCCATCCCCAGAGACTGGTTCCAGTGTCTCAGGTGGGGACAGACAAGGTTGAGAGCCACTAAACTAGATGTAAGGATCAAATGAAAGGATCAGAGAGAGCAGATGGTAATCTGGGAGTCTGATGATCTTCCATGGAAATAAACTCATCCATGCTAACATAAGAAACATGAGTGACTAGAAGATTGAGACTAAGCACAGTCTCATTCTGGTTAATTTTTTACTATTTTTTACTATTTTTATTGGGATAAGTGTGTGTGCGTGCACTCAGTTGTGTCTGACTCTTTGCAACCCCATGGACTGTAGTCTGCCAGGCTCCTCTGTCCATGGGACAACTGGCATATAACTGCCTTCATTCTGGTTAATTTTAAATATCCTTAAGGTAAAACTAATTCAACTTGCCACCTTAGTCCACTAGGAATTTAAGAATAGGAATATAAGAAATTTCCTAACAGGCCAACCTAGTAAGTCTCTGTTCAGCCTTAGAGACTCAGAGGCCAGTCCTTCCACTCCACTCTGGATTACTACTCACTTCTCATTCTACATTAAATGTCTCTTTTCTATATCTTCTCTCTCAAATCCATCCCACTAACATTTAAACATCTCAGTTTCTCCTATCCTAAAACACACATCCCTAGATCCTTCATCAACACCTTCACCCACAACCCTATTCTTCCAGCATCTCCTTGCTCAGTGTCCGACAAGCCCATCAGTGCAGCTACTAAGGGTGCTGGAAGCCTCCCCTCAAAAGGAATCACCAAGTCCTTCTGTGATAATGCATTAAAAAAACCTCTCCATGTCACCTCTCTCCATGCCCACTGCTACTTACCCGAGTCCAAGCCACCATCTTCCCTCACTGCAACTATAATAATACCCTTATAATCTGGTCTCCTTGGAGCCATTCTTCTCCTCCCAGGCCCATTCTCCACATTGTGGCCTAGGTGACCTCACCTTAGGCAAATTATCAAACTTGTACTTCAGTTCTTCTCACATGTAAAGTCCACTTTTAACAGACCTCATAGAATTGTTAAGATTGAATGAATACCAAACAAAAGCAATTATTAACAGCAATTAAAAGCATAATAAATGGTAGCTATTTTAAATTTGTGTGTGTGTTTAGTCAGTCAGGTCTGACTCTCTGCTATCCCATGGACTGTAGCCTGCCAGGCTCCTCTGTCCATGGGATTTCCCAGGCAAAAAGACTACAGTAGGTTGCCATTTCCTGCACCAGGGGATCTTCCCAACCCAGGTATCAAACCCGAGACTCTTCTGTCTCCTGCATTGACGGGTGGATTCTTTACCACTGTACCATGTGGGAAGCCATTTTTAGTTTATTAATGTACAAATATTTAAAAGCAATTAAACTACTTGCATTATGAGAGAAAAGGATACAGGAACTAAATCAAAGGGCCTGCGAAGTCTTGTTTTATCTGGCCCCCACCAATAATATTTCAGTCTCAACTTAAGATTCAACATCTCCACTGAGTTTCACCAACCAGAAACACCAAGAGTAAGGGAAAAAAAAGTACATAAATACATAAAGAATACATAAAGAGTAAGGAAAGTATCTTTTTATCCCCTCTAGTATTAAGGTTATGTTTCTAACGTAATTTACGGAGATGACAAGCCATCTGTTTTGCTCTGACAACACTAGGCAATGGTATGTGTGCTTAGTCGCTCAGTCATGTCCAGCTCTTCGCGACCCCATGGACTGTAGCCCGCCAGGCTCCTCTGTCCATAGGGATTCTCCAGGCAAGAATACTGGAGTGGGTTGCCATGCCCTCCTCCAAGGGATCTTCCCAACGCACGGATCAAACCCAGGTCTCCGGCACTGCAGGCAGATTCTCTACCATCTGAGCCACCAAGGAAGACCCCTCCTAAGTACATCTTGCTTTAATTCCATGCGTCATGAGAATCTAATTTGAAAAACAAACAAACCAACCTATGACTAGAGGAACTTGATACATTAAAAAATAGGAAACTTTGTTTTACAAAGCTTTATTTTTACATACAAATTTCCTTAAAGCAGTACACTTTTCCTCTGAGTTTCTGTACTGAGAGGTAATAATTCTTTTTCCCATAAAATGTATCTCCTAAAAATGAATCCTGCCTTCTAGATAACTCTTTCAGTCTGCCTTAGGGGTTTCACTCTATTTTTTCATTCATTGGTGATGTCAGAATGACTGAGTTTCCATGTATCGCCTCTTTTTCCATCTTCTTTCATTTCCTGCTGCTGCTGCTGCTGCTAAGTCGCTTCAGTCGTGTCCGACTCTGTGCGACCCCATAGACGGCAGCCCACTGGGCTCCGCTGTCCCTGGGATTCTCCAGGCAAGAATACTGGAGTGGGTTGCCATTTCCTTCTCCAGTGCATGAAAGGGAAAAGTGAAAGTGAAGTCGCTCAATCGTGTCCGACTCTTAGCGACCCCATGGACTGTGGCCTACCAGGCTCCTCCATCCATGGGATTTTCCAGGCAAGAGTACTGGAGTGGGGTGCCATTGCCTTCTCCATTTCATTTCCTACTATCATTTAAAATTCATTATATGCCACTTTCTTACCTACCAGTCTTCTATTGTCTTTATCTTAAGCTAAAATTCTCCTTTTTTCACCAATCACAAGGTTACTTTCTCCACTGCAAGTATAACTGGAATATTCATTTGCAGACTACACATTGAGAATTATTTTTAATGTGCCCTAAAAAACTATCATTCCACCTGGAATATTTAAACATGAGAAAATGGGTACTTACACCACTTACATTTTCACATTGAAGTCCTTGTCAGAAGAGAATCAATTAGAAAAGAACCTCAGGAAATAGGCTGGTGTAGAAGCCAGTGGTAATGAGGAGGCATGGAGCTAAGCTTCAATGTGGGCTTGGTTTAAAAAGACGGCAGGGCAAGAGGAAGCATGAGCTTTGAAAGTGATCTGTGCTAAGAGACACTCAAGTCACTGGACTCGAGGCTGGAGGAGGGTCTGGACTCGAACAGTGGGAGAAGAGAGGGCTCAGCCAGGGCCTCATGACACAGACTGCCCATGAGAGGCAGAGCCCGGTCACAGAGCCAGGCCACCCAGTCTAGACCCGGCTTCACTGCTTAATGGTTCTGTGAACCGGGACTAATGAGTTATTAGTTTACAACTAAAACTAATACTTAGTTTCTGTCTCATTTTTACCCATCTATAAAATGGAGACATAACTACCTACCCCATAAATGTTAAGGATTAAATGAGCAAATATTTGTAAAGCACTGAGTGCAGTGTCTGGCACAGGACTAGTTTCTGGGAAACTGACTGCATGCCTACCGTGAGCTCAGTTCTAAGAGGGATAAAAATTCTCAGATTGTACATTAGATAGGGACAGCAAAGGAGACGGGAGTCCCAGGTGATGATAAAGGGAGACTTAGAAGGTATCCACTGGAAAAGACAATGGCACCCCACTCCAGTACTCTTGCCTGGAATATCCCATGGACAGAGGAGCCTGGTAGGCTGCAGTCCATGGGGTCGCTGAGAGCGGACACAACTGAGCGACTTCACTTTCACTTTTCACTTTCATTTTTCACTTTCATGCATTGGAGAAGGAAATGGCAACCCACTCCAGTGTTCTTGCCTGGAGAATCCCAGGGACGGGGGAGCCTGGTGGGCTGCCATCTATGAGGTCGCACAGAGTCGGACACAAGTGAAGCGACTTAGCAGCAGCAGCAGAAGGTATCCACACAAAGGGACATGGAGACAAGAGGTGAGTTCTTCAAGGGACAACATTTAAACAAAAATCAAATAGCTGAGGATTTAGCCTCAAAAAAAAAAAAAGTCACATAAAGTATGATTAGAAAGGTATAGTGTTGAGAGAGGAGAATCAAGAGGGAGGGAATATATGTATACGTATAGCTAATTCACTTTGTTGAAACACAACATTGAAAAGCAATTATCCTCTAATTAAAATTTTTAAAAAGCTAGAAATTTTTAAAAAATTAAAAAAATGTACGGTGTCTCACTTGAGAATCAAGGACAAGAAAAGAGTCATGTTAACCTGGTGGCTCAGCAGTAAAGAATCTGCCTGCAATGCAGGAGACACAGGTTCGATCCCTGGGTCGGGAAGATCCACTGGGGAAGGAAATAGCTACCCACTCCAGTTTCTTGTCTGGGAAATCCCATGGACAGAGGAGCCTGGTGGGCTATAGTCCATGGGGTTGCACAGAGTTAGACATGACTTACTGACTAAACAACAACAATTTCATCTTATACTTGTATCACTATTTGACATTCTCTTAGAATAATTCTGTAAGAATACAAGAATCAAGATACATTAATTTTAACTTCATTCAACAAAGCGTTATACTCCTCTCCTGATTAAAAAATAAAAACCAAGTAACAAAATAAAATGAAGCAATGTGCCTAACATTAATCTGTCAGAAGCAAGCGGCCAGAAAAGAAAAAAAAATACAGCCTGACGTTTTTCCTGTTTGCCAAATGAGTTAAATAGTACCTTCCATTTAGTTTTACTGATTTGAAAAGTTCTTTGTTCACTCTCTTAAATAAATATTTGAGCACTAAATACTAGCCAGGTACCTCTACAGACTTTCTTGGTTCTCAAAGAGGAGAAACACTGGTACATACCATTTTAATCTAATGTGACACGCTACAATGCATATATGACAGGAGCACTGATCCAAACGCAGGAAAAGGCAGGTGTGCTGCTGAGAAGATGAATGGAAGGTGCCCGTGAATTAGTCAGGTAACACACCTGCAGAGTGCTAGGAGAAGGTGCCAGGCGTTGTGAAGATAAACAGGCTTTGGAGTACTCAGTAATGCTTATACCACACGAATGCAACATCCATTCAATTTTAATTATGTTACCCTTTATTATTTTACAATATACTTCCAAAAAATGCCATTACAGTTGCCTTAACTGCTCTATAAGACCTGGAATCAAAGAACACTGAGAATTAGAACACACACATCAACCTGTAATACCTACTTGTGCTGAACCATTACTACCAAAGGGATGTTGTTTCTTAAATAAGCAGATGTGTGGCAATGCAAAATAAAATACAAACTGGTTAGAACAGTAAACTTTGTTTCAATGGCTATAGAAAGGAGGTGGTTTTGTTGTTTTGTTTTTTTAACACATCTGGTCTGGCAGCAAGATGTAATATGCATTTAGAGCAATACATGCCCTGAAAGCTTATATTTTCAGTTGTGCGCATCACCTGAACTCAGAGCCCAGATGAAAAAAGTAATCACTCTCCATACCCTCGACACCCCTCCCTCCATAAGGTCACAATATTCCTAAACCCGAGATTCTTGTTGGTAAACTTTTACAATTTTTTTCTCCAGTGACACTGGATGCTTTTAGTCTTTTCTCTGAAAGAGAAGCAATGAAAATACAAGAACACCCTCCAGGGTCCAATTTTCACATCACATTCTCCTAGTAAAATAGCAGCTCTATAACGTGGATGAAAAAAGTTTTCAGTTTCCTCCTATTTCTCCTTCAGTTTTTAATCATATTAGCATTAACATTTATCTGGAGTCAGTGGGCTTTCCCAAAGAAAATTTTTAGTTGCCAAGTATTTTCAGAAATTTATTAAAGCGTTACATACATGTAATTAGCTCTTATCTACCAAAAAAATATATATATGTATATATATTTGTATTTATTTATCTTACCTTCACTGAAGTGCTGTTATTTTTTTCCCCCCTGGCTGAACATAAGAGCCTAGTGGACGGACAAATGCTGGCTTTATTTCTTTGTAAGCAATAACTGGAGTCTTTTTTCTTTTCATTCAATAGGAACTGCATGTTCATAATAAATTCACAAAAGGCAATACAAGGAAACACCTACTGAACAGGTATCTGCCAAACAAGTCATGTTGTAAGGTTGGACTCTACCAAGTAGCACTGTGGCATTATAGGCATTCCATTTTTCTTTTTTCAAGTCTGTCAGTTCTTCGCTAATTTTTTTTCCCTCTAGCAGGGGATAGTGTGTAATCACAAAGTAAAGCCTAGAGACCATTCATAGTCACTCTCAATATTAGGGTGGAATCATCCTCAAGAGCTGATATAAACCAGACTGAACAGGAAGTACTCAACTAGAACCACATGTGGTCCCATTCAAATAGTCTCCAATAACACTTTGCTGATACACATGTTCCCTTCTCAACAGATTTTGTGTTAACCTTTAAAAACTTCTAACAAGTAAGACTGCAAAGTTTCATAGAGTTGTGGTCTTAGGGGGACTGCTACATTCCAACGAATATGTTTTAATTCACAAAATGTCATTGATAATGTCTTGTCCATAAATATGGTTGGCAAAATTAAAAAAAGGCACAAAAGGGGAATAATGAGAAATGCTTTCCACTTTCAGTGAAGAGTACCAAAGCAAGTATCTTTCACGAGAAAAGGCAGAGAAAGTGTTCAGTACTTCATGCACAACTTGAGCTAAAAAAAAAAATTCTCTTCTAGGTCCTGAAGCTTGAGAAAACGAGTTTTCCTAATCACGTGCTTCATGTCAAATAAAATGTAAAGCTGCACAAATACATGTTTGGTTTTAACAGTGGACCCTTTTGTTTTTTGAAAGAAGTGAGGCAATTAAACAAAGGACAACAAAACCAAAATACCTTCATCAACAAAGCAACTCCACCTGTTGCCTCTGTCCCTTTTACCACTTAGTGGGGTAAAATGTCCGGTAGAATGTAAAATGCAGCATTCTCAACCATGGGATCTAGAAACTTTTCATGATAACTTATTGCAAATTGCACTTGACAGTTCACCACGACAATGGAAAACTGGCCCCTTGTTCGCTTACACAGTCCTTGAGCCCCAAAGGGAAGTCACCAGTAGAATGACCTGGATAAAAAGTTTGCAGCTGTACTCAGCCAGCTAGCTCCGCCCTCCGGGTGGGAGCCCACCCGCGACACCGCCTTGTCCTGCTCCTTCGTGGGACTCTCATCCTCGGGCAGGTAGTCAGGCAGCTCCGTGTTCTGTTCTACCTCCACAGGCGTGTCCTGGAATGGGACCAGCATCTGATACAGAGAACACGTGAAGAGTTACTGCAAAATCGACCTAACTGATGGAAGTGCGTGTCACACACTGAAAGTCAACTTTACTTCCCATTCTCATCACCATATTCTTGGAGGCTACATTCCTTTAAAAAGTATCTTCTTGTTGTCTGAAGGTAAGTCCAATTAAAGAGCACTATGTAGGCACAGAAGGAAGAACTGCACGTGAAAATTCTCATGCTTTTCTCCTGAGGCTCCAGGAATAAATGTTCAACCTCTGTGGTGTCTCAGATGGTAAAGAATCTGCCTGCAATGCAGGAGATGCAGGAAACTCGGGTTCGATCCCTGGGTTGGGAAAATCCCCCGGAAAAGGGAATGCCTACCCACTCCAATATTCCTGCCTGGAGAATCCCATGGACAGAGGAGCCTGGTGGGCTATACAGTTCATGGGGTCGCAAAGAGTCAGATATGACTGAGTGATTAACACTTCTGTCGATTTCAAGATGACAAAAACAATTATCTGGCTGCAGTGGGCCCCTAAAGGGTCAATGAACTTCCTTTCTTTGGGAACTCAAGTGAAGTAAAGAATCTTTTCCCTTATCACAAAGCTAGTGAAGAGTAGCAAGAGACAAAGATTTTCACTGTATATACTTGCCCAATGATGAGACTGGATCTTAATTTTTTTGGATTGGCAAAACCACTTAAGGTTAGAAAGTATTTAAAAACCAATGCAAAGAAACCACATATCCTTTCCTTCCACATACAATCACCAAGACACCTCCACTGAGATCAAGAATAGTCTGAAATCGACAAAATCTCTCTCCATATTTCTAGAAGTAGTAACTCTTAACCAAGAAATACAAGGATAATCTGACTCTGCCACATTCCTACATACTTAGCGGCTATTTGTCTAGAAATACTACCATCTGCCAGCCCCAAGGAATAGTCAAGAACGAGTCAAGCAGAAAGTAAACTAAATAGAGCTTTTACCTCTTCTCCACTTTCGCTCTTCACAACTTGCTGAGCCTTCATAACCTTGGTTGATGCTATTGCTGATGCCAAAGCCTAGGCCAGGATAAAAAGACAACACTTTTGAACATGGATGTGTTTACCCATAACCTCAAGCGTATTTAGCCATTTGAGATACCAACCTCTGCTTTAAGATCTGAACGGATTCGCACCACACATCTCTGAACGGCCATTTGAAAAGTAAAGCTAATAACGCCTTTAATTTTTAATAAGGCCTCTTCACACAGGTTTCTCCGGGACTGAAAAAGTAAAGGCAAACCGTTATTAAAATCTGCAAAATAATGAATGGTAATAAACCAAACACTGAACTAGTAACACTGGGGGGAAAGGAGCGAACAGGGAAAATAAACATCCCTATTTCTATTCTACAATCGCATATTTGAAGGCACATAAAAGGTGGTATTTTAGTTAAGTTTAGGAAAACTAGAGGGTCTTTGCAGAAGGGGTAGACATGGGCCTTAACAGAAGGAAATTTGAAAAATTCAGAAATATATGGAAATTAAACGCCTAAATAACTAATGGGTCAAACAAGAAATCACCAAAGAAATTAGAAAATACTTTCAGATGAATGATATGAAACACCACATATCAAATCTGAGGGGATGCAGAGACAGTAGTAGTGCCTGGAGGGAAATTTATAGCTATAATAATGACATTAAAATAAAAGAAAATCACAAACCAATTACCTAGTGTTCCATTCTAGGAAACAAGAGAAGAGCAAACTAAACCCAAAGCAAACAGAGGAAAGAAATATAAAGATTAGAGTAGGGAAAAAAAGAACTAGAGAATGGGAGGGGAGAGAGAGAAAAATCAGTGAAATCACAAGTTGGTTCTTCAGAAAGAATAACAAAGCCTGATAAAACTTTAGCTAGACTGACCAAGAAAAGAAAGAAGACTCAAATTACTAAAAACAGGAATAAAAGAGGATATATTATGACCAACTTTACCAAAAAAAGGATATGCAAACACTATGAACAACTGTATGCCTAACACATTAGATAACCTCAACAAAACGATAGATTCCTTGAAAGAAAAAACTGTAAAGTGACAAGAAAATATGAATGGACTACAGAACAATTAAAGAGACTAAATTTATAATCATAACATTTTCCACAAAGAAAAGCCCAGAACCACATGGCTTTACTGGTGAATTCTACCAAATGTTTCAAGATCAACACCAACTCTTCACAAACTCATCCAGACACTTCCCAACTCATTTTATGAAGCCAGCATAACACTGATACCAAAATCAGACAAAGACAGCACATGGAAAAAATAAAAGACTACAAACCAATATCCTCTATGAATACAGATGCAAAATACCTCAACAAAACACCAGCAAACTGAGTCTAGAAGCATATTAAAAGGATTTTGCACCATGACCAATTAGGAACTAGGAATCAAGAGTTGTTGGTTCAATATATGAAAATAAACCTGATGTAATGCACAATATTAACAGAACTCAAAAATAGAAAAATAATCAGCAATTTTTTTTAAAAAATGGGCAAAGAATGAACATTTTTCCAAAAGAGAAAATCTATAATAAAGATGCTTATGAGAAACACTAAACACTACTTAATGGTATAGTCAACCACTAAAAATGGCCAATGGGCACATGAAAAGATAGCACCATTGTTATCAGGGAAATAAAATCACAATAAAATATCACTTCACACCCTTGGAATAGCTTTAACAATGGAAAATAAATGTTGGCAAGGATGTGGAGAAACTGGACTCCTCATACACTGCTGATGAGAGAGTATAAAATGGAGCAGCCATCGTGGAAAACAGTCTGGCAGCTGCTCAAACATAAAGCTCCCGTATTATCCAGCAATTCTACCCTTAGGAATATATCCAAGAGAAGTGAAAACATTTATTGACACAAAAACTCGTACATAAACGTTCACAGCAGAATTATTCACAGGGATAAAAGGTGGAAATAAGCCAAATATCCTTCACCCGATGAATTAATACACAAACTGCCACATACCCTTACATGGGACACCATAAAGAGGGATGGTGCAGTGACACGTGACGCAACAGGGATGGGCCTCGACAGCATCGCACTAACGGAGAGCCTGACACAAAAGGCCACATCCCGTATGATGTCAGTGACATGAAACGTCCAGGAGAGGAAAATCCACAGACACAGAAGTAGATCAGTGGTTACCAGGGGCCAGGAGGAGTGAGTGCTCATGGCAATAATCGGGCTTCCCAGGTAGCACTAGTGGTAAAGAACCTGCCTACCAATGCAGGAGACCTAAGAGACATCGGTTCAATCCCTGGTCAGGAAGATCCCCTGGAGGAGGGCATGGCAACCCACTCCAGGATTCTTCCCTGAAGAATTCCATGGACAGAGGAGCCTGGCGGGCTACAATCCAAAGGGGTGCAAAGAGTTGCATACAACTGAGGTGACTGAAGCGATGAACACACACACACACACATCATAATCATATGAATGGTGAATGATCCCAGCACTCCTGATCAAAGGCAGAAATTTTTAGAATTAAAATTTAAAAAGGAAGGTCCAACTACAGAGTGCCTGTCCATGTGAAATACAGACACAAATAGAAGATACACACCATAATTAAAAGAAACCTTGAGCACCTAATATTAAAGGGAGACAAGGTAGAATGAGTTGAGGAAAAACAACACTGTACAACTACTGTACAGTACTTTTAAAACCTGTATAACTGGTATTACTTTTTCCTTCAACGTCTGGTATTAATAGAATTCACCAATGAAGACACTGAGACCAGAATGTCTTTATAGGAAGGTTTTTTAACTGCAAAGTCAATTTCTTTGATCGACACAGAGCTATTCAGTCAGGTTATCCATCTCTTTTTAAGTGAGCTTTGGCGATCTTTCAAGAAATCTTCCTGTTTCGTCTATATTATCAAATGTATTGGCATAAAGTTATTCAAAATATTCACTTATTTTCCTTTCAATGTCTATATTAAAGGATCTATAGCAATGTTCCTTCATTTCTGATATTGATAAATTTGTGACCTCTCTTTTATTCATGATAAGAAGTGACGTTTATCAATTTAATTGATCATGTCAAAGATTGGTTTTTGATTTCACTGATTTTTCTCTATGGCTTGCCATTTCACTGATTTCTGCTTTTTTTGTTTCTTCTGCTTACTTTGGATTTACTTTGCTCTTTTTCTAGTTTCTTAAGGTAGAAGCTTCAGTCACTGAGGCCTTTTCCTTTTTGTATATAATATTCATCTGATGCTAACGATTTCCTTTCTGAACTCTGCTTTAGCTACTTCCCCCAAATTCTGACACTGCATTTTCATTTTTATTTAGTTCAAAATACTTCCAAGTTTCTCCTTTCATGTATTCATTGACCCATGGATTCTTTTAGAAACGTGTTAAATTTCTAAAATATTTGGGGGATTTTCCAGATATCTTTCTGTGATTGATTTCTAACTTGCTTTTCATTGTAAGCAAGGAATATACTTAACTTGGTTCTAATTCTTTTAAGACTTTTTTATGGGACACAATATGGACTGTTTTCATCATTGTTTCATGGGCACATGAGAAGAATGAATACTATCTTGCTGCTGAGCAGGGTTTTCTGTAAATATCAATTAGGTTAAGTTGGTTGTTAGTGTTATTTGAGTCTTCTATGTCCCTAATGATTCTCTGTATACTTGTTCTATTCATTGGGAGAGTAGTATTCAAATCTCCAGCTCTAGTTGGAGCTTGGTTATTTCTCCTTGCATTTTTGTCCGTTTTTGCTTCACATATTTTGAAGTCATATTCTTAGGGCATACATATTTGATTAATTGACCCCATAAGCATAAAATGCCCCTCATTATCAGAATAAAATACTAGTATTGGGACTTATTCTTGAAGATTGTTAGCAGGTGACACTGAGGTAACAAGTTACCGTGAGTTCTCTCTCCCATGTTATGAATCATGTGTTTATACAAGTCTTACCGTATCATCAAGACCATCTATATGCAAAACCACTGTTTTGGCACGTTTGTTTGTAGTTCCCAGAAAAAACTGAGCTTTTCTTCGCCGTGAATTCATTTCACTGAAACTATCCCCATCTGCCATGTTGGAAGACTGAAGAATGTCATAGATTTCAGAGGCTAGCAGTTTTGTTTCCCCGGGAGTTGTAGACCTTGAAAAGAAACATGTAAATAAGCAAAGTAGTCTTGTCATTTCTACTGATTCTGTAATTTGATTCCTCAACTTTGCAAAACCTTGTTTCCTTCATTCTGATGTTTTGTTCAATCTGAAAGAAATGCTGGTGAATCCCAGAATAATCAATAATGCAGATAAAGCATCTAGTCTATAATAGCCTTCTAGTTTCAACTTAAACCCATGGTTCATCAATATTCAAAACTCATCACTAGAGTGGTAAAAAAAGCACATTTAAAGAAATCATTAATTACACAGGAAATCAACTAAAAAAAAAAAAATCAGGATATAACATGTCCCTGGATTAACACTAACATTCAACACTCAGTTTAACTTCCAAAAAAAATATAACACATAAAAATCCAAAAGGAAAAAGCAAAATAGGAGAGGATCATTTATATTAGTTATTTCAATACAGGGATTTGTGAGTAAAAACAAACACCGTTTCTCAATTTACATTTTTATGTACCTTTTACAAAGCAAGTATGTATCGTTAAACCACAACTCAGACAATAGTTTTCATAAAATTTTCAATTCTACTATGGCTGCTCACATAAATGTCTAGTGCCGTTCTGTCCAACAGAACTTTTGGCATTGATAGAAATGTCCACTCACCACATGTGGTTACTGAGGACTTGAAATGTGGCAAGCAAAACTAAACAATTTTATTACTTTTAACTAAATAGCCACACACTGCAAGTGGTTACCATAACTGGAAGCACAGGTTTAATGGTTCTTATTAGTTTAATTGGATAAATAATAAGTACACATAACTAAGGAAATAATCCTCATTTCACCTATACCTGGGCTCAATTAGGGGGTCTTCCCTTGTGGCTCAGCTGGTAAAGAATCTACCTGTAATGCAGGAGACCTGGATTCGATCCCTGCGTTGGTAAGATCCCCTGGAGAAGGGAAAGGCTACCTACTCCAGTATTCTGGCTTGGAGAATTCCGTGGACATGAGATCGCAAAGAGCTGGACACAACTGAGCAACTTTCATTTCACTTCACTTCAAACCCTGTAACATGAATCTCAGAGATTTTACAATCTGTCCCCTTTCAGCTTTACCAACGTCAGCCAGAAGAGCTTCACCTTGACTGTATCCTTGCAGGCTCAGCTCAACTACCGTCTTCTTTATGAAGCCTCCTCACCCCAACACCCATATTCATCCCTCTGCATTCAAAGTACTATGCTTGTACTTAACACTACTGATCGAAATTTTCCATTTCTCTTCAAGAATAGGGATATAGTCTCTCCATCCCTTCCACAGAGCCTAACAAAATTCCGTGTAATCCATTTGTTTACTGGATGAGCGGGAATACTTCATTCCTGATATTCAGACTGTACACACTCCAGCTACCCAGACCATCAACTCCTGCGGTGCTACTCTGGCAGTTTTCTGGGCTCCCAACTTACCATACCAAGTGTTTTTCTGGGCTACTGTTGACCACAGAGATCAATTACCTTGAATGATTTTGGCTTTGTATTCCAGGAAGCTACCAAAAGGACTATTTTTTTTTAGGAGATGTCTCAGCACTTTTCAGATAGCTGTTTCACAGGTCACTGCAGTTGTGAGGTATTTTGAATACTAGCCAACCAGAAGTTGTAACAAGTATGAAGACAAGGGTAAGAAGCACCATGAATTTAAAATGGAAAAAAAAAAAGTCTTTCCTCTCCACTATGAATACTGTTTTTATGCATTTGCATCAAATAAAAGAATCATCATGACATGTAATAGGAGATTTTCTACTGATCTTTCTCATAAAACTTTTTAAACACACACTATTCTAGAATTTTTTCATGTGCTTCCTAACCAACCAGTAGTGACCAAACCATTAAAAGACTAATATCAAATTATTATCTTTCTGTTCTGCAGAATAGGAACTAGAACTAGATAGCACTAGTTCTTAAACAAATGGGTCTACTAACCCCTTTGAGAAGCTGGTATAAAATAAATACTCCCACCACTACTATTTTTAACTTCCTTTATTTCATAGTTCCAAGTTTCATCATTTTCATACAGTCATAAATTCCCTTCTGGAAGATTTTCAATTTCTATCTACTTAAAACCAAAAGATTTTAAAAGAATAATATAGTCAGATCAACACGATGGTCTCAATTTGTTTCGAAGCATGCTCTACTGGTATACCTCATAGGACTAATTTTATTGCTGCTCTTCCTATAAAACAGTTACAGACTGTTTCTTCAGACACAGTCTGAAGAGACACAGTTTAAGAGACACTCTCTTAAAATGGAGTAAAATTTTGTCTTAGGCAAGATGAACTCTGAAAAAGCATATAAGCAAAACTGAAGTAAAAATTAAGTTACTTCTTGATCTGGGCACTATATAAAGTATCACAAATATCTATATGTATGTTGCTATTCAATAAATTATAAATAATCTTCTTTTTTCCCCTTATTCTTAAAAAATGCTTTTAAAATCAGAAAAAAAAAGTCAAGATCATCTACAGATTTGGAAGCAAGTAATTTAGTCTTTAAAAAAAAAATTACTATTCAAATATTATGATTTAAAACATTCAAGTACAAGAAGTCTAGAGTTATGTGGTACATTTGGCCATAAATGTAAGAAAGACTGTATAATTAAACAAGTATTAATTGCCCTAATCTTCTTAGACAAGTGAAAACTGAAGAGCTGATTAACACCCTGGATTTAGTTCTTCAGTCTTTAAAATCTGACATCCAAGAAAAAGACCATCTTAAAAAACTCTTTAAATTGGAATTCTGCTCTCAGTAATTTACTATTTCATAATGAAGTATACTGATCCTTCACCACTTTTTCTAAATAGTTATCTATATCGAAAACACTCAAAATGTTACTCATAAAACATGGAAAGGTGAACTCTGATCTTTATTATATATCAAAAATAATTTTCATTTTGGATATATTTCCTTATTGATCATAAACAGCAATTCACTCTAAGTCTAGATGCTGCAAATAACATTTTATATTACCTATAAAAACCAGGTAAGACTTTCATATACTTCATGAAAGCAATGAAAATACTATTTCAGTATTAGAAGGCTTGCTATCATCTTCCGAAAAACTTCACAACTTTTCCTTTAGGAGTTGGTTTTATTTTTTTTCCTGTGTTGCTCACTAAGAAAAAGTGTTCTTGTAATATTTATGCAACTCAGAAAACCATCTTTCGACGCAGAAACAATCCTAACTTAAGGCTTCTAAGAAGAAAGTCAACAGCTCTGTTTAGTAACAATGAAGTCCAAAGGCAGGAAAACTATGATCCTAAGGCAACAGCCCATCATTTATGTATCATCTCTGGCTGTTTTGACTCACAAGGGCAGAGGTGAGCACTTCAACACAGACTGTGAGCCCAACGAAGCCTAAAATAACTACTATCTGGTTTGTTTTTCTTTTTTTAGGAAAAATTTGCCAACCTCTGTTGTATACAAATAACATAAAAATCACGGCAAAATGGAGCAGCATTTTCAAAAATCACAAGAAAACAAACAGTGAGCCATGAATATAGTTCAACTGTCCTGTTCAATTTTTTAAAAAAAGAAAACACAGGAAAAAGCATAAAGAAATGAAGCACATTATTTTTCATCCAAGATTTTAGCAAGAAGAATAGTCCACCATTACTATGGCAGTGTTTCAAAATCTAGAATTTTAGGAAGTTCTCCAGATGAAATGAGATACTTTGAAGTTGAAATCCACATTTTATTAAAGTGACTTATTTATAGCATATTTTATGTGAGATATTCACACATGCTTTCATAAAATGCATCTTATATCAGAAGTATTACTCCTGAAATACTAACAAATGTCTAAAACTTAATTTAGATGTTCTCCTAAACTGATATTCTGAAAATTTTCTTCACAGAGAGATTCAGGGTTAAAAATAAAACATAAAAAAAAATTTTTAATTAAAAAAATAAAAATGAAATGTAAACAGGTTCTAACCGCTAACGATGAGTTTTCATTTCTGGAGAAATAAAATTAGAACACAATACCAGATTCATTTTGAGTGACAGAGAACTTAAAATTCTCTTCACAATTGAAGAACTGAACACAACAATGACTGAAGTCAATCCACCTGCTGATCTCTAAGCACCAAAGTGACCTAAACACAAGTCAAACCTGCTTTTGAGTAACATGTTAAAATCTCCACAAAATTCTGTTGCAAAATATAATTTGGTGATTAAAGGACAGAAATTATAAGATGTATAATTTTCTCTCTTTTATAAAACATTCCTCCCTGATTCTCTACTCTCCCCACCTTCTTCTGATTTCTGGTTTTCTCTTTGATCACTTAAGAGAGGATTTCTCTTCGGTCAATATGAAGTAGCAGCTTGCCACAAAAGATCTCTGTTCTGTGGGGTCTTACTGGGATATGAGGAGATCCTTCTGCCGCTTTCTGAGTTGCACAGATTCACAGAATCACAGCTCAATCTCCTCCTAACTCGGTATTGCTCAACAGAGAGAAACTGATCTGAATTCCACCCTAAATGCCTGGCTGTCACAGGGAAGCCACATCAATGAAAACAATTAGGATATCTATATTATATGTGCTCCTGTGCTATGGCTAACCAAGATGATCTATGTAAGACTGGAAGAGTGAGCTTCCCTGGTGGTCCAGGGGTTAAGAATCCACCTGCCAATGTAAGTAAGGGACAGAGGTTCAATCCCTGCTCTGAATAGATTCCACATGCCTCGGAGCAACTAGCCCCACAAGCCCATGCACTGCAAACTACTGAAGCTCCGATGTCTAGAGCTGGTGCTCCACAGTGAGAAGCCTGCACATACCACAACTAGAGAAAGCCCTGGCACAGAAACAAAGACCCAGAACAGTCAAAAATAAATAAATAAATAAAGTATTTAAAAAGAAAAAGAATGGAAGAGTGATAGTCATCTGTATCTGGCAACACAGGTGTGAAAATGCAGAATAATGTCTAAACAACATATGTCTACAGCGTTGAAACAATTATGTATATATAAAACCCTGCTCTATATGATAAAAACTTTTCATTTTGATTTCTTAGGAATACTTAACACAAGTACCCAAAAGAAAAAAGTAAGTGAAAAAATAAAAAGCCAGAGCAATCTAATTTCTTTAAAAAAAGAGAATCATATCCAAGCCATGAGATAGTTTACAACACAGTGAAACATGCTAAACCAAAACCTGATTCTAATACTTCACAGCCTTACATGTTGACAGGCCAAAACACACAGTTTTATCAGCCTTCTGATAACATTCACTGATAAACTTCTAAAATGATTATTTCAGTAAGCAGAGGTGACTTTTAAAAAGCTTGAAAGGCAGCCTTCAAATCTGCGATCTCCACTGGCCAAATGAGCTGAAAAACGTATATAAAAATTATTACCTTGTATTTCCACTTTTCAGAGGGGTATAGGACCAAATTATAATGGAGTATGCAATGAATGTGCATTCGTTTTACTATTGGAGGAGCCAGCAATAATCACCACACTGTCCAAAAAAGTATACTTTATTTGTATTAAAAATAGAAGCTGCTTGTAGCAACCATGAAGACACACCACTTGGATCTCCCTTTAAGAAGCCTGCCCTTCGGCTGTACGAAGCAGAGTGGTAGAGCCGCCAGTAACAGTGGCCCTGAGATCTAGCACACCATACAGTCCAAGGCCTGACCCCTCCAGGGGAGACCCAAGCAGTGGGCGCACTAGGGCCTGGCCAGTTCTGCCCAGTACAAGACTCATCTACAGGGTGGCCCTGGCTTTGCACCTCCCTCCAGAGTTTTCTGTCAGATCTGCACTGCAGTCTGAGACTCTCCTTTGTCCCATTCCGTTTCCTCTTCCCTTTCCTTTAACAGAGGTCAGGTCTGTGTTGTAATCTAAAGGCAACAGTCCGATCCTTCTTCATTCCCTTCTATCTTTACAGACCGTATCTCATAGTAAGCTCTTCCAGCTCTAACTCCATCACATGATCTCCCTCCCAGATGATTCGTTGTTGTTTAGTCGCTCAGTCATGACAGACTCGGCCACCTCGTGGACTGCAGCACACCAGGCTTCCCTGTCCTTCACCAGCTCCCGAAGTTTGCGCAAACTCACGTCCATTGAGCCGATGATGCCATCCGACCATCTCACTCTCTGTCGTCCCCTTCTCCTCCCAGAAGACACTGCAAGATAACGACCTGAGCTGACACAACTCTTCTCCTATAAAGACACTAGTAGTGACTTCCTGGTGGTCCAGTGGCTAAGACTCAGCGCTCCTAGATACTGATCTCCAGTCAGGGAACTAGATCCCACTTTCTGCAACTAAGAGTTCACTAAAGATCCTGCAGGCCACAAACTAAGACCCGACAAAGCCAAATAAATGTTTATAAAAAAAATATACACTAATAGTTTTCCTACTATGTTATAGATGGATCTCTCATTTACATATACACACATACATATATACGTATCACAACCTTAGCCAACCAAGCTAAGAAACTGTTATAGGTTAAATCTACGGTGCCTCTAAAACTTGCTCTAAAGTTCAAATATGAAGTATATTTTAATAAACAGAAATTTTCATTTCTTACATTTTTAAAATTTGTACCATGTATTTTCAGCTTCAATAAACAAACCTGTTAAAAGAATACACAATCTTAAGTTCATCATGTGAATAAAATAATTATACAGAAGCATTCGTATTACGCTGAATCCTTTCACTGTTTCACAAAGAGTATGCCAGTTAAAAATAATTAATTATATGGCATTAAAGCCTACTAGGAACAAGAATAATGCAACCTCATATTTTATATAACACTTTAGAATTTACAGAGCATTTCTACACAGATATCCCACTGAATCCTCAAGCACTTTGACCTCAAATCATGGGCAATGATTAATAAAATTAATGCCAGTCAATATTTTCTGATATTTATTTCTAACTGATCACCTGAATAGAAAAAAACCCTTCAGGTTCTATGTCATTATCAAAGATCAAGGTACCTATCAGTGTAGCTCGATTAAAAAAAAAAACTATTAATAAAATAAAATTTATCTAGAAGCCAAGAACACTAAGAAAAAAAATACAGTTCCTTGGAAGTCAGTCTGGAAGATTCGCCACTGATATAATTTAACTTAATAGTGTTTGAGAATTATAGATATTTTGTGAGCATTACATAAATTTTGTGAACCCTCAAGCCAAAGAAGTTGCAAATTTTAAAAGCCAGTAAATTAAATGGTTACCTATTATAGTCTTAAAAGACAGTCACATCTTAGGTAAGATCAAGATACAAAGTAAACTAAGATAAAGCCTCAGAAAACATAGTTTTTTTGCTTTCAGACACAGTAGAAGTATCAAAACACTTCAATTTCTATCCTTTTACAAGGAAATCAGCAAGGCCTGAGAACCGGACATCCGCATAGGCAACACAACTGAAGGACTACAGGTAAAAACTTGGCCTCTCTGTAATTTTCTTACCAATAAAATTTATCTAACACACTTCAAATAGCAAAATAAGATGATGAATATGAAAATCTTTGTAAGATGAAAGGTATACCTAAAAAACACCCATTTGCTAAAATTCAAATTAAATGGCTCTGAGAATTCTCTACGGGTCCAGTGGCTAAGACTCCACACCCCAATGCAGGGAACCGGGGTTCAATCCCTAGTCAGGAAACTAGATCTCATATGCCGCAAATAAGAGAGTTCACCTTACCGCAACTAAAGATCCTACATGCCGCAACTAAGACCTGGTGCAGCCGAATAAGTTAAAAAAAATTTTTTTTAATGGTTCTCAGTCTCTAAGAGACCTCTGAATGATGCTCAGGAAAATCTCACCTAAAGCCCGTTCAGTCATGATACGGATCAAGGTTCTTTTGAGTAAGACTTAGACGGCGTAACAAAAGAATTATGTACTATAATACTGCATATTTTCAAATGTCACTGTGTTACTCTACTAGCAAATCAATAACTACTTCACAAAACCTCATACAAGGTAGGACTTTCTCTTCTTAGAAGAAATAATATTCATAAGCACAATGTGCATCAACATTTTAAATAAAATCTGAGCATTTTTGTTAAGGATGACTGTTAATATCAATGTTTAAGAATAATCAGAACACTGCCCATCGGAACAGTTTTGGACATTTAACCCACAAGGCTGTGCCTTCATTTTAGAATACCAATTTCAGTAAAATAACTCGATCCACCTCTTGCCCCCCCTCTTGCCCCACTAGGAGACACTACCTACTGTACTTACTTCTGTATAACATTTTGCAAGCTTAACATCATTCCCAGCTCTCCTTTCATCTTTTCTCTGTTGGCACGGCACTCTGCCAAGTATCGAAGAGCCTACAGCAAAAACAAGAATAGGTTAATTCACATGTCCAGACAACTCAAAGTAAAACCCTGTGCTCACTGACTGCAAGAGGAAAGAAAGTGAAAAATAGGTTTTTGTTTTTAGAATCAATTGGTTTTGAAGTGTTTGGAAACTCTTCTTTAAATGTGATCATAAGAGCAGTCCTCTAGAGGAAAAAAAATAATTCTGAGCTGACGGAGCTGAATCTGCTCTTAGAAACAAAGGTTCCCAACTTATCTGCAAGGTCAAAATCAGGATGTTCCGGTTTTATTTTCACTTCATCCTAACAAAGATACAAGGAACTAAATTCCATTAATTAATTTCAGAAAGCAGTCCCAGCAGCCATCATTTCCCTAGGTGCTTTTTACATATTAATTAAAACAAACTGCTGAGAGGGACAAAACATACAACTCCCTTTATGGAATGGGTGGTTTCTAGCTTTATAATTCACTTTTTAAATGTCTTTTTTTCTTTTTCTGTTTTTAACTGAAAAGCCAAACATGAACTCACTCTCACAGATTTCTATTTTGTGAATTTCACTTTTCTAGGAGGCTTCTCTGTTAAGATTTGAAGTACATTTTGGCACGTTTCCCTCATGTGCTGATTCTTGGGGGACTGGGCTGTTCTACAGCCTTCCTCCTCTCTCATCGTATGCTGCAGGGTTCAGTACCTGAGTCACAGGGGAACACCTCTGTGGACTACACCATCCAAAAGGGCCCTGTCACTCCACTGACCTTCAGGTTTCCTACCGGTCCTCTCCACAACATCTCCGAAGTGCCTGGTCATCACCAGGAATGGTACCATCCCTGAAATCACAAACCCAGCACCCTGGCTCTGACTGCAATCTCCTATCTTTCCTGTAACTCCTGGATTTTTACTTGCACTTGGAGAGGGGAGCCCAGTGAAGGCCAGTGGTCTTGCCCAGTTAGGCAGGCAGAGAGCAGAGTTAGGGAGGTTAGGGTGAAACAATATAATTTAAATATATACATTTGGTCTTCATCTAGTTCCTGGCACAGAGCTCCTAAAAGCCTTGGAATTTTCCGACAGGAGTTTGAGGAGGTCCTTTAGACCACACTTGGTTGAAGTAAGGGAAGCTGGGGCCCCTTGATGGACTCAGGCTGGGACTAGCCACCAGAAAGAGCAAATGACTAGAGGGCGGCAACTTTCAGCTCCACCCACCAACCTGGGCTTCCCAGGTGGCACTAGAGGTAAAGAACCCACCTGCCAATGCAGGAGACATAAGAGACATGGGTTCAATCCATAGATTAGGAAGATCTCCTGGAGAAGGGCATGGCAACCCACTCCAGTATTCTTGCCTGGAGAATCCCATGGACAGAGGAGCCTGGTGGGCTATGGTCTATGGGGTTGCAAAGAGTCGGACACAACTGAGGCGACTTAGTGCATACACACTGATCTGGGAGGTGGGGGGAAGATGGAAATTGAGCTCTATAAAAAGTCCTGAAAAAGGAGATTTAGAGTTTCTGACTTGGTAAATACATCCACCTGGCAAGGTGGTGTGCCCCAACTCCACAGGGACAGCAGTTCCGGCACTCCCCTCCAGATCTTGCTACTAGAGAGGAGCCCCCACCTGCTGCAATAGAGAAAGTCTGCGCACAGCAAAGACAGACCCAGTGCAGCCAAAAACCGATTTTACAAAATGGATAAACATTAAAAAAAAAAAATGAATGAAGTACTGACACATAGTACAATGTGGACGAACCCTGAAAAAAACAAGTCACACAGACCACATATTATATGATTCTATTTATACAGAAAATATATACACACTTTTGCCAGAGACATTTGCAAATAGAAAATAGAAAGTTGTGGCTGTTTAGGGAAAGGGCGTGGGGGCTGAGGAGCAATAGAGAAAGAGTAGAGCTTCTTTCCGACATGATGAAAACATTCTAGAATTAATTGTGGTGATGGCTGCAACTACGAACACACTAAAACCCATCAAACTGTACACTCTAAATAGGTAAACTGCAAGGTCTGTGATTTACATCTTAAAGTTGTCACAAAACAAAAACAAAACATTAAGTGCCTCTTTGAGTGTCTTTCTGTATTGATATAATATAATCCTTAAGATTTCTTCCTCTTCCTTGAAAAAAGGAAGTTGCAGAACATTCCCTGCAGGTACTATGCTACCATTTGTGCCAAGAGTAAAAACAATATTGTATCCTACCATTTGTATAAGAGGACTATACACATTCATATGTTTGCACATACAGAAATATAGTCACACTAGTATCTGCTCTACACTTTTAACTTCTTACCATGTCATCTGCTATTTTTCCAAATTTTCCTTAACTGCAAAATTGTAACACTGAGACTAAAATTACTGTAGCCAACTTACGAGCAAAGCTGAGTGGACGACAGGGGGGTTGGGATGGTCCATAAATAAAATAAGGCCGGGCAGACATCCCTGATCCTGGACAATGGCTCGTCGGTTTAAAGGATCTGCGGCTAGGTCTCGGAGCTGGTTAACTACAGAGAGAGCATCAGGTTCCTCATTCATGGTGGAGGAGGACGAATTCATCTTCTATGCCATACACGTGGACAAAATCTTCTTAAGTTCTGTAGAAATGGTTGGCAAAATCATTTCTAGGCTACTGAGCTGTATTACAGCATTTATTAAACCATCAGAATCACAACACCTTCAGAAAGAAATAGATGTTATCTAGATCATACAAAAAACTTAAGAACTAGCAATTCCACAGTCTGGGAACACAGTCAAATGAACATAAGAAAGGCTAACTTAAAAAAAGTTATTTATGTGTGCACAAGGTTTAAAGAATATATATCATCTTCATGATTCCAATAAATTCTTTTTTAGCAATACATATTTTAACACCAAAGTCACAATAAATAAGATTTTTACAGTTCAAGTTTATAACCCTTGCTACACTTCTCAAGGAGCACCGAAGAACTGATGCTTTCAAACTCTGGTGCTGGAGAAGACTCTTGAGAGTCCCTTGGACTGCAAGGAGATCAAACCAGTCAACCCTAAAGGAAATCAACCTGAATATTCACTGGAAGGACAGCTGCTGACGCTGAAGCTCCAATACTTTGGCCACCTGATGAGAAGAGCCGATTCACTGGAAAAGACCCTGATGCTGGCAAAGACTGAGAGCAAGAGGAGAAGGGGACAGCAAAGGATGACACTGTTGGATGGCATCACCGACTCGATGGACATGAATGTCAGCAAACTCAGGGAGATAGTTGCAGATAGAGGAGCCTGGCATGCTGCAGTCCATGGGGTCACAAAGAGTCAGACAAAACAGCAACTGAAAACACTTTGCAAAGTGTTACACCGCCAGTGTTTTCTTCCTCTAGGATACTACTGCAGCCTAGGTGTCTCAGGGAAAAGCTGCTAGCTGACAGCTTTTTTTCTAATTCATCTGTGAACAAAACCAAGCTTACTGAGATTACAGCAGATAAAATCCTCTAAGGAAAGAAGAGAGTCAAAGAAGGTCATAAACACAGAAACCAAAAAGGGTACCTTGCCCTGTGCCTCACACCAGTGGAGTTTGGGAGATCAGAGTGAAAGGGAAAGTCACTCAGTCGTGTCCAACTCTTTTGGATCCCATAGACTGTAGCCCGCCAGGCTCCTCCATCCATGGGATTCTCCAGGCAAGAATACTGGAGTGGGTTGCCATTTCCTTCTCCAGGGAATCTTCCCAGCCCAGGGACTGAACCCTGGTCTCCTGCATTGCAGGCAGATCCTTTACCAGCTGAGCCCCAAGGGAAGCCCTGGGAGATCAGGGTGAATCTGAACGAAATCCAAGCACATCTGTCCATCCCTGGGTGGACCACACTCAGAAGAATGAAACAGAATCTGAGGTGAGGTCATTCGATAGATAAGGAAATAGTCTCCGAGAATTTAAATAATTTGCCCCAGGTGACAAAAACTACTTGGTATAGAACTGATCTAAAATCTTATCTCGGCTTGATGAAAACCAAGCTGGAATCAGGACTGCCTGGAGAAATATCCATAACCTCAGATATGCAGATGGTACCACATTAATGGGAGAGAGCAAAGAGGAACTAAAAGAGCCTCTTGATGAAGGTGAAAGAGGAGAATGAAAAAGCTGGCTTAAAACATTCAAAAACTAAGATCATGCCATCCGGTCCCAACATTTCATTGCAAATAGATGGGGAAACAATGGAAACAGAGACACGCTTTATTTTCTTGGGCTCCAAATTCACTGTGGATGGTGACTGCAGCCATGAAATTAAAAGATGCTTGCTCCTTGGGAGAAAAGTTATAACAAACCAAGACAGCGTATTAAAAAACAGAGACATCACTTTGTCAACAAAGGTACATCTAGTCAAAGCCATCGTTTTTCCAGTAGTCATGTATGGATGTGACAACTGAACCATAAAGTAGGCTAAGCGCCAAAGAATTGATGCTTTCGAACTGTGGTGTAGAATCAATCCTGAATGTTCACTGGAAGGACTGATGCTGAAGCTGAAACTCCTATACTTTGGCCACCAAGAGCCAAATCACTGGAAAAGTCCCTGATGCTGGGAAAGACTGAAGGCAGGAGAAGGGGGTGACAGAGGATGAGATGGTTGGATGGCATCACTGACTCAAAGGACACGAGTTTGAGCAAACTCTGGAAGATAGTAAAGGACAGGCAAGCCTGGTGTGCTGCAGTCCTCGGGGTCAGAGTCAGACATGATTGAGCAACTGAACAATAACTATCTCCTAAACTGGTCAGGTCTTTCCACTTCCCATACCTTCCTTTGAAACCCAGCATACCTTTTTTCCCCACAAAAGTAAACAAGATTTCTAGATAATGTAACATGATAAACATACAAGCCAAAATACAATATATCAACAAATAATCTTCACAGATCCAGAAAGTTAAAAATAGGAACTTCCATTAACCAAATTACACAGCATATTTCTTATTAGGAGGAATATAAATGAGTAAATACTTATCACAAATTAATGAGTTAGTTTAATGCTAACGCCAAGTGGGGGAGGTAGGCTGGGAACAAAATTATTCTGTAACTCTAAAAAGCCTACTGAAGTTATTTGGGGACTGGCGGGGGTGGGAAGAGGGAAGGTAATAAACAGCAATAGCCTTCCAAAGTATTGAAATACACAAAGATATAGAGTAAAGCCATAGCAGGGGCTGGAGGGGTGGTGGTCAAGAGATACTGCTCCCAAGAAAGCTGTTTATACACCCAATCGCAGGTTCTATGTGAGTCAATACCCAGGCTCCACCCATTGTTAAATGTGATTTTAGGCAGATCACTTGAACTCTTTGTCTCAGTTTCTTCATACGTAAAATGAAATTAATCACAGCAGCTCTTAAATGCTATATTGTCCAAATGAAATAACAATACACACTAAAAGGCTCAGAGTACTCAGCACACTCTAAATGCTCAACAAAAATAACGGTTTTAAGTTACAAGGAGTCAAAAATCAATTAAAAAAATACAGTTATTCAAAATATGGTACTGGCATAACTTCTAAGCAACTTTAAACCAGTGCTAAGGATCTTTAACTCTTAATATATTTTAAAAAATCATACCCCAGAAAAAAATTTGAGAAGTTAAATTTCTGAAGTTTGCAAGCAGATGCAAAATATAAGACTTAGAGAAAACAAGGCCTTAACAGGATAGTACTTGGCAGATAGTTTTCTCAAAATGAAAATATAGTTACTTCGGCAATTTTAAAAAGAATTTCCTTTTTTTTTTTTTAAAGCTATAGACTGAATACACATAAGACTAAAGGGTTTGCCTCTTAGGTGCTTCTACTATCAACAGCATGAACAACCCTGTTTACATATCAGCTTACGAATGAGCTTTATGTGCTGTCACCAGTACAAACCGTATCCAAAAACCAAAACTGCAGAACCAACCACTGGACCAAAGGTCCAGGAACCACATTTAAGAACCAAATATGCTGGGTGATGGCCTTTGGCGTACAACACTGGCCGTGGAACCTGACCCTCCATTCTCATCTAAGTTCTTAGCGAACCACTTGGTGGGAATGACTCAGTTTCAGTGAGCCTCCCCGTCCCTTCGAGATGAACGAAAAAATCAGAAGAGTGTATCAGTCCATTGATAAAGAGATCGCACAAATTAGGATCTGCCCAGGAAAAGGTAGGAAATAACACAAGGCATACCTTTTCCTTTCTCTCATTTAGTTCAATTTGGACAAACAAATCATCATTAAGACAATGAATGCACCCCAAACTTTAACAAGCACTCTGATCCCCCTGTTAAAAAAAGCCAGCTCTGATTCAGTAGGTGGGGTGAAGCCTGAGATCCGTATTTCTCCCAGGTGAGTTCTATCCTGCTTGTCAGGGAACCAGAAAAACCAGGAATTAGGTGATAGATGTGAAGCACCTGTAGCTAGGCAGCTGCCTGAAAGACTGTCTTTTCTTTCAGCCAAGATGTACCACTCAACTCGAAGATGTATTTAACTGTCATATGCAAAGTTAAATATAAATACACAGAACTGTGGAAGAAACACACCCACACCCTCAATCCACATTCAGCTAAGTTTTTTTTTTTTTTAATAACCTCAAGCATTGACATCAGATCTGGCTTTCCCTCTGCTACCACCTAACTGTAACTATTCGAGAAGCTGGGTTACTACCTTTAAGGCTTAGCTTCCTCTCATAATAATACTGAGTGGTTGTCAGGTTCAAAGAATATAAGAACTTGGCATGGTGATGAGTACCAGCAATTACAAAACAAGAACAATATTTGCTCCTGTGGGGATTCTATAAGGTCAAGTGTTAGGGTACACACACGGAAGGAGCTGCTTGTATACACAAGTGCCCCCAAGAACAGCTTTTAAAATACAGAAAAGTGAACGCTGGGCTCGCCTGAATGAAGCTGAACAAAACCACCTCCTTCTGCCCCTAACAGACAAGCGTGGGCACAAAACTAATAGAAAGTTGCCAAAGAACTACCTGGAGAGATGAAGTGACGACGACACTCATTAATGCTGCTAGGGTCAAAACAGTGATAATAATTAAACCAGGGTTTGTAAAATCGGCGTGCAGAGGACGGGGAGGAAGTGAACAAAGCAATAATTTTCACAGGACACATGGGAGCAGGATAGTTTACAGAGCCTGGAGGGACGCACTGCTGGGTCCTGCCTGACCTGAAGGTGGGCAGAGCATCCCCGCCCAGGAAGATTCGCCGCCTGGGTGCAGGGGCCCGCATTCTGCGGCCTTTCCGGCCTCATCGCTTTGTCTGCCTTCCCCGGACACTACATACCACTCCAGCGCTCTAGGAATCCACAGCCTGTCGCACCATTAGGGCCACATCGACGATGAGGTAGAGAAACCCAGAAGCGCGTGGCAGGGTCAGCGACGACAAACGACCAAGCTGACTTCTGGAGCCTGGAAGCGAGGACGCTGGCGGGGAAAGGCTCTACAGACTCTCCCTCATGACCCAACCACCTCCGCCGGTTCTGCCCTCCCATTGGCTGAGACCATTCCAAAGCGAGGATAAGATATCCAATCAGAAACTGTCTTCTTAGACTAAAGCGTTCATTGGTGACCAAGGGAAATACCCAAATGTTAAACCGGAGGATCCAATGAGAAGCCGGAAAGAGTGAATTGGCCCAAACGACTCTCCGTCTATTAAGCGCTAAGCAAAGAAACTTCATTCCTCAGGAGAAACCCTCGCAATTTCCCGACTACAATTCCCAGAGTTCCGGAGCTGGAGGAACCTCTCCGCCCCTTCCTTCAGCAATTCAAATTGAGCTTAACTTCTCAAGCAACTCATTCAGTTCCAATAAAGCAGTTTTGTAATACTTCTTTCACTTCCGTGGGTCTTAATTCAGAATCTTTTCACATTTTTTTGTTTTTGCCTAAGAACATTTGCACTATCTTCTTAGCAGCGCGAGGGTTGCAAAGGACAGGGGGTTTTTTTTTGTTTTAAATGGAAGCTTCTTTTTGGAACGATTTTTTGGGGGGGTGGGTAAGGAAAAAGAGACTAATAATGAGATAATTTCCTCCAATTCTTCAGGAAGTATTTTTTTAAACTTTTTTTTCTATTTAGCTTGTCAAAGTAAGGATTTAAATGTTTAATTCATGGCGACCACTGACATTTTTGTCTAGGTATAGATTTTATATTTTTAAATATTTCTCTAAGCATAATTTAAATCCTACAGGCCATAATGATTGCATTGCACTCAATAACCTCATTGAATAAATTCTGAATTCTCTTTCACAGTTTCATTCTGCCACATACTAAATATATTAAAGTTAAAAGGAATTTGACAGGCCTCTAATGGAGACAGTGTGAGTGAAAATATCCCAAGCTGTAGTCTCTGCTAACGTCTCCAAAATTTGATTTCGTCTATACGTAAATTTAAAAGCAAAATAGATAACTTCTGCTCAAATTTTTTTGCCTTCTCTTATCTTTGGTTAGGGCTTCCCAGATGGCACTAGTGGTAAAGAACCTGCCTGCCAATGCATGAGACATAAGAGACGCAAATTCGATCGCTGGGTGGGGAAGATCTCCTGGAGGAGGGCATGGCAACCCACCCCAGTAGTCCTGCCTGGAGAATCCAATGGACAGAGGAGTCTGGTGGGCTACAGTCCGTAGGGTTCCAAAGAGTCAGATACAACTGAAGCGACTTAGCACACATGCACGCATCCTTAGTTATTCTTCTCTCCCCCTAATTAATTTGAGCAAAAGGAGGAAGGTTGAGTGGAAAAGGTCTCTTTCACACCATCTGACCTATATCAAAAACACAAAAGCATGTTTGGCTGGTTTCTGCTTCCCAAAGTCACAAGAGGGAGTGGGGGTAGTAAGTAAATGTTATGTTGTTGTGCTCAGTGGTGTCTGACTCTTTGCAGCCCCACGGACTGTAACCCGCCAGGCATCTCTACCCACAGAATTTTCCAGGCAAGAATATTGGAATGGGTTGCCATTTCCTACTCCAGGGGATCTTCCCAATCAGGGATTAAACCCGAGTCTCTTATGTCTCCTGCACTGGCAGCAGGCTCTTTACCACTAGCGCGACCTGGGAAGCCCCAGTAAGTGAATACTGAGTCTAAAATAAAAAGGAAACAAAAATGATGTATAATGTCAGGTGGTGGAAGCACCAGCCTCATTTGTAACAATCAGCCAGACCAATTAACAGCTAGAACGGAAAAAGAAAGAAATAGGGGAAAAAATGAATTGTAACTGTAGAAAGATATGAGAAACATATGTCCAAACAGCAGATTAAACAGCCCATTAATTGAGTAAATGAAACTTCATTCAGTATTGTTATTAAAAACAATAACCCAGGAAAATAAACTTGCTATTTTTGCTAGATTAATTTGCATATTTGAAAGGGAAAAGACATTTGGGGTATTCCCAACTAGTAATTGATAACATAGGTTTTTAGCACCATCAAGAATAAAATGTTTAATAGAGTCTTTGACTTAATTTAAATGATACTTCTGATTTCATAGTATTGAAAAGACCAATTTTTCCTAGCAAACTGCCATTACAGAGAGTAGGTGACTGATGTTAAAAGGCAGGGAATGTATTCACAAAAAACAATTACTAGTTTCATAAACACCTATAATCCTATAAGCCACAGGAATGCCTTTTGAGATTTTAAGAATTTATGTTCCCATGATAAAAGTGAACTCAACACCAGTGAAGTTATAGTACCTGCCACTGTGAGTCATAGCTTGTGTTTAACCTCAGATGTCTTGCCACAAGAGACAGCTGGAATGTCAGGTTTCTCAGTGGCTATCTTGCTTAAGACATGAATCACACAATGGCAGTTTTATTCATTCGATTCATTAACAACCATTTTTGGAACACATACAACACGCCAGAGACAATCTGAGCAATGGATTCAAAGATGAGGACAATCACTCCTCTCAAAGAGCTCAAGGTCGAATGCAGTGGTTTCCAAAACTTTTTGATCAAGCACTGTTTTTTTTTTTGAGCACATAGTTCTGATATATGTATATGATTTACTTATAAATTCCATACACACACTATCAAACTACTATGTAAGACTTAAAAACATCAAAATAGAAAAGTTTAAAGGATGAGAAGTAAATAGAAGCACTGAAATATAAAATTGTATGAACATAAAAGAGTTATCCATATATCATTTACCAAAGAATTAAATTCCAGATGGATTAAAAACTAAATAGTAAAAAATGAAATATTAAAAATCCTTTAGGAAAATCTTGGAGACTACAATGAACAAGTAGGGGGAGACCTTAAACAAGAATGGAAATCAAGAAGTTTACAAGAAGAAATGGACATATTTGACTTGTTTTTAAAAACTTTTTTGCATGGAAAAAAGATACATAAGCAAGGTCAATAGGTAAGAGATTTGGGAGTAACTTGGTGAGAAAATAGAGAGTAACATTCAAAAATTGATTACCAATTGTCAAGAAGGGTGTTAACAACGCTATTGAAATTGGGTGTCAGGGAGGGATAAATTGGGAGATTGGGATTGACACATAAACACTACTATATATAAAATAGATAACTAATAATGACATAATGTATAGCACAGGAAACTACTCAATACTCTGTAATGACCTACATGGACAAAGAATCTAAAAAAGAAAGGATATATGTATAACTGATTTGTTATCCTGTACATCTAAAACTAACACAACATTGTAAATCAACTATCCTTCAATAAAAATATTTTTAAAAAGAAATTGGGTAAAGAATGTAAATTGGTATTTAATCAAGAGAAAATCCATGTGGCCAATAAACATAAAAAGACATTGAAATCCACTTTTAATAAGGAAAAGGAAATTAATTTAACAATGATAATAATCACTTGATGCTGATCAGACTAGCAAAAATCAAAATGACACATAGTTGCTGATGGGGATAATGGATAAGAAGAGAACTCTCAGATATTGCTGTGAAAGTGTAAGTTATTACAGCCTTTTAGAACTCGATCTAGAAAAATCTGCTATAAAAAATAATACATATTTTCAGAATTCCCTGGCAGTCCAGTGGTAAGGACTCTGTGCTTACACTGCAGCAGGGCCTGGGTTTGATCCTTGGTCAGGAAACTTGCATCCCACAAACTGCATGGTGCAGCCAAAAATAATAATACAGTAACTTTATTGGGGGCAGGTGTAAGTGTAGTTTTATATATAATGTGACAAATTTGCAGTAAGTGAGTAAAATCATATTGTAATAAAATGGAGGAGAAGGGAGCAACAGAGCATGAGATGGTTGGATGGCATCACCAACTCAATGGACATGAGTTTGAGCAAACCTCAGGAGATGGTGAAGGACAGGAAAGCCTGGCATGCTGCAGTCCTTGGGGTCGTAAAGAGTCGGACACAACTGAGCAACTGAACAACCACAAACAAAAATCTATGTGTTGGACTGTACACATGAACGTAATACAACATTATAAATCAACTATATTCCACTAAAGTTTTTAAAAAATAAAAATCAGTTTAAGTTTCTGGAAAAAAAAAAAATCTATGTGTTAGGTTAAAAGGCAGAGGGGTATTTAGCAGTTCCAGGGAACTATTTTTTTAAGTATGAGAGCGACAAACTGGAGGTCACCAAACACTCTGAGGAGGACATACAAGAGGCCAGAGGCTGGTGGGGCAACCAGTGAGCCCCACTGAGTGACTTGGTGTCTGTACAACCTCATTCAAAAATCTACAGGATGCCAAGTGGTACCGACAAATCTGAGTTTGACCACGAGCTGGCTGTATGATTTTGTACTCCTCACCTGGCTGCTGAGAGCCTCAGTCTCTTCTAAAAAACAGAGGTCATGGCACCTACCTTCCAAGATTGTTATGGAAATCAGATAAAGTAGTATAAGTGAATGCATCAGTGCATCTAGACCAGTATCTAGAAGACAGTCCATAAATGTACATTTAGTCCCATGTCTCTCTTAAAAAATACACTATCTAGAAAAGATCTGATAAAAGCTAATTTATGGTCAAAAAATTCAGGAATGTTTGTTTTGAGGAGGAGGTTGGTTCATTGTTTTGTTTTGTTTTGGCCATGGCCTGTAGCATGCAGTTTTCCCATTGGATCAGGGATCAAATCCATGTCCCCGGTACTGGAAGCATGGAATAAGCCACTGTACCGCCAGAGAAGTCCCAGGAGTACTTGAATACTGGGGGGAAAAAATAAAAAGAAACATCATCAGCCACCTTTGGAGAATTTGAAGAAACCAAATCACTTTTTCTGAAAACTACATGATAGAGAATCAAAACAAGCATTAAATCAAGCCAAGTATTAAACCTGCCTTTCTGAAACGCGCTACACTTCAGGGTAACAAAATAGTTGATGTGAGATAATTAGAAAACTGGTAGATATTAAAAAACAAGCATCAATCTGCCATTCATTATAAACATGCCTCAAAGTAACCAATTAGTTAATAAAGGAAACGCGATGATAACACATCATCATTGTTGTTTAGTCGCTAAGTTGTGTCCAACTCTTTTGCAACCCCACAGACTGTCACCTGTCAGGCTCTTCTGTCCACAGGATTTCCCAGGCAGGAATACTGCAGGGAGTTGCCATTTTCTTCTCCAAGTGATCTTCATGACCCGGGAATCAAACCCATGGCTCCTAGGCTCCTATATTACAGGTGGATTCTTTACCACTGAGCCATGTAGGAAGCAGTCATCACCCTTTCACAAACTATAATGAGATCATGGATCTAGGCTTGATTATTGATTATCAGTGATAATCAATAGCCGTTAATGTTTCAAAAAAGAAGCACATGAACATTATGTAGCTTCTGATGCAAGTGTACACGGCCACAGATGAAGTATTCTCGCCAAAAAAATGAACCGGAATCAGATCAAGCCTTTATACCTAATCAGCAGTTTACAGAAAATAAAAGGAGACAAATACGTGTGTCAGTCGCTCGGTCATGTCCAACTCTTTTTGACTCCATGGACTGTAGCCCTCCAGGCCCCTCTGCCCACAGAATTTTCCAGGCAAGAATACTGGAGTGGGTTGCCATTTCCTTCTCTAGGGCTTCTTCCTGACCCAGTCATTGAACCGGTGTCTTCTCCATTGGAGGCAGATTCTTTACCATTGAGCCATTCGGGAAGCCTTGATAATAGTATAGATACCTTTTTAAAAAGACACTTCCCCATTGCTTTCAATGCCAGGGGCCTGGTTCTATCCCTGCTGGGGGAACTAAGATTCCATAAGCCGTGACCAAATATATAAATAAATAACAAAAATAAATTAAAATAAAATAAAGACTCCTTATCTTTTAGGGATATTCGAAGAAATATTTATGGTTGAAATGACATGGCTGAGATTAGCTTCAAAAGAATCAAAGAGTTTGCTTGTATCAGGCCTTGTGATTCATTCTCTGGCATCACCTCCCCCCCAAAAAAGAAGAATCAAAGAGGCCAGAAAAGAGTATAAATGAAACCAATAGGGGTGGGAAGCTGTGTGGTGAGTATTTGAGGATTCATTGTACTATGCTTTTTACTTTTGTGCATGTTCAACATTTTCCATAATTACAATTTTATAAACAAAGCATCATTTAAATGCATAAAAAAAAGAGCTCTGTGGGTCAGTGTCTATCCCAAATCTGGTTTAGAGAAGGAAATATCACAATCACAGTCTCTGGAAGGCAGTGACGTTTTTATCTATTTGGATATACATCTTTTAGGACATACCATACATCAGGTGGGTTTGTACACTGATCTGAGAAAAATAAAATAGTTTCAAGGCTCAGAGCAACCAAATATATCCAAAAATATATGATTAAATCAAAATAGCTTAGTAATTCTTCCTTGGGCACCATGGTAAAACGCATTCATTTGTACTGAGATTTACATGATGGAAGATGATTTAAGCATTATTCTCTAATAATATCTGCCTTTCATGGTGACCAGAGCCTTGAAGCTAAGAGCACTGAACTATTTGGCATTAACCTGCAACTTTCAACTCTCCCCTCATGTGAGATGATGCTATCCCATCAATTATCCCTAAGCAGCTGTCCTGTAGCTGCACCTCTCCTCAACGCATCCAGCTGCCCTTTATCTTTTAAGTGTCCCTATCATGGGTACTTCACTGTCTTACCCAGTGGTCTTTTACCAGCTAGGTTTTCTTAGATTCTAAAGTCAGGAACTCTTGAGGCCCGTTTCAGTGTGATATATTTTTTTATAGACAAGCAATCAGAGCTGTCAAAAAAGCAAAACTAGAGAAAGGGTCTTGTTTATTTATTTATTCATGTATTTTTGGCTGCACAAGGTCTTCGTTGCTGCATGGCGGCTTTCTCCAATTGTAGTAAGTGGGGGCTACTCTCTAGTTGCAGCACGTGGCCTTCTCATCTCGGTGGCTTAGTTAGTTGCAGAGTGAGGGCTCCAGGCATGAGGGCTGGGCTCTATAGTTGTGACACATGGGTTTAGTTGCTCCACCGCAAGTGGGATCTTCCCAGATCAGGGATCCAATCGGTGCTCCTGGCATTGCAAGGTGGATTCTTCATCCCTAGACCACCATAGAAGCCCTGCCCTTAGTATTTTACAAACGGTACACAATTAGTCCTCAGGACTGTCCTTTGAAGGTGACTCTTTTCCCCACTGTTAAGAAATTGAGGCCCACAGAGGCTGGCTGGCTTGCCCAACGCTGCATAGCTGGTAGTGGCAGGAGAATATTTGAATATAGGTCTGTCTGACTTAGAAGTCCATAGTCTTTCTATCAATACAACAGAATTCTGCCTTACCATCAACCAATATTAATACATAGGAACCTAACCTCTTGTCATGGAAACTGGTCCACAACTGGCCTTGGTCACCTTTTTATTCCCTAATATACACTTACTAAAGATAAATCTCCTTGCTTTATTTATGGCATTATAATCCTTTAATTTCCTGTTAAGAATCCGGAGGCATGTAAAGGTCAAGGTACTTTTTCAAGGCTGCACATTGAGTAAGAGTGCAGCCTCCGCTATTCAATAAATGCTTCAACTAGCAGATGAAATTTCAGTTATTCTGGATTCTGCAAGAAAGCAAAGCCATTTGTTTGGGTCAAGAATTCCAGGATCAGATACACCAAAAAGAGAAGTCTATTTTCTTCTAAAATCCCCAAATGGATTGCCCTGTTAGCTTTTACAGTTTTAAACTTAGCTATACAGAGCAATCACGTAAGAATATGGAAAGGAGCTTGGTTATATGCATTTTTAAACAATTTCCCGGGAACTACCTGGCAGTCCAGTGTTACGAAGTGTCCAAACTTCCCCAGCAGGTGGAACGGGTTTGATCCCTGGTCTGAGAACTAAAATCCCATGTGCCAAAAAAAAAAAAAAAAATTCCACAGTGAAACTTCAGAACCACTGATCTTATGGAAGAGTCAGAAATTATATTAGTTATCTATTGCTTTCTAACAAATTACTCAAAACATAGCAACTTAACACAATAACCATTTATTATCTCGTAGTTTCTGTGCATGAAGAACCCATGTGTGGCTGAGCTGGATGTTTCTGGCTCAGGGTTTCTCATGAAGCTGCAATCAATGTGTCAGCGGAGCTGCAGTCATATCAAGGCTCAAGGTGGAGAGGATCTTTTTCCAAGTTCACTCACGTGGCTGTTAGAGGATTCAGTTTCTTACAGGCTGATGTACAGGTGGTCAGAGGCCTCCCCCAGTTTCTTGCCACATGGACCTCTTCATAGAGCAGCTCACATTATGGCAGCTGGTTTCTCAGAGTGACTGAAGGAGAGACCAAGAGAGAGCAAGCAAGTCACAATCCTTTTGTAATCTAATCTTGGAAGGGACATCCCATCACTCTTGCTGTAGTCTGTTCATTAGAAGGAAGTCACTAGGTCCAACCCCCCACTCAAGGAGAAGAAATGACACAACAGCATGAATACCAGGCAGGGATCTTTGGGGGCCAACTTAGAGGTTGCCTATCACAGAGAAGTCAACAAAGAATTAAAAAACAAGGCAGTAATATATGTCCACTAAGAGGGGCTAGTATCAGTGATACCTCGGGGCAACAAGTACACCCAGTACCTAGATTTTGGTTCCTAAATGCCATTCCAGGACTCCTTGAAGAAAGGGAGAAATGGCAACTCTAATGCTGGGGCAGGAAAAATACAAGATCAGCCTGGAGCTTCTTGTAGTTCAAGAAAAAAGATGATGATCAAAAAACAAAAAGGACATATGAGCCAACCTCAAAGGTTCCAATGGGCAAGACAGAAAAATTTGAACTACAAAATTAAAATCATAATATAAAATACAAACCGAAGTATAAAATAAAAATATATGCATATTTATAATAAGTGATTGGATATAAATAAGTGGGGTAAGGAGAAAGAGATGAATCTTCTTTACAGAAAAATTCCCAATAATACGCATAAATATTCTACTCCAGGAGGTGAAGCTTAATCTCCTACTCTCCTTCAGTGTGGGCTGGATTTTGTGACTTACTTCCAGACGATATGGAAAGAGGGGGAAAAATGCTACTTTACAGTGTTGACACTAGCAAACACTACTGTGGTCTAGGTGGTCAGGGTTAATTTAATATCAGCATAATTAAGTCATCATGGACCCCTCATATGATATGATGTGAAGAGCATCTAATCCATATGGTATTTTTCCCAAAGCTTATAATCCCAGTCTAATCACGAGGAAAAAAAAAAAGCAACAAATTCAAGTTGAGGAACATTTTAAAAAATATCTGACCAGATTCCTCAAAACTGTCATGGTCATAAGCAAGGTTATGAAAAACAAGGAAAGATTGAGAAACAGACCAGGGAGCCTAAAAAGACATGATGACTAAATGCAATGTGGCACCTTGGATTGAATTCTGGGACAGAAAAAGTGTTAGTAAAATCTGAACTAAGTCTGGAATTTGTACCAGTGTTGGCTCCTCAGTTTTATAAATATTTTATGATAATGTAAGATGTTAGCCTTAAGGAAAACTGGGTGAGGAGCACACAGAAGCTTTTTGTACGATCTTTATAACCTTTTCTGTAAATCTAAAGTTATTCCAAAATAAAGTTGACTAAAAACAAAAAATAAAGCACTCTGCTTATAATTTTAAAAAGGCGATGACTGTAGAATTTTCCCCTAGATTAGCTTCTGGCTGAGCACACTTCAAACCCTCTTTGTCTTCCATCAGCTACATACTTCTAATGGCAGGTCCCACAGGACACATACATTTATGAGACAGAATAAAGCATGGTTAGGAGCTTTCCTGGAAGCCATTCCAACACCGGGAGAGTCAGCAATAACTTATCAAGGAAGTGACTCAAATTCATCTTTTTCCCTCACCCAGATTCCCTAAATGTCCCAGAGCCACTGCAGTGCATCTAGGATGAAGCCAAGTGTGAATGAAAGGAAATTGGAATGGAAAAAAGTCTTAACCAATCCCCATTGAGGAGGTCTTTAAGACATCTTCCTTTTAAAGAGTTGAAAGTACATATGATCATGTGAACTCAGTGCTAGATGCCCTCTTTGGGTCTTGGAAAGAGCCAGTGCAAGTCACAGGGTTTGGGCAGAAGCTTCATTGTCATTGTTGTTTAGTCGCTAAGTCATGTCCAACTCTTTTGCAACCCCGTGGACTGTATGTAGCCCATCAGGCTTCTCTGTCATTAGGATTTTCCAGGCAAGAATACTGGAGTGGGTTGCCATTCCTGTCTCCAGGGGAACTTCCCCACTCAGGAATCAAACCCACATTTCCTGCACTGGCAGGCAGATGCTTTACAACTGAGCCACCAGGAAAACCCTCAAAATTTATTAGCTTAGCATCAAATTCACCCTGGAAAGATCTTAGAGGAAACAGGTGAACGCTGTCAGAAACAGTACAAAGCTTGCCCCCTGCCCCTTTAGCTCAGGTGCTCCTGCTCTTTCATCAGGTCAGGTCCCAGCTCAAGCATTCAGTCCTCTCTGTTGGGCTCCCTGAGAACCCAGGGCAGCGTTAGGTAGGTCTTCCAGGCTCCCTCCATGCCTCCATTATAACATTTGGTTACATAAGTTAAGTGTGTAGTTAGCCTGTAGGCTCACTGAGGGCGTGGTTCAAAGATTTTTAAAGTCTTTGTACTGTCACAGTGGGCCCCCAACAATCCCTTGTTGAGTAAGTGAATTGATGCTCTTGTTGAAGGAGGGAAGCTCTCACCAGGGACAGCCTCAGGCACCCGTGATAAGAACATCAAAGCTCTGATGACTGATCTCTGGGGTCAATTACAATGGGAGGGTAAGAGAAACAGCTAATCACCAACAGCCTCTTGAAAGCTCATACAGAAATAGACAGGCTTCTCATTCTACAAATGAATCTTTTATCAGTCCTACACAGGTTACCAAGCTTAATATATTGTTAGCTATAAATATAATGCTATTTTCATGACAAGGATTTGAAATCCAGTGTCCTAGGATATTCAACTATTGAAAAAAACACCTGTTCCAATGAATCAGACTAAGATGCTGGAACTGAAGACAGTAAAATCCTCATCCATCAGGCACTTTGTATAACCCCACACCCTCAATTCCCCTAAAGACAAACACCCGAGATATGAAGGCACAACATAGACTGGGTGAGGACACGTCCCTACAGCGCGATAAGAAAGAGCTCAACATCTGTTAGCTTAATAAGGGCTTAAGATTCACAGCTTTTTTCAAGGTCATCCACATTTGTGGCCACAATCAGAATGTGGGTCTTCCTACACACCTAGAGCTTGAAGTTAACGAAGCACTTCGCAGCGCAAGAAGTGAAGACAAAAAGCCAGGTTCACGAGAAAGCGCACAGGTTGGTCGAGCCCCGCGCGTGCGCACACTGCGAAAGGCCGCCCCAGGCGCGTCCCACCGTCACCTCGCCTTCCGCTCCCGGCTCTCCGTGCCCGCCTTCGGGTCAGGCGCTGATTGGTCAGGCTGGCCGGTGCTCGGGGCGGAGACTGGGTGATTGTCAGCAACGCCCCGGGGCAGCCTAGCTCCAAGCCTGAGTTGCCGGAGCAGGCTCCTGGCTGCCGCGCGGCCGAGGTAAAGTGGGGCTGGCGACTTTGGAGAGCGGTTGGCTTGGGGGTCGAGGAGGTGCCCCCGGACCGGATGGTGGTGGGGAGTCCTGGTGACAGCCTGCGTGGGAGCTGAAGGAGCGCGGTTCGGGCGGGTTCCGCCGTCCGGTTGGGTGCCTGCGCCGCGGCTGACGGGAGAGGTTCTGGGGCCGCCGGCTGGCTGAGGGCTTGGGTGGGGCTGGAGCTTCGGCGGAGCGGAGGGGCTTCGGCTGACTAGCCCCGAGGACGGGGGCTCCCCCAGCCGCCCAGTCACCCCACGGCAGCCCCCTGCCTTCCTCCGTCTTCGGTCCGGTGTCCGGAAGGCCCTTGGCGGCGGTTCCCGTGGGTGTTGCGCGTCCCCCGGGATCGGCGGGCGCACCTCCCCACCAGGCCTCGTGCGTCCGGAGCCGGTAGCACACCTCCCGGGCGCCCGGGGGCTTAACCAACTCAGCTGGCCAGCTTTTTGCTGTTTTCACTTTTCGCCTCCTTGGACTTTCCCACTGTATGTTCTTGACCAGGACTTGCATTAGTCCCAAAGGGGGGTGGGGGGAAGGGAAAGAATCGACCTTTTAACATTTAAAAACACGTTATATTATGGAAATCTGGTCCAGAGGCTAGCGTAAAGAACTCACCCAGTTTCAACAAGTATCAGTAAATGGTTAGGCTTGTCCCTCTCCCCAGATTATTTTGACGTGTATCTGAGACATATCATTGTATCTCTCTTACTTATTTCTTAGGATCAGTAGTCATCCTTTTCCAATCATTTGCTTCGCAGAGAGATTGAGTAAAATAAGGCACTCTTTAAGGCGTAGACGGCGCTAATGCATTTTGCGTTAGGAGAATGTGGGCAGTTTTCCAACGGTGCAGTCTCATTACCTGGTGCTCAGGTTTTCGAAATCGCTGAAAACAAAGATGCCAAATAATCTAGTTTTGTCTGTAGCTTTACTGCATTTGAGTGGTAATAATATTTGATTTTTATTTAATAAATTTTGTTTTAGTATCGATAATTTTATATTTACCGAGTCCTTGATGTGTATGAAGCATTGTGAAATTGTTTTCACCTGTTAGTTCATTTAGCTTTTACAACAGCTGTATGAAGTATTGATGGGTATTATCCCATTTTACAGGTGAGGAGGAAAAGAGATTTAGAGAGGTTAAGCAGTTTGCCTGAGGTCAGGCTGATGTAAGGGGCTTGTTGTTGTTGTTTAGTCCCTAAGTTGTATCCAACTCTTTTGCGACCCCATGGACTGTATGTAGCCTACCGGACTCCTCTATGAGATTTCACAGGTAAGGATACTGGAGTGGGTTGCCATTTCCTTCTCCAGGGGTGGAACCCAGGAGGATTCTTTACTGCTGACCCACCTGGGAAGCTCTATGTATGAAGCAGGGGGCTGTAATTTAGCTTGCTGATCCAGGTCACTGCAAAATTCTTGCTCTTTTAACCATAATTGAATGTCCTGAGAATTGTGGATTAAACCTAACTGCTGTGGAAATTTCTATTGGGCTACAAATCCATAATGGGAAAAAAACACACCTGGATATTTTGAATACAGTAGTAAGATGGGTATTTTTTGTCTGTTTGAAACAATAAAAGGTTAATACAATTGGTTTTAAAGTTAGCAAAGTATACAAGTGTAGTTCAATAAATAGAATTGAAATTTTTTCTATAGATATGGCCAGTTAAAGGGGAAATGAAAAGGGAAAAAAAATATATCAAGGAATAGTCTCTACCTCTTTTGGCAGTTAGCATATACTGGCTATGTATACTGGATACTTTAATATGTATCCCTCGTCTTCTCAATTTTACACTATTTCTTATCCTCATCCAACTATTGAGTTGGCTGAAAACTTTGTTCGGGGTTTTTCTGTAACAGCCTTTGGAAAAACCCAAACGAACTTTTTGGCCAACCTGATAGTTTTAGAGTAAGGACAAGAGAGACACAGCTGGGCTTATTCAGAGGACAGTAGAGAAGACTTGCGGAGTTGCAGTTTAGGATTCCTACTGTAGGGGAGTAATTCAAAAGTCTAGAAGTAAAGTTAAATTCACACATGAAGGAACTTGAGTGCCAAATTTAAAAAATTTGAATTTTGAGCAAAGAAGTGACATGATCACAATCGCCTAGGAATATAATGAGCTGGCTCTGTCAAAAATGGCTTCACCTGAGACGTGGAATCAATTAGTGATTTGACCTGGTGAATATAAAGGAAATGGGCTTTCCAGGTCTCTCATGGCACCCCACTCCAGTACTCTTGCCTGGAAAATCCCGTGGACGGAGGAGCCTGGTAGGCTGCAGTCCATGCGGTCGCGAAGAGTCGGACACGACTGAGCAACTTCACTTTCACTTTTCACTTTCATGCATTGGAGAAGGAAATGGCAACCCACTCCAATGTTCTTGCCTGGAGAATCCCAGGGACGGGGGAGCCTAGTGGGCTGTGCCGTCTATGGGGTCGCACAGAGTCGGACACGACTGAAGCGACTTGGCAGCAGCAGCTAGCGGCAGAGAATCCGCCTGGCAATGAAAGACACGTGGGTTTGATGTCTGGGTTGGGAGGATCCCCTGGAGTAGGAAGTGGTAGCCCACTTCAGTATTCTTGCCTGGAAAACTGAAGGACAAAGGAGCTTGGCGGGCTACAGATCCTGGGGCTGCAAAGAGTTGGACACGACTTAAAGCAACTCAACAACAACAAATATCCATGAGCCCTGTTCAGTTTCAGGAAGAAGGAACTCAAAGCAATACAAAATGGCACAGGGAAGGCTGATCTACATTCTGTCTAGTGCTTTGCAGGGAGGGGGAGTTCATGCTCTAAGCGAGTCTGGCAATGAAGCAAGACTCACGGTGTATTAATTTTCCAGGGCGGCCGTAATATGCTGAGTGACTAAGCACACATATATAAGGAAATAGATTTTGGTTTAACTGGTGAATCTATGGACATAAGGAAAGAAATGGAAGAAAAAAAAATGTCTGTAAAAGAGAGAGTAAGAGACAGTGTGGTACAGTGGTGCAGTAGGTTCTGAAGTCCAGGTAAACTTGTTTCTACTCCTTTGTTTTCTTGGGTAATCTTGGTGATGAGTATTATTACTGTATAGGTGCTTTTTGAATTGTTGACAACTCAGCGGTTCATCTGTTCTTTTATATGTTTATTATGTACTGTTGATACAAATTGCACCACTTAGTTTAAGCAACAAAATGTGGCACTATAATCTCACTATGTAATGATACAGAAGAAAGGTGGAGAATTCCATCACCTCCCCTCAGACACAGGCAGTGTTAAGCTTTGGTATCTTTTCAGATATTTTCTTCTGTGTATGCGTGTGCATAAAATATTTATTTCACCACCATTTCTATGCTTTATTTTTTAAAACAGAATCACATATATGTTAGTCATTTAGATGTTTATCAGATATCCTTTCTTTTTGTTTCATTGGCCATAAACTTAGAATGGGTATGTTGAATTGAACTATTTCCTTATTGATGGACATTTAGTTTGCTTCTAGAGTTTCTCTTCTACAGCTAGTACTTCAGTAACTACACTTCCCTCATGGTGCAGTGGTAAAGAATCTGCCTGCAAGGCAGGAGACTTGGGTTTAATCCCCTGATTGGGAAGATCCATTGGAGAAGGGAATGGCAACCCACTCCAATATTCTTGCCTAGAGAATTCCATAGACAGAGTAGCCTGGTGAGCTACAATCTATGAGGTTGCAACTACCCTTACTAGCTTTTAAAAACTCAACATCTTTTTTGAAACTGACACAACATTGTAATTTAACTATATTTCAATAAAAAGTAAAAGTATTGTTAATTTGAAAAAAAAAAAACTAAACACCTTTACTTAAAAAAGTATAATTTATTGACTTTTTCCAGAAGGCAATTTTATATATACATAATATGTAGAGGACAGTAATTATTATACAGCTTATCAAAATCACCTTTATAATGAATTTTCATCAATCTGCTTGGCCCAAGGAAGCAGTTAGTGAAAAATATTGTTGACTTCCAAGTAATGTGAGTGAGTGTTTCTACTGGTGTCCAGGACCACTTAAGATATTTGAGCAGTCTTTTCAAAAGATTGTTTTAAAACGGATGCCAGAATACTTAAGTCATTTGCATGGAGATGCTTAAAATAACACTTTAAGGAAATTTCTGTGTCATTCACAATAGGGTTATATCTCAGAGTTACATGAAAATGACACATCTTTAATTCAAATGGAAACATACAATTACCTCTAACCTCTTTTATAACATAAGGAAAGTTATCCTCTAAAAATGTTAGTGAAAATGTCCCTCAAAAGTTTAGTTTCATATCTAAAGCTGTTTTAATTTGAAAGAACTTTCATCAAGTTTTAATTAGGTAATGTTCTTAGGCTTCTTATCTAAATAGTTTGTTGTTGAGAGATGTAGTACAGGTCATGAGATTTATTCACTTGTGGACTGAAAAAAGTTAAACTTATTATATGCCAGATTCTGTGTTGGGTACTGGGAATGTAGCAGTATATTTAATTTTGTGTGACTAGTATAGAATATTAGTTCTAAAATACTGCCAGTAAATCCCATACCCATAGGTCGAATACTATGTCATTACTTAATAGTGTGGTAAAATGTTCTGATTTAAAGTCTCAGCCCAGACTGATGTGATGTCTATAGCTGTGGTCACTAGACTTGAATTTCAAGTTTAATTTCTAAAAAGTAGGGTAGGGTGTTGACATATGGTAGACAACTTTTTATTACGGTAAATAAACATTTTTTGGGGGGACGAGGGCTTCCCAGGTGGCTCTAGTGGTAAAGAACCCTCCTGCCAGTGCAGGAGACAAGAGATACAGGTTTGATCCCTGGGTTGGGAATATCCCCTCGAGGAGGGCGTGGCAACCCACTCCAGTGTTCTTGCCTGGAGAATCCCATGGACAGAGGAGCCTGGTGGGCTGCAGTCCATAGAATTGCAAAGAGTCAGACATGACTGAAGTGAATTAACATGCACACACAAGCATTTTACATATTTTTTTTTATTAAAAAATATTTAGCTATTTAATTTTGGCTGTTCTGGGTCTTCATTGCTGGGCATGCTTTTCTCTCATTGCAGCAAGTGGAAGAGGGCCACTCTTCATTGTGGTACTCGGGCTTCTCACTGCAGTGGCTTCTCTTGTTGCAGAGTGCGGGCTCTAGGGCACATCGGCTTCAGTTGTTGTGGCAAGTGGGCTCAGTAGTAGGTGTTGGCTTAGTAGTTGTGGTGCACAGGCTTAGTTGCTCTGTAGTATGTGGGATCTTCGCAAACCAGGGATCGAACCTTTGTCTCCTGCACTGGCAGGTGATTCTTTACCTCTTAGCCACCAGGGAAGCTCAATAAGCATTAAAAATAAATAAATAAATAAATAAATAACGTTCATCTACTGACCCATGTCCTAAAAGAAAAAGCATTTTTACACTAGAAACTTAAGAAGGATATGTTCTCAAAGGACAGTAACTTTTGGGGGGGGGGGCTGCATAACTTGCGGGATTCTAGTTCCCCAACCAGGGATTGAACCTAGGGCACGACAGTGAAAACACTGACTTCTAACCTTTGGACTGCCAAGGAATTTCCATCAAAATAAAGGACAGTAACTTTAAATTGATTAAGTTTTTGTTTTTGACTTCATGGCCCTTGTTTTTCTTTTGCATCATTGTTTGCACCCAGAATGTAGATTGTCCTTTGGGGTGCACTGATTTGGTTTACCTGACGTTAGTTTTCTGAAAACAGGAAATATTATTCCAGTAATTTAGCCAATCGAATAACTAAGAATATTCTGTTAAGCTTTTTAGACTCCCAGTATAAAGTGGTCACACTCTTCTGTTACATTGTAAAGATAATTAAGTGGCCATTTCTGTGGATAGTTCACAAAGACCTTATAAAAATAAGCTCCGTGTACTATTGTAGCTTTTAAAGTTTGTAGCATTTTAAATTTACTGACAACTTTGTTATCCCTGCTAGCAGGTTTCTTGTGAAACTATTGCTAAAAACTTTTTAAAAAGTCATAGCTGCCTCAAAAACATACACTGCATTAGTTGAAACAATTTGATTTGATTTGATTGTGGGCTTCTCTAATAGCTCAATTGATAAAGAATCCCCCTGCAATGCAGGAGGCCCTGGTTCCATTCCTGGGTCGGGAAGATCTGCTAGAGAAGGGATATATTACCCACTCCAGTATTCTTGGGCTTCCCTTGTGGCTCAGCTGATAAAGAATCTGCCTGCAATGCTGGAGACCTGGGTTTGATCCCTGGGTTGGGAAGATCCCCTGGATAAGGGAAAGGCTACCCACTGCAGTATTCTGGCCTGGAGAATTCCATGGACTGTAGAGTCCATGGAGTTGCAAAGAGTTGGACAAGACTGAGCGATTTTCACTTTCACTTCACTTTTAATTGGTCTACCTGTGTGCTATTATATATTTTTGTAGTATTTGTGGAGGGAAAAGAAAGTCTGTTTTCAGTGTTTATCTATTTCTCATTCAGTTTTGATTTTCTCTTCTACCAGCTCTCATCTTCCCCCCGACCCTGCTATAGTACTGCACTGTATTTCTATGTCTAGTCTAGCCAGATCAGATTATAAGCCTATACCATCATCATGTAATTCTAGAAGTTAAATTTTACACACACACACAGAACCAAACAAAACACACCAACCAAAACAAAGTGCAGCCTGACTCTTAGCCATCTTTTTTAAACCTTTTTTATTGTGAAGTGTAACACACAGTGTAACACAGGAAGATGGATAAACATAAATAATACAGCTCAATATACGATCACAAAGCAAACATCCATGCAGTGACCACCCATATTAAGAACTAGAAAGTTGCCCGCCCTCTGGAAAACTCCTTTTGCTGCCTTGCACCTGTTACCCATCCCATCCAAAGGTGACCAGTACGGTAACACCTTAACACTACGGGTTTCTTTTGCCTTTTATGATTTTCTGCATGCCTTTAAGAGCTATAGTGATGTCTCCTTTTTCATTCCTGTTACTGGTAACATGTGCCTTTTCTCTCCTCCATAAATCTCATTTAGAGGTCAATGCTTCTTACTACTCTTATCAAAGCACCTACTGTTGGCTTGGTAATATTTCTCTCCCTTGATAGTTCTCTGATGCTTTCAAATAGGTAATTTAAAAAATTTCTTTTTTGTTCCACTAGTTTACTTGGCTCAGCAGGAGGAGAGTTTGTCTGAAATTAACCTATTCACATATAAATAGAAGTAAAATTCCTCTTAAGATATCTGTTTACAATTGAGACATATAGAAAAGGCACTGGCTTGGGGCTTAGATGCCTTTCGTTTAATATTCAAGTATTAACTGAGCAACTGTTGTATTCTATATAGTGTGCTGAGTGCTGGGGCCTTGTGATAAGTAAGCTAGTCTTTGCACTTAAGGTGATTAAAGTGCTGTGGAGGACATAGGCAGTTTTGATACATTGTTTTAATGTGCTGTGTAAGAGAATACACACAGGAGGGCCCTATTAATACTGGTTGATCAGGAATACCCTCTTGGAGGAGGTGAGAGCTAAACTGAAACAAAAAATTGGTAGAAGCTAGCATAGTCCAGGAAGCACATTGAATTTCTAAGATTATCTATGGGACTGGATCAAAGATTAGAGTATGAAAAATGCAGAGGATAGGGAAACAGATCAAATCATAAATAGTTTGGTATTGAGAATGGATAGAAAGGGAGAGCAGAATCAGGGGAAAGGATGGTGCACATAATCTAGTTAGATTTTTTACAATATACAGACTTAGAAGAGCAGCAAGAGCAATGGAAATGGAATTTGATATATTTAGGAGGGAAAATAGAACTTGCTTGTAGGAAATGAAACAAAGAAAGAATTAGCAGTGCCCTTGTCTGAGGTGGGGAACACATTTAGAAGGAAAATTAACATGTTCAGTTTTTGCTTTCTTTGGTTTGAAAGAAAATGGGAGAAACCAGAAGGTAGCATGTGATTGCCATTAACAGGGAAAAGAGAATCCACATAATACAGGATATAGCTGATGTCATGAGACCTGTGAGTGGTGGGATGGGTATGATCCCGAGCACTTCGTTAGAAGGAGGGACAGGAGAGGGTGGGGGAACAGGTTTAGGGGGACGGAACAGGTGTGGATACAGAGATGCTGTGCTTGTGGCATTTGGAGAGTGAGGTCACTGAGGGATTTCCTGTCAGATGACTTTTCTTATTTGAATAGTAAGTTTGGTCATCTGAGAAATGACGGAACTAGAATTAGATTTGGATAGCATGGAGAATGCTAGAAGTAGCTGCCCTGGAGAATGGAAAAGGGGAAGAGCAGGAAAATAAGACCTCCCTGAGTGCTAGGCAGCAGTGAAGGCTTGGCTCTCTTCAGTCCCTGAGTCATGTCCTACTCTTGGTGACCCTGTGAACTGTAGCCCGCCAGGCTCCTCTGTCCATGGGATTCTCCAGGCGAGAATACTGGCCTGTGTAGCCATGCCCTCCTCCAGGGGATCTTCCCAACCCAGGGATCGAACCCAGGTCTCCCACACTGCCGGTGAATTATTTACTGTCTGAGCCACCAAGGAAGCCGGTGAATACTGGAGTGGGTAGCCTATCCCTTCTGCAGGGGATCTTCCCCAACCAGGAATCGAACCGGGATCTCCTGCATTGCAGGTGGATTCTTTACCAGCTAAGCTACCGGCGAAGCCCCCAAAGGCCTAGTTGAGACCAGAGGTGATACATTTGTAGCAACTTCAAGATGTGAGATTTAGTCATTTTTCTACAGCCCAATTTTCAGAAGTGTAGGCTGGTGTACTTACCAAGTTCTGGCTTGTTGGAGAAACAAAACAGTAGAAAAAGGGACTGAAAACACTAGAAAGCAGTGGTTCAGATGTGGGGCTGCATGAGGAAGAAGAAAGTGAAGGTGGGAAGGGATTGACTAGGATGACCGAAAGGTCAGGGGAAGGAGACTGAAGGTCTCCATATGGTGCAAGGAGTGTCTGAGTGAAAGCTGCGATATTTGGGTTTTGTAACTTCTAGATTTTGTTTTTAAATGAAAAGTAAAACATGCTTTGTAGCATTGTTCTAAGCAGCACAAACCATACAAAGAAAAAATTACTTCTACCTGCTCTGGCCAGTTTTAATAGTCTGATGTAAAGCTGGTTGGGTGGTGCTGAATTCTCTTAACGTTTGCTTGTCTGTGAAGTTTTTGATTTCTTCATCAAATCTGAATGAGTCTTGCTGGATAGAGTATTCTTGGTTGTAGTTTCTTCCGTTTCATCATTTTAAATATACTGTGCCGTTCCCTTCTGGCTTGTAGAGTTTTTGTTGACAAATCATCTGATAACCTTAAGGGAGTTAAGGAACCTTAAGTTCCCTTGTATTAATATGTTATTTGTAATTTTTTCCTTGTTCCTTTTAATATTCTTTGTCTTTAGTTTTTGTCAGTTTGATTAGTATGTGTCTTGGTGTGTTCCTCCTTGGTGATTATCCTGTCTGGGACTCTAAATAAAACTTGAATCCAATTGTCTGCTAAGGGGCGGGGCTGCACTCCCTCCCTGTTAGTTTGGCCTGAAGCAGCCCAGCCCTAGAGTCTATAGGCTCTGTGATAGGGCTAATGGCCACCACAGCAAAGGCTCACGCCAACGGGAACTTCCCAGAACTGCTCCTGCCAGTGCCTGTGTCCCTGCTGTGAGCCGCTGCCACCTCACGTTTCTGCAGGAGACCCTTCAACACTAGCAGGTGGGTCTGGTTTGGTCTCCTGTGGGTCACTGCTCCTTTCCCCTGGGTCCTGGTACACAAGATTTTGTGTATGCCCTCCAAGAGTGGAGTCTCTGTTTCCCCGAGTTGTGTGGAAGTCCCAGAGTCAAGTCCTGCTTGCCTTCAAGGTCAGATACCCCGGGGATTTCCAATCCCTTTGTCAGATCTCCTGGCTGGGAAGCTTGATGTGAGGCTCAGAACCTTCACAACAGGGGTAGAACTTCTTTGGTATTATGGTTCCCTAGTTTTGTGAGTCACCCACCTGGTGGGTATGGGATTTGATTTTATGATTGTGCCCCTCCTACTGTCTTGTTGCGGCTTCTCCTTTGTCTTTGAACGTGGGGTATCCTTTTTTTGGTTGGTACCGGCTCCTCTGTCGATAGTTGTTCAACAGCTCTATCCATCCTCTTGCAGGAGATGAGTGCACATCCTTCTACTCTGCCATCTTGAACCAGTCTCTCTCAATAGTTTGATGTATATCTTTCTACAAATGAAAAGGTTTACAGAAATGAAATCATAGTTTATTACCCTCCTGTATCATACTATCAAGTCATTACATAGACTGTAACTCACTTTTAATAGATGCATAAAGTTTTGTAATATCCATATACTGTAATTAACAAGTGTTTTATTCATGAACATTTAAAGTTGATCCTAGTTTTGTGAATAGAAGAAGCACTGCAGAAAGTGTCTTTATATATTTTGTTATGTGTAATGCTTTTATTTCTGCAAAAAATTCCTGAAAGTCACATAATTTAATCAAAAGCTGTATGTGTTTTTAAAACTTTTATTTGAGGCGTAACTTAAATTACAAAAAGTATGTAAGTGTGCAGCATCTTGATAAGCATTCCCAGAGTAAACACATCCAACTGTCTGTCTGTCAAGAAATACAGCTTGGCCAGCATCCACTGGAATCCCTCAGTCAGGCCTACTATCAGTCACCACCTCTGTCTCCACAACAATTAGAAAAAAAACTTTAAAAAAAAATTCATAATCTGTGATTAGCTTGCTTTTAGTTTTACCTGTCTTAGATCTTTATGTAAATAGACTCAAACAGTGTTGTATTGGATGCATTATTGTAAATATTATAACCACTCAGCACTGGCAAGAATATGTGTTTATGATGTACTAGCACTGATGAGTCCAGGGTGCACAATTCCATTTAGGGAAGGACTTGGAGAAGAGAGGACTCTGCTGAAGTCATAGCTGAATGATAGGGAATGCTCAGGCGTCTTTAAGTCAGTCCTCATGAGGAGCAGAGGGTGGTCAAGCCGTGCTTCTTAAGGAGAGCTTCTTTTGTTTGTTTCTTAAATGAAGGTACAATTTACAGACAGCAAAATTCACTCCTTTTGGTAGATTTCTTTGAACAGAGTCATGTAACCACCACCACAATCAAGATATAGACTATGTCCATTTTTCCAAAACCTGCCTTGGGCCTGCTGTAGTTGTTACAGTGGAGTTGCTGTTCCTCCACTGACAGTCCCTGGTGACCCCTGATCTGTTCTGTTGTCTCTTTAGTTTTGCCTTTGAGGGAGAGTTTTGAAAAGAACTTAGAGCAGTAATTCAGAGATGGTTGGATAGCATCACCGACTCAATGGACATGAGTTTGAACAAACTCTGGGAGATGGTGAAGGAAAGGGAAGCCTGGCGTGCTGCAATCCTTGGGGTCGCAAAGAGTTGGACATGACTGAGCAACTACACCACCACCACCACAAGAGAGCAGTGATTGATTGGAAACAGCCTGGATATAGAGTGAGCGAGAGTAAGCAAGTACTGGACCCTTTGACACAGTATTCTCTAGGGAGAGCCAAAGTTCAGTTCAGTGAGGGAGGAAACGCTTACCTTCATTCAAACAGGCTTCCAGAGAGCACAGTGGAGCGGTCTGGAGTAAAGGGTAGCTGTAGGAGGCCCCCAGCTATGTGACCTCTCTTCCATGTTTTCTGTTTAACAAGGACCATTCCCCTTATTGAAAATTCCTTTTTTTTTGGTGACAATATCTCTCACATTTTTTGTTACCTCTTTTGAATATTTTTTTCCCACTGACCTTTGCTTGATCTTCAGGTATTTCCTGAGATTTCTATCCTGGCTTCATTTCTTACTCTGTATGAGTTAGCCCATTCACTCTTAGGTTGCATCTTCTAAGCCATGCTTCCTCATCTTTATCTCTAGTGCAGACTCTCTTCCTCACAAGAATAATTTTTTAAAAAATGGCAACCCACTCCAGTATTCTTGCCTGGAGAATCCCATGGACAGAGAAGCCTGGTGGGCTGCAGTCCATGGGGTCGCAAGGAGTCAGACACGACTGAACGACTTCACTTTCACTTAAAAAATGAGCAAAAAAACCTTCTCAATGGAAAGTATCAAAATATGCCCCCCAAACCTGTGAAGAACCCCTTACTAAAATTAAAAAGACTGACAGTACCAAGTATTGACCATTGACAATACCAGGGATTGTTGAACAGCTAGAGCTCTTTTATTTATCTGCTTTTGAGAGTGTAATTGGTATAACAACCTCAGAAAAGTTAGTTTCTATTAAAGATTTAGCTATGTATCTGTATATATTAAGATCTAGCAATCTTACTCCTGTGTATAAACCCAAGAGAAATTAGTTCTTATGTGTACCTTGCTATGTTATATGCATGAATTGTTTCAGCAACTTTATTTGTAATAGCTAAAAATGGAAACAGCCCAAATGTTCAGGAACAGTAAATTGTGTAACACAACATTGTAAATTAATTGTATACTTCAACAAAATAAAACAAGAAACAAAAAACCCCTAGTAAATTGGGTAAGTAAATTGTAGGTAGAGTATCATAGCAAAATACTGCACATCAGTGAAAAAGAACTGTGATTCCCAAATCATGGGAATAAATCTCAGGCAATGTTGAGTGAAAGAAGTCAGACCCCAAAGAGTACATACAGCCCGCAAATGTGATAGACTGCAAATGTGAGAGTACTATTTAGGAGGATGAAGCATGGATGTTGACTGGGTGGAGGCTCACAGGAGCTCTTGGCATTCTATAAGTGTTTTATATTTTGGTTTGGATGGAGGTTCTACAGGTTTATACCTGGACACACTTAAAATTTGTGCACTTTTCTGTGTTAAGTTAAATCTCAGTTTCTAAAAAAGGGGTAAGGGGAATTCCCTGGCCATCCAGTGGTTAGGACTTGGCGCTTTACTGCTGAGGACTCAGGTTCAATCCCTGGTTAGGGAACTAAGATCCCACAAGCCTCGAGCCATGGCCAAAAAAAAAAAAAAACAGTGATAGGTTTTCAAATCCTACATAAAACCATCCTTTTTCTCTGATCAGTTTTTTTTGGGGGGCAGTCATCTCCAGCTTATTTTTGGCCCTCTGCACTTTTTATTCCCATTACCTCTCAGAGTATTCATTCTTATAAGCAATTATAGATGCTGGTAATATTAAAATATATTAATATCTCACCACTGTTGTAGTTGTGACCGTTTCTTAGTTACCAGTAAATTATATGTTCCTGTTAGTGCTTTCTCTTTCATTACATACTTTGATCTGTCATTAGAGCTGGTCTCTTTCTAGTTCCTGTTTCACCCAGCGTCTGGCATATTTATGGCATCTTTATTCTACCCCACTCCCCTCCATTCTTTATAATTGTTCCATCAAGTTCTTCTCAAAGTGTAGGCCACAAACTTTATTTCTGGTCTACCAGAGGATAAACTTCTATCAGAATGTGAATCAAATATATCACAAAGTACACAGTTTTTTTAAAGGCTTCCTGGAGAAGAAAGCACATTGATTTATAGACTGGTGTACAGTCCTTGTCACTTTGGAGACCAGCTCTTCCAATAAACTGGTTTATGCCATATGAGTTCATAATTGTGTCAGATATAAAGTATATTGATGGGAAAAGGAGGAGGATGAGTGGCAGGATCATAGCACCAGTGAGTGTGGAAGAACTTTGTCATCTTGTTTGACCTTCTGGCATCTGAAGCCCTGCCTTATATTTATGGAATTCCATTATGATTTTGGTGGAAGGTAGAATCTGCTTCTAACTATGGCCAGGTGCGAGCTCAGTCTCTCAGTCATGTCCGACTCTGTGACCCACCAGGCTCCTCTCTCCATGGGATTTCCCAGGCAAGAATACTGGAGTGGGTTGCCATTTCCTACTCCAGGGGATCTTCTTGACCCAGGGATCGAATCCACGTCTCCTGCATTGCCAGGCAGATTCTTTACCACTGCACCACCTGGGAAACCCTGTAGCCAGGTAGATTTGACCAAACAAATGCCACTAGTAAGACAGCAACTCAGGAGCCAGTGAGACAGAGAAGTGGGACCTGGTAGATTCTGTTCCGTCAGGAGTCACAGTAGCAGCTGCAGAAGTGTCTCCCAAGACAGTTGTGCTGTAATTTTGGATGTCTTTCCTGGTTCTGTAGCCTCTAAGTTTCTTCTAAGATTGTTATCTACTGAGTGTCTTTCCATAAATATATTTTCTGCTTAAGTCAGCCACAGTAGGTTTTCATTGTTTTCAACATAGAACTCTGACTGGAAAAGTTAAAAAATAGTTAGAAAAACAATTGTAATACTGGTTTATATAAAGCTGATCTCAAGCAAAAATTTTTTTTAATTTATACACACACACAAAGATTTAAGATGCTGTAGAATAGACTGACTTTGTGAGACGTGTTGTAGACAGTAAAGACTCTAAATAATAATTATTTCACTTTAGTATTTGCATTTTCAAATTTCAGTGTGCTTTATGGACCATGTGCTGCTATGTATGCCTGAAGTACTTGAAATGCAAATTTGGAGAGACTTTGCCATCTAAATGCTTGGCTGGATTAAACGCCTAATTAGGATGATTTTTCAACAGGTTGGAAGCATGCAATCGGTGAGTGCTCAAAATTCATTTTTAAAATCCAGACGTTGAGAATTTTTTTCTGAGAAAAATGAATCTATGTATGGCCAACATATGTACTGTTTAATTTGCTTGCTATTTAAATCATGGAAGTGAATCTTTATCCAGCATCCTAAGGGATGGGTTACATCAAAAACTTATCCAATATTCATGTGACTGTTAAAAGCAATGAATTTGTTATTCGTGAGGAAAAGACTTAAATACATATACATATAAATCACTGAGTAAAATATGTTTGACTAATGCTTGACACCTCAGTGTTGTAGAACTGTTAATATTGAGATATTGAATGCTTTTATAATGTGGTTTGTCACACAACTGTTTACAATAAAAGTCATGTCTGCTAAAATACAACTACAGATATGAAGAAAAAATTAGTGTAATATGGTTATTCTATGCCAAAGATGCTCTAATCTTAACATTTAAAAAATATATTCTACTGATTCCTAATTTTTTTTTCAGACCCAGTGTAAAGTTATTAGAATAATAGTTGTACCAAGCATATTTTGTGGAACATTATCATTTTCAAATTCGGTGTTATTGGTGACATGGAATTAAGCTGTTTTCTTTAAAGATATAGGCAAGTTACATAATTTGAGTATACTTTTAATTGCATTGCTTTTATGTTTTGTTTTTATTTTGTGTCGCTTCGTGTTGAGAAGGTTGAACTTTTATTTCCCCCAAGCTCCCAAAGTTAACATCTATTTTCTTTGGAGATAAAAAGCAAAGAACCAAATAAAATTACCCTTTTTTTATAGTTGCATAATTTTGAGATTATCATCTTGAGGATAAGCGATGGGAAAATGGTTTGTAAAGTTAATACTTGTGTCTTTTTCAGTTACATCTTCTCACATTTCCAACTTCACTTAGTGCAGCTATACCACCTTTCTTACTTGCTGCTTACCACTATTTGGCTACCTGGGGCAGATGAACATTTCAGTACTGACAGCAAGAGAATTTCTTTTCCATTCGGAAAGTCAAGAAGCTTTTGTTGCTAATGATTCGCCCAAAGTGAAGCTTTACAGTTTGTGATTCCTTTTCATTTGCAGTTTTAGTAAGAAGTGTAGTTTAGTGGAAAGATCATATATAGGTCTTGGACTCACACACACCTCAGTCTGCAATTTATTTCTGCCAGTTACTTTCTTCATCTGCAGAGTACAGATGGGAAGAACTGCTGCTGCACAGTGAGCCTGTGGATTAAATGGCAGGGTATGTACAATGCCTATCAGTGGCTTATATGTAGCGTAGGTATAGTCAGTGATGGTGAACTTCCTACCACTTTGCTCTGTCATCCTCCTGCCCCCGCCCGAAGTCGGGCAATGTGACCAGGGCTGATTGAGGCCAAAGTGCAGAATTTTGTTTCAGAAACAGATAACACGCTTTACTTAGTTTAATTTGCTTATTTAGCTTTATTCATTTTGAACTGTAAAACGGGTGCCTTTCATCAAAGAATGGACCAAGTAAGAGAACATTCACTTGCTCCCAATATTGTAATAAAAACTGACAGCCCTTTTTACTAATGGCAGATGGAAATATCATTTTTTTAATGTAACATATGATCATCACCTTTAACCAGTTAACTGAAAGTCTATATAAAAATAAATTGTCTCCTAACGAAGCAGTGTGACCCTTTGGAGTTATTTGCTGTCTTTGTTTCCTGGATCTCTCAGCCTGCTACCTAAGAGTAATCTGAAAATTAAAGAAAAAACAACAACCACTGTTTAGTTCCATTTTTCAATGATAAAGTACGTATTTCTCACTGTTTTGATATACAAGTGAACTCAGTACTGTGTTTGAATATATTCAAGAACAAAAACTGTCTTCATCCTTTACATATTTTATCTGCCTAAAAAAAAGGGCAAGTCTGAGATCAGGATTTTGTTTTTGGTGATGATAACCTATTTGTATTTTACGACACAAATCAGCGCCATCATAATAGCTATCGTTCATTGGCTTAGTATACCCAGTTCTTGTATGCATATTATCTGCGTTCACTATGAATCCAATTCTGATTCCAAAATCCTCTTTTTTTTAGTGTACTTTGCTACCTCATATAATAGGAGAAGATGACAGTATTTATTAAATAATACATATTTAAATCTTTTAACGCTCATAGGCATGAGGTCCCCATTTTATAGATGAGGAAAGGGAAATATAGAGGGATCGATGACTTGCCAGCTTTATACAGAAAATAAGTGGTAGTGCCTACTTTTATTTCTTTTTTTATTTTATTTATTTTAATCTTGGCTTTTAAAGCCAGTCCTACATGCTGCTGAGGCCTTTCTGTTTTCTCTTCATTGCCTTCCATTTGGCCTCAACATTTGTTTGACTTTAAAACTATATAGAGCTGACCCTTGAACAATGTGGATTTGAACTGCTCACATCCACTGATATGCAGATGTTTTCAGTAGTAAATACTACAGTACTCCAGGATCCATGGTTAGTTGAAACCGGGGATGTGAAACCCTGGATATTGGGGGCAACTGTAAAGTTACATGTGGATTTTGTCAGGAAAGTGGGGCAGTGCTTGGTGCCCGCAACCTCAGTGTTGTTCAGGGGTCTGCTGTATTCACATTTGTCCAAACTTTCTCCTCAGTGTATTATTACTATATATTTGCCCTAACTTTCTCCTCAGTGTATTATTACTATATATTTGCCCTTAAGTAAAAATGTTTTTAAACTAGAGAAAGCAAGCTATGAATCTAATGTGATTCTGGTTAATCTCAGTATTTTACATTGAAAAGTTATGGCAAATATCTAATTTGAATTAGTAATGTATTTCCAGTAATACTTAAGAATTGTACCCTTGTTTTCCTCTTGTGCTTTGGAGGAAGCCTGTGAATGTGGCTAGGAGTTTAGATGAGGAAGAGAACTGAAGGAAGGGTTATCTTCAGTTGGGGAGTTCAAAATTGTTATAGAATTGCATCTTCCTATCTTTACCCCCTTCTCCCCAACACACACTCTGTTTCCCTTGGAATTAAGAATTTATACCTTGTTGGGTCCTAGACTCCCTAAAAATTTGATTAATAGTATGGCCCTTCTTCCCAGAAAAATGTTGTGTATGCACACAATTTTGCATATAATTTCAGGGATATGTGAACCTCAGAATAAGAACCTGGGATTAGTATTACATAGTTTTTCTAGAGAAAAAAAAATTTATTTAGAATTAAGTTTATACTTTCTCTTGCTAAGTGGTGACTCTCAAATAGAAATACAGATTAAACTAGTCTATAACAAATGAATTAACATATAAAGCTTGAGAGCATTTGTCATGATGAGACAGATGACAGCTTCAGATTCCAGCCTCACACTTCAGCACTGTGACAACAGCATTGCACATTGTTAAAAAAGAACAAATAGCTTTCCTGTTGTCATCCTCCTGCCTTGCTGTCATCACTTTCAAACTCTGTTGTTAAATGTTATGGACTGTCATTGCTAGACTCAGATATGCAAACACCCCCTCTCCCGATTCATTATTACATTACTTATCAGTAGTTCTTATGAATAAAGCAAAACAGTTTTTTAATTTAATAATTACATTTATTTAATTATTCCTCAATGGAATTGAATTCTTGTTTCTTAATGAAGTGGAATTGTCTAGTAATGACAGTTTTCTCCCTGACCTCTCTCTTACATATGAAAATATTAATGACAGTTTATCTTTAGAGGAAGCCTTTCCTTCTCCAAACAAGTATCCTGATAAGCCAGTTCAGCCACCAGTTAGGACAGGAGATGCGCTTGGGCCGTGCAGCCTCCCATCGTGCGCAGATGGTGACTTTCCATACCATCTGTTCATTATTTCTTTACAGCCATTTACAGCTTCGCCCCCTGCATGAGGACTGAATAGAAAAAAATAGAGTCAGACCTAGTTTTAGAGTTCCTGGAAGTTAGCTGCTCCTTCCTCTAACTTTTTCTTCAATCCAGTAAAGTTTATGGCCCCTTCTCTTTCTGAATATCCCAGTCACTAGCTCATTTAGGGAGAAGGCAATGGCACCCCACTCCAGTACTCTTGCCTGGAAAATCCCATGGATGGAGGAGCCTGGTAGGCTGCAGTCCATGGGGTCGCCAAGAGTCGGACACGACTGAGCGACTTCACTTTCACTTTTCACTTGCATGCATTGGAGAAGGAAATGGCAACCCACTCCAGTGTTCTTGCCTGGAGATTCCCAGGGACGGGGGAGCCTGGTGGGCTGCCATCTATGGGGTCGCACAGAGTCAGACACGACTGAAGCGACTTAGCAGCAGCAGCAGCTCATTTAGACCCTTGCTTCATATTTTTTGGTGCTAAATGCTATGCAGTTCACAGGTAACAGCAGAACCACATTATGTTAGTCCACTGCTGCTGCTGCTGCTAAGTCGCATCAGTCGTGTCCAACGCTGTGTGACCCCACAGACGGCAGCCCACCAGGCTCCCCTGTCCCTGGGATTCTCCAGGCAAGAACACTGGAGTGGGTTGCCATTTCCTTCTCCATGTTAGTCCACTATGTATACTTAAAAAAAAAAATCATGTAAAGCAGTCTGTTCTTTTACTTTCCTTAACTTTGTACAAAAATCCTAAAGAGTCTACTTATTCCTTGCAAGTAAAAACTGAGTCTTTGGCCACCTTCTTTTGTGGAAGTCACCTGCTAATTCTTTCCTTCTCATATTAAGCAGATGGGAAGATAGTAGTTGAAACTTAGTCCTGAAGCATGCATAGCAAGGAAAGCTAAAAGCTGGCAGAAATCTTAGTTCCTGACCTTAGCAAGTCCTTTCTGAACTTTTCTTTGTGAGCTTTTTTATCCTCTCCCTCTGCAGTTAAGATCATGCTTACTGGAGGGACGAAAGGTTTCACATTAGACTATGTAACTGTCACATTATGATGCATAAATAGTGTTCTACTTGTACATCATAGAAGAGTTTTCACTTGTGGCTAAATAGAAGACACCAGAAGTGGTTCACTGGTGTAGTTACTATTGCCCTATGGATTTTTTTTTTTTTTCCTTTAAAGATCCATGTCTATTAACACGTATAAGGTAAAGAGTTTGCTTAAATACTGTCCATTTTAGAATTGCTTGTCCTTATTTTTTCTTGGCCTCTTACGTTGAGTTTGTAAGTCTGTGATTCTTCCCTTTTTCCTCTGGTCAGGTGATTTTCCTGCTCTTAGTTCTGATGTGTTATTAATACTGTTCATGTGATGATCTTCTGTATGATCATTGGTGTGGATAATTTCCTTTCCTCAGCGCCACATAATTCTCTTCTAAGCTTCACATAGCTTCCTCTCTTGTATCCTTTGTTTAATGTTCTTATTTCGGTATTGATGTCTTTCCACTGACCAATTTTCCAATCTGTATCATCCTTTTATATTTCTTAAAAAATATTTATATCTCTAAAGCGGGAGTTAATATAGTTTTTGTTGGTTGAAGTGTTAGGCTATTAGTACTTTCTGGAACTCTCCCAGGTAAAATGATCAGTGAAACGTTGAACATTGTTTTTAATGCATTAAAAAAAACAATCGAAGTATAGTTAATCTGCAGTGTTTTGTGAGCTTCACATGTACAGCAAGGTGATTCAGTTAAACATATATAGGAAAATATCTGTTCTTTTTCAGATTCTTTTTCATTATAGGTTATTGCAAGATGTTGAATATAGTTCCCTGTGCTGCACACAGGGTCCTTGTTATTTTTCTGAAACTTTGAACATATTGATGATGACAATTACATGAGCTGGGGCAGATGCCAGAGGTATATATACCCCATGATCCTCACTTTGACTCATACTGTTAACCTTCAATTGGATTTGATTGCTAAAATATAAGAGATCAGACTGCTTCTCTGTTCGTTTTACAAGTTATGCATGCTTTTAGAATGGTCTAGAGGTCTAGTTAGGGTTATGTGTGGAAGCCATGGCTCTTTACACAAACACTGCTTGGTCAAACTGTGATTCCATTCTTCATATTAGAATGGGCATGGAGTGACTTTAAAAAGGGGTCAGTGTCCATGGCTCAGAATACATTATTTATTTTAGGATATAATTGAATATTTAAGTTGAATGAATTAAGTAAATAGTCAAATCATTCTCCCTCTTGTCTTTTAAAATTGCTTTTTAATAGCATACTACCTCTCTTTACCTCTTCTGTCCAGGCTTTCAGGTATAGCACTGAAAACAGATGGATAGTTTTTCTCTTTAAGGAAAGAGCCTATACTTGGGGCAAAGTTTCAAGGTACATGTTGTAATGATTTAACATTTAACATGCATTTTTTGTTTGCTTTTTGCTTTGGAGGTTTATGTTTGTTTTTGCTTTAAGCACAGCATAATGTTCTCAGTGTATTATGATTTCATCTGAAAAGTTCTGCTCATTAGGGTTATCACTAGCCTATTTAGTACCTTTGTATAAATTAGGAAAAGGTACCTTTCCCCCTAGACAGGGCCTCATGAGAAAATGTAGTACAACTGGATTTTGGCCCCCACTCATCCTTGGCCAGGCCTTCTTGTGTAAGCAAACAAAATGAAGCATTGTGCATGGTACAAATTCAGATTCTGAACTTTGTACTGATTTGCATTTGTTTTGAAAGCCTGTTATAACAAAAGCAGCTTGTAGTTTTGAGAGACTTATGCATATATAAAATTCTAAAAATAAAGCAGAGGAGATAAAATAGCTTCCTTTGCAGAATAGTATAGAAATCTAATGAAAATAGATGAGAGTTTTTATTCCAAATATAATATGATTTTACAATTACTCGCTCTTTTTTGGGGGTGGGGGCACGCCAGCTTGTGGGATCAGATCCCTGACCAGGGGTTGAACCACTAGGCAACTCCCACTAATTGTTCCTTACATTTTTATATGATGTCTTACATTAAGCTTTACTGCATTAATAACAGCCTGCTAAATATATTATTGCATTTTTAATTGAAAAATATTAGCTCATTTCCTGTAACATAGAGCATTCTGATTCCATAATTAATGTGTCAGCTTGTCATGCAATTAATTGTCCGATGCTTTTCTATGAACAGTTCCGTAAGTCTTGTCATTGAACTTTTGGTCTTTCCTACTTCCTCAGGTTCTTTGGTCTGGGAAGCCATATGGGTCATCTCGGAGTATCGTAAGGAAAATTGGTACCAATTTATCTCTGATCCAGTGTCCAAGAGTTCAGTTTCAGGTACTGTATTTTATATACTTCAGATTTTATATTAATATGTTCATTGGTAATGTAAATAGGCAAGGCAGCTTTAAAAGTACTTTTTGAACCTCTCCTTCCATTGATGCCACTATCAATAAAATAAGAGGATAAAAACCACAGTAAAGTCTTTCTAATTTTAGTTCCTCTGTGAAGTGATTATTCAAGTTCTTTAAGACATTTATCCTTAAGAATACATATTTGAAGACTTAGAAGCATATAGTAAGCCAAGCAGTTAATTCCCAGGTAACCTTGAACATTGTCTTATAGCACCAAATCAGGAACCACTCACCTCTTTGCTTGGATATAAAGGTCATATTTTTTTGATCTGGGCTTTTGTTCCTTTCTCTTGTTTTAGTGTTAGACACGTATCACATAGCTTTGTTCTTGTTTTTCAGTAATTCTCTACAACAGTAATAAGACAAAACCTTTCAGTTCAACATCTAAGTATAATATAAAGTTCAGCAGATATTTATACCAATTTTAAATACTAGATTAGCATGTGAAATGTGGAAGATATATATTTAACTCATAATTCAGAAGCGCTCTTGTGAGCTTACTAGATATTATGTCTTACTTAAAAATGACTCCTCCTTGTAGAGACAGTTAACAGTCTGTTCCTCAGTAAGTGGTAGAAATTAGCATTTGTTCAGATTGACTAACAAGATTGGTCATTGTTGTGCCCACTAGCAGATTGACTGGCAAAACCCTTGTGCATCAATCTAGACATTGACAAATTGGAACTTTCCAGAAGTAATTTTTATCAAATGATACAAAATGATAAATTTTATCAAATTTAAAAAAATTAAAATGGAGAAACCTATGGTAGTAATTCTGTCAAGCGCAGTATCTGAGAATTCAGTTCAGTTAGACACCAATTGCCGATGGCTTTATTTGCCAATTTCCTTCAAATAACTATTGTGTTAACCAAGACTTACTAACTTTTCTTCTGATTGCACTGTTCCATTTAAATTCTATTTATCAATCTGCTTAACCTAGTTGCAGGAGAACTTGGCTTCAGCATTTGTGTTCACCTAGCTAGATGTGAATGAAAGCAATGGAGATAATCTAGCATTTTCTGATAGCAGCCCAAATCTGCCTTGACAGTCAGTGGGCTAAGGTACTAGGGCCACGTTCATTTTCTTGGCAGGAGCCTCTTTCTCAATGTTATTAGTTACTTAGAAGGGTCTGAGCAGAAAAACAATTTTAGGTTTAGTACAGGAGCTACATTTGAAAAGAGATTAACATAAGGAGAGGAATAAGGTATGAAAAATACTGGTGACCTATTTGAGAGTGTAGTAGAAAACAGAAGACATTTGTTTAAAGTGAGATTTTTACTTCTAGGCAGCTTTGTAGTATGCTGCTGCTTTTCAGATTCAAACTCAGTCTTAAAGTGTTTTATCTGCTACTTAGATAATTTGTCTGCTGTTTTTCCTCTGTATCCTCTGGTATTTTTGTTTTGCTTTTACCATGTCTATCAGAAATTTAAAAAATGGAAAATCTTTGAAAAATATAAGGGATGCAGTTTAGAGTAATAAAATTGACAATCATTTTTGCTATTTTTCTGGCTCATTGGAGGTTTGATTGATATGGAATATGTTTGGACTGTCTAGGACTCTAACATGACTATAGGAAGTCTGAAACTGGGAAGCCACTATTAGACCCAAGGAGAGTAGACCCCATTATGGGGCCCTATTTGGGAGACAGAAGTTGAAATAGATTAAACTTGAGAATGAAGCATTCATGGGTCGATTCAGAAGCAGTAGTCAAAGCCAGTTCTTGGTTGTCCTGGGTGATTTCAGTGTCTTTGGAAACACAGTTTCATATTTTCTTTACTTCCTCTACTCTTGTTGGCTTTCACTTCTATTCCTTCCCTTGTACCCATACTCATAGGCAACACCTCAACTGTGTCCCCCTCACAACAAGTTTTACTTCTGAAATCTTAGGCCTCAGTATGTTCCTTCTAGATCACACCATCTCTTCACTGTTGTCAGTTGACCCATTATCTGGACAAGTAAGACTTGCACATAAACCAGGGGCAACACAGGAATGTTACTTTGTGATGTGAGGATTAGGATAATCTAACTCTGAGTATCATAACTGGTACATAATTAGTGCACAATAAAAAAATGCCAGTGGTGGGATTTTATTGTTATTGCCACCTTACAGCAGAATAGCAAATTAAACTTATTTGGCTCACTAAGTGAACTCTGTGATTTTACAAATTTGATTTCTGTATATTTATAGGGTCACAAATCAGAACATAGACCAACATGTTTATTTACACTTGCATCCAGTTAACAGTCACAGGGAATATTGGGCTGGGAATAAAATGAGATAATGAATGTAAAAGCACTCAATATATTTTTGCTATATTGTTTGTTGGAATGGGGTTCAGAGGTTCTGATTTACAGTGGTTCTCAATACTAGGTGCATATTTAAATCACCAGGAGCTTGAAAAAATAAAACATACATGCTTGGGCTCCACCCCCCTCACAAAGACACTTAACAGGGCTTATAAAGAATGTAGATGTCATTCAAAGCTTGCTAAATCTGAATTTCATATATTTGACTTTCTTTCATACGTTTGTTTTTTAAAACCTCTTCAAGAGGTTTTGCAGCTGGGGTTGAGGACTTCATTTACAGGTTGTATTTTCATATTTTGCTGAAGAAAGTTTAAAGCAGTAACATGCCTATCTGTTGGCAAATATGAAAGTAGTCACTAAGGCACCTTTAGGGTCATTTTTATAAATTTAAAATTTTATGAGTTTAACAAATGGAATTTAAGTGTGGCTTATTGGGGATGATAAATAAATACTACACTTAAACCTAAGGCAACAAAAAAGTGATCTTGCATGCTATCAGACAAAGGGATGGGTGGGGACTTGGCCCTGTGCTATAGGAGTTTGAATCCCTGCTCTGCAGACCTCTGGGTAATTTTACCTGGACTACCTTTTTTTTTTTCCCCTGTGGAAACCCTGCCCCAGGCTAGTTTTTGGGATGGCTAAGAGTGATTGTTGGAACTGGTGGAGAAGGGAATGTTCTGTAACCAAACAAGTAATGATAAGATTCTCACTACAATTCTCACACTGGCACTAAATCGGGAAGGAAAACAACCACCTGCCACATGGCATTTAGCAAATAAACTTGAGATCCATGTATTATGTTAGGTATTGTTGGTTAGTGATGAACCAAACAGCCATGATCTTCACCCTTACTGGGATATAGTTCTGTGGAGAGATATTAAACAAGGAAATAAGCTAATAAATGTACAATTACCATTTATACTGAGTGCCCTGAAGGAAAAATTAGTGTAGCATGGGAAGACTAACAGGTGGTCCAGGAGGAATGATAACTAAAGATTAGAAAGAGCCAGCCCTGCAGATAGCTGAGGAAAGGAATGAAGGTGGGAGTGGTGTTGGCTAGAACAGGAAGCGCAGAGGTCCTGAGGCAAGACTGAAGTTACTGTGTGAGGAAGCCAGACCAGGCCCCTCTGTCAGGAACAGGTGAGGTGGGAGACATAGTGTATATCATGGTCTTTGATGTCTGAGCCTTCTGAGGATAAGTACCTGGATTCATACTAAGAATCCTTGTTAATCTCAACATTTTTCCCAGTTTGTTGTTGCTGGTGTTGTTCAGTCATTAAGTCATGTCCGACTCTTTGTGACCCCATGAACTGTAGTATGCCAGGCTTCCCTGTCCTTCACTATCTCCTGGAGTTTGCTCAAACTTATGCGCATTGAGTTGGTGATGCCATCCAACCATCTCATCCTCTGTCACCCACTTCTGCCTTCTATCTTTCCCAGCATCAGGGTCTTTTCCAGTGGGTCAGCTCTTCCCAGCAGGTAGCCAAAGTATTGGAGTTTCAGCTTCAGCAACGATCCTTCCAGTGAATATTTAGGGTTGATTTCCTTTAGGACAGACTGATTTGATCTCCTTGCTGTCCAAGGGACTCTCAAGAGTCTTCTCCAGCACCACAGTTTAAAAGCATTAATTCCTTGGTACTCAGTCTACTTTATGGTGCAACTCTCACATCCATACACGACTACTGGAAAAACCATAGCTTTGACCTTTGTCAGCAAAGTGATGTCTCTGCTTTTTAATACACTGTCTAGGTTGGTCATAGCTTTTCTCCCAAGGAGCAAGCATCTTTTAACTTTGTGGCTGCAGTCACCATCCACAGTAATTTTGGAGCCCAAGAAAATGAAATCTGTCACTATCCCCCCCCCATCTATTTGCCATGAAGTGATGGGACCAGATGCCATGAATTTCATTTTTTGAATGTTGACTTTTAAGCCAGCTTTTTCACTCTCCTCTTTCACCTTCATCAAGAGGCTCTTTAGTTCCTCTTTGCTCTCTGCCATTACAGTGGTGAAAGGGAAAGTCGCCCAGTCGTGTCCGACTCTTTGTGACCCCATGGACTGTCCATGGAATTCTCTAGGCCAGAATACTGCAGTGAGTAGCCTTTCCCTTTTCCAGGGGATCTTCCCAACCCAGGGATTGAACCCAGGTCTCCCGCATTGCAGGCAGATTCTTTACCAGCTGAGCCACAAGGAACGCCCCATTAATGTGGTACCATCTGCATATCTGAGGTTGTTGCTACTTCTCCCAGCAATCGTGATTCCAGCTTGGTCTTCATCCAGCCCTGCATTTCGCATGATATACTCTGCATTTAAGTTAAATAAGCAGGGTGACAATATGCAGTCTTGACATCTTCCTTTCTCGATTTGGAACCAGTCTGTTGTTCCATGTCTGGTTCTAACTGTTGCTTCTTGACCTGTATACAGGTTTCTCAGGAGGCAGGAAAGGTGGTGTGGTATTCCCATCTCTTTAAGAATTTTCCACAGTTTGTTGTGATCCACATAGTCAAAGGCTTTAGTGTAGTCAATGAAGCAGAAGTAGATGTTTTTTGGGAATTCTCTTGCTTTTTCAATGATCGAATGGATGTTGGCACTTTGATCTCTGGTTCCTGTGCCTTTTCTAAATCCAGCTTGAACATCTGGAAGTTCTAGGTTCACATACTGTTGAAGCCTGACGTGGAGGATTTTGAGCATTACTTTGCTAGCATGTGAAATGAGCACAATTGTGCGGTAGTTTTAACATTCTTTGACGTTGCCTTTCTTTGGGGTTGGAATAAAAACTGACCTTTTCCAGTCCTGTGGTCACTGCTGAGTTTTCCAAATTTAAATTTACCAGATCTAATCCCTTGAATCTATTCGTCACTTCCACTGGACAATCATAAGGGATTTGGTTTAGGTCATGCCTGAATGGCCAATGGTTTTCCCTACTTTGTTCAATTTGAGCTTGAATTTTGCAATAAGCTGATGATCTGACCCACAGTCAGCTCCATGTCTTGTGTTTGCTGACTGTATAGTGCTTCTCCATGTTCGGCTACAAGGAATATAATCAATCTGACTTTGGTATTGACTATCTGGTGATGTCCATGTATAGAGTCATCTCCTGTGTTGTTGGAAGAGGGTGTGTGTTATGACCATTGCGTTCTCTTGGCAAAACTCTGTTAGCCTATGCCCTGCTTCATTTTGTGTTCAAGGCCAAACTTTCCTGTTACTCCAGGTATCTCTTGATTTCCTACTTTTGCATTCTAATCTCCTGTGATGAAAAGGACATCTTTTTTTGGTGTTTGTTCTAGGAAGTCTTGTAGATCTTCATAGAATCATTCAACTTCAACTTCTTTGTCTTTATTGGTTGGGGCATAGACTTGGATTATTGTGATATTGAATAGTTTGCCTTGGGAAATGAACCAAGATCATTCTGTCATTTTCAGATTGTACCCAAGTACTGCATTTTGGACTCTTGTTGACTTTGAGGGCTACTCCATTGCTTCTAAGGGATTTTTGCCCACAGTAGTACATATAATGATCATCTATATTAAATTTGCCCATTCCCATCCATTTTACCTTGATTCATGAACCTAATAGTCCAGGTTCCTATGCAATACTGTTCTTTACAGCATTGGACTTTACTTTCACCACCAGACACATCCACAACCGAGCATCATTCTGCTTTGGCTCAGCCTCTTCATTCTTTCTGGAGCTATTTCTCTGTTCTTCCCCAGTAGCATATTGGACACCTACTGACCTGGGGGGCTCATCTTTCAGTGTCCTATCTTTTTGCCTTTTCATACTGTTCATGGGGTTCTCAAGGCAAGAGTACTGAAGTGGTTTGCCATTCCCTTCTCCAGTGGACCACTTTTTATCAGTCCATGACTAGCAGGGACCTGCCCTTCAGCATTATCCGTTACTTTCTGATAATCTGCGGTATGCTAGCATGAAATGTTATACTGTGTTTGATGTCCATTTCTTGATATTAATATTTTTGCTATAAGATGGCCATTAAGGATAACCGAATCAAGATTACAAGTGTTATGTTGTATAAATTTGGTAGCCTGGCATAGTAATTTGAAGTCCAGCTCTGTAAATAACATTTATGATATTTTATTCTTTCTCAGTAATTGACTTCTTAGAGACTTGTTTCTCCATTGGGGGTACTGTTAGTTACTTTCCTGGGTTATTTTGAGAGATAAACACATTTCTCTCCCTCTCAACTCTCAGGTCTTTTTTCTTTCTTCCTGTTTACCCCTCACCTTCTTCCCTCCCCCATTCTAGGTGTGTCATGAATAGAAAGTGTTAATAAATGCTCAGTTTTTTTTTTTAAGTGACCACATCACTCTGCAGTGTTAGTGCCTGCATTTCAGCTAGAGTATTTGGTGTTCTTTACACAGGCATGCCCTGTGACCTATTGGTGTCACTAGATTAAAATGCAGAAATTCTGCTTTTAATATTTTAACTATGATAGGAATTGGTAGAAAAAGAGGAATAATTAAATCTGTAAATAAAAAAGCTAGATGTTGTTATCAATATTTTACAGTATTGCTTTGAAGAATACATGTTTTGCATTTAGCTAGAAACAACTGGTGGTAAAATAGACTGAGTATATTTACTGTTACACTGTTTTTGGCGAGAAACAGAGAATCCTGGTTCCTGGGATCAGTGTGTTTATTTTATGAAAAGTCCCATGAGGACATGCTGAGTTCTTCTAATATTTTATTTTAAGTATTTCAATACTTTATATTTTTCTTTTATGTATTTTATTTAATAAGTCAGTTTCTTTAGTATAGTTTTACATTATCAGAATGTTTTAAATCACCTAAAATTAGTTTGGTAAAATTCTTGAAATATAATTGAATTGGGGAGGGAGGTGGGAGGGGGGTTCAGGATGGGGAACACATGTAAACCCATGGCTGATTCATGTCAATGTATGGCAAAAACCACTACAATATTGTAAAGTAATTAGCCCCCAACTAAAATAAATAAATTTATTTAAAAAAATATATATATATAATTGAATCTTGGATAATTTAAGTTGTATCAAATGTTGATTTGAATTTCTTAAGATCAGTAAAAAATACAGGGCTACTAAATTTTGCTCTGAATGAAATGCTTTTCTTACTTTCTGAAAAGACTTTGGATACTGATAAACACTAATTTTAATTTTAAATTTTATAATCCCCTTGATTTTGAAAAAGAAAATTTTTCTATCCCTTCACTGTTGTTGTTTTGTCTTTTCCCCCTACTAACAATAGCTGTGATAGGACAGGACCTTGCTGGAACCTTCAGTAAGTTGACCTTTACTTTTTCAAACTTCCCATCAGTCATCCATGCATGTCAGTAGTGGCGTCTACATCACACTTGCTAGAATTCCGTGCCCTCAGACCCCGTGCCTATGCTGACCTCACCTACACTAGCACTTTACTGAGTGAATTGTCCTTGTCATTTCATGCTTATGCTACTGAATGCACATTTCAGCAACAGCGGAAGAGGCCTTTTAAAAAAAGATTAGTATTACTGTTTTTTCAGTTTTATTTTTTTGTATGAGTTCGGTTTCCCCAGGGACTTTGTTAGGCTTTTTTGGTGGCATAAGTCACTGTTATACTCTAGATATGTAACTTAAATATTTAAACTGCTTTATTTTGTGGGGCAGGATGTCAACTAGAAATGATACAGATATTATTAATTCTGGAATTGGTGCTTGATAGTGTCATTAACATTTTCATTTCATTGAGCTCATGTTGTAGACATGATATTATTTCAGTGATTACATTTAATCATTGTTTAGTAAGATTACAAACTAAGTCCATGGAATAATTTTTTTTTTAAAGTTTGTGCGAAAAGCAACATTTCATGTTTAATATATGAAGTATTACAGATGTAAAATTGACAAGTATTGTATGATCTTTACATTATAAAATACTCTGACAAGCTGTCACAAAACTTATATTTTTGAATATTCTTAGAAAAGTATCATTTTGCTTCCTTTTATGAACAAAACTGAGATGAAAACAGCAATTTTTGTAACCTTCATGGGAAGGGAAGAAGTCTTCAGGTCAAAACTGGATTTATCATAAATATACCTTTCTTCCTACCAACTAGTAACTGTATTAGAACAAAATTTATTTTCTAAACAAAGAATTATGTAACCAAACTGATCTTCATGAACTAGCACCTAAAGGTATTTAAAATTTTTAACCATATTAGTATTATGTGTTTGTATGGTATATTTTACAGTCGAGGAAGAAGTATTAATTCAGTGTAGCTTCCAAAAGCTTCATCTGCAGTGATAGTAAGAAGGTTCAAACTAAGCATGGGTTACAGTAGAAACTTTCTGATAAACACGTAAATATGTAAATCTCTCTCTTTGGCCTTTTAAGCTTTTTTTTCAATTAAGAAGTCTGCATTTTCTTTTTTATTTAAACCCTATAGGAAGTATCTTATTAATCTAATAACTATTTTTAAGTTATTATTCATTGGCCTTTTGGCTTTGAGGTATTATTCCATAACAAAAATTAAATTTAATTCTTTTTCCAGTTTTTTCAAGGTAAATTAAAAAGTCTGCATTTTCTTTATTTAAACCCTATAGGAAATAGTATGTTAATCTGATAACTATTCTAAAATTATTATTCATTGGCCTTCTGGCTTTGAGGCATTATTCATAATACAAAACTTTAAGTTCTTTTTCCATGTTTTGAAGGTAAATTTCAGAACTTGCATGCTTTTTCTTTGTTATATTTCAGAATATTCTGTTACTTCATCTCTGTTTAAGGTTTGGTAGGGAATTCTACTCTACTGCTATTTGTATTTTCAGTTCTTTAGTATAGTTAATACTTTTATTTAAAAATCAAGCCTTAATGACATTTAAAAATGTATTTTCATTCTTATAACAGCAATATCCATTAAAAAATATTGCCAGATTTAGCACAAAGCAAGGTCGCTTGTTTATTCTTGTTCCTGTACTTTTTACTACATCTCTTCAGAAAATAATTGATTTCTAAAAATTTTCTTAATGTTTGAGGATGAACAGCGTTTTTTTTTTTTTAAGTCAGTCTCATTTGACCTGTAAAATAAAAATTGAATAAGTTAAATTATAATTCAGAGATTGCATACATTATTAAACAACCGTATGACATAAATAAAGGTCCCTTTCATGGAGACCTTCAGTGGAAAGTGAGAAAACTGTCTGTGTGTTTGTAATGCTAGAGCTGAAGCTTTTCCTTTAGGTAATTAAATGTTTCATTCTACCATTTTGGTGCCAGACAAAGAATTTTCCCTATTTGTAACTTACAGCTGACCAGCCCCACGAGAGAATGGAGCTCCAGCCCCCCGGGAGAGGATGCAGTGGTGTCTTTTGCTGATGTGGGATGGGTAGCCGAAGAAGAAGGAGAGTGTTCAACAAGACAAAGGTTAGCTTGGGTGGCTGTCAGCCTGAGAATCAGTATTTGAAGATGATACATTTGCAGTATTTCCTTATTTTTAAACTTAAAACTTTTTTTAAACTTGTTTTAGTTGCAGCACATGGATCCTTTATTTGTGGTATTTGAACGCTTATTGGTGGCATGTGGAGTCTGTTCACAGTTCCCTGTTGTTGTTCAGTCCCTAACTCGTGTCCAACTCCTTGTGACCCTGTGGACTACAGCATGCCAGGCTCCTCTGTCCTTCATTGTCTCCCAGAGTTTGCTCAGATTCATGTCCACTGAGTCAGTGATGCTATCTAACCATCTCATCCTATGCTGCCCCCTTCTCCTTTTGCCTTTAATCTTTCCCAACATCAGGGTCTTTTACAGTGAGTCGGCTCTTCACATCAGGTGCAAAGTATCAGAGCTTCAGCCTCAGCACCAGTCTTTCCAATGAATATTCAATTATTTAATGAGTAATCATTCCAATGAATGATTTCCTTTAGGATTGACTGGTTTGTTCTCCTTGCTTTCCAAGGGACTCTTTAGAGTCCAGCACCACAGTTCAAAAGTATCAGTTCTTCGGTGCTCAGCCATCTTTATGGTCCAATTCTCGCATCCATACATGACTACTGGAAAAACCATAGCTTTGACTAAGACAGACCATTGTCAGCAAAGTGATGTCTCTGCTTTTTAGTATCCTGTCTAGGTTTGTCATAACTTTCCTTCCAAGGAGCAAAAGTCTTCTAATTTCATGGCTGCAGTCACCATCCACAGTGATTTTGGAGCCCAAGAAGATAAAATCTGTGACTTCTTCCACTTTGTCCCCTTTTATTTGCCATGAAGTGATGGAACTGGATCCCATGATCTTAGTTTTTTTAATGTTGAGTTTCAAGCCAGCTTTTTCACTCGGCTCTTTCACCCTCATCAAGAGGTTCTTTAGTTCCTCTTCACTTTCTGCCGTTAAGAGTGGTATTATCGGCATTCCTTGCCCAGGGATCAAACCCAGGTCGCCTGCAGTGGGAGCACAGAGTCCCAGCCACTGGAGCACCTGGACCACCAGGGAAGTCCCTGCAGTATTTCCTTTTATTAGCCTAATATGATCTCTAGTAATTCACTTCTCTTTTTCGTCATTTTTTTGGGGGGTGGGGGGCAGTAGTCATCTTTTCTGTTCATTTTAAGGACTCAGCTAGTATTTGTAAAGTTCTTAGAGACATATAACTATTCTAGGTCCTTAAGAATTATAGAATTCCTTGCCCTTCAAAAGTTTACATTCTAAAATGAAACCAGAAAGACCTTACCATCAATGTGTTTAGATAAGTAGAGTAAATATAATGGTCTTACTAGAGCAAAGGCATCACTGTGGATCATATTAGAAGACTTGTATGTATAGTCAAGATGAGTTTTGATTCAAAGGAGACAGTGTAAGAGAGACATGCTTTCATTGATTTAATAGAGCCTGAATAAATTATTGACTTCTGTTCAATCTAATAAACACTTATTCAACTCTTCATTCTTATTAGGTATCAAGGATACAGAGATAAAGTAAGACACAGTCCTGGCTTTCCAGGAATACTTGGAAATATTTGCTAAAGGAGATTACAGAAGGGAAATCAATAATATCAATACTGGAAAGACTACTAAATAAATACAGAAGGCCACAGGGGATGAGAGGTTCAGCAGGGCTTCTCAGGGAGGGGATGCCAGAGCTGAGTGCTGAGGTGCGATAGGAGCCATTCAACTGGGAAGGCTGTATTACAGGGAAAGTGAACATGATTAAAGGTACTCACCAGGAGCCCACATGGCATGTTCAGGAAACTCCAAATAGCTCTGTGAGGCTAGAGAGTAGCAGAGAAGGGTAAGCTGTAGGAGATGAATATGGAAAGTAGGTTGAGGTTTAAAGGTCATACATATTAGGGTAAGATATTTATACTTTTTCTTGAAAGCAGTGTGGAGCCTTGGAAGAAGCTGAAGCACCATCGTAATATTACCGAATTTGTATTTTAGTTAAAATTTACCAAATTTGTATTTTAGTTAAAATTTCCTGTAAACAGTATAAACAGTGGAAGGGAGCCAGGCCAGGAAATAGGCTAAATAAGAGATGGTAAGAGTTTGACTAAACTAAGAAACTGACAGAACACATGAGAAAAAGGACAAAAATCAAGGGATACTCAGAAGAATTTAAAAGACTTAGAAACTTTTTAGGAATTGGGGTTGAGAAAGGAAGAGTCTAGGAAAACTCCCAGGTTTCTGAGAAGGATATTATGAGAATGGGGTAACAGTTAATAATATAAGAAAACAGATTTCTTTTTGGTGGACAGAAATAGGAGGTAGTCCAGTGTGGACTACACTGTGCTTGAGTGTCCTGTAGGACACTTGCTCTGGAGGTTGTTTATGTAGTTAGATATTGATAAGGACATGTGGATGGAACGGCTGATACCCAGAATACTCATGGAGCATATATAAGACAAGAAATGCTAGCTGGATAAAGCTAGTGTTTGGGAGTAAATAAGGGGAAAAAAGGGGGGAGGGGGGGGACTTCCCTACCCGCCCGAGGCAGCTCAAGAGCCAGGAGAAAACCAGCAGAGAGTGTTGTCATGGAAGGAGAGGTAGGAGACCTGCAGGGAAGTGGAGTAAACGGCCATCAGTGTCAAACACTTAGAGGCGAGTAAACCAAAACACAAGCATGTTTCCATTTTGTTTTGTAGTTGAAAGATGACTTTAGAAAGAGTAATTTTATTTGAATGGTATTAGCTGAATTGGAGAAGGAAATGGCAACCCACTCCAGTGTTCTTGCCTGGAGAATCCCAGGGACAGGGGAGCCTGGTGGGCTGTCGTCTATGGGGTCGCACAGAGTCGGACACGACTGAAGCGACTTAGCAGCAGCAGCAGCAGCTGAATAAAATAAGGACCAAATAATCCAATAGCAAGAAGGAATTTGACTTGAATGATAGGTAGGAGAGCGGCCATAGCATTAGATGAACAGACCAGGTTATTGCAGGATTAGCAGGTAAAAAGCCTTTCTTTTTTAAGATGTTTATTTTTTGACTAAACTTTTAATTTTGAGATAATTATAGATTCTTTACATGCAGTTATAAGAAGTACAGAAGCACAGAAGTTATAAGGGTACAGAAGCATTCTCCATACCCTTTAATCTCCAGTGGTAACATCCTACAAAACATGGTGCATTATCATAGCCAGGATACTGATGCCAATATAGTCAAGATGCAGAACATTTCTCTACTACAAGAATCCCTCATGTTGGCCCCCTGTTATAGCCACACTCACTTCCCTCCCATCTCCAACCCCTCCTTAATTAACGGCAACCATGTACCTGTTTTCCATTTTCACAGTTTTGTCATTTCAAGATAGTTGTATAAATCAAGTCATACAGTATACAGTTTTGGGGGACTGGCTTTTCTCACTAAGCATAACCTCTAATGATGCATCCAGAGTGCTGTGTGTAACAGCAGTTCTCTTTTTTTTTTTTTTTAAGTGCTTAATAGCATTCCTTGGTATGGAGGGACCACAGTTTGTTTATTCATGCACTGGCTGATGGACATCTGGATTGATTCCAGTTCTTGGTTTCTCTTAAGTAAAGTTAATATGTACAGGATTTTGAACCAGCATGAATTTTCCTTTCTCGGGGATAAATGCCCGTAAAGTGGCGTTGTTGTTTCATGCGAGTCGCAAGGTGGTTGCGTGTTTATTTTTTTAAGAAATTGGCTGAATCATTACATTCTCACTAGCCAGTTTCTGTGCTTCCTCACCATTTGATGTTTTCACTCTTTTTTTCCTTTTTTATTTTTTGCCATTCTAATAAGTGTATATTGTGCATCACATGATTTTAATTTGTATTTCCTTAATGGCTAATGATGAACATTTTTCATGTGTTTGCTCTCTTCATATGCTTTTGAATAGAACATCTCTTCATGTCTTTTGCCCATTTTCTAATTGGGTTTTCTTTTAAGAGTTCTTTGTATATGCTAGATATGAGTCATTTTTCAGATATGTGGTTTGTAAACTTTTTCTCCCAAATGTTGGGCAAGTAGCAAAAGTAAAGTAGGACAAGTTAAAGCTTGTCTTTTCCTCTGTTAACAGAGTCTTTCACAGAGCAAAACTTTTACATTTTAATTCATTCCTTTTTCTTTTTATGGATCATACTTTTGGAGTCAGTATAAGAGATCTGTACCTAATGTTAAGATCCTTCAGATTTTCTCCTGTTTTTTTCAAGCTTATAGTTTTATGTTTTACAGTTAAGTCTCTGATCCTTTGTCTGGTTTTGGTATCAGGGTAATAACAAGCTTCAAAAAATGAAGCTTATCTATTTTCTGAAGAGATTGTGTAGAACTGGCATTAATTCTTTAAACATTTAGAAAAGTTATCCTGTGAGCCATCTGGATCTGGAGATTTCTTTTTGATGACATTGATTGATTTTTTTTTCATGGAAAGGCATTTTGTTTTAAACATAGCAGTGTGTACCTGTCAATCCCAAATTCCCAGTCTATCCTCTTCCACTCTTCCTCACTGGTAACCATAAGTTCATTCTCTAAGTCTGAGAGTCTGTTTCTGTTTTTGTAAGTAAATTCATTTATATCATTTTAGATTCTGCATATAAGCGATATCTGTGATATATGTCTTTCTCTGACTTAGTCTGATGATCTCCAGGTCCATCTGTGTTGCTGCACATGGCATTATTTCATTCTTTGTGAGTAATATTCCATTTTATGTATTTACCATGTCTTCTTTATCCATTCATCTGTGGATGGACATTTAGATTTTCCATGTCTTGGCTTATTGTAAACAGTGGTGCAGTGAACACTGGGTGGATGTATCCTTTCAAACCATGTTTTTCTCCAGATATATGCCCAAAAGGGGGACTGCTGGATCATATGGTAGTTCTAGTTTTAGGTTTTAAGGAACCGCCATACTGTTTGCTGTAGTGACTGTGCCAGTTTACATTCCTACCAACAGTGTAGGAGGAATCCCTTTTCTCCACAACTTCTCCAGCATTTGTTTTGCATATTTTTTGATGAGGACCATTTTGACTGGTGTGAGGTCATATTTTATTGTAGTTTGATTTGCATTTCTCTAATAGTTAGTGGTGTTGATCGTCTTTCATGTGCTCCTTGGCTATCTGTATGTCTTCTTTGGAGAAATGTCTTTTTAGGTCTTCTGTGCATTTTTTTATTATTATTTTTTAATATTGAGCTGTATGAGTTGTATGTAAATTTTGGTGACTAATCCCATGTTGGTTGCATAATTTCAAATATTTTATACCATTCTGTGGTTTGTTTTTTTCATTTTGTTTATGGTTTACTTTGTTGTGCAAATGCTTTTGAGTTTAATTTGTTTAGGTCCCATTTGTTTATTTTTGTTTTTATTTCCGTTACTCTGGGAGACAAATTGAAAAAGATGCTGCTATGATTTATGTCAGAGGTGTGTCTTCTGCCTATCTGGTCTTAAAGTTAGGTCTTTAATCCATTTTGAGTTTATTTTTGTGTGTATGATGTTAAAGAATGTTTAATTTCATTCTACATGTGGCTGTCCAGTTTCCCAGCACCATTTACTGAAGAAACTTGTCTTTCCTCCATTTTATAGTCTTGCTTCTTTTGACATAGATTAATTGGCCATAGGGGTAGTTGAGTTTTGGTTAGTTTTAAAATTATGAGTTCCTTAATAAAGTTATGTGACTATTTTATGAATTTCGTATTGGAAGAGATGTAGTAGACTGTATTTTTACCTCTGAGGTCTCTAGTAATCTGTCCCGTTTCATTCCTGATATTAGTAATTTATGTCTTCTCTTTTTAAAATATTTGTCCATGTGTTAATCTTTTCAAAGAACAAGACTTCACTTTTATTGATTTTTCTCTTTTTTTCAATTTTACTGATTTCTGCTATCTATTGTTTTCTTCCTGCTGCTTGCTTTGAGTTTATTTTGCTTTTTTCCCTAGGTTTTTTTAGGTGAGAGTTGATATTATTGAAACTTTTTTTTCTAATGTAAGCATTTAGTGTAAACTTCTCAACACTGCTTTTATCTGCATTCCACAAGTTTTGGTACATTGTATTTATATTGTAATCCAGTTCACTGTATTTTTTAATTTCCCTTGAGACAACCTCTTTTAACTGTTGACGTTAGAAGTTTGTTGTTCAGTTTCCAAATGTTGAAAATTTTGCTATTTTTCAGTTACTGAGTTCTGGTTTGATTCTGTTGTGATCAGAGGACACAAACTATATCCAGTTGTCCCTTGAATAACACAGGTTTGACTGTGTGGGGCTATTTGTATACAGATTTTTTCCATTGTAAGTACTATAGTCCTGTACAATCCAAGGGTGGTTGTCTGCAGAATCTGAGGCACTGTGGATGCAGAGGAACTGCAGATAGGGAGGGCAGTCTCTAATTTATATGAGATTTTGGACTTTGGTGAGGGTTGGAGCCCCTAAATCTTGTGTTGTTCAAGGGTCAGTTGTATTTTCATCCCTTTAAAAATTTGTTGAGGATTTTTTTAATGGTCCAAGATATAGGTCATTTTGGTTTATGTTGCATGAGTACTAGAAAAGAATGTGTACTGTTGTTAATGGAAGGTCCTATAAATGTCAAATAGATCTTGTTGGTTGATGGTATTGCTAAATTCTTCTGTATCCTTCTTGATTTTCTGTTTATTCTAACAGTTACTGTGGAGGAGGTATTGAAGTCTCCAACAGTATTTGTGGATTTCTCTTTTCTGTTTTATCAGCTTTTGGTTTTCATATTTTGGAATTTTATTGTTTGGTGCGTACATATTTAGGATTGCTGTGTCTTTTATCTTCTTACTCTTATATAATGTCACTCTCTGCCCCTGGTAATTTTCTTTGCTCTTAAGTCCATTTAATGTAATATAGTCACAACTGTTTTTTTGTTTTTTTTTTTTCCGGTTGATGTTTGCATAATACATCTTTTTCTTTTGACTTTCATCCTGCCTATATAATTACCTTTGAAGTGAGTTTCTTATATTGTTGGGTCATATTTTTAAATTTACTCTGCCAATCTGTCTTTTAATTTTTGTATATAAACTATTTAAATACATTTATATAATTATTATTTTTGAGCAGGGTAAACAATCCACCTGCAATGCAGGAAACTCAAGACACAGGCTCAGTCCTTGGGTCAGGAAGATATCCTAGAGTGGGACATGGCAACCCGCTCCAGGATTCTTGCCTGGAAAACTCCATGGACAAAGAAGCCTGGAGGGCTACAGTTCATGGGGTAGCATGACAGAGGGACTGAGCACACATAAAATTATTATGTTAGGCCTTAAGTATGCTACCCCCTCCACCCCATGCCTCCATTCTGTTTTCATTTTTTAATGCTTTTCTGTGAGTGACTTATTTTGAAATTCTATCTTCATTTGTGCTTTTGAGTGCCTCTCTTTGTATAGTTCTTTTGGTGGTTAATCTAGGTGTTACACTGTGTATATCAACATGTAGTTTATCACATATTGGTGTTGTCATTTTACCAGTTCAAGTCTTCTTTTATGGCCTTCTACCTTCCCTGATTATTACATAATTTTCTTAAAAAACTTCTCTGCAGACACTTTGAATGACATAGGACAATATAATATAATATTTGAAATTATTTTCTCAAGAGGAGAATTTAAATTATTATCATTGTGTTTCTCTTTCTGTTTGATGCAGAGTTCTTTTTTTATTGCTTTGTTTCTGTTTAGAGAATTTCTTTGAGCCATTCTTTTTGGGTAGGTTCTGCTTGCAATAAATTCTTTTAGTTTTTATTAATTTGAGAATTATTGATTTTCCCAGTCTTGAAGGATGTGCTTTTGCTGGATATAAGGTTAGAATTTCACAGAATTTCCTTCTAGTAAAATGTGCCAGTTTCTTCGAGTCTCCATGGTTTCAGTTGAGAAAACCTCTGTCCTTCAAATAGAACCCCTTTCCTATTAGGGGGAAACTTTCTCTAGTTGCTTTAAAATTTTCTTCTTTTATTTATCTGTTGGTTTAAAAAATTAACACAAATTTAAATTAAAAAAAATTTTGTCTCACACTTTCGAGAATACTTTCTGACAAAGGCCTTAAACAATGTCTGAGGTCATATTCAAAAACCTCCTCTAAAATAAAATCAACAGTTTTATTTAACTGATAAACTGAATTTTTTCAAGAGTGCCTAATAGCATTTGGGGAGCTGGCAAACCAAACTGTATCCTAATTTAAATAAGGCATGTAAGTTATCAAGACTGAGAAATAGTTCTAATTTATCTGTGTTTAGTGGTGGGGAAATACTATGTAAAGATATCCTTATTCTTTTTACTAAAGTTGCATAATTCAAATTCACATATAAAACAGTGAGATATGTCTTACTATAAGAGCATGTCACCTCTCTTCCCTTTCCCCAGAAAAGGAATATTAAGTCATTTACAATTCTTTTGCCATTATTACTTTTAATGGGGCTTCCCTGGTAGCTCAGCTGGTAAAGAATCCGCCTGCAACGCAGGAGACCCCAGTTCGATTCCTGGATCAGGAAGATCCACTGGAGAAGGGATAGGCTACCCACTCCAGTATTCTTGGACTTCCCTGGTGGTTCAGTTGGTAAAGAATCCCCCTGCAATATGGGAGACCTGGGTTCGATCCCTGGGTTGGGAAGATCCCTTGAAGAAGGGAACAGTTACCCATTATAGCATTCTGGCTTGGAGAATTCCACGGACTCTACAGTTCATGGGGTCACAAAGAGTCAGACACAACTGAGCAATTTTCACTTTTAATATTTACTTTTTGCTGTGCTGTGTGTTCATTGCTTTGTGTGGTCTTTCTCTAGTTGTGGCCAGTGGGGGCTACTCTTCATTGTGGTGCATGGGCTTCTCTCATCGCGGTGGTTTCTCTTGTTGTGGCTCTAGAGCACAGGCTCTGTAGTTGTGGTGTGCAGGCTGTAGAACATGCAGGCTTCAGTAGTTGCAGCATACAGGCTCGGTAGTTGTGGCTCACAGGCTCTGGAGTGAGGGCTCACTGGTTGTGGTGCACAGGCTTTAGTTGCCCTGCAGCATGTGGAGTTTTCCCAGACCAGGGATCAACCCTGTGTCCCCTGCATTGGCAGGCAGATCTTATCCACTGCACCACCAGAGAAGTCCTGCCATTATTTTTGAGTACTTTTTCAGCTTTCCTTTTTACTCCTCTCCTCTTAGGATCCTGATGACACAGGTGTTAGATCTTCTGTTGTTGCAGGTCACTGAGACTCTGCTCGTGTTTTTTTCCTAGTTGGTTCACTTTTTTGTTTTACTGATTAGATAATTTCTATTGTTCTGTCTCTAAATTCACTGTTAATTCCCTGTGTCGTCTTCATTCTGCTTTTGATCCTATCCATTTTGGTTTTGTATGGATGTGAGAGTTGGACGGTGAAGAAAGCTGAGCACAGAAGAATTGATGCTTTTGAACTGTGGTGTTGGAGAAGACTCTTTGAGAGTCCCTTGGACTGCAAGGAGATCCAACCAGTCCATCCTAAAGGAGATCAGTCCTAGGTGTTCACTGGAAGGACTGACGTTGAAGCTGAAACTCCAATACTTTGGCCACCTCATGCGAAGAGTTGACTCATTAGAAAAGACTCTAATGCTGGGAAGGATTAGGGGCAGGAGGAGAAGGGGACGACAGAGGATGAGATGGTTGGATGGCATCACCGACTCGATGGATATGGGTTTGGGTAAACTCCGGGAGTTGGTGATGGACAGGGAGGCCTGGCGTGCTGCGATTCATGGGGTCGCAAAGAGTCGGACACGACTGAGTGACTGAACTGAACTGATTTTGGTTTTTAGCTCTAAAATTTTTATTTGGCTCCCCCCTCTTTTTTTTTTGCTGATACTTTTTTTTTTTCATTTGTTTCGAGAGTGCTAGTGAATGTTCACTGAAGCATTTTTATTGTAGCTCCTTTAAAATCGGTCAGATAGTTCTCACATCTCTTGTCATATTATAGTTGGCATCTGTCAATTGTCTTTTTTCATTCAGTTTGTGTTCTTTCTGGTTATTGTCATGAGAAGGGATTTTACTGAAATCCATATATTTTGAGTATCTAAGACCTTGGATCATTTAAACTTTTTCTTTTACTAATAGCTTTCACTAATAGCAAGGGAAGCGTTGGTGCCACTTTGTTACTCCTAAGTGGGAGCACAGTCCAGGTTTCCCACTCAGCCTCCATTCACCCTAAGGGCAGTGCTCCTTATTTTCACCAGGCAGCGGTGGGTGCTCCAGCTCTTCAGGAAGCCACCTGGAACACAATCCTAGCAGATGGGAGGATGCCTCATTACTGCTAGATGAGGTATAATTCTGGGCCCCCCAAATTGTCTCCACTACCCTACAGGGCTTCCCAGGTGGCACTCGCAGTTAAGAACCTGCCTGCCAATGCAGAAGACTTAAGAGACACGGGTTCAATCCCTGGGTCAGGAAGATCCTCTGGAGAAGGGCATGGCAACCTACTCCAGTGTCCTTGCTTGGAGAATCCCATGGACAGAGGAGCCTGGCGGGCTACATTCCATGGGGTTGCAAAGAGACTGAATTGACTTAGTACACATGCACCCCACAGGGAGGTGGGGTAAGTGCTGGCTTTCTCTGACACTACCTTGTAGGGATTCAGGCACCTCATTGCAGCCTGAAAAGGAGGGAAGTTAAGTCTTTGAGGCATGGTGGAGGTAGGGCTACAGTGTTTTCTGTGATGTTTGGCTGGAGCAGAGCCACTGTTTTATATAAGTTATCTATCGTGGGAGGCTGCCCCTTTCTTGGTGCTTTGGCTAAAGAGCAGGGTTTTGTTGGGGCTTTTTTTTTTCTTCCCTGCATCTCTTGGCATTTCTGGGTTACCTGTTACTCGAGCACCCAGTCTGCCATATATAAGGCAAAAAGAAAACTCAGGGAACTCACTCCTATGATTTTTTTTTTTTTTTTTGGATTTCAGGTCCCACCCTGTCTGCCTTCTCTCCATCTGAGAGTCATCTTAGATTTGTTGCATATATGATATCCAGAGATTTTAGTTGTAGTGAGGATGAAGAATAGTGAAAGGTTCATTTGCTCCATCTTCCTCAAGATAAGTCTCTAAAGGGCTTTTAACACAAGTGTCATGTTTGTACTTGATGTGACATTATAGGGTAGCTATTATGGGGATTGTGGTTATAGAGTAATTGAGTTGGTATAAGGGATCTGGATAATGGATTTTGTCTGTGGTGTTGAAAGTAACTGGCTAAAGGATCTTTGAAAAGGTGCCCAGAAGTATTCTAGGCAAAGATCATCTGATTGTGAACAAAGTGAGAAGGAAATAAAGGAGATCCTGTTGGATCTGCCTGGTGCTCTAGAGGAGGAAGTAGACACACAGGTGGGAAGTGGTCCCAGACTTCCAAGGTTAGTGACATGGCCCACATGACTAGGAAAAGTGGGTGGACTTTCTTTTGCAGTGTGGTGCTGTATCACTTTTTGCATCAGTTGTGATTAATTATCGTTGTTACTGTTTTCAGTCTCTCAGTTGTGTCCAACTCTTTGCAACTCCATGGACTGCAGCATGCCAGGTTTCCCTGTCCTTCACCATCTCCCAGAGCTTGTTCAACCTCATGTCCATTGAGTCAGTGATGCCATCCAACCATCTCATCCTCTGTCGTCCCCTTCTCCTGCCTTCAGTCTTTCCCAGTATCAGGGTCTTTTCTAGAGTCAGCTCTTTGTATCAGGTGGCCAAAGTATTGGCACTTCATGTGTATAAATCTAGATGTCTGGGGGAAGGTACTGTTATTTTCCTGTGGCTGAAAAGAAAGTGAAGCTCACTCAGTTGTGTCCAGATCTTTGCAACCCCATGGACTGTATAGTCCATGGAATTCTCCAGGCCAGAATACTGGAGTGAGTAGCCTATCCCATCTCCAGGGGATCTTCCTGACCCAGGAATCGAACTGGGGTTTTCTGCGTTGCAGGTGGATTCTTTACCAACTGAGCTATCAGAAGCTGATATGCTAATAAACAGGCTGACAAAATCTCACCATCTTCCCATAGAAGGGAGCTTTGAGGAAGCTCTATTTGGTCAGTTTCATATACCAGATCAAGTGTTTTTTACAGATTGATGAAATAGCAAATTTACCATAGAATGTATTTTAATCAGTAGGACAAAATAGAAGGATGAGAGCTGATGGAATTTTACTTTGTCTTGACAATTACTTAATGCTGATCCTTTTACCAGGCCGTTTGAGTCTTTTTTCATCTGTCACTTTGATATTAACTGCATTTCTATGGGAGCGTTTTATAGCTTAAACTTATAACTTAACTTAAAAACATGAAATAGAGTACCTCTAAGATTCATATATAGCCATTTGAGTGTTTCTCTGCCTCTCACATTTATATGAAAGCCAAAGCTGTTCAATGTATAATTATTTCTCCCTTGAAATTTATGTTGATGGCATTTCTGTAACAGTTGGTTACAGTGTTATGGTATTCTCTCTCTGGGAAAAAGGCATAAGCGTGAGTTATTGTACAATTGACTTTTTTTCCTAAATACTCTGAACTTGAGTTTTTCATCTCTAAATTGAAAGTGCTAATACCTACATCGAGAGAATTTTGAAAGACAACATGAGAAAACTTGTAGCACAGTGGCACATATATGCAAGTCTTTTCTTCTCTTTGCACATTTTCATTTCCCTTTGAATTAAAAGAATAGCCTCAGAATTGGAAAGAAATCTTCATTTTTATAAGAAGCATTGAGATTCTTAGAAAGAGTCAATATACTGATAGTCTTTCTCAGATAATTAAGTTGTTCTCTTTCATAATAATAGTTTCTGGAGACTGTGTGGTCTTTGGACATAGACACAGCAGAACATCTGTTCTCTGTGTGGTGAAATTAAAGACTATAATCTCTGTGGCTTCTAGCAGACATCATAGGCATTGTTATCAAGTTTCTGATTGCTTTCGGAGTAGAGAAGTTGTAAATTTTATTTTTTAATTGTTGTTCATTCACTAAGTCATGTTCAACTCTTTGTGATTCCATTGACTGCAGCATGCCAGGCTTCCCTGTTGTTCACTGTCTACTGGAGTTTGCTCAAACTAAGTCCATTGAGTTGGTGATGCTATCTAACCATCTCATCCTCTGCCACCCTCTTCTCCTTTTGCCTTCAGTCTTTCCCAGCATCAGCGTCTTTTCCAGTGAATTGTTTTTTCCATCAGGTGGCCAAAGTTTCAACTTCAGCAGTCAGTCCTTCCAGTGAATATTCAGGGTTGATTTCCTTTAGGATTGACTGGTTTGATCCCTTTGCTGTCCAGCTTCTGCTGTACAGTGAAGTGATTCAGTTATACATATACATTGTTTTTTATATTTTTTTTCATTATGGTTAGTACCAGGATATTGAATATAGTTCTCTGTGGTATATGGTAGGACCTTGTTTATTCATTCTATGTATGAAGTGAAGTGAAGTCACTCAGTCATGTCCGACTCTTTGTGACCCGACGGACTGTAGCCTACCAGGCTCCTCCATCCATGGGATTTTTCTAGGCAAGAGTACTGGAGTGGGTTGCCATTTCCTTCTCCAAGGGATCTTCCCGACCCAGGGGTCGAACCCGGGTCTCCTGCATTGTAGGCAGACGCTTATACCATCTGAGCCACCAGGGAAGTCATCCTATGTATGTATAATGGTTGCCATCTGCTAACTCTGAATTCTCACTCCATTTCTTTCTTAATCCCTCTCCCACCTGACAACTGCAGGTCTGTTCTGTTTCATAGATAAGTTCATTTGTGTCATCTTTCAGATTCAGTGTTTAAATGGTATCATATATTTGTCTTTCTCTTTCTGACTTACTTCACTTAGTATGATAATCTCTAGGCCCATTCACGTTGCTGCAAATGGCATTATATCATTTTTTTTAATGGCTGAGTAGGATTCCATTGTATATATGCACCACATCTTCTTTATCCATTTGTCTGTTGGCATTTACATTGTTTTCATATGGCTGTTGTAAATAGTGCTGCTATGAACATTGAGGTGCATGTATCTTTTTGAATTATAGTTTTGTCTGGATATATGCCTAGGAGTAGGATTGCTGGATTATATGGTAACTATTTTTAGTTTTTTAAGGAACCTTCCATATCATTTTCCATAGTAGCTGCACCAATTTACATTTCCACCAACAGTGCAGGAGGGTTCCCTTTTCTCCACACCCTTTCCAGCATTTGTTATTTGTACTCTTTCTAATGATGGCCATTTTGACCCAAGTGAGATGGTATCTCATTGTAGTTTTGGTTTGCATTTCTCTAATGATAAGCAATAAACAATGTTGAACACTTTCCATGTGCCTGTTGGCCGTCTGTCTGTCCTCTTTGAAGAAATGTCTATGTAGATCTTCTGCCCCCCCCCTTTTAATTTTATATAGTAGCCAGGGATTAGTTGCAGCATGTGGGATTTAGTTCCTTGACCACAGATTGAACCCAGGTCCCCTGCATTGGGAGCATGGGGTGTTAGCCAGGGACCACCAGGGAAGTCCCTTCTGCCAGTTTTTTAATTGCCTTGTGTTTTTGTTGTTGAGTTGTATGAGCTGTTTATAAATTGTGGAAATTAAGCCCTTGTTGGTCCCATCATTTGCATGTTTTCTCCCTGGAGTAGAACATTATGTAAGGAATATCTAAATGTTTCAAGGTTAATTTCAGTTTGTTCATTCTTTATTAATATGTTAATTTCCAGTCGTATCTGATTGCCCACGTTCATATCAAACTAAGTATGCATTAAATAAAAATTTATAAATTCACAGGATTTGAAAATATTTGAGGTAATTCTTCTTAATACATTACCAGAATGTTTGTAATCCAATGACTAAGAGGAACATATTTTCAAAAATCTGATATAAAAATAGTGAATAAAGTGAGAGTGAAGACTTTGACTAAAGATATCAAGTATAAAATGGAATGTGCTGTTCTTTTTAAAGCAGTATTGGGGAAGAATCCTGACCTCAGAGGATGATAGTGGGTAACAAGACTCCAAAGGCAGGCAAGCAGCCTGGCTTGCTGAAGCTCTGTAGTGAGAATGTAGGCCAGGAGACATATCAGAGCAAGATAGTTTCCCATTCACAGCACAATGGACAGCAGATGTTATTCATTCCCATCTTAATCTTAATTATTTGGTTGTTGTTCAGTTGCTAAGTGTGTCCAACTCTTTGTGACCCCATGAACTGAGGCAGCACCAGTCTTCCTGTCCTAAACTACTTCCCAGAGTTTGCTCAAACTCAGGTTCATTGAGTTGGTGATGCCATCCAACCATCTTGTCCTCTGTCGTCCCCTTCTCCTCCTCCCGCCTTCAATCTTTCCCAGCATTAGGGTCTTTTCTAATGAGTTGGCTCTTCACATCACGTGACCAGAGTATTGGAGCTTCAGCATCAGTCTTTCCAGTGAATATTCAGGGTTTCTTTTCTTTAGGATTGACTGGTTTGATCTCTTTGCTGTTCAACAGAGTCTCTCTAGAGTCTAGCACCATGATTTGAAAGCATCAATTCTTTGGCGCTCTGCCTTTATGGTCCAACTCTCACATCCGTACATGACTACTGGAAAAACCACAGCTTTGACTAGATGGACCTTTGTTGGCAAAGTGATATCTCTGCTTTTTTAATACGCTGTCTAGGTTTTTCATAGCTTTTCTTTGAAGGAACAAGCATCTTTTAATTCTGTGGCTACAGTTACCATCTGCAGTGATTGTGGGGCCCAAGAAAATAGTCTGTCACTGTTACCACATTTTCCCCCAAAAATGATCTTCATTTTTTGAATGTTGAGCTTTAAGCCAACTTTTTCACTCTCCTCTTTCACCTTCTTCAAGAAGCTCTTAGTTCCTCTTCACTGAAGCTCTTAGTTTCTCTTCGCTTTCTGCCATTAGAGTGGTATCATCTACATATCTGAGGCCGTTGATATTTCTCCTGGCAATCTCAATTCCATCTTGTGCTTCATCCAGCGCCACATTTCACATGATGTATTCTGTATATAAATTAAATAAGCAGGGTGACAATATACAGCCTTGACATATTCCTTTCCCAATTTTGAACCAGTCCGTTGTTTCATGTTGAGTTCTAACTGTTGCTTCTTGACATGCATACAGGTTTCTCAGGAGGCAGAAAAGGTGGTCAGGTATTCCCATCTCTTTAAGAATTTTCCAGTTTGTTGTGGTCTACATAGTCAAAGACTTTAGCATAGTCAATGAAACAGTAGTAGGTATATTTTTGGAATTCCGTTGCTTTTTCTATGATCCAGTAAATGTTCGCAATTTGATCTCTGGTTCCTCTGCCTTTTCTAAATCCAGCTTACACATCTGGAAGTTCTAGATTCACATACTGTTGAAGCCTGACCTGGAAGATTTTGAGCATTACTTTGCAGCGTGTGAAATGAGTACAGTTGTGCAGTAGTTTGAACATTCTTTGGCATTGCCTTTCTTTGGGATTGAAATGAAAACTGACCTTTTCCAGTCCTGTGGCCACTGCTGAATTTCCCAAATTTACTGGCATATTGAGTGCAACACTTCAACAGCATCATCTTATAGAATTTTAAATAGCTCAGCTGGAATTCCATCACCTCCACTAGCTTTGTTTGTACTAATGCTTCCTATGGCCCACTTGACTTCAAATTCTGGGATGTTTGGCTCTAAGTGAGTGACCGCACCGTTGTGGTTATCTGGGTCATTATAAGATACTCATTCTATAGTTCTTCTGTGTATTCTTGCCACCTCTTCTTAGTATCTTCTGCTTCTGTTAGGTCCCTACCATTTCTGTCCTTTATTGTGTCCATTTTTGCATGAAATGTTCCCTTGGTATCTCTAATTTTCTTGAAGAGATCTCTAGTCTTTCCCATTCTATTGTTTTCCTCTATTTCTTTGCATTGTTCACTTAAGAAGGCTTTCTTATCTCCCCTTGCTATTCTCTGGAATTCTACATTCAGTTGGGTGTATCTTTCCCTTTCTCCTTTGGCTTTTGCTTCTTTTCTCATCTATTTTAATGCTTCCTCAGATAACCACTTTGCCTTTGTCCATTTCTTTTTCTTGGGGATAGTTTTTGTCACCACATCCTCTACAGTGTTACAAACATCCATCCATAGTTCTTCAGGCACTCTACAAGATCTAATCCCTTGAATCTGTTTGTCACCTCCATTGTATAATCAGGGATTTGATTTAGGTCACACCTGAATAGCCTCATAGTTTTACTTACTTAATATAAGCCTGCATTTTTCAATAAGGAGCTGATGATCTGAGCCACAGTCAGCTCCAGGTCTTGTTTTTGCTAACTGTATAGTGCTTCTCCATCTTCCACTGCAAAAAATATAATCAGTCTGATTTTGGTGTTGACTATCCAGTGATGTCCGTATGTAGAATCATCTCTTGTGTTGTTGGAAAAGGGTGTTTGCTATGACCAGTGCATATCTCTTGGCAAAACTGTTAGCCTTTGCCCTGCTTCATTCTGTACTTTAAGACCAAACTTGCCTGTTATTCCATGTATTCCTTGACTTACTACTTTTGCATTCCAATCCCCTATGATGATAAGGACATCTTTTTTGATGTTAGTTCTAGAAGGTCTTGTACCGGGGCTTCCCTGGTGGCTTAGATGGTAAAGAATCTGCCTGCAACATGGGAGACCCAGGTTTCCCTGGGTCGAGAAGATCCACTGAAAAAGGGAATGGCAACTCACTCCACTATACTTATCTCAAGAATCCCAAGGACGGAGGAGCCCAGCAGGCTACAGTCATTGGGTCACAAAGAGTTGAACATGACTGAGTGACCAACACTTTCATTTTTTTAAAAGGTCTTGTAGATCTTCATAGATCTACATAGTTCAGCTTCTTCAACATTAGTGGCTGGGGCATAGACTTGGATTACTGTGGTGTTGGATGGTTTGCCTTGGAAATGAACCGAGATCATTCTGTTGTTTTCACCTGAGCATTGTTTCTGCTTTGGGCCTGCCACTTCCTTCTTTCTGGAGCTATGTCTCTGCTCTTCCCCAGTAGAATATTGGACATCTACTAACCTGGAGGGCCCATCTTCCAGTGTCATCTTTTTGCCTTTTCATACTGTTCATGAACAATCTGAAATTATTTGGTACTAGTCATTAACTATTAATGTACTTCAATAAAGTACTGTGGTCAAGGGTAATTTCTGCTAAATATCACTTATAGGAAGATCTAGCTTTTAAAATATAAAACAAGAGGATTTTGTTGAACAGAATCAAGAATAGGTGATAAATCCCACTAGTCATTTGTCTAGTGAGAGGAAATCATCTGTCTAGTAAGAAGAGAAGCAAAAAGCAAAGGAGAAAAGGAAAGATATAAGCATCTGAATGCAGAGTTCCAAAGAATAGCAAGGAGAGATAAGAAAGCCTTCCTCAGCAATCAATGCAAAGAAATAGAGGAAAACAATAGAATGGGAAAGACTAGAGATCTCTTCAAGAAAATTAGAGATACCAAGGGAACATTTCATGCAAAAATGGACACAATACAGGACAGAAATGGTATGGACCTAACAGAAACAGAAGATATTAAGAAGAGGTGGCAAGAATATACAGAAGAACTATACAAAATAGATCTTCACGACTCAGATAATCATGATGGTGTGATCACTCACCTAGAGCCACTCACTCTGGAATGTGAAGTCAAGTGGGCCTTAGGAAGCATCACTACAAACAAAGCTAATGGAGGTGATGGAATTCCAGGTGAGCTATTTCAAATCCTGAAAGATGATGCTGTGAAAGTGCTGCACGCAATATGCCAACTAATCTAGAAAACTCAGCAGTGGCCACAGGACTGGAAAAGGTCAGTTTTCATTCCAATCCCAAAGAAAGGCAATGCCAAAGAGTGCTCAAACTACCGCACAATTGCACTCACCTCATTTGTGCATTGGAGAAGGAAATGGCAACCCACTCCAGTATTCTTGCCTGGAGAATCCCAGGGATGGGGGAGCCTGGTGGGCTGCTGTCTTCGGGGTTGCACCGAGTCGGACACGACTGAAGCAACTTAGCAGCAGCAGCAGCACACGCTAGTAAAGTAATGCTCAAAATTCTCCAAGCCAGGCTTCAGCAATACATGAACCGTGAACTTCCATATGTTCAAGTTGGTTTTAGAAAAGGCAGAGGAAGCAGAGATCAAATTGCCAACATTCACTGGATCATCAAAACAGCAAGAGAGTTCTAGAAAAACATCTATTTCTGCTTTATTGACTATGCCAAAGCCTTTGACTGTGTGGATCACAATAAACTGTGGAAAATTCTTAAAAGAGATGGGAATACCAGACCACCTGACCTGCCTCTTGAGAAACCTGTATGCAGGTCAGGAAGCAACAGTTAGAACTGGACGTGGAACAACAGGCTGGTTCCAAATAGGAAAAGGAGTACGTCAAGGCTGTATATTGTCACCCTGCTTATTTAACTGATATGCAGAGTATATCATGAGAAACACTGGGCTGGAAGCAGCACAAGCTGGAATCAAGATTGCTGGGGGAAACATCAATAACCTCAGATATGCAGATGACACCACCCTTATGGCAGAAAGTGAAGAAGAACTAAAGAGCCTCTTGATGAAAGTGAAAGAGGAGAGTGAAAAGGTTGGCTTAAAGCTCAATAGTCAGAAAACTAAGATCATGGCATCCGGTCCCATCACTTCATGGCAAATAGGTGGGGAAATAGTGGAAACAGTGACAGACTTTATTTTTTGGGGCTCCAAAATCACTGCAGATGGTGATTGCAGCCATGATATTAAAAGACGCTTACTCCTTGGAAGGAAAATTATGACCAACCTAGACAGCATATTAAAAAGCAGAGACATTACTTTGCCAACAAAGGTCCATCTAGTCAAGGCTATGGTTTTTCCAGTAGTCATGTATGGATGTGAGAGTTGGACTATGAAGAAAGCTGAGTGCCGAAGAATTGATGCTTTTGAACTGTGGTGTTGGAGAAGACTCTTGAGAGTCCCTTGGACTGCAAGGAGATCCAATCAGTCCATCCTATAGGAGATCAGTCCTGGGTGTTCATTGGAAGGACTGATGTTGAAGCTGAAACTCCAATACTTTGGCTACCCTATGTGAAGAGCTGACTCATTGGAAAAGACCCTGATGCTGAGAAAGATTGAGGGCAGGATGAGAACGGGACGACAGGATGAGATGGCATCACCGACTCAATGGACATGGGTTTGGGTAAACTCCGGGATTTGGTGATGGACAGGGAGGCCTGCCGTGCTGTGGTTCCCTCACATGAGACTGTGAGGGAAATCGGGATGTACTTAACTTGGGTGTGGTGATTGTTTCCGAGTGTATACACATGATCAGATTATCATGCTGTACAGTATTTATATACGTACAACATTTGTCAGTGATTCCTCAGTAAAGCTGGAGGAAGAAAAAAGAGAAAAGGGCTTAGAGGCCAAAAAACCTAATTGTAGAAAATAGGAAATGGATAAATATACAAATTGACAGTTGAAAAGAAATCTGAATGTTGTTCTCAACCCCAAAAGACTTCCACATGGAGCTACAGTGCAGTGCACATTAGAAAACCTTTAAGTGAAAATGAGACCATCTATATAATTGCTGCATGAGTTCAATTATAATTATCCCCCCCCCTCCTTTTTAGTGTCTAATGCTGCAGTTTGGCTCATATTGTTACAGTATGTCTTATAGTTTGGTACATTTTATCACATATGGAAAACACTGATATGGAAATGCAGAAACAAAGATGTTGAGGAAGGGTTAATGGACTACTGCTTTGGTTGTCATTTATAACCAATAATTAGTTTACCATTTTTAAGAGCATTACAAGTTGCATCATCTTAGTTCAGGCCACCAAAACAAAACATGAATTAGCAAAAACACTGCTGGAACCTGTGAGGCCTCCTGGCTTGAATATAAAATGTAGAGAGAAAGATTAAGAATGATGGCAACAAGAAAGTCGGCCTGGTGTGGATCTACATCAGGTTGACAAGTGCTTTGTTGTTTTGAAACTTACAGCAGGGGTTTTATGAAAAGTGGCTCTCAGATGTTCTCTTCTGCTGCGTTCTGATTAACTTCGAAGTGACGATTTTTCATAGCCCCTCTCAAAAGCCTGTGACAGCCAACTTCTGTCCTTGCAGGATAGAGGTCCGGTCAAGGCCAACCCTTCAGAATGATCTTCCTTTCTTTGAGAAGCCCCACAGCAGGCAGCCGTCCTTACCCACCCTGTCGCCAGAAGAGCCTCAGCTGCAGACCTCGACGCTGGCCAGTGAGGAAGCGCTGCAGAAGATCTGTGCCCTTGAAAGTGAGCTTGCTGCCCTTAGAGCTCAAATTGCCAAGATCGTGACCCTCCAGGAACAGCAGAACCTCAGTGCAGGTCTGTGAGTCCTCCAGTTATTAGTCAGCAAATGGGGGTGGGGGGTGGGGGGAATGCCAGTCACTTGGGGAAAAAATTATATATATTTGTGGCTCCATCTCTTCAGTCGTGTCTGACTCTTTGCAACCCCATGGACTGTAGCCCTCTAGGTTCCTCTGTCCATGGGATTCTCCAGGCAGGAATACTGGAGTAGGTTACCATGTCCTCTTCCAGGGGATCTTCTCAACCCAGGAATCGAACCTGTGTCTCCTGCACTGTAGGCAGATTCTTTACCTACTGAGCTACCTGCAAAGCCCCAGTATGCATACCTATATATAACTGAATCAGTACACTGTACACCTGAAACTAACACATTATAAATCAACTATATTACAATAAAAATTAAAAAAGAAGTTTATTAGTGAGTAACAGCTGTTGGGCTTGCTAGAAAACTAGGGGCCTATCCGCTGCATGGTCCAGTACAGGACCCAGGCAAGTTTAAGTGGTTTTTGTTTGTTTTGAACAATCTTAATGCTGTCAGAGGATGCTGAGTATATTTTGGAAACACAAAATATACATCCACTGATAAAGGTAAACACTGCTCATGTGTCTGCTGTGATACTTCACTGTCTGTAATAATGGCACCATTCACATTAGACTGGAGGAGGTAACTGCAGAACAGCCCTGGCAGGGTTGAGTGTGTTTACTTACCTATGTGACCTGAGGCAAGCACAAGGCCTTGCTTTCCTGCTCTGTAACTGGGATAGTAGTTACTTATATTGTGGAGTTACTGTGGGAGTAAATGTGGAAACTATATATAGTATTTTTAGTGCAAAGTAGCTGTTTAATATTCATTTCTCTCCCTTTTGCCCAGAGTGGAAACTGAATTCAGGGCCTCTGACTCTGGTCTAATACTGTTGCTTTTATTTGTGTGGTATTGTCACTTTGGAGAAGAAACCACAGCCTTGAAATCTTAGCTTATTAATCTGCTGGCAAGCAGTGGTTGTTTTTCCTAGTGTTCTGAGTCAGTATAAGCCAGCTCTAAAGGGTACAGGATAGTTATTCCACCTCTGAGTCACTTAGCTTGTGGTCCTATAGTTTAATGTAACCCACACGGAAACCTCAAATCTGGGTCAGGCCACGATGGGCAGGGTGAATATATTCCAGGCACCTGGTGTTACTTCAGTGAAACCTACAGGTGACTTTTGAAAACCCAAAGTCCTGCCCTTTTCTGTTTAACATATGTTATTGATACATTTCTCTTTGGCTTTACCTCCCTCTTCTGGCAGACTAGGAAAACTGCTATAAATTGTGAGGTCATCTGGGTATTTCTGTTAGATGTTCTATTACAGCCCAACTCCCTCGAATAAACTAATCAATATAGTTCACGCCCAAACAACTCTCTAATCTCCAGTTATGCAGAAAGATGGATTTTTAGGTCCTTATTTTATAACTGCTTTAACTCTTAGTTACTTATTCTTCTGGGGAATTAACTATAATTTTTTTTTCCTCTCAATTTTTTTTCAATAAATCTAAAACTTTTAAACACATTCTGGTCAATTTACATTCTCTAGTTCATGCTTATCGTCTATGTAAATATACTTAAAATGAACCACAGAGGTATCCGATAGTTATTTACTCTAGTACTAAACTGTCAGACTACCTACTGGAGGTAGTTGTGTGTGCAGTCCAGATGCTGTTTCATCTAGAAGTAGCTGCACACTGTGAAGCAGTGAGACCTGAACATTTGATATCACAAAAGCACCCTGTAAAGTTAAATGGAACATTTCCATCTGGAGACTGGGATTACATGATACCGTGACTGAAATTCAGGCATTTAGATTCCAAGCAAGTAACTGAAACTTCCTTTTTACTTGTGACTGAGATTCTTTTTAAGATTACTGCTTTCAGCTATAAAGTCCTTAACATAACTCTACTTTTAAAATATTTTATTTGCCTCTTACCACCAGGATTAAATTGATTTTCCCTCATTTCTGTAGGTGACTTAGAATCCGCCAGGCCTGCTGCCACGGCACCACCCTCGGTCCCGCCAGCGCCCTCGTTGCCGCCCCCTCCTCCGCCACCTCCCCTCCCACCACCGGGGCTCCAGCAGAGCACTTCTGCTATTGATCTGATAAAAGAGCGAAGAGAGAAAAACGCCTCTGCTGGGAAGACCCTGGTCAAGAACAGTCCAAAGAAAACAGACCTGCCCAACATGCTGGAGATCCTAAAGGACATGAACAGTGTGAAACTGCGCTCAGTAAAAAGGTGAGCAGACATCTGCCTTCTCTCCCACTTCCCTTGGATTCTTATGCCTTTTATAAGCAACTACTAAGCTGCTTTGGAGGAGGAAGTGGCAACCCACTCCAGTCTTGCCTGGAAAATCCCACGGACAGAGGAGCCTGGCAGGCTGCAGACCATAGGGTCACAAAGAGTCGGACACGATTGAGCACACACAAACTAAGCTTCTTGAGAACTTTGTTTTATAACATGACTACTGGAATAGCTCTTATGTCCCCAGGAGCTTTTGTATGCAGTTAACGGAGAGATTAGCAGGACTGACACTCACAGGCTACTCTCATTTCTCCCCCATTGCTTCCAAAGCCTTGTTACTGTGCAGTCATTGTTCCCTCTGGCTGTGTTGTCTATCTGCTAAGGTAGGGACCAGGCTTGTGGAGGAGGGAACCCTGCGTGCCTTGAAGGAGCCTGCAGGCTCTGCTCCTTAGAGGAACTGAGGGACTATTCACTGGGTACCTTTTGTGCTGTTTTGTCAAGCCGTAAATCTAGGGCTCCCACCTCCCTGCATCATTGTCTCTATTGGGTGTCTCTGCAGCTAGAGCCATGCTGTCAGCACCACAATGCCTCCTTGATTTCTCTTCACTTCTCTAAGGTCAGAACAAGACACAAAGCCCAAGCCGGCGGATGCTGCTGACCCCGCTGCCCTCATAGCAGAGGCGCTGAAAAAGAAGTTTGCTTATCGGTATCGAAGCGATAGTCAAGGTGAAGCTGAAAAAGGAATCCCAAAGTCTGAATCAGAGGCCACTTCCGAGAGAGTGTTGGTGAGTACTGGGCAGACCTCTCTCCTAGTGCAGCCTGTGGTCCAGTCCACTGCTGCGCAAGACACTCAGCTGGTCGTCTGCAAGATGCAAAAGGATGTGATGTAGGATTTAGTCCTTACAGCCAGCTAGACTGCTTCCCTCTTGATGCTCTTCTGTAAGTAAAAGCTAACCCTAGGTATCTCCTATGTTCAATTTTCCATGCTGTTTGTTTATATTTAAGCACAATGAAGTGAAATTCATTACAGTAAAACTTACATCTAAGGACAGTGTAAATGTTGTGATGTAGAAAGGAAAGGTCATTCTCTTAGGGCACCTATGAAAGTCTTGTGAAGGGGAAAGAGATCTGACCAGGGCCTTGGAGGCTGTGGGCCCTGCCAGAGGTGGAGACTGAGCAGATTTCATGGAAGCTCTTAAGTACTAATTTAGACCTTCCCTTTCCTCAAGTTACTGTCACTGGGGAGATGTGTTTATCTATCCCAGAGAGGTAGATATCTTAGAAATTCTAGCATCTTTGAAACTCTGTATCCTTCTTTTATTAAAAGAAGTAAAATTGGACTAAGGTAGGGTCTTGCAATGATGACTACAGTTTGATTGATAGGGAGTAATTTTGCTGTCTTTCTCACTGATGATATATTATGTTTGTAACAACCTGTCGATTCATAACGGTTTTAATACTATCGAGCTGCTTGGTTTTTCATGAACATACCTTGTGGTCTATGGTTGGGAGGGGGGCTATCATTGCTGTTACATGAACCCGTATCTTTTTGTTTTTTTTCTAGTTTGGTCCACACATGTTGAAGTCTACTGGAAAAATGAAGGCTTTAATTGAAAATGCTTCAACTTCCTAATCGACAAAGAGCTGAGAAAGACTATCTGAAGTTCAGCTGTTGGTTTATTAGGGCTGTTCGGCTAGTAGATATCAACACTGTTTCTTTGGTAAATACCTGAATTTAGTGGTCTTTTAGGTCTCATTAGAGGATGATGCTATAACAAAAGCACTCTGAGTTTGTTTGCTTTTAAGAGAAGGTCAGTTCTGAAGTTTTCCATAGCATATGTACATTACAGCATGTTTTTAATATGTAGCCAAGATGTTTAGGTTTCCAGTCTGGAAAACAATTACATAGATTTCAGAACGAAGGACATTTTATAGATGTGAGTTTTTAATTAACACTAATTTATCTGTACATATATTTTATGTGCATGTATTTGGATATACAACAGGACATAAAATTTAGCAATGGCAGTGACAAATCTGCTGGTAATTGTTCCTACCCAGTGATGGAGCAGCTGGTATATCCAAGTTGTTGGAGTGAAATGTTCAAGTTTGGAATTTCTTCTTGCCTTGAACAGAACTTTTAGATTCTCTCTCACGTTTTCTTGGAGATGGAGTTTGAGTAGGAACCAGATAATGTCTGCTGCTGAAATTCCGTAACTTTCCTTTAAAGGGAAGTCAAGGATCATGAAAACTGTTTCCACCTCAGTGCCGTACAGTTCTGAGGAAGAAAATGTAGTTTTCAACAGTGAGCAATCAAACTATTGAATTAAATCTCTTTTAAAGTAAAAAGTAGAATGTACCATCTTTTTCTTTCAGTTTAATAAAATGGCATATCAGAAGATGACGTGTTGCTAAGTTAACACTTCCGGAAATGTCAGCATAATGGAGTTAAAAATTTTTTCTAATACTGGTCAAAATAGTAGCTTCATAATGAAACATTGAATAGGCGACAGAATTTCCTGTAAGTTGCTTATCATCTGTCAGACTGCTGTTCTGCTGAGTTCCACTGTGTAGCAACATAACCTGTAGGTGCTGTCAGGAAGTGGAGAACCGCCTTTCTCATCTAGGACTTCTAAGGAAGTCATCATTTCTAAATGCTTCATGTATCTTCATGATTTTCTATATTTCTGTTAAACTCAGCTATAGTTAATGCCAGAATCTCCTACTATGAGTAAGTAGTTGGACTTATTATTTAAATCTACTGGGAAAATTCCACTTCCCAGGGCGATTAGGACATATAAAGAAGATACATTCACTTTTAAGTTATTGAAACAATGTGCAATGTTCTAAATGATAGCAGCTAATACTAGTTGAGGTAATTTTCATGGTTTGGCTTTTAGCTTAAATTTGAACTGTGGCTTAATTTTACACATGTTGTTGACATACATTGTTTCTAATTGTTTTCTATGGTTTAAAAATTCTGTCTTTAAAATAAATTCAGGAAATTCACCTGATATAAATATTTCTTAGGAGGTCAAAATAAGTATATTTGTATCAATAATTGAATTTTTAAGCCAGTGCTCCAAAATAAGGAAGTTACTGTTTTGAAATAAAGCAACTTTTCTTTTCCTTGGACCATCATGCCTATACTATATAAATGTTTTTTTTTTTCTTCCACAGCAGGCAACATTCTTCTGTGTTTACATGCAGCTTTAGAATAATTTGCTTTCTGCATTTTCCAAGTGGAAATATACTGCTTAAAAATGTGTCACCTTTTTCATTCAGCTTCAGCATTAAAAGAGAAAGGTGTGTGAGTTTCTTCTGGGTTCTTGAGCCTAGAACCCACCTCTGGGACTAGTGACAGCTCTTTTTCCACCTCCCCTAGAACATACTGCTATCTCTGCCTCAACAGCAAAAAGAACTGACCAACAACTCACCTAAGCGTGGGTAGGAACCCGAAACAGCTGGGAAAGAATCAAGGCTCAAACCTTTAGTTTCTGATTCCACATTTTGTGACCCCTGGTCAAACGCAAGCTTCTCTCCGTACTTAAAATCTGTAAAATGTAAATACAGGTACTATATTTATACTGAAAGAAGTCCACGTATATGTGGACCCACGCAGTTTAAACCCGTGTTCAAGGGTCGACTGTATACATAATGTGAGTCAAAGAGCACTGGACTTGGGAGTTAAAACACGATATGTATATGTGATCCTGGCCCAGGCACATTTTTGTTTTTAAAATGGGAATAATGCTCAGTTCAGGAAATTATGAGAATTAAAAGCAGCATTCTGAACACATTCTATGAATAGCGGAGTACTAAGTAAGTTCTTACCTTATTTTATACAACAGACAGTTCCCAGCAGACAGTTTTCTCCTAGGAGACAAGGTCCCTGTGTGCGGGCCAGGGTGGAGGAGTAGGTCTCAGTCTTCAGTTCTGGTTGTCTGCCCAGCCGCAGGCCCTTCTGCAGAAGCATCTTGGTGGGGAAGGAAGAAAACACGAGGTAATGACTACTGGAAACACATAGCTGGAAAAACCATCCTCTAGTAACTTCTCTGAAAAGAGAAGTTCTCTCTGTGGACTAGATCTGGCAGATAAAAGTTTAAACTTTTAGGTGTGAACCCAGTAGCAGCAGCTCTGGGATCGCCAGGCAGGAGGAGGCACTTGGTTTTAGCCAGTTATCATTGTTACTGCCTGTTACCGTCAGTCTTCCCCATGACCTTCAGCCTCTCCTGAGTCCTCTCTCCTCTTCTCATCTTCCACTGAGCCTGTTTTCTTAACATTCTTTTTAGTTTTTCCTTATCAATCTTGTAAGCAGGCTAGTTCTTCACTGATAACAGAGCAATCACTTGAGGATAAGAAATAAAAACTATACCTAAGGAAGGATCCAGAAATCTTAGATATTTCCCTCTGAGACTGCTGTCCTTAGTCTGGTTTGTAAGGACTGGATAACCTTACTGTTCCTCTAGCTGGAGCTTCTCAGATGTCCTTTCCCTGGGAGGTTCTCCAGCCTCTTTGAAAGGTCAGAGAGCTCCTTCTGCAAAGCTGAGAGAGTAACATGGGAGGAATTTAGACGTGATCAGGAAGGAAATTAAGATGATCCATATAGTGCCTCCCATTCCATCCCAAACATCCGTGGCTGCTACAGGGCAGTCCCGTCCCTCCCAGCTGCTCTCTTCGAAAGACACCCTTCACAACAGCGATTTTACCAGAGGTATTAACAGCCTTCCACTCACGTGGCTTAGGAGCCGTCCCTCTCCATTGGCCAGCCTCGCCCACTACCAGAAGACGAGAGACGGTGGGAAAGCAGGTGAGAAGCAAGTGCGGTGGCGCGTTGCTGTGTAACCTGGTGTTCACAGTGAGGGCGGGCAGCACGCGAGACGGTCGCCTCTGTAACCTCAACCCAGAGCAGACGGCCCTCTGCAAGGGGAGCACCTGCTAAGGCAGAGGCTGGTCTGGGGCCCAGGATCAGCCTTCCTGAGTTGGTCCAGGTTGTCCCTCAGGAATCTGAACAGGAAACCTGGAGAGAGGGGGATGCGTTCGGTACTCAGAGCTCAAGTAAGCAGGTCACAAGGAACAGCTGTACCCGTGAGGAGTTTATACAAAACACGATGAGGAAATGAACAAGGACAGTGACTCAGCCTGAACTATGCGTCAGTACACTTTTTAAGAGACACACATTTTACAGGTTAGGAAGCCACTCAAAAGATGAGGTGACAGAAGACTAACCCTAGTCTGTCCAGCCATAAAGACAACGCTTTCAGAATGTTTACTGCCTTTCCAAGCAGACACTCCAAGGTAGAGAAGAGGCTGGAAGAGAAGCAGGTGCAGCAAAAAGCTACATTTAAAGTGATTAGTCTGTCTCATGAACACAAATCATCAGTATAAAGCTCCAGTTAACCCAGTGACCTGAGACTGTTCCCTACAATAGAAAAAGTTAACCCCTGTCCTGTGAAGATTCTTAGATGGAAATTTTAAAATTCTGCAAATGTTCAGCTAGAAATTTTATCACATTCTTTTATGATACTTTCTTCAAAAGATAAAAAGCACCTTGGGATATCATGTACCCTCCTGATTCTCTATAGCAGGGTCCCCAACCTCCAGGGTCTAATACCTGATGATCCGAGGTAGAGCTGATGTAACAATAATAAAGTGCACAGTAAATGTTATGCTCTTGAATCATCCTGAAACCACTTCACCACCACCAACCACGGTCCACGGAAAAACTGTCTTCCATGAAACCAGTCCCTGGTGCCAAAAAGGCTGGGGACCACTGCTTTATGGCCCAACAATAAAGAAACACTTCAAACTTACGCTCAAAAATCTCAAATAATGCATAGCTTAAACAAATTTAATACAAGATGCACTTTCATCACAAGACTATTGATGGGACTGGTAAAATCTGCAATAGACGAGTAAGTTTGCTGTGCTTCAGTTTTAAATTAGAGCTAAAAAGAATCTAATATTAAAAATGGGTGTTTCTCATGAAAAGATGCTCAACATCACTCATTAGAGAAATGCAAATCAAAACCACAATGAGGTACTATCTCACGCCAGTCAGAATGGCTGCTATCCAAAAGTCTACAAGCAATAAATGCTGGAGAGGGTGTGGAGAAAAGGGAACCCTCTTACACTGTTGGTGGGATTGCAAACTAGTACAGCCACTGTGGAGAACAGTGGGGAGATTACTTAAAAAAGTGGGAATAGAACTGCCATATGACCCAGCAATCCCACTGCTGGGCATACACACCAAGGAAACCAGAATTGAAAGAGACACGGGTACCCCAGTGTTCATCGCAGCACTGTTTACAATAGCCAGGACATGGAAGCAACCTAGATGTCCATCAGCAGACGAATGGATAAGGAAGCTGTGGTACATATACACAATGGAATATTACTCAGCCATTAAAAAGAATACATTTGAATCAGTTCTACTGAGATGGATGAAACTGGAGCCCATTATACAGAGTGAAGTAAGCCAGAAAGAAAAACACCAATACAGTATACTAATGCATATATAGGGAATTTGATACATGGTAACGATAACCCTATATGCGAGACAGAATAAGAGACACAGATGCATAGAACAGTCTCATGGACTCTGAGGGAGAAGGTGAGGGTGGGACGTTCTGAGAGAATAGCATCGAAACATGTATATTATCATATGTGAAACAGAACACCATTCCAGGTTCAATGCATGAGACAAATGCTCAGGGCTGGGGTGATGGGGTGACCCAGAGGGATGGGATGGGGAGGGAGGTGGGAGGGGGGTTCAGGATGGGGAACACATGTAAACCCATGGCTGATTCATGTCAATGTATGGCAAAAACCACTACAATATTGTAATTAGCCCCCAACTAAAATAAATAAATTTATTAAAATAAATAAATAAAACCAAAAATGGGTGCTTCTCTTTCCCCTACAACCTACCAGACTTTAAAATAGGTTCAGAACAATTTAACGCAGCTATGAAAGTAAAAAGAAAAGATACTGTGATAAAAGCTAGAATTTTACTAAAAGTATCATACTGAACATCTAAGATGTATTTTAGAATCAAATTTGAAAACTAATTTTACCAATCATGGCTGTTAATAACATTCAGTAATTACTAGAAATGGTATCATTTTCATTATTACCCAATGAAATCATTCATTTCGTACAAGATAGAAACCTGCCATGTCATACAACAGATGCTTTCCACACACTGTCAGCCAAACATTCTGAGAACAGGGACCATGGTCTGTCACTTTTAATGCCTTTAGTACATCCAGTGCAGTGCCCAGCACACAAGAGGAACTCGGGTGCTGTGACCACAGACTGCAGCATAGACTAGTGTCAACAAAACTGCTCATAATGATAGACTGATAGCTAAAAAGGAAACACGATACCAAGTTATTAATAGTCATTTGTTCAACATTCATTGATGGCACAGTTTATGCCAGTCAGTCCTATGCTGAGCACATGACTGACTCATCAGAAAAGACCCTGATGCTAGGAAAGACTGAGGGCAGGAGGAGAAGGGGATGACAGAGGATGAGATGGTTGGATGGCATCACCAACTCGATGGACATGAGTTTGAAGAAGCTCCGGGCATTGGTGATGGACAGGGAAGCCTGGAGTGCTGCAGTGCATGGGGTCACAGAGTCAGACACGACTGAGCCACTGAACTAATGCTGAGCCAAGAGACAAGAAGATGGAGGAGACAGCTGTGTGCACCTGGCAGTCCACTCCCAAGCAGTGTTCACCCCCCACTGGAGACCGTAGACCACTGGGGGCCTTCCAGAAGACACAAATTTGCCTTCAAATCCTTAGCCAACAAGGAATGGCTCAGGCTAAGTCCTGCACATATCTGGACAACTATGTGTTTCAAATATATGCTGATAGCATGGTGATTAATGTCACATTTATTTAAAAAATTACTGAAAGCGTATTAGCCATACTGTCCCAAGAAGGAGATATTAACTGGGAAAAGATTTCAACAAAATATTTACACGTTAAAAAAAAAGAACACATGAAAACACTGAACCTCTGATGTGAAAATTAAAAAAAAATTGAAACCCTTAAGAGTCAAGAATGCTTTTTGGAAAGAGAGGCCATTGCAGGACTCTTGAAAGAGTTACTAGAACCTCTAACCTGTACCTAAAGTACAAATATATTCCCCAGGCAACGTATGGCAAAAACCACTACAGTACTGTAAAGTAATTAGCCTCCACTTAAATAAAAAAAAAGTCTTACTTTTATATTAAGAATCATTATAAACCACCACATTGACAGAGTACAAGTACTGACCAAGAACTAGCTTGTTTCGTTTTGTTAAGCTAAGGCTTACCAAAATGTTCTGAGGACCTTGAGCCTATAGCAGAGGTGCTGCCCCAGCACTAAAGGTTGCCCCAGGGCCCCAGCAAGCTGCTACAATGCTCGACAATTCTTTGAAGTTTCCCATTTTATCTTAAAAATTCATATGAACTTTGCATTCTCTTCCATAACACTTAAAAATGTGATCTTCTAAATTGTTTCCTCAAGTTTTCTGAATTATTACACTGTTTCCTCAAATTTTTCTAGAAAAATAAATGTTCAAAGAATACACAGGTACTATGAAGCAGGGCTATCGACGCTCTCCCCACATACATGTAACAACACCTATCTTTGCCCTGGGTTTACTTACCTGTAGGCAGGAAACGGGAGCACACTCAGGTGTCGCCCCCTCGAGAATGGAAATAAGATATTCCTCTGAATATCAAACACAAGTCAAAGAAAAAGAAGCAAGCATAGCCTGGCAGGTGGAGCCCAGGCAGCCTCAGCTGATGTAAGGCTGAGGGTCTGACGTACCTACTAGACGTGCCAGTCAAGCAGGTGTGGAGACGCCGCTCCTGGCATTCAGTCTCTAGCCTCGTCCAGGGGAACCATGGTCCACCCAAGCACAAGCATCAGTAGGCACTTCCTTGTAGGATGCGTGAGGGACCTTGCTTCCCTGGCTCAGAATCCATGCTCAAGTAACCCGCTGATTGTAATTTAGCTTCCCAAGGAGATCTGCCTAAAATGAGAGAATGATTGACAGTTACATTTCTCATTGTAAATTAAACTACTAATGGGAAAAAATCAGTTTCTGTGTTTGGTTACAGTGTTTGGCATGAGACAGTTCTGCTCTCCACGTGCTGACATACTAGGTCTGTGAGTCACAAGTTTGCTCATCTCACGGGGTGTGTCAGATTCACCTCCATCAGACTTCAGCACCCAGCGGTCCAGTGTGGTGGCCATGAGCCACACGTGGAGACTGGGCACCTGAGACACGGCTGGCCCAAACTGAGATGTGCTGTAAGCGTCAAGTACATGCCAGATTTCAAAGACTTGATAACAGAGAAAAGAATGTAAAACATCTCAATAGTCATAAAACATCTCAATAGTCACTTTTTTATAATGGCTACGTATTTTTTTTTTTCCTCTTTTGTTTTGTGGCTACATATCTAAATGATAGAATATTCTGGACATGCTGGAATAAATTTCACTTTTAAAAATGTAATTACTCCATAATTGACAATCACCTACTTGGCTCATGCTGTATTTCTACTGGTCCTCACTCTTCTATGCAAATGATGACAGTACCTTTGTGTTCAAAGTTTACACTTATCCCTTCCAATGAAACGGACTTGGGGAGACCAAAGAGAGGCCCAGTGGTGCGTTTTTTACACTGAAACCAGTCAACCAGAATCAAGTGGCCATTTCCTATTACTTAACTTCAAAAAGGCCAACACAAGTGGTATTTTGGTTCCTGCACGAGGGCCTGAGGTTCCCACTGTGGGAACAAAGGGCTGTAGAGACCAGAGACTGGGCTAAGAGCTGACTTCTCTGGGCTGTTAGGACTCAGCCATCTATGCCCCGGGCCTCAGCATCTCACCTGTAAGGTGCAGGTGACAGGTGAGCCCACAGGATGATGCCTGCACCCAGCAACACCTGAGCAAGTGTCCTGCGAGCCAGTGCTAGAATCGAGAAGTGGACGCTTCATTTTCCTGGTAACTTTGCCTTATCCTTTCCCACAGACTGACTTATGAGGTAAATATCAAAGATAAAAATGTGAAAAGATAGGTTTTATTCATCAAAAGTGAACAGCAACAGGCACATATTAAAATGAGTCTGGCAAAGCCTTTTACAAATGGCTTTACACTCAAGCTTTCTCCCAAGAAAATGGCTGTTGCAACAAACTGTAAACATAATTAATAAACAGTCTTTTACAGTAACAAGGGAAATACAATTGAACTAAAAGAAAGCACCAGTTTCTCTTAAAACTAGATTACAGTTGTGCTTACTATACATAAAACAATTTAAAACAAATTACAAAAGTGGAATGTTTGTTAAATTTAAAATTAGTCCTTAGATTTTTTTTTTTGTCCTAGAAAACATCTGTTCACATCAAAAGGCCCGTCGAAGGGGAACATTTCGTCAAAGGGAGGGATGAGAAAACAATGCACTTTTTTTCAAATCAAAACAAGAAGTTTGGTCACTTAGCTTGGTGCATAGTTAAGGCATCTGGCGTCTAGAGCCATCTCTCACGGCCGACCTCCCTTCCCCTCCCACGTGTGGCTGCTCACTACGTCACATTCTACAATAATAAATAAAAGCCAACATCTCCGATCCTTGCCACGTGGATAAATAGAACACATGCACAGTCACACATGCACGAGTGTGCCCCAAACACACATCCACACACACACAACATACCTCTCACTCCCTGCAGTGAGAGGGACTTTAGTACCCTTGCTCTGAAGGACACACTGGCCCATCCCACTTTATTTCAGATTGGCAATACCCTGAGCTGATTATGGTGTTTTAAACATTCCACCTTTTTTTTTTCTTGCATGTGCAGGTCAAGTGTACAGTAGTGAAAACAACATGCAATGTCTTCACCGCGGAATCATAATACAGCTAGGACACTGGGGTTCTGTCCCACCCGCCCCAAATTAAAAACGAAAGAGTTAAAAAAAAATTGCATTGCCAAACAGCACTGGAGTGAAAGCTCGGCGGCACTCTATGATAAATGCTCAGTTTCCAGTGCACGAAATAAAACCAGAGCAAATGGGAGGCTTTGGTGGCATCCGAAGAAAAAAAAGGCAGACTAGGGGAGGCGGGGAAAGAGCTGCAGTTTTAGGTTTGATCTTCAGAATTCTTAGTGGTTCCTTCACAATCATGCTCCAAGGCAAATTGAGAACCATATTTCAAGAGTTGGTTTGTAAACATTGAGTCCTGCCAGAGGTGCAGACACTGGGCACTTCACATTTCCATTTTCTCCGAGAGAATCAGTGGAAGGTACAGATACACACTGTTTGCATCAGGCTGGATAAATTCCGACGATTTCTGCTGAAGGCTTCAGTTCAAGCTTCACGATGATGCTTTGAAGAGCACACGGGTTACCGCAATACTTCCTGCAAAAACTTCCTCGCTTATTCCCTCCGTTTTGCTCCTGCCAGGCGCTGCCTCTTCAAGGTCTCCCACGAAAAGCCAAATGCATATTGCTGTAGGTTCGGGTCTTGTCATTAACAAGTGGGTTCAAATGATCCAACAGAGGAAATCTTGGAAATAAATAATGCTGGCATCATTCATTTCCCTTGGCAGTCAAGAGTAATTTCTCTCACCTCAAGACCCCATTTCACATTTCTAACAACCTCTAGGAGGCATCTGTCCACTGGTTCTGGGGGTTAGGATAACCGGTTTTCCTGAGGTAATAACTGTGAGCTCAACTCCTCGAACGCAGCCTCAGTGTCCTCGCTGCTGGACTGTTCCCTCTGCAGCCCCTTCCAGCTGGCTTTGTTCAGCCCCACGTGTCCGAGCATTGTCTGGGACAGCCTGGTATTGGAGAACCGGGCCCATTCCGTGAACAGAGGCTCCACGAGATAGGTCATAAAACCTGAGAAAACAAGGAGAAAAGGCCTGTGTGTTCTGAAACTTTCAAATGTCGATACAGCGTTTACTCTCTTAAGTCCTATTCCAGTACTACCTAACTCTATTCCAGTACTACCTAACTCTTATTTTTCAAGACGTGTGTGAAAATTTACATACCTTCTCGAAGAATCTATGTAAGCAACGTAATGAAACTTGAAGTGAAGGTGAGCTGACAAATGCAGCACATCTCTTCTGATGATTCCTCTCAGCTGCACCAACCACATCCTTCTATTAATGTTTCAGCAAAACCATGGTGGCCCTGCAACAGGGCTCAGCGGGTCCGAGGGCTGATTCCCACAAGACCGCTAGAGCTAAGGGGAGGGTTTCCCGGGCTGTGGGTGACGAGACCGGAACCGAGGTGCAGCAGCTCTACCATCAGTGGGGGGTGATCATCACCCCTGGTCATGAGCACAGGGGGGCTTCTATGTATTGATACCTCAGAATTTATAAAGCAAAAACTCACGACACCATGGCTTCCCTGGTGGCCTGGTGATAAACAATCTGCCTGCCAATGCAGGAGACCTAGGTTGGGAAGATCCCCTGAAGGAAGAGATGGCAACCTGCTCCAGTATCCTTGCCTGGGAAATCCCATGGACAGAGGAGCCTGGCATGTTACAGTCCATGGGGTCACAAAGAGTCAGACACTACTTAGCAACTAAACAACAACATGACACCAAGTACGAGTCTAAGAAGAACAAGGATTAATTTAAACCATTACTAAAGTGAACACTGGAAGTGTACCAGGGCCTACTTTATGGACAGTTCATACAACCGATCTCCCTTAATTCAGAGTCAGAAAAGGAAAGGCGATTGCAGGACAGTCTGCATCTCTGGGTCACACAGTACTCGAGCCCACACTGTATCTGACTTAATACTACTACACAGTATCTTACACAGGGTGAAAGAAGCCTCCTAGGAAACACCTTAATAATCAAATCATATATATTAGGAGAAATATATAACATATATATTAGGAGAAATACAAAATCATCTTCCTAAACTTTTGATCAAGGACAGGAAAATATACATTCAAATTCTGTCACTGTTAACAGTTTTAAATTTTTCTTCATCTCTGAAACTTTCTTCTCAGGGAAGGACTCTATGGACCACAAACTACACATGGTCCACTTAGCCAACAACAAGAAAATCTCACTGCTGGGAATTCCCTGATGGTCCGTGCTCCCAATGCAGGGGGCCTGGCTTCGAGCCCGGTCAGGGCACTAGATCCCGCATGCCACAACCCAGAGCTTGCATGTTGCAAGTAAAGATCCCACATGTTGTAATGAAGACTAAAGATCCTACAATTAAGACCTGGTGCAGCCAAATATTTTTTAAATGTCATGGAAATAAAGCAGTTAGCACGCACTACTTTTAATCAGAAAAGTCATATATGGTCTGATGGTTGAATTTTTAAGTGCACCAATTCTGGTCTCTGAAGTAGCAGTGACGATACTGGAAACATGGCTTTCTTCCGTGTCTCCCATCTCCTCCACACGTTAACTGAGAACCTACTCTATGCCAGGCACTGCTTTGGGCTGGCCAGGGCTCAGCAGTGAACAGTCGAGATGTGCCTGCCACGGGGAATGTTCTGGTGAGGAGAGAGAGGACACGAGAAAAACGTCACTACTGTGGTGAGAGAGAGAGCATTTCAGCCTCTGGCAGCAGCCCCCTCATACCCCCGGTCAGGTTGAAACTGCGCTGGGAGCCCCAGTGCCGTTTCTAGGTGCCGTAGTCAGGTCATGAGCAGCCGGGGTCTTGGACCCTAATGTAGGACCTTATTACCACTGGTTTCACAGGATCCATTTTCTTTTTTAAAAATGGAATAGTATTCAGCCTTTAAATTTTTTTTTTAAAAAAACAACATTTATTTGTGGCTGTGCTGGGTCTTCATTGCTGTACAGGCTTTTCTTTAGTTGTGGTGTGCGGGCTTCTCATTGCAGTGGCTTCTCCTGTTGCACTGGCAGGCGGATTCTTAACCACTGGAAGGCCTGGATCCCTGTTCTTTGATTTTCCCACTGTTCCAACCGGCTGAGAGTATCTGCATCCTGTTTCTCCCATCCAACAGACTAGCTGTCTCTCCAGGCTCTCTGTTCCCTGGGATTCTCTGCGGTCTTAAGCACTTGGTAACAGCACCCAGGCTGGGGCCACAGACACAGCCAGGAGGCCCTCTGGACTCATGAGCAGTCCAACCACTTGTGAATCCACTTAATTGTCCCTGTCTACGTGCCCCTCTCTCTGCTCGTCCCAGACATCACAGGGCGCCGTGTCACGTGCCTCACTCTCACCCAAGACACAACAGACCCAGGGCTCCTATCACAGAAGAAAACTATCGACTCAACATGATTTCTGCTCACTGACCACACGCTGGCTCCAGGTAACTGCTGCTTAGCACAGTTTTATTCTAACAGCTCCCTAACTTACCCTAGGAGGAGAATCTTTCCAAGTCCCACTTTCCCTTAGGATTTGAGGTCACAAAGACCAACACCTGCTAACTGTATAAACTGGGCAAACTGGAAGAAGAGGAGCCCAGCAGCACTTGTCTTGGGTGGCTGTGAATCAGGAGCTGCCCAACCACTTGTGAGTCCACTTAACTGTCTCAGGACAGCCCACGTGCCTGGGACTCCTGCCTTCACACAGTTGTGGCTGTGCCGAGCCCAGTGGGGTCCCAAGTTGCTGTAGGTAAACGAGAGGGAGGATGCTAGGGAGGCAACTTGAGGCCAGGTTACAGGGGCCTGTGCGCAGTGCTGCAGAGTCAGCTTCAACCAGCAGGTGGCGCTGAAGAGCCCGAGGTCGCGAGTGTTCACTGACAATCGGGTCTAGTGGTTCTAGAATGACAGATTTTTTGGGGGTGGGGGTGGGGGGAGTGCTGCACTGGATCTTCATTGCTGTGCACGGGCTTTTCTCTAGTTGCAGAGAGCAGACGCATGGGCTCTGCTGCCCTGCAGCATGTGGGATCTTCCCGGACCAGGGATCAAACCTGTGTCCCCTACATTGGCAGGCAGATTGTTAACCACTGGACCACCAGGGAAGTTCCTATTCTTTCCATTTTAGAACAGAAAGTTACTGCAACCTGCTCTGTTTCTTTTTTAACTATTTAATTTCCGGCTGTGCTGGGTCTTCTTTGCTGTGCACGGGCTTTCTCTAGTTGTGCTGTGCAGGCTTCTCAGAGCAGTGACTTCGTTGTTGCAGAGCCGGGGTCTAGGCACACAGGCTTTAGTGGTTGTGGCACTTAGGGCTCAGTAGATCTTTCCCAACCAGGGATCACATCTGTATCCCCTGCAGTGGAAGGCAGATTCTTAACCACTGGACCATCTGGGAAGCCCTGCTCTGCTTTTTATCAACTAAAATCAAATGAGACTAAATTGTAAGGGTAAAAAAAAAAATCCAGGAATAAGATCTCTTAAATTATTTAAAAATTAGAAATAAGCATTTTAATACTTATATTTCAGATGTACCGCTCTTCCTGACAAAATTAAAGTCAATGGCATTTTAAAAACCAGTTATATCTGAGTATGTATAGTTACCAATCTGGATGTTGGCAACTGATTCAGTCTGACGATCGCAGAGTGGACTCACACCCAAATGATACTTTTTTTCTATATCTCCTAGAAATTTAAAAAAGAGAAAGAGAATTCTTTATGTGGAATACACCTTATTGGTTAAAAATATAATTAAAGTCTTCATCTTACCTGTAAATTCCTTAGTAAAAATGTAACATACTTAATCCTCATGAGAGGATGCCTTCTAAATTAGTTCTTTTTTAAATTTTAAGTTATTCACACACAGAAAAGGTTGCCAAGCTGATAACCTATTTCAAATGGAGAGGGTGGAAAACTTAACTAGATGTTATCCCAGGATTGTAATTCTGTCACATCACTTTAGTTTAAAACTTAAGATATCTAAAAGGAAGATGCATGGAATGAAGATCTTTATCTTTCTGGCTTTAATTCACAAAACATGTCCTATGGCCACACCCTTCACACAGGACAAGGATGGAGCAAGGGCAGGACAATCTCTCTGTGCAGCAAAACTTCCAAACTTGCTCTATGTCTATTCATGAACGCACACACATCAGATCATTTCAAAAAACAACTGCTGATTTTCAAAACAGGTCCTCAATTTGTGCATTATTGGTTCTACATACATCTATTGTGAACTGTCACTAAAACTATCAGGCACCTACTGCTAGACTCTACAGTTGTCTAGCAGTTATTCTAAGTTATTTTAATTGTCTAAGTTATTTTATTCATGTGATGCTAAAAAATGAAATGAACAGATGATCACTCAATACTCAATACTGTAACTTGCCTTGATGGAAGAATTCCTCTGTTACTTTTTCACTCCACTGCTTGCTTAATTCCCAGGTCCGACATGGGTTACAAATATCGGCACACTTCAAAGCCATCTAGCAAGCAAAATATTGAAACTGTCTTAAGAAAACAAGTAAAACTTCAAATGTACTAAGTTTAAGTATACTCTAATAGTGGAGAAAAGAACACCTTAAAAAAGAAAAAGGAAATGTTGCAACAGGACATCTATCCTTTACACTGAGTTTGGGGCTTTCCTGGTGGCTCAAATGGTAAAGAATCTGCCTCTAATGCAACAGATGCAAGTTCGATCCCTGGGTCAGGAAGATCGCCTGGAGAAAGAAACGGCAACCCACTCCAGTGTTCTTGACTGGAGAATTCCATGGACAGGGGAGCCTGGTGGGCTATTGTCCACGGGGGTGAAAACAGTTGGGTACAACTGAGCAACTTTCACACTGAGTTTATGATACTGTTAGTTATAGCAATCATTTTATAGAGGTGCTGAAAGCCTACTAACCAAATTGAAAACACACTTGATAATCCCAGAGAGCTAACACAAAACTGTATTAATCAGAAAGCTACAAACCAATCAGTCGTTTCTCATTTTTCATATGTGAGGACTTGTTAAAATAAAATGCTGTTTGGGACTTCCCTGGCTATCCAGTGGTTAAGACTCTGTGCTTCCAATGCAAGGGGCACAGGTTCAATTTCTGGTCAGGTAACTAAGATCCCGTGTGCTATGTGGCGCAGCCAAAAAATTAAAAAAAAAAACAAACTGCTACTGTTCTGGGACTGCATCTTGTAAACACTGCTTTTGTTAGAATCTCAAGTGTGAAAAAGACAGAAGTGATGGCCCTTTCCTGGGCAGCCTTCTGTGACGCTTTGCAGACCACAGTTGGCCCTCAAGATTTAACCACTCAGAGAACTTCATGAGAATATTTCATTTTCATTCTAATGATCTGCCCTAGAAATACAATCTTTCTGGGCCTCATTTCACCTGTAAGACCAAATGCCTATGCCTGGCATCTTCCAAATGTAGATCACCCTTGTCCAGATGGGCCCGAAACAAGGATAAGTATTCATTCTGGCGGCTGATGTCTGTGGCCAGTATCAGAGCGCCTATCTGAGCCTCCATCTGTTGTCTGGAAGTAGAGAAACAGAGAAACACAAGGCTTTCAGTTGAATAGCTACTTCTTAATTATTCTTCCCTTAATCTCAATACTCAGAAAGCTTTATTGAGCTCTAAGATATTCTGCCATTCAACTTTTAACCTACCGCAAAACATGGGTTTTAAGGAACGCATTTTAAAAACCTACTAAAATGGTCAAACTAAGACCAGGAGAGCTTGTAGGAAAATACCACTAGGCAAACACTCCGAAAGGAAGGCCTTAAGGTGGAATTATATGCCTTAAAAGAAGGAAGTCTGAGCGGGGCTAAGATGGCGGGGGAATAGGACAGGGAGACCACTCTCTCCCCCACAAATTTATCAAAAGAACATCTGAACGCTGAGCAAACTTCACAAAACTACTTCTGAACGCTGGCAGAGGACGTCAGGCATCCAGAGAAACAGCGCATTATCTTCGAAAGGAGGTAGGAGAAAATATAAAAGATAAAGAGACAAAAGAGTTAGGGACGGAGACCCTTCCCGGTGAGGGAGTCGTAAAAGAGAAGTTTCCAAACACCAGGAAACCCTCTCACCGGCGGGTTTGGGGGAAGATTTTGAATCTCGGAGGGCAACATAACTGGGAGAAAAAATAAATAAAACTCACAGATTACGGGCCTAAAGGCAACTCCCAGCAAAGAACCCCAGACGCTCGCATCCGCCACCAGCAAGTGGGGGCTGAACGGAGAGAAGCGGGCGGCATTGCTTAGGGTAAGGACCGGGCCAAATGCCCTGAGGGCAATCTGCGGGAGCTAACCTGAGATAGTAACCTAAACTGTGGGACAGCCAGAGAGAGAGAACTATCCCGCGAAAAGCCCAAATCTAAGGCACTGCCGGCCCGCTCACAGAACAAAGGACTGAGCGATACCAGAGGAGAGCTAGCCGGCTGCGGACCGCCCCATCCCCCGCCGGACACAGCGGGCAGGCGGGGCCCGCCAGAGCCGAAGAGGGGCAAACTCGGCCCCAAAGAGGGCACCCCCTGCCAAGCTGCAAACAGGCTCCCAGTTTCTAAGCAAAGATTGCCTGAGATCCCGGAGGATTGACAGCTGCCGGGAGGGTCGCAGCCAGAGACCTGCTCCCCAGAACTAACACAAAGCACACCGGAGCCGGGAGCGCCCATAAACCAAGGCGGGGACCAGGGAGGTGATAAGCCGCACCGCCCCAACAAGGGAGAGCGCGCTCACCAAACTCCTGGCCGCCTGAGCTGCTCCGACTGGGAATGGCACAAACCACGGGCCCAACCGAGTCTGCGCCTTTGTGGAGTACCCGGGAACCTGAACCTGAGCAGCTTAGACCTGGGAAGCGCACGCATCTCAGGGCCCACTCCCTGGCCGAGTAACCTGAAGCCTGAGCAGGGCAGACTGGGAAAGCACACACGCCGTGAGCGGGGGCGAACCCAGTGCAGCCGAGACACTGCGAGCTCTCCACACACACGCCAGTGATATAGGTTTGCAGTGTTCCTCCCTCCCCACAGCACGACTGAACAAGCGAACCTAAAGAGACCACCTCTGCCCCTTTGTTGCAGGGCAGAAATTAGACACTGAAGAGACCTGCAAACAGAAGCCAAATAAACAGAGGGAAGCACTTTGGAAGTGACAGGCCAACAGATTAAAATCCATGTAGTTATCACCGACTGCATTGAAAGGGGCCTATAGAAGTTGAAAAGTATAAGCAGGAACAAGGATCTATCTGAAACTGAACAGACCCCACACTGCTCACAACAGCTCCAGAGAAAGTCCTGGATATATTTTTACTATTATCATTTTTTTTTTTTTTTAATTTATAAAAAATTTTTTTTTACTTTTTTCTTTAAGTACTCTGTTACACCTTTAATTTTCATTTTTATAACCCACTATTACCTTGCAAAAAAAAAACCCCTATTTTTAAAGCAAACTGCATACATATATCTTATATTTTTTTGTGATTTTGTTTTCTTTTTTTATATTGTATTTTTTTAAGAGTCTAACCTCTACTCTAGATTTTTAATCTTTGTTTTACATATTTGATATCAACATATTTGATATCAATTTTGTACATTTAAGAACCCAATCTTTAGTACCCATTTTTACTCAGGAGTGGGATTACTGGCTTGATTACTCTCTCCCCCTACTGACGCTCTTTCTTCTCCCCAAGGGAACCTCCATCTCCCACCCTCCTCCTCCTCTTCTCAACCCAATTCTGTGAATCTCTGAGGGTGTTCTGGGCACCAGAAAACACTTCGGGAACAGAATACTGCCCAGATCTCTCTCTCCCCTCTTGATTCCTCCCTTTCTACTCATGCTCACCTCTATTACCTTCCTCCCCCGTCTCTATGTATCTCTGTGAACCTCTCTGAGGGTTCCAGACTGTGGAGAGCACAGAGGGAAGTGCTTACTGGCTTAGACTGCTCTCTCCACATTTGAATTCCCCTCTTCTCCTCCTGGTCACCTCAACCCCCCCCCCCACCTCCCTTCACCTCTCCATGTAACTCAGTGAACCTCTCTGGGTATCCCTCACTGTGGAGAATCTTTTCACCATTAACCTAAAAGTTTTATTATCAATGCTGTATGGATGGAGAAGTCTTGAGGCTACTGCAAGAATAAGACTGAAAGCCAGAGGAAGCATTAATAAGAGATCATCCAAAAGCCTCCACATATACACTGAAACCAAGCTCCACCCAAGAGCCAATAAGTTCCAGAGCAAGACATACCACACAAATTCTCCACCAACGCAGGAACATAGCCCTGAGCATCAATGTATACAGGCTGCCCAGAGGCATACCAAATCCATAGACATCTCAAAACTCAATACTGGACACGCCATTGCACTCTAGAGAGAAGAAATCCAGCTCCACCCACCAGAACACCGACACAAGCTCCCCCAACCAGGAAACCTTGACAAGCCACCCATCCAATCCCACCCACAGTGAGGAACCTCCACAATAAAGAGGAACTTCAATCTATCAGAATACAGAAAGGCCACGCCAAACACAGCAATCTAAACAAGATGAAAAGGCAGAGCAATACTCAGTAAGTAAAGGAAAATGATAAATGCCCACCAAACCAAACAAAAGAGGAGGAGATAGGGAATCTATCTGAAAAAGAATTTAGAATAATGATAATAAAAATGATCCAAAATTTTGAAAACAAAATGGAGTTACAGATAAATAGCCTGGAGACAAGGATTGAGAAGATGCAAGAAATGTTTATCAAGGACCTAGAAGAAATAAAAAGGAGTCAATATATAATAAATAATGAAATAAAGGAGATAAAAGACACTCTGGAGGGAACCAACAGTAGAATAATGGAGGCAGAAGATAGGATAAGTGAGGTAGAAGATAGAATGGTAGAAATAAACGAAGCAGAGAGGCAAAAAGAAAAAAGAATTAAGAAATGAGGAAAACCTCAGGGACCTCTGGGACAATATGAAATGCCCCAACATTCGAATCATAGGAGTCACAGAAGAAGATAAAAGGAAAGGCCATGAAAAATACTCAAGGAGATAATAGTTGAAAATTTCCCTAAAATGGGGAAGGAAATAGTCACAGAAGTCCAAGAAACCCAGAGAGTCCCAAACAGGATAAACCCAAGGCGAAACACCCCAAGACACATGTTAATCAAATTAACAAAGATCAAACACAAAGAACAAATATTAAAAGCAGCAAGGGAAAAACAACAAATAACACACAAGGGGATCCCCATAAGGATAACAGCTGATCTTTCAATAGAAACCCTTCAGGCTAGAAGGGAATGGCAGGACATACTTAAAGTAATGAAAGAGAATAATCTACAACCCAGATTACTGTACCCAGCAAGGATCTCATTCAGATATGAAGGAGAATTCAAAAGCTTTACAGACAAGCAAGAGCTAAGGGAATTCAGCACCACCAAACCAGCTCTCCAACAAATGCTAAAGGATCTTCTCTAAACAGGAAACATGGAAAGGATGTTTAAACACGAACTCAAAACAACAAAGTAAATGGCAACGGGATCATACTTATCAATAATTACCTTAAATGTAAATGGGTTGAATGCCCCAACCAAAAGACAAAGACTGGCTGAATGGATACAAAAACAAGAACCCTATATATGCTGTCTACAAGAGACCCACCTCAAAACTAGGGACACATACAGACTGAAAGTGAAGGGATGGAAAAACATATTTCATGCAAACGGAGACCAAAAGAAAGCAGGAGTCGCAATACTCATTTCAGATAAAATAGACTTTAAAATAAAGGCTGTGAAAAGAGACAAAGAAGGACACTACATAATGATCAAAGGATCAATCCAAGAAGAAGATATAACAATTATAAATATATATGCACCCAACACCACAATATATAAGGCAAATACTAACAAGTATGAAAGGGGAAATTAACAATAACACAATAATAGTGGGAGACTTTAATACTCCACTCACACATATGGATAGATCAACTAAACAGAAAATTAACAAGGAAACACAAACTTTAAGTGATACAATAGACAAGTTAGATTTAATTGATATTTACAGGACTTTCCACCCGAAAACAATCAATTTCACCTTTTTCTCAAGTGCACACAGAACTTTCTCCAGGAGAGATCACATCCTGGGCCATAAATCTAGCCTTGGTAAATTCAAAAAAATTGCAATCATCCCAGTCATCTTCTCTGACCACAATGCAGTAAGATTAGACCTCAATTACAGGAAAAAAACTATTAAAAATTCCAACATATGGAGGCTAAACAACACGCTTCTGAATAACCAACAAATCACAGAAGAAATCAAAAAAGAAATCAAAATATACATAGAAACGAATGAAAATGAAAACACAACAACCCAAAACCTATGGGACACTGTAAAAGCAATGCTAAGGGGAAGGTTCATAGCAATACAGGCGTACCTCAAGAAAGAAGAAAAAAATCAAATAAATAACCTAACTCTACACCTAAAGCAACTAGAGAAGGAAGAAATGAAGAACCCCAGGGTTAGTAGAAGGAAAGAAATCTTAAAAATTAGGGCAGAAATAAATGCAAAAGAAACAAAAGAGACCATAGCAAAAATCAACAAAACTAAAAGCTGGTTTTTCGAGAAGATAAACAAAATTGACAAACCATTAGCCAGACTCATCAAGAAACAAAGGGAGAAAAATCAGATCAACAAAATTAGAAATGAAAATGGAGAGATCACAACAGACTCCACAGAAATACAAAGGATCATAAGAGACTACTACCAACAGCTATATGCCAATAAAATGGACAACTTGGAAGAAATGGACAAATTCTTAGAAAAGTATAACTTTCCAAAACTGAACCAGGAAGAAATAGAAGATCTTAACAGACCCATCACAAGCACGGAAATCAAAACTGTAATCAGAAATCTTCCAGCAAACAAAAGCCCAGGACCAGACGGCTTCACAGCTGAATTCTACTAAAAATTCAGAGAAGAGCTAACACCTATCCTACTCAAACTCTTCCAGAAAATTCCAGAAGATGGTAAACTTCCAAACGCATTCTATGAGGCCACCATCACCCTAATTCCAAAACCAGACAAAGATGCCACAAAAAAAGAAAACTACAGGCCAATATCACTGATGAACGTAGATGCAAAAATCCTTAATAAAATTCTAGCAAACAGAATCCAACATCATATTAAAAAGATCATACATCATGACCAAGTGGGCTTTATCCCAGGAATGCAAGGTTTCTTTAACATCCGCAAATCAATCAATGTAATACACCACATTAACAAATTGAAAGATAAAAACCATATGATTATCTCAATAGATGCAGAAAAAGCCTTTGACAAAATTCAACATCCATTTATGATAAAAACCCTCCAGAAAGCAGGAATAGAAGGAACATACCTCAACATAATAAAAGCTATATATGACAAACCCACAGCAAACATTATCCTCAATGGTGAAAAATTGAAAGCATTTCCCCTAAAGTCAGGAACAAGGCAAGGATGCCCACTTTCACCACTACTATTCAACATAGTTTTGGAAGTTTTGGCCACAGCAATCAGAGCTGAAAAAGAAATAAAAGGAATACAGATACGAAAAGAAGAAGTAAAACTCTCACTGTTTGCAGATGACATGATCCTCTACATAGAAAACCCTAAAGATTCTACCAGAAAATTACTAGAGCTAATCAATGAATATAGTAAAGTTGCAGGATATAAAATTAACACACAGAAATCCCTTGCATTCCTATACAACAATAATCAGACAACAGAAAGAGAAATTAAGGAAACAATACCATTCACCATTGCAATGAAAAGAATAAAATACTTAGGAATATATCTACCTAAAGAAACAAAAGACTTATATATAGAAAACTATAAAACACTGATGAAAGAAATCAAAGAGGACACAAACAGATGGAGAAATATACCGTGTTCATGGATTGGAAGAATTAATATAGTGAAAATGAGTATACTACCCAAAGCAATCTATAGATTCAATGCAATCCCTATCAAGCTACCAATGGTATTTTTCACAGAACTAGAACAAATCATTTCACAATTTGTATGGAAATATAAGAAACCTCGAATAGCCAAAGCAATCTTGAGAAAGAAGAATGGAACTGGAGGAATCAACCTGCCTGACTTCAGGCTCTACTACAAAGCCACAGTCATCAAGACAGTATGGTACTGGCACAAAGATAGAAACATAGATCAATGGAACAAAATAGAAAGCCCAGAGATAAACCCATGCAGCTATGGACACCTTATCTTCGACAAAGAAGGCAAGAATATACAATGGAGAAAAGACAATCTCTTTGACAAGTGGTGCTGGGAAAACTGGTCAACCACTTGTAAAAGAATGAAATTAGAACACTTTCTAACACCATACACAAAAATAAGCTCAAAATGGATTAAAGATCTAAATGTAAGACCAGAAACTATAAAACTCCTAGAGGAAAACATAGGCAAAAACACTCTCCGACATAAATTACAGCAGGAGCCTCCATGACCCACCACCCAGAATATTGGAAATAAAAGCAAAAATAAACAAATGGGACCTAATTAAAATTAAAAGCTTTTGCACAACAAAGGAAACTATAAGCAAGGTGAAAAGACAGCCTTCAGAATGGGAGAAAATAATAGCAAACGAAGCAACAGACAAACAATTAATCTCAAAAATATACAAGCAACTCCTGCAGCTGAATTCCAGAAAAATAAACGACCCAATCAAAAAATGGGCCAAAGAACTAAACAGACATTTCTCCAAAGAAGACATACGGATGGCTAACAAACACATGAAAAGATGCTCAACATCACTCATTATTAGAGAAATGCAAATCAAAACCACAATGAGGTACCATTTCACACCAGTCAGAATGGCTGCTATCCAAAAGTCTACAAGCAATAAATGCTGGAGAGGGTGTGGAGAAAAGGGAACCCTCTTACACTGTTGGTGGGAATGCAAACTAGTACAGCCACTATGGAGAACAGTTTGGAGATTCCTTAAAAAACTGGGAATAGAACTGCCATATGACCCAGCAATCCCACTGCTGGGCATACACACCGAGGAAACCAGAATTGAAAGAGACACGGGTACCCCAGTGTTCATCGCAGCACTGTTTACAATAGCCAGGACATGGAAGCAACCTAGATGTCCATCAGCAGACGAATGGATAAGGAAGCTGTGGTACATATACACAATGGAATATTACTCAGCCATTAAAAAGAATACATTTGAATCAGTTCTATTGAGATGGATGAAACTGGAGCCCATTATACAGAGTGAAGTAAGCCAGAAAGAAAAACACCAATACAGTATACTAATGCATATATATGGAATTTGAAAGATGGTAACAATAACCCTATATGCGAGACAGAATAAGAGACACAGATGCATAGAACAGTCTTATGGACTCTGAGGGAGAAGGTGAGGGTGGGATGTTCTGGGAGAATAGCATTTGAAACATGTATATTATCATATGTGAAACAGAACACCATTCCAGGTTTGATGCATGAGACAAATGCTCAGGGCTGGGGCGATGGGATGACCCAGAGGGATGGGATGGGGAGGGAGGTGGGAGGGGGGTTCAGGATGGGGAACACATGTAAACCCATGGCTGATTCATGTCAATGTATGGCAAAAACCACTACAGTACTGTAAAGTAATTAGCCCCCAACTAAAATAAATAAATTTATTAAAAAAAAAAAAAAAGAAAGTCTATGTACAATTGGCATGTTGCTTGAGAAAATTTTTTGCTGCGATATAGGGAATAACTTTGGATTCTTTGTTGGTGCCTGAGATGCAGGAGGAGGATCAGATTGGGGAGGAACAGACTATTCGACTACTGACTTCTGCAGACATGAGAAAATATGTCTGAGTAAACCCTAATGAAGCTCCACCAAGCAATGTAATAAAATTTAGATTCAATTATATTTTCAGAGCCAAATTCAATTCAAGAATCAATTATCTGTAAGACTATTCAAATTTTCTGGAAGGGAAAATTTAACATGTTAATGCAGATAACAAATATATCATCTAAAAAGCTTTCTCAAGTCAAATAGGAAGAATGTTTAAAAATTCCTTTTGTTTCAATGGGCCATCGCCAATGTTTTCTTTGTATAATGATCAGTTAAGAGCTGATCATTATAGATTAAAAAGCTCACAATATCGAATATTAAATAAAACCCTAAAGAAAGAAGACATAAAAGGATGCGACTGTGTAGTATTCCCGATTTTCAGTTTTTATTTGAAATAAATATGAGAATTCAACAGGGTTAACATCAAATGCGAAACATGATAAAAAGGGAATAATAAAGCGAACAATTTAATCCATCTTATTCAAGAAAAAGAGCATTTATCTACACTAACACCAGTTAGTATATGGTGGTTTAAATAGTTTTTACATATTTGTACGACAAGAAGAAACAATTTTACTTACCAGAAGTTTTGTCAAACTCCAAATGGTAGCCATGAATACAGACTTTAAAACATTTTAAAAAGTCCACTTTTTTTTTTATGATCATTACCAAAAACCATTGTTTTTTTTTATAAAGTTCTTTTAAATTGAGAAAGGAAAGAAAAGCAAAGAGCAGTGACAGTCACTTAAACCCTGACACCCTAACACATTTTTACGTTCCCCTTTCTCTAGAATTAGGCAGCTGATACCCAGTGACATCATTTCCCCAGGTCACCTTCTCGGGATGAGACATCATTAAAAGCTTTTGTTGGTGGACCAATGATATGAGATTCTGTTGACAACACCACTATATTGGGCTCCTTTACGTTAGTGCTTTTTGTCAGCTTTTCAACTGGCGTGTGTGTGTGCGCGTGCGTGCGTGCGTGTGCGCGCGTGCGTGTGCGCGTATGCTCAGTTGTTCAGTCGTGGCCGACTCTTTGAGAGCCTATAGACTGTAGCCCTTGAGGCTCCTCTGTCTGCGGGATTCTTCAGGCAAGAATACTAGAGTGGGTTGCCATTTCCTCCTACAGGGGACCTTCCTGACCCAGGAATCAAACCTGTGTCTCCTACATTGGCAGGTGGGTTCTTTACCACTTAGCCACCTGGGAAGCCCCACTCAAATGGCCTGCTTGACATCAAATGGCAATGATGTCTAAAAAAAATATATATATATTAAGTTTTCCATTCTTTCTCTTATTTTTCCTAAAACAGATTTTAATGAATCTATTTCTCATACAGATTGTTCACTTTCCATCCAATTTACCTTTACATTAAGGTTTTATTCAAGAGTATAAAGTGGAAATACGTAATTCTATTTACATAAATAAGCGGTAAACATGACTGAGCCATTGTGTATCTAGAGTGCATTTTGTAGTATCTGTGGATTGCTCCTTCATAAAAATTCACTGAAAAAAAAAGTTACTGACTGTATTTCAGAATAGGTGTAAATTACTAAAATTTTGATGCAAATTTGTAAAATAAGATAATTTACCCCCAGACAGTAAAGAATCCACCTGCAATGTGGGAGACCTGGGTTCGATCCCTGGGTCAGGAAGATCCTGTAAAGAAGGGAATGGCTACCCACTCCAGTATTCTTGCCTGGAGAATCCCATGGACAGAGGAGCCTGGTGGGCTATAGTCCATGAGGTTACAAAGAGTCAGACATGGCTAAGCAATTTTCATTTTCACCCCCAAATTGTGGAATACCTGAATATAACGACATAATCTTAAAAACTTTAAATAATTGTTTTTCCAACTTAATATCCACAGTTCATAACTAATTAATTTTGTCTTAACCTACCTGCTTTCTAATGGCATATGTGAGAATAAACCGGATTCTCTCAATAACCCCACTGCAGATCTCCAGTGGTGATTTTCCAGAACTGAGGTATTCTACCAAAAACAAAAAAAGGGCAGATCTGAATTAGCAAAGGGTAAGTCTTTTCTGAACATAAAGCAATATTTCTAAGTAATATCAAGCTGGTTAAAATTCTAACATTCACTGAGAACTGATTTACTTTCACTCCTTTAAAACATGACCCATTTTCTAGAATGCAAGAATATGAAACTTTGAGGAAGAGCTTGCACTTACCTTGTATAAAGTTGCCAGGTAATGGTTAGTTTTAATGAGGAAAGGTTGATTAACACCTGGATGATCCAGATCATGAGTGGCTGCTGCTATTAAGCTCAGCAAGATGTCCCAAGGTGTTACAGAGTTGGCAAGCTAGATGGTGGCAGGGAATAACTGATTATAGACGTGTCTGCAACGAATTGCACCATGACAACAGCTGTTCTAAATCAGCCCTGAATGAGACTGTCCACGGTCTCCTCCCCTCAGGTTTCTCAGACTGTCTGTCCAGGCCAAGGCGTGCCTGCCACATGCTGTCCATGCTGTGAGGCGTGGTATGATGCAGTCCCCTGCTCACGGGGAGGGCATGGACCCTTACGGCTCACCCTTACACTGCTTCATTTGAAACAAGCGTAACTAAGATGACAGCTAAAGTATAAACCATCTTTTTGAGTATGTTCATGGTGAAAAGTGTTTAAAATAGGATGATCAGGGCTACACAGGCAAAAAGTGTTTCACATCACCACTGCCAGACGTGCACGGGTTAAGACAGCATCTGCATCCGTGTTCACCCCTGCACACTCTCCCCTCTAGTGCCCGGCATCGCTCCCCTCTGCTCCCCGGCCCTGGCTTCCGGCTGGGCATGGCCAATGGGAGGGTGAGGCCACCACAGCCCATGGACTAGGACTAGGTCCACCCCCCCACCCACCCACTCGGGTCCCCTGGAATGCAGCAGCACTTAGTTCCATCGGTCCACTTCATCCACTGATGATGAAGTACCAATTTCTCCCACAAGACTGTCAAAGAGAAACTTGAGGCTTGGTCCAGAGTATATATATTTTTTTCTCCAGAGTACTTTTTTACAGTTTAATTTAAAAATTGAGGCAGCTGGGTGTACGTGGATAAAATGTATCCATTTTATCACTGTGTATGAATGATGCCACAATAAAGTTGGTGTTTTTTAACTGGGGTATTTTCACATATTCCACGATCTCTTGAAAAATCAGAAGAGTGGCACCCATGTGGTTGTATTCTTGCAGTTGGCATCAACTGGCACAGACTGGCCCTGTCAGCCTGCTTCCCTCCCAACATCTAGCTGGAACTAAGACTCCAGGAGAGACGAGTCTAGAAGCAGGCCTAAGGGTGGGCAGATGTAACTTCACCAGATCTAGAACAGGAAACGTCCATGAGCAAACACGGCTTCCATTACATCTATGGCTGATGACCCCCAACTCTGACTTCTCTGTTTTACTGCAGACTTCTGTCCACCTCTTCACTAGATCCCTGCAGTTGGATATGGCAGGGACACTATATATAACCACACACATCCACAATGGAGCTCACCATCTCCCTGGCCCTCTCCCCTCTTCTACCTTCTCTCCCTCACAGCGATTCCCACCTGCCCCTCAGCTGCTCAGGGCGGTGTCCACTCACCCCTCTCCCTATTTCACCCCCCAGAGGCATCCAGACACCACATCCTCCTTATTCTGATTTCTGAAGACCTCACCAACCACCTACCTCTCTCCTGCCCCACGGCTACAGAAACAGCCCCTCATGGGCAGCGTCCGGGTTGCTGGTCTTGTCTGTTTTGTTCTCCCTCCACAGCCAGGACAGTTCTGTAAAGTTTCCCACTTCACTCCCACAGCGCCCTATTCATCACTGGACACGATACCAATGCCATCCCTGCCCTCATGGAGCTCAGTGTAATTGCCAGATGACTCGCGTGGAGACGCCGGATGGCTTGGCCCTCGCTTGGGCTTCTGCAGCCTTGCTCTCGACAATTACCTCGATTTTCTAGCTTAAAGTGTGATTAAAAATACAGCCACATTTGGAAACTTGATCCAGCTACATCTCATTTCCGCAAAGGAAGCTTCTGAGTCTGATTAAATCACCAACTTAGGACTTCCCAGGTGGCTCGGTGGTTAAAAAAAAAATCCACCTGCCAATGCAGGAGACGTGGGTTCGATCCCTAGGTTGGGAAGATCCCCGGGAGGAGGAAATGGCAACCCACTACAGTATTCTTGCCTGGAGAGTCCCATGGACAGAGGAGCCTAACGGGCTATAGTCCATGGGGTCACAAAGAGGTGGACACGACTGAGTGACTAAACAACAACAAAATCACTAACTTAAGGAAGCGTTTGAAATTAAATCAAGAGAATTTTCTCAGGGTTTTGGCTGACTGTAAACATCAGCATCTTACCTTAGGTTCTTTTAGGTAACAGTGCATGGCCTGAGTAACATCAGCAGCGTGGACTGCATTGTGGTAAGGATTCTGACTGTGGTAATCTTCTTGAATCATCACTGCATCAAAGGAAAAAAGACCCCAAATTTAAGTGCAAACAGGAGGCATTTACAAGTGCAAAAATTGCAACAATTATGTATTTCCCACTTACCCTATTCATGTGGCTATCAGCTAACTATTCAATTCAGAGAGATGATAACCACTTCATAACTCACATGAACACCACTGTGACTAACTCGTTTGAAACTTTTAAAATGAGAAGGTATTCATGTCAAATTTATAAAATTATTTTTTTCTTCTTCTCTTTTAAAATGTCAATCTCATTGTGCCAAACTCCTTCGACTGTCGTTTACTTTAAAAAGAATTTCTTAGTTAAATAAAAGGAGTACAATTCATTCAGCAAATACATATTGTGCTAGGTGCTGTTCTAGGAACTACGAATTCATTAGAGAACAAAAATCTTTGATGCAATACTAGCACAGATGTTGGGAATGTGTGTGGATTCCAGGATGCTTCATCAGTGAGGTGAGTTCTGGATCTGGAGTTAGTTGTTTACGAGTGCGGGAAGGATGACCTGTTGATCTGCCTTCTCTGCTCGGTGTCGGTTATGCTAACCGTGAAAACGTAGATGAGGAAGACGGGTCCAGCCAAACCCGCCACCATCGAACCTGCACTCAGCCCGGTGGTACCTGGGTACAGGGAGCCAACCCCAGAGTGGTAAACTAGGACACACAGGTGAGGGGCGAAGAGCATTGGAATGGACTCTGACTCCATCCTTTAAAACAGCTGTTTAAACACTCCTGTAATATCTATTTTTGTATGTGCTTTTATAATTTATCTATTAGTACATATTACAGACATACAATTTATAAATAAATATGCATTAGAAGTCTCTCAAAAAGTCCTAGATATCTTCTCTTAGTTAGCTACTTAAGAGGAAAGAAAATATTCTCTTTTTCCTTAAAAAAATAAGAAAGACTCCTTATGCTAATTTTCTTCTAACACATTTATTTGGTGAAAGACTTCAATTTCCTTCCTGGCAGAGTGCTCTTAAATATCACTCTGCACATTAAAACATAGTCAAAATAATCCTTGGAGGTTGCTGTCAAGAGATTTCAGGGATCAGGAAAAAGAGAAGATCCAAGTGCCACATACCTGATCATTTAAGGTTTTAATCTCTGAGAACTGAGGAAAGGACAGAAGTTGTGTTGTCTTTCTGAGAAAGTTGTGGCTGACATGAGGAGACTGTGGGCAGAGGGGCTCCAGCTCCTCACCAGGCCCCTGAGGCCCCCACCCATGGCCCTGGGCCCTCACAGCTTCCCCACCCAGAAGTGCGTACCCCCTCTGACCGGCTCTGGCCATAGGGTTGTGGTGGACAGGAAGGTGCCAGCGTCTAGCCTGGGCTCTCGGGGTCTGGGCGCACCAGCGGTCTCCTGAAAACTGGCCACTGCACTTTGAACAAGCTCGGCTTGTTGTAAAATAATAATTTTTCAAAAAAAAATTATTTATTTCGCTACATTGGATCTTAGCTGCAGCATGCGGGATCCAGTTCCCTGACCAGGGATCGAACCCAGGCCTCCTGCATTGGAGCACTGAGTCTTAGCCACTGGACCACCAGGGAAGTCCCTATTTTTTGTTTTTAATGTGAGTCTGTTATGGTGCCAAACTCCTCTGCCTCCCTTTAATTTAACAGAACATGTAGAGCTGAGCTGTGTCAGGCCTCGTGCCCCTGGGGAGGGCCCAGCCGAGACCAGTAAAGTTGCCATGCGGCTCATCCAGCGTCCAGGGCAGGGACTCAAACAAGCTCAGCCAGACCAGGAGCAGCCCAACAGACTCAGGGCTCCCTACATGTGTGTTGCTTCGAAACACTAACTTTGGAGTGGTTAGTTTTAAAGCCATAGCTGATATAACCAAGAGAAAAGGTAACAAGTTCCTGTATAAATATTACTCTTAAATGGATTAGAATCACTTACCTAAAAATCTACGAAGTTTCATCATATCTAAATGGAAGTACTCAATTAATCCATGGAGACTAAATAAATGAAAGGTTAAACTTACTAGACTATTTCCTAAAAAGAAAGAAGAAGAGACATTAGTAGAAATACAAGCTATTAATAAGATAACTGCACTGTGCTTCCAAATAAGGGTTTGAATATACAACATAAAGAGTACTAAGTCCTACTTTTTGTCCATCTAAAATTTACATCTCATTTTACCAGTTTTGAATTTTAAATATCACATCTTTTTTTTTGTTCTAAGAAAAATTTTTTTGGTTTTATTTTTCAAAAATCAAACAACTACAAGATAAATAATTAGAATTGATAGAAAACTTTGAAAATTATCCACACTGAGTAAATTTAATTCAGTTTCCCAAAGCACCTAAAACCTCCTTGCAACCATCCCCCTAACTGAGCAGGCGTGTCCCAGAGCAAAGCATCTTGACTGCAGATGCTGTATTATTTAACAATTAAATAGACTGTATATTTAAAGGTGTGTGAGCTCATATATTACTGCCAGCATTCAGACAATAACATACACATGATTCTGTATTCTCAAAAGAAATCTATGATTCTTACAAACATATATATATATATATATATATATGTGTATATATATATATATATATATAAGACCCAACTAGTCCCACAATGAAAATTTGTAGTAATAATATTTACGAAGAATGTTAAAGGTCTACTGGGCTAAACTAATTACCCAAAACTGGCTGACTAACTGTTGAGAAGCCCATGGCTGAGGAAAAAAAGCAGATTAACTGGAACAATGTCTGCATGAGCAACATGGCAAAGGATGTGGCTGCCAAGAGAGCTCTCTCTTAAACACCACCGGACTTATCATCTTCAAACGGAAAGAAAAAAACCATTTCAAATCTTCTACCTTTAAGAAGTGAAAAGTTAAAATGCATTCAAATTTTGGTAACACACTACTGGTGCAAACATGAGCCCATGTGATCTAGAGTCAGGTGAAGAAGTGGGCTATGATCCTATTTTTACTGCTGTAACAACCAACTTTTCTTGGGACAGATACATAGATATTTCAGAACGTATAATCAAAAAAAAAATCTGATTTTTAAAAAATGAGCAGAGGATCTGAATCAATGTTTTTCCAAATAAGACATACAAGTGGCCAACAGGTATATGAAAAGCTGTTCACTGATCACCAGGGAAACGCAAATTAAAACTACAATGAGGGATTACCTCACACCTGTCAGAATGTCTATTATCAAAAAGATAAGAGATAACAAGTGTTGGCGAGGGTGTGAAGAAAAGGTAACCCCTTGGTGAACTGCTGGTGGGATTCTTAAGCTGGTGTAGTCACTATGGAAAACAATGGAGGTTTCTTAAAAAATTTAAAATAGAACTACCATATGACTGAGCAATTCCACTTTGGGGTACATATCTGAAGGAAATGGAATCACTATCTCAAAGAGATACCTGTACCCCCGTCTTCACTGAAGCGTTATTTACAATAGCCAAGACATGGCATCAACCTAAGGGCCCACAGATGGATGACTGGATAAAGAAAACATGATATATATGCAATGGAATATTACTCAGGCATAAGAAGCAGGAAATCTTGCCTCATGTAACAAACAGATGGAGTCTGAGGAACTGTGCGCTAAGTGAAAGAGAAAGACAAGTGCCATGTGATCTCACGTCTACGTGGAATCTAAACCCAAACAACAAAGTCCTGAGCTCACAGATACAGAGAACAGATAGGTGGTTGCCAGAGGCGAGGGTGTGGGGAGGTGGACACAGTGTACTGCATATTTGAATGTTGCTAAGATAACAGATCTTAAAAATTCTCATCATAATAAAAAGTTGTAACTTTTATGTGTGGTGACTAGACCCATGTGGTGATTATTTTGCAATATATACAAACAGTAAATCACTACGTTGTATACTTGAAGCTAATATAATGTTATATGTCAATTACACTTCAGTTAAAAAAAAAGGATGTATATTCATTCTCTATATTTAGATAATCATAGGTTCTCTCCAAAACTGTTTCCCAAACCTAATGAAATAAATGACTGATCTCTACGGCCTAAAATAAGTTTTAAGGAAGCTGCAATCCAATGGTAAAACACCCTCATCTGGAATTCAGGCAAATGGCAGTAAGAAAAGCATGCTAAAGTCTTCCCTCCAAGAACCTCAGAGGAATCTGACAAGAACCAAGCTGTCAAACTGCACCACTCATACTAGAATGAAAAACTGCATGCAACATTTTTTCTCATTTTCAGTTCATAAGATTCCAAATGACTTAATACCAGTAAGAACACAAGTCAATGAAATGTATTATTTCAAAGCAAGTGATGCTTAGTTGATATGTTACAACAAGAAATAGGCACTGAAGAAATTATTTTATATGAAAATGGAAACAAACGCTTTCTTGGAAAAGAAAATTTACAACTTAGAGAAAAGTTACCCTATATAAAGACATACCAAAGGACAGGCCTGCCTAAGGTGTTATGGCTCTCAACAGGTTTCAGGATGGGACTCTACATGTAAGGACTGGGCTATGGCAACAACACAGGCCTAGCAATGAGGGCCCTCATGTGTCAGGTGACCTTCAGGGGTGACAAGCCCTATCTTGGTATCTCATGTAACTTAACTCATTCCTGCAAAAGCAACATCTAATATATTCTATGTATGTGTGTGTGTGCGTGTGTGTGTGTGTGTGTGTGTGTGTGTGTGTGTGTGTGTGTGTGTTAGTCGCTCAGTCATGTCGGACTCTTTGCCACCCACTGGACTGTAGCTCACCTGTGTCCATGGGAGTCTGCAGGTAAGAACAGAGTGGGCTGGCATGCCCTTCTCCAGGGGATCTTACTGACACAGGGATCCAACCTGGGTCTCCTGTGTTGCTGGCAGATTCTTTATCATCTGAGCCACCAGGGAAGCCCAAATATATCCTACCAGAAAATAACTACTTTTCACGTTGCAGTGGACAAGCCAGGAGTCATTTGTCTTGGTGGGAATCAGAGCTGTGCTTCTTCCCTGCCCTCCTCACAGTATCATTTGAAAAATCACCACAAGAAGAAACACAGGGCACACCAGCCCATGAGCAAGAAGTGAAAACTATACACTCAGATATCAAGTACATGTATCATCCAGGATTCATTCCAGGCTGAGCAGCTTTGAAAGGAAAGCAGATCCCATTAAATAATGCAAGTTAAATAGAACTTTCTTCTGCCCACTTGTTTCCCAATAATATCTCTTCCTGTATAGAATTCCTTAACTTCTGGGTGACTGTAGTGAACTGAATATGTATTAATAGGTCACCATCTGTAAAACAACAAGTGGGTAGCTAACCACGGGTGGTTAACACGGTAGCTAACCCCTAACAACTCTAAGAAATCATGTGGCCGCCTTCCCCACAAAAAAAGAGGTATGATGATTAAAGAAGAGCTGGTGTTAGCTGTTCAGTCGTGTCTGACTCTATGTGACCCCGTGGACTGGAGCCCACCAGGCTCTTCTGTCCATTGCATTCTCCAGGCAAGAATGCTGGAGTGGGATGCCTTTCCCTTCTCCAGGGGATCTTCCCAACCCAGGGATTGAACCTGCGTCTCCTGCACTGCAGGTAGATTCTTTACCATCTGAGCCACCAGGGAAGCCTACAGGCAAGCCAAGTGCTACCTAAGTTCACTCACGTGGACCAGTGGCTAGAACTTCTGCCCATCTTACACTGCCACCCTCATTCCATTTCCATCGCCACACCCCCTGGCTGGCAGGATACGTTCTCTTTAAAAATAAAATCTAGAGAAAAACAATCAACTATTTCCGTGAGTGACAAAGTGTCCAGGGAACTAAGAATAGGTTATGAGCTGTTAAGTGTTATGTGAGGTTAGACCTTGAAGGTGTTAAGGGCGGCACTGTATTATCTATATTTATCCTGAGATAAGGACTAAAGGAATATTTGCCTTGCGTTATGCAAGGGGAGTTTCCCAGATCTGGAAGAAGCTGAAGCACCTATATTTTCAAAGAGGGACGACTGCATGGAGGGACAGCTGTGTAAATGTGATTAGAGCCCTTTGTATGAGGACAGGCCAGAGTGGGGTCAGGGAGGGGAAGAGACGCTGGTCACCAGAGGGCAGAGAGAGAAAGAACAGGAAGAGAGAGAAGAAAAACAGAAGGCGGGGAAGTGGGGAGGTTCCACCGCTGAGGTGACCTTTACTGTCCTCACACTTGTGCCTGGGATGGTCTAGTTTACTTTCTGTCGACAGACACAGACAACTAGAACGTGATCACAAAGTTGTCCTCACTATGCCTGGCCCACACAGCTCGGAGGGAACGATGATGTGATACGACAAAGCTCCTTCATTATTGTTCAGTCACTAAGTCGTGTCTGACTCTTTGTGACCTCTTGGACTGCAGCACGCCAGGCTTCCCTGTCCTTCGTCATCTCCCGGAGTTTCCTCAAACTCATGTCCGTTGAGTTGGACCCATGCTATTCTCAAGATGACTATAGTCTGGCTTCCATATTTGGCTTCCTTGTAAAAAGGAACTTTATTCCAAAGTAAAATTGGGGGGGGGAGGTAGTTTCAAAATATAGCAGGAGCCACATATTTATTTCATTCTCAACAGTGAGAAGGAGAAGGCAATGGCACCCCACTCCAGTACTCTTGCCTGGAAAATCCCATGGTAGGAGGAGCCTGGTAGGCTACAGTCCACGGGGTCGTAAAGAGTCGGACACGGCTGAGCAACTCCACTTTCACTTTTCACTTTCATGCACTGGAGAAGGAAATGGCAACCCACTCCAGTGTTCTTGCCTGGAGAATCCCAGGGACGGCGGAGCCTGGTGGGCTGCCATCTACGGGTTCGCACAGAGTCGGACACAACTGAATCGACTTAGCAGCAGCAGCAGCAACAGTAAAAGTTCCTCTCAGTGAACTTCCCACTCTGCTTCATTTATTTAAAAGGCAAAAGGGACAAAGTCTAGTTGGACTATATAGGTACCACCAATTTTTTACGTCAAAAATCTTACACTAAATGAAAAATGATTCCCAAAGGGAATTTTGTTCCTATGCCGAAAGATAATAAAGAAAAATGAAACTTGGCTCAGTTGGTAAAGAATCTGCCTGCAATGCAGGAGACCTGGGTTCAATCCCTGGGTTGGGAAGATTCCCTGGAGAAGGGCATAGCTACCCATCATAGTATTCTGGCCTGGAGAATCCCTTGGACAGAGGAGCCTGGCGGGCTACAGTCCATGGGGTTGCAAAGAGTCAGACATGACTGAGTGGCTAACACTTTTTTCACTTTCTGCCAAAGCAAAACAAAACTCAGAAAGAGGTAAACAAGTCAGAATCACTTTTTTTTTTCCCAACGTACTCATACTTTCCATAGATAGTGATTAGCTCCAAGCTCTCCCCCACCCCACCCCGCCAGGGAGAAGCAGTGTCAGAAGGACCCGCTTTGCTGATCATAACACGCCATCTCTCCCAAGTGTGCAGAGAAAGGAGAGCCTGAGAACCAGAGCAAGAAGAAAAGCCATCTCTCAAAAGGGCGTCAATTTACCACACATCCCGGGCTATCAAAACTGGCATACAAGATGGGAGGATGTCATTGTACATGGCTACAGCACAAAAAAACCCAAAGAGGAAACATCAAGAACCATGAGATAGTAATGTTCACGTTGGGTTATTAATAGCAAGAGAAAAGAAGAATAGAAGTGCGTGCTCAGTCATGTCTGACTCTCTGCAGCCCCGTGGACTGTAGCCCGCCAGGCTCCTGTGTCCATGGGATTCTCTAGGCAAGAATGATGGAGTGGGTTGCCATGCCCTCCTCCAGGGAATCTTCCTGATTCAGGGATCGAAACCATGTCTCTTGCATCGGCAAGTGAATTCTTTACCAACTGAACCAGCTGGGAAGCCTCTTATTAACAGAAGTAGGTTTAATTAGAAATACCCAAGTGATGATGACAGTGATTACCTTTGATTACTACTAAGAGTGATAATCAAAACGTAAAATTTAGGTGGATGCTCTAGGCTTACAGATGGGTCACTGAAGAAGCAACAAAATGATGCTCCCTCAGCCAGCAGAGGGCGCCTACACTCAATGAAAGCGGCGGCAATCCCGTCAATGCAGCAATCCTGAGAATACATTAGAGTAAGTCAAAGTCTTCACTTACCATTTGTTAGTCTATCAAATAGAAAGATATCAAAATTCCAATTTCCAACTTTTTCCAGCATACACTGAAATGAAAACCAAACATTCCTACTGTAATTTAATCTCAGTAACTTTCTCTGTCTTTTGTAGATAGTCCATAAGGAAGCTAACAAAAACAGAAAGTGGTCCACTTAAGAAATGCTAATTATCACTCTCCTTAATCATGACCTTTCCAAACAACTCCAAAATATGTCCAAAGGGATAAACTCCATTTGAAAAACAATTAACGTTTTCTCAATGTATAAATGTATAAGTAAGGCTGGTGTTCCTTTTGACTTATTCTTATGTTCCCATGAACTGTCAAGAATTCTAATACCCATCACAGAAGTGTAGTTCACACACTGCATGGTCTAGAAGCCAGATTTTAAAAATCTAATAAAAGTTTCAATAGTTGAATACTTGCTACATTCCAGGTACTATTAAAAATGCTTTAGTTTTGACACATTCTTACTATTCACACCAACACTATCATGTAGGCATTGTTTTCAACCCTCATTTATAGATGGGGAAAGAGGGAAAAAGTCATTAACTTGCTCAGTGAGAGAGTCACAGAGCTGAGTCTTAAGTCAGGTGATTGGATTCTGGAATCCAGGTACCAGACACCTGTAGTATATACTACACTTAAATTATTTGTTATTTGTCTTCTTAAAACACAGTCCCAATTTATTTGTTAATATTCCTTAAATATCCTAATAAAATAGTCCATAGCATTTACTACGTAATTTTTAGGTTGATGGTTATTTCAGCCAAGCAAATAAGCCCCACAACAACCCTAAAAATCAAACATATTTTTACACCATGTCTTTGTAACCCGAAAATTTTGTGGACTTTATTTTCAAGAAAAAATTTGTATTTTGCACCCAAAAGTTCACTGTCATATACATATATATATGGCTGAATCAGCATAAGCAATACTAGGTATTACCGGTAGAGATGATAATAGTCCTAACAACCAATGACACACAGACCAATATTCTCATTTGAAAAAGCAGAACTTGTGAACTTTTTTAAATTTAAAGAAAGCATGAGTGCTTTTCTATTGATTTGTTTTATCAAACAGGGAAGCAAATGTTTCACTTTAATGTAATCATAGACTGGGTACCCTGGCCCCATCTACACAAACCTACAACATCTCTAACCCTAAGTGTCAAGTCAAAGAATACTTTTACAAATGTTAGAAATGTAAGCTTATTACAACCTCAGCCAATTTCCACCTTCATTAAGATATTCCTTTTAAACTATATAAAGAAAACAATGCTCGCAATCACTGAGTTTAAAAAAACATTTAAATCTCCCAAATCTCTCACTCATACAAGAGATTATAAACAGTGTGACAAAGTCATGAGACTTCCTGTGCTGAGTTAACTTTTAAACAACTGGAAGAGCTCAGCCAAGTCCCTTCTTAACTACAGTATAGAGAAATTACATCAGATAATCCATAATATTCTTTCCAGCATTAGGATCCTTGTGACCTTACAGTTTAATGTTCCATTGATCTATTTGCTGTTATAATAAATGTTATAATGCCATAATACACAAAAACATTTTCTTTATTTTAGTTCCTTGCTCTGTAATACCTAATCATAAGATGAATAGCTGCTCTAAAGGAATAACCTATAATAAAAATTGAGTTCAACTGATTTCACATACCAAAAAAGGCTATATAAAATCAGTATCATATGGGAGAAACAAGGTTTCATTAAACTTATGTAAGAATCCATGTTTTCTTGAAAAAAGCTATACACACCTTGGCTTGTCCATTATAATCATCGTCTAAAATGTTTAGAGAATTTGAAACAGTAGTACCACGAAAAAAGCGTGAAGATCTAAGATACCGCTGGAAACTTAGTAACCTTCTGATATTCCTTGCAGACACAGAAACTTCAATTTCAGATTGAGCTGAAATGAAAGGAGTAAAAAGGTGAGTAGAGTAAGTCAAAACTGCACACAACCTATTAAGAGCCCCTTCTAGTTAGGTACAAATATTTCTTAAAATTGATCAACTGTCTTGCCACATTTCTAGGAAAGAAGAGGTACTTTGATTTTCAATTAAACAGCTAAGAATGAAGGGGTAAATGGCAATTTTATCAGCATTTAGCAACATAATGAGGAGTGTGATTGGATTAATCATCAGTTTTTTCTTTTTTTAAACTTCCAAGAATGATCCCCTCTCACTCTATTGCTTCAATACACTATACAAACACTACGGAGCTGGAAGACAAAACCTAGTTTCAAATTATCCCTCACATTGAGAAACCAGGTCCTCAGTTACACATGAGACTTAGAACTCAAGCATCTCAAATTCTAACGAGGTATCATTTCAAATTTCTTTATGATAACTTTATTTAGAGGAAAAGGAGATAGAATGGAGAATAACGTAGTTTGGATACTGACATGTCTTCTTTCCATGAGTCTAACCGTCATGTTTCCCTGCAGTGTGAGAAGGAACCAAAGTTTCTGGGGCACCAGACGAAATAACAGACTTTGGTTAAAAGCTATCTTGTAGGGAATGAAGTCTTCAAATTCTAGAAACTAACTAAAATTCAGTGAAATATTCACAATATAAAGCATGAAAATGAAGGCTAAGAATCAACAAGTCAGCATCTCTCATCTTAACTTCCATTAACTCTCCAAAGGTCAAGTGACAGGCAATCAAACACATTCTCTAGTGTGTGTCCCATCACTAACTCTTCTATCAACATCTATTACCCAGTGTTTTCTCATCTATAAACTAATGGCAATGATATCTAATGCAAACAGTGTTGGATTAAATGAGATAATATATACACAGGTCAGATATATAATAGGTTTCAAAGAAATGGTGCCAGTGAAGATGGTGATAAAATTGATGTTGATGCCGCTGCTTAAGAGGTAGGTGTGCCTCTTAATTATTCCAAGTTCCAAACCTGTTCATTTGCTCTAAATAAAAGTATTCATTGGTCTATCAGCATTTCAAAGTAAACTCTATCTCCTTATCCTTGATGAAAAGGCCTCATTTTGCAGGTGCTGGCTCTCTCTAGACTTGACTCGGGTGACATCTTCCCTGGGAAGCACACCTGGACACCTACATGCACATTCCCCACCAAGGAGAGATGAGGGCACCTCCTCTGGGTTCTCAAGGCTACCTGGGCAGACACCATTCAGACTATTTCTGATACTGTACAAAATTACTTATTTCTCTGTCTCCTTCAACAAATGATGACCTCTAATACAGGCACAAACTACTTTTTCATCTTTGTATTTCAAAGCTTAATAATAGTGCCATGTAGGTATGCATAACATATACTGAATGAATGAATGAATAACTGCATGTGTGTGCATGTGCTAGGTTGCTTCAATCGTGTCCAACTCTTTGCGACCCTACGGACTGTAGCCCACCAAGCTCCTCTGTCCATGGGGTTCTCCAGGCAAGAATACTGGAGTGGGCTGCTGTGCCTTCCTTGAATAAGTGCATACTGTTTGTGAAATAACTGATGAGTTCTGAGGTTCCCATATACTCATATAAGCCAGGAACAACACACAATTATGTGGTTTTTTTCATTTTTCATCCCAGTGGATCTAAAATAAAGAGTATCTAGAACAATTGTGGAATTACCTTTTGATCTTTATCAACATGACTCACATAAAAAGGACTGGAACCAAAATGGAAACACTATTAAATATCAAGTGATTATGTTTGAACTAGAAGTAGTATGCTTGAGGAATGAGGTTAGTTCAGAAAATGTTCTATGTGCTTAAAAAAAAAGGATCTCATTTAGCCCTCTACAGTATCAAAAAATGACTATTATTATCTTCCACTTTATACATGAAAATACTGAATCTGCAAGAGATTATATATAAGGTCACACAGCCAATACAGGGTGACAACTAGATTTTAAAACACAGATCTGCTTACAAATCCTGTGTCCACAGTATTACTCACAAATTTCTTACTTCAAATCTACCACATGGTTTATTTTTTTACCATATGGTTTATTGACGGTTTATGATAAAATTCTGCATACACCATCATTCAAAATTGTCCTTATTTAGATGACTGTATGTACAAAAAGAAGGACATAAGGGGAAAAGCTAACATACAGAAATACAAGTATTTAATGTGACCTTTCTAATGTTCTTCCTAGAAAAGACTGGACCTGGAAGGGACTGAGTGGAATGACACAAACCATGGGGACCAGATGAGATCTAATTAATACTAGTACTGCCATCTCTGTATTTACAAGGCACTTAACAGTTTTACAAGAGTACGTTCACATCTGCGATCCCGTTTAGTAATTACAACAATCCTGTGAAGATGGCAAAGATAATCATCCCCATTTTACAAATACAACCCTAGAAACCAAAGTAGAAATGCAGTATAATTAACACATTAGAGCCAATACATTTAAGAAAGCTTCTACAAAATGCTGCAGAAGACACATATTCTATTGATTATGCAAAAGTAATCTAAAAGAGTTCAAGGTCATAAGCACGACTTCATGAGCATTCCCTTCGGTTGAGCATCTTAAATCACACAGAGAAGGTTAACAGTTTCATCACTGGCAATCACTTTGCACCAAGACAGTGATAGAAGGATCACTGCTCCCAAATTATATATCCAAACTAACCCATCCTTGAAGTAAACCTGAGAGTCCCTTTGGGAGGACAATTACATAAGGTCCAAAAATTGAATGAGCCTCCTTTGAAGGGTTCAATCCACACTGTGCTAAGTGTGTGCAACACGCTCAGTTCAGTTCAGTTGCTCAGTCATGTCCGACTCTTTGCGACCCCATGAACTGCAGCCTGCCAGGCCTCCCTGTCCATCACCTAGGATTTGCACAATCAATGTGAAGACAGCTGGCACCGTCCAGGAGTCAGGGCTCTGCCCATGAGACGATGGCTGGACCTCTCCCTGCCTTTACTCCTATTTTCTAGGTGACTTCTCACAAGTCACAACTTCTTGATGTCTCACTTCCCTTAAAAAAAAAAAAAAAAACTAACCATAATTCATGTCCTTTTTTTCCTACAGAGGCCTAAAGTTGGGACTCATTATCAAGAATTCTGTTTTGACCATATTGAGCATGAATATTAGATACTAGCTCAAGGGGAAAAGCTCACTCGTCATAGGAGCCCAATGCCTTCCAGCAAGACTAGGCCCACAAGTAACATTTACAACAGGGTAAGAAACCACTTCAGTATTCTTGCCTTGAGAACCCCATGAACAGTATGAAAAAGCAAAAAGATAGGACACTGAAAGATGAACTCCCCAGGTCAGTAGGTGCCCAATATGCTAATGGAGATCAGTGGAGAAATAACTCCAGAAAGAATGATGGGATGGAGCCAAAGCAAAAACGATACCCAACTGCGGATGTGACTGGTGATAGACGCAAAGTCCGATGCTGTAAAGAGCAATATTGCATAGGAACCTGGAATGTTAGGTCCATGAATCAAGGCAAATTGGAACTGGTCAAACAGGAGATGGCAAGAGTGAACATCGACATTCTAGGAATCAGCGAACTAAGATGGACTGGAATGGGCGAATTTAACTCAGATGACCATTATATCTACTACTGTGGGCAAGAATCCCTTAGAAGAAATGGAGTAGCCATCATGGTCAACAAGAGAGTCCAAAATGCAGTACTTGGATGCAATCTCAAAAATGATAGAATGATCTCTGTTCGTTTGCAAGGCAAACCATTCAATATCATGGTAATCCAAGTCTATGCCCCGACCAGTAACGCCGAAGAAGCTGAAGTTGAATGGTTCTGTGAAGACCTACAAGACCTTCTAGAACTAACACCCAAAAAAGATGTCCTTTTCATTATAGGGGACTGGAATGCAAAAGTAGGAAGTCAAGAAACACCTGGCGTAACAGGCAAGTTTGGCCTTGGAGTACAGAATGAAGCAGGGCAAAGGCTAATAGAGTTTTGCCATGAGAATGCACTGATAATAGCAAACACCCTCTTCCAACAACACAAGAGAAGATTCTACACGTGGACATCACCAGATGGTCAACACCGAAATCAGATTGATTATATTCTTTGCAGCCAAAGATGGAGAAGCTCTATACAGTCGGCAAAAACAAGACCAGGAGCAGACTGTGGCTCAGATCATGAACTGCTTATTGCCAAATTCAGACTTAAATTGAAGAAAGTAGGGAAAACCACTAGACCATTCAGGTATGACCTAGATCAAATCCCTTATGAGTATACAGTGGAAGTGACAAATAGATTTAAGGGACTAGACTTGATAGACAGAGTGCCTGATGAACTATGGACAGAGGTTCGTGACATTGTACAAGACACAGGGATCAAGAAAATCCCCATGGAAAAGAAATGCAAAAAAGCAAAATGGCTGTCTGAGGAAGCCTTACAGATAGCTGGCAAGAGAAGAGAAGCGAAAAGCAAAGGAGAAAAGGAAAGATATTCCCATCTGAATGCAGAGTTTCAAAGAATAGCAAGGAGAGATAAGAAAGCCTTCCTCAGCGATCAGTGCAAACAAATAGAGGAAAACAACAGATTGGGAAAGACTAGAGATCTCTTCAAGAAAATTAGAGATACCAAAGGAACATTTCATGCAAAGATAGGCTCGATAAAGGACAGAAATGGTATGGACCTAACAGAAGCAGAAGACATTAAGAAGAGGTGGCAAGAATACACAGAAGAACTGTACAGAAAAAAGATCTTCACGACCCAGATAATCATGATGGTGTGATCACTCACCTAGAGCCAGACATCCTGGAATGTGAAGTCAAGTGGGCCTTAGGAAGCATCACTACGAACAAAGCTAGTGGAGGTGATGGAATTCCAGTTGAGCTATTTCAAATCCTCAAAGGTGATGCTGTGAAAGTGCTGCACTTGATATGCCAGCAAATTTGGAAAACTCAGCAGTGGCCACAGGACTGGAAAAGGTCAGTTTTCGTTCCAATCCCAAAGAAAGGCAATGCTAAAGAATGCTCAAACTACCACACAATTGCACTCATCTCATATGCTAGTCAAGTAATGCTCAAAATTCTCCAAGCCAGGCTTCAGCAATACGTGAACCGTGAACTTCCAGATGTTCAAGCTGGTTTTAGCAAAGGCAGAGGAACCAGAGATCAAATTGCCAATATCTGCTGGATCATCGAAAAAGCAAGAGAGTTCCAGAAAAACATCTATTTCTGCTTTATTGACTATGCCAAAGCCTTTGACTGTGTGGATCGCAATAAACTGTGGAAAATTCTGAAAGAGATGGGAATACCAGATCATCTGACCTGTCTCTTGAGAAACCTGTGTGCAGGTCAGGAAGCAACAGTTAGAACTGGACATGGAACAACAGACTGGTTCCAAATAGGAAAACGAGTACGTCAAGGCTGTATATTGTCACCCTGCTTATTTAAGTTATATGCAGAGTACATCATGAGAAACGCTAGGCTGGAAGAAACACAAGCTGGAATCAAGATTGCTGGGAGAAATATCAATAACCTCAGATATGCGGATGACACCACCCTTATGGCAGAAAGTGAAGAAGAACTGAAGAGCCTCTTGATGAAGGTGAAGGAGGAGAGTGAAAAGGTTGGCTTAAAGCTCAACAGTCAGAAAACTAAGATCATGGCATCTGGTCCCATCACTTCATGGCAAATAGATGGGGAAACAGTGGAAACAGTGTCAGACTTTATTTTTTGGGCTCCAGAATCACTGCTGATTGTGACTGCAGCCATGAAATTAAAGTACGCTTACTCCTTGGAAGGAAGGTTATGGCCAACCTAGATAGCATATTTAAAAGCAGAGACATTACTTTGCCAACGAAAGTCCATCTAGTCAAGGCTATGGTTTTTCCAGTGGTCATGTATGGATGTGAGAGTTGGACGGTGAAGAAAGCTGAGTGCCGAAGAATTGATGCTTTTGAACTGTGGTCTTGGAGAAGACTCTTGAGAGTCCCTTGGACTGCAAGGAGATCCAATCAATCCATCCTAAAAGAGATCAATCCTGGGTGTTCATTGGAAGGTCTGATGTTGAAGCTGAAACTCCAATACTTTGGCCACCTCATGCGAAGGGTTGACTCATTGGAAAACACCCTAATGCTGGGTAGGATTGGGGGTGGGAGGAGAAGGGGACGACAGAGGATGAAATGGTTGGATGGCATCACCAACTCGATGGACATGGGTTTGGGTAGACTCTGGGAGTTGGTGATGGACAGGGAGGCCTGGCATGCTGCAATTCATGGGGTCGCAAAGAGTCGGACACAACTGAGTGACTGAACTGAACTGAACTGAAGAAACAAGACCTTCACTTAATCACAGAACCAGCTCTAACAATTACTGATTATTTCACATACAATCTAAGAAAGACCGGAGAGCTGTCCAAATGAAATGGCAAATCATCCAGTGAAAGGAATTTTCTTCACCTAGTGGGCAAGGAGCCTATACCTAAGATTACATTCTAGAAAGAACAGAAGATTCCATGATGCTTTGCAGAGATGGCAGTGCAAACTACCTCAAAATTTTGCCTGAGACTTAATATAGGACCAGATTGGGAGAAGGAGTGGTATTTTTTTTTTTCAAATGTACTGCACTTGCGTTTTAAAAATAAAAATCAAGGAGGGAAAGGGAGGGAGAAAAGAATACAGCGATAAAACCTTACCCATACCCCATTCCCGATCCAATCAACTGCCAGACTCTCTCCTAAAATAATCATCTTTTATCTGAAAAGTTTTGTGGATATGCTTCCTGAGTTTCTGGATCAAACATATGGAAACACTGTTATATACTGTGTTTCTACTTCTTTTACATAAATGGTAGCATGTCATACTCCTGTTCTGCCCTTTGTCTTTAAATTTTCCTTAGAGCTCTTTCCCTATCAGTACACAGAGACCGTCCTCATTCTGAGGCTGTAAAGTATTCCACCATATGGATGGACCATAATCTATTTATCCAATTCTCTACTGAAGGACATTGCTACAACTCCACAAATTAAAAAAATACCTCTGTTTTCCTAAGTATCCTTATGTTTCTACGACTTGTTTTGTCTGCTACCTTAGATGTCACCGTTTAATGCTGTGTTATTACATTCTCTATCCCCTCTTCTTTCCCTTTTCCTCTTCCAGTGTCTGTCAGTTGTCAGAGTGCTTTCCCTCCCTTTTCATCCCAACCCCCATTTTCATTTTAGTTCACCTCTGGAATTAAATATGTAAATATTCAGGTCCTTTCACCATGGCTTCCCCAGTTATCTTTGCCTTTGGGTTTCAACAATTTGGCTTTTTGTTTTGTTTTCCTATTTTTATCTGATTATAGTTGCTTTACAATGTTGTGTTTCGTTTCTGCTGTACTGCAAAGTGAATCAGTTATATATACACATATATCCCCTCTTTTTTAGATTTCCTTCCCATTTAGGTCACCACAGAATATTGAGTAGAGTTCCCTGACCTATACAGTAGGTTTTCATTAGTTACCTATTTTATACACAGTGTGTTAGTTACTCAGTTGTGTCTGACTCTTGGCAACCTCATGGACTGTAGCCCACTAGGCTCCTCTGTCCATGGAATTCTCCGGGCAAGAATAATGGAGAGGGGTGCCACTCCCTTCTCCAAGGGATCTCCCCGACCCAGGAAATGAACCTGGGTCTCCCACATTGCAGGCAGATTCTTTACTGAGCCACCAGGGAAGCCCTATATACACAGTATATATATACACACACACACACACACGTCAATCCCAAACTCCCAATCCATCCCCGTACTTCCACCCTTCCACCCATAACTTTGTTCTCTACATCTGTCTCTATTTCTGCTTTGCAAATAAATTCATCTGTACCATTTTTCTAGATTCCACATTTAAGTGATAACATATGATATTTGTTTTTCTCTTGCTGACTTATTTCATTCTGTATGACAGTCTCTAGGTCTATCCATGTCTCTGCAGATGGCATTGTTTTGTTGTTTTTTATGGCTGAGTAACACTCCACTGTCTATGTGTACCACATGTTCACCCTCCTTTGAGTTCACTGAGCTTCTTGGATGTGTATATCCACGTCTTCATCAGCTGTGGGAAGTTTTCCACCATTCAGTTTTTTCTGCCCTCTCTCTTCTTTTTCCTGCAGGGCCTCCTATGAGTCACATGTGGTACACCTGAGGATTCCTCAACAGGTTTCTTGCGCTCTGATCATTTTTCTTCATTCCTTTTCCTTTCTGCTTCTCAGCCTGGATTATTTCAATGTGCTTATCTTCAAGTTTGCTGATCTATTCTTCTGCTCACTCAAATCTGCTGCTGAATCCCTCTAGTGAATTTCTCGTTTCAGTTATCATACCTATCAGCTCCAGAACTTGTTGGGTTCTTTTTTATAATTCCTATGTATTGAGATTTGGATTTTGTTCACACAGTGCCTTCCTGATTTCCTCTCATTCTCTGCCTAGGTTTGCTTTAGCTCACTGAGCATTAAAGACAGTTGATTTAACCTCTTTGATTAGCAGTTCCCATGTGTGGGCTTCCTCAGGGTGGCTGTTGTGACGTTCTTTTGTCATATGTATGGGTCATAGTTTCAAATTTCCTTTTATGTTCTATAGTTTTTCAGAGAACCGGACATTGTGCGAATTATACTTGGGGAATTGGAAATCTCATCTCTCACTCTTCCAGGACTGTTTATTTTTACTTGCTGTGGGCAGAAGCCAACTGTCTTGTGATTTTTTCCAAACTGGCCTTTGCATATCTATTTGACTTTGCTCATTCCTTGTTGTGTGTGGTCACTGAAGATCCTATTACAGTATCACTGAAGTCAGTTGGTGACCCAACACAGATTTTCTTAAATGTCTGGATCCAAAGGCCAGGGGGTGGGGGCAGTACCGATTCTGTAACTCTTCTGGTAGATGCTGCTGGCCGAAGCCTCTGCAGCTGAAAAAGGATGAAACCCAGGCAAACATCAGTGCCCATGCCTCAGAATCTGCCAGACTGACTTAAAGACACAACTCCAAATTTTTGGAGGACTAGATCCCCACTGCCCACCCTGGCTTCAGCAAGCCATGACCGGAACAGTGTTCCCACAGGCCGAGGGGCCGAGGAGTGAGTGACGATCACGGGTCTGTGCCCGCTACACTGCCCAACCCAAAGAGCAGCAGCCCCTCCCTCAGCAAGCAGCCCTCGTCAGTGTCCAGCCAGCGCCTGGAGTCCTGAAACTGTGAATTCTGCCCATCCCCCCTTTAAAGTGGTTGTTTTGATGGAGAGATCAACCCCTGGAGCTTCCTACCCTGTTATTTTGAGGCACACCGTCACTTTCTTTTAAGAGGTATGTTTTTCCTGGTCCTTTCTGGGAGGAGCTGCCCTAAGCCTGCTCTTCTCCTCAACCTGGGTTTGAGAATGGGGACAAGCTGCACGGCAAGGCTTAGCAGCCCAGAAACAACAGCTACCAATAGTCTGGCCCTCAAGGTAGTTTTCAATAAATTGTTTCTTATATACACATATACACAGTTTCTCTTTTATCCCACACAGTTCACAGTTTTTTTAACTTAAAAATTCATGAATATCTCTTCAAGTTAATAAATGGAATTTACATGTGCCATCATTTTTACTAGCCAAATATAAAGTATGAAAATCATCATAATTCACTAAATCTTTTTGCTGTTCCTAACTTTCACATTTCTTATCAGCAATTCTGTACTAAACATTCTTGTGACTAAATCTTGGCACCCATCCTGATTCCCTCAGAACAAACCCTCAGCAGTAGAGCAAGCACACAGGAGCACAGTTCAACGGAGAACAGGTTTCCTAAAAGAAAATGATAGAGAAATTTCTAGAACTGTCCGAGGATAGCTTCCAAAGTATGATCGAAGCAAAGGGAATCAGTAACTATAAATCAAGGATGAAGCATGATGAGATCATTTAAGGTGGAAAATTTTAGTTTCTTCAGGTTTGTTTCACCCACCCTATCCTTCCTCCACACACAGATACGCACTGATTCCCTATAATAAGTAAGAATAAAGTTTCTATGTTGAAACAAGCAAGTAGAGGCCACTAAGGAGAAGATATCAAGTTGAATGAGCAGTTATCATTTAGGAATGGAAAAAAGAGGACACATGGGGAACTGCGGACAAGAAAGAGTGATCAGGGATTCCCCTGGTGGTCCAATGACTAAGACTGCACGCTCCCAATGCAGGGGTCACGGGTTCAATCCCTGGCCAGGGAACTAAGATTCTGCATGCCACATGTGCAGTGTGGGCAAAAACAAATGCAGAAGAAGAAAAAAATATATAAATACATATTTTTTTTAAAAAGAAGAGTGATCATGAGAACTTAACTAACACTTTCATCCAATTACTAAAAAAGCTCACCCCACACCATATTATATAAAATCTGACCCTATTGCCAATATTTTCATGAACTCATTTTGTGACATGAGACATGCCATTATTTATTTCACAGCATAACAGACAACAGATTAAAGGTGTCTTTATTAAAGCCCAGCTTCCACCAGGCTAGGACTATTTAAGTCCTAGGCTTGTTCTAGTTTACATGGTTACCTACATTCCAGTCCAGCTTAGAAAGCCGACAGGGCTCAGTGACTTAATCAAGTTACTATTAAGAACTGTTGGCGCTGCTGGTTCTCTTTTAAAATATCATATTACCTCACTGTGTGACCACAAACAAACTAATCAACCTTCACCAAAACTAAATGAGCCTTGTCACTTAATGATCATGGGAGTTACTCCCAGTCACCCACCCTTGGCTTCTCGGAGCCAGCAATGAAACGTGGGATAGCAGTAAATTTAGAAGCTGTGTTTTTCTCTTGCTTTTCTCCTTCATACTAGAAAGCGGACTGAAAAAAGAAATCTAGGCAATAGGTTAAGGAAACAGATGGGCTGGAAAGTCGACATACCTTGAGCAGTACCATGCCCAGCCCTCTCACACACCCTCTTCTCTGTCAAACAAATGGTATGGCAGAGACATCACCGGCATTTAGTTATTAGACAAAAGAGATTTTTCACAGAAAAAGCTTTTGGATTTTGAGACTTGATCACTACCTGCTTTAATCGTCCACAAGAGGGCGCCCTGCAGTCACTATTATCTGCTACCTTAACACTATGACAAGCATTTAGATGCATGTTAGCATGAGTTCCCCTTGGAGACTGCTTAAAAAAAAAAAAATTTTTTTTTTTAAATTCAGTGCTGCAAGGTTTTAAATCTAGACTAAAGCAAGGTCATAATGAATGATAACTGAGTAAAAAAATTAAGACATTCTATGTTCCAATCTCTCTTTAATTTTCCTTATCTAAATTCAAGTTTTCTTGGAAGAATTTTTACATTCAGCATGCATGGATAAAGGGGGAAAAGCAGCGAGGTGCTGAGGGCGATGGTCTTTAAGGAGTAGCCTGTACTGATACGGAGCGGCAGTGCAGCAAGGCGAATAAACACATGAGCTCTGGAATCACACACCTGGGTTTGAATCCCAGGTCTGCTGGGATTCAAAACACAAAACTTCTACTAGTTTTGTGACATCAGGAATGTTATTTAAGTTACAGAACTGAACCTCAGTTTAATTACAAATGATGGAACAGCCATCTTAACAGGTTGAAAAAATACAGGTTAAAAGAAATATAATAGGAGAAGCTATATTTGTGATTTCAAATTTCAAATGTAATTTCAAATTTCCTATTTCCTTGTAAATAGGACAGTAATGACCAGGCAGTACAGTATGAAAGAGAGTAAGAAAAACAATATAACAACAACAAAGTCGTTGTTTAGTCATTAAGTCGTGTCTGACTCTTTGGAACTCCATGGACTGCAGCAAAGCCAGGTTTCCTTGTCATAGCTGAGGGAAATGCCATGCAACAACTTCCACTCTTTAAGGGAAGAAGCAGTAAAAAGGGTCTGAGTTTGCGTGGGAGTTACTGTATACTAAAGACTTAGATAATCCAAGACAATAAAATCAGTATGACATAAGCTTTTAAGCTCAAAATAAACACAGAAACAGATGTTCTTTCTGTTCATATCACTAAGTATCAAAAAAGTACCCAAGTCTAACAGGGCCCTGTTAGGAAGATAAAAACCAACCCAAATGCACATGAGGCTCTAAGGCAAAACTGAAGGAGAGTTCTGTCTGTTGTCCCTGTAGGTCATCACAATAAAGACAACATGAGACATCTGATTCAACGTAAGGCTGCTGGCCCACCTGAATTCGGTTTGCGGCTAACACAGATCATACTTAGAGAAATACAAATGGGACCTTATAAAGTCTAACTGGCAGAAGATACACAGTTTAGTCAACTTGATACAACAAGAATATATTCAATCTTTGTAATGAACCATAAAGAAGACTGAGCACCAAAGAACTGATGCTCTCAAACTGTGGTGCTGGAGAAGACTCTTGAGAGTCCCTTGGACTGCAAGGACATCAAACCAGTCAATCCTAAAGGAAATCAACCCTCAATGTTCATTGGAAGGACTGATGCTGAAGCTGGAGCTCTAATACTTTGGCCACCTGATGCAAAGAGCTGACTCACTGTAAAAGACCCTGATGCTGGGAAAGACTGAGGGTAGGAGGAGGAGGGGGTGACAGAGGATGAGATGGTTGGATGGCATCATCGACTCTGTGGACATGAGTTTGAGCAAGCTCCGGGAGATAATGAAGGGAAGCCTGGTATGTTGCGGTCCGTGCGGTCGCAGAGTTGGACAGAACCGAGCAACTGAACAACAAAAAATGAGCCATAGGCTGCCAAAAACCAGAAACAAAAAGATGAATAAGGCTAAAGCCTTTGAGGCTATGATGTAAATACCTTGAAAGGTTCCCTTGGTATGGGGTAGAATAAAGTGCTAAAGTGAACATAAAGGCTCAAGACAATGGGCAAAACACATTTATATAGAATGGAACATTACCATGTGTCAGGAGTTAAAAGAAAATGGAAAACTGCATTTGTGTGGACATGAAAGAAACATACTGCTTATATTACATCTTGCCCAATGCTGGCAGACAGACCAGGGCTTCCAGTCTGGATGACGTCAATGAGCTTTGGTGAACTCCATGAAAAGAGGGGAACTGTCAAGCTGACAGCTTTGGTTACTATTTAATAATCATGTCAGAATCTTTCGAAGGAAGATCTTAGATTTTCTAAGTGCACATGTGGAGCAGAATTATAATAATTCTTTTATGTTTAAAGAGATTAGAATTTGTTACTATAGAAGCTAAAGAGAATGTGTAACTAAAAGAATAATTTATTAAATGTAGGGGCATTAAATTTAGAACAAACATGAATTTTGACAAAAATTCAATATGGAACCCAATAAGTCCAACTAATTTAAGAGTCGAAAATACTATATTTCAAGAGACCAGATGTATGGTCAATTGGACATAGAAAAATATTTGCAGGAATATTTGGGGCTCTTAATCCAAGCCTACAGAAAGCTGGTCACTAAAGCCAAGTTACTCAAAAGAAGGAAGCTGACAGGAGGGAGGCTCCTTGAAAGCCTGGTGAGGTGCTGTGATGCTCAGGAGCAAAGAAGTTGCATTAGGGAGATCCGGCTCAGGGGCCCTTTTCAGTTCACACCACTCAGCCACCAGCCTGACATCTTTGCCACTCTCTTGCTCTCTCTAATCAATCAATTTCTCTCTCCTCAGCCTTCTTTCTCTCCCTCCATTACTTTTTCCTCCCAATTTTTCTTATTGTACATATTGCTCATTATTATCAGGTGCTTCAAAACCGTCAGTCTTCACAACATAAGGTAAGGAGACTATACAGTTTAAAATTAGTTGAATGAGGGACATCAAGAATCAGTTTATAAATGCCAGAGGACCAGAAATCTGGACCTTAGTGGAAGTAATTCCTAGACAGAGCAGGTCTGAAGGTTGGGGATCTTCTAAGAATGGGATGAAAGTCAAAGTTTTTCAGTAGCTGTCAAAGAAGTGTCAATGCTAACACCGAAGTTGAAATATTTGCCAGAAACTAATCAACTGCTTATTGACCTATTGAGAAAGTGCACCAAGCCTTTAAAAAAAAAAAAAGGTGTATATTATAAAATGATCACACGATTAGAAGAGTGAACTGCTTTATCTGCTAATAATCTTACAGGTTTCAACATCATTACAGGATTACATGTATAGCTTTGGGGAACAGACAAGGGACAAAGAGGTTAAGTAAGAAGCATCAATGTTAGTTCTTTACTATCTAAACAAGTAATTAGTGATTAGCATACTGTGAATACTCATGGGTTGTTATGACACTTTTAAATAGCATCACCAGAAACTGCTCTCAATCAGTAAGCAATCTTACATCTCTTTTTGGGCTGAATAAAAATTTCTGACTAATGTGAGCATCTGAAAATTTCAGCAGTATCTTTAATAAGTTAAGATCTTCCAAATTTCTTAATAAAAACAACACATCATATAATTCCCACTGATATATAAGTTCTGTCTAAACGGCAAAAATGGAGGGCTTTCCTTGTAGCTCAGTTGGTAAAGAATCTGCCTGCAATGCAGGAGATCTGGGTTTGATTCCTGGGTCAGGAAGATCCCCTGGAGAAGGAAATGGTAACCCACTCCAGTATTCTTGCCATGGACAGAGGAGCCTGGCAGGCTACAGTCTATAGGGTCTTCTCAAGAGTTGGACACGACTTGGCGACTAAATCACGAACACCCAGAGAAGAGAATATTAGTACAAAACAGTACCCCAAGGAATGTTTCTGAGCATCCTAAAATAATGTCAACAATGACTTCCTTACATGAAAAATCCCCTTCTCAAACTATGCAAATATGTATGATATACATTGTCTTTTGCACTATAAGGTAAGTAATAAGAACACAAACAGAGGTAAAAGAAGGCTTCATAAAATTTCTTTAGTGAGAGATGATACCTGGGAAAACTTTTTGTTTTCTTGTCCCATAGAACCAAGATAATAACACCTGATAAGTTCACAAAGAAGCTAGCATGAACAGTCTACCAAACAACCCCCCCCCAAACAACAACAACAAAACCTAGTTAAGAATGAAAGCTTCTGTAGGAACATCCATTAGTTGAGGGAAGATTTAACTTTTAAAGCAGAATCTGCAACAAACTGATCTTCAACAGATCAGAATCTGCAACAGACTAGACCCTGACCTGCAGATTTACAACACACCAGGTGTTTGGGAAAACACTTCTAGCAAAGAGGATTCACGGTCATAAAAATCCCTCCACCCTCTGTAATCACAAATACAGGGTAGTTTCAAAACGTCCTCCCAAAGTCTGAACTCTCTCCCGTCTTTATAAACAACCACAGACCTGATCTAATATTGGTTAATAAATTTGTACTCTGAGTATAAACCCCTGATTCTTAGTAAAGCATAATTTAATTACCATACTTTTAAAGCTTTTTGTTTGGAGATCACAAAAAGTTGCAAAGCCAAATAGCACAAGGAATATTCTTTATCACATACCTCTTTACTCAGATTTGCCATTGTTAACGTTTTATTTCACCTGCTTTACTATTTTGTACTATGTGTGTGTGTGCATGTATGCTCGTGCATTGTGTGGTGTGTGACCTGATTCTATTCTGAACATCTGAGGGTAGGTTTTAAACATTCTGGTGTTTACCCTCAGATACTTCAGTGAGTAACACCACAACCTAATACATGCTCCTATTATAAATAAGACCAACATGAATGTCTTCACTCCTATGTTCACATTTGTATAAGATTATTCCCTTGGCATACATTTCTAGTGTTGAAATCAAGAGGAAAAAACATGTTTAAAATTCTTGATGCATAGTTTGTAATAATGTGAACTTCTATCACTAGCACCTTAGTGGATCATTTGCTTAACTTGCTATATCTGACAGGAATTTGTCTTAAGAGTGAGGCTGAACACTGCTTCTGTATTTAATGTATTTCCATGTTCAGCTAATTTTCTTTTGCCTCTTTATACCCTTTTAGAAACATTCAAAGTCAGAATTCACTGCATGATAATGCCCATGGCAAATCCTATTGTGAAAATCCACTTACAGGCCTCTCGAAAACAAAAATCACACGATTTATGACAAAGGATAATCCAAATCACAGAAACTCAAGGCAGATTATGTGACAGCTATGTAATAAAATTTTTATTGAGGTCCCACTTGTTAACTTGGAGCCTGTAACTGTTCCCTAACTGGCTAAATAGCTAGAGGAGAATGTCCCTTGATATGGTAAACGCAAACACTTTCTTATATACTAAGAAATCTTTTTAAGATCACACTTCACAAAATACGTCAGATTAAAATTTTTTCTTTTCAGAATTCTGAGTGGTGTGATAAATAGAGCCTACTATACCAGCAGGAAAGAATGACTCACTTTTCTCCATCAAAAAACCCCTCCAAATTAAATGATCATCTTGGCTTAGAGAGACACTCCTGTTTCGCAATAACTACAGGATCAGTTTCACAGTGACAATTTTCAACTGCGGCCCAGAGTCTAGGACATTTGTCACGATGGGGTCCGGAAGAGAATCCGCAATCCTTGGAAGCTGTGTGGACTCCTCTGAGACGCCAGACCACAGAGGCTCCACACCAGGAGGTCAGGGTGCAGGCCCAGGTCCCCAAAGCCAAGGAACCTCCTCAAGCCTGGGACTGCTTCACATTGCCTCTGACCATTTCTTGAAACTAGGTTTCATTTTTTCACCCTATCTGGGCATCTTTATCTCTGAGAAGGAGTATTTCATCCATTTACCTTTACTGCCATCATTGATATCTTTGATCATATTTTTGTCTTTAGATTTTATATTCTTTGCTCCTGGTTTCATAGTGACTTAGAAGATAAACACCCTATTTTAATTCCATGAAAGATTACTTCCAACAATGTGACCATTTCTAACTTTCCTCTCCCACCAAAAAGTCCCATTATGTCTACTTAAGATTTCCAACATCTTTTAACAATTATAATATTCAAATCCTCTATTTCACTAAATTCAGTTAAAGACAAGGGGTAACCTAGGGACTCACGATGCAACTGCGTTTTTCTGTAGGTCAATATGTAGACTTCACCATTTTACTGATATTCTTATTCAGAGCCAATTTTTGTAATATTACAATATTTACAAAGAATTTTATCTAAACGTTTCAATGGGTAGTATGTTCACATGAACCAAAATTCAAAAGGGTGTACAACAGAAAGTTTCTTTCTCATGTCCTCAAGCCACCTTGGTTTCCCTCCTGGAGGCAACCAATGTTACCAAGTTCTAATGTATTGTTACAAAGAAAAAGTACTCTTCCTTTCCCAAAGAAACCAGCTAAGCTTGACGTATTGTTTTATGCTATTCATATTCCTTTTACTAATATTTGTTTCCAAAAATGTTTTTATAGATATTTACACAAGAGTATTATTTGTGCCTCTTGAATACTGTATTTGCTCTACACAGAAATAACTCTGAATGATTCCTTTTTTTTAATCTGAAAGAATTTAAAGAGCTGTGAAACTAATTGCTGTTTAGTCCCTAAGTTGTGTCCAACTCTTTGTGACCACATGGACTGTAGCCCACCAGGCTCCTCTATCCATGGAATTCTCCAGGCAAGAATATTGGGGTGGGTTGTCAGTTCCTTCTCCAGGGGATCTTCCTGACCCAGGGATCGAATCTGTGTCTCCTGCATTGGCAGGCGGATTCTTTACCGTCTGAGCCACCAGGGAAGCCAATTATCAGTCTTTTAAAGATCCTGAACAATTTGCTGTAAAATCTCAGGATGTCATGCTTTTAGAGAGGTAACTGCAACGTTCTACAACATGTTGATTCCAGAACTCTTTTACATTCTTAAAATTATTAACTGCCCCAAACAGCTTTAGTTTATGAGAATTATATCCAGTGATATTTTCCATGATAGGAACTAGAACAGAAATTCAAAATATTTAATGTATTGTTTCATTTAAAAATAACATTATAGGATTTCTGGTTTTTGGAACTGCATAGAAGGAGCTGAGAAGTTGCCATTCTGTCCTAACAACACACAAGAAGCTGAATAGACTGAAAAGTCAACAACTTTTCCAGGATCCACTGAAGAGGTGGGGACACCAGGCAACTCACTGCCCCAAGGTTGGAGAGACGGGCAAACAGAGATAACTTACTGGCGCAGAGACTCACAAACAGAAACCTCCTTGGGAACCAGTGCTGGGGCAGAGGAACCTGAACATAGTTGGTGAGCTTCTGGAGGGTTCCCTGAGAGTTAAAAACTTCAGGGAAATCTAGGCACGTGCTGCGTACAGGAAGAAGCTTGTGAGATTTACCTCCAGGAGCCTGACCAGGTTAATCCCACAGTGAACATCTGCCAAAACTCACAGAGGAAGAATTGGCCAATCTGAAAAGGCTTATATCTATTAATACTAAAGAATCTGAATCATTAATCAGTAACCTTCCAAAACAGAAAACACAAGGCCTAGATGGGTTTCACTGGTGAATTATTTAAGGAAGAAATTATACCAATTTTTTACAATCCCTTTCAGAGGCTAGAAGCAGAGGCAACACTTTCTAACTCACTCTAAAGAGACATTATATATAAAAAAGAAAACTACAGACCATTATCTCTCATGCAAATAAATGCAAAAATTCTCAACAAAATATTCCCAAGCCAAATCCAGGAGTCTGCTTCCTCCAAAGAGGTTTAATGTTGACTTCTGGCAGGTGACTTAGAGGCCCTAAAAAAAATCACAGATCACCTTAATCTCATCATTGACTGAGATACTTTAAAGCTGGGACTTCTTTCTAACACACAGCACTTGGAATTTCTAACTTAAGCATAGAGAGTTTACCAGGACAATCCCCCAGCCCCGGTGAGCTATAAACATGTTTTTGTTTTTCTAGCCTCGGGTGTCCAACAAAAAGCTCTGCTCAGCTTCTCACCCACTTTCCCAGCATCAGCAGATGCCACTAAGGGGAAAAGTAAGCTGAAATGCCAGGCTCATCCCTGCCTCATTGGTACTCTCACACACTCAAATACATAGTCTTTTATATTTTGCCCAGTTTTCTTAATGTTTTTAATTGGAGTGTTACTACGAATGATCTATCCAATGTTACCAAAAGTGGAACTCCTCCAAAAACAGATTTAATATGTAATATTCAAGGGTCTTAGAAGTTCTGTTTTTTTCCTTTTTCTTCATCATGCACTGGAACCAAACAATGTTTGTTTTCAAAAACATCTTTCAAGGTTATATGCATTTTTTAAAATAAATTCAAAGGATATACCTTCTTAGTGATGAAATACCTTTATAAAATATCATTTGCACAGAAACATTTTATCTATTTTAGTGAAGACAAAACATTTAGAATGAAACATTTTTTGAAAATGCAGCTTTTAAAAAGAAAAGAATGTACCAAAGTAATTGCACATTTAAATTAGAAAGAAGAAAAACTATTATCAGCTTTCATATTTTTATACTTTCCAACTCTACTTGCCTCTAAACATTTACAAACATTATTTAGGAATAAAGTGTCATTTATCATGACCTAATGTTTTGAAAACATTTTGAACATGTTTTTTCTTGTATTCTTTTCTCCCCCCTTGGAAAATTACATCATTTTATGAAGACCGGAAGTTTACTGGAAGTCTGAGAGAAATAGTGTATCTGCCAACACTTACCGTGAAAAATACGAAAATCAATATATGGATGAGAACCTCGTCTTTCTGATTCAAATCCTGCTCGACTCCTTACACGTACATCTCCTGAACAGAATCAGGGATAAAACGAAAGTTAAGACGGCTGTTATTCAGGAAGAAGCTCCCACACGCAATAAAGGTCTCAGTGGTATCATACTCATAAGGAATGGCCTACCAATGATATAAATGGAATAGGTAGTTAAGAGCTGATTTATTTGAAGGGGTTTACAAACTTTCAGCACTGAGTTGTAAGGCTAGATGAACAGTTTTCTTTTTTTTTTAACCTCCCCTACAGTAATTATAATCTCTATTTTAGAGTCACCTTCTGAAAGATGACTCAAGTATATGATAATCCAAACTCATATCTTATTACTCACATGGAGTTAAAAAAATCCTGAGCAGGAAATAAAAAGCCACAGTGAGAAGCAAATATTTATCAAGTGTCTACTCTGCCCAGCACTATACTATAGGCTATATGGGATATAAAGAAGTAGAAAATATATTAACTATTCTCGAGCAGCTTACATTTTTTGAAAGGTATAGAAAATTAAAACATTAAATATTTCGCCTGAGACGTTTAATTTGATCAACCTCTTTTTCTCACTGCAAGTGGGTATAGTCAAGGTCTTCGGCTGTAAACTTTGTTGTTGATAAGCTCAGTATGTGACTCTTGTATCCATGTGACTCATAACCACTGCAGTCTTGTACCAGGTACTCTTTCTGTGCCTTGAAGACATTCTTTTATTTAATTCTCTAACCAACTCTGAGAGATAGGAATCTTTTTCTTTTCAATATTTATTTATTTGGCTGCAACAGGTCTCAGTTGAAGCATGTGGGATCTATTAACAGTTCCCTGACCAGGGATCAAACCCCCTACACTGGGGTACAGAGTCTTAGCCACTGGACCAGCAGGGAAGTCCCAAGAGATAGGAATCTTCACCCCCATTTTCAGATCCAGTAACTGAGATTTCTAGATGTTAAAGAGCACGTACAGGCCACAAAGCTGGTATAAAGCAGAGTCAAGATTTAACCCTAACTCTGTGGGCTTCAAAGGCAGGAACTTTCCCATCACACTTCCACAGCCTCCAGGTTCATAACCTGTAAGTCTTCAGTGCCTACACCTGCTTACAGTTCCACTTGCCTGGAATGCCTTCCTGCTTATGCATTGTTTCAAGGGGCCTGTCAGCCACTGTGACTCTATCCTATAATGATTAATCACTTCTCTCATGTGGCAATGCCTTCACTCTGGATCAAATGTTTACTGAGCACTCGCTACACGTCAGGAAATACAGCAGTGAGCAAAATACACAAAGTCCCTGTCTTCATGAAGTGCATCCTTTCATGCAGTGAGACAATAATAAAGCAAATAAATAATTTCACTCTATGAAAGATGGTATGGAGAAAGGAAAGCAAGGAAAGAGGAACAGGGAGGGAGGTGAAGGTGGCCAGGTGGGAAGCTAGTCATGATGTGGTCAGAGACCTCAGTGAGAAGAGAGTATCTGAGCAGGGACCTAAAGGCAGGGAAGCAGCGAGCCTCATGGCCACTGGGACAGAGAGGGTTCCAGACGTAAGGAAGAGCAAGCATGAATATCCTGAGATGGGAGCTTGCTTGGCATGTTCAAAATCAAGCAGAGAGGCCAGCATGGCTGGAGTGAGGTGAAGGAAGGGAACTGGTAGAAGGTGGGGTCAGAGAAGCAGTTTGGCTAGATCATATTGGACCTTCACGGGCCATTATAATAGCTTTGGCTGTTACTCTAAGGCAGAAAACTACTGGAAGATTCAGAACAGAGGAGTGAGATGGATTTAACTTAGGTCTGAAAAGGTTTACTGGTTGTATAGACTAGAGAGTCAAGTAGAAACACACAGGTAGACGCAGGGAGGCCAGTTAAGGAATGAGTGCATTCATCGAGGCAACAGCTATGGCCTGGGGGGCAGTGATTATGGGCAGATGCTGGTCAAGGATAATAAAGTTTTGATTACGTATGGTAAGTTCTGGAGATCTTATGTACATCAATGTGACGACAGCTAACAATAAAAAACTGAGTAACTGTGGTTTAGTTTGGGATGGTAACAGCTTTGGCATGATGAAATTCTGGATGTACTTTGAAGCTTTCAGTCAAGAGGATATGCTGATGAAGTAGACATAGAATAAGTGAGAAACAAGTCAAGAATGATGCCGATGAACCTAGAATCTGTCATACAGAGTGAACTATGTCAGAAAGAAAAAAGCAAATATTGTATGTTAACGCATACATACGGAATCCAGAAAAGCAGTACTGAATAACCTATTCACAGGGCAGAAATAGAGATGCAGACGTAGAGAACGGAATTGTGGACACAGCGGGGGAAGGAGAGGGTGAAAAAGACAGTAGTACTGACATGTATACACTACCACGTGGAGAGCAGACAGCTGGCGGGAAGCTGCTGTTCAGCACAGGGAGCTCAGCTCCGTGCTCCGCGACGACCGAGACGGGTCAGGGTGGGTGGGAGGCTCGAGAGGGAGGGGTTATATGTACACCTATGGCTGAATCATGAATTACACAGCAGAAGCCAACACAACACTGTAAAGCAATTAGTCTCCAATTAAAACTAAATTTAAAAAGAAAAAAAGAACGATGCCAAGGTTCCTGATCTGACAATAGAAGATTCAAGTTCCTTTTTCCGAGATGGTGAAAGAATATCAAATGCACAGACTTGGGGAACACAAATTATTTTAACAGATCTGTTAAATGTGAGGTGCCCATGGCACATCCATGCGGAGATATGTTCTACACAGTGAAGAAGACAGGAGTCTAAGCTTTGTTTTAAGAAGAGCAGAATGCGGACATCTCTGCAGAGAGATGGAGATGGTAAGGAAGAAAAGGCTCAACATTCCTGGGGGAAATATGTGCCAGAGTAGAATGGAACTAGGCAGGTATGATACATGAGGTAAATTAAGGAGGGAAAAAAAGGGAAGATGACAGAAACGGGGCATTGGAGAACACGTGGGCTTACGAGTAGGAGAAGGAGTTAGTAAAATGGGAGGGAAAAAAAAAAAAGCCACCCCAGAAGCAGGTGAAGAATAAGGATGACTCAATATTGTAGAAATTGAGCAAGGAATTCTGAGCATGAGGAGAACAGTCAAGCCAGAAAAGATGGTAAGAAAAGATGAGTAAAGGTGCCTATTGGGATCTTTTTAAAATAAATAATTTATTTACTTAAAATTTTTTGGCCACTCCATGTAGCATGTGGCATCTTAGCTCCTGGACCAAGGACTGAACCTACGTCCCCCCTGCATTGGCAACACAGAATCTTAACCACTAGACCACCAGGGAAGTCCCTGGAATCTTAATAGTACATTTTTAATATTATGAATTAAAGTACAAGGGATCGAGGAGTGTGTGGATGAAGAAAAAAAATCTGGCAAAGAGAGGGAGCGAGAAAGAAAATTATACACACACACACATCAAATTCATCTACCCTCTGGACTTGAGTAATACATTAAAGATTTAAGAACCAAGACTAGGAATAGACATATGGCCTTCTCACCAGCCAACTGAGAACAAGCACGTCCAGTGACAGGACTGTGAGATCAGGTACTTCGTGGTCTCGTCTTTGTTCATGTTACCGTGGACATCTGTTTAGTATTTAGCAACTCTGCAAATCTAAGACTTTTCATGAAGAATCATCAGGATGCATCTTAAAATTGTGTACTGGTAACAGAGTCTCAGTTATAAAGCTAGAGATTTCTTAATTACCTATAACTCTTTAAGATACCCCTCTTTTTCACATTACGTTAATTTTGGTTTCTAGATTCAACTTCAAAGTAACAGACATTTATGCTGCAAACAGTGATGAAAAGCTACCTAATGAAAGATATCTCAGTCCTGAATAACAGTAGATAACAAAATTAACTTATACTAGTGCAAACTTGGTTTTTTGATTTGCAGTGCTAGGGAAGACTCTTGAGAGTCCTTTGGACAGAAAGGACATCAAACCAGTCAATCCTAAAGGAAATCAATTCTGAATATTCACTGGAAGGACTGCTGCTGAAGCTGAAGCTCCAATACTTTGGCCATCTGATGAGAAGAGCCAACTCACTGGAAAAGGCTCTGATGCTGCGAAAGACTGAAGCCAGGAGGAGAAGTGGGTGGGCGACAGAGGATGACATGGTTAGATAGCATCACTGAGTCAATGCACATGAATTTTAGAAACTCCAAGAGACAGTGAAGGACAGGGAAGCCTGGCATGCTGCAGTTCATGGGGTTGCAGAGTCAGACACAACTTAGCCACTGAATAATAAAATGCAAAATAAAGAATTCTTACCTAGCATACGAATGTACAGTGCAGTCTGATCTGAGCTGTCATACGAGATAGCTCCACGCCTCTAGAAGAAAAAACACACATTTTAATGCAGACAATTTAGTATGTGATATAGAGTTCAATTCAACATATATGTATTTGTTATTTTCTGAGATGCACTGTGCAAGAGAAGTTGGGATACACAAAATGAAATTAAATATGGCATTTTCCAGTCCTGCTGACACCTTTGTCTCAGGCTTCCAGCGTCCAGAACTTCTCAATAAATTCTGACCTTGCCTCCCCACTCTGAGTTTCTGTTGTTTACGCCACCTCATCAGTGGCATATGTTAAAGTAGTCCAAGCAGACTAACCAATGTAGGTAAATCAGGGTAGGTAGTTTCAGTCCTCAGTGTTCAGGCCAAAAGTGGAGGAAGAGTGTCACTTTTCAAGGTATATATTTTCTTTTTGGTGTGTTCCCAATTTTGGCCCACCGTTTACAGTGTCTATTGCATATCTATTCATTGGATTTCATTTTCATGTTAGTAAGACATGAAAGTCGCTCAGTCGTGTCCGACTTTTTGCAACCCCATGGACTGACTATTCAGTGCATGGAATTTTCCAGGCCAGAATACTGGAGTGGGTAGCCTATACCTTCTCTAGCAGATCTTCCCAACCCAGTAACCGAACCAGGGTCTCCTGCATTGCAGGTGGATTCTTTACCAACTGAGCTATCAGGGAAGCCCGTTAGTAAGATATACTCACAAGTAATATGTTTCAAAAATTTCTGAGTGAAGTATTCACTTATCTTACTGTTTATTTTGTGTAACTGTATATCTGACTTGCATTGGTTGGGTACCAAATACACATTCCTGGAAAGCAAAGTCAAGTGGGCCTTAGGAAGCATCAGTACGAACAAAGCTAGTGGAGGTGATAGAATTCCAGCTGAGCTATTTCAAATCCTAAAAGATGATGCTGTGAAAGTGCTGTACTCAATATGCCAGCAAATTTGGAAAACTCAGCAGTGGCCACAGGACTGGAAAAGGTCAGTTTTCATGCCAATCCTAAAGAAAGGCAATGTCAAATAATGCTCAAACTACTGCACAACTGCACTCATCTCACACACTAGTAGAGTAATGCTCAAAATTCTCCAACCCAGGCTTCAACAGTACATGAACCTTGAACTTCCAGATATTCAAGCTGGTTTTAGAAAAGGCAGAGGAACCAGAGAGCAAATTGCCAATATCCTCTGGATCATCGAAAAAGCAAGAGAGTTCCAGAAAAATATCTATTTCTGCTTTATTGACTATTCCAAAGCCTTTGACTGTGTGGACCACAACAAACTCTGGAAAATTCTTAAAGAGATGGGAATACCAGACCACCTGACCTGCCTCTTGAGAAATTTGTACACAGGTCAGGAAGCAACAGTTAGAACTGGACATGGAACAACAGACTGGTTCCAAATAGGAAAAGGAGTACGTCAAGGCTGTATATTGTCACCCTGCTTATTTAACTTATATGCAGAGTATATCATGAGAAACGCTGGGCTGGAGGAAGCACAAGCTGGAATCAAGATTGCCGGGAGAAATATCAATAACCTCAGCTATGCAGATGACATCATCCTTATGACAGAAAGTGAAGAAGAACTAAAGAGCCTCTTGATGAAAGTGAAAGAGGAGAGTGAAAAAGCTGGCTTAAAACTCAACGCTCAGAAAACGAAGATCATGGCATCTGGTCCCATTACTCATGGCAAATGATGGGGAAACAGTGGAAACAGTGACAGACTTTATTTTGGGGGGCTCCAAAATCACTGCAGATGGTGATTGCAGCCATGAAATTAAAAGATGCTTACTCCTTGGAAGAAAAGTTATGACCAACCTAGACAGCATATTAAAAAGCAGAGACATTACTTTGCCAACAAAGGTCCGTCTAGTCAAAGCTATGGTTTTTCCAGTGGTCATGTATGGATGTGAGAGTTGGAGTATAAGGAAAGCTGAGCACTGAAGAATTGATGCTTTTGAACTGTGGTGTTGGAGAAGACTCTTGAGGGTCCTTTGGACTGCAAGGAGATCCAACCAGTCCATCCTAAAGGAAATCAGTCCTGAATATTCATTGGAAGGACTGATGCTGAAGCTCAAACTCCAATACTCTGGCCACCTGATGTGAAGAACTGACTCATTTGCAAAGACCCTGGTGCTGGAAAAGATTGAAGGCTCCTGAAGGAGAAGGGGACGGCAGAGGATGAGATGGTTGGATGGCATCACCGACTCAATGGACATGAGTTTGGGTAAACTCCAGGAGTTGGCAATGGACAGGGAGGCCTGGTGTGCCGCAGTCCATGGGGTGGCAAAGAGTCAGACATGACTGAGTGACTGAACTGAACTGAAATACATGTTCCACTTTATTTTCCATTAAAAAAAATACAGCATTTGCTCTTGAGATCTATAGTTGTGATGCAGACAAATTATAATACAATGTGATTAAGCATTACCATCAAAGTGGATAGGCAGATGGAAATTTAACGTCGGAGATCATACAATCCCACCTGAGGACAGAGCTTCTGCAGAGGTAGCCAGAACTGACAGAGACAGACAGTTCAATGACCTCACTATTCTCTTCAATTAAACACGAATGAATAAGAAAATGAGAATCATCAGACACGTGAACAAACCCTTTAGCTAGAAACCAATGAAACAAAATGAAAAACCAAATGGCTCAGAACTTAGCAAGACATAAGAGAATTAAAAAAGTTAATGAGCATACTCAAAGAAATGTGAGAAGACGCTGCATCTATTACACCAAAAAAATGGAGTGCCACTGAAAGAGCAAAGATTTAAAAATACATTTTGAGCTTAAAAATAAACAGATATAAAAAGCCACATTATTCCTAACATTCCCCCCAGTGGAAACAATCCAAATATCCACCAACTAATGAACGTATAAAAAGCTGTGGTACAGCCACAGGATACATCATTCGGTGTTACTCAGTCGCAGAAATGACTGAAGTACTGATGCATGCTACATCATGGTTGAACCTTGAAAACAATGTCGAGTGAAAGGAGCTATCACGAGGGACCATGAAGCCTATGGTTCCATTTATGTGAAATATCCCAAATAGGCAAATCCACAGAATTAGAAATAGACTGGTGGCTGCCAAGAGTTGAGAGCGGTGGTGGGAAATGGAAGTGAATGCTAATGGGTACAGAGCTTCAATCTGCAATGATGAGAATGTTCTCAAAGTAACCATGGTAATGACTGAACCACTCTGTGAATACACTGAAAATCATGGAATTGGGAACTGTATACTTTAAATGGGTGAATTGTATGATATGTGAATTATACATCAATAAAGTTATTATAAAAATAGCCAGTATTGCAAATATTTTAAATATAATTACAAAAAGGAGAAAAACAAAACAAAACCTTTGTAAGAGCTGAAACACCCTCAGCAAGTTCTGCCAACTCCACTTCCACAGTCGCCTCCCTTCGTCAATCTCCTTTCCTTGTTCTGTCTCAGACAACAGCATTTCTCACCTGGGCTCCTTGATGGGCTGCTGCCTGGCTTTCCTGCTACATCCCTTGACCCCCAGACCCTTCACAAACAAGAAGCAAGAGTGAACTTGCTTCCAGCTACTGCTCGAAGTCCTCTAATGGCCCCCGAATACTTGGAATGGAGTCCACAGACCAAGCTCTCCATGACCTGCCTACCCCTCAGTTCTACCGCAACTCTCTCTTCACCAGAGAGACCCAGCCGCCCTGGCCTCCTTGTGTCCCCTCAACCACGCCAAACACACAGCCGTGCTACGTGCTGTTCTGTACAGGACCACTGCAGCACTGTTTCCTTCCTCTCTCTCAGGTTCCAGATGAACCGTCATCTCTTCAGAGAGCCATCCCCAGGCTACCAAACCTAAGGTCACCTGAGAGATCCCTCACTACTCCTGAAGGTAGGGGTCCCCCAAACCTTCACCCACTGTTCAGCACTTGGCTTGTTCCAAAACAAAAGCACCACAAGAGCTGGAACCCTGTCTGACATTCGCCGCTGTATCCTTGGCTTCTAAAACTACTATTATTTTAGTGGAGTCACTCAGTCGTGTCCGACTCTTTGTGACCCCATGGACTGTAGCCTACCAGGCTCCTCCATCCATGGGATTTACCAGGCAATAGTACTGGAGTGGGCTGCCATTTCCTTCTCCAGGGGATCTTCCCAACCCAGGGATTGAACCCAGGTCTCATGCATTGTAGACAGATGCTTTACCGTCTGAGCCACCAGGGAAGTCACTATTATTTAGTAGATGCTAAATAAATACCTGGTAAATCGATGATTGAGTGCATTTATTGTAAATAAATTAGTGAATAATTTTTTACAGATTAAGTTGATGAATAAATTTGATGAGCAAATTGACGAATAACAACTGAGATGAAGACAAATTAAACATCTAGAAGATAAAATTAACCAAGACTCCTACTAGAATCTAATTTCTGTGGGAACAGGTTCAATGTTGTATCCCCGGATATAGAATAAATCCCAACATTTAGAATAGTGCCTAGCACACTGAAAGAAATCAATAATATTAGCTGAATAAATGGGCAAGCAAATTCTTAGTAGAGAATCTAGAATAAAATCCAATAATATACAGTAATTTTATTTATGCTAAAGGATTTAAAAATCTGTGGGGAAAATATAAATTATTTAATTTGCTATTTGGAAAAACATAAGATGTATTATTACCTTTCTATCTACTCCAAAATAAATTACACATGGAACAAAAATTTTAATGTAAAAAAAAAAAGCATTAAAGTATTAGAGGAAAACATGACTGTATTTTTAAAAAATTTAAATAACAACAAGGACCTATAATGCATCACTTTGCTGTACATCTGAAACACACACTGTAAATCAATTAGACTTCAATACAATTTGTTTTAATTTAAATAATGACACTAAAAAAAAATCTTAAATAGAAAAGACCTAATTGTTCTATAAAATCCAGAAATCATGAAAAACAAATCAATTTGGCCACAAAAAGTTAAATTATGCATGGCAAAATATCATAAATAGGCAAAAGACAAACCCCAAGCCATGAAAATTAAATTAAACAGTTATGACAAAGGGCTAATTTTTCCCTGCTAATCTAAAAATGAAAGAAAAAAAAAAAAGCCTCACAAATCAGTTAGCAAATAATGAATAACAGTGTATAAAAACAGGTAGGACATAAATATACTACTCAAGGAACAGAAATAATAAACAAATAGACACAAGAAAGATGCTTGACTTCATTAATGAAAGAAATACATGCTAAGGAAATGAGATGGTATTTTTACATATTAGATTAATGATATTCTGTCCTCACAAAGCTCTGGCATGAAATTTACAGCTCTTTAACATACACCTAAATATCTCATGAAATTAAAAGACGCTTACTCCTTGGAAGGAGGGTTATGGCCAACCTAGATAGCATGTTTAAAAGCAGAGACATTACTTTGCCAACAAAAGTCCGTCTAGTCAAGGCTATGGTTTTTCCAGTGGTCATGTATCGATGTGAGAGTTGGACGGTGAAGAAAGCTGAGCACAGAAGAATTGATGCTTTTGAACTGTGGTTTTGGAGAAGACTCTTGAGAGTCCCTTGGACTGCAAGGAGATCCAATCAATCCATCCTAAAGGAGATCAATCCTGGGTGTTCATTGGAAGGTCTGATGAAGCTGAAGCTCCAATACTTTGGCCACCTCATGCGAAGGGTTGACTCATTGGAAAAGACCCTAATGCTGGGTAGGATTGGGGGCGGGAGGAGAAGGGGACGACAGAGGATGAGATGGTTGGATGGCATCACCGACTCGATGAACATGGGTTTGGGTAGACTCCGGGAGTTGGTGACGGACAGAGAGGCCTGGCATGCTGCAAGTCATGGGGTCGCAAAGAGTCGGACACGACTGAGAGACTGAACTGAACTGAACTGAAATATCTCAAGGAAAATAACCATGCTTTTTACTATTATTATAAAGAAATTTTATTGCATTTAAAATTGGGATTTAGCATGCGAAGTATTAGTCGCTCAGTGGTGTCTGACTTCTTGCAACCCCATAGACACACTGGGCTCCTCTGCCCATGGGATTCTCCAGGCAAGAATAGTGGAGTGGGATTGTCATCCCTACTCCAGGGATCTTTTCGACCCAGGTATTGAACCCAGGTCTCCTGCATTGCAGGCAGATTCTTTATCATCTGATCCACCAAGGAAACAGCTCCCCAAATCATTGTTTTTATCCTCTTAATGCATGCGTGCTCAGTCGCTTCAGTTGTGTCCGACTTTTCTCCACCCCATGGACTGTAGCCTGCCAGGTTCCTCTGTCCACGGAATTCTCCAGGCAATACTGGATTGGGCTGCCATGCCCTTCTCCAGGGGATGTTCCCAACCCGGGGATCAAACCAGCATCTCTTATGACTCCTGCACTGGCAGGCGGGTTCTTTAACCACTAGTGCCACCTGGGAAGCCCTACTATTTAAGAGAAAAACATCAATTAATGTCATGTATGACTTAATGAAGATGTAAACAAACAAGCAAAAACCTCCAACAGTTCATGAAACACAAAAGGAACACAAGTTACAAGCAAAAATATTGTCCACACTGGCTGCCTCCAAGGAGGCTGAAGGACACAAAGGTAAGAGGAGAAATTACCAATGAATATCTTTTGAATTTTGTAGCATGTGGGCTTCTCAGGTGACTCCGTGGTAAAGAATTCACCTGCCAGTGCAGGAGATCCGGGTTTGATCCCTGGTTGGGAAGACCTCCGACCTCCTAGAGAAGGGAATGGCAACCCAACTCCAGTATTCTTGCCTGGGAAATCCCCTGGACAAAGGAGCCTGGCGGGCTACAGTTCATGGGGTCTCAAAGAGTCGGATACGACTGAGCATGTTTGCACATAGTTATTATATATTCACAGAATAAATCAAATAAAAAATACAGTTAAGAATCTACTACAAAGAAACCTACAAAAGAAGTGGATGATCTCAAATTCTAAGGGACTAAATCATACAGAATGCATGCCTGGCACCAGCATGCTTAATAAAGTTGAAGTGTCTTCCACCAACAGAAGACCCTAAGCCTCCTGCAGTGTCTCATCATAAACTACTTATTCAGGAGCAAACACTGTAATCACTTGGTATTAAAAGGTACAACTCACACCTGCTGTTCCCATCCCCACCCCAAGATATTTAGCTTATTAGATTTCAAGCTTCCCCTTAATACCACCATAAGAGAGGAAAATCTAGTAGTATGAAGAGCACAAAGGTGGAAGTAAGTATTCCTACCGGCCAAGTCAGATTCATGAAACCAAAGGTATGATTGTGTAATAGCTTGTCATGGTCAGTACCTATCAACCCACTCATATCCAATAAAACTTGAGTAAACAGCTTGTTAAAACAAATTGTAACCTGTTATCTTTAACAGTCCTCTTCAGGAAACCTGGTTGCCTTTGTTGTTTTTTTTTTTTTTTTTTTAAGTGTAGGGAAGGGTATTTACTAAAAGAGCCACTAATTAGAAAGGTAAAATCTCATCACTTTAAGGATTGAGAAAGACTAATACCAGCTGTTAAAACAGCGTAAGTGAAAAACTGACTTGTTTAGTGGCTAAGTCGTAGCCCACTCTTTTGTGTCCCCATGGACTGTAGGCCACCAGGTTCCTCTGTCTAGGGGATTTCCCAGGCAAGAATACTGGAGTGGGTTGCTATTTCCTTCTTCAGAAAAACTGGGTAATGAACATAATCTAGATTATAACTATGACATATTAAATTTATTTTAAGGTATTCACTTTAGACTTATTTATAGAGGCACCAGTTTAGATATTAAAATGGTAGAGTCTGTCTTAGTTAATCATTTTAAAAACTTGGCAAAAAGGGTAGAACTTAATTTTAAATATATTTTAACAAATTACTTAAGGATGTGCAAAGTATTCATTTAATTTCATTTATTACAAATTTAAGTAAGTCTTGTCCATAAATACTTAAATTCTACCCTAAGCCACAAGACATAACTCTTACGAAATAAATCTAAATGAGACAAAAGGAAATTTTTTTAAGAATAGACTTAAAAATGTGAACCAATGAATACATTCTGAGTGGTAATTTACTCATTTACTTGCCTCACAGACGAAGCTTAAAATGAGTATCAAATTTGTTTCACTAAGCAATCTAGGAACTCTTTTTGGAAAAATGCACTATAAATTATGAATTATAAAAATCTGATTTCCATGTTAAGTGTTATTTTAAAAAATAATTATAGGGACCTCCCTGGCCATCCAGTGGTTAAGACTCCCGGCTTTCACTGCGGCTTTCACTGCAGGAGGTATGGCTTTGATCTCTGGTCCCGGGAACTAAGACCCTACCCCACATGCCACACAGCACAGTCAAAATAAACAAATAAAAATAAATAATAAAAAAAAGACCTACATTTACTGAAGGCCCAATTAAAAAACTAATAATTACATGTGCTTTATACACCAAGACTGCAGCACAGGCTTAACATATACCTTAAAAGATTATCATTTTACAAGCCATAGTTGTAAAATTCTATTTTTATTAAAGATAGTAAAACAAATTGAACCAAAATCCCAAGTCATGCTGTCAGTCATAAAACACCATGAGCTATCATCCACATTCCCGCTCACCTCACCAGCGAATGGAAATAACTGCGACGCTCCTACTCGTGACTCTTCTAATTTAGCCATCCTGGGAACAGCTTGTAAAGCAAACTAGTATAGGTCAAAACACGGGTGCGGCTGAGCTAATCAGATACTGACAGCAGCAGCAGCACAAACAAGTTAAACAGTAAGGTTCCAAAGAATCTACAGCCACAAAAGCAGGAGTTCTGAGTGTCCGACTAAGACACTCACCTTGAATCATCATGAACTGCTCTTCCATAAAAGATCTGACTTACAAGGTAGATGATAAAGGGCATAAAAGTTGTTACTGATATTAGTTAGGATATAACTTTTAAAGACAGACATGTTGTGTTGTGTGCTTTTTTGGGGGGGGTGGGGGGTTGGGGGGTGGGGGGCAATGCTGTGAGGCTTGTGGGACTTAAGTTCCCTGACCAGGGATTGAACCCAGGGCCCCAGCAGTGACAGTGAGAAGTCCTAACACCACTGAACTTCCAGCGAATTCCCAACAATGATGTGTTTTAAACGGACTTCCCAGGTGGCTCAGTGGTAGAGAATTGGCCTGCCAACGCAGGAGACATGCATTCGATCCCTGAGTTGGGAAGCTCCCCTGGAGAAAGGAATGGCAACCCACTCCAGTATTCCTGCCTGGAGAATCCCATGGACAGAGGAGCCTGGTGGGCTACAGTTCATGAAGTTGCAAAGAGTTGGACACAACTGAGGGACTGAGCACAAGGACAAAAGATATTTTAAGTGCTATGGTATTTATCTTGTTCAAGTTTTCTACTAAAGTAACCTATTGTGCAAAAGCGTGTGTATTTCCCTTACGTGGTAAAGTAATGATACATTAATTCTTTGCTGTGCTCCTACTCTGTGTCAGTAAATGCTCCAGGTGGTTTCAGACAAAATCTCTCTTTACTGAACAAGACCTCTAGAGGTAGGTTTTATACGCTCCGTCATTATACGCTCTGTCACAGGGCCTAAACACAGTAGCACTGAATACATTTCTGGGTCACATTACAAAAAATGCTAACACAGTACAAAAGATGAAGAAGCCCAAAGTTCTGAAAGCTTTCTCTGATGCAGTAAAGTGAGCTTTTTCAGAGTGTTTTCATCTTACACCCGATGGGAAAAGCTGACTCATTAGAAAAGACCCTGATGATGGGAAAGATTGAGGTCAAGAGAAGCACCCAGGTGACAGAGGATGAGATGAGATGGTTAGATGGCATCACTGACTCAATGAACATGAATCTGAGCAAACTCTGGGGGCTAGTGAAGGACAGGGAAGCCTGGCATGCTGAAGTCCATGGGGTCACAAAGAGTTGGACACAACTTAGCGACCAAACAACAACAATTCATCTTACATATGCCAGAAAAGCGTTCCTGAGTGCCTATCCAAGTCCCGCATCCATCCATTGAACACTATCCTCCAGTTCTTCTTCGCTATATAATTTTTTAAAGTCACACATTGAAAATAACGGCAGTTTGTTGCTTAAAAACTTTAAAAAATTTTTGATTGTTACAACAAGGTAAAAAGTCTCTAAAAAAAAATCTACCATTCAACTAATCCATTATTAACTTGACCTTCATTCAGTGCTTGGCAAGCTAATCCTCTAAAAACAAGGAGTAAATTGGTGTCAGTGGGACAAAATTAATTAATTTACAAAAGACAAAGATTAAAAAAGTTCGAGCCTACTGTTTTTCTTTAAGAGATTTCTTCAGTCATGTTCAGTAAGAAAACAGGACTGCTTTAAGAAACATACAGCTATGCCTAAAACAGTATGCTTAAACGTGAAATCAGGGATTAAAACCTCGCTTGAAAAAGACGTTTAATTTTATAGAAGTTTTTGTGTTGCTTACTAGCAAATGGTATTGGTCTTATACATTTTAAATTTACATTCATACTGTTCAGTTTTCTTAACAAAGGAAGAAAAAAGCTGCATGGTGGGTTAAAGATACAATCATTTTTACACAAGTACAGACAAAATAATTTTAAATAGTATAATTTTAAGTATTCCTACTATAGACTCTCAATCAGATGCCAAATGACTAGCATTCTATCAAGCATTTCTTAAGCTTGGTCTCTGGAATCCATATTTAAGATCAACAGATACATAATACGAAATCTTACTTTTTTCACTATAACTAAGGCATATATTTCAGTAGCAACAAGACCTTAAGTGAGAACATGCTAGAAAGTGGTATTTAGTTTTTTTTAAAAGTTTACAATTGCTTAGAAATCCTCAGTAATTATACTTTGATTTTATAAGTAACATAAATTCGATATCTCCAGAAGAGAATGTTTAAAATATGTACACCAAAAGCCTAAACTGTTCAATAATTTCATAACCTTAGAAGCTGAACTTCTTTAAGCATAAAAACTTGATTTTTAATGGCAATGAAGACTTCAGTTTGTTTGTCAGCCCAGTGGCACTCTAGTTTTTGGATAACTTCATCTTGATCACCCTGGAACAGTAAACAGACATGACATTAACTAGTTGAAAAAAAACCAACAACAACAGACTGCTTTAAAGGTATGATCCTGAGCAAAGTTACTTCCATACCAAGAAATGATCCATAAAAAGCCCTTCAGGAGGAATAGGTGGGAGAAAAATGAAAATGACACACAGTAACATGACAATAACATGAAAGTGACAGCTGACAGGTAAAACCGCGGAGCTCTTGTCATCAGAGAAACAGAAATCGAAGCAAAAGGAGAAGGAACTCCACTAACTAGTCCGTTCCTACCAATGTATAAACTAAAGATTCATGTCACCATCCTAAAAATAAAGATGGCCTACCTTAGAGGCGATCCACTTGATAAGAACCAAGGCCAGACACCAGATCAGTGTAATTCCCATTGGGTCTAGGAAAAGCCCTGCCACATAACCTCCCTCCTCACCCCGCGAGCAAAGAGCAAGGGAGACTCTCAGACCTGACAATAACCAGCTGTCCGGAGGCAGAAGAGAGGGGAATGCCCGCCCTGAACCTCACACAGCTGCCTTCAAACAAGGGTCACATGACTCTGAGAACGCGCTGCCAGCGGGCCTTCCTACCGGCGTGTGGTTAATGCCACAGCCCAGGGCTGGGGTGGGAGAGTCAGTGACGTTGGGAAGAGGAGAGGAAAAACCTTCAACCTTCGTGACAGCCGACCTAACAGTCCCACACAACATAGGCAAACGAGGTCTCTGGCTGGCCCCAAGCTCGTCTACAACCTTAACACAGGCACTGCTTCAAATAACTTTCCCTCAAATGTCTGGCAGCACTAAAAAAGTGCTCATTTCTTCCACAAAGACCAGCTCCACAGGCAGAATGTCCCGGTGTTTAAAAACATTAACGCATTTTATTCTACCTTTTCAACTTTCAGTACTGAATGTGTTCAACTTTTTCTTTCCTTTGGAGCTAGGATTACTTTATGAAAGTTAGGGGCTTTCATAGACAATGTTGTGCTATGTAACACTGTAATTCACTTATTCTGGATTTATTGACAAAGGCCAGCCTATCTGTGTGTTTTCAAGCAATCATAAGTACATTACTTCCAAGCCCTAACTGCGATCTAGCGTCTATGATAATACTTGTGCTCCATGTCTCACTCTTCTCTCGGCTATGAGTGGGGGGCTTGGTGACAGCAAACTGGGCCTCTGTCCATCTTTGTGATCTCTCACAGCAGCCAGCATGAAAGGAAAAGCCTTTCATGAAACTTTCATGCAAGTATTTCTTAAGCAGCAATTAGGGACCAGGCCCTTGGTGAGATGCCAGGGGTATTCAAGTGGAAACAGACACTGGCTCCTGCCCTCCTGAAGCTTTCAGTTTAATCAGAATCTACATGAACCAAAGACTGTAAATAAGCACAATGCTGCAACTGAAACAAGTGCGATGGGACTGAGGCGGGAATTGCCAACGAAGCTTGGGTCTGACCTGGTTAGGAAGTGAGGAGCTTTTTCCCAGGGGCCCTGAAATATCCCCGAGCTGAACTGAAGGGGCAAGAATGAGAAGAGGATGGGAAGATGATCTGCGTGGACGTGACAATGCATGACAAAACCAAGCAGAAGATTTGGGAAGAAGAGTAAGATGAGGCTGGAATGCAGGTCATGGGATGGCCAGAGGGGAGTTCTTTTGTCTTCATCCTGAAAGCTAATGCCAACCTGCTGGACACTTCGGAGGTTTTGGTCACGTGCAGCTCGGTGGGATAAGGCTGGGTGGGCACTCAGGAGACCACAGCAGAGGGGATCACAGCTCTGGCTGGGGGCGGCGAAGGGGAGAGAGGTAGACAGGCTGGGAAACACTCAAGATGGTACTGCGTCAGAGACCGCAGTTCACAGCGAGACAAAGTCATCTGCCTGGTGATGGGACCTACATGATGGTTCTAAAATATCTGAAAATAGCCCCAATAGTTCTAATACCAATGCTGTTCTCATTATCCAATCCTCAGTACAAAGAGGGCATTAAAAAAAAAAAAAAAAAGTTAATTCTCGACCTGTTAAAACAAGGCATAAATTCAAATTACAGGTCCAAATAAAAAAAACGGCCATGTATTTCTCACTACACCTTATATATCTCTTCTTTCTTCTGAACTAACAAGCTGTGATGCTAATCCTTGCACACATGGAGACAACTTTTTTAGTCTGTCATGAAACTAGGTGTGACATGAGACTGTCAGGGTCTCAGGTTACTCTTGGGGCAGTAACGTTCCAGCCAGCAAATTCAAAGGATGCCCAGGACAAGGACAGAGCAGCTGAGTGGAGTCAGCCCCGTTCCCAGGAGAACTGCTGGGGGTCATCATTCATTCCCTGCTGGGCTGGCCTGGGCAGCATACACCGAATGAGCCTGCTACCGCCATGCTCAGCCCAGAAACACTTCTCATCCTCACAGTGCCCTGCCAATCAGCTGCTCAAAAAGCTGAGCTCTAAGAAGCAAACACGATACTGCTATTTTTGACACAGTACTTAAACATTTTGATGTATGTCTTACAGGTCAACGGTGAGGTCAACAATCTGCACTTGCGTCTTGTCTAAAAGGGAAGGATGGAACAAGGGTAGAGGAAGATCAGAATTGAGACACGGAGGGGAGAAAAAGAAAAGCAGTTCTAAAACTTCTCTCATTGAAAGGAACTTCCGTTGAGGTTATTCCACCACCCCCAAACTCTACTGGGTCTGGAGTCAAGAGCCTGGGTTTTCTTCCCAGCTGTGCTGCCAACAGTTGAGTGAACCTGGGTGAGTCACCACCTTACTTGCTTCCCTTCACAGGAGTTAAGCGATATCTGTGCAAGAAGACCTTGCTCAGAGCAGGCTCTCAAAAACACTTAGTCAAGTCCAAATTAAATCATTAGGGCCTAACCATGGTAATGACCTAACCTCTCCAGCTACACCCCAATTCTGGGCTTAACTGAAACCACATGTTCCAGGGGGGGAACATGTGTGGTGCCCGCCCAGCACCCAGAGACGCTTTTCTGAGTCCTGGGAGGGCCAGGGTAATTTTTCACACTAGTGAACAGGCTGGCTCCCTACAATGGTTCCCCAGCATCCCCTTCTTCAATTTCCACTACATATCTGACGCTAAGATACAGAGATAATCAAGACACAATCCTCCCAGGTCAGGAAATTTCCTATTTGAATAGAAATAGCAGGGACTTCCCTGGTGGTCCAGTGGTTAAGGCTCTGTGCCTCCGATGTAGGGGGTGCAGGCTTGATCCCTGGTCAGGAAACTAGCATCCCACGTCTTGCCACATGGTCAAAAAAAATTTCAATAGAAATAGCTACTGTGTTTATGCCTAAAATCATAGCTCCTTCGTTGCTGATGACACATGTACATCATTCAAATCTCACAAAAACCTCAGGCAATACAGTTTTTTCTTAGTATACTTACCTTTCTTTAATGGCATGAATCTAATGGCTTTAAAACTTTTTCTTATTTTGCGATAATACTTACTACTAATTTATCTTGACAAGTTATAAAGCTTCTCTTAATAATAAAGAAATTTCAATAAGATGAAATAGAAACAAAACTGTTACCAAATTGTATTAATACTCATCTATGATATTACTTATTAGAAAATTATCTTAAAAATTAATCTTTCCAAATATAATTTATTATCCCCTATAGAAATAGTTGCTTCTTTTACAATAATAACAAATATATTCTTTTATATTAACATTTCTCACCTGTCTCAAAGCCTTAGTGAAACATGACAGGATAACAAAAAAGGGTCACTTGACTAGACTAGAAAAATTTATGCACAGGATACAGTTAAGCTTTTGAAAACAGAATCTGATACTATAAGGGAAAAAAAAGTATAAAATCCTTTACCTTTCTGGGGCTTATAAAATATCTGAATAGTCAGGGTATTAAAAGCAAATCTCACTATTTTAGGAGCACAATCAATGGAAGGAAAAGGTACAACTTTGATCACTGTGTCTTAGAGAAGTAATCCAAGTACAAATTTTACCCCTGGGGCTCCTTGCCACTCACAGGACACCTGTCAATCTTGGCAATAGCCTTTAGCTATCCATACAGAGACTCAGCATGTCCTTCTCTTGACCAAATTAGGCTAACCTCATCTGCATTGACATCAGTGTCTATAATTTTGGAATCATGTTGACAGGAATAGTCTATCCCAGAGTTCTTTATACGAATGTAGTGTCTGTTGAAACCATAACCAAATTTATAGCAGAAAAAATGTGAATGCAATAGTCACAATTTCCAACTGTGCCCTTATCATTTTGAATTCCAGCCAATTTTAATAACAAATAATAAATCAGGGTGAGCTTTTTTTTTAAACTGATATTTCTTCTACTAAAAACCTCATATCAGAGCTGATTATTTTTCAAACATTATGAATTTCAAGATCTACGAAACTGATGAAAAATTAAGCCTTGATAAGTAACAAAAATTATTTTAAAACTATGGTGACATGGGACTTTTTTCAGTTAAGACCTTTGTTAGCGCTCTGAATTAAGCTTTCTATTATATATTTCTGTCATCTCAGTATTTAGTGGCAATGAACACATGATTAGTCCTAGTATGAAGGAAGTAATAAAAACACCCTGACAGTTTACAAACATTCAAGAAACTACTTCTTATGATATGAAAAGAACTGAGATTTGCTTATAGAACCATTGTTCATAATATTTTAAAAATTATGGGAATCCTGCTCCTCACCATATTTTCTCACAAGATTTCCAGGATCAACTGATTCCTGGCCAAAAAAAAAAAGCAGAATAGTCCTGTTCCCCAGTGGATTTGAACAAAAATTGGTACTAAAATCAGGTACAACTCCAAGAGAAGATGCTGGAGGAGAACCAAGTTGGGTCTATAGGAAGCCTCGCACAACAGGTGGCACACGTATGGAATCAGAGTCAAGGTCAACTGCATCTTACACTGAGAACATTGCTACTATCATAACAGCTGGATGTGTTTTATTGGGAAAATGTTTTTTCTCTTTGTGTCAGTGTTTCTGCACTAGTGCTTTGGCTCAGTAATAAATATGAGAACTTTTGTTGGAAAAAAAATTATGGAAAAGTAGAAATGGCCACAATTACCAGAAGGAAAAAAAAAAAAACAAAAAACAATGGTATGGATCCTACAACTGTCGAGTTTGGACTTAAGCTGCTAGTATAAAAGACCAGGAGCATATCACAGACATTGGCTACCTTAATTTCCCCAAGGCTGCACAGTCTCTGGATGCATCCATAAGAAGAAAGCAGAGCACTGTTAGGCTGACTCCTAGCTGACTGAGCAAACAACCAGAGTTCAAGTTCTGGATATGAAACTAATTGAAGAATTCCAGAGGCACCTAACAGAACTCGACATCTGACTCTTTTTTAAGGGCATGGTTTTTCCATACACGCTGTGAGTACATCACTCTCTCTTTTTTAAAATTCCATTTATCTGGCTACACTGGGTCTTAGGTACAGCAAGAGGGATCTTCAGTCTTCACTGCAGCATGTGGGATCCAGTTCCCTGAACAGGGATTGAACCTGGGCTCTATGCACTGGGATCTCGGGATCTCAGCCACTGAACCCCCAGGGAAGTCCCCTGACTTTGTTTTGTTATTTATTAGGAAGCAGATCGGACTAATGCATATCAAATCTGCATATAAAACAAACGGTAAACCACATTTAATTATAAAATAACCTGAAGAGAATGGAGTGTATGTTTTTATGTAAGATACACTACATGCATATACAACAGTGGAAACAGAGTTTAAAACAGTTTCCTTTAAAAAAAAAAAGTCAGAATATTTAAACTCTAATAGGAGGCAATAAGTAAAGGCAATCTTAGGAAGCACTGAGGGTCAGATATATGTTCAGTGGCTTTAGTAGTGTCCGACTCTTTGTGACCCTATGGACTGTAGCCTGCCAGGTTCCTCCATCCATGGGATTCTCCAGGCAAGAATACTGGAGTGGTATGCCATGCCCTCCTCTATGAGTCAGATATTAATCATATCCAAATCAAGGATGCTCCTCTCATCTCAATACAGGCCACATTTATAAGACTGAATTCCGTTCTGAGTACTACACTGGAAGATGCAGTCATACATTATATTTTTAAAAGCACATAAGGATATGACAAACTTAGTGTATTAAGAAGCAGAGACCTCACTTTACCGAGAAAGGTTTATACAGGAAAAGCTATGGTTTTTCCAGTAGCCATGTACGGATGCGAGAGTTGGACTATAAAGAAAGCTGAGTACTGAAGAAATGATGCTTTCAAACTGTGGTGCTGGAGAAGACTCTGGAGAGTCCCTTGGACAGCAAGGACATCAAACCAGTCAATCCTAAAGGCAATCAACCCTGAATATTCACTGAAGGACTGATGCTGAAGCTCTAATACTCTGGCCACTTGATGTGAAGAGCTGACTCACTAGGATAATATATAAGGAATAGTTGCATAAACTGAGATGCTTTAGGTAAAGAAATAAAAATAGGGTGTAAACTGCTATGAGATAAAATAAGCTAAGGAATTTAGCTTTAGTCTATGAAATCATAAAAGGTGGAAGTAGGCCCAATGGGCAGAAGTTTGTGGAAATATTGATTCAATATTATTTTCTAAGAACTTTCTACAGTCTCTAAGAACTTTCTGCAATCAGAATAATGGAAATTGAAAGAAGCTACCTCAAACTAGCCTCTGTCAAGGAGACTGCAGGCAAAAAGAACAAATGACTTTCAAGGTCTCTGCCAATTCTAAGATTCCACAATACTATGTGTGCTCAGTCGCTTCAGTTCAGTTCAGTCGCTCAGTCCTGTCCGACTCTTTGCAACCCCATGAATTGCAGCATGACAGGCTTCTCTGTCCATCACCAACTGCCAGAGTCTACTCAAACCCATGTCCATCGAGTCAGGGATGCCATCCAACCATCTCATCCTCTGTCGTCCCCTTCTCCTCCCGCCCCCAATCCTACTCAGCATTAAGGTCTTTTCCAATGAGTCAACTCTCCTCATGAGGTGGCCAAAGTGTTGGAGTTTCAGCTTCAACATCAGTCCTTCCAGTGAACACCCAGGATTGATCTCCTTTAGGATGGATTGACTGGATCTCCTTGCTGTCCAAGGGACTCTCAAGAGTCTTCTCCAACACCACAGTTCAAAAGCATCAATTCTTCGGCACTCAGCTTTCTTCACCGTCCAACTCTCACATCCATACATGGCCACTGGAAAAACCATAGCCTTGACTAGACAGACTTTTGTTGGCAAAGTAATGTCTCTGCTTTTAAATATGCTATCTAGGTTGGCCATAGCCCTCCTTCCAAGGAGTAAGCGTCTTTTAATTTCATGGCTGCAGTCACCATCAGCAGTGATTCTGGAGCCCAAAAAAATAAAAGTCTGACACTGTTTCCACTGTTTCCCCATCTATTTCCCATGAAGTGATGGGACTGGATGCCATGATCTTAGTTTTCTGAATGTTGAGCTTCAAGCCAACTTTTTCACTCTCCTCTTTCACTTTCATCAAGAGGCTCTTTAGTTCTTCTTCACTTTCTGCCATAAGGGTGGTGTCATCTGCATATCTGAGGTTATTGATATTTCTCCTGGCAATCTTGATTCCAGCTTGTGTTTCTTCCAGCCCAGCGTTTCTCATGATGTACTCTGCATATAAGTTAAATATACAGCCTTGACGTACTCCTTTTCCTATGTGGAACCAGTCTATTGTTCCATGTCCAGTTCTAACTGTTGCTTCCTGACCTGCATACAGGTTTCTCAAGAGACAGGTCAGATGGTCTGCTTCAGTTGTGTACAATTCTTTGCAATCCTATGGACTGTAGCCAGGCTTATCTTCCATGAGGATTCTCCAGGGAAAGATACTGGAGTGAGTTGCCATGTCCTTCTCCAGGGGATCTTCCCAACCCAGGGATAGAACCCTCATCTCTTATGTCTCCTGCACTGGCAGGTGGGTTCTTTACTGGTAGTGCCACCTGACTCAGTTTCATTTTCAAAGAAGCCTTTCTAAGAAAGCTACTGTTACTAAAGGCTCTTCAATGGGAACTGCATCCCTTACCACACTCCAGAGACCTAGCCATACTGACTGTCTCAAAGCTACAAGAACAATTAAGCGGTTACTGGTATTGATCTCAAAAGATAATTTTAAAATGAGAGCTATTTGCAGGTATGGAAAAAAAAAATTTCACCTCTAAAAACACTATCATGCTGCTGCTGCTAAGTCGCTTCAGTCGTGTCCGACTCTGTGCGACCCCATAGATGGCAGCCTACCAGGCTCCGCCGTCCCTAGGATTCTCCAGGCAAGAATACTGGAGTGGGTTGCCATTTCCTTCTCCAGTGCATGAAAGGGAAAAGTTAAAGTGAAGTCGCTCAGTCGTGTCCGACTCTTAGTGACCCCATGGACTATAGCCTACCAGGCTCCTCCGTCCATGGGATTTTCCAGGCAAGAGTACTGGAGTGGGGTGCCATTGCCTTCTCCGAAAAACACTATTATGAGTCGAGCACTATTTGTGGGTAAGTGTATATCAAAATATTTGTAACACAAATACTAAAGAAGAGGGCTTCCCTGGTGGCTCAGTGGTAAAGAATCTGCCTGTCAATGCAGGAGACACGGATTCGATCTCTGGCCTGGGAAGATCCCACATGCTGCGGAGCAACTAAGACTGTGTGTCACAACTACTGAGCCTGTGCTCTAGAGCCCGTGAGCCACAACTACGGAATCCCATGTGCCCCCGAGCCCATGCTCCACAACAAAAGAAGCCACTGCAAAGAGAAATCCGAGCACTGCAACTCGAGAATAGGCCCTGCTTTCCATAACTAGAGAATAGCCCCTGCAGCAATGAAGATGCAACACAGCCAAAAATAAATAAAACAAACAAAAAAAAACCTGTTCAAAATACTAAAAAGGAAAACTACTGATCTCTACAGAGACTGGTCAAAAATTTTAAAAGGAAACTTCTGAAGAAGGATGGCAGCTGTCAATAATTGTTCCCCTCTCCAAACCAATCGGAGTAGAGGCATAAAACATTTCTAAAGCATACTTGAGGCACACTGAATGGTACTACTTCATCTCCACATATAGTAGTGCAAAGGAGAGAACAGGACACAGACGAGATCTTGAGATTCCCACAGTGCTGGCCATGAAGGATACAACATAACTGGACACAGTCCTTGCCTTCAAGTGGATCAGAGTTTTGTGGGGACTACAAACGACCACAATGACAAATAACTACAATTACAAGCAAATGTAAGATGAGTATGGGTACCAAAAGGAGTACTTAAGCTATGAGTACCAAATATAACAGTTAATCCAGGATTTGGTAGTGGCTAGGAAGACCACTAGGGGAAAGTGGCATGTAATCTGACCTTTCAATGATTTCATGAGTGTCATAAAAGCGGCAGGGGAAAGAGCTCTAAGCACAGAGAAAGCAGTAGGTACAAATATCAGAGGTAAGCAAAATCATGGCCAACTAAGAAGATTAAACATGGTTCAATAAATGACAGGACAACCGACAGTGGACTAGCACTCCCATCAGGAACAATTAGAGAGCTGGGTTTTCTGTATGAAACACTGCTTTCAGATGTTGGGTAGCAAGAAGTACAGGACTTTGATCCCTGAGACAAGGGGGTAAAACAAGGTGAATCCTATAATCGCCCAGCTTTCTTGAAAGCAGTTACCAAACCCCAAAGCAGAGTAGGGTAACCATGCAGAGCAAGAAGCCTCACATAGTTGAGGACACAGAGACTGCAGTTCAGGGAGGGTCCAACACCTGGCTTTTGCAGAGCTGAGTACCGGACAGGAAGAACTGTGAAGATAACGGGCTCCAGAAGTCTGAAAGGGGGTCTCCTTGCGTCTGTGGCTGAATACCAAGCTACGCATGTGTAGGACGAGCTTCCATGGGGCTTGGAAAAGAACAGTTACCACGGAAAGAACAATTTGGAGGAGCTGGGAGACATTTCGGTCCCAATCAACCACAGTGAAGACCTCTCACAGGATACCTGGAGTGTCCCATAGAGACTCCAAAAAATGGCCTCGCATAGGAGAAGGGCAAACGCAAAAAGTTCTACTGGACAGCACTGTTCTGGAACCACACTAACAATGCTTAAAATATGCCGAAAAGGATCAGGCTGATCCACAAGTAACTAGACTGCTTACCAGATCAAAACCCAACACTCTTTTATAGATGATAAGTGAGATATTATAAATTAGCGGAATAAACAAGAAAATGTGATCCCAAACAGGGTGAGGGGCATCAATAAAAACAAACTCAGAAATGAATAAGACGATGGAATTAGTAGATAAGGACTTTAAAAACGTTACTGCGAATATATCCAATTATTTAAAAGAAAACACGTACATTATGAAAAAAAGAAATGGAAACTTAAAAAAAAAAAGGATCACCTATAGCTGAAAAACACAACACCTAAGTTAAAAATTCAGTTGGTCTTAACAGCAGAAGAAATGCTATAGAAGAGATCAACAAAAAAATACTTCAAAACGTTTTCCACATTTGATGACAACTATTAATCCAGATGTCAAAGAAGCTCAATGAATCCCAAATAGGAGAAACACAAGAAAACCACACCAAGACACATCATGATAAAATTACTAAGAAAAACAACTGATGCCCAAACCAGACAAAGACATTACAAAAGGAAATCATGGACCAAATAGCTCATAAACAAAGACACAAAGATCTGTAAGAAAATAATTGTAAATCAAATCCAATAATATATAGAAAGGAAATGCTTTATGATTAAATGGAGATTATCTCAGGACTCAAACTGGTTTATTGTTAAAAAAAAAAACAATAAATGTAATTCAACATATTAGAATAAAAAATCATATAATATTTCAACTGGTAACAAAATTCAACACTCATTTATGCTAAACACTCTTTACTATACTAGGACTAGAAAGACACTCTCTCATCTGACAAAGGACATCTATAAAAAACCTACATACAGCAACCTCATATTTAAAAATAAAAAAACTAAATGCTTTTGCCCTAAGATCATAAACAAGGCAAGGATGTCTGCTCTAAATCTTTAACAGGGTATTTAAAGTCAGAGCCCATGCATTAAGGCAAGAAAAAGAAACATGTGGCATCCAAACTGGAAAGGAAGAAGAAAAACTGTCTTTTATTTGCAGACAACATAATTATCTATATAGAAAATCCTTAAGACTCTACAAAAGAACTACTGAAATTCATAAAATATAGCAACATTACAGGACACAGATTTGATATGCAAAAGTCAATTGCATTTCTATATATTAGTAAAAATGACTGAAAAATGGACTTTTAAAAATAGCATTTCCAATAGCACCCACAAACATGAAATATCTGAAGACAAACTTTACAGAATATGGGCAAGATCTGTACAATGAAAATTATAAAACATTTTTGAGAGAAATTAAAGACCTAAATAAACGGAGAAATGGGTCATGTTGTTACAAGACTGAACTGTGTTTTCCCCAAGAGATCTGCCAAGGTCATAACCTGGTACCCATAAGTGTGACTTTACTTAGTTCCTTGCATATGTAATCAAGTTAAAATAACAGTATGCTGGGTTAGAGCAGGCTCTGTAGCCAATATAACTCATGTTCTCATAAGAAGAGAGAAATGTGGACGGACATACACACAAAAGGAGAAGATCATGTGCACAAAGGAGAAGAGCATGTGCGCAGGGAGGCAGAGATTATAGAGTACTGGATCTACAAGCCAAGAAATGTCGAGGATGGCCGGCAACCACCTGAAGCCAGAGGAGACAAGGAAGGATTCCTCTCCCAGAGCCTTCGGAGAGAGCAGGCCCCTGCTGACACCTTAATTTCTGACTACGAGAATAAATTTCTGTTCCTTTCAGTCATACAGTTCATAATACTTTGTCTTGGCAGTCCTAGGAAAGTAATATATATGTTTATGGAAGGCTTGACGTCGTTTCCAATTTTTCTCAAGTTAATCTATAAATCCAACACAACTGCAATTAAAATTCCAGCATGCTTTCTTTAAAAAAGAAATTCTAAAATATATATGGAAACACAAAAGATCTAGGATAGCCAAAATATCTTTGAAAAGAATAAAGAAGACTGGAGAACTTATACTACCTGATTTCAAGACTTATTTTAAAACTATAGTAAACCAGACAATGTGGCTTTTACATAAAGGCAGATGTAGAGCATCAGAACTGAATAGAGAATTCAGAAACAGACTCACTTGTGTGATCAATCAATATTCAACAAAGGTGCCAAAGTAATTCAAGGGCAAGTATAATCTTTTCAACAGATGGTACTGGAAAAACTACATAAACTTAAGAAAAAAATCCCAACATGACACAGATCTTTATATCTAAACACAAAGGCTACAACAAAATTTCTAGAAAAAGTATGAGAATATATTCAAGATTTGGAGTTAACTAAAGATTTCCAGATACAAAAATACTAGTTACAAAAATTTTAGTTATGCTTAATTATAATTAAAAACTTCCCTTCAAAGATAGTGTTAAGATACGAAAAAGCAAACCACTGACTCAAATATTTGCAATACAAAAATCTGACGAAGGATTTGATCCAGATTATACTATAAATGTACTAAAAACTCATCTTAATGAAAAATAATTCAATTTAAAACACAGGCTAATGACTTGAACAGACAAGTCACAATGGGAAGATATATAAATAGCTGATACACACATGAAAAGATGTTCAACATGTTTAATCACTGGAGAAATAAAAATCAAAACCATAAGATACCATTAAACACCCAACAAAAATGGCTAAAATTAAAAAGGCTGACAATATCTAGTGTTGGGATATGGAGCAATCAGAACTCTCTGTAAATGAAACATATGCCCCCAAAATGATCTGAACATGAACGTTCATAGCTTTATTCGTAATATAAGCATCCAAAGTAGACAGTAAATGTTCAGTTATAGATCACTGCAATAAAGCAAATGCCACAATAAAGCAAGCCAACCCGAAGTCTTTTGTTTCCAGTATATAAAAAAGTTATGTTTATTCACTGTGGTCTATTAAGTGTGTAATGGGCTTCCCTGGTGGCTCAGTGGTAAAGAATCTACCTGTCAATGCAGGAGACTCAGGTTCAATCCCTGGGTCAGGAAGACCCCCCTGGAGTAGGAAATGGCAACCCATTCCAGCATTTTTGCCTGGAAAAAATGGGGATCTTCCCAATCCAGAGATCGAACCCATGTCTCTTATGTCTCCTGCATTGGCAGGCAAGTTCTTTACCACTAGCACTACCTGGGAAGCACTATTTAGGAGTACGTGTATGCTTTAGGAGAGTGATGCATAAACCATATTTTGGAAAAAAAAAAAATACTTTGGTGCCAGGGGATGGAATTGATTAATACAGTGGAAGACCAGTCTTCAGGAGCTCTGCAAGAAGGCTGCGGCCTTAATCCAGAATAAGGTGATGGCCAAGATTAGGGATGGTCCATGGGAATGGAGAAAGGGGACAGGATTCAAGGGACTAATTTGCTGCGTTTCAGGAGAAGGCTCAGTGTCCCAGGGACAACTGAGTGGAAGTATCCATCTAGGAGTCTGGCTTGTGTTGAGCTAGAGAAGGGATCTGGGAATAATCACTCAAGACCATGTGGTGAGTCAGACAGAGAACAAATTTATGGCTGTCGGGAGTAAGGATGAGGGGAAGGAACAGTTAGGGAGTTGGGGACGGACATGTACACACTGCTATTATTTAAAATGGATAAACAACAAGGACCTACTACATAGCACATGGAACGCTGCTCGATGTTTTGTGGTAGCCTGGATGGGAGGGGAGTTTGGGGGAGAACGGATACATGTAGATGTATGGCTGAATCCCTTCGCTGTTCACCTGAAACTATCACAACGTTGTTAACTGGCTATACTCCAATGGAAAAGAAAAAGTTAGAATAATAATAATAGATATAATTGCATCCCCCAAAAGAAGACCATGTGGTGAGTAAGACTGAAAGTGAAAGTCGCTCAGTCGTGTCCAACTCTTTGCAACCCCATGGAATTCTCCAGGCCAGAATACTTGAGTGGGTAGCCAGTTCCTTCTGCAGGGATCTTCCCAACCCAAGTCTCCCACATTGCAGGCTGATTCTTTACCATCTGAGCCACAGTGAATCATCAGATTACTCAAGGAGAAAAGATAAGACAGTTAAAACCAAAATCTTTAGACTTACAAACAGGAAAGGCCTGTGAGGGCAAAAGACCAAAATTCGCAAATGGTTAACTATTCAAACGACCAGCAACACCCCCATGTAGTTTTTTTTTTCCTTTCATACATGAATACAAATCACACTCCCTCTTATACCTCTGTCATATTAAAGCCAGTAAGAAACAACTTTAAGTGTAATACGAAAAGCAAGTGACAAGAAGGCCATCACTCAACAAATCTCTAACTGCATCCCTGGCAGGGCTTATAGCTTCTTCCAGACCTGGGCTAGCGAAAGAACTTTTGGTTCAGACCCTTCCTCCAATCCAGGCTCTCTTAGTTCCTTTATAAAATGAAAGCGAGAAACAGTAGACAATATTAAAAATTCTTCCATCCAGTCCTGTAACAGACACTGATTTGGAACAAGGAGCCAAGAATAAATAATAGCGAATTAAGACAAAACCTGTGTTCCAACTTTTATTATTTACTCAGTGGCAGTAATGAATCGGTTTAAGCCTCTGAGACCACTTCCATTTTCAAAAACAGACTGCTTTAGAGAGTGGACCCTATCACTGAACACAACGGAAAATGCTAGAAAATATCTACAGAAATAAATTCATGAGCTGGTAATAAAATAAAGAATATCTGGGCAAAAACTAAGTAAAGGCAGGAAGGCACAAAGAGTACTGAAGCTGGCTCTAGCATTTAGGTCAAAGTAAAGTGGGTGAACCTGAACTCTGGGTTTCTCACAACCTCCTGAGTACATGCAACAAGCATTTAGGTCAAAGTAAAGTGGGTGAACCTCAACTCTGGGTTTCTCGCAACCTTCTGAGTACACGGAACAACAACAACAAAAAGCCTAAAGCCCAGGTCTGCCCAGAGTAGAGAGCACCTCTGAGTAACCACTACTAATGAATACAATGAGCAGGAGTAATTACATTATATATATACCTATGGCTGATTCAGGTTAGGTTTGACAGAACACAACAAAATTCTGTAAAGCAATTATCCTTCAATTAAAAAAAAAAAAACAAAAAACAGCCTGAGTCAAATCACATCAAATCATGGTGCGATTTGACCAGCATCAACTGGAGAACACAATACAGACTTAACACAGGTTAGTGAAGACTGTCATCTTTTGCATTTGCTACCATTTTGATGAACTTAATTGCAAAGGCAGTTAAGACTAATTGATGCTACCTTAAGTAGCTGAAACTGGGACAATGTATTTTAAAAAAGCAGTTTGGTAATAAGGTTCAGAAAAATGAACTATTTTCTCTTAAATTAACATCATTTGTTTACATCTAATAAAATGAAGAGAACACAAAGGCTTCTGTACTTAGCATATGTAATTACAATGTTTTGGTTAAAAACAATAGACAAAGAATTAAAAAGGCAAAAGTAACTTTTAATTTATGGCAAAGTATGTGGTACTTCTTGTTCTGAAGAAATGCATTCATTATCAACATTCTACAAAGAAACAGAAAACTTAATTTATGCTATCTAAAATCAACAAAACTGTCTCACTAAAAGGAATTTTCTCCATAGAGACAAAAAGTAGAATAGAGGTTCCTAGCGGCTGGGAAAGACGGGACTAGCAATCACTGTTTAATGGGTACCCAGCTCCGTGTGACCAATGAGAAAGCTGGGCAAATGGAGACAGAGGTGATGTTTGCCCCACATTGGTGAATATACTCAACGTCACTGAATTGTACATCCAAAAATGGTTACAATAATAAGTTTTATCTTAGGTGTATTTTAGCACAATTTCAAAAATACATAGGCAAAAAAAAAAATATTTTCATCTAATTTCCCTCAAAGTTTGGATCCTCTTAAGTTTGAAATTCGTGCCACATGTATCTTCTTAAAGCTGGACCAGGAGAGCAGAGACTTTGGATCATGTGATCATGGGTTCAAACCTTATTGTCCAGTTTTGCTACAAGACACATTCTAAAAACCTGTTTCTATTCTTCCATTTGGTGATGCACTGTACCACACTGATTGATTTGAAGATACTGAAAAATCCTTGCATCCCTGGGATAAATCCTATTTGATCACAGTATGTGATCCTTTTAATACGTTGCTGGATTCGGTTTGCTAGTATTAATATTTTGAGGATTTTTGCATGTATGTTCAGTGATGTAGCTTGCAATTTTCTTTTTTTGTGATATCTTTGTCTGGATTTCGTTATCAGGGTGATGGTGGCCCCAGAGAATCAGTGTGGATATATTCTTTCCTCTCCAACTTCTGGGATGAATTTCAGAAAGGTAGGCATTAACTCTGTCTCTAAAGGCTTGACAGAATTCACCTGTGAAGCCATCTGGTCCTGGACTTTTGTTTGTTGGAAGATTTTTAATCATGATTTCAATCTCACTACTTGTGACTGGTCTATTCATATTTTCTATTTGTTCCTGGTTCAGTCTTGGAAGGCTGTACCTAAGAATTTGCCTATTTCTTCTAGACTGTCCATTTTATTGTCATAGAGTTGCTTGCAGTCATCTCTTACGATCCTTTGTATTTGTGTTGTCTGCTGTAATTTCTCCTTTTTCATTTCCAATTTTATTGATTGGAGTCCTGTCCTTTTTTTTCTTGATGAGTCTGGCTAAAGGTTTATCAGTTTATCTTCTCAAAGAATCAGCTTTTAGTTTCATTATCTTTGCTATTATTTTGTCTCTCTTTCTTTTTTAAAGCCATTCCATGCAGCATATAGGACATCAGATTCCTGACCCTCTGCATAGGAAACACAGACTGTTAGCCACTAGACTGCCAGGAAATTCCCTGTGCTCTCATCTTTACCATTTCTTTCCTTCTTCTAACTGTGGCTAAAAGGCACATGGAAAGATACTCAACATCACACTATTACAGAAATGCGAATCAAAGCTACAGTAAGGTATCACCTCACACCACTGAGAATGGCTATCATCAAAAAATCTGCAAACAATAAATGCTGGACAGGGTGCGGAGAAAAGGAACTCCTACACTATTGCTGGGAATGTAAAATGGTACATCCACTAAGAAGAAGAGTATGGAGGTTATTGAAAAAACTAAAAATAGGGCTACCATATATATGATCCAGCAATCCCACACCTGGGCATATACCTGAAGAAAACAATAAGAGGGCGAGGGCAGGATGATATGGGAGAATGGCATGGAAGCATGTAAATTATCATATGTGAAACGAATCACCAGTCCAGGTTCAATGCATGATACAGGGTGCCCAGGGCTGGTGCGCTGGGATGACCTGGAGGGATGGGATAGGGAGGGAGGTGGAAGGGGGGTTCTGGAAGGGGAAAACATGTACACCCATGGTGGATTCATGTCAATGTATGGCAAAACAAATAAAAAAAAAAAAACCAAAAAGACATATGCACCCCAATGTTCACTGCAGCTCTGTTTAAATGAATTTAATCACAGGGGTATCTACTTATATTGGAAAAACAATTTAATAGCTAAGTCGTGATGCTTTTGTGGTGCCATGGACTGTGTAGCCCACTCCTCTGTGGAGTGGGTTGCCATTTCCTCCTGCAGGGGATCTTCCTGATCCCGAGATGGAACCCGTGTCTCCTGCATTGGCAGGTGGATTCTTTACCACTGAGCCACTGGGGAAGCCCATATCCCTCTCCAGCATTCTTGCCTGGGAAATCCCATGAACAGAGTCAGACACGACTTAGAGAGTAAACAAAAACAACAAATATATGAGTTTTTAAATTTGCTATTTCAAATACACGTGGGTTCAAGAACCCCTTGCCAAAATCCCACCTTCTCCTGGGATCTGCCACAATCGGTTGGGAACTATCTGTCAGAGGACCATGAGGTCAGGTGTGTGTGTATGCATGCCCATCCCCTCCCCCTCCCCCAAAGACACCCACTTCTAAAAGAGGTATGTCCCATTCAAGACACCGCCACATCACTAAAAAAAAAACCTGATAAAACTGAGGAGGTAAAGGTGATATGAGAAAAACTGATAAGAAAAACACATAGAATCAAGGTTAAAAGGGGGACACTCCAACGAGCACTAAGTATTTAACCCTCTCACCAAGGTGGATATACAGTACCTTATCATCCATCCTTCCCTACTCTGTAGGAGGATATTTTTTATTACCAAGAAGACATAGAAAACCAGTTAATATTTGTCTTTTATGGCACAAATTTAACCTCATTATCTCATTTTCACCCTATACTTGCTCCAAATAATCTGCTCACGTTTTCCTGATCAGAGCCTGGACATGGCCACAGCTACCCTGTACCCAACTCACTTCCTCCATCTAGAATACATTCCCTTCCACTTGGGAAAGTCACGTCAGTTTTAATACATCCAATGTCTGGTTGTGTAAACAGAAAAATAAAAGTCAGAGATTTTTGTCAGCCAAATGGCTTATTTCAAGATTTACTGAGGAAGCTTAAAAAAAATTTAAAAAGAAATAGCTAATTTAATACAGCTTAAAGATTTATTGCATGAACAATTAAGAGCCAGTTATATAAAAGTTCAGACAATCTGCAACTGATTAATAAGATGTATTTAGACAATTTCTTGTTTTGAACTTGGAATACTAGGTGGTACTATATAGTTGCACTGCTAATTTAAGACAATGTTTCAAGTACAACTGATATAAAAATTATGACTCCTGTTCACTGAAAAGTTTCTAAAGTGTTAAGCAGAAAACGATTTTCAAAATTTGACAAGTAAACGCTTAAGTGAAAGGCATTAGTATACTTCACAACTTATGTGATTCTTACATTACTTTCTGAGTGTAAATTAATACACGCTTTCTTGAAGGTAGTTTGGCAATGTTTTTTAGAAGGCTTTAAACCACACCTAACATTTTAACGAGTCATACCACTTCTACGAAATAATCTTTAAGGAAGCTACCATAATGGACTGATTGGTTAACTATTAAAGTGAAATATGGAATAGCCACAGTCATTAACAGTGAATGGTATACAATGTAAGTGTTCTATTTTCAAAAAGATTTAATTCCTGGATACTTTTAACTACTTGAAATTTGTAGTAAAAAATTGTTTTTACAATTTTACATATTCCATATGTAAATACGCACAGACAGAAAGTAGATGACTACTTGCAGGGGCTGGGGAGGGGAGTGAGGAGTGACTCTGGTTTCTTTTTTAGGTGATAAAAAGTGTTCAGAAATTAGTAGTGAAGGTGTGCGATATTCCACAATTTTGCAGATATATGAAAAAACACATTGCATATTTTAAAAGAGTGAATTTCATGGTATGTGAGTCATTTCTCAAAAAATACACATATTTGAACATTTAATATTTTTAACTCTTTGAGCACTCCCACCTCTGGCATCTCTATGTATCTGACTGTTTCATATATGTACTATTGATTAGCAAAGTCTCAATTAATCTTTTTTCTCATTTGCTCCTGTGCGTGGTTCCTCAGGTAAAACTGTGCTCTACCAAAGCAACTAAGCTCCACAAACAAATGCAAGGCAAAGTTCAGATGCAGATGCTCAGCATATATTGTCATTAAAATGAAGCAGTTTTATACTCACAGATGAATATGCAAGAACACACCAGGGTTGTATAATTTTTAATGCTTGGTGTGACTTTGGCATACTTTTCTGACTTTATGATCAACAAGATGGACGGAACTTCAGATATTATGACTGACATCTACACTGAAGCAAACATTTCCAAATATTTTTCCTTCAAACTTCCAGATCATTAATTTTAAAATAGTCTGAAACTGCAAGGGAAGCTTTAAATAAAATACCGCTAACATTTTTTTTAACAGCTTTCTTGAGCTACAGCTCACAAATCATGTAATTCCCCCATTTGAATATAGAATGCAATGGTTTTTACAATAGTATAGTGACAAATTTGTGCAACCATCACCAGTGTTGAGTATTTTCATCACCCCAAAGGAATCCCCGGATCTGTAAGCAGTTAGTCCCCATTCTCCCTCCCCCAGCCCATTGCAACCACCTATCTTTTTATCCTGATTGAAATACATTTCCTGAATATTTTACATAAATGGAATCATGCCCAATGTGTCTGGCTTATTTTCTGTCTCAGCATGTTTTCAAGATTCACCCAAGATGCATCACATATCAGAAATTTATCTTTCTTATTGTTGAATAATATTTGTCCATTATGGAAATTAGTCCTGAATATTCATTGGTAGGACTGACGCCAAAGCTGAAATTCCAATACTTTGGCCATCTGATGCGAAGAACTGACTCATGGTAAAGACCTTGATGCTGGGAAAGATTGAAGGTGGGAGGAGAAGGGGACGGCAGAGGGAATGAGATGGTTGGATGGCATCACCGACTCAATGGACATGAGTTTGAGTAAGCTCTGGGAGTCGGTGATGACAGCCTAGCATGCTGCAGTCCGTGGGGTCGCAAAGAGTCGGACACAACTGAGCAACTGGACTGAACTGATTATGGATATAACACTTTAGTCTATCAGCTGATGAACATTTGGGCTATTTTGGCTATCAATTTAATAATGCTGTTATAAACATTCATGTACAGATTTTTGTGTGGCCCTGTTTTCCCTTCTCTTAGGTATATACCTAGAAGTGAAACTGCCAGGTTGTAGCATAACTCTACACTTAAGAGTTTTGAGGAACTGCCAAACTGCTTTCCAAAGTGACTGCACCATTTCACATTCCCACTAGTACTGTATGAGGGTTCTGATTTCTCTACATCCTTGCTAAGACTTCCTATCTTGATTTTTTAAGTCATCTCCCACTGTGGTCTTGACTTCTATTCCCTGATGGAAAAGATGTTGGGCTATCTTCCATGTCCTTATTGGCCATTTGTAAATCTTCTTTGGAGAAATGACTATTCAGACCTTTGGTCCATTTTTTAATTGCATTGTCTTTTTATTGTTGAGTTGTATGAGGTCCTTTTATATCCTAGATATGACTTATTAGGTACGTGATTTGCAATTATTTTCTTCCATTATGTGGGTAGTCTTCACTTTCCTGAGAGTGTACTTCGAAATATAAAAGTTCTCAACTTTGATGAAATCCAATCTATCTATTTTTTTATTTTGTTGCTCATTTTTTTCACAGCAAAGAATCCTTTTCGAATCCAAGGTCATGAAGATTCACCCTATGTTTTCTTCTAATTTTGAAAGTTTCAGTTTCAAAGACTAGGTCTCTGATTCTAAGTTATTAGGATCAACTATCTTTGTGGGGTTCTGGTATCAGGGTAATACTGGCCTCATAGAATGAGCCGAGAAGAATACTATTAATATTTACAATTTTTCTCAATGAATGAAAACTTTTACTACACAATCAAAATAAAATAGAAAAATATATAACTGAAACTGATTGGAAGTATCATCCACAACCCTGTGTAGACAACACTGTTGACTGTATATTCAATAGCCACCCCACCTTCTTCCCTTCCTAAAGCAACATTTTGTTCAGGTGTGTAGACAGCCATGAGCATCAAAGGAGTGTGGGCAGCCTCAGAACCTGACAGTGGGCTCTGACTGGTCCACACCAAATCAGGATGGACCCATCTCTCTTGCCAGGGACCGAGTTAGAAATGGCCACGTGAAGCAGTCAGGTGTGATGCAAAGTTTGTGGTGGGAAGCTTCATGCGATGGGCTTCTTTGCACGTAACATGATACAAAACGGAAGACAGCCCCTTTCTTCCTCTGGAAGTTGTCCTGTCTGGATACTGAGAACTGTGCAGCCACAGCAGGGACACGACATCATACCAAAGAGAGTAAAACAGAAAGACAGAAAAAGCACCTGGGTCAGTAATGGTGATACTGAGATGATCAATCAACTAAACCTGGAGCCACTCTTGAGTCTTCTTGTTAAGGCTTTTGTTTGCAGAAACTGGAATTAGTTTTTGGCTACCTGCAACTAAGAACTAGCTGTATAATGAGTGGTGAGAGGGAGCCTGTGCACATCAGCTCCAGGCACCAAATTGTGCACTTGTTCCAACAATCTGTTTACTGACCTTACATTGACAGCGTCATATCAGCCATGGTAAAGGTAAGTACACTGGCAGAAACTGGCGAACAACACAACTCAGGGTCACTTTTCCCTCAGAGATCCAGTCATTTTAAGCCCTTCCCAACACACGTCTGGATACAACTCGATTTAAAATTTTTCTGTTCATCAACCTTTTTATTACCATGATAAAGCTATAAATGAGTCTTTACCAAGTTTATCAATAGAATACTGTACATATTTGGGTTTCTAATAAGACTCTTCAGAAAAAAATCTCAAGTATCTGAAATACTACCATCAAATATTCCAAATGAAAAATTACAGATAATATAAATTTTAAAAGATTACAAAACATTATGCACAGTAAAAGCCAGAAAGAAAGAATATATTTGGATAGATATCAGGATTGTTGAGTGAAGTGAAAGTCGCTCAGTCGTATCCGATTCTTTGCAATCCCATGGACCTATAGTCCATGGAATTCTCCAGGCCAGAATACTGGAATGGGTAGCCGTTCCCTTCTCCAGGGGATGTTCCCAAGCCAGGGATCGAACCCAGGTCTCGCGCATTGCAGGCGGATTCTTTACCAGCTGAGCTACAAGGGAAGCCCAAGAATACTGGAGTGGGTAGCCTATCTCTTCTCCAGCAGATCTTCCGGACCCAGGAATCAAACCGGGGTCTCTTGCATTGCAGGTATCTTCTTTACCAACTGAGCTATCAGGAAAGCTCAGCTCGACACCAATATGTTCATGCTGTCATCTCTGGGTGGTAGAATTACAGATCATTCTTATATTTTTGCCTGATTATTTTTCCCCTAAAATTTCCATTACGAACATGTATTACCCTAGTAATGACGAAAAATACAACTCATCAGTGTTTTTTGTTCATGAACATGAGAAGACACTATTTTTATTTCATTTGTGTCCAGGTAGAGCCTATATAATCCTCTGCAGGCAGGAACAGAGTTCCAGTTTTTAAACTGGGTGATTCTCTGCTACTATCTATAGCACAAAGCCATAACCCTGTTCTCTGACACTTCCTCAAGAAGACGCTGCAGGCAGAAACTGAATTATAATATGCATTGTAAGAAGAGAGGCTGAATTCACATAATTTTTTATTTGAAAATAAAATCTGAGCCAAAATCTCTATTTTGAAATATGCATGTGGTATGATCCATGAAATTGCATTAATTCTATTCTTAAAGATAATGAAGTAAAGGAGCACAGGTCAAGTGTCAAAAGATTTGGTTGCTAGAGGTCAACCTTATTAGCCCTAGGATCTCTGGCAAGCAGCAAACTCTTTGAACCTAAACCTTTGCACTTGTCAAGTGGGGCTAATACCTTCCCATTTCTTTTCACAGGTTGAGACAAAGTGGATGAAAGAACTATTAGGAGAAAGATGGTATTATATGTCACCACTTCATTACAGACACATTTTAAGTCTTGTAACAACTGCATTATGTTCCACTCTGATACAAAAGACAGCAGTTATAGCTAACAATGTATGATGCTAGTTTCCCTGGTAACAAGTTAACTTTCTCACTGCTTTAAAAAGCTTTGTATTAAAAAATCTCTTTTCTTTGCTGCCTTACTGTGTTTGACTTGCCTCAAAAAATATAAGAATGCTATCAATAGGGTACTGTTGCTGCTGCTGCTGCTAAGTTGCTGCAGTCGTGTCCGACTCTGTGCGACCCCATAGACGGCAGCCCACCAGGATCCGCTATACCTGGGGTTCTCCAGGCAAGAATACTGGAGTGGGTTGCCATTTCCTTCTCCAGTGCATGAATGGGAAAAGTGAAAGTGAAGTCGCTCAGTTGTGTCCGACTCTTAGCGACCCCATGGACCATAGCCTACCAGGCTCCTCCGTCCATGGGATTTTCCAGGCAAGAGTACTGGAGTGGGGTGCCATTGCCTTCTCCGTAGGGTACTGTTACCATAACACAATATTGGATGGGAGAGAAAGTTATAGATCATTTCCTGTACAGTGCTGCAAAAGTCCTAAACAAAATACTAGCAAGTAGGACCATCAAAGGAATAATATACCTTAACCAAGTAAGAATCATCCTAGGAATGTAACAGCTAATTTTAGAACACTTACTAGCATAATTTACCAAATTAGTGGTTCAAAGGTGAAAAACCTTAAGCATCTCAGATGCCCCAAAATGCTTTTGAATAAAAGAAACAACCGTTCCCAAATAAATACTCCCAATGAAGCAAAGATAAAAGGGCAAAATTATCATTATTTGCAAATACTGCTTTACTTGCAGGTGATTATGAAACAAGGTACTGAAAAACCATTAAAAAAAGTAATAAAATTCAGTATTGATTACATTCTTTGCAGCCAAAGATGGAGAAGCTCTATACAGTCAGCAAAAACAAGACCAGGAGCAGACTGTGGCTCAGATCATGAACTGCTTATTGCCAAATTCAGACTTAAATTGAAGAAAGTAGGGAAAACCACTAGACCATTCAGGTATGACCTAGATCAAATCCCTTATGAGTATACAGTGGAAGTGACAAATAGATTTAAGGGACTAGACCTGATAGACAGGGTGCCTGATGAACTATGGACAGAGGTTTGTGATATTGTACAGGAGACAGGGATCAAGAAAATCCCCATGGAAAAGAAACGCAAAAAAGCAAAATGGCTGTCTGAGGAGGCCTTACAGATAGCTGGGAAGAGAAGAGAAGCGAAAAGCAAAAGAGAAAAGGAAAGATATTCTCATCTGAATGCAGAGTTCCAAAGAATAGCAAGGAGAGATAAGAAAGCCTTCCTCAGCGATCAGTGCAAACAAATAGAGGAAAACAACAGATTGGGAGAGACTAGAGACCTCTTCAAGAAAATTAGAGATACCAAAGGAACATTTCATGCTAAGATAGGCTCGATAAAGGACAGAAATGGTATGGACCTAACAGAAGCAGAAGATATTAAGAAGAGGTGGCAAGAATACACAGAAGAACTATACAAAAAAGATCTTCATGACCCAGATAATCACGATGGTGTGATCACTCACCTAGAGCCAGACATCCTGGAATGTGAAGTCAAGTGGGCCTTAGAAAGCATCACTACGAACAAAGCTAGTGGAGGTGATGGAATTCCAGTTGAGCTATTTCAAATCCTCAAAGGTGATGCTGTGAAAGTGCTGCACTCGATATGCCAGCAAATTTGGAAAACTCAGCAGTGGCCACAGGACTGGAAAAGGTCAGTTTTCGTTCCAATCCCAAAGAAAGGCAATGCCAAAGAATGCTCAAACTACCACACAATTGCACTCATCTCACATGCTAGTAAAGTAATGCTCAAAATTCTCCAAGCCAGGCTTCAGCAATACGTGAACCGTGAACTTCCAGATGTTCAAGCTGGTTTTAGAGAAGGCAGAGGAGCCAGAGATCAAATTGCCAATATCCGCTGGATCATCGAAAAAGCAAGAGAGTTCCAGAAAAACATCTATTTCTGCTTTATTGACTATGCCAAAGCCTTTGACTGTGTGGATCACAATAAACTGTGGAAAATTCTGAAAGAGATGGGAATACCAGACCATCTGACCTATCTCTTGAGAAACCTGTATGCAGGTCAGGAAGCAACAGTTAGAACTGGACATGGAACAACAGACTGGTTCCAAATAGGAAAAGGAGTACGTCAAGGCTGTATATTGTCACCCTGCTTATTTAACTTATATGCAGAGTACATCATGAGAAACGCTGGGCTGGAAGAAACACAAGCTGGAATCAAGATTGCCGGGAGAAATATCAATAACCTCAGATATGCAGATGATACCACCCTTATGGCAGAAAGTGAAGAAGAACTAAAGAGCCTCTTGATGAAGGTAAAGGAGGAGAGTGAAAAAGTTGGCTTAAAGCTGAACGTTCAGAAAACTAAGATCATGGCATCTGGTCCCATCACTCCATGGGAAATAGATGGGGAAACAGTGGAAACAGTGTCAGACTACTTTTTTGGGCTCCAGAATCACTGCTGATGGTGACTGCAGCCATGAAATTAAAAGACGCTTACTCCTTGGAAGGAAGGTTATGGCCAACCTAGATAGCATGTTTAAAAGCAGAGACATTACTTTGCCAACAAAAGTCCATCTAGTCAAGGCTATGGTTTTTCCAGTGGTCATGTATGGATGTCAGAGTTGGACGGTGAAGAAAGCTGAGCACCGCAGAATTGATGCTTTTGAACTGTGGTGTTGGAGAAGACTCTTGAGAGTCCCTTGGACTGCAAGGAGATCCAATCAATCCATCCTAAAAGAGATCAATCCTGGGTGTCCATTGGAAGGTCTGATGTTGAAGCTGAAGCTCCAATACTTTGGGCACCTCATGCGAAGGGTTGACTCATTGGAAAAGACCCTAATGCTGGGTAGGATTGGAGGCGGGAGGAGAAGGGGACGACAGAGGATGAGATGGTTGGATGGCATCACCGACTCGAAGAACATGGGTTTGGGTAGACTCCGGGAGTTGGTGATGGACACAGAGGCCTGGCGTGCTGCAGTTCATGGGGTCGCAGAGAGTCGGACGCGACTGAACTGAACTGAACTGATGCAGCTGATGACAAAATTAATAATAAAATCAATAGTTTGTCTACTCGGACAGCAAGATCAAACTAGTCAATCCCAAAGGAAATCAAGTGAATATTCACTGGAAGGACTGGTGCTGAAGCTCCAACACTTTGGCCACCTGATGAGAAGAGCCGACTCACTGGAAAAGTCCCTGATGCTGGGAAAGATTGAGGGCAGGAGGAGAAGCGGGTGACAGAGGATGAGATGGTTGGATGGCATCACCAACTCAATGGACATGAGTTTGGGCAAACTCTAGGAGATGGTGAAGGACAGGGAAGCCTGGCATGCTGCAGTCCATGAGGTCACAAACAGTCGGACACGACTAAGTGACTGAACAACAACTTACAAACAGAAAACATAATGAGAGAAACGATTTCAATTACAACTGCAACTGAACAGAAGTAAACCTGGGTATAAACAACAAAAATGATAAAGGACTCCACAAAGAAAATTTTCATCTCTACTGAGGCATCTCAAAAAAGACTGGAATAGAAAGACTCAGTATTGGGATGAAGCTCAATATTGGAATGAAGGCAGTTTTATCAGTCAGGCTCCAGGCAGGAAACTGATGACACACTTCAAGGAGTAACTGAGAAGAAATTCAGGAAAGAAATATTTACTAAGGTCTGGGCATGGAGAAGCTCTCAGAAGCTAGCAGTAGTGGGAAGCTGTTACTTCTAGATCCTAGTAAGGACTCTCACCATAGGTGAGGAAACACCAGATAGAAGGGGAACCTTCAGGAGACAAACAGCACTAAGAGGGTGACAGGCTGGGAAATACACCCTTCACCTCTCCTTCCTCCCACCGCCCATCTGCTGCCAACCCTCCCATGTCCAACAAGAAGCCAGGGGCAAGAGAGAGCCAGCTGAAGAAATCCACAAAGGCCAGCCTCCTGAGTTGGAGCAAAAAGAAGACCTAGCAGCTTGTCTCTTTTGACTCCTTACTCGATGTTAGGCACTGCTCTAACCAGGTTGTTTAGATAATTCTAAGAATGGCAGTTTGCCCACACAACAAATTCGGACAACCCCAGTAAAACATACCAATAGGATATTTTATGGGTGTGAGGGGGGAGTTTTTGACTAATAATAAATACTTCTAGAATAATAAACATGCGTGCCCAACCAGGTAGGGGAAAAAAGAGGGGAGAACAGTCCTCTCATATATTTTAAAGTATTATTAAGCTATAATAAACACAACAGTTTAATCCTGGCACATCAACAGACTGCTCACTCAAACAGAATAGGGTGCAGCAATAAACCAAATAGATACCAGAATTTCACTCATGATAAAGGTGGCATTTCAAGTACATGGGGGAAAAGTTGTCTATTTAACAAACAGTTTAGGGGAAACTGGATAGTAAGTAAAGGAAAAAAGCTAGATTTGTGCCTGATTTTCTTACACCACAATAAATTCTAGAAGGAGCAAAGATCAAAACATGAAAAACAAACTGTGGAAACAAATTATCAATGTAAAAGACTATGTAAGAATACAAGAAAGCTCTGTTATCTTGAGGCATAGCAGATAAGACTCTTAAGTATGACACAGAACCAGAAGCCTTAAAAAGGGGTGAAATGATACACTTCACTAAATTACCACACACAAAGAATTACGATAAAAAGTCAAAAGAGATTAAATACTAGTAACATTACAATAAGAATTTATTTCCCTAATGTTGGGACACGACTTTTATGATACAACATTTTACATGTTGTTTAAAAATATAAATGCCATTAAAAATGTGCATAGTATCACTTAGAACTAGAGAAGCAAAACATACCTAAGTAGATACCTTTTTTTTTTTTTAAAGAAGTTTATTTATTTTAGTTGGGGGCTAATTACTTTACAATATTGTAGTAGTTTTTGCCATACACTGACATGAATCAGCCATGGGTTTACATGTGTTCCCCTTCCTGGAACCCCCTCCCACCTCCCTCCCCATCCCATCCCTCCAGGTCATCCCATTGCCCCAGCCCTGAGCCCTTGTCTCAGGCATCGAACATGGAATGGTGACCAAGCACACTGTCAAGGACTAAAAACATTGATAACAACACCTCAGTGCCAGTGAGGGTGAAAGAAACAGCAGGCATTCTGTGTTATTCAAACTCTCATTATCTAACTCAGGAACCAGCTTCTGATCAGTTTTCACATGCCCCCCTCACGGTACAGACTGTCCCTACTCTGGCCATCCAAATCTTAGGAACTAAACAGATTTCAGCAACACCACATCTCTCACTATTTGAACTTGCTGCACAAACTCTCACTGTGCTAATTTAAGAAAAGATGTGAACAATAAGGAACACACTGTGAAGTATACAGTTTTGCAGCAAGAATGCCAATTGATGCAACCCTTTTGGAGCTAACATTAATTGTAAATGCATGTAGCTTTTGACCCTAGTTTTTCCCCTTCTAGAAATGTACGCCATGGATATACTCATGTGGGAATGTGAAAATACGTGCACAGGATATTCACTGCAGCACTGTTTATAAGAGACACATAAACAAAAGTACTATTAGCCTAAATGTCTTTTTCTTTTTAGGCCACAACATGTGGCTTGTGGGATCTTAGATTCCCAATCAGGGATTGAACCCAGGCCCTGGCAGTGATACACTGGCCTTCCAGGGAATCGTACATATGTAAATGCTCCGTTGTGTCAACTCTTCGCGGCCCCTGTGGACTATAGCTTGCCAGACCCCTCTGTCTGTGGGATCTCCCAAGCAAGAATACTGGAGCGGGTTGCCATTTCCCACTTCAGGGGATATTCCTGACCCAGCAAATTTCCTAGCCTAAATATCTTAATCAACAGGGACAGAAAAGCTGAAGAATATTCATGCAATGTACTCATGAGTTCCCAGTTTACCAGAGATGACTGATACTGGGAAAAGACCAATTAGTGAAACTAAGAATCAAAATGTCATTGTAAATATTAAAAATGATAATTGACTTCTAAGATTTTGACTTGCAAAATAAAAAACATAAGAACAAGTTTATGTTATATTTAACAAAACTTAGGTTATAATTTTAACTATGCACAAATTCTAAGAATAAAAAAAGAATCAAGTATTGACTATTGTTTAGTGCAACCGTTTCAACAAAAATGTGTAATATATCCTCCATGTTTTCTTCCTCAAATCATGATGATGATCTTTTCCAAAAATATTGAATGGCTTCATTCATTTTTCCTAAGGTTCTCTCTTTAATTATTTGCATCAAAAGTCACTGTAATTGGGTTTCCTTAAAAACATCTATAATAGTATGTTATCATCTTTGACCTTCAGTTGGCCGTCAATAGCTTTGAATTCTTTAATGTCACACACATGAATTTCATGAAAACCTGCATACTTTTTGAAAGATATGCAATTTCAGTTTGCAACTGGTTTTATTGTACTTGACCAATAAAAATATTAATAATGGGCTAGGAGCAATATTTAAGTGGGAATAAATTTTTAAAGTGGTAAATTTTTTTTTCCAATAACCAATCTAGTAACAGATACTAGACATCTATGCAAAGAAAACAGAGATCAAATTGCCAACATCTGTTGGATCATACACTGGAGAAGGAAATGGCAACCCACTCCAGTATTCTTGCCTGGAGAATCCCAGGGACGGCGGAGCCTGGTGGGCTGCCGTCTATGGGGTCGCACAGAGTCGGACACGACTGAAGTGACTTAGCAGTAGCAGTTGGATCATAGAAAAAGCAAGAGAGTTCAAGAAAAATATCTGCTTTATTGACTACACCAAAGCCTTTGACTGTGTAGATCACAACAAACTGGGGAAAATTCTTCAAGAGATGGGAATACCAGACCACCTGACCTGCCTCCTGAGAAATCTGTATGCAGGTCAAGAAGCAACAGTTAAAACTGAACATGAAACAATGGACTGGTTCTAAGTTGGGAAAGGAGTACGTCAAGGCCATATATTGTCACCCTGTTTATTTAACTTATATGCAGAGTACATCATGTGAAATGCCAGGCTGGATGAGGCACAAGCTGGAATCAAGATTGCCAGGAGAAATATCAATAACCTCAGATATGCAGATGACAACAACTTATGGCAGAAAGCGAAGAGAAACTAAAGAGCCTCTTGATGAAAGTGAAAGAGGAGAGTGAAAAAGCTGGCTTAAAACTCAACCTTCAGAAAACTAAGATCATGGCATCCAGTCCCATCACTTCATGGCAAATAGATGGGGAAACTGTGGAAACAGTGACAGACTTTATTTTCTTGGGCTCCAAAATCACTGCAGATGGTGACTGCAGCCACGAAATTAAAAGACACTTGCTTCTTGGAAGAAAAGTTATGACCAACCTAGACAGTGTATTAAAAAGTAGACACATTAGCTTGCCAACAAAGGTCCGTCTAGTCAAAGCTGCCATGACGACATCCAGTAGTCATGTATGGATGTGAGAGTTGGACTATACAGAAAGCTGGGAGTCGAAGAATTGATGCTTTTGAACTGTGGTGTTGGAGAAGACTCTTGAGTGTCCCTTGGACTGCAAGGAGATCTAACCAGTCCATTCTAACGGAAATCAGTCCTGAACATGCACTGGAAGGACTGACGCTGAAGCTGAAACTCCAATATTTTGGCCACCTGATGCAAAGAACTGACTCATTTGAAAAGACCCTGATGCTGGGAAAGATTGAAGGCGGGAGGAGAAGGGGAACGGCAGAAGGATGAGATAGTTGGATAGCATCATCGACTCAATGGACATGAGTTTGAGTAAACTCCAGGAGTTAGTGATGAATAGGGAGACCTGCTGTGCTGCAGTCCATGGGGTCGCAAAGAGTCGGACACAAACAAACTGAACTGAGGATGAATGAATTATAACATGGTGGAGGTGGGTTGGGGGATGAAATGTTACAGATACTAAGCTTGTTTTTAGATCTAGTCTAATGCCTTCTTTAAAAGTTAAGAAATGGGGAAAATGTATTTAAAGTTTTTATATTAACCTTCATATTTAGATTTCCAGTGACTTCACCATATCCTGTGGATCTGATTTACCATCTGGTGTCACTTCCTGACAACCTTAAGAACTTCTCATATTTAAGGCCAGTCTGCTTGCTACAAAATTTCTTTCAGTCTCTGGATAGGAACATATTTATTTCACCCTCATTTCTGAATGAAACTTTGCTAAATGTAGAATTATTCACAGGCAGCTTTTTTTCTTCCAGCCCTTCAGGCATGTCACCCCACTGCCTCCCGAGTTTCTAATGAGAAGGCAGCCACTGATGGCAACTGAATTCTTTTTGTCTTGCTGCTCTCACGGTCTCCTTGTTGTCTTTCAACAGATCATTTATGCTGCATCTAGGCACAGGTCTCTTTGTATTTATCCTACCAAGATTCACTGAGCTTCTGGATGTGTAAAGCTCTTCATCAAATTTGGGAAGTTTCCCAAAATGCTGTTTTCTGCACCTTTCTCTCTCCTTCTGAAACTCCCATTACACATATGTTTTATGCTTGACTCTGAGGCTCTGTACATTTTTCTCTTTTTCAGACTGAATCCTATCTGCTGGTCTGTCTTCAAATTCATTGACTCTTTTTACTAGCATCCCAAAACTGCTGCTGAGCCCCTCTGGTGAATTTTTCATTTCAGGTATTGTAGTCTTCAAGTCTAGAATTTCCATTTCAACGTTTCACTTTGGAATACATCTAGATTTATTCACAAAGACAGTACAGACAGTTCCTGTATATGCTTCACCTAGCTTCTCCTAAAGTTAATATCTTACATAATCATGATACACTTACCAAAAGAAAGTAACATGGTTCAAAACTGTAGACTTTACTCAGATTTCACCAGTTTTCCCTCAAATGTCTTTTTCCTGTTACAGGATCTAATGCAGAATACCATATTGCATTTAGCCGTTATGTCTCCTTAGTCTTCTCTAATCTGTAATAATTTGTTTCTCATGACCTTGACAGTTTTCAAGAGCACTGGTCAGGTGCTCATAGAGCATGATCCCAAGTTTCACTCTGTTCTCTCATGATTGGACTCAGGTTATAGGTCTTGACATCATATCAAGGAGAGGCTTCTTTTTGGGTTTTTTAATATTGTTTTTAAAATAATTTTTACACTCCATTTGTTGGAGAATCTCCATTTGTTGATTTATTATTGTCATATCTTCCTTTAATTATTTAAGTACGGTTTCCTTTGGTTCTTTTAACATAGTTACAATAGTTGAAGTCTACTAAATCTAACATTTGGGGACATTCAGACACAATTTTGGGGGGCTGCTCCTCCCCCCCCGCTCCCCACGCACTAGTTACACTTTCTTTCTGTTTTCTTCCATGTGCTTGTAATTTTGCTATTGCTAAGCCTTGGGATTTTATATAATGTAGCAATTCTCGACTCTGATTCTTTTCACCTTGCAGGTATTGTTGCTGTTTTTTACTTTTCTGTCTGGTATCATGCCTGGGCTAAACATGTAAACTCTGCCTCCCTGAGGTATGTCATCACTGATGTCTCTGCTCAGTCTTATTTTAAATAGATCTTTTTATTTTCAAGCCTGACTTCCCAGGGCCTGCAGCTTTGCATAACTTCGTGGTCAGCCTGTGACAGGACAGAGATTATGCTCAACTCCTCGAGCCAGTGAGGTTCCCTCCTCTGCTGACGGGTACATGCATGGGTAGGGGAGCTTATGTGATGTTCAGTCTGTGTTCCAGTTTACCCCAGGTTTCCTTCCCTCAGGGCCCTTTCACATCTCCCAGGTGCATGCATGTAACTTCAGGATCTTCTCAGGTCTTTCCCATGTTTATGCTCCACCTTATCCAGCAACATGTTTATCCCAAACAGCACTGCAGTTCCACGCTCTTTGAGCTCACCAACGGCCCTCCCCTACACTTCTGAAAATCCGCATCCACAGAAGATGTCACTGCACATCACCCATCACTCCAAAGAGCTGAGCCCTCCTCAAGCTGAAGTCTGTATGCCCTGCTTCCTGCTGGCAGAACCTCATGCCAAGCAAGCCAGGACACAGTGGGGTGAAATGGGAGGAGCTCCAATCAAGAATACCACAGATTTTCATTTTTCTCACTCCAAGTTCAACGGCATTACACTTTCCAAAGTTTCATGCAATTGGCCTTTGGTCAGTCTCCAGAGTACTGAGATGGTTGCTTTAGAAAAGCAATGTAGAAATAAAAATTCTATTCAAGTGTTCACATTCTTTGAAACAGTAATCCCAGTTGTATAAACTCTAAATGTGGAGAAAGCTGTGTATAGCAAATTCTTTTATTTCTGCACAGAAAAACATGGGATAAAAATGTCTAAAATGTTAACAGCAGTTATCTCTGCATGGTTGACTATGGACGATGCTTATTTTCTTCTTTATAACAAGTGTGTATTAACTTTGGTCCAAAAAAAAAATTCAAGTGACTTTTTAGAATTCCTCTCAACAAACAGCACCCAACTCTCTCTTATAATGTGTTTGCTATTCCCAGTCCAAATGGACAGGACTTCTATTTTAATTCTGGGTTTTTCCTTCCCACTCACCAAAAAAAACTCAAAGAAGCACAATCAGAAAGGCACTCTCAGAAAGAGATCTAAATACAAATCCTAGTAACACTGTTTACAGCTTTGCTACTCTGCGTAACTTTTCTAAATCCCAATGCATCCTTAAAAAAGATTACGTAATCTTAGAGATTAAGATAGCTCCAATACCACAGAGGGCAGCTCAGAAAGGGTATAAAAATGAAGTTGGAACTTTGGGGGGTGGGAGAGGGAAAAGTCTGGGAGTATAAAATGAACTTGTAATATAAGAATATGGTTTGGGATTCATCCCAAAGAGAGTTGTGGTGACGTATGATATGACATGATGAGCATGACTCTGACAGAGGAAGTTTTTCTTCCTTCTTCTGTAGTGAACACTTCCTATGTGTTGTACAGGAAGGACAAAGCAGGGAATAGTGTGAACAAGGTTCCTGCTTCCTGACCACACCTTCTGTGGTGGCAGGGATGGAGAGTAAGGTCGGGTGGAAGCCAGACAGAAATAGACAAATCCAATTAGTGGGTCTGTGCCATAAATAAAACAAGGTAATAAGACAGATGGGGGAGGGGTGCTTTTTAAATAGGGTGGTCAGGGAAGGCTCCTCTCCAAAAGGTGAGCTGAGACTTGAAGGAAGAAGAGGCACAGAAGACCTCGGGTCTGGGGGCAGAGCAGGTGCAAGGTCAAAGATGGGAAGAAACCTGACAATGTTCACAGACAGCAAGAAGACCACTGCATAAGGAAATGAGACTGAAGTTAGGAGGGGTTAGATCTCATGGGGCTGTATGATGAAAAGGAGTTTGGATTTTATTTTCATTGTGACAAGAACCATGAAACAGGCATTTTTCAGCAGAGTAGCATGATCTGGTTGCATTTTTAAAATTACTTCGAGACGTCTCCTGGTGGTCTAGTGGTTGGGATTTGACGCTTTCACTGCGGAGACCTGGGTTCAATCCCTGGTCAGGAAACGGAGATCCTGTAGGCCATGTGGAGCAGCCAAAAAAAAATGTTTTTTGACTGATCTGGCCAGAGAGAATTCTAGCAACAGGATACTACATACCTTGAACTAGTAGGAGTGACAGCACTCGCAGTAGCAGAATTGAGCAGAATTCCCACAAAGGTGGAGTTTCAGCTCATTCTTTCTAAGCAAGCATAAAGGTCTCTTGTCAAACCTTCCTTGATTCTGCCAGCCTCACTGTGCCACCACTGAACTTCACACACAATCCTAATCAAGTACTGCAATCATGTCCTTACACAGCTGTCTTTCCTGATGGACGAACTCTAAGAATGGAGGCAGGAAGCATGTCTTATTTATCTCTGATAAACCAAGCCAAGTGCCTGGCAGAGTAAAAGTGCTCCATAAACTCCTGACGATTGCAAGAATGAACAAACACATTTTAAAACATTCAAAGCTGTGTGTATTAGTTTCCTAGGGCTGCTGTAACAAAGGACCACCACCAGGGTGGCTTACAACAACAGATATTTATTCTCAGTCTGCAGGCTGCTGCTGCTGCTAAGTCGCTTCAGTCGTGTCCAACTCTGTGCGACCCCATAGACGACAGCCCACCAGGCTCCCCTGTCCCTGGGATTCTCCAGGCAAGAACACTGGAGTGGGTTGCCATTGCCTTCTAGCAGTCCAAAATCAAGGTGGTGTGGGCAGGGCTGTGCTCCTCTGAATAAATGAAGGCTTGAAAGAGGAATCCTCCCATGCACTGTAGTGGTTGCCCACGTGGCCCAGTCAGCACTGGAGTTCCTGGCCTGTAGCTGCCATCAGTCCAGTCTCTGCTCACTCTTCATGGCTTTCTTTCTTGTGTGTCAGAGGCTCTCTGGGTCCTTGCCTCTTCTTAGACTCCAGTCTGCCCTAACCCATATGATCTCATCTTAACTGCATTTACAAAGATCCTCATTCCAAATAAGGTCATGTTCTGAGTTTCCACATAGACATGAATTTCTGGTGGACTCTATTCAACCCATCACACCATTCAACACTGCAATGGATTGCCTTAAAAAGCGGTAATCTTCTCATTCCAAACGTGTTCAAGCAAAAATGGAGTAGCCAAAATCAGGGTGTTCAACTGAAGAGACTTCCACATTCCCCAGCATGTCCTTAACCCCCTTGGTTCCACAGTTACTCATCTGGATGCTGGGGGGCTAACTCGCCCAGACTCCTCTCACTTTGATGTTGTATGATTCCAGGTCATAAATATTATAGCAGAAAGCTTACCTTCTCAGCTCTGAAACAGGCAAAATATTTTTTGTAGACTTTCTGCCTCCAAACTCACTTCATTTTTCCATTAACAATGTAATGCATTCCTCCATACATCAAACCACCACTATAATTCCATTTTAATAAACCATTTTGAATACCTACTATATTCCAGGGAGTAACTTATTTCTGACCAACCTATCGATCTAATAAATTATTAGCGTGTGTATTCCTATGGAGAACAGTAAAATACAGCAACAAGGTAATGCGGTAAAATACAGTAAACAGTGGCTGACACACTGGGTCATGCACACACATCCTGAGGAGCACCTAGGCATGGAGAGTTTCAAGGGAATCGATTTCTAGGTTCTCAACTTCCAAATGCACAATGTTCTAGAACCATTCTACTGACACTATTCATTTACCTCCTCTCCCCTTTCATCTCTCCTCTTCTACCAGAGGTAACTCAACACTTCCTAAAACTTCCTGTGGAGCTGGGGCCTGCGAACAGCTGAGGAGCCCAAAGGAGAGTTTAAAGCATTCATGTTGAAAAAAGTTAATCACTTTCCAGACTGTGTATCAATTTTTTTTTTCAAGTCAAGGGGTCACCAGCTCCTACTATCATGAAAATGGAAAGAGGACCAAATCCATTTGCTACATCTATAAACGAGACTTCTCAATACTTCCACTATTAAAGTAAGAAAGAAGAAAATCAATGGAGAATCTCATCTTTTCTAATAATATTTATAAATAGATAAAATCTATTAATAAAATGATTAAAATAAAATGCATTTCCCATTAAATTTTTTACTATTTAATACTTATAAATTTTATAACTTACATGTTATTTTGAATGTCTACTGGCTATCACTGTATCGACAACTCAAGCCAAAATAAATTTGACATCATAGCCTTACAGACACAGAAAATTTCAAATGTTTTAAATTATCATTGTCTTTGCATAGAAATCAGAAGAAATCGTGACGGTGCTAAAATATTTTCTATTTCCACCTGTTAAATTAATGAATGAATTTACTTTTGTTGTAGAAAAGTATACTGTAACTGATGATTATTCTTTTATACTTGAAAGCATTTTAAGGATAAGCAGAAACAATCAAATAGAAATGAGCTCACAGAGAAAAATAAGGAATATAAAAATTCTGACTTGAAATTAAGAGCTTGCTCATACCACGGTTTAAGTAATATACAAAAATCTATATCATTTACAAATACTGATACAAATCTATATCATTTACAAATACAAAGAAAAGTTCTAGGTAAGTAAGAAGGGAGCCAGTCTTTTGTTTGTTTTTTCACGTTTTTCAAAGGGATGTGAGCAACAAAAATGTTTGAAAACCCTTGTGGTAGAAGTCAAAATATGTCGTTAGTCTTAACCTTCATCCTAAGATAACTGCCTATTGGACATCCTCACCTGGATAGCTCCCCAAACACTTGAACTCAATATATTTAATGTGAACATAAAATGCACTCCACCACCCTTGCCCAGTCCTCCACACACATACACAAAAGAGGAAAAGAAGAAAAACAAAATCTGCCTCTTTGGTATTTTTGTTACTAGCCTCATGATCTAACTACCCGGTCTCCCAAATTTAAAAGGTGCAGTTTTTGTTTGTTTTTAACCTCTCAAATCAAATCAGTTCCTAAGACCTAACTCCTAACTTTCTATTCCTTCCACCACTACAGCTGCTCAAAACCTCTTCACAGGCTGTCATCAAATAGCTCTTCTTTAAAACAATAACTATACTTAAATGTACTTCCCAACAGCTCCCATGGAGAGTGAAACCACTTTATCATTACCAGAGCTATATACCTGTCAATCACACAACTGAGTTACCAAAGAATCACAGAATCATGAAGTCAGCGGGAACCAGAAGAGTCAAACCCCCACACAAGAACTTCATCCAAGTATCTTTTGGGAATTTACAATCTCACGAGGCAGTGTTCACGAGGTGTTCTTCTCTGGACATCTTGATCATAGATCCAGCCCAAATACAACTTATTTAACTTTTCCTAGGATTACTGTAGTTAAAAAGGAGATCTGTATGATGCAGGGAGTTCAAACCTGTGCTCTGTGATGACCTAGGCAGGGTGGGACCGGGTAGGAGGTGGGAGGGAGGTTCAAGAGGGAAGGGACACAAACACACCTGTGGCTGATACCTGTGCATGGCATCAACAGAACACTGCAAAGCAACTATCCTTCAATTAAAAAGAAATTTTAAAAAAGGAGATTCACGTTAAAAGAACATGTAAAATTACATAAACTTCTAAACAAAAAGTTAAATTACTTATAATTTCACAATCCAGAGATAGCTTCAATTAGCATTTTGGGATATATACTAGCTCCACACCCCACCCCACCCCACCCCCAGCCCTCTTTTGCAAGCATGCAATGTGTGTGAATGTTTATGTTTTGTGATTTTATTTTTAAACAAATTTTTTTTAAAAAAACGCTGAGGTTTTGTTTGCTAGCTTAGTGTTGTTATAAGCAATTTTTCATGCAATTAAATCTTCAAATTCTTCCAAGTATTTAAGTAGGTACATAATACAGAAATAATAGGAAATGCTAAAATTTATTTAGCCATTTGTAAACTATACTGTGTATACTTTAAATTCAATGCATTTTAGTAGTCACACAATGTAAAAAATATCATATACTCACAGGAAGAAATACTATAATTTAAATTAGGTTTTTAATTTTTCAGTGATAAATACATGATGAATATCCCTGAAGATCATTAATCTTTATCTAAATTTCTAGTTATTTGCTTAGTACAGATTCCCAAAAGGAAATTATCTGGCAAAAGTATTAATTTTATTCAATTGTCAAATTACTTTTCAGAAAACTTAAAACGATTTAGACTCCTACTAGCAGCTTGCATGAGTACAATCTTCAAGCTATACACTTACTTTTTAAAAAGTTGTCATTACTTTTTAAAAAGTTGTCAGTGTGAAAACAAAAATCGGTATCATTCTTTTAACATGCATTTCTTTTATTACTAGTATGGTTAAATATAAGAGCTCCCTTTCTATTTCTATTGTTTCTACCTATTGGTCCTTATCTACCCTCTGAGGTAACATCTTTTTTTTCCCCATATAGTAACAGGAAGTAGAAGAGAATGCATGGGCTTTAAGGGTCAGAATGACCCAGAGGTGAATTCATTTCCAATACCTGGTTGTGTTGCCTTGGACAAGAGACAACTTTAAGCTTAGGTCTCCTCCTGTATATTAACAACTGACTTCACAAAGTAAGAAAAAGGCATTGCAATTGAGAACATACAACCAAGGCAAAATCTAAGTTAATCCTTTTCTTCTCATTCACATGGCAATCCTTCAAATACTAGAAGACAGCAATGCTCCATCCCATCTCAACAGCCACTACCCACCTCCATTCCCACCCCTCCTGACCTCAATCCTCAGGCTTTTCTTCTCCAGACTAAATGTCTCCCATTTCCTCCATCATGAATCAAACAATACAGCTTCAAATCACCTCACCACCCTAGTCATTGTCTCCATAGTAAGACTTGGCTAAATCTTGTCTTGCTAGAACATGGCGTCTAGGACAAAATAGTCCAGATATGATTTGAGAAGACCATAGTGAAGGTTATCATTTCAAATAACTGTCTCAAATCATCAAATGTTTTCTTCATCCAGATCTGTGAGTCAACAAAATCTATAACCCAAAAACCTATAAGTCTAACTATATTCCACTCGCCTTCACCAATGAGACACACCAGTTTGAAAGTGAGCCTCTGGAATGTGAAACGGTCTTCTCCAACACCTTGCCTGATGCTTCAGGCAAGGCAAGTGCAAGTACTAAACTCAGTTTATGTACTCCTTGGTAAAAATGGGATTTAACGTCTCTAAGCTGTTTTTACTCACTCCTCAGTAAAAATGGGAGTACTGCCAATTATCTCATAAAGTAATCTTTTATAAAGATTAAAAACATCAATTACAGTATCTGGCACGTAGGAGGTACTCAGTAAGTGAAAACAAATAATTAACATCAAAGAGAGATTACTGCCTCTTTATTAAGTGCTGTTTGCCGAGTACTTTACATGGTCCTGAGCCAGAGTTTGGTCTACTCAAGACTCTGAGAAATAGAGTAGGTTTGGCTGAAATTTAGTTATCTGATTAACAATTTTTCTTTCCCAAACTATGCCTTCCCTGCCTTTGTCCTTGTCTTCTCGCTCTAGCCATCTTCTGAAAACGAAGCGCCAATCCCTACCAGCAGGTGGAGGCATGGAGCAAGAATCCTAAATTACCACTCAAAATGAGCAGCAGGAGAGACTCATGTCCATCACAGGATCAGTAGCAGAGGGTCCCTTCAGGTTTCCTGCCAGCAGGCAAAATGAAGCGCTGCATGCTCAGAAGTCTCATCTACAAATATAACTTTTATTCCTTTCCCCATATACTAGTCACATGAACATTTATACCTGAATGCAACCATACAAAAGTATCATTTATTTATAAATAATCTTTTGAAAGGTGTATTTGTCAACAATGTAAAAATTTACCTTAATTTCAGGCAAGAACAGACCATTTAAATGCGGAAGAGAATAAACAATCGATTTTCTCTCAATTCAAATGGTAAAATATGAACAATCTGTAGCCATAATAAAATAGGTTTTGAGTTTTTTTTTAAATCAGAAGAATAAAAATTAATTGTTGAAGTTTTCTGGAGGGTCAAAGGGAATGTAAGACGATCCAGAAAACTTTGACTAAAGCTACTGAGTGAAAAAAAGATAATGAGTCAAGAGATTTCTAACAAAATTAGAAAGATTTTACAGAAACACAGGAAATGTGACACAGTCTATAGAACAGACAAAAAAAATTAAATTCATTAAGAGTATCTGCATGCAATGAGGGTTCTTTATCATCTAAAATTTCCTAGGGTCTCTATAACTATTAATGATCCTAGACAAAATTTGAGTCAAGCTAAACTTTGTCTATTTCCCTTTCTTCAGTTCTCCTCTTCCGAGCTTGTCTCTGTATCCATCCTCAGAAAAGAACTCAATTCTCTAAAACTGCTCTAACCCTTTTAGAAAAGAATGAAGGGAAGGATGGAGGGAGGAGGGAAGGAAGTGTTAGCAGAAGTCTTATCAAACTACTTCAGAAAGAATGGATGGTACACACCCCTCCCTGTTTCCACCTAAAGTGAGCCCCCTAATCTTCCTAACTCCTGTAAAGGGCTTAATATTTTACCTCTAGCAGGGCTTCCATGTTTAAAAAAGAATTTTTGAGTAGACAGTATATACAACTGACAGAACTCTAGGGAATGCAACAAAGCCACAAAATCTGGACAAAGGTCTAAAACCTCTCAGTTCACATCCCACAGACAACACATGCTCCTGACAACATATAAACCAGCAATTTCAACACCCTAATCCTCAATCAAAACTACAAATATACTATAAATTTACATTAATATTATGTGTGAGTATGTATTTGTAGTATAAATATATATATATATACACATATGTTTGTTTTGAAGTAAAAGCCAAAACATGGGAGTACTGAATTTAAATCAAATTATGAATCCTTTCTGCAAACAGAACAATGAAACCAAGGTCCCTACCAAAGGAGAGTCTTGGCAGTGGGCAGGGAAGAAGGTCTCAGAAACAGAATCACTCTTTGGTTCACCACTGGCTAACACGACCCTCCCTTCCCCCTCCACCATCCTCCCCACTGGCTTCTGAACACAGGCTTGTGAAGAGCCTTGCAGCTATGCTAACATTTGAAACAGTGCACCTTTACCAACTATTAGGTAGATAAGAGCAGCCATAAATAAGCACAGAATATGCAAAGGAGAGACTTTATTGTTTTGGGCTCCAAAATCACTGCAGATGGTGATTGCAGCCATGAAATTAAAAGACACCTGCTCCTTGGAAGAAAAGCTATGATCAACCTAGACAGCATATTAAAAAGCAGAGACATTACTATGCCAACAAAGGTCCATCTAGTCAAAGCTATGGTTTTTCCAATAGTCATGTATGGGTGTAAGAGTTGGACTATAAAGAAAGCTGAGCCCAGAAGAATTGATGCTTTTGAACTGTGGTGTTGGAGAAGACTCTTGAGAGTCCCTTGGACTGCAAGATCAACCAATCCATCCTAAAGGAAATCAGTCCTGTACATGCACTGGAAGGACTGATGCTGAAGCTCCAATATTTTGGCCACCTGATTCGAAAAACTGACTCTTTAGAAAAGACCCTAATGCTGGGAAAGATTGAAGGCGGGAGGAGAAGGGGACGATGAAGGATGAGATGGTTGGATGGCATCACCGACTCGATGGACATGAGTTTGAGCAAGCTCTGGGAGTTGGTAATCGACAGGGAAGCCTGGCGTGTTGCAGTCTATGGGGTCACAAAGAGTCGGACATGACTGAGTGACTGAACTGAACTGAAGCAAAGGAAATGTCAGAAAAGAGGAAATGCAAATGTACAAAAACATATCAGAAAGTGTACTCTTGCTTACTGCAAGTGAAAACAAACTTAGTGCACCACAGCACATCTACTGAAGCGTAAAGCATTTACATAAGTGTTTATAAAATATTTAAAATGTTTAACATATAGTATCATGATTGCATATTATACAACTGGAAAGAGATATGCTCATTCATCTTTGAACCATAAAAGTGAAGATTCGAGAAAGTCAAAAAGCTTTCTTACCTCCTGATCCAATCAAATGATTTCACTCTAAAGACTTGATCAAACTTGCATGAAGTTTTGCAAACTTAAATGAAGTTTTGCAGATAACAGCTACAGCCCGAAAGCTCTTACATTCAGCATCCAGAGAATGAGCATTGACAGATCAACATCACATCACTAACCACCATTAACTACAACTACACACCATGTATGCCAATACCTGAGCCACTAGTCATATGCAGCTATCTGAACAACACTCAACTGAAAATTCAACCCCACAGTCAAAACTAGCCACATTTCAAGTGCTCATCTAGCCATAAACATGGCTGTGTGTGTGTGCTCAGTTGCTCAGTCATGTCCAACTCTTGGTGATCCCATGGACTGTAGCCCACCAGGCTCCTCTGTCCATGCCATTTTCCAGGCAAGAATACTGGAATGGGTTGCCATTTCCTTCTCCAGGGGATATTCCTGACACAGGGATGAAACCCACATCTCCTGCATTGGCAGGTGGATTCTTTACCATTAGCCCCACCTGGGAAGCTCTGATATATATGACTGGTGACTATTAGGTACTACAGAGAACATTTCCATCATCACAAAAACTTCTTCTGATAGTCTATTAATCTACTTAGCTGCCTGTGTCATGTCTCTCCTCCTCCCTTACATGCACCCATTTACCTAGAAACATCTTAACCTTAGCCTAAGGCTTACACTACCAAGTGAGGCTTACCTTCTTGTAGTCTCATGACACCTTGGTAATGCCACTACAACAGGTATACCACATATAACCATACCATTTTCCTCACCAAAATCCTGTAAGCTTCTTCAAGGAGGAATCAACTGTTTTCCAAGGGGCTCTGAACTGTTCTGGCACACACAGGACTTTGATACTCTTTCCTATACTAAGAACACTGCTAAGGATGACAGATATGTACACCATGACTACAAGCTACAAATGTTTATAGATAAGGACGGCAACGCTTCAAAAAGAAAAACTTGGTTAGGTTGGCAGGCTCACAAATGATTTTTTTTTTTTTTAACTAATTCTTTGCATTTTCTCCGTACCTAACACATTCACAGGTGTTCAGTAAATATTTGTGGAATAGTTTCTGGATTAAAAAAAAAAAAAGATACCAACAATGAACCCTATGGCAAAGGATGCACCTCTGGGTGATAATGATGTGCAGAGGTAGGTTCAGCAATTGTAACAAATGTTACAACTGTAACAAATGTTAAAATATCCCACAGGTGGGAGATATTGATAATAGGGGAGGGGTACATGGGAAATCTCTCCATATTCTACTCAATTGTGCCGTGAACATAGAACTGCTCTAAAAAAATTAAGTCTATAAAAAAGACAGATGCTAAATTAGCAATCAAATTTAGCTTATTACAGTACTAAATGCATATGTTTGCACATTAGATCCCCAAATTTTGTTCAATAATAATACATACCATAGATTTATGATCATTTAAAAAAATTAAACCTCAGATTTCCCACCCAAATAAGATTTGTTTCCAGTGCATAGAAAATCTGACTGAAATAATCCCATGTGTGGTGTTCTGGCATGCTACCAATATACTAACTCAACTTCCATGCTTAATAAGCACCTACCTACAAAAAGCACTGTGGCCACAGTGGTAAACAAGATAATTTCTGTTCTCACATTTTTGTTTTCCAAATAACAAAGGTATTCTGTGAGAGAAATGTTTAAACTCAGCCAACAACAATACATATCCCCAAAATGGCCACACACAAAAAAATCATCTATTATCCTTATTTTTCAAATAATTCAAAAATCTCTCATTATCAACCATTCGAGAAAGTAGTACATGACCTGTTTTAAAACAAAAAGTTAATGCTTCATTTACTTGGCATCCTTGGGAGAGCTGGTGCTCCACATAAATGAATCTCCCAGATAACTCATGCTTGCCCATTTAAGCACCAACGCAAACCAGAGGTTTTGTTCGTTTTAAACAAACAAATTTTAAATCTTTCAACTTTTAAAAACAGATTGTATTAAATACTATTTTGACTAATGTCAAAAACACGATTGTGCTGTAGACACTCAAGATGCCAAACTTTTTAAAAGCTGCTGGTTTTGAAGAGTGTTTCTTGCAGTCCTGAGCTTCTGGTGCGTCAGTTGCCAACTTTTGCTGCTCTCAGTGTAAACCTACTCCAGAAGCCCCCAACCCCCCTGCAAATGTACCGTTAATTGGAAAAGGAGTTTGTCAGAACTCAGAGGATCTCCAAATCTCCTTTGGCTGCTCAGAGTCTTCTGATTTCCTGAATCTGTTAAAAAAGTCTACAGTTACAAACTCCAAAGCAAGTTTTGGATAAATAAGTTACTGCTAGATCTGGATGAAAGTTTTTATGTTGATTTCCTATTTTCAACTGAGGCTCAGTCAGTGATAACTTCATCAGCCATTCACTCATTCAACCAGTATTTACTAAGTCAGTGCAATGAACTGGGCTCCAATATTAAAATAAAAATTGAAAAATGAAAAGATTGCTAGTTGTAAACATATTTTAAAAGAGAAGTACTCTAAAATAAATGACCTCTACTTAGTACCTAAGGAGGAAAAAAACAAAAACAGGTTTCCTGAAGTCTTTTCACTGAAACTACAAAACCACCTAAACTTTTCATAATTCCTGTAGCTCTAGACTTAGAAACTCAAGATTCAAGGGTAAACAAAGCTTTTGATTTAACCAAATATTTACTTTAGGAGCTCTGAATAAGATTCCAAGATTTGTCTCTTTTTCAGACTATTACAAATTCCTATTGGCCCAAAACAAATCACTATGATGTATGTTTTAGTATTAAATGATTATTAAAAAATTTGAAAATGATAAACATCCCCACTCAGCACCATGGTAAGTTTAATGTCATTTTAATGTTGAGCATCACTAAGTTGAAAATTCAGGAAAACCAGAAGTTTCTATACACGTCACTTTGGGGTACAAACAATTTTTTTTTTTTTTTAAGTTTTACAAGTAAGTGTAGTCATCTTCCCGGATGATTCAGAAGGTAAAACAATCTGCGTGCAATGCAAGAGACACAGGTTGGATCCTGGGTCGGGAAGATCCCCCGGAGAAGGAAAATGGCAACCAACTCCAATACTGTTGCCTGGAGAATCCTATGAACAGAGGAGCCTGGCGGACTACAGTCCAAAGGGTGTCAAAGAGTTGGAGACGAGTGAGCGACTAAGCATGGCATGGCGTTACAGTATGACTATCCAATATTTGCTTTATCTGCCACAGCTAATTTTAAAATTCCATTACCCATTTATATCTAAGGCTAGGAAATGAGTTAAGAAGAAATGGGGCTTAAAATTGGTCTCTGATGATTAATTAAGGCATAAGGTAAAACCCCTGGCATCAGCCTTACTTGTATTAATTCCCTTGGAATCTCCAATCTCATTCATTTTCTCCTTGGGGAGCACAACTAACCTTATTCACCTTTTATAATTTTACAAGTGATAACTGACTGCTTCATTACAACATTTAGACTGAACCGGAAATGAGTATTAGTCACGCGCTGCTGATATGAGAAAGAAAGGAAAAAAAGTTACTACCATTAAAAACCTTTTTAATCCATTAGTATCTTTTCAATTTTAAATTTGGAACCTGAAAATGCTTTAAGCAGTACTGTAAGGGCAGATCATGGACCTAACTTCCAAAATAACTACATAACATTATTTTAAAATGTCACTTACAGTAATCTTTACAAGTTGGCTCTGACCTCATTAGCATACCACTTTGTCCTGTGAAAGAGGCCTGATTTTAAATTAAAACAACTGAGAGAAACCCCAATATAGGCTTCTGCTCTCTCTCCAAACTATTTAGGCAAAGCAGCAAATGACAAATATTTACCGGACACACCTACTCTAAGAAACCTCTATTGGGTGCTATCCACTGTACCAGTAAAGAACAGAAAGAAATACAGACCGGGCTCAAGTTATTTACAATATAACTGGAGAGGGGAAAAAGATATGCTCCCATAAAAGAAGCTAATGCTAGTCAACAGGAAAAACAAACATATGTGACTTAAAATGTGATCATGAACATGTAACGTTCTGGCAGCAGAAATGGAGGGCTCTCAGTTCAAATGTAAACAAAATTCTTTTGTCCTCCCTATTTTAAATCTGGCAATCAAAATCAGCCAGAAATAAGAACCTGGGCCAACAGCATCACTAGGGGGAAAAAAACAAAAAACCGAAATTCTCAGGAGCAACTGGTATTGGACCATTCAAAACAAAGTCTTCCTGTGAATGCTCCATCAGTAGTTTTTCTCTTAAAAATCTCCTTATCAAATTAAAAACAAAACTGATTCCTGGCTATCAACTTTCCGGAAACCGAAGCTTTGAGGAGGCATTCTGAAGACTTGTTTCTCTGACCTCACTTAGGGTCCATCCACAGAATCGAACAAGCAAGCAAGGAGACTAGCAACCGAAAATCGGCCTATTGTTCGGAGAACTGCAGGACCATCCCAGCACCGCGGGGCGCGCGGGAGGCGCAAACCCAGCACAGGTGTGTAGGGGTGAGGGGTGGCCAGGTGTGTCCAGGACCACAAGTAAGGAAGAGAGAGGCCCAACTTCCAGACTGAGACGTCGAGCAAAGGAAGACGACTTAAGTTATTCCAGACCCTTAAGCCGCTGAGCACAGAGGGGGGCGCGCCTGGGGAGGGTACGAAGGGGCTCTCAGAGCCCACCCGGGTCTAGCCTCGAGCAGGCTGGGGTGAGCGGTAGGGTGGGGCTTGAGTCCCGAGGATCAAAGAAAAGCCTCTCGAATCGAGGGGGGTCAGCCTAGACATCCCCAAACAACGGGCAGTACTGGTCGGGGAGGGGGGGGTGGTGAACGGCGAGGACTGGGGAGTAGGGGTCGCAGAGGTGAAGCCAGGTAGGAGGAGGGAAACAAAAGAGCAGCCCCCAAGTGTGGGGCCCCCGGCGGCGGCGTTTACCTGGGAGAGCTGCCGGGGATTGGGGCAGCCGAAGAGCGCGGAGCTGGAGCTGAAGCTGATGGCTCCTCGGCGGCTGAGGACGTGCTGGGGGACCGGCCTGTCCAGAGGCAGCACCGGCAGCTGGTAACATACTTCCATTGAATACGCCCGCCCTGCCCCCGCGCGGCGCCCGCCCTGCCGCGGCCGCCGGCCCCTGCGCTGGGAAGGGGCCGCGGCTCGGGGGCGCCGGGCCGAGGCGGGGGCAGGGCAGGCGAGCGCCGACCCCGGGCCGGGAAGCCGCGCTCACGCCTCCCCCACCCCAACACTCCGCCGGGGCCGCCGGCGGGAAGGCGCTGCGGCGGCCGCGGCGACAGTTAACGAAGACCAGCGCGCGCCCGGCCCCCGGGGTGCAAGCGAGGGCAGCACCCGCCAAGTCGGAGGGGGAACCCCGGCGTCCCCAGGCTGTTCGGCCCAGAGGAGAGGGTCCGGGGCGGGGGGTGGGCGGGCAGCGGAGCAGGAGCGGAGCAAAAACAGAGCAAAGCGGTGCAAGAACACACAGCTGGAGCCAGCAGCGAGACCCAGCGCGCGCGGGGCTCGGATGCAGGCACCAGCTCCGGCCGCGGTCCTGCCCCCTCCCCTCCCCTCCCGCGGAGCCTGACTTCACTCCGCCGCCGGCGCGAGCCCGGCGTAATTCACACTTTGCAGCCGCGGACCCTGCGCCAACCACGGCCGCCGCCACCGTGACGTCACGACGCCGCGCCGCAGGCCCCGCGCCGCCGCAGCGCCCAGGGAGCCGGGCTAGCGGTGGTGGGGTTGAGCCGCCCTCCCCGGGGGCCGCACCTGGGGCCTCACTCACCGTCCCCTCCCACTGCCCTCCTCCCCGACCCATCCTCGTCCTGCAGCAGCTCTCGCCCCGGCCAAGGCGCGTGCGCACGAGGGCCCACCGTGTGGGGACATTCCCCCTTATCGCTAAACTCTGGCGTTGGGGCGCGCTTGAGGGTGTGGGGTGGGCTCCGCCTACGCGAGAGGCGCGATCCCGGCCTTTTCGCTTCGGAAACCCCAAGCACGCGCGGCCCACTCCCAGCGCTCAGCCCTGACCGCGGGGTCACCGCCGTGTTTCCCTCCTTGAATTCCCATCCTTGGGCTTCGTTGGGGACCGCTGCGGCAGTGACGTCGGCGGGCCGCGCGGGCACTCGACTCCCCTCTACGTCACTGGCAGCACCCCGAGAGGGTCGGGGTCGAGCGCTCCCCTGGCAGGTGCGGGCCCCGGGGCCGTCCCGGGTGGAGGGGCGGAGAGCAGAGCCCCGTAAAGCGGGCATGAGGAGGGGGCGAGGGGGCGAGGGGTTGGAGGGAAAACACCCGAGGCTGAGAAAGAAGAAGTGAGAGTATGCACTGGAAAAAATGAGAAGAGAAGAATGAAAATGAGAAGACAAAGGGGGAAAAGAGACTGCACGCCCTTTTACCAAACGTGTTTTTGTTTTTTGGCTTCGATTTTTAGAAGGCAGGAGGGAAAAAACTCTTGACCTGAGTTGTAGACTGCAGGTTTATTTTGTCACGTTTCTCCCCAAACCATGAAAGCTTTTCAGCTGCAACCCTTTGTTTCAAGTGCATTCCAACCTCTGGGACATCAGCCTAAACCAGCTCTCCCTGGTTGGCAAAATTGCTTGGGCTCTGCTCTCAGGGGACCCACCCTTCCACTTACGTGCTATGACCAGCCACTGGCAAGGTGGCAGGTCTTTGAACGTACTGCATAGCCCGTTCGGATGAGATCAGATATCTTATGCTCATGATTCCATAAATCAACACAAGTCTGCAAAACGTTTTATCATTTTTCTTCGGCATCTGTTTCTTGTGTATCACTTAAAACTTTTTACGTCTTTGCGGGTATTTTTCAACTTGTCTGATTTCTACTACTAGAAAGACATCACTTCCACTGTGGTTTCATGGATTTTTTTTGTCTTCACTAAGTGGACGCTTCCCTTTAGCGCAACTTTTACCAGCCGACGTCCTTGGACTCATGGATAGGAGCCAGATGGAAAGTTCAAGTAAGGCTTTATTGGACCTCATGATACTGCAGGAGGGAGTGAAAACTAGCAACAGATCCCCTTGCTAGCTCCCTGGGTGAGAAGGGGGAGGGGCATGAGCCTGTCCCTTAAATGGAGTGAGGGTAAGAGGTCCTGAGGTCATGCTGGAGATGTGGCCTAGGTAGTCTACCCACCCCTTTGATGATGTTGTGTGCAGAAATAATGCACAGTACCCTGCTTTTGCTCCCCACATCTCAGAAGTGGCAGTTGGGTTTTTGGTCTTTTTGTAACTTATTGTTCATAATTTGCCCCAGCTGTGCATGCATGCGGGTAGTTATTTTTAGCCCCTTATTGTTTCTTTGTATTTATTGCTGAAGGAGCCCTCTGTTCAGGTGTAAGCACTGCAGCAAAGGGTCCCAGGTCCCAGCTTGTTTCACAACGACTAACCCAAGTCATCTTTGAAACCCTAATTACTCCCACAACATCTCACAGATGTACTGAGCACCCTCTGTATGTTTGTGATTAAGCTGAGTACTCGCTTGCTTACTTCTGATGAAAACCCCATGAGGCAATAGTTTCTAAATTGAAAGAAGGCTCAGGGAAACATAACTTGCCTAAGATCTTCCACAGATAAATGGCAGAACTTACCTCCAGTAACATCTGAATTCTTTGTTCATCTAAACACCCAGAAGGCAGTATCGGTGTGATATCAGACAGTATATGCTGAAATAACTGTCATATTTAGTAACATCTAAGAGACTCAAGTTTGATTAAGTCATTTGAGAAGACTCAGATCTCCCTTCAGAGAGGGGAGCTGACATTTACTATGCACCCACTGCGAACCATGATAGGTAGTCTACATACAATGTTGAACTTAACCCTATGCAACAGCCACATAAGTAAAAACGTGATCCCAATTCTATATATGGGGAATCAGGTTTGAGACCATAAATCATTTGTGCCACTGAAGTCTGTTCTGTATGATTTCAGAGCCATGCATTGCCACCACACCATGTGCTTTTTCGAGACCAGAACTTAAGCTGTTTTCAGTGTTCTTGACTATTGGAGAGTGTATTCTTCAGAAAAGCAGAACCAATAGGGGAGGGAGAGATAGAGTGATTGATTGGCCACACCTGTGTATGGTCCAGGAGGCAGAGAAGCCAGAGGAGCTGCAGGCTCTGCTGCCAGGGATAAGAGTTAGCAGGTCATGTGCCAGATCACAGTGGTGTCTGCACAGTGGGACCCTGCACGGATCTTTCAAGTGTAATGGCTGCTGCTTCACTTCCACTTTGTAATTCTCTTGCAAATTTCTACTGTGGCCAACCATAACCAAAACTATAAAAGGAAGAGAATTCTGGGAAATCCAGTTCCAGCTTAGCTAATTCGTGAGTACAAAACCACTCCACTCCAAATACTTGCCAACTTAACATCCATACATGCGCTTTTAATCATATTTAATTTTCAAATAAAAATGATAGCAAAATCTTGCCTCTGTCCATATAATGTAACTTTCATATAACCCAAAACAGCTCCCTACTTCCTTCAAAGAGGACAGAACCTTAGAGTGATGTTAATCCCTCTTCTTGACAAATTACTGTATACCTTGGCTATTCTGTAACTTATATACTAAGATACAAGTTTGCCTACTATTAACACATTGTAAGGCACTCATCTCACACACTAGTAAAGTAATGCTCAAAATTCTCCAACCCAGGCTTCAGCAATACATGAAACATGAACTTCCAGATATTCAAGCTGGTTTTAGAAAAGGCAGAGGAACCAGACATCAAATTGCCAACATCCGCTGGATCATCGAAAAAGCAAGAGATTTCCAGAAAAACATCTATTTCTGCTTTGTTGACTATGCCAAAGCCTTTGACTGTGTGGATTACAATAAACTGTGGAAAATTCTGAAAGAGATGGGAATACCAGACCACCTGACCTGCCTCTTGAGAAATCTGTATGCAGGTCGGGAAGCAACAGTTAGAACTGGACATGGAACAACAGACTGGTTCCAAATAGGAAAAGGAGTGCATCAGAGCTGTATATTGTCACCCTGCTTATTTAACTTATATGCAGAGTACATCATGAGAAACGCTGGGCTGGAGGAAGCACAAGCTGGAATCAAGATTGCCAGGAGAAATATCAATAACCTCAGATATGCAGATGACACCACCCTTATGGCAGAAAGTGAAGAAGAACTAAAAAGCCTGTTGATGAAAGTGAAAGAGGAGAGTGAAAAGGTTCACTTAAAACTCAACATTCAGAAAACTAAGATCATGGCATCCGGTCCCATCACTTCATGGCAAATAGATGGGGAAACTGGCTGACTTTATTTTCTTGGGCTCCAAAATCACTGCAGATGGTGACTGCAGCCATGAAATAAAAAGATGCTTACTCCTTGGAAGGAAAGTTATGACCAACCTAGAGAGCATATTAAAAAGCAGAGACATTACTTTGCCAACAAAGGTCTGTCTAGTCAAGGCTTTGGTTTTTCCAGTAGTCATGTATGGATGTGAGAGTTGGACTAGAGAGAAAGCTAAGCATCAAAGAATTGATGCTTTTGAACTGTGGTGTTGGAGAAGACTCTTGAGAGTCCCTTGGACTGCAAGGAGATCCAACCAGTCCATCCTAAAGGAGATCAGCCCTGGGTGTTCATTGGAAGGACTGATGTTGAAGCTGAAACCAATATTTCAGCCACCTGATGCGAAGAGCTGACTCATTTGAACAGACCCTGATGCTGAAAAAGATTGAAGGCAGGAAGAGAAGGGGACGACAGAGGATGAGGTGGTTGGATGGCATCACCGACTCAATGGACACGAGTTTGGGTGAACTCCAGGAGTTGGTGATGGACAGGGAGGCCTGGCTGCGGTCCAAGGGGTCACAAAGAGTCAGACATGACTGAGAAACTGAAGGGAATGAGAGAAGAGTACAAGAAAATAATTGGTTAATAAATACACAAATTCATATCAAGATTAGGAAAAATGCTTGGAACTATTCAAGTCCTTGTATCTGACAACATGATCATTAATTACTATGTTTAACTATTTTCTCCCATTACCTGTCTCATATCCCCTTTGCCTTCAGCAAGAATCTCAGCTGAAAATGATTCCTGGCCTTATTTGGGGTGACCCAAACCTTCATTCCTAAAGGATCTGGCCAGCAGAAGTTCTGACTATATCTAAAAGTATTCTTGGGTTGTAGTTTTCCATTGCCATAACACAGAGCATGGAGTACTAGATACTAAGAGACACCCCAAAGAGTCTCCTGCATTCCAGCCATATTCCTCCTTTCTCCCATTGTGTAGCAACAACTCAAAATCTGCTTAGTAGTCAGGGTCAGTCACCCCAGGAAGTAGTATGAGGTTTCTTTGCCTGTTGGTTAATTAGCACCAGGATCCCCAAATGGCCAAGGGGCAGTCTCAACTTCCAGTTTAATTGAACTCTTGCTGTGTACCCTGATGCAAACAGTCTTCCTTGAGAATGAAGACCTCTGGACCAGGAGAGCCCAAAGTTGTGGGAATGGAAAGCAAAATTTTGCACTAGGGCTAAAAATAACTTCTTAAAAGTAACTTCCCACTCCCAGTCCCACTCCCTGATTCCTGGACCATGGATATACATTTTGATTTAGAACATATGCCAAGACCTGGAGAATATTATCCTAGCCACAGGAAGTGCTGCCTCCAGTCGGAACCATTATTGAGTCTCCGAGAGGCCATTCAAATGAACCTTAAAACATGCTAAGTGAAGGAAGCCAGATACGAAATGCTAAATATTGTATGACTTCATTTATGTGAGATATCCAGAACAGGCAAACCATGGAGACAGAAAGCTAATTAGTACTTGCCAGGGGCTGGAGAGAGGGAAGAATGGGGAGACTGACTAATGGGTATAGTGTTTCCTTTTGGGGTAATGAAAAAGTTCCGGAGCTAGATAGTGGTGACAGTTGCACAGCATTGTAACTGTACTTAATGCCACTGCATTGTACATTTTAAAATGGTTAAAATTGTAAACTTTTATCACAATAAAGAGAAAGGCCATTTGATCATCCTATTAAGTCAGCTACATCAGGGTAATAGGCAACATATTAAGACCAGTAAATTCTATGAGCATGAACCCATTGCTTTATTTGCTGTAAAATGAGTTTCTTGGTTAGAAGTAATAGTGTGGAATAGCATAATAGTGTTAAGTCCATATGTGGTAGTTTTGATAGAAGCATTGCCATCCGGGGAGGAAATTCATTTCCAGAATAAGTATCTATTCAGGGAGAGAAAAAAAAAAAAAAAGACTGCTTCGTCCATAATGGAAGTGGCTCAGTGCAATGTACTTGATGGCTAAGTGATACCTCCAGGAAATGAAAGCTTAGTCTTACACTCTGCTGTTGGCAACTGGAGCACTTAGCAGTTGCTGTAGCCAGATTGGCCTTGTCGAGTAGGAATCGATCCTGCTAAACCCACATCAAACCCTCATCCTGCCACCAGGGTCACGTTGTTCATGAGTCTGTTGGGCAGGAACAGGGTTGGATGAAGGAAAAAGCTGACTGACATACACAGAATGTACCATCTCATCCACCTGATTATTATGCTTATCCTCTGATGAAATTCCTCTTTGGAAGCCCATGAGACACAAATGTATTCACACCCTGCTCATCCAGTCCATCCACATATGCATACCCCCTTTTCCCAGGCCTCCTTGTAATCAATTGTCTAATTATATTCCTAAGTTTCAGACCATACAGCCTATTGGTCAGACACTGCCCATCAGCATGATCTGTATATCTAGCTCTCTCTCTTCAGGGGGAAAAAAAAAATGAACAACCAGGTACACTGCTCCAAGTTCTCTCACTGGGAGTATTTCTCTTCACCATCTTCAGGACCACCCCCAAAGAGTGATCACAGTGCTGTAGCTATACATGTTTCTGCACCATAGAATACAGAACTACTTGTAAGTCAGTCCCAAGTAAAATATTTTTCTTCTATCACTCAGGAGGAGATAGGGGGCCCCCCATGATGCCTTATATGAAAGTTGAGAAGCAGGAGGCAAAGTATTAATAGTAGTAACAGGACTGATGGCCATCAGCCCACAAGCTTATATTTATGTGCGCCTTCCTTGTTTTATGTCCCTGGATATGTTCCAGTGTCTCCTAGTTTACAGTCTGTGGGAACTTGAACAGAATTTATATCCTACTGTTGTGTGAAAATTGTATAAATCTTAATTATGTCGATTTGGTTCACAGTGCTTTTCAGGTCTACTATATCCTTCTGTTTCTCTGTATATTCATTCTATTAATTTTTGAGAGCTTGATATTGAGACTCCAACTAAAAATCTTAATTTATCTACTTAAAAATAATTGTAATACATAGTGGAACTATATGCAAGCTTGTTCTGTATTTTGTAAGTCTCCTGTAAATGTGTTATCATACTTTTATAATTTAAAAAAATAAAAATTAAGTCATATGTCAAGGGGCAACTAAGCCCACACACTGCAGCTACTGAAGCCTGTGAGCCCTGGAGCCCATGCTCTGCAACAAGAGAAGTCACTGCAATGAAAAGCCCGTGCACTGCAACTAGAGAGTAGCCCTCACTAGCTGTAGCTAGAGAAAGCCCATGTGCAGCCAATAAGTAAACAAAAATAAAATCTATGATCCAAATTTTTCTAAAAAAATCCTATAGAAAGTGGAAAGTGTAGTTATAAACCATCAGCATGATCTGTATATCATGATCTACATACAATAACAATAACAGCCAACTATCTCAGCCTTTGTAGATAAATTGAATCAAACAGTCTCTGGACTTGGGTTCACAGGCAGAGCTGAGAGTGGGGTTAGAGTGATATATGAAAAGTGGTGGGATAAATGAGACTCTGCCTACCTGTTGACAGCTAAGTTTATATCCTTGAGGCAAGGGGTTGGGAGATTCCTCTTTTAGAAAATTGGACCTATCTGGGACTTCCCTAGTGGTCTAGTGGTTCAGAATATGTGTTCCCAATGCAGGGGGCCTGGGTTTGACTCCTGGTCAGGGAACTAGATTCCACATGCTGCAACTAAGAGTTCACATGCCACAGCTAAAAATCCCAAGTGCTGCAACTAAGATCCACTGCAGCCAAAATAAATAAATAAATAAACAAACAAATAAATATTTTTTTTAAAGAAAAAGAAAAGTGAACCTTTCGAAGGCAAAAGTTTTACAGTTTCTATCAGTTTGGAGTCTTCCACTCAAATAGGTAGGTCATGCATGAGACAGGGTGCTCAGGGCTGGTGCTCTGGGATGGCCCAGAGGGATGGGATGGGGAGGGAGGTGGGAGGGGGGTTCAGGATGGGGAACACATGTACACCCGTGGTGGATTCATGTCAATGTATGGCAAAACCACTACAATATTGTAAAGTAATTAGCCTCCAATTAAAATAAATAAATTTATATTTAAAAAAATAAGTAGGTCAGCACATAAATCTAAGATAAGTCCTTCCTGTGTGCGTAGAGTTAGAAATAGCATATCAGTGTCTCATTCTTAAATATGAAAGAACAGTCAAGCACAATCAGAATTTAAATAAATCCCATAAAATGAGAGACAATGAAATGAAAAATGAAAAAACAGGAAAAACAAACAAGAGGAAACAGAAACAATAAAGAGACTCCTTTTCCAAAAAAAAAACCCCAATAATATCACTGGAGAGCTGAGGATTTATAATATACAAAAATATGATGTAAAAGAAAAACTGGAATAATTTTTAATATTAAAAACTATGATAGGAAAAATTAAATATTTAATAAATGTTTTAGAAACTAAAGTTGAAGATAGCTTCCCTGGTGGCTCAGACAGTAAAGCGTCTGCCTGTAAACCAGGAGACCTGGGTTCGATCTTTGGGTCGGGAAGATCCCCTGGAGAAGGAAATGGCAACCCACTCCAGTATACTTGCCTGGAAAATTCCATGGATGGAGGAGCCTGGTAGGCTACAGTCCATGGTGTTGCAAAGAGTCAGACACGACTGAGCAACTTCACTGGCTCACTGGTTCCCAAAAGTAAAACAAAAAATTAAAGATACAGATAATGGGGGCTTCCCTGGTGGTCCAGTGGTTAAGAATCTGCCTTGCAATGCAAGGGACACTGATTTGATCCCTGGTCCGGGAGGATCCCACATGCCACATGCCACAGGGCAACTGAGCCTGTGTGTCACAACTAATGAACCCGGGTTCTAGAGCCCACAAACCAAAACTACTAAAGCCCGTGTGCCCCTGGAGCCTGTGCTCCACAACAAGAGAAGCCACAGCAATGACAAGCCCTCAGCACCACAACTGGAGAGAGTAGCCCCCACTCACCACAACTAGAGAAAGCCTGAGTACAGCAACAAAGATCCAGCAGAGCCAAAAATAAATACCATTTTAAAAAAAGATATAGATAATGTAAGAAAAGATATTAATATGGAAGTCCCAGTCCAGGATATTTAGCATCCAAAATAAAAATGGTCAGAAAGAAATGATTGAGAAAATTACAGGGAATAAATAATTCAGGAACATTGACCTGAACTGAATTTCCAGATGGAAGCACCCAAATTTGTGCCTAGAAGAATGGATAAAGATCTACACCAAGGTATATCATGACATTTCAGTATAATGGGGACAAAAATAAAAACTTAAAATCTTCCAGGGAATGAAAATAAAAGCAGGTCAGATACAAAGGAGCATGGATCAGAATGGCAAGAGCCATCTCAACAAAGAGAAAATGTTGAAAGTGAAGTGTCAGTAGCTCAGTCACATCTGACTCTTTGTGACCTCGTGGACTATAGCCCGCCAGGCTCCTCGGTCCATGGGATTCTCCAGGCAAGAATACTGGAGTGGGTAGTCAAGCTCTTCTCCAGGGTATCTCCCTGACCCAGGGATCAAACCTGGGTCTCCCCACATTGCAGGCAGATTCTTTGCCATCTGAGCCACCAGGGAAGCCCAAAGAGAAAGCTGAGAAAGAAACCAGGCCATGTAGGAGCAGGAGTTGGAGAAGGCAATGGCAACCCACTCCAGTACTCTTGCCTGGAAAATCTCATGGATGGAGGAGCCTGGTAGGCCTCAGTCCATGGGGTCGCTAGGAGTCAGACACGCCTGAGAGACTTCACTTTCACTTTTCACTTTCATGCCTTGGAGAAGGAAATGGCAACCCACTCCAGTATTCTTGCCTGGAGAATCCCAGGAACGGGGGAGCCTGATGGGCGGCCGTCTATGGGGTCACACAGAGTTGGACACAACTGAAGTGACTGAGCAGCAGCAGCAGCAGTAGCAGGAGTATGGGGGCGCTGAAATAAAAGTGAAACTAAGAGATGACCTGAAGATGCTGAACACAATGAGAGAAGCTCTGGCAGAGTTCTGGAATAAACTTATTAATACTACATAGAACACTAAGCAAAAGAAAAATACAATTATGAACACCAAGGGGAAAAAATGTATGAGAATACAGATTTAATCATCATACACTATATGGCTCCTCTATAAATAATAGTTACATATTCACAATAATATAGGCCCTGAATACTGATTTAACAAAAATATGGTGTTATAACTATACTGAGGGATGGGAGGGGATGAATTGTGTTTATCTGGGTGGTATTAGAAAGAAAAATTTTCATCTTTCATAGTAGAATATTAATAGACAATATCTAAAATTGAGATATGAGCTATTAACAGGGAGCTGAATATTGTAAGTGCTTGTCAGTCTCTCAGTCATGTCTGGCTCTTTGTGACCCCATGAACCTGCCAGGTTTCTCTGTTCATTAGATTCTCCAGGCAAGAATACTGGAGTGGGTAATCATTCTCTTCTCCAGGGGATCTTCCTGACCCAGAGATAGAACACAGGTCTCCTACATTGCAGGTAGATTCTTTATAGTCTCAGCCACCAGAAAAGCCTGTAAGGAGCAATTTAAAATATTAAAATATTGTAAGGAGCAATTTAAAACAGTAAACATCCTTGCCTCAGCAGAACAGGAATTGGTAGAATACTGAGATGGAACAATATGCTCCTAGGTTTATTATAATATAGTAGAACTACTGAACTCTAAAAACTATGCATTATTCTCATTAAAAATTAAAATAATTATAGTGAGTTCAACTATGTTCCCCTAAAGAGATGTTGAAGCCCTAATTCCTGGTACTTATGACCTTCCTGGGGCTTCCCAGGTGGCGCTAGTGGTAAAGAACCCACCAGCCAATGCAGGAGATGTAAGAGACACAGGTTTGACCCCTGGGTCGGGAAGATCCCCTGGAGAAGGAAATGGCAGCCCACTCTGTATTCTTGCCTGAGAAATCTCGTGGACAGAGGAGACTGGCGGGCTACAGTCCATGGGGTAGCAAAGTGTTAGACACAACTGAAGCAACTAACTGAATACCAGACCACCTGATCTGCCTCCTGAGAAATCTATACGCAGGTCAAGAAGCAATAGTTAAAACTGGACATAGAACAACAGACTGGTTCCAAATCAAAAAAGGAGTACGTCAAGGCTGTATATTGTCACCCTGCTTATTTAACTTATATGCAGAGTACATCATGAGAGATGCTGGGCTGGAGGAAGCACAAGCTGGAATCAAGATTGCCGGGAGAAATATCAATAACCTCAGATGTGCAGATGACACCACCCTTATGGCAGAAAGTGAAGAAAAACTAAAGAGCCTCTTGATGAAAGTGAAACAGAAGAGTGAAAAAGTTGGCTTAAAGCTCAACATTCAGAAAACTAAGATCATGGCATCTGGTCCCATCACTTCATGGCAAATAGATGGGGAAACAGTGGAAACAGTGACAGACTTTATCTTTTGGGGCTCCAAAATCACTGCTGATGGTGATTGCAGCCATGAAATTAAAAGACGCTTGCTCCTTGGAAGAAAAGCTATGACCAACTTAGACAGCATATTGAAAAGCAGAGACATTACTTTGCCAATAAAGGTCTGTCTAGTCAAAGCTATGGTTTTTCCAGTAGTCCTGTATGGATGTGAGAGTTGGACTATAAAGAAAGCTGAGCACTGAAGAATTGATGCTTTTGAACTGTGGTGTTGGAGAAGACTCTTGAGAGTCCCTTGGACTGCAAGGAGATCCAACCAGTCCATCCTACAGGAAATCAGTCCTGAATATTCATTGGAAGGACTGATGCTGAAGCTGAAACTCCAATACTTTGGCCACCTGATGCAAAGAACTGACTCATTGGAAAAGACCCTGATGCTGGGAAAGATTGAAGGTGGGAGGAGAAGGGAATGACGAAGGATGAGATGGTTGGATGGCATCACCTACTCAATGGACACAAGTTTGAGTTGGTGATGGACAGGGAAGCCTGGCATGCTGCAGTCCATGGGGTCGCAAAGAGTCAGACAAGACTGAGCAACTGAACTGAACTGAACTGAAGCAACTTAGCATGCATGACCTTATTTGGAAATAGAGTCTTTGCATAGGAAATCCGGAGAAGGCAATGGCACCCCACTCCAGTACTCTTGCCTGGAAAATCCCATGGATGGAGGAGCCTGGTAGGCTATAGTCCATGGGGTTGCTAAGAGTAGGACACGACTGAGCGACTTCACTTTCACTTTTCCCTTTTATGCACTGGAGAAGGAAATGGCAACCCACTCCAGTATTCTTGCCTGGAGAATCCCAGGGAAGGCGGAGCCTGGTGGGCTGCCGTCTTTGGGGTCGCACAGAGTTGGACACAAATGAAGCAACTTAGCAGCAGCAGCAGCAGCAGCATATGAAATCAAGTTAAGATAAGGTCATACAGGATTAGATCACAAAGAGACTCTTTGTGACTCCATGGACTGAAGCCTACCATGTTCCTCCATCAGTGGGATTTTCCAGCAAGAGTACTGGAGTGGTTTGCCATTTCCTTCTCCAGAGGATCTTCCTGACCCAGGGATCAAACCCAGGTCTCCCACATTGTAAGCAGATGCTTTACCATCTGAGCCACCAGGGAAGTCCATACAGGATTAGGGTGGGCCTGATTCCCGACAACTGGTGTCCTTATAAGAAGAGGAGGATTTGGAGGCCCAGGTAAATACAGGGAAGAAAGACATGTGAAGACAGAGATGGAGATTGGAGTGTTAAGTCTACAAGCCAAGAAACATCGAGGACTGCCAGCGACCACCAAAAGCTAAGAGAGAGGAATTAGACAAATTCTCTTCCAGAGACTTCACAGGGAGCATGGCTTCACCAACATCTTGATTTTGAACTTCAAACCCCCAAAACTATGAAAGAATATGTTTCTGTTTTAATTTATCACAAAGTTTATCGCAGCCTAAGGAAACTAATACAATCGTGTTCTTCAACTTCTGTGTACCTGAATTGGAGCAGATGTTTCACAGAAGGCCAATTCTTCTAAGTTCAAGTCCACACTTGAGGTTAAAAAAAAAAAAACTAATCAAGTTAGCTGGGAATTTTTGTATTTTTTGTTTTTTTTAAGGGCACAGTATAAAACCCATCTGTTCAATTAAGGGACGTGGGAGCACTGGCAAATGTGAAGCACAAATTTTAGTCTCTAGTTACAATATAAATATTTAAGAGTATGCCTCCCTGAGACTAACTTTCTGTTTTTTTAAATATTACCATTCTCTTTTGCTATCTCTGAAGAATAGTTATAAAGAATAGGTCCCTTTCCTTCACACCCCATACAATAATAATGTAAAATGTTGAATGGAGTGAATATTATTCAGAACAGCAAACTCTTTGGGGGCTTCCCAGGTGACTCAAATGGTAAAGAATCTGCCTGCCAGTGCAGGAGACACAGGTTCAATCGCTGGGTTGGGAAGATCTCCTGGAGTAGGAAATGGCAACCCGCTCCTGTATTCTTACCTGGAGAATCCCAGCAAGCCTCCTCCTGCAGGCTGGCAGGCTGCAGTCCATGGGGTCACAAAAGAGGTGGAGATGACTGAGTGACTGGGCACACAAACTTTTAAAGTGGAATTGAAAATTAATTACTAAATGTTTCTTCAACTAATAAGCATCTCAGAACTTGTTAACTATCATTTTTATATGAAATAGTAACAGATTTAAAGAAAGCACTGGTATTATTTATTATTAATTCCAGTGTCTTGTCTTACGGCCCAATATCATCTTAAAAATAATGAGATATCTTAAGTAATGAGATATTTAAGATCTTAAAGCAGTTAGTTACAGAGTATTATGGTTGAATTATGCCAGCTCTTCCCTCCTCGTTGCCCCCTTCCCTCAAAAAATACATTGAATTGTAACCTCCAATACCTTAAAAATGTGATCTTATTGGGAAATGAGGTCAATATGTACTCAGTCGTGTCTGACTCTGTGTGACCCCAGGGACTGTAGCCCACCAGGCTTCTCTGTCCAAGAAATGTTCCAGGCAAGAATACTGGAATGGGTTGCCATTTCCTCCTCCAAGGGATCTTCTTGACCCTGGGATCAAACCTGTGTTTCCTGTGTCTCCTGCACTGGCAGGCAGATTTTTACCACTGCACCACCCAGGAAGCCCCAAGGTCATTACAGATACAGTTAAATTTAAATTAAAGTGAGGTCATAATGAATTAGGATGGGCCCTTAATCCATTATTACTGGTGATTTTATAAGAAAACAGCCATGTGTTGGGACTTGCCTTGTGGTCCAGCGGCTCAAACTCTGCACTCCCAGTGCAGGGGCCAGGATTCCATCTCTGGTTGGGGAGCTGAATCCCACATGCCACAAACTGAAGATCTCATATACTGGATCTAAGACCTGGTTCAGACAAATATATAAATATTAAAAAGAAGAAGAAGACAGTCACGTGAAGGCACAGGTACAGGGAGAAGGCTGTGTGAAGATGGAGGCAGAGACTGGACAGATGCCTCTACAAGTCAAGGAATGCCAAGGATCACTGGCTGTCACCAGGAATTCCTAGGTAGATGACATGGAACATCCTAGGATGGAGACATGAAACAGATTCTTCCTCAGAGCACTAGAAGGAACCAGCTGTGCAGACACCTTGATTCTGGACTTCTGGTCTCCAGAACTGTGAGAGAATAAATTTCTCCTGTTTTAAGCCACCCAGTGTATACAGCGTAACATAAAATTTACCATTAGCCACCAAGTCTGTGAGACTTTGAGTGGCAGTCTTAGGAAACAAATATTCAGGGCTTTTATCAAAATTATAATACTTGGGGTGGGGTAAAGGGTCCTTGAAAATGTTTTCAGTTCTAGTTTTTTCATTTGTTTATTCACTAAATGGTAGTTGGGTGACTACTTTGTGTTAAGCCCTCCTCTGGTCAATAGAGATAAAATAAGATAGAGAAAGGTCCTGTCTGAATGAAGTGAAAACTCTAATGGAGTGATAAATAAATACATAACACAACATAACAAGCAAATTTTAGGTGTGTGAAGAAAAATAAAACAGGGAATGTATTAGAAAGTGGTATAAAGAGACTTATGAAAGGCATCTTTGAGAAGATGACATTTGAACTTAGTCTTGAATGAAGTCAGGAAGTAAGCAAGGCAAGGATTAGTGAGTACAGAAGAGCTTTCTTGATAGAGGGAACCAGGATAAACACCTAGCACATGAATAAGGCCAATCAATGTAGAGGGAACACAGTGATTGGGAAGCAGAAAAGGGATATGAGACCAAATAAATGTAGGCCTGGTTAAGGATTTGGATATTATTCTAAGTGTGACGGGAAGCCATTGGAATGTTCTATTGTTTTGTTTAATCAGAGAGGTGACATTCTCTGATTTATATGTTTTAAAGATCTCTCTGGCTGCTCTGTAGATGATGGTTTCTAGATGAAAAGTGGAAGCAAGGAGATGGATTAAACATCTTTATTAAAAGCCCAAAAGAAAGATGGTGGTGCCTTTGAGCATCTTTGGAGGTGTTGCTATGCAAATTTATGTAGAGCGAATTTATAGATAACCATCTAAGACTAAAAAATGCCATCCCCTTTTCAAGTTAAATATCATACAATCATGGGATTCTTTCACATCCCCTGAACTTTTTTTTTTTTTGGCCAGGCCATGCAGCTTGTGGGGTCTTAGTTCCTTGACCAGGGATCGAATCTGGGCCCATGGCAGCAAACTCCTAACAACTGGACCACCAGGGAATCCCTCCTCCTCCGAACTTCTTTAGAGCAGATAACAGCCAGAGTTTCTGAATCAACTAGTTAACATCCATTTAGAACATCTTATTCATAGCTCAAATCCTAAAACAGCTCTAAAGTTGAGGAATGAAACTGCTATTGAAAAATCGCAGGATTAATTTTTTTAGGTAAGCAAGTTATATAATTAAGTTTTTATAAGGTATAGCAAAATGTTATGTATGCTAGCAGTATCAAATCAATTTTTAAAATGCAACCAAAATAATTATTCTACTTATAGTATTTAGAAACTCATATTATCTAAGAATTAGTAAAACTTCACAATTCTTAAGAGTAAAAGGAGTCAGTATTCAAAATTCAGCTAATTTTAAAGAGACATCTGTTCATTTGGGAGTAAGTGAATACAATTAGAAATAATGGTCATTGACGCTAGAAAATGAAATGTATTTGCCAGCAGGCAAAATACTACAATTGCAATGTCCCTACTCAGCTTCCCTGGTGGCTCAATGGTGAAGAATCCACCTGCAATGCAGGAGATGCGGATTCGATCCCTGGGTTAGGAAGATCCTCTGGAGAAGAAAACGGGAACCCACTCCAGTATCCTTGCCTGGGAAATCCTTTGGACAGAAGGAGCCTGGCAGGCTATAGTCCTTGCAGTTGCAAAAGAGTTGGATGCAACTGAGCTGCTGAAGGACAACAACAAAATGTCCCTACTGGCAATTATGATAAAACATACAGTCCACAAGTCAGCACAAGTAGACTGCAGTACGCACACACATGGGAAGACAAAGGAACCAATTATCTGTAAAGCCAAAGAAAATATTAATAAAACTTTTAAACCAAATGAGCACTTTACCAAAACAAAACAGAAAACCTCCCAAAACAAAAACAAAAGTAAAAACAACCAAAGGTCAAAAAAAAAAAACCTTTGGAGCAAAGCCACAAGAAACAGGTAGCTTTTACGTTAGACGAAGTTCAGTCTCATGAAAGTCTTCCTTATGAAGAAAGACTTCCTCTGAGAAAGTCTTCCTCAGTTGGAAGGAATGTTTTCCTTAATCTGTGGAGAGTTTCACTTGCCAAATAAACCTAAGATGCCCCTCCTCACTCCATCACGTTTAAATGAAATCACACTCTTCAGGCTTATAATGCAGCAATGATGAAAATTCTCAAAGAAGTAGAAATAAAAAATGTTTTGCATAGGCATGAATAAAAGCTGTCAGAGAAAAAAATACCAATTGTTCCGGAAAATAAGTGACTAGAAATGACAGTGAGAGGAGAGAACGCTCCAGCTTCTGCAAAACTCACAGGACACAGGACTTTGGGGTGATTGGTATCCTCAGAGTGCTCATTCTAGCATTCTAAACTGTTCTTCCCCCAAGCACCTTGCCCTTTCTTCTCCAAGTATTTGCTCACAATATTCCCTCTGAACTGAGCATCCATTCCTTCCTACCCAGTGGCTGGAAGTTTGAAGGTTTCCCAAGTTCGAATCCTGCATATCAGATGATACAGTTTAAATGTCCATCTTCAACGAAGCTGTTCCTGAACTTCTCAGCTGGAAGCAATCTCTCTCTTACAAGGTCCTATACGACCATCCATGCTTCTCTTAAGGCACTCCCATTTCTGCATGAGGCGACATTTATTTATGTACATAAGTGATCTCTCTGGATTCCTAAACACAGATGTTCTGCAAAGATCTCTGCTGGACCCTTTTCTCTTGTCAGTCTACACGGTATCCTCACACACTCAGACAACACGTATCCCTCCACCATGGCCATTTCTCCACTGCTTTGCTCTCTCTTACCTCTATGAACATGACTCCAAAATCTCTACTCCCGTCCTCTGTCCTATGGTTCTCTCAAGTTTAGCCCCCCATTTCTGACTGCCTCTGAGATTATTGCAGCAAGTTGCCCCTTTTAACCTTAAACTCACTAAATCTACAGCGGAAATGGTCATCTTCCCCACCCAACTTTCTTCCTCTGTTCTCCTTATGCTGAAGACACCACTGTCTTCCTGGTCATTTGGGTGCAAAACCCTTCGCTATCCTCATTGTCCAGATCCAGTCGGTAACAAAGCCTTGCCAATTTCATTTCTGTAATATGATTGTCGTTTCAACCCTTTCTTCTCACCCCCTTTCCCTTTCCCTAACCAACTATTAATAATGTCTCAGGTCGTCCACTACTGACTGTATCCACAGTATCTCGAATGGTGTCTTACCTAAAGTGGAAAATCAGCAAATATACACTGAAAGATTAAATGAGTGAATTTCCCACCCCAACACCTTTGTCGTGCAATTCTCTTCTCTTGAAGTGTTTTTGTACCCCACAGTCAGTATCTTCACTGTACAAGACAATTGCTATATCAGAGAGCAAATGTCAGATTTCAGACTTCTGAATCAGTCATGATTCTTTTCAAACAAATTTGACTATTTTAAAGAGAACAACAAAAACAAGTTTTTGAATGATATGATGGAAACTTACAAAATGGAGGGGAGCCTGGAAATGGGCAGGGTAACCTGCAGGCTAGACAGAAGCATTTGGCATGGATGCCACCACCTTTATTATGACTATACTCTACTGCTGCTGAACTAACAAGTCAATACAATCTCTTCATCTTAGGTTACTTGCTCAAGGTCTAAAGTCTCAGGTAGGCATGTACATTTGGCTATTCCCAGATTATATGCAGGGTTCAAGGTCACGGGGTACTTGCTCCTTGACTTCCACAGGAGGTGGCAAGATTGCATCTCCAAAAGACTCATAAAATGAAAGAGTACCTATATTTATAAGAGGATTCAGATGCTGGGCAACAAAATAGAGCAACAAATGTCTACTACCCTGTGCAGTGGCCATGCCCAGTGGCCATGTTTCTTCAAGGTTTTTTTTTTTTTCCTTTTTGGCCACATTGCACAACTTGTGGGATCTCAGTTCCTTGACCAGAGAGTGAACCCAGGGCCTCGGCAGTGAGAGCACCAAGTCCTAACCATTGAATCATCAGGGAATTCCTCTGTAAAATTTTTTAAAATGAGATCCATGGTGATATTAATAGACGTATTTTTATTTTTCAGCAATAAAGTATATATATTGAAGTGTAGTTGATGTACAATATTATATAAGTTGGGGTTTCCCTAGTGGCTCACAGTAAAGAATCTGCCTGCAATGCAGGAGATGTGAGTTTGATCTCTGGGCAGGAAGATCCCCTGGAGAAAGAAATGGCAACCCACTCCAGTATTCTTGCCTACGAAATCCCATGGACAGAGGAGCCTGGCAGGCTACAGTCCATGAGGTCGCAAAAGAGTTGAACACGACTGAGCAACTAAACAACACCAACAATTATATAAGTTACAGGTGAGCAATATTTAAAGGTACAATTTTTAAAAGTTATAGTTGTTATAAAATATTGGCTATATTCTCTGCATTGTACAATATATCCAAATAAAGTATTTCTAATTAGGGTATGTACTTTATTTTTCTAGACATAATGCTATTGCACACTTAATAGACTACATTACAGTTTAAACATAACTTTTATGTGTGCTGGGAAGCCAAAAATTTGTGTGACTTGCTTTGCTGTGATATTCACTTTATTTCGGTGGCCTGAAACCCTAACCCACAATATCTCTGAGGTATGTCTATATTTGAGCTTCCCAGGTGATGCAGTGGTAAAGAATCTGCCTGCCAATGGAGGAGATGCCAAAGACTTGCTCGGGTTCTATCCCTGAGTGGGGAAGATCCCCTGGAGTAGGATATGGCAACCCACTCCAGTATCTTTGCCTGGGAAATACCATGGACAGAGGAGCCTGGCGGGCTACAGTCCATGGGGTTGCAAAAAGTGGGACACAACTGAGCGCACACACACACACACACACACACACACACACACACACACACGCCTATATTTAGATGAATATTTGTCATAAGCTGTTTATTTTTATTTAACATGTTTATGTTTCCACAATTAGCAGTAAAACCTTTATGTTTCCTAACTCAAGCTTTTAAAATTTCTCAATAAATCAGGGGTGATTGTCAGTTTGTTTCATTATGAGACATGAAAGAAAATAACATTTAATCCTAAAGAGATCCACATAAGCATAATGGATATATTTTTAAAATATTACATAATGAAATGTTCCACCATTTGGAAAATTTGTTCTTTTTTTCCCCCTCTTCAATAATTAAAAAAAAATTGAGATATAATTGACATGTTACATCATATTAGTTTCACATGTACAACATCCCTTTATCTGCCCTTCACATCTGGTGATCTTGGACTCCAACCAGGTCACATCTCTGAATAGCATTTATTTCCTAAGGCGAAGCAAGGGTCATGTCCAGCCACGTTTGATCTCCAAGCTTGTATACACAAGCCCATACCACCTACCCACAGTACCTTTGGGCATAGTCTCAAAGTGTTCAACTTGGTCAGGGAATTTGGGTTCATTGTAAAATGATCACCACAATTAGTCAAGTTAACAATACTCAAAATTTTTTAAGAGTGTAAAAAGGGGTCCTGAGGTCACAACATTTGAGAATTGTGTTTTAGAATGAGCGTGGTCTTTGGAGCCGTGTGGAACTGGTTCACTTCTGGCTCTATTTTTTTTCTATTTTTTCACTTGTTTTCTCTATTTCCATGGGTAAGTCACACAAGTTTTTTCAGTCCAGTCTCCCTGTAGGTAAAATATAATAAAAATAATAACTATCTCATAGGGTCATCTTTAGGATAAATCTGGTAATATCTGAAATACCTAAAACAGTGTCCAGCACACAGAGAAAACATAACTTATAATACCTATCATTACTCATATTTTTTTGACCTGATAATTCTATACTGGAGAATAAGCTACAAGGAAATAACTTCAAAGGTTGGGGCAATATTTAAACAAAAGTGTTTATATTAGCACTTTCAACTATAGTGGAAAACTGAAAACAATAAGAAACAAGATAAACACATGATGCTCTTACAATACAACGGATTATAGAATCACTAAAATGGAAAAGTATACAGATTAGGTTGATTCATGCAAATCAACACATGAAAAAAATTTAGGTGAAAGATAATATTGTAAACAGTGTGTAAATGCATTATAACCATAACAAATGCATTTTATAAATTGACAAATATTAGGACTTAATTTGAATAAAAAGTGAATTTAAGATTTACTGGCTTTTTCCCCTGTAAACTTGCTTACATTCATGTTTTTTAAATTATAGCAAATTCCTTACTGTTTAGTATTTTGGGGGAGCGTCTGATAATTACCCTAAAGCGTTTTGTGTATTTAGTCCTTAAATCATGTCCAACTCTTTTGCGACCTTATGGATTGTAGCCCGCCAGACTCCTCTGACCACGGGATTTCCCAGGCAAGAATATTGGAGAGGGTTGCCATTTCCTTCACCAGGGAATCTTCCTGCCCCAGGGATCAAACCTGTGTCTCCTGCTTGGCAGGTGGATTCTTTACCACTGAGCCACCAGGGAAGCCATTCTGAAATTTACATAAGTTTATGTACATCATTTGCACTGAGGCTACAGAGAGTTATCCCTGGAAGTTAATCATATTTACCAGATGTCCATCTTCTCTTGTAAATTTACCAAGTCTCACAAAATCCTTGAGTTTGCGGATGACTCTCTAAAACTTAGAATTAAGGCCCAGTTTCGATCGCTCGGTTGGGAAAATCCCCTGGAGGAAGAAATGGCAACCCCCTCCAGTATTCTTGCCTGGAGAATCCCATGGACAGAGGAGCCTGGTGGGCCCCATTCCAAAAGGGTTTCAAAGAGTTGGACACGACTGAGTGACTAAGCACAGCACACAGCACAGCCTCTGTCACAGAAAACTGTCACTAGCAGTAGGAGAACGTTCAGAGCTGACAAGTGAAAAGAAACCTCTGGAGCAGGTGGAAGGAGAGGACTCAGCTGTTTATTGTCTAGCTCTTCGTCTTGAGAGGTGTTATGCTAATAAAATGATTTCTGTTACTGCTTCCTTCACACTGAAGTATGGAAATAAATTCTCAGATTTAGTCTTTCTTTTGATAGCACTTACTGTCTTTTTGGCCTCCAGAACTGAGAAGTTCCAGCCAGCAGAGCCAGACTATAGACTCTCTTTTACTAACCAACTCATGTGTCCATTATTCAAATCATTGTTATGGAGATGCTGAGTGAACAATGAAATTAAAAACTTCTTTGAAAAAAAAATTACTCTCTCGCACCAGGGATGGTAACTCCTTTCAGACTACTTTGTACCTAGTTAATTATTCACTGGGACTTCCCAGGTGCCACTAGGAGTAAAGGACTCACTTGCCAAGGCAGGAGAGGTTAAGAGACATGGGTTCGATCCCTGGGTCAGGAAGATCTCTAGGAGAAGGGCAAGGCAACCCACTCCAGTATTCATTATATTAAATTTCCTCTCTTCAAAAAAAAAAAAAAAATTATGCTCTCACTCCTGAAGCATTCCAGTTCTTTCCATTTTTACGTTACTCTCCAGTCTTGTTGATACGTAAATATATATTTATGTAGCTGCAATTTCAGATCGCCTTTCTTAAGATAATGGCATTATTTAAAAGCTCATTTGCCAAAAGCCACTGTTGCTGTTTACATCTGTGGCTGACATTTAACTAAGCCGGTGTTCATAAACATTAAGTGTGAAGGGCCAGAGAAGAGAGCGTTGTCATTACATAATCTTAGCACTGATTACTGAAATCTCTAGCATGTTATCGGACCTTCCCAGTTTGGCCTCAATTTTGTCTTCTCATATTTTAAGGTATCCTGCCCCCAATATTTCATTCAATTTTGTGGGAAAATAAAGAGATATAATATCTGACATTTTAAGGAAGCATATTAAATTTTTTTAAAGGCAGCCAAGAATTTCGTAGCTTATTTACAACAGACTGACAAAGCGTTGCCATGGAAGATGTGACATCATCAGGACAATGAACGTGAGAAAATTGTCAAGAGTGTTACAGTTACAAAGGAGAAATAAAAAGGAAAGGAAAGCTTGAACTTGTCAGGAGGTCAAATCTCCTAGGAAATGAAAGTATTAGGTACAGTTGAGGTCCCATGATTTTTCTAATTTAGTGTTCTAAGGATCATTAAAGACATAATTTTTATCTAGAGAGCTGCTGTGAAAGAAATGTTAGTTTTCCTAGCTTAATTGTCTCTTATGAATTCAGATGTTATATATTACTTAAGCATACTTGGAAAAATTCTGTTAGATTCCTATTCAAATAAAATGGAAAAATTAATTGAGAAGAACCTAAAGAAAATACAGTAGAGGATAATGTTTTGGTGATTTTTCTATGGTATTTTTAAGGCACATTTAAAACCATCTCACTGCTTCTTTTCTGTTTTCTCAAGTGGGAAAGTTATACTGAAAGGTTAATAATAGACAATAAGATTTATAGAGAACATTAAAAGGATAGTTTTCAAATCTACATGTCTGTCATTCATCTTTCTTTGAGAATAAATTTTCATCCTTCTTTCATATGGTGTCATAAATTGATGATGAATGCCCTAAGAAGTCATCTCATCACTCCTGCCTTCGGGTGCAAATAAGTCTTGATCTAATCTGGAGGGGTAAATTTTATTGTAGGGAGCTAAAACACTTTTCTAAATGTTGGCTGTTTTCCTTCTGGTTGTATCAACCTGCTGGGATGGCCTCAGAGTCTGCCTCTGGATTTCTTTTAGGGCGCCAGGTAAACCTGCCCCAGGTATTAACTCCAGAGATATCACAGTTCATCTTTCATATTTCCCATTTTCTCTGTTGGGGCCTCTTTTCTTCCAGGCCCCACCTGGTGCCTTGCCTGTCACACACCTGTAATAACAGCCCTGGGCCAGCGCTGCAGGCAGGATGACTGAGCTGGCACTCAGAAGATTCTCCCTGATTGAACCTGGGCCTCATTTCCATTAATATTCGTTCCTTCTTCTCTCAAGTAGGTAATTTCCCTTTACTGTCCCCAGAAAATCTTGAAAATCCCTGAAGTCTCGGAGGAATATGGCTTCAGTTAGTTGTAAAGTTTATTCACTATGATATAGGAAGGAAATTTTTTCCTCCAGAGAAGCAGACTTCCTTTAAATTATGATTTACTTCTGTGTGGCGATGTGCTTTTCCATATGTGGCTCACAGGGTGAGCATCCATACGTGAGATAAGGTGGGCTTAGGAGCAGATGGACTAAAGTAGGGGACGCTGAAGTTTCAGGTCTTCTTTTTGTGTAGCTCTTTCCAAGGCTTTGGGAAAGGATTAAGCAATGTGTTCATGTGCCACATGTTTTTGCAAAATTTGTGAAATGAGAGATATTTAAGCTACTCTCAGTTAGCAAGACTCTCTTGCTCCTTTGACTTGCCCCGTGAAGGTTTGTCCCTGTGTTGTGTTAGAGGAGCTACAGATAGTAAGGATCCTGGTAAGCGGAAGCTAAATTGGTGATACAGTTAAAGTCTCAGAGGGTATCTTTATGTAGTTTGCCATCAATTCTGTGACAAGTTAAGTTATAGCCAGGTGTCCTGGTGAAGGAACAGCTTCCAGGAAAGCTTGTAACTCCCACTATGTTGACCCACCTGGCACATGACATAAAGCTGCAAAGCCAAGGTTTATACAACACGAATGGGTCCTATCACACCTCTGACCAAGACTGTGTGAGTAAGTGGTGGAGAAACATGTTTGAAATGTCCTAAGCTAGCATATGGGAAATTCTTCCAGTCATCAGATGTATAAATCCGTAAGTGGAAGATTCAGTTTGCATCCAAGTCTAGGCAAAACCATGGCTTTCCAGTTGGAACATAGATGATGAGGTAGCACATACAATTATCAACACATCATATAGGTCTTTCTTTTGCAATGGGAATTGTGTGAAACAGAATTGATCAAGATTCTGTAGACTTTAAGGCACAAACTTGTAGCAGTATCAAAAACAGCAAGTATGCCTGTGTATGAGGTTGTGAAGATTCCCTAGTCTCTAGACTAGACATTCCCTAGTCTCAAAATATGAAACAAATCTTGATCAACTACTGCAAGAAAGACTGAATTACTTTTTTATTTTCTTTACAGAAGATGATATTACAAAACTGTTGCATAAAGAAGATACTGAAGAGCATTAAGCCAAAACAAGTGGAAGAAAAGTATGATAATAGTATGTTATGCAGTTAATTATTTAAAATAGCATGTAATTTTTCTGAGTTTGTATTATTTACAGTATTCATCAGCATTAGAATGTTTTTAACTTATTGTAATTTCTATTATCATCCTAACTTTTAACCTACTTTTGCAGTCATAATTTTGTATCCTTTTCTTTAAAGAAGGGCCCCCAATTATGTAAGCTTTCATCTGTACAAAACTTGTACCTGCCTCTGAATGAAATGAGATGATCTGAGTCAAGTTGATCTCTGGCATCTGACACAATGGGCTAATCAAATAAAAATGAAGTTAGTTAGAAAAGGTAAAAATAGTCAAGGTGCTATAAGCTAGGCAAGGAGTAAGATATATCTTTTATAAAAATAAAAACATATTTTCTGTTAGTGGATATGATGGTTTAGATGAGATTACTTATGGGAAGGGGTTTCCCTGGTGGCTCAGATGGTAAAGAATCCTCCTGCAATGCAGGAGACGTGGGTTTGATCCCTGGGTCAGGAAGACCCCCTGGAGAAGGAAACGGCAATCTACCCCAGTATTCTAGCCTGGAGCATTTCAAGGACAGAGGAGCCTGGTGGGCTACAGTTCATGGAGTTGCAGAGTTGGACACGACTGAACACAGCACATTGGAGGGATATTAATGCTAAACATTTTTTAAAACTTACTTTTGAGGGTTTTTTGCCACCAGAATTTTTTTTTTAATTCTTCCATTTATATTAGAGGAATTTTCTCTAAATGACATAAGTCCAAAACATATGCCTAAGGTATTCAATGGATTATTGAACTGAATTGTCTTTCCTACCTATATAAGCAGGCTTCTGTCTAGGGAAGCCTACTCCTCATCTCAAGTGTATGCACAAATTCAGCTCCTTGGAAAGTGAAACTAGTGTTAGTGACATGTCAAGCCATAGATTATTACAGTGTCCTGGAACCAGTTTTCTTGGTGCTACCTCTATAAATTCTTGTTAGGATGATTAGTTAATTCTTACTCTTCATTCCAAAGGTCTGAATTTCCGGGGCAAGCAAAGGCACATTGTTAGCAGTAGATTCTTGCCTCTGGAATTTACATTCCTTGTTATCCTTCTGAGATCTGGGAGTTTCTGATCCTATCTCCCAAATACCTGCCCAAAGCCCTCAACAGTGCTCTTCACTTTGGGTTTCTGATTGACTGACCTTCATAATGAAGGGTAATGGTGTTGCAGGAAAGGCTTGAAGAAACTCTCTTCTACTTTTACCACTGCTTGAATTTTTATCTTTTCATTCTGGAATTAAATCCTTTTTTTCTGGAGTATTTACTATCAGGTTTTCATTCTCCAGTATAAATCTTACAGGTAGGATATAGTTGATTAATAATAGTAACTGGATTGAGACACTGCTAGAATCCTGCTCTGGCTGCTTCTCTCTCTTTTGCTTGAACTCTGCTTAAAAAGCAAAACAAAACTCGACAGTTTTCCTCAAACTGTAAAGGAGCACGACGAAGCACTTAGAAAATCCAGTGATGGGAAACAGATTGCAACTGTCATGTTTTCTGCACACCCTAATGCAACATGGATATATAAAAAATATCAAATTAAAAAAGTTTTCAGAGGATATACAGAAGTTGCATTACACTTCATTAAAAAATTTTTTTCACAAATTTTATCCACTTGAGAAACTATATTTAATCCACATGTTATTTTTACTGCCATTAAGTATTTGAAATTAGTTAAAATGGTTGTGTACTTCCCTGGTTGCTGTGGTAAAGAATCTGCCTGCCAATACAGGAGATGCAGCTTCGATCCGCGCATGGGGAAGGTCCCCTGGAGGAGGAAACGGCAATCAGCATTCTTGCCTGGAAAATCCCATGGACAGGGCAGCCTGGAGGGCTACAGAGTTGGACATGAGTTAGTGACTGAACACACACATCGTGTTCTTTGTGTTGGAAGAATGACTCAACAGAAGTTTGTGAGCTGCTAAGCCAGTATGAGTGATTTTCTGGAGACTGTTGTACCAGGTCAGAAAGATCAGCCTCCAGAAGGATGGCGGCAATCTGCCAAACGGCACCACCCGGGGCTTACTCGAGCTGATCAAGTCATGAGTCTTTTCTGTTTATTAGACTGTGTTCAAGAATTAAGAGGAGAACCCATTGTCTCTCTACTGCATTTTAATCACACACAAAAAACAAATTTCTTACAGGCAAATGCTCCATAATCTGAAAATAGTAATAGTGTAACACTTTTATTCAAATGCTCCAGCAAATCATCAGCCACTGTGTTAACGCTTGCCACAGAATACTCAGGTTCTAATTGGCCAAGTGTGACCTTGCCAGTATTTTAGGTAAGTTTTTACATGTTACAAGTTTTTACATGTTTAATAATTTAAATGTATTATCTGATATCAGTATCATATGATTTATATATGTATATTGGTAATCCTTGTGCACAAAAAGACTTTAACTCAAACCCCCAGAGAATTAAAAGAAGAACTGGAAATCAGAAGTCATGTGTTTTCTCATTTTGTTTTCTTATGTTGGTGCTGTTTAGACGCTAAGTCATGTCCAATTCTGAGACCTCATGGACTGCAAGAGAAGCATGCCAGGCTTCCCTGTCCTTCACTATCTCCCAGAATTTGCTCAAACTCATGTCCATTGAGTTGGTGATGCCATCCAACCATCTCATCCTCTGTCACCCCCTTCTCCTTTGCCTTCAATCTTTCCCAGCATGAGGGTCTTTTCCAGTGAGTCAGCTCTTTGCATCAGGTGGCCAAAGTATTGGAGATTCAGCTTCAACATCAGTCCTTCCAGTGAATATTCAGGGTTGATTTCCTTTAGGATCTCCTTGCAGTTTGATCTCCTTGCAGTCCAAAGGACTCTCAAGAGTCTTCTCCAGTGCCACAATTCAAAAGCATCAATTCTTTGCCACTCGGCCTTGTTTACATGCTAACTTTCACTCTGCCCATGACTATGGATGTACGGAAAAACCATAGCTTTGACTATGTTTGTTTTCTTATAGTTTTAATTATTAAAGTAATACTTATACCTAAAATGCTCATTTTAACAATAGATGAACATAAAGAAAAAGGTTAATAGTCTTTCCGAGCTTCCTTTCCTAAATCGCTACCTCCCAGTAACTAACAATTACCTAGGTGTTTTCTCATACCTCTCTCCAAGACAACACAGCTCGGTAGATCCGATTTTGCCCATGACTAGCTGGGAAACAAAGTATGAAACTCAAGACTTCAGTTTCCTCTTGTAAAAATAAGGATGATTCAAAACTACAATGAGATACTACATTAAACTCACTAGGATCGTTAAAAAAGACAGGCAATAACAAGTGTTGGCAAGAATGTAGAGAAATTGGAAACCTAGTATACTGCTGATGGGAATGTAAAATGGTGCAGCCATTTTGAAAAATAGCAGTTCCTAAAAATATTAAACACAGAGTTAATATATTTAATATATCTTAGGTACGGTTTTTAAATATATCCTTTATATATATTTATGTATATCATATAGCATTTAATATGTGTTAGTTTATGACCTAGTAATTCTACAAGGGTATACATATAAGAGAAATGAAAACATATGTCTACACCAAAATGAATGTTCTTAGCCGCATTGTTAATCATTGCCAAGAAGTAGAAGCAACCTAAATGTCCATCACTGGATAAATAGAATGTAGCATGTCCACACAATGGAGTATTATTCAACCATAAAAAGAAATAAGATACTGACATGAGCTATAACATGGATAAAACTTAAAAATATATGATTCCATGTATGAGAAATGTCTAGAACAGGCATATCAGAGACAGAAAGTAGATTAATGGTGTCAGGGACTAGGGTATCAGGCTTCTGCCAGCCCACAGAAATGTTTTATAATTACATTCTGGCAATGGTTGCACACCTATGTGACTATATGAAAACCACTGAGCTATAAACTTTAAATGGGTAAATTTTATGGTACTGATATATGAAGTATATCTCAATAAAGCTATAAAAAAGAAAAGTGAGGAAGTTTAACTTTGTTGCTCTACAGCATATCTTTAGATAACAGAATTTCTCTCTTACACAACACTAAGACACTTCCATGTTCTTTCTTATTTGTTGACAAATCAATTTTAATATTAAGGTCTTTACCTGTTTATTGGATTCACTCCATTTCTCCCATTCTCTTAAAACAGTTCTTCATATAGACTTACTTGAGCTTTTACTTAGGACAATATAGAATACAAAATATCTTGGTCAACAGGGAAGTAAAAGTGAGTTGTCGTAACTAATGTTCTTTTGGCTTTGTATACACAGTAGGGTCCTTTATTCATCCTAATAATTGATCAGAGAGTCAAAATATTGGACTGGTCCTATTGGTAAAGGATATTAATTTTTAGTTTCTAATATTTCTAGTATAGTTATCGTATTTTTGAGCCTCAAAATAAACTTAATTTAGTTGTCATTTGGCCAAGGTGAATGTCCAGCACAGGAACCATCTCTATACAGACCTTCAGCGATTGCTCCAGGATATCTCAGAAGGCAGGGGCTTCTGATCTGCACCCTATGGAGGTGAGGGAGGAGATTAGAGACTATGTTTGCAAAAGATTGAGGAGGCTTCAAGTGACCATTTACGGCCATATACATTACAGAAAGATGTATGAAAATTAGGGCAGATCAAGGGAAGGGGGTAAAGTCATTCCCCCATCCTTTTCTTGGTATAGGCACTGGCTTAGCAATTTTCTTAGTATTAGAAATAACTTTTTCCTTGCCTGTACTTCCAGTGTAGAAAACTCCTCTATTCACACTCAGAGAAGGCAAACCTGAGCATGACCCTGACTCCTATGCAGTAGCCAAACAGACCAGAGTTAGGCTTTTTTAATTTAAAATAAACTTACAGCACTCTCTCTTCTTAGAATTCTGTGAGGTTATGTATTTTACCAAAGTTAAGTTACAACTTAAGGGAGACAGAAAATGAGTTTTGAAAAGTAAGTTGAGGTCAGATTATAGAAGGCACAGAGCACTAGATGAAGGAGCTTGGATTGTATTTAGAGGTGAAAGGAGAAATGAAAGGTTTGGAAAAGGAAATTGACACAAGTAGAGAAATGGTACATGGGAGAAGCTGATGGAAGACAGACACTGAAGGTAAGTCTTTGAGGACCTCTTCGGGGAGTAAACTTTCAGACTAGAATGTTAGTGGACAGACTGAAGAAGGAGGAAGACATTTCTAAGGCACTGAAGTATAAGAGTCAATGGAAGTTTGTGGCCGATCAGATATGGGAGAAGAGAGATGAGGACAAGGAATTATCAAGCACGAGGGGGGTGTTAGGGGCTTCCCTGGAGGCTCAGAGGTAGAGAATTCACTTACAATGAAGGAGACATGGGTTCGATCCCTGGGTTGGGAAGATCCCCTGGAGAAAGAAATGGCAACCCACTCTAGTATTCTTGCCTGGGAAATCCCATGGACAAAGGAGCCTAGTGGGCTATAATTCCATAGCATCTCAAAAGAGTCGGACACAACTGAAGTGACTTAGCATGCATGCACACATGTTCAATTCAGTTCAGTTCAGTCACGCAGTCGTGTCCGACTCTTTGCCACCCCATGAATCGCAGCACACCAGGCCTCTCTGTCCATCACCAACTCCTGGACTTTACCCAAACCCATGTCCATCGAGTCGGTGATGCCATCCAACCATCTCATCCTCTGTCGTCCCCTTCTCCTCCTGCCCCCAATCCTTCCCAGCATTAGGGTCTTTTCCAATGAGTCAACTCTTCGCATGAGGTGGCCAAAGTATTGGAGTTTCAGCTTCAACATCAGTCCTTCCAATGGACAACAAGGACTGATCTCCTTTAGGATGGACTGGTTGGATCTTCTTGCAGTCCAAGGGACTCTCAAGAGTCTTCTCCAACACCACAGTTCAAAAGCATCAATTCTGCGGCACTCAGCTTTCTTCACCATCCAAATCTCACATCCATACATGACCACTGGAAAAACCACAGCCTTGACTAGACGGACTTTTGTTGGCAAAGTAATGTCTCTGCTTTTAAATATGCTATCGAGGTTGGCCATAACCTTCCTTCCAAGGAGTAAGCGTCTTTTAATTTCATGGCTGCGATCACCATCTGCAGTGATTTTGGAGTCCAAAAAAATAAAGTCTGACACTGTTTCCACTGTTTCCCCATCTATTTGCCATGAAGTGATGGGACCAGATGCCATGATCTTAGTTTTCTGAACGTTGAGCTTTAGGCCAACTTTTTCACTCTCCTCTTTCACTTTCATCAAGAGGCTCTTTAGTTCTTCTTCACTTTCTGCCATAAGGGTGGTGTCATCTGCATAGCTGAGGGTATTGATATTTCTCCTAGCAATCTTGATTCCAGCTTGTGTTTCTTCCAGCCCAGCGTTTCTCATGATGTACTCTGCATATAAGTTAAATAAGCAGGGTGACAATATACAGCCTTGACGTACTCCTTTTCCTATTTGGAACCAGTCTGTTGTTCCATGTCTAGCTCTAACTGTTGCTTCCTGACCTGCATACAGGTTTCTCAAGAGACAGGTCAGATGGTCTGGTATTCCCATCTCTTTCAGAACTGTCCACAGTTTATTGTGATCCACACAGTCAAAGGCTTTGGCATAGTCAATAAAGTAGAAATAGATGTTTTTCTGGTGCTCTCTTGCTTTTTCGATGATCCAGCAGATGTTGGCAATTTGATCTCTGGTTCCTCTGCCTTCTCTAAAACCAGCTTGAACATCTGGAAGTTCACAGTTCACGTATTGCTGAAGCCTGGCTTGGAGAATTTTGAGCATTACTTTACTAGCATGTGAGATGAGTGCAATTGTGTGGTAGTTTGAGCATTCTTTGGCATTGCCTTTCTTTGGGATTGGAATGAAAACTGACCTTTTCCAGACATGAGGGGGATGTTAAATCTCAGAGCAGTCAGATTGCTGATGCCATAACATAAATAGGAAGTCTGAGGGGGATGTACTTGAGGACCAGGTTAATGATTCAATTAATAATATCACTGGTGGCCAGACATGTGACATGAAATGTCCAACAGGTCACTGAAGCCAGGGAACTGGAGCCGAGGAGTGGTCCTAGTTACACACTGGGTCATCATATCGTGACAGCTGAAGCCATGAAGATGGACAAGATTTCAGAGGGACAGTTGGGGCAGGGTATGGAGCGAGTGGCTGACAGGTGATCCTTGGGGACCCGCCACTGTCTTGGGACTGGAGATGTCCAGAAAGCAGCTGCCAGAGAAGAAGGGGGTACACCAGAATCTCACCATTTCTCTTAACACCAGGAATAAAGGGGTTTTGAGGAAGAAAGCGGGGAGTAAACTATTTCAAAAGCTGCTAAGAGAATGGGAATGGAATTTAGTGAGAGGTTGAGTTTAAGTACATAGTTGCAGTGTAGTCCTCGGGCCAGAATTCATATAATAAGGAACTAAAAGGAGATCAATGGAGAAAAAACAGAAGCAGAAAGTAGGATCAATCTCTATGAGAATTTAGCAATGAAAGAAAATAGAAAAACAGCAAATTATTTGGGTGAAGCAGGAGGGGTTAAATGAAGAGTTGCTTGGTTCCACTTTCTTTCCATTAGAGAGGAGATGGGCATGCATGAAGATGCCAGGAGAGAGCAAAAACAGTTAAAACTACATAACAAGAAAAAAATGAGAGAGAAAGCAAGGTCCATGTATTTTGGTGGTTTTCAATTTGTTAGAGCTAATTCCTCCAGCCAGTCTCACAGGGAAACCTAATATGCAAAACAAATAGAAGGGGAGTTGCTCTACTGAAGGTTACTCTGTGGTGTGTGAGTTGGGAGGTGTTGCCTTGGGGTTCAGTTCTTCTATGAAAATCAATGACATGCCTGATCTCATTTGGCCTCCTTATCAGTGTTTAGTTGTTAAGTTGTGTCTGACTCTTTTGTGATCCTGTGGACTTCAGCCCACCAGGCTCCTCTGCCCATGGGATTTCCCACGCAAGAATACTGGAGCAGATTGCCATTTCCTCCTCCAGATCATCTTCCCTATCTAGGGGTGGAATCCGTGTCTCCTGCATTGGCAGGCGGATTTTTTACCACTGAGCCACCAGGGAAGCCCTCCACTTCCTGGGGGAGGCATTTTAATTGTTCTAGTTTACATTTGAGGAAACTGGTGTACAGTGGCTTAGTGACATTAAAAAAACACATGCAGGATGGGGCAGAGTCAGGATTAGAACCCACAGTATACAGCCCCAAATCTCTGTTCTTTCTGATACAGCACTGAAAATGTCTTTTTCTTTCTGCTACAGTACACTCTCTTCCTTGTCAAAAGGATATCCTTTGAAGAATCAGGAGCAACAAAAATAAAATAAACTTTTGGGGAAAATATGCAGCAAATAATAGCTCAGTAAAATCAGCTCCCATGTCTTACCAGAGACTCTAAAAGGGAGTGCATTTTAGGAGGGAGTTATGGTCCCATAGCACCTTTAAAAAAATGATTCCTTATTGAAAACCATGATTTTTCTTCTTTTTCAGAAATGACAGGCATTCCTGATGGAAAATGGAAAATGGTGCAGCCAGTGTATGGTGGTTCCTCAAAAAATTAACCATAGAATTACTATATGACCCAGAAATCCCATTCTGGGTATATACCCATCAGAACTGAAAGCTAGACTTAAAAAGATATCTGTACATCAGTGCTCATAGCAACATTATACACAATAGCCAAAAGGTAGAGATAACCCCAAAGTTCATTAGTGGGTAAAAGGAATACACAAAAATGTGGCAAATACATACAGACAAATGGGATGTTATTCAGCTTTAAAGAGAAATAAAATTCTGATACATGCTACAACATGGATGAACCTTAAAGACTTTATGCTAAATGAAATAAAGAGAGTCACTCAGTTGTGTCCAACTCTTTGCGACCCCATGGACTGTAGTCCACCGAATTCTCCAGGCCAGAATACTGGAGTGGGTAGCCATTCCCTTCTCCAGGGATTCTTCCCAACCCAGGTCTCCTGTATTGCAGGCAGATTCTTTACCAGCTGAGCTACCAGACACAAAAAGATAAATATAGTATGATTTCACCTGTATGAGGAACCCCAAATAGTCATATTTATGGAGTCAGAAAGTATGAACAGTGGTTATCTGGGCTAACAGAGGGAGCATGGGGAGTTATTATTTCATGAGTACAGTTTCTGTTTGGGATGATGAAAAAGTTCTGCAGATAAAGAGTGATGATGGCTGCATGACAAAGTGAATATACTGAATGCCAGTGAAATTCTACTTTAAAATTATTAAAATGGTAAATTTTAGTTTACATATATTTTACCAAAGTACAAAAGAAGAGGATTTTGTCCTTTGTTGCCTTCTCTGCCATATTTAATTTCTTGGCTCCCATAATAACTGTTTTAGTTGAAATAAAGACAAACTTTGTTTTTCCTTGCAATAGGCTTGCTTTTGCTCATATTTATTTTTTCTTAGCATTCCTGTTGTTTAGTTGCTAAGTCGTGCCTGACTCTTTTGGGGCCTCTTGGACTGTAGCCCGCCAGTCTCCTCTGTCCATGGGATTTTGCAGGCAAGAATACTGGAGTGAGTTGCCATTTCCTTCTCCAGGGGATTTTTCTATCCCAGGGATCGAACCTGAGTATGCTGCATTGGTAGGCGGGTTCTTTACCACTGGGAAACCACTGGGAAGCATTCCTGAAAGACCCTCCAAAGGAGTGATCAGCAAACCTGTATATTAAGAATGATTCTGGGACTCCCCTGGTGGTCCAGTGGTTAAGATTTTGCCTTCCAGTGCAGAGGGCGTGGGTTCAATACCTGGTAGGGGAGCTAAGATCCCATATGCCTCACAACCAGAAAACTGAAACCTAAAACAAAAGCAATATTGTAACAGATTCGATAAAGAGGCTTAATGGTCCACATAAAAAAACATTTTTTTTAAAAAACAAAAGGATGATTCTTGCTCGATTTTTTTTATCTTACTTAGATTTCATAGGCATAAGTTTCTTACTTCTGTAGCAACAAATGTAAATGAAATCAAACAATCATCAGTTCAATCGCTCAGTCATGTCCGATTCTTTGCAACCCCATGGACTGTAGCACGCCAGGCTTCCCTGTCCATCACAATCAAACAATAGGAAGTCCTAAAATGTTACTTTCTTTTTTCAGGAAGCATGGAGACCTACCAGGATACCTCCCAGTATTAGCTAACGTATTCTGATGGGGATAGCAATTTGATGATGTTAGTAAACTAGGAAGATCATCTAGACTCTTGACATTTACACTGTGGGCTATGCACGAGCTGGGACAGCATCATCTGGGAGCTTGTTATCAATAGAAACACTTATTCTTGGGTATCATCCTAGATCTACCAAATAAAAATCTGCATCTTAGAAATTTCCCAAGTGTTTCCTGTGCATGCATGATGTCTGTGAAGCACTAGTCTACCCTGCTTTCTTGAATGCAGCACAGAAATTTTTTTTCTCCTTGGAGCTAGAAGTAGGGCACAATCATTTACTGCAGATGTGCTATGTAATAGACACTATACAGAGTCACCAATGTTATATCATTTAACACATAAAATAACAATAGAGGTATAAAGTACTGCCCCCAATGAGCAGATGAAGAAACTGAGGCTCAGTCTTCTCATTGTCACCCAGCTAGAAAGCACTAGGACTGGCATTTGACTTCAGGTGTCCTATTACACCAAGCTGCCTTTGAAGCATTGTAAAGACAGCATCCTAAAACCTTTTCGAATAAAATATTACTTAAGACTTTCACTAAGGAAAATATGGCATAAGTCAGAATCGTAAAGCTATAAACATTGAGCATTTATTTTATCATTGTGAAGTGCTCTCTTTTATTAATCCTCACAATAATGAGGCGAGGGAAACATGATCTCCATTCTGTAAACAAAAGAGCAAAAGCTCAGAGTAAGTAGAGGTTTGCCCACAGTCATAAAGCTGTGAGTCAGAATTGGAATTAACGTGAGAAAGCTTGACTGTTAACCATCGATACCCCGTCTACTCTCTGAGGTCATTTAGATACTCAGAGAGCCAAGGTAACCCTTCTACAGCTGTTAGCTGCTGTGGTCTGTAGCCAGCTGGGGTGACATGGGACATTCAGCTTTCCTTAATGTGACTAAATAAAACCACAGGGAACCCACTTGTCATTAGAGCCTGGCTTTGCTCTGCACTATCTGCCAGTCTGTATTAATTTACAAGGTCCTGTGATCAAATTCTCAGAATCTGGTAGTCTTCTAAACTCAGCACGTTGTGAGCACTAGTCTCCCAGCCTGTTCTTTCCTTACATGACTTGTCTCTGGGGTCTGGATGCCCAGCCACCCTAGTGCCCTCTCATCACTTCCTAGAACATACAGCACCCCTTGCAAACTCACGTCCTTACCCAGCTATTTCCTTGGCTTCTAGAGCTCATGCTCCTCTTTGCTAACATTGACTCATTCATTCTTCAGGTCTCAACCTTCCTGTCACTTCCTCGGGGAAACTTTCTCCAACCCCCTAGTACAGGTCAGGTTTCCCTGCTGGAGACTCTCCATCATGGCACTTGAAAGTGTGAAAGTGTTAGTCACTCAGTTGTGTCCAACTCCTTGCAACCCCATGGACTGTAGCTTGCCAGGCTCCTCTCTCCATGGAATTCTCCAAGCAAGAATACTGGTGTGGGCAGCCATTCCCTTCTCCAGGGGATCTTCCTGACCCAGGAAATGAACCTGGGTGCTTCTGCAGGCAGATTCCTTACCAGGAAAGCCCCATCATGGCACTTATCACAAGTGGAATTTATTAATTATTTCTTAATAAATTCCTAACGTATTAACTTCCTCCACTAAACGGTGAGTTCTGAGAATATAAGAACCATGTTGTATTTTATACTATCCTCTCCAGGCACAAACACCTAAAATATAATTTCCAATAAATATTTGTTGATTTAATTAATGGATATTAATAATGTCTGTGAAAATGTTTTTGTACACTGTGAAGTTTTATAAATGTGGTATTGCTACAATCATTATTTGTACTCTACTTAAAATTTATATTTTAGTGTGATTATGGTAAATAATAAATTTGTATATGTTAAATTAACTAATATATTTTCTCTTATTTTAATACTTGAGTCTAACTTTGGTCAATCTTATGGGTTTATATGGGGGCTTCCCAGGTGACTCCGTGGTAAAGAATCCGCCTGTCAATGCAGGAGCCGCAGGAGACTCAGGTTCCATCCTTTGGTTGGGAAGATACCCTGGAGGAGGAAACAGCAACCTGCTCCACTGTTCTTAATATTTATTTATTTATTTGGTTATGCCAGGTCTTAGTTGCAGTATGTGGGATCTTAAATTGAGACGTGCAGACTGTTAGTTGTGGCATGTGGGATCTAGTTCCCTGACCAGGGATCAAACCCTGGCCCCCTGCATTGGGAGCACAAAGTCTTAACCACCAGACCACCAGGGAGGTCCCTGCTCCTGTATTCTTGCCTGGGAAATCCCATGGATAGAGGAGTCTGGTGGCCTGCAGTCCATGTCGTCGCAAAGAGTCGGACATGACTGAGCACATATGCATGCATGGTTTAATATGACATGCACAGGAAGGGCAAAAGTTAACCAGGCAATGGCAGGCAGATTTTCATTCAACCGTGATGAGAGAATCTTAACTAGAGACAAGGCTGTAAATTTCACACATCTGACCTCTTGCCAATAAGACAGTAAGTCAATTCTAAAAGATTCACAGCTCGAATCAGAAGAGTTTGGGCAATCTTTCTGGTACTACTTGTTCCCAGGAGAAAGTATGTGTTTGCAGACAAACATGTTTGGGTTTTTTGGGTTTTTTTTGTCAGAAAATGTAGATCATGTTACAGAAGATGCTTCCAACTTCTGTCATACTTGCCAAGATAGTAAAATAAATCCAGTGCCCAACTTTAACTCTTCAAAGTCTGGCATTCTTTACTTTTCTGCTCTTTTTAAATGACTTCTGCTCTATATTATTTCTCATTGTCCTGTTTTACATTGTATTAAGAAGCCTAGAGGCCTTTGGGGCAGTAGGCATGATAGAAAACCTCTTTAGCATGAGTTATCAGCAGTTCAAAAAGTAAGGGTGTTTTAAAGGAGGAGCTGGCAAAAATAAAGCTATTATCTTTACTACAGTAATGGAATATAGACACTGTGCCATTTGCACTGGAGAAATACACTGTGCATTAAGCCTTCTTTGTGTGTGTGTGTGTGTGTATAATTTACTTCAGTTTTGTCTGACTCTTTGTGACCCTATGGACTATAGCCCACCTGGCTCCTCTGTCTGTGGAATTCTCAAGGCAAGAATACTGGAGTGGGTTGCCATTTCCTCCTCCATGGATCTTCCCGACTCAGGGATTGAACCAGGGTCCCCGCATTATAGGCAGATTCTTTACTGTCTGAGCCACCAGGGAAGCCCCTCTATAAAACCTAAGATTGACCAGTTAGACTCAGCTATTAAAATAAAAGAAAATGTATTACAGTTAATTTAACAGATACAAATTTATTATTTATCATCAATCTCACTAAAGCTTTCTTTCAGTCAGTTCAGTTCAGTTCAGTCGCTCAGTCGTGTCCGACTCTTTGCGACCCCGTGAAAAGCAGCACACCAAGCCTCTCTGTCCATCACCAACTCCTGGACTTTACCCAAACCCATGTCCATCGAGTCGGTGATGCCATCCAACCATCTCATCCTCTGTCATCCCCTTCTCCTCCTGCCCCCAATCCTTCCCAGCATTGGGGTCTTTTCCAATGAGTCAAGTCTTTGCATGAGGTGGCCAAAGTATTGGAGTTTCAGCTTCAACATCAGTCCTTCCAATGAACACCCAGGACTGATCTCCTTTAGGATGGACTGGTTGGATCTTCTTGCAGTCCAAGGGACTCTCAAGAGTCTTCTCCAACACCGCAGTTCAAAAGCATCATATTGTTCCTCAAATTAAAATCATATATAACTCCTCTTCTAACTAAGAGAAGGTAATCTTTAACACAGGATCTCTAAGAGTAGCCACTATTTTTTAGCTCACAGTATTAATTTAATAATATGTAAGAAAGCACTTGGTAAACATTATTTAGTAAAGGTTTTGTGCTCTGTCCCTCAGTCATGTCTGACTTTTTGCAACACCATGGACTGTAGCCCTCCAGGCTCTTCTGTCCATGGGATTCTCCAAGCAAGCATACTGGAATGGGTTGCCATTTCCTCTCTACCCAGCAGTAATTCTACAGTTATAATTATTCTTACTCTTATTACATAAAAAAATCATTTAACATGTTAAATGTTTTGAATCTTGAATATTGAATCTGGGCATTTTGAGCATCCTAAATAGCTGTGCACTGGCTTCTGTCATTTTAAGAAAATAATTTTTTGCTAGCAAAGTTAATTAATAGTTAACATTTTTAAGAGTTATTGTATGCCAAGCACTGTGTTAAGTACCTTATGCAAATGATCTCATATAATCCTCACAATCCTAAGAATAGAACCATTATTATTTTCACCCTCCTTTTAAGATAGCCTCTAACAGTAGTTACGGCAAGGAGACCTAACAATTAGAATGGAAATTGTCTATAGCCCTGCAGGGTCTAGAAGTCCAATAAATTCCATTTAGCTCTTACATTACTGGCTGGACCTAGAGTTGTGGATGTAGGATTGGATAGACTGGGAATTCAGCTGAACACCAGCTCTGCACATTAAACGAGACACTTGCATGGTGAGTATTAGACTGAGAATAATTCATTTCAGCAGATAACTAACTCTGTGCCAGACACTGAGCAAGTCCCTCTGTCAATAGGACTGAGGAAGATGTGATGTAAAACCAAGAACTTGGAATTGGAAGACCTGAGGGTTGGTCTTGGACATGATTTGGGGAGCTGAGTGATGTTAAGAAAGTCACTAGCTTCTTGGAGCTTCTTAGAAAATGGATTAATTTTCTAATTAGTACAACTCAGGGCAGGCAGAGGGTAATTGATTTTTCAGGAGCCTAGATCATGAGCGACCATTTCTTAAAGATTTGCAACTTCCTTCACATAGATGTCAAGTAACATTTAGCTGATGTTTTCTTATTTGGTAGCACTGTGATAATCTGCATTTGAAACTCTACAAGGCAGCAAAATTGACTGAAATGGTTAAATAATTTAGACCAACTAAACCCTTTACACAAATATGTAATTATGTAAATTGCTGTGACTGATGCTGGAATGTAACTGTTTACCCAATGAAAGCTAAAGGTGTTCTCTAATTAAAGTCTTTTAAATTCATGTTGATATTTGTACAATTGAAATGCCATAATTGGGCTCAAATGAATTCTTCAGGGAACATGTGGCTGTAGAAAATAATAATCTTGCCATAATTATTTTCAGTGTATATTTAATGATGTCATGGCTTATGTAATGGTAATGTTCAGATGCGACGGATTGTTAATAATGTGATTAATGAAAACAGTTAAATATGTCATCATTTAAAAAATCTGTGACTACCTAATTTTTGTTATATTATGCTAACGCAATATTTTTTTTCACATGTTGGATGATAAATATCACACGTTACTTTCTTACATAGTTTATTTATATAAATACGCTGGGATAGGACTTTACATGGTCCACATTACTGTGTACTTAGAATACACAGACTCTGGTATTTATCCGTCCTCATGTATGTGTGCTAAGTCACTTCAGTTGTGACTTTGGGACTCTATGAACTATAGCCCGCCAGGCTCCTCTGTCCACGGGGATTCTCTAGGCAAGAATACTGGAGTGGGTTGCTATGCCCCCCCTCCAGGGGATCTTCCTGACCCAGGGATGGAACCTGAGTCTCTTCTGTCTCCTGCATTGGTAGGCAGGTTGTTTATCATTAATGCCACCTGGGAAGCCCATCCATCCTCATAGAAACATATTTATGAATGTTGTCAGCTACTGACATTCTGGTAAGGGAAGCAACAGGAACTAGGGAGATGGGTAAAAAGAAGCAAAAGGTTGACATGATATTTCTTATAGGACCAATTCCTTTCCTGCCTCTAGCACTGAGAAAGCATGTTGTGCCTCACATTGGTTTTATTACTCTAAGACCTGAGTGGATTACATTCAATGAATGTTTCCATAAAACAACTACACTGTTTCAACTAACAACAAGACTGCATTGTCCAGATCACCAAGGCACTGGTCACTTTGAGCTGGACATTTGTATGTTCAGAGTTATGAGACTAAAATAGGACTTCCCTTCTGGTCCAGTGGCTAAGACTTGGAGCTCCCAATGCAGGGGGCCAGGGTTCAGTCTCTGGTCAAACTGGATCCCACATGCTGCAACTAAGAGTTCAAATGCCTCAACTGAAGATCCCTCATGCCACAACTAAGTCCAGGCACAGCCAAATAAATAAATATCAAAAAAGAGAGAGAGACTAAAGAAGTCCTCATATCATTGTATATGAATACATCCATGAAGGGGCCATTCAGCTTTGCTTGTCACAGGACAATTGATGGTATAGTGCTACATGTGGCAACGGTGGAAAGTGCCTGAGATTCAAAGTCAGGTGGTGGTGCTGGTTGTTCAGTTGTTCAGTGGTGTCTGACTCTGTGACCCCATGGACTGCAGCATGCTAGGTTCCTCTGCCCTTCACTATCTCCCAGAGTTTGCTCATATTCATGTCTGTTGTCAGTGATGCTATCTAACCATCTCAGGTGGACCTGGTTTAGATCATGGCTCTGAATCTTAGCTGTGACTAACATACTTATTCTCTCCAAGTCTCAGTTTCTTTTGACCAGGATTTCTCAACAGTGGTGCCACTGACATTTTGATAACTCTTTATTGTGGGGGAATATTCCAGTCATTGTAGGATGATTGGCATCTCTACCCACCGGAGGCCAGTAGAATTCACCCTAATCATGACAATCAAAAATGTCTCCAGACATTGCACATCACCCCTGCTTGGAAATCATTGCTTTAGATGTTAAATTGTGAATTACAGAACCCACCTTGTAGGTGTGGTAGGCAGAATAATAGCCTCTGAAGAGCCTATGATGATGTTACCTTACATGGTAAAGGGGAGTTACAGTTGCAGATGGAACTATGGTTGCTAGGGAAATTATTCTGGATTATCCAGGGGTACCCAATATAATCACAAGTGTCCTTGTAAGTGAAAGGGTGAAGCAGAAGAGGTCTGAGTGATATGATGTGAGAAGGACTGTGAGTTTGCCTTTGATAGCTTGGAAGACAGGTAGAGGTCTGCAAACCAAGGCATATGGGTGGCCCTCTAGACACTAGGCAAGGCAAAGAAAATGGACCCTACCAAGAGTGTACAGGAAGGAACACATTCTGGCCAATGCCTTAAATTTATTCCAGTGTTGCACTTTTGACCTACAAAACTGGAAGATAATAAAGTTGTGCTCTTGTAAGCCATTGAGGTTGTGGTAACTTGTTGAAGCAGCAAAAACTAAAACAGGAGACTTCCCTAGAGGCCCAGTGGATAAGAATCCACCCTCTAATGCAGGGACTCAGGTTTGACTCCTAATCAGGAAACTAAGATCCCACATGACACGGGGCAACTAAGACAATGTGCTACAAATACTGAGCCCACACACCACAGTGAATGAAGATCTTGTGTGCTGCTACTAAGACCCAATGGATCCAAATAAATATTTTTTAAAAACCTAATACAATAGGGCCACTGGGAAAATTATGAGAATGTAAGTATGTTACTACTGCCTGACCAACAGTAAGGGCTCAATCAATGTTAATTACTTTTGTTTTTTATTATTTCAGGGAAAGTTTAGGTCATAATTCAATAATATGCAAGCTTTAATGGTGTTCTAGACCCTTTAAAAGTCTCCATGGATTTCATGCAACATGCAATCTGAGCATGGCACCTGCTCAGCTACAGCAAGAAATCTCTCATGCTACTGCTTGTATCTGTCAACCTTCAGGCCTATGCTCTATGTTCCCAGCTGTCTGAGTCTTTGACTTCCTTCTCTAAAGCCTTTCTTCCTGTGGCCACTACTCTAGACATGTATCTTTGGCTCTGGTCCTTAGAGATCTCTCAATTGTGGTATCTTCACTTGTCTTCTGGTCCCTGCATGGCAGCTGTGATAAGGCACATAAGACTTTGTTCTAAAGTCACTGTAATTACACAAGTTGTTCTAGACCGTCAGGCAGCCCCTTTCCTGGGGTGGGTACAGGACAACTGGGATAGCTTTGTTTTATGCATTTTGATGCCCTGTTTTTGGTGCTGTTACATTTGGAATCATTATGTCTTCCTCGAAGATTGATCCTTTTATCATTATAAAATGTCTCTCTTTGTTTTTAAGCATTTTCTTTTCCCCAAAATCTACTTGATGTTAAAGTAGCCACTACTGCTTTTTTTTTTTAATAATGCTTATGTGGTATAAGCATATTTCCCCCTCCTTTTACCTCCAACCTATTTATGTACTTGTATTTGAGGTTTTGAGGTGAGTTTCTTGTAGACAGTCTATTGTTAGACCACTTTTTTTTTTGAGGATGACCTTTATTTTTTATTATTACTACTTTTAATAATTTTATTGGAGTATAGTTGCTTTACAATGTTGTGTTCGTTTCTACTGTACAGCAAAGTGAATCAGCCATAAGCAAAGAAATTCTAGGTAAAAGGACAAATCTGAAAACTAGAACTGATCAATTTCAATTTCAATGTATTAATGATCTCTTCTCTACAAAAGAGCTGCATGTTACAAGCATGTCTCAGGTAGTAACTTCCCAAAAGGAATGATAAGGTTTGAAGTTAAAACGTGTACTGAATTTCATTCTGGGCCCAGAGACAGCAGACTCCAGTAAGAACCTTCTCTGTGAGCTGTATGCCTGTGCAAGAGAAAGGGTTTCAGGATGCAGACTCAGAGAAGTAAAGAATCCTGCTTCACCAAAGGTCAGAACATGCCTTAAAAAAAATGCTCACAGTGTGGACTTCCCTATTGGTTCAGAGGCTAGGACTCTGTGCTCCCAGTACAGGGGGCCTATTTCTATCCCTTAGAGACATGACTTGGCTTGCAAAGGTCCGTATAGTCAAAGCTATGGTTTTTCCAGTAGTCATATACAGATGTGAGAGTCGGACCATAAAGAAGGCTAAGCACTGAAAAATTGATGCTTTTGAACTGTGGTGTTACAGAAGGTTCTTGAGAGTCCGTTGGACTGCAAGGAGATCAAAACAGTCAATCCTAAAGGAAATCAACCCTGAATATTCATTGAAAGGACTGATGCTGAAGCTGAAGCTCCAACATTTTGGCCACCTGATATGAAGAGCCAGCTCATTGGAAAAGACCCTGATACTGGGAAAGATTGAAGGCAGCAGCAGAAGCGGACGACAGAGGATGAGATGGTCGGATGGCATCACCGACTCAATGGACAATGATTTTGAACAAATTCTGGGAGTTGGTGATGGACAGAGAAGCCTGGTGTGCTGCATGCAGTCCATGAGGTCACAAAGAGTCGAACATAACTTAGTGACTGAACAACAGGGAATTAGATCCCACATGTCAGAACAACAAGAGAAAAGATCCTGCATAACGCAACAAAGGTCCCATGTGCCGCACCTAAGATCCGATGCAGCCAAATAAATATCTTTTAAAAAATGCTCAGCGTGGAAGTCTCAGGACTGAACAGAGAAAAACCTGTAGGACATCAGAGGGTGACAAGAAAGTGAGCCCCTGGCCTGCTCCTTGCTGTGGGGGGCTCTGATTGGCTGTGTTCTCTGGCAGCCCTCTTCGAGTAGCGTTTTCTCTGGATTCTGGCAACGCTGCCCTCCATGACTACAGGTGGTAATAGCTTCCTGCAGTTGCTAGCACCAGGGTTCTTCCCCATCTTTTGTTAGTTTCCTAAACCCTGCTCACACCTCTATAAATAGACTAATTATTAATTCTCATTAATTACTTAGTTGAGGGGCCCTGTTCCCACTGGAATCTGAGGGATATGCCCATTCTCCTGTGAGATTCTCCTCACAGTCTATGGGGAAAGGGAGTGAAGATTTATTTACTGCTCACCCGTGCTCTGGGGGATGTAGACTTTTGAAGTCTCATCTTGGCCTGAAAATTCTTTTATCAGCTCATTTGCATGTGTGTCATGTCTGACTCTTTGCAACTCTGTGGACTGTAGCCCACCAGGCTCCCCTGTCCATGGGATTCTCCAGGCAAGAATATTGGAGTGGGTTGACATGCCCTTCTCCAGGGGATCTTCCCAACCCAGGGATCAAATCCACATCTCTTGTATCTAATGTTTTGGCAGATGGGTTCTTTACCTCTAGTGCCACCTGGGATCAAGGCTTTTAAAAAGATGACGTTTTACCTCTTATCCAGGTAAACTTTTCAGCATACAACCACCGTATCACCACAGATGGAAGTCCTGTTACTTTTGTGTGTGTGGCAGGTGAGAATTTTTATCTTTCTTATACCCTTTTCCTTTCTACCCTCCATCCTATTGGTTTTGTACAACACAGGGGTTTTCAGTTTAGTTTAGCTTTGTTTTGCTTATGTATTCAACGTTTTCCTGCTTTGACTGTAAAATCATTCAACGCTGAATTAGAAAAATAGACTATGACTATCTTTCCTTACCTATTTTTCCAGTTGATAATCAACTCAATTTTTTAAAAATCTATGACTAATCTTTCTGTGCCATACCTACCCTAAATATCTTGACTGATAACTTAATTAGATATAAAATTCAGGAATACAACTCATTTACCAAAAGATTTTTAAATGCATTGATCCATTGTCTTCTTATTTTAAAGCCGCTATAGACAAGTTGATGTCATTTTGATTCCCAATCTTTTGTATGTCTCTGTTTTTCCTTTCTCTGGAAGGTTTTAGGATTTTCTTTTTTCCCCCTACAATTCAATACAGTGAAGTTGATATGGGTGTTTTCTTAAAATCTACTTTACTAGGCATTTAGCCACCAATATCTGGAAATTCTTCTCCTTCAGTTTTAGACAATTTTCTCAAATTATTTGATAACCTTCCCCTTTTAGTTTTCCTTTTTTCTCCTGGAATGCTTATTAGTTAGATGTGGTACCAGTTTTCTATGACTGGTTCACTAATATTCTTATGTTTTATGTTCAATCTTTGTCTTATGTTTAGTGAGATTTGTTTAACTTTTCCTTCTAGCATTTCTAATCAATTAAATAAATACTTCAATGATATTTTTATTTTCAAGAGTTCTTTCTGAAAATTTCTTGGCAGTCCAGTGGTTGGGACTTTATGCTTTCACTGCTGAGGACTTGGGGCTCAGTCCCTGGTCAGGGAACTAGGATCCTGTTGGCCACGTGGAGCAGCCAAAAAAAAAAACTAACCAAACAAAAGGAATTCTTTCTTATTTGCCGTTCTTTCATATAACATATCGTTCTTGTTTAAATATGAAACATCTCTTATGTCTCTGGGGATATTAATTACAGTTTATGATTTGTTTTGGGCTTTCCTGGCCAAATGGCTTGGTGGTGAAGAAACTGTCTCCCAAGCAGGAGACGTGAGTTTGATCCCTGAGTTGGGAAGATCCCCTGGAGAAGGATATAGCAGCCTGCTCCAGTACTCTTGCCTGGGTAATCCCATGGACAGAGGAACTTGGTGGGCTACAGTCCGTGGTCTCACAAAGAATCGGACATTACTGAGTGACTAAATATCAACAAAATGATTTGTTTTGCTCTCTTTTTTGTGTGTCAGAGGCTATGCTCAAAGAACTGGAGATACCCTAGAAAGCAGATTAGAATCTCTGTGTAGGGAGTGGCTTGCAGACTGATAAGCTTCATTGTTGGTCAGGAGTTTCTCCACCAGCCCTTCTCCTTGCCCACCCCACTGACTACCCAGGGGCATTTGACAGCAGCCTCCCTTCTTACCCGCCCATAACCCCAGCAAGGAATTATCTGGCCCAAAATGTCAACAGTGCTTAAGTTAAGAAACCCTGGTGTAGGGGCAAGGCCAGCATGCTTTCTCATTGTGGACTCCCTGTGTCAACAGCTGAAGGACTTTCCTCTGGTGTGTGCAGTCAGTTTCTTCAGGGAAGAATCTTCTAGTCCCCTTTGGTGTTGTTCAGTCACTAAGTTGTGTCTGACTCTTTGTGACCCCCTGGGCTGCAGCACTCCAGGCTCCTGTCCTTTACTAGTTCCCTAGGGGAAAGTGAAAGCCTAGATGCTCAGGTTTAGAATGGGCAAATGTCAGGGGCAGGAGGAAGTTGCTGGCAGGGTTCTTAAGCTTTGATATGCAGACTTTTGCTTATAATCCAGGTTTTACTCTTGTTCACCTGACCATTCTCTTGGTTAGTCTCCTTTCTAGTTCAAATTTCTCCAGAGGGATGGTCCCCAGGCTGAGAGAGGTGGGAATGAAGATGTGAGCATCCAATTTTTCCTTTTACAAACTTCTCAATGACCTGCTTCTTATTAACGCTTCTTATTAATATCCTTATCTTTCAGGGGGATGGTGTCTCCGCTTTCTGAGCCATACTGGCATATCCTGTGAGTCAAACTGGCTTGCTTCTAGCCAGTATCAGCTCTGCAGGCACTTAGATTTTCGCTCCCTGTGTTCTGCTAAGTCATTTATCATTCCTCCATCTGATTTCCCTCCTAGTATAACGTGGTTTGGGGTTACAGATGTTTCCTAGATCAAAGATGAAATTTGAGTTTCTGCTTCTTGTTCTCTATGTGAGAAGAAGGCATTGGAAATGTCTTTAAGAAGGAAGTAATTAGGACTTTACACCAAATTGCAGAAAATTCATTCTCATCTTACTTATTAAAATTTCTTTTTTGTTTATGTACTTGCTTTTTCATATATTTGTGTGGCTGTGTTGGCGCTTACTTGCAGCGTGTGAACTCTTAGTTGTGGCATGTGGGATCTAGTTCCCTGTCCAGGGATCAATCTGGGGCCTCCTGCATTGGGAGCTTGGAATCTTAGCCACTGGACCTCCAGAGAAGTTCCTCTCTCCATCTTTAGCTGTTTTCAGTTTACTATTTCAGCATAGTGTCTTCCTTTACAATGTGCTGAAAGAAGATCTTTGAGCCTCTCTCCTGAGTCCTCATGCCTCCATCACAGTTGTGCTTGCTAAGTCGCTTCAGTCATGTCCGACTCTTGACAGCCCCACGGACTGTAGCCCACCAGGCTTCTCTGTTTATGGGATTCTTCAGGCAAGAATACTGGAGTAGGTTGCCATGCCCTCCTCCAGGGGATCTTTCCATTACAGTTGTACCATAGCTATTTTTAATGAAAAGAGGACAAAAATAATAAATAAATGCTTTGGAGGCCCAGAAGAGAAATGAATACTTTGGCAGAAGGAATACTTTGGTAGAATTTAAAGATTGTTGAGCATCTGGCTATCAAAGAAGGGAAACAAAGTAGAGGGAGCAAAATGGAGAGAATTCTAGACCAAGCAAAGTATGAGTAAAAGAAGTGTGGCAACACAAAAGAATTGTTAGGGAGACTAACAACCTGCTGCTGACTGTCTCTGGAAGGATCAGAAGGTGGGAAACAAAAATCTAGAGACGTTTGTAGAAACAGTGTTTATACACTGGTATTCCTTGGAATGTGGAGCAATTTCTCATTTCATTATCAGAGACTAACATGCAATGGGATCATTAAATAATTAATGGTCACGGATATATTTATATAAATATGTTACAGTTACAATGAATTATGATATTAAAGTCTCTTTTCACCAAAGTGTGTTACAGTCTTAATGCTGGTAGAAGATTTTGAGCCTACATGCTATTAAACACTTGATAAAAAATCAATAAACATGATTGAGCACCTCCTAAGTGCTATGGGAGATACAAAGAAGTATCAGGTATTGTTCAAGACCTCAAGCAATATGTAATTTAACCAAGTGTCATCTGAGATGGTTTTGTATACATTTTTGTTTGCTTCTTATTCTTCTTTCCACATCTCAATTATAAATTGCTGAAGTAAAAAGCTCCTGCTAGATGCTGGTTCTTTTATCAGACATTCATACATTTTATGACACTCAGCACAGAGCCTGGGTCATAGCAGACACTTAGTCATCATGGCTTCCTTTTTCATTTGCAGCTTTGGTACCTTTCAATGTTCTCTGCATTAAGGTAGATTCTTGATTAACATCAATAGTGGAAGACTTAAACATTTCTTATTAGTATCATTTATTTCGGGATATATACTGTATTCAACTAGCTAATTCTTTCCAAGTCCATGTAAATGTAAATAATATAAAGGCTATCCTTTCAATTTTCTTCTTTTTTTAAATAAAACATCTATTTATTTGGCTGTGCTGCGTCTTAGTTGTAGCACGCAGGATCTTTCAGTTGTGGCATGTGGGATCTAGTTCACTGACCAGGACCCCTGCATTAGGAGCTCAGAGTCTTAGCCACTGGACCACCAGGGAAGTCCTTTAATTTTCTTCTGATTATAAAAATAATACAGTATAGAAAGTGGAGAAAGTAGAAAAAATAAAAATTACCCATAATTTCCCCACTCAAAGATAAGACTGTTAATATTATAAAATATTTCCTCTGCAGATTTTTATCCTGAGAAAAGCATCAGAAATGATAAGGATTTTTCATCCTTTAAGCATAAGGGTGCTTTTTATAACATTCTTTATCACATTTAAAGTGAAAAAAACATAATTGCTCAAAAGAGGTAATTAATTTTGGGGAAGAGTTCATAAAGAACTGGTATTAGTTTTTCGTTGATAGAATTCAGCAGTGAAGTCAGGGCCTGGATCCTTTCTGAGCAGTTTTGATTCAATCTTTTACTTGTTAAAGGCCTATTCAGATTATCCATTACTCATGAGTTACTTTTAGTAGTTTGTGTTTTTCTAGAAAATTTTCCATTTCATCTTATTTGATGTTCAGTCATTCATAATATTTCTTTATAATCCATTTTATCTCTCTATGGTTAGTAGTAATGTCCTGTCTTTCATTTCTGATTCTAGTATTAATCATTTGAGTCTCTTTACTTTTTTCTTGGTCTATCTTGCAAAAGATTTGTCAATTTTGTAGATATTTTCAAAGAACCAGCTTTTTGCTTCTATTGTTTTTCTATTCTCTATTTCATTATTTTTTGCTCTAATTTTTATTCTTTCATTTCATTTGTTTGTTTTGCATTTAGTTTGTTCTTTTTCCAGAGTCTTAAGGTAGAAGTTTAGATAATGACTTGAGATTTTTCTTCTTTTTGAATCTAGGAATTTACAACTATAAACTTCCCTCTAAGCACTCTTTAGCAGCATCCCTTGAGTTGTGGTTCACAACTCAAGATACCAAAGAGTACCATTGCTAGATCAAATGGTAAGAACATGTTTAGTTTTATAAGAAAACTGATGTCAACTATAAAGAAAGCTGAGGACCAAAGAATTGATACTTTTGAACTGTGGTGTTGGAGAAGACTCTTGAGAGTCCCTTGGACTGCAAGGAGATCCAACCAGTCAATCCTAAAGGAAATCAGTCCTGAATATTCATTGGAATGACTGATGCTGAAGCTGAAACTCCAATACTTTGGCCACCTAATGTGAAGAACTGACTCATTGGAAAAGACCCTGATGCTGGGAAAGATTGAAGGCAGGAGGAGAAGGGGATGACAGAGGATGAGATGGTTGGATGGCATCACCGACTCAATGGACATAAGTATGAGTAAGCTCCAGGTGTTGGTGATGGACAGGGAAGGTTGGCGTGCTGCAGTTCATGGGGTTGCAAAGAGTCGGACACGACTGAGCAACTGAACTAACTGACCAAACTATCTTCTAAAGTGGTTATACCATTTTGTATTCCCATGAGTGATACACGAGAATTCCTGTTACTCCACAGGAATTTTCATTCCATAGTTACTCCATAGTTCTTTTTCATTCACCTCATTGAATTTTGTTATTTCCCTGATGAATTTTCTTTGACCCATTGATATATCTTTTTCCAGTCTTTCACTTTCAACATATTTGAATCTAAACTGTGCTATAGGCAGCAAAAGTTGGATCCAGTTTTGTAAATCTAGTTTCATAATCTCTGCCTTTGGATTGGATTATATTTAATCCAGTCACATTTAATGTTATCATTGATATGGCTGAATTTATGTGTGTCATTTCACTTTTTGTTTTCTTTATGTCTTAAGCCTTTTTTGCTCCTCTATTTTTTCCTTTCCTGCTTTCTTTTGCATTAAGTGAATATTTTCTAGAGTAGGATTTTAATTTATTTAATTTTTTCACAATTTTTTGAGTTATTTTCTTAGTAGTTGCTCTGCTGCTGCTAAGTCACTTCAGTCGTGTCCGACTCTGTGTGACCCCATAGACGGCAGCCCACCAGGCTCCCCCATCCCTGGGATTCTCAAGGCAAGAACACTGGAGTGGGTTGCCATTTCCTTCTCCAATGCATGAAAGTGAAAAGTGAAAGTGAAGTCGCTCAGTCGTGTCTGACTCTTCGCGACCCCATGGACTGCAGCCCACCAGGCTCTTCCGTCCATGGGATTTTCCAGGCAAGAGTATTGGAGTGGGGTGCCATCGCCTTCTCTGCTCTAGGGCTTATCATATGCATCTTATCATAATCTATTACAGATTTACACTAACTATTCCACTGAGATATAGCAATGTTACTCCTATTTAACTGTAGCCCTTCTTTCCCATCCTTTGTGCTATTATTATTTTATATCTATATATGTTACAAATTCAATAATATAGCTATTATTATTTTATGTAATTTAATATCTTTTTAAAAGGTGAAAGTAGACACCCACAAGAAAAAAAAAGAATCCAAACACAGATTTTATATTTTTTGCAAAAATTAACTCAAAATGGATCATAGACCTAAATGTAAAATGCAAAACTAGAAAACTCCTAGATGATAATATGGAAGAGAAAACCTATATAATTTGGAGGTACAGTGATACCTTTTTAAGAAAGAATACCAAAAGCACAATCCATGAAAGAAATAATTGATAAGCTAGATTTCATTAACATTAAAAAATGTTAGGAGAATGAGAAAACAAGACACGGACTGGGAAAAAATACTTAACAAAGGACACATCTGGTAAAGGACTAGTATCCAGAATATACAAATAACTCTTTAAACTCAACAATAAGAAAACAAATAACCCAATTGAAAAAAATGGGCCAAAGACCTTAACAGACACCTTATCAAAGAAGGTATAAAAATGGCTAACAGACATATGAAGATGCCTCACACTGAATTATCATCGGGGAAGTGCAAATCAAAACAACAATGATATGTAACTCTGCAACTATTACAATGGCCAAAATCTAGAACACTGACAACATCAAATGCTCGTGAGGACGTGGAGTAATAGGAATTCTCATATATCACTCATGGGAATACAAAATGGTATAGCCACTTTGGAAGACAGTTTGGTGATTTCTTATAAAATTAAACATGTTCTTACCATATGATCTAGCAATGGTGCTCTTTGGTATCTAACCAAAGGAGCTGAAAACTTACATCACACAAAAACCTGTACATGTATATTTTTAGTACCATTATTCATAGTTTGGAACCAAGAGATCCTTCAGTAGGTGGATGGATAAACTTTTGCACATCCAGATAATGGAATACTATTTAGAGCGAAAAAGAAATGATCAAGCCATGAGAAGACAGGGAGAAGGAATCTTAAGCGCATATCACTAGTGAAAGAAAACAATCTGAAAAGGCTGCACACTACGAGACATTATAGAGAATCCAAAACTATCAAGACAGCAAAAGATCAGTGGTTTCCAGGGTTGGAGTGGGTAAGGATGGGGAGATAAATAGGCAGAATATACAGGATTTTTGGAACAGTGAAACTGCTCTGTATGGTATCATAATAATGGATATAAGTCATTGTACATTTGTCCAAAATAGTAGAATGTATAACACCAAGAATAAATGTTAAGATAAATTATGATCTTTAAGTGATTATGATGTGTCAATATGGGTTCATCTTTGGCAAAAAAAAAAAAAGTACCATTCTGGCTAGTAATAGCAGCAACAACAAAAAACTTCCCCCAGAATATCTTCCTTGTGAATTCTACTTTTTCTTCATTGACAAGAACTGTTTTCATGACCACTGTTATCTTCAAAAGAGTTTGAAAGCAATATCTTAGCTCTGGAGCCTCTGTAGTTGAAAAAGACAAGGGGAAAGAATATGAATGGCTTTTGGGTCATCAATCCGTTATGTGACACACCCCAAGTCCATTTAGCTAGTAAATGGTGTAGGTCAACTCTCTTAGCCTCTCTAATAGCCTGCCTGCAGGTTTTCAGAGATTCTGTTTGGAGTATACAAATGATTTGTGTCACATTTTGCCATTTTATGACTTTCAGATTTGTAGCCACAGAGCTAGACAGAGGATTGAGAGAATTCCTGATCCATGAGATGACATTAAGAGGGCTGTAAAGCTGTTGTCTGAGAAATATCTAAAAGAATGTAGATTCAATCACGCAATAACGGGATCAGTTTAATTCAATTAGGGTTAACAAAGTGAGGGTGGAAAGTGGTTTGTAGAATTCCATCCACTAAAATCAAGGTATAACAACTAAAAAATAGAGGTCTTCCCTGGTGGTTGGGTAACTAAGACTCCATGCTTCCAATGCAAGGGGCCTGGGTTTGATCCCTGGTCAGGGAACTAGATCCTACATGCTGCAACTAAGAGTTCGGGTGCTGAAACTAAAAAAATCCCACATGCCATAACGAAAATCAAAGATCCTCCATGCCTCAACTAAGACCTGGTACAGCCAAATAAATTAAAAAATTTTTTTTTAAATAATTCAAATACAAATTAAAAATAATTGCAAAATAATAAAGCTGAAAAAACAAAAAGGTAAAATAAACCCAGGGAACAAGCTGATCTCTGCAAGTAAGTATCCTCAAAGTAGTGTCCTGCCTGAAATTCATAAGATAATCAGCCATCTCAGGTCTAATGATCAGCAGTCACCTCAATTTGCCTGGATGTTCCAACTTCACTTCTGTGTAGCTAAGTGTCCTTCCAACCGTGTTGAGTTTTAGTATTAAACTTAAATGTAATAAATTTAACCAGCCCATGAATAATACTTTGGTGTAAACTATAGGAGTAAGTAATCATTGGGATAATCTACTATATTTGTTATTTAAAGTGTAATGCTTAAAGAATCTGACATATCACCCATGTGCTTTCAGATTTACTCAGATTATTGATTTAGACTTATAATTTTAAATTGATACATATAATAATTTGGCTAATTTTATGAATTGTTCTTAAATTTTTAGGATAACTTGAGATTCACTAAATTAGTATTAAATTAGCTCATGAGTTGTTTTGCTTGTAAAGATTATTTAGTTTACCTTGTCAGGCATTTGAAGTCTTAGAAGAGAACAGTCAATATGTGATATTTGCGAATGTAGTTAAAATACTTAAGGAAGTGACTAAAGAACTTGGGGAACTGGTAAATGGGAATGATTATTAAAAGGAATTTAGCTTGTTTAGTTTGAGTTAATCAAATAATAAAAGAATGAATAAAAATATTCTTATTAGAACTATAAATTGAAGAACATGACTCATAAGTTGCACTTAAAATGTAAGGGGATTAGGTTTTAAATTTTGTAATGTTAATAAGTAAATCTTAATTTAAAACTAAAGGAACTGTGAAGAGTCCTTTCTCTGAACAAAGGCCCCTCTCCGACTTTAGAGGCTACATGTTGACACATTTTTACTCTGGATGAATAGAGGCTTTATGTAGCAATTCAGTGTTTACGCAGCCCATAGCACTTGTCTAGACAAGGACAATGAGTTGGTTAATGCCAAATATGAAGGGAGCAGCAGGTTCCAAGAACTCGCGGTGCACTCTGGTTATTGCAAAGGATCTTGCTCTAAGATCCCAGCCATTCTAGCCCTTGCATAACATTCTATAATACACAAAAGCCACTTTTTCTATGAAGAGAGACCTGACCTTGGACGAAGGTAAACCAAAGATGTCCCATTCCACAGGTTTGATGATTCTGGCAATGGAGCTGAAGTTACACTGCTCAGAGAATTCCTGAATACATGGCTTTGGGTCTGTGTTCTCTTGGTGAGAGGCTCCAAGACTCTCCAGAAAAGAGAAAATTTGATATTTTCTGTGGAACAAATTAGTTTAGACTATATCAACATCCTTCCCTGTTTAACAGAACTTCAGTTTATTTATCTTGGTGGATGTCAGAATTGCTGCATTGAGAATTCATCTGCTGAAGTATCATTCAGTTCACTGTTCTCTATGAAGTATTTTCCTGTTTACATGCCTAAATTGATTATCAGTAGAAGTCCTGTCTTGTAGGGCTTTGCTGGTGGCTCAGACAGTAAAGAATCCACCTGCAATGCGGGAGACCTTGGTTTGACCTCTGGGTTGGGAAGATCCCCTGGAGGAGGGCATGGCAACCCACTCCAGTTTTCTTGCCTGGAGAATCCCACGGACAGAAGAGCCTAGTGGGCTACAACAGTCCATGGAATCACAAAGAGTTGGACACGACTGAGCAACTAAGCACACACCTGTTTTGTGTCAGGAGGAAGGGAAGGCTTATTGGTTGTTCTTCACTGCGTCTCCCTGACAGGGAGCTGTAGGAGAAGGCATTCACTAATGGGCTTTCGTGAGTTTGAGGTGTTTTGGTAGATGTGCCCCTTGAAGTAGGCAGTACATATCTGTCTTTGATAATGACTCACCTATTCCTTGATGATAATCTGCTTCCCAAGTAGTCTAGAACACTCTAAGGCACTCCTTCCTAAAATCTCTATTGCTTCAGCAAAGCTTCCTTTGTCACCTGGCTTTATTTTCATTTTTAAAAGTTCACCTGACATTTTCAAGAGTAACTTCACAAATCCCTATTGTGTGAGCTTGTTTGTGCTTGTGCTCTAAGTCATGTCTGACTCTTTGCGACTCCATGGACTGTAGCCCACCAGGCTCCTCTGTCCATGGGATTTCCCAGGCAAGAATACTAGAGTGGGTTGCCATTTCCTTCTCCAGGGGATCTTCCTGACCCAGGGATCGAACCTATGTCTTCTGCATTGCAGGCGGATTCTTTACCACTGAGCTACCTGGGGCTTCCAGAGGTGATTTGTAATGACACAGACTCCTCAGGGCGGCAGGGATTTAGGATTGATTTCTAACTACGTCCTTGGACACAAGCCTCAGTCCCAAGGCCTGTACCTCTAGGCAGGCCTTTTACATGGCCACAGCACCTAGTCTGGGCCCTGTGCCTCCGTCACCTCTGAGCTCTGTTGACATCCTTGCCTCCTGAGCCTGATGTCTAGACGGGGCTGTCTCCTCTTCCTCCAGCTGGGGCACCAGGTCCGATTGTGGAGGACAGTGTGGCTGAGACCCTGCCACCCTCCGGAACTCAGCGCTGCTCACACTTTACTGCGCTACAGACCACCTGGAGAATCTGACGAAAATGCACATTCTCACCTAACTTCCTTCTCTCTTCTTCCTTCCTTCTTCCTTCCTCCTGTCCTCCGTCCCTCCCTTCCCTTCTTTCTCTTTCTTTTCCCCTTTCTCCCTCCCTTTCTTCCTTCCTCCCTCCCCATTTCCCCCTCTCTTTTTGTGTCTTCCTTTCTTTCGTTCCCTCTTTTACTAAGAATCCTGCACCTAATTAAGGTTATGCGGTTTTTGCCTCTTCTATAAACTTGAGTTACACTTCAAAACATCTCCTTCTACACTTATACCAGTATTCAGGGGAAAAGATGTGTGGTGGTGGTGGTGGAGTGCTGAAAACTCATCTTGTCATTCAAAGGGTAGCCTTTTAAAAATGTCCTTCAATTAAAAAATGACCGCCTAGATTCACTGTGGATACTTGTTTATAGTGTGCCAAATAAGGCTCTGAAGATAACTTTCTTTCTATTACTTGTCTTTACCTCCTTTTGAAAACTAAGGTTAGTTATTTTTAATTCACTCTTTAGAAATAAAATTATGTTCCTATTAAATTCTGGTAATATTACTGCCATTGAATCTCAGAATCCCCATCAGTAATTGTCACTAATTAAAAAAACATATTTCGAAATGGCTTGCCCATTATGCAAAAATGGGGAAAACTATCTTCCATAGTTAATTTAAAAATCCCGAATCAAGAGGTTATTAAGTTTTGTTAAAAAACAGAACTGAACTGAGTAAGTTTGAAGATCCAGTTGGTCTTATTCAGGGATTCACGAATCAGGCAGGCAGCATTCCATCTAGCAAATACAGACATACCTTGGAAAGTATTTCGTGGTGGTTCCTGACCACCGCAGCAAAGCAAATATTGCAATAAAGTAAATCATGAATGTTTGTTTCCCAGCGCATATAAAATTTTTGTTTCCCAGGGTTCACACTTTACTGTGGTCTATTTTTTTAGTAAATATTTAAAATTTTTATTTATTTATTTGGCAGCACTTGGTCTTAGTTGTGGCACATGGAATCTTTGGCGTTCAAACTCTTAGTTGTAGCTGTGAACCTTTACCTGTGCCACATGATCTAGTTCCCTGAATCGAACTTGGGCCCCCTGCATTGGGAGCATGGAGTCTTAGCCAGTGGACCACCAGGGAAGTCCTACTGTGGTCAACTAAGTGTGCAATAACATTATATCTAAAAAAAAACAATGCCCGTACCTAAATTAGGGCTTCCCAGATGGCTCAGTGGTAAAGAATCCCCCTGCCAACACAGGACACATGGGTTCGATCCTTGGGTCGAGGAGATCCCCTGGAGAAGGAAATGGCAACCCATTCGGTATTCTTGCCTGGGAAATCCCATGGACAGAGGAGCCTGGCAGGCTGCAGTCCATGGGGTTGCAAAGAGTAGGACACTACTTAGCGACTAAACAACAACAAATACCTTAGTTAAAAAATACTTTATTGCTAAAAAATGCTAACCACTATCTGAGCCTTCAGCGAGTCATAAATTTTTTGCAATACTAACATATAACATCACCATAGCAAATAGAATAATAATGAAAAAGTTGGAAATAATTTGAGAATTACCAAAATGTGATACAGGGACAAGAAGTGAGGAAATGCTGTTGGAAAAATGGCACTGACAGACTTCTTAATGCAAGGTTGCCACAAACGTTCAGTTTGTAAAAAACACCGTATCTGAAATGCACTAAATTGAGGTAAGCCTGTTGAGAGACTACACAAAATGGAGGTTATACAAAATGGAGGGTTTTTATAGGCAGAAGGAGAGTGGGGGCAAGAATATATTAGCATAAGAAAAGAAATGATTGTTTCAGACCTGGCCTTCTTTTAAAGGAAAGGAATGGCAGGGGTCTTTATCCTGCAGATTACACGACCAGTGTTGACCAGGAAATTTCAGATTGACTCCTGCAAAGGTCACATTTCTGGGAGGGATTGAAGCTGCAATTAAGTCTTAGTTTGGTGTGAAGTGTTAGTCGTTCAGTTGTGTCTGACTCTTTGGGACTCCATAGACTGTAGCCCATCAGGCTGCTCTGTCCATGGGATTTTCCAGGCAGGAATACTGGAGCGGGTTGCCATTCCCTTCTCCAGAGGATCTTCCTGACCCAGGGATTGAACCTGGGTCTCCTGCACTGCAGGCAGACTCTTTACCATCTGAGCCACCAGGGAAGCCCCTGTAGTTTGGTGTAGCTGGGGGCAAATGACTGTTTTGGGCCTGCTGCTGCTCTTTCTTTTTTCAAACAAACAGCTTCTAGAACTAAAGACACTGTAGTCTTTATTTTGTGTGGCATGTGCTCTGTACATTATACTGGCTTGTGTATTCTTTCCTATTTTTTTTTTTTTAACTCTTGTAGCAGTAGCTGGTCTAATACACTTAGCAAAGGCAATGGGTTTCCTCCCTATGTTGTCACGTCAGATGTGGTCAATGATATCCTGTTTCTGCAGGAACAAGTACAACTTCCTGCCTGCTGCAGAAGCAGAAGCTGCCCCTGAGAATGAATAAATGCCGCACAGAAGAATATTCTAAAAATTATCATCATAAACTCACTTTACAAGGGAGGAAGCCCTAATGACAGCTAAACATTGTTGATACCACTCTGCGTGCACTTCCAGTTTCCCAACCTTTGCCAAAAGATCAAGAAGATGCTGATAATGTTGCTGAGACTGGTACCCAGTACACCCTCTGGGTGCTGCTTGGCTGAAGGGGACACTTAAAATTTGTGAGGCTGACTCCTGTTAATTTCAAAGATGGACAGGGTATTTACTTGGGTTTGGATGGTCAGTAGTGGCAGTGGGATGGGCCTGGGCCCTTAGAGGAGCTCACAGTCACCAAACTGAAGTGGTAGGTCAAAACTGCACACCGCACTTTGTTACACTCTCTTCTAAAAAAGGACTCATCTATCATGCTGCCAGTTTCTAGTTCTGCCAACTTTATTTCTATCACTTCCCTGGCATCTAAAAATCATTTAAATATGAATACAACACTACCACCGCTAAGCATTTACTATGAGCCAAGGGCAGTTTATTTCATTCTTTCAATGACTCCTTGAAGAAATTATTATCCTCACCCTGCTGAGACTCAAAGAAGTTAAGAAACTTGCTAAAAGTCCAGGAGAACATTAAGAGGTGGGTGTGGTTGTGGTTGCCCTGAGTTCAGGCAATAAGGAGGTGCACTGGCTGCAGATAATTTAAATATAATGTGGCTCAGATGGTAAAGAATCTGCCTGCAATGCAAGACACCTGGGTTCGATCCTGGGCCAGGAAGATTCCCTGGAGAAAGAAATGGCTACCCACTCCAGTATTTTTGCCTGGAGAATTCCATGGAGAGAGGGACCTGGGGGGCTAGAGTCTGTGGGGTTGCAAGGAGTCGGACACAACTGAGCAACTAACAAAAAAAAGTCAGACTTTTTTTTTAGCATTTAAAAATTTGTGGGTAAAATATATATAATGTAAATTTACCATCTTAACTATTTTTACGTGCACAGTTCAGTGACATTAAATATATTATTGTGCCACCATCACCACCATCCATCCCCGGAACTCTTTTCATTTTGCAAAACTGAAAATTTGAACCAATTAAACAATAATGCCTCATCTACCTCTCCCTTCAGCCCCTGGCAACAACCATTCTATTTTTTGTCAAAAGAGCTTTGGCAAGTCTAAGTACACATATAAGTGGAACCACATAGTTCTTTTGTGACTGGCTTATTTCACTTAGCAGATTGTCTTCAGGGTTTATCCATGTTGTAGCATATGTCAGAATTTTCTTCCTTTTTAACAGCTGAATAATACTCCACAGCATATAGGTACCACATTTTGTTTGTCCATTCATCCATCAATGTACACTTGGGTTGCTTCCACTTTTTAACTATTATGAATACTCTCCAATGAATGTGGATATATGTGTGTGTGTGTGTGTGTGCATGCACAAGTGTGCACATACATGCATGTGTGTGTTTAAATCATTACATACCAGAAATTCTAGATAATGTCAGGGATAAAATATTCCTTCCTGAAAAAAATCTTTTGTTGGTCACATTTTAAGCAATTGTTGTAGGTACTACTGAATTTGAATAATCTAGTATATACCTCAAAACTAGCACAGTTCTTTTTTTCAAACCAGCACATTTAAGAAATTACTTTTCCTTTACAAAAGAAAAAGAAAGACAGCACTGGATTCTACACAGATGTGAATTCTGAGAACAAATTAGAGTCTTCCTCTATTTATTTAGAGAATAAGTGTGTGATGGGTTGAAATTGAGCTTGCTTTGTGAAAGTGTCAGTTGCTCAGTCATGTCTGACTCTTTGCAACCCCATGGACTGTAACTTGCCAGGCTCCTCTCTCCATGGCATTTTCCAGACTCCTCTATCCATGACGTTTTCCAGGCAAGGGTACTGGAGTGGGTTGCCATTTCCCTTCTCAGGAAAGGAGATTGAATCCCCATCTCCCGCATTAGAAGCAGATTCTTTACCATCTGAGCCACCAGGGATCCCAAGCTTACTTTGAGTGCAATCTGTATCTTGAACCCCTGTGTTACTACCCATCCCTATGTTTACATACTAAATTTAAAATAAGCAATGACAGCACATGAGTGTAAAGACAAAGAACAAAACTTGAGTCACTTTAATGCTGTGAACAGTTTGGAGTTTTCATTTTTCTTTAAAATCTAAAGTAATAAAACAACTGCCAATGCAAGGTATAATTATATGTTTAGTAACTATAAACAGTTCACTCATTAAATATTTGGATGACTTTGGGTATCTTTAGCTTCAAAACGTACTTTTTAAAGACTACTGTTTTGAAACTAAAGAATTAATGAAGGAAATAATGACCATTTACTGATTATCACATGAGTATTACTGAAAAAGTTCTGTTATATAGAAGAGAGGACATTTAAAATAATGGTCTACTTGGATGTCAGATACTCTAGGTACATCAAAGTCACAAGCTTATAAGGGGCATGTGTTCAAATCCAGATTTGTCAAATTCCAAGCTTTTTACTCCTATTCTAGGTTATTTAGGGCTTCCCTGGTGGCTCAGTCGGTAAAGAGTCTGCCTGCAATGTGCGAGACCCAGGTTCAATCCCTGGGTCAGGAAGATCCACTGGAGAAAGGAATGGCAACCCACTCCAGTATTCTTGCCTGGAAAATCCTGTGGATGGAGGAGCCTGGTGGGCTACAGTCCATGGGGTCACAAAGAGTTGGATACGACTGAGCACCTAACACACTAGGCTATTGAATTATTAACAAGCGTGCCCATTTTCTAAAGATAGTTTCCTGTCTAGCAGTATAGTGTAATGGTTCAAACACCTACTACACAGCAAGTACAATGTCATGGTGAACCCATGCATTCTCCCTCTTCTCTCAGTGGGGAGGAAAAACTGTGTAATAGGTGGAGGGCTTTTTAAAAAAAATTAACTGGTATTTTGGCTTTTATATTGCTTTTGTTTTGCTATCAGGGGAGTGTGGAGCAATGCACATCCAGATTTTTTTCTGTTTCTAGCTAAATGCAGAGTCCTGTGCTTGTGAAACCCAATCACCTTTTACCCATCCTATCCCACATGGGTGTAAGGCTGGCCCCTGAGTTTGACAGTATACGTGGGCATGGGGGACAGAGGGGTGGAGGTTTCCTGAAGCTCTAAGTTTTAGTCACTCAGTCGTGTCCAACTCTTTGAGACCCTATGGACTGTAGCCCACCAGGTCCCTGTGTCCATGGGATTTCCCAGGCAAGAATACTAGAGTGGGTTGCCATGCCCTCCTGCAGGGGATCTTCTCAACCCAGGGATTGAACCTGGGTCTTCTGCATTGCAGGCAGATTCTTTACCATCTGAGATTTCCCTAGATATAAATAAAAGGAGTTTGAGGGGTTCCTGATTATGGTGAGGTGTATAAGGGGAGGTGAACTCTGCCTGACCAGGGAATCAAGCCTGACTGGCCATTGCATGCTGAGGCTTTGAGCAGCTGTGATGGCTCTGTGTTTTCCTGCCATTGGTGGAGAGGAGTGCTGGGGTGAGGGGTGGTCCCTGAGTTAATCAGACAACCGGCACTGAACTATCAACTGCAGCCTCTTGCAGCTGGAGAACTAGTTTTCTGGTGTTGCATGAATTCAGAAACCTTGGGAGTGTGGGGCAGGGAGAAAGCGCAGAGATTGAATTCTTATGATTCAAGAGGATGAGAAGGAGAAGCACATTTAATTTTGATTTAGTAATCATGCAACGTGATATTTCTTGTACCTGAGTAGTGAAGAGTAAAATTCCTTGCTACCTAAATAAACAAACAAGTGCAACTCAGGGATGAGCAATGTTGGGTGAAGTATGGAGCACACAGGGAGCACTTGGGAGGGGGAGGGAAGACCTCCTAGGGGGAGAGGTCCACCCTGAGAATGAGGAGCGTCAGCACGGAGAAGGGGTGTTGGGATGCACCAGGGAAAGGGAGGAGGAAGCATGCTCCAGGCAGAGAGAACAAAGGCACAAAGGCCAGATGGCAAAAGAGCAGGAGTCCCTGGAAATGTAGGGTGGCTGGACAAGATGCTACAGGGAGGAGGGTTGGCACCAGGTGAGCTAAGCTGGGGACAGGTCAGGAAGACCCCACTCTGGGAAACTGGGGCTTTATCCTGGGGACCATGGGGAAAACCATTACTGTGTTTTATGCAGAGGCATGAAGCTTCAATACTTTGACCACCTGATGTGAAGAACTGACTCACTGGAAAAGACCCTGATGCTGGGAAAGATGGAAGGCAGGAGGAGAAGGGGACGATAGAGGATGAGATGGTTGGATGGCATCACCGACTCAATGGACATGAGTTTGAGCAACCTCTGGGAGATGGGGAAGGACAGGGAAGCCTGGCGTGCTGCAGTCCATGGGGTTGCAAAGGATCAGACACGACTGAGTGACTGAACAACAACAATGAAAGGATGAGATGCAGGCTTTGGAAGATCACCCTGGTGGCCATGGGGAAAACAGACCATAGTGCAGCAAGACCAGTCAAAGGGAGGCAAGTCAAGAGGCCCTATCTGGTGTTCTGTGAAGCCTCATCAGAATACTATGAAGACTTCCCTGGTGGTCCAATGGTTAAGAACACTCCTTCTAATGCAGGGGACATAGGTTTGATCTCTGGTCCAGGAAGATCCCACAAGCTTCAGGGCAACTAAGCCTGTGCACCACAACTATTGAAGCCTGTGCTCTGCGACAAGAAAAACCACCACAATGAGAAGCCCACACACTGCAATGAAGAGTAACCCTCACTCACAGCAACCAGAGAAGGCCTGTGCGTAGCAGTGAAGATCCAGCACAGCCAAAAATGAATTAAAAGAAAAAGAACTCTCTGAAACACCTGTGCTGTGTGCTCAGATGCTCAGTTGTGTCTGACTCTTTGTGACTGCATGGATTGTAGATCTCCAAGCTCCTCTGTCCATGGGAATTCTCCAGGGAAGAATACTGGAGTGGGCTGCCATTTCCTTCTCCAAGGGATCTTCCCAACCCAGGGATCGAATCTGAGTCTCTTATGTCTCCTGCATTGGCAAGCAGGTTCTTAGTGCCACCTATGAAGCTTGTAGAAAGAACACATCTCTAATATATGGTAAGATGAGTACTTTAACATTTTCCTTGCTTTTGGTGAGGAGTAAAGCACTTAAGCCTTATTGTTTTCTCTGTAACTTTAGACCATGCTGTCTACAGTCATCAAAACTACTTTAAAGACTACACACAGAGAGAAAAAAAAGTATTCAAGGAGCCTCGGCCTGTTTTTCTGGTCTGTGAAGAGAACTCCTTTTGGGTCTTGAATCCATCATGAAGCATTATTGCTTATCTCTTCTAATGAGAAGTTACAGTTTATAAGATTGCCATTAAAGCTCTTGTCTAATTTGTTCAGAAAAGTTCACAGACTAATGGCCTCATGCACTTCCCTTCAGGTTTACATCACCTTTGGTAAGCACCATCAGCCACATGCAAACCCACTTTGCTGAACCATCACCAGGCCTACCCGTTTCCCCAAATGCCTAATGGTGTGTTATGGGAGACTATGCTGGGTGCCTTGCTAAACCCACTAGTGTTATGTTTACCTTGTTAGTAACTAAGTGTGGGGGCCATACCAAAAAAGGAATGAGGTTAATTATAGCTTATTTGTTAGTGAATATGTTATACAGCTCCTCGTGGCCACATCTTTCCTTTTCAGGCAAAACATTATTTGACAGTTTTTGATTCTTAGATTAACAGTACCTATATATAATAATAGATACAATAATAACCCCAATCATTGCCATTTTATTGAGTGCCTACTCTGTGCCTGGCATTGTATTAAGGGCTTTATTTACGTTATTCCATTCGATTTCTACTACAAGCCTAGGAAGTAGACTTGACTCCCAGATGGAGAGTGAGGGCCAGTTGTTTAATTGCTTTTCCAGATCCACATGGCTTGTATGAGACAGCTGGTATCAACTGCACATCTAATTTGTAAGCTCATGCTCATCACCACAACTCTGATCACCTGATGATATCCTGTGCAGATCAATAGTGCACTTTCCAAATGTTTACTGTGTCATCTGTCACATGCCTCCCTTCTCCAGGAACCACATCTTATTTCTCTTTTTACCCCCAGTGTACTTGTTACTCAAGAAGGTTTTCAATAAGGTTTTGTTGAGTAAATGCATTAAAAATGTCTTTCTGTAACCCACAGCATTACTATGTCTGAAAATTAGAAGGACTTCTGCCTTATCCAATACTCTTTTCTGGCCCACAGGGATTATAGACAGTGGCACAATTATCTCCGTGTTTCTGGCAATCAGGGCTTCTCATAATATCCTGTCTATCCAAAGCTTAAAGAGAGGAGTTGTCTTAACTTTTTTCAATCTGATGATTGTTACCTGTGCAGAGAACACAAGGCAAAAGGCAACATGGGTAGTTTCCTTTTCCTTCAGGGCCATTAACTTTTCACCAGTTACCAGATATGAACTGATGCTTACTATATTCTTTGTCTCTAAACACAAATTACTTCTCCTATTTCCTTTAACCATATTCTTTATGAAATGGGCAGCTATCTTTTTAAAAATTTATTTATTTATTTACTTTTGGCTGTGCTGGGTCTTCGCTGCTGTTCGGGCTTTTTTCTGGTTGCGGAGAGTGGAGGCTACTCTTCATTGTGGTACGTGGGCTTCTCTTTGCGGTGGATTCTCTTGTTGAGGAGCACAGGCTCTGGATGCATGGGCTCAGTAGTTGTGGTGCACCGGCTTAAGCTGATTCGTGGCATTGGGGATCGTCCCAGACCAGGGGTCAAACCTATGTCCCTGCACTGGCAGGCAGATTTTTAACCACTGGACCACCAGGGAAGTCCTGAATGGCCATCTTTAAATCCATAATACATTGGGGTGATGCATTTAAAACTTTGAACATTGACTACTTCTACGCCTAAAGTCTCATTTTTTTACTTATTCATGAAATAGCTATTTTAAAATATAATTTTTAATGATATTCAGAATAGTGGGAGAATAATTTGATAAATGCTACCTAACACTTTAAGAATTTTTGAATTATATGCATATACAATCTTAAAAATGGAGGAAAAAAGCAAAAATGATGGTTTTAATCTTTAAAATAGAAATATATTCTATTTTGGCTTTGACTAACATCTACCAATTTTTTGCCTCCTTGCCTTTTATGAATAACACACATACACACACACACACACACACACACACACACAAGAATACATGCTCAGCCAGTATGTTTTTCCAGGAGATAGTGGAGGACAGAGGAGTCTGGTATGCTGTAATCTAGGGGCTTGTAAAGAGGTGGGCATGACTTATTGACTGAACAACAGTATGCTTTGATAACTATCTCTTTCCAGATAGGAAATCTACGTTTTGGTCAGTAATTTGGAATATGTTGACATTCAACATATGTGGTCCCTCCCTTATTGGTCCCCAGGGAGGAAACCAGCTGACAGAAATCAAGATCTTCATCTACTCAAGAGTTGCACACATCAAATCGTAAATAGATGAATTTAGCAAATGCCAGAAACAACACTGAACTCAGGAGAGCCAACTAGGAAGAAATAAGCTGGGGCATCTCCAAGTCATAGAGGAGCCAGAAGAAAGTCAGACGTAAGGTGGGAGTGAATGGGATACCTGGATAAAGGAGATCAACTGGATGGTGATGAATGGAAACAAATTTTTGATGGTGAGCACACTGTAGTGTAGACAGAAGTAGAAATACAATGTTGCACACATTAAACTTTAAAAAAAAAGTCAGATGTGAATCTGGGCTAAAGAGAATACCATGGCAGACAAATGGAAAGAGATGTTTCTAAACAAGGTCTGTCCACGGATCTCATCAAGATTTGTCCATATTTTTTATCTCCCTTTTTGTCCATGTTGTGTCTCTCATAAAGTGGTAGAAGTTCATTGCTCCTTTAAGTGCTATTTATACACCTACTTAATTCATTTCGTTAATTCACTCATTAACCACCATTATTAGGAACATTACTAGGAACATAGTAGGTGTTAAGGATGCAAAAATGAGTTAAGTCAATATTTTCAGAGTAGCAAGTGAACCAACCATGCCCATCAATACACCTGTTCTTCATCATAACATAAAATGAAGCAATTAGAAAGCTCTAGCTCTGAATCAGTGTTACGGGCTATAAGAAAAGGGTACATTATTATGTGGTGTGCATGCTTATCAAAGTGCATTATAAACATATCATTAAGTATTTAAAATATAAAAGGTGCATATCTCAGCTTTACCAAGATATGATTACAAAATAAAGTCACCTGAATGTCCCAGACCTTACCAAGATGTACTGTTTGATAGACCTAAATAAAGTCACTGGTGTCTCAGACAGTAAATAATCTGTCAGGGTTTGATCCCTGGGTCACGAAGATCACCTAGAGAAGGGAATGGCTACCCACTCCAGTATTCTTGCCTGGAGAATTCCATGGACAGAGGAGCCTGGCGGGCTATAGTCCATAGGGCTGCAAAGAGTCGGACAGGACTGAGCAATGGAAGGGGGAAATAAAGTCATGCTTCTGATAATAAATTATTACATACTGAGTGCTCACTCATGAAATTAATTCTCTTCAATGTCTCTTTTCCACCCCCTTTCTATATACACACACATGCACATATATGCATTATTAGTACTATTATCTTTTGATTAAATCATTTGAGATAAGTTGCAAACACCATGACCTTTCACTTCTAAATACCTGGTCATTTATCCTAGACAACTAAATACTGAAGTACTCCTAAGGACAAGAACATTCTCTTACATAACCACAACTCAGCAATCAAACTCAGGAAATTGGCAACAGAGACACACTACTATTATCCAAAACACATCCCATATTCAAATTTTACCAAATATACCAATAAATTAAATGTCCTCGATGGCATTTATTCCTTGCATCCAGGGGTCAACCCCAGATCACACATTTTATTTGGTTGTTGAGTCTCTTGTCACCTTTGCTCCAGAATGACTTCTCAGTCTCTCCATGTCTTTTATGAACTTCACATTCTTGAGCACAGGCTCATAGTCTGTAGAATGTCCTTCCATTGGGTTCTCTGATTATCTTCCCAGGGTATTTTTCAGAGTTTTCTAGGGCGCTGCCTCATGTGTGATGTGGAGCCGGTCCTTCTGGTTCTTCTGTCTGGCTGGCTGACTTCACTGCCCTCCACGTGGCTGCTGCCACTGCTACCCTTGAACTTCAAGAGGAGGCTGGGTTGTCTCCTGCTGATGCCACCACTCGGATCCTTGCAGACCTCCAAGAAAGAGTGCTGCAGGTCCTAGCCTCTCACTCTAAACCCTGGGTAGTGCGTAAGCTGTGCGTAGTCATGTCAGACTCTTTTGTGAGACTCGCACAGACTGTAGCTCACCAAACTCCTCTGTCCATGGAGTTTTCCAGGCAAGAATACAGGAATGGGTTACCATTTCCTACTCCAGGGGAATTTTTCTGATCCAGGGATCAAACCTGTGTCTTCTACGTCTCCTGCATTGGCAGGCGGATTTTTTACTACTGCACCACCTGGGAAGCTGAGGGAAACCCTTGAAGATGCTCCTTAACTCTTCACAGCACACCTAAGGCCAGGCTATAACTTTTTAACAGAATTGCTTTCAATGCTTGAGGGTATCACAAGCATGTGTGCTAGTCACTCATTCGTGTCCGACTCTTTTGTGACCCCATGCACTCCTCTGTCCGTGGGATTTCTTAGGCAAGAATACTGCAGTGGGTCGCCACACCCTTCTCCAGGGTATCTTCCCAACCCAGGGATCAAACCCAGATCTTCTGCATTACAGGCAGATTCTTTACCATCTGAGCTACCAGGGAATCCTTTATCACAAGCATAACACAGAAAATAATGTCAAACAGCTACTGAGAAGTTAACTACTCTTGGGACTTCGCTGGTGGTCCTGTGACTAAGACTCCAAGCTCCCAATGCAGGGGGCCTGGGTTCCATCACGGGTCGGGGAACTAGATCCCACATGCCTCAACTGAGAGTTTGCATACCACAACTAAAGATCTCTCATGACACAACTAAGACCTGGGGCAGCCAAATAAATAAATAAATGAATTTTTTTAAAAAAATGAAAGAAAAGTTACGGTTCTTAGAGCTCACAGACTAAAACATGACCCCAGAGTCACTAAATAAAGTAGTTCCCACCTCCATATGGAAGGCTCAACTCACTCCACCACAAACGCCCCCATAATGTCCTTGCTAGGAAGTCCAGATTCAGCAATGTGCCAGGCCTGGGGGAAAAACACTGTCCTTGATGCCCTCGCTTCCTGATTTAGGTGGACTGTCTTCCCAGGATGAGCAATGCTAAGGAGACCCCCCTGCTTACCTGGGAACCTCACTTGTAAGCATTAGTTAGGCTCATCTAGCTAGGCAGGTCCCACTCTCCCACACCATGCTTACTAAAATTAGGCTGTCCGGTTTCACGCAACACTATACGTGGCCACCAAGAATCCAGCCTGGAAGGGCTACCACAAGGCAAATACAATTCCTTCAGAGCCGTTTTTTTCCTCCATCATGTGGTGCAGAGTAGTATGATCCTTGAGAAACCCCTACTACAGCCGGGTTTTCATTCCTGATTTCCCGTAAACAAATGCTTGGGTGCAAATCCATTGACACATCTCCCATGAACAACCAGCAATTTTCAGACATAAGAAATTCTAAATCTAGATTGAGAAAAAAAATTATAACCCTGTAGGAGCATAATTGAGCTTAAGATACACCCAATTTACATGACTAAATAGACTGTTCAAAGCATTTGCATTTGGGTTACTTCATCCCATTTTGGTCTTCTTTAAGAAAAACAGTGAGTACTTACTTGCCCTCATATCTATAGAATTAAAAGGCCCATTTAAATTATGTTTACAAAAACTGATTTAGCAGTTTGGCCCCAAAGGTAAATTCTAGTCTCTACCCAAGAGGTTGAAATGTCTTATAATTTCAAGACTGAAGGCTTTCTAGCCTCAACTATTTTTACTATTTCAAGGCAAATTTGCAGCTTCTTCAAATATGCCTTACCTTTCCAGCTTTGTCACCCCAGATCCTCTCCCATCTTGTGCTTCTGCCAAAAAAAAAATACTTTGCTGACTTGTGATTCCATCCCTCATCTTTTTACTTCCAGACTTCTGTGGGCCTCATGTCTTTAATACTCTCCCCACAGTGCTTCCCTGGTGGCTCGAAAGGTAAAGAATCTGCCTGCAATGCAGGAGACCCCGGTTTGATCCCTGAGTGAAGAAGATCCCCTGGAGAAGGGAATGGCTATGCTAAGTCGCTTCAGTCATGTCCGACTCTTTGTGATCCCATGGACTGTAGCCCACCAAGCTCCTCTATCCATGGGGAGTATTCTTGCCTGGAAAATCCCATGGACAGAGGAGCCTGGCAGGCTACAGTTCATGGGGTTGTGAAGAGTCAGACGTGACTGAGCAACTAACACTTTCATGACCCCAATCCCTCAAAATTTTACTCAGCCTTCAAAGACCTACTCAAATGTCATCTCTCAATCTTACCCATTGGATATGATACATCTTTTCTCTTAAAATCCCACAGCAGGGACTTCCCTGGCATTCCAGTGGTTAAGACTCAAAGTTTCCACTGCAGGGGGCACGGGTTTGATCCCTGGTCAGGGAACTAAGATCCTGTGTGTCATGCAGTGCGACCAAAAGAAAATAAATTAGATTGTGGTGATGGTTGCACAACATTATAAAAAAAGAAAAGAACTAATGTTTAATACTTAAAAAAAAATCCCATGGCACAATATTTGCATCTTCTTCTTTCTTATAGCAGTTATGTTCTACCTTATGCTGTAGTTACTAGGTTCATGTCTTATCTGTTCCACTTGATTTTTTCTGAGGCTGATGACAAATCCTTGCTCACATTTGTATATTCCCTGTTACCTCTCATGGTACCTTGTAAACAGTAGGTACTCAATATATTTTAGAGTTGAATTGAACTAAAACCTAGTCAATACAATATCTCACAGAAAACTGATAGCTCTGACCTAAATTACATCACATGGCAAATCTGAAAATATTAGTTTAAGAATGAAAGATGAAGTCTGTCGTCAATTTGCCAACCACAACTTTGGCTAAACACTAACAAAGACAGGCATTGTAAATAAAGCCCACTTCTAGTCAAAACTAATGGACATTTGATGACAGAGTAGAGCAACTGGATAGTAATGACTCCTGGGTTGGCAAGCTTGAGATTTATGAGAAAAGTATAATTCCCGCTAAATGAGCAATAAATTGCTTCTGTTCTCTCTGCTATTTTGTTGGCTATTCTGAAAGGAAAATAAAGTAGAAACAAGAACATAATAGACTAAACAAAGATCTTTAGAGACACATGTCTGGTGATGTTTTGGTCATTCAGTACAGTTCAGTCACTCGGTTGTATCCAATTCTTTGTGACCCCATAGACAGCAGCACACCAGGCTTCCCTGTCCATCACCAACTCCCAGAGTTCACCCAAACCCAAGTCCATTGAGTCGGTGATGCCATCCAACCATCTCATCCTCTGTCGTCCCCTTCTCCTCCCACCTTCAATCTTTCCCAGCATCAGGGTCTTTCCCAATGAGTCAGTTCTTCACATCAGGTGGCCAAAGTACTGGAGTTTCAGCTTCAGCACCAGTCCTTCCAATGAATATTCAGGACTGATTTCCTTTAGGATGGACTAGCTGGATCTCCTTGCAGTCCAAGGGACTCTCAAGAGTCTTCTCCAACAACACAGTTCAAAAGCATCAATTCTTCGGTGCTCAGCTTTCTTTATACTCCAACTCTCACATCCATACATGACTACTGGAAAAACCATAGCTTTGACTACATGGACCTTTGTTGGCAAAGTAATGCCTCTGCTTTTTAATATGCTGTCTAGGTTGGTCATAGCTTCTCTTCCAAGGAGCAAGCGTCTTTTAATTTCATGGCTGAAATCACCATCTGCAGTGATTTTGGAGCCCCTCAAAATAAAGTCAGCCACTATTTCCACTGTTTCCCCAACTATTTGCCATGAAGTCATGGGAATGGATGCCATGATCTCAGTTTTCTGAATGTTGAGCTTTAAGCCAACTTTTTCACTCTCCTCTTTCACTTTCATCAAGAGACTCTTTAGTTCTTCTCTTTCCGCCATAAGGGTGGTGTCATCTGCATATCTGAGGTTATTGATATTTCTCCCGGCAATCTTGATTCCAGCTTGTGCTTCATCCAACCCAGCATTTCGCATGATGTACTCTGAATATAAGTTAAATAAGCAGGGTGACAATATACAGCCTTGACGTACTCTTTCCCTATTTGGAATCAGTCTGTTGTTCCACGTCCAGTTCTTACTGTTGTTTCTTGACCTGCATGCAGACTTCTCAGGAGGCAGGTCAGGTGGTCTGGTATTCCCATCTCTTGAAGAATTTTCCACTGTCTGCTGCGATCCACGTAGTCAAAGGCTTTCGCATAGTCAATAAAGCAGAAGTAGATGTTCTTCTGGAACTCTCTTACTTTTTTGATGATCCAACAGATGTTGGCAATTTGATCTCTGGTTCCTCTGCCTTTTCTAAATCCAGCTTGAATATCTGGAAGTTTATGGTTCATGTACTGTTAAAGTCTGGCTTGGAGAATTTTGAGCACACTTTGCTAGCGTATGATATGAGTGCAACTGTGCAGTAGTTTGAACATTCTTTGGTATTGCCTTTCTTAGGGATTGGAAGGAAAACTGATCTTTTTTGGTCCTGTGGCCACTGCTGAGTTTTCCAAATTTGCTGGCATATTGAGTGCAGCACTTTCACAGCATCATCTTTCAGTATTTGAAATAGCTCAACTGGAATTCCATCACCTCCACTAGCTTTGTTCGTAGTGCTGCTTCCTAAGGCCTACTAGACTTAGCCTTCCAGGATGTCTGGCTCTAGGTGAGTGATCACACCATTATGGTTATCTGGGTCATGAAGATCTTTTTTGTATAGTTCTCCTGTGTATTCTTGTCATCTCTTCTTAATATCTTCTGCTTCTGTCAAGTCCATATCATTTTTGTCCTTTATTGTGCCCATCTTTGCACAAAATGTTCCCTTAGTATCTCTAATTTTCTTTCCCATTCTATTGTTTTCCTCTATTTCTTTGCGTTAATCACTGAGGAAGTCTTTCTTATCTCTCCTTGCTATTCTTAGAACTCTGTATTCAAATGGGTGTATCTTTCCTTTTCTCCTTTGCCTTTAGCTTCTCTTCTTTTCTCAGCTATCTGAAAGACCTCCTCAGACAACCATTTTGCCTTTTCACATTTCTTCTTCTTGGGGATGGTCTTGATCACCGCCTCTTGTGCAATTTCTGGCACCCTACCAGACTTATTTTGAACTACCAGACTTGTTCAAAACAGAAAGGAGTACATCGAGGCTGTATATCGTCACCCTGCTTGTTTTACTTATATGCAGAGCACACCATGAGAAATGCCAGGCTGGATGAAGCACAAGGTACAATCAAGTCTAGGTTTGTCATAGCTTTTCTTCCAAGGGGCAAGCGTCTTTTAATTTCATGGCTGCAGTCACCATCTGCAGAGATTTTGGAGCCCCCAAAAATAAAGTTTCCAAATGTTTCCATTGTTTCCCCATCTATTTGCCAGGAAGCGATGGATGCCATGATCTTCGTTTTTTGAATGTTGAGTTTTAAGCCAGCTCTTTCACTATCTTCTTTCACTTTCATCAAGAGGCTCTTTAGTTCCTCTTTGCTTTCTGTCATTAGGGTAGTATCATTTGCATATCTGAAGTTGTTGATAATTCTCCTGTCAATCTTGATTCCAGCCTGTGCTTCATCGAGCACAGCATTTTGCATGATGTGCTCTGCATATAAGTTAAATAAGCAGGGTGACAATACACAGCCTTGATGTACTTCTTTCCCAGTTTCAAACCAGTATGGTAGTTCAAAATCAGTCTGGTAGGGTGCCAGCAATTCCACCTGCTCTGCTCTACTTAAGAACTGCGTGCCTGAATGGCCCTCAAACTCCCCTGCAGTATTAAGAGTTCAAGAAGTTGCATCAGATTGTTGGCAGAGCACTCAGACAGAAACACGGGTCAGGAGGGAGAGGGAAGAGACAAGACGGGATGTGCTGTCAAAAGTGCTTAAGTGCCAGGTGTGGAGGCATGGAGGGTCTGGCCCCAGGACCAGGAACTCAATCTATGCCTCTACCCTGTGACTCATCTGAGCTCTTCCCACAACACTGTAGTGGAAAGTTATAGAGATCACAAGGTTCTAGGGAGCCCTTCTAATGCACCACTTTGGGGATCCAAGATTTTTATATTAATGCCCAAGAGGGTGGGATTTATAGAGAAAGAGAGCACTATTCATTTGTCTGCCTTCAGCTGCAGGGGCAAGAAAGCAAAAATACAAGTTATTCACCTAGAAAACTGAATGATTTCAGGGTAGAAAACTTCAAACATGAATGAATTCAGTAGTTTGACCCTCCCTGTCAAAAGCTAGCCTCTTTTTTTCTTCCTTGGGTCTGACTTCATTCTCAGGCTGACTCCATGCCCAGGCATACTTCCTATGTCTTTCTAAGAGGAGAAAGAGCTTATTTCTCAGTAATTCCAACAAAGATCTCAGGTCTGGCTCTGTTTGGACTGGTTTAGTCATATGTCTTCTTGTTGTTTAATTGTTTAGTCGCTAAGTCAGGTTCGACTCTTTTGCAGTGCCATGGACCGTAGCCTGCCAGGCTCCTCTGTTCATGGCATTTTCCAGGCAAGAATACTGGAGTGGGTTGCCATTCCCCTCCAGGGGATCTTCCCAACCCAGGGATTGAACCTACATCTCATGCATGTCCTGCATTGCAGGTGGATTCTTTACCACTGAGCCACTGTGGATATAATTATATGCATATATGTATCTATGGATTCATCAATATATATACACTGTGTATTGATCTGATGTTGCAGATGGCATGTCACTCATAATTTGGGGGGTTGTAATGATTACAGTGTTAAACTGTAGCCATTCATTCCTTGTAACGTTTATAATTAACAATCATATAGCATTTACCTGTCTCAAGCCTTGTTCTGAGTATTTTCCTGATGTTAGCTCAATTAATTCTCACAACAATTCTATGAGACAGTGCAGAGCTCCCCAAGAGATCTCCTTTGGCTCAACCAAACTCTCCAACTCACCAAGTGACAATGGCCCACCAGCATATTCAGGATACAGGAGAGGAACCAAAGCTCACCAGCTGGGCGCTTCAGACACTTCTCTTCCAGGGCAGTTCTTGAAACAGTCCAAAGACCTGGGGGCAGGAAAGAGTCCCACGTGGGTTCAGTGCAAGATCTGCTTGTCTTAGAAGCCTCATTCTTCACCAGAGCCAATACCTCTGGCAGGGCTTTCCCCCGTTTTAATTAATAGATGTATTTTAGAGTTTTAAGTTTCAGAAAAACTGAGAAGAAAGTACAGTTCACATATACTCAGTCCTATTACACATAGGTAGGTAGGTAGGTTTAGCCCCCAAGTCGTGTCCGACTCTTGCGACCCCTTGGACTGTGGCCTGCCAGGCTCATCTGTCCACAGGATTTCCCAAGCAAGAATATTGGAGTGGGTTGCCATTTCCTCCTAAACCTGGGTCTCCTGCATTGCAGGCAGACTATACCAGCAGAGCCACTAAGGAACCCCATACACACATAGTTTCCCTTACTGTTAACATCTTACATTAGTGTGGTCCATTTGTTACACTTGATGAATAAATGAAGACACACTGTTATTAACTAAAGTCCTAGAATACTATCAGGGTTCACTCTGGGAGTACATTCGTTGGTTTTGACAAATGCATACTGTCATACATCCATCATGGTAACCTCATACAGAGTAGTTTAACTATTTTAAAACCCCCATGTATTTCACTTCTTCATCCTTCCTTCTTCCCTCAGATGCCTGGTAACCACCGATATTTTCATTCTCTCCATTTTGCCTTTTCCATAGTGTCATGTAGTTGCAATCATATAATATGTAGCCTTTTCAGTCTTCTTCATTTAGCAATATGCTTTGAACATCTCTCGATGTCTTTACCTGGTTTAGTAACTCATTTCTTTTTATTGCTGAGTAACATTCCACAGCATGGATGTACCACAGTGTGTCTACCCATTCACCTACCAAAGCATTTGGTTGTTTCCAAGTTTTCACAGTTGTGAACAAAAGCTGCTATAAACATTCATGTATAGGTTTTCGGGTGGGCCTAAGCATTCAGCTCATTTGGGTAAATACCAAAGAGCATGATTCCTGGATCATATCTCCTGTAGGATTTTTATAGACAGAACTACAAAGATCCTGAAAAGTGCAAGCCTAGTTTTAAGGGTCACCATACTCAGGGAAGCCCAGAGTTTGGCATGCCCATAAATGCCCATCAGACATTCATAGATTTTTTTCTACTTCATTCCAGTCCAGATGCAATTTACCATTCAGGGTTCATTGTTACCATGAAGAACAATGTCTAATAACACAGTTGACATTTCTACTTTCATCGGTTGGATAGTCAACTAATGTTTTAGTCTCACAGATGGATAATAGGTTTTGTTAAACCCTCTGCTCACAGCTATGTATTTTTATTTCCTCCACTTTTCAAATGAAGAAACCAAGGCTCAGAGAGTACCCAAGATCACATAGCTGGCAAAAAGTGAAACCAAGAATTAGATGGAGGCATTTGACCCCAGAGCCTGTGCTGCTAAACATTGTGTTATACTGCCTCAAGCATTACTTGCCTTCTTATAAATGGAGGTAATGTTTATGTAAATAAGTCATGGGTTAATACGCCTAGAGTATTAGATTATGAGCCTGTTACCATGAAAGTTGCTGTCAGGCTGATTTTATCTAAAGGCCTCTCTATCCCTGTGCTCCGGGGGAAATTTTTTTCAAAGCCTCTCATTTTCAGAGGGTGGGGAAGTCCCCAGGGTTTCTGGGGACTCTCACCCACTTAAGGCCTCCAGATCTCCTCTGACTCAGGCCCTAGCATCAGAACTCATTGTCTCTATTTTATTTCCCACAAAAACCATGATGCAGAATTTGGCTGCTTTACTGGTTTTCATGAGAAATGCTGTCACTTCGAGCTTTTGTGATTTTGTAAAATTTCCTGAAGGTGTATGAGGTCACTGAGTCACCTTGCTTAGTTCATCATATTCCAGAAAACATGACTTTTGTTCAAGTTCATTTCCCTTCTCTTCCTTTCCCTCCCTTCTCCTTCTGCGTCACCTCAATTGCAAATAAATCTCTTTTGACTCTTCTTTCCTCAGAAGACTTCAAAGCATCTATACCCTCCCAGGGAAGTATTGCTTTTTCTCTACAGGTTTCCAGGGACTATATCCATAAGAAAGGGTACATTTGTTATATAATAATTTTTCGCATCTCACTATATTACAATCGATTTAGCTGATTAGCAGTCCATTCTGATAGGGCTTCAGTGACTCTATTTGATAACAATGATACAATGACCAAAACATCTGGAAAAGAAGAGGAAGCTAAAGGCAAAGGAGAAAAGGAAAGATATACCCATTTGAATACAGAGTTCCAAGAATAGCAAGGAGAGATAAGAAAGACTTCCTCAGTGATCAATGCAAAGAAATAGAGGAAAACAATAGAATGGCAAAGACTAGAGATCTCTTCAAGAAAATTAGAGATGCCAAGGGAACATTTCGTGCAAAGATGGGCACAATAAAGGACAAAAATGGTATGGACCTTACAGAAGCAGAAGATATTAAGAAGAGATGGCAAGAATACACAGAAGAACTATACAAAAAGGATCTTCATGACCCAGATAACCACGATGGTGTGATCACTCACCTAGAGCCAGACATTCTGGAATGCTAAGTCAAGTAGGCCTTAGGAAGCATCACTACGAACAAAGCTAGTGGAGGTGATGGAATTCCAGTTGAGCTATTTCAAATCCCAAAAGATGACACTGTGAAAGTGCTGCACTCAATATGCCAGCAAATTTGTAAAACTCAGCAGTGGCCACAGGACTGGAAAAGGTCAGTTTTCATTCTAATCCCTAAGAAAGGCAATGCCAAAGAATGTTCAAACTACTGCACAATTGCATTCATCTCACACGTTAGCAAAATAATGCTCAAAATTCTCCAAGCCAGGCTTCAACAGTACATGAACCGTGAACTTCCAGATGTTCAAGCTGGATTTAGAAAAGGCAGTGGAACCAGAGATCAAATTGCCAACATCCACTGGATCATCAAAAAAGCAAGAGAGTTCCAGGAAAAACATCTACTTCTGCTTTATTGACTATGCCAAAGCCTTTGACTGTGTGGATCACAATAAACTGTGGAAAATTCTTAAAGAGATGGGAATACCAGACGACCTGACCTGCCTCCTGAGAAATCTGCATTCAGGTCAAGAAGCAACAACTAGAACTGGACATGGAACAACAGACTGGTTCCAAATAGGGAAAGAAGTACGTCAAGGCTGTATATTGTCACCCTGCTTATTTAACTTATATGCAGAGTACATCACGTGAAATGCTGGATTGGATGAAGCACAGCTGGAATCAAGATTGCTGGGAGAAATATCATTAACCTCAGATATGCAGATGATACCACTCTTATGGCAGAAAGCGAAGAGGAACCAAAGAGCCTCTTGATGAAAGTGAAAGAGGAGAGTGAAAAAGCTGGCTTAAAACTTAACATCCAGAAAACTCAGATCATGGCATCTGGTCCCATCTGCTGCTGCTGCTAAGTCACTTCAGTTGTGTCTGACTCTGTGCGACCCCATAGATGGCAGCCCACCAGGCTCCCCCGTCCCTGGGATTCTCCAGGCAAGAACCCTGGAGTGGGTTGCCATTTCCTTCTCCAATGCATGAAAGTGAAAAGTGAAAGTGAAGTTGCTCAGTCATGTCCAACCCTTAGTGACCCCATGGACTGCAGCCCACCAGGTTCCTCCGTCCATGGGATTTTCTAGGCAAGAGTACTGGAGTGGGGTGCCATTGCCTCTGGTCCCATCATTTCATGGCAAATAGATGGGGAAACAATGGAAACAGTGGGTAACTTTGTTTTGGGGGCTCCAAAATCACTGCAGATGGTGACTGCAGCCATGAAACTAAAAGACGCTTGCTCCTTGGAAGAAAAGCTATGACCGGCCTAGACAGCATATTAAAAGCTTAGACATTTCTTTGCCAACAAAGATCCGTACAGTCAAAGCTATGGTTTTTCCAGTAGTCATGTACGGATGTGAGAGTTGGACTATAAAGAAAGCTTTATAGAGTGCTGAAGAATTGATGCTTTTGAACTGTGATGTTGGAGAAGATTCTTGAGAGTCCCTTGGACTGCAAAGAGATCCAACCAGTCCATCCTAAAGGAAATCAGTCCTGAATATTCATTGGAAGGACTGATGCTGAAGCTGAAACTCCAGTACTTTGGCCACCTGATGTGAAGAACTGACTCACTGGAAAAGACCCTGATGCTGGGAAAGATTGAAGGCAGGAGGAGAAGGGGTGACAGAGGATGTGATTGTTCGATGGCATCTCTGATTCAATGGACATGAGTTTGAGCAAGCTCCAGGAGATGGTGAAGGACAGGGAAGCCTGGCATGTTACAGTCCATGGGGTCACAAAGAGTCAGACACGACTGAGTGACTGAACAGCAACAACCAGACTGAAGAGACAAAAGTGAGTCTCCAGCAACAGGATGTGAAACTGGAAACTCCCAGCCTGACCATCCTGTGCCTTCCAAGCTCAGCTCCTATTTATCGATTTGATTTGACTCATGTTCTTGTCTGTCTTAACTCTTGGTTAATCGCAACTCTCTTCTATTAAAAAAAATTTATTTTTAATTGGAGGATAATTGCTTTACAACATTGTTTTGGTGTCTGCCATACATCAACATGAATCAGCCATAGGTATATATACATCCCCTTCCTCTTGAACCTCTCTTCCTCCTCCCACCCAATCCTACCCTTCTAGGTTGTCACAGAACCCTGGGTTGAGCTCCCTGAGTCATACAGCAAATTCCCACTGTGTATCTGTTTTACATGAGTAGCGTCTATGTTTCCATGCTACTCCCTGAATTCGTCCCACTCTCTCCTTCCCCTACTGTGTCCACAAGTCTGTTCTCTATGTCTGAATTGCATCTCTCCTCTTAATATGGTTTTACTCGTACACTTTGGCACATACTCTTACACCGCCTGGGGTAATGATTTTTTAAACTTCCCTTGATGCTTTGGATCCTCTTCATTCCTCTAAGTTGTCCCTGGAAGAAGGCAGGTCTTGTACATTCTGTTTCAGCCTGATGCATGGGACCTGGACACTGGTGAAGTCTAATTACTATGAAATAGAGCTACTTGGTTTACTCTGACTCAAGCTCACAATGTATCAGTGTGTCTCTGACCTGCACCGAAAGACAACTTGGGAATTCTTTCCCTCCCTTGCCAGGGTTCCAGTCGACCTCTGGAGTTTTGCATCCTGCTCAGAGGACTGTCCTCATGCAGTGATCAGATGTGTACTGGGCAAAGTCTAAAGCACATGCAGGGGATTTCTCATTTACATGAGGAATTAATGGGTGATGGATGAGATCTTGAAGCACAAACTGAAAAATATTCTTACTCATGTAATGGAGCAATTTTCTTTAATATGTTAACCCATTTAGTCCAGCACACTTTCTGGATACTTTCTTGGTGTCCCTTTCAGGAACCATACCTCCAATCTACTGGATGGACACACTCTGGGCAACCAGGTGATCTTTTAGATAACTATGATGGTAGAATTCAGGTGTAAGATACATGAAACAAATAGTAACAGCAAAAACATACTGAACATCTTCTATATGCAAGGCACAAGAGAGGTGCTAGTGGTTCAAATCGTAAAACATTGAATTAAAATATTATCACATAATATGTATAAAATAGATAACCAATGAGAACATACTGTATAGTACAGGGAACTCTACTTAATGCACTGGGGTGACCTGAATGGGTAGGAAGTCCAAAAGGGAGGGTATATATGTGTGTGTGTATATATATATATATATACACACACACACACATATATATACACACACATATATATATACACACACACATATATATACACACACATATATATATATGTATAGTTGATCCACTCGCTGTACAGTAGAAACAAACACAATATTGTAAAGCAACTATAAGTGTTAGTCGCTCAGTTGTGTCCGACACTTTGCAACCCCACGGATTATATCCTGCCAGGCTCCTCCGACCGTGGGATTTCTCAGGCAGGAATAACTAGAGCGGGTAGCCATTTCCTTCTCCAGGGGATCTTCTTGACTCAGGGATTGAACCCAGGTTTCCTGCATCACAGGTAGATTCTTGACTATCTGAGCTGTGAGGGAAGCCCATAAAGCAACTATATTCCTATAAAAGTTAATTAAAAAAATAAAGCATTATCAAAAATTGTGAAATGTTCTTTGAACAAAAAGCACAGGAGGCAGAGACAGAATAACAGGGGAAAATGACCATTCAGGGAAGGCCTTTCTGAGGAGGTGATGTGAATTAGGGAAAAAAAAAAATGAGAAGACAATGATCATGTAAGCAGTTGAAGGAAGGGAGAATGTTACAGCCAGAAAGAACAGCATATGCAAACTCCCTGGGGAAGGTGTGTTGAAGAAACAAAGAGAATCAGAGTTGCTGATGGATAGTGAGCAAGGGGCAGAAGAACCAAAGACGAAGTGAGATATGGTTAGTGGCAGGAGGGAAGGCTGTAGAGAGCTTGCATATAATTCTATCTGAAATAATGAAGCCACTGAAATGGGAGAATATCATGAAATGATTGAAATTCCAAGTCATCCTTGTTTCGAAGTGCATGGAGAATAGGTCATAGGACACAGAAGAGAAAGCGAGGTTTCTCCATCCTCTTGGTGGTTGAATCAATACGACTTCCTGCTGGATTCTATCTGAGAAGTGAGCAAAAGGGAAAGCAAGTATGACTTAGATTTCTCGATTGAAAGTCTTAGTTAATGACACCATCACGGGGAAACCTGAGGGGAGAACACACTTGCAAGAAAGAGCGGAAATGCATTCGGGTTTTGGAATTAAGTTTCAGCTGTGTGTGAGACAGACAGAAGGGGAAGTCCAGTGGGAAGCCAGAAGACACACCTGGAACCTGGAAGGGGAAGTCTGATCTGGAGGAAGGGATTTGGGAGTTATCAACATACAGATGGCATTTCAAGCTGTGGGATACATAGAAATCTATTTTACTTCTATACACTCATAACAAAAGATCAGACAGAGAAATTAAAGAAATGCTCTCCTTTACCATCCCATCAAAAATAATGAAATACCTAGGAATAACCTACCTGAGGAAGCAAGAGATCTGTACTCCAAAAACTACAAAATGCTGGTGAAAGAAAGCAAAGATGACATAAACAGATGGAAAGATATACCATGTTCTTAGATTTGGAGAATCAATATTGTCAAAATGAGTATACTACCCAAGATTTGATGCAATCCCTATCAAATTACCAATGGCATTTTTCACAGAATTAGAACCAAAAAAAAATATTAAAATTTGTATGGAGACATAGAAGATCCCAAATGCCAAAGCAATCTTGAGGTGGGAAAAACAGAGCTAGAAGAATCAGGCTCCCTGACTTTAGACTATACTGCAAATCTACAGTCATCAAAACAGTATGGTACTAGTACAAAAATAGAAATATAGATCAACGGAATAGGACAGAAAGCCTAGAAATAAACCTATGCACCTATGGTGAATTAATCTACAAAAAAGGAGGCCAGAATATATAATGGAGAAAAGATAGTCTCATCAATAAATGGTGCTGGGAAAACTGGACAGCTACATGTAAAAAAATGAAATTAGGACATTCTTTAACACCTTACACAAAAATAAACTCAAAATGGATTAAAGAAAAATATAAGACTATATACTGTAAAGCTCTTAAGAGGAAAAATAGAAGACCCTTTGACATAAATCACAGCAATATGTTTTTTGACCCATCTCCTAGAGTAATGGAAATAAAAACAAAAATTAACAAATAAAAATAAACAAAACAAAAAAACCACAAACAAAACAAAAAGGCAACCTACAGAATGGGAGAAAATATTTGCAAATGTTGAGACTGACCAGGAGTTAATCTCCCACATTTACAAACAGCTGAATGACTCAGCAGGTAAAGAATCCACCTGCAATGCAGGAGACACAGGAGACACGGGTTCAATCCCTGGGTTAGGAAGATCCCCTGAAGAAGGAAATGGCAACCCACTCCAGTATTCTTGCCTGAAAAATCCCATAGACAGAGGAGCCTGGCAGGCTACAGTCCATGGGGTTGCAAAGAGTCCAACACAACTGAAGCGACTTAGCACACATGTGGTTCAATATAAAAACAAACAAACAAACAACCCAATCAAAAACTGGGCAGAAGACCTAAACAGACATGTCTCAAAAGAAGAAATAGGGATGGCCAAGAGACACATGAAAAGATGTCAGCATCACTAATTATTAGAGAAATGCAAATCAGAGCTACAATGAGATATCACCTCACACCAGTCAGAATGGCCATCATCAAGAATTCTATAAACAATAGTAAATACTGGAGAGAGTGTGGAGAAAAAGGGACCCTTTTACACTGTTGGTAGGAATGTAAATTGGTATAGCCATTATGGAGAATGGCATGGGGGTGCCTTAAGAAACTAAAAATAGAGCTACCATATGATACAGCAGTCCTACTCCTAGTCACATATCTGGAGAAAAACATGGTTCGAAAGGATACATGCACCCCAATATTTACTGCAGTGCTGTTTACAAAAGCCAAATCATCGAAGGAACATAAATGTTCACCAACAGATAAATGGATAAAGAAGATGTGTTACATATATACAATGGGATATTACTCAGCCATTAAAAAGAATGAAATAATGCCATTTGCAGCAACATGGATGGAACTGGAGAGTGTCATACTAAGTGAAGTACGTCAGACAGAGAAAGAAAAATATTGTAAGATATTGCTCATAGGTGGAATCTAAAAAAATTATATAAATGAACTTATTTACAAAACTAAAACAGACTCACTGACTTAGAGGATGAATTTTTTGGTTACCAGGGAGCAAGAGCACAGTGGAGGGCAAGGAGGCAGTATAGATTAGGAGTTTGAGTTTGACATGTCTACTCTGCTATATTTAAAACAGATAATAACCATGGCCTACGGTATAGCACAGGGAACTCTGCTCAATACCCTGTAATAACCTAAATGGGAAAAGAATTTGAAAAAGAATAGACACACGTATATGTGTAACTGAATCACTTTGCTGTATACCTGAAACTAACACGGAATTGTTAATCAACTATACTGCAATTAAAAAATAAAATAAAACCATGGTAACAGGTGAGGTCCCCAGGAGACTGTGTGGTAGGAAACTAGGAGAGAAGGGCCCTTGGGCCCGGCCCCTCCCCTCAAGTCTTCTTCATAGTTCCTAGTCCTTCCCTCTTTAGGCTCTTCCGTAAGCAAAAGATAGAGTGCCCCTCTTCCCTCTCACTAAGGAACCTAATGGCCTCTGAACAACTGAGGCAGTCCTGGTCATCCTCTCAGAAAGCCTAGGCCTTAAGCCTGGCCCCATACTTCTGTCTTTTACTCTTTGAGATAAGTTTCTTCCCCAAGCTTCTCAGATGGACAAATGATCTTTATGCTCAGAAAAGAAAAGAAGGAAGGAAGAAACCCCAAACAACATTGCTGTCAATGCCCAGCTAAGCAACTACATCAACTAACAAACACTAGCCTGAGCTCTCAGAAAGGAGATTACTTCACTGTCCAAGTCTCGAGCGATTGTCTGCTGTACCGCTATTGGTCTTGGGGTGAATCATGCTTCCAGACTGCTCTGCTGCGCTGGGGCAGTGTTTCAGGGTGTAGCATGGATCGCATGCAAGGCTGAAACAAGATACCTTGACTGGCTCAGGGCCAACCACAACCACCCTGGATAAGCGTCTGTTTCATTGAAAGTGGGTCATGAAGCTGACAGCGCACCTGTAAAGACATCACGTATCCTTCTGTGTGGTGTGTGAGCTTCAAAGAGTCCATCGTGTAATTATCTGCTCTCCTTATGTGAAATGGTCAGGATCTTCTCTTATCTCTCTGTGGAAACTCCCTCCTCTTGGCAGACTCACCCTCTTGCCTTCTCCCACCAATAGCTCCCAGACTGAGCTGGGAATGAATTCCTATTCCAGAAAGAAGCAAACAGGAAGTGTCCCGGTTGTGGCTGTGGATTACCCGCAACACTGGGGTTTCCTTTCAGTTTTCCGCACCTCAACTTTGTTCGTCTTGCCCTGTCCTCTTCCTTCCAGTACAACATCAAGCCACTCTTCTGGCCTTTCTCTGCAGCGCTTAAGGCTATTTGTTTCTGCCCTTCCTAATGGGTTCCTACCCTACCATCTCCCCTGAGCAGTTATTACTGTGCTGCTCAGATTAGTGGTCTGATTCACAGCTTTGTCACGAGTCTTTACTCATATGAGCGTCCAGGCCCCTTGCTCCTTATCAGGTTGCAGACCTGCTGTGCAGCCTAGGTCTACAACCTGGGCCAGCTTTTTGCTCTGCCAGCCCCAGCTTCCTGCCTGTCTTTCTGCTAAGCCACCAACCCTACAGTTCCTCTGCTGTCATGCAATGCACGCGTGCACACTGCTTTTTGTTTCATGACTGCTCTGAATTTGTGCATGCTGTTGTTGTGCATCTTTATTTCATGTTTCACGAAATTTTGGCTCACCAGTTATCTACTCCATCTCTGACTGCTTCCTGCCAAGAGGGTCTCCCTCCTGCAGCTTTGCCCTGGTGGTCAGCATGGATGTGCATCGTTGCACCTAAGCGGGGTTGCCACTGCTTCTTAGAAGTATGTCTTACTCCTGTCCTAGGAATGCTGCTTCATGTTAGCTCATCATCCAGAGTTTCTTGGGTAATCTGCATGCAGCCAGCATGTGCAAAGATTAAGCCAGGGTGGGACTAATAAACTGGTGGGTTCCAGCCTTCATTGATGCCTGGGTGAACATATAAATGAAGAATCGAGGAAAAGCTATGAATCAGATCACTAGTCTGATCAGCACAGACTAGTTAAGATGTATCTATATATCCAAATAAGTTTTAACTTTTACCACCAAAAAAGCCATGAGTCAGAACTTGAAAAGTGTGTGACTTTCAAGACTTAAAAAGAACCTCAGGTCCCCATCTTTTGATGGATAGGAGGCTAGACCCCAAGGGAGGCATATTCTCCAATACTCACTTAAGATGTGATCCAGGAGGATGTTAGAGAGTCAAAGTATACTCAGTCAAAGTATACTCAGGAGTCTCTGCTCCTGAGTAGGGGTTCCTTATAACATTTACCCAGTGGGATTTAGGAGTTCTAAATGACTGCTGAATGTTTATCATACTTTCCCAAGCTTTAGTGCAGAGAGAATATTAAGGCATGAAGAGAAAATACTAGAGCAACCGGGGGCGGGGGGTAGGGGGTGGCGGGGTAGAGATACTGAGAACAAAGGGAATGAGAAATTATGGCTAAGCAATTAGATTCTCTTTGGGATTATTTAAGGAATACAATTTGGGATTACATTTAAGTATGCTGCCTGCTGGGTTATACCCCAGAATATAACCCCTTGCAGGCACTGCTCTCAACAGTTGCAGTGAAACAAACCACACTGGGTGTCAGTCGTCATCAGGAACCGCCATACTCATCCTCCACACATCAACCAGACTGATCCTCACAAATGTGAATGATGACACTCTATTCCCCCCATTGAGATCCTCCAATGGCTTTAAAGATGTTTTAAAAAAATAATTTACTTATTTATTTGGCTACATTGCGTCTTAGTTGTGGCATGCAAGATCTTTCACACTGGGGTGCATGGGCCAGTCCCATGGGCCAGGCTTGGTTGCCCCATGGAATATGGGATATCTTAGTTCCCTAGGACTTCCCTGGTAGCTCGGTTGGTAAAGAATCCACTTGCAATGCAGGAGATTCCAGTTCAATTACTGTGTCAGGAAGATCCGCTGGAGAAGGGGTAGGATACCCAGTCTAGTATTCTTGGGCTTCCCTTGTGGTTCAGCTGGTAAAGAATCCGCCTGCAATGCAGGAAACCTGAGTTCAATCCCTGGGTTGGGAAGATCCCTTTAGAAGGGAAAGACTACCCACTCCAGTATTCAGGTCTGGAGAATTCCATGGACTGTATAGTCAAGGGGGTCGCAAAGAGTTGGACACAACTGAGCAACTTTCACTTAGTTCCCCAGCCAGGGATTGAACCCAAGTCCCCTGCATTGGAAAGTGGATTCTTAACCACTGGGCCACCAGGGAAGTCTCTCTCTCTCTAAGGTTAAATTTAAGCTCTTTTAACCTGGTATCCGAGGCTCTTCACCATGTGATCCCTATTGTCTTCTGCAGCCTTGTTTCTCACTCACTTCCTTTTGTCTATACTTCAGGAACACCAAAGTGTTGTGAGTTTCTTGCTCATACCATGATACTTCTCTTTATTCATACTTTCCTAGAATCCCCTCCTTCCTTTTTGCCTGGTTAACTCCTACTAAGTGCTTAGGATGATTCAAGTGCCATCTCAAAGAAGTCAGTGCTGTCTTCCAGTATGATTAATTGTTCTTGACTCACCCCAAGCCCTTGCATATCCATCATTAAACTTATCACTTGGCATTCCAATTATTTATTTATGTGTAGCTTTTGTTCTTCAGAGTTTGGCAGGTGCTCAGTAAGTGCTTCTTTAATAAATATTTCTGAAAGACAGGGCCAGTGACCACAGAGAATGTGCGTGGGGATCCTTCCCAGAGAGGTTAACAGAGGTTTAGTAAATGTTTCTCGAGTAAGTGGCAGGTGAACAGTTTGTTGCTGAAATAGCAGAATCTGACCACACTTTACAGTCCTTACCTGCATGGCAGTAATGCCAATAATGGGTCATAATTTCTAGAACTTCTTATTTTTACTTGATAGGTTACTGAAATCCTGATGGTATAAGCTAGTCAGCTTTTCCCTGCCAGCATATTAGAGAGGAGTGGTAAATGCCTGATCTTTTCCCATGGCTTGCTGACTTCCTAGCATGCAGTCAGAGCCAAGACAAAGAAATTAGAAGCCAATGCAGTAGTTACTGTGGTGGAGAGAACTAGTTATGTGGTAACTGTGATAATGTTTTATCTGATTGTGCAACCATGGCTAAGGCCTTAATGGGCCTTGACACAGCTCTGACATTTAGAGTATATTTTAGGGCTATAATATGAACTAACAGACACTTGGTAAGCAATTTTTTTTAATCAAATATCAAGATTACTAGAAATTTGTGGCACTGTCTTCTGAAGAAACCACCTCTACAGCTTCTTCTCATCTTATAAGTTATATTGACTCTTCCTTGTGACTACCTTGGAATCTTACTGTGTGTTTGTATGACCCCCTGATCATAGTGAAATGACTTATGAGTGGGCCAATTATAAAACTCAACTGGAGTTTAAAAATTAATGTATTTGACTGATACAGAGATTGTCACCTGATTTAAGATTGACAAAGAAAATCCAAGATTGTTGGGCTTGGTGAAAGAAAGGTTGAAAGCTGCAGGATGTAAAACTTGAAAGATGAATGTAATCAATTTGCAAAGAGGAAAGAAATGAAAGATATAGCTCCTGGTAGATTTGAGGGAATATCTTCCAGCTATTCTTTGAACCAACTACTCTTCCCACAGTGTTGTTTTTTGTGTGTCTTATTAAAAGTTTGCTCCATTTTCCTGTTGAATTAAGTATCAATACTATCTCCTGATTACAGTTAGAGTTTATGTCTGATAAACATTAGCACAGTTAGCATCACCTTATCAACAACCAGATAATAAATCAGACTAGGTCTCGGTGGCTATGTCCACATCAAGATTGTTAGGGTGATCAGGAACTCTTATTTGTTTGCTTTAGCTTTTAGTTCTTGGTTATATCTCCAAATGTGAGAGAGCTCAGAGGCTCCCACTGTCCTGGCAAAGAAATTAACAGCAAACAGACTCCAGTTTTTTGGAATAATTACAAGTGAGTATCTTGACCAAATAAACCCTGTAGCCAGAACAGTAGCTTCAGCTGTGCTGAGTTTTTCTGCAGGTCTGGCCATGTCAGCCAGTCCAGCACACACCAATCTCCATTTCATAACTGGAGCCCAGAAAAAACACTGTGGGACTGGCTGGGTGGTTATACAATGGACTCAATTTCTCAGGCAGGAGGAACTCCACTTCATCAAGGACCTGGTGGTAGGTGGCCCACAGGCCCCGGATGCCGGCGGCTGACATTTCTATGGATGAGTGATTGTGGGCAGCCTTGTGGGAGAGTGGCCACATGCTTGTTCCTAGCTGGCAGTGAAAGGTAGCTGGTCATTTCCCCCTGCCTCAATGCTTCATGCCTTACTCTCTTAGGGGAGAGTACGGTGCCCTTCCCATAGCTCAGCCTGCCCCTTGCCAACCACCCCTTGGTTTGTGCCCAGAGTTCTCAGTTTTATCATGCTTTCTTTGATAGAGTAAAGCAACAGATTCTCATTTTTGCTTATGCTCCTTTGAATTACATTTCTGTCAAGCGTAGTCAGAAAAACATGCAGGCACTAAGCTACGTATCAGTGACTTAAAGAGAAATATACTAAGGTCTTTATCTCCAAGAACCCATGTTCTAGTGAAACAGCATGTTTTAGGCCAATGATTACTTTTGTGGTCTTCCCTGGTGGCTCAGATGGTAAAGAATCTGCCTACAGTGCAGGAGACCCGGGTTTGATCCCTGGGTTGTGAAGATCCCCTGGAGAAGGGAATGGCTACCCACTCCAGTATTCTTGCCTGGAGAATTCCATGAGCAGAGGAGCCTGGCAGGCTACACATTATATCTCATTTATTATTTTAGCAACTCTGTGAAATAGATATTATCATTGTAGTAGACTCCTGTTTTTCACAATACATATACGTAGAGATCGTGGGAATCCCAAAGCTGAAAATAGAGCAGAGAAGTAGAACCTGTATTATGTATCTTAAATTAACAAATGGAAGATTGAATTTGATGGTATACCCGTTCCTGTTATAGTATTAGAGATGCAATCAAATTAAACACTCTTCTATTTTATTTATCCAAAACTTTTGTTAAGAGCTACATTTTTTTACTGAATGTTTTTCTTTAAGAAAATAAATTTTAACCAAACCATGAAAATAACTGACATAACATTAAGGAGAAAACTAAGCTCTATTGAGTTGTAGGCAGATGTTGATGAGTTGACTAGGTGTAGCAGCCTCCGGATAAACATAATTTAAATGGATACCTCAGCCAAATGACACATTATTTTATGTCATGAACCTTCAGGATGATTCTAATATGAATGTGCCATGAATCTTAAATTATGGAGTATTCATATCCTACTGTATTTATAAATGAGGAAACAGACAATCAGAGAAAGTAAGTGACACCAAGGTAATAATACACCAGTTAAGGAGGCTAGACTTGAGCTTCAATCATATCGGTCTGTCTTCTGGTTCAGAATTCCCTGGCTTGTTACAGTAAGGAGAACAAAGATTCAGCTCTAAGGTGGGTTAAAGATGGTCACAAAGATGTTGGCACTTCTCCCACTGTGTCTCTTCCACTTGAACCTGGGTGGGCTCTGTGGCTGCTCTAAAGGACATGGTGAAGATGACACTGACCGTCTTGGGGCCTGAGCCTTAGGAAACTGATGGCTTCTACTTTCTGTCATTTGGAACACTCATTCATAGAAGCCACCCTCCAGGAAGAAGTATGGCCACCCTGAGAGCACCATGTTGTGAGAAGTCAAAGCCCTGTGAAGAGGACCTGAAGAATGGTGCAAGACCAAGAAGTGGTGAGATGCTAGACATATGAGCGAGATATGTGAGCCATCTTGTGAGTGGATACTCAACCTTAGTGACCTCAGCTGACAACAAATGGATCAGAAACACAAGTTGCCCAGTTGAGGTCATCCAAATTCTGAACCGCCGAATTCTGAGCAAATAAAATAGCTGTTTGGGATACTTAGTTTTGTGGTAGTTTGTAATGCAGCAATAGAAAACAGGAACAGATGTAGTTGCTCTCATTATAAAAACGGAAAATATGTGGCTTTGATTTTGAAGCTGGACAGTGGGCTGAGACTGAAAAAGAGAAAGACAGGAAGTTATTATTGAGATTTGGCAAGAGGGCAACCTCTATTTTGTATTCATAGCAGGTTTAGTGAAATTGTCACATAACATGTTTCGGAAAATATAAGATGTGCCTAGTACACTAGTGGATCTCAACAAGTTGATTTCCAGGCAGACTGCCAAATAATTCTTGTATCTGCATACAATAAAGTAGAGACAGGGAGAAATTAGCTAAATAGATTATTCAATTTTTAGCAGAATTTAGAGGAAATAGATAGAACCCAAGACTCTCTGGCTTAAAAAACAGCACTATTTCTGATCTGTGTTCTAGCTAAGAAAGTACTTTTAAAGCAAGAAATAGCCTCCAGGTAAAAATTTTAAAAAGGGCAGTAAAACAAAGCAAAAGTAAAACAAAGACTCAGGGTAAAGATGAAGTCAAAGCTGCAAGCATAAATCCCTTTGATAAGATCTCAGAAACATTTTAAGTTGATAGGCCCTATCGATGACAAATGCTTTGAAGAGTGTGCCTTATCACCTTTCTCTATTAAACAACAGAGATTCTGGTAATCTTAAGGCTATTGTAACATCCTTAAGCAGATTTCCAAAAAGCCAAAGGCAGAGAAGAGCCTACCTCAAAAGGATTTGTGACATTGATGACATGACTTTGTGACATGACTTTGATTTAAGAGAATGGATCATAGTTTCATATACAGGAATCCCATAATGTTTTTAAAGGAATTAACCATCTTCGAATGAAAGGGTCAGTTTCAGTTCAGTTCAGTTCAGTCGCTCAGTTGTGTCCGACTCTTTGCAACCCCATGAATCACAGCACGCCAGGCCTCTCTGTCCATCACCAACACCTGGAGTTTACCCAAACCCATGTCCATCGAGTCGGTGATGCCATCCAACCATCTCATCCTCTGTCGTCCCCTTCTCCTCCTGCCCTCAATCCTTCCCAGTATTAGGGTCTTTTCCAATGAGTCAACTCTTCGCATGAGGCGGCCAAAGTATTGGAGTTTCAGCTTCAACATCAGTCCTTCCAATGAACACCCAGGACTGATCTCCTTTAGGATGGACTGGTTGGATCTCCTTGCAGTCCAAGGGACTCTCAAGAGTCTTCTCCAACACCACAGTTCAAAAGCATCAATTCTGCTGCGCTCAGCTTTCTTCACCGTCCAACTCTCACATCCATACATGACCACTGGAAAAACCATAGCCTTGACTAGACGGACTTTTGTTGGCAAAGTAATGTCTCTGCTTTTAAATATGCTATCAAGGTTGGCCATAACCTTCCTTCCAAGGAGTAAGCGTCTTTTAATTTCACGGCTGCAATCACCATCAGCAGTGATTTTGGAGTCCAAAAAAATAAAGTCTGACACTGTTTCCCCATTTGCCATGAAGTGATGGGACCAGATGCCACGATCTTAGTTTTCTGAACGTTGAGCTTTAAGCCAACTTTTTCACTCTCTTCTTTCACTTTCATCAAGAGGCTCTTTAGTTCTTCTTCACTTTCTGCCATAAGGGTCGTGTCATCTGCATATCTGAGGTTATTGATATTTCTCCCGGCAATCTTGATTCCAGCTTGTGTTTCTTCCAGCCCAGTGTTTCTCATGATGTACTCGGCATATAAGTTAAATAAGCAGGGTGACAATACACAGCCTTGACGTACTCCTTTTCCTATTTGGAACCAGTCTGTTGTTCCATGTCCAGTTCTAACTGTTGCTTCCTGACCTGCATACAGGTTTCTCAAGAGACAGGTCAGATGGTCTGGTATTCCTGGAATGTGAAGTCAAGTGGGCTTTAGAAAGCATCACTACGAACAAAGCTAGTGGAGGTGGTGGAATTCCAGTTGAGCTATTTCAAATCCCAAAAGATGACGCTGTGAAAGTGCTGCACTCGATATGCCAGCAAATCTGGAAAACTCAGCAGTGGCCACAGGACTGGAAAAGGTCAGTTTTCATTCCAATCCCCAAGAAAGGCAATGCCAAAGAATGCTCAAACTACCACACAATTGCACTCATCTCACACGCTAGTAAAGTAGTGCTCAAAATTCTCCAAGCCAGGCTTCAGCAATACGTGAACCGTGAAATTCCAGATGTTCAAGCTCGTTTTAGAGAAGGCAGAGGAGCCAGAGATCAAATTGCCAATATCTGTTGGATCATTGAAAAAGCAAGAGAGTTCCAGAAAAAACATCTATTTCTGCTTTATTGACTATGCCAAAGCCTTTGACTGTATGGATCACAATAAACTGTGAAAGGGTCAGAGACAGCATCAAACTAAAAGAGAGCTTTGGACTCCTAAACTAATAGAGGAAGGATTCAGGCTGAGAAACTTACTCAGCAGAAAACATAGGTTATTTTTTTACAGAAAATGAAGAAAGACTTAGAAGGCAGTACCAAGAACCCAAAGGTCAAAAGCCAAGAACCACGGAGAATCATACCACAGCTGCAGGTATAGAGCTTTATCAAGACACTGGGAACATGTGTCTGCCCGGATGCCATATCAGTATGGAATAGCGACTGCTCTGTGTCCCTTGTCTTCCCCATTTTTGAAAGGGCATGTCTACACATGACTGTCCCAGCATTGCATGTGTGCACACAGGTAACTTACTATTTTATTCAGAGGAGGACTTCAGATTGAGAAGACATTTACCTAAGGAACCAAATCTAAGGAAACTTATCTGCACCTGGACCTGAGATTTACAGTTTAAGCCTAAATCTAATGACATAATGGGGTGAGACTTCTGGTGACTATGGAGATGGGTTAGTGCATTTTGCATATGGGAAGAATATAATATTTGTGACCACAGAGCAAACTATCGCCACAAATTTTGACACTCCTCTGTTTGATAAGTGGGAAGTCTGGGTCCCTCCCCTTGAATCTGGTTAGATTCTGTGACTGTTCTGGTCAGTTGCTGCTGCTGCTGCTGCTGCTGCTAAGTCGCTTCAGTCGTGTCCAACTCTGTGCGACCCCATAGACGGCAGCCCACCAGGCTTCCCCATCCCTGGGATTCTCCAGGCAAGAACACTGGCGTGGGTTGCCATTTCCTTCTCCAATGCATGAAAGTGAAAAGTGAAAGTGAAGTCGCTCGGTTGTGTCTGACCCTTCGCGACCCCGTGGACTGCAGCCTACCAGGCTCCTTCGTCCATGGGATTTTCCAGGCAAGAGTACTGGAGTGGGGTGCCATTGCCTTCTCCTCTGGTCAGTTGAATATGGCTAAAATGAAATTGCACCAGTTTCTGAGTTCAGGGTTTAGGAAACTGGCAACTTAAAAAATAATTTTTTTATTGGATTATAGTTGATTTACAATGTTGTGTTAGTTTAGGTGTATGAAATTGGCAGCTTTTACTGTTTGTTTCTTCGAAGTCAGCCACGGCTTGAGAGGTATGACTATCCTCATACCACTGTGCTGTGAGAAGCCCAGCCATGCTGGAGAGGCCCTGGTGGATAAGACATCATATGTGGGAAGAGAGAGGCCACTGTGTCACATATGAGTGAAAGTCACCTTAGGAATAGATCATCCAGTTCTAGCAACCACAGATACCTCATGGATCAGAAATAAACACTTTCAGAATCCATGATATATTATATAAACATTATGAGCAAAATAAACTGGTTCTTTAAGTCACTAGGGCTTCCCTGGTGGCTCAGATGGTAAAGTACCCACCCTCGATGAAGAAGACCTGGGTTTGATCCCTGGATCAGGAAGACCCTCTGGAAAAGGGAATGGCTATCCACTTCAGTATTCTTGCCAGGGAAATCCTGTGGACAGAGGAGCCTGGTGGGCTATAGTCCATGGAGTTGCAAAGAGTCAGACATGACTGAGTGATTAACACTCTTTAAGTCACTAAGTTTAGGGTAGTTTATTACACCATCATAGGTAACCAGAACAACTTCTATTTTTAATTTACTGTTTAACCAAAAGCACTCACTCTTCCCATTCATAGAAATTGTTATAATAGTTATACAAAATTTAAATCTATCTGACATTATGATTTCTGTTGACAGAGATGACAGAAGTGATAATGTCTTAGTTCTGAGCCTGGGCCTCAAGAGGCCTATGTGCTTCTGCTCTTTTGGAAAGTTTAGAGCTTGAAGAAATGAGTCATCCCAACTAAACCACCCTCCACCCGGTTGACTGTATACTTATGAGCAAGCCCAGCTGAGATCATCTGAGTCCAGTCTGGACCAGAAGAACCCACCCAGTTGGACCTAGTCTAAGTTGCCAGTGTAAAGAATCATGAACTAAAAAACGGTTGTTGTTTTAAGTTATAAGTTTTGAAGTAGTTTGTTACACAGCAATAGCTAACTGGTATGTTGGCCTTCTATTTGATTTATTGTCAAGAACAAGGTGGAGAAGTATTGGTAGTTCTGGACAGTTTTATGTTATTTGTTTATTTTTGTTTCTTTATAAACTTGAGGATGAAACCAGTAAACTAACTTTTAGTATTTCGCTGCAGCAGAATACAATGAAAATGTAGAAACACTGTAACATTCCTGCACAAAATTCAAAAGCTGAAACCATTTATAATAAAAATCAGGCAAACACAAATTGATAAACATTCTTCAAAATTGTCAAGGTCATTAAAAGCAAGGAAACACCAAGAAACGATTATAGTTTGAAGGAGACTGAAGAGACATGAGGCCTCTCAGGTGATGCTGTGGTAAAGAACCCTCTTGCCAATGCAGGAGACATAAGAGATGCAGGTTTGATCTGTGGGTGAGGAAGATCCCGTGGGGGAGGGCATGGCAACCCACTCCAGTATTCTTGCCTACAGGATCCCATGGACAGAGGGGCCTGGCAGGTTACAGTCCACAGGGTCACAAAGAGTCAGACATGACTGAAGTGACTTGGCATGCATGTACAAAAAGAGACATGACCCAAACAAAATGATTCTGAACTACATTCTTCTACTATAAATAGCAATTTGGGCACAAGGGACAAAATCTGCGTGCAGTCTTATGGCTTAGATGGTAGCAGCACATCAGTGTTAATTTACTGATTTTGATCTTTTCTGGGGAAGCATTAAACGGGAAATTCGTTGTTTACAGGAATTACGTCCTAAGGTATTTGGAGGCATCATGTCAACAACTTACTCTCAATGGTTCAGTTTTTAAAAAGTTGAAACAGAGAAGAAAAAATATTGTAGAAAAGAGAAATAATTGTAGGGAAGTTCTGGTCCTGCAAGATAATAAAGAACAGGGACCTCCCATTTAAGTCAATAATTTGTTCTTGATAATCAGACTTACTGCCCCTAAAAATGCTGAGAGCCTATTTACCACTATTTTAATGGGAAAAATTATATGGTTGGTATATCAACATAAAACACCCAACTAATTTCCCTAACATAAACCACAACAAAGTAAAATACCTGTGTATCAGTTACATTGCTGCTGCTGCTGCTGCTAAGTCGCGTCAGTCGCACCCGACTCTGTGTGACCCCATAGACGGCAGCCCACCAGGCTCCGCTGTCCCTGGGATTTTCCAGGCAAGAGTACTGGAGTGGGGTGCCATGGCCTTCTCTGATCATATACATTAGGTTAGTATATATGTTTAGAACATCACTTTCTCACCAAACAGTAGGGTTAGTAACAAACTTGTGCTTTGTAATGTAATATCCCAAATGTAACTCCCTTTGCTGTCACTTAGTGTGCTTTTCAAAATGGTTTACACATAAGATATCAACATGAGTCTGATATTCTACTCATTTTATTTCACTCAAGACTTATTCTAGTCATAATTTTGCTTAAAATTTCATATTGAGTTTTATGGATCAAATTTTCCCATGTAACCGGTGGTGAAAAAAAATATTGTACCAAAAAGTATGCTCCATGAAGTTTGTGTAGTATAGTCCAAGAGGCACTCTGATGAAAGAAAATGTTATCTCTGGAGGCATACGGGTTGCACCAGTACATTATTAAGCTACAATAATTTCAGCTATGTCTTAAACCAATAGTTCCGTAAAACATAACAATGCATGCATGTGTGTCTTTAGTCATGCCCAACTCTTTTCGACCCTATGGACCACAGCTCTCCAGGTTCCTCTGTCCACAGGATTCTCCAGGCTTGCTGGAGTGGGTTTCCATGCCCTCTTCCATGGAATCTTCCTGACCCAGGGTGTCTTACATCTCCTGCATTGGCTGGAAGGTTCTTTACCACCAGCACCACCTGAGAAACCCAAAACAGAACAGACTGACCCTCAAATGTAAGAATTACTTCTTTTTTTCTTTTTTGAGGTTCTAGAATTTCATATTCTTTTTTTTAAATTTTAATTGGAGGCTAATTACTTTACAGTATTGTGGTACCATACAATATTATAAATATTCAGCAAATGAATAAGCATACTGGCTAACTATTGAGAAAACAGTTTAGGTCAGTACATCATTGTGAACACTAATTCCACATAACTTAAAGAGTTAATCAGAAAATTTGAAAGAAAATGGAGTTGATTTGTCCCCTTTATGCATGGAGAAGAGATTCCTAAGTTTAAAAGCAACAGAAGTCAATAGGGGAAAATACACAGGCTTGGTTACAGTAAATATCTTAAAATCTGAATGTGTGAGTTTAAAAGTAAAACAAATATTTATAGCAAATAGCAGACCAAAATATTAAATAGTAAGAGCTCTGACAAATCCATAAGAAAAACATTAAGACACTGATAGGTATGTGGGAAAGAGCACAAAAAGACTGTTTATAAGAAAAGAAATACAAATAGTGAAACCAAATTATGGGGAAAAGAACTTTTCTGGGCACTGTTGTAGCCATCAATTAAATTAGAGAAGCCATTAAAAATATCACAAAATCCAATGGTAAGAAAGGTGTGTGATAAACTAACTAGGTACTCTGTATATAATTAGTGTCTGTATAAAATAGCAGAACTCTTTCGGAAAGGAACTAAAAGGCTGATCCAAGAGTTATAAATATTAATAATTTGTAATCCCTTGTATTTTTGGAATTTGCTATTCTTTTTGCACAGAGATGATTATAAAGTTGTTTATAAAATCAGAAGAAAATGTTTGTGTTGGACTTTGGGGGGCAAATTAAACAGTTAGGTAAGCTATGAGGCCAACACTTTAAGTTTGAAGTTACTAAAATAATTCTAAAGATGAACAAAAGTGTAGATACAATCTTTCCCAAAAAAGTAGAACACAAAATTGTATACTTTGTATAATCACTCAACTTTGTCACATAAGAACCAAGGCACACAAATAAGTGGTGAGGTTATAACCAGGATATTAACAGTGGATGTAAGAAGTGATGAGATGATCAAAGATTTTTTTTCCAAATTAAAAAAAGAACACACATTGCTTTTCTACTGAAAAAAAAAAAGAGAGAGAGAAGAGGAGACGATGTTTTGTGGCTTGCAGTCAAGAGGAAAATTTTCTTATGCAACTATTTAACAACCATCACCAAAAGTCCAAGAAACAACCATGCAGAGGCTTGATGACTGCACCCTGGAAAGCATAACTGCATCCCAGAGCACTGTGAAAAGCCAGTGTCCTACAAGGAGCTGATGACAACTCTAAATAAGGCTGAAGTCATGTACCAACCTGACCAAGGAGACTTTCCATATAGACACAGCTGCTGTTAACACTTTACGAGGCTTCACAAACACATCAAATGCACTGGCCAGGAAATAAGCCTGGTAGTTAGGTATTTTTTGTTGATGCTCAACATAAAGCGTGTCTGTGTTTTTCAACTTTTTGTAAGGTTAAGGTCACAGTGTTTTTCCATTATAAAACTGCTTGTGGAAGAAAAAACCCCACAGTCCCACCGTATAGTATGTTTTTCATGGAGGGGCAATCAGTAGAAGGATCCAGCTTTTGCTTGTCAAAGATCACTTAAAAAGTTCAAACTGGACTTGTGCTGGTAGTGTTCTAAATCAAGGAAGTTCACTGGTGATATCATTTTACTTTCAGTTTTGCCACTTCTAAGAGTGGAGGATGTTTAGAGTGAATGTAATACAGTAGGGGGTAATCTTCCACTTAGCTTTACAATTCCATCAGCAAATGACAAGGGAGAAGGAATATCATGTTCTCTTTGAACTGTGTTTTTGCAACCTGAGATTCAAGTTCAGGTTTCTTGACTTACCCCTGGGCAATGAATCTGAATTAATTATTGTGTCCAATTTCCTCCACCTAGCCCCTAAGACAAGTACAAACAAACCAGCAATGGTTACCCTCCTGGCCACAAGAGATTATATCAAGGCAAGTGCAGAGCAACAGACTGTTCTGCTGGTAAGAATTTATCCATTGAGAAAGACTGAAGGGAGGATCAGGCTGGCACAAATTGAAAGCTATTGGGTACACTTACTATCTTCTATTTTAATTCACACCTTCTAGGTGTGGATTAAAACACATCACAAAGAGCTTTGCTGTAATGATTGAAGGAGGTGATTTGTTTCTTTCTTTTGTTTGTACTCTAGGAGAAATTAGCTGGGCACTGTCTACAAAGCAGAAGGCAGGCCTCGTGCCAGGCTGTGTGTGTATTTGTTGGTTTGCCACCCATTCTCATGGAGAAAATTGTGTGTGTGTGTGTGTGTGTGATAGGTCTGAAAATTGTCTTCCTTACACAATGACTCATGAAACAAAAAGCAGATTCAGGTTTTTTTGAAGTTTCTGCTTCTCTGAAGATTTGAAAGGACTGGTACCAACCCTCAAAATGTTTTATTTCCTGTGATATAAGCTTCATTGGCGTGCTGCAGTCCCTGGGGTTGCAAGGAGTCAGACATGACTTAGCGACTGAACAACAACAAAATTAGGTTCTTAATAAATAGTGGGTGGATTATCAAAGGAATTTCATCATTTTGTCCTCTAAAAGGTATGCACTTGCTCTCAGATGGTCTTTTTGCCTTGGCTATAATTCTCCATAAAATCTGTTAATGAAGCACTACAAAGGCAGGAGTTACACTACCACAAACCAACAAATACCTAGGCCACCAGAAGCTGGGGAGAGGAAAGGCAAGATCCTCCACTTAGAGGCTTTGGAGGGAGCATGGCCCTGCTGACACTTTGATTTAACTTCTAGCCTCCAGGAATGTGAGAATGAATTTCTGTTGCTTTAACCCACTTGATCTCTGGTACTTGGTTACAGCAGCCCTGGGATGCTCATTGCAAGTGACAGGACCCTATGCTAATCAGAGACAAAAAGGATATTTACCGGAAGTCTCAGAGGAGAATGTACAAGCTTCTTTTTTTTTTTAATTTAAACTTTTTACTTTGTATTGGGGTATAGTCAATTAACAATGTTGTGATAGTTTCAGGTGCACAGCAAAGGGACTCAGTCATACATATACATGTATCCATTCTTCCCCAAACTCCCTTCCCATCCAGGCTGCCATGTAACATAGAGCAGAGTCCCCTGTGCTATACGGTAGGTCCTTGTTGGTTATCCATTTTGAATATAGCAGTGTTGTACAAGCTTATTTGAACCTCAGGAAAACTTTACCATGATTTAAGCATTGCCATTGTGAGTTCTTATCTCTGCTTTTCTATTTCAGCTTTATTCCCTTACATCAGTTTCATCCATCAACAGCTTCCACCTTTATGTCTCCAACATCAAAGAGACTAAATCCCTTTGCCTGTGTTCTGTGTGAAAAATCTCAGGACTGGTACTGGTTCCAGTCTTACACCTGCTGACTGGTCCTAACACAAGAGCTGTTTCCAGGGCTTCAGGATGCTATGACTGGCAATCCATGTGCTTGGCGTGGAGGGAGGAAAAAGTCCCCCCCTTCAAAGGGTGCCAATCCCAGAAAAAGGGAAGGGTCCTGTGTAGAAAAACAGAATAGGTGTCCACTGCAGGAAGGACATGGAAGCACAGGTGAAGATGGAGAAGCTGAGGAGGTGGAGGGGCATTCCTTGCAGTCCGCTATGAACGGGGCTCAGGCCGACACCTGTGGAGAAGGGGCAGGGGTGAGCTTTACCCAGAAGCTGTGACCTTCACTCAAATCATTCTCCCTCTTGCTCAGATGGCAGACGCCTTACCGACTGCCTTACAGGTGGACCAAAAGGGTGAAGTTCTCAGTCTGGTGTATAGCTGAGTCTGGCTTTTCTATGCAGTTGTCATTGCTCCCATGTGAGCTATGGCACAGGATTGCAGCTCCAGCTGTGACAGTCTTACTCATCGTTCAAGACCCAGTTTGAATCTCACCATCTTCATTAGAACATCCCCCATCCCACCTGCAGAAGGGAAGCTTTTGGTCCCCTGGTCTTCTGTCACACTCAGAGAGCTATATAAATATTTACCAAGACCAGCTTTCCATCAGATGGCTTTATCTACGTTGGCCTCCCTAACCAGATATTGTGCTTTTTTGAATTGTTGCAAGAACCCTGGGGGCAGTGGAAGGAATGGGGACTTGAGTCCTCCTGACTGTGCCCTCCCTCCTACTTTACATCTCTTTCAGGGGCCTTCTGCCTCCTTTGACTCCTCCTTTCTGCTCTTCGTTCTTCATTGGTTGCTTATAGTCACTCTTCTATACATTGGGATATATTTAGGATTAGAGTTTGGCTTTTAAAGGCATGTGCCTAAAACACTAGCTCCTAACTCGACCATGGTGAAGCATGTGATGAGGGTTTAAAGCAAATATGACTGCATTTCCTTTTAGAAACTGACATCTTTCACAAATGCCAGGGTTGAAATGGTTCAGGGGGTGGTATTTTCATGAGAACCTTTAGAAAAGGATTGATTATGAAGCCGAATTGCTCAAATGTGTGAAGGCATCAAACATCATCTGCCTGTTAAAAGGGAGCACATAATCTGACCTCCATAGTTGTTGCTACATTGTAACTCTTTTGCTCAACATTTTACTTCAAAATCAGGTTCCACTTCATTGGTAAGAAACAGAAGTAAAATTGCTCATGGAGTGGACTGAGGGTAGACAGGCTTCTCTCTTTTTTTTGGTGTTAACCACAGGTGTCTTTAACTGTTCCCAGCCTTTCTAAATGACCCTTTCGGTTTCTATAGTTACTACTTCATGGACTTAAGTTCAAGAGTTTATGGGTCGCACAATTTGACTTGGTAACCCCCTAAGCACATTAAAAAAAAAAAAACACAAAAAAACTTAACATCCTTGTGAAGGAATCTGCTGAAATTCAAGTAAACAAGAAGTCTTTGAGTTTTATGACTACTAGTTAACAGCACCTCTGTGCTGGGCCACAGCAATCAATCAAATAGAATGTAGCTTCTAAATCATTACCAAATAAAACCACCTTTTTTTTTTTTTTTAAACCAGAAGAGGGTTTAAACCTTCCTGTTACTTCCAAATGTCAAACAAACAATCCCACCTCCCTCATCTATTTCCATCAAATCAAAGAAAGAGAAAGAGAGAGAGAAGGAAGAAAAAAATTGAACTTCTCAAAAACCGCTGTTGTGTTTCTTAGCTGGAAATCTTTTAATTCAGCTGAGTAAACTAGAAACTGTAGCACTATTCCTCTTTTGGCCCTAAGCCCCTATCATGACATTTTATTGAACCCACATTCCTACACTATTTACTATAATTTTTCTAGAAGTAGAACAGCAGTACAACAAATGTGATGACATTCAAAGTGTTCCACTGTGACACATGACTGACCCAAGTTGCAAGGGAGGTTAGGAAAGAGGATATTTAGTGTTTCCAGCTTCTAGAGTGGAAAGAGACCAGAGAAAAAAGGAAGTTAGGAATGACAACTGAGTTAGTCAACCAAGTGAAAGAAATGGCTTGGCCACTGGTGAGGGGATGGGATGTACAGCGTATATTGAAGAAAGGGCAAGTAGATGACATCTCACTGGAGTTGAGGTTAGGTGAGAATTAAGAGATGAGATTAGGGAGCTAGCTTGGCATCAGGATCCTTACCCACCAAATCAAGGAGTTTGGAATTTATCCTGTTAGCAACAGGGACATACTGGAAATATGTGAGTAGAAGAGTGACATGATTAAAGCAGTGTCTGATCACCAATCATCTGGCCAGAGCATAGGAGTGTGAACCTGAAGGAGGGGGCAAGGAGACCATCACAGTGGTCCTTCCATGAAGTAACAGGACATGAACTGGAAGGGTGGCAGTGGTAGGGTAAAAAATACAACTGTGAAAGAGATTACAAAGTATGGATGGCCAGGGCTTGTTGACTAATAGAGGCCAAGGAGACAAAGCATCAAAGGTAGTTTCACAGCTTTAAGCCTGAGTAACTGGGAAAATATGTAATATAAGTAGGAAATCAAGAAGAGAGCTGGTTTTAGGAAGAATTAGTTCAAGGGGTTTTTTTGTTTTGTTTTTTAATTTTTATTTTTTTGACCAAATTATGTAGCATGTGGGATCTTAGTTCTCCAACCAGGGATCAAACACACACCCTCTGCACTGGAAGCATGGTCTTAACCACTGGACCACAAGGGGAAGTCCCTGATTAGTTCAAGTTTGGATGTTGAGTTTGAGGCAGAGGCAGCGGGATGTGCAATGGAAACATACAACAGGCAGGTGACAAGGAGCCTGCAAGATATTGGACACTAAGAATAATGCTGCCTCCAAAGACAGAAATATAGATCAATGGAACAAAATAGAAAGCCCAGAGAAAAAAACAAGCACCTATGGACACCTTACCTTTGACAAAGGAGGCAAAAATATACAATGGAAAAAAGACAATATCTTTAACAAGTGGTGCTAGGAAAACTGGTCAACCACGTGTAAAAGGATGAAACTAGAACACTTTCTAACACCATACACAAAAATAAACTCAAATGGATTAAAGATCTAAACGTAAGATCAGAAACTACAAAACTCTTAGAGGAAAACATAGGCAGAACACTCTCTGACATAAATCACAGCAAGATCCTCTATGACCCACCTCCCAGAGTAATGGAAATAAAAGCACAAATAAACAAATAGGACCTAATTAAACGTAAAAGCTTTTGCACAATGAAGGAAACTATAAGCAAAGTGAAAAAGCAGACTTCAGAATGGGAGAAGATAATAGCAAACGAAACAACTGACAAGGAATTAATCTCCAAAATATATAAGCAGTTCATGCAGCTCAATACCAGGAAAACGAACAACCCAATCAAAGAGTGGGCCAAAGAACCAAACAGGCATTTCTCCAAAGACATGTAGGTGGCCAATAAACACATGAAAAGATGCTCAACATCACTCATTATCAGAGAAATGCAAATCAAAACCACAATGAGGTACCATCTTATGCTGGTCAGAAGGGCCACCATCAAAAAGTTTACAAACAATAAATGCTGGAGAGGGTGTGGAGAAAAGGGAACCCTCTTACACTATTGGTGGGAATGCAAACTGGTACAGCCACTATTGGAGAACAGTGTGGAGATTCGTTAAAAAACTGGAAATAGAACTGCCATATGACCCAGCAATCCCACTGCTGGGCATACACACTGAGGAAACCAGAATTGAAAGAGATACGCGTACCCCAATGTTCACTGCAGCATTGTTTACAATAGCTAGGACATGGAAGCAACATAGATGTCCATTGGCAGATGAATGGATAAGGAATTGTGGTATATATACACAATGGAATATTACTCAGCTATAAAAAGGAATGCATTTGAGTCAGTTCTAAAGAGGTGGATGAAACTGGAGACTATTATACACAGAGAAGTAAGTCAGAAAGAGAAACACCAATACAGTATATTAACTCATATTTATGGACTTTAGAAAAAATGTAACAACGATCCTATATGCAAGACAGCAAAAGAGACACAGATGTAAAGAACAGACTTTTGGACTATGTGGGAGAAAGTGAGGCTGGGATGATTTGAAAGAATAGCATTGAAACATGTATATTACCATATGTAAAATACAAGACCAGTGCAAGTTCAATGCATGAAGCAGGGCACCCAAAACCAGTGCTCTGGGACAACCCAGCAGGATGAGGTGGGGAGGGAGGTGGGAGGGGGGTTCAGGATAGGGGCACACGTGTGTACCTATGGCTGATTTGTGTCGAGGTATGGCAAAAACCACCACAATATTAAAAGTAATTATCTTCCAATTAAAATAAATTAATTAAGAAAAATAAAAAAACTCAAAAAAAGCTTTGTTAAGTGAAAAATTCCAAAATATTGATATTACTGAACTAATAAATTACAACTGTGTCAACAATAATAAAAAAAAGAAGCTCTTTAGTTCCTTTTCACTTTATTAAAGTAATATCTTCTGCATATCTGAGGTTGTTGATATTTCTCCCGGGAATCTTGATTCCAGCTTGGGATTCACCCAGCCTGGCATTTCACATGATGTACACTGTATAGAAGTTAAATGAACAGGATGACAATAAAAAAAAAAAGAATAATTTTGCCTCTACTGCTACTTCCCAGGAGATATATATATATATATTTGGCACAGGACACATGATGGTGTTTCCTAGAAGACAGTTTACAGAGTAGAGAGAAGCAAATAATTCTATACATAGTCTGTACACGTTGCAAGTGAAGCCTGAAAACTTTTTGAGGTTAGTAGTAACAGCCCCCAGAACAAGAAGTGGACATTCTATGGTAAGTAGGATGAAATATCCAGAAATATATTCTCAAACCTGGGAAAAGAGAATCTGGGCTGTCCAGCAGCTGAGACAATTCCCACAGTCACACTAAGCACTGTTACCAATTTCTCAGTAAGAAACAACTAGAGTGTATTCCAGGGCTTTCCCAGTGACTTGGTGGTAGAGAATCCACCTGCCACTGCAGGAAATGCGGGTTAGATCCCTGGGTCAGGAAGATCCCCTGGAGAAGGGAATGGCAACCCACCCCAGTATTCTTGCCTGAAAAATCCCATGGACAGAGGAGCTTGGTGGGCTACAGTCTACGGGGCTGCAGAGTCGGACACGATTTAGTGACAAAACAGCAACAGCACAGAGTATTCAGAATCACCTGTATGTTTATATTCAACTTACTTGTTTAGTAAACTTAAGGTGTAAAAGGTGCTGTCATTCCAACAGATTCCTCTGTCACGTCCCTGAGTTAAAGATTCTCTATAAATTGTTACAGAAAGATAACTAATCTGGGTAGACAGGAACTAAACTAACTAACACAGACGAGACCGGAACTGACAAAAGCAGGACAGACATTTCAGGATGCTTCCTTTTGCGAGGGCCTATTTTGGTCTGATCATGCCTGTTGCTACAGGGTTGATGCTGTCTGAAGCTTGAGTTGAACAAACGGTGATCTCAGTACATCCAGTCATTCACCTTGAGACTGAAATGATTCTATTTTCAGAGGTAGAAGGAATAAATGTGGTTACCAATTTTCTCAGAGTAGGAGTAATTTTTTTTTAAGGAAACAAATTATTAACATGAAAAACTCAACCCAGAAAATAAAAATATTGTTCAAAAAATTTTTTTGAAAGAGCTATAACAAGGTGATTGCTATAGTCCTTATAAGAGTATAGTTTTGAGCATCCGACCTTCTTTCCAGGGTTTTCATTATTTTAGAGTTTATCTGTACACGGGGTTGCTAGAGCAACCAAGAAACACACAGTAGGACTTGAACATCTAAACTAATTTTATGAATGCCAGCTACCAGATTTCCTTTACCTTGTGTTATAGAAAACCCGGGCTTCCCTAGTAGCTCAGACGGTAAAGCCTCTGACTGCAATGCAGGAGACCCGGGTTTGATCCCTAGGTTGGGAAGATCCCCTGGAGAAGGAAATGGTGACCCACTCCAGTATCCTTGCCTGGAAAATCCCATGGACAGAAGAGCCTGGCGGGCTGTACAGTCCATGGGGTCACAAAGAGTCGGACACGACTCAGTCACTAACACACACATATAAAACCCAGAACCCAGCATTCACACTCTACCTTGGTTTTTATTTTGAACACTGTTTTCACTTCCTAGAGAAGGATGGTCATATAATATACTAGATACAATCATATATGGGATTATATGATGTACTGTTTATGTAAAAGATATAAGATGTATAGAGAAGAAAGTGTAAGTGTGCCTATTTAAATAGGGCAAATGTAAATGTAAATAGGGCAAAGGCTACCAAAGAAAAAAGATCTCAAAAAATAAACAATAACAACAAACAATCTTAATTATTTATGCATGTGTGCCTGCTAAGCCACTTTAGTCGTGTCTGACTCTGTGTGACCCTACAGACTGTAGCCCTCCAGGCTCCTCTGTCCAGGGGATTCTCCAGGCAAGAACACTGGAGTGGGTGGCCATGCCCTCCTCCCTTGCCCTCCTCAAGGGATCTTCCTGACCCAAGGATCGAACCTGTGTCTCTTACGTCTCCTGCATTGGCAGGTGGGTTCCTTACCACTAGTGCCACCTGGGAAACCCCTTAGTTATTTATATGTGAGTTAAAATTAAAGGTTAAATCTTCTGAATTTTTTTTCCAGAAAAAAAAAGACATGTAAGAAAAGGCTGACATCAGAGATTTACTGAAAATGCCACTGTTTGTGCGCTGGCCCTTTCTACAGTGAGAGTCCTAGCCAGTCGGGTACTGGGGAAGCAGAGATGCCTGGAGAAGTGGGCACAGTTGTGAGTGGTTAACTGTGATGCCAGCTGCTTGGGAGACCCCCGGGGTGGGGGCTGGAAGACACCAATGCTGGGGAGCAGACAGCTCAGGTAATCAGTCAGAAACCGGGCAATTCAACTCCACAAACATGTAGCAACTTCAACTTCGATGAACAACGTCACCAAACCCCTGCCTTCACCTTTCCAACCCGTGACCTGGGCACAACAGAAAAACTGAGATCTTGTCCTTCAGCCTCAACAAAAATGCTCAAAAACCCTCCACGTCAAACCTCGAGTCCTGTCTCCTGAGCCAGCCTGTTTCAGCTCCTTTCTTGCTTTGGGTGCTTGGCTGTAACTGACTGAGATGCTTGGCCAAGACTCCTGCCCCTTGGTGCCCAAACCCTTTGCCTGTGGGTCACCAACTCTGTGGGCCCCCAAGGTTCCTCACCTGACTTCTCCTTTCTCCTCTCAGAGGCTAGAACCTGTCTGCCTATAAGACCTTCCTGAGCCTCCACCATCTGGCCTTTGCCTCCCCCCTCAATCCTCTTCTATCCCTCTTCCTAGCTGAATTCCCAATCCCAGCTCCTAAGCCTTTCCATATTGAATCATGAAAAGGAAGATCTCAGGAATGCAGGTTCTTTGATACTGTAAGCTTGGTCAAAGCAGCAATGCGCCTGTGATGTTCACTGATGCTTATCCAGTGCCTAACAGCACCCATATGTGCCTGGCACAAAATAGACATGAACAAAAGAACAAGAAAATGAAAATAAGTTGATAATGTATCATTTACCCCAAACAGGAAACAGAAAAATTTTTAATATGGATTGAAACAGAATGTGTTTCTGCTTAATTATCTGCTTATTGTATGTACTCAGTCATGTCCAACTTTTTGCAACCCCAAAGACCATAGTCTGCTCCTCTGTCCATGGGACCTTCCAGGCAAGAACACTGGAGTGGGTTGCCATTTCCTTCTCCAGGAGATCTTCTTGACCCAGGGATTGAGTCCACATTTCCTGCCTTAGCAGTCAGATTCTTTACTCCTGAGTCACCAGGGAAGCCCTGTTACTGCTTACTCAGTAATATTTTATCTGCAGGCTAAATACAACATAACTTCTGTTTCTTAGATACACATAATGAATCATGGAAGTACAGAGTGAGGTTGGGTATAGCAAAAGCAGACCTCTTCAAATACACTCCTGTTTAATCTTTAAATGGATCCTCTGGTAGGGCTTTTGACAGTCTGATAGCCAAAGTGCATTTAGAAATTAATGCTTTTAAAGACACCCACTACTCAATCATGGATAATCCTATTGAGAAAAATTTTTCTCATGTCTGATGGGAAGTTCCAAGATGATGCCGGGGGAACACACACATCAAATGTGGGCATTTTTCACTATACCACATTTTAGATATTAGATCTTAAACTCTGGCTTCCCTGATAAGTTAGAATCCCCAAAAAAGTATACATGTACTTGTCATCAAAATAGATATGGAAGGATTATAAACAAGGATCAGAAAAATTGAGGGAGAGAGTGGGAAGGGCCATGGAGGGACAGTGGTGACCCAGAATGTCCAAAGAAAATTGTGTGGGGTGTTGAGTGATGGCTGGGTCCCTAGGGTTGTTTTTTTTTAAGCCTCCCAAGCAAGTTTTAGGATTTCCTAGGTGGCGCTAGTGGTAAAGAACCCGCCTGCCAATGCAGGAGACATAAGAGATCCGGGTTCCATCCCTGGGTTAGGAAGATCCCCATGGAGGAGGGCATGTCAACCCAATCCAGTATTCTTGCCTGGAGAATCCAATGGACAAAGGAGCCTGGCAGGCTACAGTCCATGGGGTCGCAAAGAGTCGGACGTACCTGATGCAATTTAGCATGCACATACGCACGCATCCTGTGTGTTAGGACTATACATAAGAAAGATTTAAAGTTTATTCTTTAGTTACTGAAACAGAAGGCAGACTCTCCTGCTGTTTTTACTCACGTCTGAACTGTGACTAAAGCTTTACCGGGAAACCCCCAAGCCTGTCCCTCTCACCAGAAGCTGGATTTAACAAACAGAATCCCTGCTCTGAAGACAGAAAACCACTTCCCTGGCCTTAGGAAAGTTACTCAACTTCTCTGAGCCTTGGTTTTTTACTTTTTAAGGAGAGAGAATCACAATGTATATCATAGATCACTGTAAATATTAAGTGAGATAATATACAGAAGTCTTACGACGACTTGTGATTTAGTAAGCATTCAATGAGTTAATAGGGCTTTCCAGGTGGCTCAGTGGTAAAGAATCCGTCTGCCAATGCAGGAGACGCGGGTTCGATCCCTGGGTCAGATAGATCCCACAGAGAAGGAAATGACAATCCACTCCAGAATTCTTGCTGGGAAAATCCCATGAACAGAGGAGCCTAGTGGGTTATAGTCCCTGGAGTTACAAAGAGTTGGATGACTCAGTGATTAAACAACAACAACGGGTTAATATGAATGATTACTTCTTCCACATTCTTTCTGCACCTTCATTTTTTCTCTCTTGTCCTTTGCTTTTGTTTTCTCCTTACCACAGAGACCGACTGTAATTATTATTTGTAAATATTTATTGAGCATCAATCAATCACCATTAAACAAGAGTTCAAAAGAGTTACTATGCTTGTGAGGGTTTACTAAGCAATCATCAGAAGCAACAGGCTGGGAGAGACTACGTACTCGGTTCCTGCCCTGTGGATACATGGTCATGCAGCGGTGCAGGTAGCTGTTCTTCCATAGCTTGGGACAACACTGCTGTTCAATTGCTGATGACAGAGCAGAGACCTGCAGTGTGTGACTTCTTAGGAAGCCTGTTCCCATTTGAGAGCAAGAGGCTCCTGGTAAGTGTTTCCTGGGATGGAGGGAGGTGAGAGGGGGCTCGTTTCTCTGCCTCCTAGCATCCCTGAGCTCCAAGGAACAAGCTCTGTGAACTCTGAGCCAATGACTCAGGGCTGTTTCTGGGAAGTGGGCATTTCTAGAAAAAAGCTCTGCCCACCAGAGACATCCGGCTCAACTGTAGCTGGACAGGAAACTGTGGAAGCTGTCTCTTGGACCCCTCCCCCTCTTTTTGGGCTCATACCTTTGTCCCACCTGATCTGCTCCCTACCCCTTACCACAGACTTCACGGGACTAGCCTTCCACACTCTCAGCCTTCAAAGTTCTACTTCATCCATTCTGAAATGTTCACAGTTTCCTGAAGGAGCCTTGTCATCTCTCTTTCATTGATCAAAGGCAGATCTCCTTCTCTGCCTTTAATATTCTTCTTGGGCCATCTCCTATTTGTCCTCAAGATCCAGCCCAGGTGCCCCCTCCTGGAAGTCTTCCTTCACCCCCATCCTACAGCAGGTGCCCCTCTGTACCTCCTGGGTTTCTGTGCTTGTAGCCCCTGTGGCCCTCACCAGCAGTCAGTGTGCAGCTTCCATGACTGCCGACTCCTCCGGAAGTGTTTTGAGAGTGGAGACCAGGCTTGGTAGTTCAGTCTCTGTGTTCCTAACATGCAGCACAGTGCCCAATGCTTAGAAAGGCCTTAGAGAATGACAGTAGAACAAACTAGAATCTCCACTACATTTCTCCCCATTACTCCACCTGCAAGTGAGCTGCTGCCTCTTTCCTCTAAATATCAATAGTTCAATAAATTTACACTAATAAAGTGTACATTTTCACCCATGTCCTTGAGTATTGGAAACGGTAATGCCTATATGGCAATGGAAGTTTTGTAAGACGCCTTGGAGAAAAGGGAGGATGTCTATTTTAAAATTCCGTAGTGATTCTGATCAGTGCCACAACTCTCCTGTGTTCCACTTATAAAGATCTCAGATGCCCTGAACAACGTAGGAAAGTGGTAGAGTATTTTAAATCACTCGAAATGATCTATTACCCTCACATTCTTATCAGATGAAATAAAAAAGAGATACTGTGTATGAGCAAACAAAACCATAACCTTAGTGAAACAGAATATCCTCCAATTGGAGAGAGCCAACTGTTTGTTTTTTTAAATAGTATGGACTTCCAAATGCTTCTTTTTTTCTTCCCTGAGATAGTATGTCAGACATCATGTGCTACATTGCCGTAGGCAGCAGTTACAGAAATGAACCCAAAAGAAGAATATTCACTGGCATCAGTGATTGTTTGACTTGACTTTTGAGAAATCCATAGGAAGGTTCTATGGATTTATTGAACATAAATGCTCCCCTGCAAAAAACTAGCAATACTGCATCCTTTAATTTTCTTCAAAATAAACTCTTGCACCTACCTTTACTTCAGGCGCCCTTGGTATTGATGGCTGTTGTTCTGTGAGTGACAACGGGCAGAACTGTGGCATCCCAACTCCAACCTACTTTCCAACAACACTACCACCTAGCATTTGTGAAATAAATGCAGAAGAAATGGCTGTAAAATTGAATTTCTGAGGAAAACTTCAGAAATGAGATTAAAAAGGTTCAATGTAAGCAGAATGGTTGAAATTCTTCTCGTGTTCCTGGGTTACCTCCAAGAAAATGCCCTCCAAGAAAAGAGTCACCATAAAGAGATAAACATGATCACTATCAGCAGAGAAAATTTCCTAAAGCATAAGAAGGGCTTTGACCACAGCGAAGAGGTGGCATGATTATTGTTTAAGAAAAAAAAGTTAAGGGCTTTGTAGTAATGGGCCAAGATCAAACTCTGTTCCCTCAGTTTGCAGCTGTTTGGGCAAACTATTTAACTTCATGAAGCCTATCTTTTCTATCTTTAATTTGAATTCCTGACTACCTCATAAACTAATTGCTAATTCATTTGTGGAATTATAAGTGTTTATCTATTGAGCTATTACCAGAAACCAGATGCCACACTGGGTGCTAGAGATTCAGTAATAAGATACAGTGTTTTCCCTCAAGAATGTCATTGTCTAGGAGCAGAGATAGTTGCATAAGTAAAATAATGGCAATACATTGTGATATCTGCCTTAATACCAGTAAGTTCAAGGTAGTACAAAGAAAAAAAATGATCAATCCATGTCGGGCAATCAAGGGAAGCTTTGTAAAAGAGATGAAGTTGAAGAATCATCTAATGTTTAGCAGAAGAGTGGAGGTAGGAAATAGACGCTGAAGGCAAACACAAGAGAGTGCTCCATGGCATCATGTGAAAAACTTAGAAACTTCAAGAGTTTCAGAAACATCAAGTGGCTCAGCGTGTTGATACATTTAAGAATCAGAAGAGGGCTGGTGACCATCTAGAGAAGAGGTCTTAGCAAAGAAAGGATGACACCCACGTCTCTGTATCAGGTGACTCAGTTGAGGTTGATGTCTTTCTGAGGGACTTCAGAGGAGCAACATTAAGAGAAAGAGATGATAAAGACAAAGAGGCAACTTTGGGACAAGGTGACTGTGAGAGTTCTGTGAATGTTAGATGAAATGTTTTATAAACAGTTTAATGTATTGGTCTGGGGCTCAGAAGAGAGAACTGACTTGAAAATTCAGGTCTGGAACCCGGAGCCTCATATGTAAGACCACATGAGCACTTGGGTCTTTTCTTCCATACAGGTTGGCCTCAGGGAAAATGAGGACATCTGAGTTGTGGAGTGGTGTCCAGGGGGAATCGGTGCTTCAGTTTGGAAGCTTGTGGGGAGGAGTGGTATACTTGGGAAACCCTGAAGCCCATCTTTAGAGCAAAACTAGCCATCAAGGAAAATCTGCCCAAACCCAAAAGTACTATCCAAATTATTCAAGTTATTTGCTTTCATTTCTGAATATTTTGAATGAACACAGACCACAGTAGTACCTCTTAAAATCCCCGTCTCTTTCCCATTTATGTCTCTCTCTCATCACAAACTCCCCCAACCCTCATACATGTCCTGAAAAGTCTTCCCCCACCCCAGTTCCTGCATCTCCTGTTCCTATCTCCCTCCCACTTCCTCCTTATTCTACATCACAAATTCCCCAAAGATGAGTCTGGTAAGGCAGAGGAGGTTTCTCTGGGGGGTGAGGGAGGAGAAGAAATGAAACCTGCAAAGTCAGGATCCTTTTAGAGGACAGAAGGAGGTGAAAGGTTGGAAGGATTCATGCATTAATAATTCTGTTCTTGTTACAGTAGACTCAAAAGCCAGGCTGATCGTCTAAATAAGTCATGCATGCAAAGAGGCTTTGCATGAGCACAGAGCACAGGGATCCTATTCCAGGGAGTGGGATGGAAACCAAACAAGAGAAGAAAGTTCTAAATGGTGGGTGAAAGGTGTTGCCTAGAGAAATTCCCTGGGCTGTAGGGAATTGTTGCAGATAAGTTCTAATTATCTCTGGTACTGGGAGGAAGGAGTCATTAAAAGTCCTGGTAAGGCCTGGACATCACTGGAAGAGGTACACAGTGAGAAGAAAATAAGAGTCAGGATAGAGCTTGGGGAGCAGATGGAAGGAGAAAGTCAATGAAGGGTTCTGGTGAGAATCTCTCAGGAGGTGGAAGGGAGCCAGGGCTGTGTGCTGTCCTGGAGATTAGGAAGCATTTTTTTTTTTAAGGAGACAGTGCCAGTTGTCCCATAATCATGGGACATGGGAAAGCAGGGGGTGATCAGCCAGGATGTTGAGGGAGTTTCTGTCTGATGACCTTCAAGTTCTCTGCAAGGGAATTGGCAAGGTCACCTGCTGAGAGTAAGGTGAAGAGGCTGGAGCTGGGTAGAGGGACATAGTGAGAGGTTTGGAACAGTGAGAATGGGATGGAGACAAGATAACCACAAAGGGTTCAAGTGTGTGGGACCACATGGTGGAGATGCCTAGGATCTTTGAGATTTAAAGTCTATTTTTTTTTCCCAGCTGCCCCTGGATGAGGTGCAGAGATGCTATCATGAGATGTATTTAAGGATGCCAGGCAGATAGTATAGAAAAACATGCAGTTGTGACTTTCCAATGGAAAAATAAGTAATGTTTTCACTTGGTGCCATTCATGTCAAGGCCATGAGGGTCTTCTAAAATGGTTGATTTCAAGTTTGGACAGACAAACCGTATCATCGAGGGGTGCCACTTGGTTTCTGGACCTGGCATTGTGACTGCCCTTATCATGAAAACACAAAAGTAATCAACTCGCTTTTTGCCCTACGCAAGTCATGGGAGACAAAAGAATTCCAGCAGGTTCAATCCTTTTGCCCTTGCGGAAAACCTTCAATATTCTAGGAAGCAGTAGGACAGGGACTTTAGGGGAATATGCTCACAGAGTGTCCACACACAAGACCATTTCTTACAATTATTTAATGAAGGCAGAAATACTTTTTTTTAGCAAAGAGATGTGAATTCAGATGAGGTAGGGAAAACATAACAGAGCAAGAGCCAGAATCAGCCAATGTGTTTTCTTTTGTCTGGCTAAGAAAGTGAACCAAACTTCCAGCAGATAGGAGTCAGAGCAGGAGAGGGTCATGGTGGTCATGGTGGTGAACTAGACACACACAATACCCAGAAGGTATTGAAGAGACTTAAAAGTAGGGCTGAGGCCATTAAAAAGAATGAAATAAGGCCATTTGGAGCAATATGGGTGGACCTAGAGAGTGTCATACTGAGTGAAATAAGTCAGACAGAGAAGGAGAAATATCATATGACATCCCTTATATGTGGAATCTAAAAAGAAATGATACAAATGAATTTATAGAATAGAGAGAGACTCACAGACTTAGAAAATGAACTTATGGTTGCTGGGGGGAAGGGATAGTTAGGGACTTCGGGATGGTCATGTACACACCATTGTATTTAAAATGGATAACTAGCCAAGACCTATTGTATAGCACAGGGAACCCTGCTCAATGTTGTGTGCCAGCCTGGATGGGAAGGGAGTTTGGGGGAGAATGGATACATGTATATGTATGGCTGAGTCCCTTCCTTGTTCACCTGAAACTATTACAAAATTGTTAATAAGCTATACTCCAATACAAAATGTTTCTAGTGTTAAAAAATAATAAAAATAAAATTAAAAAAATAAAAGAGTAAGGCTGAGGCTTGCTTGAAGAAGAAGAAAGTCTACTTGTAGACGGCAGTTTTGTTCTGTCCCCAAACCCCAGGCTACACTTCCCTATGGATTTTGGATTCTCCTAGTCAGCTCCCCAAATCATGTAAACCAATTGCAACAAACCTCTTTTCAAAACTGAAGTATAGTTTCAGGTGTTCAGCATAATGGCTCAGTATTTTTATAGATTCTACTCCTTAAAAATGTATTACAAGATAATGGCTATAACTCCCTGTGCCAAACAATATATCCTTATTGCTTATCTATTTTATACATAGCAGTTTGTATCTCTTAGCCCCATATCCCTATTTTGTCCTGCCCCCTTCTTTCTCTCCATTGGTAACCACTAGCTTGTTCTCTAACTGTGAGTCTGTTTTGTGTGTACATTCATTTGTATTATTTTTTAGATTTCACATGTAAGTGATATCATAGTGTATTTGTCTTTATCTGTCTGACTTATTTTACTAAGTGTAATATTCTTTGGGTCAATCCACATTGGTATAAATGGCAGAAATTCATTCTTTTTTATGGCTGAGAAATATTCCATTATGTATGTATATGTGCGTGTGTGCGTGTGTGTATATATATATATATATATATATGCCACATGTTTATCCATTCATCTGTTCATGGTCATTTGAGTTGCTTCCATATTTTGTCTACTGAAAATAATGCTGCTCTGAACACTGCGGTACATGTATCTTTTCAAATTACTGTTTTCATTTTCTTTGGATATATATCCAGGAGTGGAATTGCTGGATCACATGGTAGCTCTAGTTTTAGTTTTTTGAGGAACCTTCATAATGTTTTCTGCAATGGCTGCATCAATCTACATTCCCACCAACAGTGTACTAGGGTTCCCTCTTCTCCACATCCTCACCAACATTTGTTATGTGTATATATTTTGATGATAGCCATTCTGACAGGTGTAAGGTGGTATCTCATTGTTTTGATTTGCATTTCTCTAATAAACATATTTCTTGATATCTGTCTCCTACTGGTTTTGTTCCTCAGGAGGAACTCTGGCTGATCCAGTGTCTTCTTCAGATGGGTTGTGAAGATTAAATGAAGTAATGTGTTACTATATAAGAAGGATCTGATACAGTTCCAGGAACAATAAAAAGGGTTTGAAAAATGGTTGCTATTATGATGACTTGGAAAACACAAAGTTGAATCTAACCAACTCCTAACTTGACTCTTTACCCAATAACTTGATCAAGAACTGTAGTTACTGGTCTGGCTTCTATTACTAATTCAAGGTAACCTTGAGCAAGCCACAGCCTCTAAGGACCCTGGTTTCCTTTCTGTGAAATGTGGACTGAAAGATTTTTGTACAAACTGTTTCAGCTTTGATGTTCTTTGGGTTAGGTTGGACTCAATTCATTAGATTTTTATTAGGTCGCTCTACTTCCTCCAGCCACCAGACAAGATCTTTTTCATTGCTGTTACATTTAAGGCTGCTTCTGTACAAATGACCCTCTAATTACTGAGTGGTTTATGGTCTGAGAATGCAAACTAAGTTTAATATTAACCTGAGCAAAGCATTTCTGTTATTTTAGCCTGTGATTATACAGCTCCTGTTTTACCCCAGAATTTAAGCCATAGGGGATGTAAAAAAGCATTCAATTTGGCCCTTGCCATGAAGGAGTATAGGGGGACACCTAAAAATCAGATACATACTGTGAGAGAGAGTGTATAGTCAGGTCTGAGCACCACAGGTTTTGAGAGAAAGGGGATGATAAGATCACTCTGATCTGGAATGGTCAGAAAGGCTTAAAGAGGCAGGGATTTAGACAGAAGAAATGTCTATGAAAGAGATAAGTTAAATCTCCCTCTCTTGCTGTGTGTCATGTATTCCAAAATTGAATGTGTGAACTTTGAGAAGCTCTTCATATCGTTGTTTGTCTTTGTTGGCACAGGTGATGGAAAGATGGTTGCTTCATAACTTTAGGCTTTCTCTCCTACTCTCCCTGGTGTGTCCTGTGCAAGAATGATTGGGCAGTGGGTGCAACACCCTGCACGAATTTATCTGTAGACCCCATGGCAACCCCATCATCCATGTATTCATTCGGTCACTAAGTTGTGTCCGACTTTTTGTGACCCCATGGACTTCAGCACACCAGGCTTCCCTGTCCTTCACTATCCCCTGGAGTTTGCTCAAACTCATGTCTATTGAGTCAGTGATACCGTCCAACCATCTCATCCTCTGTTGCCCTCTTCTCCTCCTGCCCTCAATCTTTCCCAGAATCAGGGTCTTTTCCAATGAGTTGGCTCCTTGCATCAGGTGGGCAAAGTATTTGGGGATCCTCTACAGGAGATTGTTCAATTAAAGTGGGGACCATGCTTCTCTTGTCCACTGCATAAATAGTTATGGACTGAATCACTAAAATCATCACTCTCTAGATTAAAGGGATGTAAAAGGGAAAGGTTCCCTATATGAAACTTGCAGTGGCATTAAAACTCTAAAAATAGTGATTCTTATATTTTGGAAATTCTTTGATTTTCAGTGTCAGACCAATCTGGATTCCTGCTCTCCCTCCCTGAAAAATGTTGCTTAGACCCTGCTGGCAGGGTTTTTATCCCAAGAGCCATTGACAGAACTACTGCCAAAAGTTTACTGGAGCTGAACAAGAAAATCAGTAGGTGTGGATAGAAGAAAAGTTATGCTTGAATGACAAGCAAACATCAGAAGAATTAATTTTACAAGCTCACCTTTGAGATCAGATAAACGCAGCTTGACTTTTTAAAGACAATATTCACTTTTTATCAGCTTAATAAATAGCTCTTAGCAACACTGACAGTCATCTTTAATGGGCAGAAACAAAGAAGCCTCATTAACAGTTAAATTTAAACTATTCACTAATCTTAGTTTACTGCCTCTTTCATGATGATCTTTTGCTAAATGAGTCTTTAAAAAAGTACTTTGATGATGTGTGTAAACAAGCCAGAAATTCTCAAGACTGTGGTCTAATGAAAAGAAATAAACAGGGTTTACAAAATAATTCAGATCACTGAAAGAGGCAGTGTTTGGGGTGTAAATACAGATTTCTACAAACAAGAATATTCATATAAGGATGGCTATAGAGACTGGAAGTGGAAAAAACATCCTCTGGATTCAGAAATGTCTCCTAGTCATTTGCAAAGTAATTCTGTCCATAGGTTACGAGGGGCTTCCCAGGTGGCACTCATGGTAAAGAACCCGCCTGTCAATGCAGAAGACATAAGAGATGCAGGTTCGATCCCTGGATTAGAAGATCCCCTGGAGGAGGAAATGGCAACTCAACTCCAGTATTCTTGCCTAGAGAATCCCACGGACAGAGGAGCCTGGCGGGCTACAGTCCATGGGGTCGCAAAGAGTCAGACACAACTGAGCGATTTAGCATGCACACATAGGTTATGAACATTTATAGTCCAACAGCTTTTTGCAAATGTTTACTGACCGCTGACTATCTGCAACGAATTGTTCTCAAAACATACTGCATCCAATCAATGCAGTTAGTCATTACATTTTTACCGAGGGCTGGCCTGTGAATCATCCCGGTACTGTAGTGCTCATCAGCTGTTCTCACCTGTCTAGCCTATGTGTTTCTATGGGATTGATCCCACTCTCACACCTCTAGGGGTATTTGGGTGACCATGACCTGCTCAGTTGTCCTTTGGCCACAGTGATTGAATTAGAGATGAATTGGGTGATACAAGCAGGCTAATAAGACTAAATTCTGGGCTTCTGGAAAACTTGTGCAAGAGAAGCTTTCTTCCCACAGATTGAAAGCTGTAAGGGTGCTGAGCTGAAACCCTGCCCAGAAAGACACCAACACAGAAGGTGAAGAAGGAGACCAAGCGCTGTTAGTTATCTTCCACTTGTCCCTAGATCTCTCTCCTTCTCTCCACCAGCTGACTAAATGGACTCTGTCCAGCTCTCTTCCCCTCTGCCTTCAAGATGGGAGTGTTGTCAGGAGATCATAGATTAGGTTATTTATTTCCCAGTCTCTTTATGTAGGATCCTCTGAGGTTGGCTATCTCTACTGAATGCTATGGCTCTGTAAAGGGACCTGTTCCTACAGCTTATTGGCTTCAGGTTCCAGTATCAGTACTTGCTTCACTCTTACAGGCCTAGAGATGGTAACAAAGTCCCACTGTTAATTGTTACTTGCTTGGCTACTTCAATATCCCTTGTGATTAAATACTCTTTTTTTCTTTCTTGCTCAATTTCATTTTCAAAGATTCAAATCTTTGCAATTTTTTTAAACACATCTTGTACCAAAAAAGGAATAAATACTTTTCATTCCACTCTTGTTAATGTGAGTCAAAGCCTTCTGAACTGTGGTCATTTTGCCATTTTTCTTTAGAGTCTTCAAAATTTTCAGTTTAGTTCAGTTCAGTTGCTCAGTCATGTCCAACTCTTTGCAACCCCATGGACTGCAGCATGCCAGAGTTCCCTGCCCATCACCAACTTCCAGAGCTTACTCAAACTCATGTCCATCAAGTCAGTGATACCATCCAACCATCTCATCCTCTGTCGTCCCCTTCTCCTCCTGCCTTCAATCTTTCCCAGCATCGAGGTCTTTTCCAGTGAGTCAGTTCTTCCCATTAGGTGGCCAAAGTATTGGAGTTTCAGCTTCAGCATCAGTCCTTCCAATGAATATTCAGGACTGATTTCCTTTAGGATGGACTGGTTGGATCTCCTTGCAGTCCAAGGGACTCTCAAGAGTCTTTTCCAACACCACAGTTCAAAAGGATCATTTCTTCAGTGCTCAGCTTTCTTTATAGTCCAACTCTCACATCCATACGTGACTACTGGAAAAACCATAGCTTTGACTACATGGATCTTTGTTTGGAAAGTAATGTCTCTGCTTTTTAATATGCTAAGTTGGTCATAGCTTTTCTTCCAAGGAGCAAGCGTCTTAATTTCATGGCTGCAGTCACCATCTGCAGTGATTTTGGAGCCCAAGAGAATAGTCTCTCACTGTTTCCATTGTTTCCCCATCTATTTGCCATGAAGTGATGGGACCAGATGCCATGATCTGAGTTTTTTGAATGTTGAGTTTTAAGCCAACTTTTTCACTCTCCTCTTTCACTTTCATTAAGAGGCTCTTTAGTTCTTCTTCACTTTCTGCCATAAGGGTGGTGTTATCTGCATATCTGAGGTTGTTGATATTTCTCCCAGCAATCTTGATTCCAGCTTGTGCTTCATCCAGCCCAGCATTTCTCACGATGTACTCTGCATATAAGTTAAATAAGCAGGGTGACAATACACAGCCTTGATGTACTCCTTTCCTGAGTTGGAACCAGTCTGTTGTTCTATGTCCAGTTCTAACTGTTGCTTCTTGACCTGCATAAAGATTTCTCAGGAGGCAGGTAAGGTGGCCTGATATTCCCATGTCTTTAAGAATTTTCCACAGTTTGTTGTGATCCACACAGTCAAAGGCTTTGGCATAGTCAATAAAGCAGAAGTAGATGTTTTTCTGGAACTCTCTTGCTTTTTTGATGATCCAACAGATGTTGGGAGTTTGATCTCTGGTTCTTCTGCCTTTTCTAAATCCAGCTTGAACATCTGGAAGTTCACAGTTCACATACTGTTGAAGCCTGGCTTGGAGAATTTTGAGCATTACTTTGCAAGCGTGTGAGATGAGTGCATTTGTGCAGTAGTTTGAACATTGTTTGGCATTGCCTTTCTTTGGGATTGGAATTCAAATCTTTAGAGTTAAACTTAGTGTAATCTTCTTTTGTTTCTGCGAGGTTCAGATCACTTTGCTTTCTGTCAGAGATGGGGAGTCAGAATCACTGACAGTGGCAGAGAGAGAGAGTCGGGAGTAGAAGGAGGCTGCAGCCCTGTCCATTGGATAAAACCTGATTGGATGGAGCCGTGTATTTCCCGCCAGGATCCTAACCAATCAAAGGATGTTATCTGAGTTCTGGACTCAGATGTACTTAAAGTTAGTGACACTACTGACTTCTCAGTTGCTTGAGCCCTTTTTCCTAAAAACTGTTTGAATTGGGTTTTCTGCTGATTACAACAGAGAGTGCTAATACAGTTTGTTAGGTTCTTTTCATTGTATAGACTTATTCAGGACTCTGTAAGAAAAAGGGAGGTGGCATTGGTATGGACTGAATTGGGTCTCCTCGCATTTATATGTTGAAGTTCTAACCCCAATACCTCAGAATGCGACTGCATTTGGAGTCAGATCTTTAAAGAGGTAAGTAGGTTAAAATGAAGTCCTTACATGAGCCCCAATTCAATCTGACTGGTATCCTGATAAGAAGAGATTAGAACACAGACATGCATAGAGGGAGAGTTCTGTGGAGATACAGGGAGAAGACAGTCATCTATGAGCCAAGGAGAGACCAAACTTGCCAACACTTTGCTATGAGACTTCTAGCCTCCAGAATTGAGAGAAAATAAATACCTGCTGTTTAAGCCACTCACTCTGTGGTGCTTTCTTATAGCACCCCTAGCAAACTAACACAGGCACCTGTAAACTAGAATGAGGCAAGACGTTTCTAGAGGCCAGTGACTCTCTCCACCTCTCTGAGCCAACATGGTCTCTTAGCTAAGGTATCTGTGTCCCTCTGTAAACTGGTTCCATTTACCTTTATCACTCACTGGCCAATCTTTCCATATTTTCCACCATCCACAGGAACCTAAATTAATTAGATTGACTAACTACCATTGAGGGTTTCTCTGGTGGCTCAGTGGTAAAGAATCTGCCTGCGATGCAGGAGATGCAGGTTTGATTCCTGGGTGGGGAAGATGCCCTGGAGAAGGAAATGGCAACCCACTCCAGTATTCTTGCCTGGAGACTCCCATGGACAGAGAAGCCTGGTGGGCTGCAGTCCATGGGGTCCCGAAAGAGTCAGACCTGACTTAGAAACTAAACAACAACTACCACTGATACTACTGGGACAAGACCTTTGCGATGACCCATCTCATGGGTTTCTGGCCAGCAATGGGTAAACTGCTCTTGGATCACATATCCTCATCTGGTTTCGCCAGCAGCTGCCACGTGTAGGGGACAAGTACACGTTGGTTTCCCGCATAGAAAGTGGTGGGAAGGTCAGTTTCAGGGAGAAAGAGAAGCTGGATATAGTTGGTATTTGACAAGTCTAGAATTTGGTCTCCTGGACTACTGGCATTAACAATTATAGGAAAACGTCAATACCAACACATACTGCTCAGATTTGGCTTCAATTTTTACTGTAATAGCCAATTCCTCATTTTGGTTACTCATAAGACTCACTTTCTTGACTGTCAGCTTTATAAGATACCCCAGAATCTTTATTTAATAGCCATGCTGCTTTGCTTGAGCTATTTGATGTGTTTGTGACTTGAAGATAAAAAAAAGACTTGATTAAAATAATTTCCAAAGAGAATAGTAATTCTGTCTGGGTAAGAGGGATCTGTTAAAGAGTAAATGTGACTTTTACAGATCCTGACAATCTATCAACTCTGTGACTATGCTTGGGTCTCTTCGCTGCTCTGTACAAGAACTGGAAAGGATACTGAAGGACAGATCCCACCTCCTAGTCATGCTGCTGCTGCTGCTAAGCGCTTCAGTCGTGTCCGACTCTGTGCGACCCCATAGACGGCAGCCCACCAGGCTCCCCCATCCCTGAGATTCTCCAGGCAACAACACTGGAGTAGGTTGCCATTTCCTTCTCCAATGCATGAAAGTGAAAAGTGAAAGTGAAGTTGCTCAGTCGTGTCCGACTCTTAGCAACCCCATGGACTGCAGCCCACCAGGCTCCTCCGTCCATGGGATTTTCCAGGCAAGAGTACTGGAGTGGGGTGCCGTTGCCTTCTCTTAGTCATGCTGCTGAAGAATCGTAAAAAGGTACCTCATGAGGAAGAGATCCTGATGCTGGGAAAGACTAAGGCAGGAGAAGGGGATGACAGAGGATGAGATGATTGGATGGCATCACCGACTCGATGGACATGAGTTTGAGCAAACTCCAGGAGTTGGTGATGGACAGGGAAGGCTGGCATGCTGCAGTCCATGGGGTCGCAAAGAGCTGGACATGTCCGAGTGACTGAACAGAACTGAACTGACCTCATGAGGCTGTCTACACCCACCTGAGACAGGAATCATTTTCTTCTAGTTTCTGGATGCCTAAAGAAGAGAATTTCCCCCCAATTTCCTTAGAGGCTAACTTTTCCCCCTTCTCCACCAACTTCCCAGCAGCTGTCTTTACGCACTTCCTGACACCACAGGGACAGAATCAAAGGGCCACAGACTTCAGTTTCACAATTTGTGGAGCTGACACCATGTGTCTGCCAGCGTGATCACATTTCTGTCTGTAGTCATTTCCCTCTCTGGGGAGGTCAGGAGTGGTGTATGGGGGCTGGGCGGGGAGTAGGGGAAGCTTTTAGGGCACTCAGGCTCTCAGCACCCCCTTTGCTGCCCAGGAGGCCCACCCAGCAGAAAGGACACCATTCCCTTGTATCCAGGAGCCTGAAGGTGTGGGAGTCTGAGAGGATGAGAGAAACTTGATCCTTTACCAAAGCCCAATATTCTGGGACCAGCTGGCGGGGGTGGGGGCGGGCACACGTGCAAAGCTATGTTTTATTTACTAGAGACAAAAAATAAAAACCTTGGGAGACTTATGCTGAGAGAGCCACAAGATGAAATTTCTACGCTAGAAAGATTACTCTGGATTACTTTGAATGGAGAGTGGTTTGGAGATGGGCAGGCTGGAGAAAGAGCCAGGCTCAAAGGTTGTTGTAGGAAGTCAGGCTACAGGTGATGATGACCCCAAAGAACTGCAATCCATGAGGATGAAGAGAGGAAGGCCCTGAGAAAAATGTAGCTATTCCAAGCGTGGCTAGGTCTGCTGTCCAACATCCCACGAGGAGTGTGTGTGCTGAAGTACATCAGTAGGGCCAGGATCCTTGGCTTTGGTATGAAGGGATGGGAGATCAAACCAGTCAATCCTGAAGGAAATCAACCCTGAGTATTCATTGGAAGGATTGATGCTGAAGCTCCAATACTTTGGACACCTGATGCAAAGAGCCAACTCTATGGAAAAGACCCTGATGCTGGGAAAGATAGAAGGCAAAGGAGAAAGGGATGACAGAGGATGAGATGGTTGAATGGTGTCACTGACTCAATGGACATGAATTTGAGCAAACTCCAGGAGACAGTGGAGGATAGGCAAGCCTGGCAGCTGCAGTCCATGGGGTCGCGAACAGCTGGACATGACTGAGTGACTGAACTGAACTGATATATACAGAAAATTTTCCTAACTATATTTTTACCCCTCCCTTTCCTGCTCCCCTCCATTTTAGGGATCATCTGAATGATGAATTCTGGAGGCCAGACTTCTGTCTGGTGAGGTAAAATGTATTATTGGCATGTAAGGATTTGCTTTCTCCTCTCCAATACTTGGGCCACATGATGCAAAGAGCTGACTCACTGGAAAAGTCCCTGATGCTGGGAAAGATTGAAGACAGGAGGAGAAGGAGGGTGACAGAGGATAAAATGGTTGGATGGCATCATCAACTCAATGGACCTGAGTTTGAGCAAACTCCAGGAGATAGTGAAGGACAGGAAAGCCTGATGTGCTACAGTCCATGGGGTTGCAAACACACATAAAACAGAATAATTAAAACAGAATGTTTTCCTTTGGACATGACTGAGCAACTGAACAAAAACAACTCCTCCCTCCACTGATATTAGGTCTGACAGTGTGACTTGTTTTGGTCAATAAAATGTGAGCAAAGGCTTAAATTCTGCATGTATGGTTTGGTTCAGCCTTTTGCATTCCTGTTCTTTGCCATGTAAAGAGCCCTCTCCTGCCTGGGTCCTAGATAAGGGCAGAGAAGCAGATCTGAACAATCTGCAGGCTGATGGCAATCAAGCCAAAGACCCATGAGCCAGAGGCCTTTGTTTTAGAAATCACGGACCTCTGGGGGATATTTACTACACAGCATTATTGCAGTAAAAGCTGACTAACAGAAATTAGTCCTTAAAAATGTGATGCTACTGAGATAAAAACTTGAAATACAGGGGATAAACAAATAAATAATAACAGATTAAAAAAAAAACTCAAACAAACCTAAAACAGGTGTCTTTTGTCTTGGGACTGAACCAGGAAGCAAGAAAGTGTTGGAAACTGGAAAAATGATGACCCATCTTATGAAACAGTAAATATTTGGTAAAACTGTCAACCTAGATAACTTGAAGACAGAAAATATATCTCATGAATGCATGGTTTTGGGTTGAAGAGATTTCAAGATAAACTGTTACTAGCATGAGTTGGTTGCTTCTTTTGATAAGTCAGTTTCAAGAAAAAACTGACCTGCCTGCTATCAGGAATGAAAGAGTGAAGAGTGACTCCATAAATTTCAAAACTTGCAACTTTGAAAGCAGAACTGTTTCTCATTTTCCAATAGAACAAGAAAAACTGAGAAATGTTTAAAGTCACAAAGTCTGGTTGAGATGCTAATAAAGACCCAGTCTCATGACAAAGATCAAACAAAAACTCACCATGATACTCTCTGTAAAACCTCTGAATGGATTAAGGTGGCCCCCAATAAACTTTTTCATCTGAACAAAAGAGCTCATAGGAAAGAAATAAGGAGTAGGTTTCACAAATTTGGTAAACTATCTGTAGTTAATTCTAGAGAGAAGGAGCCTTGAAAATGATGTGGATATGGCTGCTGCCCATGGAGCTGACTCAAGTCACACACTCACAGAGTTTTAACAGGCTCCGAGAGAGATTTAAGTGCCAAAGCAGACTTGCCTAGATTAAAAGAGACTGTGACTTATTTTCCCCCTAAATGATACTGTGACTTTCTGAGCCATAATGAAAGATCTTAGGATAACAATAACATATCAACATAGGTTCATTAATTGTGAAAAATGGACCATATTAATATAAGATGTTACCACATAGGAGAAACATGGTGTTGAGTAAATGGGAACTCTCTATACTAGCTCAGCAACTTTGGTATAAATCTAAAACTATTCTCAGTTGGGCTTCCCAGATGGTGCCAGTGGTAAAGAATCCGCCTGCCAATGCAGGAGATGAAAGAGATGCAGGTTCAATCCCTGGGTTGGGAAGATCCCCTGGAGGAGGGGATGGTAACCCACTCTAGTATTCTCGCCTGGAGAATCTCATGGACAGAGGAGCCTGGCGGGCTACAGTCCATGGGGCTGCAAAGAGTCAGACATGACTGCACACACACACTTATATTCTTGATTAAGATTTGATTTTTTTAAAAAAGACCTTAGGGTCTCCAACATTCTACAGGCAATAGTAGGAAGAGGAAGCTGCTCAGCTGCCAGGGAGGATATATACTTCTTCAGATATGACCAAAAAGGATGATGGAAAACTACTCCCAGAAGGTGGAGCCAATAGCCATGAGAACAATGGAGAGAAGCATTAATTCCCAGGGAACAGAACTGGAGCCTGATCCAAGAATAATCCCCACATTCAGGTTGGGAACTTGGCAATGTATGTCCAGTGAGATTTTAGAATTGCTACAAACCAGTGACTGCTTCCTCTTCTGCAATGGGCAATCAATTTTGGTAGTCTGTCTCTGTTCCACTATAATATGTGGTACCCCAAATAATCTAGGATCATAGTATCCCAAAATGAAAGACCCATGGAACATACCTGAACCTGACTCACAGCTCAGAGCATCACTGTCACAGCTGCTCAACCAACCTGTAGGCAAGATGTAAAAATTTCGTTATTGCAAACTACTGAGGATTTTTTGGTACACAGCAAAAGCTGATCAGGGCTTTCCTGGTGGCTCATATGCTTAAAAAAAACTGCCTGCGATGCAGAAGACCGGGATTCTATCCCTTGATCAGGAAGATCCACTGGAGGAGGGAATGGCTACCCACGCCAGTATTCTTGGAGCTTCCCTAGTGGCTCAGATAGTAAAGAATATGCCTGCAACGCGAGGACCCAGGTTCGATCCCCGGATCGGGAAGATCCCCTGGAGGAGGGCATGGCAACCCACTCCAGTATTCTTGCCTGGAGAATTCCATGGATAGAGGAGCCTAGCAGGATACAGTCCATGGGGTCACAAAGAGTTGGACACGACTGAGTAACTGAGCACAGCATGTCAGCAAAGGTGAGAGAGTAAATGGTGGAGGAGAGAGTTGGAATGTCCCTCTAGATAATGATCAGCTCTATTTCCAAAATCAGGTTAGAGTATTCCAAATATCATACCCACAACACATACCAGAAATGTTCTCAAATGATTAATGTCCAGAATTTTACATCAAAGTTTAAAGATTAGTGATAATACTAAAACTCAGACAATAATTATAGTCCCAAATAAGGTCCTGTTATTAAAAAATCCCTTGGGAATGAGATTGAGGTATAGAATGCTAAGGAATATTAGAACCTCTTAGATACTTTTCTTGTTTTTCTTTTATTTTTTACTTTTAAAACCACTTAAATAATTTTTACGCAGAACACACAAATCTTAATAATCAAATCTCAACAGCATTTTTCCAATAAGTATCTTGAAGGCAATTATTAAAATAGACATAAGAGACAAAAATTAATTTCTCTATTTATATAAAAAGATTAAAAAAATCACTTGTCCATTTTTTTAGCCATCAACTTGCACCCATTAAGATGAATATAGGAAAGATTAAGACTCTTACTGCAAAATTATTTGAATAATTGCTAGCAATGGCTAAATTAGTAATAATGATGATATTTATTTTGCTCTGATGTAAACTTTATATATTTAGTTTCATGCTAAGCAATATTTGATACAACAAAATACCAACATAAAATAATTCAGACTTATCCATGGAGTTTGTTTTAATGGGAACAGACTTGTGTTCAATGACCACAAACCACTTCAACAGATTTTACTTGTTTATATAAGAGACATTTTTAAAAAGACATTTATTTTTCATTTTTCCTGGCATTAGCTAGGGACAATCTTGCCACAGTTCTACTTTATAAAACTGCAAGAAAGGAACACTCAATTTGATGTTCATGTGAAATATAATTACCCACTTTTCTTCCTTTACAACATGTACTCCATAGACAGGATGACAAGGCAAGAGGTCCATAATACACTGCCTGTCATTAATAACAAGTGTGCTTTTTTGAAATTATTTTACAATAGCACTTATTGACAATACCCTTTACTTACTTTTTGGACTACTATGGATATTATAGAACTTTAACAAGTATTGCCTGTTTCAAATGAAAAATATAAATAGGAATTTATTAAATAAATGAACTGACCAAGTATAGTCATAAACAAGTATTGTAAATTTTAACATATATCAAGTTTCATTTTTACCCATGACCCTTAAGTTGGTTACATGGGCAGGCTCTGTGTCCTATGCCAGGACTGCAGAGAGATACAGCTCCTTCACCTTGCCCTGAAGAAATATTACACACTCTCCAAGGTTTTTCCAAAAGGCCACCTACTAAATAAGTCTTTCTTGAGTCTCCCAAGCATATGTGATCTCTTCTTCCTTTAAATCCATACAGTATCTGGCTTATCCCTCCATAATAACAATAAAGCTAATAACAACCCAAATCACACTGACTTATCCTTGGGAACTTCAAATATGCTTCATCCATGCTAAACTTACATTCACTATCCATCTCGTTTCTTCCTTGCAGGCTCCTGCAAAGTAAGTACTGTTATTTCTACTTTATAGATGAGGAAACTGGGCAAAGATTTGAACTTAGGATTTAAGTCCAAAAATGGTGATCTTAACAACTCTGCTGGGAACACTTGGTCTGCATTTGAATCATATGTGATTTCTGTCTCCCCGCTCAGTTGGGGAGTTCTTTGGGCAGGTACCATATGTGACCATCTCTGTATCACTTTATATACCTTCACAGTGTCTTACACAGTAAAAAAAAAAAAAAAATCAATTCTCTGTATTCTAAAAAGCAGCTCTTCTTTCCACATTTGTCTCTTAAATTGGAACATATGCCCAATTGGTGTCCTGATTTACATGGTGATCTCTTTCTTCATTCTTTTCCTAAAAAGCTGTTATTCTCCCTTGGGTGTTTCCTACCAATGTTATCTTAGGATCAATTAGTAATTAAACTTGGGTAGAAGTTTAACTACTGCAGATGCTTTTGAATTGTGGTACAGAAAGGACTCTTGAGAGTTCCTTGGACAGCAAAGAAATCAAACTAGTCAATCCTAAAGGAAATCAACCCTGAATGTTCATTGGAAGGACTGATGCTGAAGTTCCAATACTTTGGACACCTGATGCAATGAGCCAACTCATTGGAAAAGACCCTGATGCTGGGAAAGATTGAAGGCAGGAGGAGAAGGGGACGATGAGAGAATGTGATGGTTGAATGGCATCACAAACTCAATGGACGTGAGTTTGAGCAAACTTGAGAAGACAGTGAAGGACAGGGAAGCCTGGTGTGCTGCAGTCCATGGAGTTGCAGAGTTGGACATGACTTAGCAACTAACAACAACAAGAAGTTTAACTACTCAGAGAAAAGATTAGGTCACTGTGGAGGTAAATTTCTTTAGATTTCTGAATGCCATCTGAGCATTAATCAGAGCAGAAATTCAGAGGAGAAACCATCTGAAAGTGAAAGGGCAGGTAAACAGAGTTAATTAATAGAATATTAGAAATAAAACATCATGAGTTCAATGGGTTTCAAGGGAACATGCAGATTATACTAAGATCTTATGAGGAAGGGAAACTGCTGAATCCTTACATCTTTGTGATTCCCACACTGAGGTAAGACAGAAACATAGACAGTGGCCAAACAGGAGTCCAGCTCCTCCTGACTCTGTACATTCTCCATCACCACATGTCCTGGCAATGGCATGAGAATGAGAAAAATCACGTGAAAACACTATAAACAGTCTTTCAGGCAGGACAGGAGTAGCCTGTCTACCAGTTGTAGCTTGAAGGAAGTCCTAGGAGAGTTTGGGAGTGATGTCATGAAGGGAGTCGTTATGTATAAAATGATATCAAGCCTGGGCACTTTTGTATCCTCTCTGCTTTGCTTTGGACATTGGCACTGTGGCCTGAAAGGTGACTCTGTACTTTATTCTTTCCATTAGCTTGGCTCAGCAAAGGAGGAAAGAGAACTGAAAGTAGCTGTGTTGGGGAAAGGGGTCTGAGTTTAAGAGAGGGTTTGTATTTTTATAAATAGAAGAGACTTAAGAATGTTTTTATGCTGGGAAGAGAGAGTCAGCATAGAGAGAGAGAAGAGACTTGAGAATGTTTTTATGCTGGGAAGGGGGAGTCAGCAGAGAGAGAGAGAGATACAATGTTAGAAATTAGCTAAAGGAGTAATTTAAGGAGTAAGTTCCTTGAAGTAGCCCCTGAGTGCTATATCAAGTTTTTGCTAAATAATTATTTTAGCCTGAATGGGGCTCAGGGGACAGAGGTATCAGCATTGATCTGGAGGAGGGATGGGTTTACAACTGAGGTGAAGGAAGGAGTGAAGAGAGGGTGCAGATATGGGTGTGTTGAGAGAGGTGTGGGGTTTGAGTTGGGAGAGATAACACAATGACTTCTGAGTTCTTTACAAAGGAGATAAGGTTCACTGCCTAGAGTGAGAGGGGAATAGGTAAGGCAGAGGGCTTCTGGAGATTGGGGAAGGTTAACAATAACTGTGAAATGGACAATAGAAGAGCTGCCTTGTGTTGAGGGCATAACTGAGGTTGCAGACCACTTGTAGTGTGAGCAGTCTGCATGGTGTTAGGATTTTCTTTACCTGGGTTAACTATTTGTCGTAAAGAAAGGGGAGAAGAGGCAGATTTACCAAGAGCTGAGCCATTGCTGGGCTTCCAAGGTGGAGCTAGTGGTAAAGAACCTGCTTGCCAGTGCAGGAGACGTAAGTGATGTGGGTTTAATCCCTGGGTTGGGAAGATCCCCTGGAGAAGGGCATGGCAGTCCACTCCAGTATTCTTGCCTGGAGAATCGCATGGACAGAGGAACCTGGCAGGCTATAGTCCATAGTGTCACACAGAGTTGGACACGACTGAAGTGACTCAGCACTCATGCACACATAGGCATTCCTATATAATTTTTATTTTTAACAATCCTGTTATATGTGCAGGTTAATCACATTTTCTCTCAAAGACTTTGGGTGGATACAAATAAATGAATATCCTGAATTGCATTTTGTAGCACTAAGACTTTGACTTGATTAGAATTATTAATAAGACAAGCTTTAACTCAGCTGTGCCCAGAAACTCCTTCTCACCTGTCACTCTCATCTTACTTATCAAGAAAGTACTCATCCTGGACTTCCCTGGTGGTCCAATGGTTAAGAATCCACCTGCCAATGCAGGGGACACAGATCTGATCCCTGGTCCAAAAAGATCCCACATGCCATGGAGCAACTAAGCCTGTGCACCATAACTACTGAGCCCACATGCCATAATTACCAAAGCCTGCATGACAGAGAGCCTGTGCTCCGCAACAAGAGAAGACACTGCAACGAGACGCCTGAACACCACAACTAGAGAGTAGCTCCTGCTCACCACAGCTAAAGAAAGCCCTCGAGCAGCAGTAAAGACCCAGCGCAGTCAAAAATAAATAATGATGAATGAACGAAGGAAAAAAGTACCCATCCTTTCACTCATTTCATGTCTTCCACTTCATGAAGCTTTCCTTGACTGCCAGACCTAGATGTCAGTTCTCTCTCCTTTAACATCTCATGGCACTTTGATGATAATTCTCTCACAGTACTTATACACTGCTTTCTGTAGTAGAGTTTTTTTTTTTTTTTTGCCATTTAACTCCTGCACCATTAGGCTCTAAGCTCTCTGAGGACACTTGTCTGTATTCAATGCATCCCTGTAGCATCTAGCATGGTGCCTTGTGCACCATAGGTTTGAAATGAACACTTGAGGAAGTGGATGGATTATGAAGAGGAAATCCCAACTTTACAAAGGAAGTAAGTTAGGATGTGAATATTCTTTTTTTCAACAAAGCTTCATGTTTTTGCTAAATAATTAGTTCTTGTAAGGCATTTAATGGACTTCCCTAGTGGCACTAGTGGTAAAGAAATCTCTTGCCAATGAAGGGGACATAAAAGATACGAGTTCAATCCCTGGGTTGGGAAGATCCCCTGGAGGAGGGCATGGCAACCCAATCCAGTATTGTTGCTGGAGAATCCCATGTATAGAGGAGTCTGGCGGGCTATAGTCCCACAGTGTCGCAAAAGAGCAACGGATGTGACTTAACACACATGCACACACAATGCATTTAATATATAATTTACAAAATTTCAATTGAACTAGCAACACTTCAGTTTCAAAATTTTAACTGACCTAGAAACAATTTCTTTGTACAAAGTACATGTCTGAAACCACTAACTTTGGATTATTTGCTAGCTCTCGTGTTTTCATTAACAGAAATTGTTAAAACTAAAGGTCTTTGTTCAGACTTTTCAGTTTCTCTTGGTTATTTGTGCTCCTCTTGGAAACTCTAGCTCAGCTCTTAAGGCCAAACATAATTCTCCAAAGTAGGAGAAGGTGTAAGCAATAGACCTCATTTTAGGATGATTCAATCTGGGCAAGAGAGCACAACCTCTGGAGTCAGGTATTCCTCAGGTTCAGTCTCGTCTCCACTCACTACCACGGAGTTCAAGGAAAATTTTACTTCTCTGAACTATTATGTCCTTACAAATTAATGGCAATAATAACATATCTAGCTCACAAGTGAGTGGTGAGAAGAAAATATATGTTAAGTAACTAATCACAAAGCTCAATAAATGATAAATTCCTTAACTCCTGAGCCATGATTGTGTCTGCTTCTTTCATGGGTGTAAGCGGTAGTGAAGAAGGAAATGGCAACCCACTCCAGTATTCTTGCCTGGGAAATCCCATGAACAGAGGAGCCTGGTAGGGCTGCAGTTCATGGGGTCACATGACTGAGCACACACGCATGTAGAGAGTGGAGGAAGATGTGTTGGTAATAATGCGTTGGCAGTACACAGGTAGAACTGAAAAAAAAATTGGAAAAATTTTCTGAAAAGGTGCCTTGGTGAGAAAATTAGATCAATATCAGCTCTAGTCTTTGGAGATGTAGATCTTCACAGTGTGCCTTTATATTTGGCTTACAGCATTTCTGAAAGAACAGGTTGTTGTGCCAAAATGGTATTACAGAAATACATTATAAAACAAAATGTAGTTTTTAAAAATTTCCTAAGATGTCTGTGTTATTGGTCCGTATATAACTTTCTGTTCTTCAGAAAGAGAGGAGTCACATAGCAAAGGGGGTCCTCAAAGGATCACCTTACAGAATCTACACAGAGGAGTCCCTGCAACTTTAATTACGACACAGTAGAAAATGTCTCTGCTAATGACTTGAGCATTTTATTTCTTGGATTTGTGATCACTTATTATTTTAACCTTTCAAACCCAGTAATTTTAAAGCATTCAACTCAGCTACAGTACTTTTATTGGCCTGGAAACATTTCATTGCAGCTTGGCTGACATTTTCCCTAACTAATGTCATTAGCACTACTTAAAAATGAATTATGTAGGGGTGTACAGTACTACCTTTGTTTTGAGAAAATATTACGATTTTTATGAGCACATGAGGTGGGTCTCGTGGGAGTAAACATTAGCAACATATATCTTTCTGATTCTCCAGGCATGCTTACATTTCTAATAAGCACAAGTAGTTTGGCTTGGAAAAAGGCCTGGAGTTAGATTTATTTTTTCAAGATCATGTGGATTCTCATAACATCCCTTAAAGAAAAGTCTGGCTTCAGAGTCACTAAGGCTTAATTAAAATCTCTAGCACACAGTGTGTTAATATCCCTTACCTATTTTGGAGTTTTAGCTCCTGGTAATTATATGCTAACACTGGTGTTCAATAGGTCATTGAAATCAAATTAATGCAGGCATCTTTAAAGTCAGATATTATGTTCATCTACAACATTTTCATATTTAAAAAGTACAAAATAAAGGAAAAGGGATGTTGTTTAACTTTGGAGAACCCGAAGGGATGGACGAAAACAAGCATTTTCGTGGAAAAAAAAACTTTATCTGTGGAAAGAAATCCTAATTAAAGAAAATGAAAAAGCAAAGAAAGAACAAAATTCCTTAATATATAAATGCTTTGCTGAGTCTTTAATAGGTAAAGACTCAGGGTCCCAAACTGTGTTTCCTGGTTCTGTGAAAGTGCCTGTAGAATTTCCGGTTTCTGGTCAGGATTCTCAAAGCGACGTCCTGAGGGCAGGTCCATCTTCATCTGGGAACTTGTTAAAAATACAAAGTCTTGGGCCTGCTCAGGCCTCAGAACTGGGGTTTTTGAGGGCAGGGCTGGTGATCTGTGTTTTCACAAGCCCTCCAGACTCTCTTGGGCTTCCCTGGTGGCTTAGCTGGTAAAGCATCTGCCTGCAATGCGGGAGACCTGGGTTTGATCTCTGGGTTGGGAAGATCGTCTAGAGGAGGAGATGGCAACCCACTCCAGTATTCTTGCCTGGAGAATCCCATGGACAGAGGAGCCTGGTGGGCTATGGTCCATAGCACTGCAAAGAGTAGGACACGACTGAAGTGACTTAGTACACACCACACACTATATAAAAATCTGTTATAACATTTCTGGCTCAACTGAGGAAAATTTGATACTCATTCATTATATTTGCAAGTGTATCCCTTTCAACATTTTTTCTGTTTTATTTTCTGCTTTATTAGATTTTTAAAATATTAGCAGCAAAATTCATAATGCTTGTTAAAGAAGTCAGGCACTACAGAGACATATATATGAATATAAATGTGCCATATCTGTTTCAAATAGCCTTTTTTCTTAATTTAAGTATAATACATGTCCATTCTAAAACATTTAGAAAAGGTAGCCAAGCAAAACAACTGAATCACACACAGTCTCCCATTCTGAAATAACCCCTGTTAATATTTTGGTGTAGCTCTTTCAATTTTCCCAATACTTGTGTTCATTAAAAATGGTACCTACTTTTTTGCAACTTTTGAATCTTTTTTGCTCACTACTGTCTTCTGGGCATTCCTCTGCATCATTAAAATGGAAAATCTTGCATTTCCTAAAGCATGAAATCATGTATTTCCCAAAGCATGATATGTAATATGTGCCACAGTTGATGCATAAAATGTTTTTTTTAGTGCTACATAAACACATTTTAAACATTTTTAATGGTTGTACTTTTTGTTTGTGAGTAACTGAAAAATACAACTAGTACATTGAGCCTGTAATTTTGCAGATACTGTTGCCTTTAGTAAGACTAAAGAAGGTAGCACTGTGATCATCGACTCTTACGACGACTACATGGATTACACCGAGATCCTTAGTTGTGCCCAGAAATGTTTCAAGCAACTTCTTGGACTCAATGACAGTGAGGGGCTCATCCTATCAGCCCCAGTGTTCCCTTTCAATGACAAAGTTTTAACTCACCTTGTCCAATCCCAAAATGAAAGTCAAAGATAGCCTATCTAGGTAATCTAATAAAAGTCAGTATAATGCCTTATCCTAGATAAAAAGGAGAAACAAGAGAGAATAATTTGTATAAAAGAATATATATTTCAGTGAATCAGGTGGCTGGTCTTGACTACTATGGTGAACCTAATGGGAGATTCAATGAGAATGTAAGGTTAGGAGTACAGACACATACAGGTGAGTTTCAAGGTAACTCAAATACTGTGAGTGGCATAGCCATTGGTGATGCTGATTTTCCAAAATTGTGAACAACTTTTCGTAAAGTTCTGAACAAGATAAAGAATGGTCTTCCCTGATGTACAAAGTAGCTGCATTTCTGGAAAAATCAGCATATATTATATGAAAGCTGGCAAAAAATTTTGCATTTACATGCTAAATGGATTTAGGTCTGGCTTAGGTAATTATGGGGCTTCCCTGGTGGCTCAGCTGGTAAAGAATCCATCTGCAATGCAGGAGAACTGGGTTCAATCCCCGGGCTGGGAAGATCCCCTGGATAAGGGAATGGTTGCCCACTCCAGCATTCTGGCCTGGAGAATTCCATGGACTGTATAGTCCATGGGGTCGCAAAGAGTCAGACATGACAGAGTGACTTTCACTTTCACTTTCTAGGTAATTATGGGCTTCCCTGGTGGCTCATACAGTAAAGAATTCCAACATATGGAGGCTGAACAACATGCTTCTGAATAACCAACAAATCACAGAAGAAATCAAAAAAGAAATCAAAATATGCATAGCAATGAATGAAAATGAAAACACAACAACCCAAAACCTATGGGACACTGTAAAAGCAGTGCTAAGGGGAAGGTTCACAGCAATACAGGCTTACTTCAAGAAACAAGAAAAAAGTCAAATAAATAATCTAATTCTACACCTAAAGCAACTAGAAAAGGAAGAAATGAAGAACCCCAGGGTTAGTAGAAGGAAAGAAATCTTAAAAATTAGGGCAGAAATAAATGCAAAAGAAACAAAAGAGACCATAGCAAAAATCAACAAAGCCAAAAGCTGGTTCTTTGAGAAGATAAATAAAATTGACAAACCATTAGCCAGAGTCATCAAGAAACAAAGGGAGAAGAATCAAATCAACAAAATTAGAAATAAAAATGGAGAAATCACAACAGACAACACAGAAATACAAAGGATCATAAGAGACTACTATCAGCAACTATATGCCAATAAAATGGACAACTTGGAAGAAATGGACAAATTCTTAGAAAAGCATAACTTTCCAAAACTGAACCAGGAAGAAATAGAAAATCTTAACAGACCCATCACAAGCATGGAAATCAAAACTGTAATCAGATATCTTCCAGCAAACAAAAGCCCAGGACTACACGGCTTCACAGCTGAATTCTACCAAAAATTTAGAGAAGAGCTAACACCTATCCTACTCAAACTCTTCCAGAAAATTGCAGAAGAAGGTAAACTTCCAAACTCATTCTATGAGGCCACCATCACCCTAATACCAAAACCTGACAAAGATGCCACAAAAAAAGAAAACTACAGGCCAATATCACTGATGAACATAGATGCAAAAATCCTTAACAAAATTCTAGCAAACAGGATCCAATAACATGTTAAAAAGATCATACATCATGACCAAGTGGGCTTTATCCCAGGGATGCAAGGATTCTTCAATATCTGCAAATCAATCATTGTGCTGCTGCTACTGCTGCTAAGTCGCTTCAGTCGTGTCCGACTCTGTGCAACCCCATAGACGGCAGCCCACCAGGCTCCGCCATCCCCGGGATTCTCCAGGCAAGAATACTGGAGTGGGTTGCCATTTCCTTCTCCAAAGCATGAAAGGGAAAAGTGAAAGTGAAGTCGCTCAGTTGTGTCCGACTCTTAGCGACCCCATGGGCTGTAGCCTACCAGGCTCCTCCATCCATGGGATTTTCCAGGCAAGAGTACTGGAGTGGGGTGCCATTGCCTTCTCCACAATCAATGTAATACACCACATTAACAAGTTGAAAGATAAAAACCATATGATTATCTCAATAGATGTAGAGAAAGCCTCTGACAAAATTCAACATCCATTTATGATAAAAACCCTACAGAAAGCAGGCATAGAAGGAACATACCTCAACATAATAAAAGCTATATATGACAAACCCACAACAAACATTATCCTAAATGGCAAAAAATTTAAAGCATTTCCCCTAAAATCAGGAACAAGACAAGGGTGCCCACTCTCACCACTACTATTCAACATAGTTTTGGAAGTTTTGGCCATAGCAATCAGAGCAGAAAAAGAAATGAAAGGAATCCAGATTGGAAAAGAAGAAGTAAAACTCTCATTGTTTGCAGATGACATGATCCTCTACATAGAAAACCCTAAAGACTCCACCAGAAAATTACTAGAGCTAATCAATGAATATAGTAAAATTGCAGGATATAAAATTAACACACAGAAATCCCTTGCTTTCCTATACACTAACAATGAGAAAATAGAAAGAGAAATTAAGGAAACAATTCCATTCACCATTGCAATGAAAAGAATAAAATACTTAGGAATATATCTACCTAAAGAAACAAAAGACCTATATATATAGAAAACTATAAAACACTGATGAAAGAAATCAAAGGGGACACAAATAGATGGAGAAATATACCATGTTCATGGATTGGAAGAATCAATATAGTGAAAATGAGTATACTACCCAAAGCAATCTATAGATTCAATGCAATCCCTATCAGCTACCAATGGTATTTTTCACAGAACTAGAACAAATAATTTCACAATTTGTATGGAAATACAAAAAAACCTCGAATAGCCAAAGCAATCTTGAGAAAGAAGAGTGGAACTGGAGGAATCAACCTGCCTGACTTCAGGCTATACTACAAAGCTACAGTCATCAAGACAGTATGGTACTGGCACAAGGACAGAAATATAGATCAATGGAACAAAAGTAGAAAGCCCAGAGATAAATCCACACATCTATGGACACCTTATCTTCGACAAAGGAGGCAAGAATATACAATGGAGAAAAGACAATCTCTTTAACAAGTGGTGCTGGGAAAACTGGTCAACCACTTGTAAAAGAATGAAACTAGAACACTTTCTAACACCATACACAAAAATAAACTCAAAATGGATTAAAGATCTAAATGTAAGACCAGAAACTATAAAACTCCTAGAGGAAAACATAGGCAAAACACTCTCCGTCATAAACCACAGCAGGATCCTCTATGACCCACCTCCCAGAATATTGGAAATAAAAACAAAAATAAACAAATGGGACCTAATTAAACTTAAAAGCTTTTGCACAACGAAGGAAACTATAAGCAAGCTGAAAAGACAGCCTTCAGAATGGGAGAAAATAATAGCAAATGAAGCAACTGACAAAGAATTAATCTCAAAAATATACAAGCAGCTCATGCAGCTCAATTCCAGAAAAATAAACGACCCAATCAAAAAATGGGCCAAAGAAATAAACAGACATTTCTCCAAAGAAGACATACAGATGGCTAACAAACACATGAAAAGATGCTCAACATTACTCATTATCAGAGAAATGCAAATCAAAACCACAATGAGGTACCATCTCACGCTGGTCAGAATGGCTGCTATCCAAAAGTCTACAAGCAATAAATGCTGGAGAGGGTGTGGAGAAAAGGGAACCCTCTTACACTGTTGGTGGGAATGCAAACTAGTACAGCCACTATTGGAGAACAGTGTGGAGATTCCTTAAAAAACTGGAAATAGAACTGCCATATGACTCAGCAATCCCACTGCTGGGCATACACACCGAGGAAACCAGAATTGAAAGAGACACATGTACCCCAATGTTCATTGTAGCACTGTTTATAATAGCCAGGACATGGAAGCAACCTAGATGTCCATTGGCAGATGAATGGATAAGGAACTGTGGTACATATACACAATGGAATATTACTCAGCCATTCAAAAGAACACATTTGAATCAGTTCTAATGAGGTGGATGAAACTGGAGCCTATTATACAGAGTGAAGTAAGTCAGAAAGAAAAACATCAATACAGTATACTAATGCATATATATGGAATTTAGAAAGATGGTTAACGATGACCCTATATGTGAGACAGCAAAAGAGACACAGATGTAAAGAACAGACTTTTGGACTCTGTGGGAGAAGGCGAGGGTGGGATGATTTGAGAGAATAGCATTGAAACATGTATATTATCATATGTGAAACAGATAGCCAGTCCAGGTTCAATGGATGAGACAGGGTGCTCAGGGTTGGTGCACTGGGATGACCCAGAGAGATCGGATGGGGAGGGAAGTGGGAGGGGTATTCAGGATGGGGAACACATGTACACCCATGGCTGACTCATGTCAGTGTATGGCAAAACCACTACAATATTACAAAGTAATTAGCCTCCAATTAAAATAAATAAATTTAAAAAAAAAAGGAATCTGCCTGACAATGTAGGAAGCTTGGGTTTGATCCCTGGGTTGAGATGATCCCCTGAAGAAGGAAATGGCAACCCACTCCAGTATTCTTGCCTGGAGAATTCCATGGACAGAGGAGCCTGGTGGGCTACAGTCCATGGAGTCGCCACGAGTCAGATACAACTGAGTGACTAACACTTTCACTTTCCTTTTCAATCATTTCTCTAAGTTTTTATGAAGACATTTAGGGGGTTAGCAAAGAGGTATTTATGATCCATGGGAATAATTTCTTTTTCATTTCTCAAAGGACTGCTTAATGGAATTGCCTTCAAGTGTGTTCAGGGACCAAAGGGCAATTCCTCCCATCCCTGTGGAAGCCCTGTGGTGGGGGAAAAGTTTGGTTGGAAGATCTGGTTTGTAGTTAATGTTACCCTTTTCACGTAATTAGCTTTGTGATCTTGTGCAAGTCACAACCTCTGTAAGCTATAATTTTCTCACCCATAAAGTTGTACTAAAAATACACTACCTCACCGAGCTGTGAAGATGAAATGAAATGATGTATGTGAAGGTGGCTTGTAAATGCTAAAGCATGATATAAAACGTTAGTCGTTGGTATTATTATATGGCACTATAGTGCAATATTTAGTCCCCCCTTGAGAGATTTTGAAAGCACAAATCTCTAGCTTCACAGATACAAGTCGTTTCATGAAGTGAATGCAGGTAATTTTTGAATACCATATGGGGACAGTATCTAGAGAAAGTGAAGAGTATGAAAGGAAAGAAATAAGATCCAGTGAAAGTCTCTCTCTTTACAGCTTATTCCTTCCTGTGCCCTCCTCAGCAAACACTGGGGCCTGATTTGGCACTGCAGCAGCGCTAATCCCGGGCTTTTGAGCTTTGCTCCTTATCATCAGATCTCATGGACAACATCGGGTTACCCAGAAGTCACATTACTGGTTAATCTAGGATTGGTCTGCTAGCTCAGGATTTCTGAGTTCAGGCTAGGATGAGAATTTGCTATTTCTGGCAGCCTATACATTGTTGGAAAAATGAATGATTTTCACTGAGACTCTGTTCTCTTTCCATATTTCAAATTATTCGAATGGTCTCTTTCTGTGAGTGGATTCAGGTAAGAATTACCCCCATGAGGTGCTTATCAGAAAACGGTGATGCTGACAAGATCCAGGGAGTATAGCCTAGAGTGAAAACGGCATGTTCAAAAGGGTAGGGGACAACACTGGAAGCACCTAGCTTTGAGATGTAACTCTGACACTTAACCACCCTGGGCCTTCATTTCCCAGCTTCAAAGTCAGGCAGTTAGACCAGAACTGAGTCATGAGGTCTCCTACGTCTCTGCCCACATTTAAGATTCTATCGTTCCGTGGGTCAGTTTAGAGATTAGAGTGTGTACCTTCCCAACCTCCTGCCATGGGCAGGAGAGGAAGTGCTCCACTGGAGGGTCCCAGATGGGCTTTTGGGAGGAGTAAGGATTCTACTCTGTGACATCACAATGTCCAGCCCAGGCTCAACCCTGGCTACTGAGAAGAAGTTATCTGATATATTAAAGGCAGGACGCTACCTGATGGAGCTAGAAGGAATCAGCCAGCCATGACTCTGGTTCAGGTACGTGACATTTGCTAAGATCAGAACAAATTTATTGTGTCTAAAGGAACAAGGGTAAAGTAATTAGCCCCCAACTAAAATAAATAAATTTATTAAAAATAATAATAATAAAAAATAAAATAAAATCAGATATGCTCTAAAAAATAAATAAATAAATAAATAAAGGAACAAGGGGCTTCCCTGGTGGCTCAGACAGTAAAGAATCTACCTGCAATGTAGTAGACCTGGGTTCAACCCCTGGGTCAGGAAGATCCCCTGGAGAAGGGAATGGCTATCCAGAGGACAGGACTACAAGATAGGCATATCTCCAGGCTTAGGAGTAACAGAGTAAGCACAGAGATGATGCACCAGTTACTTTCGGGCAATGTAAAGGATCCAAATGAGCAGACTAAATGCCGCAGGAGCTCCCAGCAGAAACACAGTTGTGGCATCTTCTCCAAACAGCCAGATTTACTACTGTAAAGACAGACCACAAGGACATTTCCAAGACAGTTGGTACCTAGTCCTCTCCCCACCCACTGAGGGGTGCAAAAGAGGCAAGGGCACCTCAAGAGGTCAGTGTAAAATTACTTTCTAAAACAGTCTTCAATTATTGCCTGGTGGTGTCTATTCTTTTATCCAGGTATTCCTCTGTTAATAGCTTCTCCCCAGAATGATGCGCATGAGTGCTAAGTCACTTCAGTCGTGTCCGACTCTGTGTGACCCTACGGACTATAGCCTTCCAGGCTCCTCTGTCCTTGGGATTCTCCAGGCAAGTATACTGAAATGGGTTACCATGCCCTCCTCTAGGGGATTTTCCCAATCCAGGGATCGAACCCGAGTCTCTTATGTCTCCTGCATTGGCAGGCAGGTTCTTTACCATTAGTGCCACCTGGGAAGTCCCAAATGAGTAAGATACTCTTTGTGACCCCATGGACTATAGCCCACCAGGCTCCTCTGTCCATGGAATTCTACGGGGAAGAATAAACTAAATGAAAAACAAGTTAACTGAAAGAAGTATTTTAATAGAAGGTTGTATAAAAAAATGCAAACAAAATAAAAGGGAGGGAACAAAATATTACGGGTTAGCAACCGATATTGATTCTCAAGTCTGCTTTTGAAGTTTCAAGGCTTAAAAGGCAAAAAGGTCACCTCTAGAAACAGTGAAAGAGAAGGGCCTTTTGGTTGAGAAGAAAGTAAAACAGTTCAGTTGAGACTATATACCACTCCTCCCCCTAAAGAACTCCCACTAGTGAAATCATCGCTGGGGAGGCAGACAGTTCTGTTTTCTTTACCTTGCCTTGGGGTTTTGGCTTCTAACTTATTTGTTTCTTCCTGGAGTCTCAAGGCCCTGGGAGGCTCTGAGTGCCGGCAAATAGCCGCTCTGTTTACCAGGAGGGCGGAGGGTGGGGTGAGTGCCAGCTCTGACTCATCTACATTGGCTGCCCTCAGCACACCACGACCCCAGAGCCAAGTGCAGGACTGCTCAGGCAGGCACGCTGAGATTCGCCTGCGAGATCCAAGTTTATTGCCATGGTCCTTTCCCAAGTGGAAGCAGCACTCCAGTGTTCTGACAGGTAGATTAGTTGCCTGCCAGGGACCCCAAGAGGAACAGACAAGGCGGGGAGACCCAGTCTCTATCCGCAGCACACAATTTTAACACTCTGGCCTCCAACACCCTGGGAATAAATATATCTCAGCTGCAAAGCCAATATTCACTCGCTCTATAAAAGTAGTAATAATCTGAAGCATGTAAATAAATCCAGAGGCTCAGATAAAAACAAAATGTTTGCATATTGACTCTAGCACATATTCAACTTCCATCTAGAGAAGCCACTATGATTTTCACAACTAGATTATGACCCAACCTCAAGTCCTTGGAAAGTAAAAGCTCACTGGTCCAGTGTTTAGACTTGATTCATTTTTTAGTCATTGAAAACTACGTTTGTGCTGTGCTAAGTTGCTTCAGTTGTGTCCCACTCTTTGTGACCCTATGGACCATAGCCCACCAGGCTTCTGTCTATGGGATTCTCCAGGCGAGAATACTAGACTGGGTTTCCGTGCCCTCCTCCAGGTCATCTTTCCAACCCAGATTTCGAACCTGCAAGTCTTACATCTCTTGAATTGGCCGTTCTTTACCACTGGTGCCATCTGGGAAGCCCTGAAAACTATGTGTAAGTTTAACCTAAAATAACATCCAGAAAACACAGAATAGTCTAACTTGTCTACATTAACATTTATTGACTATAATGTTCTCTGACCCTTGTGTTAGTCACACACCACAGACTTTTAGAGTTGGGGGGGGGGTAACTAAAAGATCATCTATTCCAACATCCTCATTTCCAGAAAAGGAAACCAGCACAGAGAGGTTAAATATCTTGACTTAGGCCATTGAGCTAGTTAGTGCTATCTTGAGACTAAGGCTTAAATCCTCTCACTCTCAGCCTGGTGGCCTCTTCAGTACTCTCTGCCCCAATTCATCCTGAAGGAATTTACTGGTTCATACTTGAACTATTTTAATTTCCAAGTCAGAATATTCTAAGATAAGGAAATCTCGTTTTATCACCTTAGTGTGGTTATTGGTAAACTCAAGTATTCTAGGTAGGTGACACTATTCACCAAAGCTCTCCCAGCCTTCAGCTCCAAACAAAACAAGCTTTGACCAAGGTCAAGAGAAAGCACCTAAGACCTCATTCAAAAGGCTGAGAATACAATGAAAATGAATCCAGGGAAACGGATTGCCTACTCTGCCTTCTGACTCGATTCAGTTCAGTTTAGTTCATTTCAGTTGCTCAGTCATGTCCGACACTTTGTGACCCCATGGACTGCAGCACACCAGGCTTCCCATTCCATCACTAACTCCTGGAGCCTGCTCAAATGCATGTCCATCGAGATGGTGATGCCACCCAACCATTTCATCCTCTGTTGTCCCCTTCTCCTCCTGTCTTCAATCTTTCCCAGCATCAGGCCTGATTAGAAGTAATCTATTTTAAAAAAACAAAAAAGGCATTTATACAGTTAATGAGCTTTTTGCTTTATAATAAATATACAAACTTTCTGTGGCCTTTTCCAGTTTAGGTAGATCACTTTTCTTATGTGTAGTAGTAATAGTTGCTCAATCATGTCTGCCTGCCTCCTCTGTTCATGGAATCTTCCTGGCAAGAATACCAGAGTGGGTTGCCATTTGTTTTTCCCTTCTCTAGGGGATCTTCCTGACTCAGGGATTGAACCTGTGTCTCCTGTGTTGCAGGCAGATTCTTTACTATCTGAGCCACCAGGGAAGCCTTTGCTTATGTGTATGAATGTGTATACTCTGTGGTATGTATATGTGTACTCTGTAAATGCACATGTGAGTAAACTTACTCTGGCACGCGTGGAGGTTTACACCATCTGTGGTAACAGATCTATCTTTATTACCTAGTTTGTCTCCTATATGAGCCTTTCCTGACTTAAACCATTAATTAACATTTTGTTTAGAGTTATTGATAATTTAGGAGCAATCTCAGGCATATCCAGAGTTCATTTTATGTAGAGTTGTCTATGTCTTGCAGCTCTAATTAATCTGTAAGTTTGAGTCCAGGAACTCCCTGATACAGATACTCAGAGTTTTCTCCAACTGAATTCATTGCAAGTGTATTAACATCAGCCTAAAGTCCCCAAATCTGAAAGAAAATGAAATGAAGAATTGTTGGATACAAGCACAGACCTCATTTGTATAGCCACAAGCTCCAAAGATCTGATTAATATTTTCTAGGTCACTAGCTTGTTTTTTAACTCACTGAAATGCATTTATCCTATAAGGATCTTCCATAGGTTTCTGGTTTTCCAGACAGATTGTCTTTAATAAAAGAGAATTATGAAATGATTACCAACAGGAAAGAAGATTCCACCATGGCATAGGGTTTAAACAAAGCTGTGGTAATATCTTTCAGCTTCCATATTCATTTCAAAAGTTGTGTAATAGATTGAGTAATTTTATACATCTTATCGCATAAAATGGCAGGAGAAAGCTTGACTATGAAAAATGGAGGGATAAGAGGAGGTTTTGTTTCGGATTCTCCATTGTGGGTTCTGAACTTTCAAATGTCTCCAGTAAGCTGAAATACAGGTATTCCGACTGTACTTTTTCCACCTGAGAAATGCATCCTGACAAGTATTATTAACAGCCGTGGGAGAGAAAAAAGAGAAAAGAAATCTACCTCACCAGAGATTCTGAGACATCTGACTCTCTCCCTCTCTCTGTCCCCCCGCCCCCTCTCCTCTCTCTCTCAAAGCTGCCACCTGGGGAGCCTTGGCAAACAGCCACACCTGGATGGTTGACACATGCCAGACACTCCCCTTCAACTTAGCCCAGCCCCCATACCCACTCTCCCAAGAATTGTGCAATGAGCCCTTTGTAACCCAAGGTCTGTGAAGTCTGGAAAGGAATGTGACCCGGAGCCAACAGGCGCTGCTGCCACCAGGGCCAAGAAGGAACTCTCCTGCTGTTTACCTCGCCCTTGGGGGAATCACGGAAAGCGCAAGATGTGCTCTAAAAGGAAGGGGAATGGAGCCCTTGGCAGGAGTGAGAAGCAGACACCCCAGGGCCTCTGCCAACCTCCAGAGGCGTGCTTTGGGTTGCTCTCAGGAGAAGACTGAATCAATTTTGAGTCATTCCATTTCTTCCAGTTGTGCCTCTACTGAACGTTGTGAGTGGTAGGGCCCATTCCTCCAGTTCCCCAGTGTAGGATAAAGGGTGATCGTAATGGGTGTGTGTGTGTCTGTGTGTGTGTGTGTCTGTGTGTGTGTGTCTGTGTCTGTGTGTGTGTGTGTGTGTCTGTGTGTGTGTGTTAGTCACTCGGTCGTGTGTGTGTGTGTGTGTGTGTGTGTGTTAGTCATGTGTTAGTGTTAGTCACTCGGTCGTGTCCAGCTCTTTGCGAACCCAGGGACTGTAGCCCAGCAGGCTTCTCTGTCCATGGGATTTCCCAGGCAAGAATACTGGAGTGTGTAGCCATTTCCTCCTCCAGGGCATCTTCCTACTGCAGGGATCAAACCCACATCTCCTATGTCTCCTGCATTGCAGGAGGATTCTTTACCCGCTGAGCCATCGGGGAAGCCCCACAATGTAGTATAGTTAACTATTATATCTATTATATTATTTTACCAATACTGCTTATAAACAAAAGGTGGTCCAAGAAAAACAGACCTGTTAGCCAGTTGAGAAGACTACTCACTTGACAACTAGAATGCCAGTATTCTTCTGCTCCTTTCAAGCATGTTTAGAATGCAAAGCCATTTCTATTAGCAGAGGTGAAGGCTTTCCTTTCATGTTAGAATCAGTTCTTTGTATGCTAGAAACCGACACTATCTTACTCCTCTCACTAGCATATAACTTCTTGTATCCTGTCTTTCCAAGGTGGTTATTATCCTTTCTTCTTTCTACCCCAAATGAATTCAGTGTCAGTTTCAATCAAATCTGTAGTTTTTGACAACGGACGATGTACCAGTATACCAGGCACAGTGGCAATAATAAAATACAATGTTTGTCATAAATTGGGTTCTTTTAACAATTAAGGATTTAGGTGAGGAGACGAGATATACACCTGTGAAGAGTTCAAAAGCAAAGAAAGAACTGCATAACCACGTGAGAAATGCTCTTGTGGACTTCAGAGTGCCCAAGGCAGAGGCAAAGTTGTCTCCAGTGTTTAGGTTGCTCATCACAGCACAGTTAGGACTTGAGAGAACTTTTGAAGAGAAACAGAACAGTGACTGATGCAAGCTTGGGGAGGAAGACAATTTTTTGGCACAAATTCTGGCCCCAGCACAGTGGGCCTTATCCCACTCAGCCCTCATCTCCACGCTCTCCCCGTGCTTTCACAACTCCTTCTTTGCATGTGATACAAACACTTCACGAGGTTGCTTTGGGACAAGGAAACTGGAGTCATGGAAACATGACACTCCAGGAAGGATGAAACTCACCCTAACAGGTGCTCGCTGTGAAAGGGCCTACCTGCCGTAACCAGGGTTGTGTTGGACTTTAATTATGGCCCTGGGCTTCCTGACCTTACACCCCAAGTCAACATGTTCTAAATCTGATTCATTATCTTCCTCCAAATCTGATCTCCTTTTGTGACTCCCATCTCGGCCCATGACCTCAGCACATTCCCAGCTATTCTGGCTAGAAGCGTGAGTCCTCCCCAGCACTTGGCCACCAGGCCCAGGAGGTTATGGCTCCACATCTCTTTGGAATCCATCACTTCCTGCCGGTTCTGCTGGCTGCTGCCCTGGACCAGGCTGTGTCCCATTGTGTTTCCTGGGGTAAGTCATCTCCCCAGCTTCATTCCTCTGCACTCTGCTGGTCACATCTTTCTAAAACAAACACTAGAGTTTGTCACTTGCCAGTTTTAAAACAGTTCAGGTTTGCCGCTGTTTAAAAAAATTAGGACTCAACTCATCTTGGGCTTCCCAGGTGGCGCAAGTGGTAAAGAACCCATTGAACAATGCAGGAGATGTAAAGGACGCGTGTTCGATCCCTGGTTTGGGATGATCCCCTAGAGGAGGGCATGGCAACCCACTCCAGTATTCTTGCCTGGAGAATCCCATGGACAGAGGAGCCTGGCGGGCTATAGTCCATGGGGTCATACAGAGTTGGACATGGCTAAAGTGACTTAGCATGCATACACAAACTCATCTTGGCTACCAAGAGGTCCTTCACTTTCTCTAGCCTCCCTGGGCCACGTCTCTCCTCGGCCACCTGTTCACCTGGTCCTTCCCACCCTGTGCACTGGATGGATCCCTTTGCTTCCCTTTCTCCAGCCTGCATAGAACTTTCTTGCCCCTGTGTTCTTTCTTATGCAGGTCTCTTCTGACAGCTAAACTCCTGCACGAGTCCTTCTCAAAGGGGTGACCACTTTCTGCCCCCATTATTTATGATCTTCTCATGACATTCTTATTATGTATGACCCTTTATGCTGAAGGATTAAGCTAGGTGTGGTTGGAACACCAGGGAGAAGGGAGCAGAAGAATGTTTTAAGACAGGGATTAACATGTCAGGGAGGATTCCCAGGTGGCATTAGTGGTAAAGAATCTTGTCTGCCAACACAGGAGATATGGGTTCAATCCCTGGGTTGAGAAGATCCCTTGGAGGAGGGCATAGCAACCCACTCCAGCATTCTTGCCTGGAGAATCCCATGGACAGAGGAGCCTGGTGGGCTACAGTCCATGCAGTCACACAGTTGGACACAACTGTGCAACTGAGCTCAACTGAGCTTAAAGCTCAATGTTCAGAAAACTAAGATCATGGCATCTGGTCCCATCACTTCATGGCAAATAGATGGGGGAACAGTGGAAACAGTGTCAGACTTTATTTTTTTGGGCTCCAAAATCACTGCTGATGGTGATTGCAGCCATGAAATTAAAAGACGCTTACTCCTTGGAAGGAAGGTTATGGCCAACCTAGATAGCATATTTAAAAGCAGACATTACTTTGCCAATACAAGTCCGTCTAGTCAAGGCTATGGTTTTTCCAGTGGTCATGTATGGATGTGAGAGTTGGACGGTGAAGAAAGCTGAGCACCGCAGAATTGATGCTTTTGAACTATGGTGTTGGAGAAGACTCTTGAGAGTCCCTTGGACTGCAAGGAGATCCAATCAATCCATCCTAAAGGAGTTCACTCTTGGGTGTTCATTGGAAGGACTGATGTTGAAACTGAAACTCCAATACTTTGGCCACCTCATGCAAAGAGTTGACTCATTGAAAAAGACCCTAAGGCTGGGTAGGATTGGGGGCAGGAGGAGAAGGGGATGACAGAGGATGAGATGGTTGGATGGCATCACCGACTCGATAGACATGGGTTTGGGTAGACTCCGGGAGTTGGTGATGGACAGAGAGGCCTGGCGTGCTGCAATTCATGGGGTCGCAAAATGTCGGACACGACTGAGCGACTGAACTGAACTGAACTGTGCAACTGAGCACATAGCACATCAAAGACTCAGAGGAGACAGAATGTCTCCTCTGACCAGTTTACAGGAGTTGGTGGAAGTCGAGTCTAAGTCGAGGGGAAGGAGCTGGGAGGAGATGGCTCTGGAGAAAGATGCAGAGGCTAGCCCTGCTAAAGAGCTGGGACTTTTTCTTGACATCAGCGGGCCACTCTAAAGGGTTATAAGCAGGAAAGGTATAGGATACTACCTTCATTTTAAAAGAATGTAGTGTCCAGAGAAAAGATGGGAATGAAGAGAGACTGGAGAAAGGAGTCTCAATTAGGACGCTGGCAGGGTAAACCAAGGAGGTGATGAACTGGGTCTAGATTAGTGACAGTGGGAAGAGAGGAAGACAGTGGGCTTCAGGGAGCTTTAGAAAGGAGGACTAATGAGGCCTGGTTGATTGACCAGGCCTGGATTACTTGGAGGAGAAGTGAAGGAAGACAGCCAGAAAAGGCCCAGCAGACACTGTCCTAGGTGCAGTATCACTTCCTAATAATGCCTCACACCAGGGAGGCTTCATATTATCTTGAAAGAAACAGGAGGCAACAAGGATTTCCTGGCTTAGGTAACCATATGGTTTCTTTTTTTTTTTAATTTTAATTTATTTTTAATTGGAGGATAATTTCTTTACAATATTGTAGTAGACTCTGACATACATCAACATGAATCAGCTCTAGGTATACATATGTCCCCTCCCTCTAAAACCTCCCTCCCACCTCCCAGCCCATCCCACCTACGTTTTTGAAAGAGAAAACTGGAAGTGGTGTGGAGCATGGCCAGAAAGGAGAAGACTGGTCACAGACAGACTAGACGGCAGAGCTAGTGAGGTGGGGTGTTAAATGCTGACAGCGCACAGCTGCTCAAAGCAGGGGGCCCTTCTTGGTGCTGGCAATTCTTCCTCAAATATAGTTTAATGAAAAAAAAATAGTGTTTTAATTGAAAAGTTATATGTGCATGTTGTAAAAAAAAAAAAAAAAAAAAATTAAACGGTGCTATGTTATGAAAAACAATTCTCCCTCCCACCCCAGGCCCCAGTCCTTTTCCTCCATGGAGATTTTGCAAGTTTTACATTCTCTCCAGAAAGGTTTTGTGCATACACAAATGTGTCTGAGTATGTATTATGCGCATGCTCTCTGTGTACGTATGTGTATATACAGATGCACAGATCTACTTTTTAAAATGAGATTACTATACAGAGGCCTTGTGTGTGTTAATTGCTCAGTCACATCCGACTCTTTGAGACTCCATGGACTGTAGCTCGCCAGGCTCCCCTGTCCATGGAATTCTCCAGGCAAGATTATTGGAGTGGGTTGCCATTCTCCAGGGGATCTTTCTGACCCAGGGATTGAACCCAAGTCTCCTGTATTGCAGACAGATTCTTTAGCATCTGAGCCACCAGAGAAGCCCATACATAGGCCTTCCTTTTTTTAAAAAAAAATGGGAAACTGTATTTCCTTATACCATTTTTATGTCAGCTTCATTCTCTTCAATGTCTACTATGGCTATGCTCCTATGGTGATCTCACAAACCCCCTGTTGATTAACACCGAAATTAAACTTGGTTTTGAAGTATCCTTTTCCTTGTATCCCATCCTCAGCTCCTCACGTGCTGGCTGCTTTAAACTCTTCCTGGCTCCACTCTGGGGCACTCTCTCCTTTCATGCAGATCTTTTCAAATCTAAAGTAAGAGAACTCCCTCTGCAGCCACACGAATTTAGCACAAGCTAAATTTTCTCCCATCATGGAGTCAGCTGGCCAACCTGGCTTATCAGATCATATTTCTTCAGCAAAAAGATCAGTCTTTTCTCTAAATTTATGAAATGTGCTTCAAACTGTACTCATACAGCTGCATCAAGGTGAGTTATCAACTCTAAAACATCAGAGCCCCACTGCCAATCAGAGTTAAGCTCAGAGTAGCAGATACTTTTCTTCTCAGAGATGATGCTTTCAATAAGGCTGGCGAAGGACTCTCCAGACACTTGGCTTTTAGAGGACACTGTAGTTGATACAGGCTCATTCGTTTGCTAGAGTCCCCAGGGCTCATAGGTATTCAATGAATCTTGGTGAATAGACATCTATAAGTATTATTCCTGATGGTCTTCCTGTTATTTTGCTTTTCAAAGACTTGGTGGGCATTTTATCCTCTACTGTCCTTCATAGTTAAACAGTAAACAGGCCCTTTTTCCTCCCCAACCTGGGTTTCAGTGTATGTGTGCTAAGTCGCTTCAATCATGTCCGACTCTTTGCGACCCCATGGACTGTAGCCCACCATGCTCCTCTGTCCATGGGATTCTCCAGGCAAGAATGCTGGAGTGGGTTGCTATGCCCTCCTCCAAGGGATCTTCTCAACCTAGGGATCGAATCCTTGTCTCCTACATTGGCAGGTGGATTCTTGAGAAGCCCTTCATCCTGTTCTACCCATCCCCAAAATCTACCCATAAAGCCAGGATAAAATGCACATGAATCAAAAATTCTACAGATGTGCCACCTGCTGATTCACCCATGGGGCAGGCCTGGGCTTTCCCCTTGTTGGGTCTGCTCCTCAGCCTACAAGTTGCTGCTCCTTTCTACCTCCACCAGCACTGTCAGGAAACACTGTACTGGGAGCCCCTAAACCAACCTTGTATAAAGGGGACTCCTCTGTCCCCTCTCTGGGCTGCTTCCTGGGAGTCCCCTTCATTGGGACAACATAGGCAGTTCTAACAGTGCGGCTGAGTTGGGTAGGTCACAGCAAACCTCGGTTCCTAGAGAGGAGGAATCAGAGGTTCCTCTTGTGTCTTACCCAAGTTTACAGTCACAGGCTGAGTCATCTGTCCCCCAGGCCAGTGTTCCCCAGAGATATCAGTTCTGAGGGGGTGGGGGCAGGGCTGCGGGGGGCAGGTGAAGAACAGTTTATCTCCAAGGCAGCAGCTGAGGGGCAGAAAGACACGCAGGCCATGGCAGATGACAAGGGAGGTCAGCACCCCTCTTGCATGTCTGCCTCCATGTATATTGATGTATGATAACTGGACCATAAAGAAGGCTGAGTGCCAAAGAATTGCTGCTTTCAAACTGTGGTTCTGGAGAAGACTCCCAAGAGTCCCTTGGACTGCAAGGAGATCAAACCAGTCAATCCTAAAGGAAATCAACCCTGAATATTCATTGCAAGGACTGATGCTGAAGCTCCAATACTTTGGCCACCTGATGCAAAGAGCAGACTCATTGGAAAGGACCCTGATGCTGGGAAAGACTGACGGCAGGAGGAGAAGTAGGAGACAGAGGATGAGATGGTTGGATGGCATCTTCGACTCAATGGATACAAGTTTGAGCAAGCTCTGGGATTTTGTAATGGACAGGGAAGCCTGGCGTGCTGCAGTTCATGGGGTCACAAAGAATTGGACATGACTTGAGTGACTGAACAACAAACAACAATAGCACAAACAAAGAGAGACACCGAGAGCTAGAGATGCTGGGATGGGGTGGACTTTTCTTATGAACAGAAGCAGATTCCCTTTAGACTTCATGCATCACTGGAAAGGGCTGGAAAGGGCTGAGATTCCCATCTGTCTGGAATTGCAGTGAGTGACTCACTATGGACCCCATTCCCAACGGAAGTGGCTTTGGCTTATATCATGTATTCACAGAAACTCAGCTTGACTGTTAGTTTGCAGGGATCCACCCAGAGGATTCTCCATGACAGGCCAACATGCATGCATTTGGGCTGCACTGATGACATTTCTAGATTAGATCCCTGGTCTGGCTCCCTCTGTTTTGTTATTGGTCTTGTTTCCAGAGCCTGCAAACCTGATGACAAGAGCTGAGGGCAGCTGTGCTTGTGTCAGCCAAGGCTCTGAGGACACTGTCAGATATTTACACAGAGAAACAGTTCCTGGTGGGAACAACTCAAAAAAAAAATAAATAAATAACATTGCTTATTGTTTTCAAGATCATTCTACTTTAAAATTTTTTAAACATAAAAGAGGGGCTTCCCTGGTGATTCAGATGGTAAAGAATCTGCCTGCAATGCAGGAGATGCAGGTTTGATCCCTGGGTGGGGAAGATCTCCTGGAAAAGGGAATGGCTACTCACTCCTGTATTCTTGCCTGGAGAATTCCACGGACAGAGGATCCTGATGAGCTACACTCCATGGGGTCACAAAGAGTCAAATACGAGTGAAATGACTTAGCACGCACTCTCACATGCACAAGCAACTAACACACATACACAAACATAAAGGATAAATGAACTTTAGGTGCTTTGCAAGCAATAGAGCCATTGTTGTGAAGGCAGCACACCCTAGAGGTGGATAAAGAATCTGGAAGGTACGCAGAGACATGGTTGCTCACCCTGGCTGCCAAGGACTCACTCGTGCCCTTGGACAAATATCCACTTCACTGCTTGACTCAGGGTTCTTGGACCTGGGAGACCTGTGCACCAACTGAGGCTTTGCTAGTAACGGTCCAGTGTTAACATGAAATGCCTCTGAGCCTCAGAAGAGTCTCTTGGTTTATGAAATGGGAATAAGAACTCTTTCCTTGCCTGCCTGACCCAGCTTCTGTGGAGGTCGAATGAACCTATGTGAAAATACCTTGTTAACCATCGAGTATTCTACGTTTTTTTCCCAAGTAGGACATAATGTCTTTTGATGGAAGTGAAGAAGGAGTTTGGGATGACAGTGATGGAGAATGGTGAAAGGATTAGGGTTCCCCTAGGACACACAGGCAAACTCTGGCAGATAGTGGAGGGAGACGGACGCCTGGCGTTCTGTCTTCCATGGGGTCTCAAAGAGTCGGCCAGGACTTGGCCACAAGACACACAGAGGGTATGGGGCAGGGCTGCAGCTGGTAACAGAGACCATGGGTCTGTGGTGCTGACATCTGCCTCAGCCATGGATGCACAACTGGATGTTGGCTGGGGTGGTGAAAGGAATTGGGAGCACAGACAAGGGAATAATATAGTTACAGTATCTAAGCTGAACAGGGAGAGGGTGGAAGAAAGGAACAAGCCGATAGATTTGGGGAGCTGAGGGGCTACTAGTGAGATGTTAGTACCATGAGCACAGGGAAGTTAGCTGGTGAGGTAGGAAGTGGTGGGTGAGGCTGGAGTTCAAGGTTTGTGACCTGGAGAACATCCAGGTATCTGAACAAGGAGTCACAAGGGAGGGTGTGCTGGCTGGGAGGACTACGTGGGAGCTGAAGGACCCCAGGCCAAAGGTCAGTGACAGGACTTGGGGTGGAGAGAGTGAGAGCCGAGTGCCTGGATCCTGAGGAACATGGGTGAGTTGATAGACCTGGGGATGGCCATGGGGCAAATGGGATCTGTGGATGGTAAGGACATCAAAGGTTGGGGGCAGAGTGTCTGGAAGGCTGGAAGGAGAATGCTGCTGCTGCTGCTTCAAGGTTAGGAAGGCCCAGAAAATAGAATGGCCCCAAGGCGTGCTCAGATTTAAAAGTTGATATGCAATATACATGAATTGGTCACTTTACGTACAGATAATCAAAAGTTGTAGGGGCACCTTGGCCCCAACAGGTAAACCTATATGTGTGTGTGGTCAGTCGTGTCAAACTCTTTGCAACCCTTTGGACTGTAGCCCTCCAGGCTCCTCTGCCCATGGAACTTTCCGGGCAAGAATACTGGAGTGGGTTGCCATGCCCTCCTCCAGGGATCAAACCTGCATTTCCTGAACTGGCAGGAAGACACTTCACCACTGCGCTACAAGAGAAGCCCATGTAAACAACTGTTGAGCATACAATATTTTAAAATGTCAATGGCTAAAAGGAGCTGTCCAAAACAGTTTGTTCTATATGTTTACATGGGCTTCTCTTGCTATTATTTTCTCCCATTCTGAGGGCTGTCTTTTCACCTTGTTTGAAAAAGACACCTGTACCCCAGTGTTCACTGCAGCACTATTTACAACAATAGCTAGGACATGGAAGCAGCCTAGATGTCCATCGGCAGATGAATGGATAAGGAAGTTGTGGTACATATACACAATGGAATATTACTCAGCCATAAAAAGGAATGCATTTGAGTCCATTCTAATGCGGTGGATGAACCTAGAGTCTATTATACAGAGTGAAGTCAGTCAGAAAGAAAAAGACAAATGCCATATATTAATGCATATATATGGAATCTGGAAAGATGATACTGACGATCCTACATACAGGGCAGCAAAGAAGCCACAGACATAAAGAATAGACTTTTGGATTCAACGGAAGGAGGAGAGGGTGAGATGATTTGCAAGAATAGCATCAAAACATATGCATTACCGTATGTAAAACAGATGACCAGTGTGAGTTTGATGTATAAAGCAGAGCACCCAAAGCTGGTGCTCTGTGACAATCTGGAGGGATAGGATAGGGAGGGAGGTGGGAGGGGGGTTCAGGGTGAGGGGGACACATGTGTACTTATGGCTGATTCATACTGATGTATGGCAAAAACCATCACAATATTGTAAAGTAATTATCCTCCAATTAAAATAATTTTTTTTTTTTTTTAAAAAAGCACATTCCACAATCCAAGGCAGCTGACAAGGAGGAGCAGATGACAGTGCAGGACGGACAGGCGGGGTGGGGGTAGGGGGGAGGCGGGTTCCCTGGGAGCCAGAGCACGGGAACAGGGATCTTCCCTCCATAGTTCTCACTGGGGAACTTCCACCAGTCTGGTGCCCAGACTGGATGGCATGGCAGGTGTGTCAGTTTCTAGCCATGCTGAACAAGCTAGCACAAAGTGGATGACTTAGAACAACGGAAGCGTATTATCTCACAGTCCTGGGAGGCTGAAGTCTGAAATCAAGGGTGTTGTGGACCAGGTTGGTTCATTCCGGTGGCTCCGAGGGAACAAAGCTCACGGCATCCTCTTAGCTTCTGGCGTTGGACCATCCTTGGCATGCCTCAGTCTCTGCCTCCATTGCCGCAGTGTCCTCCCTGCTCTGTCTTCACACGGTGCTCCTCTCTGTGTGTGTCTGTCTCTGTGGCTCCTCTTACAGGCTACAGTCATGTGGGATTAAGGACCTACCCTGCCCACTCCAGTATCCTTGCTTGGGAAATCCATGGACAGAGGAGCCTGGGGGGGCTACAGTCCATGGGGTCACAAAAGAGTCACATACGACTGAGTGACTAAACAACAACAACTACTACTCCAGGATGTCCTCATCTTAACTGACATCTTAATTACATGGGCAGAACCCTACTTTCAAGAAGGTCACATCCACACACACTGGGGATTACGACATCTCTCCTTTAGTGACACAGTTAAACCCACAGCAAGACTGTAAGGCTGGGCAGATTGGAGGTTCTCATTAGGCCTATTCAGTGGTGTGCTGGAAAATGTTCAACAACCAGATTTCCAGGGGAGAAAAAGCCCTAGTGGTGAAGTGTTTGCAAATTTTCTTGGCATAACTATTCCCTCCCAGGCCTGCTTCAAGCTACCAACATAACACCCAGCTTGCCAAAATTCCAGAAAATTTAACGACGTGCATCCTTCATCCACTGGTGTGAACCAACTTCCACAAGATGAACAGACAGCCCTCAGAACGGGAGAAAATAATAGCAAAAAACTGACAAATAATTAATCTCCAAAACATACATGCAGCTCATGCAGCTCAATACCAGAAAAATGAACAACCCAATCAAAAAGTGGGCAGAAGACCTAAACAGACATTTCTCCAAAGAAAACATACAGATGCATAATAAACACATGAAAAGATGCTCAACATCGCTCATTATTAGAGAAAAGCAAATCAAAACCACAATGAGGTATCACCTCACACTAGTCAGAACGGCCACCATCAAAGTCTACAGACAATAAATGCTGGAGAGGGTATGAGGAAAGGGAACCTTCTTACACTGTTGGTGGGAATGCAAATGGATACAACCACTATGGAGAACAGTATGGAGAGTCCTTAAAAAACTAGGACTAAAACTAGCATATGACCCAAGAATCCCACTACTGGGCATATACCCTGGAGTGTGCTTTTAAGTGTAGATGAGTTGTCTCCTCCTCTAACTGGTAACCAGAAGCTGTAAATTCAAGGTAGCTGAGAGTGAGGTCAGTGCAGCTGCTTCAGACTGCAGTGTGCTCCTGCCTTTAAAACACTTACCCCACCTTGCTGGTTGAGGAACACCTGACTAAGATCTGGTGTTTTGGGACCTCTGCGATGTGCCAGAGAAAGAGAGAGAGAGAGAGCCAGCTAGCGAGTGAAAGCGGGAATGGCTCCTGGCCTCTGCCTCCCCCAGCAGCAGCTGGTTGTGCTGGTTGTGGATTCGCTGCCTGGAGCTCTTGGGTCTTCTGCTCTGGCCCAGTCAATGGGTGTGAGGCCTTTGAATTGCAGCAACTGCCCCTGTTTTCCCCTTCAGACAGAAACTTAAGAACAGATTTTTATAAGGTATGTTTTAAACCCCCAAACCACCCAGCTACTCGACACTATTGCAAAACTTCAGCTTCAGAAGAATGCAGCAAAAGGGCGGTGTCCCCTCTAGCCATGGCTTGCCCCACCCTGATATTTCCATGGATGTTTTTCTTGGTGATTCTCAGAATCTCAGGTAGCTGAGGGAGCCTTGTCAGCGATGAGTATCTGTCTGTGTGTGTGTTCAGTCATGTTCAACTCTTTGTGACCCTGTGGACTGTAGCACGCCAGGCTCCTCTGTCCATGGAATTTTCCAGGCAAGAATACTGGAGTGAATTGTCACTCCCATCTCCAGGGATCTCGCCCATCCAAGGACTGAACCCGGGTCTCCTGCGTCTCCTACATTGGCAAGCAGATTCTTTATCATTGCTCTACCTGAGAAGTCCAGGGATATTAAACAGAATGGGTGATTTGGGGTGAGGACTGTTTAGAAGCTGAAATTCCTGTTTACAGTTCATTACATTTTGAACACCAGAGGGCAATACAGTCACAGGGAATAGCTGCTCGGCTTCATTTTCCTAATGTGAGATCAAATGTTGAAAATTGTCCTTTTGATTGTTTCGCTCTGTCTCTAAGATACAGCAAAGGCTTTTGAGACCACTTTCTAAATGTCCAAGTCCTGACGCCTGGTCCTGGGACACCCACCAGAGGGTGCTGGGCAGGGTTACAGCTTCCTTTGTGCGGAAGCCCTTGTCACTGACCCTCCCACCCCATGCTGAGACTGTCCGGTCTGTTCAGCTTTTGAGAGGGTATGGATTGTGTCCCAGGTAAGAGCTAATTCGTGTGGGGACCTGGCTTATTACTTCCAGGGCCAGTCATTTAACTAGTTCCCTGAGTTCTACACTTAGTATCCGGCCCTGGTAGAATGGAGAAGCCCGAGAGAGGAGACCCCACAAGGAGGGCTGAAGGACTGCAGGGGTCCTGTGGCTCCCCTGGAGGCTCAGACAGTAAAGAATCTACCTGCAATATGGGAGACCCAGGTTCGACTCCTAGGTCGGGAAGATCCCCTGGAGAAAGGGAATGGCTACCCACTCCAGTATTCTTGCCTGGGAAATCCCATGGACAGAGCAGCCTGGCGGGCTACAGTCCATAGGGTCACACAGAGTTGAACATGACCGAGTGACTAATGCTCTCACTACTTTCACTTTATTGATTGTTGCCCTGACAGTTGGTGGGGCTTTGGTGGTGGCCAGCTGACCAGTTTGTGTATCTGTGGCCCTGGATCAGCTCTCACCAATGGTCTCTGGCTGTGAGGACATTCTGGCAGAATGTTCATGGCTTCTGGAGCACTCTGGACAGCGGTGCAGGACTCATGGAAGAGTCTGGGAGAAGCAGTAGTAGAGCAGTTGGGAATGCCAGGGGAGGCTTGACAGGGGTGGTGAGAGCCCTGGAAGGGGTGACAGGGCTCAGCTTTGGATCTCCGAGGCCTGTGAGGAGAGCCCAAGCTGCACAAGCGCCCACCTAGGTGGACAGGAGGGAGACAGTATCAGAGCCTATCTAATCCTGCAGGCTTAGAAGCCATGGATGTGTGTGTGTGTGCCCCTGACTACAGAACTCATTCAGAAAGGAGACTGTCTACTGGTAGTCCAGTGGCTAAGACTCTGAGCTTGCAATGCAGGGGACCAGTGTTTGATCCCTGGTCAGGGAACTAGATCCCACATGCCTCAACTAAGAATTCGTGTGCTGCAACTAAGACCCAGCGAAGCCAAATAAATATAAAAAGAAGAAAAAGAAAGGGACCTGTCTACTTTCATCCACTGGTAGAGGCATCTCAGCTCTAGCTATTCAGCCTGTGCACCTTCCAAAGGCATTCAGCAGACAGCAAGACTGTTCTTAGCAATGACATGTTGTCACTTGTAAAGGACCACTTACCCCACAAGACAGAAGAAGGTTGTGCAGACCAAAAAGCTGTGCTAATGAGTTGATTACAAGTTAGTGGGCCCTAGTAGTTCATCTGAAAGACAGACCTTTAGCAAACTGAGGGGGAAATGTGTATTTACAATGCTGCTGCTGCTGCAAAGTCGCTTCAGTCATGTCCGCTTCTGTGTGACCCCATGGACCATGGCCCGCCAGGCTTCTCTGTCCATGGGATTCTCCAGGGAAGAATACCAGAGTGGGTGGCCATGCCCTCCTCCAGGGGATCTTCCTGACCCAGGAATTGAACCTGTGTCTTTTATGTCTCCTGCATTGGCGGGCTGGTTCTTTACCATTAGTGCCACCTGGGAAGCCCTGTACCTACAACAGAGGGCACAAAATCATTGCCATTATCCCAATGAGTAAGTTGAAATGTTCCCCTGGAAAATCCACTGTGGACACTAGAAACTGGTACAAGTTCAGAGGACGGCCTTGCTTCCAGGCCTGTGGTTGTTGCAGGAGCTGCCTGACCACATGCACTAATTAGAGAGGATTCTCGGCTATTTATGATTCTGTTTCTCAATTGAGCCTTTTAAATTAACAAGGATATAAAAGGACAGATTTGGAAGTAGAGTACTTAGGTGGGGCCCTAGTGCCAGCTTCCTGCCCCTCAGGATTGATGTTTATGCTTGAGGAAAGTAACATGACCACAAGTAGTCAGTTAGCTCTTCCTTAAAACAGACACGGAGTGTCAGATAATGTATCTGACACGTGAAAAACCTTAGGAAATTACCAAGTATGATACAAGGCAGTTATTAATCTCTAGAAGGAATCCTTTAGTATTTCTGTCTCTTTCAAATACATGTCTATTACCTGTGCTGGGTGAGGCTTCATTTGAAAGTGGGCTTTATGGCGCTAGTGGTAAGGAATCCGCCTGCCAATGCAGGAGATGCAAGAGATGAGGATTGGATCCCTGAGACTGAATGATCCCCTGGAGGAGGAAATGGCAATTCACTCCAATATTGTTGCCTGGAGAAGCCCATGGACAGAGAAGCCTGGTGGGCTACAGCCCATGGGGCTGCAAAGAGTTGGACACGACTGAGCAATTAGTGGGTTTATTAGACTTAAAGATACATCTATAGGCCAGTGCTATTAAACTACTACTTAAATGGAAAAAAAAAAAAAAAAGGAATGACTACTATTCTGGTAGCTGTGTACTCTGTTGGTTTTGTAGTCTGTTTGGCCACATTTATATGACAACGTGCAGAATAATCACTATACTGGAAACCATATTGAAGGGAAATTTTGCCTTGAGTAAAGGTTTTTACCTTTGTTTTTGTCCTCTATCTCTTTTAGCTAATTAACAAAAGAGACATCTTGAGCTAATGTGAATGGGGAACAACTACAGGCAACATCAAGGATCAACATTCTGCTTAGAGACATTCTGTCAAATAAACACTTCTGTTGGATTTGACGTCTCCTTGGTTTATCACAGCAAGTGCTTACTGTAAGTAAGTGACAAGGTGTTTAAATTTCACATCTGTGAAGTATATGTTATGTTTCCTAGCAGGGGACAAGATACGATCAGTATTTTTTCAGTAATACAGGTCTCAGATTCAGAGCTTTATTTAACCAAACAGATACTGTCCTTGATACTGAACTACATATTGAACCTCACCAAGGAATGGGCTTATTGATACTTCCTTGTTTAAAGCCATTACTCCAATTTTTTTTTTTTCATGAACTTTAAAACATACACCATCTGGCTCATTCACAGATTGATAAGCAAGGGAACATATTAATAGACCGTGAACTCTTGAAGCAAAGCTCTCTGTGAGTTAGAGCCTGGGATGTGACATCAAAGCCTGGGTCCACAGCTTACTAGCTGGTGAATTTGGGCAGTTCATCAGCCTCTCCAATCTTATATTCCTCCTCTGTAAAATAAGGATAGGAATATACCCTCCTACTTTTGTAGGGTTCCAATTAAAAAATCTAATTAACATGTAAGTTACCAGCATCACCAGCACCATTATTACCACTTCTAAAAGCGTCACAACCCCCAGTACAATGTCTTGCACTATATGCATTGCATACCTCATTCTGCTTACCAATGAATTAGAGATTTGGGGTGAAATCTACCAGGATTACACATTCAAATTATTAAAGCACTTTCAGCTACTCTGTTTCAATTTTAGGGGGCAGAGAGAGAGCACCGATTGTCTTAACAATTGCTCAAACTCCAACCCTAGAAAATAATCATTAGATTTGTGTTTATGAAAGTCCCTAGTATCATTCTTGGCACATCTACACTAGACATTTGATAAAAGGTCTAAGAGATAAAAAGGGTTCATATTTTATGACTGTTTGTAGAGAAGAAAAGCAGGTTAAAGTGACTTGCCCAGAGTCTACAGGAATGTTGTTTTTGGATACTTTTTCTTGATTTAAACTATGAGAAGCCAAATTTTATTTTCTGTTGAATCACACAGATGCCATTATTTTACCTAAGTGTTTTCTTAGGAAACCCAGGCAAAGGAAAATTCCTCCAGACAGCTGCTTGGTCAACAAGTGCTTCTCATGCTACTTAACTAAAGTTGTCAGGTCCAGTGAATCTGGAAACCAGTCAGCACTGGCTCTTAATGCAGGTAGCTCACAGAACCACCTGGAGCCCTAAAAGTGGCTGAGCTGGGTCCACTGTGCAAGATTTTGTGTTGGGTTAAATCTGAGAGATTTTTGCTTTGGGACACCATGGGTGGCATCTAGACATCAGAATTCTTAAAACCTTTTCCAATGATTCTAGAAAGAATTCCTCTCTAGTTCTTCCCTCTTTGGGTCTTCTATGGTTCTTTTTAAAACTGAAGTACAGTTGATTTACAATGTTATATTAATTTAGATGTATAGCACAGTGAATAAGTATTTTTATAGATTATACTCCATGTAAAAGTTATTACAAAAAACAGATATATATTTCACTGTACTGTACAATATATCCTTGTTGTTTATTTTATACATAGTAATATGCATCTCTTAATTTTATACCCCTATCTTGTCCCTCCCCTTCTGGTAACCACCAGTTTGTTCTCTATATCTGTGAGTCTATTCCTATTTTGTTATATTCATTTGTTTGTTTCATTTTTTAGATTCCACATACAAATGATCACACAGAGTAATTGTCTTTATCTGCTTATTTCACTAAGCATAACACTCTCTAGGTCCATCCACATTGTTACAAATGGCAGAATTTTATTCTTTTTACAGCTGAGTAATATTCCAGTGTGTGTGTGTGTGTGTGTGTGTGTGTGTGTATACACACTACATCTTCTTTATCCATTTATCTGTTGATGGACACTTAAATTGCTTCCATATCTTGGCTATTATAAATAATGCTACATGAACATTGGGGAGAATGTATTTCTTAGAATTAGTGTTATTGTTTTCTTTGCCTAGCGGTGGAATTGCTAGGTCATATGGTAGTTATTCTCATACTGTTCATGGGGTTCTCAAGGCAAGAATACTGAAGTGGTGGGCCATTCCCTTCTCCAGTGGACCACGTTTTGTCAGCACTCTACACCATGACCCATCCATCTTTGGTGGCCCTATCTGGCATGGCTTATAGTTTCACTGAGTTAGACAAGGCTGTGGTCCTTCTTAGATATTAAGAAGCCTTAAGATATTAAGACACCTTCTTAGATATCTATATGCTTAGATATTAAGCCTTAGAAGAGCCAAGGCTGTGGCTCTTCTTATATATTAAGAAGAGATGGCAAGAATACACAGAAGAACTTTACAAAAAAGACCTTCATGACCGAGATAACCACAATGATGTGATCACTCACCTAGAGCCAGACATCGTGAAATAAGAAGTCAAGTGGGCCTTAGGAAGCATCTCTACGAACAAAGCTAGTGGAGGTGATGGAATTTCAGTTGAGCTAGTCCAAATCAAAAAGATGATGCTGTGAAAGCGCTGCACTCAGTATGCCAGCAAATTTGGAAAACTCAGCAAGGGCCATAGGACTGGAGAAGGTCAGCTTTCATTCCAATCCCAAAGAAGGGCAACACCAAAGAATGTTCAAACTACTGCACAATTGCACTTATCTCACATGCTAGCAAAGTAATGCTCAAAATTCTCCAAGCCAGTCTTCAACAATACATGAGCTGTAAACTTCCAGACGTTCAAACTAGATTTAGAAAAGGCAGAGGAACCAGAGATCAAATTGCCAACATCCACTGGATCATCAAAAAAGCAAGAGTTCCAGAAAAAACATCTACTTCTGCTTTATTGACTATGCCAAAGCCTTCAACTGTGTGGATCCCAACAAACTGTGGAAAATTCTTAAATAGATGGGATAACCAGACCACCTTATGTGCCTCCTGAGAAATCTGTATACAGGTCAAGAAGCAACAGTTAGAACTGAACATGGAACAACAGACTGGTTACAAATAGGAAAAGGAGTACGTCAAGGCTGTATATTGTCACCCTGCTTATTTAACTTATATGCAGAGTACATCATGAGAAATGCTGGGCTGGATGAAACACAAGCTGGAATCAAGATTGCAGGGAGAAATATCAATAACCTCAGATATGTAGATGACACCACCCTTATGGAAGAAAGCGAAGAGGAACTAAAGTACCTCTTGATGAAAGTGAAAGAGGAGAGTGAAAAAGTTGGCTTAAAACTCAACATTCAGAAAACTAAGATCATGGTATCCGGTCCCATCACTTCATGGCAAATAGATGGAGAAACAATGGAAACAGTTGGAGACTTTATTTTATTGGGCTCCAAAATCACTGCAGACAGTGACTGCAGCCATGAAATTAAAAGACGCTTGCTCCTTGGAAGAAAAGCTATGACCAACCTAGACAGCATATTAAAAAGCAGACATTACTTTGCCAGCAAAAGTCCGTCTAGTCAAAGCTTTGGTTTTTCCAGTAGTCACATATAGATGTGAGAGTTGGACTATAAAGAAAGCTGAGTGCTGAAGAATTGATGCTTTTGAACTATGGTGTTGGAGAAGATTCTTGAGAGTCCCTTGGACTGCAAGGAGATCCAACCAGTCATTCTTAAAGGAAATAAGTCCTGAATATTCATTGGAAGGACTGATGCTGAAGCTGAAGCTCCAATACTTTGGCCACCTGATGTGAAGAACTGAATCACCGGAAAGGACCCTGATATGGGAAACATTGAAGGTGGCAGGAGAAGGGGATGACAGAGGATGAGATGGTTGGATGGCATCACCAACTCGATGGACATGAGTTTGAGTAAGCTCCCAGCATTTGTGATGGATAGGGAAGCCTGGTGTGGTGCAGTTTATGGGGTTGCAAATAGTCAGACACTACTGAGTGACTGAATTGAACTGAAGTGATGGTAGTTCTATTCTTATTTTTTTGAGCAAACTCTGTACTATTTTTCATAGGGACTGCGCCAATTTTCATTCCCACCAACAATGCAGGAGGGTTCCCTTTTCTCCACATCCTTGACAAAATGTTATTTGTTGACAGCCATTTAGACAGGTGTGAGATGACATCTCATTGTGGTTTCAATTTTCATTTCTCTGATGATTAGTGATATTGAGCATTTTTTCAAGAGTCTGTGGGTCATCTGTATATCTTCCTTGAAAAACATCTATTCAGTTGTTCTGTCCATATTTTTCATCAGGTGTTTGTATTTTGATGTTCAATTGTATGTTCAGTTCTTTTGCCTTAAGAAACAGATCCAAAAAGATATTGCTGCTACTTATGTAAAAAAATGTTCTGTCTATACTTTCCTTTAGGAGTTTTATAGTATTTGGTCTTACATTTAGGTCTTTAATCCATTTTGAGTTTATTTTTGTGTATGATGCTAGAGAATGTTCGAATTTCATTCTTTTACATGTAGTTGTCCAGTTTTTCCAGCACCATTTACTGAAGAGACTGTCTTTTCTCCGTTGTATATTCTTGCCTCCTTTGTTGTAAATTAATTGACCATAAGCTTGTGGGTTTATTTCTGGGCTCTCTATTCTGTCCCATTGATCAATATATCTGTTTTTGTGCCAGTACCATGCTGTTTTGCTTACTGTAGTTTCAGAGTTTGGCCTGAAGTAAGGGAGCTTGATACCTCCAGGACTGTCCTTTTTTCTAAAGCTTGCTTTGGCAATTCAGTGTCCTTTTTAGTTTCATGTAAATCTTAGAATTACTTGTTCTACTTCTGTGGAAAATGTCATGGGTATTTTGATAGAGAGTGCATTTCATCTGTAGATTGCTTTAGGTGGTATGCCCACTTTAACAATATTAATTCTTCCAATCCAAGAACATGGAGTATCTTTCCATTTTCTTTGTATCATCTTCAATTTCCTTCATTAATGTTTTACAGTTTTCATAATATAGATCTTTCATCTCCTTGGTTAAGTTTATTCTTACATATTTTAGTCTTTTTGATGTGATTTTAAACAGGAGTTTTTAAATTTGTCTTTCTGATAGTTCATTATTACTGTTTCAAAAAGAAACAGATATCTGTATATCAGTCTTGTATCCTGCAAAGTTACAAAGTTATTTATTAGTTTCAACAGGTTTTTTTTGTTGTTGTTGTTGTTGGAGACTTTAGGGTTTTCTAGAAATAGTATCATGAAATCTGCAAATAGTCACAGATTTAGTTCTCTTCCAATCTGGATGTCTTTTATTTCTTTTCCTTGTCTGAGAGCTGTGGCTAGCACTTCCAATACTACGTTAAATAGAAGTGGTGATAGTGGGCATCCTTGTCTTATTCCTGACTCTAGAGGAAAGACTTTCAAATTTTCACAGTGAGTATGATGCTAATTGTGTTATTGGTCTTTTTTATGTAAATGCTCTTTATTCTGTTGGAATTTTTGTTGTTCAGTCACTAAGTCATGTCCAACTCTTTGGACCCCATGAACTGCGGCATGCCAGGCTTCCCCGTCCTTCATTATCTCCTGGAGTTTGCTCAAACTCATTGAGTCAGTGATGCTATCTAACTATCTCATCCTCTGCCACCCCCTTCTCCTCTTGTCCTCAATCATTCCCAGCATCAAGGTCTTTTCCAGTGAGTCAGCTCTTTCCATCAGGCGGCCAAAGTGTCGGAGTTTCAGCTTCAACATCAGTCCTTCCAATGAATATTCAGGGTTGATTTCCTTTAGGATTGACTAGTTTAATCTCCATGCTGTCCAAGGGACTCACGAGTCTTCTCCAGCTCTACAATTTGAAAGCATCAATTCTTTGGTGCTCAGCCTTCTTTATAGTCCAACTCTCACATCCATACATGACTACAGGAAAAACCATAGCTTTGACTACATAGATCTTTGCTGGCAAAGTGATGTCCCTGCTTTTTAATATGCTGTCTAGGTTGGTCATAGCCTTTCTTCCAAGGAGCAAGTGTCTTTTAATTTCATGGCTGCAGTCACCATCTGCAGTCATTTTTCGAGCCCAACAAAATAAAATCTGTGACTGTTTCCATTGTTTCCTCATCTATTTGCCATGAAGTGATGGGACTGGATATCTTCGTCTATACCCACTTTGATGAGAATTTTTATCATGAATTGATGCTGAATTTTGTCAAATGCTTTTTCTGTATCTATTGAGATGATTATGTGATTTCTTTTAGCCATGTCTTAATGTGGTGTATCACACTGATTGATCTGCAAATACTGGACCATCCTTGTATCCCTGGAATAAATCCCACTTGATCATGGTGTATGAGTATGATTCTTTTTACATACTGTTGAATTCAGCTTATTAATATTTTGTTGAGGATTTTTGCATCTATATTCATCAGAGATACTGGCTTTAGTTTCCTTTTTTGTAGTGTCTTTGTCTGGTTTTGAGATCAGAGTAATAGTAGAATGAATTTGGGAGTGCTTTATTCTCTTCTTTTTTACTTTTTTGGAATAGTTTGAGCAGGATAGGTATTCTTCTTTATATGTTTTGTAAAATTCCTCTATGAAGCTGTCTGGTCCTGGACTTTTGTTTCCTTGGAGTTTTTAAATTATAAATTCAATTTCACTACCAGTGATCGGTCTGCTCAGATTGTCTATTTCTTTCTGATTCAGTCTTAGAGAGTTGTATGTTTCTAGAAATTTTCCCATTTCTTCTAGGTTATCCAATTTATTGGACTATCACTGTTCATAGTATTTTATGATATTTTGTATCATTTTGATATTGCTTGTTATGTTTTCCTCTATCATTTCTTATTTTGTTTATTTGGGTCCTGTCTCTTTTTGATAAGCCTGGCTAAAAGTTTATCAATTTTATTTGTCTTTTTAAAAACACTACTGCTGGTTTCACTGATATTTTCTTTTATTTTGGTATCTATTTTATTTTCTCTCTGATATTTATTATTTCCTTCCATCTGCTGACTTTGTTTTTCTTTTTCTAATTCCTTTAGATATTAAGTTAGGTTGTTTATTTGAAATATTTCTCGTCCTTGAGATAGGTAGGCCTAATCACTATAAACTTCCTTCTTAGAACTGCATTTTGCTGCATTCCATAGGTTTGGGAAGCTGTGCTTCCATTTTTCATTTGTCTGGAGGTATTTTCTGATTTATTTCCTCTGTAATTTCTTCATTGACTCATTGTTTTTATGGTAGCATGTTGTTTAGTCTCCATTTTCCCCCTAGTTTTCTTTATGCAATTGATTTCAAGTTTCATACTACTGTTATCAGAAAAAATGCTTGATATAATTTCTATCCTTTAATATTTGTTGAGACTTATTTGGTGGCCTAGTATGTGATCAATTATAGAGAATGTTTCACATGTACTTGAAAAAGATGTATATTCTGTTTTTAGATGGAATGCCTTGTAGATATCTATTAAATCTAACTAGTCTAATATCATTTAAGATCACCATTTCCTTATTGATTTTCTGTCTTGATAATTTGTCCATTGATGCAAATGGGGTGTTAAAGTCCTCTATTACTATTGTTGTTTTGTCAGTTTCTCCCTTTATGTTTATTAATATTTGCTTTATATATTTAGGTGTTTTTATATTAGGTACATATATGTTGATAAGTGCTATATTCTTTTCTTATATTGATCCCTTTATCATTATATAACGCTCTTCTTTATCTTTTGTTAGACTTTGTTTTAAAGTCTGTTTTTCTCTGCTGTGAGTATGCTATCCCCAGTTTCTTGTCATTTCCATTGTTTAAATATCCATTTATTAAATATTGAAATATCTTTTTCCATCCTCTCATTTTCAATCTGTGTGTGTTTTTATTTCTGAAGTGAGTCTCTTATAAGACAGGTCCTGGTTTTTTCTTTTTTTCTAATCAGCCACCCTATATTATCTTATTAAAACATTTAGTCCATTGACATTTAAAATTATTATTGCTAGGTGTACTTATTGCCATTTTGATACTTCTTTCTGGTTGTTTTTGTAGTTCTCTGTTATTTTCTTCATTTAGCTTCTTTCACTGTGGTTTAATAATTTTTTTTAGTGATGTGCTTGTTTACCTTTCTCTCTAATTGTATATCTGTTGTAGGTTTTTGATTTGTGGTTACCATCCCCCTTAGCCTTCTATGATTTTATGCTTTCTTCATATTTATAGATTTAGGCACTTAAAAATTTCCATCCCCCTTGTAACCTTTTTAAAAGGGACATTTTTTAACTTTGAAAAATTATGAAATGTAATAGGAATTAACCAATTTGCATTTTGAAACATAAAAACTTGGTTTTACAGAAATGCCAGAATTGTTCTATAATTTTGTTTGAGGTGCTGCTGGACTGGTAGCCAATAACCTCTTAATTTTACACAAAGGACTAACTTATCTTTTCCATTTCTAAATTCACTTAACAGAATGAATTTTACCCTGATGACTCGTCCCTTTGAAAAGTGACCTGAACTCCATATAATAATAATAACAACAACAATGTAGTGGGGTAATAATAGTAACAGAGATAGCAATAATAATGCCTTTGTTCATTGCATTGGGTTCTTTAGATTTGGACTTCCCTGGTGGCTCAGATGGTAAAGCGTCTGCCTACAACGCGGGAGACCCAGGTTCAATACCTGGGTGGGGAAGGTCTCCTGGAGAAGGAAATGGCAACCCACTCCAGTACTCTTGCCTGGAAAATCCCATGGACGGAGGAGCCTGGTAGGCTACAGTCCATGGGGTCGCAAAGAGTCGGACACGACTGAGCGACTTCACTTTCACTTTAGATTTACTTTAGATTAGGCCTTCCTGGTGGCTCAGATGGCAAAGAATCTGCCTGCAATGCAGGAGACCTGGGTTTGATCCCTGGGTAGGGAAGATCTCCTGGAGAAGGAAATGGCAACCCACTCCGGTATTCTTGCCTGGAGAATTCCATGGACAGAGGAGCCTGGCGGGCTATAGTCCATGGGGTCACAAAGAGTCAGACATGACTGAGCAACTAACACTATTTGTTGGAACTATGTGCCCTTGTACATCACATGTTCAAAAAGAGTGGTGTTTGCATCTGCTGATATACGAAGCTCACATTAAACACTATGTACGCTAATGTTTATGAGTCTTAGGTTATTTTGATTGAATATTAAAATTCATCTAGTACCTGTTGCAGATTCTGTGCTGATATATTGATATTAGCCATTTATTATAATAACTCTAACCCTATGTGGCAATTGAGAGAGGTATAGAAAAGGTCTCCAGGAGCACCTAAAGGAATAGTGAAGACCCCATAAACAGAATGCGTGTCTGTGAGTGCTAAGTTGCTTCAGTTGTGTCCCACGCTTTGCAACCCCATGGACTGTAGCCTGCCAGGCTCCTCTGTCCATGGGATTCTCTAGGCAAGAATACTGGAGTGGGTTGCCATGCCCTTCTCCAGGGGATCTTCCCCAATCAGGGACTGAACCCACATCTCTTTCATCTCCTGCACTGGCAGTTGGCTTTCTTACCACTAGCACCACCTCGGAAGCCCATAAATAGAATACACAGGGAAAATTAGTATGTAATATCCCACCCCGCAATACAAACACACACACATTGACTCCTCTCTTCAATTTTCTAACTTACAGAAAGGCCACATTGCTTCGTCTTGGAATATTTTCTAAATTCCCCTCTTCAAACTTCAATGATTATACTGCTTTTACAGTACATTTAGTGCATTTTTCATCAAGGAGTTATTGATGTGCTTCCCATGAGTTATGTCCTTTAACAAACATCATTTAAACTTCACCATTTCTAGAAAGCCTCACTTGTTTAAGTGGAATTTCCTGCTATATCTTCAGATTATATATCAAAAGCCATACATACATAGGCATGTGCTGACATTCTATGTGTTAGAGCGTACCTCAGCATGAATCTTTTACTTCTTCAATTTAAGTGCCTAGGCCCACTGAATATGCTCTTCCTCCTGCCTAGAGTATACTTGCTTCTATAAACAACCCCTTCTTCTGGTTCTTTTCAGATATCTGTTCGGCTATTTTTGTTCCGGGAAGCTTTTTCTGATCTTCCTTTGTATGGTCTTTTAACATTTACATGGGCTTGTAACACCTCTCCAAATTCTTATATTTATTTGAGCGATCATTTGAATAATATCTGTCTCTGTTAGTAGGCTGTAACTCTGTAAACCACAAACCCAGAGTCTGTATTTTTGTTTACCAGGGTATTTCTAGCATTTAAGCAATGACTGGATCTAGTAGGTAACCAACTGGTGAATGACTAGATGAATAAGAAACTATGTCTTCTCTCTAAAAACAGCTACAGTTCTACTTCACCTAAGAGTTTTGAAATACTTAAAAAATTATAAACTTAGGGCTTTTTTCCTTGTAATTAAACTTAAAAGTTTCTGCACAGCAAAGGAAACCATAAGCAAAAGAAAAAAGACAACCTATGGACTGAGAGAAAATATTTACAAACAATGCTACTGACAAGGGCTTAATTTCCAAAATATACAAAAAGCTCATACAGCTTAATGTCAAAAAACAAACATCCCAATCAAAAAATGGGCAGAAGACCTAAATAGACATTTCTCCAGAGAAGACATTCAGATGATAACAGGAGCATGAAAAGATGCTCAATATTGCTAATTACTAGAGAAATGCAAATTAAAGCTACAATGAAGTATCATTTCAAAGCAGTCAGAATGGCCATCATTAAAAAGTCTCCAAATAATAAATGCTGGAGAGAGTGTGGAGAAACGGGAACCTTTCTACATTGTTGGTGGGAATGTAAATTGGTGCAGCCACTATGGAGAACAGTATGGAGGTTCCTTAAAAAAATAAAAATAGAGTTACCATATGATCCTATAATCCCACTCCTGGGCATATATCCAGAGAAAACTCTAACTGAAAAAGATACAAGCACCCTAAAGTTCATAGCGGCACTATTTACAACAGCCAAGACATGGAAGCAACCTAAATGTCCACTGACAGATGAATAGATAAAGACGTGACATATCATATACATACATATGAATATTGCTGCTGCTGCTAAGTCGCTTCAGTCGTGTCCGACTCTGTGCGACCCCATAGATGGCAGCCCACCAGGCTCCGCTGTCCCTGGGATTCTCCAGGCAAGAACACTGGAGTGGGTTGCCATTTCCTTCTCCAGTGCATGAAAGTGAAAAGTGACAGTGAAGTCGCTCAGTCGTGTCCGACTCCTAGCGACCCCATGGACTGCAGCCCACCAGGCTCCTCCGTCTATGGGATTTTCCAGACAAGAGTACTGGAGTGGGGTGCCATTGCCTATTACTCAGCCATAAAAAAGGAATGTAGTCATATCATTTGCAGCAACATAGATGGATTTAGAGATTGTCATATTAAGTGAAGTAAGTCAGACAACAAAAGATAAATATCATATGACATCATTTAAATGTGTAATCTAAAAAAGTGATACAAACAAACTCTTTTATGAAACAGAAATAGACTCCCCTAGAAGACAAATGTACGATTACCCAAAGGGAATAGTGGGGTGGATGGAAGAGAGATAAATTAGGAGTTTGGGATTAATGTGTATACACTACTATATATAAAATAGACAACAAGGACCTACATATAACACAGGGAATTATAGTCAGTATCTTGTAATAATCTATAATGAAAAAGAATCTGAAGAAGAATACATACGTACATATGTATGTCTATATGGTCTTCCCACATATATATATATCAATATATACACACACATATATAACTGAATCATTATGCTATACACTTGAAACTAATGCAATATTGTAAATTAACTATACTTCATTTTTTTTTTTTAAAAAGGACATTGTTCTTAAGCTGAAGTGATGCTGGAACTTCGGTATTTATTTCTAAATGTCTTTAGTTCCACACCGCCCCTGCTCCCACATCCTCACCGCATTTCTTTGCATAATGGGCTGCTTCCTAAACTCTGGCTGGAAATCAGGATCTATGAGAAATAGCCATTGTATCTGAAAAAAAAACCAACACAAAACAATGCTATCTAGAAGCGAAGTGCTCTGAAATATTTGCACAAAATAGCACTAGGATTTGTAATGTGTCATGCTAAGAAGCAAACTTAAACTCAACCTTCAACTTCAGGAGGAAGATCTCATTTTGCAAAATTCAAGAGTAATATCTGTCTCATTGAACACTTTTTCAATCTTTAGGATCTTACTCAAAATCACAGGGAACTGTTCTCTCATGTGATCTTTTTATATTCTATGAGAGTTTTAACAAGAAGTCTCTAATTCTTAAAACCACCTCAGTCACCTCAATGCCTATTAACTAAGATTAGAGCAAAATGTTCAGATATAAAAACTGTTGGATTAATGTAGTGAAAAATTGAAGTTTTCCCCTAATTAATGTTATATTGTCCTTCCAGTAATTTTAAAGCAATTGATTAGCATTAGCCTTAAACCAAAGGAAAATAAAATTTAAAAGAACTCAACTTGACCCTGAATATCCAAAGCAACCTTCAGAAAGAACCACCAAGCTGGAGGTATCACACTCCCTGATTTCAAACTATATTATAATGCTATAGTAATCAAAATAGTATGGTATTGGCATAAAAACAGACACACAGATCAGTGGGACAGAATACAGAGCCCAGAAATAAAGCCAGGCTCATATGATCAATTAATCTATGACAAAGGAGCTAAGAATATACACTGGGGAAGGGACAGTTTCTTCAATAAATGATGTTGGGAAAACTGGACATGCAAAAGACATGCCACTTGCAAAAGAATGAAACTGGATCACTATATTACACCATATGCAAAAAATCAACTCAAAATGGATTAAAAAGTTGAATGTAAGACCTGAAACAACAAAACTCCTAGAAGAAAATGTAGGTGGGAAGTACCTTTTGACATTGGTGTGGGTGACAATATTTTGGATTTGACATCAAAAGCAAAGACTAAAACAAAAAGAAGCAAGTGAGAATACATCAAGCTAAAAACCTTCTATGCAGCAAAGGACACCATCAACAAAATGAAAAAGCAACCTACCAAATGAGAGAAAGTATTTGGATATCATATATCTGACGATGGGTTAATATCTAGACTATATAAAGAATTCATACAAATCAATAGTAAAACAGCAAGCAAGCAATCCAGTTAAAAGTGGGTAGAAGATCTGAATAGGTATTTTTTCAAAGAAGGCACACAGGTGGTACATGAAAAGGTGTTCAACATAACTAATCATCAGGGCAATGCAAGTCACAACCACAGTAAAGTGTCACCTCTCACCTGTCAAACTGGCTATCATCAAAATGTCTATAAATAACAAATGTTGATGAAAATGTGGAGAAAAGGGAGCCCTTTGTGCACTGTTGATAAGAATGTAAATTGGTGCAGCACCTAGGGGAAACAGTACCTCAAAAAATTAAAAAAGAACTACCATATGATTCAGCAGTTTCACTTCTGGGTATTTATCTGAAGAAAATAAAAACATTAACTCAAAAAGACACCTGTACCTCCATTTTCATAGCAGCATTATTTACAATAGCCAAGATATGGAAACAACCTAAGTGTGTATCAGTGGATAAAGAAAATATGGTAGATAGCACTTAACCATAAAAAAAGGAAATCTTGCCATTTGTGACAACATGGATGGATCTTGAGGGTATAATGCTATGTGAAATAATTGAGACAAATACCATGTAATCTCATTTACATGTGGAATTTGAAAACCTGAGCTCACAGATATAGAGATCAGGTTGGTGGCTGCCTTAAGCAAAGCAAGGGCGGGGTGGGGTGGGGAGGTGTAGCAGTGGTGACAGTTGGAGGTGGTCAAAAAGTACAAACTTTTAGCTACAAAATAAACATAAGTCATGAAGATATAATGTACAGCATGGTGACTGTAGATAATAATACTGTATTGCCTATTGAAAGTTGCTAAGAGAGAAGATCTTAAAAGTTTTCATCACGAGAAAAAAAAATTGTAACTATGTATGGTGATGGATGTTAACTAGACTTGGTGATCTCTTAGCAATATATACAAATATTGAATCATTACATTGTACACCCAAAATGAATTAATTATGTCAACTATATCTCAATAAAAAAAATTAAAAGAACCCAGTTTGCATGTCAGAGGATAGCCCATTTTCTTGATTGAAAGTTCTGGTGGAAACCTGGAGGCAGTTTCATACCAGCATTTGGTTGAGCCCAGAACCAGCTGACTAATGATCTGATTAGATACACAGATACAGTATGTATTTTGGTATCACTGGATATGCCTTGTAATGGCAACCTTCAAGTTCATGCATGTTTTATCCTCTCTTTGTTGTGTTTTCCAGAGGGATAATCTATTGGCTGATAGAGTAACAAATCAAAAGTAACTCTACACCATTGATTCGCTTAAGCTTGTGTGGGAACAATGGAAAGAGGCAGCCATTTACTTTGAAAAAGTGGAACAGGTATGAAATTTTTGTTGCTGCCTTTCTTTATCTCTTTGCACACCTATTTCCAGACCAGTTGAAACAGCAAGTGGTTCCTATCTGAAGACACAGGATCGGAGTTACATGAACAGGTACTGGGGGTTATTTGTGACATTCCAAGTTGTCTTGTCTTCAGGTTGCTGTTTATATAGGTGCCAGTGCAGTCAAGAGGTAATTATTTTTCAATAACAAATTGTAATCACACTAGGGAGAGTTAACACTTTAAAACATAGGCTTAGCATTTTGGGTGTGTGTTTAGCTTTAAGATACAATGCTCTCTGAATAAGATCTTGCTCCAATAAATAGATTTCTATAGAGGGATTACAGAAGTAATAAAAAAATGGTAAAACGTGTTGGTTTCTCCAATCACAGCCATCAAAAGTGTTTTTACTGTTTAATGATCTAATCTCCTCTACTCATATTTTACTTTCTCAGCAGTGAAGGGACCCTGCCAAGAAAGGCAGAGTCTGATTTTTTTTCCATTTTCAGAATTCACATAGTAGATAGAGGTGAAGCTGGTGAAGCTTCTTTTATTCTGAAGGAAACATCTCATGTCAACATGAAAATTTTAGCACAGAATTTGTAGGACTCCTCGAGTTAGTACCTTTAAAATATGTGCTTATTTTGAATTGGATGTTTGTCACCATTGGAGCACTGAACCTTCTTTCAATTGTATCTTTATCAAGAGACAGGTGAGCTGAATGTGGTTTGGTAGTGACTGTTCAGTGGTCAGTGCTTTAAGAAATTATAATATTCATGGATTGTAATGCAACTAGGTGACTCAGATGGTAAAGAATCTGGCTGCAGTGCAAGAGACCCAGGTTCAACCACCTGGGTGGGACGATCCCCTGGAGAAGGAAATGGCAACCCACTCCAGTATTCTTGCCTGGAGAATTCCATGGACAGAAGAGCCTGGTGGACTACAGTCCATGGGGCTGCGAAGAGTCAGACACGACTGAGCGACTAACACAAATGCAGCTAAAAGTAATTTAAGTTCAGAAGATTAAGTATCATGTACCTATCATGATCAAAATTAAATTACTTAATAACTTTGCATAGCAATTTTTTCTCCATTGGATAGTATAGATGAGAGACTATGAATAAATAATAAAGACTTGAATTTTGCATAGGAATATGAGCATTCAAAAGGTTAAGAGAAAGAACTCATAAAAATTGTATTTTATATAAGGCATTAAACAAGGATATGGCTCCATTATTTAAGTTTAAGCAGAGTTTTTAGCAGATGTTTGGACTATTGCCCTGTAGTTAGCAGGTTCTTAGCACAATGTCTTTATTTTCACAAATTGAAACAAGTAAGGGTTTCAGTGTACTACTCTTTTGAATTTGACACTAAATGTTATCTTCATTAATAATATATGAAGAGTCTGATTTCTAGCTCACCAAGGGCACAGAAAAATAGTAGGTTGTTGCTTGACACACAAAAAAGCAAACTTGCGGTCTTTGTGCTCCTTTATGTTTCAGTTTGTAGAATAAGCCAACTACTAACAACTCTGCCCAACTATTGACCAACTATCTTTTCTTCAGTTCAGTTCAGTCACTCAGTTGTGTCCGACTCTTTGCAACCCCATGAATCGCAGCACACTAGGCCTCCCTGTCCATCATCAACTCCCGGAGTTTACCCAAACCCATGTCCATTGAGTTGGTGATGCCATCCAACCACCTCATCCTCTGTCACCCCCTTCTCCTCCTGCCCCCAATCCTTTCCAGCATCAGGGTCTTTTCCAATGAGTCAACTCTTTGCATGAGGTGGCCAAAGTATTGGAGTTTCAGCTTCAACATCACTCTTACCAATGAACACCCAGGACTGATCTCCTTTAGGATGGGCTGGTTAGATCTTCTTGCAGTCCAAGGGACTCTCAAGAGTCTTCTCCAACACCACAGTTCAAAAGCATCAGTTCTTTGGTGCTCAGCTTTCTTCACAGTCCAACTCTCACATCCATACATGACTACTGGAAAAACCATAGCCTTGACCAGACAGACCTTTGTTGGTAAAGCAATGTCTCTGCTTTTTAATATGCTATCTAGGTTGGTCATAACTTTCCTTCCAAGGAGTAAGCGTCTTTTAATTTCATGACTGTCATCACCATCTGCAGTGATTTTGGAGCCCCCAAAAATAAAGCCTGACACTGTTTCCCCATCTATTTCCCATGAACTGATGGGACTAGATGCCATGATCTTAGTTTTCTGAATGTCTTAGATGTTGTCTAAAAGAAACTAGTTTGATCTTCTGGGAATAGGGCAAAGAAGGTGAAACAAAACAAATTTCAAACTGTCTGTAACAACTCATTCTCAGTATTAATCAACCCGCAACATAAAGCCATCAGCTACTAGATTTCTTTTTAAATTTCATTTATTTTTTAATTTATTTATTTTAATTGGAGGCTAATTACTTTACAATATTGTAGTGGTTTTTGCCATACATTGACATGAATCAGCCATGGGTGTACATGTGTCCCATCCTGAACCCCCCTCCCCCCTCCCTCCCCATCCCATCCCTCAGGGTCATCCTAGTACACTGGCTCTGAGCACCCTGTCTCATGGATTGAACCTGGACTGGCGATCTATTTCACATATGGTAATATACATGTTTCAATGCTATTCTCTCAAATTATCCTACCCTTGCCTTCTCCCACAGAGTCCAAAAGTCTGTTCTTTATATCTGTATCTCTTTTCCTGTCTTGCATATAGTGTCATCATTACCATCTTTTAAAATTCCATATATATGCATTAACATACTGTATTGGTGTTTTTCTTTCTGACTTATTTCACTCTGTTTAACAGGCTCCAGTTTCATCCACCTCATTAGAACTGATTCAAATGTGTTCTTTTTAATAGCTGAGCAATATTCCATTGTGTATATGTACCACAGCTTTCTTATCCATTCGTTTGCCAATGGACATCTAGGTTGCTTCCATGTCCTAGCTATTGTAAACAGTGCTGCGATGAACATTGGGATACATGTGTCTCTTTCAATTCTGGTTTCCTCGGTGTGTATGCCCCGCAGTGGGATTGCTGGGTCGTATGGCAGTTCTATTTCCAGTTTTTTAAGGAATCTCCACACTGTTCTCCAATAGTGGCTGTACTAGTTTGCATTCCCACCAACACTCCAGCATTTATTGTTTGTAGACTTTTGGACAGCAGCCATTCTGACCAGCGTGAGATGGTACCTCATTGTGGTTTTGATTTGCTTTTCTCTGATAATGAGTGATGTTGAGCATCTTTCCATGTGTTTCTTAGCCATATGTATGTCTTCTTTGGAGAAATGTCTGTTTAGTTCTTTGGCCCATTTTTTGATTGGTTTATTTTTCTGGTATTGAGCTGCATGAGCTGCTTGTATATTTTTGAGATTAATTCTTTGTCAGTTGCTTCATTTGCTATTATTTTCTCCTTGTCTACAATGCAGGAGACCCGGGTTCAATCCCTGGGTCGGGAAGATCCCCTGGAGAAGGAAATGGCACCCTACTCCAGTACTATAGCCTGGAAATTCCCATGGACGGAGGAGCCTGCTAGGCTACAGTCCATGGGGTCGCAAAGAGTCGGACACGACTAAGTGACTTCACTTTCTCCCATTCTGAAGGCTGTCTTTTCACCTTGCTTATAGTTTCCTTCGTTGTGCGAAAGCTTTTAAGTTTAATTAGGTCCCATTTGTTTATTTTTGCTTTTATTTCCATTACTCTGGGAGTTGGGTCATAGAGGATTCTGCTGTGATTTATGTCAGAGAGCATTTTGCCTATGTTTTCCTCTAGGAAAACAACACAGATTACAGTGTGATTAGATTTCTCAACAAAGAGATGATTTGAAAAAAAAACATAAACGAAAGCAATAGCCAGCTACCATGTCTTCTTGGGGGTGAGTTTCTATGTACGGAACTTTTCGAGACATGGAATCTGCCTTCTTTTTTCCACTGGAGAGAGGTATGCACAAAGGGATGGCTGTGGGGCAGGGAAGGATGAATCCTGGATTGTTTCCAGGACTATCCCAGCCCCCAAGTAATCCCCTCTCTTGTTCCACACCTGGAATAATTTTAGGGGGCAACCTTGGGGGAAAAAAAGGCCCAGTCAAAATTGAGAAATAGTGCATATTTGTGCTTTGTTGAAACTGATTTTAGGACAGTCTGTTGATTTATGAGCCATGGCATCTCTCTTATTTCATGAGATAGATGATGAAGAGTGAACACATTTTATTCCCTCAGTTGAAACTCTTTCTTTTGAATGCTGAATATAGAGAAAAATACATAAAGCAAAGGTATTTCTTTTATTTCTTCTTAGCTCTCTTGAATAGCTCTCTGTAAATTTCCTTTATGAAAATGTCTTAACCCAGATTTACCACTGCTTTTTTTATCCATAGTAGTAATGTCTACATAACTATCTGTTTGGTTTGAATATCTTAGTGTGTGTGTGTGTGTGTGTGTGTATTCTGTTTGTATAATAAGCCAACTACTAACAACTCTGACCAACTATTGACCAACTATCTTTTCTTAGATGTTGTCTGAAAGGAAATAGCTTCATCTTTTAACCGAGCTACATGACACTAAGCAGTATTGGTTGACCAGAATCTAGCTAAAATATGCTCAAAAGAAAACAATGTATACAAGTTTGTGTATCGGGAGGAATTTCACTGGCTCAATCCAAGGAAGAATTAATTGACAAACTGTGGGAGACAAGGAGTTGCAAGTGTACCTGAACCCCACCTAGGTTCTATCTCCGTCTCTTGCCACTGCTCATCCTCTGCAGGTCTGTTTCAATCTCTCTCATTTCAGGTCAGCCAACAATACCCAAAATTTACATTTGACAGGTTTTTACCATGAGAGATTGTTCTACATCCAAAAAAAAAAAAAAACTTAGGGAAGGACTCTGACTTGGCTTGGGTAAGGTACCTACTCCTGGTCTAGTTGACTACAATGATCTCTGGTCAGAAGGCCCCAAAAGGCAAATTTGTTAAGTTGGCTTGTCCTGTGCTCTGCTTAGTCGCTCAGTCGTGTCCGACTCTGCGACCCCATGGTCTGTAGCCCACCAGGCTCCTCTGTCCGTGGGGATTCTCCAGGCAAGAATACTGGAGTGGGTTGCTATTTCCTCCTCCCAGGGGATCTTCCTGACACAGAGATCAAACTTGCATCTCTTGCATTAGATGACCATCTAAGGTCATCCAAGTTGGCTTTGATGACCTATAACTCCATATTCTACGGTCTTAGGATTTGAATCATATTCTTAGTGACTTGGGGATCTTGCTACCCAGTGAGATCTTACAATCTCAGAGAAAGTATAATTACTGTGGTTTATTCCTTGCCCACCAAGTCACACAGAAATCTCTACTTTCCAAATCTCATTCATTCATGGCAAGTAGTGTGACCTGTGAGAAGTCTGTCTGCCAGTTGTCTCCATTTCTGGGAGCAGTTAGGTGAAGTGTAGGGCAGAGTGTCAGTGTCATGAGTTTATATGTGAGGTGGCAGCAGGAGAGAGGGGACAGGAAAGGAAGTAGGGAGGGTGTCAGGCAATTTTTCCTTAAATTGTGAATACTCAGCTGGGCTGTGATTCCAAGAGAGGGCTGAGCTGCAGACCTGGAACACAGGGGTGAATGACCCAGCCCCAAGTCCTGAATTATTTATCTGCTAGGGAAACTGTGGTGGAAGGTGAGAACGGTAAGGTGGAGCAGTAACTAGAATATGTGCTATGATTTACTGAGTGTCTGCCAGTCAGTTTGAATATCAGCTAGATTTTGTTTGTGTGTGTGTGCTCAGTCATGTCTGATTCTTTGCGACCCCATGGACTGTAGCCTGCCAGGCTCCTCTGTCCGTGGGATTCTCCAGGCAAGAATACTGGAGTGGGTTGCCATTTCCTCCTCCAGGGAATCTTCCTTACACAGGGATCAAACTTGCCTCTCCTGCATTGGTAGGTGGATTCTTTACCACCTGTGTGCCACCTGGGAAGCCCAGATTTTGTTTAGTGGTAGGCAAAATTAGAATTCCTCCTCCTCTTGTCCTTGTGTGTACCAGACACTAGGGACTAAGGCCTCTCTGGCCTCTGGAAGCTCGTCTTGCATGGACAGCTAACTGAAGGGAGACAACATAGTCATGCCACCAGCTGAGGCTTTATCCTTGGGTTGTTGTCCTTGTTAAGTCAGTTTTTTCCTCAGTGCCTTGGGGTCTACAGGGTTTTTTCCTGATGTCTGACTTTCTTCAGCACCGGCTTCCTTTTCTCCTCTCAAGAAGCGAGATGCTCACAAAAACATTTTGAAGTTCTTCACACTGTTCTTAATTGAATTACTTAGGACCACAAGTGCTCGCTGCACCATGCTGGAATCTCAAGGGCCTCTAAGACCACTGGAGCCCACCAGGCAACATCCAGAAGGCTCTGTTCTTATCTGTGTTGGTTCAGTCTAGTCTGGTGGGAGCAGAGCTTGAAGGTTGGCTTCAACCAAGCCCACCTGTCCCTGGGATGTGCCTGTTGGGGTCTGCAGCTCCACTGTTGTCACCAGGGGGTCCTTATGTTGAACATGAGAGACTCCATAGCCCTGACACCATCTCCTGAGCCCTGGCACATTCATTCATCCACATTTATTCACTCTTACAGCACTTGATGCACAAAGCCCAAAGCTGGAAGATAGATGATAATTTTCAAGGAACTTCTGGTCAGAGGAACTCACAATCTAAGTAGTTTTGTTTTTTTTTTCTTGTTTTGTTTTTGTGATAAAATATAAAGAAGTTTATTATTTTGTTTTAAAGTGCACAATTCAATGACATGAAGTAAAATCTCTCTGATATTTAACCATCACCATTGCCTGTTCTAGTTACTCATATAAGAGGAATCCTATACAATATTTGTCCTTTTGTGACTGGCTTATTTCACTTAATGTTTTCAAGGTTCATTTTATTGTAGCATATGTCAGAATTTCATTTCTTTTTATAGCTAAATAATATTGCATTGTATGTATATACCACATTTTCATTTATCTGACTTTTATGAATAATGCTGCTATGAACATTGGTATCTTTTAAATACATTAACTCATTTAATTCTTATGACAGCTCTATGAATTTAAGTACTTTTTTGGTCTCCAGTTTATAGATAGGGATAGTCATGTAGCTGGTCATGGCAAAGCCTATATTCAGACCTATAGTCAGAATGCTGTGCACGCTCTGAATTATACACTGTGCCTCCTTTAATAGAAATAGTTCTTTAAAGTCAATATGTCCTTGGTACATTATCTGCATTATTTCTAAATCCTTAAGATAACCTTATGATGTGGGCCTTATTATCCTTGTATTCCGAGTGAAGACATTAGGTTTGGCGAGACTACACGGTGGATGCAGGAATGCCCCAGTGTGCTTGCTTCTCCGTGCTTCCCCCCACAGCCAGAAAACAGCAAAAGGCGGCTCCATGGGACATGGGGCAGCACAACCCCTTCTGTATAGACCACAGGGAGAGGAGCTATCTTGGATATAGAACCCATGAGCACTGTGGGGAACTCAGTACCCCATAGTTGCAGAGATGGTCTAACCAGGCTCTCAGATGAGACTAGGAATGTTGTGTTTTGTTTTGTTTTGATACTTACAAAATGTTGGGTTTTAGTTTTTTGTTTGTTTACCTTTAAGAACTCATACTTTAACAATGGCTATGCCAATAGAGTCAAAGTAAAATAGATGATTATTTCCATTGTTGGCTACATTTGGAAAAGATATTTTAAAAAGGGCAAATTCTAAGCAAAAAAATCCTGACAGAAAAAAATCTACATATGCCTGACCTGAGAGGATCAGTTTTTAACAATTGTAAGTTAGCTGGCTATTTAGGTAACATCTTGCTTCTATTTAGCCATGTGGACAAAGCCATATTCCATTTGCATGACTGCGTGTAGCCCTTAGGACCCTGACCTGAAGCTCTAGCGTTGGCTTTCCTAATCCTTTTTTCCCCTCCTTTTGCAGCTGACACAAAGACGTACTTCAGATCAACATTTTACAAACACTCAGAAACAAACTATCTTCCCTTTAGAGATCTGGCATGCATTACCTTCACGGCCATCTCCTTCTTTGGTTTTGCAGTTTGAGAGAATGGCATGTAACATACCTAACCAACGACAGCGGACAATGTCAACATCTGGAAAAGCTCTGTATGAAATTCTTGGTCTGCATAAGGGAGCATCAAATGAAGAAATTAAGAAGACCTACAGGTACAGAGGAAGTTCAATGATGGCATTTCTTGTACTACTAGTGATAGCTATGTTGTGATTGGTGAGTTTCAGAGATATAAGCTTCCTGCTGAGGCCTGGTAATCAGAGCTTTGGAACTCATGTTCCATTCCCTAGTCTACAGCTGAGCAGTTGGGAACAGAGAAGCATGATGTTGATTTTATGAAAGAACTCTCCTGTGATGCTGGAAAGGTAGTCTTGTGTTCTAGGCCTATGTTGTTAGAGACAGACAGACAGACAGACAGACAGACAGACACTGCGAATGACCAGGAGTTGTGGTTAACTGACATGAGATAGCACCACCAAATATGGCAGAGGGTTTTAAAAAAATAAAGGGGGGCATCTTGCAATTGCTGTATTGTCCTATGCTTTTCAAGTCTTCCATTTTGATCTTTCATATCTAATCTAGTTCCAACTTAGCTGTTTTTTGGGAAAAACTGAAATAAACTTTTCTTAAAAGCATCAAGGAATTTTAAAAAGGACTAAGTATAACTTACTTATTTTGCAAAATTTGGAAATCACTAAAAATGAGGATAATAACATTTATCCATAATTTTACCTCTACGGACAATCACTGAAATTTTTCTTGCAGTCTTTAAATAAAAAACCTAGATAAAACAACCCCTACATTGTCCCCCCTCCCGGCCTCTGGTAACCACTAGCTTTTTCTCTGTATCTGTGAGTCTGCTTCTTTTGTGTTATATTCACTAGTTTATTGTATTTTTTCATTCTTAAAAATTTTTTCCAGATTCATGGCTTTTATATTTTAGGAAAACATAATTTTTTCTCTGTTTTATTTAATTTTTTATTTTTATGCAATTTTTAAAGGTTACTTTCCATTTACAGTTACTACATCTTGGCCATGTTCCCTGCGTTGTGCAACACATCCTTGAGCCTAACTTACATTCAATAGTTTGTACCTCCCACTCTCCCACCCCTATACTGGGTGCAAGTATCTTTTTGAATTAGAGGTTTCGGTTTTTTTTCGGATACATACCCAGGAGTGAAATTACAGGGTCCTATGGCAGTTCTATTTTTAGTTTTCTAAGAAATCTCCATACTGTTTTTCACAGTGGCTATACCAATTTATATTCCCACCAACTAATTAGCTTTCTTTTTAAGAGGCTCTATCATGAATATAGGTGCCGTTTAATATTGTGATTTTTAATGCCTGTAGCCTAGGCTATTCTGTAACTTAATTAATGAGCCATTTTTTGAAAAATATTTTAACTTATTTATTTGGCTGCAGTGGGTCTTAGTTGTGGCATGTGGGATCTAGTTCCCTGACCAGGGATCGAACCTGGGCCCCCTGCGCTGGGAGCACAGAGAGCCACTGGACCACCAGGGAAGTCCCATGAGCTATTTTTTAACATGTAAATTCTTTTAATTTACCCTATACTTAATATCCTTGTACATAAATGGTAATGCATATTTCCAATTGTTTCCTAACTTACTGAAAAATAAAACTGTGCCTTTAGAAGAAAAATGAATCAAAAGACAAATGAAAGTTTCAGATTTTAATCAGTTACTTCTTGATTTGGCCGTGAATTAAGAAAACTTTTCTTTTTTGCTGTTTGGAAGTTTAAAATCTTTAACTAGGCAAATTTGTTAGTCATTTCCTTATGGCTTTTGCTTAATCTGTTGTGGTTAAAAAGCCTCTCTCGATTATAATATTATAAAAATATTTAACTGTTATCTTCTTATGGTACATTTATAATTTTGCTTTTATATTCAATCTTTGATCCATTTGGAGTTTATTTTGACATGAGGAATGAAGGTAGGATTCCAAATTATTTCTTTCCTAAATCACTAGCCCACCAAAATTTATTGAATTCTCCATTTTTATCTACTGATGGAAAATTCTTTGGCTTTGGATTAGAACCTTCACCATGTGGTTAGCTGTGGGACCTGAAATGCCTTCATGAAGCACATGTTGAAAAATAAATGACAGCTGTGAAAACTGCCATTTGGACCCAAATAGTTCTGTGAAATGGTATATTTCGATCAAAGTCAATATTAAACTTCTAGTTTACTTCACTTAATGTGCTAGAAAAGTCTTTGCTGTTTCATTGCAACCTAGAGCTACCCAGGAGTGTGGCTGGAAGCTGTTTGGCTTCCTGTGGGTAGATGTCCTTGGTGAAAGGTCATTAAACTTGACCTTTAAGGCTCTGGGCTGAGACATTGTGCTGGGGGTGAGACTAGGAATCAAAGTAAATGCACAATAAGCAAAATACCTACAAAGATGCTTCCCAAAATGAGGAAAAAAGTGATGTCTAACTATAAGTTCTAAAGCCCACTTTACAAATGTGACTTCTAATTGGCTTTATTTTGTAAGCTGAAATTTCAGGTCATATCCTAATTAAGGCACTAATTATGCTGAGTAGTTTGCAAGTTTAATCATTACAACCTAAAGTCTCTTCATGTAATCAGTGTCTTCCTATTAATTTTGTTTTAATGTCATACAAATATTATTTTTTCAGCTGATTAGGATACTAGTATGCTGCCAAAAGTCTCTCCTTCTAACTAAATTACACATTTGTATTCTGCTAGTTATTCAAAATGTATGAGCAGGCTGAAAAATCCACTGAGAATATTATTCTTATATTCAGGGATCTGGATCAAAGCAGTGACAATACAGTGAAATTAAAAGTCAGTGAAGTTTAATAAAATTACCAACTGTTGAATCTATATGCTGCTTGACCTCTGTTGTAATCCTTGGTTGTGCTCTTGAATAAGGTTGAGCTAGAATGCTTCTTTCTTTTTTATATTCTATTTTGTTTTTGAATACATAATATATTCACCTGATTAACATGAGATCACATAAAATGAAAGTGTTAGTTGCTTAGTCGTGTCGGACTCTTTGTGACTCCATGGACTGTAGCCCATCAGGCTCCTTTGTCCGTAGAATTCTCCAGGCAAGAATACTGGAGTGGGTTGCCATGCCCTTCTCCAGAGGATCTTCCTGACCCAGGGATTAAATCTAGGTCCCCTACATTGCAGGCAGATTCTTTACCATCTGAGCCACCAGGAAAGAACACATAAACAGGTATGCGAGAAAAAAGTCTCCTTCCTACCTCATATCCCCTAGGTTCCCTCCCCTGGGAAAACAATTCCTTGTGTACCCTTCTACAGAGAGATCTTATGCCTATATAAGCACATATAGAGACCTTTTGGTCTAAGTAAGATGGTATAGGCTTGTCTCTCCCAGTTCCTCGTGCTAAACATGACAAAAAGCTTTGGAAATAACCCAAGAGACAAAAAAAGAGAACCTTCGAAAGGTAGAAGGAAGAAGAAAAGGTGAATTAGTAAGGGACCACAGGAGCAAAGGAATAACACTGTGACCAGGCCTCTGATGACTCCACATATAAGAAAAGGTGAGCCAGGCCTGGCTTTTCCCAACACTCGCCGTAGCAATGGAAGGCAGCCAGGTGGTCCTACACTTCCTCCAAACTGAATGGGAGCCCTACCAACAGCTCTAGGCAATCCCCACAGAAATGGCCAAGAGGACCCACTGAATGTCTCCCTAACAACAGCCAGACAGAGGACTTTCCCACCAGCCTGAGACTCCCCTCTCTCACCAGAGACTCCACTTTACAGGGGAAATTAACACCAAGGGATTCTGCCACAACAAACACCCAGCTCAGGAAGTGTTTTTGTCCCTGCCCCTGGAGATTCTCTTTCCCCACCTAAAGGCACCAAGGCACCCAGCCTGGGGAGGCTCCTTTCACTTCTTCATCTAGAACCAACAAGCACCAGTAGGGGCCCCAGAGGCAGGAGACAGACCAAGCTGACCAAAACAACACAATGAGGGTCTGAAAATTAGATTGTCATTGGACCCCACTGACCACAAAAGTAGGCTAGGACCTGCAAGCTAAACTCTAACAAAGTGACTGTCTGTTAAAGTAAAAAATTTAAATAGGACCCAGAGCAGCTTACCTGGTGGTCCCATGGTTAAGAATCTGCCTTGCAGTGCAGGGGACTCCGGTTTGATCCCTGGGCTGGGAAGATCCCACATGCCACAGGTCATGTAAGTCCATGCACCACAACTACTGAGCCCGGGCTCTAGAGACCATGAGCCACAACTGCTGAGTCAATGCATGGCTACTGTGGAGCTGGTGCTCCACAATAAGAGAAGCCACAGCAATGAGAAGCCCGTGCGCGGCAACTAGGGAGTAGCACCCGCTCACCGCAACTAGAAAAAAAGCCTGGACAGCAACAAAGACCCAGCACAGCCAAAAATAATAAATAAATACATAATTTTTTAAAACTATAGTGTTTTATTAAAAAAAATAGAAACCAGAGTCTCATAACATAATAGCCAAAATGTCTAGATTAAAATCACTCATTGTATACAAGGAAAGAAGGAAATCCCAACTTGCATGAGAAAAGATAGCCACCTTACTCCCACACAGAGATGAACCAGTTATTGGAATTATCTAGGCATCCTAGAGTAACCATCAAAAAAGATTCAATAAGCAATTGCAAATTCTCTTGAACCAAGTGAAAAAAAAATAGAAATTTCAGCAAAGAAATAGAAGTAATAAAAAAAAAGAACCAAATGGAAATTAAAGAACTGAAAAATTATAGAAATAATACAACTAACTGGATGAGCTTAGTAGTAGAGTGTGATAACAGAGAACAGATTCAGTGGAGGATGGATCAATGGAATATATGCAATCTGAACAGCAGAAAGAAAATAAACTGAAAACAAACAGTCACAGGAAACTTTGAGGTGATTAACAAAAGATCCAACTTTTATAGCACTGGTGTTCTAGAAGGGGAGGGGAAAGAGTGGCACGGAATGAGTATTCCAAGAAATAATGACTGAAAACTGCCCAAATTTGGCAAAATATACAAACCTATAAATCAAGAGGCTAAGTGCATCTCAAATAGAATAAATCTAAACAAATTCACACCAAGATACATTATAATTAAACCTTTGAAAACTAAAGACAAAGAAAATATCTTAAAAGCAGACAGAGAAACAGCGAAATACCTATATGGGAACAGTAATTCAAATAACAGCAGATTTCTCATCTGAGATAACAGTGACCAGAAAGAAGTGATACGATATTTTTCAAATGCATAAAGAACTGTGAATTCTAAGTCTGGTGAAACTATCAGTCAGTCAGTCAGTTCAGTCGCTCAGTTGCGTCCAACTCTTTGCGACCCCATGGACTGCAGTTCGCAAGGCTTCCCTGTCCATCACCAACTCCTGGAGTTTACTCAAACTCGTGTCCATCGAGTCAGTGATGCCATCCAACCATCTCATCCTCTCTGATACCCTTCTCCTCCCGCCTTCAATCTTTCCCAGTGTCAGGGTCTTTTCAAATGAGTCAGCTCTTCAAATCAGGTGGCCAAAGCATTGGAGTTTCAGCTTCAGCATCAGTCCTTCCAATGAATATTCAGGACTGATTTCCTTCAGGATGGACTGGTTGGATCTTCTTGCTGTCCAACGGGCTCTCAAGAGTCTTCTCCAACACCACAGTTCAAAAGCATCAATTCTTTGGCACTCAGCTTTCTGTATAGTTCAACTCTCACATCCATACATGACTACTGGAAAAACCATAGCTTTGACTAGACGGACCTTTGTTGGCAACGTAATGTCTCTGCTTTTTAATATGCTGTCTAGGTTGGTCATAGATTTTCTTCCAGGAAGCAAGCGTCTTTTAATTTCATGGCTGCAGTCATCACCATCTGCAGTGATTTTGGAGCCCAAAATAATAAAGTCTGTCACTGTTTCCACTGTTTCCCCATCTATTTGCCATGAAGTGATGGGACCGGATGCCATGATCTTAGTTTTCTGAATGTTGAGTTTTAAGCCAACTTTTTCACTCTCCTCTTTCACTTTCATCAAGAGGTTCTTTAGTTCCTCTTTGCTTTCTGCCATATGGGTGGTGTCATCTGCATATCTGAGGTTATTGATATTTCTCTCTGCAATCTTGATTCCAGCTTGTGCTTCATCCAGCCCAGCGTTTCTCATGATGTACTCTGCATTTAAGTTAAATAAGCAGGGTGACAATATACAGCCTTGATGTACTCCTTTTCCTATTTGTAACCAGTCTGTTGTTCCATGTGCAGATCTAACTGTTGCTTCCTGACCTGCATACAGATTTCTCAAGAGGCAGATCAGGTGGTCTGGTTATCCCATCTCTTGAAGAATTTTCCACAGTTTGTTGTGATCCACACAATCAAAGGCTTTGGCATAATCAATAAAGCAGAATTAGATTTTGGGGGGAATTCTCTTGCTTTTTTGATGATCCAACAGATGTTGGCAATTTGATTTCTGGTTCCTCTGCCTTTTCTAAATCCAGCTTGAATATTTGGAAATTCACAGTTCATGTACTGTTGAAGCCTGGCTTGGAAAATTTTGAGCATTATTTTACTAGTGTGTGAGATGAATGCAACTGTGTGGTAGTTTGAGCATTCTTTGGCATTGCTTTTATTTGGGATTGGAATGAAAGCTGACCTTTTCCGTTCCTGTAGCCACTGCTGAGTTTTCCAAATTTGCTGGCATATTGAGTGCAGCACTTTCACAGTATCATCTTTTATTTGAAATAGCTCAACTGGAATTCCATCACCTCCACTGGCTTTGTTCATGGTGATGCTTCCTAAGGCCCACTTGACTTTACATTCCAGGATGTCTGGCTCTAGGTGAGTGATCATACCATTGTGATTATCTGGGTTGTGAAAATCCTTTTTGTATAGTTCTTCTGTGTATTCTTCCCACCTCTTCTTAATCTCTTCTGCTTCTGTTAGGTCCATACCATTTCTGTCCTGTATTGTGTCCATTTTTGCATGAAATGTTCCTTTGGTATCTCTAATTTTCTTGAAGATATCTCTAGTCTTTCCCATTTCATACTTCAGGAATTAAGGGGAAAGAAAGACATTCTCAGATTAAGGAAAACTAAAACAATTAATCACTAGCAGATCTACTCAAACAATGGCTAAAGGGTGTTCTTCAAAAGAAAGAAAATGATAAAAGAAGGAATCTTGGATCTGAAAGAAAGAAAGAACAAGAAGGACACAGAAATATTATTGTTGTTCAGTCACTCAGTCCGACTGTTTGCAACCCCAGAGACTACAGAAATATGGGTAAATACAATTTACTATCCTCCTCATAAGTGTTTTAAATTATACATGATGATTGGTATAAAAATTATGTGTGCTTAGTCATTCAGTTGTGTCCAACTCTTTGCGACCCCATGGACTGTAGTTTGCCAGGCTCCTATGTCCATGTGATTCTCCAGGCAAGAATGCTGGAGTGGGTTGCCATGCCCTCCTCCAGGAGATCTTCCCAACCCAGGGATCGATCCCAGGTCTCCTGCATTGCAGGCAGATTCTTTACCATCTGAGCTACCAGAGAAGCCCATAAAAATTTTATAGCACCATCTGATATTCAAGACAATGACATTTAAAGTGGAGAGGATAATGGGATCTAAATGGGAGTAAAGCTTCTGCACATCACTCAAATTGGTAAAACACTGTTATCAGTAGACTGTGATAAATATATACCCAACCACTAAAAAGAGTACACAAATTAATACACTCCAAAAAAAACTACAAGTAAATCAAGATGGAATCCTTAAAAATGTTCAAATAGCCCCCAGGAAGACAAGAAAAGGGGAATGAGAAATAGAGGAAACAAGCAGAAATCAAATAGTAAAATGACAGACTTATGAATTAGTAATTATATTAAATGTAAATGGTCTAAGTATGTTAAATTTTCCCTTTCTTGTTAAACAAATGGTGGTGTACTATCATTCCTATCTTGTGTGTTGCATTCTTTTCTAATATATCTTGGAGATCATTCTAAGAAATGATCAGTTCATAAAAAAGTTTCATTGTTTTCACAGTGCTGTATAGCCGTAGGGTGAATGAATCATTTCTCTGTCAATAGATATTTAGGCTGTTTTCCATCAAGGCTTCCTTTTTAAACCAACATAGAGTTTCTCAGAGAAGGAAACATAACGTTTTCCATAGTCCCATAAAGGTAGACAGAGGTGGGAAGAGGAGAACTATTTTGGTTCTTATCCACTTGTCAGCTTTGCTAGGTCCCAATTCTCAATTCCTGAGCAAGTAGCCAATGGACTCAGCTAGGTCAGATGCTCACCCATGTATGCCTGGCTCAGACTAGAGATCTGGAATCACAAATCCCCACTCCACTTGGCAAGGACTGTGGGATCCAACTCCATGGGAAGGAGAAGTGGTAATGTTCTCAAAGAGGGGGTACAGAGCTGGATGGGAAATTATCAATATCTTTAGTTCTTAATTTTTAAGAGGGTATCATAGACAGAAGCCTCACAGATCTCTCTCAGTCCCTTTCTAGGTCTATTTAGAAATCTTTATCCTAGAAATTTTCTGTGACTAAACCATCTCTTTTCCCCATATTATTGTTTTTCCTGCATTATGAGTACAATCATGGTTCGTTAGTCACCTGATAAATTGGAGCCCCCAACTCTCTCAAAGGACATCAAGGAGTATGACAAGAGGAAGGTTCCTACTGTGTCAATCCACAATGTGCCAAAGCTCTTGCTTCACTGAGATTTTGTGAGAGATCACTTTTTCAAAGTGCATGGAGCACTTTGTGGAAAAGCACAGTGAAAGTATCAGGTACTATTATGAATGGACAGATACTCTCATTATCCTTAAACGTCTGAAATTATCCTGCTATTTGGTGCTACTGTTCAAAATCCATTTATCTAGCATAACGTGAGTTTCTGTACCATGTCAAAAATGCCACATCACGGAATGAGACTCATGCTATGAGTCTTTTTTTCCCCAAACTTTGAACTTTTTACTTTGTATTGGGGGTATAGCCAATTAACAATGTTGTGGTAGTTTCAGGTTTGTGCCATGAGTCTTATCCAGGGCCTTCATTATGAAATAAATCTGCTTTTGGTATCACAGAGTGTAATAACTCCTAAGAGTTTGAAGTCTGAAAAAATGAAAAAAAGTGTTAGTCACTCAGTTGTGTCTGACTCTTTGCAACCCTATGGACTATAGCTCCTATGTCCATGGAATTCTCCAGGCAAGCATACTGGAGTGGGTTGCCATTTCCTTCTCCAGGGGATCTTCCCAACCCAGGGATCAAACTCAGATCATTGCAGGCAGATTCTTTACCATCTCAGTCACCATAATTCCAAGGAGTTTGAAGTCTAAGCTTTATTTAATCCTATTTTCCCATAGCTGGGTCATGTCACTTGATCCCAACAGGGTTTCATAAGATGAAGAAAGATTTCCTCCCATTCTCCCACTGCCTAAAAGTCTTTACTCCCCCTTTTTCATGCTGTCTGAAGAAGACTTACTTGAGTTAATCTTTTAAAGTTCAGATATACCCGAATGGTTAAGCATTTACCCATCTTTCTCATATTTGCTGTAGCTTTAAACAGATATGCTTTTCCTTCTTGTCTAATTTAAGCAGCATCTCTGAACCAACAACATTTTTGAGTTAGGAAGCTGGTGAAGGAGGAGACAGACAATAGTGAATGGAAAACTAGAAAATAGAGCCAGCTGTGCAATTTAGAGAATCTAAGTCTTAAGTATTAACAATCTCATCTATAACTTAAATGTTAGTTTTTAATTACACTGATGTGAAGTTACTACATGTGTACTAACTTCACTGATATGAAGTTAGATAAAAGCAAACTTAAGATGGTCAAAAAGAAGGCTGATTGGTTTCCCTAGTGTTTATGGTACAAGAGCCTAACATATGGTTGGCCAACTGAAGGAGAAATCAGACAAAGACTGAGCTCTTTCTTAAGTCCTCAGAGAACCACAGAATCAGAATGAATCATTTGTATGTTAGCACCTGGGTCTCTTTGTCCATGGATGAGCTTAATTTCTCCTTGTAGACAAGGTACCAGAATCTTGGTGGCAAAATCTAGGTAGCAGGGACTCAGCTGATTCTTCTGTTTCATTCAACTTCACATGGAACCTTCTGGAAATTGTTTGTCTTCCACCTCTGAAGAGGTGAGTTGCTTCAGCCTAGACCAAGTGAGGCAAATGGTGTTTTCACAAGAGGCAGGAAAGTTTGTCATTTCCATAGCGATCTGTGGCAACCCCAATACGTGGTGCTTTTACCCATCTTTATCAGCAATTACAGGTCATAACAGAGGTGCTTATGAATAAAGTGTAAATGTCAGGGGAGTGCATAGCTAATAGAAGAATTGTAAATATTTACAAGGCAAAGTGATGATTCAAGCTCACAAAATAAATTGAAATTAATCTCTATCAAGCACTAATTTGCTTCCTGAGTTCTAAAACCTTCCACTGAAAAGAAGAGTAGATGAGGCTATGCCAGAGTGATCCTCCAGGTCAGTAAGAACTTCCCTTCTCCTGTAGCAGATCCTCTTAGTTCTTCCTCTTAGTTGAACTTGATCTAACTTGATCAAGTTGAACTAACTTGCTCCTCTTCATTCTTCATGAAGCATCTATTTCGATTATTCCTGGGCTCTAGAATCATTATGATCAATGATTTCTTTCCCTACTCACTCATTCACTCAATATCTATTTACTTTTGAATACTTATTATATTGTGAGAGAGGAATATACATATTCCTCTCTCACCATGATGGAATACCAGCTGAGCTATTTCAGATCCTAAAAGATGATGCTGTGAAAGTGCTTCACTCAATATGTCAGCAAATTTGGAAAACTCAGCAGTGGCCACAGGACTGGAAAAGGTCAGATTTCATTCCAATCCCAAAGAAAGGCAATGCCAAAGAATGCTCAAACTACCACACAATTGCACTCATCTCACACACTAGCAAAGTAATGCTCAAAATTCTCCATGCCAGGCTTCAAAAGTACCGGAAATGAGAACTTCCAGGTATTTAAGCTGGTTTTAGAAAAGGTAGAAGAATCAGAGATCAAACTGCCATCATCTGTTGGATCATAGAAAAAGCAAGAGAGTTCCAGAGAAACATCTACTTCTGCTTCATTGACTACACTAACGCCTTTGACTGTGTGGATTGAAACAAACTATGGAAAATTCTTAAAGAGATAGGAATACCAGACCACCTGACCTGCCTCCTAAGAAATCTGTATGCAGGTCAAGAGGCAACAGTTAGAACTGAACATGGAACAACAAACTGGTTCCAAATAGGAAAAGGAGTACGTTAAGGCTATATATTGTCACCTTGCTTATTTCACTTATATGCAGAGTACATCATGTGAAATGCCAGGCTGGATGAAGCACAAGCTGGAATCAAGATTGCAGGGAGAAATATCAATAACCTCAGATATGCAGATGACACCACCCTTATGGCAGAAAGCAAAGAGGAACTAAAGAACCTCTTGATGAAAGTGAAAGAGGAGAGTGAAAAAGCTGACTTAAAACTCAACATTCAAGAAACTAAGATCACGGCATCTTGTCCCATCACTTCATGACAAATAGATGGGGAAACAATGGAAACAGTGAGAGACTTTATTTTCTTGGGCTCCAAAATCACTGCAGATGATGACTACAGCCATGAAATTAAAAGACGCTTGCTCCCTGGAAGAAAAGCTATGACCGACCTAGACAGCATATTAAAAAGCAGAGTCATTACTTTACTGACAAAGGTCTGTATAATTAAAGCTATAGTTTTTCTAGTAGTCAAGTATGGATGTCAGAGTTGAACCATAAAGAAAGCTGAGTGCCAAAGAACTGATGCTTTTGAATTGTAGTGTTGGAGAAGACTCTTGAGAGTCCCTCAGACAGCAAGGAGATCAAACCAGCCAGCCCTAAAGGAAATCAGAGTTTTCCTAAAGGAAATTCTGAATATTCATTGGAAGGACTGATGCTGAAGCTCCAATACTTTGACCATCTGATGTGAAGAACTGACGCATTGGAAAAGACCCTGATGCTGGGAAAGAGTGAAGGTAGGAGGAGAAGGGGACAACAGAGGATGAGATGGTTGGATGACATCACCGACTCAATAGACATAAGTTTGAGAAAACTCTGGGAGTTGGTGATGGACAGGGAAGCCTGGCATGCTGCAGTCCATGGGGTCTCAAAGAGTTGGATATGACTGAGTGACTGAATTGAACTCATTTCTGTATCTATGTCTACTGATGGTAGTAGTGGTTTAGTCACTAAGTTGTGTCTGACTCTTGTGACCCCCTATAACCCACCAGGCTCTGCTGTCCATGGGATTTCCCAGGCAAGAATACTGGAGTGGGTTGCCATTTCTTTCTCTAATGTCTTTTTCTCTAATGCCATTTCTTTCTCTAACTGATGCATATCTGTAAATACAAATTTTGTGCCATTTAAAGAGGTTAACCTATAAAGAGTTAGATTTAGTAAGGCTTAAAAGATACATATCAAACAACAAGCAAAACAAGGGAAGTTGTGGTGCAGGGGAATAGATTAATTTGAGCATAGAATTCATATTAATCATTTAATATAAGTGAATGCTTCATGCCATTATTCATTTCTGTTTCAGGCATTATGGTAGGTTCTGGGGGTACAATTCTAAGCAAACCATGGTCACTGATCTCATGTAACCTAATGGAGGAGACAAGAATTAATCAAATGATGACAAAAATGAGTGTATAATTACTGATAAGATAAGGAGATCTAAAGGAAAAAAGGATGGTTCCATGAGAGTATATAACAAAGCTGATGCGAACCAAGGATTAGAGAAGTCTTCCATAAGAAACTTAATGCAGTCTTAATTTTAGGACAAATTACACCAATTTTAGGACAATTTACACTGGCTTCCCTGTTGTTCAGCAGTAAAAGAATCCACCTGCAATGCAGGAGATGTGGGTTCTATACCTAGGTGGGAAAGATCCCTTGGAATAGGAAGTGGTAACCCATGTCAGTATTCTTGCCTGGAAAATTCCATGGACAGAGGAGCCTGGCAGGCTATGGTCCATGGGGCCATAAAGAGTAGGACACGACTGAGTGACTAAGTACAAATAAATACATGCATGAAAAGTATAAATGAATATATCAGTATGAAAAAGCTATGCTTGTTTTCCTGGGTGCTTGAGCAATGGCCCTCAAGCCAAAAAACGTAATATAGCAATTGAAAGAAATTAAATAGACATAAATGTGAAAGCAAGGGTATGAGGTACAAAACTAACATTGTTTACCTCATTGGACATTGCTACATCTTTTAGGTACCAAAATGTTCCTTCAATTTGCTTTATGTCTATCAGTATTCTTGAAACAGAAGCATAAAGCATAAAAGTATACTTTTAAAGAAATGCTTTCTATAAACTTTAAAAATACATTTTACTGAAATTCATATATGTATTAAAACTATTGATAAGTGATGATATCAATGAAAATAGTTGAATAAGGGACTCCTAAAGTCTACTCCACAATAAAAACAACTAAAAATCTGAAAGATTTTTCAACTATCAAAACTATTAGAATCAACCTTTTCAGAATCTGGAAACTGTACAAAAGCTTGTGGCAACTGGGGTGTACTTATTTTTAATTAAGTTGAATCATGGTAAGAACAGTGAATTTCATGGCATTTTAAATTATCCTAGTCCCACAACTTGCTCCTGAGCTCAGCTGTAACCTTGAAAATAAACTGCCTGCATTCATGGTACTCCTGGTACTAGAAGAAGCAGGAAGGACTTCATTTGCAAATAATTGTCATTGGGTGATCTGTCTGGTGGCTTTCTGGAAGACCTATTTAAGAGGTTTGTTTTATCTCACCTAAATCAAAACTTATCCAGTGCTAAAGTCGCCATGAAAGGGGGTGGGGATTTGTTGAAAACATTTACCGGCAAATTTGTAGTTGCTGCCTGAGGTAATGATAACAGTTGGGTAACAGTCGACTCACTAAAGAAACTTCAGAGGAAAGGCTGGGGAATGAGACACTTTGGGGAAGAAGGGCTTTGGAAAGCTCTGACATATTTCTGGGAATCTATAAACTACTTTCATGCTCAGGTCTCTGCATATGCTCAGAAAAGACCCAAGAAAGCCCTAGGCTCCCACTTCTGGCTGACCTTGAAGAGGTGTGCAAGCAGTAAGTGAAGGCTATTATAAGGCACAGTTGTCAACTGCCTAGCTGAGTGCTAAAGGTGTGTCCTAATACACACACACACACACACACACACACAGAGCCCATCTGCAAAGACTGGGTGATTTTTGATTCCAAATGTGTAAGAAAATCTGTTTAATCCTTAGCTGACCATCAAGCTAATGGAACAGACTTCAGCGGCCACACTTGACTAAGAATACAGACTTTATAAAACTAGATCAGAAATATTACTAAACAACAACTACAAGAAACAACTGAAAACCATAGAGAAAGGAGAGAATCTGATATGTACAGTTGCCAGAATATATTATTCAAAATGTCAATATTTTCAAAACAAAATATTATGAGCCATGCAAAAACAAAAAGCAAGATAATAAGGCCCATATGCAGGGTGAAAAATAATCAATAGCAACTGTCCCTGAGAAAGCTCCAAATTTGGACATGTTAGACAAAGACTTTAAATAAGCTAATATGTCAAAGGATAAAGAAAATCATATCTGAAGAACTAAAGGAAAGATGAAAATGGTATCTCATCACATACTGAATATTAATAAAATAACAAAAATTATATAAATGAACAAAAATAGAAATTCCAGAGTTAGCTGAAAAGTACCAAAACTAAAATGAAAAGTTCACTAGAGAGTTTAATAGTAGATATCAGCAGGCAGAAGAACCAATGAAGTTGAAGATAGATCAATTTCTCCACATATACCACCATGCACACCAGCATATACATAGAAGTCCCAGAGGAGAGGAGAAAGAGAAAGGGGAAAGAAGAATATTTGAAGAAATAATGGCTAAAACTTTCCAAATAAAAAAAAATTAATCTACATATCCAAGAAGTTCCATAATTTCTAATTAGATAAACTCAAGAAAATCCTCACTGAGATACCTCATAAGCCACAGTTCAAAGCCAAATAGTATGTTGAAAGCAATGAGAGAAAAATGAATCATCGTTTATAAACAGTCCTCAAAGAGATCAACAATTGACTTCTCGTTACAAACTATGAGGCCAGGAGGCAGTAGACCAATATATTCAAAGGCTGAAAAAATATATATATCAACCAATAATTCTATATTTACCAAAATAATTCCTCAAAAATGAAAGCGAAATCAAGACATTTCTAGATAAATAAATAACTGTGTCATTAGTTGACTTCCCCTATAAGAAATCTTAAAAGGAGTCCTTCAGGCTGAAATGCAAATACACTAGTCAGTAACTTGAATCCACATGAAGACTTAGTGGACACCAGTAAAAGTAACTTCATAGGTAAATATGGAAGACAGAATTAATCTGTTTGTAATTCCTATTTTTTCCCACCTGATTTAAAAAACAACTGCATATATATCATACAACTCAACATCAAAGAAATAACCTGATTGAAAAGTGGGGGGAAGAACTGAATAGACACTTTTGCAAGGAGGAAATGCAGATGGCCAACAGGCACATGGAAGGATGCTCAACATCACCAATCATCAGGGAAATGCAAATCAAAACCATAAGGAAATATCACCTCACACCTGTTAGGAGGACTGTTTTCAAAAAGATAAGAAATAACAACTGTTGGTGAGGACATGGAGAAATGGGAATTCTTGTGCAGTGTTGATGGGAATAAAAATTGGTGTAGCCACCAGGGAAAACAGTATAGTGGTTCTTAAAAAAATTAAAAATAGAACTACCATCTGATCCAGCAATTCTACTTCTCAATATTTATCTAAAGAAAGCAAAAACACTAACTTGAAAGGATACCTGTACCCATGTTAACTGCAGTGCTATTTATAATAGTCAAGACATGGAAACAACCAAAGTGTCCATCAATGGATAAATGGATAAAGAAAATGTGGTATATATTCCAGAGAATACTATTCGGCCGTGAAAAAGAGAGAAAACTTGCCGTTTCTGACAACATGAATAGACCTTGAGGCCATTATGCTAAGTGAAAAACTCAAAGACAAAAAATGTGTGATCTCATTTAAATGTAGAATCTAAAAAACCCCGCAAACTCATAGATACAGACAGCAGACTGGTGGTTACAAGAGGTGGATGTTGGGGCTGGGTAAAGTGGGTAGAGATGGTCCAAAGTTACAAACTTCCAGTTATAAAATGAATTAAGTCCTGAAGAAAAATACAAAATGAAAAAGCAAAAAGAACAGGCTTAAATGTTTTAATAGAGATCAAATTGCCATAACTTGATGTTGTATGTGTATAATGCTTTGCCATTAATATTGTACAATGTGCTTAACTATTTACCATAGGGGGAAAAAAGCATCAAATAATTAGTAGCATAATAGCATTTCAACAAAGCTGCAGAGAAACTGTTAGATAGCTTTGAAACTAGTAATTCATGTATATGTTAAACAAAACAAAAACAAATTTCTGTCTAAAGTAGTCAAGCTCACAGAAACAACATAGAATTGTGGTTTCCAGGAAGGAGGAATTGGGAAGTTGTTTAATAGATACAGAATTTCAGTTTTGCAAGGTAAAAAAAAAAACTCTAGAGAAAGTAAAAGAAAGAAAGATCTATGACATGACATATGAGTTTTTAAAAAGAAAACCCCTTCACAGATGACTGTTAATACCAGATGTTGAAAACCACTGATTTAACTGGTAGGCAGAGGAAAAATGGGGCTTCCCCAGTGGCTCAGTGGTAAAGAATCCACTTGCAATGCAGGAGACCTGGGTTAGATCTCTGGGTCAGGAAGATCCCCTGGAGAAGGAAATGGCGATCCATTCCAGTATTCTTGCTTGGAAAATTCCATGGACAGAGGAGCCTGGCAGGCTATAGTTCATAGGGTTACCAAGAGTCGGACACGACTGAAACAACTTAGCATGTGTACACACAGGGAAGAGAAAGAGGAGATAATTAACAGTCCAATAGTTTGAAGGGGAGGTGAGGACAAAAAAAAATAGTTTCCTTTTATAAAAAATGATGAGTGTGTTTGCTTGCTGAGAAAGAGCTAATGGAGACATTATTGAAGATACTGGAGTTGGAGGTAGGGATTGATGACTGATGGACCAGGATTTAGGAAGGTGCACAGTTTAACAGATTCTAGAATATACTGGAAATTTTAATTTTAAAAAGTAGAGGTTCTTCTTTTCTCTAAATAAAAGGAGGGGGCAAAGATGAGTGCAGTTATGCATAAGTATAGAGATAAAAGTGTGTGAAGAAGGAGTTTCTTTCTAATGACCTCTTAATCCCTTTGAAATAGGAAATGAGGTTTCTTGTGGAGAGGGGTGAGGGAATGAGGAAGAGGAATCAAGAAGTGGCAAAAGCTTGAACACCTGCCACGGGAGACTTGAAAGGGAACTTAGGTCAAGCAACGGGATTGGCAAGCAGCATGAAAGGTCAGCTGAGGTGGGAAGCTCTGTACCTTTACTGTCCCTGGTTTGCATGTTTTTGCAATCCTTTCCAGCAATACTGGTCTCCCAGAAAGGAGTGGAAAACAGTGGATGGCTAGAGTGTCATATCTTCCTGGAGGTATGTCAGGATATCGGAGCTTTTAAGAAATTGAATATAATTGATTTGAGTTTCATTACAAGAGTATGACTATGCATGAGGTTGAGTTTGTCTAGTCAACGAAACGGACTCAGTGAAATGGACAGTCTAAAAGAATAAGTGTTAATCGCTTAGTTGAGTCCAGCTGTTTGTGACCCCATGGACTGTAGCCTGCCAGGCTCCTTTGTCCATGGAATTCTCCAGGCAAGAATACTGGAGAGGGTTGCCATTTTCTTCTCCAGGGGACCTTCCCAACCCAGGGATCAAACCCATGTCTTCTGTGTCTGCACTGGCAAGCAGATTCTTTACCACTGAGCACCTGGGAAGCCTCTTAGAGGCCCAGAAATTTTCTGTATCTGAGCCAGATACAAATATAACCTGTATTATATGTAGCTCTCAAGTCCTGGGTGGGGTGGTGGGCTATGGAGGAAAAGGATTAAATATAGCACACAATCTTAGTGGCCCGCTGAAGTCTGTCAGAGGCCCACTGGTGTCCGAACTTCAGGTCCTCCTCCCCTAAAGTAGTATTTTTATGATTGGTATAGATAAATACTTCTAACATTGGCCACATTTTATCTACTGTGTTTGCACAAATATTATGGTCTATTCTCTTTTATTAAGGAGGGTAAAGAGCTGCTCTTAAAATTAGTCATAGAAAAGAACTGTAATGATCAGAAAACTATCTAAAACAAGGCTCTATCAATTGGCATTTGAACTTTAGAATTTTTTAAGTCTCATAACGAAAAACGACAAGCATAATGCCTCACGAAGTCAAGCAAAAATTCGGCAAAGGATCATTTTAAGTATGGTGGGATCACTGTTTCAACGCCACTAGGGGTCAGTCCTGTACTCTCAACGTGATCCTGTTATGAGAGAAAAGACTGATTTTCTGAAACAGATTATCACTAGCAGATCATTCCAATGAGATAAACAGATCATCACAATGAGATAACCGTTGTTATCTCAAGCAACCTGTCTTGAATCATGAATGTGACTGATCCCAGAAAATTGGAGAAATCATGAACAATTGCTGGGGTGGGCTGCTCAGATATACCATCTGTAAATATGAGGAAATCATAGCACTGTGTAATGTGGCCTTCAGACGGCCCTGGGTGAAGCCTGGGTAGTCAAAGTACTTGAATCATACACTTGAATCATACGGCAGCCGGTGTTTCGGAAACAATTACACAGTAGGGGTGGTACTGGCATCATTCTTTACTATTCTGTTCCTTGACTCTACACCAATCGTGGCCCAGTGGCTCCAGCTTCCTTGAGTCCCACTTACACTCTTGTTCCAGCTTTCTCTCAGCAGCTTATTATACTAAAGAGCCTTGTAAGGAGGAAAACTGTACTGAGTGCCAATGTCTGAAATGGTTGTGGTGGTTTGAGAGATTTGGGGGCTGATCAAGGGGAAAGATATAATCATGAGAGCTAGTAACACAACAGGTTGCACTGGATGGTGCCTGAACAGGGCTGCATGAGAGGGGAAGTCTCTGACAGCATGAGACCACCCAGAGGTGTATGGCATGGAGGTTACCATCGGAAGGCAGGTCAAGGGAACATCCAGGTGAGAAGGCTGGAAAGGGGGTTATGTATCTAAGTCATGTCACTCAGGAGCAGAGTGGGGAGTCTCTGAGTATAGAGAGTTCCAAGGGCCACAGCAGCTTGAAGTCTCACAACCACAAGACTCTCTTACCAATGGCCAGCAGACATGGGGTGAGTCTTGCAAATATGTAAAGCATATAGGCTCTAAATGGCTAACAATCTACTTGTTTGGGTTATTTTAAAATTAACTGAGGGAATTCCTTGGCGGTACAGTGATTAGGACTCTGTGCTCTCCCTGCCGAAGCCCTGGGTTCAATCCCTGGTTGGGGAACAAAGATCCACAAGTCTTGCAGTATGGCCAAAAAAGTTGATAAAAAAACAACTGATTGTATGGAAATTTGAGTTTGGCACTGACAGGCTTTTGAGCTAATGGGTGTCAGTCTACAGCAAAAAAAAAAAAAAAAACAAACAATAAATTATACACAGAGGCTCATTCATATAATAGTGGTAAAAAGCTCTTTATGGAGTTAACATACAGTTGAAAGAAGAGAATATTGCTGCTGACTAGGTCACAATATAGGAGAAGAGAAGCTGAGAGGTTGAGCGGGACTCAATCTTCAGAGAAGGGAGAACAAACCTGGACACTGGCCCTACACGAATGGAAATCCGGCAATTCTATTTAGATGCCAAAGTGCTGCAGCCCAGGGGAAAGGGCAAAATGGAAGTAAATCATCTGTGGTTCACAGTTACTTTGGTAGTCCTCCATATCCCCTGGTATTTATATCCTTGTGTAGCGTTCTTGAATTTGGGCTGGCTTTCTGACCTGATTTAACTAATAGAATGTAATGGAAGCGAGGATTACCTAAATCACCACAAGGCCTAGCAACTTCTACTTTTGACGACATCTGAGAAGTATGACTACTACCCTGACATCATCTTGATGTGAGGCATCTTATCCAGCCATGTGGAGAAGCCACACAGAGGGGAACAGAGTTCCCAGCCAACAGCCCTCACTGAGCTTCCACCACGGCAGCACCAACTTATCAGCAGGTCAGGGAAGCCATCCTGGAAGCAAATCCTTCAGTTCCAGTTGAGAAGTTCCAGTCAAAGCCAAAAAGAGCAAAGAAAAAACTGTTCCCACACAGTCCAACCCAATGACAACATTATAGGCAAAAAAATAAAATACTGGTTTAAGCTACTAAATTTTACTGTAGCTTATTACACAGAAATAGACAATGGCAACACCACCCTTGCATGGACTGTAACTGTACTTTGAGCCATCGGGGTGACTGAAAAAGTCCCAAGTCCTAATATTGGATCAAGATGATCCCAGTTTTGTAAGATCCTCCAGACATCTGAAAATAGAACCTAAAAAATAACATCTACTTAGTATTCCAATTTGAAACCTGAAAATAAGAGAAAAGTATATTCTATGTATAAACATATCCAAAGAAAGCTGGTATAGCTTAATAATATCAAAGACAAAAAGTATTACTAGAGAAAAGAGGTGTGTATTTCATAATAAACGTTCAGTTCACCAGGAATATATAACAGTTGTGAATCTGTATGCTTCTAAAGAATATGGCCTAAACTACAGAAAGCAAAAAGTGAACTATAAGGAAAAATATGCAAACCTACAGAAATAGTGGGAGATTTCATTATACCTTGCTTGTAGAACAATAAAATGGCAAAGAATACAGAAGATCTGAACAAAAAGAATTAGAAAGAAAATTTATTGTCTTTATATGAAAAAAGCACTGAACAAGTACAGAATACATATTCTTTAAAGTACACATGAAACACATAAAAATTGAACATGTAATGAGACATAAAGCAAATCTCAAATTTTGAAGGATTTAAATCATATAGAATATGTTCTCCCATCGCAGGGAAATCAAGTTGAAAAGCAAAAATAAAAAGGTAGCTGGAAAATTCCCCTATGTTTGAAAATTTGGAGGCACAATTTAAAATAATTCATGGGTAAAATTATATGACAACTGAAAGTAGAAAAGATACAGAAGCTAATATTTCATATTAAAACTTGTGGAATGTAGTTAAAGTAGTACTTAGAGGGAAAGTGACAGAATTAAATGCATGTATTAGAAAACTGAGTTCAACAATAAATAAAATAACACATAATTAAGTTTATCCCAGGAACATCAGTTTCATTTAACACTAAGAAATCAATCATATTAATAGATTGAAAAAGAAAACACGTATCTTCTCAACAGATGCAGAAAAAAGATTTGATTAAAATTCAATATTCATTCATTCTTAGTGAATTAGTTAAAGAAGGAAAGAAGAACCCCTGTTTTAGTCACTCTTACTTGATATTATACTGGGAGTCTTAGCCAGTACAATAAGATAAGGAAAAATGTAAATGATATAAGAATTGAAATGAAAAAAAATTCATTATTTGCTAATTATATGACTGTATATACAGAAAATACAAACAACCCTACTATTTCTTAAAATTAATAAATGAGCTTAAAAAGTTTGTAGAAAAAAAATCAGTATATAAAAATCTTTTACATATGCAATAAATTAAGAAAAATATTTTAGTATCAAAACCATACAAGCGACTCAGCGACTCTCTCTCTGAGCCTGCCCATGTGCCTATTCACATATATGGTATTCTTTTTCTCCTAACAAACACTTTGCTTATTTCACTACTTTCCCTTCTTTGTGGGAATTCTTTTCTGCAAAGCCAAGAAGCCAGGGCCTTGTCACTGACCCTGGGCTAGCGGTTAGGATTCGGTGCTCTCACCGCGACCTGACCTCAATCTCTGGCCCGGGCTGAAGCCCTGCTTCCAGTCACTGCAAGTCAAGGCCACCAGAGATCACTTAGGTCAAGGTAGCAATCAACCCCCAAACAGTCAACCCGCAAATCAAGGAATTTAAAATGGGTAAATGATAGGTGGTGCAGTGATAAAGAACCCGCCTGCCAGTGCAGGAGAAACAAGAGACACGGGTTTGATCTCTGGGTCAGGAAGATGCCCTGGAGAAGGAAATGGCAACCCACTCCAGTCTTCTTGCCTGGGAAATTCCATGGACAGAGAAGCCTGGCAGGCTATAGTCCACGGGTTTGTAAAGAGTCTGACTGAGCAACACACACACAAACAACAGATGTAAATAAAAAACTCAGGGCTTGGAGAAGGAAATGGCAACCCACTCCAGTGTTCTTGCTTGGGAAATCCCATGGACAGAGGAACCTGGCAGGTTACAGTCCATGTGGGTAGGGTAGCAAAAGAATTGGATAACAACTTAGTGACTAAACAACAGCAATATATTTGATGAGTTTTTTTTTTAATTAGTTTACCTGCAAGGAAATGTTAAGGTCTATGATTAAAATTATATTTATTTAAAAACTCAGGGCGATGGTAAATCTGAGGTGGCCGATTGGCTTTTCCAGGCTCCCTGACAAACCTCATTTCTTATTCGAAGTAATAAAACCTTCTCTGGCTTCAAGGTTAATGCCCTCATAAAGAATTTTTTTATGTTTCACTGAGTATTAAATTCTTGTTTTGTTAATTGAAATCCATATTGACCAAGACCCATTTCCCAGATAGTTTCTTTCTGTTATGTTTTATTGCAGAAAAGTTTAACTGAATTATTCTAAAGCTTATTTCAGTAATCTATCTTAGGATAGAGATTAGATACCCTATAAGCTACAACTAGGAGAAACAAAATTACATGTATGTATCAGTGAACTGTATGCTAATTGGAGCTTATGGTGAAAACAACAGAAGAGTGACCTTAGTTTCTGGAATAGGAAATTTCCAGAGGCAGAAAAGAATTATACTAAGAACAATTTGCATCATCAACTCAATGGACAGGAGTTTGAACAAACTCCGGGAGATAGTGAAGGGCAGGGAAGCCTGGCGTGCTGCAGTCCATGGGTCACAAAGAGTCGGCAAGGATTAAGTGACTGAGCAAGTCAATTTGCTGAATTACACACAGTATATCAGGCTCTAAAACAAGAACATTTAACAGAATGTCATATTAATACAGATTCTTCATCGGTAGCCAATGGATTGACTACTTGACTTCCCCTATGGGTAAAGAAAGTGAAAGTTAGTCACTCAGTCCTGTCCGATTCTTTATGACCCTATGGACTATAGCCTGCCAGGCTCCTCTGTCCATGGAATTCTCCAGGCAAGAATACTGGAGTGGACTGCCATTCCTTTCTCCAAGGGATCTTCCTGACCCAGGGATTGAACCAAGGTCTCCTGTATTGCAGGCAGATTCTTTACTGTCTAAGCCACCAGGGAAGCATAACTGACAAATTCATGCCAAAGAACTATGGGGAACAAATTCATCCCAAAGAACAGTTTGGAAACTCTTCACACTACTGATGTTTCAGTCTTTCATGGAGATTCTCACAGTGTCCCAGACTCTATGAAATGACGCTGTAACTATTACAGATGAGCAACCCGAAATCCAAGCAGTGGACATCAATCCAGACTCTAGCAACTTACAGGTTTGACTTTGTGGGCACACCAAAAATGTGGCCATCTGGGAGAAAAAGCAACATACAGACTCTTCTTGGAAGCCTGACTGTAATGTGGATTGTCATTCATGCCTCAACATTCAAGGATATGCTACAGTTAAACGAAAAATGTGAAGAAATCTACTGAAGAATCTTCAGCTGGAGAAATGTGAGCTGGATCCAAATTCAGGATAACATCACCTGTCCAACAAACAAGGCCTGTCCTCTCTTAACTTTAATTTTTTATGGACAAAATTTATCTGTCTGCTAGATTACACAGCACTGGTAAAGATATAGTCCAAGCCTTGACCACTAACGCTAAGTAAATCGCTACAACATTAAAACTTCATGAACTTAGCTTAACACAAGACAAGGACCTTTTACAGTTGTTTAGTTCAGTTCAGTCACTCAGTCGTGTCCTACTCTTTGTGACCCCCTGGACTGCAGCATGCCAGGCTTTCCTGTCCATCACCAACTCCTGGAGTTTACTCAAACTCATGTCCATTGAGTCGGTGATGCCATCCAACCATCTCATCCTCTGTCGTCCCCTTCTCCTCCTGCCTTCAATCTTTCCCAGCATCAGGGTCTTTTCAAATGAGTCAGTTCTTCACATCAGGTGGCCAAAGAATTGAACTTTCAACTTCAACATCAGTCCTTCCTATGAACACCCAGGACTGATTTCCTTTAGGATGGACTGGTCAGATCTCCTTGAAGTCCAAGGGACTCTCAAGAGTCTTCTCCAACACCACAGTTCAAAAGCATCAATTCTTTGGCGCTCAGCTTTCTTTATGGTCCAACTCTCACACCCATACATGACTACTGGAAAAACCATAGCCTTGACTAGATGGAACTTTGTTGGCAAAGTAATGTCTCTGCTTTTTAATATGCTGTCTAGGTTGGTCATAACTTTCCTTCTAAGGAGTAAGTGTCTTTTTATTTCATGGTTGCAGTCACCATCTGCAGTGATTCTGGAGCCCAAAATAATAAAGTTTGTCACTGTTTCCACTGTTTCTCCATCTATTTGCCATGAAGTGATGGGACTGGATGCCATGATTTCTGTTTTCTGAATGTTGAGCTTTAAGCCAACTTTTTCACTCTCCACTTTCACTTTCATCAAAAGGTTCTTTAGCTCTTCTTTACTTTCTGCCATAAGGGTTGTGTCATCTGCATACCTGAGGTTATTGATATTTCTCCCTGCAATCTTGATTCCAGCTTGTGCTTCCTCCAGCCCAGCGTTTCTCATGATGTACTCTGCATATAAGTTAAATAAGCAGGGTGACAATATACGGCCTTGACGTACTCCTTTTCCTATTTGGAACCAGTCTGTTATTCCATGTCCAGTTCTAACTCTTGCTTCCTTACCTGCACACAGATTTCTCAAGAGGCAGGTCAGGTGGTCTGGTATTCCCATCTCTTTCAGAATTTTCCACAGTTTATTGTGATCCACACAGTCAAAGGCTTTGGCATAGTCAATAAAACAGAATTAGATGTTTTTTTGGAACTCTCTTTCTTTTTCAATGATCCAGCGGATGTTGGCAATTTGATTTCTGGTTCCTCTGCCTTTTCTAAATCCAGCTTGAACATCTGGAAGTTCACGGTTCATGTACTGTTGAAGCCTGGCTTGGAGAATTTTGAGCATTACTTTGCTAGCGTGTGAAATGAGTGCAATTGTGCAGTAGTTTGAACATTCTTTGGCATTGCCTTTCTTAGGGATTAGAATGAAAACTGACCTTTTCCAGTCCTGTGGCCACCGCTGAGTTTTCCAAATTTGCTGGCATATTGAGGGCAGCACTTTCACAGCATTATCTTTTAGGATTTGAAATAGCTCAACTGGAATTCCATCACCTCCACTAGCTTTGTTCATAGTGATGCTTCCTAAGGCCCACTTGACTTCATATTCCAGGATGTCTGGCTCTAGGTGAGTGATCACACCATCGTGGTTATCTGGGTCATGAAGATCTTTTTTATATAGTTCTTCTGTGTATTCCTGCCATCTCTTCTTAGTATCTTCTGCTTCTGTTAGGTCCATACCATTTCTATCCTTTATTGTGCCCATCTTTGCATGAAATGTTCCCTTGTTCTAATTTTCTTGAAGAGATATCTAGTCTTTCCCATTCTATTGTTTTCCTCTATTTCTTTACACTGATCACTGAGGAAGGCTTTCTTATCTCTCCTTGCTATTCTTTGGAACTCTGCATTCAGATGGGTATATCTTTCCTTTTCTCCTTTGCTTTTGGCTTCTCTTCTTTTCACAGCTGTTTATAAGGCCTCCTCAGACAGCCATTTTGGTTGTTTGCATTGTTTAAAGGCTTGGTAATATTTCAGTGGCTCAGATGGTGAAGAATGCGGGAAACCTGGATTCAATCCCTGGGTCAGGAAGATCCCCTGGAGAAGGGAATGGCAACCCACTCCAGTATTCTTACCTGGAGAATTCCATGGACAGGGGAGCCTGGCAGGCAACAGTCCACAGGGTTGCAAAGAGTCAGACATGACTGGGCGACTTTCATAGGACAGGAACTTAGCTTAATACATGACAGACATTTTACAGTTGTTTAAAGTCTCGGTAATATTTCAGCTCCACCAAACTTAATCCTTAACTGACATATTTGATTAGACAGTTTGTTCTATCCAGTTATTATAGTACCTGGCTCAAAAGGATAAGGCCCAAGGAATTTTAATGTCTATTAATGCATAATGGAAAAAATTATTTAGAGCATAGATTCTTAACAATCACTGGGCTCTTATCCCCAGTGGCATTACAAAATGCACGGATACCTGGTACCAAGGAACATTAACCTTACAGTGCAGCGAACACAAGTATCATGGGCCAGTTTCACGTATTACCTATTGTATTTGGAGAAGAATATTGGTTGCCTCGTTTCACTGGGAAATATGTGGACTTTGATCACCATACCCCATGACTGATGGATTGTGATGAGGCTACTGAGGTCCTGCTCTGTGGACCAACTTCTCACATTTGGGAATCCTGCTTATTGGAGACCTCCATTAACTATTATGAATAGACTATCTTCCCTAAATCTTTTGTTTTTTTTAAAAAAACGGATGCTCAATTTTCTGTATTGTAACCAATGATGTAGAAACTATTTCTACATATTGCTTAGGAACCCCCTTTTCTGGATGCCTAGTACATGTTGATCATTTATATTGGAAGGAGACCACCTATTACTATCCCCCCATGAGAACTCAGGTGTTACGGACCCAAATGTTATTTCCTACTTTGTCTGTTCCTAATATTAGCTTCCCCTGAGAACCTTTATGTGAGATTTTGCAAAGAACCAAAGTGCTACAAAATTTCATAGATAAATGTAATCATACCTTGATAGAACATTCTGCTGTTATTACTGTTGCTGCCAAAAAGTTAATGGATATAGGAATTGATGTACAAAAACATACTTCTCATTCATGATGGGACTTTTTCTTTACTAAATCCCCTACGCTCAAAAAATTATTGCCTACTTGTTTAATCCCTTGTTTCTTTGATGATTTTTGTTTGACTATTTGGAATTGTGGTCTGACTTGTAGGATTTAGAAAACCGCTCGTGTTATTTTGCCTTATTCCTATGCTGTTCAGCCTAAACAATCCTGAGGCCCACTGTTAGGGAAATTAAAACGGAGGAAGTCTTGTTAGGGCTTCAGAAGCAGGAGAGCAGGGCTCTGACCTGCTTCTGACCTGCCTGGACACTGCTCAGATTCCTTGTCTGCCAGCACAGTAAGTCAGGTGGCACTTTAGATAAGAAAGGAATTCTTGGAATTCCTGAGCTCCTGAGGGTCTGGACACCTCCCATCCCACCCCCTACCCCCAGGGTCTAACGAAATCCTGTGACTCACAGGGTGAAACAAACAGCATTGTAAAAGTCATGAAAACCAGAGCTGCATTTTTGTATGCAAACTGACGATGATATCAGTTTGTGTCCTGGGATTATAAGCAGGACCCCAGAAAACTGCAATTTGAAGTCTTACCTGTGGGGGGACGTACTGTCCTGGACCAATTCCCAGTTGGGACTCCAGATTGCTGTCAATGATGGAAGTCTGACTGGAGATCAGTCTAATTTGGTAATGTATACTCTGTTGTTGTTGAGTTGCTAAGTCCGTGTCCTACTCTTTCTTGACCTCATGGAGTATGGCCCACCAGGCTCCTCTATTCATGGTATTTCCCAGGCAAGAATACTGGAGTGGGTTGCTATTTCCTCCTCCAAGGGATCTTCTCGACCCAGGGACTGAACCTGCATTTTGCTTGGCAGGCAGATTCTTTGCCACTAAACCACCAAGGAAGACCATATACTCGGCTACTTCTCTCTTTTTTTTCTATTTCTTTTAATGACTGTGTATTGAAATTAAATCAACTAATCTTCTATACAAAATTGAAATTGTTTATGGGCGTGTAAAGAGTGGTTTCTTTTGTTAACTAAATCTTCAAACCAAAAATTAAAGTAAAGCTTCCAACAAAACAACCAAAAAAACACACAAAAAAATTAAGTTTCCAGAAATAAAGCTAATAAAATATATGCAGAGCTTAAATGGTAAAATGATAAGAGTTTGAGTTCTAAATAAGTAGACATACCATACAAATATCAACCTCTAAATTAATCTACAGAGTCAAATGTAATTGTAATAAAAATCCCAACAGAGTAAGAGTGTGTGTGTGTGTGTGTGTGTGTGTGTGTGTGTGTGTGTGTAAACTGACAAGCCAATTCTAAAATTTTTGTGGAAATATAGAGGGACCAGCAGAGCCACCGAACTCTTAAAGAACAACAATATGGAAGAATTTGTTCTTTAATATACTAAGACATATTTTAAAAACACCATATCTAAGACTGTTATCAGCTCAGAAGTAGCCAAACATACCAATGTAGCAGAATAGAGATCCTAAAATATAGGAAAAGGAATTTACCTTTTTAATAAATGGTGCTGGGGCAATTGCATATCTAGATTTTTTAAATGAAATTGTATGCTTACTTTCTACTACATTTAAAAATCAGCTATAAATGCGTCAATGAATTCTATGTGAAAGTCCAATCTATAAAAAGTTTAGAGTTGAAGAGTTTATAGGACAATATAGTCCCTAATTCAGGAAAAGACCGATTAATTCAACTAATTAAAATTAAGAATTCCTGGACATACAGCTGGCCAAAAAGCACATGAAAAGATGCTGAACATTACTAATTATCAGAGAAATGCAAATCAAAACTACAATGAGGTATCCCCTCACATAGGTCAGAAAGGCCATCATCAAAAAGTCTATGAACAATAAATGCTTTAGAGGCTGTGGAGAAAAGGGAACCCTTCTACTCTGTTGGTGGGAAGGTAAATTGGTACAGCCACTACAGAGAACAGCATGAAGGTTCATTAAAAAACTAAAACTAGAGTCGCCATATGACCCTGCAATCCCACTCCTAGGCATATATGCAGAAAAAATGATCATTTGAAAAGATACACGCACTCCAATGTTCACTACAGTACTATTTACAACAGCCAAGACATGGAAGCAACCTAAATGTCCAACAGCAGACGAGTAGGTAATGAAGCACATATAAAATGGTGCATATATAAAATGGAATACTATTCAGCCCTAAAAAGAATGAAATGATGTCATTTGTAGCACCATGGGTGCTTCAAATTTCATCATTTCATCTTCAATTGAAATCATCACACAAAGTGAAGTCAGAGAAAGACAAATATTTGATATCACTTTTAAGTGGAATCTAATTTTAAAATGATACAAATGAACTTCTTTACAAAATAGAAACAGACTTACTGATACTGAAAACAAACTTGTGGTAACTAAAGTAGAAACAGAGTGGAGAAGCATAAATCAGGAGTTTGGGATTAACATACACATACTACTACATATAAGACAGATAACCAGCAAGGACCTACTTTACAGCACAGAGAACTCTACTCAATATTCTGTGATAACCTATATGAGAAAAGAATCTAAAAAATAATGAATATATGTTTAGATATAACTGAATCACTTTGCTTGCACCTGAAACTAACACAACTTTGTATATCACCTACATGCCAATAAACTTTCAAAAAACAGACTTGTAGAGAGTAGTAAGTAGATCTCACCAGAGTGGTATACAGTGTAAGGGAGAGAATTGGGCACTACAATTCTTAGAATTATTCCACTGCCTCAAAATAGGTAGATCTTAGGAGCCTTTGGTAATTACAACTATAAATCCATATTGATCTTATCTGCCACTCACTGAATTCATTATGCTTTTCAGTTGAAAGCTGTTATTGGATTTTGAAGTGGAAAGTACAGGTATTGATGCTATTTCTAATATTAGTCATTACTCAGTCACTAAGTCATGTCCAATTCTTCGTGATCCCATTGACTGCAACACTCCAGGCTTCCCTGTCCTTTATCTCCCACAGTTTGCTCAAACTCATGTCCATTGAGGCAGTGATGCCATCCAACTATCTCATCCTCTGTTGTCCCTTCTCCTGCCCTCAATCTGTCCCAGCATCAGGGTCTTTTCCAGTGAGTCAGTTCTTCGCATCAGGTGGCCAAAGTATTGGAGTTTCTCCTTCAGCATCAGTCCTTCCAATGAATATTCAAGGTTGATTTCCTTTAGGATTGACTGGTTTGATCTCCTTGCAGTCCAAGGGTCTCTCATCAGTTTTCTCCAACACTACAGTTATATATGTATGTATACACACACACACACACACACACACATATATCAGTTTTAGTTATATATATATATATATATATATCAGTAATCAGTAATCAGTAATATTAGTTATAGCCCTATCAGATTAACAGTGATTAAGAGTATAGAAAGATTTGGAATTAAAGGCACACATTCTGATTGAACATTATTATCGGTATTAAGTATAAAATGAGAAATTACAAGAAAGATCTTTAAAATGAATAGGCAATGTTGGCTTCCCTGGTGACTCAGCTGGTAAAGAATCTGCCTGCAAAACGGAAGACCTGGGTTTGATCTCTGGGTTGGGAAGATCCCCTGGAGAAAGGAATGCCTACCCACTCCAGTATTCTGGCCTGGAGAATTCCATGGACTGTATAGTCCATGGGGTGGCAAAGAGTCCACACGACTGAGCAACTTTTACTTCACTTCATATTTAAATGTACTTTTAGCATCCCTCTTTTTACCCTAAATTCCATATGTGTTTTCCTGATGTATGGACAATACCCAAGGAGGTAAGTCATTGATCGATTAACTTGACTGTGTGATTTTGGCAATTGTGTGAGCAGTTGTGTGACTTTGGCAGCTGCCTCTGTTAGCCATACTTTCTGAGGATTCCTCAGAGCCAAGAGCATCTGCCAAGAGGAGTCAAAATGCTGCTAATGACCAGGAACTGGATTTGTTACAGATGGAAGTGCTCCAGCCTCTGAATTTGCCAACTCCATTGTTAGAGGAATGTGAAAAATGGTTGTGTGCCTCTGCCCTTGTAAGCTGACAAAGATCCAAGCAGCTTAAAATGATAGGCTCCACTGGCTAAGTCTTGGGCAGTGGGCATCCATCTACAACTGAACCCTAGAAATAAGAAGTATATGTAAAGAGATGTTTTCCAGGTGTTTTTCCTTTTAGGGCAGAAATAATAGCCTTTGCATTTGGTTGTCCTGGACACCATCTCTGGAAATGGTAGGGGGAAATGCTACAATTGTGTTCCAGGGGACGGAGTGAGAATTCCAGGAATACTGAGCCATTAAGATGAATGTGCTTCAAGAATCCACTTGAGGCTTTTTGATAATGATTGTTGTATTATTGAAGTTTGAGGACTTCTTCCTTCCTCTCTACTCTAATTTGGTAGTGGGTCATTTAAGAGAGCAAACTCTAAACTCTTAACTATTAAAAGGGCATAAATTTTTTTAGCTGGAGCTTAAAAATGCTTAGGGAAAGAAACTACATGAGTAGTATGCAGAAGTTTTTTTTATAACAACAACAAAAAAAGAATCACTTATAATCCCAGTTAAGTGTGGCTATAACCTTCCATTTTTCTCTTTACTTATTTTTCTGCTCTATTTTCCCTATATAAAGGCATATTTACAATTGTCTGTGTGCATATGTGCATGTGTACATGTATAACGTGTATATGTGTGTGCACATGTCAAGGTCACCAAAGATCTCTATATCACTAAATCCAGCAATCGCTTCTCAGTCGTCATTGCACATGACCTGTCAATGGTACTTGACACAAGTGACCACTCTCTTCCTTGAAAACTTTGTTCACTTGGATCCCAAGATCTCACATTCTCCAAATTTTCCCTTCTGTACCACTGGTCTGTCTGTCTTCTTCTCTTTTGTGTTTCTTCCTTCCCAACTCAGCCCTTGGACTTACCTTGGATCCAACTGTCTTGGGGATCTTTTCCAGTTCCATGGCTCTAAATACCATCTACCTGCTGAGAACTACCAAATGTAATCCTCTAGAGTAATTCTCATTTGAACTCCAGCCTCATATATCTTTACTCCTTTACACTTGGAAGTCTAACAGGCATCTCAAAAGTATTCAAATAGAACTCTGAATCCTAGCAAACCACTTCCTACTACTGAAAAAAAAAAAATCTCTTGCCAACTTCTTAAATAGTAACTCCAAACTGCCAGTTACCTGAGCTGAAACTTTGATGCTAACCTTGATTCTTCTTTTTTCTTTCACATCCCACACCCAATCCATCAGCTAGCCCCCAAAGTTTATCCAGATCTGACCACTTCTAACAAATCCACCTACCACACTGGTCCAAACCACCATGAACTTCCCCTGAAAGAGTCTCCTGCTTTTGCATTTGTCCTTTCCAAGAGTTGAGTGAATCTTCTAAACTTAAATTCGGATCATAACCACTTTTCTTCTCAAAACACTCCAGGGGCTTCCCACATCACCTAGACCAAAAGCCAAAGTCCTTGCAATGTCTTATTAACATTTTCTGTGTCTTACTTTTTAAATTTAAGAATATGTGGGAGGCAGCACAGTGCTCAGGGTCAGATTGCCTATGTTCAAAGCCTGGCTCTAATTATTAGCTGTAAGATGCCAGGCTTCCCTGGTGGCTCAGGAGTAAAGAACCTGCCAGCAATGCAGGAGCTGCAGATTCAATCCCTGGGTCAGGAAGATCGCCTGCTGAAGGAAATGGCAACCCACTCCAGTATTCTTGCCTGGAAAATCCCGTGGACAGTCCATGGGGATGCAAAATAGTTGGACAGGACTTAGGGACTAAACAACAAAAACATGACACTGGGTAGGATGATATGGGAGAATGGCATGGAAGCATGTAAATTATCATATGTGAAACGAATCACCAGTCCAGGTTCAATGCATGATACAGGGTGCTCGGGGCTGATGCACGAGGATGACCTGGAGGGATGGGATGGGGAGGGAGGTGGAAAGGGGCTTCTGGAGGGGAAAAACATGTACACCCATGGTGGATTCATGTCAATGTATGGCAAAACAAATACAATATTGTAAAGTTAAAAAATAGAAAAAAAACTAATTAAAAAAAAAAGACATGACACAGGGCAAGTTACTTAGCCTCTCATCTCAGTGGCTAAATTTCCTCACTGTAAAATGGGATTATTATAATATTAATCTCATAGAACTGTGGTGAAGATTAATGAATTAATATTTATAACATGCTTACTATAGTGCTGGTATATAGTAAACACTATAAATTTTTTTTAAATGACAAAATTGGCATGTTTGTGCTATTAGCAGAAGATTTTATCATAAATTCTGCACATAAAAAAATGTCTCCAGTAAGAATTTATAGATATCCCAAACATCTCTCAAAAACTAAGGATGAAATGTGTTTGATAAAACAAATTTAAAATGAACTATAGGGTCACAAAGAGTCGAACATGACTGAAGCGACTTAGCACAAACGCACGCATCATTGTTTTTTTATTCTTGTTTATTCTGAGTTCAGAGTTAGAATTTATTATATACCATGATTTATGTTTTTAAACATTTTGGTGCTTTTTAAGCATCCTGATGCTAAATTGCTTATTCATTCACCTAATTCCTAACCAGCAATGCTTTAATTCCTAAAATAGGTGTGTTTTTTTTCAGTTTATTGTATAGATTGGTTTATAAGATACACTTTTTGTTTTTGTTCTGCTTATGCCTTTTATTAATGCATTGAAGTGAAACAATTTAATCTACACTGATAAAATAAACAAAAGCTTAAGGTGCATTCCTACATATACCTATTAAATATTATAGGTATAATAGGGAGAATAAGTCACATGAAATTTCCATAGAGAGTCATGCAATTAATTGATTTTGTAGAGGAAAAAACACTCCAGACTCAATACTGAACAAGGCTTTTATCAATTTAAATCTGTCTGTGGAGGGAGGGGGGAAAAGAGTCCCTAGCCAGATCCTGATCATCATAGCTCAGTTCCTACATCCATTTGACACTTTTAATAGTTCATTATAACTGAAGAATAAAGAATACTCACAAACCACCCCCCTCCGCACAATACACACACACGGCAACACAACATATATTCATATCCTTCTGGAATTGCCTTATGATCCACAGAAGAGAGAAGGCCTTGGACTCACAAGAAAACTTCTACAGGTTATTTCAAGTGGGAAGACCTCTTTGAAAAGAGGTCAAATACATATTTGAATACAAGGTAAGTCATAGTGTTTGTCCATAAAAACAAGAGGGAGTTAGGATTTGTGAAAAAATTGTGAATTGGTCATAAGGCAATGGCACCCCACTCCAGTACTCTTGCCTGGAAAATCCCATGGACGGAGGAGCCTGGTAGGCTGCAGCCCATGGGGTCGATAAGAGTCAGACACGACTGAGCGACTTCACTTTCATTTTTCCCTTTCATGCACTGGAGAAGGAAATGGCAACCCACTCCAGTATTCTTGCCTGGAGAGTCCCAGGGACGGTGGAGCCTGGTGGGCTGCCGTCTATGGGGTCGCACAGAGTCGGACACGACTGAAGCGACTTAGCAGCAGCAGCATAAAATTTATTCAAGGGTGTATAAATGAGAGAACTTTTTTTAAAAAAACTTTTTATTTTGTATTGAGGTATAGCCGATTAATAATGCAGTGAATAGTTTCAGGTGAACAATGAAGGGACTCAGCCATACATAAGCATGTATCCATCCTCCCCCAAACTCCCCTCCTATCCAGCCTGCCATATGACATTGAGCAGAGTAAGATCTCTTTTTTTGACAGCTGAGTTTAACTTTTAGAATATGCGGTGTGACGTTTTGTTAATTCTGGAAAAGTCTTGCGGTTCTAAACGAAATTGTGGTGTAAACTGGTCCTATTGCTGGAACTCTTAAAGGCTTCTGCATGTTGAGGTGGACTACACATGAGCTTCCAGGCAAAAATAAACTTCACATATTTGCCAATAGCAAAATCTCTCAGACTCAACAACTATGCAGCTATGGAGAATTCCTTTGAGGATGTGAGGGGGAAAACAGTACTATTGAGCCTATACATTAGAAACATGAGTTGACAACGAAACCTTGCTTAAATCGGTATTATTGTGAAATTTATCATGCCATGGTATTTACATGTATAAAAGATGGACAAATGAATAATGCCCTTCTAGAATATCATTGTAATTCCTATTGAATAACACTTTTCCTCACTTCTTTTTGATTTTAAAAGAAAATTAGCCTTAAAACACCATCCAGACAAGAATCCAGATGATCCAGGGGCTGCTGAAAAGTTTAAGGAAATCAACAATGCCCACACAATTCTTACTGACACGTCAAAAAGAAACATTTATGACAAGTACGGATCACTGGGACTCTACGTGGCCGAGCAATTTGGAGATGAAAATGTTAATACCTACTTCATGCTGTCAAGCTGGTGGGCAAAGGTGAATCGGATTTTTTGTTTCCCTTGAAAAAAATTTCCTGAAAGGTCATGATATTATTCACTCTTTTAGACTCCAATTTAAAGAAAGCCTAACCTTAGTATGTTACTAAACTCTTATTAATAAAAGAGATATCACTCCAACTGAAAGCTGTTATGATATTTAAGGATCGTTTTTGCTTTAGCTTACCAAGTGATTTTAAAATACAGCATGACTTAAAATACTTCTAGACATTAATTATGTTTGAATTTGAAGCTTCAGGTTAATTTTGACTGCCCTCCCTACTCTCATAATGACTAATTAAGAACTGACTCATTGCTAAAAACCAAAAATAATTAATTAGTCTGACAACTGTTTAAAAATTATTATGGGACAAATTTAGCTATGTACTTTCCTATCTATAGCACGGGCTACATCAGTGAACACAATGCTAGGGAGAATGCATGGAAATTATGTCATAGGTTCACGTGAAGCCTGATGTGGGGTAGTGGAGAAGGAAATGAGGGTGAAAGGTGAGAATTAAGTAGTGGAGGACACTGAGTTGGAGAGACAGAGAGGAAGAGAGAGGGAGAAAAAGGATATCTAGTCAAGAGAAAGGCAGCATTGTTAGGACTTAGTGCAATCAGAATTGACTTTTGACAGTAGTGTGATTTCCTAGGAATCCCTCATATAGGCATGTTTGATGATAGTTTCATATTTGCTTATGAGTATTCAGGGATTCTCCAGTGGCGCTAGTGGTAAAGAATCTGTCTGCCATGCAGGAGCCAGAGAAGACCTGGGTTTGATCCCTGGGTCAGGAAGATCCCCTGGAGTAGGAAGTGGCAACCCATGACCCCAGTCTTCTTGCCTGGAGAATCCCATGGACAGAGGAGCCTGGTGGGCTTCAGTCCATGGGGCCACAAAGAGTCAGACACAACTGAGTACACACACACGTGAATATTCATACCCTTATCTTCTGATTACAGTATATTTACATTTGAATCATACATATAGTCCATTGGCATCTTTTTTTGGGCAGTTCATGTACATATGTAGTAAGTTTACGGTTCATACATCTTGTGAAATCACATGAACTCCCATGTAACATGAAATCACATGTTACAACTCAATTCACATGAGTTGTAACAAATAATTTAAGAAACTGCAGATCTCCAGAGTCAGGAGTCATGTTCAGTAGTACTATGATTATCACCCTCTTCCACAAAAATAAATCTTGCTAAATTGAGTGGTTTTACATATGCAGAAAGTGAAGAAAAACTAAAGAGCCTCTTGATGAAGGTGAAAGAGGAGAGTGAAAAAGTTGGCTTAAAGCTCAACATTCAGAAAACTAAGATCATGGCATCTGGTCCCATCACTTCATGGGAAATAGATGGGGAAACAGTGGAAACAGTGTCAGACTTTATTTTTTTGGGCTCCAAAATCACTGCTGATGGTGATTGCAGCCATGAAATTAAAAGACGCTTACTCCTTGGAAGGAAGGTTATGGCCAACCTAGATAGCATATTTAAAAGCAGAGACATTACTTTGCCAACAAAAGTCCGTCTAGTCAAGGCTATGGTTTTTCCAGTAGTCATGTATGGATGTGAGAGTTGGACGGTGAAGAAAGCTGAGCACCGAAGAATTGATGCTTTTGAACTGTGGTGTTGGAGAAGACTCTTGAGAGTACCTTGGACTGCAAGGAGATCCAATCAATCCATCCTAAAAGAGATCAATCCTGGGTGTTCATTGGAAGGTCTGATGTTGAAGCTGAAACTCCAATACTTTGGCCACCTCATGCGAAAGGTTGACTCATTGGAAAAGACCCTAATGCTGGGTAGGATTGGGGGCGGGAGGAGAAGGGGATGACAGAGGATGAGATGGTTGGATGGCATCACCGACTCGATGGACATGGGTTTGGGTAGACTCCGGGAGTTGGTGATGGACAGAGAGGCCTGGCATGCTGCAATTCATGGGGTCGCAAAGAGTCGGACACGACTGAGCGACTGAACTGAACTGAACATATGCAGGATGAAAGAGGATATCCCTGGTGGCTCAGACAGTAAAGAATCTGTCTGCAATGCAAGATACCTGGGTTTGATCTCTGGGTCAGGAAGATCCCCTGGAGAAGGGCATGGTAACCCACTCCAGTGTCCTTGCCTGGAGAATCCCATGGACAGAGGGGCCTGACAGGCTACAGTCCATGGGATCACAAAGAGTCAGACATGACTGAATGACTAACACTTACACTTTCATGAGGAGAGCAAATCTGCAGCCTAAAGCCTCCTTTGCCTTCCGCAGACCTCAGAATTCCTTTTCTTGGGGATAAGTGGGGTTCCCACTGAAACTCCCTTTCTTTACTGTTGAGGACTTGGGAGGGAGACAAATTTCTACCAAGAGGACGTGGAACTTGGAATGAGAATGTAAATACTGTCAATGTCATTTATGATGATAGATTGAATGTTTATATAAAATACAGGTTTTTGTGGGCTTACCTGGGAACCTAACCTCCAGATATGACATAATGTCCATGGGAAGATATGTCCAGAGTTCTAGATAATTACACACTAGTACCTGATTGCATGTTGCAGCATACCTGCATAAAAAGGAGAACCAATTTCCTTGTCCAGGAAGTTGACAAAATTGATCAAAACTCATAGAGCTAAGCAGAAGCTGTTAAGTAGTATAAGAGATACGTATGCTAAGTTGCTTCAGTCTTGTCCAAACCTTTGCAACCCCATGGACTGAAGCCCGCCAGGCCCCTCTGTCCATGGGATTCTCCAGGCAAGAATACTGGAATGGGTTACCATTTCCTCCTCCAGGGTATCTCCCCAACCCAGGTACTGAACTCCCATCGCTTATGTCTCCTGCCTTGGCAGGCAGGAAGACCAGTGTAAGAGATATACATAAAATAATTCCTGATGTGGTTCTTCAAAAGTAAGGCTGCAAAAAAATTGACCTTCCCTTCTGCTTGTGCCAAAGCCTCACTGCACAGTATCCATCAGAGTGCCCCAGCAGATGATGATCATGTTTTAAGTATGCACTACATGTATGAATCAGTGTACCGATTTGAAAATGTGTATTTTAAAAACAATGAACATCTACTTGTATCTTATACTACACTAAGCTCTGTGAGGATAAGGCAAGGTTATTTCTGAAATAGGCAAGCAATCCAGCTGGAATAACTAAAGAACAAGACATGTATTAAAGGAAATTTTCAGAGAGGAGAAAAAAATTGGGAATGGAATAGGAAAAGCAAAAAAGGACAAGAGTAGGTAAAGAAAGGGGTAGCATGTTGGGGAAATAGGTCCAGAACGCTGCACAGGAGGGTCTTAGAGGCTGTTGGTGAGGAGGAAGCTTTTTTGTACTTTTCAGACTAATTTAAGAAATTTACAATTCTATGAAAATGCAGAGAATCCACAGCAAAAAAACTGTAGGTGCAAGGGTGTATAAAATCACTTCCGATTTCAAATAACATATTTTTAATAAAATTGTAAACTTATTTTGCTCAGTTAACAAAGATGGTCTTGTTTTCCGTGCAGATTAGATTAGGAGAGTGTAATCTTTTAATCTTTAGCTATGGTGAATTTAGTGAGGAAACTTTTTATATGCTTGTGGGGAAATCCTGGTGTTGTGCACTAGGAGGAAAAAAATCAAGTGTTTATCTACTAATCAATAATCAATCAATACATTCATTCATTCAGTAGGTATTTCTCGTCTGCTGCTGCTGCTGCTGCTAAGTCAATTCAGTTGTGTCTGACTCTACCACAGGCCAAATACTAAACCCTGAGGTAGAGGAGGGATTGAAAGATGACTGATATATAGTTCTAGCCTTCAAGAGGCTCATGGTCTGAGACAGAATTATAAACTGATCGCTGTCTTAAACTTTTCAGAATAACTGAAAAGTTTTGTCTTGTCAACAGAACAAGACTACAGTGGACATTTGTATGGAGTATGGTTGGGGCACAAAGGAGGGAGTAATTGTTTTGGTGCATGAGAGCTAAGTCACTTCGGTCATGTTCAACTCTTTGCGACGCCATGGATGTAGCCTGCCAGGCTCCTCTGTCCATGGGATTCTCCAGGCAAGAATACTGGACTGGTTTGCCATGCCTTTTTCCAGGGGCAATTATTGTGGAGAAGGTGGGCTTTCTGGAAAGATGTCGGAGAGGATCACTGAGATAACCTTACACACGGAGTGGGTATCTGTTAGATGACTAGGGGGTGGGGCAGGGGATGTCCAGGCAGATGAGTCCACAGGGAGAGCAGAGCTACGGCAAATACGGCAGAAGGGGAGCCATGCTGGTGCAGGGGAGGCATTGGGAGAGGCCAGATGACCACTAATAAGGAGCTCCAGCCTCTTCTAAAAGGCAAGAAGAGTTCCTGCATGGGTTCACGAGAACACGCATGTCAGAAAACTCCAGCAGCGATGTGTAGACTGGGTTAGAGGCAAGAGTGGCCACAGGTAGGTCAGTTTTGAGGCTACTGAAGCGTGCAGAGCAGAGATAAGGGAAAGTGAAAGTAAAAATCGCTCAGTTTTTTCCGACTTTTTGCAACCCCGTGGACTATACAGTCCATAGAAATCTCCAGGCCAGAATACTGGAGTGGGTAGCCTTTCAGGATAAGGGGCTCTGTTCTAAAGCCCTACCACTCAGGATACAGATGATGGGGGTGTGGGGGTGGGGTATAGGGTGGCACGAGGCAAAGGTCCCGAGGAGAGAGACTGTAGGACTTGGTGACCGAGAGAATAAGGTGGCGGCAGGGCTGGCTATCCATGGCTCTTCTTTAGTGAGAGTGGTTCAGTGCCGGTGGTCAGCTAGTCTGACCTGTAGAGGGTATGTTTTCCTGTTTGTTTTGTTTGCTCTGCTCTTAATAATGATCACCGTGACTTAAAAATAAAGAAGAAAATGTCATACCTCGTAACTTTGACTGCAAGTCACGTGTTCCTGGCTCTTTAGGCAAAACTTTATGAGAAATTTGTTTCCAAGGAAACAGAAAAGATAGTCCTCTACGGAATAAGGAATGAAGGTGAACATGCAGTTTGTGGGATGAAAACTGTGATGCCTCCAGGTCTTTGGAGGTACATGGGCAAAACACTTGATTCCTGGGATCTCCTACACCCCTGTACCCCTCACCCCTGTTTTGCTTTGCCTCTTTTTCCTCTAGACTCTGTTTGTCATCATTGGCCTCTTGACCGGCTGCTATTTTTGCTGCTGTCTGTGCTGTTGTTGCAACTGCTGCTGTGGACGCTGCTGGACTAAGTCATCGATGCCAGAAGAGGACTTCTTCGTGTCTCCAGAGGATCTTGAGGAGCAGATCAAGACCGACATAGAAAAAGGTGGAGTGAGATGAGAATAGAGTAGTGGGTGTCCCTTCACGTGCCTGGCCAAGCACCAGGTCCCATGGTGATGGTCATTGCCAAAGTGAGAGAGATGCAACAACCAAACCAGGGGAAGAATCCCACAGACTTTTTCCTTTGGTACCTGTTTTGAGGAAGATAAGAGGAATTCATCTTCACCAGTCACAGAAAAAAGCACAAACTGACACTGAAAGAAGTCATGAGATACGCTGATCACAAAGCAAAGGTTCATAGTCACATTATGAGAGAGTGAATCACGGATCCAGGGAGGTTGAGTGGGAATCCCAGGGGTAGGACAGTCAAGGTAGATATTTATCCCAGGAAAAGCACTTCAGTCTGTTAGTTTAGGTTCATGCTGTGCTCAGTCGTGTCTGGCTTGGACTATAGGCCACCAGGCTCCTCTGTCCATGGGATTCTCCAAGCAGGAATACTGGAGTGGGTTGTCATGCCCTCCTCCAAGGTATCTTCCTGATCCAGGTGTCAAACCCATCTCCTGTGTCACAGGCAGATTCTTTACCACTGAGCCATCAGGGAAGCCCTATTATGTTAGGATCTCTATTCAAATAGAAGGGAATGGACATCAAGAGAAGTCAGCAGCCCTTGACTTTTCTTCTTTTTGATTACTTTGAAAATGCATTTGGGTAAAACTGATGGAGGGCAGCCTTCCCTGGAAATTTGGCTTCCTTCATATCCACACATTCAGAGCTAGCTTCGCATCAGCATCAAGCATGTCATCCTACAAATGGGACTGTTCGCTAAGCCACCTCCATGCGTTTATCAGTGTGCATGCATGGCCATGATATATTCCTTGATTCTTCAAGTTCACTCATTGAACAAAAACATGTAAAGAAAGGTAAAATCTCGTAGAATTCACAACATCAGGAATACTCCATACTCGCTGAGAAATCCTTTGTTTAAACAAACTGGAGTCAAACCTGCCATTGTCCTCTCTGTCTTGTAGCCATAATGCCACTGTTGTTTTCTCCTGCAGAATGGATCATTATTCTAGATAATAGGCTTTATCACTAAGTCACAGAGAAGCCTGGAAATAAAAGAATTACTTGATAATTCAGGTAGTGATACCTGGAGGGCATGGCAACCCACTCCAGTATTCTTCCCTGGAGAATTCCACGGACAGAAGAGCCTGGCGGGCTACAGTCCGTGGGGTTGCAAAGAATCAGACATGACTGAAGAAACTGAGTAAGCACTCGGATAATGATGAACGATGCACTTCTGTGGACTGATTCTTTTGATGACAATGAAGCACAAATTCCATGACATGAGACAGAGCAGAAACTGTTTAAAGGTTTCAAAGTACTTTTAATTCCCTATCAAATGTGATGCTAAGTAATATCCAATTATTACCCACCCTGACTCCAACTTAAAGGAGTCATGTGAACTTGGCTTGGTCTCACACCATCTCAGGGTTGGGATATCAGAAGGGATGTTTATGCCAGCTGTGACTCCTCCCTATGGGAACCAGTGGGTGACCAGTGTGGCAGATGGGGTTTGCTCCTAACACTTTTTATTACTGCCCCTGCGGCCAAATTGTAGGCCCATGGTGAAACACAATTACAACTTACTTTTGCTTAATTTGGGATACAAAAGGACACATATTTAATGGGGCATACATACCAAAAAAGAGCAAGCAAGCTATATTACTTGTGAATAGGTTAAACAGAAATATATATGTGTAAACTCTTCTTCAGGAAAGAGACAGGGACTTTGGCATAACTTGCTTAAGAATGATGAGCCCAGTGGACTTCCTTGCTGGTCCAGTGGTTAAGACTTCATGTTCCCAGTGCATGGGACACAGGTTCGATCCCTGGTTGGGGAACTAAGATCCTCCATGGGTATGAAGATGATGAGACCAATGCATTTTTCGTATCTGCTCTTTGGAGGGAGATAAACTGACATTCAGCCCTGCCCATCAACCAAAAATTGGATTAAGGAATTACTGAGCATGATCCCACCCATCAGAACAAGACCCAGTTTCCCCCACAGTCAGTCTCTCCCATCAGGAAGTTTCCATAAGCCTCTTATCCATCAGAAGGCCAACAGAATGAAAACCATAATCACAGAAAACTAACCGAGCTGATCACACGGACCAGAGCCTTTCCTAACTCAATGAAACTATAAGCCATGCCATGTAGGGCCACCCAAGACGGATGGGTCATGGCAGAGAGTTCTGACAAAACGTGGTCCACTGGAGAAGGGAATGGCAAACCACTTCCATATACTTGCCTTGAGAACCCCATGAACAGTATGAAAAGGCAAAAAGATAGGACACTGAATGATAAAGTCCCCACGTCAGTAGGTACCCAATATGCTACTGGAGAACAGTGGAGAAATAACTTTGGAAAGAAAGAAGAGACGGAGCCAAAACAAAAACACCCAGTTGTGGATGTGACCAGTGATGGAAGTAAATTCTGAAGCTGTAAAGAGCAATATTGCATAGGAACCTGGAATGTTAGGTCCATGAATCAAGGCAAATTGGAAGTGGTCAAACAGGAGATGGCAAGAGTGAACATCGACATTTTAGGAATCAGCAAACTAAAATGAACTGGAATTGGTGAATTTAACTCAGATGACCATTATATCTACTACTGTGGGCAAGAATCCCTTAGAAGAAATGGAGTAGCCCTCATAGTCAGCAAAAGAGTCTGAAATGCAGTACTTGGATTCAGTCTCAAAAACAACAGAATGATCTCTGTTGGTTTCCAAGGCAAACCATTCAATATCACAGTCTATGCCCTGACCAGTAATGCTGAAGAAGCTGAAGTTGAATGGTTCTATGAAGACCTACAAGACCTTCTAGAACTATACCCAAAAAAGATGCCCTTTTCATCATAGGGGACTGGAATGCAAAAGTAGGAAGTCAAGAAACACCTGGAGCAACAGGCAAATTTGGCCTTGGAGTACAGAATGAAGCAGGGCAAAGGCTAACAGAGTTTTGCCAAGAGCACACACTGGTCATAGCAAACACCCTCTTCCAACAACAACAAGAGAAGACTCTACACATGGACATCACCAGATGGTCAATATTGAATCAGATTGATTATATTCTTTGTAGCCAAAGATGGAGAAGTTCTATACAGCCAGCAAAAACAAGATCGGGAGCTGACTGTGGCTCAGATCATGAACTCCTGATTGCCAAATTCAGACTTAAATTGAAGAAAGTAGGGAAAACCACTAGACCATTCAGGTATGACCTAAATCAAATCCCTTACAATTATAGTATGGAAGTGAGAAATAGATTCAAGGGATCAGATCTGCTAAACAGAATGACTGAAGAACTATGGTCATAGGTTCATGACATTGTACAGCAGGCAGTGATCAAGACCATTTCCAAGAAAAAGAAATGCAAAAAGGCAAAATGGTTGTCTGAGGAGGCCTTACATATAGCTGAGAAAAGAAGAGAAGCTAAAGGCAAAGGAGAAAAGGAAAGATATACCTATCTGAATGCCGAGTTCCAAAGAATCGCAAGGAGAGATAAGAAAGCCTTCCTCAGTGATCAGTGCAGAGAAATAGAGGAAAACAATAGAATGAGAAAGAGTAGAAATCTCTTCAAGAAAATTAGAGATACCAAGGGAACATTTCATGCAAAGATGGGCACAAAAAGGAGAGCAATGGTAGGGACCTAACAGAAGCAGTAGATACTAAGAAGAGGTGGCAAGAATACACAGAAGAACTGTACAAAAAAGATCTTCATGACCCAGATAACCACAATGGTGTGATCACTCACCTAGAGCCAGACATCCTGGAATGTGAAGTCAAGTGGGCCTTAGGAAGCATCACTACGAACAAAGCTAGTGGAGGTGATGGAATTCCAGTTGAGCTATTTCAAATTCTAAAAGATAATGCTGTGAAAGTGCTGCCCTCAATATGCCAGCAAATTTGGAAAACTCAGCGGTGGCCACAGGACTGGGAAAGGTCAGTTTTCATTCCAATCCCAAAGAAAGGCAATGCCAAAGAATGTTCAAACTACCACACAATTGTACTTATCTCACACACTAGCAAAGTAATGCTCAAAATTCTCCAAGCCAGGCTTCAACAGTATGTGAACTGTGAACTTCCAGATGTTCAAACTGGATTTAGAAAAGGCAGAGGAACCAGGGATCAAATTGCTAACATCTGTTAGATCATCAAAAAAGCAAGAGAGTTTCAGAAAAACATCTACTTCTGTTTTATTGACTACGCCAAAGCCTTTGACTGTGTGGATCACAACAAAGTGTGGAAAATTCTTAAAGAGGTGGGAATATCAGACCCCCTGACCTGCCTCCTAAGAAACCTGTATGCAGGTCAGGAAGCAACAGTTAGAACTGGACATGGAACAACAGACTGGTTCCAAATCGGGAAAGGAGTACATTCAGGCTGTATATTGTCACCCTGCTTATTTAACTTATATGCAGAGTAGGTCATGTGAAATGCTGGGCTGGATGAAGCACAAGCTGGAATCAACAAAACCGGGAGAAATATCAATAACCTCAGATATGCAGATGACACCACCCTTATGGAAAGCAAAAAGGAACTAAAGAGCCTCTTGATGAAAATGAAAGAGCAGAGTGAAAAAGTTGGCTTAAAGCTCAACATTCAGAAAACTAAGATCATGGCATCTGGTCCCATCACTTCATGGCAAACAATGTTTATGGAAACAATGGAAACAGTGACAGACTTTATTTTTTGGGCTCCAAAATCACTGCAGGTGGTGACTGCAGCCATGGAATTAAAAGATGCTTGCTCCTTGGAAGAAAAGCTATGACCAACCTAGATAGCATATTAAAAAGCAGAGACATTACTTTGCCAACAAAGGTCCATCTAGTCAAAGCTATGGTTTTTCCAGTAGTCATGTATGGATGTGAGAGTTGGACTATAAAGAAAGCTGAGCACCAAAGAATTGATGCTTTTGAACTGTGGCATTGGAGAAGACTCCCGAGAGTCCCTTGGACTGCAAGGAGATCCAACCAGTCCATCCTAAAGGAAATCAGTCCTGAATATTCATTGGAAGGACTGATGTTGAAGCTGAAACTCCCATACTTTGGCTACCTGATACAAAGAACTGACTCATTTGAAAAGACCCTGATGCTGGGAAAGATTGAAGGCAGGAGGAGAAGGGGACAACAGAGGATGAGATGGTTGGATGGCATCACCGACTCAATGGACACGGGTTTGAGTAAGCTCCGGGAGTTGTTGATGGACAGGGAAGACTGGCGTGCTACAGTCCATGAGGTTGCAAAGATTCAGACCCGACTGAGTGACTGAAAAGAACTGAAAACTGACATTAGGTCATGTCAGGGGTCACTGGGATCTCCTATAATATCCATCAACCCAGTCCGTCACTGGCAGAGAACAGGAAGGAACAGTGCCACAGGAGAGCACTGTCATTGTCAGCCAGTGTGTCATCCTTATCTTTTTCTTTATAGCGTGGAAACCAAAACTAGGTGAGTTAAATCTAGATATCACAAATCCAGTGTTTCACTCTTCTCTGAAGAGCCACGGAGTCTTTCCTTTTTAAATTAGACAAAAGCTCCACCCAGTCATTTCAGTGGACCTTCTCTGTAGAAGATTTCCTTTCTGGAACAGAAACACATACTCAGTGCCAAATTCCACCCAGGTTTCCTTCCTACAGAGTTGTTGGTGATGAATTTATGTTCCGCTCACTGTCCTCAGTTCTGACACTCCAGAGCTACCAATTCCATTGCAAAGGTCAGATTACAGACTAAGTAAATCATGAACCCATTTGACTGTGTTACTATAAGCCTTAACCAAAAGGAAAAGCTCTATCCTATTCTTAAATATTTTAATGCACAATTATCTTAGGTTTTCGAGGGCCAGAAGCTTAACTCAATTTGTACAGTCCTTTTGAAGAAAAAAACAGAAAGTTACAAATACAAAATTAGATCTGAAAGTGAATATTTATCATGAAAAAAAGAAATTGCAAGGCTTAAAAACTCATAAACATCTTAAATGTCACAAATTTTGAAAAATAGCAATAGTTTAATTAACTGCCTGGCACACCTTTATAATACTCCCTGCTATACTTTCTGGGTACATTTTCTTTCATTGCCTCTTTATTTAATAGCAATTTCATTAACATCATTTACTGTGGGGCAATAGAAAAATTATTGTCTTTCCTCTAGCATATCTGTTCAAAATTTGTTTTTTATTATTGATAGATTAGAAAAATTTCAGTTTTACATCTCATTATTGATAATATTGTCTAACGTTTTAAGGATGTTGTCAAATTTAAGAAAACTCCTAACCACCTTATTTCATATATAAGATGTAAAATTTGGAAGAATTTTTCTACAGACCAAGTTTGAATACACATTTGAAACCCTGTTGCCCCTCCATCACCCAATGCTTCCAGGGTCAGAGCACACTGGACACATTCATAGAGTATGACACCATGTCTGGTGTGGATCTTCAAGTCTCTTAAGCAATTAAACTGGGATGTTGAGTTCCAGAAGTTATCTCTAAGGCCACTCCTATGCCAGTATGGCTAGCAGTAATTATACACAGAGTTGCTACAAACCACGAAAACATACCCCACAGTTTCTGGTCAAGAGTAGTGGTACAGGGTGGCATTTGCTAGTAAAGAAGAGAGATTTACTTGGGTTATTGTGTCTGTTTCATCCATGTAAAAGGGTGTAACCCAACTTCTATCCTTAAGAAATAAAGGAAGGAAGTTCGAAACAGTGGCATCTTCAGTAGTCTCTGCAAACTTTAGAACTGGTAGACTGATTCCCATCTCTTTCTCAAAATCAAAATAAAATCCCAGTGGGTCTCTAGAAACACAGGAGAATTCTATTATTCTTATTAATCAACTAGGAGCAAAGAGAAGAGAGACAGTATCTTGGGGGTTGCCCATCCCTCCTTTTTGTCTTGGAAAATTTAAAGCTTGAAAGATAAAGATAATGGATATCACAAATTAGAAGTTCTACTTTGTGAAATTTTGAGCACTATATGTAAAACAAGCCCATCTAGACCCTATATTCCTCTGTTAGATGAAGGATACAATGAAGTCAGAATTCTACCAGCCAAGAGGGCTGCAGAGGCCATCCTGAGACAGAACACCTTTCCCTAGGCCTGCGTGTATGTGTGTGTGCGTGTGTGTGTGTGTGAAAGAGAGACAGAGACAGAGAGAGAGGAAGGAAGGAAAGAAGAGAGGAAGGAAGGAAAGAAGAGAGGAAGGAGGTATAGAAACAAGAGCATAAATGGAAACCTAGCATCGCTGAATACCCTGGCAAAGAGAACCAAAAATACAAAAGATAAAATCAGTTTTTTTTTTTCCCAAGCACTGGTCCAAAAACGACCAATCAAAACTCTAAAATTTCCTTGTGGAGTCATAATTTCCCTATTTTTTTTTTTAAGGCGAGGGAATAAGGTATTTAAGGGAGAATATGTTATAGTGTGCTGACCTTGGATCTAAAAACGTGAGAGTCAGTGCAGAGAAAAATCTGTTGACTGCTTAACTGCTCCTGCCAGTCATCTGGATGAAGCCCAAATAAATTCACAGCCACTGAGCTGAAGAGGCCATATGGCTTGTAATTAGACTCACTCTCAGCCAAAATACTGAGACATTTATTACATTTAATGTTCAGCATTCATTGCACTTTACTGACCAGTAAAAGGGCACCAAGGAAGAGATTAAATTCATCCTTCCTCTTTTCACCAATCCCACTGAATCCCCTTCCTAATCATCCCCCAATCCAAAGGATCTGATTTCTAAAAATAATTTATGGAAAATAACTGTGGTAACTAGTCCAAAGCCCTTTGCTGATAAAGACTCTGCCTGCAATGAGGAAGACCCAGGTTCAATCTCTGGGTCAGGAAGATCCCCTGGAGAGGGAATGGCTACCCATTCCATTTCTTGCCTGGAGAATCCCATGAACAGAGGAGCCTGGCTGACTATAGTCCACGGAGTTGCAATGAATAGGACATGACTGAGCAGCTGACACTTTCCCTTTCTATATGAAAATATCAAGTAAGCATCACCGAGGCCTGGGCCTGGGGAGCAGGACAAATGAGTCAGCTCAGAATACTGCCCTAGAAGCAGTTCAAAGTGGAGCCAAGGCTTCTTCAAAGTTTGCCTGCTAAGGCTCAGTGAGCAAATTTACTTGACAGGTTTATCAAGATAGTCTTTCAACCACAAACATTTATTGAGCACTTTTTGCTAGGGGCTAGAGCAAAGAAAGACACCATCCCTGCGGTCTTAGACCTGACAGTCTAGCAGAGGAGATGGGAAGACAAACAGTGAAGAAATAATCCCACAATGAGCTAGTTAACTTAGAGGTACAGTAAGTCTGCCAGAGGAGAAGCATGGGGGCTGTGACGGTGAACACTAGGGGGCCTGAGCTGGATGCAGGTGAGGACTGCTTCCCAGAGGGAGTGACATGTAAAGCTGAAAACTTTAAGGAGGAGGAGGAGTTAAGGGGTAGGAGATTATGGGGATGGAGAATCCTAGAAGAGAGGAATCCTTTTTTTTTTTTTCAAGTATTTTATTTAAAAAATCTATTTATTTATTTGGCTGTGGATCTTGTAGTTGCAGCACACAGGCTTAGTTGCCCCCAGGCATGTGGGATCTTAGTTTCCTGCATCCCCTGCAATGGAAGGTGGATTCTTAGCTACTGGACCACCAAGGAAGTCCCAGAAGGGAGGAATCTTGATACTGGCACAGTGTCTGGCACACAATCTCCCTGTATCCTGTGGACAAGAGGGTAAATGGAGCTCTAGATGCTGGGCAAGACGGGGATAGTCATATTAGGCTGTTCTATTGCATAATTTTTATCAAGAAATAGAATGAAGTAGAAGCTATGCAGAGATCATATTTGCAAATAACCCCAAACTGGGATACATCCAAACAAGGGCTCATACCATCAAAGTGAAATGTGATAGGCAGAAAACAGCTGGAATCCCAGAAAGTTTCCTAGACAAGAGCAAGAACCATAGGATTTAACTAGGAAGACGAGAGAGGGAGTTGAGAGAAAACCCAGAAGGTTCTGGGGAAGAAAAGCAAAAAGGTGGTATCAGTAGCTCAGTCATGTCTGACTCTGTGACCCCATGAACTGTAGCCCACCAGGCTCCTCTGTCCATGGAATTCTCCAGGCAAGAATACTGGAGTGGGTAGCCATTCCCTTTTCCAGGGGATCTTCCCAACCCAGGGATTGAACCTGGAGGTGAAATATTATTATTCAACCTTAAAAAGGAATGAACTACTGAAAAACACTATAGGGTAAATGAACCCGGAAACATTATGCTAAGCGAAAGAAGCCAGACGCAAAAGGACAAATACAGTATAACCCCATCTACATGAAATACCCAGATAGGTAAATTCATAGAGGCAGAAAGCACATTGGTGGTTTCCAGGGCCTGGGTTGCGGGGTGGGGGAGAGGGGGAGAGGAGGAACAGGTAACAATTGCCTAGTATGTACTGGGTTTCATTTGGGGGTACTGTTTTGCAACTAGATAGAAGCAGTGAATTATATATTTAGTATATTGTGAATGTACTAACTTGTTCACATTAAATTGGTTAATTTTATGTTATGTGAATCTCACTTCAATTAAATCTCTGTAGTAGAGGAGAGAGGTATACCAAGAGTTGACTACAGAAAGAAGCTAAACATCCCTTCTTTAGAAAAGGAGAAGGTTCTTTGTTTCCTGCAAATTCACCCATGAGGCAAGGAGCAGAGGATACCACAAAGCATCAATATTCACAAGTGTGGGGAAATGGGAAAGTTGATCATCGGCCTTTATGCCAGCTACCTCGAGAACAGTACATTGTTAGTGGCGAAGACAGGAAAGGGCTTTGAATCAGACAGTCCCATTTCAAGCCCCAACTCTGTTAGTTACTGATAGAGATTTGGGGGGTAATTCACTTAACTATTTCATCTGTTATTGTTTCTACTTATCCAGCATATACAAGCAAATATTCAGTTCAGTTCAGTTCAGTTCAGTCGCTCAGTCGTGTCTGACTCTTTGCGACCCCATGAATTGCAGCACGCCAGGCCTCTCTGTCCATCGCCAACTCCTGGACTTTACCCAAACCCATGTCCATCAAGTCGGTGATGCCATCCAACCATCTCATCCTCTGCAGTCCCCTTCTCCTCCTGCCCCCAATACTACCCAGCATTAGGGTCTTTTCCAATGAGTCAACTCTTCGCATGAGGTCGCCCAAGTATTGGAGTTTCAGCTTCAACATCAGTCCTTCCAATGAACACCCAGGATTGATCTCCTTCAGGATGGATTGATTGGACCTCCTTGCAGTCCAAGGGACTCTCAAGAGTCTTCTCCAACACCACAGTTCAAAAGCATCAATTCTGCAGCGCTCAGCTTTCTTCACCGTCCAACTCTCACATCCATACATGACCACTGGAAAAACCATAGCCTGGACTAGACGGACTTTTGTTGGCAAAGTAATGTCTCTGCTTTTAAATATGCTATCTAGGTTGGCCATAACCTTCCTTCCAAGGAGTAAGCGTCTTTTAATTTCATGGCTGCAATCACCATCAGTAGTGATTTTGGAGCCCCAAAAAATAAAGTCTGACACTGTTTCCACTGTTTCCCCATCTATTTCCCATGAAGTGATGGGACCAGATGCCATGATCTTAGTTTTCTGAATGTTGAGCTTTAAGCCAACTTTTTCACTCTCTTCTTTCACTTTCATCAAGAGGCTCTTTAGTTCTTCTTCACTTTCTGCCATAAGGGTGGTGTCATCTGCATATCTGAGGTTATTGATATTTCTCCCTGCAATCTTGATTCCCGCTTGTGTTTCTTCCAGCCCAGCGTTTCTCATGATGTACTCTGCATAGAAGTTAAATAAGCAGGGTGACAGTATACAGCCTTGACGTACTCCTTTTCCTATTTGGAACCAGTCTGTTGTTCCATGTCCAGTTCTAACTGTTGCTTCCTGACCTGCATACATGTTTCTCAAGAGACAGGTCAGATGGTCTGGTATTCCCATCTCTTTCAGAATTTTCCACAGTTTATTGTGATCCACACAGTCAAAGGCTTTGGTGTAGTCAATAAAACAGAAATAGATGTTTTTCTGGAACTCTTTTGCTTTTTCGATGATCCAGCAGATGTTGGCAATTTGATCTCTGGTTCCTCTGCCTTTTCTAAAACCAGCTTGAACATCTGGAAGTTCACGGTTCACGGATTGCTGAAGCCTGGCTTGGAGAATTTTGAGCATTACTTTACTAGCATGTGAGATGAGTGCAATTGTGCGGTAGTTTGAGCATTCTTTGGCATTGCCTTTCTTTGGGATTGGAATGAAAACTGACCTTTTCCAGTCCTGTGGCCACTGCTGAGTTTTCCAAATTTGCTGGCATATCAAGTGCAGCACTTTCACAGCATCATCTTTCAGGATTTGAAATAGCTCAACTGGAATTCCATCATCTCTGCCAGCTTTGTTTGTAGTGATGCTTCCTAAGGCCCACTTGACTTCACATTCCAGGATGTCTGGCTCTAGGTGAGTGATCACACTATCGTGATTATCTGGGTCATGAACATCTTTTTTGTATAGTTCTTCTGTGTATTCTTGCCACCTCTTCTTAATATATTCTGCTTCTGTTAGGTTCATACCATTTCTGTCCTTTATTGAGCCTATCTTTGCATGAAATGTTCCTTTGGTATCTCTAATTTTCTTGAAGAGATCTCTAGTCTTTCCCAATCTGTTGTTTTCCTCTATTTCTTTGCACTGATCACTGAGGAAGGCTTTCTTAACTCTCCTTACTATTCTTTGGAACTCTGCATTCAAATGGGAATATCTTTCATTTTCTTCTTCGCTTTTCGCTTCTCTTCTCTTTCCAGCTATCTGTAAGGCCTCCTCAGACAGCCATTTTGCTTTTTTGCATTTCTTTTCCATGGGGATGGTCTTGATCCCTGTCTCCTGTACAATGTCATGAACCTCTGTCCACAGTTCATCAGGCACTCTGTCTATCAGATCTAGTCCCTTAAATCTATTTGTCACTTGTACTGTATACTAATAGACCTGATTATTGCCATTATCTTTAAGTTCTTTGTTTGCTGTTCCCTCTTCAGAGGTAACTGCTATCTTAAATCATTCATGATCATTTTCCTTTTTAAGTCTCAGTCTTATTGAGATATTTACTTGACATACAACACGGTATGAGTTTGAGGTGTCAGTGCAGGGTTTTGATGCCTTTCGGGGTCTGATTTAGCCTTTCGTTGTTTCTACTGGCTCTTACCCAGTGTTTACTGTTTCTAACTTCCACTCACTCTCACCCTCTTCTCTCAGTCTCTCTCCTTCTCTTTCTCCCTATCTCTCCTTACCTTTTTTAACTATGAGTTTGTTTCTTGCAATTTGTGGGGGATTCTTTAAGGCTTGGGTTGCAGGTTGGGGTCATTCACTTCTGCGCGGTGCTTTTGCACTGGACCATTTTAAACTAAATTTTCAGCTTGAGATTTCTTGGAACACATAGGTATTATAAACTTGGCCTGACAAATTGTGTGCTCACTGACTTGCCAATAGACATTTTTAAAAAGGCTCTTCCCTGCTTCACAAAAACTCAAGACCAGCACATTTCCTTGCAGATTTAGGAGTATGGTGATTTAGACACCACATAATCATTCAGGGTACTAGCTTTTTGTGAACTTAAGCTTCCCTGTTGGCCCAGAAGGTAAACAATCCACCTGCCAATCCAGGAGACCTAGATTTGATCCCTGGGTTGGAAAGATCCCCTGGAGTAGGAAATGGCAACCCACTCCAGTATTCTTGCCTGGAAAATCCCATGGACAGAGGAGCCGGGTGAGCTACAGTCCATGGGGTTGCAGAGTCGGACACAACTGAGCAACTAACATTTCACCTTTACTTTTGTGGACAACTTCCTATTAGACTCCTCACCTAAGCAAGCTCTGGGTTTTGACCTCTCTCCCAACCAGGGCCATATTTGCAATTGTCCACTGCACAACTTTGGGAGGTACTTTCATGTAGACTTACATGTAGTCTATATGACATGAGTGGTGGCCCTGTCCTCATGCCCACAAAATGGTAAAAACTAAAGCTCAAGTTTATTCGTTTTAGAAAATTGCCTTGAGGTGAAAGTTGCATTTAGTGCTTTGGTTTTAAAATTTTATAACTGATAGAACTTAAATGAACAAAGACAATATAAATCCTCCCTTTTGAAGGCTTTTAAAAGGTATGATCCTCAATATTTCAGGAATTGAATTGGTTTGCCAATCATTACTTCAAGAAAAATATCTACCATTTGCCCCTGTTAAAGGAAACATAACATGCTAAGAGGGTGCTTATTGGTTTTCTTTGTTTATTTTTAGATATGGACTTCCCAGTTGTTCTCCAGCCCACAAATGCAGATGAGAAAACACAGCTAATCAGAGAAGAACCTCGAAGTTATTGTACAGACTCTTAATATTGAGCTCACTGAGGGTCCACAGTACTTCCTCTTGGTTCAGCCATGTCTCCAGGTGGTCTTGTTGGGGGAGGGGAGGGGACATGAAATGCTGTGAACTTTTCCACATTTGTATTTTATTTTTAGGTTAAGGAAAGATGACTGCTACATAATTTTCTCAGTATGCAGATTCACTCTTTGAGTAGAATTCCTAATGGAAACACATATTCCATTTGATGAATAAAGGCTTAAAGAGTTGTTTTATGCTCCTTGCCTGAGGTAAGACAGTGGCATTGGACAGGCTTTTCGAGCCTCCCCTTTATATAAGCCAGACCTCAGTCCTTATAGACTAAAGTTGTATTCTGAAACCAAAGCCACTTGTCATCTATTTAACTAAATGCAGTATTCACATCTGCCTTTAAATATCATCAGCAAAACATACATGAGAATTTAAGAGTAATTTCTTGTGTGTGTAGAGATTTTTCCTGTCATATACAATATGGCCACAGAAATATTTCAAGAAGCAGGAAGAAATTATTAGGTAAAGACAAATCATATTAAAGTATAGTTTTGAAAGATTACAAATTATCACTTACTGAAAACTAACAAAACCAGGAAGAAAGAAGTTTTCTGTGTACTTTCAGATGGGCACAAAAACAAAAACAGAACTTAAGCCTGGTGAAATGTTGTAAATGATCCCAAAAAATCATTCTGGGCACAAAACAGCCCCAAACAATGTGTTTGACAATTTTAAGTTAAAATATTTTTTGTCCAACAGGCTTAGATTAGCCACACTAAGAAAAAGAAACACATGAGGTAAAGGACACAATTCTAAATTCTGTAATTTAAATTCAAAGGCATATCACTTATCCCATTTTCAGCTGGATTAATAACAGTGACCAGAAAATACTGCCCATGTTGAACATCTATGCTCAGAGGTCATCTCTGCATTTACTTGATTCTTATTTTTATCAGGTGGTAGAAGCCATACGCTATTTCTAAAACAGTAAGCAGCAAGTGTTTGTTTTTTCCAGATCTTCCTTAGTTCTTAATGTAATGTTGCATTTTTCAAGATCTTGTTATGTTTTTACATAATATTGCATGAAATGCCATTTCCTTTTTTCTTTGTTTCTTATTCTACACCCCCTCCAGCAAACTACAGTTAATTAAAGTTAAATATACATTGTAAGTGAGAATTGGTGTTATAGCTCTGACAGTTCTGACATAATTAAAACTCTAACTCTTGTGTTACTGGAATTTTTTTTTAATCAACATAATTAAGTACAAAGGGCCCCGGTTTGAAATTTAAGGACCCGGTTCTAACTAAGCACTCACAAACTAGCCCTGTGACCAAGTGAGATAAGAATGATACAGCTAATCTCTCTATGACTCTGTTTTCATATCTTCTCTGTTTACCTTCCAAATTGTTGCAAGACCAAGTGAAATAGCTGACATGAAAGAACTCCAAAAAGTCAAGTATTTAACAAGTTTAAGATGGTTTTATGAGTTTGTATATGTTGATAAACAGAGACAAATGTGATGAGACTTCTGTATATAAACTCTCTCACCCAACAAGACCCATGAAAATACCCAATACTAACTGCCCAGTGATGAGCAGGTGCTCAGAACTGTACTCAACACATGAGTAACTTTCCATTTGAAGGGAACAGTGAGATGAACAGCCCCACCAGTGAGTACTTGGAGCCACTACTTTTCCTTCCCGAGGACTCTAAGCAAAAGAGCAGTCCTGCTGTTGAATGGTAACTTGCTGCTGCTGCTGGCAAGTCGCTTCAGTCGTGTCCGACTCTGTGCAACCCCACAGACGGCAGCCTACCAGGCTCCTCTGGCCCTGGGATTCTCCAGGCAAGAACACTGGAATGGGTGAATAGTACCCTACAAGTCATGAAACTCATCTTCTCTTTCTCCCCTCAACCTCATTTTTCTTTCTCACAGAAAACTTTCTACTTCTACACCCAGCTTTCTCAGAGAGCCAGTACAAGAGTGGTTTTGATGAAAATAGATCATGAATTAGAATCCTGATCAGATGTGGAATTAAATTCTTGGAGGTGTTCTGGCCAATGTTTCCCACATAGAGCTAGTTTCCAGTTACAGTGTTGCATGGCAAATGTAAGCACGTGGATGTCTGTGAGTGAGGGAATGAGTTCTACAGAATGCCCCTTAGCTACACAGGCACAAGGACCAACTCTCCATCTGAGGAGGGGCCACATAAGCGTCTTGTGGAGTTGCCATCTGGAATCGCCTGCTATGATTATGAATCCACAAGCATCTTAGCAGAGAAGAATCAAGGAAAGAAGGGACATGCTGACTGTGATCCTCAACAATGATCCCAGTTCATGTAGGGTTAAATGAACTGCCCACTTCAGTGGCTCACTACCTAATCCTGGCCTCCAGGCTATAAGAGTAGGGGATTTCATGAATCAACCATTTACTTTTTTGCTGTCTTACATTTGTTGTTGTTTAGTCGCAGAGTCATGGCCGACACTTGTGACCCCCATGGACTGTAGCCCACCAGGCTTCTCTGTCTATGAAGTGAAGTGAAAAGTAAAGTCACTCAGTCATGTCCAACTCTTTGTGACCCCATGGACATCATACAGTCCGTGGAATTCTCCAGGTCAGAATACTGGAGAGGTAGCCTTTCCCTTCTCCAGGGGATCTTCCCAACCCAGGGATTGCATTGCAGGCAGATTCTTTACCAGATGAACCACAAAGGAAGCCCCTCTGTCCATGGGATTTCTCTGTTAGTTTGGTACTCAAACCTTTGACCCAATTTTAGAATTTTTTTTTTTTTTTTTCAACAGCTTGCCACCCCTTACTTCTCATGGGTGAGAAGGCAAATGTCCACTTCCAGGGCAACAGTCCTCAAAGCAAAGAAAGACCTTTATTTGACAATCACGAGTCCTCCATTCCAAAACCCCTCTTCTTCCGGCCTGAAGCCCTCCTGAGAATCTAAGTAACAGTCATCTTCATATTATTCCTGAGCAGTTCTAGACCACTAAAGGCCAGAAATTTAGATTAAGTCATGAAAAACCAGCTTCTGTAAAACAAAGTTATTTCCAAATTGTAGGTGGTTCACATTAGCAGTGATTTCAGAACTACATCTTCGGGTCAGTGTTTACATATGTATTCTGCACCGTGCTAAAATATGAAGAGACTACTAAATACTTGTTGACTAACTGATCAATTCTCATAACACAGACCATTTCTGAGAAAAGCCTTTCTCCAAAAGGAGACCTAAACATGCTCAGTGCCAGATGAAGTGGTAAGTGTGGTAAAACTTTCTGGAATTTTCATGCTATTCCAGGGCTGTCCTCAAGAAGCAAAACTGAATTCCTAGAATCAAATCAGCAGTTACTGGATAGTTATTAACACATTCTGCTCATTTCTAGGCTGCCAACTGAGCTTTCTAATTGCTAAAAAATCTAATTATCATTTTTTCCCAGTCCTGAAAGCCCCCAGGCACATCCTTATTCCCAGGTCCAGGAAGATGGATCTTACCTACGAGGGTTTTTTTTTTTTTTCTTACTTCTGAGTAATCCGCTTTGGTACCCAAACATCTCCACTCCTGAGACACTGTCCAGATTGATGAATCTCAAGGTTTCATCTACAATATACTTTCTTTTCTGGTGAAGAATAGTTGGGGGAAATTTTTAGCACAAATATTCACTCTGAGAATGAGATTTCAACATTTTCTTAATTATTTTTAGAATGATATATTTGGGCATGTATATACATTAACCATTTACTAAACTTATATTTTCAGAATTATAATCACAAAAAACCAATATTTTAAAGGTAATCTAGGTAGCTTTATAAAAGCAACAAATGAAACCTGTTAAGCAATGAAAAATACTGCCTGTGTATTAAGTGCTACTCAGTCCTTTCCAACTCTTTGTGACCTCATGGATTGTAGCCCACCAGGCTCCTCTGTCCTTGGAGTTCTCCAGGCAAGCATACTGGAGTGGGTTGCCATTCCCTTCTCCAGGGGAATCTCCCTGACCCAGGGATCAAACCTGGGTCTCCTGCATTGCAGGCACATTCTTTACCATCTGAGCCATCAGGGAAGCCCATATATTGACTAACTTATTATTACTGGTATAATGATTTTCTATAAAATGGCTTCAAAAGCTTCTTTAATGTATTTAGCAAGGAATTTATTTTCTAGCTCGATATACAGCAAACAAGGAAATTTAATTTTTAGTTACCAAAATCTGAAAGGTACCCATTATTCTGAATAAGAGGATAAAGTCTTAATAGAAAATAAAAACGATTCACTTCCCTGCTTATCTCCTGCTTTTCTTAGTTTCATCTCTTACTTCTTCTTAACCCATCCTATCCCCCAAACTAAAGGATTTGAAAGGAGGTGGAATGTGTTGGCTTTTAGGATCACAGGTGTGTTTGAAGAATGATGGTTCATCCTTTCATAAATTAAAATTATAAATTAACAATAATAACCAGTAGTCATTGTGCTCCCTGGGGGCTCAGTGGTAAAGAACCTGCCTGCTGATGCAGGAGACGTGGCTTCAGTCCCTGGGTTGGGAAGATCCTGTAGAGAAGGAAATGGCAACTCACTCCAGTGTTCTTGCCTGGGAAATCCCATGGGCAGAGGAGCCTCATGGGCTACAGTTCATGGAGTCTCAAGAGGCAGGCATGACTTAGCAACTGAACAACAACACTGTGCTCAGTACCTGACACTGTCCTATATTAGCTTTATATATTTTATATTTATATAGTAACTTAATGCTCTCAACAACCTATGGGACAAGTACTATCAGCATTATTATTCCCCATTTTTCAGTCTAAGAAACTAAAACAGGTTAAGTAACTTGGCTAAGATCACCCAGTTAGTGAGGGGTAGAGCAGGCTGGTCGTTGAGTCCATGATCTTAATGCCACACTACATTATTTACAACTACATTTGTCCTTCAAAACAAATCCTCTATACCTCCCTATCCACCTCCTTCCCAGAGTCCTTTTATTCAAAAGAACACTCATTCCTGTTACTTCTTTTATCATCTACCTTTCTCTTCAACTGCCCTTTGCTGTTCAAGAAGATTCCTCTATAACAGGGGTGCCCAACCTCTGGGATCTAATGCCTGATGATCTGAGGTAAAGCTGATGCAACAATAATAGAAATAATGTACACAATAAATGAAATGCACTTGAATCATCCTGAAATACCCACCTCCTGCCCCAGACCATAGAAACATCGTCTTCCATGAAACCAGTCCCTGGTGCTAAAAAGGGTGGGGACCACTGGACTAGTGAATAGCCCTTACTGAAATTCCAGTGACTTCCTCAAGTAAATCCTCTAAGACTCAAAATCCTCAAATTCCTAAGAATTAGCAATCCTTTATTATTTCTTCATACTACAAAGGAAATACAATTTAGCAAACTAACTTTTTCTAAAGGAACTTTATCTACAACCATTTAAAATAAATATGTGTGTCTCTTGTGCAAGTATGTATATATTCTGTAATAATTTTACTTTTTGCCCTATGTCAATTTTCCAATTTATGCTCCACACACTGGATCAACCTGTACTTTGTTTTTTCCCTCTGCTACTCACAACTCCTGAACCTATTCTATGTGTTATTTATAATCAATATACTGTCTGCCCTTCAGAATGTGTGCTCCATCAGAGCAGGGATTTGTATCTGTTTCGTTTACTGCTGCATCTCCAGCACTAGAGCAATACAATACCTAACACATGCTGCTGCTGCTAAGTCACTTTAGTCGTGTCCGACTCTGTGCGACCCCATAGACGGCAGCCCACCAGGGCTCCTTCATCCCTGGGATTCTCCAGGCAAGTAAAGACTAAATACATGTTTGTTAAAGGAATACGAATCTCTGAAGGAAATCTCCCTGCAACATCCTCCCGGACTCCCACCCTTCAAATCATGCCTTTGGGAAAGACACTGTGTGAACAAGATGAGAGCCCCCCTCTCCCTGAGCACGAAAGACTAAACGAGTTTGCAGAGGCTTGTGGAGCCCTGGGATGTGGCTGGGTTGGTCTTGCCATCTCCCTGTAGTATAAGTGGCTCCTGTCAACCTCCTTAATGGAGGTGGGGAGCTGCGGGCTAGTCTCATTAAGATCTTTAGATGCAGTGATTTGGCATATAATTCAGGGTTTAGTGTGGTTTAATAATATAGCCAATTCTCATTATCACAGATTCCATGTTTGCAAATTTGCCTGATTGCTACTATTCATCCAGTTCAGTTCAGTTCAGTTACTCAGTCATGTCCGACTCTCTGCGACCCCATGGACTGCAGCACACCAGGCCTCCCTGTCCATTCCCAGCTCCCGGAGTTTACTCAAACTCATGTCCATCGAGTCAGCGATGCCATCCAACCATCTCATCCTCTGTCATCCCCTTCTCCTCCTGCCTTCAATCTTTCTCAGCATCAGGATCTTTTCCAGTGAGTCAGTTCTTCACATCAGGTGGCCAAAGTATTGGAGCTTCAGCTCCAGCATCAGTTCTTCCAATGAATATTCAGGACTAATTTCCCTTAGGACCGATGGCTTGATCTCCTTGTAGCCCAAGGGACTCTCAAGAGTCTTCTCCAACACCACAGTTCAAAAGCATCAATTCTTCGGTGGTCAGCTTTCTTTACAGTCCAACTCTCACATTCATACATGACTACTGGAAAAACCATAGCTTCGACTAGACGGACCTTTGTTGGCAAAGTAATGTCTCTGCTTTTTAATATGTTATCTAGGTTGGTCATAGACTTTCTTCCAGGCAGCAAGCGTCTTTTAATTTCATGGCTGCAGTCATCACCATCTGCAGTGATTTTGGAGCCCCCAAAAATAAAGTCAGCCACTGTTTCCACTGTATCCCCATCTGTTTGCCATGAAGTGATGGGACCAGATGGCATGATCTTAGTTTTCTGAATGTTGAGTTTTAAGCCAACTTTTTCACTCTCCTCTTTCACTTTCATCAAGAGGCTCTTTAGTTCTTCGCTTTCTGCCATGAGGATGGTGTCATCTGCATATCTGAGGATATTGATATTTCTCCCCGCAATCTTGATTCCAGCTTGTGCTTCATCTAGTCCAGGGTTTCCCATGATGTACTCTGCATATAAGTTAAATAAGCAAGGTAACAATATACAGCCTTGACGTACTCCTTTCCCTATTATTCATTTATAACCCTTAAATAAGTACTCACAATGCTTTCGTGGTCACTTGAGGAGACACATAGAACAGCAAAAAATCCCAGCTGTCCAGGGTACACATTCCCAGCAGAGAATGACAAGATAACATTCTTTTTGTTTCAGCCCTCTTATTGTAAACAAGTATCACTTTTTTGGTGTGTGCTTTCTGTTTGTAATCTCATTGTTTAAAATTCTTAAAAGCACAGAGCTGTCTACTGTTTCTAAGTGCAAGAGGTTATAGTGTAACTTATAGAGAAAATATGTATGTTAGATAAGCTTCTTTCAGGTATGAGTAATAGTGCTATTGGGCATGAGTTCAATGTTACCGCATCAAAAATATGCAGGTGTCTTAACAGAAGCATAAATAAAACAAAGTTGTGTATTAAATAAGGTGCCTTCACAGAAGCATGAGTAAAACAAGGTTGTGTATCGATTACTTAATGATGAAAATGTTGTGAACAGAGGCTCACAGGAACTTAGCCCTGTATTTCCTCAGGAGCAATTGTTCAGTATTCACCAAATCAGTGTTTGTGGTGACTTCATAGACCCTGCTGCTGCTGCTAAGTCACTTCAGTCGTGTCCGACTCTGTGCGACCTCAGAGACGTCAGCCCACCAGGCTCCCCCGTACCCTAACTACCACAAATAACAAGAATCAACTGTAGCTCCCCTGGAGTTGTCCAGAACAGTTCCCTTTCTGACCTTGGAAATAGCACCTCTGTGGTTTCTCACAAACAACCTTCCTGGAGACAGTAAATATTTACAGGAAGCCATGGATGAGGACTCAGTAAATCCGAATTCAACTCTGCTCCCCCAGTCTGGAGGGTCATCCTGAGGAAATTATTTAACCTTTCTTTGTAGGGCCTTGTGGTCTGTAGAACATTTTCCTTAATTAAGAAAGGAAGAATGTGCAAGTACTTTCAAGTGGTTATGTGTAAGGTATTTTTCCAAGTTGAACAAGGGCTTTTCAGATCTCAGGATATCTAGGCATGATTTTCATGGAGCACCACTGTTAACAAATTTTAGAAGCTTGAGCATTGTGTTGGAGAGATAAGAAGAGTGTTCCCTTTAATAAATGGAACAGTTTGTTACTCCCAGAACGTCCCGGTCGTCATTTGTTCTTGCCTGACATCACAAACTGCCTTTCAACCTCCTTCCTCCCAGGGAGCGGTCCAGCATCCAGTCACTCTAACTCAAGTGTCCAACTGGTGACAAGTAGTGCCAAGGAAGGAGTCCTGGCTGGTGACTCAGGAAAGCTGAGATCTCATCTGCCATTATTCAACTTTGTTACTGAAGGTAAGTTATTTCACAGCTTTGGGCACCAGTTCCTTCATTTAAAAACAACTTTCATTAAATGCTGCCCTAGATGACAACTATGAGAAGGGGCTGATAGAGGTTGAGATGGTTAAATGGCATCACTGACTCAATGGACATGAGTTTGAGCAAACTCCAAGAGCTGGTGAAGGACAGAGAAGCCTGGGGTGCTGCAGACCCTGAGGGACACAGAGTCAGACATGACTTAGCGACTGAACTGAGCTCATGGGACTGGTTGCCCCACATGCATTTGAATGTGGTCAAACAAAACAATACCAAATGGTACAGGAAAGAAAGCATGTTTCTCTTTCCTCACTATCTCTGTATTAGTTTGCTGGGGCTACCATAACAAAATATCACAGGCTGGCTGGCTTAAACAACAGTTTATTTTCTCAGAGTTGTGGCTAGAAGATCAAGATCAAGAAGTCAGCAGGTTTGATTTCTTCAGAGGCCTCTCTCCTGGGCTTGCAGTTGCATGCTTCTTGTCATATGTTCACACGGTTGTCTGTGTGTCTGGTGTTTCTCTCCTAAATCCTTATCTTATAAGGACATTAGTCATATTCGATGAGGGCCCACCCTAACAACACCATTTTAATTCTCTCTTTAAAGGCCCTATCTTCAAATAAACCCACATTTTGAAAGCCAGAGGTTCAATGTAAGAAGGGGAGATACAAATTAGCCCACAACACAGGTCATCAGTTTCTCAAAATCATGCCAGATTTCAGTTTCCCTTATATTTAGACCGTGAGTTCTTTATAAAGCTCTATGTACCTGCTTTGCTTTTTAGAAATTCCTAATTAGTTTTGGTTTGCTTTTTGAGAAAAGTGACATGCCTTTATCGTATCTCCAAGTTCTTACTGTGAAATCACCTCCCATAAGCTCCACCTCCTAATACCATCAACTGGGCATTAGGTTTTCAACATAGGAATCTGGGGCCACCCTGCACCACTGCCCCTCACACGGGGAGGGGCTCAGGGGACATGAACGTTACATAATAGTGAAGCCACACCCGACAGTAACTATCCTAAGAAAAGGGAGTAAAGAAAAAGGGCAGCAGGCACGCGGGGGGTGAAGTGGGAGGCGGGTGTCTCAGTTGTAACCCACGAGTTGGGAGTTCTTCCCCAAGTTGGGAGTCAGACGGCGTCCAGCGAGCCATAGCCGGGCGGTCTTTGTGCGCACGCGTAAAACAAAGCTCCGCCAACGACGGCCTTCTTGTCCCGCTCCCTCCATTGCGCATGCTCAGCGTGATCTCTTGGTCAAAGGGGCTCAGGTTCGTCTGTATTGGAATCTCAGCGGGCGGGGCCTACAGCTCGGCTGTCCCTTCGATAGCTCAGTTGGTAGAGCGGAGGACTGTAGTTGACACTCTAACCGAGAGACATCCTTAGGTCGCTGGTTCGACTCCGGCTCGAAGGAGACATATGCATTTTTGTCGAGCCTCCTATGATTTATCATCCTTTCCACGCAAGGATTTCTCCGATAATCCATTACGTTCCGGAAAACAGGTGAGAGTTCTTTCGCGGCAGCTTTGGTCTATGGCAGCTTCCTGGTTTTGAAATCTTTTGCGAATCCCGGAATCGGGGACATGAAGTCCAAGTTCCCAGAGGGGCAGAGTCAACTCTTCGCGGGGCGGCTGCCGGGTAAAGGCTTTCTGCTCGTTTCTAAAGCGTCTGTGGCATTTCCGAACCCCTGAGTCACAAAACAGCCACGCCGCGTCCCCAGGGCCAGGCCCCCAACCTTGTCTTCAGAGCACAGGCGAGGTCGGCGATGCGAGCGTTCGTGGCGGCGGCCGTGAGGAGGTGGGAGATACGCAAAGGGGATCCTGTGCCCAGGAAAACGAAAGCGCACGAAGCCTAGAAACTCGAGTCAAAGTTACCAGGATAACTTGAGAGCGCGTTCTTCCGCTCCCTTCGATAGCTCAGCTGGTAGAGCGGAGGACTGTAGACGAATGTCCACGGCCATCCTTAGGTCGCTGGTTCGATTCCGGCTCGAAGGAGAGAGTGTTAATTTTGTTACTTTGGCCTTAAACTATGAAGTAAGGTCAAGAATACGGTCAAGAATATTTATCTTCTCTTGTAAAAGCCTTAATCTCTCTCTAGAGGAAGAGATAACCAGCCGTGGCCAGCGGTGGGGGATTAGCTCAAATGGTAGAGCGCTCGCTTAGCATGCGAGAGGTAGCGGGATCGATGCCCGCATCCTCCAGTTTTTCTCTTGGTCTCCGGGTGGTAGTTTTTCTTTCGATTCTCATTCGAGTCTAAGTAGACCTGAAAGTTAGCCGTAGGGCAAGTGAGAAGTTAGGCGAGCTCTTGAAGTTACCGCTACTAAAACTTCCCAGACAAGGGCTAACGGGTGCTTGCAGGGGTAAATTTAAAATTAAAAAAATTTTAGACCCATTTACTTTGCGTAGTTCACGAAATTGTTTCTTTTTCTTTCCAAAAATGGCGACAGATTGCAGTCACGTCTGCCAGCACTCAGTCTTTTGTGATTGATGGCTGCATTTAAAGGGACCCATATGAGCCTAAACTGCCTGTCGTTAGGGGGAACCGACAGAGAGAGAAACAAACAAACAAACAAACAAAAACACCCCAGAACTTGGAAAAGGACGCTGGCTACTTTAAACTTATGTTGAGCCCGGGAGGCAAGGGCTGTTCTTGTCCATCTCAACTGCATATAGTGGGATGCCTGGCTCTTGGCAGATCCTAGACGGATACGATAAAGCAAGGGGTACCTAAGGACAGATAAGGAAGTGGGAAAGTCCCTGGACCCAGAGGCTTCTTGTTTGAGGATTCTAACGTCATTCCCCACCTGGGAAGTAACTTTGGAGAGTTAACTAGAGACCACCACCAGGAAGGACTCAATTGGGCTGCCCTAGAGTGTAGCCTGTTTGGTTAAACAATGACGTGACAAAAACAAACACAGATACACACAGTCACTGAAAGATTCAGAAATTTAGCAGAACACACACAATGCCTTTCCTGGTAATAAAGTCTTTTCATCCGAATTTCCTATACGATAGCCATGAAAAAGCTGTGCAAACCATACTGCCGGTTCTCAACACAAAATATAAACCTTCTAGACAAAGGCAGAAATAATACCTTTTGTGAGGATTAACAATTAAGAAGTGAAAGTACTTTTGTTTATGTCCATTTTAGGATTCTAGACAACCTGTATATTTTTGTTAGCAGTGGGTAAAACCTGACATTTTTTATTGGCATATCTTTCATTTTCTAGGGCAGCCTCCATTTTTAATTGTTTTCAATAAAGTCTCTTAGTTGGATGTATAATAATTTACTTAAACTCTATCATTATTTTTGTAGAAACAAATTTACAAAGTAGGAAAAAGAATCCTTTTATCAGATGATATGTCCCAATTTCTGATTGCGATGATAGGAGTTCTAGCTGGCTGTCTAGAGGAGCTGGCAGTGAAACTATAAATAACTACAAGAGCAAGAAATGGGTAATAAGTAAAGGAACAGGAAGGAATGCACCCCAAAGCCAGGTGGAGAACACACATTTGGGTCAAGTGAGCTGGATGAGAAAGTCTTAGGATCAGCAAATCAGGTGTAGGATGGAATTCATATAAAAAGTCTGCGAGTGTAAGCTGAGAGGCACTGCTGCTGAGTGGTCAATCATGTGGGCTGTGAAACCTGACAGACTTTCTTGTCTTTGTCAATCCCTAACTGGGTGACCTTGGGCAAGTTACTTGACATCCTGGTGCTTTAGTTTCCTCATTGGTAAAACGGGGATAATAATAATGGAACCTACTCTTAATTAAGATATAACATATAAAATCCTTACTTCAGTGCTTGGCACATAGTAATGACACAATGAACATGAACTGTTATCAGCGTATGTTATCTGCACACCATAGAGGGAAGGGCTGGAGGGGATATTCTGAAGGTTTCTATGTATGTTTATATAAATATATATGGAAGTGAAGGAAAGAAATGCTTGGATCACTGGTGCAGGAAAAGTAAAACAATTCTAAAAATACAAAATTATGGTTAAATGAGTTATGATATGATCATGTAATAGTATAGCCTTTGAAATTATATTTATTAAGAATGTCTATTGACTTTCAGTTCAGTTGCTCAGTCATGTCTGACTCTTTGGGACCCCATGGACTGCAGCACACCAGGCTTCCCTGTCCATCACCAACTCCCGGAGTTTACTCAAACTCATGTCCATCAAGTCGGCGATGCCATCCAACCATCTCATCCTCTGTCATCCCCTTCTCCTCCTGCCTTCAATCTTTCTCAGCATCAGGATCTTTTCCAGTGAGTCAGTTCTTCACATCAGGTGGCCAAAGTATTGGAGCTTCAGCTCCAGCATCAGTTCTTCCAATGAATATTCAGGACTAATTTCCCTTAGGACGGACAGCTTGATCTCCTTATAGCCCAAGGGACTCTCAAGAGTCTTCTCCAACACCACAGTTCAAAAGCATCAATTCTTCGGTGGTCAGCTTTCTTTATAGTCCAACTCTCACATCCATACATGACTACTGGAAAAACCATAGCTTTGACTAGACAGACCTTTGTTGGCAAAGTAATGTCTCTGCTTTTTAATATGCTGTCCAGGTTTGTCATAGCTTTTCTTCCAAGGAGTAAGCGTCTTTTAATTTTATGGCTTAAGAATTGACTTAGGAAATGTTAATAATTGAATGTTAAGTGAATAAAGTATGTACAGAGCAATATAAACAGGCATAAATTATCTGCAGGAAGCACTAAAAAATGCACTAAAATGTTAATACTAGTGATCTTTGACTAGTAGGATAACTATGACTTTATCTTCCTTAAAATTTAAAAATATTTTCTAAGCTCTATACTAAACATTTATTATTTTAATTGAAAATATGATGAATTTAAAAAAATAACAGCTAGCATTTATTGACCACCTCCTATAAGCCAAGCACAGTTCTAATTACTTCACATGTGTTAACTCATTTACTTCTCTTATAAAGAAAACACCAGGCCCAGATGCCTTCAGCAGTGATTCTACCAAGCATTTAAGGAAGAAATACTAATTATACACAGACTTCCAGAAAACTAAAGAAGAGGGAGTGCTTGTCTAACTTATTCCATGAAGCCAGCATTATCTATCCCCAAACCAGGCAAAGATATTACAAGAAAACTACAGACCAATATCCTACATGAATATAGACACAAAATTTTTCAACATTTTAGTCAATTAAATCCAACAATATATAAAAAGGGAAAATACATCATAACCAAGTGGGTTTTTTTCCAAGAATACAAGACTAGTTCAACATCCAAAATTCAATGTAATTCATCACAATACTAAAGAAGAAAAACTACACAGTCATTTCAGTAGATGTATAAAAAGCATTTGACAAAATTCAACATCCAGTCCTGATTTTTCAAACTGTCAGCAAACTTGGAAGGGAGGGAGAAAGGAACTTCTCCAACCTCGTAAAGGGCATCAGTGAAAAACGCATTTAAAATAACACTTAGTTATATGAATGCTTTCCTCTTAAGATCAGGAAAAAAACAAGGAAGTCTATTCTGAGGTCTCTAACCAGTGCAATATAACAAGAAAAATGAAATAAAAACCTCCAGATTGGAGGGGAAGAAGTAAAACTATCTCTATTCACAGATAATTATTTAAAATACTGATTATAAGTAGAAACGATAATAGTTTATATGGTTTGAGGTTAAATATATGAATAAAATTAATTTCATTGGTTTGTGTTTTTTAATGTGGCTACTAAAATTTAAAATCATATAAATGGTTCATATTTATCACTCAAATCTTTCTTTCTTTTTCGGCCACACGGCATATGGGATCTTAGTTGACTGAACCCATACCCGCTGTGAAAGTCTTGGAGTCTTAACCACTGGACCACCAGTGAAGTCCCACTTAAATCTTATTTCTACTGGACAGTTAGGTTAGAGATGTAGGTAGGGGCCAAATCATATCAGGCCTTAGGGATCACAGTGAGAATTAATGTCTTTATCCTAGAGGTAATATGACCATTAATGGGATTTAAATAGAGAATGACACATGAGAAACAAACCGCAGAAGGCAAAAGTGAATTCAGAGAAATCAACTGGCAGGCTAGGGTCCAGGGAAGTAAGACTAGACTGTATGCACTGAGAGTGGAGCCAACTGTCCTTGATCTTGGAGCCAAGGTAAGGTTTTCAGACATGACCACTGGGAAGGCCTTAGGCTGAAGTATTTGTTACTTGTTGGGACTGTCACCGTTTATTTCTGGGAGGTAAAGTATGCCAAGAAATGTTCAGAGGAAAGTACAATATGTTAGTTTTCTAACATCTCCTCAGAGATATTTATGATGAATTAAAATTCATAAACAACAGATTTGGAAAAGCAGTAATTATCAAGAAGAAAAAAAAGCTTTCAGCCAAAAGTTTGCAAACTGTCAACGAAAGAAATGCCATAGTGTTAACTTCTGTTAAGTACTTTTCAAGTGAGTTAATCTTTTTTAATTTTAGATTTTATAAAATATTTCTTTTCATTAAAAAATTTAAAATGACATATCCAAGCTGCCTATTGCCAGAAAAACAGCTAAATTGAAAGGTTGACAATATAGACAGAAGGAAAACGTTAAGTATTTTTTAGATGTTATGAGTTGAGTCCTTGGTGTAAGAAGAGAAAGAGAGGGAGGGATGGATGGATAGATAGATGGATGAATGGATAGATCAGTATTGCAGGGAAGAATTAACAATCTTAGTTTTTTGGTTTGCAAAATATTAAGCATTGGCCTTTGTTCTGGCATGGGATTAAAGTGATTTTCAGGAGACTTAGCTGGTGCTGTACTTGGACCTGAAAGTCTCAGTCCACTCATGACCTAGTGTTCCAATTTAATGAAACTTTTCTTCAGCAATCCCCTACTCTCTTTCTCCATATCTACCCTGTCTGGTGTTTCTCTCCCTGTTTTAATGATTTAGTCAGCCACCAACTTTCTCATTTTCAGTGGGTAAAAGAAGGAAAAATTCTTCTTCCTTTACCTTAGAGGAGGAGCTGGAAGCAAGATCAGCCTTCTAGTTGCCCTTGTTTTCTCTTCCACCAGGGCTGCACCCCACCTCACTACTTTGCTTCAAACGGCATCTGTTTTTTACTTCCCTGTAGCTCCACCTTCCGTCTGTTTTGTTTGATGAATGACTAGTTCCTTGAGCTGAGCCTAGATCATTTACAAGTACCTGAACTTGCAATCATCTATGTTAAAGAGACAAAAAGAACACATGAAATGAATGAACTTAATTCATTTCATGAATGAATGAAATGAAAGAATAAATGAAAGGGTAAATAAAATGCTGAAGGCATTCTGGAATCCTCAGGAAGGGTAACATTCCTGATACTGAATCTCTGGTAACTAACACCTCCTATTCCCAGAGTGCTCTGTCTTATTTTGCAAGTTGGAATCAAGAGTTGATGTTGCAATGAACAGTGGGGTACATGTGTCTTTATGCATTATGATTTCCTCAGGGTATGTGCCCAGTAGTGGGATTGCTGGGTCATATGGTAGTTCTATTTTTAGTTTTTTAAGGAACCTCCATACTGTTTTTCATAGAGGCTGTATCAACTAACATTCCCACCAAGGACATGTGGACACTCATGCAGAAGGGGAGGGTGGGACAAATTGGGAGATTAAGATTGACATATATACACTACCATGTGTAAAACAGATAGCTAGAGAGAACCTGTTATATAGCACAGGGAGCTCAGCTCAGTGCTCTGTGATGACCTACAGTGGTAGGCAGTGGGAAGGAGTCCCAAGAGGGAGGGGATATATGTATACACAGAGGTGACTCACTTTGTTGTATAGCAGAAACTAATACAACATTGTAAAGCTATGATATCCCAATTAAAAAAATGCAAAAACAAAAAGAGTTGATGTTGTTTTTCTAACTATTATCGAGTTAGAGGAATTTCATATCAGCCTAACTAGAAAGTACAAAACCCACCAAAAAAGGGAGACTCAGTTCCTGCCAGAGGAGTCTTCATATATGTTTCAATTTTCCCCAGAGATTTTAGTATCTCATGTTCTAGGGCTGGTGTCCAATATGACAACCTTCAGCCCCATATGGTTATTTGAACCTAAGTTTAAATAAGATTCAGGATGGTGGCCCAGTGGTCAAGAACCTGCCTTACAATGCAGGGGACATGTGTTTGATCCCTGGTTTGGGAACTAAGATCCCACACGCCCTGGGGCCACTAAGCCCATGAGCCACAACTACTGGAGCCCATGCTCTTCAACAAGAGAAGCCCATGCACTAAACTAGAGAGTAGCCTCTGCAACTAGAGAAAGCCCACATGCAGCAACGAAGAGCCTATGCACCACAAAGACCCACTGCAGTCAAAAATACATAAATTAAAAATTCTCTGCAACCCCATGCACTGTGGCACGCCAGGCTTCCCTGTCCTTCACCATTTCCCAGAGTTTGTTCAAACTCACGTCCATTGAGTCAGTGATGCCATCCAACCATCTCATCCTCCGTCGTCCCCCTTTCCTCCTGCCCTCAGTCTTTCCCAGCATCGGAGTCTTTTCCAATGAGTCAGCTCTTTGCATCAGGTGGCCAAAGTTTTGGAGCAATTGGTATCCTGCAAATACTTTATTTGTTGGGGTGGTGTAGCACTAAGAGATTTTCGAACCTTATTTTCTCCCTTCCTAAGATGAAGAACACATTGAGATCTGCGTTTGACTGGACTCTGAAGTCTGAGTTCATCTGGCCTGGTGGCTAGCAGTCAAGAGCCTTCCCTTTCAGTCATCACCCCTCAGTGCCAAGTCCACTGCTGGGTGTAAACTCATGTTTTTAGGGACTCATCTTGCTTCCTTTGATTTATTTGGGGGATTTGGGAAACTTCTGGAGGAGCTGAGAGCCCATGGTGGTTCTGCTTCAGCTTCTCAGTGTGTCTAACCCCTGCCACAGTGTGGTGGGACTCAAGAATGGAGACACATTGGTGCTTCAAACTATGGCAATTTCCTGTGTCATTACCCCTGACTGGTTTGACCCCCCCTTTGCTAGTTTGTGGGGTGGTGGTGGAATGGTGTAGGCGTAGGAGAGGGGAGGAAGCCATGCACCACCTCTCTGCAGTCCAGGATACCATCAGGAGACTAAGCTGGTTCTCACCTCTCTGTGGAGGCCCGGGCCCACTCTAAATCCCAGAGTCCTGAAGTTGACTTCAATTCTGATTCAGTTCCAGAATTTTCCCCATCTCTCAGACTCTGAATGACATGGGAGGACACTGAAACCTTCTGGTTCCTCCCTGGAGCAGAGTGTCCCACTCACTGCTTACGTGCCCACACCATGCATGGCTGGTCTCTAAGTAGGGAGGAACAAGGCATGGCAAAGAGAGGATGAGGAGGGGAAGGCAGTTCATATCCATCAACTTGGCTCTTCTTCCTGCAGGCCTCTTGCTAGTTTTCCTCGGTAGTTTCCAGGGGCCGTTCTAAGACAAAATGAAAGGCAGAGAGCAAGAAGGCGGAGAGTGATAGCAGAGGGTGGAGCTCAACTCTCCATCAGAGAATGCAACTGGGGATTCTCAAAGTCCATGCAGTTTCAGAGTGTTTTTTCCTACACCCTGTGCTAAGTTAGGTTATGAAAAAGATAACAGAACTGAAATCCAGCCAGAGTGAGATCACTTTCCCACCCAGGCCAGGTGGACATGGGTGCTGGCCCTCCTGACTCACTGTGCAGCCTCTTTCCGAATCCTCATGGTGGCTCTGGCTCTGGCATCTGAGTCACCCCCGGGGATTCTACTCTTGAAGCCACCAGAGTCCATTTCCTCTTCCTTCCCCACTGCAATCCATCGCCCGGTGCTGGTGTCGTTACCTCTCACCTAGGCTATTGGCAACAATGTTCTGTCTGTTCTTTAGCAGGGTCACCTTCATGCTGACCCGGCTGCATGAGATACCCCAGCTGCTACTGTGAGATGAACCTAACCAAGGCATAGCTCTCTTGGGGTACCGTCCCTGTGAGACACTCTCAACGACTTCCTGGTGCCTAATTTATTACGTGTTAAAATCTCTTCAGCTCAGCATTCATGAGCTGCCAGTGTGCCGGCAGCATGTTTGCACTCCAGCCCAAAGCATCACAGGCTCTGAACAGTCCCGGCTCCCCTGGCTGTGCCTTTGCTTGGAAACCCCACCTGTGCCCCAGAGAGTGACACACCCACTAGTGTCCAGGCGCCTCAGTAGATCCACTCCACCCATGAAACCCTCCTGATGCCCCTGAAATTCTATACTTCTTTGTCACATTTTGTTTTGTACTGTGGTTCTGTATATATTCATCTTATCTCTACTAATTGTTAAACTGAGCTCCTTGAAGACAATGACTAGTTTCTTGTTTGTCTTTCAAGACACATGATAAACACTCAACGAATATTTTTCAAAAGAATAAATTCCTCTTAAAGGGATAGGCTTGGCTAGAGTGTATATTGTTAAAGTGCTTTTCCTAGAATTGCAAGGACTTTTACAGTATAAACTTCATCTTTCTTAGAAAATAGCTCTTATATTATTCTCAATCGACCACAGCCCATGTAATAATTAACACAGTTAACTGCCTAGGCTAGGTGAACTGAGTTAGCTCAGTAAAAAAAAAGTCACCAATCTCCTTCACTATAGTTGCTAAATAGATATCGAAAGGAGTAACAAAATTCTCCAAAGATCCCTTTAGTGTTTATGAATCCATATAACTTATTACTAGTGAACAGAGCTTATTAGATTCTCCATAAGCTTTTGGTGCACACAGCACTATGGGCACATATAACCAGTCACAACAACCTACTCCTTACTAGTAATTAAGTTCACACTCGGGCTGTGTTAACAAACGTGTTCATTGTATGCGGTTTTTAAAATCAAGGAGAAATAAAGCAGCAAATTCATTACATAAAAGAACAGACATGTATTTCTTATTTCATTTTTGATCTGGTTTTAAATATTTAAATAAAACATATAGGAGAAACTGTGGTTTAACAAAATCCTGGCAAATATCAGAACTGATATTGATGCTGCTGCTGCTGCTAAGTCGTTTCAGTCATGTCTGACTCTGTGCGACCCCATAGACAGCAGCCCACCAGGCTCCCCCGTCCCTGGGATTCTCCAGGCAAGAACACTGGAGTGGGTTGCCATTTCCTTCTCCAATGTATGAAAGTGAAAAGTGAAAGTGAAGTCTCTCAGTCATGCCCAACTCTTAGCGACCCCATGGACTGCAGCCTACCAGGCTCCTCTGTCCATGGGATTTTCCAGGCAAGAGTACTGGAGTGGGTTGCCATTGCCTTCTCTGTGATATTGATGAGTTAAGAGCAAACCAAGAATGATCAGAAATGACCAGGGAAACTATCATTTTAAAAAATCAACTTGGTAAATAAGACCAGTGCAAAAAGATGTCGGTATTTCAGACCAGACAAAAGCCAGGTATGGAAGCAGGACTCTATTTTCACTTCCATTGAAAATGGTGCTGGTATCTGTCCCCCATTATATGGAAAATAAAATAAAATAATGGGTCTGCTACCCCATGTGCCAGTTACTACCTCGCAACTGGTTCTGGGTGCAAACTAAATTTACATTTTTAAAGATTGTCAACGTTTCTTTGTGTTTTGGGGCATGTGTATGGGTGATGGGGTATGGGATTAAAGAGGAATAGGAAAAGGGGAGAGAAAGGAGCATACTAGATGTTTTTGTTTTTTTGGGTTTCTCTAAAGTTTTTTTTTTTTTTTGATGGGGACCATTTTTAAAGTATTGAAGTTTTTACTATATTGCTTCTGTTTTATGTTTTGGTTTTTAGGCCGTGAGGCATGTGGGCTCTTAGCTCCCCAACCAGGGATTGAACCCACACTCCCTGCACTGGAAGTTGAAGTCTTAACCACTAGCTGCCAGGGAAGTCCCTAGAGCTTTATTATACAAATTAAAAAAAGAAAAAAACTGAATCATCAACTGGTGTTTAGATCTTTTAGAATTCTGTGAATAGTTATATGGTGAAAAGATTTGAAATCAGTTTTTAAGTTGGAACTTTTCCCATTTCACAACCCTCACAAAAATGAAATATTTACCACTATGCAAGTCTTTTTTAGTTGCTTACACTTGTGATCCCAGGATAATGATATTCAAGACCTGTTCTGTTTGTTTTCACTGAAGATGGTGTGATCATGCTACTTTTGGTGATTTGCTTCCTAAATTCTCAAGGCAGAGATGACATTGGTTTCACAGTGAGACTCCTGGACTGCATTCTCCCTGGTTCTGGAAGCCCAGGACCAAGTCCTTACTGAGTGCTCACAGAGGGCACAGCTCGGTGACTCGGCACCAACATTTGCATTTGTTGTTGACAACTGTCGGCTTCACCTCTTCTCCTTATAACTCTGTCTAAATGGGGTTTGTAATCCTCCCTCCCACCCACTCCCTTCACTCCCTAGGGAGGGAATGCTGGCCCCTGTTCTCTGTCACCTGTCAGAATCCATCCTCCTGTCACTGGCTTATATGGACAAGTCAGTCTGCTATCACGTGACCCTCGGCTGCTAAAAACAGCTCGAGCACCACTGTGAACCTGGGTCTGAAACAATGTCCTCCGCCGAAAGAAACGTAAAGGACACTTGATCACCCAATCCTTGGAATTATTTCCAGGTATCACTTGCAGAAGCCATTCGGAGCAGCCTTTCCCTGGCAGAGCACACAGGGACGGCCAGGAGATGAGCGCATCTTTGAATTACAAGTCTTTTTCCAAAGAGCAGCAGACCATGGATAACTTGGAGAAGCAGCTCATTTGTCCCATTTGCTTAGAGATGTTCACCAAGCCTGTGGTCATCCTCCCCTGCCAGCACAACCTGTGTAGGAAATGTGCCAGTGACATTTTCCAGGTAGGTTTGTTTAGGAATGCAGAGGGTGGAAAAGGTTTCCCTCTTCTCCAAACCCAGTGCTTCACTTTGAGGTGAATTTCTTTAGAAAGCTTTATAAGGTTGCATTTGTTAAAAAAAAAAAAAGTTCTTAAAGTGATTTGCTTTGTGCTTTGCTGTCAGCCTTCTGCTCTCAAATCTAATTTTATTTCAATACTAAGAATCATATTTGTTTAAAAAAAAATGGAATCTGTTTCAAAATCTTCGGCAGTAAATGAATTACTGCCCAAGACATTAATGCTGGAGTTTCTAGCTGGAACTTTTGGTTACGAAAACCCTGGGTGGAAAGCATGTTGTGCTGAAAACAGTCCATCGCACTGGACCATGTTGGCCCACGTTTTCAGACCACTTTCTCATAAGGCCCTGCGGGGTGATCTTGGGCAAGCTGAAAACCGGAGTTGATATTGTTTGTAGTGACAGAGAGGGAGAGAAAAACCTGAGGAAATCTACCTATGGCGCTACTCAATCCCTCTTTTCTTGCTTGGCAAGAACAGGCCTCTAACCCGTACCTGCCCACAAGAGGAGGCACCACCGTGGCCTCCGGGGGCCGATTCCGCTGCCCATCCTGTAGACACGAAGTGGTTTTGGACAGACACGGGATCTATGGGCTTCAGAGGAACCTGCTGGTGGAAAACATCATCGACATCTACAAGCAGGAGTCCACCAGGTATGGTTCATCCGTGTGTCAGACACGCTCAACACTTGTTTTTATTGTTTGTTTTAGTGGGTCACTGTACTGAATGCTTATTCGCCAATCATGAGCTAATTGTTTTATGGGGAAATGTTTTTCCAAGTCAGTCTTTCCCAGTGGGAGTGAGAGTTCCTCTTGGGAGGAGAGGAGGGAACTGATGCCAGTGCCTTTGTATCCATTTAAGAATGAAGTAACTCATTAACACTAATCTAGTTCAGACAGTATTATTGAAAGAGGCATAATACTGCCCCCACCCCCAGCCGTGTACTGTGTGTTAGTCGCTCAGTCGTGTCCGAGTCTTTGTGACGGCATAGACTATAGCCCACCAGGCTCTTCTGTCCATGGAATTCTCCAGGCAAGAATACTGGAGTGGGTTGCCATTCCCTTCTCCAGGGGATCTTCCCAATCCAGGGATCGAACCCGGGTTTTCTGCATTGTAGGTAGATTTTTTACCATCTGAGCCACCAGGGAAGGACACCTTTTACTACCATCCCTTGTAGATGTTTCTGCATGTCACAGGTCCTTTACAGTCCCAGAGTCTACACTGTCAAAAAACTAGAGTACAAAACTCTACAGAAAATGAAATAGAAATGGCATCTTCCAAAATCAGCCCGTTATTAGTTCAGACAGTCTCATTTTAAATTACCTAGAGGATAATAATAAAAACAAAACCCTCTAACAGAGTTAGTCATGGTATTGACTCTAGGAAGTAGCAAAGCAAGGCAGACTTCCGGGCTTTAGCAACTTAAGAGTTTAGAGACATGGAAGGAAAAAAAAAATGGAGCTCAGGTTATGTTTCCCTATTCTCTAGGTTGTTCTTACTGTATACTCTTGGCATGTACCTGCTTATTGACATACATCATCTACATCAGTCATTTTATATTTTTTTGAAAAGGGCATTTTTATTCATCGAATCACACTGGCTATAGAATTCCTTTCCTAGAGACAACACTGCGGGAGTCCATTCCTAGAAGGCCTGGTGTGAAGGGCCCTTTTTCAACTTTACACAAGTTAGTCTGGTCCATAACGCTTGATAGCGATACTGGGACCATCTAGAAATGACCTCACTGTGCTTCCTAGTAGGAGACACAGATTCATGGAACATCTGCCGGGCTCGAAGAGCCTGGGGCTCTTAGAAGGAAAGCTGTTCCATAAATAGAACATATAATTATTATAATCGCTATGGCTATTCATTTCTGCTTAAGATTCAAAACTAAATTAGATAGTGCCACGATATAGATGGCACTGGGAGGAAGAATTGCTGATGACAGACTGAGTCAGCAATTTCCCTGGCTTCCAAAATCTCTTGAGAAGGAAAGCACCACTGTTATAATTAAGATCTGATCTCCTTTTATTTCATTACTTTAAGATACATAAATCTATCTACTTTAAGATAGGTACACTGTCTCTTAAAAAGTTAATCGGCCAATTAATAACCAACTGATTATTATGGCTGTTTATATAACATCTGATTCAGTGTTCGAGACAGTGCCTTGCACAGAATAGTTGCTCCCTAAGTGCCTACCAGATGACCAAGCGACACCATAAATCTTCCTACACATTCTACTTATTACAATAGTTTTCTGTTTTGCTATTTGCCACAGTGAGAGCTTGAATGATGTGAAATAATAACCGTAACTGTTATGTAATCCAGAGACGAGGAGATGTTAGCATTTGTAGCATGAGTAAAACAAGACACAGACTGGTTTTAACTTTAAAGTCAGTGAAGCACATCTGCCAAAAAATAATGTGCAGGTGAGCAAATTGTATGAAAACAATGAACCAAATTTCCAACATCGAAGCTCAGAGCTGAGTAGACTATTGGTGTTTTTGTGATTATCAAATTCTTCTTATGCTACTGCTTCTTGAACCTCAGACTTGCTTTTGGGACATTTTTAATTGGTAGCGAACCACCAATTGTGCACAGGGCTCGGGCACATGTTTGGACATAAACACAGTTATTTCCTGAGAGACGGCAGCTTTACCAGCCCAGAACCCTAAGCCTCAGAGTACAAGAGGAGACTCTGAAATCACTTGGATATACATAGTGAGATAAACCCTGGCCCACACTGGGGTGGAGGTAGAAAGGGCAGGTGCTGGTCAACTCTGGCCTCCCACAGAATGGCTAGAACTTGTAGGTCTTGACAAAGCCTGGCCTTCTTTTGGGGGGATGGGAGGCCCTCCGTGAAAGACAGCATGTGGGATCTTAGTTCCCTGACCAGGGATTGAACTCATGCCCCCTGCAGTGAAGCATGGAGTCTTCAATGCTGGACCATCAAGGAATGCCCAACCTGGCTTTCTTATCAAGCCTTCTACCGGGTGCTGAACTAGCCACAGTTAAGGGGTTGGGGTGGGGTGATGAGAGAAGGAACTAATTTCACCAATATTAATAATGAACATGATGAAAGTGAAAGTGTTAGTCTCTCAGTCCTGTCTGGATCTTTGTGACCCCATGGACTGTAGCCTGCCAGGCTCCTCTGTCGATGGGATTTCCCAGGCAAGAATACTGGAGTGGGTTGCCATTTCCCTTTTCTGGAGGATCTTCCCAACCCAGGGATCACACCAGATCTCTTGCATTGGAGGCAGATTCTTTACCATCTGAGCCACCAGGGAAGCCAATGAACATGATAATTAACTTTAAAATACAGTAAGCCAAACTAATGTGTTGAATATGTATCAGCCACTGTTGAGGGTGCTATACACATGAATCATGTATAATTCTTCAATTTTTACAGTCTTGTGAGGTTGTGATTATTATTGTTGTTCAGTGGCTCAGTCCTCTCCAACTCTTTGTATCCCCATGGACTGCTGCACACCAGGCTTCCCTGTCCTTCACCATCTCCCAGAGCCTGCTCAAACTCATGTTCATTATGTCAGTGATGCCATCCAACCATCTCATCCTCTGTTGTCCCCTTCTCCTCCTGCTTTCCATCTTTCCCAACATCAGGGTCTTTTTCAATGAGTTGGCTCTTCGCAGCAGATGGCCAAAATATTGGAGCTTCAGCGGTAGCATCAGTCCTTCCGATGAATATTCAGGACTGATTTCCTTTAGTATGGACCAGTTGGCTCTCCTTGCTATCCAAGAGACTCTCAAGAGTCTTTTCCAACACCACAGTTCAAAAGCATCCATTCTTCAGCACTCAGCATTCTTTATGGTCCAACTCTCATATCCATACATGACTACTGCAAAAATCATAGCTTTGACTATATGGACCTTTGTTGGCAAAGTAATGTCTCTGCTTTTTAATATGCTGTCCCGGTTGGTCATAGATTTTCTTCCAAGGAGCAAGCGTCTTTTAATTTCATGGCTGCCGTCACCATCTGCAGTGATTTTGGAGCCCAAGAAAATAAAGTCTCTCACTGTTTCCCCATCATTTGCCATGAAGTGATGATCTTAGTTTTCTGAATGTTGAGTTTTAAGCCAACTTTTCCACTTTCATCAAGAGGCTGTTTAGTTCCTCTTCACTTTCTGCCATAAGGGTGGTGTCATCTGCATATCTGAGGTTATTGCTATTTCTCCCAGCATTCTTGATTCCAGCTTGTGCTTCTTCCAGCCCAGCATTTCGCATGATGTACTCTTAATATAAGCTAAATAAGCAGGGTGACAGTATACAGCCTTGACATACTCCTTTCTCAATTTTGAACCAGTCCATTGTTCCATGTCTGGTTCTAATAGTTGCTTCTTGACCTGCATACAGGTTTCACAGGAGGCAGGTAAGGTGGTCTGGTATTTCTATCTCTTGAAGAGTTTTCCACAGTTTGTTGTGATCCACATTGTCAAAGGCTTTAGCACAGTCAGTAAAGCAGAAGTAGATGTTTTTCTGGAATTCTCTTGCTTTTTTGTTGATCCAACAGATGTTGGCAATTTGATCTATCGTTCCTCTGCCTTTTCTAAATCCAGCTTGAACATCTGAGAGTTCACGGTTCCCGTACTGTTGAAGCCTAGCTTGGAGAATTTTGAGCATCACTTTGCTATTATGTGAAATGAGTGCAATTGTGCACTAGTTTGAACATTTTTTGACATTGGGATGAAATTCTTTGGCACTGCCTTTCTTTGGAATTGGAATGAAAAGTAACCTTTTCTAGTCCTGAGGCCACTGCTGAGTTTTCTAAATTTGCTGGCACATTGAGTGCAGTACTTTAACAGCATCATCTTTTAGGATGTGAAATAGCTCAGCTGGAATTCTATCATCTCTTCTAGCTTTGTTCGTAGTGATGCTTCCTAAGGTTGTAGTGATTATTATTATCACCTTATTAAAAATTTTAAATATTTTATCCTGGTGGCTTAGTGGTAAAGAATCTGCCTGAAATGCTGGAGATGCCTCCTGCACAGGAGACATAGGTTCAGTCCCTGGGTCGGGATGATCCTCTGGAGAAGGAAATGACAACCCACTCCAGTATTCTTGCCTGGAGAATCCTGTGGACGGAGAAGCCTGCGGGCTATAGTCCATGGGATTACAAAAGAGTTGGACACAACTTAGCGACTAAACAACAGCAATGACAAAGCAATTTCTGCGCATATACATAATTTTAAACATTCCAGTAGCACTACAAGGCCTCTAAAGAGAGCATTCCCAGCCCTACCGTCTCTCAGCTGCTAAGCCTCACCTCCCAGAGTCAGCCATGTTTAATTCTTTCAGTTTTTCTTCTGCCGTTTATCACCTAGAGCCCTGTGTCCACTACTAGTAGCTCCTCTCCCTGGATTTTTCAGTTTTAGACATTACTTACTGACTTCACTGAAGACAATGAGGGCTAAACCCTTTCACAGTTGGGCTTCACTTTCTATGATACATTTACTTTCCCCTGGGATGAATCCCTTGTTTCCCAGATCCTTTGTCATCTCCTTTATTGGTTTACTCTATTGTTTTTGTGGAGCACATCCTTAAGTAATCCCCTAAAGTGTGCAAAGTCCCCCTTTCAGCCCTCCCCACACTCTCACCTTCCAGGTGCCAGGACTCTGCAGTCCCAGGGCCTTTACAGGGAAACCTGTAAAACTGAGGCAGTTTGCTTCCTGATTGCTTCTCTCAAGAAGGCTATCAGCAGAACTAAGATGCAGTTCAAGCAGGTGACTTCTCTTTGTCAGATGTTCACAATTTCCAGCATTTGCCTGCTATCTCTTCTTTGCTGTCACCTTGCTCATTTTTTTTGTCTTTACTGATTTCTACCTTTTTATTCTCTTACTCTCATTTTAGTGGGATTTCAGCATGAAATGTAAATAAGTAAATTCCTATGTTATCCTGGCATATTTAATTAGAAGACCCCTAGTCCAATTTTTAGATATGAGGAAAGTCTGAGCCTGAAAGAGTTGAAGGAACTTGCCTAAGGCCCCGAAGCCACCACATGGTGAAACTGAACTGGGATTAATTAAGCTTTGAGATCAATTTGACTCTAAAGGTGATGCCTGAAATGTCAGCACCAGATGCCCATCCTTCAGGAAACTCCAGAATGGTCCCAGAAGCCCCAGAGAGCAGAGGGAGCAGGCTACAGACTCGAAGAGACCAGTTTGCATGGAACAGTAGGGGGGCCACAGCCGGCATTTGGCTCTGAGTCCCAAACAACAATTAAGAGCTCAGCCACACTCACCTCATGAAATTGCCTTTATAACTTTATTCTGTGCACCATGTTTGTCCCAAGTCTGTTATGTGTTGTGAGGTGTCTGAATGCTTTTCTTCCACACCCAGGTGTGAGTGGGGGATGCCCCTCAGGCTGTGTAGCCACGCTGAACAAGAAAAGCCTAATAAGGAATACTGCAGGCAGTCCTTGGTCTGCACTGCATAATGAAAAAGTCATCACAATCAACAACTCCATGAAGAGCCTGTGGCTGTTTCCACATTTTTTGTATTATACACACTGCAAATGTCTGAGCTCTACACCACTGTCTCTGGTCAGAGCTGCTGACTTCGGAACAGCACATGGGACAAAGGCCACCTTTGGGGAATGTCTCGGGGGAAGGGCCGCTGGAGCATCAGCAGTACCATCTCCCAGGAAATGTGCTCCAGGCTCTCACTGACATTTATTCTGAGGTGGAGAGACACAGGAGGGAAGGTTTTAGAGGTGGTGAGGCCTTTGATGATGCAAAGACCAAATTACCACTCCTAGTCTCTAGCTAACCCCTGGAGGCCTTTGTCATCTATTCTTAAGATATTTATTTACTTGGCTGCACCAGGTCTGAGTTGTGGCACTCAGGAGCTTTAGTTGCAGCATGGAGGCTCTTAGTTGAGGCATGTGGGATCTAGTTCCCCGACCAGGGATCGAACCTGGGCTCCTTACATTGGGAGCACAGAGTCTTAGCCACTGAACCACCAGGGAAGTCCCACCTTTGTCATTTAGAAATGGAGTCTTCAAGATGTTGTCTGGTCTCTTCCTTGGTCACTAAGGAGAGTCAAGTGACCAAGCTCTCTCCATTGTTCACATGCTTTCTCTAGAGGAGCTGTTTTACTTTAGAGCATGGGGAATACTGCAAATTCCCTTCCACCTCTCACTCATGCATCCAACAAATATTTTCTCAGTGCCCACTCTATGCAAGGCACTGTTTTTGGCACTGGGAACCCAGCAAAAGAAGACAACCCATGACCTCTGCCCTCTTGGAGCTCAGGTCTCTTTGGAGGAAACAGACAGACAATAATATATATAATGGGATAGCGCATACGTGCTCAGTCGCTTAAGTCATATCTGACTCTTTTGTGACCCCATGGACTATAGCCTGCCAGACTCCTCTGTCCATGGGATTTCCCAGACAAGAATATTGGAATGGGTTGTCATTCCCTTCTCCAGGGTATCTTCCCAATGAAGGGATTACCCCATGTCTCCTGTGCTGCAGGCAAACTCTTTACCACTGAGCCACCTGGGAAGCCCCATAATGGGACAGTACTCAGTCATAAAAAAGAAATGTTGCCATCTGCAGCAACATCAATGGACATAGAAAATACTAAGTGAAGTAAGTCAGACAGAGCAAGACATTTTATGTTATCACATATGTGGTATCTAAAAAAATAATATAAATGAATCTACATACAAACTACACCTTTACAAACCAGAAGGAGAGTCACATCAGATGTAGAAAACAAACTAATGGTTACCAGAGGGGAAAGGAAAGGGGGAGGAATAAATTAGGAGTATGAGATTAACAGATACAAACTGCTATTCAAAAAAGAGATAATCAACAAGCATTTACTGAAAACCACAGGGAATATATTCAGTATCTTGTAATAACCTATAATGGAAAATAATCTGGAAAAAATGCATATAAAACTGAATCACTCTGCTGTACATACCTGAAACTAACACAATATTGTAAATCAAGTATACTTCAATAAGATAAAAATTCAGTCCCAAATCTGAGATGCTTCTAAATAATCATGTGTGAGGGAAAATGAAGAAAGCTTTTGAACTTGTATTTAAATTTTTCAAACATTTCTGAAAACTATTAACAGCCTCAGGCTTTGGATAGGTCATATCCAAATTCCAGATTTCGTATAAGTAGGCTATACCTCTACTTCCAGTAGGCTGGACCCCTCACCATGGTCTTCGGAGGGAGCCTAAAACACCATAGATGACACAACTTTGATCTTGATGTAACACCTAAGCCTCACTGATGGTCAGGAGAGCGTACGGCTGTGTGAACCTGGACTTCTCCAGGTGATTCTGCAGCCAACTGTTTATTCTTAAGCACCAATGACTTGTCACTGCCCTTCTCTGCCTCTTCATAGCTTGGTCATCGTCTCACTAGCACATACAAACCCAATGCCCCATAAATACCTTGGCAGCTCTGAAAAATTTTGGTTGGTGCTGACCTACTGGGAAAACTGAAACTTGGGAATTATCTGTGAAATTTGCACTTCTGGTTTACCACCACATCCCAGAACAGCATTTTGCATTTTCCTTATTGCCTCAAGTATTCGGTGTAATTGTTCACATCCATTGAGCACAGACTACCTACTCCTAACCACTGCTGAGTCCTCAGGAAGTTATATAAATTTAATTTTCTAGGCTAATGGTAGGAGAGGACCCAAACAAATTAACAAAGCACTCACTGACCTTTCCCCTCTTACACATGACTACTTCCAACCAGCATGAAGGTGAATGATCAGAGATCTGGGCTCCCCCAGCCGAGACCTCTCATTCCTTCTGCAGGGGCCAGAGGCCGCAAGGGTGGGGAGATGGGCTTCCCCAGAGCTGGTGTACACTTAAGATTTCATTTTCAGCTGCCTCCTCTTCTTTACCGGAATTTGTAAAATGTCTTTTGAGAGACTCGTGAATTTGGTACTGAAGCGGCGCCTAAGAATCCAGTGTTCAACTTGCAGGAGTTGAACTAGCTGGTTTTTAAATCTTGAAATCAGCCATGGGGAAGCCCTCACACCACAGAAACTGGCAAAAGCTACAAGTCAGAGTTTCCATGTCCTCACCCCCAGGCTGGTTAAGTTGGTTAATTTGTCAGGACGCTGCTGCTAAACCCATAGGGAATTTGGAGGGCTCTGAGCATGTGAAAGGGGCCCTGGTAGTCGCTGGTGTAGGGTTGCTGGGGGTACAAGCGTTGGGGGTGGCGAGGGAGGTTCAGCCAACCACGCTCAGCTATGCCGCAACCTGAGCTGATTCATCCACCTTACCTCCTCCCAGACCAGAAAAGAAGTCCGACCAGCCCATGTGTGAGGAGCATGAAGACGAGCGCATCAACATCTATTGTCTCAACTGCGAAGTGCCCACCTGCTCTCTGTGCAAGGTCTTCGGGGCGCACAAGGACTGCCAGGTGGCTCCCCTCACTCACGTGTTCCAGAGGCAGAAGGTAACACGCCCTCCAGCCCCTCCTCCAAAGCCCCTTCCATGTGTGATTGAAGGAGAGATGCCCACAGGCAGGATCATAAGGCCCTGAGGTTGCCGGGAAGGGGGTCGCGTTTGCAGAGCCAGAAGAACTGCTGCATGCCCGGGAGGGCAGTGGGGAAGGTGGGGGAGGGAAGGGTGCAGAGGGTCAGGAAGGGGTGTGGAGGGGAAGAGTCGCTATTTTTCCACCATTACAGGTTGCTGAAGATGAATACTATTATGGGGCCCAGTCCCAGCTCAAGCTGCTCAAACATTGAGGTTCAGCCCATAGGAAATAAAAGGATAACTTCTTAGGCCAGTCTCAGAATATTTTTCTTTGTTCATCAGCCAAAGATTCCTTTGGCCCTCCTCAAGGCCTCTTCTCCCCCACTCCTAGCTGGTGGAGTTACAATGACTGGCATTTTGTTAAATGTTTCCTTAGGCTAATCCTCATGCCTAGGTTAAACTGACCTGCTAGGTCAGCCGGGAAGGCCTCCTTTGGGTCTGACACATGCCACCCTTGCATGCCCCACTCCAGGGCCTCAGCATAACCCCCTCATTATGAGCAAATATTGAGTGTCCCAGCTTATCGCTAACCTGTCAGCCAACAGCCCACAGGCAGGTAGGAACTTACCCATTTGATGCAAATGAGTGAGGGGTTGTGGGCTCAGAGAGCTGTGGCCGAGTCTTAGCATCTAGGATTTGAGCAGCTCCACATCTCAGCTTCTTCCTCTAAGAATCACAGATTCCACAGTTAGTGTTTTACTGACCAAATATAGAACTGGAATCAAATTTGGAAGTCAACTCTTTGGGTGACACCAGTTACAACCAGTGAGTACTAACTGCTAAAGAAGCAGGATTTAGCAAAACAGCTATACAGTTATTTATTGTTCCATCCTCTTATGACTTACCCGCCTTTTCCTTTTACCTGCCCCTCCCCAAAGTCACAGCCTATTAGAACTGAATGGTACCTGGGTCACACCATTCCCCTCAGAGCCCTGAGACCACGAGGGACGGACAGAGGCAGGCTGACAGGACTTCCGTTCTGCTCCTATTTGGCCAGAGCAGCATTATTTGATCCATTAGGATTACATATTAGCTCTCACTTGGAAAAAGGGTTCTGCAGCTTTAAAATGTTTTACAACCACTGTTCTGGTCTAGTCTTCTCACTCTATATGTGAGACAAGTAGGGTCCAAACTGATTACGTGGTTTGCCCAATATCATAGAGAAGCTAAAGGCAGAGTTGGACCAAGCATGTAGGTTTCCTGAGTCCCATTCATTCCCTAAGTATGAACAGTGGAATTGCTTCAGGTCAAAAGAGTCTGAGGGGAATTTTAAGCTAAAAAAATATTTTCTCCTAGAAACAGTGGAATGTTAGTTTCAAATCTGTAATGACTGAGTCTAGTTATATGAGTATTTGTTTGCATCTAGCACAAAGAAGGGTGCATCACAGGTATTTGGTGAATAAATGAAATATTTCCCTAGTAAAACTAATCCTGAAGGCTTCCTGGTGGTCCAGTGGTTAAGAATCCACCTGCCAGTGCAGGGGACATGGGTTCAATCCCTGGTGGGAAGATCCCACATGCCGTGGAGCTACTAAGCCCATGTGCCACAACTTGTTCTCAAGCTCTACAACATGAGAAGCCACTGCAATGAGAAGCCTGTGCACCACAACAAAGAGTAGCCTGCACTCGTGGCAACTAGAGGAAGCCTGCATGCAGCAACAAAGACCCAGCACAGCCAAAAATAAATATGTAAATCTTAAAAAAAAAAAAAAAATGATCCTGAGCTGCACTATAATTCAAATAATTTAAGGTCCAAATAATTCATGTTGGACCCCTGATGTCACATATTGGTCTCCATTCAATTTATAAACAGTTTTTAGAATTATTTAGCTTGAATGTGCTATTTGCTGTCTATGGCCTGTAATTCAGTGTTCTTAATGTTTTTGGCAGGGTCACAGTCTTCATTAAGAATTTGATGAAAACTGTGAAGCTTCTTCCCAGACAAATTATACACCCATTTATACATCCATCCTTCCAGGATTTTATTTGTAAGATTAGGAGGTTCTTAGACCTCCCAGCCTCACTGTTCCTCGTTAGGGGGTTCCGTGGACCCTAGATTGAGAACTCATGAGAACAGTACTGAGATGAAACCATAATCAGTAGAGGACTAGAAAGCTCCTAAAATCTTGAATCCCTCTTTTCTCTCCATTAGTCCGAGCTCAGTGATGGCATTGCTGTCCTCGTGGGAAGCAACGATCGGGTCCAGGGGGTGATCAGCCAGCTGGAGAGCACGTGTAAGACGATTGAGGTGAGTCAAGTGGCTTCATGGGAGGGTAAGCCATGCCTAAGCTCCTGGGGTTTTGTGGTTACCTCGACACAACCGTAGAAATCCCTGCTCCAACATCTCAGTCTTATAGAATGACCTCCCTTCTGCATGCGTGCGTGCTAAGTTGCTTCAGTCATGTTCAACTCTTTGTGACCCTATGACCATAGCCCACCAGGCTCCTTTGTCCATGGGATTCTCTAGGCAGTGGTTGCCTTGCTCTCTTCCATGGGATCTTCCTGACCCATGGATCGAACCCACATCTCTTATGTCTCCTGCATTGGCAGGTGGGTTCTTTATCACTAGAGCCACCTGGGCAGCCCCAACCTCCTTCCTGATGTGTCTCTAAAATATTCACCTCCTGGCACAGGAAGAGAAGATACCCCATGAGGCAACAAGGTAGATTTTACCACATTTATCAAGGTGGTGGTTACATGTGGTGGTGTTTCTTGGGCAACCCCATTTTAAAGGGTTAGCTACAGGAAATAGCAATTTTGGTACTTCCCTGGTAGTCCAGTGGTTAAGACTTTGAACTTCCAATGCAGGGGCTCTGAGTTCAATCCTCTGAACTTCCAATGCAGGGGCTCTGAGTTCAATCCCTGGTCCAAGAACTAAGATCTCACATGCCACATGGCATGGCCAAATTTAAAATAAAAAATCAATTTCCAAGTAATGACAATGAGTGTTGTTATAGCAAAAATTTTTTGTGGGAATCCAAATGGTCTTAAGAAATGCTGTTTGGTACTTTAGAAAAGTTGTGTGCAGATCTGAGCTGCATGGTGTTGCTGTTCAGTCTCTAAGTCATATCCGATGTTTGCAACCCCATTGACTGTAGCCCACTGGGCTTCTCTGCACGTGGGATTTCCCGGGCAAGGATGCTGAAGTGGGTTGCCATTTCCTTCTCCAGGGAATCTTCCTGACCCAGGTACTAAACCTGCATCTCCTGCATTGGCAGACAGATTCTTTACTGCTGAGCCACCAGTGAAGCCCAGTGTTCCATTTACCTGTATTCTTACAAAATGTGTATTGCTATATGCATGTCTTTTAATTTTATAAATGGTATTATGTTATACTTCTCATTCTGCTTAATTTTTTTTTAATTAAACATTATGCTTTAAGATCCATTCACATGTACATACATTCCTTCAGTTTTCTTCTGGGAAAATAGAGCAAAGTATCCATTTAATAGAGTTTAACCATGAGAAGTTAAATAAGCGTAAGCATAATGCTTAGCACAGTGCCTGGCGTGTGGAGAGTGCCTGATAAATGCCCTAGTCTGACCATTTTATTGCTTGAAAGGCGAATTCTATCAAAAGGTAAAGGCGTGTTTCTAGATGACTTCAGGACATCATCCCATTTTAGATTTACATATCATTGAAGTCAGTATCCTCTCTTCTCCATACTCATATTCCTGAAAAGATTCATGATGGATTTGGAACTGGTTTATAGAAGGAAAGTTTCCTCTTGGTGAAGAGCTCAAAGAGATTCTGAAATGGACAAACTTTTTTTTTCCCCCTTTTTCCTTATTCGCAGAAAAGGCCAAATATGACTTTATCATTAGGCCATGAATCAGCACTTGGTATGGTACCACCCTGAGTCTTGAGTGTATAAATAGGAGTGTGTTGCTTGTGGGCAGTGAGTTCATCTCTATACCCATATCTACTCAGACCTTCATCCGAGACCTCAATCAGGGGAATAGGCTTTCTGTCTGGATGTTGAGGCTGCAAAACAAAAACAAGAAAAGCCCTGGGTGGCACACTGCCATTGAGCAAGTTCAAAGGTCTTAGCTCTATTTAGACAGCATCAGAGGACACTGAGGACGAAGAGAGACTTGACAGCAGGTTTTCTTCCTGGAGGCTGGTCAGTGGCACAGAAGGAAGCAGCTGGTTTTTCTTTCATTGAGAACAAGATGAGAAGGAACAGGTTTAGAGCTCTGCCCACAGGAAGGAGTTAGTGTCAATATCAGGATGAACTTTCTGGCAATGAAGGTCAGCATTATCACCCCTCTTATTCCTAATAAAAACACTGGGTGAATAGACACTCTTTTACAAGTACTTTCACAGTTCCCTGGAGGAACGTGTGTCATCGTCCCCCTCCAGGCTTCAAAATGAGTCTGCAAATTGGTATGTGGGTGTGTTAAGTCACTCAGTCGTGTCCGACTCTTTGCGCCCCCATGGACTGTAGCCCACTAGGCTCCTCTGTCCATGGAGTTCTCCAGGAAAAGATACTCAAGTGGGTTGCTATTCCCTTCTCCAGGGGATCTTCCCAACCCAGGGATCGAACCCGGGTCTCCTGCATTGCAGGTGTTCTTTACCTTCTGAGCCACCAAGGAATTGATAGGAGGTTTAAAAGTGTCTATCCCTTTTACTTGTTTAATTCAGTTTTGGAATTTTAACTTAAAAAAGTGGTATATAAACAGGGCAGAATGTCTGCATTCATAAATAACTCCAGATACATTCAGAGGGGGAAAAATGCCAGAAACCCAAAGTCTAAGAGCAGTAAATAGTGGGACTACAAGTGCTTTTCAAGGCCTTTCTTACATATTCCTGCCTTCTCATGTTTCTAAAATGAGCCTGAGATTTTTAAAATAGCCAGTAGAGTAAGGGGATAAAGAATACATGAATGAATATGGCTCAGATAAGCACAGTTCTTTCAGATCAGTTTAAGTGGCTCACCTGGAAATGTAGGGGTTGGCTCAGAGCCCCAGGAGATCTCAGACTTTATGATTCCTACCTGGGCTCCAAAATCACTGCAGATGGTGACTGCAGCCATGAAATTAAAAGACACCTGCTCCTTGGAAGAAAAGCTATGACCAACCTAGACAGCATATTAAAAAGCAGAGATATTACTTTGCCAACAAAGGTCTATTTAGTCAAAACTGTGGTTTTTCCAGTAGTCATGTATGGATGTGAAAGTTGGAAAATGAAGAAAGCTGAGCACCAAAGAATTGATGCTTTTGAACTGTGGTGTTGGAGAAGACTCTTGAGAATCCCTTGGACTGCAAGTCCATTCTAAAGGAAATCAGTCCTAAATATTCATTGGAAGTACTGATGCTGAAGCTCGAACACTTTGGCTACCTGATGTGAAGAAATGACTCACTGGAAAAGATCCTGATGCTGGGAAAGATTGAAGGCAGGAGGAGAAGGGGACAACAGAGGATGAGATGGTTGGATGGCATCACCGACTTGATGGAGATGAGTTTGAGTAAGCTCTGGGAGTTGGTGATGGACAGGGAAGCCTGGCATGCTGCAGTCCATGGGGTCACAAAGAGTTGGACACGACTGAACTGTCTGAACTGATGCAAATATCCTCCATTTGAAGAGGTCTTGTGTGCAGAGACACAGTTATAGACGGCCCCACCGTGCACCTGGGATCACTAAGGTGACAGTCTGCAGAGCCAGGGCCACCTCCCAGGCCCACCAGCAGGTCAGCACATAGTGAAGCACACCCCTGCCAAGCAGGTGAATTCTGTACCAGGGCCAGGGTCCCAAAGTGTCTCTTTCTTCTGTCCTTCCTGGCTTGGTCGTTTTCCTTTCTGGCTCCGTTCACCACCTGCCTGGAAACATCTTCTGAGAAGCCATGCATGGCTCCCAGCCAGAGGGTGGGGCACAGTTGTTGAAGCATTCTCTTTTCTGATTGATGAAGAGCCCCGCAGGGACAGGAACTAGAGCAGCCCTAGGGGTGGGCACCATCCTTCCCTAATTACATGCCCTCTCCTTGTGGGGCCCTGACACTTGCCCTTTGAGTGTAGCCCATTCCTTGTGATGTCGAATTTTGTCCCTAATCATGTAATGTCTTGCAGGGTTAGGCTGGGCAAGCACCTGGCCTAGGACCAGCCCCTGAGATGCTGAGCTTAGAGTCAGACCCACTCGGGATTCTTGTTATGCTTTACAAACCATGTGTGCCGCTGATGTGAGCTTGAGTGGCGATGGGAATGGCTTTGAGATGGATTGCGGTCATGAAGGGCAATCTGAACTGCATTGTGGGGAGTGGCATTCCCTTTTTGCTGTGGGCTGAAGGTAGATGGAGGAACTGTGGTCTTCTCAGTCTTCCTGGCTCTGAGACATTCTCAGAGCTCGCAATGGCAGGTTGTTGGAGGGCCTTCTGGGCTGTTCTAGACAAGCCCAGCATGATCTAAAGCTGCATTTACCTCTCCAGACCTGGAGCTCTTCTGGGATGGACTGGGACAGGAGAGGAGGCTGCTGGTGGGGGTGGAGAATTGCACTGCCTCAGGAGCTCTCTGCTTCCAGAAACATGTGCTTGACTTTCATTCCTCATTCCTGGAAAATGTTCCTTCCCTCTTGTGTTTACCAAAGGCACCTATCCTGTTATTCTTTGGTACTCAGTTGTGTCTTACTCTTTTTGACTCCATGGACTGCAACACACCAGGCTTCCCTGTCCTTCACCATATCCCAGAGTTTGCTGAAACTCATGTCCATTGATTTAATGATACCATCCAACCATCTTGTCCTCTGTCATGCCCCTCTCTCTTACCCTCAATCTTCCCCAGCATCAGGGTCTTTTTTAATAAATCAGCTCTTTGCATCAGGTGGCCATAGCATTGGAGCTTCAGCTGCAGCATCAGTCCTTCCAATGAATATTCAGGGTTGATTTCATTTAGGATTGACTGCTTTGATCTCCTTGCTATCCAAGGGACTCTCAAGAGTCTTCTCCAGCACCACAATTCGAAAGCATCAATTCTTCGGTGCTTGGCCTTCTTTATGGTCCAACTGTCACATCCATACATGACTACTGAAAGGTCACCAGAAAACCAATAGAGCAGGCTATTCGCACTAGCCCTCCCCAGGCAGCCAGGCTAGAAATAATCTTGTTCTGTGTGGATGTCCATCTAGCGGAAATAGCTAAAAATATTTGATCTTGAGCTTTTCCAGTATCTGAAAATGCCCACCTTTAATAAAATCCTCAAATGATTTTGCAATGAAAACAAATCCATTATATTTCCAAAACAGTGATTTTTTTTTTTTCTTTTTTTGGCTGCACTACACAAGCATGCGGGATCTTAGTTTCCTGACCAGGGACTGAACCCATGTCCACTTCATTGGAAGTACAGAGTCTTATCCACTGGATTGCCAGAGAAGGTCCTCCAAAACAGTGGTTTTACCTGAAGAGCTTTGAGAAATTGTCCATGCAGTTACAAACATGAAGTAATGAATATAATAACAATCATTTTAATAACCAGGCCAGAATTTTTAAAGCAGCCTAACAGATGCTTAAAGAACATATTTCAGAGGTTTGAATTTTAGCTGTGCCACTTAATGATATAACCTTGGGCAAGTTACTTCTGCTTCCTGTCCCTCACCTTCCTCATTGGTACAGAAGGGTTAATCAACTTTCTTTACAGTGTTGCTGTGATCACTAAGTGGGGTGAGAGGCACATGCTGGGGGCTCCCAAAGTGTCACCTTGTATTGTTCTCACACTCCACTTGGAAAGAGCACACCTCACCTAATGATGCTAATAATTGTTTGAGCTACTGGAGCATCTTTTAAATGGTGTTAGAATAAGACTTCAAGATCTTGACCAATTATGATGGCAGGGTGAAGCAACTCCCTGCAGTGGGAAAATGTGAAAATGAATGGAAGTAGATATTAGCTCTATGCTTTGGGGCTTTGTGATAACTTGAAATATTGGCGACAGAGGGAGGCTGGGCCCCTTCCAGGAAAGGTGCCAACAACTCTCAACAGCAGACTGGAGTGAGTGAAACAGCTGCTTGGCTGGTCTTGAGCTGGTCTTGTGGTTTCAGTGAATCGAGGGGCTCAAGTCAGGGCAGGTACACCTGACCCTCAGCCTTTTCTCAAGGATCTTCTAAATGATCTGGAATAGCCCAGAAAACCTCTAATGCCAGGATCCCCTTAAGTTATAGCATAATTATTCTTCCGACATGAAGTGGGTGGCAACACCATGTGGTGGGAAAGAGCCTAAGTTTGGGAGTCCTGAGACCCCTGGCCATTGAACAGAGTTCTTCTGCTAACACTGCACAGAGGTGCTGAGCTGGTGGGGGAGAGGCTGAACACCAGCCTATGTCCCTCGAGGGGCGGTGGTTTTCTAATTTGTCTGCCCCTTTTCTAGGGAAGCCTGTCAGAGACCAGGGTTATCCTCCTATAGTCTGCATTCATGGGGCTTCTCTCCTGTGTTCATGACTAGAATTGGGCTTTACCAATGAGGGGTTGGACTTGAATTCTTCAGGAGTATCATCCTACTTTAATATAGTTCTTTCCTGAGCATGATTAACCTACTGTCTGATTTGGGGTGGGTGTCGAGGGGAGAAGGAATGAAACCCTGTTTGGCTTAATGATGGTAATTTGGAGGTACTGTATGTCAAATGAGGCTAGGTGGACCCTTCCAGACCCAGAGCTGCTGTTTTGAACAAAGTGTCTGGAAAGTTGAGGAATGTGATGGAGATATGAATGGGCTGGGTCGAGTCACAGTTGCTCAGTGACAAGTGGTGGGCTCAGAGCTTATCTTCAGCTCTATTTTGGTCCCAGAGTCATGCACCTTACATGGCAAGAGCAGTAGACACAATTGTCTTAGGCTTTCCTGTCATGGCCATGGCACAGTCCCAAGCTGGGGCTGATGTCACTGGGCTAGAATGTATAATTCACATTTCAGTGCTGTCGATGATCATTCTGAAACTTGCCCCACGTGGAAAAAAGTGTTTTATGTATAAAGAGGCACTTCACAGTCTGAAAACCCCAAATATATCCACATTTAGCTGAAGTTGTAGAGCCTTTGGAACTGCAGAGTCAGAAGGGACCTTAGCAATCATGTAAGCCCATCTATTATTGTACAGATTAAAAAAAACCAAACCTGTGCTGAGTTAAATGTTGTCCCTGAAATTGCCTGGCTTTTTTTTTTTTTTTTTGCCTAGCTGTTTTTTGCTGTTTTCTTTTGAGTGTTGAATGAAGAAGAGGTGTTGAGAATCCCCTTAATACATGCCTTTGGAAGAGAACACTTTGATAGAAACGTGTGAGTGAGGGCTGAGGATTCCTAAATACAAGTCATATATCATTCATTCATCCAGTTGTTCAGATCGTGTTCCTCACATGCACATTATATACCATATTCTGACACATAATGCTGTGAAATAGTGATGAGATAAACAGAAAAAATAAATGTTCCTGCTCTCAAAAAGGGTTTATTACAGAGGAGGAGTTTAGACAGTAAGACAAACAAATAAGATTGTTTTCAGAGAGGAATAAATGCCAGGGGAAAGGGTGAGCCAATGAAAAGTTTGTAAGGCCCCCCTCAGACAACCATTTTGCCTTTTTGCATTTCCTTTTCTTGGGGATGGTCTTGACCCCTACCTCCTGTACAATGTCACGAACCTCCATCCATAGTTCTTCAGGCACCCTATCAGATCTAATCCCTTGAATCTATTTCTCACTTCCACTGTATAATCGTAAGGGATTTGATTTAGGTCATGCCTGAATGGTCTAGTAGTTTTCCCTACTTTCTTCAATTTAAGTCTGAATTTGGCAATAAGGAGTTCATGATCTGAGCCACAGTCAGCTCCTGGTCTTGTTTTTGCTGGCTGTATAGAACTTCTCCATCTTTGGCTACAAAGAATATAATCAATCTGATTTTGGTATTGACCATCTGGTGATGTCCATGTATAGTGTCTTTTCTTGTGTTGTTGGAAAAGGGTGTTTGCTGTGACCAGTATGTGCTCATGGCAAAACTCTGTTAGCCTTTGCCCTGCTTCATTCTGTACTCCAAGGCCAAATTTGCCTGTTATTCCAGGTATTTCTTGACTTCCTACTTTTGCATTCCAGTCCCCTATAATGAAAAGGACATCTTTTTTGGGTGTTAGTTCTAGAAGATCTTGTAGGTCTTCATAGAACTGTTCAACTTCAGCTTCTTCAGCACTGATCGAGGCATAGACTTGGATTACTGTGATATTGAATGGTTTGCCTTGGAAATGAACAGAGATCATTCTGTTGTTTTTGAGATTGCATTGAGTATCGCATTTCAGACTCTTTTGTTGACTATGATGGCTATTCCAATTCTTCTAAGGGAGTCTTGCCCATGGTAGTAGATATAATGGTCATCTGAGTTAAATTCACCCATTCTAGTCCATTTTAGTTCACTGATTCCTAAAACGTCGATCTTTACTTTTGCCATCTCATATTTGACCACTTCCAATTTGCCTTGATTCATGGACCTAACATTCCAGGTTCCTATGCAATATTGCTCTTTATAGCATCAGACTCTACTTCCATCACCAGTCACATCCACAACTGGGTGCTGTTTTTGCCTTGGCGCCATCTCTTCATTCTTTCTGGAGTTATTTCTCCACTGATCTCCAGTAGCATACTGGGTACCTACTGACCTGGGGAGTTCATCTTTCAGTGTCCTGTCTTTTTGCCTTTTCATACTGTTCATAGGGTTCTCAAGGCAAGAATACAGAACTGGTTTGCCATTCCCTTCTCCAGTGGACCATGTTTTGTCAGAACTCTCCACAATGACCCATTTGTCTTGGGTGGCCTTACATGGCATGGCTCATAGTTTCTCTCAGTTAGATAAGGCTGTGGTCCATGTGATCAGATTGGTTAGTTTTCTGTGATTGTGGTTTTCAGTCTGTCTGCCCTCTGATGGAGAAGGATAAGAGGCTTATGTAAGCTTCCTGATGGGAGAGACTGACTGAGGGGGAAACTGGGTCTTGTTCTGATGGGTGGGGCTGTACACAGTAAATCTTCAGTACATTTTCCAGTAGTCATGTATGGATGTGAGATTTGGACTATAAAGAAAGCTGAGCACTGAAGAATTGATGCTTTTGAACTGTGGTGTTGGAGAAGACTCTTGAGAGTCCCCTGGACTGCAAGTGCATCCTAAAGGAAATCAGTCCTGAGTATTCATTGGAAGGACTAATGCAAAGCTGAAACTCCAATACTTTGGCCAGCTGATGCAAAGAACTGATACACTGGAAAAGACCCTGATGCTGGGAAAGATTGAAGGCAGGAGGAGAAGGGGAAGACAGAGGATGAGATGGTTGGATGGCATCACCGACTCGATGGACATGAGTTTGAGTACACTCCGGGAGTTGGTGATGGACAGGGAGGCCTGGCGTGCTGCAGTCCATGGGGTCACAAAGAGTCGGACACAACTGAGCAGCTGAACTGAACTGATTGAATGAAGGAAAAGTTAATGATAAAACCTAATAACGCTGCTTTGATTGGTAGGCTATCTCCCTACTCTTTAGTATATGATCATCTATTGTTGATTTTTTTTTTCATGAAAAAGCACCCATTTGCAGTCACACATCTTATTTTTTCTTATTTCCACTAAAATGTAAGAATGGCTAAAAATTAGAGCCTGTCAATTTTAACATTTCTATAAAGGCAACATCTAAACAATGTTTTTAAGATAAATATTCTAGGTTACCTACTCGCTTCTAAAGAAACAACCAAATGACTACTTGATTTTTTTTTTCTTTTCATCTAGATGTTATGGCATTGGTTAGAAACCGTTAGTCTACCTATCATTACCATTTCTATGTAAGCAAAATATTCTTCCCTTTATATCCTCATCCCTTTTTGGTATATTTTACACCATACTGACTTCTCTCTACAGACGGGATGGATTTTGTGTGTGTGTGTGTGTGTGTGGCTGCCCCACGTTGCATGTGAGATCTTAGTTCCCAGACCAAGGATCAAATCTGTGCCCATTGTGGTGGAAGCACAGAGTCTCAACCGCTGGACCACCAAGGAAGTCCTGGGATGAATTTTTACTTTCATTAAGGTATTACAGACATCTTTAATTTGTTCTTCTATATAAATAAATATAAATGCTACTGTCTCTAGCAGACCCAGGAGGAAGGTCAAATCGCAGTCAGAGGCTTTGCATCGAATATTCTTGGAGGCCAACACCTAGTGTATTTATGATGGAAGTTACTTCAATTGTTAAACACACTCATGTAGAAACACATGTGTGTGGGTGTGCATGCATGTGCGTGCACACACACACACACACACACACACATACCACACCACACTACACTATACTCATAGGAACCACAGGCATCATATTTGAAAAAGTGAAAGTGTTACTTGCCCAGTTGTGCAGACTTTATGTGACCCCATGGACTCCTCTGCCAGGCTCCTCTGTCCATAGAATTCTTCAGGCAAGAATACTGGAGTGGGTAGCCATTCATTTCTCCAGGGCATCTTCCTGACCCAGGGATCGAACCTGGGTCTCCCACATTGAAGGCAGATTCTTTACCATCTGAGCCACCAGGGAAGTCTAGAATATTTGAAAAAGTAAACTTGAAAGTTCATAAAGTATATGTCTTGATTCAGTTAGTACACAGAAAAGTGGGGGAGGTACCCAGCCTGGAACTGGGCTTAAAGATGTATGTCTTCTTCCTCAAATAAATGAAAAGCTATGACAAAAACAAGGAGAAATCTTTGAGATGGGGACTTTTTTTTGTGCAGAAGAGATAAACATGGTTACTATCATGCTTTTGCAGCTAACAGCTGTCCTTTAAAGTGTGCTGTCTGCCAGCATTTTGATAATGCAGAGGTTCACATGTTTTCCATTCCATTTTTAGGTTGCTAGAAAGACTATGTTGAAAGCGTTCCAGGTCCACATTTACAAAGGCACAGTGGGTACTGACATCAGAGTAATCACTATCAGTAGCAAGGTGGCCTCTGAGAGTGGTTTTTTGTTGTTTTTTTCTTTCCCATAGCGTATACACCTATTCCCTAATTACCTCAGGGGGCAAGTTGATAAACTGAAGTGTTTGATGTTCACTGACTTTCACGGCAGTTTGAAAGTCTCGTAGCCCAGAAAGATGGAGGGTTGACCATGCTAATATCTCATGTGTTGCTTCTACCTCAGAGTATGTGCAAAAAATAGAATTTCTATTTCTCATTTGAATATGACATTAGGTTAACCTGAACATCTTAAGTGAATTTCTAAAATTTTGTATACCAATTTCATAATTCCAAAAAACAAGTATGTGTTTTTCCCATTTCAGAAACAGAGTTGTCTAACTCTTACATATTTTATATAGAATTATATAAAGGCACATTCAGCAAGAGGAAAAAAAAAAACAGAAGTGAAGTTTTCCTCTTAGAAAGTAGAAAATACAGTGATTTTTCTCCCATCCACCTGAACACTGGGAAAGTATGACAAGTTTTTTGATTTTACAATGCCTGATATCTAGTAAGCACTAGTGAATCTTGTTAAAAGAATTATAATGAATATGCTTCTGAAACAATTTGAGGTTCCTTGCCTGTAAAAGCCTACTTTCAGCTTTCAGCATGGTAGCTTTGTGAAGAGGCATATATTTAGTTCATAAGTGGTTCACATACATTTTTTTCAAATCAAAGCAAACCACAGCTATTTGGTTGGAGTAGCAAGGACCCAAGAGTTCAGAAACCTTGGCTATATGTGAGGCACCAATCTAAATGGCAGATGACTTGAGAAAGTGACTTAACTCCGCTAGATTTCAGTTTCCACATGAGTGAAATGATTGGTTTGGAGCAGGTTACTTCTGAGAGGCCGGGCTTCCCAGGTGGCGCTAATGGTAAAGAACCCACCTGCTAATGCAGGTAGTCATGAGATGTGGGTTTGATCCCTGGGTCAGGAAGATTCCCCTGGAGGAGAGCATGGCAACTCACTCCAGTATCCTTGCCTGGAGAACCCCATGGACAGAGGAGCCTGGCAGCCTGCAGTCCATAGGGTTACACAGAGTTGGACACAACTGAAGCGACTTAGCACACATTCACTCACTTCTGATAGTCCACCTAGCTTCAAAATTCTACAACTGAATGGCTCATATTAAGGAAAACGGAATCTAAATTTCACAAACATTGACATAGTGCCTACTGTATGCTAGGCAATATTATGAGTGCTTTACACCATACATAGTCATATCATAATAATAAAGTACACACTGTGCATGGGGTAGCATTTTGGATACTGTAAAGTATAAGCAAATGATAGTTGCTGTTTAAATGACAGTACTTTTATTAAAGGTCAATATAATACAAATCATTTTTTAAAAGCAGACTAAAGGGCTTCCCCAGTGTCTCACTGGCAAAGAATCCACTTGTCAATGCAGGAGACATGGATCGATCCCTGGTCTAGGAAAATTCCACATGCTGTGGAGCAACTAAGTCCATGAGCCACAGCTACTGAGCCCACGCACCTAGAGCCCGGGAGCCACGACTAGAGAAGCCACCACGATGGGAAACCCACGCACTGCAACTAGAGAATGGCGCCTGCCACAACTATAGAAAAGTCTGCACAGCAACAAAGACCCAGCACAGCCAAAAATAAATAAATAAAATTAATTTTTTTAAAAGAGCAGGATATTAACAGAAATAATATAATATAGGAATAAAGTAGTTCTTCCATTTAAACAACTCAATGTCAGATGGCTGACATAAGCTATCTAATTTTTATCTGACTAAGAGAATACTTAGTCACTTATTTGACTAAGAGAATCCCACCTGACTGGGATTCTCAAGCGGCTTAGTGGTAAAGAATCTGCCTATAATGCAGGAGACACAGGTTTGATCTCTGGGTCGGTAAGATCCCCTAGAGGAGAGCATGGCAACCCACTCCAATATTCTTACCTGGAGAATCCCATGGACAGAAGGGCCTGGTGGACTACAGTCCGTGGGGTCACAAAGAGTTGGACACAACTGAGCGACTAAACCACCACCACTGCCACACTTAAACTGAGTCCTGTCCACATTTAAAACCATGTCTATGAAATTCTCCACTTATAAAACACAAGATTGAAAAATAATCCAGGGGATTTCCTGTCAGTCTAGTGCTTAGGATTCAGCATTTTCACTGCCCTACCCTGGGTTCAGTCCCTGGTCAGGGAACTCAGATCCTGCAAGCTGCATGACTCATCAAAAAGAAAAAAAAAATCATCCATCCACTTAGCCAATTTGATTGATTTGGGATAGTCTTAAGCAGCAAGTATGATAAAAATGGGATTTTCAACACATGAACACAGTAGGTATGTATACCGAAAGGATAGCCTAAGGGGAAAGAAAAAAAATATCCTACATAAGTGAAGTTTCTTTTCTCCTGAAATGTCCATGTAATTTCTCCAGACGCTCTGAACACTTTCTAACATTAGCTAACCCAACTAACAGGAATGCTGCAGAAAACAGAAACAGGAACTCTGTGAGAAGTTTGATTACCTGTATGGCATCTTGGAGGAGAGGAAGAATGAAATGACCCAAGTCATCACCCGAACCCAAGAGGAGAAGCTGGAACACGTCCGTGCTCTCATCAAAAAGTATTCTGACCATTTGGAGAATGTGTCAAAGTTGGTTGAATCAGGGATACAGTTCATGGATGAGCCAGAAATGGCAGTGTTTCTGCAGGTAAGTATCCCTCTGGCCCCAGAGGAAACAAACCAAGACGGTGGGTGCTGAAGAAGGACTGTTACTGAATTTTCAATATTTTCTGTACATCTCACTTAGATCTATCTTCTCAACTTATATCTCCATCTGTTTAAACTATTTCGCAAGCATATATTTAAGGGACCATAGCATTGCTTAAATATAAGAGGGATCTGGTATAGAAAACAGTAGTTATTTACAGCATTTAAAAACTAAGCTATGAGATGTTCAAGAGTCAGTAAAGGAAAGAATTCAATCTCAACACGTCCTTGATGAAAACAATTTAAGTAGGCATGTCTTTTGTTTGCTTCCACAGAATGCCAAAACCCTGTTACAAAAGTAAGTAATTTTCATTTTGTGAAAAAAAGTATATCTTTCATTTTTACCCAAGGCCATCAAACTTTACACAGTGACAGAAAGTGGGAACTTGTCTTTTTGCAGAATTTCTGAAGCATCGAAGGCATTTCAGATGGAGAAAATAGAACACGATTATGAGAACATGAACCACTTCACAGTCAACCTCAATAGAGAAGAAAAAATAATACGTGAAATTGATTTTTACAGAGGTTTGTTATTCTTGTGACCATTTGCCCAAAACTGCAGGTGTGTGAAAGTGGCAGAAGGTTTTGGTGGGAGGAAAGGGGGATTCAGGATCATCTCCAGAATGGATGTCGACAACTTCACAAGGATCATAATCCAACATGAAGCTCTATTTCTTGACAGAATCAAACAGTTTGTGGATGGTGTTTATTTAGCTTTGCCTACAGTGCTTGTTATCATTCTGTTATAGGACATTAACTCTGGGTCATCAAATATTTAATAATTGATGGTGATGACAATGTCTCAGCTTCAACTGTACACAACTTGTTAGCTATTATGATAATGATGTAAAGTGTCATCAGCTGTAAGGTTAAGGATGAGATAAAAATAAAACATGGAAGACACTTGGATTTAGATACTGTACCATTAGCACTTTCACTTAAATATTACAGGACAAGAAAAGTGAGTGAGTCATAGAGTGAATCATAGAGTAAGTCACACCTGGAAATAAAACTGAGGCTATGTGATCAGATGTACTCAATGAGTTATAAACACATCCCTCTCATTTGGCCCAGAAATCCCACTCTTGGAAATTGATCCTGATGAGATGGTTGAAAAGAGGAGCTCAGTTAGATGATAAGGCTCCTTGGCTAGACCACTGTAATGCCATGGATTTATATCAATGTCCATAGACATAACTTTAGAAGTAAATCTTCAGGATGGATCTTCTTTAAAAATTACTTAATATTGTCTATCATTAATATTGCCTGAAGAAATATTAAAATCAATGGGTTACAGTGGGATGAATTGGGAGAATTGGGGTTGATATATATACTCTATTGATACTATGTATAAGACAGGTAGCTGAGAACCTACTGTATAGCAAGGAACTCAACTCAGCATGCTGTGGTGACCTAAATGGGAAGGAAATCCATACAAGAGGGGATAGACATATACTTATGGCTGATTCACTTTGCTGTACAGCAGAAACTAATACAACATTATAAAGCAGCTATACTCCAATAAAAATTAATTTTAAAATAAACCACATTGAAGACAGGCCAAAAAAAAAAAAAAAGATCAGTGGGTTACAAAGAGTCATGGCGTTAACTGTGGCAAAAATCATCCTTCACTGAACAAAGGAGGTGAGCAATTAAATAGGACCAGGGTTTTGTGTGTCTTCTGACATAAGGAAGAGATTTGCTTTTCCATTTAATTTGACAGAAAAAAGTAAGCGGCAGTCCCAGCCCTCCAGGAAGTGGCAGACGTGACACAGCATGATAGACATGGGAACAGGCTCTGGGGGTCAGGCGGATGGTGCACCGTGGTGGTGAGGGCCACACTTCGTACTGGGGAGGGGAGCAAGCAGGGTGGTGATGACTGGGACCACTTGCACAGCATCATGTCCACATTTAACTGGAAGTGCAAGCCCCCTGCTGCTGTCGAGTATCTGATGGAGAGGATTTCGTAGCCCTGACCTTAATCTGAGCTACAAATATTGGCCAGTCATGTTTTTCATGGCTGCAGTGGTGATTATAACAATATGAAAACGCATTACCTTATCAGAGGATGAAGACGAAGAAGAAGAGGGAGAAGAAGGAGAGGGAGAAGGAGAAGGTGAAGAAGAGGGAGTAGAGGTGGAAGAGGTGGAAGACGTCCGGACTGAGTCATCAGGGGGAAATGAAAGTCCAGAGAAAGGCTTGGAGCCCTCTCCCCCGACCTCGGAGCTCCAGGCTGCCCCTGAGGCCCCTCCGGTTTCCTCTCCGGACCCCCCTCCAGCCCTGCTACCTGCTGTGGAAGCCCCCGTGACACAGGTAACTCAGTTCTGAGTTTCCTCTTACAGGACACGCAGGTGTGCCTCCTTGCTGAGGAGCTCAAACAATTTATTCTACCTCAAGGAAAGGAAACGCTACACCCAGGCGTTTGTATATGGAGGACACGAGATTTCAGGGCCATTACAGTGTTAGGGAGAGAGTCCTCTAGGGCATTCAGCAGGGTCTTTGTGGTTATAACTGGTTGGCAAGACTTGGTTTCATATAATTTTCCCATCCTCAAATCTGAGGCAATCTATGGCAATTGTCTATGTGTGTGTTAACATATGAATTCATAGAGAGCTGAAAGCATGGCATTGACTCTTAGTATAGATCCAGGGTATCGGTTGAGAGATAAAAATGGTTATATTTTCAGAACTTTGAATTTTCTGTAGGTAGTAAAACAAAATAGAGGAACCATGCTAGTTTATGTTCCTGTTGCTTACCCTGAAACAGAACTATAGCCTTTGGTTAATGGGCAAATAAATGAAGCTGAGGTTTCCTATGTCTCTGTCATTTGATGAGATGATGTGTTGATAGAATTCTTTTTAAAAATTTCTTAGGAAATTAGCTCATCCCAGACACTGTCTGTGGCTGTCCTGTGGCTGATTTTATGTTTTCTAAGATGTCACTGTTTGGTTCTCAAGCCTCTGTAATGACTACATGACACCTTTGACAGGTCCCAACCTGTTGAGTTTGTGGGCAATGAAGACTTACACACACACAAAAAAGTCCTGGTTTCAAAGTGGATTGGAATTATCTATAGAAACAAAACTGCCAAGAGGGAACTCAGAGATGGAATTATATCTTATGCTCTGTCTACATAGGAAACTAAGCTAAAAGACTATAATTCCTGGAATCTTGAAATTCTGGGTGTACCAACTGCACTGAAATCTAAAGGGATATGATAATTAAATGAGAGTTGGGTTTGATCAATTAGATTTCAATTTGGGGTTTGAGAAAAGAGGTTTTGGGGGACCCACACATAATACAAAAAATTAATTCTGGTCAATAGTTTGCCCTTTCCTCTATTATCTGATATTTTATAAGCAAACTTTGTTCGAGGCTTCTGCTATCTACCTGACCAAGGCCATAGTCTAGTGAAAGACAAGCCCAGGAAAGAAGAGGGGGCACAAACAGATGCCGAGACAAGAATGCTGGCAGCATTCTTTGCGCTGAGCCCTTGCGGAGGGTGGGCTGAGCTGAAACACGCACTAGATCGCGCCCACATACAGAGAGCTATCCCTTTGCAAGCCTGAAGGGAACTAAAATCCACTGCTTTTCTCTTTTTTTGCTTTTGAATTTATCCATCCTGTGAAGGGGGAGGTGGTGCCCACTGGCTCCCAGCAGACCACAGAGTCTGAAACTCCAGTCCCAGCAGCAACGGACACTGCGGATCCCTTACTTTACCCTAGTTGGTATAAAGGCCAGACCCGGAAATCCACCGCCAACTCACCTTCCGCCCCAGGGAGCGGAAGTCTCGGGCGTGTAGGGCCTTCAGGTTCCAAGGATGTGCATGCGCGGAAGGCTGAAGGGGCGGAAGCCGCAGCCAGGGAGAGGGCAGCAGTGAGTGGTAAGGATGCTAGCTCACCTGCCGCTACTTCTCAGGTTAGTGTCAATGAATGCTCTGGGGTCTGAATGCTCCCTACGCCGCCTGGTCCCGCTGGGATGACAGCAAGGAGGAAGGGCTTCTGAAGGGGCGGACAGAACCTGGGGCCTGGGGGATAAGGGGAACGACTCATCTACCCCAAGTTGGCTTGTTTTTCTAAACTTGACATGAAGTGAAAGAGACACCAATTTGACTTCACTCTGCCCGAGCGGCAACTTCACACCTGGTTGCCCAGGGGTTGGGAGTGCAAGCAGGCCTGGCTCCTAGGCATGCAGGTGAAAGCTGCTTGTCTGTAGTGACTGGCTGGCATCCCTGGTTCTCCTCTGCACTGGCCAATGGCCCTTGGTGGGCCTTTTCTGCGTCCTCTCTGAGCTTCCAAAGACTAATCACTTGCTTCTGTGTCGTTCCCAACACCCAGCAGGCACGTTTGAGTCAAGTTCTATGTCGGCTCTGGAAAATAACCTCTGATTCTTGGGTTTTGGTTTTGGGAGTGTGCTGGTGAAGGCTGGACAAAGACAGTTTTGGCTTAATTAAACCGGTGCTTCCTACGCATGTGCTCCTGGGAGCAGGAAAGCACAGACTTCCCTCCTTTGCAATTTTTTAAGGGGTCATTTAATATCTTTTTTTTCTTATCAAAATGCAAGTTTGAAGTTCATTTCTTCTTCCTAACACTGGGCTAGATGTTTGCATGGCTCAAAGATTCCATAGAAGAAATCTTCTACAATTTCTTCACAAGGAAGAATGTTCATGGTTACTGCATACCCATGAATATTCTTAAATGAAGTGTGAGTGTTGCCCAGACAGGGGCTGGCGGAAAAAATATGCTCGAGTTCCGTGCTCCTGGGTCATCAGGTGATTTCAACAACAAACAGCATTTTTTCAAAAATCATAAAATTCTTACTGTCTTGACTATCTGCTCAAGTAAACCTTGATTTCCATGAGGTAATAAATGGAAATGATTTTTGGAAAATTCAAAGACGGATGTGCTTTCGTGCTATGTATTTATTTTCATGAATGAAAAATGACAAAAAAGATATGTTTGGTGTGAGGAAACCTTTGAAGGTTGTTTTAGGTTGTAAAAAAAAGTGGAGTAGAAAGTTTTCTAAAAGACAGATGGGAAGTTTATTTCTAGAAAGTTTATGGGATTCCTTACATATTTAGTGAACGTTGAATCGGGCAGAAAAACAGTAATACAATAACCCAAGATAGGAGCACACTTGAAATGAAAATGAAAAATCCATTTGATTGAGGATGAAAATATTATTTGTGATAATATTGGTGAAGCTTTCTTCTTGTTTTCTCACAGGAGTTAGGAATCTGCCTAGCACTTTTGGCTTTTCTTATACTTCACTACATCTGGCGTCAGATTCAATGCTTGATTTTTACTTTAATGGGTAGGAAATCTTTTCTTTTCCCTTGACTAACATCTCATGTAGCTCTTCCATAATGTTTCTCTTCTGTAGGCCCAGAGATGAATTTCTCCCCCAATTCTGAGGCTCTGCCAATCTAAAAAGAACCAAGTTCCCAAGCACTACTTGTGGCCTCACGGCCCCTTCCTGAGGAGAATCACTCCGTCATCTAATCCTGCATGGAAGGGGATCCTGACTCAGAACAAGACTCATTGGGCAATTATTCAGTATTTCCAGTGGGAGTGGAACCTCCATAATAGCCATTGAAAGTATTAGTCACTCAGTCCTGTCCAACTCTTTGCGACCCCATGGACTGTAGCCCACCAGGCTCCTCTGTCCATGGGATTCTGCAGACAGACTAGTCATTAGAGGAGGCCATTTTCCAAAGGTGTCTAGAATGCTATGAGGAGTCTGTGCTCTCTTAGATGGATGACCAGCAAAGGCCTCATACAGGACTATGCAGGTTTCCATCAGTTCGGTAGCAGCATATATTCTGCCTCACCAGAGAGGTGCCCAGGTGGGCAGGTAACTTCATTGATGGGCAGGTGGACCAGGTGACTGCTGGTTCTTTCTGCACTCTCAAGAGTCCACAGTGTCTCTCCTAAGAGAGGGGAGCCTGGGTGCAGTCACATGGGGGGCATTTCAGCCAAGTGAGATCTAAACGACTAAGGAGCCAGAGGGCCAATGTTCATCTACTAGCTATAACAAATTAGAACCAAAGAAAAGTCATAAAGCCAACAGACAGTATATTATTTTTGGTATGTTGTCTCATAGTCAAGCTTTTTCTTGATGACTGTTAGGAGGTTTAGGGACTAATCATCTTACTCCTTTCATAACCTTTTGAATATTATCAGCTTCGTGAATCATATTTAAAGATTTAAACCCCACGTACTTTTGACATGACCCTGCTGGACCTGAGACCCAGCTCCCTGTGCCTGTAGCTCAGAAGTGATCCAGGGTGACTGGAGCTGAAAGGGCTCAGCTATTTCTGGCTCGCTGACTTTTCCCGGGTTGACACTGACTCTTCTGGAAGCTCCCCTCATAGCTCCTTTCTGCCTCCTTAGCTGTCTACTCAGTGATAGCAGTAGGTTCTCCATGGGTCCTTGTCATGCCTATAACTGTGTGAGTGGGACCTACCCCAGTGTCTAATAGTTAGCCATAACCTGTGTATTCTAGAATGTTCTGAGTGTCTTCATCAGCTCAAGGGCATAACTCCTTCTCCTGTCATTTGTGATGAAGAGCAGGCGGAGGAAGTTATTGGCCATGGGCTCAGTGGGACAAATGGGGAGAGAGAGAAAAGTCCGTGCATGATTAGAATATCCTGAATAATTGTGGATCTGAATAATTGTCTGAAGAGTTCAGTTTATATTCTCATAGTTCAGGTTTGGGACTTTGTTGCCATATGTCCTCGTAATGCTTCTCTGAGGCTGCGGGGGGAAAGTCATGCTTCTTGTCTGCTGTCCATTGGAGCCCATGTCATGGATGCTGTCATTCACATGCCTGTCGTGAGGGTGAGACAGGGGGGTGGGGTTATGGATGGAGGGTATGGTGAATTGACTTTCACTACTGCCAAGAACCTTGGGTAGTTCTTGGTGTTTGAGAAAGGGCCTTTCACCTAGAGAAGGACATCTGTTTATGATGGAGGACCACTCTTTGATCCCTGCCTGAAAGGGGGTATGGACAGATTAATAGAGACCTCACCACAGCATCAGATTCCCCATCCCTGTGAAGGTTATGCAGGCCTGATTCACCTTCACTGCCTCAGAACTCAACTCACTAGATATATGTCCAATGCAAGGTCCTTATGAAAACTAAAGTTAAAGTTATAGAAGTTGGAGGAATTTAGATAAAGGTATATAAATTAGTATATTTAAATGGGCTCTATATAAGGTGGTTACAGCTCTTATTTAATTATATTGTGGGATAAAGAAGGCTTCCTTGGTGGCTCAGAGGGTAAAGAATCTGCCTGCAATTCAGGAGACCCAGGTTTGATCCCTGGGTTGGGAAGTTCCTCTGGAGTAGGAAATGGCAATGTGCTCCAGTATTCTTACCTGGAAAATTGCTTGGACAGAGGAGCCGGGCAGGCTACAGTCCATGGGGTCACAAAGAGTCAGATATGACTGAGCGACCAGGCATGCAATGCAAGGTTAGCTTGTTAGAATTTCACACTTTGTTAGTCTTTCCCTGAACATTTAGGATGCGACACGCAAGTTCTCCTTGATTCACTGGTGGTCTTACATCTCTTAACCCATCCCGGGAAATGAGGTGGCCTTAGAATGACCGAAGCATCTCAGGCTCACTTGCTAATCTGTAAACTCACTTGAGCCCCATCAGCAGAACCACAATCCATTTAAGAAGGAAGATGTTTCCTGGTGCTTGCCTCAGGGCCATTCCCACGGTGAAAACTACCCTTGTTCCTGCTGTCTGTGATTTCTGATGCCATTAATTTCATCTAATGACATAGGCAGATTATGTGTTAGAAACTGGTGATGGCCAAAACCAGACGCCGGCTCTCTGCATGGGTGGTGACCCAGGCTTCTGCTCTCTTTGTTAGATCAGAGGCACACTGTTGCCTTCCCCACCTTGGTTCTCCAAGAAAACTAACTGCTCAGCAAGGTTTGAATTCAGGCCTGTGTCACACTGTGCAAAGGTCCTATACATTAGCTGGTCTTTAGCTGCAAAATCACCCTCAAAGTTCCCACCCTTCTAGACCCTGCCTGTTGTATACTCAGTCAACACAAAGAGTTTGGTGGCAATTATATCTGATCTACTTCCGGTGTTAATTTTTTAATTTTTTTTTTAAGAAATTGCACCGTGCCCCAGTCAACCTCAGAAGACAGGGCAATAGTAAGTGGGGAGGGCACTGTGAGCGCGTTGGCTGTCCTTGAAAAGCATCCTCTGTGAGCCTCATCTCCAGGGAGATTTCCTGGTCCACTCTGCTTCCCTCCATTGTCCTTCTCTTCCTACACTGCATACATGCTAATTACACCTGAGTGTTAGCACAGGTTCCACCCCCACGCCCACCAGGACTACTGGGTTTTTTATTGGGAATATGTGTGGCAATTAGATTTTCCCAGAAGCAGGAGCAGTAGCAATGAAAGCCCCTCCACATTCCCCTTCGCCCTTCCCAGTGAGGCTTAGTAACTGTGGTTGGAGGAATTTGTCCAAACCACTTGATGGGAACAGGGATGTCCAGAGAAATGTCTCCCTGCTTGGTAGATTAACTTGGCAGCTGTTCTGGCTGACACTCGAGCTGGACCCTGGCAGCTGCCTCAAGGTCAGAGGACCCCAGCCCCACTGCCACCACACAGATACACACACATGCACTCAGAGAGCCAGTTGCTGTGAAGATGGGGTTTTTGACATTAAAATCTCTGCCATTTCTGCCTCTGTAAGGAACCAGAGCTCACATATTTCACCAGAGCACAAAGCTGTAGTTGTCAGGGACCCTGAAAGCTTTTACCATATTGTAGCTATTCGTAGTTGGAAGATTAGAATATCCACTTTCCACCACACATTCCTCAAGTCTGAAAATAGACGAGCAAGTTGGTAGAAACTGCTAAGGCCTGGGGCTCAGGAAAGAGCTATGAAATCAAGAGGAAGGACTTCAGTTCAGTCCTGACTCTGGGCACTTAATTTCTTTGAGCCTCAGTTTTCTTATGAAGAAAATGAAACAACTGCTTGATGAAAGGATTCATCTATTTGCACAACATTAGAGAGTGAAAAATCTGGTACTAAGAATCTTATAAATTGTTTCAGGATGTTTTCATTGGGAGGGTTATGAACTTGGGCCTGACAAATCATTCTGGCAACTGTAATAATGGATTTAGATAGCCCACTGCATTTCCCCAAATATATTTCTTGCCTTGAAGCTATTACACAAATCCCCAATTCCCAGACTGTCTCCACATCTCCTGGACACCAATTTAGCTGAATGTTTACACAGCTGTGATTACCCTTTCAGATTCCATAAACCCCATAAAATCCAGGTCTGAAGTCTACCTACTGGTGCTTAGACCTCATTGCCCAGTAGAACAAAGGACTTAGAATGTACACAGTAAATGTAGTCATAGAAGATTAGATGAATGAAGAGATGAAAAATAGTGTGATTTTTAAAAATTTACCTATTTTAATTGTAAGGTTCAGTAGGTTTTGACAGGTATGTAGCATTGTGTGGCTACTGGCCACAGTAAAGCTATAGAGTATTTCTATCCTCATGTGCCTTTGCAGGTAAGCTCCTTCTGGCATCCCAGCTGCTATTTTGCTGGTCATTATAGTTTCACCAGTTCTAGAAGATCATATAGGTGAAAACATCCAATATATAGGCTTTTGTGACAGGTTTTTTCACTTGGCATAACGTTCTTGAGTCATCCATTTGGTTGCATGTATCAGTAGCTCAATTTCTTTATATTCCTGAGTAGTATTTCATTGTATGGAGGTTTTCCAGATTTCTTTTTTAATTGGAGGATAATTGCTTTACAATGTTGCCTTGGTTTCTGCCATACCACATTAATCAGCCATAATTACGATTTTCCAGATTTCTATTTGATTTTTGGTTTGATTTCATTGTGGAGACAGAACATTGTCTATATGGTTCCAGTTCTTTAAAATGTACTAAGCTAACTTGGTGAATGTTCCATGTGCAGTTGAAAACCTTGTATTTTCTGTTGTTGCTGGGTAGAATGTTCTATGAATGTCCATCAGGTCAGTGAGTGTTGGTCAGGTTCATTATATCCTCACTGATTTCCTGTGTACTTGTTTCATCAATTGCTGCTCCTGCTGCTAAGTCGCTTCAGTCGTGTCCGACTCTGTGCGACCCCATAGACGGCAGCCCACCAGGCTCTGCCGTCCCTGGGATTCTCCAGGCAAGAATACTGGAGTGGGTTGCCATTTCCTTCTCCAATGCATGAAAGTGAAAAGTGAAAGTGAAGTCGCTCAGTCGTGTCCAACTCTTCGCGACCCCATGGACGGCAACCTACCAGGCTTCTCTGTCCATGGGATTTTCCAGGCAAGAGTACTGGAGTGGGGTGCTATCGCCTTCTCCGTATCAACTGCTAAGAGAGGAATTTTGAGATCTCTCACTATAATTGTGGATTTGTCTATTTATCCTTGCAGTTCTATCAGTTTTGCCTTATGTGTTTTGAAACTCTGTTTAGGTACCTATATTAGCATTGTTATATTTTCTTGAAGAGTTTATCCCAAGGAAAGTGTTAAAAAATAACTCTTTGTTTCTGCCTGCTTGAATGGGTTCACATATACTATTCTTTAAGGTAGAGTAGAAAAGTTTGAGGGCAGATGGGGGGAGCCTGGAGGAGGAAGGTACTGACAAAGCTTAACGTGTTTTAAACAGCTGGCCACGAGAAGACTCACAGCCTAAATCCAGCACACCTGTCTCCCCTTCCTCCACAGCCACCAACAAGGCCTAGCAGAGCAAGGTCTTGACAGCCGAGGTGCCTGATGCTTTTAAGCGACTAGGCTTGACTTACAATCTGATAATTAAGGTCTTTGGGGCCCTATTTTTAGTGTAGATGTAAATTGCTTTATGAGCTAAGACGTCTGTACATTTTAATGACATGCTTCTGTCCCAGCTCACTCCTTGTCCTGTCTACATCAGTTTCCACAGGACTGCAGAGGGCCCCCCAGCATGGGCCAGGGCCTCCAACCCTGGGCTTGTCCTCTTGGCTGAGAAGGTTCCCCACCCAAGGATTGACAAGAAGGTGCAGATGGTCCTTCCTCCTGTCCTGAGGATTGCCAGATGCTTCCTATAGAAAATATCATGATTTCAAAGACAGAGCAATGGGGACCATGTGGGTGACCCACACCTTTGGATTCTCTACCCTAAAACAGCAGAAGCAGTATGTGGAGGGCAAGTCCAGTGCAGGAAGTGTCTCCAAGGAAAACCAGCCCGTGGCCATCTTAGTTCCCAGCCTACGTTCTATAAATGTTGTCCTTTGAGGTTATAAAGGTGCTTCTCCAGGGAAAAATAAAAAACATTTCTTAGAAGAGGGAAGAAAAGAAGAAAGAAAGAAGGAAGAAAGGAAGGGGGAAAGAAAGATACATGGTACTAGCCAAGATTCTCTTCTCTTCTTGAAGCCCAGGGTTTATTTCCTAGACTCTCAGAAACCAATACATGTGTCCCCAGACCTGGCATCTTATCAAATTTCCCTACCTAAGATTTAGTCTCCTTGAAAATATCCATATTTTCTTAAACTGGGGTGAACAATAGCCAGTGTTCCAAGGAAAAGCAGGTATGTGGCGCCCTGGGTACCCACAAGATATCACATGCAAAAAGATAAAAGATAAAATAATTTTCATGCAAATAACCTTTGAGACCAAACCATTCAGTCTGAGTTTAAGGGTAAATATCAAGTCCACCTGCCACTAGGGACTCAGTGGTGAGCGATGCCTGAGGCAAAAGCTTCTTTCCTGAGTGAGATTAATTTCACAAGGTACCAGAGAATGTTTTAAAAAATAAAGCAGTAGACCAAGAATATGATTTCCCATGAGTGTGACTACAGGTCCTGTGTTCTTTGAAATGATCTATTTAATTTTCCAAAACAAACTGAAATGAATGAAAATTTAACTATGTTCTCTAAATTTAATTGAGGGATTCAGGGTGTCAAATTATTTTCAAACAGAAATCTCTACTGAGAGCAACTGCTTGTGTTATACAAATTAGGAGATTCAAGCTTATGAATCAAATCACTGATAAGCCAGGCACCCTGACTATGCTGGAATTTTACTTGGTAAAAATAGAGAAAAAATGATCAGCACTCAGGCCTACATTTACTGCATAATATTATCCAGGACTTGATAGTCCTGGAAGTTATAAGAAGTTCTGATAATGAAATGCAGGCATTTTTACATAGAAAAAATTTTTGAGAGAGGAAGGATTTTGTTTAAAGAAGTAAGTTTTAATGAGACTATTACATTAATATTATTATTGCTTTTTCATTTGTATCCTGCAACTGCAGTTTTCTCCCCCCACCCCATCCTAATAAGTGACAGTTTGGGGGCTTTCCTAGAAGGGGCTTCCCTGGTGACTCAGACGGTAAAGAATCTGCCTGCAATGCAGGAGACCTGGGATCAGTCCCTGGGCTGGGAAGATCTCCTGGAGAAGGGAATGGCTACTGACTCCAGTATTCTTGCCTGGAGGATCTCATGGACACAGTAGTCTGGTGAGCTACAGTCCATGGGGTTGCAAAGAGTCAGACACGACTGAGCCACTAACACTAGAAGAGGAAAAAAATAAAATCTGTACTAAAACTGTAGGCTATGTTTCTCAAGATCAAATAGCTTCCTTAGTAAAAGTCACTTAAATAGGAAGCTGAAATGGATGTATCTGTTTCAAAGAGGGAAATGTAATGTAAATTACGAGCGAGCAGTGTAATGAATTCATTTCCCCTGGCAACCTGTGCCTGCAGTCCTACCATTCCATGAAAACAGTAAGGTAGGCACCGGGGAGAGCTTTCTGGGGGAGCTGTCGTGACAAAGCTACTTGAGTTTTCCGTCTGTAGTTTGTTTAATATTTGTTATTCTGATTGAACCTAAGGCCCTTATTAGTGCTGTACCCCCCTTTGGATTTTTTCTCCCTTTATTTATGTATCTCAGTGATTTCCACGAAATGCCTTTTCCCCACTAGAACCCACAAAGCAAAGAACAAATCCACCTCTGTTCAAAGCATCTGAAAAACCAGTGCCGTGTGGCAAAGGCTGTAACTAACATGTGCGTGTTGCTCTACCCTGTGCAAGGTCTTTCACAGAGATTCTCTCATCTAAACCTCACAACAGCCCTGCACAGTAAGAATTTAACTTCCTCATTTTTAAAATTTGATATTTTGTTATTTTTTTCATAAAATTAGTTTTATTGAAGAATAATTGATTTACAGTGGTGTTAACGTGTGCGGTACAGCAAAGTGATTCAGTTATTATAAAACTTGCTCATTTTTAAGTAGAGAATCACAGAGGATGAGTGACTTGCTCCACAGCTGGGAGCTTGGTGCCCAGAGACCCCTGGTCCACCACCACGGAGTGCGTGCCTGCAGTATAATGGAGGTCACACCCACCTCTAGGGAAAGTGGGTGAATCCCCACTTTATCAGGGTTGATAATGATTGAAGCAAAAACAGTGTGACCAAGGGTTCTCTGCGTTGACTCACCCCTCGTGACACATTGGCACAGAGAGGTCAGTTCTAGGCTTCCACCCCCTGCGAGAGAGCACCAGTCCTTCAGTTGCTGACCTCCCTCCTCCCTGTCTCCGACTTGTGGGGGTGGAGTCAGCCTATATCACAAGCTCAGCGGCTTTGGCTGCCTCTTTTCCCTTTAGGGCTCTGATCTCAGCACTTTATCTTTAGAGTTACTCTGAGCCAGTTCCCCAACCATCCTGTGTTTCCTCGTCCATGAACTGGGCATAACAATACCAACGACCTCCCATGGCTCTTGAGGAAAACCTATTGTTTCCCTCACACAAGGCAAAGAAGTCCTATCTGTGAGGAATTGATCATCTAATTAGCATCCTTTGTAATAAAGCTCTCCTTTCAGAAAGGCTGAGAACACACACACCCTCTGCTGGACACAAAATGGCCGGTCCATGCCTGAGAAGGCTGACTATAAATGTCTGCAAAACTGTGACATTGACATTTTCACTTCTCCTTCCTGCCTCCCACCCTAACTCCCTCTATTCCTAGAGGCCATGTTTGAAACAGCCCAAAGTCAGTACACCAGACATCTTCCTCCAGGTTAAGAAAAAGAAGTGAATTTAATTTCTTATTGTTTCATAGGCCTGGTTTCTGATCTTCCCTAACTGAGCAAGAGGGAGGCAGCTAAAGGCGGTGAAGCCCCCAGATCAGCTCCATCCATTCCTTCCATCCCTCAATGCTCACAGCTGTAAATTCTCCTAAGGGAAAAAATGCCCTTTAGTGAATGTTTTCCTTCCAGGGCTCCTTGTGTTGGGGGAGGGGAGGGTGTGTCTTCTTTATCCTTCCTCCAGCATCCACTGAAAGTGTGCTGTATTTTCACAGCTCTGTGCTGCAGTTCTAACATACCTCAGTTGCTCTGCCACTGAGCAGTAAAGACTGTATCCCTGTGATGGAAATGCCCAGGACAGACCTGCCCAACCAAGTTTCCAGGGCTCAGGCTCTTGGCTGTGAGTCACAGACCCGGCCCCAGGCACCTCCCAGGCCTTGATGACTGGCCCAGGCTCTTGGCTATCGTCTCTTTTCCAGCCTGGAATCCATGATGCTTAAGCTATCCGAGGCCTGAGGTTCAGGAATGCTGAGTAGGGAGCAGCCAGTGCTTGGGTTTAGTCTTTGTGAATAAACATTCTAACCATGCCCTCAGCATTCCCCCAACACCTGTTTGCAGCATCTGGCTCTGACTCTCTGACTCAGCCCAGCAGGTGCAGGACAGACCCTGGCGGTCACCCACCCAGCGGCCTCCAGTCTAGCCTTACCCTTCCCACCCTCATTCTTTTAAGGCAAATGACTGTCATTGTAGAAGGCCAAAGCTTCCTTTGGATTGGCCCAGAAAGACTGGCTTTTAACATGCAGTGGTAACCAGATCCTTCCATCAGGTTGAATTTGTGATTGCCATTCGAAGCGGCAGAATGGAGGGGGTGGTCCAAGGGTGGGGTCTGGACACAGTTTCCTTGCCGCCCACCTCCCTCCCCTTCCCGGCTGGGCATGTGACTGACATACATACAGCAGCCAGCCCGCAGGGTTAGGCAGGGCCATTTCTAGGTAAAGTGGTATCTGGCAGGAGTGGACCTGAAGCTGTCAGCATCCATTAATCTCTTGGTTGCAATTCAATTTATCTGATCAGTTAGTATCGCTTGGGTATGTCTGAGGGAATGGAACATGGGACAGGTACAAGGTAACCGATCAGAATCGTGGGTGCTACAGAAGATGGTCATTTGGAAAAGGGCAGAGGCTGGTACCTTACAGAGGCCCTGGGAAGCTGAGAGTCAGCCTGAGGGCACTGATTACTCATCACAACAACCTGGCACAGCTCACTCTTTTATTTTAGGCCAGCAAAAAGTAATTCCTCTTATAAACATGGCTACCCTGACTTATGCCAGGATAAATATTAGGAAAGCATCTGTTTCATTTTGTTCAATCAAATGGGCCAAGCTGCCTGTAGGTAAAGGCATTCATGCTCAGTCACTAAGTCATGTCTGCCTCTTCTGTGACCTCATGGACTGTAGCCCACCAGGCTCCTCTGTCCATGGGATTTCTCAGGCAAGAATACTGGAGTGGATTGCCATTGCCTTCTCTCGGGGATCTTCCCAACCCAGGGATCGAATCTGCATCTCCTGCATTGGCAGACAGATTCTTTACCACTGAAACACCTGGGAAGCCCAGTATCACTAAGTAAATTCCCACTATTATGCAACCAATCTCCAGAACTTTTTCACTTGCAAAACTGAAACTCTACACTCATTAAACAACATCTTTCCGTTGTCTCCTTCCCCAGCCCTTGGCAAGCACCATTCTACTTTCTGTTTCTATGAATTTGATGACTCTAGATAGTGGGATAGTACTGTGTCTTTTAGTGACTTGCTTATTTCACTTAGCATAACATCCTAAGGTTCACCCATGTTGTAGCAGATGTCAGAATTTCCTTTCTTTTTAAGATTGAGTAGTGTTGGAGACGGAGAAGGCAGTGGCACCCCACTCCCGTACTCTTGCCTGGAAAATCCCATGGACGGAGGAGCCTGGTAGGCTACAGTCCATGGGGTCACTAAGAGTCGGACACGACTGAGCAACTTCACTTTCACTTTTCCCTTGCATGCACTGGAGAAGGAAATGGCAACCCACTCCAGTATTCTTGCCTGGAGAATCCCAGGGACGGCGGAGCCTGGTGGGCTGCCGTCTATGGGGTTGCACAGAGTCGGACACAACTGAAGCGACTAGCAGCAGCAGTGTTGGAGAAGACTCTTGAGAGTCCCTTGGACTGCAAGGAGATCAAAACAGTCAATCCTAAAGGAAATCAACCCTGAATATTCGTTGGAAGGACTGATGCTAAAGCTCCAATACTTTGGTCACCTGATGCAAAGAACCAACTCATTGGAAAAGACCATGATTCTGGGAAAGATTGAGGGCAGGAGGAGGAGGAGGTGACAGAGGATGAGATGGTTGGATAGCATCACCAACTCAATGGACATGAGTTTGAGCAAGCTCCAGAAGATGATGAAGGACAGAGAAGCCTGGCATGCTGCAGTCCATGGGGTTGCAAAGAGTCAGACATGACTGAGCAACTGAACAACAACAATACTATCCCGTTCTATGTATATGCCACATTTTGTTTATTTACCCATTGATGGACACTCAGGTTGCTTCCACCTCTTAGCTGTTGTGATAGTGCCACTGTAAACATGAGTGTATAAATATCTGTGTGAGTTCCTGCCTTTAGATCTTTGGGGTATATGCCCAAACATGGAATTGCTGGATTGTATGGTAATTCTGTGTTTAAATTTTGAGGAACTGTAATGCTCTGTTACACCATTTTACATTCTCACCAACAGTGCACAAGAGTTTCTTTTTTCCACGTTCTTGCAACTGATTCTTGATGTCTGCAACTAATTAAAGTCTTTTTCAAAGTACCATGCACAGTTCAGGCCAAGCCAACACTGGCCATTGCCTGGAACTGTCCTGTACTCAGGGACAGATTGCCCACAAGCCTCTGGTAGAATGCATGCTCCTCAACCTCCATCAGCAAGAAATGGTGCTAGATGATAACATGAGAAGGATGCTGCCCACACATCACTCAGACCTGAGTAAAAGCGCCTCTCATGACCCTTCCCTTCTGTGCAGGGAAAAGATACTCTAGTACCATAATCTGACATTGCATTAATTCCCTTTCAAAGGACATTTGATAGCAGCAGCAAAGAAATCAAAGGAAAATAAGAGATTTTATCTTTCTGACTGAGTCTGGTTCATGAATACCCAAAATTTCTGGTCAAGTTCATCTAAGAAAAATAGTCTTTCTTTTGAGCAAAGGGTGTCACCCCCTTCTGCTGGTCTTCTGTGGATCTTGACTGAACTGGGTTTCACAGTTGAGATGGAAAAGTCTGCCTCCCTATTCTATCTCCTGGTTTTATTTTATTACTGAAACTCACACTTATCTGAAGCCCCATGCTGACAGAGCAGTGTTAAATGATGATTGTAGGTTTGCCCATTTGTTACCTGAGGAAAATATGTGAAATTTAGAAATAATATAGGACTAACAATCCTTTCTTCCCTTTGTCATGCACCTTGAACCAAACTCCAACTCAGGACAAACTCAAAAGCAGGTAGAGATGATCAGTGTTTATCATTCTCTGTCCTTTGTTCAGATTCATGGGACATCATTATTCCTAAGAAATAGCACTTCCTGTGATGAAGGAGAGCCAGCATTTGGAAAACTATTTAAAGGAATGCATATATAAAAGTCTCTTGGGGAAGGCTTTAGAGAAAATGTTTGCTTATGATTGAATGCGTGCATGCATGCTCAGTCATGTCCAACTCTCTGTGACTCCATGGACTGTAGCCTGCCAGGCCCTTCTGTCCATGGGATTTTTCCAGGCAAGAATATTGGAGTGGGTTGCGATGCCCTCCTCCAGGAGATCTTCCCAACACAGGGATCGAACCTGTGTCTCTTCCATCTCCTACATTGGCAGACAGGTTCTTTTACCACTGGCGTCACCCGGGAAGAACCTATGATTGAGTAGACTGTGCTTATAGAAATATTTCTAAAATTTTAACTCATTCTTCCTTTATGAGAGAGCCATATATAAAGTCAGGCCACATGGAGATACACGGGACTGGGTGATGGATAGTCATGATTACAACATGCCAAAAGAACTGAAACATACATGATGTCCACTTCTGAAAAGATGAACATCCCCAATACAACTGTGTTTCTTTATTGAGGGTCCTGGCTGTTGTATATCGTTCCTCACAAATAGTCCCCAGGTGATTCTGCCTGGCAGAGGAGCCTCTTCACTAATATGAGAAAGAAGGAAGGAAGGAAGGAAGGAAATGGACATTTATGAAGCACTTAATATAAGTAAGTCACGTGCAAAGTGCTTTAGGTACATTATTTATTCAGTCCTTACGACAACCTTGTGGGATAGGGTGCATGCATGCTAAGTCACTTCAGTCATGTCTGACTCCTTGTGATACATGAACCGTGGCCTGCCAGGCTCCTCTGTCCATGGGGATTCTCCAGGCAAGAATAGTGGAGTGGGTTGCCATGCCCTCCTCTAGGGGATTTCCCGACCCAGGGATTGAACCCATGTCTCTTATGTCTCCTGCATTTGCAGGCAGGTTATAGGGTGTCATCTCTATTTTACAGAAGAGAAAACAAAGGCTCAGAGAGGTTAAGTGTCTTGCTTGAGTCATATTGCTAATGAATTGTTATTCTGGGATTCGAAACCAGGCTCAGCCTCTTTGCATAAAACTTCCTTGCTGCGATGGCTGGGGATCCTCAAGTTCACAGAAACAAGACCAAGGAGACAGTGTAATCACCTACAGATACTCTGAATAATCTCTGCTCTTGGCCCCCGCTCTGGTACCAGCATTTCTTCTCTGAAAGATAGCATTGGTCCATATTGTTAGAAGGAAAAAATCTAATAACTGACTGAAATGTGAGGGTATTAAAGCAGCGAACCCAAACTATTTGATACCAAGTTTTGAAGGCTGTAGGTATTAACTGCTAAAACATTTTAAATGGAAGATAGATTTTCCACTGGGCTTCCCAGGTAGCTCAAATGGTAAAGAATCTGCCTGCAATGCAGGAGACCTGGGTTCAGACCAAGTGTGAACCTGCCTGGTTCAATCCCTAGGTCAGGAAGATCCCCTGGAGAAGGACATGGCAACCCACTCCAGTATCCTTGCCTGAGAAGTTCCATGGACAGAGGAGCCTGGTGGACTAAAGTCCATGGGATCAGAGAGTTGGACACCACTAACACACAGATTTTAATCCTGAATATAAAAAACCACAGAAATACAAATTCCAAAAGCCATCTCAAATAACTTGCACACTGCCAGCAGTGTCACAAAGATTCTATCCCACACAGAATATACCTTACACAACTAGTTTCACCCTTTAGATATTTCAGGACAACTGTCACAGAAGTTTCCTCTAGATTAGAAGTTGCCTTCAAGAAAAAGAGGCTACACAGTGAAGCCTGATGCTCCATTCATCTATGCAAAATTCACTGTTCGCTCATACAGAATGGCTAGGAAAAAAGTACTTTACATATCAATGATGTGCCCAGATCACTTGGGTTTTTTTTAGGATTTGTTAGAGTAAGGTGACTCTGATGGGGACGAGAAGAGTTCGGTATGCATAAACAGGTTCTGTCAGTTCAGTTGCTCGGTTGTGTCCGACTCTTTGCGACCCCATGGACTGCAGCACATCAGGCTTCCCTGTCCATCACCAACTCCTGGAGCCTACTCAAACTCATGTCCATCGAGTCGGTGATGCCATCCAACCATCTCATCCTCTGTTGTCCCCTCCTCCTCCTGCCCTCAATCTTTCCCAGCATCAGGGTCTTTTCCAATGAGTTGGTTCTTCGAATCAGGTGGCCAAAGTATTGGAGTTTCAGCGTCAGCATCAGTCCTTCCAATGAACATTCAAGACTGATTTCCTTTAGGATTGACTGGTTGGATCTCCTTGCAGTCCACCGTTCAAAAGCATCAATTCTTCGGCGCTCAGCGTTCTTTATAGTCCAACTCTCACATCCATATATGACTACTGGAAAAACCATAGCTTTGACTAGATGGACCTCTGTCAAGATGATGTTTATTCCACCTTAACTTCAAGGACATTCAGGTAGCTAGCCCGTTACCAACAGAATCTAATAACAGCCTTTTTAAAAAGAAGCCCAATTACACTTGATGTCTCAGCTATTCCTTTATAGAAAACTACCTGCTTCAGTTTTATTCTAATAAAAATAATATGATTCCATGGCCCCCCTTAACTTTTTATCAGGGAGCAACATGGCAGGGAGAAGGGTAATCCTAAAGCCATAAGGACTTGGGATAATTTTACTGAATTGAAACATTACCCCCAAATATATATTTAGGGCAAAATCAGGTAAAGTTTAGGACAGGCACTCATTTTTCACTTGAAACTGTTTTGAGTGGCAACAAAACAACACACTCACTGAAGTCCTGCTTTGCCTGTGCCGGGTGTTGTCCAATCATATAGCAGCTTCAAAAAATCACCCTGGGTGTCCGGGTTGAATGCATGTGCCTACCTCATTGCTTTGGTATCAGCAGCATTCTAATCTCACAGGATAACTTTACCAGTGAAGTCATCAGAATATGTTAGTCTATGTTTGGTGTTTCTCCTAGGAAGAACTGTGTTTGTCATACCTTCCACGTAAGGAGTTTGTGTTTTCACAACACATTGCATTTCAGAAAGACTTCTTTATGAGTGTCCCTGATTCTACTAAACTGTTATTTTTTACACTCAAAGCATCATAAACACATTTCACTTTTGAGAGTAGATTCAAAATCATAATTTATGATTTGTCTGGTATCTATAAAAGATACCTCATTAGAAATGTTTATGTTACTAGAATGAGTCCTTTCTCAAAACCTGCAGTTTTGCAAAATTTACTTATATATTTTTCACATGCTTTTAGAAATTCTTAATTTAGCAGTGGAGAGACAATGTCATGTGATGTAGCAAAGTCATTTAATTTAGGATTTTATCTTAGACTTTTCTAAATCCAAACTCCTGTTAGTTTTAATGTGATTTTCATCTCAGTAAATCATATACAGGTCGACTTAAAGTAGAATAGCCTATACTCTTTCCCTAGAACTTTCCTCCACTGCATGCATTACTGTTATCCCTGCGTGTGAAATCCTTTCATGGCTCTTGGCCACAGCCAAGATAACCTGAGCTTGCTCTCCATCCCTAATAATAATTATGTCCTATATAATTATTATTATTATCCTTTCTCCTTGGTAGAAGAGTGACTGGACCAACTTGGGAAGGATTGGCCTCTTTTCCCTCTGACGCAGGTTTTCTTCTGTTGCAGACTGGATTTGAGAACCCTCCCCTCCAGAGACAGGCTGCCGCTTCAGGGAGCGGGAATGGAGCTGATTCTGAGCCAGCTCGCCATGTCTTCTCCTTTTCCTGGTTGAACTCCCTCAATGAATGATATTCATTCCAACTGCTGCACCTCTGTCTGCCTGGCTGAGATACTCAACAGGCAGCAGGGACCCAGATAAAACTAGGATCACGTAGATGACAAAAGGGACCTCTGAATGGCATTTCTACCAAAAATACCCTTTAATTCCAGATGACTTAGCTAACACATTGAGGGAGAACAATGCTCTGAGGAGAAAGTTGCAGAAAAGCATTGGGGAAAAAGGAACTTGATTTTATGCAAATCTTTTATAGTGTGGGAAACGTTATGAAGGCTGTGTAGGTGTGGTATGTGTGTGTGTGCGTCAGTATCAAGTGGCAAGTGTTGAAAAAAGTGGGCACTACACTCGTCTCTAATAGGCACTGGCTTTTGTTCTGATATCATAGTAGCCCTTATTCTCTTTCCTCTTAAACAGTGCAGGTGGTCAGTGAAATTCAGTGTTAATTCAGAAGTGACCGATTTATCAATATATGGATAAAAGGTAAATCATTGACCAAAGATATGAGATGCTTCACAAAGCTTTCCTCTTTTCCACAACAGATGTCGCTGGATGGATATCCAGAAATGTTGTCTCTGGTGACACTTTCCTAGTCCAGAAGGCAAAGGCCAAGGACATTTCTTGTGACATTTTTCTAATCTTAGTTTCAAATATGCAGATATCACATACTTTACCTGAAAAAGACTTTTCAACAGGAACCGTCTACTGTCTCATGTATCCACTGAGGCACCAATCTGAACTATAGAGCAACTGCATGTATTTAAATATATATATATATATATATACACACACACACAATACACATTATACTTGTACATATATATGTATTTAAATCATGTATTGTGCCCCCATAACACCTCATTCAAAACATAAGTTTTGTAAAGTTAAGTTTTAACTTTACTCTGTATGAACTCTTAAATAAATGCTGTTTTTAACAACTTAGTCTTACAATGATTTATTGTGTTCATATCATTGTATTAATCCATTAGTCAAGTGAATTTAAAGGGTCTCAAGGGAATAAGCATCTTCATACATCCAAATTGATTTTGAAATGTTAAACACTTGATTTAATTTTTAAAGTTATAACTAAACTACCAAAAGCAAGTGCATTGTAAACTTTATTAGGAGTACTATTGATTTTAGAAGTGCATAGAGATAGTTTATATTCCTAAGAATTAAAGAGATTAGTGTTGGCATAGACATAAATGAGGTGTTTGTAAAGTTATTAAAGTCAAAATGTGCTTTATAAGAAAAATGTTCCCAAGGGGCACATTACAGCAACTACATTTAGTTGTTTTAAGTGGAGAGGTTATTGTTTCTCCTATTAGAAGACAGCAATGGAAAATAGCTTAGAAAAGAAAAAACTTAATGGTACCAAAGTAATAGTTTGGTAAAGTAGACCTTTCTCATAGAAAAAAAAACAATGCAGCATTTTGGCCCTCTAAGTGGAGGGAAGCCTTGCCACAACCATTATCCTCTTTTTCCTTTCTTCCTTTCCCGCCCTCCCCAATTATGTCACATCTTATGACAAATCAAGGGGTTTCCCTGGTGGCTCGGGTGGTAAAGAATCTGCCTGCAATGCAGGACACCCGAGTTTGATCCCTGGGTTGGGAAGAACCCCTGGAGAAGGGAATGGCAACCCACTCCAGTATTCTTGCCTGGAGAATTCCGTGGACAGAGGAGCCTAGCAGGCTACTGTCCATGGGATTGCAAAGAGTCGGACACAACTGAGCGACTAACACTTTCATGAGCGACTAATACTTTCTATAGTTAATCAGGGTTGAATATTATTTCTGTTATGAATTAATATTTCATTTATAGAATTACCAAGCCTCAGAACTGCAAACGACTTTCTAAATTATTGAACTCAACCTCAGAGGGGTAATCTGAGTGCAGAGATGAGTCCAAGGTAGTTGCAGGATTTGTGTGAGCCACTGACATATGTTTGTGGTTTTAGCAGAAAATAAAAATGCCAGGAGTTTTGTTTATTCTTGTGTTGATGTCAGTTTGGAGGAAGTAAGGAGCTCAGTTTTCCCCTGTGAGCATTGGAGAGGAAAAATAAGGTCGTGATTACCTTTGCAGCTTTTATTAGAAATATAAATATTCAGCATTCTCTTACAGAGCCAGATTGATCAAGGATTGGAAAGATGTTTTAATACTGAAACGTTTACAAGGAAAAATTGGTTCAAAGAGCTTACATACTTTTGTCTCACCCACCCTAGAGAATGATATTCTTTTTGGCTAAAAATACAATAAAATCAGTATGGTGACTTATGTCTACTTCAAAACATTTTCCCCTGGGTCTATACTCTCTATAAAACACTATTAAAGACACCTGGAAGTAGAAACTAGAAGTAAAGGACGCAAATTACATATTGTCGCTGTTACTGCATATGAATACACTGTGTGCATGCTAATTAAGGAGTCGGCGCTCTTGCTGTACATCCTCTACATCTCAACCTATATAAAAATAAACAGATGGTATCAGAGCAATGCTATGGTATAGAATACTGTATTTTTATTTTTTTGATTTTTAAATTCACTTTTGTGCTAAATACAGAATCTTTTCAGCCAAACGCACCGTTTCATTTCCCAGCAATGTCCAACAGTTTCCTGTTGCTATGAGCTTGCTGCGCTAACTGATCGGCCTTGGTCATTTCCAAGACTTCTCGGAGGAGGTGGAAGGTGAGATCCAGGGAGATGGGAGGTTCCTGGGATCGCCTCTTCCTGGCGGCCGGCGCCTCCTGCCGGCTGCCGAGGGCGTTCTCCGTGCCGCGGTCCGCGGGACCCGCTGGGCTGTCGAGTGGGCGCCGGGGCTGCATCAACGCTCGGAAAAAGTTGGCGGCCACCTTGTCCGGAGAAAGGCGACTGCTGCTTCTGCTGGCGAGAGGCGAGGCGGCGGGAGAGAGCGCGGCAGCCCGGGCCTCATCGAGGTTACCCAGGCGGAGGAAGTATTCCTCCCCAACGCGGAGTAGGGCGGGCAGAACCTGGGGTTCCTGGGGCTGCGGCTGCAAGAAACTCAGGGGCTGGGGGTGCTGCGATGCCTGCCGGGCACCCGGGATGGGCCCCCGGCTGAGGAGGGCCCCGCATGGCGGGGAGGGCAGCAGAGCCACCAGCAGGACGCCCACGGACACGAGCAGCGGCAGTCGCATGATAGGGGGCGCTAATTGCGGCACAGAGGTGGGCAGAGGGCGGAAAGAGAGAGAGAAAAAAAGAGTTGATCAGAGTTGAGCTCCACTGGGAGTCTTCGCGCAGGACGACACCCACAGACCCAGCTCCGGGCACGGGCGGAGCACTGTCCTTGGTGCTGAAGCACCCGAATTAGGACTTCCAGAGTTGGAGTGAGACCGAGAAGGGGAGCAGCTTGGAAGGGCAGGGTGCAGCACCAAGACTCAGTCCCGCGCCAGGCTGGAGTGACTCTCCTTACGAGACTTACTTAGGGAGGGTCCCCAAGTTCCCTGTCCAACGATTCCCCCAGACCAATTCCCCGGGCTCTAAAGAAGACCCGCAAATTCGTGGTCTCAAGGGCTCTAAACATTGCCCCCTCCACATGACCCCACCACCACCCTTTCCGGATGTTTCAGCATTTTTCTCCAAACTGAGAACCGCTGCCTCTTCTTCCTCTTTTCCCATCCCTGCCCTCGGTTCTCTCCGTGGTCGGGATGGATGGGGGCTCGTTTACACGGACAGCGAGGAATAACTGCCAGTTCAGGTAACGCTGAGCAGCCGTCTAAGTTTGCTTTTTAGCATCCCAGCTACTATGTATCGGAATCTTGTGGCACGGGCGCGCGCGCACACACGCACACGCACACACACACACACACACACGCGCGCGCGCGCGCGCCTAGGAACAGCCGGCAGCGCGGCGCACACCCTGGCAGCTCAGGCAGTGTAAAGTTGGAGGCGCAGTTCCGTCTAGGCGCTCCCTACCTTCCGAGGTGCTTCTGCAGGTGAGCGGGGCGCAACGCTTCTCTGCAGAGGAAGTCTCTGGGGCTTTTTTTCAGGGGTTCTCTTCCCTTCTCCTTTCTCTTCCCACTCTGTTCTCTTCCTCTTCTCTTTCTCTTCTGTCTCTCCACGGACGTGGGCTCTGAGTTTCTCCACACCAGACAGAGCCTGGGAGGGGATTTTATAGTGTCGACCCTCTTCAGAAACCACGCAGCATTTGCCTAATAAGCTGACGCTCTCTTGACAGCTGGATTGCGCGCTGCCTCTGCTCCTGCATAAATCAGGGCCCTGCCCGGGAACGAGGGGCAGAATTTTTGCTATCTCAACACTGAATCTCACATCCAATTATATCAACAGATATTTATCGCCTCCTTGATGACGTCAACGAGCCCTAAAATGGAAGGGCTTCTTATGACTTGTCCATTGACAAAAATTCTTGAATGAGATTTCCCAAGTGTGAAAACATACTGGCCTCTTACTAGGAAAGGCCAAACGGAAGGTCAGAAAAGAGAGTGAATGGGAGGGGAGAGAAGGGGAAGGGAAGTCTTATCAACACACAGTCCTGTGATAGGGGGTAACTCTGGACATTCCCCTCCCTTCTCCCACCTAACTCCTCTGACCTGCTGTGTCAGGCAGCACCTCAGCATCTGAAAATATCCCTCTGTTAGAGACAAAATGACCCATTACCTTTCTGCCTGGAAAAGAATGAAGAACAAGGAGATGGGATTAAAGGGACATCCAGCTTTTAAAGCTCTATATGCTTTATCCTCTCAAGAACAGATAAAGAAATTATGAGTCTGCAGAGGTAAGACCAAGAAGTCTCTTGAAACACTGCTCAAGTTTTTTTAAATGGTGCAAGAGCTACTCCCATGATGAAGAGGCACAAACCAGAATCAGCAAGGGGTGCAGCAAAGATTTTAAGGTTTCCCAGAATCTCACTGTTCCTCCTTGGTCTCTTCTCTCAGACTCTGAAATTAACTGTGGACCTTTCTGTTCCTAAATTAGAGAAAGGGCCAGTGAAAGGTAACTGAGTTAAACAATCTTTACCTAGTCTCCTTAATGCAAGCCCAATGATAGAAGCATCCATTCTAACTTCCGATTCTATATTGGGAAAGACTTAAACTGCTTGATTATAGGGATGAATTTATCAGTTACATGTTTTCACTGATGAATGTTGAGGCTGTAAAGATGATAACCTCATTCATTTTACTTCCAAATCCTATTAACATCCATGACAGTGTCCATATCAGGAGTACCCAGGTTGTTGTTGTTGTTTTAATTATTTCTTTTTCTAAAGTCAAATGTGCTGCATGGGAACCTGATAAATACATAAATGCTCTCTGGCACTATCACAGAATTGAATGCCTATAAAACCACACTAATATTTCAAAATAAATTGGTATTATCATATAGGTGGGAGGTAGTTAACCTCTAATTCTGCAATTTTTTGTTTGTTGTTTAGTCGCTAAGTCATGTCTGACTTTTTGGTAACCTTGTGGACTGTAGCCTGATAGGCTCCTCTGTCCATGGGATTTTCCAGGTAAGAATACTGGAGGGGGTTGCCATTTCCTTCTCCAGGGGATCGTCCCAACCCAGGGATTGAACCTGCATCCCTTATGTCTCTTGCACTGGCAGGCAGGTTCTTTACCACTGAACCACCTGGGAAGCCCAACATATTATGCAGTTCAAAATGCAATTCCAAACTCTAGTGTGTATGATTCAATTCAGCTTCTAGATAACCAGAGTTGTTTATCATAAATTTTCTGTTCCTCGTTTCTGGTTACCTCTGCTTATTCCTTTGTAGCTAACCTGACAAATGATGCAATGCATATTTCAACTCCCATTTTTGAGTCTATACTAATTCACAATTGCTCCAAGAAACAAAAGGAAGGTAAAAAGATAAATTCTGGCTGTTTCCAGAGAAGTCAGTGCATAGCTGGGTCACTGCACTATGTAATGGACTTTTGACATAAGAGAACAAAGAAAGAAATGTGTCTTCTGGGGAAGATGTGAGTTGTTACAGAAGATCATAATTATAAAAACTAGTTGAGCTTTTAGAAGAAAACTGTGTTTTATGTTGGTAAGAAAATAATCTTTCTTTGTCCCCACTGACATATTTCAGCTTGGGTATCAGTCTAGAGGTGAAAATAGGTTTGGAAGGGGAAGGTGAGGTAAATGAATACACAAGTAGAACTAGGAAAGGGAAAGACCACAGGTTTAGTTGGGAAGACCTGGGAGGTTCCTCCAGAGAAAGTGAAAGTGTTGGCTGCTCAGTCATGTTTGATTCTTTGTGACCCCATGAACTGAAGCCTGCCAGGGAATTTCCCAGGTAAGAATACTGGAGTAGATTACCATTTCCTTCTCCAGGGGATCTTCCCATGCCATTTCCTTCTCCAGGGGATCTTCCCAACCCAGGGATTGAATCCGTGTCTCCTGCATTGCAGGTGGATTCTTTACCATCTGAGCCACCAGGAAAGCCCCATAGAAGACCAGCTTATTCCAGGCTTTGACTGGCCCCAAACCTTTTGAGATCTCTCTCCTCTTTGGCCATATGTAGGATGCTGTTTTAGTATAGCTCCCTCAACACTGTCGAATCCTTGCTGGGAGATTTTCCTTGAGCAAGTAGTTGGCTGGGGACAGTAGCTCTCACTAGGGGTGAGGAATAAAAGGCCTAGATCTCAGTGGAGGAGTTGTGAAGAGTAATCCCTACTCACCACAATTTAACCAGAAGTTAGATCTCACCAAATCACTGAGCATTCACATCAGAAATGACTAGAAGAAATCACTTGGTTTTAATGAGAGCCAGAAAGGTTAACTAACATGAAGTCATTCAGCTTATGACAAAAGTCAGAATTAGAACCCCGTTCCCTTGACTACCCGCCTGTATTATCTCCATAATATCACAATACCCTTTGAACTTCCTTTTCCAGTAGAGACACAAGAATAAATTAAAATGAGAAGATGAATCTAAGTGAAGCAACATGTTCACACACCAATCCTGAGTTACCTTTTCTTAGACTTTCCGTATGTTAATAAATCACCTAAGGCAAGAGAGCACAAAGATGCCCTGAGCGTGTTGATGCCCAGGCCCCAACCTCTGTGCACGCACTGCAGTGTACCATTCAGCTGAATCTCATCACTGTCACATGAGGTTTTCACGTGCACTGCCAACTTAAGATGCATTAACTTGATTTTTCCACCTTAGTTTACCTTGGAAAAAAAGATCTTTTGATAAAGTACAGAGCTTATGTGGTTCTCAAAATAATGACACAAATGTGTGATTGCAGAAATAACATGCTGCAAGAGGACTTATATGTACAGAAAACTAAATAGCCAAGCCTGTAAAAATTAACCACTGACAGAGTCAATGTTACATGTAGGAGTAACTTCTTGAAAGGAGTCACTGGAGAACCAATTTAAATGATTTCAGAGCCTAAAAACAAGCCAAGAAACATGGGCACAAAACAGGGATTACTTCATGCTTCCAACCATATTTTTCAATAAGAACATATTATAAGGTATAGTTAAATTTTAAAAGGCATGGCACAGCAGTTCAATGAGTAATGAAATATTAGGAATAATAGATACCTGCTGGGCATATTTCTGCCATCTGCATCTCCCTGACTTTGAGAAGATCCCAACACATGCTTCTATTAGCAAAGTTCATAGCAAATGAAGACAATCTCCAGATTTGTTAACTGAAACATTTGCTGAAATGAATCTACCATCTCCAATGACAGCCTTTAAAAATGCCAAGGGTGGATAGGTAGTTTGGTAATTGTAACTTCCACAGGTAGCACTAGGGAAAGGACCTCAAACAGCACAAGTATCTAACTGCTTCACCAGTAACTGTAACTTTTATTAATCTCTTCTGATTATCAAAGGCATTCATTCTCCTTACAGGAGACTTAGAAAAATTGGAAAAATATAAAGTAGAATACAAAATCCCTCACATTCCAGAATATATAGTCTCCATTAATATTTTGTTGTTTTCTTTGAGACTTTTCTCTGAGCGCATACATTTTATGTAATTGGATTAAGACTGTGTGCCTAATTGTGAATTTCTGCCTAACAACGACAATTCCTTCTCCTCCTCTTAGAAACTTAAAAGTTAACTGGCCGGAGGAATCTTCCCACCCCTGTTTCCTCAGTAACCACTCCATATCCTTGGCTCCCCTTCCTCAGCTGAACTTTTGCAAACCCTTTACAGCCACTTCCTCTTCTATGCTTCTTCAGACACCACTTCATCTTTCCTGCTGTCCGCATTTCAGAAGATTATTAATCTCTTCCACCTGCTTACAGTCTTTACCTTGTTCTCTTCATTTGTGGTTTATGCTACCATTTAAATGAAGTCTCAGGGCAGTGTCTGGGGGTGTGTGTTGGTCAACATGAATGTATTTGGGAAGACCTCTCAAAATGCAGAGTGGAGAGTATATTGGAGGGGCAAGGAAGTGGGCAAATGAGTTATGGTCTTTGGGTCACTACTGCTAGGCCCCTACAGAATGAGTATCACACGCCAGTGGTGGTGGGAGCTGTACAAGACAATGGCAGGGTCTCCTGTGGATCGCTCCAGGAGCCCAGGGCACTAACTGTGGGCAACCACACTCCTGTCCCAAGGCTGGTGATGGTAAGGCTTCCTTTCATTTCCCCATCAGTCAACAGATCTCTCAGCAGCCAGAAATCATCACTGGGTGCCTTACCTCCTTCCCTCAGAAAATGGAATATTACCATTCCCAAATGTTTGTTACCTGTCCCTTTATTTTTCCAGAAGTTAGGTAGTAACTGACCCTGGGGAGATGACTCAGAGCACTGGAAAGGGGACAGGTTTCTGCTTCTCTAACAAGCCCTTGTCTTGATAGACATGACTGACCTTTCTATTTACATCGTACTACATCAGATTCTCTGTTTTAGGCTCCAGATAATGGATGAAGGGCAGTGAGAGGATGTGTGTGAACTTTCTGTCATGAAGGGCAATTTGCAGGAACTAATCATCTTACAATAGTTGGTCATAAGAAAGAAATCCATCAACTCAGCATCCTAATTAGGTATTTATATTCATGAACATTTCTTGACTTTAAAGAAATTTTTGCCAAACAGCCCTCCTAGGAATGTTACCAGTGTTACAATGGGGGAAAAAGGAGGGGATGTTTAAAGTTTTGGGTTTTGTTTTTAACATGTGTTTTCATTTACTTGGCTGTGTCACCTGGGATTTTTAGCTGTGGCATGTGAACTCAGTTCTGTCATATGGGAACTGACCAGGGATGGAACCCGGGCCCCCTGCGTTGGGAGCTTGGAGTCTTTAGCCACTGGACCACCAGGAGGTCCCTATTTACAGGAAAGTTACACGCATTTTTTACTGAAACATTTTCTAGTGTTTAAAAAATTTTATTCTGAAGTGTAAATCCCTAAGTCTTTGGCCTCTGCCAGGTGTATTTGACCACAGAGCGTGTTCATTCATCGTGAGACAAGTTGGGAGATGCAATAAGCGAAGACATTTTATGAGTTCAGCTATACTTACTTTCTTTACCATCCATATTTAAGTCCATGATTAAAGCTGCTAATATTTTACTTCTTCTAGGGGGATAATTTCAAAGGACACATTTCACCCTTGAAGAGAGTGTTTCAGGGTATAGACACAAGTCTATTTCCAGTATTTCTGAGGATCACCTGCCAGGGGAGGGATCACTTTACAGAAAGGAGCTGCTGAGCCCTCCCTTGCTACTCATGAAACAGACTGTTTGCACACTTCTGGTCAGGGGAAGGAGTTGGTCTCTACAGTAATTTAGCCCAGGGAAATCTGTGAGCCCACCTTGCAAAGGAGGACCTTCTTCAGGTGTGAAAAGGCAGAAGTTTCCTAGACAAATTGCAGTTAGTGATGTCAAGTTTTTTCCAAAAGGAAATTTGATTACTCAAGAGGCAGTAGGCAACGAGAGATGCAGGGGTAGATAAAGACAGGCAGCCAGTACTCAGGAGCTGTGGATCTCAAAGATGTTACTGGCTCTGGTTTCAGACCTTTTGTGAACCTTGCTACAGGCTCTACTCATCTCCCGAGGCTTCTGTCAACCATCTGCGGAAAATGTCATGTTAGCTTCCAATATGAAATCTACAGTTAATTTTTCATGTGTGTGTACTTGTTAATCTGTCTTGCAGCTTGCTGTGAGCTCACTTCCCACTTCTTTGTAACTTCTAGTACACTGCTTACACAGGGTGTGTGTTGGTTCTCAGAGACTGACTATGTGTATCCTACCTAAGAGAAAGGCTGAGACTTCCCCGGTGGTCCAGTGGCTAAGACTCCATGATCCCAATGCAGGGGGCCTGGGTTCAAACCCTGGTCAGGGAACTAGATCCCACACACTGCAACTTAAGATCCCGAATGCTGCAATGAAAATCCCGCGTGCTGCAACTGAGATTCGTCACAGACCCATCACAATGTTTAAAATAAACATTTAAAAAGAGAGAGAAAGGCTACCTCAGTTCAAGGTGGTCTCATAACTCTAAGTCAACGAGCCCCTGAAAGGAGGGTAGTATGAAACCTATGTGTGGGAAAGAAAGGATCTGTCTGATTTGCTACATTCACTGTTCTCTTTTGCATAAAATTTGGAAATGATCTGAACAACAGCATTCTCAGGATAATGGAAAAGATTTAACAGCCTCAAGCTGCAGTGAAGTTTAACGTTCCTATTCATATAAAGTTAAATATAGATACATATTTGAGCTCCATTTCATTTTCCAACTTGTTTTCTTTGTACTTTAATTCTTAATAGCTGTGAAGTTCTGCCCTGTGCTAATGTACTTTTATCTTCCCAGCAACAACAATAATTGCAACAAAGTAATTTTTTTTTAATTTTCAAAGAGAAGTAAAATTATATAATCTGATAGATTTCTTTTATAAAAAGAGTTATGCAGACTTTTGAGGCAGAATACCATATCTGATTCCTTTTTATAAAGTTATTCATTCTAATATCTTTATATGAAGATTTCACTAAGAAATAAGCCTTGCAAACAGAATAAAGCATTTACCTGACTCTCCCTTCCTAAGAGAGATACACTAGATTTCTGAGCATGGTAGCTGTCACATATACCTCAATACAGTTTTTACTCGATTACTTTCAAGTTGGGTTGATCTTGGACCTTTATTTAAAGTTTCCAAACTTATTTGTCAAATCATTCTAAAATGCCAGTTTCTCTGTTTTCTTTTAGGGTTGTGGAGTGAAATGAGACAGAATATAAGAAGCATTCAATGAACACTGCACATCTGTTGCTAGGCTAACGCTGCTGCTAAGTCGCTTCAGTCGTGTCCGACTCTGTGAAACCCCATAGACGGCAGCCCACCGGGCTCCCCTGTCCCTGGGATTCTCTAGGCAAGAGCACTGGAGTGGGTTGCCATTTCCTTCTCCAATGCATGAAAGTGAAAAGTGAAAGTGAAGTCGCTCAGTTGTGTCTCTTAGCAACCCCATGGACTGCAGCCTACCAGGCTCCTCCATTCATGGGATTTTCCAGGCAAGAGTACTGGAGTGGGGTGCCAACAACCTGGCTGCTATTTCAGTTGGAGACAGTGTTTCTATCCAGTCTCAGCTCCGCAGAGCCTAGAACTATGTCTGGTATTTATTAGGCTTGATACAGGTCTATTAACAAAATAAAATAAGTATAATCACTAAGCTTTTCTTCTTCTAATACTGGAGGCTTTTTGATATCCAGCTCATCTAAAAAAATTTTTTTTTTAATTAATAGACTTCATCTCCTAAGAGCACTTTCAGGTTTATAGAAAAATTGAGCAGAAAGTACACGGAATTCCCATATACTCTTTCTCCTCCAACCCTCCTCCTGTTCAGTTCAGTTGCTCAGTTGTGTATGACTCTTTGTGACCCCATGGACTGCAGCACACCAGGCCTCCCTCTCCATCACCAACTCCCAGAGTCTACCCAAACTCATGTCCATCGAGTCAGTGATGCCATCCAGCCATCTCATCCTCTGTCATCCCCTTCTCCTCCTGCCCCCAATCCTTCCCAGCATTAGGGTCTTTTTAAATGAGTCAGCTCTTCGCATCAGGTGGCCAAAGTACTGGAGTTTCAGATTCAGCATCAGTCCTTCCAGTGAACACTCAGGACTGATCTCCTTTAGGATGGACTGGTTAGATAGCCTTGCAGTCCAAGGGACTCTCAAGAGTCTTCTCCAACACCACAGTTCAAAAGCGTCAATTCTTTGGCGCTCAGCTTTCTTTACGGTCCAACTCTCACATCCATACATGAACACTGGAAAAACCATAACCTTGACTAGACGGATCTTTGTTGGCAAAGTAATGTCTCTGCTTTTTAATATGCTATCTAGGTTGGTCATAACTTTCCTTCCAAGGAGTAAGCGTCTTTTAATTTCATGGCTGCAGGCACCATCTGCAGTGATTTGGGAGCCCAGAAAAATAAAGTCAGCCACTGTTTCCCCATCTTATCTGCCATGAAGTGATGGGACTGGATGCCATGATCCTAGTTTTCTGAATGTTGAGCTTTAAGCCAACTTTCTCACTCTCCTCTCTCTTTCAACAAGAGGCTTTTTAGTTCTTCTTCACTTTCTGCCATAAGGGTGGTGTCATCTGCATGTCTGAGGTTATTGATATTTCTCCCAGCAATCTTAACTCCAGCTTGTGCTTCCTCCAGCCCAGCGTTTCTCATGATGTACTCTGCATATAAGTTAAATAAGCAGGGTGACAATATACAGCCTTGACGTACTCCTTTTCCTATTTGGAACCAGTCTGTTGCTCCATGTCCAGTTCTAACTGTTGCTTCCTGACCTGCATACAGGTTTCTCAAGAGGCAGGTCAGGTGGTCTGGTATTCCCATCTCTTTCAGAATTTTTCACAGTTTATTGTGGAAAATTAATCTCCTCCTGTTAGATTCTATTATTTTTTAATATATATTTTTATTTTTAATTGGAGTTTAATTGCTTTACAATGTTTTGTTAGTTTCTGCTGTACAACAACATGACTCCGCTATAAGTATACATATATTCCCTCCCTCTTGAGTCTCCACTCACCCATCCTACCCCTCTAGGTCATCACAGAGCACTGAGCTGAGCCCTCTATGCTATGCAGTTGTTTCCCAACAGCTATTTTACATGCAGTAGTCTATATATGTCAGTGCTATTCTCTCAGTTCTCCCACCCTCTCCTACACCTCTGTGTCCACAAGTCCTATTATTAACATCTTGTACTGATGTGGAACATTTGTTACAACTGATGAACCAATATTGATACACAATTTTTAACTGAGGTCCACAGTCTCCTTTGGGTTCACTTTGTATTGTACATTCTGTGAGTTTTGACCAATGCACAATGGCACATATCCACTGTGACTACATCACACAGAATCATTTCACTGTCCTAAAAATCCCCTGCACTCCAGCTATTCATCTTTCCCTCCCTCCCTCCCTCCCAACCCCCCACAATCACTGGTCTTTTTACTGTCCCTATAGTTTTGCCTTTTCCAGAATGACATGAGGCTGGAATCATACACTACGTACCCTTTTCAAACTGGCTTCTTTCACTTTGCAATATGCATTTCAGGTTCCTCTCAGTCTTTTCAAACAAAGGTACATTTTTACTTAAGAATAGCAATATTCACCTTGAGAAATGTCCACTTGACTGAGGATGCTCTACTTAATAAATAAATGTCTGCTGGCTTAAGGATTATTTCCGTGTTGAAACTACTGTTCCTAACCTAATCATTTACTGACTTAACTGAAAGCAGGTGCACTCACAGGGGGACTCTGCATCTTAAAGAGGGGTTAAAAACAACCATTAACATTGAAAATTAATATAAAAATACAAGGATATATACTTCTCTTTTTCATTCCAAGAGCAGTAAGTCCCTCTCTTCCTGGTGAGAGCCTCCATTACCTCACAAGGGGCTATGGACCTGTCAGGGTCTCCAGATAAGACCTGGATAACAAGGCACAATGACAGAGGATTCATTTTTTCTTCTCTCTACACCCTAATTGCTTCTGGGGAACCTTACTATCATTCCATTTGTAGTCTCTGCTCTAAGATCAGGCAATAGCAAATAATCATTCATAATACATTTAAAAACCTCTTTTATTTATCTTCTCTCTCCCTGATCAAGCCCTGGAGGATTCCCCCTTTTCCCAGATGGGAGAGAGGGTGGGAGGGGGTGGCATCAGCGCAGGCATGGCTGGGCCACCTCCCCGCCTTCCCAGAGTCCAGCTGCAGACCAGCCTCTTTGTCTTCATGATACCATCCTGTTCCACCAGATACTCTGAGAAGCCCTTCAATTTCCTTTTACCTTTTCTTAATGTTTACACCTTTCAAGCACAAACAGTATGTCTCTCCACTGGTCTAAATTTAGAAAATGCACAAATCTATTTGGATCTTTCAGTGCTTTCTTACAAGCCATCTCCCTGGGCACTTGAACTTTTCATAGGGCTTTTTCTGTGGAGACAAGGAATGAGGAGGCTCTTCAGCAAACCCCTGAAGCTGGGTCGTCTGGGTTTCTCTCTAGGGTTGCTGTTTCCCTCCTATCCCACTTCCCTGTCTAATCCCGGGGGGGTGGCTCCTGACTAGACAACACAGTACCACAGGGACCTCCATCCCTAATCATGGTTTCTCTTGTTTACACTTCTAGAAGTACTGCCCTCTTCATCTCTAATCCTCACTGGAACCCTATAGGGAAGTAGATGTTATTATTACATTCCATAGATGCAGAAGCAGAAGCTCAGAATGGGCAGGTAACTTGGCTGATGTCCCACAGCTGGTACGTGGAGGGATCCTGGGACCCCCAAGAGCTCCTCCTCTCTACCCCATTTCTCTCACTCAGGACTCCCAGGAGCTCTGGGAAGGGGTGGGGTGTCGACACATGCTTCTGAAAGTACCAGCACCATATTTATGCCATGTTCCTTAGCTGTCTCCTTCCTCAGCACTAAGTGCCAGGTGTGACTGAGGAATATCATACTGTTAAGGCACACATCATACAAACGAGAACACTACCCAAAATGCCTAAGCTCAGTGCGAACAGCCTTGGAAACTTACCCAGGCATTATATACAGTCATTCTGCTGTTTGCTTTTGGTTTTTTCCTCCTTAATTTTAATCCTCACATCTCTTCTTTATAAACTATGCCAAATATTCCACTCTGTCCATCCTTTGCTGCCATCCCCAGAGCAATTCACACAATCTACTAATAAATGGCAACCCACTCCAGTATTCTCGCCTGGGAAATCCCATGGATACAGAAGCCTGGCAAGCTACAGTCCATGGGGTCACAAAGAGTTGGATATGACTGAGCACCCATGCATACACTAAAAAATGTGCTTACCCAGGTCCTCAAAATAGGTTCCAACCTCTCCATATCTCTGGGCCTTGAAAACATTTGTGTAGTTTCTCCTTCTATAATGGAAGTTATAGGCTGATGTTTATGCTTCACATCAATTTCTAAATTAATATTTGCTATATCATCTTGCTAATTGATATGTACCTTTACTGAAATTTCAAATCAGCTTTTTGAAGTGGGAGGAAGGCAGAAAGCAACTTGCAAATTCTATGCATAATGAAGTAAGGAACAAGCTCCCATAATGAAGACAAACAATTATACAACATTTGCATGATTCTTTTTTCTCACAACATGAGACAAGACACGGTAGCTGATTAGCACGCTGCCTTTGCTGCGAGTCTTGCTTCTTCTTTCCCCTCCATTTGGTAGGATTCTCAGAGCCAAGAGCAGGTCACACTGCTTGGTCAGAGTATTCCAATATTATCTTGGGGCCTGATGGGCAGTCAAGACCACCCTGCCAACTTCAGCCTGATGCAGACTTCTTACTCTGTGACTACCCCGGGGTTGTGTCCTGCAGCTCATATACGTGTGCTCCGAGTGAGGCCCCCATTCAGGTTTCTAACCACTGAACTCAACTGGCCTGAGAGGACTGAGAACAGTTCTCACTAGTTCCTAGAGTATTTCCTGAGCATCTACTATGTCTCACCTCTGCAGTTGGCGCTAGAGATAAAAATGAACAATGAAAACCCCTGCTGCCCTTGAGATAGTCACTGCCCACCAAGGAAGACATGTTAGCAACAATGACATGTATGGTGAGTGCTCTGTGCATACAAAGAAGGGAGTCCACTCTGATGGGGGGAGGGGGCAGGGAGGGTTCGGGAAGAGCTCTCCAGAGCAGGCAATACCTGAGATGAGACTGGAAGGAAGAATAGGAATGGTCAACAAGCAGAGGAAGGGTGGTCGCTGCAGACAAGGTGGCCTCAGATGGAAAAGAAGCAGAGCTGGAAGAATGATTCAGTATTTCAGGAATGAGAGGCAGTTTCCTGTACTGAGTGAAAATGTGCAGAGAGGAAAGAGCCCCAAGGCAACGTGAGAGAGGTCAGTCGATAAGGGCGCACTCCAAAGGACTCTGAACCTGACATGTGATCCTGGGCTAATGGAGTCAGTGAGACTTTAACAGGGAGATGACAAGGAAAGATGTGTATTTCAGAGAATACTCTCAGGCTACCTGGACCTGATGGATATCAAGTAAAATGATTATGATAATGAACGCTTTGGGTGCCTGCTGTGTGCTGGGCCCAGTGCTAGAGAAGACACCAGTGAGAAACCCTACAATCAATGCAGGCAAGCTTGGATCTGTCCACAGTGCCTCAGAAGCTGTCACAGAGCCTGTCAGAGAGTCTTCTCCGATTCAAATCCCAGACCTATGACTTCATAGTTGTGTCACTGGGTAGGTCATGTAACCTTTCATGCCTCAGTTTCTTCATCTGTGAAATGGGGCTACTAGTAGGACTCACCTCATAGAGTTATACTGTGAGGATTGAGTTGTATGTAAAGCTCTCAGCATGGCTCTGAAACAGAAAGCGCATAGCATTTGTTCTCACTGTCTCAACTACGACAGGGGCTTGAGGTGGAAGCTGTGGCCTGGAGAGACATTAAATGTGAGAAAAGGCGGGGTGTAGGATAGAGGGGGGAAGTCCAAATGAGTCTCATCATTTTGTCCTGGGCGATGAGGCAGACGGTAAACACAGCAGGATAGTCTGGGATGAGAGGATGGCAAGATTAACTTGGGAAATATTGATATTGAAGAGCAAGGGGATGTTCAGGTAGAAATATGCACGTGGGATATAAGCCTGCAGGGGAGAATGGGCAAGGATGGAGAACTGGAATCCTCAGCAAGAGGTAGAAACTGTGGCTTGGAATGGCCCAGGGGGAGCAGGATGAGATGAGGGACCTGAGAAGACCAGCATAAGGGGCAGCTGGAGATCACGGGGGAGACTGACAAGGGCTAGTTCAAGAGCAAGAAGGAGCATCCAGAAAAAATGGCACCGTGAGGCCAGGCAAGGGGTGGAGCTGAGCTCTCAAAGGAGAGGAAGCCAGAAAAGCAAAGTGCTGCACAGAAGTGCCACAGTGTAAGGACTGAGAGAAATCCAATTGGTTTGGCAGCCTTTTGGTGGCTGTATCAGTCAGAGTCTAGGTAGCAGAAGAGAAACCACAATAGTTATTTCAACAGAGAAAATTCAATATAAAGAATTGGGTTAACAGGAGTTAGAGAGAGCTGAAAAGGCGAAAGGGAACATGGAGAAAACACAGACACGTTTAACTACGGAAGCAATGACCTCCCTGAGCACCAGGGAACCAAGGACAGAGATGGGAATCACAGGGATCCAGAGCTTTGGAGAAGAGGCCCCCCAGAGCTGGGTGCTTCCCCCTCTGCAGCTCAGAGGGATTTCAGGGAGCTGGACTCAGGGGAAGGGTCCCACTTGGCTGGTGCTTAGAACCTGGAGGGTGGACACAGAAGAGCAGGAGCTGGGACCTCTGAGGACGAAGTCAAGAGGGGGATCTGGGGTGCTGGTAGAAGCAGGACACTGGACCCAACTGCCACGTCTGGCATATGGGGTTGCTGCTGTGGAGGTGCTAACCAAAACAGCAAGCAAACAGGGAAAAGCAAGCCCTTCCTGTCCTCCCATCTGCTGGTCTCCCTCTAGTGTTCCCTCTCAGCAAGACCCAGATTACAGAGAAGAAAGAGTTGGCCGACTCCTGGCCGCAGGTTCCCAAAGCAGCATCTACAAAGGTGGTTTGAGGTGAAGCAACCAGAATTATAATTTGCACAGAAACCCTCCCAAGGGTAAGCTAGTGTTTACAGGAAAGCCATCTAGCAATGGGTTGAGAAGCAGAAATCAAGACGGTAAAGCAGGACCATTTTTCCAAAACATTTTGCAGTAAAAGAGAAAAGAGAATAAAGTGGTAGGAAGAGGTAGATGCAATGTTCAGGATGGCTGTTTAACTATTTGTTAAGAAGGACTTGGACCCTAAAGCATGCTTGCAGAAAGGTGAGTGCCCATGCTGGTGACTCAAAGCATCTGAGGAGACGAAGGCAGATCTCGGCATAGAACTGGAGTGGGGTGGAAGAGGGGAGCGAGGGGACTGGCTGAGAGAGAAGCCAAAGAACACGAACTTCTCTGAGAGGTGAAGAAAGATGCTGCGCCAAAACCAGACAAACCAAAACACCCCCTTTGTAAGCGATGTGCTGGGTCTACAACTAAGTGATCCCAACAGAAGGTGCTCTCATCTCCTAGTGCACAGAATCTTTCTGGTCTCCGCATGGATCCTCATGCAGGCCTTCTCTAACCATCCTATCTATATAAACTTTTCACCTGCTACTTGAAATCCCCTTTCTGCCTGTCCTGAGCACTCACATTTCACCTACCTTAATTATTGGGTTTATTGTTGTCTCTCCACAAGAGACACTAGGGAACACAGTTTTGTTCACTAATGCTTGATACAAAATAGCCACTTGATAAATATGTTTTGAATACACAAATGGATGAAATCCCCACGCAAGCACTACTGAAACAAAATAGAACGCTCCAATCAATCAACCAGGATTCAGCCACTATCTGCTGGGCCCTAGCGGGGATACTGAGAAAGGGTGTGGAGGAGTCCCTTCTATCACAGAAGTTATAATGTTTGAAAAAATGAAGCAACTTAGCCCACATGGTGAAAGAAGAATGACTGAACTCTGCCTGCCATCCTCCCAGGCTGCACTCTCCCCTGCAGACTGGTCTCCAAACATCTGTCTCTTTTTTGGACCCCTGGAGACTCACAGTCCTCAGCAGTCTCTCTGCTCTGCAGCCCAGGGTTCACTGCCTTTAGCTGGTCAAGGTCGTGGTTCCACAGGGCCGAGTTCTCAGCCCCTCCTGGGAGCAGGATTAGAGGGTCTGGGCCCAGCCGTGCAGCTCTCACACACCTGACACCCGTGGGTGTTTTGAAAGCCTCATCAGAGCTGACTTTGATGGGCAGCAGAAGCCCTGCAGGCAGCAGGCTGCCAGGACTGTCAGCCCCACTGGGGTGATGGGGGACGGGGGTCAAATCACCACCTGTCAAGGTGTTAGAAGAGACCTCAGACAGTTTTATGGATGCAGGGGATGAAAACCCATGTCACTGAATGAGCGTGTGCTCTCCCTAGACTAGTCCCATACAATTCTGCTTCTTCCTTTCTGAACAAACCCAAATTTAGTGCACCCAATGCAAGTGCACACATATGTGCACCACACGCAAGTGCACAGACATCACACTCTCACTACACACAGACACAAGCAAGGCACTTGACTCACACACACACAATCACAAGGCTTATTCTCAGCCAGAGAGTTTTGGGACATAACTAACTGAATGAATGAATTACACTAACGTTTTATCTGTTATCATTTAGCAGAGGATGGAGCATAGCAGCCACCTACTATCAACCCTTCCAGTTTGAAACACTTATTTACTGATACTGGAGTTTAATTTCTCTTAAGAGAAATTCAAAAGTCTGGAGTAAAGGGTTCCTCCCAAATACTTTTGCTGTTACTACCGTTTATTATTAAAAAAAAAAAATCCAACGATTTGTTGAGGACTTACTCTTTTAAAGAAAGAGCTCTCTGAGAAGAATGGAGTGTGTTTACTAATAAAGTATGCTGAAACAACAGAGTGGAGTTAATGGAAATTACACTGGACTGGGAATGAACAGGATTTCAATCCTATCTTTTTACTATTATTAGATGCAGCTGTTGGCAAATTACTTCTTCCCTCAGAGTCTTGATTTTCTCATTTATAATCCAGGAGGTGTGGTAGAGAGTCTTTACTTAAATACAATACACTGACCCTCCATGCGCATCTACATTCTGTCCTAACACTTCCCAAAATATTAAAGAAGGAAAAAAGTTAGACACTTTAAGCATGAAAACCCATTGTGGAGACAGGACATCAACAAACTTCCAGGAGATGGAGAAAAGAGGTTGGAGTGGTGACTAATCAAACAAGTAGAGGAAGACACAGACTAGAGCAAAGAAAGAAAGACAAACAGCCATCTGTCAGTTAAACCTGGAACATCAGTTGTTAATAAAGGGTTGAAGAAATCCACAGACTGATTCTCAGCTAGGGGGGACTCTTGTTTTACACTCAGGGGACATTTGTCAATGTTTAAAGACATTTTTGATTGTCATGACTAGCATCTAGTGGGTAGATGATGATGAACACCCTTTGATGTCCAGTACGGGTATCACACAAAAAATGGTGAAGCCACAATGTCAAAACTGCCAAAGTTAAGAGACTCTACTCTAGACTCGAGAGCTAACATCACACTTCCAAATGCTCTCCTTACTGGTAACTGACAGACATCCATCTATGGACTGCATTGTGTCCTCCTAAAGTTCATATGCTGAAGTCCTAATTCCCAGTACCTTAGCATGTGACTGTATTTGGAGATAGGATCCTAAAAGACGCAATTAAACTTAAGGTGAGACCATCAGGGTGGGCCCTAATCCAATAGGACTATTGCCCTTATAAGAAGAACAAGGAACACCAGGGATACACACACACACACAGGAAAAGCCACGAGAGGACACTGTGAGAAGACGGCCATGTGCTAGCCAAGGAGAGAGAAATGGGAGAAACCAAACCTGCCCCCACTTTGATCTGGGATTTCCAGCCTCCTGAACTGTAAGAAAACAGATTTCTGTTGTTTAAACCTCACGGTCTGTGGTATTTTGTTATGGCAACCCTAGCAAACTAATATACCCAATATACAAGTAATGAGAAGATTCTTTTCCAAAGAAATGGAATGCCCATAGGGAACAGACCTTCAATCTGCCAACTATGGGTCCCTAGGATTGTTGCCTACTTCCTCAGATGACATGAAAAGGAACTGCCAGCCTGCAAGCACTGCCTCCTTCCCTTTTACCTGCTCCTTCCTGCCACATACACATCTCAGGATCAGCTTATCGACTGGTTCTTATACATGATGGAGCAGCCAAAGAGCACTGAGCTTTTGAGGAAACTCTACAACACGAGAGACCAAGATAAACAAGCAGAATACATAACTCTGAGAGGAACAGACATAGTTTGGAAACACAATTTAACTTTTAAAAATTCTCTTAATTAATATTACTAGAAAGAGTAAAAATGTCATTGTGTCAACAAAATACAAACAGCTAACAAAGATGAACTGTTATAAAATAAAAATATGACTCTGAAATTCAAATAGATTATGAAGTCTAATAAATGACCAGATAGCAGAACAAAGAGATGTAAAAAAAAAAAAAGAGAGAGAGAAAAGGAAAGATATATAGAGGAAGAATCTAAGAGGCCTCACATCTAATCTATAGACTGACCCAAAGAGAAAACCAAGAGGAAGAAATCAAAGAAATATCATAAAGGATTTTCCAAGAGTCAAAGGACATCAGTATACAAATTAAGATGCCAATCAAGCACCCGAAGCAAGGAGGTACCTAAGTCATGTACATGCACACACATATGCCTCTAGACACAGTGTTACAAAAGCCTGGCACATCAGTAATAAAGAGAAGACAATAAGATGATTCAGAAGGAAAGAGGAATTTTAAAGGTACCTCTAAAAGACAAGAAGTCCGACCAGCAGGAGACCTCTCATTGTGGGCTACAATGGATCTGAAGACAGTAGAGCAAAGGCCTTCAGATTTCTGTGTGGAAATGGATGTCAACTTTGAATGTCATACTCAATCCAACAAATGAGGATGAGGGAGCAAAAAGCCATTTCTAGAAATGCATAAACTGAAAACACTACATTTCACACCTGCAAGCAGCACCGCCTGGAGAGCCCTGGTCCTTGAGAGTGCCCTCTTTGAAGCTCTAAGTCCCCTCCGGGGTCTGGAATGTAGCAGTGCTAGGCAGGACAAACCAAGTTCAGACCTGGTTCTGCATGGGTTCTGGCCTCCAGGATTTCTTCTTTGAAATTTCCTATGGCCTCCTCTAGTGCCTGGGGTTACTGAGAGCCAGCAGAACCCCTTGGTGGGGCATCCTAGCTTGGACCAGGGTCCTCGTGGGCCCCAGTTCCTTATGATCCCCACCCCCTGTGCTCTCTGACCATCTACCCTGCACATGAGTTCACCAAGATGCCCTAAGGACTCATGCCATGGGGTTTCTTGCGGCTCTGGGCAGACCTTGGTTCCAGGAGGGCATCTTGGCAAGGGGATTGAGCCTGCTACCCAGTGTTCTGTTTCTTTCACAGAACCATGTGAGAATGGGCCATGTGAGAATGGCACTGATGATGATGTTAAGTGACTCTCCAACATCAAACACAGGACAAGCTAGAGGGTCAATACCAAGGACCTTCGGCCTGAGCTGCATGGGGGTACCATGTCTTAGCGCTTGCCTGGCTTTGTTTTGTGGTTCTGCCTCTGAATTTAGCACCCAAAGGCAACCAAGGGTGACAACAGGCATTCTTTATTCTGTGTGACCCCAATGATGTTCTCTCCTGCCTCTACTGATGTGACATCATCATGTTTTTCCAGTCAGCTGAAGCCTTCCTGATGAGGGACAAATATTCCTGCACCTAGTGAGGCCACTCTTCTCATTTCTCCTATAGTCCTCTCCTCTGATGGCAGAGAATAGAAGGCAGGGTGCAGTTAACATTAAAATAATCACTTTCTAGGAATGCAGTGATTATTGCAGAATGAATTCAAGAGAAGACAAGAGTTGGAAGACGTATTATTCTATATTTACGTTATAAAATTCCAAGTGGTAAATTCAGTATAACCAGGAAACAAATTATGGTTCACATTTTCCTGCATACTCTGGGTAAGACTTGAAACTTGTAGTCATCAATAAAATACAGCAATATTCATGAGTGGCATGATGGATGCCACTCATAAGTAATGATTACAGCATCATAAGTAATGATATAACCAGCATTCAACAAATGGTGTTACATTAATGCACAAATACAGATCTATATTGTTTCAATGCAAATAGGTTCTCAAGAGCTTGGCACTGTGAATAATAAGTCTTGCTAATTTTTTCTTATAGTGGAAGATAGCTAGGAATAGTGCACTTGGCAATAAATACAGAGACAAAGAATCATCTTAGCATACACTGACTGAACATTAAATATGTAAATATCTCACCTCTATCTAACATTCTAAATTACATCCAACAAAACACTGTACTTCACGTGGTCTTTGTAATACTTTAAAAATCCGGTTATTTATGTAGAAAGAGGTCCCACCAAAATGATTTGTTTGAGACCTCCCATATCTATTATGAGGAAATTATTTGAGGGTTGACTTTAGCCTAATAAATAAATTAAAACAAACAAAAACAGAAGTCCTGGGATCCAGGAAACAGGAGATTCAATCCAGAAAAGCAAAGACAAGTCTCAGAATAACAAATATGAGCACAAATCTAGAAATCAACCAGTGTAGCTCAGGAGAGAATAGAGGGTTTCTGGGGAAAAGGGAGAAACTCCTGGAAAAACAAAACGCCATATAAGAGAGGTGACGTGATCACCGTTTTCCTCCTGGCTCTATAGTCAATCACTGTTGCTTAACCACACTTAGGTGAAGACTTTATTGATTTTAAGCTTTTATAAGCGACCTATAAACAAGGCATGAGACAATTACGATCATAAAATAGAATGGAAATGTCATCGACTTTAGTAACACAGACATAAAAATTCAAACGATAGAAACTGGGAAGCAGTGAAGGGGGAGGGACAGGTGCCCGTGGCCTCATCTTTCCAAGTGTGAAGTCAAGGATTATGGCCTTATGATAAATTTGGAAATAAAGGAGTATATTTTTGAAGTTACAAAGTTATCCCATGAAGAAACTAAAATAAAGAAGTAATAAGACTATATCGGGAGGATGGGGAAGGACATGGTAGGTGTCAAGAATTAAATACTCATACATCAGAGCAACAGATGCAACATAATGTCTAGCATTGAATTCATCAAGATAATACTTATTAGAGAATGGAACAGAGGTGCTGGAGGGGTAGGAAATTTGTTTTTCATTATAAATATTTTATTTGAAAACTACAGGCAGGCATTTCATTGATTAAAAAGTAAATCTTAAATGTTTTGATGATTGAACAAGATGATTTCTAAGGTTCTTTTCATATCTAAAATCCAAGGGAACAAGCTCTCAAAGCTTAGTCCACTCAGGAAGAGCCCTGGGATTTTTCCCTTCAGAAAAGCTGACTATCTGATCAGGAGCCAGTCCACACCACTGGGAATCTCATAAACACTGTTTTGATAAAGGTCAAATTTTCCACTCCTGACTTTATCTTCTCAACAGCTCTGGGAAGCAATTATTAAAACTATCTGCATTTTAGACATGAGATGCAATGAGACAAAATTAATTGTCCTGAATGACATGAGCTTTAAATTGGTAGACTGCTGTTGGATGCCTGGCCTCTTTACTCCAAATTCTTGTCTTTTCCACTGTATTATACTTCTTGTGTAGAAAGAGAAGAGTAAGAAAAATTCTCTGTCCAAGAGCCAATCCCTTAGTGAGATGTTTATATAAATGCACTGCCCTGTGATTACAGGTTAGCTCCTTTGGGAATCTGATGGAGGAAGTTCCTTCTCTATTTGGACTCATGAACATAGGTGATCCATGAGCACACTTCACTAAGGCTTCAAGGGCTCATTAAAGGACCTGGCAACACCCATCCTAAGTGACTGGCTCAGACGGTAAAGAATCTTCCCGCAATGCAGGAGACGTGGGTTCAATCCCTGGGTGGAGAACATCCCCTGGAGAAGGGAATGGCAATCCACGCCAGTATTCTTGCCTGGAGAATTCCACAGACAGAGGAGCCTAAAGGGCTACAGTCCATGGGGTTGCAAACAGCCAGACACAACTGAGCAACTAACACTTTCTTGAGTGACTAGCACCAACATAGTGTACTGCATTCACAGGGCACAGGCTATGATCCTTTGGACTCCCAACTGCAGCAGTTTCCCTGCTCTTTGAACCAAGCTCCTTCCTGACATCTTTTGCAAGCCCCAGTCATGGTGAGGTACTCCTGCACTTCCTTCTAATGTTGCAGCGAGGAGACTGCTTCCAGGAAAGTGGCTGTTGGGAGTGGAGGACTCCAGGAAGATGCTGGCTGGGATGCTTCTCATGCTTGCCAGAGAGAACGTCCCAGTACCTGTCTTCCCAGGAAGTGCTAGGCCACTCATGTTACCTGCCTTGGACTCCTGCTCAGTGCCACAAGGCTGCCGAACTTCTAAAGAGGGTACATTTCATGTTAATACAGCAACAGAGTCCTTGACCTACAGAAACACCACAGGAAACTGGAGAGAGCTGGTGTAAATTTCCACTGAGAATTTGACAATCTAAGTGGCTCTGCCAAATTGGAAACTGCAACCTCACAGCAACTTTGTAAACTCATTATGGTCCCTCTGGTTCCCACCTGATCCCTCCTCTTCCCTTTGCTCCTTTCTCCTCTCCCAATCCTGGCTGCCCAGAGATAGGTTTCACAGGGTCCACCCCCTCGGGCCAAAACAAGCTGCCCCTTCCCTTCCCTTTTGTCTCTGAGCTTCACTTAGGAGATGGGCCAGTGAACTTGATAAATAATAACACCGGATGCTATGTATTCCTGTACTTTCCCTCCCAAGAGAATGTCTGCATTCTCCAGGAGGCCTTCAGTGCCTAAGTCTAAGTGCTTGACAGATGGAGAACATGTGGGCTCTGTGGCAGGTATACTGATGTGCTCATCACTTTGAAGCAAGTAACTCAGAACTCCTCAAATTCCCCCAAAGCAGCGACACCTGATGGCTGTCCTCGCACTGCCAGAGCTGTCCTGGGGCTCACTAGGAAAGACATCAGCCACTTAAAAGTCCAACTGTCAACTGTGCTCACTGCAGTAATATTAGAATATTTTTCTTTTGACCTCTACATATTTCTTAATATTATATTTTAATATTATTTCGGTTTTGTACTCAGGTTTTCTTGGGCTATAGTGAGACCTGATTTACCAAAAATTTACCAAAATTACATTATTTAGCAAAATACACTTAAGAGTGTTGATAGTGATCACCTCCTCAGTCCAAAGAAATAAGTGTACAAAGTTACCTTGACATGTGGACTTAATTTTTAGATACATTTTAAAAATTCATAAAGGGAATACATTCAAAGGTTCAAATTCAAGACTTAAAACAAGAAACAAGGAGGCAGGGAGATAAGTACGAGGAAAAGAACCACTTACATTATAAGTCTTAAAGAATGGTCACATTAGACTCGTATACTCCAAATGAAAATAACATGTTTTAAATAAACACATAGGCTCTGTCTTTCAGTGGTTGGGAAATATAAACTTAGCCTAAATTTCTTGAATGGATATGCAATAAACCTATTTATAACATTTTCTCTGTCCTACTTAACTTATGACTAATCCTAAACAATTAGAGAGTCAGATGGCTGAGTATTTAAAGCAGCAAACATTCCAAATAAACAGAGGGTCATTTCTACTGAAAGCTGAAGACCTGAGCCCCTGTAGATATATAGTTATGGGACAACTCAGGAAGAGCTGCAAATAGAAACTGTAAAAGGAATCTCCAGAATGCTGCAGTCTCAATGTAAGGGAAAATGGAGGTGCCTTAAAATGTGGGTGGCATGGTCATCTTGGAGGCAGGGGCCAGGACTCTCTACTTAATAACTTCAAAAGCAACTTTCAGTTTTCTGAGTATCTCCTGAAATTCTACCATGTGGACCTTTCTCTCAAAAATTTTGAAAATAAAAACCTTTATCCACTTCTGTCTTTTTAATTATCCCAACATCACTAAAATCTCTCAACCCCCCTCCAAGATAAATCTTTTATAAAGAACCCTAAGACTATCATTTCACTAACACTTGAAAATATTTTCTCAACATTGTCCAACAGTGCTCAAAAACCAGCCTGATATATATAGAGCCTCCTTTGTGGAATAATAAGATTATTTTTACCATTTTCCGAATCTCACAAATCTTACCTGTCACCACAGAACTTCTAAAAATATCAGGATGATAATGATATCCTTCATCACTTCCCTCCTCGCTGTGGCTTCGTTACTAGCATTGGGTTTTTATGCATTTTCTGAGGGCCCTCTCTGATCACAGTACTCGTCATTTCACTGCTTCAAAATGTGGGACAGAATAGCTATCTTGGGAAGGTGGCAGATTTTTTTTTTTTTTTTTTTACCACCTTTAAAGACAAGGTGTTTTTGCAAAACATTCAGTTCAGTTTGCTTTCTGCCTATCTCTTAAATCACGTGTTTGAGTTGGAAGTGTATTGGAAAGGATCCTGGAAAACAAATGCTGATTGAGGAGGAACTTGTTTTTTCACTGCAGCCAATTCAATTCAGCAGCAGCATTTATCAAGTGCCTACTATGCACCAGGAATGTAAAGATGAATAAAATACTCTTTGCCCTCAAGTAGCTCACAGCTTACCAGGATAGACAATCCCAGTAACAAGTAACAGCAGCAAGCTGTGACAGGGCAATAAATCACATTGCTGTCTGTATAAACATACAAGAACACCTGTAAAGGAGCAGCAAATAGTACTGAGGGAAATCAGAAAGGAAATGTAATGCAAAACCAAAGGATATTTCAGAGAGAGATCCCAGCAGTCTCTTGGTGCTTGGAAATGTGTCTCAATCTTGATATATCTGGAGCTGGAAAAAAATTCTCTCTTAAGAGTTGTTAGCCCCACCTGCTTTTTGGGTAGAATTTAGAATATATTCTTGGGGGTAGATCCTCTTCCATTTGTTCTTGGTTCATTTTGGTAAGTCTTTAGTCCTGCTTAGAGAGAAGCACCTACTCATTGGTCTTGCAGAAGCCCTGAACAGCAGGAGCATTTCAATCGCAGATACTTCACATGGAGGATGTTCATTATTCTAACAATGACAAAAGCTGTCTTCAGATTAGGCAGAGATGCATCAATGGTATTGTCGACTATGACAGAGTCTATTCCGTTGTCAACAGGTTTTCCCTTACTTTGACTACGGGAAGACAAGATATGAAGGAGATCCAAGTTTGGGGAAGAACAGGTCTTGTTCCAGTGGCAGGAGGCTAGGGCCAGAGGAGCTGGAGAAACAGCAGGGGACTGTCTTCCATGTTCACAGGGACATGACAATGGAATCTAGTAAGACTGATACTATCTTGTTTTAGATTTTTCTTTCTCTGTAGGAACATTTGTTGAACACCCCTACCTCATTCTGTGTTAATAAGCACTGGCGAATGAAGAGAAGGTTCTATATCCATTCTCTGGGGTAAAGTGAACTTAAGGCTGCAGCAAGATCAAAAAAATTTTTAGTAGATGGCCAGATGTGATCATGGAGAAGCTGGGAGAGAGGTGGAACTCGGGCAGCTGCCTGGCGGAGTAGCAAGGCGGAAACCTGAGGTCTCAGTTCTCCTTTTGAAAAATCTCAAGCAAGCCTGCTGCTTTCAGCCCTGCTCAATGCCCCTGCTTACAGTGGTTCCAGGAGTTTCCTTTTCTAAGCCTTCCCAAAGTTCCATTTCAAAATTGGCTTCCTTTTCTCTTCCTTCTTGTTGGCTTCTCCCCTCCACAGACATGAGGTTTTCAACTGTCTCTAATCCACTAAGCATGTTGCTGCCCTTCTATTTTCTTTTTAATTGCAATTCTTCCCTCTCTCTCATCACCTTTCCCTTTCTCTTGTTCTTATATATAGGTGCATGCATTTTAAAGGCTTTACTATGAGGATTTGCACAGGAGTGAAGATGAGTGCAAGTGTTCAATCTAGGGGTTTCTTTCTCGGTTATATTTTATTTACGTATTCATTAATACTCCATCTAATTGAAAATAATATGATCCTGCATCTTGCTTAGAATTAGCACTCAACTCCCCAAAAGGGCTTATAAAATCGAGGCCCTCAGGCGTGGAATGAACTATGAAGGTCAACCTACTTAAGCTCTTGTCAGATGTTTAATCCAGGAAAGTCCATCACTTGCCTGATGAAAGTTTAATTAACTGAGTGAAAGAGCATAAAGCTATTTGCTATGTTATTTGCTATCATCATGCATCATATTTAGTAACAATAGTTGGCACTCACAGTACACTTTCCACATGCCCCACTTTGTGCTAAGGGGCATTTATGCCTCCCAATAATCCTATGAGGGAGGTATTACACTTCATTGTACACCCCCACCACCACACACACACCACTTTGCAGAGAAGGAAACTGAGATGTAGCTCAGGTTTCACTCATTTTCCAATAGCTTGTAGCTTGCACATGACAAGCAGAACCTAGTTTTAAACCAACTTTGTCAGATTCCAAAGCTTATCCTCTTAGCTGTGATAGTTCCCAGATTTAGCACTGTGTAACTCTTAAGGAACTTAATTGTTTTTGCAGGGTGGCTGATGTGTGCTTTCTACTTCTTTCCACTGGCAGTTTCTGTCACTGATGTTGTTGTGCTTGCTTACTGTTGCCTGTATTTGGATCCTTAGGGTTATGATCCTCATTGGTCCCAGGCTGACTCTGATCTGCTATCTAGACGACTTCCTTTAAATTCAAATGAGCCCAGGAAACAAAAAGATAATTTCAAAATCAACTTGGACCAAACAATGAAGGTAAATCTGTTACTAAAAAGAAGTGTGACAGATACACTTCTAGGTAAACTATCCATGGCACTACATTTATCACCCATTATATCAAGTCACTATCATATATATGCTCAGTACAGTTAAATTAGAATACTGACTGAACCAAAGATTTTGACTCGGATGAGTTCTTTTTGGGAAATTAACCACGCATTTTTCCTGTCAATAATTTCAGTGGCTGAGGGCACATTACTGGAATGGGTAGATATAGTAGAAACTATTCAGAACCCAAATCAGAAGCCCGAGAGCTGAAATGTAGTTCTGTGTCTATTTTTTTTTTTACGATAGTAATAAGTAATAAAATAAATGTATTGAATGTCTTTTACAAGCCAGATACTATATTAAGCACTTTATATAAATACCATTTTTGTTTTTGTAGAAACCTTTAGATGAGTCCTATAATTACCACCATTCTGATGAGAAAAGTGAAGCCCTGGAATGTTAATAATCTTGGTGAATCAGGCAGGTATTGAACAGGAGAGTCAGGAATTGAGCTCTAGCATTCCAACTCCAGAGTATGTCTATTTCACCTAAGCTCTCCAGACCACAATTTCAGGATCTGTAAGAGAACCTAACACAAAACAGTATTTCGAGTGCAGCTGAGACAGTGTACGCACAAGTGCTTGACACAGACGAGGGGTTTCAGTTCAGTTCAGTCACCCAGTTGTGTCTGACTCTTTATGATCCCATGGACTACAGCAAGTCCGGTTTCCCTGTCCATCACCAACTCTCAGAACTTGCTTAAACTCATGTCCATTGAGTCGGTGATGCCATCCAACCATTTCATCCTCTGTTGTCCCCTTCTCCTCCTGCCTTCAATCTTTCCCAGCATCACGGTCTTTTCCAATGAGTCAGTTCTTCGCATCAGGTGGCCACAAGTACTGGAGCTTCAGCTTAAGCATCAGTCCTTCCAAAGAATATTCAGGACTGATTTCCTTTAGGATTGACTGGTTGAGTCTCCTTGCAGTCCAAGGGACTCTCAAGAGTTTTCTATAGCACCACAGTTCAAAGGCATCAATTCTTCGGTGCTCAGCTTTCTTTATAGTCCAACTCTCACATCCATACATGACTACTGGAAAAAACCATAGCTTTGACTAGACGAACCTTTGTTGGCAAAGTAATGTCTCTGCTTTTTAATATGCTGTCTAGGTTGGTCATAACTTTTCTTCCAAGGAGCAAGCATCTTTTAATTTCATGGCTGCAGTCACGATCTGCAGTGATTTTTGGAGCCCAAGAAAATAAAGTCTCTGTTTCCATTTTAATAAACACTTATTCATCAGTTTGTTTCAAGAGTCTCCAACAAGTGTGTAAGAAATACTTGTTGAATATCAACAGGAGACAGACAATGGGAATATATCTAAGCAAAGGGAAGAGCCCGATTCTGAAATCTCACGTCTTTCTAAAGCATCCCTAAGATGCCTGGGGATGGCCCCACTAGTTCTGACAGTTGCACTAGTCATGGAGACAGGCTCAGAAACTCGGAACTGTCAGTTCATTTAATTGTGCCGTGATCTGCAATGTTGAGTGTGGCACAGTGTTGTCCGTCACTTCCTTCATCTCCACCACTATTGCTGCAAACCTTGCCTGGCAAGAATATAAGATAGCAGAATTTTCTCTGGGACTTACTATGAATGTGTTCTGAGAATAAATCCTGCCATGGGGAAGGCAATTTATCTAGGTGAATACTACAGTCTCCTAACACCCAAAGTGTGCTAGACATTTAAACCCTAGGAGAAAGCCCCGAGAAGCTCTGCCCCTGTACAAGGTCTTCCAACATCAGAAGGACTTAAGGGAGACATTTTTACTCATCTGGGTATTTGGGAACCATGATCCAGATTTGGGATGGCATTGGGAGTCCCACAAGAAACTGAATGCCCGGGTATCAAATCACAACAGCTCCCATCAACAGATCTCGCTAATACCCCACTAGGAACCCTTAAACTAGGAACGGCTCAGCACACTACCCCAGAGCCTCAGAGACTGGAGCAGACTCCTTACAGGTCCTTGGTGTTTGATCTCAGTCCCACAGTGGAGGCTGAAAATGACTTGACAGTCACACGTTTGTGAAGAAAGGAAGGCCTGGGGTTAAAGCGATTTCACTCATTGCTTTCCCGATTGTTTCCCTGCTGCTGCTGCTGCTGCTGCTAAGTCACTTCAGTGATGTCCGACTCTGTGCGACCCCACAGACGGCAGCCCGCCAGGCTCCCCCATTTCTGGGATTCTCCAGGCAAGAACACTGGAGTGGGTTGCCATTTCCTTCTCCAATGCATGAAAGTGGAAAGTGAAAGTGAAGTCGCTCAGTCATGTCCGACTCTTTGCGACCCCATGGACTGCAGCCTACCAGGCTCCTCCATCCATGGGATTTTCCAGACAAGAGTACTGGAGTGGGTTGCCATTGCCTTCTCCTGATTGTTTCCCAGATGGAGCTTATCCTAGAGACGTGTACCTCTCTGGAAAGAAGCCATTCAGACTTTGAAAGGTTTCTATAGGAAGTGGGGCTGCAGAGTGGTTCAGTGAACAGGGTCCTTGTAGGCTGGGGGCTGAAGGACTGAACTGCAGTCTCAGCTGTCACTGATGGAATGCTTCAGACAAGCTGCTTAATTTCTTTGGGCCTATGTTGGTTTGTTTTTAATTTTAGAAATTTTGTTTTAATTTTTTTAAATGAGAACATGGCCCTGGGTTTTCTCTCTGGACCCTTCTAATTCTAAATATATCTGATATTATCTATTATCCTGACAGGAATAAGCTGAGCTAACAGAATCATATGACTTGTAGGGAACAGCCCATGCTAATATTACAATCAAATACTTCTTGTTTCTCTGCTGAGTGTTTGACGGAACTATGAGTTATAGGCTGGGGTTTCTGAACTCTGTCTGGACTTCCCATAAAAAAAAAAAATGAGAGCTGTGGCCTTTAAGCTGTTGAAAAGACCTATTTCTCATCCTCTAAGTAACTCTGACACTATGCACCGCAGCCTGACAATTAAATTTCTCTCTTTCTCTTTAAATTTCAACCAATGGATATGCTACACTGAGAGTTAAACTGTTCTGATGTGAAGACATCTCTTTTCTCTCATCAGAGACTAAAAAGCTGTCAGTGCCAGTTTCCTTATTAGTAACCAGTATGTCTGCTCAGACCGTGCCTCACAGTTTATACCAAGTGAAAATGCTCTCTCTGAGAGCAGAGGAGCAAACACAGCTGAGGAATGGAGTAGAGCAGAGGCCCCAGCAGCTGAGATCGAATGTGCTGCTCACCTCACCAAGACAGGGGAAGAGGAAACTTTCCTGATTGGTGATGTACACACAGTACCCTTGGGGGACATCTTCTAAGGCTGCGTCTTGGAACTGCCCATCTCAAGCCTTGGTCCATAACTGTTTTCCCCCTTCATTAGGCAACTCTCTTTTTGAATCAGCACAAGTGACAGAATCTTCTCCAAGGGCGCTGCCTCCAGTTTCACAAAATAACCAAAGAACCCTGTTCTTCCCTGCCACTACATGGGAAACACATCAGGTACCAAAAGCACTCCAATGTATCAATACGACTGGTGTGTTGCAGAGCAAGAGAGTCTGATCTGCATCCCCCAAAGACTCGGAAGCCTATAAGTAAACAGGCCGCAGAGAAACTTGCTGAGGGTCATTTGTCATGAAAAGACCAAGAACCCCGCACAGGTGGCTGTCAGTACCAATAGAGGATGTAAAGTAAGGAGGACACCCAAAAGAGAGTCTTCACAGAATTCCATGAGAACATCCTGGAGACACAGGACATGGTAATGGAAGTGAAGTAAAGAAGGGGGAATGAAACCTGGAATCTGGTCAGAGAGAGCCCTGGATCTGAAGGGCAAAGAAGTGAATGGGGCCTCCAGCAAAGCCCATGTTTCATCTGGGTGTTTTTGTCATCCTCCTTAACTCCCTCTCCTCCCCAGCAATGGGCCCCTTGTTCTGCTGTCTTGAGTCTCTTCAAAGGGCCAAGTAACTGATTTTCTACCTCCAAAGGACCCTATATTCCTTGATTGTCCCTTTACAAGAGAACCAGAGTCAAACAACATTTCTGGATATCTAAGTGACAGTACCAGTTTTACTGTTAATAAAAATATACTGATGAGTTAAAACATGTCACCAGACTTATGAACCCCAATGTTCACTGCGGTGCTATTTACAATAGCCAGGACACGGAAGCAACCTAGATGTCCATCAACAAACAAATGGATAAGGAAGTTGTGGTACATATATACTATGAAATACTAGTCAGCCATTAAAAGGAATGAATTTGAGTCAATTGAACTGAGGTAGATGCACCTAGAGCCTGTTTTACAGAATGAAGTAAGTCAGAAAAAGGAAAACAAGTGTCATGTATTACCGCATATATATGGAATCTAGAAAAATGAACCTATTTGCAGGGCAGGAATAGAAACACAGACATAGAGAACAGACGTGTGGACAGCAGGGGAAGGCAGAGGGTAGAAAAAGGAAACCATATTGAAAATGAAAAGACAACCTATGGAATGGGAGAAAATGTCTGAAAATGATGCAACCAATGAGGGGTTAATATCTAAAATACTTAAACAGCTCATACAATTCAAAAAAAAAAAATCTTATCAAAAAATGGGCAGAAGACCTGAATAGACATTTTCTCAAAGACATATATATGGCTAACTGGCATATGAAAAGATGCTCAACATCACTAATTATTAGAAAAATGTAAAACAAAACAGTGAGGTATTACCTTACACCTGTCAGAACAGCTATCATCAAAAAGTCTACAAATAACAAATATTCATGGGGATGTAGAGAAAAGGGAACACTTGTACACTGTTGATGGGAATGTAAATTGGTGTTCCCACTATGGAAAACAATAGGAGAAGAGCCTTAAAAAACCAATATTACAACAACCATATGATCTAGCAATTCCTCTCCTGGGTATATATTCAGGAAAAACAAAAACACTAATTTGAAAAGATACATCCAATCCCAATGCTCATAGCAGCAGTATTTACCATAGCCAAGGTATGGAAGCAATCTAAGTGTCCATCAACAGACAAACAGATAAAGAAGATATGGTATATATACAAATACACACACATAAATGGAATATTACTCAGCCATAAAAAGGATAAAATATTGCCATTTGCAGCAATGTGAGTGGGCCTACAAAATACTATGCTGAGTGAAGTCAGTCAGACACAGAAAGACAAACACTATATGACATCACTTATATGCAGATCTAAAAAACAAAACAAATGAATGCATATAGCAAAAAAAGAGAAACAGACTGATGGATACAGAAAACAAACTAGTGGTTACCAGTGGGGAGAGAGAAGAGGGGAGGGACAAGATAGGGGTATGGGACTAGGAGATACAAACTACTATACATAAAATAAATAAGTAGTAAGGATATATTATACAGCACAGGGAAATACAGCCATTATCTTGTAGTAACTTTTAATGGAATATAATCTGAAAAACTATATTGCTGAATTATATTCAGTAAAAATACTGAACCACTATGATGTACTCCTGAAACTAAAATAATCAACTGTACCTGTAATCAACTATACCTCAATGAAAAATACTGTATTGTATACTTAAAAATTTATCAACAGTAGATCTTCTTTTTCTTCTCACAATAAAATAGAAATTTTAAATTAAAAAAAAAATATTCTTCTGTCATAGCCTGGTAATTATTTGTGTTAAGTACTTCATTTTTAATTTTTTTACTGCGGTAAAATATACATCCAGAAAAGTGCACATATGAGAAGCAAAGAACCTCACAACTGAACCACCATGGAACCAGCCCCCAGATCAAGAAATAAAAATCATCACCAGAAGCTCTCCCCCTTATCCTTCCTGTCATTTCCCCAAGAGTAACTGGCCTTATGATGGCATAGGTTAGTTTTTTGGGGTGTGTACTTTATACAACTGAAATCACACAGTATGTTCTTTTTTTATATCTGTGTCAGTTCCCTAACCCCTGTTTGGGAGCTGCATCTACACTGTTGGGCACAGCGGCAGATTTCCTCATCACTATACAGCAGAGCACCCACTGTGAATATACCACCCTGGATCCATTCTGCTGCTGCTGGCATTTTTGTGGTTTCCAGTTGCAGAAGGGGGTGACAGAGAAAATGATGGTTGGATAGCATCACCGACTCAATGCACATGAGTTTGAGCCAACTCCGGGAGATGGTGAAGGACAGGAAAAGTTGGTGTGTTGCAGTCCACAGGGTCACAAAGAGTTGGACATGACTGAGTGACTCAACAACAAACAACAAGTTTGAGGCTATTTCAAATAGTACTTCTCTAAACATCTTGTTCCTTTTTTATGGTAAACATACATAGCAAGTCATATTTTTTAGTAATGTCTGGCAGCACAGTAGGTGGTCATGTATTTATACATTTTTCCAGGCTCCATTCTAGAAATCTCAGTAATAAAGTATTTGTTGTGTGTATTTAGGAATCCATTAGAAAAAAAAAATAGGATGGTTTGACATTCACATCATCTCTCCATAATATTTTGGCAGTTTGTTCTCGAAAATCAAGCAGCAACAACTCAACTTACGCCACGGCCTTGGTTTCTGTGAGATCCTGGCATTCTCCCCTGACAGCCTCTTCCTCCTCCCGACAACAGCTTGTAATCACCTCAGTCATGTCATCTATTTTCAGCTCATATAAAAAAATTTTTTTTCAAAGATCCTTTTTCCCAGTCTGGTTTTTTTCTTCTTTAAAATTCTTCAGTGATTTTTAAATTAATACATATATAGATCCACTGGTTCAGCCTGGTAGCCCATCTTCAAAACAACAGTGACAATGTTTTATGGGGATGTAGGGGAGAATAGTGTTTCTTTCTCCTCAAAGGAGACCCTGTGTTCTGTATTTTAAAATGGAAATCAAAATGAGCAAGTTCAGAAAAACTACTCCCAGGCGATGTGTGTGGTGAGAGGGGGGGCAAAACACCCCCCCCCCCAATTCTTTGCCACTGTCCCATCAATAGGTAGAATCTGGGTGGACTGTGACTGGTTTGACAATTGAGCACAACAGAAGTGATGCTATGTGACCTCAGGGCTGGGTCATAAGTGGCCATGTGGTCCCCACCTAGTTCTCTTGGAATGTCCACTTGCAGAATCTAGCCACCATGCCATGAGACACCTGAGCCAAGTGGAGAGGCCATGTAGTAGGTGCTTTAGTCAACAGTGCCAGTGAGCCTAGGTTTTGAGTCATCCCAGTTGCTCTGGGGTTCAATTACGTCTTCCCAAAAGATACGTTGAAATCTAACCCCAAATACACCTCAGAATGTGACCTTATTTGGGGGAAAAAAAGAGTCATTACAGATGTAATGAGTTAGGATGAGGTTATGTTAGAGTGGTTCAGACAGTAAAGAATCTGCCTGTGATGCAGGAGACCCAGGTTCAATCCCTGGGTCAGGAAGATCCCCTGGAGAAGGGAATGGCAACCCACTGCAGTATTCTTGCCTGGGAAATCCCATGGACAGAGGAGCCTGGTGGGCTACAGGAGTCGCAAAGAGTTGGACGTGACTGAGTGACTCTTTCACTTTCACATCAGAGAAGGAGGGCTCTTAGCATGTCCTCATCAGAGATGAGAACACCATGCAAAGACAAACACACAAGGAAGATGGCCATGTGAAGACAGAGGCTGAGATTGATATTATGCTGCCACAGGCCAGCAAACGCCTGGCAGCTTCCAAAAGCTGGAAAATACAAAGAAGGCTCCACCCCTGGAGGCTTTGGAGGGAACATGGCCCTGCCAACACCTTGATTTCAGATTTCTAGACTCCAGAGCTGTGAGAGATTACATTTCTGTTGTTTTAAGCCACCCCATTTGTAGTACCTTGTTACAGCAGCCCTCAGAAACAAACACACACAGCTCGGGTGCCAAACATGTGAGTGACAAAGTCTTTGGTGATGCCGTCCACCAGCCGATCAAGTCTTCGGCTGGGCCCCAGGCTCGTAGAACAGACAAGCCATCCACTGTACTCTGAATTCCTCCCCCATAGAAAATGCAGCCATAATTAAGTGGTTGTTATTTTATGCTTTGAAGTTTGGAGTATTTTGTCACATGCTAATAGCCAGTGGAGCAGAGGCCATTGGGGTTTCAGAGATGGCAGTATACACTCCAAGGCCTCAGTATACTCTGCACAAAGGACAGACCAGTCATTTCTGCTCTGCAAGTGTGCTGAGCATCAGAATGCCCGTCCCCTGCTTCCTGTGGGAGGAAGCAGGGGCACTCAGTCAGAAACAACAGGTACTGTAAGCTGGGCAACGCTGTAAAATTCCACAGATTATCTCATTTAATCCTCTAACAGTCCAGTGAAATAGTCCTGTCATTAGAGCCATTTTAACAACTGAGGGCACAGGCAACCTGCCCTAAGTCCATACTGTAGTTAGTATGGACACTTAGGGAGATGGCACCAAGAATCCAGGTTACTACAGTCATTGGAGAAATGAGAGTGACCTAGCTGGCTTCCAGGGCACAGTGACTTGAATGTTTATTTGCTTATTTAATGGATATTTCTTGGGTTCTGCAATGTGTCACTATGTTAGTTAGGGAAAGCACAGTCTAATGGAAGATACAGACATGCAAATAGATCTTTTTTTTTTTTTCAGATCAGCCCAAAGTTGAATTACTTCAAAAGAAACTGTTGTAACTAGGAAAATAAGAGAAAAGAAAGCAAATAAGAAAAAGGAAACAATGGATTTTCCTTGCTGATAGAAAGAACCCTGAGGTCAAAGGAAGTTAAAGTTCTCCACTAGAAGACAGAAGTCTGGGGAAAAGCAAGCTTGGGAATGTGAGATTCAGCTGTGACCTGGTTCTACAGATCTAAGCTGTGCATCATATACTCTTAGTGGCCCAGGGCATGTGATTAGATCAGACCCAGCACAGCTGGGACAGAAACGCTCATGAGCCCATCCAGATGAGTCTCCTTTGGGACTGCATTCCCCCCTACCCCCCGCAATCAAATGAGCCCTTTGAGGTTCCAGAGGAAAGGGGAAAGGAGGGACAGACAGAAATAATACATTCAGGGGGGAAGGCCTTCTACTCTCCCGATGCTCAGGGCAGCCTGGCCCCCACATTCCCTCACAGTGGTCACCTGGGTAGATGGGCAGAGAGACAATGTCCAGACCCGGGAGGATGCCTGGGTGTGGCCCTGACTGTCATCCAGCCACTCGAAGGGTGAGAATGCTGCCCTGGTTCAGGAACCTGGCAGAAATAGGTACTATGAAGCCCCTGGAATCTGAGCTCAATTTACTGGATTTTGTCCTCTCAACCCAGTCACGACAGTTTTAACCTTTCCATTGAGTGGAATGTTCCTTCAGCAACTTAAAATAGTTTTAAAAAATGTTTCACAGAGAAAAGAAAAGGCCAAGGTTACACAGTGTTGGCTCACCCATTTTGTGAACTAAGATGAGAACTTTGATTTTTATTTCTGATATATTTTATTACTGCTTTAAAGAGAGAGAGTGAAAGGCATTTGGGGATGTATGGTCAGGGGAGAAGGGGCCTGGCTCCAGTCCAGGATTTCCACAGACCCTTCATCACATCCTCCCACTAGCTGTCTGTGAGGAATGGGGAGACTGGAGCCCCTAAAAGTCAAAGCATTCTTTGCTTCTGCTCACAAGGTGCAATTCAACTCATTCCCTACAGGTTGCAGAGTGAGGCAGTCATATTTCTGAAAGAACACTTAGTGTCTGCTTTTTTTTTTTGTACCACAACCGGATCACACTTGGAAATGGCATTAGAATTTTCCCAGTTCCCACTAGATGTTCTCTAAAGTGCTTACTGATTTTTGCCCTTTCTGTGTATGAATTAATTGAACGAGATGGAGAAGGACAGCCAATAGAAGTCCACCAGAAGGAAGACCTCTGAGTCTCCTGTCACAGACAATAGCAAGCAAGGATATGACAGATGAGGGATATGGTGTCAGAGGTAGGGTGGTTAGCATCTTCAGAGCCAGACCTTGTGGGTTTGAATCTGGGATCCAGGCAATTTAGAACAATTACTCAATCTCCCTGGACCCATTTTCCTCATTTGTAAAATGGAGATAACAATAGCATCTTCCTCCTAGGGAAGTTGTTACAAAAAAATGGGTTAATATAGGAAAGGTCCTTTAATAACCAAGCCATGATGGGTTTGCTATTATTGTGTTCATGCAGAAAAGGAAACAAAAGAGCAGGAGAGTGTTAGACCACTGAGACCCTGAACGACAGGAAGCTGGAGCCAGCTCCTGGATCCTCCTCCAGAAACCACCTCGGCCGTCAGCACCAGGGGTGGTTCTCTCCATGTGGGAGCACACTCAGCAACAAGGAAGTGCCCTTAATACTTGTTCTCAAGTCACCATAAACCATGAAAAGTCACAGAAAACCAAGGGGAGAACTGCTTTCATTCCTGTATAGGTATTGTATATTGTGTTGGCAAGACTCTCTATGAGGTATACTTTGTGGGGCCGATTAATCAAGGATTATTTCAAAATCACCTGGGAATTAAAAAAAAAGTCAAGGGACTGGTAAGATTGAATGGATTTGCCCCCCGGTCAAACTGATTGATGTAGAAAAGAAGGGTGAGTGGAAAATGAGTAAGAAGAGGGGAACCATAAGGGTTACGTCCTCTAATCCTGTACCAGATCGGTCCTTAATCCACAGTAAGTGTTCTTCCACAGTGATGTCTTAGACATCTGCCTTTAAGATTATGCATCCCTTAAAGTCTATAACCCTCCTCCTAGCACAATGCCTGACACACAGCACTTTTTTTTTTTTTTTTTTTTAGAAAACAATGACTGGATGGATACATGCATGATATACTAGATAGATAGAAGGATGTCAAATTTCTTCAGATACCTAATCCATTTGAAAAATAACTATTTAGTTTTTCTCAAGTCCCCAAGATCTTAATTATGGAAACTTCTAGATTTCACCCAAATCACTTTTCTCTACAGACATAGACTTCTTGTGCATATCATTATACCACAAATTGTCTTTTCAATTTCCACTAAAATTTTATCTCTCACTTGATGAGCAATTTTTGTACTAGCTGAGACACCAGCTGAAACTGTTTCACAAAGTACTTTTTTCTTCTTTTTTGGAAAATATATGGTGAATTGCTTATATTCATAGAACCGGGTCACTGCTGAATTTCACATTTCACTGCTTGATTTACCCCAAACTTCTGTTTTCTAGTTAAGAACTAGAACTGTCTTCAACCTCAACTTTCTCTTTCCTTCTATCAGCAACACTGGGTTACCCTTATTTTCAAATCTTTAAAAAAAAACACAGAAAAATCTAATTCTTTTATTTCATGAACACACCATGATATATGGCAATCTGGGTAGGTTGTTACGTGATATCAGCACCTGAGGGTCTTAACCGCATATACCACTCTGGAAATGTGACACGTCATAGAACTTGCTCCCAACCTGAGGCTCCATGATGTAATAGCTCAACGTGCAGGCCACCTCCACTCCACTTGTGTGATTTTTCTCACCATAAACAAGACACCACATTAATAACAAATCTCACGTGTACAAGCATCTGAAGAGTCCGACATCAATATCATCAATATTTCAAAGCACTTTCTATAAGGTAAGATAGTGAACAGTTCTGGGGGTTTTTGTACCCCAACATTTATTCAGTGGTTGCGAGAGACCCTATGTTTCTTCAGGTAGTATAATATAATGTTGATTGGAGACAATATTGCTTACTTTAAGACTGTGAAATGAAGGTAGATTTTTGGTAAAGAGTGATGTCAAAGTGTCTGCTATGAGGTAGTGTGTGCAACTCGCACACGTACATCCTTGTTCTGTGGGCTTCTTTCACCTCCTATTCCAAGAAGGTTCAAAAACCAACCTCTTGGATTTCTGGACTTGATTTTGAGACGTGAGCAGATAAAGCACTACTTGATTTTCTGGACTTACTTTGCTTGGGTTACACCCTGGGAAATATTGCAGGTGTTACTGTCAACTAGTTTTGAATCTATCCAAATACTGTTTACAATAGCTAGAAGCAACCTAGACGTCCATCAGCAGATGAATGGATAAGAAAGCTGTGGTACATATACACAATGGAATATTATTCAGCTATTAAAAAGAATGCATTTGAATCAGTTCTAATGAGGTGGATGAAACTGGAGCCTATTATACAGAGTGAAGTAAGTCAGAAAGAAAAACACCAATACAGTATGTTAACGCGTATATATGGAATTTAGAAAGATGGTAATGATGACCCTATATATGAGACAGCAAAAGAGACACAAATGTAAAGAACAGTCTTTTGGACTCTGTGGGAGAAGGTGAGGGTGGGATGATTTGAGAGAATAGCATTGAAACATGTATATTACCATATGTGAAATAGATTGTTAGTCCAGATTCAATCCATGAGACAGGGTGCTCAGGGCCAGTGTACTGGGATGACCCTGAGGGATGTGATGGGGAGGGAGGTAGGAGGGGGGAGGTTGGTTCAGGATGGGGAACACATGTACACCCATGGCCAATTCATGTCAATGTATGGCAAAAACCACTACAATATTGTAAAGTAATTGGCCTCCAATTAAAATAAATTAATTTTTTAAAAAGATATATTGATTATCTCTAAAGATACTTCCTTTGCTGCCTGGAAATAGATTGGGTTTAAATTTCAAGTGTGCTATTAAAACTGCAAATCCTCCCATTAGGAAATCTCCTTCAAGACTGTCCTTCCACAGTGGAAGAATGTTCTTTCCTCTTCCCCGTTGGCCTTTGCTCTATTTTCATCTCTGTCTCAGCCCAGCCCACGCCTCATTAAAACCATTTCATTGTGGACTGATGAATGAAACAAATGACATGTGAAAGAACCTCTTTTCTGACAATTTCAGCTTCATAAAAGGCAAAAATCTCTTTATTGATAACAATGCCTGAGTAGGAGCAGGGCTCTAGCTTTTCGAAGCCCTAGGTTTCACGGGCATTCTCTCCGTGGAGCTCTCAGGTTCACAATTATCACAGTGAAGTGCTTGTAATTATCTGCTCGGGCCCCAGGACTTCTGAGACAATCCTGAGCCTCTCTTCAGGGCATTAGAAGTAACTAGGCTTCTAATTACCACATTATGCAGCTTTGAAATGAATTGAAATTTTGGATTTTATTCAATTAAGAAAATATATCTGGAGCCCACTTGGAAACCGAGCACCCATTCACGCAGCTAATGGCTCTGACCCAACAGTAGCTAAATGGCAGTGTTACTTCTCCACATACTCCCACCTCTTAATGCTGGTCACTTGGCCCAAATCAGTTGCACAGCAATATGAATCAGTTATTAAGAGGATAGTGTAATAAGTCCTTTCTTTTTATGAAACAGATACCCTGACCATAATAGTTGAGGGTTTACAGCATCCTCTGAGATTACAGCAATTTTCCCAAGTGGTGTGAATATCAGTATGCCCTGAGGACATGTTAAAATTCGCTCTTCAGATCCATCAAATCAGATTTTCCAAGGGATGCGCATACCCAGGAAAGAACAAGAAGCACCAGTTTCATCACAGTCTTTTATCTTAAAAGATAATCACAAAAACACAATTCAATTTTATGTCAAATATTTATGAAGAAAATATTGTGTCTGTCCTGCTAGATTCTCTGACAGACATGAAGAGAAAAAAGATAATACATGACAAAATATTTTTTCCTATGTATCAGGTGCTTTGCATATTCACCTCTACATATTCATAATATTGAGGTAAATTGTAGATTTCCATTTTACAGATAAGGGAAATGGGGCTTAGAAGAACAAAGTCATTTGCTCACACAGCTAGTGAATAATGGACCCCAGTCACCCTGGTCCCTCATCTCATGCTCTATCCACCACCTCCACTGCCTTACATTGCTCCTCAAGTGAGTTAAGTTATGCGCCCAGAGCAGAACACAAGGCAAAATGTCAGAGCCCAGTGAGAGTAGAGATGCAAGTTCTAATGGCATTTAAGCAAAAGACCATGTTAGTGTGATCTGGACCAAGTTAGGAAGACTTCAAGCAAGAAGCGAGGTGGGAGGAAGAAGAGAGCACATTATACCTGGCAGCCAAGTGGGGGTAAGGGGGACAGCTCCTGTTTCTTGTGGAGATGAGACCCACAGCATCTCCCATCACTGGGCAAGTGCTGGCTCATACTAGGGAGACTTGGTGGATTCAGGGAAGTCTTCAGAGACATCCACCCAGACATCTTCCTGCCATGTTTCTGGGTCCCAGGTTTTCTCAACCAGGGCCCTGATCTTGGTCTGACAGACCTGGCTCAGCGGAGCATTCAAAATCTCTGAACTTTGCAATTCTCTCTAAAGATGCTGCTCAGCCAGGTCTCTTTGTAAGCTTTTAAAGACAACCTCTGGCTCTCAGGTTAGCCTTTAACTGCTTGTCAAAGGCCCTGGTTTCTCACAGAAGGGTTCCCATTGCCTTCTCAGCAGGGCACTGGAACAACTAAATAGTAACCAGTTGACTCCACTGCCTCTACAGACAACTCCGTTTCGCCCCCTAATCTTCAAATGCTGAATCATTGCTCCCACAAGGGGGTCTCCCTCACTGGGGGTTTTCCCCAAGTCACCTAAACTGCTGAAGGTTAGCACTTGGGCCCCACCCTGTGCCAGGGATCACCCATGCCCTAAACATCACTCAGAATGTTTGTGAGTTTCAGGATGTTTCTCAGCCCTCTCTGACTTCCAGGCTGTGAATAAGCCTATTTCACAACCCCATCTGACACCCTACTTTCTCAGACTGCTCTGGTTATCACCTCCGCTAGTTTGGGTCCTCTAAGGCTGTATATGCAGGAGATCTGTAGAGAGAAATGCCTGTGAAGGTAAAGGGGAGAAGCAGAAGGCAGGAAGGGCCTTAGACCACAGAGCAGGTCTGTACTTGAGAATGAGAGGGGAAAGGAGGGGACTGGGCAGGTAAAACCTGGGACTGGGTAAGGTCAGCTGGGCTGATTGGGGATTCCTGGTTGGAGACAACCTGCCATCTCTCAAGGACAGACCTGCATTACTACCCTCACTGTGATCTGCCAGTGGCTGGGAGTGGCCCACGTTTCTTGGCCTGGTGTGAACGTGGTGGGGGTTCGAGCGAGCAAGCAGCTGGGGCTGCCAGGCGACACAGCTCCCTCCAGCACGACTGAACAGTGCACTTTCACAAGTGCACAGTAACACACTAGGGAACAAACTGTGTCTGACCAAGATGTTAATGACTGATAATGGCTTAAGACGGTAGTCATTCTTAGATAACATTCACCTTTTGATAGCTCTGCACAAAGGAATGACAATAACAGAGTAATTTTAAGATACACAGCAGGACCAATATGGGCTTCCTTGGTGGCTCAGCGGTAAAGAATCTGCTTGCAATGCAGGATTGATCCCTGGGTGGGGAAGATCCCCTGGAGAAGGAAATGGCAATCCACTCCAGCATTCTTGCCTGGGAAATCCCTTGGACAGAGGATACTGGTGGGCTACAGTCTATGGGGCCGCAAAGAGTCAGACACAACTTAGCTACTATACACAACACACAGCATAATAGCAGGACCAATGGAAAAATAATTTGGTGCAATTCAATCTCCCTTTGCTCTCCTCAAATCATACTACATAGGAAGCTCTTCTGTATGGTATGTATGCCCTTGATAGCCTCATAAAATGAAACAGTACCATTTTAGAACTCAAAAGAAGATATTTCAGTTTGGGAGTAGGAAATGAAATGCTCAAAATAAAGTCCATTTCTGCCTCCCTATCTTGGATTGAGAGGTGAATAGTATTCAATATCAATATTACAACTGAATAAAGCAGTTTTTCCACTTGCATTTTTAATAACCAGGAAAAGAGTAGTGACGCCAACCTGCATGGACTCTTAAAATTGGAAGGGTCCTATAATCATGTTCATTGTATATCAATCTCCTGTCTGCAGCAAACCTCTGTGCAATGTTCTCATCCCAAATTCCCAAGAGGCTCATTGACCTTGGTTTGCATACCTCCAGCAACAGAGAACTCACTACTTCCTGAGGTAGTTCATTTTTAAAAAGTAATTGAGTCAGCACTCTTTGCCATACGTGGCCATAGTTTTTCACATATTATCTCATTATGTCATTATCTCATAATGAGTCATTATCACTGATTCATTATCACCAGGGAGGAAGATTTTGTTCCCACATTTCTGGGGAGCCTGAGGCAGAGTGGTAAGTGATTTACTTGGAATTCAACTTCAAGCCAGGTTCCCTTACTCAGTCACAAATGCCTTAGAATATGAAGAATCTGTCTCTAGTTTCAACTTTTACTGATTGTGGTTCACATAGAACAAGCCAGATATTATCACACACATGATGCCCACTGAAATATTACCTGAGTCAGGCCTTACATTATTTTAATATCCAGGTTACAAGCCCCGATTCTTCAACTATTCCTCAACTGCATCATCCACAGATGCTTCACCAGACATGCTCACTCAGATGCACTCAGGATTCTCATATCCCTTTTGATGTGATGTCCACTAAACTGAGCAATCCTCTAGACGTGTTACCATGCATGCAATGTGGCAGGAAACCAACACGTTCCTTTCCCCACAGACTATACTTCTGTTGATGGAAGCACATACCACGCTGTTGAGTCAATAGACTTACAAGCAACTAAAACCTCTAGGCAGCTATTAAATTGTATCTCCCCCATCCTGTATTGGCATGTGTTTTTTGGATTGTATTTATTCTCCTTAACTTTAAACATATTAAGAACTAGTCCACTGTTCTAGCCTGTTAAAATTCTTAACCCCTATGGTACCATGTGAAATCATGTCATCTATAAAGCAGGGGCTGTGAAAGAGCATCTGAGTATTAATGAACACTGTAGAGACCAGCCTGTCTCATCGCCATCTATTTATGGGACCTGGTAAGACCTCGTTCCCTCCTTCCACTTCTCCTCTCTGTCATAATGCTTCCCTCTCCTTTCTGACTCATGGCACAGCCCCTGGATCAGAAGCATTAGACCCATCCCGGTCTAACAGAATCAGAACCTGCACTTTAACAAGATTCCAGGTGATTCTGAGTGTACATCAAATCGTAGCTGCTCCCTTGCACCTGAGCAAGTGACTTCACTCAGCTTCCTCATCTATCAAAAGAGGGAGAAGGATAAGAGCGAAGCGCCCCAGCAGCACGCAAGTCCTGTAATCCTCTGCTTCCTCTTACTTCCTAAGGTGCCATGAACTTGTTCCCAGAATCATCCTGACGTTGCACCATGAAGACAAGGGAAAATGGATGACTGATATAAAGATATGTCTCATCTCTTTCAATATTAATAGCCGTAAATGAGAATCTTTAGCTCTAGAGAGGCAAGGGGCCAGTTCCGCTGCCTTGAGTCATTTGATCTCTGTCCTAATTGAATACCAGACTTAACTAAGTTCCAGAAATATGGCAGTAGCACAGAGACCAATGCCACAAAAGGGCTCTGAGGGTGTCTTGTCTGTCTGGGGATAAGGAATGTTCTCATCTTTCCATGGGACTAAAAAAGGCTCCTTCTGTATCAGTTGATGAGAGTTCAAGTTCTAGCCAGGGTCCTCATCTGTAAATTAGGGGTAGTGTTTTTTGCTGTGAGGTGTACATGAGATTATTTCTCTGACATGCTTAGCCCAGAAGAACTTGATAAACACTCAGTATTGTTTTAATTGTTATTCTTTCATCTCTAAGACAGGAATGCTTTTAATTATTCCACAGGGCTGGTGTATGTACTAAATGATGTGTACAAATATACATTGTAAATGGTTATAAATTACCCAACACTTGTTATTTTCTGACTTTTCTGATCATCTATAACATAGAGAACAATTGCTGAGCAAAGCTGTATAGGTATCTATCACCTGAAAATCAAAAGGAAGCTAAAAGGAGAAGAGAAATAAGCCAGAGAGAGGCAGGGCTCCAAGTGGGCTTGTCACCCATAACGTTACTACAAATCAAATCAATATTTCATCTGAGTATATTAGTTAGGATTCTAGAGACAAACAGAACCAATAAAAGATAGAGAGAGAGACCGGGGTAGGGGTGGAGTGAATAAATGAAAAAGAATGAGAGAAATAAAGATTTATTTTGAGGAATTGCTTAATGCAATTTTGGAAGCTGGTTAAGCCCCAAATCTACAGTGGAGGTTGGTAGACTGGAGACCCAGGGAAGAGCTGACATTGCAGCTTGATCCAGTCTCACTCTGAAGGCAGAATTTCTCCATCCTCTGGGGACCTCAGTCCTTTTCTTTGAAGGCTTTCAACTGAGTTGATGAGGCCCACCCACATTATAGGGTAATCTGCTTTACTCAAAGTCTACCAATCTGAATGAAAGTCAGTCAGTGCAGTTGCTCAGTTGTGTCTGACTCTTTAAGACCCCATGAACTACAGCATGCCAGGTTTCCCTGTCCATCAGCAACTCCCATAACTTGCTCAAACTCATGTCCATTGAGTCAGTGATGCCATCCAACCATCTTATCCTCTGTCATCCCCTTCTCCCCCTTCGATCTTTCCCAGCATCAGGGTCATTTCCAGTGAGTCAGTTCTTCACATCAAGTACTGGAGCTTCAGCATCAGTCCTTCCAATGAATATTCAGGACTGATTTCCTTTAGGATTGACTGGTTGAGTCTCCTTGCAGTCCAAGGGACTCTCAAGAGTCTTCTCCAGCACCACAGTTCAAAAGCATCAATTCTTCAGCGCTCAGATTTCTTTATGGTCCAACTCTCACATCCATACATGACTAGTGGAAAAACCATAGCTTTGACTAGATGGACCTTTGTTGGCAAAGTAATGTCTCTGCTTTTTAATATGCTGTCTAGGTTGGTTACAGATTTTCTTCCAAGGAGCAAGCATCTTTTAACTTCATGGCTGCAGTCACCATCTGCAGTGATTTTGGAGCCCCCAAAAATAAAGTCAGTCACTGTTTCCATTGTTTCCCCATCTATTTGCCACGAAGTGATGGGAGCAGATACCATGATCTGAATTTTCTAAATGTTGAGTTTTAAGGCAACTTTTTCACTCTCCACTTTCACTTTCATCAGGAGGTTCTATAGTTCTTTGCTTTCTGCCATAAGGGTGGTGTCATCTGCATATCTGAGGTTATTGCTATTATTCCTGGCAATCTTGATTACAGCTTGTGTTCATCCAGCCTGACATTTCACATGATGTACTCTGCATATAAGTAAATAAGCAGGGTGAGAATATACAGCCTTGACATATCCTTTCCTGATTTGGAACCAGTCTTTTGCTCCATATCCAGTTCTAACTGTTGCTTCTAGACCTGCATACAGGTTTCTCAGGAGGCAGGTCAGGTGGTCTGGTGTTTCCATCTCCTTGAAGAGTTTTCCACAGTTTGTTGTGATCCACATAGTCAAAGGCTTTGGCATAGTCAATAAAACAGAAGTGGATGTTTTTTCTGGAACTCTCTTGCTTTTTCTATGATCAAACAGATGTTGGCAATTTGATCTCTGGTTCCTCTGCCTTTTCTAAATCCAGCTTGAACATCTGAAGTTCACATTACCTGTACTGTTGAAGCCTGGCTTGGAGAATTGAGCATTACTTTGCTAACGTGTGAGATGAGTGCAACTGTGCGGCAGTTTGAACATTCTTTGGCATTGCCTTTCTTTGGGATTGGAATAAAAACAGACCTTTTCAAGTACTGTGGCCACTGCTGAGTTTTCCAAATTTTCTGGCATATTGATGGCCAGCATCATCTTTTAGGATTTGAAATAGCTCAACTGGAATTCCATCACCTCCACCAGCTTTGTTCGTAGTGATGCTTCCTAAGGCCCACTTGACTTCGCACTCTGGGATGTCTGGCTCTAGGTGAGTGATCACACCATCGTGGTTACCTGGGTCATGAAGATCTTTTTTGTATAGTCCTTCTGTGTATTCTTGCCATCTCTTCTTATATCTTCTGCTTCTGTAAGGCCTATACCATTTCTGTCCTTTATTGAGCCCATCTTTGCATGAAATGTTGCCTTGGTTTCTCTAACTTTCTTGAAGAGACCTCTAGTCTTTCCCATTCTATTGTTTTCCTCTATTTCTTTGCACTGATCACCGAAGAAGACTTTATATCTCTCCTTGCTATTCTTTGGAACTCTGCATTCAAGTAGGTAGATCTTCCCTTTCCTCCTTTGTCTTTTGCTTCTCTTCTTTTCTTAGCTATTTGTAAGGCCTCCTCAGACAATCATTTTGCCTTTTTGCATTTCTTTTTCTTGGGGATGGTCTTGATTACTGCCTCCTGTACAATGTCACAAACCTCTATCCATAGTTCTTCAGACACTCTATCAGATCTAATCCCTTGAATCTATTTGTCACTTCTATTCTACAATCGCAAGGTATTTGACTTAGGTCATACCTGAATGGTCTAGTGGTTTCCCCTACTTTCTTCAATTTAAGTCTGAATTTGGCAATAAGGAGTTCATGATCTGAGCCACAGTCAGTTCCCAGTCTTGTTTTTGCTGACTGTATAGAGCTTCTCCATCTCTGGCTACAAAGAATATAATCAATCTGATTTTGGTATTGACCATCTGGTTATGTCCATGTGTAGAGTCTTCTCTTATGTTGTTGAAAGAGGGTGTTTGCTATGACCAGTATGTTCTCTTGACAAAGCTCTGTTAGCCTCTGCCCTGCTTCGTTTTGTACTCCAAGGCCAAATTTGCCTGTTACTCCAGTTATCTCTTGACTTCCTACTTTTGCATTCCAGTCCCCTATAATGAAAAGGACATCTTTTTGGGGTGTTAGTTCTAGAATGTCTTGTAGGTCTTCATATAACTGTTCAACTTCAGCTTCTTCAGCAGTACTGCCTGGGGTATTGACTTGGATTACTGTGATATTGAATGGTTTGCCTTGGAAACAGACAGAGATCATTCTGTCGTTTTTGAGACTGCATCCAAGTACTGCATTTCAGACTGTTTTGCTGACTATGAGGGCTACTTCATTTCTTCTAAGGGATTCTTGCCCATAGTAGTAGATATAATGGTCAGCTGAGTTAAATTCACCCATTCCAGTCCATTTTAGTTCACTGATTCCTAAAACGTCGATGTTCAATCTTGCCATCTCCTATTTGACCACTTCCAACTTGGCTTGATTCTTGGACCTAACCTTTCAGGTTCCTATGTAACATCGTTCTTTACAACATTGGGATTTACTTCCATCACTGGTCACACCCACAGCAGGGTGTTGTTTTGCTTTGGCTCCATCTCTTCATTATTTCTGGAGTTATTTCTCCACTCTTCTCCAGTAGCATATTGGGCACCTACTGACCTGGGGAGTTCATCTTTCAGTGTCCTATCTTTTTGCCTTTTCATACCGTTCATGGGGTTCTCAATGCAAGAATATGGAAGTGGTTTGCCATTCCCTTCTCCAGTGGGCCACATTTTGTCAGAACTCTCCACCATGACCAATCCGTCTTGGGTGGCCCTATGTGGTATGGCTCATACTTTCATTGAGTTAGACAAGGATGTGGTCCATGTGATCTGAATGAAAAGCTCATCTAAAAAAAATACTCTCATAGCAACAGCCTGACTAGTGTTTGACTAAGTATCCAGGTACTGTGGCCTAGCCAAGTTGATACATGAAATTAGCCATTACACTATATTTTAGGCAAACACCTGCTCAACACAGCTTTTACTATATCCTTGCCTTCTTGCTCTATAGACCTCTTTATTTTACCAGAAAAAGCAATAGATTGCTTTATTCTGCCTGTCCTGAAACTACATTGAGGCACTGACAGGTTCTTTTTATTTATTTATTTTCTACAAGAAAGAAAGAAGTCTTCCGACTTAATGTGAATTATAATAGCAAATTTTGTCACATGAAAGTGATGTACCAGGCAATTTGCACACATTCTCCACAATAACAACCCACAATTCTGAACATTTGCAACTATTGGCTACTTCACTGAGGAGACACAAAGGTTTCTAACAGTTGTAATACTTCACCCAATCTTTGCATGAAATGTTGCCTTGGTATCTGTTGCTCAGTCGTGTCTGACTGTTTGTGACCCCATAGACGCATGTCAGGTTTCCCTGTCCATCACCAACTCCTGGAGCTTGCTCAAACTCATCTCCATTGAGTCAGTGATGCCATTCAACCATCTCATCCTCTGTAATCCCCTTCTCCTCCTGCCTTCAATCTTTCCCAGCATCAGGGTCTTTTCCAGTGGGTCAGTTCTTCGCATCAGGTGGCCAAAGTATTGGAGTTTCGGCTTCAACATCAGTCCTTCCAGTGAATATTCAGGACTGATTTCCTTTAGGATTGACTGGTTGAATCTCCTTGCAGTCCAAGGGACTCTCAAGAGTCTTCTCCAACACCACAGTTCAAAAGCATCAATTCTTTGGTGCTCAGCTTTCTTTATGGTCCAACTCTCACATCCATACATGACTACTGGAAAAACCATAACTTTGACTAGATGAACCTTTGTCAGCAAAGTAATGTCTCTGCTTTTTAATATGCTGTCTAGGTTGGTCATAGCTTTTCTTCCAAGGAGCAAGGATCTTTTAATTTCATAGCTTCAGTCACCATCTATAGTGATTTTGGAGCTCAAGAAAATAAAATCTGTCACTCTTGCATTGGTGCAATGATTGCACTGAGTTGCAATGGTGAGCTGCAATAAGTGAGCATTTGAAGCAAGTTCTATATTAATCCAAAGCCTTTGCTCATTCCAATGTGTTGTACTGCTGATGGCAAAGATATCTTAGTACAGTGATTTTTTTTGTGACTTTTTTTTTTAAAGCTGGAACAAATGGTTCTGCTAACTTTTCTTCACTCTGTTTATTACATCAGCATTTAACATCAATTTAGGTAACAGAACAGACATTCGCCATTCTCTATATGTGATGATTCACTCTAATAATCTATTTCCCTCTTTTTGAACTGATTTGCCTTCACCAACTAGTTATGGTAGATCTATCAAGAGAAAGTTATAGATGATCAAATTCATGATCAGTTGCAAAGGTACTGCCTTAGCCTTAGTGGTCACTTACTGAAACCTATCTTCAAGAGGTCAACATAGCCCCTCAGTGCCATGCTGTGTCCAAAGACAGTCTTTCTAGGAAAACTGGGGTTAATTGTCCTGCGATGACTTTAGTAAACCCTTCAAAGTCCTGACAGAGAAATGAATCACCAAGAAAACTCGCTCAACTCATAAAGAGAATTTGACCCAAATATAATGGACTGATAAAAAGAAAAGGGATTTTAAGATAATTACATAATGATCTTATAACTATTGCTACTGCCCCCTAGTAATGTGTAAAAGCTGTTTGCACAGATATTTTGTCTTTAGCATGGAGCCCATAACAATCATGTTCTGTCACTTTAGGTAAGATCCTCATATCCCTTTAAATCTCAACATGCTCATCCCTCAAAATTAAGAGAATGAAATGAGATAACACATGTGGAAAGGGGCTTGAAACTGTAAATCAAGCTATTCTAAGATTAAAATTTTATTTAAAATTTTAAAACCTGACTTGGGAGCACTTGAGTAGCCTAATCTCTACCTGAACAGTTTAATGACCAAGAGTTGAGAATACTCAGTAAATAGTAGTGCTGTATTCAAAGACAGTCATCAATACCACGTCCATGGTCTAAATAGTTCCCCTATCTCACTCATGTCCAGCTTCCTTAAAACAGGATGTGAAACCCCTACATTTATGGTGCAGAGCAGAAAGATGTACTACAAAGAACAAGCACATCTGACAGCTCATAGAAAGAAAATTAATAAATGCTCCCCATGTCTGTCAACAGTTCTAAAAATCTACATGATATGACACTCAGCTGTGAAGCTTAAAAAACTTTTCTAAACTATCAGTAATAATGACACATTATAACCAACCACAATGTGTTGGAGAAGACTCTTGAGAGTCCCTGGACTGCAAGGAGATCCAACCAGTCCATCCTAAAGGAGATCAGTCCTGGGTGTTCATTGGAAGGACTGATGTTGAAGCTGAAACTCCAATACTTTGGCCACCTCATGAGAAGAGCTGACTCATTGGGAAAGACCCTGATGCTGGGAAAGATTGAGGGCAGGAGGAGAAGGGGACGACAGAGTATGAGATGGCTGGATGGCATCACCAACTCGATGGACATGGGTTTGGGTGGACTCAGTGAGTTAGTGATGGACAAGGAGGCCTGGCGTGCTGCGGGTCATGAGGTCACAAAGAGTCGGACATGACTGAGCGACTGAACTGAACTGAACTGATAAAGAGAAGAGTGAATTGTCTTCCATTCTCCCTATAGAAAATACTGCAAAACTGTTATCACACAGAAGAGATGGTGAAGAATTTACAGCCAAGAATGAAGGGGGAAATTTCTATATCAATGCATCAGGCATTTGATTCTGTGATATTTGTTCTCATCAGCTTTATAAAATCTGTACTTTGGTGTGATCTCTTAGTATAACTAATTCTGTACCTAATTTTCTATTTTTTAATTTTGTATTCTTTTCCTTAATGAGAAATATCAAAATTATGTAAGCTTTACACCCTTCAAAATTGAGTTCTACCCTGACTGTAAATTCTCAAGTCAGAAAGAATGTGATGAAAGTAGTGATTTATGGGAGCAAAAAAGGAATTAATGTTTAAATTGTATCCAAGTTTTGATTTCACAGTAATTATTTTTATAAGAATATAAATTATCTTAATTTGAGAAATACAAAATAATCTTTATAGAAGAACTGTCTTAAAATGGTAGTTAGTGTCACACAATATGGAAGTTCATAACATTGTATGGAGGCAGTGACCAAAACCATACAATGGAGGCAATGGCCAAGAAAAAGAAATGCAAGAAGGCAAAATGTTTGTCTGAGGAGGCTTTACAAATAGCTGAGAAAAAGAGAGACGCGAAAGGCAAGGGAGAAAGGAAAAGATATTCCCAACTGAATTCAGAGTTCCAGAGAATAGCAAGGAGAGATAAGAAGGCCATCTTAAATGAACACTGCAAAGAAATAGAGGAAAACAATAGAATAAGACTAGACATCCCTTCAAGAAAAGTGGACATATCAAGGTAACATTTTATGCAAGGATGGGCACAATAAAGGACAGAAACAGTAAGGACCTAACAGAAGCAGAAGAGATTAAGAAGAGGTGGCAAGAATACACAGTAGAACTATACAAGAAAGGTCTTAATGACCCCAATAACAATGATGGTGTGCTCACCCACCTAGAGCCAGACATCCTTGAGTGTGAAGTCAAGTGGGCCTTAGGAAGCATCACTACAAACAAAGCTGGTGCAGGTGATGGAATTCCAGTTGAGCTATTTCAAACCCTAAAAGATGATGCTGTGAAAGTGCTGCACTCAATATGCCAGCAAATTTGGAAAACTCAGCAGTGACCACAGGACTTGAAAAGGTCAGTTTTCATTCCAATCCCAAAGAAGGGCAATACCAAAGAATGTTCAAACTACCACACAATTGCGCTCATTTCACATGCTAGGAAGGTCATGCTCAAAATCCTTCAAGACAGGCTTCAACAGTACGTCAACTGAGAACTTCCAGATGTTCTAGCTAGACTTAGAAAAGGCAGAGGAAACAGAGATCAAATTGCCAACATTCATTGGATCATAGGAAAAACAAGGGAACTCCAGAAAAATATCTACTTCTGCCTCATTGACTATGCTAAAGCCTTTGACTGCATGGATTACAACAAACTGAGGAGAATTCTTAAAGAGATGGGAATACCAGACCATCTTACCTATCTTCTAAGAAACATGTATGCACGGCAAAAAGCAATAGTTAGAACCGGACATGGAACAACAACTGGTTTCAAATTGGGAAAGGAGTATGTCAAGGCTGTATACTGTCATCCTGCTTATTTAACTTATATGCAGAGTATATCATGTGAAGTGCCAGGTTGGATGAATTCCAGTGCCAAGCTGGAATCAAGATTGCTGGGAGAAATATCAACAACCTCAAATATGCAGATAATACCACTCTAATGGCAGAAAGTGAAGAGGAACTAAAGAGTCTCTTGATGAAGGTGAAAGAAGAGGAGAGTGAAAAAGTTGGCTTGAAATTCAACATTCAAAAACTAAGATCATGGCATATGGTCCCATCACTTCATGGCAAATAGAAGAGGAAAAAGTAGAAGCAGTGGAAGATTTTAGCTTCTTAAGGTCCAAAATCACTATGGACAGTGACTGTAGTCATGGAATTAAAAGATGCTTGCTCCTTGGAAGGAGAGCTATGACAAATCTAGACAGCATATTAAAAAGCAGAGATATCACTTTTCCAACAAACGTCCATGTAATCAAAGCTATTGTTTTTCCAGTAGTCGTATACAGATGTGAAACTTGGACCATAAAGAAGGCTGAGTGCTGAAGAACTGATGCTTTCGAATTGTGGTGCTGGAGAAGACTCTCAAGAGTCCTGTGCACTGCAAGGAGATCAACCGTAAAGGAAATCAACCCTGAATATTCATTGGAAGGACTGCTGCTGAAGCCACCTGGCCACCTGATATGAAGAGCCAACTCATTGGAAAAGACCCTGATGCTGAGAAAAATTGAAGGCAAGAGGAGAAAGGGGCTGCAGAGGATTAGATGGTTAGATAGCATCATTGACTCAATAGATATAATTTGGAACAAACACCAGGAGATAGCAGAGGACAGAGGAGCCTGGTGTGCTATGCTCCATGTGGTTTCAAAGAGTTAGACATGACAGCCACTGAACAACAACTTTAATAAAAGTCACTAAATATTAATTGGAGAAAAGCTTATAGTAAAAAAAAAAAAAAAAAAAGCAACCCCTGGTGGTTCAGATGGTAAAGAATCTGCCTGCACTGCAGGAGACCCAGGTATGATCCCTGAGTCAGGAAGATCCCCTGGAGAAGGAAACTGCAACCCACTCCAGTATTCTTGCCTGGACAATCCCATGGACAGGGGAGCCTGTTGGGCTACAGTTCAAGGGGTCGCATAAAGTCAAACGCCACTGAGCAACTCACACTTTCACTTTATAATAAATGCTATGCCACATTCTAGCTTCTCATTTTTAGTAAATAATAAACAATATAGATTTATTTGAGCTAATAGGATTGCATTATGAATTTTTAAGTGAAAAATATAAAAATTAGCAAAATGAAAACTACCTAAGGAGACAAAAGACCTGTATACAGAAAACTATAAGACACTGATGAAAGAAAACAAAGATGAGATAAACAGATGGCTCTTGGGTTGGAAATACTATGTTCTTGGATTGGAAGAATCAATATTATGAAAATGACTATACTATGCAAACCAATATTCAATGCAATCACTATTAAGTTACCAATGACATTTTTCACAGAACTAGAACAAAAAATTTCACAATTTGTATGGAAACACACAAAAACCCAAATAGCCAAAGCAATCTTGAGAAAGAAAAATGGACCTGGAGGAATCAATCTTCCTGACTTCAGACACCAAGGCTGTATGTTACTGGCACAAAGACAGAAATATAGACCAATGGCACAAGATAGAAAGACCAGAGATAAATCCATGCAACTCCTCATCTTTGACAAAGGAGGGAAGAATATACAATGAAGAAAAGACAGTCTCTTCAATAAGTGATGCTGGGAAAACTGACAACTACATGTAAAAGAATGAAAAGAACACATCCTACCACCATACATGAAAATAAACTCAAAATGGATCAAAGACCTAAATGTAAGACCAGAAACTATAAAACTCTCAGAGGAAAACAAAGGCAGAACACTTTGACATACATCACAGCAAGATCTTCTATGACCTGCCTCCCAGAGTGATGGATAAAAACAAAAGTAAACAAATGGGATCTAGTTAAACTTATAAGGTTTTGCAGAGCAAAGGAAACCATAAACAAGATGAAAAGACAATCCTGAGAATGGGAGAAGATATTTGCAAATGAAGCAATTGACTAAGGATTAATCTCCAAATATACAAGAAGCTCATGCAGCTCAATGTAAGAAAAACAACTCAATTAAAAAATGGGCAAAAGACCTAAACAGACATTTCTCCAAAGAAGACATACAGATGGCTAATAAACACATGAAAAATTGCTCAACATCACTTATTATTAGAGATATGCAAATCAAAACTACAATGAGGTATCACATCACACTGGTCAGAGTGGTCATCATCAATAAATATACAAATAATAAATGCTGGAGAGGATGTGGAGAAAGGGAACCATCTTGCACTGCTGGTGGGAATGCAAATTGACACAGCCACTATGAAGAACAGTATGGAGATTTCTTTAAAGAAAAAAAAAAAAGATAAAACTACCATATGACCCAGCAATCTTACTACTGGGCATATACCCTAAGAAAACCACAATTCTAAAAGACACATGTACCCCAATGTTCACTGCAGCACTATTTACAACAGCTAGGACATGGAAGCAACCTAGATATCATCAACAGATGAACAGATAAAGAAGTTATGGTACATATGTACAATGAAATATTACTCAGCCATCAAAAGCAATAAATCTGAATCAGTTCTAGTGAGGTGGATGAACCTAGAGCCTGTTATACACAGTGAAGTCAAAAATAGAAAAACAAATATCATATATTAATGCATTTATAGAATCTAGAAAGATAGCGCTAATGAACCTATTTGCAGGGCAGCAACAGAGATGCAGACATAGAGAAAAGACTTGCAGACACAACAGGGGAAGGATAGGGTGGCATGATTGGAGAGAACAGCATTGAAACATATACATTACCACATGTAAAGTAAATAGCCAGTGGGAACTTTCTGTATGACACAGGGAGCTCAACCTGATGCTCTGTCACAATCTAGAGGGGTGGGATGGTGTAGGGGGTGGGAGGGAGGTTCAAGAGAGGGGACATACGTACACCTATGGCTGATTCATGTTGATGTATGGCAGCAATCAACATAACATTGTAAAGCAATTATCCTCCAATTAAAAAAGTAAGTTGCTCTCTCAAAGAATATGCCATCTAGATGAGGTAAAAAGACAAAAATCACAAATTATAATGAGAAGGTGGAATGGCAAGATGTAGGGTTATTAAACAACATGACATTATCGTGATCTATTTATATGTTTTATTTTTGTGCTTTATTTTTAATGTGTAAAAACATTTTTAATGTGTAAAACAACCTTAACCCTAAAAAGATGTCCTTTTCTTTATAGGAGACTGGAACGCAAAAGAAGGAAGTCAAGAAACACCTGGAGTAACAGGCAAATTGGCCTTGGAGTACAGAATGAAGCAGGGCAAAGGCTAATAGAGTTTTGCCAAGAGAACGCACTGGTCATAGCCAACACCCTCTTCCAACAACACAAGAGGACACTCTACACATGGACATCACCAGATGGTCAACACCAAAATCAGACTGATTATATTATTTGCAGCCAAAGATGGAGAAGCTCTATACAGTCAGCAAAAACAAGACTGGGAGCTGACTGTGGCTCAGATTATGAACTCCTTGTTGCCAAATTCAGACTTAAATTGAAGAAAGTAGGGAAAACCACTAGACCATTCAGGTATGACCTAAATCAAATCCCTTATGATTATACAGTGGAAGTGACAAATAGATTTAAGGCACCAGATCTGATAGAGTGCCTGATGAACTATGGATGGAGGTTTATGACATTGTACAGGAGACAGGGATCAAGACCATCCCCACGGAAAAAGAAATGCAAAAAAGCAAAATGGCTGTCTGAGGAGGCCTTACAAATAGCTGTGAAATGAAGAGAAGCCAAAAGCAAAGGAGGAAAGGAAAGATATTCCCATCTGAATGCAGAGTTCCAAAGAAGAGCAAGGGGAGATAGAAAGCCTTCCTCAGTGATCAGTGCAAAGAAATAGAGGAAAACAACAGAATGGGAGAGACTGGAGATATCTTCAAGAAAATTAGAGATACCAAGGGAACATTTCATGAAAAGATGGGCTCGATAAAGGACAGAAATGGGCTCTCAAAACTAAAGACTTTAGAGGGCGGGGATAAGATGGCGGAGGAATAGGACGGGGAGACCACTCTCTCCTCCACAAATGTATCGAAAGAACATCTAAACGCTGACCAAACTTCACAAAACTACTTCTGAAGGCTGGCTGAGGACTTCAGGCTTCCACAAAAACTGCGCATTATCTTCAAAAGAGGTAGGAGAAATTATAAAAGATAAAAAGAGAGACAAAAGAGTTAGGGACGGAGACCCGTCCCGGGGAGGGAGTCGTAAAAGAGGAGGAATTTCCAAGCACCAGGAAACCCTCTCACCGGCGGGTGTGGGGGAGGATTTTTTATCTCGGAGGGCAACGTAACTGGGAGGAAAAAGTAAATAAAATCCACAGATTACGTGCCTAAAGCAACTCCCAGCAAAGAACCCCAGACGCTCGCATCATCCGCCACCAGCAAGTGGGGGCTGAACGGAGAGGAGCGGGCGGCATTGCCTAGGGTAAGGACGGGGCCCGAGTGCCCCGAGGGCAATCTGAGGGAGCTAACGTGAGATAGTAACCTAAACTGTGGGACAGCGAGAGAGAAAGAACTATCCCGCGAAAAGCCCAACTCTAAGGCACTGCCGGCCCGCTCACAGAACAAAGGACTGAGCGATACCAGAGGAGAGCTAGCCGGCTGCGGACCGCCCCATCCCCCGCCGGACACAGCGGGCAGGCGGGGCCCGCCAGAGCCGGAAAGGGGCAAACTCGGCTCCAGAGAGGGCACCCCCTACCAAACTGCAAACAGGCTCCCAGTTTCTAAGCAAAGACTGCCTGAGATCCCGGAGGGTCGACAGCCACCGGGAGAGTCGCAGCCAGAGACCAGCTCCCCAGAACCGACACAAAGCACACCGGAGCCGGGCGCGCCCGTAAACCGAGGCGGGGACCAGGGAGGTGATAAGCCGCACCGCCCCAACAGGGAAGAGCGCCCTCGCCAAACTCCTGGCCGCCTGGGCAGCTCCGACCGGGAACGGCACAAGCCGCGGGCGAAACCGAGTCTGCGCCTTTGTGGAGTAACCGGGAGCCTGAACCTGAGCGGCTTAGACCTGGGAAGTGCACGCAGCTCAGGGCCCGCTCCCCGGCCGAGTAACCTGAAGCCTGAGCAGGGTAGACGGGGAAAGCACACACGCCGTGAGCGGGGGCGAACCCAGTGCGGCCGAGACACTGCGAGCTTACCACACGCACGCCAGAATTGCAGTGTTCCTTCCTCCCCACAGCACGATTGAACAAGCGAACCTAAAGAGATCACCTCCACCGCTTTGTTGCAGGGCGGAAATTAGATACTGAAGAGATCTCCAAACAGAAGCCAAATAAACAGAGGGAAGCGCTTTGGAAGGGACAGGCCAACAGATTAAGATCCCTGTAGTTAATACTGACTGCATTGAAAAGGACCTATAGATCTTGAAAAGTATAAGCAGGAATAAGGATCTATCTAAAACTGAGCAGATCCCACACTGCTCACAACAGCTCCAGAGAAAGTCCGGGATATATATTTTTTTTACTATTTTTTTTTTTTTTAATTAAAAAAAAAAATTTATTTTTTCTCTTCTTTCCTTTTTCTTCAAGTCCTCTATTATACCTTTAACTTTCATTTTCATAACCCACTATTAACTTGCAAAAAAAAAAAACCCTATTTTTGAAGCAAACTACATACATATATCTTATACCTTTTGTGTTTTCTTTTTTTAATGTTTTTTTCCTGTTCTACATTTTTTTACTGTTTCTTTTTTTACTGTTTTACTGTTTTTTTTCTTTTTACACTGTTTCCTTTTTCTTTTTTTTTTTTTTTTTTAGATTGTAAGTTTTATAAGAGTCTAACCTCTACTCTAGATTTTTAATCTTTGTTTTACATATTTGATATCAACTTTGTACATTTAAGAACCCAATCTTTAGGACCCACTTTTACTCAGGAGTGTGATCACTGGCCTGATCACTCTCTCCACCTATTGATGCTCTTTATTCTCCCTCAGGGAACCTCTATCTCCCACCCTCCTCCTTCTCTTCTCAACCCAATTCTGTGAATCTCTGAGGGTGTTCTGGGTACCGGAGAACACTTCAGGAACAGGATACTGCCAAGATCTCTCTCTCCCCTCTTAATTCCTCCCTTTCTACTCATGCTCACCTCTGTCACCTTCCTCCCCCCTCTCTATGTATCTCTGTGAATCACTCTGAGGGTTCCAAACTGTGGAAAGCACAGAGGGAAGTGCTTACTGGCTAGATTGCTCTCTCCACATTTGAATTCCCCTCTTCCCCTCCTGGTCACCTCAACCCACCCCCCCCACCTCATCTCTCCATGTAACTCAGTGAACCTTTCTGGGTATCCCTCACTGTGGAGAATCTTTTCACCATTAACCTAAAAGTTTTATTATTGAGGCTGTATGGAAGGAGAAGTCTTGAGGCTACTGCAAGAATAAGACTGAAAGCCAGGGGAAACATTAATTAATAAGAGACCATCCAATAGCCTCCATAAATTCACTGAAACCAAGCTCCACCCAAGAGACAATAAGTTCCAGAGCAAGACATACCACGCAAATTCTCCAGCAACGCAGGAACATAGACCTGAGCATCAATATACAGGCTGCCCAGAGGCACACCAAATCCATAGACATCTCAAAAATTAATACTGGTCACTCCATTACACTCTAGAGAGCAGAAATCCAGCTCCACCCACCAGAACACCGACACAAGCTCCCCCAACCAGGAAGCCTTGACAAGCCACCTGTCCAACCCCAACCGCAGTGAGGAACCTCCACAACAAAGAGGAACTTCATACTACCAGAATACAGAAGGGCCACGCCTAACACAGCAATCTAAACAAGATGAAAAGACAGAGAAATACTCAGCAAGTAAAGGACAATGAGAAATGCCCACAAAGCCAAACAAAAGAGGAGGAGATAGGGAATCTATCTGAAAAAGAATTTAGAATAAGGATAATAAAAATGATCCAAAATCTTGAAAGCAAAATGGAGTTACAGATAAATAGCCTGGAGACAAAGATTGAGAAGATGCAAGAAATGTTTATCAAGGACTTAGAAGAAATAAAAAGGAATCAATATAGAATGAATAATGAAATAAAGGAGATAAAAGACACTCTGGAGGGAACCAACAGTAGAATAACGGAGGCAGAAGATAGGATAAGTGAGGTAGAAGATAGAATGATGGAAATAAACGAAGCAGAGAGGAAAAAAGAAAAAAGAATCAAAAGAAATGAGGAAAACCTCCGGGACCTCTGGGACAATATGAAACGCCCCAACATTCGAATCATAGGAGTCCCAGAAGAAGAAGATAAAAGGAAAGGCCATGAAAAAATACTCGAGGAGATAATAGTTGAGAATTTCCCTAAATTGAGGAAAGAAATAGTCACAGAAGTCCAAGAAACCCAGAGAGTTCCAAACAGGATAAACCCAAGGCGAAACACCCCAAGACACATATTAATCTAATTAACAAAGATCAAACACAAAGAACAAATATTAAAAGCAGCAAGGGAAAAACAACAAATAACACACAAGGGGATCCCCATAAGGATAACAGCTGATCTTTCAATAGAAACCCTTCAGGCTAGAAGGGAATGGCAGGACATACTTAAAGTAATGAAAGAGAATAATCTACAACCCAGATTACTGTACCCAGCAAGGATTTCATTCAGATATGAAGGAGAATTCAAAAGCTTTACAGACAAGCAAGAGCTGAGGGAATTCAGCACCACCAAACCAGCTCTCCAGAAAATGCTAAAGGATCTTCTCTAAACAGGAAACACAGAAAGGATGTTTCAACACGAACTCAAAACAACAAAGTAAATGGCAACGGGATCATACTTATCAATAATTACCTTAAATGTAAATGGGTTGAATGCCCCAACCAAAAGACAAAGGGTTGCTGAATGGATACAAAAACAAGACCCCTATATATGCTGTCTACAAGAGACCCACCTCAAAACTAGAGACACACACAGGCTGAAAGTGAAAGGATGGAAAAACATATTCCATGCAAACGGAGACCAAAAGAAAGCAGGAGTCGCAATACTCATTTCAGATAAAATAGACTTTAAAATAAAGGATGTGAAAAGGGACAAAGAAGGACACTACATAAAGATCAAAGGATCAATTCAAGAAGAAGACGTAACAATCATAAATATATATGCACCCAACATAGGAGCACCACAATATATAAGGCAAATACTAACAAGTATGAAAGGGGAAATTAACAATAACACAATAATAGTGGGAGACTTTAATACTCCACTCACGCATATGGATAGATCAACTAAACAGAAAATTAACAAGGAAACACAAACTTTAAATGATACAATAGACAAACTAGATTTAATTGATATTTACAGGAGTTTCCACCCCAAAACAATCAATTTTACCTTTTTCTCAAGTGCACATGGAACTTTCTCCAGGATAGATCACATCCTGGGCCATAAATCTAGCCTTGGTAAATTCAAAAAAATTGAAATCATCCCAGCCATCTTCTCTGACCACAATGCAGTAAGATTAGACCTCAATTACAGGAAAAAAAACTATTAAAAGTTCCAACATATGGAGGCTAAACAACACGCTTCTGAATAACCAACAAATCACAGAAGAAATCAAAAAAGAAATAAAATTATGCAGGGAAACGAATGAAAATGAAAACACAACAACCCAAAACCTATGGGACACTGTAAAAGCAATACTAAGGGGAAGGTTCATAGCAATACAGGCGTACCTCAAGAAACAAGAAAAAAATCAAATAAATCAACTAACTCTACACCTAAAGCAACTAGAGAAGGAAGAAATGAAAAACCCCAGGGTCAGTAGAAGGAAAGAAATCTTAAAAATTAGGGCAGAAATAAATGCAAAAGAAACAAAAGAGACCATAGCAAAAATCAACAAAACTAAAAGCTGGTTTTTCGAGAAGATAAACAAAATTGATAAGCCATTAGCCAGACTCATCAAGAAACAAAGGGAGAAGAATCAGATCAACAAAATTAGAAATGAAAATGGAGAGATCACAACAGACTCCACAGAAATACAAAGGATCATAAGAGACTACTACCAACAGCTATATGCCAATAAAATGGACAACTTGGAAGAAATGGACAAATTCTTAGAAAAGTATAACTTTCCAAAACTGAACCATGAAGAAATAGAAGATCTTAACAGACCCATCACAAGCACGGAAATCGAAACTGTAATCAGAAATCTTCCAGCAAACAAAAGCCCAGGACCAGACGGCTTCACAGCGGAATTCTACCAAAAATTTAGAGAAGAGCTAACACCTATCCTACTCAAACTCTTCCAGAAAATTGCAGAAGATGGTAAACTTCCAAACTCATTCTATGAGGCCACCATCACCCTAATTCCAAAACCAGACAAAGATGTCACAAAAAAGGAAAACTACAGGCCAATATCACTGATGAACATAGATGCAAAAATCCTTAATAAAATTCTAGCAAACAGAATCCAACATCATATTAAAAAGATCATACATCATGACCAAGTGGGCTTTATCCCAGGAATGCAAGGTTTTTTTAACATCCGCAAATCAATCAATGTAATACACCACATTAACAAATTGAAAGAAAAAAACCATATGGTTATCTCAATAGATGCAGAAAAAGCCTTTGACAAAATTCAGCATCCATTTATGATAAAAACCCTCCAGAAAGCAGGAATAGAAGGAACATATCTCAACATAATAAAAGCTATATATGACAAACCCACAGCAAACATTATCCTCAATGGTGAAAAATTGAAAGCATTTCCCCTAAAGTCAGGAACAAGGCAAGGATGCCCACTTTCACCACTACTATTCAACATAGTTTTGGAAGTTTTGGCCACAGCAATCAGAGCTGAAAAAGAAATAAAAGGAATACAGATAGGAAAAGAAGAAGTAAAACTCTCACTGTTTGCAGACGACATGATTCTCTACATAGAAAACCCTAAAGACTCTACTAGAAAATTACTAGAGTTGATCAATGAATATAGTAAAGTTGCAGGATATAAAATTAACACACAGAAATCCCTTGCATTCCTATACTCCAATAATGAGAAAACAGAAAGAGAAATTAAGGAAACAATACCATTCACCATTGCATCAAAAAGAATAAAATACTTAGGAATATATCTACCTAACGAAACAAAAGACTTATATATAGAAAACTATAAAACACTGATGAAAGAAATCAAAGAGGACACAAACAGATGGAGAAATATACCGTGTTCATGGATTGGAAGAATTAATATAGTGAAAATGAGTATACTACCCAAAGCAATCTATAGATTCAATGCAATCCCTATCAAGCTACCAATGGTATTTTTCACAGAACTAGAACAAATCATCTCACAATTTGTATGGAAATATAAGAAACCTCGAATAGCCAAAGCAATCTTGAGGAAGAAGAATGGAACTGGAGGAATCAACCTGCCTGACTTCAGGCTCTACTACAAAGCCACAGTCATCAAGACAGTATGGTACTGGCACAAAGATAGAAATATAGATCAATGGAACAAAATAGAAAGCCCAGAGATAAACCCACGCACCTATGGACACCTTATCTTCGACAAAGGAGGCAAGAATATACAATGGAGAAAAGACAATCTCTTTAACAAGTGGTGCTGGGAAAACTGGTCAACCACTTGTAAAAGAATGAAACTAGAACATTTCCTAACACCGTACACAAAAATAAACTCAAAATGGATTAAAGATCTAAATGTAAGACCAGAAACAATAAAACTCCTAGAGGAAAACATAGGCAAAACACTCTCTGACATAAATCACAGCAGGATCCTCCATGACCCACCTCCTAGAATATTGGAAATAAAAGCAAAAATAAACAAATGGGACCTAATTAAAATTAAAAGCTTTTGCACAACAAAGGAAACTATAAACAAGGTGAAAAGACAGCCTTCAGAATGGGAGAAAATAATAGCAAACGAAGCAACAGACAAACAATTAATCTCAAAAATATACAAGCAACTTCTGCAGCTGAATTCCCGAAAAATAAACGACCCAATCAAAAAATGGGCCAAAGAACTAAACAGACATTTCTCCAAAGAAGACATACAGATGGCTAACAAACACATGAAAAGATGCTCAACATCACTCATTATTAGAGAAATGCAAATCAAAACCACAATGAGGTATCATTTCACACCAGTCAGAATGGCTGCTATCCAAAAGTCTACAAGCAATAAATGCTGGAGAGGGTGTGGAGAAAAGGGAACCCTCTTACACTGTTGGTGGGAATGCAAACTAGTACAGCCACTATGGAGAACAGTGTGGAGATTCCTTAAAAAACTGGGAATAGAACTGCCATATGACCCAGCAATCCCACTGCTGGGCATATACACCGAGGAAACCAGAATTGAAAGAGACGCGTGTACCCCAATGTTCATCGCAGCACTGTTTACAATAGCCAGGACATGGAAGCAACCTAGATGTCCATCAGCAGACGAATGGATAAGGAAGCTTTGGTACATATACACAATGGAATATTACTCAGCCATTAAAAAAAATACATTTGAATCGGTTCTACTGAGATGGATGAAACTGGAGCCCATTATACAGAGTGAAGTAAGCCAGAAAGAAAAACAACAATACAGTATACTAATGCATATATATGGAATTTGAAAGATGGTAACGATAACCCTATATGCGAGACAGAATAAGAGACACAGATGCATGGAACAATTTTATGGACTCTGAGGGAGAAGGTGAGGGTGGGACGTTCTGGGAGAATAGCATTGAAACATGTATATAATCATATGTGAAACAGAACACCACTCCATGTTCGATGCATGAGACAAGGGCTCAGGGCCGGGGCAATGGGATGATCCAGAAGGATGGGATGGGGAGGGAGGTGGGTGGGGGGTCCAGGAGGGGGAACACATGTAAACCCATGGCTGATTCATGTCAATGTATGGCAAAAACTATTGCAATGTTGTGAAGTGATTGGCCCCCAACTAAAATAAATAAATTTATATAAAAAAAAAAAAAAAGGACAGAAATGGTATGGATCTAACAGAAGCAGAAGATATTAAGAACAGGTGGCAAGAATACACAGAAGAACTGCACAAAAAAGATCTTCATGACCTAGATAATCATGATGGTGTGATCACTCACCTAGAGCCAGACATCCTGGAATGCGAAGTCAAGTGGGCCTTAGGAAGCATCACTACAAACAAAGCTAGTGGAGGTGATGGAATTCCAGTTGAGCTATTTCAAATCTTCAAAGATGATGCTGTGAAAGTGCTGCACTCAATATGCCAGCAAATTTGGAAAACTCAGCAGTGACCACAGTACTGGAAAAGGTCAGTTTTCATTCCAATCCCAAAGAAAGGCAATGCCAAAGAATGCTCAAACTACCGCACAATTGTACTCATCTCACACATTAGTAAAGTAATGCTCAAAATTCTCCAAGCCAGGCTTCAGCAATATGTGAACCGTGAACTTCCAGATGTTCAAGCTGGTTTTAGAAAAGGCAGAGGAACCAGAGATCAAATTGCCAACATCCACTGGATCATCGAAAAAGCAAGAGAGTTCCAGAAAAACATCTATTTCTGCTTTATTGACTATGCCAAAGCCTTTGACTGTGTGGATCACAATAAACTGTGGAAAATTCTGAAAGAGAAGGGAATACCAGACCACCTGACCTGCCTCTTGAGAAATCTGTATGCAGGTCAGGAAGCAACAGTTAGAACTGGACATGGAGCAACAGACTGGTTCCAAATAGGAAAAGGAGTACGTTAAGGCTGTATATTGTCACCCTGCTTATTTAACTTATATGCAGAGTACATCATGAGAAACTCTGAGCTGGAAGAAGCACAAGCTGGAATCAAGATTGCTGGGAGAACTATCAATAACCTCAGATATGCAGATGACACCACCCTTATGGCAGGAAGTGAAGAAGAACTAAAGAGCCTCTTGACGAAAGTGAGAGAGGAGAGTGAGAAAGTTGGCTTAAAGCTCAACATTCAGAAAACTAAGATCATGGCATCTGGTCCCATCACTTGATGGCAAATAGATGGGGAAACAGTGGAAACAGTGTCAGACTTTATTTTTTTGGACTCCAAAATCACTGCAGATGGTGATTGCAGCCATGAAATGAAAAGACGCTTACTCCTTGGAAGGAAAGTTATGACCAACCTAGATAGCATATTAAAAAGCAGAGACATTACTTTGCCAACAAAGGTCCGTCAGGTCAAGGCTATGGTTTTTCCAGTAGTCATGTACGGATGTGAGAGTTGGACTAGATAGCATATTAAAAAGCAGAGACATTACTTTGCCAACAAAGGTCCGTCAGGTCAAGGCTATGGTTTTTCCAGTAGTCATGTACGGATGTGAGAGTTGGACTATGAAGAAAGCTGAGCACCAAAGAATTGATGGTTTTGAACTGTGGTGTTGGAGAAGACTCTTGAGAGTCCCTTGGACTGCAAGGAGATCCAACCAGTCCATCCTAAAAGAGATCAGTCCTGGGTGTTCATTGGAAGGACTGATGTTGAAGCTGAAACTCCAATACTTTGGCCACCTCATGTGAAGAGTTGACTCATTGAAAAAGACCCTGATGCTGGGAAGGATTGGGGGCAGGAGGAGAAGGGGACCATAGAGGATGAAATGGCTGGATGGCATCACCGACTCGATGGACATGAGTTTGGGTAGATTCTGGGAGTTGGTGATGGACAGGGAGGCCTGGCGTGCTGCGATTCATGGAGTCGCAAAGAGTCAGACACGACTGAGCGACTGAACTGAACAATCTTACAGGCTTGCTACCAATGTAATAATTAAATTTTGCATAAGTAACCAAATTTGTCTGCCATGAATGTGGTTACTTCCTTTGACATTTCAAATAATGTAGAGTTTAGTTCTTTATCTTACCAGTATTGCTACATAGTAAATGAATGCTACAAGGAAACACAGGATGCAAATTACACAATTGTTCTAGCTGGGAAAAAATATGACTAATTTGACTTTCCTAAGCTCTTTCTCTCATCTGTTCTTTAAATCTCAGAAAAGAAATGACTTAATATAAAATTTCCCTATGGAAAGACCAAGCTCTCCTTCAGAGGAAGCAGAGAGAGTTTAAGCTAGAAAACGAAGTCTTTGCATCTGAAATCTTTAAGAAAAAGCATTCTCAGTTCTTCAAGGTATACAGATGAAAGTAAAAAGACACTATTTGAGCAGAAAAAGTATTCTCATGTGAAACTGCCTGAATAATTCACCCAGAACCTTCCTCAGATCATTACTATCTTGGTAGTGAACACAAGGAAAAAGAAGACATAGGTTCATCAGTGAAGAGAATTCTACCTTTATAAGCTACCTGGTCACTCCAAATGCAATGTGTATCCTAACTCTAGAGGATATTCTTCAGTGAAGTTCATTTTAAAGTAAACATAAATATCACATGACATCCCATAACAATGAAAAGAGAAGTAAATTGAATTTTGAATAAATACTTCTTCTTCTATTTCAGTGAGATGGCAAATTTGGGCCTATTCTCTTGTCTCTACCTATAAGAAACTGTCACTCTTTTCTACAGAGATCCCTTTCTTCCAAGAAATTCAGGAAATAACTCCAAGGGCAGAGGTGGGCATGCACACACTCACATGGGAATCATCAGAAAGCGAAGGAACACATTTACAACACAAATGGAAAGGTGGAAGTATTTTTGCCTATTAAACTTTGACTTTCATTTCTTCATATATTCATCAAAGGGCATATGGGGGTACTAAGTACAGTTCTGGATATGCAAAGATGAGGAAGGCACAGTCCTTCAAGAACACAGGCTAATGAGAGAGACAGATAAACAATTACAAGGCAATACAATTACTGCTGTATATCAGGGATATGTGAAGAACTATGAGGGGACTTAGAGAAAGGGAGACTCTACGTTTTGGGAAATTATGTTGTGTGTGTGTTTGATTCTTTGCGACTCCATGGGTTGTAGACCACCAGGCTCCTCTGTCCATGGGATTCTCCAGACAAGAATACTGGAGTGGGTAGCCACTCCCTTCTCCAGAGGATCTTCCTGACCCAGGGATTGAACCCAGGTCTCTTGCTTTGCAGGCAGATTCTTTACCATCTAAGCCAACAGGCAAGCCCAGGGAAATCATGGAGGGCAACATAAATATGTGAACTCAGTTTTGTAGTGTTAGTAGAAACTCTAAAATTATGAAGTAGAATTCCTATTGTAGGAATGTTAGTCCAGTCTACATAAAGACATCCAAACTTTAGTTGGAAAGAATGAAGTCAACACTAAATTACTTCATGGATTCCAAAACAGTTAGATATAAATACCCAATACAAAAGAAGGCACAAGTATTAGACACCAAGTCCTCCTCTCAGAGAGACACAACTAGAAGTCCCAGCAGTCATGGAGTGTTCATAGAGACAGGAAGCGAGGAAGAGGAAATTCAGCTACCATATAATAGTTCATCTCTGCTATTAAAAACATCATTGAGTCTGTGCTGTGCTGAGCTACTCAGTTGTGTCCAACTCTTTGTGACTCCATGGACTGTAGCCTGCCAGGCTCCTCTGTCCATGGAATTCTCCAGGCAAGAATACTGGAGTGGGTAGCCTATCCCTTCTCCAGGGGATCTTTCCGACCCAGGAATAGTACCAGGGTCTCCTGCATTGCAGGCAGATTCTTTACCAGCTGAGCTACCAAGGAAGTCCATCACTGAGTCTAGTTTTAGCCAAATCCTTGTCTCGCTGGACTGGTCTGTCATGTGGACTCAGCATTAAGCCACTGATTGAGCTTAAGGATTCCATATTAAATAGGAATTCATCTATTTCAGTGCAGTTCACATCCAGTTGTATTGCTTTAAGGAAACATCTGGTATTGACTTAACGTGATGCCTGTTAAATCAAAATCAATATAAATTAATTAACTTGAGAGTGTTATCTAATTTCCTCATCGGTATTAATGCTGGTTTTCCAGTAGCAAATGCTTTGGAGTGAAAAACACTCATCTATGCATTTTTCCTAAGTTTCCCCCACTGTATTCAGTTTTAATTTGTGTGACGAGTTTCACCTCACAAAGTGCTTCCCTCCTATTTGCTTCTTTCCAAATGCACATTGAGGTCTGTTTATATATTAATTTCTACTAGAATTACAGACGTCTCCTCCATCAACTCTCCTCCCCAACAGACTAAAAAGGCCTCTTGAGTGGCTATAAATGTCTCATTATAAACACTTAATTAAAAACTGTGTCTCAGTTAGAGTCAATCTGGTCGGCACTCTTCATGCCAAAAAGCCAAGTCTTTCAAGCTGTGCATTTTTACTCTTAACCTTCCAGGATAGCTTTAGAATCTCAATCGATTCTTTAAAAAATGCAAATGTCCTTTTCCCTTTGGCTTAGAAGTAGCCACTGGGAAATACGCATGTATAATTCCTTCCTGGCTACACATGAACTGTCACAATTATCGAAGAAGATACTCCAGGGCACATCAGCTTCCTCCAACCTACCATTGCTGGCCCTTGAGCTTTCAGCCTCCCCTTGGCCCAGTCAGGTGGATAGTGAAAGTGTCTCTGCAGGTACGCCTGTTCACAGGATTCATCTTAATCTGTTCTCATGACTCTAATTCCACTTCTGCTGTTGGGCTCCTTGTCCACAGTACCCCTGCCTCCCGCCTACTGTCTCCCACCACTGTCTCATTAGGTGCTCCGGGGTCCTTCCTAGCCTGCCCTAGACAGCCCCCCAGCTTCATCATCTGCATTCCCCTTAACATCCAACCCGGGTACCCAGCCTATGCTCCAATCATGGCATCACCAACAATCCCCAAACACACTGTGGAGTTGTGTGCCTCTATGCCAGTGCACACACTCCCCTCTGCCTGCAGCATCCCTGGAGCTCTAGGGATTGCCCTCCCAGACTTCCAAACTCTGTTGAGAAGCCATCTCCCCTGTGAAGCCATCTCTCACTGCCCTCCCCACCCTGGGCTGAGTTGAGACTTCGCTCCCTTACTCCTAAAAGCATCTCAGGCCCTTCTTTATCCCAGTATTTATCCACAATATTTAATTATGAGTTTCATAACTATCTCCCCAGTAGGCTATGAGCTCCTTAAAAGTGTGGTTTTTTTTTTTTCGTCCTTATATTCCCAGCTGCTAGAACCTGACATCTGGCAAGTAATGAAATGGTCTTCGTGGGATGAACAGAAGGTGATGCACACAAATGTGAGAAGTGTGGACTTACCAGCTCTCCCAGGCCCCTGGAAGCACGTGAATCCCACAGTGCAGAAATGGATGATCACTGCTCAGAGGGGGCCTAAATCCCCAATCAAGAAAAGAAACCTAGAAATGGCACTGTTGTTCACAGCTGCCCTCTCCTCAGTCATCTCCACACCTAACAAGACATGAGCATGAAGCATGGGGGCATACACTCCACAGAAGGGCCCAGAACAGGCCACTGTGGCATAAAAATCATTTTTACCTGAAGGCACTTGAATTCCTAAACTCCTTTAATCTGCCTCCTGAAAGAACTCAAAAGAATGTATAAATACCCTCTCCAGAGGTAACCAAGGAAGACTGGTTATCACCATAACCAAATAGATTGATCATCAAAAACAAAAAGTGAAACAACACTCTCATATTTCCTATCCTCCTAAGGGTCCATTTATCTTTCCAAAAACATATTTGTTTTTTTAAGGCCCTCTGCTCCTTGCCCTTCCCTATTAAGAAGTCATTTATGTTTCTATAAGTGCCCTTCTCTCTCTTACCTTACCCAATTAAGATGGTAAATAAAGCCCCAAATTCTAACTAGCCCCTTGAGACACGTTTTTCTGTGCACTCCCATCTATACACTCAGATGAATAAAAATCAGTCTTTTCTCTTGCTAATTTATCTTTTGTCAGTTTAATTCACCGGCCTCCAAACACTGAACCTAAGAGCACAGAAGAAAAAGTATTTTGCCTCCTGCGTATGCACATACACGTCTGTATTTGTGTGTATCTATATTTATGTGCCTATATACACATAACCAGACAACTGCTCATGTCTACAGAGTAAGGGAAAGAATAAATTCTTTGTCCCATTACCTTTGTGATTTTCAGGTGGCTGCACCTTAGGGTGCTTTTGTTTAGTCACTAAGTCGTGTCCGACTCTTTGTGACTCCGTGGACTACAGCTTGCCAGCTCCTGTGTCCAAGGGATTTCCCAGGCAAGAATAGTGGAGTGGGCTGCCATATCCTTCTCCAGGGGATCTTCTTGACCCAGGGATCAAACCCACATCTTCTGCATTGGCAGGTGGATTCTTTACTACTGAGCCACCTGGGAAGCCCCACATCTTAGGGTGAGGGGATTTTAAACTGAAAACACAGGGAAAAATAACACAACAGCAAGTGACTGGATGGGGAAAAAAAGCCCTCAACTTTGCAACAGCCCCAGGTTCTCTGTGGTCAATGCATTGGCAGAGCTCAGATAAACCCAGTCAACAGAAAATCCCCATGTCTTATTCCCATTTCCAGCCTCCTCCCAAATAAGCCTTTTTTCAGCTGTTAACTAACAACATTGACCTTCCCTATCAACCTTCATGTAAAGATGCTAGTAAGCAATAACAATGTAAAAGAAGATGAAACCCAAGGGCACAAGAGAATCAATCAAAAGAACAAAATTTTCCCCAAACTGGACCACTTCCTTGGATGAAAATGTCTGAATGCCTGCTCTCCACTCCTAAGCCTCAAGTACCATGATCTTCAGCAGCACCTTCAAAGCAGGCTCCCCTCAGTCTGGACAGGTGCCCCCCATCACCATCAGAGATGACAGGGAATAGCCACCCCCCACCTTCAACCAGAAAGTGCCAGCTTTGTTCTGTTTCAAAGTTGGGCTCCTACGGAAGATTCTGTTTCAAGGCAGAGTTCTATAGCTAAAACAAAAATAAACAACTCCAGTCCAGAAAACGAGGCCATTGCTCTGATGAAATTCCATCTGGTTTTTACAAAAATAAGAACGGCCTAAGACTGGCCTAGTAGGCTGGGAGGTAACCTGTAGCTCCCCCTTATTCTCATGTAGGAGAAAGAATCCAAGTTAGAGACAAGAGACCAAGATCCAAGTCATGTCCTGCCATGTGTGACTGCCTCTTCTGCAAGATTCCTGGGCTTAGGAGGTCAGCGACCCTGTCTGTACATCATGGAATCCTCAGGGCTTCACACGGTGCTGGGAGATGGCAGCCATTGGATGCCCATTTGTACATCAAACAACTAAACAGTTTTCTGTCCTTGTCTGGGGAATTCTGGATTCTCACCTAAAGGAACTCTCTAAGCTTTAGCATTCTCACTGATAGAATAAACAGAATACCTCTCCTGTTGACTGTTTTAAAGAATGTCAGATCATTCATGTAAAATGCTCAGTCATGTCCAACTCTTTGCAACTCAATGGACTGTAGCCCACCAGGCTCCTCTGTCCATGGAATTTTCCAGGCAAGAATACTGGAGTGGGCCAATGCCTAACACAAAAAGCTGTCCAGTATGGGGTATCTATTACTTTTACAATTACTATAGTTGTCCTTAAAACACTTTTTTTTTTTAAACTCTTAAAAGGCAACTAGATGGGGGCTGGCTATCCTAGGCAAATTCCTTAAATTCTCTAAGTCTATAGTTCCTTACCTTAAAACAAGAGTAATAATGCCTTCCTTCCAGGGTTGTGGTGGGAATAAGTAAGGCAGCATAGATATTCACATAGGGTGCTTTCCATAAACATTTGCCTACTGTCAATCAACATGTTCAACTTGGCGGTGGTAACGGTAACAGCTTTACTCATGGAGTATATTCTATGAGTTTCCATAGATTGTTCAGTCCTCATAAGGAAAGCATTATTAGCCCCATTTTATGATGCAGAAACTGAGGATCAGAAAGGAGGCTCAGAAAGGTTAAGAAACTTTCTTGACATCACACAGAATTAGCCAGCAGAACAGTGGGACTGAAACTGAGACACATCTTGGTCAGGGCAGTCCTCCCCCCACAGCCCCACCCTGCCTGTTCTTGTGCGCCTCCAACTGTAGCAACAAACATCACCCCGTGTCCCTTCCTCCTCTCCTGGGCTGGGGGCTCCCTTCCCCTCTTCTCTTCCTGTATAACCCCTCAGTCCTTGTATTAGTTTCCTAGTTCCTGCCACAACAACGTGCTACAAGTTGGTTGGCTGAGAATGGAAATTTACTGTCTCACATCGTGGAGGCTGGAAGTCTGAAGTAAGGTGTCTGCAGGGCCATGTCCCCTCTGGAGGTGAGATAGGAGGACCCCTTCCAGGACTCTCTCCAGGCTTATGTGGCTCGTGGCAGCATAATTCCAGTCTTCTCATGGTGTTATCCTTGTATGGGTGTGTGCCTTTGTGTCTAAATCTTCCCCTTTTAATAAGGACATATATTGGGTTAGGGCCCACCTCACCTTAATGACATCATTTTAACCTGATTATCTCCTTAAAGACTCTAGTCCAAATAAGACCACATTCTGAGGTTAGGACTCCCATGTATCTTTTGGGGCAAATTGATTGCCACCTCCTGGCTCAGCTGGCTGGGTGCCCTTTCCCCTCTGCTTCTCTGGTGTCCTGTCAAGTCCTCGTCACACTGTATCATCAAGTTCACTTGTCCATGTGGATCAAGGAATCAGGACTTTCATCTCCAGAGCTCCAGATCCTATTCAGCCCAGTGCTGGGCACATTGTAGGCATCAGACCTTTGTTGATGAATGAAGGCAGATGGTGATGGATTCTGCCAGCTGTGCCGCTGGCCCCATTGCCTGCCTTCGCCACAGGATTACAAGGGAACACACGGTCAGCAGGCTTGAGTGACCTCTGTCCAGACTCTAGCCTCAAGGACAACTAAGTGAGCTGGCAGACTTAGTCTATTTGTCTCTCGTATCAGCCTGGTCCGGACAGCTGGAAACTTCAGCAAAGACAGGAACCCATGGGGTGAAACTTCAGGGCTCCAAACCTTTGCCCTGAATGTCATCTTTCACGCTAAGTGCATGAACAGTTGCCAAAATGAAGGAGGATTTTTTTTCTGGTTGTTTTCCTCAATGACCTTCCTCTGAGCCCTGTGAACAACTTCTTCTAGACAAAGATCCCTGAGGTGGACAGCAGCCTCACTTCTCCAGCACGTGGATGGGAAGTCGCAAGGCTGTCGCTGTCACTGCTTCTCCACGTTCGCACTTCCTGTATGTCAAAGGCCACTTGGAGCTGCCATCTGACGCTCCTGTCATGGCTGGAGCAGTCAGGAGCATTGCTTGGTGGCAGGCCCTTTGCTTCTGTCTGTAGCACCTAGCCTTCTCAAAGAAAGTTTTAAAATAAAACCACTAACTAATCTGCCTGCAATGCAGGAGACCCGGGGTTGATCCCTGGGTCAGGATTCCCCTGGAGAAGGGAATGGTAACCCATTCCAGTAGTCTTGCCTGAAGAATTCCACGGACAGAGGAGCCTGGTGGGCTACAGTCCACGGAGTTGCAAAGAGTCGGACATGACTGAGCAACTAACACTTCACTTCAACCCTCCACCAGAGCTATGATAATAGTGCTGAAGGTTCCTTTGGAAGTAAGCCACAACCGTCCTTCAGTAGCTGGCATGCCTGTATTGACCTTTTTATCCCCAACTGAAAGAACTGTGAAACAGGGCTGCTCACCCAAGGGAGCCCAGTCAGTGAATGCTGTGGTAGGTTCACTCTCTTGTTCCTGATGTGCTCTGGTGGGCTTGGGCAGCATAATGCTAGTTTGTTTCATACACTTCCTTCTGATGTGCTCAGATCCTTCATGGTGAAAGCAAAGTGCACAATCATGTTGAGAGGAACAATGCAGCACAGGTGAAAACGTGCCCACTGAGGAAGAATCTCCCCTTCTCCCATTCTGCAGAGATTCTTTAATGTTCACGAGGGTATGAGTTCTCCATCCTTATGGCCTTTGCTTTCTTCCACTGGTCATTTTGATAATAAAGGCTAGCTTTTCATTATATATCATTTCATTAATAATAATTGTGATCACTTATTGAGCACCTGGTAAGTACCATCAAGCCTTCAGAGTAGTCTTAGCTGGAGCACTTAGGCAAGAAAAAGAAAACGCATGCACATAGGAAAAGAACTAAAATTCTCTCTTAAGATGACATAATTGTATATATAGAAAACCCAAAGACTCTACAAAAAATCAGTTAAAACTAATAAACAAATTCAGTAACACTCCAGGATACAAACACATGAAAACTAGTTGCATTTCTATATATTAACACTAAATATCTGAAAAAGAAATAAACAATCCCATTTGAAATAGCATCAAAAACAATAAAATACTTTGGAATAAATGTAACCTGGAGAATTAAATATGTATGCACTTAAAACTATGAGATTGATGAAAGAAATTGAAGAAGACACAACAAACGGAAAGATATCCCATGTTGGTGGATCAAAAGAATACTGTTAAAATACTATCCAAAGCCATGTAGAGATACAATGCAATTCCTATGAAAATTCCAATGGCATTATTTACAGAAATAGAAAAAATAACCCTAAAATTCATATGGAAACACAAAACACCCAGAATAGCCAAAGCAATCTTGAGAAAGACTAACAAAGCTGAGGCATTTCACTTCCTGATTTCAAACTATATTACAAAGCTACAGTAGTCAAAATAGCATATTATTGTTATAAAAGCAAATATATAGACCAATGGAACAGAATTAAGAGCCCAGAAATAAGCCTACACATATACTGTCAACTAATGTTTGACAAGGGAACCAAGAACACTCAAAAGGGAAGGACAGTCTTTTCAATAAATGGTGTTGGGAAAATTGTAGAGTCACATGTAAAAGAATGAAACTAGACCCCTATCTTACACCACTCTCAAAAATTCACTTGAAATGAATTAAAGACTTAAATGTCTGAAATTATAAAACTCCTAGGAGAAAATATATGGGAAGAGTTCCTTGACATCTGTTGTGGCAACAATTTTGGGGATGTGATACCAAAAGCATAAGCAACAAATGCAATAATAAACAAATGAGACTAGATCAAACTAAAATGCTTCTGCACAGTAAAAGATAATTGACAGAATTAAGACACAACATACAAAATGGGAGAAAATATTTGAAAACTATATATCACATAGGAGTCAATATTCAAAATATATAAGGAACTAATACAACCCAATAGCAAAAAAAAAAAAAATCTTATTAAGAAATGACCAATGGACTTGAACAGCCATTTTTCCAAAAGATGACATACAAGTGGCTAACAGGTACATGAAAAGATGTTTAACATCATTAATCATCAGGGAAATACAAATCAAAATCACAGTGAGATACCAACTCACAAGTATTAAGATGGCTATTATCGAGGTTGCTTCCAAGTCCTGGCTATTGTAAACAGTGCTGCGATGAACATTGGGGTACACGCGTCTCTTTCAATTCTGGTTTCCTCGGTGTGTATGCCCAGCAGTGGGATTGCTGGGTCATATGGCAGTTCTATTCCTAGTTTTTTAAGGAATCTCCACACTGTTCTCCATAGTGGCTGTACTAGTTTGCATTCCCACCAACAGTGTAAGAGGGTTCCCTTTTCTCCACACCCTCTCCAGCATTTATTGCTTGTAGACTTTTGGATAGCAGCCATTCTGACTGGTGTGAAATGATACCTCATTGTGGTTTTGATTTGCATTTCTCTAATAATGAGTGATGTTGAGCATCTTTTCCTGTGTTAGCCATCTGTATGTCTTCTTTGGAGAAATGTCTGTTTAGTTCTTTGGCCCGTTTTTTGATTGGGTCGTTTATTTTTCTGGAATTCAGCTGCAGAAGTTGCTTGTATATTTTTGAGATTAATTGTTTGTCTGTTGCTTCGTTTGCTATTATTTTCTCCCATTCTGAAGGCTGTCTTTTCACCTTGCTTATAGTTTCCTTTGTTGTGCAAAAGCTTTTAATTTTAATTAGGTCCCATTTGTTTATTTTTGCTTTTATTTCCAATATTCTGGGAGGTGGGTCATGGAGGATCCTGCTGTGATTTATGTCGGAGAGTGTTTTGCCTATGTTTTCCTCTACGAGTTTTATAGTTTCTGGTCTTACGTTTAGATCTTTAATCCATTTTGAGTTTATTTTTGTGTATGGTGTTAGGAAGTGTTCTAGTTTCATTCTTTTACAAGTGGTTGACCAGTTTTCCCAGCACCACTTGTTAAAGAGATTGTCTTTTCTCCATTGTATATTCTTGCCTCCTTTGTCGAAGATAAGGTGTCCATAGGTGCGTGGGTTTATCTCTGGGCTTTCTATTTTGTTCCATTGATCTATATTTCTATCTTTGTGCCAGTACCATACTGTCTTGATGACTGTGGCTTTGTAGTAGAGCCTGAAGTCAGGCAGGTTGATTCCTCCAGTTCCATTCTTCTTCCTCAAGATTGCTTTGGCTATTCGAGGTTTCTTATATTTCCATACAAATTGTGAAATGTTTTGTTCTAGTTCTGTGAAAAATACCATTGGTAGCTTGATAGAGATTGCACTGAATCTACAGATTGCTTTCAACCTAGATGTCCATCAGCAGACGAATGGATAAGGAAGCTGTGGTACATATACGCAATGGAATATTACTCAGCCATTAAAAAAAATACATTTGAATCGGTTCTATTGAGATGGATGAAACTGGAGTCCATTATACAGAGTGAAGTAAGCCAGAAAGAAAAACACCAATACAGTATACTAATGCATATATATGGAATTTGAAAGATGGTAATGATAACCCTATATGCGAGACAGAATAAGAGACACAGATGCATATAACAGTCTTATGGACTCTGAGGGAGAAGGTGAGGGTGGGACATTCTGGGAGAATAGCATTGAAACATGTATATTATCATATGTGAAACAGAACACCATTCCATGTTCGATGCATGAGACAAATGCTCAGGGCTGGGGCAATGGGATGATCCAGAAGGATGGGATGGGGAGGGAGGTGGGTGGGGGGTCCAGGAAGGGGAACACATGTAAACCCATGGCTGATTCATGTCAATGTATGGCAAAAACTACTACAATATTGTAAAGTAATTAGCCTCCAACTAAAACAAATAAATTTATTTAAAATAAAAAAAAAATAAAATGGCTATTATCAAAACGACAAGGGTAACAAGTGTGAAAAGGATGTGAAAGAAAGGAAACCCTTGTGCACTGTTGGTGGGAACATAAATTGGTGCAGCCACTTTGGAAAATAGTATGGAGTTTCCTCAAAAAATTAAAAATAGAGCTATCATATTATCTAGCAATCCTACTTCTGGGTATAGATCATAAGGAAATAAAATCACAATCTTGAAGGGATATTTGCTCCCCCACCATATTCATTGCAGCATTATTCAAAATGGTTTAAGATATGGAAATAACCTAGGTGTCCATCAACAGATGAGTGGATAAAGAAGATACACCCATACATACACACATCTCTGCACATACACACATATACAATGGAATATTATTCAGCCACAAAAAGAAGGAAATTCTGCCATTTGTGACAACATGGATGGACTTTGAGGGCATTATGTTAAGTGAAATCAGTCAAACAGAGGAAGATAAATACCAAACAGTATCACTAATATGTGGGATATTTTTTTTTTTAAAAAAAGCCAAACTCACAGAAACAGAGATTAGAATGGTCATTGCCAGGTGCTGGGGGTCGAGGGAATTGAGGATATGGTAGTCCAAGGATACAAATTTCCTGTTATAAGATGAATAAGCTCTAGGTATATAGTATGGTGACTATAGTTAATAATACTGTATTATCTACATGAAAGCTGCTAAGAGAAAATCTTAAGTGTTCTCACCTCACACAAATATAAGTATGTAAGGTGATGGATATGTTAATCAGTCTCACTGTGGTAATCATTTTACAGTATATAACTGTATAAATCTTCACATTCTACATCTTAAACTTATACAGTGTGATATGTCAATTACATCTCAATAAAGCTGGAAAAGCAAAGCTTTCACAGCAACCTTCTGAATAGGTACCTTGTCCAAACTATTGGAGAAGAAACTGAGGCTTTATCTGCCAAATGCTGGCAGATCGAGCATTCCAGCCCAGGTTGGCTCATCTCACTTCCGGCACCCATATTCTTGTCTCAATCACCTTCAATATCCTCTGGTCTTCAGATAAGCAAAGTTAGAAATAAAACTTTGAACTGAACGAACCTTAACTTTGTACTCTTTCACTTCTAACATAAAGCACATACACTGACCCTACTGACATAACTGGAATCTTCCTTAATCATTCCCCCCACCCACTGCTGCCTCCCCGCTGATGCAAATAGAGGGATGAGGCAAGGAGGCCACCTGAGTGGAAGCACAGAATGAAGCAGCTCCAGAGAGATGAAAATAACCTCCCTGTACCCTCGTAAACCTCCAGAAGATTGGGCCCCGTGGGGATCCGCGTGCAGCCTCACCGTGACAGATGTGCCTTGGGTTCCTGTCCCCACACTTTCTACAGACTGTGCAGGAATGATACAGGTTCCTGCATGCCTCCCAGGCAAGGAACCCAGTTTCCACTAGGTGAGCAGAGACTTCTTTCGGAAGTCATTCACTGTGCCAAGGCCAGAGGCTCTGCGAGACAAGTCCAGGGCTTGAGTCCCAGGGGTTTGCAAGAACTGAGTAAATAGAGAGAGGAAGCTAAGAAAGGACCTTGGCTGTGCCTGGAGACAAGACCAAACACGTGTATTTCCTTCATTTTAATTCACTTCTAACTCCTTCACGTGGATAAAATGAGACTGTTCTGGGAACATTTACAAAGGTGGACTTGCACTATTTAATGTTGACCCTGCAGGAGGAACTGGAAGTACTCAGGGAGGAGAAGAGCCTTCAGCCCTATCCACTGTTTAGAGTGTTCCCTCGGCTCCCATTCCCTTTGGGAGGAAGTCTGGGCATCGTGCTCAGTACAGCACAGCTCCTGTTCCAATCCCAGGCGACCCCCACTCCTGTGCTTCCAGCTTCCAGAAAGCCTCTCAGACACCTTGCTCTCCTGTCTTCTGCTCATCTTTGCATCTCTGCTCACTCACCAACCCCTCCCGGAGATATCTCATCTCCCCAGAGGTGCAAGTCAGTACATTTGCTAAGTTCCTTCCTAATGCCTCTACTCCCCACTGAAGCACTCGTGCCACTGGAAATGGCTCACTAATAGATGAAAAGCTCCCTGAGGGTGGGGTTCGATGTATGACTACTTTACATTAAGTCGATGAGATCATGTTGAAAACCTGAACTTACAAATGAATGGAGTAAATGACTACAAGGTATTAAGCCTGATTTAGTTCCTCTGCCCCTGGGAGGCCTCTTCCATCTTCTCTAAAAATAGATTCCTCTTGTCTTGTCGACAAGGTCTGTCCAAGCAGGGTGTGTCAAGCCAAGGATCCAAGGGTTCTTTGAATTTTGACTGTATCCCATTAACAATATAATCCATAAACCTGGGCCCAAGCTCCATTCATCAGACATCAAAGGTCATAGCTGCCATCATCAGTAACAGGGCTGGTCTTGCTGTCAACACCAGGGAATGAGGAGAGTGATGTAGGCCTAGCAATCCAGGGACACCAGCAGCTACACAAGCTCTGATGGATTGCCTCTGGAGGGCCAAAGAACGTGTCTAAAAACAAAGGGGACTCCTATGCCGCAAGTAGAGAACTGTGCAGCTATAAAGTTTAGCTGCTGCGGGGACAGTGGGGAGGGAGGGAGATCAGATCAATAGTGTTACTTTCTCATTTCAGATATAAATTTTTCATCTGGATCAAAGATATAACTCCATATTCTTTATGAATAAAAACATGTTGCCAAGTAACACTGAGTTGCTCAGGAGAAGTAAAATCAACATAGACTCCTTTTAGTACTATAGCAGGGGTGTAAAGCTGTCTCTTTACTGTTAAGGTTAATCTGATCAGGCTGAGGATATTTTGGCACTTTTCTGCCTCTGGAGTCATCTGAAGAAGGCTTCAGGCAGTAGCAGTGATGTGCCAGGGAGCCTAACAGCAGCTTTTGCTCCCACACAAACTCCAGATAGGAAGACTCACACTCAACATCCTCTCCAACCCTTAGGCCCCTGGAAAGTGGCCTGAGGAAGACAGCTTGCAGGCTGTTCACCTAATTCTCAGCAGGTCCCCTTGCCAGGCTAGGCACACTTGTACTCTGTGACCCACCCTCCTGGCTATGGTGACCTAGTCTGGGCCAGAGCTGGAAATTTGGAGTCAGGGCTAAGAGTATCCAGTTTCAGTCTGGGCTGGCCCCTGGAACTGAGGAGATACAAAGACCCAAGGGCTGTGAATACAGTCATTTTCTGCTAAGTGGACTGAGAAGTAAAGAAAGCCAGTGTAGAGAAAGGGAGCAGGAAGTATCTGTAGACAAGAGAAAATAGAGACAAGGGAGGGGCTTCCTGGGTCCCCTCACCTGACCCTCTCTGCTCCCTCTCTCCAACGCTCTCGGCCCTGGACCCCTGTCCGCTGTAAATGGATGACTGGACACTCTCAGACCCCACGGAGCTCTCCTCCACCTGACCAGCCCTCCTGGACTTGGTTGAATGCTGGCTGGGATGGCACTGATCTCAACACAGTATCACTCTTCTCTCTCCTGGTCATGAGGCATGTACTACCTTGTGTTCCCAGCAACTAGACACGCGCAACACATATGCACTGACGGAAAAGATATCACCTTCTCTGAAGGCATCTTAGGGAGACTGCTCGTTCACTGGCTTCCCACACACCACGGGTATTCTTCATGAATATTCCCTGCTGCTGCTTCTAGACACCACTCCTCCTCCCTTGTAAACCCAAAAAGCACAAACAAAAAACCAACAACTCCTCTTTGACATCACAGTCATCCACCCATCTCAATCTCCTCCTTCAAATCAAGTTCTCCCCCTCCTAACATGGGCCCTCTTCAGCCCATGGTCTGATTCCATCCAGCAATAATTTCAGGGTCTCACAGAAGCATTTCAGGGTAAATTCAGGGATGGCCTGGCAAAAACTAAACTGTCAAGTTGAGGGTAACTGTATGGTTGAGACTAGACGTGCTAAACAAAGAGGGAACTTGAGTCAATACTGCTGAGTTTGGCTCATGTAAGCAGCTGAAATAGAAGAGTCAGCTTTGAGAGGAGGAGTGCCTCAGTTCCCCACTAAAATCGAACTGAGTGCACATTACAGCTTTTGGCACCTAAGACAAGAACTTACTTTGCACTGTGAATAACACCTCGAATCCTTTCTATTGCATCAGCAGCAACAAAGAACAAGATCATCCATCTATCCCACGGTACAGAGCCAGTATAGGAAGATGCCTCAGGAATGATGATGGGGGTGCTGGTGGGAGTGATCTAGTCTCCTCCTATAAGGCTCTCATGGCCTCTGTGTAGCTTAAACAAGTAAACCCTTCTGGGGAGATGTACTGCAAAGTAAGTTGCAATTATACACATGTGTAGCTGCCTGCATCTCTCTTCAAACCCCTTTTATTTCTTGGTCCCTATGTAACATGACAGTTGTGCATGTGGAAAATGATTAGGAAAGGGAGAGCTTCTTCCTACAGAACCAGAAAGCAAGTCAGCAGGGAGTGGATCCCCTGCCTACAGCAGAGGTTCAGGCAGGGGTGGAGGGAGGGAGGTTGGGGCCGGGAGTCAGGGGAGGTGGGCAGGGTACTTGCCCATCTTAGCAGGCAGGGTGTAATTGCATGTGCTTTCCCAGGGCCTTAGCACCATTCCTGAAAAAGTGGCGGGTTGGAATGGGTTGGCATTTGAGAATCAGCCACGCTGGTCCCCAATTGCTGCTCACTGCTTCTTGGGTGAGAGGAATCACGCAGGTGGTTCAGAGAAGACATTTCTCCCAGGTGGCCCTGACTAATAATATTACAGTTTACACAGGGCCAAGCAATATGCCCTCACCCTTGACCAAATTCAGGTACCTCCAGGGTGGCTCCAGTGACAGGTGGACACAGGTCTGCAGAGTCACACCCACATACACACACACAGTTCTTGCCCCGCCCTCCCCACCTGGAGCAGCTCCAGCCTGTGGTACAAAGAAGCCCTGCATGCTCACAGGAGGATGGGATGGCAGTGATGTTTCCTCTTGTTCATTGGTCTTGGTAATTGCTAAACTCTTAAGCTCAAAACTTACATATCAAAATCATGATAAATCAAAATCAAAATTCTCTAAATCATGTACATCTTACTTTCCATGTCACTATATCATATGAATTATGTGCCATTGTATAGCTCAAAAGCATGTAATTGACCCATAAAATCATTAATGTTCCAACTGTCCATCTTAGGAAATACCAACCAAAGTAGAGACAATACTCTGCATGAACTGGCCTTCCCTTTTCAATTTGCATCCTCACTCTCGACCAAGCACATGAGCGTGTCTAAACCTATGCTGGTAGCCAAACTGCGAGCTGACTTGAAATGAGCCATTACTAGGCCTGCTCTCACTGATCTTCTCCCAGACTCTGTGCCCTCACTTCCAAGCCACATCTCTTGGAACTTCCACACCCACTCTCCTCCCACTCCACTCCTCAATATGTCTGCTAAGGAGAGGGCCTGGTCCCTTTTCCTGAAAAACGTACAGAGTTGTCAGCAAATATAACATGGATGACTCCAACCAAACGACATCTTTCTGGCCTAAATTGTTTCTAGAAAGCTCGAGGCAAATTTACCAGACAGTTGCCAAAGTCTGTGCTTTACTCAGAAGCAGCAACACGTGGCCTGACTGAACCATTTCCAGCAAGACGCTCTAGTTATTCATAAACCTGACAGATGAGGGCTCCATTCAGGCAAGGCTGGATGGGGAAAATGCCACTGTTGATGGGAGAAAGGGGAAACCAACAGGAGCAGCAAGGCTCCCCTCCTCAAACAGGAGAGCGGGAGGACTGGACAGGGCGTCACAGTGGGTGCTTGGAAAGCTCAGTTTTATGTCCTATTGAAGAGCTTTTGATGAGTTAATTTTGATTTAAACTAATATCCTCCCAGTTTTACATTAAAATAATCTACATAGCAATGTTCATTTTATTAGCAGCATTGTTTATAATCATGAAATCTAGAAGTCTATGCAGGAGACAACATAGCGAAATAAAACAACTCCACTCAAAGGACTGTTAGGACATAATTAAACAAGGATTCTGAAGGAATCCTTGAAGGAATGTTATATTATGGAAAATGCTTAGAATACAATGCTAAATCAAAAGGCAAAGGGAATAAAGGTGTGCATAATATATGTCATGATTTCACATTTTAAAATAACACTTAATGCAAAGAAAAATAGAGGCTGGGAGACAGTTCACCAAAATGTAAATGGTGGATACATTTAGGTGGTCGGATTACAGTTTCTTTTTCTTTCTACATACCTCTGTTTTCCAAATTTAATGAACATGTACAACTTTTAATGACCCTATTTTGTTATAAATATGTATTTGAAGATATAAGTAAACCATCTCAAACGCCACACTATAAAGATCCCAGGGAATCAAAAGACGCAGGTAAGAGAATTACTATATGAAACCAACCTGTGCATCTAAGGGAAAATGAGGGAAGGCTGAAGTGAGTTAGAAGTTGTTCATCTGATGGAAGATGAGGAAAACCTGCAGTGACTTAGACGTTCCTGGAAGCCCTCTGGAAAAAAAGAAAAAAACACCATGGGATTTAGGCTGCCTTTCTCCCTTCTGCTTTACCACAGGGAGACAAAGGGTCAAACAGCACTTGTCTACTGAGAACTAGAAGCTGTACACTGAAAGGCTGCCTTCACCTGGTACATTTTTAATTTTGATATTTCCAGATTTGACTCTCAGGAACTTAAAAGAGTCAGACCTCCGGCACCTTTAATATCCTAAAAGAACTACAATTCTGGGAGAGGTTTTGAACCCATTAGAAGATTGCATTCCTGCACACTATCACCTCTCTGTGGAAAGGAAGCAACTTTATTTATTATTGCAAATCCAATGCCTAGCACAGTACTTCCTACCAAAGGGTAGGAAGCATATTTGTTGAATGAATACTTTTAAAATACTATCTTTTCTTAGAAACGGGGTTAGCCTAGGCAGAAATTGAAGTCAGTTCAAGATTGCCAAAAATTATTTTGTTATATTATGGTATTTGGTTTTTAACTTGCTATGACTGTATGTTATTTAGATAAATAAACTCACTATTTTAATTATTTAAGAATTGGTCAAATTAACGTGTCCTGTCATCTTTAACACAACGGTTCGCACACAAAAGAGAATGAAGCTGACGCCACCATCCAACTAGGGCAACTTCTGTGGATCACAGACTGCAAAGGAAGCAACAACCTGTGGGACATCACCCCTGTAAACCCAAAATGGAATGATGGCAACGGACCCTAACCACTCTGAAGAAGCCTACCTGTAGGCCAGACATCTGGTTCCGAGACTAGAAGGAAAACAGCAGCAGCCGCTTTGCAACCTCCCAGCCGACAGCGAGACAATCATGGCGCCCAGTCTCCCATGATGCCTTGCTCTTAGGCCCTTTTAACAAGCACCACCTGGAAGCCCAATTCAAAGTTGCTTTACAGCATCATCGGTTTCTAGCAATAGTTTGTAGGCTACACAGATAGCTCAAAGATTTCAGTGACCGTTTCCTATGCTGTCAGCTCTTCAGCTTTCTGCTCTCTCCTCAAAGAAGGGCTTCGTTGATTCTTCAGAATGGATATGAAATAATGATACTAAAAATGCTTTAAATAGGTGAAGTTCTGGCAGGTTTCGAGTGCTCTCTCATTTAGTATCAGACCCTCTGTCAGAGAATCAGAATTGGGGGGAAAAAAAGACTTAGAAAAAAACCTTTACGGAAACAGGATTCTTGAGTTGAGCCATACAGTAGGGTAGCTTCTCCTCTTTATGAGATGCTTTAAAACAATTCAACCTGAATGCAGAAGACAGAGTAGATGGTCTTTTAAGCATTCTCCATCTTCAAGAGGTTGGCCACTCAAGAGTTTCAGGAGGAAATCGTACCTTGTCATTTGATGGCCAATTCAATTCTAACAACCATTTCTAAAACATCAGACACATATTTTCATACAGATGATGACCTGATAGCTTTCTCATCCACTTAAACCTACTGGTTGATTTTATCTCCTAGTTATTAACTACCGTCTACCCTTCCTCCAACTGTTTTGTTTCCTTGAATCCTTTCATTCAATCCAAGTACCTGTGAACGCACACTGTGTCTTCTGCAATGAAGAGGGTTCTGTTCCCCTTAAATCATATAGTCCTTTAAAAACAAGAGGATTATTAACCACTATGTCTTGGTCAAATTCCAACATGAGGACTTCCTTGGTGGTCCACTGCTTAAGAATTCTGCCAATGCAGGGGACACAGGTTTGATCCCTGGTCAGGGAACATCCCACATCCCACAGGGCAACTAAGCCCATGCACCACAACTACTGAGCTAGTGCTTCTAGAGCCAGTGCTCTACAACAAGAGAAGCCACCATAATGAGAAGCCTGCACACTGCAACAAAGAATAGCCTCTGCTTGTACAACTAGAGAAAGCCTTCGAGCAGCAACGAAGACCCAGTGCAGCCAAAAATAAATAAAAAATTTTAAAATTCCAATGTGGGAAATTACATTTTCCCTCCCTCCAATTTCCCCTGTCATTTTAATTAGAAGCACTATTTAATACACCACTCAAAATAAAACCTGTTGTAGAGAGGGCTGCCTCTGAGGGGCCTGCCTTTTCTAGTACAGAGGGGACGACATTTCAGAGACATGTGACTAACACTCCAGGGGCAGGAGCTGAGAACATTTGGATCCTTCGGGAGTAGAGGTAGCTCCAAAGGATCAAATTGATTTTTATTTTATGCCTGCGGTAGACAATAAAACAGATTTTTCCCTCCAGCATTTTGCAGTATCTTCTGAGATTCAGAATCAAGGCAAGAGCTGCCTGGTGATACTGTGTGGATGACGCATTCCATGGAACTGACTCTATGACATCATGTCATCCTGTTCTCAGTTAGAGCAGGCTGATGTGCCTGCCCTGCACACCCCAGCTCTGTGAGTCACTGTGTGATAGATGGTTCAGGAAATGTAAAATGATGCTTTTCTGAAAACTTAAGATTGAAAAATTGAGGCTTCCGGCCAGGGAATGTAGAGAGAAAAAAGTAAACTCTCAGGAGGGGCAGGTTCTCATTTCTGTTTTTCTTTTCACTGTTGTTTAAGTATGAAATCCTACAAAGGACTATAGTTTATAAATAATTGTTGCTAGTGGTTTTGTCATTGATGTTTTATTGCCTCAAAAACTAAGTTTAATTTTCCACTAACTAGAACTTTCTGTTCTGAACAGCTATGCCACTCCTCATCCTAAGGAGTTTTATCATCAAAAATGACAGACTATCTATGTGTGCATTGTGAACACTGAATACAATTGGCTGTATAAGCTCCACTTGTGCCTGAAGAATCCTGTAATACAAAACAATCTGATACATACAAACTTACAGTGGATTTGAATAATGATAAAACAAAAGGATAATCTACTAAAGAAAAAGTTAAAATTTAGTCTTATCCAAATAGTTCCAATCCAAGGTTGGAGGGAATCACGTGATGGACCTCAAACAGTGGGAATTCAAAGTTTAAAATCTTTTCCTCTTTTGTCTCTACCTCCCAAATATCAGTAAATAAAAGAATTACTAAACCAAAGACCCAGTGAACAAAAACTGCAGAGAAAAAGAAACAGCAGAGATTAATGAAACCAAGATGTTAACAAGGATAGAATCTCTTTCTGGCAAGGCTGACCTTTCCAGCCTAGCACATAGTACTTATTACTCCTGTAGCTTAAGACGTGAGGACATTCAGACAAATTAGCAAGAGCCCAAACCCCCAGGGGTGGAAGGCAATCACGCAGAAAGCACACACTAAATACCTTCCCTTGCCTCAAAATCACTATCCTTCTCCTGCTAGAAATGCACTGTTAGTGGGCAGGGCAGTGTCATGTTGGACTTTGGATGCTACTGGCTTGGTTTGGACCAACATCTGGTTAAATCCCAAGGACGCTTGCCCCATGAAGGTGACACTGTGGGTTCCATGAAGGAGAAGTCACTCCGTAGTCGCTACAATAGACAAAGAAAGCCCTGGAACCACTGTTGGATTTGAAGGTCAGCCAACCAGGCAGAACCTAACAGACCTTCTGGTCCCAGTCTCTAACACACCCCAAAGGAACAGTAGTTCTCTTTGGACCACACTCCACTTGTCTAAATTACATGGAGCAATGAGGTTCACTCCAGTTCTCTTCACTGGATCTGGGGCTGAGAACTCAGTGGAGCTTCCAGAAATACTTCACATTACAGGTGCTTTCGTGTTCGACAGTTCACTCCCTTTGGCTTCATAGCCAGAGCACAGGATGCCCAGATGGGAAAGTAAGACTCAACTTTGCCTTTTCCCCACGTTACTCAGGGAAAGCCATGGGAAACCTCAGTAGGGGTCCCAAATGGGTTTAAAATCAATGTCCTGGAAAAAAATAGTAACAACTGATGCTGGGAAAGACTGAAGGCAGGAGAAGGAGATGACAGAGGATGAGATGGTTGGATGGCATCATCAACTCAATGGACATGAGTTTGAGCAAGCTCCAGGAGTTGGTGATGGACAGGGAAGCCCGGTGTGCTGCAGTCCATGGGGTTGCAGAGAGTCGGACACAACTGAGCGACTGAACTGCACTGAACAGCAATTTTTAAAATTATCAAAATTTCAAAGTTATAATGATGTTCATCTTGCCTTTCCTCACAAATTTTAGGGTAATCTTTATATCCATAAAATTTTTGCTAGTATTTTAATAAGAATGGCATTAAACATTTCATTCAGAGAGAATTGACATCTTTACCATGCTCAGTCTTCCAAACCATGAACGTGATTTTTGTTGCTGTTGTTTAGTCACTAAGTCATGTTGACTCTTTGCAACCCCATGGACTGTAGCCTGCCAGGCTCCTCTGTCCATGGGATTTCCCAGGCAAGAATGCAGGATTGGGTTGCCATTTCCTTCTCCAGAGTATCTTCCTGACTTAGGGATTGAATCCATCTCTCCTTCACTGGCAGACAGATTCTTTACCACTGAGAATGCCAAATTCTATTTGCCAATATTTTGCAAAAACTTTTGTGTCTCTATTTATGTGGATATTGGTCTACAACTCTCTTTTTCTTTTTTGTACTGTCTTTATCTGGTTTTTAGAACGAGATAATATTGGCTTCATAAAATGGACTGGAAATATTTCCTTTTCTTCTGTTTTGAAGAGATTGTGTAGGATTGGTGTTAGTTCTTTAAACATTTTTTAGTATTCTCCAGTGAAAACTTCTGGGCCTGGAGATTAATTTTGGGAGGGTTTAAATTATGAATTTAAATTCCTTAATAGTTATAGGAATATTCAAGTTGTCTATTTCATATTGGGTGAGTTGTGGTAGCTTGTGTTTTTCAAGGAATTGGTCCATTTCATTTAAATTGTCATATTTATGTCATAATGTTCCCTTATTACCCTTTTGATAGCCACAAGGTGCTTAGTGATAGTCTCTGTTTCATTCCTGCTATTTTGCATCTTCTCTGTTTTTTTTTTTTTCTTTATCTTGCTGGATATTTGTCAATTTTATTGATCTTTTGAAATAATTGATATTCTGTAATAACCTAAATGGGAATATTCAGGTTGTGGGAATTTGAAAAAGAATAGATATTTGTATATGTGTAACTGAATCACTCTGCTGTAATCTGAAACTAACAGAATATTATTAATCAACAATAATCCAATATAAAATAAATTATTTTTAATTAAAAAAAGGATGAACCAAGTTTTGTTCCACTGATTTTCTCTACTTTTGTTTTTAATTTCATTGATATCTGGTCTTTATTATTTCCTCCCTTATGCTTGTTTCCCACTTATTTTGTTCTTTTTCTAGGTTCTTAAAGAACTTAGATTATCGGTTTGAGACTTTTCCCCTTTTCTAATGAAAGCATTTTAATGCTATAAATTTTCTTTTCAGTAGTGCTTTAGCTGAGTCCCACAAATTTTGATATAGTGAACATTCATTTTCATTCAGTTCAGTTTCTTTTTACTTCCATATAATCAATACCATGGATTACCTAGAAATGTATTGTTTAGTTTCCAGGTACATGGAGATTTTGCTGTGATCCTTCTGTTAGTGATTTCTAGATTAATTCCACTGTGTCCAGAAAGTACATACTATATGACATCTATTCTCTTAAAGTTTTATGGCCTAAGATGTGTTTTATTTTGGTATATGTTCCATGAACACTTGAAAAGAATATGTACACTGCTGTGGCTGGGTGAAGCTTTCTATAAATGTCAGTTAAATATCAGTTGGCTGATAGTGTTGTTGAGTTCTTCTATATCCTTGCTAATTTTCTGTTTAGTTGTTCTATCAGTGTTAATAGAGGAATATTGAAGATCTTCAACCATCATGGTGGATTTGTCCATTTCTCCTTTTAGTTCTATCAGTTTTTGCTTCATATATTTTGCAGCTCTATCGTTTGATGCATGCATCTTTAGGATTACTATCTCTTCCTGGTATACTGACCTCTCATCATCATATAATATCCTTTTCTGACATTTTCTTTGCTCTAAAGCCTACTTTATATGATATTAATATAGCCATTCCTGACTTATTTTGAGTAATGTTTACATAATATATCTTTTTACTTTCAACCTTTCTATAGTGTTATATTTGAAGTGAGTTTCTTATAGATAGCATATGGTTGAGTCATGTTTTTTTTAAATGAACTCTGCCAATGTCAATCTGATAATTGATATATTTAAACCCTTTACATTTAATATAATTATTAATGTTATGATTTAAGCCTGCCATTTTATATTTTGTTCTCTGTTCTCTCAGTTTTTCATTTCTGTTTTCTTTTCCCTATCTTCCTATGGGTTATAATAAATCTATATTATTTTTAAATGTATCTCTATGTACAGCTTTTTTGGTGACTTCTCTGGGTATTGTATTATATATAGAAAACTTGTATTTCTGCTGACACTATGGAGGGGCAGGGAGGTGGTCTCATTACCACTGGGCAGTGATGGAAGTCCTAACTCTCCACTCAGTCTCCTCTGACTCACTCCAGTCAAGAGACTTCCTTGTTGCAGTGAGGCGAGGGTAGGAATTTTTTCTGGTGTAGGTAAAGGTGACTCATGGGTTTCCTGTGGTGTTTAGCTGGGGTGAAGCAGTTATTGTCTACATGTTTTCTGTCTTCCTAAGTTTCCCCTTTCCTGATCATTTGGCTAGAGAGAGCAGACTTATGCTTGGGCTTTTTTTTGTCTGAACTTGGTGGTGGTTCTGGGTTACCAGTTCATTAAGCTCCAAGTCTGGGATCTATGAGACAAAAAGAAAACCCAGGAAATTGACCATTATGTTGCTCATTGGGCCCTGAGGTTCCTAGCTGGTCTGCCTTCTTTTTTTCATCTTTCAAAATCTTGTGTTTGCTTTATATATATTGTCCAGGATGTGGGATTGTACTAAGCAGATGAAATGGGGGAAAGTATGTCTACTCTTTTATTCTCAGAAGTGAAGTGTTTCTTCCATAGCTATTTAGTGAAGAATTTAAAATAATAGAAAGACTATCAGCACAAGCATTTTGAGAAGACAAAGCATCAGCTAGCCATTATATTGTCAGATAAATATATTTATTATCAAATAAATATATAATCAGTCATTTCAGTTCAGTTGCTCAGTTGTGTCCAACTCTTTATGACCCCATGGACTGCAGCACTCCAGGCTTCCTTGTCCATACTAACTGCTGGAGCTTGCTCAAACTCATGTCCATTGAGTCAGTGATGCCATCCAACCATCTCATCCTCTGTCGCCCCCTTCTCCTTCTGCCTTCAATCTTTCCTACCATCAGGTCTGTTCTAATGAGTCAGTTCTTCGCATCAGGTGGCCAAAGTATTGGAGTTTCAGCTTCAGCATCAGTCCTTCCAATGAATATGCAGGACTGACTTCCTTTAGGATGGACTGGTTGGCTCTCCTTGCAGTCCAAGGTACTCTCAAGAGTCTTCTCCAACACCACAGTTCAAAACCATCAATTCTTCGGTGCTCAGCTTTCTTCACCTTCCAACACTCACAGCCATACAGGACTACTGGAAAAACTATAGCCTTGACTAGACGGACCTTTGTTGGCAAAGTAATGTCTCTGCTTTTTAATATGCTGTCTAGGTTGGTCATAACTTTCCTTCCAAGGAGTAAGTGTCTTTTAATTTCATGGCTGAAATCACCATCTGCAGTGATTTTGGACCCCCCAAAAAATAAAGTCTGACACTGTTTCCACTGTTTCCCCATCTATTTGCCATGAAGTGATGGGACCAGATGCCATGATTTTAGTTTTCTGAATGTTGAGCTTTAAGCCAACTTTTTCACTCTTCTCTCTCACTTTCATCAAGAGGCTTTTTAGTTCCTCTTCACTTTCTGCCATAAGGGTGGTGTCATCTGCATATCTGAGGTTATTGATATGTCTTCCTGCAATCTTAATTCCAGCTTGTGCTTCATCCAGCCCAGCATTTCACATGATGTATTCTGCATACAAGTTAATAAGCAGGGTGATAACACTCCTTTCTCAATTTGGATCTAGTCCATTGTTCCATGTCTGATTCTAACTGTTGCTTCTTGACCTGCATACAGATTTTTCAGGAGGCAAGTAAGGTGGTCTGGTATTCCCATCACTTGAAGAATTGTCCAGTTTGTTTTGATCCACACAGTCAAAGGCTTTAGCGTAGTCAATGAAGCAGAAGTGGACATCTTTCTGGAAATCTGTAAATATGTAATAGCTATCATAAAATTTAAGTTGAACATGTATTTATTCTGATTCCTCTCATCAGAAAATTGGGCTTAAACAGATGGAGAAATATACCGTGTTCATGGATTGGAAGAATTAATATAGTGAAAATGAGTATACTACCCAAAGCAATCTATAGATTCAATGCAATCCCTATCAAGCTACCAATGGTATTTTTCACAGAACTAGAACAAATCATCTCACAATTTGTATGGAAATATAAGAAACCTCGAATAGCCAAAGCAATCTTGAGGAAGAAGAATGGAACTGGAGGAATCAACCTGCCTGACTTCAGGCTCTACTACAAAGCCACAGTCATCAAGACAGTATGGTACTGGCACAAAGATAGAAATATAGATCAATGGAACAAAATAGAAAGCCCAGAGATAAACCCACGCACCTATGGACACCTTATCTTCGACAAAGGAGGCAAGAATATACAATGGAGAAAAGACAATCTCTTTAACAAGTGGTGCTGGGAAAACTGGTCAACCACTTGTAAAAGAATGAAACTAGAACACTTCCTAACACCATACACAAAAATAAACTCAAAATGGATTAAAGATCTAAACGTAAGACCAGAAACTATAAAACTCGTAGAGGAAAACATAGGCAAAACACTCTCCGACATAAATCACAGCAGGATCCTCCATGACCCACCTCCCAGAATATTGGAAATAAAAGCAAAAATAAACAAATGGGACCTAATTAAAATTAAAAGCTTTTGCACAACAAAGGAAACTATAAGCAAGGTGAAAAGACAGCCTTCAGAATGGGAGAAAATAATAGCAAACGAAGCAACAGACAAACAATTAATCTCAAAAATATACAAGCAACTTCTGCAGCTGAATTCCAGAAAAATAAACGACCCAATCAAAAAACGGGCCAAAGAACTAAACAGACATTTCTCCAAAGAAGACATACAGATGGCTAACAAACACAGGAAAAGATGCTCAACATCACTCATTATTAGAGAAATGCAAATCAAAACCACAATGAGGTATCATTTCACACCAGTCAGAATGGCTGCTATCCAAAAGTCTACAAGCAATAAATGCTGGAGAGGGTGTGGAGAAAAGGGAACCCTCTTACACTGTTGGTGGGAATGCAAACTAGTACAGCCACTATGGAGAACAGTGTGGAGATTCCTTAAAAAACTAGGAATAGAACTGCCATATGACCCAGCAATCCCACTGCTGGGCATACACACCGAGGAAACCAGAATTGAAAGAGACGCATGTACCCCAATGTTCATCGCAGCACTGTTTACAATAGCCAGGACATGGAAGCAACCTAGATGTCCATCAGCAGACGAATGGATAAGGAAGCTGTGGTACATATACACAATGGAATATTACTCAGCCATTAAAAAAAATACATTTAAATCGGTTCTACTGAGATGGATGAAACTGGAGCCCATTATACAGAGTGAAGTAAGCCAGAAAAAAAAACACCAATACAGTATACTAATGCATATATATGGAATTTGAAAGATGGTAACGATAACCCTATATGCGAGACAGAATAAGAGACACAGATGCATAGAACAATCTTATGGACTCTGAGGGAGAAGGTGAGGGTGGGACGTTCTGGGAGAATAGCATTGAAACATGTATATTATCATATGTGAAACGGAACACCATTCCATGTTCGATGCATGAGACAGATGCTCAGGGCTGGGGCAATGGGATGACCCAGAGGGATGGGATGGGGAGGGAGGTGGGTGGGGGGTCCAGGAGGGGGAACACATGTAAACCCATGGCTGATTCATGTCAATGTATGGCAAAAACTATTACAATATTGTAAAGTAATTAGCCCCCAACTAAAATAAATAAATTTATTAAAAAAAAAAAAGAAAACTGGGCTTCAATTTAAGGCAAAGAAAAAATTGTTTTGTAATGTGGAATGGTTCTTTTAATAATTCAAAAGATTTTCCATTGCAATCTTGATATTATAAGTGTTATATGAAAGTACATTTGTATCAGATTATTAATAAATGCTTGAATTTTGTGTCAGCTTATAGATAAAGCAGTTTTCAGATTAAATTTTACCACTAATACAGGCATTTATTGGCAGTTGGCACAAAAGCAATCTGTTGTCTTAGCTAGATGAAGTCCAGACTCTGTCTTAAATGCTCTGATCACACCTTGCATTAAAAAAATTCAAAAAAAACCCACATAAATCGGTCTGCAATGGTGGAGACCCGGGTTTGATCCCTGGGTTGGGAAGATACCCTGGAGAAGGCAATGGCAACCCAGTCCAGTATTCTTGCCTAGAGAATTCCATTGGCAGAGGGGCCTGGCCAGCTACAGTCCCTGGGGTCACAAAGATTTGGACACGACTGAGCAACTAACACCAAACCAAACCAAAAAAAAAAAAAAACTAGAGGTAAAATTCAGTTAACCTCTCAATCAACCTCAAATGACCAGAATTTTCTAAACTGTGGGAACACAAGAACATATTGTATTCAAGTTTCAGGCACCAACTCCACATGTCAGGGAGGTAGGCTTTCTAGTTTCTTGTACCATTTCATGCAGAATCGGAGAGTTTCTCTAAAATATTTTGATCAATCCATGTATCTTAAATTCCAGTAATTTCAGCAAAAAATTCTAAAACCATTGTACAAAATAGCAAACTATTAATTTCACCAAGGAGAACTCATTTGTAACATTAACAAAATGTCTAGCCCCATTTTGATCCAAGATGGCTGGAAGGGTTGAGGGGCTGTCTGTACAATGTGTTGTTTCATTAAATATCAACAAACCATTCTAGAAACAAGCATGCAGCCTAGGTTAACTGCCCAAATTGGAATGAATTCCAAATAATTCATACACTTATATGTCTAGACTGAATTATCTGAAACATAAAAACATAATGCACACATTGTTTTAAATAACTTAACCTCCTTATTCCTAACAACCCACTTAGAAGGAATAGCATATTTATATGTCGGTGTAGGATGATCCCTCCACACCAAAAATTGTGAAGCACATTACTATTTTTATGCTCTTGTAAAAACTAAGTGAGTGTTTATGCCCCCTTTCTCATGCTTCATGAAAACATCCACTGGCATCTCCCAACACATCATAAGAGAATGCTGATTCAATTGGTGAGACATTGCAGCCAAAGTAAGGACAGAAGGAAGGCAGAAATAGTGGACAAAACATCTCACAGTTTTTCCAGAAGTGAAGCAGCTGGTAACTATCTGGTGTTATACAGTCACCTCTTGTAAGCTTCTGAAAGTCATTACTTTTCTGGAGCTTATATTAGCACAAACTCCAATACTTTGGCCACCTCACGCGAAGAGTTGACTCACTAGAAAAGACCTTGATGCTGGGTAGGATTGGGGACAGGAGGAGAAGGGGACAACAGAGGATGAGATGGTTGGATGACATCACTGACTTGATGGACATGGGTTTGAGTAGACTCCAGGAGTTGGTGATGGACAGAGAGGCCTGGCGTGCTGCGATTCATGGGGTCACAAAGACACGACTGAGCGACTGAGCGACTGAACTGAACTGAACTGAAGCACAGCATTTTTTTGAAAAGCTGTTTTCAGACTTTTTTGTTTTAACTTCTATTCTAGTAAAATAGAGGGAAGGGTTGATAAAGCTCCCCAGCCCCCTCCCAGGAGGGTGGTTCTCCAGTTGTGGACTTGCTGAGTCAGAATCTCCAGAATTAAGGCCCATGACCAGCAATTGTAACAACCTCCTAGGTAACGTGCGAGATCTCCGCTTTTGTGCCTTGTGGAAAATTACTTTAACAATTAGTTAGTCAACATAACACAGAGAGGAAATTAGAGCACTATAGGGAATATTGAGTATAAACAGAATGATCAAAAAAGCTCCAGTCGTGGTGAACAAATAAAGGGCAGCCACCACAGGCAGTCCTAGGGTTCAGACCTGGAGTATCACTGCCCACCCAACACCAAACTCAGGTCAACTTCTGGTCACGTTTGCTTTGTTAACCCATGAGGCGAATGGTCATATAGGAAAAAAATTGGGGCTTTTTCCTTTCAAATTCCTTTCGTTTTGAAATAAACTTTTAAAAAAAAAATTGTAACTTACTGAAACACTTTAGGTCTTAATGAAATGTCTTAACACGGAAACATGACATTTAAAGAAAAATCTGTTAGTCAAAGAATGTCATTAATAAAAGGCGTTCTTTCTGAAGTTGACACTAGTGATTTAATTGATCAGCACCAAAAGCTAACATCAATCATCAAAGGGACATGGGTAGCACTGTAATCAGGGACAGAAAGGAGGAGTTTGGAAGAAGTATGTGGTATAAAGCCAAATATATGCAGAATAAACAAATGTCTGTGCACTCAAGAAACAAAGCAAAAAAAAATGAGCCTTCATAAGTGAAATGATTGCAAGAAGGCAGTGGTAATGTTAAAACTGCTTTTACAAGAACTGTTTATATTCTCAATGTTTTCCAGCTTCTTGCACTGCTTTTCCTATATGTAGAAATTTCATAATTTTGCAGGTAAAACAAAGCAATATTTGACTATATATTTTTAATATCCTAAAAAACCCCAGAATGTCCAAGAAAGGAATAGATTTTAAAATATATATTTCCAGAGACTATATAGCAGCATTGGGGAAAGTTCTTCATTAATTTAATTTTTTAAAAGAAAAGTAGAAACATGGAACTTTATTTCAGTATGATGAACTTGATCCTAATTGTGTAAACATATGAACCCCTGTGTTTATTTGAGAGGTATTAAAAAGACTAAAATGAAATATATCTAAAATTTTAACCATTAACTCTGGGTATTAAGAGCATATTATTTGCTACCATATACCTTTCTTTGTTTCAAACTTGTCTATAATAAATGTGCATTTGTTTTATAATTATTGTATTTTTAAGTAATCAAGCTTCCATAACCTCAAAAGAATTCTAGGAGATTTTTCTCCTTATTCATGCATGATTCATGTTCCTTTTAGCACTACCAGCCCCAATCCATTAGAAAATATCCTTCAAGCACAAAGACACTGACCTCAAACTTCAACAGAGATCATTAAAACTTTCAAATTCTACAATTCTAGACATCTCTAGATGCCATATATTGGCACATTTATTTCATACATAAACAGGTTATAGGGTAATAAGAACTTTAATTCTTTTTATTATGTCAGGCAAAACCTGATGTATCTGCCATTATGCCATTCACATTCTGTTGTACTAACTTTAGGGTTTATAGAGGATGTTTCAAATACTAACAACTGAGACTTCACCTGTTGGAGAGTCATAGTTTGCAGATATAAATCATGCATACATCCTGTTCCTAATTAAGGAGGAAGATTGTCATGTGTCATTGGAGACAACATAACAGACAACTGCTTCTGCCATGTCAACTCTTGCATCCATCAAAATATTACTGAGAAATACTCATGAGGATAAGACAAGGTTATATATACTCATGAAGCTAAGGATGACTGCCAAACACACACATAGAGGACATTGTTTGCTACATAAAATCGTTACTTTCAAGTTATTCCAGTGGTATATATATAGCAAAGAGAGGTTTTGGGATTCAGGAGGGAAAATGGAAAAGGAATTCAAGCTCCAGAGTTGCTATATAGGAGAGCCTTGGGGATAGGAATCTGACTGATACAGAAGAAAGGTACTTGGTCTTGAAGCTGCAAACAGTCTCAGGTTCAAGTGTCAGTTTTCCCAGTTATTACCTTCATGACCACTGATGAGTCACTCAATTTCTTTAATCTCATTTGCTTCATTTGTGAAAGGAGAATTCAAATATCAAATAGATAGGATGAGAATTACATGAAGAAATACAGGCAAGTTATTTATGTCATAAGTCTTTGGATTCCCCAGTTCATTTCTGGTCTATCTGTGAGGAGGAAATTAAAGCATTCAGTTGTTGTCAGGAAATAGGTTTCATCGGCTCAGGTAGGGCAGGTTTGCTCCCCAGGTGGCACAAGGCCCTGACAGCAAAAGAACAAAACTCAAGCCTGAATCCTTCAAGACTACTTTTTCCTACTATGGGTCAGGACCCATTAGCGGAATATACAACAGTTTACTGTGTTGTGATTAACATATTTTAAGTGAAATGGAATGGATCACATTAGAGCTCATCAAATGTGGTACAGGTAAATTTCATGGAAACCTATCTCAGTTCCATATATGTGTGCATATTAACACATATATACTGCATTTTAATGTGAAATGTATTTCTTACTGTGGATCAAGGTCAAATTTTTTGAAAACTACTTCTTTAGAGAAAACGAGATTTCAAAGTCCCCGCTCAAAGGCTCATGTCACAATGATTCTGAGTTTGAAAGAAACAAGATAGGAACTGATTAGGAACAGTGTCCTGTTCCTCACAGGAGAGTGGTAAACATAGGCTGTTGAGACCTCAGCCAGACCCCTGACAGTGGTACATGAGATCCTTGTGGACAGACGCAAGCTGGGAAGAACCCTGGATACTAGGGAGACTTGGCTCCTGGGATGCTGGGGGTTATTAGCAGCTCCCTTCACATTCCCCTGGGAAACGAAGGGCCCACTCTCTGGGACATCTGGGTTTTGTTCACCTCCTGTTCTGTGGTACTCATCACCCAGGACCAGTTTTCTTATCTCCCTCCTAGCACACACAACTCTTGTGGCTGAGCTCTAGTTCTCAATCTTCCCCACCTTGCCTCACTTGGAGTTCTGCAGAGAGAGGACAAAGCAATACACAATAGATCAGAAAGATGCCATCACCTGACATGCCCAGAAAGTGAAGAGTCTTGCAATGATGGACCCAAACCAGGTGGAATGTGTCAGATTATCTAAAGAAAGACTGTGTCACAAAAAAAACTGTAGAAACAAGAAGTCAGTCACTCGTTGGTGGATCTAAGAACCATTCTCACTCCTACTCCCTTTTCACTTTCCAGTACACAGGATGGAAAAGCCAGACGCTACTTTGCAGCTGGAGGGGTGGATGGCAGGCCTGTACAGGGGCCACACAGTGGATCATGAAACACAGTTCTGGCTGGTGAGAAACAAGCAGAAGTCTGCAGGGGTGACACAGTAGTTTGGCTTTCATAATAAAAGGGACAGGTAAGGATGATGCCACCCCTGCCTTTACCTCCTACAGCCTTGAATGAGAGATATAATGGAGCAAGGACATGACATTTAGGTTCAGACAGATCTGCATTCAACTCTGTCTCCCCACTTACTGGAGGTGTAGTATTGGGTAAAGGCCTTAACATGTCTCATCTGTAAAATGGATTTAATAATGCCTGTAGATGTCCCCGTGAGAAGAGACAGATGTACCACGGTGGTCAGATGTTCAGTCTTCAGCTGGTACGTTGTCCTCAAGTGGCAGCTCTGTGCGATTGCCAATTTTCATCACAAGGCACTCTCCACTGTTGCTATTCTCTGGGTGCTTCATCCTTCCCTGATTTCCTTGGTCCTGTCCATGTCTCCGGAAAAAAATCCACTCATTAAACTCTCTCCAACTGACCATTTCACCTATTTCCTGCTACAATCCCAACTGATGCAATCACTGATCAAGTATGCTTGTCTTGGGCAGGACTTTACTCCAGCAAAGAGTAACCAGCTCAACCAGGCCCCAGAGGCCCTCTTGATCTAAAGGCCCCCCTAGCCAAGCCTCCTGTCCCTTCACGTCTGCTATTGACCCCCAATTACCCAGAAAGGACCCTGACCTTCCTAGTGGAACATCATGCACCTGCCTCAGGGGGACACACACACACACACACACATCCCATCCCAACCAAAGAAAAGGAAATGGCATCCAGGCAGGGTCACTTTTGTTGTACAGTCTCTCAGTCGTGAACAACTCGTTGCAACACCATGCACTACAGCACGCCAGGCTTCCCTATCCTTTGCTATCTCCCCGAGTTTGCTCAAACTAGGCAGGGTCACTAGCTAGATGAAATTTTCAGAGGAGTAAAGAAAAAGCAGGAAGGACTAAAATTTAGGATTTAAAGTTTAAAATACTTTAAACTCCATCTAGTTTCATGTTATGTCCCTAAAACCTACTACAGTGCATTTGGTGAGCTCCAGAAATGAATGTGTCTCTCTCCCCATCCCCACCCCAGCCCTGGAGGAGAAGGGAAAGTGAGTGACCGGGAAAAGCCCCCTCATAACTATGCTGGAGAGAGGGAGAGGGCCATCAGTGATTAGATCATCTCAATAATCTGGACTACCTTTCTGTTCCATGTCATGGGCACACTCTCCATTAATCTTGATTATGTTATCAAAATCTTAAATTTCCATGTTTCCTTTTGGTATTACTTCTCTTATTTTATCCTGGACTCCTTTGAGAATCCTGACATGCTGAGGTATTGAGAAGCAACTTTCCTCAATCTTAGTGATCAACTTCCACTCATCATTTAACGTAAAATTTAACAGAGCAGAGTTCCAGTTCCTGCTGGAATCATGCCCTCTGTTCCCACATTTTGGTGGCCTTGGGCTCCCAAAGAGCTTTTCCCTCTGGCTCCCCTTTGCTCAGTGGATTGTTGGGCTGCCTGGGTGTCCTGGGTTCCTGGGTGCAGGCACCTCAGCGCCGCCTACACCATTCTATCCCACACCAGCTATCTCGGGATAGGCCTTGGCTGCTGCCAGGACAGTCACTTGCTATTACAAGCAGTTTCCCAGCAATCAGCAGCAATTAGCAACAGCCTGCGTTCACACACATTAGAAACCACTCAGCAAACTCAGAAAGAAAAACTTCTGAGAATTTCAAAGAATGGCTGACCTCTTTCCATCTTCCAGCTGCAGCGAGAAGCCTCACACCCATCTCCCCAGAACTCTAAAGAGACTGCCAGTGTACACTAGACCTTGTAAACCTGGGAGAGGCTATGCTTTCTATGGGGTCTTCAATGTATCTTTCTGGAGCACCCTCCTTGAAACACGGTTTGGCCATATGCTAAGTGACTAAGCTCCATGCTGTCCTGTGATGAAGGCTCAGAAGTCATTTGCCTTGAGCTCCTTCCATCAGCAAAGTGGCACCAAGGGATGAATCTTAACACCTTCATCATTCCATCCAAGACACCAACTGGCTGCTCCCACCAGCCAATGCCCAGAAGTCAAAGTCTTCAAAGACAAGGCGTGGACATAAGTGTGGAACTGTTGTTATTTTAGAGAAAGCCCATCAGCAATCTATCAATACATGTTATTAAACAAACATTTACTGAGCCTCTCCTATGTTTCCAGACACAGGGCAGGTACTGGTATTCAGAGCTGAGGAGTTCGCAGTGTATAAAGAGAGAGAAATCTAAGTAGACAGTTGCCGTACAGTGTTGTGATAAACACTGTGGTAGCAAGAGGCATTGGGCGCTGGGGAAGCCTATAAGAGGACATCAAGAAAGCCTTCCTGGGGCTTCCCTGGGTGGCTCAGTGGTAAAGAATCCACCTGCCAATGCAGGAGACAAGGGTTTGATCCCTAGACTGTGGAAGATCCCACATGGCATAGAGCAACTAAGCCTGTGTACCACAACTACTGAGCTCAGGCTCTAGAACTCAGAAACCACAACTACTGAGTCCTTGCACCACAACTACTGAAGCCAGCTTGCCCTAGAGTGCTCAGCAACAAGAGAGGCCACCTCAAAGAGAAACCCGAGCACCACAAGTAGAGAGTAGCCCCTGCTCACCACAGCTGGAGAAAAGCCCACATAGCAATGAATGCCCAGTACAGGGCAAGGATAGCCAAGGGCATATCACACAGATGCTCTGAGAGGCAGGATCCTGGGCACCTGGGGAGCTGCACTGGTAAGTCAGGGAATGGGATGGGCACAAGGTCGTGAGAGATGAGACTGAAGGAGGAGTCAGTGGAGGCAAAACTTAAGAGGTTCTTGACGAATTCCAAGGTTCTTTCAACCTCTATCTCTCCCTGGGTTGTGACGATCCCCTGGAGGAGGGAATGGCTACCCACTCCAGTATTCTTGCCTGGAGAATCCCATGGACATAGGAGCCTGGTGGGCTACAGTCCATGGAGTCACAAAGAGTCGGACATGACTTAGTGATTAAGCACAGCACAGAACCATGAGGAAATGAAATTTTAGAAACAGAAGAGAACCTGGACATCAACTAATGCCACCGAGTAAGCTAAGGCCTAGGGAGGTCAACTTAAGATTAGAGACAGCACATGGAGATGATGGGGAGCCAGTAGCTCACATAAGACTTGACAGTCCACCAAGCTCTTTGTCATCATATTTCCATAACAGAGGAAAACGCGAACAAGTCAAAAGACCTAATCCATAACCACTGCCTGGCCGAGGAATCTTCAGTAAGTCCTTTTAAGGCTCTGATCTCACTTTCATGTCTACAAGAGGAAGAGAATGGATCACTGGTGCTCTTTCCAGTTCTGACACCATGTTTCTAGAATCCATTACCACAAAGCCTGTACTGACAAGCTGGAAAAAGGTAACTTCTCCTATGAAGATGGATAGTTAGAATTTTCTGAAGGGCTTCAGTCAGTTCAGTTCAGTCACTCAGTCATGTCCATCTCTTTGCGACCCCATGGACTGCAGCACGCCAGGCCTCCCTGTCCATCACTAGCTCCTGGAGCTTACTCAAACTCATGTCCATTGAGTCGGTGATGCCATTCAACCATCTCATCTTCTGTTGTCCCCTTCTCCTCCCACCTTCAATCTTTCCCAGCATCAGGGTCTTTTCAAATGAGTCAGTTCTTCACATCAGATGACCAAAGTATTGGAGTTTCAGCTTCCGCATCAGTCCTTCCAATGAATATTCAGGACTGACTTCCTTCAGGCTGGACTGGTTGGATCTCCTTGCAGTCCAAGGGACTCTCAAGAGTCTTCTCCAACACCACAGTTCAAAAGCATCAACTCTTTGGCACTCAGCTTTCTTTATAGTCCAACTCTCACATCCATACATGACTACTGGGAAAACCATAGCTTCGACTAGATGGACCTTTGTTGGCAAAGTAATGTCTCTGCTTTTTAATATGCTGTCTAGGTTGGTCATAACTTTTCTTCCAAGGAGCAAGCATCTTTTAATTTCATGGTTGCAGTCACCATCTGCGGTGATTTTGGAGCCCAAAAAGATAAAGTCTGTCACTGTTTCTACTATTTCCCCATCTATTTGCCATGAAGTGATGTGACCAGATGCCATGATTTTAGTTTTCTGAATGTTGAGTTTTAAGCCAAAGGTCTTCAGGGGGGCTATAACTCATATTTCTCATCACAATCCATTCCCCATTTAAATAAACTGTTCATGAATAATCTAACATCACCGTTATTGAAAGTCTGCAATTAAACCCTCAAACGAGGTGCCTCCATAATCTCTAGAAAATCCTGATCCCCAAAAGTCATTTTCTCACTCTAAGCGGAAACTGTTTCATGATATGTAACCAGAGGCCCAAAGTATAGTTTGCTCTCTTTTTTACTTTAAATATGGGCACTGAAAATTTACAGGGACATTGCATAATAAAGAAATGAATATGTCACACCCTCTGCCTTCCTTGTCATTTATTATTAAAGACATCTGCAGGACACCAGGCTCACATTACTTCGGATCCATCCAGGCCTGCTGGGAATACTCATTATGAGCAGAGGAGCCCAACCAGAGAGGCCCTTCATTTATCGCAAGCCGGACAACATGGCTGTTACCACAAGGATAGAAGGTGCAGGTGGGATGACTCAGCAGGAGCAAAAGGATTCTTCAGGAGTGGTGACCATGTTTCATGCAAACAACCTAAGAAACAAGAGAAAAAGGAAAAACAGAAAATGTAAACTTGCTAAGTTTTTCAACAATGGAGTTTTTTGGGGTTTTTTTCCTTGTTTTAAAATCAGGTTTCTGTGCTTCAAGGCACTGGGCTCTAGTGTAGGATCCAAACATGTAAAAAAAAAGCTCAGCCCTGCCCTCAAGGAGCTTACAGTCAAAGAGAGGAGATGGGAAATGAAAACAAGAAGTGCAAGAGATAGATGCCATGAAATCAGAAGTCGAGTTCAGAGAGGAGGGAAATCCCAGTGCCCTGGGTGAGCAGTGACGTCTGCGACAGAAAGGGTGGGGATGGGACTTGGGCAGGAAGTGAGTGAGCAGCATCCACCTTCCAGGTCGCCAGGGCCACCTCTTTGTCACCGCACACTATCTTTCTCTTCATGATTTCCCTCACAGCACTCATGCCCCCCGGACTCCTTTCCTTCCTTCCTCTCTTCCTTCCTTCCTTCATTCTCTTGTTGATTGTATGTCTCCCCCACTAGAAGGCAGGTACTATGAGAGCAGGACTTTGTCTGGTTCTCTTCAGTGCCTAGAGCAGTGCCTGGCATGCAACTGGTGCTCAATAAATGTGTGAAGGCAGGAGGGCAAGGCAGGCAGGAGGGAAACCAAGAAAGCACCAAGAAAGCGGGGAGGGAGAGAGGGAGGTGGGAAGGAAGATACCATCCACAGAAACAGGTTCATGCCCCTACTCATCTTTGCCTTCTATCCTATTACTTCTGAGAGATTTATCCTATTTTATCCTATTACTTCTCTCAGATTACTTCTGTGAGATTTACCCTGATGCCTCAGCTCACTCAATTCTTAACTTGGTCCTAAATTATTTTACAATCTGCCCACTCCCTACCACATACCCCACCAAACTGCATGATCACTTGTACATGCTGTGTCTTTGTTCCTGCTGCTCCTTGTGCCAGGAATATCACCCCTTTGTTACACCTTTATGTGCCAGATAAACGCCTGCTCACTCATCAAAACTAAAGGTGGCAATTTAGCAATATCTAACAAAATGTTAAATATGCACTCCTTTTGAGGAATCAACCCGCTTTTGCAAATGCACCCTTGGGACTTCTCATACAGGGTGAATGTCACCTCTTCTGGGAAGATCCCTCTGACTCTGGTAACACAGAGAATATCCCTTTTGTAAATCATGCATCCTACAATCTGTAACTATCATTTACAAGCTTTTCTCCTGATATTGAACCTGAGCTCTTCATGAAACTTACATGAGAGTAGACAGACAAAAATGTAAGTAAGAGAGCAAATAAATACAAAAACACATACTTTCAGATAAGAGCTGAAAATAAAATGGCTAATGCAATCTCCAAAGAAAGAGTGAGAGACTCCCTTTTCTAGTGTATTGTGCTCTCACTGGGTGTGTATTGAGATTGTCATGCTTTAAAATGTAAATTCTCCCCTAAAGGTCTGTAATACATATGCACAATGATACTCCATGGGATGTTATGGGCATCTGGGTTCTGTCTGCCCAAGTATGCTGTAGGATTATAACAGCAGAAACCATATCCTGTACACCCTTTTCCTGCCCTATGTCACCTAGCATAGCAGGATTTCATTTACTCCCTGGTTAATTAGTCACAAAAACAACTTAAAGTACAAGTGCTACTAATGAGTCCAAAGCATCATCTCTTTATAAAATGTTCAAACATATGGAGAGAGATGAACCTCAAAATGGAAGATGCTCATTATCAACTTAACAGAGATCTGTGACTGGCTCCTGACCAGTTCAGATTTAAAACAAAACAAACAAAACAAAACAAAGCAAAAAACTTCTAAGACTATAGATCAGTATAATTCTAATAGGTAATCTGAACTTACTATCTTTAAAATGAACTTGTGACTTATAAGCATCTTTATTTTGAAGTATAGAAACCTATGGAAAGTGATTCATGCATAGCCTGTAACTGCTATACCCTCTGTATCCTGTTTTATAGCAGCCTCATAAGAGAAGACATTTGTTTATAAAAGAAAATAATGCTTATTTAAAAATTCCTTCAGAATGCCAGGGAATATTACAGGAAATTGATATTACCAAATGAGTAAGACAAATCTAAAATACCTATTTAAGAGAAAAATTACTTTCTCAATCTTAACCCATAAAATTCATACCAAAGCATGTAGTAATTGCTCTTTTAATTATTTTCCTGTTTGTCTTTTTTGTTTTTCTGATTGGGTAAACAATGTACTCAGTGAAGAAAAAGGAAGCTCTTTTCAGAACAAATAGGAGGGTAAAGAGAGGCTCTATATTGTTTGGACATTTACCATGGGAACATTTCCTACCTGAGGAAGAGAATAGATATGAGCTAGTTTTCAATGGAAAAACATCACAGTGACTGAAATGTTTATTTTTTATTGTTGTCACTCACACCAAACTCCACAGGGTTCTTTCATTGTTTAAAAATGAGGTATCAAAATTGTTAAGATGACAATTTTCTCCAAATTGAACTATAGATTCAACACAATGGCAATTATGATTCCATAAGAATTTTTAGTGGAAATTGACAAATGTATTCTAAAACATATATGAAAATGCAAAGGATGTAGGAGAACCAAGACCTTCTTGAAAAAGAAGAAGGAGGGAGAGGGGAGGAGGAGAAAGAGAATCACATATGTAGTTGATAAAAATGAACAGGTACTGGGAATTGAGGATTAATGTACACACTACTGCATAGCACAGGGAACTATCTTCAATATTTTGTAATAGCTTATAAAGGAAAAGAATCTGAAAAAGAATATATATAAAAAACTGAGTAAAACTAAGTAAAACTGGATCACTTTGCCATACACCTGAAACTAACACAATATTGTACATCAACCACACTTCAATTTTTTTTTAAAATGAAGAGGCAAGTCACAGACTGGAAAAAATTATCACCATATATATATTACTACACATTACCAGATGGGCAAAATTTTTTCATCTGTTTAAAAAACATTTAAAATGTAATAAATATTTTCAAGAATGTGGCTCATTGGAAACTCGTACACATTGCTGGTAGAAATATACATTTCCAACTACAGTTGACTCTCATTTGTTGCAGTAGTTATATTCTATACACTTGTCACAAACATTGAGTTAGCAAATATTGAACCATTGTTCCTAGAGGACATAAATGTTCCCTGCTAGTCTCTAGTCACAACATTTTTGTCAATCAGTCAGTGCATAACTTCATTTTATGTGTATTTCTGTTCAAAGATACCTTATTTAATATAGACTTTGATTCATTAATATTGAACTCTAGCCAACAGTACTATAACTCAAGCCTAAAGGAAACATCCAACACAAATCTCTGTCAGGCACACCCTGCAGACAGTTCCCACTATGTGACTCTGTCCTTTTGGTCATAGCTGATTGGGTCTTTGATGGACACCTGACCCAAACTGGGCTAATCAGAATCTATCCCTCAAGAATTTAAACTGAGAGCCATACTGCAGAAGCATTAGCAGCTGTAATATTAATGGCCAATTCTCAAGTGAAGGTTGAGCTGTCCCCAGAACTGCCCTGCACAGCCCCTTCCTGAACACTAGTTATTCAGGGTTTCCTACAATTTCCATGAGGTTTCCTCTCACAAATCTACATTCCACAAGTTGTAATGAAGACACAGTCATGTGTTCATTCAACAAACTTTTCAATCATCTACCACCTACCAGGCACATAGTTGGAAACTTAGAGTGGATCCAAATGTCAAAACAACTAACTATTGCAGGCAGAGTCTTTATTGTCTGAGCTGCCACAGAACCCCAACTATATAGTTACTGGCTGTGAAAAGTGCCACAGCAGAAAAGCATGGGTGATCTTAGGGAATTACTTTTGTCACAAATGAGATGACATATGTAAAGCACTTAGCACAAGGCTTGGCTCCTAAAAGGCTCTCAGTGTACTATATTCTTTGGCCAAATTCTCTATATATAATAGTTCTGGCACAGTGTCTTCCTGGGTGTGGCCCATATCCTGCCAAACTGTTCTAATTGGCAACTAATTTACTTCTTGCCTTTACTTTCTGCTGCCAAATTATTAGTCCCAAAATATCACTCTGATTATACTGCCTAGATGTATCCCATGCCAAAGAGTTTGGACTCTTTCCTGTAAGCCACCTGTGAGGTTTCAGATGGGAGAGATGTAGATAAGCAGGTTCTTGTCACCTGTACCCCTTACTCCAAAGGAAATAAAGATGCTGATACTACAGAGGAGAGAAAGGGAAAGGTTGGGTGTCAGGAAGGCCACTGCAGTGCTTATTATTTCTACCATGTGCTTAGTCGCTCAGTCGTGTCCAACTCTTTGCGGCCCCATGGACTGTAGCCCACCAGGCTTCTCTGTCCATAGGGATTGCCATGCCCTGCTCCAGGGGATTTTCCCAACCCAGGGATCGAACCCAGGTCTCCTGCATTACAGGAAGATTCTTTATCATCTGAACCATCTGGGAAGCATTATTTCTAGTGAATTAATTAAGTTGTCCAGTTATCCAAATAAGTTACAACCTATGAGGGAGGTGGGTGGGGGACAAAAGAGTTGCTCTGAGGTAAGTCCTTCATCCTTCAGCACTGAGAAGGATTTGATCGCTCAGAGCAAACTGCTACAGGGATGATCAATCCAATAAAAACTTCGGCTGGCAGCTCTGTCTGCCTCCCCAGAGCCCTAGTGGATATCTGGGTGCTGGAGACAGTCTCTTTGGGAAACCCCAACAGGTGCTACCCTGCCATCTCTGCTCTCCTCCTTCTTTGCTTTATTCTCCCATTCTAAAGCATTCTGTGGCACTTAATGTGGCTACACAAGATCACAATCAATTGTAGGAGGACCAGCTTGTTTATAGCAGGACTCCTAGTTGCAGGAAATAGGGTTTATTCCTGGAAAGAATTAAGGCACAAGCGCTTTATTTTATGAATCATATCATCCTGTGTGGAATCAAAGTGCACCTTATGAAAAAATCATTACTGTTCATAAAACCAAACCCAAGTCTGACCCTAAAGGAGGGGTGAGCTTGATGGAATGCTTCCTGTCTCTGGGGAATTGCTGTAAGACCCATTAAATAGCACCTTTGAAATGACCTAAGACTCAGGAAAACTGCTTACAAACTAGCACTTAAATGTAAACTTCCTTGACTATCAGCTCTTTTTCTCCCTTCAATTTTTAACTATAAGATAAAAGAGATCCTGAGAGAAAGTTCAGCAAATAGGGCAGAAGTAAAGCAGCATTTTCTACCTGCATGGGAGTCTGTCAACCCAATCAATTCAAACGTGAGTTGGGCTCCTCTCACCTAGAGTCCGAGAGTTTCTACTTTCCTCCTTGTTACCCATCTGCATTCTGGCAGGGATAGAGTCCTGCCATCCATAGTGGCTGGTGGGTTTGGATCCCGGCCACATGGCTTGTCTCCCTCCCTCATTGACCCTTACATTCCAGCATCCCTTCTCAGGAGGCCAAATGGAAAGCAGCGAATTCAGAGATTCTCAAAGATGTTTTCTGGAGGATGATAGTTTGAAAAGCCATTGTGCAAAAGCCTGGGGGGGGGGGCCTAAGAAAATAAAATAAAAGCACTTTAGAAAGGCCAAATGCAATAGCAGATGTACACCCTTCAGTGTAATAAATGTTCTCTGATTGTTTTCCCCCCAAAAAGAAAGAAAGGACAAATGCTATTCAGAAGAGACTTTAGAATAAGCCCATATCTGTGAAACTGAGGAACCAATCTCTTAAACACTGGGACAGGAATTTAACTTGGAGCTAAATATTAAACGATTAATATCAGGTAGTATTTGCTCTTAAGGAACTCAGATATAATAGAAAGACAGCCACTTTAAATGCTTTTAGGAACAATAAAATGTATACAATATTGACAAGAATATTTGCTGTTTTGAGGCTCAGTGTCCAGTCCCCCTTCTGATATCAGCACCCAATTTCTCCTCCCCCATTGGATTCAGTCTGGGTGGAACAGCTCAGTCTTGGTATTCTTCCCAAGATCCAAACTAAGTCAGCTGGACACTAATCACTGAGAATTATAAAAGGTGCTATGGAAATACAGGGAAGGATTCACAATTGTGCCAGGAAAGATCATGGGAAACTTCCTGAAGAAATTGATGGTAGCTTTGAGTCATGATAGCCAATTAAAAGTTAGAGAAATAGGGTAAAAAATAAAGACATTCTCAGAGCATTAATTTGCAAAAAAAAAAAAAAAAAAGACATAACAAATAAACAAAAACACAACAACAGAAAAATGACAGGGACCAGATATAACCAAAGTAGAGGTTGAACATGCAAGTAAATTTTAATTACAGTAAAAAGCTTGAAAACAATATTGGTGGTCAACCCTCACCCCACACGTACAGAATCAGAATCTTTGGGACTGGGACCAGGCATTGGCCTTATATAAAAGTTCCCCCAGATAATTCTAATTGTAACTAAAAAATCAGCACTCCAGGTCATAGCAGGCAAACACCTTGCCTACACAGCAGACCCAACACAGGGTTACTTTCCCCCAGGCTGGACATCTGAAAAGATGTCATTCTTTATCTATTTTATATCTGTTTTCATATCTTCTTCCACACTAGACTCTGAGCAAGGACCTTGTCTTGTCTTATTTTCATATCTCAGCCTAGGACACATGATTGCTACTCAAAAGTATTTGTGAAAATACCACAGGGAGGAAGAAATTCACCCACCTTCTTCTGATGAACACTGGATGTACTGGTCACTGTTTCTTTCACTCAAGTAAAGAGCCTTATGGTCTTTAGAACCTCTTTTCAGAGTAGTCATGTAAGAGGAATACTTGTTTAAATTTGGAAAGAACTAACAACTCCTATTTGATAACCCAACACCTTATTTTCTTCATAGCACTTGTTGTCTTGAATTATATTTACTTATTGTTGTGCTTTTTCATTACCTCTCACACTAGAATATAACTTTGTGAGGGCTGAGATTGTTGGGGGTTTTGTTTACATTTTAAAATTTACTACTGTATCCCAGGACATAGACAAAGTAGATTCTTAATAAATATTTGTTGAAGGAAAGAAGAAATCCCAAGGAATAGAAAAGATGGGGACAGCTATTAGGAAGAGATGAGAGCAGAATGAATTCTTAAAATATACTGTCTATTTAGGCAGTAGGGCTAAGATTTATTAACTGTTTTATTTCCTATGTCTTTATTGAATCTTCTGAGCCAGACACTCTTATGGTCTGTGAATTCAAAGTGAGTAAAATACAGCTTTTGTCCCTGAGGGGCCTGTGGTCTAGTTGAGGAGACAGAACTGTCAATCTGTGTATGTGTGTATGCTAAGTTGTTTCAGTCATGTCTGACTCTTTGTGACCCTATGGACTGTAGCCCGCCAGGCTCTCCTGTCCATGGGATTCTCCAGGCAAGAATACTGGAGTGAGTTGCCATGCTCTCCTCCAGGGCACTTTCCTGACCAGGGATAGAACCTGTATCTCTTGCACTGTCTCCTGCATGGCAGGCAAATTCTTTACCGCTGAGCCACCAGGAAGCCCTTCAATCTGTGTATTCTTGTATATTATCCAACACTGGCAAAGGCCATAGAGTTGCTATATGAAACACCGAAAAGATTACCTGACCCAGGGCAGTCTGTTTCATTTCCTCAGATTTGGATTCATCTAAATAGATCAATATGAAATAGGAGTTGCTGGTTGTTCAGTTGCTAAGTCACGTCTGATTCTTTTGTGACCGCATGGGCTGTAGGCCCCCAGATCCCGTGTCCATGGGATTTTCTAGACAAGAGTACTAGAGTGGGTTGCCATTTCCTTCTCCAGGGGATCATCCCAACCCAGAGATTGAACCTGCATCTCCTGCATTGGCAGATGGATTCTTTACCGCTGAGCCAACAGATGCCTGTATTAGTTTCCTAGGGCAGTCATGATAAAGTACCACAAACCAAGTAAGTGGCACAACAGATATGCATTGTCTCAAAGTTCTGGAAGCTAAAGGTTCAAGATTAAGGCTTTGGCAGGCTTGGTTCCTTTTGAGGACTATGAGGAAGGAGCTGATCCAGGCCTCTCTACCTGACTTATGTATGGTATCCTTGCACGGTATTCCCTCTATGTATGTCTATTTCTGTGCCCTTTTTTAAGGACACAAGTCATATTGAATAAGAGCCCACACTAATAACCTCAATGTAATTTGATTACCTCTATAAAGATCCTATTCCCACATAGGATCACATTCTGAATTGCTGAGGGCTCAGTTCAGTTCAGTCGCTCAGTTGTGTCCAACTATTTGCGACCCCATGAATTGTAGCATACCAGGCCTTCCTGTCCATCACCAACTGCTGGAGTCTACCCAAATCCATGTCCATTGAGTCAGTGATGTCATCCAACCATCTCGTCCTCTGTCGTCCCCTTCTCCTCCTGCCCTCAATCTTTCCCAGCAACAGGGTCTTTTCAAATGAGTCAGCTCTTCGCATCAGGTGGCCAAAATATTGGAGCTTCAGCTTCAACATCAGTCCTTCCAATGAACACCCAGGACTGATCTCCTTTAGGATGGACTGGTTGGATCTCCATGCAGTCCAAGGGACTCTCAAGAGTCTTCTCCAACATCACAGTTCAAAAGCATCAATTTTTCGGCACTCAGCTTTCTTTATAGTCCAACTCTCACATCCATGCATGATCACTGGAAAAACCATAGCCTTGACTAGACGGACCTTTATTGACAAAGTGATGTCTCTGCTTTTTAATATGCTGTCTAGGTTTGTCATAACTTTCCTTCCAAGGAGTAAGCGTCTTTTAATTTCATGGCTGCAGTTGTCACCATCTGCAGTGATTTTGGAGCCCAGAAAGATAAAATCTCTCACTATTTCCACTGTTTCCCCATCTATTTGCCATGAAGTGATGGGACCAGATGCCATGATCTTAGTTTTCTGAATGCTGAGCTTTGAGCCAACTTTTTCACTCTCCTCTTTCACTTTCATCAAGAGGCCCTTTAGTTCTTCTTCACTTACTGCCATAAATGTGGTGTCATCTGCATATCTGAGGTTATTGATAGTTCTCCTGGCAAAGGCAATCTTGATTCCAGCTTGTGCTTCCTCCAGCCCAGCGTTTCTCATGAGGTACTCTGCATATAAGTTAAATAAGCAGGGTGACAATATACAGCCCTGACGTACTCCTTTTCCTATTTGGAACCAGTCTGTTATTCCATGTCCAGTTCTAACTGTTGCTTCCTGACCTGCATACAGATTTCTCAAGAGGTAGGTCAGGTGGTCTGGTATTCCCATCTCTTTCAGAATTTTCCACAGTTTATTGTGATCCACACAGTCCAAGGCTTTGGCATGGTCAATGAAGCAGAAATAGATGTTTTTCTGGAACTCTCTTGCTTTTTCAATGATCCAGCAGATGTTGGCAATTTGATCTCTGGTTCCTCTGCCTTTTCTAAAACCAGCTTGAACATCTGGAAGTTCATGGTTCATGGATTGCTGAAGCCTGGCTTGGAGAATTTTGAGCATTACTTTACTAGCGTGTGAGATGAATGCAGTTGTGCAGTAGTTTGAGCATTCTTTGCCATTGCCTTTCTTTGGGATTGGAATGAAAACTGACTTTTCCAGTCCTGTAGCCACTGCTGAGTTTTCCATATTTGCTGACATATTGAGTGCAGCACTTTCACAGCATCATCTTTGAGGATTTGAAATAGCTCAACTGGAATTCCATCACCTCCACTAGCTTTGTTCGTAGTGATGCTTTCTAAGGCCCACTTGACTTCACATTCCAGGATGTCTGGCTCTAGGTGAGTGATAACACCATCGTGATTATCTGGGTCATGAAGATCTTTTTTGTACAGTTCTTCTGTGTATTCTTGCCACCTCTTCTTAATATCTTCTGCTTCTGTTAGGTCCCTACCATTTCTGTCCTTTATCGAGCCCATCTTTGCATGAAATGTTCCTTTGGTATCTCTAATTTTCTTGAAGAGATATCTAGTCTTTCCCAGTCTATTGTGTTCCTCTGTTTCTTTCCATTGATCACTGAGGAAGGCTTTCTTTGCTGCTGCTGCTGCTAAGTCGCTTCAGTCGTGTCCGACTCTGTGCGACCCCATAGACGGCAGCCCACCAGGCTCCGCCGTCCCTAGGATTCTCCAGGCAAGAATACTGGAGTGGGTTGCCATTTCCTTCTCCAGTGCATGAAAGGGAAAAGTGAAAGTGAAGTTGCTCAGTCGTGTCCGACTCTTAGCGACCCCATGGACTGTAGCCTACCAGGCTCCTCCATCCATGGGATTTTCCAGGCAAGAGTACTGGAGTGGGGTGCCATTGCCTTCTCCAAGGCTTTCTTTAGGACTCCACAATTTCTTTTGAAGAGGAACACAATTCAACCTATTACACAAGGCTAGTCCAATCCCTTTGTTCAGGCCAATGGTTGTAGTTCTCTGACCTACAAACCTTTCTCCAAGGCTATTAGTGAGTAGTAAGATGGACATAGGGTTGCACAGAGTGGGATACAACTGAAGCAATTTAGCATACACACACATAAGATGGATATAGTTCACACTTTATACACGAGCTATTTGATACAGAAGCTTTCAAAAGCCAGAGTAGGAAGGAGGACAGAAGAGAAGCCACATGTTGAATAATTGGGGCTAATTATGGACATTTGTGTTTTCCAAGGTAAATGAACTGAGCTATCATAAATGTGTCACCATTTGCTTTCAGACTTAGCGTGACAAGAGTTTAGGCAAAGTGCAATTGTTCCCCTTACTGTCAGAAGCAATCCTGAAGTCTGTCAGACACAAAGTTCACATCTGCAGAGGGCCCCCCCCCATGGCAGCCCCTTCAAACCTATCCTGTCCTCTGCATCTGCTGCCATCTATTCACGTCAAATGGCATTGCAAATTGCAGCAATGCAGTTTTTGGATCCTGACCCAAAAGTCATCAGTGCTCATGTACCCCTTCCCAGACATTGTCCTCTCTTAGAACACAAACTGCTTTCCACTAGGAAGTCTGGGTCCCTTGGAAACTAGTCAATGGCTAGTGTGGACTGCCAATCAGAGAATGAACTGCTAGAGTTGGTTTGTTTTGGAGTATGATTTCAAGTCATAACTGGGGGAGATGTCATTCCGTATCAACTGTCACTGATGATCACGTGGCTTTGGATGTCTGCATGCTTTCACTCCTCCTCTCCATATTTTTCATTTTATTTAAAAATATTTATAATGTCTACTCCTTTAGAGATTACTATAAGATTCAGTTGGGAAAACTGCATATGACTCCATACTACATTAAGAGGTATCAACTACAAATTGGCACTCGCCATGGGCACTTGCCATCTACCTCTACAAGGATCAGATTGTGTGCTGCTGTAGCTGCTGACTTTCAACAACCTCTGAAAGGAGTTCAAGGTGGGGAGCAGAAAATAGGCACTCTGTGCTCAGGGAAAAACTGGCAGGACAAGTCTTCAGATAGTTAGATATTTTTGGGAGCCAATTTTATGAGCCCAACTCCTTTATCTCCTCAAATCTAGAAAAGCATTAAAATCCTTCATGGTGACAACTGTTTTTTGTGACTAGCAGAAAGCTTCATGAGACTAGCAGAAACCTTCTGAAAAAATATGTGCTTGATTGCATGTACTCTATCTTCACCAAAATCACATATATAATGTCCTTCCCCCCATCTCTTTGGAGCAGTTCCTCAGAGCTTTCTGAGGTGCTGTCTCCTGAGCTGTAGTCCTCATTTTGCCCCAAATAAAACTTGACTGGAAATTCTCGTGCATTTTTTTCAAGCCGACAGAGGGAAGTAGGAAAGACATGTCCATTCCCAAATCAGACACACCTTTGCTACCTCCCTCTACTTTAGAGCCCCATGGGCATGAGATAAACCATCCAGAAACACTGTAATGTAAGGAAAAAACCTACTGAATTTAGAATCAGAAATCCTGGTCTGGATTACCAGTTTTACATCTTATCAGAACCGTTTGATATTTGGCAAGCAACTTTTTTCATTCATCTTTGCTGACCCTCAGAATTCCTACCTCTCAAAAGTACACAGGTTAGATTTAAACAAATGTATGTAAAAACTTTTTTTAATGTAGTATAGAGTCATATGCAGACTTCCTTGGTGGCTCAGATGGTAAAGAATCTGCTTGCAGTGCAGGAGACCCAGGTTTGATCCCTGGATCAGGAAGATCCACTGGAGAAGGAAATGGAAACCCACTCCAGTATTCTTGCCTGGAGAATCCCATGGACAGAGGAGCCTGGGAGGCTACAGTCCACAGGGTCACAAAGAGTCGGACACAATTGAGTGACTAAGCGTGACAGAGTCATATGCAGTTTTCAAAATTGTATCTTACAGAAATCTTGAAACCACAGCTTGGCTTACATAGAGTGAGATTTCTTTGGTATCTGGTGAAAAATGGACCTTTTCATGTAAGTTTCTGTGAGAATGCTATCTCTGAAATTCTGTATGAAGTAACAAATACCTCATTTCTGCGCAGGCTGAGCTCAGGGATGTTAAGTCAAAGAGGTGTGATGAGCCTCAAAGGAGGAATTTCCTCTTACTTCCTGTTTTAGCATTTCTGCATAGACAGAGCAAACACCTAGCATTTTTATGGTGCTTTACCATTTCTAAACCATTTTTGCACACATGATTTGAGATTACCCCAGGGTAGCCATTCCGAAGTGTGATATCACAACAGATTGAAGGCAGAAGCAGATATGAAAAATTCAACTGTCTTCCATTAAGCCAAACATAAAAGCAATCAGCAGAAATGTAAAACAAGATGACTCTTCTCACAAATAATTTTTGATTTGTAAAGTATAGTTGGTTTTCATTAAAAAATTGCTAATTATGTTAAAATGTAATAGGTTTTTTTTTTCAATGAATTAATGTATAATTGAGAGTCCCTTGGACTGCAAGGAGATCAAACCAGTCAATCCTAAAGGAAATCAACTTTTAATATTCACTGGCAGGACTGATGCTGAAGCTGATGCTCCAGTATTTTGGCAACCTGATGCAAAGAATACACTCACTAGAAAAGTCTCTGATGCTGGGAGAGAGTGAAGGCAAAAGAGAAGCAGGTGGCAGAGGATGAGATGGTTAGATAGCATCACTGAATTTGGGCAAACTCTGGGAGATTGTGGAGGACAGAGGAGCCTGGCATGCTGCAGTCTATGGGGTCGCAAAGAGTCAGACGAAACTTAGTGACTAAATGACACAACAGTGTATAATTATTTTAACTTCTAATATAGAAAATAGATACAATCCATGTCAACCAAGCTGGGAGACCACAATTTTTAATAATCCAAGTTCAGCCAAATTCAAGTTGGATCATGTCTGTTCCCAAGAGCAGTAAAATTATTCTAAACAACTCAAGTAATAGTATTTAACCCTTACTGGGGACGAGCCATGTGCCAGGTACTATCCTAAGCCCCACCTAATTTTTGTTTAATCTCTTGTACCACAGTACTATAACTACCCCCATCTTACAGATGAGTAAAGCAAGGAACAGAGAGGTTAACTAATTTTCCCAAGATCACACAGCTGGGAAATAGCGGAACCAGAATTTACATCCAGTCTTCTCTGAGGTCCATGCTCTTCATCACTAAAACATACTGTCTTTAAATCAAGCCATCACATGAAACAGAAGCCATAATAAATCCCACATGTTAAGTACTGGTTCCCTTACCAAGAAATAAGCAAGTATTGACTGGCTGTTAATGATTTAAAGGAGCCAATCTTCTTAAAGGGTCAAAGGTTTCTTGGTAAATTTTTAATAGCACAGCATGGAACAGGCTTAACTGATCTTACTTAAACACTTCAGTTGGGTGTTGTGAGGTGTTTTTGAAATTTTTCAAAACACCTTTTTGAAAATTGGTTGGATGGTATCACCAAGGCGATGGACATGAGTTTAAGTAGGGTCCGGGAGTTGGTGATGGACAGAGAAGTCTGGTGTGCTGCAGTCCACAGGGTTGCAAAGAGTCGGACACGACTGAGCGACTGAACTGAACTGAATATAGCTTTTAATACTATTTTAGGAGGAACATGAGAAGTACTTTTCAGAATAGTTATTCTTCCTGGCCCTATACAATCGGGGCATTGTGCAAAGAAGGAAGTAGTCAGGTACACCACGAAAAGGAGATGTTAATCCAGGCATAGGCCTAAGACTGATAACATCCATATATCCCTCTGCCCCTCAAGTTTCTTCTAGCACTTTTCCTTGCTGGGTGATTCTGCTTTTCGATGGCTGCCCAGTGACCCCAGCTAAGTTGCTAACTGACCTCACCTCTCAGGGGCTTCTCAGGCGGCACGGTGGTAAAGAATCCACATGCAATGCAGGAGACTTGCAGGAGATGTGGGTTCAATTCCTGGGTCAGGAAGATCCCCTAGAGGACTGCATGACAACCCACTCCAGTATTCTTGCCTGGAGAATCCCATGGACAGAGGATCCTGGAGGACTATAGTCCATGCAGTCACAAAGAGCCCGACACGGATGACCACATACACACTCACCTCTGAACCATTACATTCTACTTTGTGCTTTCACTATGTAGATCTCAGGAGGCTACTTAAACACTAATTTCTTCTCCTCTGAAGAAGGTCCCCTCTGAGAAGTCACCAGGGGAGTCACCAGAGAAGAGTCGTTTTGTGTGTAAATGAAAGAAATTATCAAGCAAATGTGGAAATCTGAGCCTTCTCTTCCCTGCCTGAGGCTGTCCTTGCTGCTCCAATGAATGTTTTGTTTGGTCCTGCCTAGGTTTCCCTTCTTGTTCTGTTGCTTCCTCCTGCTCATCTGCTTTTAGGATATGTAGGTTGAGGCTATAAAATTAAGTTCTTTATGCCAAGTTGTCTCCCTTTTTCTCCACTCCCCATTCCACCATCTCAGCCAAAGCAATTCCCCCACACAAACTAAAAAGACCTTAATTTAAAATGTCATGTGGTAAAACTTGCTGCTAAAGCTTCTACCCCAGATGAAGAAGACTATGGGTCCCTTTGGAAAGTTACTGAATTATCTCAAATGATATAAAAATCAGTTTGTAAATCAAAGTCACACCCACCACCCATTATCACCTCTCCCTCCCTGGGGCTTCCTCATTTGATTAGATTCATCACAGGATGAGTCAGGACACCATCTCTACCATCTAGCTCCCATTGAACACTTGCCAATGATTCACTGCTCATGAAAAGCCATGGTTCTCTGTGACTTAATGGAGGCATTTTGAGTCTCTGAGCTTTTGCATCAACTAATTAGCAGCAAAAGATGTGAGGAAGGAAACCCTGTTCCTTGGCTTATTAATTCGATACCCGAGACCCTTGTGGGGTCCCAAAGAGTCGGACACAACCGAGCAACTGAGCACACCCACAGACCCATGTGGCAGAGAGAGACCAAAGCTTGGAGCTCTGGGAAGCTTCCCTGTCCTTCTTGAGCTGAAACAGCTATCACAGAGTTACTCAAGATGGCTCAGTGCTCTGGGCAGAGCCGCTGCCCTTAACGAGATGGAGGCTCCCAGGCCTCCCAGGGTGCAGGAAGGAAGCATAGCCCCAAAGTATTATATCCCTCGCTTCCTTTCTGTTCTTAAACTGGGTTCACCATTTCTTTGTGATATCCATCACTTCTCCTACCAGCTGTGAGGTCAGGAGGAAAAGCAATTAAGGGTATTATTAATCACCAAGTTCCCACTGAGAAGGGTCAAATTGCAGCAGGGCTTGACAAAAGCAGCAACAATTTTATAACCAGTGGAGTTATAAAAGCAGAAAGCTCAACATCTTAGAGCTATATTTGGGCTGCTTCTTTCTTAGCTCTGAAAATCTTTATTGAAGGTGAACATCCCAGAGGTGATTAAAAACTTGCCTTTCTTTAAATTTGGAATTGTTTGAGCTCTAACAATATTTGAGTTTGGCAAGCCTGGAGTCTCTTTTGGGAAGTTGCAGCAAAAATGAATTGGAAAATGTATCTGCACTTTTAATGGAAAAGAAGAGAAAGGATCTAATCGCCTTGCTGTTAAAACATCCATACCAGAACTTCTTTACTGAAATCCATAGAAAATCAGGAATACGTTTTACAGAATTAGTTTTGTACATGCATTAAAATATCTATTGAAATTCTAAGCATTTCATGGGATTAGTTCTATTCAAAAGTTCTGAAATGGGCAGGGTTTGTTTCAGCGTCTACAACCCTTTACCCACACCAGCACTCATGTAGGGGACTGCTGGTTACCGCCCCTGAGTGATCTGACTGCTCTTCTAGCTGCTCTTTTCTCTACGTGATTCCTACATATTCACTTTACTCACTCAATCAGTCAAAAAATATTTACTGAGCATCTATTATGGGTCAAGGATACAGTAGAAAATAAAACAGACATTTCCTCCTTTGTGAAGCTTATAATCTAGCAGGGAGGACAAATACTGATTAACCAGAATTATTAAACATAAAGTATAGATATCACTATTGGAAAAGGAAATGGTGACCCATTCCAGTATTCTTGCCTGAAAAATCCCATGGACATAGGAACCTGGCGTACTACAGTCCACTGGATCGCAGGAGTTGGACACGACTTAGCAACTAAACCACCATAGATACCATACTGAATTTCCAAACTAAAATCAAGTCACTTATGCCAGGAGCAAAATGGAGATGGTCAATGCAGAAAACTTAATCTTATAGGAATTTACAACTCTTCTCAGAAAACAGCAGAGGACATCAGCCAGTCCCCAAATGCCAATTCTGTTCGTGCGGTCTCTGGACTTCCTTGTCCCCTGACTCACCTACCCTGAGCAAATAAGAAAAAAAGACCACTAGGCAACCAATCAGTGGAAAGGGTCCACCAACTTTCATATTTATTCACACAAAAACCCCTCAGCCTAGGAGCAGCCAAGACCTCACTGCTCTCACAGCCTTTAGTTTCCTGGCTTGCAGGTCAAAAGTCTTGCAATAAACTCATGCTTCTGTTTTATTTTATTCCGTGTACAGAGTTTTGTTTTACACAAGATCATTTTACCATTAAAGCTATACGTGCATGCATGATAAGTTGCTTTAGTCATGTCCAACTCTTTGTGATGCCATGGTCTGTAGCCCACCAGGCTCCTCTGTCCATGGGATTCTCCAGGCAAGAATACTGGAGTAGGTTGCCATGCCCTCCTCCAGGGGATCTTCCTGACCCAGGGATTGAACTGGAGTCTCTTATGTCTCCTGCATTGGGAGGCAGGTTCTTTACCACTAGTGCCACCTAGGAAGCCCCAAATCCATGTGTATCTACCTCTAAAAAATAATTTCACATTTTCTTACCTGTGCTAATTATATTAAAGGAGTAGTTTTTCTTGAGCCCTCGGGCCTCCATTGCCTTTAGCTCAAAATAATCCATATGCCAAAGTGACACATCTTTGGGAGGCCAGTTCTGTTAGGGGGGTCTAAATTTTACGTTATGTGTATTTTATCACAATTTTTTTTAAAGCTAAGATGAAAAAGTTTATCACTTTTGTTTATTTAAAATTCTTAGTAACACTTAGAAATCAAATAGAGTTTTCTTAACTTGGTAGAGGTTATACCAAAACCCTAGGGCAAGTATATACTTAATGGGACAAAAGTACGCATATTCCTCTTTAGGTAAGGAATAAAAGCAGAGTTCCAACATGGTTTAGCATAGCTTTAGAGGTTATAGTTAACTCTAAAACTAAAGAAAAAGAAATAGCAGGTATAAGGATAGGCTGAGAAGAAATAAAAGTATTATTTACAGATGATATGATCATCAAACTAGAAAATACAAGTATATTAAAACAGACAGTGAGTGTTTGAGAATTGAAGAGTAGCAAAATTAACAAATACAAAATCATCAATAAAAATCATAAGTATTTCTCGTACCAGCAATAGTTAAGTAGAAAATGTAGTAAAAAAAAAATAAGCAGAGCAACAAAATTATAAAACATCTGGCATTTCATTTAATAGGGATATTAAAAAACACTGTGGAGAAAACCTTAAAACTCCAATAAAGAAAATAGAAGATTCACCGCATAAATGGAAAGTCACTTCACTACACTTGAAAATGACAACTTAATATTATAAAGATATCATTAATAGCAAAGTGAATATACAAAGAGGACTGATACTGAAGCTGAAGCTCCAATACTTTGGCACCTGATGTGAAGAGCCAACTCATTGGAAAAGACCCTGATGCTAGGAAAGATTGAGGGCAAGAGAAGAGGGCAACAGAGGATGAGATGGTTAGATGGCATCACCAACCCAATGGATATGAGTTTGAGAAAACTCTGAGAGATAGTGAAGGACAAGGAAGCCTGGTGTGCTGTAGTCCATGGGGTCGCAGAGAGTTGGACATGACTTAGCGACTGAACAACAGCAGCAACAATGAAATTCCAATGAAAATTCTAGTTGGAATTTCTTTTTAAGAACTTAAACTTATTCCAAGTTTATATGTATATTCATATAAAAGTCCAAAACTGCTAAGTCAGCCTAAAATCAGAGGGATATATAGGGGAGGTTACCAAACAGAAGGACATTCTACGAAGCCACAGTAATAAATATGTGCTGGTTCTGGTACAAGAAAAACATACAAAATCAATGGAATGGAATAGGAAACTCAGAGTCAGGAATCTGATATACAATAAAAGTAGTATCACAAATCATTGAGAAAGGACATATTACTTAGTTCCTCATTTAAGAAAATAGCTGTTTATGTGGAGAAATTAAATTTTCTACCTAATACCCTAATTCAAAGATAGACTCCAGATGGATTATAGACTTAAATATGAAAGATAAACTATAAAGTTAATAGAAGAAAATATCTTTGTGATCTAGCAAAATAAATGATATCTTTTATTACCTCAAAATTAATTATTATTTTTCAACAGAGGACAATATGGATAAAGTTGATAAATTAAAGATAAGATATTTTCAGTTTCTTAAGCTGACAAGTGATTAATATACAGAATATATAATAACTCCTGCAAATCAATAAGATAAAGGAAATCAGCTCAATAGGCCAAATGGCCAGAGAATATGAATAAGCAGTTTATAAAAGAAAAAAACTGAAAAGGCTAACATACATGGAAGAGATTTCCAATTCACTGAAAATCAGAGAAATGAAAAATACAACAATGGATTCTTACCCTTGTAAATTAGTAACAAGTCGAAAACTGAATAATGCAAAATGTTTGTAGGAATATGCACTTCTAATAGGAGTGCAGACTACTGCTATTCTAGAGAGCAATCTGGAATCACTTAGCCAAATAAAATTAACACATACCTAGAATCCAGAAATTCTCAGAGAATAATAAAAATACTGGGAGAAATAGTTACTAAATATATAAAATATAGGGGTTCCCTGGTGACTCAGTGGTAAAGAATCCACCTGCCAACTCAGGAGACGCAGGTTCAATCCCTGGGTCAGGAATATCCCATGGAGAAGGAAATGGCAACCCACTCCAGTATTCTTGCCTGGGAAATCCCATGGACAGAGGAGTCTGGAGGCTTACAGTCCATGGGGTTGCCAAAGAGTCAGGGTCATGTCCCACTCTTTGGCGACCCCATGGACTGCAGCACGCCAGGATTCCCTGTCCTTCACTGTCCCCTAGAGTTTGCACAAACTCATATCCATTGAGTCAGTGATGTCATCCAACCACTTCATCTTCTGTTGTCCCCTTCTCCTCATATAAAATATATAAACATATTTACATTAATAAATATTAATATTAGTATTATATATATATTTATCCAACAAAGAACTAATATATAAATATATTTAAAATCTTTTAATAACAAAACAGTTACAAAAAAGAAAGGACTTAAATGAACACTTCACAAAGAAATAAATACAAATGGCCAATAAGCAATGAAAATATTCTCAATCTCTTTAGTTATTAGGGAAATGCAAATTAAAACTACAATAGGTTACCATTTCATATCCGCTAGAATGGCTAAGATTTCAATGACAGTGGAAAATATTAACAACAATATGAATACTGGAAGAGCATATATTTCTGGTAAATTATAAAATGATACAAACATTTTAGAAAATTATTTGTCAGCTTCTTATAGAGTTAAACATACACCTACTCTAAACTTAGTAATTTCACTCCTAGGTGTTCATGCAAAAGAATTGAAAATACATCTACAAAAAAGACTAGTACAAGAATGTTTATAGCAATGTTATTCATAACAGGTAATACACTGGAAACAATACAAATGCCCATCAACAGAAAAGTAGACACTTGTGCCTCCTCTATTTCCCTAAGGATTGAGGAGTATCAGAGAAAAGGGGGAATTGAAACTGAGGGACACTGTAGGGACCTCCTGGGTACAAAAGCCCCTCTGTGTCTCCTGTTTCTTGTTTGTAGAAAAAGGCTTTGGTCTCCCAGGCCTTCCCTGAGTTCCAAAGAGCAGATTCAAGCAGTTACTAATTAGGGAAGTGAGGGAGTACAGAAGCAAAGGAAAACCAGTCAAGAAACAATAGTTCAGCCATAAGATAGAATCCCAGTTCCTCCTTAAGGAATATACATAACATTCTGGTGCACATTTCTGAGTTTTATGCAGAAACTAAGACCCCTGCCCAGGTAGAGAATGGTGATCACATGCTGACCACAAGCACATAGACCCCAGACTGGCTGGAATCAGAAGGTTGACGATTAAGATTCTCAAACATCACCCTGTTGCCTCTCCACCAACCAGTCAGAAGAAAATCATACCTCTTGCAGCCCTCCCCCTTAAGTGTTGCCTTTAAAACCCCTTCTCTGAAAGCCATCACCATAAACTGGTGTCAGCAGATTGGCTTTGCTGCAAAGCAGGGAACAGAATCTAGTTCAGTTGTATAACACAACTGATATACACAGCAACTGAATGAGTCCCAAAAACATGTTGAGCAAAAGAAGCCAGATACAGTGAACTAAGTACTGCATGATTCCATATGTATGATGTTCAAACACAGGCAAAGCAATCAATGGTGATGGAAAACACAACACTGTACATGTAAAACTGTACCCTGTACTGTACAAGGTCCGTAAGGTAGAAAGAAAAGGATACACCAAGAATACCAGGCCTGTTTTGCAGAACACCAAGGGAAACCCACAGCTATAGAAGCAACTTGCTGACAGCACCCTGACTAAGCATAACACAAATGAGACTAGGGCACTTTAAGGGATTAGGATGTCTGCTAGTGAACTTGAGACTTCATAAACTGAAAATCCACCATGTGTTACAGAAGGAATCCCCTCCCCCGACCCCAAATTTGCACATGTGACCCATGAAGAGGCATGAAGAGCAGTCATGCCTGCCTGTGCAGAGCACTTTTCAAACTTATATGGAAATTTACACTTATTTTCCACCAATCATTCTCAAAGCCCCCTCCCCATCTTGCTCCCCTCTTCCAAGATTAATACCCTGCTCGGTAGCCAATCATTAAGGGAGACAGATCTGAGCATTGCCTCTGTCTCCTTGCTTGGCCACCCAGAAATAAAGTCTTCTCTTCCTGCAGAAGACTATTGCCTCAGTATTTGATCTTTCCACTGAGAGGCAAGCAACCAGACCACTTGCTTGGTCACATGTGGGTTGACAGTTGACTTGCTGGGAGCATAAAGGAACTTTCTGGGGTGATGGAAATATTTTTTATTCTGATTGAGATGACAATTATATAGTATAAGTATTTGTCAAAACAATGAATTATGCACTTAAGATCTGTACATTTCACTTTCTGTAAAAAAATTAACATCACCTCCATAAAAAACATTGGGATGATATTACCAAGAGAAGGAAGAAGAGACATGAACAAGTAAAAGGTGTGAACATTCACCGGGGGGGGGCGTGGAAATGCAATGATGAGAAGAATCGAAGTAGACCCAAAAAAAATCACAGCTCTCACTGATAAAAGCGATGTTCCTTAGGAGATTAATAGAAATTAAACTCTCCTATTTCGTTTAGCTGCATAAAACATTTTCTGAAGCCTATAAGATGAATCTTGACCACAATTAATTTTTCCTGGAAACAAACAAGTCTTCAGTGATTTTTCTTTTTTGTGCATGTAGCTCAAATTTTTCTTAAATATCCAGAACCAGAAATGAAACCTGAAAATTGCTGTATGTTATTCTGGTTGTTGTTTATGAAGAATTAACATAATACTTTAAAATAAATTTTGAATTAAAATTCACCAGGCAGCCTTGTTAAAACCTCCTACAAGCATCCTGATATAACTGCAACATTGCCTTGAGAAAGCTACAATGTCCTCTATGTTTTATCTTAAGATCATCCTCTATTCAGGTAATTGCAAGAAAAATTCAGCAAGCATTAGGCAAACTACTATAGTAAGGCTGTGAATTCCAGTTTCTTTTAAATTGGCCTGTTTTGTAATTATTTTTGCATTCTGATATTTTGTCTTTTTCTATTCCCTCTTTATTAAATCCTACATTCACCTTTCAAGAACTCATCTCATATATGTTACATTCAGATTTGCCAATGCAATAAGACAAACAATTTAAGGCTTTTCATCAAAGTCTCTCCCAACCCTGTGCTCAGTCACTGGTAAATATAACAAATACTTTAGCTGAAATGATTCATGTTTAGTCTTGGACAAACGAGTAAAACATTATTTTCCAGCATACAAAAAACTCCTATCCCGTATCTCCTTTTAAAAAATGGTCTTCTATTACTTACTAGTATTAAAAAATGAATATCATAACGCTTCTCTGGTGACTCAGTGATAAAGAGTCCACCTGCCAATGCAGGAGACACAGGTTCGATCCCTGATCCAGGAAGATCCCACATGCTGCAGAGCAACTAAGCCTGTGCACCACAACTGCTGAGCTTGTGCTCTGAAGCCCGGGAGCTGCAACTACTGAGCCCATATGCCCCAAGAGAAGCCACCGCAATAAGAAGCTCCTGCTCCGCAACTAGAGAGCAGCCTCTCCTCTCCGCAACTAGAGAAAAGCCTGCACAGCAACAAAGACCCAGCACAGCCAAAAATAATTTTTAAACAATGAATAACATACATTTCCCACATTTCATAAAACTAGTGGCAACTTTTTAACAGAAAAAGTTTGCATAAAGAATACAACTCATTAAAAATTCTCAAAGTTAAAGATTCTCTGAATATAACAAAACAGAAAAAACAGATATAAAAAACAAACTAGTGGTTACTGGTGGGGGGAGGGGCAAAATAGGGCTGGGGGTTAAGAGATACAAACTATTATGTATAAAATAAATGAGCTACAAGGATATATTGTACAGCACAGGGAATATAGCCAATATTTTATAATAACTTTAAATGGAGTATAATCTATAAAAATCTTGAATCACTATGTTGGATACTTCAAACTAATATAAAAATATTGTAAATCAACTATACTTCAAAAAAATTCTTTCCAAAAGTTGGAGATTTTCTGCAAATCTCTATTGTGTTGGAGAGGAAATAAAAAAAAACATTGCTTTCCAGTTTGGGTCAGTCAGTCAGTTCAGTTCAGTCGCTCAGTTGTGTCCGACTCTTTGCGACCCCATGAACCACAGCATGCCAGGCCTCCCTGTCCATCGCCAACTCCCGGAGTCCACCCAAACCCATGTCCATTGAGTCGGTGATGCCATACAACCATCTCATCCTCTGTCGTCCCCTTCTTCTCCTGCCCTCAATCTTTCCCAGCATCAGGGTCTTTTCAAATGAGTCAGCTCTTCACATGAGGTAGCCAAAGTATTGGAGTTTCAGCTTCAACATCAGTCCTTCCAATGAACACCCAGGACTGATCTCCTTTAGGATGGACTGGTTGGATCTCCTTGCAGTCCAAGGGACTCTCAAGAATCTTCTCCAACACCACAGTTCAAAAGTATCAATTCTTCTGCACTCAGCTTTCTTTAGAATCCAACTCTCACATCCATACATGACTACTGGAAAAACCATAGCCTTGACCTGACGGACCTTTGTTGGCAAAGTAATGTCTCTGCTTTTTAATATGCTATCTAGGTTGGTCATAACTTTCCTTCCAAGGAGTAAGCGTCTTTTAATTTCATGGCTGCAATCACTATCTGCAGTGATTTTGGAGCCCCCAAAAATAAAGTCTGACACTGTTTCCCCATCTATTTCCCATGAAGTGATGGGACCAGATGCCATGATCTTAGGCATATGAACTGTAGGAGGACAAGGGCAGTATCTTTTCAGTTCAGCATTGGTACTCCTGTTTGGCATCATGCCTAGCACATAGTAGGTGCCTATTAATATATGTACTGAATGAATGAAAAGAACAGTTGCTCTTAACCAAATGAAGTATCATGAAACATTGGGTGCCATCATTTGTTACAAGATATGTCCAAAGCAATTAGTCCTGATAACAAAGAAATCTTTCTTCTGATAGCAGCTTCCCTGATAGCTCAGTTGGTAAAGAATCCACCTGTAATGCAGGAGACCCCGGTTTGATTCCTGGGTTGGGAAGATCTGCTGGAAAAGGAATAGGCTACCCACTCCAGTATTCTTGGGCTTCCCTTGTGGCTCAGCTGATAAAGAATCTGCCTGCAATGCAGGAGACCTGGGTTTGATCCTTGGGTTAGGAAGATTCCCTGGAGAAGGGAAAGGCTACCCACTCCAGTATTCTGGCCCAGAGAATTCCACGGACTGTATTAGCCCATGGGATCTCAGAGAGTCAGACACGACTGAGTGACTCACTTCTTCTGAAAACCAAATTGTTTTAATATTTTTTATCTTGACATACTTTTAGATTTATAGAAGAGTTACAAAGATAGTACATAGAGTTCCTGCATACCCTCACTCACTCAGTTTCCCCTAATATTAATACCCTGCATAATCAAGTTATATTTACAAAACGAAGAAATTAACATTGGTACAATTCTATTAACTAAACTATAGACTTTATTTGGATTTCATGGATTTTTTCACTAATGTTCTTCCCTTTTTTTCTTTTCCTCCGGGATCCAATCCAGGATACCATCTTGCCTAACCCTGACTATTTTGGAAAGGTAGTATCTGTCAGGTTTCTTCACTGTAACATTACTGTTTTTCCTTTCTATACCCTGTTTCTTAAAAGCAAGGTGCTAAATCAAACTCACAATCAGAAGGAGAAGAATTAAGCTCCACCTCCTGGCAGAATTTGTGAATATATGTCAAAAACATTAATGCAATTAATACATGTAATTAAATATCTTTGGGAGAATACTTGCAAGCTATGCAAATACCCTGTTTTTCCTTAAGGTTTCACCCACTAATTTTAGCTTTCATCAGTGGATCTTGCCTATAACAACTACTATTGTGGTGCAAAGAACACTTTTCTCAAGTGTTTATATAAATGTTATAGCTAATTGAAAATTATTCCTGTAATGTCACTTTCACTCTAATAGACACTGTTGGTTGCCTGTCCTTCCTGCCTGCTAACAGAACCCTAGCTTCAGAGCCTCTCTGTCATTTCCCTTGCAACAAACATTTTGTTTAGAAATTGACCCATGACAGAATTTAGGACAAGGAGACATAAGAATAAGTCTTGTCAGGAAGTTTCCAGCAGATTCTCCTTCACTCTCAAAAAGAGACACAAGAAAGGGATGCTCTGTCTTTTCTTATACTGTAGGCATAGCTATGTGAAAATATAGAGCTTGGAGCTGCTACAGTCATCTTGTGGCCATGAGGAGATAAACCTGAAAATGAAAGTAAACACACTGAAGATGGTGGAGTGGAAAGATGGAAAGCCTGGTCTTGATGTTTTTAACTTGTTGAACTAATCAATTTTGGATCCACTCTAACTCTGGATTTAGTTTTGTGAAAGAATAAATCCCCCTATTATGCAAGCAATGTTGAGTGTTACTTGCAGCTGAAAGCACCCTGATGCTCTTCTTTTCAAGAGGCCTTCTTGAGAAGTGGAGAAAGAGTTATAGCTGTAGATTTACAGCTTCCAGTTAGAAATTGTACACAACCCTGGACAACATGCACACGGGTGTGTGCCCTGCACATAAACCTCACTGGGGCATGTGTCACAACAGAGGGGGAAAAGGGATTGAGAAAAGTGGCTGTGTGAAAACATACCTGGTCACAGTGATAACTTCTAAGAATCAGCCTCAACCCTAAAGATAGGTTCAAAATCATTCTAGGAAATTTGGCCAAGTAGAAACTTTTATTACCCTCTGTTTCTCATTCTTTCAGCTATCAGTATTTTTTCTTTCAAAATATTCAAAATTTAAAAAACTAGTACATAAAGTTAAAATAGAACTAGGATTATTTTAATAGGAAGTCAGTAATTGAAACAACAAGATGTAATATGTGACCATTACTTTCTTACTTATCCATGTATTTAACAAGTGCTATGAATCTGTTACGTACAGGTACACTGAGCCCCTCAGGCTGTCTTAATTCACTAAGTGACTGATCTCATCTATTAAATAAATGATTAAATAGTTATAAGCATGACCTCATTCCCTTTTGAAAGTCAAATTACAATTACTACTTTCATTTCACTTCAAAAGGACTATTTTTAAAGCCTTAGTAGCTTATTTAAATACATTAAATGCTCACCACTAGTCAATACATATCATGGCTTTCCTGTTCCTAATTCATTATAATTGTGATGTATCATTTAGTTGTCCATATTTCTTCATCAATTTTTTTTTCCAAGCAGAGCTCATTAATACCCTGAGACTGTGCATAATGGAAAGATCTTTCTGTTATTCTTATTTGGGAAAATAATTTGGCTGGGTATAAAATTCTTAGCTTGGAACTCTTTGTAGAAACCACTGCACTTTTCTTCTGGCATGTAATATTGCTGTGAACAAGTCTGAGGTCCGTCTGATATTTTCTCCCTGTAGATGTTTTTCTTTGCTTGGTTGGCAAACCAAAACAGTGTCAAAGCACTTTCATCGAATTTCCTGATTTCTACTTTTTGCATTCATTGCAAGAAGGAAACTAGCTATCTCTTTAGGAAATTATTAGTTGTTTAGGAAACTGCCGGTGAAAGAGAATGCCAGAATAAGTATTGTTCAACATACATATGGATTCTTTAAATCATGGTCACCACCATTCTCATCCTTTAAATTAATTGAATAGTCTTTTATTTCTCTTTGAGGCAGTCAAGAAAGAAATTAAGGTTGAGTTGCTTTCCTGGTCTCTTCCCTCTGAGAGAGTAATTAGTACCTCTTTGGCACAGGGATGATTTCATCCAGGGATATGGCAGCAGTTCCATTTGCTTCCTCATCCTAATCTCCAGTTCTTGCTCACAGCTATGCCAAACTTTTTCAGTGCAGTTTGCGAGGAGTGAGTCATAGAGCCACTGAATTAATTGGTGTTGTTCCAGGCCCATTTGGAAGTCTAGCAGTGAACAGAATCATATGACTCCAAAATAGATTCAGACATTAGGCCATTGTGGTGTCTGTCCAAAGTGAAAATGTCTAAGCAAGGCCACAATCTCAGTTTATTCTTTGTCTTTCTTGAACTCCCTGTAACACACTTGACAATATATTCTTGTTCTCTTTGTGCCAAATAACATAAATACGTAGAGTGCTAATTACTTCAATTCACATGAGCTAAGCAACTGGAAGTTTTTTCCTAAGACCTTCAGACAACCATACAGATTGCATCTCAGTTCTAAGCCTATCCATTCACTACTTCTACATCTTCCTATCATTTATCTGCAAAAAGTAAAGCAAACCTTGTCCTATTTTTTGCATCTGGTTATCCCCCTCTGCAACACTCAGGTGCCCTCAGTCCTGCCATGAATTGAAGAAGCAAGGAGGTTATCTAACTGGTAGGGATGAGGGGACCCGAAGACTCACTAAATCACTCACTCACTCATGCAGTATATACTTATTAAATGCCTACAAAGCATTGTGCTAAGTATTGTGATAAAATAAAAATGGCTCAGTTCCAGGGCTCATCCTGAAGGAGTTTACTGTCTACCAGTAGAGATAAAACATCCACATAAATAAATATTATAACGTCAGGAGAGAGTATGATGCAATCCACAAAGAAAGAGAGCCATCATAAGAGAGGTAAAGGAAATGCTATTGAGTATTAACTGTTAGGATCTGAGAAAGTTTCACAAAGAAGGTAGCATGTGAGGATAAGTAGGGTTTAAACCTTGGAAAGAGAAGGAAGGACATTTAAGCTCAGCTGCAAGCCTGAGCAAAGGCCCAGAAGTAGGACAGAGCGCCAGAGCATACAGCATCTCCAGACAGTTCAGCACAGTGCAAAGAATCCTAGACAAAACCATGGGGAACGCCCCAGTTTTTCTAGCTTTTAGTCCTGTAACTTAAATCATTTAACTTTTCTGAGCTTTTTTTTTTCCTTCTCTAAAGTGGGAAAGACAACTATAATTCAAACTTACATGATATTGTGCAAATAAAAAGAGGATAATGAAGAAGTGAAAGTTCAGGGTTTCAGTTAAATTCATGTCCCCTTTTCTCAAGACTCTTCTCCCCATTTTCCCTGAATTTCTACCTCTTCACATTTTTCCTCACCTTGCCTTCATAACACCATCCTCTCCCATCAGAAAAATAACACAAATCTGATAAAATAGTCATCCCTGCTTCTTCCAGGCCCGGGTGTAGGTGGTATTGTTTCCCCTCTGAAGACGGCTCCAGATTGAAACCCTTACTAAGACTTTCCACAGAATTTACACCCTTTGATCAGTCCCACTGAGAAATAGAAGCCTTCCAAATTCCAGGACATTGGAGTTGGTATTTTTGGTTCCTCTTTCAGTGCCATTTCACTGCATTAGATTTGTAGATGAAATGAGCTAATCATGGGTCAAAGTCAAACGTACATACAGATCCTCAAATTGTTTCTTCTGATAATCACGGCAGATTTCCTTGAACCTTGGGTTATAAATTATAAGCAGTTATGTTTGTGTGATGAAACTCCTTCTAATACAAGCCTATAATCATAGTAGAGCTAAAAATATATAAACATTCATGCACATTATAACAGTTACATTGTTGATCTTGATCATTTAAAATTATGTATCAAGAGAGGAATATCTTCCTATTGCTCCTGGGTCCAAAATCTGGGTACAGCAAAAGGACCCTCACAGGAACGGGGCTTATATTTTTCATCTTTGTATTCCCAGTGACTGATACAGCACCCAGCACATACTAGATGCTCAATAAATATTCCTGGGACAAATTAATGAATGGATGAAAACTACATCTCAAATCCTGATTCTAGCCCCAAATTCCAACACAAAGCATATTAGATTGGTACCTTAAACTCAACAGGTTACAAACCAAATTCATCATCTTCTTCCTCAAAAAAATACTTTTTTCGTGATTTTCTATTTCTGTTAATGGTACCACCATTCTCTGAGACACATAAGCTCAAATCTGCATTGTTTCCTCTCATATTCAGCTCCTTCCTGACAGTTAGCAATTTCTATTGATGAGTTTTTTAGGATAATTCTGACAGCTGTTTCTACTTTTAAAAAAAAGTCTTTATTGATTTTGTTATTGCTTCTGTTTTATGTTTTGGTCCTTTGGCCACAAGCCATGCGGCATCCTAGCTCCGCAACCAGAAATTGAACCTGCACCCCCTGTATTGGAAGGCAAAGTCTTAACCACTTGACTGCCAGGGAAGTCCCTGTTCCTTCTTTTTTCATTTATCTCCACTGTGGACCACCTAAGACCATGAAACAGTTTATCTTCCTGTGGCTATGATCATTTTGCTCCCTAGAGGGTAAGAGACTATTTCCTTAGTCAGATGAACTCTCTAAACACTTTAACCTGGCACTATGGATCCCCCATGATCACATCCAGAATTACCTTTCTAGCTCTAACTTGTATAGATCCATTACATATACCTTGTGTCCTGATTCTACAGGGTTACTATTTCTCATCTTCTTCAGACCCTACACCTTTTCTCTAGCCTGAAGAGTCTATGTATCCTTGATGTGCAGCTCAAATATCTCTTCATCCATAAATCCTCATTTGCCTCCTCAATCAGAATAAGTAACCCCTGTATGACCTTCCAGACCATTTAATTCAAGTCTCTTTTACGAAAACTTTACCACATTTGGCTTTACATTTTAGAAGTTTTTCTCTTGCTTTCATCATCCTCACTAGTTTGTGAATTCATCTACTTGTTCAGAAATATGTATGTAGTTCCTGCTGTGGTCATGGAGGTGTAATGGACACTTAGGAGTTAATAATAACGAAGACAGTCATAGTTCCCGCCTTGGTGAAGCTTTCTTTGCAGCAAAAGAAATACGAGTGTTCAAGGAAAAGGAAAGAGCTAAAGTGGCTAAAAAGGGAACATAGATGGGGCAAGGTCAAGGATGTGGACAGGATTAGCCTATAAGAGGTCTTCTGGGTCACGATAAGGAATGGAGTAATCTAAATGTGAAGAAGACACTGGGCTTTATGCAAAGGAAAGAGATGTTGGATTTGGATTTGGATTTTGCAGAGGTCTCGCTGCCTGCTGTGTGGAGAATGGATTGCAGGAAGACCAATTTCAGAAGCTATTCCCATACCTAGGGCAAATAATGATAGTGTTTTGTTACCAGGGCTAAGTTTTGGAGATAAAGTCCATGGGACTTGTTGCTCTATTAAATGTAGAAGGAGACAGAAAGAGGAAGTAAGAGTGACTTCTAGCTCTCTGATATGAGCAACTACATTTCCATTTAGTTGGAAGTGGAAAATGTCGGGACAGCAGGTTTGGAAGGGTGATGAGTAGATAAGAGAGGCTTGAACACATTTGAATGCTGATGGAAATAATCCAGTGGAGAGAAAATGATTGAAGATACAGGACAAAAGAGAAATCACTCTGAATGGGCCTCAGGATCACAAAGTCTAGTGACAATCTAGGTATTGGGGGGGCTCAATGTCCCTAAGTAAATAAGATCTGAAACAATGGACCCCGACTAGTTAGGATGGAGGAACACTAGATTACACATGAGTGAATGAATGGATGAACAAATGAATGAATGAGTCTGTTCAACGACCACAATTCTCTACCCTAATCTTCATATCTTTCAGCAGCAACATTAAAAAAAATCATAGAACATTTTTATAACTTGATTACAAATACTTTTTTCATTTCTGCATTTTATGAATTTTCTACAGTGAACTTATGCTATCTTTGTATTTTAAAAGAAGACGAATAAATGAATAAACTTTTTAGCTAAATATCTTTAGGTCACAGACATATCCAAGTTCTGGGCAATTTTTCAGGGGAAGGAGGAGACTAGCACAGTCAACATCATAATGTTACTCAAGGCATTTGCTCTGTCTATTCTCCTGGTCTCATGTCCTTATCTACTCAGAGCATATACATCCCCCCAAGTCAGCTGCTTAGGTCCCTGCCACCATCTTCCACCTGCAGGAGCCACCATTCCTCTGAGAAAGCTCCTCTACACACATTGAGAGTCTAGTCAAAGTGCCCACCACCATTTCTCAAGTCACTATATAAAGTTTTTAAATTTTTATTGTATGTGTGTGGGGTGGCTGTCATTCAATCATGTCCAACTCTCTGTGACCCCGTGGACTATAGCCCACCAGGCTCCTCTATCCATGGGATTTCCCAGACAAGAATATTCGAGTGGGTTTCCATTTCCTTCTTAGGGGATCTTCCTGACCCAGGGATTGAACCCGTGTCTTCTGTGTCTCCTGCATTGGCAGGCGGATTCTTTACCATTGAGCCACTATTATTGTTTAAAATAGGTATTATATTAATACATTTTAAAATTCAAAAGTCCAGACAGTATATAGTGAAAGCTTATACCCTTGTTCCCCAGATACTGAGCTCCCCTCCCTAGAGGAAACAAATGTTAGCTATTTCTTATCTAGCCTCCCAGAGATAAATTATGAAACAATATTTTTTAAAAAATCGATGAACTCAGAGTTGGAGTGAACACAACTATTATAAGTGCTCTTTTCACAAAATACTTTCGCTACAATGACTGACAATCACTCATGCATAATCCAGTCATCATTTATTGAGGGCCTACTGTGTTCTGTGCCAGGTACACCATTCACATGATCTTTTATCCTGCAGAAGCGAGGCAGCTGCGACGGCTCCGCGCAGAAGTGTGGCTGAGAGGAGCTAGGCCGGGCTGGGGGCCGGGGGCTGGGGGCAGCAGTGAGAGGAGTTACCCAGGCCCAAGGAGCAGGGGCTGCGTGGGCACAGGAGGGCCGAGAGGAATTACTCCACATTCAAGGTCAGGAGGGGCTGTCGTGAGTAGATACCCCTTGTCCAAGGTAAGGAGCAACGGCTGCACTTTGCTGGAGCAGCTGTGAAGAAATACCCCATGTCCAAGATAGGAGAAACCCAAGTAAGACGGTAGGTGTTGCAACAGGGCATCAGAGGGCAGACACACTGAAACTAAAATTACAGAAAACTAGCTAATCTGATCACACGGACCACAGTCTTGTCTATCTCAATGAAACTAAGCCATGTCGTGTGGGGCCACCCAAGATGGATGGGTCATGGTGGAGAGGTCTGACAGAATGTGGTCCACTGGAGAAGGGCATGGCAAACCACTTCAGTATTCTTGCCTTGAGAACCCCATGAACAGTATGAAAAGGCAAAAATATAGGACACTGAAAGATGAACTCCCCAGGTCGGTAGGTGCCCAAAATGCTACTGGAGATCAGTGGAGAAATAACTCCAGAAAGAATGATGGGATGGAGCCAAAGCAAAAACTGTACCCAGCCGTGGATGTAACTGGTGATAGAAGCAAAGTCCGATGCTATAAAGAGCAATATTGCATAGGAACCTGGAATGTTAGGTCCATGAATCAAGGCAAATTGGAAGTGGTCAAACAGGAGATGGCAAGAGTGAATGTTGACATTCTAGGAATCAGCGAACTAAGATGGACTAGAATGGGTGAATTTAACTCAGATGACCATTATATCTACTACTGTGGGCAAGAATCCCTTAGAAGAAATGGAGTAGCCATCATGGTCAACAAAAGAGTCCGAAAGGCAGTACCTGGATGCAATCTCAAAAACGATAGAATGATCTCTGTTCGTTTCCAAGGCAAACCATTCAATATCACAGTAATCCAAGTCTATGCCCTGACCAGTAATGCTGAAGAAGCTGAAGTTGAACAGTTCTATGAAGACCTACAAGACCTTCTAGAACTAACACCCAAAAAAGATGTCCTTTTCATTACAGGGGACTGGAATGCAAAAGTAGGAAGTCAAGAAACACCTAGCATAACAGGCAAATTTGGCCTTGGAGTACAGAATGAAGCAGGGCAAAGGCTAATAGAGTTTTGCCAAGAGAACGCACTGATAATAGCAAACACCCTCTTCCAACAACACAAGAGAAGACTCTACACGTGGACATCACCAGATGGTCAACACCAAAATCAGATTGATTATACTCTTTGCAGCCAAAGATGGAGAAGCTCTATACAGTCAGCAAAAACAAGACCAGGAGCAGACTGTGGCTCAGATCATGAACTGCTTATTGCCAAATTCAGACTTAAATTGAAGAAAGTAGGGAAAACCACTAGTCCATTCAGGTATGACCTAGATCAAATCCCTTATGAGTATACAGTAGAAGTGACAAATAGATTTAAGCGACTAGATCTGAGAGACAGAGTGCCTGATGAACTATGGACAGAAGTTCGTGACATTGTACAGGAGACAGAGATCAAGAAAATCCCCATGGAAAAGAAATGCAAAAAAGCAAAATGGCTGTCTGAGGAGGCCTTACAGATAGCTGGGAAGAGAAGAGAAGCGAAAAGCAAAGGAGAAAAGGAAAGATATTCCCATCTGAATGCAGAGTTCCAAAGAATATCAAGGAGAGATAAGAAAGCCTTCCTCAGCGATCAATGCAAAGAAATAGAGGAAAACAACAGATAGGGAAAGACTAGAGATCTCTTCAAGAAAATTAGAGATACCAAAGGAACATTTCAGGCAAAGATAGGCTCAATAAAGGACAGAAATGGTATGGACCTAACAGAAGCAGAAGATATTAAGAAGAGACGGCAAGAATACACAGAAGAACTGTACAAAAAAGATCTTCACGACCCAGATAATCACGATGGTGTTATCACTCACCTAGAGCCAGACATCCTGGAATGTGAAGTCAAGTGGGCCTTAGAAAGCATCACCTAGAGCCAGACATCCTGGAAGGTGAAGTCAAGTGGGCCTTAGAAAGCATCACTACCAACAAAGCTAGTGGAGGTGATGGAATTCCAGTTGAGCCACAGGACTAGAAAAGGTCAGTTTTCGTTCCAATCCCAAAGAAAGGCAATGCCAAAGAATGCTCGAACTACTGCACAATTGTACTCATCTCACATGCTAGTAAAGTAATGCTCAAAATTCTCCAAGCCAGGCTTCAGCAATACGTGAACCATGAACTTCCAGATGTTCAAGCTGGTTTTAGAAAAGGCAGAGGAACCAGAGATCAAATTGCCAACATCCGCTGGATCATCGAAAAAGCAAGAGAGTTCCAGAAAAACATCTATTTCTGCTTTATTGACTATGCCAAAGCCTTTGACTGTGTGGATCACAATAAACTGTGGAAAATTCTGAAAGAGATGGGAATACCAGACCATCTGACCTGTCTCTTGAGAAACCTGTATGCAGGTCAGGAAGCAACAGTTAGAACTGGACATGGAACAACAGACTGGTTCCAAATAGGAAAAGGAGTACGTCAGGGCTGTATATTGTCACCCTGCTTATTTAACTTATATGCAGAGTACACCATGAGAAATGCTGGGCTGGAAGAAACACAAGCTAGAATCAAGATTGCTGGGAGAAATAGCAATAACCTCAGCTATGCAGATGACACCACCCTTATGGCAGAAAGTGAAGAACTAAACAGCCTCTTGATGAAAGTGAAAGAGGAGAGCGAAAAAGTTGGCTTAAAGCTCAACATTCAGAAAACTAAGATCATGGCATCTGGTCCCATCACTTCATGGGAAATAGATGAGGGAACAGTGCAAACAGTGTCAGACTTTATTTGGGGGGGCTCCAAAATCACTGCTGATGGTGATTGCAGCCATGAAATTAAAAGACGCTTAACTCCTTGGAAGGAAGGTTATGGCCAACCTAGATTGCATACTTAAAAGCAGAGACATTACTTTGCCAACAGAAGTCCGTCTAGTCAAGGCTATGGTTTTTCCAATGGTCATGTATGGATGTGAGAGTTGGACAGTGAAGAAAGCTGAGCACCGCAGAATTGATGCTTTTGAACTGTGGTGTTGGAGAAGACTCTTGAGAGTCCCTTGGACTGCAAGGAGATTCAATCAATCCATCCTAAAGGAGATCAATCCTGGGTGTTCATTGGAAGGACTGATGTTGAAGCTGAAACTCCAATACTTTGGCCACCTCATGCGAAGAGTTGACTCATTGGAAAAGACCCTAGTACTGGGTAGGATTGGGGGCAGGAGGAGAAGGGGACGACAGAGGATGAGATGGTTGGATGGCATCACTGACTCGATGGACATGGGTTTGTGTAGACTCCGGGAGTTGGTGATGGACAGAGAGGCCTGGCATGCTGCGATTCATGGGGTTGCAAAGAGTTGAACACGACTGAGCGACTGAACTGAACTGAACTGAACTGATGAGGTAGATGTTTTATTTTCCTCAATTTACAGATAGTAGCTAACAATTTATCAGAGGGACTCATGTTTATGGGATGCTTACTATATTGTGGGCACTGTTCTGTGCATTCCATTTTCATTCACTCAACAAAATACATATTTCATATCTGCTATGTGCTAGGCAACAGAGCAGTGACAAAACAGACAAAATCTCTGGCTTTGTGGAACTTAGATTGAAGAAGGTGAACACTTATGAACACTTATGACAAAACAAGGAAACTAAAGTAGGTGAGATTGTGAAAGGTACCTAAATGGAAAAATGGTGATATGAAGCTCTCAATCATCCTTGCAGCAAATATATGCAGGAGAGACTGTTATTACCTTCTTTTTACAAGTAAAATAATTTGAGAGAGAGGTTAAGTAACTTGTCCAAGTTTTACAGAGCTTAAGTAGATGAACAATGGATGCACCAAGGCGGGCTGCAGAGGGTATAGAGGCCCCACCCATATAATCTCTATCAGCATCCCACCCCCAGCTTTGGAATGAGTAACTTGTGTCTTCTCTGTATTCTGCATACAGCCCTGGAAAGCAGCCTCAGAGCCCCAGCTCCCACCAAGCCTATACAACACAGCCATATGATCACCCCAGTCACTGCTCTGTGAAATTCCACAGCCACCGCAGTAGAAGAAGGATAGAGTTGCTGAGTGATTGGCCGATGACAAACAGAGAGAACTATCACTCATCCTGAAGACAGTCCTGGGAGACAGGCATTATTATCCCAGCAGGGACACCAAAGCTTTACATATGAACAACACTGAGAGAACTTAAGTCTCTCCTGCCCAACATCATACAGGTAACAAAAGCTGAGGCAGGGTTCCAACCCACATCACCCCAGTTCCTAAAGCTAAGGGAGATGATGGTCCCAGTGTGGACCATGGCTCAGGACTTCAAGATGCCTTTTCAGAGTCACCTCTTCTGAGGGCAGGCACATCAGATGGCCCAGGGTCCAGGTGCCTGACCAGCAAGGTCTTGGAGAGAAAGCGATAGGTGTGTGTCAAAAGAAAGTACTTATGAAATCATTTCTGAAGAAAGAAACAAAAAGACTCTTCATAAGAAACCAGCCTCAAAAGAAGCAGTGTGAAGGGGTTGCCTGAAAGGAGAGATGGACTTGAGTCTTAAGTACTTTTCCACTCCCTGAACAATTTATTGGGCTCCCCTCCCCACTCCACCCTCCCCTTATGATTAATAGAGCTTCGAGAGCTGTTCAGTCTCCAGGCCATTTTGCTTTAGGAAGCTTTGATTTGAAAAATGAGACAAGTACTGTCAGAGCTGTCATTAATAGCAAATTAGGAGATAAAAAGAAATCTATTTAAATGGCTTTTAAATATGTACAAGGAGAGCCACAGGGTCTCAGCCATGTTCCTCTCCTCTGTCCCTCTTGCCCAGACCTGCCACATCAGAATAATGAACACAAACTGTGCCACCATCAGCAGATGCAGAAGACAACTGCTGATGGCCACTGCTGTGGCCAGTGTGGTCTGAGCAGCTGCCTCTCAAGAGCTTGGGTTTTTAGGGATGTGCTTCCATAAAGTGGTTTTGACATGGTTTCTCTGAAGCAGGATGTGAGACAAGATGACTGGAGAGCTACAGGCACAGGGAGATGACAGTCTGACTCAACAGCAGCCTTTAAGTGTAGTTCTGTGTGGCTATTTCTTTCTTTCAAGCATCCAAGATCAGAACCAAATTTGAGGATCAAGCACAACACTCGAGGCTCCTGCAGTCCACAACTGTGTGGTCTTTTCTGGACAGAGCTGAAGGGTATGAGTTCCAATATCAAACTGGTTTCAAATACTGGCTCTACAGCTTACTACCTATGTGACTTCGAGTATCGTATTTAATCTCTCTGAGTCTCAGCTCCCTATTCCTCAAAACGAAGATAAGAATAGCACCTTCCTCGAAGGACTCTTTTAAGGATTAAGTTAAATAATGTACACAAATTTCTTTGCACACAGGAAGAACTCAATAAGAATCACCTGTAGCTATTGGGGGGAAAGTCTTTAAGGGGGTATGAATTGGTACAGCCTCTTTGGATACAATTTGTCAAATGTTTAAAAATTTAAAATGTGGACTCCCTTTGACCTAGTGATTTCACTTCTAGGACACTTATTAGAACAAGTGTATAAATATAGGAGGTGCTTCTCAGGTGGCACTAGTAGTAAAGAATCTGCCTGCCAGTGCAGAAGACACAAGAGACGCAGGCTCAATCACTAGGTCAGGAAGATGCCCTGAAGGAGGGCATGGCAACCCACTCAAATATTCTTGCCTGGAGAATCCCATGGACAGAGGAGCCTGGCAGGCTACAGTCCACAGTGTCACAAAGAGTCAGATATGACTGAAGAGACTTAGCACGCACGCACACATAGATATATTGAAGGATATTTGCAGGCAAACTTTGTAATTTGAAAAACAGCAAAATAAGTGTGCATCCATAGAGGAATGGTTAAGTGAATTATAATTCACCTATGCAAAGGTATGTATCATTCGGTGAGTAACAAGGATAAGGTGTTTCAACAAAGTAAAAGGTCCACAGAATATTATTCTGTGCACAGAAGTAGGATGCAAGGCAGTATATTTGGTATGAATTCATTTATATAAAATATGCAGATACATATTTATATTTTCATTTAAAAGATCGGAACAATCTATGTTAAACACTAGCTGTCATCTGCTCTAGGAAATTGGACAGGCTGGGGCTTGGAGGGGAGCAGTCATTCACTCTTTACTGTATGTGGTTCTCTATTAGTTGACTGTTGACAAGCAAGAGATATTTTATCATGTTTAAAAGAGCTCATACTTTTGAGCTTAGCCACTCATACAAAGAGAAAAATTAAGCAAATCAGTTACAAATGCACTAGCAGCTGAAACTTCAAGCATGTAATTATGTGGCTCACTTTAGCCATCCCAATTGAACAAAATTCAAAGTAAAAAATGATACAGTTATGAAAATTTTACTTGGGGATCCACAGTGCACATTTGATCTCAAACTGTTTGACTGAATATACACTTTGTTTTCGTCTTTACCAATGGAACCACAAAGCCTCATTTTCTTTTCTAACTGATGAATTCCCTTACGAGCCTGCATAACTGCCTGAGAGGTGCTTTGACATGGATGTTTCACTGTACTTAAAACAAACGTCTGAAAACAAATGTATCATCTTCCCAAAATATCTTATTTTTCCTAAGGAGAGTCCCATTCTCCCCCACTGCCCAGGCTTGAAACCCTAACTTTATTTGGCGTGCCCTCTGTCTTACTCCCTCAGCAGACTGATGGGCAAGTACTTCATTGTTCTTCATCGGCAGTCTCTCTGACATTGCCTCCTTCTTTTCCATCCCCAAGACCAGTCCCTAAATGCAGGCTCCACTTCAGTGTCATCTTGTATCTTCATGACAGCAGCTATAATATTGCGTCTATTGCTCCACCACACTCCCCACTGCAAACACAACCCCTAATAAACCATAAACTCCTCAAAAGAAGGATTCATGTTTTATTCATCCTGGCACCGAGTGTCCTGCCTACGGACCAGTGGGTGCTACATTAATATTTTTTTCAGTGAACAAATAGATGGAAAGAAGTAACTGATTTAGTAAGTAATTTCTAGCAGAGTCTCCTGTCCCCAGCTCCTCATCCCCCAGCCATTTTCTTCAATAGTTCTCCTTAGCTGATGATTCAATAACATCATCATCATTGGTAATTTGCCACTTCTCAGATGAGAGCACAATCCTTTCAAATTCAGTCATGAATGCTATTTAAAGGGCTTTATTTGATATATTCAATGGTTTTCAAAGAAAACTTTAAAAATTCAAAGCTGTAGAAACCGAAAAACTCCAACTGGGCTTAAACTTCCATTGAAACTCTTACAAAACAGTAGAGATGAGCATTTATGAATCATTAGAGGGTTAAAGACCTAGTTCCTTAATTATCGATCCTTAAAATATTATGTTATGATGGGAATGCACATGCACTAAGAACAGACTGTAACTTATAAATCACTTCTAAGTAGCTCTATGCCTATGATGTTCAGCTTATTAGGAGTTGTTAATATTCCATTATTCAGAGGTCATTAGCGCACTCTGCTAGCAGTATAGATCACATAATAGCAAGTGACAAGGGGAGAACACGAAGTACCCTAACTATGATTTCCTTTAAAAAAAAAAAAAAAAAAGGTCTGTTGTGACCTCCCCAGAGTGTGAACTCTATCTGGCAAAGTCTGAGAATGCTAAACTTTCCTCCATAAAGTGGGCTACTATGGGGGGAGGGGAAGATTACCTAAAGAGAAAACTAGTTGACATTTCTTATATGCTTTCTACATGCCAGGCACAGTTGTAAATCTCTCTCTCATACACACACACATACACACAGAAAATGTTATGAGGTAGGTACTGTTATCCCTGTTTACAAATAAAGGGGGCTTCCTCAGCGGCTCAGTGGTAAAGAATCCTCCTGCCACTGCAGGAGACACAGGAGTTGTGGGTTCAATCTCTGGGTCGGGAAGATCCCCTGGAGGAGGAAATGGCAAAGCACTCTAGTTTTCTTGCCCAGGGAATCCCAAGGACAGAGGAGCCTGGTGGGCTTGAGTACATGGGGTCCCAAAGAGTTGGACACGACTGGAGCAGCTGAGCATGCAGGTACAATGCACAAATAAGGACACCAAGTCCCCACTTGAGGCTAAGTAACATGTCCAAGGTTGTGCCTGCGTGTGTGTGCTAAGTCACTTCAGTTGTGTCCAATTCTTTGCAACCCTATAGACTGTAACCCACCAGGCTCCTCTGTCCATGGAATTTTCCAAGCGAGAATACTGGAGTGGGTTGCGATTCCTTCCTCCAGGGGATCTTCCGGACCCAGGGATCTAACCAGCATCTCCTGTGTCTCCTTCATTGGCGGGTAGATTCTTTTACCACTAGCGCCACCTGGGAAGCCCATCCAAGGTTACAGAGCTTCTAAAGGGGAGCCACAAGGGGTAGACACAGAGCTGTGCCACTCAGGTCCACCTTCAAGGAAGGACTTGTCTCATCTTGTGGGAGTGCTGTCCAGCCTCCAGCCTGTGACAGCCTCCAGCTGTTAGCTCTTTCAGAGACCCCTCAGCTGTCAAAGGACCTTGCCAAGAGCATACACTCCCCAGGGCAGCCCAAACCCAATGGCTGGTCACCGCTGAGGTAGAAAGGTCTGATCTTTGGGGATCTCTGAGAGGCAGCTGAGGCAAGTCGTACATGTGGTAGTTAGACCCAGCTCACTCCATGGGGTGGGACAGGGCTTTGCTGGACCTGCAGTGAGTTCCTTCCTCCTCCTTCCACCCTTGCCTTCCTCCCTTTCTTGCCCACAGGGTCCATCTCTCTAATAACCCTGCACACTGTCCAAAGACTCTAGCTCACTTGTGCCAAATAATCTGACTCCACAGCCCTTACTGTTAACTCTTTACTGTCCTCCCAGGTAGAATGACAGAAGGAAATCTGCAAGTCATTCTGTAGCCTCATCTTAGTGATTATTTCTGCCCCTGCTTATATCAAACATGTGTTAGAACTGCTCAGCATAAACAATACTATACCATGTGCTATGCTGTGCTTAGTCGCTTAGTCGTACTCTCTGCAACCCCATGGACTGTAGCCCACCAGGCTCCTCTGTCCATGGAATTCTCCAGGCAAGAATACTGGAGTGGGTTGCCATGCCATGCTTTGGCCCAAATTCTGGGAGGAGAAAAAAACTGAGGTTGTGACTAATATTTACATCAGTATCACGCCCTAGAATACAGTTTTTTCTACTTTGATTATATCCATGTCTTATGTTTAATTCTGTAATCAATTCACCAATCCATAGGCTTCTCTCCTTCTGTTCATTTTACACCACTCCCTGCTTAAAGTGTGAACTACACGTAGGCACACTGATCAATTTTAAGGTTTCTATTAACTCTAAGTGGCTGATTGCACACTCAGTGTCCAGACTTGAGTAACTTAACTTTTCTATGGGGAAATGCTAGCCCACAAAGGAAGGAACAGTGAATCTCTCTCTCTCGCTCCCTCTCTCTTCTTTCTTGCAAAATGTCAATGGGACAATTTAGAAACGAAACCTAAAAGGACAGTAGAACCAGAGATTCCCAGAAACTTCCCAGTATCACAGCCTCCTAGGTGGAACACCAACAAAGCCTCCCAAATGCTATAATGGAATTGTCCACTGGGCCCTGATTCATGTTTGGTTCCGTGTGTGTGTGTGTGTGTGTGTGTGTGTGTGTGCATGCGCATGTCTTTGGGACCCCATGGACTGTATAGCCCGCCAGGCTCCTCTGTCCATGAAATTTCCCAGGCAAGAATATGGAGCAGATTGTCATGCCCTCCTCAAGGGGATCTTCCCAATCCAGAGATCGAACCCACGTCTCTGCATCTCCTGCACTGCAGGCAGATTCTTCACCACTGAGCCACCAGGGAAGCCCCGAGTCATGTATAAGGTGCAGCAAATTGATGAGAGAGTCTCAAAAACATTCATCCTTTACTATTAGATTACTTTTAAGTTTAGATTCAAACCAGAAGAATCTATACTTCCAAGCACAGAACAGTGTGGTAATTTCAAACCCAGAAACAAGAAAGAAAAATCAACTGGGTGTATAAATAAATGAATCCAGTTTGAAATAATATACAACTGCACTTGCGATAAACACAATTTTAAAAATAAAACAAAAACTTCCATTTCAAAAAGCTTTGCTGTTATTTTCTTCACCAAAGGTTAGTGCGTTTTAGTGATAAGTGCTTACAGTGCATTACAAAGAAACAAGGAGTTTTCTCAGAAGACGCTCATAAATGATAAAAGAAAAAACTTAGTCTATAAAACTTGAAGTGAAATCCTAGAGTAGCAATTGCATAGCATCCTCTGAAAATGTGTAATAAGGCTTGATCCTGGTTCCTGCTTGTACTTTCAGATCATGGGGAAAAAAATATCACTCAGGAGCATATGAAATTCAGTGCATAGAACACAGGTGAACACAAAAATGCAGGTAGAAAAGAGGCTACCACCAGATCATCCCAAAGTCATTCCTATAGTTAAAACTCTGCCTTTCTCACTCTCCTGCAAGGAGCAATGGTGTCCCATTGAACAATTTCATCCTTTAAAAGTCATCAGACATTTATATGAAGACAAATGTACAGGTTTCTGACACACTCCCTTCATATCATTACGAGTATGCACCTCCTCCTCCGAAAGATCATTCTCTTCCTTAACAAAGACCATGATCGTCTCAACCCCTGGCATTTTCTCTTTAGTAAACAGAGAACTCATACATAGGCTGAAAAACGTCACTAGACACACTTCCTTTAGTCATGCAGTAATTCAGTTGCCATGGTAATCTTTGGTAAACTTGAAAAGTACTTTGGAGGGGTCATTTCTAATGCTTGTTTTTAAAATTCTAGAACTTTCAAAAGTCTTTGAGGATAAAGGGGCTGAAAATGCTTTTCTCTTCAATGCCTCGCCATGGATTCACCGAACGGAGCACAGCTATTGACACTATGACATCCATTACATCTCTGACAATGCTCACTCCATCACTGCCCACCTCAAGATCATTGTTATAGACTGCCCATATCTCCCCAACTCAGTGAAAGCTTTAACTCAGGTCTCTGCGGCAGTGAAAGGAATTAATCCATGAAATAAGCACTCTCCCTAATAGTCCCCAAAGCTCACAATTGAGCACTGTCACTTTGGCCTTCCATCAATAATAGGGTGACAAAGTATACTCCAAAGCAGTTTAACAAAGGAACATCAGATAACTCAGAACTTGAACACATTCAAGCTGCTACTCAAGGAAACAGTCACACAGGAGGCTCTGATGATTCACAGCTATCACCCACTTTGTTCATTAACCATGTAGAGGCTCAAAAGGTTTCAGGAAACACTATCTGAAAGATTTTTTGGCTAATAGACACATTTGACAAGTGATCTTTCATCTTTATTCCAAATTATCTTCCTATCATTAGCCAAGGATAATACACGAGCATTTTTCAAATACAATTTCATGGACTGAAGATGTTCTAAAGACTTTTTAACCAGAGAAAGACACTATTATTGGCTTTATCAGACTCTGGATTTTTTTGAAAGAACTTAATTAAGTAAATTAATGGTTTCACTCAAGTTGAATAAGCAGTCACACACTGTTTCCTTCTCTTCTGGCCTCTCTTGGTCACATTACAATAGGATGACACTCATGAACTAAAGCAGGGCAGGCTGCATGGTGGAAGGAGCACTGACCTGGAAGACAAGAGTCTGCTTTGACCTCAAGCAAACCATTTAATATCCCTTAGTCTGTTGCCTCATCTGTATATATGAGGACTGAACTACATAGGAGAGCATGTGGCTTCAATCAGTGTAGCTGGAACACAGAAGGAGAAGTAATATATAAAGCAGGCTGAGGTTTGATCAGGTAGGCAATGGCCAGGTCATGCCTTGTAGGTCTCCTCAAAGATTTTGATATTTACTTTAAGAGCAGTAGAGGATATAATTCATTAAAATATTTAAGCAAGGGGGTAATGTGACCAGATATGTATTTCAGAAAGAGTGCTGTGGAATTTAGGTTGGAGATCAGAGCAGAAGCATGGAAACCAGGCATTAATCAGCTCTAGTAGCCTAGGTGATAGATAAGTGGTTAGACTAGAGTAATGGCAATGAAGATGGAAGTAAGGGGGTGGATTTGAGAGCTACTCAGGAGGCAAAATTAACAGGATGTCGTGATGGAGGGTAGAGAGAAGCACTTGTAAAGAATGATTCTTTAGAAGTTGATACTTTAGAATCAACAAAATCAACATGCAACCATCTGGTTGCATGGTTGGTGATGCCATGGGCTGGAATAGAAAACACTGGAAGAGCACCAGTCTAAGAGAAACTGTTCAATGTTTATGAGTTCAGTTTGGATGAATCGAGTTAGAGGTGCTTTAAAATATCCAAATGGGGATGTCAAGACAGTAGAGAGGTCTGGAGGTTAGAGAAAGGATCTGAGCTGGAGATATAAACTTGAAAGTCACTGGTGTATAGAAAGCAATTGAAGCCACGGTACAGAGCAAGCATAGTTAGAAAAGAGAAGGTCTATCCAAGATCTCAGAAACCCCAACAATTTAACCTCAGAGTGAAGAAGCAGGAGCTATGAAAGAGACTGGAAAGGAGCAACATAATTGAGGGGAAGCCAGAGTACAGTAGAGAGGAGCCAAGAGGGAAAATATTTGCTTGGAGGGAGGGCTCAACACGGACTTTAGTAACTGGAGGTCGCTGATGATCTTGTGAAACTGTGTAAGCTCAGATCAAAGGAGATCCCCTAGCATCAGTCACATTGCAGGCCCCGGACCTTCAAGCCTTGTCCACTGTGGACGGTCCCCTTCCTCAAAGACATGAAACCATCATGTCATCATATCATGGGGTTGGCCTGCCCAAAGGTCCTCCTTTGTCCTCAATAATATAATACCCTCCTCTGAAATACTCTGTTTTCCCCATAATGTTACTTTCTCCCACTGTCATCTTCAGTTTCACCAGATTGCACCCTCAATCTTTCTCTACAATTTTTCAGTTAATGATGCTAGTCTAGTCTCTTCTTTGAAAAGAAGTGAAGGTAGAAAGGTGAGAGAGGATAGGAAGGCAAGAGGAGGCTGGGGAGTCCCAGGGAAGTTCCTGAACATGTGTGCATGAGAAGCATGGCTGCTGCCTGAACAAACCTCATTAGTTTTCCACCTGGCTCCATGTGTGTATCTCTCTATTGACACTGATTATGCAAATGTGGTATTTATTTTAATGAAAATGTCAGGTGTGTTTTGCTGTAACATTATATATGAGTATATTAAAGTAACAACTTGATAACAACTGCATAAGAATACATGGAGCCCAGAAAACAGAAGTCTGACACACTCCTCTCTTCTACAGTGGCATGATTTTTGTGGGACAGTGGGAGCCAAAATATTCTCTAAAGCAATTTCCGTGATGTGAAGGAAATTCAGATAATGAGGATCCAAACCTAGTCATTATTTCTGCCCGACTTCTTTGAAGGCACAGGAGTGGCTTGGGCTCCATCTGGCCTGTTAATTGATCCTAGAGATCTGGTCTTCAGACCACATGTGGACTTTCACAGAGCTGTCCAGGCTTGAGGAAAGGGCATACCTCATTTTGGAGATGCAGAATGCCAGAGTGGTTTTAAAGTCAGACCACACTTCAGTTTGAATTCTGGTTTCTGCCCTTTCTTGCTGCATAATCTTAGAAAAGTTACTTTCTCAGGGGGATCTCGGTTTTCTTATCTGTAAAGATATAGGAAAATGCCTACTTCATAGGGTATTGTATACGCATCCTTTTTTTTAAGATTTTTTTAAATATGGACCATTTTTAAAGGCTTTATTGAATTTGTTACAATATTGCTTCTGTTTTATGTTTTAGGTTTTTTGGCCCTGAAGCATGTGGGATTCTCAGCTCCCTGCATGCTTGTGTGCATGTGTGTACTCAGTCATATCTGACTCTTTGCAACCCCACAGACTGTAGCCTGCCAGGCTCCTCTGTCCATGGGATTCTCCAGGCAAGAATACTGGAGTGGATTGCCATTACCTTCCCTGGCCAGGGATCAAACCCACAACTCCTGCATTGGAAGGTAAAGTATTAACCACTGGACTGTCAGGAAAGTCCCCCACATCATTAACTTGGGGCCAGCAATGTAGCTTCTGTTCTCTTCAAGTTGTTCAATTTATTCTTCTTAAAATGTCAAACCCTCTATATGTTCACACACACAATGGTTTGTCTTGTGGTTTAAGGCCATCTACTTACTTCCTGTGCCATCAGTGGGCCAGTGATAGTTTCAGGGAGTGATCAGCGGAAGCTGGATGTGAATATAGTCTATTCTCTCCTTGGGTTTCCAACCTATGCTCTTCTTAGGTTTTAAAATGAATTTATACATTTAAATATTAGAGGCCTGTTTGAAACAGAAATATATAACATTTTTAGAATAGCTTGGCTTTAAGATCCACAAATAATTCAAAAGCTTTTTAATAATTAAAGGCCTCAACCTTCTCCCTCATGAAAAATTTAGCCAGAATTCCTAATGAAACAAAGTGATTTGAAATTTAACTCATATAACATAGGATTAAATGTTTTCAAACCAGGTTGCTCAAAAAGATCCCAAAGGCCTAAATAATTCATTGGCAGCCAAGAATTGGACATCATTTCTAAACCCCAAGAGGAGTTGAGCTGAATGAGTGGAGAAATAATACATAAAGTTAGACACAGCTTGGTGGGGCCTTCCCAAGAAGGCAGCCCAGTAACACCTCACCCCACACAGCAGAAACAGCGATTCATCATCTTATGGTACTATCTTTTCTATTTTAGAATAGCATTTAACAAGCTTATTTTAGAATATGATTCATTATCATTTTTAGGAAATTTAAAGGCCTTAAAATTTCTCCATATTGTGTGTGATTACACTTAATTAAAGTTCACATCTTTCGCAGAAAGGTGGGACATTGGTTCTAATTTTAAATACTAGTGTGATTGAGAGCATAATGCATGAGACCCAGGTTCTATTTCTGACTTGGTCATTACTTTTCTGGCTTTTCTGAAATGCCTCCATTTTTCCATCCCCCCTAGTTGGGCAGAGTTCATTATAAATTGGCAGAGTTCATGACAACAAATTATGTCATCAGCATTGGTGAAACTATCAAGTCCATACTGTATAGTAGACATCATTTGCTAAAAATACAATAGCAAACAAGAAAGGCTTGTTCCTAATCTCACAGAGCTTATGTTTGCTCTAAATATGTTAACTGCTATCCAGTCACCTATAGGACACTTTCAGGAACCACTAAAGATACACAAAGTCACTAAGTCAACCAAGTCAACAAATATTTGTTGAATATTGACAACACGCAAGGCATTGTTATAGATGCAATGAGAGAAAAAAATGTCTCTCACCCAACCTACGTTGCCAGAGGACAGAGATCATATCATTGTGCTCTGTGTCCTCAAAGTCTAGCAGAGTGCCCGGTACTCAGCAGATGTCCAATATGTAATTGTTGAATGACAAAGAGAGGGAGTTTGTGAGGGAAAAAAAATCATAAGTCCTACTCTCAAGGGATTAGAATCTAATGTGCTTGAAATGGATCAACTACAATAAATCACAGAATGTTATATTACAAAAAAACATGAAAGATACAAAAGAAATAAGAGCATAAACTCAAACAGATAGTTGTACACCAAAGTTCACAGTAACATTATTCACAATGGTTAAAGGCAGAAACAACCCAAATGTTCATCAATAGAGGAATGGGATAAATAAAATGTGATATATTCATACAGTGGAATATTATTCAGCCTTAATAAGGAAGTTAATTCTGATACATGATGCAATATACATGAACCTTGAAGACATTACAGTGAAGTCAGATACAAAAGGACATATATTGTGTGATTCCACTGACATGAGGTACCTAGAATAGGCAAATTCATAGAGGCAGAAAGTAGAGTGATAGTTATCAGGGACTGGAGAGAGAAGGAATGGAGGTAGAGTTCAATGGGTACAGAGTTTCTGCTGGGGATGAAAAGAAAGTTCTGGAACTGGGCAGTAGTGATGGTAATTATACAACATGAATGTACTTAATGCCACTGAACTATACACTTGAAAATATTTAAAATGGCAAATGCTACATTTTGCCACAATAAAAAAATAATGATAGTTATAAAAAGGCATAAAGGAGTTTGGAAGGCAGTGACAGCATCTGCAGGGCTCCTAGAAGCAGTATCATGTGAGCTAGCTCTTCCTCTTAATGCCTACAAATCAAAGTTTTCACTGATAACAGTAAGAAGCAAGCATTTGTTTTCATATGGTTCACCACTTTTCTGTGACTCCTTCTTATATAAAAAACTGGTGAGAGCAGCTGTTCCTGGGGAGATGAGTTGGAAGTCCAAAGGATTAGGGACCTAATGGCCTGGGGTAGGAAATACTTACACTTCACTACACATTTATTCCTTTTTTTTATCATGTACATTTATTCCTTTTTTAAAAAAAAAACTAATATTTAACAAGTGATGCTGGGAAAACTGGTCAACCACTTGTAAAAGAATGAAACTCGAACACTTTCTAACACCATACACAAAAATAAACTCAAAATGGATTAAAGATCTAAATCTAAGACCAGAAACTATAAAACTCCTAGAGGAAAACATAGGCAAAACGCTCTCTGACGTAAATCATAGCAGGATCCTCTATGACCCACCTCCCAGAGTAATGGAAATAAAAGCAAAAATAAACAAATGGGACCTAATTAAACTTAAAAGCTTTTGCACAGTGAAGGAAACTATAAGCAAGGTGAAAAGACAGCCTTCAGAATGGGAGAAAATAATAGCAAATGAAGCAACTGACAAAGAATTAATCTCAAAAATATACAAGCAACTCCTACAGCTCAATTTCAGAAAAATAAACAACCCAATCAAAAAATGGGCCAAAGAACTAAACAGACATTTCTCCAAAGAAGACATACAGATGGCTAACAAACACATGAAAAGATGCTCAACATCACTCATTATCAGAGAAAGGCAAATCAAAACCACAATGTGGTACCATCTCACGCTGGTCAGAATGGCTGCTATCCAAACGTCTACAAATAATAAATGCTGGAGAGGGTGTGGCGAAAAAGGAACCCTCTTACCCTGTTGGTGGGAAGGCAAACTAGTACAGCCTCTGTGGAGAACAGTGTAAAGATTCCTTTAAAAACTGGAAATAGAGCTGCCATACGACCCAGCAATCGTACTACTGGGCATACACACTGAGGAAACCAGAACTGAAAGAGACACGTGTACCCCAATGTTCATTGCAGCACTGTTTACAATAGCCAGGACATGGAAGCAACCTAGATGTCCATCAGCAGACAAATGGATGAGAAAGCTGCGGTACATATACATAATGGAACATTACTCAGCTATTAAAATGAATGCATTTGAATCAGATCTAATGAGGTGGATGAAACTGGAGCCTATTATACAGAGTGAAGTAAGTCTGAAAAAAAAACACCAAAACAGTATATTAACGCATATATATGGAATTTAGAAATATGGTAACGATGACCCGATATGTGAGACAGCAAAAGAGACACAGATGTAAAGAACAGACTTTTGAACTCTGTGGGAGAAGGCGAGGGTAGGATGATTTGAGAGAATAGCACTGAAACATGTATATTATCATACGTGAAATAGATCGTCAGTCCAGGTTCAATGCATGAGACAGGGTGCTCAGGGCTGGTGCACTGGGATGACCCTGAGGGATGGGATGGGGAAGGAGGTGGGAGGGGGGTTCAGGATGGGAACACATGTACACCCATGGCTGATTCATGTGAATGTATGGCAAAAACCACCACAATATTGTAAAGTAATTAGCCTCAAATTAAAATTTAAAAAAACTAATATTAAAACAAATTTCAAAACAAATGACTTCTGATCATCTTTACAAAGATTCCCTAAATGTGGTCTGAAAAAGACACCCATTTCCTATCCTCCTTTTATTCAAAATGAAAGTGAAAGTTGCTCAGTCATGTCTGACTGTTTGTGACCCCAGTCCATGGATTTCTCCAGGCCAGAATACTGGAGTGGGTATCCTTTCCCTTCTCCAGGGGACCTTCCCAACCCAGGGATCGAACCCATGTCTCCCGCATTGCGGGTGGATTCTTTACCAACTAAGCCATAAGAGAAGCCCAAGAATACTGGAGTAGGTAGCCTATCCCTTCTCCAGCGGATCTTCCCGATCCAGGAGTTGAACTGGGGTCTCCTGCATTGCAGGTGGATTCTTTACCAACTGACTTCAAAATAGCCTATGTTCCAAGTCAGAAGCATTTATCAGATAGCTACCAAAGCATCTTTCCAATATGAAACTCTAACTCTCTCTTATTAGGACATAATATTTATAATTTGGAATCTCCCTCTCTTCTAATCACCCTTCAAAATACAAATATAAAGAACTAGTAACATCAAATTATGCAGATGGTATAACTTTAACTACCACCACTTCCTTCCAGACACTATTAAGTCAAGGTCTTTGTCCGGCTCTTTTATGTTCTATGTTTTAATTTTGGATTCCTTTCTAATAATTTGTACTTTATCAATGTATTGGGCATAGCTTGTTTGTGATGGCAATGCCACAGGTTAAAGTATCAATTTCATTAGACTCTTTATAGCCAGCTAGATATGGCCAGGTAACTAAATTCTAGCCCGTGAGAAGTACTGTGTTATTCTCTAGAAGATTCCTCAGGCAGAAGACACACACATTCGCCCTTCCCTTTGCCTCCTTCCTGGAAGTGACTTTGAGGATAGAAGGCATGTGCTGAGAATGCAGACAGGATGTGGGGTCATTGACAGGATCCTGAAGCTCCCATACAATCTTGCTCCCTCCTACTCTTTTATGTGGTGGAAGAAACCACTGTGCAGACAGCCATTGTTATCTGGAGATTCTGTTACATGCTGTTTACATAAGCGCTTTCTGTCTATTCCTCTCTCCATCCCCTGCATATTCGTTCTTCTTCATGCTGTAATACACTCTCTGTTTTCCGGAAACTTTAGCTGTCCTGCACACTACACGTTTCAGATCCCTTCAGTCTGTTGCTCAGGGACACTACTAGGTGTTCTCCTCTGCCTCTGACTGCTGTAGCTGTTTTATCAGCCCCTTCCTGCTGTCCTCCACACAAAATGTTCTGCTACCTTACAGCTGGTTTCCTCTGAGAATGTCAGCTCCAAGAGGTCAGAGCTGTCCTATCAATTCACAGCTATGTTCCTAGAACTTAGAACAGTGCTTGACTTCTAGTAACTACTCCATAACTATTCCATTGAGTTCACTCAGCAAATATTGAGCACCTCGTATATGCCAAGCACCTTTCTAAGCACCCAGGACATCTCAGTAAATGAAACAGATAAAAATCACTTCCTTGGGGCATTTACATTATAGTGTGGGAGAAAGAAAAGTAAACAACCAACATTAAGTCAATCAATCACCCAATATTTTAAAAAATGAAACTTAATCCAGTATGTTATTAGGGAAGAGGTGCTGTGGAAAACCAGAACAGGGCAAAGGAGGTTGGGGTCCCATGATGACAAGATTGGCTGTAGGGAAATGGGGCAAAAGTTTTAAATAAAGAAAGGGGTAAGAGTTGGCCCTTTGAGAAGGTACCATTTGAGCAAAGACTTAAAGGTGGTGAGGAAGAAAACCATTCAAATATACCAGGGAAGAGCAGTTCAGGCAATTAGTACAATAAGGGAACAACTAGTGTGAAGGTCAAGTGGCTTCAAAAAATAGCATGAGTAAGGTGAATGAGCCCAGAAGAGAGTGAGCAGGTAGGAGAGGGGAGCAAGAAGAGGTCAAAGAGATCTTGAACCGGGCAGGTCAATCTCAGTCTTTTGGCTGCTATTTTGAGTGACATGGGGCAGGACAGGAAAAGGACAAGATACGGTTTTTATTTTAGGAGAACACTCTGACTGTTGAGAACAGATTATAAGGGACCAAAAATGAAAACAAGGAGAAATGCAACATTTAGGGAAGAAATAGTTAAAACCTTGGACCAGGATATAGAAAAGGATGGGGAAAATGACTGGATTCTACATACAGTTAGTGGGGGGTAGGGGTGAGCCAACTGAATATGGAGTATGGAAAATAGAAAATGACTTCTAGGATGACTCCAGGTTTTTAGTCTGGGCAGCTGGAAGAATGGTGTTGCCATTAACTGAAATAGGGAAAGCTGTGTGTGGACCAGGCTGGGAAGGAGGATTTTAGGGGCTACATGAGATGATCACTAGACATTCGAGTGGAGGTGTCCACCAGACCACTGTGTGTACACATTTGAAATTTGAAAAAGTTCTGGGCTAGGAGTATAAACTGTGGAGTCATCATGAATATATGAAAAAAGAGCTCTGGACCATGATGAAACATGTTTTTCTTTCTTCAAGGAATTCTTTCATTTTGTAATTGCAGAAATGTCTTCCAAAGAGTGTGAACAAGACCACTTATCAAGAAAACAAGTCCAAAACCTCTGTAATTCTTTCCATTCCTTCATTTTAAAGCATCGTATCTCAAAATGTGGTCTGCAGACAGTGAAGGACAGGGAAGCCTGGCATGCTGCAGTTCACTGGGTTGCAAAGAGTTGGCCATGACTTAGCTACTGAACAACAACAATATCCCCTGAATCAAAATAAAGCTGACTTTTGTAATCAGCACACTTAATTATTCACACACATACTCAAATCTGAAAACCACCTACTCTGTGTATGTAACTCTGTGGCATGGAGGGAGTGTCATTTGGAAAGTTCCACTTTCATAAGTGGGTTGCACTTGATGGGCACAGCCTAGGGAGAATCACTAGGAACCCCTGATATACAATGCATGGTATAATAGGCTGACACATGTTGCATGGGATTTATCAATACTCAATCAAATAAATGTCTGGTCAATATTCTGAATCATTTTCTGCATCATCTCCACAGCAACCTTCAGCCTAGGCCTTTGTGATGGGTCTCTCTTGCTACCAGTTATAACGACTTTGGTTCCAATAAGCATGAAGCTTCATGACAGAAGCCTTCATGACAGAAGCTGCTGTTTCTCAGCCATATCTGATTCTCTGGTGTCAACATTTAGAATCCTGTATTCCTATGATAGTTTTTAAGTTCTTTGTAATCTCAATTTTTTTTATTATTTTTCACTTGCTGATGAAGTTTAAGAACATTACATGACTATATACTATAATCTAGTATAGACTATATACTACAGTCTAATATAGACTATATACTACAGTCTAATATAGGCTATATACTATAATCTAATATAGGCTATATACTATAATCTAATGAACTGAAAAGTCCTTACAAAGTAATTGGTTACTCACAGAAACAAACATAGCAGATACTTGAAAGGATTAGCCAGGTACCTTTCAGGGAAATGCAAGTTCCAGGAGATTGTGCAAACCAATTTAACAGATTTCTTGATTAATCATTTTTAGGCCTAGATTAACCTGTAGTAACTAAGGAATATATCTGAAATGTCTGGACCAGGGATGCCATAAACCCAAAGATCTCTTCAAGCAGTTTGTCACAACGTCTGGCAGCTGTGGGCTTTGCTCATGCACATTTTCTGCCTGACCGTTTTGGAATTCCTACCCTAGACCAGTTGTTCTCATACGAGATCCTGGAGCTACTCTTTCAATCTCCTATGTCAAAAAGAAAAAGAAAAAACCTGACTCATGCTATGGAGAATTTGGTATCAGAGAATTTTTAGAAAGTAATTTGTGTGTGTGTTTGTGTGCTAAGTCACTTCAGGCATGTCCGACTCTTTGTGACACTATGGACTGTAGCCCACCAGGCTCCTCTGTCCATGAGATTTCCCAGGCAAGAATACATGAGTGGGTTGCCATGCCCTCCTCCAGGGGATCTTCCTGACCCAGGGATCAAACCTGCGTCTCTTATGTTTCCTGCATGGCAGGCAAGTTCTTAACCCACTAGCGCCACCTGGGAAGCCCAGAAAGTACTTAGACCGCTTTTTAAATGATAAAACCCAAATGTGTGGTGTCTGAATGGGCTTCCCTGGTGGCTCAGATGATAAAGAATCTGCCTGCAATGCAGGAGACCAGGGATCAAACCCTGGGTTGGGAATCCCCTGGAGAAGGAAATGGCAACCCACTTCAGTATTCTTGCCTGGAGAATCCCATGGACAGAGGAGCCTGCAACTCCATAGGGTTGCAAAGAGTCAGATACCTCCAGTGGTATGTGAAGGGCTTAGTTTACAAAACCCTATGTATTTCTGACTTCAGTTCTGCTTGACAAAAGGTTTGTGTTTTAAATTATAGTTGTCACTTTCATTTGTCTTGATTCTAAACTAATATCATACTATGTTTTTATGATTTTTTTTGTACAAAACACAATCAAATTTGATTGATAGGTGCACTTAAATTCAGCACTAAAATCTAATGTAGAGAGACTGAAAATCCAGAACTGAAATTGGAAACTATCGGTTCAGCTCAGTTCAGTCACTCAGTTGTGTCTGACTCTTTGTGACCCCACGAATTGCAGCACGCCAGGCCTCCCTGTCCATCGCCAACTCCCGGAGTCTACTCAAACCCATATCCATCGAGTCCGTGATGCCATCCAACCATCTCATCCTCTGTTGTCCCCTTCTTCTCCTGCCCTCAATCTTTCCCAGCATCAGGGTCTTTTCAAATGAGTCAGCTCTTTGCATCAGGTGGCCAAAGTATTGGAGCTTCGGCTTCAACATCAGTTCTTCCAATGAACACCCAGGACTGATCTCCTTTAGGATGGATTGGTTGGATCGCCTTGTAATCCAAGGGACTCTCAACAGTCTTCTCCAACACCACAGTTCAAAAGTATCAATTCTTTGGTGCTCAGCTTTCTTTATAGTCCAACTCTCACATCCATACATGACTACTGGAAAAACCATAGCTTTGACTAGATGGACCTTTGTTGGCAAAGTAATGTCTCTGCTTTTTAATATGCTATCTAGGTTGGTCATAACTTTCCTTTCAAGGAGTAAGCGTCTTTTAATTTCATGGCTGCAATCACCATCTGCAGTGATTTTGGAGCCCAGACAAATAAAGTCAGCCACTGTTTCCACTGTTTCCCCATCTATTTGCCATGAAGTGATGGGACCAGATACCATGATCTTAGTTTTCTTAATGTTGAGCTTTAAGCCAACTTTTTCACTCTCCTCTTTCACTTTCATCAAGAGGCTCTTTAGTTCTTCTTCACTTTCTGCCATAAGGGTGGTGTCATCTGCATATCTGAGGTTATTGATAGTTCTCCCGGCAATCTTGATTCCAGCTTGTGCTTCCTCCAGCCAGCGTTTCTCATGATGTACGCTGCATATATAAGTTAAATAAGCAGGGTGACAATATATAGCCTTCACGTACTCCTTTTCCTATTTGGAACCAGTCTGTTGTTCCATGTTCAGTTCTAACTGTTGCTTCCTGATCTGCATACAGGTTTCTCAAGAGGCAGGTCAGGTGGTCTGGCATTCCCATCTCTTGAAGAATTTTCCACAGTTTATTGTGATCCACACAGTCATAGGCTTTGGCATAGTCAATAAAGCAGAAATAGATGTTTTTCTGGAACTCTCTTGCTTTTTCGATGATCCAGTGGATGTTGGCAATTTGATCTCTGGTTCCTCTGCCTTTTCGAAAACCAGCTTAAACATCTGGAAGTTCACGGTTCACGAATTGCTGAAGCCTGGCCATAAGGAACCACAATTATGTGCTTATGGGAGAGCCCAAGTCTAAGGTCACTGGCCTGTAACATCTCCCAAATGGGCTCAGACCAGACATTTGTCACCCAAAGAGGACAGAACCCAGGAGGTGCAGAGTCAGAAAATGCTGACTCTGATGACCCACTGGCACTGTCCACTGTCCTAAGTACCTGGACTCTGGTCCTGGTGGAGGAAAGCACATGGAGGCCCCAGTCAGACATTAGTTGGAGGATGAGGTTCCTTGGGGAAGTCACTCCTCTTCTCTGAATGTAAACCAGAAGGAGAAGCAGCATTAAATAAGGAAACATTCACTTTTCCTAAACTCATGAGCTTATGACTCTGGACAGGCAGCAAGTTTGTAAGTTACGTCATTTTTAAAAAATTTTCCACTGCTTACTATTAAACAGGTCAACAAGGACTGCATATATATTAGGCTACCCCTTAAACTTTTATCCTTCACTAATTTAAATAGGGGCTTCCCTGGTGGCTCAGTGGGTAAAAGAATCTGCCTGCAATGTTGGAAACCTGGGTTCGATCCCTGGGTTGGGAAGATCCGCTGGAGAAGGAAATGGCAACCCACTCCAGTGTTCTTGCCTGGAGAATCCCTTGGGCAGAGATGCCTGGTGGGCTGCAGTCCATGGGGTCACACAGAGTCGGACATGATTGAGCCACTAACACTTTTTAATTTAGATGGTACTGCATTCAGATCTTGTTTCCTCCTGGGAGGTGTTGGATCTTATTTCCAAAATTGTGAGGTAGAGTGTTTCCATTCTTCTTCTACACAAGATAAGTAGGAAGCACGTGGTCATGAAAAATACTGGGACCAGTATGGAGCATGTTGAGACCAAATACATGTGCCAGGGTACATCACAGTTTCTGGGAAACCCTTTTTATACCACTTGGCAGGGTGGCATTTTGTCTTTTCAGTTAGAGTAACAGTTCCTATGGGGCTTTCCCAATGGCTCAGTGGTAATGAATCTGCCTGCCAATGCAGGAGACGAAGGAGAGGCAGATTCAATCCCTGGACTGGGAACATCCCCTGGAGTAGGAAATAGCAACCCGCTCCAGTATTCTTGCCTGGGAGAATCCCATGGACAGAAGAGCCTGGAGCACTACCGGCCAAAGGGTCACAAACAGCCAGACACAACTGAGCATGCACACAATGTCAATGCCTACAGTCCCTACACTGCAGGCAACCTGTTGTTTTTTTGTTCTGTTGCATTAGGCAGTCACTAAGTATCTGTTGGTCATGATCGATGCAAACCAGAAAAGAAGAAAAATAAAGCTGTCCTATTATGTGTCCATTTCCAAGCCTGCAAACAGCAGGAGATGCTGTCCTGGAGGTTTGGTAGAAGAGCTGCAGTGTGTGGTTTACCTATATGGCTAACCTGGGAGCTGTAAACAGGGAGAAAAATATAATGCAACAAAATGTTCTCAACACTTATTTACTTAGAAGAAATTGCGATGTACAAGTTATCCATAGAGTCTTCTAAATTGTATGTTATTAAATATGTTGCCAAGGAAATAAATTCTTTTGTTGCATATTCTGAGAAAACAGCTTTTAAACAAGATGCCAAGAGGAAGGAAAGAAAAGGGAAAGGATATTTGGCAAAACATCCTTGTTAAAATGCCAACTGCCATGTCCTCTTTACTTTATAGCTGTTTAAAGATGATGGAGACAACAAAAACTAATAGTCCCTAAATATTTCAAACTATATATTTGTATGTAGAATTATACAATATTGCCTTATTCAGCAATTCTCTTTACAACAGCTATATAAGGCAATTCACAGAAATGCCTCAAGGGGATCTCTAACTGCTCTAGCAAAAACTAGGAAAATAACTGACTTCCTCCATAGGAATATCTTTAGTAAAATGGCAACCCACTCCAGTACTCTTGCCTGGAAAATCCCATGGATGGAGGAGCCTGGTAGGCTACAGTCCATGGGGTCTCAAAGAGTCAGATACGAGTGAGTGACTTCACTTTCACTTTTCACTTTCACGCTTTGGAGAAGGCAATGGCAACCCACTCCAGTGTTCTTGCCTGGATAATCCCAGGGACGGGGGAGCCTGGTGGGCTGCTGTCTATGGGGTCGCACAGAGTCGGACACAACTGAAGCGACTTAGCAGCAGCAGCAGCAGCAGTTGACTATGAACCTGGCTAACAATATTCTGTGTTTACTGGAAATACAGATGCAATGCTTCAAGCCATAGGGAGAAAGATGGGCAGTTAGACTCTCTCTCTCTGACAACCCATAAGAGGCAGAAACAAAAGCTAATATGCAGCAACATCATCACCATCCTAAGGCCAGACAAGGATGGATGCAGTCAGAGGCTGTTGACAGGCTTCCCTCTCCGGGTCCTGCCTCCTTGACCTTCTCCCTGGCCCATGATGCCCTTCCATTACCATCTACCATCACTCTCCAAGGTCCAGGCTTGCATCATTTCTCCCTTGAACTCAGGCAGCTATCTCCTACCTGTCTGGACTCCCTGCCTCCAGTCGCCTTCCACGTGGCTGCCATGAGACTGAACTTTCCATCAGTCTACAGCCTTAACTAGCTTCATTCCTCCATGTTTGTAGCTCCTGGAGAGCAGGAACACTGTCCTTCTCACTCTTCTGTTTCCAGTGCTGGCATAGCTCCTGGCAAACAGTAGGTCTTCAGTAATTGTTGGTCAAATAGAGAATGAAGTGTGATAAGCAAACCCCTCCACAAGCTGGCCCCCCTGATCATCACAGTCTCATTTCCCACTAGCCCTGCAAATGTCTCAGCCATTCTGAACTGTTCTGTCTTCCCAAACACATCGTGCATGTTCACATTTCTAATCTTCAATGAAGCTGCTCTCTATTTAATATTCCTCACCCATTTCTGTTCTGTCACTGCCTAACTTACCTGGTGACGTTCAGACTGATACACACTAAATGAATGAATGAACTCACGACTCTCAGAAGCACCTGGCCTCTCCTCCTGCATCTCACTGGCAGGGCTTCCCTGTCAAACTCTTCTCCCTGTCTCACTCCTTCCTGTCAAAAATCATATCCCACCACATCCTCACATTAACTAAAACAAGCTCTGTGACCCTGAACCAGACTCAGTTTTCTTATTTGTTTAAAAATGTGGCCGGGAGACAGATTCTAGAGCGGTGTCAGCTTGGGTCTAATGTTTCTAATACTTTCATTCTTATTTCTCCCACTTTATGATGGAGGATCTGGAAATGAGAAAGTATATCATATGTTCAGGAAACAGAAGAATAATTCAACACTTAGGAAGCACTGTGTGTATGAAGCAGCAGCAGGAAAGGCAACCATAAAAGGGACGTTTGGGCTGGATTATGAATATGTCCATTAGTCATACTTCATTCCGTATCATTTAACAAGAAAAAATAGCTAATGGGGAAAGAGGTGTGTGTGTGTGTGTGTGCGTATGTGTATGTGTGTCTGTGTGTGTGTGAAAGACAGAGACAATCCCATCTGAGACATTTAGCTCCCAAGGAAATTGAGCTGAGCAGCCAGTGGAAGGTGCATACCTCTGGAATTTTGTTTACAACTCCAGCAGGACTCAGTCACTGCAGGCTTCTTCAGGCAAGCCTGGTGCAATGCAGAGATTGCCTGAAGAAGAACCAGAGCTAGAGACCTAAACCTCCCAAGAACTGAGAATCACGCTGCTCAAAGAGCCCCCAAATCCTGCTTCATCTTGGATCCAATCCCAGCAGCTGACACAAGCAAGCAAACATTATATCTGAATAGGTGGTTCCTACTAAGGCAGATTTAATGGGGGAGAAATGACAATGCTTGGGTAGATCCATTTAAAGGGAAGAAATATGCTTCAGCATCAGTTACTATTTAGTGACTATTGAAGGAAAAGAACCATGCTCCAAGAACTCTATGCCCAGCCAGAATATCATTTAATGGAAGCTAGTGAGTCCTCTCACTGGTGAGTCCCCTCCCCCTGAGACTATCCTCACTTTGCCTGCACCTGAGTTGAGTAACAAACCTGTAAATTACTTGCTATCATGGCTCTGGCATGAATATCTTTAAAGGAGGAAAGAGCAAGTCCAGGAGTGAGAAGTATCAAACCACAAAGCAGGTGAAAGAAAAGCATTTTCAAACATAAAAGGATTCAGAATTTATACCACCCATACACATTTTCTGAGGAAATCGTGCTAAAGCATAAGAAACAATGACAATCCATGAATCTAGTAAAATACATAGTTATGTCAAAATACATGGTGGTATTATGTTTACATAATAAGAGACAGCCCACTTCTCAAGAGGCAGAATGGAAACCAAAAGGGTGAATAATATCTTCAAAGTCCTGAGAGAAGATAACTATCGATTTATACCTGCATATCCAACTAAACTGTTTTTCATTAACTAGGACATTTTCAGATAAACAAAAACTGCAAGAGTTTGCCATCAGGAAAACTTAATGAAGGAATCTTATAAGAATATACTTTAGGAAGAAAGAAAATGACCCTAAAAGAATGTTAAGAGACAAGAATGAAAAATGAGCAAAGATATTTTAAAATATCTAAACAAATTGTTAAATCTAGACATATTATCTGTAACTATAATAATGTTTAAGAGTTTAAAAAAAGATACAACTAAAATACTAACCAAGAAGAGTAAATAATTTGATGGGAGATGATCAAAGTTCACAACCTTCTATTATTTAGCACGGAGTGTTAAGATACTGATTAACTTTAGACTTCTTGAAGTTAAATATAAATGGAAAAAATCCAGATGTAATCTTGAAATAAAAAACATGTCTAACTTCTAAACAATTAGAAAAAAGGAATGAAAGAATAATTACTAAAAATGAGAAAGAAAAAATGACAAATAAAAAGCATGGAGACCATTAAAACAAATCCAAATACACTCTAAATTCCATTGAATGTTTTTTAATATTTATTTATTTATTTATTTGACTGCTCCAGGTCTTAGTTGTGGCATGTGGGATCTTCAGATGCAGTGTGCAAACTCCTAGTTTGGCATGTGGGATTTACTAATTCTCCTGATCAGTGATTAAACACGGGCCCCCTGCATATGGAGCAGGGAGTCTTAGCCACTGGATCACCAAGGAAGTGCCCCACTGAATGTTAATGAATAAAGCTTCCCAGTTAAAAGAGATTGTCAGGCAGATTTTTTCCAGCTATCTATTACTCACAAGAAGCATACCTAAAAAATGAAGACAGAGGAAAGTTAAATTTAAAAGGAAGAAATATATATTTATTTCAGGAAAATACAGAGAATTGAGTGAAAATCAAAGTACCACAAATTTTGTCAGACATGATAGAAGTATTACTTAAAGGGAAAGGTACAACTTTAAATACTTACCTATTTAAAAAAAAAAAAATCTGAAAATTAGGAACTTAAGTTGAACTAGGGGCATCCCCTGTGGCTCAGCTGGTAAAGAATCCGCCTGCAACAAGGGAGGCCTGGATTCTATCCCTAGGTTGGGAAGATCCCTTTGAGAAGGGAAAGGCTATCCACTCCAGTATTCTCTACACATGGACATCACCAGATGGTCAACACTGAAATCAGATTGATTATATTCTTTGCAGCCAAAGATGGAGAAGCTCTATACAGTCACCAAAAACAAGACTGGGAACTGACTGTGGCTCAGATTATGAACTTCTTGTTGCCAAATTCAGACTTAAATTGAAGAAAGTAGGGAAAACCACTAGACCTTTCAGGTATGACCTAAATCAAATCCCTTACAACTATACAGTGGAAGCGACAGATAGATTCAAGGGATTAGATCTGATAGACAGAGTGCCTGAAGAACTATGGATGGAGTTTCATGATATTGTACAGAAGGCAGTGATTAAGACCATCCCCAAGAAAAAGAAATGCAAAAAGGCAAAATGGTTGTCTGAGGAGGACTTACAAACAGCTATGAAAAGAAGAGAAGCAAAAGGCAAAGGAGAAAAGGAAAGATATACCTATCTGAACTCAGAGTTCCAAAGAGTAGCAAGGAGAGATAAGAAAGCCTTCCTCAGTGATCAATGCAAAGAAATAGAGGAAAACAACAGAATGGGAAAGACTAGAGATCTCTTTAAGAAAATTAGAGATACCAGGGAACATTTCATGCAAAGATGGGTACAATAAAGGACAGAAATGGTATGGACCTAACAGAAGCAGAAGATATTAAGAAGAGGTGGCAAGAATACACAGAAGAACTATATAAAAAAGATCTTTATGACACAGATAATCACAATAGTGTGATCGTTCATCTAGAGCCAGACACCCTGGAATGCAAAGTCAAGTGGGCGTTAGGAAGCATCAGTGTGAACAACGCTAGTGGAGGTGATGGAATTCCAGTTGAGCTACTGCAAATTGTGAAAGATGATGCTGTGAAAGTGCTGCACTCAATATGCCAGCAAATTTGGAAAACTCAGCAGTGGCCACAAGACTGGAAAAGGACAGTTTTCATTCCAATCCCAAAGAAAGGAAATGCCAAAGAATGCTCAAACTACTGCACAATTGCACTCATCTCACATGTTAGCAAAGTAATGCTCAAAATTCTCCAAGCCAGGCTTCAACAGTACGTGAACCGTAAACTACCAGATATTCAAGCTGGATTTAGAAAAGGCAGAGGAACCAGAGATCAAATTGCCAACATCCACTGGATCATTGAAAAAGCAAGAGAGTTTCAAAAAAAATCTACTTCTGCTTTATTGATTATGCCAAAGCCTTTGACTGTGTGGATCACAACAAACTGGAAAATTCTTAAAGAGAGGGGAATACCAGACCCCCTGACCTGCCTCCTGAGAAATCTGTATGCAGTTCAGGAAGCAACAATTACCACTGGACATGGAACAACAGACCAGTTCCAAATAGGAAAAGGAGTACATCAAGGCTGTATACTGTCACCCTGCTTATTTAACTTATATGCAGAGTACATCATGAGAAACGCTGGGCCAGATGAAGCACAAGCTGGAATCAAGATTGCCGGGAGAAATATCAATAACCTCAGATATGCAGACGACACCACCCTTATGGCAGAAAGCAAAGAACTATAGAGCCTCTTGATGAAAGTGAAAGAGGAGAGTGAAAAAGTTGACTTAAAACTCAACATCCAGAAAACTAAGATCATGGCATCTGGTCCCATCACTTTATGGCAAATAAATGGGGAAACAGTGGAAACAGTGACAGACTTTATTTTTTGGAGCTCCAAAATCGCTGCAGATGGTGACTGCAGCCATGAAATTAAAAGACGCTTGTTCCTTGGAAGAAAAGTTATGACCAACCTAGACAGCTTATTAAAAAGCAGAGACTACTTTGCCAACAAAGGTCCATCCAGTCAAAGCTATGGTTTTTCCAGTAGTCATGTATGGATATGAGAGTTGAACTATACAGAAAGCTGAGTGCCAAAAAATTGATGCTTTTGAACTGTGGTGTTGGAGAAGACTCTTGAGAGTCCCTTGAACAGCAAGGAGATTCAACCAGTCCATCCTAAAGGAAATCAGTCCTGAATATTCATTGGAAGGACTGATGTTGAAGCTGAAACTCCAAAACTTTGGCCACCTGATGCAAAGAACTGACTCATCAGAAAAGACCTTGATGCTGGGAAAGATTGAAGGCTAGAGGAGAAGGGGACGGCAGAGGATGAGATAGTTGGATGGCATCACTGACTCAATCGACATCAGTTTGAGTAGGCTCCAGGAAGTTGGTGATGGACAGGGAGGCCTGGTGTGCTGCAGTCCATGGGGTCACAAAGAATCGGACAAGACTGAGCGACTGAACTGAATTGAAGTTGAACTAGAGACGTTTTCTTAAGAAAAGAATAACAGTATCTAAGTTGAAGAAAGATGAATAAAAGAACAAAAATTAATAGGATGAAAAATAAACATACAATGGAGAGTATCAATCAAATCAAAAACTTGATGTGTGCAAAAACTAAATAGAAAATCCTCTGGTAAGACTGATCAAGAATAAAGAGAGAATATGACAAAAAATATTAGGAATGAGGCAACAGACATAACTTTAGATAATGAGGAGAATATTTGAGAGGCTCTTATGAAAATTTTATGCCAATAAATTGGAAAAATTTAAATAAATAGACAAGTTTATAGAAATATGTATCTTACCAAACTGTTTTGAGGAGAAGAAAAATGACTCCATTCATAAAAAAGAATCAGAGCTTTAAATTCTCCTCACAGAGAAAACACTAAGTCTGCATAATTTTATATGTTAATCGTACCAAGCTTTCAAGTAATCAGATGTACCAATCTTATACAAACTCTACTAGAGAGGAGAAAAAGAGGAATGCTCCCCAATGTAGCCAATAATGGCAATGAAACTAAAAATAGAAGTACCATATGACCCAGCCATTCCACTTCTGAGTATCCAAAGGAAACAAAACCCTAACTTAAAAATATTCTCTGTACCCCCATGTTCACTGCATCATTATTTACATTAGCCACAATAAGGAAACAATCTAAGTGTCCATCAATGGATAAATGGATTTTTAAAATGTGCTGTATATAGATATAACGGAATATTATTCAGCACAAAAAAGAATGAAATTTTGCCATTTGGACCTACACAGATGGAGCTTTAAGGCATCATGCTAAGTAAAATAAGTCAGACATAGGAAGACAAATACCATATGACCCACATATTTTAAATCTAAAAAATAAAAATTAACAAAAAATCCAAAACTCATAGACACAGAGAACAAACTAGTAGTGAGGTGGTGGGGCAGGGGGCAGCATAAAATGAGTATACTAGTAATATCTACCTCCTTAGGCCCACTGTGAGATTTATAATCATCGCTTGAAACATTGTACATGCTCTGTAAAATACTGGCTACATGTCTTTACTCATATCACCACCATCTACTGGATAGCACTATCTTTCTCTTCCCATCACTACCATCTTCCTCCTCCCATTTATTTAAACTCTATCCTGGCTCAAAGGCCAATTCAAGTTATTCTTACATAAAAATCTTCACCAATTACTCCCTTCATTATCTCCCTCCACTACAGTACATAATTCTCAACCATGTAGGTGATGGGTAGAGAGTCACAGAGGTCTTAAGAGAATCTGACGGGGATAAAAAAAGTTTCTATTCATTAAGGTGCAGACACATACACACACGAGTTTGCACAAAACACCAAGGGATTCATGTCCCTCTGAAGCTCATCCAATTAAGAACCTCTGTCTTCTAGTCTATGTTTCCCCGTCACCCACACTTCTCTCTTGAGGCCATATTAACAAAAGCACAATGCTACACGAAGCTAGAAGGGGCATGGAGAGAAGCTAGTGAAGCTCGAGTCATACATAGAGAAACTGGCAAAGAGGTGAGGTGACTTACCAAGCCACCCACAACTATGAAGTAGGGAAATGGAGTCAGAACCTGTCTCCTGACACCTCACAAGGGTTCTTTGCAAAAGCGTGTTTGAATAACTTATTTCCCACTCATAGAACTCTAAAACCAAGAAATAATGTTAGCTCATTTTTCAGACAGGATGATGAACCCTTGGGGAATTTGTCCCCAGGTAATCAGACCAGAAATCACCAAGACACATTCTTCGAATAATTACTAGACATACCAGAAATATTATTATATTTTATTCTACAAGAATACTTTATTTTATTGTGCTTTGCAGATAACAGTGGTTTTTGTTTTTTGTTTTTTACCACTTAAAAGGTTTGTGGCAACCCTGAATTACCAGATGATGGTTAGCATTTTTTAGCAATAATTATTTTTTATTTAGGTATGCACGTTGATTTTTTTTTTTTTCTCAGTGGTAAAGAATCTGCCTGCCAATGCAAGAGATGCAGGAGCCGCTGCTGCTGCTAAGTCGCTTCAGTCGTGTCCGACTCTGTGCAACCCCATAGACGGAAGCCCACCAGGCTCCACTGTCCCTGGGATTCTGCAGGCAAGAACGCTGGAGTGAGTTGCCATTTCCTTCTCCAATGCATGAAAGGGAAAAGTGAAAGTGAAGTCGCTCAGTCGTGTCCGACTCTTAGCGACCCCAGGGACTGTAGCCTACCAGGCTCCTCCGTCCAAGGGATTTTCCAGGCAAGAGTACTGGAGTGGGGTGTCATTGCCTTCTCCGGATGCAGGAGACACGGGTTCTATCCCAGGTTCAGGAAGATCCCCTGGAGGAGGAAATGGCAATCCACTCCAGTATTCTTGCCCTGGAAAATCCCACAGATAGAGGAGCTGGCATGCTACAGTCCATGAGGTTGCAAAGAGTTGGACAAAACTTTAAGACTGAACACACACACACTGTTTTTTTTTTAAACATAATGCTATTGCACACTTAATACTAAAGTATTATGTAAACATATTTTATATGCACTGGGAAACAAAAAAAATTAGATGACTTGCTTTATTGCAATATTCACTTTCTTTGCAATGGGTTAGAATGAAAACTATAGTCTTTCCGAGTGGGGTATGCCTCTGCTTTCACTTCCTTGTGTTGAAATTCTCTGACTAGCTTTCTCTGAAGCAACACAAAACACAAAACTGCCCCAATTTTATTATTTGAAGGAGTTAACTTTGAAGCTTTCTCTAAAACCTTTCTATAACTGTAATAATCAAAGAATAGCATCATTTCTAGATCTTGGGCCAGAAAAGATACAACTGACATACAAAGATACAAATACAAATAAAGCCAATCTGCCATAATCTTTCATTCCCAGATCTGATCTCATAATGTAAATATCTTAAAAGTATTTTAAAATATATCTTCTATCTTCTTCCCTATAAGACATTTTTCCAGAACAGATAACAAATAGTAAAACAGTATATATTCTGCTCATTCTCTACCCTGCCTTAGAGTTCTCAAAGAAGTTTAATGGTAAGTGAAAGAAAAAAAAGAAAAGGAAAAGCATCATGAAAAACCTACAAAACACAATAATCAACCTCCACATTATTAAAAACTGATTAGCACTTGTGTAGTCACAGTCTCCTTGTGCGCACAGGAAGCTGTTTCACTATGTGGAGTCATACAACCAGCCTAGGAAATGAAATAAATGACTCAGGAAGAGGGGGAGGTTGGTAAACGGATACATCTGTCAAAAAATTCAATCAATAACCAGAAGAGAAAGTGCTTTATAAGAAAGTAATACTGGAGCATTGGAAGAGTATAGATTTTCTTTTATAGCTTTTTTTTTTTTAACTTCTTCTCACTTTAATTTTTTTTAAGAATGGCTTTCTTTCTTTCGTTCTTATTATTTTTTTGGCCTAGCTACATAGCATGTGGGATCTTAGTTTCCTGAGCAGGGATTGAATTCAGGCTCCCTGCTTTGGCAGCATGGAGTTTTAACCACTGGACCACCAAGGAGGTCCCCCAAAACATAGCTTTTTAACAGAAGAAAAGGATCATAGAGATGAATCGTAAAGGCCACCTAGTCAGAACCCTTCATTTTCCAGATGAATAAACTGAAGTCTGAGACTTAAAGCCTAATCCACAGGCTTTCTAGAGAAGGAAACCCAGGACCCACCATAGGAAGGGAGATTCCACAGCTGAAATCCACACTGTCTTGGATAATGAGGCAGTTGAAATGCCTGGAAAATGTCAAGAACATTATATCTATACCTTCTCAATAATGACTCCTAATTGGGCCTTCGGAAGAGTACACACATCACAAGCAACTGGATCTTCTGTGTAACCAGACACCCCGGGAGCTGGCTGAGACTGCCATGCACTCTTAGGATGCTGACAAGGACGCAATCACACACCTATTTGACACTAAGAGATCCTTTGCTTTGCTGTTTTCCTCTGGGAAGTAAAAACACTTAGAGAAAGAAAAGTGCAGGCTACAGAACTTACCATATGTAGAGTCATACTTTTAGGTTTCTATTTGTTGTTTTCATTTTTCACAGACATGTTGTACAAATACAGAAACAATTTGTTTCTGTACAAATTGTTTAGAAATAATTTTTGGCTAAGAAGCCCAAGAATTAATGTTTGGTATAGGACTAACTTCCCTGTGCATTCTTGATATTGCTCATATGGGAAATTTGGAAGAAAATTTTGATGGGCAGATCAATATATGTTCACACACAGTCTATGACTGCAAAGACAAGTTGAAGACTGGGTGGCAAAGCAGTTGCTTTTATTGAGGGGAAAAGAATTCAGGACTTAGTTACTTGATGTGGAGTAAATCCACTCTCAAGTTATTTACAAAAATTATTCAGATTTCATTGACTGAAAAAAAACAAAAAGATTTCTTACTCATTGCAATTTTACTTTTGTAAGTTAAAGTGTAACACAGAATGATAGTTTAATAAATGGATCTAAATTTTTTGTTATTGAATTCTTAAAGTGCAAATATCCATAAAATTCTGGAACTTTAGTTTTCCTTTTTATCTCACTCTTTCATTCTATACTGAACTCTAAATCACAAACCAATTTTATTCCCTTGGGATTTAATGATGCAGTCATGAGTGAAAACTACCAGCCAGGGGTCCTTACTTACCTTACAGGTGATAATAAGATTTTGGCAAATACAGTTTTCTGAAGTGGAACCACTGTGTATTTTACAGAGAACAAAACAACTTAAGTCAGTTCTAAAACACTACCATCATTTTTACTATCCTGAAATCCACTGTTTCTTCTAGGCAATAGCATAATGTTCAGTCTGCTTCTACACTAACTACACAAAACCTTAATTATATATCTTCTTCCCTTTTAAACAAAATGATAGATTTTTTGTGTGGATTTCTGATTAAACCGAACTACATGAATACACAGATTTTTATCTATGATTAAGAAAATTTCAAAATTAAATTTTCCCTTCAAGTACTTCCAAATTAAATTATAAATCAGTAAAAAAAAAAAAAAAATGAACCTTGTGGAAATAATGTAAGTGTTTTAAGAGTCTTTTCCTGCTATTGTATCAAATCACTGGAGCATTGAATTTCCTCGACAAAAATACTCAAAATAACTGTGTTCACAGAAGGACTAGAGAATGGTTGGATCATTCCCCATGATTTCTTTTACCAAAAGGGGCAACTGAGAAATGTTTAGAAAGGAAATCTGAGTTAATCAAAAGAATGAAGAAACTGCTTACAAAAATGTTTTACTGACCATCTAGCTATGTTTTGAGTGAACAAGAAAGGTACTACTTTTCCATCTTTAACCCTCCTGCCCTTGGCTGTGGGGAGGGGAATCTCCCTAATAGGTTCACTTTTGTTATTGTTTCTCAACGTTGCTACAAAAATAAAATCGTTGCTTTTTCTGTCCTGTCCCTCATCATTGCCTTTCTTGAGAGAAGTAAGTAAGGCTCCAGAGAATAGCTAAGATGGAAACTAGGATGGGGAAGAAGTATCTGGAAAGCAAGTAAAAGGAGCAGTATTATGCCATGTGAGTAAAAAGAGTAGTTTGGGGTCAGATCATTGACATCCAAGACCAAGAACAAGGTAGAGGAGTTTTTGAGGAGAAGAGTGACTTGGCTAAATCTGTGAAAGATAAATCTTCCAGACGAGCTCTAAGAGAGCAGGGAGGTAGGAAACTGCTAGGATGCTCCGGGATGGATCTCTGGGTACTAATCAAGGTCCTGGCAGGAAACAGGTAGTGGTTGAGCCGGGGAATTTCAGATTAACAAAGGGAATATTACAACAATGTGAACATGGTTTAAGGAAATTCACAAAGAATAGGACCACAGTGGTAAAAGCCTTAACCACCCCTAGGCCTGCAAAGCAATTAGAGGAGCTGGGAGAGGTGGCTGCATGTTGAGAGATGCCTGATTGGAGCTATGGCCTTTCAGTTAGTTATCAGCCGACCCACACCAGTCTGCATAGGGCTAGGGACAAGCAGGGTAGCGTGGCTGAGCCGGCTAAGGTACTGGGTTAAGGCTCCAGTCTGTTTGGGGGCATGGGTTCAAATCCCATTGCTGCCAGCTTGCCTGGGAAATTCCATGGACAGAGGAGCCTGGCGGGCTATATAATCCACGGGGTCTCAAAGATTCGGACACGACTGAGCATGCAAGGGACAAACACACCTTCATCCTTCTCTCTTCACTTCTGATCTGTCACTGCCTCCTGCTGGTTATGTGCGGAAGCCAGAGCAGAGAGCAAAGTGGAGCAAGTATCTGGAGAAATAGAAGAGTTCCAGTCTAGGGTAAGGACATGGTCGTGAGGATGAGAAAGGAATAATACAGACAAATTTTAATAGACTGATTGGATTTATTTATTTTTTTATTCTTATTTTTTTGGCTGTGGTGGGTCTTCATTGCTGTGCTTGGGCTTCTCCCACTGCAGAGAGCAAGGGCTGCTTTTATTTGTGGTCCTCGAGCTTCTCACTAGAGTGGCTTGTTGCAGAGCAAGGGCTCCAGTTGCAGCTCACAGGCTCTAGAGCTTGGGCTCAGTAGTTGTGGCACACGGGCTTAGTTCCTCTGCCGCATGTGGGATCTTCCCTGACTGAGGATCGAATCTGTGTCCCTTGCATTGCAAGGCAGATTCTTAACCACTGGACCACCAGGGAAGCCCAAAAGACTGGCTGAATTTAGAGATTGGAAGAGAAAGGCCAAGGATGATATTGTAGTTTCAAGCCTTACTAGACTAGAATAGATTATTACATTACTGAGCCTGGTTTTACTCACCATTGTATTTCCAAAGCCCAGAACAGTGTTTTGACCATAAAAACCTTCCATGAGCATTTGTTGGAGGGGGGGAAAAGGTAGATGGATGGATGATGGAAGAAGCAAATTTTCAGGAAGATGATGGGTTATGTAGTCTTAGACATACTGAATTTAGAGTATGGTGGAAGAGCCCAGCAGGTGGTCAGAGATTAGAGTCTAGAGCCCTGAGAAGGAAAGGGGAAAAGATGTGCCTCTAAGAATCATCTGCACAGCAGTAGCAGCTGACACATGAGAGTGGATGAAATGGCACTGAGAGTAGGTATAGAGAGAAAAGAAGAGGAGTCTGATGACAAAACTTGGGATCTAGCTGCACTATGGGACAAAGGAGCAAAGACAAAGGGGAAAACCAATAAGAGGAAAAGACAATATGTACAACCCCTTGCCATATTGTTATAGCATATTCCTATATATCTGCACATCTCTGGTAGGCTCTCTCTTTAACACTGCACAGTCTTGCCCAACATAAACATGATCCAAATGCAAGCTGCCTCAATAAGATTAGTGTTTCTTAGAGCTCCAAATCCTGGTCTTACTAGTTTTGCTTACCGTGACTAGAACAGTCAACATTAGTCCCTTTTTAATATAGAAATTAGGCTTATTCTTTCAAACAAGCGTGCATTGAATACCTATTATGTATCCAGTGCTAGGCTTATCAAAGTTGAAGCAAAAATCAGTTTGCAGTCAAGGAAATTAATACTAATGCATATATATGGAATTTGAAAGATGGTAACAATAACCCCATATGCAAGACAGAATAAGAGACACAGATGCATAGAACAGTCTTATGGACTCTGAGGGAGAAGGTGAGGGTGGGACGTTCTGAGAGAATAGCATTGAAACATGTATATTATCATATGTGAAACAGAACACCATTCCAGGTTCGATGCATGAGACAAATGCTCAGGGCTGGGGCAATGGGATGACCCAGAGGGATGGGATAGGGAGGGAGGTGGGAGGGGGGTTCAGGATGGGGAACACAAGTAAACCCATGGCTGATTCATGTCAATGTATGGCAAAAACCACTACAATATTGTAAAGTAATTAGCCCCCAACTAAAATAAATAAATTTATTTTAAAAAATTAAAAATAAATTTTAAAAAATTGACTTGGATTATAAAGAAACATAAAACAATTCAAGTTCAGTGAAGAGTTGACCTATATGATTCCAACCAAATAGCATATCATCCAGTGAGAATTCATACCATTCAACGTCTATCTACACCTGCTCTTTTTTCCCCTAACTCAGATTGATAATAGAGCTCAATTATACATAGCTGTACTTTCTATTAAAGGATTAATCATGCCATATTATAAATTTCTCTGAACCTTTCTTTCTTCTCCACTGTTCCATAAGGTCTCAGTAATCTTTGCATCTAGTGTCTCAAACACAGTAGTCATTCAAATGTTTGTTAAATGAATGAATGAATCTAAGCCAAGCCCAGAATAGGTATATCAGTGTCCTTAATGTTCTCCTATGGCAAATCCCAAGAGCTTTAAGGTCCAAGGAGGTTACCTAATATGACCTATGACCTGGCCTCAGCCTCATGGGATGATTGGTATTAAGGACTTGGTGTTGAGTGTTAAGGCAAGCACTTAGAAAATCCCCAGCAAATCCTAAAATGCTTTTAGAAAAGAGGAAGAAAGAATATTAGAGCCAAACTCCTGAGGCATAAATTGTGGACATGAAATGTTTGCTGAGTGAATGAACAGAGCAGAGCTGAGGAAAGTCAATCAGCTCAAGAAGAGCCCAAACTTAGGGAGCAAGTGTGATAGGTGTGTGTCTAAAGCCCTCTTTAGCAGACACTCAAGTGAATCTACTTCCTAATGGCTATAATGTCCATTTCTATGGGTTAATTCTTCAGCTAACCCCTTCTTCACTACTCCCAGTGAAGTGAAAGTCACTTAGTTGTGTTTAACTCTTTGCAACCCCATGGACTATACAGTCCGTGGAATTCTTTAGGCCGGAATACTGGAGTGGGTAGCCTTTCCCTTCTCCAGGTGATCTTCCCAACCTAACCTACTCCCAACTTCCCAGTAAAGGAAAACAAAACCTGCCAACCACACAATCAGCAGTGTCTCCCACAACTGACTACACCTATGGCTTCCCTGGTGGCTTAGAAGGTAAAGAAGGTGCCTGTAATGCAGGAGACCTGGGTTCAATCCCGAGGTCGAGAAGTTCCCCTGGAGAAGGAAATAGCAATCCACTCCAGTATTCTTCTCTGGAGAAGTCTACGAACAGAGAAGCCTGGCAGGCTACAGTCCATGGGGTCTCCAAGAATTGGATTCAACTGAGCGACTAACACTTTTACTTTCATGGCTTCCCCAGTGGCTCAGATGGTAAAGAAGCTGCCTGCTGTGTGAACCCAGACCCTGGTTCGATACCTGGATTGGGAGGATCCCCTGGAGAAGGAAATGGCAACCCACTTCAGTATTCTTGCCTGGAGAATTCCATGGACAGAGGTCCACGGAGTCGCAAAGAGTTGTAGACCACTGAGCGACTAACCCCTTTCATTTCCATTCATCACTAACATATTTTGTTAAAATGAAGGTTCTGAGTCATAACATCAGGGCTAAGGCCAGCGATTCTGCATTTCTAACAAGCTCCCAGATGATGCTGTACTGCTGGTCAACAGACCACACTTTTCGAGTATCAAGAATCTAGAAGACATTGCAGAGAATATATATATATATATATATATATATATATATATATATATATATATATATATATGTAGTCTTAGAGCCAGAGTTTAGATCCTTCCTGCTCCCACACGTCCTGGCTGTATAACCTTAGACAAGTCATTTTACTTCTCTGAGCCTGTTTCTGTCTATATTCAGTGGAATATAGGGAATAACAATAGCAAACACTTATTGAATGCTTACAACGTACCAGGAACTAATGCTTCATATTCATCAACTTATGAATAGGATTCAAGTTAAACAACCTGACCAATGTGGGTACAAGAAACCCAGATATTATTCTAGGTAGCTTGATTCAAGAACTTGGTGTTTAATCACTGTATAAGACTGCCTTTTCAGCAGAGTTCCCAGAGCCATGATGAGGATTAATAACTGGTATTTAGCTCACATTTATTGAGCACTCATATGCTCAAGACCCCAGTGTAAGCTCCCTTGGGAGCATATTAACTCATTTATCTTCACCGCAGACCTGGGAGGTAATATTTGCAATCCCATCTTAGAGGTTTAAAAACAGGCGCAAACAAGTTACACAGACGAAGGTCAAACACCAGAGCGGTCAAGGTCGGAACCCAGGCGGTCTAACAGCAGAACCCGGCTCTCTTCTGCCATCAGCCAGGAGAGGAGATGGCCCTGGGCTCCGGGGACCAGACTTGAGGTAGCCGGGATAGGGGCACAGCCGCGCCCCCTCAGGGCGGTCTAACCGCCAGGCCCGCTCGCTCCCAAAGAAAACCGTCTCCGTCTTCACTTGGCTTTCTGTACACCCCCGGGTGAAGTGCCCACACCCCGGGGCACACCATGAACAGATGTCAGGGCTCTGGTGAAAATGACTGGTTAAACATCTTGAGAACTGACTTTCTACACACACTAAAACTAACACAGTCGCTCCGGGACCCCCTTAGTCCGCGGCCCCCAAACTTGCCCGGCTCGCACAGGTCCACTCCCTCCCTCAGCATCCTAGGAGTCAAGGTCCCAATCCGCCCTCGGAATTCGTAGACTCGGCTCCGCCTACCTCCAGGCTCCACCCCAAGGGCCGCCTCTAATCTCATTTGCTCTCCAACACCTCCCTCTGCCGGCCGTTGCTCGATTAGCCCGCTCCATGAGCCCCTTCCGGGTGCCCCGGAAGCGGAATTTTCTCTTCCAGGTCGAGCGTCCGGTAGGCAGCACGTGTCTGTGGTACCGCGGCTTTAACCCGTGTGGGAGGAGACGTGACTGGAACTGTTTTCCAAAGGCAGCGAGCCGAACCGGAGCCATGGAGGGCCAGAGCGTGGAGGAGCTGCTGGCAAAGGCGGAGCGGGACGAGGCAGAGAAGCTGCAGCGCATCACGGTGCACAAGGAATTGGAGCTGGAGTTCGACCTGGGTAATTTGCTGGCCTCTGACCGGAACCCCCCGACCGAGCTGCGGCACGCGGGACCCACACGGGAGGCCGAGCTGAGGGCCCTGGCGCGGGACAACACGCAGCTGCTCATCAACCAGCTGTGGCAGCTGCCTACCGAGCGCGTGGAGGAGGCGCTGGTGGCACGGCTGCCGGAACCCAGCACTCGTCTGCCGCGCGAGAAGCCGGTGCCCCGGCCGCGGCCGCTTACTCGCTGGCAGCAGTTTGCGCGCCTCAAGGGCATCCGTCCCAAGAAGAAGACCAATCTGGTTTGGGACGAGGTGAGCGGCCAGTGGCGCCGCCGCTGGGGCTACCAGCGCGCCCGCGACGACACCAAGGAGTGGCTGATCGAGGTGCCAGGCAATGCCGACCCCATGGAGGACCAGTTCGCCAAGCGGATTCAGGCTAAGAAGGAACGGGTGGCCAAGAACGAGCTGAACCGACTGCGTAACCTGGCCCGCGCGCACAAAATGCAGCTGCCCAGCGCGGCCGGCATGCACCCTACTGGACACCAGAGTAAGGAGGAGCTGGGCCGCGCCATGCAGGTGGCCAAGGTCTCCACTGCCTCTGTGGGGCGCTTCCAGGAGCGCTTGCCCAAGGAGAAGGCGCCCAGGGGCTCTGGCAAGAAGAGGAAGTTTCAGCCTCTTTTCGGGGACTTTGCGGCCGAGAGAAAGAGCCAGTTGGAGATGCTGCGAGTGATGAACAGCAAAAAGCCTCAGTTGGACATTACGAGGGCCACCAATAAGCAGATGAGAGAGGAGGACCAGGAGGAGGCGGCCAAGCGGAGGAAAATGAGTCAGAAGGGCAAGAGAAAGGGGGGCCGACCGGGTCCTGGGGGTAAGAGGAAAGGGGGCACGCCCAGCCAGGGAGGGAAGAGGAAAGGGGGCTTGGGAGGCAAGATGAATCCCGGGCCTCCTGGCCTGAGTGGCAAGAGAAAAGGGGGGCAACACCAAGGAGGAAAGAGGAGGAAGTAAATTCATCCTTGGACCTTCTCCTAAACCAAAAACTGTACTTAATGCTAAGTTCTAGATACAGTACCCAGATGCACAAGATTTGGCCACTGCCTTCATTGAGCTTGAGGTTAAAGGGCCAGGTTTGCCCTCCTCTGAAGATGAAATGTAAATGTTGGACTGGATAAATTAATGTATTTCCCACAACCAAAACTGGCTGGAGATTAAAGGTTGTATTTAAGGACATCTGAATTAGGGAAAGAATCTGTGAAAACTAGGAATGAGTTTTACCTTTAAACAGCCTTTTTTTTTCCCTTTAAACCTTGGATGGGGTTTAAGGGAGAGACTTAATAGCTGGTTTCTGCATTATTTTGATGACAAGTTTGTGTGTTTATCAAAGCAAGTGGGAACAGAAAGGTTACATTTTCAGGACTGTTGTAAAGGTTTTATAATACAAATGTGTCTGTGTCTAATGTTGCTTTTAACTTTTTGGCTGTTGGTACAAATCTTAAGTAAAACCAATGACCTGGATACCTGGTACAGATTATTTTCATTTACTTTCTAGAAAACATAGCAGCTAAATTATGATTTCAGCAAGACCACTTTTATTAGAAAAACTCATCCTGCTTTTTGTGTCAGATATAATACTGAAAGTGTGTCTCTTTCAAAAAGAAAATTTAATGCTTTTCAACACTGAAAAAATCAGTTTGCTGTAAATGATAAATTTGGGCTTCACTAAATAATGGTAATAATCCTCAATCGTAATTTTTTTTTTTTAATGTTTATTTATTTGGCTTTGCTGGGTCTTAGTTGTGGTATGTGGGATCTGGTTCCCAGACCAGGGATCGAACCCAGGCCCCCTGTATTGGGAGTGTGGAATCCTGGCCACTGGACCACCAGGGAAGTCCTAATCCTAATTTTATACTTAAATCTTTATCAGTATTTATATCCCAGATTTTTTTTTTTTAAGCTTCTAGTGGGATCTGTTTGGGGAAGAGAAAGAAGCCTACAAAATCCTTACTTGCAATATTACTACTATCTTTTGATTCATTTGTCAAATTGACCTGAGCTGATCTAATTAGGAGGTGAAACATTTACAGTTATCCTGGATGTCTTTCCCTAACAGATTTCAGTAATTCATCTTTGTAAAACTAAGTACCTCCTGAAAAGGATTCACAGTATACAGATCTAGAATGGGGGGCTTTTCTGCTGTTGTTAAACCTCTGGGGAGCCACCCTGCTCTTGCTTTTTGGTCTGACACCTGATAAGAAATTGAGAGTTTGTCTCTTTTCCATTGTTGTCCAATTTTTATAAGTTACTTTTAGAAATTGCTATGAAGACGAGATTAATTCCGATTTCATAATAGGTTATTAAATCACAGATGTTCAACTTACTGTCTCACACCTTCTGATAAAGTTGAACTGTGCCATCATTGATCATCGTTTCCACTGGGGCTTGGAGCACTTGGTGCTGTAAGCCCTCCCTTCTCATGTAACCATGGCAAGTTTTAACCACTGATTAAAAAAATAAAACATAATGGTATCCTGAACAGCTTCTTCCAAAGCCAAACCGTTAATAGAGCATTTAACACCATTTAAATTCTTCTCAACTGTCTGGGATTTTTTGTTGTTTTGTTTGGGAATTTTTCTGGCTTTTGTTTTGTGACTTGATCTAGCAGTTGCACACAAAACTAGTTAAAAAAAAAAAAACACGGGTTTTTTGCAAGGTTCTTATTTACCGTTAAAACATTTAAATGCAGTTGTGTTAGTTTATTCTGAAAATACACATAAGGCAAAATAGCATTTTAAAGGATTTGTGGCGGGGGAGGACTGCCCTTGTTTCTCCCTCCCCCACGGCCTTGCCTTGTGAAATAGAACGTTTTATGTAGAGACAGGAGAGCAGGCCAAAACCCTACCTGTATGGCAATTTCAAAGCTGGACGATGAGACTTTGCAGCTGGGGCAGCCGTAGCCTCAACTGGTGGGAAATTAATCCGCCGCCAAGCGCTGTCGCTGGGGCGGGAGACCGCGCGGAGCCGGTGAGCGGGCGCGGCGGGGTGGGCGGAGGAGAAGCGTGGGCCAGGATTGGCCGGCGGTGGAGGGGGCGTGGCCGCGGGAGAAAGACGGCTCAGCCATGGCCGCCGCTCGCGCCCAGGTAGTGCACTTGCTGAGGCTTCTGCAACGCGCAGCGTGAGTACGGGGCCGGCCAGACGGGCGGGCAGGCAGGGGACCCGAGGGTGGGGCCGAGCCCACGCAGCCCCCGGGGAGCGACCCGCCCGGGCCCGCGCGTTCTTCCTCGGATCACTTTCCGGGACGCGGTACCGCAGAGCGAGGCGGCCTGGACTCCGCTGTCAGTGTGCCAAGTAGCCAAGTAGCCAAACGCAGCCGCTTGTACTTCGCCTGATCGTTAAGGAAACTAAGGTCAAGAGAGGAGAGCTCCAAGGTCCCAGTCGAGGCACACAGCGGACAGCTTGGCGCAATGACCAAGACAAATGCATATATCCAATCAGCACATGTATACTGGGTGTATGGTAATGCACCAGAAACTATTCTAGGTGCTGGGGATACAAGGACAAAAGGCTTTGGATCAGTTTAAAGTTAGCAGAGAATTGCATGAGGGGATAGCAGTGAAGTTAGGCATTAGTTCAGTGGTAGCATTCTTGCCTGCCACGTGGGAGGTCTGGGTTCTGATTCCTGGCCAATGCAATGTCCTTATTTTGGGGCTTCCCAGGTGGCACAGTGGTAAAGAAACCTCTGCCAATGCTGACACAAGAGAGGCGGGTTTGATCGGGGGGGCGGGGGGGTGGGGAGATCCCTTGAAGAAGGAAATGGCAACCTGCTGCAGTGTTTTTGCTTGGAAAATCCCATGGACAGAGTAGCCTGGTGGGCTACAGTCCATGGAGTCACGAAGAGTCGGACATGATTTAGTGACTGAGCACATGCACAGGGGTGAAACTGGTCTGTGCAGAACGCAGCAGACAGAGGGTGCAGGAGAGAGGGAGGGATGTGAAGACAGAGGTGAACCCCAAAGGGACTCAGCCACACATATACATGTATACATTCTCCCCCAAACTCCCCTTCCATCCTGGTTGCCACATGATATTGAGCAGAGTTCTATGTACTTGCTATACATTAGGTCCTTGTTGGGTATCCTTTTTAAATACAGCAGTGTGTACGTGTCAATCCCAAACTGGGTTGGGTTGGGTCGGGGGGCAGTTGATGAAGCAGGGGAGCAAAAGAAGAACTGTTGGTAGTGATGTTTGGAGAAGATGAGCAGAGCTGAGATTTCGTGTGCAGGGGAGAGGTTGACCTTTGCTAAGATATGGCCAGTTTATCAGTGATACCAGGAAGGAAGTCAAAATAATTGTGCCAGACCCAGAGGTGTGTAGATGACAGCCTGGCTGTAACTTTGCAGAGTTCAGGAGGCCAAGGAAGTGGAGTCAGCAGGATGTGGGTGAAGAGGAGAGAAACCAGATGAGCAAGCCAGAGGGGAGAGGGGAGGGTGAGAGTTTTAAGCATGAAACTCTTAACTATGATGACAAGTATCAAATAAAGGGAAGGCTGGGACATAGGGGACAGATGGAGGTCCAAAGAAGGCAAGAGGGAGTGGGATTCAGACCACAACTGAGGAGTAGAAATGAGGAATTGAGGTAGCCTGAGAGCTTGGAAATTATATAACAAAAAGAGAACCGGAGTGTCCTCCCACAGTGTCGAATTTTCCTTCCCTTTGAGCCACTCTTCTTGCCCTGGAGGGGCATAAAGCAGAGACGGGCCTAGAAGGTAATACCAAGTGAAGGACAACGCTGGGACCCTGCATTACTCGGTTTTCCCCGCGGGAGCCTGCAGACGGCTCAGGCCCTCCGGGACGCTCCAGGAGAAACCCTTACACGTGGCGCTTTCCGCCGCGCCCACCAGATGGCAACCTCGACTCACGCTGGCGACTCACACCCGGCCACGCCCGTGTTCACTTAATTCAGTTTTTGAGAGCTTGACCATCATTTAGTTTAACGCTTTTCCTTCCTTCCCCTTTCCCTTCTCCTCTCTCCGCTCTCAGATGTTTTCATTCCAAGTTTGCAGGCGGGGGTGGGGGGGCGGGGTATGCACGCGTTTACCTGCGGGACCCACCAGGACAGGGTCCCCTGGGCAATAGAAACACAAACCCTTTTGAGAGGCTCAATTGGATAGAGGTCAACAGAACAGGAAGCCAGAGAAGGGACTGACCAAGGACTAGGAGGCGACCAAGATGTGGAAGCCAACCTCTAGAAAGAGGAGCACGTGGGATATCTGTAGAGGAGCAGACTGAGGTGAGGGACTGGGGAGAAGAAGGTGATAGGTGTGATTTCGGTTTAGGGGGACAAGGAGGGCGGGTCCGGGGAGGGGACAAAATCCCGGAGCCCAGAAAGGCCGGAGGCGCCACGTGGTGACCAGAGGGGGCCTGCCGGCCACTGATGGCTTCCAGAGGAAGCAGCCCAGAGCCTGTTTGAAGGAAAACCAAACACCCTGAAGACAATGGGAAAATACAAGGAAAGTTCCGGAGGAGAGAGGTGGGGTCTGAGGTGCATGCGAGTAGTTAACACTGGGTCAATTCGGCCAAAGCTCCTAACCTAGTAAGAGGTGAGACCTCATCTTAAACTTTATTGTAGCCCAGGAGCACTCATCTCAGTTCCCCACGGGCATTAACTGCTGCTTGAAAAATTCGAGGAAGAAGGATCCTACAATGCTGGAAAGACTCCGAGTTGGCTTTTTGTCCATGGTGATTTCTGGCTTTTTTGATTGTGCAGTGTTTGTCAATAGCCGCTACTTTGAAAGCATCTTAAAACTAGAATGCAATGTGTGTTACTTTAAAACTTCCTAGCTTTAGATTTTCTGGTTTCACTCTAATTTTTCTTTTTCTGATTCCCTAGATGCCAGTGCCCAAGTCATTCTCATACTTATTCCCAAGGTAATAATACATTTTGTGTTTAGCCACAATTTCAGTTTCCACATTTGGCAATGCATTTGGACAAAGTCAAAGCATGTGAGAGGAGGATTGATGCAGATGGTTGCTTTGCACTTGAAACTGGTAACATGTAGTTCTAATTATCTGGAGAAGGATCAGCAACCCACTCCAGTATTCTTGCCTGAAGAATCCCATGGACAGAGGAGCCTGGTGGGCAATAGTCCATGGGGTCGCAAAAGAGCTGGACATGACTGAGCAACTGAACAACAGCAGTTCTAATTATGTCAGCTGAATATATGCTACTGATTATGTGTTTGGCTCAAATATATATTTAATGCTATTTACAATGTCTTTCTTTTTGAAATAGAATTATTTTCCAAAGCTAAAAATGGTAACGCAATAGAATTTTAGGATGGTCTGAGTTCATCAAACAGAATTAATTAAGATGAAATCTTTGAAAGGTTCTAATACATTGCAAAAAAGAGTCTAAGGAACAATGTGGTTCCCAGAAGGAAAAAAATTTGTATTGATGTTTAAAATAACACTCTATTTCTTAATAATTAAAAATGACAAAAGTTTTTAGTTCCTACAGACATCTTAATCCTTACCAAGTCCACTGTCCACTGTAAATTCAACATGTCCCCAGACTGTCACATGAATTATACTGACACAAAAACTGATTTCACCTCTTAGGAGAAAAAGGTCACATCCTAACAGTGGCAAGGGATGAAAAGGAGGGGTCTGCACATACAGGAGCCTAAGCAGAAACTCACCAAGAAGCTGGTTGGGAGCAGAACAAATAGAGTAACTAACCAAGGACTATTTCCTGCCATGAGAGTGACTCATTCTTTAGGACCAGCCAAGGGACAACCCCAGTCTTTAGCAGCCATCCACCAAGCAGAAGTGTATGCCATGCCCTTTCAGCCCTCATGGACACATGCAAATTTTGTCTTCAGCTGCTTTTCTGCAATTCTTAACTTAGTTTCAACAACAAATCAGTAATGTTTCCTACTTGGGGCAATAAAATTAGTGATTTAGAGAAAGATAATCTCAGTGTTTTCTAAGATCCAATTTATGTCTTTTCCTAAATTTTAGTTACTGGAGTAATAGACAATTTCTTTAAAGCCTGACAGTATCAAAGAAATTTGAAATATGACTAAGGATACCCTTGCCCTCTACCAAAGGTAGATTGTTATCCAGTTGTGGTCTCTTTTCTTTGTTTTGTAAAAAAAAAAAAAGGTGGTAGTGAAAATTGTTCTGTAGACTTTTTTTCAATCTGATGTCTGGTCAAGACTGATAACAATAAGTAGATGAAAGCAAAGATAAAATCCACTAAGTAGAGACTTCTTGTTGTTCCAATAAGACAGAAAAAAAAATTTTTGCCACAACTAAACCTGGCACCTTGCAAAGAAATATCCATTTATAAAAATTTTTATTAAATTTCCCAGAGAAAACTCAATAGTTCATAGGCATAAGCTTGAAAAATATCTTAGTGTGATAAGTATCCTCCATAGAGAGAAGTTTTATTTAAATAATCACAGTTATTAAAGAAGTGTAAGCAGGATTGCTGGGAGAAATATCAATAACATCAGATATGCAGATGACACCAACCTTATGGCAGATAGTGAAGAACTAAAGAGCCTCTTAATGAAACTGAAAGAGGAGAGTGAAAAAGTTGGCTTAAAGCTCAACATTCAGAAAACTAAGATCATGGCATCTGGTCCCATCACTTCATGGTAGATAGATGGGGAAACTGTGGAAACAGTGGCTGACTTTATTTTTGGGGGCTCCAAAATCACTGCAGATGGTGTTGGCAGACATGAAATTAAAAGACGCTTACTCCTTGGAAGGAAAGTTATGACCAATCTAGACAGCATATTAAAAAGCAGAGACATTACTTTGTCAACAAAGGTCTGTCTAGTCAAGGCTATGGTTTTTCCAGTAGTCGTGTATGGATGTGAGAGTTGGACTATACAGAAAGCTGAGTGCTGAAGAATTGATACTTTTGAACTGTGGTGTTGGAGAAGACTCTTGAGAGTCCCTGGGACTGAAAGGAGATCCAACCAGCCCATCCTAAAGTAGATCAGTCCTGGGTGTTCATTGGAAGGACTGATGTTGAAGCTGAAACTCCAATACTTTGGCCACCTCATTCGAAGAGCTGACTCATTTGAAAAGACCCTGATGCTGGGAAAGATTGAGGGCAGTAGAAGAAGGGGACGACAGAGGATGAGATGGTTGGATGACATCACCAACTCAATGGACATGGGTTTGGGTGGACTCCGGGAGTTGATGATGGACAGGGAGGCCTGGCGTGCTGCAGTTCATGGGGTTGCAAAGAGTCGACATGACTGAGCAACTGAACTGAACTGAAAGTGAAAGTGAAGTCACTCAGTCGCCTCCGACTCTTTGCGACCCCATGGACTGTAACCTACCATGCTCTTCCGTCCATGGGATTTTCCAGGCAAGAGTACTGGAGTGGGTTGCTATAAGCAGGACTCTAATGAGTGAATTTACTAATAGTTGTTCTCTAATAATAATCAAACTCCATAGAGTCTGGAGGATTTTTTTCTAGCAGATTTTTACTCATTATGTTTTCAAAAGTATATTTTAATTTCAGTGGAGGAAAGATTTTAAATAACTTTATTTTCACAGTGTGCATCAAGTTAGCATTACATTCTCTTAAAATGCAGAGTTTAATTTAAATTGAATAGGCAACAATGAAACTGAGAAATGTATTTTAAGTAAGGCTTCAAAGGAAATATTTACATTCACTGCTGAAATCCCAACTTACTATCAAATAACAATATCTTTGCTCTGTTTCTGAGGCCTACTCTGATGCTAACTTTTGTACTTCTAGCTCCTGGACTTTCACCTTCTGGGAAAACAACAGATTATGCCTTTGAGGTAGATTTAATTATTCATTCTTTTTTTAAAATATTTATTTCTGTATGTATAATATTTGGCTGCCAGATCTTCATTGCACATGCAGGATCTTTATTGCAGCAAGTGGGATCATTTTTTGAGCTGTAGCAGGCAAACTGTTAGTTTTGACATGTGGGATCTAGTTCCTTGACCAGGGATTGAACCCAGGTCCACTGCATTGGGAGAGCAGAGTCTCAGACACTGGACCACCAGGGAAGTCCCCATTCATTCATTCTTTTATGAGCGACCTGAAAAAACATAACCAGAGTATTTCCCTAATGCATTACTATCTCATTTGAAGTCTGTTATTAATTGATGTTCCCTAACCTTATTGTTTGATCAGCACCTATTTGGCAAAGTATTTTGTCAGGATAATGGAATATAAATCTTCTGGTAACATGAGTAACGCATAGAATACTGTCTAATGTACAGCCATTAAAACAGGACAGATTCCCAGTTCTACAAACTCCATCTTATATGTTGTATGGTAAACCTTCTTTAGTTTTGTAATTATAACAACCCCAAAAGAGGTTCAAGTAATCTTTGAAGCAGGAATAAAGGAACAATTAATTCTGATTAATTTTTTATCACATTGTGATTACATAATTATATGTTAAACCTCTGTCTCCTCCTCGTTCAGGGATCATAAATTAAAATGTGACCAGAGGCCTGACAGTTAATCATTCCAGGAGCAGACTGGGAGGATGGGGCTGAGTTGGCTGAGAGCACAGGCCCATCTGAAGGGATCTGCCCTTAGCCCCACTTGGTTGCTGCCACACTGGAATGCAGCCGGTACTGCCTGACTGAGGTCTTCCCAGGTGGTGCTAGTGGTAAAGAACCCACTTGACAGTGCAGGCAACATAAAAGACGTAGGTTCGATCCCTGGGTAGGGAAGATCCCCTGGAGGCATGTCAACCCACTCCAGTATTCTTGCCCAGAGAATCACATGGTCAGAGGAGCCTGGTGCACCTCAGTCTATGGGGTTGCAAAGAGTCGAACATGACTGAAGCACCTTAGCATGCATGCACACTGCCTGATTATTCAAGAGAGAAATCCAGATGGTCACATTGTTCTGTTTTGTTTTGTTTCCTTTAATTGGATAGTAAGAGTTACTATCCAAACCAAAAATAAATAAAAGAAAAGAAATCTAAACATAACATGGATCAAACAAAACATGTCTTCAGGCCAAAAGTAACCCATCATCCATCAGTATAAAAGCTCTTCTCTCGGCTATAAACTATGAAGCCATGTTTGTCTTCTTCACAGTTGTATTACCAGAGCCTAGCACATGCCTGGAACATAGCAGACACTCAGCAGTGTTGGTTGGATGAAAGGATGGATGGACGGAGGGATGGATACATGCATGCAATGGGGGCTGGATAGATGAATGGTTGGATGAGTGAATGAAGGCATGAAAAATACACAAAAACAACATTAACATTGGAAAATAAGATACTGAAGAATTCATTTAGGTGTGCAGGCAAGAAGAGGCAGGCATGTCAAGCTGAGGAAACAAATGAGGATTATGAAGTATTTGGGAAAAAATACATAATTCTAGTGTGACTGGAAGGAATGTTTGCTTAAAGAAGTGTGATGTGTGTGAGGCCAGTTGGGGTGACTTAGAAGGCCATGCTGGGGCATATATACTTTATTATCTAGACAATGTGGAACTATTTCAGGGTTTTAGAAATGAAATAACCAACTCTCTAAACATCTGTCACCTAAATCTTTTATTTTTCTTCAGATGGCTGTTTCAACTATTAGATATGGAGCAGGAGTTACAAAGGAAGTGGGAATGGCAAGTATTTAAGATTTCTACAGTCTTCTATTATAAATGTTATATATATTTTACAACAAGCACATATTAACAACTGTTGATCCTTTGTTTTAATCTTATCTGATCTCAGAAGCTAAGCAGGGTCAGGCCTGGTTAGTCCTTGGATGGGAGTCCTTTATTTTGGACTCAATGTTAATTTTGTCAGAAAGTGTCTATTACATTTCTTGTGCAATCAAACTTAACTTATAAGTTATTTTTGTTATTGTAGGACCTACAAAACATGGGTGCTAAAAATGTTTGTTTGATGACAGACAAGAACCTCTTCCAACTCCCTCCTGTACAGACAGCGATGGATTCCCTAGTGAAGAATGGCATAAACTTTAAGGTTTATGATCATGTGAGAGTGGAACCAACTGATACAAGGTATTCTTTTATTGTTGTTAAATTTACTTTAAGCAGAAGCCAATACATATCAGTGCTGATTGAAACTTGCCCCAGACCTGACTGTATAGCCCTCCAGGCTCCTCTGTCCATGGAATTCTCCAGGCAAGAATACTGGAGTAGTTTGCCATTTCCTTCTCCAGGGGATCTTCCTGACCCAGGGATCGAATCTGTGTCTCCTGCATTGCAGGTGCATTCTCTACTGTCTGAGCCATCAGAGAAGCCCTATTTAATGGCATGGCAATTTATTTCTGGAAGTCCTGACATAATGGCATTCATTTTCCTTTCTCCAAGCTTCATGGAAGCCATTGAATTTGCCAAAAAGGGAGCTTTCGATGCCTTCCTGGCCGTGGGTGGCGGTTCCACCATAGACACCTGTAAAGCTGCTAATCTGTATTCGTCCAGCCCTGACTCTGACTTCCTAGACTACGTCAATGCCCCCATTGGGAAGGGAAAGCCTGTGACTGTGTCTCTGAAACCTCTGATCGCAGGTATACGCTGTCTTTTATTTTGCAATTGACAAAAGACCTTAGGAAAGACGTTGGTCGTGATATTTAGTCACTAAGTTGTGTCCGACTCTTTTGTGACCCCATGTACCATACTCTGCCAGACTTCTCTGTCCATGGGATTCTCCCAGGCAAGAATACTGGAGTGGGTTGTCATTTCCTTCTCCAGGGGCTCTTCCCAATCCAGGGATCGAACTCACGTCTCCTGCATTGGCAGGCAGATTTCTTTACCACTGAGCCACCTGGGAAGCCCCATTAGGAAAGATACACGTCAGTAATTTTGGGGTGTATGCTTCCAAAGTTTTCTGATTTCTTCATTTTAATACAATACCTTGTTTGGAGATCAAAATAGCTTCAAAATTCATTCATGTTTAAAATTCTGGTCTTCGTTACCACACAGACAGAGGCAGTTTGGGTCAGTGGTAGGGGTCTGCAGAGCTCAGCTATGAAGTCACTATGTGGAGGAGAAGGAAAGTCAGTGTTTATAGATACTCAGACCCCTCTCTGGGCAGGTCTGTCTTCTGAGCCCTTCTCTATTTTGTCCCACTTTGGCAGCCACTGGGGAGTTTAAGGGGAATGTTTGCTGTCATTTTTCTGGTGTTGACTCAACCCTTTCTTCCACATGATGGCTCCTCAGCTGACCTGGGGCTTTGTCTCTGCCCTGGGACATGTGGCCAGCATGGCCTTGTCACGCTGGACGGCATCTGCTCGGTGGCTACACAGGACACAGACACGCAAACCCAAATCAGGCTCCCTCGTCTGGTCCACGCAGACCTGGGGATCTTTTGGTCTTTTCTTTCCTCCATTGTATAGCTGTCAGCACATCACTGTTTAAAGCCTTACAGCTCAAATGCCCTAACTGGAAAATATCTTAATGTCTTGTCCTCTATCTTCCCTACTCCTCCCCCACCCGCACTGTGACTGAGCCTTGTGCTGACATGAGTGAGTTGACGGCAGATGAATGGCTTTGTCGTGAACGAGGGATCAGTGGGGCGCATTATAATTGATGTCTAGAGATTGGAACTCTGTGGTGAAACTGTGTCAGCATCACACAGAGGGGTGATTAGTAAAGTTTAGAAACTTGACTGAACTACAAAACCACAGAGCCCAGCAAAGGCAGGGTGTCACTGTGCTTGCTGCCAAGGGGGAATAAAGATGTCTTTTAGAGATGGCAAATATGAGTTTTCTTCCCAGAGACGGCAAGAGGCTTGCTTTTGAATTCCAAGCTGCAGCTGCTTAAACTCTGGCCCTGGGGGAGCCCGGGGCTCCCAGAGTGCCTTCCTGTTAATACAGAAACAGCTATCACATGAACACGTTAAACACACATGTGCATAATACAAATGTGGATGTGGTACATACATGCTGGCCATACATACATGTTGGCACCATACAGACATCAGACATACATGCTGACACAGATACAAGCATCATGCATAAAGTACACATGCATTAGGTTTACATGTATGTTAATGTAGGCATGTACCTCATATATACTGAGTATTAATGTATGAGTAATTAATGCCAGCACACACACACGTTAAACACAGATGCCAGAAAGTTAATGCCAGCACAGGGATCAGACCTGTTCCTCACATTGAATGCAGACACAGTCATACATATCAAGCATGTATGTGCTGTCACTTCAGTGGTGTCTGACTCTGTAACCCTATAGACCATAGCCTGCCAGGCTCCTCTGTCCATGGGATTCTCCAGGCAAGAATACTTGGGTTGCCATGGGTTGGGAGTGGGTTGCCATGTCTTCCTCCAGGGGATCTTCCCGACCCAGGGATCGAACCCCCGTCTCCTGCATTGGCAGGTGGATTCTTTACCACTAGCGCCACCTGGGAAGCCATCCACATGAAGCATACATACATGTTAACACAGATACACACATCAAGTGAGTAAACAAGAGCAACAAAGCTTTCTTCTCTAACTCTGCTCCTTATCTCCTGAGGCTGAATTAAGTATCTCCACTGACCTTTATTTAGATGCTCTATTAAAATTAATTTTTTTGTTGTTCAAGTTCCAACTACCTCAGGCACTGGGAGCGAAACTACCGGAGTTGCCATTTTTGACTACGAACACTTGAAAGTAAAAACTGGTAAGAACTTCTTCTATAAATGTTTTTTAGTTCTCTTAGCTTTCAACTCCACTCCCTTTTCTTTAATCCTAATACTTAAAATTCAAAGAGTTACAGAATTAAGGAAAGAGTATGCACATAGACTCATGTTCTTTCTTTTCCCAGATACATATGAGTATGAAGCAGTCTAATAATCTTGTTTTTGAGAATTACCTACAAAAGCAGATTGAAATGCCATGAACCAGGGTCATTTTTCTGCCCAAGTTAGTGACTGTATATCAATGACAAATGGTTATTCCCTTTCCCAGCTTTTTTACATTCTAACTCATTTTCTTTGAGATGTGATTTTTTAATAATAAAATGTATACTTTTAAGAATCTGGTTTGATGAGTTTTGACAAATATATACAAACATATATACCCACCACCCTAATCAAAATATAGATATTCCCACTGCTCCAGAAAGTTCCCTCATGCTTCTTCCCAGTTAATGTCTCCAGCCCCATTCCCAAGTACCCACTCTTCTGCCTTCTACCTTTTTTGTCATCTGTATCCTATCATCTTCTCCAACTCTCAGCTAATCTGGGAGAAATGTCCCTCTCCTTGAGATGGTTCAGCATCCTTCTTCCAGGGCTTTGTAGCAGAACAAATTGGCAACGAACTGCGCATTTATGGTAACTTCTCTTTTTAAATTAAATTATATTATCCTGTTAAAGATACTAATAATAGTAAGCAACACTTAAATTCTCCCTTACATTTTTTTTTAAAGACCTCCCCATCATGTTACCTAATGTGGTCCTTCCAACATCTCTGGGAGGGATGGAGGCCCTGTGTCACCAGAGTCTGTTCTTACAGAGAACTCTCAGAGAACTCAGAGAGGCACAGACATGTACCAGTGTCACACAGTAAGTCACAGAGCCAGGACCCAAACCAGCAGTGTGGTGGTAAACCAGTTCTCTGGAGTTTTATGAATAAATAAGCCCTGAGTTGTAGTGTTTGCGTGGTGTAAATACTCCACTATAGTTACAACCTGGAGCTGGGACCAGATGGGATAGTGGGTTTTGTAAACTCCAGGGAGCTTCAGCTGTCCTGAAATTCCCAGGTTTCTGACTCCAGATCTCTTTCCGCTGCTCCTTGCTGCCTCCCTAAATGAGAACGAATCTTATCTCATATTTTGATTTTTTTAGGATAATTTGTTACCCTAAAGTTATTTGATTTTTTTAAAAAATCGTGTCCATACCTATGGCCTGTGTTGCAAATCCCTGTCTTAGGCATTGCTTCGCGAGCCATCAAACCCACACTGGGCCTGATTGATCCTCTGCATACCCTGCACATGCCTGGGCGGGTGGTCGCCAACAGTGGCTTCGATGTGCTCTGGTAGGTACCCAGGCCCCCTGCAGGGGCTCTTTCAGGGACTCAGGTCAATGCACAGCACTTGACTGCTGAAAGCACTTGCTAAGCTCTCACTGATGGTGCTGCTCAACCACCCTGGCTTTGGCTGTCATTATCCCCTTGCCTGGATGACAAGGCTGAAGCTGTAAAAAGGAGGTGAGGTCCTGGGTGAGTCACAAAGCTGCTGGACCAGCCCAGCCACAGCTGCAACCATAGGATCAGAGAGACAGGTATGCAGCATCTCAGGCCCACAGCACTGCCTCTGCTGCACCAACCCAGGGACCCCAGGCTGCAGCTAAAGGAAGAGAGCAGGGACAGAAGTGTCCACTTCCTGAGCTGGACAGGCTCACTGTCAGCACTTACATGTCATCACTTCCCCACAGCTCTGTGCCAGGCAGAAAAGAAAACTGAACTGGAGACGTTTAGCAACTCGCCCAGAGCCACAGCCCATGTTCTCCTGGCTTTGGCTGCCATGTGCTGATGGCTCCCACATATATGTTTCTGCTCAAGTTCTGGGCACTCTATACCAGTGGCATCACAGGGACCCATGGGCACGTCACATTCAGCTGGCCCAAAAAAACTACCATCCATTTACACATGTATATTTTTTTCCCTATTTTAACATCTCTGAAATCAGGGCGCATGGAGTATAGTTTTCTTCCTTAGTGGTACTTTTTAAAAATGGTGCATCTTATAATGCATGGCATCTTGAAGCTGATGAAATCTGACCATTCTCTCACCACCACCCCCTTACCCCTCACAGCTCCTCCTCCTGGGTTCCTTACTCTAGTGAGCAGCAGGACATAGCATGAGCTTATCCCTTGTCTTGTGCCTACACCTAGCCACAGAGCTCACTCTCATCTGCTTGAATCTCTCCCATCTGTTCCCTGCTCTCAAGCCTCATGGTCCCAACTCAGTTCAAGCCTGGACCCAGTGCAGCAGCCTCCTCATCAGATTTTCCTGCTCGCATCCCATACTCCTTCCTTCTGTTCTCCATACTGGCCTCAAGAAAATTCCAGAATGCAGTATGACCACTGCGCACATACACACACACACCCCTCTACCTTATCAGTCTCTCATCGCATTTCCACACCTCCTGTCTAAAGCCAAGTTTCTTTGGCCCTGGACTGTCCCCAGTGCTCAGCTTTTTATCTGCTTGGAGAAGTCATCCTTCATTTCCACTGGGGCATCCTGTCCTTGATGGAGCCTTTGCTGACTGCCCCCACCCTCCTCAAGAACCACTCTGTGCTTTGCTCCTCCCCACTGGGGGGCTGTACCTTGCTTTGGAGATGCCCCTCTCTGCATGCTATCTCTCTCACTGCACTATGAGCTTGGCGAGGACAGGACCATCTTACGGACTTCTGCATCCCCGTCCCTTAGCAAAGGGGCTGTCACATCATAGGTACTCAGTTAACACCTGCTGAGTGACGTTCACATGAGCAGGAAGCAGCAGAGTTAGGGTTCATGTCCAGGTCTATCCCAGTCCATGGTCTGCTTTTCTCACTGCGTTATGCTGCCGGCCAAGAAACAGGAGAAAACTGTGTCCAACTCCATCTTGGTCGATGTTGTCAGTACTTTGGAGAGTTGTCCTCTAATAACTTGGAAATAAGGGAAATGAGATTACCTTCCCTAGCTGCTGCTGCTAAGTCGCTTCACTCGTGTCCGACTCTGTGCGACCCCATAGACGGCAGCCTACCAGGCTGGGCTTGCCATTTCCTTCTCCAATGCATGAAAGTGAAAAGTGAAAGTGAAGTCGCTCAGTTGTGTCCAACTCTTAGTGACCCCATGGACTGTAGCCCACCAGGCTCCTCTGTCCATGGGATTTTCCAGGCAAGAGTACTGGAGTGGGGTGCCATTGCCTTCTCCACTCCCTAGCTGGGAACTGCATAATAAATATATTAATATAACAGACCAAAGCAGTCACGTGTGAGTGAATGACCCACTGACCCAAAGACTTTGCTGTCAATCAGAGGGGAGGGGGAGTCAGCTCAGAACAAAAGACAGTGATGGCAGTGGCCCTTCCAAGGACTGACCACCGGAGAGCACATGTGGTCCTAGGAGACGTCTGCCCCCGAGGCCCATTGACCTGTACTGAAGATGGACACACCCATATATTCAACCTTAGAAGCAGATCCTGATTAGGGCTCCATGGGCATTGTGATCATAAATTAGCATCCACAGCTTTGACAACAGGGAGAATAGATGCCATCTAGAAGACTCAGGTGTCTGCCCCCCTCAGAGGTTCTATTTCTTTTTTTTTTCTTTCAAAATACATTTTATTAGTGGCATATGGAATTTAAAGTGAAGCAATTTCTTTCCAGAGAGAAAGTAAGCCCTGACAGGTTATAAAAAATGAGCAGATATGTCATAGCAAAAATACTGTCTCCAGTGTAAAGAGGCTAATAGGAATACTCTCCACCAAGGAAATGACTTTCTTTACTATGCTGACCACAGTGGACACCCAGTTCAGCTGGGGGAACCCACAGCACTGGACAGTCATGGACAGTGGTTCTATTTCTTGTTGGAAATCAGTAATCAGACTTCCAAATTTTACACACAGTTTCCCTGGTAGTTCAGGTGGTAAAGAATCTGCCTGCAATGCGGGAGACCTGGGTTCAATCCCTGGGTCGGGAAGATCCCCTGGAGAAGGAAATGGCAACCCACTCCAGTATTCATGTCTGGAAAATCCCATGGATGGAGGAGCCTAGCAGGCTACAGTCCATGGGGTCACAAAGAGTTGGACATGACTGAGCGACTAACACTTCTGTGAGCTCAGTTCAGTGAATCTACCCCTGCAAGACAGATCCAGTCTTGGGCCCAGAATCCAGATACACGAGGGGCAGAGGTTCAACTCTACACCTTGGCAGGCTTGTTACCACCCCTCCACCCCACGTGGACACCTCCTTATTGCTTTGCCCACATTTCCTATTTAGAACCACAAACCCATAGCTTTTGTCTACCAACTAATTCTTTTTGAAGTTCTAATACTTTGTTTCAAAAGATGTTATCTGCCTCTCACATGTAGAGGAGAGGAAACTCCACTCTAAGACTGAGAAGTGTAACTCCTGCAGGTAGTAGTTCATGTTATACTGTGTTCCCAATGAGTCACTGATCGGGATGATTATGTTTATTCCCATCTTCTGCACTTGATTAGCTAGAATTCATGGCAGGCCAGTAGGTAAAGGAAACTCTGATACTTTGTTCTTAAAATAGCCAACCCTGAATTTAGGGCCTATAGGAAAAAGAAGTAGATTTTTTTTCAGGCCAAGCATTAATAATAATGATGAATGATAAATTTTACAAAGTACTGGTACAATATGCTAAGTAATTTACATGTGTCAATTTTCACATTAGTACCATGAAGAAAGACGTAGTATGAGCTATCCTCATCCTTAGAATCACAAGGAAGATGGTGACTCTCCCTGTCCCAGGCCCACACTGAGAAAGCCTGGTGCCAGAATTCACACCTGGAAGCTGACCCACTGTACTGCACTCTTATAGGAGGCTAGTATAACTTTATGACCCTCCTTGGATGAGTAATATGGTATCTGATCAAGGCAGGGTATAAAATGGTAAATATACTTTAGAAGGAAGTCAATTTTCAGATTTAGTGCTTTTCTTAACACAACTTAAATGTTTAAAAATTCAACATTATAAAGATGTATCGGTACTAAAAAGGAACCATATGTAATCTTAACACATACTGGTCAAAAACACAGTAGTGCTGTTAATGTCAACTTCACTGCCTTGTTGTTCAGTCACTCAGTTGTGTCTGACTCTTCGTTACCCCCATGGACTGCAGCATGCCAGACTTCCTGTCTTTCACCATCTGGAGTTTGCTCAGACCCATGTCTGTTGAGCTGATGATGCCATCCAACCATCTCATCCTCTGTCACTGTGTTAATTTCTATAATAAGTGATGACTGTCATGGACAAGAGACAGATTAGTGAGAGGGCTTGTGATTATCAGCACTACAAAGCATATCCACAGGGGAGTGAGAACCAAGCATTCTGAGGCAGTTTGTGATCTGAATGGAGGGAAGGAAAAAGAGGATGCTTTCAACTGTGTATTTTGACTATTCTTGCTAGCCACGCCCTGGAGTCCTACACTGCCCTCCCGTATCACATGCGGAGCCCCTGCCCTTCAAGCCCCATCACTCGGCCAGCCTACCAGGGCAGCAACCCCATCAGCGACATCTGGGCAGTCCACGCACTGCGGATTGTTGCCAAGTATCTGAAGAGGTATGTTGCCCAGAGGGGACAGAAACAGGGCAAAAAAACCAGTCTCCACCTTCATGAAATGTGGCTCGCCAGATCCTGAAATGTCCTGAGCAAGCCTGTTCACCCAAAACAGCAGTCACTGTGCATACAGAAGCACCAGAGACCAGCAACCTCTGGAGGGAGCCCCAGAGAGACAGATGAAAACCAGATCCCTTGATCGAAAGGCAAAGCCCAGGATGGGGATAACATGGGAGCCTGATTTATAAAGGATGCAGCTAGAAGGTTTTTTAGGGGGCTTCCCAGGTGGCAATAGTAGTAAAGAACTCACCTGCCAATGCAGGAGACATAAGAGATGCAGGTTTGATCCGTGGGTTGGGAAGGTCCCCTGGAGGAGGGCATGGCTACCCACCCCAGTATTCTTGCCTGGAGAGTCCCATGGACAGAGGAGCCTGGCAGGCTACAGTCCATGGGGTCACAGAGTCGGACACGAATGAAGGAACTTAGCATGTGCACATGCAGAAGGTTTGTTCATCAAAACCTCAAAACCAAAGCTGGGGGAGGTCCTTTGAGATTTGGTCACCAAGGGCAGAAATGAGAACCATGAGACAGATGTTGGTCCTGCCCCATCAGGCCTTGTCCAGAGACATACAAGGTCGACACATAAGCAAATGCACATGAACCTCAATTTAAGAAATAAATGTCGGGACTTCCCTGGTGGTCCAGTGGTTAAGACTCTGCCCTTCCTCTGCAGGGGGTTCAGGTTTGATCCCTGGTCAGGGGACTAACATTCCACATGTCGTGTGGCACACCAAAAAGAAAAAAGAAAGAAATGTGTACAGTTGTCTGTCCTGGGAGACAGAAAAGTCTTCCTGAAAAGATTCCCACAAGATTTTGAAAGATTTATGCATGAAACACCCTAATGGGCTCATGAGAGAGCAAAGATACACTTAGAGATGAAAAGTGATCCCTAAGACATTGAGACTTATGCAAAGTCAAACTCATCTTTGTATTTATACACAACGAAGGGAAAGAATAGGGCAGGTTTGGTCTAGATGCGACTACAGGGCCTCCTCTGGCTGGAGGGGTGGGGTCTAGGACCACATTTTGCAACAGAGCTGGGGGAGGATCACAAACTATCTTGGACTCGCGGGGGCATCAGGGAGCATCTGTCTGCATAGAAGCAGATACAGATTATGGCCAGCCAGCATGTGTGGCAGGGACACAGGCTCGGCAGAGCAGCAGTGGGAGGTGAGGGGGCAAAATGGACAGAGGAGAGGCCACAACGCCACCATCCACTACTTCATCTTGCTATTTGGGAATAAGGAACTGACCCTGGGTTTTAGAAAGAGACAGTTGCCTGACTATTCCAGATAAAAAAAGGAGAAAGGCTGTGGCATTTTTATTTCAGGGCAGGAACCCTTATGCCAGGCAGAATCACAGAAAAGCAAGTGGGAAGTGGTTCCTGGGAAGTGACCCAGGCATTCTGCTCTGGGTCAAGGCTTCCAAGTCCTGGAGCAGGAAGGCTCAACTACATCTGAAAGCAGCCTTTGAGAATTTGCCTTTCCCCTATGGCACTGGGGAGGGATGGAGTGAGTGAAGGCCCATCCTACAATAACATGCCACTTCCATAGTAAAAAGTATAACAAAAACATCTGGTTTGCAGATTACCAAAAGAGGTCTCCAGTGGGTCCAATTTGGGTGGTGCCACAGAAAGCACGATGTCTGGGCGGCTCGTCTGGCCTGTAGGTACCCCCAGGCGACAGAGACTCACTTCATCTAACCAGCCTGGACCCATGCATCCTGAGCATGTTTACTCTAGGTCCACTCGCAACCACAGTCAAGGTCACTGACAAGTGAAGAAGAAGAATGAGTCTCAGAGCACTTTTCTAGAGCAGCTTTTGCAGTTTAAGGGTCAGTGCTTTCTTCCCCTGGTACTTTTATCACATGAGCAGCCTGACGGCATAACATATGCCTTTGCTCCAGCCACTGATGAGAAAATACATTTCCCTTCGGTTTTCATCTAGAAGACAAGGTGTCATTTGAATAACTTGCCTAATTTTTCTTCCTATCGAGTAGTGTTTTTTTTTTTCTCTCCCCTAGATCTTTCCCTAAGGTGGCTCTTTATTTCAGTAGGAAATTCCAATGTTGATATGTTATTGTTGTGTATTTATATCATCCACAGGGCTGTCAGAAATCCTGATGATCTTGAAGCAAGGTCTAAGATGCACTTGGCAAGTGCTTTCGCTGGCATTGGCTTTGGAAATGCTGGTGTTCATCTATGGTGAGCAAACCTGAGATTTTATTTCTTCACCTAAGCTATTGCCCTTAAATTTTATTTTAGTGTCTATCATTTAGGAATGTGTTATAAGATTTTTAACATGCTACAGAAAAAAGAAATTTAACTTAGGGTCCCATAATATTTTCTTAGTTCAAATGCAGTTTATTGGGTCACAGATTTTTTTTTTCTTTTTGGTAACAGCCTTATTGACATATTATTAATACCCTATAAAATTTGCCCATTGAAAATTTATAATTCAGTGGTTTTTAGTATATTCACAAGTTGTGCTACCATTAAAATAATCAATTTAGAACATTTTATCACCTTTGAAAGAAATCCCATATATCTTAACTGTCACCCACCAATCCTTCTATACCCCTAGTCTTAAACAACTACTAATCTACTTTGTCTCTATAGATTTGCCTTTCCAGACATTTCATAGAATGGAAGCAAATGATATGTGGCCTTTGTGTCTGGCTTCTTAAATTTAGCATCATGTTTCCATGGTTCATCCCATACACATTATCAGTACTTCTTTCCTTTTTCTTGCCAAGTAATGCAAGCATTGCAATGGATATACCACATTTTATTTACTCATCAGATGATGAGCATTTGGGTTGTTTCCACTTTTTTGGCTGTTATGAATAGTGCCATTATGAAAAATCATGTATTAGTTTTCCTGTGGACATATGTTTTCACATCTATGGAGTATATGCCTAGGAGTGGAATTGCTGGGTCACATGGTAACTCTGTGTTTAAATTCTGAGGTACTGCCAAGCTGTTTTCCAAAGAGGCTGTACTATTTTGCATTCCAACCAACAGTGGATGGGAGTTCTGATTTCTCCACATCCTTGGCACATGTCATGGATATTTCAAACACCAAATGCAGGATTTTCTTCTCCTGATCTCTCTCAAAAAGAAAGGCATTAGGATATTTGTTGATAGCCCAGAATTAATCTGTTTGATCAGAAATGTATTGGTATGTTGCCTTAAAATTGAAAACTAGTGAACATGGAAAATTAAGAATTGGCCCTTGCCCTGGATGGGAGGGGAGCTTGGAAGAGAATGGATACATGTATATGTATTGCTGCATCTCTTCACTATTCACCTGAAACTATTACAACATTGTTCATTGGCAATATCCCAATACAAAATAAAAAGTTTTTAAAAAGAATTGGTCTTTGCTAGGGAAGTGCAACGAAATGGTCACACTCAAACTCTGCTGCTGGGAGGAGCACAGATTGGCACCAACTTTCTAAGAAGAAAATGAGCAAAATCTACCCAGAGCTTGGAAAATGTCTCTACCCTTTGCCCCATGAATTCTACTTTTAGGAATGTAGCTGAAAGAAATACTCATGATATGATCAAAGACTTTCCTTATGAGGATATTCATCTAAAAAGTTATTTATAATTGAAAATTTTAAGAATAACCCAAATTCCCAACAGTTTGGGAATGGTTAACTGAATTTCAGTATTCAAAGAATAAACCATCAAAAATAATGTTTTAAAAGAATAGAAAATGATATGGGAAAGTATTTTTAAAGAATATTAAGTAACCATGTGTATGCATGCTAAGTTGCTTCAATCATGTCCGACTCTTTGTGACCCCATGGACTGTAGCCCACTAGGCTCCTCTGTCCATGGGATTCTCCAGGCAAGAATACTGGAGTGGGTTGCCATGCCCTCCTCCAGGGGATCTTCTCAACCCAGAAATTGAACCTGTGACTCTTACATCTCCTACATTGGCAGGCAGGTTCTTTACCTCCAGCACCACCGGGAAGCCCTAAGTCAACAGCAATGTTTAAAACTGAATGCACAATACAATCATAAAGATATGTGTAAGAAGACTAGAAGGGAATATTCTATACTGGTTATCTTGAAGAAATAGGATTATGGATCATTTTCATTTTTTACATCAAATATATATAATGGTTAAAAGAAACCAAACTAAAATATTGGATACTGTTAGCAAGGTACTTTGAAAGCTACATGAATTCTTTCATATAGTGGAAGAACACCAAGCCATAATTTTCTGAATACTATGGAACCTGAAAATGGTAAAGCACATTCCTATCCAACAACTCAGAGAGCTTATACCTCCTGATCTGCTTTATGAGTGATGACAGGCATGGGGCACTTTTTTTTTGGCTAACCATACAATTCAGCAAAACACTTCATCTTTCTATGAAATATAAATTTTTTACTGACTAAAAACAAAGTCATCCAATAAAACCCACATTAACAGACTTACAGACCCTTTTACTATTGTAAAGCATTTCATTGTCAAAATATTAATTGTAAATATATTAACTTCTCACAGTGTATATCTTCTGGGTCATCTTATAAACTATTATATTGTCCTATTTGTTCACTAAGAATTTGAGAGAGTATAAAGAGTTTTCCCATTAAAACAAACAGCCCACAAATGAAAACCATGGTGCCTTTTCTCGATAGCCTTTCAGACTGAAATAATCATGTATGACTCAGTTCCTATTAGTACGCAGCATTTAAAAGAATGTATTAATCACTGGCAAGACAGACCGCTGGCGGAACAAGTTTGCACGTCTAGCACAGTACATCTTGGTTCATAAAACTCCCACCAACATCTTCAGTTTGTGAAGGAGCACATTGCCAAGGCTGTGCCGAGCAAGACAGAAAATGCATATCCTGAAGATTGTTTAAAAAACTTCAAAGTGGATTCTTGATTTCTTCAAGATCGTAAGGTTAACCAATGTGCTCAAGGAGCAACTTCTGCGTCAATACTTTTTAATGGCATGTAGTTCTATCAGCATTTGATTTTGAACATTTCAGTGGTTTTGTCAATGAATATACCAAATATCAATTGCATAATAATATAGGAATCAAAGTAAACAAAATGTCTAACCTCGTGGGTTCATAATACTGTCAAGAGACTGTGAGGGGCTCTCCCATAAGAGTATCTTTGTATTGTTAACTTGAATTTCTGTTAGATGTATGTCAACATAAGGACTTTATTTTTTTTCTAGCCATGGAATGTCTTACCCAATTTCGGGCTTAGTGAAGACTTATAAAGCAAAGGATTACAATGTGGATCATCCCCTGGTGGTAAAATCATAATAAATGCCTTAATTTAGTCTTAGATTCCTGTCAGTTGCCATCAGTGTTTTTTGTCAGTTCTTGATTGTTTAGAATACAGAATAAAGTAATTTTATATCTAGAATATTCAGGTTGAAGACCAGCCTTGCCCCAGCAGTCACCTTGTTTCCTTTCTCCCCAGCCTCATGGCCTCTCTGTGGTACTCACCTCCCCAGCAGTGTTCACGTTTACATCACAGATGTTTCCTGAGCGGCACCTGGAAGTGGCAGAAATATTGGGTATGCACCATTCATCATAACTCTGTGGAGCATTTCCTAAGATTGCTTCTGAAGATAAGCCATAAAGACTAATACCAAAAATACTGCTTTGAGATAATCTAATAATAAAATGTCAGTGACCTCCCCAAATTCCTATCTAGCACTAAAATTCTGTAATTTTGTGTTTCTAAGAGTCTATTAGCAATGAAATGGAACCAGGTATTGCTTACTTTAAGTTTATAGTAATAATATTCCCACTGTTTTTATCTTCAAGGGAAGTTAAATTCTGTACACTATTCATGCTACTAATGATTCTTGTTTTAATAGGAAATAAAGTGAGTCTAAATCAGGAATTAACAGTAAATTCCCAATTATAGAGAACCTAAACAACTAGAAACTTTATAAAAAGTTCCCCAAAGAAGAATCTGTTTGCTATTCTGTTGATAAATCATGTCTATAATAAGATACTCACAGTGCCTTTTGAATCTTACAAGAAATACATTTATGATCACTTTGTGTGTGTGCTTAGTTGCTCAATCATGTCTGACTCTTTGTGACCCCATGGACTGTAGCCCACCAGGTTCCTCTGTCCATGGGATTTCCCAGGCAAGAATACTGGAGTGGGTTGCCGTTTCCTCCTCCAGGGGATCTTCCCGACCCAGAGATCAAACCATCCTCTCTTGCATTGGCAGGCAGATTCTTTATCACTGAGCCACCTGGGAAATTAGCCATTATATATTTTGATTCCCTGTAATCAATAATGTATCTTAGATCATTTTAACTTTATACCCATCTGTTCTCTTTCCTACCTTCTCTTTTTTTCTAAAACACTTCTTAGGAAAATCTGGAGGTTTGGATGCTGTGTTTTATGGCAGCAATCTTGAGAACATAAAAACCTCATAAACCTCATATCGTGTGTCACCCTCCACTTAATCCACATTTGAGCTCCCACTATGTAATACAGACTGGTCTTATCAGGCAAGCTTTACTTTCTGTCCAGCTGCTCTCCCAACTAGCTCTGTATCTCCTTCTATTTATACCTTTTCCTGGATTTCTTACACAGTTCTCTCTGTCAGAGAACAGAGAGGCTAAACCTAATTTAATAATATACTTCTATACGGAGGCAAACCATACATACTAGTCTCTTTTTGACCAATACAGAGAAAGTGGACTTGGACTATAGCATGGGGCATTTTGGAAAATAAATAATGCTACAATCTGTTCACAGATTGCTTCACTTCCTGGCAGTGAATGTGTCTAGCTAGGATGGGAGACCAGGGTGCTAAGGGTTTGGGATTGTTCTCTTCATCTGAGAACTGTCACTGCTACCCTGCCTGAGGGCAGAAGCCCCTGGCCCTTCCAGACTGACAGCTGTATGATTTCGTGCATTAATTAGTAATCATGTCCAAATTGTTGTTTAGTCGCTCAGTCATATCCAACTCTTTGCGACCCCATGAATTGCAGCACGCCAGGTTTCCCTGTCCTTCACCATCTCCCAGAGTTGGCTCAGTCTCATGTCCATTGAGTCAATGATACCATCCAACCTTCCTCTGCCTTTGCAAATCTCCAACCCTTGGCAGCCTTATTCCTTGTTCACTGATATGATTGAAGTTCACTGCTCAGTCATGCCCGACTCTTGGTGACCCCATGGACTGTTGCCCACCTGGCTCCTCTGTCCATGGGATTTCCCAGGCAAGAACACTGGAGTGGGTTGCCATTTCCTACATATTAAATACTGCTTTCTAAAAGACTCCTTGTTCTTAATTTTGCCCGAAAGTTTCTGTAAAAGATATTTAAAGGAACCTGCCCTTTGGCAACAGAGCCCCCAAAATTCTCTAGCTATAGACAGGAGATATATTCCTTCTCTGGCCATACTGAATCCATTTGTCATCTCATTTTCCTCCTTTTTGGCAGTCAGTGGTAGAGTTTTTTGAACTTCTGCCTTGTCTCACAAGGTGTTTTGCACAGGGCTTGTCTTTTCTTCAGCTGTGACTGTGAGAAGGGACAATGAAAGCATAGACCTCTAGATGTCAGCAGATTCCAAGCCCTGCAAGTTACATAAACTGTTTTCGCCTACAGACAGATTTTCTCAATCCTCCTCAGCCAAACCCAGCCTTCTTTCTTGGTCTCCTTCCTGTGCCTCTTTTCTTGGCTCTGTTCCTCTTCTTCCCACCACACAGTGGGCCAGCTGCCCATTTGGAGATGTGAGAGCCAAGTGAGCCCCGACCCCGCACCCTGGCTCTTCTCTGGAGGGGCTCCCAGGCTGTCCCATCTTCTGCGGGGCTGACCGCAGGGCCGGCCTCCACGGGGAGACACAGCGGTGCCCTTGTCCTTGGGGTGAGGGAGCCAGCGGCAGGTTATGTATTCAGCTAGCCTGTGACTGAATCACACCCAGGGCTGGCTTCCCCCTCTCACTACAGTCAGTGCTTTGTGTCTTCCAGGAGCTGACACCCGCACTGCCAGGAGGCCAGATGCTGGGCCTGTCTTGGCAGACACACTGCGGAAATTCTTATTCGATCTGGATGTGGATGATGGCCTGGCTGCCATTGGCTATTCCAAAGCTGACATCCCCATGCTGGTGAAAGGAACGCTGCCCCAGGTAAGAGACACAGCCATCCTCGCTCCTGTCTGAGAAGCACCGAGCTCCAGGAGAGACAGGGTCCATCTGGGGCATCTTAGAGGGGGAGATGGAAACCCAGGTCTACCCATACCAGGCAACAGCTCTCCGTTTCCCCATTGAAAGGGGTCCAGGCTCCCTCACCCTTGTCTTCTTCCATTAAACTGTGGCTTGTGTGAAGCTTTGGTGATGTAACAAAGGGACCCTTTCTAAAAATTTAAGACAAAAACAACCAAGCTTATTTTGAGTATAGCAGAATTTCCCTTTTCTCCATATCTGCTCTTTCAAGAGTCCCCTGTGAAACTATATGAAGTTAAAAGGACCACTAATGTTCTTTTCCAGTATAAAGAGTTACAAATTCTACTACTTTGTGAAGAACAGACATGGCCTTTAAATGAAAATGATTACAAAATCACTTTGTAACTTGTTTTAGATCTTGTAGATTCTATACATATACATATGTATACATATCTGTGTTACTTTGGGTCTTATTTTTCTGTTCCTGAAGAATTTAAACTAAGCAGCTGTCCTTTATGTGGTAGAACCATAACAGATGTAAAGTTTCCCCTCTCAAGGCTCTTATGAAGAGAGTTTATCCCCCTTTGGATGTTTCCATTTAAGATCAGATACCCAGGTGGTATAGCACCAGAACCTAATAGCCCAAGACCCTGTTCGTTGTAATTCACCGTAAAATAGAGACCTCAGAGCCATGAGATGCCACCATGCTCACCAGGTCCAAAGCACTCACTAAGTCCTCCTATCCAAAATGGGGAAGGCAAGGATCACTTAAACACTGTAAGGATATACAGAAAAGATAAAAACTAATTCAAAAATATAAATACACCCCAATGTTCATATCAGCACTATTCACAATAGCCAAGACACGGAAAAAAACCCAAGTGCCCATCAACAGATGTATTGGTTTAAGAAGATGTGGTTTAAGAAGAAGTTGGTACATATATACAATGGAATATTACTCAGTTGTAAAAGAATGAAATATTGTCATTTGCAGCAACATGGATGGACCTAGAAAATATCATACTAAGTGAAGTAAGTCAGAGAAAGACAAATATATGATATCATTTACATGTGGAATCTAAAAAACAATACAAATGAATCTATATACAAAACAGAAATAGACTCACAGGCAGAAAACAAATTTATGGTTACTGAAGGGGGAAGGGAAAGAAGGAGGGATAAATTAGAAGTATGGGGTTAACAGATACAAACTACTATGTATAAAACAGATAAGCAATAAGGATTTACTGTATAGCACAGGAAACTATATTCATTGTTATTATGAATAACAATTATGTTATAATAATCTACAATGGAAAATTATCTGTGTGTATATATGTGCATGCATGCTAATTTGCTTCAGTCATGTCCGACTCTTGGTGACCCTATGGACTGTAGCCCACCAGGCTTCTCTGTCCATGGAATTCTCTAGGCAAGCATACTGGAGTGGGTTGCCATGCTCTCTTCCAGGGGATCTTCCTAACCCAGGGATTAAATCCATGTCTCCTGAATTGGCAGGCAGATTCTTTACCTCTGAGCCACCTGGGAAGCCCCATGTGTACGTATATATATTCAGTTATATGTATACATATATATATAACTGAAACACTTTGCTATACAACTGAGACTAACACAATATTATAAATCAAATATACTTCTATTTAAAAAAACACTGTGAAAAACAAAAAAACACTGTGAGGATAAGGTAGTTCTCCCCAAAGTCATGACATTTGTGTATCTATCCCTGATGTTGTTTAGTTACTAAGTCATGTCTGACTCTTGCGACCCCATGGACTGTATAGCCTTCCAGGCTCCTCTGTCCATAGGATTTTCCAGGCAAGATTACTTAAGTGGGTTGCCATTTCCTCCTCCATCCCTGACATTGGAACAGAGTTAACAGCTAGACTCGCCACTCACACAGCATCCTGCTGACCACAAGTGGCAGTGCTTTTCCCTCAGCCCACTTCAGTTAAGCAAAGGCCTCAGACTGGCTTCTTCTCCACTTAGCAAATACTAAGAATATCGAAGACCTCCCATAATATCATAATATCATATTTGTATGGATTGGTTACCTGTCCATAGGAGCCAGGTAAATAATAGCAATGAACAAAGTAATTTTGTCACTAGGGAATGGTGGGGACTTTGGTGAACTGGAAAGCACACAATCCATCTCATTGGGTGAGCAGCTTTTCGGCTACAATTTATTATCACCAAGTATAAATTCAGGTCCCAGTGATGGTAGAAATCGCAATTTTTAAGAGAAGTCAGCAGTTGGGATGTTTGTGTTGAATTCCCTGATTTCCCAGTGTACGAACAAACCATGGCCCATGGGCACCAGTTTTCCTGATTTAGGGTCAGGCCCAGAGTAGGCTCAGTTGCATCCAAAAATATAAATGAATGAGAAAAAGAGGAATCTCTAAGAGACCCTAGTTCTAACCCGTTGTCCTAACTTGTAAGTCCAAGGGACTAAATTTTAAAAAAAAACCATCACAATTATTTTATCCAAACCTACTAAAGTTCCATGAAGTTAGGACCCTGTTTTGTTCGTTCATCTTCTACAGCACCTGACATGAGCTCATAAACATCTTAAAGGGGCAGCCCTCTCCTCCTATATCTTCTGTCCATATGAGCTTAATGACTGAATGGTGGACACTTTTTGAGCAATTTCCTTAGACTTAATAGGACTCAGCCAATGACAAGGATCCATGAAAGCCCATTCAGTGACATCAGAGATCAAGTGGTCACTATGATTTTGATGACTGGCTCTTATAGTTCTTATAGCGTGGTCACAGCAACAGTATCCACTCTTCAGGGGTTCCTCTGAAAAGTTGTGCTTATTTATCCCAGGAAAGTGTTCAGGAATATGTATTGTTCATTAACCTCCAAGAATAGTAGCCATCATTTTCAGATGAAACTGGATGATGTGCTGTGCTGTTCTTAGTCACTCAGTCATGTCCAATTCTTTGCAACACCATGGACTGTATCCTGCCAGACTCCTCTGTCCATGGGGATTCTCCAGGCAAGAATACTAGAGTGGGTAGCCTGTCCCTTCTCCAGGGGATCTCCCCTACCCAGGAATAGAACCAGGATCTCCTGCATTGCAGGCGGGTTCTTTACCAGCTGAGCTACCAGGGAAGCCCAAAACTGGGTGGTAGTCTCAGCCATTTAATTGCTAGTGACAGTGCATCTTCTAGCCATCAGCACACACCAGCAGGTGTGAACAGTTTTAATTCTACTCTTATCCAGGCTTCCACTTTCAAAAGCTGTTCCAAATGGCAACAGGTCCACACTAACACTCAAGACCATCCACTAAAATAGCAAGTTAATTAGGTATCATTCTGAATGCCTCAGTGCACATGCCATACCGGGAAATGACAGATAGCAGACTAATTTCTTAGCTTCACAAAGGATGAGAGGTAAATTGAATCTTTTGAATACAAGTCATGTCTGTAAAGTAGGAAGCCAGGATTTCCTTCAGCTGTGTTCATAAAGCAGCCCCCAACCGGATGCTGCCTTTTTTCCCTTTGATCATGTTTTCATGATTAGGAGAAACACAGTTCATTTGAATTCACTGGCACTAGTTCAGTTTTGAAGTCAACATGAGAAATTTATTTGTGTATATAAAGGGAAGGGGAAATAGTCATAGGACTTGAAAAGGAATCTTAGGAATAAGCTTGTCTATTTTGCAGTTGAATTACTGTTGGATTTTTGTTTAGTTTTTGGATTTTGGGTTGGGGGGCGGTTTGCAGTGAACATTTTGCAGGAATGCTATGGCAGTTTCAGAATGGTACACATGCAAAAGACTCATCTTCAGTTGTTAGTATCTACAGGACTTAAGGTGGTGGGAGGGATACACTGGTTGCTGCAGAGAACATCACCAGAAAGGATGTTTTGTGTAGTCGACATTTGATAAAGCTTCTTTTATGTTCAGCAAAGGGGGATCGGTTTTTGCTGGAAGGAACAGCCAGCCCAGTCATTCCTGACCAAACACCACAGCCCATACTGGTGGCAGCACACAGGAGCCCGGAGGACAGAGGTGTCCAATCGCCATAGCCTGGCTGCTTGGGGGCAGGCAAGAATACATGAATCTTCCGGGCTGGATTTCTGAAACCTCTGGAAAGAAACATTTACATCTCAAGTCAAAACATCTCATTCCTGAAAAGAGCCATGGACCAAAGTGAGCACTTCCACTCCCTGGCAGACAGGCCCTTTGAAATGTTGCTTTATGAATGAGCTAAAAGTGGTAGTCTGAATTTATTTCAGTGTCTGCATTACTCAGTTGTCCTTTGGTCTTTTGTGTGTCTATAAATAATAGCATGATGCTGAGCACGTCTGATTCCTCAGATATTTGCTTTTACAGGGCACGGGTGATCCATGCAAGGAAATATCGCAGACTTTAAGAAAATATCACAGACCTTACCCCCGTGGAAGCTGTTGTTGTTGTTTAGCAGTGAAGTCATGTCTGCTTTGTGACCCCTTGGACTGTAGCCCGCCCGGCTTCTCTGTGCATGGGATTTCTCAGGCAAGAATAGTGGAGTGGGCTGCCATTTCCTTCTCCAGAGGTTCTTCCCAACCCAGGGATCAAACCTGTGTCTCTTATGTCTCCTGCATTGGCAGGCAAGTTCTTTACCACTGAGCCACCAGGGAAGCCTGGAACCAATTGTTGGGAGTCAGAAATGTGAAAAAGAAACTGAGCTCAGCTTGGCCTGAGCCGAGAGTCCTGAACTACGTCACCCAAGATAAACAGGGTTGTTTTAAGGGCCCTTGAAGCTTCCCCTATGGCTCAGCCTGCAATGCAGGAGATTCAGGTTTGTCCCTGGGTCAAGAAGATTCCTTGGAAGAGGGCATAGCAACCCACTCCAGTATTCTTGCCTAGAGAATTCCATGGATGGAGGAGCCTGGCAGGCTACAGTCCTTATGGTTGCAAAGAGTTGGACACGACTGAAGCGCCTGAGCACTCACACACAAGGGCCCTTGAGCTCATCAGATAAGACTCTCTGCTGTTATGAACAGAATGTGGCCATCTTCAGCCACAGCAAATACCCAACTTCAGTCCCGGACCCACCACAAACAAGCATGTACATACGTTACCGTGAACAAGTCTCTGCCTTGCTGTGGATTTTCAAAATTCTTTAGCATCTGTACAAGATGTGTTGGGATAAGAGCTTTACCTTGGCTTCACCCATGCTCTTCAACAATGTACCTGAGCCTTCTTCCATCTGTCCATCCATTCCTTTTTTTTTTTCAATTGTGCTAAAACATACCTGACATAAAATTCACTATTTTAATCATTTTTAAGTGTACAACTCAATGCCATTAAGTACACGTAAGTGGTATGCAACTATCAGCACTATCCATTTCCAGAACTTTTATTTTATTTTTTCATTTTCAGAACTTTTTTTTTTGGCTGCGTTGGATTGTCCTCGCTGCATGCAGGTTTTCTCTAGTTGCAGCAAGCAAGGTTACTCTCTAACTGCAGTGCACGGGTTTCTCATTGCAGTGGCCTCTCTTGTTGTGGAGCACCAGCTCTACGGTGCACTGGCTTGAGTAGTTGTAGCACGTGGACTCAGTCATTGCATGCTCGTGGGCATGCCCCAAGGCATGTGGGATCTTCCCAGATCAGGGATCAAACCGGTGTCTGCTGCACTGCAAGGCAGATTCTTAACCACTGGACCACCAGGGAAGCCCCCAGGATTTTTAAATCATCCCAGATAGCAGCTCTTCTCTATCACTGAATGGTAACCAGTAACTCCCCACACTCAGAGGAAGAGTCCCAGCCTGGGGCAGCCTCTATTCTTCCTGTCACTCTGAATTTGCCTATTCTAGGTACTTCATGTAAGTGGAATCATACAATATTTGTCCTTTTGTGTCTGCATAATGTCTTCACTAGGACTTCTCTGGTGGCTCAGATGGTAAAGCATCTGCCTACAATGCGGGAGGACCCAGGTTCGATCCCTGGGTCAGGAAGATCTTCTGGAGAAGGAAACGGCAACCCACTCCAGTACTCTTGCCTGGAGAATTCCATGGACAGAGGAGCACGGTAGGCTACAGTCCATGGGGTCGCAAAGAGTCGGACACGACTGAGTGACTTCACTCACTCACTCACTCAATGTCTTCACTTAGCATAACGCCTTCAGTGTGTCAGAATGCCATTCCTTCTTATGGCTGAATAACATTTCGTCATGTGGATAGGCCACATTTTGTTTATCTGTTCAACTGCAGTTGGGCACTTGGGGTTGTTTCCACCGTTTGGCTATTGTGAATAGTGCGACTATGAACATCAGTGCACAAGTATCTGTTTTAGTCCTCGCTTTCAGTTCACTTGGGTATATATCCAAGGAACAGACTTGTTGGATCATAGGGTGATACTGTGTTTAACTTTTTGACAAGCTGCCATAGTGGCTGCACCATTTACATTGTCACCAACAGTGCATGAGGTTTCCAGTTTATCCACAGCTTCACCATTATTTTCCATTTTTTGGAGAGCCATCCCAACAGGTATGAATGGTAACTCACGGTTAAAATTCACTTGTATTTTCCTAATGACATTGAGCATCATTTCATGTGCTTGTTAGCTATATATCTTCTTTACTGCTGCTGCTGCTGCTAAGTCACTTCAGTCATGTCCAACTCTGTGCGACCCCATAGACGGCAGCCCACTAGGCTCCCCGGTCCCTGGGATTCTCCAGGCAAGAACACTGGAGTGGGTTGCCATTTCCTTCTCCAGTGCATGAAAGTGAAAAGTGAAAGTGAAGTCGCTCAGTCGTGCCCGAATCTTAGCAACCCCAGGGACTGCAGCCTACCAGGCTCCTGAATCCATGGGATTTTCCAGGCAAGAGTACTGAAGTGGGTTGCCATTGCCTTCTCCGTATCCTCTTTGAAGAAACATCTATTCAAGTCTTTTGTCTATTTTTGAGTTGAGTTGTTTGGAGTTTTTAGCTATTTAGTTGTAGCAATTATGTATCTATTTTGGATACTAACCCCTTATCAGATAATATATATGATTTGAAAATATTTTCTCCCATTCTGTAAAGTTGTCTTTTCACTCTTGATATAATGTCCCTTGAGGCATAAAAGTTTTAAATTTTGATGTAGTCCAGTTTATCTCTTTTTTCTTCCGTTGCCTGTTTGCTGATGTCAAATCCAAGAAATCACTGCCAAACTCAAAGTTATTAACATTTTCCCATTTTCTTCTAAGAGTCTTAAGGGTTTAGCTCTTACATTTAGGTCTTTACATTTAGATGCATTTAAAGTTAATTTTTTTATGCATCCTTCCTTCTTTTCATTTTTACTTTTACTTGACAAATACTTATTGGAGTCTTAATATATAACATGAATTGTATGGGATACAGCTAAGAAAATGAAGTCCCTTTCATCCCTCACAGATCTTACATTCTAGTGAGGAAGACAGACAATGGACATCTGATCAAATCTATAAATAAGATACAAATGAAATCATTTCACATAATGTTGAGCGGTCTGAAGGAATCCTGGGTGATGAGATAGTGATTTCACATGGGACAGTGTGGCAGGAACTCCAGCGGATATGGTCAGAGAAGGCCTCTGATTGGAGGTGGAGGCAGCCGGGTGAAGAGCTGAGAGAAGCATTTCAGGCAGAGGGGAAAGACCCTGAGATAGGGTGAAGATGGCATTTTCATGGGACTGAAAAGGATGGTGGGTCCACGTGAGTTGAGTGAGTGTGAGAAGAATCAGAGCTGGGGTGAGAAGCAGGGCCAGGTCTGGCTGGGGTTAGGGGATGTGGTTTTGTTCTTCTAATTGCATTGGAGGGTGTTAAGCAAGAAAATGGTGTGATCAAACTTGTAATGCAAGACCATCACTCTGGCTGCCATGGGGGAGAATGACCTGAAGAGGACGAGAGTGGAGCAAAAGTGGAAGCAGCTCTTAGAGGCTTTTCAAGTAGGACAGAAGCATGCAGTGAGTAAGACAGGCTGTGATGGATGGAGAGGTGAGAAGTGGTCTGATTGGGGATTTATTTGGCAGGTAGATCTGACAGACTTGCTGATGGACTGAACTTGCAGAGAACAGAAAGAGCAATCAAAGATGACTCCTAGGGACTTCGCTGGTGGTCCAGTGGCTAAGACTTCATGTTCCCAATGCAGGGGGCCTGGGTTCGATCCCTGGTCACCAAACTAGATCCCACATGTTGCAACTAAATATCCTTTGTGCTGCAACTAAGCCCTGGAGCAGCCAAATAATTTTTTTTTTTTTAAAGGGATGACTCCTAGGTTTTTGCCTAAGGAAAAGTGGAAGGTGGAGTCAATCCTGTCTTGTACATGTGAACCTTGAGATGCCAGTGTCCCCTCCCATCATCTTTATTCATCCAGTAACTGTTGAGCACCTGTTTGCTGTGTGTGGTGCTGGCCGCAGCCCTGCCCCATGGACATTCCTTCTTCTACCAGGTGTGCCCCCACACTGGTGCTCATCACAGAAAACAGACCCAGAGACCCACAAAAACCCAACCAAACACTGGCACATTTCTTAATTTCATTTAGGCCTGGAAATCTGGGGGTTGAGGAGCCACTGATGGGAGTGACCATAGCAGTAGGAGGTGCTGGTGTCTTTGCTGACTCAGCTCAATGATCACTGGCGAAATTAAGGGAATCATGGAATTTGTTTGGGGAAGTAGAGATAAAATCTTAGTTAATTTTTTTTTTTTTAAGTCACTTGTTGCCCACAGCCTGAAAGTTAATGTCCTGGTGAAGTCCTTTCTAATATACCTTAAGTCCAAGTTGCAAAATCTTTAAAGTCAAGGGTGACCCTGTTCTATTTTCCTTGGCAGCACATGCAGGGCCTGGGGCCATGCCCTCCGCACAGGGAGAGCCTGGCAGGGGCGCCTGATTCACATAGCTTGGTCACTGTAGGTGGTGTTTTTCCAGAAGCTGGTGAGCTTCTGTACATTTGGGTAGAAGGCTCTCAGGCAACAGTAATGGCTTTTGAAAGCTTTGTGGGAAAGAGGTATCACTTGATAAATTCTGAGTTGGGAATCAGCAAGTACGAAGCCAACAAGAAATGTGACTTTTAAAACTATGACTACTATCAAGTCGCTGTTTCTTATGACTGAGTTAATTTATATACTGAGTAGCTTTCACAAACTGTCTTTGTAAAGCCCTGTGTAACTATTTTTGCTTACTGTTTCAGGAAAGAGTCACCAAGCTTGCACCACGCCCTCAGTCAGAAGAGGATCTATCTGCTCTGTTTGAAGCATCAATGAAACTGTATTAATTTTCATTTTCACTGAAAGAACTACCCTTGGCCATCGTAGTTCTGATAACAGAAGTTGATCTAGCAAGAATTTTGTCTTTTCACCTCCCTCCACCTTTTCACATATAACTCCCTCGTTACCATTTTGAATGTGATATAAATTTATCCTGTAGAAGATTCCCTGATGCTCCAAGTCTAGCTACTTCCATAGGACAGGCTGGACAAATGCCCACCATGCTGGACCCTCAGACAGACTTCAGGAATTCATGTTCCTACCCCAAACCCTGCAGACTGCCCCTGCTCCATGGATCAAAAGGTCAAATACTCAATATCTACCAAAAATGTTAATGCATGTACTCTTTGCCCAGTAATCAACCCCACCTCTAGAAATTTATTCTGTAAAATTCTAGCACAAGTGTGTAAAGAAATATGGCAAGAGTGCTTCTGGCAGCACATTTTCTAATAATAAAACATTTGAAAGAACTTAAGTATTCATTAATAGTATATAGATAAATAAATCGTGTGTGCTCAGTTGTTCAGTCGTGTCCAACTCTTTGTGACCCCATAGACTGTAGCTCACCCTTCTGTCCATGGGATTTCCTGGGCAAGAACACTGGAGCTGGTTGCCATTTCCTCCTCCAGGAAATCTTACCGACCCCAGGGATCAAACCTGAATCCCTTGCATCTCCTGCATTGGCAGGCAGGTTCTCCACCACTAGCGTCACCTGGGAAGCTCTAGGTTTCAGTGTACTTGCAGATTTATCTGTATTTTAAATTGGATTAAAGTTTTAATCAAGTAAAGTACATAATTACATCAAGATTTAAAAAAAAAAACAGATGAGAAGGGCATTACTGTGCCATTCAACCTGCCTGGGGCAGGTTTATCTCTTTAAACATCTTTGTTTACTTGGGATTTTAAAAATAACATTTAAATATTGCTTATCGGGCAGGCGGTCTTCTCTAATTACACACATAAAACATGTTCAGTACCAAAACCTGGTAATACAAAGAAACACAGAAGAAAATATTTGTTTACAATGCACCATCCAGAAGATAATCACCACTAAAAAATAACAAAATTTTAAAATATATGTTCTCCCCGTAATTTTGTGCACATGTATAGTTATAGATAATTATATGTATACATATGTATTTATATATTTTTTTACTTAGCAACAATCACCGAGGTGTAGTTTTAGTTCCTATAGAATGAATGTTCAAATTCTTTACGCCAAGTGCCCAAAAGGCAAGCACAAGACAGTTCCAATAGAATTTCAGCTCTGCCTTGCAGACTCTATCTAGCTAAAATTCCCTCCAGCTTTTTAGGGGAATCGTGGATTCTGAGAGCAGAAGCTTTGTGAATAAGGTAGAGAACAGTGAAACTCTCTGTCAATCTGAGATCCTTTAGGAAACTTTAATAAACAAATAAATGTTTAATAAATATTTCAAAATACATTTGTCAGGGAGGAAGGTGAGAGGGTGGTCAAGAGGGAGGGGACATAGGTGGGCTGATTCATGTTGATATTTGGCAGAAACCAACATAATTCTGTAAAACAATTATCCTTCAATTAAAAAAATAAATTTAAAATTAAAAGAAAGAAAAAAAAGTACATTTGGCATAGCAAAAATATATATGCCCCCCACCAAGAAAGTCCAGGTAAATTTGGGACCTCTTGTAATGTATTTTATAAGATGATTTGACATCATTAGAACCCGCATAAGACCAGGGCTCCAGTGCCCTGGATTCCATTTCCAGCCTCTTGCTCTGAGTCTTACTTTATTCAACCAAGTCCTCTACAATCTTGAAAATACCCTGACTGGATTTCAGGTACTACCCTGTCCTTAATGTGAGATTCTGAGTTTGGGAACTTTAAAATCATTTGAGATATGAAAATGCATTCGTTATCCCTCTGAAATGTTCCATGCCATTTCCACCAGTAAACAGATGTCTCACTGTGACTCACCAGGAGGGGTGCTTGGTATTCATGCTGAGATGACTCTTAGAGGAAGGATTTAAAGGTCAAGCATGAAGAAACAGATTTAGGAAGCCTCGAGTTTTTAATCCTAATACCCATCATTTCAGTCCTCACAATTTGAGAATACAGAAGAGATGTATTTCTTGACATCAGAGTATGACACAAGAGATAATGTCAATTTCTGTAAACCAAACATTTTTGTGTATCTGAAACAACAATTAGTACATTTTTTCAAGTTGAATCCTACTTATCTATTGATTTCCTTAAATGATCAAACTGTTCCTAGGGGTCACGGCTCCATTTACATGGATTAATCTAGTTGTTAAGGAAAGGAAAATTAAAGGAATCATATTCAAAAGTTTATATAGTATTGCTTTCACAAAATTATCACATATGGTGGCATTTTCACTTAAAATACATCATCCCTAACTTATTTCTTGATACAAAATCACCAATTTGTTTCACGCAGGTCCTGTTTCTTTGATCTTTGCCACAAGCCACAATAAATAGCTGGTGTGTTGCACTTCTGTCCCTTTCCTGTGCCCAGAGGAGGGCTGTGCTGGGATTGTCCTTGTGAGTGTGTCTGTGGACACAGCTGGGGGGTGTTTTCCAGCGGTCAATGAGGTAAATCTGCTCTTGTAAAACAGAGACAAGTACAGTATCAAAATAGAGAGCAAAAACTGCTTTTCTGGCCTTTTAACCCTGAGAAAGATTAATGGTTGTTTAGATTAGAAACTGTACTCTAATGAGGGACTGTCCCTCTGGGGAGTGGGTATGAGAAAGGGGGTGGTTCACCTCCAGGTCAGCATTGCACTGGCTGCAGGGTCTCTGATGACCAGCAACCCCTCTCAGAGACAGCTTGCCCAGGCTCCTCCATTGAATGCTGGGTCCTCTGGGAGTTGGTGAGGAGGCCAGGCCACAGCCTGCTCTATCACCATCACAATGGCCTGCGGGAGGTGGTCCCCGGGGACAAACCACACTTTGAATGGGCAGAAATTGGTTCTTAAAGCCCTAGGTTGAATTACCAGCAGCTGGGGGTGGGAGGGTCTAGTTTCTCATGCTATTATTCTTTCCAGCCACCCCAACAACTCTCAGAATCAATGCATACCCCCCCCAAATTGCTCTAACTGTAATTTTGTCCCATGTGACATCCCTCATGAAACTACGTGCGAGACAGCCAACTTTAAAGTAACTCCATCTCATTCTTTGCGGCTTTAAAATTGACTTTTTTCTTTGAGTGCTTTTAATTGGTTTTCTAACTTATAAAATTAGAAACTGATTAAAATAATCATGAGTGAAAAGAAAAAAAAAAAACTACCATCATATTATTACCCAAACACAGCTGTGATCATTAGCTATATTTTCTTTCTATCTTTTTAATTTGATGGTGTCATTTCTAGCTCTTTTCCCTTAAGCCATGACATTTTAAGTATTTTCTGTGTTGCCATATAATCTTCAGGACCATTATTTTAGAAGGTATGTAACAGTTTATTGAATAGGAATTTAATCATTTATTCTTATTACAGGGCACCAAAAGTGCTTCCAAATTTTTACTCCTACCACTACCATCACAATGAATAAATGAGAAGGTACACGTGGCTTGTCTCATATTCTAAATTAACTTCTTAGATTAATGAATCCCCAAATGGAATTTTTACTTTAAAGTATGGCCATTTTGAACTTCCCTGGTGGCTCAGTGGTAAAGAACCTGCCTGCCGATGCAGGACATGCAGGAGATGCAGGTTGCATCCCTGGGTCAGGAAGATCCCCTGGAGGAGAAAGTGTCAACCCACTCCAGTATTCTTGCGTGGAAAACCCATGGACAGAGGAGCCTGGCGGGTTACAGTCCATGAGATCGAAAAAGAGTCAGACATGACTGAGCAACTAAAGAAACTTCACTTTACAGGGTTGTTATAAATGTCTGCAGGATGTGCCTGACCTACAGTCTATACTCAGCACTTGTGAGTTCTCATCCCTTCCCCAGCACCCCTACATGATGTCAGCTGGGTACCAAGGGCCTCTAAGCTTACCCCAGGACAAGAATGACCTGGGGCGCTAGTTTAGAAAGATAGAGATCACCAGGCCTTTCCTCCATCCCCCAGAAATTCAGATCTTGTCAGCCTGGGTTTGAACTCAGGGATCTGTTCTCAGGTAAGTTTCGTTTAGGAAAATAAGGTTGCTCTTGGACCTGTTTGGCAGCTTCTCTGCATAGGTGGTGAGAAAAACAAAGCGGCAGTCTCAACTTTCAGCGAGCACAGAAACTTCTGGAGAGTTTGGAAAAACATGGGTTTCTGGGTCCCAGCCCCAGGGTTTCTAATTCAATAGGTGCATTTTGAGCTAGTTCCCAGGTGATGCTGCTAGTCTGAGACCACATGTTAAGAACCACTGAACCTGTGGATTGCAATTTTCTCATATTTCAAATTCAGGAGATTCCAGCTGGAATTAGTCCTACCCAGCGCAGAACAGGACCATGAGTCCAAGATGAAGGTCAGGACAGGACCAGGACACTGACCACAGGACATCCTCTCCCCCAGAGTGGGAGACCCCAGCCCCAGGCACCATCCTGCTTCTTCCCCACTGTGCCGGCCTAACCATGAAGCCCCTGCCTCCCTCGTTTCCACCTGCTTTTCAGGCTGAAGCCTTATCAAGGTGTGGAGAGGTCCTTCCATCAAAGCCGAGACAGAAAGGAGACATTCACTTGTGACTGCAGCATTGAGGAAGACCACGGTATTGGCTGCAATCAGGATGTGACTATTAAAAATTGCAGTAAGTACCAGGGCAATGAGTTTCATTTCGGTAAAATTGGTGTAAAGAATAAAAGGTCTCCCAGCTATGGGGTTAACAGACTAGTAAGATCACTCTGTCTTACCTCTGTTTATAAAATAGAAAACAAAAATTCTCCTCTTTACATGTGTGCTAAGTCATTTCAGTTGTGTCCGACTCTTTGCTACCCCATAGACTATAGCCCACCAGGCTCCTCTGTCCATGGGATTCTCCAGGCAAGAATACTGGAGTGGGTTGTCATGCCCTCCTCCAGGGGATCTTCCTGACCCAGGGATTGAACCCGCATCTCTTACATCTCCTGCACTGGCAAGCAAGTTCTTTACCACTAGAGACACCTGGGAAGCCCTCACCTCCTTACATTCCTGTTTAAAAAGTTATGCTGGGAGAAGTTTCCATTTTACCTGGAAAGTGCAAATAGAAAGAGTAAAGACATATAGAGTTGTAATTATTGGTAAAAAATATATATATATCAAAGGATAAGAATTAGAATAAAATGAACTGTGCCTCAAGGGACAAAGAGAAGGACAGTCACTCACATCCAGTTAGAAAAAGACAGCCCAGGCGTCCTGTGTTCACACCAGGTCACCACAGGCTGCTCTGCTCTGGCTCTTCCTCCTGACCTGGAGCTTGAACCACCTCACGCCCAAGAGCAAGGGTTTCTGATGCTTTCCTTGGAAATGAGCAGACACTGGGAGGGCTAGTCCTCTGTCATGCTACTGAACCACCAAAGTCTACGGATTTAAGAATTTTGGCTTAAAAATTAAAACTGAGTAGAAAGAAAATGATATTCCCTAAGTTTGTATGGGAGGGGGTCAGAGAGGGAGCAGTTCTCAAATTTTCCCTGAATGCCCGCTAAGCTCCCACCCCCGCCCCGCCCGGCAATGTGATGGGAGCTGCTGCCTAAGATACCCCGCCTCCCCTCTCAAGGGGCCAGAAAGTCACCTGAGAGCAGAAACACCGTGAGTGGGTGAACACTCTTAGCCTCTCCCCACCTTGGCCCCTACAAGAAATTTTGGCTTTGCTGGCTTGACCTCCAGGCTTCTTAGGGGGGAAATGGGATACCCAATGTGATGGACAGAACTATGTTTCCCCAAAATCGTGTGCTGAAGCCCCAACCTCCAGTACCTCACATATGACTGCATTTGGAGACAGGGTGTGTAAAGAGGTATAAGGTTAATTAAATGGGCATACCCTAATCTAATCTGTCTGGTGTCCTTAGATGAAGAGGAAATTTGGACACGAAAGAAACACCAGAGAGCCACACACAGGAAGGACCATGGAAGAATGCAATAAGGCCGCGCAAGAAGCCACCACCTGCAGGCCAAGGAGAGAGATGGCAGGACAAATCAAACCTGTCAATGCCTTGATCTTGGACTTCCAGCCTCCAGAGCTCTAAGAAAGTAAATTCCTGTTGTTTAAGTTCCCCCCAGCCTACCCTCAATCTGTGGTGTTTTTATTATAATAACTAACAATAAAGGTTTGTTAGCCAACCTAAATATCCATCAACAGAGGAATGGATAAAGATGTGGTACTTATACACAATGGAATATTAGGAGTTTACCTAGTGGTTCAGACAGTAAAGAATCTGCCAGCAATGTAGGAGAACCCGAGCTTGGTCCCTGGGTCAGGAAGGTCCCCTGGAGAAGGAAATGGCAACCCACTCTAGTATTCTTGCCTGGAGAATTCCATGGACAGGGGAATCTGGCAGGCTACAGTCCATGATGTCGAAAAGAGTCAGGCATGACTGATGAACACTTTCGCTTTCTTTCACTAATGTCCATAGACAGAGGAATGGATAAAGAAGATGTGGTACATATATATAATGGAAAATTACTCAGCCATTAAAAAGAACGAAATAATGCCATTTGCAGCAACATGGAGGGACCTAGAGATTGTCATCCTGAGTGAAAGAAGTCATATAGAGAAGAAGAAATATCATATGACATCCCTTTTATGCAGAATCTAAAAAGAAATGATACAAATGTGCTTATTTACAAAACAAAAATAGATTCACAGACTGAGAGAACAAGCTTGCATTTGGGGAAAACTGGGGTAAATAGATTGCTAGCGAGTCTGGGACTGACATGTACACACTGCTATATTTAAAATGGATAACCAACCAGGACCCACTGTTTAGCACACAGAACTCTGCTCAATGTTATGTGGGAACCTGGATGGGAGGGGGGGTTGGGGGAGAATGGATATATGTATATGTATATGTATGGCTGAGTCCCTTTGTTGTCCACCTGAAACTATCACAACATTGTTAATTGGCTACACTCCAATATAAAATAAAAAAGTCTAAAAACAAACAAAAAAACGCAAAGGGTTTGCTAGCAAATGAGGGGTAGACTAGAAGGATTTACATCAGAAAGGGCTAAAAGTCACTGGTAGGGAATTGTACCATTTTACATTCCCATCAGAAACGTGTGAGTTTCTCTGCATCCTCATCATAACTTGGTGTTCAGTCAGTTCAGTTCAATCGCTCAGTTGTGTCCGACTCTTTGTGACCCCATGAACTGCAGCACGCCAGGCCTCCCTGTCCATCACCAACTCCCAGAGTCCACCCAAACCCATGTCCATTGAGTCAGTGATGTCATCCAACCATCTCATCCTCTGTCGTCCCCTTCTCCTCCTGCCCTCAATCTTTCCCAGCATCAGGGTGCCGGAGTCCAGCTCCAGCAGCCAGGGAAACACCCTGAAGGGATGAACGGGGTTCAGCAAACGAAAATGATGCAGTCTCTCGCTCAAAGCACTGCGCTGCATGTTTATTTTAAGCATCAGGTTTTCTTTTATACTTTTACAAAAACATTAGGTCAGAGGTACGACATCTTCAGTTTCCCCTCACCCATATTTACTGTTTCCATCAATCACTGTTGTCCTTCAGAGTTCCCTCTTAAGTGTCCTTGTGATAACATTGTAATTCAAGTTTGTCTCGAGGTTGTATAATACATTCCTCAGTTTATTTCTTATCTCTTTAAATCCTGCTATCCCCTAGTAACTTAAGCTCATCATCTCCTAGAAAGGCTTTTAGCTATTAGTATCTCTAAAATACCTAGTTTCCATAAGCTATAGTAAAATATGCCAACACTACAACATACCTTAAACTTTTCGCTTCTAACTATTCTTTATTGCACTCATCTCACATGCTAGTAAAGTAATGCTCAAAATTCTCCAAGCCAGGCTTCAGCAATACGTGAACCGTGAACTTCCAGATGTTCAAGCTGGTTTTAGAAAAGGCAGAGGAACCAGAGATCAAATTGCCAATATCCGCTGGATCATCGAAAAAGCAAGAGAGTTCCAGAAAAACATCTATTTCTGCTTTATTGACTATGCCAAAGCCTTTGACTGCATGGATCACAATAAACTGTGGAAAATTCTGAAAGAGATGGGAATACCAGACCATCTGACCTGTCTCTTGAGAAACCTGTATGCAGGTCAGGAAGCAACAGTTAGAACTGGACATGGAACAACAGACTGGTTCCAAATAGGAAAAGGAGTACATCAAGGCTGTATATTGTCACCCTGTTTATTTAACTTATATGCAGAGTACATCATGAGAAACGCTGGGCTGGAAGAAACACAAGCTGGAATCAAGATTGCCGGGAGAAATATCAATAACCTCAGATATGCGGATGACACCACTCTTATGGCAGAAAGTGAAGAAGAACTAAAGAGCCTCTTGTTGAAGGTGAAAGAGGAGAGTGAAAAAGTTGGCTTAAAGCTCAACATTCACAAAACTAAGATCATGGCATCTGGTCCCATCACTTCATGGGAAATAGATGGGGAAACAGTGGAAACAGTGTCAGACTTTATTTTTTTGGGCTCCAAAATCACTGCTGATGGTGATTGCAGCCATGAAATTAAAAAACGCTTACTCCTTGGAAGGAAGGTTATGGCCAACCTAGATAGCATATTTAAAGGCAGAGACATTACTTTGCCAACAAAAGTACGTCTAGTCAAGGCTATGGTTTTTCCAGTGGTCATGTATGGATGTGAGAGTTGGATGGTGAAGAAAGCTGAGTGCTGAAGAATTGATGCTTTTGAACTGTGGTGTTGGAGACTCTTGAGAGTCCCTTGGACTGCAAGGAGATCCAATCAATCCATCCTAAAAGAGATCAATCCTGGGTGTTCATTGGAAGGTCTGATGTTGAAGCTGAAACTCCAATACTTTGGGCACCTCATGCGAAGGGTTGACTCATTGGAAAAGACCCTAATGCTGGGTAGGATTGGGGGCGGGAGGAGAAGGGGACGATAGAGGGTGAGATGGTTGGATGGCATCACAGACTCGATGGACATGGGTTTGGGTAGACTCTGGGAGTTGGTGATGGACAGAGAGGCCTGGTGTGCTGCAATTCATGGGGTCGCAAAGAGTCGGACACGACTGAGCGACTGAACTGAACTGATTCTTTATTATTCCTAACCCCTAAACTCAGCAAACTTCTTTTGCCATAAACATTCCCCTTACAGGCAGGTTTCAGATAACAATGTTTCCCATGGCCTCAGGCTGCAGCCTATGTGCTCATCCTGGAGCATTCTTTGTAAGGATCCTTGAACAAATGTCAATAGTTAACTTTATGGATTATAACATTCTTTCCAGCCAACTCAACCGGAGGAAGGAAAGAACAAGTCAGAATCACAAGACCTAACTCCTTCATCCCGGGACCGTGCCTGAGGGATGAGGAGAGGGGGTTGGGGCCGTGCCTCCATTTTGTCAGTAATGCCTATCGCGGCTCCCGACATCAGGGTCTTTTCCAATGAGTCAGCTCTTTGCATCAGGTGGCCAAAGTATTGGAGTTTCAGCTTCAACATCAGTCCTTCCAATGAACACCCAGGACTGATCTCCTTTAGGATGGACTGGTTGGATCTCCTTGCAGTCCAAGGGACTCTCAAAAGTTTTCTCCAATACCACAGTTCAAAAACATCAATTCTTCTGCGCTCAGCTTTCTTTAGAGTCCAACTCTCACATCCATACATGACCACTGGAAAAACCATAGCCTTGATGCTACCACATTTTTCTTTTTTTAATTTTAGCCATTTTGGTAGGTTTGTAGTGAGGTCTCATTGTGATTTTAATTTGCATTTTTCTAATGGCTAATGACGTTGAACATGTTTTCATGCACTGATTTGCCATCTGTGCAAGAGGATTTGATATCCTCTTTAGTGAAATGTCTGGTCATGTCTTTTGCCTGTTTTTGAATTGGATTTTTTTTTTACTGTTGAGTTTTAAAAAAATGTTCATATATTCTATATATAAGTCCTTTGTCAGATATGTGGTTGGCAAATATTTTTCTCCCAGTCAATTGCTTGCCTTTTCATCTTTTTACAGGGTCTTTCACAGAGCAAAAGTTTTCAATATTTTTTAAATTGAAGTATAGGTGATATACAATATTATATATGCTATAGGTGTACAATACAGTGATTCACAATTTTTAGGTTTTTATAAGATATTGCAGAAGTTTTTAATTTAATGAGATTCAGTTTATCACATTTTCCTTTTATGCATCATGCTTTTTGTGCGAAGTCTAAGAACTCTGACTAGCCCAAGATCAGTAAGATTTTATCCTAAACCTAACCCTGCAAACTTGGTGAACTCACTTATTAATTCTGTAAGTTTTCCGTGGATTCCCTGGGATTTTCTGTTGACAATTATGTCATCTGCAAATAGGTACAGTTTTATTTCTTCATTTCCAACATGTATGCCTTTTATCTCCTTGCCTGATTGCATTGCTAGAACTTCCAGTACTATGTTAAATAAGAGAAGAGAGAGCAGACATCCTTGTCTTGATCTTGATCCTATGGAGAGAACATTCACTCTCCTATATTAACTGTGAGGTTAGCTGTAGAGCTTTTGTAGATGCCTTTTATCAAGTTAAAGAATCTGTCATCTTTTTTAAAAACATTATAATAACACAGTAGCTTTTCTTACTTCCTGATGTTTATTTATGCTCAGATAATCGATTGGGGATGGGTTATTTTTGTAATCAAAGGACAAAGCAATCTTCTCCATTTCCATTAGAATCCTGTTAAGGTATTATAATTTTATTATAATTATCCATGCAGATATTATAATTTTCATCTATCAAATAAATGTTTACATAATTTCTTTTGTTTTTTTTTGGCTGTACTGGGTCTTCACTCCTGCAAGCAGTCTTTCTCTAGTTGCAGGGAGAGGGGGCTACTCGCTAGTTGAGGTGCACTTGAGGTGCCTGGGCTTTTCATCGCAGTGGCTTCTCTTGTTGCAGAGCCCAGGCTCTAGGTGCTCAGCTTCAGTAGTTGTGGCATGTGGGCTTAGCTGCCCAGTGACATGTGGAAGCTTCCTAGACCAGGGATCAACCCTGTGTTCCCTACATTGCTAGGCAAATTCCCATCCACTGAGCCACCAGGGGAGTGAAAATGAAAGTCAGTCCTCAGTTGTGTCTCAGTCCTCTTTGCAAATTCATGGACTGTAGCCCATCAGGCTCCTCTGTCTACGGAATTCTCCAGGCAAGAATACTGGAGTAGGTTACCATTCCCTTCTCCAGGGGATCTTCCCAACCCAGGGATCAAACCTGAGTCTCCTGCACTGCAGGCAGATTCTTTACTGCCTGAGTCACCAGGGAAGTCCCATATAAGCTTTTTAAAAACAGACACTTCAAGAGGTAAATTGACTTGCCCAATTTACCAAATTAGTAGGGTCTGACTAGGTCCTAATAGCATTAGTTCAATAACATTTACTGTAAACCTAATATAATACAGTTGAACCCTTATATGCCAGGCACTATGAGTGCTTTACATGCATTATGCCATTTAATGCTCAAAACAACCTGACAAGGGTTATTACTATCATTCCCATTTGACAGATGATGATACCAAGCCTTGGAGAGGTTGGATAACTGAACAAGGTCACATCACCAGCAAGTAGCAGCAAGTGATTTGGACACAGACACAGATCTTGCTCTTGAAAACCACCCACCGCCAACACCTGTGCCAGGTTTTAGGGATACAAAGCTGGATGAGACTGTCCCTTCCCTGAAGGTGCTCTCAGTTGAGCAGGAGAAACAGATCAGCTTTGCAGCTTGGTTCCTAAAGAAGCCATGGCCCCAGTTAGTAAGATATCTCACCAGTGTTAGAGGAGTTCAATAACATTTGTTGATTGAGTGGTCAGAAAGGAGGGGAGGAAGGGAAGGAAGGAAGGAAGGAGAGAAGGAAAGAAGGCATTAATCTGTTTTTTGGGAGCCAATCTAACATGAATCACATTTCATGTAGAAGGCAACTTGGTGGCACAATGGTAAAGAATTCGCCTGCCAATGCAGGAGACAAAAGAGATGCTAGTTTGATCCCTGGGTCAGCAAGATCCCCTGGAGTAGGAAAGGGCAACCCACTCCAGTATCCTTGCCTGGGAAATCCCATGGACAGAGGAGCCTGGCGGGCTCCGTCCAAAAGAGATGGATGCGACTGAGCCCAATGCTTTCTAGTACAGAATACTTTCTACTTTATAGAAGTAGAAGGAATTCCTTAAACCAAAAAAACTACCTGCCTCTACCCATCCTGGTCAGTTTGCATAATTGTGCTGGGCAACACACTGAAAACTATCAAACATAAAGAAAGGGACTGAAACATCATGGAAATAAGAGAGCCAAAAAGTAGTAGGAGCTGGTCATCCGGAAAGAAAAGCAAATCCTTCCCACCCAGTTCTGCGGAATAGCCAGGCTCAGCCACAACTGCAGCCCAGGGAAGGCTTTGCTTTCCAGGTAACTTTGACCTGACTGTTCCAAAACTCCCTCCATCTCACAAGCCCTCCAACACCAAGCCCACCTCTCCTTGTGCACAGAGTCTCACCTACAGGTAAGGTTTCCTGCAGGGCAGAGACTCCAAGAGACATTGTGGGGGACACTCTCCTCTCTGTACACTATCCTTTCTCCTCTCGCATCCCCTAACTATCCCCTCTTTTACATACTCCTCTTCCTGTTTTCCCTCTCTGCTATTCTGTGACCACTGGGAATTATTCATTCCCAAAGAGGAGAAATGGAAATCCAGCTTAACACTGATTGAGTGTAGACTGGGCAACAACTTCTGTTCTAAGCGTCTTATTTTGTAAGGTTTACATTTCAACAACCTTGTGAGTTATTATTACATATTCCTCTTCACCCCAAACACACACACACACACACACACACACACCTTGGTTCAAGCCCACCATCTTTCACCTGGTTCACTCTAGTCACCTTCTTCAATGGCTGCCCAGGCTCCGGTTCTTAACCACTTGAAATCCATTCTTCATCCTGCCCTCAGGATGGTTTTGATAAAACACAAATTGTCTGACCATGGCTTTCCTTTAATTAAAGTCTTTCAGTGGCTTTCCCTGGCCTTTAAGAGGAGGCACACACCCCATGGCAGACATTGGGACTGTTATGATCTTGCTGCTGTCTCCTGACCCATGCTCCTGTCTCCCCTTGAACTCTTCCTGCAATCACACCCTCTCCCTCGGGAGTCAAAGAGCCCTCATCTGAGGTTTCTGAACTCCCTAACATTCTCTGTGTGCTCCTGGTGGTAGTGGTGGTTTAGTTGCTAAGTCATGTCTGACTCTTACAACCCCATGGACTGTAGTCCACCAGGCTCCTCTGTCCATGGGATTTCCCAGGCAAGAATACTGGAGTGGGTTGCCACTTCCTTCTCTAGGAGATCTTCCCCAACCCAGGGATTGAACCCTGGTCTCCTGCATTGCAGGTAGATTCTTTACCAAATGAGCTAACAGGGAAGCTCTGTGTGCCTCTACTGTGCTGCAGAAACATCGTATTCGGTGCTCACTTATTTCCTAGTTCATCTTCCCCTCTAATCTGGTAACAGGGGGTAAAATCATGTCTTAATCATCTCTAGATTCTTATCACCTGGCAGAATAGTGTTCCTATATAGCAGTACATTTCCAGGAAGTATTTGCACAATAGAATGGAAAGAAGAGAATGAAATATTCATTGGCCAAATTCTCCAACTTTTCAAGTGAATTCATGCAAAGCCCATGAGCCCGATCCTTAGCTATAACCAATGAGTGCTAGAACCAACATCTTCTATCTAATACATCCTGATAAAAAACAACCTGACAAAAAGCAAAAAGTGTTCTAGGACCCATTTTTTAAAGTATTGAGAATGTTGGGAGGGCAACTTGGGGGGTCCACAGAACATAGGAGCCTCCTCTTACAGATCAAAACACAGAGAAACTCCCAGCTGAGCCGATGAGGAACAACTTCATCAAGAACAGACAACTATTTAGCCCCACAAAAGAAAATCTTCCTACTGGTAGTAAGGCCATTAACATGTCAGCAGCTTTTCCATTATGAATCTGACATTTTTTTCTTCTTCAAAGCTCAATTTGAGTGCTTTTTTAAATGAAATAATAAAGCCATCAACACACAATAAAAGCTCTACAGTATTTATAATCAGGTGTCTCTAGAGTATCCTATATGTTGAAGAAAAGATTGAGTTACTAGGCCTTCCCTTTCAAATCCCTTAAAACCTCAGCTTTAGAATGAGTGACTCAAACTCTTCTCTTGGGTCTTAATTTTTATGTGGCTTCTTATTACATTTTTTATCCCCTATAAAACTCTTAAATCTCCTCAACACAGCTTTGGCTCCTTCCATGGCTGAACTGGCAGCTGGCTGATCTTTTTATTGGTGGGTAACGGATTTAGTTTGATTGCTGACACGGGAACAATGAGAAGATAAACAATTCCATTTGTGGCCATGAAACTCCCCATCTGTTGAGTGCGTTCAGGCCTGGAGAGTGGTGGGCAGAGACAGAGCCATGCCTGATGTTAATAGCCTCTGTCACACAAGCTGAACATGTGTCTTCATAAATCAAGAGCTAACAGCAACTCTAGCTGCCCTTGTCATTAACTCTCTGGCCATTTAAATACCCAAGATCAGGTTGAGCCTAAAGACCTGATTTGCAATTCTGATCTCATCAAGAGACTGGAGGTAGCAAAGGAAGCCAGAAATCATTTTCCTAAGTTTAAAAAAAACGTTGCAGATGCACATTAAAATATTTACAAATGAAATAGATGATATTGGAATGGGTTTCAAAATAAAATGGGTTAGGGGAGTGGGGCAAGGTATAAGTGAAAAAAGACTGGCCATGAGCTGATCATTGGTAAAGCTGAGTGATGGGAATCTGAGGGTTCATTCTACTATATTCTTCACTTTTATATTTGTTTAAGATTATTCATAATTCAAATTATTAGAAAGTTAAGGTTAGAAAAACACTTGAAGATAACGGGAATATGGAAGTTTTCATTGTTTAGCATAAGCATTTTGGCCTAATTCTATCTTTTCTTAAAGCAAAAGGAAAAAAATTATGCTCACACAATGGCTTGAGCGTCTAACAAGGCAAACCAGCCATGACCACCAAACAGGAAGGGAACACATCCCAGAGGGAGACAACACCTCTGGGTTGTCAGGCAACACCGTCGAGTAGGAGACCTGACCGAGCACCCTGCCCCAGTCTGGATAACTCTGGAGGACCCTCCATGGGCTGGCTGAGTTCCTTGTCAGGACTGCCTGGCAGATCAGCACTCCCCCTGCCCTGTCTCACCTCCTTCACTTCTACCCCAGAGGCTGATTCTGTGAGCACCGAAGGCAACTTGTTGTTGTTATTTAGTCTGACTCTTTGCAATTCTACGGAGTGCACCATGCCAGGACTCCTGCATGCAAACTTCAGCTGAGCCAGCTTCCTGGAAACTTGACCTGCCACAGGGCCCCCTCTCCCCCACAAATATCTTCCTCTTTCACTCTGCCCCAGTGCCATCCTTAACTCCTCTCTTTCTCTCACACCCACAGCCTATTGGTCAGAAATCCTATTAGAAAGTGAAAGTGAAAGTCACTCACTCATGTCCGACTCTTTGCTACCCCAAGGACTGTATAGCCCATGGAATTCTCCAGGCCAGAATACTAGAGCGGGTAGCCTTTCCCTTCTCCAGGCGATCTTCCCAACCTAGGGATCGAACCCAGGTCCCCCGCATTGCAGGCAGATTCTTTATCAGCTAATTACACCCAGAATTTGACCAGTTGTCACCGCCCTTTCTACCGCTGCCCTCATCCAAGCCCCTGATATCTCTCACCTGTGGTCCTTCAATGCCCTCCTGACTCCATTCCTGCTCCTTCCCTGGCCACCCTGCAGCGCCTCTCAACAGAATGAAGCTCTCAAGTCAGCCCATGGGGCAGCTCTGCTCCAAACCCACTGGTGACTTCCCATCCCACTCAGAGTAAAAGCTAAATCCATGCTGTGACTCAGCGTGCCTAGGACAATCCTAGTTTATACCTAGCGTCCCAGCTTTTCACTTTCAAAAGTAGCCTAGTCTGGATCATCAATTACACGGAACCCACCTACCAGGCCCTCCATGAAGGAGCTACCTGCTACCTCTGGGACCTTATCTCCTACTACCCACTCTTTGTTCACTCTGTTCTGGGACTCTATAATATTTTGCAAATAAGCAGACAAACTCCTACTGCAGAATATTTCCACTTGCTGTCCCTTTGCCTGCATTTTTTTTTTTAACTTTATTTATTTGCCTGCACTGGGTCTTAGTTGCAGCAAGTGGGATCTAGTTCCCTGAACAGGGATTGAACCCCAGGCCCGCTGGATTGGGAGAATGGCTCTTGGCCACTGGACCACCTGGGAAGTCCCTGGCCACCCCATTTAAAATTTCAAACCTCTAACCCAACGCTTCCTATTATTCTTCCTTATTATATTTTTTTCTCCTTTTTAATCTTATCACAGGTATTTTACTTATGCTGGTGTCTTAATCCATTCAGGCTGCTACATACCACACACTGGGCAGCTTGCAAACAATAGAATTTTACTTCTCTCAGTTCTGGAGATGGGGAAGGCTGAGATCAAGGCACCAACATGATCATGTTCTGGCGAAAGCCCCCTTCCTGTAGCTGGGGCCTTCCTGCTGTGTCCTCCCTTGGTGGAATGGGCTAAGGAGCTCTGTGGGGGTCTCTTTTACAAGGGCAGTAATTCAAATAATTTTTTAAATATTTATTTGGCTGTGCCAGGTCTCAGTTGCAGCACAAGGGATCTTTGATCTTCCCTGCAGCATGTGGGATTTTTAGTCACCGCACGTGGGCTCTAGTTCCCTGACCAGGGATTGAACCCAGGCCCCTGCACTGGGAGCGTGGAGTCTTAGTCACTGGATCACCAGGGAAGTCCCTCAGATAATTTTTAATTTCAGTAAAAACAAATAATTTTTAGTATAAGTATGCCCCCATGCAATATTTGGGACATACTTATACTAGAAAAACTATTTGTTGTTTCTCTTCAATTAAAACAACAAGGTAACCTGTGTTTTATCTGACTACCTACACCCCCAAGCAAGTGCCCTCTGATAAGGAGAGTCTTCACGCATGAAGGGCATCACTTTACATAAGTTAGAGATAGAAACCACCTCTCTCTCTCTCTGAGGAACTGAAAGGAGAATTGCTACACCTGCTAAAATTACAAATATATCCCCAATTTCACAAAACAAGCCACTGATGATGAAACAGAGGTTTCTCAGAGGCCCACAGCCTGGCATAACCCCCCACCCAAGTCTGCAAATATTGACCTGGGCATGGTAGTGGGGAGCCCAGGTTTTGGAGTCTTGACTGACCCCCAGTTAGAGACTCTCTTCTATAAAACAACAGGAGGCCCACCTTGCCGGGCTGTGGGAAGGCTAACGTATGAAATACTTGGTACACAACAGGTGATCAACAGTGATGTCATTTGCATGATGTCTGGCTCATACTGTGGTTTGGTAAATGTGAATGAATGAACTCTGTATGGAGTAAGCCAGCAGGCCACAGGCCACCATTCATGTTGAGGGGCTGCCTCTGCCCTGCTCAGCCAATAAATCTGCAAGCCTCAGGTGTTTTTAAAGCCGCATACACATGGGCAACTCTCCAGACCTTTGGAAGCAGAAAGAATGGATGTGTAGCTCAGGCATGCAGGTGTTTTTTCAAGCTGCTTAGGCAAGTCTGGGTTATGAACAGCCAGTATTAAAAACCATGGATCCAAGTCTGGAGGAGTGCTCAGTCAAGACTCCTCTTCTTTTTTCTCTTCATCAGAGGTTCTTAGACTTTATCACAACCAGAAGCCCTGGAAGAGCTTGTACAACATAGACTGCTGGACTGCAGCCCAGAGTTTCTGACTTAGCAGGCAGGATGGACGTGAGAATTTGCATGCCTAACAAGGGTGATGCCGATGCTGCAATCTGGGGACAACTTGAGAACCACCTTGCTCCATCCAAATCCCAGCTGCATAGCATCATCAGCAGGGAGTGTTTATTGTACCTATGTCTGGGCCCTAGAGGATCATGTTTAAACAGTCTGTGGGTTGGAGGGAGAAACCTGAGCTCCTCTTAATTCTAATGCCTCCGGGTCAGGAACATCCACTCTCCTTGAGCAAACTCTCTGCTCAAATCCCAAAGTGTGCCCTAAAACCAGCGAGGAGGGCCTCTCAGGAGTACCTCAGAAAGTCTGTCACTCAGGCCCCATCCTCAATACACTGGAATTAGAATCTGCATTTTAACAAGAATCCCTGGCAAACCCATCACAGTAAAGTCTGAGAAGCACTGCTTAGGTTCCAGCCTAAACGGCACATCTCAGAGAGGGCCTCTTCTAGCACCTCTGCCAGGGCAGGTCTCCAGAGCCCTCATGTTGGAGAGAGAAATACAGAGGTAACACCACTCAGCCCCTTCCATTAGCCAGTCAAGAGGGTAGCCAAGTAAGAAAGTCTTTCATTCACATTGACTGATTGCCGGCTGATTCAGTGCAGAAGCAACATTTGAAAACAGATGTGAGCATCTACATCTGTGTGTCTATTTCTGCTTTGCAAATGGGTTCATCTGTACTGTTTTTCTAGAGTCCACATATATGTGTTGATATATTTGTTTTTCTCTTTCTGACTTACTTCACTCTGTATGACAGACTCGAGGTCCATCCACATCTCGGCAAGTAGCACAATTTTATTCCTTGTGATGGCTGAGTAGTACTTCATTGTATATATGTGCCATATCTTCTTTATCCACTCCTCTGTTGATAGACGTTTAGGCTGCTTCCGTGTCCTGGCTACTGTAAATAGTGCTCCTGTGAACATTGGGCTGCATGTATCTTTTGGCAGAAATAGAGGCATAGATGTAGAGAACAAACTTATGGATACCAAGGTGGGAAAAGGGGGTGTGGGATGAATTGGGAGATTGAGATTGAAATATATACACTATTGATACTATGTATAAAATAGATAACTGATGAGAACCTACTGGATAGCACAAGGAACTCTACTCAGTGCTCCGTGGTGACCTAATGGGGAAGGAAATCCAAAAAGGATGGGATATATATACATATGGCTGATACACTTTGCTGTACAGCAGGAAATAATACAACACTGTAGAGCAACTATAGTCCAATGAAAATTTAAAAAGAAAAAAAAAAAAAGAAGGAAGTGAGCATCCCATGCCAACAGTGTAGAACTCTCCCCAGTGACTTCCCTCTACCTGGGAGAAGAGAAGCCCTAGGGCAGGACAGACTCTACCTACTAGGGTTAGCATGGTCCTGGATGGGGTGGCAACCAGTACTCAGAGGTGTGGGATATACTTACTATCATGCACAGATTTTAGACTTTGGATTCTAACATGAGGACTCAGCCATCCACCCCTCCACCTAAGCTAGAAGGACTCTATTAATTACAGTCAATATTCTGGACTCAGAGCACAAAAGCCAAACAGGATCACTTTGGCAAAAAAGTTAATAATATCAAGTTTTGCCAAGGGTATAACAAATAAGCCCCTTATAGCCTATTAGTGAAAGTGTCAATGGATGCAGAATTTTTGGAAGGCAAAAATCCCTCAAAATTTTAAATATGCATATGCTATGACCTGCACTCCCCAAACTAGAATTGTAGACTGCAAAAATATTAGAAGACATATGTAAAGACACAAATGTGGGGATGCCCTCTGCAGCGTTGTTTCTAATTTTTAAAAAATGGAAAGAAGCTATGGGTCTATCAAGAAAGAAGTGGGTAAATTCTTACAGTGCAGTAGTCTCCTGCACATTTAACGAAGGGGAACTGTATATGTCCCCACATGAATGAGTCTGTGCATACATGCATGTGTAGTATAGTTCTATTTATATTTTTTGAAAATTATATATATATATAGACATGAAAAAAATATGCAAATACACCCACCAATCTGTAAACAATGATTGCTTTCAGGAAGTGAAACTTAAATGGAGGAAGTGGATTTCACTTCTTCTGCATACCTATCTACAATTTTAAATTTATTACAGTAAGCAGGTGTTATTATATAAAATACATTTCAAACAGGTAAGAATTGTTTTTTTATGGATGTGTTTCCTTACATAAGTTCATTTAGTTACACTGCTGCTGCTGCTGCTGCTAAGTTGCTTCAGTCATGTCTGACTCTGTGCAACCTCATAGACTGCAGCCCACTGGACTCCTATGATGTCCCCAGGATTCTCCAGGCAAGAATACTGGAGTGGTTTGCCATTTCCTTACACATCTCAGTCTTATTCATTAGACACAGTACAATATACTTTTGTTAAATTTGGGCTTTCTTAGATAATAATGAGAGCTGGACAATAAACAAGGCTGAACACCGAAGAATTGATGCTTTCGAACTGTGCTGGAGAAGACTCCTGAGAGTCTTTTGGACAGCAAGGAGATCAAACCAGTCAATCTTAAAGGAAATCAACCCTGAATTTTCACTGGAAGGACTGATGCTGAAGCTGAAGCTCCAATACTTTGGCCACTGATGCGAAGAGCCGACTCATTAGAAAAGACCTAATGCTGGGAAAGATTGAAGGCAGGAGGAGAAGGGGATGACAGAGGATGAGATGGTTGGATGGCATCACCAACTCAATGGACATGAGTTTGAGCAAACTCTGGGAGATGGTGAAGGACAGGGAAGCCTGGTGTGCTGCAGTCCATGGGGTCTTAAAGAGTCAGACACAAATGAGCAACTGAACAACAACAAAGCAGGAACCCCTTAAGATTAAATCCAGGTAATCTTGATTGGCTTCTTGGTGTCCAGAAGGTTTGTTTTTTTTTTCAGTTTAGTATCTGGTCCTTGAAACTACATTCATATTCTTTTAGCCCCTGCCTTTCAATATTACCTCTAATTAAGAATGTGTTCACAAAAATCTAGGATATCTTTTTCATAAATTGCTGCTAAACAAGTCACCCCAATTCTGTATTTAATTTTTTTTAATGTAAAGGCAGATGTTTTCATTTAGTTTTGTTAAGTTTCATCTTGTAATTTTTATTACCTAGTAAGAATCTGTTACATAATTTCTGTCTTCAATATAATTTGGGATCTTGCTTTTTATTGTCTAGATACTCCTCTAAATGTTATATGATCTAAAAGTTTAATCACTATAGAGGTTACAAAATTTATAGACATATCTTTTAGAGACTACTCTTTTTAGCTGAGAATGACTAAAACCTACATAAACTCAAGCACAAAGGAATCTATCAAATGGAAATGGAGGTGTCTTATTGACTATGAGACAGGAAGAGACACAAGGCAGAAAATGAGAAACTGTCAAGCCAGAGCAACACTCCCTCCCCTCTGTCTTTTTCCATCTCTCCACACCCTCCTCTCACTCTCCCCACACTCCCCTCACCCCCTACCATCATCCTTCCCACTGGTCCTTACTGAGTTCAAACAGAACCAGAACAGAACCACAGACCCACAGAGAGTAGGCCAGGGTGAAAGGACCTGCTACCCTCTGCCAGTTAAACGCCTTTAAATTTTCTTTTAATTAATTAATTTATTTGGCTGTGCCAAGTCTTAGTTGCAGCACTCAGGATCTTCAATCTTCATTGCAGCATGTGGAATCTTTAGTTGTGGCATGCAAACTCTTACTTATGGCATCTGGAATCTAGTTCCTCTACCAAAGATCAAACCCAGGTCCCCTGTGTTGGGAGTGTGGCATCTTAGCCACTGGATCACCAAAGAAGTCCCTGAAACTCTTTACCTGGGCTTTGCATCCAGGCCTCAGGCCCCTTCTAGAGTAACAGTTCCATTTATGTCCTCTGGCTTCCCCTTAAGTCCACCCCCACTGACCCTGAAAGACACTGCAGATGTTAGAAGTCAGCACCTTCCCTCTGGCCCCAGACTAAGGCCCAACTTCTGTTTCCAGGAGGCAGCAGTTTGGGTTATGTGTTCATCCTGCTTCAATCAAAGGGAACAGATTCAGGTAGAACAAACATGGCTTCCTAGAGCCATCCTCTGTGGCCAGGTGCAGTTCTCAGAGACAGAGGTATAATGTTGACAACCACCTGATGAGTAAACACTCCAGCTTTGTTTAACAGAAATATCAATGGTCACCAAATCCAAGCCTAAGAGATTACGTCTCAGGTCCCCCTCAACAAGGTTCAAAGTAGGGGGATGGATTTGGAGGTGAAGAATGGACTACAATTTTAGCGGTTCAGTACATTGGCTCTGGAATCAAGTTGTGGCTCAGATGGCAAAGAATCCGCCTGCAATGCAGAAGACCTGGGCTCGATCCCTGGGTTGGGATGATCCCCTTGAGAAGGGAAAGGCTAGCCACTCCAGTATTCTGGCCTGGAGAATTCCATGGACTATACATAGTCCATGGGGTCACAAAGAGTCGGACATGACTGAGTGACTTTCACTTTCACTAGGTATTAAAATACATTCCGATTCTGCCATGAACTAGGTATTTTAATCTTGGGCAAACTACTCAATCTCTTTTGGCCTCAGTTTCCTCACCTATAAAGAGGCAAAAATAACAGCTAGTCTCATTGACTAGTTGTAGACATTAAATGAGACTATATAGCAGGCTTCCTACCTCTTAGCAAGCATCTAACAAATGCCAACTATCATTGTTAATATTACATCATCATCTGGCCAATGGGCACACAGGAAGATGCTCAACATCACTAATCATTAGAGAAACACAAAACAAAATGACAATGAGCTATCACCTCACACTGGTTATAATAGCTACCACTAAAAATTCTACAAATAACAAATGCTGGAGAGGATGTAGAGAAAAGAGAACCCTCCGACCTTGTTGGTGGGAATATAAATTGGTGTAGCCACTATGGAAAACAATATGGGAATTCCTCAAAAAACTAAAATTAAAGTTGTCATATGATCCAGCAATCCCACTCCTGGGCATATATCTGGAGAAAACTGTTGTTCAGAAAGATATATGCACCCCTATGTTCATAGCAATACTATTCACAATAACCAAGAAGTAGAAACAACTTAAATATCCATCAACAGATGAATGGATAAAGAAGATGTGGTATACATACAGTGGAACACTACTCAGCCATAAAAAAGAATGAAATAATGCCATTTGCAGCAACACAGGTAGACTTAGAGATTACCATACGAAGTGAAGTAAGTCAGAAAGAGAAAGACAAATACCATATAATATCACTTATATGCGTAATCTAAAATATGACACAAGTGAATTTATCTATAAAACAGACTTGTAGACATGGAGAACAGACTTGCAGTTGCCAATGGAAAGGGGAGGTGGGGAAGGAATGGATTAGGAGTTTAGAATTAGCAGATGCAAACTATTCTATATAGAACAGATAAATAACAAGGTCCTACTGCATAGCACAGGGAACTATATTCAATATCTTGTGATAAGCCATAAGGGAAAAGAATATGAAGCAGAATATATGTATAACTGAATCACTTTGCTTTGCAGCAGAAATCAACTATACTTCAGTAATATAAATTTTAAAAATATTATATCACCATCGTTATTGGTATAATGAAGTAAATCTGTAACAGCGCAATGAAAGCCCACGGATTTGACATAATACACCTATTTGTGTGTGTGTGTGTATAGGATAAAATACGAGATATACAGGATATATAGAGAACAATAGGATATTTAGGATAATGAAAACATAATCTCCCTGTAGTCATGTATCTCTAGTGTCAGATGCTGCTTGTTACCACACCCTTGCAAGCACTTGCAGGCTTCTACAAGGAGATGCAAAAAACACACAGCTCTCTAGAAATGTCAGTCTTGTCATGTACTGGCATGAGGCAAGAACACTCTGGAAGAACAGTCCTTTTGTTTAAAATAGAAACTTTGAAGGAAGCCAAATTAACACATGACAAATTACTGAATAGCCAGTTCTTCTGGAGAGGGGAGGGGGAAAAAAAGCCTCTTCATTTCTGAAATGAAAAGGGGAACTGCTGGTACCAAAATTCACGTTTCCTTTTCAGTATCATCCTCCAGCCACGCTTGGCGCTAACCGAGTAGGCGATTTCACTTCATCACCACTTCACAAAAGACTTCCAAATCCACTGCAGCAGGCACAGCAAAATAAAGATGTTAAATACATCCTGACTGGGAGGGGACTGAAGCGCTAGGCTCCATCAAAGGTTTGCAATAATAGGATTCATAAAAAAAAAAAAAAAGACAGATGGGATTAGAAAATGTTGCAGTGAAGACTCTGGAATGAAATGAGATCACAGCACCAGCCTGTCTTTTGTGAACCGGCACAATGATCCCCGAGCCAGATCGGATTAGGAGACCTCGCGACTAGGGGTTCAGAGAGAGGCCTCCTATCCCCGGGCACTTTTGGGGAGAGAAGGCTGAAATGATGCATCAGATTTACAGCTGCAGTGATGAAAATATAGAAGTTTTCACCACCGTGATTCCTTCCAAGGGTGAGTAAAATTGCCCTTGACTGTTTCCTTAACGTGGCAGTTTCGGTCAGAGGGTAAAGGACAGTCACGTGCTGTTTTACTATGTTTACCCTCAGGTCTCTGAGGTCCGATGGCCTCTGTGGTGATGGTGTTTGTGGTTGTTTCTGAAAAGGGGAGGGGGCATGGATGAACATCAGTCATTGAGAAACAATCCATCAAGGGGGAAAGGAGGGCAGTTAAACACTGAATTCGATACCGGCAAAACCCGATATGCTGAGTAAAACTGCCAGTGAGCCATTGTGTTAGGAAACAGGGATGAAAACAAAATTCCCAGGGCAGCTGGAGAGATTCTTCTCCAGGGAACAAGAGAGTTCCGAAACGAGAAACAGCTGGCTCTAAAGTATGATTTCTCACTGTGCTGTGAAACGGGAGGAGAGAGCCTGCTGGCAGTGGTCCGATGAAGTGGTCCAAGAATGCCCTGACCCAGGCTGGCCTCTGCACAGACCCCAGGGCCACGCTCCCAAACTTAACCTGGAACTGGAACCGTCAGAGGGTGTGACTTTGTAAAAGCCCTGCCGCTCCGAGGGGAATGGTGTCCAGTCCCAGGCAGGGTTCTGTGGCCCTGGACACTTCCCCCGCCCCATCTGCAGGACTCAGCTCTCTGTTCTGCCACCCCTGCCGCTCTCCCTGCAGCCCCTGTCTTGCTGGGAGAGCCCGGGACCCCGGCTTAGCCCCAGGTCTCACTGTCAGACTGAATGAAAAGGGCAGAATGTCTGCTGCTGCAGTGACCCCTCTGTTCAAACAACTCCTTTTTTCTTCCCGTGTCAGCCATCAACAAGGCCACTGCTGCGGGGCAGGGAGGGACCCAGCCTGGCCACAGAGAGACAGCCAGCAGAACATAAATTCAGCTTTAGACAGCTATTGCCAGTTAGAGGGGGAGAAAAAAGAATCGGGAGTCTGTCCACGTGCTGAAGTTGGGACTCTGGAAATTGTGGAAGGTACCTGAAAAGTCAAAGGCGATCCTCTGACCCAGCAGTTCCAGTCCTGTAAATACACATGGATGCTCACAGAGCAAAACTGAAAACAGCCTACATGTCCTTGAAGATGGGAAGGGGTTAAAGGTGGTGTCACCACACTCTGGAAGACCCCACAGCAAGCAACAGGGATGAACTGGGTTTATGTGTGTGGACACAGGTCCACACTTAACCTCTCTGGGCCTGAGTTTCCAATCTCGTACAAAAGGAAGAACTAGAACTCATCTTCCAAGGTTATTATGGGCGGAAATTGAGATATAGACAAAACGTATAAAGCATCTAGAATAGTACCCAGCAGGTAGGAAGCACCATTAAATACATCACTTACAGAGTGATTTCTATTTTTATTCTATGAATAACTTGAAAGCATAACATTGAGAGGGAACTAAATCAGGCTTAAGATTATTAAATTTGGAAATATGAAACAGTACTATATATTGTTTATAGACACATATCTAGAGAAAAGCATGAAAAAAAAAAAAACACACAGGCCAGAAAGACACCAAGTTAGTGAGATTAGTAGCTCTGGAGACGGAGGAAAATAGAATTAGAGGTGGGTAAAAAGGGGACCAAAACTGCCCTCTCGTTTGCTATTTCTTTTGCATGAGAAGAAAACAAATTGAAAGCAAATATGAAAATGCTAAAATGTCTATTTTCTATAAATGTTTTCCATTTAAAAAAATTTTAAGGGAGAAAGTCCTCAAAGCTGAATGGCCCTTTTAGATAAAAAACTTATACAATTCAGGAGGAAAGTCATACTTCACCTGAAGAGAATCATTCAAAACAGGGCCTTTGTATCCATTTGCTTAGCAGACTCATCAAGAGACCCACCACCACTTGTGTGCTGTGTGACCTTGGACAGGCACTCAACCTCTCTGGGCCTGAGTTTCCAGTCTTATAAAAAAAGGAAGAACTAGAACTTATCTCGTGAGGTTATTATGGGTGGTGGTGGGGTGCGGGAATCGAGATATAGAAGACATGTAAAGCATCTAGAACAGTACCTGGCAGGTAGTTAAACACCGTTAAATATTGGGTTGGCCAGAAAGTTCATTCAGGGTTGTCCATATGATGCTATGGAAAAACCCAAACAAACTTTTTGGCCAACCCAATGCATCACTTACAATGTAGTTTCTATCTTTACTCCAGATTTGCAGCAATGAATATGCTTAGTCAAAGATAAATACTCAAGCCTGAATTTCTTTCTTGCCATTTTTATTCATGGCCACCTCCTGGTATTAAACCAGTCATCAGTATTCATGGTCATGTCACTGCTCAGGAAGTTGTTCTCTGGAAAAGGGATATTACAGTTTTATATTAGACTGTCAGTGGAAGAAGCCTGCCTCTTCCAACACCTTGTTTTGCCTCATCTCACCTTCTCCCAAGCCTCAGGCTCTCAGTGGGGGGAGACGGTGCCTGCCAGGTCTTCCTAAGTCACTGCTTATCAGATAGATCCATAACTCTTCATCCCATTCCCACCTTCTGTGCCTGCAGAAATACAAGTTGGTTTGATTTTCTCTAACAAGGGTTATAGTTCTCTCTGGTTTGTCCTTTCCCAAATGCTCCTATTTACTGTATTCAACGTGCAATGAACAAAACATTTACAGAGCAAAAGTTCAGAGGCAGAGGCTGTGTTCCACCACCCCAACTGTGTAACCCTAATGCTCAGTATCTACCTATGAAATAGAGTTAATGAAGAGACCCAACCCCACAGAGTTGCTATGAGAAGTGAATAAGAGAAGGAAAGAAGCTGTCCATCACCTACTAAAGGCCAGTGTGAGCCACTATCACACCTATGATTATATTATATCCCTCTTTTGAACACACACACACACACACACACTGGGTTCAACCTAAATCTATGCATTTTTTCAGCTGAGCCATCTTAATTTCTCACAAAAATATGGCAACAGCAAGCGTTACGGTGTTTAAGTAGTTAAAAGGCACAATACAGAGACCAAGTCTGTAACTGAGGACGAATGTGTATTTTCACTTCCCAGAGAGAAGTGGAGCCCTTTAAGGGAAAGATTTCACAGGCACAATTCACAGTAAACACAAAAGATAAAAATCTGTGGTTTTACCAAGAAGTTATATCAGAACTTATTTCCTGAAGCTCACTAGTGGGTTTAATTCTAGGGTGAACAGGCTTCAAAATAATTCTCTTGGGAATAAACAACAGTGGAGCAGGGTTGGCAAGGGGAAGTGGGGAACTGCAGGAGGAAGTGGAGAAAACTCCAGAAAGAGAACTCCTGATGGATGCTACAGTCTCTAGAAGTGATCACCTATTCCTTCCACCTGCCTTTACCTTGCAGAGAAAGAGGAGAATCTTAATAACCATTGCTAAAGCCTGGGAACTCACTCTAGGGCTTGATAAAGATTAGTCCATTTAATCCTCACTGCAGCCCTTGGAGGTGCTTCCCAGGTGGCTTGGGGATAAAGAATTCCCCTGCCAATGCAGGAGGTTCATTCTCTGGGATGGGAAGATCCCCTGGAGGAGGAAACGGCAACCTACTCCAGTATTCTTGCCTGGAGAATTCCATGGACAGAGGAGCCTGGAGGACTACAGTCCATGGGGTCTCAAAGAGTTAGACACGACTGAGCATGCACACACACAGCCCTTAGAGGTGGTTTCGAGTTCCATGCCCATCTTCCAGATGAGGTCAGGGAGTGAGGATGAGTCACTGACCCCTAGTCACAGAACTGGCAAGTGGTCAAGTTGGGATTCACACCGAAGTGAAAGGAGTGGAGACCCCTGGCTCAACCAGTGCCCTGCTCTCCTGGCTTCAGGGCTGCCCTCACTCTGCAGAAAACACCAGCAGAGCTCTCACCTGAGCTCTTACCTGAGCCCTGACAAGAAATCAATCATTTCCATTTCAGGCAGGGTAGTGACATGGCAGAATTTCACTTCTAAGTCACTCAACATCATTGTACAAAAGAGATGCCCGGGTATCTCCACTTTCAACCAAATATACACCTTTTCCCAACCAAGTAACTTTTTATGGCTAATTGACTCTGAGTTTTTTCATTGTGATAAAATGTACATAATAAAAACTTTACCATTTAACCATTTTTAAGTGTTCAGTTCTGTGGCATTAAGTACATTCACATTGTTGTCCAAACATCACAACTGTTTTCTGATTTTTTTCATCTTCTCAAACTGATGCTCTGTAGTCATGAAATAATAACCTGCCATTCCTTCCTTCCTCCAGCCCAAGGTTCATCCATGTTAGAGCAAGTTTCAGAATTTCATTTGTTGTTTTTAAGGCTGAGTGATAGTTCATTGTATGTCTATGCCACATTGAGTTTATCCATTCATTTGTTAATGACTCAACTTTGGGCTATCATGACTAGTACTGCTCTGAACTTTGGTGCATTTGATCAAGTAACATCTAAAATTGCAGTTGCACCCTTCTCTTCTTCCCATCCCCCTTCCCCTGTGCCCTGTCCCACTCCAGGTATAAACCCTCTCAGTATTGCTACTGTAGCTACATCAGCCTCATGAAATGAAAGTAGCTCAGTTGTGTCTGACTCTTTGCAACCCCATGGCCTATACAGTCCATGGAACTCTCCAGGCCAGAATACTGGAGTGGGTTGCCATTCTCTTCTCCAGGGGATCTTTCCAACCCAGGGATCCAACCCAGGTCTCCCTCATTGCAGGTGGATTCTTTGCTAGCTGAGCCACCAGGGAAGCTCTCAGCCTCATAGGTGTTCTCTAAAACAATTCCTTTCTCTCTCTTTGCAGTGACCAGTCCAGCCAGAAGAAGAGTCAAAAGCTCTCAACATCTCTTAACCAAGAATGTAAGAAAACTTCAGTTTTGATCCTTTTTGTTGACTTTCATTTAAAAAGCAAAATCTAGCTTCTTTACTTCCCCCATTTCATCTACGCTCTTAACAACCAGAAAGGTTTTCTGTAGCCCAGGTTGCTGCTGCATTGTCCATTGTCAACTTAATCAAAACAACTGACAAATGTCAACCAGACAACAAAAAGCTCTGAACTGGACCCACTTTTGCATCAGATAGTTTTTGTTTTATATATACATTTTCTTTTCTGAAACAGAACCCATGATATGGGTACAGCATCCCTGATCTAGGTGTTCCCCTATTGTTAGCATTTGTAATATTTCATTTTTTTCACTATTATAAATAGCAGTGCAATAAATTTATTTGTACAACATACTATTGGGGATTAATTCTGTGGTGCATAGGCCTCAAAGTAGAATTAACAAGTAAAAGAAGAGTTTCACCCATCCATCATTGGCATTCCTACTACTGTGCTTAAGTGGACAATATAACAGTGATTTTTAAAAGATACTTTCTGCTTACAGTTTTGTCCCATATTATCAGGAATTCTGAACAATTGCCAGGCTTCAAACAGTGCTTTTCCATTTACCTCCAACCTCACCAACATTTGGCTTTCATGTTTTTGTATTATTTTTTGCTACTTTAATAAGTACATATATTACCTTAAAATTAGTTTACACATCTTTAGAGCCTGTGAGTTTCTCATTTTACTTACAGATTTCTTTACACAAAAGCTTTCAATACATCTTTGTACTTTAAAAGATTTATTTTCAGGGCTAATTGTTCCCTCTTGGTTATACTGGAGTTTCTATTTCTATCACAACTTTTTTGTAGAATACCATTTTGATTTTCTAAGGATCTCAATTTTTAAAATCCTATTCTCCATTAAAAAAAAAAAAACTTTCTAAGTGTCCTGGAAATGAGATTAGATTTCAGTCATTGTTTTATATACATTTATTGCTTTTTAAGGAGAAGGCAATGGCAACCCACTCCAGTGTTCTTGCCTGGAGAATCCCAGGGACGGCGGAGCCTGGTGTGCTGCCGTCTGTGGGGTCACACAGAGTCGGACACGACTGAAGCGACTTAGCAGCAGCAGCAGCATTACTTTTTAAATTTCTAAAGCAGTATGTTTCCATTACAAAATTTCAAACACTAAAAAGATGTAAAATATAGTATCATAAAAATTCTGACAAGCTGAAGAACATAGTGGTTAGGTATGGAGACTAGAGTCAAACTACCTGGTTCTTATCCATTTCCTAATTTTAAATCTCAGTTCTATCCATTTCCAGCTTTGTGACCTCGGGCAAACAGCCCCACCATTCTGGGACTTGACTTTGTTAATGTTAAAATGGGGATAATGGGAGAATATGTCCCAAGAACCATTGGAAGAAACAAATGATTTAATACCCATGAAGTCCTCAGGCATTCCTGGTGACTCAGACAGTAAAGAATCTGCCTGCAATACAGGAGACTGAGGTTCCATCCCTGGGTTGGGGAAATACCCTGGAGAAAAGAATGGCAACCTTCTCCAGTATTCTTGCTTGGAGAATCCCATGGACAGAGAGAGTTACAGTTCAGAGGGTCACAAAGAGTTAGACACCACTGAGTGACTAACACTTTCACTTTCTTTCTTTCAAGTTCTTAGTCCAAAGCCTGACACATACTGAGCATTCAATAAACACTAGTATTTTTAAGTGAAAATTTCTCATATAACAATACATAGTTATCATGTTTTATTGCTCAATAATATGTTGTTTAGCAATTTACTTTTTTCACTAAATAAATTTTAAAATCTTTACATGCCAATTAGTATATACAGACCTTTCCCATTCGTTTTAGAGGCTGTATGACATTGTATGAATGTACTATAATTTTTCACTCAATCCAAATTGAAGTTTTCTAGATTATTTTAACCAAATCATCAATAAATGGGGCTTCCCCATTTTTCCACTAAAACAGTGCCACAAGAAATATTCCAGAATGTATTTTTATGCTCTTATGCAAATGTTTTTGAGGGTAAATTCATAGATATGAAAATGCTGGGTCATTAAACCAACACCTTATACTTAAATTTACACAATGCTGTATGTCAATTTTAAAAAAGAAAGAAAACGCTCAAAAGATATAAACACTGAAAAAATTTTATAGCCATTGCCAAATTCCTAGCAACTGTTCTAAAGTACCTTTACCAGAACAGCTGAACCAATACTATATGGCATCAATGTTGTTGCTCTTTGACAATCTGATAGGTGAAACTATTTTAATTTGTATTTCTTTAAATATTAATATCATTCTTCATTTTTCATATTTCCCTATGAGTTAAAAGATATGTCTTTTGCTCATTTTTCTGTCACTTGTATGTCCCTTTTTTAAATGACCTGTGAGAATATTTTATACATTAAGAAAGAAAAGGCTCTTAATGGGTTTTTTGTTGTAAGGCAAGAATTCTTATTTTTCATGATCCCTGAAAACTTAAGCCCACAATCTAGAAAGGAAAGTGCTCTTTTCTTTTTTTAAAAATTTTGTTTATTTATGTATTTTTGGTTACGCTGGGTCTTCACTGAAACACATGGGCTTTCTCTACTTGCAGCGAGCGGAGGCTACTCTCTAGTTGAGGTGCATGGGCTTCTCATTGCAGTGGCTTCTCTTCTTGCAGAGCACGGCCTCTAGGCCTTCAGGCCTCAGTAGTTGTGGTACACAGGCTTAGCTGCCCCACGGCATGTGGAATCTTCCTGGACCAGGGATCAAAACCATGTCCCCTGCATTGGCAGGTGGATTCTTAACCCCTGGACTACCAGGGAAGTCCAGAGCTCCTGAGTTTCAAGAAGCAGCAGGTGTCCCCAAAAATGGAAAAGAGAGGGGTTGTCTGTAGGTAATTTCGAATTTGAGAACAGATTCGAGTTTGGCGTTACAGATGACTTTCATGACTGTTGTCTTTACTATGCTGCCAAAATGAAATGCATTCAGAAACCATACTTGAAATTTTGAATTTTGATTGTTTCCTAGGCTATTGATACATGGTACAAAATACTTTCTTGTGACGCTAGGCAGTGTAGCAAGCCATGGCCTTCCACCAGCCACACAATCACAAGGATAAACAGGATATACTTACAGCTATTCTGCACCCAGACAACCATTCTGTTTCTCACTTCCAGTACAGTATTCAACCAATAACATGAGACATTCAATACTTAATTATAAAATAGACTGTGCGAGATGATTTTGCGGAGGTTGATGTAAGTATTCTGAGCACATTTAAGGCAGGCTCAGCTGTGATGTTTGGCAGATCAGTTTTATAAAATGCATTTTTGACTTATGGTATTTTGGGGTTTTTTATCAGGACGTAACTCCATTGTAAATTAAGAAATATCTGGACTCTGGATTTGAAGGACCACAAATCATTCATGACTCAGGGAAGATCCTTTGGGAATTAGCAATTTGGTTCTCAACCAAGTTCTTGCCTTGAATTCCTAACTGTAAACAATGTTTGTGTCTGAATCATTGCTTATACCAATGTCTAGTAGCTTTATAAGGACAGAACTGTGATGATAAAATGGAAACTAAATCATACTTGCTAGGAGGTAAATAGGGTCCTAGGGAAGAAATTTCTCAACAGATTCAGAACCTAAACAAAGGAGACAACTCTCCATGGTAGAGGTGAAGCCACATGGGCATGAGGTACAGGAAGCCCCCAAAACATGAAGCACTGCCTCCTGGAACACCCAGTTGACTTCAGCCAGGTTCTATAGACAATGGACATGAATCTGAGCAACTCTAGGCTCCAGGACAGGGGAGCCTGGTGTGCTGCAGTCCATGGGGTCACAAAGAGTTGGACATGACTTAGTGGCTAAACAACAAGAACAAAACTATAGAACCAAGCTCTCAGCTTTCCTGGGAATGGAAATTTCTGAGAAAGACTGCTATGTTTATAGTGTATGACTCTCCCTCTCTAAAATATTTTTACTTCGAGAAAAAAATGACTCAAGTATATAAATACATATAAAAAATTGCTTTTGATTAAAAAAAAAACAAAACAGAAGTTAGGATCTTGTCTTCAAATATGCAATCTTCCTACAGGTAAGACAGTTTAATAACACTCTCTGGCCTTTGAGCTCTCCTCTGAATTTCTGATTTCCCCTAACTGCCTGACTCATCCTCTGCTCATAAAACTCACACTCAGCCATACATTCAAATTAGAAAAGACAGGAAAGGTCTTCTGCAACTGCTCTTACATACCAATATTTATGACTTTTCCCTGAAATTCTTATTTGCATCTAGTCTCACCCCTTGGGCTATACCATACCACGTCAGTTTTCTTCCTTTACAAATATCTCTTTCCTCTCTGACTCATTCTTAGTGCCCCAGTTTCTCCCTCTGTGGACCCCTCATAATTTACATCTTCTTCTACAGTCACACAGTGTCCCTTCTCTAGACAGTTTTACTAGTTTTTTCCCCCGCATCCCCTCTGATTCTTAGGCAATGTTATTGACCCTGATGCTGGGAAAGATTGACGGCAAAAGGAGAAGGGAGTGGAAGAGGATGAGATGGTTGGATAGCATCACCAACTCAATGGACATGAGTTTCAGCAAACTCTGGGAGATGATGAAAGACAGGGAAGTCTGGCGAGCTACAGTCCATGGGGTCACAAAAAGTTGGACATGACTTAGCACATGAACAACAACAACAATTGACACTCTGATCATCCTGATGCTACAGATAACGTAAGAGTAGCTTAAAGGAATAGACTTACACTAAAGTGTGGGTCAGTCAGGCCTCTCAGTTCAATGGAGCCACTGGCACCAAGATTCACAGCCTCTTCATAATAAGCAGTGGCACCACTACAGGAAAGATGGAAGAATAAGACTGCAAATGTCACTTTCATCCCAGATTTCAATCTTGTGGAGAAGGGCTGATCTGATTTTTCTTTCCAGTGATCTGATTTTTTCAAAATGCACCATGCAAACAATTTGCACTTGAAAATTCTTACCTGGATGTCAGCACTCCCTTAGGACTCATGAAACCATGGTCTGGACCTTGAAGACACAGGGCTCCCCTTGGCCTCAGTCTCCCTGTGTATAAAATTAGAAAATTGAGCTAGAACTTTGCTATGGCTCCTATCAGCCCCTAATGATGATGATCCTCCATCATCTAGGTTCTACCTGTCTTTCTGACTCCCTACCTGCCCCCAGGGTCTCTGACACGAGCCCATCCAGGGAGCATCAACTTATAAGAGTATAGCTGTTGCACAAGCTCATTGTCTACTTTCAGCAGACGATTCGATAACCTCAGAAAGGAAAACCCAACATTAAACACTGGTCTCCCCTTTGCCCCTTCCCCAGTCTCACCCCTGTGCTCAGGGAACTAAAGAGCCTGCTCTCAGATCGGTTTGTTTTAAAACTAGCCGCAGTAGGGAACTTAGACTGGGTCCTTTAGACCAGAGAATAAACCAGGCTGTTGGGAGCCTTCAGAACCAGCTGTCCATTCCCTGGCATGGGCCTAACACACTGTCCCGAGGCCTCTCAGAGCCTCCCCAACTGTGTGGCATGAGACACAAGCACAAGGCCAGCTGAGAAAGGGAAATCTCCCGAGGTGAGGCCTCTCCTCTTTCCTTTGCTGCGTTGGCATCCTTCAGGGCCAAGAAAATAACCTGCTGAGGGCCAGGGCCCTAGGTCATGACCTGGGAAGAACCTAGCCTCATCCCCACCCCGGAAACTTGCATCCAGCACCGCTCCCTCCCCAGTAGCCGAAGCCTCTGCACTCTCTCCCTCCCTCTTCCTTCCCCCTCCACAGTGCAGAGAAGGGACTGAAGAGGGGGCCTTTCTTATTCCTGGAAGGAAACATTTTTTAAAATTTATTTATTTATTTTGGGCTTCCCTGGTAACTCAGCTAGTAAAGAATCCACTTGCAATGCAGGAGACCCTGGTTCAATTCCTGAGTCGTGAGGATCCCCTGGAGGAGGGATAGGCTAGCCACTTCAGTATTCTAGGGCTTCCCTGGTGGCTCAGATGGTAAAGAATCCAATTAAATCATTTTAATTGGAAGATAATTACTCTACAATATTGTGTTGGTTTTTGCCATACATCAACATGAATCAGCCACGGGGATCCTTTTCTGAGGAGGAAATGCTAGGCTGCCCCCCTGGACTTCACAGGCTTTCACGTCCCTACTTCCTCCATCTACAAAATGGGTTGGAAAACACACCAGTTCTCACTCCTTATTAGAGGAATGCCGAGAGAAGGAAAATAAAATCTAAAATACCTGTGACAAGAAGTCAGCAATCAAAGGCCTTAATGCCAGTAACAGGGCTCATGTCTCTCCCATTTGACCTGGAAGTCCACATTCCGGGGGGGACCCGTTGCTGCTGTAGGGTCCATGAGTGCTGCCCCAGGCTTGCTGGAAATCCACCTTGTTGGAAAAGGCTTGCTAGAAATCCAGCAGAAACACCTCCCTTCTAATCATTTAGCAGTTTATAAACATGTCAACTCAACATACTGTACCCCTCAAATGTATACATTTATATATATCAATTATGCCTCAATAAAACCAAGGCGGAAAAGAATATTTTAAATTATTAGGGAAAAACCCCACCTTCAGCAGTGCCTAGAGGAGAAAGGGACCTAATTTTAAATGGTCCTGAATTATCATCAGCTTTCTCCAAAGGCAAAGAATAAATGAGTCTAGTTCCCAAAATGGGCCTGAGAAGATTTAATTTCCTAAGCCAGATATGACTAAATTGGGGATAAATTAATTTTCTAAGCAAAGGACTATTTGTGATAAACTGAAGCAAAGAGTGATAGCTCCTCTTCCTCTGTTGGGGACATGACCACTGGTAGTAGTCACTGGTAGGGAAATGGACGACACGAGGGAAGAACCTGCTGTGTTCCTGAAATCTCTGTGAATGACCAGCAGTGACTGTGCCCCAACCAGCAAGGATGGTCAAGAGAAGGACCCCATTCCACATAGTCTCAAAGTACCAGACTTAGGGTCTGAACTCCTGTTTGCATGACCCCAAATGGAGATTCATCTTCCTTATCATTAACAATCTGATAGGAGAAAAGAAAACTTTGTTTTAATTTACATTTAATTATTGTTGCCCAGCACCTTTCACATTTACTGGCTACTGGTATGTCTATTGTCAATTGCCAGCTGGTTTCTGGCCCCATTTTTCTGTTGTTTTTTTCCTTCTTTATTTATGGGCAAGAGTTTTATGAACACAGGGATAATTTCCTATTATCTGTAACAAATGCTATACTGGGCCATACTCTTGTGTTAGTTTTTTGTTTTTTTAATATTCATCTTTGACCTGTTTGATGTTCATTTTGGTATGAGAAGTGTGGTCATGAATCCACTTCCGCTAGTGGCCTGATATTTATTAAAGGTCCAAATTTCCTTCACTAAGATAAAATATCACATTATAATATTTAAAATTCAGTCTTATTTGCTTCAGCTTCAACAGCAATCGTTATTTGCAGACAACAGAGGGGAATTCATCAAAGCCTGGACTGAAAGGGCTGAGATAGGTCCACCTCACTCAGATACTCCCAGTGCCAGGATCTAACACAAATGTGCCCTCGCAGTATGTCTGTGCAAGGAAGGAGCAAGTGAGCAAGAGAATGAGTGAATCCAAACCTTAGAGAAGCTTCTGTGTAATGCTGGAGGTTCTAACCTGCTTCACGGGACTGAACACATTCAGAATGAATGAGCCCACTGTCGTTTGCAGCTATGTATAAAAAATAGGCAGGATAAGACCCAAAAGCTGTCAAGATTCCCTTTGTCACCTCACCCCTAAATTAAGATAAAATATAGCACTATTTATCTCAAAGTTTTACATTTAAATTATTTTAATAATTTAAATATTTTTATTATAATTTTAAAGGTGCATTTCGGTGGACTCTGACAAAAGTGGTATTCTTCTTAATGTACTTTCCCCCAAACAACTATTCAGCAGGTGATCATTAGTGAAAACACTTTAGCATGTAGCACTCTATTCTAGCTTGCCAGAATTTCCACTTACCAGCCACAAGTCATGGAAATTCATGTCACAGCTCCACCTGACACAGGCATTCTGCAAAGCGGAGGAAGTGTGAGTATCCAGGAACTGTGCCCGCTCCTCTTGCCAACAGCTTCTTTCTCTTTACAACCAGGGTGTCAGGTGGGGCCCAAGTCCTCTCCCTAGGTCTCTCTGATGGAGCATCCAAAAACCATGGTCTACATGAACAAGGGCTCCCACTGAGCTGCAAAGGCTGCAAGACCCCAATTTCCAGACCCATCCCCATTTCAAATTGTTGTTTTTGTTGTTTAGTGGCTCAGTCGCATTCGCCTCTTTGCAGCCCTGAGGACTGCAGCACGCCAGGCTTCCCTGTCCTTCCCTATCTCCTGGAATTTGCTCAGACTCATTCATGTCCACTGAGTTGGTGATGCCATCCAACCATCTCATCCTCTGCCTCCCCCTTCTCATCCTGCCCTCAATTTTCCCCACAGGGCCTTTTCCAATGAGTCAGCTCTTTCCATCAGGTGGCCAAAATATTCCTGTCCTGTTGTCAGACCATATTCGGCTCTGAGGCAGGGAGCTGGCCTCCACTGGGGGCCTGATGGCCCAGGCTTCTGACTCCTTGAAGGGACAGCTGGCGGGGAACCCTCAGAAGCCTCATTTCCTGGCCCGTGGTACCCCTCCACTTGCTGGAGTTCAATACAACGGTTCACTGTCTCGGGCCAGTCTCCCCCAGGTTTTCTCAGGCTCCCCACAACAGCTCCAGCAGTTCCATGGTGGCACAAGGTCCCCTGCAAAGCTGCAGGCCTGGGCCTTTGCTGTGGGTTCTGAGATTCGAGGAGAGGAACAAGGTGACTCAGGTCCTTCCTCCTCCCCGCAGGTGGTGATCGAGTCGGACCTCTACGCACCGCGGCCCCTGGAGCTGATGCCGCACCGCACCGACCGCCGCGATGGTGAGGGCCGCAGGTCGGGCCGCTTCCAGAACCCGCGGCTGCAGGGTCCCCATCCGGCCAAGACTCCCGCCAGGCCTGGTAGGTGCATCCCGGCCCTGCGGTCCCTGGGAGGGGCAGTGACCCGCTTAGAGCGGCTGCCACAGTGCCTGCGTCCTGGCTTGGCTTTGCTCCCACCACGTCGCGGCCCTCCCTGGGGTCCTCCATCAGGCCAGGTGAGCGGTGCACCTGTGGCTGGAGTGGGGCCGCCGCCTGCCGCAGTGCATGCTGGTCCCGCCCTGAGCACCTGCTCTCGGCCCCACCCACCGCCGCACCACAAAACACCTTCTGTCTTAAACCACTGGCTTCTGGGTCTGCCTGATGAGCAAAGATGCTCTCATCTACCACCTAGCACCAGAGGCAGTCCTGCGGGATTCAGGAGGAGATAAAAATCACTCTATTCTGGAGGAGAGGAAACCCGTGTAGACACGACTCGTGAAGTAAGAGAAGCTTACATTATGCTGTATGTGTGTGTGTGAAATTATACAGACTCATCAGCTGCCATCTTAAAATCCCACTATTTTAAATTTGAATCGCTTTAACTATTTCAACAATTTATAAAAAGAATTTAGGGACAAATTTGTTTTGAAAGTTGGAAACAGAGTCTTACCTTCCACACTATTTTAAAAAAAATGGCTCCCACCCCAGCAGTTAAATAGGAAACTGTGTCTAGCTTGCTGAAGTCTTGATGGTGTTTTGTCTTTAATTCCTGGTTTAGTTTATTTCTGTTATGCCCACAGCCTATAGTTATTCATATTTTTAACTCCAGAAATACACAAAAAGTCTTGGACGTCCTTTTCAAAGCTTTCGAGTGTCAACTATTTTGTATTTTACAAGAACTGAAATTAGACTCCATTGAGTATGGCTCTTCATCCAACCATCTTCCCTCTTTCCTCCTTCATAGATCTTAGACTAGATCTCTAAAGTTTCTTTGGTTACAAACACACTGATCCTGTTTTTACGAGCCTAAGTATGAGAACCCATAAATCAAGCTATATTCTCTAGTTAAGTGATTACATATATATCTTTTTTACAGAAAATGAAAGCATGAGGGAAACCACAATCTGCCTTGCAAATTAAGAGGAGATAATTTTTTTTTCTCTGTCTATATATAGTTGGGTGGGTGGATGGGTGCCTGTGCGTAGAAAAAAAGAATACCTTCTCCATAAAATCATAAAATGAATTTAGAGCCATGTTGTTCAAACTTTAATGTACCAGAGAATCACCTGGGAATCTTGTTTTTATGCAGAGTCTAATTCAGCACTGAGTAGGGCCCCAGATTTTGTTTCTAATAAGCTTCCAGATGATGCTGACAATGTTGACCCAAGGACAACATATTGATGACCAAGGATTTAGAGACAATTCGATGGGTGGTTCTCAAAGGGGTGTCCCAGGAACAGCAGAATCACGTGGGCACTTGCTTGAAATGCAAATTTTGGGTCCCAGCCAAGACCTGTCTAGTCAAATTCTGGGGTGGGTTCAGCCATCTGTCTTAACACGCCTGCTCCCCAGTGATTCTATTGGACCCTGAAGGTGGAGGCCCACAGATTTCCTGCAAGCGCCCCCTGTGGATCTGCAGGAGAGGAAATGGAAACCATGGAAACTAGCTGTCCTACCATAGGTCACACCGCTCATTAGCAACAGAACTGAGATTAAATCTCAGGTCTCCTGGTTTCCCAGCTAATTGCCTCTTCCCCTCCAGAGTATAATGTCTTCCAACTGTCTAGTTTCAGGGGCTCCTTTCTCCGCTAAGCAGCCTGTGGAAGCCTGGACTGGAAGAGAGAAGCCTAAGTTATGAAATGAGGAGACTCTGCCCAACATGTGACAGTCAGCTCATGCAGGGAATGTGCGAGTCAGGTTAAAAAAAAAAAGATTGAGCTGGGCATGGATTCAACTCCCTCAGCTCCCACAATCTGACAGATTCCAGGGGAGGGTGAGAGGGAGGGAGGGTCTGAGTCAAAGCCAGGCCCCAGTGCTCTCCCCCGGAAAGGCTGGGCACCGGCCTCGAGCACAAGTCTGCCATCCTCCTGTGAGAAGCATATGTGTCTCGGGGATCTAACATCTGGGGACCCAGTTCTTTCCTGAGCTACAGGAGAAGGCTCCTGGGTCTTCAGCCTTCTCATGTGGCAGAAATATACCCTGAGAAAGCTTGGACATAGCAGGACTCTGAAGGCAAAGGCCCAGCTGAGAAACCCTCTCAGCCTGCAGCCTTGGGCAGGTGAACTTTAGGTGCCTAGGAAAGGGGACACCCCACCTCCTGGGTTGGTGGAACCTCTCCACCAAGGTGGCCTCGGATGTCTCAGAATCAACTTGTTCAAACGTGATTGTCTTCCACCTTTAAACCTCTCTTCCTTTCTCAGCTGGGGTCGCTATCCATCTTTCCAGCAAATCACTGGGGTATTGACCCCAATCTCCCACCTTGTCCTCCCCCACACCCACTCCACACACCAACCACTGACAATGTCAGCTCCTACATAGGTCTCACGGAGAAGGCACTGGCAACCCACTCCAGTACTCTTGCCTGGAAAATCCCATGGACGGAGGAGCCTGGTAGGCTGCAGTCCATGGGGTCGCTAAGGGTCGGACACGACTGAGCGACTTCACTTTCACTTTCCACTTTCATGCATTGGAGAAGGAAATGGCAACCCACTCCAGTGTTCTTGCCTGGAGAATCCCAGGGACGAGGGAGCCTGGTGGGATGCTGTCTATGGGATCGCACAGAGTCGGACACGACTGAAGCAACTTAGCAGCAGCAGCAGCAACATAGGTCTTGTCTCTTCTTGGTACCAACCTCAGGCTACCTGGTGAGACTTCCTTCATCCCTGGTGTGTAGCAGCCAACCTTGGTCCTCAGCTGCCAGGCCCTCTCCCTTCACAAGGCTGCCAGAGAGTCCTTCTACAGCAGAATCTGTTATCCTTCTGCATTATACACTGTGTCCTCCCACCCCCAGCCACCCTCCAGACCACACCCAAGGCCCTTCAGGACCCAGTCCTCTGCTCACTCTCCAGGGCCACCTTCTGTGACACTCCTGTCCCCGCCAATCCATACACAGAACAACCCTGAGCTGTGACCACTCATTATATTCTGTTATATCCTGGACCTTCCCTGACATTGTTCTTTCTGCAGATTGCCCTCCCTGGGTCTCTCTGCCTGAAAAACTCCTCCTAGAATGGGTTAAGGGGTAATTGGTCAAGTTTCCCCAGTCCTGCAAGACAACCAAAGAGGTCAGCTTGCCATTCTCTAAGTCATCCTCACCCGGTTTCATCATAATTGCGGTGCATCTTTAAAGCCTGCATTTCCTCGTCTGTTATTATGTCTACCTGTAAGGACTTCCCCAATAGCTAAGCGGTAAAAAATCCACCTGCAATGCAGGAGAGGCAGGAGATGAGGGTTTGATCCCTGGGTCGGGAAGATCCCCTGGAGGAGGAAATGACAACCCACTCTAGTATTCTTGCCTGGAGAATCCATGGACAGAGGAGTCTGGTGGGCCACAGTCTAACAGTCCATGGAGACACCAAGAGTCGGACATGACTGAGCACAGCACAGTGGAGGAGGAAGGGTTGTGGTGAGGATTAAATGAGATGATGTTTATGTGTCTTACACTTAGCACAGCACCTGACACAGTAAATACTCAAATATACAAGCTACTGTCCTCACTTATGCCAGAGCATGACACATCGTGGTCTGATCTTGGTAACCTGTGACTTCATTTTATTGGCATTGAGATGTTTTCCTTATTGGCATTGAGATGTTTTCCTTGGGGTGACAGGCGTGTTCCCTCTGCTATAGTCTGATAGGATGGGGCTCTGCCAGGAACATCTGCCCCAGGAAGGACTCCACTGAAGGCCAGCTTCCCCCCACCCATCACTAGCTACTCAGCTCAACACCTGGATTCCCAGAAGCACGGGCCTCGGAAATAAAGGCACAGAAAGAAGGTCCTCACTTACGTCTCAGGCCAGTGTCTCCAGACACTGATAACCTACGATCCTCCCACATTATGAGGCAGGCTCATTTTCACAGAGGTGCGTTCAAGAGCGCAGGTTAAATGATTGATCTCAGCTGTAAAGACTTAACTCCTGATAATGTCATGTGATGTGACTCCTTAGGAAGGAAGGAGGAGCTAAGAGCACATCCTCTGGGCACCTACTGCAGGCAGACCCCATACTGAACACCTTCACACATGTGATCTTATTAAACCTTAGTTCTAGCCCCCTGAAGAGTGCCAGTAAATATTTTTGAATATTTACAGTGTCAGGTGATGTGCTGAGGGTAAAACACACAAACGTTGTCTCATTTAGTACTGGTGACCCACTCGATAGTTGCCCCATTGCTGATCCTAGTACGTGATTTTGCCGCTCGGTAAAAAGGCCCTTAGAAATTCCTGCATTTGTGATTTGATTAGCTAACAAGATAATTGATGCAGAACCAGGGGAGGTAGAACACAGAGTACCACCGAGTAATGTCCCCTCTGTTCAACTTTGCAGTGGGGACGTCAGAACCCAAATCAGCAAATCTGTGTGGGAATCGAACATATGGCAAAGCTTTGGTAAGTAATCCAGCCTGGTTAGCTGTATCTTCCAGGCTTTAAAGGTCTCGCCCTATCTGTACCATGAAGGAAGACTAAGCGTCCTTTGTCCCAGGCCTGGGGATTATTAGAAAAGCGCAGCTGAGGGTTCTTTGCTCCTAAAGCCCGTCAGCTAGCGGTACACCACTGGCTGCCGCTCTCTTTCTTGCCAGATATTCAGTTCTTAGGCAAACAGAAGGTATTACCTAGCAGACATCTCACACAGGGGGAGGCAGGCAGTTTCTGTGGTAAGTCCCTGCTGGGTGGAGGTGCCTGGCCAATTTCCAGAGGCAGCTATAGGGGTAAAGAGATGCAAGGGTCTCGAGCTCTGTGAAAGCACAAAACACCATCATCTCAGAGGGAACCGCTGAACCGCCTCCTGCGGGAGCATTGAGGAAGTGTCGTCCACCAGGGTTGACCGAGATGGATCCAATTGACCAAGGTTATACATTTTCCCCTGGCTCTGTCATGGTATGTGGGCTGCCCAGGAAGGGGTGACCTTGGGCAAGGTGGCCCTTGGCGGCCAAGGACACCTGAAGGAACCAAAAGCCACCTGCTGCCCACCCACCCCTAGTTGGGTGGCTTGTCCTTCCCTGAAGGGGGATAACATAGTGCGTGTCTGGGTCTAGCTCAGCGTCACCCTGTGAAAACACATCTCTCTCATCATCTTCAGGGCAGGAACGTGGGTACTCTCAGGGACAGCAGAGAAGGGGTGAAGTGGTGGCTGAAAGAGAGGTCATCTTGGGCATCCTGAACTCTGTGGGCATCAGATCTCAAGATTCATGGATCAGGAGAACTAGAACAGACTGGAGAGAATGTCTGAACCATCTGCTCGTCTTTATGGAACAAACTGGGCAGCGATGTGAGCGTTTCGCTCCTGGTCTGGGCAGGAAATCTAATTCAATTATTTCATTTAGGTCATCCCTGTATTAGGAAAATTGCCCAAAGGGCAGCGATGGGACAATCAGGAGCTCCCTGCCTCAACCCGGTACCCAGGGGCAACCCAGGATGGTTTGGCTGTTGCCACAAAGTGAAGGTTGTCAGGCTTGACAGCTTGAACCGCTGGCCTCAGCGAGCCCTGGCTAAGGGGAAGAGGGCGGTCCATCACCTTGGATGAACTTGCCCTCACCCCTGGAGAGGTAGCTGCAGCTGGGAAGTCAGAGAGAGAGGGGATGGGACAGGGTGGTGATAGAGATGTAATCACAACAGAGGGACAGCAAGAGGGCAGAGCAGCAGCATGACTGACCCTTTCCTCTGGGCCTGAGACCATGGGGCTGCGGTCCTGCAGCTGTTTGGAGGCCCACTACCCCAGGGTGGGGAGAGCAATTCAGAGCTCACACAGTCAAATCTGATTGGATGCTAATATGCGCTGGAGGAAACAGGATAGAGGACTGTGAGGGAAGAAGCGATTTTCTGGCCACTGGCACGACCGGAGGGACAGCTCCAGAGAGGCCACAAGGTGGCACAATGGCTCTGCCCACAACCCCTGGGCCAGCGCGGGAGAGCAGAGGAAGGTGGATCCTGGTGTCCTTGACCTGGAATTTTCCAGCAATTCTAGGAATGTGGTGACCTTAAGCCTTTCCTGGGGCTTGGGGTGGAGGAGCAAAGGGGAGATCCACTGACTGAACAAACTCTGGACCTGGCCCTGCTCAGGCCACCAGTTCCTTCTCAACTCAGTACATGTTTGTTGAGCACTCATCACCTCCTTTAAGGAGAGCTGAGGAGGGCCAGCAAAGGGTTAAGTCCCAGACCCTGATCCAGACCAAGCCATTCCTGGGGAGACTGCACAAGCAGAGGAAACAGAGAAGCGTAAAGACACGGAATTGGTGGGTTGCCAAAACATGACACACAGGGACTCAGTGCCATGAGGACAAGAGACGGAGATAAATCAACTTGGGCACCAGCCTAAGGGAAGGCTTCCTGGAGGAAGTGGCCTTGAAGGGCAGGCAGAGATGAGGCTCAATCCAGAGAGTGAAGGAAAGGTTGGGTGAGGATGCAGAGTTGTGGGTTAGCATCAGAAAAGTCAGGACCAGCCCTGCTGGGACATGTGGGGGAAACAGAGGCAGATAAGGGGGAGTCCTGTTTTGAGGAGCCTTAAAGAGCAGCAGGTAAAAAAATCTGCCTACAATGAAGGGGACTCGGGTTCTATCCCTCAGTCAGGAAGATCCCCTGCAGAAGGAAATGGCAACCCACTCCAGTATTTTTGCCTGAAAAATCACATGTACAGAGGAGCCTGGTGGGTTGCAGTCCATGGGATGACAAGAGAGTCAGACATGAATGAGCTACTGAGTACATATGCATAAAGCAGGGGACAGAGCTGACCTAGGTCCTCCCACAGTGGGGAGACCCTGCGAATCTAGGAGAGGCCTGGGGTGTGGGGCGGGTCTGGTGGGAAACAAGGAGATCCTGTCCCGGTGTGACTGGCCCTGAGGCTCAGTGGAGAAGAATGTCACTGCACTTGGCCGCATTTCCAAGCGAGAACCTGCAGGATTTGACAACAAAGTAGACACAGATCGTGGGGGTACTAGGGGGACAGAGGGGTACTCAGGCTAGAATAAGTTACTCACTTTCAAGTCTCTCTAGGTGAGTGGTTCCCAAAGTGGGGTCTGGGGACCAGTGGCAGTTGAGAACTTGTTAGAAAGGCAGCTTCTCAGGCCCACGTCAGACCTACTGAGTCAGAAATGAGGGTGGGCCCAGCGCTGCGTTGACAAGCCCACCTAGGGGAGCCTAGGGCCCAAGGCAGAGTGAGGTCCATTGCCCTAGGTTGATGCCAGTTCAATAGCTTAGCCAATGCCCTTTCCAGTGGCTCCAGCCAGTGCAGGAGCTGGGGACGGGGCAACAACCTCGCTCTCCCTTCTCACAACCCAGATGCCTCCAGTGGCCCGGATCTCTGTGAAAGCCCCCACGGTCCTGGAGGCGGCAGCCCTGGGCTCGGAGAACGTAGCTGTGCTGACCAGAGGGTAAGTGCTGTGCCTCCAGCAAGTTCCCAGGGGTTCCCCACCTGTTCCCATCCTGCGCCTGCGCAGAAGAGTTAACAGGTGGCCCGGCTGACAGGTCCCAGAGAGATGCTAAAACAAAATCCCTGCCAGTCGTAAATGACCTTCTAATGAGGACTATAATCCCAGGTCTCTGAGGCGCCTCGTTAACTGTTTCACTAGGATTAAGCTCAAATGTTTTGATGGTTTCTACTTCATTACCGCCACTCTTTAGACCTGGAGAAGTGTCATTTGGAGGATTTCTGGTTAATTAGATAAATTAACCACACGGCATGGAGAAGAAACTGGCAACCCATGCCAGTATTTTTGCCTGGAGAATCCCAAGGACAGAGGAGCCTGGTAGGCCACAGTCCATGGGGTCTCAAAGAGTCCAACACAACTGAGTGACTAACACACACACACACAATCACAGGCCATATGCAGAGCCTCCTGAAATGCCTCACACGTTAGGTTCAGGGCTCCTGCCCAGGTAAAAAGTACATAAGATACAAACGTTTCAAACCAAATTTATGACCTACATGTTACTATTAAGGCTTCCTTAGTGGCTGAGTGGTAAAGAATCCTCCAGCCAATGCAAGAGACAAGGGTTCAGTATCTGGGTTAGAAAGATCCCCTGGAGAAGGAAGTGGCAACCTACTCCAGTATTCTTGCCTGGGCAGTCCCATGGACAGAGGAGCCTGGAGGGCCGCAAGAGTAGACAAGACTGAATGACAAAACCACAACAACAACATTACTATCAACTCTGCTCTGGAACCAGCAGCTAGAATAGCCGGAGCAATACCCACACCCCCAAGGACCACCCCACTGCCTTCAGTGGAACACTAAGAAGATGGTCACACCCCCACCACAATCCTCCAGACTTGGAGGGAGCGGGAAAGTGGCTTCGGGGATGACGAAGAGTGTGGGCTCTTGACTCAGTTCTGCCTGTGTGGCTGGCACTGCCGCTGACTTGCTGTGACTTCAGACAAGTTATTCAGACCTCTGTGTCCTCATTTCTTTAAAAACAAAACCAAAAAATGGGGATGATTATAACCTCTTGAGGGGTTATTATGAGAACTGGATGAGATAATGTGTGGAGACCTTGCACCAATGATTGCATCATTTTTCAAGAAGCTTTACAATATGCAAATAGGAAAGACACATGCCTGGAGACATGTGACATGCTCACAGATGAGGGACCATGGGCTATCATATCAGCCCAAGGGGAGCACACCTTAAAAGCTGAGGGAGTTAAAGGAGGACCAGACCAGTGTGAAGCCCTTTTAGATGAAAGAACGCAGTATAGAACAATCAATAAAAACCAAGCCATCAACATATTGGGATGTGATGAGAGAAACGTATGATTTCTTTCTCTTTTTTTGTCACACCTCGCGGCATGTGGGAGTTCAGTTCCCCAACCAGGGATGGAACCCACACCCCCTGCATTGGAAGCACAGGGTCTTAGCCACTGGACCACCAGAGAAGTCCCAAAAGTATCATTTCAATTGCATTAAGTTCTGGTAGCAAGTTGTTCTGAGCAGGTAAGGCTGCTGCTGACAGCTGCACTAACCAGCAAACATGAACCCCCTCAAGAAATGAGCCGTTTGCATCCACTGCAAAGGGTTCTTCTAAATGGCCCCTTTGTCCCTAAGCATAGATATTCTCATGTCATTTTTTTCCTGGACCCTGGCTATAGAAAAGAAAACAAAGCCTGCTTCTTTCACTAAAGGAGAGCAAGTGAGGAGAAAAATGAACCTTTATTGAGGTCAACAACATGCCGGATGCTTTATATAGTCTTATTTCCCTCCTCACAAAACCCCCAAGAGTTAGATGAAATTATCTCCATTCTGCACATGAGGAAACTGAGGCTGGCCGAGGTCAAGTCACTGAGGTCATAGAGTAAGTGGGAGCCAGATTCAGCCCCAGGGCTGACTGACTTTCAAGAGCTGACGCTTGGTGACATCTGACCTTTCCAGCAAAACCGTTCATGTTGGGGGCGGGGCAGGGGTGGGAGAGTAGAGTTTGGAACAAGGACAGAACTTGAGATCCATGCGCCAGTGGACCCAGGTCCACCTCCCTCCCTTCGGCATGCAAGGACCCCCCTGGGGAGGGGGGAGGGGTGTTATTTCTGCGTGAGGCCCAACAGTGACCCTCCACACGGTCACGGGTTATAAGGGCCCGGGAGGAGCAGGGGCTCCAGCTACACTTGTCGAGGGCAACAGTGAACAGTCAGGCTCAGCAGAGTGACCGCCGTCCCCACCCACCTCGGCTTTTCTGTAGATCCAGACACCTCAAGAAGATGACTGAAGAATTTCCAACCCTCCCCCAGGGAGCAGAAGCCTCCCTCCCACTGACAGGAAGTGCTCCCTGTGGCATGCCCAGCATCCTCCGGAAAATGTGGACCAGGCACAAGAAGAAGTCTGAGTACGTGGGAGCTACCAACAGCGCCTTCGAGGCTGACTAAACATGACTCCCCCGGACGAGGTGCCCTGCGCTGGCCCCAGTTCACTGCACAAGGGAAAGAAACTTCCGGATCGGAACTGAGCCACATATTCACCTCTGCTAGTAGCTGGTCCATGTGCCATCACCTTCCAGTACTAACTAATCACCCTGGCTGAGGACATGGGACAGGAACCTCCCTCGAAGGCAAAAGGAAATTGTTCCCTTCTTCGAATCAATAAAGCTGTTGGTCTCAAAGTGACTTTGGGAGGTCATCAAGTTTATATCTTTATGTTTAAGCAAAATGGCACCAAAATCAAACCCACTTTCCCAACCCATTTCAAAGACCTCCAAGGAATCAAGCAGACAATTCCTCAGTCTTCCTTGGGAGTTGTTCTAATTTCTGATATAAGTGTAAGAGTTTGATGTTTGAGGCACTTGTAAACACACTGGTTTTCACTGTTCCTGTTACTGTATTTATTTCATCTTGATGAGGTATGATTTTTAGTGACAAAGCACTTTATGTATTTACTTAGTAGTTCTAATATCCACTTGAGGGTATCGTCAAGATCAGTTTTGATGATCATTTGGCATGATTGCATGAATTCTCTATGCTTTTACATGTGATTTTTCTATAGAAAAACATGATTTAAAATTTTGAATGCTAATCTTTTCTGAAGTAGCACAGTCTAGTGGAATTAATAATACCTTGCTTGGGTATGATTATTTTAGCTTTAAAAAGTGTTCTCCCATTCATCACCTCTTACATTCACAAAATTCCTGTTAAAGAAAGCACAAGTATTCCCAGTCTACCGATGGGAAAGCTGAGGCCTTAAGAGGTTATGGAACTAGATACCAGATACTAAATACAGGTCCTCATCCTCTGTACTAGACTGTTTGCTTTGCTTATTGTAGCAGCTGATTTAAGAATATGTCTCTGGGGGCAGTCTTTGAAGGACGCAATTTGACAAAATTAGAACAAGTACATCATATAAATGAAATGCATCATTATGTGTAATGCTGAACAAGAAGAAATTCTTGTTTTTGTAGGTTGAAAATAATTATCAATTTCATATGGTTCAACCTAATATATAATATTATGCTTTCCTTCTTTTAATGGAAATGTCATCATCAATTCTATCATCAATGTCAATAGCCTTAAAATTAATAACATGATTATGACAGCTACCATTTATTATATGCCTACTGTGTCCCAGGTGCGATTCTGAGCACTTCACATACATTATCCCAATCTTCCTATCAACTCTGAGTAGGTGGCCTTCCCCATTTAGTAGACACAGCTTTAAAGCAGTTGAATGATAAGTCTGAAGGCACCCAATCCATAGCTGGCATCATGGGTTCAATGCCTATGTTGTATCTACTCCTTTCTACAGAATATTCAGAACATAGAGAAGATCCAAGGCTAGTAAATAAACTTCATCTCAAATGCTAAATAAACATAAATGATTGGCACAGGCTGCGTGGAGTGCTGTGTGGGGCTGGAATCTGAAATAAAGGAATGCAGTGATCAATTGGTAATTTCTGCCTGTGGAACTGATTAATGGGACGTGCCTTGTATATTTGTCATTTGTGGCCTCAAGTCTGCTTCCAGAAGGTTTGTTTTCTAATTCAGAAGCTTAAACTAACCCAACTCATTTAACAAAACCAGCGACTCCATGGTGAAATTTAGTCTGAGACCAGGTTGGAAATTTCCATTTCTTAGTACGAAGGAAACTTTTGCCAACATCACTGGTCTCAGACACAACAGTTATTCACATGCTGCTGCTTCATGGGCACATGTTGCTTTTTGCTCTGGGAATTACCTGCTTCTGTATCTCCAGGTGATGTGTAAGATGGCATCAGGGGCCTGGGCTTTCACCTTGCTGACCTCTGCTCTTCAACTATTGTTTTAGACTGAACACCCAGTCCTCTCAACAGAACATAACTTGGAGATGTGGACATCAAGTGTTCTTTCAATAAGGGCCACAGTGGACTGTGTAATATTCTTACAGTGAACAGATGAAGGCATCCAGAACAAAGATAGGGAGGGAACAGATGATTTACACCGGACCTGTCAGACTATCCTACAACTATTTATTTTAACTTATTTACTTTACAACTGATGTCCTCTATTTGTATGTGGCAAGTGGAGATGTATGTAGGATGGAGCTAATTTATTTTTCATTTAAAAATTTCATGATGAAGTGTTTGCCTCGTGTAGAACATTTTCATTGGCCAATTCAAATAAAAATAAAGTATGCTTTGTTTGTGACATTAATGAATGCCCACAAGAGTATGCCTAGGGCTTCTTCACTGGATGGGAGCAGGCTTTCACAAAAGGAAAGAATTATGTATCTGGACCTCATTGCTCCTTTACCTAAATGAAAAGGATTGCAAGAAAGGACCCAGCATGCTCTTTCCATCCAGAGACAATGTCTGGTTTTGATATTACAGCCCTGCCCAGCAGTCAGCACCAGGCTCGTTTCTGCCCAGCCCTGGCCTGGCCCGACCTTGGCTCTCAGGGCTCACTCGCCTCGCTGAAATGCTGCCCCCCAGCCCCCACCACAAACCCCAGGGGGGCCAGTGGCCATCACTCTGTGCCCACCTCCTGGGCAGCCTTCCTGGCGACCGCACCCGTGACTCACGTCACTACCACTTGCCGGAGAACGCCCAGCCTGGCTGCAGATGGCTGTCCAGGAATGCTGGAGTCTGGAGACCTCTGGAGCCAGAGGCAACAGGGATTCCAAGACATTTAGGGTAATAAAATCGCCTGTTTAGGACTAAGTCCAGTCACATACTTCGGTTCTTACTTGCGTGCTCTCTGTGGCAGCCCCTCCCCCACCCGGCCCCTAGAGCAGGCAGATGGGCAGTGGGTAGGAAACGCAGCCACAGCCAGAGTCTGATTGGAAAAGGAATCATGAGACATGCTGTCTCTAAGTTGGCAGAGACCTCGGACACGCAAGGAAAAGCACAGATGAAAAGATGACTCTCCTAGGGATTAGGATCGCATTTGAGTTTTCTCTTTCTTTTAAGAACGTCAGCCTCTTAAAAGAGAGGTTTGTGGTGAAGGAATGGCCAGGGTGCCGGGGGAGAGAGAGTTCATACTGCAAACCAGGCCACATGCCTGGGAAAATACAGTGGAGGGGGAGGTTCCTTTGGATGTGGAACAAGACTCACATCTACATGTGGAGCCCGCGGCCAAGATCACAGGTGTACGGCCTAGTACCAAGGCCACAGATGCTGGGCCCTGCACCAAGGTCATCTCCACAACTGATTGAGGCCCATAGCAACCATTGCCATGAACCCCCCTGACCTATACCGGCCAGCTCCCTGACCCTATATTAGGTAAAAATACCCATCACCTAATGCCACCCTTCCAGCAGGAATTTTCTTTGTCTTGAGGCTATAAAAATTGGCTACTAGCCCTTGCTTCCCAGGTGGCACTAGTGGTAAAAAACCTGCCTGCCAATGCAGGAGACATAAGAGACACAGGTTCGATCCCTAGGTTGGGAAGATCCCCTGGATGACGTCATGGCAACCCACTCCAGTATTCTTGCCTGGAGAATCCCATGGACAGAGGAGCCTGGCAGGGTACCGTCCATGGGGTTGCAAAGAGTCAGACACGACTGAAGTGACTTAGCAGCAGCAGCAGCTCTTGAATTGCGTGGACTCTTCTTGAGCAGGCCCACTGTTCTAACAGCGTCTCCCCACTCTAGCAAAACCCTATTCTTCTCTCATTCTGCCCTCGTGTCTGGAAATGCTTTTCCAACCCACACAACACTAGGAATGTCTTTTGTTGGGAGGGAGCACGTAGGTTGGGAGGGGCAAGTGCTGCCAAGGGAGGGGAATTGACTTGAAGAAGGACTGACATGGGACTCCATCACTGACAGGACAGCTGGGCCTATGCCCACTTGGTCCAGCCCCTTGTTGGGTCTGCAGGGAGACAAGTACAGAGGCTCGGACCACCTCACCCCTAGGCCCTCCCTCTGTTCTCTGGGAAACCTCGTAAGTCCTGAGCCCTGGGCCAGCCCCTTGGAATACAGGTTGCCATGAGGCTAAACCCCCTTCTCCCCTGGAGGCAAACAGCAGGGTTTTGTCTGCTGGCCTAAGTGGCAATTCAGCCCTCAGGAGGGAAGGCTACCTGGAATTCTGGGCAAGTGCTGACCCACGTTTCGGACTCCAGCTACAGAAGAGCAGGTTGAATTTCCTACTCTCTGACCATCTGGGCCCTGGCGTTCTTGAGGGAGAGCCCCCACTCAACACCAGCCACCTTTGGCTCATAGACACCACAGAGCTCGGGATGAATCGGCAGCCCCTGATGAACAAGACACAGCTATTTCTGAAATTAAGGGCAGCAGTCAGCGCTCCAAGGGATCGCATTCTCTGGGTGACCACGTTCAGATAGAGGGCAAGAGGCAAAGCAAGCAATGGGAATGGTTGCTGTGTTTCCATCAGGACTAGTTCTGGCCACAGTAAAACTGTGGTGACAGCAGCTTGCCCTGGGTTTCTCAGTGTCCGCCCACCCTACCCTGGCCATCCTCCCAGGCTGCATAAATGCACACCCCCCTTGTCTTTCTGTTCTTCCCCCCATTTCCCTCCTCCTGCTCCTCGACCTCTGGTGAGGCCTGAGCCCTCCCAGTGTCCTCTGTCCACCCAGGGCCCCAAGCTCCTTTATCCCAGGAAAGGCCTCTCATCTCTGGTACCCCAATGCTCTGGATATCTCCAACTGCCAGAAACACTCACTGGCTGTGAAAGCTTGAGAAGCGGTTGAACCTCATGGAGATTCAGTTTCCACAGGAGTTAAAGAGAAAACGGGACATTCCTCCAAATGTCCTGGAAAAGATGCAATGAAATGTGGGCGTGAATATGCAGCCAATATGCAGCAGTATGGCGGTGCGCGTGCAAAAGCGTGGCAGTGCTCCCACACATGGAAAAGATCAATGCCCAGAGCTCCCTGAAGCACCCACCCACCCAGACCTGGTTACTCAGGCCCTCCCTGGGCCCCTGGCAGACCACCCCCTGGACCAGCAGCTGGAGATAACACCCAGCACAAGGGTACACGGGCTCCAGGGCCAACTCAGTGCCAGGGCCATCGTTGATTCTCTCATAGGTCATTCGCCCAGGCAATGCCAGATGTTAAAAACGTGTACTTGTGTCTTTCTCCTGGAAATGATGTGTTTGGATGTGGCTGTCTTGTAAGCTGAGGCATAGACCACATAATCGTCAGGTGGGCTAAGATCTGGAGGAAGAACCCTTTAAACTGTATCAGCCATTTGCGCCTACAGTACGTGAATGAAGGAACAGAAAAGAGGGTTTCTTTGGGGTCAGGAGGTAAGGAGAAGGTGAGATGCTGAGGAAAGAAGGGAAGAAAGGAGTCCAGAAAGAGGAAGCAAATTCAGGCTACTTTCTCCACTTTATCTCGAGTTCTGCTTATCATCACCAGCGTTTTAAATCCCTTGGATTCAAAGCGCAATATGCCAGAAAAGCAAACGTCCTCCATGAAGAGGAAAGGAAGCAGCCACCACAGGTGGTCCCGCAGGGCCCCACGTGCCCATATCTGGTACGCCACGGTCACCTGGGGGTGAGAATGAGTGCCAGGCTCCCAGCAGGAAGTCTGATTCTAGACCCAGCCCCATGCTGATTTGCAGTGTGTCTGCATGTATGTGTATGTTGTGTGTTGTGTGTGTTATGTGTGTCCAGTTGGTCAAGCTGCTTACATTTCTCTGAGCCTCCATTATCCCTCATCTGGGACACATCGATATAATTACCTGCCCGGTGGCCCTCATAGACCGATGAAAGTTCAGAAGAGAGCTGGTGCATAAAAGGACTTTATGAATTGGGAACTGCTTTTCTACCATATGGTATGGTGATAATCCACTCCATTGAGAAAGAAGCAGAGCTGGGAGTGGGGAGAAGTGACTCAGGAAGCTCAAGACAGGAGGGAGGGCTGAGGAGCTTGTCAGAGGCCCAGAATAGAAGCGTTTTCAGAGCCTGGAGCCAGATTTCAGGGCCAGGCTTGTCAGTAGCTGGCAGGCTCCAGGCTGCTGGGGGCCCCAGGCTACCTGCTCTCTCCCCTCCACCCCGACCCCCACCCTGCCTCGGGTGGGGCTGGTGTCTACAGCCCGAGGTGGCCGCTTGTCTGGCCGGGCTAGTGCCGGCCAACGGCTGTGGCTCCCAGGCTGACCACTCCTTTGACTTCGTGGAGAATTCAAACGGCTCTGCCCGCTCACTGCCAAATGCTGCCCTGGCCTCCTGCCAACATTCCCTACCAGCAAAATGACCCCTCAGATGGAAGCTACAAAGCATATGGGCCCAGGAGCCCACAGGCCCCAAGGAGGCATGTTGACCCCTGCCCCACCTGCCTCCTCTGGGCTCCAGCCCTTTTGCTCCAAGGCAGGAAACAGATACAGGTCCCTAGAACTCAAGACTGAAGAGATATGAAGGATCAGGGTCTGGAGGCAAGCTGGCCTCTGGCCAGCTTGGGCGTAACTAGGCAGGGATTCGATGTTTCACAAACAAACACGGCTCCAAGGCATTCCTGCTGCTTACTCAGGCCAAGTACAGCAAGGTAATAACTCAAGGAACAGTGACCTCATCAGATAAGCAGGCTCCCCAGCCTCTCACACAAACCCCACATCCCCAAAAGACCCGGGGACTCGACTTGTTATGAAAAAGCCCACAGAGACACTGCCATGTAGACCGAGCTGGTGGCCAGTTTAGAAGCCGGCTGGAAAGCGGGATGGAGTTTTCCCCTGGCATCTGGAAAACCCACCCTTCCAGGGTAGGGGTCCCAGCTTCAGGGTCCTGCTCCTGTTGTAGCCACGCATTTCGGGAAAAAACTCACTCAGAAGGACAATGTAGATAGTGGAGTGCAGTTTATTACACCGGCGGGCCCAAGGCAGAGTCTTCTCTTAGCCAAGGACCCCGACCAGTCTTTGTGAAAACCTTATATACGTTAAGCGTATGTACCCAAACCCACCTCTCCAAAATCCCCTGAAACTAGTCTGAACAAAGGAAAAGAAAGACACAATCAAAGTTAACCCATGGACTTAAGCCTAGGTAGTTAACAGTGGACAATTATCAATAGGCCTGTGGTCATACCCCAATAAGCATAATAGAATGTATGATTCTATCCCGTTACACAGATAATTAGGGTATTCTTTTAGGTGATGGAGAGCCCTGGGGCTCTTCCTTTCGGGGGCCTGGTTTTCCAGTTGGTATGTCGTTTTCATAGATACTGGGCATATAGTTCAAAGTCCACAGTCCGGCCCAAGATGGAGTCTTGCTTTCAAGATAGAGGCTGTTCTGTTTTCTCCTTCACCTGCATTGTCACACATAAAGAAACCAAGACAAAGCCAAAGTTGTGTGTCATCTCGGCTCCCCGGGGACCTTGGCAGCCATTGGGAGCTGGGTGCTGCTGTGAAGGCACTGAGCCTAGTCCTGTTTCATTTTCCCCATCTGCTGCTTTCTTCCTCCTCAGGATGTGGGGAGAGGTGGAGATGGGGGAGGAAACAGGAGGAGGAGGGTTGCCCAGCTGCTCTGACTGCTTATTCCCGGCTCCTTCAGCCAGAAGAGGGGAGGGGCAGAAAGCCGTGCCTGGCCTTTGAAAAGGGATAAACACATCCCCGGGTGCCTAGGACTGTGTGCAAGGGGCTACCTGAAGCCACAGGCTAAACCCACAGGCTAAACCCACACATCTTCCTGGGCCCTCCAGCCAGGGTGTGGTGGACTTCTTTACATTAAGATAAAGCTGTATTAACCAGAGCAAACCTTAGACGGTATTTACCATGTGCCAAGTACTGCGCTAAGTGATTAAGGTGCCTTGGCTCTTCCACCACTCCAAACAACGCTGTCAGTAGTTCTTTCTGTTGTTGTTATTTGATCGCTTAGCCTGACTCTTTGCGATCAAATATTTCAGTTAAATCCTGAAGCTCTCTTTGGAGGTGGTGTACAAAAACAGCAATAAATTGTACAGATAGATAGATATAAATATATATATGTGTGTATATATATAGTTGTTGTTCAGTTTGTAGGTTGTGTCTGACTCTTTGAGACCCCATGGACTGCAGCACACCAGGCTTCCCTGTCCTTCACAATCTCTCGGAGTTTGCTCAGACTCATGTCCACTGAGCTAGTAATGCCATCCAACTATCTCATCCTCTGTCGTCCCCTTCTCCTCCTGCCTTCACTCTTTCCCAGCATCAGGGTCTTTTCCAATGAGTTGGCCCTTCACGTCAGGTGGCCAAAGTATTGGAGCTTAGCTTTAGCATCAGTCCTTCCAATAGGATTGAACAGTTTGATCTCCTTGCTGTCCTAGGAGATATATATATATATGTTATATATATATATATACACACACACACATACATTTCTTCTTTCCTTCCCTTCCTTTTCCTTCTTAACCAACTTAGTCTCAAAGTAGTCTGAGCTGGCAAAGCAACACAGGCATCCATGCAGGCAGGGTAAGAGGGCATAGACACAGTGACCCAGGGAGAGGAAGACTAGATCCTTTGAGATAAAGATACTCCTGGGACAACTGAAAAGACTTGAGTGGAATGAACAGTTAGATGGCAGTCATGTGTCCATGTTAGTTTCCTGATCGGATGATTCTGTTGAGGGGGTTATAGGGGAACTCTTTAGGTGGAAGGCATCATGCCCACAACTTACTCTTAAAACTTTTATTATTATTTTTACCTTTCCATTTACTTTGAAAATAAACCAGCAATGCATGCATTTATTCCCATGGTAAGAAGCATCAAACACTACAGAAGCTGTAATAGGGAAGAACCTTTGTAGTCTATTACAAGTTAATCACTAAATGGATGTTGCCTATAAGCTTAAATTACACATAATAGCGCATCTCTGGGAACCCTGCCTCCCAGGCAATGAATGTTAAGCTAAAATACCTTTGTTTAGCACACAGGAAACATCCTGATCAGGCCCACCTGTGAAGGACTGCAGGAAGGAAGAAATTAATACATTCTCTCTGGAGGCTGACCGGAACAAGGAAGTATTTGACTTTACTCCCTCCCCTTTTAGTGTAAAAGAAGCCTGAATTCTGACTTAGGCAAGATGCTCTTTGGTACACAAGCTCACCTTCTTCTTGGTCTGCTGGCATTCTGTATAAACTCACTAGCTATCCTTGCCGCAACAACTCACTTTTCAGTTTATTGACCTGTCTTATGGTAAACCGTATAAGCTTGGACTCAGTAGCAAATCTATTCCTTTAAAAATAAAATTGTCCCCCCACTTCCCTTCAATCTCAGTCCCTTTTTCAGAAGTCAACACTATTATTGAGGTGGTATTTTCATAGAATAAAGTACATAGGTAAGAGAACAGATCTGCAAAGCTCTCATCACAGGAAAAAAAATAATTGTAACCAGGTGAGATGATAGAGGTTAAACTTGGATCATTTCATAATATCTAGCAAATCACTATGTTGTACAACTTAAATAATACAATGTTCTATGCCCATTATATCTCAATAAAATTGAAAAAATGAAATTAAAATTTCCAAGAAAAAATAATATAAAAAATTGTTTTCGGTACTCACCATCAAAACAGAAATACTGTTGCTAAATGTTCATTACATTGGTTGTGAAAGTCAAAAAAGATTAGTAAGATATAGGTTACTTTGGGAAAAAATACATAAGCAATTGACTTTTAAATAATTCAGGAGGAAAAAAAATGTTCTTTGCACTGTGCTTTTTAAATTCTGAATTTGAGATTGCTAAAAATAAATTTTAATGAAATAGAAAACAGACACACACAAAACATGAGCCTTGATAGAACATTGGTTCTTTGGTTGGAGACCCCCATGGCACATCTTCACGGGTCTTCTGTTAATAGAGGCACTAAAGTAAAAATGTCTGGGGAGTCTGACCCCACCCAAAACAAGCCATCTAGAAATTCCAGGTGCTCTGAGCACCCTCCCCACCAGGAGTGGAGGGTTCCCTCCTGGGGGATGCATGCTACCGTGTCTGCTCACACCCTCTGGCCTCCACTTGGGAGTTCCGGCCGAGAAGATGGCATAGGAACCAAGCTGTGAACTGCAGGTTCTCCATTGCCTAGAAGATCCCTGCTTCCACCCACCCCCTGGAGCAAAGATGCCTTACAAGTTCTCCTCTTACCGATCACTCTATGGAAGAAATGGTACTTGTACTCCGGGTTCCCGCTCCACAAGGCACTGGTTAATACTGATGGAGAAACATTGTGAGAGGCAAGTGGTGTTTGAAAGTGGCAGCCTGACTGATGGTGGTGTCCACAGCCTGGGGATATCCCTGCACAACCTCTGCAGCATGAAGAGCATGTCTACCTGCTCCTCTGGGCTCCAGGCAGAGGCAGTATTGTCCCCATTTCCAATGAACTAACTGTTTTGTTGGACAGTCTTTCATTCTATGGGCCCAGAGAAGGATAGAAATTCCTTCAGTGGTCCTTTTGTTTTTAAATTTATTTTTAATTAGAGGACAATTGCTTCACAATAGAAAGTTAAAAGTGGTGCTAGTGGTAAAGAACCTACCTGCCAGTGCAGGAGACATAAGAGACTCAGGTTCAATCCCTGGGTCGGGAAGATCCCCTGGAAAAGGGCATGGCAACTCACTCTGGTATTCTTGCCTGGAGAATCCCATGGACAGAGGAATCTGGTGGCCTACAGTCCATGGGGTCACAAAGAGTCAGACACCACTGAAGCAGCTTAGCACATTGTGTTGGTTTCTGCCATACATCAACATGAATCAGCCATCAGTCAGTTCAGTCGCTCAGTCCTGTCCGACTCTTTGCGACCCCATGAATTGCAGCACGCCAGGCCTCCCTGTCCATCACCAACTCCTGGAGTCTACCCAAACCCATATCCATCGAGTCGGTGATGCCATCCAACCATCTCATCCTCTGTTGTTCCCTTCTCCTCCTGCCCCCAATCCTTCCCAGCATTAGGGTCTTTTCCAAGGAGTCAACTCTTCCCATGAGGTGGCCAAAGTATTGGAGTTTCAGCTTCAACATAAGTCCTTCCAGTGAATACCCAGGACTGATCTCCTTTAGGATGGACTGGGTGGATCTCCTTGAAGTCCAAGGGACTCTCAAGAGTCTTCTCCAACACCACAGTTCAAAAGCATCAATTCTTCGGCACTCAGCTTTCTTCACCGTCCAACTCTCACATCCATACATGACTACTGGAAAAACCATAGCCTTGACTAGACAGACCTTTGTTGGCAAAGTAATGTCTCTGCTTTTAAATATGCTATCTAGGTTGGTCATAACCTTCCTTCCAAGGAGTAAGCGTCTTTTAATTTCATGGCTGCAGTCACCATCAGCAGTGATTTTGGAGCCCAGAAAAATAAAGTCTGACACTGTTTCCACTGTTTCTCCATCTATTTGCCATGAAGTGATGGGACCCTCTCTCTTGAACCTCCCTCCCAGCCCACCCCCACCCCTCTCCTCTAGGTTGTCACTGAGCACCAGGCTGAGCTCCCTGTGTTATATAGCAACTTCTCATTAGCTATCTATGTTACACATTGTAATGTATATATTTCAATGCTACTCTCTCAATTGCTCCCACCCTCTTCTTCCCCTGCTGTGTCCACAAGTCTGCCCTCTATGTTCCTTCAGTGATCCTGACCAGCACCACGGCTGACTGGCAGAGGGAGGAAATGCTGCCTGGGGCTCCCAGAACAAGGAGGAGCAAGTCAGGCCCTCAGCCAGCCTATTGCTCAGCAGGTAAGCTGGTTGTGAAAGAAGTGGTTGTCTCCCAGTGTCCAGGGTAACAGCACAAACAGTGTGGACGCGTGCAGGTCAGTGTGCCGAGCTCCCTCACATAAAACCCCTACACCATATGTTCTGGGAGTGGGCAGGGCACAGGAAAAGAAGAATAAACAACCGGATTAGCTTCTTGATGTGAGAATATTTCTCCAGCCTCAGGACATTTCTAAGCTCCTTGCCTGTTCAGTTGCTTCAGTTGTGTCCAACTCTTTGCGACCCTATGGACTGTAGGCTCTTCTGTCCATGGGATTCTTCAGGCAAGAATACTGGAGTGTGTTGCCATTTCCTTCTCCAGGGGATCTTCCCGACCCAGGGATCGAACCTGCGTCTCTTATGTCTCCTGCATTGGCAGAGGGGTTCTTTACCAATGAGCTACCTGGAAAGCCCAAGAACAATGAGCCTAACTCCTAAGTAATTCATACAGTGCTGGGGGAATGGAAGTGCTCCAGAATGGAAGCCCCTCCCCTCCTCACCCCACGAAACCTGGATTCGTGGCAGAGACTTCAGAAACACATCCTCCTCCACAAAATTGAATACTACGTCTTGAAATGTAACTCCTGCCTTCCCTGTGAAACAACAGAAAGCAAAAATTAACCTAAGGAAACATCTAATTTAACAGTGCCAAAGTTGGTATTATGGGGCAAGCAAGAGGGCAAAGGGGCTTCCTAGGTGGCTCAGTGATAAAGAATCTGCCTGCCAATTCAGCAGCCACAGGAGATGTGGGTTTCAGTCCCTGGGTCAGGAAGATCCCCTGGAGAAGGAAATGGCACTCACTCCAGTATTCTTGCCTGGAGAATCCTATGGACACAGGAGCCTAGTGGGCTACAGTCCACAGGGTCGCAGAAGAGTCACACACAACTTAGTGACTGAACACCGACAACAGGAGGAAGAGGTTAAGAAATACAAGTCAGCAGAAATAAGCTGAGAATTAGATGTGAGAGTTTGCAACGGGAGTCAGAAAGAAAAAGAGAAAAGAGAAGGAGACTAAAGAAGCTTAGCATCAGAAAGCAGAATGATTTCAGACAGGATAAACGGATCATTCAGCAAACTGTGCCAGACACTGAGAATGAGTAGTATTAGCTGGTTGGAGGAAGTTAAACCCCGAGTGCAATCATGAAGCTGGCAGGGCCTCAATGATTTTCAAATAAATCAACAGAGATAAAAATCCATGTGACTAACAAAGAGGTCAACAGGCAGCCAATGCCCCAAGACTTACGGAAAGTTAGAAAAACTGTAATGAAACTAACCATTTATCTCCCAAATCTATACACTTTTGAAAGTTAAAACAGACACAAAAATAAATTTAAATTATATAAACTTTCCAATATGTAATTTTAGTGGACAAATTGAATTTATTGTATAGGTAAACTTGTAAAATAGTTATATTCCAAAGATATCATCAAAAATTCTTTAAAAATAGCCAGTATACATATATATGAAAGCAAAAGAGGGAAAAAAAATGTATTCATATGGATTATCCAAAGAGTAAAAATAAAAACATTCTTGATACATGTTTGTATACATTGACTTGTTACTTGGTCATATTTTTCTACTGAAATATGTTGAAGAATGTATTTTTATTATACTCTTAAAAGTTTTAATTATTTCATGAAGTTGCCTACAATTTTCTGCAAAGTTATAAATATGATTGATAAATTTTAAATTGTTTACATCTTAAAATGATTTCTGTGTAGACCACATTATTTTTAGCTGGGAAAATACTCTTTCTACAGATGTTAAAATAGTTGGTAAACTGAGAACAAATTCTGCTAAATAGAATTCTAATTTCTATTCACAATTGCATTCACAATTCTAATTTTTTTTCTACACTGAAATGTGTCAGTAATTCAGATCAGGTATATTTACAGGTACTATCTCTTTTCTTAGGTCAAAGTACATTTCTTTTTTATCTTTTTTAAATTGAGATAAAATTGACATATAACATTAATTTCAAGTGTACAAAATAATGATTCAACATTTGTATATATTGTGGAAGGATCACGATAAATCTAAACAGTCATCAACACAGTTACACATTTTTGTGGGTGATGATCTACGCTCAGCAACTTTTAAATATACAATTCATCATTACTAAGTAAGTCACCATGCTATACATTATATCCCCATGACTTATTTTATAATCAGAAATTTGTAACTTTTGACCCATTTTCCCCACCTCTGACCCCAAAGTACATTTCTTTAACAAATGTTGGTATAAGATAAGTCTGATCAAATTAAGTTGTATCTTTTTATGATTCCTTTTAATATTTTGCCAAATCTAGATGCTGTGGATTGTAAGCCTTCTAGATACCATTCCACTCCACTTCAGAATCTAAATTTGTTCAATTAAAAGTTGGAGTTTTGTCAACAGAGCCCCACAAATCAAGATTCTGCAAAGCACGAGCATGAGTATAGATTTTTTAAATTAAATCTTGTACAACATTGAAAGTGAAAGTGAAGTCGCTCAGTCGTGTCCGACTCTTTGCATCCCCATGGACTGTAGCCTGCCAGGCTCCTCCGTCCATAGGATTTTCCAAGCAAGAATACTGGAGTGGGTTATCATTTCCTTCTCCAGAGGATCTTCCTGACCCAGGAATTGAAGCTGGGTCTCCCGCACTGCACACAGACTTTTTACCGTCTGAGCCACCGGGAAGCCCAACATTGGTGCCCTTGATTTTTAACTGTTCAATTTTTCCTTTCCCTTTTTAGGGATAAATTTCTCTGTCTTCCTATTTGTAATTTGGTTTTGAAGGCTACGGTTTGTTAAAAGCTTCCAGCACTAAAGTTTTTGGCCCTTCCTTCATTGAGTACATCAATTAAACATTTAAAATTGATTTTAATCTAAAAGCAACCAGAGGACTTATTTACCAAAAAAAGAAAGAGTTCCTTCTGCTACCAGTGAAGCCACCACATTAATATCAAGTACTTCTTTAGTTGTATATATACAAGAAAAGTCGGAATTGAAAATGAGAGAAATTAATCTAGAAGAAAAGGTATTTGACCTAAACAAAAAGTCACACTTCACTGAGTAATATGTAGATATATCTTCTGCAGCTGAGTAAAACTTTTAAATAGCTGCTGATGCATCCTCAGCAGATGTGTGTCTTCTGCTTTTTCTGTGGTCAGTGATATCACCACGGTTCTCCCCACTGTGGATAATAAATGTTGACAAATGCTTTGTTCATGCTGTTGCTGTTCAGTCGTTAAGTCATGTCTGAACCTTTGCCACCCCATGGACTGCAGCACACCAGGCTTCCCTGTCCTTCACTATTTCCCAGAGTTTCCCAGAGTTTCCATCCAATTGGTGATGCAATCCAACCATCTCATCCTCTGTTGCCCCCTTCTCCTCCTGCCCTCAATCTTTCCCAGCATCAGGGTCATGTTACAGGTTCGTTATTAACTACTACTGTGAGACACAGAAATCTGAGTATCTAAGTTTTCATTAAATATGAACTTTTCACTTTTTTAGCTGAAAAACTTTTTTGTTTTCATTATATATTAACTTTTCTTTCTTTCTTTCTTTTTTAGCTGTTGGCAGAAAGATTTATTGCAAAATAAAAAGGAATTCTACATGGGCTAGTCTCCCATTGCTGCTATAAACAAATTACCAAAAAACTGAGAGACTATAAACAATATGAATGTGTTGTCTGTCTTACAGTTCTGGAGGGCAGAAGCCCAAAATCAGTCTCACCCACTTAAAGTCAAAATGTTGGATAAGCTGATTTCTGCCTGAGGCTCAGAGGGGAGAATCCATTTCCTTGCCTTTTTCAATTTCTTCCATCCTCTTCTATTCTTTCGTTCATGACCCCTTCCTCATCACTCCAAATTCTTGGTTTGCTGGTAACATCTACTACTGACCCAGCACCTGTATCCCCCATATAAGGACCCCTGAGTATATAAGGCTCATTTCAAGATCCATATTGACTCACATCTGCAAAATACCTTTTTACAATATGAGATGTGATAAATTCATGGGCTCCAAGTTTGAGACACAAACATCTTCAAGAAGAGAGGGGCATTATTCACCCTACTACACTAAGCAATATATACACTAGATGAGGACTTCCCTGGTGGTCCAATGGTTAAGAATTTGCCTGCCAATGCAGGGGACACAGGTTGAATCCCTGGTCTAGGAAGATTCCACAAGCGTGGGGCAACTAAGCCCATGTGCCACAGCAACTGAGTCCAACAACAACTGAGTCCAAGCTGTAGAAACCACGAGTTGCAATTACTGAAGCCCACATATCTAGAGCCTCTGCTCTGCCACAAGAGAAGCCACAGCAATGAAAAGCCCATGCACCGCAATTAGGAAGTAACCCCCGCTCACTGCAACTAGAGAAAAACCTGTGCAACAACCGAGACCCAGCACAGCCTAAAATAAATAAATAAACAAATATATAATTTTAAAAAAACTAAATGAGATTTACACAATACAATAAATGACACAACCAACACAGCAGCAACTTTCAGGTACTCCCTGTAAGCCCAGGGGCATAACTGCTTAGCCTCTATTTCCTGAATACATCTCAAGTACGCCTATATTGGGCTTCCCAGGTGGCTCAGTGGGTAAAGAACCCACCTGCCAATGCAGGAGACCTAAGAGATGCAGGTTTGATCCCTGGGTCAGAAAGATCCCTTGGAGAAGGGCATGGCAACCCACTCCAGTATTCTTGCCTGGGGAATCCCATGGACAGAGGAGCCTGGCAGGCTACAGTCCATGGGGTCGCAAAGACTGAAGAGATTTAGCTCGTCCACACACACATGACTGTATTAGCCTGTAATTTCTCATATTTCACATTGGCCTCATTAACTGCAGACTGGCACCTTGAGGACATGGCATCACACAGACCAAAGCGTGGGTCACAGCACAACTGGCTGGTACACCAAGTCGGCAACAGCGATAAGCACCGGGTCCAGCATCGTCAACCCCCAGCACCTGGGATGAGAGGGCGTGTGTTAACCCTGGCTGTTCCTGTCCAGAGCACTTCATTTCATCCTCAAACACTCTGCATGCTGTCTATGAAAAGGAGTGTTGCTGCATCTAGAAAGCTACAGGAAAAGGGACAGGATGCTTAGCTGTGCTTCAGACTTAACCACATGTCGAAGGGAGAACTCTCGCTGCTCTCCTGCATCTCACATACTACTTGCCAAGAAGTAAAAGCTACGAAACCCACCCCGGCTTATCTCTGTACTAGTAGAAGCAATATGCTGTGTGCTAAGTTGCTTCAGTCATATCTAACTCTTTGTGACACTGTGGACTGTAGCCTGCCAGGCTCCTCTGTCCATGGGCTTCTCCAGGCAAGAATACTGGAGTGGGTTGCCATTTCCTCCTCCAAGGGATCTTCCCGACCCTGGGATTGAACCCTAGTCTTTTGCATCTCCTGCCCTGGCAGGTGGGTTCTTTACCACTAGCGCCACCTGGAAAGTCCAGTGGAAACAATACCTCCTTTAGAAAGGAACATCTAGGACAAATGCTAAGCCGGACAAGATGCCAGAATGAGAGGCACAATCAGGAACTGTCTCAAGCAAACCTAAACCTGTGGTTTGATTCTAATAAGTGTGATTTCATTAAATTAGAAAAATTCCTTTAAATCAGGGGTGGGGGGAGTCAAGATTTAGCTAAGGAAAGATTAATCAAAATAATTGAGCTTCATGTCACTGTAATTTAACCTATATTGAGTTACTCTAAATTATGTAGCACATTCTTTATAAATTATGTAGCACATTCTTTATAAGCAGAAATTGATGATAGCTTATTTTACAAAGGAGATATCTGTTTTAGAGGAGATTTCTATTGTAGAAGAAAATGTTGAGACTGGTCTCTCAGTTAGTTTAACCAATCAAATGCCTACCTGTGCAGGAGATGTAATCACGGGTTCAATCCCTGAGTTAGGAAGATCCCCTGGAGGAGGGCATGGCAACCCACTCCAGTATCCTTCCCTGGAAAATCCCATGGACAGAGGAGCTTGGCAGGCTACAGTCCATGGGGTCGCAGAGTTGGACACAACTGAAGCAATTTAGCACACACACACAATCAAACCTAAGCAGGGCAGCTTGTGCTGGCAACTTTGTAAACTGCAATACCTACACCTGTCAATTCAGGATCTAGCAAGTGATGACAAATAGTAACTCTCTTTAGGTCAAAACTGACCCTCACTGTCTGCTTATATTTCATACTGGCTTCTGCATGGAACCCTCAGGATCACATTCCCTTTCTTCAAATTCTGCTTCCTAGGCTTCTGACCACAGAGCACTCCAGGGTTCCCTTATCTCCTTGACTTTTTCTCTCCTTACACCTTGGCTGGTTTCTCGTCCTGCTCCCACACCCCAGCTGTAGATGTCCCCCCTAAACTGAGGTCTCAGTCCTTTGCTCTCCCTGCTTCATAAGCATCATTTTGGAGCAGTAGCTTCCATCCATCTCATGAGTAACATCTCCTTTCTAGATTCCCACCAGATGCCAGGATCAGTGCTTATGCTTAAAGTTTCAGCTGAAGTCTGTCTCACTAATTCCTATCTGTGAATAGCAAATGCTATTTTCAATACATAACTGGATAAATCAAATATCCTTGACTTCATGGAGCTTATAGTCTAGTGAGGTGGGGAGATGAGTGGGTGGGGGAGGGGGGGCGGGGAACCAAGGAGAGACAGTGAACAATAAACTAATAAAGTAAACTGTATATAGTACATTAGTGAGTTGTAAGTACTCACCTCACAAGACTTGTAGCTATCGTATTAGACAGCATAGCTCTAATGTCTTCATTCCCTGGGTTTCATTTCATTTAATCTGGAAAAATGTCAGAAACAAATCAAGCTGCTATATTGGCATTCGTTTTCTCAGATGGGAAGCAGCCCCTTGCATCCAGGTTTTCCCCACCACGATGCAGGTGGGGTCAGGTTGCGGGGAGGGACGTTGATGTGTTTGCTTTTCTGTTACACAAAAAGCAAACAAAAACACAAGCACACTGGCAAATTCAGGTACATAGGCAGCTCCGCTATTTGCCCCCGGGCTCACACCCTCCAGGGTTCAGGGTCACTCAGATGATTCCCTTTCTTTATATAAAAAAATGCAGCAAAACAAACTGTCCCACAGACTCTGAAGGGCAATTACAAAGGAGAGGTTTCAAAAACATTCAGAGAGGATGTCACCAGAATGTACGGACTGTTTGCCAAGGTCTTGAAGAGAATAAGCCTTATTAGATTATACAGCCTTCACATTACTGTCTAATCAGAGACAGAACAGACTGTTTTGATACAGTTTTGGCAGGGAGGCAGCTATTTTGGCAGAGCTGTCCCAGGACCACCTCATCAAACATCCCCTACACTCCGGTATCCCCAAACCCACTGTGCACCCCTGACCTTGCGCCAAACCCACCACAACCATTTACGGAGTTTTTTGCTGACTCCATTGTTTTCTGTTCCATATTGTCTTATATTTTATTTCTTTTTAATGAAAATTATATGTAATATGCAATATTTGTATTAAAAAGATGGGAAATCATAAATATATGCGCTTGTGCTTGGAAAGAATGGACTTCCCTGGTGGGTTGGACTATAAAGAATCTGCTTGCAATGCAGGAGATCTGGGTTCAATCCCTGGGTCAGGAAGATCCCCTAGAGAAGGAAATGGCAACCCACTCCAGTATTCTTGCCTGGAGAAGCCCATGGACAGAGGAGCCTGGCAGGCTACAGTCCACAGGGTCACAAAGAGTCAGACATGACTGAGCAACTAACACTTGGAGAGAATGTATCTGGAAGGTTTTTTATTTTTATTTATTTTTTAAAATATATTTATTTATTTGGCTGTGCCAGGTCTTAGTTGTGGTATGCAGGATCTTTTGTTGTGGCATGTGTGATCTAGTTCCCTGACCAGGAATCGCATCCAGGCCTCTTGCATTGAGAGTGCAGAGTCTTAGCCACTGGACCACCCTGGAAGTCCCCGGAAGGATATTTTTTAAACTGGCAAACATCACTCTCTCCAGGGTGAAGAGCAGAGGACTAGGGATCAGGAATGGGGAGACCTCCCTCCCCATAAGATACATTTTTAATGCTGTATATATATATGTTTTTATCATATGCATCTTTTATTTTCTAAAACGTTTAATTTTACGTATTTATTTGGCTGGGCCAGGTCTTTGTTGTAGCATGCATGACCTTTCATTGTGACATGAAGGATATTTTTTTAATTATTAATAGTTGCAGCATATGGGATCTAGTTCTCCTATAGTGAGTGAAAGTCACTTAGTCGTGTCCAGCTCTTTTCGACCCCGTGTACTGTAGCCCACCAGGCTCCAGATCAAACCCAGGCCCCCTGTATTGGTAGTGTGGAGTCTTAGCCACTGGACCACCAGGGAAGTCCCTCTAGAACATTTTTTTTAATTTATCTTTGAACAGTTTCAGATTTACAGAAAAAAATGGGCAGAAAGTACAGAATTCCCATAAATTCCCTCAGCTCCCACACCCCATCACTAATGTCATGCACTTGTGTGGTTCACCCTTCTTACAACTGATGAGCCAATACTGATAAGTGGTGATGAAAGTTCACAGTTCACATTAGGATTCACTTGATGTTGACTATTCTGTGGGTTTTGACAAGCATAATAATGTGTATTTGCCCTTATCATATCACACAGAACAATCTCACTGCCTTCCACATCCCTTCTCCTCCATTCATTGATCCCTTTTTCCCTCTAGGCTAGAGCAACCACTGATCATTCTACCATTTTCATAGTTTTGCCTTTGATTTTTTTTTTTTTTTTGCCATGTGTATCTTTTTTTTGGGGGGGGGTGCGTGTCACACAGCATAAGAGATCTCTGTTCCCTAGTCCAGTTCAGTCCAGTTCCTCAGTCGCGTCTGTCTCTTTGCAACCCCATGGACTATAGCACACCAGGCTTCCCTGTCCATCACCAACTCCCGGAGCATACTCGAACTCATGTCCATTGAGTCACTGATGCCATCCAACCATCTCATCCTCTGTCACCCTCTTCTTCTCCTGCCTTCAATTTTTCCCAGCATCAGATTCTTTTCCAAAGAGTCAGTTCTTTGCATCAGGTGGCCAAAGTATTGGAGTTTCAGCTTCATCATCAGTCCTTCCAATGAATATTAAGGGTTGGTTTCCTTTAGGATGGACTGATTGGATCTCCTTGCAGTCCAAAGGACTCTCAAGAGTCTTCTCCAACACCACAGTTCAAAAGCATCAATTCTTTGGCTCTCAGCTTTCTTTATGGTCCAATTCTCACATCTATGCATGACTACTGGAAAAACCATAGCTTTGACTAGACAGACCTTTGTTGGTAAAGTAATGTCTTTGCTTTTTAATATGCTGTCTAGGTTGGTCATAGCTTTTCTTCCAAGCAGCAAGCATCTTTTAATTTTATGTCTGCAGTCACCATCTGCAGTGATTTTGGAGCCCAGGAAAATAAAATCTGTCACTGTTTCCATTGTTTCCCCATCTATTTGCCATGAAGTGATGGGACCAGACGTCATGATCTTAGTTTTTTGAATGTTGAGTTTTAAGCCAGCTTCTTCACTCTGCTCTTTCACTTTCATCAAGAGGCTCTTTAGTTCTCGTTTGCTTTCTGCCATAAGGGTGGGGTCATCTGCGTATCTGAGGTTATTGATATTTCCCCCACAATCTTGATTCCAGCTTGTGCTTCCTCTAGCCTGGCATTTCTCATGATGTACTCTACATATAAGTTAAATAAGCAAGGTGACAATATACAGCCTTGACGTACTCCTTTCCTGATTTGGAACCAGTCCGTTGTTCTATGTCTGGTTCTAATTGTTGCTTCTTGACCTGCATACAGATTTCTCAGGAGGCAGGTCAGGTGGTCTGGTAGTCCCATCTCTTGAAGAATTTTCCACAGTTTGTTGTGATCCACACAGTCAAAGTCTGTGTTCCCTAAACAGGGATCAAACCCATGCCACCTGCATTGGAAGCTCACAGTCTTAACAACTCAACTACCAGGGAAGTCCCACCATGTATATCTTTAATCATTTTTCAAAAACCACTTTTAAGACAGTAAAAATATTTTTAAAAAGTGTATTCAAACTGAGTCTCACAGGAGGGCCCACTCCAAACTGTCATCATAAGGAAATTTAACAATATTGAACAAATATTAATAAGCCAATATAAATGTGTGTTGAGAAAGTTATTAAAAATATAAATGAACATTTTCTGGAGAGCCTGTTCCTAAGGCAAAAGGGCTACATTGTGTCCCAAAAAACTTCCTTTCCCTCCTCCCCTTCTAATGTTTAGAGAATAATTAAGTTGACATAATCAAGACACTTCACAAAGCAGAGGTATTTGCCAATATAGTATCAATCGAAAGTCATAAATATGGGTGTTGCACCTCAAAGAGCCAGTTAAGGGCCTGGAGACAAAGAACTCCCAGATTCTCAGAATAGAGATGACATTCCGGATGACAATGCCCTTCCTGAGGGCATATAACCACTGTGTTATCATTATTGACTTTCTGTCAGCTACTGCCTGCCCTGATGACCTGATACACCCCTGGTCCCCAGCTTAGCCCCAATCCCTATGTCAAAGAAATTCTGGAGATTAGCACGGAGGTGATGTTCTGGCACTGAAGAGACTGGCAAGGATGAATCTCTTGGTCTTTATTTATTCTTTATTATTGTTTTAAAGATTTATTTATTGGGCTTCACTGAGTCTCAGCTGCGGCACACTGGATCTTTTGTTGCTACATGTGGGAATCTAGTTCCCCGACTAGGAATCGAACCCAGGGTCTCCGAATTAGGAGCAAGGAAATCCACTGGACCACCAGGGAAGTCCCTCTTTCTTTTGCTTTATTTGGTAATAAAACAACTAAAAAATAAGAGATTTTTAAGGCTTTTTTTAGGCTTCATTTTAAAGCCTGTATCAAATATACTTGTATCAAAACAACAGTGTCAACATGCCATGTGCCTTCCCCCACTTAATGGGATCCTGGTACACCTGTGGCTCCAAGGGGAGGAAATGGAAGAAGGCACAGGTGGAAGGACCATTCAGTGCCACCTGTCTACTGAGGCTCCCACAGTGCATGTCCTATCCTATACAAACCAATTTCCTTGGATTAAGTACATTCCACCCAAACACAGCCAATTCACTCATCTTGTATTCCCTGTAGAGACTATCAGAATATCTGTCTTTTCTAAATCAATGCCAGATAGCAATATCAGAATTACCAGAATGAATCTTCTTGCTTGCTTCTAGTCACAGCCTGTGATTTAAAACTGTGGTGCTGTAATTCTACCATCTCCATGGTCTTCCTTCCAAAACACATGGCAGTTCACCACCTTCAGGCTTAAAAGAGTTGTGTGTAGGGACTTCCCTGGTGGTCCAATGGTTAAGACTCTGGGCTTCCAATGCAGGGTGCGCAGGATCAAAGCAGGGAGACTGGTTCTCCATAGCACCTTTTGTTAGTAAATTTTCTGAATTAAGAAAAGCATCTGAGTCACACTGAAGACAATGCTTATAAGAATCACCTGATGAGTTTGTCTCTCTCAAAAGTTGCATCTCCTTTCTTGATACTTACCCCAAATTTCATGCCCCCTCAGCCAGAGATTATCCTAGGTTAGGAAGGGGCATTAAAACAAAAACAAACAGGGGATTCTGATTTGAATGGTCTAAAAGCCTCACTGAGTGAGTTTCAGTCATTTTTATTTTTACCTTTATTTCTCTGTGGTCCACATTTTTTTGGAGAAGAAACACAATTCCAAAGGGCAATCTTATTTAAATATTCAGATACATCACTGACTGCTTGTAATGTATGCATAATCTGTTTCTGGAATTTCTGAAGCACTTCAGTACCTGAGCAGATTTCAATGAGAAAGAAGTGTTGGGGAAAACTAAGTGACCTGAGACCCCAGATCCAGCAAACATTTGTGAGCGGCTACTATAGACTAAGCGACCAAACACACGCTATAGGCTTGGGGCTTCCCATATGGCTCAGTGGTAAAGAGTCCACCTGCCAACCCAGGAAACTCAAGTTCAAGGAAGGCATGGTAACCCACTCCACTTTTCTTTCCTGGAGAATCCCAAAGACAGAGGAGCTTGGCCAGCTACAGTCCATGGGGTCGCAAAGAGTCAGACATGACTAAACAACAATTTTAGGCTCAGCACCTGTTTTTCACAAATGCATGCTCTCAGCTATCCCCCCCCAGGAACCTCATTTTCTAAATGAGGAAGTGGTGGCTCAGAGAGCTTGTCCAAGGTCACATAGATATTAAGTATGTGTTGCATCAATCCTAGATTGACCAATTACCCACAGATGCAATAGATTTAAAGAGTGAAACAAACAAGCATGAAATCACCTGTCTTTACATTCAATGGCAAAAAAACTCTTGAAAATGTTTTGAAATGGTGGCTCTGTGGTCATGACCCACAATAACCTCTCCTGAGAGGGGAAATAACTTGGCTACTTGTGGTTAGAAAATGCTGCCCCACCCTCAAATTCAGACCTACCAGGTCAGTGAGCTCCCTGCTTACCGTGCCCACCTCCTGAGTCATATTAATGTACCAGGGGCAGGAAGGAGGGGGAATTCCTTTCCACACTGAAGTCTTATTTCAGGAATGAGTGACTCAGATGCCATTGACAGACTTCCTACCCAACAAACAGCCTTATTAAGGAGCCATAGTCTTTCAGCACATACTTATGGGACTTGGGCTTCCAGAACCCCAATTTTTAGCATATGGCTAAATTCTGGGTCCCAAGTCTGCAAACAAAATCACCAGAAAGCTCTGGGGCCAGAGATTTAGCTTACCTGATCCTAGGGGTTTCTGTGAATAAAATAAAGATATTAACACCTACCATGTAGAGAAGTTGTGAAGAAGAAATCAGACAGGAGGTCATGAAGTTGACACCAGCAGTTCTGGGATTGATGGGAATTCCTGCTGGATGGCCAGGAGAAAGGAAACGGGATTGTCATGAACTGGTGTCTGGTCATATTTGGCTCTTTTGCGACCCCATGGACTGTAACCCGCCAGGCTCCTCTGTCCTTGAGATTTTTCAGGCAAAGAATACTAGAGTGCATAGCCATTTCCTCCTCCAGGGGATCTTTCTGACCCAGGGATCAAACCCGAGTCTTCTGCATTGGTAGGCAGATTCTTTACCACTGAGCCACCTTGGAAGTACTTTATCATCAATAGCAACAGCTAACGTGCTGTCCCGGTGACTGCATTTCTTCAAGGAGCTTGAACTGGGTGCCCACAGGGGGCTGGAGATGCCAAGGAGAAGGCATGTGCCCAGGGTAGGGCTCCAAGGACAATGCAATGGGATAAACGAAGAAACGGAGGAGCAGCAAAGAGACTGGGCCCCCGGAAGACTGACTTGTTCTTTCTGGAGTTTGAGGAGGACCCCAGGGGAAGGTGGGATTGGGTGAATGGATAGGAGTGAGGAGAAGGAGAGGTTGCCAGGTGGAGAGATGGCATTTTAGGCAAAGTGAACAGCATAAGCAAACACATGGAGCCTAAGAATGTGCTTGGGGATTGGAAAATAGTCCAACTGGAGGGAGTGGAGAGTATGGTGGGAAAGAAGGAAAGATAAAGCTGGAGAAAGGGCACAGGGTGGGCAGCTAAGGGCTCAGCAGGTATCTTGATTTTGGTTGGCAGTGGGGAAGCAACAGACAAGGAAGGTGAGGGCTCTGGAGAGATCTCTGTTACAGAAAGCTCTCACTAACGACTCTGCATATGACATGATGAATAGTGCCAAGATGTTGAAAAGGGACTGAAAAGAAACAAGGAGGGAGGACTTCCCTGGCAGCTCAGTAGTAAAGAATCTGCCTGTCAATGCAGGAGACACGAGTTCGACCCCTGATCCAGGAAGATCCCACATGCCAAGGAGCAACTAAACCCCTGCCCCATGACTACTGAAGCCACCATGCCCTAAAGCCTGTGCTCTGCAACAAGAGAAGCCACCACAGCGAGAAGCCCACGCACCACTAGAGAAAACGCCCATGCAGCAATGAAGACCCAGCACAGCCAAAAATAAATAAAGTTTTTTTTTTTAAAAAAGGAGGAAAAAATAAGCAAAAAAAGCTATGAGCCTGGATACTATAATCAGCATTTGAATAATGACACAGATTATACTGAGAAGTTCCCAGAAGTTCTTAATACTAAAACCCAGTGTATGGTGACTGCCATATGCTAGATGGTGTCTCCTTCCTAGCGGCACATCCCAAAGTGTGACTGGGAGCCTATGGCATCCAAAAGTGCATATAGTTCAGTTAGTTCACAAAGGTCCTTCTCCCTGAGCAATGAGGTCAGCTCCTGAGAGACGTCAGTTCCCATAGAATACCTTGATTTCTTTTTCTTGGACTCAGTTTTCTCTGAAGGGCACAACTGTACACTTGAAAATAGTTTTATAGTTTTGCTTTGCCCATTCATTCACTTACAAAACATTCGTGAAGACTTACTATGTGCCGCTAGTAGTAGTAGTAGTTTAGTCGCTAAGTTGTGTCCGATTCTTGTGCCCTCATAGACTGAAGCCTGCCAGACTCCTCTGTTCATGGGATTCGCCAGGCAAGAATACTGGAGTGGGTTGCCATTTCCTCTAGGAAGGTTATAAAATATGGAGATAACAGGAAGAGATGGCTTCTACCTTCATGGCGATGGCTTCTAATGTATATAGCTATAATAAAATGAAATCTGCTAAATGGGCCTAAGAACGGCAACAAAAAATTTACAATAGCCAACACATGGAAGCAACTTAGATGTCCATCATGAGATGAATGGATGTCCAACTTAGATGTCCATTGACAGATGAATGGATGAAGATAAACACATACATAAATATATTCCACTATATATCTACATAATGGAGTATTACTTAGCCATGAAAAAGAATGAGGACTTCCCTTGTAGCCCAGTGGTTAAGACTCCACACTTCCAATACACAGAGTGTGGGTTTGATCCCTGGTCGATGAGCCAAGATCTCACATGCCACGTGGCATGGCAAAAAAATAAAAATAAATAAAATAACAATAAAATCATTTTAAAAAAGAAATCATTTAAAAAAGAATGAAATAATGCCATTTGCAGCAACATGGATGGACCTAGAGATTATCATACTAAGTGAAGAAAGTCAGATACAGAAAGACAAATATATGATGTTATTTATATGTGGAATCTTTAAAAAATGATACAAATGAACTTATTTACAAAACTTATTTTACAAAACAGAAACAGACTCACAGACTTTAAAAACAAACTTATGGTTACCAAATAGGAAATGTGGGTGGGGAGGGATAAATTAGGAGTTTGGGATTAACAAATATATATTACTATATATAAAATAGATAATCAGCAAGGACCTACTGTATAGCACAGGGAACTCTACTCAATATTCTGTAGTAACCTATCTGGGAAGAGAATCTGAAAAAGAATGGAGATATATATATATATATACACACACACACACATATATATATATAAATCACTTTGCTGTACACCTGAAAATAACAACCATACTAGAATATAAAATAAAAATTTTAAAAAAGAAGAGCATCAAGAGGATATTATAAGGGCTCAAAGTGGAAAAGGTGATTTGAAAAACTTAGTTACTGCACATAATTTGAAAATCATGTATAAATCCTTGCTTCTCAAGGTGTAGTCCACAGAACCAGAGCACAGGCGTCACCTGGGAGCTTGTTAGAATCGTAAAAATGATAAACTCTGCCTAGACCTTCTGCAGTTTTCTTTTTTGACCCTGCCGCATGATTGCGGTATCTAATTCCCTGACCAGGGGTTCTAACCCTGGTCTGAACCCATGCCCAGTGAATTGGCAGCATGAAGCCCTAACCAATGGAGCCAGGCAATTTTAGGTTCTGCGTTTTAGTGAATCCTCTGAGGGGGTGTTTGCTCATGGAAGCGTGGAAGGCACTGGCTTAGTGCCCACAAGGTCCTAAAGCTTGTTTTAAATATGGTTGTCTTTTTTTTTGTTTTTTTTAAGCAAATGATAAGCAGAAAGCGATCAAAACTAAACTCCTGGGACTGTAACATTAATCTAACCGCAACATAATCTTTCAAAATTAGTACTTCTTTTCTTCAAGCATGTCTTTTATTTCCAATTCTTCCTTTATTCTATATGAGAGGGATGCAGGTGCCTGGGGCTCAAAGAAGAAAGGAAAAGGGGGGGTGGAAATCGGTCCTCCCTGGGAGGCAGAAACGGCTGGCAAGCTGCCAGCAGATTCTGTTCTGGAAAATAGAGCCTGTGTGCTTTGAGGTGGTCAGAGGCTATTTGCTCTTGGATCTTTGCCTCACCTGGCCTGGCAGCTGTCCTGCTGCACTGCTACATCAGCACCAACACATGGACTTCCTTTTGCCAGTTTCATCTTATATGTGGTCCAAGAAACATCTACTCAGCACCTACTAAGGGCATGCTGCTAAGTCGCTTCAGTCGTGTCCGACTCTGTGCGACCCCATAGACGGCAGCCCACCAGGCTCCGCTGTCCCTGGGATTCTCCAGGCAAGAATACTGGAGTGGGTTGCCATTTCCTTCTCCAGTGCATGAAAGAGAAAAGTGAAAGTGAAGTCGCTCAGTCGTGTCCGACTCTTAGCGACCCCATGGACTGTAGCCTACCAGGCTCCTCCGTCCATGGGATTTTCCAGGCAAGAGTACTGGAGTGGGGTGCCATTGCCTTCTCCGATCTGTCTTATATGGGAGCCCATTTTAGGTTAAGAGGGAAAGTTAAAGAATAACTTCCTTATACCTCACATTTTCAGATAAAATAAGAACAAAATTAAATTCTGTTTTTAAAATGCTAACTGAATTTTCAGCAAGAAACTATGCCCTAAATGTTGCTAACCTAAGTTCTAAAAAGGTGACTAAGCTGACAGTATTTTTTATTCTACAAACCAAACTTTCAGACAGCAAAGGCTATATTATAGTACATTTGGTTTGATTCAATTCTGAAAAAACTACATCTCAAAATACTCAATTTTCAATTCTAGTGCAAGCAGTACTCAGAGAACAAATCCAGGTGATTTAAGCATGTATTTATGTGACAAAAAACCAATGTATTAGTGAGAAAAAAAGCAAGTCCATCTACACAGTGAAAATAAAGAATATGAACATGTTACCCTCTGATCTTCTTCTTTAGTCCAGGGACCCTTTATCAATTCTGGATTTAAAACTTTCTGCCACCAATGTTGGCATTGAAAATCAGAACGATTTTGAAGATGAGCTAAATAGCAAGAGCTAATACATAATTATCATACTAAGTGAAGAAAGTCAGATACAGAAAGATGAATATATGATGTTATTTATATGTGGAATCTTTAAAAAATGATACAAATGAACTTATTTACAAAACTTATTTTACATAACAGAAACAGACTCACAGACTTCACAGACCATTGGTGTGGTCAAAGATGTAGAAATAATTAGAAGAATAGATAGAAAACAAGTTGTACCAAAACAGAGATATAAACTGAAGACTATGACTGCTCAGATAAGTGGGAGTGTTGGGGAGAGGTGGAGAAGTTCCAGCTCAGGAAATCAAGGAAGGCTTCAAGAAGGAGGAAGCGAAACCAGTTGGGCCTTGAATGATGATAATTTCAAGAGGTAGATCTGGGGTTAGAGCTTTTTTTTTTTTAAGATTCTGATGATTTTTTTTATGTGGACAAATTCACTTTTTAATGAATTAGTTACAATATTGCTTTTGCTTTTATGTTTTGGGGTGAGGCATGTGGGGTCCTAGCTCCCTGACCAGGAATCTAACCTGCACCCCCTGCATTGGAAGGTGAAGTCTTCACCACTGGACCACCAGAGAAACCCCTGGGATTAGAGCTTTTGAGAAAGAGTATCTAGTCCAGAAAAAGTAAGGCGGTGGGAAGATGAAGAGTTTCTCTGAGGATGAGTGTCGGAGAGAAAGCTGGAAAGAAGGCTTGGGGTTAGTCGTGCTGCTTGCTAAGCAGTGCTCAGTCACTCAGTTATGTCCGACTCTTTGCAACCCCATGGACCGCACGCCACCAGGCTCCTCCGTCCATGGAATTTTCCAGGCAAGAATACTGGAGTGGGTTGCCATTTCCTGCTCCAGGGCATCTTCTCAACCCAGGGATTGAACACATGTCTCTTGCGTCTCCTGCATTGGCGAGTGGATTCTTTACCACTGAGCCACCTGGGAAGCCCCTGGAGTTAGTCATAAATGGCCCCAAATGCCCAAATGTGGGCAGTAGGGAGCCAAACAAGAATTTTTGAGAAGAGCAATGACATGACCCTATCTGTGTTTTATATGCTAGGCATTCTTTTCTGGGGAGGGAGGGAGGAAGAATTTATAAGACACTCCTATTGCTTCCCAAATTCCCAGCTGAAGACAGAGTTATCATCCTCTTCTTTCCTGTCTTTCCATCTCCCCACAGCAGCACCACCTTCGCCTTCCTGCCAACCACGCAGTTAGCAGATGCTCAGCATCTCAAAGTTACCTGGGGCTGGATGAGACTCCAGCCCTTGGAGGCCTGGCCTGTGGCTCGGGAAGTGGCACCAGCCCCGGTGCCCAGGAAGACCGGCATGGAGCATGGGTGTGCTCTGATGACAAGTGTTAAAACCACCTATTTATCAAAGTCTGGGGTTAGGATGATTATCACTGGACATGTTTACCATCAGAAAGGAGAGGCTGATCAGATAAGAAGCCCCATTTGACAGCAATCTTCTTTCACCTGTACTTGTTTCTGGGTACTTGTTATTCTAAGAAGAAATGTTCAGGTTTTTTTTTTTTTCTGTGAACCTGGTTCCTCTAAGCCAGCTGTTTCTTCTTTCTCCTAACAGCATCACAAAACTTGGGGACTGGATGGAACTGGAGACCATTTTGCCAATCCCCTTACTTAGTGGGAAGGCTGAATGACCTGTCCAACTGCTCTCGGCTAAGCCAGAGGAGAAACTTTTATATCAAATGTAAGAGCTAGAGTGCTCAGTCATGTCAGACTCTTTGCAACTCCATGGACTGCAGCATGCCAGGCTCCTCTGTCCATGGGATTTTCCAGGCAAGAATACTGCAGTGGGTTGTCACTTCCTACTCCAGGGATCCCTCACATTCTCCCACCCTTGTTGGAAGCAAGGGCTTGTCTGTGAACCATGTCCACAAGGCTGTTTTGTGTGCAGGAACGGCCAGCTCCAGCCTCATTCTGGACCACAGGAGGGGCCTCCCACGAGGCACAGGGGTGGCAGCAGACGCCAGAAGCAGCTTGGACATCTCGACCCCGCAACCGAATCCCCAGTCCAGTAAGTGTTCTGAGAGCCTGTTTTCACTCAGAAAAACAGAAATGTAATGGAATTTTTAAACTGTCTAGAAGACAATTTTAAACTAAGAAAACGGAACTGACTCTGCTTGGCCGAGGCCAAAGTACACAGAGATTGGTGTGAAGTCACTTCCGCGGTGGGAACTCAGTGAGACACGCTTGGTGGCTTCCTGGAGGAGGTGAGAAGGAGGGATTCTCTGTCATCTGCATCCTTGTGGAGAATCACTGTATGTGGGGGGTGCAGTCCCTCCCCATGAAGTGCTCAGAGTGGATAAGGATTATTTCTGAGAAATGCAGGGTTAGGTGGGAAGGTGGGCTCGCCCTGGGCAAAGTGTGGGAAGGGGCTTTGGGAGCCCCCATGTGCGTCCTCTCTTGGCCCCCTCTTCCGTCCCCCCCCCCACCAGCAGGGACTTGTCCGGCCCTCACCTGGTCTACCTGTCCTTTCATCCTCCCCCTAGGCCTTTCCCAGCACATCTGGGCTGCAGACACAGCTCTCTGCTTAAGTGATAGGTGTGCGGGCGTGCTGGACACCACTGTGGGCACAACAGGAGCCTCTGCAGGGACACTTAGACCTGGAGAGGGCGAAGCCATGGAGCTGATGTTCAGAAGACAGACAGGGGTCTTCATGCAGCGTCCCTCCCCCCTTGTCTACTGACTCAGGACAGTGGTGTGCTAGATCTCAGCGCTCCGTTCAGACCCAAACAACGGGGCCTTTGCCACTTCACCTAAACAGTACTCAAGACTCAGGCCTGAGTAAGTCACATTTATTCTAGTTAGAAAGGGGCACCCAGGTGGTGGAGGCCCTGGGGCCTGTGGCTATAGAAGAGGAAGAAGTCTCCCTTCCATCTCCCACCACCTGCCCCTCATCTCATATACACACACACACACACACACACACCCTGCCCCATCTTTTCAGGAACACTGGGCTAAGATGTAAATCGGGGGATCCGCCTTGGGGGTCCCGTGTTCCTCCCTCCTCATCACCATCTTTTTTCTCTGCAGCTGCACACCCCCTGGATCCCGCACAACCCCGCCCCTTGTTTGACATCCTGTGCATTGAGTCCTCCTAACAGCGGCCACCCGTGCTCACTCGAGTGCAAACATCGCTCCGCTCCCTGAAAGGCCAGATGGAACACCCCCCCACCCGGCCCATTTGTGGGTCCACATTTGACAGCGCACAAGGCTTTTATCTCAGAAGGAAAGAGCCGGGTTCTGAGCGGCAACCCCGCCCCCGAGCACACACGGAGTCAAAAAGACATTTGTCCACAGGGCCCATCACAGGGAAAACTTTTGTTCTTTTTTTTAAAAAGAATTTTCTCTTCCCGCCAAAATGTCTGTCCCCGACGCAGCAGCAGCAGCAGCGGCAGCAGGTCTGTGGAAAGCCTGCCATCTGACCTGCTCGCACGTCCCTCCTCGCGTCCCATCTGGTGTCTGGTGCGCATAAAGGCCCCGGCCGCCCCGCCCAGGCCTTTCTGCAGCCGCCACCGGCCGTCCGGTCCCTGGGGCCTGCCCCGCGCGAGGGTCTGGTCCCCCTGCGCCCCGCGGCCCGAAGACCAACAGGTGATGTCAGCGGGTGTCCGAACTCTGGGACTCACCAGGCACCGGCACTCATGATTCACACGTGCGCGCGCCTCTGACTCAGCAGTTTCCAGCGGCCTGGACTGCAATTCACAAGGAAGGACCCGGGCCCGGCTGCTAAGGAGCCGCAGCACCACCTTTCTGCACAACAGCAGAGAATTGGAAACAACTCCAGATTACCTGGATCATGGAAATAGCCACACTATAAAAAAAAAACAAAAAAACCCCAAATGTGTAGTTACTGAAGACAATGCTGGAGACCTGTATCTTTTGGCATCAAAGGCGATCCACAAAAACATTCTTAAATATAAATAGCAAGTTTCCAAGTAATATATATAATGTGATTCTACTTTGCTATATAAAATATACATATATTTATACATACATTTATATACATGCACATAGAAAAAGTATGTACACCACAATGTTAACTCTTTATTTCTGGATATTGAATTTATGGCTGATTTTATCTTCCTATTTTTGATCATACTTTCTGATTTTCACACATTTTCTATAATTGTATAGTAAAAAAAATTTTTTTTAATGAAAGCTGGAGACAACTTTCTGATTTACTTATAGATATTATTTAAAGCCATGAACTAGACGAGGGGAAATATACAGAAGAGAAGGGGGTCCTGGGCTGAGGCCTAGGAACTCCAGTATTTAGAAATTGGACAAAGGAGGAGACAGGAAAGGAATCCGAGAAGGAGCAGCCAGGAAGAAGGGAGAAAAACCAGAAGGATTCCAGAGGCCAAGAGAAAGAACTGGCTCAGGCTCTGTCAACGTGTCCCTAAGAGGTCCGGAGGATAAGATTAGGACAGCAAATGGGGCAAGGTGAAAATTTGTCAGATAAAAGGGAGAGCAAGAGATTGGAGTTCTGCAAAGAAATGGAAGATGTAGAGGGCCATGTTTTCTCAGACATGGAAATATTTCAACATTGTTGTAGGATGATGAGAACGATCGGGTTAACAAGGGAGTCAGTGATCCAGCAGCCAGAGAGGATGGGCAGAGAAGGAGGATCTGCAAGCGCAGCCAGCTAGGGTGGCTGTTCAGCTCCTAGGACAGCCCGCCCCCCACATGGAGAAAGAAAGCAGAGCTTAGGTGAGCACCAATGCAGGCAGCATGGTAGGTGTGGCGAGGGGAGATGAGTTATTTCTCAGATGTGTAGCAGCTGCTTGAGGTGGGTGATATCGATGGACATTTTACAGAAGATCAGTTGGTACCGTTGTGTGTTTGCCTGTATGTCCCCATCTCCTTCATTTGTATGATGGCCTAGGGAAATAATCCCCTTTCCCACTCTTTCTCCATCAGCAAACCTTTATCACTACATCGTGAAGAGTTACAGCAGAAGAAACTGATTAAAAGACTCAAAACCACACAAATAAGTTCCCACGAGATCTACAGGGCTCAGCCACTGCAGGAAGTATAGATGTTATCATTCATTTATGTGTGTCTCCCTGGTGACATCATGCACTTTCTCCTTTAGAAAGTGAACAGTAAACCAATATGAAAGTATGAATTACATTTACTACTTTATACGAGCTAACTGACATTTATCAACCACCCACTGGCGTGTTGACCTTCCTGGGTCCTGGGAGGGAGCAGACACGAATGTGATGTGGAGGAAGATGAGCTGTGGACCCAGAGCACAGGCCCTCCAAGCCCAAAGATGGGGGCTTGGATAAGAACAAAAGTTTTACATTATTACAATTACAGTTCTCATATCCAGCTTTTTTTTTTTTAACTTGATGTTCTGTTTACACTTTTCTGTTTCTACATGGTCTGAAAATAGAACAGGCTTTGGAATTAGAAGTTCAAAACATTGTTCTACTTTTCATCACCTATCTTCAAAGGCAGATGTAGGTCTTAGGGGGCCCAAAGCTTGGGGGCTTCTCTTTAAGAACACATAATTGAGAGCAGAATTGAATATTTCTTTGGAATGAAGAAAGAAATCACAACACATTTCTGGAGATTTCAATCTTGCCTTCTGAGATCTCTTTAGACAATTTATCAAAAACTTTTATGCAGAGATGCTCTCTTATTGCAATCTGTTTCCACCCCACCCCACTGGGGTCCTGACCCTACAACAATGTGACTACCACCCTCCCAGGGCCCTTGCAAGTGGGGACCCTGAAGTTCAAGCTTCATTTACTTTATAGTAAGTCTGCCTCTTTCTGTGTGATCTGGGGCAGGTCAGATTTCTCTGATCCTCAGTTTGCTCATCTACAAAATGGAATCATAATAGCTACCCACGAAGTTTGCTGTGAGGACCAAATGAAAAAGTTCAGAAATCAGGGCTGGACCCTGATTCTTATTGCTCTAATGCCAGTGACTGGGAGATGGAGGCGAGGTGTGGGACACTGTGTACTGTGCTGGCTCTTCAGAGAGATCAGTTTCCTTCCAGTTAGTTTACAGTCATTTTTTAACAATTGCTGCCTGCTTTTCTTATGCCATTTGTAATGGATTTTTAGACTAATAGATTTTGTGAGCTTTTATAAACTCCTCCAGCAATTTAAAGGAGGAACTAGGTAAAGCCACCATTTATCTGGCTCATCCCCCTTAATTATTTCTTCTAAAATCAATGGCCAAATTAAAAAAAATTTTTTTTTTTGGATGCATTGATGCAATTAGAAAAATGTTAAAGGACTCAAGAGGTTCAACGGCTCTGGCCTGTGAGCAGACGGACCATTCATAAGTTTGTAGTTTCTAATTCAGAGCAGTCTCAGATGAATTTCCTGCCCAAGCTGGTCTGCTTAGGGAACAAAAGCCTGGAGATGTGTCTGCTTCACGGCCCATTGGCAGTGCACACTGCCAGGGCTGGCCTCTCTGGTGGCCCGTACTCATCAGAGGGACCCGCCACCCTTAGTGATTCAGCTTTTACAAATCACTGTAGGAATATCCAGTTTGGACAACACAGAAGCACGTCCCTTCATACCACTGGGACTTCGCCACAGTCCTTTATATCTTGTAAGTAACTCACAAAGGTTTCAGTGAACTATTTCCAATTCCTGTAGCCTCATCAAGAAAAGTACCCCTATCTGGGGCCAACTTTTCCAAGATGCTAAAGTCTGAAGGTGACCACAAAAGTAGTCCCTCAGCAACTGATTCCACACTTCACAACATAGATCCCTCCAAGGATAGGTTTCATGCAGCTGCATTTTACCTGATATCCTCTGGCTTTGATAAACAGGGGTTAATTAGGCATCTGTGAAATAAAACACAACTTGGGCACCCCACCAGGCAAGAGATGCTAAGTGTCTCATTTTAAACGACTCACCTCGGTTTTAGTTCTGCCTTTAATGAAAGAAAGAAAAAAAAAAAATCTTCTGCAGTTACAGCTTCTGCAGCCTGAAGAACCTCTCCAGTTACCCTGCCTTATATAACAAAGGAAGAAGGAGTGGAGCCAGAGGACCACATGCTGGGCGGGAAAGATGAACAGATGATCTTAACTAGGAGGCTTAGCCCCATCTTCCAAGCAGATCAGACTAATGGGAGGGAGGATGGGAGAGATACCACCTCAGTGCTGGAGAGAGGAGACAATAAACCAATTCACTGATTTTAAAGAGTGGGTGGTGAGGCTTAACTATCACTTCCCAGGATTTTTCTAAGACTACAGTTTTCTCTTTCATAATGAAAAAAAGAAGAGTATATTTTTAAAATATTTGGAGATAATTGAATACTTATAAGCAAATTTCCTTTAATATGGAAAGAAAATGTCTGGTAATGGTGCCTTCTGTTAGAGAGAAAATTGACCTCAAATTTTAAATTAAATTTTCCAAAAGCTTCAACCCAGGTTTCTTTCCCACATCTTGAATTTTGGCTTTCATATTCTTCAAACGTTAGGCTGACCTGATTTTTCTTTCCGGTTACATCAGTGTAACTTGATGAATAGTGATTCCTAATAAGGAGAGTGTGCCCAACCTTGTTAAAAAAAAAAAAAAAGATTAAGAAAGGAACTAAAATACTGTAATAGAAAAAAAGAGCATTTAAGATAAAGTCCAAACAAAATTTTTAAAGATAAAATTCATCTTACAAGGGGCTATCTGGATAGCTTCTTTTCATTGATTACAATTTCTGAGCATTGTGTGATTTATGTATTATATTTACTCCATTATTAAAAATTTGTCCATGGCTACATATTTGCTACAAATGCAACAGTTCACACTGTTATAGCAGCCTAATATGAGAGGCTGAATAATGACCCCCTGCAATACATCGATGTGCAAATCCCCAGAACCTATAAACATGTTACCTTACATGGTGAAACAGACTTGGCAGATGTCATCAAATTAAGGGTTTTGACCTGGGGAGATCAGCCTAGATTATCCAGATGGACCCAATGTAATCACAAAGAAGACAGAGGGAGATTTTGTCCAGATAGAGGAATGTCTGAGGGATGTAACAAGAGGACGATTCTACCAATCACTCCTGGTTTTGAAGATGGAAGAAGGGGCTGTGCACCAAGGAAAGCAGGCAGCCTCTTGGAGCTAGAAAATGCAAGGGAATAGATTTCCTCCTAGAGCCTCCAGAAGCAATGTCAGCTTTCTGACACCTTGACTTTAGCCCATTGACCCTGACTTCAAGACTGTAAGATAATAAATCTGCATTGTTTTAAGTGACTAAATGTGTGATACTTGTTACAGCAGCAATGAGAAATTAATACACAGAGTATGGTGTATTAACTCCCATTTTAGAGAGAGAGATCTAAGATCTTTCAAATTTCTGTGATCCAAAATACTTAACACAGTGACCTGAATGAGCTGATATTGTTACCAAAGTAGGTCCGTTGGCCAATACACAGCAAACCAAAGACTGAGATGCCAAGTTTCCCAGCCAAGAAAGAATTTATTACAAGGCAGCCAAATGAAGAGCTGGAAGAACAAGTCTCAGCTTCACCTCTCTGAAGTTGAGGGAGCTGGGATATTTATGAGATAAGCAGGGAGGTCTCAGGTGTGGGGAGAAGTGATTGGAGGCAGGGGAAAAGGCACGGGTATATTTGGGTTACATACTTCTGCACATCCAAAAATGAAGGCACTTAGCAGGATCTTAGGATGGAGTTTCCCAATCCTCTGATGTCAAAAGGCCATTCATCAGGCACCTACATAGGCCCAGTTTTAGGGTCAGTGGTCCCAACCAGCCTTAGCCAGTTGGCACTGGACAAGAGCTAACTCCATATTCCTGTAAAAGAACTAGGCTGCGTGAAGCTAGGAAGGCATAAAATTAAAGAGAGGAAAAAAAGAAAACAGAACGAAAATGAGCTTAAGCAGGGAAGGCGGTTTATAAGCAGAGGAGTTTTAATAAGCCATTTTCCTATCTGTAGTTCTGTAGGACAAACTCAAGAAATCCTGGTAGTCACCAGCTTCCATTCACTCTCTGGGGTGTGGTTTTCAATATTCCTTGAGCAGGAATGACAAGATTATGGGCAAGAGCCAGGTGGGTGATAAAAACCAACCAACCTAGAAGTTGAAATTGTCCAAAAAAAAAAATCCATAAACATAATCCAATGAGACCCTTCACTTATTACATTGGGTATTTGTTGTTGTTTTTTTAATTTTTTACATTGTTTTTAACAAAAGAATTTATCCAGTAACTTTTTTTGTCTTTCAAGTCATTTGAAAAAAAACACTATTTCAATAAACTCTAGAGTTCTATGGGACTTAATGATAATAGTAAACACAGTATGTTGACAATTAAAATAACTGATAAGGCCCTAATAGTATATGTTGGGCTTGATTTTTCTAAATTCAATATATAGTGACCAACTGTACTTGTTGGGAAGGAAAGTTCTGCCAGAAGCAGCTAGAGTTGGTAACTGAGAACCAGGAAAGTCAAAGAGCTTTCCTGGGAGATGGCATTCCTTCTTCCAACACTCCCTAACCAGATGCCCTCCTGAAACTTTGAAAGATGCTGAGGTCACGTTCAGGCATGCACCCTAAACATCCTGTAGTTGTGGCCTCTGATCTTAGAATGCAGTGTTTCAGTGGATGCAATAGAAGCCGCGGGAGCCTGCCTGCTGAGGGGGAGTGCAGACTGGAGGTGTGTTCAACATAGAGCCTGTATAGCAAATGCCAGCCAATAAATAATTTTAGCCTCATTCTGTTCATATTCTTATATTTTATCTCCCTATTTCTCTCAGGAGAGATTCTGCTCAAACCTCATTTCCCTGGGGAAATCTTCTCTGCCTGACCACCCATCTAGTCAGATCCCTTCATTAGAGACATTCATAAAAACTGCATTCCTTTCCCTCAGAATGTTCATCATGGTTTGTGGTCATATACTCTTTAGGTGGTTATTTGCTTAGTGTGTCTCTCTCCCCACTAAACATTAAATCCCGAAAGATTGGAACCAGGTCCAATCTGTTCCTACTAGTTCATGGTTATGGTTTAACATCTGTTGAGTGAATGAATGAATGAGGAACCTGCGCTGTGGATCCAGGCTCCCCTCCTCACCCACTAACAAACACTTGGCTAACCTATAATGAAGTCAGTTTAGGTGAGGCAAAATAAAACCAGAAGACAACACTAGAACAGGGAGTCCCCAACCTTGGGGATCCAGTGCCTGATGATCAGAGGTGGAGCTGATGTAATAATAATAGAAATAAAGTGCACAAGAAATGTAATGCCCTTGAATCATCCCAAAACCATCCTCCCCTTCCCCAGTCTGTGGAAAAATTGTCTTCCATGAAACCGGTCCCAAAAAGGTTGGGGACCGCTACTCTAGAACAGTTAGAAAATATTTGTTGAGGGCTCGGTGGGAGCTGGAACCCTTCAGAGGGCTGCAAATACAGGAGAGGGATTAAAGCATACATAAATAGCTACAACAAAAAACAGAAATAATGACAACCACCAGGGAGGGGCAGTGGGGACTCAGAAGAGGCAAAGTGACTTCCAGCGGACGTCATCCTGCCTAGTTCATGAGCCACCTTTCTTGATAGCATTCCACACTCCCTTGCCCCTCGGTCCTTCAGCTGCACCCATTTGGCAGATGGACATGCTGTGGTCTTTCTCTGCTGCTGCACCTGATCACCCTGCTCCGGTGCTGGGCAGGGTGGACTCACATCACCACGTCTTGGTGCAGAGCCCTGCCTGTGGCCACGCACTCAGCCCAGGGGGTGGGCGGGGCTGGGTGAACCCAAAAGATCACGACCATGACCCACCTAGCCCAAGGGCCTGAACTCACACCTGCCAACCTAAAACAAGTCCTTGAAGCTGCCCGGCAGTTCCACTGGGTGCCCCTGATCAAATCCCTTCCAGTCTTCTCAAGGATTGTTTCAGAAATCCTTTATTCTCCTCAGATCTCTGATGGTGCCTCCCACTCCAACCATTCCTCCTTTTCTCTCTCAGCAGAAGACCTCGACTCTTGTGCAAAGAAACTGAAGTCAAAGAATGTCCTCTGCTGAGGTGAATGCTGGCCCAAGGTAGGCCCCCTTCCTGGGGAGCCCATTTCTGGTGACAGGCCCGAGGCAGAAAGACCTGGGTTCCTCTCCGAAGGAGCCTCAGAGGTCCCCATGGAGATGGCAAGGCCTGCATCTCCCTCTGCCCAACCCTGTCTTCTTCTCGGCCTCCTTCAGACGTTAGGGACAAGAGCGCCCCCTAGTTCATGGCCTGCTGCCAACCTCCACCACGGTCAGCTTCACAGGGAATTGGGGTTCTCCTGTTCTCCCCACTTCCTCAGGAGCCTTCTCTGCACAGTCCTCTTCCTCCTCCCATCTCACCTTCAGCCCCTCTGGCCTTGGAGTCTGCATGTGGACACTAGCTCCCTTGGTGGGACTTTAACCCACAGGTCCTCGCTCTTCTTTACCTGATTACCTCATGCCTATCCATCTGCCGAGCTTCCCAGGTGGTGCTAGTGGTAAAGAACCCACCTGCCAATATAGGAGACACAAGGGACGCGGGTACAATCCCTGGGTCCAGAAGATTCCCTGGAGGCCGGCATGGCAGCTCACTCCAGCGAAGAGTCGGACGTGACTGAAGTGACTTAGCACGCATGCACACACTTTCCATCTGCCAGGTCTCACTTCAAACATAACTCTCTCCTGAGGAAAACAGATCAGTTTCCTTTGTCACAGCCTCCCATGGAAGGTGTTTCTCTCCTTCTGAAGTTGTTCTGCTGTGGCCTAAAATAGGTAGTGTTTCTTCTGAATTACAAAACATTTTTTTCTGTAAATTCCTAGTGATTGAGAACTGCACTGCTCAGTGTGGTAGCCGCTGACCACGTATGACTACTGAGCCCTTGAAACGTGGCTGGCTGGGGCTTAGTTGTGGGTAAAATGCACATTGGATTTCAAAGACTCAGAATGGAAAAAAAAATGCAAAATACCTCACGAATAATGTATATTAATCATATGTTAAAATCATAATATTTTGGACATATTGGGTTAGATAAAATATCTTACTGAACTTTTTAACACAAAGAATTACCTTGGTTTTGAACCCTCCAGCTCTCTGGGAACACGATGATAAGATACCTGTCTTATGCTGCTGCTGCTGCTAAGTCGCTTCAGTCGTGTCCGACTCTGTGCGACCCCATAGACGGCAGCCCACCGGGCTCCCCCGTCCCTGGGATTCTCCAGGCAAGAATACTGGAGTGGGCTGCCATTTCCTTCTCCAATGCATGAAAGGGAAAAGTGAAAGTAAAGCCGCTCAGTCGTGTCCGACCCCTAGCGACCTCATAGACTGCAGCCTACTGGGCTCCTCCGTCCATGGGATTTTCCAGGCAAGAGTACTGGAGTGGGGTGCCATTGCCTTCTCCGGTTGCAGCTGTTACTCGTACTCAAACTTTTAGCCTGTAAACTTCCTGGGGTGAAAGGCACCTGGGCCCAATTCTCCACAGTTTAAAGGGAAAATCCACACTATCTGGGCAATGACCCACCATTCCCTTATTCTCAAACGAAACTTGGCTACTTGATCTATCTCTCTTTTGGCCAAAGGGAGTAAAGGTGCCATTTCTGTTACATACTTATTCATCTCCCCTTCTAAAACATCAGCTTCCTCAAGGGAAGGGTCATGTCCTATTTACCATAGTTCACTTAGTGCCAGGTACTATAAGCATGCAGGTAAGTACTGGTTGCTAGTTGAACAAGTAAGTGCTAACTGTATTGAGTCTTAGGAAATTATGTGAGAATGTTATCCAAACTTTTGAGCTATGCTTGGCAAAATTACAGTAGTAAAACCAGAGTAGTCAATCTCCCTCCTTCTTTCCCTTGTGCTGGCCAGAAAAACTACTCAAAGTTAGCATATCCTGTACTTGGAACTTGAATAAGCACACCAGATCTGAGGCCTTCAAAACTAAGGGCAGGAGAGTACACTGCTTTTAACATGGAGTTTGCTCAAACTCAGTATACTGATGCCAAAATATTAAAGTTTTCAAAAACACTCTCTTCCCAACATGTCAGCCATGGATAATTTTTTTTCCTGCTGCACTTTATCTTGGTTTTCTACCAGTATTTTTAACATCTTCTTGACCTTGTTTAAAACAAAAAACAGCCAGGGAAGGGGAAGTATAATGCTCTTATGGAACGGCACTTGGTTTGTTTTATCCTCCACTACTTAATTAAAAATAACTTTTCACTTCTCACAGAGTCACAGAGTGGGAAATACCTCTTCAAAACCTCCCATCTGTTTTATATTACAACTAAAAGTCTGATTGGCTGGCAAGCCTACTGTTCATAACTAGATAAATCAGGCAGGAAATCACATGGTTATAAAAGGAGCTCAAAAGATTTTTAACAAAATAATAGCTGACTATAAAGCAAAACTAAGAAACCCAAGCTATTCACAACCCATTGTATAAAGCAAATACGGTTAATATTTTCTAAGAGTCATGACTATTTTTTAACATTCTTTCAATTTAACACTTCCTGAGATTTTCTAAGCACCACAGTAGATGCAGGAGTTATAAAGAGCAATTCCTACTCTTCAAAACATAAAGTCTAGTGGGAAAGTTTTATGGCGGCACCAGGATAATCAGGAAATGACACACACCTGTGCCCTGAAGGCTGTGTAGGATTCCAACAGGTAGGGAGACAAAGAGAAGCAGCAATGAGGGGAGGCACGAAGGCAGAAGCATGCATACATTGTTCTGAAAGATCCAGGTCGCCAGGTCCAGATTAGGAAGTGAAGAAGAATTCTTGTTATTTAGGCAACAGACAACTGTGGAAGGTCTGTGAACAGGAGAGGTGATCAAATCTCTGTATTTTCATATATTTCATTACACTCACCGGAGAAGGAAATGGCAACCCACTCCAGTATTCTTGCCTGGAGAATCGCAGGGACAGAGGAGCCTGGTGGGCTGCTATCTATGGGGTCACACGGAGTCGGACATGACTGAAGTGACTTAGCAGCACCAGCAGCTTTACGCTCACATGTAAGCAGTTGTCTTTCCTCTCAGGACTTACATATTTCACACTGTAAATTAAGTGTTCTGAGTTCACGTGTCAGTCTCACTCACTTGATACAGACATTCCAGTGAGGGGTAAACTCATTTTAGTCTCTTAACCTGATGGGTTAATCCATCAGATTTCTAAGGTTGGCCATGCCTAGGTGACACCCTGAGGTCACAGAACAATTTCTTGATATTTCTGGAGAATGGAGAGCAGAGTGATAAGTGCAACAATCTAAGTCAGAGATGAAGGAATGGAATTAGAGCTGTGCCTTTCGGTGAGCTAAGATTTTAAAACAGATTTCAACGTGGAAGGTTACGGAGAGGCACGAGGTTTCTCAGTGAGTGATCGAAGGGAAAGGAACACCACTAGGAGACAGAACAAAAGAGGGGCAGGTTCAAGCTGGAGAAAAAGAGAACATCCTACATTTAAGGTGTTGACAGAAGAGTCATAAGGAAATCTCTACAGGCAGTTGAAAATATGGCTGTAATTGAGGCTCAAGAAATGGAAATGTATTTTCATTTCTTGAGTAAAGAGGTCAAGTTGTGTTAACGGATGAAATCACCTGAAAGGAGAGTTCCAAAGGAGAAAAATGGCCTAAGAACAGAATATTGGGTTAAGTCCTTCAAGGGTCAGTCAATACAAAATACAAAACCTGAGTGCAACAAGCAATGCCATGTCAGCTTGTACACAGATGCTTTATTTTGGATGTTAACAGTCAATATTGTATGCAAGATTCTCTTACAATGGAAAGTTTTTTCCCATACATCAAAAAACTCAATTTAATCAGGGTAATGGCTGTATTAATGCGAAAACCTTACAACAAAACGCAGTATTATATGTGTAGTCAGTTTCCATGCAAGTATGGCTGCTACATGTTATGTCTGGCATTTTTAACATACTGAAAGAAATTCAAATTGAACACAACAGTATAAAAGGTGATTTAAGATGCCTGACATGTTTAAGATTAAAAAATCTTCTTGCAAAAAGCAACAAAGCAGTTAACTGGAGGATTCAACCAATACCAACCGAAATATGTACTATGTCCAAAAATCCCAAGCTTATCTGCAATATATTACATGTGGGATAATTTAATGCTCAAGAAAAGCTATGCTTTAAAAAAATATAGCTCTTCCAAGATATTATACTTTGGTAATTGGAGACTATGTACATCCAAACCAGCCAAGGGCTACATTAAAAAAAAAAAAAGAAAAGATAAAAGGGAACCATTATGTGCTATTAGTTGAAGGTAACTGAAATTGAAATGATCCAGTATGATTTTGCTACAATCATTGGTTTTACAAAGTGAAATTTCTATGAGAAGTTCACTAATTAGGAAGCAATCAACATACTTAACAAACATGCTAGGAAGATTCAAATTGGTTCATCTATTTGTTATCAACAAGGCATAATCTTAGTACCACACATTTTCTTCACTTCCCACTACATATAATATGCAAAAATGAGCAAGTAGATTTAAATAGCTTAAAATCCTTTTAGGTCTACTGTTGAAAAGCTAGGCATTAAAATACTTGGTATTTCCATTTCCATCAACAGAGACTCTTAAGCTGGTATTTTTTTTTAAGGCAGAGCATTTTGGTATTTGCCAGGATTCGCCTGGTAATGGTTGATTCCATTCAGTTAACTTGGGGACTCGCCGTCATCATACTTTTACGTTTCCACACAGTGCACGTGGTGGCCGCTCTTTCCTTCTCTCATAGCAGCAACCGATCCCGCTATTTCCATAGCAGCATACTTCAGGAGTGGAGAGGAGAGAGTGTGTCGATTACAAATTATTACAGCGACAGTGTACAATTCTATTTACCTGTCAGTGTTTAAGTTGACAGCATACCATTATATGTTTCAAAAAATTACATAAAATCTCTACACAAAAGCAAATAAAGACATTCTTTCAAGAAGAAATAAAATAAGTGCAAACACCTAAAACAGGCAACTGAAGCAACTGTTGTAACCTGTAGAGAAACACAAAACATTTATAAAAAGACAAATATTTTTATAAATAAAAGATAATGTTCTCTACTTCTTAAACATTGAGTAAATATAATAAACTTCTAAGTGCAGACTGTTTTTAGGGACCAAAGTACCATATTATTTTTTTTAAACAAAATGCAAAAATTTCAAACAAATATACAAATCACCAGATTAATTTATATGACCCCCCCATATAATTTAAAAAGAAAATATTAAATTATTATTTAGTACATTTTTAGAACTACTTTATAACCAACATGATTTAAAGGACATAGTGCAATATTTAGGTAGATGTGACATACAGTATAGATACTGAATTCTTTGCAGCTATAACTTACTACTGTTTCAGACTTAAAAGTCAAAATTGTTCTTTACTATGTTATCTGTAATAACAGGAAACAACATTGGCTTCTAGACACCCTGTATAGGTATAAATATCTACATTTAAGCTTTAAAAATGAAAATAAATTATAAAAACAGACTTCTTTCCAATTTACAAAGTTTTCCTGCTCCTACATACTGTACAATACATTCAACAAAACTCTCAGCTCTTCTGAGATTTATGGAGAAAATACTGACTCTTTACCAATAAGGAAAAAACATTTTTGCAATGCCTTTTGTTTTGAGGACTACGCTCAAATAAATACATTTAACACTGTAGTTAATTTTACAATTTTTTGAAAAATACCAAAAATTAGTAGTGCAACTTTCATTCTTTTAAATGCCTTCCCACTGTGTTTCTCTGTAAATGGTAGCCTAAGTAAATCAGCAGATAGGCAAAAGTACTTCATAAGGCCATGTGTGCTTTCTGTATAGAGACTAATTTCAGAAATCACACATACTCATAAGACCTATCTATGACAAAACTGCAGCATCAGGAGAGTAGCAACATATATCTTCTGAAGAAAAGATGTGAGAATTTACTTTGAGAATATCCTTGAACATTCTAATATGATTTCCCCATCTTGCTCTTTAAAAACAATTTTTAAAAATCTCATGTCTTAAAAAAATAAACCACGAAATTGCCTACCCCTTACTTAAGTGCCTAGCTTTCTGCTTGCCCAATATGAAAAAGGATGCAAACCGTTTTAGGGCTGTTTTAAAACTTTAAAAAAAATCAACAAAAAAATTTCATTGCAGCCTAACTTAGTACAGAATCTTGTAAGGGAGTGGGGGCATTTCATCAGTCTTAGTAACAATCACAGTATGAGAGCTCTTGAAGTGCTGCCTGTAGCTGTATAAGTACTCAAATATCTTCTTGCTTGTTCAGTCATGATAAGTTGGTCTTCTGTCTTCCCATAAACCACTGTTTCCCATTCACAAGTTGACTAGGAAGGAAATATTAATAGTGATGTGAAAACTGCTAAGAAAACTATCCATTCTACTTCACAATTAAGACTTTTAAAAAATCAATTAATTGATTGGATATTTGATAATTACTATAAAATGTTTTTGACAATGGCATTGTGATTTTTAAATAACGATGTTCCAAAATCATATACGAAAATGTTTATGATTAATTGTTAAGTCAATGTTTTAGCCATATATAGGCCTGTGGAGGCAGTTTAAAAGTTCTATTTCCACAATTGCCCCTCAAAACAACTCCGGTTTATTTTTAAATTGGAGTATATAGTTGCTTTACAAAATCAGTCTGAGCACAGAAATATCAGTCTTTACTGCTTCAAAGTTTTGCAAAAGATTTAAAGAGGATACAATGTCAAAAAATGAACCAAGAATGCTTTATGTCTTGCAAATTAGGAAAAATAACACAAAGCCAAGTTTACATTTGTTTTCATTTCATTTGTTTTCATTTCGTTTTCCTCTCCTATTGTCAAGGTTACTACTGTATAGGTATGACCTCCTATATAATAAATTTTCCTGAAAAGTTCTGTGTCTAACACTGGTAAGTCAGATCACTTTAAATGGATTCAGAGAATGTGCTACATGGCTCTGTGAAGAGCAGGGGCTCAATAAAGAGAGGAGGTGCCACACATCTAACCGCCAAAGATGTTTTCAAGGAATGCTTGAATGTCAGGAATGCTAGTTCTGCAGTCATTGTGGCGTAAAGAAGAGAACTTTTTCCTCGGTGACCTCTCAAATTCTCTAGGTTGAATTCTTAAGATATAGTTAAAAATTTTTGAGCTTGCATTTGCAGCGACATAATGGCTGCACAGTATCTGAAAAAAACCATTCTGTTTTATAACTATGAGCCAGAGAGTTCACTGGAAACCATTATACCAACAAAATCAAGTTGAAACTGCTTCCAACCACTTACCCTTCAAAAGTTGCAACTCGGGTTACAATTATTTATTAAAGAAGAAGAGGTGCCAGAAGTAGATTTAGGTATTTTTAGTTTAAGAATGAAATAGTGCTTAAGAAATCACCAGGAGAGTCTCCAGCTATAATTCCAGGTGTTTACTTTATATGTGCCCTGATGAGTGAGTCTCTCAGAAACCCAAATCTAGTTTGAGAGACAAAACAATGGTGAGTGTCTAGTTACTGTTATAGTCAATTTTGAATTTAAAAGAAAAAGTATGATTTGTGATCAGTAGGTCCAAAGTGATAACTGAATACACAACAACAAAAGTCACTGAAAGAAATTTATAAATTCATACCTGAAGGTTCTTTTCCAATGTGACAACTTTGGAAGTGTTAGGGTTTGGTTTCTTTTTATTAAGTGTATATGTTTTGTTGGTTGAATTTGTATCTTGTTTTTCAGGAGTCAAGTTGCACCTATTGTCATGTATTTCCAATAATGGTATCATTAATAAAGATGTTGTAAATATATTTTCTGACTAAGAGAAAAAAGAAAGAGGAAAATAAAATAACTAATTCAAAAATGGAGACGAACAGAAGGACTATGGAGTAAGTGGTAGTGGAAGTCCTATGCATGTCCCTCCAAGAAAGCTTTCGCTCTGATGGAAATTTCTAGCAATGCAGCGAAATTAAATATTTAAGAGGTGAACCAAAGATAAATACTGAAATTTCAAGCTTGAGGACTACCATTCTTTGACATCATACATAAGAGAGCTAACTTCTCTCAAAACAAAACAAATATAAAAAGCAAGGATGTGAATGTCTCGACAGTTAACTGTTTCTCTCTGAATTAGGCTGAACAACACCAATGGAAACCCTCTATGATCTCTAATGAATTAACCACACAATGAGTAAAACACAAGAACCACTAGAGCTTAAAGCAACCATCTTAATATAAGGAAAATCCTTTACAAACCTGCAAGTCTGAAAGGTCTTCATTTAACAGTTGAGTACCTGGTTCTTCTTTTTCCCAATTATCTAAGATTAGTGATTTTCTGACCTTCTTGACAGAAGCAGTATGCTAGAATGAATAATTTACAATAGGGACATTATGGCCAAGTCACTGGAACATGATAAAGACTTTTATCAACAACAATACTAAAAGATCACCTCTTGCTTGCAGCTTTTGTAAACAGGTTCATCTTCCTCTTTGAGGAATATGTCTGTTCCAGTTTCTTCTTTTAAAACTTCCCGAATATCTTCTTCCAAGAAGGCAAGTGGCTGTGACTAAATTATTTTTAAAAGGGGTTTTAAAAAGCCTTTTATAGCACTTCCTTTTTTCTCCCCATATATAGAAACCCAACATTTATACTTTTTCATTATTGGCATAATTTTCTCCCAGCCCCTATAGATATATAAGTTGAATAAATTATCTAATCCATTGAATGGCAAAAATAATATTGCACATTGCAAGCACTGAATGAAGTGTGCCACTTCCTTCATGGCAAGGCACTAAATAAAATTCTTCCTTTGGGGAACCCATTATAGCTCCTGCTTCAATCAGGATCTTCAGAATTAAAAAGAAAAGAGATTACATCCCTATTTTTACATAAAAATAGGAAACACAGAATAAATTTGGACGACAGTAGTCTCCTTATCCTATTTTTATTGTAGTTATTATACAGTGTGTAATTACTAGTTTGCATGTTTGTCTTACCACTACATTTGAGCTGTTTACGAGCTTTTTCTTCTGTATACATCTTTCCACACCTAGCCGTAAGCTTAGAGCTGAATCCCAGTGTTCAGGAAGCATGTGTGCGTGCATGTGTGTCTGTGGCTGTCTATGTGTGTACTGGAGTGTGGGAAGGGAGAATACAAAAAAAAAAACTTGAATGTGGGCTGAATGATGAAGTAGTCTCAAAATATTATTCATTTATCTTTCTATCAAATAATACAGAAAGTCACTCAGTTGTGTCCAACTCTCTGAGACCCCATGGACTCAGTCCATAGAATTCTCCAGGCAAGAATACTGGAGTGGGTAGCTGTTCCCTTCTCCAGGGGATGTTCTCAACCCAGGGATCGAACCCAGGTCTCTAGCATTGCAGGAAGATTCTTTACCATCTGAGCCACCAGGGAAGCCCTCAAATAACTAAGCACACTATATAACTCAGAAAAAAATGTAAATTATTATTAAGACCTACCATAACCAAGACCTGTTTAAAAAAAAAAGTAATCAAAGCTCCATTAAATCAAAGGACAAACTGGCAGCATGTAATGACCAGCAGCTTACGTTCCCAGTCAACAAAGTTAGGGCGAATAGCATCCATACATAAACGAGATTTCACAGTACTTACAAAAACTTTAAAGTGGAAACAGAATGTTTAAAGTGTTCTCATCTATAGCCTGAGACATGGAGGAATTATGTGAGTATTTCTGTGTGTTGCTCTAAGAGCTCTTGTTTTAAGGATCACATTTCACAAAGAACACACGTTATGTGTTCTTAAAAAGGAATCTGGAATCTGTTCTTTCGCCTATAAGAATGCAAGTGCCCTAAGATGTGGTACATATATATCATAAGGGAATACTACTCAGCCATTAAAAAAGAAAGAAAACAACATCGTACACAGGAACACTGATGGACTTAAGAGATTATCATACGAAGTCAAGTCAGACAGAGAAAGGCAAATACCATATGATATCACTTACATATACAAATGAACTTATGTATGAATCAGAAACAGACTCACAGACAAAGACAACAGACTTTTGGTTGCCATGGAGGAAGAGGGGTTGGAGATGGAAAGACTGGGAATCTGGGGTTAGCAGATGCAAACTATTATATATAGAAAGGATAAAAAACAAGGTATAGCATATGGAACTATAATATTATTCAATATCTTGTAATAAACCATAATGGAAAAGAATATGAAAAAGAATGTATATATATGTAACTGAATCACTTTGCTGTACATCAGAAACTAACTTGACATTGTAAATTGACTATACTTCAGTTAAAAAAAAAAAAAATACAAGTGTCCTAAAAAGCCAAAGTCTAAGAAGTACATTTGATCCACAGTAAGATACATAAGAAAGCTGAGCGGTTAGGACACAGTAGATGCTCAGTAAACAACTGGAGGAATGAAAAGTCAGCTTGCTGCAAACGAGCCTGCAGATATTTTAGAAATTTTACTTACAAAATCCATACTTTCCTTTTATCTTAAATTTTTGATGAAAACGACCTATTTTGGCAATGGATAAATTCTTCCCAAACATGAACAAACTGATAGGGACTTTAGATACCTGAAACCTAATTTCTTGTGCACTATTATTAAAATACCATTTTTTATTCAAAGTATATGATGGCAAAATGACCCTGAGGAACTGTTTCAAATGTCTTCAAATTATTGCTTATTTTCAGAATTCTCAATTAGGCTACATACCCTTATAAAGGCAAGAACCACACCTGACATGTTTAACATTACATCCCCAAAAGACTAGCCTAGCACCTGGCACCCATGATGCACTCAGTCAAGTATTTGTCGAATTAATGATTTTTTAAAAAATGAGTAACAAAATGCTGAAACAAACTAGTTAAATCAACTAGGTAAGTCCATACAATGGAATAGTACAAAACCATTAAAAGTTATGAGATAAATGCAAGGTAATTTCTTTAAATAAATGCAATTTATTAAATTTAAAAAGGTAACCAAAAAGTACATAATGTGATCCCACTATTATTATGTATATGCATAAAAACTAAGAAGTTTAGAGCACGCTAAACTTTTTTTTTCTTATAGCAGTATATGGAGCTAAGTGACAAAAAGACTTGATCAATCCTACTATGTACCCTCTAAAACAGTATTTCAAAATAAGGAAAAGACTAGAACATTTGAGTGTGATACACACTTTTTGGTAGAAAACTGATTTGATCAAGTAAACCAGAGTTTATTAACTGATTTATATAACCAAAGTATCCTAGAAATGACCATTTTAAAAATCATATTTTATTTCTAATGTACCTTATTTGTCAGAAATCTATATCTGCCTAGAATCAGAATGCTCATGGCTCACCTAAGGTACTTCAACATTGACAATATATACATGAAAGTACAGATAACACTTCCCACCTCCATTCATGTACTACTACTGTTACTCATCATTGTTAAAATAATAATAGCAGCAACTAAGCACATACTACTTGAATCTTAGTACCAGCCCCTTTATTTCCATTATCTACCTTCATAAATAGCCTGCTGGGGTGTTTTGTTATATCCACTGAATAGAAGAGGAAACTGAGCCTTAAAGAGGTATTGTGATCAGTTTCATAAATATTACTAGGAATGTGCTTATGTAATTTAGTTGTTTTTTTAAATCGTTAAGTTGTGTTTGACTCCTTGCGACCCCATGGACTGTGTAGCCCACCAGGCTCTTCTGTCCATGGGATTTCCCAAGACGAGAATACTGGTATAGGTTGCCATTTCCTTCTCCAGTGCTTATGTATATCAAAATATTAAAATTATTTTATTATCCTGTAGGTAACTGCTACTGAAACTACTAAAAGGTAGGTTTTAGTATTAAGAAATGAGTTCTACTGACACTTGATTTGCTTTCTCTGGATGACATAAAGAAAGTGTGAATTCAAAACAAGCCAAGCAAGGGTGTATTTACACGGAAAAAGATTAACACAAATTCAAACTTATAGGAGGTAAGTCTTTTTAATCCAGTTCACTGAACATCTTTTTTAAGTGTTAAAAATCAAGGATAAAAAAATCAAAATTTGTGTCTTATTAAAATTAGGAACATTTTTAAAAATAAAAGGAATATACATACCACAATTTTAAGAGGTCCATATTTTTTCTCCTGAGCAGCAAGCGCATTCTTAAAAGGAGTAGGAGTCCTTGGTGTGGTACCCAATATAGACCTTCTAATAGTAGGTGTTCTAAACCTGTCCAATCATTCAAATATTTGTATTATAGTCAAAATTTGATTTCATGTAAGTTAAAGAAGACAAAGCCATCATAAAAGCACACACTGAATTTTTCTTGTCTATATACATGCTTTAAATATTCCAAGACTTTTAAAATATGCCTGCCTAAACTATTCTTATTCCGATCATCTTAAAACAGAAAAAAGATTAATGTAGAAATAAGTACTAAAAATGCTATTTGCTTAAGATCAAACTTCTATACTACATTTAGCTGATTTCTAGTCTCCTAGGGATAAAATTTAAGGTTATGATTTTTTTAAATTGTAAATCCCATATGAAAAGGATTATGATATACATATAAATGGACAAAAAGTTAATCTACTTTTGAAACTGCTTCCCATTTTCTTTAACACAATTATTTAGTAACTACTTACCCTACATTTTCCTTTTGATCTTTGGGGGTTGTTTCCTTATGAAGAGGAGTTGTAATGAGAACCTTCTGCCCACAAATAGGGGTTGATGTGAATGAAGGATTTTCTATATTAATTTGTTCATTTCCAGGACATGTGTTGAAAAACTAAAAAAAGAGAGTGTAGAGACAACTTCTAAAATGTCAACATCCTACACAAATATCAAACTGATTAAATTTTCAAGTTATTTCTCCATTCTTTTCAGGAAAAGATACCAATAACAATACATTTACATTCCACTCTATAAAAATAAAGCTCCACAAGGGCAGGAAATTTTGTTTTGTTCATCGCTGCCTCCCCAGCTCTTAGAACAGTGTTAAACACCTAACAGGTATTCCAAAAATAGCCATTTAACAAAAATCCAAAAGTAACAAAACACAATAAAAAATTTCCAAACAGTATATCTTATCAAATGAGAATCTACAGAAGCTATAAATAGCTGCTTTGCTAAAGGTAAGCTTTGTACAATGGTATAACTGAAAAAAAGTTTTATGATTTTATTAATAAATGATCTTAAATGCTCCTTACTATAAGAACATATAGAATTCAGGGTAAGTTTGTGCTGTGCTGTGCTGTGCTTAGTCGCTCAGTTGTGTCCGACTCTTTGCAACCCCATGGACTGTAGCCTGCCAGGATCCTCTGTCCATGGGGATTCTCCAGGTAAAAATACTGGAATGGGTTGCCATGCCCTCCTCCAGGGGATCTTCTCAACTCAGGGATCAAACACAGGTCTCCCCGGGCAGATGAGCAGGCAGATGCTTTACTGTCTGAGCCACCAGGAAAGCCCAAGAATACTGGAGTGGGTAGCTTATCCCTTCTCCAGAGGATCTTCCCGACCCAGGAACTGGACCAAGATCTCCTGCATTGCAGGCAGACTCTTTACCAGCTGAGCTACCAGGGAAGCCCCAGAATAAGTTTAACTAATAAGAAATACAGCTGTCTGGCAAATGTGCCTATTTAGAACATAGTTCAGAACCTTTGAGCAGCCAAAACTGGTCTCATAGAGTCCATTTTCCAAATGGCACAATTTACGCGTTGGATTTCAACTTACATACAATTGTGAAATACTAATTTATTTTTGTAGCCAACAAATTAGAAGCAATGATAAGAAAAAGCAGAAACTGCTTTAAGGCTACTTATAATTGGAATGAGTTCTAGCTCTATCACTTCTGATGCCTGTAAGTCACAGGATAAAATCCAAGCTCTTTGCTATGAAATATACGGTCTTTATGGGCTTCCCACGTGGCTCCAGTCGTAAAGAACCCGCCTGCCAACACAGGGGATGCCGAAGATGCGGGTTCAATCCCTGGGTTGGGAAGATCCCCTGGAGGAAGAAATGGCAACCCACTCCAGTATTCTTGCCTGGAGAATCCCATGGACAGAGGAGCCTGGCGGGCTACAGTCCACGGGGTCGCAGAGAGTCAGACACAACTGAAGCGACTTAGCACATCACAGCACAGCATACGGTCTTTATAATCATGCTTCAGCTTCTCAGCCAACTTCCATCCTAGAATTTACTCAACAAAAATTGCAGGTATGCAAAACTCCAAAAACAGAAAACTGCTAGTGTGCTCAACCCAGGTTCACTTTCCTCAGGACACTTTGTAACTCCAGAGGGTGGGCTGGCGGGGTGGTAAATTTTCAGAGAAAACAGTGGCTGTGTAGTTACTCCCAGATATTCATCTTCCTAGTGTCAAAATATACCTCCAATAATATCCCAATAGCCTCCAAGTTTACTTGGCCATTAAACTTCCTTCTTCTTCCATAAAACTTTTTTACCTCTGTCAATACACTTTAAGCAAATACCAGCTTCATCTCTTTCTTACTCATCTTGGACAAGTTGCTTAACTTCTGAATTTCATTCTACCTCCAGAGGTTTTTTGCAAGATCATTAACTAAGATACCATAAGAAAAGTGTTTAGCATACAGCCTGGAATATGGTGTTCATTAAGACAGTATTATAAAATCAAAGAAACAGTTTTCCCTGATATAAGTATCTGCTGCCCAAAGATATAACTACAGGAGAAAGCAAGTAATTCCTGACATCCCTAGATGAACTTCTGACACATGAAATTCTTATAAGAAGTAGTTGTCTAGGAATATATACCTGGTATCTCTTGAATAGTCAGTCAGGAAACCGGGCTCTCTGTCTCAGTTCTGCCATTAGATAACTGTGGGCAAGGGATTTTCCCTTTCTGGACCTATTTTCTGATGAGTTCTACAAACATGTGGAACTACGTATCTAAGACATCCCTTTCAGCTCTAAACACTGTAAGATAAAATACAACTACTTCACTTCCCGGATACTTTTCTGATTTATCCCAGCTCAGCACTCTCCTATATACATCTGAGTACAGTATACATTTTTATGTGTTACTAAAGCAATGAACTGCTAGTATGGATTTCCAAGATCTAATTCAATCGAGCTCATCAACAGTTGTAAACATGAACAAAAACAACACAACTACCTGTGAAGGAGAAAATGGTAGTGTTTTCACCGGTGTGAGTTTTAGTGCTGTGTTCCCACCATCAGTGAATGGGCCATCGCCAAGCTCGCTGCCTGGGGACTGGCCCGCTCGCATTCTTCTCTTCTTTCTGAGGATGGTTGGTGGAGTGCTAAACTTAGCCACACTTGGGGAGGATAAAGGAACAGCCTCGCCGTCTGACCCGTTACAACCGTTTTTTTTCCCTTCGAGTACAAGGCTGACGTTAAACTGACATTCCATGGCTCCTTCGTTGTGCTGAATTCGCATTAGTTTAACTGGGGTGGACTTGACAGGCGAAGCAGCGGCATCAGAAAGATCAAAGCTAGTAACATCACTCCATGCTACAGGATCCTGCAACAGATTAAATTCCTAACTAAAGTTATTAATATTATAAGCTGGTTACATCTAGTCTTAAACATAGGATGATGATTTCCAGAGTTAATTAACTACCCATTTTTATCCACAGAAATAGGCTTTCCTTGGTTCCTCTTTTTTTAAGCAAGACCATCTGAGAGGAACAGATTATGGTTTTACTACAACTCCAATTTGGAACATTTCAAAATAACACTTCATCTAATTCAGTAGCTGAAGCTTATTACCAAAGTACTTCAAATGAAAGGAACAAATTACTTTATTTTCATAAACAGTATAGTTTGTCATAAAATTTCACATTCTATTCTATCAGAAAACTTTACTCTCTATTCTACATCTACATAATCATTTGGTAACATGTACAGCTTCCCTGGTGGCTCAAATGGTAAAGAATTTGCCTGAAATGCAGGAGACCTGGGTTAGATCCCTGGGTCGGGAAGATACCCTGGAGAAGGAAATGGTAACCCACTGCAGTATTCTTGCCTGGAGAATCCCACAGACAGAGGAGCCTGGCGGGCTACAGTCCATGGGGTCACAAAGAGTCAGACACAATTAAGCGACTGACACACACACGAACACACAGGGAGTATCTTCAAAGTGGTCACACACTGTGATTCAAAAATTCAATTTAACTTAAGGACATAATCATGATTTTGCACAAAGCTTTACACATATTCTTTAATTTGTAATACTGAAAAAACAGTTCAGTTCAGTTCAGTCGCTCAGTCGTGTCCGACTCTTTGCGACCCCATGAATTGCAGCACGCCAGGCCTCTCTGTCCATCACCAACTCCCGGAGTCTACCCAGACCCATGTTCATCGAGTCGGTGATGCCATCCAACCATCTCATCCTCTGTCGTCCCCTTCTCCTCTTGCCCCCAATCCTACCCAGCATTAAGGTCTTTTCCAATGAGTCAACCCTTCGCATGAGGTGGCCAAAGTATTGGAGTTTCAGCTTCAACATCAGATCTTCCAATGAACACCCAGGATTGATCTCTTTTAGGATGGATTGATTGGATCTCCTTGCAGTCCAAGGGATTCTCAAGAGTCTTCTCCAACACCACAGTTCAAAAGCATCAACTCTGCGGCGCTCAGCTTTCTTCACCGTCCAACTCTCACATCCATACATGACCACTGGAAAAACCATAGCCTTGACTAGACGGACTTTTGTTGGCAAAGTAATGTCTCTGCTTTTAAATATGCTATCTAGGTTGGCCATAACCTTTCTTCCAAGGAGTAAGCATCTTTTAATTTCATGGCTGCAGTCACCATCAGCAGTGATTCTGGAGCCCAAAAAAATAAAGTCTGACACTGTTTCCACTGTTTCCCCATCTATTTCCCATGGAGTGATGGGACCAGATGCCATGATCTTAGTTTTCTGAACGTTGAGCTTTAAGCCAACTTTTTCACTCTCCTCCTTCACCTTCATCAAGAGGCTCTTTAGTTCTTCTTCACTCTCTGCCATAAGGGTGGTGTCATCTGCATATCTGAGGTTATTGATATTTCTCCCAGCAATCTTGATTCCAGCTTGTGTTTCTTCCAGCCCAGTGTTTCTCATGATGTACTCTGCATAGAAGTTAAATAAGCAGGGTGACAATATACAGCCTTGACGTACTCCTTTTCCTATTTGGAACCAGTCTGTTGTTCCATGTCCAGTTCTAACTGTTGCTTCCTGACCTGCATACAGGTTTCTCAAGAGATAAGTCAGATGGTCTGGTATTCCCATCTCTTTTAGAATTGTCCACAGTTTATTGTGATCCACACAGTCAAAGGCTTTGGCATAGTCAACAGAGCAGAAATAGATGTTTTTCTGGAACTCTCTTGCTTTTTCGATGATCCAGCGGATAGTGGCAATTTGATCTCTGGTTCCTCTGCCTTTTCTAAAACCAGCTTGAACATCTGGAAGTTCACGGTTCACGTATTGCTGAAGCCTGGCTTGGAGAATTTTGAGCATTCAACACCAGATAAATGTCCAATAGTAACAGTACATTGGGTAAATAAAATTTGCTACTTTCATATGATAGAATACCATCAAACCATTTATATTCAAGTTTAGAAACAAGTTAAGAAAACAGAGACATGATCATGGTATAATGTGGGAAAAAAATTCACAAGCATTAGTGTACATTTGAGTTTAAAAATATATGCATATGTTTTATATGTATAGAACAGAGCCTGAAAGGAAATACCTCAAATTATTAACTCTAGATTTATGGAGGATTTTCATTTTCTTCTTTAATTTTCTCTACTTTCCAACTGTCTCTAAAATACAACTTGTATAATAAATATATATATTTTTTGCCAAAAACCACTGCAAAATATCAGAACAAAATTAACCATGACATACAACGTAATGTGCGACATAAAACTGGTGAGTGTCCATTAAACTGTTTCTGAATATGAAACCACATAACTAAAATTGAGCTTTTTGATAATTTCACAATTTCAAACTTACAGATTCAATAAGTTCCAGAGTTTCTGCAAATTCTGGGATGGTCTGTAGAGAGGACAGCACAGCGTTTGCCTCCACGGCCAGGAACTTTGTAGGTGAGTTCTGCTGAGCAGACACAGTCTGATTTTCATCCATACTGTAAAACTCACTAGCGTGCTCCTCAAGGCTATTTAGAGTATTAGACATGCTGTCATCCATGAGGAAACTACCAGGCCAGCTAGAAAAGCTTCCAGGTTGCTAAAAGTACAAAAGAAATTTGAACATTACTTGTCATTCCCAACCTAAGCAAAAATGTGGATTTTAAGTATGAGTTTTTCTAGGACAACATACTTCGCAACATTTCAGCTAAAAATACAGTAGCAAATAAACCATCTTTCCTTAAAATTGACGCAAAATTTTTTTTCATTAAACCTCATGTTGACTATATTTCTTTTGTCTAACTCACATTTTTTTTACACCTATAAAGTCATGGTGAGCTAAAACTAGTATGTATATACTACAAAATGAGGTTCAAACTCCTAGAATCTGACTTTTCTCTACCTTTCAAACTTCATCTTCCAACACAAGCCCTCTTTCCAGGGAATACTGAATACCCAACTGTAGTACCTGCAGTTCCTGGTGAGTTTTGGTCTTTTACCCTAGAAAAAGGAAGCATTCTCTTTATCTAGAAGGCTCAACCTACTGACCAGGAAAAATTCCTATTCCTCATTCAAGATACAGTTCAAATATTGGGAAGTACTCCATCCTATTATACACTATTAACTGTTCTGTTTATAATAATGTCCAAGTTCATCTCTTTTGCTAATATATATTCACCTCCTGTCTTTCAAGACTAAGCTCAAACAGGAGTTCTTCCAGGGAACCCTTCTAACTACCTAAATCTCAGTCTTCTATGAACTCCAATAAAACAGTGTGACTTATTTTATCACACTGTTTCCCCACTGCAAAGTAAATCCTTTGAATTCAGGGGCTGTGCCATTTTTCTTGATCTTGCTAGAGATGTACACTGGCCAATTTACTTATCTTTTGAACCTAGTTTTCTAGTGTCTCATAACGAAAAACAAGAAGCGAGATCTTGAACACCCATGGTTAAGAAACAATACATAATCTGAGAATTGTTAAGAATGGCAGATTCTAAGAGCTCCCATCATTAGGAAAAAAAAACGTTTTTTTTCCTTTGTCTTTTTCTTTTCTTTTGGTATCTATATTAGACAATGGATGTTCACTAAACTTAACAATATGTAAGTAAAATCATGATGCTGTACACGTAATTATATCTCAAAAAAATAGGGAAAAAACAAGAAGCAATAGGATATAAAGTGTACAGCATGGTCCAAAGAACCCTCTGAGGTGATGAAAATGTTCTGCACTGGAGGCTGCTCAACATGGGCGCCACCAGCCATAAGAGCAACAACAATGTGGCTAGTGCAACTGAGGAGCTGAACTTTTACATTTTGAATTAAATGTGGCTAATAGCTACCATATTTTAGAGAACATATTGCTTAGCCCATTGGAAGCACTCAGTAAACAGTACCTATTACTATTAAAATTAAAAATCACTAGAATGTAGTAATGTTTACAATAGCAAAATGTTAAGTATCGATCGAGTTAAGGTGAAAAAATAACTTTCCAACATTGTTTCAAAACAAGTTCCATCTATTTTAAAGATTCCTATAAATAAAAGAAATTAAAGCAATCTTATTTCACTAGTGTAGCCACCTTCTGCATTTACAATCACTTTCTGGAGATAACTTCCAAACCACATACATTTCAACTTAGTTTTCAGGCAGGAAAAAGATTCAAAGAGGGAGCTTACTAGGCCCACTGGCAAAACCATAGATTTGTAATCACATTCATCTGATTCTGAATGCCTAGCAACCAACCACCTAATTTGCAGAATTAATACAAGGATTACCAGGAATACATCTAGCACATCTACAAGAGTGGAACATAATGAATACTCGGAAAAATGGCAATCATTATTACCACATAATTGTCTAGAATAAATACTTTATATGAGCATAGAATCTGTTATACTGGGTGCAGCAATTTCCCTCTAAAATTGCCAATCTCCTTATTCAACCAGATCTTTATGACAGTGGATTTTAGATAGCAAGTTTGAAAAAAAATAATTAGTAACTTTCTCCCTTTTTAATGCAAAATAGCAATTCTTTTAGTTAATTATATTTTCCTATTAAATTACCAAATTACATTATTATCAAAAATTTTAAATGTGCTTAAACCTGAATATATTATCTATAAATGTGGACTCTCTAATCATGCTTATTTATTTGCAGTTTCTTAATAAAACTGAAATTAACTTTAAGTATACTTCAGGTATCCCTATTTGCCCATGGTATTTGTAGTTTCAAAACAAAAATTACTTTTCCATGGTATATATCTCATCCACTACAATTAACAAATGTCATTTTTATTAATACTCTCTTAAATGATTTAAAGACATCACCAGTTGCCTCATAATACTATTTCAAGCCCTCAGTTTATTCTATTTAGTAATTTTGTATTAGTTCCCAGTCACTCTAAATATACTGTCCCCTCACTTAGCCCCAGATCAAGAAAAACACTTTCATAAATGTAAAAAATCCCAGGATATTAAGCTTTCAAAATTGTCATTTAAATACAAACTTTTTTTCTTCCTAGCACAGCCTGTTTAACTTAGCTAGAATCATTATCATTTATCCTGATTTAATACTCGTAGTTGTTCTCATCAACCAAATCTCAGACAATACTTTTCATACCTGATAACCAAAACTCACTTCCACTGAAGGATTTCTTTAGACAGTATAAAACCTAAATGTTACCTTTTCCTATACTTAAAACATTATTACTTTTTCCAATTTACTGAATTTGTGTTCTAACACAGTAAATAAGAAAACATTTTCAAAGGGAGAATAAAAATAATTTTGAAGCACAGAAGTATCTCTACACAATCTAATTAAATTCTTTTAAGTTTTTTTTTCTATTAAGGCCATTATCACATGGAATGTCTAATAGAAAACAAAGCCTAATCTAATCCACACAACATTTTCACAAATACACATATTGAAGATTATACCTTAAGTTTGTTTGATATTATTCAAGAAGCATCTTAATACAAAACACTGTAAAGTATGTTCCAAGAGATGCATATCAAAAACAGGTAACTTCAAAGTTGCAAATTAGAAAAACTATTTTCAGTCCATATTAAAATCTGAAATCACAACAAATATGCTTTCCACTTGCTGGCATACAAAAGTCAGTGCTGATTAAAACTACAAAAGCAATAAAGCACATAAAAGATTCTAACAGTAAAATCTAAACACTTTAGATTATTTCTTACTGATGGAACTCGTTTTCTTCTAACTTCATTCTCAGCGGACATAAGAAGCAACTCAAGTTCCTTTATTTTTTTTTCCTTATCAGGATCTTCATCTACAAAGGGTTGCTAAAATAAGTTAAACAAAAGAGAAAAAACAGGTTATTTACAAAATTGCTTTTTTATTATTATTAATGTTCTAAGTTTTATTTTCGTCTGTGCAACATAAAGTCTATTCTCTCTAATAAAGCTTAATACTACAAAATCCCAAGTACTCAGTATCACAATTTTTCTGGGACCTAAAGAGGTGCTGGTAAATATTTTTAATTTAACCAAAAAGACTTGGGAAATTTAAATGCAAGAAAAAACTTACACTGTATCATCTAATCAATTTAAAAACTTATGTGTGGAGTTTAATTTATTGAATCTGAATACATACATTCTATCCAGTTTAGCAAAAATATGTCCATTCATAACTTGAATGTTCTAAGTTAGAAGAATGAAAGAACCACCTCACTAGTGTTGTGAACTACTTTACACTGGTACAGTTTATATTTCTCAAACACACAAACTTTCTCCTTTAATGTTACAATACTCAAAATAAGTAGGATCAGATAGTATTGCTTTTGCCAAAATTTTATATATGAGCGAACAGGCACTATTAGAATTTGAAAATGTTTGAGTGTTTCCTTTGGGGTTTTGTTTTGTTTTTTAATAAATAAAAAGTTACCTGAATAAAGGCAGAAGAAGCCTGAACATGTTCTACACAATTGCCTTCAGGTGATAAATACTGATAGCCTGGGATCTACAAAAGTAATTTAAAATTAATATCATTAATATCATACATATAACACTATAAATTTTTAAAAATCTGAGGCAAAGCACAAAAACTGAATAAAACATCAACATGAAAAAGTCAGTATCTCTGTTAACTTTGAGTATTTACACATATAATAATTTCTTAATAGCTACATCTTATTCTTAAAATCTATTGACTAAAAGACACAACTCTTAGCAAAGACCTATTTTCCCCTAAATGAAATATGAGAATTATCTGGGCTAGATTTATCACCCAACCAGTCTACATATTATCTACAATATCTACCAAATGTTTTTTAAAATCTGCTATTAAAGGATTGCTCTATCTCCTGGAGAAGACAAAGTAATTGTGTTTCTATCGTTCGGGGGAAAGGACTGATTGGTCCACATGAAGCACTTATGCAGCTGGAGACTAAAGCAAGTCTTCAATATTCACATCTCCTACTCCTACCATCCCCCCACCCCCAATGCCAATCTCTGTATAGAAAGATATGAAAACAGATGCTGCTTCTATTATTTGTCTCAGAAAAACAATCAAAATCACATATATATTTTTAATACTTTGACAATAGACAAAGAATTATTCTGTCTCTTTTCTAAAGAATCTGTAGTAAAAGTTTTTGAAGTTGCTTGCAAATTTAGTGTGCAGTGGTAGGGAGAAATTTGAGAAGAACCTCATAAGACTTTTTTAAACCTTAAAATCTAATAAATATAAACAGGAAATTGTCTATCTTCCATAATGGCCTATGTAAATCACTAATGCAGAAGCATTATATATATTCTAAAATAGAACTTTATTTCTACATTTGATTAATATCAATTATTGCTCAACTTCCAATGAATTAGAAACATCTTTCTCAAACTTTTCATTTTAACCTGTGACAGTACTTCATACCAATTCATTTTTTTCTTTCAAGTCAAAATTAGAATTAGTGTTTCACCAGTTAAAATGACTTGAACTATGAATACACAAATCTTTCAAGAATCATTAAAAGGTAAATAATTCTTAAAGTACAAGAAATACTCTCACTTTCCAATATATTCTGATTGAGAGTATTAAACACTCAATGGGCCCCAAATAATTTAAAAAATTATTCTATGAGTTAAAAAAAATAAATTTAAAGATAACCTTTAAGGCAGAAGCAGAATGTTTCAGTTTATGCTGCTGAAATCTAGGACTCTAAAGGAAAATGTAAAGAAACAGACAATAGAAATCTTAAGGTACTAAGTATCAGCAGATAACTGTACTGTCTTTGCAAGTTTTCCTATTTGTTAATTAAGATGTCACTACCTTTTTAAAGAGGTTCTTTGAAAATTATGCCTAAAAAAAATAATGTCCATTTAGTGGAATAAAATTAAATCTGAGGTATACTAAGCACAGATTGTTAACCACAAGCCAAATTTTATCTTTCAGTAGATACTTTTAAGCCCTGACTTAATTTTTACATTCTATGTGACAAAAATTAAGAACTGCTCAACATGAAAAATGGCACGACAGACAAATAGACAGGGAAAAGGTAAAACAAAGCTCATGAAAACTCCTAATTTCTTGCAGGTAGGAAAATGCTTTGAAAGGAAAACAGAGCCTGCCCCTATGATGAATGTGGATAATCTGCAATGAACCTATCTGAACAAAGGCTGAATTCACTCAGTCAGCTAAGTGATGAGGGAACAGCAAAGCTGAATTCTAAAGAACCCACACACCCCTAAATGATGGCTTGAAATATTTTTGACTATTTTCTCCTTTAAACCATTATTTATATATACTCACCTCTTAGAGGCAAGCTATACTACAATCACACAAAAAATTTTTTTAAAGCAAACTATAATCGATATTAAAGCATAAATGATCATTAGCTTTGAATCATGAAGATTCAGAGAATGATAGTTAGGAAATGTACATACTAAGTTTTGTAATTAGATACTGTAAAAATGATATATAAAAGAAAATATTTTAATGAATTTGTTCCCAAAATATTTATCAATCAAAACAAGCAGAGATAAACTTCCACTAATGGAGAAAGAAATGGCAACCCACTCCAGTATTCTTGCCTGGAGAATCCCATGGAGAGGAGCCTAGTGGGCTACAGTCCATGGGCTTTCAAAGAGTCGGACATGACTTAGCGACTAAACAACAACAACGATGGTTTAACAGCTAGTAATGGCATATTTTTTCATTTTGGGAATTTAAATGTCTATTTCTCTTACTATATTTTGTTTTTATCCTACTAAGAAACTAAACACCTTCCCATACAGCAACTAAAGAAGATTTTTAAACAAAAAAAGTATTAAAAATATGTGCCTGAACAGGTATGTAAAACTGATTCTGGGTTTGCAAATGGTCCATAGTTGCACAAGGTTTGTGTTGAAGTTTAGATGAAGATCGTTCTGATTTTATTCCATCTTGTAAGTAGCCTTCCTGCTCCACTTTTCTTCGCATAGTAGAATTCCAATGATTTTTGATAGAATTATCAGTCCTAAGAAATTAAAGTGTATATTTAAAAAAGAAAAAGAGGACTCCATAAATTTTTAACACCATATAAAGTATACAAAGTACTTAAACTTTTACAACTGGTAATATTAGATACTTTTTTTTAACTAAAAAAATATACTGTATGTCTGTATGTCAAATACACTTCTAAACACTGGAGATAAGGAAGTAAGATAAAGTCCCAGCTCTCATGTGGCTTACATCTTCACAGGAAGCATGGCAGCAGGGAAGGAGGGAAGAAGAGAAAAACAAAAAAATAAATAATAAGAAAAACAGTGCAATGCAGATCATTTAAAGTAATAAGAGAAAGTGAGTAACTACAGTAATTTTGATTTTGAGCAATTTTGAGAGGACAGTGAAGCTAAAATCTGAAGGACAAGAATGAACTAGTCATACAAGAACAGGAAAAAAAAAAAAAAGAGCATTCCAGATAAAGAGCATAACAAGGGCAAAAGCCTTGAAGCCAAGATCAAATATGGTCATAAAAAGACAGAATTCCAGGATTCATCTTCACTTCTTATCAACAAAACACCTATGGAAGAAAAAGTTCATTGGCTCCCCTTTTACCTAAGTCCCCCTTGTAAAAATGGAAGCCTTCAACCTACAGCTACTTATAGTATACATTTTAAAAAATACACAAACATTTTCTGAGAACCTACTTTATGCTAAGCACTAAGCTACATTCTATGGACAGTAAAAAGATGTTATCAAAGACTGAAACCATCAGAAGTTCCTAAACCAGGTTCAGTAACTTGGATAAAAAAACTTAACATTACGCTTTAATTTCTTTGTCTATAAGACAAATACAGCAACGTTGCTCTGTGCTATTTCAAAATTATATGAAGATTAATTAAGAATATATAGAATATAGTGCTCTATCTCCAAGTTGCATCAGGAAAGGAGCTCAACTTTAGCTGACCTGGCTCCAAGTTGTAAAACTACCTTCTAACAAAAAGATATGAGAAGTTTGTTTTTCCTTTACATAAAGCCAATAACTGACAACAGATGGGCACTCCAATTGCTAGGTAAATGTAGGATGAACTACATGAAATAAAATGGTGCTGTCAAGTCTTCTGACTTAAGACTAAATATTATCTTGAGAACCTACATGTAATGGATCATATCTGCTTGGTTATGTGGGTGAAAGGTGTGATTTCTCTCTTTTTTTTTTCAGTCTCTTATCAGATTGCCTATGATGGGTATCACATTCTGAGTTAATGTTTATTCAACAATAAAAGTGTTTTATTTCTCTAAAAAAAAAGGATACATGTAAATGAATTTAATTAACTACTATGTACTATACAGAGACTACAACAATAAAAAACAAGTACACACCTTCTGAGTGAGGAATGGATTTTCCCCAAATTGCTGGTCTACTGTACTACAAACGGCTAGGAAACATCTGAACCAATGCAGTGTATAGTGTATATATAGCCCATCACTGCCCCTGATGGAAACTTCATATTTTAGCCACATGGATATATATATATATATATATACTGCTGCTGCTGCTGCTAAGTCGCTTCAGTCGTGTCTGGCCCTGTGCGACCCCATAGACGGCAGCCCACCAGGCTCCCCCGTCCCTGGGATTCTCCAGGCAAGAACACTGGAGGGGGTTGCCGTTTCCTTCTCCAGTGCATGAAAGGGAAAAGTGAAAGTGAAGTCGCTCAGTCGTGTCTGACTCTTAGCGACCCCATGGACTGCAGCCCACCAGGCTCCTCCGACCATGGGATTTTCCAGGCAAAAGTACTGGAGTGGGGTGCCATTGCTTCTCCGATATATATACTACTCAGGATCTAAAGCATACCATTATTAATTAAGAACTGAATTTTCTCTACTGCACTTTCAGAGCAATTTATTTCGGCCAGTGTATTTGTTATTCTCTGATCTTATGCAAAGAATCCAATATGAAAGAAATCTCTTCAACTTAGATTCGATTACAGCTTAGTTTGTACAAAGACTGCTTGATTGGCACTGATATGTAACCATAATTCGGGGGAGTGCATTAAATGTTTACATAATCTAAAGGTCTATCATTTTGTTGCACAAATTAAAAAAGTAATTACACCCGTTCCCACAAAATGTACTACAAATATCGCAAAGGGTTGCTTGTATTCTGCAGTCTAAATTTTAATTATAAATAAAAGTCATGGGGTATCTATAAATATATTTAATAGTAACCATAATAAAGATCAAGTTTAAAGTACAGGAAAATATATATTCATTTGTATAAGTACCTTCCAGGAAGTAGTTTGGCAATTTCTGCCCAACGATTTCCCAACCGCTTATGTGCTTCATAGATAATCCTGTCCTCCTCTTCTGTCCAGGATGACTTCTTTACCTCAGGATTCAGATGATTATGCCATCTTTCTCTACACTGCTTGCCTATTCTTCCTTTTAAATGTTTTGCAATTAAAGACCATCTTTTTGGCCCATATTTCTGAACTAATTCAATAACCTAAGAAATAGAAAAATAAAGTTTAAAAAGTATGATTTTTTTAAAAATAAATAAGTCATAGGGATATACTGTACAGTACAGTGGCTATAGTTAGTAATACTGTATTGCATATTTGAAAGCTGCTAAGAGAGTAGACCTGAAAAGTTCTCAACACAAGAAAAAATATGAGTAACTATGTACGGGGATAGATATTAATGAGATTTGTGGTGGTCTGGAAAACTCAGCAGTGGGCATGGGACTGGAAAAGGTCAGTTATCATTCCAATCCTAAAGAAAGACAATAACAAAGAATGTTCAAACTACCGCACAATTGTACTCATCTCACACGCTAACAAAGTAATGTTCAAAATTCTCCAAGCCAGGCTTCAACAGTACATGAACCGTGAACTTCCAGATGTTCAAGCTGGATTTAGAAAAGGTAGAGGAACCAGAGATCAAACTGCCAACAACCGTTGGATCATCAAAAAAGCAAGAGCTCCAGAAAAACATTTACTTTTGCTTTATTGACTACGCCAAAGCCTTTGCCTATGTGGATCACAACAAACTGTGGGAAATTCTTCAAGAGATGGGAATACCAGACCACCTGTCCTGCCTCCTGAGAAATCTGTATGCAGGTCAAGAAGCAACAGTTAGAATTGGACAGGGAACATCAGACTGGTTCCAAATGGGGAAAGGAGTACAAGGCTGTATACTGTCACCCTGCTTATTAACTTATATGCAGAGTACATCATGTGAAATGCCGGGCTGGTTGAAGCACAAGCTGGAATCAAGATTGCTGGGAGAAATATCAATAACCCCAGACAAGCAGATGACACCACCCTTATGGCAGAAAGTGAAGAGGAACTAAAGAGCCTCTTGATGAAAGTGAAAAAGCAGAGTGAAGAAGCTGGCTTAAAACTCAACATTCAGAAAACTAAGATCATAGTATCTAGCCCCATCACTTTATGGCAAATAGATGGGGAAACAATGGAGACAGTGACAGACCGTTTTTGGGGGCTCCAAAATCACTGCAGATTGTGACTGCAGTCATGAAATTAAAAGATGCTTGCTCTTTGGAAGAAAAGCTATGACCAACCTAGACAGCATATTAAAAAGCAAAGACATTACTTTACCAACAAAGGTCCGTCTAGTCAAAGCTATGGTTTTTCCAATAGTCATGTATGGATGTGAGAGTTGGACTATAAAGCTGAGTGCCAAAGAATTGATGCTTTGAACTGTGTGGTGTTGGAGAAGACTCTTGAGAGTCTCTTGAACTGTAAGGAGATCCAACCAGCCCATCCTAAAGGAAATCAGTCCTGAATATTCATTGGAAGGACTGATGCTGAAGCTAAAACTCCAATACTTTGGCCACCTGATGCAAAGAACCAACTGACTGGAAAAGACCCTGATGATGGGAAAGATTGAAGGCAGGAAGCGAAGGGGACGACAGAGGATGAGATGGTTGGATGGCATCACCAACACGAGGGACATGAGTTTGAGTAGGCTCTGGGAGTTGGTGATGGACAGGGAAGCCTAGTGTGCTGCAGCCTAGTATGCTGCAGTCAAAGAGTCAGACACAACTGAGTGACTGAACTGACTGTCATATACATTATGCTGTACATCTGAAATTAATATGTAAGTGAAAGTGAAGTCACTCAGTCATGTCCCACTCTTTTCGACCCCATGGACTGTAGCCTGCCAGGCTCCTCCATCTGTGGGATTTTCCAGGCAAGAATACTGGAGTGGGTTGCCATTTCCTTCTCCAGAAACTAATATATAATTATATCCCACTTTTTATTTATCTATTTTTTTAGGCCACCCCCTACGGCATGTAGGACCTTAGCTACCCAACCAGGGATCAAACCAGTGCCCCACGCATTAGGAGTGTGGAGTCTCAACCACTGGATTGCCAGTGAAGTCCCATATATCTCAATTTTTAAAAAGCACTACTTTGATAGAATCTTAAAACATAACTCAAGAATGCTATTTTTAATGCATTAAATCCAAACCACAAGTATAATTAAAAAAAACAATTTTACTAAAAATATTCCTTCAGCATTTGCCAAGTTCAAAAACTGATACCAAACTTATCTAAATACAAGGTATTAAAGTGACCTGTAAGTTAAATTGTTAATTGTTTCATACAAAAGTTAATATGAAATAACAGTAAAATGCTGAGATTTTCTACTCTCACATTTTTTTTTTTAATGCTTCAGCTGAAAGCCAAATAAATCATTTTGGAAGCAGGAAGGATTTATAGTTACTGTCTTTTCATTTCTTTCTTTCTCAAACTGAAAGGATACAAATCACACATTTTAAAACTTACCATTGGCCATCAAGTAAATCTGACCAGTTCTGAGCCTAGAGAATTTATCTTTTTTTTAAGTGGCAGTAAAAATGCTCTAATTTCCCAACTATGTTAATAACATGATGCCATAAAGAGCATGAACTAAAGGGTAATTCTCAGAAGAGGACAGTAACTCTCCCATTCTTCTCATACTTTCATAACACAAAGAATTACCTTGGTTTTGAACCCTCCAGCTCTCTGGGAACACGATGATAAGATATCTGTCTTATGCTGCTGCTGCTGCTAAGTCACTTCAGTCGTGTCCGACTCTGTGCGACCCCATAGACGGCAGCCCACCAGGCTCTGCCGTCCCTGGGATTCTCCAGGCAAGAATACTGGAGTGGGTTGCCATTTCCTTCTCCAGTGCATGAAAGGGAAAAGTGAAAGTGAAGTCGCTCAGTCGTGTCCGACTCTTAGCGACCCCATGGACTGTAGCCTACCAGGCTCCTCCGTCCACGGGATTTTCCAGGCAAGAGTACTGGAGTGGGGTGCCATTGCCTTCTCCGATCTGTCTTATATGGGAGCCCATTTTAGGTTAAGAGGGAAAGTTAAAGAATAACTTCCTTATACCTCACATTTTCAGATAAAATAAGAACAAAATTAAATTCTGTTTTTAAAATGCTAACTGAATTTTCAGCAAGAAACTATGCCCTAAATGTTGCTAACCTAAGTTCTAAAAAGGTGACTAAGCTGACAGTATTTTTTATTCTACAAACCAAACTTTCAGACAGCAAAGGCTATATTATATTACATTTGGTTTGATTCAATTCTGAAAAAACTACATCTCAAAATACTCAATTTTCAATTCTAGTGCAAGCAGTACTCAGAGAACAAATCCAGGTGATTTAAACATGTATTTATGTGACAAAAAACCAATGTATTAGTAAGAAAAAAAGCAAGTCCATCTACACAGTGAAAATAAAGAATATGAACATGTTACCCTCTGATCTTCTTCTTTAGTCCAGGGACCCTTTATCAATTCTGGATTTAAAACTTTCTGCCACCGATGTTGGCATTGAAAATCAGAACGATTCTGAAAGAATTTAGATGATTTTGTTAATGAACAATTTTCTTCCAAACTTTCACAACCTTAAGAAGAAATTTTCTAGGAATAATACATTCAATAGCATTCTCTAAAAATGCAGCATTTATTTTATATGCCTGTATCCCTATTCATTTTTAATTAAAGTTGTCAGCATTGCTTAGAGTATAAATAAAAATTACATATTTGAAATTAAAATTATTTATCTCTATACCTTGCCTGATAACACAGCAAAAAAGCAAAACAACACAGATACTAACATAAAGAAATGTACTGATGAATAAAAGGGAGTAAACAGACAACTAAACAATGTAGACATACAAACTCATACAGCATAGCAGCCTGGATTCATAGAGTACAGCAGTACCTAACTCTACACAATTAAAAAAAAAACCCAAAAGGCATTACTAGATTACTGCATGGTACTTAAAGGATGTTTATAAATGGTAACTCCAAGTTATCAAAAAAAAACTAAACATATCCAGATTGACGTACATTATAAATCAGTTAAATATTTAAGTATTTAAGTTCAAAAGGAAAATGAAATTTACCAGGATAAAGCCTTATGTAGAAACATGTCTAACTCGAAAAATGATTAATAACTGTAGCCTTATTTTTAGTCAATTCATGACCTAGTAAGTCCTGTGTATTACAACGATAATACTAATAACACAACTTTTCCTTTAGTGATTTGGTTTCTAAAGATATTATTTCCTATACAGGATTATAGATAATTTAGAAGGACATAAATACAAATACTATATTTAACCATAGCTCTCTCCTGGTGCCTAGTGGACTTGTTTTTATTCATACTGAGCATCTTCATATATAGCTTCGGTACATCAATGCTGATCCATTTGAAGGTTATCGTTTTCTCAAAATAATCAGGTTGTTCTTGTACGTCCTTGTAGCATTTCTCTGTTGGCTACATTTGCTGTTATACCACTGAAGTTAAACTGATAAAGCTAATGTAACCAGCTTTTCTAATTTAGATTCTATTTATTGAACATGTGCTAAATGTAAGGCACTGTGCCAAATATCCTATACGTTACTTCTAATTCTCATAGCAACATAGCTTCTTGTGGTTTTACTAGTTATCAAGCTATTTCAATAGATTTAACTTCTCTTCAAAATGTTTTAACATTGATTAGCAAGTATTTATAAAGCCCTATCCAAACTTGGTATCATTTTTGCTTTAGGTCAGTCATCTTTTTAGGTCTGTCCTCTCTTTGTGTCAGTCATCTTTTTAGATCCCCAGATAAACTAATTACTAAAAAAACCCCAGACTTTCTAAGTTTCCAACTGTAGGAAGAACAGAACAAAACAGTTGTGTTTAGGATGGGAATCTAAATCTAAAACAACATAGACACATTTCTGAAAAACAGCAAATGTAACCCAACGGCCTAAATCATTTGTGTTAGCAGTATAAGATAATGTTTCACTTACTTGAAGATGACTAGCAATTAGAGTCCAATCATCAGTTCCATGTTGTTCAACCAACTTCTTTAACTTGTCATCCTATTAAAACAGGTTTATGAAAATGAAAAACTTTCCCTCACCCTATTCCCCTATTCCTGAATATACTGTCCAATTCTTTCACGTCATATCTGGTGGCCATTTTTAGAAGCACTGAAGCCATTATCACACATGTTCTCCCATTTACTACACTGATTCTGTCAGTCTCAACAATCAACCCACTCTTCATGTACGGTTGAAGAAAAAAAATGTGCAAGTTAGCCGAGAGATAACTTTTCTCATGTTGTGTTTTTAAGTATCTTTAATATATCTTATTAATCAATAAATACAAGTATGGAATTAGTAAACCTTATTACACATAATCACCTCGTCTCTTGTCCATTTTACTCTGTTCCAGAGTTTCTTCAAACCTTTTTGTTGCGGTACTTCATAATCATGATCAGCATACTGAAGGTCATCATCTTCATCCTCACTGAAGAAAACACAATTTGAAATCAAGAATTTTATTTAAACATGTGAATTCAATCACTGAATCTGAACACATACTTACAACTAAATAAGCCACTCAAACTAGCAGACATATATCCAATGAGATTATTCAAAGTATAAAAATATTAAGAGTCACATAATGGAGAGGAGCTATAGTGCTTACTGATACTGGAGGAATGAAGCTGGATATATCAGCAAGGGACAAGTGATAACCTTTTACATCATGCTAAGGAGTTTGGCCTTTATTCTTAATCTGATCTTTAACCTACAGAGTTAAAGGAATTTAAGTAAAGGAGTAAAAGACAAATATCTTGTGTTTCAGAAAAAAATCACTGGCAGGAATGTCTAGTAATCTTTCACAAGAATCCAAAGTAATTATTAGGGCCTGGCAATGATGATGGTAAAATACAAAACAGTCAGTTAAAAGACATAATGTAAGAAATGAGCCGTTTACAATACCAACAACAAAAAAGTTAAAATATGTAGAAATAATTTGAATATACAAGATCAAGATCTAGTAAACCACAAAACACTATCAGTAGACACAGAAGAACAAATGAAAAAACAAACAGACCACATTCTTGGATACAAAAACAATATTACATATGTCCATTCTCTGTAAATTAATTCATAAATTTAAATTAAATGAATAAAAATACCAATAGATTTTCAGAGGAACTTAGACAAGCTGATTCTATAGTCCATATAGAAAAATAAACAAGCAGTAATAGCCAAAAAAAAGCTCTAAAAAGAGAGAGAGTTAGTACTACCAAATATCAGAAAATACTGCAGAGAAACAATAAATAGTACTCAGATCAATGGAAAAGAATATTCAGAAAAAAAACTCATATGGGAATTTCATAAATTATAATACAACATATCAATCATTGTGGTAAAGATGGACTTTTCAACAAAGGGTAAGACAGTGGGTAGTTACTTTAAAAAATAAAGCTAAAGTCCTACTTTAAAATAAAAGAATTCAGATGAAGCAAATATTCTACACTTTTAAAAATGAAAACATAACAGTACCTACTAGGGTGAAAGTGAAAGTGTTAACTGCTCAATTGTGTCCGACTCTTTTGCAACCCAGTGGATTGTAGCCTGGCAGGCCCCTTTGTCCATGGAATTATCCAGGCAAGAATACTAGAGTGGCTTGCCATTTCCTTCTCCAGGGGATGTTCCCCACCCAGGGATGGAACCCGGGTCTCTTGCATTGCAGGCAGATTCTTTACCATTTGAGCTACCAGGGAAGCCCTATTAGTCCTATTAGTTCTACCTATTAGGGTAGAACTCTATTTTTTTATATCCTTGAGTAGAAGAGATTTAAATGGAAAAAAATTGAGAAACCATAAAAGAATAAACTAATTAAGGTCATGATAGTAGCAACAGAAAGACACACAGTAAACTGAGAAAAAAGTAGAAACAAAAGGATTTTTTTCAACTGATGAATATGAGAGACATGGGAAGAAGATTGAAAGACAACTCCAAAATTTCTGGCTTTGGAAACATAGAGCTATCCACTGAGATAAGGAATAGAAGGAGAAAAAGAACTTTGGGAGGAAGAAGGGAATGAGACAAGTAAGTAGTTTGGATTGATTTCAAGGTACTTGAGAAATACACAGGTGGATACTAGATATATCTACAAAGCACTGTCCAGTAGAAACATAATGCAAGCCACCTATGTAATTTATTAGTAACCACAGTTCAAAAACACAGGTGAAATTAATTTTAATAATAAACAATATTTAACCCAATCTATTTTTAAGTGATCAATTAAACATGTAATCACCATAATCACAAAATGTTTTACATTCTTTTCTTCTTACTTAAGTCTTTGAAATCTGGCATGGCATTGTCCAGGAGAAAAGAGAGCCAAAGGCAAAAGAGAAAAATAACAAGAAGATGAAGCTGATAAAAACAGTCCGGGAGCAACAAAGTGAATTCCTAGCTGCAGACACAGCTAAATAGAAAAATAAAAATAAAATTTTTTAGATGTAATAAAATAAAAAGTACACAGTAATTCAGACTAGTCGTACATAAAGAGCTCAACAGCCACATGTAACCAGTGGCTCTCCTACTGGGCAGAGTAGATCTTGAAGACAACTGGGCATGTGGATCTTCTGCTCATCTGTAGTTCTAGGGGAGACTTAGTTTTGGCAATCACTAGTGCACAGACAAAAGTTAAAGCAACGAGAGCGCAAAACCCTAGAAAAGAGAGCAGATCTTACGATAAACTGAATTAGAGAATTCTGAGTAGTCAGTGGACTGAATCAAGATATGAACATCTGAAAATAACATGAGCTAATATTTATTTAACCTGAGGAACAGACATTGTGGAAAATGAAGGCCTAGATTTAATATATATTGTTTACAGAGCCTTTGCAGGAACTTCTAATTTCCTTGATTTATCAATTCCATAGGACCAAAATTATTCTTATCCGACCAAATAAGACACCAAAATCCCCCACCCACCTAGCTATGACACCTAACTGCTTCTCTAATTCAATGCACTTCAGTATTCCAATGCTTTCTCCCCTAAAGCCAATGTCTATTTAATAATCTGCCAGTCCTATTTCCATATATGATTGTTTTGCTAAACTGTGCTGAAAATAAAAGCACAGGTTTAATTAAAGAAATACCTGTTATTTGCAGCCATCTTCAGCTATTGGAAATATCACCTGATTAACTATGATTAAACTGTTAAGTTGGAGATGGTTCAGGATGCAATGACTTCATAAATGTCTAAGGCGGCTATTAAACCTGATAAAACACCATATTGAAGCTTGCTGTCCACTGTATGCAATCATGGCATCTATGCTTCCCAACCAAACAACTCAGGAGTACAAAGACCGTGTCTAATACGTTCACCTCTCTACACGAAGCCCAGGACTTGCCCATTCAAATGTTTGTAAAATTACTGAATGATCCTGCTTACTCTTTCACCTTCTCCAGCTATTCTGTATTACAAAATTACCTCACTCTTTCCCAACCCAATCAAAACTTCCACCTCCCTCAATACAGATGATCTCAAATTGATATGAGAAAAAAAAAAACTTTTGTTAAACAAATTAAAATACCTCTAAGAGGAGGTGAAAAATACTCCCATAAAAAGAACTTTCAAAATCCAAATGCACCGCCAAGCGGTAGAATTTTAAGAAGCATAAACCTGCTGAAACAAATGTAAAGAAAATATTCAGTACAGAAGGTCTTCTTTGAGGTATCTACCAATACAGCCTAACCTTCCCTAAAACTGTCCCCCGCAACATTAACACTTCCAGCCTTCCCAAACAGCCCTCGGTTATGGTTTTTACAGGTTCCCCTCTTTCATTCCCTTTTCTCAGACCCCAACAGTTTCCCCAACAGCATATTTTTAAATTATGCTTTAAAAATTAGGTTATTTGAAAATAACTTTAAATTTGGGGACTCATTCATATAAACTTTGATTATTCACAAAAATACCTACATTAATCTGTACAAAATTCACCATAAGGTTCTTATCAAAACATTTTAAAGATATGTGTCCAAAAATGTTGTTTTAGTCAAAAGACTAGTTTCCAAGGAACGATCTTCCTGAAAATGTGTTCATTTTAACCTTAAAAATCTGCCTTATTTTTTAACCACATACTTGATTTGTGAGAAATTTCTATTTCTACAAGAGGTTTCATTATCTGTTTTGCAATAGCATGGCCATCATGTTCAGGAAGCTGGGTTTTTTGAGTGGGTGAGTGTGAGGGAGGATTAAAGCAGAATTCTTAGAATCCATCTCTCTACCACTGGGACTTTCCTAGAATCTATCTACCTAAGTACTTCTTGGTGCGAGCATTAAGTTATTTCTGTATTATTTATGTAATTATTAAAAGGATGATAAAACTTTCAAGTAAGTGTGACAGAAAAGATCCTAGAAAATTATCACTAGCTACAACATAAAGATGCCTAAGGATGCCTACGCTTTGCAAAGAAAAACAGGAAGGGCTAAAATCCCACAAATAACACCAATGTTCTCCTTTTATCACTTAACAGTGAAAAAGTTTCATTGCTTAATAATGGTTGAAGTGAAGTGAAGTGAAGTGAAAGTTGCTCAGTCATATCCAACTTTTTGCAACCCCATGGACTATACAGTCCCTGGAATTCTCCAGGCCAGAATACTGGAGTGGGTAGCCTTTCCCTTCTCCAGGGGATCTTCCCAACCCAGGGATCAAACCCAGGTCTCCCACATTGCATGCGATTCTTTACCAACTGAGCTATCAGGGAAGCCTTAATAATGGTTAGAGATCATCAAAACATTAGACACCATCAAAACAAATCATATTTCATTTGCTTTGTTTTATTTGCTTTATTTTTCTGCTTTTTATTTCATTTTTTAGTATTTTTGTATTGTAGCAATCAATGCTGGCAATATCTAATAGCTAAATAAAGTCAACTTTCTACTATCTATCTATAAATAGATAAACCATTTCTAAGCTACAGTGACTAATCTAGAAGACAGTAAAAATAGGTGAAATTATTTCTCCAGTCACAAGGCAAAAACAGAAGAGGAATTTGGTCTCTGAATCTCTCTCCAGGAATTGGTTTCTAGAATCATCCTGCCAGTTTTATTTTTTAAGTCAAAGAAAATATTTATTCTGTAACTGTCTAATACATAACCTAACTACTATGTTCAAAAACTTTTGTATATTATGAATGAGCAAAGCGATTAGGGTAATTATGAAACAGCAAAAGGAAGCACACACGCACACACACAAAAATATTATGACTCATTAGACTAGGAAAATTGTTTAAAAGTAATTCTACAAGCTAATAGGATGTGATACTCATAACTTTCCCTGTGAATTAATACACAAACTATTCACACTTAGCAATATTAAGATAAAACATTCAAGAGAAGTTCAATTTTAAGGGACATCAATTATTCTACCTGAAAACATTAAAATGAGGAAGAATTTGAAATTGTTTAAAATTTATTTTTATTTGAATAGAAACTACAGATTTGAAAAGAGAATTATCAGTAGTTCTGTAAAATTTGTTCTAGCAAAACCACTTCAACTTGACAGTATTTTAAATTAAACTAAATCAAGCCTAAATATTTTTATCATAATCAAAAAATACATCTTTATTATACTGTCTTGACAGGATAACTGTGCATTTGCATTTTTTTTAAGTTCAATCAAATTCAAGGCATGAAAATTTACCAGCTTGATTTAATAAAGTGAAATCAGGCCACCCAGTGGTTAACATGATGTACTGCATACATGAATATTTTATTTTCAAATCTGGACTGCAACCTAGCATTATTATAGTAAGACAAACTGGACTTCATCTGACCATGAATAGCAATAATGAAATAAATCCTGAAGAGAGTTCTACCCAGCGATCCGTAAACAAAAACAATGCAAGAACATTTCTATTTTATTCCATTAGTGTGTGTATATTTTTAAATGAGAAAAGATGATTACAAAAAGTTCAAAATAGGAAATATATCAAAAGACTTATAGATTACAAAATCCAAACCTCTTATATTAAGAGACAAACAACTGGGATACAGAATTTACTTGCTTTCTCCAAACAATACTGCTAATTACAAAGTTGATTAAATATATCAGTTCTCATATTCCAGTATTCACCCACAACACCCATCTCACTAGAAGCAACGCAGTCAAATTGCTTCCTATGCACACACATACTCCATAGAAAAACATCTTCTGATTCAAGAGTTGGCTTTTGTCTTTCCAGTTTAATGTAGTTACCAGTCATCTCAAGAGGGAAAATCTGAATCTGTTACTACTTAAATACATCTTCTAGCTTCTAAACGACATTTTTTAAAGCTAATTTTTAAGAGTGGAACTGGCTTTTAAAATCTAAAATTACTTACTTAATACATAAGTATGGTTAAAAATCAAGTACACATTAATAACATATACACCAATTTTAGTACTGCCTGTAAATTATGTTATTAAAACCGCGAAGGGGACCTAAAACTATTTAAAGTCACAACACTAAATAAACTTTTTCCTGTATGTAAATCCAGACCAGAGATACTACAGCTATCTTAAACAATGATCAAAAGAGCTAACATCCTTCAGCTATTTCCCCTGAGGTAACAGTGTTTTTACTTTTTTTTTTTCAGATACAGGAAAGGTTATTACAGGATTTATGCCGGTAGTCTTATGCAAAACTTTTATACAGCAAAGTATAGAACTGTTTTCAATCAAACAGTTCAATGGTTGTATAGTGGAGACTTCAAAGTGACTGACTCACGTCCTTTCTCATTCAACTATAAATTAGATTCATATTTATCAGTAAGACGCTTAATTAAAGGCATGAGACTAGGCGTTGCCGAATAAATAAAATTATTTATCCTTCAAAACATTTCATATTCTATTATTTTCTAGAGCAAATAAGTAATATTTACATATACAAGAAATATAATTTATAGAACAAAACACATTCAAGGATGAAGACCCTAAGAAATACACCATTCAGAGATAATAGATCTCATCACATCTACCTGTATACTCACATAGGGAGTGTAGCTTCACTACATTTAACTACTCCAGACTTATGACTCTTTCAATCATTCTATAATACATTTCAATTAATTTATACAGTTGACAGGAATAAAAGTCAATAGTACAATTAATATTTAGATCTCAAGGCTCACAATATTGTCAATAAAACAAAATAACTTACACCAGCAAATTTATCATGAAATCACTTCCTTCTTAGCCTATTATCATGAAGCAGACACAAATTACAGACAGAAAAACTAACTGAAGAAGGCAGGGTTCTGACATTCAAACATCCATGTCTAATCATAACTAACTGCTGATGACAGCATTAGCCAAGAAACTGTTTCAAATAAGATTAACATCAATACGGACAAGTAGATAATGCCGCACACCGAATACAAACAAACTCCTGTTACTGAGTTGACAATATTGATTTGTCATCTTGCTTAATGAAGGTATGTTTAAAAATTCAGAAGAAAAGGCCTAAATCAATACTTCAGTAATTATAGTTATAGGAGCTTGTAATATCTATCTTTTCTGAAGACTGAGAAGTCAGTCAGGTCGTTGATGTTCTAGAGCAGTAATTCTCATCTGGGTGATTTTGCCCCCCAACAGACATTTGGTGGTAATGTCTGAAGACATTCTTTGATTGTCACACCTGGGGAAGTGAGGTGTTACTGGCATCCATGGGACAGAGGCCAGGGATGCTGCTAGACATTCTACAAAGCACAGGACAGCACCTCCCACTGCCCCCACCACTGCCTTCCCAATACAAAGAATTATCTGATCCCAAATATCAACAGTGCCTAGGTTGAAAATCCTCTTCAAGAGAAGTGTGTGTGTGTGTGTGTGTGTGTGTACATTTGTTCCACTTCAAAAGTTTGATCTATTCTGTAGTGGGTACAAAATAATAATCTAACAGGGACCTAATTACATTCTATGCTTTTTCCTGCAAAAATACCTTACATACAGCAGATGCTTAATAAATGAATAGAGCAACAAATACTATGGTGTGACTGATTGTTGACAATTTTTAACAGACATCTGCAATGAATGAAGTTACTACTAAATTTCAACTTGGGAAATACACCTCTGGTTGAGACTTTGAGGTTGTGGATCCAGATAAATAAAACCGTTTGGAAACGCTGTCAAACAACTTTTCACATTTATTGAATAATACTGACAACTAAAAGATACCCTAGTGTTTTTTGTCATATGAGTGATTCCTACACACTCAGTTTAGGAGTAGCTACTAGAGTGACCTTTAAATAAAACAGAAATGCATAAATTCATCCTAGCAAGTTTTCCAAAAACAACCACCACCAAAGAAGTGCCCTACCTCTATGCAACCCTCAGGTACAGCCAGAGTCCAAAGGACACACAAAATATTAAGTGTATCAAACACTCTGTTTTATTTTAAGATCAAGCTACTGGTGTTAACAGTGTGACATCTTCCCAGTAGAGGGACCATGGGTAAGGATATCACAGTAAACATCAAAAAAAGTACTCTCTCTTCAGCTGTTCCTCAGAGGACTTCCACACCTTTCAAGGCAGCAGAGGGGTCTCCAACCCAGGTGTATCACAGAGCCCCTGTTTGTAACTGGCTCAGGAATTCAGAGAGAAAGAGGCCCTCACAACAGCATTTTCAGGCCGACTGGGAAGGACACCACCACCTTCCGGTGAGGAGCGTATTCCCTGAAAGCGCACCGACTTACCTGACAACAAATCCCAAGAAGTGGCTGTGGGACAGTGGGGGGCTGGACGTGCGCTGTGGGGAGAATCGACTCCAAGGAGCCGCCTGGGCATCTGTTACTCCCTTTCTGAGTCCGAAATGCCCTGTTCCCCAACTCTCCACACGTCACGGCTGCGCTGCGGCCAGCGGGCCGAGGCGGCTGTAGGGGAGCGGGAAGGAAAACTTCTGCCCCGGCCTTGGAGGGTCTGGGGAGGCGCGGGGGAGAAACAGCGGAAAAGGAAAGGGAATCTGAGCCGAGGCTGTGCCCACATGCCTGGGCGAAAGGGATGTCACCCACCTGCGCGACCTCTTCGCCATCCTTCAAGTACCGCATAGGCGCGGGCTGGGCGGGGACGCGGGTCAGCCTCCTCCAGCCTCGGGCGAATGTTCCTTCTCCCCGATCCTCCCCCGCCGCTTCCCTCGCTCCCGCTCCAAGGCCGGCCGAGTGCGGAACGCAGGTCCCCGGCAGGGCAGGACGGAGGGGCGGACCGCGACCCGCCCCCGGCCCGCAGCGCCGCTCCTTAGCCCCGGCCCGGCCCGGTCAGGGAAGCCCCCAACATGTCAGCAGGAGCGCTCCCACCCTCCCTTGGCCCCTCCTGCCGCCTCTTAGCCTCCTCGCCTCGGTCCCAGCGCGGCTCTGCCGCGGGCGCCGACCCTCGCCCTCTCCCCGCAGCGGGCAGCTCTGCAGGGCTCGTAGCCTCCTGCAGGGTTTTGTCCGCACCGCCGAATCTCGCGCCCAGCCTCCCTCAAGAGCCGCCGTTTGAATCTGCGCACGCGGCCCCGAACCTCATTGGCTGTGGTGGCCGCACGCGAGGGGACGAAGGCGGGGCGGGGAGAGCGCGCGCGACTGAGGGCGGGGCTGGGGAGCTGGAAGCCGGGACTGGAACTCGCAGGAGTCCGGGAAGGAGCTGGGAGCCAGGGGGTGTGGCCGCAGGCCCGCCTCACAGGTCTTGCTGTGACAGGACACGGAGCGCGCCGAGCGCCGCACCCGAGGGGGGCGGGGCGCCAAGGACCGCGCGGGGCCTGCTGGGAAAGTGAGTTCCAGGCTCTCCGAGAGGCGTGTCCGGAAGCGGCGGCGAGAATCAAAGCTTCTCCCGGAGCGCGGATGATGCCTCTGGGTGTTGAGCAGTCCCGCTCACCGCAGCCTTCTCTCGGCCAGTTCAGTTCAGTTCAGTTCAGTCGCTCAGTCGTGTCCGACTCTTTGCGACTCCACGAACTGCAGCACGCCAGGCCTCCCTATCCATCACCAAATCCCGGAGTCCACCCAAACCCATGTCCATCGAGTCGGTGATGCCATCCAGCCATCTCATCCTCTGTCGTCCCCTTCTCCTCCTGCCCTCAATCTTTCCCGGCATCAGAGTCTTTTCCAATGAGTCAGCTCTTCGCATCAGGTGGCCAAAGTATTGGAGTTTCGGCTTCAACATCAGTCCTTCCAGTGAACACCCAGGACTGATCTCCTTTAGGACGGACTGGTTGATCTCCTTGTCTTTTCCAACACCACAGTTGAAAAGCATCAATTCTTCTGCGCTCAGCTTTCTTTATAGTCCAACTCTCACATCCATACATGACCACGGGAAAAACCATAGCCTTGACTAGACGGTCTCGGGGGCATCCCTCCTCACTAGTTAGGAGGCTGTCTTTGGATCTGAGAAAAACCTAACCGTAAAATTTGCGCGGCCGTTACTCTTTAAGCAAAAATGTGAGCTTTTTTTTTTTTTTCTTTTTGGCCAGACATCATAACTACTGATCTAGCGAAGACTCTGCAGCGGGAAGGAGCAGGAGTGTGACAGGTGAAAAAATTTTTGTTGGACACATGGAACTGGAAAGGGAAATAATCCGGGTCTGCGGCTGGCCTTCAAAGTACTTAATCTCCTATCCGACTCTTCGGGAAATAACTGCTGCGCTCGGTGAAGGAGCCCTGGTCCAGAAGTAGAATGCAGGAAGACAGGAGCGGACTGGGAATTTCGCCCAGATAAATGAGTAGTCAACGGTAGAAGGTGACCTTCTCTCGCAAGAGAGATGGGAGCAAGGCGGGAACTTCACTGCAGGACGTTCTAGCAGTTACAACTGCTCTAGAGGTTTCAAGTCTAACACCTACGAAATGCTCAATTCAAGCAGCATGAAAGTAGATTAACTACAGTAATGATTAGAAATGGTAAAGGATGCAAATTTGCAAGGTAACATGCTCTACTGCATAGAGCACGAAACCACATGTCAATATTGTAACAGACTTATATTTCGCTATTTTGAAATTTTACGCACCAAGTTTTGCAAATCAGAGATGCAGGTGCAAATGTGTACTAAGAAGAGCTTGCATGCACTACTTTCAAAACTGAAAGTAGTTTTTTATAGTTCCTTTTTCTCAAGGTATGGATTCTGGTAAGGTAAAACAGCCTTTCTTTCAAATCATTCCTTACTATGTCGCTGCTGCTACTGCTAAGTCGCTTCAGTCGTGTCCGACTCTGTGCGACCCTATAGACGGCAGCCCACCAGGCTCCGCCGTCCCTAGGATTCTCCAGGCAAGAATACTGGAGTGGGTTGCCATTTCCTTCTCCAGTGCATGAAAGGGAAAAGTTAAAGTGAAGTCGCTCAGTCGTGTCCGACTCTTAGCGACCCCATGGTCTATAGCCTACCAGGCTCCTCCGTCCATGGGATTTTCCAGGCAAGAGTACTGGAGTGGGGTGCCATTGCCTTCTCCGTACTATGTCGCTAGTTCACTTAAAAAAGAAAACCTAATTTAGAAAGTAATGTCTTTTGAAAACAATGTTTTCTTTACTCCTGGGCCATACATTACTCCGCTTATTTACATCCTGACAAGAAGCAGAGTTTCTGCTATATTTTAGGCTGTAGTCGGTTTTATACAGAATACTATTTTAGAGCTTGAAGAAAGTTATTTTAGATTTTGACAGCAAAGCGAATTCTTTTCATTTTAGAGATAGAGAAAAATATAACTCCTCAGAAAGGTAACATTGTAGATTCTTTTAAATTAGTTACAAAAAACCAAAATGTGGGCTTCAAGTGGTTCACTGCAAAAAATACTCAAAGATACCATAACCTGTGACTTGGTTTTTTTTATCAAAACTTATCTTTAATAAATAAATTTTATTTCTCAAAACTCAATAATGAGAACAGCAATAAAAAATGGGCAAACTATTAGGGCAGACACTTCACCAAAAGAGATATACAAATGGCAAATAAATAGCATGGAGAGGTGCTCCACATCATTAATCATTAGAGAAATGCAAAGTAAAAGCACAGAAGGTACCGCTGAACAGCTTTTAGAATGGGACAGGGAATACTGTACTAGTGTTGGTGGAAATGAAGAGGCTGAGCAAATAAAACTTTCATACATTGCTGATAGGAACGCAAATGAAACAGCCACTTTGGAAAACAGATGTTTACAGTGGCTTTATTTGTAATCACCAAACGCTGAAAACACAAGGAACACTGTCACACATGTACTCCTCAGCACCCTACGAGTTCGTTTTGAGTAGTCTGTATATGCTTCTCAAGTCTTTCCACAGAAGTATAGGGGAAAATACCAAACGGGACAAAGGCTGGGGACAAGTGCTGGAAATTTCCTTGAAAACTGTCTTAGTTTTAAAAACTCATTTGTAATGATAAAAATGAGTTTTAATTATGTACTTATTTACTTTCTCACTCCAAATCTTTAAATAAATCGCCTCATTATTATTAATAGTAAATAAATGAGCAGAAGGTACACCATCCTTATCCTTCACATGACTGTACCAGCTTCTTATCCTAGAAAGGACAAGTACTCCAACGATTTGCCAGTGTTAGTGTGAAAAGTTGATGCTAGTTTAATATAGTACCTAATACACTGTAGTTTCAATAGAGCTGTATCAACCATTTCCATGATTAGATTTTTGTCTATTGTTAGATTGTCCAGCCCCTAGAATAGTGATGCACTCAGATGCTCAATATAACTGCAAAATGAATGGAAAAATATAAATAAGTACATAAGTAAATATGCTTACTGGGATGCAAAAAGTACAAATTAAACCAGATTTGAAATACCATTTTATGACTACTAAGGTAGCAAAAATTTTCTAAATCCTGTCAACAAAGTTTGAATAATTCTTTGATGTTAGTATTGAAACTGGTGTAATCCTTTTGGAAAGCAATACAGAGCAAAAGCCATAAATGTGTGCACAGCCTTTGACAAAAATTTAGCTTTAGAATATAATTCAATACAAGCAAAAAAGATGGGCTTCAATGCTAATAGTAGTATATTCCATTAGAACCCCAGTTTGGAAGCATTCACATTTTTAGACTAGTTTAAATGGTTCATCGGCAGGAAAATAAATAAATAAATTGCACAGCCAGTAAAAAATAGTGTAATATTAAGGCAGCGCCATTAAACAGCTATTACACTACTAGGCCCTCCTTGGTGCTTCACATGCATTAGTCTTAGGTAACATCCACAATTGCTATAATCGTAACAACCCTATGAGATAGGTACTATTATTTTCATCCACTTTATAAATGAGGAAAATCGGGTACCAAAAGGTTAATTTGTCCAGGGACATACCTTGACAGAACCAAGATTTAAATTAGAACCCAAACTCTAAATCACTCTACTACCTTAATATCTATGGGCATTCAACTATAAGTATAGTGTAGGTGTAGAAACAGTGTGATGTAGTGCAAAGAAATAGCAGCAGAACTGTATAATTAGTATGACATCATTTACATAAACAAAAACTCAGGGGAGTGTATATGTGAATATGTGTCTAATAGTCTAGAAGGCAATCTGTGGAGCTCTATGGAAATCACTCCAAACTGTTGAACAGTGTTTTATTTTGCAGAGAGGAATGAGACAGGAACAGAACAGGCTTTAACTTTTTACCACATGTACTTTTGTATGATTTGACTTTGTTTTTAATCATGAATTCATGTTTCTTTTTTAATTTTTAAAAAATTAGTTCATGATAAACTGTAAAAATTGCTGAAAATCCTAGAAAGAAATAGAACACATATGGTATATAAAACTTGTTCCAGTATTGATAATACTAAATAAGCAAGCTTTGGCAGAATAATGAAACCATATATTATGTATTCGATATGAAAACCAAATTAGGTTTAGAACTCTATTTTGAGGGACTTCCCTGGTGGTCCAGTAGCTAAGACTATGTATTCCCAATGCAGGGGCCTAGGTTTTATCCCTGCTCAGGGAACTAGATCCCACATGCCACAACCAAGAGTCCATGTACCGCAACTAAGACCTGGTGCAACCAAATAAATATTTTTTTTAATCTGTTTTTAATATGTAAATGTATTCTGTACAACATCTATCTCCCCACTTTACATTTACATTACAAATCTCTACTGTACATTTAGGGTGCTATTTTAAATGGAAGTTATAAATAGAAACCATACTAACATAAGCAGCCAGAGAATTCTTAGTTTGGCTTTTAAAGGCAAAAATAAGGGTGGTTGAACTGCAAGAAAGAAATACTATAAAGAAAAAAAATATTTTAAAGTATCCCAGTTTCAACTCCATATTCCTTGCTTCTATCCTTTTCTGGTAGATAGAATAATGCCCCCCTACCTCCCAAATATGTCCACCTCCTAACTCCCAGAACCTGTGAGCATATTACCTTAATGGCAAAAGAGTCTTTGCAGATGTAATTAAAGATCTTGACAGAGAGTTTGAAATATCTACATGGACCCAGTGTAATCACAAATGTCTTTTAAGAGTAGAGGATGTAAGCAGAAGAGTCTGAGAAATTGAATATGTTATGCTGTTAGCTTTAAAAATGAAGAAAAGGGTCATGAGCCCAGGAATGCAGACAGCTTCTAGGAACTAGAAAGTCAGGGAAACAGATTCTCCTCGAGCCTCCGGAAAGGAACACAGCCCTGCTGACACCTTGATCTTAGTCCAGGGACATGCTGTTTGTACCTCTGATCTCCAGAACCTTAGAATAATAAGTTTGTATATTGTTTTAAGCCACTAAATGTGTGGCGATTTGTTAGAGCAGCAGTAATACAATAAGAGAAATAAGAAACTACCTGCTCTGAAATTTTCGACATTTTTGACCTAGCATAATAAAAATAGTGCTTTCTCTTCAAAAAGTAATCTTTCACCGTGTGTAAATTTTAGCCCTTACTTACAGCAAATGAGCCTACTAGCTGAGGATTTTAAATGAAACAGGAATCCAAGTTAAGGGAGAGGGTACGTCCCAAAGGGAAGTGAACTTAGAAAATTTTGGGACATTTTTGGTGATTGAAGGTCATTACTACCATTCAGACTGCCAGGCCTAGAAACAGAAGAATGAGACAGTGCACAAGGAAAAATTATGTTGCGTTCCGGTCAAAGTTCAAACAGGCAGTTAAGTGGAAAACCTGATAATTATTTAAGCCTGGAACCAACTCCTTTTTACTTATAAACACAAGTATTCAAAGTATCGGGGGATTTTGCACTCTTTTACAATACACTGACTATATCCAGAAGCACAACTGCTATGTAAACCAGGGCAAGACCGTATTTTACTTTATTTAGACTTGAGTTGTTGGCCTATTTTAGAAAATCATACCAGTGAAGGTATTAAGACACTCAAGATTAAGACACTAATACAGCCCACCAATATCTATTTGCAGCTATTGTCTACATATATATCAGTTGGATTAGTTGTGCTTCAGAGAGGTTTTATTCTAAATCTTTTGTTTCTCATATTATAGGTAGAGCAATCAGTTGGCTTTTTAAATTATTTGAATTTTATTTCAGTAGGATATAAGGACTAGAATATATTATTATAAAAGGTGGATACTGGCTCCAGGAGGGTTGAATATATTGATCTAAATATTATCTGAAATCCATCCATATTCCTCTTGTATCTGCAGTATTTCATTCTTTCCTTTCAGTCAAACATTTTGTGGTGGGGAGGGAAGCTCATATTTCTTAAAAGGTGTCTTGACTTCACTACCCAAATAGTCTTAAGTCTTTTTACTTACCACCATCATGCCATTGAAATTGTGGCTGTAAAAGTCACCAACCCCTATTAAAACCAATGGACACTTGAAAGAAATCTGTTTTGCCTGAACTTTCTATATGATTTGACGTCATTACTCCCTTTTGCTTGAAACTTTGGAAGGTATGGGCTCATACCCACGTCATTTGTGTCATCAGCACATGCCATCAGCGAGTGAGACCACGATGACACAGTCACCAGAACAAGAAAGTAACAACTGTTAACAGCTTGTAGTAGAAATGAAGGTCTTCAGAGACTCCATGACTCGCCTTACATCAGAATGTGTTAGTCACAGAGCACAGACTGTCAGTTCAGATTTCCAATGTTGCGTGTGGTCATAAAGCTCTTGCCTAAAAATTGAAACACATAACCATTCAGTTTTTAGCTCATTAATTATATGCCACAAATAAAGCAAGGTTTAACATAATGTTATGCCCTGAAAGTGAAAGTGAATTTGCTCAGTCGTGTCCGACTCTTTTGTGACCCCATGGACTGTAGCCTACCAGGCTCCACTGTCCACGGCATTTTCCAGGCAAGAGTACTGGAGAGGGTTGCCATTTCCTTCTCCAGGAGATCTTCCCAACCCAACGATCAAACTCGGGGCTCCCGAATTGCAGGCAGACTCTTTACTGTCTGAGCCACCAGGGAAGCCCTAGGTATGACTTATCCCATTTAAATGGCAACTGAGCTCTTGAGTTACTTTGATGAATAAATAACAATAACAGCAAACATTTTACAGTTTACTATATGTCAGTGAAAGGTACTCTGCTGCTGCTGCTGCTGCTAAGTCGCTTCAGTCGTGGTCCGACTCTGTGCGACCCCATAGACGGCAGCCCACCAGGCTCCGCCATCCCTGGGATTCTCCAGGCAAGAATACTGGAGTGGGTTGCCATTTCCTTCTCCAGTGCATGAAAGGGAAAAGTGAAAGTGAAGTCACTCAGTCGTGTCCGACTCTCAGCGACCTCATGGACTGTAGCCTACCAGGCTCCTCCGTCCATGGGATTTTCCAGGCAAGAGTACTGGAGTAGGGTGCCATTGCCTTCTCCGAAAGGTACTCAGTTGTGTCCAACTCTGCAACCCTGTGGACTATACAGTCTTTGGAATTCTCCAGGCCAGAATACTGGAGTGGGTAGCTGTTTCCTTCTCCAGGGGATTTTCCCAACCCAGGGATCAAACCCAGGTCTCCCACATTGCAGGCAGATTCTTTACCAGCTGAGCCACCAGGGAAGCCCTTACTATATGTCAAGCACTGTTCTAATCATCTGATATGTGTTCACTGGTTTTATCCTCACAAAAACGCCAGGAGCAGGTATTATTATCCTCCCAGAGAGGAAACTGAAGCACAAGGGTCACATAGTAAAGAGTTGCCAGGGCTCAGATCTATAAGGCTATTCACTGACTACTAAGTTAAACAGTCTAACAAAATGGACATTAAGCATATACCTTAAAATTTAAAATATCAGTTGTGTTGTTAAGCTATACAAGTGTTATTTAATACTATTTTCTATATTTTCCTTCATTACCTCTAGCATTAAAAAACACAAAAAGAAGTTCTCTCTTTATTAGAACATCTTTAACAGATGTGATTTGTTAAATCATGGGATTTATTAATCATGTGATTCAGTAAGCATCACATGACCTAATTATGTAATATGTCTAAGGAAACTTTGCTTGCTCTTTTCTAATTGGATCCATTTCATTTGCACTGAAATCTGCATTAAGGGGAGAAATCACTGTCCCTATATGATATTCCACTGAAGGAAATTTTTTTCAAAAAAAATTTATTACACTAAGAATTCCTTTATAAAACTAAACTATATTTTCATGCACTTTAATAATTAGGTATGATTCCAGGAAACTAAAGAATAAAAAATTAGCTTAAAAAGTTAATATGGAGAAGTTGAGGGGGAAATCAGTATGTATTATAGTTTTATTACTGATATAAAACTTTCAAATACTGTACAGTGAGGTGTGTTGTAAACTCTATATAGATATGATGCACTATTACCAATTATGAATCAAGTGTAATATATACAGCAATCACAAAATCAGAAAATAATGGATAACAGCCAGTGCCTTAGGGATGGTAGAACATCTATACTATTTTATTCAGCAGTTAAAGCACTTGCTACTTAATTTTTTCTAAATATTTACACTATTACACTTATTTTTACATATTCTAAATAACATTTCCCTCCAAAAAGCAGATCCTCCAGCTCTTGGCACTAATTCTCAAAGTCAAATGAACCTAAAAATACTGACAACCTTTTCAGGCTTTTATTGCTCTACCACAGGCATAAAAGCTCAGGAAGGGACTTGTGCATTCTAAAGAAAAGTATGCAATACCTTAAAATTTCAAATACTAAGTAATTGATACTCACAAGCACATAACATCAACTAAAACTTTTTACTAGTTTTCCTTTTCTTTTACAAGAGAATAATCATCATATTAATATTATACTACAAAAGCATGTAGATTTCATAATTTAAAAAAATTAAATGTCAGATATACAAGTAATGGCATTTTCTCCAATAATTCACAATTTTTACAATTTCTGCTATTTTGGAACAAACATTAAAATTCCCACGATTTAAGTATCATTAAATATGAATTGAAACACTTAGCGTCTCAAAGAGTTATTAAGAATGGCAGAACTTACAATTAACTATAAATCTTACATTGGTAATATAGCTCCCCTTTTGTTAAGTAAACATTCTACTGTGGTGTTTTCAAGTGAATACTTCTGGTTTGAAAAATTATATTGTGAAGAGCCTGAGGTTATGCAGTTTTGTTAAATTACATGATAACCTTGAAATGTAGGATTTATCTATACCCCAGCTTAGAGTATGTATCTCACTATTAATCTTATAAAAGGTGATTTTAAAGTCATATTAAGATGAGTGGAGTTTAATTCAGTTCTGCAAAAGCTTTTATGAAAGTCTTAATATGGAAACTTTGTTCTGAGAACCATGAATCTTAAATTCTGCTCTGTGGTATTTTATGTATTGGCCAATTAAAATTCTTGTTGAAAAATCAAAACAAAATGGTAATGATATTCTGAAATAAACATTTATATTGTCACTGTATTGACCAAAGCTTAAAGACAGAAATTACAAGTTTATTTCATACCTAAAGGTTAGTTATTAGTGAGGTCTACATTTTTTAGAGAAATGTTCACTAGCAGCCAGTTAGTAGTTAACTACATAAAATAATACTGTTATAAATTCTGTATTTAGTAGCTAACATGTGATGTCAGTACAATTCTCAAAAACCTGTCATTAGTAGTGAGTTGCTAGCAAGTGATCTTCCCTGAGGTAAGAGATCATATGCAAAAGTTTGCTAATTTCCGATAAAGTTAGATTCTTAAAACTAATGGCAATAAGGACCTGTGTGGCTGGGAACCATAGATGCATTTCAGATTGATATCTTAATTGCAAGCAGTAGTCTTGATTGCAAAAAAACCAAACTAAAACTCATCAGAAGATTTAAAGCAAATTTCACAGTCAATAGCACTTGCTAAACGTCTCAGGTCTTTAGCTTAACTTTTCCAATAAAATACCTGAAATACAGTGAAAGGAGGGGAAAATGGGCCTTAGACTTGCTCTTTAGTTCCTGAGTAACCCTTCCCTGGGTGTTCATTATATTCTAGCTCATAATATTTGACAGTGTCTTGTTTTCTTTGATTTCAACCAGTTTCTCACACCAGTATTCTAGACACATCATCTTCAACTCTACCTGGACTGTGGGTCATCAATTCAATCTTGGTTTGACTAACTATAAAATGGATTACTGAAGAAAAACTTTACAGTTACACTTCAACTTTCAGTTAAACACTGCAAATATAACTATAGGATTGAATTAGAGTCATTATGTTACATGGAGAGCGAAGAAAATATTTTAACTAATTTATGATCCCCAGTTTAGACTCAAAGTTGTGGCAATCACAAAAGGTAGTTCTAAAAATCATTCCTGTAATTTATGTATTTGATGATGGTAACCATATGGAAGGACAAATAATGATAGTCTAGAACTTAAAGAAATCCTAAGACTTTTTTGTGAAGATGACTCCTGGCCCACTTCTCAAATCCATTAATTCCTGCAGCCATATTTCAGTTGATTTAAAATGTCAAGAAACCTGACCGTTCTCAGCATCAAGCCTTTTATTCTTTATCAAGGGAGAACCCAAACTATTATTAAAATATTCACACCTAAACCAGCTTCTAAACAGCACTGCCGTAGCAAGAGAAATTAATACTGTTGTCAGAGATTAAGCCTGCCTTCTACTGTCCATGGGCGCATTCTAACTTGACTAAAGGGAGATTTAATAGGGAGATAAAATGTGTATCTGATGTTTTTACTTTATGCTATGAAATGTATTTGTCAGTTATCAAACATACTGAGCCACAGGTGAAGAAAATATGTTAAAGAAAAGGTGATTATGTCGTTTACCTGGAAGCAATGCCTTTGTTTGTGAAACAGTTTTCCTGTATTTAAACTGAAAAAAAAAGGGGAGGGGTGTGTTCAGTGGCTGAAAAAGCCAAAAATAATTATAGTGGTTAGTGATATCTGTAATTTTTAAATTTAATACAGAGAAGTCACCTGCCCTAACTAAATGGGAAATACTATTTGGTAGCCACAGTTCTTTATGTAAAACTAATACACAACATAAAAGTTCTAAAATTTCCTTCTATTTATAGAAATACAGAAAGGTATTTGAAAGTAAATTTAGAAGAAGAATGGAGATAAAATGTGATTTTAAACAGGTTATGTGATAAAACTAACTCAAATGTGTATCTTGCTCAGATATCACCTGCAAAGTGTCTAGAGTCTCCATTCTTTCCCTATTTAAAATGGAGTAGTTCGTTTAATAAGTCGATTCAGGCAGAGATATTTTCATAGAAAGAAACCAAAACCTCCCTTATTTGGAAACACAAGTACTGTCTATATTCCTTATGAGTTAACAGACTGAGATTTTCAAACACCCAATAATATACTTTCTGATGTACATTTTCTTAAAATGCAAACGGTCCTGCATCTATCACACGGGCAAACAGAGACAGCCAGGCTTTGAATGCTCTAGATAAGAGATTGTATTAGTATACATTTTGTCTTTCATCCATTTAAATTCAACTTAATCTCAGTGAACAGAGGAAAAAGATGGATTAACGTGTACATTTCAGAATACAGATTTGCAGAATAGGATAAAATAGTGCGATGCCAACCTCAGGATAAACATTCTTTAAGGAGTAAACATGAAAGCTGCTTCTTGAGGAAACAGGCACTAAAGGTTTGATGAATACACTATTCAAGCAAATGCCCAGTTGATCAGGGTATGATGCAGTCAAATTTGTATCCAAATCCAAGTGAGGCTAACAAATGAAGAAAATCTAATGGATTCTAAGGGGAAAAAAAGGAAACATTTTTGGTTCAGAGGGGCTCAAAGACATTTAGCATATACAAGCTTAAATACCATTGATCAAAATTGTAGAACAATGTAACCCATTCATAAAGATAAATTCTTATTTATAAATTCTCTGTGAATCTGACAAACTCTGAAAATTAGAGATTAACTACTGCTACCATTATTGTTTTTATTATTTTTCTACCACACTTTGCAATCAACTTTTCTGCAAGATTAAGGAACAAAAATTTGGTGGTACTTGACCAGGCCAGGATTCAAAATAATGGTAACATATTATCAACACCAGAGCACACAATTGGCTGTGTTGGCTCAGAAAGCAACATTACTGAATCACATTGACTTTATCATTCTAGACTAGATACTTTCCCCCAAGCTTGCTCAAATCAGCAAAATGTTACATATCATTACACTACATTCTCAAGATATTTTCACCAAGAATACATATCTCTATGAATGTGTTTACGTTCACAGAAATGTCAGGATCCGTGTCTAACATATCCTTTATGAATTTCAAGATACAATTTAGTTCAGATAACCTTCAAATTCACATAAATCCTTTGACACACTAATAAGTATGTGGAATGGTTATCCTGATGACATCAACATTAGCAAAATCTTATTTTCCCCCAGTTCTAGCTTTTTCAGAAAGCAAACAGATACAGCAAGAGAATCTTCATGTTTGCAACGTTAAGACTTTCATGGAATTAAAATTACAAAGAACTTCCAATGAACCACATATATGGAAGTAACTCATTTTAGCAGATCTAATAACTATTTTACAGGAATTCAGAGCCAGCCTGGGCAGCAGTATATTAAAAGCTATTGCCAATCACACACTTGCTATCATGCACTGAATAACAAGATATAATCTTTGAATTATATACGTACAAGATTTTTTAATGACTAATCAAGTTATGTGGCCCAGCCAACAAATATTACATATTCACAATAAACATTCTGCCTTTATTAGCCTCTAATTAAATCAAGAGTGATCCATTGGCTCAGTTGTGTTCGTCATTTCAGCATCTTGACTATCCATCTCTTCCGGCTCCTCCACAGAACTTCCCTTTTGTGCTTCTGAACTTGCAGTGAATGCTGCTTCCAGTGCCTCTGCCACACAGCCGTCAGCTGTTTCTATATTCAAATTTTCAGCGTCACCAGTTAGAGGAAAAGATTCAGTTAAGCCGGTCTGAAGACTCCCAGACTTCACAGAAGAACTCACAGCTTCCACTTTCCTTTGAGGAGGATCAGATGGTGACTGCTCTGTACTTTGATCCCGCAAGTGCTTGTCCATCGACGCCTGAATAGAAGACACCATTTCCTGCAATTTTTTCCGCTGGGCCTCAACCATATCGGGATCAAGCTGCCTGCTGTCTCTCATTGTAACTACTCCAGGAGCTATTCGAATAAGCTCACTGTTACTAGGAGCAGCTGTGAATACAGAAGGCTCTGTTTTAACGGAACTACTACTAAAGTCTGTCCCTGTCATATGCTTCCTTACAACTGGAGTCTCCCTGGCTCTTGGGTCAAAGTGTGGGGTACTGGATGCAGTTCCTAGAGAATGCCCTTTCCCCTGAAAGGCTGTTACATTGTGAAGCTGCTCGGATTTCTTTTTCACTACTCCACCACTACCTAGTTTTAATAACCCATGTGAGGGGCTTGATTCCCTACTTCTTGTAGTAGCCTCTGCTCGAACCTGACTTACAGCCTCTTTAACTAAATCTTCAACATCAGGACCAATGGGAAAATGTCCTGCAGCGTCCACACACAACTCCAGTCTATCTTCAGAAGCATTATAGACAAAGGTTTTGCCAGGTAGATGTGGGAAAGTACAATGCTTGCCATCAGCCATACCTTAAGAAAGGAAAAAGAATTTAACACATTAAAATCTTACTTTAAAGGTGGAGTAAAGCCAATTATAATTGAAAGAGTAAATCTCCAATAGCAATTTACAGGTAACACCTTTCAAAACGAAATTAATTAGCAAATAATTTACTATACTTATTAACAGAATTTAATACATTACAAAAAAAAAGAAATATCACTATAAACCTTAAAGTAGTTCCCCAGAGGGTTTGAAAAATATATATCATTAACCTATTACAAAGTTAGGAAAGTTAGTCTTGAAACAAACAGCTGAGTTTAATAAAAAAAAAACACTAGCAATAGTGTTAGTAAAGCATTTGCTTCTAGTAAAGCAATAAGAAAATTGACTTTCATTTAATAAAATTCAAATTATAAACTTTAAAAATTCCTATAAGGGCAAAGTGTTATATACACATGTTGCATAATACTGACTTAAAAATCATAGTAACTCTATTAAATTACAGAATACCAGAATAAAAAGTTTCCTCTGTGTGTATATATGTATTTTTCACAAATCTAAAAAGTATGTACTTTCAAAATAAGATATTCCATAATTAAAGTAGTCGATATGGGGGCACATTTAGGAAAGTTAACATTAAGGCTTAAGTATAATTGTAAGACTTAAGTATAACTGCAAGAATTGACAACTGGTCACAATAAATTAATAATATCTTCTTCAACTCCTTTGAAATAGCTGTATTTCATGTTACAACTCGTATTCTTCTCTGGCAGATGAGAACCACCAAAATAAGAGTGAGTTGTCGATGCTCCTCAAATGGCCCAGTGTGATATCCTTTCTCATAGTCAACTGATGCAGCAGTAGAGGGTAAGAACTTTAAAGCAGGCTTCCCTTCATTTTCCAGCTGAAGCGTTTGGTCTCACTATGTGGTATTTCAAACGTTTACACTTTTTCCAGCCTGGGCATAAAAAAACCTGCATGTGTGTTTTAAGCTATCCAATATCTTTTTACATGTTAAGTTTGTACACTGTAAGTATACTCCAAATATGCAAAAATCAGGGTTTTCAAATTTTATGAAACCATAGATTTTTCTATGTTTAAAAAAGTGAAATAGAGAATTTATAATAATATATGGGTATGTTTATGTTTATAGCAAAATATAAAGGCAAAAGCAAACTAGTTTAAAATGAAGGAGACTGTTAGCAAGTACTATGGAAATTCAGAGAGGGGAAGGATGAGTGATATGAGGGGAAGGATGAGTGATATCTGGAACGCTTTGTGGGCATTAGGTAGTCTTAGAAGTATTAACAATAGTTTCTTCCTTTCTGAAAAAAGCTACAGAATAAGAGTAAGTTCAAATAAACATTCATTTTGGTGGTAAGTTAAAGATCCAACAAGAATTTCCTCTTAGCAGAACAACATTTTTGGCAGAGAGAACTGACAAAAATAGATGGACAAACTTTAAAATCAGAGATGTCTAGATCGTACCTTTCAGAGTACAACCCTGAAATCAGTTTTACCTTCTACCAATCCCCTACCTCAGAGATCTGTAAACCATGGCCCAGAAAACAAAGGTAGCAAAGAAGAAAGACTTTTGAATTTTAAGGCCAGGGGTTCCCCGAGGCAAAGGTTTTACACAATTATTTCAACAGATAACAGCTAATGAGTCTCACTATGTGCCAGGAACTAAAGTAGACCCTGAAGATTAAAAAATAAAATATAGTCCTTAGGAGATGGATATAAATAGATAATTATAACACAATCAGGTAAGTGTAACAATGACAGTACTTAATTCACTAATTACTTGAGGATTCTATAACTCATGCAAAGCACATACCACAGTGCCTAATATACATCAGGCAGTCAATAGTTTTAATTTCCCTTGGATCAAAAAGTTTTGTAATTGCTTCCAGGTTTCTACTGTGAAGCTTTCCCTTGGCTATTCCTGGAGAGAATCATAGCCCCAACACATTTATCACAATATTACTTAACAATGAAACAATGGAAACAATCTAAGCTTTCAACAAGAAGAGAGGGGTTAAGAGAACTGCAGTCTATCTACCTAACAAAAGAAATATGCAGCTACTAATACTGATATAAATAAGTAACCTATGATGCCTTAGATACACAGTAAAATATGCATGATGATAAAATAGCAGGAAAGTACTGCAATTACAATCATGCCAAAAAATGTATGTATAAGAGGAATATTTAGCAATTTTAGGTCATGTTCCCCATTTCTATACTTTCTAGACTTCTTACACTGTTAAAAAACTTTAAAATATGTATCAAAAAATCAATGCAAATACTGTGTTGTGATTAAACATAATCATTTAAGCTTTACATAACTTACGTAGTCCTCTGAATTTTAAGAATCAAGGTATATTAAAATTCCTATATCATACATATATCAACAATTCCATTGGACATATATACCAACAGACATGTATAATAATATTTATAGCTACATTCTTTCTTACATCAAAAAACTGGAGACTACCTAAAGTGATCAGAACGGATGAATTATATTAAAATGATAATAGAATACTGTGCAGCAGTGAAAATGAACAAACTAGTTGAGACCATGAATTTGAATGAATCTGAAAAAAAGAGCTGCATAAGAGAAAGTCACAGAGAATGTACACAGCATAATTCCATTTTTGTAAAGTCCAAACAAAACACTAAACACTGTAAGGTTAGATACCTATAAAAGTATTAAAACTAAATTTGCCATTCATCTCTGCATTTACCTCTGTATAAACTCTGCAAGGAAACTTACTATGGTTTAAGCAAATTACTTTAAAAACACCTTTCCAAACATAAAGACTAGGAATATTAAAAGCTGATTTGTTATATTAGGCAATATGTCTGTTCAAACATAGATACAACCATCTATTTGTTAAAAGTGGATTTAAAAGTAAGAGATTTATGCTCTTTTCCAGCTTTTCGAGGGTAGGGGTGTATGTTTCGGGGGTGAGGAGGGCATGATACACTTTGAGTCTTTGCTCACGGGATGAGGATAATGATCTGCCAAATGAATCTGTCCTAAAAATACAGATAACATTTTACAAATATCAGATGAAATTATATTTGAAAGGTAAAATAATTTTCTGATGGTGGCCCATTTCAAATGGCTATGTGATAGTCAAAAAAATTTTAAATAATTCTGCAAATTACAGCTGGGATTAGCTAAGTAATTATTAGGTACCAGGCCATTGGCTAACTGCTTTATGTGCACAACCTCATTTCATCCTAGTAACAATCCCGAGATTATCACACCCACTATACAAACAAAGACACTGAGGCTTAGAAATCACACTGGACTAAGCAGTAGAGACAAAATTTGACATTAGATGTTCTTACTCCAGAGCTCTAAACTACCTCCTAATAAGAATAAACACCACAGGTAACATTTGAAAAATATAATGACTCTACTGACATCTAACCCACACACAATTCACCCATTTTTAAGTGTATAGTTGAATGTTTTTTTTAGTATATTCAGAGTTGTGTAACCATCACCACAATCACTTTTAGAATATTTTCATCATCCCAGAAAGAAACCCTGAACGCATTAGCAGTCCCTCCCATTTCCTTCCCTGATCCCATTCCTGGATCCAGGTAACCATTGACATATTCTCTAGGTTGGTCTATTCTGTCATTTATATGACTTTTTGTGTAAGTGAAATAATATAGTATATGGCCTTTTGTTTCTGGCTTGTTTCATGTAGCATATTTTTAAGGTTCATCCATGTAGACTGAACCAATACTTCATTCTTTCTATTGCCAAGTAATATTTCCTTGTATATATATGCCATATTTTACTCATCTAATCATCAGCTGACAGACATTTGCATGCTTTCCACTTCTGACTTTTATGAATAATGCTATTATGAACCTTGGTATGCCAGTTTTGTGTGGACAGTGTTCATTTCTCTCAGGTACACACGTGAAAGTGAATTGCTGGGTTGTACAGTAACCCCATCTTAAATCTTTTGAAGAAACTGCCTGACTTTTTTCCCCAAGCAACTATATACCATTTTACATTTCCACCACAATTTCCTTGCCAATAGTTCTTATTATCTGTCTTTCTGATCACAGCCTTACTAGTGAGTGTAAAGTACTACCTCATTGTGGTTTTGATTTGCAATTCCCTATGGTTAATGATGTTGAGCATCAGTTCATGTACTTATTGGCCATTTGTATATTTTCTCTGAATAATGTCTATTCAGAGTCTTTGCCCATTTTTAATCAGGTTGCGTGTCTTTTTACTGCTCAGTTCTTCATATTTTGGATACAAATCTATTACCTGATAGACAATATTCAAAATCTTCTCTCACTCTGTGGGTTATTTCACTTTCCTGTTGGTGTTCTTTGCAGCACAAAACTTTGCTTTTTATTTATCTACTTTTTTCTTTTGTTGCTTGTACTTTTGGTGTCATATCTAAGATTTTGCCTAATCCAAAAGCAAGATGCTTTATGCCTCTGTCTTCTTCCAAGAGCTTTCTAGTTTTAGCACTTATACTCAAGTTTTTTTACACATTTTGAGTTAATTTTGTATTTGGTGTGAGGCAGAGGTCAAACTTCATTCCTTTACATGTGGACATTCAGCTCTCTCAGCACCATTTATTGATAAAACTATTCTTTCCCCCATTAAATTGTCTTAGCATTACAGCTAACATTTTTAAAATAATTTCAAACTGAAAACAAAAAACTATTTAGAAAACAATCAAGAGAATCATCCTCACACCACCCACCACAACCCTCCTACACACAAAAAACAACTGAGGGGAGTTAGTTTCAGTTCTGTGAAAGACACTGCATACGGACCCCAATTACTGGGATCCTTATGATCAATTACAATTAAATAATAACTTAAAAAAAATATTAACTGGTATCAATATATTTCAAAAGGTAGAAAGATGTGACAGCTGAAAAGTTAAAAAGAAAAGGATGCCAGAAAAAAAGAGGGGAGGAAGGGGGATGCTCAGAGAGAAATCTATAGCTTTAAATGCTTATAGTAGAAAAAAAATTTTATAATCAATAATCTAAGCTTCTACCTAAATAAGCTTGGAAGTACAAATTAAATCCAAAACAAGCATAAGGAAGGAAAAGTTATACATTAACAGCACAAGTCAATGAAAATGAAATCAGGAAAATACAGAGAAAACCTATGAAACCAAACCTGTTTCTTTAAAAAGATCAATAAACTGATAAATCATTAGCTGGACTGGTCAGCAAAACAAGAAAGGCAGAAACTGCCAATATCAGAAATGGCAGAGCTATAGGCTTTACAGACATTAAAAAGACAGTAAGGCAGTATTATAAAAAACTTCATGCCAATAAGACTGCTAACTTAGATGAAATGGACAGAATTCTTGAAAGGCGAAACTAACAAAGCTTACTCAAGAAAGGGATTAACCTGAAGAGCACTTTATTAAAGAAATTAAATTCACAGTTAAAAACTGTCCTATAAAGAAAACTCCGAGAACAGATGGGTTCACTGGTTAATTCTACCATTTAAGAAAAAAAATAATATCAAAGCTATAACACTTCCCAACTCCATTTTCTGAAGCCAACATTACCCTGATTAGTCATTACAAGAAAACAAGAAAACGAGATGGTTAGATGCCATCACCGACTCGATGGACATGAGTTTGAGCAAGCTCCGGGAGTTGGTGATGGACAGGGAACCCTGGCGTGCTGCAGTCCATGGGGTTGCAAAGAGTTGGACACAACTGAGCAACTGAACTGAACTGACAAGAAAACCATATACCATTATGCCTCATGAATATGCTCACAAAAACACTCAACAAAATACTTGCAGTTGGAATCCAGAATGTGATGTTGGTTCAACATTCAAAAATAAATCAATGTAATTCACACTATCACCAAACTAAAAGAAAAGCCTTAAAATATTATTTCAATAGATGCAGGGAAAGAGCATCTGATAATATTCAACATCCATTCACAATACTAAGAAATCATCAATAAACTGATAAGGGCATTTCTGAAAAACCTACAGGTTTGAATGCTTTCCCCCTTAGACCAGGAACAAGGCAAGAATATCCACTCTCAACCCAAAATACAGTAATCAAGACTGTGGTATTGGTGGAAGGAGAGACATACAGATCCACAAAATAAAAAAGAGATCCTAGAAATAGACTCACGTGAATAAGGTCAACTGATTGCTTTAAAAGTAACTTTACTGATTATATGCTGTATATAATTCACCTTTTTCAAGTGTCTAATTCATGGTCAATTGATTTTTGATACAAGTATCCAATAATTCAGTGTATAAAGTATACCTTTTCCAACAAATGGTGCTGGAGCAACTACTGGATATATACACACACAAACAAAATGAACTTTATCTCATACCTTACAACATATTAAAAAAATCAATTCAAAATGGATCATATACCTACATTTAAAATTAAAACTATAAAACTCCTATCTATAAGAAAATACAGAAGAAAATTTCTGTGACTTTGGATTAGGCAAAGATTCAAAGACACAAAAAGTATGAATCACAAAAGACTGTTAAATTGGTTATCAAAATTATAAACCTTTGATATTCAAAAGATAATGGTGAGAGAATGAAAAGACAGGTTATAAACTGGGAGAAATATATCCAAAATATCTATCTGATTAATGATGTGTGCCCAGAATATCTAAAGAGCTCTCAAAACTCAATTTAAAAAAAATTCAAACCAATTTTAAAATGGGCCAAAAAATAATAACAAGACACAAATAAGCACAGGCTTCCCTGGTGGCTCAGAGGGTAAAGAATCCACCTGCAACGTGGAAGACCTGGGTTCGGAAGATCCCCTGAAGGACGGCATGGCAACCTACTCCACTATTCTTGCCTGGAGAATAATCCCCATAGGGTTGCAAAGAGTCAGACATGACGGAGTGACTAAGCACAGTACAGTACAAGTAAGTATACAAAAAGATGCTCAGTATCATCAGTTATTAGAGAAATGCAAATTAAAACCATTATGAGAGAATAATATAAATCTATTAGAATAGTTTTAAAAATAAACACCAATACTACCAAGTGCTGAAGGAATACAAAATGATCCAGTCACTTTGGAAAATTATCTGGAAGTTTCTTATAAAGATGAGCATATACTTACCACATGACTCAGCAATCCCACTCCTAGGTATTTAGTATTTACCAAAGAAAACTGAAAACATCTGTTCACACAAAGACCTGTACACAAATGTTATAGTGGCTTTCTTCACAGAAGCCCAAAACTAAAAACAAACTAAATGTCCTTCAACTGGTCAGAGTATTTATATACATACAATGGAATACTACTCAGCAATAAAAAAATAAACAAAAATGAATAACCTATTAATACATGCAACGAGACACATGAATCTCAAGCATTACATTAAAAATTGAAATTGACAAAAATTTTTTGTAAAGAGGCAGGATGATAAATATTTTAGGTTTTGTAGACCATATAGTCTTTGTCACAACTATTCAACTCTGCCAATGCACTGTAAAAGCAGTCCTATGTAAGCATAAGAGTGGCTGTGTTTTGGTAAAACTTTATATACAGTGAGCCTGAAATAGCCCACAGGCAGTAGTCTGCCAACCCCCATGTTCAAGCAAAGAGCCAGACACAAAAGATTAAACTATATGGCCCGATTTATATGGTGATATGAAAGAGAAAAACATATAGAGACAGAAATCAAATCAGTGGGTGTCAGGGCCTAGGGATAGCGGTAAGGGATTAATTAGAAGAGCACAAGGCAACTTTTTGGAATGGTGGAAATACCCTATATGTTGAGTGTAGTAGTGGTTACATAACTGTATATGTTTGTCAAAATTCACATGCTTGTATACCTAAAAAGGATGAATTTTATTATATGCAAATCATGTTTCAATTATCTTGTCAAAGAAAGGAAGGGAGGGAGGGAGGAAAGAAGCAAGCCAACTAGCCATTTTCTGGTCCCTGATTCAATAAATCAAAAGAAAAAAACATTTTTTTGAAACAATCAAAAATCAAGAAAATTTAAATACCGCCTGGTGATATTTTTAAAATTATTGTTCATATCTTTTAGATGTGATAATGGTATTAAGGTTAAAAAAAAAAACAGTTCTTACTTTTAGAAATACATACTGAAGTCTTACAGATGAAATTATGTCTGAGATTTATTTTAAAACAGTCCATTTGAGAGGGGATGGATAAAAATGTACTGATAATTACTGAACCTGGGTGGTAGGTAAATAGGGGTTCATTACATTATTCTTGCTACTTTTGTATGTGCGAACATTTCTACAACAGCCAAATTGGGCTTTGTTTTTTTAACAAGGAAAAAAAAGTACATGAGAAAGAAAAACCATAAAATATAGATTATGCACTTGGTCTAAAGAGGTCAGGTAGGTAAAAAAGTGAGAAAGCCAGACTGATAAAAGTCAGAAGCCAAAAGCATTCACATTAAGTCTTTGAAAAAACATATGGTATCTAAGCATACATCCTAGCAATCTCTCTCTTAACACCTTAAAACTCTGAAGATAACAGTTACACACTTGCACATATCTTTATAAACAACACATACACAATGTGAAAAGAAGTTAAATGTAAAGTGAATGATTTCCTAGACTCCAGAAAATACTGAAGTATATAGTAATCACAGTCCAACACAACAACAATAAAACGCTGTATTATCTGGTTCTGGGATGGACACTAGCACTATAAACAAACAGGCCTCTAATTTCACAATTTAAATGAGAAAATATGAAAAAGAAAGTGATAGATTTTTAGTAATATTATAGCAGAAAACATAGTTGACCATATCAGGATAATAATCCATTCTAACTAGGCAGACTGATAATAAATATATAGCCTAATATTGGAAATCATTTTAGAAGAATATTATCTGAATTTTCTTAAAACCTTATAATAGATTGAGTGGAGATATTATCCAAGAATAAAGTCAGAAAGCAACTATACCCATGGTTTTCTTCATAATATTGTAGAATACGCCACCCTGCTGGAACATGTGAGGAAGACCTTTTGCATAAGACCATACATCTTCTCCTGTAAAATAAAAAGATACAGTATTAGCAGAAAACCAGAGTTCAACCCAGGCTTGCTTTAATATGGATGAGCCTCAAACAGAGATTGTAAGGCAGATATTCTATAAATGAGCAATGCAGTCTAGTATAATATACCATCTAGGGAGCAATGTGGAATGAGGGACTATGGCCCCTCTAAATGCGACAGCCATTGCCAAGTGCTGTCACAGAAGAATATAGGCCCAATGGTTCAAGAACAAATGGCATTTTAAGAGAAGCCAGAAATCCAAATTTCTAATGTCAATTCTCCCAGTTTTTAAACACAGGAACTAATTCAAAAATGTCTTTAAAACTGCATGAGTCAATACTGGGCATATTAAACAAAATATACATGAAGACTCAATCCAGTTCAAAGTAAACTAGTATGCAACTATGGACTAGAACAACAGAAAAGGTTATAGAAAGATATTTATGTTTTTAAAGTAGAATATAAAAAATATATTCTATATTTATGTTAAAACTAATAAAAGCAGATGGAAAGGGCTAGGGAGTAAAGTAAATAGGTAGGCTGAAGATAAGTAATTAACGTATTTTGTTGTTCCAAAGTTGACTTTTTAAAATAGAAATTTAGGGGGGGAAATGATGAGATTTAGAATAAATATCAGTAGCCCACAAAACAGCCACAAGCAAACCACCATTTCACAGAAACCTATTTTTCAAGAACACCCTTTGACAGTGCCTATTATCAATAAGTTTCAAATAAAAAGTTAAGAATGATAACCGCTATCCATAAAGTTAACAAAGAATAGAAGGAACATAAAAGTTATTTTGGTTTGTGGAATATGGTTTTGTGTGTGTGTGTGTGTGGTTTCATTATTTTCTAATCTGATAAAGTATATGTACTGCTTTTATACACAAGAGTTTTTAAAGTTGATTTCTACTAGAAGACGATACTGTTGGATCCGAGCTTTGAATGGAGGTTATGATGATGTGAGTTAAGCACTCTGTACCTATAATCTCTCAGAGCTCTAACCCCTTCCCACATTCATAAACAGGAATATGAATCTGCATGGCAGTTGGCGGGAAGTATAAAGTGTACAACAAAGCCTAAAGTATATAAAAAGCCTCAGCACTTAGCCTTTCAGTTAATTAGAATATTTACTTCATTCACATAAACACTTCATTCACTAATGATACAGTGCAATATATAAGGGTGAACACAGAAGTTTAATTTAAAATTGTCAATATTAATAAGAACCCCCAAATATAGAATGTTAACAACTCTGGCAGAAGTTCTGACTGCTGAATTCATCATTGAACTTTACTTGGATTATTTCTCTGATGGTAACCTTTCATTTGGTTAATATCAATGTTATCTTAAATGTACTTAGTATTTTATAAAATACTCTAGGATATCAATTGTCAAATATTCTAAAATATCAAAGCATATCAAAAAATTATATGGTAGCACTAAATTATTTGGTCAGAATCTAAATAGGTGCCAAAATAATAAACTGCTCACAACTGACCACCCAAACACTAGTAAGAAAAATGATGTTAGTACTATTTTATGAACCCGATGATTCCTTACTTAAGCAGGCAGAACTCTAAAGAAAGAATTCTACTGAAGTGCTTATCAACCCTGTGTTTTCGTCATCTCCCTAAGGATTCTTTTTAGACATTATTTTCCTAATCTGCCTTCCTAATAACATTTGAATACTACAGACACACTGTTTACCTGGTTATGTATTATGTGTGTATTTTACACTTGTTTCATCAGAGTAAGATTTATTTTATCCTCCCCCAAGAACCAAGTTTCACCCCCTTCAGACTATATGGCCCCAGTAAGTATGCATACTCGATTGCTTTAAGGAAAGGATAGATACCATCTAAATTCCTCCCAGATGGCTCAAGTGGTAAAGAATCTCCCTGAAATGCAGGAGCCTCAGGAGCTGCTGGTTCAATCCTTGTGTCAGGAAGATCCCCTGGAGGAGGAAATGGCAACCTGCTCCAGTATTCTTGCCTGGAAAATTCCACTGACAGAGAAGCCTGGTGGGCTACAGTCCATGGGGGCACAAAAGAGTCAGACACGACTTAGCGACTAAACAACAACCACCACTCAGCTCTGAGCAGGCATCTCACATGGCTTCGTTTTCTCCTCACAGCTGAGCCCTATCTCACAGAAGAGACAAGCTCAGAGAGTGTAAATCATTCTCCCAAGATCAAATAGCCATTAAGTGGCAAAGCCTGGATTTGAATACTGGGTACATTCTACAGCTTATACCCTTTCCACGGTTACTAAACCTCTACTAAAGGTCAAATCATGTTAGAACAAATTTGGCATAACTATCAACACACTCTCTTCTTATAGAAACCCGTGGCATCAACGACTGATTGGAAGAAAAAAAAAGGCAAATTGTTTCCTTTGGTGTTAATATATACACTTCCACTGAAGTCATGTTTGTTGTAGAAGAACCAAGGAAAGGGATTAGAGATCAGAAAGCAGAACTGTGACACAGCATAAGTCTCCCATCAGTCACAGACAGTTCTCCATCCCTTCTAGAACTACCCTGGTTTAGGCCTGTCTCCTGCCTGAAGGGCTGCCACTGCCTCATCCTTGGTTTTCACTCTAATCTTCTTCTCCCCAAGTCCCTCCTTCACACAGCCTTCAGAGTTAAACCTTTAATGGTCCCCCCATACGATAAGGTAAAAGGCCTAGTCCCTTTTCATGGCATATAAGTCAGCCTAAGATTCCTTGTCCTCGCTCTCGCCTCACATCTCTCATTAAATCTTAACTTGATTTCTACAAAGCAAACCACCAAACTGCTCCAGTTCCCCAAAGGCCAATAATAGCTATGCATTCTTTAAAACTCAACTTAGGTGTCACTTCGTCTAGGATTCTTCAGCCGCGGGTAGGGAAGTTGCTTCCTTGCTGCTCCTATGTGTATGAACACCACAGCCCTGATCAGAGGCAGGTTGCCTCAGTTAACTTTTCTGTTTCCCTTTCTATACCAGAAGCTTTTCAGAGTCAGGAAAAGGTCAGTGGCCTATTTGACTTTCTACTTCCAGGACCTGGCACAATGTTGCCGAGATAGGAGCACTCAGAATTCATGTAATGAATAAATAGTATAAATGAGGCTTTTTCTTTTAATAATGTCTGAGAGGAGTCCATGAAAAACTTAGCTGAAGCACTATAATGGCAACTGTTCTATAATGCTATATGGATAAAATGTTAACTAATGATACTATCTGTATATCTCTTCATGAATTTAATAAAATCATAGCAAAAACAAAGGTAAAGACTTTTAGGCATAAACTTGGAGTTAAAAAATAAACAAATCACAGTAATGTAACATGTATCATGGTGACCACAGTTAATGATAACTGTATTTGAAAACTGCTAAAAGAATAATCTTTAAAAAGAAAAGGGGGGGTAGAATTACTTTCTACCATTTCACTGGAAAGCAATTTCTTAGAAAAGAGAACTAGTTTGGCAAAGTATCTAACAAATGTTAATTCATATTCTTCTGACAGCCTCCACTTAATTTTAATTCAGCTGCTTCTTCATAGTACAACAGTAAAATACTTACATTGAATATACTGTGCATAATTGTACAAAAATACAACCATAGAAAACCTCTGTTCATACCCTGCCTTCCTCGAATCCTTCCTAATAGTCTTCAATTCTCCTACCTGACAGTAGTTATTATATACAGCAGTGATAGGATGGATGATTTTCCCTTTGGTTGTCTAATTTTCTTCCTCTTTAAAAAGATATAAAATTTTAAAGGATGTTAAAATAAATTATTTTTTAAATATGACTGTTTTTCTAGATTTTAGACAAAAATCAGTTAATCACCAACAACAAAATAATGAGGCTAAAAGTGAGTTTAAAAGGTCATCATTCCAATTTTCTAACTTCAGATATTTAAAAAGGCAATTTGAAGTTTCTACTTGGCAATTTATAAAGTAAGATTTTAAAATCTAACATATATGTGAAATATAGTTATTAAAAAAAGAAAAACAAAATCAATTTTGAAATATTATTTAGAGTCCCCCCTCCCCAAATACCTAATTCTGAACTCAAGTACCTATTACCATAAAATAAACTGACCAAAATCTACATTTAAACTAGGAATATGGGGCTGTTTCTACTAGAAAGAATTCTAAAGGTGTTCATTAGCTGAAAAAATTGTTGCCATCTCTCTACTCTTTCTGCAGATTCTGCCATCTAAAATTGTATCTACCTTGAAAGAAAAGTTAAAGTGAAGTCGCTCAGTCCTGTCCGACTCTTTGCGACCCCATGGACTACAGCTGACCAGGCTCCTCCATCCGTGGGATTTTCCAGGCAAGAATACTGGAGGGGATTGGCATTTCCTTCTCCAGGGGATCTTCCTGACCCAGTGATCGAACCCGGGTCTCTCACAGGCAGATGCTTTACCACCTGAGCCACCATCTACCTTACCAACTGTCAAAACCATTTCTAAGAAAGGCATGCTTGTTTCTCTCCTCATACTCAGTCCCTTATGCATCTCTCAGTGTAATCATCAGCATTAAAAGATAATATTTATCACACACACACATGCACACAAACCTAACTGTGTGGAAATGTGTACACAAACATACAGAGTCTGATTCTCATTGGAGCCTGGTGGGCTGCCATCTATGGGGTTGCACAGAGTCAGACACAACTGATGCGACTTAGCAGCAGCAGCTACAACATCAAGAAGTACTATGAAATTATGAAATACTGTGTAAAAAAATTAAAAAAAAACTGTGATTTAAACTTGTATATTAAAAACTCATGCCATTCTTTCAGCAAGATAGAAAGTAAAGTTTCTCAAGTGTTTAAGAGAACTATTGTATTCTACTCCCTACATACTTGAGTTCTTTGAATTTTTAAAAGTAATATTATCTTATAATTGAAAAAATATGAAGGAAAAAAGAAATAGAATCATGTTTAACTTAATCTTCAAAGTATATTATAAAATCACCATTTATAATATACATATTTACCTTAAGATACATCTATATGCATTCCTTTTATTCAATTTTATAACTGTTCCTCCATTAGAAATATGCTGTTTATAAATCAATTAGAAAAGTTATCTGATAGTATGTTAAGAATAATAGATGCATTAAGTACTATCTAGATTTGAAAGTGTCCTTCACCTAATATTTGAAGAAAAAATTCAAGAACCAATAATGATATTCAGACTCCAGGTCATTTTAAAAATAAGTGTCTGAATACCATGTGCGATTCTGAAAATACCCAAGGCAGCTACAACATCTGGAGAAGGCAATGGCAACCCACTCCAGTACTCTTGCCTGGAAAATCCCATGGACGGAGGAGCCTGGTAGGCTGCAGTCCATGGGGTCGCTAGAAGTTGGACACAACTGAGCAACTTCACTTTCACTTTTCACTTTCATGCATTGGAGAAGGAAATGGCAACCCACTCCAGTGTTCTTGCCTGGAGAATCCCAGGGACGGGGGAGCCTGGTGGGCTGCCATCAATGGGGTTGCACAGAGTTGGACACAACTGACGTGACTTAGCAGCAGCAGCAGCAGCAGCAGCAGCAGCTACAACATCAAGAAGTACTATGAAATTATGAAATACTGTGTAAAAAAATTAAAAAAAAACCTGTGTAATTTAAACCTGTATATTAAAAACTCATGCCATTCTTTCAGGAAGATAGAAAGTAAAGTTTCTCAACTCCTGAAAGGATGCTAACCTTTGCAGTAAAGTGGAGTAAATATCACAAGTAGCTTAATTCCATCAAAGCAACTCTGACAACATATGTATAAAACTCTCATAAAACTGACCAACTGTTTTTCACAAATCTGTCTTTATCTTTTGAAAAAGAAAGTAATGAAAAGCTTCGTGGAATATAATACTAAGAAAAAATAAATTAGTCTAGTATTTACAGTGGATGATGTACTATCTATCATATCTACAACAAAAAGCTGGCCTATAAGAAAATTTAATTACATATTTTGCAAAGCCAGAGTTAGAGTCACTCACATATTGTATAAATAATGAAGAGAACAGTGTAAAAACTGTTTAATAACGTCCAAGTGGTCTGGATAAAGCAGATTAAAATCTGTGAAATATTATAGGTAAGAACACTGTTATTTCATTTTTAACTAACATCATTAGATTCAAAGTGACAAGTTCCATGAATTGAGCAAAAGACTGATGCACTCACTGTCTTGATACAAATAATAGATATAAATTCTATTTAATAAATATCCTACTTAAAAAAACAATAGAAAGAAAAACCACATGTCTCTGGCTATCAAGAAGTCAGCCTATTTAATGAGGATACACAATCATTATACATACACACACATATATATCTTATATCTTTATAGCTTTCATCAACAGGTCTCCAGCTTCCTTTTTCTCTATACATAAAAATTATAAATGAAAGCTATAAAAGTATGGGAAGTCCTCAGTTGAGACCCTGCAGATAAATTTATGGAAGGCAAGGATCATGTGTGATTTATCTTTGTATCTACAGCAGTCTCTAGCTCATAGCAGACATTTTGCTGAAAGAATCTGCATCATTCATTCAACAAGCATGTACTTAGCACCTAGTAAGTGGCAGGGCCAGAACTAGGTGATAGGGTAGTAAGTAAACCAACATATAAAATCAGGAAAACTTGTAACAGGTGCTATGAGGGAAATGAACAGGGTGCCATAACAGAGGGAACCTACTTGGAGTGGCTTAGCAAAGTTCTCTGAAACGCTTACCCCTGGGTAAGGTGGTCAGGAGAAAACCTCTTTAAGAAAGTGGTATCAAAGCCTTAACCTAAATGAGAAGGAGCCAGCTATTCGAACAGCAGAAAGCTTGATGAGCTATTTGCTAAACTAACACACCAGCAGCTCAGCTCACGTTTGGTAATTCACAATTTCTGCACTTTGAAATTTACAATTTTCTTAGTAAACCCTGTCATTTCCCATTTTCCAGCCCTCTCCAATCTAAACATCAAGAGTTCCCAGCACTCATTCACATAAGGTTGTGTGTACTTACTTAGCTATCCCCATATTGAGTTTTTTTTTACAAACATAGCACTTTTAAGAAAATCTTCCCAGGAATTTTCTGGCAGTAATGTGGTTAGGACTCTGCTTCCACTGCCGAGGGCATAAGTTCAATCCCTGGTTGGGGAACTAAGATTCCATAAGCCCCACAGCATGGCCAAAAAAAGAGAGTATCTTCTACATAATTCAAATACAGTTATGAGAAAATTAGAGGTAGAAAACTAATGCTTACAGAGGCACTAATATACAGGCCAGGCACTGTCTTTGTACTTTAAAGCAGAAAGTCAAGTAACAACACCATAAAATTAGCAAAGCACCCTGCTTAAATTCTGTGTCAGGAGTAGAAGTGGGAGATTTAAAGAAATGTGTGGGTTTTTAAGGGCAGCAACATAAATGTCAGAGGTGGAAAGAGAAAAGATCATTAACAAGAAGACATCATCTTAGTCAATTTCTTGCAGTCCACAGTCCAATACTCAGACATTAAGGTCCAGAAACCTCAATTCAAACTCAAAAAGTGACTAACTGTAAACAAGAATTATATTTTACTAATTTTCATTATGAAATAGCAATATATTATTACGCTGGTCAGAATTTTAGACTACTGATCATAATCTCACCGGTGCCACTGCATTTTTAATCTCCATGGAGACCACAACCTCCAAATGAATATCATCTTCACCTCACTGTCACCTCCACATCAATACTTAGATCAGGAAGCTAAATGAGTGATTAGACTAGAAGCTTGATGACTATGGAATCGGTAAAGGGATACAGATTTTTCAGCCAGGCCATGGTGAGGACTGATCAAATAGTCCTGCCCCTCAACAGAGATTACCTTTCAGTTACCAGAATTTTCATGAGCCCCAGTTGACACATCTTTCTCCTTTGTACAGCACTGTATAGACAGTGCCAAATTCTGCTTTTCAACTGTTTTTCAGTGTTCAATGCTGACCATCCATTCCATTTCTGCTGACACAGCCTTTCTTTAGCTATGTTAATGTCATCTATTTAATTCAATCAAAAAACTTTCCAAAGTGCCTACTACCTGCCAGGCACTATACAAGGTGCTGAGCATCCAAGGCTGGATATGAGCCACATCCTCTTTCATTGAGGAAGACCTCTTTTCCTGACCAATCTCTGACCTGGAGATTACCGGTTTATTAAAACGTGCCTTCAGCATACATCTAAGTTTATCCATTCTGTGCTGGTATTATTTAATTTACAGAGTTCTGGGAGTACATTACTGTTACCTAAGTATCAACTACAAGGGGTAATCCTCTGTATAGGAGGCAACTGAAGACCAGAGCAGTTAAGCAGCTTGCCTGAAACCACTAAGTTAACAAGTACTGAAGCCAGAATTCAAATTGTAGGACTTTGACTCCAGAAATCACAATCTTTTCCTTTACTCCACACAGTCTCCAAGAAACTAAAAACTCTTAAGACAGAAAAACGTAAAGTGTCCCTAGTAAGTACATTTCTTGACATATCCCCCCAATAATTACGTCTGACAAAATAAAGTCAGCAATATTAAGTTATAAATTTGCGTAGATAGATCTCCTATCAACTAGGCCCCCAAACTTAAGCCAGAAATAAATTATCTTCATTTTGGAAAGTCAAGGCCCAATTCACTGACATTTAGTACTCTTACAAAACACAATCAAAACCTAGATCACTTTTTTACTTGAAAGATCTCATCTCAGCAAAAATAAGGCCCCTCTAATATGTAATATATTTCAGTTTTACTTCTATTTTAAGCCTCAATATAGCATACTAACAGTAATTTAAAAACAAAGATTAGCCAATAAAAATAGTGTAAAAAGTACACCATTGGATCATTTCCCAAATCATTTAAAGCTTTAAATCACCTATTTGGTTGACAATATATTTTCCTTTAATTTGTGTTGAATTATTTAAAAGAAATGCTTCTTAAGCAATCTCATTAATATCTACCTGTTTATTATGTTTTTCATGAGTTATAATAGTTCATTATAACTGATGGCAAAGAGTCACTGAGCAAATTACTTAAAAGACAAATCCTGATGTACAAATAAGAAAAAGCTGATGAATTGGGAAAGGGAGAACAGGAAATGGATGAGAGATTATTAGATGGGAGTGCAGTGAGCTTGTAACCCAGAAACTGCAATTCATCAAACAGGAAGTCCTGAAATCACATGACACGCAGGAAAATGAAATTTAAAAATAAATGACCAGGGACAAGGTGTGCACGCTCAATAGAGCCAAGGGGGTAAAAAATGAAAAAGGCTGTAAATGGATCCATTACAATACGATTTTTTAAAAATGACAAGCAATACATTATACTTAAATCATCTGGTGACAGTAAGGGACTACTTTCACTTTCTTAGCTATGTTTTCCCAGTATTTACTCAATAGAGAATCACACTAACGTCTATCCACTGTCAAAAAACGAAAGAAAAGAATTTTCTTCTAAAAATATATAATCAGTTTTTACACTGACCAGATTTTTTTCCACAAAGACATGAGAAAAACTTAGTATATTACATTCACAGTTATGAAACACCATCTGAATTAAGCTGATCTTACCCATTAACGTTGCTAAAAGACACAAGGAGTACATTTCTTTGTCAGCTTGCTCCTGAAGCTCCTTAGATGACAGTCTGCCGGTGACAGCACTGTCTTCTGGTTTCACAGTGTGGGCTGAGTGGGCAGCAGCAGACTGACCCCCTTCAGCTTTACTTTTCAGAATCTCGATTGTGATTCTGTCACCATGCTGTAAAGGAACTGGCTCCTTTTCCATTCCTGCCTGGGGTGGCATTAACTCTTTAGGAGGAAAGCCGTATCGAATACACTGTAAATATGGTGGAATGTTGAATTCTCTAGCTATGCTTTCCTGAAGTTCAAAAAAGGTTGTTGAAGACTTAAGTGTAACCATGGACTGCCGTCCGTCATTAGTTGTGATTCGGATCTTTTTCTCCTTAGAAGTGGTTGGCGAATAGGGAGCCTTGGTAGGGGTGGCAGGTGCAGAGGATGGGCCATCACGAACAGTACTAGGAGAAACAGTCCTGGGCTGCCCCTTCTGTTCTTGTTTTAACTTCTCTGTTTTCCGTTTCTGCATTACAGAAGCCTGTTCCGTAATATTCTGTTGAATAGTTCTTTCAGTTTTACTCATGTTTAACTCCTCCTTGTGCAAAGTTTTCGCTTTCTGTCCAGTAAGAATAATTTTAGTTGGGAGCGGGGACTCCGACTCTTGTCCTTGTACATCTCCAAATCTTTGGGCATGAGCACCATCTATATTTACAGGAGTATAATCATCAGGATTCTTTTTGGCAGTCTGATGCAATATAGTGTGAACAACTTTCTGAACTAAGATTTCACTCCCGAATTCACCTGGAAAGTGCTTGGTAACAAGTTTCATCGCAACATCATACACATTGCTATTCAAAGATGCATCGCTTTCATACTGGAACCAATACACTGTTTCTCTGACCACTCTTCCACCCCATTCCAAAGTAATAGGAAAAGCTTCTGGTAGATTGTCATACTCTTTCCCATCCCAAAAATGTTTGAATCCACAACCACATTTGCCACCAGTGGACCTGGAATTAGTTCTGTCCCCATCCAAATACACAATAGATCCATCTCCTCTGACTCTTCGCACAGATGTGCCATGGCACCAATTACAAGCTGTCAGGTTACTCAAGCCATAGTCTGGTACCAGGACATCTTTCACTGAATCATATGAGCAAACCAAATTGTTCAAGGGAAAGCTATAATTTTTGTCAGGCCTCAGCTGTCCATGAGTACTTTTTGCCAAGTTATACAGTTTCCCTCCTGGAGCCAACCATTCTGGAGGAACATGAAGTTCAGAAAGGGCACCACAGAGCAAACATTTGTGAAGGCGATTATCCATTACTGCTTTTTTAGCAGCTGCTGTGACTTCTTCAGGTTGAACTCCTATCACCCCGGTCCTCCTGTAGAAATACTGATGGACATCAGCCACCAAACTAGGATGGATACCGTGCTTGTCCATAAAGACTTCTTCCATAGCAGCAACAAGCCGAAGTAAGTATTTATCCTGCAAACTTCTGTCTCCTCCAATAACGCAACCACCATCCTCCTCAAGTTTGATGTACTTCTTAATGAGGTCCTGAGGCACACCCCATGCTTTAGGAAGCAAATTCATAGGCAGTTTTGGCAAAGCAGCCCCTTTTATGCCTACTAAGGGGATATAATGGTTTCTACCAGAGCTACTCCAAGCGATACAGATTGGTTTGTTCAAATGACCATCTCTGCCGGTGCATTTCTCTGCAGGGATGAGCCCTGGCAGAAAGGTGGCTGAATAATCACCAGAGCTTCTCATGCCACTGAGCGAATCTAACAAAATAATAGGGCGATGAAGCACATTGGCGAGGCCAAATATGTGGATGTTCCGCAGGCCCAAGGGAACCCCCTCAGGCGGTACAAACAAAGGGTCACACTCGTTGATAATGTCCTCCCACTCAGCGGCATCAATGAAGTCATGGAACAGCGCTTGATACCGGGCCAGGTGCTGCTGGAAGTGCTGTTTAAGATTCTCTCTCAAGGCATGCCAGAAGAGCTCCCGGCCCACTAGGGCCCGGGACACAGCATGCACCAGGCAGTGCCCGTCCCCGTCCACATGCACGGGAATGAGGCATTCCTGACTTTTATTGGCCCGCTTGATGTCCTCGAGGGTGTCATGCAAATACAGGAGGCTTCCGGAGCGGTCCTTGCCGTAGCCCACCGTGTTGACATGCTCCGGTTCGATGAGGAAGGCGCGGTCACCCAGCAAAGCGCAATCGAACAGCTCGCCCTGGTTCATGTCCCGGAGCAGCTTAGCCCGGCCAGTCTGTTTGTCCATTCCGTAGCGAGCTAATATGGGCGACAGCAGTTTGCAGTGGTAGTTGGAAAGGCCCATCACCTTTACCAGTTCCGTGTTCTTCTTGGGTGCCCCCGTCACCCCGAGAAGCGCATTCCGCAGCAGGTTGTGAAGCACTACGTCCGGGTCGGTCACCTCCTCCACCCCCAGCAGCTGTTGCTGCTCGTGCCGCTGTCCGCACTCGGTACACTCGATGCTGACGGAACCGGAGGCTGGGAAGAACAGACGCGCCTGGCACTTCGGATCCGGGCAGCTCCCGGAGAGGATTCTCCGGTCTCTCCGCTTCGAGAGCCCCCCCGGAGTCGCCGCCGCCGCCGCCGCCAGGGACGGCGGAGTCTGCGGAGCCTCTGGGGGAGGCGGCGGCGGCGGCAGCGGAGGCGGCGGCGGCGGCTGAGACATAGCTCTCGGCTCTCGAGTCTCGCTCCGCGTCCCAAGCGACCCTCAAAGGCTCATAACCCAGACCCCCCCCCGGCCCGACTCGGTCTCGTCCAGGCCCAGGGCGAATCACTTTCCTTTCCCTACCAGCTCCTCCTCCTCCTAAGCGAAGGCGGAAGCGCCGGACGTTGTTTCTCTTCTTACTTCTCCACTGCCGTAGCCGTTGCCCCGAACGTAACGGCCACCACCCTACCCCGCACTCACACTCCCTCACTCTCGCTCTCTCTCCCTCAGACACACAGACATACACGCCCTCCCTGAGACTGCGCAGCCGCAGCTTTCGCTCTGCCCTCTGGGAATTAGAGTCTTTCAGCCTCTCTCCTGGCCATCAAGTACTAGAAGCTTGGGTCCACAAGGAACTACAAGTACCGTGAGGCCAAGCGGTTCGGTGCCCGCAGAGAGGAGGAAGAGGAAGGCAATAGGAATAGGGGCAGACAGGAAAAGACTCACTCACGTTGCCTGCCGGGAGTTGTAGTTCGAACTCAATCTCTTTTGTCGTCTTCTCTATTCTAAAGCCCAAGCAAAATGAGTATGAGAGACCACATTTCCTAGGATGCCCTGCGGTGCGACCAAGCTCACTTCCCTCTTAGGCGGAGGGAAGGATGCAGCGAAGCTTGGTTAAAAACAGTTAAAGGGAATGGGTGTCGGAAGCAGAGGGTCTGAAGTTCACGACTCCTAGAAGGGGAGGGGAATGAAAGGCTCTCAGTGAAGAAGGTACAGTAAATAAATATCCAGCGACATGGCGGGCTGGGAAGTTGAGTGAAATGGTCTAATCAAGGCTGGCGGTCATAAGAGAAAAAGGGGGAGAATAGTGAATTGATTCTCGGAGTGTTACTTAAATTTTTTTTTTCTGTCACACTCCTTTCTTCTCATTCCCGCCTCTATTACAAGCCGCTGAGGCTCTTGAGTCCCCTTTTCTGCCTTCCCTTCCCCCCATTGGGAATCACAGGCGCCATTTGTTTCCTCGTTCCATGTACGTCTTTGCAGTTTACGGTGCAAATAAAAATACCTTGGATGTGTATAGAATTTAAGTACATATCCAAAGTCTTTTAAGTAGTTTTGTTTGTTCCTTACCCTCAGAGAGTAATAACAGCTATCATTTATTACGTTCTTGATATATGTTTGTCATAGCATTTACATACACGATAACATTTGATCTTCATAATGTTATAATAACCTTGCTAGGAAATACTTCCGAAAAGGAAATGACTTGCTCAAGTTCAGGAGCTCTCAGACTTTAGTCTGTACCCATTTTACAAACAAGGGACATAGGCAGGAAAGGTTAGGCCAGTCTTGTACAAAATAGTAACTAACTTTCAGTCACTATGGTTTTATAGTTTACATAACATAATCACACAGATCATCCCACCCACACTCCTGTAACACCTCTACCAGGTATTGTTGACTCCATTTACAGAAACAGACTAGAAGGAATTAAGTTACTTGTCCAAAGTCAAATCACCAGGATCTCTCAGACCCAGAGAGTGCTTTTTATACCACTTCTTAGAAGAAAGAAACTTTTAAGGCCAGACCTTTTGTTAGGTCTCAGGATCTCCTCCTAGTGACTCAAGGGGCTGTAAGGATGTTTACTGTGTGCTAGGAAACTGTCTCCTCATGCAAAATACATTCATATATTAATTGAAAGCTAGTATTTTTTTGAATATTGTACAGTCAGCCCCTTTCCCTTATCATTCTGGAAACTCTTGCTTTCTGAAACCTTAGATAAGTGCACCACGTCAAAACTTCTGAAACATTTGGCACAAAATAGATACATCAGTACAGTCCATGACCCCATTGGAGTTTTCTGTAGCTGCCAAGTCTATTTTTACCGCGTTAGGTTTTTCTGAATAAATAAAATTTGATGCTTTGAAATGAATTGTCTATAAACTAGACATTCCTAAAAGGTATTAGCACTGACTTTCACTAATTATTATCTACAATTTTCTTCTAAAGAAATGCGTTGTAGAAATCCTTTAAATGTTAATTATTTTCTTGCTTAATTCTACCTGGCCTGTGTAAAATAATGGTATCTCTGTATAAGAGAGGTAATGTTACTTAACTTGAAGGGAATAATCTTCAATAAAGTTTTTCTTAAAGAATTGATTCATGCAGGAAACTGTGTTTGTTTCTATTTTAACAGTAGTTTGGTGGTACATTACACAAAAGGTCTTGGAACTGATTTTTAGTTTAAGTTGAGAAATTAGATATGCCTTTTAAGTGGAAATTATTTTCTACTGTGACAGAAAAGTTACACCTGTGGTGAAATTATATTTTTCTTATGACCAATGCTGAAGCTGCAATACTTTGGCCACCGGATGCAAAGGCCGGCTCATTAGAAAAGACCCTGATGCCGGGAAAGATTGAGGGCAAGAGGAAAAGGGGACGACAGAGGATGAGACGGTTGGGTATCATCACTAACTCAATGGACATGAGTTTGAGCAAACTTTGGGAGATAGTGGAGGACAGGGAAGCCTGGCCTGCTGCAGTTCATGGGGTCACAAGGAGTCGGACATGACTTAGCAACTAAACAGCAACAACGTGATGAAAGGCTAGGCAAACAAGAAAGATAATGCCAGTGTGCAGTTCTAACATTGTCATGTACTTTCATGTCAGCATCACCAAGTCACATTTTCCTTGTTGATGATAGATATGAACAGTGAAATGAAATTTTTAAAAATTGGATCTGAATATTTCGTTCTAAATTGTACCTTCACAAAATAACTACTTCCCTGCTGAAGACACGGGTAGCTTTTCTCTGGCTTGTCGATCATAATCCATTTGACTGGTCCAGTGTTTCTTTATCCATATGGAACCTAGATTAGTTAGAAACAAACTTCCAAAACTAAATTGGATATCTAAACCCATTTGTTACCATAGTTGTCCTACTTTTAAGGGTTATAATTTTGAAAGAAAAAAATAGAAATACCCTGGATTAAAGCATAGTTAATGGGAGGGAGAGGAGGTAAATTTTCAAGCAATTCTAAAATGAGATCATTTAACCTGAAAGTCATTTATTTAATGAATCTATAGATGCAAAGTTCAGAAGGTAAGAAAGATAACATAAATAATATATTAAAATTATTATATGTTGTGTATTAAATGATATTAACCAGGCTAAATTCAATATGTGACTTCTTTACAGGCACTTAGGCATGGATACCTATTAAGTAAGAAAAAGATTGTTAGGACAAAACATAAAGCCATAGGAGTGCAGAAAGCCCCTAACCTGCTTATAGGCAGGCAATACACGTGTGTCCTTCCACTTCCCCTAATGCCATGATCTTAATTGCGTAATAACCTGCTTTGTGAGATGCATAATAGTTCTTATTCTTGCCTCAGTATTCCAGATGGGAAAAATGACCTGGGCACCTAATGTTGGCTGTTCTGATACCCACCTCTTCTACCAATATCATCTCAGCATCACTTATATCTGAATTGTCAAAATTAAAACTGAAACCCTCTTTTTTTTTTTTCCTTTCATAATTTCTAGTATGGCACTTCTAAACTTCCTGTATTGCTTTTAACAAACCTGGTAAATGTAAGGAGCAAGAGGCCTCTGCTTGACAACGAAACAGTCATCATTGTTTGTTCTTTTCTATGTGGAAAAAAGAAGGGAAGCATAACTTTGGGGATTATTAGAAGTGGGCCTCATGTTTTTGCCTGTGAAAGGTACATCTCTACTGAGAATTGACTGTCACTTCAGATACCTACCGTGGACATTCACAAGCTTTGGTTGAAGTTTGGGGTGGATGTGCTGCTGCTGCTGCTGCTAAGTCGCTTCAGTCGTGTCCGACTCTGTGCGACCCCATAGACGGCAGCCCACCAGGCTCCGCCGTCCCTGGGATTCTCCAGGCAAGAACACCGGAGTGGGTTGCCATTTCCTTCTCCAATACATGAAAGTGAAAAGTGAAAGTGAAGTCGCTCAGTCGTGTCCGATTCTTCGCGACTCCATGGACTGCAGCCTACCAGGCTCCTCCGTCCATGGGAGTTTCCAGGCAAGAGTACTGGAGTGGGGTGCCATTGCCTTCTCCGGGGGTGGATGTGAGAGGGACTTAATTACTGAAGTAGGTATTATAGGAACTTAAAAGGAGAAGATTGCAGAAGTTAATCCCTGTCCCAAAGAAACATCCCAAAGGAACTCCAAGTCTAATAGAATGAATGTTATTGTTTAATTGCTAAGTCATGTCTAACTCTTTGTGACCCCGTGGACTGTAGCCCATCAGGCTCCTCTGTCCATGGGACTTCCCAGGCAAGAATACTGGAGCGGGTTGCCATTTCCTTCTCCAGAGGATCTTCCAGGCCCCAGGACCAAACCACATCTCCTGCACTGGCAGGTGAATTCTTTACTGCTGAGCCATGGGCTTCCCCAATAGAATGAATTGTTATTCAGCCGCTAAATCATGTCCAACTCTTTGTGACCCCATGAACTGCAGTACGCCAGGCTTCCCTGCCCTTCACTATCTCCCAGAGTTTGCTCAAATTCATGTCCATTGAGAATAAGCAGGCTAAACTAAATTGTTCCTAAATATAAGCAGAATAAAGAATATAATCAAAACTAATAGGATAACTGATTTACTTTGCTGTACAGAAAATTGGCACAATATTGCAAATCAATTATATTTCAAAAAATTAAAAAAAAAATCACAAGTGCTATGAAAAATTTATTGAGGACTTATTATAGGGCAGGTGTTTTAAGTATATTATCTTAATCTTTAAAACAGTCCTGTGAGGTAAGTAGGGTTGTCCTTATTATACAGATGAGAAGATTTAAAGCTGAGAAGTTAACATTATTTTCGTTATTACCACCCAGCTAGCAAGTAGCAGAGCTGGGCTTCAAATCAAGGTTTTCTTCCTTGTTCAGCACTCAGTCTTTCCACTGCATCATAGCTGCTTAGTGATTTGAGAGTGAATTCGCCAAGATGTGAGAGTGCAAATGGTGGCCAGGAGCCAAACTTGGCTTAGATGTGTTTTTGTTCGGCCAGAGGCAGTTTAACTTTGCAAAAAATGTGGACATGTTTGAGCAGTGGCCAGCACTTCACTCTTTAAGGTCATGCACCAGGCCCTCTTGAGACAAATTACCTCCCTGGCCCCAGGAAGCATTTGCATTTTCTATTGCTGGGCAGTCACTGAGGATCCGGAGAAGCAGTAGCTCTCAAGAGGCTCACAAAGAAGGTATGTCCAAGGGTAGACATTGTACACAAGAGCTGCAGAGTATTTGAGGAAGAGTGATTGGCAATACTTATCACTGTGTGAACATAAGAGAGGTCAAGTATAGGGCCACACGTTATGCCTTAGCACTGCTGCTGCTAAGTCGCTTCAGTCGTGTCCGACTCTGTGCAACCCCATAGACGGCAGCCCACCAGGCTCCCCCGTCCCTGGGATTCTCCAGGCAAGAACACTGGAGTGGGTTGCCATTTCCTTCTCCAGTGCATAAAACGGAAAGTGAAGTCACTCAGTCGTGTCTGACTCCTAGCGACCCCATGGACTGCAGCCCACCAGGTTCCTCCGTCCATAGGATTTTCCAGGCAAGAGGACCGGAGTGGGCTGCCATTGCCTTCTATGCCTTAGCACAGTTCTCAAACTTTTAGTGAGCTTTGGAATTGAATATAAAGCTAACATATGAATTGCTGGGCTCTACTCCAGAATGAATACATCTGGGCTGGAGCTTGAGAATTTACATCTCTAGCAAGTTCTCTGGTACTGCTGATGCTACTCATCCAAAGATCACACTTGGAAAATCACTGCTTACCTGACTTCAGGGCACTTTGAGGGAAGGTTTCAAAGCCAAGATTTTGTGTCTTGGTTTCTATTGTTTTAAGTCCAAAAAGAATCACTTGACATAGAATGTCTAGAAAATAAGTAAAAAAGAAGAAAATTACAGGGAACACTATGTAATGCACTGTGGGGGACCTGAATGGGAAGGAAGTCCAAAAAGGAGAGGATGAGTATGTTTATCTGATTCATTTTGCTGTACAGTAGAAACTAACACAACATTGTAAAGCAATTCTACTCCAATAAAAATTAATGTTTAAAGGAAGAAAATTAAGTCTGTTATCAATTGGATTTTTCAGTTGTTAACATTTTTGATGGACTGTTCAAGTCCTTTATTTCTTAAAAAAAAAAAAGATGGAGGGAGGATATCCTTTTTTAAGAAACCAAAATTGTATCATTCTCAGCCTTATCATAATAGCTATTAACACTGAGCATCTACTGTGCACCAGGCTCTTTACATTTATTTAGTTAATCCTTATAACATCCTTATGAGCCAGGTACTACTATTATATTTTTTATATTACAGATGAAGAAACTGAGGCACAGAGAAGTTAAGTAACTTGGTCAATGTCTCATTGCTAATAAGTGCCATGAAAGTGAAAGTGTTAGTCTCTCAGTCATGTCTAACTGTGACCCCATAGATGAGCCCACCAGGCTCCTCTGTCCATGGGATTCTCCAGGCAAGAATACTGGAGTGGATAGCCATTCCCTTCAGGAGATCTTCCCAAACTAGGGATCGAACCTGAGTCTCCTGCATTGGCAGGCAGATTCTTTACTGTCTGAGCCACCAGGGAAGCCCAATAAGGCGCATAATTAAAATTAAACCCAAGTAGTCTAGCTCCAGAGTACACTCAGCTGTTGTGCTATACTGACCCTTGGGCTGTTCTGACCATTGTGCTATACTACCATGCACACAGTTCTTAACCTGTATTCATTCACGTCATGAACAATCTTGATAACATTAAATATTCTTGTCCAACATTTAAAATGAACACCTCCTTTTAAAAAAATATTTCAAGCTTTCAAAGGTGTACAGAAAAATAATACAAAAACCACTACTAGGTTTAACAAATGTTTCTATTGCAGCGTATTTGCATCAGAATACTCCCTTCCAAAACACACAGACACGCACGCACACTTAGTAAGACTATGATTTTGAGGTTTGATTTTACTTAAGACAAGATTGTGCCTTAGGAGTTATAGGGAAATCATTTCCATTAATAAAAATAGGACATCCCTTAAACTTAGTAATGGAGGAAGAATTTCTGTGTAGTGAGCAACTCCATTGTTGCTGTTACCATTATCATACCACAATCATACCATTCCCCTTTAACACCCTAGCCCAAGCATGGCTTTATTGACTACTTATAATAAAGGTAATAAACACAGTAACATACAGCTGGGTGATGCGAAATGTACGGCTTACTCAGCTTACAGGCTGCTTGGCTTACCTCCATGTGGTGAAGGTCACATTCCACCAGGGTGACATCTCATTATTGCCCAATAGAACTGTCTGCAGTGATGGACAAGTCCCTGCCTGTCCTGTCCAATATGGCAGCCACTAGCCACATGTGGCTATTAGGTACTTGAAACAAGGCTAGTGCAACTGAGGTGCTGAATTGTTCATTTAATTCAATTTACATTAAAGTCACCACATTTGGCTAGTGGCTACCATATTGGGCAGCCCAGATCTAGGTCCTTAAAGCCCACACTAAAAATAATGAGTCCCCCAAGGCCAGTGAGTTCCTGGCTCTGGTGGGGGTCAGGAGATAAGCCCTGACTGCAAAAGAGAACAAGGGAACTTTGGGGAATACTGTAAATAGTCCTCATCTTGATTATGGTAACGGTGGCATGGATATATACATTTGCCAAAACTCATCTGATTGTGCTCTTAACATGGGGGTGTTTTGTTGTATGTAAATTATACCTCAATAAAGTTGATTTTTAGAAGAGGAAAAGAAAAAAGATTTTCTGAGACAGAAGTTCTACCTCTTGTCTATCTCAAGCATGCCTTCTGCAATCCCAGTTTTTTCCCCAACAGCCCCCAAAGTCATTACTGCAACATAATAATACCTTGTGTGATCTGACCCCTGGCTACTTCTCTGATGTTATTTTCCTGGCTTGTGATTCAGCCACACCGGCCATTTTTGTTGTTGTTTAGTCACTAAGTCGTGTCCGACTCATTTGTGGGCCCATGGACTATAACCCGCCAGGTTCCTCTGTCTATGGGATTTCCCAGGCAAAAATACTGGAATGGGTTGCCATTTCCTTCTCCAGGGGACCTTCTCAACCCAGGGATCGAACCCGTGTCTCCTGTGTTGGCAGGCAGATTCTTTACCACTGAGCCACCTGGGAAGCCCAACTGGCCATCTTATTGGTCCTCAAACAAACACTCCAAGTGCATTCCTGTCTCAGGGCTTTTGCATTTGCTCATCTTCTAAACCTTCCCAGACAATATTCATTTAGGTATCTGCTCAAATGTCAGTTCCAAAAAGATGCCATTCATGCCAACCTCTGTTCAACAGCACTTCTGTCCTTGTCACTGTCCATTCCATTATCCCTTGCACTTTCTTTACAACACGAATCACTATCTGAAATTATATAATTACTTGTCTATTGTCCTCCTTCCCCATCAGACTGTAAGGCTGTTCATAAGGGCCGGCAGTTTGTTGATTGTTGGATTCCCAGTACCAGGCACACAGTAGCCTCAATAAATACTGTTGAATGAATGAATGGTTATCATCCATGGCACTTTCTCAGCCTGAGATCCAAGCATATGTTCATAGAAAACCCACAAATTCTCTACAAAATTAAAAAAAAATTGTGTTATCATTTCGATACTCATCTAAGTAATATTATTTATGATTTTTCCAGATGACCACCCTAAAATATGAAATTTTGAGTGCTGAGTTCACACTGAGTTAGGGTTTTGTTTGGATCCAATGAACACCAGAGGACATCCTGACAAAGTGTGTGAATGCAGATTTCATATAATTTTGAGAGTTGAGTCATCACTTGTCACAGAGAAACCTCAACAAAAGTACCAGCACATTAACGGTCAGTGCCACAATCCAGTTAGAAGCAGAAATTGCACAAAACGGACAAACATGTGCTTATATTCACAACAACTTTAGCTGTAAGTGAACTAGTTAAACACACAGTGAGGAATTGCTCTTTGGTTCCCAGCAGTAATTAAATTGTGTGTGTAGTCTCTAAATTGTGTCCAACTCTGTGTGATCCCATGGACTGTAGCCCTCCAGGCTCCTCTGTCCATTGGATTTCCCAGGCAAGAATACTGGAGTGGATTGCCATTTCCTTCTCCAGGGGCTCTTCCCAACCCAGGGATCTAACCCTTGTGGTCCTACATTGACAGGCAGATTCTTTACCACTGCACCAACTAGGAAACGCTAATAATTAGATTAAATACTACTTAATCCAGATTACAAACACTCAAAAATACTAACCGTTATAGTGAAGAAGACTGCTTTACGGAGTTATTAAGTGATACTCAATTAAAATTGACATTCCAGGATTTTGTAGCACCAGAATTCTTATGAAAATATGAGATCTGATTATCTTGCACTAGCAGCAAAAATCTTGGAAGTTATTAATATTTTGTGCCAACAAGTATCATTTACCCTGCCATTATTAAACATACAGAGACATATATAATGTGGATCATAAGTTGAGTCTTATACTCACAAACCTAACATTTTACAATTTACATTGACATTAATTTAAATGGATGGGCCGAGTGAGTAACCATTGTCCTTGGGGCAGGAGAATGCTCATCACTGTGGTTATATTACTGTTTCCTCTTCTTTCTTTTCCTTTTCCTTCAATTTAGAACCTGAAGGGTAAAAGAAAGTTCAAGAACTTACTAAAAGAAAAACTTGTATCTTCATTCCCAGAACAATTTTGAGTTTTTGTAGAATGGCCAGACCTCTCTCTGAACCTTCTAGCTCTATGCCCTAAACAGAGTCGTGCCTTTCATGAACAAAAAGTTAGAGCAAGAAGTAGTTGATACAGTTTTCATATGTATAGTTTCATAAGACATATTTTAAAAGGCAAGGGGGAGAAGGCAATGGCACCCCACTCCAGTACTCTTGCCTGGAAAATCCCAGGGATGGCGGAGCCTGGTGGGCTGCCATCTTTGGGGTCGCACAGAGTCGGACACGACTGAAGCGACTTAGCAGCAGCAGCAGCAGCAAAAGGCAAGGGAAGAACCAAAGTATAAGCCAATACACATTTTTAGCCCTGTGAATCATGTATATAAATTCATAATATTCCAAAATATAAATGCATCATAATGGTGATGGGCAAGAAGTTAAATCCAAGGCAGTCTGCAGGAGGGGGCTTTTATGCCAGTGAGCAGCAGTATATTGAAGTAATTACGCGCATGTCCTAAATTAAAGCATCGGCACTAGATGTCAGCAAATCTCAACATGGAGAGAGTGATTAAGTGGATAGCATATCCTTGACAAGGACACCTCAGCCAGCATTTTCCCATCTGAACGTTTATTTTCAAATAGCCTGGCATTTGCTAAGGTGTGCTCCCCAAATTCTATGGCTATTAATAGGTATTGTCCAGGGAAGGGTTCTACAGTCAGATATGTTGAGGAAAGGTTGAGTAAACTAAGTCTTCTTTTTTATGCCGAAGAACTTCTCAGAGCCTTTCTAAGCCGATGACAACATTACTCTTTCCAGAGAGCAGTGCTGACAGCTCTGAATGTCTAGGGAGAGGAAGGGCTGAGTGACAGAGTCTGCTGGCAGCACAAGATTCTAAGTTACACTTACTTTCTTTGCACAGTTTTATTTATTTACTTTTTTGGTTTGTTTTCTTTAGAGTGTATATTTCAAGGGTGATTTGGGGATGGTGAAAGAAGTAATGACCTAAGCCACCCAGACCCTATTATTGACATGGAGTGTTTCCACGCTTCTTTGGCTGCAAAACCATTTTGAATCTGTGTCAGAGGCACACTCTTTAGGAAAAACCAACACAGACAAAGTTTGCCTCTCATTATGGTCTACCTTTATATGGGTGCTTGAAAAAGAGTTAACTGCTTGCCTATATTTTCTGCTAGGATATGGAGGCTTTTTCCATTTAATGTTATACTCTAGTTGATATGTGGTTTTGTATAAGATGTGAACAAAAAATTCACCTTCTTTTATTTATCTCTTTATTTTATATTGCAGGATACCAATTGTCCCCAAACCTTGCATTAAGTGTGTTTTTGGTTTTGTTTTTAGGTCCAGAATCCTTCAGATTAACTTACCAATAAGTTCAATATGTAAAATAGTTAAATGTGGATAAAATGAGGAAGGATGAGAGTTATTCCAACCTGGCAACACTCCCTATACCTGTCCCCACTCTCCCTATATGGGAGGCTCCAAGGAGTATTTTGAACATCATTGGAGTAATTCATCCCCTCATAAATGACTTTAAAACACCATGTCTGTAATATGCTACATTAAAATTTCTACTCATTCCATTATTTTTCTATTTTACTGCCAACTTCATACTTTAATTAATTTAGAACCTAAGAGCTTTATAATATAACAAAGGAAGAGATCAAAACATCTAATAGATGAGTAAAATAACAGTATGATTGGGGGGGCTACAATATTAGCATATTTCTTTTTAAAATAATGTTTACTATTGGCAAGAGTTGACTAGATACCTTCAACATAGAGAAGACTAACTTGGTAAAACTATATATTGATCGATAATATGATAATGTGTGTCACAAGTTTACAGGGTTGACATTCTTTGCTCTACCACATCACTTACAGGATTTAATCCTAAAGAAATAACCATAATGTATAGGAAATTTTTGCTGTTGTTTATATTATGGATAATATTGAAAATGATCCAAATGTTTAACAATGTGGGACTGGACTGGTTGAATGAATCCTGGCACAGCCATGAGACAGGATACTCTTCAGCCATTACAGTGATGTTGTGAAAATAAAAGTATTTTATTGCTTACTGGTGATACATACGGCGCTGTACCAAGCACCTTAATCATACTGTCTCACTTAAGCCTAACAATATCCCTAGATGATAGGTATCATCATTCCCATTTACAGATGAGAAAACACAGAATTTCGAACAGCTAGTAAAGTAGTGTTGCTGGAATTCAATCCCTGTCTGCTGTTAACTCTCATTCTTAATCAGTGTCCTAATGACAGGGGGAAATACTCACTTTTTACTTATAAGTTACTGTTTCAATGCAGTATAACTGACCTTAAACAACAAACAAACAAAAAAACCACACCCTCCTGTATGCAACTCCTTCTTCCCAACTTTGGAAGTTACTTATGCTTAGTATTCTCCCCCTCATCCCGCCCCCATTCCCCTTCCCTCAGTGATTCTCCCTTTGTGGGTGCATGCTAAGTCACTTCAGTCATCTCCGACTCTTTGTGACCCCATGGACGGTAGCCCACTGGGTTCCTCTGTCCATGGGATTCTCCAGGCAAGAATACTGGAGTGAGTTGCCATTTCTTCCTTCAGGGGATCTTTCCAACCCAGGGATCTAACCCCAGCCTCCTGCCTCTCCTGCATTGCAGGCAGACTCTTTACGGCTAAGCTACCTTGTGTTAGGGGGCTTCCCAGGTGGCAGTAGTGGTAAAGAAACTGCCTGCCAATGCAGGAGATGTAGAGATTCATGTTCCATCCCTGGGTCAGGAAGATCCCCTGGAGACGGGAATGGCAACCCACTCCAGTATTCTTGCTTGGAGAATCCCATGGAGAGAGGAGCCTGGTGGGCAACAGTACATGGGGTCACAAAGAGTCGGACATGACTGAAGTGACTTAGCATGCATGCACACACCGTGTGCTGGGCTTCAAATGACCACCAAGGCCCAAGAGGACAAAGAGGACCGGGAGAAAAAGCCTCTTCCCCAGAGTCCTGGACCATTCTCTTCTCTAACTAGGAAGGTCTGGAGCAATGCCCTTTGTCCTAGAGGATGTACTTTCACTTACTCATCTGTCCAGCATGACTCATGCCCAAGAGTGTGGAATAAATGAAATTTTACAGTATTTATGTTTTTGTGACTTCTATAAACATGGCAGTGTGGAAAGAGCATGCATGGACTTTGGAGTCAGACAGACCTGAGGTGAACTCCTGGCTTTGACATCTAGTAGTTGTGCAACTTGGGGCTAGTTAATAACTTCTCTGGGCAACCTCATCTGTAAAACAGAAATAATGAAGTCTGCTTCACAGAATTGGGTATGAACATGCAATGAGCCAGCAAAAATGAAAGTGGACCCTGTAGTCCCTGGCACACATAAACACTTGGACCTTTCCTTCTGCTCTCAGATTGTGGTTTTGGGGGCGAGCATTTGCCAAGTCTTGTTTATTTTTACACTTTTCTACTATATAAAGTACAGTGCTTTGTTTACAGCAGCGTCCTATAAATACCAGCTGAACAATGTTGGCATACACGCTCAGAAACTAAGTCACGGGTAGATAGATTTTAGGTGTGGGTTTTTTAAAAAAATACTTATTTATTAGTATTTATCTGGCTGCAGCGGACTGACCTTAGTTGGGGCATGCAGGATCTTAGTGGTGGCCCATGGGCTTAGTGGCCCTGCAGCATGTGGGATCTTACTTCTCCAGGGATCTAACCCGCATCCCCTAAATTGGGGCTTCCCTGGTGGCTCAGATGGTAAAGAATCTGCCTGCAATGTGGGAGACTTGGGTTCAATCCCTGGGTCAGGAAGATCTCCTGGAGAAGAGAATGGCAACCCATTCCAGTATTCTTGCCTGGAGAATTCCATGGACAGAGGAGCCTGATGTGCTACAGTCCATGGGGTGGCAAAGATTCAGACACAACTGAGTGAGTGAAACTTTCACTTTCTTAAACGTTAGACCACCAGAGGACTCCCCTAGGTGTGTTTAAATGTTTATTAAGTGTTTATCCTATCATAGAGAAAATCCGCCAACTGTAGATAAATGGGATGTGGAAGTCAAGGCCTAAGCGTCAGCTAGATGGTTTCCTGCACGGAGCCACTGACTCCAAAGGAGGATGGGAACCAAGCTCTGGGCTCTAGACTCACAGAGCCCCCGAGAGCACCATGTTTCACTGGCTCAGAGGCAGCCTTCTGTGGATAGATGACAGCCTGCCCTGGCCTGTCAGTATCTCTTCTGACATGAGGGGTTCCTCTTATAAACAATTTGCTATGCCCAGTTGAAATGTTTTCTTTTTAGCTTTTAATTATAAATTCATGTAAGAAAGATATCATGTGAAACTCCTTTACCCATAAACTGACATTGCCATACTTGCTATAACTTTTTTAAAAATTTTAACTTAATTTCAGACTTTTAGAAAAGCCAGAAGAATATTACAAAGAATTCCCATGCACCCTTCACAGTTTCCCAAGTGTTAGCGTCTACCACATTTGCTTATCCTTGTCTTTCTATGTTAGATAGGCAGTTTGGTTTTTTCCCCTGAGCCATTTAAGATAAATTTCCCTCCCTCCCTCTTTTTCCTTCCTTGTGTGTGTGTTAGTCGCTCAGTCACGTCCAACTCTTGGCAACCCCATGAACTGGGGCCCTCCAGGCTCCTCTATCCATGGAATTCTCCAGGCAAGAATACTGGAGTGGGTTGCCATTTTCTTCTCCATGGGATCTTCCCAATTCAAGGACTGAACTAGTGTCTCCTGCATTGCAAGCAGATTCTTTACCATCCGAGCCACCAGGGAAGCTCTCCTTCCTTCCTTGCTTTCTCTCAAATAAAACATTTAGGTTGAGCTGAGCTCCCCATTCCTCACCCATCCCCTTTCCTCTCTCCTTGCCTTCCCTCACCTTTGTCAGGGAACCTGCTGGCTTGCGTGTTTCTGTCCTTTTACTATGTATGATTAGACCTAGAGATGAATTTTTGTTATTTTGAGACTTGTTTTGTAATCCAGAACTTGATCACTTTTATGAATGTTCTGTATAACCCAAGAAAGAATTTGTACCCTCTAATTCTTCAAGTGATCCAATAGCTGTAAACCACTTACAACAGTGTCTAGCACAGAATAAGCACCATAAAGTGTTAAATTTTTAATAAATAGCCACTTGGTTGTACAGTTATAAATAAAGCCCACTAGCTCATATTTGTTTATTATTGAAGTATAATTGATTTATAATATTATATTAGTTTCAGGTGTATAACATAGTGATTCAATATTTGTATGGATTATACTCCATTTAAAGTTATTATAAAATATTGGCTGTATTCCCTGTGGTGTACACTATTTCCTTGGAGCTGATGTATTTTATACTTAATAGTTTGTACCTCTTAATCCCCTACCCCTATGTTGCCCCTCTGGCTCATATTTTTTAACTGTCTTGTTCAAATTGTATATGTACAAGCTGTCAATTTTTAGAGAAGTGGGTTGAAATCTCCCTGTGATTTTAGAGGTGTGTATCTTTGCCTATATTCTGCCAACTCTTGCTCCTTGGCACAGAAGTGACAGATTCTAGTCATTGCTCAAACCCCAGCCCCTGATCCCTCCCATTAGTGAGGGCTGTGCTTCAGTGCACAGCAGAGACCTAGGATGGAAGTTAAGACACTGGCTGAACAGCAGAGATATCACAGGGAAATGTAAGTTCATGAATTCAAACACACCAGGAACCACAGTGGCATCATCTCCCCCATGCAAGGTTTACTCTGCAACCTACTCATCACTTCTCTACTCTGATATTTTTCCTCTCAAACTCCCCCTGCTCCCTCAACCCTAATTCCTCCGAAGCTTCAGTTAACTTTTCAGATGATACTCACCATACTCCCTTTTTCCAAAATTCCAACTCTAAATTTCAAGATTCATATGATACTTACAGGACTAGAAGCTTAGTAAAAAATCATTCTTAGCTAATTCAACAAAAATGGAATGTCATTGGCTATACAGTGGTAAACGGAATACACATGGAGAAGAGTAGGGTAAAGAGACACAAAACTGTAAACCCTAAGCAGTTGTGAAAATTTATAAAAGAGGAAAGCACTGTTTCCATAAGGGAGAAAACAATGGATTGGGGAGGATGTTTCCAATCCAAGCTACAATTCCAAACTGAGCATAAATCTTGTATTTTAGAAAACTAGCTATTTGATATCATTTCACTTCTGTAAAACAAAGGTAATCTCTTCACTGAACCTGTCTCACACATTCTGGACTTAATCCTGGCCCACCACAGTACATGCTAGAGAAAACTTGTAACAGTTTTCTCATGTAAAAGGAACATACCCTACTTAATTTATAGGGACTTAGGGATAATAAGTGAAACAGTTTAAAGTGTAACTTGGGTAATTCTGGGTGTGTCTTTTAGATCTTAAAAGATTAGGCCTTAAGACGAACAACAAGCTCAGGGAAGGTCATGGGCCAGGACAGACTTTGGCCATTGGAGGGCTGATGGAAGCCAACGGGGCAGGAATATAGTGAGTGTGGGTGAGCGGCCCAGAGGAGGCAGGCGAGACACACAGGGACTAGCTCACATGGGCCTAGTGAGCCATGAGACAGCATTTGATTTCACTCCAGGAACTGGAATCCACTGAAGGGTTTCAGCAGAGAGTGAGATGCCTGTATTTACAGTTTTAAATATAACTCCAGCTGGTAGGTGGAGAGTGAGTAGAGAAAATCAGACATGGAAGCAGGGGTATCATTCAGGGCATCTTTGACAAAGGAAAGTTTTTGTGACCTCAGATTATTTTTCCCTCTTGTCAGAGAGTTTAAAAACCACAATGGCAAATAAAATAGACTTACAGTAACTTCATCTATAAAGAACTGTTTATGCAGTTTGCAAATAACTATCATAGACTCTTCAGAGGTCTAGAAGGTCGAGATTGATAACCAAAACCCCCTTTCCCACTTTAAAGTTTAGAGGTATTTTTTAAAAACATTTTGAAAAATTTAAACTTCATAAAAAGGAAGAGTATAGTAAATTCCCATCACCTTGGGAATTACTCAATGAATATTAAGTTTGCTGACATTTACTTCATCTATCACTTTTTTCATCCTTTGTTGAAGTAATTAAAAGCAAATCCCAAATGTGTAATTTTATCCCTTCACATATTTTCTCCAGCTCTAAAATATAAACATTTCCTATATGCCACAAAGCATAAAATATAATAAACATAAAAATTTACTGCTAACATCTAGTATCAGTTCAATATTAATATATCCAGATTTCTTTGATGTCTCAAAAATGTCTTTTCATAGTTGGTCCACACCATGTATTTGGATCTCAGATCTTTTAAGTCTCTTTTAATCCAAGGCATTGCTTTTTTTCTCCCTCCTTTTTCTTTTCTCCTTTTTAAAGATTTATGTCATTGACTTGTAGAAACTGGATTAGTTGTCCTATAAAATGTCTAAATATTTCATAATAAAAACTTTAACGTTAAAAGGAAAAATAAGAACAAACTGTGGAGTTTGAGCCTTTCAACTTGCAATAAGTTAGCCCATCTCTCTGGAACGTTCTTTGAAGTGTCTGGCATACAGTCCAGTCCACTGAACCATAAACACTCACCACGCTTGGCAGGCATACACAGGCTGTTAAACAAGAGAGCTTGTGCTGAATGTTTTAATTTTATCATCCAGCCTTCTCAGGTTCTTGACCTGTTTACTCATTGTGATTTGTCTACTGTTATTAAATTAAATTAACAGCATCTGAAAAATAGCACCGTTTCTGAAGCACTTAAAAAGAAAAACAATTAAGACAATGCTTGTTTGCTAACTTCAGTCTTCTCTACTTCAGACATTAGAAAATTAAAAATAGTTGAACTGAAGGTAGCATCCTGCCAGCATGCTAAGTCGCTTCAGCCGTGTCCGACTCTTTGCGACCCCATGGACTGTAGCCCACCAGGCACCTCTCTGTCCGTGGGATTCTTCAGGCAAGAATACTGGAGTGGGTTGCCATGCCCTCCTCCAGGGGATTTTCCCAACCCAGGAACTGAACCCGCGTCTCTTATGTCTCCTGAAACGGCAGGTGGGTTCTTTACCACTAGCGCCACCTGCGGGGGAGGTAGCCTCACTGAAAACCACATTTGGTTCCCATTTAAGGATGCACAGAAAAAGCAGCGACGAAACAATGCATGTTTTCTTCAGTGTCAGCTTCACCTTTGATTTCTTTGCTATAATTAGCTTCTGTTGCCCCTGATGCCAAGAACTCACCTGCAGTAACTAGAATTAGATCACTGGTTCTTTTGGGTTTGTTGTCTCAACAGGTACATTAATGTTATTGTAAATTTTAAAGGATTTTTTAAAAAAAAATCCATCTTATGCTAATCATTTTGAATCATTTAGTAGTTTGAAGATTCAAAGAAAAGCTACAATTCCAAACTGAGCATAAATCTTGTATTTTAGAAAACTAGCTATTTGATATCATTTCACTTCTGTAAAACAAAGGTAATCTCTTCACTGAACCTGTCTCACACATTCTGGACTTAATCCTGGCCCACCACAGTACATGCTAGAGAAAACTTGTAACATAGTTTTCTCATGTAAAAGGAACATACCCTACTTAATTTATAGGGACTTAGAGATAATAAGTGAAACAGAGTTTAAAGTGTAACTTGGGTAATTCTGGGTGTGTCTTTTAGATCTTAAAAGATTAGGCCTTAAATTAGGAGCCATTTGACAGGGATACATATTAGTTTTTTGGGGTGCACTTTTTTTGCCTGTACCATGCAGCATGAGGATCCTAGTTCCCACACCAGAGGTTGAACCCACAACCCCCTCGTGGTGGAGGTATGGAGTTTTAACCACTGGACCACCAGGTAAGTCCCTATATTAGTTATTTTAACATGAAAGAGAGTTGGGAATCAGGATTGTTGAAGCCTCAACCAGACAGCTACTGTGGCTTCTGCAGCCCTCTCTTTATCCATATACGAGAAAAGTTGTGTAGAGAACCAGGCTGGAGCCTTGACATACTGTCTAGGATGAATTGGGTGGGCAGTGGATGGTCTTTCCCACAGTAGACTGATAATTAGTCCCTCTTTTCTTTGTGCTCCTCTAACTCTTTGGATTGATCATACCCTACCTTGTATTATACTTACTGTGTACAAATATATACCCTCCACTGAAATATAAGTATCTTTAAGAGCAGGATTATAGCTGTCTTTCTAGTAAGACCACAGTAAATGTTTATTTCATTGAATTGGCCTTCTAATGGTAGAAAATGTTGATGCTTCATCATCCTGCAGTTCAACTAGTTGCAAAGTAGCAAAAGCAACTTAAATCAAACCCAACTACACTAACAATGAGATTAACATTGACAGACAATATTCTAGGAGTTACAATGGACCAGTTGTTGAACCAATTGTTGGTTCATCCATTTATTTAGCAAATGTTTATTGAGACCTTGATGTATACATCAAGTGTCTGGGAATGATTTTTTATAATAATAAAAGAGCAATAGGAGTTATAAGTCACAAGAGTCCTAAAGGGAAGTAGTTTACAGTGCTACATGTAATTACAGTAATTTATTGAACAGCAGCTATATGCCAGGAGCTATACTAATTGTTTTTCTTACTGTAGATAATTGAATCTTCACAAGAGTCCACTTTACAGATGAGGAAACAAACTTGAAGAGATTATGCAATTTGTCTAAAGTCATAATAGCTAGAATGTAGATTTAGAATTTAACTCTTGCCTTTATTAATCACTACTGAATACTGGATCACCAGTGAGGCTTGCCAGCACATATGAGAAAACCAGCCTGAAAGACTGTAAGAATCACAGTGACTTCTAACTATATAAAAGTTTAAAAATCTTTCCAATGAAGAGGGTCAGATTTCCCTACCCTAACAAGCCAGAGCCTCCACTCACTCCAGAATAACATGAGTTGACCTGTCCATGTATGCAGGTTCCCAGATCATTCCATTCCATGCTGGTACTTGTCTTTATTGCCATGATCAAATGCATTATACAACTCTAATTAGGCATCTCTAACGTGTTATCCAAAGTGATATTTATTTGAAGTGTTTTAATCCATTGCCATCCTTGTTCTTTTTTAAAAATTGTGAAAGAATCCGCATAACAGAATTTATCATGTTAACCTTTTTAAAGCATACAGTTCGTTAGTGTTAAGCGTGTTCACATCGTTGTGCAACCATCACCACCATCCATCTCCAGAGTTCTTTTAATCTTGCAAAACCAAAATTCTGTACCCATTAAACAGCAAGTTCCCATTCTCCTTTTCCACCCTGGCCTTGCCAACCCCTGTTCTACTTCCTGCCTGTGTGAAAGCGACTTCTCTAGGTACCTCACATAAGTGGAATCATACAGTGTGACTGTCCCCTTGTGACTGGCCTGTTTCAATTGGCATAGCATCCACAAGGGTACTTCCCCGGTGGCTCAGTGGTAAAGACTATGCCTGCAATGCAGGAGACATGGGTTTGATACCTGGGTTGGGAAGATTTCCTTCAGAAGGGAATGGCAACCCACGCCAGTATTTCTTGCCTGGAAAATCCCATGGACAGAGGAGCCTGGTGGGCTACAATCCATGGGGTCACAAAGAGTTGGACACGACGGAGCGACAAAACCACCGCCACCAGCATCCTAAAGCTTCATCCATATTGTAGCAGGTGACAGAAGGGGACAAACTTATAGTCTAATCATGAGAACACATCTGACAAACCCAAATGGAAGAACATTTCACAAAATATTAATACCTGATCAGTACTATTCAAAAGTATCAGTGTTCTGAGAAACAAGGTGAGATGGAGACTCTTGCCATGTATTAGAAGATGCTAAGGAAACATGGCAACTCAACGTGGTGTGGTATCTGAAATTGTAGCCTAGGACAGGAAAAGAATGTTTACCAGTGACATATTTTAGAATTGCTGGAGCATAAGATGAGAAGAGCCAACTCATTAGAAAAGACCCTGATGCTGGGAAAGAGTGAAGACAGGAGGAGAAGGGGACAACAGAGGATGAGATGGTTGGATGGCATCACCAACTCAATGGACATGAGTCTGAGCAAGCTCCAGGAGATGAAGGACAGGGAAGCCTGGCATGTTGCAGTCCTTGGGGTCACAAAGAGTTGGACTCCCCCTGCATTGGAAGTGCAGAGTCTTAGCCACCAGGCAAGTCCCTATTTTTTTTTTAACAGTTTTATTGTGTCATTTTTTACATTTAGATCTTTAAATCTCTGGTAAATTATGGGTCACCAGTTATCCTTGTGCTGTTTGTATTGAATAATCCAGTTTTCCCTCATTGACTTGAAATACAGCCTTGAGCATATATGAAACCCTCTACATAAAACCCCTGATTATTTTCTGGACTCTGTTCCACTTCAATGATCTACTTATGTTTTCTTGATCAGTACTACACTATCTTATTTACCATGTTTTATAGTTCTTTTCAGTGTCTCATGAGCCAAGTCCTATTTTGCTACAGTTTTTCAAAACTTTCTTGGCTATTTTCAAGCATTTACTCTTTTAGATAAGCTAGAGAATCAACTTTTAAATTTAAAAATTCCAGTGGGAGTTTGATAAAAATTGCATTTAATTTACAGATCAGCATGGGAAGAATGGGCTTTTAAAAAGTATATATTGAGTTTTCTTATCCAGATATGTCTTTAAATTCTTCTTATCTGAAAATTCTATTACCAGCATGTAGAATACTGTATTAAGTTGTGGTTACATAGAACACATCATCTCACTAATGTAGTAATAGTAGTGCTAGTACCACTAGTAGCAGTATTAGTGGATAATAATAGCAGCTTTTAAATACCGAGTGTTCACGCATATGGATAGATCAACTAAACAGAAAATTAACAAGGAAACACAAACTTTAAATGATACAATAGACAAATTAGATTTAATTGATATTTACAGGAGTTTCCACCCCAAAACAATCAATTTTACCTTTTTCTCAAGTGCACATGGAACTTTCTTCAGGATAGATCACATCCTGGGCCATAAATCTAGCCTTGGTAAATTCAAAAAAATTGAAATCATCCCAGCCATCTTCTCTGACCACAATGCAGTAAGATTAGACCTCAATTACAGGAAAAAAACTATTAAAAGATCCAACATATGGAGGCTAAACAACACGCTTCTGAATAACCAACAAATCACAGAAGAAATCAAAAAAGAAATAAAATTATGCATAGAAACGAATGAAAATGAAAACACAACAACCCAAAACCTATGGGACACTGTAAAAGCAATACTAAGGGGAAGGTTCATAGCAATACAGGCGTACCTCAAGAAACAAGAAAAAAATCAAATAAATCAACTAACTCTACACCTAAAGCAACTAGAGAAGGAAGAAATGAAAAACCCCAGGGTCAGTAGAAGGAAAGAAATCTTAAAAATTAGGGCAGAAATAAATGCAAAAGAAACAAAAGAGACCATAGCAAAAATCAACAAAACTAAAAGCTGGTTTTTCGAGAAGATAAACAAAATTGATAAGCCATTAGCCAGACTCATCAAGAAACAAAGGGAGAAGAATCAGATCAACAAAATTAGAAATGAAAATGGAGAGATCACAACAGACTCCACAGAAATACAAAGGATCATAAGAGACTACTACCAACAGCTATATGCCAATAAAATGGACAACTTGGAAGAAATGGACAAATTCTTAGAAAAGTATAACTTTCCAAAACTGAACCAGGAAGAAATAGAAGATCTTAACAGACCCATCACAAGCACGGAAATCGAAACTGTAATCAGAAATCTTCCAGCAAACAAAAGCCCAGGACCAGACGGCTTCACAGCGGAATTCTACCAAAAATTTAGAGAAGAGCTAACACCTATCCTACTCAAACTCTTCCAGAAAATTGCAGAAGATGGTAAACTTCCAAACTCATTCTATGAGGCCACCATCACCCTAATTCCAAAACCAGACAAAGATGTCACAAAAAAGGAAAACTACAGGCCAATATCACTGATGAACATAGATGCAAAAATCCTTAATAAAATTCTAGCAAACAGAATCCAACATCATATTAAAAAGATCATACATCATGACCAAGTGGGCTTTATCCCAGGAATGCAAGGTTTTTTTAACATCCGCAAATCAATCAATGTAATACACCACATTAACAAATTGAAAGAAAAAAACCATATGGTTATCTCAATAGATGCAGAAAAAGCCTTTGACAAAATTCAGCATCCATTTATGATAAAAACCCTCCAGAAAGCAGGAATAGAAGGAACATATCTCAACATAATAAAAGCTATATATGACAAACCCACAGCAAACATTATCCTCAATGGTGAAAAATTGAAAGCATTTCCCCTAAAGTCAGGAACAAGGCAAGGATGCCCACTTTCACCACTACTATTCAACATAGTTTTGGAAGTTTTGGCCACAGCAATCAGAGCTGAAAAAGAAATAAAAGGAATACAGATAGGAAAAGAAGAAGTAAAACTCTCACTGTTTGCAGACATGATTCTCTACATAGAAAACCCTAAAGACTCTACTAGAAAATTACTAGAGTTGATCAATGAATATAGTAAAGTTGCAGGATATAAAATTAACACACAGAAATCCCTTGCATTCCTATACTCCAATAATGAGAAAACAGAAAGAGAAATTAAGGAAACAATACCATTCACCATTGCATCAAAAAGAATAAAATACTTAGGAATATATCTACCTAACGAAACAAAAGACTTATATATAGAAAACTATAAAACACTGATGAAAGAAATCAAAGAGGACACAAACAGATGGAGAAATATACCGTGTTCATGGATTGGAAGAATTAATATAGTGAAAATGAGTATACTACCCAAAGCAATCTATAGATTCAATGCAATCCCTATCAAGCTACCAATGGTATTTTTCACAGAACTAGAACAAATCATCTCACAATTTGTATGGAAATATAAGAAACCTCGAATAGCCAAAGCAATCTTGAGGAAGAAGAATGGAACTGGAGGAATCAACCTGCCTGACTTCAGGCTCTACTACAAAGCCACAGTCATCAAGACAGTATGGTACTGGCACAAAGATAGAAATATAGATCAATGGAACAAAATAGAAAGCCCAGAGATAAACCCACGCACCTATGGGCACCTTATCTTCGACAAAGGAGGCAAGAATATTCAGTGGAGAAAAGACAATCTCTTTAACAAGTGGTGCTGGGAAAACTGGTCAACCACTTGTAAAAGAATGAAACTAGAACATTTCCTAACACCGTACACAAAAATAAACTCAAAATGGATTAAAGATCTAAATGTAAGACCAGAAACAATAAAACTCCTAGAGGAAAACATAGGCAAAACACTCTCTGACATAAATCACAGCAGGATCCTCCATGACCCACCTCCCAGAATATTGGAAATAAAAGCAAAAATAAACAAATGGGACCTAATTAAAATTAAAAGCTTTTGCACAACAAAGGAAACTATAAACAAGGTGAAAAGACAGCCTTCAGAATGGGAGAAAATAATAGCAAATGAAGCAACAGACAAACAATTAATCTCAAAAATATACAAGCAACTTCTGCAGCTGAATTCCCGAAAAATAAACGACCCAATCAAAAAATGGGCCAAAGAACTAAACAGACATTTCTCCAAAGAAGACATACAGATGGCTAACAAACACATGAAAAGATGCTCAACATCACTCATTATTAGAGAAATGCAAATCAAAACCACAATGAGGTATCATTTCACACCAGTCAGAATGGCTGCTATCCAAAAGTCTACAAGCAATAAATGCTGGAGAGGGTGTGGAGAAAAGGGAACCCTCTTACACTGTTGGTGGGAATGCAAACTAGTACAGCCACTATGGAGAACAGTGTGGAGATTCCTTAAAAAACTGGGAATAGAACTGCCATATGACCCAGCAATCCCACTGCTGGGCATATACACCGAGGAAACCAGAATTGAAAGAGACGCGTGTACCCCAATGTTCATCGCAGCACTGTTTACAATAGCCAGGACATGGAAGCAACCTAGATGTCCATCAGCAGACGAATGGATAAGGAAGCTGTGGTACATATACACAATGGAATATTACTCAGCCATTAAAAAAAATACATTTGAATCGGTTCTACTGAGATGGATGAAACTGGAACCCATTATACAGAGTGAAGTAAGCCAGAAAGAAAAACAACAATACAGTATACTAATGCATATATATGGAATTTGAAAGATGGTAACGATTAACCTATATGCGAGACAGAATAAGAGACACAGCATGGAACAATTTTATGGACTCTGAGGGAGAAGGTGAGGGTGGGACGTTCTGGGAGAATAGCATTGAAACATGTATATTATCATATGTGAAACAGAACACCATTCCATGTTCGATGCATGTGATAAGGGCTCAGGGCCGGGGCAATGGGATGATCCAGAAGGATGGGATGGGGAGGGAGGTGGGTGGGGGGTCCAGGAAGGGGAACACATGTAAACCCATGGCTGATTCATGTCAATGTATGGCAAAAACTATTACAATATTGTAAAGTAATTAGCCCCCAACTAAAATAAATAAATTTATTTAAAAAAATAAATAAATAAATACCGAGTGTTTACGAAGTGCTAAGGACATTATATATATAATCTCATTTAATTCTCACTATAATCCAGTAAGATATTATCCATGTTTTACAGATGAAGAAATAGGCTCAGATTTGTCAACTTGCCGAAGTTAACAAAAGGAAGCCTTGTCATATTTCAAAACCATGTTTTTAATAACTACTATCTGGCCCTTTATTACATATAAAGTTGACTCTCTCTTTGGAAAAAAAAAGAGGAAACCAAAAAGCTCTTCATGGTATTAAAGATAAACATACCAATCTCTTTCTTTTTTTAAAAAAGTTCTTTTAGTTATTTAGAATGAATTTTTTAATTGAGATTTAATTGACATACAACATGATTTTCAGATATATAAAATAATTCTATATTCATATATATTATGAAATGATCACGACAGTGCCTGGCTGACATACATCACCACACATAATTACAAAACTCGCATGCAAATTTCCTAAAGGCTTTTAAATCAGAGAGATTTTAAATTGTATCACATATTTTCCTAGCATTTCTTGAGAACCTTGCCATCTCACTTGCTTGTCCTTGTTTCTCCCAGTTGGGGTCTCTGAGCATTGCCACTCTGGCCTCCAGGGGGCGGCATTTCCCCTTTAATATTGTGGCTCAAGCATTAGACACTCAGGAATTCCCTGGCATACAGATAAGACCAGGAAAAATATTTAAACAGAAGTTTACAAAGGGCTCTGGAAGAAGAAAAGACAAATGAGTACAGGGAGTAATACACAACTAGATCATTTGTTCACTGAATGAAGTGCAGGCATTTCCGCATTAGACACCATAAAAGGATTCCTCACTACCTTGCTTCCCACTACCTGCACAAAGCAGAAGCCACTTTTTTCTACCCTGTGTTATGTCCTCAAGGGCTTCCCAGGTGGCTCAGTGGTAAAGAATTCACCTGCCAATGCAGAAGAGTTGGGTTTGATCCCTGGGTCAGGAAGATTCCCTGGAGAAGGAAATGGCAACTCATTCTAGTATTCTTTCTTGCCTGAAAAAATCCCACGGACAGAAGAGTCTGATGTGCTACAGTCCATGGGGTGGCAGAGTCAGACACGACTTATCAACTAACCAACAACAACAACAACAACAACAAATTATGTCCTCCAGCAAGTAAAAAATTTCAAAAACAGCTCTAAGATTGGTAAGATGAGTTTCAGCTCTGGGCTTCCTTCCAAACTCTAGTTCGCAGTTTCAGTATCTGCTTCTTTCCTACATGCTGGACACTAAGCTTGCCAGCCTTATTATTGTTATTGTTATTATTATTATTTGGATGCACCAGGTCTTAGTTGTGGCATGCAGGATCTTCAGTTTTGGAATGTGGGATCTGTCTCCCTAACCAGGGATAGAACCTGGGCCCTTTGCATTGGGAGCACAGAGTCCCCTCCACTAGACCACCAGAGAAGTCCTGCAAGCCCTCTTCTGAGAAGACGGCATTGCTGACCCCTGAGTTGTCCATTTACCCTGTTGTTGGGAGATGGTTATCTGTGAGTCTCTCATGATCCTGCATGTCTTCAGAAAGCAAGACCCTGAATGTATTACTTATCTATTACTACATTAGAGATTACTCGAAATCATAGAGGCTTAAAACAACAATCACTTACTTTCTGACAATATCTGTAGATTTGGAATCTGGGAACAGCTTGGGTGAGTGTCCCTAGTGCAGAGTCTCTGGCAAGGCTATAGTCAGGGTGCTGGCCAAGGCTGCAGTCATGTCCGCCCTTGAATGGGGGAAATTCTGCTTCCGTGCTCACTCACCTGGCTGTTGGCCGAAGGCATCCTTTCCTGACCATCCAGGTCTCTCTATAAGGCAGCCCACAACATGACAGTGGTCTTTCTTAGAGTGAGTGAGTAAGAAAACAAAAGATGGTGCCCAAGACTGAAGCCACAGTCCTTTTAAAACCTCCTCTCAAAGGCAACATCCTGTCACTTCTGCTATATTCAGTTAGTTAGAAGTGAGTCAGTAAGTCCAGTCCATAGTCAACTGTAGGGGGTCACACAAAAGAGCGAATACTGGGAGGCAAGAACCACTATGGGCTGTCTGGGAGGCGCTCTGGGGTTTCCTGGAGGCTCAGTGGTAAAGAATCCACCTGCCAATTCAGGAGGCGCAGGTTCAGTCCCTGGGTCTGGAGGATCCCATGGAGAAGGAAATGGCAACCCACTCCAGTATTCTTGCCTGCAAAATCCCACAGATAAGGAACCTAGCAGGCACAAAAGAGTCGGACAGGACTTAACAACTAACTAGCAACAAACAACGGAGGCACTCTACCACTCACTCTATCCACACCATTTCCCATGATTGAGTTTGCAGTGGGCAGTCTTGAGAGATGAAGTAATTATCTCCCTCTGCGACAAAGAGCAGGCTTAGCTTAGTGCTTGCTGGAAAAGCAGTGGCTTCTCCAGGCTTACTGTTCCCCAGCTGCAACACCGACCCACTGCATGTATGGCATCTCTCTGGGGCCCGCCATGTCACCTGTGTGTAACTTGGAGACAAGAAGAATTGATACAGACATTCTGATGCTCATGCTTTTTTTGCTGTAGTTCTTATTCTCTCACTCAGTGGTCTTGTGTCTTCTTCCAGCATCTGTGAGACATCAGTTAGCTAACTTGTTGCCTTGTTAGTAGGACAAAATCAAATCACGGACCTGACAGTCCAACTGAACAGGATAACCTCATCAGAATTGTGTACAGACTTGTGAGACTGGCATTCACAGAAGAGATCCACGTACATCCCCTTCGTTTTAATTGACAAGTACTTATGTACCAGGCAGGCATCATTCTAAGAGTGTATGAACATAGACTCATTTAAGCTATGAGGTAGCCACTATTAAAAATCCCTGCTTTACAGGTGAGGAAGATGAGACACAAAGATGTTAAGTAACTTGCTTCAGTTCCTGTGGCCCGTAAGTGTCAGAGCCCCGTTATGCAAACGGATACAAAAACAACATGGCTACAGCATCCACTGATCCGCTATATCATGCTACCTGTGCTTAGTGTTAAGAAGGTCCAGAGCAGAGAGATGAGGGAAATGATAAAATTAAAGACTTCTTCAAAACATTTATTGAAATCATTGGTACAGAGTTCTTCATTCCTAATGTAAATGTTACAGTTTTTGTGATTTCCTTGTGTACTTGAAGGGTAATCCCTACCAGTCGTATTGGTCATTGATGTGATTTGATGTTCTGTATTTGGCTCATTAGAATTCGATTTAGAAAATGTGCTCTATATTCAGACTATGAATGTAAAAATGCATCATCCACACAAAAATCTGCACATGAAGTTCTTAACAGCTTTATTCACAGTCACCAAAACTTGGAAGTAGCCAAGATATCCTTCAGTAACTGAATGGACAAACTTGTATATCCAGGCAATGGAAGATTATTCAGTGCTGAAAAGAAATGACTTATTAAGCCACGAAAAGATGAGGCATGGGGGAATGCATATTACTAAGTAACAGAAGCCAATCTAGAAGGGTTATATACCGTATGGTTCCTTCTGTGTGACAATCTGGAAAAGGCAAAACTATAGAGACAGTGAAAAGATGAGTGGTGGGGGTGGGGGGAAGGAAGAGATGAACAGGCAGAGCGCAGAGGGTTTTCAGGGCAGTGAATCTATTCTCTTTGATACTATAATGTTGAACACACATCATTATGGGCTCCCCTGGTGGCTCAGACAGTAAAGAATCCGCCTGCAGTGCAGGAGACCTGGGTTTGATCCCTGGGTCGGGAACATTCCCCTCAGAAGGGAATGGCAACCACCTCCAGTACTTTTGCTTGGAGAATTCCATGGACAGAGAAGCCAGGAGGGCTACAGTCCATGGGATTGCAAAGAGTCGGACACGACTGAGCGATTAACATACACACATACACACACACACATCATTATACATTTGTCCAAACTGACAGAATGCACACCACCAAGAGTGAACCTTAACATAAACTATAGACTGTTTAGTAACGATGCATCAGTGTAGGTTCATTGATTTTTATGAACGTACTGCTCTGGTGGGAGATGTCAATAGTGGGAAAGGTTGTGCATACGTGGGGCCATCAGGTCTATGGGAGCTCTCTGTTACTTCTTGCTCAGGTTTGTTGGGAACCTAAAACTGTTCTGAAAAATAGTTTATCTTTTAAAATGCTTTGAAAATTACAGTGTGCTTTAAAATGGAAAATATTGTTAATAGTGTCAGTGTGTATAGCAATTTTTTTTTAACCTTACTGTGTACCTGTTCGAGTTCCCCACATCCTTGGCCGCATCTTTCTGCTTATCACCTCCTCCTTCCCTTAGCAAGTGTAAAAGGCCAGACTCCCCATATGGGCTCTCTTCTTCTGCCCTGTTGACCCTATTTTGAACCTTTCCAACCCAGGTTCAATCCAGGTGTCTACATTTTCATGGCTATATTGGAACTGTACAGCTCTGCTGAAGAAAAATCACAACAGTGTTCTCTTTTTGTTTGATTTTTTTTTCTACACTGCATGGCATGGTGGATCTTAGTTCCCCAAGCAAGGATTGAACCCACACCCCCTGCATTGGAAGTTCAGAGTTTTAATCACTGGATCACCAAGGAAGTCCCCCAAAATCATAATGGTGAACATGCTGTCTGTAGTGCAACTTGCAGTCTCCTCTATCAGCTTATCCCTCAGTGTTTTCTGCAACTGTGTTTCTCAAATCAGAGCTTTCTAGTTCAAAACGCGTATCAATAAGTTTTAACTGTAGTTTTCTTTTTTTGATACTATTTTATTTTGATTGATATTTTCAAAGTCTTATGCCATTTCTTCCTGTGGTATAGATATATGTCAACTTTTTGCATATATATAAAATGAGTTCACCTTGTTAATTAAGCCATTTTCTATTAAAATAATTGATCAAATCTGGCTACTAATTATCACATGCAGTAATATGGCAGATAAACATATCTACTGATGAAGAATCACCCAAAAGTGCTTCTACATTAGCAAAGAGGAGAGGGGAAAATAACAGGTAGGTTAATATGTTTAGATTTGCTTTAATTAGTGGTTAGACAGGTCTCTTTAAGAAAGTTCTGTGGAGAAGTTGAGTTATACTCCTTTATCCAATGTGCCTCAATGCCCTAGAATACGCCTCCCTTGTTCTTAGATTAGGGCACCTTCCTTTCTCAAGTTACTCACTCAAAATCTGGTCCAGTCCTTTCCGCATCTCTCTTGTAACTTGACCATGGACCACTCTTGGGGGAGTACTGACCCCTAGGGTCTAGAAAGTGGTCTCAAATTGACAGTCCCTGAGGCAGATTTGCTAGATAGATATGGCTTATTGGCTTGCACAGTGTTTTAAGAAAACCTGAACTCCTTCTTCTTCTTCTTCTTCTCCCCCTCCCCCTCCCCCTCCCCTCCCCTCCCCCTCCCTCTCCTTCTCCTTCGTCGTCTTCGTCTTTTTCTTCGTCTTCTTCGTCTTCTTCGTCTTCTTCTTCTTCTTACTGGCCATGATCCCCGGCTTGCAGGATCCTAGTTCCCTGATGAGGGAGGGAACCCCTGCCCTCTGCAATAGAAGCATGGAGCCCTAACTGCTGGCCCACCAAGGGAATTTCCTTTTCCTAGCATTTTGAAGTCATGCCATTTCACATGAAAATGTATACTGCTAGTTTTTATTGAAAAATGAACTGCCCTGGCAACACTGGGTCTGTGCTCTTATATACAGCATCTGTCAGCCGCTCCCTGGAGAGAGGGCACCCCCACCTGCCACTCACCAAGACTGAGTGTCAGTTGCTGTTCGCGTCACTTTCACCAGCTCCAACGCTCAGTACCTGTGGTGCTGCCTGGTGTTTCAGGTGTTTGTAAACTCTTCTACACCTGGTCCTTGATGCCTTTCACCCAGCACTACTTGTTGACCCTGGAGGCTCTGTGATGCTCTACAAACATCATGGGCTTGGAATCAAATGGACTTAGCTCTGCCACTTTCCTACTGGGTGACCTCTGAGAACTTCCATTTCTTTATCTGTCAAATGGTATGATTGGCGTGGTTATGAGGATTAAAGGCGATATGTGGATAATGTGCTTCTGATAGAAGAAGCAGGAAACAGGCAGTGAGTGTGGCCTGCCTCCATTGACAACCTCTGTCCTCACCTCTCAGGAAGATGACAGGGCCACTCCTGTGGTCATCAACTTGTAACTGATTTGTACAATACTCTAGGTGTGTAGACACAGGTGAGAAAATCACAAGAAACGAGGGCGTTCTTAAGTAAAATTTATCTCCTATAATTGCCAGCTGTTGTCATCAAGGACAATTACAGGAAATAAATTTTAATGAAGCACTCCCTAGTTTCTGGCTGCTGTCATCAAGAAGGGCTTCCCAGGTAGCACAGTGGTAAAGAATCCACCTGCCAATGAAGGAGACGTGGGTTCGATTCCTGGGTTGGGAAGATCCCTGGAGGAGGAAATGGCAACCCACTCCAATATCCTTGCCTGGAAAATCCCATGGACAGAGGAGCCTGGCGGGCTATAGTCCATGGGGTCACAAAGAGTCAGACGCAACTGAGCACACGTCATAAGGAATTAAGCAGTTAGCCAACAGCACTTCCATTACTCTCAGGATAATTTTACAGTATGCTAAATCAGACTCGTGCAGTTAGTTCTATAAAGAAAACAAAAACGAAAATGTTTTTGAATTAGCATGGTTTCCAAAACTGGGGAAAACAAAGATAATTCTTCATATCCCAAGCTTAGCTGCATCTCTACAGAGCTCCTTATAAACCTAACATTACAATTTGTTTTCCTTCTGCTGCTGTAACAAATTACCACAAACTTAGAAACTTAAAACAGTAGAAACGCATTATCTTACAGTTCCACAGGTTAGAGATCTGACATTGGTGTTACTGGGCTAAAATCAATGTGTCAGTGGGCTGCATTCTTTTTTGGAGGCTCTAGGAGTGAATCCATTTCCTTTGCTTTTCCAGCTTCTTCTAGATGCCATCCACATTCTCTGACTCTTGGCTTGTTTCTCCACTTAAAAAAAAAAAAATATATATATATATATATATATTCATTTCACTGTGCCAGGTCTTAGCCATGGCATGCAAGATCTAGTTCCCTAACCAGAAATGGAACCCAGGCCCCCTGCTTTGGGAGCACAGACTCAGCCTCTAGACCACTGGGGAAGTCCGCTTCCTTTCTCCACCTTTAAAGTGAGCAGTGTTGCATGTCTCTGAACATTCTCCCATAGTCACATCTCTTTCTCTGGCTCTTTTCCGTTGCTTCCCTCTTCCACTTCTAAGGACATTTTGATTCCATTCGACCTACCCAGAAAATCCAGGATGTTCTTCCTATCTAAATGTTGTTGTTGTTGTTCAGTTGCTCAGTTGGGTCCAACTCTTTGTGACCCCATGGACTGCAGCACACCAGACTTCTCTGTCCTTCACCATCTCCCAGAGTTTGCTCAAATTCATATCCATTGAGTCAGTGATGCCATCTAACCATATCATCTTTTGTTGTCCCCTTCTCCTTCCTACCCTCAATCTTTCCCAGCATCAGGGTCTTTTCCAATGACTCGATTCTTCACATCAGGTGGCCAAAGTACTGAAGCTTCAGCTTCACCATCAGTCCTTCCAATGAACATATAGGACTGATTTCCTTTAGGATTGACTGGTTTGATCTCCTTGCTGTCCAAGGTATTCTCAAGATTCTTAAGATTAGTAATGTTAATTCCACCTGCAACCTTAATTCTTTGCCAGGTAATGTAGCATATTCACAGATTCTGGGTACTAGGACATGGACATCTTTGGGGGAACCACCATCTTGCCTATCTAAATGGGTATTTTATATATGTAATATATATATAATTTATATATATTAACAGTTTACCCTAGAACAACACAGGTTTAAACTGTGTGTATCCACTCATATGCAGATTTTTCTCAATAAATACATATTACAGTAACACACGATCTGCAATTGGTTGAATCCATGGATGTGGAACTGTGGATATGAAGAGATGCCAGTTAGTCACAGATTTTCAGCTGGGGTTGGGACAGGGATCAGCACCCCTAACCCCTATGTTTTTCAAGGGTCAACTATTCATACATATATGTGCATACATGCTTAGTTCTGTCCGACTCTGTGATCCCCTGGACTGCAGCCTGCCAGGCTCTTCTGTCCATGGGATTTCCCAGGCAAGAATACTGGAGTGGGTTGCCATTTCCTCCTCCAGGGAATCTTCCTGACCTAGGGATCAAACCTGCATCTCCTTTATTGGCAGGTGGGTTCTTTAGCATCGTGTCACCTTGGAAGCCCCTATGTGCTGCTAACAGATTTCTAAATGGAATTTTATATTATCACAGACGTTTGTAAGAAATTTTGACTATTAGAGATACCAAGGGAATATTTCATGCAAAGATGGGGTCGATAAAGGACAGAAATGGTATGGACCTAACAGAAGCAGAAGATATTAAGAAGAGGTGGCAAGAATACACAGAAGAACTGTACAAAAAAGATCTTCATGACCCAGATAATCACAAAGATGTGATCACTCACCTAGAGCCAGACATCCTGGAATGTGAAGTTAAGTGGGCCTTAGAAAGCATCACTACGAACAAAGCTAGTGGAGGTGATGGAATTCCAGTTGAGCTATTTCAAATCCAGAAAGATGATGCTATGAAAGTGCTGCACTCAATATGCCAGCAAATCTGGAAAACTCAGCAGTGGCCACAGGACTGGAAAAGGTCAGTTTTCATTCCAATCCCAAAGAAAGGCAATGCCAAAGAATGCTCAAACTACCGCACAATTGCACTCATCTCACATGCTAGTAAAGTAATGCTCAAAACTCTCCAAGCCAGGCTTCAGCAATACGTGAACCGTGAACTTCCAGATGTTCAAGCTGGTTTTAGAAAAGGCAGAGGAACCAGAGATCAAATTGCCAATATCTGCTAGATCATCAAAAAAGCAAGAGAGTTCCAGAAAAACATCTATTTCTGCTTTATTGACTATGCCAAAGCCTTTGACTGTGTGGATCACAATAAACTGTGGAAAATTCTGAAAGAGATGGGAATACCAGACCACCTGACCTACCTCTTGAGAAATCTGTATGCAGGTCAGGAAGCAACAGTTAGAACTGGACATGGAACAACAGACTGGTTCCAAATAGGAAAAGGAGTATGTCAAGGCTGTATATTGTCACCCTGCTTATTTAACTTATATGCAGAGTACATCATGAGAAATGCTGGGCTGGAAGAAACACAAGCTGGAATCAAGATTGCTGGGAGAAATATCAATAACCTCAGATATGCAGATGACACCACCCTTATGGCAGAAAGTGAAGAAGAACTAAAGAGCCTCTTGATGAAAGTGAAAGAGGAGAGTGAAAAAGTTGGCTTAAAGCTCAACATTCAGAAAACTAAGATCATGGCATCTGGTCCCATCACTTCATGGGAAATAGATGGGGAAACAGTGGAAACTGTCAGACTTCATTTTTCTGGGCTCCAAAATCACTGCTGATGGTGATTGCAGCCATGAAATTAAAAGACGCTTACTCCTTGGAAGGAAGGTTATGAGCAACCTAGATAGCATGTTTAAAAGCAGAGACATTACTTTGCCAACAAAGGTCCGTCTAGTCAAGGCTATGGTTTTTCCGGTGGTCATGCATGGATGTGAGAGTTGGATGGTGAAGAAAGCTGAGCGCCGAAGAATTGACGCTTTTGAACTGTGGTGTTGGAGAAGACTCTTGAGAGTCCCTTGGACTTCAAGGAGATCCAACCAGTCCATCCTAAAGGAGATCAGTCCTGGGTGTTCATTGGAAGGACTGATGTTGAAGCTGAAACTCCAATACTTTGGCCACCTCATGCGAAGAGTTGACTCATTGGAAAAGACCCTGATGCTGGGAAGGATTGGGGGCAGGAGGAGAAGGGGACGACAGAGGATGAGATGGCTGGATGGCATCACCGACTCAATGGACATGGGTTTGGGTAGGCTCCGGGAGTTGGTGATGGACAGAGAGGCCTGGCGTGCTGCAATTCATGGGGTCGCAAAGAGTCGGACACGACTGAGCCACTGAACTGACTGAACTGACCATGCCCAAAGTTTCTGAACTGTTAATAGGGCTTCCTTTTTAAAAAGACAAATGGGTATAAATTCCTCCAAAGGTTGTGAGCTTTAGGGTTTTGCTTATTTGCAGAGTTTAAAAGTAAACAAGACCTCAAGAAATCACGTGATCCAGTTTCTTGCCCTGAATACCTCAAATCACCACATTTTCTTGGTATGTAGGGAAATGGTACAGGATACCATTTTAAGTAGATAGGATCATTCTATGATCTTAGTTTCCAGAAGTATTTTCCTCTACTTGTTTTTCATTTGATTGTTCTCCAATGAAGATAAACAGCAATTAAAAATAATTTACCCCAATCATGGGTTAAAATTACAAGTAACGAGACGAAATTTGAAAGACGGGGTTGAAGCCAAACAATATGCCTGTAAAACTCCCAAACACATGGTAGTAGGCTTGAAGAAACAACACAAGGCAAAAGTGGTAAAATAATTTCAAATGCGGTATACTGAGGAATATGTTCAATAGTGAAGGCAATCTACACTGCATAAGAAAAAATTAAGGTGTTTTTCTCATTTTTTCTTTTGTTTTATCAAGGATATAAAATCCCCCCTGCAAGTATGGTATATCTTTGTCTTTGTACCTCGAAACTTCCCCCTGTCTTAGCACAGTGCTTTACAGAGGAAGTGTTTGTTGAATTAGTAATGTTTATATTTACATAAGATTGCATTAAAAGCACCTTGCAGATATTTAGAAGAGAAAATGAGTCATAAATGGTTTATTTAAACCACATAAAAACTAAGTAGGTGTTCAAATGGCCAGTTTCAAATTCAAATCTCAACCCATGGGGAATTATTCCCTAGCTAAAAGGCCAGATTTGGAGGTCAGAGAAGGAATTGAGAAGCAGGTGATAGTTTGGAGTTTAGTCATGGGAACAGTCCTTTTATATTTTTGTATATTTCATAAAGGATTTAAACTACTGATGTGGGTGAGGATTACATTTTTAATTTCTACCTCTCTGTATCTAGCACAATACCTGGCTCACACTAGGCACTCAACAAATAGTTATGTTGGTTTTTTTTAAATATTTATTTCCTTGGCTACCCCAGGGTTATAGTTGCAGCACGAGGGATCCTCAATCTTCTGAATCTTTAGTTGTGGCATGCAAACTCTTGGTTGTGGGATCTAGTTCCCTGACCAGGAATCAAACCTGGGCCCCTTGCATTAGGAGTGCGGAATCTTGGTCACTAGACCACCAGGGAAGTCCCAACAAATAGTTATTGAGTGAAGAAAGAAGAGAACAAAAGTCATTAAATTCTTAGATGACACCAAACCAAGGAACAGAGATGATGAAAGGTAACTAATATCTTGCTTTTTGAATTATGCACCCATCCTTAAGAATGTTTCTGCACGCACATGAATTATGTATTTGTGACCCATGCTAACAGACTGTACACAATATAAACCCAAAATTAAAAAATATAAAATAACCAATATATCTAAAATAATTTAATGGTATGTTATTCCTAGTGTAAGAGCCTTTTGCTTTCACTTGATGCTTTGTTATCGGTACATTATTACTCTTTTAAAAATCTTTGCTTAATATTTTATGATATAGTGATTTGCAGATACGGTGTTAAGGGTAGATTATTCTAATACTACATTTGAATAGCTTTCCTAGCTGGAAAAGATATTTCAAGAAGGTATTTGGATTTAAGTGGAAGAAATGCTTTATTGTTGCCTCTATTAAAATACTCATTTTCTTTTTTAATCTCATCAATCAGTTCTGCAAAGGTTTATGCTGAAGCTTGACAAGGAAATTTCCATCTTCCCTACTATCAATTAGCAATTCTGGCAAACTGCAGGCATACCTCATTTTATTATGCTTTACATTCTCATGTTTTGCAGTTACTGCAGTTTTTACAACTTGAAGGTTTGTGGCAACCCTGTGTCAAGCAAGTCTCTGGCCATCATTTTTCCAACAGCATTTGCTCACTTCACATCTTGGCAATTCTCGAGATGTTCCAAACTTTTTCTTGTTATGGGGATTTGTGATCAGTGATCGCTGATGTTCCTATTGCAAAAAGATTGTTGAAAGTTCAGATGATGATTACCATTTTTTAGCAATAAAGTATTTTTAAGTTAAAGTATGTACATTTTGGGCTTCCCTGTTAACTCAGCTGGTAAAGAATCCACCTGCAATGCAGGAGACCCTGGTTTGATTCCTGGGGGATGATCCCCTGGAGAAAGGGATAGGCTACCCACTACAGTATTCTTGGGTTTCCCTGGTGCCTCAGATGGTAAAAGGAATCCGCCTGCAATGCGGGAGTCCTGGGTTCAGTCCCTGGGTTGGGTAGATCCCCTGGAGAAGTAAATGGCAACCCACTCCAGTATTCATGCCTGGAGAATCCCCATGGACAGAGGAACCTGGTGGGCTACAGTCCATGGGGTTGCAAAGAGTCAGACATGACTGAGTGAGTAGGCACAGCTCATGTATATTTTTTAAAGATATAATGCTATTACACACTTAATATAATGACAGTAGAGTGTAAATATAACTGATATATGCACTGGGAAACCAAAAGTTTTGTGACTCTGCTGAGATACTCATTTTATTGCAGTGGTATAGAACTGAACCTGCAGTAACCCTGAGGTCTGCCTGCAGTTTAAAAGCATTGCATTTTATCTTTTCAAGAGATGAGTTTAAGACCCAGTGAAATCCATTATTTGGAAAATACTTAAACACATTACAAATTGTTTCCAAACATTTTAAGTGTACATGTATTTGAATTTTAATATAATACACATACAGGTTTTTTTTTTTATTGTGGTAAAAGTCACATAATACAAAACATATTATTTTAGCTGTATTTAACAGTATATTTCAGTGTCTTTAAGTACATTCACCTTGTTGTGCAACTCTCACCATCACTCATCTCCCAAATTTATTACCTTCCTAAACTGAAACTCTGTCTACATTAAACTCAAAATCTCCATTCCTCCTCCAAACCTCCCCCTACCCATCCTCTGGCCTCTGGCATCTACCAGTGTGCTTTCTGATCCTACGAATTCAACTATTCTGGTTATCTCGTATAAGTGGAACCAAATAGTATTTGTCTGCACCTAATATATATTGGTAGAGAAGGAAATGGCAACTCACTCCAGTAATCTTGCCTGGGAAATTTCTTTTTTTTTTTTTCAAGAGATGGGAATACCAGACCACCTTACCTGCCTCCTGAGAAATCTGTATGCAGGTCAAGAAGCAACAGTTAGAACTGGACATGGAACAACAGACTGGTTCCAAATCGGGAAAGGAGTACGTCAAGGCTGTATATTGTCACCCTGCTTTTTTTTTTTTTTTTAATAAATTTATTTATTTTAGTTGGGGGCTAATTACTTTACAATATTGTAGTAGTTTTTGCCATACATTGACATGAATCAGCCATGGGTTTACATGTGTTCCCCTTCCTGGACCCCCCTCCCACCTCCCTCCCCATCCCATCCCTCTGGGTCATCCCATTGCTCCAGTCCTGAGCATTTGTCTCATGCATCGAACATGGAATGGTGTTCTATTTCACATATGATAATATACATGTTTTAATGCTATTCTCCCAGAATGTCCCACCCTCACCTTCTCCCTCAGAGTCCATAAGACTGTTCTATGCATCTGTGTCTCTTATTCTGTTTCGCATATAGGGTTATCGTTACCATCTTTCAAATTCCATATATATGCATTAGTATACTATATTGGTGTTTTTCTTTCTGGCTTACTTCACTCTGTATAATGGGCTCCAGTTTCATCCATCTCAATAGAACCGATTCAAATGTATTTTTTTTAATTGCCTGGGAAATTTCATGGACAGAGGAGCCTGGTGGGGTGCAGTCCATGGGGGCACAAGACAGTTGGACACGACTTAGTGACTAAATAACAACAATGTATACTGGAATGCATTTTAAAGGTTAACTTAATATGTATCCAACAAACAGATTGTACCTTCTTTTTCTCATCTCCCATGCTATATAGTAGGTTCTCATTAGTTATTTATTTTATACATAATACTGTATATGTGTCAATCCCAGGGCTTCCCAGGTGACACAAGTGGTAAAGAACCTACCTGCCAATGCAAGAGACTTAAGAGATGCTGGCTCAATCCCTGGGTCAGGAAGGTTCCCTGGAGGAGGGCATGGCAACCCACTCCAGTATTCTTGCCTGGAAAATCCCATGGACAGAGGAGGCTGGAGGGCTACAGTCCATAGGATCACAAAGAGTTGGACATGACTGAAGCAACTTAGCATGCAGGCACACACGCACGTCAATCCCAATCTCTCAGTTTATCCCACCCACCTCTTCCCGTTTTGGTGTCCATATGTTTGTTCTCAATGACACAGGTTTTTTTTTTTTTTTCAATAGAATTATCTATTTCCAAACATCATTTTCAAAACCTTCTCTCTGAAGTATTTCTTTCAAAACATGTACTCTTAAAAAGGAGGGTGGATAAAGTTACTTCCTCACTCATTGCTTCAACTTTACCTTGAAAGGAAAGTACTAATCCCAGAAAAGACAGGGAAATTTGGATTCCTTGTATTTTCATCAGAGGAAAATGCATCATTCATCTTGATATTTAATTACTCCATGGTGGCTCAGATGGTAAAGAATCTGCCTGCAATGCAGGAGACCTGGGTTCTGTCCCTGGGTTGGGAAGATCCCCTGGAGGAGAGAGAACATGGCAACCCACTCTAGTATTTTTGCCTGGAGAATCCCCATGGACAGAGGAGCCCCAAGGGCTACAGTCTATGGGGTCACAAAGAATTGGACACGAATGAGCGACTAAGCATAGCACAGTAAGTAATAACAACTAGAGCTTATGTAAAACTTATTTTGGTGGTAGATTTATATATTCTCTGTTCTGTTCAGTTGCTCAGTCATGTCCAACTCTTTGCGACCCCATGGACTGCAGCGTGCCAGGCATCCCTGTCCTTCACCATCTCCTGGAGTTTGCTCAAACTCATGTCCATTGAGTCGATGATGCCATCCAACCATCTCGTTGTCTGTCATCTCCTTCTCCTCCTGCCTTCAGTCTTTACCAGCATCAGGGTCTTTACCAGTGAGCTGGCTCTTCACATCAGGTGGCCAAAGTATTGGAGCTTCAGCTTCAGCATCAGTCCTTCCAATGAATATTCAGGGCTGATTTCCTTTAGGATTGACTGGTTTGATTCTCCTTGCAGCCCAAGGGACTCTCAAGAGTCTTCTCCAGCACCACAGTTCGAAGGCATCAATTCTTCGGTGTTCAGCTTTTTTTTATTGTCCAGCTCTCACATCCATATATGACTACAGGAAAAACCATAGCTTTGACTCTATGGACCTTTGTTGGCAAAGTGATGTCTCTGCTTTTTAATATGCTGTCTAGGTTTATCATTGCTTTTCTTCCAAGGAGCAAGTATCTTAATTTCATGGCTGCAGTCACCATCCACAGTGATTTGGAGTCCAAGAAAATAAAGTCTGTCACTGTTTCCATTGTTTCCCCATCTATTTGCCATAAAGTGATGGGACCGGATGCCAGGATCTTAGTTTTTTGAATGTTGAGTTTTAAGCCAGTTTTTTCACTCTCCTCTTTCACTTTCATCAACAGGCTCTTTAGTTCTTCTTCACTTTCTGCCATAAGGGTGGTGTCATCTGCATATCAGAGGCTATTGATATTTCTCCTGGCAATCTTGATTCCAGCTTGTGCTTTACCCACCCTGGCATTTCACATGATGTACACTGCATATAAGTTAAATAAACAGGGTGACAGTATTCAGCCTTGACATATTCCTTTCCCAATTTTGAACCAGTCTGTTGCTCTGTTGAACTCCCAACAGACTGGAGTTCAACCAGTCTGTTGAACTCCAACAGACTGGAGTTCAACCAGTCTGTTGAACTCCATCGGATTCAAACTGTTTCTTCTTGACTTGCATACAGGTTTTGCATATATGTAAACTTATCCCACCCTCAGTACAACCCAATGTAGTAGGTATTATGATGATCTCCATTTTACAGATGAAGAAACTGAACCCAGAGATGTGAAGTAATTTGCTCAGGGCTACGTGGCTGGTGATGGCAGAACTATGGTCAGAACTAGACTGTGTGGATCCAGGAGCTGTACTTTTAATCCCAAGCATCCTGAAAACATTGACGGAAGATAAAGTTTTTCATGATTACTCCCCATCTCAGTACAAAGTACTATATAGAGTCTATTGAGAGGATCTGTTTTTACAAAATTAATCATATCAATGACTTCTGATAGTGCACAAAACTGCAACACACTGATGGTGGATAAATAAGAGTTTCCATTCAAGTGGAAGCCCACCCTTCTCAGGATACCCTGCAGAACAGACGAATGACTGACAAAGGACTGTATGAGCATGCTAGTGGTAGTGTGTGTGTTAAATAAGTGTAAGCATATAAATGTTAATCGCCCCGTTGTGTCCAGCTGTTTGTGACCCGGTGGACTGTAGCCAGGTAGGCTCCTCTCTCCAGGCAAGAATACTGAAGTGGGTGGACCTTCCCACCTCCAGGGGATCTTCCCTGGCCCAAAGATGGAAACCAGGTCTCCTGCATTGTAGGCGGATTCTTTACCATCTGAGCCACCAGGGAAGCTGGTATGTTAAATAATAAAGCTTAATTTCTTCCTTTTTAGGTAAAACAAATATAGATGGTCTCTGACTCACAATGGTTACACCTTAAGATTTTTCAACTTTGAGATGGAGTGAAAGCAATACGAACTCAGTAGAAACCAAACTCTGACTTGTGAATTTTCATCTTTTCCTAGGGTAAGGATATGCTGTATGATCCTCTTGGTGATGGTATACAGCAGTAGCCAGTGACAGCTCCTGAACAGCCATGCAGTCAGAAGGGTAAATAATCCATACCAATCTGGACCCAGATAAGTGTTTGCTTTTCACTTTCAGCACAGTGTTCAATGAATTACATGAGATATCCATGAGGCTTTGTGTTGGAGAATTTTACCCAACTGTAACCTAATGTAAATACTCTGAGCAGGTTTAAGTTAGGCTTGGCTATGATGTCTAAGAGGTAGGGTGTACTAAGTGCATTTTCAACTTACCAGAGGTTTACTGGGGATGTAATCCCATCACAAGTTGAGGAAGATCTGTTATACACTGGCGTATTTTCTTTCTCAGCTGTGGTAGGTTGTCTTGAGTACTCCTAGGATGTGTACCCTCCACTTTGGATGTCTTTGGTCTTAATGAATTTGATGAAATTAAAAAGCATCGAGCCGATGACTTCCCTTGTGGTCTAGTGGTTAAGACTCTGCATGTACTTCCCCAATGTAGAGGGCCTGGGTTAGATCCCTGATCAGGGAACTAGATTCCGCATGCCACAACTAAGACCCAGAGCAGCCAAATAAATAAATATATATATATTTGTAAATCATCCAGGAAAAATATAGGTCTGGTAAAACAGGTGCGGAGGAGTGCAATAGGATAATCAAAATAACCCATTAAATATAATTTGAGAAGTATAAGTAGGCTAAAAAACATTTAGAGTTCTGATTTTAGTCTACATAATATTAAATGTGGTGGCTCAGACGAGAAAGAATCTGCCCACAATGCAGGGAGACCCGGGTTCCATCCCTGGGTCAGGAAGGTCCCCTGGAGAAGGGAATGGCAACCCACTCCAGTATTCTTGCCTGGAGAATCCCATGGACAGAGAAGCCTGGCGGCCAAAGTCTTTAGGGTCACACAGAGTCGGACATGACTAAGTGACTAACACTTCACTTCAATTTTAAATATAAGAATAATTTCAAGTTGCATTATAGGAGTGTGAATTGAAAAGCTGAGAGAAAGCTCTCATATGTTACGGGCTTGCCCAATCATTTCCAAGATATGTCTCATAATGGTGTCTCATCTAAAATAGAATGTGGAGAATTTGGAAAGAAGTTGTATAAGAGTTGTAAAACATCAGAAAGAGACAAAGTAGAGTAGAAAAAGTTAAAATGCTGTTTATTCTACAAAACCTAGGGAATTTAAGGGTGTTTTGGTATCTGAAGAGTTATGGTCTTTTAAGTTCTATTAAGCCTTTGACACAGAGTCCTTGGGGAACTAGGTAAGGAAATGATAGCAATGCTCCTCCTTAAGCCAAAGGCTATTAAGCCTTTGCCATCTGAAATGGGTTCAATCATTAATCGCACATAATTGACAGTAAGTAACTGAGTCACCAAATGAATGGTGTTTAAGAAAAGCTATTATTCCATACTGATAAGTAACTAAAATAATTATTATCTTCAAAGTTCACCTAGTAGGTTGGAGCTCAAAGGCCTAATACGATTTTCTGAGGAACACAGGAACTGCTGACTGACTTAACATAAATAAGTTATGGTCAACTATTAACAGACATGGTTTACTGTACATAACAGACTATCCAAACCAGAGACATAAAAAAAACAAGAAAAAAAACGAGAAAGAAAAAGGAAGCAATTAACATTTTGTTCTTGATACTCACAACTAGATTGGAAGGCAATGAGATTTCCTTAATAGGGGAAGATAATAGTCTTACTTCAGATAATAAATGGTCTTAGCAGGATTTAAAGCAATTTCTAGCAATTTTTTAATCAAAAAGCTGATGCTAGCAGTTTAGGGAGTTTGATCTGACACTTCCCCTTAGTTTTTCTCTTGAGTCTAATATAGAAAGTAAGAAAGTTCTGTAATCTGGAAGCTTTGTATTTATCCCTCATATAGTCTTTTAAAATAGAGTTTTTTCTTTATTACCAATACAAAACATGCCTGAACATCAGGTATTTCAGTTTTGAGTTTGAACATGGGTAATCTGGCCCAAGAAAGACTTTTGGGCTTTGAGCCACTCCCACCTGCAACATACAAAATGAGCACACTCTGAACTGTTTTCCAGATCAAAAGTGTCTGACTCTTTGCCACCCCATGGACTGAATTCTCCAGGCCAGAATACTGGAGTGGATAACCTTTCCCTTCTCCAGGGGATCTTCCCAACCCAGGGATCGAACCCAGGTCTCTCGCATTGTGGGAGGATTCTTTACCAGCTGAGCCACAAGGGCTCAAGGAAACAGGGTAATTCTGCTTTGTGCTAACGCAGGATAAACCAGTCTGTTTCAGTTCCGGTGAGTATTGGAGTTTTTTTTAACTATACTTGCATTGCTTTGTGTTTTATTAAATTACTTTACTCAGAAAATTTAGTAAGTTGGTCACTTTAACTCTCATATCCTTACCTATTTTTACAGCAGGCTTTTCTTGTTATTTTCTGAACCAATTCATGGCTAGGACTATTCCTTAAATTACTTTCTCAAAAAAATGGTTTTTCTCTTTACTGAAGTTGAGGGAGATTGTGATTGGCTTGGGGCTTCCCAGGTGTCTCTAGTGGCAAATAACCTGCCTGCCAATATAGGAGACAAAAGAAACGCGGGTTTGATCCCTGAGTTGAGAAGATCCCCTGGAGGAGGGCATGGCAACCCACTCCAGTATTCTTCCCTGGAGAATCCTATGGACAGAGTAGTGAGCAAGCTACGGTCCATGGGGTCATACAGAGTCAAACACGACTGAAGGGACTTAGAATGCCAAGCACAGAGATGGTTGGTATATCAACGGATAAACATAGCTGGAATCTATAGCAACAACTCACGATGTCTGACCCACTTAAGTAGATGAGTATGTAGGAGAAGGAAGGAAAAAGTATAAAAAATTTATATAAAAACTATACAAATGATATGCATCGAGAGCATCTTTCCTGTTCTAATCATGTAGTTGGTAGCATTATTTTTACATCTCTAGTCTTGGTGAGTTTCCTGCTATAAAACAAATATTCTAATGAATACTGGTCCTCACTTCCATTTCCAGCTGACTTATGAATAGAGTCATTCAGGTCCTGTGACTGCCTATTTTATCAAATTTTTTTCCCTAAGGAAAGTGATAATCTTGTATTATTATGCTCCTCAACTTTTCCACGGTTACAATAAAAGAATTATAAATAACACAGGACTTTATTATGATATAAAAAGTCATGATGGTTCCATATCAGACACCATATTAGAGAAAAGGCTTTCCATTTTGAAAAAAGGATGAAAACCAGGCACTCATCTTATCAGAATATATCATTTAAAAAGAAATACTGTATTTCCTTGGGTTGGGCTTCTCTGATAGCTCAGTTGGTAAAGAATCCTCCCGCAATGCAGGAGACCCCGGTTTGATTCCTGGATTGGGAAGATCCGCTGGAGAAGGGATAGGCTACCCACTCCAGTATTCTTGGGCCTCCCTTGTGGCTCAGCTGGTAAAAAATCCTCCTGCAATGTGGGAGACCTGGGTTCGATCCCTGGCTTGGATCCCTGGGTTGGAAAGATCCCCTGGGGAAGGGAAAGGCTACCCACTCCAGTATTCTGGCCTGGAAAAGTCAAAAAGAGTCAGACACGACTGCGTGACAAAGCCTTCCTTCATATTCCCTGGTTAGGTAGGTTTTTTTTTTTTTAATGTTTGGATCAGTAGTTTACAGTATTGCCAGTTCAATTTTCTAAAATCCTGAACGTAACTATGTCTCAATATTTTTTTTTTTTAACATGAGACCCTTAATTTATTTTTATTTATTTATTGGAGTATAATTGCTTTACAATGTTGTTAGTTTCTGCTGGAGTGGTTGCCATTTCCTTCTCCAGGTGATCTTCCTGACCCAGGAATTGAACCCAGTGTATCCTGCATTGCAGGCAGATTCTTTACCAACCGAGCTACATAGGAAGCTCCATTCTTTATAGTAGTGCAAATGAGATATGAAAATTGGCATTTTCATATCTGTGTTAAAGCTATAATAATGTGAAGACAATCATCAGTCAGTTGATAATATGTTCCAGCCATTCTACTAGGTTCATTTGATCCTGATAGCAGTTTCTTGAGATAAGCACTATTACTATATGTTTTGGGCTTCCCAGGTGACTTAGTGATAAAGAATCCGCCCACCATTGCAGGAGTTGCAGTTCCGTCCCTGGGTTGGGAGGATTCCCTGGAGAAGGAAATGGCAATCCTTTCCGGTATTCTTGCCTGGAGAATCCCATGGACAGAGGAGCCTGGTGGGCTACAGTCCGTGGAATTGCAGAGTCGGACACGATTAAGCATACACACATGCACTACGTGTTTTACTGAGGAGAAAAAAGTACTATTATTATCCTTAAGTTTTTGATGAAACCATTGTTCAGAGAGGTGAATTTGCAGTAGAGAGTGGCAGAGCCACAGCTTAAATCTGAGTCTGATTCCAAAGCTTGTGCTCATAATTTCTACATTATAAATATAACAGATGAACAAAATATTTGCCCTATCTCATGAACTGAATCATATTTGCAAACAAAATATTGGAACCCAGAGTCTAACAAAAAAACTCTATTTAAAAAAAAAAATCCTTACATGAATGTACACAAAACCTTTTATAAAGGTATAAACATCAGCTAGATATTGCTGAAAATTCGATAGCTTTTACAGTGTAAACTTGGAAATTGGAAACATAAAGGCAAATGGAGATATGATCTATATCTATAGGTGAATATGATTAATCAAAGCGATCAGCCTTAAAGTGTGTCCTTTTAATTAAGTGAAAAAGTCTTTTAATAGTTCTTGAATATATTTATGACCTCTAGTGTTGTGAGAAATCAAGCTATTAAATTGCAGCTCTCAGATTGTAAATGCAAAATATCCAAAGTCTTATTAGCTTATCAGTTGAACATTGCCCACCAACCTTCCTGTCTTGAAATGTTGTGGAAGATGGTGTGTGTGTGTGTGTGTGTTTATGTTTGTTGTGTTCTTCACAGTAGGAGGACAAATTTCTCTTGAAAAGTTAATGGTTCCCAGATGTTTGTTTTTCAAATAAAAGAAAAAAAAGTTGAAAAACAGTAACAGCCAGGTATTTGTCTATCATTCCACCTGGAGTTCATTGTCACAAAACTTCCTTTTGTCTGAGAAATTTTTCAGTCTAGTGAATATGGCTTTCATTAAGAGATCACACTGATCACTTGTTGATTTTGTTACCAGAGGAACTTCTTTAGCTTCTTTGTGCTTTATTGTGTGGATTGCTTTGTGTGGATCACAGGAAAAATATACAAAGGACCACTGGCGATATGTTGATTTGTACCTATTGGATTTTAATATCTACTGTGCTTTATGCCCATTTTCCCAATATATACATATATATTGAGAGAGAGGGATCCAAAAAGGGCTGTGGAAAGGAAATTTCTCTGTACACAGGATCTGCCACTTTGTGAAAGCGCTCTTCCGTCTTACAAAGGCCAAAACTCTGCTGATGAAAAAGTAGGAAATTGTGCAAATAATGCTAAATGAAGTACAGCCGTTCCTCTAAAATTATCTGGATACTTATGCATTACACCACTACACATGCCCACCAGGCTATTCCCGGGTGGCTCTGGGGGAGCCTCCGGGGGTCGGGCGGTCCTGCCCCCCTGCGCGCACCAAGGTCAGGATCCCCGGCCGGGCCCGGGCACGATGGCCCACGGCGCTCCTGGGCCCCAGGGCAGCGGTCACTACAAGCGGAGCAGTGGAAAACCCTGGGGACTCTAGGCAGGTTACCGCGGGGTCCCCCGAACTTGGGGCCCCGGACGAGGTGGGGGGCTCTCGCGAGGGTCCTCGGGGAAGCGGGCGGAGCGCGGGTCTCCGCGGCTGGGGGTATCGCCCAGCCCGCGGCTCCGGCCCGGGGCGGGCCGCCCCTCAGCCCGGAGCGGGCGCCTTCCCCACGCGCTGCCGGTCTGCCGGCTTCGCCCTGCGGGAGGAGCCGGCCGCCGTGACGCGTCTGGGAGGAAACGCCAGCGCCCGGCGGCCCTCCCGGGAAGGAGGAAGCACGAGAGCGCTCGGCTCCGCGACCGCCGCGCGTGGAGGCAGCACCGCGGAGCCGGGTAGGTGCGGGGCGGCGGGGACCCGGGGCCGCAGGGTGGGCGAGCGGCCGGGCCGCAGTCGGGCCCTCGGGCGGGGCGAGGGTACCCGGGCCTCCTCGGCTGCCTCTTTCTGGAGCAAACGTGACTTTCCCGGGTCCCGTGGCGGCGCCCCCGTCCTTCAGCCCGGAAACCTCCGCGTTGGTCGGGTGGGAAAAGCCGTTCCGTCGCCCAGCCCTCGACTCTGAGAGTTTGTGGTCTTTGTTTCCTCGAGGTGAATTCGGTTTCTGCTTTCAGATTTCTAAACGCCCGAGGGGTGTCTCCGGGGGACGGATGTTTTTAATCTGCGTGCACCTTCGGAGCCGGGAACCGGGAGGGTGGGAGACCCCGGGAGAGTGGGAGACCCCCCACCTGAGGTCGAAAGCGGGTGCAGGTTACCTGTGAGGATCTGCGAGGGCACGGAAATCCTTAACCTGTTGTCAGCGAACGAACCTGCCGTCTGAGACCTTAATGCGTGGCCGTCCTTTACGCTCTCTGTGATTTGAACCCTTTTCTGTCCCTTTTAACGTGCATTTGGCTCTGTTGATTCCCAGCTGAGCATTGGTATGTGCCATCTAGAAATGCTTTGAGATTTTTAGATTTTGTCATTTTTAGTGGTGGTTACCGGGAAAGATAGAAAAGAGAAAGAGTTCATCTGTTGAAACTTAAACTCTTAGGTTATTTAATTTAGTAATGATTTCTGAACCACGACTAGAGTTTCAGTTCTGCATAAGGCTGTACAGGGTACACTTGAGATGCAGAGCACGACAGTTTCTAGATCTTTATCAGAGTAAAAAAAAAAAAGTAGACCGTTGTGTATTTTGATTCTCTACTTTGTCAGTAGGTTGATCATTCACCCAGCCAATCTGGGAAGTGCTTTATTATTTATCAAACACTTCAGTAGTTCTGACATGTGTTAGGCTCTTTCTAAGTGTTTTATAAATATTAACTCAACTTATTAACTCAAAATGTTAAATTATAGTCGTTCTAGCAGTGTCCAGGCTGTGCATACTTCAGTTCCCTGAATGTCATTGCAAGAGCTTTCAGAAACAGAGGAAGTTTCAGGCGTATTTTAGGACTGGGTGTGCCTTCTAGCCGGCTTGGCTTCCACTCCAGTAAAGCAAGCCATCACCCATCTACTCCCCTGGGGGAAGGGAGTCTGGAGCAAGGGAGTGAGAACTCTTCTTACAGATTTCTGGCCAGGTCGCTAGCATCTTCCATATCGTGGTCCTTCTCAGCTGACAGAGTGCCATCCTTAACTAACTCTGAGGAGACCAGTACTTCCCCTTTCTTCAGCTGCCACTGCGCTGAGCTTAATTCTGTTTCCTTCCTAATACGTTTGACAATTGGTATGACTATAGCTTGGGTTTCCCTGGTGGCTCACATGGCAAAGAACCTGCCTGCAATGCAGGAGACCCAGATTTGATTCCTGGGTCAGGAGGATCCCCTGGAGAAGGGAATGGAAATCGACTCCAGTATTATTGTCTGGAGGATTCCATGGACAGAGGAGCCTGGCAGGCTATAGTCCATGGGGTCACAAAGAATCAGACACGATTGAGCAACTAACATATACACACAGACGTGACTGTAGCTTAGATTTGAGGGTCAGACCGAACTTGAAATGTACTATAAAATAGAGCATTTTGTTTGAACACATCCATATAACAACGCTTTGTAATTTTACTGCCATTTGCTGTAAACTGTAAAACTCAGGTAACACTGAGTTGATGGGTCAACTTTCTAGGTAACTATTTTGTGATTTGCAGATATATAAAGAGAATATTTTCCAGAGTTAAGCACCCTCTTCAAATGGGTGCCTTAGCCTGATGGCCAGATGGAGACCCAAAACAGTGACTAAAATAAGTATGGTTCTTGTCATTATGGTGATTATGAATCTAATGTCAAAATCCACACATCATACTAGCTTTCTCTGTTTCATATATTTAAATTTCCAGGGAGATGATGAAATGACACTCTGAGCCTTATTTAATAAGATTATGAAGTATTTCCTGGAAGCAAGAAGGCTTTCTTTCTTCTGATATAATTTTATGGCACATAGACATTCATGAGTTCAGTTCAGCCAAATGACAACCAACACTTCCATGGGTTACAGAGTGCTTCCACATATTCTTATTTGCTCTTCAGAGAGACCTTGTGAGGTGGATAGCCAGTTTTCATTCCTGTTTTTACAGATGAGGAAACTGAGGCATAGAAATATGAAAGTGCTTTAGCCTGGATAGCACAGCTGGTAAGAGGCAGAGCTTGAATGGAGACCAGGTGTGTGGACAGTGCCTGGCACGTGCCAGCCTGTAATAAACATTTGTGGAATGAATGACTCCCAATGACTTCAGACTTCTTGCTGTATTTCAAAACATTATGTGTTGAGTTGTCACACCATAGTTGAGTTGTGACTAAGTGATTGCCAGGCCTAATCTAACATCTCTCTTTTTCAAACAGTATCTGCTACAACATAATTTCTACAAAAGGGATGAGCTGGAAAGCCCTTTGAACTCATTTCTTGGAACTGATCATCTCTGGTGTTTGAAAAAGCAAAAAAGTTGGTTATTTTTTTCCCCTTTTTCAAGCATCCTACTTTTACCCCGTCTAATTTGGAGTTGCCCTTGGACACATGGTTCTCATGGTTGTGTTGACAACTTTCTTGTCTCTTCCTGATCATTCAAGATCATTTTCAAGGACTGCCAATCACTGTAGGTTTTCACTGTAAGTGAACTCAATTAAGCCACCTAGGTTTATGAGCAAGTTCAAACACAGAGATCATAGGTATTATAATTTTTTTGAAGTGTTTGACATCACTGCTATGTTTTTTGAAGTGTTACAATTACTGTATTTCATATATATGAAATATATGTAGTATTTCAAAAAACAAACAAAAATCCTCAACTTTTCTCCTTCAAGTGTAACTCTGTGTATCCTAAAGTATGTTTCCTCCACATGGATAACCTTCAATGAGAGAGGAAAATATGGCCATTACCTGGTGGAATACATTGGGAAGGGCTGTGGAGAAAAATGAGAGATGGGGTGGGCTTTCCCATGAGAAATTTTAGGTCTTAAGAAACCCTTAATGAAGCCAGACTGAGTCATCTGCCTGTCAACGTTCTTTTGTATGGGGGTGGAATAAAATACTTTTGAAACCTACCTTGTTTCAAAAACTACTTTACCTTTTCCAGTCCTCAGGGATTTTTTTTTCCTTCCCTTTTTGAAAAATTCCTGTAATTACAGGATAAAACTGCTGATTCATGAAACTCAAATTATGTAACATGTTATTCCTGACAGAAACAGCCCCCACATTATGTTAAGGGACTCAGTGTTTTCCTTTACCTATTGCTTTCTTTATGGTGGAGTCTTTGTTCTCATTTCACTTTTTAAAAAATTCAATGGAGAAAGTACTGATTCCACATCTTGTAGTTCATGTCAAAGAAATTTTAACTCCATACTAACTCTGCGTTGTCATTGCTGAAGAAGACAACATGGAAATCCGATGTTGGAGGCTGTTTCAGAGCCTCAAGAAGTAAAATGTTATTGCCTGTCTGAAGCTGAGCCAGAGAGTTTTCAAAGAGAACTAGGCAGGGTAAAATCTTCTTGCCCTTGACCAATTTCTCAGGGCCTTTCCTGTGTCTGACAGGTCCTGAAAACCTGCTTTAGTTCATCTCCTTGTAGCCACAGTTTCTTCTATTATTCAACACTGAAATCTGTTTTCCTTGGGTGGGCAATGAGGGTGAGTGAAAGAAGGGTGATTATGTAAGGCAAATTGTGCAGGCTTCCCTGATAGCTCAGTTGGTAAAGAATCCGCCTGCAATGCAGGAGACCCCGGTTGGATTCCTGGGTCCGGAAGATCCGCTGGAGAAGGGATAGGCTACCCACTCCAGTATTCTTGGGCTTCCCTTGTGGCTTAGCTGGTAAAGAATCCGCCTGCAATGGGGGCGACCTGGGTTCAATCCCTGTGTTGGTAAGATCCCCTGGAGAAGGGAAAGGCTACCCACTCCAGTATTCTGGGCTAGAGAATTCCATGGACTGTGTAGTCCATGGGTTGCAAAGAGTCAGACAAGACAGAGTGGCTTTAAAAAGAAAAAAAGAGAGGGATAATATATAAGATGGAAAGTAGACTTCCCTGGAGGCTCAGACGGTAAAGAATCTGCCTGCAATTCGGGAGACCTGGGTTCCATCCCTGGGTCAGGAAGATCCTCTGGAGGAAATGACAACCCACTCTAGTATTCTTGCCTGGGAAATCCCATGGACAGAGGAGAGCTGGTGGGCTACAGTCCATGGGGTTGACACAACAGAGTGACTAACTCATCTAATATATTCAGATGCACAATCGAACTCACTGGCAGACTAGCCAGTCTACTGGCTGCTGGATGAAAAGTCCTCAGTGGGGCTTCACTAAGGACTTGACTGACTGCTTCATTGAGTTGAAAAATGAGAAGGAACTTTATTATTCTAGCTGTTTACCTCCTTTTTTAAAAAAAATAAAAATAGGTCAAAGTTAAAATAATCTGATTTCCAACTCAGGATCCACACATGCAGACAAATGTGTATAAGGACCATTATATAGACTATATAATCTAGTGCACATATATATTACACATGCGTGTGTGTGAGTCACTCAGTTGTATATGGTCAGCTAAAATGGAATATAGAAGTCATCTTCTTAATTTCTTAGTTTCCCAAGAAAACACTGTATGTCATCTTTTTCTCATTTTTATTTTAGTTTGTCTCTTATATTTTCTAAATATTCTTTTTAATTAAAAATGTATGCCCTTAAATTTAAGCAATTGAGAAGTGTGTGAAGTAAAAAAATGAGTCCTCTTCACTCTCATCTTACTGACGAAAGTAACCACTGCTGGGTTTTTATTTTCTTCTAGTCTTGACGCCATGCTTATATAAGTATGTATATCTGTAAATATACACAGAGTTTTTAAAAAATGGGACTCATTCTATACAGTTTGTCCTTTTATCTCTTATTTAACACCTTATCATGGACATCTATAGGTCTGCATCTTTGGTTTTGACAGCTGCATAATAGTTCACTTTGTAATTAATTTATCCATTTTCTGTTTCTCTTATCTATATGTTCACTCTTTTGTATCTTTTAAAAAATATTAAATCACCAAAGTAATACATTTTTAAGAAAAATTAAAAGAAGAAAAAGAGGAAATAAGAATCATCAGTAAACCTACCACTCAATCACTGTCAGCATTTTAGAGTATATTTTGTAAATTTCGTATGTATGTGCATATCTGTATTTCCAATGCCATTAAAAATGTCCCTTATACAGGGTTGTTTTGTTGCTTAGAGAATCATGTTTGTTTAGTCAGCCAGCGTCAGAGATTCCAGGCACTTTTGAGCCAGTTATTTTACTGTATTTCCTGGCCACCTGCCATTCCCCAAACCTGAATGACACTACTGGAAATTTATACTAGTGCTCATAAGGGGATGAGGCGAGGGTGTGGGATGGACCGAAATACCCATCCAAATCAGCATAAAGCATGTATCTTGTTGATGTAGGTGAGTCAACATTTGTGTTCTGTGCACATCTAAAATACAAGATATTTAAGAAGAGAAATGATAGAATATTCATGTATCATCAATTAAGATCATAAAAGGAAAAGCAGAAATAAGGGACCTGAACCAAGGGAAAAGTGTTGAATTCAGTTGAAGATTAGAACAGTTGAACTTTAGATGTTTTGAAATAGTCTCCTAATGATAAGTACATTGTGTGGAGTAATTGGCCTAACAGAGCTCCCTCCAATGTAGGAATAGGTGACCTTGAAGTTTCTTGTGATCCTCATCTTATAGGCTGTCTCAGAGTTAGTAACAGTTGATTTAGAATAATTTCATGCATACAACTTCAGTTACTAACCCCACCAGCTTTTCCAGACAGTGTCTGTCTGGGCTAATCTCTCCACCCTCTTTTTCTCCTACACAAGCTGTGACCAACACTTTCCTCCTGTATCCTTCTGTGGCTTCCCCCCAACTTTCTGAGAGTTTAGTCCCTCTTTTAACCTTGTTCTCTTTATTCTCTTCTTCCTGATTTTGCTTTAAGAATATTTCTCTCTGTCCTTTCTCCATTCCACCCTCTTTATTTTGGTCTTGAGCAAAAAAGATACTAATCATGGCGATACTGTTAAGAACAAGCCTTTAATAAGGAAAGGGAAAGCTTTTAGTTTGAGAGGAAAGGTAGACATTATAAAGAACTAGTATTTGAGAATACCCAGTAATTCCTTCCAAAATTTCCACAGAAGTCTCCACCCACCTCTTCGTCTCTAAATAAGCTGTTTTTTTCTTAAGCATTGGCATGTATGATAAAATTTAAAACTATTTATAATTTTTTTTGATTCATGTCATGGCAGTAGCATTATTTTGTGCTATTTTTTTCTTCCTCATTGAAGATGTTAACCATGTTATAGATTGAGTAGAGAGTGTTTTGGTCTTAAAAGCTCACTTCTAGATAAGACCACTGCTGCCTTAGAAAATATTGGTTAGGCCAAAAAGTTCGTTCTGGTTAAGTTTAGACATCTGGTTTAAAAGCAACCTCTTTGTCTTTAAGTAGAAGACTAAGAAGGTTCAGTTCAGTCGTGTCCAACTCTTTGCGACCCCACGGACTGCAGCACACCAGGATTCTCTGTCCATCACCAACTCTTAGACCGAAGGTTAGCAGTCTTTGAGAAGTGCTGTGTCAGGGTTCCAAAACCTTTTCTTCCAGCCTTTCATCAGCAGAGAAATGCATTGGTGAGAAGCACATGTAGATCAGCCTTCCATTCTTGGGAGTTAGAGAAGTGGTGCTGGATGCAGGAATATCCCTGGAAGCTCGCTCAAGAGATACATGTGGATGATTAAGCCCAGGTAGCTGACTTCATAGGAACTTCAGCTCACCTATAATGGGGCCTGGGCCAAATATTATAAGGAACTCAGGACCCAGGCAATAGCTATTTAGGCTGCACTGAGAATTAAGGCCTATTTTTTCATAAGCAGGAATGAAAAAGGTTTTAAGAAGACGTTTTTATCCAGCTTCCAGACAGCCTGGTGGTAAAATTGATGATGGCTTAAACGTGAAAGCACTGTTGTATTTGCTTATTTGAACCTGGACCACTGTTAATAAACAGTCAGAAGTTAAGACTTTACTGTAATTTTAAAAAAATGGTTCTTAGTTTTATATTTCTAAATGTACGTATTTGTTCATAGTTTACATTTTAGTCCATTTCAACATCAGTACTTTTCTTTTTCTTTCTAAATCATCTGCTTTTACCCTCTACTCTCTCTTCTCATGAATTTTTGGTTTAATTTATTTTCTGTTTCTTGGGAAATGATCTTTTTAATTAATGAAAGATAGGATGCTCCAGTGTTTGGCTGCGAAGAATTTTTCAGATATTTATGAAACTGTGTCCCCTTCCTTGATTTTTGTGTCTGCCATATGCTGTGCTGTGCTGTGCTTAGTCTCTCAGTTGTGTCCAACTCTGCAACCCCAGGGACTGTAGCCCGCCAGGCTCCTCCGTCCATGGGAATTCTCCAAGAAAGAAAGTATTCAGTATCCAGTAGAGTGGGTTGCCATGCCCTCCTCCAGGGGATCTTCCCAACCCAGAGATCAAACCCAGGTCTCCCACATTGCAGGCAGATTCTTTACCATCTGAGCCACCAGGAACCCCCTGTGTCTGACATAGATTTCCTTTATTTCTAATTCCTGCTAACATTAACATCATTTATTTCTGTTCCTCCTTTTAAAAGTCCACTCAAGTGTGAACAGAAGCCCCTGTCCCATTGAATTTATTTGTTGCTTTAATCAGTCTTTAAAACAAAGAGGTAGGTGACTTAGCCAGCAAAATCAAATTCACTCAGGCATAGCAGAAGAATTATAGTTCAGGAGACCTGGGTTTGATCCCTGGGTTGGGAAGATCCCCTGGAAAAGAGAATGGCTACCTACTCCAGTATTCTTACCTGGGAAATCCCATGGACAGAGGAGCCTGGTAGGCTACAGTCCATGGGGTCGCAAAGAGTCAGACACGACTGAGTGACTAACACACTTTATAGTTTAGGATGTGCAAACTATAGTGAACTGTAGGTGAGTCCAAAGAACAAAGGAAAGGAGAGATCTTTTCTACAGAAAAGGAAGAGAAGTTGGGAGGGACTGTTTTTGAACAGAAGTCCTTTGGAGGAGAGAGAAATCAGGGTTAATGCAGCCCCTTATCGGCTTAGTTGTTGACTTCTCATTGGCTGGGCTGATGCTGAGCAAGGAAAAAACTTCCTTCCTCCTGCAGGGGCATGTGAAGTAAGCATCCTGTTGAGGTCTCCAAGCAGCCACCACCAGGGTGATGTGTGAAAGCACCACCTTCAGGGCTTCCTGACTAGTTGATCTTATTTTTAAATTTTATTAGTTTTTTAAACAATTTTTTCCCTATTAAAACTTTTTAATTGAAATATAATTGACTTAAAATTTTATATTAGATTCAGGTATATAACCTAGTGATTCTATATTTTTATACAATATAAAATGGTCACCATGGTAAGTCTAGTTACCATCTGTCACCATACAAAGTTATTACAGTATTATTGACTGTATCCCCTATTCTGTATATTACTTTCTTGTGACTTATATTATAGCTGGAAGTTTGTCCCTTTTACTATTCCTCACCTATGTCACTCATCCCCTCACCCTCCTCCCCTTTGGCAACCACCAGTTTGTTCTCTGTATTTATGAGTCTGTTTTTGTTTTGTTATGTTTGTTCATTTGTTTTGTTTTTTAGATTCTACGTGTAAAAGTGAAATCATATGGTATTATCTTTCTGTCTGACTTATTTCACTTAAGCCTAATACCCTCTGGGGCCATTCATGTTGTTGCAAATGACAGTGTTTCATTTTTTGCGACTGAGTAATATTCCATTTAGGGTCGCAAAGAGTCAGACACAACTGAGTGACTGAACTGAACTGAATATTCCATTATATATTGCCACAACTTCTTTATCCATTTATTTATTGATGGAGCCTTAGATTGCTTTCATATCTTGTCTATTGTAAATAATGCTGTAATGAACATGGGGCTGTTTCTGTTTTCTTTGGGAAAATACACAGGAGTAGAATCGTTGGATTGTATGGTAGCTCTGTTTTTTAAATTTTTGAGGAACCTCCCTACTGTTCTCCATGGTGGCTATACCAATTTATATTCCTACCAACAGTGCATGAGGGTTCCTTTTTCTTTACATTCTTAACCAACATTTGTTATTTGTTGTCTTTTTGATGATAGCCATTCTAATAGGCTAATGTCACTGCAGTTTTGATTTGTGTTTCCCTGATGATAAGTGAAATTGAATATCTTTCATGTGTCTATTGGCCATCTCCATGTTGTCTTTAGAGAAGTGTCTGTTTAGGTCCTCTGCCTATTTTAAAATTGGGTTATATGTTTTGTTTTGCTTTTTTCTGATGTCGAGTTGTATGAGTTCTTTGTATATTTTGTATATTAACCCCTTATCAGATATATCATTTGTAAATATTTCCTCCTATTCAGGAGGCAGGCTTTTCATTTTGTTGATAATTTCCTGCCTTGTGCAGAAACTCTTTAGTTTGATGTTTACTTTTGCTTCTGACCATTTAAAATGAGGTTTCCGTTTTTCATTTTCACACTTTCATTGGAACATTTTAGTATTTAAAAATTTGCCTTCGAGATGCAGAATGATATATATAAATTGCTTTGTCTTTCTGTGTAGAAAAATAATGTATTTTTCTTCATCTAGGCGTAAAGGAGGATGCATAAGAAATTAACAGTGTTTATCTATTTTGGAGATTGGGTGATGAAAACTAGGTGGGTAAGGAAAGGGGTGGGAGGCAAACTTTTCACTGAGTCTCTTTTGTATTTTCTTGGGGTGTTTTAACCAGGCGAATATATAACCCACTGTAAAAAATAATTTAAAAAATTATGTCTGTGAGTTCCCTGACTTCAAATATATATGTATATTTCTGTTGTCTCTTTTCCATATGTCTTTAGTAAAAATTTTTTAAGAATGCACATATAGACGAGTCTCAAAGGATTAGTAGTATTTTGCAGGCATCTGGCCCTGGCTTTGTTCCCTTTCAGGAGCACTCTCAAGTCCTGTGACTAAATTCATTATGAAGCCTTCCTATAGGAAATTCTAATACTGCAAATATGGCCAACCCTTGAGTTATTGTTGGCTTCTTCAAAGAACCATTTAACTGAAATTGTCTGCAGCATCCTACAAACTGGATATTCAGTTTTTCCTAATAAAACTGTTATATAATGCCAATATAATTAGTGCGCAGTTAGTTGATTCCCAACCGCCCCCCACTTTGATATCTTGTATCCTATCATCATGGTTATATTTCCCCTACTTAAAATTATATGAATTTGGTCTTTTAGAGAATAAAGATTTGTTTATTTTTAATATTCAGATAATTATGCTCTTTTCAGTATATGCTAAACCCAGGAATTTCATTCATCATAATTTTTGTAGTTTTTGTCATTTGTCATATGTGTTTTACCCTTTGGAGAACAAAGAGAAACTAGTATTTATTTTGTACCTACCATGTGCTGGGTGCTTTAGAGATATTGTATTAAATACTCATAATAACTCCGTGGGGTAGGTGGAGGTTTCATTTTACAGATGAGCAAATTAGGATCTGGGCTTCTCTGGTGGCTCAGCAGTAAAGAATTCACCTGCCAGTGCAGGAGACCTGGGTTCAATCCCTAGGTCAGGAAGATCTGCTGGAGAAGGCAATGGCAACCCACTCCAGTATTCTTGCCTGGGAAATCCCATGGACAGAGGAGCCTGTCAGGCTACAGTCCATGGGATCACAAAGAGTCAGACACGACTACAACTTAGCAACTAAACAACAACAGCAAATTAGGGTTTAGTGAGGCCTTGAAGGTGGCCTTGTGTGGCCATCACGGGGCAGTGCTGATCTGAAGCTGGTCTGGTCTACTTAGCTTTACCAGGGGGTCCCCTCTGCCTTTGAGAAGGGGATAAAGGCTGACTCCTTTCAAAGACCCTCATCAGAGAGAACAGGCAGAAATGATTTATAGGTAACTCTGACTACCATCTACTGATGAGGCTGTGGTTAAATGAGTTTTGAAAACTGGCCTTTCATTTTTACTGTATGGTTCTGAGATGGTATTCATTTTTCATCTAGAAACTGCTGCCAGACCTCAGGAAAGAAGCTGACTGAAAATGTTTTAAATATATTACTTCCCTAATAGAAAGGAGCTTAAAATCCTAAATTTAATTCCTGAATATGTTAAATTCTGAACCTACAGAATTTGAATGTCTTATTTGTTATCTGTAGAGCTGTCAAGTTCCTACTGTTAGCAGCCAATATCCAATGAACTTTACCAACTCTAATAAATGCTGTTGCCATATTCTAAAATCCCCTATTGGTGATAGCCGGCCCCGTTTATATTAAATCCTTGGAAAGAGAGCCATCCGCAAATACCATCTACCATTTTGCTGATTCTTGTTGGGTATTAGCTAATTCAAGAATATTGTGTCTTGGCAGAAAGTATTCTTTAAAGGATGAGCTCCTGTTAAACAAGTAGGAATGAAAGAACATTTTATGATTCTGTTATCTAATAAAATATACTTATGTTTTGAACAAATGGTGAGAAAGACACTGAGGAAATTCACATGACTAGAAAAGTTTAAAATGTCACAGAGGTGAATGGAGAAGACAGAATAAACCCATAGCATATTCTCTTAACATTTAATATTTTAAAGAGAAAAGCAGACATTATTGAGACTTAATTGATATGCCATCAAATTAATCACTTTAAAGTGTACAATTTGGTGCTTTAGTCACAGAGCTGTGCAGGCATCGTCACTATCTAATTCCGGAACGTTTTCATTATCCCCGCCAAAACCCTGGACTCATCAGCAGTCTCTCATCCTCATTCCCTGCCAAACTCCCTCCACTCCCCGCCGCCGCCGCCGCCGCGCCCTCCGCGCTCCGCCTCAGGCAATGATCAATTTACTTTCGGTAGGTATGTACTTAGGGGCTAAGTCGTGTGCGACTCTTTGCGACCCCATGGACTGTAGTCCTCCAGGCTCCTCTGTCCCTGGGGATTCTCCAGGCAAGAATACTGGAGTGGGTTGCCTTGCCCTCCTCCAGGGGATCTTCCCGACCCAGGGATCGAACCCAGGTTTCCCGCATTGCAGGCGGATTCTTTACCATCTGAGCCACCAGAGAAGCCCCTTCCTTACGTATGTTTGCCTATTCTGGATATTTCATAAAAAGTGAAATCTTATAGGAATTTGCTAGCGGTCCAGTGGTTAAGACTTGGTGCTTTCCTGCCGTGGCTCGGGTTCAGTCCCTGGTTTAGGGAACTAGGGAGTGCTTGGAAAGCTGCTTGGAGTGGCCAGAAAAAAAGTGGAATCTTACAATATGTGGTCTCTTGTGACTGGTTTGTTTTACTTAGCATAATGTTTTTGAGGTCCATCCACATTGTAGCATATAGTACTTCATTTATTTTTATTGCTGAAAAATATTACAGTTTTTTGAGTATATCATATTTTGCTTATTTATTTATATATTAGTGGATAGTTGGATTGTTTCCACTTTTTGATGATTATTAATAAGGCTGCTGTGCATATTCATGTGCAGTCTTTTGTATGAACATGTATTTTCATTTTTGGGTGTATACCTTGCAGCAGAATTGCTGGGTCATGTGTAATTCAGTATAACTTTTTGAGGAATTGCCAAACTGTTTTCCAGTGTCTGCACTGTTTTCCAGTCCCACCAGCAAGGTTTGAGGGTTCAAGTTTCTCCACATCCTCACCAACATTACTTATCTGTCCTTTTTGGACTTTCATCATTTTAGTGGGTTTGAAGTGGTATGTCACTGAGGTTTTGGTTTTCATTTTCTTAATGGATAATGATATTGAGCATCATTTATGTGCTTGTTGACCATTTGTAACCTTCTTCGGAGAAATGTCTATTCAATTCCTTTACCCATTTTTTAATAGGATTATTTGTCTCTTTTGCTGAATTGTAAGAGTTCTCTATATATTTTGGATGCACAGATTTATATGATTTACAAATATTTCTCCTATTTTGTGGATTTTCTCTTTTACTTTCCTGATGGTTTTCCCTTGAAGCACTAAAGTTTTTAATTTTAATGAAGTTCAGTTAATTTTCTCTTCTGTCACTTGTGCTTTTGATGCCATGTTATTCATCTAAGAAATTATTGCCTAGCCCAAGGTCACAGAGATTTACTACTGTGTTTTCTTCTAAGAACTGTTTTAGTTCTTACTTTTAGGTTTTTGATCTGTTTCAAGTTACCTTTTGGTTATGGTGTGAGGTAGGGGTTCAACTTTATTCATTTGCATGTGGATATTCAGTTGTCCTATGCTGGCATTCATGTTGAAAATCAAATGACCATAATTATAAAGGTTTATTTCTGTACTTTCAATTTTATTCTACCTGTCTTTTTTAAATTTTTATTTTTTGAGGTATAGTTGATTTACAATGTTATATTAGTTTCAGGTGTACAACATAGTAATTCAATACTTTTATAGATTATACTCCATTTAAAGTTATTATAAAATATTAGTTGTATTACCTGGGCTGTCCATTACATCCTGTATCTTATTTATTTTATACCTAGTAGTTTGTACCTCTTAATTCCTTTACCCTATCTTTCCTCTTCTTCCACTGTTCTCTCACTGGTAGCTGGTAGTTTGTTCTCTGTGTCTATGAGACTGTTTCTTTTTTAACTGTACCCATTAGTTTTACTTTATATTTTACTGTTTTTGAGGGAGAATACTTACAAGTATTTTATTTGAATAAAATCATTATAATGGCCATTAAAATGATGGGAAATATGGTGCTCATTCTGAAAGGAAGTTACAGCATCACTGTATTTATAGAAGAGGAGGCAGCAAAGGTGTACATCTGAAGGTGAAATAACATTGTAAACTCAGCCCACATTAAACACCATAAAAGTAAACAGAGTCAAAGTATACCATTATTTACATGTGACTGAAAAGGAAGGGAATATTACAGAGTTAAACTTTTGCATAACGTGTAATGTTTATGTTAGCAAAAGCCCCTGAGCTGTGTAAAATGACTGTGTGCCTTAATCTCACCCACCACTAGATTAAGACACTGAAACTGAGACTGATTCCTTCCTGATTTTACAGCTTTATTCTTGATAACCCTCTAAAAAGACACCAATATGATTGTGAAGATGACTCATACCGATAGAGTAATTACAAAGTACCACATTCACATAACAACAAAAGCCAAACGAAATATACTACGATTGTTTTACCTTTCAATTACTAGTGTGTACAGTACATCATAAGTAGGCATAGTGGTGCATGTAGGAGCTGATTGTACTCCCTGTGTGAAATTTTAGGAATGAGCACATCCGAGTGTAGGGATACTTCCTTATCTTACAAATTAAAAGCAAGCATTTTCTACATAAAATTTTTATTTCTGTGTAAAACAAAGACAGCTCCTGAAGGTCTAACAAGGAAAAAAATATACAACATTCAAAGCACTATTAAGTCATAAAACAAAGATGAATCTGAGTAGAAGTCAAGCAATATAACCCATAACCTTTTTTTAGGGGAGTATTTATTTCCAGCAACTATCATGTCTCTCCAGTAAGATCTAATTTTTAAAAAGTCCCAAGTTCCAAAAAAATTAATAATTCATTTTCTACAATCATAAAACTATGATCAACAGAAAATACAAAGTAAACTTTTGTCATGTTAGCAGAGTAAATAATTTTACTAAAAGTTGCTGACACTTCTATCAGTAGTAGCCATAGGAGGCCTTTGGTTTTAACTATAGGGTCCATATTGATGGGGGTGGTAAAGTTCTTGTCTGTGCTGTGGGTAATTGTTACCCCAGGATCATCCAAGCCATTGATTGGATCAATTGTCACTTGGCCACCCCCGTCTGCTATCCCTACCTCTAAACTGTCTATTATCTTACAACTGATTGCCTCTATTTCTCAGGTTGCCACCAGCTCTGCTGTTCCATTCCTCAACAATCAGAGGAGACTCAGGACGGTGTTTCAGGTATTCTTGGTATTCTTTGTCATCTTCTGTGAATCTGCTGGCAAATATCTCTTCAAAATTTGGAACAGCTTCACAAGTGTCAGTCATTCTGAAATTCCCAGGGATTTGAGGCGGCTGTGGTGTTTAATGTTTAGATTGTGTAGATCTCTGGTCCAGGGTGCTGGCAGAGGACCTCTGTGTACACTCCTTCAGCTGTCCCAGGTAGCAGTTAGTTTTACTTTTTAGCTGCCACATATAAATGGAAAGCTCTTTCTGTCTTAATGCCAGTGCCACACTATGTTAACTAGCTTAGTGTGGCTTTGTAGTAAGTTTTACAAACAGGACGTATGAGTCCTCCAACTTTGTTCTTCCTTTTCAAGATCACTGTCTTATTTTGGGTCAGTTGCATTTCTATATGAATTTTAGGATCAGCTTGTCAGTTTATGATTGAGGGCAGAAGGAGAAGGGGACAACAGAGAATGAGATGGTTGGATGGCATCACTGACTCAGTGGACATGGGTTTGGGTAGACTCTGGCAGTTGGTGATGGACAGGGAGCCCTGGTGTGCTGCGGTTCATGGGGTCACAAAGAGTCGGACACGACTGAGCGACTAAACTGAAACTGAACTGACTGTCAGTTTATGAAAAAAATGGCAAGGAATTTTGATAGGGATTGGATTCACTCTGTAGATCAATTTGGAAAGTACTGCCATCTTACCAGTATTTAGTCTTCAGATCCATGAACCTGGGTTGTTTTTCCATATCTTAAGTCTTCTGTAATTTTTTTAAAATTTATTTTTACTTTTAGCTGTGCTGGGTCTTCTTTGCTCTGTTTGGGCTTTCTCTAGTTGGTGAGTGGGGGTTACTCATTGTTGCAGTGTGTGGGCTTCTCATTGTGGTGGCTTCTCTTGCTGTGGAGCACAGGCTCTAGGGTGCACGGGCTTTAGTAACTGCAGCACACAGGCTCAGTGGGTGTGGCTCATGGGCTCTAGAGCACAGGCTCAGTAGTTGTGGCGCATTAACTTAGTTGCTCCATGGCATGTGGAATCTTCCTGGACCAGGGATCAAACCTATGTCCCCTGCATTGGCAGTTGGACTCTCATTCACCAGGGAAGTCCTATAATTTCTTCTAACGATTTTCTATAGTTTTCAGTGTGCAAATCTTGCACTTCTTCATTAAAATTTATTCCTAAGTATTTTATTCTTTTTGATGCTGTTGTTAATGGAATTATTTTCTTAATTCATTTAATGTTTACTCATGCTATTGTACTTGATATTTTAATTGAGTATAATTTATATAACAATATATTAGTACAATGATTTTTGATTTTGAACTTGTATTCTTCATTCTTTTTAAAAATTTTTTATCTTTAAAAACTTTTAATTGGAGGATAATTGCTTTACACTGTTGTGTTAATTCGGAGAAGGCAATGGCACCCCACTCCAGTACTCTTGCCTGGAAAATCCCATGGGTGGAGGAGCCTGGTAGGCTGCAGACCCATGGGGTCGCTAGGAGTCGGACATGACTGAGCGACTTCACTTTCACTTTTCCCTTTCATGCACTGGAGAAGGAAATGGCAACCCACTCCAGTATTCTTGCCTGGAGAATCCCAGGGACGACGGAGCCTGGTGGGCTGCCATCTATGGGGTCGCACAGAGTCGGACACGACTGAAGCGACTTAGCAGTAGCAGTAGTAGCAGTTGTGTTAATTTCTGCTGTAAAACAATGTGAATCAGCCATATGTATACATATATCCCCTCCATCTTGAGCCTCCCTCTCACTCTTCCATCTCACCTCTCTAGGTCATCACAGAGCACTGGGCGAAGCTCCTTGTGTTATCCAGCAGCTTCCCACTAGCTATCTATTTTACACATACTAGTATTCACACTTGTTGAACTTATTTATTAGTTTGAATAGTTTTTTTGGAGAGGTGATTAGGATTTTTTATACAGTCAGTGCTCCATATCTGGGAGTTTTGCATCCCCAGATACAGAGGGTGGATTGGATTCATGTACTGTTTTATATAAGGGCTTCTGGGTCCAATTTGGTATCTGCAGGGCCTCCTGGAACCAATCCTCTATGCGTACTAAGAGACCACTGTATGTAAGATCTTATCATCTGCTCATAGAGATAGTTTTGCTTCTTCCTTATCAAGCTTTTAATCAAAATTTTATAATTTTTTTCTTTTTATAGTTTTTTTCTTTCCTGGTTGCCCTGGCTAGAACCTTCAGTGTTAAAGAGAAGCCTTGTCTCATTCCTAGTCTCAGGGAAGAGCACTCAGTCTTTCACTATTACATGTAATGTTAGCTGTGGTTTATTTGTAGACGCCTCTTATTAGCTTGAGGAAATCCTATTCTATTCGAAGCTTATTATGTTTTTATAATTAAAGAGTGTTAAATTTAGTCAAATGCCTTTTCTGCATTCATTGAGATGATTGTGTGATTTTCGTCCTTCATTCTGGTAATACAATATATTACATTGATTGGTTTTCAGATGATAAACCAACTTTGAATTCCTGGGATAAATCATATTTGGCCATGCTCTATAATCCTTTTCATATGTTCCTGGATTTGGTTTGCTGGTATTTTGTTGAGGGTTTTTGCACCTATATTGATCTATAACTTTCTTTTTTGTGTGTGATATCTTCATTTGGGTTTGGTATCAAGCTGATACTGGCCTCGTTGATGAGTTCTTTTCTTTTCTTTTCTGTGGACAGTGGGAGATTTTGTGAAGGATTGGTATTAATTTTTCTTCAAATATTTGGTAGAAGTCACCAGTGAAGCCACCTGGACTTGGGCTTTTCTTTGTGACACTGTTTTTTTAAATTGCTAGTTCAGTTTCTTTACTTGTTATGTATATATTCAGTTTAGTTCAGTTAAGTTCAGTCGCTCAGTCGTTTGCGACCCCATGAACCACAGCACGCCAGGCCTCCCTGTCCATCACCAATTCCCGCAGTTTACTCAAACTCATGTCCATTGAGTCAGTGATGCCGTCCAGCCATCTCATCCTCTGTTGTCCCCTTCTCTTGCCTTCAATCTTTCCCAGCATCAGGGTCTTTTCAAATGAGTTAATTCTTCAAATCAGGTGGCCAAAGTATTGGAGTAGTCTTCTTTTATTCTTGATCAGTCTAGGTAAAGTTTTTCCAATTTTGTTAAAATTATTTTGAAGAACTAACTTTTCATTCCATTGATTTTCTCTGTTGTTTTTCTATTCTGTATTTCATTGATTTCCGGTCTAGTCATTATTACTTTCTTCCTTCTGGGGTGGTGGGGAACACCAGTTCAGGAGAAAGCATAGATCAAAGAACAGACATCAACTACAGACAGACGAATCAAAAAGAATGTGATAGTGGAAAACGTATAGAAATAGAAGAAGGAAGAGGAGGAAGTACTACTGAAGTCTTTATCAGTCCTTGGCAGAGAGGCCAGTACCCAGAAATGCACTCCTAGGCTTTCTAAATCTATATATGCCTCTGGGACGGAAATTCCTGAGAGTTAAGTGTATTGTTGGAACACAGCCTCTTCTGTAGTGTAGTTATTGTAGTAATTGAATTACCTCTTTCCATTTAGTTCCTGTAGCATGCTGTTTTGGAAACACTGAATGTCCCAAAGAGTAAATGTGATTCTTTTATTAAAATCTTTTTAGCTGACTTAGGGAATAGATAATAGATGTGAAAATGCTTGCCATAGTTAAGGGCACAAAGTAGGCACTTGATAAATGTTGGCTGATATTAACTTGTCCATAACATTCTATAGTATTTAATAGCCTACACTAGGGAATTTTCAGTGCCTAGGTTATAGTGTTTGATCTGCCAGTAATTTATTAAATGATCCTTAAGTGAAAGTGAAAGTGAAGTCGCTCAGTCGTGTCCAACTCTTTTCGACCTCATGGACTGTAGCCTACCAGGCTCCTCAGTGCATGGAATTTTCCAGGCAAGAGTACTGGAGTGGGTTGCCGTTTCCTTCTCCAGGGGATCTTCCCAACCCAGGGATTGAACCTGGGTCTCCTGCATTGCAGGCAGACGCTTTACCGTCTGAGCCACCAAGGAAGCCCAAATGATCCTTAGCCAGTGACTTTATTTTCCTTGACTTTAAATTACTCAAAGTTCTATGTACCTCTAAAGTATTACAGTTCTATTCATGTAGAAAAAAGGCTTTAACTATAGATTCTTCTTTTAATAGAGGTGGAAGTTATTATTTTTGTTCTCAACTTTTACAATTTTGACTAGGGTACACTGTGTGAATAAGATTCTTTATAGCATTATCTAAAGCCAGCCACTGATTTGTTTGAAAACAAAGGGTTTCTTTGCAGTGTTATTTAGCCTGCCGTTGCCTTGAGTCCAAGAATTATTCTACGCTAATCAGAGAACAGTAATGCAGTTGTATTTAAATTTAGAGTTCCACCGTCATTCACAGAGATGAATCGGGGTGAACAAGTACTTATAACTTTGCAAAAGTTCTAAATGTATTGGTGGAATTCTCTGCAGGAATCATAGAGAAAAGCAGATTGGAAGCTTGGCTGAGATTGTAAGAGGCTGTTGGAGAAACTGTCATTGCCTTTTGTTGTATTTGTTTTCTGAATCTGTGTGATTTTTAATAAAAAAAAATTCATGGTCATGTAGATTTTAGAAGCATTCTTGCCATTTTGAAATGTTGATATATGGTGTGACAGACAGTGAGACTGTGTGGTTGGTTTCCTTCGCTTTTAAAGGAAGCCAATGCCTGACTTTCAAATGCTGTGCAGAATCAAAAATCAAAACTCCCTTGTTTTCCTTTACACTCACTGCATCTGATACTGACACTTGTGTATTCTGGTTCCCACATGGGTGCTAGTTTTTCCCACACCAGCCAAACCTAAGACACGAGCTGGATGTCCTATAGTTTAACTCAGTGTTGACACTGTCTTCTTGGAGCTCCCACAGGTTAGGGGTTCAGTTCTGTATACCTGTACTCCCACCCTTCAACTGCCAATTGCAAATCCAGGCTGTTACCTGGGCTTCTGACCAGAGGCTATAAATCATTTTTCCACCATTCCTTTGGGTTCAATTAATTTGCTAAGTGGCTCTCAGTACACAGGAAAACAGTTTACTTACTAGATTACCTCCAGGTGTACCAACTTGGAAGCTCTCCGAACCTCTCCTAGGATTTTTTTGGCGGCTTTGTTGCCTAGGCACGGTTGATTAAATCATTGACCATTGGTGATCAACTGAACCACCAGCCCCTTTCCCCTCCCGGGAGGTAAGGGGAACTAAAATCTCCAAGTTTCTAATTAATCAGATTGATTGTCCTGGCAACCACCTCCCAGTCTTAAATTACCTCGGGGCTTTCTGAGAGTCACTGCATTAATATAAACTCAGGTGTGACTTAAAGAGACTTATTATATGAATAACAAAAGATACCTATTTCACCTTTATCTCTCTTATCACTTAGGAAATTTCAAGGGTTTTAGAAGCTCTGTACCAGAAACAGACGGACCGAATGTGTGTGTGTGTGTATATATGTATATACATGAAAGTGAAAGTTAAACACTACATTTAAAATTGAAGTGACGTGTTCATCACTTAGTCATATCCAACTCTTTGTGACCCCATGGACTGTAGCCTGCCAGGCTCCTCTGTCCATGGAATTTTCCAGGCAGGAATACTGGAGTGGGTTGCCATTTCTTTCTCCAGGGGATCTTCCTGACCCAGGATTTAACGTTGGTCTCCTGCATTACAGGCAGATTCTTTACCATCTGAGCCACCAGGGAAGCCCTGTTTATCCCGCAGTATAATTAAATAAGAGCTGTAACCACCTTATGTGAAGCCCATTTAAATATATCAATTTTTATATTTATTTATATTTATTTGTATATCTTATAAATATGTAAATGTATATTTATATATCTTAATAAAAATCACAATCTCATAGTACTGTACCTTACTTAAAAATTATTAAAGTTATGAGAACTAAAACAGTTTTTTTCTACCTCTATTAAAAAAATACACTTTAAATATCCATCTGAGCTTTCATGGGAAAACCAGGAGGCAATCATCCAAGTGTAACTGTGGGCTTTTCTTTTTTTTAATTTTAAATTCTTGCTATTAAAGTTCATTTACCATAATTCTGTGTACACAGAATTATGTTCAAACTTAAGTTCAGTTTTAAAAGGAGGGAAAAGTGGCAAACAAATTGTGAAACAGTAACTTAGGTAATGGATGTTGGTAATGAGTCATTACGGTTTGTTGTGTAAGTATGCACAGAAATGGGAGGCTCTATCAGGCATGCATCATGCATGCTAAGTCACTTCAGTTGTGTCCAACTCTTTGCAATCCTATGGACTATAGCTTGTCAGGCTTCTCTGTCATGGAATTTTCCAGGCAAGAATACTGGAGTGGGTTGCCATGCCCTCTTCCAGGGATCTTCCCGATGCAGGGATCGAACCTATGTCTCTTAAGTCTCCTGAATTGGCAGGCAGGTTCTTTACTGATAGCTCCATCTGGGAAGCTCTATCAGGCACACAGCTCTCCTAAAATAACAGATTCCGCAAATCCTTAATGAAAAGGACGGTGTCCATGTTCCATGGAAGTCACTTCTCATGTACTTTCTAATCATTAAAACATAAAGCCTGGGTCACTTGGAAAAGGTTTTGGGTAAGTGGTTGTGTTGAAAACTAGGTATTTGTAGGGTAATTCTCCTCTGCTCTACCCTGGTCACCATTTGCTCTTAAACCTTTCTGGGACCCGCCTGATCTAGCCCTGTCTTTGTGGGTAGGATTGACTTTCAGACTTGTTTTTCTTGATTAAAAAAAAAAAATGCAGGAATAATAAGCAAGGAGCACTTTCTCATTTCCTCTGAGGTAGTTTGCTACAGACGTAAAATTTTCAACTTAGAAAGCAATTTTATTTTATTGTCTGTCATTAAAGTTTACCACTCAGGTTTCAATTTTTATGTTTCTCTTACAATTAAAGCAGAATGAGTCTTTGGACTGTGGTATTTAATAGAACCTTTAATAGAATCTTTAAACTTCAGCGTAATTATATGTAAAAATAGAATGTTTATTTAAAATGTGTATGTTATAAAATGGAATGAGTATCATTGACAGGCATTGTTGTATACAGAAGTAGCAGGTTGCCTCTGGTGACTCATCTATTTTCAATTCCTGTGACAGGTTATACTAATAGTGGCTAAGAATGGGGGTCTGGATGACTCCAGACCATAGTTCAAATAGTGGTTCATCAGTCACTTCGTGTAGAAACTAACTGAGCCTTTGTAGTTGACTGGTCACCTCACATCTTTAAAAATAGACTAAAAAATGGAGGAAAAAATTTACCCTCATTCTATCCTACATACCAGGAGAGGCTAATCTTCTCAAAGCTCTTTTTAAAAATTGCATGCCTACATTTCTTAACCTACAGTAGCTCTTTATGAGTTCAAGTCCAAACTCCTCACCCCATCCTACCTATCTAGACTGCTTTTGGGCAGCGCTTCTACAGAATCAGTCTGTACAGATAGATCTGTTTACTTCATGGGCATAGGAGGCAGGAAATATGGATTAGTTGTTCTCCTTTGGAGCAGATTTTGACTTTTCAAATCTAGACTTTAGCATCAGTGTATAGACTTTAAAGGTGTGTGTTGGTACACTAAACAAAATCTTAGTATTCACTAAACATTTATTGAATCCTGGACTGTGAAGTCAAGTAGGCTTTAGGAAGCATTACTACAAACAAAGCTAGTATAGGTGATGGAATTCCAGCTGAGCTATTTCAAATCCTGAAAGGTGATGCTGTGAAAGTGCTGCACTCAATATGCCAGCTAATTTGGAAAACTTAGAAATGGTCACAAGACTGGAAAAGGTCAGTTTTCATTCTAATAACAAAGAAAGGCAATGCCAAAAAATGTTCAAACTACCGTACAGTTGTACTCATTTCACATGCTAGTAAGGTAATGCTCAAAATCCTTCAAGCTAGGCTTCAACAGTAGTGAACCAAGAACTTCTAGATGTACAAAATGGATTTAGAAAAGGCAGAGGAACCAGAGATCAAATTGCAGACATCAGTTGGATCATAGAAAAAGCAAAGGAATTCCAGATAAACATCTACTTCTGTTTCATTGACTATGCTAAAGCCTTTGTGTGGATCACAACAAACTGTGGAAAATTCTTAAAGAGATGGGACTACCAGACCACCTTACCTGCCTCCTGTGAAACCTGTATGCAGGTCAAGAAGCAACAGTTAGAACCAAACATGCAACAACGGACTGGATCAAAATTGGGAAAGGAGTATGTCAAGGCTGTATATTGTCACCTTGCTTATTTAACTTATATGCAAGTACATCATGTGAAGGGCATGTGTTAAAAATGGAATAAAAGTTCTGTAATCTGGATGGAGCTTGTTAAAGATGGAGACCATCACAGATTTCATTGGCAGCCTCTCTTTTCTCAGGACCATATAGTTTTCCCAGGTAAGAAGCTTCTCATCTCGGGCCTGTTGTTGCCCTAAAGCCTGAGCCTCTTCTCAGGTCCTGAGGGCTAGGTCAGTGGGCTCCTGCCTGGCACCCCTCTCAGGCCCTCAGGTTTCCCCCTCTGCCACTCTGCCTGCTTCCTGCTCCTCCATAGGCTTTCTGTCTTCAAGTAGGATGATGTTTGTGTTGTGTCTTCCCTATTTTGAGGTGATTTCTGAGAAGAGGTGAAACATCTTTACGCCAACATTTTAAAACCAGAAATTCCTTCTTGAACTTTTCAATTCACAAGTTTCTCTGTATACATCATTTAAAAAATGGAGGGAATATGCTGTTGTTTCTCCCACATGGGGATGTTGAGACCTAATCAGTGTTAATGCTTTTATGAAGATGAAATCTTTGAGAAAGTATTAACTGGCATGCTGTTTCCAGAGAGCATAGAAGGAATGCTATATATATTTTTAGATTACCTTATGTGGTTTACTATTTCAAAAAAAATAAGAAAATTTAAATTTTGGTAGGCCAGTCTTTGTTGGTCTCTCATGGTCAATTCAGATATCCAGTGTATGACATCAGGAGATGATTCGTAATATGAAGCATGCTGAATCTTTGTGAAAGTTGTTAGTTCTCATGATATTAAAGTGTGAAGTTTACTTTTAAAATAGACTGTTTTATTGCCTAACCTCATTTTAATGTTCTTATTCTTTTTGAGCATATGACCATGGTTTTTCCTCTTAGTAAGTTCAATAAGATTTCTTACAGAGTAATGCTTACAAATAAAAGACTGTTTTTAAGTAATTTAAACAGCCATACAGTTTTTTAATTAAAGGGCACAGAATGCCTGTTTTTGAAAGTCCAGGTCTCGACTAGTAAGAGAATGGGGGTGGGGGTGGGGAGACTGAGATCCAGTGTGGTGCCATGTTCTGGAATAATGGTCTTAAGTTCTTTGACATGTGTGCTCCTTTAGGATAAAGCTAAAAAGCCTCTTGTCTTTCAAACTTTTAGCCACTTAGAAGTTCAGTTTTTTAAAAAGCTGTTATCAAAAATTAATGCGGGTGTTTTACAGCATAACATGGACAGAGGAGCCAGGCGGGCTACAGTCCATGGGGTTGCCAAAGAGTCAGACATGACTTAGCAACCAAACAACAACAAAAAATGGCAGATAGAACACAAGCGTAAGTGTTGGACTTGAGCCCCAGCTCTGCCAGTTGCTACGCGAATCTGAACAAGTCAGTATTTCATTTCCTGGATCTGTAAAATGGAGTTCATAAGGTTTCCTCGTAGGGATTCCATGAGAGAATGCATGTGAAGTCCTTAGTACAATAGTAGCTCCTTCTGTTGAGGTATGTGAAGAATCTGGCAAGCACCCTTTCCTCCTACTGTCCTCCTACTTACTCAGGATGTTCTGCAGAGTCAAAACTACCAGCAGGAAGTTATATAATATAGATCCTTTCTTCTACTAATTCATAGAAGATTTAATTTGGAGATAGTTTTGGTAAATTAAAAACACCACTGCCACTAAAGTAATATTTATGCCCAGAGCTTTCTAAAGAGTCAATCCTGTCTGTGCTGAATTAGCAACCTATAAAAACAGTAGTGAGTTTCTGGAGGAACTCCAAATTTTTGGAATAATTTATTTCCGAGGCTACTCAGGGTTTTGGGGATTACCAAGGAATGTGTCAAGCCTTGATAGATTCTTCCTTTTTCTGTTAATGTGCTGTAAGTATGCTGGGCTCATCCTGCCTGTGGGGCAAGCTTTGTTCAGACTGTTGTTGGTATCGCCAGCATCGCTATCCCCCTGGGCTTGACGTAATGCCTACTCACGCTTGTGACCCATAGGACCAGTGCAGCCCTGCCCTGACTTGCATTTTCCTGTAACACCACTGATTTTAAGATCAATAAACTCGCTACTCTGACAAGTAAAAGGAGCATACTCATCAATTTTAATTGTGAAAACTGCCTACATTCTATGGTCATTAATTTGTCTGGGTTACTTTTACAGAGATGATAGACTCATCAATTTGAAACCTGTCATGTCAGAGTTGGCCATTAGGGATTTCTGACTTTGCTATTAATTATTTCCAGTGAAACTCTCAGTAGATATCCCTGTTGTATGAATGCTTATAAGAGAGAATGGTGAAAAAAATATGAAGTAAGGGATGGATCTATTTTGTATTGTTCAGAAAGTTATTCTGAATAATATACTTTCTGAAATTAGTTACCTTTGGTCACCATATAACTGAATGGGCAAAATTTTATTTGTTTCATCTGATAGAAAAGTTACTATTTCGGTTGTTTTATCTGGAAGACTTATTCTAAATTTTGAAGGTAGATAATACACAACATTATAGATCCATTTCTTATTATACTATCAGTCTCCTTGTATGCTTTTTTATTTAAAAAATAAAAGATTTAATATTCCAGGGATATAGTGGACTTAGATTTGAATTATTTAAAATATTTTTGTAAACTGTTCATTCCTTTTTTTAACATACTTTTAAACATATTAAGAAGCAATTCATAGCATGTATACATAGTATAGAGAATAACAACAAAACAAATATTCAAGTATCTATCACCCAGTTCAAGAAACAGAATATTAGCAATCCATTCCCCATTGCCCTTCCCCAATTCAGTTTACCTACCTCTGTCCCTAGAGTAACCATGACAAAACTTTGTATTTGTATTGTCCCTTGACTTTTTGTAAAACTAATTCTTGTTTATCCCTAAACAATAAATTGTTGAACTTTTTCATTTTTGAAACTTGAACAAATGGAATAACTTCTCCTGATACTTACTTTTAATATAATCAAACACTGTGACGTTCACCCATGTTGATGTATACAGATATTCATTAATTTTCAATTCCATATAATATTCCACAATTCAGTTACCTGTTCTTCTCTTGATGGACTTTTGAGTCATGGCTAGATTTTGGCTAGTACAAACGTTAACTTTTTTAAGAAATTTGTTTGATATGGATTATTTTTTTAAAAAGACTTTATTGAATTTGTTACAATATTGCTTCTGGTTTATGTTTTGGTTTTATTTATGTTTTTGGCTGTAGGATCTTAGCTCCCTGAGCAGGGATCAAATCTGTACTCCCTGCATTGGAAGGCAAAGTCTTAACCACTGGACCACCAGGGAAGTCCCAAACATTGACTTCTTATATATGTGTCCCATGAGCCAAAGTGGAATTGCTAGGCAAATTGCTTAATCTTTGAATTTCATGAAAAATGCATTTGCTTTTCTTTGAATTTGAGGATTTGAGATTGAGATCATTTATTTCAAATCAAATAAATTTGTATAATTTATCTCAAAATTATACAAATTGATGTTTGTATCAATTTTAGCAGTTTTTCTAGGAAAATTGTTTGCTTTTGAAATTAGAGATAATTGATTTATTAAAAAAAGATCAGGAAGTGAGAAATTCCTGGTTATTTATATATGTTTATATTACAGATGTGAGGACTTCTATCCAACATGGAGCTGGTGGTAAAGAACCTGCCTGCCAATGCAGGAGATGTAAGAGACATGGGTTCAATCCCTGAGTTGGGAGGATCCGCTTGAAGGAGGGTATGGCAACCCCCTCCAGTGTTCTGGCCTGGAGGATTCTATGGACAGAGGAGCCTGAAGCGACTTAGCGTATACATAGTTGTGGAGATATAGATATATAAATAAAATAAGATAGAATCAATTTCAGAAATCAGAATGTAAATTAATAATAATGGCTAACTTTTATTGAATATATACAAAACAGAATGACTGTCCTGGTGTGTGCCACATGAATAACTGAATATCAGCCACTGCCTGGAAGTAGTTTTGTGTGTGTGTGCGTGTAAATATCTGAATATGGAAAGTGAAAAAATTGCCGTCAGACTTCTTGATTTGGGGATAAAAGAGGAATTTTCTGTTTATTCATCCTGTTTTGATTCCCAGTGCATCTTCTACTATCTGGAAGTAAGATGGGCTATAAGAGGCTGAATTAATTTTTCACTGTGATGCTGAAAATGATACAAATTCAGGAAAAGATGAGTCAATAATAGCTATCATAATTGTCAACTTCACCATTAGTGTTTATCACCAGTGCTTTCCTCTGTATATATTTGAGAATGTTTTATAAGTGAAATTTTGTGCATTTCTGATATAATGCCCTCTCTTCTGAAAAGTCCTTGTTTTACAACAATGTAAAATTCACTTTCTTTCTAGATTTCTTTCCTTCCTCCCTGCCTCCTTTCTTAAGACATTATGTTTGCCCTTGCCTGGGCCAGCCACCTGTTTATGTGGCTTAATAAAACAAAAACGGGCAGTGGTTGGGGAGGAGAGGGTAGAATATTTCAGGCAGAGAAAGTGTGCAGCATGCATTTTATAGAGAAACACAAGTAGCTTTTCCCAGAAAGAGAGGAGGATGTTGCTGGAGGGCTGGGAGAAGAAAACCCAGGTGCTCCCACCACAGGGATGCTGAGGGAGATAAAGTCTGATGGCCACTCTGTTTTAGGTAAGACTGCGGGCAGTGCTGAGGGAGACAGAGAAGAAAGGGATGAGGGGGTTGAGGTGAGTGGGAATCACAGGTTTCTGAGATGGTCCAGCATGGAAAAGCTCTGATAATTACACAGCATTAGAAGATATAGCTGGGCTTCCCTGGTGGCTCGGATGGCAAAGAATCCACCTGCAATGCGGGAGACCTGGGTTCGATCCCTGGGTTGGGAAGATCCCCTGGAGGAGGGCATAGCAACCCACTCCAGTATTCTTTCCTGGAGTATCCCTTGGACAGAGAAGCCTGGCAGGCTACACTTCATAGGATTGAAAAGAGTTGGACATGACCGAGCAACTAAGCACACACACAGAGAAAAGAAATAGCTAATGCTTACTCAGGGCTTGGTTTGTTTCAGGTACTAAGTATCTTACAGATGTTATCACATTTATTATCTCGGCAACCACAAGAGATAGATACCATTATTTTCTCCATTTTACAGATGAGGAAATAAAGAAAATAATACTTGGGACATCCCTGCCACTCTAGTGGTTAAGACTTTGCCTTCCGATGCAATCCCTGGTTGGGGAGCTAAGATCCTACATGCTTCGTGGCCAAAAGTCCAAAACATAAAACAGAAGCAGTATTGTAACAGATTCATTAAAGACTTTGAAAAATGGTCGACATTAAAAAAGTCCAAAAAAAACAGAAAAAAGAAATTAATACTTACCCAAAGTTACACAGTTCCTAAGAGGCAGAAGCCAAAACCCTGTAGGTTCTATGGGACCCTTCACTCTTTACCTCTGCAATGAATACATTTCTGCCTGTGACTTCACGTGACACTCACAACCACCTCTCTGGCATTATTATCCCCAGGTGAGTCATGTGGGTGGTCAAGATACATGGTTAGGCAATGTGTAGGAGAGGACAACTAAAGATTTAAAGATTATAAATTGCTGAGTCTTTTCTTTTCCCCCACATTACATACTTTTCTGACTTCAAAATAAAATAAAGGGAAAAATTGTGATCCCACCCCTTCTCCATACCCCAGAAATATTCTAACCATTCATTTGTATCTTCGTTTTTTGAATTCAAATGCACTTCCCCTAGAAGTGGGTTGCCATTTCAGAAGTCATGGATATCACTTCTTAATCCCTAACCAAATTGAGACAGTTATTAATAGTGGTTCTAGACTTCAGATGCCCTTACAACCCATTGAACTCCAGTTGCCCTCAGAGCCCCTGAGGCTTTGGAAAGTGGGAGTGACTCTTTAGGGCTTTCCTGGTGGCTCAGAGGGTAAAGAACCACCTGCAATACAGGAGACCCAGATTCGATCCCTGGGTCGGGAAGATTCCCTGGAGAAGGGAATGGCTACCCACTCCAGTATTCTTGCCTGGATAATCCCATGGACAGAGAAGCCTGGTGGACTATAGTCCATGGTGTTGCAAAGAGTCAGGTACGACTAAGCAACTAAGCACACAGTGACTCTTTAAAGTTTTGTTTGGTTAGTGTGAGAAAACACTATGGAAGCCTGGCTCTCCTAGAGCGTCAGTAGAATTGACTGTAAAGGTGGCACTGACCTTTCCATCAAAAGTAGACAAGGCTCCCCGTAGCATGGGGCAGAGTTGGTTTGTATCTTTGGGACATTCAAAGATCAGGGTTTTTCTGTGTAAATTGTGACAAGTTTTGACTTTTAGATAATTTCTGCATTTTCAGATGAAGAATGAGAGATAAAGTAAAAGAAGGAACATTGCCTAATTTTTATATTGCTAGTTAGTGACTGGGCCTGGGCTAGAGTTAAGTCTCTGCCCCCTTATCCTAGTGCTCAAGTGGGATTAAAGCCAGTGAGACTTTACTGCCTTTTTCTGGTGCATCATGAAAGGCAGCCACCTCATTACTCAGAATGCTTCCTAGGCAGCCTTGTAGACCTGCAGCCTTCATTGGTGATACCCTTTATGCTGTGATGCCAACAGTGTTCCCTGATTCACTCATTGAGGGACCCTAGGATATCACGCATGCACAGTCCCTGCCCCGAAGTGCTTAGGGTTTGGTGGGAGAGACAGTCATAAAACAATCAATACCGTGTGTTTAATTATATTTGTATGATAAACAACACATAGGATAAATTGTTGTTGTTCAGTTGCTAAGTCATGTCTGACTCTTTGTGACCCCATGGACTGCAGCACACCAGGCTTCCCTGTCCTTTACTATCTCCTGGAGTTTGCTCAAACTCATGTCCGTTGAGTCGATGATGCCATCCAACCATCTCATCCTCTGTCTCCCGTTTCTCCTCCTGCCCTCAATCTTTCCTAGCATCAGAGTCTTTTCCACTGAGTCAGTCCTTCGTATCAGGTGGCCAAAGTATTGGAGCTTCAGCTTCAGCATCAGTCCTTTCAATGAATATTCAGGTTTGATTTCCTCTAGAATTGACTGGTCTGATAAGTAGTGGATGCTGTTGAAATGTAACAGGGGCCCTAAACTGAGTCCAGGTTCAAGGGCAGCTTCTCTAAGGAAGTCTGATTCAGATTCCCAAAGGGTTAGTGGGAGGAGTTAGCCAAGTTTTGTGCACTGAATTGTGCCCCCTTCGCAATTCATATGCTGAAGACCTAACTCCCAGTACCTCATAATGTGACTTTATTTGAAGAGAGGCTATTTAAAGACGTAATTAAGGCTACATGAGACCATTAGGGTGGGCCCTAAGCCAATATGGCTGGTGTCTCTAAAAGAAGTTAGGACACAGACACACAGAAGGACCACGTGGAGACGCAGGGAGAAGACATCTGTCTACAAGCCAAGGAGAGCGGCCTCAGAAGCCACCAACCCTGCAGACACCTCGATCTTGCACGTCTAGCCTCCAGAATTGTGAGAAAATAAATTCCTGTTGTTTAAGCCATCCCATCTGTGGCGCTTTGTTATCGCGGCCCTGTTGACTAATAGGCAAAAAGCAGGTTTGTGAGGCTTCAGGTGGAGTGAATGTAGGATGACCTGGGGAGGACTGCGGTTGGCCAGTTCAGCATTTAACAGGACTCACTCCATCTGCTTCCCTGATGGCTCAGATGGTAAAGTGTCTGCCCGCAATGCGGGAGATCGGGGTTCAATCCCTGGGTCGGGAAGATTCCCTGGAGAAGGAAATGGCAACCCACTCCAGTACTCTTGCCTGTAAAATCCCATGGACAAAGGAGCCTGGTAGGTTACAGTCCATGGGATCGCAAAGAGTCGGACATGACTGAGCGACTTCACATCGTCATGTTCACTCCATCTGCTTAGGGCCCAAGGAACAGGAGAAGAATAGCATGTCACCCACATTCACAAAACCAAACAACTTTTCAAGTTATGCAAAGATAAATGAAGAGTTCTGAAATCGAGTCATGCATTTACTGTTTTAAAAAGATAAGACTATGGGACGAACTGAGAGAGTAGCATTGACATATATACACTACCATTTGTAAAAGAGATAGCTAGTGGGAAGCTGCTGTATAGCACAGGGAGCTCAGTTCAGTGTTCTGTGATGATGACCTAGATGGGTGGGGGGAAGGGAAGTCCCAGAGGGAGGGGATATATGTATACTTTAGCTTATTCATGTTGTTGTACAGCAGAAACCAACACAACATTGTAAAGCAATTATCCTCCAGTTTAAAAAAGAGAGATGATACTAATTTTGATATGTAAAATTCCATGTTTATTGATGTCCCACTCTCCCCTGACCTTACCATGTGTAGACCTGCTTATTGGTATGTTACATGCTCACAGGGTTCTTTTGCCAAAAGCATCTTTCTCAGCCTTTTCCTGCCCCTGAGAATCAATATATAGTTCAAAATAGCCAAAATCTTACATACATGATACCTCTGACTATTCAGGCCCCTAGTTTGTCCTCTTTTACTGATTATGTAAACCAATGGTTTTTTACAGGAAGGTCTCAGAACCACTTACAACTCTTAAAAATTATTGAGGATCCCAAGGAGTATTTATGTATTATGTTATATACATATATAACATATATGTATTATGTTAGTATTTATGTATTATGTATTAGATATATAATATATATATCTACTATATAAGTTAAAACTGAGAAATAAAAAATACTTTAAAAAGATAACTCCCATTACATATTAAATAAAACATTTTTAATGAAAAATAAATTCCCCCCCAACACGAAGTAATTAGATTAGCATAATTTTACACATTTCAGATCTTTTTAGTGTCTGACTTGATAGGCGACAGCTGGATACTTATACCTGCTTCCTCATTCAAACCATTACAGTATGTTGTTTTGATTGAAGTATGTGTAAAAATCAGGCCTCACAAAGCTGTGTAGTGAGAAAAAGCAGGGATGTTTTAGCAACCTTTTCCGAAAAATATGGAGATTCTTCTTTGATGCTATACCAAGACTTGGCAAGTGGTAGTTTCTTAAAGATTAGATGTAGTGTGCGTACTGAATCCGTATCAATAAACTTTTGTACTCAGTTACATTAAAGTCCAATGGTCAAAAAACAAAGCGGGGTTGGCAAGTTCCCTGGTGGTCCAGTGGTTAAGACTTCATCTTCCAATGCAGGGGGTGCCGGTTTGATCCCTGGTTGGGGAGCTAAGATCCCACATGCCTCAGGGCCAAAACCCCAAAACATAAGGCAAGAAGCAATATTGTAACAAATTCAACAAAAACTTAAAAATACTAAAACCACCTTAAAAAAGTCCAGTGGTCATTGTATTATTTTCCCACGGCTGCTATAACAAATTAATACAAACTAGGTGTCTTAAAACAACAGAAATTTACTCTCTCACGGTTTTCAGGCTAGAAGTCTGAAATCAAGGTATGAGCAGGGCTACACTCCATCCAAGGGCTTGAGTGGTTCCTTACCTCTAGTGGCTGTCTACCTCTGTGTTCACATGGTCTTCTCCACGTGTCTCACAGGGTCGTCTCTTCCATCTCTTTTAAGGGCACGTGTCCTTGGATTCAGGGCCCACGTGGATGGTCCAGATGATCTATCTCATGATCCTTTTGGGGGCCACCATTCCACCCACAGCAGTCCTCTTTCATTTTGAATAGATCCTTGATGCTTGCCTGGTTTTGTAACTTCATGGGTTAGTCATTTGGAAAAATACTGGCTCACCGATCTATGCAGATATTCCAAATGTTGACACATTTTGTCTTAACAACATGTTAAAAAAAATCATATTTGTTAATACCACCAACCAAATGAATCAGAAAACTCTTTCAGAGGAGAAAAGGAGTCAGGCTCATGGTGGCAGAAACAAATTTTCCAAAACTCTAAGTTTCACTTGAGGGCTTGAACTTTATCATTGCCAACAAATACATTGAGTTGTTTTCCTTGATGTGACAGGCTTACTTTGTTCATTTCCAAGAAAATGTCTGCCAAGTACCCAAGTTTGGCAAATGTTGTCATTTGTCAGTTGTCCTTTTGAGTAAATATGGTGTTCTATGTAAAAAGCAGCTAGTTCAGCATTTTGAACTCCAACAATCACTCAGGGATCAGCTTTCCCTCCAGACCATCTTTAGTGTACAGCAGATTGCCTTATGCATACTTCCTATTTTGTCACAGAGAAAGGTACTCAAAAGTCGAGATTCAATAAAATTAATAATTTTTACTGCTCTGTCAGGGACATCCTTAAATGAACTTGGCTTTTTTCTGTTTTTAAACTGCAAGTGAGTGACAGTAGAGAATGCAATGCGTACTAGTACCTCAGTGTGACTGCCTTAATTCAGGCCAGGGCACCAACCATTCTAGCCATTATATTACTTTTCACCATCAGTGCAAATGGCAACACAGTGAAAAAGGCAAATAACACCTTAGTGTTAGTATGAAAATAGTTAGAGCTCACAGACCCCCTGAAAGAGTCTTAGCACCTTCCAAGGGTCCACAGACTATACTTGGAAAACTGCTGGTGTATACCATTCAGTTACAACTAAATCATCATGGACTGGTTAAATTTTTAATGTATGGGTATTTCTTACATCATTAATAGGACTGTTTCCTTAGAAATGAAATATATGCATGTACCTAAAAATTTTAAAAAATGGTACAAAAAGCTTATAATGAAAAAGTCTCTCACCTCAGCATTCCTCTGAAGCAAATACTGTTTTAGGGAAAACAGCCTTTTTATTATAGAAAATTTCAAGCATATACAAAACTAGCCTGAGTTGTATAGTTAGCTTCCATAAACATGTTGCCCAGTTACAACCATTGTCTACTTATGACTAAATCTTATTTCGGCTAATCACTATCCCATCCCCCCATATACGTAATTTTGAAGCAAATCTGAGACATCAGGTCATTTCACCATAAATATTTCAGTGTTATCTCTAAAATATACACTCTTTTAAAAAACATAACACAGTAACATTATTATACCTAAAAGGAAGAACACAGTGAATTCTTAATCAGATGTTTGAATTTCCCCAGTTGCCTTATAATTTTTTCAGTTTCTTTAGTCCAATCCAGATAGGCATACATTAGAATAATATGCACTCATTAGAATTGGTAGTTGATGCATCTTTGTCTTTTAATCTTTGTTTTTTGCCTTTTGTTTTTCTTTCACAAGTTGTGTAATGAAGAAACAAGATCCTTTGACCTGTAGAATTTCCCACTAAATTTTATTAATTGCATTCCTGAAATATCATTTACCTCTGATCCCTTTGTTGCCTATAAATTGGAAGTTAGAGCTAATAATTTGCGAGATTTGGGTTCAGGTTTTTTGGCAAGAACACTTCATAAGTGCTGGTCTGTTTTTCCATCAGAAAGCTTGAAAGGTCTGGCTGGTTTTCCTTTTATGAGGTGAGTAGCTGTTGATGCTCATTGCCTTGATGCATTAACTCGTTGCTGTTGTAGCCTCCAAGTCATGTCTGACTCTTTTGAGACCCCATGGACTGTAGCCTGCCAGGTTCCTCTGTCCATGGTGTTTTCCAGGCAAGAATGCTGGGGTGGGTTCCATTTCCTTCTCCAGGGGATCCTCCCCACCCAGGAGTCAAACCCGCATCTTTTTTCTGCATTGGCAGGTGGATCTTTGTCACTGAGCCACCTGGGAAGTCCTGCGTTAACTCATTCAGTCAGTCAGTTCAGTCGCTCAGTCGTGTCCGACTCCTTGTGACCCCGTGAATCGCAGCACACCAGGCCCCCCTGTCCATCACCAACTCCCGGAGTCTACCCAAACCCATGTCCATTGAGTTGGTGATGCCATACAGCCATCTCATCCTCTGTCGTCCCCTTCTCCTCCTGCCCCTAATCCTTCCTAGCATTAGGGTCTTTTCCAATGAGTCAACTCTTCGCATGAGGTGGCCAAAGTATTGGAGTTTCAGCTTCAACATCAGTCCTTCCAATGAACACTCAGGACTGATCTCCTTTAGGATGGACTGGTTGGATCTTCTTGTAGTCCAAGGGACTCTCAAGAGTCTTCTCCAACACCACAGTTCAAAAGCATCAATTCTTTGGTGCTCAGCTTTCTTCACCGTCCAACTCTCACATCCATACATGACCACTGGAAAAACCATAGCCTTGACTAGACGGACCTTTGTTGGCAAAGTAATGTCTCTGCTTTTAAATATGCTGTCTAGGTTGGTGATAACTTTCCTTCCAAGGAGTAAGCGTCTTTTAATTTCATGGCTGCAATCACCATGTACAGTGATTTTGGAGCCCAAAAAAATAAAGTCTGACACTGTTTCCACTGTTTCCCCATCTATTTGCCATGAAGTGATGGGACCAGATGCCATGATCTTTGTTTTCTGAATTTTGAGTTTTAAGCCAAGTTTTTCACTCTCCTCTTTCACTTTCATCAAGAGGCTCTTTAGTTCTTCTTCGCTTTCTGCTATAAGTGTGGTGTCATCGGCATATCTGAGGTTATTGATATTTCTGTTAACTCATTAGGGGTTGCAAAATGGTATTTTAATTCTGTTCTTCATTCATTAGCTGGAATTCTCTAAAGAGAAACATCCCCTCATCAACTCTTTGGCTAATTTAGGGTATAGTTTGTATTGGAAAGGCATGACAAAGGCTTGATTTTTATTCTTTATTTACCAGTTTTTTTTAAAAAAATGGCTTAGTTCCTTAACATCATTGAAAAGTAATCCTTAAGGTTTGTTTTGTATTTTTTAGTATCTTTGTAAACTCCTGGACTTAACATTCAACGTGTTTCACTTCATCACTGTCATTATTATTGCTTGCTACTGCTACTGCTAAGTCACCTCAGCCGTGTCCGACTCTGTGCGACCCCATAGACGGCAGCCCACCAGGCTCCGCCGTCCCTGGGATTCTCCAGGCAAGAACACTGGAGTGGGTCGCCATTTCCTTCTCCAATGCATGAAAGTGAAAAGTGAAAGTGAAGTCGCTCAGTCCTGTCTGACTCTTAGCTACCCCATGGACTGCAGCCTACCAGGCTCCTCCATCCATGGGATTTTCCAGGCAAGAGTACTGGAGTGGGGTGCCATTGCTTAGGCTCTATTTTCCATCTTTGGTTAACTCTTTCAGTGACCTCTTGGGGCTTTGATATAACTCTAGTAATCACTGACATCATACCAGGGAATAAGGAAGACCAGGCTCATCTGTACATAGACTGTAGCCCGCCAGGCTCCTCTGTCCTTGGAATTCTCATCTGTACACTTCCTGGTCAGCCAATTCTACAGGGAGCCTTAACTCATTTTATGTGTGTATGTGTTAGTCGGTCAGTCGTGTCTGACTCCTTGTGATCCCATAGAATGTAGAGTTCTCCAGGCAAGAATACTGGAGTGGGTAGCCATTCCCTTCTCCAGAGGATCTTCCCTAACCAGAGATTGAACCCAGGTCTCCTGCATTGCAGGTAGATTCTTTAGCATCTGAACCACCAGGGAAGCCCTAACTCATTTTAATGGTAAATATTTAGAGACCACTATCCAGATGCAGGTGGTGCTCATTTCCTGGAATGGTCATTGATTTTAGACCTTTTCTGCCAGAGCTGAGTAATACATATATATGTGTATTTTACAGATAAAATACAAAACAGAATGTTACTTCCAACCAAAATTCAGTACTTTAGATTTGTTTTTTATTTTAAATCACCTAGACCTCTTTTCTCCCACATCAAAATTCTTGATTCTTAAAGACACAAAGGTAGTTACTTATTTTATTTACCCCACCAACAATATGATTGCTTGAATTTAAGATTTTAAGGTTTTTTTTTTTTCCAGTTCCTTTTGTCCTTAGGGTTCACCCTCCTAGAAATATAATTTGTTTTGAAGTCACTTGAAACAGTTCCTCTAATCAGCTTAGCTAGGTCTCTTGAGAAGGTGTAATCTTGAGAAGGAACCATATTTAATCTTCTCTGCTTTTAGTTGCTGTTTTATTTCCCTGCATATCTCTATATAATGAATGTATATCTTTCTTGGTTTTTGTCAACTTTGAACATACAGTTACATATAATAAATAAAACTTGAACTCCTCCCCTCACTGTAGTAAGGTCACCATTTTTAAATACTCCATTTATCGCTCTATAACTTTTATATTTAAAAACATTTGTTTCTTTTTCTATCAAAAATAGATGGTGAGATTGAAAGTGATTGAAATTTTATACACTTAAGGTACTATACATAGGACCCACTGTGCATATTAGGTAATCAGTACTTACTAAATTGAGTATTTATTATACTCTCTGCCAAATAAAATGTTAGTCTTCAATTAATGCAGGTATCAGTTAAATTAATAATTAGTAATTTATAACTCATGATGTCAGATTAAAGAATTAGAATCAGGAATAGTCAAATTTGTCTCCTTTCCTTTTTCCCTCATTCTCTGTAAATGACTTGGGATGTTGCATCACTTTTTTAATGTTTCTGTTATTCTGTTTTTAAAAGATATGTTATTGTGATGCAAATTTGGTATGAATAGAGAAAAATTACAAAGGAAGAGAACTTGAAAGTGTTTTAATTAGGTAAAGGGTTAATCTACAATAAAATCTTAGAAAGTAAATTCATATGAATGAAGTTGTTAATGCTGAACTCTGGGACCCAAACTAGAAAAAAGCAAAAAACTTTTCTTTATTTATACCATAATCTATTGAATCATGAAAATAAGGTAGAAAACGATTTCCCACCCTTAGCATACAAAAGAATGCATAAAAGTGACCTTGTGATCTCTGTGTCCATTAATGGAATCTGAATTAGGCAGCATTTTAAAGGAAACATGGGTAATTAATCATGGATTAAAACTTACTGACCATATCATATAAATCATTTCAGACAAATTTAAACCCAAAGGCCTACTCCAAATTCCAGTGTCAAATAAAATTATAGAGTACATTATTAATAAGATGACTTTCTGCATGCAAGATTAATAGAAAAGACTTTTGAGAGTTGAGAAAAGGATTTAATTGGATGTCGAATTCAAAGATTTTATTTCCTAAGATGAACAACTTCTAATTGTTATTTTGGTCCACTGCTATATGAGATGAATGCAATTACATCATAGGTTACTAATTCTCTTTTATAGAGTTAGATTCCTTCACTATAACATTAATGTTTATGTAAACCAACATGCATTTAAGCAAAAAGATACATAAGCACTGTTTTATACAAGAATTATATTGGAATTTGAGGTACAGAAAAATCACACTTTGAAATTATATTGCCAAAAGTCTTTATCAAATTATCAGGCTCCTTTATATTTCAGTGTCTACAGTCCCATTGTGTACTTATACTTTTATTGTGTTCCTTTATTATATACATATAATATCCTATATTATATCCGGTTACAGCTTTAATCGTGTGTTACATTGTGTTCCTGCTTCAAATTTGTTTCTCAGTCAAAATGCTTTCAGTCTTCCCTGATTGCTCAGATGGTAAAGAATCCACCTGCAATGCAGGAGACCCAGGTTCGATCCCTGTGTTGGGAAGATCCCCTGGAGAACAGTATGGCTACCCGCTCCACTCCAGTACTCTTCCTGGAGAATTCAATGGATAGAGGAGCCTGGCAGGCTAAGTCCATGGAGTCATAAAGAGTTGGACACAAATAAGCAACTAACACTTTCACTTTCAAGAGACTTTCAGTACAGTGAAATCAAGTTTAGTTCTAAAAATTACCAACTATCTCAAAATTTCAAACACAAAGTCTGAAAAAGAAGTGAAAGTTTCATATTAACTTGCTCTGAAATATTAGGAAATTTTTAGGAAATATTAGGAAATGTTTTATTGGACACTCATTGACCTTTCCAAGCCATTTTATTATGCACAGTAAAACTCCTGTTGTAGAGAGGTGACACAGCATAGTAGTTAAGTGTATGGACTCTGGAGAAGTCCAGTGGTTAAGACTCCATGCTCCCAATACAAGGGACATGGGTTGGACCTGTTAGGGAACTAAGATCCCACATGCAGTGCGGTGTGACCCAATAAATAAATAAATAAAAACATGGAATCTGGAACCAAAGTACCTGGGCTCTGGGACTTCCCTGGTGGTCCAGAAGTTAAGACTGTACTCCCAATGCAGAGGGTGCGGGTTCAATCACTGGTCAGGGAACTAGATCCCACATGCCACATTTAAGAGGTCGTATGCTGCAACTAAAGATTTCATGTGCTGCAAGTAAAAAAAGGAAAAAGATCCTGTGTGCCACAACTAAGATCCAGTACAACCAAATAAATAAAACATTTTTAAAAAACAAAGTACCTGGGTTCTAATCCCAAGCATACTAGTTACTGGCTAAGTGACATTTGGCCATGTTACTTCACTTTGTGTTTTTTCACCTATAAAATGGGGTGATAATTTTATATAGCTCATAGTCTTATTGTGAGGCTCAATATATATAAAGTGCTTGGAGAGTGCAGCACATATGTGCTATAGAACTGTTATTAATGGAAATTATTATTATGATTTGTACTGTTAGCATTAGAAATTATTAAGGATACAAATAATTCTAGTTATTTTATATTAGTGTTCAGAAATATTTTTATAACCATTTCATCAGGAAATTGTAATATTACCCCATGTAATTTACAAAGTGTTTTAGACATTCTGGAACCAAATATACTCCCAGGAAAACACATGTCTAGTCTTGTAATGAAAGCCGAGAGGATTCATATTCAGAAATTAATTTTCTATTCATCTTTTTCCTTTAATAAGTATTTAGATGTCTTTTCTGTTTAAGAGTGTCCTAAGGATCCTGGGAATAACAGGATGAATTACTTATGGATCTTTTTGACAATTCCTGGATAATAGAGGATATATAGATACAAAGAAATACTCTGAGGTAGAAAACAAGAGATGCAGATAAAATGCTCATAAGAGCTTACAGGAAAGAGAGCATCCCCACTAAAAGATTTAAAAAAATTTTTTTTAAGGAGCTTGTACTTGAATAATGCCTTGAAAAATCAGTTCAACTTATATAAAGAGAGAAATGAAGTCTGTGTTGCATATAAAGGAAAGGGCTTGTTTTGCTTAGAGCACGGAGTGCAAGAAGGGGAAGTAAAGTTCATATGATAGTCAAAATATAGAGAATCTAGGAGGCTAAGCTGATAAGATCTCATTCAGTCATCATTAAGGTTTTTTTTTTAATTAAAGTGAAATCCATATAACATAAAGTTAACCATTTTTAAGTGGACAATTTAGTGATATTTTTATTATTTACAATGTTTTGCAACCACTACTTCTATCTAGTTGCAAACATTATCATCACCCTAGAATTAAACCTCATGTGCATTAATGAGTTATTGACCAGTCCCTCAGTCCCTAGCAACTACCAGCCTGCTCTCTTTTCCTTTGGACCTAATCCTGAGTATTGTATGTAGGTGGCTTCATTCAGGCTGTAAATTCTTGTGTCTAACTTCTTTCCCTTAGCATGATGTTTTTGCATTCACCCACCTTGTAGCATTCATCAGTGCTTCATTCCTTTTTATGACTGACTCGTATTCCATTGAGTATATGTACCACAGTTTGTCTATGTGGATGGACATTTGGTTGTTTCCATCTTTTGGTTGTTGTGAATAATGCTATTAACATACATGTATAAATATTTATTTGGTTAACTGTTTTCAGTTCTTTGGGATATATATCTAGGTGTGAAACTGCTGGGTCACATGGTAATTCTATATTGAACTTTTTGAAGAACTGCCAGATTGTTTTCCCCAGCAGCTGCGCCATTTTACTTTCCTACCAACAATGTACGAGGGCTCCAGTTTATCCACATCCTCACTAACAGTTTCTACTAAGTTGATTATTGATTATTATTTTTACCCTAGTACATGTGAAGTTGTATCTCTTTGTAGTTCTGATTTGCATTTTTCTAATGACTAGTGATATTGAACATCTTTTCATGCCTTGTTGGCCATTTATGTATCTTCTTAGGAGAAATGTCTATTAAGGTCCTTTGCTGACTTTTTAATTGTGTTATTTATCTTTTTGTTGAGCTGTACAACTTCTTTATCCTGGATAGTAGACTCTTAACAGATATATGATTTGCAGTTGTATTTTCTCACTCTATAGATTGTCATTTTAATTTCCTGATAATGACCTTTGATTCACAAAAAGTTTTAACTCTTTTTGGCATCATATCTAAGAATTGAAGTCTAATTTACCTATTTTTTATTTTATTGGTCATGTTTTTGGTGCCATATCTAAGAATCCATTGTCAAATCCAGTGTTGTGAAAATTCACCCCTGTGTTTCCATCTAAGAGTTTTAATTGTTTTTAGTCTTTTAAGTCATTGATCCATCTTCAGTTAATTTTTGCATATGGTGTGAGGGAGGAGTCCAGTTTGATTCTTTTACATGTGAATAGCCAGTTGGCCAAGCACCATATGAAGAGACTATCCTTTTCCCATTGAATCATCTTGGCACTCTTGATGAAAATTAGTGGGCGATGGATGTACAGGTTTATTTATTAACTCCATTCTATTCTAGTGGTCTATAGAGCCATCTTTATGCTGAGACCATGCTGTTTTGATCATTATAGCTTTGTGATAAAATTTGAAATCAGTAAGTGTGAGACCTTGTTCAGTATTGTTTTGGCTATATGGCCCCCCTGCAATTCTTTGTGAATTTGAGGATCAGTTTTTCCATTTCTGCAAAACAACAAAATTATCAAAGACTCTGAGAACCTAAATGTGAAAAGGAGGGAAGATTTAGGGAGAAGTCCAAGAAGAATCCAAGGTTTTGAACTAGTGTGACTGGGTATGAGTAGGTACTATGAATAAAAGATAATTGAAGGGAAAACCATTAATTTATTCATTTATGAGGGGAGATATTTAGCAGGTAGTTAGAAATTTGGAACTATAGTTGAGAAAGAGGTAATGATTCAGATAGACTTCCCAGGTGGCACAGTGGTAAAGAACCCACCTGCCAATGCAAGAGATGGGGGTTCAATCCCTGGATTGGGAAGATCCCTAAGAGGAGAAAATGGCAACCTGTACCACTATTCTTGCCTGGAGGATTCCATGGACAGAGGAGCCAGGCAGGCTACAATCCATGGGTCTCAAAGAGTTGGACATGACTGAGTGGGTGTGACACAAACACACACACACACGCACAGAGTTACTCTCCAGTACCAAAGCAAGACCTTTCTGAATACTCTCCTGATTGAATTGAATTGGGAGGTTTTCTAGCTGGCCTGGTGTGAACAGCCACTATTCCTGGCCCTCTGTGAGTGCTCAGTATTGTTCCTTCTGATGCTTCAGTGGCTTGTTCTTTTCTCAACCCTGAGTAGTTTCCTTCCATGCGTGCACTGACCAGCTCTGCTGAATTCTCAAGGAGGACCCTTTGCAGATCTCTGGGATTCTCTGTTGTTTGTCTGTCTCCCCTCGACTTTGTCCTGTGAATTCCAGCTATCTTGTTCTCCCTGAACTTGCAGCTCCATCTCCTCAGCTCAGGGAATCTGCTGGACTTGCCTGCGATTCCCCTTTCCATGGACTGTAATTTCTCTGAAGGTTATAAACTGAGGTAAACTTTGTTCACTTCCCATCCCTGAGGGATCACTCTCCTTCACTGCCTAACATGCAATATCTTAAGAACTGTTGTTTTATATATGTTATCTGTTTCCTTGTTGTTGGTTTACATGGGAAGGCAAATATGGTCCTTGTTACTCCATCTTACTCTTCTGGATTCAGCGATTCCCCCAAGGCTCTGCTTTTCTTTTTTTTGGCTGCACTGGGTCTTTGTTTCTTTGCACAGGTCTTCTCTAGTTGTGGTTAATGGGGCCTACACTGTTGTGTTGTGCTGTCTTCTCATTGCTGTGGCTTCTCTTGTTGTGGAGCACAGGCTCTAGATGCGCTGGCTCAGTAGTTGCAGTTCCCTGGGCTCTAGAGCTTGGGCTCAATAGTTGTGACGCATGGGCTTTGCCGCTCCAGAGCATGTGGGATCTTCCTGGATCAGGGATCAAACCGTGTGCCCTGCATTGGTGGGTGGGGTCACGAGGTAAGTCCCAAGGCTCTGCTCTTAAGAGTCACCTCACACTCTGAGGAGAGGAAAAGTTCCAAGAGTCTATAATAAATAGCCTCTGGTACAACCACTCTGGTAAAATGAAGTGTGACTGTTGTTTAGTCTGCCTGTTTAATACTTCTTAAATTTCTAGAATATTAGAAAGGTTTGCTGTGACTGGTGATTTATAGATTGTTTAGGGCAGACTTCAGAGCTCTGTGGCCTCCCTTAAACATACCAGTGACATTTTCAAAACACAAGGAGCCATTGATAGATTGCAAATCAGTTTTCACTCTTTTACTTGGTAGTGGTTCTGCAAACTTGGTTCTGCTTCTACTTGTTTTGTTTGGGTAAGGTTGCAGTGAAGGAAATTTTACTTTCTAAAGATCTTAATAGTACCTAGGGCCCCTAACACAGACAGTTTACTGTGAATCAAGGGTTTATTTCTGGAATACTAAAACCTTTTCTAGTCCAACACCAAGAGGTGCTGTGTGACTCTTGTTTAGCTTATTCTTGAAAGTTTATTTGAAATTAGAAAGGGAAACTCCTACAGCTTTATTTGCATGAAAAAGAAAAGGCCAGTATTTTAATTATAGCAAGGGAGAGAGAGATTCTGAAAATAATCATAATCTGATGAATATATTTTTAAGCACTCAATATAGGGGCTTCCCTGGTAGCTCAGATGGTAAAGTGTCTGCCTACAATGCGGGAGACCCAGGTTCGATCCCTGGGTCAGGAAGATCCCCTGTGGTGGGCACGGCAACCCACTCCAGGATTCTTGCCTGGAGAACCCATGGACAGAGGAGCCTGGTGGGCTACAGTCCATGGGGGTCACAAAGAGTCGGACACAACTGAAGCAACTTAGCACACACACATAGGTACATCACTTGTTTGGCCATGGGGTGACAAAGAATGGGTCAGCTACTTTTTATTTTTATGTACCTCCATGAATCTCAAAGATTTGGTCTTCAAAACAAGCAAGTCTTATTTGATAATAATTTATTTTCCTGTGTTTTTGATCAGTCACATATAACTGCCCATCAAAACTTTGGCTGTTGTTGTTTAGTTGCTAAGTTGTGTTCAGTGCTTAGACTCTGTGGACTGTAGACCACTAGGCTCCTCTGTCCATGGTTTAACTTGAAGTAATTGTGTAACTTCAGCATTGTATAATTTCAGACAAAAACAGAGAATCTTTCTGTGATAGGTAACCTGTATAGCCTAATTGTAGATGAATATATAGTTTCTTTTAGGCTTTTTGAGATATTGAAAATAGCTTTTTCTTCCTGGATTGGCTGGAGCTTGGGGACATTCAGTAAACAGCTTATGGTTTAGTTTTGAAGATAAACGTGATAAATAACAGAGAAAACAAAACAAGTAGTTGTTGCTGAGTGCCAAGTGGAACAGTACAGATTCTAAGCATTGCAGCCATTTTATTGCATAGAGAGGTTCTTGAGCTGAGCTATTGTAGTCCTGACAGGTAACTAGGACTGAGGAGAGGTATTCTGAGCAGCAAATAGTCGCTGTAAGTGTGCCATGGCAGAAGCATTGGCTGTTTATTGAGGGTACCATACAGTGAGAAGACAGTCTGTCAGACAAATGTGTACATACACAGAGAGCAGATGGAGATTGTAGGTGGAAAAAGTAAGTGAGGGTCAGATACAAGATTCTGAGTTCTTTGCATTTGTACTCTGTACAGAGATGACAGTGAAAATGAGAAGGGTCATTGAAGAGACCTTGAAATGGAGAAAATCGAGGACCTAATGACTAGTTGTGAGGCTTGAGAAGGAAGAAGCGTCTAAACTTTTGAGCTAGGACCAGAGTGCTACTATTATAACAAATAGAAAATTCAGAGAGGAGAGCTTCAATGAAGTGATGCCAGAGATCTCTGAGGCTTTTCCTAAAAATCCCAATTTCTCTGTGTGTCAGCACCTTTCCCATGGCCCTTCTCCCTTAATCATTGAACCTGGTAGGATAATGTGGAGTGAGGAAGGGTATTTAGAGATCATGAGGTCTCCAGGCCTAATCACTTCACTCTACAGATAATAAAATTGAGGACTTCAGATATTGTGACTTCTATTCAGGCCACACAGCTAGGCTGGCTTCTTGGCACTATTTTCAGAAAATCTTCTAGCAAAGATTTCTGCATATCATTCCTGTTTGTTGGCAAAGTGAGTTGTGTGTTTCCCCACCATAATTCAATTAGTTATTGACTTGATTCCTTAAATTGTTTTTTCACCTTCCCAAATCAAATAAATTAATAATTAAAATAATTCCTTTCCAGAGATCTGATTTTTTTTTCTCCTCTTTATCCATACACACCATCGCAAACTTCATAGTAGTACACAATGGGCATTAATGCCAAACTCGGGTCTGCTCTCTTTAAAAGTTGTTTGAGGGGAGCTGTTTGAAGGGAAAGGGAATGGTTAACATTAATTTAAATCTGGAGTGATGGTTGGATGGCATCACTGACTCATGAGTTTGAGCAAACTCAGGGAGATGATGAAGGACAGGGAAGCCTGGCATGCTGCAGTCCATTGGGTCGCAAAGAGTTGGACACGACTGAGTGACTGAACAACAAATCTGGAGTGAGGATTCTTTCTGGGAGTCCTTTCCACAATTTTTAAAACAAGAAGGCTGTGTGATGAAGATCAGTAAAGGAATTGCTTCCTTTCTTTGCCCCTGGAAACCGTTCCCTATGACTTCTCACGCTTGGAACCCAGAATTCGTGTGACTGTCCGAAAAGAATGAGATTAGCCAATGCCCTGAATAAATGAACTCTTGTTATGTTACGTTGTCTCATCCAGTCCAACACCTTAGCTGGAACCTGGGCAGAGTGCCCTCTCTTCCCTTCCCCAAGCCTCTTTCCTCATCCTACCCCACAAGGCTGTGTCTCTCCTTTCACCCTTTCCCTCTGCTAGCGTCCCGCCCTTCCTCCCTTGGGGTCAGACAACCCCAGGCCCTACGGGTCTGCTACCGGCCTACAGCTCCTCTCGGAAGCTCCGCCCCCAGAGGCTGAGGGGGTGGGGCCGAATGAGCAAAAGCCCTGCCCCCCCGCGGCTTGGGCGGGGCTAGCGGCCGAGACGGCGCCGTCGATTGGTGGGGGCGTGGCTTGCCGCGGGGGGCGGGGAACGCGGCGGGGGTCGCTGGGGGCGGGAGGCGCGGCGTGGAAGCCTGTGGAGTGTGGCGCAGCTGTGGCCGCGCTTCCCGCTTGCCACGCGCTGGGCGTCTGTCCCCGAAGGTAAGCGTGGGCAGGCGGCCCGGCGCTGCTCCGACCCGGTGGAGGCACCCTTGGGGGGCGCGCCAGAGGCAGGTGTGGTTTGGCCGGACGGGTCCCGATACCACTTCCGCGCGGAGCAGGAGCGCCCGGCGCGGGCGGTCGGCCCCGTGGCGTGAGCCCCGAGAGGGAGGAAGGGAGGGAGACAGGGTCGGGCTCTAGCTTCGGAGCGCGTGTTAACCGCACTAGCTCCAGGCCACGAAACTCTTCCCTCCACCCACCACACAAATCTCGAGAGACCTCAGGTACTGCAGAGACTTTATACTTTGTAACGTACATGTCTAGTTAGTGGTTCAAAAACTGTAGGAGAAACTCGGCAGTGAGCTTACCGGGAGCCTTTATTTTGATTTCGTGTTACAAAGTTTGCAAGAAGAGTGCGGCTGGTAATGGGACTGTTATTTCAACAAGGACACGGAGGTTTGCACAGGCAGTGGGTTGTGGAGATTAAGCGGGCAGGCTTTGAAGCTGGAATGCTGGGGTTTGAATCCACTTATTAATTATGAAAACTCCGGCAGTTTGCTTAACTTTTCTATGACTGTTTTTGCATGCGTATAGTGAGAATAATAATAGATCCAGCATTATAGGATTTTTTTCTGAGGATTAAATGAGTTACTACTTAGTAGTGTCTGGCTCATGTTAGTCCCTCAGTCGTGTCTGACTCTTTTGAGGCCCCGTGGTCTGTCCATGAGATTCTCCAGGCAAGAATTCTGGAGTGGGTTGCCATTCTCTTCTCCAGGGGATCTTCCCTACCTAGGGATTGTACCTGGGTCTCCTGCATTGCAAGCATAGTCCACAGTAACTTGGGCCGTTTTCTTTGTTATGCAATCAGATGGGCATTCATCTTCAAAACAGTAGAAAGAAAAACCTTCCTGCAGAACCATTGCTTGGAGGTTGCTTTGGAACAGTTTTCAAAGACTGAGTCCCACTGGAAAAGGTCTCATTACTATTCTGTCGTGCTGGAGATGTGATCATCTACCTTCTTCCAAATCAATACCACTCTCAAATGATACCGAAACCTCAGCATCTTGAGGGTTCTTCGCAAAGAGGCGTGAAGAAAGGCAGCACTTTTTCAGTGAGTGTAGCCTCATTTTAAACACTGAAATCTGGTGCTCAAAAAGTTCATCTCACTTTATACAGAACTTTTAAGTTGTACTCTTTTGGGTGGGTACTTATTTGTAATATTATTGCAAAATGAGGTAAACCAGAGTAGGTAAACTAACCATCATAAGAATCCTAACTTGCCAGGTTAAAACTCAGTATTGAAAGGAATCTGAAAAATCAGATGGGCTGCCCTTCATAGATGAAGATCAGACCCAAAGATCCAAAACCAGTAAGTGACAGGGCTTAGACTAGAATTCAGCTCTGCTGAGAAGCAGATTATAAAATCAAAGGATGATATTACTTCTGGTGTTGATGTTAGTACTATTTTTATTTTTGACAGTTTTATGGTGCTGTGAATGATTTTTCTCTCAGCATCATCCTGCTTCATAGTTTAATTGCATGATTCATAATCATTCTTTAGCACCTTTGATTTAAATCACAAGTCTCAGAGTTGCCACATCAATGATTGCTTTGAGAACAAGATGATTGTCTTCAGCTTTGTACAAACATGTTCTAACAGCACTTTGGTTTTGTTATTTTATACAGCCCTTTTCTCTCATGTAAGGAATGTAAACAGCCAGTGTAAACACATTGACCTTCTAGGCAGTTTATTATCATTGTGTTATTGGTGAAGTTTCCTTGGTTGGGTAAGATAGTTACCAAATGCTAGCCCAAGGAAATCAGACTTGAGTCCCAGTCATGAAAGAGATACGTTGCAGTTGCCGCTAACTTCAAAAGCGTCCTGAAGTGAAATTATTTGGAGATACTGGTTTGTTGCTTGCTGACTCTTCCCTGGCTCCTTGTCGAGTCCACTCCCTCACCTGTAGGTATTTGTTCAGATGTTGCTGTATCAGTCAGACCTTCCTGTTTAAAATCCCTTTCAGCCCTACTCTTCCTGTTATATATATTTGCCTGTCTATCTACTTGTCTGTTATCTGTTGTCTGCCACGAGACAGTAAGTTCCATGAGGGCAGGGGTGCTTGCAGGTTGTGTCCAGTGCTATTCTGGAAGTGACTGGAAACAGTGTCTGGCACCAGGGAGGGTCACATGCAGGCATTTCCAGCTAGGAGTAATAATTACTTAAGCCAGTTCACCATTCATTTTGCTGTGTTCCACCCTCCCCCTATTTTTAGTTATTTGTCCTATTGTGTTAGTCGCTCAGTTGTGTCCAGCTCTTTGCGATTCCTTGGACTGTAGTCCACCAGGCTCCTCTGTCCATGGAATTCTCCAGGCAAGAATACTGGAGTGGGTTGCCATTTCCTTCTTCAGGAGATCTTCCTGACCCAGAAGTCAAACAGGGTTTCCTGCAGGCAGGAAAGATTGCAGGCAGATTCTTTACTGTCTGAGCCACCAGGGAAGCAAAACCTGGAGGCAGTGTTGATTCTTCCTTCTCCTTGGCACTCCATGTGCAGATAATAGCTACTGACTTAGTTCTCTTGTCAGTTTTTCGCAATCCTGCCATTCCTGTTGCTGCCACATTCCCGTGTCTTCAAGCCCTCCTGCATTCCATTTCGTCCTCTACACCTGCAGCTCGACTAGCTCCCTTCTCGTTTGCCTTCACATCCTCACCCGCAGGATGAAATCCAGCGTGAGAAGACTGGCGCTGGGTTCTCTGTAACACGATCTCAAGTCCACTTTTCCAGCCTGTGTCTCCCACATAGAAGAAAAGTGATTTCCAGCCTGTACTTGCAAATGTGAAAGTAAAATAAGGCTTGGATGGTGATTCCCTATAAAATTCCAGGGTTGCCTCACAGCAGTTTCTCTTTCTTTTTTTGTTAATAAGTAGGTCTTTTCCTCCAAGTGGACAGGAATTCTGACAAATGGGACTAAATGACTGTTACCTGTTTGTCCTGAGGACGTTTGCTGCTGTTTCTAAGTGCCCAGCCTTCAAAACCTCTCACATGTTACCTATTATCACATGTTACATGTTACCATGTTATCTGCTACTGCAGATACCTATATAGGTTTAGTTGGAAATGGTATTTCCTGCCTCTGAAGTCTAGTGACTTTTCATGACTTTTAAAGAACTTACAACACTCTGATTGTAGTTCTCTGGGCATTTGTTTTTTCTTTTTTGGTACATACAAGCTCCTGGAGGACAGAAAGCATGCACACACAAATTCCAGTTACTTTTTTGAGGAAAACTAGCTACGCACCCACTTTGCTGTTTTTTAAATAAAATAAAGTTCACCTTAATAGGTCTTTAAATCATGAAATATTGATCCTCAGCCATCATTTCTACAAGATGGACACTCTAGGAAGAAGGCAAGGGAAGCTCAGTTCTAGAAAGATTCTTAATAAAGTACCGAGATCTGGATTTTTGGAAGGAAGAGCAATAGACCCAACACCCATGTAGACGGCCAGGCCCAAGTTTAAAAAAAATACACCGACTCACTCAGAAAACCGTTAGAACAAGATAGATTCATGGAGTCATCTGCAGCTTTGGATTTTCTTGTGAGGAGTTATTCCTAAGCTGTATTTCGTATTTGCACCTCTTGACATGAATAATACTGTCTCCCTTTGTTTTCTGAGCTGGAAGACTGAACATTCTCTTCTGACCTGCAGAGAGCAGTTGACCTTCTTTTCCTTCATTGTTTCATAAAATGTTTGTGCTTCTTTTGTTGTTTATTTTCTGGATATATGGAGAGGATATATGCCGGAAGTTTTTAAATTCTTCAGAGAAAGGTGACAGATACAAGATACTTGAATTTGTCTGTTGTTGAAGCTTCCGGTTTTATTAAGTCTTCTGTCAGCATTTGGTTTCATGTATTTTGCTTCATTTCATTATAAACATGCCCTTGCACGTATTCTAGCTGAGTGATTGCTTTTATTTTACTTGTGATTTTTTTTCCCCCTAATAGATTAAAACTTGTTTACAGAACTTGTGTAGACATTTCTGCAGTTTAATTTTCTTTCCTTCTCTCTTGCCTCCCAAACCTCAACTGGAGTTTTTCCATTCTAGGACACTCATTAGCCTAATTTAGTTTCTTACAAGTATCTTCTAAACTTATTTTACCATTGCTGGGATGAATCTGTAGTTTCTATTGACAGGAAAGAGTTGGTAGTGAAAAAAATACACATATGTTAAGTCCTAATTTTTGTGGATTTTTAAAATAATTATTATTGGAGTATAGTTGATTTCCAGTGTTTTGTTAGTTTCAGGTGTACAGCAAAGTGAGTCAGTTTTACATATACATGTATCCACTCTTTTTTAGATTCTTTTCTCATATAGGTTCTTACAGAATAATGAGTAGAGTTTCCTTTGCTATACAGTACTGCTGCTGCTACTGCTGAGTCACCTCAGTCGTGTCCGACTCGGTGCGACCCCATAGATGGTAGCCCACCAGGCTCCGCCGTCCCTGGGATTCTCCAGGCAAGAACACTGGAGTGGGTTGCCATTTCCTTCTCCAATGCATGAAAGTGAAAAGTGAAATTGAAGTTGCTCAGTCGTGTCCGACTCTTAGCGACCGCATGGACTGCAGCCTACCAGTCTCCCCCATCTATGGGATTTTCCAGGCAAGAGTACTGGAGTGGGGTGCCATTGCCTTCTCCGTTGCTATACAATAGGTCCTTATTAGTTATCTATTTTATATATAGTGGTGGATATATGTCATTCTCAATCTCCCAGTTTATCCCCCTTCCCTTCCATAGGTTTGTTTTCTACAACCATAGGTTTGTGGGTTTGTTTTCTGCATCTGTGATTCTTTCTGTTTTGTAAAATAATTCATTTCTACCATTCTTATAGATTCTACATACAGATGATATCATATGATATTTGTCTTTCTGTGTCTCACTACACTCCATATGACAATCTCTAAGTCTATCCATATTGCTGCAAATGGCATTATTTCATTTTTCCTTATGGCTGAATAATACTCCATTGTATATTTGTACCACATCTTTATTCACTCCTCTCTTGGAATTTAGGTTGCTTTCATGTCTTAGCTATTGTAAATAGTGTTGCAGTGAACATTGGAGTGCATTTATCTTTTTGAATTATGGTTTTCTCCGGATATATGCCCAGGAGTGGGATTGCTGGATCATATGATAGTCCTATATTTAGTTTTTTAAGAAACATCCATACTGTTCTCTATTATGTACCAATTTACATTCCCACTAACAGTGTAGGAGGGTTCCCTTTTTTCCACACCTTCTCCAGCATTTATTTTTTGTCGATTTTTTGATGATGGCCATTCTGACCAGTGTAAGGGGATATCTCACTGTAGCTTTGATTTGCATTTCTCTAATAATTGGTGATGTTGAAGATCTTTTCATGTGTTTATTAGTCATCTGTGTGTCTTCCTTGGAGAGATGTTTGTTTAGATCTTCTGCCCATTTTTTTGATTAGGTTAAGACCTAATTTTTGAAATGTTAAAACTTAAAGGTAAAAATCTGCATCTTTACTAACAACAGCTAATGTGAGGTCAGGATTTAAAGCAAACATACTACAATTTAAATTGAAAGTGTACTATAATTTAAATTTGTAATTGATTGTAAATTTTGTCTTTGGGAAATTTCTTGTAATGTGCTAACCAGTGAAGTTTTGCTGTCAGAAAAAAAACCTTGAAAGCAAATATTTGCTTTGGAGTAAAGTATCCTTTATCACACTGTATAATCATCTGTGTTTACCCTGAGTTTTCTTTGTTTATAAAACGCCTTAGTTAAGGGTGTTATCAGATAGAATTATTCATGCAAATATTAAAAGTTGTAGCATAGACTAATTATATATCTGTGGCACTTGGTAAGCACTGTGTAACTATCTGTTAAATTAAGTAAATCTATATGTTTAAGGAAAATTTTATTAAGATACTGTAGTATATTAGTATGCATGGTGATAGAATTGATCTAGTGAAAGAGGAGAAATGGGTGACTTTGGAGACTGATGACGGAATAATGAGGCAGTGACTGCTTTGAAGATCTTGACTTACATTCTTTGACAGTTTGGAATTCCCAAGTGTTTCTTTCCACCCATTTGTTGAAAGAATAAACAAGCTAATGTATATATTGAGGCTTACCGAGTGCATGGTGGTAAAAAAGTCACAATTTTTGCGCTATAGTTGGGGCTTCTCAATAAACAAGCCACATGCTATCTTAGATGTAAATGCTAAAATGGAAAGCCCAGGATGATGACAGAACATTAATTTGGGGAAGGAGAACTTTAGTTAGGGTGATCGTGAAGGCTTGTAGGAGAAAGTAACCTTTGAACAAAGGCCTCAATGTGAAGGACTGAAGAGAAAGCCTTCCATCCAGGCAGAGGGGACCCAGGGACCAGAGACTAGAGATAGGAACATGCTCAGTGAGTGTGAGCCCTGGGAAGGGCTGTTCTGACTGGAGTCTAGTGATTGCAGGGGTAAGGGCCCTGGTGTGAGGCAGCTGGAGAGGTAGGAAGTGGTTAGCTCACATGGGTGCTTGTAGGCTGTTGACAGTAATTCAGAGTTTGGATTTTATTCTAAGGGCAGGGGGAAGCAATGGAAAGAGTTTAAGCAAAGGAGTGAAATTATCAGATTTACAGTGACTTAAAAAATTGCTCTGGCTACTATGGGAAGAATGGATTGAAATGAGGTTAAAACAGAACAGAGCTATCAAGCTGAAGGTGCTCCCAGGACACTCTGAGATGTGATGGTTGTCATTGTCTTTGTGGGGATTTTTTTGGTTGGTTTTTGTTTTCCTGTGTGTTTTTTTGTGGGTTTTTTTTTTTTTTTTTTTGAGTTTTGGTGCTTCCTCAGTCTGAATTCTCCCAACCTCCCCAGTCAGAAGCAGCTTTATCCTAGGCTTCCTAGGGCCTGCAGTGTTTTATTACCACTGCTGATTCCTTGTCAGTTGCCCCTGCACTTTTCTCTTGCCTCATGTAGGCACCCATCTACCTATTTCCCTGCCAGTGATGAATTATCTCTGGAAGTGTTCTGGGTGGGAATGTGCCCCCCTCCCCCCGACAGTGGAAAAGTGTGGAAAGCTGAGAATAGGGGAGGTGTTCTGGTGATGGGGACCCCAAGATAGTGGCTTTGGGAGGCTGATGAGGGTAGAGTAGAGCATTGCTGCTGCAGTTTACATCCTTGCCCTGTCAGTTCTGGAATCAGTGAAGGGACCTGTTAGTTGGCATGAGTTTAAGGCCTTCCTCTTTCTCCTAGCAGTTTTGATTTTAATATTGGAGAACAAAGGACTGTCAGCAGTCACTTCTGCCTCCTCACTCAGTCCCTTCCTTAAGTGTCTTTAACAAAATGAAGCCAGTTTCAGAAAACCAACAAATTCATATAACTTGTGTCCAGATTCTGGAACACTCCTATCAAATTGCTGGGTGCAGACTATTCTGTATTGTGTCCCCACATTGGATATTGTGCACAAACTTTATTTCTGATTCTTGTATCACTGTTCTTTATCCAGAATCAGGATAAAAGGTATCTCAAATAAGAGTTGCAGTAAACCTAGGGAAAACTAGGACTGTTTTGTGATTACAGAATGAGAGCGAAATCAAAGAGGAGGGTGGGGTGGGAATTAGAGTAAGGCAGGAAAACAGGAAAAGTTGTAACTGAATCATCATGTGTTAGGCTGGGGAGGTTACTATGTATCTTTCATTGGCAGATCCTGTTAGATTTTTCAGTTCTTCTGCAATGAACTTAATTTATAGATGTGACAAAGAGGTGCTTTGTTTCTGTTGAAACATTTCCAATATATTTGGAGATGGTAGTCTGTGAGGGGGAGGTAAACAGATTTAGATTATATACTGTTATGTAAACTTTCAATGAAGTAACCAGTTGGCTTGGGGTAAGAATGTCCTAGGAAGGTGTTCTTTTAATATAGTTTAAAAGCAAACCTACCCACTTGACCTTTAGCCTTCTCAGGAGTAATTCCCGCCCTCATCCCCCAATTATTTTTCTTGACTTCTCTAGGTAAATCCCCCTTCCCCAGAACAATTCTCATACCAGTCCCCAAGCCATGCCCAGGGTGTGCATGAATTTTCTCTTTTCTCTTCCTCCACTGTCTCTGTCAGTTCCCTCCTTTGGATCCTTGTTTCCAAACACACAGTGTCCAGTCGTGTCCCTGCTGAGGAAAACCTGTAGGTCCTCCAGGCCTGCTCCTTCTGCTCGGAACAGGGTCATTACTAAATTCCCTTTGTGCTTTGGTATTAATCACTGACCCCTCTCTGCCGTGTTGAGTTGAGTGGATGCTGATAGTTATGAATTACTACCTTGTAATTTTGGGTAGGGCCCACTAGTCAATACCAAACAGTTCTGTGATTGTGGAAGAAATGAGTTAAGAAGGTCTCTGCTTTTATTGTAGAGGGAAAAGCAGAAGAATCTTTTGACTTGCTTATGAGCTGGTTGTTTTTTTTTTGGCTGTCTGAAACAAAGATGGACACAGTCCAGGCCAATAATTGCATACAGTGGACAAAAAGGTGAACATGATGATGAAGGGGGAAAATAAGTCTTAATTAGTGTCTGTCTATTTTAATCAGTATTTATTCAACATTTTTAATATAACTTGAATTTGGAATTTTCTATCATGAAATTTCATCTTTTTTCATATTTCTGCTTTTCATAGGCCCCAATTTTTTTAATTTTTTATTTATTTTTTTTAACACCAAAAACATTTTGTATTGCAGGTATAGCTGATTAACAATGTTGTGATAGTTTCAGGTGGACAGGGAAGGGACTAAGCCATACATATATACAAGTATCCATTCTCCCCAAATCCGCCTCCCATCCAGGCTGGCACATAACATTGAGCAGAGTTCCATGTGCTATACAGTAAGTCTTTGTTGGTTATGCATTTTAACTATAGCAGCGTGTGTATGACCATCCCAAACACCCTAACTATCCCTTCCCCCTGCATTTTCTAAGTCTCACAGGCCCAATATTTTAAAAAATTGAATTTATTAATGCTCAAAAAAAAAATCCTGTGATAAGATCTATTTTGGTATTTTCTTTATTTCACAATTTAGCCCTTGATTGTCCTAGTGATGGGACCCCCCCTCCCCCACAGCCCACTCTGTACCAGGCTTTTCATTAGATGTTGAGGGTGATGGTCTCAGCAGCGCTCCCTGTTGCCTCCTGGTGACAGTTGAAAGCTGCTTTTCCTGTATGCAGCTCTCTTTCTGTAACTTCGCGGCTAATGGGCACTTGGTGTTCCATTCCCTTGGCTCCAAAGGTGATTTGGAAGGGATGTGTGCAGCAGAACTGTAGGAAATTGAGAGGCAGCGTGTGCACACTGGGCTCTTGGTCAGAGCTGTGTTCACATCACAGTGCTGCCACCCAGATCTCTGTGAGGATGTAGACCTGGTGGCCTCCGTTTCTTCATCTGTAAAACAGGAATAATGACCCTTGACTTCTTGGGTTGCTGTGAGAAATAAGTTCTGTGTTGGCTGTGAACACTTGAAACAGTGCCTGGTGTTAGCACTCAATAAACGTTACTTTCTCAACCTTAACAGTATTGACATTGTGGGCCAGGTAATTTTTTTTTTTTTTCCTGGCCATGACGCCCAGCGTGTGAGATCTTAGTTCCCTGACCAGGGATCAAACCTGCATCCCCTGCTTTGGAAATGCAGAGTCTTAGCCACTAGATCGCCAGGGACATCCCTTTTATTTATTATTTTTACTTACTTGTTAATTTTGTTGGGGGGAGTGGGTACCAGGTAACTTTCTGTTGTAGGGGCATTGCAGGGTGCATGGCATCATTCTTGACCTGTAGCCACTAGCAGCCCCCCAAACTATGACAACCAAACATGTCTCCATTTGTTCCCTGTTGAGAACCACCATACATACATTTACTAGCTGTGACAGTATCTTGGCAAAGCATTCTCACTCCTAAGATCCTCTGAAAGTTTTGTTCTCATCTGACCCACTTCGTTTTGTTATGTTGAACGTGTCTGAGTTTATTCATGGTGTCAGGGCTTCCCAGGTGGCTCCGTGGTATAAGAATCCACCTGCCAATGCAAGAGACACAGGAGACGCGGGTTTGATCCCTGGGTCGGGAAGTTCCCCTGGAGAAGGGAATGGCTACCCACCCCAGTATTCTTGCCTGGAAAATCCCATGGACAGAGGAACCTGGCAGACTGCAGTCCGTAGGATCCCAGAGTGGAAATTGACTGAGCGACTTCACACACACATATCTGAACTAAGTCTCCTTAGAACCATGTGACCTCCCTTAGGCAAGCCAGCTGCCCCTGGGAACCAGTCTGCAGGATGATCTTGTGACTCTCCAGCAGAACGAAGGCAGACTCTTTTCCTGTTCCTCTTTGAGAGGCCCTCCATACCTCTGAACCTGCCTGAAAGTTCCAACTTTGATTCTCATGTGAACACATAGCTCTTTGTTCTATTCTTTCTTAGTGTGGGATTCCTTTTTTTAATTAAACTTTTAATTTTAGAATAGTTTTTTTTAAACTTACTGAACTGTAACAAAGATAGTAGTACAAAAGTCCCATGTACCCAACATCCAGTTTTCCCTATTAATATTATATTATTATTTGGCTGCAGCATGCAGCAGAATCTTAGCTCCCAGATCAGGGATCGAACCCACGCCCCTGGCAGTGGAAGCACAGAGTTTTAACCACTGGACTGCCAGGGAAGTGCCTAGAGTGAAATTCTTATATCAGTCCTCTTCTCACTCTATTTTATTGAGCTGCCTGGCCATTAGATTTTTAATTGCTTCAGAATTTTAATTGCTTCAGTTTTACAGAATAAATACACCTTAAGTATACAGTCATAGCAAGATTGCTTTTTCAAAATTTTACTTCTGACCATTTAAAAACACATCCATGCACCTTCTTCATTGCTTCCCAGAGAGAGCACACATGTGTTGTCGAGGTAGTGTTGTCTAAAGGATAGTGGTCCTAAAGTCAGACCACTGCTGGTTCAAAGCCTGACTCCACCACCTCAGGAGGTTACTTTATCTTTTTATGCTTAGGTTTCTCCTTGGTTTCCTCTCAGTGGAGCTGTGGTGAGGAGCAATCAGATTAACAAATGTGAAGCACAGTCTGGGTTATAATCTTGCTTAGACACTAAATATTAAATATTGTTAGGTTGCAGGTTTGACTCAGCTTAAGGAGAGCCAGTGTGGTATAGCAAATGAATACATATAGATTTGGGAAGTCACAGATTTGAGTTGGAATCCTAGCACTGTAAGCTGTTTGCTGGATACCAGCGTGGACAAATGGTTTGATCTTTGTACAATTTCTTCACAGCAATAATTCCATGATTCTAACTCCCTTTTCCAGAGAAAATTGAGGCAGACAAGTGTGATATCTTTCAAACATCTGTTCCCATACCTGCCTGGCTTTATAATTTTAAAAATAAATGTATTTATTTGGCTGCACAGGGATCTTTAGTTGCAGCATGGGAACTCTTAGTTGCGACACATGGGACCTGGTTCCCTTACCAGGGATCAAACCTGGGCCCCCTCCATTTGGAGATCAGAGTCTTAGCCACTGCCACTGGACCACCAGGGAAATCCCTGCCTGGCTTTATCTTTAAGAAGACTGAGGATCCATAACAGTTTGCATGCATGTCCCTTTTGTGTGCTCTGAGAGTGTACCATGCATACATCTAAAATCATACTTAACCAACTCGCATAAATTCTGTATTGCTTATCATTCTACCCCATTAGTCAAGTTCCTTGCAGGTAGAGTTTTCTCTTTGTCTTTGTGTTGCTTAATGTGCAATGAAAGCTTAATAAGTATTTGTTGAATGAGGAAATAAAAACTCATTTGAAGCAAATTGTTATGTATTTGATCCATTTTACTGACTGACGGACTGAACAGTGCTAGGTTTTTGACACTCATCGCAAATCCTTAAAACCTTATGAGGTAGGTGTTGCTAGCTGCATCTTCTAGATTAGGAAATTGGAACTCCGATCATTTAAACTTGTGTAAGGACTCAAGGTAGAAAATTGTGCATTTCATCCCCATAAGAGCTGTGGTCATAGAAGAAAGGATCTCCCGACAGGAACTTCGGCCTTAAGAGTGAGGAACACAGCAGCTGCCACGCCGCAGCCTGCCCAGGAGGGAGCAGGGCGAGGAGATGCACGTCCTGATCCCCTTCTTTCCACCCCATGTCCTGCCAGTGCCTCTCTGGATGAAATCAGCCGGCAGCCAGAGGGCCAGGGAACCTGTGCGGTGCAGGCTGTGGCGGTCACTGTCCTGGGTTGTGGAGTGTGGTGTGGAGCAGGGTGGAGTCTGAAAAGAAAAACAGAGAACGTCAGTGCAGTCTTCCTCTTTCTGTCCCTTAGCATTCGCTCACACTTGAGCATAAAGCTTCTCTTCCTAACTAGGAAACTCAAGGTCCTGTAGTCACTTCAGCCAGTTCATTCATGCTCCCAGGTGGAGTCACTGCTAGTGTTCTTCATGTAAGGTGATAGAAAAAATAAAAATAAAAATAAAATGTAGCCGCTGTCGTCTCTGCATCTGTAGCTAGTCCTCTGGCTCAAATTGCTCATCATCCCTTTTTTTCTTCTAGTACTTACTTTCTGTTCCCCTTACCCTCTGCCTGGTCAGTCGTTGTTTACCGGATGTCAAGGGTTATGCTCATTTTCTCCAGCAAAAACAGCCCATTGGCATCACCATCTGATTAAATTTAGAGTCAACCACAGTCATGCCCTAAGGTCCAGGTAAACAGACCCATAAATGTGAATGTAGTAGGAATCAACACCCCTGTATCCTTCAGGTTTTTGACAGTGGCACTGGTTTCTGAGCTTCTCTAGGGATGTGGTGTAGTTTTCGATTTGCTTTCTTAGTGGGAAGATGGGGGAGCAGTCCAAGGATTCCTTCACCTTTTTTTCCATGATGGATTTTATGGCACACAACAGGGAGCCAATGTGGGGATCTGGCCAGTGACAAAGTGTATCTATTTCCACTAAAATTCTAGGCCTAGGAAAATAACCACAGGACAGGCCAGTGCTCCCATTTGACCCACCATGCAACAGATACCAAGGTTGACTTGATCTCTCACCTGCTCTCTGAAGTGAGATGGGTGCTCTGACTGGGCCATGTTTTAGGTCTCCTGGGACTAGAGTCACTTCAGAGCTCGTGTCTGGTAACGTTTGGAAAAACCTCGCTCTTCTGTTTCCCAGTGGCCGGTCACCCTTGTGAATGGCCTCAGGTACTTCTTAGGTAAGGTCTGGAGAAAGTGTGATGAGGTGCGCCTGTGGTTGCGTCTAGGGCCGCAGTAATCTTACGTTTAGATTACTGTGAATGTACTCCCACATGTGCTCTTCAGACTCCTGGTAAAGTTGTTGAGATTCTGCACATTTTTTTGGTGTAAAGTTGATCTCCTCTCAGAGTAGGCTTTGAACTTTTTTCTGGGCCTTTTTGGCATCTAATTCCCATTAGGAGGCAGTGAGGGATGGTGGGGTAAAGAGAAATTGTGAAACAATTTGAAAGGGCTTATAGGAGGAGAGTTAGGAAGGCTGTGTCTCCTCAGAGGGCAAGTCGCTACTTTCAGCTGAGATGTTTGGCCAAATGTGGAGTTAAACACCCTTGTTGTTGTTCAGTTGCTTGGTCGTGTCCAACTCTTTGCGACCCCATGGACTGCAGCACGCCAGACTTCCCTGTCCTTTACCATCTCCCGGAGCTGCTCAAGCTCATGTCCATTGAGTTGGTGATGCCATCCAACCATCTCGTCCTCTGTCATCCCCTTCACCTCCTGCCTTCAGTCTTTCCCAGCATTATGGTGTTTTCCAGTGAATCGGCTCTTCGCATCAGGTGGCCAAAGTATTGGAGCTTCAGCATCAGTCCTTCCAGTGAATATTCAGGGTTGATTTCCTTTAGGATTGACTTGTTTGATCTCCTTGCAGTCCAAGAGACTCTCAACAGTCTTCTCCAACACCACAGTTCAAAAGCATCAATTCTTTGGTGCTCAGCTTTCTTTATGGTCAAACTCTCACATCCATACATGACTACTGGAAAAACCATAGCTTTGACTATAAGGACCTTCGTCGGCAAAGTAATGTCTCAGCTTTTTAATACACTGTCTAGGTTTGTCATTGCTTTTTTTCCAAGGAGCAAGCCTCATCTTTATCTGCCCAAGTGCCTGCATCTGTGATTTAGGGTCATTCACCTTTCTAGCTCTTGCCTTCATGTTAGCATAAGAGATTTTACAGCGTTGCATATTTAATTGCTTCTGCAACCTTTGTCATCAAACCATGCCTTGATTTTTAGTTGTATCAGATTAGCAGCTATTGGGGGAAAAGGACTCATTTAGAACAGCCATAGATTTTCCACTCATCAATTTGGGAATTCACAGCTTTCAATTGGTCATTTGTTTTGTGCATATTCTCAGGGACAGTCAGAAGCAGCTGCAGTCCAAGTCACTATCTTTGAAATCAACATTTTCATCATATACTTGGCCTTATGGCACCTTGCTCACCACCGGTACTTCATCCTGGGACAGGAAGTTTGAATGGTCTTGGTATCACTATGTGCCAAGATTGTCAGTTTCCCATCCCCTCTCTCCATAGTAAGGTCATCAGGATATTGATCAAATGTGCATTTCATTTTTGAGGGTCAGTTTTCTGGCGTCATTCTTGGTGCAGTTACTGGAGTAGAAGGGACCCGAACAAAGGGACTGTTGATTAAGCCTGGTGGGGGCAGAGGTGAGAGAAGCAACAGGACATGGGGAAGCACCCCTTCTCACAGTGTTTGAAAGCCATTGCTGCGATTCATGGGGTCGCAAAGAGTCGGACATGACTGAGCGACTGAACTGAACTGCTCCCAGACCTTCAGCTGTAGCTTGGGAGAGGGGTCACCTGGTGGGAGCCAGACAGCCTTGTTTCAAGTCACTTAACCTCTCTGTGTCTCAGTTGCCTCATTTGTAAAATGGGAGTAAATATTTGGTTACTAGACAGGTTCCCAATCGGAAGCAAACTTCACCAGTTCCTCTTGATGCTAGGAACTTAAAAACCACCCTTTGAAAACCCTGCTCTCAGTCCATCACCATAGAGTCCTTTCAGGTGAGAGTTACCCCTTGGTCCATAGGAACCGTGGTGTAAATGCTCCCGGAAATTAGCAGGAAAGAAAGTAGACAGGACCCAAATGCTTGATTGTGATTTAGCTATTGAAAGGGACATAACAGACGCTATGTCTCTAACCTGGGCTGAGACTTACGATCAAAAGTTAAATTCCTGCCAGAAGAAGAATAAAATGTGTTCTGTGAGCCAGGAATGACAAATCAAGGTATTTTAAAATCATTTTGCTAATGAGTTCTTTTTTTTTTTTCTGTTGGTTAAGGTTGCATGATGGAGTTTGAACATTACCTCAAGAGGTTTTATGTTTTGGATTAGCTAATTGTGTTTGTCCTCTGCTGACTATTTCTTTGGACTCACTTCTTCATGTCCTTCTGAGGCAATAAACTCAAAGGGATTATACCATGGACTACAAGGAGAGCTGTCCAAGTGTAAGCATCCCCAGCTCTGATGAACACAGAGAGAAAAAGAAGAGGTTTACTGTAAGTATGTAATGTGAAGTTCATGGGGCAGAATTGAATGTAGAGAATATTTCCATTTCTGCTTTTCTTCCTGAACCTAGAATGGCCTCCCCTAGATTTGGCAGCTGATCTTTCGAATGATGTGTCCTCCACGGTCTTCTCTGTGTACTGTGATGGAATACAATTTCCTTTTTAGTGTAGGTTTTTGCCTGTTTCCCTATCCTTTCAGAGATGCTTGTGAACTGTCCGATAGACTCTCTCAGTTGAAAACGTGCGTACGCGTGGTTCTGTGACACATACACATCTCGGTATCTGTGGACTCTGAAAGTCATTGATTCCATGTGAAGAACCACTGTCTTAATTTCCACATATCTTTGTCATTTTAAGATTTTTTTTTTTTTGATGTGGATCATTTAAAAAATATTTATTGAATTTGTTACAATTTTGTTTCTGTTTTATGTGTTTTTTTTTTTTGGCCCCAAGGCATGTCAGATCTTAGTTCCCTGGCTGGGAATCAAACCCGGATTTCCTGCATTGGAAGGTGAAGTCCTAACCACTGGACCGCCAGGGAGGTCTTGACATTTGTCATTTTCTACCTCCATTGAAAAAATATTTAATCTAGTATTTATCTCTTTTTTCACCATAAAGGCAAAGTCTATTTCTAATTTTACTTTTTATCATCATGGCGGTGGCTCAGTGGTAGAGAATCCACCTGCTAATGCAGGAGATGCAGGAGATGCAGGTTCAATCCCTGGGTTGGGAAGATCCCCTGGAGGAGGAAATGGCAACCCTCTCCAGTATTCTTTCCTGGAGAATCCCATGGACAGAGGATCCTGGTGGGCTACAGTCCAGGGGGTCACAAAGAGTCAGAAATGACTGCGCAATGTATCACCTTCTTCTTATCATCTACTGTAGGACTTTATAAAGAACAAGCAATGGGTATTTGGCTGAGTCAGTGTATCAGTGACTGCTATTGGAAAACAGTCACTTTTCTATTTAGTGAAATGCCACACTATTAGTATTTAGTCTAGTAGTCTTGTTAGTACATACAGAGATCTGCTGTCTTCCTTTTCCTCAAAAACTGTCATTTAATCTTGTCTGTAACCAATCTGTTCTTCCTTGTAAGGCCCCACCCATTGAGCACTATGAAGAAACTCATTTAACCCAATCCTGTTTAACAGTTTGACTGAAAATGTAAGCAGTTCTTTTAAGTAAAAACGCCTACGCCGTCTTCTTCATTGTGGTCTCTTTCTCTTACGTGAACACAAGCTCCTTCTCCAACTTGGCATCGTGGTTTGTGGCAGGAAAGGTGTCGCCTTTCACAGTGTTTGTTCAGTGGGTGACTGACCTCATGGTAGCCTAGCAAAGGCCAGGCATTCTTGTCATCCTCTAGATCTTTGCCATTCCAGGTGTAGAGTGACGGGTCTGGTGAATCTCTGGCTGTGGTTGACCTGATCCAACCCTGGGCCTCATGCCTGCATCCACCACTGGTATCCGCCATTGATGGACTGATCTGTTATCTGTTCTTTATTGGCTTGGCGAGTGGGGGTGACTGACTGCTGACTCAGCTTCCCCTTGGCCTCTGTGATGGCCGTGGAGCCCACTGAGGCTCTGCGTGCCCTCCACTGCTCCTCACTCAAGTGGTCTGCCCCGGGCTCTGACCACTGGGTCACCTTGCCCCTGCCAGAGTCCACATCACAGGAGGGGTTGAGAAGTTAAACTAAACCCTCTGATCACTCCAGTCTGCCTTCTTAACTAGGTAGGGGCCCCCTAATGGTGGTTTTCTCCCAGAATCTCAAACAGGGAGCTGGAAACAGCCCTTCCATTTTCTGTTCTCCCTTCCTTAATGAACATGCTTCCACAGCCTGCGTGCAAGCCCAGAGCAGAGAGATTGCAGTGTGGGTCTGGCCATTTGCTTCTCCTCAGACGTTATAGCGTTATCTTCAGCGTTTATTCCACATTCATATAAGCCAATTTTAGAGACATCATATTGGATTTCTCTGGTGGTCCATTGGTTAAGAATCCACTTGCTAATGCAGGGGACAAGATTTTGATGCCTGGTCTGGGAAGATCCCACATGCCACAACAACTAAGCCCTCGCTCTGGAGCCCACTTGCCACAACTACTGAAGCCCGTGTGCCCTAGAGCGTCTGCTCTGCAACAAGAGTAGCCACTGCAGTGAGAACCCCATGAACCACAACTAGAGAGGAGCCCCCACTCGCTGAAACTAGAGAAAGCCAGCGCACAGCAATGAAGACCCAGCATAGCCAAAAATAAATAAATATTAGAGAAATAAAAGCATCATGTTGATGGTAAACCAGACAGAGATCAGTATACTTTGGCTAGCATAGTGGAGTGTGCAAGGTTTTCATTCCTTCCATCTCCTTATTTTTAACCTTTTGGGAAGTTCTCTCCTTCAAGGACAGAACCTCCTGCCGAGTTTGATGGAAGCTGAGGACTTCCCTGGTGGCTCAGAGGTTAAAGCGTCTGCCTCCAATGCGGGAGACCTGGGTTCGATCCCTGGGTCGGGAAGATCCCCTGGAGAAGGAAATGGCAAACCACTCCAGTATTCTTGCCTGGAGAATCCCATGGACGGAGGAGCCTGGCAGGCTACAGTCCACGGGGTCGCAAAGAGTCGGACACGACTGAGCGACTTCCCTTCCCTTCCCTTCATCCATAGCAGATACACGCAGTGGGTTATCTCAAGTGTCCTGTTTCTCGTGGTAGGAGTATTTCCATGTCTTCTGTGAAAGGGTAAGGGAGGCCTCAGCGTCACTCTTACCAGCTATTCCCAGAGCTGGCCCCAGAGTTCTCTGAGGCTCCCTCCAAATCACCTTGCTCACCTCCTTCTATCGGATGCTCAGATGGTGCCTTGTCAGAGAGGACTTTACTGACCACTTGATACACAAGAGCACCTTCACACCTCACTCTGCCCCTTTCACACTCTGTCCCACTTACCCTCTTTAGCTTTTTAATAGCATTATCACCACCTGACATACCTTTAGGTTTATTTATGTGCACTTCTCCTGAACTTGTTCTTTGAAGCAAGAGCTTCCCTCGCTATCATTTCACCAGTGTCTAGATCCGACATGGACATTTAGTAAGTGCTTGTGGCATTGAAGTTGAATGAGAAGGAGGGTTAAGTTCACGTGTTTGTTGCTGATCACTGCAGTATAGTCCTCGGTCCTCGACAAGCTTGGTTCTAGTCAGCGCAGTTAGACCCCACCCAACCCAGCACAGACTCTGTCCAGCTTCAGCACGTCTGTATAATACTTGGGGACAAAAATAGGCACTGCAGTAACTCTCCAATAATATGTTTATGAATAGTTCTCATGTGCCTTTTAAATGACTTTATTCAGTTCAGCTTCTCCCAGAGAAAGGCACTGCATTATAGAATGTCTTGACTTAAGCCAAGTCTAAATTACACTTTCATTTATCCACTCAGAGAACTGTCTTGAGCTTCTCTCTTATGCCAGCTGCTGTTCTAGGCATTGGAGATAAGTGGGTAGCAAGCATGATGGCACGTACTGGTGCAAGACAGGCAACAAGGAAATCTGTTTTTAAAAAAACTTCAAAAGATTTATTGTACTTGTTTTTTGTTAAATTCTGCATATTTTTGCAAATGAGAGTGTGTTTTCAAATTTGAAAGGTTTTTTTTTTTTCACTTACTGGTATTTTATCAGAACTTACTTAGTAAGCTCTTGTTCATAAATCATCCTGCTAATGAGTAACCTCACAGGGCTTTTATCTCAGCTTCTATAAATAGGATTACAGCAGAGCTGCCTCAGCCTGAAACCTAGATTTGGTTCCAGTCTTGGCTGTACTCGAGTATCCATGGGAAGCCACCTTATCCCGCCAGGAAGTCAGCACAGAAGGTTTTTGTTTGTTCAAGAAGCTCATAATCATATAAAGCTAAGTCTTTTATCCTTTGGTAGCAGTCCTGCTTCCAGGCCCATCTGATGCTGACTACCATGGGAGATAAAATCTGTAGTCTGCTTTTAGAAACATGGCTCTGTTTTGCTGACACTCTGATTAGGTTCTTCTTCCTGTACTTCTGCACTCTCTCCAAAGGGAGCCGTGTCATCTTATAAACAATTCTGACATCTTACACCCAACAGTTTCCTGAAAGACAACTTAATGTCCTCTTGGTTAACACCAGAGGTAACACCAAAAAGCTCTCTTACCCCTGGAGCTCATGTAAGGTGCCTGGATGGTCTTGTTCTCTCTGCCTCAGTGATTCATCACTTATCCAGGCAACTAATGGAATGGGTTGGCTTTACCTTCCAGATGAGACTTTGTCTCCTTTCTCATGGGAGGGAGGGTATGGCTTTACATTGTGGGGCCCTTCTTACTGTGGGTCTGTTAATGTGACCTTATCTTTAACAGTACTTCAGAGTTCATACTTCATAAGCACACACAATGTCAGAGAGATCTTTGCTGACAGTATTATCTAACTATGAAGTGGTGAGTGGAGCTTTCCAGTTGCTCATGGGAAAGGATAGTTTGTGTAAATGCTTGTCTGGCCATCTTCTAAAATAAATTTACTGTGTTATCTACAGACTGTGGACAACTGTATTATAAACATCTCTTTCCCCTAATCTTCACTGTAAAATAATGAGGTTGATAACCCAAGACATACATCAGTGTGTTTTTCAGCTGGGTACTTGTTATTTTTAGAAATGATAAAAAGATCTTTGGGGTCCAAATCGTTTTCTCTGCGTTATGTTGAATTATAATCTGAGCCTCTCTGTGGGATGGACTATGAAAGATAATTCTGTATTATAACTGTTGATTTGATTCTTGTTCTAGTGCATAGAAGGTTAGAACATTTAACTTTTAGTCTCACAAGTCTGTGAACTTGGGCAAGTTATTTAATTTTGGGGCCGTCATTTCCTCCTATCTACAATAGGGGTTGTAATATTTTTTCGGTTTACTTCATAGGGTTGTTGACTATGTCACCATTATTTGACTATGTCAAATTATGTGTGTATGAAAATATTAAATACCAGCAAGAAAGTAGTAGGAAATATGAGAATAAAGTCTTGGTTTGAAAAATACTGTGTAAAAGATGCCCTGAAAGGAGAACTAATAACTGAGTATTTACTATGTGCCAGGCATCACTTTTGAAAATACTTTATCATTTCAGAGTAGTGGTTACCTTTGGGAAAGAAGAGAGCAGTGTCATCAGTTGAAACTGTGTTTTATTTTTGGGGCAGGAAATCTGAAACAAGAATTGCAAAATGCCAGAATTCAGAAGATCTGAATAATGAGTACACGGGTGTTCATTATGTTACTCTCTGAAAACTACAGAAAATTTTTCCTACTATTTTAAAAATAAAACACCTTTCAACAAGATAAAAGAAGTGTTTGAGTTGGTATACTTGTGTATCTTGGAGAATCATATGTAAATATTAATGTCTAATTATCAATTTCATAAGTATGAAAACATTTTATTTGCATATGTAAATAGCTAATGGGGGGTTTCCCTCAAATTTTATTTTGTTATTTTTAATTTCCACAGGTTTATAAAGTTCTGGTCTCAGTGGGTAGGAGTGAGTGGTTTGTCTTCAGGAGATATGCAGAGTTTGATAAGCTTTACAATACTGTAAGTAACAGTCTACAAGATTTTTACTTAAAACATCTGATAAAACTGGAAGCTGAGGAAATTATTTGATAATTAAACAATACTTATGTATATATCAGACAAGCAGAAAAGAGATTCTTCAAAATCATCCTAATTTTGGAATGCTTACTAAAAAGGGTGAGAGAGGACTTCAGATAAACTACTGAAGATATAGATGTGTAGTCTAAAATACATTTCAGTGTTATAGGCTATTAGAAATAAATCCTTTCTATCTGCTTTTCTAATAATTGTTAATCATCATGCTATTTCTAGTTAAATTGCCCAACTGTTAGCTTTAAGTGTTAGAGCAGAGAGATCGCAATGTGGGTCTGGCCATTTTTGCAGCAGTGTCTCCAGCATTTATTCCACGTTCATATAAGCCAGTTTTAGAAGCATCATGTGTGTGTGCTAAGTCGCATCAGTCGTGTCCAACTCCTTGCGACCCCATGGACTGTAGCCCACCAGGCTCCGCTGTTTATGGAATTCTCCAGGCAAGAATACTGGAGTGGGTAGCCAGTCCCTTCTCCAGGGCATCTTTCCAACCCAGGGATCGAACCCATGTCTCCTCCATTGCAGGCAGATTATTGTCTGATCCACCAGGGAAGCCCATTTGGAATAAAAGGGAAGAGAAAAAGTAACATTTTCAATCTGTAAACATGTCTTTTTTATGACTGTAGTTTGCATTTGGAAGCTTTTTATTATAGAACTTGTTGAACATGTATGGAAATAGACTAGTATAGAGAACATCATATAATGTACCATCCATCTTCGAGGATTATTGTACATGGTCATTCTTGTTTCATCTCTATCCCTAGCCAGCCCACTGTAATTATGTAGCAGATCTCAGACATCATATCTTTTTGTAAATATTTCTGTGCATATCTCTAAAAAGATAGTAAAAATATACAATGTCATTATCACAATAATTAATGATAATGCTTTAATGTCAAATACTTAGTGTTCATATGACTGGTTGATAATCTTGTGTCTTTTTTTTTTAAACAAATCGTTATAAGTTTATTTTTTTATTTTAACTTTTTCAAAAATTTTTATTGAAATATAGTTGATTTTATGAGTTGACTTTTAATCACTAAATTTCCCCCTCCGCCTCTCTTTTGTGTACAGTTTTTTTGTTGAAAAAACAGGGTCATTTGTCTACAGATTTTTTGATCTGAATTTTGCTGACAGCCCGCTCATGGTTTAGACTGATTAATTTACTCTCCTATTCTTTGTATTTCCGGTCAGTGGAGATATAGTTTTATACTCTTCGTGTATGTGTATATGTAGTATATGTTTGGGTTTTTTTGTTTGTTTCTAAAACATTTAAAGTTACTAGAAGAATGCAAGGATTGGTAAGACTGTGTAAAGACAGTGTATTTATGGTCTTTTGATGTCAAGCTTATAGTAAAAATAAGCATTTACCCATTTTTATGGCTTTACTGCCCTAAATTGAATTTTTTCAGGACCAAGTTGTTTTTCTCTGGGGATAGGCAAATCTGAGAGACAAATATGTTAGAATATTAACAGGAAGAAGGCTTGAGCAGAGGAAATTGAAAATTCATCAGCTTTCTCAGAAAACAATTGCCAGTCTGTTAGAACACAAAAGTCACATCTCCTGAGGTCATAAACGGGGAGTAACAGGTATTCAAAACCTGTATCCCAGGTTCTCATCCAAGCACTTAAATGATTTTAAGCCTCACAGCAAATCTATAAGATAAGTGCTAAGATTATCCCCATTTTCCACAAGAAAGCTGAAGCACAGAGATGTTAAGTAGCTTATCCAAGGTCACAAAGATACTAATTGTTTTACTGGGACAAAAGAGGATTAGCCAGATTAATGGTATTTTATTGGCATAATTTGATATTGTACACTTAATCATGATATACTTAAAAGTATGTCTTAATGATGGGTTTTTTTTTTTGAAAATTAGATTATATTTTGGCATATGTATAACTAGAAGACCTATATAATAAGTTTTATGTAATATTTTTTTCAATTCTAGTTAAGGAAACAATTTCCTGCTATGGCCCTGAAGATTCCTGCCAAGAGAATATTTGGTGATAATTTTGATCCAGGTAAGCAGTAAATTCTTAGACTGGCCATGAGTAATATTAAAGTTTGAAGAAGCAGTTAACATATTCATTGCACTGGATAGTAGTGTAACTCTGCAAAGCTGATGGTTCTCAGGCTGTATGCCTGGGTGCCAGGCATTGTTTTAAATGCTTGATATGTTTTAATTCATTTACTCCTCACAACAGCCCTTGGAGGTTGGTATTACCATCATCACTATTTTATAGATGAGGAAGCTGAGGCACACGTTAGATAATTTGTCCAGGCTTACATACAGCTAGTGGAGAAGGCAATGGCACCCCACTCCAGTACTCTTGCCTGGAAAATCCCATGGATGGAGGAGCCTGGTAGGCTGTGGTCCATGGGGTCGTGAAGAGTCGGACACTACTGAGCATCTTCACTTTCACTTTTCACTTTCATGCATTGGAGAAGGAAATGGCAACCCACTCCAGTGTTCTTGCCTGGAGAATCCCAGGGACGGGGGAGCCTGGTGGGCTGTCGTCTCTGGGGTCGCACAGAGTCGGACACGACTGAAGTGACTTAGCACTTAGCACATGCAGCTAGTAAACAGCAGATTTGAAAGTTAAATTCAAGCGGTCTGGCTTCAGATAAATCTGTTGATCATTAAGGATAATGTGCAGTACTTTCCTAACCATGAAGGGCATTCCTTGTTATATCCGGAAACATTTACTAAATGTATGCTCTGTACATTTCACCTGGCAGGCCTCTGAATGGGATACCAAGTGTCCTCTTGTTCACCTTTGGGAAGCCTAATGTCACATAGGATCTCAGAAATCTGGAGGCTGTATGTATGTCTGAAGCCTCAACTGCCAAAAAAAATTTTTTTACTAGACTCGAAGAAATCAACCTAGTACACAAATATCTACTAATTAGACAGAAGTCTCTGTCCACTAGAAATTCCATACGTAAAGTCATCTATCTATGCCACAGGTGGATCCTGACAAGCTATCGAGTTTCCTCCCTCCCCACCATCTTGCCTCCTCAGCTAATTTGCTTGTAACCATAAGACCTGTGATTCCTGAGTGTCTGCTTTCTTGGTTGTTACTCAGGATAAGAGCTCTCAAACCACTTATCTTGCTTCCTCTTTACAGCCTGACCTTACACCGTTCCTTTACATCCCAGACCTTTTCATCATACCCGGTGCAGTTCTGCCCACGATGAACAAACTCCTTTACCCTCCATCTTTTTCATATTTCTTTCACATTCTTGCTTTAATTAAAACTGACTTCCACCCCCACCCCCCACCCCCTGTCCCAGGCTGCTGGAATCCCCTGTAATCCTCTCAACTGAAGACGCTTTATTCTTTTATACTTTCTGAGCCTTTGGATTGGGAAGGATTCTCGTTTCCCCAATTTTTTATTTCACTTCTCCTATTTTATGTAGATTGTTTTCCTCTTGGGGAACTTAGCACACTTTATTGTCCTACCCGTCTGTTCTATCTGGATGTAGATTTTATGAAGGTGGATACTTCATCTTTTTTATTTATGGTGCCTAGTAAATATTTGTTCTCAATAAATATTACATGAATTCATTAATTGAAGATTGAGTTGGCACAGCACTGTCAGATTACACATTCCATGGATTGACTCTGTAGACCAGTGACTTTTGAGCTCTTGTTCTCTTGTATTCTCTTTAGCTGCAGAACAGTGAAATCGTATGCAGAAAATGTCATGTGTAGAACAAATAGAAATGGAGCTGCTTTGTTGGAGCTGCAGTGAAGTATGTCTGCGGAGCATGGGTTGAAAAACGTTGTGGAGGGCAGCACAGGGGCCTTAGAATTACTTGAGCAAAATGGCAATATAATGTGAAACCCACAGTGTATATTGAAGTATGCACAGCAGAGGGAAGACAGGATAGAGACTGGGAGGCTGGTGAAGGGAATATTCCAGGAGTCCTCCAATTAGATAAGAAGAGCTGCAAGTAGGTGGAAATGGGGCTAAAGATTGAGTCAGATGTAAAAACTCTTTTAATGAAAAACCTATAAGAAATCTTGGTGATTGCTTGGGTAAAGGAGACATAGAGAGAGTAGAATCAGAGACAACTGATGTGTCCGACCTGGGGGAATGAGAGAATTAATTAATTTGAAGTGGCAGAAAGACATTTAAGTTGACTCAAACCACATATTAGTGATTAATATGAGACCAGAAGTAGGTTTAGAGTTTTGTGGAGCCCTCAGTTAAACCCTAAAGTCAGAATCATTTTATCCAGGGAAGAAGGCAAGGGGATAAAGACCTGCAGCATTGCTATTTCATTGTTAAAGGCAAAATACCAGACAAGTCCCTGTGGTATTGATGTTTCTGTGGATTAATTATTTGACACTAAAAATTGATTTTTATTGAACCTTTGGAAATCAGTCATGAACATATTTTATATGACTTGACAACAGTTAAATAGACTACATGCCATAGATTTTTTGAAAACCCAAGTTATACTCAACAAAGCAAAGATTGATAGAATGCTCATTTAATTAGGCTTTAGGGAAACAGACATTCTCATGTTTGCTGGTGGGAATACAAAGTGGTACAAACCATATGAAATTGGTAATATTTAGCAAAATGATCATGCATTTCACTTTGACCAAGAAATCACATTTCTAGGGATCTGTTTTAAAGATAAACTGCATAGGAATGATGTATGTGTTAGACTGTTGATTGTGGCACTGTTTTTAATAGTAAAAACTGGAAACAACTGAAATAGCCTTCTGATATTGGAATATGATGTGGCTGGGAAAAGGAACAAAAAAACTCTGTACATTACTGTGAAGTGATCTCCAGAATACCTGGTTAAGTGGAAAAAACAAGGTGTAGGTGTGGACACTGTATGTTTTTTGTGTAGGAAAGGATGTGAATATTCAAAAGGAAATAATGGAAGAATAAATCAAAAACTGAAAACTGATGACTTCAAGGAGAGATCAACTGAAGACAACAGAGGTGGACATTAGTCACCTCTGGATGAATCTTGTTCATAGCTTTGCATATTTTAAGCAATTTAAAAGCAAAAATAAATACAATAATATGGCGGTCTCTAGCAATTGCAAATAAACAAGGAAAAAAATCTATATCCTCAGTTCAGTTCAGATCAGTCGCTCAGTCATGTCCGACCCTTTGCGACCCCATGAATCGCAGCATGCCAGGCCTCCCTGTCTATCACCAACTTGTGGAGTTTACCCAAACCCATGTCCATCGAGTTAGTGATGCCATCTAACCATCTCATCCTCTGTCGTCCCCTTCTCCTCCTGCCCCCAATCCTTCCCAGCATTAGGGTCTTTTCCAATGAGTCAGCTCTTCGCATGAGGTGGCCAAAGTATTGAAGTTTCAGCTTCAACATCAGTCCTTCCAATGAACACTCAGGATTGATCTCCTTTAGGATGGATTGATTGGATCTCCTTTCAGTCCAAGGGACTCTAAAGAGTCTTCTCCAGCACCATAGTTCAAAAGCATCAATTCTGCGGTGCTCAGCTTTCTTCACCATCCAACTCTCACATCCATACATGACCACTGGAAAAACCATAGCCTTGACTAGACGGACCTTTGTTGGCAAAATAATGTCTCTGCTTTTAAATATGCTATCTAGGTTGGTCATAACCTTCCTTCCAAGAAGTAAGCGTCTTTTAATTTCATGGCTGCAATCACCATCAGCAGTGATTTTGGAGCCCAAAAAAATAAAGTCTGACACTGTTTCCACTGTTTCGCCATCTATTTGCCATGAAGTGATGGGACCAGATGCCATGATCTTAGTTTTCTGAATGTTGAGCTTTAAGCCAACTTTTTCACTCTCCTCTTTCACTTTCATCAAGAGGCTCTTTAGTTCTTCTTCACTTTCTGCCATAAGGGTGGTGTCATCTGCATAGCTGAGGTTATTAATATTTCTCCCGGCAATCTTGAATCCAGCTTGTGCTTCTTCCAGCCCAGCGTTTCTCATGATGTACTCTGCATAGAAGTTAAATAAGCAGGGTGACAATATACAGCCTTGACGTACTCCTTTTCCTATTTGGACCCAGTCTGTTGTTCCATGTCCAGTTCTAACTGTTGCTTCCTGACCTGCATAGAGGTTTCTCAAGAGACAGGTCAGATGGTCTGGTATTCCCATCTCTTTCAGAATTTTCCACAGTTTATTGTGATCCACACAAAGGCTTTGGCATAGTCAATAAAGCAGAAATAGATGTTTTTCTGGAACTCTCTTGCTTTTTCGATGATCCACTGGATGTTGGCAATTTGATTTCTGGTTCCTCTGCCTTTTCTAAAACCAGCTTGAACATCTGGTGGTGAAACGCATGGAGAATAATTATTTTAAATGACTTTTAAAACATGGACATTAACCTGTATATTCCTCATGGGACATATGCTAAGGGCAAAAAAAAAGCACACAAAGCAATTTTACTCTGCATTCAGTGATCTTATTGTTAATTTATATAGAGTTGTTCTTTTGTGATTATGTTAGTGTTATCAGAACCAAAATTTTAAGCAGAAATTGAAAGCGATACAAATATAAAACCAGAGATTTTAAGTTAAAAATATCGTGTGATTTTAAACTTGATTTGGGAATATAGTATGAAATCACAATTTATTTTTCCCTTTCTAAAACAGTACGTATTTCCTAGCTCTCTCCCCTGGAAATGCCTAAAAACAACAACAAATAAGGAGCAGCAAACACCCTTAGCATCCATCTAAATACCATTTTCCCTTTAAAGGAACCAGAGTTCCATGGAAAAGTGCCATTTCAAGGTGCTGGGCAGGAAATGTGCAAGATGTCCTAGGGCAGCTTTCCTGAAAGCAAAGACGCTATATAAGAATACTGACTGAGGTTTTATCAAAAGGACACAGGAGCCCCATTGATGGGGATTTTACCAGCCAAAGATGGGACAATAAGAACATGAAAAAAGAAGTTGCTCTTTTAACCTAGTGTTTGACAGCCACCATGTAGTTTTCCTGCACTCTTTCTCATACTGTAACACGTCTTTCTCATACTGTAACTTTTAAGTCCATGTGTGTCATTTCCTTTGTCTTTGTTTCGGTGGTTACCAACCTCGGTAAGATAACTTTTACATACTTGAGGCAGAATTTAGGGTTGATTCTGCCTGTACTTCATGGCAAATAGATACGGAAACAATAGAAACAATGAGAGACTAATTTGGGGGCTCCAAAAGTTACTGCAGATGGTGGCTGCAGCCATGAAATTAAAAGATGCTTGCTCCTTGGAAGAAAGGCTATGACTAACCTAGACAGCATATTAAAAAGCAGAAACATTACTTTGCCAACATAGTGAAAGCTATGGTTTATCCAGTATGTGTGGATGTGGACTATAAAGAAAGCTGAGCACCAAAGAACTGATGCTTTTGAACTGTGTTGTTGGAGAAGACTCTTGAGAATCTCTTGCACTGCAAGGAGTCCAGCCAGTCCATCCTAAAGGAAATCAGTCCTGAATATTCATTGGAAGGACTGATGCTGAAGCTGAAACTCCAAGACTTTGGCCACCTGATGAGAAGAACTGACTCATTTGAAAAGACCCTGATGCTGGGAAAGATTAAGGCAGGAGGAGAAGGGGACAACAGAGGATGAAATGGTTGGATGGCATCACTGACTCGATGGACATGAGTTTGAGCAAGCTCCAGGAGTTGGTGATGGACAGGGAAGCCTGGCATGCTGCAGTCCATGGAGTTGCAAAGAGTCGGACACAACTGAGTGAACTGAACTGCCTATACTTTTCAAAGTTAAAATTTCACTTTGAATTTAAGGATCTTTCTGTAGAGTACACACAGAGTTAGGTATACTTTTTTATATTCTGAGTAGTTTAATATCAAACCTTTTGCTGATTGGATCTTGGAGTCAATATATAAATTACTTTTGGGGGTACTTTTATAAAAAGAAGGATATCTTTACTACTGAAAAATAAAATTACAAAGGAACAAAAACAATGTAAGTTAGATAAGGATTGGCATATGAAATTTAGAGATGACAAATGCTAGAATGTGTAATCATTTGTTTGGTATTTTATTTATTCATTTGCAAACATCAGTTAAGTATGTTCCAAGACACTGTGTTAAAGGCTAAAGTTAAAAATAAATTTAAAGGCATGATCCTTGTCTTCAGTGACTTGCATAGAAAATGCTTTTATTTCTCAGTTTTAACCTCTGAAGAGAAGTAGGTTTATACAAGATAGAAACCTGTTTTTAGCAGCAGAATTTTCATAATAGTCAGTTAACCAGTTAATCATCATTCCCACTTGCAAGGATTTCAGTACTTCTTGATTTCACTTGTTTTTGTTTTTTGTTTGTGTGTATTTAAGTTAGTATGACTTTCAGCCATCAGTGTCATAGTGTTAATTCTTATTCATTACCTGAAAGTATACAAGGAGTTGGACAAAGCAAAGTGGTGACTCCAGGTTTTGTAGTGAGTCTGTTTAGAACCTAAAATAGACATTTTTGTGGGGGAGAATTTTCTTCAGCAAAATATGTTACCTGCATTATTTTAATGTTATAATCATATTTATAGATTAAAATATATTTGTTAAATATTTATTCCTTATTTTATATCAAGAAGTATGAATTAAGAAATAATTTCTTAATCAAAATTCACTCTCTTGTGTTGGTCTATTCTTGTATTGGTCTATTCTTGTATAACTGTATTGATGATAATTACAGTCTGATGTAAATATCCCTAATAGTATTGTCTCTCTTAACAGATTTTATTAAACAGAGAAGAGCAGGACTGAATGAATTCATTCAGAACTTAGTTAGGCATCCAGAGCTTTACAACCAGTAAGTAACTGTCATTGTGTTCTGAGGACACGCTGAAACCCAGCCTCAATCTGTGGAATGTTATTTTGTGCTGTATATTTTTGTGGAATCTTCCTCAGGCATTTTTCCCCTGGTGTTTTTAATCCTCTAAGAATTTTCCACCTGATGTTCTTACTTTTTTTTTCCCTCCATCAACTCAAGGTCCTAGTTACTTTCTTTCTTCCTACTGTGCTTGTATTTGCTTTATAGATTTAACTTGAAAAGACTTTGCAGAGTTAAAACATTTTGCTGATTATTTATTTTGCTATATTTATTCATGCACTGAGAAAGCATTTCCTCATGTTCCTCTGTGTGGGAATAAAAGAAGAAATGGGAATAAAAGGAGAAATGAGTGTTAACCTTACCTTCCAGAGGCATCGGCTCCCATGCTTTTAACAGAGTTTTCAGAGTCACAACACGGGAGGACTGTATTTTTAACTGTTATCCTCGTAACAGTGATTACTATTTTATAGTTCTTTACAGTTGATAAAGATTTCTATCTTCTGAGCAGGTGCACTGACCTCCTTTTTAACTTAATTTACTAAATTAGTAAAATACTGGGGTTGGACCTCCTCTGACCAAGGTCTTCAGCCCAGTGCTCTGGGTTCCTTTCCCCTGATGCTCACAGATAAGATGAGGGTCCGGGAGAGGTCAGCCCCTGCTGTAGCTCTGGGATTGGCCTCGCAGGGAGGAGCAGGTGGCAGAGGGGCACACAAGTGGGTAGGATCCTTGAATTCAGGGTTCCTATGTGTCTTGTGTGTTCCTCAGCAAAGAACCTTTTATCACTTGGCTCTTTGTATAATTATTTTTTAAACATTATGCCTTTTCCCTCAGACAAATTCTATGTTATCTTCAGCTTAGATCATCTACCCTTCTAAATAAAAACAAAATAAAAGTTAGTTTTTATTTTTTAACTTGTATTTATTTATTTATGGCTCTGCTGGGTCTTCGTTGCCGCAAGGGCGTTTCTCTAGTTGTGGAGAGTGAGGGCTCTGGTTGTGGTGTGCGGGCTTCGCGTGGCAATGGCTTCTCTCGTTGTGGACCCTGGGCTCTAGGGCACACAGGCTTCAGTAGCTAGGCTCCCGGGGTCTAAGAGCACAGGCTCAGTAGTGTGGTGAGTGGGCTTAGTTGCTCTGCATTATTGTGGGGTGTTCCCAGATCAGGGATTGAGCCCATGTATCCTGTATTGGCAGGCAGATTCTTCACCACTGAACCACCAGGGAAGTCCTACCTTTCTAATGTTTAATTATTACTATATGCACTTGAGATTACTTTGAATTGACGTATTTCTGACTTGTTTGAAATTCATATGCTAAGAGCTTGAATTTGTCTCCTTTGACAGAACTTCACATGGAGTAAATACAGAATAGATGGTGGTGATTTTTATTATTTCTGTTGGTATTTTGAACGCTGTCAGAACTTCTGACAATGTATGTTCAATTTTAAGTATTCATTTTGGATCTCGAAGTGTGGTATTATAAGGATGTTACATTTGGTATTGAAATTTAACTAAAACCAATTTGGTTATTTCAGTTTAACATTATACTATAAAATACACAATTCTTAATTATACAGCCCAAAACATATATATGCACCTCTTCCTTTTAAAGTAGAGGACTTTTCCAGCACCCCCAGATTAAATAGCCAAGAGGTTTTTTTAAAATTTTCACTTTAATGTTTAACTGACGTTTTCTTTTTAATAAAAAGTGACATTTCACGTTTTCTGGATCTCCTCTGTTAATGGAACTTTGTTAGTTTTCACACTCTCCATTTGAACATCAAACTGTTTATAAAAATAGTGTATGTTTAAGAAAACAGAGAAGCCAATCAGCAAATGTATCTTGAACACCTACTATATACCTATTCTTATTATGTGTGGGAAAAGCACTTCAAAAGTAGCTTTCCGTTAGTAGAGAAAAGGTTATTTTTAAGATAACGTCTATTAAAATTGAATTTTAAAACTCAAAATATTATTATTTCTCTGACCTGTGGATAAGAAAGGGTTTTCTGAGCATATTGGCAGCAAGTGATATGTTACAAAGTAAAACATTGATAAATTTGATTAATAAAACCTTTTGACCTCCAAAAATTACAAGTGAAATTTAAAACCAAAAATATGAAAAGTTTCCCATGAATAAAGGACAGTAGATAAATACACTTACTAAAAGAGCTCATGAAGATAGTACACACTTAAGACCCCCCCCAAATAGACAGAGCACATTAACAGATGCAAATGGCTGATTAATTACTAGAGAAACTGAATGTTTCCTTATCTATTTAAAAAATGCAAATGGAACAAAAACATTTCAGCTTTACTGTAGCATAACACATAGAAAAGAGCACAAGTCGTGACTGTACAGCTTAATGAATTATGAGAAAGTGAATATATCTGAGTATCACCCCCTCCAGGCCAAGGAATAGAACATTATTAGTACCCCAATATTGAATATGGTTCCTTGTACTATGCAGTAGGTTCTTGTTGTTTATCTTTTTTTATATATAGTAGTGTGTATATATTAATCCCAAACAGTATGGAGGTTTCCTTAACAAACTAAAAGAAGTTACTTCATGATCTGCAGTCCTACTCCTGGGCATATATCTGGAGACTATTCTAATTCAAAAAGATATATGCACCCCAGTGTTCATAGCAGTACTGTATACAATAGCCAAGACATGGAAGCAACCTAAATGTCCGTGAACAGATGAATGGATAAAGAAGATGTGATACATATGTGTGTGTGTATATGTATATATGTAATAGAATATTACTCATCCATAAAAAGTGAAATAATGCTACATGGATGGACCTAGAGATTATCATATTAAGTGAAATAAGTCAGACAAAGAAAGACAAATACAATATGATAAAATTTATATGTGAAATCTAAAAAAATGATACAAATGAAATGATGGCAAAACAAATAGACAAAGAAAACAAACTGATGGTTACCAAAGAGGATAGCAACAGGGTGGGGAGTGGGGGAAGATAAATCAGCATTTGGGGATTAATATGTCTCAACTTTTTAAAAGGAAAAAACAGTTTAAGAGGAGGTACCCAGATGTAGAGATTTAACCATTCCTCAGCATCATCATTAATCTGTGCAGCCTTATTTTCTCTTTATGGGCTTCCCTGGTAGCTCAGTTGGAAAAGAATCTGCCTACACTTCAGGAGACCCCAGTTCTATTCCTGGGTCAAGGAGCTCCGCTGGAAAAGGGATAGGCTACCCACTCCAGTATTCTTGGATTTCCCTGGTGGCTCAGCTGGTAGAGAATCCACCTGCAATGTGGGAGACCTGGGTTCGATCCCTGGGTTGGGAAGATCCCCTGGAGAAGGAAAAGGCTACCCACTCCAGTATTCTGGCCTAGAGAATTCCATGGACTGTATACTCCACAGGGTTGCAAAGATTCAGACACAACTGAGTGACTTTCACTTTCTTTCCTCTTTATATCCATTTGTTCATACTCGCTGTTGATGCCCACTTCAGCAGGTTTGTTATATGTCTTTGGGTATATATTGATTGACTGTTGCTTTGTGTCTGAGTGTTTAATGTGTACACATAATAGTGCTTTGCTGTGGTTCCTTGTTTCTGATTGCTGACTGGTAGGTCTTCTTTGCAGCCAGTTACCGTAGCTTGCTTACTTATTTCCCTAGTGATGGATGGCTGTTCTGCTCCTGATTCACAGCTATAGAGAGTATAACAACGAGTCTCCTAGTTACATGTCTTTTGCTGAACTTGTACATATTTTTTTTCTGTAGTTTATTCTTAAAACGGAAATTTCTGGCCCTGGGGAAAATGTATACTCAGTTTAACCAAATATTGCTAAAATGCTTTTCAGAAAAGTTGCCTCATTTTACATTCTCATGAGCAGTACCTGTGGGTGTTCCTTTCCCTTCATCCCTGCCAACTTGGGGTTTTATGTATCTTTCTAGATTTTTCTGGTTAATGGACGTAAAATGACTTCTCACTGTTGTTTTGTTTTTTCCTGATAATTAGTGAAGTTAGCCATCTTCCTAAATTTCATTACCATTTGGATTTTTCTCTTCTGTGAACCTTTGCCCATTTGTTTATTGGACTCCCTGTTTTTAAAAATTAATTTGCTTATTACAATACAATAATGATTATTATTGGATTTTGTTTGCCTTTCTTACTATAAATGCTACAATGCTTACTTTTGTTTTCATGTTAAAAGAGAGAAAAGGTGTAGAAATGCAGTTATAATAAAGTTAATTTTTGTTTTTAGTCCAGATGTCAGAGCATTCCTTCAAATGGACAGTCCAAAACATCAGTCAGATCCATCTGAGGATGAGGATGAAAGAAGTACTCAGAAGGTAGTAAGAGGAATTGTATTTTTTAACAGAAAAAAAAAAATACCATTCCCAAAAGATGAAATTATTGGCAACCTTAGAAACCACATTTACTTAAAATAATTTCCTCCATTGTATATTTTCTACTGTGTAGAAAACATAAAAACAAATGTGTATACTTCTAATTGATCACTATTTCTTGTAAAATTGATAAAATGAGTACTTTTTATAATAAAAAGTAATGTAAATTAAAGATTTGAAAATAGTAAGTTAGAAATATCCATATTATCGACAACCAGACCTATTTTTAATATTTCAGTGATTTTCTTTCTAATATATGAAAGATTTCTTAATATATGAATTTTTTCAATTACCTGATTTTAATTATACGGCATATAAAGTTTTGTGTCCTGCCCTCTTAACTTTACATCATACTTTTTGATCATCATGTATCTTCATCAAGATCACTGTAACTTGAAATGGTGAATTTTGGCCAGCAGAAGAGGGCTTTTCAACCAGAACACTACATACCTCTTTCTCTGCTTTGTCAGGTTTTGATATGTAGAGCAGTCAATATACATGTGCTGGTTGGCATTGACTAAGTTTTATTACTGTAGTTATATGTACATAATTAATATGTATTCTGAATAAAGAATAGGTATTCTTATTTTTTTAACGAATTGTGATATAGTAAGTTTGTGTTCAACATATACTTTAAAAGGTTATATTAGAAAGGTAAATTACCATAATTTAACTCAGGATTATTATGTAGCAGTTAAAAGTACATGATAAAAAAAGTATAATTGCAAGTGTTTATAAATATGATCATACTTTTATAATCCAAAGTTGATTCATACTATTGGTAAATACATACATGAAAATGAGAGATGTACATTTTTGTCTTTATAATGTTTTAATTTTGTCATGGTGCTGTTTTTCTGATTTAAAAGGTAATGTCAGGAGTCCCACAGCTAAAATCTTCATTTGAAAAATAGACATGACTACTAGAAAGTAGTTCTGATTCTCTAAGAGGGCCCTCAGTTAAGAGAATAGTTTTAATTCTTTACATTTGTGACAGGGTTGCTCCTAGGACAATGTAAAAGGATATTTAAATTTCACATATGTGCAGTTGGTCAAAAGAGAAATAACCAGCTGGGAAAACATAGTAAATAAAGCATAAGAAGGAAAAATATCTGTGTAAAAAAAAAAGCTCAAACAAGTGGATTTTCGAAAAGAGTAATATTTAAGACTGTAGTAGATGAAAGGAACAGGACGATGAAGAAATACTCTTGGTAAACAAATATATGGGAAAATGTTCAACCTTGATGCCAGTAGCAAATAAAAGTGTTAAATGACAGGTTTTTTTCCTCTACCAAATTAACAAAAATGTCAAGAAACTGAAATACACCAGGACTAATAAGGGTAAGGTAAGATGGGCATCCTTGGGCCTTACTGGTGTTATCATTTTATGCAGCTCTTGGAAAGCAATTTGGCAAAGTGTATCAAACATGAAAACAATTCATGTCACTTAGGAGTTAATGTAAATGAAACAGAAAAAAGCAAAGATGTTCACTTTAGTATGATTTATAATGAAAAGTTAGAATCAGTTTGAACATTCATCAAATAGTAATCACTATTTGATTGTCCCTATATATTGTACATTTAAAAAATATTTCTAAGGATGGTATTATTTTAAGTTTTGACATACCATTAAATGAAATCAGGGTATAAAACTTTTTATGCACATTTACATGGTGTGAGCATGGTCAGTTTTTAGAAGTTAATGCAAAGACTATATGGAGGTGCTAGAAATATATGTAATCAAATTACTTATTAGTATGGATTTTTAAAGACAGCTTACTACTATTCAAAAAATATTTTAAGGAGTAAAATTTATGTAACCATGATTTTCTTTGTTAATCATGTTGAGCGTGTGTAGGTGTAGGTCATGTGAAGAATATCTTGCACTGCTATAGGAAAATGCTTTTTGAAGAAAGAACCAGACTAAGAGAAATTGCTGGGTTCTGGCTCCTGTTCTGTCTCTGTTGACTTTAGATCCAGATTTTGTTTCTTGTTCATCCATAAAATCTGGAACTTGGACTAGGATCTTTTGCTGTTTTAAAATGCCAGTTAAAAGAACCTCTCCAAAAAAAAAAAAAAATCCTTGCTTCATCTTACACTTGTAAATATTTATTGTTTTATTTTTTAATTAAAATTTATAGGAAATGTATCAGTTTGGTACCAACATTGTTACTTTATAGGAAACATATACTTTAGACCTTTTGCCCTTAATTTAAAAAAAATAACTTGTTTTCTAGAGATTGTAAGTTGCGAATGAATTTAAGTGGGAATATATATGACATATGTCTCTAATAAGAAATTTGCTCAGATAAAATTGTTGATTCTGATTAAAGAGAATGTTTTTAAAAACTTATTTCATATATATAGCTTATATGATGTATAATTGTATAGGGCTCTGATAAATATGCATATTTGAGACGTCTCTGATTTAATTCTTTGAGTGTATTAAGAATTTCATAGTGAATTTTTTGAAGCAGAATTCACTTCCATTTGGCTTTTGTGAAAAGTGCTCGCTGTAAAAGGATCACTAGTTTAATCTTTTGGGATTTTGAGTTAAATTTCTAGCTAATTATTAGTGAGCTAGAATTTTATTAGTTAAATTGCTTTATGGTATACTATATTAATAGGTGAGTAAAGATTTGCTTCTAAGTTAATAGGAGAAATTAAATGTACTTTGCTACCTGTTATAATAAGAGAAGCCTATCTAAAAATTAAGTACTATCACAATAGTGGAATTAGGGAGAAAAGCACTCTTGGTTTTATGTGTTTGCTTTAGAAGTAAATTTACCTCCTCCCAAATTAAAACTTTAATCCAGCATTTGCAATTATCATCATCATCACATTATCATTTCTTATCTTTAATAATAGCATATTAAAATATTTGAAAATTTAAAAACAAAAGCTATCTTAACCAATTTTTTAATGTAAAAAAAAAAGATTCCTCTTAGTTGTTATTTCAATGCCCACCTCTTCTAAGGAGCTTTCTGCAGTTTACTTCATTCATTTGCCATCTTTGAGCTTGATTTCTGCCTTACCTTTTCACTTACAACTTCTCTTGAAATTTATCATTAGATTGTTTATATTGATTGTGTATCTTTCCAAGACTCTATGCATTTATTGAGAATTAAAGCTTTAGGTTTAACATGGCAAATATCTGTGATACAGTTATGTGTGTTTTACTTCAGAAATATCCATTGACTGAAAACCTTTGAAACTCCAGTAAGGATGTTAAATTCTTTTCTTTTTTTTTCCATCCCAACAGCTACTCTCTACCTCACAGAACATCAACCTGGGACCATCTGGAAATCCTCAGTAGGTTTAATTTGTTTCAACAGTCTAAATGAATTTGAGGAAGATCTTTTTTTGTAAATGTGCAGATGTACGTAATTATACCAGTTTAACTGGAAGCCTGTGAAAAAGAACTGTGGTTACAGTGACTGTAGTACTGTCATACTCTTTTCTGATTCACTGCTCTAGCTTCTCTTGGTTATAGTAGAGCTCTGAGGAGTTTTTAATCCACAGATTATGGTTGGGTTCTGCTCTTTTGCCGTTGTCAGTTTCCTGGTATGTGTGTGTATGTGTGTGTGTAAGATGAATAGACCATATTTTCCAGAGGAACAGAAGTCCTGGGAGGCACTTGGGAAGTACTCTGGCAAAAACATCTGTGCAGGCCTAATTGATATTCTCCTGGTGCCCAATCTCATCGGTACAGCCCTGGTTGTTAGCCAGCTTGGTCCAGAGGAGACTTGATGGAAATCAGCATATGAAAAGCTATTAAACTTTTTTTTTCTGGTTTCTCCCATCAGTCAGTTCAGTTCAGTTCAGTCACTCAGTCGTGTGCCACTCTTTGCAACCCCATGAACTGCAGCACTCCAGGCCTCCCTGTCCATCACCAACTCCCGGAGTTAACCCAAACCCATGTCCATCGAGTCAGTGATGCCATCCAACCATCTCATCCTCTGTCGTCCCCTTCTCCTCCTGCCCCCAATCCTACCCAGCATTAGGGTCTTTTCCAATGAGTCAACTCTTTGCATGAGGTGGCCAAAGTATTGAAGTTTCAGCTTCAACATCAGTCCTTCCAATGAACACTCAGGATTGATCTCCTTTAGGATGGATTGATTGGATCTCCTTTCAGTCCAAGGGACTCTAAAGAGTCTTCTCCAGCACCATAGTTCAAAAGCATCAATTCTGCAGTGCTCAGCTTTCTTCACCATCCAACTCTCACATCCATACATGACCACCAGAAAAACCATAGCCTTGACTAGATGGACTTTTGTTGGCAAAGTAATGTCTCTGCTTTTTAATATGCTATCTAGGTTGGCCATAACCTACCTTCCAAGGAGTAAGCATCTTTTAATTTCATGGCTTCAATCACCATCAGCAGTGATTTTGGAGCCCAAAAAAATAAAGTCTGACACTGTTTCCACTGTTTCCCCATCTATTTGCCATGAAGTGATGGGACCAGATGCCATGATCTTAGTTTTCTGAATGTTGAGCTTTAAGCCAACTTTTTCACTCTCCTCTTTCACTTTCATCAAGAGGCTCTTTAGTTCTTCTTCACTTTCTGCCATAAGGGTGGTGTCATCTGCATATCAGAGGTTATTGATATTTCTCCTGGCAATCTTGATTCCAGCTTGTGTTTCTTCCAGCCCAGCGTTTCTCATGATGTACTCTGCATAGAAGTTAAATAAGCAGGGTGACAATATACAGCCTTGATGTACTCCTTTTCCTGTTTGGAACCAGTCTGTTGTTCCATGTCCAGTTCTAACTGTTGCTTCCTGACCTGCATACAGATTTCTCAAGAGACAGGTCAGATGGTCTGATATTCCCATCTCTCTCAGAATTTTCCACAGTTTATTGTGATCCACACAGTTTATTGTGTGTATTATTTTCCACAGTTTATTGTGTGTATTATTTTCCACAGTTTATTGTGATCCACAGTTTCTCGCATAGTCCCGTATTTATTTGAACCCAGGGGAAACATTTTGGAGAACACATGAATGGCAAATGTAGGCTTCACTTTAAAGTTCAACTCCAACTGTCATTGGGATACAGAGGAAAGGCCACTTCCTGGCTCAGTTTGAGGAGGGCCCTGACAGATGAGTGATGACTGCTATAGGTTACAAGAGGAGTGTAGTATGGCCGTCCTCATAATTATCCTATCAGGCTCATCAGATTAATTCTAAAGAATTCTCTCTTAGCCCAGCGCACTGTGCTGCTTCTCTCACCCTTTTGGTCCACTTAGAGAATGAGTATGAAGTGAAGTGAAAGTCGCTCAGTTGTGTCTGACTCTTTGCAACCCCACGGACTGTACAGTCCATGGAATTCTTCAGGCCAGAATACTGGAGTAGGTAGCCATTCCCTTCTTCAGGGGATCTTCCCAACCCAGGGATCAAACTCAGGTCTCCCGCACTGCAGGTGGATTCTTTACCAGCTGAGCCGCCACGGAAGCCCAATGAGTATAGACAGGAGAAATGATAAAGGAGACTAAAGAAAGAATAATTAGTAAGGTAGGAAACCAGCAACGTGGTGTCACAAAAGCAGATGAAGACAGGGAATAAATAACTCTTGACATTGCTGATAGGGTGGGTTAGATGAAGATTGAGAATGGACCGCTGAATTTAATGTCACTGATGACTTCTTTGAGCAGTTTCAGTCATATGGTGGATACAAGAGAGTTTGTCAGGCAGCACAAAATGGAAATATGCTTCCAGTTAGGGTTTATCACCAACAGTTAACAGTAGAACTTTGGCTGTGGCCTCTGTGTGTTTACTGTGTTTGAAGGATTTGCATGTTTTTTCACTATCACATTTCAAAAAATTATTTCAGTATTTCAGCATATCATTAGAGAACAAAATAGTCCAAAGAGCAAGTTCTAGAAGAAGAAAAACATCTAAGCTTAGTTAAGTATTTATCTCCCTAATCCTGACCTGTTATTATTTAATCCAGACCTGGCATTACTCTCATGTTTGTATTGACTTTCTTTTGGTAATTAATTGAAAGACATTTAAAATGTGAGTGGAGTCATTTCACTCTCCCTAGTACAATTTAGGAATTCATCCTCTGTTAAAGAAAACAGCTCTTCTGGCTACTTAAGTTCAACTTTGTGCAGCCATCTGTTTTTGCCTACATACAGCCAATGCTGCTTTTAACCTGAGGTTAAGATAAATAAAAAGATAGTCATAGTATTCTTTCTGCCTTCTCGACTCCTGGCTTTTCTACATTACCATCTATGAGAATAAGTAGAGAGTTCTTTTATTTTTAACATGCAAGTAATGTGTATGCAGAACACTGTGGTGACTTTTTCTCCATCAGAAAATTTTCTTAGTGACTTCGTCAGGTATTCCTGCTAGTAACTTCATTTTCATAATAATTTCCAGACTACTTAGTCCTTGAAATATATCACTAATTTATCTAGTCATTCAGTTTCCTCATTAACAATATTGTGAGGTTTATGGTTAATAAAAGTGATTTGCTACATTGAGTTCAAAATGACAGATCATAGATAGATAGACAAACCTTTTTCTCCCAAAAAGACTATTACTGAAGCCCTTCTAAAGCCAAACTTAACAAGGCTTAAATAAAATGACAAAATCTGTTATCTAACCAGAAAGTAGATATTATTACTATTCATTATTACCCACTCCAGTATTCTTGCCTGTAGAATTCCATGGACAGAGGAGCCTGGCAGGCTACAGTCCATGGGGTCACAAAAGAGACAGACACGACTGAGTGACTATCACTCATTCACTCCTTACCTTTTTTATATTAAAGGTGAGATCCTATCAGTGTAAAGGCTGGAGTTCTCATGCTGAAGTGTACCCAAGATTTACTTATTAAGGAGTGAAGTATTAAAAACTGTTGAAAAGTTAACATCAGTTTTCTTGGAGGCTAATTCTTGTCATTTTTCATTTATTTCAGTGCTAAACCAACAGACTTTGATTTCTTAAAAGTTATTGGAAAAGGCAGCTTTGGCAAGGTAAGAGTATTTTTATGTTTTCTTCAGTAAATTAATACTTTAAAGATGCATACTTTAAAAAAAAATTAATTGTAGAGTCTGTCTGCCAATGCAGGCGACACAGGTTCAATCTATGGGTCAGGAAGATCCTCTGGAGTAGGAAATGACAACCCACAACCCACTCCAGTACCCTTGCCTGGAAAATTCCATGGACAGAGGAGCCTGGGTGGTTGTAGTCCATGGGATCACAAAGAGTCAGATGTGACTGATCACACACACACACATAGTTGATTTACAATGTTGTATTAGTTTCTGCTGTACAGCAAAGTGAATCAGTCAGATAGATAGATAGAGATTCTGTTTCCATATAGGTCATTACAGAATACTGAATTGAGTTCCCTGTGCTATACAGTAGATTCTTACTATCCATTTTTTATATAGTAGTGTATTTATGTCCATCACAATCTTCCAATTTATCTTACCCCGCCCTTTCCCCACTGATAACCATAAATTTGCTTTCTACATCTGTGACTGTTTCTGTTTTGTAGATAGGTTCATTTGTACCAGTTTTTTAGATTCCACATAAAAGTGATACCATACAATATTTGTTTTTCTCTGTTTGACTTACTTCACTCAGTATAACAATCTCTGGGTCTCTCCATGTTGCTGCAAATGGGATTATTCCATTGTGTATTTGTACCACATCTTTATTCATTCCTCCATCAATGAGATGGACATTTAATTTGCTACTGTGTCTTGGCTATTGCATATAGGGCTGTAATGAAGATTAGGTGCATGCATCCTCTTGAATTCTAGTTTTCTTTGGGATATATGCTCAGGGATGGGATTGCTGGGTTATATGGTAGCTCTATTTTTAGTTTTTAAGCTATTTCCATACTGATCTCCATAGTGGTTGCACTAGTTTATAGGGGAATGCATGCTTTATATATGGGATACCATGGGGCTTGTTGGTATGCAGGATATAGAATTAAGATGCTTTCTCTACCTTCAAAGAACTGACAGAATAATTCGAGATACAAGACATCTACTCAGATTCTAACCTAAAATTTATTTGTTCAACGAGTATTTTGTTGAGCACCTATGTGCTAAGCACTGTTCTGGTCCCTGTTAGATAGTATTGAAGAAAAATGACATCCTTTGTATCTTTGTGATGCTTACATCCTATTGAGGGAAATAGTCAGTTAAAAATATGCAGTCAAGTAAATAATTACATGTAGTAATGGAGCTGTGAAGGAGATGAAGACTAGAGTGAAGAGACAGGAAAGTAGGCAGTCAACGGGAAACCCTTACTTAGGTGAGTTAGTCAAGAATAGCTTCATACATATATATATACACACACATACATATTTTGGCTACACTGATGCATGTAGTGGGCTTCTTTAGTTGCAGGCATGGGCTTAGTTGCTCCATGGCACGTGGGATCTTAGTTTCCCGAACTGGGGATTGAACCCACATCCTCTGCATTGGAAGGTGGATTCTTAACCACTGGGCCACCAGGGAAGTCCCTAAGGATGACTTCTTTGAAGAGATATTATTTAAGTTGAGGCTGTAAAGACATCAGTGAGCAGCTGTATAAACAGCAGGTAAAGAAGGAAAGGGAAGTTTGAGACCCTTGTCCCTCCTCATGCAGTGAATATTGAATGAATCATGCAACTTGACAGTGTGCCACACCAAGCAAGAAGAATCCTTAAAGCCAGAAGCATCATAAATGGGAGTTGTCAGAATCATCAAATGTATCTAAGTTCCTCTTTTGCATTATACTTCAATCTGTAGTAAAAATAAATATGTATGTGTTTAATTATAGTGTGCTATATTCATAGCTTCCAGTATCTAGATCTGGTTTGTTTTCTGAGTTCCCTAGAGACCAGAAACTGTGACCATAAAATTAAACCCATGTGTGTTCATTAATTCAGCAAATATATGTTTGCCACCTGCTACATGCTGGGCATTGTGCTAATATAAGCCATAGAAAAGTAGAAGTGCATCTTGCTCTCAAAATGCTCACAGTCTGTTGGAATGTTAGAGATGCTGCTGCTGCTAAGTCGCTTCAGTCGTGTCCGACTCTGTGCGACCCCATAGTCGGCAGCCCACCAGGCTCCCCCATCCCTGGAATTCTCCAGGCAAGAACACTTGAGTGGGTTGCCATTTCCTTCTCCAATGCATGAAAGTGAAAAGTGAAAGTGAAGTCTACTCTTAGTGACCCCATGGACTGCAGCCAGCAGGCTCCTCCGTCCATGGGATTTTCCAGGCAAGAGTACTGGAGTGGGGTGCCATCGCCTTCTCCATGTTACAGATAGTCTGTTGTTAAAGACAGAGAGCATTATCTTTTGGAAAGCTCAGGTTTGGACCTAGAGTCAAATAGATCTATCTACTGTATATAATGTGAGACGTAGGGTCACACTTCACTTTTTTCCTCATGAATGTCAGCTGATCCTACGCAGTTCACTGAAAAGATTTTTCTTTCTCTTCTACTCTGCAGGGTAACCTCCATCGTATATCCAGTGTCCATATATGTGTTGGATCTGTTTCTAGATTTCATTTTATACTTGTTTCTAGATTTTATATTTTGTTTCATTAACTGATTTGTCTGTCCTCACACCAGTACCACATTGTCTTGAAAATGTTCAACAGAACATCATCTCTCCTTGCTCCTCTTCAAGAGACTCTTCTTAGCCCTTGGTGTATCAGTCTTAAGTTATTAACATGTCAAGTTCAACAAGATTCTTTTGGATTTTGATCAATTGCTTTGAATCTGTAGATCAATTTGGAAAGAATTGTCATCTTACTAGTATTGAGTCTTCCAATCCATGACCATGGCATATCCCTTTGTTAATTTAATTCATCTTAAGCTTTTGTTGGTAGTGTTTTGTGGCATTCTGTATTTAATTTTTACATATCTTTAATTGAGTGTATCCCTTTGTGTTTCATTTTTTATGCGGTGAGAACTGGTGTTAAACCTGGAAGCTGAATATATGCATTACCTGTGACACATTGGTTCTCCTCCAAGCTGTGTAGCCACCAGTAATGCTTGCACATACCCACTAGGAAAGGCATGTGCCAGAATATTCATAAGCTTCATTGATCATCATCTAAATGTCACTGAAAGAGTGGGTAAATTGTGGTATGTCTATGGAATGCAGTACTCTGCACAGTAATGAAGTATGAAAACAGTGCTGTTGGGTTGGCCAAAAAGTTCATTTGAGTTTCCTGTAATATTGTATGGAAAAACCCAAACACACTTCTTGGCCAATCCAATACATGTCACAATGTGAATATGTTATATAAAGTGAAAGAAGTCAGGCAGGCACAACATTATCTATGTGATTCCAATTATATAAAATTCATAGACAAAACTCACCTATTTTACTGCAAGTGAAAATCGTGGTCATCTTTGAGGAAGAAAGGGGATGAATCATTTCTGGAATAGGGCAAATGGGAGGCCTCAGGCTACTGACAGTGTTTGGGTTTTTTGACCTGAAAGTGATTACATAGTGTGTCTGTTTTGTAATAATTTATTGATGTTTGTGAGTTTTTCTGCATGCATATTATGTTTAATAAAAGCTTTAAATCTAGCAAAATGCTTAGACACCAGCAAAGTACAATAAAACAAAAGCAGAGTACACAAAAGAGAAAAAAGCAAGCAGAAATGCAGATTCACAATGAATTTGAAAAATAGAAAAATATGCATGACAAACTAAAATAAATAATGGGAATCTCATATTCTAAGCTTTTCTGCTTGGTTCCACTTTCCATTTGCCCATCTGTTTCTTAACTGTCTGTCTGTTCTCCACATCTACTAATCTGCTGAAAAAATGCCTGCCATCAAGGTACTTCCTAGTTGCCACATTCTATGAATTACTTTCTCAGAACATACTTGAAGATGAACCAATCAGAGTAGAGAAGGGAAGGTCAGGTGGGTGGAAGCTGTCAAGGAAAGGAAAAAAAAATGTAAGAAAGAAGGAACATTCAATGGAGTCAAGTATTGTAGAGAACAAAAGCCTGAGAAATGAGAGAGATGCCAGCAGTTGAACTGAGGAAATGTACACCCTGAAGGTATTTTTGACTTTGTTTTTATGAGTAACAAACATTTTAATCGATAGACTTTATTTTTTAGAACTATTTTAGATTTACCAAGAAAAAAAAAAAAAACTGAGTAGAGAGAAAGTTCAGGGGGACTTCTCTGGTGGTCGAGTACCTGAGACTCCAAGCTCCTAATGCACGGGGCCTGAGTTTGATCCCTGATCAGGAAACTAGATTCCACATGCCGGAACTAAAAATCCCACACGCCATAAAAAAGACCCCAGCACAGTCAAATAAAATAAATATTTTTAAAATTTTTTTAAAAAGAAAGTTCAGAGAATTTCCAAACCACCAGTTTGCTCTATTTAGTAACATTTTACATCAGTATGGTACATTTGTTCCAAGCAATGGGCCAATATTGATCCATAATTATGGACTCAAGCCCATCATTTATTCAGATTTCCTTAGTTTTTACCCACTGTACTGTTTTTTTGTCCCATCCAGGACATTTAGTTGCCAGGTCTCCTAAGGACTTTTCTTGTGTTTGAGGGCTTTGATGGTTTTGAGAAGCACTGGTTAGGTGTATTGTAAGACATCTGTCTGTTGTTGGAGTTTGGTGTTTTTCTCAAGACCAGACTGTGATTACAGATATAAGCAAGGAAGACCACAGATGTACTGAAAAGTAAGGCCCAGCATTGTCACCAGTGGCAGATCATCTCAAGACGTTTTGAAATGTATCAGCTGATAGTTACACAACTTGTAGGGTGTCTCGAATCCCTTAAAATTTATTTCTAAAACTTTGGAGTATGTCTGCCTTTTTTCTGGGGCAAGATCTTCTAAGTTTCTTCATATGCATGAAGTGTCTGTGTGCACCGCAGCCCATTATAGAATCTCAGCTACATACGGTGCTTGTTTCTCTGAGTGCTTCTAAATTTGAAACCTATAAGAGAAACCCAAATGTTAAAACGAAAATGCATTTTGATCACTGAGAATCCATTTTCTTCTCTTTTTTTTTTTAATATAGCCATGAAATTTATAGCCTCAGTATTTTCCAAAGACACTTTGGGACTCAGGGCTAGCATACACACAGACACACACAGACACACAGACACAGACACACACACACACACACACACACACACTTCTCAAGCAGTATAGATTTTGACACTTAAACTTAGTAAAAACCTAAAGCATTAGCATGTTAAGTGACACACACACACACACACACACTTCTCAAGCAGTATAGATTTTGACACTTAAACTTAGTAAAAACCTAAAGCATTAGCATGTTAAGTGACAAACGATGCCTGGCTCTTTAAATCATCAACATTTCTTTGGTTTTAGTAAAATATCTAAGGAAAAGTGGAGTCGTAGAAACAAATTAGGAATTTTCAGCTTTCAAAATAAAAACATTACATTATCTAGGTCTGTTGTGAACTTTATTTTTATAAAAATTTAAGTATTGACTTAGTGATAAGTGAATTGTCACTGTCAAAACATTGATATTTCTAACAGCACAATCTTTAAATATAACAGGTTCTTCTTGCAAAACGGAAACTGGATGGAAAATTTTATGCTGTCAAAGTGTTACAGAAAAAGATAGTTCTCAATAGAAAAGAGGTAAAATAAAATAGCTTTGTTTCTCCTATATCCATCTTCTCAGTTGACAGAATTGTTTTCTGGTGTATAATGCAAGTTGATTTTTTTTACCTTTTCATTTTTTTAAACAGCAAAAACACATTATGGCTGAACGAAATGTGCTCTTGAAAAATGTGAAACATCCATTTTTGGTTGGATTACATTATTCTTTCCAAACAACTGAAAAGCTTTATTTTGTTCTGGATTTTGTTAATGGAGGGGAGGTGAGTTTTATAATTAGTGTTTCAGTATTGATGATGTTTAGGGAAAAAAATAGAATTGAGTTAGTTTTTCTTATTAGTTTTGTAAGCAAAGCCCAGCATAGACAGCTATTTGTTGAGTAGCGATAGTATTTAAGATGCTGGCTAATCAGCACAGTGCAGGATGTGGAGAAGTGACACATAAAGTTCTTTTCCTAAGCAGCTTATGGTGTAGGTGGGAAGCTTATAAAAGAACCTTGTTATGAAGCTACAGATTTCTCTGATAGTTTTGTCACTGAGCTATGTGGCAAGAATGTATATTGAAACATTGGAATGAAACTTGATTTGTAATTTTTGATAATTAACATTTCAGCAGTTGCATATAAACATTAGTCTGTCATTTTCCAAAATGTGCAACTGTTAATCAGATGAGATGATCTTGTAATAAAGGGTTCTGTGGTGAAGCTAGTTTGGAAAATGTTTCATATTATAGCCCCTTGGTGGTTTACAATACATTTCAGCATATTTGAGACTTTGAGAAATTAATGCCTTAAATTCAGCCAGGATTTATTTTTTAAAAACTTTTTTAAACCACACAGTCACCTTTTGTTTGTTTGAACCAAATCTAATAATATTTCCCAAAACTCTGAATCAGATAGATATTGAAATACATTTTTGAGAAATGCTGCTGGTAAGATAATAATTCCAGTTATAGCTAATTTGTATTGAGCATTCTTTTTTTTTTTTAATTTAACTTTACAATATTGTATTTGTTTTGCCATACATTGACATGAATCCACCATGGGTGTACTCTTTATACATACTATTTTATTCTCACAACAATTGTGTTGTATAAGCAAAGAAACTTAGTGAGGTACGGAGAAGCTAATAACTTGATTAAGTCATATGGGTTAGTCCATGTGAAAGACATCCACAGAGAGGTGGTGGTTTAAGTCATTGGATTGAGCTGGCTGGGAAGGTATCCATTGAAAGAATAATAGTGGAGAAACCGAGGACAGACACCTTATCAATCCTTGAAGCACTGGGGGTAGTAAGGAGCAGAGGTGGAACTCTCTAAGGTAGAAGAAAGCCCAATGAGAGAGATCATTGTTTTAGAACCTAAAGATTTCGAGTAAGAACCTAGGGCAAATTTTGCCTAGGCAGGTAACCTGATCACTAGACGGTGGGTTGTAAGAAATACATGAAGAATTAGGAAGTGTAAAAAGTGAACTAAAGGGACATCCCTGGTGATCCAGTGGTTAAGAGTCTTGCCTTCCGATGCAGGAGACACAGGTTTGATCCCTGGTCAGGGAACTAAGATCCCACATGCTGTGGGGGCAACTAAGCCCATGTGCCACAACAAGAGAAGCCTGTGTGTACCACAATGAAGACCCAGCACAGCCAAAAAGTAAAATTAAAATAAAAAAAGAAAATGAACTGGAAAAGCCAGCTGCCACTGAGCTTCAGCCAGTTGCTACCATGCTGAATTTGGGCTTAATGCTTCAGAGACCTGCCCCCCCATTTCCCCTCCCCCCCTGCCCAAACTAAAACTATGAATTTTTACCCAAAAAAATTTTCCCAGTTTTTAAATGTTATCAGTTATTTTAGATTTTTCTGAAAACAATATTTGGTTCAAACAAATTATATCTGTGGGTTCTGTTTGGTCTGCCAGCCACTAGTTACCAATTTCTGAATAGTGTTTGGTTTAATTCAAATAATAGTCCAAAAAGATCAAGTAAGATAATTAACATGGCAAAATCAAGATCATTGGTCTTCATTAATAATCTTTTCTAGGGGGGTTGCCTGTTGTGGTGAGGATACTGCCACACTTGAGGATTGAGGGATAAATAGGAGATGAGGAGTAAGTTAGCAAGAGCAGGGAAAGAGCTATGGTTGAAGAGAGAATGATTGCTGGACAGATGGGGGACATAGGCAAGGGAGTGTCAAAATTCTGTGCTTTGGTGCTTTTTTATCTCATGTTCAAAGTAACGAAAATAAATCCTGTTTTTATATTTATAGAGTATATTTGTCTCACTTTATGTGTGCATGATCTTAGTATTCATTTTTTACTTCAATTTTATAGCTGTTTTTTCACTTACAAAGAGAGCGGTCCTTTCCTGAACACAGAGCTCGGTTTTATGCTGCTGAGATTGCCAGTGCATTGGGTTACTTGCACTCCATCAAAATAGTGTACAGGTAAATTTTTTAAATTGCGCTTCTGAAAATGTCTTTTTATTATTTTATTTCAGTTCGAATTGAGTTTTGCTTTTCTTTCCTTTTAATTTGATAGAGACTTGAAACCAGAAAATATTCTCTTGGATTCAGTAGTAAGTATTGGCTTTTAAAAATCTGCTGGTTCATGATTCTTGTTGATGTTATACTTAATGAAAAAGAGTCAGCCTCAAAGGTTCCACACTGTGTGATTCCATATAATGGAACACATGTTCCATTCGTACATGAGTGTTTTATATAACATTCTCAAAAAGTCCAAACCAGAGAGATGGAGAACAGATTAGTAGTTGTAAGGGGACCAGGGACTAAAGGATAGGGGAGTTCAAAAATAAAGCAGTAACACAAGAGAGTTCTTTTGTTCCTTTGGGTTGATGAAAGTTTTCTGATTGTAGAGGTAGTTACACAAATCTATATATCTCTATTGCATAGAGCTACACACAGGGCTTCCCTGGTGGCTCAGTGGTAAAGAATCTACCTGCAATGCAAGAGACGTGAGTTTGATTATTGGGTCAGGAAGATCGCCTGGAGAAAGAAATGGCAACCCACTCCAGTATTCTTGCCTGGGAGAGTCCCACAGACAGAGGAGCCTGGTGGGCTATTTTCCATGGGGTCACAAAAGAGCTGGACACGACTTAGCAACTAAAACAACAACACATACACACACACAAATGCATGCATGTAAAAGAGTGAAAACTGAGTAAGGGTTGGCAGTCTAGCTAACGATGTTGTACCAATATCAATTTGCTGATTCTAACACTGTACTACATTATATAGGATGTCAGCACAGGGTGGGTGGGAGGAGGGAGAAGCTGGGGGAAGGGGACGTGGAGCTTTGTGTACTATTTTTTGCAGTTTCCTTTTGATCTATGGTTATTTCAAAATCAAATGGTCTTTAAAAGTGTCAGTTTATATCCATGCATTATTTTATTTTACTGCCCCTGTATTTGTCAGGGACATGTCGTCTTAACAGATTTTGGGCTTTGTAAAGAAGGAATTTCTATTTCTGACACCACAACAACATTTTGTGGGACACCAGAGGTAAGAAATTTATCTCATTTGTCATTCATGGAATCATATGTGAAATGCAAAACTGAATTACAAATTGTATATATAAAATTTGAAATCAGAAAAGTAGAGTAAAGAGACTTCTCTGGTGGTCCAATGGTTAGGACTCTATGCTTCCACTGCAGGGATTGTGGGTTCGATCCCTGCTTGGGGAGCTAAGATCCTGCATGCCTCATGGTGCAGCCACAAAAAAAAAAAAAAAGGAAAGAAAAGTAGAATAAAATGTTTTCGGCTTCCAACCAGCTGGGAATATCTGATAATCATCTCTTCTTTTAATAAACAAATATTTAAATAAACATTTAAAAGTTTATTGGTAGTTTTTTTTAACTCTGATTTTGTGATACCACCAGTAACCAGCAAAGATAAATTACACTTATTTGTGCTTATTTGTTTTTAATGTTAAAGTTTATCTTTGATTTCTTCAAGCATTTGATTACATTTCTAATCCTTAAGAAAAAAATCATGAATCAGGGATGAACATGTTGAAAAATTAATTGTGGTAATGTTGGAACAACTCTGTAAATACATTAACAGCTATTGAATTGTACACTTTAAATGGGTGAATTGCTTGGCATTTGAATATCTTAATAAAGCTGCTTTTTTAAAGGAAATAAGCTAAAGCAAATATGGCAAAACGTTAGCATTGCTTATGTTTGGACGCCAGCTCTATTGGTTTCTATTACATATTTACAGGTTTTATATGGTTAAAATATTTCATAACAAAGCTATTTAATGGAAGAAAATAAAGCAACGTGTTTGGGGGGGGACGGGGATTACAAATCAGAATTTATTAACCAGAACGTCCTATTCTCTAATCATGTTAACTAGCAGAAAATGTATCTTTCCATTTGAGACAGTAATAATCATCCTTAAGATTTATGTTAAAGCCTTGTTATTCTCACTTCACACATACACACATTTAAAATGTCCTATTTATTGTGATCTTAAGTGCCAGGTAGTTTTTTTTGGTCATCTGAATTTTAATGTGATCGGAAACTATTAAACCCTTTTTTATTTATTTTTCCATTCCTTTGTATCACATAAAAAAGCTGAGGAATGTATTTCCTTGTATATATTTCATGTGGGAAGAGGAAATATATATTTTGGAATGTAAAATTCAAATTCAGTGTTTTACGTGTGCAAAATCATGATGCTTAAATGTTTTACAAGTTGAAGTGTAAATAGCCATCTAATAACTTACACAACTTTTTAAAATAATATGTTAAAGAATTGCTGTCATAATTCTTAAATAAGAATACAGTTTATTCTTTCTTTCACTGAAAAGAAAAAAATGAATTATAATTGTCATATTAAGAATTCTTTCTTCAATAATGATTTGTTCTTCAAGAGAAACAAGAATAAAGAGAAACAAGATTTAATTAATTAATCTAAAATTAATTTTGTGAAAGACAAACCCTTGCAAAATACCTACTTTATTATGGTTTCTATACTTGTTGTCCTTCTCTGTCTTAACTGCATCATCATTTCTGGGGAAAATACTTGAATATGTGGTTTTTGAAAATTATCCCAGTGGACTCTCAAATAATCGCTGCCCAAGAACCACTGATATACGGTGAGAATACCAAACCAACTGAAAATCTAGATAAAATGTTTCATTTAGTGTGATATAACACCTAAGATTTATTAAATTTCTCAGTTATTCCTAGGTTTTGTCTTGATTTGTTTCTGAGTTATTCTAATAGTTAATCTTTTCTGTAGTATCTAGCACCTGAAGTAATCAGAAAACAGCCGTATGACAACACTGTGGATTGGTGGTGCCTTGGCGCTGTTCTGTATGAGATGCTCTATGGATTGGTATGTGTTTCTACTCTGTCATTATGATTCCAGTACATTGTAATTGATTTGAGTTTCTCTTTTGCCTTTCAGTAATCTTGTAGATGCTTGATAACTAGATAACACTAACAGAACAGTAGTAACCTGGTTAAATGAATCCAGAACCACATTAGGGGTATGCACAAAAACAAAACCTGTCATTTTGTTACTAATTTTTTAGAGTTATTTCTCTGCCACACTAATCACTACTTCAAATATTCTCATCCCACTAGCATTTTTTAGAAATAGATACCTAGTTATAACATTAAAATTACCCACTTTCATTCAGTTTACTGTGGCTATTCTGCCTAATTTCAAATTTTCTTAATTTCAAAAAGATGGAAAGAAAAAGATTTTATTTATCAGAAGATAATAATACCTTTTGGATTTTGCCTTGTATTTTGTTTTCATAGGATTTAATTAGGATACTGGTTCTCTGCTTTTTTTTTTTTTTTTTAATCACCAGGAGTCCTTTATTTCCTTTACTATAAACACCATGTCTTGAAGATTTCATTGGAAAAAAAGTGATGTTTACTATGTAATCACTTTCCCCAGTTTTTATTAATTAAAGACATTATCAGCCAAAGCTTCTGATTAACAAGTCAAGTTGTTTTACTACATTGAGTTAATATCGTTTCAACCAGAACAAACAACTTAGGCGTTTTAGTTAGTTTACATATCCTTGTAGAAATAATGTATGTTTTTCTTTAGGCTTTTTAAAACATTCAGAAGTTTTTAGGTTCTTTTTGTGGTCCTGTGAGTGGCCAGCAGCCTCATGCTGGGAACCATGCACTCGATGCTGCATGGTTGCATCATGGCCCTCGATGCTGCCCTCACGAAACCAAGCCCACCATCACTGAGACCTGAGCTGGACGTGGTTTTTCTGTTTGCTGTGTGTGAGTGTGTGTGTCCTCTAAAAACAGGGGTGATGAAATTCAATCCCTGAGGTATGTTTTAGAGAATTTGTCTCATGTTGTTGACTTTGAATGATAGATGCCTATGGCAGCCAACACTCTCTTTGCCCTTGACTACAGTCCGCTTGTTAAAAAGACCCAGTTTTGCTGTGTTAATACAGGGAGCTTATAGTTTATTCACATTGTTACTAATACAACATTATAAAGCAATTATACTCCAATTGAAAAAAAAAAAAGACCTAGTTTTCTGGTTATGCTGGTAACTTAGAAGACCTGCTAACCACGTTATATCTTACATTCTTTAAGTGTTGAGTGTTTCTCATCCTGATATTTTCATATCCTTTTAATTTCTTTAGAAGTCTTGGAGAGTATAAAATATCATTGCATGTAAAATGCAACTGACTCAATAGGGAATATTTGAATCACATACTTCATTAATCAGGCTTATATTAATGATTCAGAAATAAAGTTAGATTTTAAAAACTGAAAAATGAAGTTTTTCTTTCCTGTACAAAAGGGAAAAAAAAATGACAAGCCTGTAACTTCTTTAAGTTTAAAAATTATTTTTCCTTTAAAACTTTTAACTCAGTAATGAACTTGCCAATCCTCACGTTGAAGCTGTACCTTGGGTCTTCAAGCTGTTACAGCAGCAGGACACTGCCACTGCCACAAGTTCTTAGGAAGAACACTTTCTAGAAATCCGTTTTAATTAGTATATTACTGTGTCTCAAGAAATCATTTAATGTTTGCCCTGTGTCAAATCTCTGTTTCTAATAATTCTGTCATTATGTCTTATGGTGAAGTTGGAGGTGGTTTTCTTTAAAACAGTTATTATTACAACTTTTATGCAGTTCACACCTGTCTGCCCAGTGTTAGTGAATAAACCAGCCCTTATTCATTCGGTGACCATGTATTAAACTCTACAGTGTGCTGACTTTTAAAAGTTCTTCCCATGGGAGGCCTTACTGCAAGGGTACACAGGCCCAGAGATGCCAGTGGTTTTTTGCAGCTGCTGGACACAGACTGCTCTCTTTAGGTCAGGGCCAAATCTAACAATTTTAACCCCATTTGTGCATAGTTCAATTAATACTAACTTTCTTTATCTATCTTTTTTTTTTTTAAGCCTCCTTTTTATTGCCGAGACGTGGCTGAAATGTATGACAATATTCTTCACAAGCCTCTAAATTTGAGGCCAGGAGTGAGCCTCACTGCCTGGTCCATTCTGGAAGAACTCCTAGAAAAAGACAGGCAAAATCGACTCGGTGCCAAAGAAGACTTTGTATGTACATCTTTCTCAGTACCCTCTTTATTTATTTATCATTTGAAGAAAAATCTTTCTTTTATGTAGTATTTGGTGGGATGAATACAGTTCCTATAGAATAGTACCATGAAAAAGAAGCATGTGTGTCCCAAAAATTTTCACCAGGGTTTACATGAAACTGTACAGTGTATAAAACTTCTTCACATGCAGTTTTTTCATTTGACCTTCAGAATAATTTGATCCTGTCTTTTTCATCCTCCATGTCCAGCTTTCATATCCTATTATTTATTTGACTTCATTTTTTAGCATTTTTGCTCCTCCCTTCTTCCTAAATAAATAGTATGTGGCTTGCATTTTTTGATTGCCTGAACTTTTAGCTCATTTTGTTTAGGAAGAATTTAAGTGCCTCTTGACTGCATGAGGTAGTACCTTTTGCTTGAATTATCATTCAGTGACTTTTCTTTTTCCTGAGAATGTAAATGTGACACCTCCTTGAAAAAATTATGGGATCTGCAGGGGTTTTTTCTTTTTTGTTTTTCACTTCAAATCAGGATAATTGCTAGCAAAGTTACTGGTGTTACATTAGTGAATTCATGAATTACTGAGGAACATGAATTTTAAATTCATTAAAAGTTCTCAGGAATTCTTGAGGGCTGTTTGTCAGTCTTGAACTTGAGCTGTGAATAGTGAACTCCCTGGTGGAGTGCAGGACTTGGGCTCCAGAGTCCACTGTTTCAGGGAGCCTTGCTAATGCTCCCTCCCTCCTTGTACCTCAGTCCTTTTGTTGAATTCACTGGCAGAAATGGAACCCTGGATGAATCAATCCATCTGCCATCCCTTGACTGGTGGACGGTGCTGACGGAAGTTACACAACTGAGAATATTAGAAGCACTGTGAAGTCTAGTCATTAGTCTCTTGGATGCTTCTCCAGCTGATGCTCCTGCTCTCTGTAGTGACTATTTTAGACCTTCTCTCCAAATTTCTGAGCTTCACTGGTGGCTCAGATGGTAAAGAATCTGCTTACAATGCAGGAGACCCAGGTTCAATCCCTTGAGTCAGGAAGATCCCCTGGAGAAGGGAATGGCTACCCACTCCAGCATTCTTGCCAAGGTTTTATGTTCCTTTCCTTCTTCACTTTTAGCAGATGCTGTTGCCTCCTGTTTTATAGCGAAACTAGAATCAGCAGAGACGACTCCTCACGTAGACCCAGTGTTGTACAGCCCATTCACCTCTTGAGCTCCTCTGTGTGTGACAGTCCCCATCATTTTTATACTGCAGGCATACTGGGCTCTTGTTTTCTTGACCAAACTAATCTCTCTGCCACCTCTGGCCCTTTGTATGCCGCCTGGAATATTCTCCCCTCATTCTTTTTTGTCTGGCTCCTTCTTACTGATCTTCCAGAACTCTGGTCAGATATCACTTCCCTTGAGAAGCAGGATAGGGATCCTACTTCTTATACACTTGGTGGCTCCTTGTAGGAGAAAAAGTGGAATGGGTATGAGTACTTTGCCAGGTTTCAACAGTAGTAAGCCGGAGTGGAATTGTTTTTGATAGTAGAGCTTGTCACCTGAATTTTAGCTCAGCCTCACCATGTAAAAGTCTCATTCGACATCTTTATCTCCACATTCAGTAGTAATAATAATTCTTTGTATCTAGGTTGTACTTTATTCCTTTCATACCATTTTTATTTCCATATTTTCCAGTGATTCTTACAACAACCTATGAAATATATAGGGCAGAAATGTTAACCTTACTTTACCTGTGAGGAAACAATGACTTGAAGAGGACATAACTTAAGTTGGTCATTCTGAGTTAACTCTCCCACGCCTCCTCTGGGCATCTTTCCACTACACTGTTTTGCCATGTTGAATGACATGAACATGTGCCTAGAAAGAACTTTGGAAGGAGTAGGACCAAGTGGGAATGGTTTGGCATCCTAAAATTCTTCAGTGAGTACTTGGTATATTTTTTAGCATTAGTAAATAATAAATCTGTTTCTTTACTATTCTAGCTTGAAATTCAGAATCATCCCTTTTTTGAGTCACTCAGCTGGACTGATCTTGTGCAGAAGAAGATTCCACCACCGTTTAATCCTAATGTGGTAAGGTTACATCCAAGTCTTTCTTCTAAATAGTGAAGTGTGGGACCATAGCTCCTCATAATTTTAGGACTAGATCTCAAAATCTAACCTGAATAAAACTGAATCAGTGCTGAAATATTTATGAAACAAGTCAAGTACAACTGGTAACTTCACGATGATTCCTAAGATTTTAGTTACATTAGATTGATACAAATATCTTCCAGCCCAGTATCTGTGTTTTCTTTACAGCATGTGTGAAAAAGGAAGGAGCAGAATAGGTTAAAAAAATGCAAATTAAAGTGACCATGAAGTATCAAATTCATATCTATTAAAAAAAATTTTTAAGTAACACTAATGCACTTTTTCCTAGATTGATATAAAACCAGCTACAGTCAAGCATTATTAATGATGATGTAAATTGTTACATCCTATTTGTAAAACAGTAAGACAGTATTATAAAAATGCTTATGTTAGCTTGACTTGTTATATCTACTGATGGAAACATTTTACTTAAAGGATTAACAGTGTTGAAATGTTTGGAAATAAATATATAATGATAGGGAGATTATTAATAAATTATGAGAAGGCCAATAGTGATGTTACTAATGATAGTTTCCTATGTGTAGGCATATTATACTTCTTATGCATTACAGTATGTAATTTATGTGTCAAATAAGCTGCCAAGTTACTGCTATTACTGTTCTTACTATACATGTTTGATAAATGAAGAAATGTAAACTCAGAGATGTCATGTAGCTGGTTAAAAGCAGTAGAGCTGGGATTCAAAGCTGTGCCTGATTGAAGGTCATTATTCCTTCTATGCTCTTGAACATGGACAAAAGACACAAAATAAGCAATTACAGAAAACTAAATACAGATGGTTTTTAAATGTATGAGAAGATGTTCAAACTCACTAACATTTAAGGAAAGCAAAATAAAACCCTAACATGTTACTTTTTTTCACCTAACAGATAAGCAAAGATTAAAAAATTAGCCCCTATACTGTCCTCAATACTAGTGTCTTTTACTCAAGCCTGACAACAATCCTATGAAATAGTGCTCTTGTTTTCCACATCTGTTAATACAGATGTATTAACTTAGGCCCAAAAAGGTTAAATCACTTGCGAAAGTTTAAAATTAAAATTGTAGAAGTAGAACTTGAGCTTAGGTGCTTTGAAAAGAGTCCTTTCTCGCTCTTAACATGAGCCATGCTGTATTATCCCTCTCAGTACTAGCCATGAACCATCAGGGTATCATAAAATATAATGTCAAGTGAAGGAACATTTGTCATCATTTATTGAGCACCTTCTATGTGTCAGATTTGGGGAATTTTATGTATTAATGCATCTAGTCCTCACAATAACCGTAACAGGTTTATGGTAGTATTTTTATTTTACAGAGAAAGAAGAAACAAGCTCGCAGAGATAGGTTAGTTTATGTAAGGAAGTATAGCTAGCAGCCTTCATAGCCAGTATTCAGAGTCCAGAGTCTTGTTCCAGAGTCCATGCTTCTAGGGTTATAAATGAGAATTTGATGACTTTTATATACATACATGAATATAATTTTTAGCATTCTTTCTCCTCTGTTGGAGAATCTCTCATGTGGAAGGATCTAGCATCCTGGATTTCCCTGGTCTCTGCTCTGCTTGTTTGTAGACCTGCTGGGCTAACTCTATCCTTGACCTCCATATCTGCTCGGAATCCATTTACCTTGGTTGGAGTTGGTGACTTGGACGTTTTAAGGATTCCCTTCCTCAGAGTGGAAGATAACCCAGAGTTTCAGGGATGGGCTTGAAGAGTAAACCATCTGAGTTTTTATCCCAATTTTGATCTGTAAATACATTGGAAGGAAAGAGTCCATTAGCTTGTATTATCAGCTTCCTGAAGGAAGGTTAACCACTGCCTTTGACCCTAAGTAGTCACAATACTTCACTTCCCAGATTCCAGTCCCCTTAGGTCTCCAGAACTAAGGGTGTCACAGCCAGATGTTGAATGAATGACCTCTGTAGAATCACCTTTCACAATTTTACTTAATACTCATTTCTTCATCAAAAGGCATCAGCCTCCCCAGAATTGAGAAACTGGATGGACAGGCATTTTATGGAAGAGCAGATGCAAAATGCTCTCTTGAAAACCTCCCTGAGCCCCTTTTTAAACTTAGAGGTGATGATGGGTAGAGAGTAAGCAGGTCAGTTACAGGACCTGAGAATCACGTTAACAGAGGCAAGGACTCTGTTATACTGGCCTTCTTCACCCTTCTCTCTCCTCCCCCTACTGAACAAAGAGAACCTTAACTGTGAGAAGGGCATGAATAATGAAAGTCAAAAAGGAAAAAGCAGGAAATGTTTCAAAGACATGATGGAGTAGGAAGACATCTAAACTTGCCAGGAATAAACAGACAGATTCTAAAGGGGGCTTTAACCGGTGACTACATCAATGGGGAAAAAAGATATGGTGAATAATGGTATGCTTTTCGATGTTTTAGGTGGGACCGGATGATATCAGGAACTTTGATGCAGTGTTTACAGAAGAAACGGTTCCGTATTCTGTCTGTGTGTCTTCTGACTATTCCATAGTGAACGCCAGTGTACTGGAGGCAGATGATGCCTTTGTTGGTTTCTCTTACGCGCCTCCTTCAGAAGACTTATTTTTGTGAACAGTCTGCCCTCCAGAAACCGTTAAGCAAATATAAGCCTACAGATGAGACAGAAACTCCTGTTTGTGTGAATATATTCAAATATGTTTAACTAGTGCCTCATTTTTACATGTAATGTTTAAAACTACGAAAAATGTATTTTCTGCTGTATGCAAGAAAATAGGGCATTTCAAAGAGCTAAGTTTTGGATTAAAATTTGTATTCTTGTTTATTAAGCTTATTTTTAAACAAATTTTAAAAGCTGTTGTTCTTAGCACTAACCTATTTTTTAAAAAAAAAAATTTTTTGCTAATGACTGTTTTTTTCCCCTCTAGGTTTACACTAGCACCTACCCAAGATCGGCTGTCTTTTCAGCAATCTGTTTCAGTTCAGTTAACGTATATTAATGCCTTTGTAGCTCTCTACTTTTTTTTACCTTTGTTCTCTGATCACAGCTATGCAATTGGTACATGGTTGTTTAAGAAAAAACCATATCTTTCCATAATGAATCACTGACATAATCATTCCTTGGTAGGATTAAAATATAAAAGCATAGTTAATTCATTGGCTGCTAGCTGATGCTTTGGATAACTGTTCATTCTACAGATCAAAATAAGAAGTAACGAGGAAATTCTATGTTTCTGAAATACCAGTTCAAATTTGTGAATTATTTTTCCTCTGGAGGAAAAGTGAAAGTTTTAATAGTTAGAAAATTTAAATATTCCCAAAGATCTGAAGGGAAATAAAGTAACTGCTGGATTTTTTTTTTAGGTGGTGCCAAAAATGAATGTCTCTGTTTCATGTATTTATATTACCAATACATTCTATTTATGTTCTTTTTGGTCTTTTGAATATTTAATATATTGTTAAGTAGGTCTAAATCTTGGTATTTGCTTTTGCAAATAGCTGTTCAAAGCTGTCTTCCTAATTGGTTGATAAGTAACAAGAATATTGCACTGTCTGTTTACCTAATTGGGAATTAAAATAATAGCAAATTATGGGTCAGTATAAATCTATACAGATTTACTACAGTGTAACAAAAGTTAAAAGTAATTTAGGCAGATACATAGTATCTTATTTATCTTAGAAAAAGTACAGGAAATTGACCTCTAAAATCATACTAAAAACCAACTTGTGTACTTGTAAAAAAGGAGTAGCTACAGAAAACTAAAAATTGTGCTTACCTTGGGGTTCTGATTCTTAGAGATTTTTCAAGTCTTGTAAGAAACTGTGAAAGAGTTCACTGACACAGTTTTGATGCCTCAAGAACAAGCGTTCTTTCATGTAATTTTCTCTTGAGAAAGAAATTATAGAATTCCCTTTAGCTTAAAATTTTTCAGCAGAAGTGGGGACGGGAGAGTGTACTTTTGTTAGATTAGTAATATTTGCATCCAATACACTGAATCTTCCTTTAGAGGTAAGACTTTAATAGCAACACTGTAAATATTTGGTTTATTTGGCACTACTGTAAGTTCTGCTTTTATACAAAGCTCTTTGCTTATTGTAAAGCAAAATAAAAACTGTAGTTTCTTGTATGATTTTTTTTACTCAGCCGTTCCTTAAACTGCCAGAAATTAAAGTGCAATATTGTTTGTTTTTAACAACAGATTTTAAATAGAATATTGATGTTTCTTGGGTCACAAGAAATACAAATCTTACAAGTATAATAAAAACTAGCAAAAAGATTAATGATCATCTAATGCCTGCCATTATTTTAAAATTGGTGATGGTTACAATAATCATTGCAAACAGTAATTATTCATATATGTAAGGGAGAGAAGTATAACATTTTAAATATTTGGGCCTACACAGAAATTACTAGATTATCACAGGCTGATATGTTTAATATTCAGTGAGCAAAATCTCAAGTTTCAAGATTATCTTTTTTCTCAGAGCATGCTAAGTCTTTTAGAAAATGTATGCCATTTGAATAGTTGAACTATTTCACGGTTATTGCCAAAATAAACTCAAAAGTTGAAGAAACCCCAACATTCTTCATGTTATACATATCTCTGATTTTATTACATATGGTGGTAGTGTGTAGAGCTTCAGAACCTTTGTCATGTTACAGCACAGACTGAAAAATTACAGAATTTGGCACACCCACAGGGAGGTGTTGACTGACATAGATACTGGCAACAAGTACTCTGCTCAAAAGTTTTCTATGCCAAAATAATTTTTGAACTTAGGAGCCAGCAAACACTGTCGGGATATAATTTCAGCAATGATAAATATTTGAAAAGTGATTTAAATATTTGTAATATTTATCACTATAAAATTTTATCACTATAAAAATTTACCATTACCAATCTCTTTTAGCATACGTGTAACTTTTGTAGTGATTTATCCATAGACGTACAGACCTTTACACAGATATTTTACGACTCATTCTTTTGTATATCACATTCTGTATGAAAAGTGGGAGTAGGTATATAGGAATGTTTTTGGTAGTGCCGGAATGATTGTTAATGAAGTGTGTTAAAATTAATAACTTATTTCCTCGTGTATGTAGTTTGGAAGTTAGCTGTTTTTTGAAGTGGGATTTTCTGCCACTTAACCTGTAATAGCAGTTTTTACTTTTACTTATATGATAGAAATAAAAGTTAAGTCATTATTCTACCATCTTTAGTATTTCAGCCATTGTACCACATTACTGATAAGTGAATCAGGAATTTCGACCAAAGGGAAAGTGGGGAAGAGACAGAAACAGCATCACCTAAGCAATGCAAGTGTACAGGAATGTGTGGTAGTAACTTCTCTTTTCCCAGTTCCACATGTAAGGAGCTTAAAAGTTGCCTAATTAAAAAGCTGAGCTGACTGAAACATCAACAGCTTTTGTTGGATGCACATGACAGTGGAAGACACAGGGCAAACTGCTGCCGCTAAGACTGGAGAGACAGATGGCTGAGTATAAAGAGCTGTGGTTTACTGGAGCAGACAACCCCTGCAGGAGGCACTGCAGGTGTGGCAAAACTTATATAACAAATGCTAGATACTACATGCACAACTTTTTGAGAGTTCAAAAGTCCAGGGGAACCTGGTCACAGGGGTCCCCACAGTTTTGTGAGATTTACCTCCCAGGGCTCAACCAACTTCTTACAAATACTAAGAAACATTTCCTTGTACTTCCAGTATGAGGAGGGAAAAGGAACCATTTTCAAATATGCCAGAGCACTGTATTCTTAACAAGGCTTGCTCTCAGAAGAAACTAGTTAATCTGAACCTGACCCACAGCAGTTTTATCAGAGCCTAACTGATGGAAGGGAAGTACCCAAGTCCAGTCCATTCTAGCAATTCTGTCCCACTGAAGGGGTGGAAGTGGGAGGGGAGGAAACAGAAACACACTCAGTCTGTCGAACAACCACGAAAGATGCGACTTACGTGTAATGAGAATACCAGAAGGAGAGAAAAAGGAGTAGAAGAAATATTTGAAGTAATATGACAGAATTTCTTCAAATTAATGTCAGACACCAAATCACAGTTCCAGGAAGCTCAGAGAACACCAGAATCAATGTAAAAACCACAAAACAAAACTATACCTAGGCATAAATTAGGGACAAAAAATAGTAAACCAGAGGAAACAAAGAATTACATGTGACTTCTCCTCAGGAACTATGATAGCAAGAAGAGAGTGAAGAGAGGAAAAAGCCCACCAGCTTGGTAAAGGAGAAATACTTTCTCAGACAAACGAAAACTGAGGTAATTTGTTGCCAGTAGACTTGCCTTCCAAGAAAGGTTAATAGAAGTTCTTTAAAGAGAAGAAGGGCTTCCCTGGTGGCTCAGATGGTAAATAATCTGCCTGCATTGCAAGAGACCCAGGTTTCATCCCTGGGTCAGGAAGATCCCCTGGAGAAGGAAATGGCAACCCACTTCAGTATTCCTGCCTAGAGAATTCCAAGGTCAAAGGAGCCTGATGGATTACAGTTCATGGGGTTGCAAAGAGCTGAACGCAACTGAGTGACTAACACTTTCAGAGAGAAGGAAAATTATATAATTCAGAAACTCAGATCTATGTAAAGGAAGAGCATCCAAGAAGGAATAAGTGAAGGTAAAATAAAAACTTATTTTTCTTCTTAATTGATCTAAGAATTAAGTTTGTTTGAAATAATAATGTATTAGAGTATGTATATAATGTATAAATATGCTTACTCATACTTTTACATAAGTAAAACATGGTATCATCATACAAGGGATGAGAGGGAGAGAGTAAGATTAGTTTGTTATAAAGTATTTGCACTAAGGTACTTCACTATACTGTGAAGCCATTAATGTTCTTTGAAAGTGGGCTTTGATTCGTTGTAGATATATATTACAAACTCTAGGAGAATCAATTTAAAAAAAAGGGGAAAAGTATAACATGCTTAGAAAAGAGAAAGTAGAATGAGTTAAAACCACGAAAGGCAAAAAAAGAAGACAAAAGTAGGAGCTAGGAAATGGAAAATAGTGACAAATGTGATAGATATTAATCCAACTATATCAATAATCACTCTGAACATCAGTGGTCTTAAGTGCACCAATTAAAAGATTTTTTTCAGAGTGGATCAAAAATCAAGACCTGACTATATGTTGTTTGTAAGAAATCCACTTTAAATATAAAGACATACAGATTAAAAGTAAATAAATAGATGGAGAAAATATATAGCATGCTAATACTAATCAGAGGAAAGGAGAAGTAGCTATATTAATTTCAGAGGAGACTTAAGAGAAAGGCAAGTTACCAGGAATAAAGAAGGACATTACATAATTAATGATAAGTCAATTTTTCAAGACATAGCAACCCTTAATATGTGTGTACCTAACGGAGTGTAAAACTACATTAGACAAAAATTGACAAAACTGAGGAGTGATAAATGAATTCACCATCATAGTTGGAGATTTCAACAGTCCTCTTTCAGAAATGGACGGGTCCAGCAGACAGAAGTCTGTGAGGACTGAGTTGAACTCAACACCACCCATCAACTGGATATGATTGACATCTATAGACTGCTTCATCCAAAAATAGCAGATACACTTTCTTCTCAAGTTCACATGGAACATTCACCAAGATAGGTCAAATCATGGACCATAAAAAACAGTTAATAACCAAACTGAAAAGTATAGAAATTATATCATGTCTGCTCTAAAACCATAACGGAACAAAGCTAGAAATCAATAACAAATATGACTGAAAAGTCCCCAAATACATGAAGATTAAATAACATATAAATAACACATAGGTCAAAGAAGAAATATCAAGAGAAATTTTAAAATACTTTGAACTAAATGAAAAGGAAAACAATTATCAAAATTTGTAGATAAGAGAAAACAGTGCTTGGAGATAATTGCTTGAATTGATATAATTCAACATATCATTGAATGCATATATTAGGAAGAAAGATCTAAAAATAAGTTTCTACCTAAAACTTGTTAACTTTTGCTCAATTTTGCTGTGAGAAAAACTGCTCAAAAATTTTTAAATCTTAAAAAAGGCATGACAGCAGGTCCTGTGTAGTTAGTTGCTGAAAGAGGCAAAAATGGAAGAGGGGATGAGAATGGAAAGGACTTTGATTTGCATAAAACAGTCTTTCACACCACCACTTTCGAGTTAAAAAATTAAAATGAACCAATCACTTACAAAGTATTTATCTTTATAAATCTTCCCAACAGATGCCCTATATGAGAGTACCTAAAAGTAAATGTTGCTTCTTGCAAAGCTTACTAGTTTTACACACTGGATATATACTTTAAATTTTCAACCTATTGGGAGGCTTCTAATTCTTAACCTGCTGCTGAAATTTTGTTTGTGATGTTCAGTCATCTCCTAAAACAATAAAATGCTGTAAGTATTTACAACAGTGTAAATACTTTTGCATTGCATTATAAATACGTTGCAATCAGAAGTCAGAAATTTTGACTCTAGATATTTTCAGAGAATTTGCAACGGGCAGTAATGCACTGAATACTTAAAATTTTAAGTGCTTTTTCTGTCTAACATCCTTTAAAGGATGTACTAGATACATAAAAACCTATTGGAAGATTTTATTGGACTCGATTGATTTAAAACTCCATTATTACTTTGCATGGAAATGAATCATTACAGTTAACTGATTAACCAAAACTTATATATATAAATATATTAATAAATACCTTTCAGAAAAATCGATTCTACCTTAAAACAAGATCCATCAGCAGCCCACAGTCTAGTTCTTCTCATATAAAATAGTATTCATAACCACAGGATTTTAGTACAAGACAGTTTTAACAGACCTTTGCTGTTGCAGATTGATTTCTAATTCAGCAAAACATTTTCTTCACCTCATCACTCACATAGATGATATTCCCCCATAGGAACAAACTGTGGTGTTTTGTCAACCCTATTAAATATTGAAAGGAGTGGCTTCTATTACTTTTCCATGGAAAGTGGTCCAACCTTCCAACTCCTGGATACCCCCAACCCAATGAAATACAGCACAATTGATAACTGTTCAAAGTAGTACTAACAGGGAAGGACTCAGCACAAGCTTTGGTTTTTTGGTAACAGCTTTATTGAGATTTAATTCACATACCATAGAATTCACCCATTTAAAGTGTAAAATTCACTGGCTCTTAGTTTATTCAGAGATGTGCAACTATCACCACAATCAATTTTAGAACATTTTCATCACCTCAAAAAGAAACCCTGTATGGGTCAGTTCAGTTCACTCAGTCATGTCCAATTCTTTGCAACCCCATGGACCGCAGCATGCCAGGCTTCCCTGTCCATCGCCAACTCCTGCAGCTTGCTCAAACTCCTGTCCATCGAGTTGATGATGCCATGTCCAACCATCTCATCCTGTCGTCCCCTTCTCCCTCTCCACCTATAGGGGTAGATAAACAAAATGTGGTATATACATACAATAGAATATTATTCGGCCTTTAAAAGGAAGTTCTGATATGCTATGACGTAGATGAACCTTGAATACATTTTATTAAGTGAAATAAGCCAGTCACAACGGACAAACACTGTATTATTCCACTTATATGAGGTACCCAGAGTAGTCAAATTCATGGAGACAGAACCCAGCTTGCTCTCAGGGGCAGATGGGAAAGTAGAGAGCCAGGGAAATGGGGAGTTACTGTTTAAGGGGGACAGAGTTTCAATTTGGGAAGGTGAAAAAGTTCTGGAGGTGGATGGTGGTGAGGTTTCACAATGTGAATGTACTTGACACCAGTGAACTGTACACTTAAAAACTGTTAAAATGGTAAGTTTTATGTACATTACCAGTTTTTTAAAAAAAGTTATACCCATTAGCAGTCACTCTCCATTTCCCCTTAAGCCCCAGAAAAGCACTAATCTGTTGTCTCACTCTCAGATTTGTCATTTCTGAACATTTCACATAAATGGAATCTTAGAATATTTGGCCCTTCCTATGTAGCTTCTTTTGCTTTGCATAGTGTTTCCAAGGTTTATCAATATTTATCAATGTAGCACATTTTAATACTCATTCTTTTGAGTATTAAAAGTCAGTTCAGTTGAACTGACATTCTTTTGAACTGACAAATAACATCATGTTATATGGATATACCACATCTTATTTACCCATTTATCAGTTTCCACTTTTTGGCTATTGTACTACAAACATTCACATATTAAGTTCTTGTGTGAACATACATTTTACATTCTTTCTCATACTATCTATATAGAATATGTATAATATGTAATATGTGGCACGAAATTGTTGGGTTATATAGTAACGGTGGTCCTTTATCAGGGAATGTTTTCTGAATTGTCTACACCATTTTGCATTCCCACCAGGAGATTTTTATGTAGGCTTTTTAACAAACATGAACATCCTTGGCCTGTGAAAACCAACGTTTTTTTATCCATCTTTCTCTCTGTTCTTTGCCTCACAAGGAGTGAACAAGAGCCATTCTATTAAAGAGGATGGAGCGCAGGTCAGACTAATTGCCCTGGTAACTAGAAGGGACAACCCCAGCAGGCTCTGCGCGACCAACGGCCCAGAGGTGCGCGCATGCGCTCGAGGACATCGCTGGCTTCCGGGCTCCAGGTGGCGCACAACAGGAGAAGTTCGGTGGGTAGAAGGGTGTCACGCTCTGCTGGGCTGGGGTCCACAGTGCTGGAGGTTGCCTCTGTGGGTGGAAGAGGTCCTGGAGCTCAGGGTGTGAGGCCGGACTTGCTTCCATCCGCTTTGTGAGGTTTTTTTCTTGCTGACTCGGTTGAGAGAGGAGACCCGACCTGCGCCAGTTTCTAGTGAACCAACACTTGGGTTCTTTAGACTGTGAGGAGACATGTCAAATTTTATCCTGGTTCACTTATTTAATGCTTTCCCAAAGGGTTCCATGTCTTTTTCTCCACTGTCCGCTTCCTTGATAATGCTGATACTCCAGGACCTCCGCTCTACACCAGTGATACCCAGAGCGTTATCTCTGGTCTTTTTAAAATTACTGAAGGCCAACAAGCCCTGGTGTATGTCACCCTAATTCTTCTGTCTGGACGCCCTCAGAACCGGTCAAAGTCAGCATATCTGAAATGAATTTCACCTTATCATTTCCCTACCCTTCTCCCGACTTCCGTATTCTATTAGAGCAACACCATCCACCCACACCCGTAGACCGGCGTGAAATTTTTAAAAGTCTAGAATCCATCCCCTCCATTCTCTTTCATTCCTAATGCCCTAGGTTGGGCTACGTATCTCCAAAGAGTAGAAACTGTTCATAGATAATTTCTCTATTCCAACTCCTCTTTCCACTCTGGCAGCAGGCACTGATGTCCAAAATATAAATCTGATCATATTACTCCTCTGTTAAAAACTTTGATGATTTCCCTTTGCCTGTATAATCATTATGGACTTACAAATTTTTCAGTCCTGTTGAACTTCACCCAAACATTTCATTATTAGCAGTCTCCCATCATTCGGCCTCCGAATTATGGTCTGATGAAACACAGATGGAACGTTCTGAACACAACACACGCTTTGAGATTGTTTTATCTAGTTTAGAGGCACTGAGAAATACTCTGAAGTTCCCCGCCTCCCGGCCCGTGCCTCTAGCCCCCTCGCCCCCCATGTAATAGCCAAAAGGACAGTCTCACTTTGGAAAATGAGCTGAACTCCAGGTAGCAGGGGTGTGGATTCAATAGTGTAGATGTGAAAATTGGGAGAAGGGAGATTACCTCTATCCTTGAAAAACTTTCTCTTCTCTTCACCTCTCCTCCAATTACTGAAATCTCACTTAACTCTCCTCCAGTTACTGAAATGTCACCTTTAAATGTCTATGACTCAACTATATTAATGGAGAAGGCAATGCAACCCACTCCAGTACTCTTGCCTAGAAAATCCCATGGACGGAGGAGCCTGGTAGGCTGCAGTCCATGGGGTCGCTAAGAGTCGGACACGACTGAAGTGACTTAGCAGCAGCAGCAGCAACTATATTAAATCAAAATGTCCTAAAACAATAGAAAATATTATTACCCCTACATGAGGAAGACCCCAAGTTTAGTGAACTCTTTCATATACAGTTCCTTCTGTGCTCTCTAGTACATTAATATTTCTCTTATAGCACATATATTGTACAGAATTTTAACTTTTTTACATGTCTGCTTTCCCTCACTGTACTCTTGGAACAATAAGAAACTTATTTTACTGATCTTTGTATCCCCAGTGCCTAGGACAGGATGATATCCATTAAATAGTAAATGGCCAATAAATATTTGATAATGAATAAATGTGATAGTCATTATTTTTTACTTCTCTGCATTGGCACCTCTTTGAAGGCAGAATTTGATCTTAATAATCTTATCCCTAGCACCTAACACAATTTTTGGCTTATATTGTTTCCAATTTTTGTTTGCTATCTTTAAATTAGTTTTATGTATTCCACTTTCATTGCTATGGTTTAATGTTTTATGTTGGTCACTGATACAAAATGTAAAGCCAGAATAGGCCTTATCATCTAATACAACGTCTTAATTTCCTACAGGTGAAGATACTTAGCCGGGAGAGGTCGAGTGACTTCCCCACAGCAACTAGAAAACACTGGATTTAGAACCAGGTTTTCAGATCTCTTAGGCTAGAACCTCATTATCTACTATTTTTTTCAACAAGTGTATTTTGGTATACGTACTCTGTAAAGAGACACTTGGGGATCCTGTTCTTAAATTTGCAATCTTGTGAGGAATTTCATAACCTAGTGTTGAATAAAATATCATTTGGCAAAAAGAAGCTGAAGTGTGGTTTCCCTTTGGGTGGGATTTTTCTGCACTGCTCGGCTTGTGGGATCTCAGTTCCCTGGCCAGGGATTAAACCTGGGTCAAGGCAGTGAAAGCTCAGAATCCTAACCACTAGGCTGCTAGAGAACTCCTAGGAATTTTTTTAAGTTGGAAATTTTACCTCATTTTATTTCACTTTCAGTTTTACCTTTAATAGTGTTCAGTTCAGTTCGGTCTCTCAGTCGTGTCCGACTCTTTGTGACCCCACGAACTGCAGCACGCCAGGCCTCCCTCTCCATCACCAACTCCCGGAGTCCACCCTAACCCATGTCCATTGAGTTGGTGATGCCATCCAACCATCTCATCCTCTGTCGTCCCCTTCTCCTCCTGCCCTCAATCTTTCCCAGCATCAGGGTCTTTTCCAATGAGTCAGCTCTTTGCATCAGGTAGCCAAAGTATTGGAGTTTCAGCTTCAACATCAGTCCTTCCAATGAACACTCAGGACTGATCTCCTTTAGGATGGACTGGTTGGATCTCCTTGCAGTCCAAGGGACTCTCAAGAGTCTTCTCCAGCACCACAGTTCAAAAGCATCAATTCTTCGGTGCTCAACTTTCTTTATAGTTTAACTCTCACATCCATACATGACCACTGGAAAAACCATAGCCTTGACTAGATGGACCTTTGTTGGCAAAGTAGTGTCTCTGCTTTTTAATATGCTGTCTAGGTTGGTCATAACTTTCCTTCCAAGGAGTAAGCGTCTTTTACTTTCATGGCTGCAATCACCATCTGCAGTGATTTTGGAACCCAGAAAAATAAAGTCAGCCACTGTTCCCACTGTTTCCCCATCTGTTTGCCATGAAGTGATGGGACCAGATGCCATGATCTTAGTTTTCTGAATGTTGAGCTTTAAGCTAACTTTTTCACCCTCCTCTTTCACTTTCATCACGAGGCTCTTTAGTTCCTCTTTACTTTCTGCCATAAGGGTGGTGTTATCTGCATATCTGAGGTTATTGATATTTCTGCCAGCAATCTTGATTCCAGCTTATGCTTCGTCCAGCCCAGCATTTCTCATGATGTACTCTGCATATAAGTTAAATAAGTAGGGTGACAATATACACCCTATATTCAATATACAGCCGTTAATAGTGTAAACAGTTTTATTTTATATCCTTAAATGTAAATTTTATTTTATTTCTAGGTATTCTCATATTTTCTATGAGTATCAGTCTCTGTAGTCTTCACCAGCACTTGTGATTTAAGCAGTTAGTAAAAGAGAAGAATCAGTAACTAGAAGAAAATGTCAAATCTAAAAATGAAAGAGGCAGCCCTTATCTATCTTGACAGAAGTGGAGGCCTCCAGAAGTTCATAGATGATTGCAAATGCTACAATGGTATGTTCAGCAAAAGTGACTTTATTTTAGAAACTTTAAAATAAAGTCCTACATATAACTAACTTCATTTTAAAATTTGTGTATTTTTACAGATTCAAAACAAAGTTATGCTGTCTATCGATTCAATGTTTTAATAAATCCCTCTGATGTTGTTGAATTGGATGCTGAACTTGGAAATCACATTTTACACCAGCCTTTAAAAGCTGCTCAAGTTTTTCAATCAGTAAGTTAGAGAAAGAAATAATTTTATGCCACGTGGAATCTTCCATAACTTCTTTGGTTTTCTTGTTTGAAATCACAGGTCTGTTATATTGCTATTAAGACTCTCTCACTAATTGGACAGTTGCAGACTGAAACTCAAGTAAGTTTTAGTTAAATTTAACAAAGAAAACTAAGGTTCAGTACTTTAAGGATAACTTGTAAATAAATATTTTTATATTAAAATATATTTTTTATTAAAACATTTTTTCAAAGTTTGGTGGGCTACATACACATCTTTACTTCCTGCATTATCACTTATAACATTAAACATTTTAATAATGAAACATGTCAAACATACCCTAAAATAAAGAGAATAATACAATGAACCTCCATATTATCTATTGCTCAGATTTAATAGTTTGCAATATTTTACCATACCTACATCATCAGTTTTTTTCTGAAATATTTTAAGGCAAATCTTTAACATACATTTGATATTTCACCCCTACATACTTCCATATGTATCAACCTCTAAAAATTGTGGACATATTTCTTTTATAACCACAATGACACTGTTACCCCTTACAAAAAAAACAGTAATTTCTTAGTATCATCTAATATCCTGTCCAGCCCAGATTTAAATTTGCCCAGTTGGGATTCTCAAGAATCTCTCACAGCTGATTTGTACAAGTCAAGATCAAAACAAGGTGTACACATTATAACTGGTTCTTATATCTTACTATGTCTTTTTTGATCTAGAGGCATTTCCTCCTCCTCCCTTTTTATGCCATTGAATTTTTGAAGAAGCTAGTTAGTTGTCCTGTAACATGTCTCATAATCTGGGCTTGTCTGATTATGTTCATGTAGTATTTAACTTATTCCATAGACCCCATATTTCTGAAAAATAGCAATTGCTTCTAAATATTATACTTGCTTAGATTCAAATTCAACTCATTTTGATAAGAATATATTACAGTGTCACATGTTTCATACTGCCCTACATTAGAAGTGCCCTCTCTGTTGTCCCACTGTTAGCAATGCCACAATTGGTCGGTGGCTGCAGATGATGTCAGTCTGACCCCTCCAAATCACAGTCTACCATCAGCTTTCACCTCAGTTTTTGCAGTCATTGATAATCATTGCCTGTGTGTGTGTTAGTCACTTAGTCGTGTCCAACTCTTTGCTACCCCATGGGCTGTAGCCTGCCAGGCTCCTCTGTCCATGGGATTCTCCAGGCAAGAAGACTGGAGCCAGTTGCCATTTCCTTCTCCAGGGGACCTTCCGGACCCAGGGATTGAACCTGGATCTCCTGAATCATTGCCTAGATTCCGTTATTTCATTAGGAGTTGCAAAATTATGATTTTCCAGATTTTAGAAAGCTTTCAATGTTTATTAGCTAAAATTATCCTGCAAGAGAAGTTTTTCTCTCATCAACTGTTTAATTACCTTGCAATATAATTTGTACAGGAAAAGCCAGAGAAATGTTTGATTCTTTCCATTTATAAACTTTCGGAGTGATGGGTTGAAATATAGCAGCCTCCAGTGATGACCAGTATTTTTTGTTTGTTTTTCCATTTTTAAATTATGAGGAGCTATTAATACATGAATTTTTAAATATATCTGATATGTTTCAGTGAATCTTTGTCATTTTTTTTGATGTTTATATTCTCTAACTTTGGTCACTGGGAGCTTCTTAAAGTTTGTTCTTATTTCTTTTTGATACATTTCATTAGTGTATTTTCTGCCCCAGACCTGAAACTAGCCATTTTTCCTAAGGAGCTCTGTTTCCTTTCAGTGAGAAATTATATTTAGAGATCTGGGCATTAGAAGTATTTATTGCTATGAGGTTGTCATTGTTTTGTAAATAAGTCTTTCAGGGAATGGTGGGGAAATGTGTATATATATATATATATGTATATTTTTTTAACTTTTCCGTGATTTTATTTTTCTTATTTTGATTGAAAGATAATTTCTTTACAGAATTTTGTTATTTTCTACAGAAATTGTATTTTTAAGAAAGATAATAGTTCATAATACTTTTAATTAAAATATCAGATTATGAGGATTTTGCATTTTAATTTTACATTTAAATATCTTTTCTCTTAATGCTCAAAAGATTGGTTCCTAATACTAACAAATCATTTATTTGACTTACCCTACAAATATATTTACTATATTGTAATGCAAGTCCAATTGGATCTGCACTTTTTATTAATACAATTTTTTGTGTTCTTATTAGATTAATATAGTGCTGAAGTTAACACATTTACCTCCTCTGCCAAGTTATTGTCTTGATCTTTGTGAGTTTCCACGTGATTATACATCTCAAAGATTTTATATGATGCAAGGAATTGTGATTGCAATGACAACTGTAACCAAATATACACAAGGTGCAAGATTTCTTTGTTCAGATGAAGCATGCCCTCTTTCAAAAGGTAAATATTAAAATGTAAAATCAAAATAATTTATAATTTAATCTTAAATCATGTTTATAATTAGTTGTGAAACGATCATAGCATAAAAAGAATGGGATAAAATTTGGTGTCTCCTAGGCTTCCCTGGAGAAGGCAATGGCACCCCACTCCAGTACTCTTGCCTGGAAAATCCCATGAACGGAGGAGCCTGGCGGGCTGCAGTCCATGGGGTCACTGAGTCGGACACGACTGAGCGACTCCACTTTCACTTTTCACTTTCATGCCCTGGAGAAGGAAATGGCAACCCACTCCAGTACTCTTGCCTGGAGAATCCCAGGGACGGGGGAGCCTGGTGGGCTGCCGTCTATGGGGTCGCACAGAGTCGGACACGACTGACGCGACCTAGCAGCAGCAGCAGCAGCAGCAGCAGCAGCAGCAGCAGCAGCAGCAGCAGCAGCAGCAGCAGCAGCAGCAGCAGCAGCAGCAGCAGCAGCAGCAGCAGGCTTCCCTGGTGGCTCAGATGGTAAAGAGACTGCCTGCAGTGTGGGAGACCTGGGTTCAATCCCTGGGTCAGGAAATTCCCCTGGAGAAGGAAATGGCAACCCACTCCAGTAAACTTGCTTGGAAAATCCCATGGACGGAGGAGCGTGGCAGGCTACAGTCCATGGGGTAGCAAAGAGTCTGACTTGACTGAGCAACTTCACTTTCACTTTCAGTGTTTATAAGGGCTTCCCTCATAGCTCAGCTGGTAAAGAATCCGCCCGCAGTGCGGAAGACCTGGGTTCGATCCCTGGGTTTGGAAGATCCCCTGGAGAAGGGAAAAGGCTACCCACTCCAGTATTCTGGCTTGAAGAAGTCCATGGACTATACAGTCCCTGGGATCGCAAAGAGTCAGACCCGACTGAGCAACTTTCACAATGTTTACAAGTCTACTTTGTATAACCTTGAAATTCATTCTTTCTTCCCCTCCTCTCCCCTATAATTTAATAGATGTACTTGTGTTGCTGAAGTACTTGTTCTCTCACACAATTTCGTGACTGTTCATGGTGTTCCCTCTCCTTGTAATGTCCTCTCTCAACCCTTTGGCTTAACTCCATTCAGTCTTTCTCCAGGACAGCTTTTTCATTCATCCTCACCTCTCATTGGGTTGGTTACCCCTCCTGTTTTCTCTCCGAACACTTTGTAGATGAATACTGCATGTTGAAATTGTCTGGTTTTGGTCACCACCTATTGAAATTGTATGTTTAAATATCCATAAAAACAGTGCCTTAGCACAGTGCCTGGCAAAAAATAGCCATTGAACTGCTGTGAACTCACATCCAAACCCAATTTAATTATATGTTGAATTAGATTCATTTTAAAGGATTGAAAATAGAAAGCTAAATCTGAAGGCAAATTTAGCTTAACTCTGTTTTCTTTCAGGATTTCAGTATATAAGAGTGCATGTACCTGGTGCTACCGAATCTGCAACAGTAAGAAATGACTTTTTGTGTAATCTATGTTCATCTTCACTTCAAGAAGACAGAAAATTTAGAGTACTTGGTGGTAAAATGCATTTATGTTTTATAATTATAATTTTTAAAATAATGTCTGATATTTTAATGTAGAAATTAAATTGAATATATATCCTAATAACTAATTCTTTTTTGCTCTTTGCATTCAGATAAACAGATAGTTGAAATAATTACTGCAAAGTCACTTCGTGCTTTTCAAGGATATTGTAACAACCAGCCATTTAGGTTTCAGTCTCTTACAGTCTTCCTCAGAGGTAAGATCTGTTTGCACTAAAATGTACTTGACGTTATGCTTGCTTATTATACATGGTATTTGTATAGCTTGATAATCATAGGTCTTCTCTCTCTTGAGTATTTTAAAGAGTCATATACAGCTAATGTACCAATTATTTATTCAGTCATACAACATTCACTTAAAAAGATATTAGCACATACTGTGAGGCACTATGTTAAATCTCAGGGTGACAGTTATTTACAGTAATAATCTCCCATTATTGTGTGTGTATGTCTTATTTAAGTATTGAAGTTAATGTTTTAAAATATAATGTTCATAAGGGTAGGATGTGAATTTTTACTGCACATAGTAAAAATTTAGTAAGTATTCGTTCAATGAATAAATGAACTCCATGGGTTAAGACCTGTGAGTAGACAGATTCTGGCATAAAGGAGGAAATCATTATCAGTATCAATCACCCAGGGAAGAGTGAGTCTTCATTAAGAAGCCAGAATTGTGAAAATGAGGATGGGTTCAGCCTCTTTTCTTGGGCTAAAATTGGAAGAATTAAACTGTTTTTAAAGAGAGATTTTGGATGCAACCATGTGTAGGAAACGCAAGAGTTTGGAAAGTAGAGACTCAAACAAGCATTCTTTTCACCATGGCTTGACAAGGACAAGGCAGGCATGTAAGCCCAGATGACCATAATTTTTAATACCAAGGCACTGTAGACACTTTTACATATATTAACTCATTTAATCAGAGCAACTCTCAATTCTTTCAATTGTTATCTCCATTTACAGTGTGGAAATGGATGCACAGAGAAGTTAAATAACTTTTCCAAGGTTACACAGCTAGCACATGACATAACCATGATTCAAACTCAGGCATTCTAGCTTCAAAGTCTATTATTTTAACTACTTAATTCTACTAAATACAAACCATACATTACAATATAGAAATATAAGTGACTATCCAACATATATTTTAATAGAAAACCCTTTCTTCAAATAAACTCTTAATAGAACCCAAATTAATGTTTAAAAATTAAATTAATAAAAGGAGGCCTTTGGGGATTATCAGAAGAGATACCTAGACTTCCCAGTCTCCTAGCCTTCCTCTTGATCCTTTCTTGACCTCAGGATACATTCACCAAACTCTTAAGGGTTCAGGGAACAGCTGAAAAATGATTTGTTTAATTTTTCCCTTGTAATTCATACTGTATCCTTCAGGGGTTTTGTGAGGTGGGGGAAGAGGAGTGTTGGTTTGTTTATTTGGTTTGGGGTTTTTATTTTCTTAAGTCTTGGGCCTGATTCTTCCCATCTAGGTCTACAGAGTTTACCAATATACTCTCTGGAGCTAGAGAGAGAGAGAGAAAGAACAGAGAGGGAGAAATAGAGATCACTGTTTACTCACAGAGGGAGGTTAATCCTTGCTCCTGCTTGTAAGCCTTTCTTTCACAGCTTTACAACCATCCAAATTCTAACTGTGTAATGGAGGATCAAGATTTTTTAGTTTTTCAGAATAAATTTTGGACTTGTGCAAAGGCTTTGCTCAATCCGTAAAGGTGAGAGGAACCTAGTAAAGTTTCTTGTGGGTAGACTTTAGACAGGAGCAGATCCAGACGAGAATTTCAATTTGGCTACTTAACTACTTGGACTTCCCTGGTAGCTCAGATGGTAAGAATCCACATGCAGTGCGGGAGACCTGAGTTCGATCCCTGGGTTGGGACGATCCCCTGGAGGAGGGCATGGCAACCCACTCCAGTATTCTGGGGATTCTCCAGAATCCCCATGGACAAAGGAGCCTGGCAGGCTGCAGTCCATGGGGTCACAAAGAGTTGGGCATGACTGAATGACTAAGCACTTAACTACTTTAGCCTTGTATAAGTCACTTAACCTCTTGGTTTCTTCATATATAAAATGGGGATAACAATATTTGTCTTAAAGTTTATAATTACATAGTGTGTGTAAAAGTACCTTGCCTATATTATAGACAGGACATAATACTTTTAAAAATAATTTTCTTCCCAAATAAAATTATTACTTATAAAGTCTTTTATTAGCATTTTTGTCATTTAATGGAAACATGTTTCATTTAAACAGAGTTGTCCTGTTTTGCCTCTTGACTATATTATAGAAGACTGTTTAGTTGCTATGCCGCATACTTCTTGAAGTTAATTCATCACTGGCTCAAAATGATGTATCAAAATTAATCAGCAGTAAAATTACCTCAATTTACATTATTCATGTCACTCAGTATGCACGTTATACTAAACAAAAGTAAATATTTAGCAGCTAACTGAACTATTAAATTGTTACTGGTTTTAGATCTTTGAACCATTTCATCAGTAAAAGTTTCATTCAGTAAACACATTTTCTTTTATCTTTAATAATTTTAGATGAATCAGTGAATAAAATGAATATAGGAAATGAGTATAAGGTTATTGGAATTCCAACCTGTGTAAAAACATCACAAACTGCTGTCTGTATAGAAGCAAATAGTATCACTTCTTGCATTCCAAAAGGTAAGGAAAATGTTAGTATCATTTTTAACAATACTTGCAAGTTTAAATGCATTTGTTCAGGAAATAAGTATTGGCTGCCTGTGTGCTAGACACTCTTCAAAACACTAGGGATAGAGTTGTGATCAGGACAGTCAAGGTTCCCACCCTTAAATCATATGGTAGATAGAGAGAAGGCAATGGCACCCCACTCCAGTACTCTTGCCTGGAAAATCCCATGGACGGAGGAGCCTGGTAGGCTACAGTCCATGGGGTCACTAAGAGTCGGACATGACTGAGGAACTTCACTTTTACTTTTCCCTTTCATGCACTGGAGAAGGAAATGGCAACCCACTCCAGTATTCTTGCCTGGAGAATCCCAGGGACGGTGGAGCCTGGTGGGCTGCCGTCTATGGGGTTGCACAGAGTCGGACACAACTGAAGCAACTTAGCAGCAGCAGATAGTGAATAAATATAAACTAATTAATGAGACAATTTCAGATAATAAATGCTATGAAGGAAATAAAGCAGAATAATGTGGAAACTTGCCCCTAGGAATGATTCTTTTCTTTTGGCTAAACTCTATTTAGATTTTTTAAAAAATAATTACCAATGAGAAGAACGTTTTAAGATGCCAGGAGTTAGAGATTAGTCTAAAAGTTTTTCTTACCTTTGTTTTCTAGCTAAGGCAATGCTAAGTAACTTGTCATGGTCTGAGAAAAAGAGCTGGATAAAATGGCATCCTCTTCCTCATCTGAGTTTTGAGCCAATAGAGAAATAAGACAAGAGGCAAAGGCAGTTGGGGGCCAAAATATCTGCTGTATTACTGATAATTTTCTTCCAACTTAATTAAGCACTAAGTAAACAAAAGTGAAGAGCAGATCTACTCTTTTAATTTGGTAAACAAATATCTAAATATAAGACAGGCTAGTAAAATCTCAAATAGTAGATTTTTTTCTTGAATCACTAGATAGCTTTTGAACTGTGGTATTGGAGAAGACACTTGAAAGTCCTTTGGACTGCAAGGAGATCCAACCAGTCTATACTAAAGGAAATCATTCCTGAGTATTCATTGGAAGGACTGATGCTGAAGCTGAAACTCCAATACTTTGGCCACCTGATGCGAAGAGCTGACAAATTTGAAAAGACCCTGATGCTGGGAAAGATTGAAGGCAGGAGGAGAAGGGGACAACAGAGGATGAGATGGCTGGATGGCATCACCGACTCAAAGGACATGAGTTTGAATAAACTCCGGGAATTGGCAATGGACAGAGAGGCCTGGCATGCTGCAGTCCATGGGGTCACAAAGAGTCAGACACAACTGAGTGACTGAACTGAACTGAACTGAGATAGCTATCTAGCATAACAGAGGCCCATGTTGAATTTAGGGCTTCTACGGTGGCTTAGGTGGTAAAGAATCTACCTGCAATGCGGGAGACCTGGGTTCGATCCCTAGGTGAGGAAGATCCCCTGGAAAAGGAAATGGCTCCTCACTCCAGTATTCCTGCCTGGAGAATTCCATGTACAGAGGAGCCTGGTAGGCTACAGTCTATGGGGTCACAAAGAGGTGCACACTACTGAGCAACTAGCACTTTCACTTTCTTTCAAGTTGAATTTAAATGCAATGGATTCTAGACACCTCTACTTATTTTGAAGAGAAAAACTTATTAAAAGAATAAAAATATTGAAGAAAGAAAGCATTAATGAACAATAGATATTTTGAAGATCCTTTCAGTATTTTCTGCTGTGAAATGTTTTAAAATTTACTGATTTGGTAGCAGAACATGACTTATATGTAGGTGAAGTGTGCTTTCTCCTGCTAAACTCTAGAATTAGGCAGATTTAACCACCTAAATGTGGCAAGACCTACTCTAGGTAGGCCTCCCTTGGTCCATGGGCATGGCTGAATAGAAGAAATCATTGCTCCATGATGATAGCCCAAGAGGAAAGAGAAAGGGACTGAGTTATGTGTGCACAGCTCTTCCTCCCAAACTGACCCATTGGATTAAATCGCTCATCCCTTTCAGGAGTTGGACAGAATAAGGGAGTGGAGAAGGTCTAGAATGTTACAGTCTGTGTTAAAGTAGTAGGGTATAAATCTTCCCTTTTAACAGGAACATTTAAATATTTCTCGTTCTGCTTTTTCAGTTCAGTTCAGTCACTCAGTTGTGTCCGGCTCTTTGTGACCCCATGGACTGCAGCACACCAGGCTTCCCTGTCCATCACCAGCTCCTAGAGCTTACTCAGACTCATGTCTATTGAGTCAGTGGTGCCATCCAACCATCTCATCCTCTGTTGTCCCCTTCTTCTCCTGCCTTCAATCTTTTCTAGCATCAGGATCTTTTCAAACGAGTCAGTTCTTCGCATCAGGTGGCCAAAGTATTGGAGTTTCAGCTTCAGCATCAGTCCTTCCAATGAATATTCAGGACTGATTTTAGCCCTCACTAAAGCAGAATATTCAGTTCTGCTTTTTAGCCCTCGCTAAATGTGATACTGTTTCAAAAACAAATATAAAGTAAACACTGCCATACAGGAGCCTCATGATCTGACTTTGCTCACATAGGTCTTAAAAGGAAAAAATGAGGAATTTACTTGCAACCTACAGGCAATCTATCCTTTTGTTATGTTCCTTGGGTAGAAATGATAGACCAGAGTGACCTCCAATCATAATTTATTATCATTATAATAATTTGAATGTGGCATCATTAAAAGAACTGCAATTTGATATTTTAGATTAATGGAATTAGATGTCTGTATACCGTTTGCTTATTTTAAAGCTCTTTTTAATACATGTATTAATATTTACTTTCAGTTCCTTCAGGAATTAGTGACAATTTCAGGTGTCTCCTCTCTCTGACTTCCAGCTCATGCTGGAAGTTTACAGCAATACTTGCCAACATCTTTGCATCACAGATTGCTCCTCCTGGGACTTACAATTTGCTCAAGCTCTGTTTGCTGATGAGTCTAGTACAGACAAGTGACCGTAACAAGGAACTGGAAAATTGCTTGGATATTTTAATTGTAACAAGTGATACTCTACTCATAGACAGGTAAAATATATGCCATTACAAATTGATCACAGATTTGCATAAATCTTTTCCATAAAGGTTATTATAAGACAGATATTTAGAATTTATCTGAGATAAATTGCTCCCCACTAGCAAGTACTCTTTTTAAAAAGCTTACTTAAATGTTCAAAAAACTAGGAATGAACTTCATATATTAATATCAGTTCAGTTCAGTCGCACAGTTGTGTCCAACTCTTTGTGACCCCATGAACATGCCAGGCCTCCCTGTCCATCACCAACTCCTGGAGTCCACCCAAACCCATGTCCATTGAGTTGGTGATGCCATCCAACCATCTCATCCTCTGTCGTCCCCTTCTCCTCCTGCCCTCAATCTTTCCCAGCATCAGGGTCTTTTCCAATGAGTCAGCTCTTTGCATCAGGTGGCCAAAGTATTGGAGTTTCAGCTTCAACATCAGTCCTTCCAATGAACACTCAGGACTGATCTCCTTTAGGATGGACTGGTTGGATCTCCTTTCAGTCCAAGGGACTCTCAAGAGTCTTCTTCAACACCACAGTTCAAAAGCATCAATTCTTCGGTGCTCAGCTTTCTTTATGGTCCAACTCTAACATCCATACATGACTACTGGAAAAACCATAGCCTTGACTAGATGGACCTTTGTTGGCAAAGTAATGTCTCTGCTTTTTAATATGCTGTCTAGGTTGGTCATAACTTTCCTTCCAAGGAGTAAGTGTCTTTTAATTTCATGGCTGCAATCACCATCTACAGTGATTTTGGAGCCCAGAAAAATAAAGTCAGCCACTATTTCCACTGTTTGCCCGTCTATCTGCCATGAAGTGATGGGACCGGATGCCATGATGTTAGTTTTCTGAATGTTGAGCTTTAAGCCAACTTTTTCACCCTCCTCTTTCACTTTCATCAAGAGGCTCTTTAGTTCCTCTTTACTTTCTGCCATAAGGGTGGTGTTATCTGCATATCTGAGGTTATTGATATTTCTGCCAGCAATCTTGATTCCAGCTTGTGCTTCCTCCAGCCCAGCGTTTCTCATGATGTACTCTGCATATAAGTTAAATAAGCATGGTGACAATATACAGCCTTGACGTACTCCTTTTCCTATTTGGAACCAGTCTGTTGTTCCATGTCCAGTTCTAACTGTTGCTTCCTGACCTGCATACAGATTTCTCAAGAGGCAGGTAAGGTGGTCTGGTATTCCCATCTCTTTCAGAATTTTCCACACTTTATTGTGATCCACAGAGTCAAAGGCATTGGCATAGTCAATAAAGCAGAGGTAGATGTTTTTCTGGAACTCTCTTGCTTTTTCGATGATCCACTGGATGTTGGCAATTTGATCTCTGGTTCCTCTGCCTTTTCTAAAACCAGCTTGAACATCTGGAAGTTCACGGTTCACGGATTTCTGAAGCCTGGCTTGGAGAATTTTGAGCATCACTTTACTAGTGTGTGAGATGAGTGCAATTGTGCGGTAGTTTGAGCATTCTTTGGCATTGCCTTTCTTTGGGATTAGAATGAAAACTGACCTTTTCCAGTCCTGTGGCCACTGCTGAGATTTCCATATTTGCTGGCATATTGAGTGCAGCACTTTCACAGCATCATCTTTCAGGATTTGAAATAGCTCAACTGGAATTCATCACCTCCACTGGCTTTGTTTGTAGTGATGCTTCCTAAGGCCACTTGACTTCACATTCCAAGATGTCTGGCTCTAGGTGAGTTATCACACCATCGTCATGATCTAGGTCATGAAGATCTTTTTTGTACAGTTCTGTGTATTCTTGCCACCTCTTCTTAATATCTTCTGCTTCTGTTAGGTCCATATCATTTCTGTCCTTTATTGAGCCCATCTTTGCATGAAATGTTCCCTTGGTATCTCTGATTTTCTTGAAGAGATCTCTAGTCTTTCCCATTCTGTTGTTTTCCTCTATTTCTTTGTATTGATCACTGAGGAAGGCTTTCTTATCTCTCCTTGCTATTCTTTGGAACTCTGCATTCAAATGGGTATACATTTCCTTTTCCCCTTTGCTTTTCGCTTCCTGTCTTTTCACAGCTATTTTTAAGGTCTCCTCAGACCGCCATTTTGCTTTTTAGCAAAACATCATCTGTCCAATTAAGTTAAAGCTAATTGGACTTTTATTTTTTTAATTTAAATTTCTTTCTATAAATTTGTTTTTGCCTTATAATTACACATACTATATTAATATATGGGTGGCCCCTATATATATATATATATATATATATATATATATATATATATATAGTATGTGCAATCATAAAGCAAAAACAAATTTATAGAATGAAATTTAAATTAAAAAAGTAAGAGTCAAATTAGCTCTAACTTAATTGGACAGATGATGTTTTGCTAAAATTAAAATTAAATATAGTGCTAACTGCCACAGATTGCACCAATTTAATCTTCCACTAATGAGCATGAGAATATTTGTTTAACAGTCTCACCAATACTGGGTATTGTTAGACTTTTAAATGGGTGGAAACTGGTGTTTAATTTTAATTTTCATTTCTTTAACTAGAAGTAAGCTTTAGCATCATTTAGAATTTATTAAACACTTTTTATTATTTTTTTATGACCACTGTGACCATTGTCCATTTTTAAATTAATCTGCTTATTTCTTGTTGATTTGTGATACCTCTGTAAATTAAAGCCCTTGTCTCTCTTTCTGTTTGTCATTAACCTTTTCCTGTAGTATTTGGGGCTGTATGACAGATTTGGTGTTTTGTTTTTTAGGTAAGAATTACATAAATAAAGTGAAGTAATAAGATCTTAAGTATGCAATTTGATGAATCTTGACAAGATACGTGCATTCCTATAGCCATCACCTCAATAAGATATGAAACATTTTCATTTTTCCATCACTTTGGAAGGTTCCTTTATTCTCGCAGTTAATTCCTATTTCCACAGGTGATTTCTGTCACCATAGGTTAATTTTCATGTTCTTGAATTTTGTATAAATAGAATCACACAGTGCATCCTCTTTAGGATCTAATCTCTTTTGCTTAGCATGTTTTTGAGATTGGCCCTGTTGTATGTGTGTCAGAAGTTCACTTGTTCTAATTGATGAGTTGTGTTCCATTATATAAATGTACCAGAATTTGTTTCTCCATTTCCCTAGTGATGGACATTTGGGTTTTGCATGTTTTGACTATATAAATAAAGCTGCAATAAACATCTCTTGTACAAGTCTTTTTGTAGACTTGTGTTTTCATTATCTTGAATAAATATCTAAGAGTGGAATTGCTGTGTCATAAGGTAGGTGTATGTAACTTTATAAGAAACTGCCAAACAGGTTTTCAAAGTGGTTGTGCCATTTTACATTCCAGTCAACGAGGTAAGGTTCCAGATGTTTCTCTCCTCACCAACATCCAGTGTTGTCAGTCTTTCTCAGTTTAACCATGCTAATGTGTGTGAAATGGTATCTCATTACATTTCTAAGTTGCATTTCCCTGATGACTATCCCTGCATTTCCCTGATGATTTGAACTCTTCTTCATGTGCTTATTTGCTACTCATCTTATTTTATGAAGTGTCAAGTTGTTTGCTCGCTTTTAAATGGAGTTCTGAATGCACATCCATTGTCACATATGTATCATGAAACTTTTCTCCCAGGTACAAAAATAGTTTGTTTTTTTTTTCTTAAAGATATCTTTGATGAGCACACCTTTAGTTTTGATTATTATTTTCTTTTATGTTTAGTGTTTTCTGGTTTCTGTTTAATAAGTCTCTGCCTACCTCGAGGTCATGAAGATATTCTTCTATGTTTTCTTCTAGGAGAATATAGGTATAACTTTTACAATAGGTCTGTTATATATTCCAAGTCAGTTTCTGTATATACGTTGTATATATGTGAGGTTGGAGTCAAGATTAATGTTTTTCCTATGCATTTATCAAACTTTTCCATACTATTTGTTGAAAAAAACTTTCCTTTCCCCGTTGAATTGCTGTGGTGCCAGTATTGAAAATCTGTTAAACTGGATATATGGTTATAAATTTAGGTATACAGTTTAACTGGGTATACATCTATTTGAACTTTCTTTTCTGCTATTTTGACTTATTTGTCTACAATTATGCCTCACATTCTTGATTGTTGTAGCTCTATATTAAGTTTTGAATCAGGTAGTGCAACTTCATTCTTCATTTTTAAGATTTGTTTTCACTATTTTCGGTGCTTTGCATTTTCTTAAAAAGTTTAGAATCCATATGTTACTACCAACCTCCAGCACACCAAAAAAGCCTTTAAGGATTTTGATTGGAACTGCTTTTAACTTATAAATCAATTTTGGGGAGAACTTACATCTTAGCAATGTTCAGTCTTCTAATACATGAATATGGTTTATATCTCCATTTATTTAAATCTTAATTTCTTTCAGAAAATTGCAAAGGTCATGCACATAATTTGTTGATTCCTAAATATTTGGTATTTTTGATGCTGTTAAACTGGAGACCCAGTTTCCCCCTCAGTCAGTCTATCCCATCAGGGGGCTTCCATAAACCTCTTATCCTTCTCCATCAGAGGGCAGACAGACTGAAAACCACAATCACAGAAAACTAACCAATCTAATCACATGGACCACAGCCTTGTCTAACTCAGTGAAACTATGAGCCATGACGTGTAGGGCCACCCAAGACGGACGGGTCATGGTGGAGAGTTCTGACAAAATGTGGTCCACTGGAGAAGGGAATGGCAAACCACTTCAGTATTCTTGCCTTGAGAACCCCATGAACAGTACGAAAAGGCAAAAAGATAGGACACTGAAAGATGAACTCCCCAGGTCAGTAGGTACCCAGTATGCTACTGGAGATCAGTGGATAAATAACTCCAGAAAGAATGAAGAGACAGAGAAAGCAAAAACAACACCCAGTTGTGGATGTGACTGGTGATGGAAGCAAGGTCCATTGTTATAAAGAGCAATATTGCATAGGAACCTGGAATGTTAGGTCCATGAATCAAGGCAAATTGGAAGTGGTCAAACAGGAGATGGCAAGAGTGAACATCGACATTTTAGGAATTAGCAAACTAAAATGGACTGGAATGGGTGAATTTAACTCAGATGACCATTATATCTACTACTGTGGGCAAGAATCCCTTAGAAGAAATGGAGTAGCCATCATAGTTAACAAAAGAGTCCGAAATGCAGTACTTGGACGCAATCTCAAAAACGACAGAATGATCTCCGTTCGTTTCCAAGGCAAACCTTTCAATATCACAGTAATCCAAGTCTATACCCCGACCAATAATGCTGAAGAAACTGAGTTGAACAGTTCTATGAAGACCTACAAGACCTTCTAGAACTACCACCCCCAAAAGATGTCCTTTTCATTATAGGGGACTGGAATGCAAAAGTAGGAAGTCAAGAAACACCTGGAATAAAAGGCAAATTTGGCCTTGGAGTACAGAATGAAGCAGGGCAAAGGCTAATAGAGTTTTGCTAGGAGAATGCACTGGTCATAGCAAACACCCTCTTCCAACAACACAAGAGAAGACTCTACACATGGACATCACCGGATGGTCAACACCGAAATCAGATTGATTATATTCTTTGCAGCCAAAGATGGAGAAGACAGTCAGCAAAAACAAGACCGGGAGCTGACTGTGGCTCAGATCATGAACTCCTTATTGCCAAATTCAGACTTAAATTGAAGAAAGCAGGGAAAACCACTAGACCATTTAGGTATGACCTAAATCAAATCCCTAATGATTGTACAGTGGAAGTGAGAAATAGATTTAAGGGACTAGATCTAATATAGAGTGCCTGATGAACTATGGACGGAAGTTTGTGACATTGTACAGGAGACAGGGAGCAAGACCAACCCCAAGAAAAATGCAAAAAAGCAAAATGGCTGTCTGAGGAGGCCTTACAAATAGCTGTGAAAAGAAGAGAAGCAAAAAGGAAAGATATACCCATTTGAATGCAGAGTTCCAAAGAATACCAAGGAGAGATAAGAAAGCCTTCCTCAGTGATCAGTGCAAAGAAATAGAGGAAAACAATAGAATGGGAAAGACTAGAGATCTCTTCAAGAAAATCAGAGATACCAAGGGAACATTTCATGCAAAGATGGGCTCAATAAAGGACAGAAATGATATGGACCTAACAGAAGCAGAAGATATTAAGAAGAGGTGGCAAGAATACACAGAAGAACTGTACAAAAAAGATCTTCGTGACCTAGATCATCATGATGGTGTGATCACTCACCTAGAGCCAGACATCTTGGAATGTGAAGTCAAGTGGGCCTTAGGAAGCATCACTACAAACAAAGCTAGTGGAGGTTGATGAATTCCAGTTGAGCTATTTCAAATTCTAAAAGATGATGCTGTGAAAGTGCTATACTCAATATGCCAGCAAATATGGAAAGCTCAGCAGTGGCCACAGCACTGGAAAAGTTCAGTTTTCATTCCCATTCCAAAGAAAGGCAATGCCCAAGAATGCTCAAACTACCACACAATTGCACTCACCTCACACACTAGTAAAGTGATGCTCAAAATTCTCCAAGCCAGGCTTCAGCGATCTGTGAACCGTGAACTTCCAGATGTTCAAGCTGGTTTTAGAAAAGGCAGAGGAACCAGAGATCAAATTGCCAACATCCGATGGATCATCGAAAAAGCAAGAGAGTTCCAGAAAAACATCTATTTCTGCTTTATTGACTATGCCAAAGCCTTTGACTCTGTGGATCACAATAAAGTGTGGAAAATTCTGAAAGAGATGGGAATACCAGACCACCTTACCTGCCTCTTGAGAAATCTGTATGCAGGTCAGGAAGCAACAGTTAGAACTGGACATGTAACAACAGACTGGTTCCAAATAGGGAAAGGAGTATGTCAAGGCTGTATATTGTCACCCTTATAAGCAGAGTACATCATGAGAAACGCTGGGCTGGAGGAAGCACAAGCTGGAATCAAGATTTCCGGGAAAAATATCAATAACCTCAGATATGCAGATGACACTACCCTTATGGCAGAAAGTGAAGAAGGACTAAAGAGCCTCTTGATGAAAGTGAAAGAGGAGAGTGAAAAAGTTGGCTTAAAGCTCAACATTCAGAAAACTAAGATCATGGCATCCGGTCCCATCACTTCATGGGAAATAGATGGGGAAACAGTGGAAACAGTGGCAGACTTTATTTTGGGAGGCTCCAAAATCACTGCAGATGGTGACTGCAGCCATGAAATTAAAAGATGCTTACTCCTTGGAAGAAAAGTTATGACCAACCTGGACAGCATGTTAAAAAGCAGAGACATTACTTTGTCAACAAAGGTCCGTCTCGTCAAGGCTATGGTTTTTCCAGTAGTTATGTGTGGATGTGAGAGTTGGAATATAAAGAAAGCTGAGTGCCAAAGAATTGATGCTTTTGAACTATGGTGTTGGAGAAGACTCTTGAGAGTCCCTTGGACTGCAAGGAGATACAACCAGTCCATCCTAAGGAAATCAGTCCTGAATATTCATTGGAGGGACTGAAGAACTGACTCATTGGAAGAGATCTTGATGCTGGGAAAGATTGAAGGCAGGAGGAGAAGGGGATGACAAAGAATGAGGTAGTTGGATGGCATCACTGATTCAATGGGCATCATTTTGAGTAAGCTCCGGGAGTTGGTGATGGACAGGGAGGCCTGGTGTGCTGCAGTCCATGGTGTCACAAAGAGTCAGGTATGACTGAGCAACTGAACTGAACTGTTGCTGTTGAAGTGGTAGTGCTTTGTTAATTTTATTTTTCAAGTATTTGCTTTGAATATATAGAGATAGTGTTGATTTTTGTATTTGTATCTTATACTCTGTGACGTTATATCAGTAGTTCAAAAACTTCCTCAGTTAATTCCAATGATTAGCCAAGTTTGAGGCCCATTGTTCTATACAATTAGGTTCTCAGCCTGACTGCCTATTAGAATCATCTTGGAAAATATTTTTTAAAATATTTATTCCTGTGGTTCACCCCAAAAGATTATTATTTATATTGTGTGGAGTAAGGCTTAGCATTGGAATTTTTTAAAGACCCCAAGCAATGTTTTAATTAAAGTATCTTAGCATAATAACCTTTAGGCCCATCTATGTTTTCACAAATGTCAAGGTTTCATTGTTTTTATGGCTGAGTAATATTCCATTATCTGTATGTATATATATATATATATATATATATATATATACACCACATCTTCTTTATCCATTCATCTATTGATGGACACTTAGATTGTTTCTATATCTTGGCTATTGTAAATAATGCTGCAATGAACATGGAAGTGCACATATCTTTTCCAATTAATGTTTTTGTTTTCTTTGGATTAATGCCCAGAAGTGGAATTGCTGGATCATCTGATAACTCTGTTAAGGAACTTCCACACTGTTCTCCATAAAAAGCTATATTAATATATATTCCTACCAACAGTGCATAAGGGGTCCCTTTATCCACATTCTTGCCAACACTCGGTTTTTGGGTTTGTGTGTGTTTGATAACTGTCATTCTGATAGGTGTGTTGTGATATCTCATTGTGTTTTTGATTTGCATTCCCCTGACGATTTTTTATGTTGATCTTTTCACGTGACTGTTGGCTCCCCAGGTGATTTTAAAGTGAGCTAGGGTTGAGAACCACTGCCCTATAGACTTGCAAATTTTCCTTCTACATCTTACCCATTTTACATATCTTCAAATTAACACCTAAATTCCTTGGAATGACACATATTCTAGACATTTTATAGCATCTACCTGTTCATTCTTAAGAGATACTGCTTCACCCTCTTTTGCACTGTATGTGTGTGTCTGGTCATCATAGTAGATCGTGCCAGCAAGCTATGATTTCTGCAGCAAGGATTTAAAAGCTAAGCTAAGCTAATCATGTTCTTTTCTTATAATTTAAATTTGAGAAATAAAGAGGCTTGAGGCAATTGGCAAAGAGATTAGAAAGCAAAAGGATGTATCAAGAGTTACGTTGATACATAGGTAGCAGTGGTAGTCATGATGAACTATTTGTAAAACCTAAATGCAGAAGTTTTGAATAAGTGAAAGAAAGCAGTTCATCAAAAGAGAAAGTCTTGGTTCAAATGTCATCTCTCTATAGCTTTCTCTGATTTTTTTCCTGGAAGAAGTAATTCTTTTATGGATGTCCTCACAGCATTATTTTAGTTCTCATCATATCGTGTTTTAGTTTTTTGTTTTCATCTCTCTAGGATGTGAGCTTTCCAAGTTGAGGACCAAATCTCTTATGTGTTTTTATCCCTAGCACTAGTGCTCAATAAACATTAAATCAAATTAAATCTCATTGTGTAGCTATTATACATTATGACTTCTGAAAATCAAATATTAAATAATAGTAATTAATGATTTATTTTTTCCCTTAGGCTTTTGAATTTTAGTATAAACCTTGTGCCCCGTGGTATACGTCATTCAGTCTCTACTGAAATTTTCCCTACTCTATCCAGAAATAAGTATGGAACTGGAGCAGTTAGCATTCAAGCTGGCAGTGCTTTGCTAGCTAAAGGTGGTATCTGCTTTATAGGAGACTTGGCTTCACACAAAAAAGATAAACTTGAACAGCTCCAGTCAGGTAAACAATATTTTTTCAAATTAATTTTTACCTATTTAACTTTTCCATCAGTGTCATGGAGTTGGGTATGCTAAATCACTTCAGTCATGTCTGACTCTATGCAACCCTATGGGCTGTAGCCCTCCAGGCTTCTCTGTCCACGGGATTCTCCAGGCAAGAATACTGGAGTGGGTTACGTACCCTCTTTCAGGGGATCTTCCCGACCCAGTGATTGAACCCAGGTTTCCTGCATTGCAGGCCGCTTCTTTACTATCTGAACCACCAGGGAAGCCTAGGACTTATGTAACAATAGAGATTATATTGTACACATTTTAGGAATAGAGAAATTATATTAAATGACATTTCTCATTTTACCTTGATAAATAAAAACAGGAATTCAATGTGTAAATGCACTATGTAAGCCTTTGCTCTCAGTTGTAACACATGAATTTGTGTTAGTTAGAGTTAGTCGCTCAGTCGTATCCGATACTTTGTGACCCCATGTATTGTAGCCCACCAGGCTTTGTTCATGGAATTCACCAGGCAAGAATACTGGAGTGGGTCGCCATACCCTTCCAGATTTATTTCCTCTTCTTGTCTTATTGCACTAGTTAGGACGTTCAAGATGATGTTGAAAAACAGTGGTGAAAGGAACATCATGATCTTGTCTTGTTCCTGATCTTAACAGGAAAGTTTCAAGTTTCTCACCATTATGTATGATGTTAGCTGTAGGTTTTTTGATGAAGTTCTTTTTCAAGTTGAAGGAGTTCCCTTCTATTCCTAATCTACTAAGAGTTTTTAAATAAATGGTGTTGAATTTTACCAAATGCTTTTTCCACATCTATTGACATAATAATGTGATTTTTCTTCTGCAGCCTGTTGATATTATGGATTACATTAACTGACTTTAAAATGTTGAACTAGCTTTGCATACCTAACATAAATTCTACCTGGCTGTGCTGTATATTTATTTTTATACATCATTGGACTTAATTTGCTAATATTTTGTTGAGAAATTTTGCCTGTATATTCACAAGAGATATTGGTCTGTAGTTTTCTTGTTATACTTTTTGTCTGATTTTGGTATTAGGATAATGCTGCTTGAGCCAGATTTATAGCTAACAAGGATATGCAGAGATAAGTATTGGGCAAAGAAAAGTTAGGACCTTGCATTCTTGGCATACCAGCAAGCATGTGCAGCAATACACAGGAGATGTGGCACATTGCCTCTGCCTGCAAAACTAGACTCACACTCATATGCTCAATTGATTTTTGATCACAACATCAAAGCAAGAAAATGGGGAAAGTTTTTTCAACAAATGATGGTTGAACATCTGGAAAAGAATTAATATTTGCTCATACCTCACAACTATACACAATAATTAATTAAAGATGAATCATAAACCTATATGTAAAAACTTAAATTATAAGGCTACTAGAAGAAAACACACGAAATCTTTATGACTTAAGGGTGTGTTGTGTACACGCTCAGTCATATCCGACTCTGTGACCCCATGGACTGTAGCCCGCCAAGCTCCTCTGTCATGGGATTTTGCAGGCAAGAACACTGGCTGCTGCTGCTGCTAAGTCGCTTCAGTCGGTCCAACTCTGTGCGACCCCACAGATGGCAGCCCACCAGGCTCCTCTGTCCCTGGGATTCTTCAGGCAAGAACACTGGAGTGGGTTGCCATTTCCTTCTCCATCACATGCACGCATGCTAAGTCGCTTCAGTCGTGTCTGACTCTGTGCAACCCCATGGACAGCAGCCCACCAAGCTCCTCTGTCCACAGGATTCTCTAGGCAAGAACACTGGAATGGATTGCCATTTCCTTCTCCAGAGGATCTTCCCTACCCAGGGATAGAACCCTGATCTCCTGCATTGCAGGCAGATTCTTTACCATTTGTGCCACCAGGTCAGGCAAAGATTTTTTAGACAAAACCCAGAAAGCAATTAACAGAAAATAATTGATGAATTGGACTTCATCAAAACTATAAAGTTATACACATCAAAAGGCCATTTAAAAAGTGAGTAGGCAAACAAAGGAAAAGAAAATAATTGCAATACATATATTTGACATAGGACATATACCTAGAACATAGAAAGAATTCCTACAAGTCGATAATTTAAAAAACAAAGTGTATGTGTTAGTCACTCAGTCATGTCCAACTCTTTGTGACCACATGGACTACAGAGCCCACTAGGTTCCTCTGTCCGTGGAATTCTCCAGGCAAGAAGACTGGAGTGGGTTGCCATTCCCTTCTCCAGGGAATCTTAACAACCCAGGAATCGAACCTGAGTTCCACACAGCAGGCAGATTTTTTTACCCACTGAGCCACTAGTAACCTCCCACCCCCCACCCCAACAAAAAATCCCCCAAAGAACCAGACACAAAATACCAGATTGTGTGTATTTTCTCACAATCTTTTCCTCTTTCATTCTTAACTTAGATGGTCTGCTTTCTTTTTTTTTTCCACACAAAAGAACATTGCTTAATTTCAGTCTCCTTTGTAACCTGCATGATAGGAGCAGTCTCCTTATCCTCTGCCTGTTCATCCCAGTCCACAATTCCAGCTTCATGCTTTGGACTAATGGTTCTTATCGTCAGGGGATACAGAACCATTCACATATTTTTCTTGCCTTGTTCTTTTTATGGCAAATCCTCTAATTTAGCCATATCCTGCAAAACCATCAAATTTTCCTGTATCTTTGCTATCCAAAACATAGGTCATAAAATTCATTATAATAATATTTATTAATTTATAGCTATATAGAGCAAAGTGAACTTAAGTAACAAATGGATAATGTCTCTTGACTTAGCTGTGGAAAGTAGAAGCATCACAGTCTACATCTCGGGAAAGAAGTTTGGGGATGATGTGGATCAACAAATGACTTTTCCAGTTCAGTGCAGTTTTTGGTCTTTTGTTGATATGGATTCACCTTCAAGGAGAAATATACAGAAAACCAATATGCTAATTGGTCAGATGGTAAAGTATATGTGTATTTTATTGTTAGAATGTTGTTCAAGAAATTAAGTCATGGATTTTAGTCTCAATTTTTTAATAACAATTTAATGTTTTATTTTTATTTCTATGCTTACTTTCTATACTTTCTCAGATTCTGGAACTAAATAATGACACAGTTGTTTGCAATTTTTCATTTTTTAGTCATACAAAGCAGGTATCTGCTCACTATAAATTATTATTTGAGTAGGTAGTAGGGGAGGTTTTCATGAATAATGTGTAAGAAAATACTCAATAAAGAGCATTTTAAAAAGTTGGTTACCACAAAGATCCCATGCTATTTGGGAATCACTTTAAATGAAGTATTATTTATAATTATTATTTAAATTATTAATAGAATTATATTACTATAGTGTTAATTACATTCAATTATCAAACTATAATTGTAATAATTATTTTATTTTGTTATTATTTAAAGTGTTTGTGAAAATGCCAGTGTTTAATATTTGCCTTCTACATTTTTGTTTGAGGTAGGATTGCAGTTTAATTCCAGCTAATCTTGTAGAGGCATTTGCATTATTGATTAACTGCAATGAATCATCTCCTTGCCACCCACTTCTTCCAACTGTGCAACATACTTTAAAGAAAGCCATTGATCCTGAAGGGCTGCTTTATTTAGCTTCTAAACAGTTCACAACTGAAGATTTTGAAAAGGTAAAGGTAAAAAAATGAGTGCCATGAATACTTGTGCTAATGTTTCTCAATTTAAATACAACTCCCTTTGAACATTCAATTTTCCTTATTTAGAATTTTCTTTTATTTCAGTTTGCTTTCAGCTTTTAAGCATTTTAAGGACATTGTATAGAAAATATTTTAGATTAGAATTAAATTAAAAACTATAAGGACATAAATATTAAAATGTTTAGTTTATTCTTTGAATCACAAATCAGATCACCATGGCTTATCTTTCCATTAAAAACATTCAAAATAGAATATTTCTATAAAACATTATGATGAGAAGCTTTCTAGATACATAATTTTTTACATTTTACTGACTATTCAAAGGGAATAGTTCTGACTATAGGGAGTATCTATCATGACTCACAAACCCATTTATTTTAATGTCTTGACCTGAAAACATGTGTGGCATGTTCAGAGAACCTGAAAGTAGATGATGCAAATTTAGTAATGACTCTCATAGCTATTAAAGGTACTCAAGTATTTACAAGTGAAGCCCTTTTAATATTAACTGTTGAGAAATCTGTCCACAATAGAGTTAAAGTATCTGTGTAGGATAGCTAAGTGGCCTGTAACGTTGGGAAGTGGGAATCCACAGGTCAGTAAATTTTTTGTTCATACCTGCCTTTTTTTTGTAGCCCAAATTGCATGGATAAAATGTTGAGAGGTGGAGTTTATTCACATAGATTAAAACAGAAAAAGAACAATATTTATGACAAAGTAAAGCCTTTTCATTTGTTTTAGTGTATATAAAAAAAGGCAATTAGTCTTTAGAATTGGGGTACTAAATGATATAGACATGCTAATAACCTGGAAAAATTTTTGCCCAGGTTTTCCCTGAAAAACAACAACAAAAAAGTTAGGCATTTACTGAGTACTTAATATAGATGAGCCTCTTTCTGTTCTTTTATATTCTCCTAGAAATGTACATTTTTCTTTCTTAAATAGTTTATCATTTAATTGAGACATATGAAACAAGGGACAACTTAAAGCTATGCTGGGTGGTGCTGACTATAAGTATTGCCTGAATTCAGAAACAAAGGTATCAAGTAGAATGCCAGAGTTAGGAATAACTCAAAAGGCAGTGAAACTTTAGTTGCACCTTAAGAAAAGGTAAGATTTAAATTATCCTCCAATTAAAACTAAATTTTACAAAAAGAAAAAAGAAAACAAAAGGTAAGATTTAAATGACAGGAAGGATGGACATTAAAAAAAAAAACTAAAAATAAGAGCAAAGACATAAAAGTAGAGATGAGTATACATGGAAAACTATGAGAAGACCTGTCAACTGGAGCAAAAAATATATTATGTAGTCATCAAGATTAGGCAATTGTTGAAGAAGTTGACAACTGGAGGCCAGCGCTGGCTCCCAGTGCTACGTTCCCAATAGCAGAGACAACAGGTCCTTTATGAAGGGGAATGTGGGTGTCTTATCACTGTGATCCCATAGCATAAAACCTAGAGAGAGCTATCAATGTTATTGATAGTATTGTTATTCTGTTCTGAAGGCCTGGAGGGAACTGTGGAATGTAAGAAAAATAAAGACAGGACATATCCAACCCAGGACATATCCAGATCTTTTCAAAAAGTTGTATTTAAAATACAGATATAATAGTTAATAGCAACTTTATTATGGGTGGTTTTTCTCTTTTGTTTCCTCCTGTTGTATTTCTGATTTTACAACTCACAGAAACAAAAGAAATGGTGAATGGTGAAAAGTCTGGAAATGGTGTCATAGAATAAGGACTTGAGGAACTGGGACTCACTCAGAAAAAAAGCACAAGACTCAGAGAAAGCAGTGATAATCATTAAGTTGAAGGCTTATTTTCTACCCAAAATCTTTCTGAATCTCCAAGGCCCATCTTCATACTAGTTAACACAGTACTTCCCACATCACTAGTCTTTAGTTGTGTTTTTTAAAAGGAAGGAAGGGAAGGAAGGAGGCCAATGAGAGAAAGTTTTCTGGAAATAAACTGTCAGAGAATTAAGACTATTCAAAGGGAAATGAGATTCTGAGGGAAGCTGTCTCCCACTAGAAGGCTCTGAGTAAGCCTTTATTCCACTGGAAGCAAAGACTTGATAGTCATTCAAATACATTGCACAGAACATTTCTGTACTAAGAGGGAAGAAGAGGTTATTCTGGGTAGACTGTAATATTCTTTTTAAGTATAATATGATTTAAAGTGCTCAATGGCTTTGGATGGCTCAGATATTTAATCAGTTGTGATGTAAATAAAGTATGCAAACTTTAAAAAATAAAATGACTGAATACTTTGGATTTTTGTAATATAGGTTCTCTTAATAAAGTTTGAATCTCTTGAATTTTCACACTTTCAATTTAGCTGCTTGCTTTTGCAAAGAATTTGAATGTTGAATTCAGCTTGGAGGCAGAAAGAATGATTCATGGCTATTACCTAGCAAGTCGCAGAATCAGAACAGATTCTATATGTGGATCAAAACTGTCAGCATCTGCATTAAAATATTTGTAGGTATTCAATTTTAAAATCATTATTGACTTTAAAAAATCTTTATTTACTTTTTTTGGCTGTGCTGGGTTCTCATTGTTGTGTGAGGTTTTCTCTAGTTGCAGAGAGTGGGGGCTACTCTTTAGTTGAGGTACACAAGCATCTCATTGCAGTGGCTTCTCTTCTTGTGGAGCACACACTCTAGAGCTCATGGGCTTCAATAGTTGAGACATGAGGGCTCAGTAGCTGTGGCTCTGCTGCTCTAGAGCACAGGCTCAGTAGTTGTGATCCAGAGGCTTACTTGCTCTGCAGCATGTGGGATCATCCTGGACCAGGGATCAAACCTGTATCTTCTGCAATGGCAGGCAGATTCTTTACCACTGGGCCACCAGGGAAGCCCCCATTGTTTACTTTTAAATGATGTGTTTAATTAACTATCTCACTTGTTTTTTGATTGCTGGGTGGTTGATTACAATATACTTTGTTCCAAAAGAATTTAAAGTAACTTAATTATTTCTTCTGTTATAGCCTTACATCATTTGAACCTCCAACAATTTGTTTTCACTAAATTAATTTTTATTGGATACCTGGTATCAGGTACATCTGAAAAAAATGCACTGAATTTTTTAATGCAAATGATTATTTTTTTTAAATGGGGTTGCTTCAGTTCAGTTCAGTTGCTCAGTTGTGTTGACTCTTTGCAACCCCATGGACTGCAGCACACCAGGCCTCCCTGTCCATCACCAACTCCCAGAGCTTACTCAAACTCATGTCCGTTGAGTCAGTTGACTTTCTAGATATTTTGTAGTTGAGCTTAGAAAAAAATTTATGTTATTCACACTCATGTACTATTGTTCCTTGAGAAGTTTTTTTAAAACTAATTTTTATTATAAAAGTAAAGTATGGACATAGTGAAAGAAAAGTCTAAAATAATGAGTTAAGTCCCCTGCTAACCCTACCTGTGATTATCTCACTCCCTGGAGATGATCCCTGCTAACAGGTTTTGTGTGTCCTTTCATAAATTACCCATTCTATACCAGCATATACAAATATATAGTTTAAATATGTGATGTATATTAAGTACATATTTTATTTGAATATGTTATATATTTTAGATGAATGTTATTTAACATATTACATAAAAATGTTTTTATAATAAATAAATACATATGTAGCCATATTGATATTCTCTTTTTGCCCAAATAGAATAATGCATACATATCATGATATCTTACTATCAACACATAAAGAATTACCTCATTCTGTTTTAATAGCTCCCTTACAGTTTTACTGTATTATGATGTGGCTATTCCATAATTTAAACAGTCCACTGTTGATAGACCAGAATTATATAATTATAATTATAATTATAACAGAATTATATAATGCTGTTTTCTGAAGTAATATTTCAAATACTCAATACTCAGAGCTTAAAAGGTTTGAAATCCCTATTATCTCATATGCTTTTTCTCTGTCTTAAAAAGATATTTTTAATTTAAACTCACATAGCCTCAGTTTACATTTGACTCTACTAATCCAAGAATAAAACAGAATTAAGTTTAATATGACAACTCTACTTTTTCCTCTTGTAGAAATAAATAGTATAGATGGGAATGGGTCTTATGAAATAGTCAAGTAAATGAAGCACTTCTCAGAAGAGTCATAAACCTTGACTTTTTCTCCTGCTTCTATAGACAGGTGCCTATTAACACCAGCCATGCTTAATATGCCTGTAATGCAGGAGACTCCGGTTTGATTCCTGGATCGGGAAGATCCCCTGAAGAAGGGATAGGCTACCCACTCCGGTATTCTTGGGCTTCCCTTGTGGCTCAGCTGGTAAAGAATCTACCTGCAATGCAGGAGATCCCGGTTTGAGCCCTGGGTTGGGAAGATCCCCTGGAGAAGGGAAAATTTCTACTCACTCCAGTATTCTTGGGCTTCCCTTGTGGCTCAGCTGGTAAAAAATCCGCCTGCAATGCGGGAGACCTGGGTTTCATCCCTGGATTGGGAAGATCCCCTGGAGAAGGGAAAAGCTACCCTCTCCAGTATTCTGGCCTGGAGAATTCCATGGACTGTATAGTCCATGGGGTTGCAAAGGGTGGGACACGACTGAGTGACTTTCACTTTCATTCTTTTCTAGAAAAGTGGAGCTGAACAGTGCTCTTTGCTTTCCCTGAAAAGCTGTATATATATGTTTTCCTGATCAAAATTTTTAGAAGAAGCTTGGGTGAGGACATCAGGAACATGATAATCAAATTTGTAAATAAGCAACTCTGGAGAGATCTTCACAGACTCAAATTATGATTTTAGTCTAGCAACAAGAAAACTAATAGGACAAATGTAATATCTTTAATTAGGTCCCAACCTCCCTGGTACATGTGTGAATGCATGGGAAAGGCGTGATCTGCCTTAATATGAAAAAGATTTGAGATTTCATATTTTTATGTTTAATATGAGTAAGTAATATAATAGGGCTGTAAATAATACTGTCATTTGGGGTTGTATTAATAAAACATAGTATCAAGAGTGAGAAAATGCTAATTCTGCCCCAAGTCTACTCTACTGATCACATCACACCTTAGTACTGTACTGAAAAGGAATATTAACCAAATCTGGTCACAAGGAGAACAGCCAGGATGATAAGGGGCATGAAAATCATGTCACATGACATATTAAAAGAACTAGGAGGGACTTCCCTGCTGGTCCAGTGGTTAAAACCTTACACTTCCAAAGCAGGAAGTGCAGGTTTCTTGGTCAGTAAACTAAGATCCTGTATGCTGTGGAATGTGGCCAAAAGAAAAATAGAACTAGGAATATTTATCTTGGAGAAAGTAAACTATGGAGCAGCTAGAAAAGTTGTCTTTGAATATTTGAAGAGCTGTCTCATTTAAGAAGTGTTAGATTTGTTTTGTAATTCCAGAGGACAAAATAGGGACCAGTGGGTGTAAACTGCAGTGAAATCAATTTCAGTTTACATTTATATAATCTTTGTGGGTGAGTCCCCAAATTTTCAAATGCCTTATTTGAAATCACAATAACCCTATTAATTTTTATTATCCCCATTTTATAGCAGAGCTTCAAAAAAATCTCAGAATTTAAATGATTCATACAAACTCACACAGCTAGTAAATTTCTAGAGACATAGGTCAGATTTTCTGATTCCCACATCCAACAATCATTCAAGTGCATTAAAGCTAGCTTAAAAATAATAAAGGAATGGATTGCTTCCTGATTCTGACTGAATCCTAGGGTAAGTTCAAAAGAGACCAAATAATAAGTATCCTGGGATGCTTATAGAAAATTCAGTTATCTGATGGGATGTTGAAATTTGCTCTCTAAAATCTCTTCCAACACTGAAATTTCAAGATTCTGTGAGGACTTCCAGTGGGTTAAGAACTGGAAGAAAAGACCAAGGACATGTCTTTAAGAGATACTTAGTTAATTTTCCAGCTGTGTATTTAACTGAACAGAACATGGGGAGGGTAATGTGTAGAATAATAAATAAAAAAACAGGATAAAAGCCAATTCTTTGATAACAAATCAGGAAACTTCCTCATTCTGAAACAGTCTGTTCAACTTGGTAGAAAAAAAGTGCTTTGTAAAGAAACTAAAATTGTTTTAAAAATAAGAATATGCTGATCTTTAAGGTGTGGCTTATGTTCACACATATCTTGGTTTTTTCCTGCCAAAATATACGTTGTCTTTATAATAACAGCATATTTTGATTGGCCTCAATTTTCTCTTTTAGAGTTTCCCTATCTGAAGCCCATGCTCGACTGAACTTAAGGAATAAAGTGCTTAAAGAAGATGTACTAATTGCAACCTTATTATTTGAAACATCTCTAACACTGAAATATGGTAATATATTAAGTTATTAATGATCACTACAAATAATTATATTTAAACTTAATGATTCTTAATCTGTTAAGATGTTACATATATATTAAATATTATTTTAAAGAATAATAAATTTCTACAAGATAAGTCCAGTTTGAATTTAAACATCTAATTATTATTTACAGGTAGTATCATTATCTGATATTAAGTTCCTAATTGTGCATGGTTATTCCTATACTTTCGGGGAAGGCAACGGCACTCCACTCCAGTACTCTTGCCTGGAAAATCCCATGGACGGAGGAGCCTGGTAGGCTACAGTCCGTGGGGTTGCTAAGAGTCGGACGACTGAGCGACTTCACTTTCACTTCTCCCCTTCATGCACTGGAGAAGGAAACAGCAACCCACTCCAGTATTCTTGCCTGGAGAATCCCAGGGACGGCGGAGCCTGGTGGGCTGCCGTCTGTAGGGTCGCACAGAGTCGGACACGACTGAAGCGACTTAGCAGCATTCCTATACTTTAACTTTTGCATTGCTTAGAAAATTCTGAAAAAAAAAGTACTTAATATGATGCATGAAATGATTTTAAATTTATCTTCCTTTTAAATTAGCATGCAACATGTAATTGTCAAGCAAATCCCCACAGTGGAATTAGACACTAAGCCAAAGAAAATATGATCAACTTGTATCACCTTTTCTGAATTACTAGTTATAATGCTGTGACGATAGCATTTAATTATCTGAAATCAAAGGAGCTTATTATGGTTTTGCTAATAAAAACATAAAAAGGGCTGTTAAAGGTGAGAGTAAAGAGAATTATCCTCACAAAGTTCTTTTTGAATTATTATGAGACATTAATTTTGATGAGATATACCATCCTTCAAACATTGGTTCTGCTAACATAACAATAAAACAGCCAGTTGTTTTACCAGGAAAATGGTTTTTATTCAGGAGCAGGAAAGAACTGCAATTCAGGACATTGCAAATCTGGTAAATCACATGTAAGTCTGATAAAGCAAAGAAAAAGAAACTCTTCTATAGAGAAGAGTTGGGAGGGTTGTAACAGAAAGTCCATTGGAGGAAACTGGGAGTTCCAAGTTTAGTGTCTTTTCATTGGCTACATTGTGACAGTCTCTCTCTGACAGAGCTGTTGCCAGGCAAGGAGAAAAATCTTTCAAATCTTCTTTCCTCCTGCTGGTGGTACTAGAGTAGTGTCGCTTCTTGCTGGAGATGCAAGATATGTTTCTTCCTGTTGGGATCTATATTGATGTTGAGAGGTACCTGTATGAGAGCTCCCCCTTCTGGTCTCCTGACTCCATTTTAGTGAGATTTTTACTCTATTTTCAGTTCCAGTCCTGGGCAATAAAATATTAACACCGACTTTTCTCTGTGTATATATTTAGTGTTTTAATTTGCTTCAGATTCAATGTATATTATAATAATTTTTCACAGACATCCATTAGAACATTAGAACTTTGTTCTTATCTAAATCAAGAATTCTTAACCTAGGATCCATGGATACTGAGAGAGTCCTAAGGGCTTGTGAATCCCTAAGTTACATGTGAATTTGTATATATATTTGCTTTCTACCTTCTTGCTTAGGAAGAGGAATCATTAAGTTTTATGGAGTATGTCTTAGAGTTTCATGACCCTCAGAAAATGTTAATTATCATCCTGAATTAGGAACTTCCCTGGTGGCTCAGACAGTTAAAGAGTCTGCCTGCAATGCAGGAGACCTGGGTTCAATCCTTGGGTCAGGAAGATTCCCTGGAGAAAGAAATGGCAACCCACTCCAGTATTCTTGCCTGGGAAATCCCATGGACAAAGGAGCCTGGTGGGCTGCAGTCCATGGAGTCGCAAAGAGTCAGACATGACTGAGCGACTAACACTTAACAAAGAGATCAATAGACAGATACAATAATCTGGGGTTTAGAAGAGAGTTTTAAACTAGAAATATAATTTAGGTATCATCAGTACAGAGATGGTACTCAAAACCATGGAGTGGATGAAATCACTGAGAGACTATACAGAGAACCACAGGACTGCCTTTGAAGAATTCCAGTATTTAGAAAAGGAGTTGAGGGGGAGGAGCTAACTAATAAGACTGAGAAGCAGCTGTATTAGAGAAGTCAAGAAAAAAAGAGTGCTTCAATAAAGGAGTGGAGTGGTCAACTGTATCATGTGTTGAGAATTTGAATAAGATGAGATTTGTCATTTAGAAGTTGTGGATGGTCATGATTTGAGCTATTTCAATGGAGTTGGGATTTGGATGGGGTAGGAAGTGAGGCTATGGAGATAGCACACACAAACTTTGAGATGTTTGACTATGAAGATGAAGAGAGAAATAAAGAGTACTAGCTAGAGAAGGATATGTGATCCAGGAAGGGATTTTTTTTTTTAAGATGGAAGATAATAGTTCATATGATGTGCAGTAGAAAGTAAGTTAGTGACACTACAGAAAGAAGCATGAAATCTTTAAAAAGGTGAGAGAGGATGGGATCTAGAGCATGTGTGAAAGTAAAGGCCTTTGATAGAAAAGTTATAGGAAGGAAAACGATGGATACACAATCAGGTAGGTTTGTAGGTTTGGTCTTTTCTTCTATACAAGGTCATCAGCTAAAAATAAAAGGTTTGAGGGGAACAGAATGGAATATAATAGTCATTGTGGTGGGGGGGAGATGAAGTATGCTTGAAGAGGTTTTTCAGGCAGTGCAACTGCCCATTTGAGGCTTCTTTGATTTATTTAAAGTGGAATGAATACCAATTATTGTTTTTCTGCCTAGCAACCTGAATGCAGGCTAAACTTTTTTGTTGGAAGTATGCCTTCACATTCAGCATTTGAAGTATTTCTCATTTTTACTTTTTCCTCCTTCACTTAGGGGCCGCTGTATTTTGTGTTGCTCCAAATGCAGTGTTTCCATTTGAACAGTATAATGAAGAATATTTAGAGCAAAGGGATGTCTATCTGACTGAGTGCCAACAACAGCTCCAACAGTTTATTGCCACATACGGACCTGGGACAGCTATTTTTGCTAGTGATGAATAGACAGTCTGAGGAAATTTTTTTCTTCATTCCTTTTTAAGCAATGGAAAAAAATGTGAATGATTTTGAAGTAATGCTTCAGGCAATCTTGTGTGTAGGTACATTAGAATGTCATATTAAAAAATATAAAATATGATTTCTTCAAATTAATTGCTAATGGAATAAACACTAATCCAAATCTCAAAGCCAGCAGCAGAAATTTGTTAGAATTTTATTAAAAAAAAAAAAAAACCTTCTGGTTAGCCTAGTATACCAATGGCCCACAGATTAAAATATAAAGAATGTTACAAACTAAGAAATGAAAAAAAAAAGGTAAGTTTTGTGCTTTTGTGTAGTTCCCTCTATTTGTCTCAAGATGGCAGTAACACTTTAAATATTTACTTACAAAGTAAAACCATTTTTTTCTTAATTTGTGAACTTGACAAATTGATGGGTAAACAGCATTTATATAACCAAAAGCCTTCAATTTAAAGACTTTTCATGCTTTACTAGATATTGTCATGTCTATTACATTGTTTTAGAAACCCTAATTTTAGGATAAGAAAAAGCTCTGGAAATTTTCCATTTTTAAACCAGATTAAATGAAAAAAAAAAAGTAAGTTACACTGAATTGAGGAGCAGTAACTGGCTCCTTAAACCCAGTTGCAAGATACCAAAATGCAAACCAATTTTCAAACCCTGTCTTCCATTTTTAGAGGGACGGTACCTACTCTGAAAAGGTAGGGACACCATGAGAAAATATACTTATAAAATCCACAAAACCTTTTCATCTTACAAAGTTTTAATAAAAGCCTATTAAAAGGAAAATGTCATCACAAAATTGCCACCTTATTAACCAAGACACTATCACATCAGTTCTGTAGAAATGGGTACTTCATGGAGTTTAACCATGAAGATAGACAGCTCTCTCACTCTCTAGAGGACTTTGACCCATCATTTAATAAATGATGGGTAAAATAATATTTTACTTCCTAGCCATTCATTCAACAGTATTTATTGAATATCCACTAGTGCCAGAGACTATACAGTGTTTTCAGAAGGCAAACCTGGTCTTTAAAAAAAATGTATATATCAGAAATTAAAGACTTTACTTTGTGGTGTATGTATTTAGGTTTGTTTTTTGTTCTCTATGAGATGAAGGCAAAACACATTTCTTTAGAAAACTAGGATCTATAAAATGGCGGCCTCTTTACAATTAATTGTGAAGTGTTCAGATTCTGTTGATGAAAAGGACTAGTATCAAATACAGGAGAAAATGGTTTTCAAATGTCACCCCTGATGGGAAGGCATTATAAAGATATTGCTGTACACTTTATACTGATTTACCAAACTGAAATTATAACCCTGATAAAAGCAAGGATTTTATGTATTGTGGGACACAACAGGGGAAAAACAAGATTCAGCTAAATTTAAATCATCTTGGTAGGATTTCAGCTGTTTTCAAATTTGCATGCCCTGGACATACTGGACTGTCACTACTTGCTTTAATCGAGCATATTATTACATATACTAGAATTAGGAAAAATTGTAATTTTCCCTGGATTAACTTCCAAATCCCTTTTTTATTCATAAATGTAAAAGCAAACCAAGAATAAAATTAAAATTTAAAAATCTGTAGGTCACAGGTGAAACCTTTACTTGTAAGGGGTCATTGAAGGAGTTGAGAAAATTTCAACTAGTATACCCTTGAACACAGGTTTGAACTACCTGAGTCCACATACAGGGCGTGTTTGTTTTTCTTCAGTAAATACATACTACGCTATACAATCTACAGTTTATTGAACCAGAGGATGTGAAACCTTGGATACAAAGGGTAGACTATAAAGCTATACTTGGATGTTTAATGCTGAGAAGGGTTGGCGCCCTTAAACCCCTTTGCTGTTCAAGGGTCAACTGTGCTTGTTTTTCAGACACACAGAGGTTCTGAAGGGGGAGGCCCTCATAGTTATCTACTACATGGTGATTAACCTCTGCATAAACCCCCTAAGGCAAAAAAGGGGAGTGAGAACTGGATGTACTAAAAATGTCTCCCCAGCTGCCAGCCACCTGCCACTTCAAAAAGAATCACTATCCAGGGGAGCTGGTTACTGACTCTCATACTCTCCCTAAAGTACTTTAAGAACAAGTCTGACCAGTACTATGCAAATGAAGCTCTTTAAAGACCTGATATATTTTAAAGAGAACAGACTTTATTGCCCAGCAATTAAAATCATTTGAGGATGTATTTTTCTCCATGATTTATTGTGAGATGAACGTTAAATAAAATTTTAATTTTTATCACTTGCTTTAATGCACGTCTTCTTGAACAACTCTTCATTTTTCCTTCGAAAACGTATGCCACATCTCTGGGGAAAAATCAGAAACCAACAGTGAAAATCATTCCATACTCAAAACTTGAAAGTCATACACTTGACACACAAAAGCACCTTTTAACAGGAAAGGAAATGGCCTCAGCTTTTTGGAGTTTACCAGATACTTTCAAACTGTCAACAGATGTGGTTGCGTGACAAATCATAATCACTTACTTGAGGTAATGAAGAGTTTTAAGCACCACTGCTAAGGACTTAAGCATTCATCTGCAGGTACTTATCTGCTGAAAAGGACAGTTCACCCATTTTAATAAAAAAGTGCATTATATTTGAGTAATTCACATAATATATATTACTGGCATCTCAGTCTTCAAGTTATTTCTTCAAAGATACCCTCAGCTGGGTAAACGGCAAAAAGTAATTTGTCATCATTGTGCCAGTTATTAAACATTTTGGTATTGTGCTTCAGGAACAATACCACAAACACATTAAAAAAGCACACAACATTATAACTTTTGGTACCTTGTTACATGCACAGCGGTCGTCCTGGTGTTTTCACAGCCATCCTCTGTGACAGGTTTTTGGAAAACATTTATCACAGTGATCTTCATCTTCAACTCATAGTCTCTGCTGCACCTAGAAATTAAATATATTTCATCATGAATTCTCATTTGCATTTGTATCTGTTTGGCATCTTATATCTAGTATGGTCCAATAGGCTCTTTTCCCCATACTCATCAAGAACCATTTTAAAAAAGGGAAAAACTTATAATCTTTCTGACTCCCAATCAACTTTTAATAAAAACCACTAACAAGTGGAGTCATTTTCTGCTGTTTAACACATCTCTAAAGGAACAAAAGAATGTGCTTGCTGCTTAATTATACTTTTTTTTGTAATCAAAACTGATAAGGCTCCAAGTTTAATACCTATAATGACTTGGGTATGTCCTGATCCTTTTGACTGGTTAGGCCCTAATAATTCCATAAATGATTTTTCCAAGCTGGAAATGGATTCATTAGCACAGGTAAAAACGATGGATGTATTTATGATGTTCTTTTACTGTGGCAGCACAGATTTTAAGACATGATGGTCCTAATGAGTACCTAACTATTGCTTTTCTGTCTCAGAGCTTGACATGGATGAGGTGAGCCAGGTTAAAGGTTAGATATATAAAAACAAGTGTGCAGACTTCTAACTAAAAACATTATTATGGCAGCTCTAATATAATTTCAGAGCAGAGATACATGATGTTGACATCATTACTGGACACAGTCCTGTAGAATTAAGTCCCAAGTTGCCTGAAAGCATATTTATGTACTGCAAAGGGCATGGTCAGGGCCACAGATCATGTCCCCTAGAACCCCAAGAGCATAAATCATTGAACCAGACAGCTACTGGAAATGATTTATGAGGACATAACAAATGCTGGGCCTTACAGAACAATTTATCACTTTCAAGTCTTGAAATGTTGAGATATTTCACATAATATTAAGAACACAAACTACTGGTTATGAATATTTTCAACTTGGAAAACTTCAGTTTAATATATGATTCATAACACTTCTGACAACTACATGCAAGTTCTTTTTAAGGCCTAAAACAACCAACGCTTAGGGATATGTATGTATAAAACTGCTATCCACCCTACTCCCCTCAAAAACACCCGAGTTTGGACACAATAATCCCAGATGATGGGCACCTCAGGAGAGAAGGCATGGGATAGAAAGAAAGGAATGGGATAGGGAAGCAAATGGATGTTATGGTATTAATAATATTCCAGTTCTTAAATGGATCACTGGGCTCTTGTGTATTTATTATGCTTGTGTGTGTTACTTGCTCGGTCGTGTTCAACTGTTCACGACCCCACATACTGTAGGCCGCCTGGCTCCCCTGTCCATGGAATTTTCCAAGGAAGAATACTGGAGTGGGTTGCCATATTTTACTTCAGGGGATCCTCTCGAACCAGGGCTTCTTTACCACTGCGCCACTTGGGAAGCCTTTATTATCCTTAAGGACTTACATAAATTATCAAAATTTTAATCAAACGTTTATTTTGTAAAGTTTTAAAAAATCCAACCCTTAGTAATGAAAATAGGGTTCCAGTCACTATGCCTCAAAGAGAATGACTGAAATACCAAATAGAAGATACTTCAAGTCATCACATCTGCCCTGGTGAAAGTTAACTGTTGGGACTGTTTGAGATGAAAAAACGTGTATTTCAAATCGGGGGGGGGGGGGGACCAAACACCTGACTATACTAAGTCTCATCGACGAGCCCTTATAACTTTTCTTTTAAACAGACAAAAGGTCTTCCAGCTCTTGACCAGTTTCTTCCGTATCAAGTTCAGAATACACATCTCTATGTAAATCCATGCATCTAAGGCTACACCCGGCATTTATAGCCTAAGGGTCTCCTAACCCCTACGGATTGTTCTCCAACTTCAGTGCCACGTCTCTAGAGCCTATTTACAAAGGAAGATCCGGGAACAAATGCCTACAGTGCGCCACTGAGCAGAGCCCAGAACTCACTGTTAGCAGGTAAACCGTGCTGCCTTAAAAAGTTTAAAAACCAACCAAAAAGTCCAGCCAAGTCAAGGTTGCCTTAAGATTTAAGAGGTAATCCCTTCCCCCTTTACAGAACGTTTCCTTAGAAAGGATAAACGAGCGCACATTTAAGGGGCCCTTAAGCCGAAAGGCCGCACACAAAGCTTTATTTGGGATACAAAAGGGCTCCGGTCGAGGCCTGTGCTGGGCGCGAGGCCACCCGCCTAGGAACCCAGAGAATGGCAAAAGGCCCTTCGTTAGTCTAAGCTTAGAACAGTCGAAATCGGCTTTTATTAACAAGGGTCGGCTAAAACTCACAGGTAACGGTTACTCACAAAATGCGATTGAGCAGAAGGCACGGAGGAGATCTGGAGGCGGCGTCAACCGGGTGGGGGAGGGGAAGGTGGCCTCCTGGGATGACTTGGAGGCCGAGGCCGCGCCGACCGCTGGGCTGTGCCCGGCAATGGACGGAGGCCACCGGGATGGGGATCCCGGGGGCGGGACGCACAAGGCGGAGGGGCCCGAGGCCGACCTATAGCTTCTGGCACGGAGTCGGGTTCCTGGGGGACTTCCCCCCTCGAACAGCCGGGCGATGTATCTGCGGGCGTTGCCGCCATGCCCGTAAGCCCGACAAAGCCTCAAGACCCTTCCTCCGCCCGCGGCCAAGCGTAAAAGAAAGCGCCGCAGCCCGCGTTGGAGCTCCGACGCTCCAGGCCTGGCCCCACCCCTTCCGGCCATGGCCCCGCCCCTCAGCCGGCGCGTGTTTGCAGTGCGGCGGGTTTACACCGAGAGCTGACGGGTGCTTTTGGAATTTCCGCATTGGCCTTTAGGGCAGCTGAGGACATTGTGAGCTGGCCTGTAGACTGTGTAAGTGATTAGTCTACCAGTTTGTAATGGATCAAAGCAACCAGAAAATGCTGGAAAAAAGAAAGTTCCTCCCATTCCTGGTTTCATTTGCTTGGTCTTTTACTTCCTCAGGTGGTTCAGTACTTAGAAAAGTGGTATTGGAAACCCCGATATGGAGTAAGAGTACCCAGAATTACCCGTTAACACTCACAGAAGAACTAGTTACCAGAAAAAAAGAAGCTGTGAAGTCCTTTATATTATGACAATAGTTATTGTTGCTAATTTTATTGATAGTAGAGGGTGAAGAAAAAGCATTCATAAAGCACTTGCCTTGTTTATAAACTTACCATTCGTTAGTTGTTTTCGTCTTTTGCGTTTTATTACGCTTGTTTTTCTCAGTCTATTATATCTTGAATCTTGACTGCATAGCACTAGGCTTAGTGGTAGAGACAGGCTGATGATCTTGTCAGAAAGAATACACATGAAAGCATATAATTAACTAAAATAAATAAATTTATTAAAAAAAAAAGAAAGCATATAATTAAACAGTAATCAGTAAAAGACTGAAAGTTGATGACATATTTTACATCGTTTAAGAAATCAAGATGGAGTAACTATGGTGTCAGGCATTCAGAATTGAGCCGGGTGGACATAGTTGGGTGTGGTTTCAGACATGTTTCTGCATCAGAGAGAACTTGAATTTTCTGAACTGTGTCAAACTCAGGACACCACCAGCTGGTTTCAAAACAATAATGTATTAGCAGCTGCTAGCTGCACCTTTGTAGTTTCAAAGGTTACCTCCCTATCTTTCTCAGCTATGTATCATTTCAGTCCCCAAGCAATCCTTGTTTATCAAGCGCCCTTACTTCTTGCCAACTCCAGTCCTAATTATTAACAAACAATTTATGTAATCTTGTGGTTTTTCTGCCTTTATGAGCTTCCCCCAAGTTGCTATGTGGCAGAACATAATTCAAGTGCTTCTTGGAGCTCTATCTCCCAGGCTGCAGTCCCAACACACCCCAAATGAACACCCCTTTATTGCTGCCAGGTCTCTGTTCTTGGAATTCTTGGGTAACAAATCCTAAGAAATTGATACAAAATCCAGGGCAGGATATGTTTGCCTCAAAGAAACATGGTGTGAAAATCTAAACCTACCAAAACAAATTGTGATTGTGTGAAGTCGCTTCAGTCATGTCCAACTCTTTGCGACCCTATGGACAGTAGCCGGTCAGACTCCTCTGTTCATGGGATTCTCTAGGCAAGAATACTGGAGTGGGTTGCCATGCCCTCCTCCAGGGGATCTACCTGACCCAGGGATCGAATCCATGTCTCTTAAGTCTCCAGCATTGGCAGGCAGGTTCTTTAGTACCACTTGGGAAGCCCTGTGAATATTCTTAATCTCATTAAACTATACACTTGCAAATTGTTAAAATGGTAAGTTTATGTTATGTATATTTTATAACAATACAAGTAAAATTTAAAAAATATTTTAGAAGAAAAAATGTCTACACCTTCACATGACTTACCTCACCTTTTGTTCCCCCTCTTGCTGCACACCAGTCACCCTGCCCGACTCTTAGTTTTTGGGCTTTCCTGGTGGCTCAGACGGTAAAGCGTCTGTCTGCAATGTGAGAGACCCAAGTGTGATCCCTGGGTTGGGAAGATCCCCTGGAGAAGGAAATGGCAACCCAATCCAGTACTCTTGCCTGGAAAATTCCATGGACGGAGCAGCCTGGTAGGCTACGCTACAGTCCATGGGGTTGCAAAGAGTCAGACACGACTGAGCAACTTCTTAGTTTTTAGAACATGGCAAACAATTTTCATATCTCAAGGCGTTTGCTCTTGCCTGGAATTCTCTTAGCCCAGTTTTTCGAGTTACTGTTTTCTTTCATCTTAGCTTCTAGGTCAATTTTTCAGTGAGGCCATACTTGCCCTTGCTGTCTAAAGTGTGGTGGTGGTGGTGGTGGTGGTTTAGTCACTAAGTTGTGTCTAACTCTGGCAACCCCATGGACTGCAGCCTGCCATGCTCTGTCCATGGGATTTCCCAGGCAAGAATACTGGAGTGAGTTGCCATTGCCTTCTTTAGGGGTCTTCCCAACTCAGGGATTGAATCCAGGTCTCCTGCAGTGCTTGTAGAGAATCCACATGCAGTGCGGAAGACCCCGTTTTGATTCCTCGGTTGGGAAGATGCACTGGAGAAGGGATAGACTACCCATTCCAGTATTCTTGGGCTTCCCTGATGGCTTGGCTAGTAAAGAATCCACCTGCAATGCAGGAGACCTGGGTTCAGTCCCCGAGTTGGGAAGATCCCCTGCCCTGGAGAAGGGACTGGCTATCCACTCCACTATTCTGGCCTGGAGAATTTAATGGGCTATACAGTCCATGGGGTCGAAAAGAGTCAGAGGCAACTGAGCGGCTTTCACTCATTCACTCCTACAGTGCAAGAGATGTCCTTCACTGCAAGTGGATTCTTTACCAACTGAGCCACTTTTTTAAAGTGGGTCCACTGTAAAACATATCCCTTTTTGTTTCCTTCATAATCTGTAGTTGCATTAAAAAAAAAGAAGAAATTCTATACTTTTGCTGCCCTCACTGGAATGTACATTCTGTGAGAGGAAACATCTAGTCTGTTTTGCTGACCATTTTATTCCTAGTACCTAATATAGTCTCTAGCACTTAATAAATAGCTATTGATTGAATAAATAAATGAATCTGTATTTGCAGACTTGGAAATTATTTCAAGATATGTTAAATTTTGAAAGCTAGATGCAGAAGGTATTTAGTAAAATCCTATTTTTTCCTAAATAAAAAGAACATGCATTAATTTGACTATATATATTTTTTGAGAGGGTCAGAAGGAATGTTGGCAATGTATGTCTCTAGTTGGTTTTGGAGGGAAAGTGATATTTTAATTTCTTTTTGTATACCGTTCACTACTGTTTGGATATTTACTGTGTGTATGCAATTTTATAATTAAAGTTGAAAAATTATTAAAATAGTACATTTTCTCTTCTGGCTGCAAAAATATACCATTTCTATTTGCCCCTTTTCTATCTGAAGATTTGCCCCCTTCAGCCATCATTCCTTTATTAACATCATGACAAGTGTTCCGTGTTCTCCAGCAAGGAGCACCATCTTAGGGGTTGCCAGTCTCTAAGTTGCTGAAGTGAGTTAACGCTGCCAGTTGCAAATACAACTAAAACCACTTCAAAGGGAAAGTTTCATGGTTTATATGATATGTGTGTGTGTGCGTGTGTTCAGTTGTGTCTGAATCTTTGCAACCCCATGGACTGTAGCCCACTAAACTCCTCTGTCCATGGAATTTTCCAGGCAAGAATACTGGAGTGAGTTGCCATTTCCTCCTCCAGGGGATCTTCCCAATCTAGGAATTGAATCCTCCTCTCTTGCGTTTCCTGCATTGGCAGGTGGATTCTTTACCACTGTGCCACCTGGGAAGCCCTAAATATAACAGTTTATCGAAATGTAACTTTTTAAAAAATAGCTATTTTTTGACAGTATAACTTGGATTATCTTAGAAAGTTTACATTTGATAGACATACATGTGGATTCAGGGCATACAGGGTATTATTTCCTTAGAAGCTGTCAGAATCTATTGTCTGCACTTCCACATGTAAATCTCATTAGTAAATTAATACATTTGGCCTTCAGTCCTTTTTCATATTAGTGAATGACTCGGAGAACCTGGTTCTCCTCGATGTTTGCAGCAGAAAATGAGGTTGGAACTGGAAGGAAGTGGCTATAATAACCATATGCTTGTGCTTTCCCTGGCTCAATGGGTAAGCATGTCAAAATAGAGTTAAGCAAGAGAAATGTAAATGACCCTAGTCATAACTGCATGACTTTCATATATATGATCCTTTTACCTCCGGCAAGATTATTTTTAAACATAATATTGACATTAAGATAATCATAGCATTCATACCTCTCGTCAAGGTTAAAGTTCTAAATCTGTGAAAAATACATTAAATTGTCAGAAAACAGGGCACTGATCTGAATGAAAGTTGATTCTTAAACACTTGAAGTACATGAACTTTACTGAGATAATTTCAGTGAAAATTACCTAAATTACTTACGATTTTTGCCCGGATCTAAAATAATGAGTGGCTTTAATTGTCAGTGTGAGACTCTAGGGTTTTCCTTTTCTGTTTAAAAATTTAACTTTTATGTGAAGAGTAAGGCTTGCAAACAACTACTTCAATCCTGTGACAAATTCTGAATGTAATGGAATTAAAATTTAAATTATTCAAGCTGACCAGTGGGACCTGAGGGGAAGTCTGCTAGGGGAATTCAGGGAAAGTTTTGTTCTTTGATGAAAAGGCACATGTGGGAAGAAGCAGCTTTTCATCCTCTACATAGGATCACCATCGATCATCAGTGAAAGAATTCCTGGCATTGCCGCAGCCCTCTTGTTAAATGAGGGGAGCTTCCGTTGATGGCAAAGTGGAAAGAGAAGGAACCAAGCAACTTAAAAACAGCAAGTTAAGCAGCCAGGGAGTCTCTCCAGCTTCTTCGTATGTGAAATAATATACTTTCCTTACTGTTTAAACAAAAATTGTTTAAGAATAACTACATGGAGAGTAGAGAATGTGGAAGTAATTGAAAAATTCAAACTAAGGTTAAAGTATGATGTTATTGTACCTCTGTGATGATCTAATATGAATTATGTCCTGAAATTAACACCCCATTAAACGTAAATACAGTGGAGATTCTGAATTTTTTTTCCTATGATGTCTCCTTGTACTTAGGCATGAGTTTCTGCATGTCTGCTGGTGTTTCGGTAAATAAGAGCTCAAACAACAACAACAACAACAAAAGAGCAAAACCCAGCCCTCTCAAACAAAGCCCTTATTTGTAGCATTTGCAGATATCCATGCTGTTAATTGTGCCTCAGCAGTAAAGTATCCACCTGCAATGCAGAAGATGTGAGTTCGATCCCTGGGTGGGGAAGATCTCCTGGAGAAGGACATGGCAACCCACTCCACTATTCTTGCCTGCAAACTCCCATGGACAGAGGAGCCTGGTGGTCTACAGTCCATGGGGTCACAAAGGAGTCAGACATGACTTAGCAACTAAACAACGAAAACAATGCTGTTAATGTATCATGGTGATTTCAAGCTACTAACAACTGGCTCACAAGATACCTGAATACTTGAATAATTAACAGTTAGCTTTCCTAACACACCATTGTCCCTAGAGGCTGAACTGCTGGGTTTAAGGATCCAAGGATAAATTCATCTTCATACTTAATAGTCAGTTGATTTCCAAATATTTGCTCTGTACCCTTGTCAAAACTTGCTCTTTTCAGAATTTAAAGAATTTTGTCAATATGATAAATATGAAATGGTGTTAACTGTTATTTTAATTTGCACTTGCTATGAGATTGAAAAGATAATTTTATAAATGTTTTGTTTTTCCCTTAATTTTTTTTCACATTTTTAATCATTTGGGTTTTCTCTTCTGTAAATCATAGCCTTCAGAGCTTTGCCCAGTTTTTTATTGAAGTATCTGTAATTTAAAAAATTTGATTTATGGGATTTCTTTCTATATTCTGGATACTAATCTTTTGTCAGTTAATAGTCACATGCATTGCCAATAACTTTTCTCAGTCTGTTTTATTTTTTAGTTATAGTTATGGGGTTTTATGTTGCTTGGAAGTTTGTACTCTTCTCTCTGCTTATGAATAGCTCCTTGATACCCAATACCTTTGCATTTCTATGCAAGATTTCTGGCTACCTTTAAATCCAAATCCTTTAATGTACGTTTCAAAGTCTTCCTTCATTTGAAAATTGGGAATAATATAACTTATTCCTAAGATTTTTATGAGGATAAATGTGATAATATATGTGAACTACCCATCCTTCTTCCCCAGGCACTTTCTTTCAAAGCAGCACATTCTTCTCACTTGGTTTTTCCTATAACTAGAATGCTCTTCTTGTCCCTCTTTGCCTTCTCAGGAAGGCTTCCTTGACTTGTTAAGACTGGGTCAGGTTCTTTGTTACCATCCTGTATCCATCCCCAGCCTTCTTCCTTGATAATGAATCCCTGATTTTGTTTGTGTTATGTGCCTAGTCCTAGGGCTAAGCCTCTTGTTTCAATCTGTTTGCCTGCTTCCCCAGCCTCCTTTTATCTGTTTCTATACATCACAGGATGAAAAGCTAAACTCTTTAGCAGCTTAGATTCTGGATGTGAATTAGATCCTGCTAATGAAACACATTTGAGTAAAACCGAGATTCTAAATTGAGCTACATGAGGAGAAAAGCAAGCTGTGAGGCACCCACTGTGCTGGCCTTTACACAGCAAAGGCTGTGCACTTCTGTTGTCAGTCAGCTTCCACTAGGCAGGCAGAGTCCAGGTCGTGGCAGAAGGCTCAGGTGCTTTGGCAGCCCAGTTCCATGAAATGACTTAGGAAATTGTTTCTAGAAATCCAGCTCAAGTTGGTTTCATCTCAGTGATGAAAGTCACTAATTCCTTGTAAGAAGCCCGACTGTTTTTAACTGAGCAACAGCAGATACCATTCCAAATCCAGACTGAGAGATACACCTTCCTTACACCTAGGAGCAACCTTGTAACCCACTTCTGGCAAAGGAGAAATACCTAGAAGCTTTGGCCCTTGATAAATTTACAAAGCCATCTTACCAGCCCTGGACCTCCTACTTGTAAATTTCTTTTACATGAGAGAATAAAGCCCTAATTTATTTAAGTCAGTATGGTTCGGACTTTCTAATTAGCAGCTGAATGCAATTCCTAACTGATATGACAAGCAGTGAACAATGCATGCCATAGTATTAAGAAAATATTTGTGGACCAACTGATGATTGATGAACAAAAGCACTGAAGCATGAAACAGCTCTGTGTGTGTGTGTGTGTGTGTGTGTGTGTGTGTGTGTTTACCATAACCTGAAGTATAAAATGGGTGGGCTTCCCAGGTGGCGCAATGGTAAAGGACCCGCCTGCCAATGCAGAAGACACAGAGATGATGATTAATCCTTGGGTCGGGAAGATCACCTGGCGTAGGAAATGGCAACTCACTTCAATATTCTTGTCTGGAGAATCCCATGGACAGAGGGGAACCTGGCAGGCTACAGTCCATGGGGTAGCATAGAGTCGGAATGACTGAGCACACAGGCACACACACACACAAAGTGTAAAATAGGCAGTGGTGGAGGACTGTGGACAGTGATATAGACAGAGGTTTCATAAGCCAAGTTAAGGGGTTAGACCTGCTCTTACACAATGAGGAACCATTGAATGGATTTGATCAAGTACATTATATCCTCAGGTTTGCACTTTTGGTAGGTTACTTGGGTGCAGCCAGTGCAGAAGGCAGGGGAAACTTTTAAGTATACAGATGATGAGACAAAAGATGATGAATACCTGCAATAATTATTGTTATATATTTTTATGACTGTGTATCATTAGGCAAATTTTTTAATGTAGAATTGCTAAGTCAGGGTGTGTACACTTAACATATTGAGAGATATGGTGAAACTGTATCTAAAAACCTTGTATACTCCAACAGTGCTACAATCGTCATTTCCCCACCCTCACTAAAAATGGGTATTTTACATTTGTGTCATTCTTTTTTGGTCACATTTCTCCGTTTAATTTAACCTGGAAGAGAAAAGGCAGGAGGATAAAAATGATGAAGATTAATTTTCATCAAAAACATAAATACTCAAGCATTATGGTTAAAACAAGTTAACTCTAGTATACCAGAAAAATTAGTCATCATCACTTACTCATTCTCCCCCCCAGTTTTATTGAGATATAATTGACATATAACACTGTATAAGTTTAAGAGGTATTACATAATGATATATATCAAGATGATTCCCACAAGTTTAGTTAACATCTATCACCTCACATAATTATAATTTTTTTTCTTGTGTTAAGAATTTTTAAGGTCTACTCTCTTAGTAACTTTCGAATATACAATACAGATGTTACTATATTTGCCATACTGTATATTACATCCCCAGGACTTATTTATTTTGTAATTGGATAGTTTATAGCATTCAGATAGGTGCAATATTTTATTTCATTGCTTTTTAAATTTTCATTTCTTAGGTGAGTTTGTGTGTCTTTTCATAAAGATATTGAGTGTTTGGTGTTTCTTTTTATGAACTTCTTACTCATATCATTTGTGGCATTTTTCTGAGTAGCTGGTCTTTTTAAATTCTGAGAGCTGCATTATATAAAGGAAATTACTAGTGTGGCTATCATGCATTGTGGCTTTTTTCCCAAGTTTTATTTTTATTTTTTTGGTCTTTTTACCTTATGTTTTTTCTTTTGTTTTATGAATTTTACATAGTCAAAATTACCCAGCTTTTCTTTTGTGGCTTCTTGGTTTTTATTTATTCATTTATTTTAAAAAATTTATTTATTTATTTTTGGCTGTGCTGAGTCTTTGTTGCTGCACTTTGGCTTTCTCTAGTTGCAGAAAGCGGGAGTTACTCTCTAGTTGTGATTTGCGGGCTTCACATTGCAGTGGCTTCTCTTGTCGTGGCTCACAGGCTCTAGAGCATTTGGGCTTCAGTAGTTGTGGCACATGGGCTTAGTTGCTCCACAGGATGTAGGATCGTCCCAGATCAGGGATCGAACCCATGTCTCCTGCACTGGCAGGTGTATTCTTTGCCACTGGACCACTAGGGAAGTCCAGCTTCTTGGGTTTTTGTGTCACGCTTCACCTTATCGTCTTTAACCCTTTTTCTAACATCTAACCAGCCAGAAAAGACAAACCTGACTTGCTTTGAGCTGCCTACATGTACTTTCTTAGCTATTGTTGTGCTGTGATTAGTCAGTTGTGTCCGACTGTTTGTGATCCCATGGACTGTAGCCTGCCAGGCACCTCTGTCTTTGGGATTCTCCAGGCAAGAATACTGGAGTGGATTGCCATGCCTTCCTCCAGGGGATCTTCCCAACCCAGGGATTGAACCCAGGTCTCCCGACTTTCGGGTGGATTCTTTACTGTCTGAGCCACCAGGGAAGCTCAAGAATACTGGAGTGGGTAGCCTGTCCCTTCTCCAGGGGATTTTCCCAAACCAGGAATTGAACCAGGGTCTCTTGCATTGCAGGCAGATTCTTTACCAACTGAGCTACCAGGGAAGCCCTTCTTAGCTATTATTTCACATCAACTGTGACTTGAGGGGAAGAGAAAAGGCAAGGGGCAGTTTGTTGAGGGCAAACATTAAGCCTGGTGCTTATTGCAGTGATGAATTGGTCTTAGCTGGAAGTCAGGTTCCTTTCAAGGCAGTCTCTCCTGTATGTTCCAGAATATCACACCTGTAGCCTGACTGAACATGGGTGGAACAGGCCTCCTCCTTCTGAGAGGAGGATCTGGAAATAGCTTCCTGCTTCTCACCTCTCTCCCCTCTCTTGACTCTCCTGTCTCTGCCATTGTTGTTGTTATTCAGTCGCAAAGTTGTGTCCGGCTCTGTGACTTCATGGACTGTAGCACATCTGCTGTTGAACCCCTTTTTTCACTTGCTGTTATTGCCCAGTTTCAAGAGGGCTCTGGTCTAGGGGCCTACTGTCAGTAAGAGGTGCAGGTGTGCTACACACAGTAAGGACAGTCTTGTATGGGTCTTTAAAAAATACAAACTTAATTTAAAAATTTTGCCATGCAGGACATACTTACATAGATAAGTATGTAAAGCATTTAGGTCCCTTATAATAGCACACATTTAAAGGTTGTAAATTAAGTAACTTCAGAACTTATTTGAAAATAAGAACATTTAAAATCAGTTCTTATTTAGACCTCACATTGTTTTAAAAGGCCCCCAGTTTTTAATGGCCATAAAAACAGAGACAAGTGACTTAAGTTCATCCCCAGACCTCCCCACGGACATACTTCTTGGTCCTGAGAGGGCAGGAATGCATGCATTTCTTCAGTAACATTCATGTGTACAGGAAATGACTATTGACATAATCTTTAAGCCTAATAGTTAAGATTATTCTTCAGTTTATAATTTAAAAGCTTCTGACAGCTATGTGCTGTGGTATAATTTATAATGAAAGTCTGAGTGATTGAGGTATATTTCACTGAACTGGCTTCTCTTATGAGTTGAAACTAAGGCTTGTGTAAACATAGGAAGGGAGGCCTTTCCCGGGCTTATGTAGTTGGGCAAGATTATTTAATGTCCCTCATTCCCAACTGTGCTGCAGTACCATCTGTGCTGTACTTAGTTTATAGAAAGCAAATCTACAGGATTTAAGGGGCATTTCTTTTTTTCAGTAAAATAGCCACATATAAGACCACCAGCTACCAGTGTATAGCAAAATAAAAGTACAGTTTTTTGAGATATACACTTTTGTAGTACTCCCTTAGTGCTTCTTTAGGAGTCAGTTTTTGTACATTCATTTTCCATTTATTTGGCTTTACTCTTTTGTATTGATTAAGGGTTGGAAATCTTTGTAATATTGTTCTATATTTTTAGTGACACATACACCATTATTTTAAAATTTTATTTTGTCGTTTCCTTCTCCAGATGATCTTCCCGACCAGGGATCGAACCTGAGTCTCTTGCATTGGCAGGTGAATTCTTTACTGCTGAGCTATCAGGGAAGTTCCAGCTTTTGTATATTTTTGATTATAAGAAAAACAAAACTAAAAAATCAAAAGTGTGTACCATGGAGAAAGACAGCAATAGTGTACTACTAGTTGTAAGTTATCTGGGAAACTGTAGATATCATATTATCCAGCAATGATTAAGAAAAAAGAGAAAGAACTTGTCATCAGATTAAGACAATCTGCCAGTGCTAGAAGAGTCGAAGTTTATAACTTTTCAAATAAAATACATGATTGATATAATTTGTAATACCCTATACAGAGCTAGGAAAGAGCATTTAGATTAAACTGCCCTCTCAAAATAAGGTATCTTATACATGAATTTGGATCAGAAGCAATCTGTTTGACTTACCATTTCTTCTCCCTGCCAGCTAAGAATACAGTTTTATATACAGCCAGCATGCAAAGTGTCTTAAAAGATGCCAAATACAATTCATGTGTTGATTTCTAAGGGAATTATGCTGGCCATGGTGGAGATGTTTGGTCTGGATTGGATTATTTCCTCAGAATGGCACTACTGATCCACCAAAGACTAAAGAAAAGGATTAAATACTGCTGGAAAAAATATATAGAATTACCTCTATAACCCACCCCCTCTCCCCCTAAACAAACACAAAAAACTAAACCAAAAAACCAAAAAAAAGAGATCTTACTAGAGCTTGAAAGCTTTCTTTTTGATAATAACTGGCTAGCTGCCTTCATGAATATAAAATGAGACCCTTTGGAAAAAGGAAAAATTATTGAATAATTTAACCTAAAAAGCAATTTCAACTAAAATGCTGTGCATTTCAGTGAGGACAACTAGCATAGCATTTATTTTCTTTTCTTACAGCTTTTTCTTACTTTAAATAAATTCTCCATGGATAGATAAGAAAATTACTGTTTAGGATATCAATAACTCTGCAGATTGAAGTAGTTGGATCAAAAAAGCCTTCTCAAAATGTAAGAACAGTTTTTAAAAATATCTATTTATTTACTTGACTGCACTGTATCTTAGTTGTGGCATGTGCGATCTAGTTTCCCCAACCAGGGGTCAAACCCCGGTCCTCTGCTTTGGGAGCATGGAGTCCTGGCCACTGGACCACCAGAGAAGTCCCTGCAACCAGTATTTTCTATCACCAAATAATGTGTGAAACAGATACTTTCACCTTTACTCTATTCTAAACAACCACCTCCACTGTGAGACTTTAACTTTTCCACTTCATTCCTTTTCGTTATGAAGTTTACTTTTTAAAACAGGTATGTACATACTTTTTAATGTAGCTTTACTGATGTATAATTGACACACAAACTGCACTGTAAGCATTTTTATAATCAGAAAAAGAAGTAATAAATATTTTAAAGGTCTATTAGAACTGGTTATGCTTCTAAAAAGGTATTTCCTTATCCACCCAAATTATCATTACAGAGGAATTGTAAATATATGACTGAGAGAGGTGAGTGAACTGAAGACACTTAAGGGAGGATTTCCCTTGCAGATTATGGGATAATATGGTGATCCAGTATACCCTCTTCCCCTCCATATTACATACTCCACTAAAGATAGCATGGTGAAGAAGCTAATACCAAGGAGGTATCTATCTTCTAGAAAGATTTTCAAGTGTTGCCATAGGTATCTGTTAAAAAACTGCAGAGATAGATATAACAGACTAAATTACTTTTCAAATTGGTGCTTTGTTTTATTTTAGTAATATCCTTTATCTTGACCATGCACCATTAATTAAACAGCATGCTTCTTTTAAACTTTGGGTGAGAATATGCAATTTCACCTCAAGTTTTCCAACCTACCAAACGCTGTTAGCATATTTAGCAATTTAATAAAATGTTACAAAGCTTATGACAGAACTATAGTTCTTTGGCATTAAAACATTTGTAACTGGACAAGAAGAAATAAAAAGTAATACTGTTAAGACAATGACTAATGATTTAGGAGGATTTAGAAAAGTCTGATAATTCAATGAAAATCATAATTATTCCCCAACTAAATGCTTTAAAAACTGTAACTAAGTAGATTATTAGTGATAAAACCATTTTTTCCCTGAAATTCTTGCTATCGCATTTAGTGTTTGCAGTTCAGTTCAAGGTAACTAAAGAATTTCTGATTTCACTCCTTAAGAGAAAACATTATTTTTAGCACTTTTTATTCTAATTTATAATAATGAATGGCTCAATCCATCTCATTTTATTTTGTATTCCTTTCAATGGCATATGAGTGGGTACGTATACTCACAAATATTTAAATATACAAACATTTTTGCTACAGATTAATATGTAGGCATTTTTTATTATATGCCTTTTCTTTTTAAAGACATGCTTTGGTCACATTACAATGAGTATATTCACATTAAAATAAAAGTTACAAACTATCAAACATGAGCCAAGACACGATCATCCTCAAATCAACTTTGCCTTCAAATAGTCTTTTATTTCATTTCACTGCCAAAAGCTGGAGTTAAATGAAGGAGGAAATGAAATGGTGGTTCAGCTGCTATATTAATTCAACCAAGGCCATTCATACACATTTCTATTTAATAATCTTGGACCAAACCCAGCAACTTTAAAACTGTGGGTTATCAAGAAATGAATGAACTTTACACACATGGACAGTGGAATAGTAAAGAGTACGGAGAAAAATAAGAAAGGGAGATAAAAGGGAATCTAAATCAGCAAAGATGACAAAAGAGACTGATAATTTTTTTTTTACAAGGGTCTCTACTGTGTTGTTTTGAGATTCGATGTGTTCCCTGATAAATATCTCCACTTCTCAGCTAGGACCACTAAGCTCCTGGCACAACTGAAACCACTGGTTCAGGCAGAAGAGCTGCTCTCTGGGTATTTCGTGTGCGGGGCAGTGGGAGAGACCCAGAGCAGAGGGCTTTTCCTGCTTGTGGGTCCAAATCAGAGCATCCTGTATCTCAGGATGGTCACTCTGTGTCCTTAGACCTCTTCAAGGTACAGATCAGCCCCAGAAGTCCCAAGTCAGAAAGGACTTCTGTTTCATAAGGGCCAAGTAGGTTCACTGTGAACAGCAGTTGACAAGGGGAGAAGGAACCTGGCCAAGGTTGTGACTGTGAAGGTCAAGGGGTTCACTGGAGGCCCCCGACAGGCCTGAACATGCCAATCTTTCTAGGGGCTACAGCTAAACCTGTTTACCTAGTCCAGGACCTGAGAGTGGGGTGGATATGGAGTGACCGGGCGGGGTGCAGGGAGGGTGGCAAAACCTGCTACCCAGGGACAACCATCTGCTGTTCACACAGGGTTACAGGGAGGCCCAGTGCCTTCCATAATTTGGAAACGTAGTAAGATATTTAATAATCCTCTAGGAAGGTGGCCAAGACTTGTCCTAGGAAGCAAACCATTTCTAATATTCCAAACAAGTTTTCTAAGAGGGAAAGACAGTTATAGAAGTTACTGCATTGCCATATAGCTCAACAGTCTTCACATGTATTCAGCTAAAACTGAGTAAATGATCTAGCACCTTCCAGCTGGAATGGCTTCTTAGACCAATTTTAAGCACAGACTGGTTTTCAAAAAAATGAAATACTGGTGTTTTACAAACCCAGTTTTTACTTTTTTAAACCAGGAAGATTGTATAGATGAGCTTGTGATACACTACAGAAAACATATGTATTCTTTGGCTATATACACAATTCTTTGCTGTCCTATGGGTTTTTTTTTTTTTCCATTAGTTTCTCCTGCAATTTATAGTAGTGACTCTCTCACACTGACTAGACAAGCTGTGTATTTTTACATTCGACTGAGGATTTCATTCCACGTTTACTTAGATTAGATAAATCAGAATATCCAACTATGGATTCACGTGAAAACTTTCAGAAATAATGCTTGTTATGTCTGATGTAATAAATAGTTATTTCATATCATTTAAAAACAACATCACTTTCTACCAGCCCCCATCAGGGGAGAGCCTAAGGCTGAGAGTCTGTTGGAATACTGTCATGATTTGTTTTTTCTCCAGAGACAGGATGCTTCAGAAACTGACCAGTAGCACCAATGTACAATCTTGATCGCATGGGCCATTTCTGAAAAAGAATATTTAAACAATAATCCAAAAGTTAGTATCTATGACAGACTGTGTGCAATAATAATATTAAAAATTCCTAATGTTTCAACGCAAATGCAAAACTATATAGCTAGTAACAACTGTGATTACAAAGTCTAAGTGATGACAAAAAAAATGTTTATTAATGCTAACAGCAAAATTAAAAATATACCCAGACTCTGATTATAACTGTATGAAATAATATTGTGCCTGTGGACCAGAACTGCAAAAAATTATGAAGAATAAATTTATTTAGATGTAGGAAAATTTATCTATCTACAATGTTTTAACTTTAAACTCAACCTAAAACAAAATCCCTGGCTTTAAAAATGTTTTAAAAAGTTATATGTGGTATTATGCATCTAAATTTGTCAAAGGATTACAATGAAAAGTGACTAATTCAACTACCTAAACATTTCATCCTGCTAAAAGCAATATCCGGAAGTTGCAAATATTAGAATGTTTGGGGTTACACAGCCAGAAGATCTAGATTAAATTCTGCTTGTACTGGCATCCCACGCTCTAACCTTCAGTCATCATCACATTTCTATTCTGATTGTGACTTTTCTAAATTCACCTTTAAAATGGGCAGCCTCTCAAATAATATAATTAATTTCCAAACAGGATGATGATGAAAAATATACTACACAGATAATACTTTCAGGATGGACTTTTTTTTTTCTTAGAGGGGAGGGTCATATAATTTTGGTTTAAGGTCTTTGGAATACTAATCAGAGAAACACTGCTTTTTTTTTTTTTTCAATACAAAGATAAGTCTTTAGACTAAAGTGCAATTCTTTGAGGTCAGCAGTGGGGTCCCACACTCCCCAGAGAGTAAATATTGCTGTGAGCAGCAGGCTACTTTCACCAGTGAATGTTCATGGACAGACTGCTGGTTACACAGCACCATGAAATGTTCTTTTTTAAAAAAACTTAAAATTAATATATTTATTTGGCTCTGTCAGGCTTCAGCTGTGGCACACAGGATCTTCAATTTTTGTTGCAGCATACAGGAGTTGTGGCACGCAGAATCCTTAGTTGTGACATGTGGGATCTAGTTCCCTGACCAAGGGTCGAACCTGGGCCTCCTGCATTGGGAGCACAGAGTCTTAGCCACTGGATCACCAGTGGAAAGGGTGGTCCTTGAAATGTTCTTAAATGCCTGGCAGATAATCCATGGTGCTCAAACAGAGGTACAATTATTAACAATTCAAAGTCCATAAGAGGACTTCCCTGGTGGTACAGTGTTTAAGAATCTGCTTGCTAATGCAGGGAACACAGGTTCTCTGATCCAGGAAGATTCCACATGCTGTGGGGCAACTGAGTCCATGCTTTAGAGCCCATGCTCCACAAGAGGAGAGCAATGGGAATTCCACCGCAATGAGAAGCCCGACCAGAAAGTAGTCCCCATTTGCCACAACCAGAGAAAGCCCGTGCACATCAATGAAGACCCAATATAGCCAGTGAATAAATGAATAAATAAATAATTTTTTTAAAAGTTCATAAGAGCTCTGGCTTTTCAACACAAGTTGCACATTAGGATCACATGGGAGCTTTAAAAAAAAAAACAAAAAACTAATGGCCAAATCACACTCCAGACCAATTAAATCAGACTGGACCTCTTCAGAAAAGTATAAGGTAGAGCCAATTCTTATCTGGAATAATATAAGCCTGCCTTATACTTCCAGAGACTGTCACCTCAACTGGGATTACAGATGTAAAATGTAGTATAAGGAATAATAAGTAAGCATGTGAGTTTTATGCCTCCAGATGTGATAACTGAACTTACTCCAATGTGGTTTAGGTCATTTCAAAGTCCTAAATTCAGATTATTCTGCTCGGAATCTAGCAGAACTTCAACACAGATTAAATACAACATCTGTGTTACTTGGAATTTAAAATGTTCCATTCCTATATAATCTTCCTATAAACAAACTTGTATTTTATATTCAATACAGTAATAAGACTGACTGTGTTATTTATTTTTGCAAATCCATTTCAGGTTTTGTTTTAAATCATAGAAGTGCATTCGTGTATGCTCTGGATGTATCATATTGGTCCTATTCCTGGGATTCCCTTGATCAGTTGGGAACATGAAGTGTTTTAGAAATTTGCCTGGGATTTTTTGATATGTCTGAATTTGGCATTGTTAGACCAGAGTTAAGGCCTGCATTATACTGAAGGATCCAGTGTCATGGTATTATGGAGTGAACGTTTGTGTTCCCCCAAAACTTACTTGTTGATGCTCTAACCCCAGTGCGATGATATTTGGAGAGGTAATTATGGTTAGATGAGGTCATGAGGGTGGGTCCCTCATGACAGGATTAGTGGCCTTGGCCAACACCATGATCTTGAACTTTCCAGCCTCCTGAACTGTGAGAAAATCAATTTCTGTTGTTTCATCTACCTAGTCTATGGTATTTTGTTATCACAGTCTGAGCTGACTGCCACATACAGCAAATAGTATAGGGCATAGATTGTCAATTTGAAGTGCAGATTTTCTGCACTTCAGTGCTTTTCTTTGTTTTTAAAAAATTAATTTGAATGTGCGAGATCTTAGTTGCAGCATGTGAGATCTTCGAACTTTGTTGAGGCATGCAAGATCTTTCATTGCAGTATGCAGGGTCTTTTAGTTGTAGAAGGTGAACTCTTAGTTGCAGTATGTGGGGATCTGGTTCCTTGACCAGGGATCAATCCCTGGCCCCTTGCACTGGAAGCATGGAGTCTTGGCCACTGGACCACCAGGGAAGTCTCTAAATCTGTCCTTTTCAATCTTTTACACTATTGCCACATTTTCATGAGTATAAAAATCTCATGCTCAAACCTCAAATGTAATTTGAGAATTCTATACTTGAGAATGTAGATAATAATAACTTGAGAATGTGAATTAAAACACATCAAAAAAATAAATAAAATAAAAATATTACTGAATGCTCCCTGTTAGTTCTATGTGTTACCTGGGTTTCACTGTATTGAGAATCACTCTAAAGCATGCAACCAAGAGTGGAGACCAATGAAGGCATCTGCTCTTTACAGCCTTGCTAGTAGGTAAGTGGCCTTCCCAGGTGGCCCAGAGGTAAAGAATCTGCCTGCCAAGGCGAGACATGAGGGTTTGATCCCTGGGTAGGGAAGATCCCCTAGAGTAGGAAATGGCACCCCACTCCAATATTCTTGCCTGGAAAATTCCATGGACAGAGGAGCTTGGCGAGTTACAGTCAGTGGGGCTGCCAAGAATCAGACACCACTGAGTGACTGAGCGCACACACTACGTAAGTAATTTATATGTAATTTATGAAACAAACCTAAAAATGTTTATGTGGATTTTTGCCTGAAATTTCATGGACTTAGTAAAGTTTCCTTTTTAATAACTTTGTGTCCCTGGAATTTCAAAAAGGCTACTAATAATTTTTTTCAAATGAATTTAATGTAGACACACAAATAGTTTTAAGAGTCAGAAATAAACATATAAATAAAATATTGGTTAGGCTGCATGGCAGCATCATGCCAAAAAAACCAGGTGACTGATTTACATTTCACCTTTCGACGGTCTGTTTTAGCATTGTGTAGATTAACACAGTCCTGACTTTCTACTTTACCTAAGAAGGCATATTTAAAATTATGTAGTTTCATTAGCTTAGAACAATCTAATGCACTCATAAAATTAACCAGAACTAAACCTGAAACAGAAGACTTTAAAAATATATATTCTTGATTTTTGGAGTTAAATGATTCCAAAATAACAAAATTTATTTTTAAAAATTACTGTTTTTCTGTGTTATCAACAATGATTCTCCAGGGGTAATGCAATTAATAAGGCCAAGTGTGCTTTGCTTTCAATATAAGTATCTGAAATATAGCCCTCTAAATATAGAACTCCAATTCTCTTGGGAGTTCTGCTCTTTCGGACGCTGGTGCTGATCAGAACTGTTCACATCCCAAAGGCATATAAAGTGTTGTTCTAGGCTACCCTCTGGGATCCCAGTCTCTTAAACCTTCCAGTTTCATTTGAGGTATTCTTTTTTTTTTTTAAGATTCTCAAGAGAGCTTCTTTTTATTTGGCTACTCTGGGTCTTAGTTTCGGCACGCAGGCTCTTAACAGTGTTCAGGATCTGGTTCCCTGACCAGGGATTGAACCCCGGCCCCCTGCATTGGAAGTGCAGAATCTTAACCACTGGACCAATGGGGAAGTCCCTTGAGGTACTCTTAATGTAAATTCCTGATAATGCTAACAATGCTAAATCCCCAATACTGATAATAAGATGATTTGATGATTCAAAATTATGGCCTTGAAATATTTGTTAATAGATCTTTGATCATCAAAGTAAGGCCCAGTAATACTATGTTGTAAGACAGAAAAATAGTCATTTTGGAACACTCTTTAACTAAAGGTTACAGTACCTTTTGTAGATTAAAAAGTACAAATAATCAGACTATTTCTTTGGCATTAGATTAATCAACAACAGACTTAATATTTAAGCATTTTGGTAGTGTCTGTAAAATAAAGTGTTACAAACAGTTTCAGTAATGTACACAGAATCTCTTTCCTCTGCATCGCCACAGCACAGGGTTATAGTCTCTTACGGCACATACAGCGTTCTCTGTTAAAATTGTTGTTCAGTCGCTAAGTCCAGTCTGACTCTTCTGCGACTCCATGGACTATAGCCCGCCAGGCTTCTCAGTCCATGGGATTCTCCAGGCAAGAATACTGGAGTGGGTTGCCATTTCCTCAAGGGGATCTTCCCAACGCCGGGGCTGAACCCGCATCTCCTGCGTTGGCAGGCAGATTCTTGACCGCTTAGCCACTGGGGAAGCCTGTGTCTTATAATACTGTTATTGTATTTCTGTCTTTTTCTCCATTATATGTTCATTTAGGGCAAGGATTGAGTCTAATCTTAATTGTACTCACTCTCCTAACAGTGCTTTGCACATAGCAGGCACTCAGTAAATAATTTTAAAATAGACTAGTCATTTGTTCAACCACCATCAATTTCATTTTTTAATATTTATTTTTATTTATTTATATGTCCAGGTCTTATTTGTGGCAGCCGGGATCTCTGATCTTCCTTGCCAGCATGCAGGATCTTTAGTTATGGCATGTGGGTCTAGTTCCCTGACCAGGAATAGAATCCTGGCATCCATGCATTGAGAGCACAGAGTCTTAGCCACTGGACTACCAGGGAAGTCCCTCAATTTCATTTTAAGAGGTAATCTTTGGCTGTCTTTCATTATCCCTGTAATTGTCTTTTAAAATCAAAATAATTGATTCAGAAGACAAATGAGATTTAATTTTTCTTTAACGAATTATAAGACTACAAAAACACTTGGTATGGGAATTAGGGCAAAAAAACCTCTTGTTAAGCTTATTGTTACATGAAAATTATGGTTTTAGCATTCATGAAAATTATGGTTTTAACGTTACTCATTCAAAAAAGCACTGCAAGAAACAAAAGTGAAAAACAACTGGATTTCTCATATGATTTCTCTCTCCCACAAAGAGGCATTTAACAGATGCCTTTTGTATTATGCCTACTTAATGTTGAAATAAACTTCTTAGAGTATAATATAAAGTCAAAAGAAATCTTATATAAATGATACATTTGAATAGCAATCTAAGGTTCCTACTATTAATCTAATATTAATAGCATCTAATGGTTATACAAAACCCCTTAATTAGTAATGAATAAGTTTCCAGCTGAGGTTATATAACACATGAATGGAATGGAATAGGCTATCATAATTATGAATAAATGATACTTCAAATTTTTACACTTAATATTTGAACTAGTTTGAGTATCATCATGTTAATTACATTTGCAAAGTAAATTTTGTTAAAGCTTACCACAGAATTTTAAGTTCAGTTAATATTAGAGGATGTATTTTACCTTCATTTCAATCATGATTATTCAATAATTTACATTGATACACTTAAGGCAAAGTCTTAATCTTATATTTGTGTGTGAAAATGCTTCAGAATAGTAGAATAAAAATTTTGAATACTTAGTTTTAGAAAATATAGGGAAGGTGATTCATTTTGAATAGAAAGCCTGATCAATGTAATATTTAAAAACAATTAGATCTAGGAGAAAAGGATGATGAGAGTCTACATATTGCAATATAGGCAATTAATCATAATCATATAAACTGTATTAAACAAAACCCCAACCAATTTTGTACATTACTACCTACATGTAATGTAAAAAATATTATACAAGAGGAACTCAGCTAATTTTGTACATTAAAGAATTTGAATATAGTATTTAATCTGAACACAACATACATGCCAATTTATTATGAAAATTACATAAACTCATTGTAGTTTTTCTAACATTCTTGGTAGTTGGCTAGTCTATGATAGCTAACTTTAAAATGGACTGAAAATTTACCATATGGGGATGCAGAATGGTCTCATTTTACAAAAAAATTTCAACATTGGTTTCCTAGGGTGAGTTAGCAACAGATAATTCCATCATCCTATTTAATCCATGAAACTTTAAAAAAATTTGATAAAAATCACAAGGGGAAACATAATTATGTAAATTTAAAACCCTCAAAGGCTCTGATAAATAAAAATTATCAGGATGTGCAACCAAGCACCCCACCAGGCACCCCCGAAAAACTTCTCATCGAGGAAAGGTATCCTGTAGGTTCCATCATCCTATAAGGGGCATGAGACTCCCCCTACCCAAGCCACCCCAGGTTTAAGCCACTACCTGCAAACCGTTAAGGAGTAACCTAGTGTGGCGACCTCCCTGCCCGTGACTGGGCGGGCGAAGATCGCTCTCCGGGTCTGTCCCCTGCCTCACCCGGAAGGAGCGGTGAAAGCTCGCTGGTATCTGTCCAAGCAGTGGCAGACCCGGCAAGTCAAGGGGCCTTGCTCCCGGGCCCGGCCCCTCAGTGCCCTGCCCGCCTACCTTGACCGGGTGTAGGTAACCATCCCCGCGAAGGGAACCCAGTCTTGGGTCCGCCGGCGCCTCGGCGTCGTCCTGCAGGCTGCGAGTGAGGTGCGCAATATAGGTGGTGGCCAGCAGCAGCACGTCCAGCTTAGACAGCTTTGTGTCCGGCGGCACCGACGGCAGCCTGCGCTGCAGCTCCAGGAAGGCGTGCCGCAGAGTCTGCACGCGGCTGCGCTCCCGCGCCGCGTTCGCTGCCGCCGGCCGCCCGCCTCCGGAGCGCGCGCCGCCGCCTGGGCCCGACCCGGTCCGTCCGGGGCTCAAGTCTCGGGCGGCGGCTACCGGGGGCCCAGGCTCGCTGCTGGAGATCAGGGGGCTGCCTGCGGGGCCGCCGCGGTCCATAGGGCTTCCCTGCAAAGGACCGAAGGCGCGGTGAGGCCGGGGCGCTGGTCGAGCTTAGCCCAGGTGGGAGCGCAGCCCTCTCGCTCCCCCTGCGCGCCCGATGTGGCTCGGGGCGATCTCAGAGTTGAGCACCTTTTGATTGGGGCACTTTTGCCTCCAGTCGTCTGAGGAGAAGGGTGGGGCCCGAGGATTCCGGGACTGCTTAGAAGGCTCAGGAGGGCCCCGGTACCAACCAGCCTTGTGTTCTGGGCTTAGTCGCTCAGTCGTGTCCGACCCTTTGCGACCCCATGGACTGTAGATAACCAGGTTCCTCTGTCCATGGGATTCTCCAGGCAAGAATACTGGAGTGGGTTGCCATTTCCTTCTCCAGGGAAATCTTCTTGACCCAGGAATCGAACCCAGTCTCCGAATTGCAGGCGTATTCTTTACCGTCTGAGCCACCAGGGAAGCCCTTACTTTCCACCAATCATTTAGTCAAGAGGGCTACGATACTGGAGGAAGGAAGATTTCAGGTTCAGAACTTGTTCGCGCCTCTGGGTTATTAACCTGCCCATCCCGCGGGAAAGATGAAGCGGGTCAACTCGTGGAGCACGCCGTGGCCCGCGGTGCCCGCGCCGGCCGCCCTAGCATTATGCGTTCCGGAGGCTCGGGGTACCCAGGGACGACGCCAGGAGCCCGGGGTCTCTAGGGGCGACGGTAGGAGGCCGGGGCGGTTTCTGCCAGAGTGAGGAACCTGTGGCCTCACCTCAGACTAAGGCACCCGCCACCCGTCCAAGTCCGGGAACTGCGCGGCAGGGGTCGGACCCGGGTCCTCACCTTTCCTGGAAGGGCTGTGCGGGGTTCGGTTCCGCTGCGCGGGAAGAGAAGCGTCGAGCCGGGTCTGCGTGGCCTGGACCGCGCCGGTCACTCCATCTTCGTCTAGCGGATCGGGTGCGCCTTTTATGCGGGCTCGTGCGAGGCGAGGACTGCTTGTGGGGCAAGCTAGGCACCGGGATCACCACGGCGGAATCCGCCGACGTCCTCCGGCACCTGTGGTGCTGTGCGGTGGGGCTGCTTGCTCCCTGAGCCTCTCTGCTTCGGGAGACTCATTAATCAAACCGTCCGGCAGGGCGGGGCAATAGGGGGCGGGGCGTTTTGCTGGTCCCGCCCACCCGCGTTCAGGTTCTCCCCCGGGTCGGGCCCCGCGCGCGGTACGTCAAGCGCCGCTGGGTTGGCTGCCGGCGGGGTCGGAGTCGCTGCCTGGGCTCTAAGGACCCCAGCGCGGCCTCGCGAGTTACATCGTCTCGCCGTGGGCCTTCCGCCTCGGGCCCAGGCTGAACCCCGGGCGCCTTTCAGACCCGCGCCGGGCCGAGGCGGGAAGGCGGCAGTTCTGTGGAACGCGCCTTAACTTTCGGTGAGGAAGTGTGGCGTGTGCCGCCTGGACGCGCTCACCGTTTGCTCCACCACAAGGTCAACGTCTCCTGCCGTAGTGACTGCTTGAAGCATAGTCCCGCCGCTTCGGGACTCCGCGAAGAGTGTATTGAGCCGTCTGGAGGTAAACTGCACTGAGTTCGAACGTGCCCACGGTCTGTGGTACTTTTAGTTCCCCCCGTCGCAATCGCTTCTTCCCGAGGCCGTCGCCTCCGTCGTCCCATTCCACCCCGGGGCCCACGCTTTGTTTCCGTAGTTGGAACCGATTTGGGAGTTTCCCTGCGGGGAGCTCTCCCGAGGTGTTGTACCCTCTTGGCCTCGGGGAGCGGGGATGGCGGCCGTGTGGGGAAGGTCTCCGTCCAGGCTCCTTGAGAAAAGGGGGCGCTTCCCGGGGAAGCCCGGGCCCTGGACGCCCCCGACCTGGTGTGGCTTCCGCTCGTTTGGAACCATCGCCTTCACAGGTGAAGTTTTAGCAGACGCGCAGTATTTCCCAGCAATGTGATTAATGCATCCTTGAAAATAATTCTTGCATCAATCTTCTTTGGGGGGTCGAGACAGAATATCGATTTTAGAATATCCTTAATGAAACCGTTCTTGTACATGTGACATAATTTCATCCTTTACCATATATTTAAAAATCGGAGCTACCAACAAGTACAGAGTTTTCCTGGTGGCTCAGTGGTAAAGAATCCACCAGTCAATGCATTTGATCCCTGAGTTAGGAAGATACCCTGGAGGAAAAAATGGCAACCCACTGGAGTATTTTCGCCTGGAGAAACCCCATGGCCAGAAGAGCCTGGCGGGCTACTGTCCTTGGGATCGCAAGAGTCAGACACTACTTAGCGGGTAAACAACAAACCTAGTACATAGTAATGGTGGCACTTACTTTATTTGAGTATAAAGTTCCACACACTTTAAGTTTATTAGTAACTCAGAGTAATCCTCAGGTTTTCATCTCAATTCCCATTTGATAAATATAGTCAGATTTACACTTGAAGATAAAGAAGCACACCAAAATACCGTGAGTTCAAAAAACGATTACTTTTAATGAATGAGAAAGCACATCTTTATTTCCCCAGAAAATTGTATGTAATGAAGAATAAAGCAATTGTAAAGGACTGTTTCAGATTCTATAAAGAAGCAAATCAAACAGGAATTGCAAAGGTTTTTCTTATATAATGAGAGACTGTAAAGCTACAAACCACAAAAGATGATGTTGCCTAGTACTATAAAGGTAAAGAATGAAACGTTTCAGATCACTGGAGGTTGAATTTACTGTTTTTTTACAAACAAATTTTCTTTTACTTTCAAATTATGAAGAAGATGAGGTTCACGTACATCATTTTTTGTCAGCAAGCTTTCAGATGCCTTCAAAGAGAGATTTCTGTATTGACAGAGAAAAAAAAAACAGCATTTAAATTATTTCAAAACTGAAAGTTATCCAAAACAGGTAGGAAATGTATATAATCCAGGACATATTAACAACAGTGAAGGCTAATGATTAGTTACTAAACTGTGCATCTTCTCAGGCAAAGATTGTGCCCCTGAGGTAGGGAAGAATGTGGAAAATTATTTTGCACCTTGGCATCTCACAAGCCTCCCCTTAGCCTAGACTGCTAGAGTCTTCTGCTACTCTAGGAGTTGGGGCGAACGTGCGGGCACAGTGCAGGCACTTCACTACTGATAATGACTGGCCAGTTGCCTGCTGAGTTGCCCAACAGGTTCGAAAGGCTGATGTAACAAGACCTGCCACCGCAGGCCACCCCCTTGTCTTGTCTGCTGCCCCTCTAAGCAGCCTCTGAATCCTCTGATGACTCTAGTCCTAATTCCTGCAAGACTCCAGTATTTGCAATTAAAGTTGAAATGGAGAATAAACATCTTCAAATTTTCAACATTACATAAATTAATAACAGGTACCTTTTTAAGTGCTAAGTGTTTTACAAAAAGCACTTTTATTTTCTCATTTAGTCTTTATAAAAACCCTTTGAGGACTTTATACTTGAGAAAACAAAGCTAAGAGAGTTGAAGTAAGTTGTCCAAGGTCACACAGCTAGTAAGTGGCAGAGACAGGATTCAAGCCAGGCAGATTGACCTTAACACTTCTGCTTTTTACCATACTATTTTATTTACTATTTGTAGGGATCTTCATTATTTGCAAAACATTTTTTTTGTATCTCTTATCTCAGTAAAGAGCATTAACTTGAATCCCTATTAACAATCCAAATACTATTTTCATAGTGCATCTTTCTTTGAAATTCTTGCCTAATCTGGTTTTAGAGTACTATAGATTTTATTTCACCTGAGTGTGATTAGGCCTTTTAAAAAGATACATATTTATTTATTTGGCTGCATTGGGTCTTAGATGTGGCATGCAGAATCCTTATTTGCAGCATGCGGACTCTTAAGTTGCAGCGTGTGAGATCTAGTTCCTTGCCAGGGATCAAAGACTGTGTTGGGAGTTTGGAGTCTTAGCCACTGGACCATCAGAGAAGTCCCAGTGTGATGTAGGTCTCAAAATCACACTTTCTTTTTTTAAATGTGTCAAATAGTTTGTTATCTTTATAGTGTAAAATGATCACATATACCAGTGAAGAAAATATATTGTTTTGTTATCTATCTGTATCAGTGGGCTTTATACAGTTTATGCTTTTTTCACCTTTCAATTATTTCCTTCATTGTTTAATTAAGGTATAATTTACAGACTTAAACTCAGTCCTTTGAGTATATAGTTCAGTTTTGATAAAACATTTACAGTCATGTAACTACTACCACAATAAAGATATGCAACATTTCACCATCCCCTCAAAATTCCCTTGTGTTGACCCTTTGTAGTCAACCCCAGGTTCTCAGCAACTACTCATGTTTTCTGTCTCTGCAGTTTTGCCTTTGCCAGTAGGTCATGGAATCATACATTGTGTAGCCTTTTAAGTCTGGTGTCTTTCATTCAGCATAGTGCTTCTGAGGTCTGTCTGTCATTTCATATATTGCTGCTAAGTCACTTCAGTCGTGTCCGACTCTGTGCAATCCCATAGATGGCAGCCCACTGGGCTCCCCTGTCCCTGCAATTCTCCAGGCAAGAATACTGGAGTGGGTTGCCATTGCCTTCTCCTCATATATTGCTAGTTCATTCCTTTTTAATGCTGGGTAGTATTCCATTGTATGGATGTACCACAGTTTGTCTATCCATTCCCTGCTGAGGGACTTTTGGGTTGTTCCCAATTTTTGGTGATTCTTAGTAAGCCACTAAAATCATTAGGGTTCAGATTTTTGTGTGAGTAAATGTTTTCATTTCACCTGGGGAAATACTTAGGAGTGGGACTGCTGAGTGTAGTGAGTGTGTGTTTAACTTTGTAAGAATATGTCAAACTATTTTCCAAATTGGCTGAACTATTCTTTTTGTATCCCCACCAGTAGTGCATGACAGTTCTGGTGGCTCCATATCCTCGTTAGCGTTACTTGATTTTTTTTCTTTTTACCCACTGTAATGGACATTTTCAAAGAAAAAATATTGATCCAATATTTACAACATTTTAAAAATCAGATGATTCCACAATCTAACTATCTTGCTTGCCAGATAATCTGATTTCCCAAGTTCAACTTGCCTGCCTGACTGGAGTGTTTTGGAGCCGAGTAGCTACAGTTGCCTTTAGTTGGACAGCGTGTTCTCCAGTTTACCTCAGTCAAATTCTCACCTGCTTCCCTTACTTACTTTATCTGCCTTTACTTTAGGGTGTTTTTGAGACCTCCTGGCAATGTAATGTTTTTGAGACTCCCTGGCAGTGTAATTAAGAACTTGACTTTTGGAGTCAATGACCTGGATTCACGTCCCAGCTCTGCCTCCTGGCAATCCTGTGACGTTGGGCTCCTCTGACTGGGTTTCTCCAACACTCATTTTCCCTATGTATAAGTTGGGGCTGATAGTACTCTTATCTCAAAGGGTCCTACTGTGTTTTATAATTTGTTTGGGTAATGAAGACTAAGCTTTCAGAATAGACATTTTAAAATGGAAAATAACTAGTACAGTTCTTATAACTACATAATTCTTGTTCATAGAGTAAGCCATTGACAGAGTTGAGACTAGACGTCACAAAAGCTAGCTTAGACTGTTCGAAAAAAAGTTTTGTTGCTCACTACTATTACTTTCTTTTTTATTTCTTTTTTTTTAGGGAGGTGGGGGTTCTCCTAATTTCAAAAGGGTTCTTTGAGAACTGCAAACCAAAATCTTAGCATTATACCTACATTACTGATGCATAGTTATTTTGCATATAAAAGTTAGTTAGGCCGAGGTTGGATTTAGCATGGCAAAATTAAAAGTAGTTAGAGCTTTACAAATGAGTTTATGTAAGATCATCCCAGAGTTTCATGACTAAAAGTATTATCTGAGTTTTAAAAGATTCTTCTTGAAGCACATAGGAGATCTGTTGTTACAACTGTTCAAACATAGCATAGCCTTAACGGTGGTAAAAGCAAATTATTTTTCACTGTTTTTAAAGGTCACTTTTTAACTCAAAGAAACTCAACACTTTCATTTCTAACTAAAGTTAGTAGGTATTTTATAAATAGTTAAATAACATACAGTGAACATTTCCTATGAATTACAGGTCCCAGGGATTCACATTCCTTAAAGGTATCTGAACCTAAGGGCATTCAAACCCAGCTAGGAAGTTATTATTTTTACATTAACAGAAGGGATGGATTGACTCTATTGACATTGCTTGGGCTTGAAACATAGTTAATCAAGTAACAATTTGCTCTTTTCATTGTACTGTGCTGTGGGTACTGTATTGTCAGTGGATCTTATTTACAATGTATAAATGTATTTAATGCCTATTTTTAAATTACTAAGGCTCAAATACCTCCTAGCCAGCTTGAAAGAGAGGAAACATCTGTCAGAAGTATTTACTGTGACAAACAGAAAGAGGCAATAATTTGCACATTTTTTGTTCCATACCACATGCTAATTTTAATTGAACAGTGAAGGCATTTATTCAGAATCAACCTTTAAATAAAAAAATAGTGTTGAACTAATCTTTAATTAAAGTGTACATTGATAGTATCAAGTTCAGTTTGGGGGTCAACAGCAACGTCAATGAGTCTGACTTTTTCCTCCCTGTAGGGAAGGCAGGCTTGTATAAATATACATGAGCACAGACGGCATGCATTTATAAAGGAGGTGGAAAACATTCCCCTGTCATTGGACAGATGTTGCTTCACTGTGTTCTACACAGGACACAGGCACAGATCACAGTGTGTAAACCTTAAAGGAGTGTGGGGCTTATACTTCTAGAGTTTTGGAAGAAACCTCTAAAGCTCCTTTCCACCTCTGATCAGGCTCCTCACCTTGAATCTTAAATGTAGACTGTAGGGGACTCTCCTGCTGATACCAGCTCATTAACCCTCCTTCAAGTAATTAAAGGAGGGAGTTGGTTTAATCAACTTTTTAGAAACTAAAAATCTGTTCTTAAGAGCTGTGTATTTTAATACTTTACTAACCTTCTAACTTGATTCTCATTGTCTCATGGTGGTGGTGGTGGTGTAATTGCTAAGTCGTATCCTACTCTTGGGATTCCATGGACTGTCTTCGTAGCCTTACACTAAATTAGTAAAATGTTAGCAAGAGGCACACCCTAATAGTCTATTATCAAGAGCTTAATGAAATTTCATAATAGGTTTGGTCACCTTTGATTGAAGGTGATATTAACTGGTGATATTTCCATTTAAACTTAAAACATTTGTGATAAATCAATGTTTAGGCGTGCCCTCAGTGAAAATGTGCCCTGAAGAGATAAAAAAATATTTAAAAGAAAATGTTGGGGCTTACCTGGTGGCTCATGGGTAAAGAATCCACCTGCCAATGCAGGAGACATGGCTTTGATCCCTGATCCTGGAGAATCCCACTTGCCGTGGAGCAACTAAGCCCATGTGCCACAACTCTTGAGCCTGTGCTGGAGAGCCTGGGAGCCACACCTACTGAAGCTTGTGCCCCTGGAGCCTGTGCTCCACAATGAGGGAAGCCACCACAGTGAGAAGCCTGCACTCTCCGCAACTAGAGAAAAGTCCACGCAGTGATGAAGACCCAGCACAGCCAAACAAATAAATGAAAATTTAAAATGAAAATGTTTATGTAATACTTTTTCACAAAATAAAACTTAAGAATCAGGATTGAACATAATCAGTTTCACTGACAGTGGCAAAAGCAAGACAATGTATTCTTCTCACAGGAACCCCTCTATGCTGGTGGTTTCTTTAGGGTAGCCTATCTCAATAGTACTTAGTATTGGTAGTTGAAAATGCATTTAGCTTGTGTTTAGCATTCCTAGTTAGGAACTAGGATTTGTCAGTGCAGTCCTAGTGACTAGAGCTTTGTTTGGGGCTGCAGAATATGTGGTACGTGCCGCAGCTCACAACTGATCTAACAGTAGGTGTGGCAATGTACAGATTTACCAATATTGTTTTCTGAGGCTGTGTCCGTTTTTACTGTTTTCTTTTCCACCTTGATGGTACACTAGCAAGACCTTTCAAAATGCTTGGCAAAGAAACAAAACGCAAGAACACTGTTGTGGAATTGACATTGAATTATGTAAATCTTTAAGAAACTTTTGGAGTGCTATGAACAAACTTGCTACGGTTTTGACGGCAATGATAGTGGACATAATCAGCTATGGCAAATTCACACACAGCTTCTGTTTTGTGTGTGTGTGAATGGAGAGGAAGCAAGATCCAAACCAGGACTCCTTACTTATTCTATCACCTCTCCCCAGATGAAGCGTTTTCCAGACTTAGAGGACTCTCTCCCCCTTAGGCCTCTCTCGACAAGCCTAAGCCACTGTTCAGGGAATGGGAGTAGCAGCACTGTTGTTCATGGGTCTTCTTCAGGTGGGCTCCATTAAGGAATGCTGAGTCACCATCCCTTGATTGGACCCTGCAGAGAGGGCCTCATGACAAACCCATGTGACCTTCATCAAGCAGTTCTGGAAAAAGGTAATCTATTCCAAAGTACATCTACTGGTTCCGATTACTTTCTGAATGAAATTTGCCATTGCCCTTTATTATAACACAGTGACTACTATGATATCACTGGGAAGATCAATAGAGCAATCACTGTATTGACTTTAAATGAAAAAAGTTGAGCAAATAATTTATAGGATGTATGAGGATCTGGTGTATAAAGCCCATAGCATTTATCACAATATATAGTAGTGGTATCCCATTTGACTCTCACATTAGCTTGTTGCAAAATCTTTGAGGTCAGGACTACCTCATTTGAGTTTTTATTATACGGAGTACTGTCTGGCATTTGGCAAGTGCCTGTTAGTTTTATGAACAAAGGAGATTATTTTCTGGTATAATTTATCTTTACATTAAAGCAATAACATCGTTCATAAAACTGAAAAAAAAAAAGCAATTTTCTTCTCATCAGGAGACTTAGAGCTGATTCGTATTGAGCTAAATTACGTATATGCCACCTGGGAAGCCCATGTGTATATTCAAAGTTTAGAATTAGTAGTAAAGAACCTGCCTGCCAATGCAGGAGACCTAAGAAATGCGGATTTGATCCCTGGGTCAGGAAGATCCCCTGGAAGGCATGGCAACCCACTCCAGTATTCTTGCCTGGAGAATCTCATGGACAGAGAAGCCTGGAGGGCTGAAGTCCGTGTTGCTGAAAAGTGTTGGACATGACTCAAAGGCTTTAGCACGCACACGAGGTTGGAATAGTGATTCTTAAACTATTTTTTAGATCATATATCTCTTTGAGAATCTAATGAAACTTTTAATGCATCCTTCAGGGACCCTAAATTAAGAACTTTTGGGTTGGAGAAGTGGTGAAACTAGCCTGTCCCTGTCGTGCTGTGGCTTCCCCTTCCTTTCCACCACCAGATGCCCTTTACTCACCAGTGGGCCATCCATTACCATCTCAGCCTCGGGCTCCTTTGCTGTTATCCCTGCTCATTCAGACACCTTTAACTGCTGCTTTTGGGACTTGCCTGAGTCACCTGCCTTATTCCAGTCGACGTATCTAGTCTGTGACTCCCAGTTCTTCCTGAACCACTGCAACTTAATGACTGTTTTGGCAGGTGAACAGTGAACTTTTTTTTTTTTGGTGCTTGGTCAAGAAGAATTGAGAACAGAGAACTAGAAGATGGATGGAGGACCTTTCTTCCTCTGTGTTGTTGACAGTGAGGTTGTCCCATCCTTCCTGCCCAAAGATAAATCACACAGAAGTATTTGAAAGAACCTACCCCATGTCTTCAATAATTTTAGGGTTATCTTCTTGGGAGCTTTCTGGAGATGCATTTCCATTTGCAAGAAATCTCTGTATATCAGAGAAAAAAACTAATTTTGGCTTACCCACCCTTGGGTAATAAACGGGAACTATGTGATGCATTGTTTCAAAGTTACCTGTAGCGTACAAAGAATTAAAAGCATTCTGCTTTGAAACTAATAACTGAATTGTAAGCATGACATAGAACAGCATTATACTATCTAAAATTATATTTTGAGAAATGGAATTAAATATGATTAAATAGTTTCATAGCAAAACCAATAAAAAGTTAATGTCCAAGATAAAAATATGACAGATTTTCATACATGAGAACCCACACAGGAAAGTTCATGGTCAACTCTCATAGACAAAATGGGTACACCAAAATTAATTAATATTAACTACCCTTGCATTTTGCTGCTATGTGTTTATTTTTTCAGTGTGTTTAACCTTTAGGGAGTAGATTAGTCAATTATAGTTTTTGTAATCTGTTCATACCTTATTTCCATACTTAACACTTAACATCATTTCCCTGTTTATAGATCCTCGACCCTTTCTAGCAATGATTTTTCTTTTAAGTGGAAACTGCCTTATTCACCTCTAATTCTAAGAGCTTAGCATAGTCTTGGGCATATCCATGGTGCTCAACAAGTGTTTTTTAAATGAATGTTTCCATCAAAACACTACAAAAGTAAATGCTGAAAGTTATTAAGATATTTTGAACTTTGTTAAAGTGTTTGACTACTTCTGATTTTTAGACTGTATTTAGGACAAGATTTTTTATTGTAAGATCCTTGAAGTTTAAAGACATAATCCCTATAATTTTATGATTATAGAGCTCCAAATTTACAGGGCTACCAAAAATATGTAAAAGGTCAGGAAATTTAAAAAATGACCATCTTCCTAAGAATTCCTCTTCACTTACTATGTATTTGGTTGTGCAGAGGTATCTTTAAATGGTTCAGATTAACTCTTCTAAAGTCCCGAAGGTATACTGTAGATTTAAAAAAGCACAATATATCTTCTAGACTTTAATTCATGCTTTCCATTTCTCCTGAGCAGCAATAACAGAGACTTTACATAAAGACCATAGTGCAAGCTATTGGCCAGGTGAATAGTTATTGTATGTTACATGCATGTGTCCAGGGATGTCACCGGTTGTAAGCCTGGGAGGCTCAGTAACTGTGCAGTTTGTTTGCAAAGGGTTGACAGAAGCATGTAGGTGACAAGAAAGAAGGATATTTACAAATGGCCAAGAGAAAATAACTAAGTACTCCTGAGGAAAGGGCTCCCTGGTGGCTCAGCAGTAAAGAATTCTCTTGCAGTACAGGAGCCACAGGATGTTCAGTGTGTAATCTCTGGGTCAGGAAGATCCCCTGGAGGAGGGCATGGCAACCCACTCCAATATTCTTGCCTGGAGAACTCTATGGACTGAGGAACCTGGCAGGCTACAGTCCACGTGGTCACAAAGAGTCAGACTTAGCACACGCCTGAGGCAAACTCAGATAATTTCTATTGCAGGTAGTCAGCTTTCAATTTCAATTTAATTTAATTGACCTTAGAGTCTATTTTTCAACAGAGTAAATAATATAATCTATTTGAATACTTAAAAAATTTCAAAGTTCTTTCATAGTATAGTCTCATTTTTCTCCCTAGTTTCTTTGTATTTGCAAAAATTATATGTTTACATGTCATATATTTATACATTTGCCGATTTTTCTAAATTCCTGCCAAACCGAAGTGAATTTCTAAGGAGGGCAGACATTATTGTTCTTATGTCCAAGCATGAGTCGTCCACCAGTCATCAATAGAGTAATCACTAGAAACCAAAGCTCTTTGATAAAGTCAGATAACTTTGATTAATTACTGGGCTTCCCTGGTGTCTCAGATGGTAAAGAGTCTGCCTGCAATGGGGGAGACCCCAGTTCAGTCCCTGGGTTGGGAAGATTCCCCTGGAGAAGGGCATGGCAACCCACTCCAGTATTCTTGCCTGGAGAGGAGCCTGGTGGACTACAGTCCAAGGGATTGCAAGGAGTTGGACATGACTGACCAACTAACATTTTTACTTTCACTTTCTGCTATCTTTGTGACCTTAGACAAGTTATCTCATCTTTCTAAAACTCAGCTTTCTCAGCTGCAAAATGGATATAATTTTTCCCACAAGGTAAAATGATTAAAGCAGTAATGCATATAAATATCTGAAATGATTGGCACGATAAATATTAGTTCTCTTTTCTTCCCTTGCCCCTCTTTGTGGCTTCCTAGACTGGAGTGCTTTCCATTTTAAATTATTAATGGCTATCATGATAGCAACTACAGTAAGGTATGAAATGACGCTTCTATACTATGTAGCATTACATATAGCTTTTCAAAAAAAAAATTGTGGTAAGAACACTTAACATGGAATCTACCTGTTACTGTTTTAAGTGTACAATAAATATATTATTGTTGACTCTAGGTACAACTTTGTGGGCTTCCCAGGTGGCACTAGTGGTAAAGAACCGCTTGCCAGTACAGGATACATAAGAGACATGGGTTTGATCTCTGGGTCGGGAAGATCCCCTGGAGAAGGGCATGGCAACACACTCTACTATTTTTGCCTGGAGAATCCCTTGGACAGAGGAGCCTGGTGGGCTATGGTCCATAGCATTGCAAAGAATTGAACACGACTGAAGCGACTTAGCACACATGCACAACTTTGTACAGCATATCTCTAGAGCTTATTCATTTTGCTTGACTAAAACTTTATATCCATTGATTAGTAACTCCCCATTACCCTCCCACCCACAGCCTTGGGCAGCCACCATTCTACTCTTTGATTTTATGAAATAGACTATTTTAGATACCTCATATACATGGAATTATGCAGTATTTGTCTTTCTGGAACTGGCTTATTTCGTTTAGCATAATATCCTCAAGGTTCATCCACACTGTTTCATATTACAGAATTTCCCTTTTTTTTTAAAGCTGAAAGTGAAAAGTGAAAGTGAAGTCGCTCAGTCGTGTCCGACTCTTTGTGACCCCATGGACTGTATAGTATTCAACTCTTTGTATATACCTTATTTTCTTTACCCCTTCATTTGTCAGTGGATGTTTAGGTCTCTACATCCTGGCTATTATGAATAGTACTGCAATGAACACAGGAGTGTTAATATCTTTTCAAGATCCTGATTTCAGTTCTTTTGGATAAATACTCAGAAGTGGGATTGCTGGATCATATAGTTGTTCTCTTTCTAAATCTTGAGGCAGTGCCATACTTTTTTTCATGTTGGTTGAACCATTTTGCATTCCCACTGACAATATGCAAGGCTTCCACTTTTATCCACATCCTCACCTACCTTTGTTGTTGTTGTTTTGTCATATGATAATAGTTTTTCTGACAGGTATGAGGAAATACCTCATTGTGGTTTTGATTTGCCTTTCCCAGTTAATTAGTGACATTGAACATTTAAAAAATATACCCATTGGCCATTTGTAGGTTTTCTTAGGAAATATGTCTGTTGGAAATGCTGTTGGGAAAATGGCATCAATTAACTTGCTCAACAAAAGGTTGCCACAGTTCTTCTATTTGTATAAAATGTAGTATCAGGGAAGTGCAGTGAAGTGCAATCAAAAAATGTGTGCCTGAAATTATTTATTTATTTATTGAAATGTTCAGTTCAGTTCAGTCACTCAGTCGTGTTCGACTCTTTGCGACCCCATGAATCGCAGCACGCGAAGCCTCCCTGTCCATCACCAACTCCTGGAGTCTACCAAACCCATGTCCATCGAGTCAGTAATGCCATCCAGCCATCTCATCCTCTGTCATCCCCTTCTCCTCCTGCCCCCAATCCTTCCCAGCATCAGGGTCTTTTCCAATGAGTCAACTCTTCGCATGAGGTGGCCAAAGTATTGGAGTTTCAGCTTCAACATCAGTCCTTCCAATGAACACTCAGGACTGATCTCCTTTAGGATGGACTGGGTGGATCTCCTTGCAGTCCAAGGGACTCTCAAGAGTCTTCTCCAACACCACAGTTCAAAACCATCAATTCTTCGGTGCTCAGCTTTCTTCACCGTCCAACTCTGACATCCATACATGACTACTGGAAAAACCATAGCCTTGACTAGACGGACCTTTGTTGGCAAAGTAATGTCTCTGCTTTTAAATATGCTATCTAGGTAGTTGATGCATAATATCTTGTTAGCTTCAGGAGTATTACATAGTGATTTGACATTTGTATCATTGTAAAATTATGACCACCATATGCCTAGAAGCTCCAATACTTTGGCTGCCTGATGGGAAGACCTGATTCATTGAAAAAGACCCTGTTGCTGAGAAATAGAGGGCATGAGGAGCAGGGGGCAACAGAGGATGAGACTGTTGGATGGCATCACTGACTCAATGGATGTGAGTTTGAGCAAACTCTGGGAGATAGTGAAGGGCAGGGAAGCCTGGTGTGCTGCAGTCCATGGGGTCACAAAGAGTTGGATACAACTTAGTGACTGAACAACAACAGATAAACCTAGTAACCATATGTCCTCAGCCAAAGTTATTGTAATATTGTTGAGCATATTCTTTGTGCTGTATGTTCCCTCCCTGTGGCTTATTCATTTTATAACTGGAGGTTTACCTTTTAATCCCCTCATCTATTTCATCCCACTCCTCCTGGCAACCACTCTTCTGTATGAGTCTGTTTTCACTGCCTTGTTTTTTGGATTCCACATATGAGATCATTCAGTGTTGGCCTTTCTCTTTTTGATTTATTTTACTTGGCATAATACCCTCTATATCCACCCGTGTTGTCACAGGTGGTAAGATACTATTCATATTGTTAATGGCTGAGTAATATTCCATTGTATATATCACATCTTCTTCATCCATTCCTCCATACCCAGAAATTACTGGATCACATGATCACATGATCCATTCTATTTTTAATTTTTTGAGGCACTTCTATACTGTTTACCATGGTGGTTGCACCAGTTTACAGTCCTACCAACAGTGCACCAGGGTTCCCTTTTCTCCACATCCTTGCCAACACTTGTAATTTGCCTTTTTGATAATTACCATTCTGACAGGTGTAAGGTGATATCTCATTGTGGTATCTCATTGTGGTTTTGATTTGCATTTTTCTGATGATTAGTGATGCTGAGCATCTTTTTATTTGTCTCTTGACTGACTGTATGTCTTCTTTGGGAAAAATGTCTATACGGGTCCTCTGCTCATTGTTTCATTGGGTTATTTGTTTTTCTGATACTAAGTTGTGTGAGTTCTTTATGTATTTTGGATATTAACCCCTTATATGTCCTGTCGTTTGTAGATTTCTTCTCTCATTCACTAGGCTGTCTTCTCACCAGGTTGGTAGTCTCCTTCACTTTGTAAAATCACTAGACTGTCATCTCACCAAGTTGGTAGTCTCCTTCACTTTGTAAAAGCTTTTGACTTTGGTGTAATCCCATTTGTTTGTTTTTATTTCCCTTGCCTGAGGAGACAGATTCAAAAAAATATTCATTGCCTGTATTTTCTTCTAGGAGTTTTGTGGTTTCAGCTCTTACCATGGAGTAAACCTTTAATCCATTTTGAGTGTATTTTTGTGCATGGTGTGAGAAACTGGTCCAGTTTGATTCTTTTGCATGTAGCTGTCTAGTTTTCCTCACATCATTTAATGAAGAGGCTGTCTTTTCCCCACTGCATACTCTTGCCTTCTTTGTTGTGAATTAATTGGCTATATAGTCATGAGTTTATTTCTGGTCTCTCTATTCTGTTCCATTGATCTATGTGTCTGTTTTTGTGCCAGTACCATACTGTTTTGATTACTGTTGTTGTTTAGTCACCAAGTCATGTTCAACTCTTTGTGACTCCATGAACTGCAGCATATCAGGCTTCCCTGTCCTTCACAATCTCCCAGAGTTTGCTCAAACTCATGTCCACTGAGTCAGTGATGCCATCCAACCATCTTATCCTCTGCTGTCCTCTTCTCCTCTTGCCTTCAATCTTTCCCAACATCAGGGTCTTTCCCAATGAGTCAGTTCTTTGCATGAGGTGGCCAAAGTATTGGAGCTTTAGCTTCAGCATCAGTCCTTCCAATGAGTATTCAGGACTGATTTCCTTTAGGATTGACTGGTTTGATCTCCTTGGTTACTGTAGCTTTGTAGTATACAGCTGACCCTTGAATGACACAAGTGTGAACTTCTCAGGTCCACTTTTACAGGGATTTTTTTTCCTATAGTATATACTACAGTATTACATGATCTGCTGCTGCTGCTGCTAAGTCGCTTCAGTCATGTCCGACTCTGTGCGACCCCATAGATGGCAGCCCACCAGGCTCCGCCGTCCCTGGGATTCTCCAGGCAAGAATACTGGAGTGGGTTGCCATTTCCTTCTCCAGTGCATGAAAGGGAAAAGTGAAAGTGAAGTCACTCAGTGGTTGGTTGAATCCTCAGATGTGGAACCAAAGATATGGAGGGCTGACTGTAAAATTACATGCAGATTTTCGAGATTGGGGAGTGTCGGTGCCCCTAACCTCCTCATTGCTCAGGGTTCAACTGTAGCTTGAAAACAGGGAGCATGATCCCTCCAGTTTTACTGATCTTTCTCAACATTGCTTTGGTTGTACTTTGGCATCTTTGAGGTAATACTGAAAACAGGTAAATCCTTACCCTGAGTCTAGTTTTGCCCTTCACAGCCGACCACATATAAGCAGAGAGGGGGAAATGCCTCTTGTCCATTTTATAGATTTCAAATCTTGAGAAATCCATATTGCCAATACAGTATCATCACTCATGTGAGATAAAAGTAACAGTTCATATTCAGCGGATACGATATGGCAAAATCATCAGAGCTTTCCACCTCCTACTCGTCACCTCAACCTCCTTGTCCTAGAGTGATAAAGCTCCTAGGATATGCTGTCTGTGCATAAAGCCACACTACACTGTTTTGGTTCTTCTTTCCCTGTTCTCCTGGTCTTACTTCTTCCTATGTCTCTATCTCCTGTTAGCTGTGGAACTAGAAAACGAACATGGAACAGAGGAAGTGGCTCATTCCAATGTTCTTGACTACAGAATTGGTGAAGAGTAAATTCTAGCATACTCCCCAATATGATAAAGATGATTATTACACATTACACTTAGCTACAGTTAGTTTCATTAGTTAGACTATACTCAGGAGGTTGCCATATCCTTGTAACACCACCTTAGGCATATTATAATTAAAATATTCAAATGATAGGGTATGTACTTAAGAAAGGGGACAGGCCACCAAGTATAGGCCACATATATGATTGTGATACATTTTTATTTTTTATCCTGATGAAAAATGCGATTTTTGTGCTGTTACTAAATGAATATACTTGTGATTTCAGTTTCACAAGCTATATGGCTGATTTTTGTTTCACCATTTAGATAACTAGTATCATCCACTTTAAAAAAAATTTTGACCAAAAAAAAAAAAAAAATTTTTGACTGCACTGAGTCTTCGTTGCACCACATGGACTGTTCCTTGCAGCATGGGCTCAGTAGTTGTGACACGCAGGCTTCTCTAGTTGCCGTGCGTGGGCTTAGTTGCAGTACATGAGATTTTAGTTCCCTGACCAGGGATGGAATCCGGGCCCCCTGCATTCGGAGCGTGGAGTCTTATCTACTGGACCACCAGGGAAGTCCCCATGCACTTTTGCCAGATATAAAATTATACATTTTCCCCACCCTCATGGCTCTCTGTTTATATAGCCAACATGATTATAACTCAGTATGAACTAAACATAGCTTTTTTTTGATAGTAGCTACCATTTTCATATATAAACATTATAGGAAAAATTTTCTAGAAATTGTAATCAAGTTAAGAAAAAAAGCCCATAAAAAAATGAAATAAACTCTCCTAATTTTTGGAATTTTGTTGTTGTTGTTGAGTATAATATTCCTTTTGCTGGTAGGAGTGATCAACTGATGAATGGCAGCCTACTTACTGTTGCATGAGTTACATGTATCCTCGTTATTACTGTTCTTTTTCTTGCTGGTTTTCCTGGCATCTTTCGATGCTTTCCAATTCATTAGGAATTGTCTTTCCATGTTTTTAATTTCTTTTCCATCAAGGAGTTCTAGAGAAAAACAATATATATGTTTAACATGTAATATATACATGTTATAAATGTTATCTGCCAGTACAACATAAATATTACTATATAATACATAAATATTATAATACATATACAATATCTATACTGCTGGTTTAGGGCACATGAACTTAAGTTACACTGACTGAAATAAATTTATTTTTAAAATACCTTATTTATACAACTTCTTGTATTTGTACAACTTCTGTTGAGCTTTTATTTTTAATTATTTTTTCTAATTTCAAAAAGAATATGTACTTTTTATAAACAGCTGAAACGTGATGGCAAAAACATAAAATGACTCTGTAATTACTATCCATAGCTCTCCTTTCCATGACTAACAAAGATAATCAGTACAAACAATTAGATGTCTGGTTGCCCTTCTTGAAGCATAAGTTACATTGTTATTTTACAAAACAAAAATGTCATACTTAACAAAAATTAAATATTTAATAATTTTATGGTTATTCATAGAAAAAGAAAAGTACATTTATGTTAATGTCAATAAGAAGTTTTATATATGTAACCTGGTATTTTTAAAGTACGTACATTAAGATATAGGAAATAATAGGAATAATCCACATAGCTGGCTTCTTTATTCTACGAATTGAGAGTTCAGCTATTTTAATGTTTTGTTCCTTTTAAAAAGTTTTGAAAATTGAGCATATTCAGTTACACAAATAATTTTTGTGTGTTGTATGTATGATATTTGGAAAATTCAAAGAAATGGAAAAAAACAAAACATTGACTGTATTTCACAACCAGAAATAATCACTGAAAACCACTGATAATACTTTAGTATATTTCTTAGCATTGTTTTGTTTTCTAGGTATGTACCATGTATATATGTATATATCATATAGAAATGGAACTCTCTATACAGTATTACATCCTACTTTTTAATATTGTGAGCATTTTATCATGTCTTTCTTTAAAGACAATTTTTAATGAATGATAGTATTCTAAATATAAATATACAAGTAATTTACTTTAAAAATGTACCTAATATACATGATCGTTCTTCCTGTGTGTTCTCTGTTTCCTGCTCTTGGCTGATGGGGTAAAGAGTAGGCAGGGTGTGATCCTCCAATATGTGTTTTGAAAAATCATCTTGGATATTTTTGATACACCTCCTGTCAACCCCTCCTTCCCTCAAGAGAACCACTGTACTAGCGTTATGATTAACCAAGGTTTACTACGGCCATGAGCTTTGAAATGGTTTTGCCATATGTTAGTTTTTATACCCAAGTACAGCATGTCAGGTGGTGCTAGTGGTAAAGAAAATGAAAGTGTATTTTGGACTGTATGGGAGAGGGCGAGGGTGGGATGATATGGGAGAATGGCATTGAACAATGTAAATTATCATATGTGAAACGAATCACCAGCCCAGGTTCGATGCATGATACAGGGTGTTCGGGGTTGGTGCACCGGGATGACCCAGAGGGATGGGATGGGGAGGGAGGTGGGAGGGGGTTCTGGAGGGGGAACACATGTACACCCATGGCGGGTTCATGTCAATGTATGGCAAAACCAATACAATATTGTAAAATAAACAAACAAACAAAAAAAAAGAAAGTGAAAGTCGCTCAGTTGAGTTCGACTCTTTGCGACCCGTGGACTGTATAGTCCCTGGAATTCTCCAGGCCAGAATATTGGAGTGGGTAGCCTTTCCCTTCTCCAGGGGATCTTCCCAACCCAGGGATCAAACCCAGGTTCGATTCACCCGCATTGCAGGTGGATTCTTTACCAGCTGAGCCACAAGGGAAGCCCAAGAATACTGTAAATACTGGAATTTCCCACCTGCAAATACTGGACATGTAAGAGACGTGGGTGTGATCCCTGAGTCAGGAAGATACTCTGGAGGAGGGCATGGAAACCCACTCCAGTATTCCTGCCTGGAGAATCCTATGGACAGAGGAGCCTGGTGGGCTACATTTCATGGGGTCGCAAAGAGTTGGACATGACTGAAGTGACTTAGCATGCATGCATGCACGCACAGCATGTCATAGAAACTATCCCACAATCTCCTCTGTGAGAGGGCAGTGCTAATCCTTCTGATACTGTGTAAGTTGGTCCCTATTGAAGAGCACTGGTCCATTTCTCCTTATATAGTGCATATTCAGGAGTGTGATTATTTGTAAGGGCCTCATAAAGGGACTCCCTACTTTGCTCCCATTTCAAATGAAAGGAACTCCTGTATGTTCTTAAGGTGCCATTTGGCAAATGTCAAGCAATGAAAACTTTGATCAGTTTTACCTACAGAACCAAGAGTCTCATGGGATCTTCAGAGGATTTGTGCCAATGGAAACTTGGCAAAAGGTCAGCAAGTTGTACACATTTATGACTAAATATTTTTTGTTGGTAACAGCCACATTTTCTTTTTTAAAGAAAGTGTTTGATATCTTGATTATTTCTGAACATAAGATATTTTTCATGTTTTATTTCTCAATTTTAACTTTTGCTGTTATTAAAATATCAGATTTAAAGTTGACCATTTTTTAGGTGCAGATGTTATATTCATATTTCTGAAGGCTTGCTGATACATTAACTAAAGAGTTAACCAGGTCTCTTTCTCTAGGAAAATTATATTAATATAATAGAAACATGTACCCAGTGATTTGGACACCAATATCAGTCTATCTCTGTATTTTGGTTTGAGGCAAACAGGATTTCTATTTAGATCCATTTTCCACAGCTTCATCAACTTGTTCAGTAAAAACTCCAAATCCTATAATTAGAGGAGAAAAAAACAAGACACAGGTATTTCATACTTATCAATATTTTTTTCATGTCAGTTAACTGTTTTTAAAGGTAATTACTGTTTTCCATGGAGTTCTAGCTCAGTGCCAGGTACTTAGATGATGTACAATAAATCTCTTTTTGATGAATTAGTCTTGTAGTAATAATAGGAAGGGCTAAAGATGAGGCAAAAAGTAAGGTCCTGAGTTGGGGACCACAGAATTGTACTCTGTCACACTAGCTTAAATGGACCCAACCTGTATCTCAGGAAACACTTTGCCTTTCTGGCTATCCATGCTATAGAAGATGCCCTGTTCTTAGCAGAGCTTATGGAAGTTTACAGATTAAGGTCATTATGGAGTAGTAAGTAAGCAGTCCATTGACATTGTAAACAATATAGTTGCTTTTCCTTTTTTAAAACCTATAAAAAATATATCAAAGGGAGAATAGAAGGAGAAAAAAATCCCATGTGTGTTTATTACCCAAAGGTCACTTAAAAAATATTTATTTTTGGCTGTGCTGGGTCTTTGTTGCTGAGTGCAGGCTTTCGCTAGTTGCTGTGAGCAGGGGCTACTCTCTAGTTGCAGTGGCAGGTTTCTCATTGTGGCGGCATCTCTTGCTGTGGAGCACAGGCTCTAGGGCACACAGGTTTCAGTAGTTGTGGCATATGGGCTCAGTAGTTGCGACTCACCAGCTCTAGAGCATAATTTCAGTAGTTGTGGTGCACGGGCTTAGTTGCCCTGTGGCATGTGGAATCTTCCAAGACCAGGGATCAAACTGGTGTCCCCTGCACTGGCAGGCAGATTCCCAACTGCTGAACCACCAGGGAAGTCCCAAAGATCACTTTTAATGTGTTATGTATCCTTCTAGTCTTTTTTGAGCATAGGGATTTCTTTTTTAATTGTCTGTCATACTGTGTGTACAGTTTTGTTTTATGTGCATCATAAGCATTTTCATGTTTTAATAGCTTATAAGAAAATCAGCTTATTGATATTTAAAGGAATGATTAAGTTGTTCTATGGTTGAAAATCCAAATAAATGTGAGAAAAACAGATTAGTCACCTTTAAGAACAAGCTTTCTGTTTGCCTTCATCACCTCCTCTCTCTCCCTGTTTTTTTCTCAATCCAATGTCACTGTCTTTCTCCAATGTCTTGTCTTTCTGTCATTCCTTTTCTTGCTTTCTCCCCTCTTTCTACTCTATAGCCCATGACTGATTTTTAGTAATTCAGTGGCCATAGGCAAAAAAAAGGGAAAACTACCTTCAATAGGAAAAAACCATTATTTTAAAGCAAATGTTTTGCTGACAATAATAATAAATACTGATAATAACTAATTCCATGGAGAGCTTTTGGTTTTCCGAGCACTGCTGTATATATATGATATTGTACATATCCAAGAGAATTGCTTTTCTTTAGAATATGAGTATGAGAATTACAAAGTTAATAAAAGTTCCAGAGGATAGTAGCAGGCAAACACCTATGATTCTTTTGTTTTCTTCAGGCCAAGACCAAACTTATCATAGGTTATAAGGGAAAAACTAGGAAATACAAATTATACATACGTATTCTTAATTTCTAAGCTGAAAGTAATTGTTAATGCATTGGCTGGTATTTTTATTCCCCATAGCATTTCCTCACCTTCAAAGCTTGATACTATGTAGCATTGTACATCTATTTAACTATTTGTATCTTCCACCTTATTCTTTGTTTGATCCATGTTTACTGTTGCTTAGATACTTCATTTTTCCATTTTTGGGAAAAATCTCATATAATAAGACTACATTTATTCTTTAGACTTTAGAATATATATATATATATATGTGTATATATATATATATATTTACCATGAAGCTTTGGTAGCAGGTCCCTTCTACATATTAAATATCCTCCCAAAACTGTAAAAGGAGGTAACAAAAATGGAACATCCAGATAGGTGCCTGTGTCTACATGAAGAAATGCTGTCTTTTGGGGAATAACTGCAGAGCACTTTAATCTTTCAGAGACCAATGCCTTCCCATATAAACTAGTATTTCTAGTTCTGCTTACTTCATTATTCATCAGGTATGTATTGAGTTACGGGTTAATTTCTGTGCTAGACTCTGATGGATTCAAATAAATAAGTTCTGTGAAAAATACAAGGAATTGTATAAGCAGTTGTACAAGCAATCCTAAACTTTCTGACATTGCTTCTTACTATTTGACCTTAGGCAAGTCTGTGACCTCGTTTATAAAGTGAGGGTAATTAGAGGATTAGTGCTGTGGCATGTAAAGTGCGTGAGGCAGAGCAGATAGAGAATACATGTGTTAGTTCTCTGCCTCTTTGTTTGCCCTGCCACCCCTGAGCTAATTCTCTCTTAATTTTGGTCAACACAGAGAAAAAATGATGTTAAGAGAGAGTCAGGTTCTGATCCACTGACAAGTAACTGATGCCTTAAAGTTCTCTTTGAAAGTTCTAATTTCATCCTTCAGTCCTGGGTCATGGGTTACGCCCTCTTCCCAGTATTTGTTCCACACCTTTGGATACAGCCATAATTATTTTCTGTGAGAATTTCACTATATTTCTCTTGGTTTAAAAAACCTCTGGAAGGATGGAACTATGCATTGCATCTTTTACAGTGTTGAATATGATGCCCATTATAGTAACAATAAGAAAACTTTAAAATTTATATGGATAAAGAGTCCTATAGGTTTTTATTAATTGTTTGTCACTTGATAAATGACCCTCAGCATACTCCTCCTCCCAGTGTATGTTTATTTAAGACTAAACTAATCCTGTGTTGAAATATGATTACCCTTTGGATACGCTCTGGTTGTGCATTGCCTTCCTGTCTTTCATAAAATGCTTTCACTTTTGTGCCCTTCAGTAAGTTGCTAAAGGGAGCAGACACTTTTCTGGACAGTCTCAGTATGATAAATGATCATGTCATGCTATCACTTAGAAGAGTGCTACAAAATACTAAGGAGCTTATTTTATTTCCCATGCAGGGTTGGTGTCTAAGCTCTAGATAGGAGCCTGCTGCACTGGCAGTGCTCTTGCTGCAATTAATGATGGCCACTGATGAACCTGTATTTGACCAGCATGCGCCAATCTTTATTGGAAACGTCTAGCCCAACTGTCCTAACTAAATCTAAAGACAGTCATTTGTCATCCCTGTGACTGCCTGTCATCATCTGCCTGGGAAAATCTATGATTTTGGGCTTGTTCCTGACTAAACTGTGGAGTGAATAAATTTATCTTTTGAGTTACTTTGCTTGTCAGGATCAATATTGAGCAGAGGTTGAATAAATTAGAAACTGGAAATACATGACAGGCCATAGTGGTTTATTTGTTTGTATCTTATAAGTCAAATAGTTAGTTTTTATAAAAGGCAAGCACGTCAAATTTTTGATTTCCACTGTTCATTCTAAGATGCTTTACTTCATGATAAATGGGCATCAGAAAACCAATGAAGTAAATCACTGACTGATATATCTGACTGTGAGATGAACTTTTCAGATCATTTTATTGATTTAGCAAACTTTGCAGACATAAAAACTGAAGGTAAAGATTAAACTTTTTTTCAAGTTGTTATACATTTTTGCAGCCATAATATTTATTTCATTTAATAGTATCAGCAAGATATATAATGTTGCCCTTTTACTAGTTCATGGCTCATCAAGTTACTTGCAGAAATCCAGGTTTTATTATAAATGGTTATTCAGTAATTTAATATTTTTAATACACTGTTGCATTCTTTTTTAAATATTTATTTAGTTGGGTGTGCCAGGTCTTAGTTGAGTCATGCAGGATCTTTAGTTGTGGAATGCGGACTCTTAGTTGCACTATATGTGGCATCTATTTCCCCGATCAGGGATCAAACCCAGACCCCCTGCATCTGGAGCATGAAGTCCTAGCTACTGGACCACCAGGAAGTCTCCATTGCCGCATTCTTATTTAAAAGAGTTACAGGGAAAAAATGCAAATAAATATTAGTCAAAAGTAAATATTCAAACTAGAGCCCTATGAGTTTCTAAAGTATGGAGTATTATTTTGCTTAAAATGTTTCTTTCTCCTCCTCAATGATTGATTGTGCCACCATTTTTATTTGGGAGAACCGGGTCATCTAGCACAGAGTTTTCTCAGTTGTCTGCCTTTGGTCTCACATTTCCTCTTCCATTCCTTCTTCCAGTTTTTATCAGCAAAGGAAAAGTCCCACCTCTTTTCCCAAATGAATCAGTTCTCTCATCCCTTCCTCTCTCCACAGGCCTCCTACTCTTGGGATCGTCCTTCTCTTCAATTTCCAATCTCTCTGCCCCTTCTGGGCCTTATCCTATCTCTTACCCACCATCACTACACTTCCTTAAAGAGTAGTCCAAACCAGTTCTTTTCAAACTTTTATGTCCTTACAAATCATGCAGGGATCTTGTTTAAATGCAGGTCCTGGTTTGGTAGGTCTGGGGGTAGAAGTTGAGATTCTGCATTTCTGATGCTGCTGGTTCTAGGACCACACTTGGAGTTATAAGGGTCTTGGTCACTGCCTCTGCTTCCTCAATCACTGGGCACTCTTGCAACCTGGTGCGTTTGATCAGGCACCACTAACATTACCGCTGAGCCATACAGTGACAATTCTGTACTTTCTTTGTCTCAGTTCTTGGGAGCAACTTACCCTACTTGACCGCATCCTTTATGGCTTTTCTTGCAGGCTCCCTGGATCCTACTCTTACCTGCCCCAGGGCCTTTGCACATGTTATTCTCTTTACTTGGTAAGCCATTCTGTTCTTTCAGAGCTCAGCTCAGCACTGCCTTCCTAAGGGAAGCCTTCACTCAGCTCCCTAAGGTAGTTCCCCTAGTTATAGGCTTTCAGAGAGACATACTGCTCCTTTATAGCACTTGCCTGGGTTGTAATTTTACTTATGTTTTTGGATAATTATGTGCTTAATGTTTCTCTTTCTCTCAATGCTGAGAGCTCTTTGAGTTCAGGGACTGGATCTGGTTTTTTTGCTCACTATTGTCTTCCCCTTTATCTAGCAAGTGCTGCCACATGGTAGGTGTTCTGAATGAATGAAAAAGAAGAAATAGTGAATGCTTGCATGAATGAATGGATCTGAGGTTAGAAGCAGAACAAGAGTTTTAAGCAAGAGATTATATGAAACTGTTTTGAAAATTCTGCCGATTAGAAGTGCTGCAGACATAGAGAGAATGGAAAGACAGGATTTATCTTCTATTTTGTTTTTCCCTCTACTCCTCTTCTACCCTCACCTCTTCTCCCTCACTCCGAGTCTCTGCCCTGGACTTTGGACTAGGGAATAGGAGAGATGATGGCAGGGCTAGAAGATCTTGGGGGAAGGAGTCCATGGCAGCTGTGGGTAAGAGGGGAGGAAATGAAATCCCAAACAGCAGAGAGGACAGAAGCCATTTGTCCAGTTTCCTCCAGGTCCTTATGCAACCATCCTAAGGGACCATTATTTTTTTCATTTTTTTATTTCATGTATTTTCTATAGATGCATTTGAGGAACTACACTGTCCAAATAAAGACAGCTGGTTTGCATGCTAAAAGCCATTGGTAATTATAGTGGTTTGGCTAGAATTCTCTAATGATGTACACTTCTTTTTCCCCATGGCACAAAGCTGTCTGTTGTTGAAGACTCTTAGGATGGATGTCAGTGACTTTATGTATGGCACATTGAGCTATCTCTCCCATGGCACAGGGCTTGATGTCAGCAGCTTTGGGGCAACTTCGATCAATGAGTATAAAGAATGGAAAAATTAAAGCCAAAAAATGGAGACGCTGATCCCAGGAATATATAAAGAGAACTAAGTTAATATTCTGATGCTAACCTTCCTACCCTTTGACTAAGCCTTTGGAGGATGATTTAAAATGACCATGAAAGCACATTTCAAATGTCCTGGGCAAGTCTGTATTCAGACATCCAAGAAGCTGTGTCTAAGTGTTTTTAATTGTGTGTATCTTCTTGCTGGAAGCAAAAGATCTTGAGATTTCATCCTCATACCGTGGATATCTTTTCTGTATGGGAAGGAAAAGCAACTTTTGGTGTATCTCAGCCTCCGGAACTTACTAAATGATTTGCATTCCTTCTCCAGATGGTTGAATATTTTAAATTGTTCTTGTATTCATTCATTTTATGAACACGTAGTAGGTGTCTACTATGTGCCAGGCACTGGCCTGAGCTCTAGGGCATCCTGAAATCAACAAAAAGTCCTTGCTCTTAAAGGCATTTCGATATTTGGGGGAATTCATTTGTGGTGGAATAATATTTATTTTAGTAATTATCTACTGCTTACAGTAGTTATGACAAACCTAGACAGCATATTAAAAAGCAGAGACATCACTTTACCAACAAAGGTCCATATAGTCAAAGCTATGGTTTTTCCAGTAGTCAAGTATGGTTGTGAGAGTTGGACTATAAAGAAGCCTAAGCACTGAAGAACTGATGCTTTTGAATTGTGCTGCCAAAGAAGACTCTTGAGAGTCCCTTGGACAGCAAAGAGATCAAACCAGTCAATCCTAAAGGAAATCAACCCTGAATATTCATTGGAAGGACTGATGCTGAAGCTGAAGCTCCAACACTTTGGCCACCTGATATGAAGAGCCAACTCATTAAAAAAGACCCTGATGCTGGGAAAGATTGAGGGCAGGAGGAGAAGGGGACGACAGAGGATGAGATGGTTGGATGGCATCACTAATGCAATGGACATGAGTCTGAGCAGACTCTGGGAGATAATGAAGGACAGGGACTCCTGGTGTGCTATAGTACATGGGGTTGCAAAGAGTTGGACACAACCTAGCGTAAACAACAACTACAGTGGCTATGAGAGGAGCAAGGTAATAGTACTAAATTTGGAAACAAGACCAAGAATAACTGTTTTAGAGTCAGGAGATAGCTGTCTGAAAGTGCTTTTGTTTTTTTTGTAAGTGCTTTTGAAACAAGAGTTCTATTAATGGGGGAAAGAAGCCTATTCTTCCTCCTATGGTCTTATGTAAAGAAATTATATCACACCCACCTCATTGCCAAACCAGAAACCATGAGGTCTTGGCAGTGGTTCAGCTTACAAATGATTGGTTCCAGGAAGTCTCCCCTAGCCCTAGGCTAAGTTAGTGATACCATAATACTTATGAAAACAGAACCACATTGTAATCTGATCACTTGTTGACTTTTTTTTTATTCCCTGGGACTGTACTCTTTCTTCTTCTGATCTACATGGGGTAGTATAATGCCTGGCAAAAATGTAGATGCCCAATACATGTTTGAATGAATGAGTAATTGAATGAATATGGTATGATATGGCATAATATGACCAGAATATGGCTAGTGCAAATTAGAATAAATTAAAGATACAGGCGTTTCCCCTGGAGGAGCAGCAAGGAGAGAGTTCAGGTCTAGTTATAGTTACTAGAAACTCGTTCATTGGGAGATCAGAGTTAAGAAGCAAGAAATATAGTGTCTTGTTCAGTCACTCAGTTGTGTCCGGTCCTTGTGACCCCATGGACTGCAGCACCCTAGGGTTCCCTGTCCTTCACCATTTCCCAGAGTTTGCTCAAACTCATGTCTATTGAGTTGATCATGCCATCCAACCATCTCATCCTCTGTCATCCCTTTCTCCTCCTGCCGTCAATCTTTCCTAGCATCAGGGTCTTTTCTAATGAGTCAGCTCTTCACATCAGGTGGCCAAAGTGTTGGAACTTCTGCTTCAGCATCAGTCCTTCTAATGAATATTCAGGGTTGATTTCCTTTAGGATTGATTGATCTCCTTGTAGTCCAAGGGGCTCTCAAGAGTCTTCTCCAACAGTTTGAAAAGCAGCATTTCTTCAGCACTCAGCTTTCTTTATGGTCCAACTTTCACATCTGTACCTGACTACTGGGAAAACCATAGCTTTGACTATATGGACCTTTGTCAGCAAAGTATCTAGAGGGAAACATTTGATAGAAAAATAACATAGAGTGGAAAAAGCATATACTTCCTTCTCAGAGAAACATCTGTCTGTTGGTGAGGGATGGAGATCTTGGGGTATGGAAGAGAAAATCAAGTAAGAGCAGAATTATGCAAATAAATACATTACAAAGTAAAGACTCATAAACTAGTTTTAGAACAAATTTAGAATAGTTTTAAAAGTAAGTTTATAGCTATAGTAAAATAAGTATTTTCAATCACAATTTCATGTAAATATTGAAAACTTTTTTCTTGACCTTACCTTCACGTGCAGAAGTTGGTTGTCAGCTGCTATGAGCTGATTAAGATTCTCCAGTATTTCTAAGTCTCTTATGTCATCAATATTATTATTGCTGATATTCAATATAGAGAGGGATTTCTGTAAGAAAAGGAACTAATTTAGGATGAATAAATAATCTATTTAAATGCTGTATGTAGAAACCAGAAATCCTAATCTGTGAAAAATTTTAAATTGATCAGTTCAGTGTGTTTTCCTCTTTAGACAAGAAAATAAAAATCCTTGGAAATTTTGTTTGTATGCCATTTTTTTTTCTGATGAAACTTTTAGGACTATAGTAATTGTAATGCAACTTACTATTTTGTCTCAAGTTCCTTCGTAAGTCAGATTTTTCTCTTCCAAGATATGAGAGAAATTTATAGATAGAAGCCAAGAAGGAAGGAAAGAGAGAAAAAAGATGTCCCAATAAGCAAATAACACATTGTAGAAAAAATTCTTATTTTAGTTTAAGCAAATTATCCTTTTGTGTTAAATATCACTAAGATTAGGGAGAAATAGTTTTCCTCTTTGTTTTTCTAAATAGGAAGCATGATCAAGAATTGAAAGAATATCTTGTTTGTATTTTTATCTGTATCTCTCCATATAGTTTTCTCTTGGTATTTGTATGTTCAGGAGCCAGGTAAAATAATAATTACCTAATTAACAAGAACTTCAAAATCAGCTGTTAATGAAGACCTAAGTATATAATAGAGCAACACTAAGTCAGAGGAATCTAAACTCTAAGGCCCAGGATTCTCTACCAAGATGGAGACAACTCACTCAGGCATCCCACCTTTAGAGAAGCTACTTCCTGATACTTTTTAGGACTTGAAGTATAGCTTTAAAAGTATGCCTTACATATAGGATTTCAGAATCTGCTTGAATCTATGCCAAAATGAGCAAGCAGAAGTGTTTTCAGTGGCAGTTGGTAATAGATTGGTTGCTAATAGCTACTTAGTTCAGCTGAGGTTAAGCTGAAACATAGTTGTTTCTATAGGAGAGTAGGGAGGATAGGATAGAAATCAGGTCACTCCTTTCTTTTCCAATTTAAAGCACTACTCAGGACTTCCCTGGTGGTCCAGCGGTTAAGACTCCATGCTCCCATTGTAGGGGAAAGTGAAAGGGTTAGTCAGGCGCTCAGTTGTATCTGACTCTTTGCGACTCCATGAACTGTAGCCCGGCAGGCTCCTCCTTCCATGGAATTTTCCAGGCAAGAATACTGGAGTTGGTAGCCATTCCCTTCTCCAGGGAATCTTTGCCACCCAGGGACTGAACCCGGGTCTCCTGTATTGCAGGCAGATTCTTTACTGTCTGAGCCACCAAGGAAGCCCCAATGTAGGGGGGCCGGGGTTCAATCCCTGGACAGGGAACTAGATTTCCCATGCCGCAACTAAGATCCCACATGCTGCAACTATGACCCAGTCCAGCCAAATAAATTATATAGGAAAAATTAGTTTTAGCCCTCAAATTCTCAACTGACCATGTAAACATGCACAGTATGTACAATGTCCAGATAAACCTTCACCACCTTCCTTTTTTTTCATTATAACCATTGATCACTATAGTCTTTGTCAGAATACTCAAATGCAGCCTTACTGCCAGAGAATGAAGGGTTCTTGGATCAAACACGAGCTTTTCTCCAAGGGGAAGCCTCTGACTCTCAACATGAAGCTCTCTTAGTCCTTCTAGTCCTTCTAAGCCTTCTATGACAGCAATGTAATTGCCTCCCAGATATCTGCAAAATGTAAAACAAAATTTTAAGTAGGCATTCTGAGACATCACGGTCTATATGGATGATGAAAACATAACAAAGTCATTGAACTATTTGAAAATTATACAGTTGACCAATGAATATTGGGTGTGTGTATGGGGTCTGGTTAGGGACGCTGACCTTCATGCAGTGAAATTTGCATATCACTTAGAGTGGGCACTCTTTATCCCTGATTACTTCATATTTGCAGATCTACCAACTGGACCATGGACCATGCAGCTCTATAGTGTTTACTATTGAAAAACCTCAGTAGTCAAAGGTCATCTGTACATGCAGAATGTTCTGTTTGTATTGAATCAGTGAAAGGTTTGTTTATTTGATTCTTACAACTAATTAACTCTGAGAAATGTTCAGTTTTAAAATGAGAGAACTGGAATAGTCCTCTCTATCAGTGCTCCTCTTGTGTTACAGTGCATAAGAATCATCTGGGTTATAGGTTTAAAAATGAAGATTTCTGAGCCTAACTGCCAGAGATTCTGATTTGGTTACCTAGGTTGGAACCCAGCAATCTGCATTTTTTAAATTGATATATAGTTGATTTACAGTATTATGTTAGTTTGAGGTGTACAGCAAAGTGATCCAATTATATATATATTTTTCAAATTGTTTTTCCATTATGGGTTATTACAAGATATTGAATATAGTTCCCTGTGTTATATAGTAAATCCTTTTTGCGTATCTGTTTTATACAGCAATATGAAGTTTTAATAAGCATCTCCCACCTCACTTTTTCCCCCCATTCTGAGACCTTGGCCTGCTTTTTGGAAAGCAGTGATAGTTCTTCTAATCTGGGGAAATTGGATCCACTGGGCCCCATTGTTTAATTAAAATAATAGGCAGTAATGCCTTTTACAGTCAAATTTACATCAACATTATCAGTTCTGTGACCCTGCCCTTTTGAGATGTGTGATTCTGAAAGGCACAGAACTCATTTGGGTTCCATGGACACTTTTTTCACCAGTTGAGCCTAAATAAGCATGTTTTAGATATCCCTGTAAGCCCTTGAGACAACTCACCCTCCTGCAAAAGAAGCATACCAGGGCTTATAGAACACAAATTATCGAGTATTACATATATAACAGTAACACTGCAGAGGAATAAAAATGAGGCAGATAAAGGAAATCCTTGCATGCAAAAATATTACTGTAATGATGACAATTACATTACTGAGAAATAAAAGCACTTACAGTTTTTCCAGTTTCTTTAATGACCTGAGGTTCTCGATACATGAAATACAATTGTTTTGCAGGTATAAGTGGGTCAGATTGGTGGCATAATTCAGGTTAGTGATTTGACTAATGCGGTTATCATACAAATATAAAACACTAAGATTTTTACAAAGAGAGAGGTCTTCCTAAAAGGAAAACAAAAACAGATCATACTTAATTTCTTCTGAAAACTTAGAGGGTTGTTTTCAAGAAAGCTTTTCACTCAATCATTGTACACATTTCATTAAGGTTAATATAAAAGAACAGAATTCTCCCATTCTTAGCACAGTCAAAATAAGACCGGAATGATTACAATATTAGTTCTAGGCTTTAGTATTCTGTAACCTTATCAATAAAATTGTGTTTGCTAAGAAAGGTTTTCCCAGTGCAAGCAGTTTTCCTTGGAAACAGTTAGACTCCTCTGGAAGTTAAAGCATCTAACCAATTATTACTTCAACATTATGAATCAGGGCTTAATCTTTCTGTGGGACTGGAAATAAACTGTGTGGTTTGTGATACTGAAAAACCACTGGAAATCATCTAGATATTCAAGAACAATGGATTAATAAGCTATAATAATGCTATTGCAGGGAATACCATTAAATATCCTTTAATTTCTTTAGTCATATCTTGTAGATCTCATTAAAAAATGAAAACAGTACATTCAATATGACCCATTATTGTAAAACTATATGACTATATGTCTAGTATGTATAGTATGTATAGGGGGCTTCCCTGGTGGCTCAGGCGGTAGAGAATTTGCCGGGGTAATGCGAGAGACCTGGGTTCAATCCCTGGGTCGGGAAAAGTCCCCTGAAGAAGGGAATGGCTACCCAGGCCAGTATTCTTGTCTGGAGAATCCCATGGACAGAAGAGCCTGGTGGACTGCAGTCCATGGGGTCACAAAGAGTTGGACACGACTGAGTGACTAACACTTATGTCTAGGAAAAAAAGGGAGAAAAGACATCACCCTTGGTTTTCTCTATGTGAAAGAATTACAAGTCAATTTCTTTCTTTTTATATGTCTTTATGTAAATGACACTACTTACTTTTGAAGGTAAGAAAATAATTAAAGATATTTTAAAAGGTCTATCATTTTTTGTGTTGTGGTAGAGTTAGAGTAAGTAGGCAAGAGGTAGGAGTGAAATTCTGCTCAAAAATATCCCAGCGTTCATTAAGTTAAGGTCTTTTAAAATACAGCCACATCTTGGGAACTACTTGGATATACCAATTTCTAAACTTTACATTGCTAATTATATAAAAATAGGAAATAATTTCAGAGTTCTTACAATTGCATCTATATTTTTATCTGAAAAATTTATATGAGTTATTTTCTTCAGGTACTGTAGAGTGTTTTCTTCTTTTCGGCGTTTAAGATTGCTGTTCTTGGCAATTAGATCCAAAGTCAGTCGAACCATGACTTCTCTATAAATCAAACTCTTGGCAATAGCTCTCTTCTGATACCATGTTAAGAAGTGGTTTAGGTGTTGTTTTATGCCCAACTTTCTAAAAAGCAAAGAAAAAAAGGAGTATTATGTACACAGCAATTGAGGAAAAATTACCTTGACTTTTTAATATATAAAACTATTGATTCGTTTACAAGCAGTTTTAGGGTTATGTTTTTTCTAAGTTTATAGTTTTAATTATTTTCATAAAAAGATGTAAAACACCAAAATTAAATTAAATTACAGTGCACATTCAATTTTACTTTTAAATCTTTTACTCTCCCTAGTGTTGACTTGTTACTGTGCATGGATCATTTTTCTCTCTTTGAGTTGAAAAAGACCTCAGTATCATTTAGTGTTCTCCCACGAAGAAATTAAGGGCCAGAGATTTGTCTAAAACCAATCAAGTTAGTGACAGTTGAAAATGAGACCAGGCCTCCTGGCTCCTTTTTTCATAGTACCTTAGTGATCATATTTATTTGTCTCCAAAATCAGAACACATGGTGTGAAAACCTTGAGCGTATTCATAGGACAGTGGTGAAAATACTTCTAGATAAGACCAAAATATGCAAAGCAAAACTTTAATATATTTAGAAGAAAATATAGGTCTTTCTCTTAAAATTAGGATACAGAAGGAGTTAACTTATATGCTACAGAAAGCATAAAACATGAACAAAAAATTTCTTGATACATTTTACTACATTAAAAAATATAGCTTCTGCTTAATAATATCTCTCCACCTTGATTAGTCTTGGTTCCTAACTCTTTTTTATTTTCCAGTTTTTTTTATTGTGGTAAAATACAAAGTTTATCCTCTTTACCATTTTATAAGTGTACAGTTCAGTTTTATTAAATATATTTATGATGTACACCCATTGCCATAGTCTATCTCTAGTATTCTTTTCAGTTTGCAAAACTGAAATTCTATTCCTGTTAAACGATAACTCCCTATACTCTCCTGTATTCCATGGCCCAGGCAACCAATGTTCTACTTTGTCTCTATGATTTTGATGATTCTAAGAACCTCATATAAGTGGAATAATATTTTATTTTTGTGACTGGCTTATTTCACTTAGCATAATGTCCTCAAGGTTCATCCTTGTTGTAACGTAAGTCAGAACTTCCTTTTTACTATTGAATAATATTCCATTGTATGTGTATACTAGATCTTGCTTACCATGCATCCATCTATGGACATTTGAGTTGATTCCATGTTTTAACTATTGTGAATAATGCGGCTGTGAACATGGGTGTACAAAAATCTCTTTGAGATCCTGTTTTTAATTCTTTTTGGTATATGTATGTAAGCAGAATTGCTGGATCATATGGTAATTCTAGTTTTGATTTTTGAGTAACTGCTATTGTTTTCCATAGTAGTTTTACCATTTTACATTACAACCAACTGCACAAGAGTTCCAGTAATTCACATTCTTGCTAACATTTGTTATCATCTGTATTTTTTATAGTATCCATCCTATTGGGCGTGAGGTAGTATCTCATTGTAGTTTCGATACTCATTTCCCTAATTAGTGATGTTGAGCTTTTTATGTGCTTATTGGCCATTTGCCTATCTTCTTTGGAGAAAGGTATTCAAGTCCTTTGCCCATTTTCAATCAGGTTGTTTTTTTATTGAGTTGTAGACCCCTATCAGGTGTATGATTTGCAAACAGTTTCATGCAGGAGCAGCCCTATACTATGAAGGAAGTGATGTCCTTTGAGAGTGACTTTGACTAATGGGAGACAGGAGCCATGAATGACTTCTCCCTTCTTCCCCTCATGGACTTTTAGGAGACACATCAGTTTCAAAAGGTCCCTTTGAAAACATGTGGTGTTCTTCTGGGTTACACACTCTCTTAATTTGCTCTCCTTCCATCTCTTAGTCCTTTCCTGCCTCTCTCCTGCTTCCCTGAGATTACAACCCCTGAAAAAGTGTTATCACATGACTTTTTCCTTCAGGCTCTGTTTTCTAACCTGGGCTAAAACATAAATTTTGGATCATCTGAATCTTCCTGAATGACCATGCTATAAATGGACTTTGTCTCTACATTCCAGTGCACAAGTTGGTGTTTGTATAGAAATTAATTTCCTCATAGAACTAGAAAAGGAAGGAGGCTAGCGTCATATATAAGTGATGTATGTATTAAACCAGAGGAAGGCCAATGGACCTCATCAACAAGCCATAGGCAAGCTTCCCAAGGGTTTGAATACGGAAAGGGAGAGAATTGAATCAACCAGTAATGCAATAATAGAGACTATTGACTCAAAAGAATGTGCATTGTAGCAATCAGATCTGCGAGAGGATTTGGTTTCATCAAAACACCACCATTGATCTCCTGAATAGAATATCCACCTTTATTGGTTCTATAGTTTGTTTTAGAGAAATTATAAGCTTCAGGAGTTTAAACTGAACCTAGTTTGGATTTGAATACACTTTAGAACAATATAATAAAAATAGTTATGTCAACATTTGTGAGATGTCCCTGATTTTCTTTTTTTTAAAAGAGTTTCATTATCTTCTAAAGTTTTGGAAACTGCTTTTTCATAATTTATCCCTGCTATATATCTCTGTTATCTCAGGCATATACTTGCTAGGATGTCTCTTATCTCTCCAGATCACTAGTGGGGACAGCTTAAAGTGAAAGTAAAGTTGCTCAGTCGTGTCCTACTCTTTGTGACCCCATGGACTGTAGCCTACCAGGCTCCTCCGTCCATGGAATTTTCCAGGCAAGGGTACTGGAGTGGGTTGCCATTTCCTTCTCCAGGGGATCTTCCCGACCCAGGGATGGAACCCTGGTCTCCTGCATTGTAGGTAAATGCTTTTACCATCTGAGCCATCAGGGAAGTTAGCTTAGACCTGCTCTACTACGACTGCTTGGGGAATCCACTTTAGTAGATTTTATCCTTTCGGGCTCCAGCAGGCTAGGCCAGATGCAGGGGACCTTTCTGAATTGGGTTTGTATATTTCCCTTGCTACTGCTGCTACTGCTAAGTGGCTTCAGTCGTGTCCAACTCTGTGCGACCCTATAGATGGCAGCCCACCAGGCTCCGCCGTCCCTGGGATTCTCCAGGCAAGAATACTGGAGTGGGTTGCCATTTCCTTCTCCAGTGCAAGAAAGGGAAAAGTGAAAGTGAAGTCTCTCAGTCGTGTCCGACTCTTAGCGACCCCATGGACTGTAGCCTACCAGGCTCCTCCGTCCATGGGATTTTCCAGGCAAGAGTACTGGAGTGGGGTGCCATCGCCTTCTCCAATATTTCCCTTAGGTAGCTCCAAACTCAAAAGCTGTAGACTGCTAGCTATGAGGCTTTCCCTTTTTCAAACCCCACTGATCCCGCTCCCTCAGCTTCGCAGCTACCCCTCCACCCGTCTCCCTGTCCTAGAGCTGTTTCCCAACCTTGCCTGATTCTAGCCCTTGGTTTAAAATACAGACTTTAAGATCTTTTTTCTGGAAATTCTGGTTATCTGGAGAAAAGGCTTAGGAACCCTCATTTTAACAAGAGCTACAGGAAAGTCAATGGCACCCCACTCCAGTACTCTTGCCTGGAAAATCCCATGGACGGAGGAGCCTGGTAGGCTACAGTCCATGGGGTCGCTAAGAGTTGGACGACTGAGTGACTTCACTTTCACTTTTCCCTTTCATGCACTGGAGAAGGAAATGGCAACCCACTCCAGTATCCTTGCCTGGAGAATCCCAGGGATGGCAGAGCCTGGTGGGCTGCCGTCTATGGGGTTGCACAGAGTCGGACACGACTGAAGTGACTTAGCAGCACAGGAAAGTCTCAGAAGCAGGCAATTTTGAGAAACATGGCTCTAGGGCCTCCTCGGTTCCCACACTTCGCCCCAGAAGGCATCTCACCGTTCGTGGGACGCGCCAGGTCGGTAACTCAGGTTTGGTAAATATCGCGGATTCCAGCCTCCTCGGCAGCCCTGGTGCGGTTGCTGAGCAACCAGACAGACGCTCTGGTCGGCCGCGGCTCACGGGAAATGTCTCGCGGTCTCCGGAAGCGCGCTCCTCTGTGGCCTCGCGCCGACCTCCCTCTGTGACATAGCAGCCGGGGGTTGATGGGTATCCACGAGGCAGAGTCCGAGTGGATGTCGGTTAGTGGGATGAGGCCATAAAGCATCGGTCACATTACTGTTTTCGTGGACCAGAACAGTTTTTGGCAGGTCACCATTTCCCCCTACTGGATTCTCCTTGCCATCAGCTTTGAACGTTTCAGTGCTATTACCACGTTTCCCCAATAATAGGGCGGGAAAAGAATTGTCTGAAAGTATAGCCCATATTTCACCTTTCCTCTGATAAAATCCAAACTCTTCAGGGTGACCGTCCAGTCCGTTTATAATGACCAGTTTCACTGCTTGCCTCTTGCCCTCTTCAGTATTTACAGTTTGGCATTTGGCCCTGTATGCCCTGTTCTAAAAAAAAGTTTATCCCTTCCTCCCTAATTCTTATTTTGCCTTTTGAGATTCAAGGAATCAGCTTGAAATTAGCACATTTTTTTCCTGAAGCCTTCATAGGTTCTCAGTCTTGTTAAGTGATACTTTTATCTGTCCCCCACCCCCCGACCAACTGGGATGTGGTAACTTCTTTAGTATAGCACAAACACACTACAATATGTTTGTTACCCATATCTCCAATAAGATAGTAAATTCTTTGAGGGTTAAGATTATGTCTTTTACCTTGCTGTTCCCAGGACCTGGCAAAATGCCTTGTACCTTAGCGGTCACCCCCAAGTATTTAGAAAATACATAATGTACAAATAAATGAAGAAGAAGAACAATAGAACAAGAAACTGACATTGACAGTGGAAAGACTGGGGCTCATTCAGTTCAGTCGCTCAGTCGTGTCCGACTCTTTGCAACCCCATGGACTGCAGCAAGCCAGGCTTTCCTGTCCATCACCAACTACTGGAGCTTGCTCAAACTCATGTCCATCAGGTCGGTGATGCCATCCAACCGTCTCACCCTCTGTCGTCCCCTTCTCCTCCTGCCTTCAATCTTTCGCAGCATCAGGGTCTTTTCCAGTGAGTCAGTTCTTCTCATCAGGTGGCCAAAGCATTGGAGTTTCGGCTTCTACATCAGTCCTTCCAATGAATATTCAGAACTGATTTCCTTGAGGATTGACTGGTTTGATCTCCTTTCAGTCCATGGGACTCTCAAGATTCTTCTCCAGCACCACAGTTCAAAAGCATCAGTTCTTTGGCTCTCAGCTTTCTTTATAGTCCAACTCTCATATCAGTGCATGACTACTGGAAAAACCATAGCTTTGACTAGATGGACCTTGGTTGGCAAACTAATGTCTCTGCTTTGCTCATGCATCTCCACTTTGAGGGCAGTTTCCTGGAAAGGGGGCTCATTAGGGATTTGGTAAAGTGAGCAATCTGCATTAAGGGACTCTACGAGCTGGAAAACTGTAATAGCTCTGATCTTTAGGGTGGGGGTACAGTGGAAAAGTTATTGCTGTTCCTTGAACAAAGAAGTGTCAGAGTAGAAGATTGTTAGAATTACCAGGTGGCTTGGAGTCCCCGTGGACAGTCCAACTTACCATTTTGCAGATAAGGAAATTATCAGACCTAGAGAGAGGAAAGAAATATGCTGAAGGTGTTCTCTGAGGTGGCAGAGAGAGAATTTAGCCTTGAGCTCCTAATTTCAAGCAAAGGTTTCCCCTCCTTATGTTTCACTGACTGTCTCAGTAAGAGTAGCCTAGAAAGAGGGACAAGGGGATAGGGACAGATGTACTAACCCCATTCAGGACATTGTTGCTATTGTCCAGTTGTGAAGTAGTGTTGGCCTGGATTAGGGTTAAGGCAAAGAAAGTGACATGGAACAAACAAATTTAGAAGGCATCTTGAAGCATGGTTTAATAAAGAGAGATTGGATAGGATAAGGGGAGGGAGAAGTTGAAGATAATTCCTGGATGTTAGTTAGGATGAAGGAACAATATTGGAGAGGGTGACAGGTAATTTGGGCGGAAGTGGATGAATTTCGTTTACACATGTTAAATGTGAGGTGAGAGGTTCAATAGTTTCCAGAATAGAGCTAATCATTGAAACCATGGAGTCATAAATAGTGGCATGGGAGGAAAGTGGGGACAAACAAGTTAATAACTAAGCCAGCTAGTTTGAATGGAAAAGGGAAGCAAAACTAGTTATCAGAGAAAGATTTGTCAGAGGTAAGATCTGTTCTGAGAAGAACAAATAATTAGCGATTCAAAAACCAGTAAATTAGATTCAGATACTAGGAAAAGAATTGTAGAAGCAGGATATCTAACTGAATGAACAGCTACAGAAGGATGTGATGAAGTAAGAGAATGATCAGAACAATATGGCTAAAACACTACAGCACAAACCAAGGTTATTCTTATCTATTTTAAAGGTCATTTGGGAACAATATGGGAACAACAGATCCAGCAGTATATGCAGGGCCATCCTATTGCTCTGTGTAGCCCTCACTGAATTTGCTAACATTATTTTATGAGAAACGTGTTTAGCAATACCTCATTGAAAACCAGTTGCTTTGTTAATCTTTGTATTATAGCAGTTTCATATGTCATTGTAAAAAGGAGTATGAACTCATTTGTGGAAAAATTATATATATATATATATTTAAATGTCTGAAAGGAAATATATCTATGTCTGTGTCCATGTTGTTCTTTAGTTGCTAAGCTGTGTCCGACTCTTTTCGACCCTATGGACTGTAGCCCACCAGGCTCCTCTGTCCACAGGATTCTCCAGGCAAGAACACTGGAGTGGGTTGCCATTTCCTGCTCCAGGGGATCTTCCCAACCCAGGAATCAAACTTGTGTCTCCTGCATTGGCAAGTGGATTCTTTACCAGTGAGCCACCAGGGAAGCCCATCTGTGTCTGTACATGTATAGAATTAGATATATTTTTATATCTATATCCCAAAATATTTAATTGTGGTTATTTTTTGGTGGTGGGATTATGACTGTTTAATTTTTCTTCTTCTTTTTTTTAGTAATCAAGGTTTTTAAGAATGATGACATTATATTCTAAATGTTCATATTGGATTCTGCTCTTTGTAGACTAGAAAATCTCTTTGAGACAGCTAATATTAAAATAGTTTAAAATGGTTGAATCACTAATTTTTTAATCCAACAAGTTCCCAGGTGGCTGGTTGATGATTATATAAGTTCTAAGTACAACAAACCAAGGTATTTCTCTTGAGTTCCAGACCTATGCATCCAACCAGCTGCCTGACACTCATTCCACATGAATATGAATGTCCTAGAGGCCAAAAAAAAAAACCCCCTGAACCTGTCAAGAATTGAACTCATTTGTATCTTGCACACATCTGCTCTGCCTCCTCTAGTTTCTGTCTTGCCCACAGTCCAAGCTGCTACCCAAAGAAGAGCCTGAGAGCCATCTCCAGGACTCTCATATATTAGTACCACCATGTAGAGTCACCACATCAAGTCCACTTAACCTCAGAAACAACCTTAAGTCCAGCAGTCTAACCACGCTCCCATCAGTATCTAAGAATGGACTGGAAAGGACTTTGACAAGTTCTATTAATTTTTTAAAAGTTCTCTTAATGTTAGTACACTAAAGTTTCTCAAGTTGTATTTTTAAAGTTCTATTAGATGTGACTGTAAATTAAGCGATCTAAGCTGCAAATCAGTTTCATTATGTTAAAGTCACATTTATATCTAAATATATATTTTAGTTAATGTATTTTAGAGTAAAAATGTTTTCTGGAAAGTATTTTTGTTAACATTGCCACAGATGTTCTAATTGAAGCTATGTTTTATTATGTTTTATTCAGGAATGAAGATTCCTGAAACATCTAATGTCAGTAGAGCCTAACACTTTAGTCTGAATCTTTCAGGAAGCATTTGCAAGAAAAGAACTTACAATTTTGGAAACAGTTTAGGTTTCAGGAATAGTTCATTGCTTATGTTTTAGGAATTAAAAAAAAATTTGTCTCTTAAACCACGGGTGGGGAACCTCTGTCTTCTAATAGAGATCCAAGACACTGCTTAAGTTTATCAGGCCAATAATAAGTTCAGCAAAAGTTTAATTAGTTGATGATAGATTGAGGCTAAGAGCAAAACTAAGCAATGTAATACACTGTAGTCCTGTGTCTTTCAAAACAGTTTGTGAAAATCATTGAAAATGTCTTATATATTTGTATTTAATTGTTTTGTTTTTTGGCTCCTGTCTGCTTTTTTGGTTGTTCGTGTTTGTGTGTCTGTGTGTGTGCGCTCAGTCGTGTTTGACTCTTTGTGGCCCCACGGACTATAGCCCACAAGGCTCCTCTGTCCATGAAATTTTCCAGGCAAGAATACTGGAATGTGTAGCCATTCCCTTCCCCAGGGGCTGGTCCTGACCCAGGGATCGAACATGCATCTCTTGTGTCTCCTGCATTGGCAGGCAGATTCTTTATATGTTTGAAAAGAGTTTCATCCTTCTTGTTTGTTTTGAAAATGACTGGTGCTTTTTTTGTCGTCATTTTTTTTTTTTTTTTTTTTTACTAGTGTGCATTTCCATTTGTATATTTCTGCAGTAATGATCCTTTATTGAAAAAATTTAAAAAGCTTTTTTTCACTCGTTTTAAATCTGCTAAGAAGTTTGGGAAAAGATTTTCATTTTATCATAATCTTACAGTGAAACAAGTCAGCTTCCCATAAAAAGGCATACATATTTAATTTTGTCATCCTAAAAACATATATTGTTAATATTTCTTAAAAATAAACTGAAATGTCCATTGCATTTATTCTTTGAACAGATACTTACCAACTACATGTAATGTGCTTATAGTGTAATATTAATGTAATGAATATAGTATTAATCAAAGATGCTTTTAGCAGGAGCCTGAGAATTAGAAAGTGTAATTTCAACTTGTGCTCCCAAATCCAAAATTTAATAGAGCTTTTGTTTCAGTTTGTTCTTTACTGAAATAGATAAAGCATTTTTTAAATTGAGTTATAGTTGCTGTATAGTATTTTTATTTATTTGGCTGTGTGGGTCTTAGTTGCTGCATGGGGGATCTTCTGTCTTCATTGTGGCAGGTGGAATCTTACTTGCAGCATGTGGGATCTGGTTCCTCGACCAGGGGTAAACATGGGCCTCCTGCATCTGGTGCGTGGAGTCTTAGCCACTGAACCACTAGGGAAGTCCCAATATACAATATTATAATAGTTATAGGTATAAATATAACAATTTTTAATGATTATACTCCATTTATAGTTATCAAAATACTGGCTATATTCCCTGTGTTGTACAGTATATCCTGTAGCTTATTTTATACATAGTAGTCCTACCCCTTTCCACTCCCCACTGCTTTTCTATATCTGTGAGTCTGCTTTTTGTTTTAGTAACTAGTTTGTTAAATTTTTTAGATTTCACATACAAGTGATATCATATAGTATCATCCTGGTATCATACAGTATTTGTCCTTCTCTGACATTTCATTTAGCTAGTACCCTTCAAGTCCATCCATATTGTTGAAAATATATATTATATGTATATGTATATAATATATTTTATATATATATATACACACACACATATATACCACTTCTTCATCCATTCATCTGTTGATGGGCACATAGGTTGCTTCTATATCTAGACAATTGTAAATAATGCTATGATAAACATTGGGGTGCAATTAGTGTTTTTGGTTTTTTTCAGATATATACCCAGGAGGGGATTGTTGGGTCATATGGTAGTTCTGTTTTTAGGTTTCTTGACAAATTCCATACTATTTCCGTAATAGCTTAAAGCACTTGTTAATAAACTATTTTTAGATCTTGAGATAACTAGAAATCCATAGTATTGATGTCTGTCTAAATGAATTACTATTTCAACAGTCCATAGTTCCTTAGTTTTAGGTAATGTGTTGTTTTACCTTGAATATTAAGACTAGTTAGAAACTTAAAAAATAATCTCCCTTGGAAAGTGATGTTTGTGTATAGTTCTTACATTGGTGGCATACCAAGTTAACCTCTCTGAAGGTATAGAGCTTTTCAGATGATTGTAATTATTCAACATGGTATGCCCTCTCATATACGATCATAAATTAATTTTTTATTTAGTCTAATTTGTGTTATTTTATTTAAGCTCAGAATCTTATTATCCTCCAGTATACTAGAAACATATGCAAGAAATGATAGGATTACATAGGAGTTGAAGTAGAAGATTTAAAGCTAAACACATACATGTTTTAAAGGACTTATTTAGTATCATCAATAATATAAATAATAAATTGAAGTTTATTTAAATAATACATTGAGCATGGAGTATAAAGTGCAAATTCTAGGAACAAAAATGAGTCATTTAAATAAAACATTTATTTAGAGATGTACTTATACAAACTTTAAATTTTCAGGAAGGAAAGTAGTTTAAAGTTATGGTTTGTAATGGTAAACATATTCGTAGTTAGGTAATAGATATTTATAACCCCCTTATAACCTAACATAAAGGTCACAAAGCTCTATTCTTAACAATATATTGCTTTATGCATATTCCTCTTAGGTTATGAAAAGTACAACTGCAGTTCATCAAAATGTGCCCCAAGGCACAATACCATTTTACTCAGTCATTAGAAAGTTTAGCATAATTGCTTAGTATAATCCAAAGAAAATACGAGTACTGACATCAGGGACTCTCCAATTTGTTAGGCAATTGTTCCATAATTTTTGGCACCAAGATAATCCACATGTTGAAAAAGCAATTAATCATTGGTGTTAGTTATCAAGCTATGATTTTAGCTGTTTCCTCCCGAATTTGACTTGAAATGACAGAGTTCCTTATTTTATTTTTGTAATATTCTGATTTCTGAGATCAAAAGTTTAAATACACCATTCTGGTTATAGTTGACCTGAGTTTTGTGTTACTAGTTTTCTAAAATAAGTAGGTCATAACTTTATAAAGATAAATGGCATTTCTTCCAGTAATATTTGGATAGAAGGGTTAGAAATTTTTTTTTTTTTTTTAAGTAATTACATGAAGTGTTTTATTACAGAAGGATTCATAATACTAAAATATTAAAACAAAAACATAAACATCAAAAAATCATAGAATTGTTAAAAATATTTTGGTAGGTACAAATGCTTAACACAGTGTGTATTTATTTAAAGTGATGTTTGAATTTATTCACTGGTAAAATAAATTATGGTAAATTATTGATAATATTAAATGAAAAAGTAGAATAAAAATTATATTTATTGTCCTTTCTTTGATATTTGTATTTTCTTAACAGTGTATCTATTTCCATACAAGATACAGAAGTAAAGTATACCAAAATGTTAAGAATTACTATTTATAATTTAAAGATAATAGATTTTTTAATGGTCCTATTTTACATTCCTGAATCTTTGAAAGTTCCTACCATTAACTGGTGTTACTTTAAAAGTAAAAAAATAATTCTTTAAAAAAACTGTTACAATTAGCTCAAATAATATATATTTATAAATATGCATGTAAATTATTTTGTGACTAAAATCTCAGATTACTGTTAGAAATTTTTAGAAACTTACAAACTGATTACTTCAGAACAGACTGATTACTTGAAGTCCTTAAACTAGCATTTGACTCTAAGGAGGTAAATTTATCTGCTGCTAAAACTTGTATTGAAGATAGACTAGAATGAGAGAACATACAACTTGATATTTACTTTTCAAATGCAGTGACATAGACACATCAATTATTAAACAATGAGTGAAATACTTACCCTATCATAATTTAATAATAATCAACCTTTATATCAAACAGATGAGCAAAACCAAGAGCCATCATTCCGTGTAGTATATTTTTATATCTTCAAAAAACAAAAAACCACATTGCTCACCAGTGTGCGTCTCTTTGGAGTTTATAGTTAAAACAATCCAGAAATTTAGAAAGAAACTTTGGAAACTCAACAGTCTGTGTTCCGTTCATTTTAGTCAGCTGCATGTGGATACAGTGCAGACTTAGCAATATAAATGAACTCTTCTCTGCATGCATGACTTACGCATCTGTACCTCATCACTCACAGAACGGTTTTTGGAAACTCTGAACCTCTGCAATATGCAGCTCTCCAACACCCAAACAGTCCCTCTGACTCACTGTAAAGTTACTTATGCTCCTGCTCTTCAGTGTTTATTTTCAAGTGGCTGCACTATAGGGCAGTTTATTATTCTATTGTGTGATGCAGTGATTTTTCAAAACCCTGAATACCAGGTAGTCATACTAATTTGTAACAACAGTCTTCAAACTTGATCCCTCAGATGGAGCACGTGATATTTGGTTTCAGAGTTGATTTTCCAAATTCAGAAACAGCAGAGCACAAATGGTTTCTCTGCTCCTGTTGGCTGTTTGTTCTTGGCAGTACAGTTGATTTCAGAATAACTTGTGTGGTGTCTTATTGTTAATTGATAAATGTGTAGCTTGAAGTCCTTCTATAACTGGACAGTGTAACCTAAAATGATACTAAATGCATAAAGTCTCAACAATATATATAGAAGTTAATGTTGTCAAACTGTTTGGAGCTGGGACCTTGAGATGAATTGTTTGGAACTGGGACCTTGAGATATTAAAACAATCTGGAAAATTTGGAGCAGCCTTAGTTCTGGGATCTCACTGTCCCTTCATGGGTCCGAATTCCCAGTGCATATCCATGACGTCTCTCTCCATTTCTGCTCCAGCCTGTGCTCTGGCTCTGGCTTTATTACTTGGATGTTGGGATTAAATTTTTGATGATGATTGACATTCCTGGTATGTTATCACCAAAGAGCTTGAGAAATTATCTCTGAAAAAAGTTGAAGCTGAACAAAAGCCAGACTTCACTTAGAAAATGGCCTTTTTAACTCCTGAATAGCTCAAGGCTATAAGATAATACTCTGCAGGAAAAGGCAACGCCAATTCATGACTTAGTTTCTGAATAAGGATGGCTGCAAATTGAGCCTTGATTTCCTAAAATCTCAGTATTATGAATTGGATCACTTATACCAAAAATGCTCATGACAATACATTAAAATTTAAAAAATATACTTCAGAAATATTTATAAAGGTTCTTGCTTTTTAATAAAGTAACTGCATTTACAATAAAATGCAAATACTCTTTTCTGGGGCTGTTTTCGCATGGACTGGACTATAAAGCAGAGGGGACATCGTTGGTTGCCTCTGGTATCCATTTAGCCTCAGTGTGTAGTAGTCATGAATTTGGTGTATTACTGACCCCACTCCCAGCTGCAGGGGTTGCCCTTAATTGGTCTAAATCAGTCACTATAAATAATCTTATATAAATTATATTTGTGTACATAAATAATCTTATATATAAATAAACTTAATTGGTCTAAACCAGTCACTATATGTAATCCCAGGGGTAGCTCTTCATGACCCTAGTTAGCCAGTCAGAGTGAAGACAGAACCTTATTGTGACATCTGTGAGCAGCTCTTTCCAGTGACTAGATGGTGTGGTGTGCAGCCATTTGGGAGGTATCCAGCTTGAGACTTAGGTCAGCATGTGGAGGGCGGAGCTTGGGAACCATTCAGTTCGGTTCAGTCGCTCAGTCGTGTCCGACTCTCTGCGACCCCATGAATTGCAGCACGCCAGGCCTCTCTGTCCATCACCAACTCCCGGAGTCTACCCAAACCCATGTACATCGAGTCGGTGATGCCATCCAGCCATCTCATCCTCTGTCGTCCCCTTTTCCTCCTGCCCTCAATCTTTCCCAGCATCACGGTCTTTTCCAATGAGTCAACTCTTTGCATGAGGTGGCCAAAGTATTGGAGTTTCAGCTTCAACATCAGTCCTTCCAATGAACACTCAGGATTGATCTCCTTTAGGATGGATTGATTGGACCTCCTTACAGTCCAAGGGACTCTCAAGAGTCTTCTCCAACACCATAGTTCAAAAGCATCAATTCTTCGGCGCTCAGCTTTCTTCACCGTCCAACTCTCATTACCAGAAGTCTAATCCAACTATGCCTAAGCCAAGTATGTTTTTGGACTCTGAAGTTAGGTGAACCAACAAACTCTCCGTTCAAGCAACTGTTTTTGTTTGCTTTTGTTGCTACTTGCAACCAAGGCATCATAGCTGAAATATTGAGTCCAGTGAAGTTAGGACTGACAAGTTTTCTTTTTCTGGCAATTCTCTTTGTTGTTAGCTAGGCATTTCCCATCACACCAAGATGACTCAATTGATTACTTCACCAGTGTCAAATAATGGATAATAGTATTCACATCTTAGAATGAAAACTGCGAGTTTGTTTTCATGGTGACTTCATTGACTCGTTACTCTTTCATGTCAAAATTTCAAGCCTTCAATCTTGTCTGTCAGAGAAACCTCAACGAGTTTGTTATTGTTTTTAATTGAATGGCTCAGTATGAGTTGGCATCACTGAAGGCTGTGGCAGTAAAGAGATTTTAGCAGCTTATTGGGGGCATGCATGCTTGTTTGGTTGCTTCAGTTGTGTCCGACTCTTTGCAACTCCATGGACTGTAGTCCACCAGGCTCCATGGGATTCTCCAGGCAAGAACACTGGAGTGGCCTCCTCCAAGGGATCTTCCTGACCCAGGGACTGAATCCGCGTCTCCTATGTCTCTTGCACTGGCAGTCAGGTTCTTTACCATTAGCGCCACCTGGGAAACCCCACTCATTGGAGGCAGTCATCCTTTATTTTAAAAGGGCCTAAAAATGAAGGTCAGGTTGAGCCATCTGAAACTGGGATGCCTTTTATTTAAAGGAGTATAAAAGGAGACCAAAAATGCTACTGTATTATCAACTGCCTGAGAAAGTATTTGGATACTAATGTTAATTGGCTTCCTCATTTTACCAAAGACCACTTCATTGGTAAATCTAATGAAAAACTTTAAGACTTTGTTTTCCTTGACCTCCGGGCCACACGTGAAGTCACTCATAAATTACTTCTTAAAGACTCCTTACTTCTCCGCTCTGTGGTCCCTTCTTGCGCTAACCATTTTACATCTGATGTTTGCCATGTCTTGGGCGCTTTTCTCATTTTTTATTTCCACCTATCAATCTCATCTGATCTCATCTAGCCCTCATCAAAACTTAACCTAGTGCTCTTAGAAACATCGGTGTAATACATAACTCCCTATTGCTATTAGGATAAAGTCCAAAAGGCCCTTGCAGGATCTATACTTATTGATTAAGGTTATCTTTTGTCACTCCCCATGTATTAATCCACTCTCAGGTCTAACTGAATCTCAGTTCTTAATGGTTCTAGATTCTTGCTCTCTGCCTCAGGCCTTCCACATATCGCTATACTCTTTGCTTAGAAAAGTAATCGCCTGTTGTTTTTTTTTCTGGCTAGTTCTGTTTTTCAAATTTCAGCTTAATGTCAGGTTACTTCCTTCAGAAAGTTTACTGGGGTAGCTCTTCTTTGGGGGAGTATTCCTCCTGAGAGTCCCTCAGTTCAGTTCAGTCACTTAGTCATGTCTGACTCTTTGCGACCCCATGGACTGCAGCACGCCAGGCTTCCCTGTCTATCAACAACTCCCGGAGCTTGCTCCTACTCATGTCCATTGAGTTGGTGATGCCATCCAACCATCTCATCCTCTGTCATCCCCTTCTCCTCCTGCCTTCAGTCTTTCCCAGCATCATGATCTTTTCCAGGGAGTCAGTTCTTCGCATCAGGTGACCAAAGTACTCGAGTTTCAGCTTCAGCATCAGTCCTTCCAATGAATATTCAGGACTGATTTTCTTTAGGATCAACTGGTTTGATCTCCTTGCAGTCCAAACAACTCTCAAGAGTCTTCTCCAACACCACAGTTCAAAAGCATCAATTCTTCAGCACTCAGCTTTCTTTATAGTCCAACTCTAACATCCATACATGACTACTGGAAAAACCATAGCTTTGACTAGACAAACCTTTGTTATCAAACTAATGTCTCTGCACTTTAATATACTGTATAGGTTGGTCATAGCTTTTCTTCCAAGGAGCAAGCGTCTTTTAATTTCATGACTGTAGTTACCATCTGCAGTGATTTTGGAGCCCAATAAAATCAAGTCTCTGTTTCCATTGTTTCCCCATCTATTTGCCATGAAGTGATGGGAGTGGATGCCATCATTTTAGTTTTCTGAATGTTGAGTTTTAAGCCAACTTTTTCGCTCTCCTCTTTCACTTTCATCAAGAGGCTCTTTAGTTCTTCTCTTTCTGCCATAAGGGTGGTGTCATTTGCGTATATGAGGTTATTGATATTTCTCCCGGCAATCTTGATTCTAGCTTGTGCTTCGTCTAGCCTGGCATTTAGTATATCATTTAGCATGATATACTCTGCATATAAGTTAAATAAGCAGGGTGACAATACACCACTTTGACATACCTTTCCCTATTTGGAACCAGTCTGCTGTTCCATGTCCAGTTCTAACTGTTGCTTCTTGACCTGCATACAGATTTCTCAGGAGGCAGGTAAGGTGTTCTGGTATTTCCATCTCTTCAAGAATTTTCCAGTTTGTTGTGATCCACATAGTCAAAGGCTTTGGCGTAGTCTGAGAGTTCCTAGCAGTTTAATACTCCCTTCACAGCAGTATACTTAGGTTCTTGTTAACTTAGCTTTAGATTCCATTGTTCAGAAAATTTACAAGGTCTACCTTGTTCAGAGTATCTCCAGAGAGTAAAACTGGGCCTCATTCAGTAAAAGCACTTGGTGAATGTTTTAATGACTTAGATACCTGTGCTAGACTCTGTCTCAAATAACTTATTTGACTTTCAGGAAAATAATTTATAGTGTGACTTGGTTAATGTTTTACAGGAACATAAAAATGTTATATTAAATTTTACTTTTACTAACAGATTGAAAGAAGGCTTGCATGCATGCATGCTAAGTCACTTCATTTGGGTCTGACTCTGCGACCCCATGAAGCGTAGTCCATCAGGCTCCTCAGTCCATAGGGTTCTCTAGAAAGAATACTGGAGTGGGTTGCCATGCCCTCCTACAGGGGACCTTCCTGACCCAGGGACTGAACCTGTGTCTTTTACATCTCCTGCATTGGGAGGCTGGTTCTTTACCACTAGCGCCACCTGGGAAGCCCCCAAAATAGCCTACAGCACCCTGTATTCCCAGGCAGGCTCCCATCCACGTACTAACCAAGCCCAACCCTGCTTAGCTTCGGAGATCAGGTGCATTCTGGATGGTATGGCCATAGACAAAGAAGGCTTAGGCAAACTGAAACTGGCTCTGATAGTACAGCAAGTGAAATGCTGAAATCCTCTGACTAATTTAAACAGGCAAGACTCTTTGAAATAGAAAAGTTTGGGGCTTCCCTGGTGGTCCAGTGGCTAAGACTCTGAGCTCCCAATGCAGGGGGCCCAGGTTCGATCCCTGGTCAGGGAATTAGGTCCCATGTACCACCACTAAGAGTTCACATGCCGAAACTAAAGATCCCGTGTGCTGCAACAAAGACTGAAGATCCCACGTGACACAACTAAGATCTGGCACAGCCAAAAAAATAAATACATTAAAAAAAAAAATAGAAAAGTTCTAATATTTCTTTCCCTCATATTTTAGAACATTAAAGGATACTAGAAAAATAATGTAAACCCTCCCACAAAACAACAAAAGAACAATTTCATTTTAAAGAATTTTATTATAGGATGTTAATATTTAGGACACTTCAGAGCACCGTATTCTTCTAATCAGATTTTTGGTAACTGGTTTTAAAGTGTTAACTTGAGTATTTTTCCTCATACTGGCTTTCAGGCAAAAGTACTACTTGGTGCTTGTTTATGAGATGTTAATTTGATTAAACAGTTTATCCTTAATAACCTGAGACATCAATCCATGGATAGCTTCTATGGTAGTTTTACAGCTAGAAAGAAAAAACATATCACATAATGTCACAAGAACTGAGAACTGTTTCAAACATGCAACTTGCATTCCCCGCCCCCCCCCCCCCCACAATTCCATCCTTGCACCCCTAATAATGATTCTGGTCCTATTCATACTCTGCAAAACATACTGTATACCATACCAATCTACAGTTTACTCTCTCTAGTATACCATAGTGATTTTAGCCTTCTGAATGTATTTTGATCGTTTCCTACTTACTAAATTTTCCCCAAAGAATGACAATGTAAATATCTGATAAAATTCAAAAGTTATTTTATTACTTGTGAAAAGGTTTGGGGAAAGTTCTATTTTAGAAGGTTACTGACGTTATTTATAATTCAGAAATATAGACTGATTCCAATATTACACTAAAATCTGCTTTTCCTTGTTTTCATTAGTTGGAATTGTTTTTAAAAATTATTTTAATGAAACTTATGCTTTTTTCTCCTGAAATAATCACAGACATCCTTCAAACAACTCTAAGGTAAAGTTAGGTTAGTGGATGAAGGACTTAGATTTTGGAACTGATTAAAAAAAACAATAAAAACCCACCAATATCCAGAAAAGATGCAATTCTTGTAAAATTACCCCCCAAAGGAAAATTCTCTACTAGTGTACTACTACTCTTCTCCTTCCTACTTTTCTTCCTATACAATTACATTCCCACAGTGACATTTTTGCTTCATAAGAAATTGAGATGTAAATGCAGATAAAACTATAAATCAGACACATATAAAGATAGATAAGCAAAATGACATACTCAGAGTAAGTATCAAAAGTAAGAACCAAGGTCAAAGAAAAATGTAATTTTTATCCAGGCTGCAACCGTTATACCTTTTATTACTCACAGAGAAGAAATAAATGAGGTCATTCTAACCCAAGATAGCTTCTATTCCAACACATTTTGGCCTTCCTTCTCTTTTTTTTTCCTATCAACTAGTTCAGTTCTTCTCAAAATGGATACCAAGATATTGATTTATATAGATGTCAACATAGTCTTCCTTTCCTCTCTACCCGTCATATTAAAATTCAAATTTTTGTGAAAGTGAATATTATATTAGTCTTCCCAATTCTGTATGCATCTGAAGGACCACGTAATTATTTCATATGTTATCTCAAGTTTGTTCTTAATAAATTCTTTACTGAGATTTTGAGATACTAAATTACTGTATAAAGGATTATTTCAATTTGAGAGATAACAATCATTTCTCTGATATTTAGGGCTTAAAACTTTATAAAAATCTGAAATTTGATAAATTTAAGAAATCCTAATTTAATCTTTCACAAAAGCATTAGATTAAAATAGATTAGGACATCTTTTTGCAAAGTTTTGTTTTGGTTTTCGTTTAAAGACCCAGCAATGGACTGGTTTTCTTTCTTATACTTTATGGCTGAAGCTGGAAAAGGTGAAAGGGAGTTTTTCACAACATCACCTAGACCCACAAGCCTTTAATATTCTTACCTACTGTCTCCTAAATTTTCAAAGTTAAAACCTGCATCTGACAACCTTAAAGGTCCAAGTAAGTTAATATTTAGGTACCACTGTAAGTTATAAGTTGAACTGTAAGGGATTTGAATCCTGTTATTTACAAATCTTGAGGGAAAAAAAAGTTAGGGGTAGGAATAGATTTGCTCTTACCTGTCTCGCGTAGCTTTGGCAAGTTTGTCTTCTGACTTTCGGTCATGTGTTTCTAAACCCAACATGAAACTCCCTCGTCCCAGCTGGGCTTCTGATTGTTCTAATTTTTCAGACAAATCAAAGACCTGACCAGTGGTATAGTCTGCATTCTATGGGGAAAATGATATCGTATCAATATACAATACTAGTCTTATCATGTAAAAAAATATACATATGCAAATTTTCTTCCATATAGAATATTTAATTTACAAATAATTCCACTATGAAATCTAAGTGGATAGTCAGTGAAGTAAGAAGTCAAATTATACTCACAAAAACTGATTCCAAACCTCAAGAAGTTGAAGTATAGAAATTTTCCCCTTTTATAGTTTAAAGATTAAATTTAGAATTGTCTTTTTTGACTGCATAAATCTAATAATTTGTTATTAGTTATTATGAGAGGCTTTGAAGTACACGGATTTGAGTCCAGATTGTGGTCCTCCTGCAGATTAGCTGGGAGGCCTTGGGAGAGGTCCTTTACTTTTCTATGCCTTCCAGTCTTCCTGTGAAAATGGTGGAGGAGGGTGATAATTTCTACCTTAAAGCTATTGTGAGTGATGTATACAAAGCTTATAGGACTGTTGATGACACCTAGCAAAAGCTTAACAATTGTTAGCTAATTTTGTTACTTTTTCATGTTGAACTTCCAGAATTAGTACTTATGACAACATTTTAAAGATTACATTTGTTTTAGCTTTTCTAATTACAAAATAGTTATACAGAAAATCTGGAAAATGTAGAGCAATATATATCCATATACATCTATAAAAGAAAATACCTACTATCCCCTGCACCTAGCTATAACCACAAGTTTTTTTTAGAGTATTGCTATATACTCACATGAGCTTCCCAGGTGGTGCTACTGGTAAAGAACCCGCCTGCCAATATAGGAGACATAAGAAACGCGGGTTTGATCCCTGGGTTGGGAAGATCCCCTGGAGGAGGGCATGGCAACCCACTCCAGTATTCTTACCTGAAGAATCTCATGGACAGAGGAGCCTGGCGGGCTATATATAGTCCACAGGGTCACAAAGAGTCGGCACATGCACACCCACATTTGGTAAACTGAAATATTCTATATACTGCTGATATTTCATATATTTTAAAAAACCAAAAGTTTAATAATTACATATGTACACTTAAGTGTAATATTTTTAAAAAAGTTTCTACTGGAATTATCTTTACGTTATTCTATTTGCTCAGTCTGTAAGATACTGTAAAGGCAGTACAGTTCAGTCACAAGACATTTTAAAAACATTTGCTGTCATCATAGTTACTACAAAGAGCCCTTTAAAATGCTACCAGCTTTCCAGTGATTTTACAAACTTACGATAATTTTTTAAACATGCAATTATATTCACTTTTTCTGGATCTAAATGGTTTAGGTCACCAATACCTCCTCCCCCAACAGATTTGGAGAAAACCCTAATGTTTGTAGATCACTTTACATCTAGAAGATTTAGCTGCAGATATAAAAATGTGGGATGGCAGAAACAGTTATACTATTAAAATGAAAAAAGAAACCAATTATATTTCAAACGGAGAAAACTAATATAAATCAAAAAGTAACTTTTTTCTGGTAGCTTTTAGATTACATGCTTTAGCTGTAAAGGGAAAGAGATGACATATATTTATTTATATATTTTTTTCTTAGAATGCTGTAATGTACTAGGTATTAAACTACACAGAAAAAGGAGGAAATAGAATTTAACTTTTTTTTGATTATTAATGTCCTCAGTATATGCATTGCTGGAATACAGGGACAGCCACAGGCTGAGTTAGTAGAGCTGGCTGCTTTTGTACAAAGGTTCAGACAGCTCCAGTCTTACTGCTTCCTGCCCATGCCATCATGTGTCGCTTCTGGCTGCTATCAGCATACTTGCCTCTAAGGCAACATGACACATGAGGCATTTAGCAGTGCTAGGTACATAGAAAACATTTAGTGAATGTTTGCTATTATGATCACTCTCCTTCTTTCTAATTTACTATTTCTGACTGTTGAGGATAAGAAAAAAAAAAATCATAGTGAATTCATAGTAAATATGCTCAAGCGAGGTTTTTTACCCATGAGTACAGTGAATCAAATGAGCAAAAAATAATTTATTGAGGTTTTATTATATGCCTAGTACTTTACTAATTTCTTTATATATATTTCATATAATTCTCAGTATTCTTAACAATGTGGCTACTATTATCATTGGGTCCAAGAAAGGCTCAGACACATTAAATAATGCTGTGAAGGTCACACACAGCAAGTAAAATGGCAGACTTGTTTCTGAACTGAGTTTATCTTATTCCAAATTTTGTGGTTCTAAGCACTACGCTATACTGTACTATATGAAGTGGCTTACTTAAAAAAAAAAGATAAACAAAACTGTTCCTTAACTAAGATCTAGATTGAAGTTTCTATCCTCTTCTAAATATTAAATTTTAATGATACATTGGAAAATATTGACTTTTTCTTTTTTTTTTTGGTGGTAGCAGCAATCTGCTTGCTATAAGGTAAGTGATCTTCTGATTTCTTCTGGGGACATTCTTAGTCCAAGTGCTCCAGAGAATTTCTTCTACTCCAGCCCAGGAGTAAAGCAGTGAAGCACTTGCCTTGGCCCAACCACTCATGGTGATCACTCCCTTGGCCCAGAGTAGGTTTAAGGATAGGCATGTGACCTACAAAACTCAGACAAACAGTGAGGCTTTGCCTGGGAATATGCTGAGTGTGTGTCTTGATCTTTTCTTTTGAATGTGGAATTGGGAGGTCTAAGCTAATAACTGCCATCTTGATTTCACATGAAGTCTGAAACTGAAAGCAACTGACCTGAGGTCTAAGCTAATAACTGCCATCTTGATTTCACATGAAGTCTGAAACTGAAAGCAACTGACCTGAAATCAAAGCTGAGAAAGGAAGACCAAGACCTCATAATATTGTCTGAATGCAAACTCAGGCTGTGCCTGAAGTGAGCCCTACTCCTGGTACTCCTGGACTTTGCAGCTTACATGATTTTCTTTTTCTTTTAGCCAGGTTGGTTGGGTCTCCTGTCACTTGTAACTAGAGTCCTACCTGAGACACACAACAAAGAACACTATTGGCATTTTTCTCTATAACTAAGTCAGAGGTAGATCTAACCCTCATCTGGTCTCAATAGTATACAATACAGATCCTGGCTTGGCCTAGTATTCCAATCCACCTCTGGTTATGCAGAATCTGCCCCCAGGCCTACCATCTTGGCAAAATCAGTCTTTCCATGAAAAAGAGTTTCAGACATTAAACAACTTATGTAGACTGATAAAATTCAGACACATTCCTTGCAAGCATAGTACTTACCGTAAGCAAGCTAGAGGAACTCAGCGTATTCACCCAGTATTTATTCCACAAAAGCTCAAGCAATTTCCGATCCAAAGAGGATTTGAAATATGAGACTTCTAAGGCATAGTATCTATGAAACAAAACCACAAATCTAGTAAGTAAAAAACATTCAACCACATCACATAAAGGTTATGGCCAAATTTAAGTGAATTACATTTTATATTCCAATAGTCATGCTTTAATTTTTAGTCCAACAGAATAACAGGTAAACCTGATTTCCTTACTCTTAAGGGGGGTGGTTTCAATTCAGTTAAGCAAATATTCTTGTGTTATATTTCTCCCCTCTGTAAAGCCCAGAAACCCAGAAATTCTAAAAAAATTATTAATAAGTAATCAAAATTTCTGAATGACATGTATTTACCCATGTCACTGACTTCATAAATTTCAGCCAACAGTAATAAACTGCCTCTCTCCAAGGTTAGCTATAACTTTTGTTAGGCTTTTAAAAATACAAAAAATGACATGTGGATTCTCGATTCCTCCCTTTCTAATCCCCTAATTAGGACCAACTGCTTTTTGGAAAAGCAAAACTTTAAGGTTGGTCATTAAAGTATATAAAAGAATTGCTGCTGCTTCTAAAGGTGCCTAATTTATAATCAGGGATAGCAAGGGAAATTTGGTTAAGTGTCTGAAAAACTTATTTTTTTTAAAGTAATAAATACTTAAATGTCACTATGTTACAAAGAAACACAAGGGACTTCTTTACCTTAAGAAGCTTACCATTTTCATGGGACACGTGGGATGAATCCATGAAAGTTATAAATATAATGATATATGTTGAATAACAGTAAGTGACGCTATAGTGCATATTTAAAATTAATCATCTGCCAAGTAAATGTTAGCAATAATGAGTACTCTTAGTATAGACAGAACAGCCTGAGAAGCCCCAGGGAAAAGGCAGGATTTCAAGTAACCCTGACATGAGTCTATAGTGTGGCTATGTTAAGAGCAAGGACGAAGCATTAGGCAGAGAGCCCTGACTCACAAAAAGGAAAAGTCATGAGAGGAACAATAAGTTAATCAGTCTGCCTGGACAGTTTAGCGGGAGCAGAAGGATTTTGTGAGGGAAACCTAGAAAGCTATGTTGGGGTCTAGCTGGCAGAGAACATTACATAAAAAGCTAAGAAATTATCTTCTAGGTACTTGGGACTCATGGAAGATGTCTGAGCAGATCAGTGATATAGCCGTTTTATATCAGTGTTTGAGAAACCCGGCTGTGGTAAGATGTGTCAGAGGAGAAACGGGAGGCAGGGAGACCACAAAGGATGCCATTGCAGTGAGGCAGATGTCAGGAGAAAAAGGCCTCACTCCCAGGTTAGTGGTGTCAAAGATAAAGGCACAGGGACACAACAGAAATGTGTGTTCTTTCAATTCAGCAGTGAGGAAATTTAAAAAGAGTAAGAATTTAAAGACAATTCTAAGTAAGGGCTTTATAAAGATTAAGATACCTCTGCATATGTGTAGATGAAAAGGACACAGCTACAGTGAAATGTGGAAGTGGGATGTGGAAACAGTGTATTTCTTGAGCACTTATTATGTCCTGGCACTTTATATATATTCTCATTTAATCTTCCCTACAACCACAAAAGGAAAGATTTATTATTCCCATTCTAGGCAGAAGAAACAACTCTAGAGTAAAGACTTGTTCAACACCACAGAAAGAAGCAGCAAAAGGATATGATATTATGTCTGTTATGAAAACCTCATGGTCTAATTTATTGTTACATCCAGAGTGTAGACATTTAAGACATTGTTTAAGAAGTGAGGCCCCAGGAGTTAAGGCAGTTAGGTATGGGGAGAGGAGGCAGGGGCTCAGGTGGAAAGGTCAGTTTTAGAAACGACAGGTTGTACCTCTGATACTTTAGGGGAAAAAGAGAGGATGAGTAGAGCAAAAGATGTCGATTATAAAGGATGGAAAATAAGGGAGCTCAAACTGGAAGGTCTAGAATAGACTTTTATGTTTTAAAATTTATGGATCACCTTAATGTTATTACTGTCTTAATTCCGTAGGCTGATGCAATGAAATTTTTTGGTCTAATATTAGCTGCAAATCTCAGTAGCAGAGTTGAAAGCAAGAAGAATATTCAGAATTACTCGTGGAGCTAAATCCTCATCTTCTGTACAGGAAGTCAATAACAGATACTGCCTAGAACTGAAAATCAAGAAGTAGCACTATCAGCACGCTATTAGATGTTAATGGGGTAAATACTTAAAAAACGGAGTATAACTGTAATAGTTTAAGTGATTCCCTCTGGGGGTGGGGCAAAGGGAATGGTGCTTTCATAGAACCAATTGACTCTTTAAATTATGTGCTTGTATAACATTGATAACATACAAGCTAATTTAAAAAAACCGTTGTGTCCTATTTTTACTAAACCTCTTCAAAGTTAAATATATTTAATATCTGTATTAGATTCTATGTTGAAAATGAACTTTGGATTATGATCTAGAATTTAAAGTAGGAAAGAAAAAAGATCAATGTAAACTACAAATTATAGCTCATTGTCAAATGATTTAGGAAATGATCTATAATGAGTCTGCTCTTAACTTGGCACTATGTTTCATTGAAGATTTGAAATAAAAATAAATTAAGCAACTTATTTGCCCTATAAAAAAAGTTTACTCTTTATTTAGGAACTGGTCCTAAGTAAGAGAGTATCTTTGAACATCCTGCTTATTCCAGGTTCAAAATTCTAGGCTCTAGCATAATGCAGGTAGTTAGAAAGCAGCAACTCCTCTTAAGACAGGCTCATTTCTCAGAAAAAACCAGGAAACGCAGGTTTATTTGGGTACAGAAAGCACAGTATGCCTCAGTCTTTTTTTTTGTTTCAAAAGCTGCTGCTGGTGATGAGAGAAGTAGAGTAGGTATTAAAGGTATAAGCTTTGAAACTGCAACTCAATATAAATGAAGAAAATTGACTGTTAAGTCTGAAAGTGAAAGTATTACAGCAAAGGTGTTTTCATGCTTAGGAGCAATTCTCTCAAATAGGAATGGCTTAAATTCTTTCCAATAGAGCAAATTAAGTGATTTAATTACAAACCTCTCATTGAAAAATAAAAATCTTTTTTTCCAGAAGTATGCCAGGGATGACTGAAAATCAGACATATTTAAAAATTAAGTTCTAGAAATTCTGGTATTTTCTAGGAATTCTAAACAGGAAAGTAAGAGCAGTAGTAGCACATGAGTAGTAAAGTATTCCTTGAAGTTAGGATAGGAGGTGTGGAGAAAGGGACAGTAGTAATCAGTTAGGCAAAACTTTTTTTTTTTAGGGGGGTGCCCACACTTCTATATGCCATGCCCTATTTTAATTGTTAGGATATAGCAGTGAATTGATTTTTCTCTCATGAAGTGCACATTATAATGAGGTCAAAAGGAAGCAAAAACATATCAGATAGTCACAAGTGCTAAGAAGAAAAATGGAGCAGGGAAAGGTAACAGTGACTAGAAAGTGCTAAATTGAAATAGGGTGACCAAGGAACAGTCTGTTAAGGTGACCCTTAAACAAACACTCATTGACTGAAACAGTGAGTCACATGGAAATAAGGAAGAATGTTCCAGGCAGAAAGATTAGCAAGTGCAAAGGCCCCAAGGCAGGAACCAGCCTAGTATACCTAATAAACCATAATGAGGCCACTATGGCTAGAATAGACAAAGCAAAGGCTTAGTGACAAAAAGTAGTCACTGGGATGAGCTCAGAGCGATTGTGGGGGCCAGTCTACATAGGGTTGTGTGGTTCATGGTAAGCACTATAGATCTTATTCTTAATGAGACAGGAAACTACTCTGAGAAGGACGAACATGATCAGACTTACATTTTAACAGAATCTGTTTGGCTGACAAAAGACCTTGAAGGGGTGGGGTGAAGTGCAGAAGCAAGACGACTAGCTAGAAGGCTAGTGCTCTGATTTAAGCTCCAGATGGCTGTGGCCTGGGTCAAGGTGATAGTACGAGAGGTGATATATATAGAAGGTGGAGAAGATTGTCTTCACTGGTTTATCAATTTAAAAAATTGAGATGTAATTCATGTAGCATGAAATTCACTGTTTTAAAGGAGTATACAATTAAGTAGTTTTTAGTATGACTTCTTTAACTCTTGGAGTAAAAATGTTTAGGGAGAACTTTTGCTATGTGGAAATTGGGTACATGAGGGCTGTAGAAATTACTAGCGTCAGGCTGGCCCTGCATACAGCTTCCTTCAACTTTTACTTTCATTAACAGGCCAACTATCTTGTACATTAATAAAACATATAGATGGGTGAAAGGCAAATAACATGTTAGATTATAACAATTGTTAATAAAGATTCAAACATTATCCTAAATTTATATATTCTTACTGTTATTTTAAAAGGTATTATGAAATGCATTTCATCTGAATTTTTTTTCTCATCTATAAAATTAGGGTCTTGGTCTGGATGATCTCTGAGGTTTCTTATGATGATTCTGGCATCAGATACATTTTTAAATGACTTACTGTTTGCAGTGTACACCAAAGTCTTCTATTTTATTAAGTGGGATGGTTTGGTACTCAGAAGGTCCTTCATCAGGAGGCTTGTAGCCCTAAACAAAAATGAAGAAAATAGAAGACTTAAACACAACAGAGGAAAAACATGTTTTCTATGTGACTTTCTGTTTGGAGAAACATTCATTTGGGGGAGCCAATTACTGAACATATACGCCGAATAAAAGAAAAGTATATTGCTTATACTCTTCCTCAACCCCATTTGGTGGCTGAAGGCTAGATTTGACTTGTAGATTAATTTTTCTTGTCCTTAGGTGATATTCACTTGTGCTCGTATCTATTTCAGATTGCAGTAGATAGTACATGGCCATGACACACAAAACCTTATTAACAAAAGAAGACTGCTTTTCTAGTAGAATTAACAACATGCAGCACAAATGTTTTATCTTTTTGCTAAAGACAATTTGTGGTAGTGGGCTTCTATTTTGTAAATACCGTTAAATTGTTTTAGGACAAAATGAGATACTAACTATAACACATCTTTAAAAATAAACCAAATATTTAAAAATTGAAAAACTGTAAGAACTTGGAATTTTTCAAATTACCTTTGGGTATGTCCTGAAGGCTCCAAGATTCACTTTCCCTGCAGATATTGTTCTTGTTGGGTCAATCTACAAGAAAGATATATTTAATATCTGCTGACTTATTTGTTTAAACATTATAAGCCTAGAAATACAAATGTACATATAACACTACAGGCACACACACATAATTAAAAATAACCAATAGGGAAAAAAATAACCAAACTGGAAAATCGTAGAAGTTCAACAGAATGGTTAAATATAGAAATCTCATCATTAATTTAGAGATTAGATCTAGTTATTGTACTATTTAAGAGTATTAATTAAAGATTTGCTCATCTCTTTTTCAGAAGTCTTTTTTTTTAACAGATGAACAATTTCTACCTTCCTTAGAATACCCTGAAATACATCTAAAATACTTTAAGCATAGCAAGAGCTGTTCTAGCAATTCCTGATTTAATCAATTCAGTCAACATCGACCAAATGCCCACTGTGTGCAGGGAACTGAGACACAGGAGCTGTGTACATTCTCATCTAACAGAGGGTGGGAAAAGACGCAGAGAAGTTACATAACTTGTTCAGAGTCCCAGCTACAAAGAAGTGGAATTTAGATTTAAACCTAGGCTGACACCAGAGCCTTGCTCTTTACCATACTGTTTTTATTTCCCTGTATACCTGCTTTAGTAAATCTTCATGAAAATTAATTACAACTCGTTGTAAAAATACTTACTACCACTGCTACAAATGGTTCCTGGAACTGCTGATTGAGCATCTGAGTACTAACATCAATTCCAGAAAGCCAGCAGCCATAGCCAGGGTGGCTATGATACCAGCCAATTGCATTTTCAAGGCGGCCAACCTAACAAATGAAGAGAGCAAAGGACATGAGGTTCCTGTTTAATCTTAGAGATGCTTGTGATTTGTCTATTTATACAGCCCTACAGTTAAATAACAGTATGCAGAATCGTTATAGCATATGCTGCTTTCAAAAAAAAATTTTAGATAATACATGCTCAAGGCACAAAATTAATAAGATACATGTACAATAAGGTCATTCAGTCTCCTTCCCACCTCTTTCCCCTCAACTAGTTTCTCAGCCCAGATGTTACTGTCATAGGCTTACACACCTGTCTTCCAGAGTTATTCTTTGCATATAGAATATATTCTTTGCATATATGTAGATTAATAAAAACACACAATGGCATACCACCAACAGTATTCTACACTTTGCTTTTTCACTCAACAAAATATTCTGGGATTTGTTTCATATAAATAAATATATAGATAGCTACTTTTTAATTTGTTTTAAAGGCTGGCTGGCAGTTCATTGTGTGGGATATAATTTATTTAATCAGCTTGATATTCAGTTACATTTAGGTTGTTTTCAATTTTTTGGTTTTAAACACACATAATGAATGTGAGAATTAAAATTTCTTTTAAAAACTCTGATATAGTTTATATATGTATAATACATATAGACATTAGTTCAGATGTACAACATAATGATTCAATATATGTATATACTGTGAAATGATCACAATAAGTACAGTTAACATCCGACACCACATGCAGTTACAAATTTTTTTTTCCTTGTGATGAGACCTTTTAAGATCTACTCTTGAGAATTTTAAAAAAACCCATGCTAATCTCATATATGTTACATATAGTTGAGAATAACTTAAAATATAAACTCTAATGTAGGAGGATAGTTTTAAGTTTAGAAACTCAAAAATAACTATGAGACTCTTAACTTGCAGTTACAAAATTTTAGGGAACAGCATTTTTACCTGTTTAGCATTTTCTATGTATGCAGCCATATACTCATATGCAGCAGCCTGAGCATTTACTCGGGTTTCAGTGCCCTCTACAGGCAAAGCAAAGCTGTCCATAATGATCATGGTCTCACCATCCACCTTTCCCAGCATCAAGCCCATCACTTCCAAGTTGCCTCCTGATCTGGCATGCATCACCATTTTCAGTAGAGCCAATGCTGAGATTTTGCAGTACTTAAAGTAATGGTGACTACAAAACAAAGGCATGATGTAATTAACTTTCTTATATAAGTACAATTGTAAGACAGTTTTTGTGGAGATTAACAATAAGTATTGAAGCAATTTACATTGATGGAATGGGGAGAAAGTGTATATATAGAATGAGGAAAAGAAAAACAAAGTATAAAATGACAGAGTTCCTGAAGGGGGATGGAAATGATAAACACAATCCTGCAAATTACTTCCCATTGGGGGAAGGGAAAAGTATGAAATAATTTTAAAATAAACTATTCGAGTAGACAGAAGGGAATTACACGACCATTTCAATAGACGTTTTCTCCATTAATTTTGGAATGACTAAATCTAGGTTTCTGACCCTGGTTGGTCAGTTTTGCCTCATTCTCCGACTTAACCTTCTAGGCCTGACAGTTGAGAATGTGGGCTCTGACGTCCATCTACCTAGGTTTGAACCCTTTTACTGGCATATTCTGGCTGTAACCTTGAGACAGCCACTTAATGTCTGTGCCTGTTTTCATAGAGTTGTTGTTTGGAGGAAATGAATAAAATAATGTACATAAAGTGCTTGGCTTAGTGCCTGACACATACAAAACTTTTTAAGCGCTAGCTGTATTATTAAGCTATCTTTTATAGTACTCTGAGAGAACAATGTGTTGAGGATTGTAGTTTCTCTCTGTGGTATCAGTCTAAAAATGGAAAATATAGCCTTAAAATCTTTAGCCCTACTGTGATCAGTATTTCAGTTTATCATCTGTGTATGTGACTTAACTACTGTTGAATAGAATTACAGTCTACATCAGTCTACATCAGTCTCACTGATGTAGCCAAAGACAGCGAGGATGACTAACTGGAGGTACAATCACACAGTGAGGCTGATAATTTAAAATATTCAATCTAAGTACGCAGCCTGCTATAGAAATAGCAGACAACCAGGCAAAATAACCAGTCTATAAAGAGTGTCAGTGTCTTTGAGAAGTCTTTTTAAAATGTCTGCCCACAGGTTTCAATCACAGCTGAAAAATATAGAGACCGGTCCTTGGGAGTCAAGACATGAATTAAAATCTTCACTCCTCTATCTACTGGGGAAAAAAAGATAGTCCATTATTGTGCTTCTATTACATACATTCTAGACTCTTTTTTATACATGACCTCATCTAATCTTTATAACATCACCAACAGATAGGTCTTTTTTCTCTTTTACAGATAAAAAAAGATAAGTAAATTTCAACTAATTAGTTATAGTTGTGAGATTTGATTCAGGTCTTAACTATTGTTCACTTAAGAATTCATTGCCTCTAATTATGAAGTAAGTTATTTACTGTATTTGCTTGTTTTCATATATGCAGAAAAGGAATAAAAATACAGTATTTTGTTGTCATAAAGATCTAATGACATATGGAAATTCCTAGCTCAAAACTCATCCTGTAGTAAGAACTCAGTAAACACTGCTGAATCTGAATACCCACAGTTAAAGCTTGGCTTGTAAAAAACTGTGAGACAGATGAAATATGGTTTTTGTTGTTGACCACCGCTTTCCTGTCTATCCATTAGAGAGACTGTGTGATCTTTTCACTCTTTCCATACAATATCTGCTGTCAGGAAAGGATAAATACCGCGGGCAAAGAAACCTTGACCTGTCATCACTCCCAGGGACACACGAGTTTTGCTAAGGGGCAAAAAGCTTTTAAGTTCTATTGATACAATTTACAGCTTCTGTAAAAATATGGTGGAGTAACATTGTGGGAGACTGAGTAGAGCCTCTTTGTTGTTTCTGAAATAATTACCAGCAATCAAAAAGCAATTATGGTTCTAAAAGACTATAGACTAAAAAAAGCTGGCTCATAATTATTTTAGAGACCCTTGGATTGACTCAGTATCTGAAGATAGTTGTAGTCCCAGTCTGAAATCAGCTGAAGATCCCAACAAAGTGTATATCGACACAGGTTCAAGGCAGTGTGGAGTATCTGTAACAATACGGGGGCTGAGAAGTGAAAGCCCAAACTACCAATTGTCGTTTTCCTCTTCCACTCTCCCAAGGCAAACGAGACAGGGGGAATCAAGCAAGCCCCAGTGGAGGGTCTTACGCTTTATTTGCGGGGATAAAAAGGTAAAACAAAATTTCTTAGACGAGTCCTCTTTCTCCTTGCTGCAGAGGGAAAGACAAGCTCTCTATCCCCCACTCCCACTGCCCCTGGGTCTCTTAAAGTCCCGCCACCCCTCCCTCCCCTGCGTTTCGCCAGGGACCTCCTCACTCCTTAGTCCAGGGCTTCGCCGCCAGGATTTCTTGCTGCTGTTTCTTGTCGTATTTGTAGATTTCATCGATACTCTGGGCTTCCTGCATGTTGTTGGCTAGCTCCCACGTCTTCTGGGCCATGCCACTCCCGGAAGCCGCCATCGCCGAGGAATCGGAGAAGCTGTCGCCTCCGCAACCGAGACGCAACTTTACCTCGCTAGGTTTTCGGGCGTGGGCTCCGGACCCACCCCACCACAGGTGCAAACTCACACTAGGCTCTCGGGGCAGCCATGACACCGAGCACCGGAGGTGAAGTTGGTACGGACCATCCGCGGGATGGCGGGGGTCCTTGGGGGACGCGGCTATATACACAGCAGTTACACAATAGTTAGAGGCAGAGGAGTCGTCTCATTACTGAAAAGAGAACTTATTATCTTGGAAAATTATATGTGTGAAATAGGATGAAAACAGTGATTACCTAGGGAATGGTATAGCCTTCTGCCCCGGAAGAAGGGCGTGTAACGTTATGCCAGAAACTGGAATTGACCTTCCTTGTTCGTTCTGCGCAGGCTCGGCCTCCGCCATGTTAAAAATCGGTAGCTACTTAGAGCTGCGATGGGACAGAGAACTGTTTTTACCTGGGTTTAGGTACTTTTAAGATTGTTGAAAGCCAAAAAAAGAAAAAAAAGATGTCTATGGAAAAGTTGACATAGAAGTAGTTCTGAATGCCGCTTTTGAGAGAATGATAACATGTCATCCTATTTTCCTTCCAGATGAATCACTGCACATGCGTAAAGCCCTTTGAATTGTGGTTTGGCGCTAAACTTTGCTAGAGGGGCGTTCTCTAGCGTCCCAAGGTGGCCATGGAAACTCGTGGATGGCTATGATCGTGCCTTTTGGCGCGTTTGTAAAAATTAACATCTATACGAGCTATTAGTGCTTTGCAAGTGTCCAGTACCCACTTCTTAAAACAGTTTACAGTTTAATCTACATTGCACTGTGGAACCACTTCTGTCCCCTAAGCCGAATTAATCTAGGGGGAATATGTTGTCATCTAAGTTAATACTGCAAGGAGATCCAACCAGTCCATCCTAAAGGAGATCAGTCCTGGGTGTTCATTGGAAGGACTGATGTTGAAGCTGAAACTCCAATACTTTGGCCACCTGATGCGAAGAGCTGACTCCTTTGAAAAGACCCTGATGCTGGGCAAGATTGAGGGCAGGAGGAGAAGGGGCCGACAGAGGATGAGGTGGTTGGATGGCAACACTGACTCAATGGACATGGGTTTGAGTGGACTCTGGGTGTTGGTGGTGGACAGAGAGGCCTGGCGTGCTGCGGTTCATGGAGTTGCAAAGAGACACAACTGAGCAACTGAACTGAAGTTAATACAGTGTTTAACTACTTCATTTATTTGCTTGTTTTAGGTATTCTTTCTTCTCCTATCCCCCTTTCCACACTAGATTCTAAGTTCCAGAACACAGGGACTGGGTCTCTATTCCTTGTTTTATCCCTAATACCTACCATAGATGCTCAGTGTTTTTATTACTGGGAAAAATAAAGGGGCGGGGGGAGTTTCACCTCTGCAGCTTCAACTTTTAGTTACCTTGAAACTTGGCATAAGTGGTCAGCGTTGCCTGGAGTGCTTTCCCCTTTCTTTTCTGACTGGGAGCTCATATTAATATTTAAAAACAGCTCAAAGATCTCTACCATGCAGTCATTCTCAATTTCTTTCTCTCTCCAGTCATCTTCCTTCCACGACATCTCTAAATGTCTGTAGGCGCTTCTGTAACTGTTACACATTGAAATAATGTATTTGTTTACTTGGAAGTTTTTCTTTTCACTATAAGACTCCTAGAAAGGTGTGTGACATTTAGTTAAGACAAATATATAGGAATTAGGGAATCCACAGCCTCGCCTGTGGTTTTGACATTATCTTTAAAACCCTCATACATGGTTACTTCAGATAAAGGACCCTTAGCCCCACTGGCCTGGGAAGCTAGAGATCTCTTTTCTAGTGGTGATATATGGCCACAAGTATTTGGGTTAACTGAGTATTTTGAAATTAGTAATAAAGCCTAGGACAAAAAGTTGACTAGATTCCTGAGGGAGCAATAGTGCCCGGAGAGGTGTGCCAACAGTTTTTCTCTACTAAACTTGCCCTGTCCCCCGTCTGCCCCCTCCAGGCTCCCCCCACCCACCGTCCTCAGGCTCTGAACAGAGGCCGGTTGGCGCTTGGAAGGTCTGAAGTGGGCAGAATCAGTTTAGCCTGGGAAAGTGGCTCCGGCAGTTGAACAGTCTCAGGCGGAGTCCCAGCCCAGATACGGGCGAGCCCAGCGAACCGCCGAGCGTCCATGCGGCCTCCGGGGCGGCAGGGGGCGCCCCCGGCCGCGAGCCTCTGCCCCGCGGCCGTAGTGGGGCGGGGCCACGCCCGGCCGTTGGCGAAGGGCGGGCAGAGGGCTCGGCCGGAGAGGCGGAGCCCGGGCGGCTTGTCACACCGTTCCCGCGCTGGGCGACCGCCGTCACTTCTTTGGACCGCGGCGAAGAGCCTCGCTAGAACGCTGTGCTGTTCCCCGACGCCAGCCAGCTTGCCTGAGTAAGCGTCCGTCGGCCGCGGTGGGGAGCGGGCCTGGCGGGGTGTGGCTGGGCTTCGGGGGCGTCCCGGGGCTGGGTTCCCGGCTCAGGGCCTCGCTGGGGGCGGCCAGGCTGGCCAAGGTCCTGGGGCTACCTGGGTTGGGGTGTGGTTCCCTGCGTACTGGGGTCTTGTGGCCGCCGGGCTGGAGTTGGAGTCTAGCAGCTGCGGGCCCGGGGATCCTGGACCACTCTGGGGTCTCGCTGCAGCCTGGCTGGGGGCGGTGCTCGATGTCCGGGTTGCCCTGTGCGTGAGGGTCTCGCCGTCTCCAGACCGTCCCGGGGCGGTGCCTTGGTTACGCGGTCTGGACTCCGGGGCCGCAGCTACCACCGCCGCCGCCCCGGGTGCTGTTGAGACCCGGTTGCCTGACAACGCGTTGACGCTTCCCGAGGAGACTGCCACCCACGGCGCTGGCGCCCGGAGACCAGCTGCGCCTCGGTTGTCTTGTCTCCCCTCCCCATCAGCCTCTCTCTGCTGCTCGCCTGTGCCTGCCGAAGCACCTTTTCTTTTACTCGGGGCTGGTTAATGGTTAACGTTTATTGAGTGCTTGTGTCCCAGCGCTGTTTCTCAGTGCTTTCCTTTGCAAGTAATATTGAATTCCCACAGCCCTGTGAGGTCGGCGCTATTATTATCCAGTTTTCCCCGGGCTCCTTGAGCTTGAACCTGTTGTTTCTAATTGCCTTGATTTTAGGATAGTTACCTGCGATTGGAATCACGTATGCAATAACTTAGCACTGGGATTCATCCGTTGAGAGAGGCTGGGTCTCAAGATTATAGAATGAAGTTTAGCTTGGGTTTCTGGGAAGACTAATTTCTATAGTAAACCACTACCTCGATTCCAAGCACCTCGGGAAATGCAGGAGTCTAATAGTAACCAATCAGTTCAGTTCAGTCGCTCAGTCGTGTCCGACTTTTTGCCAATATGAGTTTGTAAAAAGCCAATTATTCTCAGACGGGGTTCAACTTTATATGAAAGAATGGCTTTTCATGTTCATAAGCAAAAAGAAATCTTGTGGTAACCCGTAAAATGTTGCTTTCTTTTCCGCATATTTCTTCTTGCTAGGAGTGCACTGACTTTCTGATGGTTAAGTGTATGCTAAAGTGCTCTCCAGGGATGAAATTTTGAGTCTCCTTCGCACGTGGCGCTAGTGGTAAAGAGCCCCTCCTGCCAGTGCAGGAGACCTAAGAGACGAGGGTTTGATCCCTGTGTTGGGAAGATCCCCTGGAGGAGAGCTTGGCAACCCACTCCAGTATTCTTGCCTGGAGAACCCCATGGACAGAGGATCCTGGAGGTCTACAGTCCATAGAGTCGCACAGAATCGGACATGACTGAAGTGACTTAGCTCCCAGGCACGCAGTACAGGTAACCCGGTGGAAGGAAACAGGTGGTTTTAGATAGGATAAATTGGAAAAGAGTGCTTTCACTGAATGGATCTGGTTGTGCCTTCTACACACACAGACACACACAGAGGCATAATGATGGATTGCTTAGAATGAGTTCCTCTAGGATTGCTTTTTCCCTCTAGTTTTTTCTTTAAATTAAACCTTCAGTTTTGAGTCACTTAGTTGGCTGTTGCATCAAATGATTCTTTGGTTTTACAGGTTGTCTTCTAGTGATGGCAGATGGGATCAGCACAGCCCCAGGTGCTCCGTTGCTAATACCTGTACTATGAAATAACATCTCCCCCCACTCCCCACTGGAGAATCATTTAAGAGTTCTTTGGACTTCATCTTCAAAAGTAGCCAGAAAATTCAAGTGACAGGTTAACCCTGAAAATCTTTTGCAGTTAGTGAAATTAGGGTATAACTAAGAACATTCAGAATACCACACACACAGTTCAGGTGATGCTGGTATAGTGATGGGACAGCAGTGATTGTAGAATGAAAGCAATTAGCATGCACATTCTCTGTTGGGGAAGACTAAGGGGAAGCAGGTGGTCAGCCTAGAAAAACATTTCTCAGTGGATTTCCTATGAAATCAGTGTGTCTTGGGTTTAACTTTGAAATAAATTTAAAAATTGGGGGGAAAAAAGGGTGCTATGAGTACAGCATTTCTCAAATGAAGTTTTTAGACTTAACCTGATTAACTGTTACAGACGTTGAGCGGATTGCAGATTATCCTTTAACATCTTTCTGACCTAAGTTCTGATTGCTTTCCTGAGTGGGAGACAAAAGTGTTTGAATAAATGTTTTGGCAGTTTTGCATAACCAAAAGTTTATCTAATTTATGTTACTGTTCTTAGCATTAATGGTGTATTATTAACAGTTACTAACAGACTTAGTCGTGCCTTTATAAATTTGTGTGCTCTCTCTATCCTAACCCTCAGTTTCCTTTCTCCTCCCAGTAACGTGGTATTTACTTCTTAGCAATATTTAGAGAGATTTGTCAAAGTTTAGATATGCCCTTGGACGTTATTCATGTAGATGTCATTTGCCAGGAGAAAAAACTAGCACATTTCATTAGGTGGAAAGATCTTCACGTGGATGGGAAATGAAAAACATTGTCTTGGTTCAGCTCAGAACTCCCTTTTTATCTTCTAAGGCTTTTTCACAGGCTCCCCCCTGCGCCCCACACCCATATATAATCATTCCCTGCTATTCTGTTCTCTTGCACTAGGGTCTCTTTTTCTTGACAACCTCTTCTTTTATAGCTTTAAAAATCATTTAAAAAACTGCTAACCGTTTTTTACCAACATGGACTCTACTCTGAATTCCAGACGTATTCAGATTGTTTTCTTGATACCATTATTGGATCCTTTATGGATGGGTACCTCACATCAACCCCAGTCTGGCTAGACTGTGAGCCAGTGTGGCAGGGGACATAATGCCCCCAAATTTGAGGGCAAGGATCATGTATTACACTTTTCATTCCCCTAGCATCTAGAACAATGTCCTCCTTTGGGGTGAGAGTTACTTTCTCTTCCTAATACTTCCATAGAAGGGTGGAAATTTGCACTTCACCAGAGAGAGAAAGATGGAAGCAATATTTTCCCTTCCCTTTGTAGTTATGAGATTGGGAGAAGGCATCAGGCATCAGTTCTTTCTGGTTTCTCTGTTTTTTGGATTGACTCAGGTTTTTCAGAATATGTTTCTGGTCAGCTTATATTGCTATCTATATAATAAGCATGAAGGGCCTATGTTTAAAATTTAAAGATATTGTTTTGGATTATGATAAATAAGTATCATTTGTTGGTGACATGAATCCCAGTATACTTCGGATGAGTACTGATACATGTATACAAAGACTATGAAGATACAATGAGAATTAATATTAATAAAACAGTTGTGATTTATTGATTTATTTTAATTAATTAGGCTGTATCGGGTCTTAATTGTGGCATGCAGAATCTTTTTAGAGTCATGTGAAATCTTTTGTTGGGGTGCCTGGACACTCTAGTTGTGGCATGCAGGCTCTGGAGCATGTGTGTTCAGTAGTTGCAGTACACAGGCTTAGTTGCTTCACAGCATGTGGGATCTTAGTTCCCCAAACAGGGATGAAACCCACGTCCCCCTGCATTGCAGGGTGGTTTCTCAATCACTGGACCACCAGGGAAGTCCTGAGTTATTGATTTCTATGTGTCAAAGGTACTATACACGTTGTATGTACTGAATCATTTCATTTTTTCTTCATAGCAACCCTGGAGTAGATAGTTCTACTTTACAGGTGAGGAAACAGAGGGACAGAGAGGTTAAGGAACACATTGAGGTCAATTACATAGAGTCATTTAGTTATAGAATTGATTTCAAATCCATGTCTTTCACTTAAACTGATTTTCTGAAAACTGTTTATCATCTACACACTATATATACAGCTACTGGGGAGAAAAAATGGTAATATCTTGGAAAAAGTGTGAGCGATGTTACATTGTAGAGTGAAGGAAGAATGAAGAATCCCATTTAGATTTCCTTAGGTTGATCTTCCTTATAACTTAATCTTGAAATTGTAAACCTTTTTTACTTTATTTTGTACTTAGACTGTATCCATTAATTCAATCTCTGTGATTCATTAAGTAATTCTTAAATAATTTTTTAGCTGAAATATGTTTTATGCAAGTTGTCACATGTTTTTAGGAGTGAGAAGGAGAAAAATGGCATGACAGCTAGAGGCCGGCATGTAACCAAGGGCTTGGTGTTGCTAGGAACTGGCCTGAAAATACTGCTTAGACTTGGTGTTCTTCTGTTGAAGATACGCGGTTGCACAGAACATCAATATCAGACAGAACTGCTCTGGTCCATGGTAGAGCAAGTGAAAAACAGTACTACTCCACAGTCACGTGCAAACAAAGATGAAACAAGAATGTTGTCCCAGCCACCAAATAACTAACTCCCAGCTGGTTATGATTGCTGCTGCTCTACTAGTTAATTAGCTTCCCTGTGGTAAGATTTACTAAGATGTCCAATCATAGAATTATACTCACTTCCTGACAGCATTTAGTCCTGAGCAAAGCTCTGCTTCCTTAAGCTAGCTAGCTAGTGTGTGCTCAGTCATGTCTGACTCTTTGCGACCCCATGGACTGCAGCACGCCAGGCCTCGCTGTCCATCACCAACTCCCGGAGTTTATGTCTGTTAAGTCAGTGATACCATCCAACCATCTTATCCTCTGTCATCCCCTTCTCCCACCTTCAATCTTTCCCAGCATCAGGGTCTTTTCAAATGAGTCAGCTCTTTGCATCAGGTGGCAAAGAGTTTCAGCTTCAGCATCAGTCCTTCCAGTGAATATTCAGGATTGATCTCCTTGCAATCCAAGGGACTCTCAAGAGTCTTCTCCAACACCACGGTTTCAAAAGCATCAATTCTTCGGCGCTCAGCTTTCTTTATAGTCCAACTCTCACATCCATACATGACTACTGGAAAAGCCATAGCTTTGACTAGATGGCTCTTTGTTGGCAAAGTAATGTCTAAGCTTTTTAATATGCTGTCTAGGTTGGTCATAACTTTTCTTCCAAGGAGTAAATGTCTTTTAATTTCATGACTGCAGTCACCATCTGCAGTGATTTTGGAGCCCCAAAAGATAAAAGTCTCTCACTGTTTCCACTGTTTCCCCATCTATCTGCCATGAAATGATGGGACCAGATGCCATGATCTTAGTTTTCTGAATGTTGAGCTTTAAGCCAACGTTTTCACTCTCGTCTTTCACTTTCATCAAGAGGTTCTTTAGTTCTTCTTCACTTTCTGCCATAAGGGTGGTGTCATCTGCATATCTGAGGTTATTGATGTTTCTCCCGGCAATCTTGATTCCAGCTTGTGTTTCACCCAGCCCAGTGTTTCTCATGATGTACTCTGCATATAAGTTAAATAAGCATAGTGACAGTATACAGCCTTGACATACTCCTTTTCCTATTTGGAGCCAGTCTATTGTTCCATGTCCAGTTCTAACAGTTGCTTCCTGACCTGCATATAGATTTCTCAAGAGGCAGGTTAGGTGGTCTGGTATCCCCATCTCTTTCAGAATTTTCCACAGTTTGTGGTGATCCACGCAGTCAAAGGCTTTGGCATAGTCAATAAAGCAGAGGTAGATGTTTTTCTGAAACTCTCTTGCTTTTTTGATGATCCAGTGGATGTTGGCCATTTGATCTCTGGTTCCTCTGCCTTTTCTAAAACCAGCTTGAACATCTGGAAGTTCACGGTTCAGGTACTGTTGAAGTCTGGCTTGGAGAATTTTGAGCATTACTTTGCTAGTGTGTGAGATGAGTGCAAATGTGCGGTAGTTTGAGCATTCTTTGGCATTGCCTTTCTTTGGGATTGGAATGAAAACTGACCTTTTCCAGTCCTGGGGCCATTGCTGAGTTTTCCAAATTTGCTGGCATATCGAGTGCCACACTTTCACAGCATCATCTTTCAGGATTTGAAATAGCTCAACTGGAATTCCATCACCTCCACTAGTTTTGTTCGTAGTGATGCTTTTCAAGGCCCACTTGACTTCACATTCCAGGATGTCTGGCTCTAGGTGAGTGATCACACCATCGTGATTATCTGGGTCTTGAAGATCTTTTTTGTACAGTTCTTCTGTGTATTCTTGCCACCTCTTCTTAATATCTTCTGCTTCTGTTAGGTCCATACCATTGTATCTCTGATTTTTTTGAAGAGATCTCTAGTCTTTCCCATTCTATTGTTTTCCTCTATTTCTTTGCATTGATCACTGAGGAAGGCTTTCTTACCTCTCGTTGCTATTCTTTGGAACTCTGCATTCAAACAGGTATGTCTTTCCTTTTCTCCTTTGCTTTTTGCTTCTCTTCTTTTCACAGCTATTTGTAAGGCCTCCTCTGACAGCCATTTTGCTGTTCTGCATTTCTTTTTCTTGGGGATGGTCTTGATCCCTGTCTCCTGTACAATGTCACAAACCTCCATCTATAGTTCATCAGGCACTCTGTCTATCAGATCTAGTCCCTTAAATCTATTTCTCACTTCCACTGTATAATTGTTAACACCTTCTTAATAAGATACTCCAGAGTTTCCCATGGTGGCATTGACATCCTTCAATCTGATGAGTAATAAACCCAGCTAGTTTAACTATAGTAATGTTCCTGGTGTTCTTTGGAGGGTATTACCAGAAGAAAGCTTATTAGTATCTTTCACTGTTCTATCTAGTATTTGAGATGTTATATGCTAATCAGGTTAGACAGCAGGGCAGAATTAGAGATAATTAAACATGTACTTATATCTGCTAAATTTTATATTTTAACTATGGCATCTTTTAAAAAATATTTACTTATTTATTTTGGTTGCGCCTTGTCTTAGTTGGGGCGTGTGAACTCTTAATTAGTTGCAGCAAGTGGGATCTAGTTTCGTGACCAGAGACTGAACCTGAGCCTCCTGCTTTGGGAGGGCTGAGTCTTAGCCACTGTACCGCCAAGAAAATCCCAGCTAAGGTATTAATATATTTTATGCTCACTACCGCTGCTTAAAAAATGTTTTATTGCTATGATAACTGTTCAGTGAAATCAGTTCTAGAATTTATAATTGATGTTAAGTTATTATAATAAAGAGAAATCTACTTATTTATAAATTCAAAGTCTGGTTAGAATTAAGAAATGAACATGTTAAACTGGTAATTATTAACAGACCTTAATTAACTCTTTAACAGAGTGAAAGAGGCCTATTAAACGTTTTTTGTTTTTAGATTTAAAGACATTTCTGCTTAAATGCTTTATAAAATTCTATAGCAAATTATATTATATATGTATTATCCCATCATTATCTTTTATTTTTTTAGACATAAAATACTTAGGAAAACCAGGAGGTTTTAAAAAGTGACTTTTTCATTTGAAACTACTGTTTGCTGTTGAACTGTTTTGAATTTTTATTAGGAAAAGCTCTTTTGTGAAAAACTCCACTTAACTGTTCTTGGTTTGCAATATATTTTGCTAAGGCCACATTTTAAAATCAGTGTTCTTTTTGGAAGTAAATAATAAAATGAAGTTCACATTATGTACTACTTAACTATAGTAATATAAGTTTCAACATACTTCTTTTAGGTAAAACTTGCTTTTCTACATTTTTTCAAATTATTATTGTCCTCCTCCAAACATTAAGGGCTCCTCTGGTTGCTCAGCTGGTAAAGAATCTGCCTGCAATGTGGGATACCTGGGTTCAATCCCTGGGTTGGGAAGATCCCCTAGAGAAGGGAAAGGCTACCCACTCAGAATTCCATGGACTGGAGAATTCCATGGATTGTGCAATGCATGGGGTCACAAAGAGTCGGACACGACTGAGTGACTTTCACTTTCTAAACATTGAATTTCGTGGATGCCTCTCTGTTTAGCTCTCTTGCATTTAATATTGTTACTACTTTTTTTCTCATTTTTTTTTCTTCTGTAAATTATATTGACTGGGTTTTGCTTTGTATCCTCTTTCAATTATTCCTTCTTTGTACTCCCCCCTCCACCCCAGCTTCAGTTCTTCTGTTGCTGCCTCAAATGAACATTCCTATCATTTAGTTCTGGGTCATCTTTTTTCCCTATCTGCCTTAATTTTCCAGATCTTCAACTATTATCTTTAAAATTGCTAACTTTTAAACAAAGATTTCTAATGTAGTCCTCTTGAATCTGTTGGAAATTTCCATCAGCTAGTTGGTCATCATCAGTGACTAGCTGTAACTTAACACAGTAAAACCAAACCTTGCCAAACTACCCAGCTTTTTATTTCTGTCCAGGAGTCTATTAATATTTAGTTTCCAGGACTTAAAACTTTAGTTATCACTGGCTCCTTTCTTGCCACACATTGAATTAGTCATTAATTTTTGTGGATTTTTGAAAGATTTATTTAAAAATAAATTAGTTTCAGTGAGAAAAAGATAGTTTTTTCCAAAAACTGGTGCTGGAATTTATATCCAGATGCAGACAATTGAACATGATGACCCTTGCCTTAGACATTTGAAATGGATCATGGGTATAAGATGTAAGAAATAATACATGTAAGAGTGGTGGTTATAAAACTTCTAAAAGAAAACATTGTTGTTCAGTTGCTAAGTCATATCCGACTCTTTGTGACCCCATGAACTGCCGCACACCAGGGTTCCCTGTTGCTTCTTGACCTGCATACAGATTTCTCAGGTGGCAGGTAAGGTGGTCTGGCATTCCCATCTCTTTAAGAATATTCCGTACTTTGTTGTGATCCACACAGTCAAAGGCTTTAGCATAGTCAATGAAGCAGAGTGGATGTTTTTTTGGAATTTCTTTGGTTTTTCTATGATTCAGCATATATTGGCAATTTGGTTTCTTGTTTCTCTGCCTTTCCTAAATCCCGCTTGTACATCTTTAAGTTCTCGATTCACGTACTTTTGAAACCTAGCTTGAAGGATTTTGAGCATAATCTTTCTAACATGTGAAATGAGTGCAGTTGTAAAGTAATTTGAACATTGTTTGGCATTGCCTTTCTTTGGGGTTGGAGTGAAAACTGACCTTTCCAGTGTTGTGGCCATTCTGATTTTTCCAAATTTGCTGGCATTATGAGTGCTGGCATACTGAGTGGAGCACTTAAACAGCATCATCTTTTAGGATTTGGAAACATAGAAGAAAATATTTGTGATCTCAGGTTAGGCAAAAGTTTCTTACATATGATGCAAAAGGCACAAACAGTTGATTAAAAATTGATGAAAAATAGATAAATTAGACTTCATAAAATTTAAAAACTTTTGCTGGTTGGAAGGCATCACTGCACATGTCCCTGGCTGCTTCATTTATAATTGTCAAAATCTAAAAGCAACCATGCTAGCCTTCAGTGTGGGGTGAAGGAATGGATAAACCATGGCATATCCAGACCTGGAATACTTTTCAGTGCTATAAAGAAATGAGCTAAAAAGCCACGAAAAGACAATGAGAAACCTTAGTAGTATGTAATAGTAAGTGAAGGAAGCCAATCTGAATAGGCTACATACTGTGTGTTTACAACCATATGACATTCTAGAAAAGGCAGAACTATGGAGACAGTAAAAAGATCAGCGATTGACAGTGGCTGGAGGGGAGAGAGAAATGAAAAGGTGGAATACAGAGTACTTTTAGGGCCATGAAACTACTCTATGATACAGTAAAGGCAGATCCATACCGTTATACATATGTCCAAACCCATAGAATGCATAGCACCAAGAACGAACCCTGATATGAACTATGGACTGAAGGTAGTATGATGTGTCAGCATAGATGCATCAGTTGTAACATGTGCCGTTCTGGTAGAAGATGCTGATGATGGATGAGAGACTACATGAGTCGGGGCAGAGGATGTAAGGGAAACCGGTACCTTGTGCTCCGTTTTGCTGTGAACCTAAAACTGCTGTAAAAAATAAAATATTAAAAAAAGAAGACATTAAGAAAATTTGAAGACAAACTGTGGACTGGGAGAAAATATTTACAAAACGTGTTTGATGAAGGACTTGTATCAAGCTTATATAAAAGTTTTTGTTTGTTTGTTTCTTGCATCTCAATAAGAAAGCAATTTCATTTTAAAAATGGGCCCAAAGATTTGAAGACTTTGGACCAGTGGTTATATATATGGATATGTGAATAAGGACATGAAAAGATGTTCAACATCATAGTCATTAGAGAAATGCAAATTAAAGCCACAATGAGAAACTTTAACATATCCACTAGTGAAGTGAAAGTCGCTCAGTCGTGTCCGACTCTTTGTGATCCAATGGACTATATAGTCTATGGAATTATCCAGGCCAGAATACTGGAGTAGATAGCTGTTCCCTTCTCTAGGGGATCTTCCCAACCCAGGGATAGAACCTGGGTCTCCTGCATTTCACGGAAATTTTTTACCAGCTGAGCCACCAGGGAAGCCCAACATACCACTAGAATGACTGTCAAAAAGACTGAACGTACCAAGCGTTAGCGAGGATATATTGCAATTGCAACTCTCATACACTGCTGGTAGGAATGAGGGGAACAGTTTCTCAAAATGTTAAAACAGAGTTACAGATGACTCAGCAATTCCACTCCTAAGTATTTATCGAACAGAGTTGAAAACACACAAAAGCCTCTATACAGATATTCATAGCAGCATTATTCTTAAGCAAGCTTTCAAATGGAAACAACTCAAATGTCTAGCAAGGTGTGACTAGATTAAAAACATTTCCATATAGTTGGATGCTATCTGCCTGCCATGCAGGAGACATAGGAGATGTGGGTTCAATCCCTGGGTTGGGAAGATCCCCTGAAGGAGGAAATGGCAACCCACTCCAGTGTTCTTGCCTGAGAAATCCCATGGACGGAGGAGCTTGGCGGGCCACAAAGTTCATAGGGTTGCAGAGAGTTGGACACAACTGAGTGACTGAACACACACAGTAGTAAAAAATAACTACTTACTGATAGATGCAACTATAAGGATGAATCTTGGAAACATTATTAAGTGAAAGAAACCATATAAAAAAGACATCTATATGAAATTTCCAGATTAGGGAAAATTAGACATAAAACTGATCTTTGATGCCCAAGTCAGGGGTGGGAGTGAGGATTGACTACAAAGGGGCATGAGAGAACTTTTTTGGGGTGATGGAAGCATTATAACGTATGGCTATGGTGATAATTGTACTACTGTGTGAATTTACTAAAACTTCTTTTCATTTAAATGAGTGAATTGTGTGGCATGTAAGTTATTCCTCAAGAAAACCAACAAATTTGGATTTTAAAAATCCAGGACTTATAGAAAAAAAAACATTTCATGTAGTCTTACAATAAACTGAGAAATAAATATAGACAATGGAAGGGCTCTTAGAATGATCAGTGGCAACTGATAAATATATATACAGGGAGTGATGAAATTGGAAAATTAGCATTTTGCAGGCATCAGGAATCAAAGATTAGATCAATTAAGAATCACCAATTGATGCTAAATCTTGGAAATTTTGTTTAGGAGCAGAATATTTGCATGGTGTAAAAATACCATTTTATAGACTGCTTATTACTTACAAGGAAACAGTAGTGCAGAGATCAGTCTTGACTACCATGTGATAAAAAGTAACATCACTAGTAAAGAGCAGGTGAACGTGTGTCTGTCATTGTTGACACCTTTAGGACACATCACCTATGTAATATTCTTTCTGATGATGCATAACCTGAATTTAGTCATGAAGAAACATTAGGCAAACTCCAAATAAGGACTGTTCTGTTAAAAGAGTAGGTGGTGGGTGGGCTATATTACAAAATGTTAGTGTCATAAACGATAGTAAGGTTGTAGAAATGTTCCAAATTGATGGCTAAAGAGACATAACAGGGAAATGCTATACCTAACCTAGACTGGATCCTAGATGGAAGAGAGAGAAAAATATGGGGTAGAGGACAGTATTAGGTCAGGTGACAATGTTGGAACGTGGACAGTAGATTAAAAAAATGTTACTGAAGTTGACAAGTATGTTGAGGTTATGTAAGAAAATAATTCTTAATACACACTGAAACGTTTAGGGGTAAAGAGCGCTGATATATGTAATTCATGCTGTGAATAACTTTAGAAAAAATTGTGTAAAGAGGATAAACTTGTGTGCACAAAGGTAAAGAGGTAAAGCAAGTGGTGCAAAATCTTAAGCAACAGGGAGTGGGTAAATAATATACAGGTATTCTCTGTACTATTCCTGTTGTAACTTTTTTGTAATTTCAGAATTATCTCCAAATGGTTAAAAATAAATTTTAATAAAAATGTTTTGATTTAAGGTTCAGAGATTGTTTTTTTTTTTTCCTGATGTGGTGGTGGTTGTTCATTTTCCTTTTTATTTCTTTTCTGATATTTTAAAGTATGTTGTAGCTTTTAGGGGAGTTGAGATTGAAAGCTGGTAGGCAAATTTCATTCAAGCTTGGTTGACGTCCTCAATTTGATAACTGACACTGAGTACTAAATGTAGACTAAACCTGCATGTTAATAATTAGCCTAAAGATATTCTGATATAGCTATGCTCACTGAAGGGTTTTTAAATATTTAGACCGTGATCTTTTTTAAAAGATAATTTTATTTATTTTTGGCTGTGCTGGATCTTCATTGCTGTGCAGGCTTTTCTCTAGTTGCAGAGAGTGGGGGCTACTCTTTAGTTGAGATGCTTGGGCTTCTCATTGTGGTGGCTTCTCTTGTTGTAGAGCATGGGCTCTAGGGTGCATGGCCTTGTTAGTTGTGGCTCCCAGGCTCTAGAGCACAGGCTCAGTAGTTGTACACGGGCTTAGTTACTCCAGGGCGTGTGAGATCTTTCCAGATCAGGGATTGAACCCATGGCTCCTGAATTGGCAGTCGGATTCTTTACAACTAGGCCACCAGGGAAGCCCTAAAAATTTATTAAAAAAAAATTTTTTTTTTTAGTATCTTCAAAATGGCTGATAATTTGGATGAATTTATTGAAGAGCGAAAAGCCAAACTGGCCAGAGACAAAGCAGAATTGGAAAGTGATCCACCGTACATGGAAATGAAGGTAAAGTTAATCATTTTCTTCTAACATGTTTCGTTAAAATTGTCTCTGAAGATTACCCTCTTTTTAAATGCAAGACATCTTCTTCTGGGAGTGAGAAGCTTCTGTTTCATATTTTAGTTTAACTGTGCTGTCGTTCTAAGTCTGAGACCCTGAACCTGGATAAGATTTCAGTAATTTTGAATGCAATTTTTCTTCTATGGTGTTTTGTACCTCACAGTTTCTCCTCTCTCTTATTAGAGTTTTAATTGATAATTTATGTGCTTCCTAACATGATTAGGAGACTAGTTCTAATGCAAGGAACTTTCAGAATATAAACAGAATAGATGTAAAAGCAATTTCTTATATTCTTTGTGACAAGGTTCATTTTTTTCATGAATCGGTATCTTAAACATTTTTGAAATCTACAAAAGTGAATTTATAAGGATAGTTTTTCTTGTTTATTTACTTTTCAGAATATAAATCTGTTAAAATGTTTCTGAAAGGAGTGTCTGAAAAAGCTTTCTTAAAACTTTTCTAGCTTTGATATTTATTGAAACTGCTGGGTACTGTACTGGGCTCAGAGAATACAGCCATGGTCTAGACAGATGTGGTGCTTTCTCTCGTGGGCTCAGTGTGTGTAATAAGATACAGGATGTAGGTTAATCTGTGCCATATGGGTCATCCTAATTAGAGGAATCGGATATAATGACTTGCCCAAGACAGTCTTGGCTTTCCTTGTTGTCCCAATGTCTCATCTGGTTTAGCATTTGCCCTGGACAAAGGTATCCTGGTGGAAATGATAAATAACATGGACACCATAATTATGAAACAATTTTATTCATATAGCTAACATTTATTGTGTGCTAACTATGGATGGGGCATAAAGTCTTTAGCAGTTACACTGATATTTCGCATCATGAATCTATGAGATAAGTACTGTTATTGTCATTTTCCAAATGAGTAAACTGGGACATAGTGATGTTAAGTATGAGACTTAGGTGATAGAGTTAGTAGAACTAGGCTTTGACCCCTGGCAACCTGAATCCAGTGTTTATTCTCTTAACTGTCTTTCCTTCCATAGTACCTGCCATGTACAAGGAGCTGTGCCAAGGACTTTACATGTATGATAGCATTTAATCATAAAATCCCAGTGAAGTAGGCCGAATTTTTGTTTTTACGGATTCCAGAAATGAGGCTTAAGGGGTTAAGTAAATCGTCCAGGCACATACAGGATTAGATTCATGTGTCCAGCTCCACATTTTGTGCCCTTAACCATTCTCCAGTACTCAAGACAGACAGGTTTAGGAGAGAGTTATTAGATAGCTTTAAATATAGCTTTATTATGATTTCTGATACTATAGCAGATAGATAATAATCTTCAAGTCTTAGGTCAAGTATCACCTACTCAGTGAGGCCTTGCGATTCCTCCATTATCATCTCTGGGCCTCCTTACACTTGTTCTATTTTTTTCTGTTGCTCCTCTGTATCACTCACTACATATAACATTATCTAATTGTGTGTTGTGTTTATTGTTTGTTATCACAGTAGTTTATAAGCTCTGTGATGGCAGAGATCCTTTAGTATTTCTTCACTCACCTGTTTTTGATGCCTAGGATAGTATCTGGTGGGAACTCAGTGAATATTTGTTGATAAGTCAATGAGCTAAATAATAGAACATTGCAGCACTAATAAATGCCTTTGAGTAATTCCTCAAACCTTACACTTAAATTTCGTTTTACTAAAAATGCTGAGATTAATTGTACATTTTTATCATAGAACATTGCAGCACTAATAAATGCCTTTGAGTAATTCCTCAAACCTTACACTTAAATTTCGTTTTACTAAAAATACTGAGATTAATTGTACATTTTTGGAATTTTTTTTTCCCCCACTGCTTTTGTAAATATTATGTCTTTTTCAGGGAAAAGCATCAGAGAAGCTTTCTGAAAACAGTAAAATATTAATCTCCATGGCTAAGGAAAACATACCACCAAACAGTCAACAGACAAGGGCTTCTTTAGGTATGTCTTTAGGTGTGCTAAACTGAATTTAAGATATTCTTAGCGGGCTGTCATGAAAGAGCTTTGTTGTATCAGAAAAAAAGACAATTTTGGAATCCTAGTAATTTTTTCCTTTCTGGAATCTTGTATGTGACAGTGTGGTCTACATATGAAATATAATGTATACTGAGAAACTTATTCTCATTGTAACTGTTATTGTCTTGGTTATGATTTATGGAAATCATAGCAATAAGTATGTATCAAAATTGAAAATTTTGAATAGAATTTGTGTGAGAAAGTATGTTAATTGTTGAATAATAATGGTGGATTTGCTTTTATTTAAAAATCAAAGAACAATGCTTAAAAGATATACTACTGATGACTATTTTGAAATTGTAAATAAGTTAATATTTAGCTATATTGAGTCTTTGATTATGGTTTGGTATGAAAATATTTGGGGTACTACCTCATTTTGGCTTTTTGGTAGGTGTATTTTTTTTTAAAGAAAATATATGAATATATGAATATTTAAAAATTACCTTGTGAATTACTGATGATAACTGAACCTTTTTCACATTAAAGAAGTCAAATATGATTAATCCATTTGGTTAAAGCATTCTCATGTGGATGACTTTTCATGGCCATGAGTATACTCCTAAGTTGTTAGCTGGTTTGCATTTGTATTCTGCTAGGAGTGCATGGGGATGTTGGCCAAAAGACTGCGGAATGGTTTAGTGGGCTCTCTATCTGTACTGGAAAAACAGCTCAAAGTGAATGCTGTACTTTTAGTATCATGTATATAGAAAACCTTTTCCATTCTGAGTCTGTTACAGATTATTGGCTAATATACAGCTTTTGGAGGAGGAAATAGCAACCCACTCCAGTATTCTTGCCTGGAAAAATCCCATGGACAGTGGAGCCTGGCAGGCTATATATAGCTCATGGGGTTGCAGAGAGTCAGACACGACTGAGCATGCCTGCAGCTTTAGTGAACAAAGTATTATATTTTGGTTAAGTGCCTTAATCTCTAAGGCACTCAGTTTCTTTATAACATAAAGAGGTTAGATTATCTTCTAGCCCTAAATTTTTATGAATTGAAAATTTAATTATTCCGAGAGATAGTTTTTTGAAAGTTTGATAGTAGGTTCTCTCAAGCACTGAGGTGAATCACTGACTTTCTGGAGTTGTAAGTTGCTTTGGAATGCAGCTGTCATGCCTTTGCAACCTGGCATAAATTATTTAAGCTCTTTGTTTTCTCATCTTAAGAATTGTGTCTGTCTTAAAAGGTTATTGTGACAATAGTTGAATACGTATGAAAAGATGATTGGCACATTATTGATGGACAATAAATATTAATTTCCTGACTTTCTGCATTTTTAAACTAGGTTTTTTATTTTTAAGAACTAGAATAAAACTTATTCTTTATTACACTCACAAATCATGTAGAGTTTAAAGTCTAACTTAATAGATAATGACTTCCCCCTCTTCTTTAACTGGTATCCCTTATTCATTCACAGGGCTTTATTACCATTAGTGTGCTCGTTACTCCTTAATCTCTATCCTAATTCCAGTTCATCAAAGATGTTTTAATGACATCTGTACTTGGATGTCTTGGACTCAGAATCAACATGTACAAAATTAACTTGACTCCTCTCAAACTTTAGTGAGCTGGTTTTGTGGTCACCTTTGACACCTTTTTTCCTTTTCGTATCCTGCAGCAAATAATTACATAGTTCAGAGAGTCTAACATCTAAACCTCAAATAAGTTGACTTTTCTCTAATTCCACAGAGATCATTTTATGTAGGCGTCCATTGGCTTTCACTTAGATTTTTTTTTCTAGTGTCCTTTTTGTTGTACAATCTAGCCTTCTCTATTAAGTCTTTGCACTGCCAGTTGATGTCCTCCCCCAAACCGAATCTGTCATGTTAGTCTCTATTTCAAACCCTTCAATGGCTTCTTGTTTCCATTATGGTGATTTTACTCTTTTATTACCTTTACCAGATTGTGTTGGCCATTCCCACTTTATACTCCTGTGACATTGGCTCTCCCCTTGAACAACAGTTTTGAACTTGTTCAGCTCTCTGTTTTACCCCTATGGCACTCCAGCTTTTCTTCCATTGTACGTTCATTGCCTAACACAGTGTCTGGCATTTTGGTGTTTAGAGAAGATGTTTTGAATGAATGAAGGTCCCATGGCAAAAATAAGCAATTTTGTTAGGTGTGTAGAATTTAGTTTTCATGGATTATTTTTTTAATTGCCAACTGAAGTATAATTATTTTTGATGCACATTGAATCTTTCTAAAGAATAATAATTTGATTTTGTACCTTTGAGCATTCAGTTACTGATCTCTTGCCTCAATAATTGTGGTCTTAAGATTAGGGCAAAAACTTAATTTTTGATGTTAGGAAAAATGTAAAATAACTTGACAACAATTTTCCGTAAGTGATCTCATTGAGGAATTATAAAACAAACTGGTCTAAAATTTATACATTGAATTAAGCTCAGTGACACCATATTTTGAATGAGTAATTAAGCATAGTAGCTATCAGTGATATATAAACTGGCAATATTTGTTTTAGCCAATGAAGGCAGCCTATTAATAGTTCATTGTACAGCTGTCATGTATCACTACATTTTTATGATTATGTAAATTCATTTCTGTTAGACGACAATATTCATGGATAATGCTCATCCATGTGGCTCCTTCCAGCATTTTTACCTCTGACCAAAGGATTTGAGGAGTGTTAGACTTCAGCAAGTCTTAACCTACAAGACTTCTATTACTTCAAATACCAGATGCAAGTGTGGGGTTCGCAGGCCATCCTTCTTCTGACGAACTGTTTCTACCACCTCCTCAAGTTTGATAACGCACTAGATGACTCCCAGAGCTCAGGAAAGTGCTGTCCTTATCATTACAGGTTTATTATAGCAAAAGGATACAGATCAGCCAGCCAAAGGAAGAGACACACACAGGGCCTGGTCTGGGAGGGTCCAAACGTGAAGCTTCCCTCAGCCTCAGGGATGTGTTACCCTCCTAGCACATCAATAGGTGTCAGTATAGAGTACTGCCACCTAGGATGCTCACCCGAGTTTTGGTGTCTAGAATTTTTACAGGGGTTTCATTGTATAAGCATGAATGATTTTGTCACTGTCCATGTGGCTCATTCTCTCCAGACCTCCTACTTTCCTGAGGTCAGGCTGATGTCGCATGGGTCAAAGGTGCAACCCTCCAATTACATGTTTGATCTTTTTGGTGTGAACAGTCTCCATCTGTATTATCTCTTTAGCTCAAACCATCTAGGGGCTGTTTGTGAGTCATCTTATTAGTATCAACTTAGAGGTTTGTTCTGGGGACCTGTCATGATCTCATGACTCAGAAGATTCCAAGAATTTAGAAGTTGCCTCCCAGAGACAGAGGCTAGCTAGATTATTTATTATACACAGCATGTGCATGGCTTTGTTGATATATGCTGATGAAATGGTGTCACTGATAAGGAGTTTGTTAAAATTACTTAGATTTAATGAAACTATGAGAAAATTGGCTGAAAACAATCTGTAAAAGCAAATGCTGTCTTCCATCTCCATAAACCATTTCTAGGCATAATACTTGTTATTATTTTATTTAGAAATCCTTAAACCTTTCTGACCAGCTCATTTTCATGTTTCATAAGCATTATTGATGAGAAATGCTTCCTTTAATCTTTCAAATTTAGTTCTGTCATACTTCAGTCAAAGATCTTCCCCTCATCCTTTCTCTTCTTCAGAGAAGTTGAACATTTCCCTTTAGACTGGTTGAGGATTATTCCTTTCATTTTGATGTTTTATATCCTGAAAGACATTTTTAATAAGTGCAATAATACAATAAATACTTTCAACATTCTTTTCATACGTAGGTGTATTTTGACTCTACATCTATAGATTCTGTACTGCTTTTAAAGTGTAGTTCCTGGTTCAGTGATAAGGATGAAAGCATTGCTGTATTTAAGGTTTTCCCCCCCCTGTGTTTTTCATTAAAGAAATAAAGGAAAACGTGCATATGGTAAAAAAAAAAAAAGACACAGACGTATATAGCATGAGAATTGATGATCCTCCTAACCTTGTCCTCTAGTTATTTAGCAGTTTCTTGTATACAGTTTCATGACTAGACTACACACATGTGTATAATCCTCTCTTCTTTTTCTGTATGCTGCTGCTAAGTCGCTTCAGTCGTGTCCAACTCTGTGTGACCCCATAGACGGCAGCCCACCAGGCTCCCCCGTCCCTGGGATTCTCCAGGCAAGAACACTGGAGTGGGTTGCCATTTCCTTCTCCAATGCGTGAAAGTGAAGTCGCTCAGTCGTGTCTGACTCTTAGTGACCCCATGGACTGCAGCCTGTCAGGCTCCTCCATCCATGGGATTTTCCGGGCAGGAGTACTGGAGTGGGGTGCCATTGCCTTCTCCGTCTTTTTCTGTATATGGTAGCATAAATCCTGTTGTGCATTTGAAGATACCACCATTTACAGTATAGGGACGTGACCATGACCTCTTGAGATTAAGAACCTTACTGTCTGTTGACAGACCTGGAACAGTTACTGTCTGCTGCTAGGGTTTCCACTGCAGACTGACTGTTGGCTGCTGTCTGGAATTTAGCTTGTAAATAGTTTCCTACATTGATAAAAAGAATGGCTCATTGTGCCTAAACTTTATATAAACCATATGGTTTATGTAGAGTACCTGCTTTCTGTCTGTAGAGCCTGGAATTTTGGTACGTACTAGGCAGAGGGTGCCTAGGTGACCAGCTCATATTAAAAACCCTGGGCGCTGAGTAGGGAGCTTCCCTGGGAGACGACACTTCACGTGTGCTGTCACAGCTTGTTGCGCAGGAATTAGGCACGTCCTGTGTGATTCCACCGGGGAAGAACTCTTGAAGTTTGAGCCTAGTTTACCCTGGACAGTGCCGCATTCCTTTGTTAATTTTGCTCTGTATCCTTGCAGGGTAATAAACCATAATTGTGAGTATAATGGCTTCTGCATTCTGTGAGTCCTGTCAAGTCACCAAACCTGGGGATGGCTTTGAAGACTCCCAACACAGTCCTTTTCAAAAGTCTTTATTTTTTCTGGTTCCTTTCTATCTCCCTCACCTCTAAACTTTGGATACTCCATAATCCATCTTTAATGTTTGTAGGCTCTAGGTATTTTTTATCCATTTGCCATTTCTAGGCAATATCTCTCACTCATATCAAAGTGCCATTGATTTCAGGCTCCGGAATGCCCTAAATTTATTTTAGCTTTCATTCTCAGAAGTCAAGTAAATCTGCAAGCAAAAAGTTTGCAGATTATTGAAGTAAGAAAAAATTTTATTCTTGTTACTAGAAATTATTTAGTATGATTTTTAAAAATTTATTTTAAATACAGTTGTGCTTGTGGAAATTTGGAAAAGAATTATAAGGAAGGAAAGTTACATTGCTGCAATTTAAAAATAATATCAGAAAAGAAGCAACAACAGAGTTTCATATTGCAGCGTCATTCTAGGGTTTAAGTTAAAAAAGATTTTGGAAATTAGACAAAATAAAAGTAAATTGTTTTTACTAATTTTTAGTATTACTTTTAATTGTCACTCCTTGTAGCATATGTAGTCTTATTCCAAGCTAAATCCCAGACATTTTACCTCTTTGGTGCAGTTTGTACAAGTCAAATGGGTCCTTTATAATAATGTCTCTTAGCGGAAGTTCTCCTCAAAGTATTTGCATCTCTTGATAAGTCACTTGCTTATGGAAAAGCTTAGTAGTATTTCCTATAATTTGTCCTTTGATTATTTGGGCATGATACTTTTTGATGGTAGTATAATAATGAAAAGAAGAAACTAAGTGTTCCATGGTAATCTGTAAAGTATTTACTATGAGTGCTATTTAGAAAATAAAAACTAATTTTAAAAAGATCACACACTGTAGTTTTAAATGTTTAACCCATAGTCACTATGGAAACCAAATACTTTTAATTGCTCTAGCTCTGAAGCATAATGTTAACTTAGAGTCACTGATGTTGTATTTGGTAAGTGACATCACTTCAGCTGACCCTAAGGTGACACTGATGCTTTACTTGCCCCTTGAACAATCAGAAGACAACTGCCTTGAAAAGGTAAGTCTTACCATATTTCTCAGTTCATTAAGTTGGTTAGGATCCCATTGTTAATACTTAGTTTAAAGTGCACAGAATATTTAAATTGTTCTATACAGTTGTTAATTTTATGTCTGTGACCTACCTCTAATATTGTAAAACATTGGTACGAGATAACAAACATGATTAAAAAGTAAATATTTTCTGTTGACTGAACATTTAGTTAATAAAATTTTAATTAATTCTGAAGGCATTATGTATTCTCACTCATCTTTTAAGACAGTTACTACAAATACTATTTGAATCAATAGTAAAAAGCAGATACTCATGATAAACTTAATATGAATAGTAATTATAAATGAAAAGGAACCATATTTTTCTTTATTTTCTTTCATATAAACCCATCAAGCAGAGTTGAAAATCAGCAGTAAAAGCCACCTTAAATACATGACTTAAAAAGCTGTAAATTACTTGTTCTGCTGAGTAGGAAAGCTGAGCACATTGGGGGGCATCATCCTTGTAGCACTGTTTTCTTTTCCTCCTTGACAAAATAGTGCATCCATTGTGACGCTGTGAAACTAGAGACATGTAACTCTGGTTACTAGTCATTATGCTTACTCTTTCTATGCAATCATACTCCTAAAAGCAGAAATGAAATACTAAGAACAGTGTTTTTCTTCTTGATCTTTCTCTTACTCAGGCATTCATTCATATATTCATTCACACATTTATTGTAAAGTTGAATAAAGCATGGACCGTGCCTTCATGGATTTTATAGTTTAATTTCATGTCTGAAATTCCTTTCTGGATGTGAGAAGCAAACCATTTTTCTCTTTAGGCTTAAATTATGTATCTTTGAAAATAAGTTTTTAAATTTTCTTTGTGAGAAAAGAATGTTTTTCTTGGACGAATTTATATGGAATGCTTTAGATTCTTTTGGAAGAGAATTGGGAGCATGAGTAAGAGGTGTCTTTAAGGAGTCCTCTGTTTTACCCTCGTCATTAGGAGTTAAGTAGGCCAGGAGTGTTTATGGAGAGAATTCGGGTTTTTATGGTAGAAAGGGGAATTTAGTATTACATAAAAATCAATAGACATTTGTTTATATTTATACTACTTTGGTTTTATTTTTGCTCCTGAAACATTTTAGTGATGTGACAAAGCAGTGATATGACACAGTCATGAAAAGTTTCCATCATTTAGATGCATTATGAGGAATAAGGCAGAAAAAATGGTAATATCCTTATTGGTGTATTACCTACAGTCAGTTGTTTCATCTGTATTTCTTGTAGCTGACTTTGAGGAAAATTTACTTTGTTCAGAAATAATATTTTATTCTTTAGTATTGCCTAGTAGGACTAAAAAAGTGAAAGAGGTTTCAGAAATTCAAACACTTACATGATATCGGTGCTTGACATAGTGTTTTAGTATTAAAAATATTTTTAAAGCATATAATTTGATTTTAACTGTTAAGATATAATTTACATACTATAAAGTTTACCCATTTAAACTGTACAATTCAGTGGTCTTCAGTGTATTTACAAGTTGTGCAGCCATCGCTATGGTCATCACCCCAAAATGTAATTCGAATTTTGAACTCTTGTGTAAGGAAGCCCTACTCAGAATAGAAGTTTTTCTTAGAAAACTAAGATTCTTTTTCAGAATTTCTATTTGGAATGACAAAACTCTGGAAATGGAAAGTGGTAATGATTGCACGAGAGTTCCAGAAAAACATCTATTTCTGCTTTATTGACTATGCCAAAGCCTTTGACTGTGTGAATCACAATAAACTGTGGAAAATTCTTAAAGAGATAGAAATACCAGACCACCTGACCTGTCTCTTGAGAAACCTGTATGCAGATCAGGAAGCAACAGTTAGAACTGGACATGGAACAACAGACTGGTTCCAAATAGGAAAAGGAGTATGTCAAGGCTATATATTGTCACCATGCTTATTTAACTTATATGCAGAGTGCATCATGAGAAACGCTGGGCTGGAAGAAGCACAAGCTGGAATCAAGATTGCTGGGAGAAATATCAATAACCTCAGATATGCAGATGACACCACCATTATGGCAGAAAGTGAAGAGGAACTAAAAAGCCTCTTGATGAAAGTGAAAAAGAAGAGTGAAAAAGTTGGCTTAAAGCTCAACATTCAGAAAACTAAGATCATGGCATCTGGTCCCATCACTTCATGGCAAATAGATGGGGAAAACAGTGGAAACAGTGTCAGACTTAATTTTTGGGGGCTCCAAAATCACTGCAGATGGTGATTGCAGCCATGAAATTAAAATACGCTTACTTCTTGGAAGGAAAGTTATGACCAACCTAGACAGCATATTAAAAAGCAGAGAAATTACTTTGCCAACAAAGCTCCATCTAGTCAAGGCTATGGTTTTTCCAGTAGTCATGTATGGATGTGAGAGTTGGACTGGGAAGAAAGTTGAGCACCGAAGAATTGATGCTTTTGTACTGTGGTGTTGGAGAAGAGTATTGAGAGTCCCTTGGACTGCAAGGAGATACAACCAACCAGTCCATCCTGGAGGAAATCAATCCTGGGTGTTCATTGGAAGAACTGATGCTGAAACTGAAACTCCAGTACTTTGGCCACCTCATGTGAAGAGTTGACTCATTGGAAAAGACCCTGATGCTGGGAAGGACTAGGGGCAGGAGAAGAAGGGGTCGACAGAGGATGAGATGGCTGGATGGCATCACCAACTCGATGGGCATGAATTTGGGTAAACTCCGGGAGTTGGTGACGGACAGGGAGGCCTGGTGTGCTGCGATTCATAGGGTCACAAAGAGTCGGACACGACTGAGCAACTGAACTGAATGATTGCACAACATTTTCAATGTACTTAATACCAGTGAATTGTAGCTTGAAAATGGTTAAAATGTCTGTTTACCACAGTAAAAATTAATATCCATTTATATGAAATCAGAATTGGCAACTTTAAAATTTTTTGGAAATTTCAGCCTAAACCATGCATGGCCTAACAGTTTTTTCAAACATGTTACATTCAATATCCTGTGATAAACCATAATGGAAAGGAATATGAGAAACTCCCTGGGTTGGGAAGATCCCCTGGAGAAGGGAAAGGCTACCGACTCCAGTATTCTGGCCTAGAGAATTCCATGGACTATACAGTCCATGGGGTTGTAAAGACTCGGACATGACTGAGCGACTTCACTTTCATATGTATATATGTAACTAAGTCACTTTGCTGTACAGCAGAAATTAGCACAACATTGTAAATCAGCTATACTTCAATTAAAAGAATTGTTATGACACATATTCTTTTATGTCAGAATATCAGATTATTAATTTTCACAGACTGAAAGACACATATTAAAGTTGTTGTAGGTATTTTAAAAGAAATTTCAGCAGAATTAAATGAAGAAGTAAAGGTAATTGGCTTTTCTTTGCTTTAATTTTGCTGTCCTTCAAAAAGCGAGATGGCAGGGACTTCCCTGGCAGTCCAGTGGTTAAGAGCTCACCCTTCAATCTAGGGGGTGTGGGAACACCTGTTTGTGGAGCTGGCATCCTGCAAGCCTTGCAGCCAAAAAACCAGAGATAGACCAGAGACAATGTTGTAACGAGCTCAATAAAGACTTTAAAAATGGTCCACATCAAAAAAAAAAAAAAAGCAATATGGCAAACAATGCAGAGCCATCTATCTAAAAGGGGAAGAACTAAATATAACACACACACAGTACTATGTAGATACCTTTTATAGATGTATAAGAAAACCTCTGGAAGAAGACACAGATACAGCAGTGTTGGTTGTTCTGGGCGGGAGAAGTGGGTGGGAGGAATATTTTCCATTGTTTGAATGTATTACCTATTGAAACATTTCAAATAAAAAATTTATTATCCTGATCCAAGTCTCAGAATCAACATGACTGTGTTCCTTCCTACTGTGCTTTGTTACAGGACATTGCATTGAAATTGAGATTGGGTTGCAATGAGCTACATTGCTTAAGAAGTTGTTTTCTTTCTAGGAATTGATTATGGATTAAGTTTACCACTTGGGGAAGACTATGAACAGAAGAAACATAAACTGAAAGAAGAATTGCGACAAGATTACAGACGCTATCTTACTCAGGTAATGACTTCTAGTAACTCGTTTGGTTTTGTGCTTTAGAATTTACCTCCTGAATTTATTTTCATAAGATTTTTTAGTCACATACATTAATATTTACATTTTTAGGGGTATCTGGCAATGTCCTGTAGTGAAAGTTAAGTGATATATATGACATTGATAGAGAAAAAAGTGGTTCTGAGAATTGGTGCCATGAAATAACACAGACTCTTGACCTTTTAAGGAGGGCAGTGGGTTCTAATTTTAAATGAGATTGTAAATTATTGTTGTTCATGTGTTTTGTAAAGTAGTCATGGTGTGAAATAGCCCAGCTACTACTCTCTTCCCCTCAACCATGTATTGAAATGATATGTGGAGTTCTGGTTTCTAGTTATTTTCCTAAGAACTAAGGTTATAAAACGTCATTCAGCATATTTCCTTAACCATCAGGTTTTGCTTTATGGTTTAATCTACTTACTTAGTGAAACTCTTGTTTTAAGTATTTTTTGTTAAATTATATGATAACTAATGATTTATTATAAGTTGTAAAATATAGTTTATTTTACTAGCTTATAAATGTATCTAAAACAGTCATGATGTTTCTAGTCATCCCAAGAGATTCTTTAGTTTCTTCCTACTTTGTGATGTTTATTCCACATGTATGAATCGTCTCTTATTTATTCTGATTTGACATAAAGAGAAAGGACTTTGAATACATTTTACCAATGGTTTGTTTCCCTTGACTTTAGGGTATTACACAAGCAAAAAGAAAGGTAGGGTTGCCTGCAAAATGTTCTTCTTTACTGTTTTATTTTAGATCTAGTAGCTTGTAATTATTTGCATATATGATATTGTTCTCAAACTAATAAAAATAACTTCATTTGTGATTCAGAGACTTTTGAATGGCACCATTTTGGATCCTTGCTTTTAGCAAAATGCCAGTCTATACATCTTACGTTTCCATTAGTACAATCAAGCATTCTTTTTGATTGCTGCTTTGCATTTGTTTTTGTTGCTTTCTTATGCATCTTTTAGAAATATTCTGCAGCTATTGTAAATTCATTTGTTCTCAGCATGCACGTTTTTGTTCTTCAAAATAATTATAATTGTACTAGTTGCATTAAGATTAATAAGACAACAGAATATTTAAGATATTCTAAGATATTTTTGAACTGTTTATTGTCAGTCTGGATTACTCAATATTTTGGTACCCAAACCTGTGGATTACATTTGCAAACTTATATTGGAAAATGAAGAAAACATTTTATAAAACTTTTTAAAATGAATCTCAGACATCCATCTATCTTTCAGCCAACACTTTTTAAACACTTGTCATGGAGATGAATCTGGTATGAATTTTGTCTTTGAGGGGCTTAGAATCTAGTTGTAGAGATAACCTTTATTCAATTCAGACAGTGATAACTCTTAACAAGGCAGGTACTGTAATGATCAGGAAAGGCCTCCAGATTTTTGACTGATCTCCTTGCCCTGATTCTCAGTCCATTCTCCATGCTATGTTCCAGCATGATCCTGTCCCTTACCAGTTGAAATCCTTCTGTGTCTCCTCTCTGCCTTCAGGATGGACTCTGAGGGAGAAGGTGAGGGTGGGACATTCTGGGAGAATAGCATTGAAACATGTATATTATCATATGTGAAACAGAACACCATTCCATGTTCGATGCATGAGACAAATGCTCAGGGCCGGGGCAATGGGATGACCCATAGGGATGGGATGGGGAGGGAGGTGGGTGGGGGGTCCAGGAAGGGGAACACATGTAAACCCATGGCTGATTCATGTCAATGTATGGCAAAAACTATTACAATATTGTAAAGTAATTAGCCCCCAACTAAAATAAATAAATTTATTAAAAAAAAAAAAAATCCAAGTTCCTTAGCATGACGTGAGTAGTCTTCTCACGATCCAGCCTGCCTCCCTGGCCTTGGGCCTCATTATCCTCTCCCCTTCCCTACCACTTGTTGGGTGAGGTTTTCCTTTAGTATCTAGTACAGTCTGGGGCCGCAAGAGTCAGACAAAACTTGCGACTAAACTACCACTTGTGGATTTTACATTATTTTATAGACACAACGTTTTAAAAAAAGAATGGAAGGTATAAGAAGAAATTGCCTTTATGAAAGAGAAGAATTGAGGAGCACAAATCTTTAAATGTAAAGGGCTGTGAAGGAATTTTTGGTCTTGGATTATTAAGAATATAGTTGTGGTAGAGGAACAGTAGTTCCTTAATATGACAGACAATTTTTGGTTGACATCTGAGAAGGTGGGAGTGGAGAGGAAAGCAAGGGAAAAAGAAAATTATGTAGGATATGGGGAGGCGGCTGCCATGGCTCCTTGACCCCCTGGAATATGTACAGTTTCCGAGTCCCATTCTCTCGCAAGACTTTTGCATGAGTATTAACTTAAGAAAATGATCAAATCTTAAAGTTCTGCCAAGAAGAGCCACTTAAACAGTGAACTACCATTTTCTTTGTATTCTTTAGAATAAAAAACACTTGACCATCTAAACACAAAAAGAACATATTCTCAGAAGTTTTTAAACTGAGTCAGTAAATTATTTCCAGCCCAGACCTCTCTCCTGAACCTCAAACTCTTGACATTTTCACTTAGAAATCTAGTGGGTATCTTGTGTTGAGCGTGTCTAAAAAGGGAACTCCAGATTTCCGATCTTTCGACTCCCATCCCCTGGAAGCCTGTAGGCTACCTGTCAACTATTCTTTTGATTTTATTTATTTATTTTCTGGCCATAGCACTTACCACTTTCTAACATACTGTAGAATTACTCTTCAGTGTGTTTATTATTTCTTGTCAGTTTCCCCTGCTGGAATGTGAACTTTGGGAAGGCAAAGATCTTTTGTTTTCTTCACTGATAAGTCCCAGATGTATCAAACAGTGTAGACATATTGGGCACTCAATATTTACTAAACGAATGAGTGAATGATTAAAGTTTAGTGAAGCTCACTGTGTTGTCCTTATTATTAATTTTTTTCATTTTATTGAAAAGTACAAACATCATTCTGGGCCCCTCCGTGTTTGGAGTGGGGCATGGCTTAATGAAGGAATAAGGATGCAGTATCTCTGTATGCTCAAGATTGGAACTCTGTGTTTTTTGATACATGTGTAACTACAAAATGACTAGGTTTACATTGTACTTTGGTATATAGGGATCAAGCTGACTCAGGGATCTAGTCATGTGTCAAATTGTTTCTCTTAACAAATAAGCTTAGAATTTATATAACCACCTTTCAAATTAGCTTTTGTAGCACAGCTTATTTCTAAATTCAGATTAGTCTGTTTTATCAATTATTTTGTTCCAATGATGTTTTGAGTGTAACTCTGTTGCAGTACATTATATTGTAGTTATTTGTTTCCATGTTTATTTCTTCATTTGAATTATAAATCTCTTACATATAGGGAACATATGCTTATCTTTTTCTCCCTACCACCTGTAAAAGTAACAGGAAAGTATTAGATTGCTTGTTTTATGAATACAGAAAAATCATAGAATTAGGTTAATAAGTATTGATTGATTTAATAATATAGATGCTATTATTATGGTTTTACAAAGAAACAGAAGCAGAGAAATTAAGTAACTTCTCCAGATTATATGACTACTCAGTACCAGTACCAGAAAGTTGGGATTGTATATATTTTTTATAAATCCCTTGTGTTTGTTTTATGGTGTTCAAAGAGATTTTACATTTTTTAAATCCTTCTTGATCTTGTAGCAGCTTTGTTAAGGCAGAACAGATTCCAGTTTCATTTTACAGGACAAAGTTTGGATTAGAGAGATTAAGTGACTTGCTTAGTGTAGCATAGCTGAAAATTGTTGTAGCTGGTACAAGAGCCCAGACCTTTGGATTCCTAGTCTGATGCTCTGTCACACTGCATTACATAAATGGTTAATGGACAGGAATGGAGAGGCTCAGAAAGAAATAACATTCATAGTTTATGTCTTCTGGCATTTAAATAGATATCCATTAATTGCAGAGAACTGAGAAAATTCTCTTTTTTTCTAATTTTGGTATAGTCTTCACACATTTGTAGTTTCTGTCTTCATCTTCATTTCATTCTGTTGCTCTGTATAATGTAATAATTTAGACTATATTAATAGAATGTAAAGCACATTTATGAAACATTTTATAAAGGCAATTAGGTAATATATTTTTTTAATGTGTGTGTATATATACAGAAAAATTTTCTATCCACGAGTGAAACAGATCCATCTACTCTGGGAGTTTCTCTTCCTATTGGTGAGAGGTTATCTGCTAAGGTAGGTGGATAGGAGTAGTTGTTATGGATAGCAGTTTCTTGAGGCATCAAAATCATGAAAGAGCATACTCTTGATTTAAATGCAAACACGTTTATGTCATTTTCCATACTTGAGTTTTTTCAAAATCTGTTGAGTCTCTAGTGCTGTTTAAAAAATGTTTTGGAATGTTACATTTGTAACCATGTAATATGCTATGTTCCTTTAATATATTGATTTATTGAATATTCAGAATTCATTTTTTAAAGCATCGGTTTCTAAGCTATAAAGTTCATGGTATATGAAAAAATTATCAGTGAGATGAGTGGATGAGAGAGTATACTGAGCTTTTATGTAGGTGACTTTTGGGCTATTTGAATGTGTGTTCCTATCACAAATAAATGTATATTATCTTAACAGGGGGTAGTGATTAAGCACTGTGTTCCTCTTGTAGATATTCAAATACGCTAGCTAGATCAGAATCATGATATAGTATATAAGGCAAATGGACAGTAAGTTTCAAAAGACAGCCTCACTTCTTGCAAAACTTTTTTAGATTATGTTGTTTCAATGATGCTGAAGGTATTGGGGCTTAAGAACATTTCCTAATACAACATATTTATGTTTCAACAGAACATTGATGTTATAATATTTTAGTTACTGTGATAATTTTACGTTTTTATGTTTTAAATAGAACGAAGATCTTTCCTTAAACTTGGGAAGGAAATGGATAGAAGCAGGTCTTTCAAGAGTTGGGTGTGAGGAATTGGAGGCAAGAGATATCCTTGAGAAGGAAAGTAGGAAGGTAGCCTGGTCAAGTCTTGGAAACATGCTAATGACAGATCTACTGGCAAACACATTCATGTACTTACTGGTGGAAGAGATTTATTTATGAATGCTTTTGGCAGAGTGCACCTGGATTCTCTAGGATTGCTGTCGGTAAAGAAACCTAGAATGCAGGGACTTACTGGTCACAGCTCCTAGGAAGGTATCGTCTAAGCCAAGTAACTATTGGAGTATAAAATGCAGGTGTTTCAAAATCAAAGCCATGCCCTCATATTAGAGATCTCGTGTGTTAATCGGAACTCGGAACTTAAGCATGTAGTATGGAGAAGGCAATGGCACCCCACTCCAGTACTCTTGCCTGGAAAATCCCATGGACGGAGGAGCCTCGTAGGCTATAGTCCATGGGGTCGCTAAGAGTCGGACACGACTGAGCGACTTCACTTTCACTTTTCCCTTTCATGCACTGGAGAAGGAAATGGCAACCCACTCCAGTATTCTTGCCTGGAGAATCCCAGGGACGGCGGAGCCTGGTGGGCTGCCGTCTATGGGGTCGCACAGAGTCGGACACGACTGAAGCGACTTAGCAGCAGCAGCAGCAGCAAGCATGTAGTAAACTTTATTTTAATGTGGCCAGAATGAACGAGGGGAACTGCACTGGTGGTCTCGGATCTCGTCCTGCATCTCCTGTGCTTTACAATTGTTCCTGCCTTTGACATTAGTAAAGCTTGATGCTGAGTAGGATCCCTGAATTATAGGAGTGTGATTTGACTGTTAGGTACTTTTTCCTAATGTTGAAATTAGCATTGCCTTATTTTTTTTTAACATTACCTTTTGGTTTTCTATTTTAAGGAAAGGTTGAAACTTGAACGTAACAAAGAATACAATCAATTTCTCAGGGATAAGGAAGAATCCACTGAAAAGTTCAGACAGGTAGAAAAGAGTACTGAGGTAGGTTTTGCTTCTAAATAAATCTTTACCACCACATGCTGAATATTTGTATTCACTTGAAAATATTTTTATATTATTAGACATTTCACTTAGTTTTTATATAAATATTTAAAAAACTGAACCAAACACAGGAGAGAGATTTAATTTTGTAAATGGTTTTATCTCATACTGAAGAACTTACTCTGCTTTTTAACTTTAACTTCATGGAGGAGATTTAATTTTAGAGATTGGTTTTAAGTAATGTTTGTTTATATTTTATTTTTAAGTGATTTTTTGTACTGACAAATTTCTAGCTATATGTATGTATATACATATATATGTAAGGAAATATAACCAAATTTAAGAGTGGTTGAAAAATTTACTGCATCCTATATTCTCTGTGTTGAGAAGGCATTTAATTTGAAATATTCTGAACCAATATTTAACTGCCAAAATATCTGTAAAATCTCCTTGGGATAGTTTATCTTCTCTTTTTGTAGCCATCTATTCATATTATTGTTGCTTATTTGTTTTGTATTTATTAAGTTTTATTAAAGGGTAACACTTCCTTGAAGGTTATTTCCTAAAGAAAAGATATTTCTTACGGGTGATTAAGCCTTTGAGTTGAGATGGTAAATAGATTAAGCATCATTTGAGTATTTAATTACCTTTTAGGAAATAGCATCTCATTAAGATCTTTTTCTTTTTTTATTTTATTAACCAGCAGAAGAATCAAAGAAGTAAAAAACCTATCAGTCAGGTTAAACCTGATTTACCTTCACAAATACAGTCATTTTGCGAAAATTCAGAGGATCCTAGAAAAGATGTCTTAACTCCTTCAGAGGCATATGAAGAACTTCTAAACCAAAGACGACTAGAAGAGGACAGGTACCGAAAATTAGATGATGAAATTGAATTAAGGAACAACAGAAGAGTCATTAAAAAAACCGATGAAGAAGTAGGCGTTTCCAACAAAAAACATCAAAGGTTTGACAGCAAGACTGACATTCCAGATAGAAGATTTCACAGGTTTAATGAGGATCGTGCTTTTGATAAACAGTGTTACAGACCAGGCTATGATCCAGAAGTAAATGAAGACATGGATGAGAGGTTTAGATATGAAAGTGATTTTGATAGAAGACTTTTGAGAGTTTATACAAATGACAGGTATTTACAACTTCATTTTTATTTTCTTGATTTGCTTAATATTACTCTTGTTACTTTTTATCATTATGTTAGAGAGATGCTGTTTCGTTTGATGTACATATTTGATTTAAGTTTAGGATGCTATCAGTTTTATACCATAATTTATGTGTTACTGAAGAACAAAGGAAACAACCCATGATAAGGAAAAAGGGACCCCATTAAAAAGCTAGGACACTGAAAGGCTACAACTTACATAAATCTAAAATTAAAAGGGAAATAAACTTTCTCACAGAAAAGGACAGGAAAGAAACTTGCACTTCTCAACTGTGGCACTGAGTGGAGGGAGTTAAAAAGAACTTCCCTAAGAATTTGAACTGTTAAGCCAGTACTGATTCAGGTTTTCAGTCTGAATTCATGCTGCAGTATTGTCCAAAACAGCCCTGAGGCGAAAATTCAGAGTTACCTCATTCCCATAGGGCGCCTGGTGACTGGCAGGAGAAAAATAACCTACCTGCAATAATTGACTTACAGCCAGATTCAAGGCTGTATGAGTTTCAGATGTTAAAATGTGGGGGGAAAAACACTTTAAAATAGATGAAATACAGTTCATTCCTTTAATGTTTCTATGCTCTAAGTACTTTTATCAACATTTTTTTTTGCTTTTAAGTTACTTATTGAACATTTATTTAAGTGACATGGCACTTACTATTTTTGATCAGATTTTTTGGTGCTTTTCAGTTCCTTTGGATGTTGTTTCTGTGACACTATTTATTAATTGCTACAATGAGGTCTTATTAAGTCATTTGTCGTAATACTCAAACTTGCTTTATTTTCATCTAACTTTTGATTTGGAGATAGAAATATGATAGGATCTGATATTTTTATTGACTAGGTAACCTGTAGGGATTAAATGTAAATATTGAACAGTTTATGGGACTTGTTTCATTCATTCGTCCAAATAGATTATTTTTTTTAATATTTTAGAAAATTTTCTGAGATGTAATGCTACATGATTATTATTCTAATTATTAATAATCATACAAAGCCTTTGCAGTTCTTTCTCATCTACTCTTTACTCTGTAGTTATTACATTCTGCTCATATCCAGTCTTTTTTTTTTTTAATTTTTAGTTTTTTAATTGGAGGATAATTGCTTTACTAGGTTGTGTTGGTTTCTGCTGTACAACATATTCACTCTGATTTAGGTAATCTGATTGAAGATTAGAATTTTGTAATGCCATTATAGTTTATTTCTAGTTTGGATCTAATTGTACTTCAGAAAATGCTCCAAATTCTGTCACATGTTATATTTGAAAATGTTTATATCTGGAGGTCATCAAAGGCTGCCTGAACTACAGGAAGTCTCAGTTGGGGAAATACAGATATTTTTGGACTCTTGGTACTGCCTTAACTTGTACATGAGAACATTTTTTCCTTATGGTGTCAGTTTGCCTTTAGAGTGTGATGTATACTTTTTTTTTTTTTTTTAGAGTGTGATGTATACTTTTTAAGATTTGAATTTCAAAAAACTTATTATGGTTGTTTTGTTTTTAACACATTTTATTCTATTATTTTTGTAATTATACCTTGTGATAATTTTTACGTGAACTAACAAATCAATTTCAGCCCAATTATTTGAGAACAATCTTTTTTTTTATGTATCCCATGAATGAAATGAAATTTCTACATAAAATCTTCCCCAAGCAGTAGTTTAAAAATAGATTAAATATATAGGTCAGTGAGACTAATTCCTGTTAATACATTTTAATGTTTTTAAAATATTTCTTAAAAATGTGAATCATTATTATACATTTTGTTATTGTGTAAGCTTTTACATCTCTAAATGTAAGGTTTTTCACCTATGTCTCAATGGCAGTTGAGGTTAAAATTGGGTTTCTGTATTTCAGATTTGTAGATTTCTTATTTCCAGCAAAAAAGAAAAGATTTCACCTTGATCATTAGATTTATTTAGCAGGCAAGTGGTTGCTAGGAAAAATGACTCTGCTTGTTAGTAAAATTTTTGAGACTAAAGAAATGTGTACCATCATTTGGTCTCTTGCTTTAACTATTCTTAAAACTATTGTTCCTTGGTATTCAAGGGGTTTCCATTTCAGGACCCCTCAGAGATATCAAAATCTTCGGATGCTCAAGTCCCTTGGGTAAAATGGTGTAGTGTTTTCTTATTATCTATGCACATCTTTCCTTATGCTTTAAATCATTTCTAGTTTACTTATAATATCTAATACAATGTAAATATTATGTAAATAGTTGTAAACGCTATGTAAGTAGTTACCTGTTTGCAAGAAATTTAGGTTTTGCCTTTTGAAACTTTCTGGAATTTTTTTCCCTCAAATACTTTCTATCTGAGATTGGTTGCAGAACCCACAGATACAGGAAGCGAAAGTGTTACTCAGTTGTGTCTGACTCTTTGTGACCCCAGGGACTGGAGCCTGCCAGGCTCCTCTGTCCATGGAATTCGCTAGACAAAAATGCTTGAGTAGTAGCCATTCCCTCTTCCAGGAGATCTTCCCGACCCAGGGATCGAACCTGGGTCTCCTGCACTGCAGGCAGATTCTTCACCGTTTGAGCCAGCAGGGAAACCCCCACAGATACAGAGGGCTGACTATATACTGTAATCTTTTTTTGGCTCTGCAGGTCATTTTCTTTTCTTTTTTAATTAATTTTATTGGAGTATACAGTTGGTTTTTGGAGAAGGAGATGGCAACCCACTCCAGTATTCTTGCCTGGAGAATCCCAGGGATGGCGGAGCCTGGTGGGCTGCCGTCTATGGGGTCGCACAGAGTCAGACACGACTGAAGCGACTTAGCAGCAGCAGTAGCAGTAGCATAGTTGGTTTACTGTCTACTGTAATCTTAACCAGAAGCTCTTGAAAACAAATAATCACTGCTGATTGTGAGAAGTACAAAGTTCTTCTTCATACTTCTAAATTTCCCATGTTCTTTTTTTTCCTTTGAATAGTCAACATGCAGTGAATTCTAGTTTTGATTTTTATTTTTAGGTTTTTAATCTTAGTTCTTTTCTAATTACCCCATTAACTTTTCCATATACCATTATGTATTTATTAATGAAATATTTCCCACACTTTAAATATGAGAAGATAAAGCCCAGGAATGATTTTATTTTCTTAAATTAATCACTGACAGTGTTCTAAAATAGGTAACAGGTGGTTAGCATCAGCTTGACAGTTGCACTGTGTGTGTGTATATGTGTGTAGTTTGATACGTATTTACCAATTTAAGTAAATTAATAATGTTTTATGAGCTTTCTGAAGTTGAATATAATACTGTTTTACAATACTTTGAAACTTTTGCATGCTTTTAAAAAAGATAGTCATCCGAGTCTTTATTACTTATTAACTTGAGCTGTAGAAGTTAATATACTACCTTATGTTTTACTTTACAACCAATGTTAATTTAATGGGTAAAGGAAATTTTTAGCCTTAAAAATGTTTCTTTTTTAAAGTTTTTATGTGATTAATGCAGTTAGCACTTCCAGTTTAACTGTTGAATTTGTTAGTTTGTAATTGTGATTTTCATTTAAGAAAATTCTGAAATTATGCTTCATGTGAAATTAGAATCTGAGATAGAATCTGACTCAATAGACTAGGTGCTTGCTTACTTAGTGTAGGACACTCTTAAGTGTGCATGCTTAATATGTAAGATATAAATGAGGAGAAATGGCTTATTAGAACATGAGTTTATTAAACTTGGTATTACTTTTTTTTCTTAGTTACTTTTCATTTTTATTTGGAAGGACCATTTTTATGTCATTTTCACCACTTTAAAGATGGGATCAATATTAGAAAAACTGATTATTGAATTAAAGTGAATATGAAAATTGGAAAAGAACAGAAAACAAGGAGAAAAATAGTGACCAACATTTAACAGCTCCGTAGTTTTCTTATAATTTCTATAGTTGAGAGTCCCCCTAGCAAAATTCATTCACATTAGAGAAATTTTTGATATGGAAACAAACAGGTGGTGTAACCATTATTAATTTTATGGTTTAAGTAAGGAGGAACTTGATTCTTTCTCCCTGTAAGCTGTGTCAGGACCAACAGGTGGTAAATATTTTATTTTTATGTCATTCTTGATAGCATAAACATTGTAAATTTATTCCTGAAGGAGTTTTTTGATTCTGTGGTTTATTAATGAAAAATGTTTTTTATTATCAGTTGGAAATTGTTCATTCACATTTAACTTAGCTGAAAATACTTGTGGTTTTAAACAACTTGCTTTTCCTTTTGTAAGAGAGTAATTTTTTTTTTTTTTTAAAGATAAACTTGTGTTAATTTTTAGAGTAAACTTGGCCTCTAGCCCATACCTGGTTTCTTTGGGCCTTAAAATTTGAAGCTAATTACCTAGAATTACTGACCCATGTCTTCAAGGAAATAGAAAAAGCTTTTTCCATTTAGCATAGCTTTAACTTTTTTTGATAGTAGGATGGTGAAAGTATTTTGTAATTATTTTATTCCCTCAATCAAATCTGATTTGATATGTCAAAGGAAGTAAAGTTCTCCTCTTATGAGATCTGTCCCTTTCTGAAAAAACCTCAGTGGCTTGAGGTGTGATAAGTGAACCTGTGGATCAAAGGTGGTAGAATATTTAGATAAATTAGTTCTGGGTCACAGGGATAGTTTTAATGTTGAACTGGCTCCCAAGTTATAGCTAAACAGAAGGAACTTACTGGCCCTAACTGGAATCCCTGGATCTGAATAAAATTAGGCTGTTCTTAGATGATTAATGAGTTCATTACTTGTGGATTTTATCATCTGTCAATTGCCCCTTAATGTGAAGGGAGCTGAAGAGATAAGAAGATACAAATGGTGAAAGTGTTGCTGGCTCTCACCAGTTCCCCTGTCTTGGGACTTCATTTGCTTCAATTAAATAAAAATAAATTGTGAGAGCCTCATAAAAGCAGTTAAAGCCAACTCACTGGGATAGTTAAGAGTGATTAAATGCTAAATTTATTGTAAATATGAAGGAGAGTTCAATAAATGAAGGAAATTCCATTATAATTATAGGGACCTTTTAGTAATAAGTAAGGTGGTTAACTTTCCAAACTATAACTTGACTTCACAGGTTGTTAGGTTGCTTTCTAGGTTTTTTGTTTGCTTCTTTGCTTTTTTTTTTTTAAAGGTCTTATATTAGTAATTTAAAAAATATTTATGAATCTCTATTTGTAAGTAGTAATTTTTCCTCGATTTAATAAAGTAAGCACAATCATATCATCAGTCATTTCATAAAATTGAGTAGGATGTCTTAAGATTTTATTTTATTTTAGTGAAATGCATATCTTTGTTCTTTTTTGGCTTCTTAAATATTTCTCCATTCTTGAATTAATTATGATTATAAGTGACAGAAGGGGACTTTATGATTTAATTAATAATTTTTTTTTCTTTAGTGAAAGGGTATACCTTGAAGTATCTTTCATATGGTCTTTTTGTTAGGAAATCTGTGTGGTTTTACTTGTAGAATTTAGCAGAGACCTTGCCCTTCAGTTCAGTTCAGTCGCTCAGTCGTGTCCGACTCTTTGAGACCCCATGAATTGCAGCACGCCAGGCCTCCCTGTCCATCACCAACTCCCGGAGTCTACCCAAACCCATGTCCACCGAGTTGGTGATGCCATCCAGCCATCTCATCCTCTGTCGTCCCCTTCTCCTCCTGCCCCCAATCCTTCCCAGCATTAGAGTCTTTTCCAGTGAGTCAACTCTTCACATGAAGTGGCCAAAGTATTGGAGTTTCAGCTTCTACATCAGTCCTTCCAATGAACACCCAGGACTGATCTCCCCTAGGATGGACTGGTTGGATCTTCTTGCAGTCCAAGGGACTCTCAAGAGTCTTCTCCAACACTGCAGTTCAAAAGCATCAATTCTTTGGTGCTCAGCTTTCTTCACCGTCCAACTCTCACGTCCATACATGACTACTGGAAAAACCATAGCCTTGACTAGATGGACCTTTGTTGGCAAAGTAATGTCTCTGCTTTTAAATATGCGATCTAGGTTGGTCATAACCTTCCTTCCAAGGAGTAAGCGTCTTTTAATTTCATGGCTGCAATCACCATCTGCAGTGATTTTGGAGCCCCCAAAATAAAGTCTGACACTGTTTCCACTGTTTCCCCATCTATTTGCCATGAAGTGATGGGACCAGATGCCATGACCTTGTGCATACATAAAACCATTTCTTAAATTTCTTTAATTTAGAATGATCTTTGAAATTTCTTTTTACATTTTTGGTGCTTGCTTTATTAAGATACATTTCTATATACTGAAGAGCCAATAAAACATTGTAGATGTGCTAGATATAGCATGCTTTGGGTGTGCTTAATTGCTCAGTCATGTCTAACTCTTTGCAACCCTCTGGACTGTAGTCAGGCTCCTCTGTCCATGGGATTCTTCAGGCAAGAATACTGAAGTGGGTTGCCATTTCCTCCTCCAGGGGATCTTCCTGACTCAGGGATCAAACTCACGACTCCTGTGTCTCCTGCATTGCAGGCAGATTCTTTACCCACTGAGCCATCAGGGAAGCCCATACTTTGGGTACAACTGTATAAAGATAAGCCACAATTACAAGTCCAAATGTTGTTTTTAGACAACTGAAAATACAGGAAGCCACAAACTTTTCGATAAATTTTAGAATTTTTGTATGTCTTAGTCTTTAATTCTGGTTAATTCTGATGTAATCCCAAGTTATGTCTTTTAAAATGTGTAACTTTAAATGTCTCTATATTTGAATACTTTCACTGGTATATGCTCTGCTTTATCATGTTAACAAATTCACTTCTGTCTGTTGTGTTGTGGATTTGTAAGACCACCCCCAGGTTTGGCAATTTGCTAGGACTCACAGCACTTTGTATGTATAGTTATGTTCATGGCTGTGGTTTATTAACAGTGGAAGAATACACAGTAAAATCAGCAAATGAAAAATTTGCACGGGACAAAGTCTGAAGGAAACCAGGAGCAGGCTTCCAAGAGTCCCCTGCCAAGGACATGCTTTAATTCCTGCAGTATCAAAGTGTGAAAACAGGGGTGAAGTGTTGTCTACCAGGAAAGTGCATTGGAAACTCAGTGCCCAATGTTATTAATTATTGGGGGCTGGTCATGTAGGCACCCTTTGCCCCGCATGTGCCCAAATTCTACACTTGCTGAGAGAGAGCAAAAGTTCAGCATAAACTCTATTGCTTGTACAAATAGTTGAGGCACAGTGGGTCACACTTGTCATTTCTGAGAATGGTGGACTCCTCCCACAGTCTATATTCCCAGGTGCCAGCTAATGGCCATTCTTGCAAACAGGCCTTTGTAAGGGTGGTAGTCTCAGGCCTGCTGTTTACCCTTTTCTGCACATGTGTGTTTGTATAGATGCAGTATAACTAAATCTGGTTGTCTGGCACTATTAACTACAAAGCTGACTTTAAGTTTATATATCCCTGTTCTTTAAGTGGTAGAAGTAAGGAATAACAGTAAACTGATGTGTCAGTTTAAAAGAAAGATTTGAGTCCTTAGGCTTTAGATATAAAATCAGCTGTGTTTTGATAAATTGAAATAATTTGAAATTGTATTTTGAAAGGGATTCGGGAGGATTCTGTTTTCGATATGGATAGAAAATGGAAGCCATGTATCTGTTCAGCCACAGTTCATACAGTAGTAAGGTTACAGTTCTGGGTAGTCTTTCCTCCACAGGGAATATTGAAAGGTGTGATGGAAACAAAGAGAAGATTTTATATGCCAGCTCTGTGGAGAGTGATAAGTTCCTTTTCTTCTGAAAATTGCTTTTTCTTAATATAATGAAAGTCACCTAAAATATTGAATAATACTTTAATAATCATATTTCTTACCAGTCGAACTCATGAAAGAGATTATAGGTTAACAGCGATGCAAAGAAAGATGACTTATGAAATGCTGATTTTCATGTGTGCTGATAAAGGTTGGTGTGAAAAGTCATGTTGGTTTCTTGGTGTGAGCAATTAAGCTCAAGGAATCCTTGTTTGCCAAGTGGAAATAAAAAATTAATTGAAAAACACTTAAAAGTTATTTTCTGGAAAGAATTCTTAAGAAGAAAATAAATTAAAAAATTCTAATCTTCCTTTTTCTTGTTCATGAAATGTGAGTAAAATGAACTAATCATTTTCTACTCATGTATCAGCCTGTTTGCTTATAATGTTCTCTATTCACCGATGGGTATTGTTTAGTATTTCATGTGATTTACAGTGTTAGCAAATGTTGTGTCTTGCTACATTTGGTTTAATTTCATAGTAAGACTGCTGCTGTATTTGTAAGTTAAAAGGTTTGTATATGCAGTGAAATAATTCTCAGAATCTGTGAATTCTGATGTAAAAAAAAGATCTCATTTTGAAATTTGACTTATCTTCATGAGAGCAAGGACCATGTCCACATACTCAGTGCTTGCAATAGTACTTGGCATGTAGTTAGGTGCTCAATAAATATTCTTTGACTAATTGAATAATGAAAAAGTCTTATTAGTATTTTCATATTTTTGATATTAAGATTTTCTAGAAGTTATATTGAAATAATTTATAATTAATCTCCCTTTGTTTTAAAGACTATTGAATCTAAACTCTTAGTGTCTCATTAACCAGCAGATCGTATTGTCAAATGTCATTTGAATTAATTTTCAAATGTATTTACAGTAAAACTTCACTATAACACTTTGTTCCCTTTAATATTTCCAACATCAAATGTAAAATCACCAAAGAAAGAGAAGTCCACTGTATGTGGATCAAGCTCTATAAGCTAATGTGTTTTTAAGGATGTACGGGAACAGACGAGGCAATGAGCCTCCTATGGAGTATGATCGTGATGTCACAGAACAGTCAAACATACGAATTTCTTCTGCTGGAAATCAAAGGTATAGTATGTAATATAAATTCTGCCCTTTAGCCATTGCACTATAAAACAGCAACTGCTAAAACTGGTTTGCTGGAAAACTAGAAAAGTATAGTATGTTAACAGCCTTGCCTATTAGTGAGAAAGGATTTAGGGGAAAGTGGGGGATGGAAGAATTGTGTTAAATGAAACTTTTTGGTACTTTACAGCATTCTTTTGAAGCGTAAGTTTTGATTATAAAGTGTGCCAAGGTGTTCTGAGTCCTATCATTATAAAATCTATAAACTTGAACTAATGAAAGGAGAAATAACCATATAATTTAATGGACCAAAGATCAATTTAAAATATCTTGGAGTTATGGAGGGGACATAACTTGAAATAAATTGAAAATGTCCTTGTAATATGACTTTCCTTTTCAAAACTATCATTTTCAACATTGAGTAGATAATATCTTTGCCTGCTTTGTAAAATTAGTGCTCATACGTAATTGTGTCATGTTGGGGTAAAAAAGGAAATTATATGCATTTATATTCATGTTCTTTTTCTGTAGTTTTTATCTTTTGGTGGCTTTCTTGTGTTGTACATAAGTGGTTCTGAATTTATAGTGCATAATGAAGATAATATTGTCGTGTGTCAGGAAAGTTGTCTATTTTGAGCCTGTCTGTATTTGGATTTTCTATTTGAGTCAAATTTACTTTGAAAGAGTTGTCTTTTTTTTTCCCCCCTTGATTCTGTCTTTCAAGGAAGAATTTCTTTTAAAGATGATCTTCCTTTCAGAGTGTGGGTGGTATAGATATCATCCTCTTTTTTTAGGATTTATTTATGTGTACTTATGTTCATTTTCCTTACTGGGGTAACTGTTCTTATGAAAAGGGGTTTTATTGGGAATCTAGAGTCAGTGAAGCTGGCTGAAGAAAAAGGTCACATATTTATGTGACTGCCTTGGGGTCCCACTATATAAAGAGATAAAATGCCATGATTTTACCTAAACATGTAATAACTGTTATGTTAGTAATATCCACAGTATGTTGAAAGGCCAGTAACTCATACCTACATTTCACGTTAACTTTTTTTTTCCTGAAAATTGTTTGAGTCTTGATTCTTTTTGTTTTTTTGTTTTTAGTGCTCCATACAATGGACCATCCAAACCCACTAATCAAGAGATATGCAGTCCTTTTGCGGGAATGCTCTTTGGTGTGTACACGCCCTCCAGTTAATTAGATTTTTTGTGGAGTGATTTATAAAAGTTCTCTAGTGAGAACTCAGCGTTGTAATAATAGAAAAATTTCTCTAGTGCTTACTCGGTGATAGACACTATTCTAAACATTTCAGTTCAGTTCAGTTCAGTCGCTCAGTCGTGTCCGACTCTTTGAGACCCCATGAATTGCAGCACGCCAGGCCTGTCCATCACCAACTCCCGGAGTCTACCCAAACCCATGTCCATCGAGTCGGTGATGCCATCCAACCATCTCATCCTCTGTTGTCCCCTTCTCCTCCCGCCCCCAATCCTACCCAGCATTAGGGTCTTTTCCAATGAGTCAACCCTTCGCATGAGGTGGCCAAAGTATTGGAGTTTCAGCTTCAACATCAGACCTTCCAATGATCTAAACATTTAGTGTGTATTATATAGCTCTGTGTATAATTTTAAAGCTAAATAGCTTTTATTTAGTGATGAACTTTCTGTAGATGATAAATGAAGTATTAAGTTCAGTAAAATCTTTAAAATTCATATTTCACTTTATTGTAGTGTTACTGTTTCTTATGTTCTTTTTTATATGTAATAGTTTTTTTCTTGATTCTTTTTCTTTAGCTAGCACAAAAGTGCCGTACATTTTAGTTTAGTTCCCCTGAATGAAGCCTGTTTATCTCTTGATAAAATCCTTTCCCATGTTCTTTCCATGTAATTTCTGAGAAAGTGTTTTGGTCAAATAATGATTATAATCCAGATATTCTGTTTATTTTGTCAGAAATGAAGGTCATTGCTTAAGGATGTTGATTTATTGTATTAACTTGTTACATTTAATTTAAGAAATGGTGTGAAGAGAGCATATTTCCTGTGTGTAACTTTTAAGTAGGAAAGTGATCTGTTCTTTGTGTAAATCTGTTAGAAAAATTGCCTGAGATTCTATTTCAGTGAAGTATATGAAGAAATTGGAGTATAAGAATGCAATTTATATTCATTCAACCTAAAATCAATCAGGAATTTCAATTTTGGCTTCAGTTCAGTCACTCAGTCGTGTCTGACTGTGCGACCCCATGGACTGCAGCACGCCAGGCTTCCCTGTCCATCACTAACCCCTGGAGCCTGCTCATACTCATGTTCATCAAGTTGGTGATGCCATCCAATCATCTCATCCTCTGTCGTCCCCTTCTCCTCCTGCCTTCAATCTTTCCTAGCAATCCTGCCTTCAAAAATTCCCAGCAAATTTTGGCTTCAGTTCAGTTCAGTCGCTCAGTCATGTCCGACTCTTTGCTGCCCCATGAATTGCAGCATGCCGGGGCTCCCTGTCCACCACCAGCTCCTGGAGTCTGCCCAAACCTATGTCCATCGAGTCGGTGATGCCATCCCACCATCTCATCCTCTGTCGTCCCCTTCTCCTCCTGCCCCCAATCCTACCCAGCATTAGGGTCTTTTCCAATGAGTCAACCCTTCGCATGAGGTGGCCAAACTATTGGAGTTTCAGCTTCAACATCAGACCTTCCAATGAACACCCAGGATTGATCTCTTTTAGGATGTATTGATTGGATCTCCTTGCAGTCCAAGGGACTCTCAAGAGTCTTCTCCAACACCACAGTTCAAAAGCATCAATTCTGCGGCGCTCAGCTTTTTTCACCGTCCAACTCTCACATCCATACATGACCACTGGAAAAACCATAGCCTTGACTAGACGGACTTTTGTTGGCAAAGTAATATCTCTGCTTTTAAATATGCTATCTAGGTTGGCCATAACCTTCCTTCCAAGGAGTAAACGTCTTTTAATTTCATGGCTGCAGTCACCATCAGCAGTGATTCTGGAGCCCAAAAAAATAAAGTCTGACACTGTTTCCACTGTTTCCCCATCTATTTCCCATGGAGTGATGGGACCAGATGCCATGATCTTAGTTTTCTGAACGTTGAGCTTTAAGCCAACTTCTTCACTCTCCTCCTTCACCTTCATCAAGAGGCTCTTTAGTTCTTCTTCACTTTCTGCCATAAGGGTGGTGTCATCTGCATATCTGAGGTTACTGATATTTCTCCTGGCAATCTTGATTCCAGCTTGTGTTTCTTCCAGCCCAGCGTTTTTCATGATATACTCTGCATAGAAGTTAAATAAGCAGGGTGACAATATACAGCCTTGACATACTCCTTTTCCTATTTAGAACCAGTCTGTTGTTCCATGTCCAGTTCTAACTGTTGCTTGCTGACCTGCATACAGGTTTCTCAAGAGACAGGTCAGATGGTCTGGTATTCCCATCTCTTTCAGAATTGTCCACAGTTTATTGTGATCCACACAGTCAAAGGCTTTGGCATAGTCAATAAAGCAGAAATAGATGTTTTTCTGGAACTCTCTTGCTTTTTCGATGATCCAGAGGATATTGGCAATTTGATCTCTGGTTCCTCTGCCTTTTCTAAAACCAGCTTGAACATCTGGAAGTTCACGGTTCACATATTGCTGAAGCCTGGCTTGGAGAATTTTGAGCATTACTTTACTAGCATGTGAGATGAGTGCAATTGTGTGGTAGTTTGAGCATTCTTTGGCATTGCCTTTCTTGGGGATTGGAATGAAAACTGACCTTTTCCAGTCCTGTGGCCACTGCTGAGTTTTCCAAATTTGCTGGCAGATTGAGTGCAGCACTTTCACAGCATCACCTTTGAGGATTTGAAACAGCTCAACTGGAATTCCATCACCTCCACTAGCTTTGCTCATAATGATGCTTTCTAAGGCCCACTTGGCTTCACATTCCAGGATGTCTGGCTCTAGGTGAGTGATCACACCATCGTGATTATCTGGGTCATAAAGATCTTTTTTGTACAGTTCTTCTGTGTATTCTTGCCGTCTCTTCTTAATATCTTCTGCTTCTCTTAGGTCCATACCATTTCTGTCCTTTATCGAGCCTATCTTTGCATGAAATGTTCCTTTGGTGTCTCTGATTTTCTTGAAGAGATCTCTAGTCTTTCCCAATCTGTTGTTTTCCTCTATTTCTTTGCATTGATCGCTGCAGAAGGCTTTCTTATCTCTCCTTGCTAGTCTTTGGAACTCTGCATTCAGATGGGATTATCTTTCCTTTTCTCCTTTGCTTTTCGCTTCTCTTCTCTTCCCAGCTATCTGTAAGGCCTCCTCAGACAGCCATTTTGCTTTTTTGCATTTCTTTTCCATGGGGATTTTCTTGATCCCTGTCTCCTGTACAATGTCACGAACCTCTGTCCGTAGTTGATCAGGCACTTTGTCTATCAGGTCTAGTCCCTTAAATCTATTTGTCACTTCCACTGTATACTCATAAGGGATTTGATCTAGGTCATACCTGAATGGTCTAGTGGTTTTCCCTACTTTCTTCAATTTAAGTCTGAATTTGGCAATAAGCAGTTCATGATCTGAGCCACAGTCTGCCCCTGGTCTTGTTTTTGCTAACTGTATAGAGGTTCTCCATCTTTGGCTGCAAAGAATATAATCAATCTGATTTCGGTGTTGACCATCTGGTAATGTCCACGTGTAGAGTCTTCTCTTGTGTTGTTGGAATAGGGTGTTTGCTATTACCAGTGCGTTCTCGTGGCAAAACTCTATTAGCCTTTGCCCTGCTTCATTCTGTACTCCAAGGCCAAACTTGCCTGTTACACCAGGTGTTTCTTGACTTCCTACTTTTGCATTCCAGTCCCCTATAATGAAAAGGACATCTTTTTTGGGTGTTAGTTCTAAAAGGTCTTGTAGGTCTTCATAGAACCGTTCAACTTCAGCTTCTTCGGTGTTACTGGTCGGGGCATAGACTTGGATTTCCGTGATATTGAATGGTCTGCCTTGGAAACGAACAGAGATCATTCTGTCCTTTTTGAGATTGTATCCAAGTACTGCATTTTGGACTCTTTTGTTGACCATGATGGCTACTCCATTTCTTCTAAGGGATTCTTGCCCACAGTAGTAGATATAATGGTCATCTGAGTTAAATTCACCCATTCCAGTCCATCTTAGTTCACTGATTCCTAGAATGTCGACGTTCACTCTTGCCATCTCCCGCTTGACTACTTCCAGTTTGCCTTGATTCATGGACATAACATTCCAGGTTCCTATGCAATATTGCTCTTTACAGCATCAGACTTTGCGTCTATCACCAGTCACATCCACAGTTGGGTATCGTTTTTGCTTTGGCTCCATCCCATCATTCTTTCTGGGGTTATTTCTCCACTGATCTCCATTAGCATATTGGGCACCCACTGACCTGGGGAGTTCATCTTTCAGTGTCCTATCTTTTTGCCTTTTCATACTGTTCATAGGGTTCTCAAGGCAAGAATACTGAAGTGGTTTGCCATGCCCTTCTCCAGTGGTCCACTTCCTGTCAGACCTCTCCACCGTGACCCATCCGTCTTGGGTGGCCCCACACGGCATGGCTTAGTTTCATTGAGATAGACAATGCTGTGGTCATTGTGTGATATTCTCACTTTTGTTTTCTTCAAATGGCTATTGTGAGAAAAATGGAATAATACCCAGAGTTTTATTCTAATGTTTTTAAATGAGAATTAACCAATTTAACCTATCAATAAGTCAGAGTAACGGCTTCCTTCTTAGGATTCTTTTTTCGTTAAACATGGTAAAAATTGGAGAAATGCTTTTCTGTGTTGGAAACCCACTGACAATTTTGTCAGTAAATGGATTACCCTAAAATTTTGAAGATAAATGGTATGAATTTATCATTAATTCAATCCAGGAATTATAGATTGATATTTGATAATAGATTCTATTGCTTGGAATAGACTATTTAAGCTCATTTAATTCAGTGATTTACCACATGGTTGAATCTTTTTTCCCTAGCTATATTTGTGTGTCCCCTTAGGGAACTTACTCTCCCCAGAGGCAATACATTCCAACTTGAGGTGACTCTGATGGTTGCAGTATTCTCATTTCTCTTGAGCTGGAATTTGTCTCCCTTTAGTTTTTCACCAAGGATCTTGTTTGGAGCCTTTTGCTTTCTTTAAAGAATTAGGACAGTTGACTGCTGAGAGCAAAAATAATTTATTGTGCGGTTTATAATGGAATCATGGATCATTCAGAAGTATGTTTTAAAATTTCCATTATTTGGGGACTTTCCTGCTGTCTTTTTGTCATTGACTGCTTGTTTAATGCCCTTGTGGGGAAAATAATTTATAAATTTCAATTATTTCAAAATTGAGTTTTTTAAGTAAAATTTTAAACAGTGGCTCAATTTGGTCTGTCTTGGTGAATGTTTAATGTGTACTTGAAAGAATGTGTATTGTGTGGTTGTGGCGTGTAATAGTTTATAAATGTCAAGCCATTTGGTTGATAGTGATGTTCATCATGTCTTGTACATCTTTAATGACTTGTTTAGAGAGAAGCGTTCAATTCCTGACTACCTTGTTCTTAGTATAGGGCCTGGAAGGATTTTCTCAACGTTTCTGCACCTTCCGCAGTTTCCTGCATGCCCCCGACAGAGAGGATCTCTGGCCAGTTTTCCTTGCTCAGCAGTGCTTTGCTGTAGCTTGTTCCTTGATGCAAGGCTGGCCCTGTGCATTTGGTTCTCAACAATGAGTCTTTCTCAGTGTTCTGCTTCTCCCCAGAGTGGTAGCCAAACTCTCCTTTGTGTTTGTGGAGGGTCTTCTATGTAAGAATTTCCTGCTGTTCCCCTAGCAGTAGCAGACCTTTGCTTTGTATGAGGGGAGAATTCTGGGTCCAGGGTTTTCTGCCCTTCAACCAATAGATTTCTGTATATGAGAGAAGAGTCTGGAATGTGGGCAGTGGGCAGTGGTTGGTTGGTTGGTTTTGCCTTGGAATGCTGTCTTCCAGGTGTCTTGTGTTGCCCCATCTCCAGCCTCTTATGAGCGTCAGGTGGAGGCAGCAAGTGAGTACAGATTCCCTTTGTGTCTGGGGCTTTCAGAGAAGCTACACTGCTACTCCAACCCACACAAACCTTTAAGAATTCATTACCATTTCAGTTATTTTCTTTTTACCTAATATTAAAGTGAAAGTGTTAGTCACTCTGTTGTTTCTGACTCTTTGCTGCCTTGTGGACTGTAGCCTGCCAGGCTCCTCTGTCCATGGAATTCTCCAGGCAGGAATACTGGAGTGGGTTGCCATTCCCTTCTCCAGGGGAGTTTGCTGACCCAGGGACCAAACCCGAGTGTCCTGCATTGTAGGCAGATTCCTTACTGTTAAGGCTGCTGCCCATACTCTGGTAAAGGTAAAACACTTGTGTTGTCCCATCTTTCTGTGAATTGATTTTTATACCCTTTGAAATTCAGTTTACCTGGTTGCTTATAACCTCAGCTCTCTGATGGGCTTTTTAAAAGTTATGATTTTGTAGATGAGCTTTTTCCTATTGTAGGGTATGAGCAGTGTTCTCTTGTGGCTTTCTACTTTCTAAGCAGAAGTAGGACTCCCTATTTGGTTCTTTATAATAGTTTCATTTTATCCTTATTATATTACTATTTTCATTTAAATATTTGGGCATAGTTTTGGTAGCTATTTTAACATCTTTGTTCATTGTTCCATCATCTCTGTTTCTGTGATTTTTTTTTCAATTGATTAACTTTTCTAATGGTTATGGGTCACTGTATTGGTTTTCTGTTGTTGCATTACAGATTAGCAAGATTTAGTGGCTCAAAATGTCACACATCTGAGTTTCTGTGCGACATGAATTTTGTTGGGTCCTCTGCTCAGGATCTCGTAAGGTGTCAGCCAGGCTGTTTTTCATCTGGGGCCTTATAGGGAAAGAAGCACATTCAGATTTTTGGCTCAATTCATTTTCTTGTGGCTGCATTACTAAGGGCCCTGATTTCTTACTGGGTAACTGTCCTCAGTTCCTGGAGGCCGTCTTCTATTTCTTGCCACGTGGACTTTTCCACCAAGGATGCTCATTTATCATGCCACCAAGGAGAATTTCTGAACTCAGTGAGAACTTTTATCTGCTTATGTCAGACCCACCCAAGATCATCTCCCTTTTAATTAGTTCAAAATTGATTTGGTGCCTTAATTACATACATCAGCAGATCCCTTTCACCTTTGCCACATTCATTGGCTGGAAGCAAGTCATTGGTCCTGCCGCATTCAGGGGAAGGTTTATACAGGAAGTTCGTGCCAGAAAGAAGAGAAAGAATGTAGATATGTCTGAGAACTTTGCCTGCCACATTCATGTTTTTCTGTTACCTAAGGACCAGTCTCTCTGAGGCCTCATTTTATTTTTTTAATTTATCTATTTTTTTACTTTACAATATTGTATTGGTTTTGCCATACGTTGACATGAATCTGCCATGGGTGTACATGTGTTCACCTTCCAGAACCCCCCTCCCGCCTCCCTCCCCATCCCATCCTTCTGGGTCATCCTGGTGCACCAGCCCCGAGCACCCTGTATCATGCATCGAACCTGGACTGGCGATTCGTTTCACATATAATAATTTACATGCTTCAGTGGGAGGCCTTATTTTAAACTTAGCTGGAACATCTAGAGCAGCCTTCCTGCTTGCTCCTCTTTCCTGAATATTCTTAAAGGATCACCAAGAGCTCCAGTCTAGCTGGCTGGAGCTTAAATTTCTCCCCACTTCATTGGAGGAGGTCTGTGAATTCAGTTTATGGGTCCTCCATAATTTTTTGCCCAGCCTAATGAAATTTCACTCTGCATACACTGACTAGTTCACAGTAAAGTCCAAAGGAACCCTTTTACAGATTTCCAAAGCCCTTCTACGCTTCTTTTTGAATCTTTGGCCTAAACTTCTAGCCACTTTAGCTTTCCTAAATTTTGACCTTTATTTGCTCAATTTGACTGTTTCCCATGTTAAATTTTTTCCCTCCCTGTACCTGTGAAGATTGCATGCAGGCAGAAACAGAGGGTGCTTGAAAGGTGCTCACATTTATTTACCTTCTTTCAGGTATTACACTTGTGTGCTACCTGTTGTCCAGTGTCTGAAAAACAGTTATTTCATATATTTTGCCTACTTTTATTATTATTATTATTATTTTAATGGAAGGGGGCTGAGTTTTGTGCTTGTTAATTCCATCATGATCAGAGGCAGAATGGACATATCTACTTTGATTGTAAACCATTATTATTAACCTTAACATAATTTATATTACCTTATTGGGAGCTTCAGTGTTGCTGACATCTGTGCTTAATGGACAAAAGGAAACTAATAATTAAGGTAGTAGAGAAGTTTCTGGTTCAGTTGCATTTTTGATATCCTGTGATTTGTGTAGTTTTCCAGATTTTGCTTGACTGGATTTTCATGTAAGTGATACCAGAGTAAAATGTTTACATATTTTTTTCTGTAGAATTGTAGTAACCATTGAAATTTTTTGAGCAGGGTGTCATCATGATTAGCGTTGTATTTTAGGACAGTTAATCATATGTAAGTGTGCTGAATGTAATAGAATAGGGAGGGAAGAAGTTCCAAAGATGAGTTAAAAGGTTATTGCTGCAATTCAGTTAAAATGTAAAGTTCCTATCCAAGGTTGATGACCATTACAGTAGAGAAGAGGGGCCTCACATGAAATAAATAAGAAAGGATGAGACAGCAAAGTTAGAGTGAGGTTTTGAGGCTCGATTATTGGGCCGCTAACAGAAAACAAAGGGGCAGTTGCTTTTGTGATGTCCATTTTGAACACGCTTGTTAAATTTAAGGGGATTGTGGGAAATATTAGTGGAGATAGCATCCTGATTTTTGGAAAGTGGGAATAGAAATTATTCTCTTATTTAAGAAGGTTTTTGACTAATGTAGAATTTTGGGAAGGATTAATGTGCCTTGTGTTTGACACATAGTAGTTATTCATAAGGAGAAGGAAATGGCAACCCACTCCAGTGTTCTTGTCTGGAGAATCCCAGGGATGGGGGAGCCTGGTGGGCTGCCGTCTATGGGGTTGCACAGAGTTGGACACAACTGAAGCGACTTAGCAGCAGCAGCAGCAGCAGTTATTCATAAATTATAGAACTAAAACTGAATAGGTAATGATACATATGATTTTACCTTCTATATTTGCTGCATATGTAGTAATTATACTCTAATTACAATGGAGATTAAAAAATTGACTTTGCAGTTACATGTGTTACTTCAGAGTTAAGACTGCATTTTTTTCTTACCATTTTCTAGGGAGTGAAGATCGAGAACTTATTCAGAGAAGAAAAGAGAAATATAGACAAGAACTATTGGAACAAATGGCTGAACAACAGAGGAACAAGAGACGGTAATGAAAGGTTTGCATTTAACAAAGATGTTTTGAATTTAAATAAGTTTGTTTAAAATGACATGGTGGTAACTGTTACATGGTAAAATAAGGGAATGTTTTTCCTAATACAATTCTGTGTTTGTAAATCATTCTATTTCAGTCTCCACATTGTAAATAAACCAGGGTAATAAAACAGATACTTTGAGGGTGATCATTTTCTTCATCACAGGTAACAGAAGAGACTGTGTTCATTCTGTAACAGGCCTTGTACATACTCTCATTAATTCTTCAATTTTAGGGGAGCATTTAATGTTATCTACATGCCCACTGTGTTATCTCATATATAGTAGCAAGTATAAAAGTGTTTTGTCTTTTAACAATGAAATGGTAAGCCCACATGTATGTACATGCCATATAAAAATAATCATTAAAGATCCACAGATATTTATATTGTATACAAGTCTCAGTTTGTAATCATTCATGTAGAAAGACCTCTGAAATAATAATTTCAGTTTAAAATTAGGGATAGATATTTTGGTTGTAGAGAATTTGAGAACTGTCGCCTTTTTGTTTTGCCTTTTTCTTAGAGGAAGCCAATATCTCTTGTCTGGTATTAGCCATATTTAAGATCATTTTCTTGAACACTCTTACTGGAGAGTATCATGTTAATTTTTAATTTTTTTATCCTCCCTTTTGTGAACTGAAGATATACATGTACCCTAAAAGAAGTTTTTTATTTGTTTTACCAAGAGTTCGTTTTACTTCTTTATTCTGTGTAAATTGCTTAGACTTTGAAGTATTCCAGGCACTGGTTTAGAGATATTTATTCCAAGTCAGTTTGCATGTGAACGCTTGTTTACTTTGCACCAAATCAGAAAATTTAGTTTTCAGAATTATTTAAGGTTTTATTGTTAATTAAAGAAATTATTTATTATTTATTTTTGGAGATGTCATTTCATGGGCTTCGTAAGTTTATTTCAATAATGATTATGATTTTGATACTGTTTATTATAACTTTGTAATATATAAAACTTTAATTTTGTTTAGAGAAAAAGATTTGGATCTCAGGGTTGCAGCTTCTGGAGCACAAGACCCTGAGAAATCGGTAAGAGTCCTTGCCATCTTTTAATGTTTAATCTTTAATTCAAATAAGGCTCAAATATAGTGGCAGGTAGAGACAGAGCATATTGGAGAAAATGTAAGAGTAGACAAGTTTGAAAAGTAATAAACTAAATTCAGTAGTCCTAGCTCTTGTTTACTTCTCTAAGATAATTTTTCCCTTTTCATATATGTATTTTTAAAGTTTCTTATAAATTAGTCCTTTCACTTTATTTTCGTGCACTATTTTAGTTTAATATACAATGAATGTTAATCATCACTGTATTTTGATCATGTTTCTCATATTAGAGGGATTTCCAGAGAAACTGAAATCTTTAATTCTAGTCTTTAAACATTTTAGTAATTTTTACTTAATGTAAATCTAGAGGTAATAATCTTATATTACTTTAATTTTTTAATTTTCATAATCGGAATGAATTACACACATCATTGCATTTGACTAAGGAGGAGGTAATAATTTATTACTCTTCTCAAAAGCTACTTTTTTTTTTTAGTTGGATGTGTAGAATATATTTGCTAGGGCAAGTTTTTGTTTCATCTCTAAGAAACTTCAATTTCTTTAAAAATTACATTAAAAAGTTTGTTCTTAAAAAGAATACAACAACTGAAAATAACTCTTTTGTAGGCAACTTTTGTCTTACTTTTTCTTATGCTAAATATAACCTGTGGAGTCTTCATTTTAAAAAGTTTGATACTGCACCAGTATCACTCCTAGTGTGCTTTTTGACTTTTCATAGAGTAAAACTTTTAGATTAATCTGAGAAATCATTCTTGAGAAATTAAAAATGCTAGGAAAAAAAGAATAAATTCCAAAACTGAATGTATTTTCCTCTGTCAATAAATACCTTCCAAATAGCTTTGACAGTCAAAAATTTCCTTTTAAAATCTTGAACTTTTTAATGTAATGTGGTGGCATGTTAAACCTCGCATTTTTAGTTACCTTTGTGTTTGATGGATCTTCTTATTTATATTTAAATAACTTTTAGAGTGTCAAGTTGCTTTTTATGAGGATAAATAAAAATGTTACATGTAATAGTTATTTAGACCATCACTTTTGGGTTTATTTTTAATTTGAAAATCTTAGAAAAGGGCACTTAAATGATGTTCTGGAGCAAAGGTTAGCAAACTATAACCTGTGGCCAAATCCATTTGCTGCCTGTTTTTGTAAAGTTTTATTGCATCATACCCTCCTCGCTGATTTGCTTGTATACTGTTTTGGTCTGCTTTAGAAGTTATGAAGAGACCACGTAGCTTACAAAGTCTGATATATTTACTAACTGGCTCTTCACAGAAAACGTTTGCTCACTCTGCTCTAGAGAAACTTTTAATGTTAGAATACTTTGATGACAATTGAGTAGTGAAGCAGCATAGTGTTGTAGGTAGTATAATAGAGTTTTATATTTAGAATAATATCTGGCTCTAGTCTTTGCTTATTTATTAATGGTGAAACCTTACGTGATTAATGTACTTTCATGGAGTCTCAGTTACTCATTTTATAAAATAAGAATTGGATCTTAAAAATCTCTTATAGCTGTAAAATTCTGTTGTGTGTGCTCAATCGTGTCTTGTTCTTTGTGACCCCATGGACTGTAGCCCTCCAGGCTCCTCTGTCCATGGGATTCTCCAGGCAAGGATACTGGAGTGGGTTGCCATTTCCTCCAGGGGATCTTCCAAACCCTAGGATCAAACCCAGGTCTCCTGCGTTGGCAGGCAGATTCTTTACTGCTGAGCCACCTGGGAAATCCCAAATTTTTCTGTCTCTGCTCTGTGTCTAACTTAAGTGCCTGCTGGTAGTCTGAGATAGAGGGTCTTTTGAGATCTCTTCCACCTTTAAATTTATGATTACATGTGACACGCAGATTTTTCTCTTTATTTTAGCCTGATAGACTAAAGCAGTTTAGTGTGGCACCAAGACACTTTGAAGAGACGATACCACCTGAGAGACCCAGAGTAGCTTTCCAGACACCTCTCCCTCCTCTGTCCGCCCCATCTGTCCCACCCATCCCATCAGTTTACTCCATCCCATCTCAGAATGAAGATGTGCACAGTGGACTCAGCAGCACTCTTGGTGACATGGTGCCTCCCAGGTGCTTGTTTAAAATGTTTTGTGTATGGGAATTAGGTAAGGTATTATATTTTATATCTAGAAGTAGTTGCTGAAGCAGATGATGGGGTATTCTTCAGAGATTTTCATACAGTTAATGGATTTTGTCAAATAATTTCTGTTGAAATTTTTCATTGTTAATCTTTTCTCTGTTAAAAAACATGGGAAATCCTTATAACATTCTTTTATTGTTTAATGATGCTTCAGTATTTTTAAAATGTATAACTAAATACATTTAGTATTTAGTTTTAGGTCATATTTTGGAATGTCTATTTTTAATATATTTTAACATGTAAAACCTGGACATTTTCAATTTTATAATTTCCACTTGGCAAACATTGAATACTTCCTTCAGTTAATGCAGAAAAAGTTTCTAATGTGACTGTTTTGTATATATTACTTTGGTTTGTTTTCTTCAACTCTTTCTCTGTGATTACTTACAGGCTGTGCAACTCAAGTATCTGAAATAAAGTGTTGAGATTATAAAACCTGTAATTTACGTATTAGGGTAAAGATTTTTGATGTTATAGGTAAAAGGCATCATACTATATTGGACTAAACATAAAGAAAATCTTGTTAATATTGGTATTTTCTGGTCTATATTTTCTTCTCTCACTAGGATTTTTGCTTATTTTTTGTTCAATACTAATGTATTAATTGACGGATTGCATTTAATCAGGTGTTTTTCCTTTTTAACATTGATATTTCTTGGGCTATACATTCCTTCAGTAAGACTTGGTATCATCTTTTATTTACTGCTAACAAATTGTTTAACCATGTTTACCGTATTTATCAGAGCTTTGGTTGGTTTCATCTGATGGCTTCCCAGCTCAAAAGATTGGGTGGGATTGAAATTACAGAGCATGGTATGATGATCTCAGCATTGACTTACGGATTAAAATGGCTGCTTCACTGCCTGGAGTTTGGGCAAACCATACTTTTATTGAACTCAGTTTTCTCACTTGTAAAAGTAGAATAGTAACATACATATGTGTGTGTGAGTGTGTGTTTATGTTTTTTAATCTACGGTTAGAGGATTGTTACAAGGATTAAATCTTGTATAAATCTCTAAAAATTTAAGCTTTAATGATACTGAAAGTTTCCTTTTATAGTAACTTTTCAGCTGTTTTGTTGATGTATCTACAGAGTGAGGATAGTAAGATTAGATACATAAATGCTTAGTAAATGTGAAGAATATTCATGACTGAAGAGAACTTTAATGCCTTCTCAGCTCTTCAGAATTATTTTGAAGTATACAAAGGAGAACCTAAGATACACACTCAAATGTGAAGACATTCTAGGATGCCTCCTTTCTCTTTCTGTTCATCTAAAGGAATCGGCTTTTTACCTTTTAACAAATGGAAAATACTGCCTTGGTGGAAATACAGAGATACTTCTTAATCATTAATGAAGTGCTGATGTAGACATTTTCAGAAGTTTTAACTTTATGAAGTGCTGAAAATTAAGTAAAAAATTTACTGTTGATATTTAAATAGTTTCTTTTTCACATTATAGTTTAATTCCTTTGAAACAACATTACATTTTTAGAGTTAAAAAAAAAATACACCTTTCTCTCAGTCACATGGAACCCCTTGTAATCCCATTCTGTACCTCTGCCTTTCCTTCTTGTATCCTCTGTGATTCACTCTGGCAGTGTGGCTGAAGCATTGCCTTTCCTGGAAAGCCTTCCTTATACTTCCTCCTCTTCTCTATGTGATCTAAATCTTCCTACTCCATATAATCTAAATGTTCCTGTTCTTTTAGCACCCCATGTCTCCTTGTATTGCTTTATCTGCTCTGTGCTATGCACTGTGCTAAGTTGCTTCAATCATGTCCGAATCTTTGTGACCCCATGGGCTGTAGCCCACTAGACTTCTCTGTCCATGAGATTCTCCAGGCAAGAATACTGGAATCGGTTGCCAGGCCCTCCTCCAGGGGACCTTCCCAGCCCAGGGATTGGACTTGTGTCTCATTATGTCTCCTGCATTGGCAGGCGGGTTTTTTTGTTTTTTACCATTAGCGCCACGTGGGAAACCCCTTCATTTGCTATACTCTGCTATAATGGCTGTTTTATTTCTGTATTATTTCTGAGGGACAGAGACCATATTTGTTCAATACTGGCAGGTGGTGACAAACTAGATACTCACTGAGTAACTGTGGTACCTTAAATTCTGAAACTTTATATTTTTTGCTTTTTGAATTATAATTTTTGATAAGAGATTGAAGCAAGACAGTGACTTTTCCTAAAGTAGCAATTAGATTTTCAGTAAGATTTTTGTAAAAGAATAATATCTGATACAGGGTGCTTGGGGCTGGTGCACCGGGATGACCCAGAGGGATGGGATGGGGAGGGAGGTGGAAGGTAGGTTCTGGAAGGGGAAAACATGTACACCCATGGTGGATTCATGTCAATGTATGGCAAAACAAATACAATACTGTAAAGTTAAAAAATAGAAAATAAACTAATTAAAAAAAAAAGAATAATATCTTGATTTTTTTTTTTTAAAGTTTCAATAAAATATGAGAAGAATTTCCCAATTTTCTGTTGGTACAGAGTTGCACCTCTGCCTCCACCTCCCATGCTGCCCCCTTTGGCTACGAACTACCGAACTCCTTACGATGACATGTACTATTTCTATGGGGCCAGAAATACTTTGGATCCCAGTCTTGCTTATTGTAAGTTATCTGTGGGGTAAACATTATTGTCTGGCAGTTCAGTCAGGAAAATTGGTTTCTGTGCAAGCAAAAATATATCAGTGAGAAAAAGCACAACTTTATTTAATTCTAATATTATATATTTACTGATTTAGTAAATGCTCTACTTTAAAACTCAGTTATAATTCGTAGTTATTTCCTTTTTATCTAGATTTAAGAAATAACTATTTCATGTTTTCTTGTGTTATTCTTTGCTAACTCTTAACTCAGAAGAAAATGTGGGTTTTTTCCCTAAGGTAGCATTTTCAGTATGTGACTTTTCCTTTAGGGATAAAGTCTTATTAAGTGAATACTCTGACGCAGATGTGGTTGTTTTCTTTTTAGATGGTTCAGGGGTGATGGGAGTACAGCCTGCTCCTGCTGCTTATGTTACAGCTCCTGTTACCCACCAGCCAGCACAGCCTATCATCACCCACCAGCCAGTACAGCCTATTGTGTAAGTAGTTGAAATAATACTTTGTTTCAAGATTAATTTGTCTTCCATTGAACCTGTATTATTCAGTGCACTCTTTTTTCTTCAGAACAGATATAACTTATTTTAATTTCCAGTTATTACATAACCAGTGCACAATGCTGGAAAAGATTGAGGGCAGGGGGCCACACAGGATGAAATGGTTGGATGGCATTACCCACTCAGTGGACATGAATTTGAAGAAACTGTGAGAGGTAGTGAAGGACAGGGAAGCCTGGCATGCTGTAGTTCATGGGGTTGCAAGGAGTTGGACACAGCTTAGTGATTGAATAACAACAACAATGTTATGTGTAGTGCTTTTAAGTCAGTGTTTCATATTTCATAGAAAGCACATTTAAAAAATTAAGAATAACCTCTTTCTTTTATTAGAAAAGTCATTTGTGTGTATTATTGATAAATAAAGAGTACAAACAAATGTGTAAAAAATTAAAATCACCTAAAATCTCATTCATCCAGAGATAGTTATATCTAAATATGTATTCAGGAACCCATTTTATGTACAAGTACAACCATAAAAATATATACTGAACACACTATAGCATCATTTTTAAAAAATGACCTTTTTATTTAGAGATAAGCATAGATTCCTATGGTGAAATTCTTTACTTAGTTTCTTTCAACATTTTCAATATTCAGTGGCTAATATTTTGCAAAACTGTGTTCAGTATCACTCAGATATATAACACTGTATACAGTCAAGATACACTCCCATCATTGCAGGGATTCCTGAAGATGCCCTCTTATAGCCAGACATAGTTCTGTCCTACCCCTATTCTCTCCTTAGCCACTGGCAATAACTGATCTATTTTCTATTTCTGTAATACTTCAAGCATGTTTTATAAGTGGAATTATATAATATGTAACCTTTGGGGGTTGACTTCTTAGAGTCAGCATAACTCTCTGGAGATTCATCCAGGTTTTTGCATGTGTAAATAGTTCATTTGTTTTAATTGTTAGTAGCATTCAATGGTGGGGATGTACCACAGTTTAACCATTCAGTTATTAAAGATCATCTAAGTTATTATGAATAGAGCTGCTGTAGACATTCTTGTACAGGTTTTTTTTGTGTGTGAACACAGTCTCTATTTCTTTAGGATATTGCCTAGGAGTGTTTGTTATTGTGGGGTTCTATGGTAGTTACAAGCCTACTTTTGTAAGAAAATGCCAGACAGTTTTCAGAGAGACTGTACTATTTTCCTTTTGTATCAGCAATGTATTAAAAACCTGGTTTCTTAAAAACAAACAAACAGAAACCTAGTTTCTTCATATCTTCCCCAATATTTGGCATGTGACTTCTGTTTTGGCCATTCTGATAGGTGTATAGTGATTGGGGTTTTAATGTAGTTTCCTAATGATGATAATGTTGAACGTCTTTTCATGTGTTTATTTACCATCTGTAAATCTTTGTTGAAACATCTGTTGATGTGGCTCAGATGGTAAAGAATCTGCCTGCACTGTAGGAGGCCCAGGTTCAGTCCCTGGGTTGGGAAGATCCCCTGGAGAAGGGAATGACAATGCACTCTAGTATTCTTGCCTGGAGAATCCCACGGACAGAGGAGCCTAGCGGGCTACAGTCCGTGGGGTTCCAAAGAGTTCGACATGACTGAGCGACGCAGACTTTCACTTTCCACTTTTTACTTTCTGTTGATGTCTTTTGCACATTTTCCAATTGGAGTGTTTTATTTTTTTTAAACTACTGAGTTTTTAAGAGTTCTTCATATATCCTAAATATTAGTTCTTTGTCAGATATGCGGTTTGCAAATATTTTCTCTTGGTCTAAAGTTTGTCTTTTCATCCTTTTAGTAGGGTACTTGTAAATTTTAAATAAGTCCAGTTTATCAGCTTTTTTTCTGTGGATCATGCTTCCAATATCAAGTCTCTAGGTACTTGTTTCCTAGGCCTGGATCCAAAAGATTTTCTACTATTTTGTTTTCCCCGAAAGTTTTTATAGTTTTACATTAAACTTCGTAATCCACTTTGAGTTATTTTTTGGGTAAGCTGTTAGGTTTAGGTCAGAGTACCCATTCCCTGCCATGTGAATGTGCAGTAGCTCCCAGAACCATTGGTTGACCAGATCATTTTTCCTGGGAATTGGTTTTACACCTTTGTCAAAAACAGTTGGGCACGTTTGTGTGAGTCTCTTTCTGGGATTATTCTCTTCCATTGTTCTGTGTATCTGGTGTTGGTGTCACTTGATAATTGTAGCTCTGTGTAAGTTTAGAAATTGAGAAGTATGAGTTCTTAAAATTTGTTTTTCTTTTCCAAGATTCTTTTTGACTCTTCTAGATCCTTTGTATTTCCATGTGAATCTTACTTGGGATGAGCTGCTCAGTTTGAGATTTCGATAGAGAGTATATAAAATCTGTAGATCTATTTAGTATTCAGTTCAGTCACTCAGTCGTGTCCAACTCTTTGTGACCCCATGGACTGCAGCACAACAGGCCTCCCTGTCCATCACCAACTCCCAGAGGTTAACTCAAACTCATGTCCATTGAGTCGGTGATGCCTACTCAATCTCATCCTCTGTCGTCCCCTTCTCCTCACGCCTTCGATCTTTCCCAGCATCAGTGTCTTTGCAAATGTGTCAGTTCTTTGCATCAGGTGGCCAAAGTATTGGAGTTTCAGCTTCATCATCAGTCCTTCCAATGAATATTCACGACTGATCTCCTTTAGGATGGACTGGTTGGATCTCCCTGCAGTCCAAGGGTCTCTCAAGAGTCTTTTCCAACACCACAGTTCAAAAGCATCAATTCTTCGGTGCTCAACTTTCTTTATAGTCCAACTCTCACACCCATACATGACTACTGGAAAAACCACAGCTTTAACTAGACAGACTTTTGTTGGCAAAGTAATGTCTCTGCTGTTTAATATGCTGTCTAGGTTGATCATAACTTTTCTTCCAAGGAGCAAGCGTCTTTTAATTTCATGGCTGCAGTCATCATCTGCAGTGATATTGGAGCTCAAGAAAATAAAGTTTGTCACTGTTTCCATATTTCCCCATCTATTTGCCATGAAATGATGGGACCAGATGCCATGATCTTAGTTTTCTGAATGTTGAGCTTTAAGCCAACTTTTTCACTCTCGTCTTTCACTTTCATCAAATGGCTCTTTAATTCTTCTTCGCTTTCTGCCATAAGGGTGGTGTCATCTGCCTATCTGAGGTGATTGATATTTCTCCTGGCAATCTTGATTCCAGCTTGTGCTTCATCCAGCCCAGCGTTTCTCATGATGTACTCTGCATATAAGTTAAATAAGCATGGTGACAATATACAGCCTTGACGTACTCCTTTCCCTATTTAGAACCAGTCTATTGTTCCATGTCCAGTTTTAACTGTTGCTTCCTGACCTGCATACAGATTTTTCAAGAGGCAGGTCAGATGGTCTGGTATTCCAGTCTCTCAGAATTTTCAACAGTTTGTGGTGATCTGCACAAAGTCTTTGACATAGTCAATAAAGCAGAAGTAGATGTTTTTCTGGAATTCTCTTGCTTTTTTGATGATTGAGCGGATGTTGGCAATTTGATCTCTGGTTCCTCTGCCTTTTCTAAATCCAACTTGAACATCTGGAATTTCACGGTTCATGTACTGTTGAAGCCTAGCTTGGAGAATTTTGAGCATTACTAGCTTGTGAGCTGAAGCACAGAGATTTCCCACGTACCATCCAGTTTGGTTTGCACAATCTTTCCGGCTATCAGCATCCCACAGCAGAGTGAAATGTTATAATAAATGAACATACATTGACACATTATTATCACCCAAATTTCATATTTGATATCTGCTCATTTTTGGTGTAGTTCATTCTTTTGGATATGAAAATTGTTGAATAATATGGATGCCCTATTATAGTATCAGACAGAGTAGTTTCACTTCCCATAAATCCTCAGTTCTATGTCTATTCATGCATCTAGCAACCCCTAACTGTCCCTGATCCTTTTGAACTGTTTCCATAGTTCTTTCTTTTCCAGAGTATTGTAAAGTTGGGGTCATTCTGTGTGTAGCCTTTTGAGTTTGGCTTCTTTCACTTAATTATATGCATTGAAGCTTCCTCCAGGTCTTTTTATGGGTTGATAGCTCATTTCTTTTTAACACCAAATAGTATTTCATTCAGAGAAGGCAATGGCACCCCACTCCAGTACTCTTGCCTGGAAAATCCCATGGACGGAGGAGGCTGGTGGGCTACAGTCCATGGGGTCGCTAGGAGTTGGACACGACTGAGCGACTTCACTTTCACTTTTCCCTTTCATGCACTGGAGAAGGAAATGGCAACCCACTCCAGTGTTCTTGCCTGGAGAATCCCAGGGACGGCGGAGCCAGGTGGGCTGCCGTCTATGGGGTCGCACAGAGTCGGACACGACTGCAGCGACTTAGCAGTAGCAGTAGCAGCTTGTGAGATGAGTGCAATTGTATGGTAGTTTGAGCATTCTTTGGCATTGCCTTTCTTTGGGATTGGAATGAAAACTGACCTTTTCCAGTCCTGTGGCCTCTGCTGAGTTTTCCAAATTTGCTGGCATATTGAGTGCAGCACTTTCACAGCATCATCTTTTAGGATTTGAAATAGCTCAACTGAAATTCCATCACCTCCACTAGCTTTGTTCATAGTGATGCTTCCTAAGGCCGACTTGACTTCACATTCCAGGCTGTCTGGCTCTAGGTGAGTGATCACACCAGTGTAATTATCTGGGTCATGTAGATCTTTTTGGTACAGTTCTTCTGTGTATTCTTGCCACCTCTTAATATCTTCTGCTTCTGTTAGGTCCGTACCATTTCTGCCCTTTATCGAGCCCATCTTTGCATGAAATGTTCCCTTGGTATCTCTGATTTTCTTGAAGAGATCTCTTAGTCTTTCCCATTCTTGTTTTCCTCTATTTCTTTGCACTGATCACTGAGGAAGGCTTTCTCACCTCTCCTTGCTATTCTTTGGAACTCTGCATTCAAACGGGTATATCTTTCCTTTTCTTCTTTGCTTTTTGCTTCTTTTCTTTTCCCAGCTATTTGTTAGGCCTCCTCAGACAGCCATTTTGCTGTTTGGCATTTCTTTTTCTTGGGGATGGTCTTGATCCCTGTCTCCTGTAGGATGTCACGAACCTCCGTCCATAGTTCTTCAGGCACTCCCTCCATCAGATCTAATCCTTTGAATGTATTTATCACTTCCACTGTATAATTGTTAAGGGATTTGATTTAGGTAATACCTGAATGTCTAGTGGTTTTCCCTACTTTCTACAATTTAAGTCTGAATTTGGCAAGAAGGGGTTCATGATCTGAGCCACAGTCAGCTCCCGGTCTTGTTTTTACTGAGTGTATAGAGCTTTTCCATCTTTGGCTGCAAAGAATATAATCAATCTGATTTTGGTATTCACCATCTGGTGATGTCCATGTGTAGAGTCTTCTCTTGTGTTGTTGCAAGAGAGTGTTTGCTATGACCAGTGTGTTCTCCTGGCAAAACTCTCTTAGCCTTTGCTCTGCTTCATTCTATACTCCAAGGCCAAATTTGCCTGTTATCCAGGTGTTTCTTGACTTTCTACTTTTGCATTCCAGTCCCCTATAATGAAGAGGATATTTTTTGGGGGTGTTAGTTATAGAAGGTCTTGTATGTCTTCATAGAACTGTTCAACTTCAGCTTTTTCAGCATTACTGGTCAGGGCATAGAGTTGGATTACTGTGGTATTGAATGGTTTGCCTTGGAAACAAGCAGAGATCATTCTGTCGTTTTTGAGATTACATCCAAGTACTGCTTTTAGTACTGTTTAGTATTACCATCTTAGTATTTTTTTTTCATTTTTTTTTATTATGGTAACATACACATTGCACATTTAATTTATCAATTATAAGCATTTGTAGTGTGTGGTTCAGTGATGTTAAGTACATTCGTACTGTTGAGTAACCATCACCACCATCTGTTTCCAGAATTTTTAATCTTGCAAAACTGAAACTCTATGCCTATTAAATGATATCTCCCTATTCTCTCTCCCCTATTTTCCTGGCAACCATATTCTACTTTTCCTGTGATTTTGGCTAGTGTGCTGCTAAGTTGCTTCAGTCGTGTCTGACTCTGTGCGATCCCATGGACGGCAGCCCACCAGGCTCCGCCGTCCCTAGGATTCTCCAGGCAAGAATACTGGAATGGGTTGCCATTTCCTTCTCCAATGCATGAAAGGGAAAAGTGAAAGTGAAGTCGCTCAGTCATGTCTGACTCTTAGCGACCCCATGGACTGTAGCCTACCAGGCTCCTCCATCCATGGGATTTTCCAGGCAAGAGTACTGGAGTGGGGTGCCATTGCTTTCTCCGTTGGCTAGTGTAGGTACCTCATAAAAATGAAATCATAACAGGATTTGTGTGTGCGGCTTTTATTACTTAACCATAATGTTCTCAAGGTTTATCCATGTTGTGACATAAGTCAAAATTTCCTTACTTTTTTGCCATGTCACGTGGCTTATGGGATCTTAATTCCCAGAAAATTTCCTTCCTTTATAAAACTGAATCATGTTTGATTGTATTTTATGTATTTACCACATTTTGCTTATCTACTCATCCAGTGATGAGTACTTGGGTTGCTTCTGTAGTTTAAGTATTGTGAATAGGCTGCTGTGAATATGGGTGTACAGCTATCTGTTTGAGACTCTGCTTTCAGTTCTCTTACGTATATACTCAGAAGTGAAGTTCCTGGATCATATGGTCATTCTATTTTTAATATTTTGTAAAACCACTGTACTGTTTTCTACAGGAGCTACCCCATTGTATATCCCCACCAGCTGTGCACAAGGTTCTGACCTTTCCACATCCTCACCAACAGTTACTAGTTTTTGTTTTTGTTTTGTTAGTCGCCATCATAATGGGGGGTGATGTGGATCTCATTGTGTCTTTGATTTGCATTTCTCTGTGATTACCGATGTTGAGCATCTTTTCATCTGCTTTTTGGCCATTTGTCTGTCTTTGGAGAATGTCTTTTCAAGTTATTTGCTCATTTTTGAATCAGATACTTTATTAAGAGTCTTTGTATACTCTGGATATTAATCCCTTATCATATATATAATTTGCAAGTATTTTCTCTCATTCTGGGTATTATCTTTTTACTCTGTTGATATGTAGCAATGCTATAGATTCATACACAGTTTTAATTTTTGTGAAGTCCAGTTTGTCTGTTTTTTCATTTCTTGCCTGTGTTTGGTGTCATATCTAATTAATCATTGCCAAATCCAGTGTTGTGAACCTTTTGCCCTGCATTTTCTCTTAAGAGCTTTGCAGTTCTGGGTTTTACGTTGAGGATTGTGATTTTGAGTTACCTTTTGTATACAGTGTTAAGTAAGGGTCCAGTTTCATTCTTTGCATGTGGGTATCATTTTTGCAGCACCATTTATTGGAAAGACTGTCCATTCCCCATTGTATGATCTTGGTACCCTTGTCAAGAATCATTTGACTTTATATGTGTGAATTTATTTCTCAATTTTCTATTCTGTTCAATTGTTATATCTGTCAGTCCTGTGCTATTTTGACTACTGTAGCTTTGTATTATGTTTTGAAATCAAGAAATGGGAGTCCTCTAGCTTGTTTTGTTTCAAAATTTATTTAGCTATTTGGAGTCCCTTGAGATAGCATATAAATTTGGGGAAGAGTTTTTCTAATTCGGCAAAAAAGGTCATTAGGATTTTGATAGGGCTTATGTTGAATCTGTAGATCATTTTGGGTAGTTTTGACATCTTAAAAATAGTAAGTTTCCCAATCAATGAACAAAGGATGTGTTTCCATGTATTTATGGATTTCTTTTAATTAATTATTATTAATAAAGTATTTTATTAATAATTATTAATTATAAAATTAAATCTCTTTAATTTCTTTCAGCAGTGTTTTGTAATTTTCACTGTACAAGTCTTTTACGGCTTTGGTCAAGTTAAATCCTAAGTTGTCTTTTTTTGATGCTATTATAAATAGAATTGTTATTGCAATTTCTTTTTCAGATTGCTTATTGTTTGTGTATAGACATGCAGCTGATTTTTTGTGTTGACTTTGTATTCTGCTTCTTTGCTGAATTCATTTTACTAACAGTTTGTGTGTGTGTGGACCACAACAAACTGTGGAAAATTCTGAAAGAAATGGGAATACCAGACCACCTGACCTGCCTCTTGAGAAATCGGTATGCAGACCAGAAAGCAACAGTTAAAACTGGACATGGAACAATAGACTGGTTCCAAATAGGGAAAGAGAAGACTCTTGAGAGTCCCTTGGACTGCAGGGAGATCCAACCAGTCCATCCTAAAGGAGATCAGTCGTGAATATTCATTGGAAGGACTGATGATGAAGCTGAAACTCCAATACTTTGGCCACCTGATGTGAAGAACTGATGCATTTGCAAAGACACTGATGCTGGGAAAGATTGAAGGCGGGAGGAGAAGGGAACGACAGAGGATGAGATGGTTGGATGGCATCACTGACTCAATGGACATGAGTTTGAGTAAACTCCGGGAGTTGGTGATGGACAGGGAGGCCTGTCGTGCTGCAGTCCATGGGGTCACAAAGAATCAGACACGGTTGAGTGACTGAACTGAACTTTGTGTGTGTGTAATCATTAGGCTTTTCTGAATATAATATCATGTCTACAAACATAATTTTACCTTTCTTTCTTTCCAGTTTGGCTGCTTTAAAATTTTTTTTTCTTGCCTAATTGTTCCAGTACTGTATTTTGTAGAAATTGTGAAAGCAGACACCTTTGCCTTGTTCCTGATCTTAGAGGAAGAGGTTTTAGTCTTTCATTGAATCTTATGTTCACTTTGGATATTACGTATGTGACATTTATTGTATTAAGATGGTTTCCTTCTACTTCTGGTTTGTTGTGTGTTTTTATCATGAAAGTTTGTTGAATTTTGTTAAATGCTTTTTCCTTATCAATCGAGATGGTCGTGTTGTTTTTTCCCTGTCATTCTGTTAATATTATCTATTATATTGATCAGGTTTTATGTTGAACCATCCTTGTATCCCAGGAGTGACTCCTGTTTGGATATGGTATTTAATCCTTTTATATTCTGCTGAGTTTGGCTTACTATTACTTTATTGAGAATTTTTGCATCTGTGGTCATAAGGGATATTGGTCTGTAGTTTTCTTTTTGTGTGATGTTTCTGTCTTGTTTTGATATTAGGGTAATGCTGGCCTCCCAGAATGAATCAGGATGTGTTTCCTCCTCTTCAAGTTTTTGGAAAAATTGAAGAAGGACTGGTGCTCTTTTAGTGTTTGGTAGAATTCACTATCAGAGCCATCAGATCCTGGGCTTTACTCTCTTAGGAGATTTTTGATTAGGGAGTCAGTCTCCTTATTAGTTATAGGTTTATTCAGATTTTCTGTGTTTTTTTAATTTAGTCATACATTTTAACTACATAAGTCTCCAGTCTGTGAGCATGGATGTCTTTAAATTTATTTGAAATTTTAAAATTTCTTTCAACAGTATTTTGTGGTTTTTAGACTAGCTCTTGTTTAATTTATTCTAAAATATTTAATACTTTTCGATGGTGTTATGAATGTTCTTTACTTAATTTCATTTTCATGTTATTTATTACAGGTTTATAGAAATGTAATTGAAATTTGTATATTCTTTTATCCTGCAATTTTGCTGAACTCTTTTTATCATTACTAACAGTTTTTGGTGGGTTTCTTTGCATTTTTCTGTATATATAATTATGTCATCAGTTAATAGAAGTAACTTCCTTTCCATCTAATGCTTTTTCTTTTTCTTGTTAAATTGCCCTGACTAGAGCATCCAGTGCAATGTTAAATAGATAGTATGAGAGTGGTCATTTTCATTTTATTCTGATGTTAGGTGCAAGGCACTCAGTCTTTAACCATTAAGTATGATGTTTGTTGTGGATTTTTCGCATCACTTTTATTAGCTTGAGGAAGTCTCCTTATATTCTTTGTTGATTGTTTTTATCAGGAAGGGGTATTTGGCACATTCTTTCAACATATTCAGTTAAGTTCAGTCGCTCAGTCGTGTCCGACTCTTTGTGATCCCATGAACTGCAGCATGCCAGGCCTCCCTGTCCATCACCAACTCCCTTAGTCTACCCAAACCCATGTCCATTGAGTCGGTGATGCCATCCAACTATCTCATCCTCTGTCGTCCCCTTCTCCTCCCGCCTTCAACTTTTCCCAGCATCAGGGTCTTTTCCAATGAGTCAGTTCTTCACATCAGGTGGCCAAATATTGGAGCTTCAGCTTCAGCATCAGTCGTTCCAATGAACACCCAGGATTGATCTCCTTTAGGATGGACTGGTTGGATCTCCTTGCAGTCCAAGGGACTCTCAAGAGTCTTCTCCAACACCACAGTTCAAAAGCATCATATTGCTGAATTGGAAATTGAATTTTGTGAAATGCTTTTTCTGCATTTATTGAGATATCCTGTGGTTTTTGTTCTTTATTCTGTTAGTATGGTGGGTATATATTTATTGGATTCAGATGTATTAAATCAACCTTGCATTCCTGTGGTAAATCTCACATGGTCAGGGAGTATAATTCTTTTCATATCTTGCTGGACTTTTCAGTTTATTAATTTTTTGTTGAGGATTTTTGTCTCTGTATTCATGAGTGATACTGGTCTTTGGTTTTTATTTTGTTTTGAAGTCTGTCTGATTTTGGTATCAGGATGATACTGGACTAATAGAATTAGTTGGATGTGCTCTTCCATTTTCTGTTACTTTGGAGTGTGTGTTATGTGAAGCATTGTTCATTTTTTCAGTGTGGTAGAATTCACCAGGAATCCAGTTTACCCTCATCTTTTCTTTATGGATAATTTCCTGATTACTAATTTAATCTCTTCCCTTGTCATTGATTAATTCATATTTAAAATTTTTTTCTTACAACAGTTTTGATAGTTTGTGTCTTTCTAGAAATTTGCCCATTTAGTCAAGATAATCTAATGTGTTGGCATATAGTTGTTGATAGTATTCCCTTACAATCTGTTTTGTTTTTATAAGGTCAGTAGTAATGTTTCTTTTTTTTTTTTATTTCAATAATTTTAGTCTTGTGATTGTACATCTTGACTAAACATTTGTCAATCTTGTTGATCTTTTTAATGAATCAGCTCTTGGTCTAGTTGATTTTCTCTGTTGTGCTTTTAGTCTCCATTTCATATTATTTCTCCTTTCGTCTTTTTATTTTCTTCTTTCCGTTTCCTTTGGGTTCAGTTTGCTCTTATATTTTCTAGTTTTTGAAGGTGGAAGCTTAGGTTATTGATATAGTGTCTTCTTTTTTAATATGTATATATTACAACTGTAAATTTTCCTCTTACTGTTTTATCTTCTTCCTTAAATTTTATACATTATCTTTTTGTTTTCATTCAACTCATTATTTTTCAGTTTTTTGTTTGATTTGCTCATTGATCCATTTGTTAGTTTGGAATGTGTTGTTTAATTTCCATATGATTGTGGAAATTTTTAATAGAGCTTTAATATAATTCCATTGCAGTTAGTGGAGAAGGAAATGGCAACCCACTCCAATATTCTTGCCTGGAGAATCCCAGAGACAGAGGAGCCTGGTGGGCTGCCGTCTATGGGGTCGCACAGAGTTGGACACGACTGAAGTGACTTAGCAGCAGCATTACAATTAGAGAACATATTTTGTATTTTTTTTTTAATTTATTAAGGTTTATTTTATGATTGAGGCTTATAACATGTGGCCTGTGGTGTAGAATGTTTCATATGTGCTTGAGAAAAATTAGCATTTTCCTGTCGGTGGGTGGATAGTTCTATCAATGTGACTTAGATACAGTTGGTTTATAGTGTTGCTTGTTTTCTGTATTTCCTTATTGAGCTCCTGTGCAGCTGTTTATTATTAGAAGTAGTGTATTGAAGTCTGCAGTTATTATTTTTGATTTATTTCTCTCTTCGGTTTTGTCAATTTTTGTTTCCTTTGTTTTGTATCTCTGTAGCTATGTGTACTTATGCTCATAATCGTTATATCTTACTGATAAGTTGACCCTTATCAATATAAAAGATTTCTTTTTTGGTTCCAGTAATGCTTTTTCTTTAGTGTTAAAGAGTCGTGTCCGACTCTGCGTCCCCATGGACTGTAGCCTACCAGGCTCCTCCGTCCATGGGATTTTCCAGGCAAGAGTACTGGAGTGGGTTGCCATTTCCTACTGCAGGGTATCTTCCCGACCCATGGATCAAACCCAGGTCTTCTGCATTGCAGCCAGACGCTTTACCCTCTGAGCCACCAGGGAAGCAGTGTTAAATATAGCATTCCATTTTAATTATCTTGCTTCTTTTAGTATAATTTGTGTGTCATTTTCTTTGTGGTTTCCTTGCAGACTGAAATTTATGTTTTTAATTTAAAAGAACTGAGTTCATATTTTAATTTCCATAATATGTTAAACGTTTTCTCCAGTATAATGCCATTCCTTTCCTTCTTGATGCCACTATTGCATACAAAGTATATTGTTTTATATTTAAGCTCATCAATAGTTTTTAACTGTTCCTTCTTTCCTTTATGTAGTTGTCTTTAAAATCAGAGAATATAGCTGCAAATAAAAGCATATTAGTAATATCTTTAACCTTTACCTATGTAGTTACTATTAACTGGCGTTCTTTATTTCTTTGTGTTTACTCTGGTTACTGTCAAGTGTTTTTTATTTCAACCTGAAGTGCATCATTTACTATTTCTTATAAGACGGGTCTGTTGTTCTAATTTCACTTTTATTTTTGAGGCATGGTTTTCCTGGATATAGAATTCTTGGTTGACTTCCCCCCCCTGCCCCATCATCTCTTTGAATATGTCATCTCCTTGCCTACTGGCCTTCATAGGATTTCTGATGAGCTGTTAATCTTACTGAAGATCCCTTGTATATGAAGAGTTTTTATTTTCTTGCTGCTTTTGAGGTTCTTCTCTTTTTCTTTGGGCACATTGACTATGATGTGTATAAATATGGATCTCTGAGCCTTTTTACTTTGAGTTTGGTGCGTTCTATATGCATAATTTCTAAGAAGTACAAGCCCTGGATTACCAGGGGAAAAGAAAAAAAAAAAGGAAGGGTAGAAGGAGCCTTCAATTACTAGGGAATCATTGCTGTAACTTTACCCAACAGTTAGAACCTCTCACCTTTGACACAGTTCCCATCCCAGGCCTCCATAAACAGGGCAAGGTTTTAGGGATTTTATTAGTCTTATACCATCAATGCCATTAATAAAATGTGTGACTCAGTGAAAAAAATTTTATTTGGGATAGTCGGACTTTTTACTATAATTATTTGTTTTATTCTTAAAATGGCTAGGAAGTTATTACTTTATTTTGGAGTAAATTTATTAAGTAAATCATTAGTTATGATATTACTTGAGGGACTTCCACTGCATTCAGAGAAGTGCATAAGTCATATGTATATTGCTTGATGAATTATCACAAGTGTTTTTACTTGTATGTGAAAGTTTTACTTGCATATAACTACCACCGAGATTAGGAAATAGATTCAGTAAGTTTGAAAGTTCCATTAATTTTGAAAGCAGAGATAGGGGTCATTTACTTAAGAATTTCTCTTTGAACTATAAAGAAAGAATTTCTCTGTTGTGTGTGTGTGTTAGTTACTTTATCATGCCTGACTCTTTGCGACCCCATGGACTATAGCCCACCAGGCTCCTCTGTCATGGGATTCCCCAGCCAAGAATACTGAAGTGGATTGCCATTTCTCTATTTTAAATGTACTTATATGCCATGCTATTCCAAAGAAGTGTTGCATCTTCTTGTTTTGTCATAAATGGATTTAGATTATTAATTGTATATTTGATGTAGGAGTACAATTGGACAGAATGAGCTGAAAATTACAAGTAATCGAGCAATAAATTCAGGACTGTTTTTTGAAGATAAACCAAAGCCTTCAAAACAGTCACTTCAGTCTTACCAGGAAGCTTTGCAGCAGCAGGTATCCATTCATTTTTTTCATTTGTTCATTCATGTAATGTTAAACATCTTATGTGTTAGTACAGTGGCCCTTTAAAACTCAAGAGTGTGGCTGAGGAAAAAGAATTCCATTTATTTATCAGTAAATGTGATAAAGTTTGATATAGACAGGCTGGAATGCATGGGATAGGGAGAATAATTGCCTTGGCTTTTAGGAGGGCTTCACATGGTTGATGACTTTTGAGTTGAATGTTATACAGTGAATAAATACGAAATTCCTAGTGTATTCAGGGAATGGAATTGATGTAGGAGAAGGGGCTGGAGTGTTAGATTATACTGGATTGTGAAAGATAGCAAGTAAGGGGTTCTCAATTTCACCTTGTTATCGACAGCCAAAGGGAGGAAATCTTAAGCCAAAGGTGAAAGAAATATTATAATTGATGTGAGCAGATGTGGATTTTAGGAAGATACCTGGTTGTGATGTGGGCAGTTGGGAAAGAGATGTGGCGGAGAAACCTTTTAGTAAAACTATTAGGTAGTCCAGCCAGGAAGTAACAAGGCCCTGTACCAGGTAGGGAAGAGGGACAGGACATCGGAAGAGACAGTTCTGGGGTTTCATTAATAGGACTTAAATTTAGGGACTGAGGAAAGAACAGGGCTTTAAGATGATTCTGAGTGTTATAATCCAAGAGGATGATGAAGCTATGAACTCTTAAGGATAGGGAAAACAGAGGCAGAACACTTAGGGAGGAGGATGACGTTCTATTGTGGTTTGTAATATTTGGAGAGAGTTTACTTAGGAATAACTGTATCAAATGTGTGGATTTTTGGGGGAAATAGTTATATCTTCTCCAGAGAGGTCCCTGGAACTCTAGGTATATATATTCACCTGAGGTACCCTTCTACAAAATTCCACCGGATTTCTTCTAAAGCTCAGATTTTTGTTCTGTTTTCTACATTGGGCAACCTCCTTGAAAAGTGGGCTTTTTTAAAATTACAGAATTACCAACATTATTATTTTGTGTTAGGAATCTACAAACAATAGACTGCATTTATCTATTTTCAAATGAACATATTAAAAACACCACTGACAGAACCAGATTTCCTAACCCTAGAATTTTTTATATGTGATGACTTCCTTGACCTTCCTGGAGTAGTTACTTAAATTTGCCATGCCTGTGGTTATGATTTTAAAAGTAACTTTCCAAAATGTATGTCTTTATTCATTGCCTGTTTATATGTCTTTAAAGACCCAACCCTACGCTTAAACTTGATGATGATAAGACCGTTTTGTGTGCTTTCATAAAGTGTACTTAAATAGCCCGGCATTCTCTAGAGAGCTTTGAACCTTCAATATCTTTGAACTTTGGGAATGGAGTTTGCCCAAGGTAGAGTAGGTCTGATGATGGGTAGGGAGTAGTTGGCCCAGGTCTCAGAGGTGTGGGGAGTAGTTTGTGGCTGGCCAGGTACCATGAAAGGGTAGATGAAGAAAATGAAGGTAGGGAGAGTCTATTGGACCTCATGAAAATGGTGAGGTTAGGGAGGGAATGGCTCAGGTAGAAGCTGGGGGTTGGGAAGATGAAGTTGCCTTAGTCCAAGTGGCACCAGTGGCTGGAAGGGGCACACGTGACAGGATGTGAGGGAGTAGCAGCTATTATTTCAGGTACCAAAGTGTTTTTTAATTGCTTTTACATACATTTGTGATATTAAATTTTATAGTAAAGTATACTGGGAAAAAGTCTAGTTTTCTAATAAGTAAAATAAAATCTGATCTTAAAACTAATTTTTTGTATCAGAATACTTGTTAGCAGTTAGCAGTTATTACAAATGTTTTTTAATGTTGTTAAGATTCAAGAAAGACAAGAAAGAAGAAAGAAAGAACGTGAAGAAAAAGAAGTATATGAAGCCAAATTAGAAGCTGAAATGAGAAGTTACAACCCCTGGGGGAAAGGTGGAGGTGGTGCTCCTCTGAGAGATGCCAAAGGAAATCTGATAAGTATGTTATTTCCATCGATTTTTTAAAAATATCTATTAATTTGGCTGCATCAGGTCTTAGCTGCAGCATGTGGGATCCAGTACACTGATCAGGGGTTGAACCTGGCCCCCTGCAGGAGCACAGAGTCCTAGCCACTGAACAGCCAGTGAAGTCCCTGATTTGTTGTTTTTAAAAGAAACTAAGTTTAACTTTTTAAAAGAATGGGGAGTAGAAGGAAGTGGGAATCATAGTCTGTAAGGAAAGGTCTCTTTTTATACAGCTTGATGCAGAAGAGCTATTTTGATAGTAAACATGATAGCATGTTAAAAAGCCTTTCTTCATTTATTTTTATTATAAATTTTTCACCCTCTAATGATAATAACTCAGTTGCAGAGAAAAGTTTGTTAGTTAGCAAGTTTTTACCCAAACTAGTAGTTTGAATTTTTTCAAGTTTTCTAGTAAAAATAATAAAATCCTTACTGCAATATTTTTAAACTAATAAGATGTCTTAAGTGATCTGATGTAGTTGTGGAATGTTATGTTTAATTCATATATGCCATATACCCGCACTATGCAGGGACTCCTGACAAAAACCTGGCCTCAGAAATGTTTGGCAGATTGCAGAATTATATTGATTTATCTTTTAATTATATGTTCTTAAAAATGTTTCATCTAGAAATCACCCAACGGGCACTTTGAAAAGAGACTTTTTACAACTTGTTACATATGTTGGGATGGTCTTCAATTAGCTTAGAATAAAAGCAGAGAAAGATAATGGGTTTAAAAAAATAGTTTATTTAGAAATGGGAAATGAGTAATTAGAAAACCCATTAAAGTGATACAAAGTAAATTTGATGTTCTTCAGGTTTATGCTTTGTTGTAGGGATAACTGAGTGATGCAGTCAGAAGATATTGGGGGTATTGAGTTACTAGAGTTCATAATGGCTATGCCTTTGATTCTCTGTTAAAGATGGCTTTTTAAAAAAGATATATTTAAGGCCCACTTAGATTAATGAGGTAACTCTTTTCTTTCCTGAAGGATTTATTCCTTTCCTATATTCACCTCATACTTTCTTCACAATATTGAAGGTTAGAACTTTTATTCTATTTATAAATAAGATGATTTTAGGTGATCCATGGTTAACATTTCTAATGTTTGAAGTTAAATGTTTATTTGAATATATATTAAAAATATACATATATTACTGAAAAAAAATATATTACTGGTTTTCCATTTATGGATGGTACTGTAATATTTCCTTTGAAAGTAAAGGCATTTAAATGAAAAGTGGTCTAACAAAGAACTCTTGTTTCTCAGAGGCTTAAGGCAGTGTAAGTTACTTATCACTTAAACTGCATTCTGATGCTGTTTGAGTGATTCTCCTCCAAGAGATGACTTGGGAATCTGCCTCTTCCAGTGTGTCACTCTTACCATTTTGAAGTCTTTCATTTCTAGCTGCACAGACATGGTCCAGAGGATGGGAGAACAAGTTGAGAATTTTGATGGGGCCTGGCCTAAAGATGGAGAAATATAAATATCACTTTTGTCTTGGTTCAGTTGTTCAAACCGAGTTATAAGGTTCTAAAATAACTTCTTGGGAGGCTGGAAGGGTTTCTTTATACCCAGGTGGAGGACATAAAATTTATAAGCATCTACCCAGTCTTTGCTATAATAAATTTAAATTATGAGTTGATAGAAGCGTAATAGTTACCACGAAGGAGGTGCTTATGTAACAGAAACTTTGGGAAACACTGGAATGATTTCCTAGAAGTTTCCAGCTTGCCTCAAAGATTATTTCCAGTTCAGACAATATAATTATAGTGTCCTATATGTGTTTAATTGGTGGAAGTGAGTAGGATAAGTGTTTGTTATTGAATTATAAAATATTGTTTTAGAATTACTTGACCTAACAGGGATGGAGCAAACCTTTCTGAGATTTTTATTTTTAATGGTCATGTTTAGTTTGCTTATTTAACGCTTCAGTTATGCCATGAAATAAAAAATGTGTGCTATTTTATCAAATGCAGTGGAACTCTTTTTTATTGGTATTTTCAAAGCAAGTAAACTTGAAGAATATGTTTGTTTTGTATTTAGCTGTTACATTTGAGAGAAAGAGAGGGAACCTAATTTTCCTATTGTAGTCCCAATATGTAGTAAAAATCAGTGTTTTCCTTTACTTCATGAGATGGCCAAGACCATGTAACAAGGATTATGTTGGATGACTTTAATTCAGCTGCTGGCTTTTCTAATTACTCCTGTTTCATCTTTCATCTTTTATTACAAAGAAATTAAAGAAATTGAATGTTCACCGTATTCTTAGCTCTCTAAGAAAGATCTCTTTGTAACGTAGTTATTAATAAAATATCAAAATCTGTTACCCATACAATTTTAACATAGCATCAACCCTTTGAGAGTAAGTACCTCTCATTTTGATTATTTGTAATACATTTAACATCTGTTTCCTTTCTCAGTTCTTTTTTAAAGTTCCCATAAAGAAAAAACCGAGTATATTCTACAGTGAGTAAATAGATAAACTGTGGTACATTCATATGATGGGATGCTACTTAGTAGTTAAAAGAATGAACTGTTGATTCACAAAACAATTTGGGAGACTCCAAAGAGAAGACCTAAGGGAAAGAAGCCCTTTTACATACACATATATTCTCAAAATAACAGAACTGTAGAAACGGAGAACAAATCACTGGTACCAAGATTATGGCTGAGGAGAGGGAGTAACTATGATGGAATTTTGAGAAATGATGGGACTGTTCCGATTCCTGATTATGGTGATGTTACTTGACTCTGTATTAAAATTTTTTTAAATTGTACACCAAGAGAAAAAGTAAAAAAAAAAAAAAAATTAAAAATACTTAACCAGTTTGAAAGATAGCAAAAATGTCTCATAGTTCTAATTGATTAATAGCAAGATTGCTTCACATATATTTGATTAGGTATTTATATTTTTTTAATGTATTATATATGCCCCAGTTAGATTCATGTTTGTTTTTATGCGATTTATTGAGAGACAATTTGCATATGATAGAATTCACCCTTTTAATGTGTCAGCCAGGGCTATAAATCATTCAAAGGCTTGATTGGGACTGGAGAATCTGTTTTCTCTATGGCTCCCACACATGACTCAGGAGGCCTCAGTTCCTTGCCATGTGGGCTTCCCCTTAGAGCTCCTTGAGTGTTTCTTATGGAATGGTAGCTGGCTTTCTTTGAAGTGAGTGAACCAATAGATCTAGCAAGATGGAAGCATAATGTTTTTTATGAAGTAGCCTCAAAAGTTTTATACCATCATTGTGCAGAATCCTTTTCATAAGAAGTGATCCACACTCCAGAGGAGGGGAATAGAGCTCCGTCTTTTAAGGAATGTTATATGAAAAAAAATTTATGAAGATGTTTTAAAACTCCATTCCACATGATATTTTTTTATTAGGAATACTAATGATGTTGGGTAAATTTCACTGTGACTTGTTTTGAATTGCTATTATTTGTTCTATATTTAGATAGTCAAAGTTCTAAGGTAACATACATATAAATATGGTTTTTATGGATTGTCAGAAATGTATACGCTCTTTAAGTTCTCTACTAATTTTGAATTTATTTTGTAACATTATTTTTGAAAAATTTCTTACAAGTTTTAATAATCTTGTTTCTGTTTTCAGGGTACCAAGATACCATTGAATTATCCCAGCTCTGGTCCTGTTGGTTCTCTTCATTTCTCTACTTTAAGAAAATGTATTAAGCATATTAATTATAGAAATGTGTTTATTGAAATAAATGGCTTATTTTTTCCCTCTCAGCTGATTTGAATAGGATGCACAGACAAAATATAGATGCCTACCATAACCCAGATGCAAGAACATATGAAGATAAAAGAGCTGTTGTATCTCTAGACCAAAATTTAGCCACTTCAAATGCTGAGAACCAAGAAGATGCTGCAAATAAAAACTCAGGTTTTTAATCATATGTATATATATATTTACATTTCTAAAGTTGTTCAGTAGCATTTCTCTTCTGTTCTCCAACAAAGTTCTTATTAAGATTTTGAGAAGTTGGTTATTCTGAGTCAGAAAACATAGTACATTATTTATGCTATTTACAATAACTTTTCTGTGTAGGCTATTTTGAAAAAATGAATAAAGAAATACATTTTGCTCCTTAATACTATACTATGTATTTCTTCTCAGCTTTATTAGTTCTTATATATACTTGAGCTGCTGCTAACAGCTTCATTTTGCTAGTGGGAAGGACATTTCTTAAAATCAAATAGTTTTCTTTCTTTTTTTTTTACCCATACAGAGTTTGATTCTTACACCTGTAAGAATTAGTTTAAATTAATGAGAACATACCAGATGTTGTATGATAAATTATACAGTGAAATTCATTTTTTTTGTTTGTTTTATAAACATTTGCCCTCCCTTATAAGCCACAGTGTACAAAGAAGTAAATAATTAAATTTACTTTGACTTCTGGTCACATCTCCCTTTCATAAGCATATACCTTTGGTATGGTATTAAACAGGGTCCTTTAATTAAAGATTCTGTAAATTGAAGATTATTCAGTATCTTTATGACTTGCCAGGAAAATTTGTAATCATCTTTCCTTATGAAGTATATGGGAAAATATGTTACATTTAAAATTCAAATGAAGTTTAAAGAATAGACCACCTTATACTGTATTTTGATGCCTATAAAAATAACCATTTATTTACAGCAAATTGAATTATTAAGGACTCAGAATGAGAGCCAAATTAATAATCTCATCAAAAATTCTACCTTTAGTAGTCCAAAAATCAAAACTAGATTCACTGTGTAAAAATCTACTGTGGATCAAAGTAGGAAAGTATTTTCTTATAATTAGAGATTAAACAGTGATACGGGCTGTCCAGGGAAACAACCTACAGTACATCTCTTGAAGTGTTCAAAAAGGCTGCAGAAATTAGTGCTACCATCAAAGGCTTGAAAGATGCAAGGCTAGTAATTTGAATCAGAGCTCACCATTTAGTCTGCCTGTTAGGCCAATAAGTCATATGTATTAAACATTTAAAAATTTTTAAAAGACTGATCAGTCAGGGATATTTTGAAAGGACTTTTTAATGCAGTGTTCTTGTCTAAAATTAAAATTTTTAAGAAAGCACAGAGAGTTTACTGTAAATAAGTGGGGAACGTGATCAGAAGTCAAAGTAAACTTGTTTATTTCTTTGTACGTCAAAACACCTTTTCATTTTATTTTAGAGAATTTTTGCTTCTTTCTGATTACCATTATTTTTCTCTTCACTGGCTGCTGCTTCTGGAGTAGTCAGTGTTGAGATCAGTGGTACAGACCCTTCTCTACTCCTCTCTTCCACCCCCAGTATTGTTTGTACATAGTTCCGTCTTAGCTTAGAACTTTCTCTGTTATAGTAATAACACATCAGGCACCTAGCTTTGCTTACCAAGCAAAAACACAGGAAAACTAGAAAGTTTCCATGAGTCTTTCCCAAAAAGAGCACAACCTTGATGATTTGAATATGCACAGCAGAATTTGTTTTCTATTCCTATTGTGTCTAAACCCAGGGTTTTGGTGCTAATGTCGTGGCCAAGATGTGGTCAGGATGCTCTAGTTTAAGAAATCATAAAATGTTTAAATTCCCCTTTTTTGTGCATTGAAATGCCCTCAATTAACTTTCATTTCCTAAGAATTAACCTAAAATAGATTTTCTGAATGCAAAAAACCTATTGAGAGCCACCTAATTTGTTGCTATGCTATCATATATGTGTATAAGTGTATGTATATGTGGGTATATTTATATACATACAACATACATATGTGACATGTAGTATTTTAAAGGCATTAAGGGAGCTCAAATATGCGTGGAAGTTGAATATCTTAATATATACTCGAGAGTCACTATCCTCTAATATTTTGTCTTCATTAGGCCTGTTTTAAAAGCTCTTCTTAATGTTTGTTGTTTTTATTTTACTTTATGGTTTTTGGATGAAAAATCATGTTTATAAAGTTCATACTAATTTGGGTCAAATTTATTTTTTTGCTAATTATGATGGGTGAATACATTTTCATTTTCTTTGTTTAGAGCATGTCTTTCCCTTTGGTTTTGTTTTTATAATGTTTTTATATTTAAAAGAACTTATCTTGCCTATCTCTAATAACATTTCTTCTCTAATTGCCTCAAAGGTTTAGAATTTGACAGATCTCAATGTGAAACAAACTACTCAGTTTTGTTTTGCTGATCAGCTTTTCCACCATAACCTAAGATTTTAATGTTTAGGTATTGATTTACCTTTCTGATGATCTATTCAAGTAAGCATTAGTAAATTTAAACACAAAGGAAAAGAGACCTAAATGACAGCTCAACCGCAAAGCAGTTGGCTTACAACCACTATATGAGTGAGAGAAACAAATACTTTAGATTGATGGTATAAGGAAACTAAAAAATTATATATTTGTATATAAATATAAAATGATATAAAAAAGTTATGTGAGCCTTAAATTTGCATACAATTTTTTTCTGCATTCAAAAGACCCCTGGGGTATAATTATTTTCCAGGCTGCTTTTATAAAATAATATTTTTCCTTTCCCAGAATGTTTAATACTATTTATAGATAACATATATATATAGCATATTTTTAATCTTCAAATTTATATCTCATTAATCTGATATAATTTTTAAGTAAAAAGTATTGCAGTGATTAAAAATCATTTTAATTTTGTAAAAATTAAAAATGTTTTTAGAGCTAACTTTCTAATCTGTGTTTTAAACCATGGATAGGAATCCACTGATTTTTTAAAAGCAATTTTAGAAATTTTTTATATGTGTATACATAATACATTTTAATGTATAATTAAGCAGTATTCTTAAGAAAAGGATATTTACATCATACATAAGAACTTAAATGTGTGCTTTTTTTCCTCTTTATAAATTTTATTTTAAAGCCTTTGCTGCAGTGAGAGTTGCTTAGGTTACTAACTTTTATGTTTCCTTGATGACTTTCAGATATAGCTATATTATGATTTTTCAACTGTGTATTAATTTTACTTTAGTTTCACCATTTTTCCCCTCTCTTTTCATCTGGTCTTTAGATTCTAATCTTAGTCGTCTTCCAAGTTTAGCTTCGGGGCTTCCACATTTAGCGCATTTTTTCAAAATTTGAATTTATTTAGCAAAGTCGTTATTCTTTAATCTTTATGTTTTCTAAGCACTGGCTAATGGTATGTTTTTGCAAAATTTCCCTTTCAAGGTCATATGCAAACACAGAGCTCTCCTTTTGCTCGGGGAAATATTTTTAGTGAGCCTCCAACTGAACTTCAGATTAAACAGCAGGAATTATACAAGAATTTTCTTCGTTTTCAGGTGAAATGCTTATTTGATCATGGTTTCAAAGTTTCATAAAAGTTTTAATAAACTTGCAAAGATTTTATCCACAAGATAAAGAATAAATTCTAAAATGCCATGCAGTTATCTAAAGTATCTAATTCATATCAGATAGAAATTATATTATTTAATTTATATTATTATACTGTTTTACTTATATATGAAAAAGGAATAAGGAGACATGTTAGGTATACCAGTTGACTTAATCTTTTTAAAATTTTGTTAAATCATTAAGTGTTAGAGAGTGCTGAAATTTCTAAAACTGAAACTCCTAAAATGTTCACCTATTAGGCATAAAATGAATCTTTCTAGATGTTTATGTGTTAATAGAAATAGTTTTTTTCTAAATGACTTTATATTCTTGACTCAGTTGTTTAGTTTGTAAGTAAATATTAAAAATACTCTCATATTTTGTATTTATTTGCTTCATTTATGTGTGTAAGCAAATTGCATTTAAAACACTAGAAATGCCCCGAGGAAGACACTTGAGCGTCAGGTGTTTATTAAGCACATGGATTTCTTGAACCTCTCATACCATGTCCACCCTTGGGGTGGAGCCTGAGGTGAATGAGACACCGGCTCATAGTGGGCTCGCAATATTTTCTCTTCTTACCATCCTCCCTTCCATACCCACTCTTACAACCCAGTGTCAGATTAATCTTTTGGCCAGGTTAATCTTCCTTTGATATAATTTCTCACGCTTTTCTTCATTTAAAATCTGTCAGTAGCTTTTCTAAATAAAATGTCCATATTCCTTAGTCGGACACTTAAGGCTATCCAGTCTGATCCCAGCCTCTTAAATTCTTCTTAAAGAGAGTCTATTCAAATATGCCATCTTTCTGATCCTAATTATTATGGACTCTTAAATAAGGCAGTGACATAATGGATGTGGTCTAAAGTATAATTGAGCTGGCAATACTGTTGACGTATTTTCGGTGGATTTAAAGGACTGGAAGCATGGGTATTTCACTAGAGTGGTGACTGTGGAAATGGATGAAAGACCTTTCTGAGGATTGGCAGAATGAATAGAGAATGAATTAATAGAGATTGGCAGAATGATACTGCAAGTGCAGTATCAGAGATCCTAATGATATTGGCTACTCGAGTTAGGTACAGCAGATTGAGGGTCCATAGAGTCACTTTCTGAACTTGTAGGACCCTCTGGTATATTGCCTGTAATGATAGCGAATCAAAATTATATATCAATAGTTCCAGCAAGTATTAACATGGTCTAGAGTAGAGAGACTTTGTTTTTGGGGGCTCCAAAATCACTGCAGATGGGACTGCAGCCATGAAATTAAAAGACACTTGCTGCTTGGAAGAAAAGCTATGACCCACCTAGACAGCATATTAAAAAGCAGAGACATTACTTTGCCAACAAAAGCCCATCTAGTGAAAGCTATGGATTTTCTAGTAGTCATGTATAGGTGCGAGAGTTGGACCATAAAGAAAGCTGAGCACTAACTCGAGAGAGTCCCTTGGACTGCAAGGAGATCCAACCAGTCCATCCTAAAGGAAATCAGTCCTGTATATTCATTGGAAGGACTGATGCTGAAACTGAAGCTCCAATACTTTGGCCACCTGATGTGAAGAACTGACTCATTGGAAAAGACCCTGATGCTGGGAAAGATTGAAGGCAGGAGGAGAAGGGGATGACAGAGGATGAGATAGTTGAATGGCATCACTGACTCAATGGACATGAATTTAAGCAAGCTCTGGGAGTTGGTGATAGACAGGGAAGCCTGGCATGCTGCAGGTCTTGGGGTCTCAAAGAGTTGGACGTGACTGACCGGCTGAACTGAACTGAGGGTAGAATTTAGGGAAAAATAAATAAATCTTGCCATTTTGTAGTCTTTTATTGTTTGTAAGATAGTTTTATATATAGTCTCTTATTAAACCCCACAACTCTCTGAGGAAGGTACTACTATTTTTAAGACCAAAAAAAGGCTGAGGCTCACCTGTAGTGGCAGAGCTAGCACGTTGACCCCAAGTCTCCTGACTTGAAGTATTATACCTAGAGATTCCACACTCTCTGGTGTCTTTCTTCTGGGAAAAAACTACAAGTAGTGTGGGAAAGTTTGACTTACTAGTTTCAGAATAAGTTCAACCTTCAGTTCTCCCACCCTAAAAAATGTGTGTATGTATTTTTCTTTTTATGTATTTCTATGTATTTTTCTTTTAGCAGCCTGTTAAAAACTGCTTTTCCCCCAAACGAAATCTATTCCAGCGCTCCAAGAAAATGTAAAATAGCTAAATGGTATTTATTAATATCAACAATATAGCGTCAGTCAAAAAGAATCCCCAAACTTAAGTGTTAAAAGAAATGTTGTAAAATGTTCAGATGTGTGCACAAAGATACAAAAGAAGCCTTAGCTCCATGTCTGCATAAATAAATTTTAACACTAAAAAGTTATACCATTAGTTTTAGTGCAGCAAAAGTCTTCATGTGCTTCAAATTTAGTGAATAATACATGTGAGTGTTTAGATGTCATTTTAAACTGCAGCTTTAAAAATAATTAACAAGTTTAATAAAATATTTGCAGGACCATTGAACTACTTTTGTATTATATGGTTTGAAAACCATTGACCTGAGCAATAACTGTTCTCTTTCTGTTGAACAGCTGTGTGGCAATTTTGTTGGAATGATATTTCTGTGGATTCATTAAGTGTGAGATCCATTTATGATTGTGACCCATTAATGGAGAAGAGACCTAGTGATTGTGATTATTTTTTTCATGGAGGAGAAAAAGGGAACTGAGTGTTAAATGTGTGGTTTTATTGTATGGTTCATGAATGATGTTTTCTTTAGGGCTGTTGTAGTTGAGGAGGTGATTACATACACACCACTTAGTCCTAAATATTAGGACTGTACATATTTAAAAGGGTTGTGATAAATGTTGGAAATGCCCTAGCATGTAAAGTCATGGCATAGGTAAGAAGACTGCAGTTCTTACAGCTCAAAAGTTTGACAGCACTAAATATAGCAACCTTGAGACTAGTGGAAATGCAGACAAGAACTCTTAAAATATTGTGAATAGTCATGATCAATATACTTAAGAGGGATAAAAATTTATTGATATCCTTAAACCAGCACCATGAATCCTCAGGTCCCAGGCTGTCATTCTTCTCTGTCTCATTCATAGAGGATATAGACTATCTCTTAGAGTCTTCTTCCTGTCACATCTTAGACCTTGCCTTATCATATTTGCCTAGAATACTCAACACTGCAGGTTTCAGGTGGCATTCAAACAAAATTATGAATCGTTGTAGCTGACATCTTCATACACCTTACATCTTGTCATTAGAAAGGAAATAAGAAAGGCTATTCTAGGGAAGGGATTTCTACTTAAAGAATGGTTGCTAAAACATTTCACTGCTGTTTCAGGATACTAATCACAAGGAACTTTGAGACATAGTAGTAGTAGTCATTATAAAATAATATAATCATGAATTACTAAGTATTGGACCTTCTACATAGGAACTTTTATGTTTTTTACATACATATTTTCATTTCAGTCTTTGAGCACTACTTTGAGATACAGACATTAGTAACTCTTTTTACCAGATGACAAAACTGAACCAGAAAGTTTCATAAGGTCTGTGCAAGCTGGAATTTTACTTAGAGCTCTTATCATTATATCATGTGGCCTCTCTAATACAATACAGGAAACTGAAAAATTTTTGGAACTTACTTTTACTTACAAAAGCAGGATATAAAGGTTGAATTCATAGGATAATAGGGTAAATTAAGTGATCGTCTAACTTTTCAGTAGTTTCACAAAGTAATAACTAGGTTTAATTCTTTAGATTGAGGAAAAGAAGCAAAGAGAAGAAGCAGAGCGAGAGAGATTAAGAATTGCTGAAGAAAAAGAAGAAAAACGGCTTGCAGAACAGAGAGCTCGAATCCAGCAAGAGTATGAAGAGGAGCAGGAAAAGAAAAGGGAGAAAGAGGAGGAGGTGCATTTTTTTCCCTACTCTCTTTTTCTGCTTAGTCTGAGAGTGAACTCCTTACTTTGACTTGAAAAGATACTCATTACTCACAAAGGAGAACAGTCTTGGAGTACATTTAGAAAATATCAGATCAATGTGCATTTGTTACATGTTATTTTATAAAAATGAAATACTAAATTAAAAGAGATAAATGATGACTTTTTTTACAGCCAAAAAATAGTTTAGACTGACTAGCATGTTGTAATATTTTATATGCCTAATATTTTATTGTTAAGCAGACCAGTATGTCATCTATGGGCTTCCTTGATGACTCAGCAGTAAAGAATCCACCTGCAGTGCAGGAGACACAGGTTTGATCCCTGGGTTGAGAAGGTCCCCTGGAGGAGGAAATGGCAACCCACTCTAGTACTCTTGCCTGGAAAATCCCATGGACAGAGGAGCCTGGTGGGCTACAGTCCAAAGGATCACAAAGAATCAGACACAACTGAGCGACTGAGCACATGTCATCTATATCCTCTGTTTTATCTCTTTATTTCACACAAATATGAATGGAATGTGTGTATGGAGTGTGTGTTTTTTCTTTATTTTAAAGCAAAGACTGAAAAATGAAGAGCTTATTAGGTTAGCTGAAGAAAGACGAAAAGAAGCAGAAAGAAAGAAGAAAGAAGAAGAAGAGAAACATAACCTACAACTTCAGCACTACTATGAAAGAGAAAACATGATTGGGGAAGATACAAAGGTAAGTTTCAGACAAAAATGCCTGTGGAACCCATTGTTGAACACATTCTCCCTGTAAAAGTGGAGTGGTCAGCAAAAAGGAGAGATCAGAGGAGGTGCTTTTGTCTCTCCTTTTGTCATAGTGCTTTTCTGGGTGCGGTGCACTCAACTTCCTGTACTAGATGATATCACTGTGCTTTGTTGTGTTTTCCCTGCTGTGAACAGAGTAGGTTCTTTTTTATTATTATTAATTTATTTACTTTAGTTGGAGACTAATTACTTTACAATATTGTAGTGGTTTTTGCCATACATTGACATGAATCAGCCATGGGTGTACATGTGTTCCCCATCCTAAACCCCCCCTCCCACCTCCCTCCCCATCCCATCCCTCTGGGTCATCCCATTGCACCAGCCCTGAGCACTGGTCTCATGCATCAAACCTGGACTGGTGTTCTGTTTCACATATGATAATATACATGTTTCAATGCTATTCTCTCAGATCTTCCCACCCTCACCTACTCCTTCAGAGTCCAAAAGACTGTTCTATGCATCTGTGTCTCTTTCTGTCTTGCATATAGAGTTATCATTACCACCTTTCAAATTCCATATATACACTTTAGTATACTGTATTGTTGTTTTTCTTTCTGGCTTACTTCACTCTTTATAATGGGCTCTAGTTTCATCCACCTCATTAGAACTGATTCAAATGTATTCTTTTTAATGGCTGAGTAATATTCCATCGTGTATATGTACCACAGCTTCCTTATCCATTCCTCTGCTGATGGACATCTAGGTTGCTTCCATGTCCTAGCTGTTATAAACAGTGCTGTGATGAACATTGGGGTACACGTGTCTCTTTCAGTTCTGGTTTCCTCGGTGTGTATGCCCAGCAGTAGGATTGCTGGGTCATATGGCAGAGTTGCAGGATATAAAATTAACACACAGAAATCCCTTGCATTCCTATACACTAACAATGAGAAAACAGAGAAATTAAGGAAACAATACCATTCACCGTTGCAACAAAAGAATAAAATACTTAGGAATATATCTACCTAAAAAAAATACACAAAAGGCCTATATAGAGAAAACTATAAAACACTGATGAAAGAAATCAAAGAGGACACAGATAGATGGAGAAATATACCATGTTCGTGGATTGGAAGAATCAATATAGTGAATATGAGTATACTACCCAAAGCAATCTACGGATTCAGTGCAATCCCTATTAAGCTACCAATGGTATTTTTCACAGAACTAGAACAAATAATTTCACAATTTGTCTGGAAATACAAAAAACCTCGAACAGCCAAAGCAGTCTTGAGAAAGAAGAATGAAACTGGAGGAAATAACCTGCCTGACTTCAGGCTCTACTACAAAGCCACAGTCATCAAGACAGTATGGTACTGGCACAAAGACAGAAATATAGATCAATGGAACAAAATAGAAAGCCCTGAGATAAATCCACATACCTATGGACACCTTATTTTCGACAAAGGAGGCAAGAATATACAATGGAGAAAAGACAATCTCTTTAACAAGTGGTGCTGGAAAAACTGATCAACCACTTGTAAAAGAATGAAACAAGAACACTTTCTAACACCATACACAAAAATAAACTCAAAATGGATTAAAGGTCTAAATGTAAGACCAGAAACTATAAAACTCCTAGAGGAAAACATAGGCAAAACACTCTATGACATAAATCACAGCAGGATCCTCTATGACCCGCCTCCCAGAATACTGGAAATAAAAGCAAAAATAAACAAATGGGACCTAATTAAACTTAAAAGCTTTTGCACAACAAACGAAACTATAAGCAAGGTGAAAAGACAGCCTTTAGAGTGGGAGAAAATAATAGTAAACGAAGCAACGGACAAAGAATTAATCTCAAAAATATACAAGCAACTCCTGCAGCTGAATTCCAGAAAAATAAATGACCCAATCAAAAAATGGGCCAAAGAACTAAACAGAGTAGGTTCTTAGTCTTGGTTCCCATGGTCAGTAGACCAGCACCCTAGGAACTGTTCCTGATAAGACTGAAAGTGTTTGGAAACTTTGTAGCAATTTGTCATTATAACTTTATGTCTGTTGAATCTGTAAAAAAAAAAAAAGTTTGGTTTGGATTTTGTAACATCTGTTAAAAGTTTTTATTTAGCTAGTACAGTTGATCCTTGAACCAGGGTTAAGCCCAGGGGTCAATCCATGTGTGTATAATTGATAATTGGCCTTCCATACTTGCAGTTCTTACATGTCTGTGTAATCAGCCCACCACTGCCTGTAGTACTGCAGCATTGGATACAGAAAAATATCTCTGTGGAAGGGACCTGTGCGGTTCAAACCTGCATTGTTCAAGGATCAACTATAATTCATTCTTACTCTTTTACACGTCTGTCCATGATGGACTGAAAATTAAAAAAGAAACTTGTGGCTCACTGCAGATTGATTTGAAGTCCATGTTTCTGAGATGGGGGTTGATTCACCCTTAGGTGCGTGAATCAAAGTTATTAGACAGGTGTTTTCTCTCTAGAAAATCAGTTGGCCCTTATGAAAATCCAGTTCATATCTTTGCTTATATTTCAAAGCTATATTTAAAATTTAGTATGTACAGTATCACTTGTTTAGTCACTGTCATGTCCATCTGTTTTGCAACCTGGTGGACTGTAGCCCACAGACTCCTCTGTCCATGGGATTTCCCAGGCAAGAATGCTGGAGTGGGTTTCCATTTCCTTCTCCAGGGGATCTTCCTGACCCATGAATCGAACCCACATCTCCTGCGTTGGCAGGTGGATTCTTACCACTGAGCCCATGGTATCACTAGGGACTTAATAAAAATGCGTCTTCCTGGTCTCATCTACAGTGTAGCTGATTTGTTGTTGTTGTTCAGTCATTAAGTCGTGTCCAACTCTTCGACACTATGGACTGCAGCACACCAGGCTTCCCTCTCCTTCACTGTCTCCCGGAGTTTGCGCAAACTCTTGTCCATTGAGTCGGTGATGCCATCCAAGCATCTCATCCTCTGTCTCCTCCTTCTCCTCCTGCCCTCAGTCTTTCTCAGCAGTGTCTGATTTACCAAGTGTGATTTAGTAACCCATAGGGGTTTGGATGCAGTTGGCTTGTGAACCATACCTTGAAAAACCCCATATCTTGTAGGTTTAGCCCAATTCAATTTTTAAAATATTGTTTTCAGAAATTTAGATTTATGCAGACATTATTTCTTCTAAGTAGAATTGACAAAAAGATTGCTATCAACCAGTGTGCTGCTCTGGTGTATTTATGGTGTGTTTTGGTCCATTGTTCAATATGTAATCTTCTGTAGAAAACATGAACCATTTCTGACTGGTGCAAATACACTCTTTGGATTTCTCACCCCCAGGTTTTTTTGTTTTTTTTTTTTCCCCAGGTTTTATGGTGATAGAAATAAGTATTCACAATTTGAATTTGCTGAAATGTTGTTTAAAGGGGAATCTATAAGTCAGATCTATATTTTTGTTTGTTTTATTTTCAGTGTTCTAGGAACATTAGGCTCATATCCTTCATTCTTAAGATATATAATTGGATATGTATTTTCTCAGCCTTTAAAAATTTATCAGTCAAATGTCATATCATTCACATTTTTAATTGACAAAGTTTGTTTTTTAGAGCCATGTTTAGTTTATAGCAAAATTGAATGGAAAGCAGAGAATATTTTATTGTAAAATTGATTATTTGAAAATGAAAGTTGTTTCTCATAGTTCTGCTTCTGCCACTTATTACACCTAAAAAAAATGCTTAGGGATATGCAATTTTATGACTGTTTTACAGTTTAGTTGTGATGTATCAAAGTTTTAGAGCAGCTTTGTTCCTTTTAATGCATTTTACTCTCAATTTTGAAATTATCATTGTTAGCTGATATTTTTTAATTTATGTAGGCCTAAAATATATGTCTACTCTTTTAGTTTTTACTTTTTTACCTGCATTTTTAATTTTTAGTCTGTATATTTTAATTTGAAATTTGTTTTTTTATCCTAATCTGAGTTATAATCTCCTTAATGAGATATTGAATCCATTTATGTTTATCATAGCCAACATATTTGATCATATTAATTGAATTTCTGACTTTTTTTTTTTGTTTTTGCTTCCTTGACAGTTAATTGTTTGTTATGCTTTCTTTGCTTCATTCTCTGCAGTCCTTTAAAAGGTTTAATTTGTTGCTATACTTCTGCTTGTGGTCACCTAGAGTTTCTTTTTAAACTTTGTCTCTCATATGTTTCTAATTGTGTTAGTCACTAGTGAAAGTAATATTTGATTTTGTACTATGGAGAATGAACAATTTAGCATCCACCTTTATAAATACACATTTATATTTTTACCCAGACAATCATTATTGCATTTTGTTGGGAGTTTTTGTGTTTCCAGTATTTTTATTTTAATATGAAGTTGGGAGCTATTAGTTTTATTACACTGTGACCTGAAACCCTGTTTTCTTCTCTCCTGGAGATGCAGAGTTCTGCCCTGATCCGTCATGTTCCTGGTGACAAGGGAATCTAGATTTTAGAGACTGATTTATATCATTTTCCCAGAAAGGGTTTTTGTTTCTTTTTTGTTTTATCCTATTTCTTTTTATTATTAAGACAGTTTTTTACTTAGGCTATATTTTCTTGTTTTTGCTGCTGTCCCAATATCTGGTATGCTATTGCTTTACTTCAGTTTGTTGAATTTTTTAATCCTAATCTGATAGTCATATTCTTTAATAAGGGTATATAAATCCATTTGTTTTGTCCTAACCAATATATTTGATCTTATACAGTTGAATTTCTGACTTCTTGGGTAGATATGTTTTTTAATGGAAGGTAGTTGATTTACAATATTAATATATTGGTTTTGAGTGCACAACATAGCGATCTAATATTTTTATAGATTTTTTGGTAAATATTTTATTAAAGCAATGGTAGTCCAAACCTCTTTGGTGGTCTTGTTAACTATTAGAGGTGTGTATGTTTGCATATGTATATGTATACGTGTGTGTGTGTGTATGCACACACATACACGTTGGGGTATGTGTATACACACATAGACATATGTTGGGGAGTATGTGTGTATATGCATATATATATATATATATATATGTATATATATATATTTCCCACCCCCGGCCCCCCTCCACATCAGCACTTGAGACAGCCTTCTCCTGTAGTTCCTGCTCTTCAGAATAAGATTGCAAGCAGACTCCAAAGACCTCCTTCAGTTGACAGCATTATAACTTCCTTTACTCAGGTATATGCTTTTTCTTTTGATTTGTTCATCTAAGATTAAGGGGATTGAATGAGATTTTCCTATTCATCTTAATTGGCTAGATTACTTTTTTCAGATCTGAAACATAGGTGATGTCTACATTAATTTTTCTGTTTCTTCAGTTGTAAATGATAAAATTTTGGTGCCCCAAAGTTTAAATTCTTTTGACAGCTCATAATTTAGCATGTAGCTCTTGTCCAGGTCCCTCAGGAAGACTTTTTCTTTGATAATATATCTACTAGCTAGTTGTGGAGAAGGAAATGGCAACTCCAGTATTCTTGCTAGAGAATCCCAGGGACAGAGGAGCCTGGTGGGCTGCCGTCTATGGGGTCGCACAGAGTCGGACATGACTAAAGCACCTTAGCATGCATGCGTTGGAAAAGGAAATGGCAACCCACTCCAGTATTCTTGCCTGGAGAATCCCAGGGACAGAGGAGCCTGGTGGGCTGCCGTCTGTGGGGTCGCACAGAGTCAAACACGACTGATGCGACTTAGCAGCAGCAGCAGCAGCAGCTAGTTGTAGTTACACTAATAAAGTCCCTCGTACTTTAGACTGAATTACAGTTAAAAGACAGCCAGGAAAATGTTCCAGAAAGGGTTGATCCTTGAGTTGACTCTTGAAGAGTGAGTAGGAATTTGCCAAAAAGAGGATGAGGAAGAGCAACTTCCAGCACATGCAGAATCTTGGAGGGAACTGTAAGCCACGTGGCAGCATGGAGAATACATAGTTTGGTCTGGCCTGATAATGCCTGACTGTGAAGTAGGGGAGGTGAAGGTTGGAACATATGCAGGGTGTTGTATGGAGTGCTAGGGGGCTTGACTTCATTCTGTAGGCCAGCGGATACCAAAGAGGCCAATTACTAGAATAGACAAAGAAATGTATTAGAATGTCTTCCTCAACTCCACCCTCTGTAGTTCTGATTTAGTAGGTCTGTGGTCATGTATGGTGTTCATGTAATGTTTTAAGTAGGAAAATAACATGGCCGTGTTTGTCTTGCATAATGTTCTCTCAGGCAGTGGTATGGAGATGCATCATGGAGGTGGAGCAAGACTGTAAAGTTAAGATGCTTTTGCAGAAGTCCAGATGTGATTTTGAGGACCTAAACAATGGCAGTGACATTAAGAATTGAGAAAGGGTGACAACTTCAAGATATGTTTATGAAACACAGATAGTGTTATACTGACTGTGTGTGGTGGGTCGGAGTCAATGACAACTTTATATAGAGTAGGCGGTTGAAAATACAGGTCTTGGCCGAGGAAGGAGCTCTGCACTGGGTTTGTAGTTTGGAAACTACTAACGTTACTGCCTAAGTAGTACGATTGTCTCGTGTTGTTCAGGGGAAGTAGAGGGCTGAGGATCTAACAGTAGAGAATTACCACCACTTAGAGCAAGGAATGGCAACCCACTCCAGTACTCTTGCCTTGAAAGTCCCATGGACGGAGGAGCCTGGTAGGCTTCAGTCCACAGGGTCGCTGAGAGTCAGACACGACTGAGCAACTTCACTTTCCCTTTTCATTTTCATGCATTGGAGAAGGAAATGGCAACCCACTCCAGTGTTCTTGCCTGGAGAATCCCAGGGACGGGGGAGCCTGTGGGCTGCCGTCTATGGGGTCGCACAGAGTCAGACACGACTGAAGTGACTTAGCAGCAGCAGCAGAGCAAGGAAATAAAGTGTCAGTGATAGTAGTTGCTACATGGGCAAGTAAAGTAAGGGCTTAAAATGCCCATAGAATGCATCGCTGAGGGATCACTTGGTAGGAGATGCAAAGGCAGTGGCTGTGAGATGAGGAGTGAATGGGAATAAGGAAGCAGGCGCCATACTACTGCACATACTCTTTTTTTTTTTTTTTTTAAAGAAGAATAGCTGTGAAGGAAGAGAATGGATGATGGATAGTGAGTGATGAAGGGTGAGGTTAGTTTTTTAAGCACAGACTGATAGAAAGGTGGTAGAGAAAGAAGAGTAAGGGATGGAGGAGGTGGGGGTCACTTGTCAGATACAGAACACGGGTGAAAGTACTGTCTTTGGCTGGGACATGGCCTCTCCCATTGTAGTGGGAAGAAAAAAACAGATGTAGGTAAGTTTATAGATAGATTGGTTGGGAATCTGGTTTCTCTTATGTATTTTTTTTTTTAATTCCTCTTTTAAAGCTTCTGAGTAGGGAAGACATATACTGAATTTATCTTTGTTGTGATTGTTAAACAGGACAGTTCCATGTCCATGGCACAGTCTCCTCCGGTACCTGCCAGGAAAAACCAGCTTCGTGCAGAAGGTAGAGCTATTAAACCTATAATCTAGATTGTTTCTTTTTTTCTAACTTTTTCTTGTTCTGAAAAATAAGAATCACAGAATATTGCAAAATAGTATAGAGGGGTGCTGTGCACCCTCCCTGTAGCTTCCTTCAGTGGTGCAATATCACAACCAGGAAATTGGCATTGGCATGCTGTATGGACCTGCGTCTAGTTTCACTTACACTAATTTATGTGTTTGTGTATGTAGTTCTGTGCATTTTTATCATGTGTAAATTGTGTAACTACCACACAATCAAGGTTACAGAACTGTCCATCATCGCAAAGGAACTCCATTGTGCTGCACCTTAATAGGGGAAGGTACTCTCTCCCTCCCCTCAAGAATGTTTCTAAATGTTTGAAAATCTTGTATTATCAGAAGTGTGTTTGTGGGTCTTAATAATTTCATACAATGCATCTATATATAAAGCCTTAAAAATAACTTTCCATAAAAATATAACTGAGCATTTTAGGTTTATGATAAGTCAGGTTATGTTTAGTGTTTAACCTTTTATTCATGTACCTCTCTTATTTTTCACTTATTGATGGGAATTTTCAGAGGAGAAAAAAAATGTAATTATGGAATTATCAGAAATGAGAAAACAGCTTCGTAGTGAAGAGCGACGTCTTCAGGGGCGGTTACTACACATTGACAGTGATGACGACGTTCGTATAAGGCAAGTTCTGAATTCCATATTTTTGTCTGTTCTTGTATTCTTTTCTGTCAGAATTAGGAATCAGAATCTGTCCAGTAATTCTACAGTTTTGAAACAGGATTAATTATCATAAACCCACATCTATTAGAATTTTGCAAGCTTGAAAAAGGTTTTTGTTTTTTTTTTTTGAAAAAGGTTTTTAATGGATTATTGGTGAAATTGTAATGATTGAAAATAGCTACACCACCCCCCCCCCCACCGCCCCCGACACACACAGAAGAAATAAGCTAAATAATTATAGTCTAGTGGAGGGACTCACAAGGTGGTGCTACTGGTAAAGAATTGGCCTGCCAGTGCAGGAGACGCAGGAGACACAGGTTCGATCCTTGGGTCAGGAAGATCCCCTGGAGTAGGAAATGGCAACCCACTCTAGTATTCTTGCCTGGGAAACCCATGCACAGAGGAGCCTGGCGGGCTGTGGTCCATGGGGTCACAAAGAGTCAGACATGACTGAGCACATTTCACAAGCAACAAGCAAGGGAGGGACTCAGTACAACTAATAGAAAATAATGTGTGATTTCTTTAGTCTATTTGTGTTTGTACTATATGGTATATTTTCTTTTCTTTTTTTGGCACAAGAGCTCTTTCTTTAATTAGCTAATATGCTATTTAATTCATATTCTTGAATTTTATGTAGATAAAGTTACCTTCATAAAATGTTTCATTACAGTTGTGAAATCTATTCACTGTGAAAATATGGGATATTTAATGAGTATTGATTTAACCGAATATAAAATATTTAAGTTGAGCGTTTTAATTGTCCCTCTGTACTGCCAGTAATGTATTTATGGCAGTGGTGATGACAGTGGTAGTATTGATAGGAGGAAGAAAGAAAAGAAAGAAAGAAGTAGGACTTTCTTTCAAGAGTATTATCCCTAACCATGACATTTTTAATAGGATTAGACAGTGAAAAATCAGTAGTAGAAACAGGCCATTCTTCAAGCTCTGTCTTTAGGATGGATTGTCTCACTACAGAGAAATCACTGCATGAAAAATAATTGACTAATTTAGGACTCAGATGGATTCAGAAGTTGCTTCATAAGCTAATCTAGATGATAAGGAAGTCCAAGATAGGAAAGTGATAGTTGAAGAAGACATAGACTAGACAATTTTAAAACAATCTACTTACCTCCCCTTTTTGGTCTTCTGAAAAGTCAGGCATAGAAACTTGGTCCTTGAAGGGAAAATAATAATAGCAGAAAACTTCAGAGATGGAATAACCAAAGACAGTTACTTTTTAAAACTGTTTTTTTAATATTTTCCTTCAGCATTGTATTGTTTCCTGAAATACGTATGTTCCAGCAAAATAGCTTACAGACTACCAAAGACTTCTGATCATTTTTGGCAAAAGGCCTCAGAAGTTTTCTAAAGCAATCTTCTTCAAACTGTAGGTTGCAGTCTTTTAGTAGCTTGTAAAATCAACGCAAGTGGGCAACTACCACATTTTCTTTGAAGAGTGTTTATCTGAAAAAGGGAGTATTTTGGCATAATTTTTTTTTTATATGGAACACTTCACGAATTTGCATGTCATCCTTGCGCAGGGGCCATGCTAATCTTCTCTGTATTGTTCCAATATTAGTATATATGCTGCCGAAGCAAGCACTTGGCATAATTTTTGATCATAGGAAAGTTGCAAACATAGTTTCTATAGACCCTTCACCCAGTTCTCCCTGTTGTTAACATCTTACATTCACAGGATGTTTGTCACAACTAAGAAGCTGACATTGGAATATTAACCACAACCTAAATTCCGGACTTTATGGATTTCTCCAGTTCTCCTATCAGTGTCTTCTTTCTGTTCCAGGATTTAGTCAGTACAGGGCACCACATTGCATTTAGTTGTCATGTCTCCTAGTCTCCTCTGATCCAGGACAGTTTTTCAGTCTTTCTTTGTATTTTTATGACTATGACAGCCTAGGAAGATATTGGCTGGCTGTCCTATAGAATGTCCCCCAGTCTACATTTGTCTGATGTTTTCTCATGATTAGGCCAGGGTTAAGGGGTTTTGGAAAGAATAACAGAGGGTAGCCTTCTCATAAGATTGTATCAGGGGGTACAAGATGTGCATATGATGGAACCACTAAGTTTAGCACACTCTGGAACCACCACTAAGTTTAGCACACTCGCAAGAATTGAGAGGTGGTGGGAATAAGCTTCATCTCCTGGAGAGGGTGTTATCTATGTATATTTAGAATTCTTCTGCTAGAATCCTTCTGTAAGAAAGAATGTTCCTTCTCCCTTTGTTTAGTTATCCAACCAGTTACTTATATCACTGTTGTTTCATGTATATTTATTTTGTACTTTTTGTATCATCCAGTGTTATTTGTGTTGTTGTTTAAGTTGTTGCAGCTTTGGCTACTGAGAGGTCTTTCCTGTTGGCTCCTGTGTCTCTTTGACATGTCCCATCCTTTTGTTTTTTGAGCACTTTTTTACTCTGTTGCTGCAGGAGGCTCCAGGCTCCTCTTGTATATTCCTTACCCCTGCCCTGGAATCAGCCATTTCTCCAAGGAGTCCTGGTTCCTCTTGGAGAACTGTGTCTATAAACCAGGCTCTTGGTGGACATAGCTACATAATATACATATGTATATATACTAAGTCATAAACATCTGTTATCGTTACTGTGTCTATCAATTTGCATATGCATTCAATTATACTGATATTTATGACTGTAGTCCAGGATATGGTAGGATTTTAATGTAGCATGTTAACCTGCATAATTATACTTCACTTAGATTTTTGTCAGCATTCTCTAGGCGTGTTCTGGCTAAGTAAACAAGGTGAGGAAATGTCAAGGTATAGACTGGCTAGGTAATGGAATGTTAACCCAAGGTGGTCATTTTCAACAAAGAATTCTTCTGTCAACTACTTCTAAGTAATAGGTCAGTATTGTTTTTCTATATTTACTTTCAAGATGTTATAAATGCCTTAACTTGCAACTTTCCATATTCCAGACATGCATATTCAATTAAATGTAATGGATTATTGACATTGTATTTATTTTCATTCATAAACTGAAGACCATATGTACTCTTTTTGGCAAACCAGTATAAGAAAGAGAAACCAGGAAGCTTTTCAGTTTTTTTACTTGCAAATCTTGCATAATAATTTCTACCCCATGAGATTCTAGTGAAGAATAAATAAATGTATGTATTGGAAAGTACCTTGTAAATTCTGTGTGCTAACTTAAGTTAGATAATATATGTTAGAATTGCCATCATTTAGCAAGAATTGGTTAAATATATTTTACTTTGGTGTAGTTTTCACTTTTCACTGTGTATTGTGATCAGAGACATCTTAGTGTTGGTTCTTTATTCCAGTTTTATAAATAGTTTCACAGAATCTCTTATTTGTTAATTAATTCACCATATTATTGAGTTCCTCAGCTACGTTAGGCACAGATGATGCAGTCAAACTTACAGTAAGTAGCAGAGCTGGTCTTTGAATCTTGATTTCTTTGTCCAAAAACTACTGTTGGTACTACATGAACATTTTAAGGTAAAGCTAACTCATTCTATTCTTCCAATAAGATACTTTGCCTCCAAGCATTTTGAAAGATTACAGTGACCTTATAAATAACATTTTAATACAGGGAATTGAAATAACAGCTACTAGAATAAATTTTTATAATATACTGTAGTGAAAGATGCCAAATTTCTTGTATAGGGAGTTAAATGTCAACTCAGATTTTCTTCCCATAAAAATGCCTTTATCATAATTTGTTATTATCTACAGGAAAAGAGAAAGTTCCATGGATGTATTTGATATGGCCAGACATCGGTTACAAGCTCCCGTCAGAAGACCGTCACCTAAGAGCTTAGACTCTGCTTCTTCTCAGAATATTCATGACTTTAAGGAGCTGAAAGATAGAGGTAAGAATGCTGCTATTTTAAAGGTAGAGCCAGAGTGTTCTACCCATATTCAAGGGTCTTTAAAGACATTTGTATCCTTTTTCTCAAGTAAAGCTTCATTTATGGTATCTATTTTAAGTGATAATGAAATAAAACTTCTGTATTACTCTAGTTCTTCAGTTTACCAGTCTGGTAGGTAGAGCTTTGGTGTGGCTATTTTCTTTTGCAGGGCATACAGCTCTTAAAGTCACAGGAGTGGATTAGATCAGTGACATAGTGTGAAGAGTGGCACCTGGCATTTAGTGGAGGATGGACAGCAAGATGAGCTTAGGAAAGAGAGGAAGAAGAAGTCAGTGATTGGAGGAAAAGCAGGAGAATGTCAATTCTGAAACTGAGGGAACAGAGTCTGCCAGGGAGGACAGTTGTGTAAAATGAATATTGGAAGGTGTCAGTCACATCGTAGGTCACTGGTGACCTCAAATAGATCTTTTTTTGGTGGAATTATTGGATCAGAAGCCAATTACCTTTGGAATGAGGATTGAATAATTAGGAAGCATGGTGTTGGAGGCAATAAGCATAAGAACCCTTGGAAGAAGCATGGCTGGGAAGAGGGGATCACAGGGTCTGGAGTTGGAGGAACTTGTTAGGATGCTGATGTGAAAGCTGTTAGAGAAGTAAGAGGCTTACAGTATAAGGGAGGGAGGAAATGACTGCTGAAGAGAGCATTCTTCTCTCTCCCTCTCCCTGAGCAGCAGAGGAAATGAAGGATTGTTGAAAGAAGGGAGTAAAAAGATTTGATGCAGCCACTTAGGAGGAGGAGAGAAAGCTAATTAGGGGAGTTGGTTTGCCAGGGTAACAAAAGCCTGGGAGACTGAAAATGTGTAGGGGAACCAGAATGGGTTATATGTGATTTTTATTCAGCAGCACTCTCAGAGCAGCCTTTGGAGCAGAGGAGGCAGGCTGTTGGATGGTGGTCATATGACCTATACCAGATGAGTTTACTTCTGTTTCTCATTTTAAAAGTAGTATCTATTTTAGAAGTTTTGAACATTTAGAAAGAGAGGGAAACATCTCTTTACTCAAATCACCTAAATATAAAAACATTTGATATTTGGTATATTTACTAGTCTTTCTGAGCTTAATTAAAATGAAAGATAAAAGCTAGATGTAATTATGTTATTCAGTTTTATTTTCCACTTAGATATACACTTCATCAATTACATATACCATAGTTTTGTTTTTATGCTATCATTTATTGATTACTTATTATATGCCAGATGTTATATTAATCCAGTAGGTCTTAGAATTTGGTCAGGGGACTTTTTGAGGTCAAAACTATTTTTATTATAAACTAAGACATTATTTGTCCTTTTAATTTTTATTCTTTCCTGTGTATATAGGTTTTTGAGAAGTTATATGGCATGTGATAACTTCATTGCTCTGAAGCTAATAGAATGTGTTTTTGTATTTTCATGTTTTAAAAGTTTCTTAGTTTTAATTTCTAATGTGATGTATGGGACAGTGGTGAATAAAACTTCTTTGGGGTCCTTAATTTTTAAGAAGGTAAGGAGGTCTTGAAAATAATAAAGTTAAAACCATAAAATCGAGGCATTCATTTCCCTGTTACCACAACTAGTCCTCATTCATCATATGACTTAGTTGTTAGTGTCTCTTGTTTTTACAGAGAGGAAACAGTCTGGAAGTGGGGAAGTCAGGTGAAGCCAAGTCCATGTGTCCAGAGCCTCTTCTGTTAACTTTGCTCTTAATCATTTTCTAACTCTTAGATATTCAGCATGTTCCCATTTTCCACTGCTGTTATGGAATAAGGTCTGGCTGGCTGCTTGTTGCTTAAAAAGTCAATACTTGTAAAAGTTGGTAGGAAGGAAAGTTGTTTTCAATCAGAACTCTGACAGTCTAGGGAAATGGTAGACTCAGTGTCCCCCTCAAAACCATCTCTGAAGATTCTGCTGGACCATGAAAGTTCTTAAATGGAAGAAGGGAAGTAATCTCAGTTAATCCAGTGAGATGGGGGTCAGAGTCTTTGCCCTCCCCCATTGCGTGCAGGCTTGTGGACTCCTGATCTTTCTTTAGATGCTATCTGATTCACACTGTTTGTTCATGAGATTACTGAAGGGGAAGCTAGGGAAGAGATATGGTCATCTGTTAATCACCTGTTCTTCATTTCTACTTTGGATATATGGAAAGAGTCAACAAATTAGGCAGGGTATTGCGTGATCAGAAGATTTGAAAGGTGTGCTAGGGCTTGAGGTAAGTAGAGCTTGGGATGCCTGGTTTAAGGTTAGTGACAAGACAAAGAGACCTCCTGCAGAGAATTCTTTCCTGCCCAAAGCTGCTTACAACCCCCCCCCCCGCCCCCATCAGAACATCTTTCTGTGGGATCGTGTGTGAAGGTCCATTTTCTATAACTTCATGCTGACACAGGATGCTGTATTAGAGATGTTGACATGCTCTGTAGCATCTCTCTGCTGGCAGTCATAGTTGCCCATTTATATATATGGGCAGAACAAGCTACAACTATTTTGATGCACACAAAGATATTGATTAGTATGAGCAGAAGTGTTAATCCCATTCTCTCGAGGCCAGTTCTTGGAATTGTCCTAGTCATAAATTCAGTACTGCTCAAGATGGAGCAGTTTATGTCGTGGTTGCAGTCCAGTCATCATGCACTTTCCCTCTGATGGGAGTTATGAGTATCTGTAGAACAACTCAGGAATTGCAGCAGACACAAATCCGGAACTCTGTTGTTCTAATCATTAGCTGCTTGAGCCTGCTTTTTGGTGACTCACGGAGGCCTGGGAGATTTCAGCCTTTCTATAAACAAGGGGGTGGGGGGTGGGGCACAGGATTCTGCTTGACTCTTCTATGGGTTAAAAAACTTTTTAAATGTGTGAACTATATCTTTATTCTCAAGATTTAAAAATTAAGGTTTAATATTTTCATTCTTATCAGTTGATATTCTTGAACTTGTGCCATAGGTGAATTCTTAAACTGTCATTTCCTCCAGAAATGACGTCCTTCTTAAAGCTCCAGCCAGCCTGTATTTTTACCTTGTTTTTGTTTTTTGGCATGATATTTACAAATATTAATTGGCCAATAACGTTATGTTTTCATTTTTCCAGTATATTTGAGGCCTCAGCTGTGATTGAGTGTCTGGTGGCTGCCAGAGTCACAGCCATCTGACTAATTGACGGCTTGGATGCTCCTGCAAATGGTTGCAGGCTCTGGGTAGCGTCTTGAGGCAGTGGGGAGTTGCGATGGAGTATGTGGCAGTAAGGCGCTGCTTGTTCTGGGGCTCCCTTATAATGTTGAATTTGTGAAAACATTTATTTAAAGAGTATAATTTCATGTTCATTAGTTGTATGATGATGTGCTTTGACTTTGCTGATCTCATTATTTATATTGTTCCTTGATTTTGAATTTATGTTATTCATATGTTATCTATAGTGAAGTTTTATAAAATCTCATTTGGAAACAAGATTTAACTTGGTTATATAACTTATTTTTGTACCAGATTCAGAAACACGAGTTGACCCGAAATCTATGTACCCAGATGATCCAAGAGATAATGACACCTTGGAGATAGAACAACAAGCCTTGCTAAGAGAGCAGCAGAAGAGACTGAATAAACTAAAAATGCAGGAAGGTGCTAAAGGCAAAAAATAATCATTGCTATTTCAGATCATTTCAGTGGGTTGTTTTTCTGTCGGCTTTCTTTCTCCATCTCTAATATTGATTTCAGTCCAAGGCAGGCTGCTTCCAGTCGCAGCCCCATGCTCACATGCCCCTTTGGTCTGTAGTCCCAGAAAAGAGTAAGTCCCAGAGAGGACAGTGATTGGCTGTTCATGCATGAGAGGAGTCCATCCATTCACTGTAGCCAGAAGGGTTGAGTACCTTGACGAGGCCAGGAGACATCTGCACCAGGGGAAAGAATGCATGGCATACACACCAGTGTCCTGTGGAACATTTCTCTACCATGTGTGTCTGTGGGTTTTCATAGAGTGTAAAATCTTTATAAATAAGCTTCATACTGGGCTATATCTCTGGGTAATTAGCTAATCAGCAGATACTTACTGAGTGCTTACTATGAGTGTGGTACTGCCCCATATCCAAGGAATATGGGGATGAAAGAAATATGCTGCTGCTCTCAAGGAATTTATACTCTGTTGGAGAAGTTAGATGCTAAGTAAGTATAAGTGTGATGAATGTTGCAAAGGAGAAATTTAGGGTCCTTTGGGAGTGTGTAACTGGAGGTGGGGTGGGCACCCAGGGGTGGAGTGGAGCTAGTGGCCTCAGAGAACATTGATGGGTCCTGCATGACCCTCGCAATATCTCACCAGCTTTGCCTGCCTTCAGGCCATTGAGTGCAGCCATGGAAAATGAGTTATAAAAATACAACAGTTAAGTAATAAGAAAAGAAGGAGATGGTCCTACCAGTTATTTTTAGGAAAATTCAAAACCCTACTTAGCAGGCTTGTCTGACCAGCAGAATCTGAGGAGTCACAGGAGCCTGTTTTGATCACATGAGAGGATCACAGGAGTAAGTTGTGTACCACGTCAGGCCCAGATCACAGGGCAAGACTTCAGTGAAGGGGATAGGGGATGTCCTCCCTCCATCTGTACAGAAGTTTTAACAGTGGTCTTACTGATCACCCTCTGACAGCAGAGTAACCCAAAGTCCATGATAAATAGTAGGCATATCATCAGGAGAGAGGAGAGAAGAAAGTACAGTCTTCAATCTTTACACCCATTTTGGTGGAACTTTCCCTTAGGTGACCTAGCTGGTGATCTGATCTGGTGTGATCTTGGCAACTTTGGGACTACTTATGGGCTAATCTCAGCCTATGTGGATACAGGTCCATTTTGGCACTGAGGGTAGACACTCCCTATGCCAACCACCCCAGTTTCTACCAAACACTGTGATGACTTAATTCATAAGAATATGATTTAACTCACAACAATCAAAAACATGGCTATAAAATATTATAGAAGGAATACAGGCTACCATTAGTAGTCTATTTATTTCCAAAGGTAGTAGCTAAAAGGATAAAATGCGCTATTCAGAGGAACACATTGAACTGTGGTCAAATCAGAGAGGCCTTTGGGATACCTGATCCAAAAATTTTCACCCCTGAAACCAGGCGCTTGGAGTTGAATTCATTTCCTTCAATTCCACATAAGGGAGTTGTTTAACTCTTCTCAACAATTTTCTACACAGATTGCAGAAATATGAGAGGAGATGGTTATGTTTCTATAGGCATCAGTTTTAAATTCACAGTGATTTTACTTTTTTTATTTATTAAATGGAAGAATTTTATGTGACTGGAATGAATTGGATGCTGGGTTATGTTTATTGATAAACAAGTAGTATCTTTAAAATATTCTGAAATGTGATCATTGAAAAGTAATTTCCAGTAAGGAATTAATTACAAAAGATGCTCTAAAATTTATTTGTAAAGTATTTTCTAACCTTTTATCTCATTTTTATCCCTCATTGACTGTAGTTGACTTGGATGCTGTCCCAAGCACTAAAGTACGAGACCACAGAAGGGTAAGAAAACAGTTATAATTTTTCAAGCTAGTTTTTGAGTGATAGAAGATTTTAGGGACATGATAAGGGAGTATTCCAATTTTGAATTCTTCAGAAATACTGAGTTAAGAAAGAATTTAAATCTTGTCCCATCAGTGTTATGGGTAGCTAAAGTCTAATATGTAGAGAAAGCATAGTGTAATGACCAATAATAGGATTCTAGAGCTAGGCTGTTCAAGTTAGTATGTTTTTAGCTGTGTGACTTTAGGCAAGGTACTTAATCTTTTATTTAATCTTTCTTTGCCTCAGTTTCCTAGTCTGTAAAATGGGATGATAGTACTTATCTCTGAGAGTGGCTATAAGATTAAAATCAATTAATATCTGCAAGCACATAAGGATAGGCCTAGCATGTAGTAATTTCTCCATAAATGTTTATTATTAACTGGATAAAAAAATGGCTCAAAGGCTGTTGTGAGGATTAAATGAGATAAAACATTAAAAACCCTTGTGCGGCCTGTCCCATAATGAATGTGGTCAGTTTTAGTGCAGTCAGTAGTGGTGGCAGTAAGAGTCTGTAATACATGCAGTGGTGAGACCTATAAAGGGCATAACATCCTGAGAAAGGGACATCTGTGCGAAGACTGAAGAGGGAGGGGACAAGCCATTTTCATTCAGCAAATATTTGTGGAATACTTACTGTGGACCAGATAATACTGTACGTGCCTGGGGGCACAGGAGTGAACAAAAATCTTTGCCCTCTGAGGGATTACTTTCACTCAGTTGTGTCTGACTCTTTGCAACCCCGTGGACTGTACAGTCCATGGAATTCTCCAGGTCAGAATACTGGAGTGAGTAGCTTTTTCCTTCTCCAGGGGATATTCCCAAGCCAGGGATTGAACCCAGGTCTCCTGCATTGCAGGCAGATTCTTTACCAGCTGAGCCACAAAGGAAGCCCAGAAACAAGGAGAAATTATAAAATATTTAGTTGGTAGGTCTAAGATGCCCACTAGACAGACAGTTGGGAGGTGGCGAATAGATGACTAAGAGGGAAAGTTTGGGGAAAGATTGAGGTTAGAAATAAATTTAATCTTCCCCACACTAATAAAACAGGTAATATTATCTCCAATTTCAGATTTTAAAAATAAGACTCAGGTAGGCTGCTACTTGCTCAGGGTTACCAGTTGGTGCTGGTTTTGAACTGATAGTGGTGGTAACAGTCTCACAGCAGCAAGTCTGTACCCATACTACCTGCGAGGTACTTGGTGTGTATTTGCTCTGAAGTTCACAACAAGGCCTGCCTACCCCCATTTTACTTAAGAGGAAACTCAGGCCACGATCACACAGCCAGTGAGCAGTAAAGTCTATGTCTGGACACAGGCTGAACTCCAGACCCCTTCCCTGTCCCATGTTACCTGAGATGTATGGACATCTTTTCTGAACACGCTGTAGGTTTCTCTGTATGTGGCAACCACATTTCTCAGTGAAAAGGCACTGAAATTTAACTACTGGGTTTTTAGTTAAAATGCTGATTAATAACACCATGTTTTGCTGCATAGAAACTGGGCATGAGCCAACAGTTTAACATGGTTGTTGCAAAAGAAAAGCTAATAGATTTGGGGCTCACCTTTCTAGAGACTGGATTATATGGAAACTCAGGGTGAGACTGGGGAAGATTGTCGTGGAGAAGGTTGGGCTAAGGTGGTCACTCTTCCCAGTGTGTGAAGGACTGTGAAACAGGAGAGAGGCTGGACAGTGTGTGCACAATGTTAACAGCTGGTTCAGACCGTTTGGTAATTTGAGAAGCTATTATCACTATTACTGTCATTCTTGAAGGCAGAAGTAGAGTCCTTGGGTGTTAAAGGTAAAAGAATTCAGTTCAGTATATGGAAGGGCTCAGTGAAAGATAAGAATGTTCTGGTAACCAATACTGTGTCTCAGTGCGTGAACTTCCTTAGAGGTTAGTGGACAGCTCTTCACTGGAATGTTCTAGCACATCCTAGAAATCTGGTAGGGAAGTGCAGGGAGGAGTGTGGGGTGACTTTAGATTTCTTCCAGTGTGTAAGATGACATTTTCTGTTGTAAACCATAGATGTAAATTTCCTGCCTCTAATTTGAGAGCCCATTACAAGCCTGACCCTAGCATTACTTTTCCTACTCTTACATCCCCGTCTGTCTGTGCTGTGTGTTTGTGACACACGCCATCCCATGGGGCTGTCGTTATTTGAGGGCATGCCTCTCCCCATGGGAGCGTGACCCACTCCATAGCAGAAACTCCTACTCCTCTATCTCCAGTTCCTTACATGCAGGAAATACTAAGTGCACTCAACAGATTTATTGAGAGAATTAATAAATCTTGACAGTGATGTAAAGACTTTAAATGTTTAATTTGGTTTATTGCTTCACACTCTATTATATTTTTACCAGCAGTGATGTAACTCTTAATAATAAAAGATCTTTTCCTGTGGTTTCTAGGCACTGGAATGTGGTGGAAGAGGGAACCAGCCAGTCCTACTTCTCCTCATGCACTTTTGCTAGTTTTGGGGAGTGTGGAGACTTGTGCCTCTTTGTAGAGATTTGTTGTTTTTCTACACAGGACTAATAAAAATAGTCATTAATATATGATGTTTTTTTTAGCCCAGAGATGACACTGATGATTTCTTGAAAAACTCATTATTAGAATCTGATAGTGCTTTTATTGGTGAGTATGTTTATTTTACCAATATATTTGTTTAAATATTTAGCATTATTTAAATTCAAGTGTTTTTCTCCATACCTAAAAAATCAGTACTTTACTCTTTGTTTGTGCTGTGCTTAATCACTCAGTCATGTCCGACTCTTGGGACCCCATGAACTGTAGCCTGCCAGGCTCCTCTGTCCATGGGATTCTCCAGGCAAGAATACTGGAGTGGGTTGCCATTTCCTTCTCCAGGGGATATTCCTGACCCAGGAATTGAACCTGGGTCTCCTGCACTGCAGGCAGAGTCTTAACGACTGAGCTATGAGGGAAGCCCACTCTTTGTTTGGACCTCATTAAAATTAAACTTCAGTGCTCTGCAAATGGCAAGAAAATAAGACAAGCTAGAGACAGGGAGAAAATATTTGCAGAAGACATGTCTAATAAAGGACTCCTGTCCCAAGTATACCAGGAACTCTTAAAACAGTTAAGAGAACAGCCCTGTTAAAGATGGGCAAAAGGTCCAGACACTTCACCACAGACAGAGAATGGCAAGTAAGCATATGAAAAGGTGCCCCATGTACATCATTGTCATTAGGGAAACACAGGTCATGTGTCATCAGGGAAACTCAAATCAACACGAGACACCACCTCATACCTATAGAATGACCCAGATTTGGAACACGGACACTACCAAATGCTGGCGGAATATGGAGCCATAGGAACGCTAACTCATCACTGGTGGGAATGGAAATCAGTACCATCACTTTGGAAGACAGTTTGGTGGTTTCTTACAAAAGTAAACATACCCTTACTATATGATCCAGCATTCACTCTCCTTGGTATTTACCCAAAGGAGTTGAGATTTATGTTCACACAGAAACCTGCACACAGATGTTTTTAGCAGTTTTATACATAATTGCTAAGGTCTGGAAGCAACCAAGTCATCTCTTAAGTAGATGAATGGATACACAGTGATAGATCCGGACAATGCAGTATTATTTGGTGCTAAAAAGCATTGAGCTACAAAGCCAGGAAGAGAAATGCAGGAACTTGAATGTTTGTAAGGGAAAGGAGTCAATCTGAATAATCTACATATTGTATGGTTCTAACTATGACTTTCTGGAAAAGGTAAAACTATGGAGGCAGTTAAAAAAAAAAAATCAGTGATTGCCACAGGGTTACAGCAGAGGGAGGAATGAATAGGTGAGACATAGAGGATTTTAGGGCGGTGGAGCTATCCTGTATGATACTGGAATGGTGGATATGTTAAAAGCCATAGGATGTTCAACCCCAGGAATGAACCCTAATTATGGACTTTCAGCGAAAATGATGTGTCAGTGTAGGTTCATTGGTTTTAACAAGTGTACTATTTTGTGGGGCTGTTGATAGATGGGTAAGCTCTGAATATGTGGTGGCAGGGGGTTTAATAGGAATTTTCTGTGCCTTCCACTCAGTTTTACTGACCTTAAAAACTTGTAAACAAAGCCTTTAAAAAAAAAAGAGCAAGTGAGTTACTGGTGGGGTATAATAAAGAAGTCAGAAAACTTTATTTTTGGAGTTTTAGAAAATCCCATATCTCATTCAATAGAATATAGTTGTTGCTGCTTAAAAAAAAACTATACATTAAATTTCAGAAATTTGAATATCAGCTATATATTAAATGATAGTATTGTATCAATGTTACATTTCCTGAATGTGGTACTGAGACTGTGGCTATACAGGAAACAGCCCTTGTTCTTAGATGGCGTCTGCTAAAGCATTTAGGGATGAAGTATCATGATGTCTTCAGCTTACTATTTTTTGTTCTGCAAAAAATAAACAAGCCCCCACAAAAAATTACATTGTAGAATTCCATATGGAATCTTAGGAGCAGTACATCTCAAGACTGAAGGCAGATCAGTGTTCACATGGGCTTGGCAGGTGGAAATGGGGGAGAGTGATTTTGTCAGCACAAGTGAGCTTTCTGAGGTGATCAAAATGTTCTAAAACTGGAGTATAATGATCGTGCAGTTCTTTAAAAATCACTGTATGTTTATTGTGGGCAGATTTTATCATATCTAAATAATAATAAAACTATTAAAAGACAGTCTTGGATTAGCTCTAAATGGAGATGTGAAAGGTGGATGTTCACAGCTTCCCCTCCGTGTTCCTAGGTGCGCATGGGGAGACGTACCCTGCCACTGAGGATGGGGGCTTCCTGCTGCTGTCTCCGCTGCCCTCCGCCAGAGAGCGCCGGAGGAACAAACTGAAAGGACTGGACTTTGTATGTATGAAATGTCCATTTGTTTTTTCAAGTTTAGGAAGGAGAGGTCTGGGCTGACTCATGGCTAAACTGGTGTGGTCCAGTAAAGAAAGAGAACATGCTCTTGATTAAGCTGGACATGGGTCTGAACCGAGGCTCTGCCACCAAATGCTGGATGACTGTGAGCAGGTTACTGGGACACAAAGGTCTTCTGAGTCATAACATATAATTGATTCCTTTTTATTGCCAAGTAATATTTCATTGTAAGGCTATTCCACATTATTTTTTTTTCCAGTTGTTTATTCAACAGTGGATAAGACATTTGGGTTGTTCCCACTTTTTCTGTGATCAATACAGCAGCTTTTAATATTAGCATACAGATGTTATGTTTTCTTTTCCTATAACATCTTGAGCTACCAGACTGTTTTCCAAAGTCGCTGCTCCATTTTACATTCCCACCCACAGTCTCTGGAGGTTCTAGTTTCTCTACACCCTGGCCAACATTTGTTAGCGAGTGCAAAGTATTATCTCATTGTGGATTTGATTTTGTATTTTTCTGACAAAATGATACTGAGCATCCTTTCTTGTGCTTCTTAGCTGTTTGGAGATCTTCTCTGGAGATAGGTCTATTCAAATCCTTTGCCTGTTTTCTAATCGGGTCATCTTTTCATTGTTGAGTTCTTCTAAGCTCTTTATAGATTCTGTATACAAGTCCTATATTAGATGTATGACTTAACAGATATTTTCCTGATGGTGTCCACTGAAGCACAGAGGCTTCTGATCTTAACAGAAGTACAGCTTACCAATCTTCTTTTTGCTTGTGCTTTTGCTGTCATATCTAAGAAACCATTGCCTAACCCATGATCGTGAAAGTTATTTCTGTGTTTTCTTCTAAGAGTTTTAGCTCTTAAATTTAGGTCAGTGAATCCACTTTGAGCTAATTTTTGCAAACAGTATGAGGCATAAAGGTCCAAATTCGTTGTTTACATGTAGTTATTCTGGTACTATTTGTTGAAAAAAATCCTAGTGAATTTTATTGGTTTTTCTGCCCCTAAGTATAAGGGCTTATTTCTGGACTCTTTATTTCTATTCCACTCATCTATGTCTGCCCTTAGGCCAGGACCACCCTGTCTTGATTAGTATAGCTGGACTGATTCTTAGCCCCCGATGTTTCAGTTTTTCCTTTTGTGTTTTGTAATTCCCCACCTTTATCCACTCTGGTAGCATTTATGTGTTATCACCAAATGCTTTACCTTCATCTGAGCCTGCAAGGATAAACACAAGTTAGAATATAAATGCTACAGATTTAATTTTGTTCATCACTATACATTTATCAAGGTTAATAACATGTTTTGATTCACTGGTTTATTGTGAACATATTTTATGTTAATGATCATTTCTGAAGTTCTATTTTCTTAATTACAGGATAACAGTCACCCTGGTGTGCCACCCGATGGTGTCTCTTTAAAATCTGTATCCAGTATAAATATTGATCAGCTTAGAATGAGAAATGAAGAACGAATGCGAAGACTGAATGAACTTCAAAATAAACCTATTACTACAGGTAAAAGGCCAAGTATAATAGCCAACAGCAGATTCGGTGAAAACTCAAACCTGCTTCATGGAAGTTTTCACTGATGGCTGAGAGAGGAAATGAGTTCTGAAATCCTTTGAGTTGTAGAGCCAAAGGATTAATTTTCCAGCAGTTTCTCTCCGTTTCCAAGTGGATTCTAAACAGATAAGGATTTTTTTGTGTTAAACATATCCAGACTTTGCTTTCAGCAGGGAAAATGTTGATTTGTACTGGCGTCTTGCTTCCCTACTGAAGAAGTTGCTCAGTCGTGTCCGACCCTTGGCGACCCCATGGACTGCAGCACGCCAGGCTTCCCTGTCCATCACCAACTCCCAGAGCTTGCTCAAACTCATGTCCATTGAGTCAGTGATGCCATCCAACCATCTCATCCTCTGTCGTCCCCTTTTCCTCCTGCCTTCAGTCTTTCCCAGTATCAGGGTCTCTTCCAAGGAGTCGGTTCTTCGCATCAGGTGGCCAAAGTGCAGGAGCTTCAGCTTCAGCATCAGTCCTTCCAATGAATATTCTGGACTGATTTCCTTTAGGATGGACTGGATGGATCTCCTTGCTGTCCAAGGGACTCTTAAGAGTCTTCTCCAACACCACAGTTCAAAAGCATCAATTCTTCAGCGCTCAGCTTTCTTTATAGTCCAACTGTCACATCCATACATGACTATTGGAAAAACCATAGCTTTGACTAGATGGAGGCAAAGTGATGTCTCTGCTTTTTAATATGCTGTCTCTGTTGGTCATAGCTTTTCTTCCAAGGAGCAAGCATCTTTAAATTTCATGGCTGCAGTTACCATCTGCAGTGATTTTGGAGGCCAAGAAAATAAAGTCTGTCACTGTTTCCATTGCTTCCCCATCTATTTGCCATGAAATGATGGGACTGGATGCCATGATCTTCGTTTTTTGAATGTTGTGTTTTAAGCCAGCTTTTTCACTCTCTTCTTTTACTTTCATCAAGTGCCTCTTTAGTTCCCCTTTGCTTTCTGCCATAAAGGTGGTGTCATCTATGTATCTGAAGTTATTGATATTTCTCCCAGCAATCTTGATTCCAGCTTCTGCTTCATCCAGCCTGACATTTCGCATGATGTACTCTGCATGTGCTAAATAAGCAGGGTGACAGTATACAGCCTCGATGTACTCCTTTCCCAATTTGGAACCAGTCTGTTGTTCCATGTCTGGTTCTTAAACTGTTGCTTCTTGACCTGCATACAGGTTTCTCAGGAGGCAGGAAAGGTGGTCTGGTATTCCCATCTTGAAGAATTTTCCATGGTTTGTTGTGATCTACACAGTTAAAGGCTTTGGCATAATCAATAAAGCAGAAATAGATGTTTTTCTGGAATTCTCTTGCTTTTTCTGTGATCCAGCGGATGTTGGCAATTTGATCTCTGGTTCCTCTGCCTTTCTAAATCCAGCTTGAACATCTGGAAGTTCACGGTTGAAGTACTGTGAAGCCTGGCTTGGAGAATTTTGAGCATTACTTTACTAGTGTGTGAGATGAGTGCAGTTGTGCAGTAGTTTGAACATTCTTTGGCATTGACCTTCTTTGGGATTGGAATGAAAACTGACCTTTTCCAGTCCTGTGGCCAGTGGTGAGTTTTCCAAATTTGCTGGCATATTGAGTGCAGCACTTTCACAGCATCATCTTTTAGGATCTGAAATAGCTCAACTGGAATTCCATCACCTCCACTAGCTTTGTTCATAGTGATGCTTCCTCAGGCCCACTTGATTGCATTCTAGGATGTCTGGACTGAAGTGACAGATTATCAGAAGTCAACTTGAAAACCTTGTTCTTTATATAACACATCTTTTATAAATCTGTAGTAGTATAAAGAAAAAATCTTTTTAACCTTTTTACTTGGCGTTCTGTATGTGGATAAAGCAAAAAAGCTTTAGGATAGTATTTTCTTTTTAAACGTCAAAATATAGTCTTTTTATCATGCAGGGCATTGCCATGTCTCACATCTTTGGTGAACAGCAGGTTAAAAGCTTGATCACTAAGCACAGGCAGGCAGGACACTTCCTTAGGCAACTCATGAGCTCCTCTGCCAGCTCTTGGCCACCTTCTTTATGGCACTGCTATCAGTCATGAGGATAATAGGATGATACTATAGTAATAAGCCCTATTACTAGCTTTAGCAAATAGCAGAGTGGTCTATTTGAACAATTCAGCTTACTCTGTTAGACTACTTTACACTAATTTTCTAATAGCTTTTTTTTTTAAGATTTTTGAAAGATGTATTTTAGATCCAACCTTTAATGTTGTATTAATTTAAAACTGTACTCATACCATTTCTATCAAGGTATCATGTGTTCTGATTGTAGGACTTTCTTACCAAATACCAGACAACATGGTAGACTGACAAGAGAAGTACTTTTCATACCATACCTAGAAAAATGTGGACAGTGGGAAAGAATGCTTGCTTTCTGGCTAAAAGACATTTTAATCTGTACTGAGAATGACCAATTCCTCAATTTCTTTTAGAACCAGTAAGCTGAATTAATACTGAACAGGGATTAATTTTCTCAATTAAATTGAGAGAAAATAAACCATTTGAAGTATCTTTTTCAGAAGACTTTCAACTTCTAAACTTTTTTTAAAACATTGTCCTTTCAAACAGCTTTTTAGTATGATGTAGACTGATTGCTCATTGCATTGATTGCACATGTCCCTTTGCTGAAATAATGCTTCATAGACCAGGAGATGTAATTAAAAAAAAAAAAGAAATTGACATCACAGGGTAGGGAAGACAGAGTTTCCTATTATTATATCTAATGAGAAGTTAAATAAATACAGAAGCTCTGCGTATAGCCAATTAAAAGAATGAAAAATGAGAGCTACGTCTTAATGGAATAAATACAACCTCTTAGATTAGGTGTAAGAAAGGAAGTAATTTCATCCCTCTCTAATGCTTTTCTAAAATGACCTTATTTCCCTAAAATCGTGTTAGGAGTATTTCCAAAACCTCGCTAAAAACAGAAGAAAGTTTGGTGTGGCATCCTTCAGGGGACACAAAGTAAGACTGTGGACACTTTTCTAGTCATCTGGTGTCATCTGCTGTCCTTGAATCCCTGTGGGTGCTAGGACCATGGAGTCACCTTGCTCAGTTGATCTTGTTTTGTTCCTGGGTTTGCTTTCCTCTCTCTAAAAGGAGGGGTGTGGACAAAACAGGACATGTTAGAACACAATGCTGTGGAGAAATGCAGAGCTTAATGGGTTAGAATACAGGACGTCTGTTCCCATCACCTACCTGCCGCTCCTGTTACCTGAGTCAAGTCTCTCTTGCCTCCTTTAGATGATGAGAGTTCACTGGTTGACCCTGATGACATCATGAGGCACGGGGGTGACGACGGATCAAACTCTGTAGCCACTGAGCCCTGGCTCCGCCCAGGCACCTCGGAAACACTGAAGCGATTCATGGCAGAACAGCTGAGGCAGGAGCAGCAGCAGGGTCCTGGCAAACCAGGCGCTTTCACCTGGCAGGGCCTGTCTACTGCACATGGTTAAAATCAGTCTATACTGGACCCAGTAGTGCCTTTGAATGTGAAAGGAATGTGAAACCTGAACCTGAATAATATGTGCTACTTTTGGCCTGTACGTGGCAGTTACTCATATTCCATCTGTATATAAGGTATATTTTTTTCCATGATGATGTATATGATGTATTTATATTATGTGCATAAATAAAAAGCCATGGTTATTAATTTATATAATGTAGAATTGTACATAATTATTTTTGCACAACTTTGCCATAAAGTAGGGTGGTAATGAACTCTTGGAATCAACTACCGTATGTGCATTATTTTAAATTCTGCTTGTAAGGTGAATAAAACAAGTATCTTAACAGTACTGTAAGAATACTCTTTGCTATATGTACATCTGCTATTGTTATCACTATTCAAAATCATTTTTTCACTTAGTAAATATACTGGTTATAGCTGTTGCTCTGTAGCCAGATGTGCTATTTCCATTTCATTTATAACTACGGACTCAGTATAAATGATAGAGTTGTTAGTGATTATATTCCTGTGAGCCATGCACTTACATGTCACATCTTTCGGCCTCTATTTTTGTGCCAATGAAAGCAGTAAGTTTACTCTTTATATGATGTAACTACTTCTTGATAAAAATAATTTTTATTACCAATGTCCATTTCTTATTTTAACTGGAATTGAGGTTTCTATATAGAAGTCGAGGAGAAGCAGGAGGACCCGGGGTCAAGGATGGGGACCCCTTGCCGCATGGCTAAGGACCCTGTGGTGAGTGGTCAGCCCTCCTAAACGCTCCCTAAGAGCTGCGTTTAAAAAAGGAAAGACTAATTCAAATCCTTGGAAATATTTCTTGTTTAGATTCTAGTAATGAGAGCCGAGAACACGTCTAGGCACTGATGGTATGCTTCTCAGATCAGGTAAGCACACCTTTAAGTGGGAAACTTCTCAAATATTTGGAATTTTAGTTGCATGTGAATGCCATGCTAATTTTTGTAATGAAATCATTTATGAGAGATTTTTTCTTTTTTTTTTTTTTAATAAATTTATTTATTTTAGTTGGGGGCTAATTACTTTACAATATTGTAATAGTCTTATGTCTTCACCTGAAAGTAAGATGAAAGCCTCTGCTGGAGAACAGTCCTGATTTTATACCATAAATATTAATAACACACAGCCAGTTCTTCTGAAATACCCTGAGACAGGCCTAGATGGTCATGGGGGCTCCTGGCTCTTGCAGCATCCAGCTGGGCTTGCACAGGGCCAGGTCTTGGGGGTAACAAATGTAGTGCACTTACAAACGCTCTGTTTAGTGACTGCTGGTGACCTGAGAGATCCAAGGGCTAAGACTGAACGCTGTTCTGCTTTTTTTAACACAACCATCAAAATAAATAGTCTTGACATGTTCTCACTTTCCTTTTCAGGCCATTGCACCACTCGACTTGACTCTGAGGATGCACGCTGCCACCCTACAAGCTGCCCCAAAGGTAACTTCAGCTCTTTCTCTCAGCGTTCACATAGTACTGCCCTATTCTGGGTTCATAAATGCACAAAATATTAAACTATGAATAGCCTATAGTTGAGAAAGCAGGATATGGGGGAGGATCAAATGCCAGGAGCTGGAGAGAAAATATCAGAACTAAAGGACATTGAATTCACATGGAGCTGTGAATGAGAATATCCTTTCCCTAGTTAGGCTTTTAAGAAAAAAAAAAAAGTCAATGAAACATGGGGCCGTGGATGACATAGGTTTTGATTGCACTGATGAAATAATCCAAAAACTTTATTGACCTATAACCTGATTAGAATATGCCAGATGAGAATCAATATTGTACAGAAAGTTGTACAGAATTTTTTACATAGAAAACTTTACATCTGTACCATATACATTTTATCCATCTGAAAAAATTTTCTACATCCACTGTTAATACGGAATGCTTGACAATCTTCTTTTTTTAACCATCAGAGCACAATTCACAGTATGAATACGTTTCCAGTAAATCTAACCTCCCCAAACCATGCCAGATTTGTTATTTTAATATATTCAACATTAAATTCTGTACATAGAGTAAAATCTACATCAAGCCCCGCCACCCAAAAGAAAAGAAAAGAAAGTGACAGCAACCGAGATTCATTCTGCAGTGATTCAAGTTTCAGTCCATGAAGGATCATTCTATTTTAATGGCTCATCTTTCAAAGCCCTAAGAGAAGTGTATTACAGGTAGTTACGTCAGCAGGGGTATGTTCCACCTTTGTTGGTGTTGATCATGACAAGTATCAGCCACAACAGCTTCTGGGCATGTTAAACCCTCAAAATAACCACCCTGTAAAAAGGGCAAAACCAAATCCCCACAAAATAAAAAAGACAAGAAGTTCAACCCAAATGTTTAGTGCATTTGACAAAATATTATAGGTATTTAGCAAATGAATAAGAAAATAAAGAAATAAAACAGTGCAGGAAGAACTCTATAATGTCTTAAGATTTTTATATTACAGACCTGCATCTCTGTACATTTTTCACAGAAGGATCATTACCAGTTCTCAGATAGCCTGAGTGTGCAAAAATCTTCAGAATAAGAATACCATAGTTGCTAAATAACTTTTACCATGAACAATAATTTCTTCTTCTCCCCCCAACCCCCAATTATAAACATTTTATCCTTCAAAATACAGCTCTCCTGAGTTGTACTTCTTGCAGAAGTTCAAATCTTTACATCTAGAGTTCTTTGGGTAAGTTTCACTTTCATACCTGCCAGAAATACGTAGGACTCTCCCTGCCACCGAGGACAGGGAAGGACATGTGAGCATACAAGCTGACACTGTGGGAACAGGCTTTTTGCTTGTGAGCCCAACACAGCAAATAGAATCCACCAGGTTACAAAAGGGATGGACGGGAGCACTGCAGGTTCGAACTGAAATTCTAAGCTTCTTAGAAGTAACCCTTAGACACAGCAATCCAAAGAAACCATTTTTCAGGTAGGAAACCTCAGCTCCGGGGTCCTTTTAAAGAATGGAGGGATGTAAACGCCAACAGAAAAACATGAAGTTCCCATCATTGCTTGTTTAGTCCAAGTTCCTGTTCAGGTGGTTGTGATATCTGAAAAACTACTCCAATTCTCAGAAAAAATCTTCTAAGAACAGCACGAAGTTCAGGAATCAAGTCAAATTGCATAATTTCACATAAGAGAGGGTAGTAGAATGATGCATGAGCTTTAAACTGGGGGGAAATGAATTCTCTGTTAGTAATGCTTTCATTGCAAACCACAGAACCTCAAAGTGCCTTTAGAAGGAACCTACTTGGGGACAGTGCCCTGAGAGTGAAGACAGGAGACGTGTCTGCGTAAAGCAGTGATGACTGATCATGCAACTGAAAGACTGACATGTATTCATAACTTAATATGTACACAATTCACTTAGTTATCCATCCTTATTTTGGAAAACATTTTTCATTGCATTTCCTTGACAAACTTATGACAGACATTTAGTATTTCTCATTGTTTTCCCTTGGGTAATAAGCAAAAGTAAGAAGCCAAGCAAGAATCACAGTTTCTATAAGCTATGGGTTACTGAAACTATACTGTCTGGTAAATAGAGTTCTCTCTAAAACTTCAAATTCTATCTAATATTACAATATAAAATATGAGGGCTCCATACATTCTATTATTTATAGTTCAACTGATACACTTTGTATTTTTGCTGTAGTTTAATCTCTGAATACTAACTGTCTGCCTGTTTTCTCTCCTTGTCTCTTCTCCCACCTCATAAGGTATGAGGGAGCGGTGTGCCACACTGGTAAGAAGGCAAACTGTGGGACAAGGCAGACGGATTGGAAGTCCTTCTTGTCCACTTGGCTGCTGGTTGCCGGAAGGTACTTCTCCAAGCTCTACCTGGCCCAGGTCAGAGGGGCACACACATGGGCACAGAGCGGCATTACATGGCATTTGTGGGGCCCAAAGTGTCAGCCACCAGATTAGGCATTTTTAAACCTATTTAGGGATCACAGGAATCCCTGTTTCCATTTATGTGGGCTGTACGTTGCTACATTTTTTAATGAGTAAACTGTGTATTTCTGAAAAGTCTAAATGGTATGTTCAGCTATACATTATACATCTGATCTTTGTTTTCTACTGGTTGAAATTCTTAAATGAGTTTACAGCCCATTCCCACAGAATCAGTCCCTCTGCCAGAGGAACAGTGGAAGCCTGCTGCCCAGATGCAGCCACGCTCGGGGCCACGCCTGGCAGCTGTGTTGGATATGGCAGGAGAGACTCCAGGGGTCGGGATGGGAGCCGCAGTGGGGGCGGGTGGGGGAACCCAGGTAGCTTGTCGGTGTCCTAACGGATTCTGACTCCTCCCCTAGTGCAGTCCTACAGGATCACTCCCTGGAGAACAGAGTTGTGGGGGGGAGGGCCTGCACCCCTGCCTCCCACTCGGGCACCCGCCCCTCAGGCTGGGGATGCTGGTAGACAAGGTGCCTGGTACTCACCCTATTATCGCTGATCTTCAGGACTTTAGTCAGAAACAAGAGCAGTAAGTTAGTCCAGGCTTCCCGATGACTTTCCGACGTTAGAGTAAGAAAGTAACTGAGCGCTTCGCTGCAGACACTGAAACGGAAAAGGTTCCCCATCACGCGTGCTGGTTGGCAGTGCACCTGCTGGCCTGACAGTCACCGAGCAGGAACAACTGAGACCAGGAGGACAGTGGACGGTAACTAATGTCAACTACAGTCTATCAGGAAACCCACATTTTCTTCATTTGGAAAGTTTTCTTATATGCTAAACCACTGTGGAGGAGCACAGGCACAGGATTGGTGTCGAGACTGCGGCTGAAACCCAGGGTGGCCCTTCCCCTCCCACACTGTGACTTCGATGCTTTGGGGCCTTAATAGTCTCATCAAGAACTGGGGAAACGGCCCAGGTGACTACCAGAAGTTCTAAGGTGAAATTAGTTGGTTTCTGAGAACATCTATTCCCTCAAGAAGACAAAAAAATAGAAGGTAAAAGACTGTATTCTTTCTGAAAGGACAAAATCTTAAGTTGTCATGGAGTAAAAATGGCATGCAAACGAAACTAAAACACCCAACAAAAACTCCACATACTTTTTCAAACTAAATGTCAGCAGAAATGTTTTTCACTTTCAGAAACGGATCAGTTTCTAAATATCTATGACATGAAAAAGAGCCTAAAAATTAAGACCTAGAACTTCCTCCTTTGTCCTGTAACAGCAAAAATAGACAATTTGCTTACATCTCAACAACTCTGAGGAAGCACACTTGTCTATAAGACTGTGTTAGCTTTTACAGTCTCTTCCGCAGGCCCCAAGTCATCTGCCCAGCTGTGGAGTCCCCGGGCGCGGCGTGGCCCTCCATACTCCGTACTTAGCAGCCGCATGGGCTGAAGCCCCAAGTCTTACTTTAAGAGCCTCTGCTGGACCTCCTCCCAGGCGCTGGCCCGGCTCTCGTCCGTGTACATCCGGAAGAGAATGCGCAGCCCGCAGGCCAGGCTGCTCGTCTCCTGCTTCAGAAGGTTGGGCTTGGATTTGCCCTTGAAGCCTGCAGGGGGGAAGTCAGAATTAACAGGAGGAGAGGCATCTAGTGAAGGTGCACAGCCTGCATGGAACGCAGAGTGGTCAAAGGTCAGCAGCCTGCAGGGCCCAGGGAAGTGAGGAGCCCAGTGCCCCTGGCAGGAATGGTCTCAGCTTAACAGTGGCCATAACTTGGGTTGAATAAAGGGGAAAAAGTTAAGTACCATCTATTTACAGAAGCAAGGCTGTACAAGAAGGGAGAGAATGAACAGAGCCTGGGTGGGTTTAATGAGGTGGTAAATAGACACCATGGATGAAATAAAATTCCTAAGTGTACAGTACCCAGCACTCTGTCAGAGGACTCTGCTGTTCAAGGAACAGCAGCTTCCTTCTTTTTTCTGCATATTATTCAGCCTCTTGCTCTCAGCACTGTTCTGCACCTAATTGGCCCCAAGTAACTATTTCTTTAAAAAATAACAGTCAGTAAAATTGTTAAAAAGCTTGCTTCTTCCTTAAATTCTCCAACTTGTTCAAAAACAGGTCTCCCTCCACTTCAAAACCCTGACTTATGTTCTGGCCACACCCTGGGGAGCAAGCACTCAATACAGATGCCTTCATGCCTGGGACCCTCCTGCTTTTTCTCAGCTCTAGTAAGCAGATGGTATCGCTAGAAAGGCCCAGGCTGAGCACAGAAGATGAAAAACAATGTGAAAACCAGTCAATTAACAGTGTGATTAAACACGGGGAGACTCATCCATCCAGGCAGTTATTCAGCATTTTCTAGACTGGAGCAAGACCTGTTGGTGGAGTGTTCACCGATGGCTGGTGAGGACTCAACATTCGCGCTGTGAATCCCCTTGTGTGATCCCGCTGCACGCCCGCTAAGGGTGTGGCCCGCACAGCACAGCTTACCTGCCTTCCACAGAGCCGTCCTCTGTTCGTTGTTGGAGTTGAACGCTTTTGCAAATCTGTGTGACTCTAACAAGCAGTCCAGTAGCTTGAAGAGTTGTTGTGATGTTAAAAAGCGATACATTCCTTGGTCTTGAGTGTCCACTCGAACATCAAAGTCCACGGCGTCTCTCTTTGGAAAACAAACCACCACAGCACAGGCACCCACAGTCACAGTTAGAACTCATGCTTCCCAAAGACCACTTCTATGAGCAAGCCATAGAACTTAATCTGTCTCAACAGTAAAAGACCACCTTTTCTTATTAAATCTCCAGAATCTTCATTCCTTGTACCCTTCTCACTGAGCACCACCTCCTGTGTCTATCTATGGCTCCCTGCCCACAACTCTTGACTCCAGAGCTCTGCCCCAGGAGACCCTCAGCCTCCGCCCCCTTCACGTTCCTTGCCCTGCTTAGGTCCTCACTTCTGTTAACCAGTTTGAGGCTGTGGACTGTAATCATAAATATCCTTGTGCATAACCCACCCCTCCCCCCTTTAGTAACTGGCTGGCAAACCCCCTACTCCGCAATGGACGAAGGATCACCTGCCCTAGTACAGCTGACTGCAGGCTTCTCAGCACAGCTTCCTCATGGAGCTGCAAGGCAGCACTGGCTCCTGGCTCCTCCTGCCTCCCTGGCTCTTGTCCCCAAGCTCTTAAACTAACCCTGCTTCATCAACAGCTCTCAACCACAAGGCCTCAGGTTCGATCCCTGACCCCCTTTCCCGCTGTGTCCACACTCACAACCTTGGCCATGTCCTCAGTCCCATAGTCTGGAATGACATCCATGGGGCAATGGTCCCCCAAATGGCCCCTCTAGCTTGGCCTCTTCTCTGAAGCCCAGATGGCAGAGCTGACCCCCCACACCCACTCACCTGCGCCGCGGCTAAGTTTTCCGCGTCCTCCTTCCTACTTGTGGCGGGGAAGAACACGATGTTGTCGATAGTCTGGATGAGTTCCAGCTGCACAACACATTTAATCAACAGGGCGGCAAACAATTTTTGTTCTGGAAATTCTGTGAGGAAACCCCCCCCAATGCACATGCAAACAAAAATTATTTTGAATCCTTTATAATTTCTGTGACATTACAATGCTAAGGAAATATTAACATGTATGAAGGTAACTTGCACGCATCACATTGAAGGACAGCCTGCTTCTGCACATGAGCATTCAGTAAAAACTGCATTTAATCAGTATTTAGGAAAGCCTTAGAAAATTCACTTCTTCAGTAAACAAAAACATTCAAAATAACTTTGAACAGTGAATACATTCAAAAAGGTGCCAGGACAAATTTTAAAGTAATATTTAGGTTATTCCTTAATAAAATGTATCAAATGGATAAAAAGCTACCATTTCAATGGCATTTGCTACAAACCCAAGTTTGACCTTTGACTACAGGTAATATAAAAAAGCCAGAAGAAAACAACAGAAGCTAGATCTGTGAGGCAGGGAGTGAGGGGCTCAGAATTGTGACCAACTGGAAGATACAGAGGAAAACCAGAGTTGCTTTATTTGGATCCAGGTTGGTGGTCGCATCTAAGATGGCCTCCTATTTCTAAAGCATAATAAGCCCAGAAGTCCACGCCGATTCATGTCTAGTGCAGGACTGTAAGAGTAACCACCCTGGAGGTGACCGGTGCTCAGACACGGCTTGGGGTGGAAAACGGCTGCCTTCCTCTGGCCTGAACCTCTGTGCTCAGGAGGGCCATTTCTATGAGGACACACAAACTCATGGAAGGAAGGACTTTCCACCTCCATGGCGTCAGGTGAGCAGATGTAGAAACACAAGGTAAGGAAAGTCAGCTAAACTACTGAGATGCTCAAGAGCCAGAAGCACTGGCCCAGGCAAGGTCAGTTCTCCAGGAAGCTTTCCAGGAGCTGGATGATCATCCCTGGTGGGGTGGGGTCGGGCGGGTGGGCCCATACACTGGCCTCAGGACATCAGCTCCAGCACTGGAGGCCTTGACAGCCCTTCAGATTTTTTCTACTTTGCTTTTATCACAAACTCCCTTTTCTGGCACTAATTTCTAGAATTTAGTTTTTTTGTTTTTGGCCACAGAACCTGGGGCACAGCAGTGAGAGCCCTGAGTCCTCACCACTTGGACCCGCCAAGGAATCCCCCGATTTCAAGAAGTTAAATTCAGGTTTTAGGAATTTGGGGAAGACAGCCAAACTACTTGCTTAAATTTATTTTCTATTACGTCATGACGGCTCCTTTCCAGATAGTTTTCAGAAATGTTGCTGTACTGAACATTCAGTTCTTAGTATTAGGTCTCAAGTCAAAAAATGTAAAAAACTAAAGACACTCCCAAGTCCAAGTTGTCCCTTCCTAGCCCTCCCTCATCCAAGTCATAACTACACTCTCAGGTTTCTGGGGTGGGACACGCTGGCCACACCCCAGACTCGGGGAGACTGAGACTGAGGAGAGGTGTTCTCACCAGCTGCCATGTCTGCATGGGCATTCAGAGCTGTCGCTGGATGAGGAGCTGGACTCGGCCTCACCAGCAGGGACCAGCGGTGTGTCTAGGGGACAATGTCTATCTGAACAAGTCTGCTTAACAAGGGCTACAGGGTCACGTTAGGGACCATTTCACTGGGGCAGCACCACTTCTGAGTGTGAAGGAGGAGAGAAGCAGCTGCAATCTGCGCTCCTCTGAGCCACCTCCTCAGGCAGCACTGCCGCCCCGCCCCCTGCACGGAGGGCTCTGGGGGACACGGGAGCTCTTCTCAAGGACTGACCGGGGGTGGCAGGAGAAAGGAAACGTAAGCCCTCAGGTCAGAGGGGCAGGGGGCAGTGCACTCCACTCCAGTTCAAGGCATGTGCCCAGATCAGCTCTGTGAAAACTTGCAACTACGTGCTTCCCTTCCAAGGTCCAGTCCTGGGGCTGAGAGAGAGCAAAGCCATGTACTGTGGCATTTTCCAGGGTAGACCGAAGCTGGTATGGATTCTAACAGCAGTGCTCCAGAAAATAGGAATGAAAAACGAAAATGGACAACTCATCACCACCTATCTCCCTTCTAAGAAGCGAGACACAGTACTGAAGCTAGAGGCTCCTTTCCAGGAGGTACAAAATCTGTCTTCCCTCGACAAGTATAAGCACCAAGGGTTAATAAAAATACCCTGAAAACAATAAACTGAAAATGGATCAATTCCCTAAATATAAGAGCTCTAAGTATAAAATTCTTGGAAGGCAGGCAACACTAGGGAAAATCTCCCTGACCTTAGTTTGGGCTGCGGTTGGTTCCTAACCATGACACCAGAAGCATGAGCGACAACAGCAAGACAAAATGAACTTCAACAAAATAAGAACTTTCGTACAATCAGAGCATTTATCATCAGAAGTGAAAAGACCACCTACAGAATGGGAGAAAAGAAACCCTCGCAAATCGTGTATGTGATATGGGGATAGTATCCAGAGTATGTAAGAAACTCCTACAACTCAACAACAAACAACCCAATTAAAAATTAGCAAAGGACACGAATAAGTATTTCTCCAAAAATGATTACAAATGGCCAACAAGCACATGAAAAAATACTCAACATCATTAATCAATAGGGAAATGCAGAGTTAAACCACAATGAGACAACATTTTATACCCACTAGGATGGCTATTATTGAGAGAAAAAGAAGACTGAAATGTTTGTGAGGCTGTGGAAAAAATGGAATGGCTGGTGGGAATATAAAATTGTGCAGCCACTATGGAACACATTTCCCATTTTCCTCCAGGAAGGAGGCTGTCTTTCCTCAGTGTTGTTAACTTTCATTCAGTAAATGAAATTGAACCAATTGAGTGAAAAACAAGGGAGTCCCCCTTTTTTGTGAAAAGAACTAAAGAAGGTGAGGGGAGGTGCAGAGGAGCACTGGGGTTGGGGTGGCAGCAGAGTGCTCTGCAGATGCCCTGGCCACTACCTCCCCTCTTGCTGAGGACAGAGGAAGACCTGTTAGGCCCCTCTTCTGCAGGAAGAATACCCACGTGCTTGTAACAAATATCAGCTGAGAGCACTGTAGAAAAAAACAGCCTTGCAGGTGTCAGCAGAGTCCTGACCACCTGCAAGACAGCCTCTATCAGGGATGTCCAAGCGGCGGCAAACTCAGTAATGAGGTGACCGCATAACCAACTACAGTACGTGTGTGTGAGTAAAAGCAAAATTTTCATATCTTGCATAGACAAAAGACACGATTAAGAGAAATAACTCACTTGCTGTGGGTTTAATTTTGCTGATTTCTTCATTCACAGTAGAGACAGAAGCCAATGGAGCTTGCTGTCTATTATCTGCAGATCTTGGTTGAATAGAATCATGAATATCTACAGATTTCTGTGATATTGTATCCTAATAAAAAAAAATTCAAGTACAACAAATAAAGCTTAATGATGAAAACAGTTTCTATTACATTGTCTTTAAAAAAGTAATTTACATTGTGTCCCTATGAAAATGACACTGCACACACTGCAATAATGGACATAATGGGAAAATTATTTAATATCACTACACACAGATAAGAGCTGGTAATGTTTTAAAGAAAAGCTTACTTTCTGACCCTCACTGAGATCAGGCCTGACACCACCCAAGGGCAACAGATAAAAATGCTAGGCTTCATTGTGTGGCAAAACTTGTCAGCAATATCCATGAACTGTCGTGAAATCCAAACAGAACGTATGTTAGTGGGTGCGGTCCGTGCACACTTAGTGCAGGCTGAGCCCAGGAAAGCTCTACAGAGGAAGGATGTTCTGTCACCCCAGACCAGCATCCAGAAAGGTCAGTGAGAAGGTGGCTGACAAGGAGACTGGCCTGTGCAGAGAAACTGACGGGTCCACAGAACCACACCAGAGTCCAGTTCCAGCTACGTGTAACCTTGGGAAAGCCAGGAATCTAGTTCCTAAGCTGAGGTTTTCTGGCCTGAAAATGAAGACGACACTTTCTTTGCAGGTTGTGGATGATTTGGTAGTAAATGGAAGGCACCTGCAGTGTCAGACAGTGTGTGGTGGCTGACATGACTACTCTGCCAGCTCCACCTGGTTCCAGCATGAGACCAGAAGCAGAGCCAGGGCAGCTGCAGGTCTCAGACAGAGCCAAAAAAGAGACCGTGAAGGCCACTGCTGGCCTCCACAAGTGACCCTTTTATTTCTTTCAATTTTCGCTTTTGGAATGAGAATCTTTACCCATGGTTGCCCACCGTTGTATTTTGCAAGGGGGTCATTTATTTTACAGGTTCACGGGTCCACAGAGAGAAATTTTGCTCCAGAACAGACCATGCACGTGATCTAGATGACTTAGAGGACAAGATCTGGAACTTCTGATACGATGATATTTACATGAGATTTTGGACTTAGTGCTGATGCTACAATAAATTGAGACTTTAGGGATGCTGGGACAGGATAACTGTCTTAGCCCAGAAGACAGACATGAATTTTGGGGCCCAGAGGGTAGACTGCAGTGGGCTAAACAGTGGCCCCAAAAAGCTAAGTCCAAGTCCTAACCTTTGGCGCTTATGAAGGCTACATAGAAATAGGGTCTTTAGAGTTAAGGAACTTTGAGAAGAGGTCATTCTGAATTTAGAGTGGACCCTAAATCTAATGGCTAGTGTCCTTAAAAGAGAAGGAGAGACCTGATACACAGATCTGACTTTACACAGCTACGTAAAGATGGAGGCAGCGAACGGAGTGGTGTGTGTACAAGCCAAGGAACGGCAGGGGTTGTCAGCAGCCAGTAGAAGCTAGAGGCAGCAAACGGGAAGGAGTGTGGCCCTGCCGATGCCTTCAGTTTGGACCTCTGGCCCCCAGAACTGTGAGAGAATAAACTGCTGCTGCTTTAAGCTGCCAAGTTTATTAGTAATTTGTGACAACACACCCAGGAAACAAATATGCAGGGTGAGGGTCTGTTGGAATTCTTTATACTGCTTTTCTAACTTTTCTCTAAGGTAAAATTTTTATTAAAATTGGATGTTTAAACAATATTCAGTAACATCTTCAGCTTGGCATGTACACCCTTATGTAAACTGGTATCTGCCTATTGCACTCGAGAAATCATTTGAATCTTCATCTCACAACCATCTATATTTTACACTATCTTTCTAAAGGATCTGCCCCATGGTAAAATTTCTTATCACGAATAGTTCAATGATTTAAAATAGGCTTGATTTATTTAAACTTACCAACTGGTTTTCACTCACAGGAGATGGGGTTGGGGGAGCAGTTTCTCCAGAAATGGGACGCCAGGTCAAAAGCCTTTGAAATACCAAAACCATACCAATCACTGAGAGCGTGAGACATGCCACAGCCAACAAACATATTTTGAAATAAAATAAGCTGGGGAAGTTCAAGTTGTCCTACAAATGATTCGGGTGCCATCAACCGTCAGGCAGCAGGACTATGTCTTAGTTTCCCCACTAGTAAAAACTCACCTACAATTCAATTCCAAACTTATCCCTCAGAAAAGGATGACAAATAACTACGAAATACAGTATTTAAAAATAAAGTTTCCTTAGACTATTCACAGTAACTAAAATAAATGCTGAGATTTTTTAAAAATTCAGAACCACTGCTTGGTTTAATCTGCATGAATAAAATCTCATAAAAGCACTTCATTATGACCCAAATTTAGATGATGAGACTAAAGGTTCTGGTTTATAAAACAATTCATGTATTTGTTACAGTTTATAGGAGTTTTGTCTGTAATAAACACAAATTCATAGGACACTGAGATATCTGACAAAGCATTTGTTATGAGAAATCACTAGTTACTATCAAATCTTTTATGTCCATCATTCAATACACAAAGTGGTATAAAATCTTACGCATGTGGGATTGTGGTTTTGAAGATGTCCAGTGTGCAGTTGCAGGTTTTATCCCAGATTTCTAGTGTAAATTTTTCACCATTCAGAATAACAACATTCTCTAAGCAGTTTGTACCAGATCGTGCCAACTGCTCATTGTCTGGAAAAGAAAAGAGCAATTCATTTGTGTATCACCAGGGTCACATTTAACACTGTGTCATTTTTCGGGACAGACCTACCTTGCTGCACACACCAGTAGAGCTGGGCAAAAATGTCATCCAAAAGGACATCACTGAGCACTTCTAAATACTGGGTGAACACGTCACAAATCGCATAGAGTGCATGATTACATGTTGTTGTCATCCATTCGGCTTTCTACAAGGGAGACAGTCATCACATGAAGGTCAGGCCACTCATTAGTTACTAGAAGTTACAAAAAAAATGTTTGCATATTTAAAGTAAGACTGTCCATGTTCCTTTCAGAGTGCTTAACTCCCTCTAGAATATACTCACCTCAACTTCATATCTGATACCTATTTCTCATTATCTCATAAATCTATGCATAGAATAACTATTTTCTGCAATGTTTTGATTATAAAAAACCATCACTGCATTGTCCTGTTATTAGTGTCTGCTACTGAAAAGTCATAGCATTAATTGCAACAGTTGGTCTTGCTCCAGAATATGACAGAACATGGAAAAAAAAAATAAGAGGAAGGAAATGATAAGAATTTTCCAAGTGGGGTTAGCATAGGTTTAAAATAAAACTGGTGTAAGTAATTTATTTTTCTCAAATGGACTAATCTGATTCATTTTTATACATGGTTTTATGCCCCTGCATAAACATATGTCTACTTAATAACATGTTTTAAGTAAGAGCCTACCTGTAGATCTAAAGTAAAATCTTCTGCAGGTCAGAGAGGCCCCCAAATTTGCATTTAACACACTATATGGAACGAAACACAAAGACCTGATGTTCTCACCCCACAAACACTGAAACACATTCTGTAAGACCTAATTAAACTTAAAAGCTTTTGCACAGCAAAGGAAACAAACAAACAAACAAACACCCTCAGAATGGGAGAAAATATTTGCAAAGGAAGCAACTGACAAGGGATTAATCTCCAAAATATACAAACAGCTCATGCAGCTCAATATCAAAAAACAAATTAGAAAATGGACAGAAGATCTAAAGAGACATTTCTCCAAAGAAGACATACAGATGGCCAAAAAGCACATTAAAAGATTCTCAACATCATTAGTTATCAGAGAAATGCAAATCAAAACTACCATGCAGTATCACTTCAGACCGGTCAGAATGGCCATCATCAAAAAAATCTACAAATTATAAATGCGGGGAAGGCATGGAGAAAAGGAGAGACTCCTACATAGTTGGTGGGAATGTAAATTGGTGCAGCCACTATGGAGAAGAGTATGGAGGTTCCTTAAAAACTAAAAATAGAGCTATGGCTATCATAGGACCTGGCAATCCCATTCTTGGGCATATATCTGGAAAAAATCATGATCCGAAAGGATACGTGTACCCTGATGTTCACTGCAGCACTGTTTACAATAGCCAGGACAGGGAAGCCTAGATGCCCATCAGCAGGGGAGTGGATGAAGACAATGTGGTGCACATGTGTATCAGTCATAAGAAGGAATGAAATAATGTCATTTGGAGTAACACGGAAAGACCTGGAGACTGTCGTATTGAGGGAAGTCAGAGAAAGACAAATATCATACGGTATCACTTACATGTTGAATCTAAAAAAAAAGGGTACAAGTGAACTTATCTACAAAAACAGATACAGAGGTACAGAAGCACAAAACAAACTTACGGTTACCAGGGGGTTGGGAGGAGGGTGTAGGGAGAGGGATGAACTGGGAGATTGGGATTGACATATATATACTACTATGTATGAAGCAGATAACTAATGAGAATCTACTGAACATTACAGGAACTCTAATACTCTGTAATGGTCTATATGGGAAAGGAATCACAATGAGTGGATAGATGTATATGCAGAACTGAATGAATCACTGCTGTAAAGCAGAAACTAACACAGTATTGTAAATCAACCATATTCCAAAAACTAAAAGACATTGAAATAAATATATAAAACTTACCATGTATTATTTATTCAATTTACAATAAGTCACTATGAATACTAAGTAGAACTACTGATGTTTTAGCTGTGACAGTATTAAAGTGAGGAAAAGATACTGAAAGTTCAACAAAAATACTGGAAACCTTAACTCACTTCTATTGTCAAAACTGCATTGTTTTGACAACAGAAAACATACTACAAAGATATACTACTATATCATAATGACTTAAAGAAGAAATCTCTAGGATTTTTTTTCTGTTCACTGTGCTTAATTTGAAATACTAAAATGTATTAGGAAAAAAGAACCTTTTGACTTGACTATATTAAATGAAAATCTCTTACCTCTGTCTGCTGTTCTGGCAATTTCATGTTGTCAAAGATTCTGAAAACAATTCTAAATAAATCCTGCCACCAGTGTTTTTCATAAGTGTAGCCGTAAGTTTTCATTATTTCAAACATTACTGTTAAACCCCTAAAATGAAAAAATATAATTAGAAAAGCTAGCATACCACATCAGTATCTACCCCCTAAAATAGATTTTTGTAAGTTAGTTCACAAAGTTATTGAAAGCTAAGTTTAAAACACTTGATACTAAACTTTTAAGAAATTTAGGTTGTAAAACAGGTTTATTTAGGATGAATTGTTTAGGGAAAAACTCCAAAGGCCCTGGCCTTCAGTTTTTTATTTTTCTTCTACTCCCACTCCATCACTGCAGCATTTAAAAAATGTACATGGGAACTACAGAGCGAGAAAGATTATAATTTGGGTGAATACTAATTCAGCCTTTGACTGTGTGGATCACAATAAACTGTGGAAAATTCTGAAAGAGATGGGAATACCAGACCATCTGACCTGTCTCTTGAGAAACCTGTATGCAGGTCAGGAAGCAACAGTTAGAACTGGACATGGAACAACAGACTGGTTCCAAATAGGAAAAGGAGTACGTCAAGGCTGTATATTGTCACCCTGCTTATTTAACTTCTATGCAGAGTACATCATGAGAAATGCTGGGCTGGAAGAAACACAAGCTGGAATCAAGATTGCCAGGAGAAATATCAATAACCTCAGATATGCAGATGACACCACCCTTATGGCAGAGAGTGAAGAAGAACTAAAGAGCCTCTTGATGAAGGTGAAAGAGGAGAGTGAAAAAGTTGGATTAAAGCTCAACGTTCAGAAAACTAAGATCATAGCATCTGGTCCCATCATTTCATGGGAAATAGATGGGGAAACAGTGGAAACAGTGTCAGACTTTATTTTTTTGGGCTCCAAAATCACTGCTGATGGTGATTGCAGCCATGAAATTAAAAGACGCTTACTCCTTGGAAGGAAGGTTATGGCCAACCTAGATAGCATATTTAAAAGCAGAGACATTACTTTGCCAACAAAAGTCCGTCTAGTCAAGGCTATGGTTTTTCCAGTGGTCATGTATGGATGTGAGAGTTGGACGGTGAAGAAAGCTGAGCGCCGAAGAATTGATGCTTTTGAACTGTGGTGCTGGAGAAGACTCTTGAGAGTCCCTTGGACTGCAAGGAGATCCAATCAATCCATCCTAAAGGAGATCAATCCTGGGTGTTCATTGGAAGGTCTGATGTTGAAGCTGAAACTCCAATACTTTGGGCACCTCATGCGAAGGGTTGACTCACTGGAAAAGACCCTAATGCTGGGTAGGACTGGGGGCGGGAGGAGAAGGGGACGACAGAGGATGAGATGGTTGGATGGCATCACCAACTCGATGGACATGGGTTTGGGTAGACTCCGGGAGTTGGTGATGGACAGAGAGGCCTGGTGTGCTGCAATTCATGGGGTCGCAAAGAGTCGGACACGACTGAGCGACTGAACTGAATACTAATTCTGTGGCTCTATAACCATGGAAGGAAGTATACTGATATGTCTAAGAACAAATAAAATTAGATTTTGGAAAATCTTTTTCAAAGAACTATAGGAATTTTTAGCTAATACCCTACTTGTTCAAAATAATATCCTCAAACTAAAGGACTTCTCAGACTAATTCACTAAGACCCCCACTCGTGTGGGCAGGGTGTCTATTCCCCACAGTGTGCCAGGCCAGAGCAGCATGTGTCCCACAGGGTGAAGTAAAGTGTTCCTTGAGAATAAGCTGCTTTCGTATTCCATTCATTCTCTTCTGAGTAAGTGTTAAAACTGAAACTCAAAATTGCCTTCTGATTCCTTATTATCCTTCTTGAAATAATGCCTTCATGTAACCATTAAAAAGCTTGATCTTTTCTCTCTTACTTCTTCTAAGAAAATACAGGTATCCTTCCACTTAGAAAAGGTTTGTATTTCCCAAAGTCTGGTCATAAGTCAGAACAATAGTTCCTGTGAAACACTCCTTGAGGACTTGAGGGCTCCCTGAGATGATCTAGCTCATTTGCTGCAATGCTACCCCCTGGGCCTGGTACCATACACGCATGGTACACAGTAACATGCAGTTGTTCAATGGATGTAAAATAACATTACGGTAGTTTGGTCCTAAGGCAAATTAAGTTTTGTTTATTCTGTAAGATGCCTAATGTGTAAAATGAGAAGTAAAGAAACTACAGGAAAGGAATTTCTGTGGAAGAAACACACTCTATGTTTCCCAGAAAACCCTGTCAGAGTTTCATGCCCCCACCCCCACAACGAGACAGAGCTGGTTCTCCTCCCACTCCAAGTAATTGGATGCTGAATAACTCCCATGGCTGGACTGAGCAGACGTGAACATCCTGCTGCTTGCAGGCTCCCAAAGCAAACACAGATCCACAGAGGTTCCCAAGGCTTTTCACCTATTGAAGGAGTTTTGCTGAATATTTAAGTTGCTGGTATAGGGAAAAGAATATGGAGGGCTCTAGGTTAATTATTTAACCCTAAATCTACAGAATTTTGAGGGACTCAAATGAGAATGCATGTGAAAGTACTCTATAACTAGTGTGTTATACAAATCACAGTGCTGCATTTTTAGATGTAATTGAAATAACTGCCTTTACAAATCCTGGCGTGGAGGTAAGAAAATCAAAGCCATCCCTGGACAAAGCTTACTCCCATTTTCTCTCTCTTTACCACCTAGAACACTTATTTTCTCTTCTTAAGAACTAAACCCATCCATAATCTGAACACAGGATACAGTGAAAAGCAAGGTAGCATGGTCCCAGACAAGGACAAGTAAGAGACTAAGAAAGCAGGTACGTCCGTCCCCTGCCAAAGACATTTCTACAAATAAACACGGGCAGGGAGGGAGTGCTGAGTTTCTGTGACTTTCAGTTACTACATCTTAGTTGCTCTGCTGAACTGGTGGACATCTGAGAGTGGTATATATAATTCAGAGTTACATCAAATAGGAGGCTAGCTTGAATTTTATCAAGTTTCCTAACAGGTCCATTGACAAAAACTCCTCAGGGCCTAAATGTGAAATTAATGTCAAATGTGCTTGTGATGACTAAATTCTGTGACAAATTTCCAAGGTTTGAGTATATTTTGGATTATTTTCAATTTCATAAGAATCTGTTGTAACAAATAACACTCTAAAAATAAAAACCTTCTTAGGCTATAAAACAAACTTAACCTTGGCTAGGGATGGGTGTGGTTCTGGCATAAGAGGGGGGAAGAAGGAGAGATTCATTCTTTCATTACATTCTATCACTGATTTGTTACAAGTCTGCACTACCTTTCTGATGTCCTGCTGATAGATATTAGGATATTCAAGTTGGTCATTTCAATTTGGCAGTCAAAAATACAGAGTAAGAAAAACTACATTATGGGATTGATAAGAACGCTAACAAATTCATAACAAGTTCTTGTAAGTGTAAAATGTGTGCACTGAGCACTTGTCTGGTTACATTACACCCAAAGTAGTTTCTTTACAAATGGACTGGACAGTCATACAGATCTTTTATTGAGAATATACTTTTAAAACAGCTCTTTTTCAATAGGCCTGTGTTACTCAAAACTAGGTTACTGGCCAGTCTTCAAAGAGAAATAGTTCTTTACCTAAAAGCCACCAGGGACATGCATTTGGAAATTCTTTTCTCATTTATCAGAAAATAAAGTTTGGGACTAACTTCAATCTCAGATCGGAAACAAAAGTATGAAAAGACAGAATGTGTAAATTAACACGGAATCTAAAATTCAAACTTGGAAATAATCAAAATTTAAGGAAAAGTAATCTATTTCCATTTTTTGTTGCTCTATTTAACATATTTTAAAATTTGCCTGTGTAATAATTACTATTTTTGATAAAGTTAAACTTATGTTCACATAAGAAAGGTTAATTTGATTAAAGTCAAAATAACCCTTGCAACGTTTTAATTACAAATACTGATTGTTACCTGGTTCTTACATCTAATTTGCATCTATTGATGATACATGATAACTCGAAGAGAATTGGGAACCAGCCTCTCACCCACACTCTGTCTTCAGGTGCCACATTCATGTCATCACTTGTGTACTCCTTGAAAGCCTTTAAAAGGAATGGTAGGTTTATTAAAGACAAGGCGTTAATACCTATACACAGTATTTCTCCAGAGCAGTTTTTAAACACTTTGCAAATCAAAAATGAGCAATTTGATAAAAAAAAAACTTATAAAAAAATGGAGATTGTAACTGCCTGCAGAGCATGGAATAGAGTCCAAAAGCTGCTCTCAGCTCCAACTCCATCATCAGCTTTCCATTTTAGGCATTTAAGTGGTTATAACATCACATAGCCACACCACCACACCGGGGAGGTGTGCGGATTGAATGTATAAGAAGTACTGAACACACCACAGGTCCATGTCAGCATGTGACAGAAGATCTATGAAGCCATCTTTTCTCCTAATGACAGTTACAAAGATATGCAAGTCAAAGCTGGCTGCCAGGCTGCCAATTCAAGCTTTCACTCCAGTGCTTACAAGCACACTCATCCACAGTTACCTTCAGTGCTGCAGAGCTCGACACACAAGAAACAGTGCATCAAGGTTATGGCTGAACACACAGGCTTGAGTTCAAATCCTGTCTCCTTTACTATCCCTATGAGCAGGGGCACATTTTGAGCTTCTTTGTGCCTCAGATTCCTTATTTAATGGGGCTATAACACAATCTATCCCATAAAGCTGTTATTGAAAATTAAACAAGTTTATACATGTGAAACACTCAGAAAAATACCCAATGTCTTCAATAAATGTGACAACTCGATAATTTTGAAAAATGCTTCATATTCCCAAGAATCTCAAATAAACTTAGATCTCAGGCTAGAAATAAACACTAAGTCACATTTTGTTTACTAAACGATGCTATACCTGAGGTCTATCAGACACGTATTTTGCACAATGGCGAATAAGTCGAATTGCTTCCATACTTGTATCTGGGAAAGCTGCATTGCAGGCAAATTCAGACAAACATTTCACTGCATCCTGGAAAGAATCAATGGTCGCTGGAAAGTGTTTTTCAAACACAAGGGCTATAAGGGAGAAAAACATATCCAAATAATTAAAAATTTTCAATTATTCCTAATTATACCCAAATACACTGAGCTCTAGATGTAATGGATACTTCTTAAAGGTTAAGGGTTTTGATTTCAAAAGACATGGGTTCCAAAGTCTGTCTTGACCAGTCACCTGACTGCCGTGGGTAGTGGAAACAGGGAGATAGGCCTGTGTTTTGTTTACACTATAAACCCAGCACCCAACAGAGACTGGCACACTCAGATGGTAAAGAATCCACCTGCAATGCAGGAGACCTGAGTTCAATACCTGGGTGAGGAAAATTCCATGGGGAAGGGAATGGCAACCTACTCCAGTATGCTTGTCTGGCAAATTCCATGGACAGAGGAGCCTGGTAGGCAAGTCTATGGAGTTGCAAAGAGTCGGACATGACTTAACGACTAAACAACAACAAAGTGCTTATTAGGCACAATACTTAATTTACTAAATTTAAGCAAACAATAAATGATAGCTATGGTGATGTCATCATTCTTGATGTTGATGACAACGATGGTCATTATCTTCTAAGAGAGGCTTAATTGACATCTTAGGTGTTTCAAAGTCAAAGGAGGTTGTGTAGTACAATGGTGAGAAACAAAGGCTATGTCTTAAGACTCTGGTTTTGTGCCTGAATCCATCACTCACTAGTTTTGTGCCTTTAGACAAATTACACAACCTCACTGGATCTGTGTTTCCTTATCTAATTAAAAAAAAGATAATAAAGATATTTTTTGCATACAGTTATTGTGAAAATTGAAGAAAATACAAGCAAAGTGCTTACAGTGCTTGCCATGCAGTAAACATTCAATAAGTCTTAACTATAATATTATAATAATGATAATGCTATCACTTTTTGCTCTGCTTCTATAGGCAAAACTTGGTAAAGCCCATGACAAGCCAATAATCTTACACTTGAGGTATCCTTTGAACACACTGAAGTTGTGTCATGCTGTGTTCTAACTTGAACAGAGCTTAGGGGATACTCACTGACAATATGTCCCGTTGTCTGGAATGCAAGCTCAACAATGCTTTCATCTTGATCCGACGCAGCAAGATGAAATACAGAGAAGATGTTCTTCCATCCGGACCGAATGTTAGCAGCTTGAGAGTTAACCATCTGTGCTATACACCGTACAACCATATCACGAATTGTTGGAGACCTAAAATAGTAATGTAATTTCTTGGATAAATCTTATCAGGTTTTCTTTTTCCCCTCTCCCCTCTCTTCTGTTGCGCCCCACCCCCACACCCACTACTGTGGAAAATACACTATTTTCCTGATGTCAAGCAGTTCAACAAATATAATACCTGTTCCGTTTCATTATATGTTCAAAAGGTCTTAAGAAATCCTTTTGGAATCTGAAATTAGCAAGTTCCCCTTTCTCTAAGAACTTCATTGACAGCTGCCTCAGGGAGTCTACTGCAAAAATAGCTACATCTTCATTAGGATTACAGCCAACCTGTAACAGCAATAGAAATAGAGGATGCTAATATAAGCAGAAAAATCGGTAATTTTCTAGAAAAATATATCATTAATAGCAAAGACAGGTAAATTCAAAGATTCTCCATAGAGGCACTAAGTATGCTAACAATATTTCTCAACAAGAAGAACATATTTTAAATTCTTAAAACCTAGAACAATTATTTCTAGAAGAAAAAACAAGACAAAGTGTTTTCTAATCTAATTACAAAAAAATGTAATAAAAAACTGCTTAGAAAGGAAAAAGGTCTCATTTAGATTATGGTAAGGGAATTTTAAACAATAAAAAATTACAAATTAAGCAAATTGTATAATTACTCAAATACCTTATTAAAATGATCTCCAATAACTTCCCAAATTCGAGACCACTGCAATCTTATTCTTCCCATGTTGTAATATGATATTTCTACTATTTTTTGCAGACTAAACATTCTTGGATGAGTAGTGGAAAGTAATTCATCCATAGACACAGCACAGAGCCAACGGACAAAATCCACTATAATAGAAATAGATTAACATTTACTTTAAAGCTTAAATTTAAAGTCTTTTAGCCCAAAAGTCAGTTTTTTAACTGAATGTACATACTTACCAATGGCATTTCCATCTAGCCTTGTGGACCCTGTAAATATTCTAAAGAAAAAAACAAAAATCACATGCAAAAATTTATAAAGTCTCACTTCTGATATATCAATTCAAAAACAAGTGGCCTAGTTTACTAACTACTTTTATCCATTTTAAGAGAACAGCAGATCAGGTAACTGAATGTGTACTTTTTACCAGATAGTTTAGTAACAAGTGTAGCTGGAATGTACCCCCCACCCTTGCACTGAATGATATTAGAGAATGAATACATTGCTGCAATTTTACTAGTAAATTTATCAACACTAGGATGGGTATTTCATGAGCCTCAAAATAAGAGACTATGAATTTGTAAAACTAATAACTGGCATACACAAAACAGACTTCTCAATTTTCCTGAGTATTTACTAGTTTAAACATGTTCTTAAAATGAAAACTTCTACTTTATTTTTACAAATAATGTACATCTGATTAAAAAAACTCATGTTGAATTACAAGTGATTAATAAAACCGTACAAAGTTTCCAACAGTTTAACAAGTAACTAACCCACTTTTCTTAGAGCATTCAAACATTCAGAGCTAAGCTATGCTATCCAGCTCTGCCCTGCCTTCTTCACTGAGCTCTTTTTCTGTGTTTCAAAGTTTCATAAAAGATTTCAGCATAAACACATTAGTCCTCTTACTTTAAGGTCTGCATTTTTACCCACGTTCCGAGTTTGTAATGAAGGGTTTGATGTGGTGATTTCAAGGACAAATTGATATTCCTCAATGTAAACTGTACATGATAGGATTTGAACCATAAAAAGGAAACCTCAAAAGCAGGAGCAGGTCAAATATTAAACTTAGAAACAACGGTCATCATAGTAACAGTATAGCTACCAGCAATCACAAGGTGGGTACTACCCAAAGTGCTTTGTATCTGTATCTACCTATCAATCTGTCTATCTATCTATCCACTCATAAAACAATCACAGATACCATGAAGTACGTTAGACTCCCAACTTTATCAACACAGAAACTGAGGCACAAAGACATATAATAATTTTCTAAAAATCACAAGGCTAGTACGTACTAAAGCCAGTCAAACCAGGACAGGCCGACTCCAGAGTCCACCCTCTCAACAGCCCCATACCTATCTGAGCAAAACAGAATTTAAATATTTAAAAAACATTCTAGTTTTTTCCTACCACCACAGTCTAAATGTTCTGAGTATATCATGATTTTTCAACCTCTAAGCCCTTGAAGGTCTGTGTGTCCTGGCAACAGTGAATAATGAGAACAAGAAGGAAAAGCAGCTTAAAAACTGACAAGGTAATAATTCAGAATCTGATCTTCTGCTAAAGGGATATCTTTACATTTCCTCTACTGCTCTTGTGAGTAGAACAAAAGTTCAAAAATCTGACTGAAACCATTATCAGGGGTGGGGAGGGGAAGTAAAGAGTAATGGGGCCTCAGTGAACCTAGTGGTTAGATTGAATCCAGAAATTTAAAATAAAGGCTACAGACCTCTCACATGAACCAAAATGAGAAGTGCTAGACTCTGCATTATGAGTGTCATTAGCTGTTTCTCAAACTAGAGGTGTGCTCCTGGAAGGCAGTGATTATAAAAACCACACCACAAACAAAGTCCAGCCTAAACAGTACAAGGGAAACAATAGAAGAAACAACAAAGAAAACAGAATCTTTTTTAGGCAAGGAGTAAGCAAGCAACAAAGAGGAGGGGAGGAAAGAACAGCAGAGAGAACTCCAGGGGAAGCTGCAAGGACCCCTGTGAAGGCAGCCAGAGAGAACTGCAAGCAAACAGCGGGGCTCCGCTCTGCAGACTCGGGTGACAGTGTGAGCAGGGAGCATCCGTCCTGGGAAAGAGCATTTTGATTCCCCTCACTCTGGTAGCCTCTGAGGGGTCACTATGTTTCTAAAAATGCTCCATTAAAGATAAGTCATATGGGAGAGCAGAGTGGTCTGGGGAGGCATTCATAGTAAAGCCTTAATATACTAAGGCAGAAAAGAGCTATGCTTCACAACATCAACTATGAAATGGATTCTGCATGCCTGTGTGAAAAGCAGAGAACAGAAGCATGAGAATCTTGTATGTTAATATTAAAAGACATGCCCCTGAAAAGTACAAGTAGGAAAAAAAGATTGACAGATTTACTGAATTCTTACACATTATGATAGTGATGTAACAATGCAAAAAAAGATGAAACTTGCAGATTCTAGATCAAATCAACTTTAAGCTGTATGCAACATACAGGCAGATGAAATGACTGCGTATCTAAAGTTTTCATAGTGAAAATATCAGAGGTAACATTTATGGCTTAGACTCAACTGAAAGACGTTTATGAGAAAATAGTAAGGGAGTAGTAGTCCATATTTTCTGATAGGTGACAGAATATTCCAAAGTGTGGGACCCGACAATATAAACCCAGATCTGGTGTGCTTAAAAAACAACAATTAAATAAAAAACTATGGTGCTACATAACTTTTGACTTTCGGGGTAAATCGTTCTTGGACAAAATCCACCTCCATGAAGTTGAGTTAACATTTAAGAAATAGCTGGTTTAACAACACCTAGAAAATGTTTCCCTAGCAAATCTGAGAGGATCAGGGACTCTAGGTTAAAGTGCCCTTATACTCTTAAGTTCTAATAATACAGGATTCCAAACATAAAAGTGAAGATAATCAGAAAATTTTACCATTTTAAAGCTTTTGATGGAATCAAAATTTTTTACATTAAAAAACAGAACCTATATATAATTAAGCAAAGAATTATTATTTTCATTTTGCATGTTTAGTTCTTATACTTATCACAACAGATTATTCAGAACAATAGGCCTAAGGTCAGAAAAACAACGTTGTTGCAGAACAAGTACAGGACTTTCAAGGATGATGCCTGACAATATTCTCAACCACCGTCTTGACTACCAGGGCTGTCTCACTGAGTCAGCCTATGGAATCAGAATATCACAAATAAAAATAAACTCAGATACTCAGAAAGAAATTCATAGGCGATTTAATGAGAAATTGTGATACGTGCCACATAAGAATAATATAAATCTTGTAACAAATCAAAGATGTAACTTTGATGCTTTCACTAGAAGGTAAAATGTAAATATTGAGGTTGTGCATAAAACTGTGGACCCTGAATTTATGTTGTAGAAGTACCTGGTGATGATGAGTTTGAGACAGTGACGTACTAATAGAATTTGTGCTAAGACTCCTCTGAAATTGCAAAAACTCTTAAAATGGAGAGGCAGATCACCTGTTCAAATGAGTGACATGTTTCTCTGCAGCAGAGTGGCCAGCTGGATAAATCAGAACTGGCTTTGGTCATAAGAAGTATGCTATGGCAACAAGACTAGTAAGTAAAATTTGACTCTTGTCTGGGTAGACTCTCTTAACAGTGATGATGTGTTTTTGGGTGGCAGAGGTGTGGCGGAGGTCTGGAGGAGGTCTACCCTGGCAGCAGAAAGACAGACACTACAGTGCTCTGGAGCTGCACACATGGACAGACAGGCCAAGAGGCTGAGGGCACCCCTGGTGCTATTCCTCAGATTCTCTGCTAATGAAACTGTCACTGTAATCATCACTGGCCTGGCTTCGGGAAGGAGCAAGTTATGTAATTCTCCTTGTCTCAGTTTCCTCATCTGTAAATTGAGGACAGTAATAATACGTATCTTATAGGCTACTGAGAGGATTAAATGAAGTAACACATGGAAAGCACTTTTTCTGTTTGTTTAATATAATATAATCAGTTATACATACATCCACTCTTTTTAAAAATTCCCTTCCCAGAAAGCACTCTGAAAAGCACATTAAGTCTCAAGAATTCTTTCCAAGAAAGAAGTCCCAGGGAGCACTGCCAAGGCCAGTTAACAACTAAACACTCGAGTTCCAAGTCAGAGCAAAAAGTTTTCATCTACAGCAAAGTAAAATAGCAGATCAGCAGGAGTCTCTAAGCATCAAGGAAAGATTATAATACACACTGTATTTTTCACAGTTCCCATCAGAATTGTTAAAATGTAAACACCAGTGTTACAAAATGTTAGGTTTCAATTATTTGGGCATCCATATGGAAAACGTTCATCTTCTCAAAACAAACAAAAAAAATACATTATTTTGAATACTGGGGATTTAAAAAATCTATAATATTCTATAGTAAATATTCTAGAATATTCTATAGTAAAACAAACCATAATATATTCTTTTAGAAATATTTAGAAATATTCTTTTAGAAAACCAGACTAAAGATGAGGACTATCTCTAACGTATATACTATAAAATATACTTCTCCCCAGTGAGAACTGCCAGCAAACCCCTTCATTTTCCCCATAATGCAATCCCATATCATACACTCAGGAAGATAAATTATACTCTATTTTCAAAATAGGAATAACAAGAGGAGTACATTTTTTTAAAGTAAATTAAAAAAAAATAAAGAAAAAGAAAAACTGTGTTCTTTCTCATCAAGGTTAACATTTCCCTAATGCCCACTAATGTCTACTGTCACTTAAATTTTCATACTGTTTATCTCCTTCCTATATTCTGTGACTTAAAAGCAAAATCGTAGGTACTTCATCATTTAAATCATAGCATATCACAATATAGTCTTATATTACTTAAGGAAAGATATTTTGGCAATCATTTTTTTTTTCTTTTTACTAATGAGCAACACACATCTAAATGTTACATATTAAAACAGTATTCATCTGAAAAGAGAATTAAACAGATACCTTACCTATCTACAGCAACAACAACACTTTGAGAACTGGTTTCTCCAATGGATTCCTGAATACTTGCTATCTGCTTCCAGTCCACATTTCCTCCAACTACCAGACATAAAAGAGAGTCATTTCAGTGTGAAAATAATTCAGTGGAAAAATGTACTTACAGTTCTAAAACACATTTCTAATAAAATCAGTTATTTTCCTAATGAAAGAAAGCTTTGGGTGAACAATTCTTTTTGGCATCAGTGACTTACTGAGTTATACTAAGTGGTATACAGACATGGGTAAAGACACAAACTTATTTGCAAAGATCACACAAATTAGGGACACTGAAATTTTTAATCAATGACATTAGGCAGAATTTCTCTCCATGTTTAAGAGAAACCCCCTTCCCCGACCACTCACCCCTGCAATGCACAGCATATAGAACTTCCCCAACCAGGGACCACCTGTGCCCCCAGCAGTGGAAGCAGGAGTCTTCATCACTAGACCACCAGGGAAACCCCTCCCTCAGCATGTAAGAAACAGACCAACTCCAGTTCCAAATGTATCTACTTAGGAGGATTCCCAATTCCATACAATTAGATCTCTCCTGTAATGTAATCTTCAGTCCCTTGTTCACAAATGTTCACGGAAAATTCAACTGGTATGCTATAATATCCTCTTATTCAAAAGAATCACTTGGTTTTCCCCCCAACACTGGTTCCATGTGTTTGTAGACAGCAAAACAATTCCCCCAGCTCTCAAGCTCTTAGTATCTTTCCCTTCTTCCATTATCACTAAATCTTTCTTCTGCCCTGTTTTTCATTTGATTCATTCATTTTCATTCCTGCTTAGACCATTATCATTTCAGGACTGGATTACTGTAACAGTTTACTGCCTTCCTTTTTGCTGATTCACCCCCCCGCCCCTTAATCTCCTTTCTTCTCCTGGAGATTAATTTTCCTAAATCACCACCTTTATGTTGCTTACTATTAGTTTCAGGATAAAGAATAAGCTTTTCAGCCTAGGACTTAAGGCAGCTCCCTCCAACACATGTCTCCACTCAGGACATCATCTGAAGTTTATCTCCTGAGACCCAACCTGAGTTCTCAATGAAGGATTCCCCTCCACTGCTTCACCTTCCTCTGAAGGAAGTATTTACTTAAATAAGTACTGCTCAACTCAGAATTTCTTCCATTTAGTTTCTTACTATAAATTACTTCAGGTGTGTCACTGTTGCCTTCTCGGCCAGAAAAAAAGTTCCCATGTTAGGAAGCAAATCATACACTTTTTTGTCTTCCTCTACCTTACTCAAGGCAGATGCTCAACAAGTACTGGCTGACTGACTAGACATTCAAATGGCTTTCTGAATGCAGACGTAATAGATGGTGTTATTTAAACCAGCTGAACTCAAAATCTACTCCAGGAACTGAACAAAGGGAAAAAGAATGTGATCCCTGTCCTCACACAGTTAATGATTTACCAGGAGAGACACACGTATTACCTACTTTAATACAATCTGATGATTATTTCATAGCTGAACTCAACTAATTATATGTAACACAAGTGTGGCTAAACAGAACTAATTTTTATAGGGGAAGGGAGAATGCAGGTGTTAGCTCATGGAAAGTTTTCACATATGATGAACTATTAATTCAAGTTAGATGTGAAAGGATCATCATGTGGGAAAGGAAGAAAAAGCAATTTCAGAAGAAGGAGCAGCATATATGAAGTAATGGAAGCAGGCATGTGAAGTTCATGTTCCAACACACTTGGATGTAGCCATAATGGAGGATGATCTGGCAGGGGACAAGGAAGGAGAGAGAGAAACAAGCAGTAAGAGATGAAGCTGGACAGACAGACCAGAAACAGAATGTGAAGAACCTTGACCATCGTGTTTAATGTTCTACTTCTGAAAACAGGAAACCAGTAGGTCTTTTAAAAGACTGACATGATCCAATCTATTTTCTGAAAAATAATTCTGGTAATATCTGTAGAACACAGTGAAACATGAAGAGGCACTGAAGCCATGCCCTTGTATTTCTGTAATACAAGTGAACAAGGATGAAAGCTTGAAATAAGTGACTGAGAAATGGGTGGTAGGAGGACAGTGTCATGCAATATGAGGTATGTAGCATGTTAAAGAATTTAATGAAGAAAAATCTGTGAGAAAAAAATGCCAGTCACTACATAACTTCGTCTGTATCAACTGAATGTCCTTCCCAGAGATTTCTGTACCTTCTATATTTAGATATAATAATTTGTAATCATTAAACCTATTTAAAGAAGATTTAAAATGCCTAACAATCCAAGAACCAACTTCATAAATATATGACATCTATCAAACATTTGTATGACAGTACAAGTAATAAGCCAATAGTTTCGGTTTTACCAAAGAAATGCCTCAAAAGAACAAACGTTTAGATTAACTAAAAACAAAGATGTAAGATGTCATAATATTCACTCAAGATTTATATGATCAAGCAACTGAATTTTAAAACTTTAATACATATCATAATAGTATACATATAATTCAAATCTAATAATTCATATGCTATTTATTCTTAATAACAAAAGTTTCCTGTTTCCAAAAATTAAAAGTATAGTCTTGTATCACATCTGTAAGGAAGTGAGATAAATATACACTCAGCCCTATTAACTTGTTTACATCAATATTTGGGGTACAGATTCTGTTAACAAAGGAGGCTAATAGTTTATTTTTAAAAAACAAATTATATACAGATGAAACCAGCTCAATCGTCTGCACACAACCTCCTCTAGTTTCAGTATGGACTAAAGCATCCTGAGTAGATGCCAGGACACCACTGCACAGGGTGTACACCTGCCACGCTGGGCGAGCCAGGAACCTACTACCAAGACGAGTTCAACTCAGGGAGCTCTGCCCAACGGGGCTGAGTCAGCATAGGGGCTCCTTCTAGGATGCAGACTAGAACCTGAGACCTGATCCTTCAGCAGTGAGAGCAGAAGGGAGCAGGCCGTGGAGCAGAGAGAAGTGGATGACACAGAGGAAGCATGAGAAGTGAACAGCGTGGTCAGTCGCTTGTGTGGCTTGGAGGCCTGGAATTTTTATCTCAATCTCAGTTCCAGATTCCAAATGTGTTTATTTTAATATAAATTCCCTTTTCCTGAAGGGAGAAGGCAGGTCAGGTCACCTCTTTGCAACCTAAGCAGCAGAGCAGCACAATGATCAAATTAATTTTAACTCATTTTCAAGTATTCTAGTAAACATGATCAACAAGTATGATTTCTCGTTTTAGTAACACTGATAGAAAATAAAATATTCCACTGGTATTTAATTTTTAGTGTAACCTACTTCTGTTACTTGCCAAAACTGAGCCCTGGTGATCTCACCCCTCTTTATCTGGGCTCTGCTCCACTCCCGAGGCCTTAGAAAGAAAGACTGTTCAAAAGCAGCTGAATCAATCAATGCACATTCATTTCACTTGCCTGTAAATATTTTTCATCTGTATCTCATGCTACTTTCTGGAACAATTAAGAGTTCTAATGTCTGAGTCAGACAGTATAGTCACCAACCATGCGGGTGCTCAAGCAGTTCTAAATCCTGCAGCTGTCTATATCTGCACCTCCCAGAACCACAGAACACCACTGGTATTTTACACGTGAGGTGCAGACTGCATTGCTGAATTACCACTGCAAACTCACTCAACCTGAAGCCACAACATGGTCCTCCCCTCCCTGTGGGTCATTTTTCAAGCCTGAAATTCTTCTGAATTTCCTAAGACTTTTTACTGCTAGCAACAACAGAGAAATCACTAAATGATAAAAAGAGAAAGTCCAGAAGTACAATGTTATATATAGCACAAAGCCTTAAAAGGTAAGTATTCTTAGACCTCAGGTGTATTCCTTCATGTTTTTTTTTTTAGGTTGTGTCTCTAGACTTCTCTGTTGGAAGTGAGGTAGGGAGGCCAGATAAAGAATAATCCAGAAACATGCGAAAGTTGGACCATAAAGAAGGCTGAGCACTAAAGAACTGATGCTTTCGAACTGTGGTGTTGGAGAAGACTCTTGAGAGTCCCTTGGACAGCAAGGTGATCAAACCAGTCGATCCTAAAGGAAATCAACCTTGAATATTCACTGGAAGGACTGACGCTGAAGCTGAAGCTCCAATACTTTGGCCACCTGATGCAAAGAGCTCACTTACTGGAAAACACCCTGATGCTGGGAAAATTGAGGGCGGGGGGGAAGGGGCCAACAGAGGATGAGATGGTTGCATGGCATCACAGACTCAATGGACATGAGTTTCAGCAAACTCCAGGAGATAGTGGAGGACAGGGAAGCCTGGTGTGCTGCAGTCCATGGGGTCACAAAGAGTGAGACATGACCTAGTGACTGAACAAAAACAACAACAATCCAGAAACAGTATAGCAGCAGTAAGTCCACTTATATGTTAATATACTGTAATCCTGACAACTCTGTAAGTAGATACTACTATTAGTTTGGAAAAGAGGAACCTGAAGCTCAGAGAATTAAAGTAACTTGCACACACATCTTGCACAAGTGAAGAAGAAACATGGAAAAACTCAAACCCAGAAGTACATATTCAAAGGCAAAGACAGTCTAAACTTTGTTTCTTCCCTGGCAGAATGTTTTCCACTTATGACTAGAAATGTATGGTTTGGTTCTTCTTTATCTGCTTTTGATAGTACCTTCCTTTTTTCCTGCTGGGTTAAACCTGGATGCTCCTGGATGCACTGAACTCAAGGGGAGCCATGGGACAGTTTCCACACTGGCCTAAGACTTGGGTTATGTCTGCATAGTGCTGTTAAAAAAATCTGCATGTGAATGCTTTCTCCAGGTGCCCCAACTATTTATCATCTTAAACAAGCCTTCACTCATTTAACTTATCTGCTTAGTCTTAAAAGCAGGTAATTTTTTAAAACATTTTTTCAGATTATTTTACATTATAGATTATTATAAATATTGGGTATAGTTTCCTGTGTTATACATTAAATTCTTGTTACGTATCTATTTTCTGTATAGTAGTTTGTATCTGTTAATTGCATACTCCTAATCTATCCCTTCCTCTGTCCCTGTTCCTTTCAGTGACCACAAATTTGCTTTTTATGCTTGTGAGTCTGTTTCTGTTTTGTATACAGAGTCACCTGCATTATTTTTTAGATTCCACATGTAAGTGACATCATATAATATTTGTCTTTCTCTGTCTGATTTAGTTCACAAAGTATAATATTCTCTCAGCCCATTCAGGTTGCTGCAAATGGCAGTATTTCATTCTTTTTTTTTTTATGTAAAAGGAGGTAACTTTAAACTGCACCTTTCTCCCACCCTCAACTATGTGGTTAAGACTAAGGGTCATTTAATATTGCAAACTGGACCAGGCAAAAAAGACTTACAATGTTATCTTGCTTATAAGGTTAGCTAAAGGGCATTTTATCCTAGTCCTCTAATTATATTTTGCTCATCAGAGAAGGCAATGGTACCCCACTCCAGTACTCTTGCCTGGAAAATCCCATGGACAGAGGAGCCTGGTAGGCTGTAGTCCATGGGGTCGCTAAGAGTCAGACACGACTGAGTGACTTCACTTTCACTTTTCACTTTCATGCATTGGAGAAGGAAATGGCAACCCACTCCAGTGTTCTTGCCTGGAGAATCCCAGGGACGGGGGAGCCTGGTGGGCTGCCATCTATGGGGTCGCACAGAGTCGGACACGACTGAAGCGACTTAGCAGCAGCAGCATACAATAAAGTTACTTACATTGAGCAAGTTAAAAACAACTTGTGATACTTCACAAAAATAATTCAAAAAATTCTCACCTAGCCCTAGCCCCACAAATTCATCAGGAGCTTGATCTTTCGCTCCAGTAAGTGATCCTTCTCTGCCTCGTACTGTTCCAGAAATGTACCGAGGCTTCACTCCAGTTCCTATAAGTTGAGCAAGCTCCAGCTGACTGATGCACTTCAGAATCTTAATTACAAAACGGAAAACAAATTTAAATTCTGTGTTAAAAATCTTCATAAAAATATTTAAATGTACAAAGTCACAATTTAAACACAGGCTAAATTATAAATCAGCATAAAAAAGTTAAATGTACTTAATCCTGAATGTATTAATTTTCTCCCCAAACACTTAAGCATGTCAGTGATATATTATTTAGCGTTAGCTCATTTTATAAACCAAATTGCAAAAGAAAACAGAAAGTGCTTCTACCTCATGCCATGAATTTCCTAAGTAATTTCCATCTGTATGAGCCACTGTGATAAGTGTTTTGATTGTGTCAATGTTCTTCTGCTTCATTTCGGTAATCCCAGAACTCACTGTCAGTAAGGTGAACCTTGCCAGTGCCTGGACGTATGCATCTCTTTCCAGCTGTTGAAAGAGACAGAGAAAGAGAACTCACAGGACTGTAAGCACAACAGAGTAGGTTCCGGTTCCCTACTGATGAAATGTTTACTTAATTTAGTAAGTTTTCAACTATGTCATGAATTATGTATGATACCTCAAAACTATAGTTCTTTAAATTTTAATATGAATGAAGCCAAAAAGGATGAATTTTTAAAAGTGAAAGGCAATGGTGGTGTCAAATCAAGATGAAATTTCAGCAATAATAATTCATATAGTAAGAAAGCATTCATTGAACACATGCTTCAAGTGACTTGTGTGAAGTAGCTCGATTTACAAATTTGCTCATGTTTCCCCTACATTCATAATTAAATGTGAAATGGGTTTTCAAAAAGAAAGTAGGCAAGCACTGGATAAAATTATCAGACAAAGCATATAATTTATTAGAAAGGACTGTCTTCATAAGAATTATGTCCTTGATACTTGAATCTCTTAAAGATAACCTGTTCTTAGGCTTAAGTAAAGTTATAAAATAATATCTATAAATATATAAAATATGAAAAAGTATTATATGATTCAATAAATAAGAATATGCAATATAAATAAGACATTCAAGTTACAATACAGGAATTCAAACTCTTGGAAATTTTGCACGCAGCTAATATTCTATACAGAAAAAAACGGCAACACGAGTTATTGTGATGAATGATAGACACATCAACAGAGAACTACCCTGTTTTGTCACAGCTTCTTGGAAACTTAAAACATTAAGATTCATTTAAATTTCACTATAAACTTGAAATTAGTTTTTTAACAGTGCCAACACAAGAAATAATTTAAACTATAGTAATGACATAAGTAATTTACATTTTCCAGACTGGCTGCAAACGCAAAATTCTGTTACCTGAATGCTGAAAATGCATGCAATTCTGATTGCACATCTTATACCTTCCAGGCAAAGAGAGGCTACTTCAGTATCATCACAGTCTTGTAGACCCACACTGAATGCAGCCAGAAAAGGGGTCCAAGCCAACTAGAAAAGGTAAAAATTTAAAATATATCATGAACGTCAAATGATAATTAAACTTTAAGATAAGACATTAACATTTCTCAAAGCTTTCAGACAATGAATGATTTGTGGAAGTTCTGAAAAAGAGCAATGAGTTTCTAGGCACAGTTATCTGGAAAGCTTTCTTAGAAACAGAGGAGAAACTATATAATGCTGCCTGGGCTTAAGTAAGCAGGAGAGCAAAACTGTAAATTCAAGAGAAGAAGGTAGACACGTTATAAGCACAGCACCTGTAAGTATTTCACATTAATAAAAAATGGGGATAGTCTGTATTTATAAATTATATCAATTTTAACCCTGACTTCAGAACTCATCTCTCTGCAAGCTGTGTCTCTTGCATTATTTCATGGACTAATTTTATTTCCAAGAAAATCCTTTTAACCATTTTCTACTTGTAAGACATTACTCTCTTTTCTTTAAGCCTGTTCTGTGGGTATCATTTAGCCTCATTATTTTTTGTAGTAAAATATTAATATTTTACATTGAGACAGCAGTGATATCTCTGGCTCCTAGTTGGACAATATTTTAAAATACAGTTCAATAAAATACATCTTCTTTACAGACTATGAAAGCCAACAAACACTAAATTTTATCAAAACTGAATACTGTAGTATTCTGAAACTGTAATGTAAAATTTAAAAAAAGAGAGGTACCCCTGATGACTGAAAGTCCTCATATCAAAACATATATGTGTATACTGGTGTGTATATACTGGTATGTATATATGTGTGTGTGTATAACTTTGAAATGTCTGATATAAGAGTATTTGCTGCTTTTAATAAGTCAAAATGAAGCAGAACTATATATAGCCATATAGATGAAGAGTATTTATGACAACATGGTACAGAAACAATAACTGGAATTTTTAAAAGATCTAAAAAAAAAATTTCTGCATTATTAAGACAGAATCACCCACAGCTTTGTAACCTCAGGAAGTTCAGAAGTTTAATTCCTAAACAAAGGAACATAAGCCACAGTACCTAACTTTCAGTCTTAGCCTTGTCACTTATTTCACCTCTTTTTTTCTGAACCAACCTCATTTCTTCCTCTTTAGTACCTGGACTGCCACTACAAGGAGATGCTATAGGAAGCATATGACGGGCAGGACTTTAAAATACAAAGCATCACAGCAAAGTAATGCATTATGAATCCTATGCTAAGTGAAGAAACAACACATCTCTATTTGGAAACCTATGTAATATTTACAAGGAGAAGTATAAGCTTAAGCCTGTGACAACCCCACTGCAAATTAAAGAATGATCTGTATTATCAAATTATACCTAAATAACATCCAGGGGACAGTGCAACTGTCTGCTCAAGTGTATAAGCCTCTGTAGAATACGATTTGGCCATACATAAAAAGGTTCTTATCTACATCCCTAATATTACATCACTTCTAGGAATCTTTCATTTATTCCTTGACTCAACCAATGCTTACTTAGTGAACACTAACTCCAAGCTAGGAACTATGTCAGACTTTGCGAAAAGTCATCAGAACAGATATACTCCCTTACCTCCCAGAGTTTAAAGTCTAGCAGAGAGATTAACGTTTAAAATAAACAAATGTGTAAATACACATAAATACAGTGAAGGAAGAACACAGCACGCTTGAAAGGAGACCTGATTTAGAGAGGCCAGGGCAGAACTCACTAAGAAAGTAACACTGAAAGTAGAAACTACTTGGGCAAAGAAGGAAAAAGCATTCTAGACAAAGGACACAGCTTGTGTGAATGCTCTGAAGAGAAAATAATTTAGGGCATTCTAGAAATAGAAATAGACATAGAAAGAATGCCAGTGTGACTGCAGCACAGTGAGAGGAAATCTAGTGATGAGGCTGGAGGCAGGTGGAGCCAGACCCTCGGGTTGTGTTAGGTTTCACCACAGTTGCAAAATCAGTGAATGGCATTAAGGAAGAAGGTGACAGTTCATTTGTATTTTAAACATTCTGTGTTCTGTAAATGGGTAAGGGAAGCACAAAAGTAGACACAGACACCAGATAGGAGAACACTCCAGCATTAAGAGTGAGAAATGAAGGACACTGTCTGAAAAGGTAATGACAGTAGAAATGGCAGTGAGAAGAAAGGTTCTCAATTCCAGCTCAGAGGATTAAACAAATGATACCTAATCCAAAGAATAGATCACAAAAGCTATTTATGAAGAATTCCCAATGACATGGGAAAACACTTATGTGAGAAACAGCAAGTTACAAAATTCTATACATGGTAGGATCACAACTGTTTAACAAGATAAAAAGTAGTATGTAAATATAGTAAGAGAAATGTTCTGAGTGGCAGAATTATGACTGGTTCCTTATTCTTTTTGTTTTTTCATCCTCCACCTCCTGTCTACCAAAAACATTTGCAAACAAAACAAAGGTATAGGATTATTCAAAACAGAACAAAAACTTGCTTTGTAATTTATTTCATAATAAAGTGTTCTTAATTTCAATCTCATTTCCTATATTATGGTAAAAGAGAGGCCAGCGATACTTCACTATTTCATCTCACGTTCTCTCCCCAAATTCCCACTCTGAGCCTGTAACTCGCCATCAACTTTTAGAAATATCACGATCACACAGACCTTAAAGCAAGAGTAGAACTATTAACATATTAGAGCTGAAATATCACCATCTTTTACTACCCACACAAATACAGTTAATGTCTGAAGAACTCAAGTGATAACCTTCACCCTCCACAGACCATCTAACTGCACTGTCTCACAAACAGACATGTACTTGACCCAGTTTTCCTTCTCTAGGAAAAATTCCCATTTTCCTTGACTTCCCTACACTTTCCCCTCCACTTCCCTACAACCGTTATGATGCACTGCTTCCTCATTCTGGAATTTGAATAAAGAATAGAAAAAAAGCATAAGAAAATGAAGAAGAAATGGAAAATCAAATTATCAAGCAGAAGTACCATCCTTACTGATCTATAAACATAAAAGAAACTCCCTTTCATTCCCAAAGCTACTTTCTTGGTCCCAGGAGCACTCAGAACCCTCGGATTAGCTCCTGGGCCATAGGCACTGGAAGACAACAAGAGGCTCAAGGTCACTTTGAGATATCAGGGAACTCCTGAGATCTAAAGAGAACTCAGAAGAAACCAGGCCAGAGATTAATTCTCCCCAAACCTTTCTATTCTTAAGATCACACATCTATCAATTATGAATCATGCATAATAATATGGCTTTCACTTCTGGGTCTATAATAATGGGCTGTATCACCATACTGCCTTAACTTAAAAATATGCTGAACAGCAGTATATACAGATGTATATACTGCAACCAAAAGTCATTAATAACTCTTACCTTAAACATGGGTCTCACATGCTCCAAATGTGTCGCACTCGTGAAAGGTGCCTGAACGTGGCTCACAGCCTCCATGAGAGCTTTAGCGGTCTTGGCCATCTGTTCCATCTCTAAGTTATACAGGAGTCTTCTTTGTTTTTCACTGGCTACGTCTGAAACAGCAAACACTATTAGCATTTAATATATAAAGTCTTTAAGAATGATATTTTGATGTTTCAGCATAAAATAATCAACACTACCAGTAAATAGTAATTCAAAATGGTCCTAAGAAGCCAGATGCAAAGGCCACACAACATACGATTCCATTTAGATGAAATATCCAGAGTAGTAAATCCATAAAAAAGAAAGCAGACTGGTTAGCCAAAGGCTGAGGAAAGGCAGGGGACATGGAAGAACTGCTTAATGGATATGGGGCTTTATTGGGGGTGATGAAATATTTTGGAACTACATCAAGGTGGTGGTTGCACAACACTTTGAAGGCACTAAATACCAGTAACTGTTCACTTCAGAACAGTTCATTTTGTGTTATATGCATTTCACCTCAAAAATGGGAAAAAAAAAGTCCTCAACTAGGCTTCAGGGATATGCAGAAAATCTATGAAAAGGGAAAGAGTAGGCACAAATCCGTCACACTGAAAGCGCCAGGGAAACAACCCAAACAAGGGCTGGGAGAACAGACGAGAGGCCGTGGTACACCTGTATGACCTGAGGGGTCTCCTGAGTTAACGAGGAAACAGAGGCCTCACACTCAGGGTGACTGCAGAATTCCAGCACCCTGCCACCCTCTTCCCACACCCAGCCTTCTCAGTGACTTCCTACCACTGTATACAGAACAGGCCAGAGAAAGAGGGATAGGAAGATATCATTATGTGGGTATGAAAAAGAAAATGAAATCAGATAATTGGCATCTACTCAGGTGTAAAAATGAAATCCTGATCAATACACTTAATGATTTTTTAAGTAGAAGAGAATGACACTACCATGTGAACTGCTGACTGGTGCTGGACTGCAGTAAGAGCCAAGGAGGCTGACTTCTGGGTCGGCCTTTGCCACTCGTCAGGTTTTAGGTACAGAGATTTAACAAAAGCTTTTGCACTGCACTCAGCTCATAGATTCTCTGATTCTAAGTGTCCTAATTTCTCTGCACTTCTGATTCCTTGTCTATAAAATGAGGGAGAACTTACTAAAATTCCTCAAAATCACTCCCATACTCCCCAAAAGAGGCCATTTATACTCCACTATTTCTTCTAACGTTATCTCCCGAGTCTCTGACTCCCACCTTGTAATTCTTCATCAACTTCTAGAAACACACATATCACACAGGCCTTCTGGACTCTCTTTCCTGTCAACAGCCACAGTCTATGGGGTCGCAAAGAGTCAGACACGACTTAGCAATCGAACACCAATAACCTGTAAACAGAATTTTGCTGCTGCAATCTGTTCTTTTTGATGAAGCTTGAGATTTCATTTCCAAGTGGAAGCTGCTCAGAAAGGCAGGAGCTCTCCTTCTGTATTACTGAGCCACTACCCTAACCTCACGCCTGTAGTCTGATTTTAGCTCTACTTTAATCACCACTGTCTACACATACAGAAGTTGAGAATGGAGCCAGGCACAGGTAGCTCCTGACGCTGGTCAGATCTAGGAATGCCAGAGTGATATAATTTGTGGTGCATTTCAAGTAGTGATTTCCAACCCCCCAAGCTCCCCCATGATCCTAACCTTCCCTATCTCCTTGAATCACCCCTACTTCTAGCTTCTGTTAACATGTAATGATAGGTGAACCAATGGAAATAAGTTGCTTGTAGACAACAAGGAGGCAGAAGAAAGAAGAGTTGAAGTCTGACTACTGGGGTTGCCTAACCAATCTGTCTGTTCTCCAAGTCCATGCTGAGATTAACTGCCTCGTGGACAAGTGTATACTCAATACATGCTAATTCATGCATAGTATGTACCATTTTCCATTTATCATTGGTCAGTGCTATCTTTCTTCAGGATATGGAGAAAGACATAATCAGATCATCAAACAATATATTATAATACTTTTCATTAGAATAAGTGATACTTGGTCTACTCTAACTTAACTTTTTAAGAATCATATTTTTTCCTCCTAAACAACCAGGATTCAGTTGATCTGGACACTTACTCTGTTTACTTGACTTTGCAGGGATTGTCAGTTCCTTCGTTTCTTTCATCGATATCTTTTTTCCAGCTATTTCATTATAGATGGCTGACAGATACTCTTCAGGGAGATCTTTACTGTCATTGATGCCTCTATTCATCTTAATGTACTGTTCCTTGGTCATTTTATTTTTAACCTAGAAATGAACAACTGTTATAATTCTTAAAAATGAACAGAAAAATACTCATATAAAAGAATTTATAAATACTTTGAGACAGCAAGTGGAAAATACTAAACAAGGCAGACATTAAAGTGAAAATAGGAAGTCACAGAAAATGAGGACAATGTAGCAAAGACCTAGGTTGGCAATATGCTAATTCACCTTGCTGTGATGTCCCCCTGAGTGATCTGTGATAAGAAAACAGGCAGATGGAATAATGAAATTATTTTTGCCCAAGGTTTAAGAGCTCTAGGCAGCAATGATTTTATGAAACAGTGGATGTGAGAGTAACAAAACCTTAAATTTATTTAAAATCAGGTAACAACCTTGCTGACTGACTCAGCATGGTTAACTGAATGCTAGGTGATGTGAGCAAAGTATTCTTTGAACTTTTCATCTTGTTTAAGAGTACACACAACAGGAACATCATGCTACATACCACGGTTAAGTCTGTGGAGTATAAATCTGTAGTATGTAAGATGGCAGCCCTGCCACTGAACTTGGTAACTAGCACAACCAAAACTTTTCTGCTTTACATCTCCAAACCCCATGGATAAAACCCAGAAGTCATGACATCTCTGAAGATACATTTACTTATTATTAAATATATTCCTATCACTTTCCACAAAGAATTTAAGGCACCTTTAAAGATAAAGCTCTTGTAAATTTTTAAGGTACATAGAATAACAATCAACCCCAGGAATAAATCATCAGAAGTTTGCAAAAATAACTATAGAGAAACCAGAAGGTCCAGAACACCTAGTAACTGGGATACAAACATTTAACTAGTTTTGTGTTTGTATGTGCTCAGTCGTGTCCGACTCTTTGCAACCCCATGGACTGCAGCCCACTAGGCTCCTCTGTCCATGGAATTCTCCAGGCAAGAATACTGGAGTGGGTTGCTGTGCCCTCCTCCAGGGGATCTTCCTGACCCAGAGATCGAACCCGCGTCTCTTACGACTCCTGCACTGGCAGATGGGTTCTTTACCACTGCACCACCTGTTCTGACTACTCTGCAAACAGATCTTTGTAGAATGTCAGAAAAGATGAGAGGAGCAGTTTTCCTACAAAAAAGTAAAAATATTACCATAAAAGTTTTCAAATGTAATCATTATTACTCAAGGGAAAACGCTCTAATATACTAAAACTTTAAGAACTTGAGTTAAGGCACTTAAAAAACATTAAAAGAAAGTCATTTCACCTAAATTTCTAATGAGTACTAAAAAAGCAATGACCCAGGGACATCAAAATAAATGACCATACAAGTGCTTCCAGTAAGAGGCTACAAGAAGATTAACATCATTGGAGATTCTGAACATGGTACAATGTTTTAACATCATATCATGAGAGACAGAGACGGACACAAAACAAATCTTGGCAGAAAATCTGAAGTAGCAATAAAGTATATTTGTGGATCTAGGTTGGGAGGGAGGGGAAGGAGCTCCCAGAAGATTAGAGAAGAGAATACATTAGTTTCAGGTACAGACAATAAAACCACACTGCTCAAATGGAACACTTCTGCCATAGCGGGGTTCTGGGACTAGTGTAAAACATAATCCTACTTTTCTTCTCCAGCTCATCTTTTATGGAACACTTTACACTTGACATTTATTCTCATGTGCTTAAATTAAGCTGTGCCTAATTAAGCTTTAATGCTTAAATCTCTTCAAGCCAATTGTTACCACTGATGAAGATGAATAAACAAAAAAATTTAACATGTTCTAAATATATCTCAAAATTTTAAAACTGATTCACACTACATATAAAAGGTAGTCTAACTATAAATGTTCTAGTTAGAAGAGGAACATAAATGACTTGTGAAATTCACTTATATTTTAACTCCGAAAACAATTAAGAATGCAGAGAATTAGTTTTTAAGAAAATTCTTTAAAGTTACTTGTGTTCTTTAAAAAAAAAAAAGCTATCATTTGTTACAGTTCATCTGGTCCTGCATCATAAATCACATGGGGTCCTGATTATGGGGTTCAATTTTCTAACAGGCCACCTATCCTCACAGGGACTCCTAAGCTGTCTGAGAGCTGGCAGGCTGAATGGGAGCAAGGACACCAGCCTCACAGGGAGCAGCATCTCAGAGGCAGCGAGCACTGCTAGAGTGGGACTCCAGGCACATGGTCAGTGACAGCAACAGGGCCACAAAGACACAACACTGATTTCAAGAGAAAGCTCCCTAACTGGTATGTGGTTCAGAAATTTGTAACAATCTGGAAACTGTGAAAGAATATTCAAGGAAGTTTTAGAAGAAAATAACCTACACGAGAATGTACATATATATATATAAGAATGTATGAGGAATCTAAAATATGGCGCAAATGAACTGATCTACAAAACATAAAGACTCAACAGACATAGAAAAGAGACTTGTGGTTGCCAAGGGTAAGGGAGGAGGAGAAGGAAGAACTGGGAGTATGGGATTAGCAGATGTAAACTATTATATATAGGATGGATAAACAACAAGGTTGTACTATACAGAACAGGGGATTATATTCAATATCCTAGGATAAACCATAATGGATAAGAATATTAAAAAAAGAATGTCTATGTGTATAACTGGGGCTTCCCTGGTGGCTCAGATGGTAAAGAATCTGCCTGCAACGTGGGAAACGTGGGTTCTATCCCTGGGTCGGGAAGATCCCTTGGAGAAGGGAATGGCAACCCACACCAGTCTTCTTTCCCAGAGAATCCCGTGGAGAGAGAAGCCTGGAGGGCTACAATCCATGGAGCTGCAAAGAGTCAGACACAACCAAGCGACTATCACTTTCACATATGTATAACTGAGTCACTTTGCTGTCTAGCAGAGATTGGCACAACACTGTAAATCAACTACAATAAGAAAGAAAATTAAGAAGATATGACACAGATGTGTTTAACGTTGATAATTCATTAACAGAACAAAATCTGTTAATAAAAGTATGATCTTCTAAAAACAAAGGGAGGCAGTAAAATGTAAAGTTACTTTTGGTTTAGACTGAAAAATCTGACAGAAAACTCTTGATATGAAAATATTAAAATAAGTCTTTATCTGTAGACTGCTTTATAAAACCATGGGAAAAAGTGTCATGCTAGATAATGAAAGCCCTGGAAGTGAGTTGCTTCTACAATACTGCCAGTAGTAAGCCAAAGACAAATTTTAAATGATTAAAATTTTACATGTGGTCAATACTTTCCGTATCAATCCTGCCTAAAAAATACATATCCTAACAATTCCTATAAAGTTTAATCTCAAACTTTACAATTTGTCCAGTTCATCTCAGCTTAGTAATAAGTATATAGTTTATTTCTTAAGAGCAACAGGTATCATTAGTAGTTTATTCCTAAGAAGCATTAAGAAATTATTGCAAATAGGTTTATTTATAAAGATAATTTTCCCCAAGTTTTTGGAAACTAAACCTAAAACCTTAAAAATAATGTTTTTATTAGTGGCTATCAGAAATCAAGTGACAGTTCCTTAATATTCAAGAACGAATTACAATTTTATGAAGCAAATGAAATTTAAACACTTCTTGGATGTCTGATATTTTAAAATTATGGTTAATACCATACCTGTGGACTGTGAAGGTCTGTGGTAAGCATGATAATTGAATAAGCCAAAACATAAGCAGTATCCGCACTAGCAAAAAGGGTTTGTCTGGAAAAATAAATGTGTCATGTTATAAACTTATACTGTTTACATGTATCATTTAAATAACTTACCTCTAACCCCACATCACTTTTCATTTTCTCTCTCAAGATTTATGTTCTATCTCATAATATTTTATGGAACTGTCTCATCACTTCCAGGTCGCAGACCATCTAAGTTCCCTGGGGCAGGGGATTATGGATCACCCGAGGCTCCCAGAAGAGGGTCTGGACACAGCCAGCAATCAGTAAACATTCGACTCTGAATCCTGCTTACCCTTGGTTGCATTCTAGATATCTTGCAGCAAATTTTTCCATCAATCGATCAATTTTCTGAGCTTCCCCTGGAAGACGGAATCCTTCCAGAAACATACGAAGGGCTGAAACAAAATCTTTTCCTGAAAAGTCATGTTGGTCCACATAAGCGTACATGACTTCTTTGTTAAATTTATCGTTATCTCCCAGGAATTCACCCACTTGAGTCTGAAGAATAAAAGAGAAATTGATACCCTAGTGGAACGTTGCATTTCCCACACACCCAATTTTTTAAAAAGCAGAGAAGCCCATAAGATCTACAGTTAACTAGTCCATTAACCACAGGGTTAATTAACTATTTTGAACATGAAGTTAAACGTACCAAATGCATTACAAAACAAAAAATCAAGATTTTTTTTGAGTACAGAAAATTAAAAAGCAAAATTAAGAACAGCTAGCTTATTTTTACATACTTAGGAGGGCATTTGAAAGGGGCAGCAACATATTAACTTAAAAAGAAATCCTATAGAAAAGGCTAGGATGAAGTAACATGGTGTTCTTACAGAGTCTAATCTTTCCTCTTGGTGTAAGAACTGGGCAATGTCTTCAGGGGTGGTGCCAAGCATCCCTTGTTCTTGGAGGTACTGGATTCCTCTCTTTGGTTTCTTAGTAAATCTGGATGATGTTAAAGTTAAAAGGAACATTAGAAACAGAAAACCATTCATAATCCCTGAAAAGATCTAAAACTACAGTAAATTAGCTTTCCAGCACTTAGAAAACAGTTTACTTAAAATAATCAATGAACAAATGCACAAAAAATAACATATTATGCAAAGTTTTCTTTATTTTTTCTTCTTAGACAAGAATCTCAAATGGAGGGCAATCTTTACCATTGATACAGATCATTTCACATGTTATGCGAGATAAGGCCCTTCAGTAGATGAATTGAGTAAGGATATGAATACTAAACATCTCATGCTTTTAATATATAGTTTCCCTAGGTGCTCAAGTAATCTTGGCTCATTCTCCTTTTATCCAATGATTAATTCTAAGTTTCCTGCTTTTAAAACACACAACTGGAATTTTGGTGACTGTTTTAACTACAACCTGATGGCATTATTTCCTTTATAAAAAAAATTTATACACCCAGTGTTTTCAAAATAAAGTTCACACTGATTAGACAGACATACGAAACCTTCCTCCATACAGCTCGTTCCTCTCTCATCCACCTCCATGCATCCCCTTCTCATTCCCTAAACAAAAAGCATTTGCAGCATCTTATTTCCTCCACATGCCCTTGTGCTCCATTCACTGGGGAATCCTCCTCCATGGTTTAATATCCAAGTCAAGTGTCACCTTGCTGTTTCTAAATCATTTCCTTTCTCCTTTCATTGGTCCAATAATTAGTTTGGGGCCCCATCACCTGTCATCTGGGTATTGCAAGAGCTCCTAATTGGTCTCCCTATCTCTTGTTTTGCTCATATTCCAATAATTTCTTCAGCTTGCTGGCAAAGTCACGTGTCGAAAACAGAAATCTATCACTGTTGGTCCTCTGGCTTAAAATCCTTCAATAGCACACCAACACCGAGAACAAGACAAAACCTCCTTCACACGGAGAAAAGAGGCCCCTGTAGTCTGGATCCAACTCAATGCTCTCATATCACCTCCTGCCACTACCCAGCCACCTCTGCCCCAGCCGCGCTTAACCATGGTCCTCAAACATCCTCTTGTCCCTCTGCAAGTGCCATTCTGTCTGTCTGAAATGTCCTCCCCTGCTCTGTCCTCCCAACACTCCCCTAATCAACTCTTAATTAAACTGCTGCCACATACATAAATCAAAATCAAGCATCCTTCCCAGAGATAAACACAACCTCTGCTCTTGAGAAGCTCTCACTCTAATTGAGGAAAATTTTTTTAAATTGTAATAGTAAAAATTATTTTTAAATTTTTATAAATTAAGAAAACATGTAATAGTGAAAATGCAACAAATAATGTATTATTGAGAAGACAGCACAGCAGAGGAGGTGACTGGTTAACAGAGATGACCATAATTGAGTTCCTAGGAAGGTGACTGTGAAACTGAGCTTTTAAGAATGCTTACAACTTTTATGAACAGTAAGAAAAATCATCCCAGACAGAGAGGAAGAGGTCATACTAATACACAAAAGCATAAAACAGCATGATATTAAATAGCTCTGAATTGCTGGAAAAATCAGGTGAGATGAAGAAGTAACCTAAGAGTCCAGCAGATTTAAATCATGAGGGTATTATGTGCTATTAGAAAAAGCTGTGGCTTTATCCTCTCTCAGAGGGAGAGAGGAGGGAAACAGAAGCAGACTTTATTCAAAGAAAGATGACCCCAGCTAAGTGTAAGAAAAGACAACAGAATAAATGAGACCAAAGAAAGGCAAGTCAACTAAGAGAGTTTACTAGTCAAGGCATGAAATGGTGATGGCATGACTTGAGGAAACAACTGTGGGTGACAAAGACAATAAATTGCAGAAATATTCTGGAAGTAGAATCAATTGGATTTAGTGACAGATCAGATCAACTGAGGACATCTAAGGTAATTCCTGGGATGCTAACTCATAACTTAGTAGCATGCTGGGGTTACTAGCCTGGATGGGAAACAGTATGGTTTTCTGTTTGTCCTTTGCTTTGGGCTGTACTGGGGAGTTGATTATGGAGACTGATAAATATGGTTACAGACATGCCGAGTGTGAGAAGTTATGCAGTGTCCAGGGGAGATGTCCAACGGGCAATTAGAGAAGAGTCTGGAGTTCAGTAGAGTTTTTATGTGAAAAATAACACTTGAGGGTTGTGAGATGTAAGCACACAGTAGTTGAAGTCATGAGGGACAAACCCTGGAAATGTTAAGACATGTGGTCTGGATGAAGAGCCCATACCAAGACTGAGATGGCATGGTCAGAAGGTAGGAGGGACCAGACAGAGTGGTGGCATGAAAGGAAGAGCTGAGAAGAGTACCTTGCGAGCACATTGTGCTCACTGAAGTTGTGAAGCAGAATGCAAGCGCAGTGGCTGGGAGGATAACTGGAGGCAGGGGAGACATCCACTCAGGGGCAGTGAGTACTCCCTCACTCCTGAGTATTAATACTTCAAAATGAATTTTCCTACCTTGGCATAACCCTGTGTAACACTCCACTATGAACATCACTCAGTACTAGCAGAAAACATATTTTGCCCATGAAAGTGAAAGTGAAATCACTCAGGCGTGTCCAACTCTTTGTGACCCCATGGACTGTAGCCTACTGGGCTCCTCCATCCATGGGATTCTCCAAGCAAGAATACTGGAGTGTGTTGCCATTTCCTTCTCCAGAGGATCTTCCCAACCCAGGGATCAAACCCAGGTCTCCCACACTGCAGGCAGACGCTTTAACCTCTGAGCCACCAGGGAAGCCCATACTTGGACTGTAGTATCGAATAGAAAAATAACCTCAGATATGCAGATGGCACCACCCTTATGGCAGAAAGTGAAGAAGAACTAAAGAGCCTCTTGATGAAAGTGAAAGACAAGAGTGAAAAAGTTGGCTTAAAGCTCAACATTCAGAAAACTAAGATCATGGCATCCGGTCCCATCACTTCATGGCAAATAGATGGGGAAACAGCGGAAACAGTGGTTGACTTTATTTTTGGGGGTTCCAAAATCACTGCAGATGGTGACTGCAGCCATGAAATTAAAAGACGCTTACTCCTTGGAAGGAAAGTTATGACCAACCTAGACAGCATATTAAAAAGCAGAGACATTACTTTGCCCACAAAGCTCCGTCTAGTCAAGGCTATGGTTCTTCCGGTAGTCATGTACGGATGGTGAGAGTTGGACTGTAAAGAAAGCTGAGCACCAAAGAATTGATGCTTTTGAACTGTGGTGTTGGAGAAGACTCTTGAGAGTCCCTTGGACTGCAAGGACATCCAACCAGTCCATCCTAAAGGAGATCAGTCCTGGGTGTTCATTGGAAGGACTGATGTTGAAGCTGAAACTCCAATACTTGGGCTACCTCATGAGAAGAGCTGACTCACTGGAAAAGACTCTGATGCTGGGAAAGATTGAGGGCAGGAGGAGAAGGGGACGACAGAGGATGAGATGGCTGGATGGCATCACCGACTCAATGGACATGCTGCTGCTGCTGCTAAGTCGCGTCAGTCGTGTCCGACTCTGTGCGACCCCATAGACGGCAGCCCACCAGGCTCCCCCGTCCCTGGGATTCTCCAGGCAAGAGTACTGGAGTGGGTTGCCATTTCCTTCTCCAGGGCATGAAAGTGAAAAGTGAAAGTGGAGTCGCTCAGTCGTGTCCGACTCAGTGACCCCATGGACTGCAGCCGGCCAGGCTCCTCCGTTCATGGGATTTTCCAGGCAAGAGTACTGGAGTGGGGTGCCATTGCCTTCTCCGCAACGGACATGAGTCTGGGTAAACTCCAGGAGTTGGTGATGGACAGGGAGGCCTGGCTTGCTGCGATTCATGGGGTCGCAAAGAGTCGGACATGACTGAGTGACTGAACTGAACTGAACCTTCACGGTTCTTGGTAAACAGTCCCAAGTAGCAAACATGTGTTTGCCGAGTGACTTGCAAAATTTCAACATGGGCATCTGTTTGCACATACTAGACCCTGTGACCCCAGAAACAAGGACTGTTTCATTCATCAGGTTTCCCAGCACTCTGCATAATGTCTGCAACAGATGGGACTTCAATAAATACTGACTGAACAGTTAGAATAAATGAATAAGTGAAGTATTGATGGCTGTTTTTGAGGCTACCTTTGAGATTTTATAGTTTTATGACGATGAGTATGTATACATTTTATCAACTTTTTTTCTTTTACATTAACAGTGATAAGGGACTCCTGAACATTTAGCAAAAGCTGTTGCTTAAGATTCAGGAAGAGATGCTTTACAGTGGAGGTAGCAAGCCAAGTAAACATATAAGGGAATTTTTTTTTAACAGTTTAGATTCATGGATTGAGATTCATGGAGAAAGGCCAGCAAGTTCAATTTTCCTTAGAGAATCTCTTTGAAAGAAGAGATGGGCGATAAGAGGAAGGAAAGCAGTATGGGCCTTTTAGACCCAAAACAGCCCAGGAGCTGATAGCACACAGCTTAGCAGGAAAACTGACTTCACAAGAGCAGGGTCTGGTACAGTATTCAAGTCTGAAAAGGAGGTGATCACCTTATCAACATATAAAAATGCAAGCAGTAACAATAAATCACTAATAAGAGTAGCACATCTGTAACTGAAGTGGGGAAAATATAAAACCTATGAAGGAGCAACACTAGCAGGAGATGTTCTATACTTGAAATTTTTTGAGTTCTCACCTGCTTAGGGAATACAATGGGGGATTCTGTAACTAAGCTAAATGAACAAAGCAAAACTGCTTGGATGATGTTCAACTGCATGTAAAACATGATACAAAATTAATGCACATCACAAGGGTCTGTCTGGGCTAGACTCCAATGAACAAGGGGCACGAACTATGGAGTCACCAGAAGTCTTGGGTCTGGGAGAACTGTGCCCCATTTTATTCACTGAAGGGTGGGAGTAAGATGGGACTAAATATAATCCAAAGATGTAAAGAAACCCATGGCAAGGCAGCACAGAACTGGCAGAGCAATATTCAGTTACATTTCTCCTTAAAATCGTACACTCACAAGTCTATCCCTTGTTCTATTATTTCTTTTTGCTGCTTGAGGACTTCAAACTGCTCCGGATTATCAGTGCCAGACATCTGTGTGCTGTAGCTGCCTATTCCCGATGATGATGTTGACTCCAGGGAATTTAAACTTCCATATCTGTTTATTGTCTCTGGGTGTTTTATTTCACTCGTCTCTTGCTCTGAGGGTTTTTCCTGACCTGTAAGTAGAAAAACTGCCTCAGTAAATTATTCTGTCAAAGGAAAAAGATTTCTCAAATAAGGCAAGATACTTTCATGTTGCTTACATATCTATTATTTAATACAAATAACGTATTAAGTACCGTAACAGATCATACACACTGATACTACAACACACTGCAATTAGTATGTGTACAATTTGCACCATCAGTTCTTTTCACAACTACAGTGCTGAGTATCCACTGGGTTTCTGCTCTCAGCTCAAGGGACAGTTTTGGAATAGTTTTCCCTCAAAGGACTCTTAACTAAGATAACACCAAGATGACCCTGCAGCTATGAGTTTTTCTATGAGTAAGGGTAAATGTCAAACATAAATGAACAAGTCAACCTTCTTAAAACATTTCTGGCTTTTATATGTTTCTTCTATAATTATCCTCTAACAAAGTTGCACAAACACGATTCACTTTATTTTTTTTTTTGATTCACTTTAATATGATATTCAAAATACTTCTGGAAGATTTAGAAAGAAAAAAGTTTGGATAACTAAGTTGGGAAATTCATGATTTTAAGTTCGTTATTTAACTAACAGAGAACTCTGCTTCATCAGCTAAATGGGTAAAGATGTGATGAAACTGGTTCAGTGGCATCTGCAACCATCCTCCACAGTATCACTTACTTAAATGATGAAAAATTAGGTTCAAATATCAGCTTACCAAGAGTCGTCTGTGAGTTGGGATTCACATACTGATCCTTGCTCCATTCAACCATGCACTTCAAAATTGACACTAAGCATTCTAAACCTTTTTTCCTTAGGCTCAGTTCCTACAAAAGAATTCATAAAAACAATAACACAACAACAAATCTTTTAAGGAAAACAAACAGCTCTTCCTTGGCAAAGTTCCAATTTGAAAATGTATTTCAAGTTCTTACCTGAACATTACTCATACCGAGTTCTTGACTGCCTCGTCCTTGGGCGATTTTTGACAGATCATTTACTAGTCGTTCAAATATGTTTGCCGCATTTAAGTCACAATCATAGTTTACATATATATCCACTACACTCTGAGCATCTGTAACAGTGCATTATGTGAATTTTAACAAAAGGCATCTAGAATATGGCCTTTTAAATATCTCATAGTAAGAAAGAGATAAAGAAGGATAATTTCAAATACCTGCACAAATCCTTGTTAATGTCTGAATAACCATCCATTTGTGGTCAAATGAGCTGGTAGAGGTCTCCAAAATATATAGGAAAATTTCTTTAAAGAACACCTGTGATTAGGGAAAAAACTCTATTTAAAATATTGTTTATAATTCATATATGTGATTGTTTTGTAAATATCCCTAAGCTGTAAAGCAAAGATCAGGACCCAGGGTCCTGGGGTTCAACTCCTTTAGAGTTCTGTTTCTGAAAAGTCAGGACTTCAATAACGTGGGTTGGTCACCTCCACTGGCCTTTGCAATAAAAGAACTGTACTTCACACATCACTGTATTTTATCACACAGTCACTACAAAAGAAATCTGCAAAAAATCTGGAGTTCTGGGAGGTTATTTCTTAAATATATTTACAAAACTAATAAAACTTCTATTTCATTTTTTAATCCCCCGTAGACCATAAACTATATTCATCAGTTACATTTTTTCAGACATTATAGTACTGGGCAAGCCTGACGGTTCCTAGATTTTAAAGTAACTAATGTTATAATCTACACAATAAAAAGGATCTAATTCTCATATACTGTTATATTTTTATAATTATTCACACAAGTGGAAATTGCTTTTGTCTGAAAACTATAAAACTATTTCTAACTATTGTTTACCTCAAATAATGTCAAGCACAAAGGGTTTAGTTAACCTAATTAATTTCAATTTAAGAGCTAAGAATTTTCAGATTCATATTTATTTTGGAAAAGTAACTGTAACTTAAGAGGGGATGAGTGATAAAGAAAACCTAGAACGACATAGTAACTTTTATGGCACATGTTATTATGAATCAAAAAATTCATATTTATAATTTAGGACTACTAACATCTTCTCCTCCCAAAATGGGTGATGAACCCTTGTAATGAGCTTCTCTATGACTTGCCCAATGTCAGTATTTCCTGTAAGGCTGTAAACTCTAAGAGGGTAGATACAAGGTCACTCTTGCTAAGCATTGTGTCTACACTGCATGGCAAACACAGTAGGCATTCAATGCATATTTGCAGCCCCAGTTCCCAAATACTGAAAAGGCACCCCAGAATGCTGCAGCAAACTCAAGAAGGATGCCACGAGAATTTGAGGGAAAATCCAGAGGGAAACACAACAGTCCCTCTGAGTATCTGTGGATACCTCAAAAGACTGTTCACAGTTTCATCATCAATTAGATCACACAACATTCCTTTCAATGACAACATCATTTTTGCAAACCTGGGGTTTAGTGGTTGCTATGAAAAGCAGGTAGTGCATGAAAATCAACTGAAGAAATGAGGGTGGCAGTGTCCAGTTTGATTTCAAGGTCTGAGAAGTTATGCAGTGACCTATAGGCTCATACATTCCAGTAGTCAGTAACTGCTGACTATTTAAGAATGATATAAAACAATTTTTCTTTCAATTTATGCGTGCTTCCAACCTCGCCCCCCAAATGCAGATTTCAGTTCAGTCGCTCAGTCATGTTCGACTCTTTGCGACCCCATGGTCTGCAGCATGCCAGGCCTCCCTGTCCATCACCAACTCCCAGAGTTTACTCAGACGTATGTCCATTGAGTCGGTGATGCCACCCAGCCATCTCATCCTCTGTCGTCCCCTTCTCCTCCTGCCCTCAATCTTTCCCAGCATCAGGGTCTTTTCAAATGAATCAGCTCTTTGCATGAGGTGGCCAAAGTATTGGAGTTTCAGCTTCAACATTAGTCATTCCAATGAACAACCAGGACTGATCTCCTTTAGGATGGACTGGTTGGATCTCCTTGCAGTCCAAGGGACTCTCAAGAGTCTTCTCCAATACCGCAGTTCAAAAGCATCAATTCTTCAGTGCTCAGCTTTCTTTATGGTCCAACTCTCACATCCATACATGACTACTGGAAAAACCATAGCTTTGACTAGACAGACCTTTGTTGGCAAAATAATGTTTCTGCTTTTTAATATGCTTTCTAGGTCAGTCATAGCTTTTCTTCCAAGGAGCAAGCGTCTTTTAATTTCGTGGCTGCAGTCATCATCTGCAGTGATTGTGGAGCCCCCCAAAATAAAGTCTGTCCCTGTTTCCACTGTTTCCCCATCTATTTGCCATGAAGTGATGGGACCAGATACCATGATCTTAGTTTTCTGAATGCTGAGTTTTAAGCCAACTTTTTCACTCTCCTCTTTCACTTTCTTCAAGAGGCTTTTTAGTTCTTCTTCACTTTCTGCCATAAGGGTGCTGTCATCTGCATATCTGAGGTTATTGATATTTCTCCCATCAACCTTGATTCCAGCTTATGCTTCATCCAGCCCAGCGTTTCTCATGATGTACTCTGTATATAAGTTAAATAAGCAGGGTGACAATATAGAGCCTTGATGTACTCCTTTTCCTATTGGGAACCAGTCTGTTATTCCATGTCCAGTTCTAACTGTTGCTTCCTGATCTGCATACAGATTTCTCAGGAGGCAGGTCAGGTGGTCTGATATTCCCATATCTTTAAGAATTTCCCAGTTTGTTGTGATCCACACAGTCAAAGGCTTTGGCATAGTCAATAAAGCAGGTGTTTTTCTGGAACTCTCTTGCTTTTTCAATGATCCAACAGATGCTGGCAATTTGATCTCTGGTTCCTCTGCCTTTGCTAAATCCAGGTTGAATATCTGGAAGTTCACAGTTCACATATTGCTGAAGCCTGGCTTTGAGAATTTTGAGCATTACTTTACTAGTGTGTGAGATGAGTGCAACTGTGTGGTAGTTTGAACATTCTTTGGGATTGCCTTACTCTGGGACTGGAATGAAAACTGACATTTTCCAGTTCTGGGGTCACTGGTGAGTTTTCCAAATTTGCTGGCATATTGAGTGCAGCACTTTCACAGCATCATCTTTTAGGATTTGAAATAGCTCAACTGGAATTCCATCACCTCCACTAGCTTTGTTCCTAGTGATGCTTCCTAAGGCCCACTTGACTTCACATTCCAAGATGTCTGGCTCTAGGTGAGTGATCACACCATCGTGATTATCTGGGTGGTGAAGATCTTTTTTGTACAGTTCTTCTGTGTATTCTTGCCACCTCTTCTTAATATCTTCTGCTTCTGTTAGGTCCATACCGTTTCTGTCCTTTATTGAGCCCATCTTTGCATGAAATGTTCCCTTGGTATCTCTAATTTTCTTGAAGAGACCTCTAGTCTTTCCCATTCTATTGTTTTCCTCTTTCTTTGCACTGATCACTGAGGAAGGCTTTCTTATCTCTCCTTGCTATTCTTTGGAACTCTGCATTCAAATAGGTATATCTTTCCTTTTCTCCTTTGCCTTTTGCTTCTCTTCTTTTCACAGCTATTTGTAAGTCCTCCTCAGACAACCATTTTGCCTTTTTGCATTTCTTTTTCTTGGGGATGGTTTTGATCACTGCCTCCTGTACAATGTCACTAACTTCAGCCATAGTTCTTCAGGCACTCTATTCAGATCTAATCCCTTGAGGCTATTTGTCACTTCCACTGTATAATCGTAAGGGATTTGATTTAGGTCATACCTGAATGGTCTAGTGGTTTTCCCTACTTTCTTCAATTTAATGCAGACTTCATTGTTCAGAAAAATAGCTGTTTAGTTGTTTGGACCTAATTGTTTAATAAATGGAACTGTTGGATATTTTGTCTGGAGTAAGTACACCATGGAAAGATGTGAAGCTCTAATGGTGCTGTGAATCAGTGTGAAGCTCTCTGATTTATGGGATAAATAAAAAATACAAATTTGGAGAAATGGGGGGAAGAGTCTTTAGCTACTACCTATGGGTTATAGAATTGCACTAATAAGCAAAAGACTATCAGAGTAATTTAAGACACCATGCCAATCAACAGGGGCTCTAAAAAAAACTCTATAGATTTACAGAGCACCTATCATGAAATACATGTAAAATAACAGAAGTACTTTGTCTTCACATAATAGATATTGTCTTGAAAAAGTGTGTATAAACTATATTTTCTGAAATAGATATGTAAGTTACTACCCAAGGAAAAATCACATTATAAAAACTCTGAAGTGAATATTCTCATAAAATAAATCTTCATGTAACAACCAACTCAATTTTGTTTTGCAAATTTAGGCTGTCTTATATTGGCTTTTCTCCAATTGGAACACAGTTCATCTTGCATTTGAATATGTTCAGTACTCTCAAAAGCATATCTATATTTATTTTGTTTCATCTTCATATTCTCCCCACAGGGGACAATCAAGAGTGAAATAAACCTGATCGCTTTAAAAAAACACAACAGACTACTACTACAATAGTTTTAATGAGAATCTACCATCTATGAACAGACAGGAAATTTCTGTAATTATTTCCCTTTAAATTCATGCCTACACAAATTTTTTTTATATAAAATTTACTTTACAGAAACAGTAATCACAACTTAAAGGAACTTTATGGTATTTGGTTCCATAAGAATTTATACTTCATACAGTCATCTAAATAGTACTTAAAGTAGTCATCTCAGAGTAGTAGTAATTGAATACACAAAAGTCTTCCAAAATTCTCTAATGTCAATTTAAATGCCTCATCATCAAATGAAATACTTTTAGTTTGCTACAGAAGCAAAAGTTCCACAAGTTTTTATTTTAAAGTCTCTTATTTGTAGTTCCTGAAGATAATGAGAAAAAACTATCTAAAAATAGTAACTTTCTAGTTTTGCTTTGTATTATTTTAACATATGGCAAACTTCTAAAACTTTACAACAAAAATGCACCAGAAATTGCTTCCTGTTCAAAAATAGGACCCAAATTTAAAAGTTTTTACTTTAAATACCAAAGCCTTATTCTGTCTCATTCCCATAATAATGTTCTACATGAATTTTGATACTACAGAACATTTATAATAAAGGAGATATCAAAACTCTGGGAAAATAATAATTTATCCTTCCTGTGAGCTAATGAATTATGAACATTTATAATAAAGGAGATATCAAAACTCTGGGAAAATAATAATTTATCCTTCCTGTGAGCTAATGAATTATTAGTCTTGAGTCAGGATTAAAAATTAAAATGTAATTTGCATACCATATCAAACAAAACATGAAGATAAAAGTTGACTAGCAGAAAAGTGTTTCTAAAATATATCATGTCCCAACTAGAACAGTATTTCCACAAAGGACAAATTGTAAAAAGAAACCCATTAAATAGGTAAAACATAAAGTACTGTTTTTATATACTGAATTATTTGAAGGTGTGAAAAAAGATCATGAATTGGTACACTTGCAAAATACATGCCATGGTTGGAAACATTCCCTAGTTTCATTTTGCTAAGTCTCTGGAAATATTTTAGAATGATGTAACTGATATTCTAGTTCCAAAGATGTTGAGAGAAAACTTGAGGACTATAAGCACATTGGGGGAAAAAAAACAAAAGTTAAAATTTCGTATCTCCTAAATATAACCCCTGTATAATGACAAGGGATTTGATTTAGGTCATACCTGAATGGTCTAGTGGTTTTCCCTACTTTCTTCAATTTAAGTCTGAATTTGGCAATAAGGAGTTCATGATCTGAGCCACAGTCAGCTCCTGGTCTTGTTTTTGCTGACTGTATAGAGCTTCTCCATCTTTGGCTGCAAAGAATATAATAAATCTGATTTCCATGTTGACCGTCTGGTGATGTCCATGTGTAGAGTCTTCTCTTGTGTTGTTGGAAGAGGGTGTTTACTATGACCAGTGCATTCTCTTGGCAAAACTCTATTAGCCTTTGCCCTGCTTCATTCTGTACTCCAAGGCCAAATTTGCCTGTTAGGCCAGGTGTTTCCTGACTTCCTACTTTTGCATTCCAGTCCCCTTTAATGAAAAGGACATCTTTTTGGGGTGTTAGTTCTAAAAGGTCTTCTAGGTCTTCATAGAACCGTTCAAGTTCAGCTTCTTCAGCGTTACTGGTCGGGGCATAGACTTGGATTACCATGATATTGAATGGTTTGCCTTGGAAACGAACAGAGATCATTCTGTCGTTTTTGAGATTGCATCCAAGTACTGCATTTCGGACTCTTTTGTTGACCATGATGGCTACTCCATTTCTTCTAAGGGATTCCTGCCCACAGTAGTAGATATAATGGTCATCTGAGTTAAATTCACCCATTCCAGTCCATCTTAGTTCGCTGATTCCTACAATGTCGACGTTCACTCTTGCCATCTCCTGTTTGACCACTTCCAATTTGCCTTGATTCATGGACCTAACATTCCAGGTTCCTACGCAATATTGCTCTTTACAGCATCAGACTTTGCTTCTGTCACCAGTCACATCCACAGCTGGTCCCATCACTTCATGGGAAACAGATGGGGAAACAGTGGAAACAGTATCAGACTTTATTTTTGGGGGCTCCAAAATCACTGCTGATGGTGATTGCAGCCATGAAATTAAAAGACGCTTACTCCTTGGAAGGAAAGTTATGACCAACCTAGACAGCATATTTAAAAGCAGAGACATTACTTTGCCAACAAAGGTCCGTCTAGTCAAGGCTATGGTTTTTCCAGTGGTCATGTATGGATGTGAGAGTTGGATGGTGAAGAAAGCTGAGCACCGAAGAACTAATGCTTTTGAACTGTGGTGTTGGAGAAGACTCTTGAGAGTCCCTTGGACTGCAAGGAGATCCAATCACTCCATCCTAAAGGAGATCAGTCCTGAGTGTTCACTGGAAGGACTGATGTTGAAGCTGAAACTCCAATACTTTGGCCACCTCATGCGAAGAGTTGACTCATTGGAAAAGACCCTAATGCTGCGAAGGATTGGGGGCAGGAGGAGAAGGGGACGACAGAGGATGAGATGGTTGGATGGCATCACCGACTCGATGGACATGGGTTTGGGTAAACTCCAGGAGTTGGTGATGGACAGGGAGGCCTGGTGTGCTGCGATTCATGGGGTTGCAAAGAGTTGGACACGACTGAGCGACTGAACTGAACTGAACTGAAATATAACCCCTAAAATATAATTCTTCTTGATCACCTCTTTAAAGTACTAAAAACTTAGATGGCTTAAAACCACGTAGACAAAGTATTTACTTAGAGGTTCCTTTTAAGATAACGAAATTCACTATTATGTACCATACATACAATGGGAAAGTTATTGTGAGGACCAAATTAATTCAAGATGATTAAAATCACTCATGGAGCTACTATAAATTCTGTGAATGCAGGAGCTATGCCTTAATTTGATTTGGCATACTTAGTGGTTACTGAGTGCTTAGCACTTTGTAGGCAAATGTTACACAACAATACACAAATATTATTTCACGTTCTAAATAACTTTCCAGTGTGTTAAAATATGATTTAACGTGTAACAAATGTAATATCCAACAATGCCTAAATGCAGAACATACCTCAATCTGCATCTTCAGATGTGTCTTGAAGTTTGACAACAAAGTAAGAAATATGGAAAGAGAAAGCTCAAAAACCTCTGGGACAGATGAAACTCCATTTTTTGAGAGTGCAACACACAGATACTGCTTTATAGCATTAATAAACATCTCATTTGTCCTGAAAATAGGTCCTGCATTCTGCAGAATGGATAGAAGTAACTGCAGTGAAAGAATCTTGGATCGTAACTCATGAGACCTAAAATACAAAAAAGAAGGCACAGTATATGGACAAGTTTAGCACCATGGTGACAACGGGTTGTTCCGAAGATATTTCCCATACCACATAATTTCATAAACCTTTACATGCAAAGAAAGAGAATATTCTACAACATAAAAAAAGAAAAGTACACTAGTAAGCTTAGCCACTAGTGATAGGTAGTTCCACTGGTGTTCTCTTCTATCACATAACTTTAAGAACTCTTTAATGGGGAAACAATCATTCACACATATCTAACATCAGCTGACTGTTCCTTTGAACAAGAAAAGATTTACACCTTGTTCCCTTCTTTCACAAATATATTTCACTCTTTAGAAATCACTGTGAACTTCTCAGATGAAGGGCCAAATTTAGTATAAATAGGTTCCAAAGTTCTTTTTTCCAAGTTATGCTACTCAAAAATCCTGAACAGTAATAAAAAACACTATTAGGGCATTAACAAAGCATTGTTTAAAGCTTACTTTTTCAGTAACCATTTAAACTTAAAAAAAAAAAAATACAAAGAGGCTTTTAGAATACTTGTACCTCTTAGTAGCTTACCCATTCACTCTATTAATAAATGTTTTTATAATGAAAAGCTGAAAAATACATTTAAGCTTAAATTTAAAATTTTATTTTTCTGATCAACATCTAGAATTTTAATTATCAGGATTTCACAAATGCAATTTTTCTCCCACTGAAACAGGTTTTTTAAGTCCAAAAGACCAAGGAGATTGAGTGATTTATTCTCGGCAACTTTTCAAATACAGGACACATTTAAATGCTTAGCAGATGGTTCTTATATTTATTTATTCCAAATTGTACTCAGTCACATTTCCACCATATAGTAAACTTAATTGCTCTGATTTCTACCTTAAAAAAAAATTTTTTTTTTGCTTATTTTAAATTTTATGGTTAAAAGTGTCAAGTGACTCAAGGACCTAAAATTAACAGGGAGTATTTAATTTTATGCAAATAGGAATCACAAAAAATACTGCCATCTTTGAAATAAAACTGGAACCAACAATATCACAGCTCATTAATACACAGTCGTATTTCCAAGATGGCCTATGCCTCTGAATCTAAGAATTCGTATGTACAGCAAATATAGTATTACCAAAACCAAACCAACCACCCTGCCAAAAAGTAGATAAATCAAGTTAGAAACAGTGAGAGTTAAGACTGAATAGCTACAGGAAAATACAGAGTGGGCCAGGTGTTCCCCCTGATGCTGAGCTTTCCCAGGCTTATCCACTACTGCTACTTCCTAGTCTAGCTCACATTTATCACCCTTTTTGCTCATTTCCAACAGTAATTAAATCCTGTAGCTTACCATTCTCTGACACAGGAGTTTTAATGTTTTACCAGTTGTATTCCCAGCATCTAACAAAATGCCTTGTTAGCATGGATCAAAATAATCAATGGATTTATTCATGTACTTATCTAAACATTAAGTATCTACTATGTATAAGATATCTATCAATGAAGAAATGAGCAAATCACTGTCTTATAACACAAGTATACTTCTGACAGGCAAAAGAAGCTGAAAATTACAGGTCTGCAGTTTTTCATGGGGCAATTTCAAATTATTAATATGATTTCAGCTTAAAGAACAATTCCTGTATCATCATCTTAGAAAGGCCACAAAATATAAAGAAAAGCAAAGACAAAAAAGGAAATTATATAACTATATACAAAAGATCATTAATTTTGGCAAAATGCCATTCAAGATAGAAAATCATATATTTTGGAAAAAGAACAGTTTTAGGGGTGGAAAATCTGATCTCTTTCAAAATTCAGTTCCAGTATTTAATGACTCTGGTGGTCAAGAAGGTCTTTTTTATGTTCCAACAAAATTTCCTAGTATTTGATTTAAGCCCACCATGTAGGAGGATAATTTACATTATTCCTCATAATTATCTTTTGTAATATTAAAGGTTTGATTTAGGAAAATCAAACCTGTAAGGCTTTTAAGGTCAATAATATTTTTAAATCATGGCAAAAATGGCCTTCAACACTAAGACCAAATTCTTATCTTCTCCTTAAAGAAGGTTTCATCAATCCAGAATGAGATGTCAAAACTGTCAGTTTCCGCCTCCTCTCATACTAAAAATTTAAAATACATAGTTATAATCAACATTTATATTGTAATCTGAACAACCTTAATCCTTTTTATGTAGCATCTGTATTTTCAAAATATGTAACAATCAATAAACTGTACTTCTGCCTCTCAGGATTTGGGCCTAAAAAGATTTGAGAGTTCCAGGTTTCTGGGCCTAAAAGATGTTTCTCACTGAATCAGTAATCTGTGACAAAATAAAACAAAACTGTAGAAAGTGTAACAAATGTGGTTTCCCAAAACTTATAAAGTTTTTATTATAACTGTCTCCAGTCTTCTTCCCAGTTGACATCTAGAAACTGAAAGAGTTTTTAAAATGAATTTTAAAATGAATTTCCCCCCATTTCAATATTCCTTCCTAAAAATCACTCAGGCCTTCTCCAAGCTGTCTTATTCCAGAAAGTTCTCCTAAAACTGACATTCTATATAACAACACATCATGTCGCAACATCAGAGGAGCAAAGCTCTCTAGTAGTAACTCCCAAACTCAATCTTCAGCAGGAATCAGTTGCATTGGAATCATCTAAATGGAAAGACATTTGACAATTTATGACTTAGAAAGATGGTACTTCCCTACTGTTTAAACTAATATATACGATGGCAATCAGACAAGTGACTCCTATCTTAAAGTATTTCCTGCTCCCCACAGGAGAAAGTTACCTTATGGCATTTTTTCAGACCTTAATGAATATGTTATTATCTTACATTCTGACTTTTAAGATTTATTTCTCTTAGGTTTTATTACCGTTCAACTGGTAGCTTTCAGAAGCTTAGCATAAGGATACATGTAAAGGGCTACATTACTTCCAGTGTTACTTACTACACTGAAAAAATAATTCACTCAGTCATTCAATCCCTGCTGAGCACCTACAATGAACTAGACACAATTCTATAATGCTGTTTGAGTGCTTTCAGAAATAGTGCAAGGCATCTACTCTAGCTAAATTTTGACACTGTTTTTTAATTCCTTTTTTTTTTTAAAGTAAAATAACCCTAAAAAATAATTTTGAAGGTTCTAAAAGACAAAAAGGAAAAAAGAAACCCCAAAGACACAGGAAGGTTCAAGCTTCAAAACCTGCATCAGTCAGGCAGAACAGCTGAGGACTTACTTTGGATCCGGTGGTCCATCTGATAGTGGTTTCATTGACAGTTTACACAATGACCTGAATACTAGAAAGGCATCCTTTTGTAAAATGTGGGAAAACTTAGCACCAGGTGAAGGTCCTGAAGAATTTCCAGATTCCTAAATGAGTGAACACACCATGTAAATAAAGGCATTTGCCAGTATAAAATCATATCGGTCTTTGATATACTTTACTCAATTAGTAGGGTGTGGGGTTCTACTGGAAGGAAAATCAGATGAGGAATGGGCCACATGGCTTTTTTTTTATGGTGACACGCCACTCCCATCCCCAACAATAAATATCTCTTAAAATATTCCCCCAGCTACCAAACTCGTAACGTTTACCCAGTTTATGCTAACAGAAACTATTAACAGCACATCATGCTTTGATAAGATACCTCATCCATGGCCTAAGCTATGCTTTCTAGTACCTGTCTTTGGGTATTTTATGTTTTTGTCCTACTTTATATTTTGTCTACTCTGTGCAGATAAGATGTAAGACAGTTGAGACTATCCTGCTACTACTGCTAAGTCACTTCAGTCGTGTCCGACTGTGCAACCCCACAGATGGCAGCCCACCAGGCTCTGCCGTCCCTAGGATTCTCCAGGCAAGAATACTGGAGTGGGTTGCCATTTCCTTCTCCAGTGCATGAAAGGGAAAAGTGGAAGTGAAGTTGCTCAGTCGTGTCTTGACTCCTAGCGACCCCATGGACTGCAGCCTACCAGGCTCCTCCATCCATGGGATTTTCCAGGCAAGAGTACTGGAGTGGGGTGCCATTGCCTTCTCCTGAGACTATCCAGGCCATGTTTAAAAGTTGTTAACTGGTGAAGGCCAGCAAGGCCAAGAAGACTTACCCCTATGTGTGGGGCAATGATTCAGGGTAGGATCCCTCATCAAAAAAATTAAGGAAAAAATATACCAAATACAGGGGAGGAAGGATGAGAAGGACCTATCACTACTACAGTATGGATTTCACTGTAGCCCTAAACAAAGACAATGTCCTCTAGCAAAAAGTTCTTTCTTCTCCTAGTATACTAGAATTATCCTATGACTATGTGATAATAATTTTTTTTTAATGTAATTTCAATGGGAGGGGGATGTGAACACCTACAAGACATGCTTCCAAGTTGGAAATTTAGCTATCAATATTTTAAAGGAATAAACCGCTCAGATTTACATCAATAAGAAAAAAGTTTTTATTTCCTCAAACTATCAACTGGATATATTCACCACAAGGTGTTGGTAGCCTATCAATGTTTAAGATGAAGAGGACTTTTTCCTTTATTTCTACCTGAGTATCATTGGAAGAGACAGACAATCTGTCATCAGGTAAGGACGGTGTATAAGCAACAGAAATTGGTGTTCCTGGAATTCCGTTTGCTTGAATATTTTCACTGTCGCTACCATCCTCTATGGTTCCATTGTTGCCATCTGCACTTACATTTACGGTAGTCCTTTCTCCCATATCTGAAATGGCAAGAATAAAAAACATGCAAACATTTCTAATTGAAGTGTGCTGAAAAAGCATAGACTATTTAAAATGAAACAGTGGCAGAAAAGCAATGAGAAGCAAGATGTATTGGCACCATTTAAAGGTTAGCACAAACGAGTAAGTATTGATCTGGAATACATCCAAATATGATCTGTAAGTAGCTCTAGCAATGAAACACACTCAGCTGATGAAAGGCTAACTAGAATATACCAAAATAGAGGCTTACTTGTAGTCTACTGATATATTAGCATTTACTAAACTAAGTTCTAATGAATGCTAATGCCTTAAGACAATGAAAAGAAAATTCTTCCAAACAAAATTCCATTTTCAAGTAAATTAATGAAATGATGGAAAATAATGTATCTTTATTATAGATTTTAATTCTCTAATATGCATTGAGTTCTCCAAAGGAGCTATACAATATGCAGTGTTTCCAAAATTCATTTTATCACATGACTCCTCTTTTTTAGAACACCTATTAATACCTCTAATAACATACATTCTTTGGAACAATTATGGAAATAATGGCCCTGAATATACTGCAGTATGTCACTCTGAGTAATCATACTTGTAAGATAAATACAAATAAATGACTTCTAGCAGAACAAACATAGATAATGCAAATAATATCAAGTTTTAGAACTACTCTAGGTGTAATGTATGTCACTTTAAAAAAAGAACACTTCATAGCAGCATTATTTACATCAGCCAAGGCATGGAAACAATGTAAACAATTCCCCAGGTCCAATGGTTAGAACTTGACACTTTTACTGCCGAGGACCTGGGTTCAATGTCTGGTCAGGGAACTAAGATTCCACAAGCCCTGCAGTGCCAGCCAAGAAAAGAAACAATCTAAATGTTCATCAGTAGATGAAGGAATAAAGAAGATGTGTGTGTGTGTTTGGGGATGGGTGTGTCTGTGTGTGTGTAGCATGGGTGTGTGGGTGTGGGTGTGTGTAGGATTGGCCAAAATGTTCTTTCATGTTTTCTGGTTCATCAGTAGATGAACGAATAAAGAAGATGGGTATGTGTGTATACGACTGCCCAAAATGTTCTTTCAGGTTTTCTGGTTTGTGCATGTGTGTGTGCATGCGTGCGTGCGTGTGCGTGTGCATGTGTGTGTGTAGGATTGGCCAAAATGTTCATTCAGGTTTTCTGGTAACGTGGAAAAACCCAAACGTTTTGACCAACCTTACACACACACACACACACACACACACACTGCAATAATACTCAGCTTAAAAAAAAGAATGAAATAATGCCCTTTGATGCAACATAGGACCTAGAGATTATCATACTTAAATGAAGTCTTTAGAAAGAGAAAGAAAAATACCACATGATATCACTTATATGTGGGATCTAAAATATGACACAAATAAACTTATCTACAAAACAGAAAAGACCCACAGACATAGAGAACAGACTTATGGTTGCAGGAGTAGGGGATATGCAGGAGGGATGCACTGGGAGTTGGGTTTAGAAGACGCAAACTATTAACGTTGTATCAATATACAGAATGAATAAACAACAAGGTCCTACTGTATAGCCCAGCGACTATGTTCAATATCTTGTAATAAATCATAATGGAAAAGAATATGAATAAAAAAAGGAACACATACATGTCTGTGGTCCTAACTCAGCAGCTGTCCGGCAAACCACCACTCCTTTCATGCTACCAAGTAAAAGAAGTTACAGGCTGTTGCTGCTGCTAAGTCGCTTCAGTCGTGTCCGACTCTGTGCGACCCCATAGATGGCAGCCCATCGGGCTCCCCCGTCCCTGGGATTCTCCAGGCAAGAACACTGGAGTGGGTTGCCATTTTCTTCTCCAATGCATGAAAGTGAAAAGTGAAAGTGAAGTCGCTCAGTTGTGTCAGACTGTTCGCGACCCCATGGACTGCAGCCTACCAGGCTCCTCCATCCATGGGATTTTCCAGGCAAGAGTACAGGAGTGAGTGGGGTGCCATCGCCTTCTCCGGAAGTTATAGGCTAGCATATGGGAAATACAATGACTAGAAGGAGCACAGATTTTGGAACATGAAAGACCCTTGTTTGAACCATGTCTCTACCATTTAACTGGATAAGTTACTTGTCATTTCATCTTCTTTTGCCTCGGTTTTTTAAGTAAAGAAGATAACAATGTCTATAACAATGTCTGTGAGGAATTACCAACAAACACACACATGCACAATACAAAAAGAACACAATTGGTTCTCAATTAGTGGTAGCTATTATTAATTTTGCTGATAATTGATAACATGTGCCCAAATTTTTTTAACTGATTTGGGTAATGAAAGGAGTGTACCTGGTAATACACTAATGTCTGCCACACTAAATACTATTATGGCTTTCTAAATATATGTAAAGAATTATATATATATAGAAGGAAAACCAGATGAGGAATTCATAACGAACTCTCTGGAAGAAAGCACAAAAAATTTAATAATGATTATCAGAAACTGGTAATTGTTTCCCAAAGCACTTATTCCAAACCTTTTTCTCTGTACCCAATTAAAACTCTTTATACTACCCTTTCCTTAATAAACAACTTCGACTTTCTATCTAGCTAAGCAGATAATTTAACACAGGCATCCTCACTCTTCCTCGCCCATAAGAAAGTTCCTTAACATCAACAATCATCTTTTTCTTCCCTCTCATTTCAGGGGAAAAAAACATTCCTTCACATTTGGAAGGCACACCAGTCATTCAGCCTCAAAAATTCATCTCTTCTTGCCTAATTTAGTAGTATGTTTCCCCCCTGAATGTTTTCTTGTAATATTACATTTTCAATTTGTGCGCATAACTGGATCTTCCCCAATACTCAACCAACACACTCAAGTCTTTACACCGTAAACACATAATCTTCCTTCAACTCTTGCCACATACCAGCTACTGTCTATTTTTCTTTTTTAATCAAATTTCTAAAGGAATTCATAATCACTGATAATACTTTCCTTCTTAGGAAATTTCTCGAAAGAACTGAAAACATTCTTTTATTGTCAGGCTTTGAAGCCAGACATCCTTGGATGGGAGTCTTCCTTTTACCACTTCTTACAGGTTACCCATCTCTCAGTGCTTAAATTTTCTCACGTGTAGAAAAGGCAATCATAATAGTACCTACACATCTCCAAGTCTGGGGAGGATTAACTGAATAAACACAAGTAAAACACACGAAATCATTAAGGATACACAGAACGCGCTTAACAGTTAGATATTATTATTCTCTATGTTTTTCCTCTAATTCTCCCTCTAATTGTTCCCTAAACTTAAGTGCAAACTTCTGTTTACAAGGTGGTGAGCTGAGCCCACTAATATATATTCTCCTTTCATAAATCTCACTGAAATTCCTAGGAAAAAATATAAACAGGAAAAGTTGTCTTTAGTAGCACTGGAAAACTAAGGAAGATACAATCAAGAGACCAAAATCTTGAAAGGATTCCTAGACGTTAAGAAGAGTTTCTGGGAATTCCTTGGTGGTCCAGTGGTTAGGACTCAGTGTTTTCACTGCTGGAGGCCTGGGTTCAATCCCTGGTCAGGGAATTAAGATCCCACAAGCGGCATAATATGACCCCCTCCAAAAAAAAGGTAGGTTCAGATCAACGGAAAAGCCAACGTCAAAAGCCTGCGACTGAACACGTACAAAGGACAGAGCTACCTGAGAGGTTGCTGAATTGCGCCATGTGGGTTCCAATAAACTCCAAAGCCTAGATAGAAAGAAGGCCAAGGGCTATGGGGTAGGAGGGGAATGCCTGGGGAACCACGCCAGTGTCTACCAGAAGAGCTGTCCGCAGCCGTTATCATGCAGAATGTATTAGAAATCAGCCTGTTAACTGAAGTGCAGGATTTGTGTGGTAGGTCGCATAACCTAAGAAGAAGGTAGTAGGGGAGAGAGCAGTATCCCAGCTCACTCAGAGCGCTGCAATAAACAGGGAAAACGAACCTGGTAGAGCAGTGAAATCTCCTACAAGTTCTGTGCTTCCACTCTAACTATCTGTTTCTGCTTAACTAATGCTAAATAAAGCCCTAGCTGAAGGAAGGCAGCCTAAGATGTCCTGGCAAAGGATGGGAGAATGGGAACAAACCAATAAGCTGGAAGAACAACCCTCACTCCAATTCTAGAATTTATGAAATATTCAAAGAGCATTTATCCTAAGCTTCACTTGGCTTCAGTTTGTGCTTACAGCACAGCCCAAGGACCACCACACCACACTCTGCTTAAGGGAGGCCTGTGCTCCTTATGGTTCTCAGCAAGGTCTGCCTTTGGATTGCAGTCAGCTTGCAAATTCTGGAGAGGAAAGCCTCGTGAGAACTGGAAATGGAGCATGCAAAATGACTGAGAAAGCTCTTTATACACTGATCAAATCTACCCTTTCTAGTCTTTTTTTTTTTTTGGTAGTGTTTTCAGGAACCTCCATACTGTTCTACATAGTGGCTTTAAAAATTAACATTCCCATCAAGAATGTAGGAGGTTTCCTAATCTTTCTAGTCTCCAAACATAAATGCAAAGTCTGTAGCTCAAAAGTAAGGACAAAGGTCAGCACGCTGAACAAATGGTTTCCTGGTGAAACAGATTTTATAGCTAGAACAATTTTAATTAGTACTCCCAGATATATGTAAAAGAATACTGTATCAAACAGGAACAAAGTGCTATGAAAAAAGAAGCTCAAGAAAAACAGGATTCTTTGAGACAAAAACAAAATTAATGAAACAAAAAAATATGAAAAGCAGCAGAATGGACGTTAATGAATAAAGTATTGGAAAGCCCCTTGTAACATTCTCTCTGAATATAGAATCGTAAGACAAAATGACAGAAGTTAGGAAAGACTGTCAGAGCAATTCAATACTGGATAAGAATAAATAGCTCAATGTAACTGTATAGAAAACACCAAGAGATAAATTTAGGATAAAACTGGGATTTCAAATTAAGTAATCGGCTCAAAGAGTAAGGCAATCACGTCAAAAGTACATGGGAATCAGCCTGAAGGGATTCCTACTGGGCAGATCAGGAACAAAGAATAATTAATGATGGTAAAGAATTACAACACACTGAACAACAAAAGGATTTATGAGCTCATAGTATTTTTTTTAAAGGGAGATGCTCTTCTCCACAGAAAAATGTTAATTAATTTATTAGAATTATGAAATTACTATACTGATTTTAAAGCCACCAAGTGAGTGGATCTTCATATGATCTCAAAGTATTACTCTCAGATTATTTATTAATGATAAAGGGAAAAATGTTCCATTATAGTGAAGAGAGCTGGTGGTCACTATCTTTACCAAGTGATCAAATATACCAACAGGTGGTAACTTCATTATGTACCAATTTATATGATGTAATATACCAATATTACTGATGTAGTATTTTGCCAAATATATTTACTCTAAATCAAAATAAGAAAACTATCAGATCAATTCAAAATGGGGAATAGTCTATAAGACAATATTATACCCTTAAAAATAAATGTTATCATAGATGGGAAAAAAGCCAAGAGGACTTGTTCTAAACTAACAAGACCGAAGAGAAAATCAAATGCAGCACGTGTCCCTAGAATGTGTCCTGGACTAGAAAAAAAAAAAAAAAGGACATAAGAAACACATTTGGGGACAACTGGGAACATTTTTAAATTTTATATTAGATATTCTTAAAAGAGCGTTATTTTTGCTAGGTGTAAAAATGGAATTGTGGTCATGTATGAGAATGCCCCTATTCTTAGAAGATATATGCTGAGTTATTTAGGATGAAAGTGTCATGTTGTATACAGGCAATTTTCAAATGGTTCAGCAAACACACACACACACACACACACACACACACAGGTCTAGTACAGGCAATTTTCAAATGGTTCAGCAAACACACACACACACACACACACACACACACACACACACACACACACACACACACACACACACACACACACACACACACACACACACACACACACACACACACACACACACACACACACACACACGTCTAGTTAAAGACAATTTTAAACATGTAGCAAAATTGTTAATTAGTGCCCTAGAAGGGCACATACAACTTTCACTGTACTGTTCTTTGAACTATTCTCTAAGTTTGAAAGTTTTCTAAATAAAAAAAGCAAAACAATGGAAAAAATTTTCACTTCACAGTCTGTATTCATATGTATTAGAAACTGGCAAGTTTTTTGGTAGAGTCAGACAATAAACATTTCAGGCTTTGCGGGCCATATGATCTTTGTTGCCACTACTCAAATTTACTTTTGTAGTGCAAAGGCAGCCACTATAGGCAATATATAAACAAATGAGCATGACTGTATTCCAATACCACTTTATTTACAAAAACAGGTGATGGGTCAAGTCTGGTTCGCAGATCATAGTCTTCCAACCCCTAATATACATGATGAGATTTTAAAAGAATGCATGGGTACCTAATGTTCTTTCTTTCATCTTTTGTAAGTTCAAGGTTTTTGGGGGGAAAATTAATACTCCCTAAGATCATGCTGTCTTCTTTAGCCTCTACACCTTTCTGTTTGGTAATCTACTTCAAGTACTAATTTTAACAGAATGACTTCCACCTATAACACCCTCTTGATATCTGTTAGGCCAGAGTTCTAAGAGATATCAAGGCAAGTGTTCTATTTCCATTATATATTTCATGAACATTTTCACATGAATGGCACACCTGAAGGTCAAGTTCAATGTCAAAACAAAAATTAGTCCCTTTTTTCCCATGCCAACCTCTACCTTCAACAATTCCATCAATAATTCTACCACCTACTTAACCATTTAGGCTCAAAACTGGGCAACTGCCTGGGCAGGAAGAGCTAATATAGCAGGCCTGAGACTGCCTATGCTCAGAAAGCCCTGCTTGTAAGGTTGACCCATGGCTGGAACCTCAGAACTTGCACTTCGGAAGGGTTTCTACCATCCCCAGAACTAGTGAAGTGGCTCACAGTGCCCCAACAGTTTGTGCAAGTGGTTTATACTGAAACACCAGTGTTCTCTCTGGGAATTTGGAATCTAGGAATATACAGCTCGAGGGTGCCTACAGGACCAGCCCCAAGTAAAAACTCTGGGCACTCAAGTCTCTAAGGAGTTACCCTGGTAGACAACACTTCTCAGTTCGGTGTCGGAGGAATTAAGTTTCTCAGGCAGCTTCACTGGGAGAGGACTCCTGGAATTGTGCACCTGACTTCCTCAGACTTTGCTCTGCACACCTTTTCCCTTTGATGATGTTGCCTCGTACCTTGACATGTAATAAATCATAGCGCTGAATATAACTGTATGATGCGCGCCATGTGTCCTGCTAGTGAATCACCATACCCTCAGGTAATCCTGGGAACTTCTGACACTTAATTTTCTCTTTCACCTAGATGTCAATCATCTGCAAGCTCTTCTTCATTCAACATCTATTATCTCACTTCTCATTCACTTTTTCCTCTTCATTTCCACTGTTACTGTCCTATTTAATTTTAGATTACTACACACTGATCTTTTATAACTTTCTATTTCTCCACTTAGCTTCTTAGAATGTTATTCTGGTAAGTTCATTTCTTAGTTCTAAAATCTTCAGCGGTAATTTATTTTGCCCTAGGACAAAGCTCAAAATCCTAAGCCTGGAATGTATAACCAACCATTAGTTGGCTCCTAACTATTTCAAACTTATTTTCTACCATATGACACAACATCCTCTCCACTTTACCCAAACCAATGCCTGCTGATTCCCAAGTCATTCTCTCCAGACTTTAGCCAACAGTGTACAACCGTCAAAACCACTGCCCACACCAGCATGAACAGTGTCCAACCATCAAACACCGCTCCCTACACCTGCATGAATCCATACAGTCTAAGTTCCAGTGTCACCTCCTATATGAAGCCTTCCTGCATAATTTTAGCTAGAAATAACCGTTCCGTTTCTCTGAATTTTAATAGGATTTTAGCTGTTTCTTTCTAAGGGCACTTACCTTACATTTCTACACTCTAGAACCCCTTTCCTCCAGAGTATGGTCTATTTCAGATAAACTTTTGTATCTCCCTACAGAGCCATGCCACCACCGACCCACGCTTCCACCAGAGACTCCTGGACACTCACGGGCAAGTCTGGGTCAGTTTCTTGTGGGGTCACTGCTCCTTTCTCCTGGGTCCTGGTGTGCACAAGGTTCTGTGTGTGCCCTCCCCGAGTCTGTTTCCCCAGTCCTGTGTCAGTTCTGGCAGCTCTATGGTGGGTTAATGTCAACCTCCTCCAAGAGGGCTTATGAATGGACTGGAATGCAAAAGTAGGAAGTCAAGAAATACCTGGAGTAACAGGCAAAATTTGGCCTTGAAGTACAGAATGAAGCAGGGCAAAGGCTAACACAGTTTTGCCAAGAGAACGCACTGGTCATAGTAAACACCCTCTTCCAACAACACAAGAGAAGATTCTACACATGGACATCACCAGATGGTCAATACCGAAATCAGACTGATTATATTCTTTGCAGCCAAAGATGGAGAACCTCTACATAGTCAGCAAAAACACGACCAGGAGCTGACGGTAGCTCAGATCACTGACTCCTCATTGACAAATTCAGACTTAAACTGAAGAAAGCAGGGAAAACCACTAGACCATTCAGGTATGACCTAAATCAAATCCCTTATGTTATATAGTGGATGACAAACAGATTCAAGCGATTAGATCTGATAGACAGAGTGCCTGAAGAACTATGGATGGAGGTTCATGACATTGTACAGGAGGCAGTGATAAAGACCATCCCCCCAAAAAAGCAAGTCAAAATGGTTGTCTGAGGAGGCCTTACAAACAGCTATGAAAAGAAGAGAAGTGAAAGGCAAAGGAGAAAAGGAAAGATATACCTATTTGAATGCAGAGTTCCAAAGAATAGCAAGGAGAAATAAGAAAGCCTTCCTCAGTGATCAATGCAAAGAAATAAAGGAAAACAATAGAGTGGGAAAGACTAGAGATTGCTTCAAGAAAATTAGAGCTATCAAGGGACCATTTCATGGAAAGATGGGCATAATAAAGGACAGAAATAGTATGGACCTAAGAGAAGCAGAAGATATTAAGAAGAGGTGGCAAGAATACACAGAAGAACTGTACAAAAAAGATCTTCACAACCCAGATAATCACAATGGTGTGATCACTCACACTCACCTAGAGCCAGACATCCTGGAATGCAAAGTCAAGTGGGCCTTAGGAAGCATCACTAGGAACAAAACTAGTGGAGGTGATGGAATTCCAGTTGAGCTATTTCAAATCCTAAAAGATGATGCTGTGAAAATGCTGCACTCGATATGCCAGCAAATTTGGAAAACTCAGCAGTGGCCACAGGACCAGAAAAGGTCAGTTTTCATTCCAATCCCAAAGAGAGACAATGCCAAAGAATGCTCAAACTACCACACAGTTACACTCATCTCACACGCTAGCAAAGTAATGCTCAAAATTCTCCAAGCCAGGCTTCAATAGTACATGAACCGTGAACTTCCAGATGTTTAAGCTGGATTTAGAAAAGGCAAAGGAACCAGAGATCAAATTGCCAACATCTGCTGGATCATTGAAAAGGCAAGAGAGTTCCAGAAAAACACCTACTTCTGCTTTATTGACTATGCCAAAGCCTTTGACTGTGTGGATCACAACAAACTGTGGAAAATTCTTAAAGAGATGGGAATACCAGACCACCTGACCTGCCTCTTGAGAAACCTGTATGCAGGTCAAGAAGCAACAGTTAGAACTGGACACGGAACAACAGACTGGTTCCAAATCGGAAAAGGAGTACGTCAAGGCTGTATATTGTCACTCTGCTTATTTAACTTATATGCAGAGTACATCATGAGAAACGCTGGGCTGGATGAAGCACAAGCTGGAATCAAGATTGCAGGGAAAAATATCAATAACCTCAGACATGCAGATGACACCACCCTTATGGCAGAAAGTGAAGAAGAACTAAAAAGCCTCTTGAGGAAAGTGAAAGAGGAGAGTGAAAAAGTTGGCTTAAAACTCAGCATTCAGAAAACTAAGATCATGGCATCTAGTCCCATCACTTCATGGGAAATAGATGGGGAAACAGTGGAAACAGGGACAGACTTTATTTTGGGGGGCTCCACAATCACTGCAGATGATGACTGCAGCCATGAAATTAAAAGACATTTGGCTCCTTGGAAGAAAAGTTATGACCAACCTAGACAGCATGTTAAAAAGCAGAGACAGTACTTTGCCAACAAATGTCCATCTAGTCAACACTATGGTTGTTCCAGTAGTCATGTATGGATATGCGAGTTGGACTGTAAAGAAAGCTGAGCACTGAAGAATTGATGCTTTTGAACTGTGGTGTTGGAGAAGACTCTTGAGAGTCCCTTGGACTGCACAACCAGTCCATCCTAAAGGAAATCAGTCCTGAATATTCATTGCAAGGACTGATGCTGAAGCTTAAACTCCAATACTTTGGCCACCTGATGTGAAGAACTGATTCATTTGAAAAGACCCTGATGCTGGGAAAGACTGAAGGCAGGAGGAGAAGGGGACGACACAGGATGAGATGGTTGGATGGCATCACTGACTCAATGGACATGAATTTGAGTAAACTCCGGGAGTTGGTGATGGACAGGGAGGCCTGGCGTGCTGCAGTCCATAGGGTCACAAAGACTCGGACACAACTGAGGGACTGAACTGAACAGAACCATGAAATTGTATGTGCTGCTTAAGTATTCACTGAATGAAAAGATGTATCAAAAATTAAGATGCATCAGATGAATACATGCTTCAAGTGTTCAAACTAAAAAGGAAATATATTCTTAGAAATGATGCTATAAATTGAAATCAGGTATGGTTGAAATAGTACTTTTGTCATTCTAGAGCCATACTGTACATTTAATTATATTTCTAGAGCACTTGTAGCAAGGTACTATGCTTAGTCCTATGCAAGATACAAGAATTAAATAAGCTTCAGTGGATTGGTCTTGAATCTAATGCTATCTATAAATCTATAATACTGTTTACAAAAAAAGTGAGTGAAGTTCCTAACAAACTTTAAAAATTTTTTATAATACAATCCACATTGTAGGACCTGACCCTATACCCTATATTATGACTTGGTCATAATAATAAAGGTATAAGAAATCACAATTTTTTCAAAGATACAAAATACTAAAAACCAAATAAATTTAAACATTTTCTAGTTTATAAATCTTAGCATATTTAGGAGGATGAAGAATATACCCTGCCTGTATCCCACCAAACAAAAAACAGTAATAATAATAAAATGGTACCAACTTTTTTTAATGCAGTGGAAAAAGGGGCGTTTTAATTTTTTAAAAATTATCACTGAAACTGGAGAAAAAGGAACTACTCTTTTATAAGCAAAGATATTTAAAATTTTTTTCTACATACAATTTTAGCCTTTTTTGTTCCACACATTATAAAAACTGTCTCCACTGTTAGATAAAATAACATAAGACAGAATAAACTAATTTCAAGTCAGATACACTACCTCCAACAACGATGTTCACCATTTCTTCTACAATGCTCTGTACAATGTCTTGTGGCTTTTCCTCACAGTCATGGTTTTCTCCATCATATAATATATCATTTTTAGACAATGCTTTAAAAGAGAACAAATTTAAGAAAATATTATTTTAGGTTTTTGGAAATTTTTACTAAACATTTATAATGGAAAAAATCTAAGAAATTAAGAATAAAAGAAAAAAATCAAATAGATATATGAAACTATATGCAATTATTCTTTAAATTTTCAAAACTTTTAACCAAACCATATTTTTAAATGTTTTATAATTTCAAGCCAACTTCAAAAATCATTCATTTGACAAGCTATTAATATTAAATAATTATTCAACTTCAAACTTTCTAGAAGATTAATCCTTTAAATTATATTAATCCTTTAAAAATAAAAAATTTTTAAAGTATTCTGAAGGAAACATTTCTAACATGTCCCACACACTTATCAAATAATATTAAATGTAATTAAACCTTGTTTTGATTAATGAGGCCCACCAGTAACAACAAGCTCATTACTGTGCTCTAATGTAATGAGGTCACTGAAGAACCAGAGACAGGGCTATCTGGGCCCTTCCTTACTATTTCTTCCCCAACAGACTCCACATATCCAATGTATTAATAAAACTAAATTTAATAAGTAAAAAAGAATTCATCTCTCAATTTAACACTAATTGAAAACAGATATAACTGCCAATCAGAAATTCTGAACACACAAGAAACGAATGAAACTTGATAAAGCTGGTGAGCCTGTACCGACTATTGCAGATAAAAACAGGATTTCCACTGGGTTTTCTGAAATGCTGAAAATCTCTCTGGAAGGCTCAACCAGCACTTTATGATGCTTTGGGAACTGGGATCCTGTTCTAGGAGCCACTGCCCTACACCAAATGGCCTCAGACCGCATGCGAGCTGACAGTGCTACTGTCTACACACCCCCATCTCCACTTGCCCTATGATAAAGAACCACTACTCATAACTCTGGCTTCCAGAAGTCCATTCTTCCTACTGTTCACTGCTCCTTATCTACTGTTTGCTGCATTCTGCAAAATACTGAATGTCACAGAAGAAATTTGATAAATAAGCATGTCAAGTCAGTAACTTTACAAAAAATTCAATACAACAGCATTTAGATTCTTCTGTGGAGTAAAAACATAAATGTCTTGAGAGATAATCTTTCCATCACTCTTAAGGTGGGTGTTTCTGCATTCTATTTGGCTAAAATTACCAAGAGTCTAAAAACTAAGTTTCAATGTAACTAAATATACAGTCACTAAATTTTGCACAAAATGATTAATGAATCAAAAGTCAATTCTCTTTTAAGTCATTTGACAGAAATAGATTAAAGTAACAGTGAAAAATATTATTACACATGGGAAATCATTACAGAAGTTAACTGTTATGGCCAAAGTCACATAGTCAGGAAGTGTCAGAGATGTGATTCAAAGCAGATGACCCCACTCCAGGCATGCACTCTGAACTAATGGCTCACAGGCAAAATTTTCATTTATACAGCTATCGGGAGAAAAATACCTTTAACACTAAAGTAATCACAGTGTGACGCAGGAATTATGTTGTATTTGTAGCTCTGCATCCTGAAAGCACCTACAGTGGTGTCTACTAGTGCTTCCATTCCTTGGGTCTCAGCCTATGTTGTATTTTCTGTTAGAAAACTTGCTAAATTTTCTAGCCAGTCAACTCCTACCTTTACCTGAACAAGATCCAGCTAAAACATCACTTTCTCTACAAAAGTACCTCCTAACTTTCCTCGACAGAATTATCTCATGCGTGCCACTTGCAGGGTATACATCACTTTATAACTCATTTATACATGCCTGACCTTCCAGGCAGACGATGGACACCCTAAGAGCAATGGCTACACCTTTATCGGCTTTTTAACCCGAATTCCTAGCACAGTGCCTGGGACTTAGTATGTGAAATCAATGTTTGCTGAATGCTTGGATGAAGAAATGGAGGAATAAATAAAGTTGCAGCTTTCTTATAGATTAGCTCTTTGAATCAGCCCTTTTATAAGCTTACAGTGAAAGAACAGGAAATTTTATCAAGGGCAGACTAAAAAAAGGTAAATCATATTATAGGCAGTGTGGATTCACTATTATCATGAGTGCTGAGAATGCTTGGTTTATCAAAAGAGTCCCTTTTAAAATAAACACTAAATAAAGCATTGTATGAGAGAGCAAAAAGCCACCTATTCATGCCATTGCCAATGTTCATGCCACTGTTATAGAAAAGATGTGGTTTAAAAAAGTCAAGAGCTGAAAATATACTACAGAAGATTTTCCTCAAAGGAAAGTGAAAACACAGAATTCAGATGAACTGTAACTAAATGCTAACCATCTAGCTCTACTGGAAAGGTAACAGAATTTCCATCATTTTCTGACACCAAGCTAAGGAGGGGTGAAGGGAAGAAACTCACTGCCTGGCAGTTTTGTAGAACAGCTAAAGCTGAGAACAACGTTTGAGGGGAAAAATGATTGCATGTGATTATTTTTAGAGAAACAAACAAATTTGTAATATAAATAAATATACTTTAACTTTTGTAATCTTGTAGCCTTTTTCGTATAAATACGTAACTTAGAAAAAAACACTGCCAGAGAATATCTAAATATCATTGACTATTACACATCAGGATTTAAAAACCAGTATTTTTATATGTCAGGTGGTTACTCAAATGATTTCTTTTCATATTTAATTTCAGTACTCTTTTGACAATAGTATTTTGTGAATTTAAAATGATTTCCTAAAATTTTCAGTCACATTCCAGAAAACCTTACAAACAAATAGGTCTTCTGTTTGCTATAAACTAATTTTAAGAAACCTGAAGCTCCTACATAACATGCTCACAGACATTTATGACCCTCTTTAGTAACGTATCTCCTCCAAAGCCCATCTATAAATCATCCTGCTTGTGAGGTACTAATGAATGCATAATATCGCTAATAGATGTCTTATGGGCTGAAGTGAAATTAGCTTTACCGACTAGGCTGGAAAAAGTCCACAATTACCACAATGTGTCCGATATCCATTAGGTTGTATTACTCTCTTCACATTTCTTTACCAGAATTGCCTTCCTACATTCTTCCCTTAATACACACTCCCCCCACAAACTCAAAAAGATTACTTTCAGCTGCAGTTGCCTGATCAGCTTCAGTCTGCTCATTTTCTGCACTGGAAATATCAGATCCATTTTCAGGCTCTGTATCATCCTGAAGGCTTTTATCCACATCATTTGTCTGGGGATCAAGGTCCCCTTCATGTTCTTGGGACATGTGATCAACAGTCTGAGGTGGCAAGTATCTGAGTTGAGGTGAGTCAGGCTCATGATGGCTTACTGGAGACTGCAACAGATGGTGGTGCTGTCGATGCCTTTCTTTTTCCATTTGTTTGGCTTCCTGCAACTGCAAAGAAAGAAAATAATTTCCTGTATTTGGCAATAAGAACAGAGACGGGCATCTTTCACTATATCCTCTTGTCAGTATTTCTGGTGTTTCAATGATGTAAATGTATTACTTAAAAGAAAAAACAAATTTTTTTTAATAGGATGATAACTAAATTGTTGCCAACAGAAAAGCAGACTTACCTAAAATCAAATAAAAGTTTCACTAAGGGAGGAAAAAAGTAGATGGGGAAATAAAATACACACACATTCATTTTTACTTATATATACAGAAACAAAGTCTAGACATATATATAAGAAGCTAGTAACAATGGTTACCTATGGGGGATAGAAGTTAGGAAGAGTGGAGGGAACTTTTCAGTGAATACCTTTCTGTAGTATGTTCTTCTGTCACCTTGTCAAATGTATTAAAAATAATAAAATTACAATTAATAAATAAAATGGCATTAAGTACTTAAATGTCTCTGCCCAATCAGTCATTTAAAGAATGAAAAAACTATCTATAAATGTTCCAGTTTTATTTTAGGAGATCTGTGATTATTACGTACATAATACCACATGTGAAACTGGCTCACTTACAGGATGCTGAAAACAGTAATAATCAAGATCACAGGGTTTCATTTTTTTAGCACTTTATTGCTTTTAGACACATCTCTTTTGGTCTTCATGACCTACTAAGAAACATTCTCACAGAATTAATTTCCACAAAGATAAATACTTTACAGTGTCAAATATGAACATTTCATACTCCTAGTAACATTCCAGGTTATGTGTATCATAAAACTAAAAAAGAGGGAATATGTGTGTGTATATATATATTTGATTCACTTTGTTGTACATCAGAAATTAACACAACATTGTGCAGCAACAATAGTCCAATAAAAATTAATTTTAAAAAATTAAAAATTCTAGGTTATGTGGAAATATCAGAATTAGTTATATGAATTTATAAATTAAAGTTGAACTAAAATATTTTAATGCTCAAAAGGTAGGAAGAGATTTATAATCTACATGATCTAACTCCCTTGTTTTACAGATAAGGAAACTGATGGGCATGACAAGTTGAACAGAATCAGAAGAGACTTCGCAAACCGAAGCTTTAGCCCATTTATGAGAAAGTCAGTTTTCCAATTAACAGTGAGGAACCTATGACCTGCAGTCCAATTTCACCCTCACCCTAACCTCAGCTAATCTGTACCATGGTTAGTAGGGCAAGCACATGCTTTGGAACTACAAAGTGTTGAATTCTAGCTTTTCACTACTTATCCCAGACTTGTATAAACTCCAGAAAGGTTCCTGAAAATAACCTTTAAACATTTTCTATACATTCTCACTCTTTCTAGAGCAGGATTTCTCACCATCAGTACTATTGACATTTGGATCAGATAATCCTTTGTTATATGTGAGTGGGGTTGGGATGGGGTGGACCCTGGCTGGTGTACTGAATGGAGTTTAGCAACATCCCAGTCCATGACGGGTCATGACTCACCCCAGTAAGTGTCTCTAATGTGGCTTTGGGCACCTCCAGTTGAAGACGACCACTCTAGAGAAAGAAACTAGCATTTTCTCCTTTAAAATAATTTTAGAACTGAACACTTTATAGTGATTTTATTTGGCAAGGCAAGGAAAAGTTATCAGTAGTATGTATAAATGAATCACACTTCCCGCTTAGAATATTTTAGCATATGTGGAAAATCATTCTGTCCCCCTTTTAATTTTCACTCTCTTCCCTTTCCTACTTTTCTCTAATTATCCATAGCAGAGAAGTAAATATGCTTCATGACTTGACACATGTTCATAGCCTTTATCATAATTCAGTTATATATTTATTTGTGTGATTATTTAAGACTCACTTTCCCCTCTATGCTCCACAGATTTTAAGCTCTTTGAGAGTAATGGTCATTCAGTGCTGGTTTTGTCCAGCACTGTATAACTGAGAACAAGAACAGTGCCAAGAACATAAAGAGAACACAGCATAATTTGCTGAACAAATCAAACCAATAAAATTTGTATTTCTTATATTTCTGTTATTAAAAAGTAATAAACTTAGTCTCACTCACTTCTTCAAAAAGCAGCAAAACTATTTTTTGTGGTTGTAAAATATGAGCAATAATCCAATGCTAATAATATAAAACATAGGAGAGTGACTGAACAGATTATGGTACATCCTTGAGTACTACGCCATCTGACAAAAAGAATGAGGAAGTTCTCTAAGGACAGACATGGAATGCTTTCCAAGAAATACTGCTGACTGAAAAAAGCAAAGTATGAAAGAGTATCCAGAGCAGTGTACAAGCCAGTCTTCCTAGGATGGCCACCAACCATCTCCACTTCCCACCTTCACCTCCCAGTCGAGTCACCTCCCACACCATGCCAGGGTGGTCTGGGTGATACTTCAGATCATGAGACAGACAATGTATAATGGCTTCTGCCTTGTTCTCTTTCTTCTCATTCTCTAGCCGGGTAAAGGCTTTAAATGACCCCATCCCCAGTTAATACTGTGATCCATGCAGCCAACTAACTGCAACCTCATGTGATATCCAAGCCACAGCCACCAGTTAAGACACTCGGGTTCTGGACCCTCAGAAACTATAAGAGATGAGCAGCTAAACTATGAGGTTTAAGCAGCTGAAGTTTGGGGTAATTTGCTATGCAGTGATAGATACCTAATACACTATGCTACCTTTCATGTAAAAAAGGTGATACATGAAACCATACACACATGTGCTCACTTGTGCTAAAGAAATGCAGAAGGAGGGGGGTTCAGGATGGGGAACGCATGTAAACCCACGGCTGATTCATGTCAATGTACGGCAAAAACCACCACAATACTGTAAAGTAATTAGCCTCCAATTAAAATAAATAAATTAAAAAAAAAAAAAAGAAATGCAGAAGGATAAACTAAAAACCATAGAGATTAGCTACAACCAAGAGGTGGAAAGAGGGGAGGGAGAGGACTGGCATGATAAGAATAAGTATACCTTTTGTAGATTTCTAACTCTTAATGCACAGTAGGGTTTAATATACTCAAAAAATAAGCAAGCAATTAAATTAGAACGTGAGGGGTATTGAAATGGAAAACAGGCAGTAATAAATGAACTTAACTGTATTATAAAGTAATAACATTATCCCATTGAAGAGTATGGAGAAGAAAAGAACTAACCTAAGTAACTTTGGGAAACATTCTAAATGGATACTATAAGGCTGAAGACAAAAATAAAAAAACAAATATAAATGTTATAATGTACCCAGTAAATTTGCTTCTCACAGCGGAATGAGTCAGCAATTCAAAAACTATCATATGTATGTAATAGGCCTGAACAAATAATGTATCACAGAAAATGAAAGCCTTTTATCTCACTGTATAGAGAGAGGAAGTTACAAATACAGAGAGGAGGCTGAAATGAACCCTGTGGTATTGGAATCAGAAGTATCAGTATGAACACATAAGTTTCAATATATATGGATGGGTGGTCACATACAGATGTGGGGGAGGTAGGGAAGGGTGGGTAGTTAGTATGCACATATATATTTCCGAGTTCAATCTGCTGAGAGTGAAGCAGTAACAACCCAGCTGCGATGAACACATCTAGCTCTCAGATTTTGGTTTCTATTGCCATTCTCTAATCAAAGGAGCCAGGGCTCCCTGTTTATGTGTCTACTACTCCAGATGTAAAGCAGAAAAAATTAAAAATGAGCCGGGAACATCTTGAGATTCCAGAAAGTAAAGAAGTACTCAAAAAAGGATGGAGGCTTGTCAAAAAGGACAGGCCAAAGCTGGAATATTTGGGGCAACAAAATAATGACAGAACTAGATTAAAAACCACAGAATAAACACCCATGAATACAGACTGATATAAATTAAAAATTGAATGAAAAAATAGGAAAGGAGAATTAACCCTGGTTAATAAATATATAAGGAGAGAGAAACAAAAACCCACACCAGGAAAACAATGCAGTAATAACTGCTGCCAACAAGATCTACTGAGGGATACTCAAATTGGGAGTGGGGAAGTGTGAAAGAAAAAAAAGATTCTTTAGTCTTAAAGAATCTCCAAGATATTTATTAAATGTAAAAGAATAAATTTTCAGTAGAGGAACCTGGAAGATACCACTTTAAGCAAGCAATCAGGGTTACTGTACTTAATAATATTATACCAGTGTGAATTACTGTTTCTCAACATTGTAATATGATTATGCAAGATGTCGATATTAAGAAAAGCAGAATAAAGAGAACCTCTCTGCAAATACCTCTGCAATTTTTAAGTTTAAAATCAGTTCAAAATAAAAAGTCAGAAGTTGGTTTTCAATTATGAAGACCTAAACAATTAAAAAAGATTTTCTAGCTGTTGGTCTCTTACTTTCCTCCCCAAATATATTCCATTACTATAGAAATTTATTCCACTTTTTAAAGGCTCAATGAATAATTTTCTACCAGAATAGATCAAACTAGGTAACTTTATAACTACACTCACTCATCTAAGCTTGAGAGCAATAAAAATATCAATTCATAAACACTTCCACGAGGATGATGCCAATCAATCTGTATCTTTAAAATTCTATTTGTGATGAGAAAAAAGAAAACATATTTTAATCCAAAACCAAACAAGTCAGTAAGCCAGTCAAAACAAAACAATACCACAGATCTCCAGTACATAAAACTGTAAATGAAGATATTTTCTGCACAGTCACAAAAGATTTTATTATAATTTTTGCAAAATCTTTTCTACAGTTGATGCCTGTGGTGTTCTATATCATCTCTCTCATTTTTTAATACTTACTGCTTGGTTTTCCATGCGTGCAAAGATAACATTTAACATCTGAGTAAGAGTAGCTTTGGCTGTTGTCTGATTGATGAGATTTTTGCTTGCTAGATATATATTGTAACATGTTCTCACAGCTTGCAGTACAGTTCCTTCATGAATTTCTATGTGTTGAGATGTTACTGCAGTTAGTAAAGCCTTAAAAAAAAAAAAAGAAAAACAAAGATACAGCAATTTTTCACATCCAGAGTTTCAGCACAAAAATACATGGCTATTTTTGTATCAGAATTAAAACTTTCAGACACCATTACCACTTTAAGGTAAAGTATACAAGAGTTTCTACCTACCTTAAATATATCATCAACTACGTCATTTTAATAGAAATATTATTTTAGTCTACTAAAATGCACAGCATTAATACTGTCATAGTATAGCACAGATATATGCTTCATATGATATATCTGTCGAGCTAAACATCAACTTTACAGAATACATACTGTGTCCTATTCACTTTCAAATTTTCATGAGATCTAACTTATAGACTGAACTCAGTGTACTGTTGTTATTATTGAAGATACTTACAAATGTTTTAAAATAAAACATTTAAAATAATCATAAGGTGAATTCTCCAATAAAATGAACAGCTTTAATTTATGTGAACTGTCACACATTACTCAACTTCTCAAAAGCAAGGACTCTTATCTTTTGTCCTTCCATTAATATGCTGTTCAGTGCTATGCAGGTCAGCATTGAGCACATACTAAACAAACCACAACTGATATGAAACTGCAAATGAGAGGCCAAACTGGATTGCTTTTTTAGAATAAAGATATTTTATGACTTATGAAGAGAATGCTGCTATGAGACTAAAAAGCTCAGAGGGGTGATAACCACACATAAAGGAACACATTATGCATGTAAACTAAAGTATTAATAGCACAAGAGAATTCTGCTGACAAATCAACATACCACCACTACTATTAGCAGTAACATTAAAAGTTGAGTATTTACAGAGCAGACTGAAAACACAAATGAGTGATTTTTCTTTAAAGGAGTTTAATGATCCAGGTGTATCAGAGCACAAACCTAGGACAGGATTACCCGAGCAGGTTCAGCAGACTGACAGGTGCAAGGGAAGCAGGGAAACTGGTGCACAAGTGTTTCGCATGGTGAAGCCTGGGACTAGAAGGCAGACTACCAGGGGTATGACAGGAGAAGAAGAAACTAAAAGGGTCACAGGACCTTCACATGGGACCCTAAAGCTCAAAAGATAGAATCATGCCAGAAACTGAAAAGCTCTGGAAGATTCTGGGGGCCTAAACTGGGACCAAAATAAGAGTCTTCCCCTAGTGAACTCTTGGCATTCAACAATAAAATCTCCTGAAATAGAATCTAAAAAGCCCCCAAATGAACTTTATCTTATGTGGAAAGCACATAAAATGACTTTCCCCAATGCTCTCAAGGTAAAAGGCTTCTGATTTTTAAAAGTACAGATAATGAATAACAAATTCAGTTCTTATAGTTAATTACCTTTATTATTTGTAACTGAACTCCTTCATCTGTTTGAGGACCTTGGAAACAGCCACAAATTGTTTCAATAATTCTATCAATTAATTTTTTGCCTGGTGTTGTACTATCTGGAGCATTGCCAGTCAAGTGCCCATAAGCAATAAGTTTCTAAAACCAAGAAAAAAGATAAAGATCCTAATTAAGCTAACAAATACACACACACACACACACACACACACACTAGTGAAATACACATTAAAATTATAATACACAAATTGGTTATGTGTTAAACTTTTTACACAAAAATATTAAGTTATAGTAAAAGTCAAGGCTATACCAACTTTTTCTGAAGAAAGCTTTATTAGTTATAAACGTGAAATTATTTATACTTGTAATAATCACAGAAACAGGAAAATAATGATAACAAAATCATCAGGCAATACTTTGACAAAGGCAGGCCTTAGAACTTGTCTCTGAAGAGTTGTAACAACTCACTGCTTTCTATCCAAACATTACTGATACTGCTTTTGTGAAAGTTATCTTAACACACTCAAATGACCCAAATCTTTTTCCAAATTAGATCTGTGAATATGCTGAAAACCCAATTTCTACACACTGGCCACAATGTATCACAGATTTGTTCATGTATCATTACCATTAAACCCTGGAAGGAAGGCCTTAGATATTACAATTTTAATTTTTCAGAGAAAACAAGGTCACAAATCAAATGAACTTATCCTTAACCTTTCTTAACATATGGATATGATCTTTTCCACTCAATTGTTAGTTTAAAAGGTATAATCCCCAAACAGTGAAAATACCTGAAAACAGAAGGACTCTCTCTCTGGAGGTTTGTGTCACAAATATCTAAGAGAATGTGCATACACACATGCGTGCGCACATGTTTGTGTGTGTAAGTAAAATAGGAAGACAGAAAAGAATTTTCTGACATAAATAAAGGTCAGTACTAAAGTTTTGTAGTAAGTATAAATATTGAACTGTTAATATTAACCTACTGCTTTACATAAAACAGAAAGCATATAGTAAAATCACTGCAAATAATGAAGTATGTAAAATCACCAGCAGGTTAACTTTCATTATTAATAATCCTGAAAAGATTGCCTCTCACTAAGCTAATTAATGATCTGTATTACCCTTAAACTAGAAACATCTTTTTACAACTATTGTTTCTCTTGAGTGTAAGAAACCATTTCGTTTCTTACCACAAAAAAGAATAATCAAGGCTTTCACAGAAAATGCCTGAGCTATTCATCAACTGTAATATATAGGAATACATTCAAATTAGAGGGTTTTTAGGTAGTGCCATTTTATACATACCTGTAAACAATCTAGAGATGTACTGACTATGCGGGGACATTTGGACTGGCATGCCAATTCAAAGGGGAGGAAATACTTGTCTGCTTCGATAAAATTTGTCTTTGATTTCACTGGTGGAAGGGTGCTTGATCCAGCTTTTACTTCTCCATGAGGAGGACTAAAGGAAAAGAGAAGAGTCTGATCAGAATATCATATTCATCATCTTGGTGATATTCTCACTCTAATTCCAGTTCTAAAAGGCACTGTGCTAAACTAATCTTCATTTTCTCATATTTCATGAGGAAACCAAAGCCCAGAGAAGTTAAGTGATTTGCTACAGGTCATAAGCTAGTCATCAAAGCTATAACTAAACGCAAGGAAATTATTTAATTAATTAAAAGATTAATTTTTAAATTATATAGGTTACTAAATATTTAGTAATCTTTTTAAAAATGAATCAGTCTTTAAGCAAAGACAAAGCATATCTTACGGTATTTCAGAAATGCTCTTATTTATAAAATCTTATTGTATTTATAAGTATGTTTATAATATTTCATTTCTCAAAATCATTTTGAAAAGATTGATTTTATTATAAAGATCACATGCAGAAAATCTGCCACGTCCAAACAGAGATGATTACATTATTATTTTGCCAAGACTAATAAGTTTGCAAATTATTTTTACGGAAGGAAAAAAACCCCCACAAACCTCTGCTTTTCAGTTTCCGCTTTTATTTCCTCTGGTTGGGAGCGGGGGGAGAAAAGAAGCATACATTAGAAAACTTGACAAGAGAAAGATCATTAACTAATTTGATTACAGGCTTTAATTTATAACTTATATAAGATGTTGGGAATAATATAATTTCAAAAGAAAATTAGGTACTAAAACTCTGTTGCTGTCAAATGTATTAATTTACACAAATAATATAATTCTATAAGACTTATGAAGAACATACAGTAACAACCATAAGAATAGGTACAAATTACAGATGACTAATTTTGAAAGCATTTCCTTTTCTTGGAGGAGGAGGGTCAAGTTAGTATTTGCATTAACCAGAGGCATTAATATTAAGAACAGAATAATATGTATACTGTATTCAAATGACAAAATATAAAGCACATGTGAGTGAGGAAAATAACTCAAGATACCCCCTTGGGATTATCTCACGGAGATTATCAGGCCAGGACTATAACTTCTTGATCATGTACAGATGTGTTGATATTTAACCAATTTTTCTACTTATGACTATACAAGGCACTATAACATACACATGCCCAATTTAATGGGAAATTTTCCCTTTTGCTATTTATAGCCATAAGAGATGAGGTAAATTTGAGGAACTGTACCTGTCACAGAATAATCTTAAATTTAATAATAAATTGAGGAATCTGGTTAATTGATTAAACCTGTAGGAAATTAGTAAGAAAAGCATTCAAATATAACATGAATAATAACTATAATTATTGAGTATTTACTATGGGATAAGCACTATTAGGTTTTACATGGACTAACATATTTCTTAACTTGTAATAAATGCCCAGTAACACCTCATTCAAGGAAACTGCCTCTCTGATGAATCAGGGCTTGAAAAGAGTTTGCTTCAGGTTGGCCTTAAACAGTAGAATCAAGAAGTATAGTTGACCCTTGAACAAGGTGAGGGTTAAATTATAGTCAGCCCTCCACTTCTGCTGTTCCTCTGTATCCATGATTCAATCTACCAAGGACTGTGTGCTACTGTAGTATTTACTACTGAAAAATATCCATGTACATGTGGACTCACACAGTTCAAATCTGCACTGTTCAAGGCTCAACTGTAAACTAATTAATTCTCAATTATTAGAGAAAAAAACCCAGAAGAAACAAAATACTAAAGTATCAAATTAAGAAATAGTATACTCAAAATTCAAAACCACTTGGTGCTTAACTGTGAAATATTTTCCCATTAAAGTCAGAATCATTACAAGGATGACCATAAACAACAAAATAGTTCTGACATTGCTCTGAAAACACTAGACGACGCAAATAGACAATACCAGATGTGATAATAAAAGTCCTCAACCTTGAGCTGAAATAAGACAAAAACCAGACACTGGATTTGTTTGTTTAGTGATATTTAGTTATTTTTAAATATGTAGTCATAACACTTAAACTTTATTACTGAAATTCTTTCAGGAATCATTGTCTCTCTAGCCATTAACTCACCCTATCCCTTCACAACCATTTTTATACAATGTTTTTAAAAAACCTTAGAAACAACCACCGAACTATATATAGAAGGAAAAGGTTAAAAATTGGAGGAAATAGGTCACTGCAAATTAGCATAAAAAGTACAGATTTTAAAGTATTTTAAAAGAAACACAAGTTTTATTCCTTTCGGGTACATTAAGCTACTGAAACAGAGTATATTAAATTACCAGAACAGTTAATAAGGCACAGGACTTGTTTAATGAGCAAGAAAGAATGATTTATTAAAAAAAAAAACTGATCACATGCAAGTTACGTACCTGGTTCCCCAAGTATATTCAATATTCTCTCTCATAATATGATTTCTATCAACTTACTGAGCAGTTTTCTTTTCCCCCACTGACAGTACAATATAAATTTCAAAATGACATTTATACAGATTTCAAGAAATTCTATTAAAATGCATATGCATGATATATGTGATTTATAGCTACCTCTCTTGACGTCACTTCACTTCTCATGACATCACTGTCTTACAGCTTACAGAGCAACAGAACTTACTCACTCAATGCAAACTGATAATCTAAGGAAGTGAAGTGAAAGTCGCTCAGTTGTGTCCGACTCTTTGCGAACCCATGGACTATACAGTCATGAAATTCTCTAGGCCAGAATACTAGAGCGGGTAGCCTTTCCGTTCTCCAGGTGATGTTCCCAAACCAGGGATTGAATCCGGGTCTCCTGCATTGCAGGTGGATTCTTTACCAGCTGGGCCACAAGGGAAGCCACAATCTAAGGAAAACTGAAAATGAAGTTGCTCAATCTTGTCCGACTCTTTGCAACCCCATGGACTGTAAAGGCTCCTCCGTTCATGAATTTTCCAGGCAAGAGTACTGGAGTGGGTTGCCATTTCCTTCTCCAGAGGATCTTCCCGACCCAGGGATTGAACCTGGATCTCCTGCATTGCAAGCAGACATTTTTACCATCTGAGCCACCAGGGAAGCTCCCAATCTAAGGAAAGACGAAGCCAAATGAAGAGTCTGTAATAAACATATTAAAACTTACACGTCCAATGTACTGTCTCCTTCAAAGCAGTAACTGTGGGAGGTTATGCTTCGATTATCATAATACTGCCAGTTTTCAAAAATATTTGTGGAATTCATTGTTTGCAGTTCTTTCCTGCCTGCTGCCTTCTTTTAAATGAATAATCTCATAGAAGGAAAAAAGTCTCTAGAAAAGGAATCAAATTCTAACCACCAATTAACCACAAGTGGTTTGGAGCCAAGCATGAAGAATGGTATGTGACCTCAAAACAAAAGTTCTTAACTTCAGTGCTTCTGCAAACCATGGCAAATTGTGAGTGTGTAAGCAGTGTTTTAGAAAAAGTATGTAACTCTCATTAGATTCTGAAAGAAGTCTGTAACCCAAACTATAAAGATGATATAGGATTAATTAAAAGCAGTAATCTGGATCAATGATGACTAACGATGACTATACATTTAAGCAATTTTAAACAAAACATTTCTGAAATACTACATAAATGTAACGGATCACTTTGAAAAATAACATGCCTTTGGATGTATATATATTCTGTTAGGTTTACTTTTTCAAAGCCAATCCTATGACTTTAGCATCACACTTCATACAATTAAGGATTAAACAAAAATACAGGCATTAAATAGAATGTTACAGTATTTATGGAAGAGAGAGATAATGGCTTGAACAAAAGCTGTGACACCAGGGATGAGTAAATGTGATTCCATGGACATTGTGGGAGGAAAAACAATGAAACAACCTCATTTATCTAGGAGGAGAAGCAGCAAAAAGAGGAGATGGGGCTTGCCTAACTGGATAATAAAGGTACCACTAATTTAGACACAAAACACAGTTTTCTCACTGTGCACAAGTTGGGGTGAAGGTACAGGGGTAAAGAAGAGGAAAATTTTGGTCATGTCTTGCTTTAGGCAATGGGGATGTTCAAGTGGCAGTATTCAGCAGGAACTCAGGTATATGAATTTGAAGATCAAGAGATAATGTGACAGACTGTATTTTCAAAAATGGTCACTATTTTATTTTCCACCCCCACATGCCCTACTGCAAAGTGACCTTGCACACCTCACCAAGAGAGACAGTCTAATTTCATCCCCCTTGTGTATGACTGGCCTCGGAAATTCATTCATAACCAACGGCATACAGTGGAAGTGACAGAGAACACCACCAAGATTCAGGTCAGAAAAGGCCAAGCAGCTCCTGACCAATTCTCCTGGAATGCTGGGTCTCCAGACACCCACTCATGGAACACAAAGGCCCTGATGTGGGAAGTCCAAGCCATGGGGAAGCTGTATGTAAATTGTTCAGTCAACAACACCAGCTGAGCCCAGCTTTCAAGTCATCGCAGCCCGGGCACCAGACACGTTGAGTGAAGAAGCCTCCCGAGGATGCCAGTTCTCTGCCATTCATGTCTCCCCCAGCATTTGCGTCTTCCCAGCTGAGACTCCTGACACTGTGGAGCAGCAACATGGCTCACCTGAATTCCTGACACACAGAGACTCTGAGAATAATAAAATGGACATTGAGTCACACCACTAAGTCTTGGACTGATTTATCATACAGCAATAGGTAACTGGGCCTCCTTAGAAAGGGCTAAGGAGGCAGGAGGAGACTGGGGTTTGAAATAATTCTGGCAAATGGGAGAGACAGCTAACTGAGGAGCACACACACACACAAACAGAAAACTTGCCAGGAACGTGGAAAGTTCCAGTGGATTCTGAGCAATTGGAATCCAGGTGGTTAACAGGTATAGAAATGCAGCCTGGACTTCTACCCTTGTCATATAGTTATCAGCCTCCTCAGAATCTGGAGGTCCTCTGCAAAATTCATTTACAAAATTATGACTAAATCATATATAAATAGTTGATAGCTATGAAGTACAAAGTAATTTAAAACAAAAGACCAGCTGACGTTTCTTTTTAGCACCCAGAAAACAGAAAGATAACTTTTTCTTAGACTACTCCTCTCACTACCATCTTCCTTCCAATCTAAAAGAAGCAAAAAGATCTTATACTGTAAGATTTTATCTATTGCCATGGCTTACAATAAAAACTCTCACAGCTACCAATGCAATAATTTAAGTACTCTTACACAGCTTAGAAAGTTTACTGATTATTTATTTGTAATCATTTCGCCCTGAGCTAAGCTAAAATTTACCCTGCAGTATTCTATAAAAGGAAACAAGCCTCATAAACCAAACTGAGCAGTTTATATTACCAAATTTCCCGCTGAATTCCAAATAAATGTTTTTGTATCACAGTCAGGGCTAGATAGGCATGGCTGTTTTCTGAAATATGAAAGGGAGAAGAATAGATTTTCACTCAAAGGCCAATATTCCTGCCCTCCCCACGGAGAGCCAGCAGAGCCCCATTCGATACTATGGCTCCAGCGCGCGTGTGTGCTTAGTCACTAAGCTGAGTCCAGCTCATCTGTGACCCCAAAGACCGTAGCCTGCCAGGCTCCCCTCTCCATGGAATTCTTCAGGCAAGAATACTGGAGTGGGTTGTCATTTCCTTCCCCAGGGGCTCTTCCTGACACATGTCTCCTGCATTGGCAGGAGGATTCTTTACTGGGAAGCCCAATATGGTTGTGAAGGATGTGTCAAAAAGAAGGGCAAAATTCTGACTGCAAACAGTCTAACTGTCCTCAATGGGTTGAATATTGGTGGAATTTTCAGAATAAATGTGTAAAGTGAAATTGCCACCATAAAACAGGAGAAGCCATCTAAGGGGGAGAGATGGGATGCTTCCACTTAAATAAAAACTGGACACAAGAGCCACAGTCAGCCTACAATCACTCAAACTTACAATTTCCAAAGTCAACATTTGAAAAGATTATTACTTGTAACAGAAAGGCAAGGCACTGTACAACTTTTAAATTTAGACCCTGATTTCTAGCCAAAGATTACATGTACAGTAGACCCTCTTTCATGGTTCCTTTTCTGAAATTTCAATTACCCACAGTCAACTGCAGTCTGAAAATATTAAATGGAAAATTCCAGAAATAAACAGAGGTTTTAAACGGCATGACATGCTGAGCAGTGTGATGAAATCCTGTGCTGACCCACAGCATCCTACTTGGTCCCATCAAGGGCATGAACCATCCAACTCTCAGAGCAGAGAGTTCCCTGCTCTGACTTATTCTCTCTCTTGGTTATCAGGATCAACAGTCACAGATGGTATCACAGTACTGTGTTTAAGTAACCCGTATGTGACTGAAAAATGGCCCCAAAGTGCAAGAGCAGTGATGCTGGCAAAGAGAACTTTTAGCTTCACTTAAAGTGCTTTCTTTTGGGCTTCCCAGGTGGTGCAGTAATAGAGAATCCACCTGCCAATGCAGGAGATGTAAGGGACACAGGTTTGATCCCTAGAAGCCAAGAGATGTGGTTTGGTTCCTGGGTTGGGAAGCAAGAGATGTGGTTTGGTTCCTGGGTTGGGAAGATCCCCTGGAGGAGGAAATGGCAACCCACTCCAGTAATCTCTCCCGAGAAATCCCATGGACAGAAGAACCAGGCGGGCTACAGTCCAGGGGGTCACAAAGAGTAGGACACAACTGTGCACACATGCACTTAACTAAATGTGCTTTCTTTAAGTGAAAAGGTGTAAGTTCTTGACTTATTAAGGAAAGAAAAAAAAATTGAAGGCTGAGACTGCCAAGATCTTTGGTAAAAACGAACCTTCTACACACAAAATTGTGAAGAAAGAAAAAGAAATTTGTGCTAATTTTGCTGTCACACCTCAAACTGCAAATTTACAGCCACAGTGTGTTAAGTGCTTAGCTAAGATGGAAAAGGCATTAAATTTTTACAATAAGATATATTTAGAGAAAGAGACCATATTTACATAATCTTATTACCTTATATTGCTTTAATTGTTCTATGTTAATTGTTCATAATTTACTGTACTTAATTTAAACTGTATCATAGGTATGTATGTTTAGGTAAAAACACAGTATACAGAAGGTTCAATAGCTACCCACTGTTCCAAGCATCCACTGGGGATTTTGGAACATTCTCTGCAGACATGGCATACTACTGAAATTTAAGTTCTCTAATGTACTTAAGTAAGTCTCCCATGGTAAACACCTTAAAACTAGGAATGAAAAATTCTAATAGACTGAAACTGTTTCTTCAATGTGTGGTACATCAATAATACCAAGATCAGTGAGAAATGTCTTCCAAGATAATGAAAATTGTTGATTAGCTCATTTGTAGCATGTTACAATTTACCAAGAAGTTCTACATATATATTATTAATTCTTAGAACAGCAGACAGTACTGTCAACATGTCCATTTTACAGATTAAATAACCTGAATAAAAAACCTGAAGTGACTTACCCAAGATGACAAGAAGGATTTAGAATGATTTAAGTGTGACTGTGCTATGGAATAAGCCTAAATCAAATGACTAAATTTCAATGACATATTAATTTAAAAAGAATATTAATTTTAGAACGCTGTTTTCATAGTTTTCCAATGTGTCCAAGCAAGTTCTAACAAAACAAAAAACCACTGTGCTGCCTGTTAATTCAGAAATTGAAAAAAATCCTATTTTGAAAATCAAAATTAGAAATGTAATTTGAATAGTAAATATTTCAACTTAATAATTCTTTCCATTTCCAGACTTCATGTATAAAATGCAAAATAAAAAATCTCAATAGAATTCAGATCAAGTGCCTGTCTAATGACACTAAAGGAATAAATATAGGTAAGCCAAATTTAAAGAAAACTAAGTGAAAATAAACAGTGAAATCATGAATTATGAACATGGTCCTTTAACAGAACTAATATTTGGACAGAAAGGAATGCAGTGGCTGTCTTCGATCAACAACTTGCAGTGGCTACAGTGAAAATCAACAAGAACAGTTATTGTTCTCAGTGTTAACATCCCTACTGGTAAATAAACAATCGACATCTCATAGATTCTGCTCAAAGGAAGATATGCAGAAGCCACAGCTATGGGATCATGGAAAGAATACTACACTTGTGTAAGTCAGGGCCCTGAGTTCTATTTCAACTTGGCTGCATAAGCAAAATACAGTAGCAAGAAATGGTTAGAAGCCCCAAAAGACTGAGAGTCAAACCCCAGGTCTGCCACTATATGACCTTTCTAAACTTCAGTTTACAGACTTTTCAAATAGGCATAATAATATTTAGATTTCTATCTCGTAAGAATGGGGCTTCCCCAGTGGCTCAGCAGTAAAGAATCTGCCTGCCAATGCAGGAGACATGGGTTTGATCCTTGGGTTGGGAAGATGCCCTGGAGAAGGAAATGGAAACGCATTCTAGTATTCTTGCATTGGAAATCCCATGGCCAGAGGAGCCTGATGGGCTACGGTCCATGGGGTCGCAAAAGTGTTGGACACGACTTAGCAACTAAACAACCACTCTTAAGAATATTAGGAGCATCTAGGACGTGTGAAAGTATTTTGTTTGGGGCTGGGTTTAATCTTTTTTGGGGAAAAGTTTTAAACATGAAAAAGTACAAACAACAATAAATAAATACCCAGTAGGCAACCATCCAAGCTTGATTTTATGAAAGCATTTCATAAATGTATACAAGCATACCTCCGAGATCCTGGAGGGTTCAGTCCCAGATCACTGCAATACAGTAAGTATCACAATAAAGGCACACAAATGTTTGGTTTCCAGGGCCTATCAAAGTTATGTTTATACTATACTGTAATAATTAAGTGTGCCATAATAGCATTATGCCTTAAAAACAATGTACATACTCTAATTAAAAAATACTTCGGGGGAATCCTGATGGTCCAGTGGTTATGGTTTCGCGCTCTCAATGCACAGGCACAGGTTCCATCCCTGGTCTGGGAACTAAGATCCTGAAAGCCAGGCAGTGTGGCGCCACCCCTCCCAAAACAAAACAAAAAATATTTTACTGCTAAAAAATACTGTCAATCATCCAAACCTTCACCTTGTGGAGGGTCTTGACTTGGTGTTGATGGCTGCTGACTGATCAGGATGGTGGTTGCTGAGTGGGGTGGCTATGGTAATTTCTTAAAATAAGACATCAATGAAGTCTGCCACATCAATTGACTATTCCTTTCAGGAACAATTTCTCTGTAGCATGCAATGCTATTTTAGTGTTTTACCCACAGAAGAAGTTTCAAAATTGGAGTCAATCCTCTCAAAATCTGCTGCTGCTTTATCAACAAAATTTATGTTATATTCTAAATCCTTTGTTGTCATTCCAATAATCTTCACAGCCATCTTCACCAGGAATAGATTACACCTCAAGAAACTACTTTCTTTGGCTCATCCATAAAAAGCAGCTCATCTGTTAAAGCTTTATCATGAGACTGCAGCAATTCAGTCACATCTTCAGGCTCCATTTTTAATTCTATTTCTCTTGCTGTTTCTACCACATCTGCAGTTACTTCCTACACTGAACCCTCAAACTCCTTAAAGTCACCCATGAGGGTTGAAATCAACTTCTTCCATTCTCCTGTTAATGCTGGTATTTGATCTGCTCCCATGAATCACAAATGTTAATGGCATTTAGAATGGTGAATCCTTTCCAGAGGTTTTCATTTACTCTGCCCAGAAACATCAAAGGAATCACTACTATGGCAAGTATAGCCTTACAAAACATATTTCTTCACTAATAAGACTTGAAAGTGGAAATTACTTCTTGATCTGTGGGCTGCAGAATGGATAATGTTATTAACAGGCATGAAAACAACATGAATCTCACTGTACATCTCCAACAGAGCTCTTTGGTGACCAGGAATACTGTCAGTACTTTGAAAGGAATCTTTTGTTTAACCAGTAGGTCTCAACAGTGGGCTTAAAATATTCAGTAACCCTGCTGTAAACAGATGTGCTATCACCCAGGCTTTGTTGCTGCATTGATTGAGCACAGGCAGGAGTCTTAGCATGATTCTTAAGGACCATGAGGACTTTCGTAACGGCAAATAAGCATTGGCTTCAACTTAAAGTCACCAGCTGCATTAGCCCCTAACTAGAGAATCAGCCTGTCCTTCAAAGCCTTGAAACCAGGCACTGACTTCTCCTCTCTAGCTATGAAAGTCTTAGACGGCATCCTCTTCAATACAAGGCTGTTTCCTTGATACTGAAAAGTTGCTTTTTAGTGCAGCCACCCTCATTAGTGATCTTAGCTAGATCTTCTGGAAACTTCTGCAGCATCTAACAAATTTTTATTAGTATGTGCCCAATTTTAACCAAAGACTAAAGGAAACAACTACACCCGCAGTGCCAGTGAGGCAAGCTGGACGTATGGTCCCACCTGGTGTCAGTGAGGCAGGACAAGTGACCATGAGCTTTCCCCACTAAGGTGAGGTCAATGCAGCAGTTAAACTTCCAATCCCACAAGACAGCAAAAAGGCAGGATGAAGCAATGCATGGTGATACCAGCTTGGCAATCCTCTTTCCCGACAGGGATAGTGTCAGAAGGCTCCAGCAAGGGAGAATTGAATTTCAACTCCCAGCCCAGCAGCAACTAGACAGTTTAAGTAGGTCCGTTGTTTTCATCTACTCTGGTGCTGCCTGAACCTATGTACACTACACCTAAGCTGGGGGACTGCAAAGCGAGCATTAGGTAGGATCCAGAATCTCACAACATAATGTAGAAAACACCCAGGATACAAATGAAAATAATCCATCATACCAAGTACCAGGAAAAATCTTAAATTAACTTCAATGAGCAAACAGAATTGACAGATGCCAATCCCAAGCGACAAAGATATTTAACTTATCTAACCAGAATTTAGGGCTTTCCTGGTGGCTCAGATGGCAAAGAGAATCTGCCTGAAATACAGGAGACTGGGGTTCAATCTCTGGGTCAGGAAGCTCCCCTGAAGAAAGGACTGGCTACTCACTTCAGTATTCTTGCCTGGAGAATTCCATGGACAGAGGAGCCTGGCGGGCTACAATCCATGGGGTCACAAAGGAGTTGGACACAACTTGAGCGACTCACACACACACAACCAGGATTTTAAAGTGGCCATCATTTAAAACAAAAACAGAGGAGGGGGCCGAAAAAGTACAGATAACCACGGAACAACATGGGCTTGAACTGCACAGGTTCACTTATACGCAGATTTTTTTTTCGCCAATAAATGCTATGGTACTACACTATCCATGGTTTGTTAAATTCATGAACAGGGAACTGTGGATACAGAGGGCTGACTACAAAGCCACACACAAAGATGACTGCACACTGCAGTGAAGAGACTGGCGCCCCAACCCCCACGATGTGCAAGGCTCAGCTACATACGAAGAAGTCAAGGATGAAATCTTCCAAATGTGGCAAAATATGCCAACCATAGATTCAAGAAGCTGAGCAAATCCAAACAGGATAGGGATTAAAAGGAACCCATGCCAAAACATCATAATCAAACTTTACAAAATTAAATACAAAGAAAAAATCTTGAAAGCATGTAAAAAAAAAAAAAAAAAGACATATTATTTGTAGAGGAGCATGTTTCAAATGATAGTGGATTTCTCATCAGAAACTAGGGAGGCCAGTATTTGGAGGCAGTGTCCCATTTTCAAGAGATGAAAGACAAGAACTGTCACCCAGGGTTCCATATTCAGTGAAACTATCAATGAAGGTAACACCAAAATCTTCTCAGGAAAAGAAAAAATAAAGTTGTCACCACTAGATCTACCCTAAAAGTTCAACTGAAAGAAAAACTGAAATGGAATTCTAAAAATCTGTTCAAGCAACCCACATGGAGGCAGGAAAAGTGACACACAGGAAAAAAAAAAAAACGATGGAATAAGAAAAAGCAAAAATAAAAGGCAGAATTAAGCTCTAACATAACGGTATTACATTAAATGTAAAAGGTCTAAACATAACAATTAAAGACAGTTTGGCAGACTAGATTCAAAAAGTATGAACTACCTATATGCTATCTACATCAAACTACTTCAAATATGATGATACAAGTAGGTTAAAAGTAAATGAATAGAAAAGATATACCATATTAAAACTAATCAAAAGACAGCAAAAATGATCATATCAATACCAGACAAAGTACTGATAGAACAAAAAAAAGAAAATGACCAGGAACAAAGGACATACATTACATAATGATAAGAGAGTCCAACACAAGAACACATAGCAATCCTACATGCGCATGCAACAACAAAATCTACATCAACTGAAGACTTCAACACTCCACTCGCAACAGAACTACTAGACAAAAACTTCAAAGATACAGAACTAAACAATACCATTAATCAACAGGATCTGAACTTATAGAACACTCTCAACAACAGAAGAATACATTATTTTCAAATGCCCATAAATATTCACCAAGACACTTCATATTCTAGGTCACAAAATAAAACTTGGACAAATTTAGAACAGAAATTATACAGAATATATTCTCTGGCCACAATGAAATAAAACTAGAAATCAACGGGGTAACAGTAAATTTTCCAAACACCTGGAAATTAAGTAATAAACTTCTAAACAATCTAAGGCTCAAGAAGTCCAGAGTGAAATTTTGAAAATTCAGAAACTAAATAAAAGCAAAACTACAACAAATACATTTGTGGGACACAGCTAAAATGTATTGAGAGGGAGATTTACAGCTGTGAATGTTTACATTAGAAAAGAAGATCAAGTGGGAGTTATTCCTGGGACGAAGGGATAGTTCAACATACCAAAATCTGTAAGATATAGCACATTAACAAAATAAAAGCTAAAAGCCATATCATTTCAATACATGCAGGGAAAAATGGACTAAATTCAACATTCTTTCATGATAAAAACTCAAGAAATTGGATATAGAAGGAATGTACTCAATAAAGACCATATATTTTAACCCCCCAACTAACATCATATTCAATGGTGAAAAGCTTTTCCTCTAAGCTCAAAAACAAGATAAGGATACCTTTTCTTGCCAACTCCATTCAATATAGTACTGGAAACCCTAAGCTAGAGGTAATAGGCAAGAAAAAGACATAAATAAAAGGCATCCAAAGTGGAAAGGAAGAAGTAAAACTGTTCATTTCCAGATGACACACTCATATATAGATAATCTCAAAGATTCCACCCAAGAACTGCCAGAACTAATAAAAGAAATCAGTAGTTGCAGGATACAAAAATCAATATACAGAAGTTAGCTGCATTTCTATACACCAACAATGAATATCTGAAAGAGAATTTTCTAAGAAATCAACCCCATTTACAATGACCTCAAAAAATATTCAGAACTAAACTTAACCAAGGAGGTGAAAGATCCATACACTGAAAACTGTAAGATACTGATAAGAGAAACTGAACACAAACCAACAAAAAGATATTCCACATTCATGGACACAAACTGACACAAACTAACAAAAAGATACTCTGCATTCATGGACAGAAAAAATTAAATATCATTAAAATGTCCACACTACCCAAAGCAATCCACAGAGTCAACGCAACGTCTATCAAAATTCTAATGGCATTTTTCACAGAAAAAGAAGACAATCCTGAAATATGTATGGACTCACAAAATATGTATGGACTGACTAGCCAAAGCAATCTTGAGAATGAAGAACAAAGCTGGAATCATCATATTTCCTGATCTCAAACTGTATTATAAAGCCACAGTAGTCCAAAGAAGTACGGCATTGGCATAAAAACAGACACACAGATCAAAGAAAAAGAATTCAGACTCCAGAAATAAACTCATTCATAAACTATGGTTAATGAATCTTCTACAAAGGATCCAAGAATATACAATGGGGAAAGGAATAGTCTCTTCAAGTAACTGGTGTTGGGAAAAACTAGAGAACCATCTTCAAGAAGAATGAAGCTGGACCCTTATCTTAACACCATACACAAAAATCAACTCAAAATGGATTAAAGACAAACAGAAGACATGAGACTATCAAATTCCTAGAAGAAAACAAAGGGCAAGCTTCTAGACATTGGTCTCATCAATGATTTTTTGAATCTGATACCAAAAGCAAACGCAACAAAAGCAAGATAAAAAAGTGAGACTATTTCAAACTAAGAAGCTTCTGCAGAGCAAAGGAAACCATCAATAAAATGAAAGCAACCTATGGAACGGGAGAAAATATTCACAAATCACTTACCTGATAAGGGTTTAATATCCAAAATAGACAAGGAACTCATACAACTCAACAACAAAAAAACAGACAATCCAATTAAAATGGGCACAAGACCTGAATAGAAATTTTTCCAAAGAAGACATACAAACAGCCTACAAGTAAGAGAAAAGATGCTCAATATCACTGGTCAATCAAATGTGCTCATCATCAAAATCACAATGAGATACTACTTCCTATCTGTTATGGTGTCCATTATCAAAACTACAACTGATAACAAATGCTGGCAAGGAAGCAGAGAAAAGGAAACTCTGGCATACTGTAGGTGGGAATGCAAACTGGTACAATAACTATGAGAAATAGTATGAAGGTTCCTCAAGAAATTAAAAACAGAATTATCATATGATCCAGCAATTCTACTTCTGGGTATATATCCAAAGGAAACAAAATCATTACCTCAAAGAGGTATATGTACTCCAAGTTCATATTACTTGTTATAGCTAAGATAAAGAAACAACCTAAGTGTCTGTCCAACAACAGATAAATAGACGAAAAAGACATGGCATTTAAATACAATAAAGGATCATTCAGCTTTGCAACAACATGAATAAAGCTGGAGGGCACATGCTAAGTGAAATAAGCCAGACAGAGAAAGACCAATATTGCAGAGTATCACTTACATGTCAAAAAAATACTGAACTCACAATTACAGAGAGGAGCCACAATTACAGAGAGGAGCCACAATTACAGGTGGCTGTCAAGGGCTGAGACTGAGGAAAAGAGGGAGAGCTTGGTACAAGGGTACAAACTTGCAGTTACAAGATGAATAAAGTACGAAAACCTAATATATAATGAGGTAAATATAGCTGATAACACTGTACAGTATAAATTTGCTAAGAGTAGAACTTAAGTATTCTTGCCAATCAACTTCAGTGTTTTCTTAATAGAGAAAAGTTCTCAAAGCTCATCTCTCACCTTAAGGAGGAGAAGCAGAATAAATCTAAACCCAACTGTCACTTCACTTTCACAGCTGAAAGAAATGAAGATATGAGAAGAAATCAATGAAATTGAAAACAGAAAAACAATAGAAAAAAATGAATGAAAAAGCTGGTTGTCTGAAAAAATTTAATTAACAAACCTCTAGCAAGACTGATAAACAAAAAAAGACACAAATTACCACCAGTATCCAAAATAAGAGTATCACTACAAACACCAGACATTAAAGGGATTAGCACAAACAACCCTATACGCGTAAATTCAACAACTGAAATGAAACAGACCAATTTCTCAAAAAGGTACAAACTACCACAACTCACCCAATACGAAATAATTTGAATAGCTCTACAACTATTAAAGATACTGAATTTCTAGTTTAAAAACAACCACAAATGAAATCTCCAGGACCAGATGTTTTCACTGGAGAATTCTACCAAACACAGAAAAATTGACACCAATTCTATATAATCTCCTTCAGAAAACAGAACAGGAGAGAACACTTTTCAATTCATTTTATAAAGTCAGTATTACCCTAATGATAAAACCGGACTGCTGTATAATTAAGAATTTGGCTGGGTTTTGTCCTTAGTGCTGGAAGGAAGAAAGTCTCTAAACCCTTGGAATTTCCCATTAAAAGGAGTATCTTTTTTTTTTGGCCTGCACTGTGCCACATGTGGGATCTTAGTTCCCAACTAGGGATTGAAACCATGCCCCCTGCAGTGGAAGTCCCAAAGAAGTTTCCATTTTATTCATGATTGGCCTAAGGGCAGTTTCAGGATAGCAGCTAGTCACACTGGAAAGATCAACTAAGATCAGTCATGTGATCTTAGCATGACCTCCAGAGAGGGGAAGAGGGGGACTGCAGACTCGGTTCAATCATGTGGCTATACAATCAATCATGCCCATGAAATGAAGCCCCAACAAAAACCCTGGACACCCAAAGCTGGGGGTGTTTCCCTGGTTGGTGACACACACTGATGTGGCAGAGGGCAGTGCATCCTGAAGCCACGAAAGCTTTGCAATTGGGGCTCTGCCAGAGCTCACCCCAAGGGACTCTTAGACTGTCCTGATTTGCATCCTTTCTAATAAAACTAAGTGCACTTTTACAACCCTAAGTAAAGCACTTTTCTGAATTCTATGAGCTGTTCTGGCAATTCTGAGGGGATAGTGAGAATCCCCAATTTGTAGCTAATTGGTTAGAAGCACAAATGGCCTAGACACTGTGGACCCTGGGGCTGGGGTCTTAAATGAGGCGTTTTGTGGAGGATGGTGCCCCTAACCTGTTAAATCTGACCTGATCCCAGGTAGGTAGTATAAGAATTACTCTGCAAGGGCAGTACAGAAAAAGAAAATATAAACCAGTATCATTCACGAGTACAAATATCAAAATCCTCAACAAAATATTAGCAAATAAAACAACCTATTCTAGCAACCTATATGTGCTAAGTCGTTTCAGTCATCTTTGAGTCTCTGCAACCCCATGGACTATATAGTCTGCCAGGCTTCTCTGTCCATGGGATTCTCCAGGCAAGAATATGGAGTGCATTCTCATGCCCTCCTCCAGGGGCTCTTCCCAACTCAGGAATCAAACCCGTGTCTCTTATGTCTCCTGCACTGGCAGGCGTGTTCTTTGCCACTAAGCACCACTTGGGAAGCCTCAGCAATGTACAGAAACCTATAGAAAGAATTATACATCATAATCAACCAATGACAAAGTCAACCAATGTAATCTACCTCATAAACAGGCAAAAGAAGAAAAATCACATGATCAAATCAATTGATGCAGAAACAGCGTATGACAAAATTCAACATCCATTCATGATTAAAAAAAAAAAACTCTAAGCAACCTAGCAATACAGAAACTTCAAGAAGTAACTATAAAAAACTTACAGCTAACACCAAGTTTAATGGTGAAAAATTGAATGCTTTCCCCCAAGATCTGGAACAAGGCAAGAATGGCTACTGTCACCATTTCTATTCAACTTTGTACCGAACATCCCAGTCAAGTCAATAGGACAAGAAAAAGAAATAAAAGTCATGCAAATTGTAAAGAAAGAGATAAAAATGTTCTTAATCACAAATGACATAATTATCTAAAAAAAAAAATCCCAAGAAATCTGGGAGAAAAATGCTTAGAACTTATAAATGTATTTACTGTGCAAGGTTTTAACACAAAAAAATAAATCAAATTTCTATATACCAACGACTGGAAACCAAAACTGAAGAAACTATACTATTTATAATAGCTCTCCCCAAAATAAAATTCTTAAGTATAAACCTAACAAAACAAGTACAGGATGTATACTGAAAGAAATCAAAGAAAAACTAAATAGGAGAGATGCATCATCATCATGGATTAGAGAACTCAAAACAGTAAAGGCTGTCAATTCTCTCCAAATTGGTCCACAGATTTAACCCACTGACAATAACAGTCCAGCAGAATTTCCCATACATAGATAAGGGAATGACCTATGTAACTACCTATGAAATAAGGAAAAGCAATGTAACATTAATAGTATAGATAAAATAATTCTAATAAAGAAAAAGTAGGAGGAAACAGATTTCACTGTAGGACTTTAAAGTCACAATTAAACAATGTGGTACTGGGAAGAACAGATAGACACAGAGTCCAAAAAAACAGAATTGAGTTCAGATAAAGACACATAGAAACATAACAAATTGTTTTTTAACAGAAGTGAAAGGTAATTCAATGGAAAAAGGACTACTGGACCAATAAGACACAAGAAAAGTTAAACTAGACTTTATAAAGATTAAAATCTTTTGTTCTGTGAAAAGTACTGTTAAGAAAATGAAAAGGTAGCTGCAGAAGACATTTGCAAATCACATATCTAACAAAGGATTTATGTTTGTATATACATATTTAGATATACAGAATATATACTTATTTACTTTAAAACTTAAGAAAATAACCAAATTTAAAAAAAACTGAGCAAGACTTAGACACTTCAAAGGGATATATGCATGCCAAATAAATACACAAAAAGATGTTCAACATCATTAGCCATTTAAGAAACACAAATGAAAACCACAATGAGATACCGCTACACCCCTATTAAAATAGTTATAGGGACATCAGCAAGAGTTGGTGAGACTGTGAAACAACTGAACTCTCAGACACTGATGGTGGGAATGTAAAATGGTATGGCCACTTTGGAAAACACTTTGAAAGTTTCTTATAGAGTTGAACACATACTCACCATGTGACCCAGCAATCCCACTCCTGGGTACCTAATCTAAAGAAATGAAAACTTATGTTCAAATAAAAATCTATACACAAATGTTTACAGCAGCTCTAGTCATACTGCCAAAAACTGGGATCAACTAAGATGTTCTTCAGTGGGTGATGGACATCCCCACAAACTATAGTACATCCATACAGCTGAATATTACTGAGGAATAAAAAGGAACAGACTATTAATACATCCAACAATCTAGATGAATCTCAAAGACACGCTAAGTGAAAGCAGTAAGTCTCAAAGGCTTGTCTTCACTGTACACAAAAGTCTCAAAGAGACAAAATTATAAGGATACAGAACTTGCCAGGGATCAGAGATGGTGAGAAAGGTATTATAAAGAGATATCAATACAGAAAATTTTGGGGTGCTGGAACTGTTCTGTATCTCAGTTTTGACAGAGATTACACAAATCTTTACACGGATTAAAATTCATGGAACTGTACAGTAAAAAAAAAGTCAATTTTACTCTATGTTAATGAAAAATATGAAATTAAAAAAGTTAAATACTATGTTCAGGCCCATGTTTAAACTTAGAGAATAAGGATGCCCAATACTGTGATGCAGATGGTTGCATTTTTAAGATGCTCCACAGGTGATCTTGGTGTATAGCCAAGGATGAGAACTATTCTATAACTTCTTAAATTTGATTTCTCCATTGTTCTTCTTTTTTAGGTTGGCCCTCATCTCTCATCAGGCGTACTGACTCCTCATCTCCATTCCTAAGCCTTATTAGTGCCAGAGTGACCTTTACCAGGATAAAGTTCAAGCTCTTAGGCATGGCACACAAGACTCTCCAAGATCTGCTCCCTGTCTGTCACTCTCATCTCTCTGTATGCCCTGCTTTGAGTTCCACACTTCAATGGTAAAAGAACACTCTAAGTCCCCTGAAGTGATCTGCTATTTCACACCTCTAGGCTTTTGCTCAAACCATACCCTCTGTCTGGAATTCTGCCCCACCAAGAATTTGGCAGACACTTTTCAGAGCAGCTTCTATGACGTGTTCTGTGTCACTCTCAATTGAAAACCTTCAGTGGTTCTTTGCCCATGCTCACCACCACTTACACTGTCCATGCACCTCATCTCGTCCATTCCTGCCCCATGTTTAAGACCCTTAAAATGCCAATCTTCTGGGTAACTGTCTCCTTGTTGACCAAACTTTTAGCTAATGATGCTCCTCCCTCCCCAGAATTCTTTTCCCACCTATCTTTTCCTGGCACATACCCATTCATTCAAGAAAAAGACAGCTGTCAAGTCCAAAAAACTCTTTTGATGCACTTCCAAGCTAAAGTAATTATATTTCTCTATTCCATACCTCCCTCTGGTTATCACTATCACCAACACTTACCTTATTACACTGAAATTATTTTGTGTGTCCATTTCCCTCAACTAGCTCCTTAACAGCAAAGGTCATCCACTTTAAATTTCTATTTCTCAAGCTTAGTATAAACTCTGGGACAAACAGGTACTTAACAAACACATGTTTCTTGAAGAAAGAGTAAATGAGAGTAAATCTGCTGGCAAATTAATATACATCTCCTTTTCTCCAAAAGGACCTAAATGGTTCACTACATACTGGTAATAGCTAAACTTCTCTTTACAGCTCAGCTCTCTCTCTCTCTCTTAAGCTTCTGTCATAAACAAATAAAAAACAAAAACAAAAGTTACTAACAACTGTCAACAAAACAAAACATTTTTACTTAGATGCTCCATATGCACCTCAACATCGTTTTAACCTTAACTGAATCCATTTTCTTCCTCAATTCCTGCTCTCAAATGTGCTTTATTCCCATACTGCCATTTTTGGTGAATGCAATCAAACAGACTGAAATCCCCCATTAGAAACCTCAGAATCATCCTAAATGCCTTCATTTCCTTCACTTCTCATACCAAAACAGTTAGGAAGTCCTGTTGGTTTACTGAGATCTAAACTCTCAATACAAGGCCGCAAGTTCAAGACCCTGCATCTTCAAATCTGGGCTATGGCAAACGTTTATTAATACAATGAGGAGGTCCAGGAGGCCAGAAGGCCACAACTAGAAACAAAAAAAAAATCACAAATGGGAAAATGAACTGGTAAAGGCACATTTACAACAGAAGTAGGAAATCATCCACATACAAATATGGCATAGAAAAGAAAAAATATGGCATCAAAACCAGCAACTGTGAGAAGAGAGTACAAATGCAGGAAATGGGAAATATATTTGAAATTAAGAGATCAGCAACAAAAAACAACCTTGTGTATATATAGACTGCTATATCAGAACTTCATGGGAAATGCAAACCAGAAAACTACAAAAGATAAACGCATAAAAGAGAAAAAGCAACCTAAACAACACTAAAGATGGTCATCAAACCACAAGAAAAGAACAATCAGAGAAGAAAAAGAAATAAAAGGAATCCAGATTGGAAAGAAGTAAAACTCTCACTGTTTGCAGATGACATGCTCCTCTACATAGAAAACCCTAAAGACTCCACCAGAAAATTACTAGAGCTAATCAAGGACTATAGTAAAGTTGCAGGATATAAAATTAACACACAGAAATCCCTTGCATTCCTATACACTAACAATGAGAAAACAGAAAGAGAAATTAAGGAAACAATACCATTCACCATTGCAATGAAAAGAATAAAATACTTAGCAATAAATCTACTTAAAGAAACAAAAAACCTATATATAGAAAACTATAAAACACTAATGAAAGAAATCAAAGATGACACAAATAGATGGAGAAATATACCATGTCCATGGATTGGAAGAATCAATATAGTGAAAATGAGTATATTACCCAAAGCAATCTATAGATTCAATGCAATCCCTATCAAGCTACCAATGGTGTTTTTCACAGAACTAGAACAAATAATTTCACAATTTGTATGGAAATACAAAAAAACCTCAAATAGCCAAAGCAATCTTGAGAAATAAGAATGGAACTGGAGGAATCAACCTGCCTGACTTCAGGCTCTACTACAAAGCTACAGTCATCAAGACAGTATGGTACTGGCACAAAGACAGAATTATAGATCAAGGGAACAAAATAGAAAGCCCAGAGATAAATCCACGCACCTATGGACACCTTATCTTTGACAAAGGAGGCAAGAATATACAATGGAGAAAAGACAATCTCTTTAACAAGTGGTGCTGGGAAAACTGGTCAACCACTTGTAAAAGAATGAAACAAGAACACTTTCTAACACCATACACAAAAATGAACTCAAAATGGATTAAAGATCTAAATGTAAAACCAGAAACTATAAAACTCCTAGAAGAAAACATAGGCCAAACACTCTGACATAAATCACAGCAGGATCCTCTATGACCCACCTCCCAGAGTAACGGAAATAAAAGCAAAAATAAACAAATGGGACCTAATTAAACTTAAAAGCTTTTACACAATGAAGGAAACTATAAGCAAGGTGAAAAGACAGCCTTCAGAATGGGAGAAAATAATAGCAAAAGAAGCAACAGACAAACAATTAATCTCAAAAATATACAAGCAATTCCTGCAGCTCAATTCCAGAAAAATAAACGACCCAATCAAAAAATGGGCCAAAGAACTAAACAGACATTTCTCCAAAGAAGACATACAGATGGCTAACAAACACATGAAAAGATGCTCAACATCACTCATTATCAGAGAAATGCAAATCAAAACCACAATGAGGTACCGTCTCAAGCTGGTCAGAATGGCTGCTATCCAAAAGTCTACAAACAATAATGCTGGAGAGGGTGTGGAGAAAAGGGAACCCTCTTACATTGTTGGTGGGAATGCGAACTAGTACAGCCTCTATGGAGAACAGTGTGGAGATTCCTTAAAAAACTGGAAATAGAACTGCCATATGACCCAGCAATCCCACTGCTGGGCATACACACTGAGGAAACCGAAACTGAAAGAGACACATGTACCCCAATGTTCATCGCAGCACTGTTTACAATAGCCAGGACATGGAAACAACCTAGATGTCCATCATCAGATGAATGGATAAGGAAGCTGTGGTACATATACACAATGGAATATTACTCAGCCATTAAAAAGAATACATTTGAATCAGTTCTAATGAGGTGAATGAAACTGGAGCCTATTATACAGAGTGAAGTAAGTCAGAAAGAAAAACACCAATACAGTATACTAACGCACATATATGGAATTTAGAAAGATGGTAACGATGACCCTATATGTGAGACAGCAAAAGAGACACAGATGTATAGAACAGTCTTTTGGACTCTGTGGGAGAAGGCGAGGGTGGGATGATTGGAGAGAATAGCATTGCTGCTGCTACTGCTGCTAAGTTGCTTTAGTCGTGTCCAGCTCTGTGCGACCCCATAGACGGCAGCCCACCAGGCTCCCCCATCCCTGGAATTCTCTAGGCAAGAATACTGGAGTGGGTTGCCATGTCCTTCTCCAATGCATGAAAGTGAAAAGGGAAAGTGAAGAAACATATGTATTATCATATGTGAAACAGATCGCCAGTCCAAGTTCGATACATGAGACAGGGTGCTCAGGGCTGGTGCACTGGGATGACCCTGAGGGACGGGATGGAGAGGGAGGTGGGAGGCGGGTTCAGGATGGGGAATAGATGTATACCCATGGCCGATTCATTTCAATGTATGGCAAAAACCACTACAATATTGTAATTAGCCTCCAATTAAAATAAATAAATTAAAAAAACAAAAGAGCAAGGGGGGACAAAAGACCTACAAAAACAAACTCAAAAAAATTAAGAAAATGATAAAAGGAACATACAGATCAATAACTACATTAATTGAAAATAGATTAAATGCTCCAACCAAAAGACACAGACTGGATGAATGGATACAAAAACAAGACCCATATATATGCTGTCTACAAGAGACCCACCCCAGACCTAGGGGCACATATAGATTGAAAGTGAGGAGATGGAAAAAGATATTCCATGCAAAGAAGAAATTAAAAAAAAAATAGAAATATTTATTGAATATTTCTATTCAAGTAGAAATATTTATATCAGACAAAACAGACTTTAAAATGGAGACTGTTCCAGGAGACAAGGACGCCACCCAATGATCAAGGGATCAATCCAAGAAGCTATAACTAACTATATATGTACTCAGCATAGGAGTCCCTCAATATATAGAGCAAATGTTAATAACCATAAATGGGGAAATTTACAGTAACACAATTAACAGTTGGGGATTTAACATCCCACTTACACCAGTAGACAGATCATCCAGACAGAAAATCAATAAGGGAACACAAGCCTTAAAGGACAGATTATGCCAGATAGACTTTTAATTGATATTTATAGGACATTCCATCCAAAAACAGCAGAATAATTTCTTCTCAAGTACACATGGAACATTCTCCAGGACAAATCACATCTTGGGATACAAATCAAACCTCAGTAAATTTAAGAAAATGTAACCGTATCAAGCACATTTTTCAACCACAACACTATCAGGTTAGAAATCAATTCTAGGAAAAAACCTGTAAAAAACACAAACACATGGAGGTTAAACAATGTTACTTAATAACCAATGGATCACTGAAGAAATCAAAGAGGAAATTAAAAAAACACCCACAGACAAATGACAATGAAAACGCAACAATCCAAAACCTACCGTACACAGCAAAAGCAGTTCTAAGAGTGAAGTTTATAGCAATACAATCCTACCCTCAAGAAACGAGAAAAATCTCAATCAACCTATCCCTACACCTAAAGCAAAGAGAAAAAAAAGACAAACAAAACCCAAAGTTAGCAAAAGGAAAGAAACCATAAAGAGCAGAAATAAATGAAATAGAAACAAAGAACACACTAGCAAAGATCAATGAAACTAAAAGTTGATTCTTTGAGAAGATAAAATTGATAGACGTTTAGCCAGACTCATTAAGAAAAAAGGGAGAGAATTCAAATCAATAAAATTAGAAATGAAGTTATAATGGACACCACAGAAATACAAAGAATCATAAAAGATTACAAGTAACAATATGACAATAAAATGGACAACCTAGAAGAAACAGATGAATTCTTAAAAAGATACAACCTTTACCAAGAGTGAACCAGGAAGAAACAGAAAACATGAACAGACCAATCACAAGTACACTGAAATTGAAACAGATTAAAAATCTTTCAACAAACAAAAGTCCAGGACCAGATGACTTTATAGGTGAACTCGATCAAACATTTACAGAAGCATTAACACCTAGCCTTTTGAACTCTTTCAAAAAATAGCAGAGGAAGGAACACTCCCAAGCTCATTCTACAATACCACCCTGATACCAAATCCAGACAAAGATATTACAAAAAAAGAAAATTACAAGCCAGTATCACTGATGAACATATACTCAAAAATTCTCAACAAAATACTAGCAAACACAAATTCACAACACATTTAAAGGACTGTACAGGACTTTCTTGATGGTCCAGTGATTAAAACGCCACGCTTACAATGGAGCCTTACATGGGCATGGTTTGATCCCCAGTTTGGGAAGTTTCACAAGTCACATTGTACAGCCAAAGAAAAAAGATCATACACTCTGATCAAGTGGGATCTGTCCCAGGGATGCAAGGATTCTTCAATATAGGCAAAATCAAAGTGATATACCACATTAACAAATTTTAGAATAAAAATCATATGATCATCTCAATAGACACAGAAAAGGCTTTTGACACCCATTTATTATTTAAAAAAAAAAAAAAAACAACTAAAAACTCTCCTGATTTAAAAAAAAAAAAAAAAATCAACTAAAAAGTCTCCTGGGCATAGGGGCTTCCCCTGGTTGCTCAGACAGTAAAGAATCTACTTGCAATGCAGGAGACCCAGGTTCAATCCTTGGGTTGGGAAGATCCCCTGAAGAAAGAAATGGCAATCCATCCCAGTATTCTTGCCTGGAGAATTCCACAGACAGAGGAGCCTGGCTGGCTACAGTTCATGGGGTCACAAAGAGTCAGACAAGACTGATCAACTAACACACATGACAAATCTACAGCTAACATCAAACTCAACGATGAAAAGCTGAAAGCATTTCCTGTAAGCTAAGGACCAAGACAAGGATGTCCACCCTCACCACCTTCATTCAACACAACTTTGGAGGTCCTAATCATGGCTATTAGAAAAGAAACAGAAGTAAAAGGAATCCAAATTGGAAAATAAGAAGTAAAACTGTCACTGTTTGCAGACAACATGATACTATACATTGAAAATCCTAAAGATGCTACCAAAAAACTACTAGAGCTCATCAATGAATTTGGTAGAGTTGCAGGATACAAAATTAATACACAGAAATCTATGCATTCCTATACACTAACAATGAAAGATCAGAGAGAGATTAAGGAAACAATTTCATTTACCATCACATCATAAGGAATGAAATAGCTAAAAATGAACCTACCTAAGGAGGCAAAAGACCTGTACTCGAAAAACTATAAGATACTGATGAAAGAAATCAAAGATGACACACACAGATGGAGAGGGAGACCATGTTCTTGAATTGGAGGAATCAATATTGTGAAAATGACTATACAACCCAAAGCTATCTATAGATTCAATGCAATTCCTATCAAATTACCAATGGCATTTTTCACAGAATTAGCAAAAAATTTTACATTTTGCATGGAAACACAAAAGACTCTCAACAGTGAAAGCAATCTCAAAAAAGAATAGAGCTCAAGGAATCAGGTTCCCTGCCTTCATACTATCAGTTCAGTTCAGTCGCTCAGTCGTGTCTGACTCTTTGCAACCGCATGAAATGCAGCACGCCAGGCCTCCCTCTCCAACTCCTGGAGTCCACCAAAACCCATGTCCATTGAGTCGGTGATGCCATCCAACCATCTCATCCTTTGTCGTCCCCTTCTCCTCCTGCCCTCAATCTTTCCCAGCATCAGGGCCTTTTCGAATGAGTTAGCTCTTCGCATCAGGTGGCCAAAGTATTGGAGTCTCAGCTTCAACATCAGTCCTTCCAATGAACAGCCAGGACTGATCTCCTTTAGGATGGACTGGTTGGATCTCCTTGCAGTCCAATGGACTCTCAAGAGTCTTCTCCAACACCACAGTTCAAAAGCATCAATTCTTCGGTGCTCAGCTTTCTTTATAGTCCAACTCTCACATCCATCCATACATGACCACTGGAAAAACCATAGCTATACTACTAAAGTAATCAAAACAATATGATACTGGCACAAAAACAGAAATATAGATCAATGGAACAAGACTGAAACTCCAGAAATAACCCATCCACCTGTGGCCACCTAATCTGTGACAAAGCAGGCAAGAATATACAATGGAGAAAAGACAGTCTCTTCAATAAGTGGTGCTGGGAAAACTGGACAGCTACATGTAAAAGAATGAAATTCGAATACTCCCTAACAGCATATACAAAAATAAACTCAAAATGGATTAAAGACCTATCTGTAAAGCTGGATACTATACAATTCTTCGAGGAAAACATAGGCAAAACACTCTTTGACATAAATTGCAGTAAGATCTTTTCTGATCCACCTCCTAGAATAATGTTTAAATAAAAACAAATAGGACCTAGTTAAATTTAAAAGCTTTTGCACAGCAAAGGAAACCATAAACAAAAGACAATCAATATCACAAATGAAGAGATGGACAAGGCTTTGATCTCCAAAATATATAAACAGCTCATTTAAAAAAAAAAACCCAATCAAAACATGGTTGTAAGATCTAAATAGACATTTCTCCAAAGACAACATAGAGACAGCCAAAAAGCACATTAAAAGATGCTCAACATCACTAATTATCAGACAAATGCAAATCAAAACTAGAACAAGGTTATCACTTCACACCGGTCAGAATGGTCATCATCAAAAAAGGGAACCCTCCTACATTGGTGGGAATGTAAATTTGTACAGCCACTATGAAGAACAGTATGGAGGTTCCTTAAAAAACTAAATAGAGCTTATGATATGATACAGCCATCCCACTCCAGGGCACATATTCAGAGAAAATCATAATTCAAAAAGATATATGCACCCCAGTGTTCATGGCAGCACTATTTACAATAGTGAAGACATGGAAGCAACTTAAATGTCCATCAAGAGAGGAACAGATAAAAAAGATGTGGTACATATACACAGTGGAATATTACTTAGCCATTAAAAAAGAATGAAATAATGCCATTTTCAGCAACATGGATGGACTTAGAGATTGTCATACTGAGTGAAGTCAGTCAGAGAAAAACAAGTATCATATGACATCACTTTTACATGTGGAATCTAAAAGAATGGTACAAATGAACCTATTTACAAAAAAGAAATGAGTCACAGATATAGAAAACAAATTTATGATTACAGTGGGGGAAGGAGGAAAGGAGAGGGATAAATTGGGATTGACATATACACACTATTATATCTACTACTGTAGAGCATAGAGAACTCTACTCAATATTCTATAATGACCTATATAGGAAAAGAATCTTAAAAAGTAGATACATGTATAACTGATTCACTTTGCTCTACAGAAATCAACACAAGATTGCAAATAAAACAGTTCAAGAAAAAAATGTTAAAATCACAAGATGAATAAATTTGTACATCTATCTTCACAACATGCATCATTATTTTCTAACAATTCTTTAGAAGTAGAATTTAAGATAAAAGGAATGAGAGGAGTGGAGATGAAGGAGATAGGAGGAGAGGAAAAAAGCAACAGGGAAAATAAAGAGGTGGAGTAAGACCGATTAAAAAAAAACATGTAAAACTGTATCTGAATTTATTAGTTCAGTCACTCAGTCGTGTCCAACTCTTTGTGACCCCATGGATTGCAGCATGCCAGGCCTCCCTGTCCATCACCAACTCCCTGAGTCCACCCAAACACATGTCCATCGAGTCGGCGATGCCATCCAGCCATCTCATCCTCTGTCGTCCCCTTCTCCTCCTGCCCCCAATCCTTCCCAGCATCAGGGTCTTTTCCAATGAGTCAACTCTTCGCATGAGGTGGCTAAAGTACGGGACTTTCAACTTCAACATCAGTCCTTCCAATGAACACCCAGGACTGATCTCCTTTAGGATGGACTAGTTGGATCTTCTTGCAGTCCAAGGGACTCTCAAGAGTCTTCTCCAACACCACAGTTCAAAAGTATCAATTCTTCAGCACTCAGCTTTCTTCACCGTCCAACTCTCACATCCATACATGACTACTGGAAAAACCATAGCCTTGACTAGACGGGCCTTTGGTGGCAAAGTAATGTCTCTGCTTTTTAATATACTATCTAGATTGGTAGTAACTTTCCTTCCAAGGAATAAGCGTCTTTTAATTTCATGGCTGCAGTCACTATCTGCAGTGATTTTGGAGCCCCAAAAAATAAAGTCTGTTTCCACTGTTTCCTCATCTATTTCCCATGAAGTGATGGGACCGGATGCCATGATTTTAGTTTTCTGAATGTTGAGCTTTAAGCCAACTTTTTCACTCTCCTCTCTCACTTTCATCAAGAGGCTTTTTAGCTCCTCTTCACTTTCTGCCATAAGGGTGGTGTCATTTGCATATCTGAGGTTATTGATATTTCTCCCAGCAATCTTGATTCCAGCTTGTGCTTCTTCCAGCCCAGTGTTTCTCATGATGTACTCTGCATATAAGTTAAATAAGCAGGGTGACAATATACAGCCTTGACGTACTCCTTTTCCTATTTGGAACCAGTCTGTTGTTCCATGTCCAGTTCTAACTGTTGCTCCCTGACCTGCATACAGGTTTCTCAAGAGACAGGTCAGGTGGTCTGTTATTCCCATCTAGCTGCTATTCTATCATTTTCAGCACACTTCTATTATTTAGGTTTACCTACAGTGAAACTTGGAATCTTAACTAAACACTTACAATTGCTTCTTTGAAAGCTTATTATCTCTGCCTAGAAATTCATAGGGTATTTTTTTTCTCTTTAATTTTAAATAATACTGCTAGACTGAAACTTGTAAGAGTCTCTTTACGTTGAGTTTTCTTCTTCCTGGGATACGGCAGTTTTCATACATAGGTGTTTCTTGGTGAAGAAGTTTTCTTTATTATGTCTTTGATTATTGTTCTTTTTGTAAATTCCAATTTTTAACTTTCTTGTTTTGTGTTTCGGAAAAAGAATTATTCATGTGGAATAGTTGTGGTTTTTGTCCTCCACACCAGTGGCTCGTTTCTCTCATTCTTTTAGTTTCGCTCGTTCCTCCTGGGTCTAGCAAGACTACTATCGATATGGTTTTCTACAACATAGTAAATTTTCCTCCATTTCTACAAGTTAGTGGTCATTTGGAAGGTCACATCAAAGTTTGCTAACCAGATGTCAGATTACCCACTGATTATCTTTAAATTGTTTCAACTGCTTTAAAATATGTCTTTATGAATCAAGAATGTTTTCATACATCAATGCTGATAAGAGCCTCTGAAAGTTTGAGAAGGAGAAAAGAAAAGTAGGTAGGAAATGAACGTAAAAGGAATGGTTCCCAAAAATTGAACTGAAATACTGTGATTTTTTTTTTTTAATGAAAAGTTTAGGATAAAAATTATTTTTTTTAAATGGAAAAACTAAGGAAAAGCAAACATTCTTGACATTTAATTTCCAAACTCAAAGATTTTTGTTTTTTTAATCCATCTTCTGGAAAGCCAAATTATTAACAATGACTATAAGAAATGTTAAAAATTAAAAACTTCAATAAGACCAAATTAATAGAAACCAAGTGTAGCAGCATTAAAAAAAGATATTCAATTTGACATAAAAGCCTAAACTGTTCAGGAAATATTCATGAATATAATTTTAACTTAGTAATAAAACAGAAAAAGACTAATCTTTCCTAAAGACATTTTTCATTCAAAACAAGAAAAAACAACCAAAAAGAATTATAAGGGTTAAGATTTGAATGCCAAACTTTATTATAAGGAACCAGATTGCAGCATATTGATCACCTAATCAAGTGTGCTTTTTGAAATGTACAAGTTTAAAAAACTGAAAAGAAAAATCCTTGCTTTGACTGTTTCAAAAGAAAAACAACTCAATGAAGATATGACTACATAAAAAAGCTTTGGCTCTGGCATGTTCATTGACTTTGTAAGGAAGCATATGCTGCACACTGGGGCTTCCCAGGCAGCAGGTACAGTGTTAAAGATCTGCCTGCCAATGCTGGGGATGCAAGAGACGCAGGGCTGATCCCTGGGTTGGGAAGATCCCCTGGAGCAGGAAGTGGCAACCCACTCCAGTATTCATGCCAAGCAAGCATGTGTGTGTGTTGCTACACATTACTAACAAAAATACCTTTCTTTCTAATCTGCCATTCAAGATTTCCCCAATAGCCATAAAAATGAGAGCTGAGATGGGAACAGAGAATAAAATACTTTTTCACTTCATATCCAAACACACAGATTCATCACTGCATTTAGGGAAAAAGTACATTCTGACAATGTAAGTTTATCTTGTGTCCATGTCTCTTCTGGCAAAATAATCTGCAGACACAGTATTTACTTTAAAACTTCTGTTCTCTAATCATTATAAAATACCCATTGTGGGAAAATAAAATTTTAAAAATACCCATTTTGGAATTGGCATATGCTTTAAAAGCTTAATTATTAACAAGTGCTAACTTAATTATTAACTGGTATCAAACATATTACATCTTATTTCTGTTCTATTATTAGGTTGGTACAAAAGTAATTGTGGTTTCAGACCATGAATTTTAAATCATTATAACTCATTATAACTAGGCTCAAACACATCTTTATCAATCAAAATAGGAACAATTACAATCAACACATTTTTGCCAATGAAAAATAAGTTTATTCCAGTAGCATGAAAATCTGTGCTTCAGGATTTGACGAACTCTTGGAAAGCCTTTCCTGCATCCTGCTGTTTGTGGAAGCATTTTCTCTGCAAAAAGTTGTTGAGATGCTTGAAGAAGTGGTAGTCAGTTGGCAAGAGGTCAGGTGAATATGGCAGATGAGGCAAAACTTCACAGCCCAATTCATTCAACTTTTGAAGCACTGGTTGTGCAACGTTCGGTAGGGCACTGTCGTGGAGAAGAATTGGGCCCATTCTGCTGATCAATGCCAGCTGCAGTCATTGCAGTTTTTGGTGCAGCTCATCTATTTGCTGAGCATGCTTCTCAGATGTAATGGTTTCGCCAGGATTCAGAAAGTTGCAGTGGATCAGACGAGCAGCAGACCACTAAACAGTGACCATGATTTTTTTTTTTTTTGGTGCAAGTTTGGCTTTGGGAAGTGCTTTGGAGTGTCTTCTCAGACCAAGCAGTTGTCGCCGGTTGTCATATAAAATCCACTTTTCACTGAACGTCACAATCGGATTGAGAAACGGTTTATTGTTGTTGCGTAGGATAAGAGAAGACAATACTTCAAAGTGATGATTTTTTTAACTTGCAGTCAGCTAATGAGGTACCCACTCATCGAGCTTTTTCACTTTTTCAGTTTTCTTCAAATGCCAAACAACTGTAGAATGGGCAACCTTGAGTTCTTTGGCAACTTCTCATGTAGTCGTAAGAGGATCAGCTTTGATGATGGCTCTCAATTGGTCATTGTCAACTTCTGATGGCCAGGCATTGTGCTCCTCATCTTCAAGGCTCTCATCTCCTTTGCAAAACATCTTGAACCACCACTGCACTGTATATTTGTCAACAGTTACTGGGCCAATGCACTGTTCATGTTTTGAGTTGTCTCCACTGCTTTACTACCCATTTTGAACTCAAGTAAGAAAATCGCTTGAATTTGCTTTTTGTCTAGCATCATTTCCATAGTTTAAAATAAATATAGGATAAGCACCAAGTAATAAGTCATTAGCAAAATACATACAGTGAGAAACGTGCATTAAAATGATAACATAACCACATTTATTTAAGAATGTATTCCAATATCAAATGGCAAACTTCAACAATGCAAAAACGCAATAACGTTTGCACCAACCTAATACTAGACGATGCATGTGTTCCATCTCCATTTCTAAATATACAAACAAGCACATTAGAAATTACAGTTAAGCTTTTGCTTACCACTGAATTAAATACATTCTCAATTATGTAAGAATTAATACTCAGAGAATAAAAGCAAGAGGACCCAATAAAATAGATGAAACAAAATAACCAACTTATTCCCAAGTGTAATAACACTTTTTATCTGATACACAAGAATAAGGTAAGAAATGCTGCTAAGTCGCTTCAGTCGTGTCCGACTCTGTGCGACCCCATAGACAGTAGCCCACCAGGCTCCCCCGTCCCTGGGATTCTCCAGGCAAGAATACTGGAGTGGGTTGCCATTTCCTTCTCCAGTGTATAAAAGGGAAAAATGAAAGTGAAGTCGCTCAGTCGTGTCCGACTCTTAGCGACCCCATGGACTGCAGCCTACCAGGCTCCTCCGTCCATGGGATTCTCCAGGCAAGAGTACTGGAGTGGGGTGCCATTGCCTTCTCCTAAGAAATGCTAATTAAGCATTATGTTAATAAGTCGCTAAGAGAATATAAAGAAAACATTAAAGAATAAAGAAAATGCTAAAATTATTTGGGAAAGAAAATCAAACATCATAAAAAAGTTAAGGGGCAATGAGGACTAGTCAATCATATTTGTTACAATTTTAAGCACTAAACAGAAATACTGGAATAAGATGTGATAAAATGCTTTTCTAACTTAGTAATTGCTTTTCAATACCTGATTATCAATTCTGAGACAAGGTGAATGAACTTATTAAATATATAACTCATTATACCCTAATAAATATCAAGGAAAAAAGTATGAAAAAAATTAATAAAATTTATAGAAAACAAAATTATGCTTATCCTAACTATAAAAGGGCAGTTTTTATGTCTTTAATTCCTACTTTTAGAACAAAAAAAGTGCAAAGAAACAATGAAAAAGAATGTTTACAGTAAAAATGGATCAAAACCAATAATCTAAAGAGGATGAATACCTTGACTTATTTTCCTCATACTGTGCTGTATGTACAGTTATACCCAGCACAACTATATTTATGGTAACTTTGCCTAAAGAACGAGAACCGTAAGTGACCACTAATAAACCAGTGAGCTCCATCTTAATGTTCAGATAATTCTGCCTACATAACAAAACGCTCAAAAGAATTTTGCAGGGATTAATAAAAGAAAAATCTGTGAAGCAAATTTTATATGTAAATACTGCCAGAGTCAAAAACATTTAAATAAATGACACCTTATTAAAATACTTTAAAAATTTGGTAAAAATCTTCAAAAGACACAGAAAAATGCACAAGAATCTACCTGACTTCCCAGGTAGAACATAGAATAAAATGATTTTTTGCTATGATGGACTCAGGGGGTGCCATTATGAGGACACAGTAAATAAACACCCTCAAGATTCACTGAAACGTACAGAGCAATATTTTCTTATGTTGCTGTTGGTTGACTGTTTCTCTGTCTTTTATGTATTTTGTTCTTTATCTTTTCTTAACATGCCTTTCTTTCTGTGATTGCTCTCTTATCTCACCTTGTAATTTGTTACTTGTAAACAGTTTTGTGACTTAAGGTGCAGTTCAGGATGGCCACATTAAGCCAAAACGCACACACATTCCAACTGTACTAAACACAGCTCTAAACCTCAGTTTCTTCATTTGCAAAATGCAAATAATAGTACCAGAGCACATAGGATTGTTCTGACAACTAACTGAGATATAGCTAATGAAGTACTTAATTGGCAAAGAACTTGGACTCAGTAAACATTCAATAAACGTTACCTATTTCTTTTCCTCCTATTATTGCCTCAAGTTAAATAGCTCAACTTTTGGAAGAATTTATCTGTTCATGTATATGTGTACAAAGTCAAAGGAAAAAAATGCCTCAAAAAGCTAACACTGTTTCAATGAAATAACTTCATATTGTCTAGGATGGCTAAAATAAAAAAGAGAAAATAAAAATATTGACTGGCAAGGCTGTATGAGAAACCCAAATGATACAAGTCACTTTGGAAAACAACTTAGTTTCCTTAAAAGTTAAACAAAGTTATCATATGACCCAGCAATTCCACTTCTAGGTATTTATCAGAAATAAAAAATTAGACCTGCATAAAGATTTACACTTGAATACTCATAGCAGCATTGTAGGTCCAACCCAAATGCCCATCAACTGTGCAAAGACAAGCAAAAAAATAAGGCACATTCACATTATGGAATACTATTCAGCAATAATAAAAAAAATACTGATATATGCTACAACAAGAATGAACCTCAAAAACATTATGCTGAGTGAAGTCAGGCACAAAAGACCACATATGTATAGCACACAGATTTATGAAATGTCCAGAAAAGGCAAAGACATGGATTAGTGGATGTCTGCAAAATGGGATTGACTGTAAATGGGCACGAGGGCCCTTACTGGGGTGATGGAAATGTTATAAAACTGGATTATGGTGATGGGTGCACACTTCAATGAAATTTAGTAAAAATTATATTTTAAATGGGCATATTTTATAGACTGTAAATTGTGACTTCAATAAAACTTTTTATAAAGGTAACAAGTTACCTCCATTGTGATGGGTGATTTTTTTTCCTAGTTTTACTTTTGAAAATGGTTTGAAAAAAAAGGATTTGTTTTTTAAAAAAAGTAAACTGCCAAATTTATTGGACTTACATGTAATTAAAAGTAAACTGAGTAAAGGCACAAGGACTCTCCTATGAAAACAGTGCTTGGTTTTCATGATACTACTTTGTTTGCTTGCATTTTTACTGATTAATTTCTTAGCAAGGTATGGACAGATGAGTGTTATTAAACAGCTGATTAGTGAATTCTTATCAAAAGTAGAACATAAAACTTTTAATTAAACACTTGGGCCCAGGACTCTTTTTTTAAAAAAAGAGGTTTCTTAAGACTCATGAACATTAAAGTCTGAGAACAATCCCTTTCTAAACTTATGAAACAGAAACCAAAGACAGTATTTGATTTAAACATGTTTGATCTTCTGAACTTATATGCAGATTTTCTTTAATAAACACTACATGATCCAAGGCTGGCTGAATCCAAGGATGTGGAGTCATGGACAGGGAGGGCCAACTGTAAAATTATACTTGGATTTTCAACTGCTTGGAGGGTGGGTGCCCTAACCCCCATGTTGTTCAAGGACACCTTGCACTCTAAAAAGAGAAGCTCAAATAAATCAAAGTGGATCTGAAGTTAGGATAAAGACAACTGTTATTAGTTTCCTAGGGCTGACTCAACAAACTACCACAAACTTGGCTTAAAATATTAGAAATTCGTTTTCTCTCAGTTCTGGAGGCCAGTAGTCTAAACTCAAGGTGTTAGCAGAGCCATTCCACCACTGAAGGCTCCGGGAAGAATCCTTCCTTGCCTCGTCTCAACCTGGTGACACCTGGCATCTCTTGGCTTCCAGCAACATAACCTTGATCTCTGCCTGCCTCCATTTCCACATGCCTCTCTTCCTCTGTGTGTGTCTGTGTTTCTCCCTCTACATAGGGCACCAGTCACTGGATTTAGGACCTACCCTTAAATCGAAGACGACTTCATCTCAAGATCCTTAACTGATTACATCTGCCCAGTTCCTATCCCTGAAAAGGGCCCCGATCAATTGTTTACTGTAATTGAAACAATGTGAAATGCGCGCTCTTAGGAAAAAACCTCAGAGAAAAAACTGACAACTCAAATCTGAAATTGTTTTGTGCCTTCTCACTAGAGTATGTTCTATCATTTTAAGTGTGCCCTTTTCTCAGTAGAAAACATCCTATTACATCAGCAGGAAATTCTATCATTAAAAAATTCTAAAATACACATAAAGAGTTGGATAAAATGTTTTACTAATATGTTTTCTCTCCTGGAGTTCCCCATCATAGTGAACGCCTTCTCCAAAAGCTTGGAAGCTCTGGCTCTGTTTGTTGTCACACAACCAACCCATCAGCAAATCCTGTCAACTCTAAAGTATATTCCAGGACTTCCCTGGTGACAGTGGATAAGAATCCACCTACCAATGCAGACGGGTTTGATCTCTGGTCCAGGAAGATCCCATGTGCTGCAACTAAAACCCGAACCAGTCAAATCAATAAATATTAAAACAACGACAAAAAAAACTGAGGCTCTTAACGTGGCACCGTGCACCCCACGGGAAAAAAATACATATTTCAAATGCAACCAATTCTCATTCCCTCCACCACCATCAGCCTAAATCACTATCACCTCTGGTCAAAGTGAGCCTTTTAACGTGTAAACCTGCTTTGTCACCGCCTGTAAAACTCTCCAGGGACTTACAGCACAGATGTAATAAAATCCAAAGTTGTTCTCTTCTCCTCTTCCCTCCTCTCAATCTCTAGCCACACAAGCTTCCTTTCATCCTGGAAGGTACCAAGCACAATACCCGCACTGCTGTTCCCTCTGCTTGTGTCACCCAGGTATTTGAAAAACTGGATCTCTCTGTCACTTCTCTGCTGAAATGTCACCTTCTGAAAAGGCCTTTCCTGACAGCCCTACCTACACTTGCCCTCCTGGTCATCCTCCCTTTACCTTTCTGAACTATTTCCTCAGATAATAACAATTATCAATTTGACAATACAAAACATTAGTTTTTTACTCTCAGCCTCAACTAGAAAATACGTTCCAAGAAAGCATATTTGGCTCACTGCTCTATGCCCAGTGCTGAAACACTACCTGGCCCATACTAGATCAACCAATTATCTGAATGAAGAATATACTTGAAATGGCAACAATAATTTGTTCATGCATTTTCCCTTTTCAGATATTCCCTCATCCAATTTGTAACGAATATTATGACAAATATTCCCCCAAATAATTTCCCATTCACAATATTTTTATTCTGGTTTGAAAAAATAATTACCGACAGAAGTTTCTGTACAAGTTAAACACTAACATCGGAGACGAGCAGTTGCTTGCCATTAGACAGGATAGGAAAGAAAGAGCTAGAAAGCAAACGGCCCTCTGATCCTGATACCACTCTGTCCAACTACACCTCATTTCTGACCTTCTTCTTCACATACTATCAACAAAACTTCTGCTTTCCAAAAACACAAGAATGGTTCCCTCAGTAGTTAGGGGCATTCTATCTGCATTTGTCTGTTTTTCCCTTGAACAGTGTCCCAAAGTAAATTTCAAGGAACAACGTTTCTGAGGGGTGTTAACAGATATTGAAAAGGGTCAAATTTAGGGAAAACTTCATTAAGCAAAACTGAGCAGGTTTTTTTTCATTGAGGACTCTTCAGAATCTTAACTATGTTAATGTGCAGTATAAATCTCCACAATGGAAAGAGTATATACACTGTTGCTGCTGCTGCTAAGTCGCTCCAGTTGTGTCCGACTCTGTGCGACCCCATAGACGGCAGCCCACCAGGTTCCCCCGTCCCTGGGATTCTCCAGGCAAGAACACTGGAGTGGGTTGCCATTTCCTTCTCCAATGCATGAAAGGGAAAAGTGAAAATGAAGTCGCTCAGTTGTGTCCGACTCTTCGCAACCCCGTGGACTGCAGCCTACCAGGCTCCTCTGTCCATGGGATTTTCCAGGCAAGAGTACTGGAGTGGGTTGCCATTGCCTTCTCCAATATACACTGTAACCCAAACTTATTTTTTTCCACTCAAACCTAATATACTCTTTCAGTCACTTCATTCATCACGCCCTTCTTTCCTAGCTACCTCAAAAATCCTGGCAGCCTGACTTACTGAAAACACCTTTTATTTTAGATATCAAGGAAGGTTTAAAAAGAGACTTGCTAATGGATTTAAATTATAATTAAGATAATTCACTGTCTGCAGGGTATTATTTGAGACAAAGTCATTATCTGGTAAATAGTCAAAAGTGACAAAAATTAATAAAATTACCAGAAGTAGCATAAAACTGAGGTCAAATGCACTCAAATAATCCCGCCCCTGCCGACTCATACTTCTTTTTTAGAACGCCACTAACCAAAACAAGGGCGAGACTGGAGGTGCAGAATGAAGCAAGTTCTGTAAGTTTTTAGCCTAAATACGATATTGATATCCACATTTCTGGAGAAGACTATAAGCTTAGATAACAAACTCATAAAAAAAAAAAAAATCAGTAGGATCACTTTAGAACATGATGAACACAAATTCACACCCTGTATAATGCAAAAATTACTTTCCTAGCAATCCTTCTTTTTCTCCATCATTCCCCAGTATCTCTGCAGGGAACCCAACCTTAATGCTGCCTCTGCAGGCCTCCCTTGCCTCTAAAACCTTCTTCTGGTCACCTCTTTCACTTCTATTCTCTATCAGCGCCAGCTTCCAACCTTGAACTCACTCATCCTAACATGTGCAGGATATCTTCACAGATATTCGACGTTAGAGGCAAAAGCTGAACTAGTCACAGCCCTAACATCAAAGAAACTCTTGAAACTTAGAGGCCTGGCTGGAATACAGCCCAACTGCACCCTCCCCTCCCTGTAAGACAAACAATGCTACCTTCAAGCCCAATCCCTCAACAATCCTAAATTCTTTAAAACTAAAAATAGTTCAGCTGTTGTCTCATCTGCCAGCAGATGGCCAGACTATTTTTAATTCCGGATTCTAGAGAGCAGGAATGGATCAAGCTAAGCTAGGGCAGCCTGGAGGCCCTGACTCTGCAGAGTTCAGTGGGTGCTGCAGAAAGCTGGTGAGGGGCAGGTACCAAGAGAGGGCAACCTGGAGCTGTTCCTGGGCCTGTGGGCTTCACACCAATGGTAACAACGAAGGTGGGAGGAGTTTTGTTTCTTTTTCTCTCTTTTTTTTTAACCACTTTACTTCAAAATAAAGTCAAGGTGGGAAGGGGTTTTTTCTTTTTTTTTTTTTTAACCACTTTACTTCAAAATAAAGTCTGAAATGTAAGATAATCTTACAAAAGTTTCCAATAATCTGCTTTAAAGATTTCATTATTTTTCTTTACAAGAAAATAAAAGCTCCTTTGTGTGGTGTTTTTGAGATTGGGTTTTGTTTTAATAAAGTAAAATCTCCCCTTAGCTAGGTAAGGTTTCCTAAAAGCTATATTGTGACCAAAGAAAAAAGAAAAAAATACAGTATTCTTAAGAACATGAGATGAACTGTAATTTCGTTGAGTATAACTTACAGAAAATCAATTTATTATAGGTCATCTTGTTAAAAGGTAACTGAATTTTGAACACCAGTGCTCTGAAATCTACTCGCACACCACTAAAAATGATTTTAAAACACAAAAGGATCAAATGTATTTTCTTGTTCCCTTCAGCTACATGGTAAAGGAAAGGAAAGGAAAGTCGCTCAGTCGTGTCCGACTCTTTGCGACCCCGTGGACTGTAGCCTGCCAGGCTCCTCCGTCCATGGGATTCTCCAGGCAAGAACACTGGAGTGGTTTGCCATTTCCTTCTCCAGGGGATCTTCCCGACCCAGGGATCGAACCCAGGTCTCCTGCATTGGAGGCAGACGCTTTAACCTCTGAGCCACCAGGGAAGTCTACATGGTAGGTGCTCAGTAAAAATGGGGGGGGGGGGCACAGAATAAATGCAGGCAGGTGTATTTAGGTGGGTCATTTACAAAGTCTATTTAGAAGAGTTAGACCACCACCCACCTCTCTACCACTACCCGCCAACTCCTACCTACTCACAACCCAGAGATAAGGAATGACCAAACCAGGCCATTCCAGTTTACTTTCCCATCCAGCTTGCTAGCCATACAGATTATCAAGAAACCAAAGGTGGCCTGACCCAGGTCTCAATAGTGAAGTGGAAAAGGGAGGTCTATGACAGCTTCCAGGAATATATTTGGGGATACGATCTACTACAGGACATTATACTTTCTGCAAAGATAAAAAGTGTCATCCCTATTAAATTATGTTTGGGCGGTAATGTAGATGGATGACTAAAAGGGAAGAAACAAAGGTCATCAGGGATTAATTACCATGAGATTGCTCAATGAGATTTTGTAGGAGACTAAATGTAACTATGAAATAAAAGGAAAAAGCCCTATATGTCTCAAGTAAAGAAAGTACTCTAGGACATTGCTCATAAGCTTCTGCTAACTATGTGGACAAACAAGTAAAAACTGGCAAAAGATTATTTCAGAATAATTTTTGTAGAGCCAAGGCAGACACAAGCAAGTAGTTCCTCCCTCTTGAAACAGCAAGGCCCAAGCCATTATAGCCTCTAAAGATGCCAATAAAGAGTGACAGGAACACTCTCAATGTACAAGTTAACAAAACAGTTGTGTTCACATTCGTGGCACATTAGAGGGGACCTAACCTTACAACCATTATGTTCAATATCCTAACTATACAGAGAAGAAACTGAGGCCCAGAGATTATGATGCAATGTAACAGAACTGCAATTTAAAGCAAGGATCTCAGATTCTCCTTCCAGCAAGCATTCTGTTTAGAACAGATACTTATATTAGCATTTTGGAGAGGGAAAATACATATATATATGTATACACACATGTAACACTCCATTTCCTTAATCTTATACTCTAATACTTATAATTCAGTATATGAAAGGTATATTTTAACACAGAAAATCTGACCTCAAAAACTAAAACTTTAGTTTGAACTCTTAACTTCTTTAACCTATAAGTTATTCAAAAACCTACACATAACAATTTTTTTAAAAAATTCCCCAAATCACTCCTTCCCTCATCCTGCCTCAAGTTAATTATTTCTTTCAAGACCCAGCTATAAATTCAATTTTTACCACTGTACAACATCCTCTCACAAACCTGGAGTCTTTTGCTAGCTACAAGAATAACAAAAGGTGAACTTCTGATCCATGAAGGGTTAAAAAATTTTTTTAATTCATTATACATAAAATTCAAAAAAAATTCATGAAAATTTCTTCAATAATACTTCTCACATCACTTTAAAGGATCCAAAAAGGAGGTAAAAAAACAGCTTATTACAGTAAGTTAAAAAGCCTTTTTATTTTAATAATTAAATGCAAAGTTGCTTTTGAGCTATCTTGACCCTTTAGCATACATCCAAGTTATCCTGGATTTTTGCCCCTTTTAAGAATGCTTTTTTCCAAGCCCACTTAACACGCTTCCTTTTCTCCTCAACTTAATCTAGTCTGTTTCCAGCGCTATGAACTAAAGCCAAGCATTAGAAATTCATCTTTGCGTTTAACGTCCTGGTCGTTCCTTAAAAGGATTTCATTCCTGATGAATGCAAAAGATCCATCAGTGGTCCCCTTAACAATTCCTCATCTGCCAGTCCTCGCTGTAGGTATTGTTTGCATTTACCCTGCTATGGGCTTCCCGACACTAGATCTCTCTCGTCTGAACTGTAAATCACAATTCAAGCTTGCGAGCAGCTGTCACGGTCCAGACATGTGGCTGGTGGGTGTCATTGTCTTGTTCATTTCCCCCGTTTCAAAGCCTCCCTTCCTTGTCACTAAAGCCAGCTTATCTAAAGGTCCTTTCCTTCCCCGCTTTTATCTCGCCACCCCCACCCCTTAACCTCAGGTCTTGTTCTTCCAGGTCAGCCCAGTCGGATACAACATTACTCTCTGTTTTTCCCGTGGCGGAGGCGGAGAGATGTCAGCACAGGCTGCACCTCTCGCAAACCCCTTCTCGACACTGTCAACAAGGGAACAACTTCAGCCTCTCTTCCCAAAGTACCACGCCAAACGAAAAGTTATTTGAAATTACGAGACGGAATCCTTCCCACGCCCCATCTTGACAAGTCAACTCCACCTCAATTTTCCCAGCGAATAAACAGCAGCTCCTCTCCTGACTCTTCACAAAGAGTGATGCCCCGGCCGCACCGCACGGTCCACCAACCAAACCTTCGCAGATTCCCCAGGCGACCCCCGCCACCCCCCAGTCCGGCCGCGTTCCCCGGGCCCGGCTCACTGCCATTCCTCCTCCACCCTGCCCCTGCCCCGCATCGAGCCGAGTTACTGTCAACTCCTGCCACGCAGCCCCAGAGCTTCGCCTGGCCTCCCGGAGGTCGGTGGCGCCGGCCCAGGGGCGAGCCCCTCGCCCCCGGCGACCCCACCTCCAGCGCCGGCCTCCCTCCCCCGCCCTGCACCCTCCCCACCCCCATCCCTCAGGCCTCCTCCCCGCTCACCTAACGCCACCTCGCACGCTTTGCGCAGCTGGGAGTGATGCGCCTTCTTCACTTCCTTGTCGGCCAAAATCTTCTCCAGTGCCCGGGTCAGGAACATGTTCTTCGTCTTCTTCCCCTCATACATGGACGCAGAGAAGGAGGCGGCGGCTCGTCCGACCCGCGGATCCCAGCGGCTGGAGGGGAGGAGGACGACGACGAGGGAGAGGAAGAGCCGAGAGAAAGGAGAGGGGGTGGCGGTGTGGGAGAGGAGGAGGCGTGGAGGGCAGCGGCGGGATCAGGAAGGGGCGGGGGAGCTGGGCCGGCTGCGGGGCGGGCGAGGGGCGCGCAGGTCGTAGCCGTCCCGCAAAGGGCCGCGCCCGTGGGACCTCCGCTTCTCCCGGCCTGGGGGTCGCTTCCCGGCCACCACCACCACCACCTTCCCCCTCACTCGCCCCTCCGCCCGGGAGACGGCGAGGGAGCCCAGCCCGGCGGCCGTCAGGCGGGGGGACCGAGGACCGAGGCGGCGGATCAGACGCCCGGCGAGAGCTGGGCTGCCCTGGCTCCTGTGGGGACGAGCACCCGCCGCGGCCGCGGACTGGCCTCCATCACCGCCGACCTGCCCCGGCCGCCATGTTGGGAGGAAACGACGCGTCACGCAGCGGCCGAACGGCTGCAGAGGAGGAAGCGGCGGCGGCGGCGTTGGCTGCCCAGAGCTGCCGCGGCGCCGGGAGGCAGGGGGCGGAGGGCGGCGCGGGAGGAGAGGCTCGAGCCGCAGCGCTACGGCGGCCTGGCGGGGCCTCGCCGCCTCCCGCGTTCGCCTGCAGGGCGGCGCGGGGCGTGGCGGGCGTCCTGCGGCGCCGCGCCGGGCGCTTCGGGCTCCGATGACCCCGGCGCCGCCGAAGCCGCCGAGCGGACGCGGCTCCGGGCTCTGCTGCGGGCGCTTCGCCGACTTTTCAGACACCCCGTAGGTGGGCGCACGCGCGCGAAGCCCCTTCCGCCCCGGGACTCACGGAAACACTCTTAGGGCCCGAGCTTGACCGCATTCGTGCCACCTGCCGCGTGCCCGGTGCTCGGCGGCATTGTTTCCACCTGCCGCTCTAGACTCTTAAATTTAATTACCAGCTGCTCGAAACTGCTAGATCCAACACCGTGTCCCCGACTATCTCAGGATTCTCTCTTGGGAAGAGTACAACCGATCTGCCGAGGGTGCACGAATGTTTCACTTTTTCATCTCTGTAGGATAAATCGGGAAACTCGAGGTTTGAGATTTCTCCTGAATTGAGACTAAAGTTAAGGAACAGATGAATGCTTCTGATTAATGAGGTCCTTTAGAGCTTTTTGTTTTCTGTATCTTTAATACTAAGGTTTGGTCGAGAACATGAAAACCAGTTTCAGAATGGAAAAGCTTTTAAGTACAAACATTACCGCAGACACACAGGTGACCGTGTGCCTACTTTGATACCAAAGAATTATTCAGATTTCCGTCGTGTTTTCATTCAGAGCAGAAAATAACAAGGAAAACCATTAAATGGGAAGCATTCGTTTACATGGTGATCTAGGTGCACATCTTTCCAAGTTCAAAGCTACTGTGTGGTTCTATCAATACTAGATCTCAAATTATTAGAATGTGTCTCTCACTGTTCTGATCCATTCGATTCCCTTGACTGTGCTGCTGCTGCTTAGTCGCTTCAGTCGTGTCCAACTCTGTGGGACCCTATGGACTGCTAGCAGACCGCCAGGCTGCTCTGTCCTTGGGATTCTCCAGGCAAGAATACTGGAGTGGGTTGCCATGCCCTCCTCCAGGGGCCTTGGCTATGGACTTGTCCTAATGCAGCCAACTAAACTCAAAAGGAGAGGCTGTAATTTGGGACAGGCTAAAAAACCATGGGAAATCAAAATGGAAACCTTGAAGGTGATCCATAATTAAAGTGGACTAGTATTAATAGATTAGTTTTTTTTAACTTTCTTATCCTAAGAGACAAATCCATAAATTGATTAATTTCACTCCAATAGCTGTTTCTATATAGATTCCTGGAAGTTAGAGATTTGGTCTATTAGATCAGACATAATATTGATTTCTGTCTTCACTCTCATAGGTGGTAAGATTTGAGAACAAGCTCCATTTCTAATTTTTGTTTCTTTGTCATGTCTGTGTTACCAGGTATTGTTGAAGGTGCTTGCTGATGATCACTGAATCTATTTACTCTTCTTTACAGAGATACACTTTGTTTCCTTGTCTCACTTGCAGTTAAGTGTAGCCATCCAGATTTGGGTTTCCCAGGTGGCACTAGTGGTAAAGAACCTGCCTGCCAATTCAGGAGACGATAAGAGATATAGGTTTGATCCCTGGGTCTGGAAAATCCCCTGAAGGAGGAAATGGCAATCCACTCCAGTATTCTTGCCTGGAGAATCCCATGGATAGGAGCCTGACCACCTGCGGTCCCTAGGGTTGCAAAGAGTCAGACAGGACTGAAGCGACTTAGCATCCAGATTCAGCTCAAAAAAAAAAAAAAATCGTGCACAGGCAGTCTTCCCCGCTCTTTCTCTTCAGTGGCCACATGCTGAAGACAGCAGAGCCACAAGTTACAAGGAGCCAAGGTCCCTGGAATTACCACTTGATGGAGAGTCATCCAATATTTGTTTTGGACTTTACATGGGCAAAATAAAAGGGTATATTTAGCAGCTAGCCTTATCCTAATCAATGCACTTGACACTCAATGAATAATACAGAGAAAAAATGTCATCTATCCATTTCTATAAGCCTAGCATCTAGTGTAGTCACTGGCACGGAAAATGCATTTGGTAGAAACTTGAAACTTAGAATGAATGAAAGACACTAGGTTAAGTCAAGATCACATGTGACTTAGGAGCTTGCAGTATATAGTAGGGGAAAAGATACCAAACAAGTAAATTACTAGTGAATATATAATTACAAATGTATGATTAAGGTGCTATGAGGAGATCTACTTTAGATTTGGGGTTCAGAGATGATTCCCTGAAGAAGTAACATTTAACTGAGGCCCGAAGGAAGAGGAGAAATTAGTCAAACTAAGTCGGGAAAGAACATTCCCGGCAGTCTCTTGGGGTAGGGGAGAAGCTTGCAAGTTTCAGGAACCAAAATAAGGCAGCATGGCTGAAAGTTATCAAATGGAAATGGTGCTAGTAAAGATAAAGAGGGAACTAGGTCATACAGGCATGTTAAGGGTTATGGACTTCATGTTAAGGGTCTAGGATTTCATCCCATTAGCAATGGGAATCTATTGAGTTAAGTTATCAAGTTGGCAATATAAAAGTAGTCCCTCTATCTGTAGAATGAATTGGAAGGGGATGAGATTGTATGTGGACAGAACAGTGAGGAGATGATTACAACAGTGCCACATGGTTTAGGCTGGGGTCCTGGACTATGATGCAAAGCTTGGGAAACCACGCCTTGCACAGAGCAAAATGGGGCTAGACTTGAGCCCCAGCATCTGCCCAGAGGAAGGGGCTCCTTTTTCTAACTTGGATAAATGTTAGCTTGACCAGTGCTGTGAGTGATGGCAGTGGTAATGGAGCAGAGTGGACAGATCTGAGATGTACTTTGGTAGCAGAATGGACAGGATCTAGTAATGAATTGGAGTGAAGCTAAGAGAAAGGAAGCGATCACGATGAATGCCATGTTTCTGACTGGAGTCCAGGGATGAGTAGAAATGCTGTTTATAGAGACGGCCTAGACTGGGATAAGAGCATATCTGAGGGTGAGGGTACAATTTTTAGAAGAATCTACACCTCTGAAACATGACCTGACCGTCAGAAGGAATGGCCTCCACCCTCCTTTCTCCCAGAGGACAGTCCATCTTCCCCTTTGCTGAGTCTAGGAGGTCATCCAAAATGTGGTGGGGATAGGGGTGGGATGGGGTGGGTTATAGGGGCTTGGTACACAGCCTTGGGAGTTGGACACCTGTTACCCAACTTGAAACTCAAGATATTAACTCTTACCTGTCTGGAGCAAAAAGTAAGTATGACTCTGAAGCAGATGCCTTTTAAAGATAAGGAAAAGATAATATTTTTACTCTTTTATTCTCAATTATAGTGGAAAGGATGTCAGGCTCAGACAGTTTTTACACTAAATTTGAGTATATTTCCCTGTACGTATGTTTCCTTTTATTTTTTATTAATGTCGCTGCTTGGTGCTTATCCAATGTATTTAAATAAGTTTGACTTCAGTATTTACTTATGTTTGACTCATTGTTTTCCACACACTTAAATTCTACCAATTTCTGTCCTTTAAATGTTAAAATATATTTTTCTTATACATGATTGCTTTACTGAGTCTATTTTGCCTCTGTCTGCAATCTCACCTTCCTATTGTTAATTACCACTCATCATTTTCTCTTTCATCTATAACTTTGTTGTATATTAGTTGCCTTGACTTTTTGGGTATTAGTCCCACCTTGGTTCCAGGTCATTAAATAATATCAAACAATGAAAGACTTGGTTGGTGTGCTTTATCACCCGTTTAAATATAGATGTAGCATGAAAATTAAATAAAATGTGAATAAAATTTTAATTAATGCTGAGTATGTCTGATGTTAAAAGCCAAGATTGGTTAACATCCAAAAATAGCATCATATTCACTTGACTAAAAAGAAGCCATGATGCCTCCAGTAGTCTTTCACATGATCTCAAAACATTCTGTAATCTAACCCTTCTCTGACTTTCCAACTAATGTCTCAATGGCAATGGCAATAATTATTAACATTTATATAGAGCGTATATATATTATAGGTTTCCCTCATAGCTCAGTCGGTAAATCATCTGCCTGCAATGCAGAAGACCTGGGTTCGATTCCTGGGTCAGGAAGATCCCCTGGAGAAGGAAATGGCCACCCACTCCAGTATTCTTGCCTGGAGAATCCCATGGACAGAGGAGCCTGGCAGGCTACAGTCCATTGGATCACAAGAGTCGGACACAACTTAGCGACTAAACCACCACCACATTATAAGCCAAGCACAATAACTCAAATGAAGTTTCCATTATTATTTCTGATTTATAGATGAAGAAACTGAGACATAGAGAATTTAGATGACTTGTCCACATCATGCAAATTATATGTGGTAGAGCCAGGATTCCAATTCGGAAAGTCTGGCTCCAGAGCCCATACTCTAAACAACTAAGCTATACTGCCTCTGAAAAGTCTTGTAACCTCCTTCCTTTTCCACTCCCTCCTCCACTGAAATACAGATGTAGGTTCTCAAGTTCCAACCCATTCCTCCTCCATGCCCACCTCCTTCCTTCCTCTCATCCCCACACCACATGTCCATACAAACAAAGCTTTCCTGCCCCTGTATGCCTTTGTTCATCATTCAGCAATCCAGAGCACCCACCACCAACTGTCTTTTTTTGCTCCCCCAAAGTCTTCCTAACCTTCCAAACCTCTGAAATTCATCCGCTTTTAAGTTTTCTCCTTTTATTTCCAACAGCACAGTTCAGTTCAGTCGCTCAGTCATGTCCGACTCTTTGTGACTCCATGAACTGCAGCACGCCAGGCCTCCCTGTCCATCACCGACTCCCAGAGTCCACCCAAACCCATGTCCATTGAGTCAGTGATGCCATCCAACCATCTCATCTCATCGTCCCCTTCTCCTCCTGCCCTCAATCTTTCCCAGCATCAGGGTCTTTTCTTATGAGTCAGCTCTTCGCATCAGGTGGCCAAAGTATTGGAGTTTCAGCTTCAAAATCAGCCCTACCCTCCCTTTTCTAGCCTTGTATAACTTTGTCTGGGTTTCCCAGGTGGCTCAGTGGTAAAGAATCCACCTGCCAACACAAGGAGATGTGGGTTCAATCCCTGTGTCAGGAAGATCCCCTGGAGGATGAAATGGCAACCCACTCCAGTATTCTTGCCTGGGAAATCCCATGGACTACAGCCTATGGGGTTGCAAGGAATCGGACACAACTGAGCAACTGAGCACGCACGCATAGATTTGTCTACCTCATACTTTATACCTAAGTATATAACCATGTAGTGCTTAATCAGACTGCAAATTTTTGAGACCGGGGATTTAAGAAAAGATAAAGAAGGCAATGGAGAAGGAAATGGCAACCCACTCCAGTATTCTTGCCTGGAGAATTCCATGGACAGAGGAGCCTGACAGGCTCCGGTCCATGGAGTTGCAAAGGGTCAGACACGACTGAGCAACTAACACACACAAAGAAGGCAACTTAGTAAAAGATGGGAAACATGGATTAAATCCAGAAACATATCAGTTTTGCTGAGACCACGATAATGACATGAATGAGAGAGGCCATCTCCAAAGTCACTCAAGTCTGTTTTCTTGCTTTTCATTTAAAGAGTTTAGTCTGAAAACTTGATAGTCCTTATTTATCAGTCTGCTTGTTTTCATCTTGTTTATTAAGGAAACAAGTGAATAAAATGTGTCTTTAAACTCAGAGGTCCTACTCACTGTTCTGCAGAAAAAGTGTCAAACACACTGAACAGCACAGATAAAAGAAGAGCATGGTAGCTTGAAGAAATGCATCTAGAAAATATAAGAGCAAACAAATTTGTAATTAAATTTGCATCTATATCAAATACCAAGAAGTGGTATTTGATAAAGTGAAGTTTCAAAAAATTAAATGTTGTGGTAAAAAAAAAATTACTAATCTAGAGCTGGAAGTTGGAAGTAATATAATTTTCCATAAATTTTAAATCATTCAGTGCTAAATATTTACAGAATAATAAAACTGAAAATATAAGCATTTAGATTTCATTAAAAATTTAAAGTTATATAATTCTTTCTATAGGGATGGAAAGCACTTACTTTCAACCCATGGTACTGTTCTTTTCTGTATACATTGTTACAATTTTTCCTGTAAAGTCACACTAATGTTAACTACTACTTATTAGGTGTTTACTTTGTATGAAGCCCTTGATAAGTATTAACTCATTTAATTCTTAAACTCAGCCATGTACATGTTATTATTCTTCTTTTACAAATGAAGGAAAAATGGTTAGAGAAGATAATTGTACCAAATATAAACTTGCCCCTTGCCAAAGTTCATGCATGCTCTTATCCATTGTTCTATCCTGTCTTTCTTCTTAGTCACATATTTGAATAATCCATTTGAAAGTGCTTGTTGACCAATGCTGTGCCATAATTTCAAAAAATAGAAGGGGGGAACACTTCTCAAATCGTAAGGGCAGCATAAACTTGAAACCAAAGCTAGATAAAAATAATACAAAAAGACAACTACAGACCATATCCCCTATGAATGAATATAGATGTAAAAATCCTCAACAAAATATTAGCAAATCAGATTCAGCAGTATATGAAAGTTCACCACAACCAATAGGAGGGGTTCATCTTGAGAATGCAAATAGGTTCAATATTAGAAAACCAAGCAATGTAATTGACCACACTGACAGATGAAAAGATAAAAACTACATGATCTTATCAACTGGTCAGGGGAAAGCAAGTGGTAACATTCAACACTTATTCATGATAAAAACTCTGAGCAGGCATCCTCAACTCAATTAAGGACATCTTTGAAAAAAGCCAACTATTACCCTCCAATAAAAAAAAAATGGTCACTGCTCAATAAATACTGAATAATGAAGAAAATTGAAAAAATATATATCCTTGAAGAAAATTTTTAAAAAAGCTATAGTCAACATCATACTCAAATGTGAAAAAATTCAACAGTGAAAACCTGAATGCTAATACTGGAAACAAGGCAAGGGTATACATTCTCACTACTCCTATTTAATATCACACTGAAGTTCCTAGCCAGCACAGTAGAATGAAAGAAATGGCACACAGAATGGAAGAAACAAGCTTTCCTCATTGACAGTCAGCATAATTGTCTATGCAGAAAATCCCAAGGAATCTACCAAAATATATCTAGAACTTATCACTGATTTTAATAAGGTTGGGATACAAAATCAATGTACAAAAATCTATTTTATATTTACATATTATTCATATGCATTGGAAACCAAAATTTTAAAAATACTGTTTAAAATAAAGGCAAAAATAAAAGGTTTAATTGTAAATCTAACAAAATATATAAGATCTTATGCTGAAAATTTTGAAATTCTCATGAAAGAGCTCAGAGAAGACCTAAATAAATGGGGAGACATCATATTCATGGATTGAAAGTCATGGTAAAGATGTCATTTATAGGTATAGTATAATTCTAAATCTGTAGTTATAGACAAGCTGATTCTAGGATTTATATGGAAAGGCAATGTAACTAGAAGAGTAATAAAAAATTTTTAAAGAATAGAAATGGGTGAATCATAATACCCAATATGAAGTCTTAATATAAAGTTGTGATAATCAAAACATACAGCATTGGCTAGAGGATAGACATTCAGGTCACAGAACAGAATAAAAAGTCCAGATGTAGACTCATAGAAATATAGCCAGTTGATTTTTGACTAAGGTTCAAAGACAATTCAGTGAAGAAAGGATAGTCTTTTCAATCAATAGTGTTGAAAAAATTAAGACATCCATATGTGGGAGAAATAAACAGCCTCAAGCTAAAGGTCATATTTTGTACATAAATGAACTCAAAATAGGTCATAGACCTAAATGTAAAATATAAAGCTATTAAACTTTCAGAAATAAACATAGGATAAAATCTTCATGAGCTAGGGTTAGGCAAAAATTTCTTCTTCATGACACCAAAAGCATGATCTATAAAAGAAAAAAATTAACAAATTAGACTTGACAAAATTTAAAGCGTTTGCTCTATGAAAGACACTGCTAAAAGACAAGTTACAAAATGGAAGGAAATGCTTGAAAATCATGTATCTGTCAAGCAACTTGTATTCAGAATATATATTTTTAAAATTCCTGAAACTTACTAAAAAAACAACAACCCAATTTTCAAAAATGGGTAAAAAGCGTGGACATTTCACTAAAGAGGATATACAATGGCAAATAAGCATTAAAAGGGCTTCCCTGATGGCTCAGCGGATAAAGAATAGGACTCCAATGCAGGAGACAGAGGAAATTCAGGTTTAATCCCTGGGTTGGGAAGATCCCCTGGAAAAGAAAATGGCACCCACTCCAGTATTCTTGCCTGGAAAACCCAATTAACCGAGGAGCCTGGCAGGCTGCAGTCCAAAGGGTCACAAATTAACCATTAATGCAAATTAAAACCACAATGAGATACTACTACACAGCTATTAAAATGACTAAAAAAACATTGACAATATCAGGTGCCAGAGAGCATGCGGAAGACTTTGAAGCCGCATTGCTGTCAGAAATGCAAAATGAGAGGGATGGGATGGGGAGGGAGGTGGAAGGGGGGTTCTGGAAGGGGAAAACATGTACACCCATGGTGGATTCATATCAATGAATGGCAAAACAAATACAATATTGTAAAGTTAAAAAATAGAAGATAAACTAATTTAAAAAAAAGAAATGCAAAATGTACACAGTAACTCTGAAGAAACAGTTTGGTAGTTTCTTATAAAGTTAAACACTTACCCACTGACCCAGCAATCCCTCTCTATTCTTCCAAGGGAGATTAACAGTTATAGCCACAAAAAAGCATGTACACATATGTTTTTGCTTCCCTGGTGGCTCAGATGGTAAAGAATCCACCTGTAATGTGAGAGACCTGGGTTCAATCCCTGGGATGGGAAGATCCCCTGGAGAAGAGAATGGCTACCCACTCCAGCATTCTTGCCTAGAGAATTCCATGGACAGAGGAGCCTGGTGGGCTATAGTCCATGGGGTCGCAGAGTCAGACACGACTGAGTGACTTTCACTCATATATCTAACACACATTTATGGAAATTCTATTCATACTCACTAAAAATTGGAAACAACTCATGTCTCTTTCACTGAGTAAATGGATAAACAGTAGTACAAAACTGCTGGGGTGAAAATATGTGTTTATGGACATGGACAGAACAAAGGAGGTTTTTAATTTTATTTTGTTTCCTTTTGCAGGGGGAGGGAGGATGTCAACGCTTAAAATGTTCTGTGTTCTGATTATGGTGGTGATTACATGAATCTGTACATACATGTGTTCACATTTATAGAAATGCTCACTGGAAAAAGTCAGTTTTACCGTATGATAATTTAAGAAGCCTTCTTAGTAGCTCAACTGTGTCCAACTCTTTGTGACCTATTGGCCTGTAGCCCGCCAGGCTCCTCTGTCCATGGGATTTCCCAGGCAAGAATATTGGAGTAGTTTGCCATTTCCTTCTCCAGGGGATCTTCCCACCCCAGGGATTGAATCTGAGTCTGCTCTGTCTCCTGCCTTGCAGGGGGATTCTTTACCTGCTGAGCCCTTGGGGAAGCCCTCTACTTTTAACACCAAATATCAATTTTACCTCAATGAGACTACTAAATCAGGACCCACTGGACAGAAGATAGAGATAAATGACATTCTAAAGATACTTTAGGTAATTGAAAGAAACAGATTTGCTGTATCAAGCAGTAAAAAAAAAAAAAAAAAATGTAAGTAGGATTGGTGAGGGCTGGTGTCTGGTTAATAAAAGAGGCTCAATCATCCAGATAGGCCATGAATGGAATTTTCTGGATCATTACACAAGATCCCACTCACCTGTAAGTAAGAAAGACTCTTGAAGTGCATAAATAATTCCACTGCAATCAATTATGTTTTTTGAAACACCAGGTGGCTCAGTGGTAAAGAATCTGCCTACCAAGCAGGAAATGCAGGTTCGATACTTGGGTTGGGAAGATACCCTGGAGAAAGAAATGGCAACTGACTCCAGTGTTCTTAGAGAAGGAAATGGCAACCCACTCCAGTATTCTTGCCTGGAGAATTCCATGGACAGAGGAGCCTGGCAGGCTACAGTCCATGGGGTCGCAAAGAGTCAGACATGACTGAGCCACTATCAGTCACTCCAGTATTCTCGCCTGAGAAATCCCATGGACAGAGGAGCCTGGTGGGCTACAGTCCATGGGGTGGCAAAAGAGTTGGACATGACTTAATGACTAAACAACAACAACAACAGGAACACTTACTTCCAAAGCTCATTTTGATGATTTACCACTGTTTTCAAGCTGAAAGAGTTTCTACTATTTTCTAACACACTATTCATAATCCGAAAGGAATTCCTTACATACTAGAAGATGTCAAAATTGTTTTCTTTTCAAAATATCACTGCTGATGTGCAGCTAAGTAAAATCTCTTAAGTTTTTTAAATACTTATGACAAATTTGCATTTATTATAGGAACAATTTAGTCTTTATCTTGTGTATAAATATGTTTCTCTTGTGGTTGGAAAACTGAATTATAATTGTTTTCATTTGCAGTTTTTAGAGTTGTCAGTTCCAATTAAACTAATTTAAAGCTACCTTTTGAGACTAGTTAAATAAACTATGGCACATGCATCTAATGGTATATTCCAAAACCATAATAAGGAATGAGAATGCTTTTAATGTACTGATATGAAATTGCACGTAATACATATTAGATGGAAAAAAAGCAAACCAAAATAGTAAACTTAATACACTATGAATTGTGCAAAAATGGGGGAAAAGTTTGTATATATACTTACACACACATGCATGTGTATTTACTTATAGTATTTGCTTAGACTGTTTCTGGAAGAATATAGAAGTGGAGAATTAAGTGTTCAGGATTGAGAGTTGGGATATACCACTGATGACCATTTTATGTATTTTATATTTTGAACCCTGTAAATACATTGCTTATTACAAAAATAAATGTTATTCCTTCTTCTTTGCAAAGAATACCTGCCTAGAAAAAGAAGAAACAATAATTCGATTTCTTTATTGGGGCCAAAAATTCTCACTCAATAGAAATATACTGAAGAATAGATTTCTCATAGTGATTCCAGTACTGAAAAGCTGGAATAAGAACCTTGGTTCTTACCTTCTTTGAAGAAGGAATTCAGCAAAGAGACCAAGATTATGAAAAAGATAAAAGTTTTTATCAGCAGCAAAGTACATTTGGAAAAAGCAAAATATGAAAGAACACACTGGTGAGCTCAGAGTGAGTTGCACCCAATGGGGTGGCTTAGATTGCTTAACTGGGGGCAGATTTCTGGGTTGTCTCTAGCCAGTCGTCTCCACATTTGATCCTGGTGTGAGCACACATCTCTCAGCTAAGATGGATTCCTGTTGGCTTCTGCCTCCTTGTGTCCTTCCTCTAGACTAAGGGCCTTCTCTGTACATGTGTTGGGTGGGGAAATCCACAAGAATGCACCCAAGTGGGGCCAATGCTCCTCCTGGTACCCCATCTTGAAGCATCAGCAGGAGACCAGCTACCGCTGCTCAGCCTGGGGCCTATCTATCTACTACCTCAATTGTATACATTTGTCTGATTTTTTTTCTTCACAAAAAAGAATATCTAAAGTGTGTAAAATCCTTTGACTAGTATTTTACTCTTCAAAATATTGGCTGAGGATAGGTAGCACTGAGAGCTGGCTAGAAATGCAGACTCCTTATGACCTACCCCAGATCTATCAAATCAGAACCAGCATTTTAATTAAAGACCCTCCAGGGGATTTATCTGCACCTTCAAGCATGAGAAAATACTGCCAAAGGAAAGATAGAGTTGGAGGAAGATGGTGCCAACAGCCCTACAATATTAGGCAAGTTGATAATATATCAGAATAGAGAAAGGTCAGTGAGCAGACTTTGTGAAGTTTACTGAAGAATCAAAAGGAATCCTAGAAAGACCCAGAACCAAAGGTCAAAAAAGAAAATCCAGGCTCCTGGGTGTAAGTGCATGTGTGTGCGTGTGTGTGCACACATGTGTGCTAGCATGCACGTGCTCAATCACTCAGTCATGTCCAATTCTTTGAGGCCCCTGGACTGGAGCCCACCAGGCTCTTCTGCCCATGGAATTTTCCAGGCAAGAATACTGGAGTGGGTTGTCATTTCTTACTCCAGGGAATCTTCCTAACCCAGGGATTGAACCCATGTCTCCTGCATTGTCAGGTGGATTCTTTACCGCTAGCACCACCTGGGAAGCCCTGGGTATAAATATATAGTCTCCTTCATTTGAATAACCCAAGATTCAAACAAAATCATCTTTGAAGACTCCTAAAGACATGCATCCATTAGCTGTTTCAAAAGTCAAACCAAAATAAATAAAATCTCTTGGTTTAAGAGTAAGCCCATCTCCCTACCTTCCATCCAGTCTCCCTGCATATGGCCTTTTCCCCATCCACCACCATTTTCACAACAGTAAGAATGATTCTCCTAAAATAGAAGTCGAATCTCATCACTCCTACAGTCACAGCCTTCAATGGTACCCCGTTTTACTCAGAGGAAGAGGAAGAGTCCTTAGGCAGACCTACTGGGCTCTGTGTATAACTCGCCTCCCCCCAACCACCACTCAACTGCTCTTCTTGGCTGGCTTTGCTCCAGCCACCTGGCCTCCTTGCTAGTCCCTGAACTTGTCAGCTTCCAGATCTTTGCACTTGTTTTCTGCTTAGGATTCTCTTCCTTCAGAGAATCCACGGCTCACTTCTGGTCTCTGTTTGAGCTTTATCTGACCACACTGCATGAAACAGCCACTCCCCACTCCTTTGTCCCTCTCACTCTCCTTTATTTTCCCCATGGCAGTTACCATTTCTCACACTACATATTACTTTGATTTTTGTTGGGTTTTTTTGCCCCTCTTTAGAATATAAGCTCCTCAAAGGCTGGGACTTTATTTCCACAGTGCCTAAAAGAGAGACAGTTGTTGAATAAATGAATGAACAAACAAATGATCCTGTCTTAGCTCAGGCTGCTGTAACAAAATACCATAGACCGTGTGGCTTAAACCATAGAAACCCATTTCTCACAGTTTTGGAAAATGGAAATCCAAGATCAAGGTGCTGGTTGATTTGGTTTCTGGTGACGACCCTCTTCCTGGCTCACAGGTGGCCACCTTTTTGCTGTGTCTTCTCTTTGCATAGCCTTTCCTCAGTGTGTGAGCATGGAGACATCTCCCCCTCTCTCCTTCCTTTCTTTCTTCCTTCCTATTTTTCTTTTCTCTCTCTTTCTCCCTCTCTCTCTTCTTATAAAACCACTAATCCTGTTGGATTAGGATCCTACCCTAATGACCTCACTCACCCTTCAGTTCAGTCGCTCAGTTGCATCCAACTCTTTGTGACCCCATGGACTGCAGCATGTCAGGCTTCCCTGTCCATCATCAACTCCCAGAGCTTGCTCAAACTCATGTCCATCGAGTTGGTGATGCCATCCAACCATCTCATCCTCAGTTGTCCCCTTCTCCTCCTGCCTTCAATCTTTCCCAGCATCAAGGTCTTTTCCAATAAATCAGCTCTTTGCATTAGGTGACCAAAGTATTGGAGCTTCAATTTCAGCATCAGTCCTTCCAATGAATATTCAGGACTGATTTCCTTTAGGATTGACTGGTTTGATCTCCTTCCAGTCCAAGGGACTCTCAAGAGTCTTCTCCAACACCACAATTCAAAAACATAAATTCTTTGGCGCTCAGCTTTCTTCATGGTCAAGCTCTCATATCTATACACAACTATTGCAAAAACCATAGCTTTGACTATATGGACCTTTGTCAGCAAAGTAACGTCTCTGCTTTTAACCTTAACATTCAACCTTAATTACCTCTTAAAGCTCTATCTCCAAATAGTCACATTGGAGGTTAAGGTTTCAACACATGAATTTCAGGAGGACCCAATTCAGTCCTCAGCAGATCCCACAGAAAATTCCACTCCCACCATCATCAAAGAAATTGCCCTCTTAGCCTACATGTCCTTTGGAATTCTTATCCCAATCAAGACTGTGCTTGCTCTTTGCACACGTGTATGCTAAATTGCTTCAGTCATGTCTGACTCTTTGTGACCCCATGGACTGTAGCTCGCCAGGCTCCTCTGTCCATGGGATTCCCCAGGCAAGAGTACTGGAGTGGGTTGCCATTTCCTTCTCCAGGGGATCTTCCTGACTCAGGGATTGAACTTGTGTCTCTTAGGTCTCCTGCACTAGAAGGTGGGTCCTTTACCTAGTGCCACATGAGAAGCCTCATGCTTACTCTTTATTTAAACATAATTTTCCCTGAACAAAAATGCTGCAGCCAGGGGCTGTCACTTGGTTTGATTTTCCCTGGGAATGTGTAGCAATGGCTCTGGACTTGGGAGACACAGGGGCTTGGCCTAGGTCTTCCACAGTTAGCAATCACATGTCCTTAAGTACATATTTTTAAATATTGGGAAAAAGGTTCAGGGTGTTTTTGGCAGTTACTTCTCAATCCCTTATCTTCCTTCACTTGGAACTTCTTGAAATGTTACTTTATAAAATATAAGGTGACTGCAGCTGCTCTGAAATGCTATGTGTCCACACCATAGAGAAGTGCAGAAATCTTTCCTGTTTGCCAATTACCCCTGAAGTTGTGTAAGTATTAGGAACAACTTATAAAAGAAATACATTTAAGCAAACCTTACCTCTCATCTAGAATTGTAAATCTCTTTACTGTACGAATTGCCTTTCAACCCTGGTCATTAAAATCATCTATGGACAGTTTTCACAGTTTCAATGTACAGATGCCTACACTGACAAAGATTCATTCCTTGACCAAAGTCCAGTTAGGCTCTTCTGAGGCCTGTTCTTAACCAGACTCTCGGCATAAATGATTTGCCCTCTCCCACCCCCTCAACCTCATATTCTAGAGAACCAAAGAAACACTACACTGGTTTCTAAAAACTCAAGGCTGTGTCTCCTTAAATTCCTTCCTGAGCAAGCTCAGGGCTGCCAGGACAATTTACTGTTTGTTCCAACTCAAACTGGTGATATGCAGATAGACCCCCTAAACCCCTTCTTAGAGCAGTTACTTTAGGAAAAGTATTAGTTACTCAATCGTATCCAACTCTTTGTAACCCCACAGACTATAGCCTGCTAGGGTCCTCTGTCCATGGAATTATCCAGGCAAGAATATTAGAGCGGGTTGGTTGCCATCCCCTTCTCCATGAGATATTCTTGACCCAAGAATTGAACCCAGGTCTCCTGCATTGCAGGCAGATTCTTTATCATCTGAGTCACCAGGGAAGCCCCACTTTAGGAAGCTTGCAATTATAAATCCTCTCACTGCCATTTTGAGCCATTAATCTCTACCACCCAGAACTATTTTCTCAAGAATCTCAAGAAAAAAAAAAAGGTGTGGGTAGGGGGATGAGGAGGGGAAAAAAAGGAATCTCAAGAATCTTTCTTTGAAATGCAAACTTTTAAGGAGCTACCTCTCAATCTGGCTCCCAGTCCTTTAGGAAGAGTAAGGGCTGAACTTTGGTGGGTTCAGGTCATCAACTTGCACCACTGCCTCCTGTTTTTTTAAGACTTTTTTTTTTAATGTGGATCATTTTTCAAGTCTCTATTGAATGTGTTGGGCTTCCCTGGAGTTTCAGTGGTAAAGAACCCGCCCACCAATGCAAGAGACGCAGAAGACTTGGGTTCGATCCCTGGGGTGGGAAGATCCCCTGGAGCAGGAAATGGCAACCCACTCCAGTATTCTTGCCTGGAAAATTCCATGGACAGAGAAGCCTGGTGGGCTACAGTCCATGAGGTCACACAGAGTCAGACTTGATTTAGCAACTAAACAACAATAATTGGATTTGTTACAATATTGCTGGTTTTTCACTATATATATATATATATATATATATGTATATATACATTTATATTTTGGTTCTTTGGCCATGAGGCATATGGGATCTGAGCTCCCCGACCAGGGATTGAACCAGCACCCCTGGCATTGGAAGGTGAAGTCTTAACCACTAGGCCACTGGGGATGTCCCAACCTCCTGTTGTAAAGCTAGGAGAAGTTTGCTTCTCCCCTGGGTAAGCACCAATTAGCAAACCTAAATGGCCTAGTCATGTGGACCCTTAATACCACTTGATTCCTTTCCCTATGATACCCTATCTTTAAGAAGTCTCATAGGTTGTTTCCATGTCTTCTTGCCTATTGTAAACAGTGCTGCAGTGAACACTGGGATAAAGAAGATGTGGTACATATATGCAATGGAATATCACTCAGCCATTAAAAAGAATCAAAGAATGTTACTGCCATTTGCAGCAACATGGATGGACCTAGAGAGTGTGATACTAAGTGAAGTCAGTCAGTCAGAGAAGGAGAAATATCACAGGACACCCCTTATGTGTGAAATCTAAAAAGAAATGATACAAATGAACTTATAAAACAGAAAGAGATTCACAGACTTAGAAAATGAATTTATGGTTGCCAGGGCGAAGGGATATGGGAAAGTCACCTACACGCTGCTATATTTAAACTGAATAACCAACAAAGACCTATTGTATAGCACGTAACTCTGCTCAGTGTACCAGCCTGGATGGGAGTTTGAGGGAGAATGAATACATGTATATGGATGGCTGAGTCCCTTCACTGTTCACCTAAAGCTACCACAACATTGTTAATCGGCTACACCCCAGTACAAAATAAATACATACCAAAAAAAAAAGAAGTCTCTTGCCTTTGATTTCAACAAAGTTGATTTCAGTTCACGCTGGACCCTCTTTCCTGTTACAGTTGTTATTACTGAATGAACTGTATCCTTACTGCTTTAACTGGTATATAGATTTATTTATCTTTGACAAGAGTTATCCTTGAGATTCTATTTCTGGGATCTAGGGTGGGGCCTAGGAATTAGGATTTTATAAACCCTCTAAGAAATATCTTCTGATGCAAGGCAGGATTGCAAATAGCTGCTGCTAAAAGGACAGGGGCTCTCAAAGTGGGGCCCCTGGACCAACAGCATCATCATCACCTGGGAACCTGTTAGAAAGGCAGATGCTCGGGCCCTGCTCCAAACCTGCTGAATCCGAGACTCCGAGGTTTCTGGTTGTTTTAGTCACTAAGTATTGTCCGACTCTTTTGTGACCCCAGGGACTGTAGCCCACCAGGCTCCTCTGTCTATGGGATTTCCCAGGCAAGAATTCTGGAGTGGGTTGCCATTTCCGTCTCCAGGGTTCTTTCCGGCCCAGGGATGGAACTTGTGTTTTCTTCACTGGCAGACAGGCTCTTTAACATTGAGCCAGCAAGGAAGTCTGATTCTGAGAGTAGGACCCAGCTGTGTGTTAACAAGATCCTGTAGTGATTCTGATGGTTTGAGCACTACTGCTGTAGGGGGTTAAATTTGCTCCACGAAATATAATTAGGACTTGGTTAGTTAACTGTGGCTTGGAATCTAGTAATGTTAATAAACATTAGCCTGAAGAATACGGCTGCAAACTTTCCTTCTCCTGCTCCACTCCTTCCCCTTCCTTTTTTCCATTTTTCTTTTTCCCTCTAAAATGAAAGCTAGAAGGATCCTGGTCCACCAACACTCCCGGAAACCATTCATTGTTGAAATTGTAACACAATTGCTAAATGACAAAATTGGCCATTGGCAAGGGTGAGTAGAATCTAGAGTTCATAAAATGGACTGTCATTTTCCTTTCCTTTAAAAATTCCTCCATATTCTAAAATGTGCCCAGGGCTAACATGTGTATAACTGGTTATATATTTCAGAGAGAAAGACTGGGGAAGAAAGATGGTGGTATTTATATGTGATTGCCTTTCCTTTCTACTTTTATAGTTGAAGATTAAGTATGTGTTTTTTCCAGAGAATTCAGCAACAGGTCTTTGTCAGCCTCCTCCTTCTGACCACAGAGGAATGGATGCTAGGATAATCATGCCTTCCTGATGGAGAAGACAAGGTCATTGAGAAAGTGGGGAGGAAAAAAAAAAAGACTGTTCTTTCCTGCTTTCTGCTCTAGCCAGCAACAGACAGTTATGGCTCTTTTAATTCATTCCTTCATCTTATTTGCAAGTGGAAAAACACATTCCACAAAAAGAAGTCTCTGTTTCTGGAAACACTTGTTTTAGAAGAAAAAAAAATCTGGTAGGAGGGAGCTTTATTTTGGGGGAAATATATTCTCTTTTTTATTTCTAATTTAAATATTTATGTAGTTTTGCAAAATACATGATATGGTAAAATAAATAAAAAATATTTACTTTTACACACATACACACAAAGAGAGAAAGAGGAAGAGAAATTTTTCAAAGCATAGAATTTAACCCTGAACTTTGGAAACAAACAGATTTTGACAAAAGAGCTATCTCTTTGTGTTGCTTATGTTAGAATTTTTATTTTGTAAACATGTACTTGTTTCTAGAGTCTTGTCTCACTTAGTGGCAAATGAACAAAATAATTTGGGGAGATGTCATTCCTGAAAGGCATCTACAAATTATTTCTTCTAAGAATGATCAGACCCCCTTGCTCTTCAAATGAAGGAAAATGTTTGTGTGAAATTGACATGTTAACAGTTTTCATTTATATCAGTGCTGCTTTTAACTGGCTTTGAATCTCTTTAATTTCCCAGGTGGCACAGTGGTAAAGAATTCACCTGCCAATTCAGGAGACACAGGAGATGTGGGTTCTATCCCTGGGTCAGGAAGATCTACTGGAGAAGAAACTGTCAACCCACTCCGGTATTCTTGCCTGGAAAATCCCATGGACAGAGGAGCCTGGTGGGCTATAGTCCATGGGGTCACAAAGAGAATCTCTTTAGCAACTGCATGCAGAGTCTCACATCTGTTTGTACTTCGATTGCTTTTGTCTGAATATTAGAACCAACAGGTTAAACCAGTCTCCCAGAATCTGTCATCCCCAATCCCCTCTTCCCCAACATGTTTTATAAGAGAAAAGTAAGTTCAGCTGGTAGGGGTGGGCGTGGTCTCTGCTTGCTCATTTTAGTTAATTAATTCCCTGTACTTCCTCCAGTGATGTTGTCTATGACTCCACCTTGAAATCCTAGAGCCATTTCTCCAAGGTTCATTTCTCCACTTCATTAAGCAACAGGTCTTGCTAGCTCAAGGCTTTACACAAAATAGTAGCAGCAAGCAGTCATTTTAGTACCACTTCCTGACTCCAGTGTGTGACACATCAATGAACTTTCTACATTAATTGGTAGTGGTAGCACAGAGGGAGAATTCTAACCTTTTTGAAACCTTGTGACTGTCAAAATTCATGGTTAGGAGAAGAAACTGGAGGAGAAACCCCTGATCTGTAAATATATTTGTGTTTTCTTTGTACACATGTATCACCAGTGGGGTCCGAAGGGAGAATGCAAATATGTAAAATGGTAGCTAATTATGAAGCGGTGTAAAATCAAAGATAATACTTACGCCTCGAGCTACGGGAGCAAAGAGGTAAGAGAGACCCACTGAAGGGAGATTTTATGCAGCCACAGGCAATAGTGGACCGATCCCAGGTTCGAATAAACACAGTCAGATGGGAAAGCAACGCTCAAATCGAACGGATCCAATAATATACTGGATATCAAAGTCCTTGGCACACGGTTTGACTTACTGTTCCAAGAAGCCGTTGGCATTGGAGTTGAGCAGCTCCGAAGGATAAAATAATTTTTAAATAGAAGGATATTCCAAGCTGAAGGAACAGCCTGAAGACAGAGGACTGAATGTGTGGGGCTCAGGTGTGAGCGCTTGAGGGGTTGATGGTGTCCTTCCACCAAACGGTGCCGGGAGAGAGAAAACAGGACACGGAGAGTTATATTAGACAAAGCTTTGTGTAACGTGCTGTGGGGCTGAGAGACAATGAAGGAAAAGGTAGTTACTTTATCCCTCCCTTCATCCATCTCATTAGCTTCCCTCTGGTCCTCCTGACCTGGCCAGAAATTACCAAAGGAAAGCAAGGAAATCAACATGTTGCCACAAACAAGGATATCTTGGAGGTGCCTTTTCAGCAGCCTAATTAATTAATTACGAAATAGTCCATCATCTCTGCTATCCTCTGTCCTGCCGGTGCCATCACCCCCTCCTCTGTCCCAAGACCATTGACTCCACCCCTGGCCGCGTCTGAAGACCTCCTCCCCCAGCAGCTCTGGCTGCTGCAAGCACCACCACAGCCGCCAGACACAAAGCTCAGGCACCGGAAATGTGTCAGAAAGTGGCTGCACACTGGCCTGTGCAGAGAGAATGTTATATTCTGTCCTTTAAAGAAGTCTGTTAAAAAGATACACCTGATGGATCCAGATAGTGCCTGATACCTGACAGGTCCTCAATAAATGTCTAACAAATTGAGTTTTATTTGTTTATGAGCTCTTGATTAAAATAAACTCTGCCACTTTTCGTTTCATGAATCTTCATAAGTTGATTTTCTCAGTAAATAACACTAGACTCTAAGGACTGGAGTGTTGTCAGTTTGAGCCTCAGTGCTTAAAACTCTACCACAGCTCTCATTACCATTTTAGTATTTGGGGAGAAAATAATAAACCTGATATTTTTCTGATTATGAAGGAAATGCATACATGCATATGTATACCTGTGGCTGATTCATGTTGATGAAACCAACACAGTATAGTAAAGCAATTATCCTCCAGTTAAAAAAGAAGGACCTCAGTAAAAAATAAATAAATAAAAGTAATGTATATACATCATGGGTATACCTCGGAGATATTGCAGTTTCAGTTCTAGACCAGACAATAAAGTAAATATTGCAATTAAGTAAGTCACACATTTTTTTTTTTTGGTTTCCCAGTGCATATAAAAGTTAAATTTACATTAGAATATGTAATTTAATATATAATGTAATAATTACATTATTCTAATGTAAATTAGAATTCAGTCTAAAAAACATACTGGACATACTTTAATTTAAAAATACTTTCTTAAAAAAATAAATAAATAAAATAAAAATGCTTTCTTGCCCAAAATTGCAAACTATTGTTGGACAATGCAGGGTTGCCACAAACCTTCAATATATAAAAAATGCCATATCTACAAAGCATAATAAACTGAAGCACAATAAAATGAGGTATGTCTCTATATAAAATTTTGGAAATATCAAACTCCCTCTCTTTCAAAATCCCCCAGGAAAGATAACCAGAATTACCCATTGTATTAGTTTCCTACTGCCATAGCATATTACCACAAATTTCCTGCCTTAAAACACCTTAGTTGGGACTTCCCTGGTGGTCCCGTGGTTAAGACTTTGCTTTACAATGCGGGGGATGTGGGTTTGATCCCAGGTGAGGGAGCTAAGATCCCACATGCCTCGGGATCAAAAAAACTAAAATATTAAAAAAAAAAAAGAAGCAATATTGTAACAAATTCAATAAAGACTTTAAAATGGTCCACATCAAAAAGAAAAAAAAGAAAATCTTAACAACACCTTAGTTATAATCAATAAAGCTACTTTGGATGTAAGTGGTTAGTTCAGTTGGCCCTGCATGTTCTGAATTCTGAGGCCAGTGGAAGTAGAGTGAATGTGTTAGTGTGTGTTGAGTTATGAGCTGACCGAATTTTGGTAAGAAAGTTTGCAAACTCTCTTTCTGGGAAGAATCAGGGTTGTTCCAATGAAAACAGGAGCCATTGGCAGCCGTGAAACCCTTATGTGTCCACACTTGTAACATAACCTTGTATAAAGCATGCTTCAGCCTATCGCGCTCTGTGAAAGAGACCCAGCTTATACATTTATTCTAACAATTTATGTCTGACTGGGCAACTGTTTCCTTCCTTCTGCAGTGTTCTAAGATTACACAAATGTACAGAATAGTACTCTTGATATCAGATATTTTTCTCCTGGCAGGTCACTCATGAGTCATCATCAAAGATTTTCGTAGGACTGTCCTCACAGATTCCCTAGGTAGGGAGCTGAAAACAGTAATGCAATTCATACTCGGAAGAAATTTCCAAGTGGCAAAAATCTGTTTGAGTAATCAAGTAAAATCAAGAAAACCATGTGGCATTTACTTTGAGTAACAATTATAACTGCAAAGGATATGCTTCTTATTTATAGAGTACCTTTCCCCAAAAGACTTTCAGTCACTAAATTGCTATGCTCTGTCTTCTAAGACAAGGAGGAAGGGACATTTTGGTGAGGTTGAGTTTATCTAATGATAAAAGAAATGGGTCTCTCATTCCTTTTTTTCTTTCCCTATTTTTCTCAATCTTTCAGACCCCAAATTCCACATTGCTGAAAGGATGAGCTGCAACCTAAACCAGAACTGGGGTAACAAGTAAGAGGAGCCCCTGGTTGTTTTAATCCAGGTGTCTCCCTGTCCCTTGAGGCCTATGTGGAATGAAATCAGTTCTCCAATTCCAAGGCTGTGGCTGGTTTCCTTAAATACCTAGGCAGTTAACGGTCTCAAAGTCCTCTGGCTCCAAACTTTTATTTCCTCAGTTTATGGATTGTTCTGGTGTCTCATGTGTTCAGCAATGCATTGACTCAGATGTCACATTCAGGCTCTTTCCCCGTTTTCTTACCCACACACAGCTCCCACAAGGTGATTTGCACGGTGTGTTCGTGTGTGCTCGGTCATGTTCGACTCTTTGCCACCCCATGGACTGTAGCCCACAAGGCTCAGGCTCCTCTGTCTATGGGATTTCCCAGGCAAGAATACTTGGAGTAGGTTGCCATTTCCTCATCCTGGGGAACTTCCCAACCCAAGGATTGAAACTGCGTCTCCTGAGTCTTCTGCATCAGGTAGTGTTCTAAGATTACACAAATGTACAGAATAGTACTTTACCACTAGTGCCACGTGAGAAGCCCCGATTTGCATAGTAAGTGGACCTTACCAAAGATCTAAGAGAGAGATGGAAGTAGAGAATTCCAAGGGAAATTTTATTCTCTCTCACTCTCTCCATCTTACCTGGTGCCCTGGTTTCACATTCTCATCACCTGGGCTCCTCCTTCCACTCTGAGGCAAAACAAATTCCTATTGCTGTGTCATTCAGGACCTGTAAGCCATTTCTCTGTTGCCTCAGCACCTTCCCACAGACTGCAGGTGTTCACCTCCTCCTCCTTACCAAGGTGTTTCCCTTCCTAAGAAGAGTTCTGGTGCAGCTGTTAAGAAGATAAAAATTTCAGTGCTTTATAATTTATTTTTAAACCCCAGTGTTTTCAGTCAAAAGAAGACTAATCTTTCTTTCATTCAACAAGTAAAAGAAATTTCTGTGTACTTATTTCATGCCAGGCATTATTCCCGGAGCTGGGAACTCAGCAGGGAATACAACATAGTCTTATTACAGAGTTTTGGTCTCCTGGAGGAGAAATGTTTTAAACAAATAGTGATGTGAATAATCTAGTAACCACTACGGTGGTTACCACAGAGGGAAATTTCTGAGTATTATCTGGAAGGGTGTGGCAATGGCAGAAAGGAGACAGGGGTGAGGAGTGAGGCAAGGTTTTCCTCACACATTTAATCTGCCCAGGATTAGAAAAGGCTGGTTTACTCCTAAACTAATGTGTTTTTCTCTGCAGTTGCTGCCTCTGAAGAGACAATTAAAATATGAACGACAGCATTTGTTGAGTTTCTGTCCTGAATTAACTGATTAATTCAAACACTTGTTGAGGGGCGCGCGCGTCTGTGCGCAGGCGCTTAGTCATTCAGTCGTGTCTGACTGTTTGCAACCCTATGGATTGCAGGCTCAGGCTCCTCTGTTTATGGGATTTCCCAGGCTAAAATACTGGAGTAGGTTGCTATTTCCTTCTCCAGGGGATTTTCCCAACCTAGGGACTGAATCTGGGTCTCCTGCATTGCAGGTGGATTCTTTATCATCTGAGCCACCAGGGTAGTCTGATATTCTAAGAGTACATATAGCATCTTATATGTAACCTAGGGAGAGTGACAGAAAATATTCAGAAAAATAAAATAAAGAAATATGGTATCATCAGTCAGTATGAAGTGAAATAACTGAAAAGAGGTGGTTGGGTGGGAAGTCAGGAAAGGCCCCACAGGGGCACAGAGGCCTGGATGGTGAGGAGCTTGCTACAGAGTGTCTGGTTAAAAAGTGTGTTCAAAGGCCCTGATGCAGAAACCATACTGTTGACTTGTCTGACCACAGAGAAAGGTGAAGCCAGAGTAAATAAGTGAGAGGAGGAAGGGGAAGAGGTTCTTGGCCAGGAGCTAGAGGCCTGTTTAGGTAGGGTTTTGTAGGCTATGGGAGGAGTTAGTCTTTTTCCCAAGAGAAAAATTAAATGATCAGTAGGGGAATAACTTATCTAATTTATGTTTTTTTCATTCTGGGTACAGGATAGAGGATAGATTGCTTATCACAGTGTTTTATAATAAACAACCTAAACATCTACTGATGCAGAATTGGTTAAATAAAACAATGGTATGATGGTTTCTCAGAAAACTGAAAATAGAAATATCATATGATCCAGCAATTCCACTCCTGGATATATTTCCAAAGAAAATGAAAGCACTAATCTGAAAAGCTACATGGACGCCAATGTTCAGAGCAGCATTGTTTACAATAGGCAAGATATGGAAGCAACCTAAGCGTCCATCAACAGATAAATGGGTAAAGAAAATGCTACATATATATATATATATATATAAATACACACACATATATACATACATACATACATACAATGGAGTACTACTTAGCAGTAAAAAAGAATGAGATTTTGCTATTTGCAACAACATGAACGGACCTGGAAGGTATTAACACTTAGTGAACTATGAACACTTATATGTATAGAAAAAGACAAATGCAGTATGTTATCATTCATATGTGGAATCTAAAAAATAAAATAAGTGAACAAATATAACAAAACAGAAACAGTGGTTACCAGTGCTTAAGAGATACAAACTACCATGTACATAGTAATAATATACAAGCAACAATTATAATTATTAATACCATGTAATAGTAAAATAAATAAGCAACAAGGATATATCCATTATTTTATAATAAATTTAAATGGATTATAATCTATAAAAACATTGAATTACTATGTTGTACATCTGAAACTAATAGTGTAAATCAACTATACTTCAATTTAAAAAACGGGAAAAAAATGATGGTATGTCTATATGTTGACATGGAAACTTGTTCATATTGTAGTAATTGGGGAAAAAAATCAACTAACTTACAATATGATGAATGTATTGAGCTTTAATTAGTCTGAAAGGACATAAATAAAAATGTTTATATTGCTTATCTCAGGGTGGTGACAATATACAATTTTTTTCTTTTTTGCTTGTCTATATTTTCTAGTTTTTCCATGTAATAAAAGAGGTATATAAAAATATGTTCATGAGACATAAGATTAGGAGATGTCCTGACAAAGAAAACATTGAAATACAGTAATGTGATGTTTTCATTTACCAAGAATTTTATATTAACAGCTTACTATCTTGAGAAACATGAATACCTTGCAGCATATTTCAAATATTGTTTCATAAAATTTATAATGGAAAACTGAAACTGTGATCACATAAAATATTATTTCTTAAAATTAAAGTTCATAGAATTTGTCTTTTCCCAGCAAGTATCATTGACTTTGGTTACACATTTCCTCAGATCCAATATGAAATTCTTTCCCACTTGAGTGCTGACTTTAGGGAGTGCTTCTGAGTGGTTTGCCTTGCTTAATTTTTTCAAACTGGTATTAGAAAATATTTCTATTTTCCACTTAAAAGTACCAAGAAAAATAATTTGAAGAGTGGGAAACCTGGACTCAATGGAATATATCTGAGTTGCTGAGACCTTTCATGAGTTGTACCCCTGTTTTTCTGGAAACACTGCATAACTTTAGACTTCCACTTCATTCTTTCTGTTCAAGGTGTTTACCATTGTTTACCATTGGGTGAAGTTTGAAGTCCTTCAAATATTAGCTGTTCAGTAACAGTAGCACATCAGACTAAATGCCAATGGATCAGAATTTATGATTTTCTTTTTTTGTTTTCCAGAATTTATGAAATTCTAATGGTAGCAGTGTGTTTAAGTTCTCTACAATCTTGGTCTTTATAATCTTCCTTTGCTAATTGCAGAGGGATCCTCTGAATTTTAAATTTCATGTTAAGCTTTACAATAGTACATTACTGCAAATATCATCAGGTTTTTGCCTTGTATACTTGCAAAAAATGAAGGTTCCCCGCCACCACCACCTCCCCACCGCATTGTCCATTACTATATTTTTGAAATGATTTTCTGTCACTGTTGTATAAGATAACTTGAACTTCCTAGGTTCTCTGATGTGCCATGTCCATAACAATTTAAAATAAACCGTGTGGAAGATATACAAACTATGCCAGCGTTAATCACCTTACTAATTGTGCTAAAGAAAAAGTATGAATAAATGCTATTTTTTAAAGTTAAGCAGCTTTAATACTTTCAAATGCAGTAGCCATAGAGACATCCCTCCATTGGGCCAAGGTGTTGGCAAGTCCTTGGCACTTGTCTCTGTGAAAAACAGTTGTTTACAACACCACGATTGCTTTATTGTAGTTTTTTTATGTGGGCTGTCAAACTCTTTGAAAACAGCTTGCTTTCTTGTTCTTCTCTCTCTCTCTCTCTCTCTTTTTTTTTTTTTTTAGCAAAACCATGTGCTATTGGTAGAGCAAAGGTACATTTCAGCTCATATGATCCTAATGATGAATTCTGATTTCAGTGAAATGCAAATTAATCATAGCCATGACATTTATTATACTACATTTTATTTTAAATAACCACATTTAACAAAATTGCCTCACTAGACTACCTAGCTACAGAAATGCTATACATTTTGTTCATCTCAGAACCTAATAGAAACCACTAGTATTTTTATATCGTTCTAAGGTTTCCAAAGTGCTTCGCATACATCACGGATAAAATGTTTCCAAAGACGTCCATGTTACATTATTGTGAAAGCCTGAGCTTCTTAGCTGCCATGTAGTCCTTTTATTTTTGTCTGTGCTGGCTCTTTGCTGCTGCGAGAGCTTTCTCTAGTTTTGGTGAGCGGGGGCTACTTTTTAGTTGTGGTGCACAGGCTTCTCACTGTGGTGGCTTCTCTTGCAGAGCCTGGGCTCTAGGGCACTCTACCTCCAGTAGTTGTGGTGCAAGGGCTCAGAAGTTGTGGTTCCCGGGTTCTAGGGCACAGGCTCAATAGTTGTGATGCAGCGGCTTAGTTGCTCCAAGGCATGTGGGGTTTTCCCAGATCAGGGATTGAAACCATGTCTCCTGCATTGGCTGGAGTATTCTTTACTTCTGAGCCACCAGGGAAGTCCTGCACATAGTTTTAAAGATCACGTGACACAGACTCACTATTCTTATAGTTGTTATTAACCTAAATATCATCTTAGCAGGTTGTTACTCCAATCAACAAACATGCATTGAATACTTGCTTTTGTAAGCACCAGCACAGAACTTAAGGGGTACAAATATGATTAAAATTAATGGCTGCTCTCAAAAGACCGGCAATATAAAACATTTTAAACAACTAATCACAACATGAAAGATAATGAAACGTATTCAGTAGAGGTACATTTATGGATATTCAGTGGAGAGGACAATTTTTACAAGAAAGATCAGAGAAAGCTTTGTAGAGAGGTGGTTTTTGATCTAAATCATATTAAAATAAAATAAAAACAGGAAACAACGACCAGAATGGTGCTTCAAAGATCTGCTTAGAAGACTAAATTTCCATTCCAGTGGCTGGGCTGGTGATCAAAATATTTTAGAGATTACTTCTAGAGCCTGTTTCTGAGTTACCAGATAACCAAGCCCATTTCACTGTAGTCACACTCTAGTTTTTCAATATGCGGCCCTCTGGTTAGCTTCAGCAGGTAGGGTTTCTCACTTCAGAAGAGTTGGGACTTGTCTGGAACCAGGGACTCTGGGCCTCTACTCCAGTTTCTTTGTGGTTTGCCAACAGTAGGAGAAAGAAGGGATGATTCTGAGAATTTGCAGATCCTGAAGCTTTTTTTTTCTGTGTGTCGTTGAACCTGGATAACCTGTAGAATTTCAGAGACAATTGTTGGTGTGAAGGAGGCCAGCCTGTCTGAAGTGGACATATTTATTTTGTCCTGGATAAAATAAATTAGGGCTTCCCAGGTGGCTCAGTGGGTAAAGAATCTACCTGCAATGCAGGAGACACAGGAGTTGTGGGTTCAATCCCTGGGTTGGGAAGATCCCCTGGAGGAGGGCATGGCAACCCACTCCAGAATTTTTGCCTGGAGAATTCCCTGGACAGAGGAGCCTAGTGGGTTACAGTCCATGGAGTTGCAAAGAGTCGGACTCTAATGAAGTGACTGAGCACGAAAAGTAAGTTAAGAATCAGGGAGGCTCCAGAGGGAAGGGATATGTATATACTTCTCGCTGATTCACATTGTCCTGTAGCAGAAACTGACACAACATTGTAAAGCAGTTATACTCCAACTGAAAAATAAATAAAACAGATGGTGGAACTCTCAAGAGATTTTTGAGGAAGGGCAAACAGAAATTGAACAGAGTTAAGAGCTTTCTATAAGATGATAGATCTTATATATAATAGTGGAAACAATGTCACCAATGCATTTTTTGATCCTGTATCACCTTTCTAAAAGTTACATTGTGTTTATTAATAAAATGTTCACCCAAAATAAAAAAAGGTTGAGGGTTGTCAGCCATTTCCATTGAACTTTGCCACATGTGAAGGACAGAAGAAAGATCTGCTATTACTTCGTGTACAGTTAAAACAGGCTACTCTTTTCTCAGAGAAGTACTTGTTGAAATCAGAAAAGTGTGGACAGAGCATAAGTTTACCAACATTGTTAGATCCTGCACTTCTCACCATGCTGTCACAAAGGATGAGAAAACTATTTTTTTTCTTTTCTTTCTTTTTTTTCCTGTTTGTGAGTTCTATTCCATACAAAATGAGTCAAAGGTAAAGGGCAGGGCTTCCCTGGTGGCTCAGTGGTAAAGAATCCACCTGCCAATGCAGGCGACATGAGTTCGATCCCTGATCCAGGAAGATCCCACATGCCTTGGAACAAAAAAGCCAGTGTGCCACAACCATTGAGCCTATGCTTAAGAGCCTGGGAGCAGCAGCTACTGAAGCCCACATGCCCTAGAGCCTGTGCTCTGCAACAAGAGAAGCCACTGCAATAAGAAGCTCGTGCACCGTAACTAGAGAATAGACCCCTCTTGCTGCAACTACAGAAAAAGTCCACAAGCAATAAAGACCCAGCACAGCCATAATAAGCAAACATTAGGAAAAAAAAAAGTAAAGGGCAATCTGAAATGATTTGTACGTGTACTTTGAATTCATGTAATGTCCAGTTAAGACATCTACTTCTGCTTCATTGACTATGCTAAAACCTTTGACTATGTGGATCACAACAAACTGTGGAAAATTCTTAAAGGGTTGGGACTACCAGACCACGTTACCTGTCTCTTGAGAAATCTGTATGTAGGTCAAGAAGCAACAGTTAGAACTGGACATGGAACAACGGACTGGTTCAAAATTGGGAATGGACTACGTCAAGGCTGTATATTGTCACCCTTCTTATTTAACTTATACGCAGAGTACATCATGCAAAATGTGTTGTGAGTTGATGTACATATATATTGTGAAATGATTACCATGATAAGGGTTGCTAACTTCATCCTGTGTAGAGTTTAAAAAATTTATCTTATTAAGGAAACAGGCCTGCAATAGTGTTGAGAATATGATACAAGAATTTGCTTCCCATGATAACAATTGCATAATGTGCCCAGGAAATGTTGCAGTGGATCCTATTACATAAACCACAGCTTAATTGTGTGATGGCAGATGTAAATAGAATACAGTGGATTGTATGAGGCACTGCACAAATGATCACTTCATTCATTCATGCATTTGAAAAACTACCTTCTGTTGACAAAATGTTGTATAGGTGCAAATGTAAAAACAAAGTTTAAGATAATTTTATTTTATATTGGAGCATAGTTGATTAACAACTATGTTAATTTGTATTTGTTTCAGGTGTACAGTGAAGTTATTCAGTCATACATATACATATGTGTATTCTTTTTCAAATTCTTTTCCCATTTAGGTTATTACAGAATATTGAGCAGACTTCCTTGTGCTCTACAGTATGTCCTTGTTGGCTATCTATTTTAAATATAGCAGTGTGTATCTGTCCATCCTAAACTTCCAGTCTATCATTTTCCCCCACACTTCCCCCCTGGTAACTATAAGTTTGTTCTGCAAATTTGTGAGTCTGTTTCTGTTTTATAAGTATGTTCATTTGTATCATTGAGAAAACAAAAATTAACAAGGCATTTTTCCTACTTCAAAGAGATTATAACCTAGTAAGGGAGGTAAAAAGATATTCAAGTGACTGTGATCCAGAGAAGGTTGTTTTAAGTGTCCTGAGAACCATGTAATCAAAATATGGAGAAGGCCAGAGAAAATCCTCTTTGGACATGAGGGATGGCTTCTTGGGAGAACTCGGATTTGAGTGATATTGTTTGGGATGGGTAAAATATTGTGGGTGCCTTTCAGGGAGAGAGGATTGGAGTCCCAAATATAAGAATCCTTTGAATCACATGAGTGCATTTGTAGAGGTGGAAAAGGAGAAGTCATGTTTCAGGAACAGCAAGAGATCTGACTAGCTTTGAGTATAATGCACATGTAGCAGAGTGGTGAGAAATGGTTTTCAAAAGATCAATTAGCAACAGGTCATAGATGGCCTATGAAATCTCAGGAAAAACAGTCCTACAAACATTTATTGAGGACTTATAATATCTCAAGAGTTGGGAGCTCAAAGATGAATGAAGCAAACCTCTCAGTATCTCAGACACACAACCTTTGATGCCTTGGAGATAGCGGAGTGCACTGATTATCTCTTGATGAAAGGAGTACGTCAAGGCTGTGTACTGTCACCCTACTTACTTAACTTACATGCAGAGTACATCATGTGAAATGCCGGGCTGGATGAAGCACAAGCTGGAATCCAAGATCACCGGGAGAAATATCAATAACCTCAGATATGCAGATGGCACCATCCTTATGGCAGAAAGTGGAGAGGAACTAAAGAGCCTCTTGATGAAAGTGAAAGAGGAGAGTGAAAAAGCTGGCTTAAGACTCAACATTCAAAAACTAAGATCACGGCATCGGGTCCCATCACTTCATGGCAAATAGATGAGGAAACAATGGAAACAGTGACATATGTTATTTTCTTGGAATCCAAAATCACCGCAGATGGTGACTGCAGTCACAAAATTAAAAGACGCTTGCTCCTTGGGAGAAAAGTCATGACCAACCTAGACAGTATATCAAAGAGTAGAGACATTACCTTGACAACAATGGTCCGTCTAGTCAAAGCTATGGTTTTTCCAGTAGTCCTGTATGGATGTGAGAGTTGGACCATAGAGAAAGCTGAGCGCCAAAGAACTGATGCTTTTGAACTGTGGTGTTGGAGAAGACTCTTGAGAGTCCCTTGGACTGCAAGGAGATCAAACCAGCCAGTCCTAAAAGAAATCAATCCTGAATTTTCATTGGAAGGACTGATTCTGAAGCTGAAGCTCCAGTACTTTGGCCACCTGATTTGAAGAACTGACTCCTTGATAAAGATCCTGATGCTGGGAAATATTGAAGGCAGGAGGAAAACGGGATGACAGAGGATGAAATGGTTGAATGGCATCACCGACTTGATGGACATGAATTTGAGCAAGCTCTGGGAGTTTGTGATGGACAGGGAAGCCTGGCGTGCTGCAGTCCATGGGGTTGCAAAGAGTCCAACATGACTGAGTAACTGACCTGAACTGAAGTGATTACAAAAAGTGAAGGTATTAATTTACATGTCGTCATGAAGATCCATGTGAAGAATTTGGGAGCAATCACCTCTCATGGGGAGAGTCAGAGAAAACACCAGAGAGGAGATGCCATTGTAACTAGGTCTTGATGAATGAGTACAGAAAAAATAAGAACATAACATTTCTCCTGCATACAAAGTCCCAAAGACCATGGCTGGTTTAGTCAAAGAGCAAAGTGTGGTCCCATGTGACTCAAGGGGAAAGTGTTGGGAGCTGAGGCAGGAAAGGAAGGTTGGGGTCAAAGTGAGAAGTGCCTTATAGATTGTGGTAAGGAATTTTGAGTTAAGTCTTACTGGCCAGTGATTCTGTCTTTTGGGCTGGTGCTGTAACTTTAAGAACTAGAATTTGTTGCAGGACAGTGGAAAAGATTAAAAGTCTAGAAACAGTAATCAAGTCAGCAGCACTTATAGCACAAGCCATGGTGTGGTATAAGGAAGGTCTAACAGTGTTCATGAAAGCATCCATAGATACTGCACTGCTCACTTGGTTGGCCTTCAGCATGTTTCTTTGGGAATGGAGCTATTTACTCTCAGATGGTGCATCTTAAACACCTGGTGATGTCACAAGTTCCAGTAAGCCCAAGATTATTCCCTTGGCATATTCTTGATGTTACTTCAAGCCTCTTTCCTCCCACTTGAGTGGCCCTCTAGGTAACACTGCCCCCAAGATGCTCAGATCAGCATTCTGTTTGACAGAAACTGCTGTTAAAAGTTTGAATGCTGGGGAAACCAACATTTACCTTATTAGTCAAAAAGTGGCAGGATGTTTGCAAAGCATGCAATGAACAGGGACAATGTGCTGTGTGTTACCAGATGAAAAACATTGCTGCAGAAAATAGAAAGTCCCAGGGCTTTCCTGGCGGTCCAGTGGTTAAGAATTTGCCTTGCAATGTAAGAGATACTGGTTCAGTCCCTGTTTGGGGAAGAATCCACATGCAGAGGAGCAACTAAGCCTGTGAGCCACAACTACTGAGCCTGAATGCCCTAGCGCCTGTGCTCCACAACAAGAGAAGCCAGCACAATGAGAAGCCCTCCCACTGCAACTGGCCCCGTCTTGTTGCAACTAGAGAAAGCCTGCATGCAGCAATGAAGACCCAGAGAAGCCAAAAATAAGTAAATCTTAAAAAAAAAGTCCCAAAGAACTTTTAAACACATGGGTCCTAAAACAAAAATGATGAAATGGGCAGGTTAATCAAACTGCCGTTTGCCAAATGGAGGTAGTAAAGGCCTGGAGCTGGGAGACCATTTAAAGCCAGATAGGATCAGAACTAGGGTGTTAGTAGAAGGCAAGACTATTTTATTCAGGAATCAGGGGACTTGATGGGGCTTTGCTTGTGGGTCAGTGGTAAAGATTCTGCATGCAATGTAGGAGACATTGGTTTGAACCCTGGGTCAGGAAGATCCCCTGGAGGAGGAAATGGCAACCCACTCCAGTATTCTTGCCTGGGAAATTCCACAGACAAAGGAGCCTTGCAGGCTACAGTCTATGGGGTCGCAAAGAGCCAAACATGACTGAAAGACTCAACTACCACCACCAGGGGATTTGAGAATTGATTGGGTGGGGAAGGCGCCTCATGAAGAGGAGTCAGAGGTGATCTGATACTTTATAACTGGATGAACAAAAGAATATTGGTGCCATTAACATAAATACGATGATCAGGGATAAAAGCTATTTGGAATTACATGAGAAATGTGGCTCAGGGTAATTGAGTTTTAGATGGTACTTATAAATTAGTCAAGGGGCTTCCCAGGTGGTGCAAAGAATCTGCCTGCCCATGCAGGAGACTCAAGAGACGAGGGTTTGACCCCTGGGTCAGAAAGATCCCCTGGATAAGGAAATGGCAGCCCACTCCAGTATTCTTGCCTGGAGAATCCCATGGACAGAGGAGTCTGGCAGGCTACAAGCCATAGGGTTTCAAAGAGATGGACACGATTGAGCACAGCACACAGAAATTAGCCAAGATTAGAAATTCTAGTAAGTCAACTTCTCTTGAGAAACATGTATGTAAGGCCGTTTCTGTGATCCTTACCTTTCCACCCTGGGGTAGGGCATGTGCAGATACTGCCGTAGAGAACCCGGGAAAATACCAGCCCTACTAGGCAAACTTTAAGCAGAGCAAAAACTAGGTGACCCTCATTTTTCATTCCTGTTATATTACTTTTCTTACTACAAATGAAGAAATTAAAAACAGCTTTCCCTTGTTAGTTATTTCCCCAATTTGAAAGGATAGAAGCGAAACCCCCAGAAGGCTTTATCTGGGTTAGCCCAGAATAACCCAAACCCACAACTAGTAGATATAAGCACCACCCTGAATGACTGGTAAGAGAGACTTTTCTTAGGATGCATAGACCAGAGTTGGTAGCTTGAGATTTCCTTGGGGTGCCTGTGATGTCTTTGTCAGTGGTCCTCATCTTATTACCCAAGCATACAAGATGGTGCTGGGGATGATGTCTTTGGTCTTCACACCACTAGATTAGATCGCAACACAGAACATGTCAAAACATACATCCTTGAAAGTCTGGGATCACAGCCATCTTCCCTGTTGGAGCTGTCAATGGGATCCCACAAGGTGATAGGAATTTGGAGTGGAGGTAAAGGACCCTGCCTTATAGAATAGGGAAGATGAATAGGGGAGGGAAGTGTTGAGACTGGCAAGTTTTCCTTCTTTTTTCCTGAACTGTTTTTGTTTTCAACAGCATTTCCCATTTCTCATCCACTGCTGAATCTGGAGTTCTCTAAATGAATGATCTAATTATTCAAGGCTAATGGTTTAACACAATTTGATTTTTCCTGGCCCCTGAGCTATCATGAAGGTTATTGGTGGAGTGAGAGTTATAATTGGCACATGAAGCTTTGAAGGAGAAGGTACCTTGCTGTTCCAGCTTTGTGGTAAAAAGCGGAGGTGGGACTTCCCTGGTGGTGCAGTGGGTAAGAATCTGCCTGCCAATGCAGGGAACATGGGTTCGATCCCTGGTCCGGGAAGATTCCACATACTGCAGAGCAACTAAGTCCATGCACTACAAATCCTGGGTCTGTGCTCTAGAGCCCATGAGCTGCAAGTACGGAAGCCCTTGAGCCTAGAGCCTATGCTCCACAACAAGAGAGGCAATTGCAATGAGAAGCCCACACACCACAAGGAAAAGTAGCCCCCACTCACCACAACTAGAGAAAGCCTGAGAGCATCAATGAAGACCCAGCATAGCTCAAAATAAACAATTGAATAAATTATTGAAAAAAAAGTATAGGTGGGTGCCATTGACAATGGCCAAAATAGGGAATATGCCACGTCATTTCTGCATTTCGCACTCCTCTGTGTCAGTAGTTCTTCTGTGTGTTCTTGCCACCTTTTCTTAAATGTCTTCTGCTTCTGTTAGGTCCATACTGCTTCTGTCATTTATTGTGCCCATCTTTGCATGAAATGTTCCCTTGGTAACTCTAATTTTCTTGTAGAGATCTCTAGTCTTTCCCATTCTACTGTTTTCCTCTATTTTTTTGCATCGATCACTGAGGAAGACTCTCATCTCTCCTTGCTATTCTTTGGAACTCTGCATTCAGATGGGTATATCTTTCCTTTTTGCCTTTGCCTTTTCTTCTTCTTTGCTTCTTTCTTCACTTGCTCCTTGGAAGAAAAGCTATGATAAACCTAGGCAGCATATTAAAAAGCAGAGACATTACTTTGCTGACAAAGTTCTGTCTAGTCAAAGCTATGGTTTTTCCAGTAGTCATGTATGGATGTGAGAGCTGGAGCATAAAGAAAGCTGAGCTCCGAAGAATCGATGTTTTTGAACTGTGGTGTTGGAGAAGACTCTTGAGAGTCCCTTGGACTGCAAGGAGATCCAACCAGTCAATCCTAAAGGAAATCAGTTCTGAATATTCACTGGAAGGACTAATGCTGAAGCTGAAGCTCCAATACTTTGGCCACCTGATTCAAAGAACTGACTCATTGGAAAAGACCCTGATGCTGGGAAAAATTGAAGGCAGGGGGAGAAGGAGACGACAGAGGATGAGATGGTTGGATGTCATCAGTGACTTGATGGACATGAGTTGGAGCAAGCTCCGGGAGTTGGTGATGGACAGGGAAGCCTGGAGTGCTACAGTCCATGGGGTCTCTAAGAGTCAGACACGACTGAGCGACTGAACTGAACTGAACTGTGTCGGTAGTGGAGGCAGCACTGAAATCCTGAATAAAGCTCATGCGAGTTATCTACCCTCCTCCCAGAGCCCCAAGATACCGATTCTGGTTTGAGCCTTAATAAGGGGAGTACAGCATAGGTGTCAAAATTATGAAGATATCCGTTCCTCCAAATATTAGAAGACTCATCCTCCCTCTCTTTTCATGTTGCTTTGATGAATGGTATTTTCATGGTTCCTGTTTCCTTCTTTCAAATGTCGGAAAAAATAAGGAAAGCAGATTAAGATTGAATAAAATGTGCAATATTCTCTCAAGCTATTCCAAATTTTGGAATGTTTTGGCTAAACACCCTTTTCTTAATCAACTTTCCACCTAAATCGAGCTCTGGAGCCAGGGTGTGAGGTGAACGGTGCTGCTTGGAACACAGACATATAGTGCTGTAACCTTGGGGGTGACCTCATGGGTCACCATGCCATCAGGGATGGATTCTACCTCTTGCATTTAACAAAAGGTTCATTTCCAGCAGGAACTCAACCCTGAACATGTGTGGGTTAGTCACTCAGTAGTACCTGACTCTTTGCGACCCCATGGATTGTAGCCTGCCAGGCTCCTCTGTCCACGGAATTCTCCAGGCAAGAATACTGGAGTGGGTTGCCATTTCCTTCTCCAGGGGATCTTCTGGACCCAGGGATCAAACCCAAGTCTCCTGTATTGCAGGCAGATTCTTTACTATTTGAGCCACCAGGAAAGCCCCTTGCCTTGTGCACAGGCTATCTCAAAAATCAGTTGCATATTTCATCAATATGAATCTGATTTCAAACATGAGAGCCTTTAACTTCAGTTAATTTAAATACAAGCGTTCAACTAGTTTTGAAGTGAATAGAATACATTATTCCTTCTTTCCCTACCTCTCGGGCAGGAGGAAGTGTTTCTTGTATCATCCATTAGTGAGGTGACTCTGGCTTCCACCTGGCACACCAACCTGTTGCCTTTGGCTAGAGATGTTTATTATTTCATGATATCCCCACTACTGGGGCTTTCTAACAGCTGCTTCTGTTTGTTACTTTGCATTTTTTTTTTTCAGTTTCTTTTCATGATCTCATAACCAAGTAAGAGTCTATTAATGCATTTATTTTTTTCAGTTTATTAATATACTGCCATGCCTTCTGGCTGCAAAAACATGATAGAATCACTGGGAAAAAATTCAGTAATTAATGAGAGTTTTTATCCACTCCCCTCCCCACCAGCTTACAACATTCAGAAAAAAAAATTATTCAAAATGTTGAAATGTAGACTCAACCTTCAATTCTTAAGGACAGAAAACGTACTCTGGACTAGAAAAACTATGCTTTTAAATGGATTTTTTTTTAATCCTTGGAACTGTTAACAGGATCATGCTGGCCAAATGTAACTGACATGAGCAAGATTGTATGTTTGTGTTGGTTACTTAGTCATGTCCCACCCTTTGTGACCCCATGGACCATTGCCAGCCAGCTCCTTTGTCCATGAGATTTCCCAGGCAATAATACTGGAGTGGATTGCCATTTCCTTCTCCAGGAGATCTTCCTGACACAGGGATCAAACCTGCATCTCCTGCATTGCAGGCAGATTCTTTATCATCTGAGCCACCAGGGAAACCTGAAGCAAGATTGAAAGAGCCTAACACTGTCACTCTTCGATTCTCCGGGGTCTTCAGAGCACCAGTCATTTCAGGAACACTTGCCTTATGGCTCAGCTGGTAAAGAATCCACCTGCAATGTGGGAGACCTGGGCTCGATCCCTGGGTTGGGAAGATTCCCTGGAGAAGGGAATGTCTACCCACTCCAGTATTCTGACCTGGAGAATTCCATGGTCTTTATAGTCCATGGGGTCACAAAGAGTCAGACACGACTGAGTGACTTTCACTTTCGCCTTAGACAGTGAAAGAACAGTCTCACTTTGTCTATTCTATTTAAACAGGCCCAGTTTTAGGGGACAGTGAAGCAGTTCTCAGAGCACAGACCTTTACTGAACTGGAAATACTGTTATTTATTTGACATGTTTTATTTTAACATCTCCCATGTGCCATAAACCATGACCTCCTGTAATAATACTTTATTTGTGCAAATATTGTGGGATCCCAGATAGAAGAGGCCACAGACCTTGTCTGGAGAGAAGGGAAGCTATCAAGGTCTGTAAAGAATATGGGATTTTGCCTACTTGGAGGGGTTTCCCGGTGGCTCAGTAGTAAAGAATCTGCCTGCCAATGCAGGAGACTTGGGTTTGATCCCTGGGTCTGGCAGGTCCCCTGGATAAGGAAATGGCAACCCACTCCAGTATTCTTGCCCGGGAATCCCATGAACAGAGGAGCCTGGCAGGCTACAGTCCATCGGATTGCAAAAGATTTGGACATGACTTAGTGACTGAACAACAACCCTACTTGGAAGTTAACAAGCTAGACTGGTAATGTTTCATAGACACTGGGAGAAGATACGAGATTTCTAGGACAAAGGCAAATGACTATTAATCACAGCACAGTGACCAGCACTAGCATGATATTGATATCAGGACCCCTTGTCCCCCAAATCCTATGGGGCATGCAGGTGGGGCTAGATGGATGCTTGCGCATGCCAAGTGCTGTGTTATAGGAAAGGAACCCTGAGCTTAACGAATTCACCATTTTTACAGTGAGCAGCAAGCAAGATGCTGTATCAGCCCTCAAGACTGCTGTCTGTAAGCACAAAGCTGAGAACTAACCAGGATAAAGAGCAGTCAGAATTTTTGTGTTCCTGGCATCCCTGGCAAGAATGCACTGGATGGATGCTGGGCACCCAAGATGAATTAAGTCTTCTAGCAGAAACTTCACTGAGATGATATTTAGGATGGAATGAAACAATAATTGATGAGGACAAACAGGATGAGGAAACAGTATTCACAAAGGCCCTGAGGCATGAGAGACAATGGGATGTCTTAGGAACAATGCAAAGTCTTGCCTGACTGGGATGCTGGTGATAAGGCTAAACAAACAGGCTGGCTTTCAATCCTCCAGGGCTTTGCAGCCCATTGAGATTATGGAGTGTGGCTCTTCTGTTTTATTTTAACCTAACACTTTTTAGAGCATTTTAAGCAGGGGAATGACAGGAGTGAACTTTACTGTATATTACCTGGTGACAAGGTGGGGAATAGACTGGAGTCAGAGATAAGTTGCATGGGCCTTTTACCAGATGTCCCTGGAACATTTTATTTCTTTTATGTCTGTAAACTCCCTTCCCTTTTTTTTCCTTCTATTTTTCTAAGACCTTATGCCACCCTGTGTCCCATTCTCATCTTTAGGAACCTCACATTCTCCCCTTTATGCTCGGCAGCCCTCTTCCTTCAACTCACATTGAATTTGCTCAGATATTTGATGATATGTAGTAGAAATATTTCTGTTTAATTTACTGAACTTTACACTATTTTTAGAGTTGTAAACATGTTATTTTCATGGAATTCATCCATTGCTTTTTCATATGTCAATATTATAGGAAGAATATTTACTTGGCATGACGTGATTTGTAAATCCAAAGCCTAAAAGGTAAATTTCAACCTTCAATTTATAAAATTTTTTAAAAACCACACACACAAATACTTTCAAATCATGTTTAATTATTTTAAAAAAGGAATCATACAAAGAAAGTAAAAGTATGGTATTTTAGGAGATTAAAAAATAGATTAAGTACACCCAGGTACAAAAGTCTAATTTTCTTTATAAGTAATTTTTAAGATCCTTTCAGTAGGGGGATTACCGGATCATATAGTGGTTCTATTTTTAGTTTTTAAAGGAACCTCAGTAGTTTTCCGTGGTGGCTGTATCAATTTCCACTCCCACCAATAGCACATGATGTTGTTTGGTCATTGACTTGTGTCTGACTCTTTGTGACCCCATGTACTATAGTGCCCACCAAGCTCCTCTGTCCATGGGATTTTTCAGGCAAGATACTGGAATGGGTTGCCATTTCCTTCTCCAGGTGACCTTTCCAACCCAAGGATCAAAGCTGTGTCTCCAGCATCAGCAGGCAGATCCTTTACCACTGAACCACCAGGGAAGCACATTAGGGTTCCCTTTTCTCCACACCCTGTCTAGCATTTATTGTTTACAGATTTTTTGGTGATGGCCATTCTGACTGATGTGAGGTGATAACTCACTTTAGTTATGATTTGTATTTCTCTAATAGCTATATGACATTGACATATACCTCAAGAAAACCATAATTCAAAAACATACATGCAACCCAGTGTTCACAGCAGCACTATTTACAATAGCCAGTACATGAAGCAACATAAATGTCCATCAGCAGAGGAGTGGATAAAGAAGATGTAGTATATGGTTGGATGGCATTACCAACTTGATGGACAGGAGTTTGAGTAAGTTTCGAGAGTTGGTTATGGACGGGAACCCTGGCTTGCTGCAGTCCATGGGGTCGCAAAGAGTCGGACACAAGTCAGTGACTGAACTGGATATTCCATTTTATATGTTTATATATATATATATATATATATATATATATATACATACATTCAGTTCAGTATATATATACTCATCCTCTGTTGTCCCCTTCTCCTCCTGCCCTCAATCTTTCCCAGCATCAGGGTCTTTTCCAATGAGTTGGCTCTTTGCATCGAGTGGCCAACGTATTGGAGCTTCAGCTTCAGCATCAGTCCTTCCAATGAATATTCAGGACTGATTTCCTTTAGGATGGATTGGTTTGATCTCCTTGCAATCCAAGGGACTCTCAAGAGTCTTTTCCAACACCACAGTTTAAGAGCATCAATTCTTTGGCACTCAGCTTTCTTTATGGTCCAACTCTCACATCTATACATGACTACTGGAAAAACCATAGCTTTGACTAGACAGACCTTTGCGAGCCAAGTGATGTCTCTGCTTCTTATTACGCGGTCTAGTTTGGTCATAGCTTTTCTTCCAAGGAGCAAGTATCTTTTAATTGCGTGGCTGCAGTCACCATCTGCAGTGATTTTCGAGCCCAAGAAAATATAGTCTACCACTGTTTCCATTGTTTCCCCATCTATTTGCCATGAAGTGATGGGACCAGATGCCATGATCTTTGTTTTTGAATGTTGAGTTTTAAGCCAGCTTTTTCACTCTCCTCTTTCACTTTCATCAAGAGGCTCTTTAGTTCTTTGCTTTCTGTCATAAAGGTGAGCTCCTCCATAAAAAGGAACAAAGTTGGGTCATTTGTAGAGATGTGGATGGACCTAGAGTGTCATAAAAATAAGTCAGAAAAAACTAATACCATATATTAAGTCATAAATGTAGAATCTAGAAAAATGGTATAGGTGATCCTATTTGCAAAGCAGGAATAGAGGCACAGACTTAAAGAACAAACGTATGGATAACAGGGTGAAAGGCGTGGTTGGGAGGTGTTAGGAGATCGGGTTTGACATATATACGCTATTGATAGTTTGTATACAATAGGTAATAAAAACATACTGTATAGCACAGGGAACTCTACTTAGTGCAGTGTGGTGAGCTGAATGTGAAGGATGTCCAGAAGGGAGCAGAAATGTGTATAAGTGTGGCTGATTCATTTTGCTGTGCAATAGAAACTAAGAAACTCTGCAAAGAAACTTCAATAAAAATTAATTAAAAAAAAAAGACTCTTCCAAATATTGCAATGTATTCTGGAAAAGAAAGGATGGCAATTATCTTTCAAACCCATTCTGGGAAAGTGCTCTCCAATAGTCCCTGTGTTAGTTCCTATTACCACTGCTACAGGTGATGCCATGGTAAAGAATCTGCCTGCCAGCGCAGGAGACGCCAGAGACTTGGGTTTGATCCCTGGGTTGGGAAGATTCCCTGGGAATGGCAACCTTCTCCAGTATTCTTGACTGGGAAATCCCATGGACAGAGGAACCTGGCAGGCTATCATCCACAAGATTGCAAAGAGTCAGACATGACTGAGTACATGGCACCTCTGCCATAAACTACCACAAATTTAGTGGCTTAAAACAAAATGCATTTACCCTCTTACAGCTGTGGAGGTCAGCAGTCTGCAGTCATTTTTAATAGACTAAAGTCAAGATATTGGCAGGACTTGTTCCTTCTGGAAGCTCTGGGGAAGGATTGTGTTGTTGCTTTTTTCTCCTTCTAGTGGCGTTCATACTCCTTGACTGGTGACCCCTTGCTCCATCTTCAAAGTACATCACCCTGATCTCTGCTTCTGTGGTCACAATTTCTTCTTCTGGCTCTAATTTTCCTTTGTCCCTCTTATAAAAATTGTGAGATTTGGACTTCCTTTGTGGTCCAGTGGCTAAGACTCCATGTTCACAATGCAGGGGCCCTGGGATTAGATCCTTGGTTGGGGAATTAGGTCCCACGTACTGCAACTCCGAGTCCACAGGCTGCTACTAAAGATCTCGAATTCACAACTAAAGAACCTCATGTATATGTGCTAAGTCACTCTAGTTGTGTCCAACTCTTTAGGATGCCATGGCCTGTAGCCTACCAGACTTCTCTGTCCAAGGGATTTCACAGTCAAGAATATTGGAGTGGGTTGCCATTTCCTCCTCCAGAGGATCTTTGCAATGCAGGGATCAAATGCAAGTCTCTTATGTCTCCTTCATTGGCAGACAAGTTCTTTACCACTAGTGCCACCTGGGAAGCCTGTTAAAGAACTCTCATGCCACAACTAAAGATCCTGCATGCCACAACTAACACCTGATGCAGCCAAATAAAGAAATAAATATTTTAAAAATAAAAAACCCTAAAAATAAGTGTGACTCTATTGAGCCCACTTGGGTACTTCAGGATAATTTCCCCATTTCAAGATACTTAATCTAACCACACCTGTAAAGCCCCTTTTACCTTGAAATGGAACATTCACAGATTCTGAGGATTAGGACGCAGACATAACTGGGGATGTTGGGGTCCTTATTCTACCTAAAATCCTACCTTGGCCTGAAAGCATCGTGCTTGTCTCCTTCCTCAGCTTTACTTGATTTGGGGTTACAATTGAGATAAAGGGGCTCCCCAAACACATCATCCATGTACCGATCTGTTTAGGAATACATTTATAAAGATAAGTTCTTAGATTTGGAAGCTTCTAAGTGAACCCTCCTTCTTCACAGAATGGCTCATCTGTGAATATGCTGGGGAGGTATGCAAGGTCCATCTCTCATGTACCAAATGCAGCAGGTCCTATCTGTGCCCCACCTAAAGCCCCTCATCCCTGCCATTTCAGGACATCCTGTCTCCAGACTGCAAAGTGCTGGCTGGTACCTATGTCTCTTTGCCAGAAGGCACCACTGGAGAAGGGAAGGGTTATCCACTTCAGTATCCTTGCTTAGAGAATCTCAGAAAGAGGAGAAAGAGGAGCCTGGTGGGCTACAGTCCATGGAGTCGTAAGAGTCAGACACGACTGAATGACTAACCATGCACACACAGCCCTGATCTCAGAGTCTGTTCTGCCTGAGCTTGAATAAGCTGTAGAAATAAACATCCCATCCCCCAGTAGCCCTGATTATTGAATGGAGCTAATGTATTAATATAAATATAAATATCACAGCTCCCTCATTTATTTATTGCAATTTGTTTTTGTTGAGATATAACTAACAAAACATAAAGTTACCAAGCAATGTAACAAGCACAGAGGAAATGTTCAGTGTGTATCTGATAAATGGATTATTTAACTGGATATACCTAGTGTTCAGTTTAAGTTCTCCCAGAAGCAGATCCTAAAGCAAGGATTTGAGCCAAGACCTTTCTTTGAGACATGATTCTAGGAAACCTGGGGGCGGGGTGGGGGTGGGAAGTAGGAGAACAAGATCAGAAAGGAAAAGCAGCCAATTAACTACCCATCACCACCTTGTGTGGGGCCTCCCTGGTGGCTCTGCCTATAATGCAGGAGTCACAGGATCAGGTTCGATCCCCGGGTCTGGAAGATTCCCCCAGAGGAGGAAATGGCAATCCACTCCAGTATCCTTGCCTGGGAATCTAATGGACAGAGGAGCCTGGTGGGCTACAGTCCACAGGGGTCACAAAAGTCAGACATGACTTAGCAAATAAACCACTATCACCACACCACTGTGGGCAGCAAGCTTCATCCTCCTGGGGAAATCTGAGAGCCAGTGCTGGGCATGTGCCTTGAAATTACACACCCAGAAATGAGTGACCACTTACTATATGATTCCATCTATCTGAAATGTCCAAAATAGGCCAGTTCATAGAGACAGAAAGTAGATGAGTGGTTGCCAGGGGAGCAGGGAGCAGAGGGTTGGGCATAATTGCTTACAGGTATGGGGTTTCTATAGTCAGCTCCTCAGGTGTGCCTCATTTCTTGAGCTGATTGGCCCGACATTCCACCCTTCCTGGAGCTGCCTGCATGGGGTGATGGGAGAGAGGGATCTAGAGACAGGGCAGGTGTCGGAGGCAGGGGTCAGGGGTCAAGGAGTTCTCAGCCATGTTTGTTGGGCTTGCCTGGCTGTTCTCCTACTTAATCTAAGCCAGCTTGCGCCCTCTCCTTTTACAGCTGTTGATCCTTGACAAGCGTCTTGCTCCACAAACTCTGCTAGAACACTCTCCAGGAGGACTTGGCCTCCGACAGCAAAGAAGGAGGAAGGCTTCTTGTCTTGTGTGATGGTCCTACAAGGCCCCTCCTCCGACCGGGGGAGGTGATGGTCTTGGGAACCTGACAGAGATAGATTCTACCATCCAGTCAGCAAGAACAGCTTCGGAGTCTTCATGGAAGGAGCCACAGGTAAGTCTGCCTTTGGGAGATTTTGGAAGTTTGAGAACAACTCGGGGTGGGGGGGCAGAAGGGCTGTTGATTTGTGATGAGCGTCAACGTCTTGGGGGGTGTCTTTAAAATGCATTTTATTCTTTCTATTTTTCTAAATTTGTCTCATATATAACATTTGTATATACCAATTTAAATTAACCATTCCAGCAACGTGTCTGTTTGGATTTATATATTTTTTCATCCCTGGATTCCCTCTGGGAATGTGAGCAAAAGTGAAATAGAGGATAATATTAGGTTACATACTGCTGGCATTTAAATTTTTATGTTCTGTCTGGGTAGTAGACTTTTAAAATAATAATTAGAGACTACTCCAGTGGGTACTTTGAAAAGCACTAAAATATTAAGTAACTCGTATGTTTAACTTATATTAGCTGGAGCAGGGGCAGCTACATTCCTCTGCTCTTGCTGTAGGGAGTCTGGTATGGTCTAGTCTGTCCCCAAAGTACAGACATAGAAACTCTTTCCCATGCTGCAGAGTCTGATTTTCATTACAGATACCGTGGAGTACGCAGGCAACTGCTGTAGGCCTAGAAGCCTAGTAATGGGAGCTGACCTAAAGGCAATGGTATAGTACCTCACGCAGTCCACGGGGGTGCTGGAGGAGCTCCCCATCCAGCACAGCTCCTAGGCATTCTCTTTGTTGTTGTTTAGTCGCTCAGACTCTCTTGTGACCCCCTGGACTGTAGCCCACCAAGCTCCTCTGTCCATGGAATCTCCCAGGCAAGAACACTGGAGTGGGTTGCCATTCCTGCCCACCCCCCAACTTCCTGGGTTCCCTAACCCAAGTGCTTCTTGCCTTGGGGACCTGTCTCAGGAGGCCATCGGGGAACCCTGGCCTATTTCTGTTCCTTTCAGACTAGAAAAATATCCAGCACCCCTCCTACCTCTTGAGAGTGAGGTATGAGATCCTAACTTTAGATCTTTTCAGAGAATTTCAGGGGAGAGAAATAAAAATACATTAAAAGTCCCCTGCCACAGAGCCAAGTGTTTTGAATATGTGAAAGTGAAAGCAGTTCTGTTTATATGAAGTTCTAGAACACACAAAACTAATGTAGGGTGATAAAAATCAGAGCAGTGGATGCCTCTGGAGTGTGTGTGGTGGTTGACTGGAAAGGGGCCTGAGGATCTTTTCTAGAGAGAAGAAAATAAAATGTTCTATATGTTAATGGGGTGAAGATGTGTGTTTGTCAAAACATATTGAACCATGTAAATTCAAAAAGGAAACAGGGTGACAATTCAAAAATGAAAAATGACTATAAAACCAATTTGGGAAGGATTTATGTTTCACAGTTGCTGGATTTTGGTTGTCTGACTTAAATAGAACAGTTGTAGGAAAGGACCCACCATCAGCATACAGCTCTGCTAAGAGATACACAAACATTTTTCATCCACAGTTAATTACTCCTTATTAGGAATCCAGAATCATGTGTGAAATGTAAAGCTCTTTAAACAGAAAAAAAGTTTTTCATTAATTAAAGTTAGCTAGGTGAATGGGGTTGCTAGGAGTCAGACACGACTGAGCGACTTCCCTTTCACTTTTCACTTTCATGCATTGGAGAAAGCAATGGCAATCCACTCCAGTATTCTTGCCTGGAGAATCCCAGGGACAGCGGAGCCTGATGGGCTTCCATCTATGGGGTCGCACAGAGTCGGACACGACTGAAGCGACTTAGCAGCAGCAGGTAAAATCTGGTGTATGTTTCTTTAGCTCTTGTCTTCATTTGACACTCAATATTTCTACCTCCAGAGTGGCCGCAAGTATAATTGTAGGCGACTCTGTTCTGTTTGACCATGCTAAACATGCACCAATTAGTGTGCATATTCTTGACAGGTGAGGGAAGGTCACGCTGAGAGTAACCACGTGACCCCTGGGGTGGTGAGAGGCTGGTAAGGTGATAAACTCTAAAACGGGGCTGGATGATGTAACCCTGTGGAGAATGCCGAGGGCTGGCCAGATCAGAACATCCTTGGGTTTGGAGGCCAGAAAACCTCAGGACACAGGATGAAAAGTTCAATTTGAATATCAGATAAGCAACAAATAATTTTTTAGTATAAGTATGCACGGAGATACCTATATATCCCCCTGCATAAGCGGTGTGTATATATATGTGTGTGTGTGTGTATGGGACATAACTGCAAGAACATAATTATACTAAAATTTTCCATTTTTATCTGAAATGTAACTGGTGTCCTCTTACTTTTATTTGCTAAATTTGGCAACTATGATTGGGGTGTGCTGAAAAGGCAGGGTTTGTGGTTTGTTTTTTTGTTCAGTGAAAATCAGACACAAATAATGAGCCTGTGGTTATCAAACCATAGCTTGTATTAAAATCACCTGCAGAGCTTGTTAAAACAATTGAGTCCAAGTTTCTGATTCAGTAGGTCTGGGGTGAGGTCCTGAAAATTTGCATTTTTAACGTTCCCAGGCGTTGCTGATTCTGTTGATTTCAGGTATTGTTTGAAAACTAATGGTTGGTGGCAATGCATTAAGATATATGTAAAAGAATTGCTAGAAATATGGCGTTAATGTATCCTAGTATCCTGTCCATTGCCATTCTGCCTAGCACACTAAACTACGCATCATTAATGAGGGACAACAGTCAAACATAATGTGTTGTCACGTCATTTCAATAAACCGCTTATATATGGTTGCCTCCCTTGCCGGCTTTATGGCTACTATACAGGTCAGATATTTGCCTCTGTAGTGAGTGAATTTCCTTTTTAAACATTATAAAATTTATTTTTAGTTGAAGGATGATTGCTTTAGAATATTGGTTTAGTTTCTGCCATACATCAATATGAATTAACCATAGGTATACATATTTCTCTTCCCTTTTGAACCTCCCTTCTACCCTGGATTGCCCTGGATTGGATGAGTGTAAAATTAAAATTCCATGCTAAAATGAGACTAAATTGAAAATTTGATAAATTCATAAGACAGTAATATCAGAGAATCTTTGTTAAATTATATACCAAATATTTAACAAGGTGACACTCAGTAATTATTTACATTTTATTAAACACCTCCACAATTTCCATACCCAATTATATATGTATAGCCTTGATACAACCTTAGGAGTTTTGAAGTATCCAGATTGGCATTTCCACACCATGACTTTTTCCAGGGACCTGATTTCTTGGATGGAAATGGTGGGATTTGCTTGCACTTTTCGTGGAAATGGAACATGTTAAAATGTTTTAAAGTAACCTTAAAGCTGACTTTTTAAATTTCTACCATCAAGACTATTGCATTTTATTTTTTACTCTTCTGTTTATTGACCCATTAAAATTGATTTGGACTCCCTGTTGTGAGGGAGAGAAGTACATAGAGGAAAAAAAAGTGTACTAGCATATTTTGTTAGGCGTCCAAGTCATTTGGCCACGTTTTAAGAAATTGATCTACTACAAATACACATAAAATATAAACATATAAATATTAAAATACATGTTAGAAATAGATACTGAAGTATGTGTGGGTGAAATATATCTAGGATTTGCTTTAAAATGATACAACAAGAAAAAAATCAGGAGGAAAGATGAAATGTTTGGCAAAATAAAGTGGTGATAGTTCTTGAAACTGAGTGCCGGGTTGAAGTTTATGATGTTATAGTACCTTTGTGTGTTTAGCAATTTCTATAAATTTAAAAAACCTGAGGACCTGGTTTATATTCTCTGCTTTGCCACTAATTGGACAAGACACCATACTCAAATCACTTAAATATTTTCTCACTTGTTTTCAAATGATCATATTGCAATTAATCAATCTGCATGTAATTATTGAACTAGGCTTCTTGTGTAAGTAGCATTCTGATGTTACTATCTGAATTCCCAGGGATGTTGTCAGATTCCTAGAAAGTATAATGTGCTTTATAAAACTAAAACCAGTTCAAGTATTATCACAAAATTCATTGTGGAGATTCTTTGAGTGTAAATGCACAGGTAATTAGTAAATGTTCTGGAGATTATTTTTTCCCATATTTAAGAATAGTTGTTGATGTTAGGTAGCTGCTGATGTACCGGTTGCTCAGATTCCTATGTGAGACTAGGACAGGGGAAAAAAAAGTAATGTTACACACACATCTTGGCTCTTTCTCTATTTCTGAGGTACAGGCAATGCAACCTTTAAGATTTCTAAACACCATCTGTATCTACTACAGGGTAATATAATTAAACTCTCCCAAAGGCAGGTAAATGTAGAAGGAAAAGCCTACAGGTTAAGAATATGCAAGTTTGTCTGTCTGTTGCTGTATATGCACAAGCATAAATGATTTAGAAAATTTGGAATACGGGCCAGGCATGGCTGTATGGTGTACTGCCAGACCGAGGGACATGATGTACCCCTTCTTATTTGTGAACTTGTAACCTTGGCAAAGTTCAGGACCAGAGATGACCTGTGGCCTGAAGGTCTGGGGATGGAGTGTGTGACCACGTGCCCGGCCATCAATGGGGTGGTTTACTGCATATTGACTCACACTGAAGAAGGACCAGTGAGATAACTGCAAACCAGGATAAGAGCGAGCCCTGCACCCAGTGGAGTCAGGTGGACACAGGGGCCATGTGATAAGTGCAGGCTGTACTTACCCTCCTGTTTTGTTGTTCAGTTGCTAAGTCATATCCAACTGTTTGTCACCCCGTGGACTGCTACATGCCAGGCTTCCCTGTCCTTCACTATCATCTGGAGTTTGCTCAGACTCATGTTCATTGAGTCAGTGATGTTATCTAACTAACCATCTCATCCATTCCACTCTTTTCCTCCTGCTCTCAATCTTTCCCAGCATCAGCGTCTTTTCCAATGAGTTAGATCTTCACATCAGGAGGCCAAAGTATGAGATTCAGCATCAGTCCTTCCAATGAATATTCAGGGTTTATTTCCTTTAAGATTGACTGGTTTGCTCTCCTTGCTGTCCATGGGACTCTCAAGAGTCTTCTCCAACACCACAGATCAAAAGCATCAATTCTTGGGCGCTCAGCCTTCTTTATGGTCCAACTCTCACATCTGTATATGACTACTGGAAAAACCATAGCTTTGAACATAAGGACCTTTGTTGGAAAGTGATATCTCTGCTTTTTAATGTGCTATCTAGTTTGGTCATAGCTAAGGATCAAGCGTATTTTAATTTCATGGCTGCATTTGTTGTCTGCAGTGATTTTGGAGCTCAAGAAAATAAAATCTGTGACTGCTTCCACTTTTCCCCCTTCTATTTGCCTTGAAGTGACGGGACCAGTTGCCATTTTTTGAATGTTGAGTTTCAAGCCTTTTTCACTCTTTTCTTTGACCCTCATCAAAGTTATCCACTGAATTACTAGACATTCTTTCCCATGGTAATTGAATAATTATTCCCTGCCAGAAGGTGCATTCTGTACAAAGAGGGCTAAAATCCTTTCATCATGTGGTATATTTGAGTTAACTGTATGTCCTCTGTTATGGACTGAATATGTGTGTTTCTACCCTCTACAGATTCATATGTTGAAGCCCTAACTCCCAGTGTGGATGATTTGGTGATGGAGCCTCTAAGGAAACAATTAAGGTTAAATAAGGTCACAGGGGTGTGGCCCTGATCCAATAGGATTTGTGTCCTTATGAAAAGAGATACCAGAGAGTTCACTCTCTCTGTCCCTCTCCCCCACCCCATGTGTGCTTGCATGTTATGTTGCTTCAGTTTTGTCCAACTCTTTGTGACCCTATTGGACTATAACCTGCCAAGCTACCATGCATCAGAGAAAGGCAAGGAACTGTGATCTTGGAATCCAGGCTCTGGATCTGTGAAAAAATGGATGTTAGTTGAGTCACCTAGTCTGCAGTATTTTGCTGTGGTTGCAGGAGCTGAGTAATAACCCTTCAAAAGACAGATAAGAGCAGTTCCTTCCAGAGCACTTCACTCAGGGACAGAGAAGTTGGTCGTTGCAGAAAGAGGAGTGGAGAGAGATCTAGAGGTGGAGACCTATCTGGAAAGGCAGGCCATAGGTGGGTGCTTCAGCTGGAGCTCATGATGGTGGTGGTGGTATTTCTTGAGCAGTGGGAGGCAACAGAGGGAGCTGGATATCTAGAGGAGACAGAGGTTACCAAAAGAGGAGGCACTGTTGATAACTTTATACCTTCTTCTTGATTTCGCTTGTGAATCTTCTGGGCAGGAGGCACAGAGTAGTTGCTCAGTACACTTTTGGGTAACTACACCAGTTCCTTTGAGGCATGGATTTCCTCTGGCACGATTGCTTATTTGTCACACATGCAGAATGGTAAATGTATCCAGTAACTAGTTTAGTCTTGTTAGTTTAGGCTTTTAAGAATAAAATCTTTATTATCCCCAGGAATACCAAACAGGGAGATTTCTTCTCAGCAAAGCCTGTATTGAAATCATTTCTTTCTTTTTTTGGATGAGATAGTTACTGAAATATTTTTCTTCTAAGTTGATTTGTGTTGTGAACAGTGTTCTATACAAAAAAAAGAATTTCCTTTGGCTAAATCAGGTGACCAGTAGCTTGACTGTGATAAAAGTAGATCAAGATGAAATCCTAATGATCATTTACCCATAATCGATGAGGATCTCGACAAGCTTTGATTAGATTAATATCCTCCACCACCACCATCCCCACCCTTTGGTCCAGTAAAATTTGCCTGCATCTCCTACCCTGTGTTTTTACATATTTGTAAAATTTAGAGAATGTTGCTTGGTATGAATGATAGGAAGCTCAGGTCCTTCATAATATGTGCTTATTGCAAGAAAAATATTAAAGGAAGACTCCTCTGGAGTATGACTAAGAATCTTCTCTCTTTCTAAATGTAAAGCCAAACGTACTTCTTGTCTCACTGGGCCCTCTCTTTATGAGAGTAATTACATTTGGAATTTTGAAGACACTTTATTCCATAGTTTACTCATGCCATTTTCATTAACATTTTGGAAATACAATCTAACTTTGAACTAAAAGCCACTGATTAAAATCTCCAAGTAATATTATGCAGCAAATAATGCCTGGGTTAAATATAAAAGCAGAGTAACTATGGAAAACTGAGCTATTTTTCTCATATGCAACTCCAAAAGAGTTTTAATAAAATGTTTTGTATGGCACCAGAAATTGGTGCTGGCTGATCAAACAGGAAAGGAGTTTATTGTATGAATATTTATGGGAGAACCAGCTCACAGCTAAGAATCTGGGGATGATGTCCATCTACAGGCTGCAGAACAGGCCTGCTCAGTTTAACCACAACCTTCACTGTAGCTGCCCCAACCCCACCACCACTGTTTCTGTAGCGTGAGTTTGGCTGCTATTTTTTAAAAATTTATTTTATTGAAGTATACTTGACTTACAATGTATTTAATTTCAGCTGTACAGCAAAGTGACTCAGTTCTACACATATACATCTTTTTTCCATTATAGTTTATTATAGGATATTGAATATAGTTCCCTGTGCTATACAGTAGGGCCTTGTTGTTTATCCATCCGTATATAAAACTTATATCTGCTAACCTCAACCTCTCACTTAGTCTCTCCCTCAACCCCTCCCCCTTGGCAACCACGATTCTGTTCTCTATGACTGTGAGTCTGTTTCTGTTTTGCAGATAAGTTCATTTGTGTCATATTTTAAATTCCACATGTAAGTGATGGTATATGGTATTTGTCTTTCTCTTTCTGACTTAGTATGATAATCTCAAGGTCCATCGATGTTGCTACAAATGACTTTATTTCATTCTTTGTTATAACTGAGTAATATTCCATTGTATGTATGTGTGTGTATACACACCACATCTTCCTCATCTGTTCATCTGTCAATGGATATTTTGTCTGTTTCTATGTCTTGGCTATTATGAACAGTGCTGCTGTGAACATTGGGGTGCACATATCTTTTTCAAATTAGAGTTTTGGCTGGTTGGCTGCTATTTTTGCCACCTCATGGCTGCTGAGTGGTGCTTTCTCTTCCTCAAGTTGCTCACTTTTTTAAAAAAAGTTTCCTATATTAAAAAATTCTTAAAAACGTATGAGACTTACCCTCTTACTACATTTTTACGTGTATAGTCCACTATTGTTAACTATAGGCATGATGTTATAAACAGATCTCTAGAGCTTATCTTACAAAACTAAAACTTTGTGACTGTTGAATAGCAGCTCTCACTTCTGGACCTATTATCAGGGGAGCCTAAGTCACATGCTTGTATTCTGTGTGTTCTGCAAATGATAGATACTAAGCTTATTTCTGGGTTCCACCTTGGGAAGACAGGATTTTTACGTCTTCATATTTCGCTAGACACAGGCAAGGGCATTCTAGGGTGCTAACGAAACAGAAATTATAATAAACATCCAGTATAGAGTTTAATGTTTTTAATTAGGATCCAAATGGTTCATTCTCAAATAATGTATATTCATATATTCAAATGAATATGGCCCAGTAATTTCAAAGTCCTTGTTGACTATGACAAAGCCATATATAATCTTCAGCAATGATTCTTTTTTGTAAATATGTATATTTAATTTTTTATTTTTGACTGCACTGGGTCTTTGTTGCTGTGCATGTGCATTCTTTAGTTGTGGTGGGTGGGGGCTACTTTCTAGTTGTGTGCTAGCTTCTCAGTGTAGTGGCTTCTCTTGTTGTGGAGCATGGGCTCCAAGTGTGTGGGCTCAGCAGTTGTGGCCCACGGGCTTAGTTGCTCCCGGCATGTGGGATCTTGCTGGGCCAGGGATCTAACTGGTGTCCTTTGCATTGCAAAGTGAACTCTTAGCCACTGAGCCACCAGGGAAGCCCCAGAAATGATTCCTAGAATTCCTTCTTTACTCTCCTCTCCATTATCCTATGAACTGCAGCTGCCTGTGGCTCCTGCCCTGAAGGCCCTGGGAAAGTTCCCGTCTGTCAAAGGAGCCTCCCACTCCTCTTCTGCTTTCTTCACCTCTTCTCCCAGTTCCCCATAGCAAAAACTTAAGAAGGGTCTTCTAGGGAAGAATGCACCTTGGAGGGAGGCAGAGAAAAGAGACTAAGACACATGAAGCTAGAATTCTCTTTAGCCTTTAAAAGAAGGGAAGTAGATGGGGAAAGACAGTGATATGCTGAAAATTTGTATCCAGGTATAAGAGAAACACTTACAGTAGTGATACTTAAATACTTGGAATGATTAATTGGCTAATAAAATATGCAGATTGCTATAAGATCTGTGGTTGAAATGTTGTTTGTGATTCAAAGTCTTCTATATAAAAGCAGCTTAAAGATGATAAATAAAAAAGAACAGACTCTGAAGTTATTGTAAAGGAAAGATAAAGGCTAGTGTTCATATCTGAAAGTCTCTCAGTTGTGTCCAACTCTTGGTGACCCCCTGGACTGTAGCTCACTAGGCTCCTCTGTCCATGGAATTCTCCAGGCAGGAATACTGGAATGAGTTGCCATTACCTTCTCCAGGGAATCTTCCCAACCCAGGGATTGAAACCTGGGTATCCTGCACTGCAGGCAGATTTTTTTTAACTGTCTGAGCCACCAGGGAAGCCCAGTGTTCATATTTATGACAGTAAAAAAAATTTGATTTCAAGTTCCCAGTATAGAATTCTTTAGTTAATAGTAACTTAGAGTTACTATTATTGTTCTAAATGATTGATTGACTCTTGGACACTCCTGCTTAGCTTGGTTCTACCTCTTTAGGATCCTTCTGTATCTCCCCTGATAGTTGATGATAGGTGCAGTAGTGGCACTTACTTCAAATATTCATTCTTTTATGAAATTCCCTTGACACTGGCACAAAGCCATTAAAGTGTCTATTTATGTCTGCTGCTCTACCAAATGAAAACCTTACACAAGATTTCAGACCAATATTGCTTGAGGTAGGACAGCTGGATCTGAAAACATCCAGCAACACAATTTCTACTGAGCAAATGTCAGATAGCTCCCTTTAGAATAGTGGATACAGCTTTACATTACTGAAGAATTCTACCTAGGGTAGCAGAGATCTGTGCTTCTGCCAGAAGTATAACTACAGAAATAGAAATTCAATAACTGAATCTAGCAGCGATCCTTTGGTTGTTGCAAATGATTTCTTCCAGAGCATTTACCCTGAACTGTTGGCTCATTTTCATGGGTGGTGGGGCTGGGTGTCTCTGTTATCTTTTAGATCTTGCCAACTGGGGAAGCATTTACTTGTGAGTCAGTTTAAACCTTCAAACACACTGTTTCAGTGTTTTGTGGGAAGCTATCCTGTTAGTTAAACTCATAAATTATAAGGTGAATAGTACTCCAGAGTCTATATGCTATAACATCTCATGTTTCTGATATGGTTCTCTCCCCTTGCCTGGGCTGGTGGAATAAGCATGGATGCTCCACGGCAGAAACTCCCATAGGGTCTCTCCTGGGGAAAGAGGAAGTGGTCCTAAAAGTGATCATTGCAGAAATGTGGTGGCAGTGGCCGTTGGGATTGGTGGTACATAGAGATGAAGAATGGAGTCTGCTTCAGAAGAACTTCAAGTTGCCTTTAGGTTCATGTGCATTTGTTCAGATGTCTTTGCAGTTCTCAGTGCAACTTGTTTTGTGAAATATATTTGGTATTCAGTGTAGCTGTTTTCAGGTTTATTATGCAATATTCTGATTCTGATTCATAAAAATATTCCATTAAATGCAACCGCTCATGTAATTACTTTGCTTAATCTGCAGCATGCTTTAATTAATGTTGCACAGAATTCTGATTTAATCAATTAGATTTGATCTAGTATAACTTAGCTGTAAATACTTTTTATGATGCAGCAACCCCAAATAATTATTGGGAGCTAAGGTAATATATGACCCTACCTAAAATGAACAAGTTTCCTATGTTAGGAAAAGTAAATCATCATTTGAACTATAATTTTAGTGTTTAAAAAAAAATGAACTATAAAGAGTGGATTGTTCTATTTCCATTAATAGTCTATTAAAAACAATCTCATTGGGAGTGTTAGGACTTAAAAAATATGCTTATTTGCATCTATTCCCCAGCAAACTTGAGAACAAAATATTAAGCTCAAGGAAGATTCACCCCCATCCTTTAAAAAAATTTTTTGGGGGGAATGCCACGCAGTTTCTAGACCCGGGTTTGAACCTGGGCCACAGCACTGAAAGCCTGGACTCCCAACCACTAGGCCACCAGGGAACTCCCAAGATGCATCACTTTTGGGGTTTGTAAACAGACTCATTAACATCAATATCTCAGGTTGTTTGTTCACTGTCCTGGGTTGAGTTTTCTCTTCCCCCCAGAAAAGATACTTTGAAGTTCTAATTCCCCTAGTACTTCGGGCTGTGACCTTATTTGGAAATGTGGTCATTGCAGATAGAACTAGTTGAGATCATACTGAAGTAGGGTGGGTCCCCAATGGCTGGTGGCCTTATAAGAAGACCGCCATATGACGACAGAGACACACAGGGAGAAGGTCATGTGAGAGAAGCTGAGTTTGAAGTTAAGTACCTCAAGTAAGGAACACTAAAGATTCTAGCAACCCAGCAGAAACAAGGAAGAGGCCAGGGGGGATTCTCCTTCAGGTTTTAGAGGGTCACCTTGATTTTGGACTTTTAGCCACTTAGAACCCTGACACGACAGATTTCTGTGTTTTTTAAGCCACCCAACTTGTGGTGTTTTGTTATAGTATTTCTTAGGAACAAAAACACTCGCTAAAACTGAGTTGAGAGCTACAACCCAATATAACCAGGATTTGTTAAATTATTAACAAAAGCGGAGGATGGGGGGATATATCTTGCTAAACTATTAAAATTCAGTTGCTAAACTATTTAAAAATTTTTTTAATTTAAAGTTAACCATTTAAAAGTATTTTAAGCAAGTATAGACATAAGTATAACACTTTTTGTTCCCAGCACACCCTCCTCATACACACAGCACCTAGCAAATGCTTTGAATGTAAATTATCCAACAGTATGGAATTTTGAAGCTCAGTTTAAAAAGATTAAAAATGAAAATAGTCTATAAATATTAAAATATCCACTTATAGAACTTGAGCTGTAAAATATGTATAGTGCTCCTGAAATGTGAGAATAAGCATTGAGAAGAATTTACATGAGGTTCATCAAGGCAAAATTTCATCTTGAATCTATTTATGGATAATAAACTATATACCCAGCTAGTTTGTGGATTATTCAAATTCTATATTTTCTGTCACCCTTGTTTTGACTTTGAAAAAATTACTTTTAGCACCTACGCTATGTGAAGGGCAGGGATAAATAATAAAAATTTAAGTTCTAGGTATTAACTTGCTAACAGATCTTATTTCAGAGGGTATAGAAAAATTAGAATTAAAAAAAATATTTATTTATTTGGCTGTGCTGGGTCTTAGTTGCCACATGTGGGATTTAATTCCCTGACAAGGGATCAAACTTGTGACCTCTGCTTTGGTAGCGTGGCGTCTTAGCCACTGGACCAGCAGGGAAGTCCCTAGAAATTTAAAATACAGCGAAAAATGAATTTGGGGGATTATCTGTAAGTTCTTTTTTTCTCCCTGAATATTCAAGAGTTGACTGTGTTTGGTTGTCATAGGGGTGATAATGTTTGGAAAGGTATCAATGGACAAAGCACCTGGATCTGGACACAGGCAAAGGATCTAAACATAGGCAGCCAGCAGAACAGGGGCCACACAGCAGATTACCAGTCGAAAGGATAAGTTTCTTCAGGCATCCATGAAGGCCACCAGAGGCCTCCAGTTGATGGTGTGCATCTTTGCCAGATCCTTTGAGAAGCAGCCCCTTTGCATTCTTAGGTCTTTATAAGCCTTAGGGACTCCTGGTTGTGTCTGGACACTTTGTGTGTGTGAAAGCATTATTCTCTCAGTCATGTCCAACTCTGCAATCCCATGGACTGTAGCCCGCCAGGCTCCTATGTCTATGGAATCCTCCAGGCAAGAATACTGGAGTGTGTTGCCATTCCCTTCTCCAGGGGATCTTCCCGACCCAGGGATCAAACCCGGGTCTTCTGCATTGCAGACAGATTCTTCACACTTTGGCTTTTGCCTATTCTCTGGGTAGAAGTAAACAGTATAAAACTACCCCCAAATCTACATGATTTCTGAACATTTACTACCAGAAGGAATGAGTTGAAGTTTAAATTCCCGGGTGTAGTCATCTTTAGCAGGACTGAGCCCCAAACCTGCCTGAGATTCATTTCTACAATATATAACTGGGACTATAAGATAAAAAAGATAAATCAGTTTTGTAAAACATAGATAAAACTACTATTTCCTGGTTTTCTACTATAGTCTAGGTTCTATGCCAGGCATTCAACAGATAATCTTATTTAATATTAGATTTAATTTTGGTTATTTTTATTGAAATAATGTCTATTTTACAAACATCAAAAGATAGGATGGTGAGTAGTTTGAGAGTTTGTTTTTAAAAAATACTCTTCCTAACTATCACAGCATTGTTAATTGGTTATACTCCAATATAAAATAAAAAAGTTTTAAAAATCTTCCTTTTAAAAGGGATATACTTCATGATATTTTTCATAATTAAAGTCAAATAATATGACAAGTGAAAAGTGAAAGTGTTAGTTGCTCAGTCATGTCTGACTCTTTGAGACTCCATGGACTGCCACCTGCCAGGGTCCTCTATCCGTGGGACTTCCCAGGCAAGAATACTGGAGTGGGTAGCCATTCCCTTCTCCAGGGGTTCTGCCCCACCCAGGGTTCAAACCGTGTCTCCTGCATTGCAGGCAGATTCTTTACTGTATGAGCCACTAGGGAAGCCCTAATATAACAAGGCTTATATCAAAAATAGCAATCCCTTGCTCCATCCTCCTTATTTCCAGTTCCCTGTTATTAGTCCAATAATTCTTAATCATTAAAATTGCCTTCTAGTACTTACTTTATTATTTCTAAATAATATATGAATACTGATTTTTTTATTTTTTTGTTTGGTTTTAGCTCTTGTCTATTGACCTATTACAGCAGACAAGGATTTAACTCTGTACCCCCTCCTCTCACATACATTCACCTCTTTCTATCCTTCTCATATATTTTTTATCAGTTTTTGGTTAAATCAGTATTTAGAGCTGACATTTTAACTATATAAATATTATTTATAGCTAAGTGACACAGTAGGCTATGATTATATTTCTTCTCAATTGCTTCTTGTTTTTGGTTAGCTTGGTTTCTGTGCTTTCATTACTAAGTCACCCGTGAATTTTTGGATATAAGTGAAAATTGCCTCTGAGCATGTTTAAGTGTTCTGTTTCATATGTATCTTGGAAAACTTCCTCTGAAGTCTTTAGTTTTCCTTCTCTTATGCCAAGTTAATCGTTCTCTAAGCCTGGCACATGCTGTTACTGGAAAGTTTCCCTTCACCATTATCTTGATTTTTTTTTTAAATGGAGCAGCAAATCATAATTTTATTTATTTTTAAACTGAGGTATAATTAATTTACAATGTTGTATTAGTTTCAAATGTACATTAAAGTGATTCAGTTATATGTATATGTATTTTTCAGATTCTTTTGTTTTATATAATTTTGTTTATTTTTGTCTATGCTGGGTCTTTGTTGCTGTACACGGGCTTTCTCTAGTTGTGGAGAGCGGGGGCTGTTCTTCCTTAGGGTATGCTGGCTTCTCTTGTTGTGGAGCAGGGGTTCTAGGTGCGTGGGCTTCAGTAGTTGTGGCTCTGGGGCTCTAAGAGTGCACGCTCAAAATAGTTGTGCTGCATGGGCTTAGTTCTCCATGGAAGAATCTTTCTGGACCAGGGATTGAACTAGTGTTCCTTGCATTGGCAGGTGGATTCTTACCCACTGTGCCACCAGAAAAGTCCCTTTTTCAGATTCTTTATCTTGAGCTTTGTTTATTCTTTTTTATTTTTTAAAGCCAAATATAAATATTTATTAAGCAACCAAGCCCGAGGCATGGACGGTCAAATCACACAACTGTAGAGATTTTTTTTTTTTCATTCTTTTCTCCTATGTTGAATTTCCTATTTTCTAGGATTTTACATTTTTATCTTCATTTAGACCCTAACTTTGGTAGAGCGTATCCTTCAGGAGTTTTCAGAGAAAGATAACTAGGACTTCAGTTATATGAAAATGTCTGTATTCTACCCTCGCATTTCATTGATTGTTTTGCTGTGTATAGATTTCTTTTTTTTCTGCTTGGCATGTGGGATCTTAGTTCTCCAACCAGGTATCGAATCTGCAACCCCCTGCAGTGGAAGCACAGTCTTAACCACTGGACCGTCAAGGAAGGTGTGTTATAGATTTGTAGAATAGATTTTTTTTCTTCAAAAGTCTAAAGACATTTTTCAATCATCCAGCATCTGTGGTGCTGTTGAGAAGTTTCATGACACTCTGGTCCTTGTTTCTTTGCAAGCACTTCTTTTTCTCTCTGGAACTTTTAAGGCTCATCTCTTTATCTTGGTGCTCATGATGTGTTTTGATCAGCTAAATCCTCTGAGAGGATTTGCTTCTATCATGTACTTGGAACGTATAACCAGTCTGGGATTAATCAGAATTGAACGCTTGGCTAGAGGCCTATCAGACCATCTAGGTAGTCTGAATTTGGGTTCAGCCCTGGGTGAGGGCTGAACTGTGGTTCCACATACTCAGTGGCAATGTGTCCCCTCTCTACTTTTGTCAAAATCTGAAATAGTTAATTTGCCTTGGGGTCCATTGGTGGTAGTATGGGCATTTATTTACACTGAAGGATTAGCACTTTGGAATTCCAGAAGTTTGGTCAGAGGAGAATCTGCTACTAGATTTCCCACCTTGGACTCATGCTGGGCTTGGTTCTCTGTGACTACTCTCTAAACGCTGTGGAAATCAGAGTCTGCACTCAGCTGACCTGACAGATGTTCTCAGTGGACCCCTTACCTTTCTAGGATCCTGTCTTCACTCCAGGCCTGCCCTGAGGTTTCTTTACTTTTTGGTCTGATGTTTTAAAGATGATTTTTAAAAATTACATATTGTCCAGAAGTTTGAGTTATTTCCAACAGTACAGATACTTATCCTATCATATTCTTAGAAATGGAAATCTATATTACCTTTTTAAAAAACATTAAAAAATTTTTTGTAATAGTTGCTTTCCAATGTTGTGTTAGTTTCTGCTGTGCGGCAAAGTGAATCAGCCACACATATACATATATTAATACCTCCTCTTTTTTGGATTTCCTTCCTATTTAGGTCAACACAGCACTGAGTAGAGTTCCCTGTGCTATACAGCCATCAATGCTATTAGTTACCTATTTTATACATAGTAGGGTATATATGCCAACCCCAATTACCCAATCCATCCCACCCCACCCCCCTCTTGATATCACCATTTTAAACCACAATTTCCTCATTTGAAAAATAGGGATGACAGTAGTGTCTGAAAGTGAAAAGTCTTAGTCACTCAGCCTGTCTGACTGTGACCCCATGGACTGTAGCCCTCCAGGCTTCTCTTCCATGAAATTCTCCAGGCAAGAATACTGGATTGGGTAGCCTTTCCCTTCTCCAGGGGATCTTCCTGACCCAGGGATCAAACCCAGGTCTTCTGTATTGCAGGAGCTGGGATTGCAGATTCTGAGACACCAGGGAAGCCCAATAGTATTTGAGGAATTGGTGAGATTGCTAATAAGTGTAAAGCTCTTAACACTGTGTGGCTCCTCAATTAATGTTTACTCTATTTTTTTTTAAGTGGCATTCTTGAAGTCTGAACATAACTGCCCTTCCCTGCTACATCTTTATAGGTGTTTGGTGCACCAATGCCAGGGGGTGATATGAATAATCTGAGGTCTTAATAGGTTGTATATTTATGATATTAAGAAATATATTTCTTTCCATTCCAAAAATTTTCACTTTACATGAGAACCAAGTGGTAAAACATGATTAGTAGCCTAGATCTTAATTGAGAACAAGATTTATTGAAGTAGAATCCCCAATTTGTACACTTCTTGAGAAAAAAAATTAGAAAATATCCCCTCCCCACTTAAACAAATAAGACTCTAAATGGATAGAAAATGGATGTCTTCTCTTACAACAAAGTAGGCTATATATATATATATTTTAACTATTTTTTTGTATTGCCACAGAGAACGGTATTGCATGAGAAGGATTTTAAAGTCCACAGTTAGGTTCCCTCTCAGCAGTTGCCCTTCTCTGTAACAATATACACCCACTTCCAAATGAATCTTGCACAGAATCGGCTCTTTCTGGTGGTTGACCTGCCCCTTGGGGTGTCTTAGGGGCACTTCTTTAGTAGGTGCATTGTGATATTCTTCACAGCCAGCATGGTCTCTGTACAGGTGGGTTTGATGAGTGTCTCTGGGAGTAAAAAGCCAAAATGCCCAGTGTCACGTAGTTCAAAAGCAAACGTGTAGGGTATTCCGTTTTTGTAAGCCCAATCCATTGAGCTACCAGAACTCACATCTAAAAGTTAAAAAAAAAAAAAAAAAAAGTCAGCTTCACTAGAGTGTGTAATTTTCAAAGTGTATATAGCGTACTTGCTTACTAAGCTATACTAAATCTTTCCAATTAAATACCCTTTCAACAAGAGCAATTTAACCAGAGTTCCTTAACATCAAGCTCATGGAACTTATAAATCATACCTGCTATCATCATAAATCATCCTAGTCACTTTCAGTCTGGTTCTTGCCTCTGACATTTATGAAAACTTTGCTCTTGGAAGATCTAGTCTATGTAGTAATGCCTTTCCAGTACAATGACCTCAATTTCTCAGCCTCAACTTCAATATCATTTCTCTCCACCCTCACTTCATTCACCAAGAAACATATCCATATTGTGGGCTTTTTTCTTCTCTCTCAAGGTCTAGAATATTGAAATTCTGATCTCAGAAAACCTCATTTCTTCTACATCCCCTATGTTTTTCACTCCTGATGAACTTGTTATTTGCCTTTACTTATTACAGTTTCTAAGACTGCCCACAGGCTTCTTAGAATTTCATTGAACTCTCTAGCTGACTATGAATTACACCACTAAATTTCTCACTATACTCTTCTTTTCTAGCCTTTTTTTGCTTTTGATTTGCTAATCCTCAATCCCGAAGTCCAGTTTCTCTGTTTTAGATCTCAACAGGGAGATGGAGAAAATCTGTTGTAAATTCATTCATTCTGAAGTCTTTCTCCATTACCAAAAGGCACCAATTACAGGTGCCTTTTTCTAGACCTTCACTTACAGACCCTTTGTCATTCTCTTCTGGTCCTGCCCCTTACTTTATCACTGTCTCCACTCTCATCATGGGTAGTTAGCCCTGCAACCTCCTCTGCTTCAATCCCATTCTTCACTTTTCTCCTAGCTCAGGAAGAAATGCTGCTCATCTTTTACGTGCGACATTGTCTGATACCATTTTTTGTTGCCTTCTCTGGTAGCGAGAGGGTCCCTTCTCCAGGACCTTGTTTTGTTAATAGACCACCCTTTCTGTTGCATCCTCATTGACCAAAATGTCCCAGCCCTGCTTCCCTGGAGCACTTCCTTCTCAAGATCCCTATTATATACTATCTTCTTTTTCTTCTTTCTTTTGCTTTAGCTCTCAAAAGATAATCTATATATGTTGCTTCTACATCCTCAGCCACTTTCAATCTGGTTCTTGCCTCTACCAGACTATGAAGCCTTTGTTCTTGAAGGTCACCTATGACAGTGGGCCTAATCTCCTTTTTTGTTTTTTCCTTGCTCAGATCGCACTTTTAGCCTCTCAGCAGCATTTAACCTAGCTGATAATCCATTCTGGCAACTCTCTCCTTCTGGCTTCTGTGACCTTACACACTCCACCTTTCCAGCACAGAATTGAAAGCACACATTGTGGGCTTGGACTGTATCCAATCACAGCACCTTCTGGGATTCTCTGTGCCTAGTCTTCTTTTTGAAAAAGGGATCATAGTACCTACTGCATAGAGTTGTTGTGAAAATTAAAGCACTCGGGATACATCTGGTGTTACTGTTTAGTACCTTGAACCCCAAAGTGCCTAGTACGCAGTTTTTAGCATAACATGCTCTTAATAATTAACTCATAAATGAATAAATTTTCATAGAAGAATCTTTATATACTTTTCCCTGAAGTTTATATGATCCAGCCTAACATAACACCATTTTATTATTTAAAAATTTTCCCTCTCAAATGATACCACTTTTTGATGCCAGTTTTGCTAGGACAAGTTAGAGACAGAATTACATGATGATGACAATCAAATGACTCTGCTGTTTCCCAGGACCCCTTTGCTTCAGTTGGGGCCAGAAGGTAGGCTGTGGCTTCCTTGTCCCTCTGGGTTAGAGTCACTGGAACTGCAAATAGTAGCCATAGTAGCCAAAGTCAGAGACAATATTTGCCAACTCTTACATCATGGTGATATGACAGCCTCATTTCTATGGTAACAGGTTGCTCTCAGTAAATAGAATACTATGACTGTGCCTTAATACCAAGCTGAAAGGTGAACTGTGAGTAAGGCTTTTTAAAAATTAATGTTTTTAGATTTTTAATATATATTCTATTGGCATTAACTGGTAATGTGATTTTTAAAAATACTATATTTCCCCTTTCAAAGTGGCTCTTTTAAAAGACAGGCATAGAAAGGTCAGCATTAGACCAACAATCATTAACTTAAAAAAAATTTCTGATACTTAAGATATCACCATTACCAGGATAAACTTATAAACAATGTTAATTAACAAGCCAAGCATTTCTTCTGAAAGCTGAAGAAAGTGATTGGTTAGAAATATATAATGGGTAAATTAAAGAAATTGAGAAATTTGCTACCTCATTGAAAAGTATAATTGAATGTCAATATCTGTACATACACATATAATGTACAATATGATCCACTATATGATCACGGTGAGCTTCTAGAATGACACTAGATATTCAGGAATATATGCTTTCTCACTAGATTTTGCAAGTCATATAGTCAATGAATTTTATTTTTAAATTTATTTTTGGCTGCACTGGGTCTTCGTCGTTGTGCGTGGGCTTTCTCTAGTTGTGGAGAGTGGAATCTTCTCTTGTGGTGTGTGGACTTCTCATTGTGGTGGCATCTCTTGTTGTAGCTCCCAGGCTCTAGGTGCTCAGGCTTCAGTAGCTGTGACACATGGCCTAGTTGCCCCAAGGCATTTGGGATCTTCCTGGACCAGGGATTAAACCTGTGTCCCTTGCATCGGCAGGCAGATTTTTAACCACTGGGTCACCAGAGAAGTCTGTTAATGAACTGCAGAGTTTGAAAGACTATGGGAAATGACCTAGTCCCATTCCTCATGCATCAGTTGTGCAAACTGAAGCCCGGGATTATCGCCTTTGCCAGGATTCCATCTAACTAGTGGCAGAATTAAGACTAGAATCCATGTCTCCTAGTTCTATATATGTCCAAGTTATGTCCATACACTGGAAAGAACTTGTTACTCTTTATTTCATATGAAATAGGAGATACTTTAATTACCGTTCAAGAGGAAATACAGTTGACGGTGTTATGTAAGAAACAGAATGTCATAAGAAGAATGGCGAAGGAAAGGGATAAAAAGGAAGCTCTTTCAGAGCTGAAACATTACTTCACTTTCTTCTCAAGGCCCATTACCATTTCACAGGAGTTACAACTGCGTAAGGAGCCCATTTGGGTACTTAGTACTGTCATAAGATCTCAGTTCAACTCTGGAGTCTTTATTACCTGCTTACCATATTCTCTGCATAGGATTTATTTGAATCGGGACAGTGATTTCTGTCAAGCAGCGTAAAACTAGTCAGACATGAACTTCCATCTTCCTTGGCTAATCTGGTAGTCAAAAATTTCATTTTGGGGAGTGGGGAACTTATTTTCTCTTTTCTTTGAAAAGGGAAGTCATTACACGGGATATTGGTTCACGAGATGATTCCAACACAGTATCCAGGGGAAACTCACACAGCGTGCTGGAGGCAGGCCCGTGTCGGTACTGGACCCCGTGAACCGACCGAAGCGCATTCACAGCCTGATATGCCGCAGACTCCTGTTCATGTAAATGGAGAAATTATATCACATACATCATTGCACTGAAACCTTTAGAAACACTGACATGTTGTCTGAGTGTTATCAGGACTCAATTTAGAGAACACTGGGCACACTGATGAAGAACTGTATTTAATGGTAATGTTGTTGTTCTTTGTTGCATATTGTATTTTGCAATATGTTTGAGAGCACACTATTTGCCTTGATTCATTTCTACAGTGAGCCACTGATCAGTAATATTTCCATATATAGACAAGGAAAGGAAGGCTCATCAAGGTTCAGTGGTCAGACTGGGGTCACCCTGCACGGAATGGCTGGGTTGAAATAGAGACATCTTCTGAGACTGATTTAGTGTTCTGCCCTCTTCACTTTGAACTCATTCAGAGACACCATGTCTATAAATTACAAAATGCCTGACAGGGCAGAGCTCATGTCAGTCTTACTCATAGCTACATATACACCATTTAGCAACTTGGCTGTATATAACAGATGCTTAACCACTATTTTTAAGAGAAATTTAAAAAAATAGATTATTTCAATTTTAATTAAAATTTTTTTTGGCCACACAGCATGAGCGATCTTAGTTCCCTGACCAGGGATGGAATCTGCACCCCCTGCAGGGAAAGCATGGAGTCTTTGCCACTGCACCATGAGGGAAGTCCCCTTAATCACTGTTTCTTGCATGTATGTTGAATAAGCATAGATCTGCAAGAGTATCAAGATAACCTGACGGATCCCTAAGTACATTCTTCAGTGGCTAGGTTCAAGGTAGTTAAAACCCATTTGAATCAGTTCCCAAACCCTTTAATTCAGGAGGAGTGACTCCTCTTGCTCTGTGTATTCATCCTTCGTGGGAATGGAAACACTTTCAGAAAGCTTCCTGACTTCTTAGGTTACACACTGCTCCGGCAGAGCTCAGCCAGGTGTGGCTAAGATGTAGAAACTCTAAGGCGGAACTTCCTACCTATGCCAAAAAGCAGGAAAAATAAATCCCATCAAAATACCTAAAGGTGAATATCCTAAGATGAACTCAAATGATAAAGACTTCCCTGTGAAAACGTTTTCAAATGGTGTGAAAGGACTAGTTTCAACAAGGAGTTAGAGACGTATTGAGTGACCAATGAGGGGAAAAGAAGTATGCTGAAACTGGTATATGACTCTTCCATTTCCACTGGCCTGTGAATAATTTAATCCAGCAGGTTGAAGCACTCTGGGCAACGCGGTGTTGTATGTTGGACCCAGCTTCAGCCTGCTGTTCTCACTTACCTTTGGTTTGCAGAGAGCAGCATTTGCAGCAAATGCTACACGGGGTGGCTATTTAGGGACCAAGCAGTAGGACCTGACAAACATTTATTATTGACCTCCCTGATGACGACATTCTCCTCGCTGAAGCCAACAGAATAGGAATGTAAACACCATAATGAGGTATCTTTATGGAGAATGTGCTAAGACTTTTAACATCTTCTCCAATGGCCTCAGAAATATTCCATGGCATGGGCAGATATTTCTACATTTAGAAGATTACTGCATTCTGATAAGAGGAGACCTTTGTTCCTTATTATTTAAGATGACTAAACCCAAGGGGGAAAAAAAATCTATTGAGAAAAAAAGAAAGATAACCACTCTGCCTGTTTTCACAAAACATAATTTTAGCCTTTTGTGATCACTGGACTTCTGCGACTGGGGTGTATGTTGATAAGAGGTTTAGGCACGTTCCTTCCACAAAGAGTGAAACTTCATCAAATTTTCTAAGAATTGTTTTCCAGGGTGGCATCTATTTAGATGAGTTTAAGTGATTCTTTCTTTCTCTATTGCTTTTTTCCCCCCAGTTGTTCAGAAGGACCCAGGCCTCCTTTATTGGATCTCGGCTAAGTAAGGAGTATATTTTTTCTTTAAATATTTTTACATATAAAGCAAGTTCAGGGACTTCTCTAGCAATCCAGTGGTTAAGACTCCATGCTCCCAGTGCAGAGGATACAGGTTAAGGAACTAAGATCCCACGTATCACGTGCTGTGGCATAGCATGGCCACAAAAATAATAATAATCATTTTTTAAAAGTTAAAAAAAAGCAACTTCATGACCTAAATATGTTAGCAGAACCACAGACTCCTACATATTGATGGAATGCTTTTGAACAAGTTGAACAGAATTTAATGGTTTCTGCTTAACATTCACAGACTATCTAGTTTCTGAGAACTGTAATCTTGGTTTTAGCGATTTAGCTTATCTGCAACTCACTAACAGGATTTCTCAATAGGGTTACTACTGACAGTTTGGACTGAATTGCTCTTTGCTGTGGAAGGCTGTCCTGTGTAATGTAGGATATTTCATAGCATCCTTGGCCTCTGCCCACTAAATGCCAGTAACATCTTCCACCCCTGTGGTGGCAATCAAAAAAATGTCCCTAACATTGTCCAGTGTCCCTTGGGAGGAAAGTTCATCACTGGCTGTGAACCACTGATCCAATTTTCATACCATACCCTCTAATCCAAGACAAAAAGAAAGTAATTTAACTGCTGGTGGGAAAATAAGTTCAAAATATGGAGACCATCCTCATGTGATAGTTTTAATACATTGAATATTCCATATAATCAGTTGTGAGGATACAAACAGATGCTGTGCCCAATTTAGAAAGGGATGAACAATTGCCTATAGAGACATTGCAGTACAAGGTGCTAGGCTGCCAGATCACTAACACTGAAAATGAAAAGCGTCTTTGATCCACCAAGGAGCTGAAGAATAGCACCATCTAGCATCACTCCCACCTTTACAGTATTTCTCAAGAGAGAGAATTTGCTCAGAATTCTTGCATGAAATGCTAAGAACAGAGTTCCTCTTTTGGATAGGAAACAAGCCTTCCCCAGACCACCTTCTGACCGCCTCATGTTCCTCATTCCTCCTAGGTCCTGGACATCTAGATCAGGAATTCCTGCAACCCCAAGCAATAGATGCAGGATTTGGAGATTGAGGTATAGGAAGAAAGGGGATGCTTTTATATATATATATAAAAAAAAAAACCTTAAGTGTAACATACCTACAGAAGTGTATACAAATTAAGTTTATAGCTTGATAAAGGATCACAAGTTGCACACACTCATCCAGTAACCAGCATCCAGACAAAGAACAGAACATCAACAGTAACCCAAAGCCTGCCTATGCCCCCTCCCAATCCCTTCTCCCTCCCTGTTCCTTACTTGTAACACTATCTACTAGCTTGGCCTGACTTTGAACTTCATAGGCCTCTAGATGCTATAGACTCTGAACCAGACGCACTTTACAAGGAATTAATTCCTGTAGTGGATAGCTTGTTGGGTTTCTGAGATGCGGCGAGGAAGGAACTCTGCTCTTTCACTTTCAAGTAATCTCATGCTTGAAAAGCTGTTCATTCTAAGCACCAACTTGTCAGATACATGCCCAGAGACTTACTAGCATTAAGCAAATAGCGCCTATAAATTAAAACTTGCTTTTAATGAATGAGAGTCAGACCATAATTTATGAACAATTATTTACTCAATAAAATTAATTACACCCCTGCATATGTGACTGAAGCTGTAATATAAATCAAATCCATCCTGACATTTTCCAAATAACATGTGGTAAGAAAGTAGTTTGGAAATGATAGCATTTTGAGAAGCAGTGTAGCACAGTGGTTAAAAGCAACAACATTGGAGCTAGATTTGGAGTGAATCCTGGGTATGACAGTGAGTAGCTGTGTGTTCTTATTTTAATTATTTAGTATGTTTAGGTTTCAGTTTCCTCATCTGTAAAATGAGGATAATAACAGTTACTGTATATGATTAAGAAAGATAAATGGCATTATGTATATATGTCATTTATCTTTCTTAATCATATACAGTAACATATATATACCATATACTATACTATATATACTATAGTATATACACTATATATACTACTATATATAACTATATTATATATATTAAATATTATAACATATATATAACTATATATACTATATATTATACTATTATTATATATATATAACTATATATATATATACACACAATGCTTATTGCATCATTACATAGGACCATCTTAGCATTAGAAAAGCATGAAGCCCAACATACATATCCAGCTTCAAGTACTTACCACACAGCTAAAATTGGGGATTGTTGTGTACTTGTAAGAATATGGATACAGCAACATCTGAGCATATGCGTGAAAAGATAGGTAAGCTGTGATGTGCTTCCTGTGTTTCCGGAGGAAGTTAGCTACAGCTTTCACTTCCGGCTCAGATTCTGGGAAAGGTCCACAGTACGTATCATCACATGGGTGCATAGAAGCTCCTTCATCTGCAAGTTAGAAAAGAAGATGGGGTGTAGGTACGGGCAGGCAAGAAGCAAGAAACGCCAATAGGCATTATTAAACTGATTCTTCTGTTGTTTCTGTAAACACACGATATTATTAAGCAATTAATCTAACTTGTCATTTACTGAAATTAATACTGAAAACTCCAAGGTGGTTCAGGCCTCCATGTATAATGAGTGGGTAGCCTGAATAGGATCTGGGTGCTGCTTGTTTAGCTAAGCCTGCATAAACCACCCTAAAGGGAGGGCTCCAACAGTTGGAGAACTAATTCTGTATGATCCTCCCAGAGCAGGTAAGGCCTCTTGTTTATATACTCCATGACACTTGCACTTTCCCACCATAACACTCAACCCACTTGTCATAAGTGTCAATAGTTTACTCATTTAACATGCAGTCAGTATTTACACTGACCTGGGTGCCTAGGATACACTGGAAAACACACAGGAAGAAATCCCTGCTATAACAGAACCCGCATTCAATCTGGATTCTTTGTTAGACTCTAATGCTCTGTGAAGGCAGGGACTGTGTCTGTCTTTTTGGGCACCTGACAACTAGAGCAATAATATGGCAAGTGTTCAACAAATAGTTGTTGAATAAGTAAATGTCAGATCAAAAGAAAAGGCTCGACATCTGTACAGATGTCTGGTAAGATACAAATATTGATATATTAAGAACAGGGTGGCAAGACAGAAATAATTCCACAGAACATGCCAATTTCTATTATATTTTTAGATCAACTATAGTCAGACTGGTTTTATAAAACCCAAGAGACCTCTCCACTTATCTCGAGGGTCAGTTCAGTTAAGAAATCCTCAAAAGTAAATGTTAATAATTTTGAAATTAAAAAATTATGCAAGTCCATGAAGGAGAGGGAGGAAAATAAGATTTACTGTAATAATCACGAAGGATGAAGGTTCCAAGAAATTTTGGAAATAATGGCATTTTCCATAGTGATTTGCCATTCTGAGTCCTTGCTATCTCTCCTATACCCCTGGAACACTGTAACTCTTTCTATAAACAAATGGAAAATGTTTGGTAGGTCTATGACATAGTCTAGCACTACTGAAAATGAAAAAAATAACACCAGGCTAATTCTTGAGGACATTATGTCTCATTTATGCTGAAGGAAAGTCAGGACGGGGAATTTAAAGCAATTGTGGTTTTCCTCCTTTGAGTCTAAGTTTAGACTCAAAGCCTCAAAAGCAAGTGGGATATGGATGGAAGTCAGAACTTAATATAAAAACTATAGCTAATGCTCCAAAAGGAACAGAAAAAACTAGACCTTTGAGCAACACTGATGTAAAGGGGAGATCACAAACTGAGCAACTACTTCCAGAGGGAGCAGAAGTAATGAGCTAGAGGAACAGGAGCTCACAACAATCCTAATAAATATTCTCAAGGGCATATGGGAGGGCACTGGAAACATTAAACAGGGGCAAGAAGTTATAAAAAAGAACCAATAAGATATATTGGAAAAAACTTAACTCATGGGTCGCATGAATTACAATCAATGTTTGAATTGATGAGATGGAGTGGATTTTGAAACATTCCCAGAGGCATTGAGACGGGACAAAGAATTGAAAAAATGAAACAAAAAAATTAAAGGACATGAAAAATAGAATAATTGCCAACATCTGATTCGTAGGGCTTCTAAAAGAAAAAAAATCAAGTTAAATATTTGAAGAAATGCTAATTGAAATTTTGCCATGATTAAAGGTTAAATGAGCTTATTGTGTACCAACATGACAGAGAAAAGGGAAAATATCAACATGATGCAGCAAAGTGAAATTTAGGAACAAGGAATCAATTTCAGAGAGAAAGCAGTCGACCATCTATAGAGGAGTGAAATTAGATTAACATCTGACATTTTAAATAGCAGCACTTGTTCAGTCACTAAGTTGTGTTCCAACTCTCTTCAGTCCCATGGACTGCAGCAAGCCAGGCTTCCCTGTCCTTCACGATCTCCCAGAGTTTGCTCAAACTCATGTCCATTGAGTCAGTGATGCCATCCAACAATCTCATCCTCTGTCGTCCCCTTCTCCTCCTGCCCTCAGTCTTTCCCAGCATCAGGGTCTTTTCCAATGAGTCGGCTCTTCACATCAGGTGGCCAAAGTATTGGAGCTTCAGCATCAGGCATTCCAGTAAATATTCAGGGTTGGTTTCCTTTAGGATTGACTGGTTTAATCTCCTTGCAGTCCAAGGGACTCTCAAGAGTCTTCACCACCACCAGAATTCGAAACCATCAGTTCTTCAGTGCTCAGCTCACCTGACATTTTAAATAGCAACACTAGAATAATATTTGCAAAGGATCTTTGAAACAGGAAATTTGAGTCTAGACTTATAGCTGAATTCATTGAAATGTGAGAGTGAAATAAAGATGTCATAGTTATTGGCATATTTTCATTGTTTATTTTTTCATTTTCGGTGTGTCCTTTTTTCACTTACAGTTTTTAAATTTCATATATTACACAATTTTAAAGTTTTAAAAAGATTTTAGTTGTCATGAATTTTGTCAGATTGCTTACTAAGATTGCTATTGTTGATACTTTCACAAACAGTGGTGAAGAGCACCATCTCTTTTTAGTCTCTGCCAACAATACCCTGAAAGTGCATCACTTTTTGATTTTTGCCCATTTGATGGCAAAATTTACTTTGCCTTCCTTACTACAAGTATGTTTGAACATTGATTTATATGTTGATTTTGGATAGAACATGCCTCTGAATAGGTTAATCTTGTCTTTAGCTCATATTATTCTCTGTTGGACTGTTTATCTCTTTTTAGTTTGTTGGTTTAGTTGCTAAGTTGTTTCCAACTCTTGAAACCCCGTGGACCATAGCCCACCGGGTTCCCCTGTCCATGGGATTTCCCAGGCAAGAATATTGGTGTGGGTGGCCATTCCCTTCTCCAGAGGATCTTCCCGACCCAGGGAGCAAACCTGTGTCTCCTGCATTGGCAGTGGGGGAATGAGCCACAAGCGAAGCCCTACTCATGTATAAAAGAGCTTTGTATAGATGTTTGTCATCTGCATTGCATTTTATCCTCATGTTTATATTTTTCAATTGTTTATGATAGCTTTTATAATTTTAGACATCTTAAATTTTATATAATTACTACGTCTTTTCAATGACTTTTGGGTTTCCTGTCTTGGTTAAGAATTTTTTCCTATTCTGAGGGATTATAGCTTGTATATAGGTTTTCTTCTAAGAATGTTATCGTTTTAAAAAGAAATAGTTTTATTTATTTTTGGCTGTGCTGGGTCTTTGGTGCTGAGTAAGCTTTTCTCTAGTTGCAATGTGTGGGTTTCTCATTGCTATGGCTTCTCTTGTTGCAGAGCACGGGCTCTAGGGTGTGTGGGCTTCAGTAGTTACGGCATGTGTGCTCAGTAGTTGCAGCTCCTGGGCTCTAGAGCACAGGCTCAATAGTTGTGGCGCATGGGCTTAGTTGCTCAACAGCATGTGGGCTTTTCCCGTGTCAGGGATCAAACCTGTGTCTCCTGCATTGGCAGATGGATTCTTTGCCACTGAGCTACCAGGGAAACCTCAGAATGTTATCATTTTCTTTTATTTTTTTTTCCATCTAAGTCTTTAATCCTTTTGGATTTATTCTTATACATATGTAATATACAACTTTATCTTCAGTTTTTCTATATTGATAGACAATTCATTCAGCATAATTTATTAAATATTCTACCATTTTCCCACTGAATTGAAATACCACTTTGGTCATATATTAAAATCTCTTACATTTGTTGATATATTCCTGGATTCTCTGTTCTGCTGTTCTATTAGTCTCTTTCCATATTGTCACCCTATCAGTCTATAGCAGCATAAGATATGTGCTGATATCAGACCAGAGAAGTTCCCCTTACTGTTATTCTTTTGTTCAGTTTTATTGGCTTTCTAGGGTCTATTTACTTTTCTGTATAGATTTTATGATCATTTTATCAGTCCCCCAAAACATAAAACAAATGAAAACCCTGTTGAGATTCTAATTGAAATTGAATTAAATTTATACTGATTTTTTGAGGATATTATTATACTGAGTCACCCAATCCAAGGACATGTTACACCATTCCATTTGCTCAGATGGTATTTTATGTTCATCACCAATATTTTATCACTCTTTTCTTCAGTATATCTTCTTTATTGTTGTTATTATTGTGAATTGATAACTATTTCTTTTTTAAAAATTTTACACAATTTTAATGGCTACCTTTCATTTACAGTTATTATTAAATATTGCTATATTCCCCATGTTGTACAGGATATTGCTGTATTTATCTTACACTTAATGGTTTGTACCTTCCATTCCCCCATCCCATAATTGCCCCTCCACCCTCCTCCTAGTAACTATGCTTGTTCTCTATATCTGTGAGTCTGCTTCTATTTTTGTTATACTCACTAGTTTGTTGTATTTTTATTTTCCACATGTAAGTGGTATCACTCAGTATTCCTACTTCTGTCTGACTTATTTCACTTAGCATAATGCCCTCTAAGTCTATCCATGTTGCTGCAAATGACAAAATTTCTTTATTTTTATGACTGAGCAGTATTCCAGTGTATATGTATATCACATCTTCATCCATTCATCTGTTGATGGACACTTACATTGCTTCCATATTTTGGCAGTTATAAATAATGCTGCTCTGAACATTGGCATGCATTCCTTCTTGAATAAGTATTTTTTGTTTTTGATATGTACCCAGGAGTGAAATTGCTGGGTCATATGGTAATACTGTTTTTAGTTTTTTGAGAAACCATACTGTTTTCCCTAGTGGCTACCATTGGTAACTATTTTCCAAATGGTCCTCTTAGAGTGTGGTGGTAGAAGTCACTTCATGATACCATGAGAATTCCTCCCATTCTCCCCCTTCCTGTCCTCTACCAGATCCATCAGATCTAACTGGGAATTAGTTGTCCAAACCATCTCTTTTAAACTTCATTTTGGAGGCTTGTGTGCTGTCAAAATAAAAAAATGTGGCCCATTAAACAAATTTTATATTAAACATATATGTTATTTACATATATAAACAGTGTTCTGATAACTGTATCCTTAGATAATATCATATTTGGGATAATGAGTGACAGCTCAACTGACATTTCTTTAGAAAATCAGACCCTCTTCTAAATAATATTCTAAGTTGCTAAAGATAAATTGCTGCTTTGTTCAAACTTTCAAGAAAGAACGCACGTAATTCTTTAGTATTCTCATTTTCCATCCTTTCTATAGATTGTAAAGTAGTTCTAAGACATTCCCGAATCTGTAGAGCCTAGAGATCTACTTGTTTTTCAGCTAACAGTGGGTAAGGATTGCCATCGTCTATCCTTTATAGGGTAAGAAAAACCAAATAATGATTTTCTTTTTCAAGACTGAGTAGCAAGAGGGATAAATATTTGGACTGAAAACAGAGCCAGTGCTATTATTCCTTTCTGGAGTGGGGAGCATTTAGGGCTATAGATCGAGATGAGAGTGGCGAGTGTCTTGTATTCCTGGCTATATGGCCACAGGGAGACACTATTCTTGATTTCAGGCACTTGCTTTCCCACACCATCCTCATTAAATCTTCTCTGGGTAGATCTGAGGTTTTTGTAACATCGCTTACTAACATAGCTGGTACAGATCTAACATAGGATGGGAAGAACAGCAGGGTTTGGAATATAGAATAATTCTACAGATGACTAAGTCTGGCTGGAAATTCAGTTGCATGTATGGTGTGCATGCGTGAGTCACTCAGTCACGTCCGACTCTTTGTGATTCCCACGGACTGTAGCCCACCAGGCTCCTCTGTCCATGGAATTCTCCAGGCAAGAGTACTGGAGTGGATTGCCATTCCTTTCTCCATAGGAACTTCCCAACCCAGGGATCGAACCCTGGTCTCCTGCATCAAGGGCAGATGCTTTACCATTTGAGCTACAGGAAGCCCTAATGTATGGTGTACCATAGTTATTTATTTTTATAGACTCTTCCCCTTCCTTAGAGGGTGAACTCCTCTAGGACAGAAGTCGTGCCTTATTATTCCCAGTACTTAGCAAAGTGGACACCTTTGCTCCGCTCTAAGTGTTGTTCAATGAATAAGCTGAGCTGACCCTGCTCAGGGGAGGTGCTTGTACCTTGGACTATTTCACTGAATCTAGGTTTTTGCTTAGACAACACCAGTTCATCTCCACGGAAGGCTGAGGACTCAACAGGGCAACACCACCACCCACCACCAACAAACTACCTTCAAAAAGCCTGGTGGTCCATGAGAACATTCTGTTACCTAAGCATTCCTTGAATAATTTCAAATCCGAAATTCTGAGCTTTCCCAAGATTATACCTTAATAAATGTTTAGCAAGGAAATGAGATACTTCAAAACTTCTTCTCTATGGTGATGAACCCCAGTTGTTTATGCACGTAGATGCAAATCCTCCCTTGCCCCTAACACAAGCTATCCCTAGTGATAGCTTCATGAGTGAGCTTTTAACAGGTCATAGCCAAAAAGGGCCATTAAATTTCCTCTTAGACTGTATAAAAGCTGTGACAGTGTGCTGATGATGTTTCTTTCAGAGGATGGACGGAGAGATATGTGTAACTGGACGGGAGTGTTTACAACAGGAAGACTTTTTTTTCTTTTTTCCTTTAGCCACAGACTTTATTGTTTGAATATTTGCAACTGTTATTCTATACACAAATGTTACTTTCATATAAAACTCTGTATTCCGTATTGCTCAGTCACTTCACTCTCCATTTTATGACACATTTCCATCAATAACTATTTCCTCAAGGAACGTGCAGAGAGCAGAGGGGTGTGGAGGATGGATGGGGCCAGAAAAGGTATAGGCTGACCAGCAAAGCAGGAAAAGGGTCCATGGCTTAAGAAGGACCAGGTGATCCTTCAGGAGACCAGAAGCCTTACCTGGCTTCTCACAGAGTGAAATATTCTCCTCCCTTGGCTTTTGATACACTCTCCTCTTTTTTCCCATCTCTACTATTATATTTTTTCATTTATTATTTTTACTGGAGTATAATTGTTTTATAATGTTGTGTTGGTTTCTGCTATACAAACAGCATGAATCAGCTATGTGTATACATATATCCCCTCCCTGTTGAACCTCTCTCCCCCTCCCCCCCCCATTCTCCTCTTATATTTTTCTTCCAACAACTGTATTATTTCCTTCTCAGCCCTCTTTATGGGCTTCTCTTCCTCTTTTAGTCCCTTAAAAGAAGAGTACTCAGTTGTTCTGCACTTAGTCCATTTTCTTCAATAATCTCTCTTCAATGACTATGACTTCTTCAACTACTATTTATGTATTGATAGTTTCATTCATTGGAGAAGGCAATGGCACCCCACTCCAGTACTCTTGCCTGGAAAATCCCATGGACGGAGGAGCCTGGTAGGCTACAGTCCATGGGGTCACTAAGAGTCGGACACGACTGAGCGACTTTACTTTCACTTTTCCCTTTCATGCACTGGAGAAGGAAATGGCAACCCGCTCCAGTATCTTGCCTGGAGAATCCCAGGGACGGGGGAGCCTGGTGGGCTGCCGTCTATGGGGTCGCACAGAGTCGGACACGACTGAAGCGACTTAGCAGCAGCAGCAGCAGCAGTTTCATTCATTCAATGAGTATTTACCATGCACCTCAAACTAGGATGGATCAATGAACAAAATAAAATTTTCTGCCATATAGAATTTACATTTTAATGGTGGCAGTGATGTTGATGGGGAGATGAACAACACAGTGAATAAGTAATTGCACTGTGTAGTAGAAGAGTGCTGTGGAACAGAGAAAAGGCAGAGGAGTAAAAGAAAGATCGGGAATTCTGGGGAAGTGAGTTGCAATTACAAAGATGGCATTGAGAGTTATTCTTAGTAGCTGAATTTGAGCATACTTGCAGAACACAGGTAGTCAGCCATTGCACCTGGAGAAGAGTGTTTTGGGCAGAGGTAACAGCCAACGCGATGGCTCCACAGCAGGCCTGGTGTGTGCCTAGCCAACGTGGATGGAGCCAATGTTGAGGGTGGGGTAGAAATTGATGAGATCAGACAATCAATGGGGGCCCAGGTCATGTGAAGCTTTTTTTTTTTAATTTGATTTTTATATTGGAGTATAGTTGCTTTACAACATTGTGTTAGTTTCTGCTGTGCAGCAAAGTGAATCAGCTATACGTATACATATAACCCCTCTTCCTTGGATTTCCTTCCCATTTAGGTCATCTCAGAGCACTGAGTAGGGTTCCCTGTGCTATACACTGGGTTCTCATTAGTTACCTGTTTTATACACAGTAGTGTATATATGTCAATCCCAATCTCCCAACCATACCCTCTCTTTGGTACCTATATGTTAGAGTCTGTGTCTCTTTCTGCTTTGCAAGTAAGTCAGAAGAAGAAAAACAGATATTGTATATTAATACATATATGTGGAATCTAGAAAAATGGTATATGTGTGTGTCTTAATTGCTCATTTGTGTCCGACTCTTACCTCCGAAAAATAGACTGAAAAAATGACCAGGAAACCAGTGAGTTAGGAAGAGAGTTTTATATTATGGAGATCAAGTGAAGCTAAATGTTTTCGAAAATAAAGCATAATTCACTGGGTCAAAGCAGCTTAGAAACCAAGTTGAGATCGAGACGTGACCATTGGATTTAGCAATGTGGGATTTGATTAGAGTATAATACTATGTGTAGTGAGTTTATATAGTATAATATTATGTGTAGGGACTAGGAGAGGATGAGACTCTGCTGAAAAGGAACAAAGACATGGGGCAGTAGCTGGTGGAAGAAGGGGAAACAGAGGATTTTTTCAGATGAGAGGAACAGTGGCATGCTTTCATGCTGACGGGGGAAAGCCCAGTAGAGAACCAAACACACACACCACCCAACCAGCCAAACAGACAAAAGAACAACAGAGATGGGAAAATTCCTGGAGCAATATTCTTGAGTAGGAAAGATCTAGTTCAAGTCAATGACTTGAATCTCTATCTTGAGCTTTCTGCACATCTCCACCGGCTTGTCTCAGAGGCACTGGAAGCTCAAGCTGTCCTTAGATGAAATCATCTCTGTCTTTCCTACCCACCAAAGTGACCTTTTGCAATGTTTCTTAATCTATATTTCCCTAATTCATTGAGTGGCCCAAGTCAGAAACTTAGATGGAGAGACTGAAAGTTGCCCTCTCCCTAATCCCTCCATCCTATTGGAGAGTAAATTCAGTCAATCCCATCTGCTCTATCTCTATGTGACTCCTACCAGCAAAGTGCAGACCCTCAGCATTATTCCCCTGCATTACCACAATAGTTCATTGCCTTCTGTCTGGCTTGCCTTGAATTCAGCCTTCTCAACAATGTCATTATAATCTTCTGAAAATTTAAAACTGATCTTATTGCTCTGCTGCTTAAAAACACTTCAGTGGCTGCCTTCTAGATAAAGTTCTAAAGTCTTTGCATGGGTGCTAAGTCACTTCAGTCGTGTCTGACTCTATGCACCCCCATGGACCATAGCCTGCCAGACTCCTCTGTCCATAGGATTCTCCAGGCAAGAATACTGGAGTGGGTTGCCATGCCCTTCTCCAGGGGATCTTTGCAACCCAGGGATGGAACCTGCATCTCTTACGTCTCCTGCATTGGCAGGCGGGTTCTTTACCACTAGCACCACCTGGGAGGTCTTTACTATGGCTTAAAGGCCATAGAGGTAGTGTGGTCAAAGTGTCTGAAAATAGTAGTGGCAGGTATTACAGTTCATCTCGTTTGTGTGTTTTTCTGTCTTTAAAAAAAAATAATTTATGGGACTTGCCTGGGAGTCCTGTGGTTAAGACTCAGCACTTGCAATGCAGGGGGCATGGATTCAATCCCTGGATGGGGAACTAAGATCCCATATGCTGAGAGGCACGGCCAAAAATAAAAAACCAAAACCCAATTGGTGATTTTTCTCCTGTTGCTATACAGAGAGCACTGTGATTGGTATTTAACCGTTTACCAGATAATGTCACAAACCTTCTGTAGTTCTATAATAGTTTCAAGGTTACATAGTTTCTCCCTTTTTTGGAATTCAGAATGTCAGAGGGTTATGCTTTCTCCCTCTGACCAGATGCCTATGGGATAAGGCCCTTCATGATCTATTTTGTTGATTTGCGTGAAATTTTAGCTTCTACCAGTCTGTCTTAAACATTCTACTTATACTTTTAATACACTACACTCTTTCTACACTCTTCACTACACTATTGGTAATTTTCCTGATATTCCACACACCTTTGTCTTTATGACTTTGCACATGCTGTTCCCTTGTCTGATGCATCTCTTTTCTTCCCAGTCTGATTTTACTTGTTCTTCAGACACCACTTCTTCTCAGCATCTCTTCCAGTGGCCCCCAGGGTGGGTTAGGTGCCTGTACTTTGTATGCCTGTAACACCCTTTATCTGCATTTGTCATAAAACTTAGTGACTATGTTAAAATGTATGCAAACCCATTTCCCTACTTGATTAGGCAAAACACAGTGCTTAACCAATATTGGGTGCAAAATAAACTCAAAAGCATTTTATTTCATAATTATCATATATGAGCTAAATGGTATATATGGAAAAGGATTATGCCTCAATTTAATGCTGTTTGCCTGAGAAACGCATTAGACATTGGAATATTCTATAGCACTTTATGGTTTAATTTTATTGATTGGCATCCTGCCAAGGTTATTTACCACAGATTACGTATTGATTCAGCAGCAAAATGGGATTTCACATTGAGAATGCTTTCTGCCAGTGTATCTCTCTAATTTTTTGCCTTACTCATTTGTCTTTAAAAAATAAAATCAGAATCCTGAATAGCAGGGCCTCTAAGATGGAAATAAATTAATTCAGGTGCAAAGAAAACCACTAAAACAATCTAATTTTATTTATAGCCTTTTGGGGCACTATCTAGGTTTTACTAAAATGTGAAGAAACAGCTCACAAATATAATTGAACAGAAAGTCCCTGGCGGATTTTAAGTAACCATGTTGGATATACAATTTGAAGAGTCCTGTCCAAACCTAGCCTCAATTACACAGATTCTGATCAGAAATAGCTGTCATACTCCAGAAGATCAAGATAGCAGAAAGCTAAAGCACCAGGACACATTTCAAAGAAACAACACCATAAAAGAATTCCATAGCCAGGAAACAATGATAAAACAGACTTCTGGGGGAGAGGAACAAGAATCATCAAAGCCATCACTCTAGGTTTTAGGAGCATGAGAATGTACAGGTTATTAGTTTTCTCTCAGTTTACAGGAGCCAATATATTGTTTCTGAAGCTGAAACAACAGTCTCTTTCCCATCTTTACATGCAGAACAACTGCAGACTATATAGCAAGATCTCTGCAGTGCAGAGGGGGGAGATGGTAGTCTCGTCAAAAAAGCGGCAGACATCTCTGTTCTGAACGCTTCAGCAGTTTAACTTCCACACCATAGATCACCTCTCTCGTTTCTGAATACTGAGATGCAAAACTCTACAAGGTCCTCATAAATCTAGGCAGAAGACAGCGCGTGCACATATAAGGAAATGAGAGGACAAGACAACATAGGATATAACAGTCATAAAGTGCGCAGTGCAGGCTGAGTGCATAGGAACACAAAGGGAGGAGAGAGAGCATGGGGGACCAGGGAAGACCTGGTGAGGCTGTAATAGCAAAGAAACTTGATGGGACTCAAGATGGATGAAACTTGAAAAGATACTACTTTACTTAAAAAAAAAAAAAAAAAGTGTATTCTGTTGTTTCGATGAACCTTAGCCCTTCTGGATGGTAAAATGAGGTGGAAGGTAGTCCTTAGAGAAGAAATGGAGAAGGAAGTGGTACTAGAAGCAGCAATAGGCTGAAAAATCATAAGACCAGGCTTGGTCAGAGCTGTCCTAATGAACTCAGTGAACAGACATGTCCCTGCTTCACTGGTCCTGGGTGGATTAGGGACTGAATTAGTGATTCTTATGTGCTACTGTGATGTAACTGAAAGTGGGATCTGGCTGCTCACTGCTCAAAAGCCAATAAAGAGGCCAGGTTGGTGGAAAGTTTGCTGTGTTTTGGATGCCAGCAAACTTTCCACTTTGGGGACTGGGGGAGTGAGGGAGAAGGCAGACTCCTGTCCAAAGGCTGACTCCCCTCACCCCCAACCAGTGGGCAAGAGTTTTTATAGACAGAGGGAGGAGGCTAGGTTACATGCAGAAACAGCACAGTCAGCTCTGACAATCATCTTGAAATTGGTCATCAGTGGTCTGACCTGTGTCATGATGATTGGTTTAAATACAGTTAATCTTCAGTTCCAGGATTTGTTTCTTTCCAATTCTTTGAGGCCAGTTCTCAGAATTATGGCAGTTTATGTCGGAGAAGGCAATGGCACCCCACTCCAGTACTCTTGCTTGGAAAATCCCATGGACGGAGGAGCCTGGTAGGCTACAGTCCATGGGGTCGCTAAGAGTCGGACGACTGAGCGACTTCACTTTCACTTTTCCCTTTCATGCACTGGAGAAGGAAACGGCAACCCACTCCAGTATTCTTGCCTGGAGAATCCCAGGGACGGTGGAGCCTGGTGGGCTGCCGTCTATGGGGTTGCACAGAGTCGGACACGACTGAAGCGACTTAGCGGCAGCAGCAGCAGCATGTCGTGGTTACAGTCTGGTTTTCAAGTACTGCACTAGTTAACTTCCACCTTGTGGGTTTCAGTATCTATAAGACAGCTCACAGGATATAGCTCAGAATATTATCAGTAGCTCTTGAGAAGGAACTAAAGGTCCTTGACTCTGCTTAGTGACTGTTGTTCAGTCACTGAGTTGTGTCCAACTCTTTGAGACCCCATGGACTGCAGCACACCAGGCCTCCCTGTCCTCCACTATCTCCCAGGGTTTGCTCAAGTTCATGTCCATTAAGTCAGTGATGCTATCTTTAGCTGAGTGACTAAATTATTATTATTTAGTTTGGTTGCCTGTCTTCCTTTGTTTCTGCATTTTCTCACTTCTGTGATTCAACTTATTCTGTGGTTAAAGTTGTTTTTTTTTTTCCACAGACCAAAGGCAGACTGAGGCCACAGAGGGGTGGGGGAAGGGGGGGCAAGGACCATAGGATCCTGCTCTATTTCTGTGACAATGTGTTGCTCTCAGTCCTGAGGTTTGTCTGACAGTAGCTGGTTTCACATTACAAAATTGTTTAACTCAAAGAATTGGTTTTATTTATCCTGATAAATAACTCAATTTATTCTAACATAAGCTTGTAATGGGGGAGAGAAAAGGTCAATTAGAACACATGTGTTGGAATGAACCAAAAGGAGTGTGCCCCCTCTTTCAGCTGGGCATGTAGCAGTGGAAAAAATAAACTGAGAACTATTGGATGAGAAAGATTGCTGCGACTCTTCACAGCACTGATAGTTTAGGGCAGGGGTCCCCAACCTCTGGGATCTAATGACTGATGATCTGAGATGGAGCTGATGTAATGATAATAGAAATAAAGTGCACCATAAATGTAATGTGCTTGAATCATCCCCAAACCATCCCCCACGTCCCCAGTCCATGGAAAAATCGTCTTCCATAAAACTTATCCCTGGTACCAGAAAGGTTGGGGACTGCTGGTTGCGGATTCCAGGCCAGATGAAAAAAATTTCAGTATAATTACATGCTTATTTTTCCTTAACATCCTTAGATTCTGTTCTAAGGATATGAGGATAAAACTTACTAACACAAGTAATGTAATTGATTTCTGTTTGTAAGCACATTATTTAATTCTCAGATTAGAAATACTTTTCTTCAATAAACACTTCCCTCCTTATCTAAGGTCCTCCAACCCCTTTCCAAATCTACTTCTCCTCTTGTATTACAAATTTTTGTTTGTGGCGCCTGACTGCCCAAACCAGAAATCATTTATTGCATACAGCAGTGTGCAAAGAGCTGTTGGTGCCATCTTAATTTCCCACCAATACACCCAACCCAACTACTATGGTTTTAATCAAATTTTCCAGAATTCTTGGAGGGATTCCCTGACTCCAGGCTCTTCATCTGCATCCTCAGAAGTCCCAAGTTAATCTTACTAAAATTCAAATATTACCATGTGGTTCCTTTGCGTAAAACTCACCACAGCCTTTAGGAGAAAGGGGATGGTTGAGAGGTTTTTCCTCTATGCCCCTTGTGGTAGGCTGAATAATGGCCCCCAAAGATTGCCAAGTCCTAACCCATGGAATTTGTCAATGTTTCCCTAAATGGAAAAGGGCCTCTACAGACGTGATACACTGAGGTGTCTGACACAGGGAGGATTATCCTGGATTATCTGGGTAGGCCCTAATATAATCACAAGTATCCTTTAAGAGTGAAATTTGATTAAAGACAGAAGGGCATGTGACAGAAGCAGAGGAAAGCTGAGTCAGAGAAGATGCTATGGTGCCGGCTTTGAAGGGGAAGGAAGAGGTCACAAGGAATACAAGTGGCCACTAGAAGCTGGAAAAAGCAAGGAAGTGAGTTTTCCTCTATAGTCTCCTGCAGGAATAGGGGCTTGGCACACCTTTAGCCTGGTGAAATCTGGCTTCCAGAACTGTAAGAAGATAAATTTGTTTTGTTTTAGCTACTCGGTTTGTGGCAATTTGTTAGAGCAGCAATAAGATACTAATACACTCTTATAATCATCCTTTATTTATCCCTAAACAGCATTTATCATAGTTTAATGTAATTTTATTTTCACTTAACTATCTGTCTCTTTTTATACTTCATTTATTTTTATTATAAAATATTGGCCATATTCCCTGTGCTGTACAATATATCCTTGTAGCTTATTTCATACATAATAGCTTGTACCTCTTAATCTTCTATTCCTATATTGTCCCCCCACTTCCCTTTTCCCACTGGTAACCCTAGTTTGTTCTTTACATTTTCTTTATCCATTCATCTCTTGTTGGACACTTGGGTTGCCTTAATATCTCAGCAATTATAAATAACATTGCTGTGAATATTGGGGTGCATGTATTGTTTCAACTTAGGGTTTTTGTTTTTTTCAGATATATACCCAGGGGTGGAATTGCTGGGTTCTATGTTAGTTCAACTTTTAGTTTTCTGAGAAACCTTCATACTATTTTCCATGGAGGCAGCACCAATTTACATTCCCACCAATAATGTATAAAGGTTCCTTTTTCTCCACATCCTCCTCAACATTTATTATTTTGGTTCTTTTTGATGCTGGCCATTTTGACAGGTGTGAGGTGATATGTCATTGTGATTTTGATTTGCATTTCTCTGATGATTAGTGATGCTGAGCATCTGTTCATGTACCTGTTGACCATCTGTATGTCTTCTCTGGCAAATGTCTATTCAGATATTCTGCCCATTTTTTAATATGGTTGTTGGTTTTTTGATGTTGAGTTGTATGAGCTATTTATATATTTTGGAAAAAATTAATCACTATTGGCCATATAATTTACAAATATCTTCTCCCATTCAGTAGGTTGTCTTTTCATTTTGTTGATGGTTTCCTTTGCTGTGCAAAAGCTTTTAAGTTTAATTAAGTTCTATTTTTTATTTTTGCTTTTTATTACTTCTGCTTTAGGATACAGATACAAAAAAATATATTGCTATGATTTTACGTCAAAGAGTGTTCTGCCTATGTTTTTCTCTAGGAGTTTTATGTATGCTCAGTTGCTCCCATGGACTGTGGCCTGCCATGCTCCTCTGTCCATGGGATTTTCCAGGCTAGAATATTAGAGTGGGTTGCCATTTCCTCTTCCAGGGGATCTTCCTGACCCAGGGATCAAACCCATGTCTCCTGCATTGGCAGGAGGATTCTTTACCATTGAGCCACCTGGGAAGTCAGGTCTAGGAGTTTTATAGTTTCTGGTTTTATATTTAGGCCTTTAGTCCATTTTGAGTTTATTTTTGCATATGGTGTTAGAGTTCTAATTTCACCCTTTTACATGTAGCTGTCTAGTTTTCCCAGCACCGCTTACTGAAGAGACTGTCTTTTCTTCATTGTATGTTGTTGCTCCCTTTGTCATAGATTAATTGACCATGAATGTGTGGGCTTGTTTGGGGGCTCTCTATTCTGTTCCATTGATCTATGTACCTGTTTTTGTGCCGGTACCTACTGTTCTTCATTACGGTAGCTTTGTAGTATGATGTGAAGTCAGGGAGTCATATTCCTCCAGCTCTGTTCTTCTTTCTCAAGATTTTAACTGTTACTCTTCTTGAGGGCAGGCATCATGTCTTTTTATTATTTGTATTCCTTTTACCTAGCATATTGCCTTTAGAAATATTAAGTAAATGAATGAATTTGTTAATATGATTCAGACTAGAGGATGCTTCTAGAAAATTATTATTTTTTCCTCTCTTCTCTCTTTTGACATTCTTTGGTTTGAGAGTCAAAGTCCTTTAACTGGATATATAGGGAAATTAATTTTCTGGCTAAAGATCTGAGTTTTAAACTCCACTGTGCCCCATCCCTCCTCCAGTCAGTCACCATGTTTTATCCCTCTACCTTTTCAGTGTCTGCTTTCTCTCCTCTTTGGCTCTATCCTAAGTTTGTCATCCCTCATCTCTCACCCGGACAACACCATGCCCTCTCAGCTAGTCTCCCTGTCACCACACACTTTAATCCATCCTTTCTACTGCTGTCGGAGCTCTTTTCTAAAACACAAATAGATCATGTTATCCTCCCTAGCACCCCTCCCCCCAGTTCTCATTGGCTGCTCATGGACAACACCACCAGCAACCGCCCTCAGCGTGGTGCCCAAGCCCAGGCTGACTGGACGTTTTTAGACTCAAGTTCTCTCCTGCATACCACACAAGCAGCCCCAGCGCTCGCTCATCAGTTACTGCTTCCTCATCCCTCCCACACCTCCTTGCCTTTGTTCCTCTCCATCAGCCTGGACTGTCCGGCTCCTCTCCTGCAACCTATCAAGGTCCTTCCACACCTGGAAGGCTGAGCTCAAAAGTCACTGATCTGCAGCTTTTCTGTCTCACGCTGGTCAGAATTTCTCTTGCCTCTCGCCTCTCTAAGGGTGACACTTGTTCCTCTGTTTTTCAGTTTTCACTCAGTCTCAAATCACAGCTGGTTGTTTACCTGCCAGTCTCCCTCATTGACCACCAGTCCCAAGAACAAGAGTGGGATAGTATTCCTATTTGCCTGTCAGCCATAGCAGGGGCTCAATAAATGTTTATTAAGTCAATCTGCCCTATAGCAAGGTCCTTCTGAGTCTATCACATTAAAATTCCACTTGTGTTTTATATTTTAAGGTCGGTTTTATTATAATTTAAGGTCGTAATAGAAGGTGAGAGATTGCGCAAGAGCTGAACAAAGATGTTGTTTTCTAGCTTTCCAGTGTACTCTTAAAATATGTACAAATAAAACCATACCTGAGAATAAGAATATACCCGAGAATGAGAATAAATTAAAAGAGAATCAATAGTTTCAAATCATATTACTGCTTTGTCTTTGATTGTTGCCCATGTCCTTCTCAATCTAGGGGTGGTAAATGAAATGGATTAGTGCTATTTTGTTGTTTCTGTTGCAAAACTTGCTGGAAGCCCATTCTGGGATTTCTCTTTCAGAATTACATAGTCTAAAATGGCATGCTGGAACCTGATTTTAAATAGATGCCAGTGTAAGAAAATAGATATTGTATCCTAATGGAATATGTCACATTAATTAAAATATTTTTGCTGATGTACATTTTCTATACAATAATACATTACTTCCCTGGTGGCTCAGATGGTAAAGTGTCTGCCTGCAATGCAGGAGACCCAGGTTTGATCCCTGGGTCGGGAAGATACCCTGGAGAAGGAAATGGCAACCCATTCCAGTATTCTTGCCTGGAAAATCCCATGGACAGGGGAGCCTGGTGGGTTACAGTCCATGGGTCACAAAGACTTGGACACGACTGAGTGACTTCACTTCCTTTCTTTTTGTAAAATGTTTTGAATCTAAGTAAAACTTTTTCTCTCAATCTCTTTCACAGTCAACACTTCTAGGGTAGTACTGAGAGGGATGATGGGAAAGGCCAGATGGGTAGAAGACCACACATTTGGTGTTAGATTTGTTGTTGTTGCTTAGTCACTAAGTCATGTCTGACTCTTTTGTGTCCCTATGGACTGTAGCCCATCAGACTCTTCTCTCCATGGGATTTTGCAGGCAAGAATACTGGAGTGGGTTGCCATATCCTTCTCCAGGGGATCTTCCTGACGCAGGGATCAAATCCAAGTCTCCTGTGTTGACAGGTGGATTCTTTACCACTGAGCCACCAGGGAAGCCTGTGTATTAGATTAGATAGTCTGTGACTTACTACTTTCTGGGCGGTGAGTAGAAGCAGTGAGGTATGCTGGTGGAAAAAGTATGATATGACTTCTTTATAGGCCCATGAATGACTGCTTTTTGGCCTAACTCTCCTGTGTTTTACTAATAATAACTAATTAAGCTCAAACTAACCTGAAACAAGATGCAGTGATTTGAATGATAATAGTACATTTGGAGCTTGATTTTAGTTGAAATTTTATTTTGTTTTTTCAGAAAAGAATCTTATTTTTACTGCTTTAATTTTATTTTTGAAGGGCCAGTGGATATACATGGTTTGCCATGTCAAGTGCTCCCGTTTCACCTGTCTAGCCATCCATTTCTTTTCCTGAGAAGCAATCACTTTTACTACTTTCTTGTACTGTTCCAGGGTTTGCATTTATAAGCAAAAAGCCAGTTAAAATACCCATTTTTGAGGAAAAACCCTTTTTTTTTTAAAACAAATAGTAGTATTCTTTATATATATTAACCTAAAGCCTTACTCTGTTCAACTGTGTGTGTTGATATGTGTAATCCTGGAGATTTTTCCATATCAGTCCATAAAATAGCTGTCTAATTCTATTTCACTGTATAATTATAGCCTAACTTCCTTAACTAGTCATTTGTTGGTGGAATTTGATGCTTCTAACCTTTTGTCATGACAAAAGAGTGCTGCAATGAATATCCTTGTATATATGTTATTTTCTACACATGTGAATAGGCTGCTGCTGCTGCTCAGTCACTTCAGTCGTGTCCGACTCTGTGCGACCCTATGGACAGCAGCCCACCAGGCTCCTCTGTCCATGGGATTCTCCAGGCAAGAATACTGGAGTGGGTTGCCACTTCCTTCTCCCCATGTGAATATAGCCATAGGATATATTCCTAAGAGTAAAATTATTTATTCAGTCAAAATGACGTGTATCTTAAAAAAATTTTGGTAGACATTGCCAAATACTCTTCCAAAGAAGTTCTACTCATTCACATTCTTAACAGAAATGTGTAATATTGTCCAATTTCCTGTATCCTTCAAATTTTATTTTCTTTCTGTCTTCTAACACACAGAAATGTAAATAATAGAATCATAAGAATATCAATAGGTCCAAGTTGGATAGTCAGCAAAGATGTTTTTATTTAAAGTGTCATTTGAACACAGATAAGTAGAGAAAAATACTTTGAAGAAGAAAATTGGAAACTGTTTCCTTGATCTGAGGAAACATTCCAAAATAGCATCCAAATAGAGTATCAGCATGTAGTAGGTGTTCAATAAATTTGTTGAATACTTTCTGAGCCTCTATTGAGTTTTTCTAAGTTCTTAGTAATTGGATGGACTTATTTAAGGTCTCATAGTGGCAACAAGAGCATATATTTAAATGACACTTATTTCTGGGATTCTTTTTCAAAATATATATCTTTAAAAAAAAAACCATGTCACTTGATTGGTTATTTGGCTTATCACTTGCTTGTTGTGTGGGAGAAGTAAATACAGAAATATACATGATAAAGGCAAATCTATTTCTTAAAGTGAAATTCTAAAATTAAGTTTAGCAAACATTTAAAAGAAGAGAAAAACACCACTAGTCCTCTAATTACAGCATTTTGGCATGTTTTCTTCCAGTCTTTTTTCTCTTGTGTTAGTATGTAAATGTGTATATATCATATATAGATATCTGTCATATGTACACATGGAATCATCACTATATGTTTTATAGAATTATAATCACAGTGAAAAAAATTAGAGTCAGACTCAATATTGTATCATAAGCTTTTTGTTATTTTTATTTGTTTTGTTTATTTAAAAAATTTTATTTTTGGCCACATCATGGGGCTTATGGGATCCTAGTTCCCCAACCATGGATCGAACCCTCACCCTTGGCAGTGGAAGCACAGAGTCTCAAACATTGGGCCACTGGGGCATTCCCTTTTTGTTATTTAAAAATAAAAAGTTTATTTATTTATATTTTTGGCTGTGCTGGGTCTTTGTTGCTGTCCAGCTTTTCTCTGGTTGCAGTGAGCAGGGGCTATTTTTTTAGTTGCAGTGAACTGGCTTCTCACTGCGATGACTTCTCTTGTTGCAGAGTGTAGGTTCTAGGGCACACGGGCTTCAGTAGTTGCAGGGTGTGGGCTCAGCAGTTGTGGTTTCTGAGCTCTAGAGCACAGGCTCAATAGTTGTGGTGTAGGAGCATGTGGAATCTTCCCAGACCAGGGATCGAACCTATGTCTCCTGCATTGGCAGGCAGATTCTTTACCACTGAGCCACCAGGGAAGCCTCTTTTTTTTGTTGTTGTTGTTATTTTTAAATGAACTTTTAATCCATTTCATGGTTTCCTAAAATTTCACCAAATGGGTATATATTAATGTATTTAACCATTGCCCTGTTGTTCAACATTGGGTTGTTTTCAATCTTTTGTTGTTATAGATCACATTGTGATCAGCATCATCTCCTGTTTCCTTATTATGTGTTTTTAAAATGGAATCCTGAGTCCCAAGGGTATGCACAGGTTTAAGGTTCTGCTTTGACTTGCTTCTCTTTCTACTGTTCATGTGTACTGATCTAATCTGTCCCTGAAGCTTCAATTACTCTCGATGTGCTAAAGACCCACAAGCCTGTATGTTCAGACTAGACCCCTCAATGCTCCAAGCCTGTATCCAGCTACCTGCTGTACATCTTTATCTAGATTCCCACAAGCATTTGAGATCCGTTGCCCCAAACTGGACTCAGATTTTCCACCAAATCCTCACCTCTTGGTAGATGCCAAATCTTGGCAGGTGATGCCCTGTCCACCCAGCCAGATGCTCTAACCAGAAATGGAATCATCCTAGACTGCTCTCTTTTCCCTCTGACTTCATCTACATCTCACTGGGGTCCAGTGAGTACATGTTTCCTCATTTCTCATGTGTGCATTTCCTCTCCATTCTTGCCACTCCCTCCAGGGTGATGGTCCTGCTGTAGTTTCATGACTGGTCCTCTGTCTGACACTACTGCTCAACTGACACTCAGAGATCAGTCATTTCCTCCTGAGCTTTAAAAGCTCCCAATGATCCTTTCCTTAAAAAGCCCCCAATTATCCAGTGTTGGTCAAATTTTTCCATCAAAATGCTCCAAGGAGGCAAAATCAACATAGACTCTAAGTCCATGACTTCTTTGAAATCTTTGTTTTATGTTCAAAATTCATGTGACTTTTCTGGTTGACTCAATTATGTATTTGTGTTTGCTCTAACATAAAATAATAATTCCCCTTCTGAAATCCTCAAATGAAATTGATATGCCCTGAAGGGGTGCTATGGCTTTTTGGTGACTTTCTCTGGGATGTGTATCTATAAGCATAGAACCTCGGTTCAGTTTGAAAGGCACGGCTTCTAGAATAAAATCTACAGAGCCCAGCACAGCCTTGAATCTCAGCATGTCCTTCATGACCTGTACACTGGGACCTTCTCCTGCCTCATCTCTCACCTGTCCTCCTAGGCATCCTGTGCCCTAGCCACCCAGGGTCACCTGATGCTCACATCCCAGCCTGTTTTATGTTGCATGATGTGCTTAGTTGCTCAGTTGTGTCCAACTCTTTGCGATCCCATGGGCTGTAGCCTTCCAGGCTCCTCTGTCCATGGGGATTCTCCTGGCAAGAATACTGGAGTGGGTTGCTATGGCCTCCTCCAGGGGATCTTCCTAATCCAGGGATCAAACCTAGGTCTTCCGCATTGCAAGCAGATTCTTTACTGTATGTTGCATATTCTTTTTTTAAAAAGAATTCATACATAGACTTTATTCATGTTTCTGCACAAAACTCTGTAATTTATATTCTCATGAATTTAAGACTCACATGAAAACAGCTACTTTTTTTCCTTTACTCACATTAAGGAATTTGAATTATTAAATATTTATAAATGATTGAATGGATTGAGAGAGACAGTATTGGCCATGATCATTTCTGAAACTGAATTGCTATTAAAATCTAACAAAAACTTCAAACAGAGCAATTTATTACCTTCTATACTCAATTTTCATGAAAAACTATTTTACAATTTACATTAATATGTAACTGAAAAAATCTCATTTATTTTTTCTCAAGAATCTTACAAATTCACTATATTTATGACCTTGTAAAATAACTTCAAATATTATGAAAAGTAGAAATGAAAACCACAGCCTAAGAACTGATGATAATTTTTCATATCATAAATCATAATTTTTATTTTAATAGTGCCAAGATATGAAATCTATTTTTACATATCATTACATGCCTATTTATTCTTCTCCAGAACATACCTGTTTCCCCTACCTGAATTCCCTTATAACTCTCAATCTTTGCTGTGTTTACCTTTGCCCCACAGTTCAGTCTACCTGATGATAAATATATTTTTAATATTTAAATCTGCTATCATCTCTTCTGTGAAGACTTTCCTGACTTCATCAAATAGCACTGGTTCCTTTTTTCTTTATAGCCTTACTATACAGATCTTCCCAAACTTCAACGAGGTTACATGCAAATGGCATTAAACCCATCATAAATTGAAAATATTCTGAGTTGCAGTGCATTTAATACACCTGAACTACAGGGCATTGTGGCTTACTTAGTCTAGCCCACCTTGAATATGCTCTGAACACTTACCTTAGCCTACAGTTGGGTAAAATCATCTAACACAAAGCCTATTTTATAATAAGTTTTGAAGATCTCATGTTATTTATTGAATACTGAAAGTGAAAAATTGGTTTTCTGGGTATACAATGGTTGCAAGTGTATCAGTTGTGTGGCTGACCTACCCACTGTCACTGCACAGCATGTGCAGGAGAGCATTATACCACACATCACTGGCTCATGAAAACATCAACATTCAAAATTTGAAGTATATCCTTCACTAAATGTGTATTGCTTTCACACCATCATAAGGGTGAAAAATTGTAAGTAGAACCATCATAAGTTGAGGATCATCTGTATATGTGTATGTCTCTCTATGCCAGTGGTCTCCAACCTCTTTGGCACCAGGGACTGGTTTTGTGGAAGATAATTTTTCCATGGACCAGGATACAGTGGGTGGTTTTGTGATGATTCAAGCACATTACACCTTACTGTGCACTTTATTTCTATTATTACATCAGCCTCACCTCAGATTATCAGGCATTAGATCCTGGAGGTTGGGGACCCCTGCCCCATACCATGTGTATCTATAACATTTTGTTCCTTTTTTCTTCTGTCCCCTTCGCTCTTTCTCCTTTGTCATTCTTCTGTTCACCTGCTTCAAGCTCAAAGATTCTTAAACACCATGAGGACAGGGAAACTGTAGGATTCATCTCTACTTGCTGGGTGCCTAACCTAGTGTGGCAAAAAGAATGCATTGGTAACCTTTTCTTTTTTGAGTGAATAGAGGAATGAGTGGCATTCTCGATGTGCAGTCAAACTGCTTTCTAAAGCCCCCAGAGGTACATGCTCTCCCAATTTTACCATTGTTTCCAATTTAGGTTATCACATCAAACGATTTGGGGAGTAATTGAATGGATGACATGGTATCTTGTTTTACTTTAATATTGTTCTTTGATTACTGGGAGGTTGCCCATTTTATCATATGGCTTTATCTTCATGAATTATGACTGTTTTTAAAATCTCAGCCTCTAGAGTCTTTTTCTTTACATTTTATGTGTACGCTTAAAATCACTTTTTACTATGTAATGTTTGATTCTGAAGTGTTTATGTAAAAATGATAGTAAAACTTTCTCTGCTTTTTTTACTGCAAATATTTTTTTTCTCACATAGTTGCTTATCTTTGGTTCCTTAAACAAACACTTAGTTTTTATATAATAAAGATATGTTAACATTTAGAATTCATTGTGGTATATTCCATGGTAGTCTATGGGCATAATAGCCTTAGGTCAGACTTTTTTAAAATTTTATTTTAAAAGCAGTGTTTTTAAATGGAGAAGTATTGGGTTGGCCAAAAAGTTTGTTTGGGATTTTCTGTAACATCATACGGAAAAACCTAAATGAAATTTTTGGCTACCACAATATAATTTGAATCCAAATATCTGCCTTCAACAGGGCTTCCCAGGTAATTCAGTGGTTAAGAATCCACCTGACAATGCAGCAGAGGCAAGAGACACAGGTTTGATCCCTGGGTTGGAAGGAACTCCTGGAGTAGGAAATGGCAACACACTCCAATATTCTTGCTTGGAAAATTCCATGGACAGAGGAGCCTGGTGGGCTACAGTTCATGGGGCCACAAAGAGTCAGACATGACTGAGCATGCACACACATCTGCCTTCAGCAATCAATACTTGCCCTCAACAATCCATTTGATATAGCGAAACCAGAATAATTATCTTCAAAGTTCATTAGGTCATGTCACTTCTCAATTCAAAACTCTCCAGTGATTTTTTTTCCATCCCATTCAGAGCAACATCCCAAGTCCTTCCTAAGATGCTGTACCTACATCATCTCCCCTCTGTCTGCTTCTCGGCCATCATCTCCTAACCTTCCCTTCTTCCTCCTTCTCCTCTCAGTTCCAGGCACGCAGCCCTCATTGCTTTTCCCTAAAAGATTCTCCTGACTCAAAGATTTTACATTGTTGTTCCCTCTACCTGCTTTTTCCCCAGACCTCCTTCACTCTCAAGTCTCACCAGATGAGATCATCTTCCCTATGTCACCTAAAACAGTTAACCCAGCCTCACCCTGTCACTCTCTATTACTTTCCTGGCATTTGTTTCTTCATAGCATGTATGACACTTGACTTTGTTTATTGCTGTTCTCTCAGTAACTAGCTCAGAAAATAGTAGTTGCATAAATGAATGAATGAATTTAGTCACTCATCTGATAATGTTTGAGATGACAACTATATAAAATATAATTGGTATTTTTTCTTAGGTTGTGAAATAAAGTTTTTTCTTACAACTTAGAAATACTACTGACCATCATCAAAAAATGAACAAACAGTAAGCGCTGGAGAGATTGTGCAGAAAAGGGAACCCTCTTGCACTCTTGGTGGAATGTAAATTGATATAGCCACTATGGAGAACAGTATTGAGGTTCCTTAAAAAAACTAGGAATAAAAATACCACCATCATTACTATCAGTTATTGCTCTGGTTTAAATATTTGTGGTTCCCCCCTCCCAAATTCATATGTTGAAATCCTAATGTCCAATGTGATAGTGTTAGGAGGTAAGGTCTTTGGGACGTAATTAGGTTATGAGGGTAGGGCACTCATGGATGGGTAGTAACCTTATCAAAGAGAATCCAGAGAATTTTCTAGAACTTTTCACCAAGTGAGAACACAGTGAGAAGCTGTTACCTATGGACCAGGAAGACCTCATAAACTATGGATCTGCTAGGAACATGATCCTGCACTTGCAAGCCTTTAGAACTGTGAGAAATAAATGTTTGTTTTTTTGTACACCACTCCATCTCTGGTACAGTTGACCCTTGAGCAACACAGATTTTGAATTGTATGGGTTCACTTATATACAAATTTTTTTTCAATAGTAAGTCCATAGCACTCCATGATCCCTGGCTGGTTGAATACTCTGATGCAGACCCTTTGATGTGGAGGAGCCGCAGATAAAGAGGGCAGACTATATGTTGTACTTGGACATTTAGCTGTATGAAGGGTTGGCACCCCTAACCCCCATGTTGTTCAAGGGTAAACTGTATTAGTCTATGGCAGCCTGGCTAGACTAAGATAGTTATTTGTGGGAGACTCTGGACCACTAGGGTTCTGCATTACTCTAGGATTTTTCATGGCTGGGGAATGCTGCTGTTTTGTGTCATTTGGGGAATGCTGTTCTAGAAGACAGTGTGAAGGCAAGATGACTGCCCATGTGCTTCATGTCATTATTCAGCACATCACAGCTTTTCAATTATAAAAAGTGGTAGATAAAAAGAATATCATTGTTTTCCTATTTCTGCATGTAAGAATAGCATTCAAAAGAGATTGTTTTAGTAATAGAAAAGTTACTTCAAAAAGAGTTTTCATTAAAAATAAGCATATAGACAGAAAGGAAACAGGAATCTGAAAACAAGGGAAATAACAACATTAGTGACCCAGAAGGAAGCTAGTAATGCAGTAATGCTTAAGTCATGTTAAAAACAGTAATGAGGACCCCAAAATCCAAAGTGATTAGATATGCATGAAATTCATGAAAATAAAAAATTACATGACTTGTCAAATGCAAATGATAACAGCTAGAGGAAAATGATCAGAGAGATGTAGTTTGTTTCTAGTGAACTCAGAAATCCAATAATGCTGAAGAACAGCCAGCGTAAGGGAACAAGAATAAGATGATAAAAACCTTACAATCCTTACTCATATGCCCAGCATGGGCTTCCCAGGTGGTGCTAGTGGTAAAGAACATGCTTGCCTATGTTGGAGACATGAGACTGATCTCTGGATCGGGAAGATCCCCTGGAGGAGGGCATGGCAACCCACTCCAGTATTCTTTCTGGAGAACCCCATGGACAGAGGAGCCTGGTGGGCTATAGTCCCTAGGGTTGCAAAGAGTAGGATAACGACTGAAGTGGCTTAGTACACATGCCCAGCACAAGACTAGAAGTCTCCTAAAGATTTAGCAGCATGGGAGGCTTACCTGCTGAAACAGGTACAATAAAATTACTGGACTTAAAAATCAGCGCCAAATGAAAAATCAGGAGGTCAGTGTCCCAGGAACCAAGGGAGTAATTCTGACACGTCCATCATGTCTCACTTCATGCTACTTTCTTCATTGATTTTAGAAGATGAGCTGTTCATTCAGTTCAGTTCAGTCGCTCAGTCGTGTCCGACTCTTTGCGACCCCATGAATTGCAGCACGCCAGGCCTCCCTGTCCATACCAACTCCAGGAGTCCATCCAAACCCATGTCCGTAGAGTCAGTGATGCCATCCCACCATCTCATCCTCTGTCGTCCCCTTCTCCTCTTGCCCCCAATCCTTCCCAGCATCAGGGTCTTTTCCAATGAGTCAACTCTTCGCATGAGGTGGCCAAAGTATTGGAGTTTCAGCTTCAACATCAGACCTTCCAATGAACACCCAGGATTGATCTCTTTTAGGATGGATTGATTGGATCTCCTTGCAGTCCAAGGGACTCTCAAGAGTCTTCTCCAACACCACAGTTCAAAAGCATCAATTCTTCGGCTCTCAGCTTTCTTCACCGTCCAACTCTCACATCCATACATGACCACTGGAAAAACCATAGCCTTGACTAGATGGACTTTTGTTGGCAAAGTAATGTCTCTGCTTTTAAATATGCTATCTAGGTTGGCCATAACCTTCCTTCCAAGGAGTAAGCGTATTTTAATTTCATGGCTGCAGTCACCATCAGCAGTGATTCTGGAGCCCCCAAAAATAAAGTCTGACACTGTTTCCACTGTTTTCCCATCTATTTCCCATGAAGTGATGGGACCAGATGCCATGATCTTAGTTTTCTGAACGTTGAGCTTTAAGCCAACTTTTTCACTCTCCTCTTTCACCTTCATCAAGAGGCTCTTTAGTTCTTCTTCACTTTCTGCCATAAGGGTAGTATCATCCGCATATCTGAGGTTATTGATATTTCTCCTGGCAATCTTGATTCTAGCTTGTGTTTCTTCCAGCCCAGCATTTCTCATGATGTACTCTGCATATAAGTTAAATAAGCAGGGTGACAATATACAGCCTTGACGTACTCCTTTAAAGGCTTCTAAACTTTGTAATATCATTTTCAAAAACTTCAACAAAGATATCTGAGCATGATGTTGGAAGATATGTTAAAAAATAAACTAAGATATTGTCATCCACCTTCTGATTTCTACATATTTACCCAGAAGAATGATCAGAGAAATAAAACAATTTATCATTTTGTGTACACTATACCCACGCAATCGATATCAAACATTATTTAACTTGTTGTTACAAAAAGCTAATTTTTGGATGTGTCTTGCACAAAGAACATGAAATATAAAATAGGGAGATTAAGTGAGTTTTACATATAATCAGTATCTGGATTAGGAAAAACTGGATTTACAAGTAATTTGCTGAAAGGTAAAATAAAATAGCTCTTTTTAGTGGTGGATTATTGGGAAGTGTGTTTGAATCATGAGAGAAGAAAATGAAAGTACTTTTTTGCATTTTCCTAAAGTCTTAGAAACAGGAGGATTTGCAGTTTAGCTTTGTGATCTATCCTGGAGAGAAATAGGGTGTTCAATACATTTGTTTTGACTTAAAATTGGGTTTATATATGTACTACAACCTCTTTATCCATTCATCTGTCAATGGACATCTAGGATCCATGCTAGATGTCCATGCTTCCATGTCCTGGCCATTGTAAATAGCTGCAATGAACATTGGAATACATGTATCCTTTTAAATTATGGTTTTCTCAGGGTATATGCCCAGTAATGGAATTGCTGGAGATATATACATATGTATATATGTGTGTGTGTGTGTGTGTATAATGGAATATTACTCATCCATACAAAGGAATGAATGTGAGTCAGTTGTAGGGAGGTTGATGAAACTAGAGCCTATCATACAGAGTGAAGTAAGTCAGAAAGTGAAAAACAAATATATATTAATGTACATATGGAATCTAGAAAAATGGTACTGATGAGCCTGTTTTCAGGGCAGGAATAGAGACGCAGACATAAAGAACAGACTTGTGGACACAACAGGGGAAGGAGAGGGTGGGAGGAATTGAGAGAGCAGCACTGACATATAGACACTATCATGTGTAAAATAGGTAGGTAGTGGGAAGCTGCTATATAACCCAGGGAGCCCAACCCAATGCTCTGTGACAACATAGACGGGTTGGATGGTGGTGGGTGGGAGGGAGGCTCCAGAGGGAGCTTCATTTCAATTCAGTCGCTCAGTTGTGTCTGACTCTTTGCAACCCCATGGACTGTAGCATGCCAGGCTTCCCTGTCCATTACCAACTCCCAGAGCTTGCTCAAACTCATGTCCATTGAGTCGGTGATGCCATCCAACCATCTCATCCTTTGTCGTCCCCTTCTCCTCCTGCCTTCAATCTTTCCCAGCATCAGGGTCTTTTCCAATGAGTCAGTGCTTTGCATCAGGTAGCCAAAGTACTGGAGCTTCAGCTTCAGAATCAGTCCTTCCAATGAATATTCAGGACTGATTTCCTTTAGGATGGACTGGTTTGATCTCCTTGCAGTCCAAGAGACTCTCAAGAGTCTTCTCCAACACCACAGTTCAAAAGCACCAATTCTTCAGTGCTCAGCTTTCTCTGTGGTCCAACTCTCACATCCACACAGGACTACTGGAAAAACCATAGCTTTGACTAGATGGACCTTTGTTGGTAAACTGCTGTCTCTGCTTTTTAGTATAATGTCTAGGTTGGTCATAGCTTTTTTCCAAGGAGCAAGTGTCTTTTAATTTCATGGCTGCAGGCACCATCTGCAGTGATTTTGGAGCCCAAGAAAATAAAGTCTATCAGTTTCCATTGTTTCCCCATCTATTTGCCATGAAGTGATGGGACCAGATGCCATGATCTCAGTTTTTTGAATATTGAATTTTAAGCCAGCTTTTTCACTCTCTTTTTTCACTTTCATCAAGAGGCTTTTTAGTCCCTCTTCACTTTCTGCTATAAGAGTGGTGTCATCTGTGTATCTGAGGTTATTGATACTTCACCCTGGCAATCTTAATTCCAGTTTGTGCTTCATCCAGCACAGCATTTCACATGGTGTACTCTGTATATAAGTTAAATCATCAGGGTGACAATATACAGCCTTGATGTACTCCTTTCCCAATTTGGCACCAGTCTGTTGTTCCATGTCTGGTTCTAACTGTTGCTTCTTGACATCCATACACATTTCTCAGGAGACCGGTAAGGTGGTCTGGTATTTCCATCTCTTGAAGAATTTTCCACAGTTTGCTGTGATCTACACAGTCAAAGGCTTTGCATAGTCAATAAAGCAGAAGTAGATTTTTTCTGGAACTCTCTTGCTGTTTTGATGATCCAACAGTGTTGGCAATTTGATCTCTGGTTCCTCTGCCTTTTCTAAAACCACTTGAACATCTGGAAGTTCACGGTTCACACACTGTTGAAGACTGGCTTGGGGAATTTTGAGCGTTACTTTGCTAGTGTGTGAGATGAGTACAATTGTGCGGTAGTTTGAACATTCTTTGGCACTCTCTTCTATGGGATTGGAATGAAAACTGACCATTTCCAGTCCTGTAGCCACTGTTGAGTTTTCCAAATTTGCTGGCATATTGAGTGCAGCACTTTCACAGCATCATGTTTTAGGATCTGAAATAGCTCAACTGGAATTCCATCACCTCCACTAGCTTTGTTCATAGAGGTGCTTCCTGAGGTCCCCTTGACTTTGCATTCCAGGATGTCTGGCTCTAGGTGAATGATCACACCATCATGGTTATCTGGGTCATGAAGATCTTTTTTATATAGTTCTTCTGTGTATTCTTACCACCTCTTCTTAATATCTTCTGCTTCTGTTAGGTCCATATCATTTCTGTCCTTTATTGAGCCCATCTTTGCATGAAATGTTCCCTTGGTATCTCTAATTTTCTTGAAGAGATCTCTAGTCTTTCCCATTCTATTGTTTTCCTCTATTTCTTTGCATTGATCACTGAGGAAGGCTTTCTTATCTCTCCTTGCTGTTCTTTGGAACTCTGCATTCAAATGGGTATATCTTTCCTTTTTTCCTTTGCCTTTAGCTTCTCTCCTTTTCTCAGCTATTTGTAAGGCCTCCTCAGACAACCATTTTGCTTTTTGCATTTCTTTTTCTTGGGTGCAGTTTTGATCACTGCCTCCTATACAATGTCACGAACCTCTGGGCATAGTTCTTCAGGCACTCAATCAGATCTAATCGCTTGAATCTATTTGTCACTTCTACTGTATAATTGCAAAGGATTTGATTTAAGTCATTCTGAATGATCTAGTGAATGAATGGTCTAATATCCCCGGGGGGGGGATATATATATGTGTGTGTGTGTGTGTGTGTGTATATGACTGATTAGCATTGTTATATGGCAGAAACCAACACAATATTGTTAAGCGACTATCCTCCAGTTTTAAAAAATCAATTGGATTTACCTAGGTAGTGCTAGTGGTAAAGAAACTGCCTGCCAATGCAGTATTCTTGCCTGGAGAATCCCATGGACACAGGAGCCTGGCAGGCTATAGTCCCTAAGGTTACAAAGAGTCGGGTACGAATGAAGCGACTTAGCACATAGCACACAGAACATATTAGAATCACCATTAACAGAGGCGGCTGGGGTCTCAAGGGTCTAGTTTGATCACCTAGTTGACATTTAATCCATCAGTCTCCACTCAGAATTATCCAACTCTTGTCTTACATCTCTGATGATGTAAATTCACTTGCACTCCTGTTGTGCGTTCATTGCCTCTGGAACATTCGATGTAGAATAGTCTCTCCCTGAGCTTACCTGGAGGGCAGACCAGGACTTGCTCATAGCCCCAAATAGCAGACCCAGTTCTGCAAAGCCTTAGTAAGTGAAGTAGATGGTGCTGAATCTGAACAATGGTGGTGGTTATGGAATACATACTGAAGACAATTTACATACTTCAAAGCAGAATTTAATTAAAATCCTCATTAGGTATCTTGGCATTCCAAACCCCTTTCTAGATATCCTAGCAACATTGCTTCTCTTTTCTTTCCCTCTCCTTGCCCCAGTCCTTTGAAGTTTCCTATGTCTTGGTAGCAGTGCAACCCAGGTTCTCAGCTAGAACAGCTCTCTAAAAACTAAAGCCCTTCAGCTGCAGAAATTCTCAGAAAGCCACCAGTGACCTTCTCTTGTACTTTCACAGGCATTGGCTGGGAACAACCACTAAGTGGCAATTTCCCTTTTCACCTCAGGTGATCTGTCAAAATATTTGCCCCGTCGAAACGTATCCCTCTTATTTTGATAGAGTGAGGGGGTGTTGGGAGGAGAAGGGCATATGTGGAGAGGTGCCTATGTGATTGGGCTCCTACAAAACGTGGTTTTCTCCATATGACATGTAATTTATAATATTAGGTAGTGGAGTCTTCCAAAAAAGTAGTTATGTTTTAGTAAGTGCCTAATTTCATCCTAAATGATAATTAAAATTCTTTGTAACAGTTTTATTGAGCTATAATTACATCCCATAAAATCCACTCTTTTGAAGTATACAGTTAAATGAATTTTAGTATATTCATGATCATCATCACTATCTAATTAAAAAACATTTTCCTTATCTCCTCCAAAAAACCCTTACCCATTACAGTCACTATCCCCTCTCTCTCACCCTTGGCAACCACTTATCTACTCTCTGTTTATGGGTTTGTCTATTCCGGACATTTATATATATAAATGGAATCATACAATATTATTTTGTAACTAATTTATTTCACGTAGCATTCATGTATGAGTTATTTTATGGATGTATGTTTTCATTTCTCATGGGTATATACCTAGGAGCAGAATTGCTAGGTCATATGGCTACTCTGTGTTTAACTTTTGAGAAACTATTAAAACATTTTTTCCAAAGTGGCCACATCATTTACATTCCCACCATCAAGTATTGAGTGTTCCGGTTTTTCCATACCCTCACTAATACTTGCTGTGCTTTTTTTTTTATTATAGCCATCTTAAAAAAATTGAGGTATATTTGCTTAACAATGTTGTGTTAGTTTCTGCTATAAAACAATGTGAATATATGAATACATATATATACTTGCAAGGCACCTATATGTATACATGTATTCCTTCCTTCTTGAGCCTCCCATACTCCCATCCCACCCCTCTAGGTCCTCACAGAGCACCAAGCTGAGCTCCCTGTGCTATATAGCAGCTTCCCACTAGTTATCTATTTTACACATGGTAGTGTATATATGTCATGCCTACTCTCTGTTTGTTCCACCCTCCCCTTCCCACCTTGTATCCACATGACCATTCTCTACGTCTGCCTTGCAAATAGTTTCATCCGTACCATTTTTCTAGATTCTGTACATATGCATTAATATACAATATTTATTTTTCTCTTTCTGACAGACTTTGTATGACAGACTCTAGGTCCATACATATCACTACAAATCACCCAATTTCATTCCTTTTTATGGCTGAGTAATATTCTATCATATATATTTATATGTATATGTATATACACACACACACATGCATATATATATATGAGAAATCTTCTTTATCCATTCACCTATTGATGGGGTACATGTGTCTTTTTGAACTATGATTTTTTCAGGGTAAATGCCCAGTAATGGGATTTCTGGGTCATATTGTAGTTCTGTTCTTAGCTTTTTAACAGAGTACTGTTCTCCGTGGGTGCTAAGTCGCTTCAGTTGTGTCTGACTCTTTGCAACTCCATGGACTGTAGCCCACCAAGCTCCTCTGCCCATGGGATTCTCCAGGCAAGAATACTGGAGTGGGTTGCCATTCCCTTCTCCACTGTTCTCCATAGTGGCTGTATCAATTTACATTCCCACCAATAGTACATGAGGGTTCCCTTTTCTCCACACCCTCTTCAGCATTTATTATTTGTAGATTTTTTGATTATAGCCATTGTGATTGGTGTGAAGTGATACCTCATTGTAGTTTTGATTTGCGTTTCTCTACAAATCAGTGATGTTGAGCATATTTTCATGTGTTTGTTGGCCATCTGTATGTCTTTTCTGGAGAAGTGTCTGTTTAGGTCTTCTGCCCATTTTTTGATTGGGTTTTTTTGGTTTTTTGATACTGAGCTGCATGAGCTTCTTGTATATTTTGGAGACTAATCCTTTTTCAGTTGCTTCATTTTAAAATAATTTCTCCCATTTTGAGGGTTGTTTAGCCATGTTAATGGGTGTGAAGTTGTACCTTGGTGTGCATTTTCCTGATGGCTAATGATGAGCATTTTTTTATGTGCTTATTCCAATTTGTGTATCTTCTTTGGAGAAATGTCTGTTCAAATCATTTGTGTGTTTAAAATTGGGTCATCTTTTTATTGTTGAGTTGTAAGAGTTCTTTTAATATTCTGAGTTCCTAATCAGAGATATGATTTGCAAACATGTTCTCCCATCTGTAGGTTGTCCTAATAGTAATTTACATTTAGGCAACATTTGAATTATTCACAAATTAAAGCTTAGTATGGGATTCATCCAAACCCTTTGGTTTTCTCCTGGATTTATTCCAATTTGGAAAATTCTGTGCTCACAGTATTCTCTAAAAAAGAGTGCATAGAGGAAGGGAAAAACAACAACACAATGTCTAAGAGAGTGTATGTGCTCAATTAACTTTGGCAAATGAATGAATGAAATTTATTCTTGGTTCCTATCACTACTCTGCCTTGTTAAGTCCCTCTGCTGGACTTCCAGAGCAATGATATTTATTTTATAGCCTGAAAGCCCCTGGGGGGTGCTCTAAAGTATTGGAAGTGAAAGTATTAGTCACTCAGTCATGTCTGACTGCTTGCCACACATGGACTCCTCTGTGCATGGAATTCTCCAGGCAAGATTACTGGAGTGGGTAGCCATTCCCTTCTCCAGGGGATCTTCCTGATCCAGGGATTGAACCTGGCTCTCCTGTATTGCAGGGAGATTCTTTACTGTCTGAGCCACCAGGGAAGCCCAAGTATTGGACAGGTATACCTATTTCCATGTATATGCTCTAAGCTGTCTTTTCCACATTGTATTCAGACTGTTATATGCATGTCTACAGATTTTTTTCATGATAAAAAATAGTTTCATGTTCTCCTCTTTTTAAGTCTGAGACTCACTAATTTCAAAGAAAGAAATACTGGTTTTTGTCAGTTCAGTGCTGACTCTATCGTGTTTTCACTGGTCCTGGGCTTTTCTATATCAATAATATTATAGATATTTATTTGGAGGTTCACTTAGGAATTTGATTTCATTTACTACGATGCCCTTGATCTAAGAGTGGTTCCTTCAGTGAAGGAGATGGATTTGATGCTGTGAGGGAGAAACCACAGCTGCCTGCTGGTCAGATCAGCTGAATTCACTCGGGAGACCTTGGTGGAGAGAAAGGCCCAGCTACATCTGCATCCCTAAATCACCTACAATGGTCTATCAGGGTCATTTTGCCACTGACACTTGACAAAATCCCCTGCACATCGTGAGTGCCAACTCACAGAAAGAATAAGAATGATTCAAACATGGGGAGAATCAAGGGAATTCCAGCTGGGACTGTAGTTTGGAACTAAGAAATCAGAGAAGGTACATGACTGAAGGAAACAGGCTGGAGAAAGGAGGAAGCACAGGGAAGCAAGCCACTTCTTTGTAACTGGATATAACAAGTCTAGCTTTACACTGCAGAGCTGGCTGGCCTGCTAGTGTGACTTGACTCAATTACTATGCTGGGTGCTCACTCAGGTGATTGTGGGCATCTTGGCCATGACATACCTATGGATGTGGGCACCTGGCAGCTACTGAAACAGCACACATAATTATGAACTTGCAAAAATTTCCCATCTGAGAGATGGAAAAAAGTGAATTTTTAAGTTAGTGATCTCAAGGAGTTAATATGAACAAGTTTGCTTTCTCAGTCTAGGTTGAAGAAAAAAAAATTTCAATCTAAATAGCCATCAATAGTATCACTTTATCGTATTTTTTTTTAAAGATTTTTTTGGTGTCTTTATTGAATTTGTTACAATATTGTTTCTAGATTACATTTTTGTTTTTTGGCCATGAGGCATATGGGGTCTTAGCTCCCTGACCAGGGATTGAACACATACTGGAAGGCAAAGTCTTAACCACTGGATTGCCAGGGAAGTCCCCACTTTATAGTAGTTATGTAATGCTTTTCCTTCTCTCATAAGTGCAAATACTTTAAAGCTTACCTCATGGCTCATCACCACAACGCTCCCCTGAAGGAAAGAGGTAGTTTTACAAACAACTGACCTGAGGCTCAGAGGTGAATTGAGTGTTCTGGAAGGTGGGGGAGAATGGTTGGGTCACTGAGCTGTAGACCCCTGTTTGGAGCTAGGACCGAATCATCATTAAACATATGTTACATCCTTTAATTCCCTTAAGAACCCAAAGAGGTGGGTATTATTATTATTACTAATTTGGTAGATTGGAGAAAATCACCCAAATCAGCCTGCTGACAATACTGGAATGAAACCGTGAAAGTGAAGTGAAAGTGTTAGTCATTCAGTCTATCGACTCTTTGCAACCCCATGGACTGTAGACTGCCAGGCTCCTCTGTCCATGGGATTTCCCAGGCAAGAATACTGGAGTGGTAGCCATTTCCTTCTCCAGGGGGTCTTCCTGACCCAGGGATCAAACTCTGGTCTCCTGCATTGCAGGCAAATTCTTTACCATCTGAGCCACCAGGGAAGCCATCTATCTGTGATATTCTAAACCATATTCTTTTGGCTTTACCATATTCTGATTTGCCAGTTCTAATGGATTAAAGAAGGTTCTGTGGAAGGAGTCTCAAGCATACCCAGTTATCCTGCCTGGTGCTGGTGGAGATGGGAGGAGTGGCATCTGGTACCGAACCAAAGCCTCACAGAAGGAAAGACTGTGATGAGCTTAATTTCTAAGAGACTCTCGTGAGACATACTATTGCACAACGCTCTGGCCTGTATTTTGAGGGCACTAGGGAAGGACTCTGAGAAAGGGTAGCTCTTTACAACTGCATGTAGCTTACATTTGTTTCCCTTCCTGCTGTTGCCAACTAGTATAACTAGCAAAGTAAACCAGAATGTGTCGCTTGCCCGCAAATATGCCTCTTTGACGTAAAAATTAATTTGAGTCCAAGGCAATTGAGCAGCAGCAAATGCAGGAGAAGTTCTGTTCACCTTTCCCTTTTCTGCCGAAAGACAGGATATAAATTCTCCTACTGGTGACAGAACTTTAGCCCAGAGACAGCACCAGAGGAATCTGCAAACAAGCCTTCCTGCTTCAGTTTCCTCTCATATAATTATTTCCCACAGTTGGCAGCCCTTGGAAACTTAAAACTGTTTTCCTTTGTCCTATTGTTTCTCTACAAGTTTATTGCTCTTCGTTGAAGACTCTGTGTAAGTTGGTGTTCTAAGTTGCCACTTGGAGTTACTTTTCACGAGCTATCTCCCATTATCATGTGCAGAGCCCATTAATAAACTGTTTTTCTCTTGTTAATTTGTCTGTTTAAGAGCCCCAGCTGAAAACCCAAGATGTGATGAGGTCAAGTTTTGCCTCTTCTACACTAGCTGTGGCTAATTTTCTGTTTCTCTCTTTTGCTATCTACCTGCTTCTTTATTTTGCCACAAGTTTCCTTTCTTAAAATGACATCCTCTCCTTATTTAAAAGGTTACTGTCATGAAACATGAAATGTAGTGGAAATATATTTGCCAGATGAGTGCCCAATCAGTGTATGATTGGCAAGTTGGTAGATTCTAGACAAGGATTTGGCAGCTCTGATCACCATAGACAGATGAAGACAGGATCAGCATTACTCTCAGTGAAAGGATAAATTGCATTGACTGGATTTATACCACAAACCACATTTCCTGTTTTAGTTTCTGAATGACAAATATTCCTTAGTTTTCTGCTTTTATGTCTGTGTTTAAATTTTCAATTTTCAGGATGAGGTTGCCAGATTTGAATCTTTTATGAAAACGGTTTCATTTTGTTTTGTGAATTACAGCTACACTGCATAATATAGGAGGTTTTCACATACACAAAGACATCAATGTTACATCAGAGCCCTAACGGGCTTGTCATTTTTGAGAGTGAACGTGATGGATACCTCTGAATCCGGATCCCAATTAGTCCCCAACATACCGCACCATTTCACCCTCCAGTTTCGATTGGCATCCACTCCACGGCAGCGAAACCTTGAGTTCCTCGACCTTGTTTTTCTCCAAAATCGATCCTAGACATAATTAAAAGAAAAGAGGTGCAGAATAAACACTTAAGAGGTTATCCTCATGCATTTTAGTAGTTCTTCAGTGAATGAATCACAGCAATGAGGGGCGGGGTATTTCCTCCAGGAATAAACAAGTCCACGGAGTGAGAAGAGGACAAGATGAGAATTGGAAACCCAGGTTCATGCTCCAATTCCTGCCACAGACTTCTCTCTTAGTTTCTCTTGGCCTCATTACTTCTCAGGCAAAATTGAATAAGCTGGACTAGACAAATGATTTTTCATAATTTATTTGGAAGGAGGCATCTTTTTTTAAACATGAAATCTTAAGCAAAAGACAAACATATATAAACAAAATCAGAAGGTTGATGCTGTGCTGGGGAAAGGAGTGGAAATCTTTCATAGCTCTGGAAGCACTAGGCCGGCTGCGCACCAAGCATCCTTCCTGCTTTAGGACAATTTTTCATTGATTTTTCAGTTGGATAGGCAAAGTGACTTACATTGGTCCAGCTAAAATGGTATCCATCAACGTTAAACACAGGCATGATATAGAAATACAGATGATTCAACATTTTTCTCATGGTTGGATCACTCCTATATGTTAGAAGAGCCTAAAAGACAGAGGTGACATGTTTCTTACAAATCAATCCCAAATAAAGATTTCAAAAAAAATATGAGAAATATTTCTATCTATGGGAAATACTACATATATTGAGTCGAAAAGTAACAAGCTAATATGAGCTATAATTTGACATCACATGTTCTTTCTTGAGACTTCTGTTTCAAACTATTTCTGATAACGTTTTAGCAAGGGTGCAAAACAGATTAATTGGGCAGCCTCTTGTAATATTTCAGATCTGGCTAAAGTTTAGGATGATTAAGAAGGCAGCAATTTAGATATGATTTTATATTATCAGTTCTTTTTAAGATTCCATTCGGTTGTGGACAAAACAATTACCTAAATATTTTGATATTCTTACATGATACATCACAACACAGGATAGTTATATGTGCCCCTTATTTGTTTATGTGTAATTGGTAGCAGACTCAAGTTTTGGAACTTACTGCGTGGACACTCTGTTCTTTCCTGACTTTTCTACAAAGAGTTTAAAGGACAGTTATTTATTATGTCACCTTCATCATGGTTCCTTTGAAATCTTGCTTCTGTGTGACTGATGCCAGGTTTGAAGATTCTGTACTATTTGGCCTCAAATAGAAAAGCATTAAATATGCTAAGTCAAGTTAAGAATATAAACATTTTGAGATACCATTCCTATGGAATGGACTTTTAAAATAAGTCCTTTTTTGATGTACGTTTGTCTATTTGTGATGTACGTTTGTCTATTTGTAAAGTACCTTAGACAAACATTTAGAATATTTGTAACAATGGCTGCCTTGGGGGAGGGAGACTGGGGGATAATGTATGGGAAAGATTATTACCTCTCATTTTATATCCATTTGGAGTGTTAGAATTTTTACCATATTAAAACAATTCAAAATCAAATAATTCTTAAATTATATCTTGCTTTGAAAAATTTAATACTTAAGTTTCAATTTTTCTTTACATCCAGGTATGTAGAATTTTTGAACCAATCATAAGTAGCATTCTATATTTACACTGAGAATTCTGTTAATAGAGAGCAGCAATCCAATGCAATCTATTATGAGAAACTATCACTATATTAGAAATAGTAATGAAAATATAGGGATATATTCAAGAACATAAGAAATGAGTTAAATACTATTTTATTAAATATAACTTAAATACTTATAAACTAATACAAGTTGACAAACATTGTTAATACAATTCTCTTTTGTTCTCCTTTAGGACTCAATAATTTGCTGGCCAAATAACTTCGGTAGAACTTTCATATGTGCTTGAATTTCTATTAACAGCCCAATGCTTCAAACTAGAGGAAAATTCCTGGTATGTGATCAGTTGTACATACCCTGGAATTTTGTTTTCCTCTAGTAAAAGGAGGTCCCCCAAAGCTTGGAGGAAGTCTGCTGGTGGGATGGCAGAGAGAATCATATGATTAGTTAACTTTTCTCCCTTAACGTTAGAGGGTTGTGGTTTTCTATGCCACTCTAGAGAGGAAGAAGAGATGGAAGGAAAGGAATTTGGAGCAGTAAGGCAGGAGTGAAGGGGTAGGAAAACGTCATAATTTCTCTCCCTTCTCTCATAGCACTGGGATCCATGGCTCATTCATCTCAGTCAAAACTGGGGAAGTCTCACCTCTTCCAAGCACAGAAAATGTGTTACATGTTAACACATTAAGCACTAGATTGTGCTGGAGACTTTCATGTGGACCTTCTCATTTTATTCTGCCTTCTCCTCCTCCAATGCAATTGACTGCCATACTTTTGTATTGGGGAGAATATTACTAACTTCATTTTTAAAAATCACAATATATTTTAAGCAAATAGAAAAAATACAGAGAAGAAATTACATCCACTACATCTTGTTGTATTTATCAAATCTTTTGAAAAGAAAATCAAGACATTATAGGTAAAACTAGAGCCCCCCCCCTTTTTTATCACTCTCAGATCCCATTTTCCTCCCCTCCTTCCATCAGTATCCTCAACTTGCCATTATCATTTTCTAATTTAGTACATACATGTGGATTCATGAACAATATATAATATATGTATGCTTTGAAATTTCATGCAAATGAGATCATGATATGCCAATCTTCAGTTTGCTTTTCTCTCCAATATTATATTTTGACACATATTAAGTTGACGATTTATTCATTTCTAACTGTTATCTGGAATTCCATTATAGGTAAATGCACACTTTATCTATCCCTTATTTTGTTGATGGACGGTTATGTTGTTTCTGATATTTCAGTGTTACAAGATTGGCAGTGAACATTCCTGCACATTTTCCCTAGACATGTGAAAGTTTCTTTATGATATAAATCTAGGAATAACTTGCTGGGTCATGGATTTCTGTGCCTTGCACTTTACTAAATGTTGCCATTTTTTGTCTAAATCAGTAAATCTTTTCATTATCAGTAATGAGAATTTCCATTGCTCTACAACTTGCCAACCCTTGGTTTTGTTCAGCTTTCAATGAAAAAAAAGTTAATGGGTATGAAAATATGTTTTGTTGTTTTACTTCCTATTTCCCTGATTACAATTTATATTGAACAGCATTTATATAATGATAGGCCATTCTAGGAATTGCTCACTCATATTATTGCCTATTTTTTCTATTAAACTCTCGTTCTTATATTCTGAATATTAGTCTTCATTTGGTTATGTGTGTCATGATCATCTTCCTTTGTTGTGGCTTATTGCTTCCTATGTTCGTGTCCTTGTATATAAGTTTTCAATATTATTACCATTAAATATATATGTTTTACTTAAGAACCCATCTCTGTTTTGAGATTATAAAGCTATTACCGTGTATTTTCTTCTTTAAAATATCTATTTTAAGTTTTTTTTTTTAAGACCTTAAAACTGCTAGAAATGATTTTTTACATGATGTTCAGTTGAGATTTATTAATTAATGTTTCCATTATGGAAGGCCAATGGCTCTCCTGTACTCACTCGGATGAGTCGGCTTTTCTCCAGTGAGTTAGTATGTCACCTCTGTTGAGTATCAAGTTTTCTTTCAAGGGAAGAATTGTTCTAATGCATTTTGGTTTATATCTATTCACCAAAACCACATCATGGTTTACCTAGAATCTGCTGAGTCTCATTGAATGTCTCCCACATTCAGTTCCATTTCAAAATTATCTTGGCTATTATTGACTCTTCCCCATTTATGTTAATTTTGAAACTGAGGTTGAGTACATGACAAATGTTCTGTTCTATACTAGGTTGTTTTTCTTGCCATTAATTGATATTGAATTTTAACAAATAATCTTTCTTCATATAGTAACATAATCATGTTGGTCAATTTCAAAAAGTAACTTTCTAACATTAAATCATCCCTGTGTTTCTGGGATAAGCCCACTAGGTTATGGTATACACTGTTATTATGTTGGCTGGATTTAGGTTGCTAATATTTACATCTATATTTTTGAGTGAGATAGACATACTTTTCATTCTTGTTTTGGTATCAGAGTTATTACTCTATTATTTGGGGAGTAAACCATCTAGGCCTACAGCAGAAAGGAATTAAATACAAAATAAAGATATAGTAGGGAAGATGTATCTTTAATTTCTGTTCCATTGGTTTCTGCTCTTTATTCTTTGTTTCTTTCATTGACTTTTTTTCTAATTTCTTAAGAGTTGAAAGCTTAGCTCATTAACTTGGGCACCTTTATTCTTTTTCTAATATATTTATTTAAAATTATAAATTCCTCTTCAGTAGTACCTTAGCTACATTTTATATGTTTTGGTATATAATAGTTTTGCTTCCATTCAGTTGCAAATATTGAAAAATTTCTTTGATTTCTTTAAACTATGAGTTATTTGTAAATATCTGTGTATTTTAAATCATGTAAAATAACCATCTTTTTTATGTGAGCTTTTTCAAAGTCACATTTTTATAAATAATTTCTAACAACTGCATTGTAGCCAGAGGAGATGATCTATGTGATATAGGTTCTTTGGTATCTCTTGAACTTTGCTTTCAGCCTAGTATATAGTCAATTTTTGCAAATGTTCCATTGGTGCTTGAAAACAATATGCATTCTTTAGTCACTGGGTATGTGTTCTATATGTGTTTATTAGATTAAGCTTATTAATTACACTGTTTTTATCAGCTATATTCTTACTAAAATTTTTGCCTGTCTGCTGTCTTCATCACTGAATTGTGTTTAAAAACTCAATTATTTTATTTTTTAGATTAATTTTTATCAGTGTATGCAATGTTATATTAGGTTCTACTGTACAGCAAAATGAGTCAGCGATGCATATACATATATCATGTCCCTTTGGACTTCCTTCCCATTCAGGTCACCTCAGTACATTAACTAGAGTTCCCTGTGCTATACAATATGTTCTCATTAGTTATCTATTTTATACATAGTATCAGTAGTGGATATGTGTCAATCCCAGTCTGCCCATTCCTCCCCCTGCCTTTCCCTTGGTAGCCATATATTTGGTCTCTACATCTGTCTTTATTTCTACTTTGCAAATGGGATTGATCATTTATACCATTTTTCTAGATTCCACAGATATGTGTTAATATACAATATTTGTTTTTCTCTTTCTGACTTACTTCTCTCTTCATGACACTCTCTCAGTCTATCCATGTCTCTACAAATGACCAATTATGTTCCTTTTTATGGCTGTGTAATATTTTGTTGTATATATGTACTACAACTTTTTTACCCATTCCTCTGTTGATGGACATTTATGTCGCTTCCATGTCCTAGTTATTGTAAGTAATGTTGCAGTGAACATGAGGGCTCGTGTATCTTCTTGAATTATGGTTTTCTCTGGGTATATGCCCAGGAGTGGGATTGCTGGGTCAAATGGTAGTTCTATTTTTAGTTCTTTGAGAAAACTTCATATTATTTTCCACAATGGCTGTGTCAATTTATACTTCCACCAACACTTTTTCCCACACCCTCTCCTGCATTTATTGTTTGTAGATTTTTTTATTTTGGCCATTCTGACCAGTGTGAGGTGATATCTCATTGTAGTTTTGATTTGCATTTCTCTGATGATAAGTGATGTTGAGAATCTTTTCCTGTGTTTTTTGACCATCTCTACGTCTTTGGAGAAAATGTATATCTAGGTCTTCTGCCCATCTTTCATTTGGGTTGTTTTTTAGACATTGAGTTGCATGAGCTGCTTGTGTATTTACAAGATTAATCCTTTGTCATTTGCTTTGTTTGCAAATATTTTCTCCCATTCTGAGGGTTGTATTTTCGTTTTGTTTATGGTTTCCTTTGCTGTGCAAAAGCCTTTAAGTTTAATTAGGTCACATTCATTAATTTTTGTTTTTATTACTCTAGGAGGTGAGTCTAAAAAGATCTTGCTGTGATTTATGTCAAAAAGTGTTCTATGTTTTCCTCTATGGGTTTTATAGCATCTGGCCTTACATTCAAGGCTTGAATCCATTTTGAATTTATTTCTGTGTATAGTATTAGGGAGACATTCCAGGTGGCTCAGTGATAAAGAATTTGCCTGCCAAGTAGGAGAGGTGCGTTTGATCTTTGGCTGGCAAGATCCCCTGGAGAAGGAAATGGCAACCCACTACATCATTCTTGCCTGGGAAATCCCATGGAGAGGAGCCTGGCATAGTCCTTGGGGTCACAAGAGTCAGACATGACTGAGGGACTAAAACAGTAAACAACATGGTGGTAGGGAATGTTCTGATTTCATTCTTTTACATGTAGCTTTCTAGTTTTCCCAGCACCACTTATTGAAGTCATTGTGTTTTCTCCCTTGTATATTATTGCCTCCTTTGTCATAGATTAGGTGGCCACAGATGTGTGAGTTTATCTCTGGGCTTTCTATCATGTTGTATTGATCTATATTTCTATTTTTGTGCCAGTGCTATACTCTCTTGATTACTGTAGCTTTGTAGTATACTCTGAAGTCAGGGAGCCTGATTCCTCCAGCTCTATTTGTCTTAAGACTCGTTTGGCTATTTGGAGACTTTTGTGTTTCCATACAAATTGTAAATTTTTTTGTTTTTAGTTCTGTGAAAAATACCATTGGTTGTTTGATAGGGATTGCATTGAATCTGTAGATAGCTTTGGGTAGTGGTCATTTTCACAAGATTCTTCCACTCCAAGAACATGGTATATTTCTCCATCTGTTCATGTCATCTTTGATTTCTTTCATCAGTGTCTTATAGTTTTCTATGTACAGGTCTTTTGCCTCCTTAGGTAGGTTTATTCCTAGGTATCTTATTCTTTTTGTTGCAATGGTAAATGGGATTGTTTCCTGAATTTCTCTTTCTGATCTTTCATTGTTAGTGTATAGGAATGCAAGATATTTCTGTATATTAATTTTGTATCCTGAGACTTTACTAAATTCATTCATTAGCCCTAGGAGTTTTCTGATGGCATCGTTAGGATTTCGTATGTATAATATCATGTTATCTGCAAAGATAACTTCTTCTCTCCAATTTGGATTCCTATTATTTATTTTTTATTTGCTTGTCATGGCAAGAACTTCCAAGACTATGTTGAGGTTGAGTAAAAGTGGTGAGAGTGGATCTCCTTGCTTGTTGCCGATCTTAGAGTAAATGCTTTCAGCTTTTCACCATTGAGAATAAGGTTTGCTGTGGGTTTGTCATATACGGACTTTATTTTGCTGATGTAGGTTCCCTTTAGGCCCACTTTCTGGAGAGCTTTTATCAATAATGCTTGTTGAATTTCATCAAAAGCTTTTCCTGCTCTATTGAGATGATCATATGGTTTTATTCTTTAATTTGTTAAAATGTATATAATATTGATTGATTTGCATATATTGAATCCTTGCATCCTTGGGATAAATCCCAACTGATCTCAGTGTATGATCTTTTTAACATATTGTTGGAGTTGGTTTGCTAGTATTTTGTTGAGTACTTTTGTGTCTATGTTCATCAATGATAATAGCCAGTAATTTTTTTTTTGTAATTTTGTCTGGTTTTGGTATTAAGGTGATGGTGGCCACAAAGAATGAGTTTGGGCATATTCCACTTCTAAAACCTCATTTTAAAATGATTTATCAACTTTTATTATAACTGTCAAGTGTTTTTATATATATTGAGGCCATTAACATGCCTTCGTTTTAAATTTCTTCATTTCCAAATAATGTATTAACTAAGGAAGCTGTTTCCTAGCATTCTTTTCTGGAGTGGATTTAATATTTGAGATGTGCTGGAACATGTTCTTCCTCTGACAAATAAACAGGGTGTCATTGTTTTGCATATGCTATATTTGTGATTTTTATAACTCTAAGAATTGCAGCCATTCTCCATCTGGTCAGACAAAATGAGAATGATCACAATGTGGTGACTGTTCAGTGCTGAATAGGACAATTCAGAAACCTTTCTTCAGTGCTTTAAATAATGGCTATAGATGGTTTCTTGTATGGTTTAGGTGAAGTTTCTAGGAAAAAAAAGATGGTCATGTGACATTCTATCATACTCTAACATCATACTATCATACTTAAAAGATGATCATGTGACTGTCTATCATACTCTAACATATGATAACCATAAAGAACATGGGGGCGTGCTTTCCTTCTAACATGTGGGACTCTTTTTAGCAATCAATTCCCACCATCCATACACACAGGAAAAGAGATACCTACTAATCGAGTTTCATCCTGGTTTTCCAAGTTTAATTTCTTGACTACTATTGTTGTTTACAAGGAAGATTTAAGTAGTCATGACCTGAAAGCCAGTCACAAAACCATGTTCCACACGCCTCATTGTGGCAGTCTTGAGGTACTACACTCACCTGCATCAATTCACTTAAAAATACTTTGCTGAGATGGATTTTAAGTTAAAAGGTACAGTTTTGAGTATAACATTCTGCTAGGAAAGTGATATGTTGTTATTAGGTTAAGGAATTTCTGAACTTAATGAAGAAAGACAAAGAATGAATCTATTTGGTACCTACCAAGACTACTTTGGCTTCCGCATAAATAGATGCATGTCATTTACCAGAATCAGAATCAGAATTCAGGAAATCAGTCCTGAATATTCGTTGGAAGGACTGATGCTGAAGCTGAAGCTCCAATAGTCTGGGCACCTGATGCGAAGAACCGACTCATTGGAAAAGACCCTGACGCTGGGAAAGATGGAAGGCAGGAGGAGAAGGGGACAGCGGAGGATGAGATGGTTGGATGGCATCACAGACTTGATGGACATGAGTTTGAGCAAGCTCCGGGAGTTGGTGATGGACAGGGAAGCCTGGCTGCATTCCGTGGGACAAAAAGTCAGACACAACTGAGTGACTAAACTGAACATATACCAGAATTCACCAAATAAACTTCAGTTAAATTCAAAGAAAAATTTTGCAATTATGAAAGTCTTTGTGTGGTAAGAGAAGGTTAGGCCCGAGAGTTTCCCCCTTTTCATTGTTTTTGGATTTATTTGGTTGGATGTTGCTTTCTTAGAACTCTATGGCAACCTGGAATGTGACACTGTTTTTAGAATCAGTGGTGCTGGCTTTTAAAAAGGCAGCTTTAAAATTTTTTCCATTATTTTTCTTCTAGAATCACTACCGAAGACCTAAAAATAACAAGCACATATTGAGTGAAGTGCATGCTGGGAGAACTAGCTGTTATAACTGAGGTCAGAGGAACAGCACAGTCACCAGTCAAGTTGAAGAGGGTTCTCACCTAGACTTGAGTGGAGTAAAACTATTTATGGTAGAAAAGAGTTGGAGCACCAAAGTGGGTGCATCTTGACACAAAGGAGTTATTTATGATGCAATAATTGGAGAATTAATTAGAGCAGGAGAGAGTTGCCAGGGAAATTTTTAAAAAGGGAGCTTAATGTATAAAGTCTTCAATGTCACACTGCGAGAAGCTCCTTAAATACAATATGGTAACTAAAATAATAGCTTGGAAGCAACGTGAACAAGGGCTCTGTGAATGAAGAATGGAGAACTGGAAAATCATATGCAAATCTAGTTATTTTTATACTTAATTAATTTATACTGAGAACCTCTCAGACTGGCTAGTCTAACAGGGCAGGTGACTATTGAAAAATGTTATCTATTAATCTATATTTTCTATTAAGAGATATGGATAAACATTTGAAATATTTTATACTACCTTAGCTGCATATTCATGCTACGTTTTCCTTAAATAAAACCACTTCACAGTTCTAGAATTTTTGTACTGAGACAGCCTAATAGCAATGGTTGGTTGCATTTAATCAGGGCCAACAGAGTAGAGGCCAGGACTGACTGGGTGGCATTGTTAAAACCTACTATGTAAGAATCATTAACCTACAAAAAGAAAGTATAGGCATCTTCACTTTGCATGGATCTGATATACACAAATTTGAGTAACCATGGTTTAGTTAAATAATAGCAGTCCTCCAAGTACAGTTCAGATTTGTTACTAGTGCTAGGTCTTAACTCTACAAACTTGTAAATTATAGCTGTGCATCAAGACCTGTGACAAAGTGTGCCACTTGTTTGAAAGTCTGTAGGTGTGTGATTGGCCACTGTGCGTGTGTTTACTCAGTTCACACACAGACAGCAAAGTGTGTAGCTGCGTTGCTCCCTTGTTTTCCAGTGAAAAAATTCATGTGGCATTTTGCAAGAATGCTAAGAGAGAATTGGCCAACAAGGCTTAAAGTGAAGCAATAATGCAGATAATTTAGAAGGGAAATTTGAATCAAATGTAAATGGGGTTATAGTAGAAATAGCTGACCACAGGAATATGGACACTGCCTTAGGTAGCCAGAGGAACTAAGTAAAGACAAACTCACTGATATAAATGAGGAAAATGGTTTTAATGGAAAGGAGGAAGGTGTTCCAGAAAAAACGACGCTATCAACATTTCACATTAAAGCAACTCTTGGAGATATTTTTTGACATCGAAAGCACAAGGAAAGGAAAAAAATAGTGGAATCTGATCAAAACTAAGAAAGGAGTATTATAATTTGCCAGAGTGTTAAAAAATGATGCTCACCTCATGTTGTAAGTTTTATAATGAGAAGCACTATCCAAACAACCTGTGGTAAAGATTTTTACAAAGAAATAAAACATTTAATTATCAGTATCTTTAATGTTTTAAATTACAGTGTAATGAGTGTTAGTTTCACTATTTTTGGTCATTCTCTTACATGCTTATAACAGAGTAAGAAAGTCTTTAATCTTTTGACAAAAATACATAAAGATCATAGAACAAACTTAATTTTCCCCATTAGTTATCAAGATAGATTTTTTATGGCTTCAGTTTGCATGGTCACTTCTACAGTCATACATTTCTGTGCCAGAAAAGTGAAGACTGCCTGTATAAACAGTGCCCAAAACATTCTCAAATGTTGAATAGTGAAGCACGATGGATGCAATGGCTTTCAGTTTAATTAAAGTGAATAAAAATTAATATAGAGCCTGCTATGTATAAGACATTATAAATTGAATTAAAAGGAAGAAAGAGCTTGGTTGGAGGATGCAGAAGATTAAAGAGAAGACTGGGGAGGGTGAGAAGGATAGGAGAATATAAGGAGTTAAAGGCACTAAAAGACTGGCAGAAAAATTAAAATACTGCAATTAAAAGGGATGGTAGTGGACAAAATCAGAGAATTTTTACAAATGCAGATCTATGAACTGTTTTTTATTATACCATTAAGAACAAAGACTTATTTGCTTACTCAACTGAACTTATTAGAAGTTTGGTCTGGACTTAGTAACCCTCTCAATTACTTATTCCCCAACCTTTGGTATATTTTATACAAAAAGGTTTATTCAATTTTTAGTGATACATTTCTTAACCAAAACTTTGAGTTTCACACCTACATTTGAGGGTTTATATTGTTTTTACCTTTAATTTCCGGTAAGACATAATGAGGGACTTCCTTCTAATGGTAAAGAACCCGCCTGCCAATTCAGGAGACATAAGAGATACAGGTTCGATCCCTGGGTTGGGAAGATCCCCTGGAAAAGGCCATGGCTACCCACTCCAGTATTCTTGCCTGGAGAATCCCATGGACAGAGGAGCCTGGCGTGCCATAGTCCATGGGATTGCAAAGAGTCGGACGTGACTTAGCAGCTCATTAACAACACCGCCAACAATTACATACTACCCTGAACCACAGGCCAGGTTTGGGCACCAGGATTAGCCATCCTCAGTGCCTATTGTAGATGGCTAGGAATGTGTGAATGGAGCTGGTTTTCCAGTGTAATCAGGACGGGCCTGAAAGTGTGAGGTTTCACATTGTATAACAGCAGCAGAATACCGTGATCCACCTGGGACATTAAGGAAGTTTTTTCTCTCTCTCCTCTCTCTTTCCCTCCTTTTGGCTACCATTCTGTTAAAGGACCAAATTAGATCCACCTATATAGTCTGCCTCTTCAAAGTCTGGAAGAACTTTCCATTTCAGAGCATTCTTGTCCCAGTTTTCCCATGGATCATCTTCTCACAAACCCTTGCTTTATCTTTGGTCTGCCACTAAGTTAAATCAAATTCAATCACTGATTTTAGAATGAAGTGAAAGTGAAAGTCACTCAGTCGTGTCTGACTCTTTGCGACCCCATGGTCTGTATAGTCCATGGAGTTCTCCAGGCCAGAATACTGAAGAGGGTCGCTTTTCCCTTCTCCAGGGGATCTTCCCAACCCAGGGATTGAACCCAGGTCTCCCACATTGCAAGCAGATTCTTTAACAGCTGAGCCACAAGGGAAGCCCGATTTTAAAATACCTGCAGGAATATATGACTCAAGCATAAATGAGTTTAGTTTGAGAATCAAACTATTCAGTTTTGACTGGGTTAAATTTGTTTAAAACATGTCATTTTGGGTTCTGTTTAATATAGAAAATATGGAAAATTCAAAAAAATAAGAAAATAAAAATCATAATTTTTTAGTATTTAGTATATTTCTTATGTATATGTATCTCATATATAGATTTTACCACATGGAAATTATAATGTCCATGCTGTTTTTTCCAGGTTGTAATAAGTATAAAAAGTTATTTAAAATTTTTTTTAAATTTATTTTTATTGGAGTATAGTTGCTTTACATTATTGTGTTAGTTTCTGCTATACGACAGTTAATCAGTAATGCACATACACATATCCACTCTTTATAAAATTCTATTTCCATATAGGTATTACAGAGTGTTGAGTAGAGTTCCCTGTTCTATACAGTAGCTTCTTATTAGTTATCTGTTTATATTATAGTGTGTGTATGTCAATTCCAATCTCCCAATTTATCAGTTCCCTGTCTCCAATCCCCCTTGGTAACCATAAGTTTGTTCTCTACATCTGTGACTCTGTTTTATAAATAGGTTTATGTGTACCATTTTTTTAGATTCCACATATAAATGATATTATATATTGTTATTATATATAAATGATATTATATAAATGACATTTGTTCTTTCCTGGCTTACTTCACTCAGTGTGGCAATCTCTAGGTCCATCTATGTTGCAAGTGGCATTATTTTATTCCTTTTTATGGCTGAATAATATTCCATTGTATATATGTACCACATCATCTTTTTCCATTCCTGTGTTGATGGACATTTAGATTGCTTCCATGTCCTGGCTATTGTAAATGATGCTGCAATGAATACTGGGGTACATGTATCTTTTTGAATTATGGTTTTATCTGGGTATATGTCTAGAAGTGGAATTGCTGGATCATATGGTACCTCTATTTTTTGTTTTTTTAAGGAGCCTCAACACTGTTCTCCAGAGTGACTGTACCAATTTATATTTCCACCAACTATGTAGGAAGGTTCCCTTTTATCCATATCATCTCCAGACTTTATTGTTTGTAGATGTTTTGATGATGGCCGTTTGACATGTGTGAGGTGATACATCATTTTAATTTGAATTTCTCTGATAACTAGTGATGTTGAGCATTTTTTCATATGCCTCTTGGCTGTCTGTATATCTTCTTTGGAAAAAATGTCTATTTAGGTCTTGTGCCCATTTTTTGATTAGGTTGTTTGTTGACATTGAGTTTTGTGAGCTGTTGTATATTTTAAAGATTACATTCTTGTTAGTCTCTTCATTTGAAAATATTTTCTTCCATTCTGAGGGTTGTCTTTTCATTTTGTTTAGGTTTCCTTTGCTATGTGTCCATGCTGGCTTTTGTTTATTTATTTATTTTTGATATAACAGCATGTCACAGGCATTTTTCCCATCCCAAATACTCCTTTAATATATTTAGTGAAGTCAGGGCTAGCAATCATTTCCTTTACAACTTTTCTGCTTTACTTTTATATTTGGAAATGTCTTACTTACTTGGAAATCAAATCAGTGTTTTCCAGAGTTACTTATTTTATATTCTTTAAACAAATATTTATTTATTTGGCTGCATGTGATCTTCGTTGTGGTATGTGGGATTTTTAGTTGTGGCATGTGAACTCTTGGTTGTGGCATGGGGGATCTAGTTCTCTGACCAGGGACTGAACCCCCAGATCTTCTGAATTGGGAGGGCAGTCTTAGCCACTGAACCATCAGGGAAGAGCCACTTATTCTATATTTTGTAAGTAAAGACTCTGGTCAAATTTGCCCTAGTGCACTTAAAGCTGGTGCGCTGGGACAACCCAGAGGGATGGGATGGGGAGGGAGGCGGGAGGGGGTTTCGGGATGGGGGCACACATGTACACCTGTGGCTGATTCATGTCAATGTATGGCAAAACCCACCACAATATTGTAAAGTAATTGGCCTCCAATTATAATAAATAACATAAAAAAATTTGCCTTAGCAATGTAGAAATATTTGAGGCAAAAATTAAGTTATGTACATAACTCTGAGCCAGCTAGCACCAGCTGTGGCTTGAGATACCCAGCCCTGGAGATCAATAATTTTAAACTCTCGAAAGTGCACAAAGCCCAATGACCTCATTTGATTGGAGATGATTCTGAGAAATGAGCAAATGCTATTCCATCTGCACTGCCAACAAAGAATTAAGTGGCTTTTTCACAATTAAGGGAAGAAAAAACATGAAAAATAAAAAGATGTTAAAAATAGGCTGCTGCTAAAAATTGCTTGCCTACCTCAACTACCATTATGATTCCCCTGAACTCGTGCCAGAGCTCAGAACAGGAACAGGGAAGTGAGTCTCATTAGACCTTGACTCAGGAGTGGAAATGTGATCAGGGAGATATAATAATGTTAAAAAAAAAAGACTAATAACTTTGAGGACATGGTGTAGATTAGTAAGACCAAATCCTACAGTCTGTGTGAGTAGATTCTAGTGCAATCTGAGACTGGCTGAAAAATTATTAAAGTTAGCCTTGGAAGCCAGAGTTTGGTCCAATAAAGAAAAATAAGAAAATACTCTAATGCATGAAAAGCATACCAGTATTAAAGGAGAGTTTAAGCAAGAAATACAATGATATATGAATGGAAGAAAGTAGGAGCCTAGAGTGAGGGCAACAAACTAGAAGTGCTTAGGGCAAAATTCTACACATGGACAGGAAGAGTGGATGTAAGGATGGAAAATAAAGAAAAGGTTTATATAGTTCAAATGAAAAAAATCATTCATTCATTCAGCCAAAGACTTATTAAGCACTTCTTTTTATGTGAAGGCAGCTTGCGAAGTTCTAGAACAGTACAAGTACTGTAATGTACATTATGTTAATGCTTCCCTCAATTCTGTTACTACAATTCTACTGGGGAGATGAGACACGAACACAGAAAGCAACAATAAAGAAAGTCTTTAGGAACTGATGACCAGCTTGATATGGGGATGAAAGTACAAGATGAGTCAAAGATAGCAAGATACTCAAGAGAATGATGAAACTGTGGGAGCATCAGCTGAAATGTTGGCAGTTTTATTAGTCTAAAGGGAAGAACCCACAACCACACTCCACTAAGCGAGTTAAATGACTGATGTAGTCAACAAGTAATTACTAAGTGTCTATCATGCACCAGCCCAGGCAGAGTGTATATTGGGGAGGGAGACAGGATTTTTAAAACTCTGTTCTCTTGCAACTTGATTCTCCTGAACCAAAAATAGGAAATACTCTCTGATGAGAGATTAAAGAGACTCCGTAAACAGAGTTGAGTATCTCAACCAAAAGAACCAATACCTGGTTTACATGTTTAATTTGGACAACAGAAATCCAAGAAAACATCCCAGTGATTTAGCCAACCATAAGAGAATTTTTTCAAATATTTTTCTTGAGTGTATCACTTCACCTGATAAGAGACAGAAAAAAAGTAGAGGACTGAAACTAGTTCACCACTTTTCTGAGTTCCTGTTCTGAGCTCTGGCATGAGTTCAGGGGAATCATAATGGTAGTTGAGGTAGGCAAGTGATTTTTAGCAGCAGTCTCAGATTGCACTAGAATCTACTCACACAGACTGTAGGATTTGGTCTTACTAATCTACACCATGTCCTCAAAGTTATTAGTCTTTTTTTTTTGAACATTATTATATCTCCCTGATCACATTTCCACTCCTGAGTCAAGGTCTAATGAGACTCACTTCCCCACAGATTTTTCCTAAAGCTTGTCATCTTTCAAAGTCGAATGGATTTCTCTGATTTAAAAAAAAAATTTTTTTTATACGGACCATTTTAAAACTCTTTATTGAATTTGTTACAATATTTCTTCTATTTTATGTTTTGGTTTTTTGGCCACGAGGCATGTGAGGTCTTAGCTTCCTCATCAGGGATCGAACCCACACTCTCCTGCATTGGAAGGTGAAGTCTTAACCACTGGATTGCCAGGAAAGTCCATCTCTGATTCTTGAATTCCTTCAGCTATTACAGTCAGTATAATTTAATCTCCAAAGATACACTGTTTTATGTTGTTTACTATTGTTTCCTGCACACAAATATTTCTTCTCAAATAAAATGTAGACTCCTTGAGGGCTGGACCATGACTTACACTTCTACTGACCCCACAATGCTGAAAATGTAGTGACCAACAAGAAATTGTTGGCTGATTAATATAAACATTCTCTAACAGGACCCTATTTAACACTGAGTTAAAGAAATAACAGCTTTATTGGGATATAATTCACACATTCTACAGTTCATCTTTTTGAAGTATACAATTAAGTGGCTTTTAATATATTCACAGAGTAATGCAACTGTCACCACTATATAATTTTAGAATACTTTCATCACCAAAAAAGACACTTCATATCCTTTGGGTATCAAACTCCCTGACCCCCTCATTTTCCTAGCCATAGGTAACCACTAATCTACTTTCTGTCTCTGTAAATTAGCCTGTTTTGGACATCGTGTACAAGAGGAATTGTGTACAATGTGGTCTTTTGTGGCTGCTTTTTTTCAGTTAGCTCAGTGCTTTCAAGGTTCATCTATGTTGTAGCATGTATCAACACTTCATTTCTTTTTTTTAATTGAGTAATTCATTTAAAAGTGTACAGTTCAGTGGTTTTTTAGTATGTTCATAACATGCCATTGTCATCATTATCTAATTGCAGAACTTTTCCATCACCCGCAAAAAGAAACATTATACCTGTTAGTAGTCATTCCCAATTCCTCTCTCCCCTCATCCTCCGTCAACCACTAATCTACTTCCTGTTTCTATGGGTTTGCCTGTTCTTGACATTTCATATATATGGAATGATACAATATATGGCCTTTTACTTCTGGTTTATTTCACTTAACATGTTTCAAGGTTCATCCATGTTGTGGTTTGTATTGTACTTTATTATGGTTGACTAATATTCCATTGCATGGATCTACTGTATTTTGTTTATCCATCAGTTGATGGACATCTGAGTTGCTTCCATTTTGGGGGCTATTAGGAAAATTTTGCTGTGAACATTCCTGTGCACATTTCTGTGTGGATATGTTTTCATCATTCTTGGTTATATATACAGGAGTGGAATCTGGGGGTTGCATGAGTATACGTTTACTTTTTGAGGAAGTGCTAAACAGTTCTTAACTATTTTTAACTTGTTAGTTTCCTTTGCAATTTTATTTTTAACTCCATTACTTTTGCTTTGTGAGTGTTCCTTTTTATAAGGCTCGATCAGCTGTCTGTTTTCTTTGTTCCCTGCCCTCTGTGTGTCCTCATATTTAAGTCTCTTGTGCCATGCTTAGTTGTTCAGTCATGTCTGACTCTTTGCAACCCCATGGACTGTAGCCCACCAGCCCCCTCTATCAAGGGAATTCTCCAGGAAAGAATACTGGAGTGGGTTGCCATGCCTTCTTCCAGGGGATCTTCCCAACCCAGGGATTGAACCCAGGTCTCATGCATTGCAGGCAGATTCTTTACCAGCTGAGCCACCAGGGAAACCCATTTAAGTCTCTTAATTACCTGCAAATAGTATCTATTCACTTTTGCAGACAGATAAACTCCAAGTTCTATATATTTACCTCTGTTTCTTTCCCTCTCTTAATCTATTCTAGTTTTCTTTCTTTGATAAATTTAGTATCTGTATCATCCTTCTTGGCCCATGACAAATTTAAAAAACTTTATCACCAAAAGGTAGCGTTTCTTAAAATTCCTTTTTGGATTCATGGTGAAGTGACACCTGTGATACACATTTCAATAGTACATGTACCATGTTTTTCCCCTTGGCTTCCTCCCTCCAAAACCATTTGTTGTGTTCAGTTGTTAAGTTTTGTCTGACTTTGCAACCCCATGAACTGCAGCACGCCAGGCTTCCCTGTCCTTCACTATCTCCTGGAGTTTGTTCAAACTCATGTCCAGTGATGCCATCCAATTGTCTTACCCTTTGTTGCCCCCTTCTCCTCCTGCCCTCAGTCTTTCCAATGTCTTTTGGACATTGGAATCAGGGTCTTTTCCAATAAGTCAGCTCTTCACATCAGGTGGCCAAAGTATACCCCTGAAGTGAAGTGTAGTAATACCAATGAAGTGAAAGTCACTGAATTGTGTCCAACTCTTTACGACTCCATGGACTGTAGTCCATGGAATTTTCCAGGCCAGAATACTGGAGTGGGTCACTGTACCCTTCTCCAGGGCATCTTCCCAACCCAGGGATGGAGCCCAGGTCTCCCGCATTGCAGGCAGATTCTTTATCAGCTGAGCCACAAGGAAAGCCTAAGAATACTGGAGTGGGTAGCCTATCCCTTTTCCGGTGGATCTTCCCAACCCAGGAAACGAACTGGGGTCTTCTACGTTGCAGGTGGATTCTTTACCAACTGAGCTATCTGCTGTACTATAAATATAACATTAATAATGGTTTTGTTAACCTGGTATAAAGGAAGCACTGAAAAAGAGAAAGATTTTGCAACACAAGCATACCTCCTTTTGTTTTCTTTCTTTTGCTTATATTAATAAGATATAAAAATTTGTAATATGAATACTGTAAAAAAAAAAAAGTGACAGGTATTGAAATTGGAAGTGATAGCTCTCTATTTTTCAACATAATTAAGTGATTTTCAATTTAAAAGATAAAACCCACAATCTTATCATGCATTTTGTGTTTTAAAAACATCTGCCAGCCAGCAGTTATTTGTTGAGATAATGAATACAACTATCAGTTATGTGTTCAGATAGTGAATTCATTTGAGCAGTTTTTAAAATAAAATAATCAAGGCCATCTCACCAGTGAATTAAGCCAGGTAGCTTGCCTCTCTGTCATTGTTTTCTAAGCTTTGTGTGTCCAAGACACTCAGGGACTCATCTACTAAACTGGAGTAGGCAGCAGCAGTGGAAGTGGCTCCCAGGGCCTGACAGGGGAGAGTCAAGCTGGCTGAAGAGGAGAGGGACAGACAGTCACAGCCACAGCCCGATACTCCTGGTGTCCATGGTGGAGTGAGTCAGGGTCAGTTGATGAGGTTTATACATAGCAAAGGGGAAAGAGGAAGAATGAACTTGGCTTCTGACTGTCCAGGAAGGAAAACAGTACCTCGTTCCAAAGAGAATGGAACTCAGGAGTATGGAGACCTGGTTACTCTTTTTACAATACATTTAAAATTTTGAGATAGATATAGATTCACATGGGGCTTTCCTGGTGGGTCAGATGGTAAAGAATCTACCTGCAGTGCGGGAGACCTGGGTTTGATCCCTGGGTCGGGAAGATCCCCTGGAGAAGGGAATGGCTACCCACTCCAATATTCTTTCCTGGAGAATTCCATGGACAGAGGTTATAAATTCCATATAATTATAAGAATTAATGCAGAGAAATCTCTTGAACCCTGGACCCACTTTCCCCCAATGGCAATATCTTATAAAACAACAGTATAAATATCCCAACTAGTGTACTGAAATGGACACAGTCAAGATACAGAACCTTGCCATCACAACAAGGACCCTTCATGGTTGCCCTTTTATAGCCACATTCACTTTCCTTTCCTTAATCCCCAGATAACACTAATCTGTTATCCATTTCTATACAGTTGAACCTTAAACAACATGGGGATTGGGGTGCTGACCCTCCAAAAGCAGTGGAAAATCCATATATGGGACTTCCTTGGAGGTCCAATGGTTAAGACTCCACGCTTCCAGTGCAAGGAACACAGGTTCAATCCCTGTCAGGAAACTAAGATCCTACATGCCACATGGTATGGCCAGAAAAAAAAAATCCACATATAACTTTACAATTGGTCCTCCATATCTAGTGTTCCACATCCCTGGGTTCAACCAACCAAGGATCATGTACAACTGTGGTACATATTTATTGAAAAAAATCAGTGTATGAGTGGACCCTTGTAGTTTAAATCCATATTTGTTGTTATTGTTCAGTCACTCAATTATGTCCAACTCTGTGACCCCATGAACTGCAGCATGCCAGGCTTCTCTGTCCATCACCAACTCCTGGAGTTTGCTCAAACTCAGGCCCATCGAGTTGGTGATGCCATCCAACCATCTCTTCTTCTGTTGTCCCCTTCTCCTCCTGCCTTCAATCCTTCCCAGCATCAGGGTCTTTTCCGATGAGTCAGTTCTTTGCATCAGGTGGTCCAAGTATTGGAGCTTCAGCTTCAGCATCAGTCCTTCCAATGAATATTTAGGACTGATTCCCTTTAGGATGGACTGGTTGAATCTCCTTGCAGTCCAAGGGACTCTCTCAAGAGTCTTCTCCAACACCACAGTTTAAAAGCATCAACTCTTTGACACTCAGCTTTCTTTATAGTCCAACTCTCACATCCATACCTGACTACTGGAAAAACCATAGCCTTGACTAGATGGACCTTTGTCAGAAAAGTAATTTCTGTGCTTTTTAATGTGCTATCTATTTGAGTTATCTGTAATTTTATCACCTCAAATGAGGTGATCTCATTTATAAATGAGATCCTACAGTATGTATCTATTTGGGACTAGTTTTTCATTCAGCATAATTCTCTGGAGATTCATTCATGTTGTGTGTTTCCATAGTTTGTTCCTTTTGTTGCCGAGTAGTTTTCCATGGTATGCATGTACTAGTTTGTTTAACCATTTGTCCATTGAAGGATATCTGGATTGTTTCCAGCTTTTGGCTATTACAGATAAAGCTGCTGGAAACATTTGTATGCAGTTTTTGAGTGAACATAAGTTTTAATTTCTCTGGGATAAATGCCAAGAGTGCAATTACTGGGTTATATGATAGTTGCAAGTCTAGTTTTACATGAAAGTGTTAACTGTTTTCAAGAGTAACTCAACCATTTTACATTCTCACTAGCAGTGTGTGGGTGATCCAGTTTTTCGCCATCTTCCCCAGCACTGGTTGGTGAGTCAGTCCCTCCCCATACCTCCAGGGGTGTGTGGGTGTGGGGGTGTGTGGGGGTGTGTGTGTAATTTTAGCCATTCTGATGGATGTCTAGTGATAGCTCATTGTGGTTTTAAATTGAATTACCCTAATGGCATCTTTTTTTCTGGGCTTTTCTTTTTTTTTTTTTGGCCATCTGTATATTCTTTGGTGAAATGTCTCTTCATGTCTTTTGCCCATTTTCTAATTGGATTACTTGCTTTCTTATTGTCAAGTTTTGAGTTTATATTATCCAAATAGGAATCATTTATCAGATATGTGGCAAAGTTTGTAGCTTGTCTTTTTTCTCCTCTTAACAGGGTTTTTCACACAGTAAAATTTTAAATTTTGATTATGCTTGATGATGTTTAATTTATCAACTTTTCCTTATATGGAGCATGCATTTGGTGTCAACTCTAAGAACTTTTTGCCTAGTTTTAGATCCTGAAGATTTTTTTCCTATTTTTTAAAAAAGTTTTTATAAATTTACATAGTCTATGATCCATTTTGAGTTAATTTTTGTGTAAGAAATGAGGCTTAGGTTGAAATTCACTTATTTGCCTATGGAAGTCCACTTGCTCCAGCACCATTTGTTGAAAAGTAATTCTTTCCTTCACTGAATTGCTTTTACACCTTTGTTGAAAATCACTTGGGCACGTTTTGTAGATCTATATCTGAGTCTCCTGTTCCATTTTTCTGTCTGTCCCTTCACCAGCACTATATACTTTTGATTATTGTAGCTACATACCTTGAAATTGAGTAAAATGATTCTTTTACAAAATAGTTTTAACTCTTCTGGTTCCTTTGTCTTTTCATATAAATTTTAGAATAATTTCACCTATAACTACAAAAAGTCTTACTGGGATTTTTATAGGAATTATGTTAAATATTGATGTCAATTGGAGAGAACTGATATTTTTCTATACCGAATCTTCCAGTCCATGAATATGGCATGTCTCTATATATTTATATATTTTTTTGATCGGTGTTTTATTGTTTTCAGCACATAATTCCTATACTTGTTTTGTGAGATTTATGCCAAAGTTTATTTCATTTGTTGAATATAAATTATAATGTATTTTTAATTTCAGCATCCACATGTTCACTGCTGGTATATAGAAATACAGTTGATTTTTGTATGTTTATCTTGTGTCCTGTGATCTTGCTTAACTGACTTGTTACTTCTATTTTTCTGTAGATTCCTTGGGATTTTCTATGTAGACATTCATGTCATTAATCAATAGGAAAATTTTATTCATTCCTTTCAGATCTCTACATCTTTTATTTCTTCCTCTTCTACTGACTAGAACTTTCAGCACTATGTTAATCAGGAGTGGTGAGAGTGGACATCCTTAGCTTGTTCTTGATCTTAGGAGGAAGCATTTGCTCGTCTACTATTACGTGTAATGTTTGCAATATGATTTTCATAGATAGGTTTTATAAAGTTGAGGAAGTTCCACTCTATATCTGCTTTTCTGGGAGTTTTTATTATGAATGTCTATTAAATTTTGTCAAGGTATTTTTCTGTATCAATTGATAAGATTAAATAGACTCTCTTCTTTAGCTAGTTAGTATGGTAGATTACATTGATTGAATTTCAAATATTAAACCAGGTTTGGGCCTCTGAAATCTCACTTGGTTGTGATGCAGAATTATTTTTATAGATTGATAAATTCTATTTGGCAATATTTTGTTAAGGATTTCTGAATCTATTTTCTAGTTTTTTTTTTCCTACTGTCTTTGTCTGATTTTGGTACCAGGGTAATACTAACTTTATAAAATGAATTTAAAATGTTTGCTCCTATTTTGTGAAAGTGAGTGTGTAGAATTGGTCTTAGTCTTCTTTAAACATTTGGTAGAATTCTTTAGTGAAACCATCTGGGTCGGGAGATTTATTCCTCTCTTCTTTTTGAATTTTAAAATTATGAATTCAATGTCTTTAATAGTAGTATGGATATTCAACTTGCCTGTTGCATAATGGATGAGCCGTGAAAGTTTGTGTTTTTCTCTTTACTGATATATTTTTGCCTAAGTTGTCAAATTTATATGTGTAGTTATTCATAGTATTCTTTTATTGTCCTTTTGATATCTGCAGGATCTGTAATCATATCCCTCTTTCATTCCTAAGTTGGTAATTTGTATGTTCTATATTTTTTTGTCTCTCTTGCTAGAACTTTGTTGATTTCACTGATCTTTTCAAGAACTAGCTCCTTGTTTCACTGATTTCTCTAATGATTTTCTGTTTTCAATTTCATTAATTTTTACTCTTATCTTTATTACCTCCTTCTTCTTGCTTTGCCTTTATTTTTTATTTTTCTAGGTTCTTGAGTTGAGAGCTTAGATTGTTATTTGGAGAATTTCCCTCTTTTTTAATGTGTACATTTAATTGCTATAAATTTCCCTCTTAGCATTGTCTTAGATGTGTCCCACAAATTTTAATATGCTGTATGTATTTTCATGTTCATTCAGTGCAATTTACTTTTAAATTTCCTTTGAGATTTTATCCTTAACTCATAGGTAATTCAGAAGCATCTTAATTTCTCAGTGTTTGGAGGTTATCTTTCTGTTATCAATATCTAGTTTGATTTCCCTGTGGTCAGAAAACACGGTCTGTATGATTTCATTTCCTTTAAATTTGTTGAGATTTGTTTCTTGGTGTGTGATATGGAATATCTTGGTATATGTTCTGTGTGTGTATGCTAAGTTGTGTCCAATTCTTTGAGACACTATGGATGTACCCACCAGGCTCCTCTATCCATGCGATTTCCCAGGCAAGAATACTGGAGTGTGTTATTGTTTCCTTCTCCAGGGAATCTTCCTGACCAAGGGACTGAACCTGTATTTCTTGCGTCTCCTGCATTGGTAGGCAGGTTCTTTACCAGCTGAGCCTGGGTAAAGCCCCAGCATGTTCTGTAGGCACTTGAGAAGAATGCATATTCTGCTGTTGTTGGTTGGGTGATCCATAAATGTGATTTAGATCCTGTTGGTTGGTGGTGTTAAGTTCTTTCATATCCTTGCTGATTTTCTTTCTAATGATTCTCTGGTCATTTTAAAATACCAGTAGTATTGCTGATACTATTCCTATTAAAACTGAATTGATTTTATTAACTGTTTATTATATGCCAAGCACTCTTAAGTCTTTTATAAATATTATATAATTGAATCCTCCCAATAACAGAGTGTGTCACATATTATTATTATTATGACTTGCCCACCAAGATCACACAGCTAGTAAATGGCAGGGCTGGCATTCCACTCCAGGGCTGTCTGACTACTACACGTGTATATGTAACCTCTGTGCCATCTGCTGTTCTAGCAGGAACTTAAAAGGCTTGATAAGTTTTCTTCCAGTTCATGATGAAGTAAGGATGCAAACATTACACTGATGGCTATGGAGAAAGTCCCACCAGGTACCGTTGGCAGCCTCCAAGGTGGCCCCCAGTGATCCTCACTTCTTGGCACTTGTGCTCTTGTCTAATGCCCTCTCCTTGAATCCAGTCTGGACCTAGTGATGTATTCCAACGGACAAAATATCAAAAAAGTGATAGGATATCACTACTGAAATTAGGTTAAAAGAAACTGTGGCTTCCATCTTGGGCTGCTTGCTCTTCCTCCACCTCACCTGTTCTGAGAGTAGCCAGGGGCTGGGTTGTGAGCTGTCCTGTGGTGATGCCCATGTGACGGGGAACTGATGTCTCTGGCTCACAGCCAGGGAGGACAGAAGCTGCCAACAGTCACGTGACTGAGCTCTGAGACACAGATTCCCCACACAAGCCCTGAGATGGCCCAGTCTCCAGCTGACACCTTGACTTACCTGAGGCGCTTGGCTAAGCGGCACCTGGATTGTGACCCACAGAAACTAGCAAGTAATCAATGTTTGCTGTTTTAAGCTGCTGAATTTGGGGAAAAGCACCAAGAAAGAGAGAGAGCAGAGATTCAGTTCAGTTCAATTCAGTTGCTCAGTTGTGTCTGACTCTTTGCACCTCCATGGAGTGCAGCACGCCAGGCTTCCCTGCCCATCACCAACTCTCAAAGCTTACTCAGACTCATGTCTATCGAGTTGGTGATGCCAACCAACCATCTCATCCTCTGTCATCCCCTTCTCCTCCTGCCTTCAATCTTTCCCAGCATCAAGGTCTTTACAAATGAGTCAGTTCTTTGCATCAAGTGGCCAGAGTATTGGAGTTTCAGCTTCAGCATCAGTCCTTCCAATGAATATTCAGGACTGATTTCCTTTAAGATCGACTGGTTTGATCTCCTTGCAGTCCAAGAGACCCTCAAGAGTCTTCTCCAACACCATGGTTCAAAAGCATCAATTCTTCGATGCTCAGCTTTCTTTATGGTCCAACTCTCATATCCATACATGACTACTGGAAGAACCATAGCTTTGACTAGACAGACCTTTGTTGGCAAAGTAATGTCTCTGCTTTTCAATATGCTGTCTAGGTTGGTCATAGCTTTTCTTCCAAGGAGCAGGCATCTTTTAATTTCCTGGCTGCAGTTACCATCTGCAGTGATTTTAGAGCCCAAGAAAATAAAATCTGTTACTGTTTCCATTGTTTCCCCTTCTATTTGCCATGAAGTGATGGGACCAGATGCCATGATCTTAGTTTTCTGAATGTTGAGTTTTAAGCCAAATTTTTCACTCTCCTCTTTCACTTTCATCAAGAGGCTCTTTAGTTCTTCACTTTCTGCCATAAGGGTGGTGTCATCTGCATATCTGAGGTTATTGATATTTCTCCTGGCAATCTTGATTCCAGCTTGTGCTTCATCCAACCTGGCATTTCGCATGATGTACTCTGCATATAAGTTAAATAAGGAGGGACAATATACAGCTTTGACGTATTCCTTTTCTGATTTGGAACCAGTCTGTTGTTCCATGTCCAGTTCTAACTGTTGCTTCTTGACCTGCATACAGATTTCTCAGGAGGCAGGTCAGGTGGTCTGGTATTCCCATCTCTGCAAGAATGTTCCACAGTGTGTTGTGATCCACACAGTCAAAGGCTTTGGTGTAGTCAATAAAGCAGAAGTAGATGTCTTCCTGGAACTCTCTTGCTTTTTTGATGATCCAATGATGTTGACAATTTGATCTCTGGTTCCTCTGCCTTTTCTAAATCCAGCTTGAACATCAGGAAGTTTGCGGTTCATGTACTGAGAGCAAGGGTAGGAAGTAAAAATTCTGGCTTTTGACACCATCCCATTCTTTGGGGATTGAAATTCCAGGGAAATCAAGAGATAGTAGAAAGCACTGCCAGATGGGAGTAAAACATATAAGGACAGAGAACCTGGGTCCTTGTTCACCACGTGTCTTTCTGAGAGGACATGAGATCACGTTATTGTCACGTGCCAACAAGGGGCAAATGAAGGAGGAGACAGTCAGCAGTGTGATGTGTGTCAGCCAGGAGAGGGCTTGACATTGCCTCCGAGGGTCTCCTGGCAGGCAGAGAAAGAGCCCAACAGTTCCCTGGTACCCCAGAGGTGACATGGAATCTAGAAGAGTAGAGAGCCCGTAAGCTGGTCTTGGGATTTCTGTGGTGGATGGGAGATGACCTCAGGAAAGGACACTTGTCTGCCTGCAGCCCTTCTAGACCAGCCTCCTCCCCTCCCCACGTTTGGGAGCCTGAGGATTTAGCCAGGGCCTGTGTTAGTGTATAAGAGAGAATGCTCCAATGCTGGGCAAGTTCAAAGCTATTTACATCTTTGAAATCACCATTCCCTCTGCCCCCAACACCACCATTCTGTGCAAATGGGGACTTCAAGGCAAGAAGAGAACATTTTTGACAAGCCTGGGATGCTGTCGTCAGTCATTGCTATCATGTGGCAGCCCCATTGTTTCCACAAGGCACTGGGATGAGTGACCCCTAGGCCTCCTTTTTGCCTACTTCTGGTTGCTGCCCTAACTCAGATAGGAAATGTACCTAATTAAATGGAGGGGCAAATGACAGCCATAGCTGGAGTGAAAGAGATGTATAACAGGTAGCAGAGCTCAGAAATGGTTAGACTCATTTGTGTGCTTAAAGATGGCCTGGTGCAGGAGTGAGGAGGAATCTTTCCTCACTCATCTTTGGTGAAAGTGAAGTGAAGTCGCTCAGTCGTGTCCGACTCTTTGCGACCCCATGGACTGTAGCCTACCAGGCTCCTCCATCCATGGGATTCTCCAGGCAAGAATAGTGGACTGGGTTGCCACTGGAGCCTAATCTTTAAAAAAAACTTTTTAGATTTCATTTCACTGTGCTGGGTTTTAGTTGCAGCATATGGGATCTTTAGTCGCAGCACGTGGTCTCTTAGTTGCAGCATGTGAGATCTAGTTCCCTGACCAGGTATTGAACCTGGGCCGTCTGCATTGGGAGTGCTGAGTCTTAGCCACTGGACCATCAGGAAATTTCCAAAACGGAGCCTAACCTTAACTGATGTTCCCTGTTCTTGTTCTAAAATGAGCTACCCTCAATTAATAGTGACCATACGTGCCTCTTCCCTTTTCTGTGGTGACACTGTGTCCGTCTCTTCCTTGGAAATTTAGCTTGGGTTCTAGGGCTGCCATGTATGGCTATACATATCGCACAGTGCAAAGCCCAGGTAGTACCATTCATATCCTTAGGAGATGAATTGCAAGTCATCTCCCAGAAATTTCTCATATCATAACCACTGAATTTCTCATTATTCCCATTCATTCACAAATAACTGAAGCATTATTAAGTGCCAGATGGTGTTCTAGGTGCTAGGGATTTGGCAATGAACAAGATAGGCTCTGCCCTCGGCACTGGTATAGGAAGAGAGACAATTACCACATGGACAAATTAAGTAAGTTTAGGTGCTATAAAGAGGCTGCACATGTCAGGGTGAGATTAAATGTTTGGAAGATATATTTTATGTTCTGTAATAACACACAGGACCTGCGTGCATGTGTGCTAAATCTCTTCAGTTGTGTCTGACTCTGTGCTACCCTATGGACTATAGCCCGCCAGGCTTCTCTGTCCATGGGATTCTCCAGACAAGAATACTGGAGTGGGTTGCCGTGCCCTTCTCCAGGGGATCTTCCTGACCCAGGGATCGAATCCATGTCTCTTATGTCTCCTGCATTGGCAGCTGGGTTCTTTACCACTAGCACCACCTGGGAAGGACCATAGTCTATAAACAATAGATGTTCTGTTCTTAACCATTTTTCCCTTTTCATTTTTGAAACTTGAGACAGTAGACAATGTTATATATATATAATGGGTATTTATACAAGGTGCTAGGGTTAACACCTAGGGTTTGTTAGCTTTTGCATTTGTCCTACTGGATAAAATGGTATTTTAAGAGAATATGAATTGCTGAATACACTGAGTGGGAATACTTTGAAAATTTTATTATTACATTATAAGATGGATACTTGTGTGGGCTTGGTAGTGGTGGAGAAGCAGATTTTACAAATTTAGTACATCATTGACATTTGTGAGGCATATTTTCTAAGACTAGGAGAGTCTTCAAAATCACAAACTGCACTAGGTCACATAATTTTCCCATAAAACATAGCGAAATATAACTGAAATATTTAAATATCTTGTATCATTAATGGTTTTCCATAAGCAATTTTTAGGGTTATTTTCTGGCTTAGAACCTTCCTTTCCTTAGACTTCTTCCCTTTTATTACCTGTACTAGAAGTTGGTTTTCTTTCAGGAGTCTTAAAAAAAAAAACAACAACACTAAGAAGTCAAACTGAAAAGAAAAAACCATGAAAGTCATTACATTCTTCACAATAGAAAGATATCAGAATGTATTAAGATGTTAGCCCATGAGGCTGACCCACTCTTGGGATAAGAACACATTCAATATACTGGCCTCATAGGGCTTATGACTTAAATGAAGCCTCCAGAAAAGGAGAAATCACTATGAGTCATTAACCATTAGTCACTGAAAAGCATTGAAACAGCGAATGTTACATCCACAAATGCTAAAAGTCTTTGGTATCTAAATCACAGATCCATAGCAGGAGGGCATCTCTTTATTGCTATAGCATATGTGAGATCATTTTGAATGAGAACACAAGTCATGTAGAATTTTCCATGCTATCACATGAGAAACTGTTCTGGAATATCATACATTGAATTTTTAGCCTTTTGTCATATATCAGCTACTATGGTTGGTTCCTAATTTGTCATAAATTCATAAACACTCTGAATCTCAAGTTCTTTCTCTTTAGTGAGGTTGGTAATTCCAATATCCAAGGGCAGAGGTGAAGATAATCTGAGACAGGGTTTTGAGAGGCCTTCATAAACATAAAAGCAACCCACAAAATTATGGTGTTATTATCAGGTCTCGCTTCACATTCCCAGGTTTTTTCCTTGAGCAGAATAAAAACACTGGCTAGCTCAAATGGACACTGTGTAAAGGGTTTAACTTACTTCTTTTACAAACCACTGACAGAAGGCAGGACCAATCCATTCTCGTGCATGAATGCCACAGTCCATCCAGACAGCTCTTTTGTAAGCTCGTGATCTGCCCAGCTGAAAACAAGAGTATTCATAGTAACCAATGCAAGCTTTTATTTTGGGATTCACTGACCTGCATAATTTAATATGGTTTCAGCATAATACTTCACTAGAGTTGGGTTCATAAAGTAACCCATAAAAAAGAAAAAGAGAGTTCCTATCAATTTCAGAAGTCCAGGCTTGTTTATGCAGAAACTGTAAATTTATTGCCTTAATTACAATTCAAAGAAGTGGAAAATACATAAGGAAAAGGCAGTTGGTTAAATAGGTGTGCTTCTCCATTTTCGGAGAAGGCCATGGCACCCCACTCCAGTACTCTTGCCTGGAAAATCCCACGGATGGAGGAGCCTGGTAGGCTACAGTCCATGGGGTTGCGAAAAGTTGGACACGACTGAGCGACTTCACTTTCACTTTTCACTTTCATGCATTGGAGAAGGAAATGGCAACCCACTCCAGTGTTCTTGCCTGGAGAATCCCAGGGACAGGGGAGCCTGGTGGGCTGCCATCTATGAAGTTGCACAGAGTTGGACATGAATCAAGTAACTTAGCAGCAGCAGCAGCTTCTCGATTTTAGGGCTTCCCAGGTGGCACCAGTGGTAAAGAACCTGCTTGCCAATACAAGAGATGTAAGAGACGTGGGTTTGATCCCTCATTCGGGAAGATCCCCTGGAGGAGGGCATGGCAATCCATTCCAGTATTCTTGCCTAGAGAATCCCATGGACAAGGGAGCCTGGAGGGCCCCAGTCCATAGGGTTGCAAAGAGTTGGACATAACTGAAGCGACTTAGCATGCACACATTCCATTTGAATATAATATGTGGTGGTTAAGTAAGAAGCTGAATTTTTTCTTTCCTTTTCCCTGTCCTTGCCCTCTTTCTCTCAACCCCCTCCCCATGCAAGGTATCAGAAATATTCCCAAGCAATATCTATTAAAGAAATGTCTATGTCTTGTAGGCAGACAAAGTCAATTTTATTACAATTCATAAAGGAAACACAAAACAATTTGATTTGTAGAATCAAGTGATAGAGTTTTCTTTATAATCCTGCTATATAAATTTCATTTATAACATGGTTTCTTACCCACTAATCAGTAGGTGGCTTTTGACATTGATGGGAGATCTAGTTTTCATTCATTCATTAATTCACTCAACTGATATTAACACTTCAAGAAATCCTTTTAAACATCAGAGACAGTGCTTGGCCTTGGAGATTCTGAGATGAGAAGATGAAGAATTTGTATGGTAGTGGAGAGGGCAGAAATACCAGCAGTTCATCACTATAATGTGAACATGCAGGAGTTACTTTGGGGACATGTGGTGCTATGTGTCATTTTTCTGTGGAATAAATGAGGGCTTCTCAGTAGAGAAAAGACTTCGAGTAAGTGAGTAAGACTTGAAGCTTGCCTGGCAGACAAGTGGAAGAAGACATTTATCTCAAGCTTGGAAGAGAAGCTGAGCACACCATGTTTGAACCACTGCTTCGAGGGTATGAGGAAAGAAGGGAGATGGAGCTGACACAGAGGCAGGGGACACGTGACATTCCTAGATATGACATTCAGATACGGCTTCATTCTGTATTCTATGGGGAGGGGTGTGGGTGTGTGTGTATAGATAGGTTAGAGGATGAGAGGATGGGGACTCACGAGGAAGTTCAGTCCTGAGGCTGTGATTGTAATAGTCCAGGGAGAATAGATCTGGAAACAAGCCAAGGTCAACAGCTGTGAGGACAACAGCAAAGGTGGTGATAAATCCAGAAGATAGAAGAAAAAAAAATTGTCAGTTCTTCATGTGAAAGTGGTCAGAATAAGGAAGAGGAATTCAGGGTGGCTCATGTTTCCTGACCTAGAGCACAGTGGTGCCATCGCGAGTCTGAGGTGCTTTGGTGAATGTCGAGATGAGGATGCCCAGCTCTAGAGAGCAGAGTCCACTGAACAGAAAGGTCTGGAATGATCGCTGAAACCATGGGGTGGATGTGCTTCCAAGATGGCAGGTTGACAGCACAGCTGGGGAGAGGATCCTGGGGTCACGAGCACGTAAAGAAAGGACAAGGGAAGAGGATGCTCTGAGATGGGAGGAGAGCCAAGTAGAAGTCATCCAGAAGTTCTAGGGTCGTTGTCGGGGCAGAGGTCAGGGAGTTCAGGGTCTGAATGGTTGGTGAGGAAGTAGAGACAGTCATGTAGGGACATCTTTTAAGATGTTTGCTGAGAAGGAATGGGGAGCTATAGGTGAGTAGCTGGAAGAGAATGCAGGCTCAAGGGCTGGGAGTGATGTACACCTTCTTACACATTTATATAGTTTTGCATCCGTTCATTGTAAGCAGCACCAACCCACAAATAATTTTGAAGGTCATTATTTTTGAAGTTCATCAGTCACTCTGAATAAGTTAGAAATAGTATTCTTTGGAATACTCAATGGCAAAAGTTAAATATGGTTCAAAAACTTAAGGGAAAAATTTTTTTTCTTAAATTACTGGAAAAAAGTGAAAGTGTTAGTCACTCAATCATGTCTGACACCTTACAACCCCATGGACTGTCAGCCCACCGGGCTCCACTGTCTGTGGGATTATCCAGCCTGGATACTGGAATGATTTGCCATTCCCTTTTCCAGGGTATCCTCTGCACTCAGGGATCAAACCCGGGTCTCTCGTTTGCAGGCAGATTCTTTACTATCTAAGCCACCAGTCTTAAAATTACTAGGTGATGTTAAATATGAGACACTATGAAATACCATTTCACTTCTTTTCCTTATAAGTCAAAGCTGAAAAAGATGAATAGTAAATATTCAGTTGCTAATTTCTTATTTTTTTTACCTTTAAAACATAAAGAGATCTTCCCTCATATGATTTTCCAATAGAGAACATGTGAATGAGACCTGAATGTGTTTTATTCAAATGATGCATCCAATTTTGAATCTAAAAGCAAATAAATTAAAACCATGTTAGACTCACACAATTATGGAGCTTTTAATAAACAAAAGGTAACAGAAAGACAATAGGTCTTGGAACTCAAAAAGCATGTATGGAGTATAAAATTTAGTGAAAAACCAATTTTGTAGTCTTAATTTTCTTCAGGATACTAAAAATTACACTTTATTTTCTGCTCGCGTATATAGCTGCTTTGTCTTCATATTGTTCCCTTTTTAAAGCATACCTTTCTACTACTCTTTGTCATTAACATCTTAATGGCAAAATTTTACAGAAAATTAGTCAATGTATTTTGGATTATTTTTAAAAAAATAAAAAATTATTTCTATTATCTCCAAGTGTTTAAGAGTAAAAGAAAGAAGTAAGCTTCAGAAAAACCATCCCAACTATTGAGAAGTGTTTAAGTCCTATATATTGTAATTTACCACTGAACAGAAGATGCTAAGAAAAAGGCATTATCTTTTGCATTTAAGATTTAGTCTATCCAGCCACACATCAGAGGGCATACCATGAATAATTTCCCCAGTAAGACCCTGATGCTGGGAAAGATTGAGGGCAGGAGGAGAAGGGGATGACAGAGGATGAGATGGTTGGATGGTATTACCGACTCGATGGACGTGGGTTTGGGTGGACTCTGGGAGTTGGTGATGGACAGGGAGGCCTGGTGTGCTGACATGACTGAGTGACTGAACTGAACTGAACTGAATAGCAGTATATTGACACTGATCCATTCACACACATTTATCTGTCATCAGGAAAAGGTATATTTGAAACGGATAAATAAGGTATTTAGAAAGATGGGTAACATTTCTGACTTAAAAGCCCAATAAAGGAGAAAGGAAGTCACAAAAAAGTGTCCCACTGTTCCAAGATGTGTAAATGTCTAAAAAAAATATTTGGAAAGTACTCATATTTTCCTTTTTTTCTATCGCTGTTGAGTCTAATGAGCACATGTACGTACACACATTTACGTATATGTATGTATGACTCAGCAACTAAGCACACACACATGTATATGTACTTATCCATATTAATATATTTTAAAAATTGACCCTTTTCTAGTGCATGTTAACAGCACTTTAATGTGTCAAGTTATCAAAATCCTTTCCATTGCTGCTAACTTCAAGCTTCTAAAAAGTATGTTAAAAACATAAAATATGTGGATGTAATTTTGAAAGTCATTATCAAGAGAACCAAACATTCTCTTAAGAATATAACAGGGTCTCATTACTTCTATGACTGGCATTTCTTTGCTCAATTCAGGGGAAGAATGAAAAAAATGTACGTACTCATCCATTTATTCATTCTGTCAACGACCCTCTATTTGGAAGTCTCTGCTTGCCACTGGAGATACAGTGGTGAACAAGAAAGCAATGGCCAGCTCCCATGGCCCTTGCAGCTTATTAGGAGAGGAAGACATTAATCAAGTATTTAGTCATAATTAAAAATTATGTTAGGTATCACATCCATGTACTATGGATACAGGTAATATGCTGGGGCTGGGACAGGGAGTTCTGACCCATCTGGGAGAGTAGAACAAGCTCTCTTCTTGCACAAACTGAGATTTGAAGAATAACTAGTTGTTGCCCAGATGTACAATAGCAGCAGCGGGATGGGTCCCTATGTTTTCCAGATCAAATAAGTAACAGCAAATTAACAGGCCCCGAGGAGCCACACATGCAGTTTGGCTTTGGCGGACTCAAATTTGCAGAGGGTATGGGGCCAACATCAAAATACACTCCACTGCTCCGCCAAACTATTGCCCTCAAACTCTGGCTAGCTCTACATTCCATGGATTTCCAGTTAGGGTGTTTAGTACCATTATTACAGTTGGCCCTCCATATCTGTGGATGCTGAACTGGTGGATACTGAGGGCTGACTGTACCATGCCATTGTACACAAGGGACTTGGGTATCCACGATTCTGGAATCCACAGGGGGTCCTGCACCCAACATCCTTTGGATACCAAGGGCCGACTCTGTAGCAGCATTACCACACTCTTCCATTGCACTTCCCCTGTGCATTGTAGGGGTGGGTTGGGTAAAGCACATGAAATTAAAATTATTTAGCTACTTCTCGTATATACTTCTCATATAAAATGCTTAATGGACGAGAACTGAGGTGCCTGGACATTGTAAGAGCTTAAGTATTCTTCACATAACTTCTGCCTGTGTCCCTATGCTTCTCTCCAGTCCTGAGACCTGAATGATAAAGATGCACTTGAAAAAAAGCCACAAAAGGCCCTTTGATTACATACTTCTTCTAAGGAGTGATAAACTTCATAATTATATCCAGAGAGGGATCTTCGACTTCTCCAGGCTGGCAAATTGCTTCCCTTTTCCAGTACTTTCTGAAGATCTTCTATGAGGATCCTGGATTTGAAATGATAGACATGATTAAAATTAATTGGAGATAATATAAAAATGAGTCAAAAGAAAATCAGGACTGACATTTCTAAAAATACCAAATGTGGGGAAGATGTTCTTTTTAAGAAAATAACAACTCTTAAATAAATGGTATAATGAATATTAAATGTAAAATTACAGGCAGATGTTCCCAAGTAATAATGATACTAATAATAACCACCATTGATGGAGTAGCTACAAGAATGGAATGATGGGAACGCTTATATTTACTGAGCACCTACCAGGTGGTAGGCACTGTGCTGTGTATTTTATTGGGTCGGTCAAAAGGTTTGTTCGTGGTTTTCCCTAACATCGTACAGAAAAACCCAAATGAACTTTTTGGTCATTCCAATACATACATCAACTTAGTTAATAACAATAAAACCTACCTCATATGGTTATTTCCACTTTGCAAATGGGGAAACCAAGCCTCAAAAGGGTTAAGAACTTGCCAATGTCATTCTGCTAGTGATGCAAAGCCAGAATTTGAACTTGGAATGTGAACCCGAAAAAGACTCAAGTCTGGTGTGACATTTTGAAAAATGAAGCAAGACAAGCTCCTCCACTCCCTTGCCACAGCCTCCTTTTCAGCTGTTTCTGTCTGTTCCTTTGCCTTTTGTCACTGAAAGACTTTCCTTATGTCATTACCTAGCACACTTGACCCAGAGCTCAGAAAAGGGAAAGAAGAAGCTGCCAGCTTCAAGAAGCAACCAGAGTCAGAAAAAGCTATTTTTACTGCCTGACAGTATCAAGGATGCCAAGAGAAGACAAGTTCAGGTAAGCAAAGCAAATGCATTTGGGAATTGAAGGCTGTAGCCAGGGTCGGGGATTCCAGGGTCACTGAAATGTGTGAAATAGCTCCAGGTGCAGTCATTGGTATCCTTGATGAGATGTCTGAGCTAGATATGGCTAGTTCCCTCAGTGCTCACTCACCTCCTCTAATGAGAGCACCATGAAGTAACAAGGTGTTCATTCATTTACTTAAAGATGTTAAAGAGCCTCTCAATGATTTTCCTGGGCTGGACAGGTAGCTAAAAAAAAAACACACCCCAAAACTTTGCTTTCTTATTTTATATTCCAAAGAACTTGTTGCTTGATGGTTTCAGTGCTATTAAAACAACATGTAATGGTATCTTTAAATGACTTTCAAAGTTGACCCATGTAAGCCACTTTATTCAAGAAATTCAAGATAATTTTTTGGTCCACTAAAGAAGTAGATTTACTTAGGGTCATGCTGGGTGTAGGACATTCCTTTTGATTTAGTCATTTGTTACTTACTGAGGACCCACTGTGGACAAAGCATTTAATCGGGAATTTATCATCAGCTTACTGTCCTTTTGGTTTCAATGTTTGACTTTAAAACTGCTGCTGCTGCTGTCACTTCAGTCGTGTCCGACTCTGTGCGACCCCATAGACAGCAGCCCACAGGCTCCTCTGTCCCTGGGATTCTCCAGGCAAGAATACTGGAGTGGGTTGCCATTTCCTTCTCCAGTGCATGAGTGAAAAGTGAAAGTGAAGTTGCTCAGTTGTGTCCGACTCTTCACGACCCCATGGACTGCAGCCTACCAGGCTCCTCTGTCCATGGGATTCTCCAGGCAAGAGAGTACAGTGTAAAAAGAAAAAAAGTACTATCTCTGTGTTACCAAATGGGTCAGTTGGTAATTTAAACAGAGCCCAGCTTAATGAGGTCAGCGGAGCTGATTGTAGAAATAGGTACTACCAGACAGTCAGAAGAAGGCTTAAGAAAGCTACATAGAATGAGGGGAATAATGCAGTGAGGTCAAGGGAAAGAGTTTAGAAAATTACAGCACAGATACTCAGTTCTAAGAAAAATATGAGTGATGCTATTTGAAAATAGTTATTCAAGAGAAGAGAATGTGGACTTTAAAACTAGAAACATCAAAAATCAAGGTAAGGTGGCATGGCACAGAGTTGGTAAACTCGTTTGGTAGCTGCTTGCTGGGGCTCAAAATATGAGCGGAATTTAAATTGTCAGTCTGAACATGATCTGTATTAGTTCTTTCTTTCTTCCCTCAAGGAAACAAGTTACAGATGAAAGTAGGTTTGTATGGGTAAAGAAATTTACAGTATTGCCAGTGTGGCTGTAAAGAAGCAAATGAACCTCTTTGTCAATGTCCAGTCTTCTTGTGTTGTGAGCGAATCCGGGGAAGTCAAGAAAAATGCGAGTTTGATTAGAGCTGAGATGGTTATAAACTGTCAACAGATTCCAGTTACTGCAGGCAATCTTCAGCTATGATTCCCTCACCAGTACCATTTATCCATTTCTCCTGGATACTTTTATCTCTTTCAGGAAACTAAGCGGGGGGGTGGGGGTGGGGTGGCAGTAAATAGACTTACCAAGGCCAGCAAACTATAGAAGAATCTCCTGGAAGTTTCAATTTAAAAACATAAGACACACAAACACACCAATTTTTCAGAGGGATAAAGACCTTTACAGAATGTTTACAAAATGAAGCTCTAGTGTATTGTTTTTGTATTATTTACAAAGAGGGCAGACTTTTTAAATACAAACAAGCACATATAATTTGTTTCCCCTTAAGGCAAGAGTGGGCTTCCCAGGTGGCTCAGTGGTAAAGAACCTACCTACCAATGCAGGGATGCAAGAGATGCTAGTTTGATCCCTGGGTCTGGAAGGTCCCCTGGAGAAGGAAATGGCAACCCACTCCAGTATTCTTGCCTGAAGAATCCCATGGACAGAGGAGCCTGGTGGGCTATAGTTCATGGGGTCACAAACATCAGACAGGACTGAAGCGGCTGAGCAAGCACAAGGTCGTTCTTCGTATTCATCACCAGAAAATTTCTGAAGTTCTGATGCTGGTCATCTGTTTGTTTGGCACTGTATCCCTTCAAAAGCTAATATTTTCCCAAGAGTTTTAGTATGAAAAATCATGCTTCTGAATTCTTTATCAGTCTATAAATGACTTAACATATTACTAATAATATAATGAAATGCCCATTCAGAGAATTGTCAGACTAATTCTAATGGATAATTGTTCCTATACAAGATTTACCGTAATATTTTCTAGCTAGTGTTATAACCAAAGTAAGAAAATTATGAAGTTTTTCAGTTTGAGGTTGTGGAATCAGTCTAGTTGGGTATTAGCTTCTTTGATGAATCAACGCTTAAGCTTCTCAGTCTTAAAATTTCCAGGTGCCCTCAATTGAGCTGGTCTTCAGAGCTCTGCTATCTATCCATTCATTTAGGCCGGCGATTCTCAAGACAGGCTGCTTTAAAAATCACCCATGAGCTTTAAAATATATGCCACACTGAGCCCTACTTACATAAACAGCTCTGTGCAAAGGTATCAGGCCTTTCTGAAAAGCTCACAAGGTGATTTTAATACATAGTCAAGCTCAAATTTAGGCTAACAATCTGGAAACCAGTAATTTAGGCTATTTAATCTGGAAACTGCTCTGTCTTCTCAGTTTCCACGTTAAATAAAAATGGAAGAAAGCATTAGACTATGGCCGGTCTTTACATCCTTTTTCCTCCTGAGTGTCCGTGCTGGGTGTAGTCAACAGCCTCTATCCCTCCTCTCTCTTTGGACCTCCTGTATTGAAAGAGCTGGGAGCCTGAAAAGTACTTTTCCTCGACTCTCATGTAGCTACGGTTCTGGGTACGAATCTGTGAACCCTGTCAAGAGAGGAAGTTAAGAATGGCGCAGAAGGCCATCTCCTGCTGGTGTGACCATGTTGAGGTGGCAGAAACATGACTCTTTAGAGGCTATCAGGTGTCGGGACTCAGAACTCGGGGGTCCAGTCACCAGCTTCTTGAGAGGCAATTATGGTCACAAGAGTGGGGGCAGTTGTAGCTTGGGAACAGCTTCCTGACCGACGGGCTGTCACACCAGGTCTGGCTCCATTTTTTCTTGTCAAGTGGCCAACTGGAAACCAGCAGATTGACGAGAGGCCCATGAAAGGTGGTCCAAATGGCTTTTTTTTTTTTTAAAAAACAGCTGTAGTTTCTTAGTTTCCTTATGGCTGATTACTATTACTCTAATCACATGTGCTCAGTAGTGTCTGATTCTTTGGGACCCCATGGACTGGAGCCCTCCAGGTTCCTCTGTCCATGGAATTCCCCAGGCAAGAATACTGGAGTGGGTTGCCACTTCCTTCTCCAGGGGATCTTCCTGACCTAGGGATCGAACCCACATCTCTTGCATCCCTGCATTGGCAGGCAGATTCTTTACCACTGTGCCACTTGGGAAGCCCTAATGTGTAGCATATGTTTCCTTAAAAAGTCAATGAACATGCCAAAATGTACTGTATCAAGCATTTTTAATGTGATTATATCTTCATTGAGTTGTTTTCCTTTTGAAATAGTCAAAGATTTTTTCTAGATCTATTAAGAACTTTATACAAGTGATATTATCACTTAGTACAAAATCACCTCCCCAAAGCTTCTAGGGTGGACAATGGAGTGTGTGTCCAACTTTGAAATTTCATTATCATTTTTTTTTTTTTAGATATTCAATTTACAAAATTATTGAAATTTTCTGTGGCAAAAGGAATCACTTCCGAGGTCATGTCGTTAAGAGGGGTTGATCACCCAGGGGCCAGACACATGGGCCCACATTGTCTCTGCTATAAAGATAAGTATATCTATCTATACATTATGTATAGTTGTACAAAGTAAATTATAATCTTTGGAAAATACCCCAGGCTACAATAATATAGCTCAATTAGAATGATCTCTACCTACCAGCCCTGGGGAATTTAATTGACTTACATATTATTATCTTCATGCCAACAAAATGAATAACTCTAAATGATTGCTCTCCAGGAGGAGACCATTGGTTTAAAACTCTCATTTTTTAAAACTCTATTCTCTGTGGTATAAAGGGTGATATTTTATTCTATAGCAGTTCCACATGACCTATGTTGAATGGAAATAGAGACTTGTTAAAATAACTGGTATATTCTTTTCTTCCAAATAATAATTAATGAAGCATTTGAGTTTTTTACTGAGGACCTATAGAAACAAGCTTTTCCCTCCTAGGCATTCAGAGAATCAAAGCCTATCTTCAGAGCTACAGCAATGACTAAAATGTGTTCAATATGAACAATGGTTTTATGCACAGCTGTGACTCTGCCCTGTTATGGAGGCACAGATAAAATATCTTTCTGCAAAAAGCCCATCAGTACTTTCATAAAGCTGTGCCTATCGCTCTGAGAGCCAAATATCTCTGGGGCCAGGGAAGGATGTTACTGCCCCATTGAACCCTCTGTCCCAGCCTTTCACAGAGACTAGAGCTCTCTCCATTGACTGAGAGAGCCACCAACCCTTCCTGGGCCTCATCAGGGATCTCTGTGTCAGTTCTGGCAGTAAAAACACTAGCTTAAAAGTTGGAGTATTTGAGAGGTTGTGTGTGCTCAGTTGTGTCTGGCTCTCTGCGACCTCATGGGCTGTAGCTGGCCGGGGTCCTCTGTCCATGGGATTTTCCAGGCAAGAATACTGGAGTGGGTTGCCATTTCCTTCTCCAGGTGATATTCCTGACCCAGAGATCGAACCTGCATCTTTTGTGTCTCCTGCACTGGCAGGCAGGTTCTTTACCACTAGCACCACCTGGTTAGTCATTTGCAACTGTGGCCAAAATCATAGGGTTCCAAACCAAGAGTAAGTCACTCCTTCCCATCTCGCTCATTCGCTAGCCTGCATTTCTCCCCCAAGATTTTGCACTTTCTCTCCAACTCTTCCCCCCATCCTTTGCTTGTGTGCCCTCTGGAATTCTCTTTGATTGTAAATAAAATTCCTACGTTCTCCAGTCTTTTTAGAGAACTCCCTCTTCTCATATTCCTGCACCAGCAGAAACTGGACTCTTTCAAGGACACAGACCCTTTGGTGACTTTCTCTTCTCCTACTTCGTCAGCATCCTCCTGGGTACCTTTGGTACTGCTCCGTTAACCTTCTAACTTCCAGGAAAAGCTCATCCTCCCTTCAGCATTGTGCCATTCCTGGTTGCTTACCCCTAACTCCTGGCTCCTCCCTGCTACTTCCTGTCTCAGGAACACATTCTCTTTCCCCACCTCTAATCTTGCCATCAGCCAAAGAAATTCAAGATTGCTGAGATGGCTTTATGGTGATTAACCTCTCTCTTGACTGCATCAGCCTCAATAATCTCCATTCCACTTCAACCATCTCCTTCATTGCTACCCCTATAATCTTGTCACCAGCCACAAGTATTCTACTCCAGAACTCTTAGTGTCCAGCAGCCTACACTTTATCAAAATGTATTTCCTTCCAACTTGTTGCCCTCAGGTACACTAAACCTGTTTTTACTGTAAATATCTTAAGGCCCTGATTCTTCCATTTTGTCCCACCATTTAAAAAAAATTTTTTTTAATTGGAATATAGTTGCTTTACAAAGTTGTTGGTTTCTGCTGTAGAGCAAAGTGAATCAGTTAAACATATATCCACTTTTTACATTCTTTTCTCATATAAGAGTATTGAGTAGAGTGCTCTGTGCTATACAGTAGGTCCTTTATTGTTGTTGTTTAAGCACTAAGTCATGACCAACACTTTTTTGACCCCATGGACTGTAGCCCTCCAGGCTCCTCTGTCCATGAGATTTCCCAGGCAAGAATACTGGAGTGGGTTGCCATTCCCTTTTCCAGGGGCTCTTCCTGACCCAGTGATTGAACCCGCGCCTCTTGCATCCCCTGCATTGGTAGGCGGAATCTTTACCACCGAGTCATCAGGGAAGCCCCACAGTAGGTCCTTATTACTCATCTGGTTTATATATAGTAGTGTGTATATGTCTTTCACTATGGAGAACAGTATGGAGGATCCTTAAAAAACTAATAGAGTTACCATATGTGCAGCAATCCCATTCCTGGGCATATATCTGAAGAAACCATAATTCAAAAAAATAACGTGTACCCCAGTGTTCCATCATTCTTCCTAGATCCTCCTCTAATCTAGACTATCCAGATTAGACTCCATGGATGAGTACTTGAGTGAGCATCTCACTAGGAACTTTAACTTCCTTGTCACCTTGAGCTTTCTGTGGTTCTAACCAACAAAACGTCATCTCTGTATCAGTGCTACAATCTTCTCTGCAACAACCACTTGTATTGGTTCCTACCCCATTTTTTCTCTTGGCAACACTCTTTAACCCCTATTTCTTTATAGATGACTTTTGCTTCTCAGTTCATCCAGAAAACTGAGCTATTAGTTATGATCTCTTGCCCTGTTTCCCGGGTGACTCAAATGGAAAGAATCCACTTGCAAGGCACAAGTCCTGGGTTCGATCCTTGAGTCAGGAAGATCCTCTCAAGAAGGAAATGGTTACCCCTGCAGTATTCTGGCCTGGAGAATTCCGTGGACAGAGGAGCCAGGTGAGCTACAGTCCACGGGGTCACAAGAGTCAGACTTGACTGAGCCACTAGCACTACTACTACTACAATCTCTTTAACCTGTTGACTCTCTTCTCCACAATCTTAACTAGACACACATTTACCTCTTTGGTCTTAGAGGATAAAGTACTTTTCCTACCATTTAAAACTACTCCCTCACCTGTGCATTCTGTCTGTCATCATCATTGCCTCCTTCCCTGCTGGTCACAGTGCCTTCAGGCCATAGTTGCCCCCTACCCACACTCCAAATCTCAGGCAGTCACTGAATTAGCATCTTCCTCATCTCTGCCCTCTCCCTACTGTAACTTCTAAGAGTCACAGAATAGTCTGCTCTGCCGCTGTGTTCTCACGTCCTGTTCACTTCTCTGTCTTCTGCTCCTGACACTCTAATCCCACCATTAGTGTTACCAGTGCAACTTTCATTGCCAAATCCGAACGTAACTGGTCAGTCCCTTTCTTGCAGGAGATCACTGTGGCACCAGGTACCACTGACATCCCTTATCTCAAAAGATTTTGTTTCTTATTTGATGATTGAGACTATCTTCCTGCTGTTCCACACTCATTGCTTAACCAATACTGTGAAAAAAAAAAAAGTATTCAAATCTAGCCACTTGGTCACCAAAAACAGATGACTTGGAATCACCCAAGAGTTCTTCCTCTTCCACCTATATCCCAACAAATGCAGAGTCCAGGTGGTTTTGCTTCTGAAATATTTTTTGGAATTCTCTTTTGATCCCATCACTCTGGTCCTGACTCAGGGTCCTCACTCTCTCACCTGGATTACTGCTGAGGTCTCCTCCTACCCCACTACCCAGTTACATGTGGCTCCCTTGCTCCCATCCTACGTTTACGCAGCATCACCCATAAGATGAGGTCTGAGTTCCTAACTCTGAACAGCAGCTTCCCACAACCTGGCCCCTCACCCTACTTCTCAGGAACCTTTTCTTCCTATTCCCTGACCTGCACCAGTTCCCTGAGCACATACTGTGTTGCTTCTTGCCTTTGCTTGCATTTTCCCCTCTGCCTTCAAGGTCCCAAGTCTCATCCTTTGTCCAACTGATGCAGCTCCTGCAGAGTCTGGCTTTTGTCTGCCCATCTCAGCATCCACCTTGTAGGCATGGGTAAACTACTCTCCTCTTCTCACACAGTAAAACCCTCCCATGTGTACACTGATTACTTAGGTGAGTGATAGAGAAATGTGGTTGCTCCCCCTCCACCATTACACTAAGAAAGAAGCTCATGACTAGCAAATAGAACTGTGCCATATGCATGCTGGCTTCCCCAATGTGAAAAACAGAACCTGAAACACTGTTGTTGGCACTTAAGACATAACCTAAATACAGTTGCCATTCATCTCAATTGAGTATAAACGAATTAAGCAATGAAAAAGCATGCTTACTTGTACTGGATGTTGGCTTCCTGCAGGAAGGTTAACAAGGCTTGGGAGCCATTGTGGGGAACATGGACATCGGTGACTGTTCCCTGTGATATCTGGGAGATACCTCCGGGCTGCCACAGGTCCACCTGTAGTGCAGGAACCAACCTATAATTCACAGTCAATGTCGGTGGGGAAAGATCCATGTCACAATGTCAAACACATTATCTTGTTGGTTTACAGCAATACCAAAGCCATTTTAGAATCAGACTCAAGGCTTTCATCATAGGGTCAAACTCTCAGTTGATTCTGAATTTAGTGTCCAAATGATATCACATCCATATAGAATCTGATCATAATTTACAAGTTCAATAAATACCAATCTATTAGTCACAAGATAAAAATGAGATAAACTAGTTTTAAGTATCAGTTTGATATTGCTTAAAATTATTTACTGCACTAATATTTGTACAATAGCAAGAAAGAGGAACACATAGATGACCCTTCAGCCTACATTAAAGCAGATGGTGGTCCCTTGACAACATTCAGTATCTTCAAATGGAGCGCTCTCCTAATGTTGCCTCCTCCCATGATGCATGCTTGTTCACCGATTCATACTCAGCTTTCACATGCCAATAGAAACATCGCTTTCTCAGGTGGGTGGTAGCGGGGGTACTTGTCAGCCAGGGCAGGGCTCCTTGTCACAGTTCTTAGAGAATCTCATGTGTCTTCCATCATGTGTGCCTCTTCCCAGAATGTAAGCTCCATGAGGGGAGAGGATTTGTCCACTTGGTTATGAACCCATTCCAAGTGCCTGGTATGGTGCCTTGTGCATCTTAGCAACTCAGTCATTATTTGCTGCATAAGTGCAGACCCTGTGGGGTAATTGACTACATGTTCATCCTCATTCTGTGTTTTGCAGGAAAGCAAAAGTCCACTGTTTGGCTTACAGGAGAGTCTGTTGTGCCCTGTCTAGTGCTCCATGCCTAGTAAGAGCTACATATTCATCGAAAGAATGAACTGAACTCAGCTGGGATGGAGGAGAGCCTCAATTCTATACAAGCTAAGAGCTGCACTTTCAGTAAGGCACAGTTTGTCTTTACAGGTCATGTCCATATCTTCTGTTTGGGACTCCCTCTTCCTGCATTTCTGGTCTTGATCTGTTGCAGGACCATGCAAGCCTCACTCAGTTGTGTCTTTGTGACCCCATGGACTGTAGCCCACCAGGCTCCTCCATCCATGAAATTCTCCAGGCAAGAATACTAGAGCAGGTTGCTGTTTCCTTCTCTAGGTCATCTTCCCAACCCAGGGATTGAACCCGGGTCCCCTGCATTGCAGGCAGAGTTTTTACCATCTGAGCTACCAGGGAAGCCCCCTAAAACAGAGGCATTTATTTTTGGGACAAAAAGAATTTACCTGTTTTCTTTCAGGCAGCTGACTCCTCCACTAACTTGCAAGGGCAAGTCTAACGCAGCTAACATGCTAGTCTAACAAGCATAGGACGACAGAAGTGTGGGGCTGGGAGGGATGTTGAGAGGTCATTTGATCCATCTGCCAGCCCTTGGGCAAGGATTCGTCCAGGCCTGGACCAGACTGTCCCCAGTTGATGCATCTAAACCACATCTTTTATGTTTCCCCAAGATGAGAGTCAGCGCTATCCTAATTTAACTCATATCCACATTTAACCAGATTGTCAGATATTTTCTTAATCCCTTACACTGAAGCACACTTTTCTTTTTCTCTTGTTCCATTCTTCAGTGGGGAATGGCTGGTTTCTTGCTTTTGTGAGACAAGGTACCTTTCTGTCTTCCAGTTTTCTTTATATGTTAAGACTTTCTAATCCTTTAATCATTTTTGCCTCTAAACCCATTACAGAGACAGATCTTGCTATTAAGGTGTATCACCTAATACCTGTGGAGATGAGGAAATAGTGCTGTATTTAGAGGGTGGAGAGCCACAGGAACCTGAAATATCTGAATAACCACTCTGGTGATGAGTCTGTGAGTGCTGTTTTCTGGGGCATATGCTAAAATAAGAATCCTCATTCCACAGAAGAATGTAGCTTCTCCATAGGAAAATTCCATGGAAGAAATGTCCCCTACTGCCTGACCTGGAGAAGCCTTCTTAGGAAACATCACCAGAAAGCAGTTGGTCTAAAAGAAACCAACAAAAAAGAATCTGCAAAAATCAGGAAGTGTATTTTGTTTTGGTATTAGTAAACTAAAATGAATTACAGGAGACTCCTATGTCTAAGTTATAGTAATACTCACATGAGATTTGTAAAGTGCCACCCACTTGATAGGTAGGTCTAATCTTTTCTATAAGACCTTGGGATACTACTTAATTATAGATACATTTCATGAACAAGAAGACAAAGGTTCAGAGAGGCAAAGTCCTTTCCCAAGGATGCAGGGCTACCAAATGGTATTATAGAATGTGTTTAACTCTAGTACCCATCATTTACTGACTGGGTAAGTATCTCCAGGATTTCCTGAAAATACCCCAGAACTAGAAACAACTTCCAATTTCCTGCCTTAGCGTTCAAGAGGGTCTGCTTTGTGGCTTTCACATCCTGGTCTTTCCCTTTAAGGGCTTTTTGCCCTATGAATTCTCTACGCAGGTATTTCAAAGTTTAAATCAGTTTACTGTGGGCAGGTTACCATTGGTCATTTCCTTAGGGCCTGATTGCATCTGGTTAAAGTGTTGAAACGGCTCAGAGCAGATAAAGCTGGGTGACCCTGGATAGTGACCACAACATAGAAATCAGCAGCCTGGTTAGTATGGCCTAAGGTTGTTTGCAGACCAGCTGTCTCAGGTCTTTACTGCCAAGGCCAATTGATATTCTAAGGAAAGGATGCTCCTCTGCAGAGTTTCTCACCTTGGAACTGGGTTGTGGTTCCCAGGTGTTCCTTTCCTTCTATGACCACCAGTCACAGCCAGATCTATTTAAGAGGTGGAGGAAGTTTAACGTAAAAGTTCACAGCATGGACTTGGGAATCCAGTGACTCTAGGCTGGAATTCTAGCTCTGGCAGCATGGTCTGTGTGACTTTGGGTGGAGGTTTTAACATTTCTGGGGGCTTGCCGCATAGCTCAGCTGGTAAAGAATCCTCCTGCAATGCAGGAGATCTGGGTTCAATCCCTGGGTTGGGAAGATCCCCTGGAGAAGGGAAAGGCTACCCACTCCAGTATTCTGGCCTGGAGAATTCCATGGACTGTATAGTCCATGGGGTTGCAAAGAGTCGGACACGACTGAGCGACTGAACTGAACTGAACTGAGCGACCTTCACTTAACATTTCTGAGTCTTAGTTTCCTCATCCAGACTATGAATATAATTTTAAAACCTGGTCACACGTTTTCTTTTTTTGGTAAACTTAACTGGAATAATAGAAGTAAAACACATAGCAGAGAGCCTGACATAGTGACAGCTTGAAAACGCTTAACTATTTGTTGTTGTTATTGTTACCTGAAAAGTACCTGGGTGGCCAACATGGTGGAGTAAGAGACCCTGCTTCACACAAGGACACAGCAAAATTACAACAATTTACAGGTCAGCTATCAATGAAAATGACCTGAAGACTAGCAGGAAAGAGTTTCCACAACGAAAGGTATAAGGAAGGAACCACAATGAGACAGTAGCATGGGTGGAGATTCAGTATAGTCAAGACCACACCCCTGGGTAGGTGACCCACAAGCATGAGGATAATCACAATTGCAGGAGTTCTTCCCAAAGAACAAGGGATCTGAGCCTCACTTTGGGCTCCTGCAAAGGAAACTGAGCCCCCAGAATGTCTAGCTTTGAAGGCCAGCATAATGGGGACTCTCCCTAGGGATGCAGATACTGGTGGAAGGCATTTTGAGGACCTCCTGGTGCCATGAGGACACGGCTGCTAGCAGATTCCATTTTGTAGTCTTCCCTCTAGCTTATTAGTGCAGGGTGCTCACCTGCCTACCATGTAAGCAGCCCAGTGAGCTGAGGCAGGGCCATAGCCCTGAGACCAAATGCTTTAAAAAAGGAACAATTAGAGAATAAAAAAGAGCAGAAAATTATAATCCAATAGAACCATTAGAAAAAGTTGAGAAAATTTCCCAGGATGTAGAGCAAAATGGAAAATAGAGAAAATACAGGAAAACAAATCATATGCCCAACATCTGGTGAATTAAGAGTCATAAAGACAGATTAGAAAAGAAGGCAGAACTCAGATCAATATATAAGGATTTTTAGAATACCAAGAATAAAGACAAGATCCTAAAAGTTTTTAGACAGTGTATTCTAATGACTCTGCCCCCAGTGCTAGGAGACCTGGGTTCAACCTTGTGATGGGAAGACCCTCTGGAGAAGGAAGTGGCTACCCACTAAAGTATTGGAAGAAAAGTTATGACCAACCTAGACAGCATATTTAAAAGCAGAGACATTACTTTGCCAACAAAGGTCCATCTAGTCAAAGTTATGGTTTTTCCAGTAGTCATGTATGGATGTGAGAGTTGGACCATAAAGCTGTATGCTAAAGAATTGATTCTTTTGAACTGTGGTATTGGAGAAGGCTCTTGAGAGTCCCTTGGACTGCAAGGAGATCCAACCAGTCCATCCTAAAGGAGATTGGTCCTGAATATTCATTGGAAGGACTGTTGCTGAAGCTGAAACTCCAATACTTTAGCCACCTGATGTGAAGAACTGACTCATTTGAAAAGACCCTGATGCTGGGAAAGATTGAATGCAGAAGGAGAAGGGGACGACAGAGGATGAGGTAGTTGGATGGTATCACCAACTCGATGGACATGAGTGAGCAAGATCCAGGAGTTGGTGATGGATAGGGAAGCCTGGTGTGCCGCAGTCCATGGGTTGCAAAGAGTTGGATATGACTGAGTGACTGAACTCAAAGTATTCTTGCCTGGAGAATTCCATGGACAGAGGGGCCTGGCAGGCTACAGTCCATGGGGTCACAAAGAGTTGGACACAACTGAGCAACTAACACTTTCACGCTAATGACCAACTAGCCATGGGATTTACTTTTCCAGCAATACAGAGAGCTAGAAAACCTTAACACTCTTCTGCTGCAAGATAGCTAGAAAAAGCTGAATAAAATATAGCTACCATTCCTTGAAAAGTAAAGTGGAGCTCCCCCAAATGTAAAGCGAAATTCCCAGGAGCCTAAAATAAAGAAGAAAATGCCACTTAGAACTATGTGCACCTCAGCTGTGATGGTATCAGGATTGTGGGAATCTGTCACAACCACACGGGGAATCAGGCTGAGATCTGAGGTCCAAAGTTCAGAGTTGGAACCAAGCTTCTAGTATAAAACTAGACCTTCAAAGGGCAATAGCTCGGTTAAAGAGTAGGAATTAACAACTACGCACCAGTAAGATTTGATAAGGAGGCATTTTGTAGTAGTAAATGCAAGACCTCTCCAGACAAAGATGTACCCTCAAGCCAGGCCATGCAGAATTCTTTCATCTGAAACTTTGCTGAAGAAGAATTCATGAGAAAAATATGTAGAACACATGATCAAGGTATCTACTATAAGTAAAAGCCAACATATCCAACTCATAGCTAGAATGCTCAACTCGAGATCTTCATAGGGTCTAAAAGACTGGCTAGAGAAAGTTCTTGAGAAAGAAAGGAAATGAAAGATACTTGGATGGAGTTATCAATTCCATCTAGATGGAATATTTCAGACAAACAGGGGAAAGGTGAAGTTCCGAGGGAAGTTCAATGTCTGCAAGGCAGAAAAACACAGAAAAAGCATCAGGAAAAAATAGTTTCAAGAAAAAAATAAGACAACATGTCAGTAAATATAGTTAATTAAAGAGGATTACATTCTCCAGTTTAAAAGAGCCTGAATATTGAATAATAAGAAGTATTCTCCTAAGTACTGGTTACAAAAGACATAAAATAGAAACAATGAAAACAAAAGAATGGAAAAGATATGTATCATACAAATACTAAAGGAAAAAAGCTAGTATGACTATACTAATAGCAAAACATTTAGAGCAAAACCATTTTGGGGGGATAATATATTAATATATATACATATCACTATACATAATGTAGAGATACAAAAATATCTATATACATATGTATGTACATATGTACATCCATACATACTAATAAAATTCTCATTTTACTGGGAAGATATACATGCTACTAATCTGAATGCATTCAATTAAACATCATCAAAATATGTATTGCAAAAATGGATATCATAAGGATTTTAAATTAAAAATCTTATATCTCAGTAACCAAAAGACCAGACTTGCTTCCCAAGCACTTAGAATTTTTATGAAAATTAACTCAATACCAGGCTACAAAATAAGTTTCAACAAATGTCAGAGAATTCATGTCAAACAAATGTTCTCTGATTACAGTGTAATTAAACTTAGAAATCAGTGACAAAATATATCTACATTTAGAAATAGAGAAAACAGACTTTAAATAACTTGTGGGTTAAGAAAGACACTGTAGTAAAGTTGCAACCAAATCAAAACTAAATAGGACATTTCTAAGAAATTTATAACCTTATATGATCTTGTTGCAGAAGAATAAAGATGAGAAATTGATGAGTCTTATGTCTAAATCAAAACTTAAAAAAAGAACAATAGTATAAACTACAAAAGAATAGAATATAGGGCATTAGAAAAAAAGAGGATACATTAGTGAAAAGGAAAAAAAAAAAAGTAATGGTGAGGGTCACCAAAACCAAAGTTGGTATTTGAAACATATTTAAAATAGAAAATTTGTTAGCACAATTGCTTAAGAGCAAAAGAATGAAGGGTCAAGTGACCAATATTATTAATAGTGATGAGATAGTCATAGCCTGCGGAAAAGAATGATAAGCCAATTTTACTTATAAACACAGGTGCCAACCCTAGAAATGTATGTTAGCCAACTATAGAAAAAGGTATTAATGTCATGACTGAATGCAATTAGTTTATCTTTAGTGTATTTCATTATATCAATAGTAATATATTAAAGAAACTATATGATCATATCAATACACTCAGAAGGATAACTTTTCAAAGTCCTACGTCTATTAAATATAAAATATATATATAGAAATTAACACTGAAAAGGATATTTCCTCAGCCTATTAAGTACTATCTACCAAAAATATTCAGCAGGTATTTGCATACAGGAGTAGCATTAGAAGCATTCATTTTAAAGTCAGAAACAAAGTAAATGTACTTTAATGCCAATTCCACAGATTCTCATACTGAGGGTCATGGCCAGCAGAAGAATAAAGAAAAAAAAAAGGCTAAGAGCCAGAAGGGAAGAAATAAGACTGTCATTATTTACAAATCACTGTGTACAGAGAAGGCAAGGGAGTCAACATAGGTAAACCATGAAAATTCAATGATCAGCAGCATTTAGTGATATAATATCAAAGTAAATATATACACATACATTAGTGTAAGGCCAGACACTATAAAACTCTTAGAGGAAAACAGAACACTGATGTAAATCCCAGAAAGATCTTTTTTGACCCACTTCCTAGAGAAATGAAAATAAAAACAAATGGGACCTAATCAAACTTCAAAGCTTCTGCACAGCAAAGCAAACTATAAACAAGACAAAAAGACAACCCTCAGAATGGGAGAAAATACTTGCAAACAAAGCAACTGACAAGGGATTAATCTCCAAAATATACAAATAGCACCTGCGGCTAAATAACAAAAAACCAAACAAACCAATGAAAAAAATGGATGGAAGACCTAAATAGACACTTCTCCAAAGAAGACATACACATGTCAACAAATACATGAAAAGATGCTCAACGTGTCTAATTATCACAGAAATACAAATCAGAACTACAATGAGGTATCACCTTATACTGTCAGAATGGCCATCATCAAAAAATCTCCAAACGATAATGCTGGAGAGGATGAGGAGAAAAGGGAACCCTTCCCTACATTGTTGGTGGGAATGTAAATTGGTACAGTCACTGTGGAGAACAGTACGGAGGTTCCTCAAGAAAATGAAACATAGAACTACCATATGAGTCAGCAATCCCACTCCTGGGCATATTCTCAGAGAAAACCATAATTCAAATAGATACGTGCACCCCAGTGTTCATTGCAGCACTATTTATAATAGCTAGGACACGGAAGCAACCTAAATGTCCATCAACAGAAAAATAGATAAAGAAGATGTGGTGTATGTATATATATATATACACATATGTATACACACATAATGGAATATTACTCAGCCATAAAAAGCAATAAAATAGTGCCATTTGCAGAAACATGGATGGACCTAGAGACTGTCATACAGAGTGAAGTATGTCAGAAAGAGAAAAGCAAATATCCTATAATATCGCATATATGTGGAATCTAGAAAAATAGTACAGATGAACTTATCTGCAAAGCAGAAATTGAGACACATGTGGAGAACAAACTTATGGATACCAAGGATGGAAGTGGGGGTAGGATGAACTGGGAGGTTGGGATGAACATATGTACACTACTATAGACAAATAATGAGAACCTACTATATAGCATGGACTTCCCCGGTGGCTCAGATGGTAAAGCAACTATCTACAATGTGGGAGACCTGGGTTTGATCCCTGGGTCGGGAAGATTCCCTGGAGAAGGAAATGGCAATCCACTCCAGTACTCTTGCCTAGAAAATCCCATGGATGGAGGAGCCTGGTGTCCTTAGGGTTGCAAAGAGTCAGACACGGCTGAGCGACTTCACTTTCACTTTCACTGTATAGCACAGGGAACTCTACTCACTGCTCTATGGTGACTTAAATGAGAAAGAAATCTAAAAAAGGGAGGAGTATATGTATATGGATAACTGATTCAGTTTGCTTTACAGCAAAAACTAACAACATTGTAAAGCTATATATTCCAATAAAAAATTAAAAAATGTGTATTTGAGGGGCCTTGAAATATCTCCACAAAATAGCATTAAGTAAAAAAGTGGGTTATTAGAATAGTAGGTTTAGGTGATGTCACCAAAATGGTGACACAGGAGACCCCAGCCTCCATCTTCCAACAAAAATCAACAATTAGCCCGATATCCATGAATAAAAACAGCTCTGAGTGAGCTCTGGAGTCTACTTAAGAAATTTCAGCAACACAGTGGCACAACAACAACAAGATGGGAATAACTGCACAAGAAGACCAGAAAGTCAGCTTCATTTCGCCTGCATCATCCCAGCGAAAAACCAGCACTGCTCAGTATTAAGAGGGAACATCCCAGCAAGACAGAGTTCTCCTCCTCTTTACCATCTGAGACCCTTTAAAGAGAAACTGAGCTGTATTTACCATTAAAGATGGAACCAATGGCCAACACAGCTGCCACAGGCCTCCTGCAGATTTCACTGGCTTTTGCCCCATAGGTATTCATACATACTAATGCCAGCTGAGTCCCTCCTGCTCCCCTTCCCCTACTTCCCCCTCCAACACTGGCAGAGCCTAGTACACCTCCAACTGCACTAGCAGCCATCTCAGGGCCCTGTGATGGTACAAGTACATGCATTTGACCTGCTTTAACTCCTGTGGCTGACCCCCACCGCTGTGCATGTACTTGGGGCTGTACCTCCAGCTGGGCACTTGCATGTGACTGAACTGAGGCCCAATACCAGACTGCAGAGCACACACCTTGAGGGAGATGGGACAGCCACAGAGAGCACGCTGATAGCCACAGGCAAACCCCTCTAGCTGCTTGTGGGCACAGGTCAGACCCTGTCTCCTATCACTGGCCTGCACCATGATACTCATCTGTAGTTAACGTCTCCAGCTGCACACCTGCCTGGCCCAGCCCTGCCACCAGCCTCACTGTAGTACGCACACCTAGGGGAGGTGGTGTAGTGACGGGAGGGCACACTAACCCCTAGGGCTCCTATCATTGCCAGAAAGTTCACTGTTAACCCTGATCCTTGCTGCCTGCTTTGGCCCCTGTTACTACAAGTATATCTGCATGGAGCTCCTGCCACCACACAGGTTGGGCCTTTGCCTTCCCTGGTGGCTTAGATAGTAAAGAATTTGCCTACCAGTGCAGGAGACATGGGTTCCAACCCTGGGTTGGGAAGATTCCCTGGAGAAGGAAGTGGCAACCCACTCCAGTAACCTCTGCTGGGAAGTCCCAGAGACAGAGGAGCCTGGCAGGCTACAGTCCATGGGGTCACCAGGAGTCAGACATGATTGATCGTAGGCATGCACGCATGCATGCACACTACAGAGGCACCTGCAGCTGGCCTCTAGAGTTGAATTTGTACATGCCACTGGCTCTAGTGACCTAAAATTTGTAATGGAACCATAAGACACTTCAAATAGCCAAAGCAATCCTGAGAAAGAAGAACAAAGCTGAAAGTATCACACTTTCTGATTTCAAACTATATTATAAAGGAATAATAATAAAACAGTATGAAATTGGCATAAAACAGACATAGATTAATGAAACAGAAGAGATCCTTGCAATAAACCTATGCATATATGGTCAATTAATTTACAACAGAGTAGCCAAAAATATACAAGGGAAAAGGACAGTCTCTTCAAACAAATGGTGCTGGAAAACTGGACAGCCACATACAAAAGAATGAACTTGACCACTATCTTATACACGAAAGTCAACTCAACATCGATTAAAGACTTGAACATAAGACCTGAATGCCCTGTCAGGGACTAGATCATTGAAGATCATGTCTTCCCTAACATTCCTAATATTCTCTAACAGTATCAGGCAGCATTAGCCTACATCTTTTCTTGTAAAGCCTCTGCCTTATCCAGAGCCTGTCAAAAAGATGTATCAGATTCTTAAGTAGTACATGCTTTGAAAAATACATTGTTAAACAGCTATTGCCTACTGTGTCCCTTTTCACTGTCTGGCAAGAGACCATTATATTACTGCCTTTGAGACTTGAGAGAGTATCAGACTTATTAGCCTCATGGATAGCTTGACAAAATGAAGACTCTTGGAACTGACTACCAGAAATCCTAATTTCAAGGGTTTCAAGAGAATCTGACTTTTTAACAAGTGCACTAGGCAATTCTGAAATAGCTGTTCTGAGGACCATGCTTTATGAAAGTCCCATATGAGGACGTTCTTTCAAGTAGGTGTTAATGACAACACCAGATTTAACTATAGTTTTGAAGATTCTGAAATTTTCTCTGTTTACTTTGTACATCAAGAAACCCTTAGTAGTCCTTAATCAGCTACTCGTTTTCAGTGACTCTTGGAAAAAGCTTGTGTCTGGCACCAGTTTTAGAGGATAAGTCATTTGTTTGGCAGCAGAAAAGGATACGCATAGAGATGTGGAGGCAGGGATAGGAACCAAGTCCATTCTCAATTTGTCCTGAGTCAAATCTACATATTATGTGCATTTTCAGAAAACATTCAAATTCAGGTATACTCTGTTTTTGTACAATCTGCATTTCCATAGTTCAAAATAGCTTCGACATGACTGGAAATCTCTATAATGGACTGAAAGTTGTGAAATTGTTAGTTGCTCAGTCATGTCTAACTCTTTGAGACCCCATGGACTGTAGCCCACCAGGCTTCTCTGCCCATGGAATTCTCCAGGCAAGAATACTGGGGTAGGTTGCCATTTTCTTCTCTAGGAAATCCCCCAACCCTGGGATCGCACCTGAGTCTCCCACATTGCAGATTCTTTACCATCTGAGCCACCAGGGAAGGGTGGTTTATAAACAGTAAACATTTATTTCTTGTAATTCTGGAAGCTGGCAAGTCCAAGACCAAGATGCCAGCAGATTAGATGTCTGATGAGACCCTGCTTCCTGGTTCATAGTCTTACTGGTGTGTTCTCACGTGATGGAAGGGGCAGGTAAGTGTTCTGGGCAAGGTCATGAGTACCATGCTTGAGGGCTTCACCTTCATTACCCAGTCACTTCCCCAAAGCCCTGTCTTCTAATGCCATCACACTGGTGATCAATTTCAACACATGAATCTGGAGGGGACACAAACATTCAGTCAATAGCAGTAATCCAGGGTAATGTAACAATAAAACTGAATTTGCATTGGTTCCTATTTGATTTTCCCAGTGTGTTAATGTTTTACACTGACAAGTAATAGGAGATGAACATAAAGTGTATGCTGCAGAGGAACACAGCAAGGCTCAGAGGAATTCAGGACATTTCAAAATCCCTTTCAGCCCATGTTCTCCCTCTTGGCTCAGCTCGATCACTACTTCACTTTGAAAGTCCCCCTTGCTTGGTTTTTTCTGATCCTTCTGAATGTTGTCCTTGTCACTGTGAAGCTCAGTGGACTCCTATCGCCCCTTTCCATCCAGCCACTCTTATTTCCTGCAATAAATACCTGTATTTACTGTTGGTGTGTCACCTATAGTATTTATTCATTAGGAATTTAACATACCTTTTAAATCACACTAATATTTTATTGTTTTGTTGTTGTTTTTGTTATTATTCTGTGTATAAAGTTGCATAGATTTGAGTGGTCTGTCAATAATCTAATTTTCTCAAAAGCTCTGTTATTTTCAGTGTATAATTTTGTAGAATGCAAGGTTTTCTGGAAAGTAAATATCGCATTCTAGCAAAAGCACGTGTGTGTGTGTGTGTGTGTGTGTGTGTGTGTGTGTTAGTCACTCAGTCGTGTCTGACTCTTTGCGATCCCATAGACTGTAGCCTGCCAGGCTCCTCTGTCCATGGGATTCTTCAGGCAAGGATGCTGGAGTGGGTTGCCATTTCCTTCTCCAAAAGCACCTATATTCGTAAACAAAACGGTCATCTATCTATGTGCTATTTGAAATCATTTATGTCTTTGGTCGTCTCTGTGAAGAATACTGAAGAATGGACAGGTTTTGGCTCTGAGTTTGGAATCACTAAGCATTGCTTTTCTGCACCATGCCATGGGGTTTGATTTATGGATCTCAACTTCTTACAGTGGCAGATACATAAATCTTCTTTTAACCCAGCTTCAGAGTGTATGCCTGTCAGCTGAACATGCTGCCCAATTTCTGTTCGACAAATACACAGTTAAAGATCCAAGAACCAAACCAGGTCCTCTATACAAAAACAAGTATGGAAAGAAAGAGGTGGGTTTCTTTGGGGGAATCTTGAAACTGAATTACCCAGTAAGGGCCTGGGACTTCTCACGGCATAATGTATGATGTAGGGAAACTGTGTCAGACTTTAATTTTGGGGGCTCCAGAATCACTGCTGATGGTGACTGCAGCCATGAAATTAAAAGACGCTTACTCCTTGGAAGGAAGGTTATGGCCAACCTAGATAGCATATTTAAAAGCAGAGACATTACTTCGCCAACAAAAGTCCGTCTAGTCAAGGCTATGGTTTTTCCAGTGGTCATGTATGGATGTTGAGAGTTGGACGGTGAAGAAAGCTGAGCGCCAAAGAATTGATGCTTTTGAACTGTGCTGTTGGAGAAGACTCTTGAGAGTCCCTTGGACTGCAAGGAGATCCAATCAATCCATCCTAAAAGAGAGCAATCCTGGGTGTTCGTTGGAAGGTCCGATGTTGAGGCTGAAACTCCAATACTTTGGCCACCTGATGCAAAGAGTTGACTCATTGGAAAAGACCCTAATTCTGGCTAGGATTGGGGGCTGGAGGAGAAGGGGACGACAGAGGATGAGATGGTTGGATGGCATCACCGACTCGATGGACATGGGTTTGGGTGGACTCCGGGAGTTGGTGATGGACAGGGAGGCCTGACGTGCTGTGGTTCATGGGGTCGCAAAGAGTCAGACACGACTGAGCGACTGAACTGAACTGAACTGAAGGGCTTCCCTGGTGGCTCGAACAATAAAGAAACTGCTTGCAATGTAGGAGACCCAGGTTTGATCCCTGGGTCAGGAAGATCCCCTGGAGAAGGGAATGGCAACCCACTTCAGTATTCTTGCCTGGAGAATTCCTTCTTGTGGCATAATGTGTGATAATAATGACAAATTTTACTCTACTGTTTTTTAGACTGTCTTTACCATTTTTAAGTGCATGCAGTTTAGTAGGGTTTAGTAGGGTTTAGGAACAGGTCTGCAGAACGTCATCTCTACCCATTGAACTATAACTTCCCTTTCCCCTCTCTCCACCATTATTTTTTAAAATTCCTGACCATTTGCCAATTGAGCAGGTGGTAACTGTATGGATATCTAAAATTGCCTTTAGCGTGATGAGTCATAAAAAATTCAAAGAACCAAGGGAATTAGCTTCAACCAGGTTTGAGATAAATCCAGGAAAAGAGAGAAATAACTTCTAATCCCAAGAGTAGAAATGTAGTCAGGATGTATCAATTCTTAGTTCACATCAAGGAACCCTTTGATCAGTATCAAGCTGGCCTGAGGACTTTCATGGCAACTCAGGAGCCTCCACCACTGCTTTCTGTGTATTTGGCAGCACCATGGCTCTGCAGAGTACAGACTAGGAGTAGGGAGCCCTGGCAGCAGCTTGCCCTCTAAATGGCCATGAATACGTCATGAAGTCTAACAGGCTCTTCGAAGATCATGCACCCAAAACAGATGTCCTTTATCCTCGAGGAGTTTACTCTTTCAGAATAATCTCAGTGAGAAATCCTTGAGGGTATTTAGATGACCTTCTTCTTGAGACATCGTGCTGCTTTATGCTTTGCTAAATGTCTAATCCGTATAATTATATCAAGGCACCAGATCTGTCTTGTGTTCTTTGATGTGGAGTGCAAATATAATTCATTGCTCTGTCATGCGTCTCTCTGATATGGAACTTTAAACTTTCCTCCACCAACCTCCAACCTCCACTGGGCCCAAGCAGAGCCTATTGTTAACTTCTCCCCTTTACTTTCCATTTAATGATATAAATGGACCTCTTCATCCTAGAAGCTCTTTGCAGATTCTTTAGAACCATTTTTCTAGCCATCCTACTGGAGTGGGTACCCATTCCCTTCTCCAGGGAGATCTTCCTGACCCAGGGATCGAACCCATGTCTCCTGCATTGCGGGCAAATTCTTTACTGCCTGAGCTACCAGGGAAGCCCTAGCCATCAAAGATGGTGCTAAATTATTTTAAGGGCTACTCAATTGATATTTAATCAGCAAGATATACTGCTACTTATGTACTTAAATCCCATATTTTTTGGAAATAACTAGTTGTTCAATGATCATAGAATATAATTTTTAGAATAGTGATACTGTGCAATTATAAAACACTAGGCCATGTCTAAGTGATTTTTCTTTTAAATATGTAGCTCTTTTCAAAAAGCAGTTGGTTGGAATGATATATATATTTCAGGATGATAGAAGCATCATGTAGAAAAAAATCAGCTGATTGAAAACGGGGCTCATTGTTTTTTCCATGAAACTCACTGCTCCTCTCATATTTTTCTTTGAGTTGAGAGGTTTATTGTCCACATTATAAGGCACCCAAACCACTCAAACTTTAAATCTAAAATGTCACCCTTAATGCCTCTTCCCAGTCTATCAGTCCCCAGATGAATTGTCTCTTTGAAATGTCCCTCAAATTCACTCCTACTGTCTGTATCTATACCTTCTACATTTCCCTCCTGGTTGGTTTCATTATGCTGCTGACCGATAACCCTGGTCTAGTCTTTCCCTTCACCTATCTGTTTCCTTCTACAGTTGCCTTTATTAAATGCAGGCACCTACTGACAAATTCCTAATGTCATCTACTGCATAGAAGATCAGGTCCAAATCCCTTGGCCGCACATCCAAGGCCCCCGGTCACGCACCTGTTCAGCATCACCTTCCCCTGGTCACCAGGCAGACTTGTCATTCTTGGCCTCCATCCCCTGGCATATACGGTTTCCTTTGCTGGAAAGTCCTACCTGCTTCCTCACTATTTCTCTTCTACTCCAAAACATGGCAAGTGTGAGATAGATCCAGGCTTTGTGGGGAACCTGAGGCTTATACAATCCGGGGAGTCCAATGTAAGAAAAAGAATACACTAAAGCAACTATACCGTAATAAAAATTTTTTTTTAAATGATGAAGAAGAAAATGGCAACTCACTCCAGTATTCTTGCCCAGGAAATCTCTTGGACAGAGAAGCCTGGTGGGCTATAGTGCATGGGGTTGAGAAGAGCTGGACGCGACTTAACTACTAAACAACAACAATGGCAGTTCTAGTCAATATGTGAGAATATAAAGTTGTAAGGAATTGAGAGTTGGGTCTAAAACAAAAATCCTATTGCTTACAGATGTGACTATCTATTTGGAAAAAAACAAAATAAGCTACAGGCATATATATAAAGTAAATTTTTTTTAAATGAAAAAAGAAAAAGAGTACACAATGATGCCTTTTCGTGTGTATGTGTGTGTGCTTAGTCACTCAGTTATGTTCGACTCTTTTGCAACCCCATGGAGTATAGCCTGTGAGGCTCCTCTGTCCATGGGAATCTCTAGGCAAGAACACTGGAGTGGGCTCACATGCCATCCTTCAGGGGATCTTCCCAACTCAGGGATCGAACCCTTATCTCTTGCGTCTCCTGCATTGGCAGCCCAGTTCTTTACCGCTAGTGCCATCTGGGAAGCCTTGCATTCTCATACTTTTGCATAATTATGAAAATAGGGGCAGGCATTGGGAGGGTCCCAGACAATTGAGGAAGCCTGAGCTTAAGCTTGGTTAGCTTCTTGGTATGGAGAAGGCAATGGCAACCCACTCCAGTGGGCTGGACACGACTTAACTACTAAACAACAACAATGGCAGTTCTAGTCAATATGTGAGAATATCAAGTTGTAAGGCATTGAGAGTTGGGTCTAAAACAAAAATCCCAGGGACAGCAGAGCCTGGTGGGCTGCAGTCCATGGGGTTGCTCGGAGTCGAACATGACTGAAGCAATGTAGCAGCAGCAGCAGCTTCTTGGTAAATCTGCCTCTGAGATATTGCTCAATGAATCTTATTGACTATTGTTTGTTAAACTTTCTCAGTCTGGTAGAGTGATGAGGATAGTGTGCTCAATAAAAATTTATTGAATTAAAGAATAAAATTCTACTCCCACCCAAGTTTGGGTCTGTCTTCCAGAATTTTCTCAAACAGTTAAATGTTGATTCTTCCTTTTTTCCAGGGTGCTATGTAGACACGTTTAATATGGCACTTTGAACAGTAAGTAGCAATAGTGTGTTTTTGTTTCTTGTGGATCGGGGACCTTATAATACACCAGTAAATCCCTAAACCTCATAGTACACCTGAAACAGCTTGAATAACTTGTGACTCTCACTCCCAGAGTTCCTGATTCAGTTGAGCTGGATGGGGCTGGAGGATTTACGTTTTTGACAAGTTCCTGGGTGGTGCTAGTGGCCAAGTTCTACAGGAATTACACCCCTTTCACTCTAAGCACATTCTGAGCTCATGCTAGGTGCTTGAATATCTATCAAACTGAAAAAGAATTCAGCATCTTATAAAGTTTTATCTTTCTATACTTTCAGCAAGTAAACAATTAAGGAGTCTTACATGTAGTCTTTAAAAATTGAATTCTCTATTAATAATTAATGTAACTAACAATATTTATTGAGTAACTATATATTACTTTGCAAATTAATAATCCTTGGTTGTTCCACTCTTAGATCATGTTTTAAAAGGAAGGAAAATAAAAAGAATTTTAAAGGTTCAGACTGTTCCTTATATATTTGCTATAGTACTTGGGGCTTTCCTGGTGCCTCAGATGGTAAAGAATCTGCCTGCAATGCGGGAGACCAGGGTTCGATCCCTGAGTCCAGAAGATCCCCTGGAGAAGGGCATGACAACCCACTCCAGTATTCTTGCCTGGAGAATCCCATGGACAGAGGAGCCTGGTGGGCTACAGTCCATGGGGCCGCAAAGGGTTGGACATGACTGAGCAACCAACACTACAAAAACTACTATAGTACTTGGGGATATATTTAACAACAATTACCAAATCTTTATTCTAGATTAGGGCGTATTGTTTTTCTTATTACAAAGATAACAACCATAGACTAAAGAAAGAGAGAATATCATGAGGTTATTAAAATCATACACATAATGACATGAGTTTTTACTGTTAACATGTTAACATTAAAAAGTGGTACTTGATTAAAATCATACCCATAAGGTTGTGAGTTTTTAATATGAAAACTGTTATGTATTACAAAAACATTTAATTCCACAGTATTTAAGATGTATACAATAACACAGAGACTAATACAGTTTTGAAAAAGAAAAGGAAGATGACAGAGTGGAGGCAAAGTAGAGCATAATGTTAAGAAAATTTTATGAAAAACAAAAAATTTATTCAACAAGGAAAAACTTTAAAAATTTTAGAGTAGTAATATTGGTGATTTTCTTTGTTTATCTAAAAATTTAGATGAGTTTCTGAGGACCAAAAGGAAGAAAAGAGGAAAGACACACAAAAAAAGGAAGAGGAAGAAAGAAAGAAATGAAAAGAGGCTTTGAAAGGTTGTAAAGCCCAGGGAGTTCCTTGCTGTTGCAGTGGTAAAGAATCTGTCTTGGGAGCTAAGATCCCACAAAGCCTGCGCTCCACAACTAGAGAAACCCACATGCTGCAACTAGAGAAGCTGTGCACAGCAATGAAGACCCAGCACACACATGCAAAAATTATCAAGCCCAGGCACTCTTACTCACAGAATCATTTCAGAAAGAAATTACCAAACTTTCTACCAGGAATAAAAGCTCTTTGTTTACCTGAAGCCTTGAGGTTATTAGGGGTTAAGGACAAGGACTGCCCACAATTCCCCATAGGGTGTGTGTCCATGTGTGGGGATGTCCTGGATGGGGGGTGGATTGGGCACTCTTGTTCAGTGTGCTGGCTCCCCCTTTAAGAGATCTTAGCATTTTTTTAACATCAAATTTGGAAACTTAAAGGTAAGATTTTTAAAGACCATAGACCCTAATTTACTGTTGAAACCCACAATCTAGAACTAAAGTTTTTAAAATTAATTAAAAATTTAATTTCAATTTTAATATGCAACAGAGGTTTGGATTATGTGAACTCATGACAGCCTGCAACTGATAAAATGGTCCAGGAAAGAATTTCAGTGGGCGTTTCTGATCATCTGCTATAAGAAGCAGATTGTTGCTTTAAGAATCAATTTTTTTCTTTCTTTCATATTTCATTCACAACATAAACACAATTTTTAAAAAATGCCTGTTTCCTTTCTTCCAAATCCTTTCAAATTAAACAAATATGGTCATGCAGTTTATAATGAAATCTTTCTTCCCCCTGGCTATTGAAACAACCAGACTTAACAAGTGGAGAATTAGAGAAACAAGGCTGTACATGTATATAGGTACACTCACAAAGAAATTCACAAAGAGAACAGAAGGGCAGCAGGTTACTATTATTAAAGCCTGGGAGTGTGTGGATGTCACAATGTAGTGACCATTGCTTCACTTTGACAACTGTCAGTTGCTTATGGAGGCTTTGCCTGTGGCATAAGGGCCTCAGGTGACAAGGAGACATGGGGATAGAAATATAACTGCACCCTCCCCCACCCCCCACCACGACCATGCCTTTTAGCAGAATGTTACTTGCTATGTGTACTCAACTTATGGACCATATCTGATCCTGGCCCTTGAGATTAGCACTTGGATGGTAGAGAAGAATGAGATCTCTTCATGCTAAGGCCTGAAGGAGTGAAGGAGAAATATTCTAAGCCACTTCTCTCCACGTCTCTTGCCATGGTCCTACCAAACCTTGCAAGGACTTTCCAGGTAGGTCAGTGGTAAAGAATCTGCCTGCCAATGTGGGAGACATAGGACACTTGGGTTCAATCCCTGGGTGGGGAAGATCTCCTGGAGGAGGAAATGGCAACCCACTCCAGTATTCTTGCCTGGAGAATCCCATGGACAGAGGAGTCTGGTGGGCTACAGTCCGTAGGATCACAGAGTCAGATGCAACTGAGAACGCACACACACCAAACCTTGCAAGGGGAGGGAGGGAGATTGGATAACTAAAAGGAATTTTTACTCCCAGGTCTCATTTCTAGCTCTTTACTTGTCCCATGTAAGTTGGAAGGCTTCACTGCATCTTTGACCATTAATAGGACAAATGGTGAGGCTTGAGCAGGACCAGCAGTTAGTGCCCAGAACAGACTTAATTGAGCTGCTGTTAACCAGTTGCCAGATTAATGGATGGTCTCCATGCTCTCTGGAAAGGAAACTGACTAAGGCCCAAGACACTGGACAGCTGAAGTCTGCTGGTTACTTTCTATAGAATATCCGTGCACCACTGCCCTGCTATTTGAATTGCACACTCACCAGTAATTAGTCATATTTCTTCTAAACCCTGTTGTTTCCTGTCATACCAAGAGAATAAGAGTGGAAGTGAGGCATGCACCTTCCATTTCACTCCTTAATGATGAAGTGGCTGCTGCGCCCCATCCCCCAACTCCCACCACCCCATGTATCTGTTCCTGTAGCAGTTGTTTTTTAGCAGTAGCAGCTGGATTCAATCTGCAGTTTCTTCTGTCTTATCAGCATGTGTGTCACTGTACATCAGAGAGATCAGTACCATCTGGTCAGCAAACCCCTCCATCCTCAGAGGTTGGATCTCCGCTCACAGAGTGTCTGCCCAAAGCTCCTGGGGCATCTGCATCAGCCAAGCAGTGGTCTGAATCCTCAGACTTCTGCATTCTGGCTCCGAGGGAGGCTTCACGCAAGTCTCAAGTCTAATGTGCTGTGCTTAGTTGCTCAGTAGTGTCCAACGCTTTGCAACCCACTGGACTGTATCCTACTAAGCTCCTCTGTCCATGGAATTCTCCAGGCAAGAATACTGGAGTGGGTTGCCATTCCCTTCTCCAAGGGATCTTCCCAACCCAGGGATCGAACCCTGGTCTCCTACATTGCAGGCGGATTCCTTACTGTCTGAGCCACCAAGGAAGCCCTCAAGTCTAATAATCCTTACCTATTCCCTTTGTTTGTGTGTCCATGGATCAGACACTAAGCCCTGGTTGTACTGAATATTCAAGAGAAAATAGACTTCTGATCACAGCTGTTGAGTCTTGGGGTAGACCATTTCAGCACTGGGTTTGTATTATGCCTGATTGTCCATTCCTGGAAGAAAGAGTCTTTTCCTTTAGATCACATCATGCATGTATGCTCTGTTTCTGACTTATAGTGACTCCATGAACTACAGACTGCCAGGCTCCTCTGTCCATGGAATTCTCCAGGTAAGAATACTGGAGCGGGTTGTCATTTCCTTCTCCAGGAGATCTTCCCAACCCAGGGATTGAACCTGCATCTCCCACATTAGTAGGCAGATTCTTTTTTTTACTGAACCACCTGGGAAGCCCAGACCACGTCATGCTGCTGCTGCTGCTAACTCGCTTCAGTCGTGTCCGACTCTGTGCAACCCCATAGACAGCAGCCCACCAGGCTCCACCATCCCTGGGATGCTCCAGGCAAGAATACTGGAGTGGGTTGCCATTTCCTTCTCCAATGCATGAAAGCGAAAAGTGAAAGTGAAGTTGCTCAGTCGTGTCCGACTCTTAGCGACCCCATGGACTGCAGCCTACCAGGCTCCTCCGTCCATGGGAGTTCCCAGGCAAGAGTACTGGAGTGGGGTGCCATTGCCTTCTCCAGACCACATCATACCTCCGCTTAAAAAGTCAGCTTTCCACTTTCCTCAGAACAAACCCCAGTTTTATATGGTTTTACTCCCAGGCCTTGAATGACCTTGCCCTGGGGTGTATCTCAGATCTCATGACTTACTCCTCTTCTTTCTATTTATTGCAGTCCAGCCACACTAACTTTTTTTCCCATAAAGCAACTAAGCTCTGCTAGGCAAATCTGCCTTTGTGCTTACAAATGGTATTTGTCTGGAATGTTTTCTTTTGAGACCTTCGCATGACAGGTTACAGTCTTATTATCACCTTTTAAAAGAGGCTTTTACTGAGCTTTCAAAGAATTCCATTCTCTCAGTATAATCCCCTTTATTTCTCTCATAGCATTTACCATAATACTTAACTACCTTGTTTTCTTCTCTATTTGCCTATTTTCTTCTCCATGTCTAGAATATAAGCTTGTAGGAGCATCTATTTTGTCTACCTTGTTGATTACCTTTTTAAATAGCTATTGGATTAAAAAATAAATTTAGCTTTTGGTACTGTCTAAAATATGCAAATAAATGAAAATTATGAGTGTTATCCTTCAAAGGAACATAGAAATTCAAAGTACCTAAATATTAAGTTTTTATTCTCCTAAGTCTACCCAGAACAAGTGGACAGCTGTTTTCACAGGTTGGACCATTCATGTGCTACACTAAGTCCTCTTGGAAAAAGAGATCAGCAGGAAGGGGGTTAAGCATAGTTTTGATGCAAGACTCTGTCAAGGCAAAACAGAGTGAGGAAGAGCAGTTGCAAACCATTCACCAATGCATTTGTTCTCAGCAAATGAATATCACAAATCTTGTGGGCTTAGGCTGTTCATCCCATCTGGTCACACTTCATCATGAGCCTGAAGGTGTCTGCAAACATGCCCTGAACACTGACTCAAAAGGAAAAAGGTATAATTTTGTCACATAAACAAAAATTTAAGGCAGAGTACAAGAATCAGTAAAACTGATGACATTTTCTTTCATGAAGCCCTGTTAAGTTATATTAGTCCAAGGGGCTTATCAGACTGTCTGATATTGACTCAACTTCCTTTTCCAAACACATCGGAGGCTCCCTTGAATCAAACGGTTGACTATGACATGTCACGCACCAAAGTTTGGGGTCTGACTAAAGACATTACACTTCTAGAGAACCGTATTTCATTAGGAAATTTCTCTTTGCCCCCATATCTTGGCACACTCTTATAGCACCATAACTATACTATCCATGATATAGCATTTATATACATGTAAGCTAATAAAATCCATATGAAACTTAATCTAGACTACTCATAGAACAATTTCCCAATTGATAGATTATCCAAGTTTTATACTTCTCTCACTGAAAGTATTTATTACCCCTCCTTGCAAATACACATATAATACACAGGGAAACTGGATGGACAAAGTAAACAAGATGAATCTCATTTATGAATTTGGTCTCAGGAAAAATGATGCTATCCTGCCCACAACCCTACTCACTACTCCATAGCCATGCTATCCTACAATTACTCCCTGTCAAGGTGGAGAATTTAGCTGTATAAGGACACAGTCTTCAGATTTCTGCTCATGTTCGGTCATTATGACCCTACCGGAAGAGTAGAACCTACTTTCTCCACTGTCAGCATCCCAAGTCTATTCAAATTTTACAAGTGTGGAGATACAGGCAAGCTTTCTTCCTGATCCTCCTGTTTATCTTTTTAAGGTCTTGACGAAGGTTGGTATAAACCTATCCTAAATCACAGCTCACAACCATAGACGCCATGCTCTGAGTCACTGAGGGAAAGCAGTAAAATGAGAAACTTGTCTGTAACTTCATAAACAGAGGATTCAACACTAGGGCTTTCTACTGCTGATGATTTGGACCAAAGAGTCCTATTTCCCAGGTGAACATTTGGCAGGACCCTGATTCTAAACCATTGCACAGTGAAATGGAGAGAACACAGTTGTTACAAAAGCAATGATGCTTCTCTGTGCTTGCTGCTGCTGCTGCTAAGTCGCTTCAATCATGTCTGACTCTTAGCGACCCTATGGACTGCAGCCTACCAGGCTCCTCCGTCCATGGGATTTTCCAGGCAAGAGTACTGGAGTGGGGTGCCATTGCCTTCTCCGCTGTGCTTGCTAGATGCCACCATTTATGACATTGGGGACATTCCTGATTTACAGTCTCCCTCAGCAGGACAAGGCTACCTTTTTTAAGCTTGGACTTCCCAGACTTCCTATCCTTTAGTCCAGGTATGTGCCAGGAAGAAAGACAAAGCTTTCAAAAGCAGCAGACAGCTAACAGTGTCCGGCAAGACCTTATCTTCCCCGAGTTACACAGCCATGGTCCCCGTGGATAGGAAAAGCCTTTTCGGAGAGCAGTAAACTGCATTGTTAAGAGGTGGTGGTGGTGGGGAAATGGGGCCAAGGGTAAAGGGCCCTAGAATCGCTACTCATTCATTCATTCATTCTCTCTTCTACCAGAAGAGGTTCACATAGGGGCGGGGTAAGGGTTGACTTGAAGGAAGCTGAGGTTTGCTAACTTTTCAAGTGTTCCTGATATTTTAATTTAGGTATTGACATCCCCAGGTGGCACAGCAGTAATGAACCCACCTGTCAATGCAGGAGATGCGAGAGACATGGGTTTGATTCCTGGGTCGGGAAGATCCCCTGGAGGAGTGCATGGCAACCCACTCCAATATTCTTGCTTGGAGAATTACCATGGACAGAGGAGCCTGGCCAGCTATGGTCCATGGGGTTGGCAAAGAGTCAGACACGACTGAGCACATTTGTGCATGCGTGTGTGAGTGCGCACGCACACGCACACACACTGGCATCTTAAATGACCAGCTGACACCAGGACTGTAAACCAAATGGAAATTGTCAACTAGGTCCTCTCCCATTTTTCTTCTAGATCCCCTTTCCCACCAGTTTTGTGAGTCAGAATCTTTATGTGAATCTCTGCTCAGCCCCATCCCTTATTCCTCATTCACCCTGACACTGCAAAAAAAATCTCTCTCCACTCTTGTTGAAAACAAGTATTGTTTAGAGAGTAAATGTAGTTTGGCTCATCAAAGCCTGTTTATTTGAAACCACATTATAAACATGCAAATGTGGAAGATTCTATATAGTACACCAAATAAATAGACAATTTCTAAATCTCCACCTTCCATTCCTCTTCTAATTCATCTTGTATAGAACCAACCAATTACTCACTCTTTAACAACACTTCCGATGTCTCTGCCATACCCTCAAATTTATAATGACTACAGATTGCCTATAGAACAAAACTCCCAGATTTTAATCTTGGTAATTTAAAGCTCTCCATTAATTTAGTGAAAAAAAATACATGCCAAGAACTTCACTAGGCATTGCTGAAGATACAAAATGAGCCCAAGAAGATTCCTGATTTCAATGAATTTACAACCTAATTGAGAGAATGTAAGGGCAGAATATATGTGCCACACAGGAGGCATCCATAAGAGCAGCAATTATACACTAAGCATTTATTTGTGTGACGTGCCAGGTGGTTCACATCTCTTATCACGAATCCTCATAACAACCCTAGAACCTGGATGTTGATATCTCCATTTACAGATAACTATAGCAACAGCAACTGCCCGGTTCCTGCCTGCACCAGGCACTTTGTATACAGCATCACACTTAACCCCACTCATTTTACAGTGAGTGTAGGTGATTTGCCTGAGGTCACAGAACTAGTCGGTAGCCACTATGTCTGAGCATGTGTATCCACCTCCCATACACACATGCTGGAATTCTAATGCCCAGTGGGATGGTATTGGCAGGTCGGGACTTTGAGAGATGATTAGGTCATGAGGACAGGGTTTCCTGAAGGGGATTAGTGACTGAATAAGGAAGCCTGAGAGCTCCTGAGCCCCTTCCCACCACATGAGAAGGCAGTGAGAAGTTGGTAGCCTGCGAACTGAAAGACTTCACCAGAACCGGACCATGCTGGCAACCTGGTCTTGGACTTCCAGCCTCCAGGACTGTGAGAAATACATTTCTGTTGTTTCTTAGTCACCCAGTCTGTGTTATTTTGTTATAGAAGCCTGGACAGACTGAGACAGTGGCAGAACCCAGTTTCAAAACAAGTCTCTGACTCCAAAGTCTTTCTTCCTTAGACTATGCCATCTGCCTTCTTAGGGAAAAAGCTCAGAGAAGGTCAGCAGCTTTGCCAGAGTTCATCAAGCTCTTAAGTGGTGACAGGGATGGAAAGACAAATTTATTTTACTTCCAAGTACATGCTTGCTTCCTTTTCCTCTTTCTCCTCCTCTTCCCTTCCCTTCCTGAACAGTTCAGCCCTAAAGCCCTGAGGTGGAGCTGAGCAGCCCTGTTTGGGGGTGGGGGCTGGAAACCCAGAACATGGGCAGGATGTCTGTGTAGGAAGGAGGGTGAGGAGGGTGTCCTGCTGGAGCGGGGAGGGAGTGTGGTGTCAGAGCCTGGGCAGGGTCATGAGGGTGTCCACACAGAGGGCTTAGCCAGGATATGGGTGTTGGAGCCCATGGAGGGTGAGGAGGGTGCCCACGTGGATAGGTGCTCACTCTGAGCATCGGCACTTGCATAGATTAAGAAGGGATTCCACGTGGGTTAGTTGGTGGCCTGGCACAGGGTTTTAGAGTCCAAATAGGCTGAGGAGGATGGTGTATGTGTGTGCGTAAAGTTGAGGAAATGATGTGAGTAGGTTATACTCAAGGGGACTGGTCAAATAAGTAAATGCATTTCAAATAATGGGAGGCTGATTTCTCAGTAACAAAGAAAGGAATTAAAAACAGGACAAAAAATTAAAATAGGCTTTAATGTAAACCAATGCTTTTCAATATAAAAGCAGATAGAAAAATAAATATTCAAATAAAAGTTTGAATGTGTGTATGTATGTGTCTGTGTGTACAGACACATACACACACACACACACACATATATATATAAAATACATGCCTGTGTTCCTTAGCTCTGTCTACCAGCGTCAATGAGCATACCCAATGTCTAGACCTTGGCTTCTAAAGTACCATTGTGCACCAAAAGGAACCAGGACTCTTTGGAGAAATGGCTAATTCCAGGACTGGGGCAAGGGAAGTACAAGATGAACTGGGAACTCCCTCTTGTGCCAGAAGAAAATAACCAAAGGATGATTAGAAGGATGGGAAAAGACGCAGAGGCCAACTTAAAAGGGTTCCCACTGGTCTAATACAGAACAAATTTAGCATTGCTATAGATCATGGTAATTATAGATTAGATCTCTTGAATAAGATAGGAAAACATGAGCCCATATTAATATATATTATACATAGATTAAAGTTTTATGAGAAATGGGAATTACAGAGTTTCAAAACACCTCTCTACAAAGCACTTAGGAGAAGAAACAATGGAGAAGCCTGGCAGACTCCTTTTCAATTAATAGTTGCCGCGAACATCATCAGCCATGGGACACACAGAAATTTATGCTAGTAGATAGGATGCAACAAGAACACAGAGATGTTCTCTGAAGTTTCTGCCGAAGAAGCATAACCAGATTCTAGACCCGAGGAAACATGAGACAAAACACAACAAACAATATTCTACAAAATAACTGGCTTGAAAAATTCAGAAGTCTCAACACCATGAAAGTTAAGGAAAGACTTGTTTCAGACTGAGGGAAACTAAGGAGAGAAGACAATTTAATCCAATCACGTGACTCTGTACCAGATGCTTTTACTATACAGGACATCTTTGGGAGAATTGGCAAAATCTGAGTGGGGTCTGAAGATTGAATGGTAGCAAGATATCAGTGTTAATTTCTGAGCTTGAGGGTCCTATTTTGGTTATTAGGAAACTGCCCTTGTTTGGAGGAAATATACTTGGAAGTGTTCAGCATAATGGGGAAACTTAGTTTCAGATGGTTTAGAAAAAAGCCCCTTTGTATTGACTATACTTCCATGTTTTCTGTAAGTTAAGATTGTTTCAAAATAAAAATGATTAGAAAGGTATATTCTCCTGTGTGCTAGTTTGCTTTTCTTCATGGAAGAGATGGAATTAAGGGAGAATTTAAATAGGTAGTGATGTCTAGGAGGAAAACTTTTCATGTAAAGTGGTGTGTTCAAACACACTTAGTGCTTCCCTGTTGCCTTACAAATTCTCAGAGAAATGGGAGGAGGCAGAATAGAAAATTGGCTAAGATGAACATTGGAGTTAGACCCAGATTCAAATGCTGACTTTGTCTTTTTAATAAGCTGTGTGACTTTTGACTATTTAAATCTCAGTTTCATCATTTGTTGGAGAAGGAAATGGCAATCCACTCCAGCATTCTTGCCTGGAGAATCCCATGGACAGAGGGGCCTGGCGGGCTGCAGTCCGAGGGGTCACAAAGAATTGGACATGACTGAAGTGCCTTAGCACAGCACTAGCACTTCATCATCTGTAAAGTGGAAATAAAGCTGATGTTTGTGTGTGAGAATTAATGAGATTTAATTGTGTGTCAAGGGCTCAGCATACTTCCTGCCACATTTATCATTGATGAAGATGCAGATATAATAATGATGATCTGAACTATACTTTACAGAAGGTAATCTGTGTTGTGTAGAAGGGATGTGAGTTGGTGCAGAGTGACCTTGAAAGAAAGCAGAGCAGTTAGGAAGGTAATAGAGATTGTCCAGATGAGAGTGGAGTAATGGCTATTGGAATGGAAGGACTTGGGCAGATAAGAGTTTGTTAGGGTAAATTCTTCAGGTTTAAAACAATGAATTAGATCTCCAGATGATCCCCAGAAGCTTCAAGACTGTTCTGAGATCCAGTCTCTGGCGGAGAGGGAGGAACAGTGCCCTTAGTGATTGGTGGAAACAGAAGTTATTGGAGTTCCTTAAAGGAGAGCTATAAGTCCAATTCTCTACAACCAGCCCCTTCCAGCCTCCTAAGTGAAAACATATAGACGTACACTTTTCAGCTTATTATGTCTATTCTTCTGCTGCATCTTGTCTTTTCCTGCATTTCTGTCCCTTTCTCCCTGAATATTTCACCCAGGCACTCAAAGCCCTATACTTTGTTTAGGTCTTGGGCAAGATTTTGTGCCTTTTCTGGCTCTAAGAGAATGTCTGATTCAAGCACCATAACAAGTATAGATGGTTGGGAGCATGAAACTTCCTGATGACTGTTCAGTTCAGTTCCTCAGTTACGTCTGACTCTTTGCGACCCCGTGGACTGCAGCATGCCTGACTTCCCTGTCCTGATGACTGTTAGGAAGACTTAGTCTGTGGGTACTTTCAATCAGCAACTTACTCCTTGCTCTGCAGTTCCACGTGCAGCTGACATGACACCTTCTTGCAATTGCTGATACAATATATTGCAATTGTATGGCTCTCTGTTTCCTCTGTATTCATTTTGTCTCATTCACATGCTCTTCCTGGGCAGAGGCTGTGTTTCCATAGGAACACTGAATAGTTGCACAGAGTAGTTGCTCAATGAATGTGGAACTGAACTGAATCAAAAACTAGAATGATGACAGGAAAAAAAAAGCAATTCTAAGCAAGTTGTGAAATCACAGAGTCCTTATTTAATTAAAACAAGAGCTACAGAAATAAATGCTTCAGCGTTAGCTGAAACACAAAGCAACTGTCCTTTGGAAAATGAAGCATGTTTGAGAACACAGGCCTGGGGTCAGCTGCCAGGTTACATTTTGACCACAGCTCTGCTACTTCCTAGCTTTAAAACCTGGAAATTATTAGTAATGTTTGCTGCCTAAGGCTTTTGCGTTAAATGAGATGATATAGGTAAAGAACATTGTGTGTTTGACTAATAGTTAACAACTCGAGGACGGTTAGCTATTATGATTAATTTTTTCCTAAAATTTTTGAATAGAAAATGAAAATATATTGCTCTGAAATTCTCTCAAGGAGGTCATGCTTCTCTAAGAGGATTCAGCTGGGAAACCAGCTATTGGAATAGCCCATGTAGTTTTGAGAAGGGAGAAGTCATCTCATATTCAGTTCCTTTCCCAGACTACAGTTACACAAGGTGGGTTGGGGAGTTCAGGACTGAGCACGTGCGTATGTGTGCTCAATTGTGTCCGACTCTTCGTGACCCCATGGACTGTAGCCTGCCAGGCTCCTCTGTCCATGGGATCCTCCAGTCAAGAACACTGGAGTGGGTAGCCATTGCCTTCTCTAGGGGATCTTCCCGAACTAGGGATCGAACCTCCATCTCTTGCATTGGCAGGCAGATTCTTTACCCCACTGAGCCATCAGGGATGATACCATATGACCTGACACTCACAGCCTTAAAATCTCATTCCTCTCCCACAGTAAGGCCAATGCATTTCCTCATGTTTCCGTGCTTTCTCTCTATGGTGGAAATTCTGCATGCTTAGCCTCTGTCCTTCAATGCTGCACTCAGTGCTAAATTGAAGTGATCCCCACTGCATTCTCTGAGGCACAATATAAATGATTTATTCACTCCCCCCACCCCCCGGACTCAGTTATCCTTCCTGGAGCAGTCATCCTCGGCTGGAAGACTCTTCCATTTTTGAGGGTTGGGGGGCGCATTGGTGCTCTACCTCTCCAGTTCTCTCAGTATGGGAGAGCTCCTTATTGGTTCAGGTTACTTCTACTGAGTATAAGTTAGGGGTCCTGGGATTTTGCGTAAGTTGTTCACAGCTTTATTTCCAGTACTTAAAATTGAAGGAATGATGTAACTGCCCCAGAGGAGGTTATCCTCTTGTTGGCAGGACAAAATGTATGTATAAGAAACAGAACCATGCAATTGGTCTTGCCTCTAGGAGTAAAGCTCGCTGAAGTCTACAGTGGTAAAGCCCACATTTCCCTCTCTATTCTCTGCCTTTTTCTTCCCATTTTTTTTTTCTTGGCAGTCTGTGCTTTGGCTGGAATACAAACTGAGCTGCTGCTACTGTTAAGTTGCTTCAGTCATGTCCAACTCTGTGCGACTGCATAGATGGAAGCCCACCAGGCTCCCCCATCCCTGGGATTCTCCAGGCAAGAACACTGGAGTGGGCAGTGGCTACTAAAGATAATATTTTGGAGATATAGGACGGTACCTACGTATTAGTTTATTTAATTCAGACTTCCGGCTTGTGCAAGGATTCACCCTTTGCAAAACTGTATTCTCCTCTTACATGAGTGAGTTCTGACAATAGCACATAGAGCTGTATCAAATACACAGAATGTTCTTGTAACCATCACATCAGTAAAATGGTTATACCAATCAGTATCCATTAGAAGGGATCTGTGTCTGTTTCCAACCATTATCCCAGCATAAAGTGAATTTTCTCATTTAAAAAGGCTGAATTGAGCTCATTTTATACACTAAGTATGGAGTCAGTGTCTGAAACTTTGGCTACCTGATGTGAAAAGTGGACTCTTTGAAAAAGACCCTGATGCTGGGAAATATTGAAGGCAGGAGGAGAAGGGAGTGACTGAGGATGAGATGGTTGGATGCCATCACTGACTCAATGGACAGGAGTTTGAGCAAACTCCGGGAGACAGTGAAGGACAGGGAAGCCTGGCGTACTACAGTCCATGGGGTTACAAAGAGTTGGACACGACAGTGACTGAACGACAACAAAACTAATGAAGTGAGTGTATTTTAATTAGTAATTAAAACTGCCAATATAATTTTGAGTTTCTTCAGATGTAAAATGATCCATAATGTGGCAACAAGCTCATCCCAAATAAACAATGATGAGAACAATTGTTGCAAACCACAAAGGGTAATGCTGCTGTCCTCTAAAGGAATCTTATAAGAAGTATTTTGACTCAATGTCAAAAAATGACTACTACTGAGAATTGAATTGAGAATCGCAGTATGGTCTCTAAATCATTTAGTATGTGACATTTAGTCAGATCGGTCATGCTATTTGAATTAAATCTAGAGACAGAAATTTAAATCAGGACAGTTAAGTTCAGTTCAGTCACTCAGTCATGTGCGACTCTTTGCAACCCCATGAATCGCAGCACGCCAGGCCTCCCTGTCCATCACCAACTCCCTGAGTTTACCCAAACTCACGTCCATCGAGTTGGTGTTGCCATCCAGCCATCTCATCCTCGGTCGTCCCCTTCTCCTCATGCCCCCAGTGCTTCCCAGCATCAGCGCCTTTTCCAGTGAGTTAACTCTTCACATGAGGTGCCCAAAGTATTGGGAGTTTCAGCTTCAACATCAGTCCTTTCAATGAACAACCAGGACTGATCTTCTTTAGGATGGACTTGTTGGATCTCCTTGCAGTCCAAGGGACTCTCAAGAGTCTTCTCCAACACCACAGTCCAAAAGCATCAATTCTTCTGCACTCAGCTTTCTTCACAGTCCAACTCTCACATCCATACATGACTACTGGAAAAACCATAGCCTTGACTAGACGGACCTTTGCTAGCAAAGTAATGTCTCTGCTTTTTAATATGCTGTCTAGATTGGTCATAACTTTCCTTCCAAGGAGTAAGCATCTTTTAATTTCATGGCTGCAATCACCATCTGCAGTGATTTTGGAGCCTCCCAAAATAAAGTCTGTCCCTGTTTCCACTGTTTTCCCATCTATTTCCCATGAAGTAATGGGACCAGATGCCATGATCTTAGTTTTCTGACTGTTGAGTTTTAAGCCAGTGTTTTCACTCTTCTCTTTCACTTTCATCAAGAAGCTCTTTAGTTCCTCTTCACTTTCTGCTACAAGGGTGGTGTCATCTGCATATCTGAGGTTATTGATATTTCTCCCGGCAATCTTGATTCCAGCTTGTGCTTCATCCAGCCCAGCATTTCTCATGATGTACTCTGCATATAATTTAAATAAGCAGGGTGACAATATGCAGCCTTGATGTACTCCTTTTCCTATTTGGAACCAGCCTGTTACTACATGTCCAGTTCTAACTGTTGCTTCCTGACCTGCATACAGGTTTCTCAAGAGGCAGGTGAGGTGGTCTGGTGTGCCCATCTCTTTCAGAATTTTCCACAATTTATTGTGATCCACACAGTCAAAGGCTTTGGCATAGTCAATAAAGCAGAAACAGATGTTTTTCTGGAACTCTCTTGCTTTTTCGATGATCCAGCAGATGTTGGCAATTTAATCTCTGGTTCCTCTGCCTTTTCTAAAACCAGCTTGAACATCTGAAAGTCCATGGTTTACGTATTGCTGAAGCCTGGCTTGGAGAATTTTGAGCATTACTTTACTAGTGTGTGAGATGAGTGCAATTGTGCGGTAGTTTGAGCATTCTCTTTGGCATTGTCTTTCTTTGGGATTGGAATGAAAACTGACCTTTTCCAGACCTGTGGCCACTGCTGAGTTTTCCAAATTTGCTGACATATTGAGTGCAGCACTTTCACAGCATCATCTTTCAGGATTTGAAATAGTTCAACTGGAATCTCATCGCCTCCACTAGGTTTGTTCGTAGTGATGCTTCCTAAGGCCCACTTGACTTCACATTCCAGGACGTCTGGCTCTAGATGAGTGATCACACTATCACAATTATCTGGGTCATGAAGATCTTTTTTGTACAGTTCTTCTGCATATTCTTGCCACCGCTTCTTAATATCTTCCGCTTCTGTTAGGTCCATACCATTTCTGTCCTTTATCAAGCCCATCTTTGCATGAAATGTTCCCTTGGTATCTCTAATTTTCTTGAAGAGATCTCTAGTTTTTCCCCATTTTATTGTTTTCCTCTATTTCTTTGCATTGATCGCTGAGGAAGGCTTTCTTATCTCTCCTTGCTATTCTTTGGAACTCTGCATTCAAATGGCAATATCTTTCCTTTTCTCCTTCTCAACCCCAAAACAAATATGCTGGGTAATGGAGAGCAGGTGGGAGACAATTAGGTCTGGGATCATGGTGTGTCTTTCTTTTTTTTCCCCCAGAGCATCTCGCTCTGCTGTTGGGTATGCTGTAAACTACTGCAGAATCCCCCTTAAAACCCAGATGTAGAGATGGTGTGTAAACACTTCAAAGGGGGAAGGCTGGGAGGATAATGGGACATAGAAAAACAAAACCAATGATGAAGTTTCTGTCGGCAGCACATGATTAAAAAACCCCATACAGACCCGGTAGTGTGCTCATTTCTGAGAATGACAATCACTTTGATGTCTGTCCTTTGAGGCAGACCTCTGTTGGGCTAAGGGGCTTCCCTGACTGCTGACATGACAGATTAAAGGATGCTCCTTGCACTACACACAAGGTGCAGGGCTACCATGAAACACCCTAGAAACAGAGCAGCAGAGGAACTAATGGACATGGAGCCAAAGCATCAGTCACTCAGTCCTGTCTGATTCTTTGCAATCCCATGGACTGCAGCCTGCCAGGCTCCTCCGTCCATGGAATTTCCCAGGCAAGAATACTGGAGTGGGTGGCCATGCCCTTCTCCAGAGGATCTTCCCTGCCCAGGGATCGAACATGGGTCTCCTACATTGCACGCAGATCCTTTACCATCTGAGCCACCAGGGAAGCCCAAAAGTACAAAAGCACTTTTTTTTTTTTGCTCCTAAGGGATAAAATGCTTTGAAAGAGACCTTTAGGACAGCAAATTCTATGGCAATTATTTGCCAAGTTGTTATTAGATTCCCCCCCCCAGGGGAAACAATGAACAAATCATTTGTATGTATCAATCAACTACAGGAATCTACTGAAAACATAGTTGACTTGTGAAGCAGATTTTTCTCAGGCACCTGGACTCTCAGGCAGATGAACTCTGTCTCTGAGATGCCATCTCTGCCAGACTTTTCAAGAGCACCAGGCTCCTTGTATGCCACTGTGAAGAAGGTCTCCTTCAAACACTTGGACAGCAAAAGTCACCATGACAAGTGGACCCTTCCTTTGCTGTTACCAAGACCAAATTCAATTTTCAGAGAGAATTTCATTTGTAAATGGTTGCAGCTGATTCATGATTTTCATTTCTTTGCCAGACACCCGAATGGCTTTTGAAAAGCCTTCTAGAGCAAAACTAAATCCTCATGTCTGGATAAATAGCTCAAATCTCATGGGAAATAACAGCCAATCTTCCATTTCTTCTGCTTGGTATTTTCCCAGGTCCCCCTTATGGCTTCAATGCCTCTACTCTTTAGTTTTCCTCTAGAAGAGGAGTATCTTCCTCCAAAGATAATGCTACGGGGATGCACTGCCATCTGTCCTGACTTGGTGCTGCCCTTTGCTGACCTTGTAGTCACTTTCTCTCATGCACTGGGATGGGGCACCTCCTCCTGGTGTGAGTTAGCACCCCACCTGCAGACAACATTCTAGAAACATCCATAATTGACACCTGAACCTTCACCATCTTGACTACAATGACCCAGATCTCCACTCCACTCCAGACATGCACTTTGAGGACATCTTATGACACTTCCAAAATCCTAACCAACCATGGACCACAACAGACTCTGAGCCACGCTTTCACCTTTCTGAGTTTTAATCTCATTTAGATATTGAATCCCTAGATTCTATTGGTTTCTCCTGATTTCCAGTTCCCTTGTAGCCTTCACTCTTTCTTTACCAAACTGTACATTGTGGTTGACAGCACTTACAATCACCTCACTACGTGACCTCATGCCACTGAACCCTCACCAGCAAACCCCAGCCCTGGACCAATGCTCCAGTTTACCTTCTCTATCCTATACCCAGAGAGCCAGGGCTGCAGGAGAAGGGCAGGGAGTGTGTGGATTAGCTCTGCTGCAGGTTCTCCAGCCTCAGTAGGATACTCAGTGCTGCCCATCAAGCCTCTTTCATATTCATGTACTGACTGGAGAGATGATTAAAGGAGATGCCCAGGAATACTGGTGAGGCTCAAAGTTGTTCTTTACAAAGGAATGGCCACTATTTGGAGCAAAAGTGTGGTTACTCCATGGGCTCCTCAATAACCTATACTGTAGCCTAGGAAGAAAAGGTAAGTTATACTTCTTCACAGGTAATTTGAAATTTAGGAATGGAAGTAACACATCAGCTGGCATCTGAAGAGACTGAAACAGGAGCAGACTTGTAGATAGTAAGAGTCATAGTAATAATAATAGAGTCTTTCCCCTACACTATCTTTCTCACAAATGTGTATTATTTAGACAACAGAGTAGACCAACCAGTGCAATTCCTCTCTCATATTGGGAATCAGATGAGTGGACCTGGCCATGGCAGGTGCAGGTCTTATGGATGCTTACATAGTTCGAGGTATTCTCTTTAAAAATGCAAAATTAACATGGTTCACAAAGGCAATCCAAGAATGTCTTAAAATCACTCTTCCTTTGTATTGAGCTACAGTCAAATCACTCTTCAGTTCAGTTCATTTCAGTCGCTCAGTCGTGTCCGACTCTTTGCGACCCCATGGACTGTAGCACGCCAGACCTCCCTGTCCATTGCCAATTTCCGAAGTTTACCCAAACTCATGTCCATTGAGTTGGTGACGCCATCCAGCCATCTCATCCTCTGTCATCCCCTTCTCCTCCTGCCTTCAATCTTTCCCAGCATCAGGGTCTTTTCAAATGAGTCAGTTGTTCACATCAGGTGGCCAAAGTATTGGAGTTTCAGCTTCAGCATCAGTCCTTCCAATGAATATTCAGGACTGATTTCCTTTAGGATGGACTGGTTGGATCTCCTTGCAGTGCAACAGACTCTCAAGAGTCTTCTCCAACACCACAGTTCAAAAACATCAATTTTTCGGTGCTCAGCTTTCTTTATAGTCCAATTCTCACATACATACATGACTACTGGAAAAACCATAGCTTTGACTAGATGGACCTTTGTCGGCAAAGTAATGTCTCTGCTTTTTAATATGCTGTCTAGGTTGGTCACAATTTTTCTTCCAAGTAGTAAGCGTCTTTTAATTTCATGGCTACAGACACCATCTGCAGTGATTTTGGAGCCCCCAAAAATAAAGTCTGTCACTGTTTCCACTGTTTCCCCATCTATTTCCCATGAAGTGATGAGACCAGATGCCATGATCTTAGTTTTCTGAATGTTGAGTTTTAAGTCAACGTTTCCACTCTCCTCTTTCACTTTCATCAAGAGGTTCTTTAGTTCCTCTTCACTTTCTGCCATAAGGGTGGTATCATCTGCATATCTGAGGTTGTTGATATTTCTCCCAGCAATCTTGATTCCAGCTTGTGCTTCCTCCAGCCCAGCGTTTCTCATGATGTACTCTGCATATAAGTTAAATAAGCAGGGTGACAATATTCAGCCTTGACATACTCCTTTCACTATTTGGAACCAGTCTGTTGTTCTATGTCCAGTTCTAGCTGTTGCTTCCTAACCTGCATACAGATTTCTCAAGAGGCAAGTCAGGTGGTCTGGTATTCCCATCTCTTTAAGAATTTTCCAGAGTTTGTTGTGGTCCACACAGTCAAAGGCTTTGGCATAGTCAATAAAGCAGAAATAGATGTTTTTCTGGAACTCTCTTGCTTTTTTGATGATCCAACAGATGTTGACAATTTGATCTCTAGTTCCTCTGCCTTTTCTAAATACAGCTTGAACAATGCTCAGAGGGCTCAAACAAACCTTGTGTGCACCAGGACCCAGAGACCCCACAGAGACTGAGACAGAACTCTGTTTGAACGTCTCCTGTGGAGGTATGGGTCTACAGTGGACTGCCACAGGGGCAGGGGCTCTGGGTGCAGCAAACCTGGGTATGGCATAGGCCCTCTTGGAGGAGGTTGCCATTAACCCCACCATAGAGCCACCAGAACTTACACAGGATTGGGAAACAAACTCTTGGGGGGCATATACAGAAACTTGTGTGCACCAGGACCCAGGAGAAAGGAACACTGACCCCACAAGAGACTGACCCAGACTTGCCCATGTGTCCAGGAGTCTTGGCAGAGGCGTGGGTTGGCAGTGGCCTGCTGCAGGGCTGGGGGCACTGAGTGTGGGACCCTTTGAAGGTCACCATTATCTTCATTTATTCCACCATAGTTTGGCCCCAGGTAAATAACAGAGAGGGAACAAAGCCCCACCCATCAACAGAAAATTGGATTAAAGATTTACTGAACATGGCCCCTATCAGAACAGGACCCAGTTTCCCCCTCAGTCAGTCTCTCATCAGGAAGCTTCCATAAGCTTCATACCCTTCTCCATCAGAGGGCAGACAGATTGAAAACCACAATCACAGGAAACTAACCAATCTGATCACATGGACCACAGCCTTGTCTATCTCAATGAAACTATGAGCCATGCCATGTAGGGCCACCCAAGATGGACAGGTCATGATGGAGAGTTCTGACAAAATGTGGTCCATTTTGAGAAGGGAATGGCAAACCTCTTCAGTATTCTTGCCTTGAGAACCCCGTGAACAGTATGAAAAGGCAAAAAGATAGGACACTGAAAGATGGACCCTGCAGGTTGGTAGGTGCCCAATATACTACTGGAGATCAGTGGAAAAATAACTCCAGAAAGAATGAAGAGATGGAACCAAAGCAAAAACAACACCCAGTGGTGGATTTGACTGGTGATGGAAGTAAAGATCGATGCTGCAAAGAGCAGTATTGCATAGGAACTTGAAATGTTAGGTCCAAGAATCAAGGCAAATTGGAAGTGATCAAACAGGAAATGGCAAGAGGGAACATCAACATTTTAGGAATCAGCAAACTAAAATGGACTGGAATGGGTGAATTTAACTCAGATGACCATTATATCTACTACTGTGGGCAAGAATCCCTTAGAAGAAATGGAGTAGCCATCATAATCAACAAAAGAGTCTGAAATGCAGTACTTGGATGCAATCTCAAAAATGACAGAATGATTTCTGTTTGTTTCCAAGGCAAATCACTCTTACGTGGCAACTATTAACTTAACTGATGAATATATAGTTTTGCTACAAAAACAATGGTTTCTTCAGGCTACTTGACTGAGTTAGTGGTAGTTTTGTAAAGTGTGTTGTCTGGAACCATGAGCTTTAATCAGGCCAAGATATGCTAGGTATGCACTAGGATTTGCTATGATACAGTGGAAGGCATATGACCTCTCACATGAACGTACTCACTGCTAGCAGAAGTGCTACAGATTCATGCTTTAAAAACACAAATTCTGATCATATATTAACACATATATATGGAATCTAGAAAGATGGTACTGATGAACCTATTTGCAGGGCAGTGATGAAGATGGAGACACAGAGAACGAACTTAGGGACAAGGGTCGGGGGGGAAGGAAGGAGAGGGTGAGATGAATGGAGAAAGTAACATGGAAGCATATACACTACCATATGTAAAATAGATAGCCAAAGGAAACTTGCTGTATAACCCGGGGAACTCAAACTGGGGCTCTGTAACAACCTAGAGGGGTAGGAAAGGGTGGGGAGGGAGGTACAAGAGGGAGGAGACATATGTACACCTATGGCTAATTCATGTTGATATATGGCAGAAATCAAAAGAATATTGTGAAGCAATTATTCTTCAATTAAAAATAAATAAATTAAAAAACACAAATTCTGAAAACACAGGAATTTTACATTATTTCCATAAAAAATATATAGTGTATTTATAATTGCATGTGCTTTTCTGTCAAGCACATTTCTGACAGCAGAGGATGTCTGTCTTGACTAGATGGTGAAAAAAAGGAAATCTTATGCTTACAATTATGCATGTCTGATGACACGAAGACTATTCTACAGAGTAGAGTAGATTTTGGCTTCATACATCTTATACCCCTTGAATCCTACTTCCAGTCCTGGGCATTATAGGATGAGTTTGTGTCACTTTACTTCCCCTGTCACAGAGTCACTATGTTGGCAGAATGGGTAGAAAAAGACAGCTAACAAATGTAGATCAGGTAACTCAAGTCATATAAATATAATCCCACTTATACCAAACTAAATATAACCCAAATTCTACCTCCCTTCAGATGGATCCTTCAAATACCATGGCCCTTCCAAAGACAAGGAGGTAGGAGTGACGGAATGTTTAAGTGGATTGAAGCATTGGTCTCAAAAGATTACAGTTAAAAATCCTGCTTTTCCAATACAGATGAACATAGACTGCATCAGAAATAGGCTGTCCTTCACTGTGGAAAACAGCATGGAGGTTTCTCAGAAAACTAAAAATAGAACTACCATATGACCCAGCAATTCCCACTCCTGGGTATATATGCAAAAAAGACAAGAATACCACTTCAAAAAGATACACATATCCCAATGTTCAGAGCAGTATAAATAATAACAATTACCAATATGTGGACGCAACCTAAGTGTCTATTGATGGATGAAAGGATAAAGATGTGATATATATGTGCAGTGGAATACTACTCAGTCATAAAGAAGAATGAAATCTTGCCATTTGCAGCAACATGGATGGACTTGGAGGGCATTATGCTAAGTGAAATCAGTCAGAGAAAGACAAAAACTGTATGATGTCACTTATATGTAGAACCTAAAAAATATGACAAATGAATGAATATAACAAAAAAGATGCAGACTCAGATATAGAGAACAAGCTAATGATTACCAGTCACAGGGAGACATTATAGGGGTAGTGGAAGGTACAAACTATGGGGTGTAAAACAGGCTTAGGATGTATTGTACAACACAGGAAATAAAGTCAATATTTTGTTTCAATTGTAAATGGAAAGTAACCTTAAAAATTGTACAAAAATTTAAAAATAAAAAAAGAAATAGGCTCTCTTGTGAGGGTGCTAAAGTTCACACTTTATTAACTTAACAGTAAATTCATATTTGCATCTGGACTTGTAAGGCTTAACCAGCATATAACTTGGAGGTTCCTATTTGGGAAGATGGGCTACTCTAATATTAATACTAATTGAAGAACAAGCATTTTCTTTATCCTCGTTGAAGATGACTTGAATAAGAGGTAGTCGAAATCCAAAGAGTAAAGATTAAAATGTTTTTTGAGTTAAACGGGATACTAAAATTTCTTGAGGGCAAAGGGAAAGAGATTAGCTTTAATCTGCTGCTAACTCTCAGAAGAGAGTAACTTAATCCCGGCAGAGGCCAATCCTGCTTAAATATTAATAACATGAATGAGGAGTAGCCTGGTGTCAGGCAGAACCACCTGACTGTTTGCAGCCCCAGGGGTTAGTTCCCCACCTCAAACCTCTGGCCAGTGAATCATCTCAGGCCACCTGGGATAAGAAATACCTGGTAGCCATGAATTGTCCACGTAGCACATCAACTCTCTGGAGATGATGAAGCTGTCCCACTCAGAGCAGGGTCTGGCAAACTTTATGAAGGATTAAGTAGTAAACGTTTTAGGTTTTGCAGGCCGTATGGCCTCTGTCACATCTACTCAGCTCTGCCACTGTGAAACCAACACACAAAGCCAAAGAACAAGCGTGGCTGTGTTTCAGTTAAACTTTATGATGGATGCTGAAATCCAAATTGCATATAATTTTTATGTGTCACAAAATATTATTTTTGCTTTGATTTTACTTTTAAAGATATAAAAACCATTTTTTTTTTTTTTTTTTTTTTTTAGTTTGAGGGCTATACAAAAACAGGTGGCAGGCCAAATTTTGCCCCAGACTATAGTTTGCTGATCTCTGTTCTTGAAACATTCTCAGGAAAGCTTTGGGATTAGACTGATGGCAGATTTCGACAGACACCACTTTCCTGTTCTACATTTCTATGCAGAGGGTATTTCTCAAGTTACAGGGAATACTGTGTTCCAGCTGCTTGGTGGCAACATGCTGAAGATCTGAAACATCTGTGGGTCTCCTTCCTCAAAGTGCTCAAGAGCAACACTGACATCTTCCTCATCCATGACTTTTGATTGGCTACTGGTGGCTTGGCTTGGCTATTGCTTTGGGTCAAGAGCATATCTTACAGAAACACAGTACCAATTAGCATCATGGGCACAGACCCAGTTGGTACAATATCATTGGCACCCTCGATTGTCAACGTGCACTGGCCAGTCTTGCTATCTGTACCTGGTGTCCTCTTCCTGTCATTGTGCTCCTTAAGAGTCCCTCTTGTTGTCATGAGTTTTGAAGTTTAAGAGGCTTTTGCACAGAAAGGATTAGTCTCAGTTGCTTACATTTTTCAAGAACCATCAACTTAGCAATGTTATATATTAAAAACATCCTTTTCATTAACTTTTAAGCTTAACTTATTAATATAGATATTATTCCATTTGCAAATCTATATATAAAATAACAAATGTACCATCTCTTGTTTTTTTTTTAAATAGTTATGTGATTTTTTTGCTTTACTTTTTTCACTTTAACTATGTGTCCTAGAGATCACTTCATATCAATTCAAAGAGATCTTCCTTACTCTTTCTTTTTTTTTTTTTGGCCACTCAGCTTGCCAGATCCTAGTTCACCCATCAGGAATTGAACCCGTGCCCTTGGAAGTGAAAGCCCTGAGTCCTAACCACTGGATAGCCAGGGAATTCCCCTTTGTTCTTTCATTAATGTTTAATTAAGTTGCATAGGATGTGTGCATGTGTGTGCCCAGTCATGTCTGACTCTTGGTGATCCTATGATTGTAGCCTTTCAGGTTCCTCTGTCCATGGGATTCTCTAGGCAAGAATACTGGAGTGGGTTGCCATTTCCTTCTCTGAGGGATCTTCAGGATAAACATCCTTAAATACTCTTTAGTTTATCCAATGTGTTTAAACATTTTACATTGCATTTATAAATTTATTCAATGAATTTTACTTCAAATGTTTGACCAGGCAAGTTTACTACTTAAACAGATAAGTCCTTTTTACATACTTGAACAACATAAATTAAACTTGTAAATTTTAATATAAACTATTAAACTTATAGAGACTCAAGTTCTTCCAAGAATTTTGCTATCATTTGAGTGTAGTTAAACTCTCTTCCAACTTTTAATTTAAAATCAGAATTCATCTATAATAATTATACATTTTAATTGGAATCTCCCTAATTAATCCATTAAATTCTCTGTCACATCAAACATTACAAGTAAGTAAATATCAGATACAAACAGATTGCCCCAATGATTTTAACACCTACACCTAAACTTAAACCCCAAAGTAGAGGTAATATGGGTCAATCTTGCTGTGCTAAGTCAATTCAGTCATGTCCGACTCTTTGAGACCCCATGGATTGTAGCCCACCAGGCTCCTCTGTCCATGGGATGCTCCAGGCAAGATTACTGGAGTGGGCTGCCGTGCCCTCCTTCAAGGGATCTTCTGGACCCAGGGACTGAACCCAGGTCTCTGTCTGTCACATCTCCTGAGTTGGCAGTCGGGTTCTTTACTACTAGCGCTCCAGGTGGGTCAATATACCTTCATTAATTCTTAATTATTTTTATATGATTAGAAAGTGTTGTCTCATGTTTTTGATGTGCATTTTCTTGACCATTAATAAGGTTATGCTTTCTTAAAAATAATCTCAATTTTAAAGCAAAAAGATCTTACCTTTTAAATCAAGGGTTAGAAAAATGTGTATAGCTCATTGCCAAATCTGGCCTGCTGCCTGTTTTGGTATGACCTCAAGCTAGGAATGGTTTTTACATTTTTAAAGGTAAGTGGAAAAAGAAATAAAAGAAGATTTCAGCATCCATAAATAAAGTTTTATGGGATCACAGTTATGCTCATTTGTTTAAGTATTATCTATGATGGCTTTGGGGCTAAGACGTCAATGTTGAGTGGTTAAGACAGAGACCATATGGCCATCAAACCTGAAACATTTACTCTCCCACCCTTTACTGAAAGTTTGCTCCCTCTTACCTCCCCACCCCCTTGTTTTTCTTAGAAGATGCAAGTCATGCTGTGTCTTGAATTTCAAAAACCCAAATAAAGGATCATTGTAGCAGAAAATTTTGCCTGAAGGGTGTTTGGGGACTAAGAGAAAAGAGCTTCTTTTAAAAGACTGTTTATCCTCATCCTCCATTTACCCAGAGAACAATAAACAGTAAAGGCTGAGGATAGGAAAGCAGAGAAGGGAAAGGGCAGAGAACTATTTTTTTTTGGTATAAGGACAGAGGTTCCCTCTCCCCCTCATCTACCATCTTTATTGTTGCTGATCAGTCGCTCAGTCATGTCTGACTCTTTGCGACCCCACGGACTGAAACACACCAGGCTTCCCTGTCCTTCACTATTTCCCTGGGTTTGCTCAAACTCATGTCCATTGTCATGTATGGATGTGAGAGATGGACTATAAAGAAGGCTGAGAGCCGAAGAATTGATGGTTTTGAACTGTGGTTTTGGAGAAGACTCTTGAGAGTCCCTTGGACTGTAAGGAGATCCAATCAGTCCATCCTAAAGGAGATCAGTCCTGGGTGTTCATTGGAAGGACTGATGCTGAAGCTGAAGCTCCAGTACTTTGGCCACCTGATGCAAAGAGCCAACTCATTAGAAAAGACCCTGATGCTAGAAAAGACCCTGATGCTGGAAAAGACTGAAGGCAGGGGGAGAAGGGGATGACAGAGGACAAGATGGTTGGATGGCATCACTGCCTCCATGGACATGAGTTTGAGCAAGCTCCAGGAGATGGTGAAGGACAAGGAAGCCTGGTGTGCTGCAGTCCATGAGGTTGTGGAGTCAAACACGACCGAGCGACTGAACAGCAGCAACAAATGTCCATTGAGTCAGTGATGCCATCCAACCATCTCATCCTCTGTTTCCCCTTTCTCCTCCTGCCCTCAGTCCTTCCCATCTATCCTCTTACCCACCCATCAGCTGAGACTCAGGATCCAAGTGGAGCCGCCCTGCCCAATGGCGAGGGTGCTTCTCCTCGAGCCCAGGAGGAAGTGTTCTAGAAGCTTAGAAATCCACAAGTTCACTTTTCAGACCCAGCTCTAAAGCTCACAAGCAGGAGATTCTGCTTTTCCTTCCTAGCTGCCTATGGGACCCGTTCATCCATCTTTTCTGTATTTTGCTCCTCTTGCCTTGACAGATGGTTTTAATTAAGTATCTCAGCTAAGTCTTTCCCTGGGTAGCATCCCAAACTCCAGTTTAATCTGAACTTATGACTGTCCTGTCCTCATATCAGGAAGCCTTAAGATGTAATATTTGCCTATGTGTTTTAATATGCAATACAGGCATATATTTGATTCATTGAGTTTACAATTTGGATTCCTAGCTTTTCCTCATAAGCAATATTTCTGCAGCATTTCTGGACCAGAAGTAAAGTCACAACAAACCGATGTGTCATCTAGACAAGAACAGAAAAAGGTTCTGGCTCTTTTGTTGCTGTTAGCTTTGCCTTTCAGTTACCTCATAAAAAGAATTGTTGAAATGTCTCCAGACTATTGGAGTGCAGTTTTCATATTCCAGAAAATCTAAAGTCTTAAAACTAAAGTAAAGAAACTTAGAGAAGGAAGGAGGAAAACATAAGATAGAAAATAAAAATTTGTATGGAAAGGAAAAATAAGCCTGAGGGTTAAAGTAAATGTAATTTCTAATTACGACACTGAAATCATGGCAGGAATCCTATTAAGCCCCTTTCACTGCTTAAACAATACTTCAAAAAAGAGAAATGGCCAATGAATGGGAAAAACTCAAAATGCCCCCCAAACAGAAAATTATTCTCAGGGAAAAATCAGAGTAGTCTGTTGAGTCTGAATGTCAAGTGTTTCTTACTTTCTGAGTTTTCACTTTGGCTCAGCCTGAAGGTATGGTTTGTTTATCAAGATCATGAGTGATGGAGACCAGAAGCCAGAGCTAGATTAAAGATTGATGTTGGGATGTTGTAATTATTGGGACTTGTACAGGGAAGCTTCAGGTATGTTAGCTTGGAATGTGGTAGTTTCATAAGGTTTGAAACATTTCTTTAGCTATTTCAAAATTTCTGTAAGCCTATTATTTCTTTATTTTGCTATTTGCAATTTTAATTTTTTTGTAGTGAGAACATTTAAGATCTATCCTTTTAGCAAACTACTGAAATAGTTTCTATCAAATCTTTAAAAAATGAAAAAGTCTATTTTTTAAAATAAAAGATCTGATCAAAACTCCTCCACAAATAGTTCTAGGCAGCACAGTACTCTCACTTTTAGAAGGAATTTGTGTGAAAGAAATGATAGGTTTTCTAATGAATGAAATACCTTGTTGAGAGAAAGCTTCACAGAAGGAAAAGGGAGTATAGATAGAAATTTAATATCTAAAGCAAGGGCGTAGTTCGTAGAAAATCAGATCTTTCATGGGGTATGGGTGAGAGTTTTTCTAAACTTTTTCCTATCTGTAAATGTACCTTGTGAGATCTTTCAGGAGTTTGAGGGGCCATTTAATCATTTTTATGTTTCATGCAATGAGGCTGAGACAGAGTTGTCAAGTTTTAAAAACATTTTTGCTGCAAAAGACTACACCAAGCCAAACATAGAGCTTAAAGAATTATTACAATGTGAAAATCCATGTAACCACACCTAGGTTAAGAAACAAAACCTCAGTAGCACCCTAGCACCCCTAATGAAGACCCTTCCCCAAATTTTTATAGGAATCACTTTTTTGTTGTTGTTCATTTGTAGTTTTAATCATCTAACAAGTTCTTTCTAATTATCTCACCTGTTGTGTGGTCAAGTCCTTCAAGATGGCTATTCTCTTACTCTCTACAGATCCCCTGCTTGGCCGGTCCCCACTTCACTCACACAATTATCCAACCCTCTTATTATGGACTTAATAGGTAACTGCCTACATGCTTGTACCCAGCCCTAGTGGCTAATTATCCTGGTTATTGATGAGGCAACTTGACATCCATTCCCCTTAAAAAAAAGGGGTTTCCCTGGTGGCTCAGACAGTAAGAAATCTGCCTGCAATGTGGGAGACCCAGGTTTGATCCCTGGGTCAGGAAGATACCTGGAGAAGGAAGTGGTAACCCACTCCAGTATTTTTGCCTGGAAAATTCCATGGACAGAGGAGCCTGGCTGGCTATAGTCCATGGGGTTGCAAAGAGTTGGACACAACTGAGCAACTAACACCCCCCATATATATGATAGTCTCCTTCTCCAAAGACTGTGGTTATGTCCTGCCTGCCATTCATGGTGGGGTGTCGCTCCAAGACCTTTTTTTGGACATGAAGATACCAGGTCCAATAAACTCTTGATGTCTCTGTCACTGTCTCTGGGCTCTTTCTTTGGTCTGGAGGCTGGGCCTATAGGGTATAGCCCCAGACCTATTCCTTGATGCTGTTTTTCAATATTCTTGTCATTTCTGGGATTAATTTTTTGTTTGTATGATTGTTCTATTTTTTCTCTTCATTAGTGTGGAAGTTACACCTTCCCCTAAAGAACAGCCTCCAACATTTCCTTTAGTGAGTGTTGCTGATGAAGTCTTCCAGCTTTGTCTGATATACTCCATCCTCATTCTTGTAAGATATTTTTTTGCTGGGTTTACACTTAAAGGTTGGCATTGATAATTTATTATACAGGACCCACAAAATGGAGGCCTTCCCAGTGGCCTGACCCACGTTACAAATCTAGACCCAAGTCAGCCCATACTCACTGGAAACACCAGTCAAGGAAAGCTAACATGATACCAATCATGGTCCTCTAACTCAGCTTTAGTTAGGTTACCTTTGTTATTTAGCCACTAAGTCGTGTCCAACTGTTTGTGTCCCCATGGACTGTTTAGCCCGCCAGGCTCTTCTGTTCATGGGATTTCTCAGGCAAGACTACTGGCTTGGGTTGCCATTTTCCTCTTCAGGGTATCTTCCCAACCCAGGGATGGAACCCACCCACATCTGTATTGATAGACAGATTCATTACCACTGAGCCATCAAGGAAGCCCTAGGTTACCTTACCCTGGAAAACAGGACCTACTAGCCTTGTAAAGAAATCCCTGACCTCCTGGTCAGTTGTGCCCATTGACACATTGCCTTTTGTAATACTGTAAAACTTGCTGTTATCCAAAATTACTGGGCAGAGCACTCCACTGCCTGTGAGGCAATATATTTCTCCAATTCATGCCTTGTTTTCCCTTGAATAAAAGACATCAAAATTTTATTACATTGCTTTAGTTTTGTCATATGACAGAATTTTATTGTTATAGTTATTATTTTGTAATTTAAAGCTGTTATCCCACTGACTTCTGGCTTCCAATTGCTTCTACTCAGAAATTAAGCAATTTCTCAAACAGGCACACCTTGTTTTATTGTGCTTCAGTTTTCTTTTTTTTTAAACAAATTAAAGGTTGTGGCAACACTGCACTGAGCAAGTCTATCTGTGCCATTTTCCAACCAGCATTTTTTTACTTTGTGTCTGCATGTGACTTTTTGGTAATTCTTGCAGTATTTCAGGCTGTTTTCATTATTATTTGTTATAGTGATCTGTGATCAGTGATCTTTGATATTACTATCCTAATTGTGTTTTTTAAAATTAAGTTATATATTTTTAAAAACAGTGATACCGCACACTTAATAGACTGCTGTATAGTGTAAACATAACTATTATATACACTGGAAACCAAAAAATTAGTGTGACTCATTTTACTGTGATATTTGCTTTATTGGTAGTCTGAAACTGAACCCACAGTGCCTCCAAGGTATGCCTGTATTAGGGCTTCCCTGGTTGCTCAGATGGTAAACAATCTATCTCCAATACAGAAGACCTGGGTTTGATCCCTGGGTCAGGAAGATCCCCTGGAGAAGGGAATGGCAACCCATTCCAGTATTCTTGCCTGGGGAATTCCATGAACAGAGGAACCTGGCAGGCTGCAGTCCATGGGGTCGCAAAGAGTCTGACACGACTGAGTGACTTTCACATTCACAGGGCCATTATAAAGTATCATTTACCATTATTAACATCACACTTTTTTACCTTGTGGTTTTTTGAATGAAGTAATATATTAATTTCAGGTGATTTAATAGTGATTCAATACTTTTATAGATGACACTCCATTTAAAATTATCATAAAATAATGGTTATGTTTCCCTGTACTGTATAATATATCCTTGTAGCTTATTTATTTTATACATAGTAGTTGTATCTCTTAATCTTCTACCCCTATATTACCCCTTCACCTTTCTTTCTCCCTGCTTGTAACCACTAGTTTGTTCTCTATATCTGTGGGTCTATTGCTGTCTTGTTATATACATGCATTTCAAGTTTTTTTCAGATTCCACATTTAAGTGCTAATAGCATAATACCCTGTAGGTTCATCCATGTTATTGAAAATAACAGAATTTCATTCTTTTTTATGGCTGAAAAGTATTCTCTTGTACATGTATATGTATGTGTATATGTGTGTGTGTGTGACATCTTCATCCATTCATCTCTTGATGGACATGGTGCAAGCATACCCAGTTGCTCAGTCATGTCCGCCTCTTTGTGACCCCATGGACTGTAGCCCACCAGGTTCCTCTGTCCAGGAGATTTCCCAGGCAAGAATACTGAAGTGGGTTGCCATTCCTTTCTCTAGGGGGCCTTCCTGACCCAGGGATTGAGCCCATGTCTCTTATGTCTCTGCATTAGCAGGTGGATTCTTTACCAGTAGTACCACCCAGGAAGTCATGTAGGTTGCTTCTATATCTTGGCAACTGTAAATAATGTTGCTATGAATATTGGGGTGCATGTACCTTTTCGAATTAGTGTTTTTTTCATGTATAGACCCAGGAGTGAAATTGTTGGGTCATATGGTAGTTCTTTAGTTTTTGAGAAGCTTCCATACTGTTTTCCATTTTCCATAGTGACTGTACCAATTTAGAGTCTCACCATCAGTGCACAAGGGCTCAAAGTTTCCCTTTTCTGTACAAAAGGCTCTTAAGTTTAATTATGTCCTATTTATTTATCTTTGCCTTTAGTTCTTTTGCTTTAGGAGACATTAAAAAAATATTGCTATGATTTGGGTCAAATAGTGTTCTGCCTATGTTCTAGTCTAGGAGTTTTATGATTTCAGGTCTTACATTTAGGTCTTTAATCCATTTTAAGTTTATTTTAAAAGTTCTTAGTATCTAACTCAAATGGTATCAAGGAGTACTTGGTATTATAAAGGTTTAAGTGAGAGGCAGTTTTTATGCCATATGAACTTCTAGTAATACCAACATAGACATATTTTAATCTTTCCTCTTTAGTATAACCACAAAGAAGGTTTCCTCAAAAAACCTTATTTTGTAAGAACAAAAATTTTCAAGAGAAGGCCTTGAATGAATAGTAAACTTTTGTTGATATTACAGTATTAATCAAGTATTTTTACATTACCGATCAAGGTCTAATACTTTAGAACTTTGTCAAACACTACTTTCTGTGGAAAACAGCAAGGCTCTGGGGGCATACCTGTCCATACATGTGTATAATAAAATCTTGAGAATTTCCTGTAATTGTAAATTGAGAGAGCTATTACAAGATATCTGTGACATAATTTATGGTTGAGTGCAAGTCCACATTTGGAATATTAGACATCTTGATTACATCTCTGCAAATGCTATATACATAATGTATAGTATACAGCAGGCTAGCTCTGTTGGAACATGCAACATACATTTAAACATCTCATAAAAACAACTTCTCACTTGGCAGAACTTCACTGCAATTCAACCCGTAATATTACAAATCCTAACCCATGCATATTTTTCAATGCCTACCCCGCACTACAGATACATACTTTAAATACCATATATGAAATAGTATTTTCTACTTTTCACTAGATTCAGGCTTCCACCTTTTCCTGAAAGTGACCGCATCACAGTATAAGAGGCTCCAATATATTGTTCAGTATCTTCAACAGTACTAGAAATGTTTTCTATCAGATATTTATTGAAACAACTTGTTAGCTTGTTAAAGTTTAGAAATCTGACACACAGAATTGTTTTGGTAAAGCTATATTCATAGAATTGCTGCTTTTGAGCTGTGGTGCTGGAGAACACTCGTGAGAGTCCCTTGGACTGAAAGATCAAGCCAGTCTATCTTATAGGAAATCAACCCTGAATATTTGTTGGAAGGACTGAAGCTGAAGCTCCAATAGTTTGGCCACCTGATGTGAAGAGCTGACTCACTGGAAAAGACCCTGATGCTGGGAAAAACTGAGGGCAGGAGGAGAAGGGGTGACAAAGGATGAGATGGTTGGATGTCATCATTGACTCAATGGATATGAGTTTGAGCAAACTCTTGGAGATAGTGAAGGACAGGGAAGTCTGGCATGCTGCAGTCCACGGGGTTGCAAAGAGTCAGACACGGCTAAGCAACTGAACAACAACAATGGTCATAGTGCATGGGGTACAGCTGTACTTTTAAGCAATTTTATGTCAAGTTAAAATTTTTCAAAATTGTCTTTTGAAAATAAGTACACAAGTTATTTTAAGTGGGTGGGCCTGTGGAAACATAACATAGCCTTTGATGTATCAAGTATCTCCTTTAAGGGTTGGGAACTCATTATTTAGTCTATAATGTCACTGAGTAAATCATTTGACTGTACACTATGTTGTCATGGATGCAGAGAAATAGAAATTCTTAGACATTTCTGGTGGGAGTGTGAATTGATAAATTCTCAGTGAACAATTTGAAAAATATCTATAAATGAAAGTATATATGCTCTTTGACCCAGGAATTCCATTTCTGAGAAATTATCCTACTGGTAAATGTGGGAAATGAATTCCCTATCAGGTTCTTCATTGTGACAACGTTCATAATAGCACAAGATTGGAAGCAATCTTAACATCATCTGTAAAAGACTGGTTAAAGACAGTTTGATATGTTCACACAATGGAAAACTACAGAGCTACAAAAAAAGAATATGGGAGCATTTTTTATTTTGTTATGGAATGATTGCTAAGATATCTTAAGTGAAGAAAGTGCCTAGTAGAACAATGTGTATAGGTTTGTTATAATTTATGGAATATCTTTATTCATCCCTTCCCCCTGCTATCTCCCTTCCTGGATTTGTGTCAAATAGCTCTGTAAGAAACTGCTAACACTGGTTGCCTCTGTGGGAAGAAACTTATGATAAGAGAAGTAGGAGGAGATTTATTTTCATTGTGTCTCCTTTAAATATTTTGAACACTACATGTATTGTGTTTTACATTAAAAAGAAATCCAACTTCTAATGAGTCCACTTGAACCCTACATATGTCACAACAAAGAAGAATTAATCATGTACTGAGACCTAGTACTCTGAAGGTATACTGCCCATAAAACAGAACAAAGCTGGTATCTTCTAAAAAGCTTTTCCTTGCCTTCATCTCATCAAATCCAACATGGAGGCATAGACTATGACACTCCATCGCCAGACCTTAGTGAAATAGAAATAACAGCAAAACTGTAACATAACCACCCAACTCAGGGAGAGGTAGAATGAGTCAGATCAACTGCCTATTAGGAAAGTATAGCTCCATTTCTGCTTCAAGAGTAACCATGACTCATAGTAGAAAATGAAATAAAGCCCATCACACATACTGCTTGTCACTTCTTTACCTGCTTGGGACCTGTGAGAATTAAACCAACTAACATTTTATAAAGAATTTGGAATCCCTTGATAGCAAAGTGTTGTATAAGAATTATATAATCTCATGAAGTTCATATAAGAATTTTATAAGCTTTCTAGTCTTTAAAAAAAAAAGAGTTAATGTTCTCATTACAAACAAGAAATTAAATGTGACCCAAAATGGATCTCTGTGTTTCCATCCTAGAAAAGAGGTAAGTTTCTATTTTAGAGGTTTGGTCTGAGTTTTGTCTATTATATCCTCATACAAAATGCTTTTATTTCCAAGGATCATTCTGTTTCTACGAAATATCCTTATGAATGTACAAGAACTGCATTCCTGAAATATTTCCATTTAAGTACAGAGGCTCACTCTGAGCTTGCAATTATATGCAGGTACTCTTTACCTCCCAAGTAGAGATGGGTGCAGGATTTGTTCCCGAGCTGTTTTAATTTTAGCAATTATTCTTACAAAATTCCTTGAGAAGAAACATTTAGAAATCCGTTCAAATTTAAACTACAAACTTATTTATTCTTGAAAGAGTTTGTCCTGTACTTTAACATACTTCTTTCAGGATTAGGGTTTTCCAAGAGGAATGAGGTTGTTATTAAGAGAAAGAAAGCCTCTATCAGTTTCAAAATGGATCCTGAATGAAACTGACAGCTGCAAAAGCATGTCCATGAGTTTTTGTTAAGCAACATTAAATAAACAATTAGAGATTCTTTGAAGAGTATTGGAAACATTCAGATCTGTAGTCAGTATTTACTAAGTTTCCTTTCAGACAATCTGGAGTTACTGGTGGTGTATATTCAGTGAGATTGTCTGCAAATGATTCCCAGGCAAGTCAGATTTTTCCCTCTATCCTTTTTTCTTTGAGAAAAAGCAAGGACTTAAATTGCTAAGCATTATCTTCTCTCTAAAGCCTTCCTGTTAACCTCAGATTAAATTGAACCTAAATTCTGTAATTGCTTTGTTTTGCTGTGCTTTTGCCTTCAAACTGTCTTATTGTAAGTCTGTCTCTTTTTTGTCTATATACCATTCTGTCCTTTTGACTCAAGTTAAGCCTCTGGGTGTCATTAACATTTTTCATCCTTTGTATTAACAAACATAGTATACATCTTTTAAAACATGTGTCCTTTTTATACGTTTATGTGCTCAGTCACTTAGTCCTGTCTGACTCTTTGCCACCCCATGGACTACAGCCTGCCCAGCTCCTCTGTCCATGGAATTTCCCAGGCACAAATTCTGGAATGGGTTGCCATTTCCTCCTTCAGGGGATCTTCCCAACCCAGGGATCAAACCCATGTCTCCTCCATTGGCAGGCAAATTCTTTCCCAGTGAGCCATCTGGGAAGCACATTCTTTGTATATGAGGCATGAAAGATAGTATTTCTGTGTGGAAAGGGTGTAAAAACAGCAGTTTGGTTGGAAAGGGTAAAAGGATGTTGAAAAATGTCAATCGTCAATATCAAAATACATTGAGAGGTGATGGAGGTTGTGTGGGGTTAAGGAAAAAAGAGCTACAATTTATTAACCTTAGGTTATTCTTATCAAGTTGGGTGTGTCATTCCCCTAAACTCACAAGTGAATGAGAACATGTGTGTGAGAAAACAAGAATGTGAGAACAAATTGTACAAGAGAATAACAGAGTTCTTCATGGGCTCAAGGAGAGTGCATGCATCTAGTCGTGGCAGTTGGCAAAAGCTTCTCATGAGTTAGCATCCAGGACTGGTCCTTTTGACACGTAAATATGAAAGGGGTGGGTATTCCCAAAGGTGTAGGAGTATAACTCACCCTTACCTCCTTCAAACCTTTGCTCAAAGGCCATCTTTTTAATGATGTCTTTCTGACCATTCTATTTAAAATTACACTGCATGTCTTTCAGTGTTCTTCCTGCTTTACTTTTGCTCAACAAATATGACCATTTGATATTGATATTTTTTTAACATTTTTTTGGATCAGGTCTATGACATTTTGGGCTATCTCTTAGAAACCAGATAGATTCTGTAACCAAATCCTAAATCTAAACATAATTCTCAAATCTTATTATAATTTTTGGCTTTCTAGTCTTGGTCACTGTCCCTGCTCCCTAACTCAATGGGAGCCATTTTGAGGGTATTGGAAAAACTAGGCTGGAGTGGAAAGGTAGAAAAAGAACTTGATCTAAGTCACTTTGCAGGAACTTCCCTGGCAGTCCAGTGGTTAAGACTTCGCCTTCCAATACAAGGGGAGGAGGTCTGATCCCTGGTCAGGGACTAAGATCCCACATGTCTTGGGGCCAAAAAACCAAAACATAAAACAGAAGTGATACTGTAACAAATTCAATAAAGACTTTAAAAATGGTCCACATAAAAACAATCTTTACAAAAAAGTCACTTTGCAAATCTGAGAAATCTTAATGGACCCTTTTTTTCTGAAAAGCTCTTTCAGTTTTATTTTCCTTTGTTTAGAATCTAGAAGCAGTTTGATTTTCTTGCCTTTTTATTCCCCCAATTCCTTTTCATTTCTGTTTGTAAACTGGTCAGTTCCTGCCTGAACTCAGCTCCTTCTTGTGATACCTTTCTGTAAACAAAGAAAAGAACATGCTAATATTCTGGATATTTGCAACTACTTTCCTTAGAGCTATAGGATCAATGTAAAAGTCACTCAGTTGTGTCCAACTCTTTGGCACCCCATGGACTGTAGGCTGCCAGGCTCCTCTGTCCATGGGATTTCCCAGGCAAGAATATTGGAGTGGGCTGCCATTCCCTTCTCCAGGGGCACTCCCCGACCCAGGGATCGAACCCAGGTCTCCTGCATTGGAGGCAGATTCTTTACTGTCTGAGCCACCAGGGAAGCTGGATCAATAAGTACTTTTGGGGGACAGGCTTCCAAGTTTAGCCGATAGTTTAAATGTTATTATATAACATTGGACTTTCTCTTTCCAGATGGTGATGTCTAGGTTTCTTCCATCTACTGCCCATTTGCTAAGCTAATGGCATACATTTTTGTTTTTGTTAAGAGAGCACTCTGATGTACCACCTTCAGTATTAGCTGTGACGATGCTGAAAGGGCAGAATATACCACCCAGGGTGGTCCAGTGGCTAAGACTCCACGCTCCCAATGCAAGGGACCAGGGTTTGATCCCTGGTCAGGGAACTAGATCCCACATGCCACAAAGAAGACCCAGTGCAGCCCAATAACTGAATAAATATTTTAAAAAGAATATGCCATCCCAGAATATGACTGTAGGAGTTCAGGGCAAGCCACTTTCAAGTGTGCTGCTTTGGCATTTTGATTATTTTAAGCTGTAAGCACTTGGAAAACAGCAAATGCAGGTAGAAACTTTTTTATTTTCCTTATCTGCCTGAAAATATCAATACATTCTCTAAAAAAACCCATTCCTGTCAACAGTCATAACTCTCCTCCCTAGGAGTTTCCTCAACCAGGGAAGAGTGACTCTTATCATAAGAAAGGAGACTAGAAGCTGAAGGACTGTCAGCCTTGCACTCTAATAGGCGCACCAACTTACAGACCCTTAACTCGACATTGCTTGTTAGTGATAAACTCATATTTCACTATGGTCTTTGATTTTTTTCCCTTGTGTGTGACGTATAGTCTAAACGTTTATAGGCATTACTCTGCATTTGTCCTTAAGATAGCTTTAACTTCTATGTTTCTGAGCGCTCACTCATTCAGTCATGTCTGACTCTCTGCAACACCATGGACTATAGCCTGCCAGGCTCCTCTGTCCATGGAACTTTCCAGGCAAGAAAACTGGAGTAGGTTGCCACTTCCCACTCCAGGGGATCTTCCTGACTCAGGATTGAAACTGCATCTCTTGAGTGTCCTGCTTTGGTAGGCAGATTCTTTACCATCTACTATTTAATTACAGTTATCTGGAATTCTGGTTATAACCCCAGCTTCCTGGACATTTTCTGGAGATCATAAGCATAGGTTTGATGAAAAGGATGAGGCTAGATATTATTGGTCAGAGAGTTAACTTTTATGGCTATGTTTCTTACATTCCTTATCTGAGATTGAATCTACTTATGATTGTATGATATAGATGTCATTTGTATAATTTACGAAGGAATTAATTATCCTAGGTAATACTTTAGTCCTGTGAAAGTCAACTTTTAGTATGCATCATTTATCTTGATCAACTCTGATCAATTGATCTCTTGACCAATAAGGGCTCTGATACTCTTAAAAGAGATCAGGTGACCCCCAGAGATAGTTATGCCAAAATCAGTGTGTGTGTTTCCTTCACAGTCTATAAATTGTTTTGCCTGATATGTTTGAAATACATATGATAAGTGATAAGATCTGTGATATGTAGAGTTAACTTTACATTTGCTAAAATAGAAAGACCTCATTTGCTGCCACTATTTCTCCTCCAGTCTCTTAGCTGCTTTTCCATTATTCACATAGTTATAGTAGAAAAATAATTTTTTAATGTTTGATGTTAATTATTTAGATATACTAAAATAAAATGTGCTGAGATGGTTTGAACACATTATTAATCAATAAATAAAGAAGTAGGCTTATTGCTGGGGGCGGCAGGAGAATGGCTCACTGTCCGGGCCCACAGCGCTTCTGGATAATATTGTGAAAGGAGCCAGGTTGGTCTGTGGCCCCCAGCTCCTTCCATCCGGACTCCTCCTTTTAGCACATCCACATCTCAGTGTTCTTTCTTGCTCTCAGCTGGCTGCCCGAATAATCTCAGCAAAAGTTTTTTTTTTTTCCCCCAAACCTGATAAAGATCTCAGGTGAAACCTTCTGAAATCATGTTCAAAAGGAAATCCTTTAAATTAAAGTGTTTTGTGAAATGGATGCAGGATGACTCCATTTTTTTTTCCATCTAAAAACTAATATAATAATCCCAATCTCTAAATTGCAGAGATTACATGATGAATATTTGATACTTAGAGTGTTTGGCACATAGTAAGTGAAGAACTGTTAAATCTCTTCTCTCTCCTTTTTTGGTGGGTGGGATTTGAAGTCATCCTTTGATATGGCTTCCCTGGTGGCTCAGATGATAAAGAATCTGCCCGCAGTGCAGGAGACCTGGGTTCAATTCTTGGGTTGGGAAGATCCCCTGGAGAAGGAAATGGCAACCCACTCCAGTATTCTTGCCTGGAAAATCCCATGGACAGCGGAGCCTGACGGGTTACAGTACATGGGGTTGCAAAGAGTCAGACACAACTGAGTAACTAACGCTTTAATAGCTACTCCCTGCCATGACCTTTTTACTTCTATTTCTCTTCAGATGACAGGGTTAGTGAGAATAAGGACCTTAATTTATCTTGTTAACTACCATATTTCTGGGGCTAAAACAAAGGTGCTGTGTTATTAATATACTGCCTTTTAACTGCAAGTCCACCCTCTTTTTGTCCTGCTTTGTGATACTCAAGCTGGGCCCTGTAAACATGTCTCCTCTGATGGCTGGTCAGTGTAGGCTTTGTCAAGAGAGGGCTGCAGAGATACAGCAGAGGAAGGAGCCTCTTCTGGTTCCCATGTGCTTTCTTCCCTCCCATGTCACTGCTTTTGGTGGCATATGTGAGTCGTGTGTGTGTGTGTATGTTGCTCAGTTGTGTCTGACTCTCCACGACCCCATGGGCTGCAGCCCACCAGGCTCCTCTGTCCATGGGTTTTTCAGGCAAGAATACTGGAATGGGTTGCTATTTCCTTCTCCAGGGGATCTTCCCAACCCTAGGAAAGGAGCCAGTTCTCTTGCATTGCAGGCAGATTCTTTACTGTCTGAACCACCCAACTTGACTCATGTGAGTCCTAGTTGCACTTACTGTGTCAGGTTTTTTGGGCCCCACAGCCAACAGTTTCCTTTGGACCAGCTCTGGCCTGCAGGTATCCTGGCTAATTTCTCCAACCACTGGTGAGCCACTGACTCCAAGGAGGACTGAATCTCTGCCTTGGGGTGGGGGGTGGTGAAAAACACTGTCAAGTTCTTAGACCCTTCCTGGGTTTCTTTTCCTAAACCAGGGGTAGAGCTTATAAGTGCAGTAGTCTCTGCACTTGTATTTTCTCTCTTGTGCCTTTTAGTAGTTAGTCATCCTTTACTAGTTAATACTATTGGGCTGGCCAAAAATCTCCTTTGGATTTTCCCATAACATCTGATGGAATGAACATTTTGGCCAACACAATACTTTACATAAAATTTTTCTGTTCAAATTATTAGTGTGGTTTCTGACTGGACCTTGGCTGATCTTGTTGACTAAACTAATGGACTGTCTATTCTAAGCCAGGCTCCTGATGTGGTGACTGAGGTTTTAGGACAAGGAAGGGTGGGACTATTGAACGAGAGAAGAACACATCCTGACCTTCTGTTGTTTATCCTCCCATCTAGTTACTCCTTCCTGAGAGCCCAGGGCTTGCTCCCTCATCAGATCACCACCAGGCTCAGACTTGTCCATCAACACAGAGATGCCTTTTGCCTGTGATCCCAACGTTCTCTCTCTAAGGGAGTGAACAAACAAGACATGTGACTTCTTAAAGATCACTGATCCCTGCACTGGGTCAATATCTTCTCCCTGTGAGATCACGATTGTGCCCTCTGGACCGTCGCCTTTCTTCTTTCTCAAAAATCTGAGGCTGAGTCTCAGCCTAGATCACAGTCCACTTTCAAAATGTGACTAAAATGTGAGAGAACAGAAGAGCACTCATGATCAGATAGCCTCAAAGCAAATGCAATTATCAGGAAAAGATCTAAGAGATGTATCTGTGGGACCATGGGAATTTCAATCACTCCACAGTTACACAGCTATGAAAACAAAATGGTAGAAAACAGGAAATGTCTTTAATCAAGTCAAGTCTTTGTGGTGGTGGCTGATGAATATGCAGAAGCTGCTCTGAATTTTTTTTAGGGCACAGAGAACTGCCACATAGGCCTCTCTAATAACTGTTTTTAGGTTACAAGAAAGGCATGGATTTGTTCATGAAGCTCATCAAGGATGTCAGCGCCTTAAAGAGATACAGACATTTTTGATTCAACAGAACAAATAGACTCCGAGAACACCTGAAATCTGATTTTCAAATAGAAATATTTCTGGCTATTACCATTATTGTAGTCATTGAGTTAGTCAACGCCTAAAGACAAAATTCTAAAGTGACCTGAGCCTCTAGCAGAATGTGGCAGAACTTAAAGATGACTCTCTCAAGAAACTTACATCAAGCTTTTAGAGAAATCCTACTTCCCTCATCAAACTTCCTCTGTAATTGAAGAGACTGATAATTTCCTCTGCCTCACACCTTTGCCTATTTCTTGATACTCTCTTTAACCCATCATTCTATGATGATCATCTTTTGGATCCTGTTTAAAATATATTCAGTCATACATATGTTCTTGATTAGAATCCAAGTTAGAGTTGCTTGCATTATAATGATAGGCAAGTAGATGAATGAATGACATCTGCTTATTCCCGCAAGGTTTGCTGAGTGTTTACTACAGCCAAGTACTAGGGAGCGTCAGACATTGATCACACCCAAAGAAGAATGGCAAGTACTCTCTGTTCTCAGAAGTTTCTCAGTCTACTGAGGGAGACACAGCATGTCAAAAGTAACTGCAGTATACAGATATATTAATATATGTGCCAGCTATAGGGTAACCCAAGTGTGGGAATAATCAACTCTTTCTGAATTTTCCTACATTACAGATTAGGAAGTAGGGGCACAGATAAATCAGGTAATTTGCTGACACATACAACATGAAAGGGCTTCCCAGATGGCTCAGTGGTAAAGAATCTGCATGCTGATGCAGGAGATATGTGTTCGATCCCTGGGTCAGGAAGATCCCCTGGAGAAGGAAATGGCAACCTACTCCAGTCTTCTTGCCTGGAAAATCTCATGGACAGAGGAGCCGGGTGGGCTACAGTCCATGAGGTCACAAAGAGTCGGACACGACTGAGCACACACACATACAACATGAAAGAGCCTGGATATGAACCCAGGAAGTCTGTCTCCACGGGTTATACTCTCATTCATCACCATGCGAACTGCTTTCCCCAACTGACATGTATAAGACCTCACATGGTTAAATATTTAATACATGTGTTTGGATGGTGATGGTCTACTCCTTTGAGTCACTGGTAATCATTTATATGCTGGTGCCCATTTCTTTAAAATGAGGTTCTGTCTTTCTCACTGAAAATGATCTCTAAAACCATGTAAGGCAGGGGAAATCACTCCACATTTATGTAACTAGAGAAAAAAATATAGTAGAAAACAGGAAACTTCTAAAACCAAGCAAAGTCTTTATAACTGTGGCTGATGAATAGGCTATTGTAAGTTCATGGGTCTAGGAAATGGCACCAAAGTATAGTCTATACATTTGATCGGAAACCTCTCAGTCACTAAGAAGCTTCATCTCTGCCCTTAAAAAGGAACTTCATCTATTCCCACATCCTTGATCCCATGTTCATGTCCTTTAAAAGCAGAAATAGATTTACATTTGACAAAACAAAAATCAAGCCCTTCAATTCTTATTATTTTTTGGGTGAAATTATAAGAATAAATACAAAGGGTGATTTACAAAGCACAGGAAAAAAAAGTGAAGCCCGAAGGGTGGGTCCGGAAGGAGTAATGGTCTCTTGTATGTTTTGGCTGGGCTGCGTTTCTAGGAGTGAGTGCCAGGCTATGCACCTCTTTAGCACTTGCTGAAGACTCACTCATTTCTCTCCCATCAATCCCACCCTGTGTGTGTGTGCTTAGATGCTCAGTTGTGCCCGACTCCTGTGACCCCACAGACTGTAGCCCGCCAGGCTCCTCTGTCCATGGGATTCCCCAGGTAAGAATACTGGAGTGGGTTGCCATTTCCTTCTCCTGGTTGGGGATCTTCCCAACCCAGGAGTCAAATGCACTGACTGAAATTCAGGGATCTACTAAGTTGCAGATCTGTAAGCAGCTCATTCCATTGGGGATGGACTGGGGGAGGGAAGATGTTAGTTAAGTACAAAGTGACATAGATGCCTGGATATACTGTCTGTAGAGGGTCAGAATTCAAGGAGAACCCTAAGTGTTAGCTTAATCTTCAAAGGTGAGTGATGTTTATGAGTAGGGCAAAGAGGAGAAGAGCATTCCAGACAAGAGGAATAGCTTAGAAAAGGTCCCTTGGAGAGAAACGACAGTCAGGTCAGTACAACAAGGGTTCTGAGCTCTGAGCCAAGGACATAATCGATGATGAGAAATGCTTAAGAGGCAGGCCGGGTGGGGTTTTCAAGGGATCTGTGTGTCACGCCAGAGAGGTTGAAGTTTATACCCTCGGCCAGTGCTTGACTCCCCTTACTACCTGTGAAAGCACTTAAGGAGCTTTTAAGTAAGTAAGTGAAATCGTTCAGTTGTGTCTGACTCTTTGTGGCCCCATGGACTGTAGCCTACCAGGCTCCTCTGTCCATGGGATTTTCCAGGCAAGAGTACTGGAGTGAGTTGCCATTTCCTTCTCCAGGGGATTTTTCCAACCCGGGGATCAAACCCGGGTCTCCCGCATTGTAGGCAGACGCTTTACCATCTGAGCCACCAGGGAAATTTTAGGTGCAGGAGCTTTTAAAAACACTCTAATAACCAAGGTTCATCTGGAATTTGAGCCTTGCTTATTAAAATTGAATCTGAACTTCTTGCAGGTGTGGGGGCCAGATATCAGCTTCCAAGAAGACTCGGTATACAGGCTGGACTAGAAATACAGCTACTTACAATGAGTTGTTGTTCAGTTGCTCAGTCATGTCTGACTCTTTGTGACCCCATGAACTGCAGCATGCCAGACTTCCCTGTCCATCACCAACTCTCAGAGTTTGCTCAGACTCATGTCCATTTGGTGCTAACCATCTCATCCTCTCTCACCCTGTTCTCCTCCTGCCCTCAATCTTTCCCAGCATCAGGGTCTTTTCTAGTTTTGACAATGGGGAACACTTTAAAAGCTTTGAGTAGAGATATGACATGGTCAGTTTTCACTTCAGAAAGATCACCTTGATGACACTATGGAGAACAAATAGAAGTCATATGTGAGTGATGGAAAGGCAGTTTGGGAGATGAGTGCAAACCAGGCTGGAGACCATAAGGCCAGAATCAAGGTAGTGGTTCATATTTGGTGCAGACTGGAAAGGATATGTATGTGTGGGGTTTGAGGTTGCTTATAAAGATGACCACGCATTTTTCTCATGTCTGTATTCACACCTTGCATGCATACATGCATGCAAAGTCACTTTAGTCATGTCCAACTCTTTGTGATCCCATGAACTATAACCCACCAGGCTCCTCTGTCCATGGGATTCTCCAGCCAAGAATACTAGAGTGGGTTGCCGTTCCCTTTCTCCAGGGAATCTTCCCCAGCCAGGGATCAAACCTGAGTCTCACATGTCTCCTGCATTGGCAGACAGGTTCTTTACCACTAGCACTACCTGGGAAGCCCACAGTTCACACCTTGCAATCATCTAATCAAGAACTGGAGTCTGTTGTATCTTGAGTCTGGGTTGGCTGTTTGACTTCCTTTGGCTGGTGGAATGTGGAAGAAGTCCTGAGTTTTGAACTTGGGTTTAAGATTTGTAAGTTTGCTTTCAGATCCCCATGACACCTGGGCTAGCTACCTAGACATAAGAGACACATGGTCCAGATGGCCTGTCATTCCAGCCCACAGCCAATCCCTAGCCATGAAAGTGATGGCAGGTCGATGAATGAGCCCAGTTGAGATCACTTTCTATGGGAGACTGCGCTGGATCTGGCCTTTCAAACTGTCCAGTTTCAAGCACTTTAGGAATAATGATTACTATCATCCAATAAGAGCAACTACTTTTAAAGTTTAAAAACTCGTCTCAAAACAGGTTGTTTGAAGATCAAAACTGAGAAGTCTTGCAAACAGAAAAGAAACATGGTAAACTTAAAATACAGTGATATTCCACCTTTTAAAGTAAGGGAAGTAAAAATTAACAAATGGAACCTAATTAAACTTAAAAGCTTTTACAGAGCAAAGGAAACTATAAACAAGATGAAAAGATGATCTTCAGAAAGGGAGAAAATAATTTCATATGAAGCAAGTGATAAAGGTTTAATTTCCAAGATATACAAGCCATTCATGCAGTTCAATGTCAGAAAAACAACCCAATCAAAAAAGAGACAGAGACCTAAACAGACATTTTTCCAAAGAAGACTTACAGATGGCCAATAAACACATGAAAAGATGCTCAACATCACTCTTTGTTAGAAAAATGCAAATCAAAACTACAATGAGGTATCACCTCACACCAGTCAGAATGGCCATTATCAAAAAATCAACAAAGAATAAGCCCTGGAGAGGATGTGGAGAAAACAGAATCCTTTTGCACTATTGGTGGGAATGTAAATCGATACAACCACTGTGGAGAACAGTATGGAGAGTCCTTTAAAAACTAGGAATAAAACTATCATATGACTCAGCAATCCCACTACTGGGCCTATACCTTGAGGAAACCAGAATTGAAAAAGACACATGTGCTCCAATGTTCACTGCAGTGCTATTTAAAATAGCTAGGATGTGGAAACTACCTAGATATCCATCAGTGGATGAATGGAAAAGAAGATATGGTACATATATACAATGCAATATTACTCAGCCATAAAAAGGAATGAATTTGTGTCAGTTGAACTGAGTTGGATGAACCTAGAGCCTGTTATACCCAGTGAAGTAAGTCAGAAAGAAAAACAAATAGCATATATTAATGCATTTATATGGAATCTAGAAAAATGGTATTTATGAACCTATTTGAAGGGCAGCAATAGGGATGCATACATAGAGAACAGACTTGTGGACACAGTGGGGAAAGAAAAGGGTGGATTGAATTGAGATAGTAGCTTTGAAACATATACATTACCATGTGTAATATAGATAACTAATGGAAAGTTACTCCATAACACAGGGAGCTCAACCCAGTGCTCTGTGACAACCTAGAGAGGTGGGATGGGGGTGGGGCAGGAAGGAGGTTCAAGAGAGAGGGGATACACACACATACACACAACTGATTCACACTGTTGTATAATAGAAACCAACACAACATTGTAAAGCAAATGTCATCCAATTAAAAATAAATTAAAAAAAATACAGTGGCATTAGTCCAAGGTCATGTTGTCAACTTGAGTAAATTAAATGAAGGATCAGGGTAATCAGAATAAGAATACTGTAGGACTTTTTTTAACTTTTGAAAGAATGTTTCCTGTGTATTCCTGTCTTTCCCACAGATTGTATTATTTCTCTTACTGTTTCTGTTATTGAGTTTACTAATTACCAATAGCCACACAAAGGGAGAAAAAACTACATACCACATCTGAAATTTGTGTTCCTGAAATGTAATCCATAACTGCATTTGGACATCTTGCCTGGATTATAAGAAGCTTTCTCTCTTTCAAAAATCATGCCAGAGAAAGCAAAAGCAAAGTTGTTTCATTACTTTACAAAGCCTTTAACAGAAAAATGTAAATGCTATTTCCTGCCCCAAACATTTTGACAGATTAAAGTTTTGGTCTCTTCTTCACATTTATCTTTCAATATCATTCAAAACACTTGTGTGTATCATCAGCTAACTTCCTGAGTCACTAGCTGTTTGAAGTTATTCTGTTAGATTTTTATTGCTAAGTTACCATAAATTTAGTGGCTCAGTTTTTTACTTTACCATTTCTGTAGGTCAGAAGTGGCTGGTTTTCTGCTTAGGGTGTCACAGGGCTGCAATTAAGGTGCCAGCTTAAAATGCAGTCTCATCTGGGGCTCAGGATCCTCTTACATTCTCACTGGCTGATGGTAAGATTTCCTTTATTGTCGTTGTAGGACTGAGGTCCCTGTTTTCCTTTTAGTCAACTGTCAAAAACTAGAGACCTCCTGCAGTTTCTTGCTACGTGGCAGCTCTCAGCCTAGATGTTTGATTTCCTCCAGGCCAGCAGGAGTCTGTCTTTCTGATTTCCTCTTTTTGCAATCATGTGGGGGAAAGCATTCTGTTTTTAAGGTGTTCACCTGATTAGGTCAGGCCCACCTGAGCAATCTCCCTACTTTAAGATCAACTGACTTGGTACCCTACTTACATTTGCAAAATCCTTTAAAAGCAGTGCCTAGATTAGTGTTTGATGGAATAGCTGGGAGAAGGTGTGTATATACCAGGGCTAAAAATCTTAAAGCTCATCTTAGAATTATGTCTCTCATAGCAATGCTTAAGAGATCCTCTAATGGCACAATCCGGAGAAGGCAATGGCACCCCACTCCAGTACTCTTGCCTGGAAAATCCCATGGATGGAGGAGCCTGGTAGGCTACAGTCCATGGGGTCGCTAAGAGTCAGACACGACTGAGCGACTTCCCTTTCACTTTTCCCTTTCATGCACTGGAGAAGGAAATGGCAACCCACTCCAGTATTCTTGCCTGGAGAATCCCAGTGATGGCGGAGCCTGGTGGGCTGCCGTCTATGGGGTCGCACAGAGTCGGACCACGACTGAAGCGACTTAGCAGCAGCAGCAGCAGCAAAGGCACAATCAGTTTCTAATGAAACTCAGAACAAGTAACTCCTGCAGCAAGAATTCTATCATTCATCTTCTTCCTTACAAGTTTCCTAACCTATTAAACTGTCCAGTTGGATGTTTGAACTTGTGAGCTCCTAGGGACCACAGGTGTTCTGGACTCCTGTGGGTCCAGCTGCATGACTTGGGCGGGTACCAAGGAGGATTAAAAGAAGAGAGCGGTCAACTAGAGCATGATGTTGAGGAGGGAGGTCACACCTGGGCAGGGCAGCAGCCAAGTTCACAACTAAGCAAAGAGAAAGGATAAAGCCTGCCTCATATGAAGTGCAGCTTTTTCCCCATGGAAATTTGACTCTAGATGTGTCACTCAAAGATACCAAGGAAACTAATATTTTTGACGATATGTTTTAGTTTGAAAAAATGATAAACTTTTGGACACAGGGCAGTTTTTTATCCTACAGATCTTTGAAGAGAAAATTAGAAACAAACATCATTAGTTTTTCTTTCACCAAGGCTGAGTCAATTCTCTTAGAGAAATTTTGTCTATGATCTTACATAAAGCCATTTTTGTTTCTTCAGAGCACAATGAATTTGTGAAGAAGTATAGACAGAACATGGTGTTCAGACTTTAATTTTACTCACCTGCAAACTGTCCCCTTTCCATCATAATTTTATTTAAATCATGGTTATGCTCTTAATTAACAATTTAATTGGTTAGTGCTTTCTCAATCCAGTTCTCTGGAGGCATGGTTTTCTGTTTAACTTTCTTGTTTTAATTCTTCAGCGAAACCATAAAATTTAATTAGGAAAGTAACCAGCTTTGTAACAGCAGTTCTCTGTCTAATTAGCTATGCTCTGACAGTACCTTCTCAGATTCCATTCAGCATTGCACACACACTTTGCATTTGTTCAGGTTTCAAATAAGGCATTGTGAATTTAGCCTAAGCACATATTCCAATTGTTTTTCATTTTTCCATGAATGCTTGGTTACAGCCAGTGAAAACAGAAAAAGTAACTTAGAGCATGTGTGCATGTACTAAGTCACTTCAGTCGCGTCTGACTCTGTGCAACCCTATGAACCATAGTTCACCAGGCTCCTCTGTCCATGGGATCTCTCAGGCAAGGATACTGGAGTGGGTTGCCATGCCCTTCTCCAGGGGATCTTCCTGACTCAGGGATTGAGCTTGCATCTCTTAACATCTCCTGCATTCGCAGGTGGGTTCTGTACCACTAGTGCCATCTTGGAAGTCCTAAAGCATTTATATATGCTGTTAAACCAAGAGCCATCAGAGCCCAAGATGTAGAAATGTTATCTTGCTGTGCTTATTTGTTTCTATTGCTGCAGAACAAATGACCACAAGCTCAGTTTAAAACAATCCCCATTTATCACCTTACAATTCTACAGGTTGGAAGTCCAGATGCAGCTGGCTGGATTTTTTCTTCAAGATTTCACCAAGCAAAGATCAAGGTACAAGCTGGGCTGGAATTTCATCTGGACCTCAGGATTGTTTTCCAAGCTTGTATGCTTGGCAAAATTCTTAATGGTTGTAGGACTGACATCTCCATCTCCTTGCTGTCTTCATTGGGGATGGCTCTTATGTCCTAGTGGCCACTCTCCTTATCACATGGCTCCCGTGTGCGGTTCACACCACAGCAGCTTGATTCTAGGCCAGTGGGAGGACTTCTCTGACTTCTTCATCTGTGAACAGCTGGAGAAAACGCTCTGCTTTTAAGAGCCTTGCCTGATTAGGTCAGGCCCACCTTGGTAATCTCCCTGCTGCTACATAATACATTATATATCAAGAGAATGACTATCTTATCATATTAACAGCCCCCCTCCACACACACACTCAGAGGAGGGATTATGCAGGATGTGTACACCATGGGGTAGAAATTGTGGAGCCACCTTAGGATTCTGCCTGCCATACTATGCTGCAGGGAAAGAAGGCAACTGAAAGCCTCTGGCAAACCCTCCTCTCTCTCCGTGGAGGCAGTGCACAGGGTGTGCTGAAGAGCTGTTAACAATGGCCCCAATTCTGTCCCGCCAGCTCCACGGGGCATCGGATGGCAGACTGTCACATTCTTTCTTCTCTGCAGGCTGCTTTCTCTGCCTGGCCAGAATTGCCATTTTCAGCAGTGCAAGAGGATCACGGGATGAAATCACATGAATTTAAAAATGACATCAAGTTAACATGATGCTTTTGGATAGAAATTTCTTTAAGCTCTGGGCCTCAAACTCAGCCCAATAAAACAATTTATAGGCTGAGCCATAAGAGTCCTCCAGCAATCACTGAAACTGGAGGTGGTGTTGGTGGCCCCCTGACTCAAGGAATAAAGTAGGTAAGAGCATGATATTGATCACATTCTGAGACCAGGCTCCACTGCCCTGCAAACTCAGCTTTAATCCTCTCCATTGTGAATAAGATCAGAGAACACAGACTAGAGGCAAGAGGTGGGCTGACCTGTGTTCTAGAAGGTTGGGCACTGCCTAGATGTGTATTTCAATTCTGCACTGTGACCTGGGCAAGTTCTTCAACGTCTATCTGTCTCTCCCAGTTTCTCTCTCTGTTCAGTTCAGTTGCTCAGTCATTCCGACTCTTTGCGACCCCATGGTCTGCAGCACGCCAGGCTTCCTTGTCCATCACCAACTCCTGGAGCTTGCTCAAACTCATGTCCATTGAGTCAGTGATGCCATCCAACCATCTCATCCTCTGTCGTCCCCTTCTCCTCCTGCCTTCAATCTTTCCCAGCATCAGGGTCTTTTCCAGTGAGTTAGTTCTTCCCATCAGGTGGCCAAAGTATTGGAGCTTCAGCTTCATCATAAGTTCTTCCAATGAATATTCAGGATTGATTTCCTATAGGATGGACTGGTTTGATCTCCTTGCAGTTCAAGGGACTCTCAAGAGTCTTCTCCAACACCACAGTTCAAAAGCATCAATTCTTCAGTGCTCAGCCTTCTTTATGGTCCAACTCTCACATCCACACATGACAACTGGGAAAACTATAGCTTTGGCTAGACAGATCTTTGCTGGCAAAGTAATGTCTCTGCTTTTTAATATGCTGTCTAGGTTGGTCATAACACAGCAGTAATAATACCCAATTCATTGTGTTGTTGAAATGAGGAAATTCTGGAAACCACTTAGCACTGTGACTGTCACTTGGTGACTGGGAGGGGCTGGATGTAATTGTCTGTGACATAGACTCAGAGTGTCATCAACACTTGAAATATTAAATCCAACTCCCTCCTCTTCACCCTGCTCCCCTCTTTCCTCACCAGTCCCTTCCCCTTCTCTCAGTTGTCTTCTAAGCTCCTTCACATCCAAATCATTTCCTTCCCAGGTTTATTCCCTTTCCTTAAGGACCAAATGCAAACGATATACAGGAACGTATTTTTCTGTACACATTTTTTCTGTATACACTTTTGTGTTTTTCTCAAGTACCAAAAGTCACAACGTAAATGTGCTGTTATCAGGGTCTACCATCTTGTCTACGCTTAGCATCTTTTTGTTTCATCTACTATGACTGATGAGTTTATAAGGAATTCCCACAGTTTCCACTGATATAATGTTATTGCTTTTGATAATGGTAAGTGATTATCACATATAGAACTATGCAATTTCATTTTCATAACTCTATAAGGCCTACCAGGTAAACATATTCACAAAATGGGGAAAAAGTCCTTTGATGAACAATTTTTTCCCCAATATTTCGCTCAGAATATTTGTTCCCTGAAATACTGCACACTAAGTTGTAAAGGGGGCTCTTTTACTTTTCCAGTGATATGTCTACCACACAATGTCAACGGAGACAGAAGCTTCTACTTGAACCTTGCTTTGTTTCGCTGCAACTTTTGAGTCCCTGGGGTACTGTTCAGAGAGTGTTCAGGTATTGCTGCTAAAAAATCTATAATGGGGTTGATGATCATATGTGACCAGAGGTAGCTCAATGTCAGTACCCAGAATCAGAGATTCCTTTGAAGGGGAGATGAGATTTAGGAAATGCCTGGTGAGCTCAGCCTCACTGGTATTTGAGAAAATCGCAAGAGTTTGGAATAAACTCCTGCATCCTCATTCATGAGCCTCTGTCATGAGACCCCAACTTGAATTGACACTGCCTGTGTAGGAACCACAGATGAGGAGGAAGAAAGCAATCAATAAAAGTTCAAATAAACTTCCTTTGCAAATAAAGTCAGTATCTGAAGGGAAGATGTCAAAGAGAAACATCAAACCAAAAATAAAAGACCAAAAATCTGATAATTATACACATCTCCAGAAGCTACTGAATTTATCCTTCCTCTGTCATCCCCCTAACACCACCTCCAGGTAGAACTGTATGCCAGTCCTAGGACACTTGTTTGTCTATCCCACACTGAGGTTAATGAGCCCCTCTGCTCAATCTGCTTTGCTTTCCATTAAAATGAAGCTAGAGCACCACAAACTTTATGGGATGCTTCTGTGCTTGGTAGGCACAGAAAAGAGACCATCAACCTCATTTCTCATCATAACCTTTTAGCTAAAGTTAACACTCAATTATATATAGTAATAGAGAGATGAGAAATCCTCTAACTCTAAAGTCCATAGAATTCATCAAAGATTGAATAATCAAAGTCATTCAACCTTTGCCAACAGAATTCTCTTATCAGACTCACTGAAACATAGCAAAATTAATTAACTTGAATTTCTAGCTTACTTTCCTCTGCTCATGTCTGCTTGAAGTTTTAACTAGAAGGAAAGTGTCTAGGTGATCAGCAGGAAGATTTCAAGGAGGAGAAGTGAAGCTCTGGAAAATTACTAACTAAATTCACTCGTTTGTTACGAAAACCTTACTGAGCTTCTGATGTTCAAGACACTCATTGAGAACGGAGCAACAAACAAAAATAGACAAGCTCCCTCATGAAGCTACATTCTACTAAGGGAGATGGAAAAGAGACTAGGAAATAGAAAACTGGTCAGATATATAAAATTTGGAGTAACCTTAACTATACGTTCAAGGCACCTCCAGGTTATTTCTTAGCATTTTTTTTTTACCATGGCTATTGAAGTCCAGTGATTCAACCTCGGTCAGCAAAGACTTGTAAACACATTATGAGCATAATGACAAGTGAGTGGACACTTGCTTACCTTCAGCTGGTGGCATATTTTCTTCAGTACAAACGCTTCCTCTTCTGTACTGGGAATAAGTCTTATCACCTTATCACTATAAAAAAGGGAAAAAATGGTGAGGTATACCTTTCAAAAATAAAGATACAGCCATTTCTATATTAAAAAAAAAAACTGCCTTTGCATTTAGAAAAAACAGCAAAATTTTAGACTGGCCAGTAGGAATTTTATTGCATTCTTGGTACTCTCTGATAGTTTTGACCTTTTTTTCCCTCTGTCTTAAAACTATTCATTTTTTTTCCATCAGTTTTTGAAGATTACAAATTCACACTCAAGCAGAGAAAGTTCAAAAAAACAGTAACAGTGGCAACAGGACAAGAACTTCCATATCATCTCAGAGCAGATACTGAGAAGGAAAATTCCCGACAATAGAAAAAAAAAGCAAAAAAGCCTACTTAAAAATTTTAACTTTATGCTGAAAAGAAACGTGACTTTTGATAAAAGGACCCATGACATCCATACACAGTGGAACATTTCTGGTTTGGATTCTTCCCACATTGAGAACATAAAGATAAGCCCATCTCTAAGGGACATCTTATTTCTTGAGTACACAGCTTACCAACTGGTATGTGAGACCAAACTGGAAGGAACCCCCTGCCCCCATTGTTTGTGGGTGTGCCATTAAATACCGATGGCTATAAAATTTTTGTTATTTAATTTTTATTTTTTAAATTTATTTTTCTTGAAGTATAGTTGATTTACAATGTTGTGTTGGTTTCTGGTATACAGCTGTCATTCAGTTATATATATATATAGTTATATATATATATTTTTTCTTTTTCATATTATTTTCCATTATGGTTTGTTATGCAACATTTTGAAAGTGATAAAAACTTAAAATCAATTTTTACAGTCATTAAAATTTTTCCACAGTTAAAATTACATCTGAACAGTCTACACAGATTCTGAATTGCCGAAGAAGACTAGAGGTGTCATACTTTCCACCAGAGAGTTCTCTGCAGCGGTACTTTTCCCCCAGGTGTGCCAGACATGTATTATCACTTTCTAATTTTGTCATGATGAGCTTGAGAAGCACAACTCTAGTATATAGTAACCACAACTATATATGTATAACTGAATGACTGTGCTGTACACCTGAAACTAACACACTGTAAATCAACTACACTTCAATAAAAAAATTAATTTATCATAGTAAAAAACCCCACAACTGTTCAATGAGTTTTTCATGGAGTAGAAACTTACTAAATATTTATTAGAAGATTGGTATAAAGGAGATCATTGAGAATAATTGACTTCCAGAGGAAATGTAAGGAAAAATGAAGTATAAGAGGAACGAGTATTTTCCATCATCTTCAATGGCATTTTACAATAACTGCAGACAAAATAGAATGTTATCAATACCACATATATAAAGCACAAAACAAAAATTCTGGCAGTTCAGCCACAGCTTCTCTCTCTAGCATCAAAGATATACCAGAATAAGAATGGAATTTATGAGCTTTTCCATGGTTTTACCACTTAGATGAATTGCAGTCTCAAAGACCAGGTTAAGATTAATATGGAGGACATCAGAGCCCAAGGAAGACTTTGGATTTGTTGGACAGTCATTCTTTAGGGCTGTGTGTCCATTTCCCATAACTTTTGCTTTATGCTTTCGAATGATCCTGTTATACCTTCCTTAGGCCTATGAGTTAAAAGAACCCTGGCTTGCTGAATGATAATTTAGTATGTTGTACACACTTCTACTCAATATGGCCTTGTAGCTTTGGCTTTTGTATTCCTCAAAAACAACACACAAAACAACCTCTTGCTACCTGTGTCATAAAGTCCATTTTCCTGGAAAGAATAAAAAAGTAGAAGGAAAGGAAAAAAAAAATCAAGTCACTGTAAAAAAAAAAACCTTCAAATATGACCTTTGGAATTTACATGCAATTACACCTCTTCTTTTATTCTTTTTTTTTTTCATTTCTATTACACATTTCTCTGACCTTTGTGTTTTCTGGATTCATCATATCCTGGCCTCTCCCACCTGACCCAATATAATTCTCAGCAAAGAACAACTCCAATGGATGATATGGTTGTTTTTTGAGGGATGGATTGTCTTGACAGCTTGCTGAAAAACACCTCCATCTGGGGCCCTGTCAGCTCCTCAAGAGTGCAAAGGAAGAAATCTGTAGCTGTTTTACAGCCATGGGAAGTGTTTTTTTTTTTTTTTAAGATGATGGATAATTCAACCTGGCAACTGGTTCCTCCTCTGTGAGTACAGGATAAAAGGGGACCACTCCTGGGATTATTAACCCTGAAAGTGATTGTTCAAACCCAGTTTTGTCATTTTTATCGCAAGAAGTCCACTTCATCTCAGCTTGTAGAAATTTTCAGGTGTGACTTGAAAGATGTGTTTATTACCATTTGATTACTTATCAAAGAACAAAGAATAAGGAAAGCTATTTTGGAAAGCCCACGAAATGTCATACTTTTTTGTAAGCTCATAAATTGTATTGGTAACTAGCCAGTAACCAAAACCCAAGAGCTCTTTATTCAGCATGTAAGACCATTTCCTCCCAAGTGCCCCATTTGTTTTACCAACAGAAAGTTTATTCTCCCTAGATCCATTAGCTAGTCTTTTTTGAAGTGGTAAACAATAATTCTTGGACTGCAAGGAGATCAAACCAGTCAATCCTAAAGGAAATCAACCCTGAATATTCATTGGAAGGACGGATGCTGAAGCTGAAGTTCCAATACTCTGGCCATCTGATGCAAAGAGCTTCTCATTGGAAAAGACCCTGATGCTGGGAAGACCGAAGGCAAAAAAAGAAGGGAGTGGCAGAGGATGAGATGGTTAGATAGCATCACCAACTCAATGGACATGAGTTTGAGCAAACTCCGGGAGATAGTGAAGGGCAGGAGAGCCTGTGTGTGCTGCAGTCCATGGGGTTGCAAAGACTCAGACATGACTTAGCAACTAAACAAAACCAGCAAAACAAATATTCAGGAGCACAAACAGGAAAGTTTCAGGAAGTCAAGTAGCTACTGAAATTTAGGAAAACTAGCTGTGCACAACTATCAGAGAAGATGAACTGAGGCTTCCTTCATAAAGCGAAGTGTTAGTCTCTCAGTCGTGTCTGACTTTGTGACCCCATGGACTGTAGCTGCCAGGCTCCTCTATCCATGGGATTCTCCAGGCAAGAGTACTGGGGTAGGCTGCCCTTCCCTTCTTCAGATTTTCCCAATCCTTTATAATATATCATTTTTTTCAACCGCTAGGTGGCAACATCATTTTAAAGCCCTTTGGGATTAAAATGAGAGAATCAAAGGTCTGAATGCGGGTTAAGATTAGAGGCATGAGTGGGCAACAAGCTGCTCATATGTATGGGCATTTGTAAATCAGAGATTTCTAACTCAGCCTATATAAAGTTGCCAGAAAGATTGCACAGATGTTTTTAATTACAGTTTAAGGATGTAGTATAGACAACAGGTAAATAATCTCCCAGTATTTATTAATACGCATTCACTAATGCTATACCGATGTTTTTCCCCTTTGTCTTACAGGACAAATGAGGTTTTGTTGTAATGTTAGCATCAAGTCTGGTTGTAAATTTAATGACTAATTTTTATGCACCATACATGCATGCTAAGTTGCTTCAGCTGTGTCTAACTCTTCACAACCCTGTGGACTGTAGCCTGCCAGGTTCCTCAGTCCATGGGATTCTCCAGGCAAGAATACTGGAATATGTTGCTATGCCCTACTCCAAGGGATCTTCCTGACCCCAGGGATTGAACCTGCGTCTCTTATGTCTCCTGCATTGGCAGACAGGTTCTTTACCACTAGCACCACCTAGGAAGCCCTTATGCACCATAGCAACCACATGAATAAGAGTAAATAAATTTAATTGATTTAAAAACTATTATAACCTAGAGGGGTGGGATGGGTTGGGAGGTGGGAGGGAGGTTCAAGAGGGAGGGGACATATGTATAACTATGGCTGATTCATGTTGATGTATGACAGAAACCCATACAACATTGTAAAGCAATTATCTTTCGATTAAAAATTAATTTAAAAGAAACTATTACTGAATGCTTAATGAGATACTAAGTGAAGCCAGACAGAAAGACAAATATACTGCTTATATGCAGAATCCAAAAAAAGGATACAGATAAACTAATTTACAAAACAGAAATAGACTCACAGGCACAGAGAACAGATTTATGATTACCAATGGGGAAAAGGGTGGGATAAATTAAAAGTTTGGGATTAACATCTACACACTATAATATGTAAAATAGATAACCAACAAGGACCTACCATAAAGCACAAGCTACTTAATGTCTTGGGCTTCCCTAGTGACTTGGCTGCTAAAGAATCCACTTGCAATGCGGGAGACCTGGGTTTGATCCCTGGTTTGGGAAGATCCCTTGGAGAAGGGAAAGGCTACCCACTCCAGTATTATGGCCTGGAGAATTCCATGGACTGTATAGTCCATGGGGTCGCAAAGAGTCAGACAACACTGACTTTCACTTTCACTCAATGTCTTGCAGTAACCTTTAATGGAAGAGAATATAAAAAATGCATGTATGTGCATAACTAAATCACTTCACTGTACACCTGAAACTAATATAATATTGTAAATCAACTATATTTTAATTAAAAATTTTAAAAATGGAGAAGGCAATGGCACTCCACTCCAGTACTCTTGCCTGGAGAATCCCATGGATGGAGGAGCCTGGTGGGCTACAGTCCATGGGGTCGCTAAGAGTCGGACACAACTGAGCAACTTCACTTTCACTTTTCCCTTTCATGAACTGGAGAAGGAAATGGCAACCCACTCCAGTATTCTTGCCTGGAGAATCCCAGGGATGGCAGAGCCTGGTGGGCTGCCTTCTGTGGGGTTGCACAGAGTTGGACACGACTGAAGTGACTTAGCAGCAGCAGCAGTGAGAATATAATCTTAGAGAAGAGAATTCAGCAAGAGAGTGCCATCTCAAACTTGTACCATCAGTCTGGGTCTCAGGGTCCTTGTTGTAGGAGTGGGGGATGAACTCCCAGTTGCCTTTTCATTATATTTTAAAATTAAGTTTAATTATATATACATTTAATATTTTTTGAAGTATGGTTGACTTGCAACATTATATTATTTTCAGGTGCACAACATAGCAATTCAATTTTTTATATAGATGACACACCAAAGTTACAGAATATTGACTATGTTCCCTGTGTTGTATATCTCTATGACCCATTTATAACTAGTAGTTTCTTTTAAACCCCTTCACTTATTTCTCCCCTCTGCCCCACCTCTCAGTTGTAACCACTAGCTGTTCTCTGTATCTATGAGTCTATTTCTGTTTTATTTGTTCATTGGTCTTGTTGTTTTAAGTCACACATATAATAAGTCTCCTGCAAGTTGCAATGCAGGAGACCTAGGTTTGATCCCTGGGTCAGGAAGATCCCCTGGGGAGAGGGGATGGCAACCCATTTCAGTGTTCTTGCCAGGAGAATCCCCATGGACAGAGGAGCCTGGTGGGCTTCAATCCATGGGGTCGCAAAGAGTCAGACATGACTGGGCGACTAGGCACACAGGCACATAAGTGAAAATATATAGCACTTGTCTTTCTCTGACTTTTGTCAAAAAGCAAAATAACAAAGACTATATTGTTTGAGTTCAGTGCCTGCTATAGTCATTGCTATGCCTTGGTCACACCACAACTATGGAAGAACATCTGTTTATGTCAACTTGGGACTTCCCAGGTGGCTCAGTGGTAAAGAATCTGCCTGACAATGCAGGAGATGCAGGTTTTATTCCCTGGGTTAGGAAGATCCCCTGGAAAAGGAAATGGCAACCAACTCCAGTATTCTTGCCTGGAGAATCCCATGGACAGAGGAGCCTGGTGGGCTAGAGTCCATAAAATGAGTCAGACATGACTTAGCGACTAAACAAACAACAACAACCGGGCAATTTGACTTTTACAACTGTGGTTGTGAAATTTCATTTGACCACACTTTTTAAAGTTATGTTATATGCCAGGCACAGTGGTGGGTGCTACGGATACAATAGTTCCTACCATGATGGGTTTATACTCATAGTCCTGGTGAGAAACACCAGGTGTTTCTGTCCGAGAAACACCTAACTTATCACAGCCTTTCAGTGCATAGTAGATACTATTATTACCTCTACAGAAAAATATTTTTCTCACCCTTTAAAACTTAAAGGGCTGAAATCAGTTGCTTTTCCAAGTGTGTTTCACTGTAAATATCAGAAGCAACCCATGATTTAGTTGTGGATATTTTTAACTTTCTTTGGCTATTGGTAGTGTTTTTATTTCTTAACATTTTCACATGAATTTGAATCTAATCATTGATCAGTTTCTCTGTTCGGGACTATTTCCTCTCTTCTCATGTAGCTCTTTGGCATCTGAAACATACATATGGATAGTCTCATTATTTTCTACAACCATGATTTATATAAAATAAAGATAGAAAATTTCATAGACAGTCTTGTAGTAATGGCCTCTTTATTGGTACAAGCTACCAACGTTCATTTTTTTAATAACGACAACTTACCAGATGTAGAAAAGGGTTTCTAATGTTGCCCTTCACAAGGTATTAGATAAGAAGAGTGTAGTGGATACTTTTGACTGCCCCTCCTAAATCTATTTCTCCTCCTTAAATCCTAACAGAACTGACTTGCTCAGATAAACTAAACATCCCATCCCCATATCAGGAATGAGTTTACCAGCCAATTAGAGCTTGGATATCCTTGGCAACTTTTGTTAGTCAGGAGGTCTGGAGATGGCCACGCGCTATAAATGGACTCAATCAGGTTTAAGGGAAGGATTAATATTCCAAGGTTCGAGGAAAAATAAGATCCACTCTGTTGTTGAATATAAACAATGTGTAACCCTGCTTGCCATGGCAGCATAAATAAGAAGAGAGTGAACTTTGGGGTGAAGCAGATTCTTTGGACCATTGGATGGAGAGACAGAAAGAACCAAGGTCTTTAATGATCTTACAGAATCAACCAGCTTTCAAGCTTGTCCTGCCTCTAGACTTTCTGTTATATAGTGTAAAATTTATAGTGTAGCATTTTTCTTTATTCTGTAGGCCAGTTTGAGTCATCTGCTTGTAACCAAAAGCATGCTGCACAATAACAGTGATTTTACTTATTTTGGCTATATTTAAGAGTGAGATAAGGAAAACCAATAGAATAATTAAATTTAATGTTATTTTAACAGTAAACACTCATCTCACATGCTAGCAAAATAATGCTTAAAATTCTCCAAGCTAGGCTTCAACAGTACATGAACCATGAACTTCCAGACGTTCAGGCTGGATTTAGAAAAGGCAGAGGAACCAGAGATCAAATTGCCAACATCTGTTGGATCATCGAGAAGGCAAGAGTTCCAGAAAAACATCTACTTCTGCTTTATTGACTATGCCAAAGCCTTTGACTGTGTGGATCACCACAAACTGTGGAAAATTCTTAAAGAGATGAGCATACCAGACCACCTGACCTGCCTCTTGAGAAATCTGTATGCAGGTAAGGAAGCAACAGTTAGAACTGGACATGGAACAACAGACTGGTTCCAAATCAGAAAAGGAGTACGTCAAGGCTGTACATTGTCACCCTGCTTATTTAACTTATATGCAGAGTATATCATGAGAAATGCTGGACTGATGAAGTACAAGCTGGAATCAAGATTGCCAGGAGAAATATCAATACCCTCAGATATGCACACAACCCTTATGGCAGAAAGCAAAGAAGAACTAAAGAACTTGTTGATGAAAGGGAAAGAGGAGAGTGAAAAAGTTGGCTTAAAACTCAACATTCAGAAAACTAAGATCATGGCATCTGGTCCCATCACTTCATGGCAAATATATGGGGAAACAACAGAAACAGTGTCAGACTTTATTTTTTGGGGCTCCAAAATCACTGCAGATGGTGGCTGCAGCCATGAAATTAAAAGATACCTGCTCCTTGGAATAAAACCTATGACCAACCTAGACAGGATATTAAAAAGCAGGGACTTGACTTTACCAACAAAGGCCCGTCTAGTCAAAGCTATTGTTTTTCCAGTAGTCATGTATGGATGTGAGAGTTGGACTATAAAGAAAGCTGAGCACTGAAGAATTGATGCTTTTGAACTGCGGTGTTGGAGAAGACTCTTGAGAGTCCCTTGGATGGCAAGGAGATCCAACCAGTCCATCCTAAAGGAAATCAGTCCTGAATATTCATTGGAAGGACTGATGCTGAAACTACAATATGTTGGCCACCTGATGCAAAGAACTGACTCATTAGAAAAGACCCTGATGCTGGGAAAGATTGAAGGCAGGAGCAGAAGGGGGCAACAAAGGATGAGATGGTTGGATGGCATCACCGACTCGATGGACGTGAGTTTGACTAGGTTCTGGGGGTTGGTGATGAACAGGGAGACCTGGTGTGTTACAGTCCTTGGGGTCACAAAAAGTCGGACACGACTGAGCAACTGAACCAAACTGAACTGTAAACAGGTGGCACTAGTGGTAAAGTACCCATTTTCCAATGCAGGAGATATATGAGACTCGGGTTTGATTCCTGGGTCGGGAACATCCCTGGAGCAGGGCATGGCAACCCACTCCAGTATTCTTGCTTGGAGAATACCCATGGACAGAGAAGCCTGGTGGGCTACAGTCCAGAGAGTCACATAGAATCAAACACAACTGAAGTGACTTAGCATGCACATAGGAGAAGGCAATGTCAACCCACTCCAGTACTCTTGCCTAGAAAATTCCATGGACAGAGGAGCCTGATAGGCTGCAGTCCATGGGGTCGTGAAGAGTCAGACACAACTGAGCGACTTCACTTTTACTTTTCACTTTCATGCACTGGAGAAGGAAATGGCAGCCCACTCCAGTGTTCTTGCCTGGAGAATCCCAGGGACAGAGGAGCCTGGTAGGCTGCCGTCTATGGGGTCGCACAGAGTCGGATACGACTGAAGCGACATAGCAGCATGCACACAATAGTAAACAACATATTTCACATGTGGGAAAACACATATTGATATTCTTTCCTTCCTCCCTGAATACCATTCTCTACAACACCTCTTTAATTTTGATGGCAGCTTAAAAAAAACCATGTGTGCTTTCAAAAGGGGAGATTTACTCAATAGCTAAGACTCATCTTGCATTTGCAAGAAAAATAGGACAGTTTAAAATATTTGCTGAATTTTCTGAAAGCTTGTATCTTGTGGCAGAATGAATAATAGGATGTTCACTTATTGAACAAACAAAAAAAACCCCTCATGCCTGAGCACAAAGAAATCCATTAAGTAATCCCATCTAGAAAAATTAACGTTCACATGTAGATTCTATATTATAGAGGTCTCAGAGCTGTATTTCCCTTGTTGAAAGACTGTGTTTTGATGCACATGAAAAATTTCGTTAAAAAGCAATAAATAAGAGGCAACTTGGCAGAGAATACTCAAGAGAGTTAAATGGAGTCTCCCTTCTTTGTTCGTAGTTTATAGTTGCAGTATAAAGTACTCAGAACATGAAGAAGCTCCCTGTGGCAGTTTGCCTAGAACAAGAAGATTTAGATTTCACTCTTGGATCAACATTAGGCAGAAGTGACGACCTTCTTTTTGTTGTTGTTGCTACAGTTATTTTCACAAGAGAGAAAGGAAAAACATAGTCTTCAAAAGCCTTACTCTTGTACTTCACTTTATAGCAGACAATTTCTCAAGAGGGCTGAATGCCTACCCTGACATCTCATATGTAATGACTGATCAAGAAATATTTGCTGAATTGAAATTGGCTTTTTGTAAACTGCTTTTAAATTTCTGAAATTGGCTTCCCTTGTATGGCTCGAAAATTTCCTGTTCTCTTATTAGTACAGATCAGACAGGGAAAAAGCAATGAAATGTAACCCTACCATGAAGTTCTTTTTTTCTTACAGTAAAATATTATCTTTATTATGTCTCAAGGACTTTCTGTATATTATTGTCAAATAATTATTTGACAAGTCCTTCTTGTAATATTGAAGAATAGGACTCAATGAGAGAAAACTGTTACCACAACAGAGAGCAAACCATTCATTCAACAGGTATCTACCCATGCAAGTCCCAAGGTGGCTGCAGCCGTGAAATTAAAAGATGCCTGCTCCTTGGAAAAAAAGCTATGACAAACTTTGTGTATTAAAAAGCAGAGACATCACTTTACAGACAAGGTCTGTATAGTCAAAGCAATGGTTTTTCCAGTAGTCATGTACAGATGCAACGGTTGCATCATAAAGAAGGCTGTGCACCAAAGAATATTGATGCTTTTGAACTGTAGTGCTGAAAAAGATTCTTGAGAGTCCCTTAGACAGCAAGGAGATCAAACGAGTCAATCCTAAAGGAATGCAAACCTGAATACTCATTGGAAGGACTGATGCTGAAGCTGAAGCTCCAATACTTGGGCCACCTGATGTTAAGCAAGATTGAAGGCAGGAGGAGAAGGGGGTGACAGAGGATGAGATAGTTGGATGGCATCACTGACTCAATGGACATGAGTTTAAGCAAGCTTGAGGAGATGGTGAAGGACAGGAAAACCTGGTGTGCTGCAGTCCATGGGGTTGCAAAGAGTCAGACATGACTTAGTGACTAAACAAGAAGGACAGAATTGGCTTACGAAGCGGGAGAGAGAGGCTAGATCCAGGTTAGACTAGAGATAGAGACCATAGAATTCACTGTCGAGTATATATATCACCAAAGCAGAGTTAGGGAACAATCACAGATGACCACTACATTTTGGCCATTAACTGAGATTGAGAAGACCGGAGGCAAATTTGGCGGAAAGATCAAGCTCCTTTTTCTTATTGGACATGCTATATTTGAGATCCTATCAGGCCTTGGATAAGGTGATGAGGCAGTTGGATTATATGAATTTGGGGCTTGGCAGGAAGCTGAGGTCAGAGACACAAATTTATGAGACATTAACATATGGTTGGGGCTTCCCAGGTGGCTCAATAGTAAAGAATCCACCTGTCAATGCAGGAGATGCAAGAGACGCAGGTTCCATTTCTGAATCGGGAAGATCCTCTGTGGTAGGAAATGGCAACTTGCTCCAGTATTCTTGCCTGAAAAATCCCAGGGACGGAGGAGCCTGACTACAGTCTATGCAGTCACAAAGAATCAGACACAACTGAGCAACTGAGCACAGGCATGTGCACATGCATGCACACACATGACATATGGTTAGTATTTAAAACCCTGATACTCATTTCTCCTAAGTAGGGCAAAGAATGTTTAGAAAACAGTAAAATGTTGTAAATAGGATTTGGATTTCCCAGAAGTTGTTGGCCAGACTTTCTTTTTTCCTAGTTATTCCTTCATTCTGTTTGTAAACTTAGAATTTGAGAGTTCAGTAGAAATCACATGAGGCAAGAGAGCTGAGGAGAGAACAGCCCTGCTACCATGTCACAAGACATACCTCATCCATACAATGCTGCTTTGTTATCACAGTGTCTCTCTCCACACACTCAGCTCTAAATCTGAGTCAGGGTCAAATGCAACCTAAATCACACCTGGAACCAAGGGAGCTTGGGTTTTTGTAGCCTTTGCTGGCCAGAAAGACACACAAGCAGAGGCTGCAGTAGGTGCTGAGAGAGCCAATCTAGTATCCGCCCCGCTGATCAGCAAAACATGGGCACTGGCTTTTAAAGAGGCTTTAATTCTACAAGAGATTTGAAGAACACTTATTGGAAATTTGACATGCAGAAGTATTTTTTCCTTCTGGTACACTACAGGGATGAAGCAGTTACAGATAGCTGTGGAAACATTCCCTTGGAAGCTATGAGCCAGTTTTCTAAATAAGCCTTTAATTTGTTAATCAAAAACAAGAACTGATTGAAATTACTGGGAACCAAAACTGGGGGATATAGTCAATGAAACAGGAAAAACAAAGCAGGATCTGTTTACATTCTTGCCAAATATATTCCTCAGTTTGGAAATTTGGAGTTTTTGGTTTTTTTGGTCTTTTTATGATGTTAATTTTGTTTGGTGATGCTTTTTAATTGGGAAACATTCTCATATTGTGGAAAGGGATTGGTCTTTATATCTTTGGAGGTGACTGTGTTTACTGCTTTGTGGATATATAATTAATACAGAACGTGGGGTTGAGAGGGCAAACTCCTATGTTCACTGCAGCATCATTCACAATAGCCAAGATGTGGAAATAACCCAAATGTCCAGTGCTGGATGAATGGATAAAGAAAATGTGGTATGAAGATGCAGTGGAATAGTATTCAGCCCTAAGAAAGAAGGAAATCTTGCCATTTGCCACAATGTGAACTGACCCAGAGAGCATCACGCTAAGTGAAATAAGCCAGACAGGGAAAGACAAGTACTATATGACCTCACTTGTGAATAGAAACGAAAAAAGCCAAACTCATAGAAATAGCAAGTAGAATGGTGGTTGCCAAGGGCTAAGGGGTTGGGGGGATGGGAGCTGCAGGACAAAGTGTACAAGCTTTCAGTTTAAGATGAATGAGTTCTGGGGATCTAGTGCAGAGCACTAAGTGACTATAGTTAATAATATCATACTGTATACTTGGAAGTTACTGAGAGAATAGAACTTTAATGTCCTTCCCATAACAACAACAACAAAATTGTAATTTATGAGGTAAGGGATGTGTTTAACTAGCTCTATCGTAGTAAACATTTCACATTATCATATTGTATGCCTTAAATTTACACAAATTTAACGTGTCGATTTTATCTCAACAAAGTTAGAAGAACATCAGAAGAGCAAGTCTTAAATTTTTTCATGTAGAGACTAAGGTAGTTGCCTAAATTTTCAGAGGATGTTGACAAAGATGTCTAGAACTTATTTAAAATCGTACTGGAGCTATCTGAATACAGTGTGAATATAGAATTGCCTGTTTTATGAAAAATGATTAGGCTTACAATAATTGCCCAATTGAATAGTCTGCAGAGAGCTTTTTCAATCGTAATGTTTAATGTATTTACTTTTAACCCAAACAATAAATTACAATGATACCCAATAGTTTTTGAGTTCTTATTATCAATCTCTTTCTGGGTGTTTATATATTTTATCTCATTTGATCCTTTTATGATTTTTTTGATCCTTTTATGATTTAGTATTTGCTCAGTTTTAAGGTAGTATATTGGATTATTTCTATCCTTTAAGGACTTGAAGAAATGATAAAGGCAATGATTATCTGTATATATCCGAGCATAGAAAGTTAGGGTTGAATTTTGTCAAGGGTTGTTCAACGTCTTAGAAGGATTACTTTGTCAATAATTGTCCAGACTTGTTTATCATGTCTGTGAGCAATGTATGACATCAGAACTGTATAGCTATCATCACTTGTGACTTGTTCTATTGAATCTGAAAATTTCTAAGGAACGAGAACTTTGAAGTAAGCTCGGCCTGATAAAAAGCTCCTTGCATGGGAATGATGGCTGATACTGTGAAGACTTAAGGAAAAGTGGCAGAACCACCACCAGCCTGTGGAGAAGGAACAACAGCAGTGGGAGGGAAATGAGGACACTTGTACACAGTGAGGCAGCTGGGCTTTGTCTTTGCTCCTGTGGGATCCAAGAGCCTGCAAAGGCTCCAAACCCTGGATCTTCCTTTTTTTCCTCCCTTATTTCCTCTGTTAAATGAATGTAGTGACACTCTGCATGATGTTGGGTGGTTTAGGTCTTTTGAGTTCCTTTCCTGGAGGAAATTCTGAACTTACGTTCACCCTTGAACAACTTGGGGGTTAATCCACATATAATTTATCATTGGCCCGCCAGTATCCGAGTTTCCTCTACATCCATGATTCAACCCATCAAGGACCATATAGTACTGTAATATTTACTATTGAAAAATATTCATGTATAAGTGGACCCTGGCAGTTCAAACCCACCTTGGTAAGGGTCGACCAACTATACTTTTCTTTTTTGGGCTATCTGGCTCTATAAATGTAACCAGTTCTGGAACACTTCAGTCAGGGGTTAAGAAAAATGATTGTGTAATTAACACCTCAGTTAAGATGCTTTTGGTTTCAAGTAACAGACAACCCATTTTACAATGAACTAAATCATATGGGAAATTATTTGCTTATCAATCAAAAGTCTAGCAATAAGTCAGCAGAGTTTGGTCAGGGCTCCAGCTTGATTTCTCCACAATTCTCTTAACTTTGTTCACTCAAGCCCACTTTACTCACTGTCACAAAATGGTTGCAGCAAGCCCAGGTCTCACATCCATATACCACATTGTCAACAAGAAGGGCTTACTTTTCCTTTTCAACTACTGAAAGGAAAGAGTCCTACAGATTTGGATCAATAAGATGCCGAGCTCATCCTTGAACCAATCATGGTGGAAGAAGAATGTATTCTTCATGTTATCTAGGCTCACTCCTGCAGATGATGATGGGAAGATGGTGGTGATGGTGGTGGAGGTACCATAAAAACACACGACTAGTTCACAATGAGGAAATACACAATGTTTGTGTGTATGAACCAAGACGCAACCCTATGTGCACTTTCTTTCCAATCTCTTGATGGCTGTCTTTCCTAGATTGCACCGAGAGTTACTGGGATGCCCAGGGTGTGGAGGGTGGGTGGCAGTGCTGATTTGGCAGGTTTTAATGTCCATGTACATGAGGCGCAAACTGTAGGAGTGGGAGTGGAGAATATTTTTATAGGCTCCTACCAGCCAAAGCCTTCTGGAAGAATATTCTGAGGATGCAGACATTTTGGCATTTAACAGTGACTCAGGAGTAAGTTTAATTAAGAATAATCCATGAGGGGATGTTAATATTAGCAGTCTAAAATTAACCACACAGAAGCTGAAGGATCAAAGAATTGTCAGCTCTTTCAAAGGCAAAAACTAAACTGTGTTTCTTTTGTCTCCCCAAAAGGAATTTACATGAAGCTTAATGGCTTTGTGATTCTATAAAGGCCTTGACTCTGCAGTACCACCTGTTCAGGCTGCAGTTTTAGTGTCTTCTCACTAGGTACTTAACTTTCCCCATTCGATGGATAAAATCTATATGATGTAGTCTTTTTGCTTTATGAATGGCCAGATCTTGGGAAGAAACACAGATCTAAAATGTTATTGAATTCTGGAAGTCTGGAATAGTGGGGAATTTCTGGAATTCAAATGGCTTTATTTGTATTCTGCAGCACAGAATATGAAGGAGGCTAGGGCCCCTGATTGACAAACATCAGAGACCTCAGCCCTCCTACTGGCTTCCCTCCAGCCCCAAGCCACACTCCTCTGCCTTTTGTGATATGATATGGGTTGGAAGAGGATTGAGGGCAGTTGATGGAGAGGGTTTGGTACAGGGTGGGTGCCAATCTACGTAATCTTTGTGACAATATCCTTCTCTGAGTAAGGCTAGAATCAGAGCTCTGTGGGAATCATATTACTATGACATGTCTATGCTGGCCTCTTCCTTTTCTACATTATCCCAGGCCTGGAGAGCTCACAGCAATAGGAGGCCAGATACACCTCAACTTCCGCTTCTGCACTTTAAATTCTAGTCCTGGCTTTCCCATCGCTAGCTATGAGACTCGAGGCAAATGACTTCACCTCTGTGACCTTTCTATAAGACATAGTAGCACCTACATTGTAGCACCACAGTAGGATCAAATTAGGGAGCATGGAGGCATTCTCTGCAAATTGCCAAGTTATACAATGGGAGAGAGTTATTATTTAATCCCTCAAACACCAGCAATGGTCTGCAGTGTTTCAACCTTGCAGTCTTTCAATGTGCCTAAGGGTTTCTTTGTTGTGGTGGGAATTCTCATTGCAGTGATACAATTTCCTCATTCTAAAAAGCAAAGCACTAAGATGCTTCTACTTTATAAAATTAGATACAGGAGAAAAAGGCACATGCAAGTCTTTGTGCTGTTATCATCCAAGTAGAATAGCAGTCAAATCTCTGATAACAGGGTTCTGACTCTATCATTAGTGCGGTTTCTGCGATTTCACTGGCTCTAATGAGATGGACAGAAAGGATGCCTACTGTGAAATACAGAACAGGAGTCAGGAGACACAGATTTTGATGGAAGGATATGAGGATATATGTCCCCTTTGCGAGTAATTCTAAAATCTCATTATGGTTGGCCACAAAAACCATTTCAAGTCCTTCCTTACTCTAAACTGCTTAAATGTAACATTTTATTCTGCTGCAATCTTTTGTTTGCGTTAATCAGGATTCATGAAGAAAAGACAGTGAACCCACTTCTCTTCCCACCTTAAGGGGGATCACATAGGCTGACTCTGATGCCCATTCAAAAGAAAGAGGAGGACAAGCTCAGCTGGGAATGTGTGACTGTAATGCCATCAGTGAAAAGCTACGTTTAATCTCTGCAGTCCTTGACTTTAAAACAGTCACACTGTGTGAGTCCGAAGACACAGCCCTGAGGAGGGATGGTGGCAAAGACAGAGTACCTGTATTTCTTTTTTAAATACAATATATTTTTGTACAGAATTCTTCCCTGAGTTCATCCTTAGTTCTGCTTTCCCTGAGGTTATTTCTTGTCCATCTCCCTTCCTGGACATAAAACACTTGGTCGTCATATCACCATAGGCTTATGGGTTTGGGTGTGTGTTGGAATCCAGTTCCTTTGAGTGTCTGTGGAAACAGAGAAGCACCCAAGGCAGGCAATTGGAGGAATTATTATTACTACTATTTATTTTTGCCTCCTCTGCTGGACTATGCATGGAGTTGGATGAGAAAAGAACTCTGGAGATGAAAGGGCTGGCTGGATGTCCTTGCTTACTTAGCCCAGATCAACCAGAGCTGCAGTTGCTTCCCATCCCCAACCCCAACTTCAGAAACCATTCTACCTCCCCGTGAAACCTGTAACTCTAAATAAACGCTGTTGGTTTGAAGTGGTTTCTGTCAGACATTTCTATTTTCAGTACCCCAATCTTCTGCCTCCCAATATCCCCACAACTGCCAGGGAGCAGGAAACGTGGATTGATATAGTGATGACTGATTAACCCCAAATTACGTGATTTATAAATTTAATACTTGTGGAGCACATATCATGACAAAGAACTCAGAGGAGGATGAAGAACCAGGAGGTGATGTGATCATAATTGACAACAGACGCCCAGTTGTAAACATGACCTTACCCACGTGGAGGTGACAAGAGCCCTTGAATCCAAGTTATCAAGATGGATTCAAGGCTTGGCTCAGTTGCTTCACTTCCCCAACACCTGATCATCCTCACTAAGTAACAGAGTCTCGGGAGGGCTGAATGAGAACAGAAATGAGGCTCTTTGTAAAGCAGTCATATGTCCTATAACAATGAGGTTCTGTTTGGGCCTACAGCACTTGGGATTTTAAAGATGGTTTTTTTGAGTTTGGGAGTCAAGAACAGAGTGCCAGAACCAAATAGGACCCTGTGCTTGGATCTCTGGATTCATGCAAAGTATCTCCAAGCAGTTTGGTCTTGAGGATTGAGTTGGGAAATGTGAGGCAATGTGATGCTATTTTGTCCTTTCCTCTCAAATATAAAACCAAAAAAATAAAGAATACTACCCCACCTTCTACACCTACCTTGCATCTCTCCACCTCTCACCACTAGGCATGCTGTTATTTAGTTGCTAAGTCATGTCCGGCTATTTTGCGACTCCATGGACTGTAGCCCACCAGGCTCCTCTGTCCATGGGATTTCCCAGGCAAGAATACTGGAGTGGATTGCCATTTCCTTCTCCAGGGAATCTTCCTGACCCAGAAATCAAGCCCGAATCTCTTATAGTTTCTGCACTGGCAGGCGGATTCACCACTGAGCCACTAAGGAAGCCCAGCAAAGACAACTGGTTCTACTTCTTTGCTATAGGGAAGCTCTATGCACACCTGATGCATTGTGTTCACTGGTGTCCCCCAACAAGTCTTGTCCCTGGCTCGTGGTAGGTCTTCAGCAAACACTTGGTGAATCAAAGTTTCTTTAAATCTTGGAGGTTCTAAAGCTTTTGGTTTTCTTTTGTCTTTAGGTGGGATAATGATAGCACTCGGGCTGCCAATAGCTCTTACACAGCCCTGTCCCCTCTCCCTGTCCCTCTGTCCACCTTCCTGTCTCTCTGTCATTGCTCCACGCAAGGGCTCAGCTGGCTCTGCTGGTTGTCTTGCTCCATTGTCTCATGTGCTCTCTCTCTGCCGCCACAAGTGGGGTTTTGCGAAATGTAAATCTGATCACGTGTTCATTAAATCAACATTTAAATCAGCTGAGTTCCTGTGCCCTGCTAGCAACTATTCAGATTCTAAAGATCCCCTTAAACAACTTTCCATTACGTGTGGAGCTGCATGGTAACCAGGCTCCTCTCCTGGCTTCCTCCCCCATCTCAATGGCTGGCTTTTCAGCCACACCAGAGTCCTTTTCACTGCCTGAGAGCAGTGCTGACTCACCCCTTTCTTGATCTTGCTGTTCCCTCTGCAATGAAAAACCTTCCCTGCCTTGTTGGTCTAAAGAACTCCTATTCATCCTATAACACCCAGCTACAGTGCTTTTCTGTAAAGGCCTCTCTGTCTGCTTTTCCTACCCTAACCAGAATGGCAACACCATTGTACCTTGCATATCCTGAATGCTACAGCTCTGCCAGCACGTGCTTGTGTGTTACATTTGTGTATTGCACATATGCATATGTCATTACATACACAGCATTGGGTCATAGCGCTTTCCTTCCCTGGCCATCTCCCTGGCTGCAATGCCAGCCTCCTGAGGTCAGGCATTAGTTCTAGTGCATGCTGGCATGCCCAGCACCTAGAGAGGGATGGAATACACATCTACCCAAAGAATCGCAACAGAGGTGTAACTTGGGAGATCAGCTTTCCCTGTGGATCCTCCTCCTGTACCGGCTTCTAAACATCCCTCCTCAGGGTCTCATTCCCTTTACACCCTACGACTCTTTCCCTTGGCAATCTCACCTAATCCTATGACCTTGAAGCATCTGTATATTGATAAGTGAAGTGAAACTATTGGTTGCTCAATTGTGTCTGACTCTGCAACCCAGGGACTGCAGCCTGCCAGGCTCCTCTGTCCATGGGATTCTCCAGACAAGAACACAGGGGTGGGTAGCCATTCTCTTCTCCATTGATAATTACCCCCTCACCCCAAATTTATCAAACCTTTCTTCCCAGTTCCTGCTCACTTCTCTGACTGTAGATCTAACTTATTATCTCTTCCTGGGTGTTTCCCAGACATCTCGAATATAATATCCAACAGCAAAATTAATCTTTCCCTCAAATCCACTTATCCTATTTGTTAAATAAAATATCCACTCCCTGCTCTAAGTCAAGACACCAAGACAAAGTCAGGAGCCATGACCTTGTCTTTGAAACTTCCTTCTTTAACCCAACATTCAACCCACTACCACATCTACTTCATTCCACTTCTCGTACAGATCTTGATTCTTTCTTGCTTTCTTCACCTCCACTGCTTTTCCCTCCCTCCTCTCTCCTGTGTGACCCACTTTCCCAGCCTCATGACTAGGGTCTCTGCTACCATCTTGCTCCCCTGCTTCCCCATAAGGCAGGTAAACCAATTTAAAGGAAAATGCAAACAGCATTCCATCCTTCCTTGCTTAAAACTCTTCAGTACATTTCCACTCACAAAAAGAGAAAATTCTTCTAAAAACATCTTAGCATGATCTGCAAAACACTATCTCAATAGGTCTCTACCTTCCTCTCCTTTCTTGCACTCCTTACATCCTCACTTTGTATGCTTCAAATATATAGGCTTTGGGCTTCCCAGGTGGTGCTAGCAGTAAAGAACCAGGCTGCCAATGCAGCAGACATAAGAATTCGATCCCTGGATTGGGAAGATCCCCTAGAGGAGGGCATGGCAACCCATTCCAGTATTCTTGCCTGGAAAATTCCATGGACAGAGGAGCTTGGTGGGCTATAGTCCATGGGGTCGCAAAGAGTTGGACATGACTGAAACAATTTAGCGTGCATGCACACACAAACACATACAGGTTTTACTTTTTGCTCTTAATTGGCCAGGAATCTCTGTACCAAATGGAAGCAGACATATAATAGAGTTTAAATTCAGATTATATCAGTTATCAGGGGATGCTGAGATTCTCCTAATTAAATTATGGCTGCCAGTCATCACTCAAACTAAGGATATTGTTAATTAAGATACAAAACAATGTGATATGTATGTATAACTGAGCACTACCTAACATGGGAAAGGAGTATACCAACCTATTTATTTCAATTAGAATTAACTGGGCTCATTTTGGATATAGTTTATCTTGGGGAAAAAATGGAATAGATTAAGTTACAATGGCTGTTCTAAGACAGATAATTTTTTCTCCTCTGATGCACACTAACAATTATCACTTTTTTTCCAGTCTCATTCAGAGAGTGTCCTGGCATCTGTATTATTATTCAAAATATATTATATATTGGGGAAGTTTGAATCTACACTTTAATAAGCTGCAAACCTAATTATATTTGCAAAACTGCCCCAAGGTCCTTACTCTACTTTTCAACAAAGTATTCAACCAGCTGAATGCTAGAAGCAAGATTTCACATTACCAAAACTGTCTTATTCATGAATTCACAAAAACATTTTCACGTTTATCATCAGTAATAAATAAATCACATTGCTATCAAGATACAAAGCACATTTTATGATACATCGTCTTTCCTTTTCATTGCATTTCTTTTATTACTTAGAGATTTTCCCCAGTGATAAGCCAAGATGATCTTCAAAACATGAATTGAAAAAGATAAGAGCTTTTAAAATATCATTTCCTTCTGCTGTGGAAAAGTTTCATCACTGTAGTCAGTGTTTTAATAATCCAGGTAAAAAGTTGTTGTAGAAGCTTGGTCATTTCAAATCTAGTTCAGGGTCAGCAAAAACAAATCCCAAATGGTATGATTTTATTATCTTTGGAGGCAGTGTAGTGTGATGGGAAGGTTTTGGATGGTAGATTCAGAAAACCTAAGTTTGAATCACATGGCAGAATTTGGGAAGATGACTTCTGAGCCTCAGGTTTCTCTGAAGAATATTCCATCTACTACTGGGGTTTGTTGTTTAGTCGGTCAGTTGTGTCTGACTCTTTTGTGGCCCCATGGACTGTAGCCAGGTTCCTCTGTCCATGAGATTTCCCAGGTAAGAATACTGGAGTGGGTTACCATTTCCTTCTCCAGGGGATCTTTCTGTTCCCAGAGATCAAACCCTTATTTCCCAAGTCTCCTGCATTAGCAGGTGAATTCTTTACCACTGAGCTACCAGGGAAGCCCCCACTGGGGAGGCATAAATGATCTTACTGCCAGGGTAGAGTTGGGCAGGTGACAAGGGTTAAAAACTGCAGTTTCAATGACTTGTAATGATGCAAATTTTCTATCCTCTCCTGACCTTACTTATTCACAGGGGAAAATGCCAAACTTCAGAGTTTGTATCTTTGGAGAGTTGCAGTTGGTAAGGAGACTTGATTCCATTAATTTCCCAGAGTATGTGGGTTTCCTGGGAAAGTTGGGTTTATTTTGTATTATGGTTCACTTGGAGGTCTAATGATTTTGGCATTATTACTATTGTCAGTAATCTGGATTAACATACCCTGGTTGTCACAGAATTCTGGAATCACTGTGGACCTGTACAGATTCCATTTATAATTCCATTCTAAAGAGAGAGCTTTTTGTGCAGCAATATGACTTTTAACCATTCTAGGGAGCAAACACTAGTTCATTCTTTTATTTAGTAATTAATTCAAATATTCACTGAGTGTGTACAACACACCACACACTGTTCTAAGCAAAGAGGAAACAGAAATGGTCAAAAATTCAAAAATCTCTGACCTCCATCCGGGAGGAACCATTCATACTTAATACATAAGTAAACCATACAGTCTGTGGATGGTGAGGATCACTATGGAGACCAGAAGGCAGGGACGAGTTTTACCAAGTGCCAGAGGAGGGTTGTTGAATTTTACATATGACAGTCAGGGATCTGCCTGGTGGTCCAGTGGTTAAGAATCTGCCTTGCTGGGCAGGGGGTGCGGGTTCAGTCCCTAGGTGGGGAACTAAGATTCTGCCTGCTGCAGCGCAACTAAGCCCATGTGCCATGACTAGAGAGTCTATGCACTGCAAGGAAAGATCCTGCATGAGACAACGAAGATCCTGCATGAGGCTACTAAGACCCAAAGCAGCCTATATGAATAAATAAATATTTAAGAAGTATGGTGGTCAAGAAAGGTGTATTTGAGGAGGTGACATTAGCAAGAAAGCCATGTGGATTCCTATGGAAGGAATGTTCAAGGCAAAGGGAGGCCAAATGCAAAGTCCAAGGCATGGAAGCATGCTTGGGGATTAGGGAGTTAGCAGGAGCCTGGTGTGACTGGCAGAAGTGAGCAGTGGGGACCACAAAGAGGCATCTGAGAGGCAGGGCCTTGAAGGCCATTGTAAAGATTTTGACTTCTAATCTGAGCCAGAGATGAAGTCATCAGAGAGTTTTAAGCAGAGGAATGGTCTGATCCGAGTGCAGTAAGGGAATTTTTTTCAAAAGTTACACTCTTCACGCAGCAGGAAGCATCTTGCCCCTACAGTTTCTGTAGCCCACCGTGGGAGAGGCTGGTCCCCCAGCTGGCCCCCTCAAAGCTCAAACATCTGATAAACCCTTGGGCTCCATGTAAATGTCACATAACTTATGACCTGTCCCAACGTGAAGACTCCTGTGTTATAGCACAGGAGACTCTGGGGTGAATGCTACAGGTGTCGCTTACACAGCTCAGGAAGTATATTCTAAAAATTTATGAGAAATGGGAAACCTGAAACAGAGCACACAGGGGTAGAGAGAACAAACACCAACTCCCCACTTCTCCCACCTCCCCAGCCCCTGGCAGCCACCATTCTACTTTCTGTCTCTGAATCTGATTACTCTAGGAATCTCATTTGAGAGGAATCATATGATAGTATCTTTTTATGTCTGACATTTTACTCAGTGAAATGTATTCAAGTTTCATCCATTTTGTAGCATGTGTCAGAATTTCATTCCTTTTTATGGCTGAATAAAATATTCCACTGTATGGGTATAGATGGCTTCCCAGGTTGTGCTGGTGGTAAAAAACCTGACTGCCAACGCAGGAGATATAAGAGACATGGGCTCAATCCCTGGGTTGAGAAGATCCCCTTGAGGAGGGCATGGCAACCCACTCCAGTAGTCTTGTCTGGAGAATCCCATGGACAGAGGAGCCTGGTAGACTACAGTCTGTAGTGTCTCACAGAAGTGACTTAGCATGCATGCATGCACGCACACATGGGTATATCCTTCAGCACTGCATCACCATCTTGGATGTCATCCCTATGGGTCACTACAACTTCCTCAGGCAATGATTTTAGGGGTGGGACTTGGAGGAGGCAGTTAGTTGGAGTCAAGGCAGAGGAGTTCCACTCTTTCCTTTGAGAGGATGGCTGATATTGTGGGAAACTTTAGGAGGGTAGCATGTGAGAATGGGAGCTCTTGATGGCTTCTATTTCCTCTTGTAGGATGTTGTTGTTGTTTAGTTGCTAAGTCATGTCCAGCTCTTTTGTGACCCCTTGAACTGTAGCCTGCCAGGCTCCTCTGTCCATAAGCTTTCCCAGGCAAGAACACTGGAGTGGGTGGCTGTTTCCTTCTCCAGGGAATCTTCCTGACCCAGTGATCAAATCCATATCTCCTGCATTTCCAGGCATATCCTTTACCACTGTGCCACCCAGGAAACCCAACTTTGTAAGATGAGGGGAAATTTAATCTACATATAATTCATGAGGAGCTTGCAAGCCAACAACTTGCTGTGGGCAGTCCATCCCAATTGTATCTCCATCTCAGGTACCAGCATTCATCTTTGGGTTTTGTGGAACGAAGTTACTACTCATGATACAGCTCTAAAAATGTGAGATTGTGACTACATAGCTACTCGAAAGGAGTGACTATTACTCTTGCACCTAATGATTTATTGCTGATTTGTTCCTTATGATGACGTACTTTGTTGTTGTGTTATTTTCCTATGTGTCTCAAGGGAACGCAATGCTCCACAGCCAGCACCTTGGAGAGTTATTTGGTGTCAGTAATACAAAAGCACATCATCTCTCCTCTCCTCCATATATCCTCCAAAAAATCAGTTTCTTGACATTCTCAATTAGAGCCGAATTATACTGAGGAGAAAGCATGATGGGAGGAAAAAGAAGAGGTGCCTTCAAAAGGCTCTCCTCTGGGAAAGGGGCTCATGAGGCTGGTGGCTCTTGGTGGAGACAGAGTATCCCCCTAACACCTCTCCAGAAAAGGGAGAGGGAGGTCCCTACTACCTGCCTTTCCTATGAAGAGTTCTCTATTCAGAACCTGAGAAATAAAACCCAATGTATATAGTACACTGCATCAGAGAACAAAGCTCTAAACCTCAAAGCAAATACAAAACAGAGATGAAGTCATCAGCAAACACCAGTGAAGATCATTCTTCAGTTACAACAGGTAGGTACAGAAGATTTGGTTAAGTCTGGACAGTAGAACTCTTTTAGTCTATTATTAGCCAGTTATAAGAACTATCTGACCAGCCTCTTCGAACTACTTGATGTAGTGAGTGCAATTTTTGTGAACAAGCTTGAAAGCCTGTTCATTGGCCTGTGTTCCCACATAATGTTTTAGGCTATTAAGCAATGAATTTTTTAAGACCCACTGTCCATGTAGAAACATAGATTATGAGATGCAAGTAATGGACACCCTTTTCAAAGTAAGGAGGCAGAAAGGAACTTTACAGGGAAGATACTGGGTTGTCTACAGAATTTAAGAAGTTGAGCAACCAAGACTTGGATAGTACAGGAACTAAGGTGCTTCTAAGGTCTCATTCCAAAAGTCTGTAGACTATGCTCTTGGTCCTGCCATTGATAGCACTCAGTTCCTACATCAGCATGTTCTCAGCTTAAGTGGTCTGTAGAAACTAAGATGATCATACCCCACTCCACACCCCAGGTGAGAGAATCACATTCAATGGTTTTGAGTCAGGTGTCAACCCAGACCCCTTTGATGGGCCTCAGCCAAGAGTCTAAAGGAGACCCCGTGCCAAATAAGTAAATACTAAAAGATATAAATCAAGATGATAAGATAATAAAATGTACTATCCTCCTAGGTTGAGAGGCATACCTTCCTAACAGTCTGGAAATTCAGATTGAAATTTAAATTAGATTCCACGGGGTACTGGGCCCAGACTTAGGAGTACAGAGAGAGTTGGCTGCTAACATGCAGCCTTCTCCTACTCCTGGCTTGTAGACACCCCAGTCTGCATACTTATGCTCCAGGAGCAGCCTGCACAAATATATGCCTCTCTTACCACTTGGGTCTGGAGCTGGCAAGTCTTATGTGGGCCCTGGAGGTGGGAAGGAGGCTGTTTGGGCATGGATTCCAAGCCTCTGCATTCCTAAAACAGTCCATGGCAAAGGTACACTTTGAGGAGGATGGAGATACAGTCGGAGGAGAGCCAGAGCAAGACACCCAGGGCAGAGGATCCTCTCACCTAGCTAGTTGGATGTAATACTAGCTGTAATATCAGGAAATAGTATTACTTTGGTTGCAGTTGGGTAATTGTGGCTCATCTGATTGCAAAGCTAGTTGAACATTTCAAAGGCTAGAAAAGGAACCTATATACATAAACACTTGGCGTACTGTATCCTAAACCAAAAGAGATCAACATTACCTAGGCGCTGTCCAGGAAAGGCGAAAATAAAATGGTTACAGTAACACAATAAATCCTAAACAACTTATTTTATTACTTTTGAAGTAAAAACTGCTTATTCTTCTCCCAAAAAATATCAGCAAATGTTTCGCTTTTAAAGGTCGTGTAGACCATCAGTACCAATTTTGTGGTTTTGTTCTACAAGATTTTTATTTCTTCTCAGGAAAACAAAACACCACCAGAACACAATTCAGGTTCAAAGTGTGCTAAGGTTTATTCCATTACTTTCCCCTTCTGGGCTCCTTAATAGGCATATCTGTGTGCAACTAAGATCTTCAGGACCTTACAGGACTGATTCTCTACATGCAGTTGTAATTTCCCATTTTCTGACCTCAATTTCCACTGCTGAAATTGAATAGTATGATACCAAGAGAATGAAAAAAATGACACAGGAACAGATCTCTCAAGAAACAGGATAAGTATCTCCAAATATGGGGACTGAAAAGATGGAAAATACAGTTTGTACAAAGCTGTTTTGAAAATATTTTTAAAATTAAAAAGAAATCTTTTAAAATTAATCATATATACCCATGGTTTCTCTCTGCCTAAATAATGAGTCCAAATTCATTAACATTTCCATCATTCGGCTCTTCTTGCTTCTTTACAGCCTTGAATGTACACTTTTTTTCTGTGGTTTTGTTTTTATTTACCATTCTTGTTTGAGAATTGTCAGTGGGGCCCCATTTGCTACAGCAATGATTTTCAAGGATACAGGCAATATAGTTTGAGTACAAGCTTTAGACTCCAGAAAGACCTGGGATTGAGTTCCAGTTATTCCACTAACAGGCTGATTTTAGACAAGTTACTTAACTTTTCCAGTCTGTAGCTTCCTCATCTGTAAAATGGGAGTAAGAGAGCCTATCTTGTCAGATAGCAGTAGATATTAGATGAATTAACACAGGCACAGCCATAAGAATGAATAAATTCTCATGGCAGTGCCTGGAAAATATGAACCCTTTCACAGGTAATTAATAAAATATATCTGTCTTTTTAGGCTTTGTGGTCCTCCACCATCCCTAGAGACTCATCACTTGTTGTTCCCAGTCTTACAGCTTACATTTCAGAACCACTGAACTTCTTCGAGTTTTGCAAACATGCTGTACAGTGCCTTCTGTGTTGGATGGCAGATTCATGCTCTTCCAAGGCTGGAACATGACCTCTTCAGGAGTTCTCCCCTTTGCCCAGACACAAGTGACAGTTTCCTTCTTAGTGTTAGTGCTATATATACTTTCCTGCTACACTTTCTCAGTATAGAGGGTTGTAAGTCCTTGCTTGGTAATGAGAGTCACAGAAGTAAGCAAAATATTTCCAGAAAGTTCTCCAAAGTAAGGTGTTACCTATTCCCTTAGAAAAACAGGTCCAAGGAGACCTTGGGGATTGGTGACAGAGGGAAAAGATGGTCACTCCCTACAATGGAGGAAAGACAGTCTCTTCAATAAGAGTGTTGGGAAAACTGGACAGATACTTGTAAAAAAAATGAAATTAGAACACTCTTTACCATCATGCACAAAAATGAACTCAAAATGGATTAAAGACCTAAATGTAAGGCTAGGCACTATAAAATTAGTAGAGGAAAACATAGGCAGAACACTCTGACATAAATAGCAACAATATCTTTTTTGAGCTGTCTCCTAGAATAATGGAAATTTTTGTTTAATGTAAATTAAGCAACTGGGGCCTAATTAAACTCAAAAACTTCTTCACAGCAAAGGAAATCATAAGCAAAAAGACAACCCACAGAATGGGAGAAAATAATCGCAAATGATGAGACTGACAAGGGATTAGCTTCAAAAATTTACCAACAGTTCATGTGGCTCCCTATCAAAATAACAAAAACCCAACCAAAACATGGGTGGAAGATCTAAATAGACATTTACCTAAAAAAGATATATAACTATAGCAAAAATCAACATAGCTAAAAGCTGGTTCTTAGAGAAGATAAATAAAATTGACAAACCATTAGCCAGAGTCATCAAGAAACAAAGGGAGAAGAAGCAAATCGGCAAAATTAGAAATGAAAATGGAGAAATCACAATAGACAACACATAAATACAAAGGATCATAAGAGACTACTACCAAAAGCTATATGCCAATAAAATGGACAACTTGGAAGAAATGGACAAATTCTTAGAAAAGTACAACTTTCCAAAACTGAACCAGGAAGAAATAGAAAATCTTAACAGACCCATCACAAGCACGGAAATTGAAACTATAATCAGAAATCTTCCAGCAAACAAAAGCCCAGGACCAGACAGCTTCACAGCTGAATTCTACCAAAAATTTAGAGAAGAGCTAACACCTATCCTACTCAAACTCTTCCAGAAAATTGCAGAGGAAGGTAAACTTCCAAACTCATTCTATGAGGCCACCATCACCCTAATACCAAAACCAGACAAAGATGCCACAAAAAAAGAAAACTACAGGCCAATATCACTGATGAACATAGATGCAAAAATCCTTAACAAAATTCTAGAAAACAGAATCCAATAACATGTTAAAAAGATCATACATCATGACCAAGTGGGCTTTATCCCAGGGATGCAAGGATTCTTCAATATCTGCAAATCAATCAACGTAATACACCACATTAACAAATTGAAAGATAAAAACCATATAATTATCTCAATAGATGAAGAGAAAGCCTTTGACAAAATTCAACATCCATTTATGATAAAAGCCCTCCAGAAGGCAGGAATAGAAGGAACATACCTCAACATAATATATGACAAACCCACAGCAAACATTACCCTCAATGGTGAAAAACTGAAAGCATTTCCCTTTAAGTCAGGAACAAGACAAGGGTGCCCACTCTCACCACTACTATTCCACATAGTTTTGGAAGTTTTGGCCACAGCAACCAGAGAAGAAAAAGAAATAAAAGGAATCCAGATTGGAAAAGAAGACATAAAACTCTCACTGTTTGCAGATGACAAGATCCTCTACATAGAAAACCCTAAAAGCTCCACCAGAAAATTACTGCTGCTACTGCTGCTAAGTCGCTTCAGTCGTGTCCGACTCTGTGTGACCCCATAGACGGCAGCCCACCAGGCTCCCCCATCCTTGGGATTCTCCAGGCAAGAACATTGGAGTGGGCTGCCATTTCCTTCTCCAATGCATGAAAGTGAAAAGTGAGAGTGAAGTCGCTCAGTCATGTCCGACTCTTAGCGACCCCATGGACTGCAGCCTACCAGGCTCCTCTGTCCATGGGATTTTCCAGGCAAGAGTACTGGAGTGGGGTGCCATTGCCTTCTCCAAGAAAATTACTAGAGCTAATCAATGAATATAGTAAAGTTGCAGGATATAAAATTAACACATAGAAACCCCTTGCATTCCTATACACTGACAATGAGAAAACAGAAAGAGAAATTAAGGAAACAACTCCATTCACCATCGAAACGAAAAGAATAAAATACTTAGGAATATATATACCTAAAGAAACAAAAGAGCTATATATAGAAAACTATAAAACACTGATGAAGGAAATCAAAGAGGACACAAATAGATGGAGAAATATACCATGTTCATGGATTGGAAGAATCAATATAGTAAAAATGAGTATACTACCCAAAGCAATCTATAGATTCAATGCAATGCCTATCAAGTTTTCCACAGAACTATAACAAATAATTTCACAATTTGTATGGAAATACAAAAAAAAAAAAAACCTCAAATAGCCAAAGCAGTCTTGAGAAAGAAGAATGGAACTGGAGGAATCAACCTGCCTGACTCCAGGCTCTACTACAAAGCCACAGTCATCAAGACAGTATGGTACTGGCACAAAGATAGAAATATAGATCAATGGAACAAAATAGAAAGCCCAGAGATAAATCCACACATCTAAGGACACCTTATCTTTGACAGCTTATCTTTGAAGGAAGCAAGAATGTACAATGGAGAAAAGACAATCTCTTTAACAAGTGGTGCTGGGAAAACTGGTCAACCACTTGTAAAAGAATGAAACTAGAACACTTCCTAACACCATACACAAAAATAAACTCAAAATGGATTAAAGATCTAAACGTAAGACCAGAAGCTATAAAACTCCTAGAGGAAAACATAGGGAAAACACTCTCCGACATAAATCACAGCAAGATCCTCTATGACCCACCTCCCAGAGTAATGGAAATAAAAGCAAAAATAAACAAATGGGACCTAATTAAAATTAAAAGCTTTTGCACAATGAAGGAAACTATAAACAAGGTGAAAAGATAGCCTTCAGAATGGGAGAACACAATAGCAAACAAAGCAACTGACAAAGAGTTAATCATACATACAAAAAAACATACAAGCAACTCCTGCAGCTCAATTCCAGAAAAATAAACGACCCAATCAAAAAATGGGCCAAAGAACTAAACAGACATTTCTCCAAAGAAGACACACAGATGGATAACAAACACATGAAAAGATGCTCAACATCACTCATTATTAGAGAAATGCAAATCAAAACCACAATGAGGTACCATTTCACACCAGTCAGAATGGCTGCTATCCAAAAGTCTACAAACAATAAATACTGGAGAGGGTATGGAGAAAAGCGAACCCTCTTACACTGTTGGTGGGAATGCAAACTAGTACAGCCCCTATGGAGAACAGTGTGGAGATTCCTTTAAAAACTGGAAATAGAACTTGCATATGACCCAGCAATCCCACTGCTGAGCATACACACTGAGGAAACCAGAATTGAGAGACACATGTATCCCAATGTTCATCGCAGCACTGTTTATAATAGCCAGGACATGGAAACAACCTAGATGTCCATCATCAGATGAATGGGTAAGAAATCTGTGGTACATATACACAATGGAATATTACTCAGCCATTAAAAAGAATACATTTGAATCAGTTCTAATGAGGTGGATGAAACTGGAGCCTATTATACAGAGTGAAGTAAGCCAGAAAGAAAAACACCAATACAGTATACTAATGCATATATGTGGAATTTATAAAGATGGTAATGATAACCCTATATGCAAGACAGCAAAAGAGGCACAGATGCATAGAACAGTCTTTTGGACTCTGTGGGAGAAGACAAGGGTGGGATGACTTGAGAGGATAGTATTGAAACATGTATATTATCATATGTGAAACAGACCTCCAGTCCAGGTTCGTTGCATGAGACAGGGTGCTCAGGGCTGGTGTACTGGGATGACCCAGAGGGATGGGATGGGGAGGGAGGTGGGGGTGGGGCTCAGGATCGGGAACACATGTATACCCATGGCTGATTCTTGTCAATGTATGGCAAAAACCACTACCATATTGTAAAGTAAGTAGCCTCCAATTAAAATATCTAAATTAAAAAAAAAATAAAAAAGATATATAGTTGGCCAGAAGGCATGTGAAAAGATACTTAACATCCTTAATTAGAGAAATACAAATCAAAACTACAATGTGATACGACCTCACACCAGTGAGAAAGTCCACAGTCCAAAAATCTACAAACAACAAATGCTGGATAGGGTGTGGAGAAAGGGGAACCCTCCTACACTGTTGGTGGGAATGTAAATTGGTACATCCACTATGGAGAATAGTTTGGAGGTTCTTAAAAAGGCTAAAACTAGAGCAACCATGTGACCTAGCAATCCCACTCCTGGGCATATATCTGAGGAAAGACATGTTTCAAAAATATACATGCACTCCAAGGTTCATCAGAGCACTATTTACAATAGCCAATACATGGAAGTGACCTATATGTCCATAAACAGAGGAATGGATAAAGTAGATGTGGTACATATATACAATGTAATATTACTCAGCCATTAAAAATACTGAAAGAATGCCAATTGCAGGAACATGGATGGACTTGGAGATCATCATACTAAGTGAAGTGAGTCAGACAGAGAAAGACAACTATCATATGATATCACTTATGTGAATAATCTAAAAAAATTGATAGAAATGAACTTACAAAACAGAAACAGATTCACAGACTTAGAGAATGAACTTATGTTTACCAGCGGGGAAGAGTGGGAGAGACGGATAGATTGGGAATTTAGGATTGACATGTACACGTTGCTGTATTTTAAAAAAGATAATCAACAAAGACTTACTGTATAGCATGGGGAATTCTGCTCAGTAGTCTTTAATAATTCACAAGGTAAAAGAATTTGAAAAAGAATATATATATACACACACACACACATAAAACTGAATCACTTTGCTGTACATCTAAAACCAGCACACAATTGTTAATCAACTATGCTTTAATATAAAAGAAAAAAAAAACAACAGAGGGTCACTCTTGCCAGTAGAGGGCCATGGTAGTGGCCAGTAAAGCTGGGCAGAGGGAGACATGACTGGAGGCCCTATAGCCTTAGTACCTGGGCAGAAAACCCCCCTTGGCTCCTCCTTGTTATTGGTGATTAGAAGAAGGAGGCATCTGGGGTCCGTGGTCCAAAGAGAGGCAAGTCTTTGAAAAGCTTTTAACTTCAGAGCCCAGAACAGCAGCATGGTTGGGCTGGTGCTGGGGGGGCCTCTGTGCTACTCTGACAAGGGCTATGGGCTGCCTGGTGATAGGACTATGAGGCTTGTCACTTATGACACAGTGGCCCTGGATGAAGCCCTGCTACTGGGGGCATTAGCAGAAAGGGAAGGGCCAAGTTCAGGTTCATGTTGATCTATGACTCGAGAAGAATGGTTGAAGCTTGATTGTTCTGGAGAGTCCCCCAAACATTTCACTGGTTGGAACCTTAGGTCTGAGAGGTATTACTTATTGTTAATCCAGAATGGCAGAGCCTGAGGAAGTACCTGCTGCACACGGTATTATAAATTATATGCTTACATGTCTGTATTCCCTTTCCTTTTAAACTGTGGGTTCCTTGAAATTAGACACGTGGTTATTACTGTCAACAGTGCCAAGCAGAGCATGGTCTACACAACATGTTCAATTAGACATTTAACTATCTAGAATCAGAAAAACCTATCATCTGTCACATAAAGAGGCTCCGGATTCATTGAACTTAACAAGGGTTATTCCATCATGATATAGCCTAGTTGTTATCACCTTTTCACTACTAAAGACCTCCTTCAAGGAAATCATATTTTGTAAAATTTGGTCTACCAGACTAATTATTAGCGATCTGTTTCCTGTTAGATCTATTTAACTGCCAACTAAATGTTTTAAAGAGCAGAAACCAGCCATTTACCATGAGAAAAATCACAATACACCATGAGTTAGTCAATTGCCACACTTAACAGCCAAAAGAAGAATTTAAAACTTTAGTTTCTATAGTTTTTGACTAGGCATCTTAAAACACTGAAAGGTGATGGTGGAGTCCCATTTCTGCTTTAACAATCTCTGAGAAAGGAAACACTGGTTCCGTGTACTGAGGAATGTACCCAGTGGCACCCAACACCATTTCAGATCAGGAGTAAAGGCTTCATATTCAATGATGTCACAGGTGGCTTAGGGCTGGGATCTTTATACTTAGGTCTGGGAAGGAACTTAGTACTCACCTAGTTGAACCCCTCAGTCCCCAAGTCTTCCCAAAACAGGCAAGCGTCCTCAAACTAATTAGTATCAGAGCTAGAATCAGGATTAAGGTGTCCTAACTTCCAGCCTGTGGGAAAGAATCTCATGCCAACATGACCCAACTCTCTAATATCTGCACAAACAACTATAGATAGAATTTTAAAACTATGTAAGACTCTGGGTCCATTTTCACACTTCCTTTCATTTTACAGATTTTAAAAGGCAGGTTCAGGGAGGTCAGGTGACCTATCTGATGGAGAACCTCAGAATTAGGAGTAAAAGCGGGATGCCATGTCTACTCTGAATGAAGAGATGGAGCCAAACTGAAAACAATGCCCAGTTGTGGATGTGACTGGTGATGGAAGTAAAGTCTGATGCTGTAAAGAACAATACTGCATAGGAACTTGGAAACTGAGTTCCCTGAATCAAAGTAAACTGGAAGTGGTCAAACAGGAGATGGCAAGAGTGAACATTGACATTTAAGGAATCAGTAAACTAAAATGGACTGGAATCGGTAAATTTAATTCAGATGACAATTATATCTACTACTGTGGGCAAGAGTTCCTTAGAAGAAATGGAGTAGCCCTCATAGTCAACAAGAGAGTCTGAAATGCAGTACTTGGGTGCAATCTCAAAAATGACGGAATGCCCTCTGTTCATTTTCATGGCAAACCATTCAATATCACAGTAATCCAAGTCTATGTCCTGACCAGTAATGATAACCCTATATGTGAGACAGAATAAGAGACACAGACGCATGGAACAATTTTATGGACTCTGAGGGAGAAGGTGAGGGTGGGACGTTCTGGGAGAATGGCATTGAGACATGTGTATTGTCATATGTGAAACAGAGCACCATTCCATGTTCGATGCATGTGACAAGGGCTCAGGGCCGGGGCAATGGGATGATCCAGAAGGATGGGATGGGGAGGGAGGTGGGTGGGGGGTCCGGGAAGGGGAACACATGTAAACCCATGGCTGATTCATGTCAATGTATGGCAAAAACTATTACAATATTGTAAAGTAATTAGCCCACAACTAAAATAAATAAATTTATAAAAAAAAAAAAAAAATGACGGAATGCCCTCTGTTCATTTTCATGGCAAACCATTCAATATCACAGTAATCCAAGTCTATGTCCTGACCAGTAATGCCAAAAAAGCTGAAATTGAATGGTTCAATGAAGATCTACAAGACCTTCTAAAACTAACACCAAAAAAGATGCCCTTTTCATCATAGGGGACTGGAAAGTAACAGTAGGAAGTCAAGAGATATCTGGAGTAACAGGCAAGTTTGGCCTTGGAATACAAAATGAAGTAGGGCAAAGGGTAACAGAGTTTTCCCAGGAGAACACAATGGTCATCAGCAAACACCCTCTTCTAACGACACAAGAGATGACTCTACACATGGACATCACCATATCGTCAATACCAAAATCAGATTGATTATATTCTTTGCAGCTGAAAATGGAGAAGCTCTATACGGTTAGCAAAAACAAGACCAGGGGCTGACTGTAGCTCAGATCATGAACTCCTTATTGCCAAATTCAGACTTAAAATGAAGAAAGTAGGGAAAACCACTAGACCATTCAGGTGTGACCTAAATCAAATCCCTTATGATTATATAGCGGAAGTGACAAACAGATTCAAGGGATTAGATCTGATAGAGTGCCTGAAGAACTGTGGATGGAGGTTCATGACACTGTACAGGAGGCAGAGATCAAAACCATCCCCAAGAAAAAGAAATGCAAAAAGGCAAAATGGTTGTCTGAGGAAGTCTTACAAATTGCTGGGAAAAGAAGAGAAGCGAAAAGTAAAGGAGAAAAGGAAAGATATACCCATTTGAATGCAGAGTTCCAAAGAATAGCAAGGAGAGAGAGAAAGCCTTCCTCAGTGATCAGTGCAAAGAAACAGAGGAAAACAATAGAATGGGAAAGACTAGAGATCTCTCCAAGAAAATTAGAGATACCAAGGGAACATTTCATGCAAAGATGGGCTCGATAAAGAACAGAAATGGTATGGACCTAACAGAAGCAGAAGATATTAAGAAAAGGTGGCAAAAATACACAGAAGAACTATATAAAAAAGATCTTCATGACCCAGATAACCACAATGTTGTGATCACTCACCTAGAGCCAGACATCCTGGGATGTAAAGTCAAGTGGGCCTCAAGAAGCATCACTATGACCAAAGCTAGGGGAGGTGATGGAATTTCAGTTGAGCTATTTCAAATCCTAAAAGATGATGCTGTGGAAGTGCTGTACTCAATATGCCAGCAAATTTGGAAAACTCAGCAGTGGCCAAAAAACTGGAAAAGGTCAGTCTTCATTCCAATCCCAAAGAAAGGAAATGCCAAAGAATGCTCAAACTACCGCACAATTGCACTCATCTCACTTGCTAGTAAAGTAATGCTCAAAATTCTCCAAGCCAGGCTTCAGCAATATGTGAACCGTGAACTTCCAGATGTTCAAGCTGGATTTAGAAAAGGCAGAGGAACCAGAGATCAAATTGCCAACATCTGTTGGATCATTGAAAAAGCAAGAGAGTTCCAGAAAAACATCTACTTCTGCTTTATTGACTATGCCAAAGCCATTGACTGTGTGGATCACAACAAACTGTCAAAATTTTTGAAAGAGATGGGAATACCAGACCACCTTACCTGTCTTCTGAGAAATCTGTATGCAGGTCAGGAAGCAACAGTTAGAACTGGACATGGAACAACAGACTGGTTCCAGATAGGAAAAGGAGTACGTCAAGGCTGTATATTGTCACCGTTCTTATTTAACTTATATACAGAGTACATCATGTGAAATGGTGGGCTGGATGAAGCACAAGCTGGAATCAAGATTGCTGGGAGAAATATCAATAACCTCAGATATTCAGATGATACCACCCTTATGGCAGAAAGTAGAGAGGAACTGAAGAGTCTCTTATAAAAGTGAAAGAGGAGAGTGAAAAAGCTGGCTTAAAACTCAACATTCAGAAGAGGAAGATCATCGTGTCTGGTCCCATCACTTCATGGAAAATAGAGGGGCAAACAATGGAAACGGTGACAGAATTTATTTCCTTGGGCCCCAAAATCACTGCAGATGGTGAGTGTAGCCATGAAATTAAAAGACACTTGCTCCTTGAAAGAAAAGCTATGACCAACCTAGACAGCATATTAAAAAGCAGAGACATTACTTTGCCAACAAAGGTTCATCTAGTCAAAGCTATGATTTTTCCAGTAGTCATGTATGGATGTGAGAGTTGGACCCTAAAGAAAACTGAGCACCAACGAATTGATGCTTTTCAACTGTGGTATTGGAGAAGGCTCTTGAGACTCCTTGGCTAGCAAGGAGATCAAACCAGTTAATTATAAAGGAAATCAGTCCTGAATATACATTGGAAGGACTGATGAAAGAAAACTGAGCACCAACGAATTGATGCTTTTCAACTGTGGTATTGGAGAAGACTCTTGAGACTCCTTGGCTAGCAAGGAGATCAAACCAGTTAATTATAAAGGAAATCAGTCCTGAATATACATTGGAAGGACTGATGCTGAAGCTGAAGCTCCAATACTTTGGCTGCCTGATGCAAAGAACTCATTGGAAAAGACCCTGATGCTGGGAAAGATTGAAGGTAGGAGAAGGGGATGAAAGAGGATAAGATGGTTGGATGGCCTCATTGACTCGATGGACATGAGTTTGAGCAAGCTCCGGGAGTTGGTGATGGATATGGAAGCCTGGCATGCTGCAGTCCATGGGTCACAAATAGTTGGCTATGACTGAGCAACTGAAGTGAACTCACTCGCCATTCAGTTTCTTTTGGTTTATGAATCTGAAACTAGTTTATCCCCAATTAAAGATATGTCTCAGCTTTACATGATGGAATCATTGCCATTACTGAATTCCCAGCTCCCCATGGCTGCCATAATGGGCTGCTCACTCTTAGGAAGTGCTCCTTGGGTGCTAGGCACCCGGTATAGCAAGAAGAACAAGCCTGCTTCCAGCCTTCCAAGCTGCTGGGAAGACACCAGCTTCTCAAGTAACAACCTATCTAGCCAGTCCTTGCTATGACCAAGCAAAAGGTAGTTGTTCCATAGTATTGACATGGCACTATTCTGCACACATACAGGAAGTTATGTAGTATTTGAATTGACTTGGTACTGTATGGGCTTTCCTGGTGGCTCAGATGGTAAAGAGTCTGCCTGCAGTGTGGGAGACCTGGATTTGATCCCTGGGTCAGGAAGATCCCCTGGAGAAGGAAATGGCAACCCATTCCAGTATTCTTGCCTGGAAAATCTGTGGACAGAGGAGCCTGGCAGGCTACAGTCCATGGAGTCGCAAAGAGTCAGACACAATTGAGCAACTTCACTTTCTCTTTTCTGGCTATGCACACGGATTTTTTTCACATATACACATATTGCCAAAGTCATCCAAAAGGAGACTTCTTACAGAAGACTGACTGGGTATATGTATTAGTAACATTGGTAATCCAGTTTAAAAGTCATCATTTAAGAAGCTTCTCCCCGGCAATGTTTGAATTTATTCATTCCATGGAACTGGAATAGGAAATGTCAACCTACTCCAATATTCTTTCCTGGGAAATCCCATGGACAGAGGCACCTGGAGGGTAGAGAAGCTTGGTGGACTGCAGTCCATGGGGCTGCAAAGAGTCAGACACCACTGAGCACACACACATACAAGAACAGGAAATTGCTTTTGTTGCCACATATTGGTAAAATAGTTTCTCAAAGTAATTTCAATAGCCTCAAATGAATTAATCTATATTCTCTATTCACAACAGTTCCTAGAGCCATAAAAATGAATTTTTATGAATTTCCACCCAATAAAAGGCTTTGGCATCACAGTTCCTTATCTGTTGTCCATTAGTTACACACACTGGAGAAGGAAATGGCAACCCACTCCAGTGTTCTTGCCTGGAGAATCCCAGGGACGGGGGAGCCTGGTGGGCTGCCGTCTATGGGGTCGCACAGAGTCGGACACGACTGAAGCGACTTAGCAGCAGCAGCAGCAGTTACACACATACAGGCAGTTCTAAAGTGCTTGGCTAGTGTGAAAGAACTGCTTCAATTAAAATGAGTTAAACAATGTCTCTAAATTATAACAAGAATTACAACTGACCTTGAACAACACGAGTTGGAACTGAGTCCACTTTATGCAGATTTTTTTTTTTCAATAAATAGGTATCACACCATCTGTGATTGCCTAGTTGAATCCATAGATGTGGAACCAGGAATCTGGAGGGTAAAGTTATATGTAAAGTCTTGACTGGATGGGCCCTTCACCCCTGTATTTTTCAAGGGTCAATTGTATTTTTATTGGGTTGGCCTAAAAGTTCATTCAGGTTTTTCTGTAACATCTTACCATCATTCTTCCCAGTATAGTAATAGCTCCTCTCTAGTTACTTGGTATTTAAAAATAATGTATTTCAGTGAAAAATAGCATATCCCACTGAAGGTATGTTCTATTAGGAGAAATGGATATCTAATGGAAGGTATGATATTGACTTACTTCAGAAGTTCTTCTGGAGATTTAGGATTACAAAATCTCCCATTATTCAGTCATTCAAAAAACATTTCTAAATGCCTCCTTGGCACCCAACAATACAACATGTTTTAAGTAGGCAACAATGAAGCACATAATTTAGAGAGGAAACTGGCATGCAAATACACAACGACATGGTGATATGTTTGTTGAAGTGGAGTACCATGGGAGCAAGGTAAAAAAAGAGCACCCAAATCTTCCTGAAAGGAAAGTTTCTTAAAAGAGGCAGTGTTTGAGCTGAGGCTAGAACAACAGGTAACTACTCCTTTGTAGGTAGATGTGAGGAGAAGCTATAGGTTAGGGAGGTCATGGAGGAAGGAGCACTTCAGTGTTAGTGGAAGGATGCACTGGAGGTGAGTCCTGGAAAACCAGTGCGGTAAAGGTGAGGTGAAAGTTGCTCAGTCGTGTCTGACTCTTTATGACCCCATGGACTAAACAGTCCATGGAATTCTCCAGGCCAGAATACTGGAGTGGGTAGCCTTTCCCTTCTCCAGGGAAAACCAGTGCAGATGTCAATAAGCTTTCTTTCTCCATTAGACAAAGATATATTGCCAAAGTCATTTTGAAAATCACCTAGGAAAGATGCTCTGAATTATGACCTGATTTATTCCAGTGCTAATTGCAAATTGGCTGTTCACACTATCACAATTTTAAATAAGTACATTTATTACTAGAGGCTGAAAGTAGTCCCCAACAAGAGGATTGTTCTAAGTGTGGCAATATCATATAACTGCAAAGAAACAACTCATTATTGTTTCAGAATTTTCTTCATATGCAGACTAAAGAGAGGAAAAGGTGAGTTTTAAAAGAATAGTTAGGTGGTTAATTTAATCAAATTATAAATACATCTCTATAGACACATATGACACATATGGTCTTTCCAGAACTCATCCCAGGAGTAAGAAATAAGCAAAATCATCTCCCAGTTGCCAAGGGCAATATTATAGAATCTGTGCTAAGGTAACACAATTCAAGAACTTGTTTACATTTAATTTAGAGATAATTATAATAATTAGTAATCTAACTTCTTAGCTAATAACTTCCTCCCTGCCCTCTCCTTTTCTCTTCATTTCCTCCTTTCTTCCCTCTTTTCCTCATTGAGTGTCTATCATGTCCTATCACCATGCTAGTATGATAACAGATGAGCAGACATTCAAAAGGGAGTGAAGAGTTTACTATAGACATGTGGTGCTTCTTGCTTGTAATAGATATAACTAAGAGCAAAAAAGGGTATAAGATACCACAACTGACATAAGGACAAGAGACAGCATCTGGGAGCTATATAACATGGAAGCCACGAGACCTCAGCACTTCAGTGCCTCCAAATAACGGAGACACTGATTATAATCCATCTTGGTTATAAAAGGTCAAGTATTAGCCTATATCCAGTTAGGATGTGTTATAGTTTAGAATGATTTCCTGCTAGAATAGTTAATGTAAAAACATTGATGTTTATGTTGCTCTCAGCTCCTTTAAAACTAGTCTATAGAGAATAGCATTTCTCAAGGGGTCTGGGGACTCTCTCCAGTTAACCATCCAAGACACAAGATACATCCCTTTTAGCAAAGTTAAACATAATGCTCTTTAACTCAAAGACTGATTACAGATTAGATCCTTGGCAAGTCATTTACTACGGGTCTAAGCAAACATCTCCCTTCCCATGCACAATGCTTCCTCAGATGTGGAAGTCCAACAGGGACTTTACAAAGAGAGTAAAAGAAGACTCAAGTTTTCCATTATTACCAGAAAAAAACAATGCAAATGACAGTATCTATTAATAGCTGGGCCATAGTATTATCTTGTCTACTAGCATGATGTGTGAACACACACCTCTGTGTGTGTTGTGTGTATTTACAGGGAAGCAATCAACACCAAGTACATGTCTTTGTCTGTTGTTTTCTTCAGGTTACCTGAACTGCTCTGTGGCCTGGAAAGTAATTCAGAGGAGTCCTGCATGGAGACAGAAATAAAGGCAGGGAAAGTTGCAGAGGAACCTAGTAGGGGATACTGCAAATAAAACATCAAATATCAATTTTAATATATTTAATCTATATTGTTGACATGATTCTGAATGTTCTGAGAAAGGAAACTCTTGTATGTTCATGATGCATCAAGTTCTGGTTCACAGTTATGATAATAGGACCCTGAGCTCACCTTTTCCCATGGACATACCATCATAAGCTACATATGGAAAAATTTCTCATGAAAAAACCCCCAAACTGAGTGACTCCCACATGTTGGGTGAAATAAAAAACCCACAAAAAACTAAAAAGAAAAGAACATGTAAAGCCCAAAGTTAGTAAAGAAAGGACATAACAAAGAATGGAAATAAAACAGAGACTAAACAGACAATAAAAAGATCAATGAAATTAAAAGATAGTCTTTTTTTTTTTTGAAAAGATAAAACTGAAACACCTTTAGCAAGGCTCACCAATAAAAAGAGAGAAAAGATGCAAAGTCAGCAATGAGGAGACATTACAGTTGATTCTACAGAAAAACAAACTACAATGAACAATTAAATGCCAACAAATGGGAACAACTTAGAAGTGGATAAACTCCCAGAAACATACCACATACGAAACTGAATCATGAAGAAAAAGAAGATCTGAACAAATTCATTACTAGTAAGGAAGTAATCAAACACTTTTCAACAAATGAAAGCCTAGAACAAGATGGCTTCACTGGTGAATTCCACCAAACATTTAAGAAGAATTAATACCAACTATTCTAAAACTTCTCCAAAAATAGAATAGGATGGAATATTTCCAAACTCATTTCAAGAGGCTAGCATTACTCTGATACTACAACCAGACAAGGATGCCACAGGAAGAGAAAATTAGAAGCCAATATCCCTGCTGTTGGGCTTCATGGTGGCTCAGATGGTAAAGAATCCACCTGCAATGCAGGAGACCCAGGTTTGATCCCTGGGGCATCTTCCTGACCTGAAGATGCCCTGGAGAAGGGAATAGCAACCCACTCTAGTAGTCTTGTCTGGAGAATCTCATGGACAGAGGAGCCTGGTAGACTACAGTCCACAGGGGTGCAAAAGAGTCAGACATGACTTAGCAACTAAACAACATCCCTGATGAACACAGATGCAAAATTACTCAACCAAGTATTAGTGAACTACATTCAAACAACACACTGAAAGAATCATACATCATGATAAAGTAGGATTTATTCCAAAAATATAAAGATGCTTTAAGATCCACAAATCAATGTGATATACCACATTAATGTGATATCCACATAATCCTTATTATTATAAAATAAGCATTAAAAATGATATGCTCATCTCAATAAAAAACAGCATGTGATAAAATTCAACATCTATTATGATAAGAACTCTCAACAAAGTAGATACAGAGGGACTATACCTCAACACAATAAAGGCCATATATGATTAATTCATAGCTAACCTCATACTCAACGGTAAAAAAATTTTCCTCTAGGACCAGGAAAATAACTTGGAGGTCCACACTGCTACACTGATTCAAAGTCTTAGCCAGAGCAATTAGCCAAAACTAATTAATTAAATAATTAAAAAAGAAATTCAAGAAGGAAATGAGCTAAAATTGTCACTATTTACAGATAACATGATATTAAAACTGTTAGAATTAATAAAAATCAGTAAAGATGTGTGTTACAAAATCAATATGCAAAAATGTGTTGTGTTTCTATATACTAACAACAAACCATCAGAAAGAAAAATTAGGAAAACAATCCCACTGACAAGTGCATCAAAAAGAATACCTAGGAATAAATTTAATCAAAGGGGTGAAAGACCTGTACACTGGAAACTGTAAGACACTGATGAAAGAACTTTGAGACACAAATAAATGGATACATATTCCATGTCCAAAGATTGAAACAATTAGTATTCAAATGTTCATGTTACCCAAAGCAATCTATAGATAATCCTAAAATTTGTGTGGAACCACAAAAGACTCCCACAAACTAAAGTAGAGAGAGAACAAAGCATCATGTCAGGCATTACATGATTACGTTAATTTACAACAAAGGAACCAAGAATATATAACGAGGAAAAGACAGTCTCTTTAGTAAACGATGTAGGGAAAACTGGACAGCTGCATGCAAAAGAATGAAACTAGGCCACTGTCTTACACTGGACACAAAAACAAACTCAACATGGATTAAAGACTTGAATGTAAGACTTGAAACCATAAAATTCCTAGAGAAAACATAGATGATAAACTCCTTGACATTGGCTTCAGCAATGATATTTTTTGGATTTGACATTAAAAGCAAAGGCAACAAAAGCAAAAATAAACATGTGGGAATACATCAAACTAAAAAATCTTTAGCACAGCAAAGGAAACCATTAATAAAGTGAAAAGGCAACTTATTGAATGGGAGAAAATATTTGCAAATCGCATATCTGCATATCTAAAATTGATAAAAAATACATGTAAGTCAATAGCAGAAAAACAAGTAATTCAATTAAAAAATAAGCAGAGGATCTGAATAGACATTTTCCCAAAGAAGACAATGGCACCCCACTCCAGTACTCTTGCCTGGAAAATCCCATGGACAGAGGAGCCTGGTAGGCTACAGTCCATGGGGTCGCTAAGAGGCGGACACGACTGAGCGACTTCACTTTCACTTTTCCCTTTCATGCACTGGAGAAGGAAATGGCAACCCATTCCAGTATTCTTGCCTGGAGAATCCCAGGGACGGGGGAGCCTGGTGGGCTGCCGTCTATGGGGTCTCACAGAGTCGGACACAACTGAAGCGATTTAGCAAAGAAGACAACTGACCAGTAGGTAAATGAAGTAGTCCTCAATACCGGTAATCATCAGGGAAATGCAAGTCATGGTCACAGTGACCTATCACTTCACACTTGTTAGGATGTTTATTGTCAAAACAGCAAGAAATAAGTTTTGGTGAGGATGCAGAGAAAATGGAACTCCTGTACCCTGTTGATGGGAATGTATATTGGTACAGCTACTATGAAAAACAGTATGGAGTTTCCTTAAAAAACTAGAAGTAGAACTACCATGTGATCCAGCAATTCCACTTCTGAGGATTTATCCAAAGGTAAACACTAACTCCAAAAAAAAAAAAGAAAGAAAGAGAGATGCACCCCCATGTTTGTTTACTGCAGCACTGTTTACAATAGCCAATACAGAGAAGCAACCTAAGTATCCATCAATGGGTGAAAGGATAAAGAAAATATACAAAGATAAAATAGAATATTTTTTCAGGCATAAAAGAAGGGAATCTTGCCATTTGTGACAACTTGGATGTACTTTGATGACTTTATGCTAGTGCATTAAGTCTGACAAGTCAGACAAAGACAAATAGTATATATATGATCTCACTTATATGTGTAATCTACAGCCCCCAAACAAACCAAATAATAAGCTCACAGATATGGAGAACAGATTGGTGGTTGCCAGAGGTGGAGCGGTGGAGTAGGGGGTGAGTAAAATGGGTGAAGCTCTTCATAAGAGACAAATTTCCAATTTTAAATAAGTCATGATGGTATAATGCACAGCATGGTGACCATAGTTAACACTATATAGTACATTTGAAAGTTACTAAGAAAATAGATTTAACAAGTTCTCATCACAAGAAAAAATTTATTAACTGTGTGGTAATGGATGTTAATTTAACTAGTTACTCTGATCATTTCACAATATATACAAATAGCAAATCACTATGTTACATGCCTGAAACTAATATAATGTTATATGTCAATTATCTCAATAAAAAAGCATCATCCTTGAACTAAAAAATAACTCACCTATTCTGTATACATAAACACAAACTCACATATGTTTCACCATCTTTGTTTTATTTTATTTTATTTTTTGAATTAGTTTATTTTTCTTTGTTTTGTAGTCCAAGATGATGGCTCAGGAAATATCAGTTTTATTTGGGGAGGAAAAACAGTATTTTTCTATATGTTTATGTGAGTTTTTACTCTGACTAGTGATTGCAGTTACTGTGGAGCCCAGAATTGTTTTAAAAAATGAAGTATTGGCTGGCCAGCCTTGAAAGCCATCAGCTCAGTCTTGCTTACAGCCCACAAATGTGTTCAGCTCATATTAGGTGCTCATTAAATATTTTTTGGAATTAAAACCTGCCTGTACATTTATCTTTCAGTTGTCTGTAAATCTTGTACCTTCTCCCTGATCCTGGGCTCTGGGTCCCCCTGACAACACTTTATCTTCTCTTGTTAGGCCCCACTCCCCACCTCAACACTGTAGCTCATTCAGCAGGAGATGCTGTTCACAAAGGCGGTTCTCAGTGCTGTCATATTACTGTACACACCTGTCCAAAACTAGCAGACATGCTATGTTTTGGCTTCTTCATGTCAGCCAGTGTTCCATAGGGTTCATTGGTGATGCTAGTAGAAATGCTTCAGACTCAGGCTGAGATGCCTCAAGTATAAAAATATATGAAACAAGAGAATACTGCTGTCTCCCTATATATCTTCATTCTGGCCTCTTATTTTATATAAATGTGGTACCAGCTCTGCCAGCTCACTAAAGAACATGATGTCCTTGAATCTGAAACCCACTAGTGTGTACTTTGCTGCAGAATCAGGAGGCTTTGGAAAAGGCTTTCACTTTTTGATTGTTAAGAATACAATTTGACATCAGATCTTTGTATAGGCTAGAATATTACCTTGGCTTTTTCCTGCCGTGGTCTTCAAATATTTTTGCTTACTTACACACAAGAAAATTTTGAAGAAATATTTCCTCACATGTTTCAAAGTTGTCATCTAATATTTTCACAAGTTTAAATAGCTACAATGGATATAGTTTTAGTGTATCATAAATATTGACATTTTAAAAAATACATCACATTTAAAAATGTATCTAAAGGAATCCAAGTATCATATAACAATGGGAAATTTAATATTCTTTTCCCTCTTTGAACTCATTTTCATTCCAATTCTACTATAAAATACTCTTCTTCGTGTGCACGCTAAGTCGCTTCAGTTGTGTCCAGCTCTTTGTGACCCTATGGACTTTAGCACACCAGGCTCCTCCATGGGATTCTGTAGGTAAGAATACTGGAGTTGGTTGACGTGCCCTCCTCCAGGGTATCTTCCCTACCCAGGGATCAAACCTGCGTCTTTTATGTCTCCTGCATTGGTAGGCTTGTTCTTTACCACTAGCACCACCTGGGAAGCCCATAAAATGTTCTTTGGTTACCTGCAAATCATATAGATCACCCTTTCATAGTTTCATGCAACCCAAAGCAGTTGATTTTCTATTTTTTCCCCCATCTCAGTAAAGGATATCACTATTTAGGCAGGTCCTCATGCCAATAACTTCAAAGTCACCCTTTCTTTTGTTTTCCTCACTCATCCTATCCATCACCAAGTCCTTTTCACCCCACCTCCAGTATCTAGAGTCAAATTCATCCAAGTCCGTCTAGCACTCCAGGGGTTTGCAGAACTTCTAAGAGGTGGTTTGTCAGTGAGCTGAGGTCCAGAATGAACATGTAGGGACAAAAGCCTGAGAAATTTATATTTAATTTATAAAGCGTAATAGTGAAAATGCTGTTAACCTAGGTACCAACCAGTCTGAAGTCCTGCTCAAAACCTAATCAAGATGCTTTATTCTAAGTCCCCCAAATGAGGTTTTGCTTTTAAAGCTGATGAAATATCAAATCAGAGGCTCTTTTGAATAAATAGGCCCTAACTGCCTTGCTTTCTTTAAGCTTATAGGATGCTTATGGCACTAGAAGGAAGGCATTGTTCTTCTAAGTTTAAAAAAAAATCAAGTTTTTATGTAACAAAGTGAATTTCAAAAGTGGTAGATTATAGCGAGTTGGGAACAAGAGCAAATCTACAGTAACTAACAAGGCAACTAGGTGTGATTTGCAGGTGTGGGTACATTGGACAGCTAATCAAATGTACGCCAGGGAGAAATATAAAAATATGAATTGTGGACAAGGAAAAAGACAGAAACCTCTTTTCAATAAAAGAAGCAGGAATGCCACATCAGGCCTATATTCTTTGGTCCTGCTGTGGTACATCTATATAATTGAATATTATTCAGCCATTAAAAAGAATGAAATAATGCCATTTGCAGTAACATGGAGGGACCTAGAGAGTGTCATACTGAGTGAAGTAAGTCAAACGGAGAAGGAGAAATATCGTATGACATTGCTTATATGTGGAATCGAAAAAGAAATGATACAAATGAACTTACTTAAAAAACAGAAGCAGACTCACAGACTTGGAGAACCAAACTATGGTTGCCAGGGGCAGGGGAAGGATGAGGGGTTGGGGTAGTTAGGGAGTTTTGGATAGACATGTACACACTGCTGTATTTAAAATGGATAACCAACAAGGACCTACTATATAACACAGGGAACTCTGCTCAACGTCAAGTGGCAGCCAGGATGGGAGGGGAGTTTGGGAAGAATGGATACATGTATATGTATGACTGAGTCCCTTCTCTGTTCACCTGAAACTATCACAACATTGTTGTTAATTTGCTATACCCCAATACAAAAAAAATTAAAAATGATAAATTCTTTGGTCCCGTTTGTCTTACATCTATCCCCTTACTCTTACTCTATTTGGCAGCATTAGACCAGATCCTGAAGGGGCAGAATAAATGATGTACAAATTTTCTGATTGTAGGGTGTAAAAACAGTTTAAAATTTGAATATTCAAGGTTGTATTATTTTTATTTTTTAAAATTAATTTATTTACTTTAATTGGAGGTTAATTACTTTACAATATTGTGGTGGTTTTTGCCATACATTGAGATGAATCAGCCACGGGTGCACACATGTCCCCCATCCTGAACCCCCTTCCCTCCTCCCTTCCCATCCCATCCCTCAGGGTTGTCCCAGTGCTTTGGCTTTGAGTGCCCTGTTTTATGGATTGAACTTGGATTGGTTATCCTTTTTTATGCAAAAGGTTTTAAGTTTAATTAGGCCCCATTTGTTTACTTTTGCTTTTATTTCCAATACTCTGGGAGGTGGGTCATAGAGGATCTTGCTGTGATTTATGTCGGAGAGTGTTTTGCCTATGTTTTCCTCTAGGAGTTTTATCGTTTCTGGTTTTTATTCTGTAGTCTCTTTCAATAGTTTTAGTATTTTTTTACCTTCAGAAAATAACATTTTAGCACTTGCAGGGAATGGAACAGACTTAATTCAGCAAAATTCATTTAACAAAGGTGTATTAAATGCCTCCTATTGCAAGAGGCACTATTTGAGGCATTGAGCATCTGATGTTGGTCAAAGATATACTAGATGGAGACAAAAAATACAAATGACTTTCCCCTCGAGAAGCTTTTCAAAAAATCGTTATATATAGAACATTCTAGAAGACTTGCTTTATGAGGTAAAGGTAAATAAAGAGAATATTCAGGTAGATAACAATAATAATATCTGACATATTCCATACTATTTTCTATGTACCATTTTTCTTAATTCTTAGAACAAGGCTATGATGTAGGAACTGTGAATTCTATTCTATAGTTGTAAAATCTGACAGAGAGGTTAAGCTGATGCCATGTAGCCAGGGAGCAGCTGAGCCAGGATTTGAACCGAGGTCTATCTGACTTCATGGTTTAGACTCAGGCAGGTTGTGCTGTAGAGGCTGCTGCTGCTGCTGCTAAGTCGCTTCAGTCGAGTCCGACTCTGTGCAACCCCATAGACGGCAGCCCATCAGGCTCCGCCGTCCTTGGGATTCTCCAGGCAAGAATACTGGAGTGGGTTGCCATTTCCTTCTCCAGTGCATGAAAGGGAAAAGTGAAAGTGAAGTCGCTCAGCCGTGTCCGCCTCTTAGCGACCCCATGGACTGTAGCCTACCAGGCTCCTCCATCCATGGGATTTTCCAGGCAAGAGTACTGGAGTGGGGTGCCATTGCCTTCTCCGGCTGTAGAGGCTAATTGGACGTTTTCCAGGAACAATGTAGAGAAGATGCCTGCTTTGGGTGTTAAGGTTGAGCTAGAACTCCAACGTTGCTTTCATGCTAATTTCCCACAGCTGTAATTAAGGCAAGCCCATTATTTGCTTCTTAAGGCTTTCAACTGAAAACTACTGTTGGCCAGCATCATATCCATATGATGCTGGAATCATATGGATATCTGACTCTACTTGAAGTCTTCTGGGTAGGGATAGAGACTATGGCTGATTCTCTTTGCAGATTTATTGATCATTGAAAGCTTCCAAATAAAGATGCCAGTATCACCAGAGTGAAACTGGCTCTGAGTTTGTTTTCCCACCATACATATCCTGGCTCATTGCTGGGTTGGTTGCCCTCCTCACTCCTGCTTGGACCTTCCTTTCTCCACAACAGTGGGGGATGGCTTCCTTCAATTCTGAAAGCTATGCTGATAAAACATCTATTTCTGCTTCATTGACTATGCTAAAGCCTCTGACTGTGTGGATCACAATGAACTGTGGAAAATTCTGAAAGAGATGGAAATAATAGACCACTTACCTGCCTCCTGAGAAATCTGTATGCCGGTCAAGAAGCAACAATTAGAACCGAACGTGGAACAATGGACTGGTTCCAAATTGGGAAAGGAGTTCATTAAGGATGTATATTGTCACCGTGCTTATTTAACTTATATGCAGAGTACATCATGCAAAATGCTGGACTAGATGAAGCACAAGCTGGAATCAAGATTGCTGGGAGAAATATCAATAACCTCAGATATGCAGATGACACCACCCTTATGACAGAAACTGAAGAAGAACTAAAGAGTCTCTTGATGAAAGTGAAAGAGGAGAGTGAAAACGTTGGCTTATAGCTCAACATTCAGAAAACTAAGATCATGGCATCCGGTCCCATCACTTCATGGGAAATAGATGGAGAAACAGTGGAAACAGTGGCAGACTTTATTTTTTGAGCTCCAAAATCACTGCAGATGGTGACTGCAGCCATGAAATTAAAAGATGCTTACTCCTTGGAAGAAAAGCTATGACTAACCTAGATAGCATATTAAAAAGCAGAGACATTACTTTGCCCATAAAGGTCTGTCTAGTCAAAGCTCTGGTTTTTCCAGCAGTCATGTATGGATATGAGAGTTGAGAAGAAATTCTTTTTTCATAAAGAAAGCTAAGCACTGAAGAACTGATGCTTTTGAACTGTGGTGTTGCAGAAAACTCTTGAGAGTCCCTTGGACAGCAAGGAGATCAAACCAGTCACTTCTAAAGGAAATCAGTCCTGAATATTCATTGGAAGGACTGATACTGAAGCTGAAGGTCCAATACTTTAGCTGCCTGATGCAAAGAACTCATTGGAAAAGACCCTGATGCTGGGAAAGATTGAAGGCAGGAGAAGGGGAGGGCAGAGAATGAGATAGTTGGATGGCATCACTGACTCAATGGACATGAGTTTGAGCAAGCTCTGGGAGTTGGTGATGGACAGGGAAGCCTGGCGTGCTGCAGTCCATGGGGTTGCAAAGAGTTGGACATGACTGAGCAACTGAACTGAACTGACGCTGGTATGATGGCACCTGTTGGAGATAGTTTTGTCCCTCTTTTTACTCATCCTATTTTCCCTCACAATTTTTATTGCAGTTATACTCTTCCCATTCAGTTCTGATCACTCTGGTACCCTGGTTTTTTACCCCTCCCCTACTCCAACAAAACAGACTATCTGACCCACTACTTTTCAGTGGAGAGGATCTGATTACCTAATTCACTCAGTGCTTCCTTCTGTTGGGAATTTGTCTTAGAAGAAGGCAATCCCTCAACCCAATGAACTGATGTTTTTTGCAGTGAAAGTCAAGGGTGATTTGATGTGAGAGCCATTTGTGGGGCTGGGGAAGAGGGGCTTTGTGTGAATCCTCAAATCAACCACTAATGCCTTACCTACTTACAATACTTGTTGTCGTTGTTTAGTCGCTAAGTCATGTCTGACTCTTTATGATCCCATGGACTGAAGCCTGCCAGGCTCCTCTGTGCATGGGATTCTCCAGGCAAGAATATTGAAGTGGGTTGCTATTTCCTTCTCCAGGGTATCTTCCTGACCCAGAGATCAAACCTGGATCTCCTGCTTTGCAGGCAGATTCTTTACTGTCTGAGCCACCACAACACTTACACTGCAGGGCATCTTTGCTCTGAAACACATTTGCTCCTTTGGCAAATATCAAGGTCTTATTCATTTTAAGACCAGAAAAATCTTATTTTTCTGCTGAGCCACATTCCTAAACTCAGTGCTTTCAGATATGGTGAGACACACTCTATTTCTATGTCAACTGTATAATTAGAGGAGTATTTTTTGTTTTGTTGGTCTTTTGCTTTTTTAATAGGGTTACGGGAGCATAAGCAGGGGGAGGTGAGAACATTTATTATTATTTAATCTGCCCAGTTACAGTTCTCTTGGACAGCTCATAAATACAGAGGGGCGGCTGTGCCTTCACTTCCCACCAAATGACATCCAACAGGGTCTGCATTTATAAGGTTTAACGCTCATTCAAATAAGGTTTAAAAGAAATCAGATCACATTTACTAAAATACCAAGCTTAGACAAGCCTACAACTTCTTTTAAACCCCTGTTCTTAATTACTCTCTATGATTGTTTGGACATGTCAGATATTACTTTAGTTTTTAAGCTGATGATGGTAACTGCAGGAACTTCAAAGGTAATAGCTTCTGTCAGGCCACTATTTTACTGAATTGCCATTTACTTTTCAACTTGGACACTCAGCTATGTTGTAAAATTTTTATAGATTAATTGCACAGAAATAACTGGTACCAGTTATAATAGGTTCATTTGAATTCTTTTCCTTAAACAGGCTTTTACATGCCTAGTGAACATTCCTTTAGAGCCCTGAACTTTAGCATCAGAAATAGTAAAAGAAGTTTGTGTTACTTGAAAAGTTACAGTGTGTTATAAACTCTATCCTTTTATAAAAGTATATTGCTATTTTAAATGCTTCCAGTATAAAAGCCTTTGAATGCTGAAATCCTTACTTATAACTATTAGTAAGGATATTATGTCTGCAAATTTTGACATTTCAATTTTAGCAACTAATCCCCCTGATACCTGAAAATTTTGTATGGCATATCTATTTCCATAGATATATCTGTTTCCATCTTAGCAGGACCACTGTCCTAAATTGTGCATAGCTCTATCGGTACCATTCAAGTCTGCCCCCTTCCCACGAGGTGTGTAGCATAGCCTTCACAGTTGACCATGGAGGGCCTGGAATCTTCCAATACAATTTTTGCCTTGCTGTGTGAGGTACTTATTATTTCTCAATTCATAACACTTGGGAAGAGTCAAAGACTTTGCTATACAGAAGTTATTAATGAGTCATTACTGCTCAATGGCACCTACTTCACTCTTTCACACTCATTCCTGTTGAAGTCCATCTCTTTATTCCTTCTGAAAGCACTATTTTATCTTGCTGCCAGTGAAATGGAAGATGTCCTGGGGTCCAGAACTGGAATTTGACTGCATCTTACACTTCACTGGAACAATGGGTGCCAATGAGGCTTTTATAAGCTGTTCTGGAAATTAAATATTGATAACATTGGATGTAGAGGCATAAAAAACACTGTCTCACAAATGAATGTTTGCAGCACAATCTGCACCTCAACATATGTGTGTATAAATGTGTACATACATATATGGGTATATATAAATATCTATATATTTGCACATACGTATGTTATTGCAAGTTACTGTTCTTGCTCCACTAGAGAAATAATCAAATGCCCAGACTGATAAATATCTAGGCAACAATGGATAGCCATATAGAAAAAAACAACTCTTGACTCTATTTCACACAGTACACAAAGATTAATTCCATGTAGACTATAGCTCTAAATGAGAAAACAATGATTTCGGAAAAAAATAGAATATCTTCAAAGTCTCAGGGTAGGCAAAGATTTATTAAAAGAAACAGAGAAAATGCCAAACCTAAAAAATCTGATAAATTAGACTACAATAAAATAAAAGAAGTTCTGTTCATCAAAAGACACTACAGAGGGACCTACTGCATAGCATAGGGAAATATACTCAATATTTTGTTATAACCTATGTTGAAGCTGAAACTCCAATACTTTGGCCACCTGATGTGAAGAGCTGACTCATTTGAAAAGATCCTGATGCTGGGAAAGATTGAGGGCAGGAGGAAAAGGGGACGACAGAAGATGAAATGGTTGGATGGCATCACCGACTCAATGGACATGGGTTTGGGTGGACTCCAGAGTTGGTGATGGACAGGGAGGCCTGGCGTGCTGCGGTTCATGGGGTCACAAAGAGTCGGACATAACTGAGTGACTGAACTGAACTGATAAGGGGAAAGAATCTGAAGAAGAGTGTATATGTGTGTGTGTGTGTGTATTCATATATATACATAGCTGAATCACTTTTCTGTATACCTGAAACTAACACAACACTGTAAATCAACTTTATTTCAATAAATAGATAAGTTTTTTAAAAAAGACAACACAAAATGCAAGAGAACATTTAGAATTTGTTACAAATGATTATTACAATTGGGCTTCCCTGGTGGCTCAGATGGTAAAGAATCCACCTGCCAATGCAGGAGACCCAGGTTGTATCCCTGGGTCAGGAGGATTCCCTGAATAAGGGAATACAATCCACTCCAGTATTCTTGCCTCGACAATCCCATGGGCAGAGGAGCCTGGTGGGCTACAGTCCACGGGGTTGCAAATGTCTGACATGACTGCTGCTAAGTCGCTTCAGTCGTGTCCGACTCTGTGCGACCCCATAGACGGCAGCCCACCAGGCTCCGCCATCCCTGGGATCCTCCAGGCAAGAATACTGCAGTGGGTTGCCATTTCCACATGACTAAATGACTTTAAAAAAAATTATTACAATTACTCTACATGTAGCCAATAAAACCATATATCCAGAATATATAAAGGACTCCTAGAGCTTAACAGGAAACAATAATCCATTAGAAATATGAGCAAAGGATTTGAATAGGTTCTTCATGAAAGAAGACATCCAAAATAGCCAATAAACATACAAAATGGCATTTTGTTAGTCATCAGAGTAATGCAAGTCAAAACACAGTGCAATATCACCACATGTTCACAGGAATAGCTCAGATGAAAGGCAAATTATATCAAGAATTTGCCAAATTGTGCAGCTATAATGCTTGCTGATGGAAGTGTAAATTGTTGCAACTATTTGGGAAAATTGTTTATAGTAGTATCTACTAAAGCTACCCAATAACTCAGCGATTCTTACCATATCCCCGACAGAATGCATTCATATGTTCAGCAGAAGACACATACAGGAATGCTCATAGCAGTAATATTTGTTAGGCCCCAAGCTAGAAATAACCCAGAAGCGGGTATATTATTATTTAAAAATAAAACACAATGACAGTGCACAGGCATGAACACTCTTCCTGAATGCTGAGACAGGGAAGCCCAGATACTAAGAGTATGATTCCCTTAATATAAAGTTCAGACACAGGTAAAACTAAGCAGTGATGTAAAGTTAGGATGCTGGTTATGCTTAAGGGGAGGGGCAGGGACTGAGAGGTCCTGGTAATACTCTGTGTCTTGTTCTGGTTATCGGTTACATGGGTCTGGTCACTTTCTGAAAAGTCATTCAACTGAACACCTGTAGTTTGTGTGTATGAAACTTATTTTTCATATGTTATACTTGCATATTATATGCCAGTAAAAAGCTCACAGTAAAAAATAGCTTCAAACATTCTAAGAACCAAAAGCATATCACATGTATTCTATCCATGAGAGCTTATTGATTAAACAGTTCTCGGTGTTACCCTGCTTTTTTATAGAAAGGACATTTTTGCTCAGCTCAAACATATGCCTCTGTGTTAAAAACCTTACTTATTATTTGGAAGAGAAAACACTCTTGAGACAAAATGCTTCTAGGCATCTGTTTTGAATGGATTTTAATGCCTCTGAAAGTTTTTTTATTGATAATGTGCTAAGCTAAACATTCCCAGCTTTGTATCATTGACTTGAGTACTGCATACTATGCTTTTTACTACTAAAAGTTCAACAAATGATTATGCTAATCAGTTTGATAGTTGGGATTCCAGAGTGGAAATCTCTTTACCTACATAAAGTAATCAAATGGCAAAATAGCCAGGGGTGTCAATAGCTATCATGATTTTGATGGATAGGAAGTCACAATCAAGAACTGTTTAGCCAAAGCACCCTCACCAAGTCAATCAGCTTTCTACCCGGTTTTAGTTTGTTCTCATGTGAATGGCTGTTTACTGCTTATAGAGCATTTCCTCACATAGTTCAATCTATTGTTAGGCTTAGATCCAAGAATGTTAGGACTTAATTGTCTCATTTCCTCAGTAAGTGGTGCATCCTGTTATTCCTTGGCTGCGATTGTTGATGGTGATGATAATATAGACTTGGAGGCAGGCTGTGCTGGGGATTATGCATTGTTTTTGATGGAAGCCATGGAGCACAAGACACACATATAAAACTAACTCATGGGCAGACTGAACTTAAAGTTATTCATTGTCTTTTTCTTAGTGTTAAAATGCATTTTCCCCAGGATTCCCATCTTTATGTCACTCTGAACAGAGGAACAGATTAGACATGTGTTAAGAATGCCATCTGTTTCCATTCACACGAAGTGTAATTTAATTTAACATGAGTATTTGCTACTTTCAATGCAGTTAGGTAAACTCACAAGCCTTTCACATGACTATATATGTGAGCATACATGAAATACACACATACACACACATACAGAAACATCTATCAAGAAAGAAATCATTTGAGTATCTTTTTATTGTTTCTACTTTTAACAATTATATATTCAGACACCACCTGTCTTCCTAGTTCTAGTCTTATTTTTTCAATCTGTCAGATATTTCCACCCTGAATATTTCTGTACCACAAAAGGAACACATTTAAAATTCAACCCTACACCTCCAGCCCTAATTGGCTTTCCTACTTTAGCCATCATGTATACCATTTAACCTTTCTGTTATCTGAGGTCCAAAACTTGAAGTCAACTTAACTGTCATTGTAGCTGTAATTAATCTGTGGCATAGCCAATTACGTTGAATGCTTTTTTTCATGGGCTAATTTGGTCATTTGTATGTGTATCTTATTTGGCAAAGTGGTTAATTTTTTTCCAGTTTGTACACGTTTTGGGCCACTATCTCTTCAAATGTTTTTTCTCTCCTCTTTCCTATTATTTCCTTTTTCCTGGCCACTGGGGACTTTGGTTACATATATATCAGGCTGCTTAATATTTTCTCATAGTTTACTAATGAGCTGTATTTTTTTGGCACTTTTATCTCTGTTTCATTTAAAATGGTTTCTATTGTCACGTCTTCTTCAAGTTCACTAATCTCTTATTCAGCCTTATCTAGTCTGCTATTCATCCTATCCAGCTTTTTTTTTTTCATTTTAGCCATCATAATTTTCATCTCTAGAATTTCAATGTGTCTTTTTCATATTTTCCATGTTGCTACTTACATGCTTAATCTTTTGTCTGCCTTACTGAACACATGGAATACTGTTATAATGACTGTTACAACATTCTTATCTACCTATTCTATCATTGGTGGCATTTGTAGGTCTGTTTCTATTAATTTTTCTCTTTATAGCTCATCTTTTTCTACTCTTTTGCATGCCTGGTAATACTTGATTTGGACACTAGTCATTGGGTAAAAAATTCCAACTTGGGTGTCTTGGACATTTTTTGTATTCTAATATTTTTAAGTTCTGTTCTTAGAAGTAAAGGTACCTGGACACAATTCGATTCTCCTGTCTTGCTTTGAAGCATTGCTAGTCAGGATTAGAACAGCCTCTGTTCTACAGATCATTTTTATTCCACTACTACAGGAAGATCCTTCTGAGTTCTGTCCCTGAGGTCCTGTGAATGAAGAGGATTTTTCTATTCTATCCTCTGGGATACAAAGTTCATATAGTCAAAGCTATGGTTTTTCCAGTAGTCATGTACAGATGTGAGAGCTGGACCATAAAGAAGGCTGAGCGCCGAAGAACTGATGCTTTTGAACTGTGGTGTTAGAGAAGACTCTTGGGAGTCCCTTGGACTACAGGGAGGATCAAACCAGTCAATCCTAAAGGCAATCAATCCTAAATATTCATTGGAAGGACCGATGTTGAAGCTGAAGCTTCAATACTTGGGCCACATGATGCAAAGAGCCAACTTATTGGAAAAGACTCTGATGCTGGAAAGATTGAAAGGAGGAGGAGAAGGGGACGACAGAGAATGAGATAGTTGGATGGCATCACTGACTCAATGGACGTGAGTTTGAGAAAACTCTGGAAGATGGTGAAGGACACGGAAGTCTGTTGTGCTGCAGTCCACAGGGTGGACTGGAACTCAGTTCAGTCACTCAGTTGTGTCCAACTGAGTGACTGAACAAAAACAACAATCTTTTGGGAAGGGAAACTATTCCTGCATTCCTGCCCTACCTAGAATACAGGGACTGTTCTCTTTAATCTTTGTGCTGGTTCTTTCTCCAGGGTTGAGTAGTTTCACATTTATTTGTTGATTAATACTCAGTGGAAGATTTGAGGAGCTCCCTGTAGATCTCTGGAACTTTCTTGTTTCCTGTATTCTCCACATAAGCTATACCTTCCACTCCCAACTTTGTCTCCTCAACTCAGGGAGATTTTAGGCTCCATTTCAGCCCTCCCCCGACCCCTATCCTCACTGCTTCCTGGAAACTCTCTATAGCCAGGAAGATGGAGCAATCAGACTACTAATCTTATTTGTTTCTTCTCATTGATCATTGTCAGGGCTGATGTTCAGTATCTGAATACCATTGTTTCATTTTGTTTTCTTAGTTGTTTTACGCAGGAAGTTACAGCCAATCCCTGCTAATCCATCTTGGTTAAAAGTAGAAGTTGGGGTGCCCTATTCAACGGCTTGAGTCAATCTTTGTCCAACTCACCCAACTTGAAACATCACATCATCTGACACCTGAACTACCAACTACAATAATTTTTCTAACAACTCTTCTTGCCTTAGGCTCTGCTATTTGTCATCCATTCCCTCTAACACAGTCTCAGTAAATTTTATATACCATGGCCTTCTTCAGAACCAGTGGCATCTCCCCTTGGCTTTAGGATGCAATTCAAATTCTTAGTCTGGCACACACGATTCTTCACCTTCTGACCTCCAGTGATCATTCCAAACTTACTTCTTTCTATTCCAGCCAGGCTGAACTAAACAGGTTTCCAACATTACCTGTGAATCATAGTCTCTTTGCCTGGTTACAATATTCTCCCCATGAGGAACACTCTCCTTTAAGCCTATTCAAGTTCTACCAATTTTCAAGAAGCAGTTTAAGTCCTATTTCCTTAATGGATCCTTTAAGACTCTAATCCATGAAGCTCCTGTATATACTTTTGCTTTCATTGCCTGAATTATTGACTTGCCTACTAAGACAGAAAGTTTGTAAGTAACTTAACAGTTTTCCTAAGTTATCTAAGAGCTTCTCAGAACAAAGCTAAAAAGTTCAGGTACTTTTTATCCTTAATTAATTTTTGATAGGCAATTCTGATTTTTTTTTTACACTGGATGAGAGAGTTCTTGACATCAGAAGCGTGTTTTACACATCATTCCCCTAGTGCTTAAGCTTATCACTGTCATGTGTCATGTTCAGTTCAGTTGCTCAGTCGTGTCCGACCCTTTGCGACCCCATGGAATGCAGCACGCCAGGCTTCCCTGTCCGTCACCAACTCCCGGAGCTTGCTCAAACTCATGTCCATTGATGCCATCCACCCATCTCATACTCTTTCATCCATGTAGGAGCTTAATAAATGTTTCATGGTCATTCTCCATCCTGTTATAGTCTCTCACTAAAAATGCAAATACAAGTTTCCTATCCCTGATAATCTGTCAGTTCCGCCAAGCTTCAAGGTGATGGGCTGTTGGAACTCTAAGTTCTTACCTCCCTGACCATCAAGAAAAAATCACCAATATCCTCCCACATGGGATGATTTTTTTATGACAGGCGGATGGATGCCAATGGAACAACCAAATGCCAACGAATTAGTGTAAGGACCACAGATTCTCCCCTGATCAAGACTGATGCCTGGGAAATATAGGCACTTGTACAGGTCTCAGCCAGCATCAACCCTACAGAGGCAGGAACTTGCCCACTCTCTCAGGAGCAGTGGACACCCAAAAGCAGGGTCCTTTCTGGCTAGGTATCCAGATGTGTCAAAAAGTGATTACTTGTGTGTGAAGTTGCTTCAGTTGTGTCTGACTCTGTGATTCTATGGACTGTAGCTGGTCAGGCTCCTCTGTCCATCGGATTCTCCAGGCAAGAATACCAGAGTGGGTTGCCATGCCCTCCTCCAGGGGATCTTCCCAACCTAGGGATCAAACCCACGTCTCCTATGTCTCTTGCATTGGCAGGCAGTTTACCACTAGCACCACTTGAGAAGCCCCATGTCAAAGAGTACCCGGTACCTTACACGGATTTCTTTTTGTATCTCAATTTTGATATTCTCAGCATCCTCCTGATGTAACTAGCCCTATGGCTACTTTTTGTACTATAGCACACATTTAAAGATTGGAATCATTAACTACCATGATGGAATAACAGCTCATGGTGTCTGTAAAATGATCCACAGGTGCCATTCTCATAGTCACTTTCTAGCCATTTTCTAGTCTGTGGGGTATATCACTATCTCCTTGAGTTGACCAAAGGTACTGATCTATATTCTAACTTTCTTTCTGCCTGGAAGATCCCTTCCTCAGACACAGGCATAGCTTACTTTCTCCCTTCATTCGAAGTTCTAATCATTTCATTAGAGAAAACGTCTGCAATCTCAGTTGCTACAGTAGCCCTCCCTGGGAATTCCCTAGTGGTCCAGTGGCTGAAACTCCAGGCAGGGAGCATCCCTGGTTGGGGAACTGGGGTCCCAAATGCAGTGTGGTATGGTCAATAAAAATAAAATAATAAAATAGCCCAATAGCCCTCCCCCTCTATCCTTAACTTTATATTACCTTATACTGCTCAATAATAGCACATACATCTGTTTGATACATTTGTCTGTTTCTTCTCCACCATGATGTAAGTAGAGCCTACATGGCTAGAATGAAGCCTGGCACATAGCAAATGCCCAGAAAAGTATCTGTTGAATGAATGAGAATCAGTGAATGGCTGGAACATGTTTTGCTTTGGTCAGGCTCTCATTTAGACTCTATGAGGCAAAATTCTCTCATGTTATGCTTAACACACAATCATTTTGGTACCAGTACAGCATCACATGAGCCCCTTCATGACTTCTCTTATCAAGTAGTACCCATGTGAGTAGTTACCGTGGGAGTGACCCAGCTCAACTGTCTATTTGAGAGAGATCATCATGACAAAAGATCAAGCCACTAGGATCTTTTTTTGGGTCACATTCTCCCCTTAGCCAGGGCTGCTACCACCATCTGTCATTTAACTAATCAACTCTCATAAAACCCTGGTTCAGATCACTACAAATGACCCAATTTTGTCCCTTCTTATGGCTGAGTGAGAAAGGAAATGCCAAAGAATGCTCAAACTACTGCACAATTGTGCTCATCTCACATGCTAGTAAGTAATGCTCAAAATTCTCCAAGCCAGGCTTCAGCAATATGTGAACCATGAACTTCCAGCTATTCAAGCTGGATTTAGAAAAGGCAGAGGAACCAGAGATCAAATTGCCAACATCCTCTGGATCATTGAAAAAGCAAGCGAGTTCCTGAAAAACATCTATTTCTGCTTTATTGACTATGCCAAAGCCTTTGACTGTGTGGATCACAATAAACTGTGGAAAATTCTGAAAGAGATGGGAATACCAGACCACCTGACCTGCCTCTTGAGAAACCTGTATGCAGGTCAGAAAGCAACAGTTAGAACTGGATATGGAACAACAGACTGGTTCCAAATCGGAAAAGGAATACGTCAAGGCTGTATATTGTCACCCTGCTTATTTAACTTATATGCAGAGTACAGCATGAGAAACGCTGGGCTGGAGGAAGCAAAAGCTGGAATCAAGGTTGACAGGAGCAATATCAATAACCTCAGATATGCAGATGACACCACCCTTATGGCAGAAAGTGAAGAAGAACTAAAGAGCCTCTTGATGAAAGTGAAAGAGGAGAGTGAAAAAGTTGGCTTAAAGCTCAACGTTCAGAAAACTAAGATCATGGCATCTGGTCCCATCACTTCATGGCAAATAGATGGGGAAACAGTGTCAGACTTTCTTTTTGGGGCTCCAAAATCACTGCTGATGGTGATTGCAGCCATGAAATTAAAAGACACTTACTCCTTGGAAGGAAGGTTACGGCCAACCTAGATAGCATATTTAAAAGCAGAGACATTACTTTGCCAACAAAAGTCCATCTAGTCAAGGCTATGGTTTTTCCAGTGGTCATGTATGGATGTGCGAGTTGGGCGGTGAAGAAAGCTGAGCGCTGCAGAATTGATCCTTTTGAACTGTGGTGTTGGAGAAGACTCTTGAAAGTCCCTTGGACTGCAAGGAGATCCAATCAATCCATCCTAAAAGAGATCAATCCTGGGTGTTCATTGGAAGGACTCATGTTGAAGCTGAAACTCCAATACTTTGGCCACCTCATGAGAAAAGTTGACTCATTGGAAAAGACCCTAATGCTGGGTAGGATTGGGGGCAGGAGGAGAAGGGGACGACAGAGGATGAGATGGTTGGATGGCATTACTGACTCGATGGACATGGGTTTGGGTAGACTCCGGGAGTTGGTGATGGACAGAGGGCCTGGCGTGCTGCAATTCATGGGGTCGCAAAGAGTCAGACATGACTGAGCGACTGAACTGAACTGAAAGCTCAACATGCAGAAAACTAAGATCATGGCGTCTGGTCCCATCACTTCATGGCAAATAGATGGGGAAACAGTGTAAGACTTTATTTTTGGGGGGCTCCAAAATCACTGCTGATGGTGATTGCAGCCATGAAATTAAAAGATGCTTACTCCTTAGAAGGAAAGTTATGACCAATCTAGACAACATATTAAAAAGCAGAGACATCACTTTGTTGACAAAGTTCCATCTAGTCAAGGCTATGGTTTTTCCAGTAGTCATGTATGGATGTGAGAGTTGGACTGTGAAGAAAGCTGAGCTCCCAAGAATTGATGCTTTTGAACTGTGGTGTTGGAGAAGACTCTTGAGAGTCCCTTGGACTGCAAGGAGATCCAACCAGTCCATCCTAAAGGAGATCAGTCCTTGGTGTTCATTGGAAGGACTGATGTTGAAGCTGAAACTCTTGATACTTTGGTCACCTGATGCAAAGAGCTGATTCATTTGAAAAGACCCTGATGCTGGGAAAGATTGAGGGCAGGAGGAGAAGGGGACAACAGAGGATGAGATGGTTGGATGGCATCACCAACTCAATGGACATGAGTTTGGGTGGGCTCTGGGAGTTGGTGTTGGACAGGGAGGCCTGGTGTGCTGCAGGTCATGGGGTCGCAGAGTCGGACACGACTGAGCGAGTGAACTGAACTGAATGGCTGAGTAATTTTGCATTGTACATATGTACTTCATCTTCTTTAACCATTCATCTGTCTATGGACATCTAGGTTGTTTTCATGTCCTGGCTATTGTAAATAGCGCTGTAATGAACATTGGGGTCCATGTGTCTTTTTGAATTATGGTTTTCTAAGGTTACATGCCCAGTAGTAGGATTGCTGGGTCATATGGTAGTTCTATTCTTAGTTTTTTAAGGACCTTCATACTGTTTTCCATAGTAGGATGGACCTAAAGCCTGTCAGACAGAGTGAAGTAAGTTAGGAAAACAAGTATCGTATATTATGTATGTGGAACTAAAAAAATGGTACAGATGAACCTTGTTCCAGGACAGGAATAGAGATGCAGACATAGAGAATGGACAGGAGGATACAGTGGGGGGAAGGGGAGGGGGGATGAATTGGGAGATTAGCTTTGACACATATACACTACCATGTGTAAAGTAGACAGCTAGTGGAAACCTGCCTTATAGCACCAGGAGCTCAGCTTGGTGCTCTGTGATGACCTAGCGAGGTGGGAAGGGGGTCCAAGATGGAGGTGGTTCCTGTATACATATAGCTGATTCACTTCATGTGCAGCAGAAACTGGTACAATACTGTGAAGCAGTTTTACCACAATTAAAAAAAAAAAAGACCTGGTTCAGGTACACACCAGTATTTTAAAAAATTACCTCTTAATCATATGAATATACATATGAGTAGCCAAAGAACAAGTAAGAATTAAGTATGTATAATTTGGAGGAAGTCCATGGGGTCGCAAAGAGTTGGACACCACTGAGTGACCAAACAACAACAACTTGGGGGAAGGCAAGCGCTGAGAGCAGGAATTATGTGTTTCTGGACCGAGGGGTTCTATCTTGGCTGACCACAACCCACTCTGGATTGCAAAAGAAAACTGTCAGAGCTTTTGCTTTAGTTTGTAGGCTCTCAAGCAAAATGATTATAAAACAAAATGGAACTTTATTCATTTGGGGGTTTACATGTTTAATGGTTGGGTTCCAAGCTGGGATTTGGGGATTTTGCAATTTCAAACTGTATGAAAGAAGAGTTTACATGCTGAGGTTATTCTTAGAGGCATGTCAGCTAAGGAATAAATTTATGAACACTGCTTAACTACAAAAGGGGAGAACTTGGGAGTGGTGTCTCAAAAATATAAAAACAAATAAAAAATTTTTAAGAGGTTAGGGGATGGGAAACTATATGAGAAATGACCTCTACATCATCAGTGTGAGAGAGTTCAAGAAAAGAATTTTGAAGAACAAAATTCAATTAAACTAAACTCTGTTATGTAATGGATACTCATTGCCGTTTAGTTGCTCAGTCATGTCTGACCCTTTTGAGACACCCCCCCTCCCCGCCCCAGGCTCCGCTGTCCCTGGAATTCTCTAGGCAAGAATGCTGGAGTGGGGAGCCACTCCTTTCACCCGCTGATCTTCCTGACCCAGGAATCGAACCCATGTCTGCACTGGTAGGCAGCTTCTTTACCATCTGAGCCACCTAGGAAGCAATAGATACTCATACATAGTCTTTACTCTGGGTTTTCAGAGCCCAAAAGTCTCAGTCTACCCAAAGTTATCTTTACCTGTCAGGGCTTAAATTCCTCCTTTCTTGCTTTTTAGAGGTGACGTCTTAACAGCAAATTGATATATTAGCTCTTCCAGGAAACAGAATAGCAAATTAACTGGGATAATAATAGGAATTTCCCACAAGACACATTCATGGACAGAAGAGTACCAGATAATTACAGTGACCAAGTCATCCTGGTTCATCCAGGACTTTTTGGTTTTAGCTCTAAAATAGCCATCACCAGGGAAACCCCTTATTCCTGGGCAAAGTGGGATGGTTGTCATTTTTAGGTATCTACTTGTACGATGATGAGCCTTGAATTCTCAGATAAGATCCAGGACTGTTTTCTGGGTCTTGTGAAGCCATTGCCTGATGTACCAAGGGCAGAACAATAGACTCGGAGTCAGAGAACCTAGGCTGGATGGGGGAACTTTGGGGTCTGGCAGACATTCTTTTTTTTTCCTCAGATCACATTTTTTGCTTTTTCTAGACTTGTGAACTTTTGCAAACAACTTGACTGTGTTGCCTCTCTAATAGAGTTGTTGGTGATACAAATTAAACATGGAGACATGGAATGTCTTAGTGCTGGGCCTAGTATTTAGTAACCACATATTTAATAAGCTGCAGTACATGGTAGTTCATCATCACCTTTGGGCTTTCGAGTCAAGGCTCAGGTTCTGGCTCTTTAGTCATCTGTCACTGTGACCTCGGCCAAATCTCTTCACTTCCCTAAGCCTTGGTTTCCTTATCTGTGAAGTGAAGACAACTATAGCAGCTGTCTCTGTCTCAAAAGATTATTGCAAAATTGAATACATATGGGATAGGGGCTTCCCAGATGGCTCAGAGGGTAAAGAATCTGCCTTCAATGCAGGAGACACAGGAGACCTGAATTCAATCTCTGGGTTGGGAAGATCCCCTGGAGGAGGGAATGGCAACCCAGTCCAGTTTTCTTGCCTAGAGAACTCCATGGACAGAGGAACCTGTTGGGCTACAGTCCATGGGGTCACAAAGAGTTGGACACAACTGAGTGACTGAGCACGCAGGTGGTTGCTGTTTATCTTTGTATCTCACAGGTACTCAATTAATCTTGATCAAATTCCATAACATTTCATTTGGTAGTTAAGACTTGACTGGTCTTGACAGATCAACAGCTAATATATCAGAGATTAATATATTTAAAGTCGTCAAAGACAACAGAAATAAATAACTTAAAGTAACATGATTATTAATGACTACCCAAGATTAGAATTTAAACATCTGTATGGATAATTATCCTTGTCAAATAAATTTATAATATGAATAAATTTGATTCTAGAAATCAACTGGAGATGTGATATTTTTAGTCAAATGATCACAGTGCTTATTCAAAGGCATGTTATTTTAAACCACAACTGCATGTAAAGCAATATTGGTGTTCAGGAGTCCAAAATTCTGAAATTAAGAGTCCTATTAAATGCTCAGAAGCAAGATAAACAGCCGTATCAACCGAAGGAGCTGATATAGGACACATTAGAAAAGGTAACTACAGAAGGAAATTCTTATTAAATTAAAAATAGTAGTAAGAAAATATTGCAGTGAATCAGAGACTTTTAAAAAATTAACTTAAATATATATTCAACTTGTGGATAAGTTGCAGGGAAAATGTCATTACATATTCAAATGTGGGGTATATTTCAAGAGACAACAAAATGCCAGTGAATACCAACTTGTGATGGCAAGTATAACTATATCACACAGTATGATCCAAGTTGATCTACAGCATATTTATTGTACAAATCATTTTTATAAACAAAATAATTAAGGATGAGTGACTAATCTAACTAAATCCTATTTCTTAAAGGATAAAACTGTACATTAACTTGAAAATTACATTCTGATAACTACAAGCATTTGTCACTTTACTGTTTTCACTTAATAATACAAAAGGGAACCTTATGGAAACAAGACAGGAAATTCACATACGGACCAACTATTTGTCTCTTTTTAGAAATAAGACATGTTGGCCTCATACATTTGTTCAGAGTGCCTGTTACAGGTTTACATAAGCCCATAGCTCTAATTCCGTGACTGAGGTTAGTTGGGCTCATCAGTATTTTTGTTTTCCACCCCCCTTTTGGCACATCACAGACTATATTTTTCATCTGCTGACATCTACGTGACCCTGGGTGACCAGTCTGGTTGGCATGTACGTAGAAATGATGTGTGCCTCTTTCAGGTCTGGCCCCTGAAATCTCCCTTAAAATCCTTTCCACCTCCCTTTCCCCATTTGCTGGAGTGCAGAGGGCCCATTGCTAAACCCTAGGGCCAGAGAAGATAGCAGGAAAGATGGAAAGAGCTTGGACTTCTGAAAAACTCTCTGAAAGCGAGCACCCCTGGCCCCCACACTGTGTCATGAACAACAAACAAATCTTTTTTTCTTTTTCTAATGTAAATCTATAATATTTACTAAGGTATAATTTTGTACAATAAAAAGTAAAGATCTCACATTCAATTAGGCAAGAGCAACAAATCTTGAGTGCTCCTCATATATTTCTGTGCCTATGATGGTTTGTGATATTTAAATTTGAGATACAAATATCTCTTTGACTTTACCAAGTTACTTCACAGTCCTATATTTTTCAATTTTTTGAATGTTTATCTACATAGCACCCTGAAATGCTGAACAGACTTCAGGAAATTGGCTTTTAGTGAAAATAACCTAATTCAGGCCCATTTTAGAAGGAAAATATTACCTTCAGGGACCAAAACATGAACTGATAAATTAAAATGAAACTCCAAACACATTTTTGGCATCAACTCCAAAAACCTTTTTGGTTGCTAGAGAATAATTCCCTCATGAACTATCTGGAGTTGTTTAATTGACATATCATCTATTTGTCCTAGCAGATGCCTGTGCAGAGACAAAAAACAGATTTTTTTAAAGAACAAGAGAGTAGAGAAACCTGAGTGTGATTAAGGGATAATCACTTATTAAAGTGTGAACTATGTTCTGGCAGCTGCTTGAAAATATAATTTATCTTCATAAGTCTCACATAACGCATTTCATCACTGTACTATTTTTATTGAAACTGTTCTGTAGAGCATTTTAATGATGAAAAGTAAATATTTCTACCCTATGGAGAATTTTAACAGTGAAGTTTCTTGCTCTAACTTCGTGTACATCATATATTCCTTAGCTATATGATTTCTAGAGTGGGCATGCGAGGCTATTTTTCATTAAACCTAGTATCACACAGAAATGCTGACTCTTAATTGATGGGTTTATTAAGCAGCAACAGACCCTATTAATGGGAAGTGAGTGTACTTCTTTAAATCATAGGTCTCCTTAAAAGTGTTGACCTCTTTGCTTTAAACTGGGCACAGATAATCAGTACAAATTAATACCCAAAGTAGTTCACATGTAATCTATATTCGCTGGTAATATGCTAGAACTATGAATGTAAATATATACTCACGGAGTCCTACCAATTAGCATAGACAATGCTAAGCTAAGCCTAGGACACAAATCCTAAGCCTAGGACACATAGAACTCTACTGAGGGGCCAATTCAAGCAGGAATAGAAACCTGAATAAAAATTCCACCAATGACTCAGAGCCCCACCATGATGTCCATCTCTAGTTAATGAGGCTGACGGCTGCAATGGTATCCGTGCATAGATGACTATGGAAAGACTGGCCCCAAACAGGAAAATAACTGTGGAACGAAATTCCTTCTGTTTACCATGCCCCATTTGTAAACTGTGTAGACCAGAATAATTTTCTCTTTTAAAATTCTACAGAACTAAGATGGGACTCCCTACAAATATGGAACAAATGATATGATACTCAGAGCTATTATTAGAGCTCCCCATGCACATACACCCTCTACCCACTTGTCTTTGGTAAAGCCAACAAAATAGTTAGGGACTTTTAAGTTACCCTATTCCTAGGTGGCTCAGTGATCAAGAATCCACCTGCCAGTGCAGGAGACACAAGAGACATGGGTTCGATCCCTGAGTTGGGAAGATCCCTTGGAAGAGGGCACGGCAACCCATTCCAGTATTCTTGCCTGGAGAATTCCATGGACAGAGGAGCCTGGTGGGCTACAGTCGTGGGGTTGCCAAGAGCCAGATACGACTGAGCGCACACACACACACTGCATAAACTATCAGGAGAAATAGGACACTCACAGAAGGTAGAACATATCATGGACCATGGTGGGAGTCAGGACTTCTGCTTTACTCCTGAATTAGTAGAAGTTGGGCAAAGGGGCCTGGCACATTTCAAATCATTAGGATTACTTGCTGAATGGATGGTCTTATGTGCAGATGAACTCCTGTTTTAGAGAACTTTGAAAATATTCCTTAAAAGATTTGCTCCCAAAAAACCTGCTTGAAAGCTGACTTACAAAGTCCAATCAGGCCCTGACTCTGGGCTGTCCTCAAGAGTAGTGCTTTATAAACCTTTCTGTGTCACAGCACATGCAGACAATGAGAATATTTGCATGAAATATTCGGATAAACTGAGGAATTTGGACTCCTGCATGAGGAGGAGATGATAGGCAACCTCAGGGTTGGTAAGATGGATTTCCCTGCATATAGTTTAGATGCTCTGTTCCAGAGGAGAAAATGAATGAATAATGCTGGGGGCCTAGTGGGGGTCTAGAATCTATTAAGTAAAAATAATAATAACACAAACACCTATTATTGAGTACTTACCATGTGCCAGCCACTGTACCCAGTGCATTGTGTGTGTGTTAGGTGCTCAGTTGTATCTGATTCTTTGCGACCCCATGGACTGTAGCCGCCATGCTCCTCTGTGCATGGAATCCTCCAGGCAAGAATACTGGAGTGGGTTGCTATTTCCTTCTCCAGTGGATCTTCCTGACCTAGGGATTGATCCCAGGTCTCTCGCATTGTAGACAGACTCTTTATTGTCTGAGCCACCAGGGAAGCCCAACCAATGCATTATGTACACTATTTCTTTTCATCCTCAAAATAATCCTATAGACTCTACTTCTGGTAATGACAGCATGAGAAGGTCAGACGACTATTCTCCATAGAAAATGACTATGCACTAAATTATTAACGACAGTCTCTTCAGGGCACTGGAAAAAAACCAAATATAGGCAGCAAGTTGATAAATGTTTATTCATGAGAAACTGATATTGCATGGAATAAGAACTGTGGGTTGGCAGCTGTTATTTTTTTGGGGGGGGTGGTCCTGGGAGTATTCCTATCCTCCACCAACTGCCCAATGTGGGCATTGAAAATCTGCACATTTATCAGCTGGAGGTGACAGACTCCATTAGGAGCTTGTGGGAAACCAGCTAAAAACTCAGGAGAGATTTTGAATATGAAAGAACTATAGAAGAGCAGATATAATAAACTTCCCCGGCTGACTGCTAAACACTGTGTGTGCTCATCTGATATTCCAGGGAAACTAACAAAAATTAAAAGCAGGAGGGCTTGTGAATATGCCACACCTCTGAATGTGTACTGCCATCCACAGCCGAAGAGGATGAAAGAACTACTGCCTTGAAGTCTCTGAGCCTAGTTCTGATACTGTTAGTCACTCAGTTGTGTCTTACTCTTTCAACTCCATGGACTGTAGCCCACCAGGCTCCTCTGTGCATGGAATTCTCCAGGCAAGAATACTGGAGTGGGTTGCCATTGCCTTCTCCAGGGGATATTCCTGACTCAGGGATTGAACCTGTGTCTCCTGCATTGCAGGAGACAATGGTAAGATTCCTTACCATCTAAGCCACCAAGGAAGCCCCACCTGAGCCTAATCTTTACCCAAATTATTGTCTGACATCTAAGTTGAAGGTGCAAGGAAGAAATTCCTCTACAGTCCCTCAAGAGACTCTGGTTTAAAAAAAAAAATGGCATTTGGGGATTTCAATTTAACTCCAGACATGTTAATAATAAAAACTCCAAAATCTCTCCAAAGGAAAAAAACACATTCCAGAGTCACTACAGGTATTATCTACAGATATTTACTAATTCTAAACTAAAAATTGAGATGTGAAAAGGAACTGGAAAGTATGCCTCATAGTTAGAAAAAAGGTAGTCATTAGAAACTGACTTTGAGTGGGCTCGGACAATGAATTTAAAATGAAGACTTCAAACAGCTATTATAAATATATTCAAAAACTTAAATTATGTTCAAGAAATTAAAGAAAACTAATTATAAGCAGATAGTGAATACCAAAGTGAAGAAAACTACAAAAAGATCCAAATGGGCATTTTAGAGATGAAAAATGTATTAACTAAAGTGAAATAAAAATACCAAAACTTGATCAGTCAAATTTTTGAAAGCCAAAGGTAAAGAGAAAATCTTGAAAGCAGGCAATATAAAAATGACTCAGCACATAGAAGGTCACAATGATATGAGTAATGGCTAGCTTCTCATCAGACACTATGAAGACCACAGATATTGGAAAGACATATTCAAAGTGCTGAAAGAAGAAAACTTTGGTCAAGAATTCTCTTTCCAGGGAAACGACTCTTTCAAAATGAGGGTGAAATAAAACTATTTTCAAGTAAAACAAAAACTCAGCATATTGCCAATTGACCTACACTACAAGAAATGCTTTTAAAAAGTCTTTCAAACTAAAGGGAAGTGATACCAAAAGGTTACTAAGATCCAGAGGAGGGAATTAAGAGCACCGGAAATGTGGAGCTATAGGCATAAGTGTATGTGGTATGTCTTTATGTGCATATGTGTGTAAGTATGTGTGTATATGTATATATAGGTACAAACAGGCCTACCCATATGCACACATGTATTTCTACTTACAATTTTTTCTTTGCTTTCTGAGCTTCTTTTAAAAATATGACTTCTTAAAGCAAAAATAATTAAATGGTGTTATTGGGTTTAAAACTTACATTCATGAAGTGTATATGACATAGTAGCAAAAAAGTATGGATGTACAGATCTATATCAATATAAAGCTCTCATATTTTACGTAATAAAACCCAGTATTAACTTGAAATAGGTTTTTAGAAGTTAAAAAAGGAATATTGTAATGGCAAAGAAATAGAGCTACAAATTTTAATAGAGAAATTAAAATGTCATACAAAAATATTAATTTTACAGAAACAATATAGAAAGTCATGAGAGAAATGGAAAATAAAATGGACAATCAAATCCAACCATATCAAAAGTTATGAATTAAATACTATAATCAATAGGCAGAAATCATTAGATGAGATTTAAAAAGTAAGATACAGACACTTTGAAGTAAAAAACACAAATAGATTGAAAGTTAAAAGATGGAAGAAATATACCGAACAATAAGTATGATAACTGGAGTAAATAAAATAGACTTAAAGGCAAATAAAATTAAAAGAAATCAAGAGATATATTCCACATTTTTCAAAGGGTCAATACAGCAGGGAAAATTATAGATGTATATGTATCTAATAACTGAGCTCCAAAATACATGGAGCAAAAACTTCCACAATTAAAGGAGAATAAAAAATCAACACTTGCAAGAGATCAGTACTCTCTCTTCAGTAATTGACAGAACAAATAAAAAAAAAAAACAGTAAGAATAAAGGAAACCCAAAACACAGTAACAACCCTGACATGTATGAAAGTGAAAGTCGCTCAGTCGTGTCTGACTCTTTGCGACCCCGTAGACTATACAGTCCATGGAATTCTCCAGGCCAGAATACTGGAGTGGTAGCCTTTCCCTTCTCCAGGAGATCTTCCCAACCCAGGGATTGAACCCATGTCTCCCTCACTGCAGGCAGATTCTTTCCCAGCTGAGCCACAAGGGAAGCCCATATATAGAAACTTCCATAAATCCAAGAGCAGAATAAGCATTCTTAAAGTACACATGAGATATTCAACAGATAAGCAAATGTTGGGCCATAAAAAGCTTCATAAATTTCAAAGAGCCAAAAGCATACAGAATTTATTCTTCAGCCACAATGGAATTAAATTAGAGACAATAAATTACAGGGAGTATTAAGAAATTGTCTGGAACTGAATGGAAATAAAAAACGTAATATATTAAAACATGTGGCATGAACCTAAAACAGTGCTTGGAAGAATATGAATAACTTGAAATGTTTATATTGGGAGGGAAGAATGATTGAAGACAAATGATCAAAGATTCCACCTTAAGAAACTTTATAAACAAGAGCAAATTTGATCCAAGTAAATAAAAGACAAAAAAGTAAAAATCAATGAAAAATGAAAGATATAAATGGTAAAGCCAATGAGAAAAAGTTGCTTTCTTGAAAAAAATCAATAAAACAGAAAATGATAAACTAATCAAGAAAAAGATGTATACATTACCAGCATCAGGAATAAAACAGGATATCGCTACAAATTCTACAGACATTAAGAGGCTAATAAAACAACATTATGAATAACTTTGTGCCAACAAATTTGACGATTCAGAGGAAAGGGAAAAATGCCTCAGAAGATCAAAATTACCAAACTGCCTCAAGAAGAAACAAAAAAATTGAATATACTTCTATCATATAAAGAAATTAAATCAGTAGCTTAAAAACTTTCTTATAAAGAAAGGCCAAAGCACAGATAGCATCACTATGAATTGAAACAAATATTTAAGAAGACTGCAAATATTAAATAAAATCACAAAACAGAAAAGAATACTCTCCATTTACGAAGTTTATTGAACATGAAAACCAGACAACAATATGAAAGAGTAAAGAAACAATAGACAAATATCTCTCCCAAAGACACATGCAAAAATATTTTTTAAATATTTAGCAAGTCAAATCTAGTAACATTTGAAAAAGATTATGCATGACAAAATAGGGTTTATTCTACAACTAAAAAGCTGTCTTAATAGTAAAAGAAAAAATCAAGAAAGGAATAGATTATATTAATGAAGCAAAAAAGTCATATGACCACATAATAGGTGAGAAAAGTCATTTGACAGTTAACATCCATTCCTGATTTTAAAAAATCTCAGCAAATTAGTAATAGATGGGAATTACTCAATCTTGTAAAGAGCATCTATAAATGTCTGTTGATGATTTAACAAACTTCTCAACAAAGTCGGTAAAAAGGAAATGTATTTCAACATGATAAAGGCCATTTGTGACAAGTCTACAGCTAACATCATACTCAACAGTGAAGCACTGAAAACATTTTGTTTAAAATCAGAAGCAAGAGAAGATACACACTCTCATCCTCTTATTCAACATAGTTTTGGAAGCTCTAACCAGAGCAATCAGACAAGGAGGAGAAAGTGATCAAAACTAGAAAGGAAGAAGTAAAAACTGCACCACTTACAGATAACATGATATTATATAGAAAATCCTAAGGACGCTCAAGATGGATGGGTCATGGTGGAGGGTTCTGACAAAATGTGGTCCACTGGAGAAGGGAATGGCAAACCACTTCAGTGTTCTTGTCTTGAGAACCCCATGTATAGTATGAAAAGGCAAAAAGATAGGACACTGAAAGATAAACTTCCCAGGTTGGTAGGTGCCCAATGTTACTGGAGGTCAGTGGAGAAATAACTCCAAAAAGAATGACGAGACAGAGCCAAAGCAAAAACAACACACAGCTGTGGATGTGACTGGTGATGGAAGCAAGGTCCGATGCTGTAAAGAGCAATATTGCATAGGAACCTGGAATGTTAGGCCCATGAATCAAGGCAAACTGGAAGTGGTCAAACAGGAGATAACAAGAGTGAACATCGACATTTTAGGAATCAGGGAACTAAAGTGGACTGGAATGGGTGAATTTAACTCAGATGACCATTAAATCTACTACAGTGGGCAAGAACCCCTTAGAAGAAATGGAGTAGCCATCATAGTCAACAAGAGTCCGAAATGCAGTACTTGGATGCAATCTCAAAAATGACAGAATGATCTCTGTTTCCAAGGCAAACCATTCTATACAACAGTAATCCAAGTCTACACCCCAACCAGTAATGCTGAAGAAGCTGAGGTTGAACTGTGGTTGTATGATGACTTACAAGACCTTCTAGAACTAACAGCAAAATAGATGTCCTTTTCATCATAGGGGACTAGAATGCAAAAGTAGGAAGTCAAGAGATACCTGGAGTAAGAGACAAGTTTGGCCTTGGAGTAGAAAATGAAGCAGGGCAAAGGCTAACAGAGTTTTGCCAAGAGAACACACTGGTCATAGACAAACACTCTCTTCCAACAACGCAAGAGATGACTATACACATGGACATCACCGGATGGTCAATTCTGAAATCAGATTGATTATATTCTTTGCAGCCAAAAATGGAGAAGATCTATGAAAGAAAGTGAAAGTGAGAGTCTTCTCTGGTGGCCCAGATGGTAAAATGTCTGCCTACAATGCGAGAGACCTTGGTTCTATCCCTGGGTTGGGAAGATCCCCTGGAGAAGGAAATAGCAAACCCACTCCATCATTCTCGCCTGGAGATTCCTGCAGACAGAGGGATGGAAAAGATCTCTACAGTCAGCAAAAACAAGACCAGGAGCTGACTGTGACTCAGATGATGAACTCCTTATTGCCAAATTCAGACTTAAATTGAAGAAAGTAGGTAAAACCACTAGACCATTCAGGTAAAACCTAAATCAAATCCCTTATGATTATACAGTGGAAGTGAAAAATAGATTCAAGGGATTAGATTTGATAGAGTGCCTGAAGAACTGTGGATGGAGGTTCATGACATTGAATAGTAGGCAGTGATCAAGACCACCCCCAAGAAAAAGAAATGCAAAAAGGCAAAATGGTTGTCTAAGGAGGCCTTACAAATTGCTGGGAAGACAAGAGAAATGAAAGGCAAAGGAGAAAGGGAAAGATATATCCATTTGAATGCAGAGTTCCAAAGAATAGCAAGGAGAGATAAGAAAGCCTTCCTCAGCGATCAATGCAAAGAAATAGAGGAAAAAATAGAATGGGAAAGACTAGAGATCTCTTCAAGAAAATTAGAGATACCAAGGGAACATTTCATGCAAATGTTGGCTCAATAAAGGACAGAAATGGTATGGACCTAAAACAGAAGCAGAATATATTGAGTGGTGGCAAGAATACACAGAAGAACAATACCAAAAAGATCTTCATGACCCAGATAGCCCCAATGATGTGATCACTCATCTAGAGCCAGACATCCTGGAATACGAAGTCAAGTGGGCCTTAGGATGCATCACTATGAACAAATATAGTGGAGGTGATGGAATTTCAGTTGAGCTATTTCAAATCCTAAAAGATGATGCTGTGAAAGTGCTGCACTCAACACGCCAGCAAATTTGGAAAACTCAGCGGTGGCCACAGGACTGGAAAAGGTCACTTTTCATTCCATTCCCAAAGAAAGGCAATGCCAAAGAATGCTCAAACTACTGCACAATTGCACTCATCTCCCATGCTAGCAATGAAATGCTCAAAATTCTCCAAGCCAGGCTTCAGCAGTATGTCAACTGTGAACATCCGGATGATCAAGCTGGTTTTAGAAAAGGCAGAGAAATCAGAGTTCAAGTTGCCAACACATCCACTGGATCATCAATAAAGCAAAGAGTTCCAGAAAAACATCTACTTCTGCTTTATTGACTATGCCAAAGTCTTTGACTGTGTGGATCACAACAAACTGTGGAAAATTGTGAAAGAGATGGCAATACCAGACCACCTTACCTGCCTCCTGAGAAATTTGTATGCAGGCCAAGAAGCAACAGTTAGAACGGACATGGAACAACAGACTGGTTCCAAATTGGTAAAGGAGTATGTCAAGGCCGTATATTGCTACCCTGCTTATTTAATTTATATGCAGAGTACATCATGTGAAATGCTGGGCTGGATGAATTACAAGCTGGAATCAAGATTGCTGGTAGAAATATCAATAACTTCAGATATGCAGATGACACCACCCTTATGGGAGAAATCGAAGAAGAACTAAAGAGCTTCTTGATGAAAGTGAAAGAGGAGAGTGAAGAAATTGGCTTAAAACTCACCATTCAAAAAACTAAGATCATGGCATCTGGTCCCATCACTTCATGGCAAATAGATGAGCAAACAGTGAAACATTGAAAGACTTGATTTTGGGGGGCGCTCCAAAATTGCTGCAGATGGCGACTGCCATGAAATTAAATTCAAAGACCATGAAATTAAAAGACGCTTGCTCCTTGGAAGAAAAGCTATGATCAACCTAGACAGCATATTGAAAATAGAGACATTACTTTGCCGACAAAGGTCTATTTAGTCAAAGCTATAGTTTTTCCAGCAATCATGTATGGATGTAAGAGTTGGACTATAAAGAAAGCTGAGCGCTGAAGAGTTGATGCTTTTGAACTGTGGCATTGGAGAAGACTCTTGAGAGTCCCTTGGACTGCAAGGAAATCACACCAGTCAATTCTAAAGGAAATCAGTCCTGAATATTCATTGGAAGGACTGATGCTGAAGCTGAAGCTGAAGCTCCAGTACTTTGGCCACCTGATGTGAAGAACTGACTTATTTGAAAAGAACCTGATGCTGGAAAAGATTGAAGGCAAGAGGAGAAGGGGATGACAGAGGATGAGATGTTTGGATAGCATCACCAACTTTATGGACATGAGTTTGAGCAAGCTCCAGGAGTTGGTGATGGAGAGGGAAGCCTGACATGCTGCAGTCCAGGGGGTCACAAAAGAGTTGGACACGATTTAGCAACTAAACAACAAGTGTATATATCTCAATGCTAGTCTCTTAATTTGTCCTACCCTCTCCTTCCCCTGCTGTGTCCATAAGTCCTTTCTCTACATCTCTATTGTTGTTGTTCGTCTCTATTCCTGACCTGCAAATAGGTTCATCAGTACCATTTTTCTAGACTCCATTTAAAAAGCAAAGGGTGCAACAGCCCTTCATGATGGTTTCCTGAAAGTGTTTATAGTTTAGTGATTATTTTCTTCTGCTAAACTGCATCTAACTTCAGATGCCCTATACATAGCAAGAGAAATGAGAAAACATTGAAGGTTTTAAACAGATCAAAACTTCAACTTAGGAATGTGTGAAGCTGTGGCTAGAACCAAATTCAGAGGAGGTGAGCAAGAGAAGGCTCATTTATGAAGTTTTTCCTGGGAAGAACTGTAACTCTCTGTTAAGAGCAAAATGTTTTTACTTCTGCATCAAAATTACTGCAATGCTGAACAGTAACTGAAGACCTAGCTCGGTGGCCCTCAATCTTCTTTGGGACTTAAATGCCTCTTCCCCCCACTCTTTCTTGCATGTCAGGTTTGGTAAGATCATATTTGCCATGCATTGGAGAGTGTAGCACACAGAAAACCTTGCATAAGTGCTTGCTATTGTTACAACTGCTACTGTATTGGGGCTTCCCAGTTGGCGCTAGTGGTAAAGAACCTGCCTTCCAAAGCCAATGCAGGAGACTTAAGAGATGTGGGTTCAATCCCTGGGTTGGGAAGATCCCCTGGAGAAGGATATAGCAACCCACTTCATTACTCTTGCCTGGAAAATCCCATGGACAAAGGAGCCTGGCATGCTACAGTCCATAGGGTTGCTAAGAGTTGGACATGACTGAAGGGACTTAGCATGCACACACAATACTATATTCAGCTTATTAAATAATTTCTCCATTGTTCAGTAAAACAATATAATACCATTTTTTTTTTTTTTTTGCCAAAGAACAAAGAAACTCAAGGTCCTAATGATTTAGGACAGCTTTATCATAGCAAATAAATGAAAGCCTTTGGAAATACTGAAGCAGTGGAACATCCAGAGGCCCTGTCTGTATGTTTATGGGTCCAGGGAACCCAAGTTCAGAACCACTGGGTTTACTTCAATGGTTCCTTTCCTTTCTGAAAAAGCATTTTAAATAGTCTCATATGACCTAGAAGTTAAAGTTGTTGTTTTTTAGTCACTAAGTTGTGTCCAACTCTTTGTGACCCCACCACACTAAAGCACACCAGGCTTCCGTGTCCTTCTCTATCTCCCGGAATTTGCCCAAATTCATGTCCATTGACTCAGTGATGCCGTCCAACCATCTCATCCTCTGTCACTCCTCCTCCTTTTGCCTTCCATCTTTCCTAGCATTAGGTTCTTTTCCAATGAGTCAGATCTTCACATCAGGTGACAAAAGTATTGAAGCTTCAGCTTCAGTCCTCCCAATGAATATTCAGGGTTGATTTTCTTTAGGATTAACTGGTTTGAGCTCCTGGCAGTCCAAAGGACTAACGAGATGTCATCATTCGATCATTATAGTTATCTCAATAATATAAAATGATGAATGAATGCTCCCTATGATGGATATTTTTTGGAGTCTTGTCCATAGACCTCCCCACCATGTCTACAGGGCTGAGTCCCAGGCATTTGGTTTGAATGACTCGAATCTATATCCATGATCTTGACTGGCTGGAATGTGACCAGACAGACACCAAATTCTTTCTGCCTACAATTTAGGATTTTAACTATGATACAGAGACTGCAAACAAAGATCAGATGAACACAGAGCTCTTAAAGAAAGGTCCATGATCCTGCCTTGAAGTCCCCAGAGCCCTGTCTGAATCCTTGCAACAAATTTCTCATTTTGGTTTAAAGTAGCTCAAATTGGCTTCTGTTACTCACAAACAATAAACCCTTAACCAATATGCAATTCAAATGCTAATTTGTTAGAAACCCCAGACTATCTATGATAAATAACAGAAACTATCAGATTCATCAGGGTCTCTATGGAAAATCTGAAACAAATTTATAAGTACCAGCACTCTTTTCCAGGGCCCCAGGAAATAAGAACAGATGCTGTGTTTGGGCTGTGATCACACTCAGATTAATCCAGTTTGTGGAACTGGGCACCATGTCTCCTCCTTAATATCTGTTTGCATCAGCTAACTGCCACAAGCCTAAGAAGGCTCCAGCTTTGTAGTGGACGAGGGGAGGGGGAATCCAAACCCTTTCTCCAACATAAGTGTGTGTGTATACAAACACTTGTGTGTGCATGCACACACACACACATACATGAAAGATAGGGAGGCATTTTTCTTGAGTCATTTCTCAAAGAGGGAGGTCAGATCCTGTGGGGGTGGTTCAGGGGAAAGGGAGAAGGTGTCTGAACCAGTCAACAGTGAGTACTGAATGGTCCGAGGGAAGTGGAATTGAATGAAAGACAGTCTTGTAGCAAAGCAGTCAACATCCCAGCAGCATGGTTTCCCCAAGGAGAAACAGTGGTGGACAGACTCACAAAGCCATATAATACTTCAGAGTCCAAGCTGACCCACATTGCTATGGATCCCAGATTCCCAGATCCTCAGAAGAGGAGGGTCTCTCTCGCTTTCTCCCCCTCCATTTTCCCCTGCCTCTGCATCCCATCAGTGCTTTGACGTGGTAAGCGTGCCACAAACTGCACTGATATGTGCACTTGGGCTGCTCCCTGGAGCTGCTGGAACAGAAGTGAATCCCAGTGCAACCTAGGTGGAGATGACTCAGCCACAGGGGACAGCGTCGACTGAGGGTCAAAATAGGAATGTAGCAGGAACAGAGCTCCCTGACCAGGCCTTGGCACAACTTAGGTGGAGAGAAACAGTCAGCTGGGCAACTGGGGCTGCAACCTTGTATCCTGAGGGGGTCTGGCAGCATCAAGGGCACCACTGTCCAATTTGAAGACACACATTCACACCCTCAGTGGACAGCCAGCTCTGTCGGGGCAATAGCAGGAAGAATTTTGTCAGGGATGGCAATCAGCCACGCACGTGAATCCACACAGCTTCCCATGCTACGCAAAGCATGGAGACACACGAAACTCATTGCAATTGTCTGTGGATTCGCCACAGGGTAGGCATTATCTTGCACATAAGAAGCAGGATAAGGATCCCACTGAGATCTGTTTTGAGAAACTTAAAGTGGAAGCATGAATCCTCACCAGGGTGAGTTCCTTCTAGAAGGCCAGAGAGGGGGCCCAGGCTTGTGGTCACTGAAATGGAGATGTTAGGAGCTCAGAAAGCTTTCTTTCCCAAAAGTAAACTAATTTTAGAGACTAATGCCTGATCTAGGGACAACTCATCTTTCACTAGCCACGCTGGTCATTTTAATAGACAAAAGATAATTATCTGAAGTTTTGTCTTGGCAAATGAATAAAGTGTGAATAGAGAAGCTAATTAGGTAGCTTGTCTTCAGCCGATTCTTAGCTAGGTCATTTCCTCATTTCAGATTTTTATGGGGGACTCTTACAAGTCATTTAGTCCTCATGGCTCTGTTTTTCAAAAAAAGAGGAGGGGAAAGTCTTTCCCTGCTCTAGCAATTAAGCTTTGTGGAACTAACAGACACCTTCTGTGTAACAAGAAGACAGACATTAAGTGCCCTGGGAAGTTTATAGGCAGCCTGGGAATAGCTCACCCATTGTTTCTAAGTCACCCAGATTTATAATTGCAGTTTCCATCATAGGCATTTGACACAATGAGCATTTCTAAAGTGCTTCCCAGTCTCCAAATGGTTTTATTCAGTTTTTCTTCATTTTGAAAAGAAAATTGATTTTATAGTATACTGGCTAGTGGGAAACTAATATTCTATATTAAATTAACTTCTGTTTGTATTTCTAGTTAATAACTGCATTCAATTCTATTTACTTTCTGCTCCTTTCTCTTAGCACAGGAACTAAGGTGAAATTCAGGTGCTCTGATTTTTAAATGCCAGTGACATATGAATTTTAATACTGTTGGTTTTACACAAGCTCCAATTAATTGTGATCTCAAAAGCATTTTTAAAATCTCAAAGCTAAGATTTTTGTCTAGGAATGGGACTGTCATTAAATATTCAAAATATCCAGAATTTTGAATTCTGCCCATAAACACATCTGATTATACATGATATATCATGTATAATAAGCAGATTAATATATATATGTATATCTATATATATATCATGGTACATCCTGGGGTACATGGATAGACCATGGATCTCTTCACCCACACCATATCTAAAGATGCACAAGATGATACTGTGGGTGGAGGGTGGAGTATACAGAGTATACTAAAGCAGAAGGGAAAGTGAACAAAATCCTGATAGTGAGGATGGAGGGGGAAAAAAGGTGCGTTCAGGTGCTGACAACTCCCCAGTGATCTTAGGGTATCTCTTATTCTAATACAGAGCATTAACTGGGATTGATGACAGATTTTAAGTTAACTTTTTTCAGTATGAAAATATCCTTTACTTAAAGAGTGGGAAGAGAGTGAGACATTTTTTGTTTTTCAATTGAGTACTGGTTGATTTACAATATTACATTTAGTTTCAGATGTACAACATGGTGGTTCAAATCTTTTATGGACGATACTCCATTTATAGTTAATGTAAAATATTGGCTATATTTCCTTTGCTGCACAATATATCCTTGAAGCTTATTTAACTCTATACATAGTAGTTTGTACCTTTTAATTCCCTACCCCATGGTGAGTCTCCCTCTTTCTCATCCCACTGGTAACCATTAGTTTTTTCTCTAAATCTGTTAGTCTATTTTTTTGCTATATTCACTACTTTGTTTTACTTTTTAGATTCCACATGTAGATCTTTTCTGGTCTTTCCCATCTTTTCATCAACAGTCATGCTGTAAATAGTTGTAATTCTGGTGTGCCCATGAGGGCAGGTGAGCTCAGAGTCTTTCTACTCTGCCATCTTGGGAACTCCCTCAGTCAACATTTAAAGTTTAGGATTAAGTGCCTTCCTACACAATGTCAGTTGTTTTATTGGCAAAATCAGCAGCTCATAGACTAGGCTAACTGGAAATGTTTTGTAGAAACAGAGCCGTCATAATATTCAATTAGAGACACATTTGATGAATATTTAATATGCATCCATTATCAGGATCCTGTTTCTGCTCTCAATGAGTTTACGGTATCATTTGGGAATTTAAAATACACACACTAGGCTTCCCTGGTGGCTCAGTGGTAAAGAATATACCTGCCAATGCAGAGGACACCGGTTTGATCCCTGGTCTGGGAAGATCCCACATGCCTTGGAGCAGCTAAGCCCGTGTGCCACAACTATTGAGTCTGTGCTCTTGAGCCTGGGAGCCACAACTACGGAAGTCCCTAGAGCTTCCCTAGGGGCCAATCCTCTGCAAGAAGAGAAGCCATTACAACAAGAAACCTGCATACCGCAGCTAGAGAGTAGCTAGCCCCTGCTTGCCACAACTGGAGAAAAGCCCGCATAGCAATGAAGACCCAGCAGAACCAAAAATAAATAAAAATTTAAAATAAAAAAAAATTTAAAAAATAAATAAAAATTTAAAAAATACGTACACTTTAAAAATCCAGATTAAACCAAGCAACTGAAAGTCTATTGTAGGTTTACAATATCAGACAGGCACCTCTGGACTAGAGCCTCTGTAAGTCTCCCAAAAGGAAAGTACTGTTTGGCACCGAAAAGGACAAGGTATGAGACTTCAGTCATCTCAGCGCCAAGCTATGGGTTGTTTTCTCCATTTCACAAAAGCAGTGGCCTTGGGTTGACTGACCCCTCTTGGTGTTCCCAGTCTACAAGATCAACCCCAATAGCAGCACCAGCAGCACCTTGGGGCCTGTTAGCAATGCAGAATCTTAGGCCTCAGCCCCTCTACATCAGAATCTGCATTTTCACAAAATCTCCAGGTGATTCCTATGCACACGAGGTTTGAGAAGCTTGGCTATATGTTTTTTCTACAACTCATAAACTTAGATGCTCGCCTACTTTCTTTTAAAAATATCTATTCTGCTTCTGCCTTTACTGTCAATAAAATTAGCCCCTCCCTACAATGTTTAAATTGAAAAAAGGAAGACATTAGTGGCAGATTTTAATAGATTTTCCGCCTCCTTTTTCCAGAGTATTTCAACCACATGCACATACCAGCTGTTTACCTCTGTGAGTAGACAGTATAATAAATGCACCTAGTGATTAATCGAGTTGATCTAATTAAATGCCTGGTTACATATACAGGTTAAAACAATTGGTTATTTCACAAAAACAATGAAAAATGTCCTATGTCACACTAAACTGCAAATGCTTTTATTAATATGACCCCAAAACACAATAACGGTTCTAATTAATACATTTGTAGAAAAGTTCTGGATTTCCAAATTTGTTCTTTAAAATAATGAAATCTCCTCTAGAGAGAAACAGCACTCTTGCCTAATTCAAAATGTTTTTTTTTTTGGTTATCAGACAGATGGACTCTTCAGACTTTGAGGCCTTTGTAAAGAAATCGAATGTTAGAGAAGAGAGAGATGGAAGAAATTAGTCACCAGTCAACTGTATGCATATGCATGGGGCCTTGAGAGAAGACTGATGAAGAAGTGGGAAAAAAATGAGTTTTTAGAGCATGGCCTTTTTCTTATTCATAACTGTATTCTGAGCTACCTCAGTTTATAGCTGAAAACTATCAACTGCCCCAAGAATATAGGTTGAAAATGTATATCATTCCTTCACTGTTGGCAACATAGCAAAACAAACACCATTCCACAAATGATAGGTATTTAGACATAAAGGAGGAGTGGATCTGTCCTAATTAAGTGGTGGGGCACTGCAGCCCTTATTGAGAGAAAACCAAAACCGAAACAATCTCAGCACACAGATCAAAAAAGAAATATTCTCTATTATTTCCAGTTCTTCTCCTTGTCCCCTTCCTTCTGGAAACACCCTTCTTTGGTCTTTGAAGGAAGAAATTAGGAAAAATAGCCAGCCTGAAGCAGAGGAAACAGCAGGGACTTTGAAGCCAAGCAAATCCGAGCTTGGATGTAATTGCCTTAAGTGTGTTTTCAATCCAAACGGCATAGATGAGAGGAAGAACAGCTGCACAGGGGATGGGGGAAGGGAGTGCTGGAAACAAGTGCTATAAAATACAGAGAAAATGTACCTTACTGTAGCATTGTTTGCTTTCTTCAATATTGCTGAAAGCATCTAAAAAACATCTATGTTAATTCTTACAGTTTTATCCCTAAACACAAACATATCCATCACATACCTCATTGTAAAAGAGTTGTTGTTCAGTCTCTAAGTCACGTCCAACTCTTTGCAGCCCCAGGGACTGCAGCATGCCAGACTCCCTGGTCCTTCACTTCCTGGAGTTTGCTCAAACTCATGTCCGTTGAATCGATGATATTATCTAACCATCTCATCCTCTGCCACCCTCTTCTCCTTTTGCCTTCAATCTTTCCCAATGTCAGGGTCTTTTTCAGTGAGTTGGCTCTTTGCATCAGGTGGCCAAAGTATCGGAGTTTCAGCTTCAGCAACAGTCCTTCCAATGAATATTCGGGGTTGATTTCCTTTAGGATTGACTTGTTTGATCTCCTTGTTGTCCAAGGGAATCTCAAGAGTCTTCTCCAGCATCACAATTAAAAAGCATCAAATCTTCAGTACTCAGCCCTCTTTATGGTCCAAATCTCACATTCGTACATGACTACTGGGAAAACCATAGCTTTGACTATACGGACCTTTGTCTGCAAAGTGATGTCTCTGTGTTTTAAGCAAGTAAAACACTTCAAAAGAATGAAAGTGAAATTCTGCCAGCCTTCTACTCCTAAGAGATAACAACTGTTAGCCGTATGCTGTATGTTCTTCTAATAAATTCTTGATGCTTTATAACTTTAAAATTATGTAGTATTTGATATAAACAAAATATTAATAATCACTGTGATAGGCTGAATAATGTCCCCCCAAAGATATCCGTGCTCCAATCCTTGCAGTTTGTGAATATGACCTTTTATGGCAAAAAAGAACTTTGCAGATATGATTAAATTAAGGTTCTGGAGATACAAGATTACCCTGGATTATCTGCATCTGTGTGTGCATACTAAGTCACATCAGTCATGTCCAACTCTTTGTGACTCTATGGACTGGAGCCCGCCAAACTCCTCTGTCCATGGGATTCTCTAGGCAAGAATACTGAAGTGGGTTGCCATGCTCTCCTCCAGGGGATCGTCCCGACCCAGCGATCAAACCCACTTCTCTTATGTCTCCTGCATTGGCAAGTGGGTTTTTTACCATTAGTGCCAATTATCTGTGAGGTCCCTAAAGGCAATCATGAGTTTCCCTGATGGCTCAGTGGTAAAGAATTCACCTTCCAATGCAGGAGATGCAGGTTCGATCCCTGGGTTGAGAAGATCCCCCTGGGAAATCCATGGACAGAGAAGCCTGGCAGGTTACAGTCCATGGGGTTGCAAAGAGTCAGATATGATTGAGCAAGGAAACAACAACAAAAGCCAGTCACAAGTATCTTTATATAGAGAGGCAGGAGATTTAACACACATAGAAGAGAAGGCAATGTGGCCACAGAGGAAGAGTTTGGAGAGAGGAGGTCACCAATCAGCATGGATTCTCCCCTAGAGCCTTCAGAGGGAGCGCAGCCCTGCTGATGCCTTGATTTCAGCCTCATCAGCATCCTCAGTAGAAGCAGGCTTTGGGGAGGAAACACCTTTGGGACTGAATCTGTAACACTTGAAGACACAAAGACTTGTGGGTGTGTGTAAAACATTATGTTCTTTTGCTTTCCAGAAGAGTTATATACGCACTCTCCCAAGCCAGCTAACTTTGGTTCAAGAGCTTACGTGGTGGCTCAGATGGTGAAGAATCTGCCTACGATGCAAGAGAGTGGAGTTTGATCCCTGGATTGGGAAGATCCCCTGCAGGAGGGCATGGCAAGCCACTTCAGTATTCTTGCCTGGAGAATCCCATGGAGAGAGGAGCCTGGTGGGCTACAGTCCATGAGGTCACAAAAGAGTCAAACACAGCTGAAATGACTTAGCACCAGGCTCACCACCTTCTAGAATATTTATCTTCTTAAAACTACTCAATTCCCCACAGCAAAGTCTATTAAGTCATAGTCAATCCTGGGTGGCACAATTAAGATAATAATGTATCCATCCAGAAATTCATTCAGGAGTTTTAAGAGTTGTATTTTTCTTTGATTCTTTTTAGTTTGGGCTACAGAAAACACAGCCAGTAAAATCATAACTTCTTTTGGATAAGGGTCAGGAGCATAGAATTCTTGATGTTTTTAGGAAAACCAGGTAGGTCTCTGTGCACCGACTCCCTCACCTCCAGGGGGACCATGGGTTAGGCTGTGGTAAGGGGTACTGCGCATCTCAGAAAATCCCCCTAGAGGAATTTTATCAAGATGGCAAGTCAGAAAACTTCCTCTGGCCATAGTCTCTCCTCCATATCTTTATCTGGGCTGATCTCTTTTCCCAAGTACAGATCTCCCAGTTTTAGGAGATGCGGATTATTTGAACAGAGACAGATGAGGGTGAAATGCAATTCACAGAACTGTCTCCTTGTTTAACTTTAGACAAAGTAAAGTGAAGTGAAAGTCGCTCAGTTGTGTCTGACTCTTTGCGACCCCATGGACTACACAGTCCATGGAATTCTCCAGGCCAGAATACTGGAATGGGTAGCCTTTCCCTTCTCCAGGGGATCTTCCCAACCTGGGGATCAAACCCAGGTCTCCCTCATTGCAGGCGGATTCTTTACCAGTTGAGCCACAAAGGGGAATAAAAAAAGAGTCGAGCTGCCAATATTTTCTTTTGGCAGGGGTTTGTTTATTTGTTTGTTTGTTTGTTTGACTGTTTGGGGCAAGATGAATTGAGAATCTTGATCAAGACAACGCGCCAGGCTCTAAATCTAATCAAAATAAATCTTTTCCAAGCATTTACTATACGAATCACTAGGAGAGCCATCTGAAGTCGTTGAACACATGGGCTTACATGTAAGGTACCCAGAGTTGACAGAAAAAGCTGTTGGAGGAGAGAGACATATCTGTGAGCTTATCTTTTGGTCATAATAGAGATGGAACTTGGAGCTAGAGGCTGAAGGGTAGGGACATTTCAGACAGGAGGACGATCTGAAGGATAGAATCCTGATATACAGGATGAGGGTAAATGGAGTGTGGCCAAGTAATGGTCAGACCCCTCTGATTCAAATTGAGACTTATTTCAAAGTGAAAAAAGGAGTGAGAATGGGAAAGGAAAAGGTATAGAGGGCCAAGTTGTAGAGCACCTTGGATGCCAGACAAATGAGTTTGAATGTGATTCTTGGAATGTCAAGGCCTACTGAAAGGCCCTGGATCAGCAGAGCAACATCAGAGAATGGCACTTTAGGAAGATTAATTTGGTACTGATGTGCAGAACAGATCAGAGTGGGTAAAACTGGTGGCAGAGAGGCAAGTGATTAGCTTATTATGACCATGATATAATGAAGGTCACACAAGAGAAATGAAACTGAAGGAGACTGAGGGGAAAAAACGGAGTGATGAGATGTGGGGAGCAGCTGAAGTAGGGGAGAAAGAAAAACAGAGGTTTTGACTCAGGGTGGTGGGAGTTCTCTCAATTGAATGAAAATTTGAAACAGAGGCAGGGAAGACTGTGGGGAAAAGGATGAATTATTTCAAAGAAGTTGGCATCCACTTAGAAATGTTCAGCAGACAATTGGACATATGGGACTGAATTAGGGTCAGAAGCCAGGGCTGGAACTAATGGCATGAGACTCATCAGAACACCAGTAATACTAAAGCTGTGAAAATTGACTGGCATCTTTGGGACAGAGAACACAAAGCTCATAGAGACAGAGAGAGCCCTGAGTGATGCCCTCTGTGCTGGGGTGGAGGTGGGGGGAGGCACTAGGGAAGGATCTAGTGAGGGAGACAAAGAAGTGCTCAGAGAGGCAAGCAACATGTTTGGAAAATGTCACAGACTTCTAGGAAATAGAACTTAAAGGAAGGGGTGGTCTTGGTGATTTTATAATTATATCTCTGCACTATGTACCTTGAACTTCAGAAATAGCTCGCTTTAATGTTTGAATTAGGGACTTTGTGCTCAATTACAACCCTACCCTGGATTTTCTTCATCACGTTAATCATTTCCTTCCTGACTTCCTTCTCTAGTGGAGCAATGTGTGCTTTGTGAAGCTAATTTAACTTTAGAAATCAATGTCAGTTGATCTTTTTTTTTTCTAATGGCACAATAAGAAGGTACCAGGTCATACTGTCAACAAATATTTGCCAAGCAACCTCCTAAGGGAAAAACCTCACATTAGAATCTGAACAAACATCTTATTCACTTATATTCTCTATTTGAATTAAAAAGGTAAGCATTACAAATGTTTAAGTAAATCAAATGCATGTTGGGGTAAAAAAAAAAAACCCTTAAATCTAACATATGGAGCTAATGGTGCCACGTTGATTGTTTTTATAAGCACAAGAGCCTTTTAAAGCTGAGCACTCTGGCTATGCCCATTAGGTTACATGGTCCCCTCAGACTTTGTTGTATGACAGCTGGTCCCTTACTGCCTTAGAGGGTAAGGAGAAATACGATGTGTGCCATTTGCTTTGTCTCAGTGTTTCTAAAAGGTTCCCATTCCACTCGGTCTTTCTTTTAGTGGTAATATTCTTCAAGGTTCTCAAATATTGAAGGTCTGGTGTAAATAGATTTTCTTTCAACTTTTAAACAAGTCAGATCCATTACTCAAAATGGAAGGGAGTATACAATTAAGACTTGGACACTGGCATTACTCTTGTAAAGTTTTTAAAGGATCATGTTGGCTAGACGACCAAATTTTTGACACAAAGTATATGCATTGTGGCTAAAGACTAGGACAAATCCAGTATCAGGACACTGAGAGTGTCAGGTGCATGCTAATGGCAGAGACTCAGGGTGACGCTTTTTAATGGCAAGGCTGATATGTTACTTTAACAAAAACCCATATCAAGGATCAATGGCCTCTACCACATGGGGAAAAAATGAGAAATTTCAAACATGTTCGAATTTTACACGTGCTGCTAGTTGTGCAGGAGAGCCTGGCACTAAAATGTACTTTTTAAGTGGAGGCTTTACAAATGTTTGCTGCCGTGATTGCTTATATGAACTTTGGCAGGTAGTTTGACCTACTTATTGGATCAATTTGGTCACTAGTTCACAAACACTCATCTATAGATGAGATGTGTCAGAATCACTCAGCAATTATTCCAAAAAAAAGGATTCCTGGGCCCAGTTTCCAAATACTATGATTCAGTCCATTTGGGGAATGTCTAGTGTGTTTGTATTCAATGTCTACCTTTGTTAGTGCTGCCGGTGATTCTGATCAGTAGCTTTGAGGGAACTCAGTTCTTTCTAGATGTTTCATTCTATGAATGGGAGAAATGCTGTGAGGTAAAAGAGGCTATGACCCAAGATGAGCTTGCATTCTCCATCTGCTAAGTATAGGCATTAAGGCACTCAATCTCTGCTAAATGAGGAAATGATGGTCATTCTCTAGCGGGTTATTTATGACCTTGTAAATCTTGGCCTTGAACTATTGCAAGTGTACAGATCACAGGGGAGAACATTATCATCTTTATCTACGATGCCTTTACTTCAGGAGCATTTGGAGTATTTGATGTTTTCTTTTTTCTTAACATGTGTTGGAAGAAGAGATACTAGGAACATAGAGACACACCCAAGACATGTAAGTCAAGACAGAAACCAGGTTTCCTGCTCCCTAGTCTATTTCTTATGAAATACATAATCACAGGATAGAATTGTCTCCCATGTTGCTATATTAGATCATTTTAATATTTTTTTAAGGATTTTCTTGATATGGACCAGTTTTAAAGTCTTTATTGAATTTGTTAGAATATTGCTTGTTTTATGTTTTGGTTTTTTGGAAGGTAGCATGTGGGATCTTAGCTCCCCAATCAGGAATCTAACCTGCACCCTCCGCCTTGGAAGGCAAAGTCCCAACCACTGGGCTACCAGGGAAGTCCCCAGATCATTTTAATATTAAAAGGGAGAAAGCAATGGTTACCCTCACAAAATAACACTGCCAGGACCTCCTCCCCATCTCCTAAAAAGCAGTGAAGATCACAGACAACATCCCACAGAACATCCCTGTAACACAAAACTATCACATTTCAAAAATAAGCACACATACATTCTCTGCTGCTGCTGCAAAGTCGCTTCAGTCGTCTCCGACTGTGTGACGCCGAGACGGCAGCCCACCAGGCTTCCCCATCCCAGGGGTTATCCAGGCAAGAACACTGGAGTGGGTTGCCATTTCCGTCTCCAATGCATGAAAGTGAAAAGTGAAAGTGAAGTTGCTCAGTCATGTCCGACCCTTAGCAACCCCATGGACTGCAGCCCACCAGGCTCCTCTGTCCATGGGATTTTGCAGACAAGAGTACTGGAGTGGGGTGCCATTGCCTTGTCCCTATACATTCTCTACAACTTCCTATTTTCATTCAACAATACATCATGCACATTCCTCTGCCAATAATGCATTCTTTATAGGAGCTTCATAGTATTTTACAGTATAGACAAATGTATGATGATTTTTCCAATATTTCCCTCGTTGATCGACTTTGTCTTCAGGTTTTTAAAAAATTCTCTATATACAGCACTGCAATAAACACTGTAATATGCTAGTTCTTTTGACAGGTATTTTTCTAATGAATGGGATTAAAACGCAGGACACTCTGGTCCTTTCCCAAGTCCTCTGCCTGCCTTTTTTCTGTGAAAATACTTTAGCCAAAGAATAAATTTAATCAGAGAAGTGAAAAAAAAATGCAGAAGGAAAGGAGACAAACAGGACAAAATGGTAGTACTTTTTTAGTCAGCAAGCAAAGTCAAGGACCTTCAGTTCCTTCTCAAGGGCTATAGATAATATTCTGAGCCATATCCTGTGGGCTGACTTACGGATACTGAAACCAGGTGGAAGAAGTTAACTATTTGATGACCAGACTGCCGCCATGACATAAGCGGTCACAATTTCAAGAACTGGCCTCAAGGAAATGGGAACAAAGCCAGGTCTGGAACTGAAGATTAACTGTACTTAAAACAATCAAGATGACGCCGGTCAGACCAATTTCAAGATGACTGTCAGAGCTGACTGTGCTATTTCTATGTGTAGCTCTCTCTCATCCTATAAAAGCTCTTGCCCATTGGTTGGAGGGATGTGGGGGGAGCCCATCCTCCCCCTCACTCCCCCACCCCCAAGCCCCTGGTTCCTGGCATCTCCAAAATAAAGCAAACATTCCTTTCCTCTTTATTGGCTTTGAGAAGCGAGCAGCAGGGCTCCTGCTTTCAGGTGGTGCTGTGCTGGGTGCAAAGACTGTAACTCTTACTAAATTCTGTTGTATTATTTTCTAAGGAACGTGCAGAACTTCACATTTCCACCTCCACTGTACAAGAGTTCCTGCTTCTTCCACATCTTTACCAGCACTGAGCACTTTCAATCTTTTGTTGTTGTTCATTCACTCAGGCGTGTCTGACTCTTAGTGACCCCATGGACTGCAGCACACCAGGCTTCCTGTCCTTTACTATCTCCTGGAATTTGCTCACTCATGTCCATTAAGTCAAAAATTTTGCTACTCTTATAATATATATGCAAAATGCCATTTAATTGCTTTCCTCTGCATTTCCCTGCAATTGAAATGCAACTTTTCCTGTGTATCGGCTCTTTGCATGTCCGCTTCTGTGAATGGCTATTAGGATAAAACAAAGTTATCCTCTTTCTCACGTAATGTAAAAGAAAAAAATCCATATAGAATAAAGGCTTAAAGAAAAAAATTGCCAAATCAGAAGAAAAAAATATCCTAGAACAAGTGTATAACTTTGAGCAGAAGAGATAGTTGACACTTTAAATAGGAGAAATCTAAAAGCCACAATGGAGGAAAAATTGAAGGTAGGTTTGAATTTATAAGCATTAAAAGTATGTATATTGATTTTTGCCTTACAGAAAAAGTTGAAAGACAAATGATAATCAGTTAAAAAAAAAAAAGCATGTGTTATTTATAGGTTACAAAGGATTAATATCCCTAATACATGAGACTCTTGGAAATTGATGCCAAAAAGGAAAAAGAAAAAGAAGCAATAGAAAAATGAGCAAAAGATACATATCCAGTGATATTTTCACTCACACACCACATGTATTTAAAATGTAGACAAAATGTGTGTTTCTATCTGAATATTGAATCCAAGGCTCATCTCCTCCAACGTGACCTTCTCACATTCGCATTCATTGCCTGCCTGCAGGGCCTCTTGGCATTTGGGTCCAATTCCTCGTGTGCTGTGTTGCCTTTAGGAAACCTCACCTACCTACTAAATCACATCTGAATTTTCCTTTTGACATTTCCCTCCAACCTCTCCTTTTAACTCTGCAGCCAACTCACAGTAACTCAATTGCCTCTTGAGGCCAAGAGGGAGTATTCAGAAAGCTCTATATGCAAAGCGAAAGGCTCCCCACATTTCATGATTTCAGGTGTATCCTACAATGGAAGGACCATGGCCAGTTCCAGAGTTTAGAAACTGAGACACAGACATGAAGAACATACTTGTGGGCATGGGGTAGGGGCGGGGGAGAGGGTGGAACAAATTGAGAGCGCAGCACCTACATATACGTACATTACCATGTGTGAAACAGATAGCTAGTGGGAAGCTGCCGTATAGCACAGGTTGCTCAGCTCAGTGCTCTGTGATGACCTAGAGGGGTGGGATGCAGAGGAGGGATGAAACGGAGGCTCTAGAGGGAGGGGATTTATGTATGTGCTGTGCTGTGCTTAGTTGCTCAGTCGTGTCTGACTCTTTGCAACTCCATGGACTGCAGCCTGCCAGGCTCCTCTGTCTATGAGGATTCTCCAGGTAAGAATACTGGAGTGGGGTGCCATACTTAACATCCGATTCAGGCTTCCCAGGTAGCTCAGTGGTAAAGAATCTGCTGCTAATGCAAGAGACTCAGAAGACACAGGTTTGATCCCTGGGATCAGGAAGATTCCCTGGGAGAAGGAAATGGTTCCTTTCTCCCTAGATGAGAGCACATCTCTCACCAGCTCTCCTCTGCTACAATCACCACTCCCAGTAAACTCACCTTTCAAAGCCCTGCCACACACAACATCCTTTGAAAGCCCTCTCTGGTCTTATACTCAACCCCTAAGTTTTAGCTGTCAGTCCCCTCTGAATTGTTTGTACCTTGTACTGTTTTTGCCTTGTAACTTTAACTGTATTTGTAATTAACATTTGTCATGACAACCGGAGTATTAACTCAGCAAAAGGAAAGACACACCTACTTTGTGGGATGCTCAGCACAGTAGTAGGTACAGAGCTGATAATCAAAAAATATTTGCTGAACGAATAAATGAAAATCATAGTATCTTGTCTATTTACATTATATCTGTTGTAAGCACCTATAATGATTGTTTGTTCACTTGTGCATTGCCCACTTCCCTCATGAAAATATGGTCTTCACCAGAATCAGGGCTTTGCCTGCCTTGTTCGTAGCCCCTGATACTCCTAATATCTGGAACAACTTGGGACATGAAAGTGAAAGTTTTAGTTGCTCAGTTGTGTCCGACTCCATGGGCTGTAGCTTGCCAGGCTCCTCTGTCCATGGAATATTCCAGGCAACAATACTGGAGTGGGTAGCCATTTCCTTCTCCAAGGAATCTTCCTTACCCAGGGATTGAACCTGGGTCTCCCACATTGCAGGCGGATTCTTTATCATCTGCACCATCAGGGAAGCCCAGCTTGGGATAGAAAGGTGCTCATTGAGAGTATGATGAATGAACGAACATAGGTCCTAGTATATGGTATTGTGGGCTAACTTAATGGAACTTTGAGATTATCCTCATCTCCATTTTCAAACCTCTAGGATTAAATATTGTGAATGCTCCCAGTCTCTCTATATTTTTAAGTCATTTATATGTAACACTTGATGAACCAATCACTATATTATATACTTTATAACACATACAAAAATAGACATTATAGTAAGGATGAGATCAAATAAGTGCTAGATTTTGGGGGGTATCCTACTCTGAAGACCTATTTTTCTGGATGACATGAGTCACCCACAGTTAAACTGCTTACAGTTACAAAGTTAGCTGCAATTTTTTTCAATATTCTTTAACCAAAAGCCTGTTTTAAGACAGAATTCTTTAAAAAAAATTTTTTTTTATGTGGACCTTTATTGAATTTGTTACAATATTTCTTCTTTTTTTTTTACATTTTAGTTTTTTGACTTCAAAGCAGGTGGGATCTTAGCTCCCCAGCCAGGGATTGAACCCTCACTCCCTGCACTGGAAGGCGAAGTCCCAATCACTGGACTGCCAGGAAAGTCCAGAGATAACATTCTTTTTAATCAAAGTTCTAGAATGCATGAGAGTGAAGAGACTAAGAAAAATTATTTGCAAGTGATTGAAACATGATTTTTATTCAGAAGTTATTTTCTTGTAGTTGTGAGGTTGAGGTTATTGGTTAGGGAGCCAATCAAGCGTCCATAGATTATAGGTGATGTGTACCCCAAAAGTGAGAACTTCAAAGTACTAAAAAGTTAGATAAAAATTAAGGATGAGGGCTTTTATCAGGCGACAGTGTAGTAGTAAAAAAATTTATGCAGACACTTTCCTCCCAATCCATGCCCCACAGAGGCAAGAATGAAATAGTCTTTAATCCTCTTCAGTGAGTCAGAAGACATTCAGCTTGGTCTGGGTTTTGATGATCACTGTTACGGCAGCTTTATGGTGTGGGAAATTGCTAGCAAATATTTTTCCTGAATTTTTTCTCAAAGTATAACGGGTGAGCTCAGGCTGGGAAAAATATATGTCCTGGGGGATGTATGTAAAAATATAATGGATTCTCCCTTCAGTCACTTCAAATGCCTTTTGCTGACCCATTGTATTAACTTTTAAATAAAAATCTAAATATGGATTTAAATGGACTGTGGTGTTGAGACCACTGCAGAATTTCTCTTTGAAAACTCATCTACTTAAACACACATATCAGCATGATGCTGGCTGTTTCTGGCATTATCCTAAACTGAAAAGCCTTAAGCCCTGCCTCTGTGTTTCAGTCTTTCCAGCATCTGCATGATGTGCAGCTTGCGCCAGTTAATGCTTCATTGAATACCTGACAATCTCATTTTCGTTCAGAAATAATAATAAAAAAATGCTTGTTTTACTTCTCAGTCGTTAGTTTGGCTCTGAGTGGTATATACTAAACTTACTGACTTCTGATTCTTCTTTGCAATGCTTCTAGAACAGTTTTGGCATAAGGCACCACAGAAGCCAAAATCCTTGCTAGAGGGTTGATTTTTTTTGTGGGGTGGGGGAGGGAATTTACACATGTTTAAAATTACTTTTTCTCTGAATATAAAAGTCACTCATCCTTCATGTAGAATCAGTAAATAGAGGGGAGGGAAGAAGAAAATCACTTAAAATGCTTTCACTTGGTCATAATAATCACAATATTTTGGAGCATTTTCCCCCAGATACAGTTAACATACGAAATCATAATTAAACCTGAGCTGTTAATTCAGTTCCATATCCTGTTTTCTCCCCATTTCATATTGCACATCAAGATTTATTTGTAGATGTTTACAATGGGTACAAAAGACAGAACAGACACGTGGACATGGGGAGGGAAGGGAGGGTGGCATGAACCGAGAGTAGCATTGACATATATACACTCACATAGCTAGTGGGAAGCTGCTGTGTAGTGCAGCGAGCTCAGCTGGATGCTCTGTGATGACCTACAGAAGTGGGAAGGAGGCTCAAGAGGGAGGGTATATATGTACACATGTGGGTGATTCACTTTGCTGCACAGCAGAAACTAACAACATTATAAAGCAATTATACTCCAATTAAAAAAAAATTCCATCACATGCACTGTAATAAGCCTTTCTCTCATTGTTGAGCATATAGGTAGTTTCCTTGTTGTCATTGTTTAGTCACTAAGTCGTGCCCGACTCTTTGCGACACCATGGACTGCAGCCCGCCAAGCTCCTCTGTCTGTGGGATTTTCCAGGCAAGGATATTGGAGTGGGTTGCCATTTCCTCCTCCAGGGAATATTCCTGACCCAGGGATCGAATCTCCATCTCTTGCGTTGACAGGCGGATTCTTTACCACTGAGCCACCTAGGAAGCCCCAGGTAGCTTCCTAGGTTTTGATCAAGTAAATTGGTGAGGAACATCTTTCCATACACTAAATCTTTGCCCATATTTCAGAAAATCCCATTAAGAAGTCTTCTTAGAAATGAAACCCTTGAGGACACCAACGTTGCAATAGAGTAAATGAATTGAGTATACATGTGCTAGGCTCTGTCATAAGCACTTTGCATAGTTAAGATAATTCAGTATCAGTTCAATTCTGCAGATGGGGAAACTGAGACACAGAAAAGTTAAGTAACTCCTTCTAAGGACACTTAGCTAGAAAGCAGAGAAGCTGGGATGTGAACCCAGGCTGTCTAAGGATGGGGCTGGTGCTTCTATTCTTTACGCTGTGCAGACTCTCTAATCACTTATGTAAACATGATTTTAACAGGTCACAAACTCTTAAGTCAGGAAGGAACTGACCTACCAATTGAACCCTCAGACATTACAGAAAGCAAGGCTCTGGAAGATTACATAACTTATTAAAGTCACACAGACAGCTAGCAGCAGATCTAGAACTTATATCTTCTGACTCCTCATTCTGTGGTCCAAAAACTTGCTCTACAAAGCATGGCCTGCAAACCATAGCATCAGCTGTGCCTGAGAGTCAGCTACAAATGCAGTCTCAGGCCCTACCCCAGCCCTCAAGAAAATTCACTTTGTTAATGAGTTCTCCTGGTGATCTATTTTCAACACTAGACTTTCGGAAGTCTGGCAATGCATCTGCAAACTTGATAGATCTTGTTTCAAGGAAAATCTGGATATAAGTTGCTAGTATTTCCATAGCATGAAAACAAAATCCTCATTTTTCAGTTAGTTAAAGATCTGATGGTAAAGAATCTGCCTGCAATGCAGGAGACACGTGTTCACCTCCTGGGTTGGGAAGATCCTTGGAGAAGAGAATGGGAACCACTCCAGTATTCTTGCCCAGAGAATTCCAGGAAGGAGGCTGGGGGGCTACAGTCTAATGGGTTGCAGAGAGTCAGACATGACTGAGTGACTAATATTTTCATTTCAAAGCTTATATTAGGTTGAACCACATGAAATTGCTCTTATTTTAGATAATATATCTAATAATAATAAATCCTACAGGTACCTGTGGCTGTGAAGACTGGTCTTGAGGAAGAACAACAAGATTCTTTCCTCCCAAAGTGTACACAATTAGGAAGAATGAACAATTAAACAGACAATTATAATTCAAAATGATAAGTGCTACCAAAGAGCATTCCAAGAGCTCAGGAGGAAGTTAAGCGATGTCCTGAAAGATAAATGCTATGAAAGAAAACAATTATTTCCTTCTATTAGTGACAAGAAAGATGGGCTTGCAAGCTTTATCTAAATTATTAAGTGGGTATCCCCATAAGTTGTCAGATTCTGATAAAACAAATAGGTGAGGAATATAAGGTATTTTACAAAATACAGATGATGTGAATTACTGCTTAAACTGTGAAAGCAAGATGCTTGTGTTGTTCTTAACGATGACAGTAGGTAAAGAAAGTTACAGGTCTCATGGCTTAGGGCGTGCTATTCTCATGGGTTCCAATTTGGCCATTTCTATTTTTTGAAGTTAATGGATATTTTTAGTTGGATGAAATGAACTGGCTGCCCAAAGATTCTCTGGAGTAACTAATACTTGAAAGATACAATATGCTCACCAGAAGTGATGCATAACTTTTAAATAAATTGTACAGTATATGTCAGAATACAAAACCTTTGTTAAATACCTACCATAAATTTTTTCTGTTCTCAGTAAATCACTCCTTTAAGTATCTGCAATTGACTTTTACACAAATGAGCTTGGGTCATCATGTTGATTTTGCATTGTTCCACTGGTTGGTTTAGAAGGCTTAATTTGAGGGGAGGGAATTAACTGAATGTTTGAATTGGTAATATTCCATTTTACCATTTCGTCTAACTTTTTCTTATTGATTGCTTTCCTAGAAAGAACTTAGGTATCAATAGCTGGGTCCACGGTGCGCTGTTCAACCTGTAGTTAAGTACTCTCTCTATAAGTTGTATTAAAGGAAAAACCAAATGCTTTTTTACCTGTAAAAAGGAAGCCAACATGGTGGCAAGTCCTTTGGCATTTCAGATCATATGTTTTCTTGAAAAACTATGTATTAGTTTCAAAACTTCAGAGTAAATTCTCTAATCTTAAGCTCCCCCCACCTACCGCCTTCTATTCTTGAGCTGGTTCTCCTTTCTCCCCTTTTCTCCCCACAACTCCTTACTTCAAGCCTTTCTAAGAAGCTAAGCCTCTGTCACAAGGGCCAGCTGCTTTCACACAGTTTCCATCTGGATATTTACAGATTTTACTAAACTTGACTGCTGCCCTGGGAAATGTGCTGAGCTCCAAGCAGAAAGTGTTGTACATCTCAGGACACTTTGAACCACACAGCACTCTATTTGATCAATTCTATCTGTTGAATTTTTTATTGTGATCTTTTTTAAAGAAAGCCTGCCTCTGGTCTCCAGGGCCATTCTGTTTCTATGGTATTTGGAATTTATTATATATGGCGATCTAAATAGGGGAATGGAATATAGGAAATACCAGCAGACATATTCTTATTGCATCAAGACACCCAAAGAGTTAGAAAAAGATGAGCTAAAGGGAAGAACATGGACAATAAAGCTCTGAGAGATCATGTGGATGTACAAGTAGATAGGGTAGGGGGTCCCCAGAGAAAGAGTATCAGGCATGACTTTCTTGACATAAGAGAAGCCATTTTTGGCATTTTGTGATCTAAGCCAGGCTACAATGTTTGCCCTTGAACAGGTCTCGGTAATTAGTGATCTTAAGGGAACAAAGCTTCCCTGGTGGCTCAGATGGTAAAGAATCTGCCTGCAACGCAGGAGACCCAGGTTTGATCTCTGAGTCAGGAAGATCCTCTAAAGGAGGGCACGGCAACTCACTCCAGTATTCTTGCCTGGAGAATCCCATGGACAGAGGAACCTGGTGGGCTACAGTCAAAATAATGCAGGAACAGATTGGCTGTCATTAGGTAAGCAAAGTAACAATAGCAAAGATAATAAATCAGTTGTAAAGACTGCCAGCTCAAACACATTCTTGAGCTATTTTGCAGAATTCAATCCTGCTTGACCCTTCAACCACCAGCTCCATTGGAAACTAACAGATGATCATGTTGACCTTATCTGATCCTTGTGACTTCTTTCAGCTAAAGCCTGGACTCTGTTAGTCTTTGCCCTAATTCTAGGCTGAATTCTCCTCTGCTCAATTCCTTTTATGGATATGCATATACTGCCCAAATCCCTTCATGAATATGCATGTAACCTTCAGACTTCCCTGATGGATCAGATGGTAAAAGAACCTGCCGGCAATGCAGGAGACCCGGGTTCCATTTTTGGGTTGGGAAGATCCTCTGGAGAAGGGAATGGCTACCCACTCTAGTATTCTTAATTGGAGAATTCCATGAACTGAGGAGCCTGGTAGGTTACAGTCCATGGGGCCGCAAAGAGTCGGACATGACTGAGCAACTAACACACCCATTCTTAGCTTAAAACTTCTCCAATTTTGCTGTTCAGGGAGATATTGCTTTGGGAAAGGTCCCTTGTGTTCTTTTTACTTGCTGCAAGTAATAAATCCTTCCTTCTCCTGATCGTTGCTTGGTTGTGTCTTTTGACTCAACAACCCCCAAAAAGAGGTGAACCCAGTTTTGGGGTAATGGAAGTTCCCTGATTCATCAAAATTATTCAGAGACCTAGGGAAGATATTAAACTCAACATGAATCAATGAGTAAGGAGCAATCTATAATCTCAAATGCATCCATATGTATTTCTTAAAACAGGTCCCCCACCTCCGGGATCTAATGTTTGGTGATGTGGCACTGATATAATAATAATAGAAATAAAGTGCACAATACATGCAATGTGTTTCAATCATCCTGAAACTATCCCCTCTTCCACCCAGCACCAGTCCTTAGAAAAACTGTCTCCCACAAAATCAGTCCCTGGTGCCAAAAAGTTGTGGACCACTGCCTTAGAAGATAGAACAATAACAAGAAGGCAAGGATCACTTCTCTAAATTTGGTAAAAAGGCAATGGTGAATAGTTATGTTGACCAGCTGGTGACCATTCTGATACTTGCAGGAAACAACAGCTTTGCCTCCAATCTCCCCTGCCATCCCACCCCAGGAGTCAGAATGCTTTTCAAAGCATTTTAGGAGGCTGTAAAACATCCAAGACCAAATTTGGGAAATTGTGTGAGTGATACCCAAGACACAGTGAGCAGGGAGGAATATCGCACCTCCCTGACAAGAGGCGGGTGCACCAAGGCACATACAGGTGTCCCCAAGCAATCTCACATTGCTCCTGCAGTCATAGGTGCCAAATGGTCTCTTTCTCACTACCTTGATTGATGAAACATAGTCTGGCAAAACTGCTGGCAGATGTCAGCACTCTGATTCCTGGTTTATTAGTTTCCTTCTTTGTCCCCCTTCTCTTCCTCCCTTCACTCCTTTCCATCCATCTAAACTTTGACTGAATTTTGTTGTTATTAAGTCATGTTCAACTCTTTTGTGATCCCATGGACTGCAGCCCCGCACGCTCCTTTGTCCATGCGATTTTCTAGACAAGAATACTGGCTGCTGCTGCTGTCACTTCAGTCGTGTCCAACTCTGTGCGACCCCATAGACGGCAGTCCACCAGGCTCCCCCGTCCCTGGGATTCTCTAGGCAAGAACACTGGAGTGGGTTGCCATTTCCTTCTCCAGTGCATGAAAGTGAAAAGTGAAAGTGAAGTTGCTCAGTCGTGTCCGACTCTTAGCAACCCCATGGACTGCAGCCCACCAGGCTCCTCCGTCCATGGGATTTTCCAGGCAAGTGTACTGGAGTGGGGTGCCGTTGCCTTCTCCAGGGATCATCCTGACCCAGGGATTGAACCCCAGTCTCCTGCATTGGCAGGCAGATTCTCTACCACAGAGCCACCAGGGAAGCCCTTTACTGAACATGCCAAACACTATTTGGGGACTAAGAATACAGATAAGGATAAGATGTAGCATCTTACTTTTAATTTGCTTATAACTGAGAAGGAAAGACGGGATGTCCCTGTGGTAAATGGGGATGGCTATAAATGACAGAGCGAGTCTCTGTAATCTCAGAGCAGAGAGCCATCGCAGATGGCTGCCAGGGAGCTCTTGCTGGAGGAGCTGTGTCTGAAAGTCTCTTGGAGGGCAGGTGGGCAGGCATGGGGGAAGGAGGCCCCCCCCCACCAGAAATATACCCCACCTAGACAAAGGTGTGGAGGAAGAGAGGTGGTAGTGATGGAGATGGTTCACAGTTTCAAGATGAAATAGAGGTCTACCAGCAGGGCAACAGCAAAGAGCAACTATTTCCTCAAAGGTTCAATTCTAGCCATGTCACTTGGGTGCTGGCTCTCACATGGTTCTCTAACTTTAGCTTATATCACCTCCCTACAGCCCAGATTGCTAGGCTATCCCCCACCCCCTCAGAGTTCCTCACAGTGGTGTTGTTGGGGGGCTGCACATTACATTTCTATCAAATTCCCAGGTGATGCTAATGCTGCCGGTCCAAGAACCATGATCCCTGCACAGGGACCAGTCAAACAGGCTCCCACCCCACTTTACTGTCTCCCATGGGGCAATGTCTACCCTCAGATATAAACGTGATTCCTGGTCTCATTCTTCTCATGACTCTCTCTACCCCTTCTCTATGCTTCATTTATCTTCAAAACCCTTATCAGAACTTAACACTATGGTTTATGACTTTTCTGTCATCTCATGAGGATATAAAGTATTGGCCACCTGATGTGAAGAGCTAACTCATTGGAAAAGACCCTGATGCTGGAAAAGATTGACAGCAGAAGAGAGTAGCAGAGGATAACATGGTTAGATAGCATCACTGACTCAGTAGATATGAATTTGAGCACACTTCCGGAGATAGTGGAGGACAGAGGAGCCTGGCATGCTACAGTCTATGAGGTCACAAAGAGTCAGACATGACTTAGCAAGTGAAAAACAACAACATGAAGATATAAACTCCATGAGAGCCTATTTCATTCACTCGAGTCTCAGGCAGTGCTGTATTCTGAACACCTAAACTCCTGTATTCCTAGTACTTCAGACAGTGTTGGCACACAGTAGCACTCAGGAAATAGCGCTGACTGAATGAATGAGGCATTGTCTGACGAGAGCCAGAGAGGGGACCTTGTGTAGTCTGAGGTAGAAACACTGGAAGCGAAGATGACTCAAGATAGAAGCCACATTGCCTTGATCTTGAAGGGAAAAGATACATTTCTTTGCTCTTGTAAGTAAAAGGCTTGGGTTTTGGAGTGGGAAGAAGAGAGGTTAGGTCGACTGGAGACTTGAGGTAATTGGAGAGTTTTTAGGGTAGCTGTTGTGGAGTGCGAACCACCTCAGCAAACTAGGCTTCTAGGGAAAAAGAGAAAGAAGAACTCCTCATTTGAGACAGAGGAAACAAGGCAGGCTACATTTCTCTCTGGAATACTGATGTGGTTTTCCTATCAGATATCATATTAAGATGCTTCCCTACCTCCCATTTGCAGTCTATTCCCTATTTCTCCTACACAGAAACCTGAACACTTGGGGAGAACTGGTCTCTCCCACATGTGTCCTCCTCCTTCTAGGTTGTAAGTCAATGGCTTAGAGTATTTTTTTTTTCTGGCAGCCAATTTCTAACTACTCCAAACACTGTGCTACACAGGCTTGTCTCAAATGTCTCAAACCTTCCATATGCTTAGTAAGTTTGATGCCAAATATATTGCTAACACATAATCATACACACATTACATATGTTCCATGGAAACATGATTGACAGACTATAAATAGGACCCCAACCATCTCATGACAAGCTTTGTAACCTCATTACATTCACAAAAATCACCAAAAGGAACTTAGTAGAAACTTAGGTGATTTCATGTATTGGGCTGATAAGAAGTGGACCATCTAAAAGGTAGATGGGGATGCGAAAGTGTGGAAAATGAGGTCCTATATGCAGTGGCTACAGTCTGTAAGTGCAAAAATAGATCAGGAGTCTCACCTGGGGATAAGATGTGTGATCTTATGAAAGTCTCATCTTTCAGTGGTTAGTAATCTCTAAGGCTGAAATGCTATCAAAATAAATGATATGTGTGTTTAAAAAAATTTAAAAAGAGCAGGAAGAGGGTGGGTTGACCTAATATACTTGAATTTTCATTTGTTTTTTTCCAGTTTAGATTATTGGATTAAAACCTAAGTACTCAAGATGCAGGGGTTACTGCTATCTCCTTTGACAATTCCTAACCTGACTTGGCTACACATTCCTAATACTGGAAAAGATTGAGGGAAGGAAAAGAAGGGGGCAGCAGGGGATGAGATGGTTGGATGGCATCATTGACTCAATGGACATGAGTTTGAGCAAACTCAGAGACAGTGAAGGCAGAGAAATCTTGCAGCGTGCTGCAGTCCATGGGGTCACAGAGAGCTGGACATGACTGAGCGACTGAACAATAACAATCTTACCTGGGGACAAGGAATGATAAGTCATCATCCATCGGTACTCTTGGTACTTGATCAGTAAATGTTGTGAAATGCGGGAGGATGGAAGTTCTGGGAAAATGGAAGAGGAGACAATGCCTCCTGTGCTCAGGTAACTGACAGGAGGAGGCAGAGAGAGGCCCATTTATTTGATTAAAGTGAAGTCGCTCAGTTGTGTCCAACTCTTTGTGACCCCATGGACTGTAGCCACCAGGCTCCTCTGTCCATAGAATTTTTCAGGCAAGAGTACTGGAGTGGGTTGCCATTCCCTTCTCCAGGGGATCTTTCCAACCCAGGGATCAAACCTGGGTCTCCCACATTGCGGGCAGATGCCTTACCATCTGAGCCACCATGGAAGCCCCATATTTATTTGATTAAGAAGATCCATTTTCAGAGGTATTTTAATGCCCCAGGAAGATAGAAGGTAATGGAAAGGTAATCAGTTTTGTAATAGCATACATCTACACAAGAGCCTTTCCAACTAATATTAAACATAATCATTTACCTAATAAATATAGTGCTTTATAATAGATTTTGATTTATAAAGCACTTTATCATTTCATTTGATGCTAGAGAAATACATAATAGTGGCAGCCTATACTTTATCCTCTCTTCCATTGCTAAATCATTTCTGCCCTCTTTCATTTTGAGCTCCAGAAGTTGCTCTCACACAAATCTCCAGAGTTAAACATGTATTCTTTCTGCTTTCAATTCCAGCTTGGTTCCTCACTAACCTAGAGGTTAGCGATTCCTGGGTCTGAAGGAAGGGACAAAGGAAGAAAGGAAATGATCCTCCTGGAGGGCAGGATGACCGGCCCTTAGAGGAGAGGCTGTCTAGCAGGAGCCTTATATAACCATGGAGGCTGGCAGCTGCTGTCAGAACTGTGGCAATGAAAGCATAAAGGAGAAATGGGGAAGATAGACCCCCATCTTTCTCTCCTTCCCCCAGTTCACCTGCTGGGAAATGGAGCTGGACACAGCTGCAGAAGCCCATCTTGCAGGTATAGAGAAAAGAAAAGGGGAGGATGGATGGGGAGATTTCTGACACTAACCTTCCTGACTGGCTTCACAGCTTCCTAACAGCTTATTTAAAGATGTATCCACACCCTTTTGTGAAACTGTGATAGATTGAGCAGGGTCCCCAGTGGCAAGATCTAGATAACACGAGGAAACCTAGGATGATCCTCAAGAAAATGATGGAGCTGGATCATGGTTCCTTTACAAACATCTCTACCAAGAGCTGGACTCTCAGTAATGCCTGGTGGTCCTTCTTAGGGTTCAACTCTTCTCTCTCAGGAACAGTTTAAATCTAAATCTCATTTTTTTTTTAATTGGAGGATAATTGCTTTATAATATTGTGTTGGTTTCTGTCGTACATCAACATGAGTCAGCCACAGGTATACATATGTTCCTCCCTCCTGAAGCCCTCTCCCATCCCCCTCCCCATCTTACCCCTCTAGGTTGTCACAGAGCACGGTGTTGAGTTCCCTGTGTCACACAGCAAATTTCCACTGTGGAGAAAAGGTAACCCTCTTGCACTGCTGGTGGGAATGTAAATTGACAGCCACTATGGAGAACAGTATGAAGATTCCTTAAAATCTAGGATTAGAACTACCATATGACCCAACAATCCCACTACTGGGTATATACCCTGCTGCTGCTGCTGTTGCTAAGTCGCTTCAGTCGTATCTGACTCTGTGCAACCCTATAGATGGCAGCCTACCAGGCTCCTCCGTCCATGGGATTTTCCAGGCAAGAGTACTGGAGTGGGTTGCCATTGCCTTCTCCAGTATATACTCTGAGAAAACCATAATTGAGAGAGACGCATGTACCCTAGTGTTCATTGCAGCACTTTTTACAACAGCTAGGACATGAAAGCAATCCAGACATAAATCATCTCTCTTTTTATCAGGTTTTCTGTCTATGGTCTCTTCTAGGACTACCACCTCTCCATCTACTTTAAAGAGAAATGAGAGACCTGCTAGCATCGTGTCTTCAGAGACCCAACTCCATCCTTCTCCCTCTCCCTCTTCTTTATGTGTAGTCTTGTTTTCTCTTTTCATTCCTACCACCTGGCATAAAATATGGCCATTTCTTTCCTAAGAAGTAAAAGCAAAATAATTAAAATTCTTCAACTCTAGTCATTGACCTCTATTTCCACGCCTATCATGGATAAGCTTCTTGGAATTATGGTCTACACTCACCGCTAACTTGCTCACATCCCATTCATTCCCCAACCTACTGTGCTCTGGTTTTCACTCATTTTTCCACCAAAATCATTTGATGACAAATATGATTTCCTTAATGGACAAACCAATGGATACTATTCTGCAGTACTTGATGTGACTGACCTCTTCCTTCTTGAATCTCTTATCTTCCTCTAACATTTTGGGTTTCTTATTCTCTCTCTAGGCCTTTCTACTTGTTTCTTCTCTAGTTTCCCCCCACTGTTCTTTTCACATAATCAATACTTTCTGGGTGTTTCATTGTACATTCAAAGTTAAAATAATTCCCTACACATCCGTTACTGGAATCTATGTCGGTTTAGATCTTTCCATTGCGCTTTTAGACCCATCTATCAAACTGGGGCTTCCCTGGTGGCCCTCACAGTAAAGAATCTGCCTGCAATGCAGGAGACCCGGGTTCCTTACGTCGGTTGGGAAGATCCCTGGAGGAGGCAATGGCTACCCACTCTAGTGTTCTTGCCTGGGGAATTTCATGGACACAGGAGCCTGGTGAGCTACAGTTCATGGGGTCTTATAGGGTTGGACACACTGAGAGATTAACACTTTCACTACTTTCTCTTTCATCCAGTTGGGCACTTTATAGGAACCTCAAACCATACATATCTGAGAAAGTACTAACCTTCTCTGCTAAGTGCTCAGTCCTGCTAACCTGAGAATCACTTTATACTACTTCCTCTTGCTTCTCCCCTTTGGCTTACCCAGTTGTGAAAATCCTACCTCCTAAATACTTTTTAAATTGGTTTCCCTCCTTTTCCTTCAATTGTCACTACCAGAAGCCAGGCTCTTCTGGGTATTACCATGGTCACCATACCACCCCAGTCTTCTTGCCCCCAAATCTCTAGCCCTCAAGCGTCCCCTTCTCAAAGGGAACTTTCCTTAAGAAAATCTAAATGCCCTGCTGAAAAGTCTTCATCAGCACCCAATCACCTTTGGGAGAAAACAGCTTCATATTATGGGACATAAAGTGATTTATGACTTTGAAGCCTTTCATTTTAGCTATGCTTAATTTTCTAGACTTGACAAGTTCTCTTACCTGTAGTTCTTTGTGCATTCAATATATTCCCTGTATCTGGAAACCCTTAATCTGATTTCTACTTCTTTATGACCAAGGTCAGGGTCATGTCCTCTGAGTACCAACCATTTGAAAGAAAACTACCTTGCATATTTAATAATCCACTCAAATTTCTGTTTGTTTTTTAAGATCCATCTTGCAATCAAGAAGCTTCTTTGACCTCTCTCCACCCTTCAGTCTGGATTAAGTGACCTTCTCTTGCACTTACCCAACTCCAAGAGTTCTCTCTGAGGGCACCATGACTGCAGAGTTGGAATTGTTTGTTTTCTTGCCTGAGTCCTCATTATGCCGTGCACATGTACCGTTCTTTTATCTCTGTCATCCCAGACAAGCAGAGGGCCAGACTCTCAACAAATATTTATAGAAATGAAATGAAAATCCTCCCTCATTAAACATGTCTTAGCCTTGCCAACTCACTTTACTTCATTCCCAGCTACTCTAGGGAATAGAAAAGAGAGAGAAGTTTTCTGGATTCAAAGACTGTGTTGTCAACTGTACCAAAAAAAAAAAATGTTATGAACTTGGCTGACCTGGATTTTAGTTCCAACTCCACCACCAGCCCTGAAAATCCCTTTACCTTTTTGGAGTTCTGCTTCCTTATATATATTAAATAAAAGGATTGGGCTAAGATTTTTTTTGTTTGTTTGGTCTCCTTCAGTTCTGACACTCTAGTTTTAAAAAGATCATATACAGAATAAAAATGCACACTTTCGAATCACCTTGAAGTGTAAAATCCTGAATGTTCATTTGGATGGATTATTTCTTCAGGAGAACCAAGTGGAAGGGAGAATGGCGAGGTGGGGTGGGCATTTATTAAGTAACAAAGTGACCATTGAGGCTGATTGCTATTTATATCACAGTATGTTCTCCCATATCTGGCCATTATTTCATAGCCTCCTTTGCAGCTAAAGGGACTTACCTGATGGCTCAGTTGATAAAGAACCTGACTGCAATGCCAGAGACCCGCTGCAATACAGAAGACCCGGGTTCAATCCCTGGGTCGGGAAGATCCCCTGGAGAAGGAAATGACAAGCCACTCTGGGAAATGGCAACCCACTCCAGTATTATTGCCTAGACAGAGGAGCCTCTTGGGCTACATATATTCGATGGGGTGGCAAAGCATCAGACACAACTGAACAACTAACACACACACACACACCTTGTGACCACCATTCTCTTACATAGAGAGCCAGCTCAGCCATAAAGATGAACTACTGTGACATTCTAGGGTTCCTACAGCTAAGGGCATAAAATTGATTCTAACCAGTAGTGAGTGGTATTTGAACTTCTGGGCTGTGATTTTAAAAAGAAAGAGGAGAGACCATCCCTTTCCACTTTCCTGCAGGCTGGACCCAGAGGCTGGAAGACTCCTTCCTGACACATTTGGGAGCTGAGTGTTGAGCACAGCAGAAGCATAGCACAGACAGACCCCTGAGTCTCTGTCACCATCAGCTATACTGGTTTTGGATTTTTCACATGAGAGAGAATTAAGTTTCTTGTTTAAGCCATTGAATTTTGGGGTCTTTACTTGAGCAAAAGAGAGAAAGAAAAACAAGACAACCTAACAATATCCTTAAGAACACAGATATTAAGAAAATGTTTTACTATTTTCAAAGTATACTGAGAAAAAAGAACAAAGATGGTAATTTTGTTGAAGAAAACCAGATAGAAGTTTGTTTCAACCTTTAATAAGAAAACTAATTCTTAAGGAAATTTACTATACTACCCAGAACAAGATCCTAAAGCTTCACATGCTGCTTTATCATAAAGAAGTTAATACCCAGAAGGCAGACTGGAAAGGCATTTATTTGTCAAAGCAAATGCTAATCCTATATACCAGTTATCTACCAACTGATCACAATGAAGACTGTAAAACAAGTCATCAAAAGAGTTTTTATTTTCCGTTCAGTAATTACATTTATAAAGACAGAAAACACAATGCTTTTGTAGCCTGCACAATCTAAGCCATGAAGTTATGAAACATTAACATCCTTCACTGCTTTTCACAGGGTGGAAGTGATTAGGCTTAATGGCATTACCCAGAAGGTATCCTGGCGCCATAAAATAAAAGCTCCGTCATCAGATTGGGCTCCACTGGAAAAGCGGTCCAGAAGCACAGGAAATGCTCCTCCTCCCACTAGCTCACTGGCAGGAGGAATGCTGATCCCCACGGAGTACCATCGACCTGCCAGTTCAGGTCAGGAGTAGGGGCTGCAGCATCAATGTCCTTAAGAAGCCAAGCTGGCAGCCCCAATACACAACACAGGGCAGGGAAGAAAACTTTTGGTATAATAAACAGTCCACAAGTGGGTGCTGTACTCCATGCTAGTGCCTAAGGAAAACCAAAAATAGACTCCCACTAACCAGCGTCACGGAGAAGGCAATGGCACCCCACTCCAGTACTCTTGCCTGGGAAACCCCATGGACGGAGGAGCCTGGTAGGCTACAGCCCATGGGGTGGTGAAGAGTTAGACACGACTGAGCGACTTCACTTTCACTTTTCACCCACTGGAGAAGGAAATGGCAACCCACTCCAATATTCTTGCCTGGAGAATCCCAGGGACGAAGGAGCCTGGTGGGCTGCCATCTATGGGGTCGCACAGAGTCGGACACGACTAAAGCGACTTAGCAGCAGCAGCAACCAGCGTCAAGTGCTAAAAGGAACTTACAGAAGACACCAGAGAACCATTCCATTAATCACATGCCAACTTGTGGGGACAAAGTTTCAAAACAACCTTAGAGCCCACCATACACCTTTCCTAATGCCTAATACACCTGATGCCCCAGTCTATATCTTTCGCACACATTTAAAAATATTTTTTGATGTGGGCCATTTTTAAACTCTTTATTGAATGTTACAATATTGCTTCTGTTTTGTGTTTTGGTTTTTTGACTGCGAGTCATGTGGGAGTGTAGTTTCCCCACCAGGGGTTGACCCTGCACCTCCTACATTGGAAGGCAAAGTCTTAACTACTGGACTACAAGGGGAGTCTCTATCACACACATTTTAATCTATTATTCATGATCTGAGATGGCTCCTTCTTACTTTCGGTCCTTATTATGAGCAGGGCCTGCCTGCCTTGCTTGTTCAGGATGAGCAAGGCTGAAGCTCTCTGTTCTCTTTACAGAGGAGTTTTAGGACTGAGCAGAGTGAAATAGAGGCAGAGGAACCAGAGAGTCTGATAATAGAGGCCTTGAGAGCCTGGCAGAGAATGGATTTGATGTATTTGGCAATAGGTGGCCAAAGAAGATCTTTGAGCAAGAGAGTAACACAACACAAGTGTTATTTAGTGAGGTCATCAGTACAAGAAGGACTATAGGCAGGGAGATCAGTTAGCAGAAAGTTACCTTTATCCAGGCTGAGATAAAGACTTTGTAAACATGGCTAGTAGCTATTACAAGAGAGAGGACAAGTGGGATGTTTTTTATAGGAATGGAAGGAACTAGAGATAGACTTGCTCTTCAGGAATGAAATAAGGTAGTTGAAGACCTAGAGTAAAGCACATCAAGGAAACAGACACAGTGAAGAATAAAAGGCAGAACCCACAATTTTCCACCCAAATCAGGACCCTTCTCAGACTGAAAGAGGGGCACTGGCAGTTACCACCCCAGAACAGTATGTACAGACAGGGCCAGTCCATGGCAAGTGAGGACTCATGGTCAACCCATCTGAAAAACTTTAACCACCAACATAGACGATAACTCTCCGATTCATGAGCAACTGGATTGCTTTTACTCTAGCCCTAGGTTTCCAAAAGTTCAGAGCATTACTAGGAAGCCACCAGTGAAACTGAAGCTGCAATTCTTTGGCCACTTGATGGGAAGAGCCGACTCACTGGAAAAGACCTTGATGCTGGGAAAGATTGAAGGCAAAAGGAGAAGAGTATGGCAGAGGATGAGATGGTTAGATAGCATCACCGACTCAGTGGACATGAGTTTGAGCAAACTCTGGGAGATGGTGAAGGACAGGGGAGCCTGGTATACTGCAGTCCATGGGGTCGCAAAGAGTTGGATATGAATTAGCAACTGAACACCGCCACCACCCCCACCATCAGAAAGGTAAAAGACTTACAAGCTGCTTTGAGCAGTGGAGGGGACTAGCTAGAGAGCTAAGGTGGAAAACAAGGATGACATCCCTGAAGTCAAATCTATTCCCCCAAGTCTCTACTTCTCTGCAATATGTCACATCCCAATTTGGAGCCTCTCTGCTCACAGGATTTCAAGGACCAAATGCCTTTAAAAATGTCATTTTCTTCAATTCCTGGATCTCGATATTCCATTCCAATGGATGATTGGTGAACTTGACCAATAACTGGGTGTCTGTATGGGTGGGGATTAGAAGGGGAGGGGCAGAGATGGGAGGACGAGTGCAGCATGGACACTGGCTCATCAGAACACACCAACTGGCTAGTGGGCTGTGACCAGCCTGCCCATACCTACGCAGACCCTACACCAGCGTTCAGTCCCCCTTCGTGGCTCTGGTGGTGGAAGTCGTGCTCGCTCTACCCCAGCCCAGGTAACCAAGGCTGGGTCACCAGAAGAGGGGAGAGATTTCTCCCTCCCTCTTGGTGCATTGAGCTCTCTTATCAAGCCCACAGTAGGCTGCTCATCCCACAACACACTCAAACGCTGTGTACCTCCTAATGTTACATGTGGGGCTACTGTCTACTAAACTGCAAGCTATCAGAGGGCCTTGGCTCTTGTACTCTTGGCACAAGCAGGTGTTGGAATAATACTGAAGGCATTAAGTGCACACCCACAGCCGCTTTCTGTGCTACTTATTTTGGTAACAATCTAAAGTTCCTTTGTCTCCCATTTTTCTATCTCATATGGTCTCTGCCTGCTCTTCTAATAACAATTTGCCATCAGTGACTCATCATCATCTTAGAGAAGGCCACCAAGAGTCAACTTCCAATTTTACCCACATAATCTACTCCTTTCTTTCATCATCCTATTATCAGTTCCCTCAACACGGTGAAGTCTTCAGTTTTTCTGAAAAAAATCATTCTTTTCTATGTTGAATGGGGGGCACAGTGAGAAGTACAGTTTGTTAAGTTAGGCAGAGCTGGCTTAGAATCCCCACAGTGGGTTAATTAGCTGTGAACTTGGATTGCCCTTTTGTCCCTCACTGAACCTCTGTGAAATGAGGATACCAAAAATCTCATTAGGCTAATTGAGAAAGTAATATTTTTATTAATGTTTTATATTAAGTACTGGTAAGTATTATTAGTAAGTAGTTGACATGGTGTTAAAAAAGCTAAGTGCCAAAAACTATGCAATACTCAGGCTGTTACATGTAATCCTTATGACAACTTGGCAGGGAATATTGTCTCAGTGTCCCAGATGAAGAAACTGAGGCTCAGAGAGGTTAAGGAATTTACCTTAAGGTAACAGAGCTACTAGGAGTGGGAAAGCAAAAACTGAAAGGCAGGCAGTTGAACTTCAGGACTTACAAACATTACATGTAAAGGCAGAACTGAATAGGCAGTTCTTGGAATATCATAGCCACTTTGCTTCTACAGTATTGCCAGAATTTATTGTGTCACTGGCTTAGATCTCTCTTTTACCATCACTGAAACAAAAAAATCTACCCTAATTTCATGTCATGCAGAAGATTCTTATTTTTTGCCCTCAATATCACAGTCTAGTAAATAAACAAGTCAGCTTCCAGGAATATGAGGGGATAAGGGAAAAGGAGAGAACACAGAGCGACGTTAGCCCCAGTTGGAGTCTCATTCACTGACTGACATTTTTTTTTTAATCACCCAAATGTTTGACCTGTATCATAGCTCTTAAAATCTGCTAACAGAGTACCAATAAATGTTATTTGATGTCAAGTTATTTTCCACACTTGGCTTCATCCCTTTTCTACATATTTTTAAATCTTGCTTGTAAGTAATTTGATACAGTTACCTGAAAAGGTATTCATTTATGTCAGATTTTCCTTATAGTCTCCCTACACTTTTTTTTCCAACATGCTTAAATTTGCCATTTTTTAAGCATCTTATTATACGACCACACCACACGGCTGTTACTAGTTTAGAAAGACTAGGCTCATTAGCTGCTCTTAAAAAGCACGCTGGTCTGCCCTGTGTATCGTTTTTGTTCGTGCTTGGAGTCCTGCAAATGATGATCATATATTATCAGATTCAACCGAGACTCACAAAAAAAATGGTTTTTTCTTAAAAAACTGCAAGAAATAGTGCTGCTTCATAATTACTACCAATAATAGCCAAATAGATTACTTAAGGGACAAAAATGAGGTGGTTTAGAACAACTTTGGATGAGAAACAAAAATAATGTTCAATACCGTTCTATCGTATTGTTTCACCTGGTTCTAGCTAGACTTGCAAAAAGTATTTCCTGGGGAAGTAAAGCAACAGAATCCCAAACCTACGCAGCATTTCTGTCTTTGGTGGTGAGAGAATGACATGTACCTAATGAAGGGAAGGCAAAACCCCCCATTTTCAATGGTGAGTGTGCTCAGAGACATCTCTGGATAAAGGAGAAGCTCTCCTGTGATGGACAGGGAAGGCTCCCTTCCATGTTTCATTGTTTCATCTTTTCCTTCCAACTTCCAGACACCTCTAATTTATACATTTGGGACTAACTTATTATGGAGCAGCCAGAGAGAAAATGGCAATTACTTTCTTTGCAGAACAACAGAAAAGATAGTGCAACTTCGTCCTGAAAGATTCCAAGTTCTCTAAGAAAGGCCACCGCCTTTGGCTTCCTTTCCTCTGCTAAGTGGTGCTTAGGGAAGTGGGCACACCTGCTCTGCTAAGCAGACCTGCTCACTTACCTTTGATGAGTATCACACACTAAAGTCATTATGGACTGAGCCACAGCTGAGTGGAGGAGAGAGGTCCTATGTCACACGGGCACATCTAAATCTGATATGTGTTTATCCATTAAAGAGTCAGAGCAAACTCCTCCACACCTTAGCCGGCACCATCAGCCACTAAACACAGCTTCCATACCGAGGTCTCCAAGGGCGGTGACCACCAAGGACAATATGTAAAGCCTGGACAGTGTATGTCCAGGAGACACAAAAGCATCTCTTAGATGTAAACTCCGAATACTCCCAGAAATACCAGAGTGGAAATTTTGGGGATGTTACTATCTACAGTCTTTATCTCCACCAACACCCCTACTCCATCATCCTGCATCTCCTTAAACTGAGGGCACATTTTACAAAATTTCCTCTGTACCATATTCAGAGGGAACTCTATAGCTGTGCCCAGATTCTTCAGGAGAAAAAGAGAAACAACTCTCTTTTCCAGGGTCACACTTACAAATTCTTCTCTACATGATTCCTAGAAAGAACAACTGCTTTAAGACCAGGCCTTCATCCAGATTGATATGAAAACTTTCCTCTACTGGTCCTCACAGAGCACTCGTAGACTATTTAGAAAGATTTAATACTCTAGTTTTTCCTTCTCTGTAGAAAGGAACTGAACTAGAGGAGCTATTTAAGGTTCTCCCAACCTTAAAATGCAGGAATGCCAGCATTTCCAGATTCAGAGAACGACCCCCTGCAAATTCAAGCAAAGCACATGTTGTGTATTTCACAGTAAGCCTTCAGGATAAGACATGCGCAGTCCCACATGGTTCACACGCAGCCCCGTGCCTCCTCACCGAAGACAAACAAAGCATGCTAACCCACAGAGGGGGAAAAACGCACACAGTGTTCCCCCTCTAGGTTCTCCCTTCAGAAAAACACCCATAATTTTGCACCTGACTACATTTATTCGGCTTATTTTGAGTTGACTCATTTCCATCGCTCAGATTTGAAAATCTTTCTAATAACCACGTTGTAGGCTAACAAGCACTCAAGAGAAAATAAAAAGTCACACTCGATTCTTAAATTAATCGCTGGTGAATTTCCACCCACTGCTCTTGCATACACTCCTCAAGGGGAAGCTTTAGTTTTCAGGTCGCAGTTCATGTGGTACAACTGCATCCTTGTGGCCGAGCGAGCATACACCAAGGCAGATACTGCACACACTGGCCACAGTGATTCTAAAGACAGAATCCGAATCAACACTGGTCCACGGCTCAGGTTGGCACATCATAAAGAGTATGAGAAACTAGACGTGTGCCCAGCACATTCTCTCCAGAAAGCCTGGGACTGCATGGACATTTAAGATTAAGTGGCCAGGAAGGCATACAGATTCACACAGAGACCACAGACCAGAACAAGTGAGGCTCACTCAGGACCAAACCAGCGCCCCCTCCCCCCCCCGATCCAAGTCCAAGCCGTGCAGGGCATGAAAGGTGCTCCACTCACCCAGCATAGCTGTTGCTGTAAAGGTGACTGTGTCCTGGGCACAGGCTCTTCCAAAAGAGCAGGCAGAGAAGAAGAAAAGCTGCTGTCTGGCTCCTGGGCTTCCCGAAGAACTTCATAGCGTGAGGATGAGAGGGCTGCAAAAGTTCCTCCTGTAGTTACAGGCACCCCCTCCACACGGCACACTTCCCTGGGAGAGGGTGGGGGCGTGGGCTTGGGAGGGAGCAAAATGTGACACTTCTTTCCAGCCTCAGAGAACAAAAAAAAAAGTTGAAGCAGCTGAGGGAGGGAGGTTGCTGCTCAGACTTGGTCCTGGGATGAGAAGTAGCAGCACACACAGCCCTGCCCTGAACTGAGCTGATCCTTAACCAGGCTCCTTCCAAGGGGCCGGGCCTCCCCGGGCTGACTCACCACCGGGGTTTGCTGAGTGCTGCTTCATTTGGGTAACTCCTCTTTTATTTTCTTGTTTTGGAGGCTTTTTTTTTTTTTGCTTTCCAACAATAGGATGCTAACTTTTTACAACAACCTTCCTCCTTCCCTAGAGCTTCCCCGATGACTCAGCAGGTAAAGAATCCACCTGCAATGCAGGAGACACAGGAGATGGAAGTTCGATCCCTGGGTTGGGAACATCCCCTGGAGGAGGAAATGGCAATCCACTCCAGTATTCTTGCCTGGAAAATCCCATGAACAGAGGAGCCTGGTGGGCTAGAGTCCAAAGGGTAGCAAAGAGTCAGACACGACTAAGCACAAGTATGAGCGTGAATTGCAAAAGATTTGTTTGAGGATGAGCTAAAACACATAGGTGTAGAACATGGCAGGCTTTGTGTTTTGCTCTACCAAGGCAAATTTCTCCTTGGAGTCCACCTCCTGAAATGCACAATGAATTCAGTCTGGATGAGCTGGGGACCTCAGGTGTGGCCGGCCAGCCTGGGTCCCCGCTCCTACCTGAACCAGGTCAGGGTAGCCACTTCCTTGGGGTTCAGGGAGCCCCATGCCGATTTCACATCATCTGCAGCACTCAGGCCTGCGGCCAGTTCAAAGGTTCTCGTGGGGAACTGAAGGACTCTGGGTACTGAAGCACATTCCCCGCACATTTGGAATCACTTAGGGAGCCAGGCTATTTAAATCAATTCCGGGGGTGGGATCAAGTGTTGAAAAAGCCCCTCAGGTGAGTTGGAGTTCAGCCCCCTTGCTGGTCTAGAGCGGGCTTCTCAAATTTGGGCGTGCACACACATCACCTGGGAATCTTGTTAGTACACAGCTTCCGAGGCAGCAGGCTGGGGTTGGGGCCTGAGATTCTGCATTTCTAACAAGATTAGAACTGATGCTGGTACTGCTGGCCCTTCAGTCACACTTTGAGGAACAAGGCTTTACTTTACAATGAGTTCTGCTTTGGCTTCTCTCTCTAAAAGCTAGGGGGTGGAGGAAACCTTGAAGGAAGTTCCTTCTTGTTTTTCCCATGTTGGTGATGAAGAAGGCTTTTTTTGCATTTACTTGCTTCTACCCCCAGGGTTCCCAGGTGGTGCTAGTGGTAAAGAACCCACCTGCCAATGCAGGAGATGTAAGAAACTTGGATTCAATCACTGGATCAGGAAGATCCCCTGGAGAAGGAAATGGCAACCCATTCCAGTATTCTTGCCTGGAGAATACTATAGACAGAAGAGCCTGGTGGGCTACAATTCATGGGGTCTCAAAGAGCTGCACACGACTGAAGTGACTTAGCATAGCACACACACTTCTACCCTCATATACCAGAAAATCCATCTTTGGGGAGGATGTGCTTTGCATTAGTAAATAAGAACATGGCTATTTAGGGTGTCTCCTGCTGTTCCCCATGACCAGTTGCTGTCAAGAGCTCCTGCACCTTCTAACATGACAGCCAGAACCCCTGGTAGAAAAGAAGTCACCAAATCCTCCTCCTGGAGACTTGAACCAAACACATAGGCATTTGGAGCATAACAGCTGAAAAATGATTTTCGCCTGAGATGATTTTCTAAAGTTTTCCCCAACTTCTTTGTTGCTTTACTCTCGCTAAGTCGTGTCTGACTTTTTTGCAACACCATGGATTATAGCCCGCCAGGCTCCTCCATCCACGGGGCTTCCCCAGGAACACTGGAGTGGGTTGCCATTTCCCCTTCCAAGGGAATCTTTCTGACCCAGGGATCAAGCCCGCATCTCCTATGTCAGCAGGTGGATTTTTTACCACTGAGCCACCCGAGAAGCCCCTTTCTCCAACTACCCCAAGATTACTTTGGTTAATCTCTTCTCCATGTCCCCCTTCCTAACATCTGGTATGTCTGCTACTGTGGGGCACAGCACTTCGATTTTAAGTGTTGGTCTGCTTTTCTCAAAAGGCTGTCCTCCCCTGAATGCAGAGCTGTGTCCCTCTGTCTTTGTATGACTTCCTCTTCTCTCCTTGAGAGAACAATGTTCACCGAAGCAATGATCAACAGTGTTTGTTGAGTGAGTGCTAAGCTGAGAAGGGATTCATTCAACAAACATTTACTCTGTGGCCTCTTTACCCAGATAGAGGAAAGGCCACTGGAGCAGCCGAGAGTTGCATGGCTGCCTTTGAGAAGTGGCCGTACCCAGCCTCCTGGTTTTGTTTCCTGTTGGTTTAGGTTGTTTTCTTCTGTCTTGACTTCCTGGCCTGGTGCTTTGGTCTTTGTGAACTGGCAAGGCTGCTCTGCAAGCAAGGCTCACAGTGATATTTCCTGGGGCCTTTTTGACAAGGCCACGAAAGCCTATGCAACTGCCAGTGAGCTGTTGAAATAAGAGGTTACTGTGTAAATAAAACACTTCATCTCTTTGCATTTCGTTATGTCAGAACAATGTATAAATCTGTCATATTATATCACAACATTAAACTAGGAATGTTCAGACTCTGACTGGGGATTAAACTCATCCTCAAATCATCCTGAAGGGCTGGACCCAGAGAGCCTGCTTAGCAAATGCTCTCCAGACCCTGAGACCAAGGTAATCATTTCCTGGGCCATCAGAAATGCAAAATGCCCTGGAGACATTCTATAACCTTCCTAAAAATTTCAGATCAAAGAGAGGTTCTCAAACAATAGAAGCCCTTCCTAACAATCTCCCTCTGCCTTTCTAAAGACCAGGTAATCTGATCAGACTTCCCTTAGAGTAGATAAGCGCCCATAAAATGAGTGATAAATAGAGTCCATTTAGCAAGTGGGAGGAGAAGAGGATGGTTTTATAGATGGATTCAAAGATAAAAGTTCCGTTTTTAAGGCACTCAGAGGGAGTGAATTATTAAACCAGTTAGAGATTTGGAAATGGACAGAAGAGAAATTCTGTTTATTGGCTATGCCTTTGTCATATTTTAGTGGAAGGGTGAGTTTTATTAAAAGAAATATTATCCTGCAGAGAGGAAAAAAAGAGGAAACTACAGTAGGGAAAGGAAGACATCATTCTTGATGTGGGTTCATTCTGGTGGATGATTAGATAAATTTTAATGTCTCTTCCAGATCTGTGATTCTATGATGCTATGAGGGAAGACTTTGTGAGTCCCTTTCTTAGGATATGAGTGAGAGCCATGTAGATAGATTTTGGTAAAGACCTCGTGAGGAGAAGGTGGACGGCTGGGGTTGGGCTCATGGTACAAGCAATCCTCTCCTCACAGGTGGTTTTGTGCTTATGTCTCCACATCTTACTGACAGAGACGTTACTGCTCACCTGGTCTCTTCTACGGCTTTCTGCCGTTGTTCCAACACCCGAGGAAAGAGCTGATGTGAGGTTAGCTGCCATATGTGGTCTCAGCAATTCTGTGAGGCATGTCCTGGAGCTTCCTTTCACAACGTATCCCTAGCAATTCTCTCCCAACCCTCTTCTCCAGCACCATCTTGCCCCTACATTTTTAATCTTTCTCTTGTCAACTAGCCATCTCTCTCTCTCAGACACAATCTACTTCTCTTCTTCTGATTCCTCTTTTCCCTCCTTCTCATCCTCCTGTCGCCCTCCCTCTCCTCTCCCCTCCCCTCCCCCACATCTTCCTCCCCTCCCCACTCTCCCATTCTCCCTCCTGCTTTCCCCTTCTTCCTGAAGCCTGTCTCCAAGGTGATTATAAAGGAATAAAGTAGAGAAAACATAGACAAGAATGCTTTAGAGACTGCCATTGCAAACAATAGAGAAAGGATGTTTGCTACACCATTTGTGACATTAAGTGTTCTAATGAAAATTAAGAGAAATTTGATCTGGATGGAGCATGAGACAGAGATTAAGAACGTTTGATGAGGATAAAGTCAAAAGCAAAAATAAACAAAGGATTGAAAAACCACTCTCCAATCCATTTGCCTAGGACAGTGAAAGATGATGAAAAAAACGAAAACAAATAAGAATGGAAACTATGTAACAGTGGAATAGATTTTAAACAAAACTTTTATGAAAAAGACTAAGAGTGGGGGAGTAGAAATCTGAGCTACAACAACACTGAAGAATAAGTGATGAAATTTGTTTAAGAAGAAAAGCTGTCATGAGGAATGAGAGAAGTCAGACAGACAGCAATGCTCTACTTTCAGACATAGTAGATGCTCAAAGGTGGAGGGATGAGAATATTGTCTTAGTGCTGAAGGACAGGGGGAGAGTAAATAGAAAAATAAAGGAGCTCTGATCGAATTGGCTTGTAGAGATACTTAAGTATCCTTTCAATGTCCCTAAATTCCAAGAAAATAGGGAACTTGAACTAATACTTTCAATATGCTACAATTAAAACAAAATGTACTCTTGCAGAAACTAACTCAGAAACATTTTAAGACTCCAAGTTCATTCAATTAAGGTAAGCCTTTGGCAAATAAGATCAGTTGAATAATATTGGTATAATAAAAAAACAGCAATGTTTTTCTCTGACTTATCAATGTCAAGTACAATGTAAAAGCACATTTTTTATTCTATTTGAATATACTTTCTCTAAACTTATACAGGTGTACTGATTGGTTATAAAAAATGTCAATTTGTCTACAATTATATTGAATTATTTTGGCAGATGCTTTATTTTAATAAGAATCATGTTTTGAAGTATGTCAGCTTGAAGATAATTTCCAAGATCTTCAGGGAATTTAATAATAAAATGATAACCAATTGAAAAATGGGAAAAATCTGAGTAGACATTGCTCCAAAGCAGATATACAATAGGACAATAAGCACATGAAAAAGATGCTCAACATCATTAGTCATTAAGGAATTGCAGATCAAAACTTATGTGCCCTAAGATGGCTAGAATCAAAGACACAATAATGAATGTTGGTGAGAATGTTTAGAGAATTTGGAACCCTTAGCTACTGTAGGTCTGAATGCAAAGTAATGCAGTTGCTGAAGAAACAGTTCTGTAGTTCTTCAAAAATTAAATATAGAGTTACCCTGTGATCTAGAATTACACTCCTAGGTTCCACTCAAGAAAGATCAAAGCATATGTTCATGCCAAAACATATACATATATAGTCAAAGCGGCATTATTCATGAGAACCAAAAGGTGGAGACACCCTCTATGTCCACCAACTGATGAACAGACAAACACTAAATTTGGTATATCCATACAATGGGATATTATTTGGCCCTAAAAGGCATGAAATGCTTATACTTGCTGTAGCACAGATGAATCTTGAAAACATTATGCTAAACGACAGGAGCCAGACACAAAAAGCCACATGGATATTCTATTTACATGAAATGTCCAAAATAGGTAGAGCAAAGAGACACAAGGTATATCAGCAGTTGCTGCAATAGAAGGAAAGGGAATTAAAGAGAACAACTACTAATGGGTATGAGTTTTCTTTGGGGGGGGTGATAAAAATATTCTGGAATTGGATAATGGTGATGGTTGTATAATTTTGTAAATATACTACAAACCACTGAATTCTACACTTTAAAATGGCCAACTTTATGCTATGTGAATTATATCTCAATTTAAAAAAGAACTCTAGGGAATTTAAAACCTTAGAATGATTAAATAGAGCTAATTAATGGATCATCACTGGATACCTAAATTATTTCAAAGGAAGATAAACCCCTGAAACATTGATCTCTAAGCATAATTTTATGTTTATATGTTTTCTTTTAATATGCTACTGATAGGCTGTGTCTTTCATTAATTTTTGCCATTTTCAAGAGGCACATAAAATTGTAGCGAGTGTGTCTTAGAAAGTTGCGTTAGATGTCTTTATGAGTTCTTGTTGGTTAAAATGCTGACTTTTGACAGACAATTATTCACTTAGAAAGTTTCGCTATGAAATAGATGTTAGTCACTTTGGTTCAGTTTAAAGTTACAATTAATACTGGTGTTTGAGACCATTCTAGGAGTAACAGTGACAGAGAAAATATAACTACAAATATACTTCTATGTTTCATGGAAAAGAATGGTTTTCCTCTAAAATACTCTGTTGTTTTCTGTTTTTTTGTTCTTCAGACCAATTTACACTCTTGAAACTTATTGAGGGCTCCAAAGTGTTCATTTATGGATAGGTACTGATGAATAGCTACTGATAATGACTGTACTGGAAATTTAAACTGAGAACTTCTAAACAGGCTTATTTATTGTTTGTTTGAGATTAGTAATGATGAAAGCATTGTATGCTAATAACATCTTCTGAAATTAGTTCTCATGGTCTTGTAGGATTTATCCTAAAGTGCCAGTATGTTCCAGAGAATAAAGAGCACAAGGAAAGGCAAAGCTTGGAATGTAAATTTTATTTGCCTTGGTTTATAATACCTGAACCTGAAAAGCTATGGAATGTGTTAATGGCTTAGCAAAGTTTGCTCATGTTGATGGAATTGCTTCCTTGCTTCACTGTTTATTGCTTTCGCTTACAATGTGAAGGGTTAATCTTTCAGTGCCATCTACCTACATAGCGAAGATTGTCCTAAGAGTAACCTTCTGTGCTTTATGCTGACTTTGTCACATCCTGCATTATTTAACAAAACAACAACAACAACAAAGAAGAATCCTCACTTCTGAAAGACCTAACATTTTTACAATTGTGCTACCTTCAATGTTTATTGTTAATTTTCCTGTCACCTCAACTAAATAGATAACAAGTATGGTTTCTTAGGCACCCACTTAATCAAGTGCCTTTATCTCCTCTGATAATATTTTTTATTTTGTCTTCCCAAAATCAGACACTCAGTATAGAACAAAAAATAAATAAAATAAAGCTTTCAGGATATCTTTTGTATCTAAAACTGTACTTACGATTTCCCAGAGAGGCCCTGCAAAACCACAAGGATGTGTTCTTTCACTGTGTAAAGCACTAGAAATAATTAGGTTTTTTTAAAAAAAATCTATATTCCTGTTGACAGGCTGCATGAGAAAAGATGTCAATTTGAAAGAGATGCGTATCCTCCTCTAGGTAAATATTTCATAAGTAAAATATTAATATAAATATTTCAGAAACTGCATCCTCTATGAGAGGTTCCTGGGAATTCGTCAACGTCCTTGTGGTCCATGACATGTTTCTATTTATCAAAGTCTTGGTGTGGTTTTGATTGAGGGCTTTAGGCATCAACGGTCAAGTGTTGCTAGTCATAAATTTCAGTTATTATTTAAAGTGCTTATTTGCTGCAAGCTTATTCTTCATTTGAATCTGACATCTCCTAGGCCAGTGGTTCTGGGGATGTCTATCAGATACACTCATGCATGTCATTCAGTCTCTGAGTTGTGTCTGATTCTGCAACCCTGTGAACTACAGCACGTCAGGCTTCCCTGTCCTTCACTATCTCCCAGAGTTTGCTCAAACTCGTGGCCATTGACTCAATGATGCCATCCAACCATCTCATCTTCTGTTGTCCCTTCTTTTGCCTTCAATCTTTCCCAGCAGCAGGGTCTTTTCCAATGAGTCAGTTCTTCGCATCAGGTGGCCAAAATATTAGAGCTTCAGTTTCAGCATCAGTCCTTCCAATGACTATTCACGGTTGATTTCCTAGGTTTTATAAAAAATATAGACATCTAGACTCTACTTACTAAATCTCTTTATTTGATAATCTTGGGATAGTTTTAGCATATGCTTTGCATATTGTTGATTCATTATGTGTCTTTTGTCTCAGGATTATTTTATACATCAAAATTATATCCTCTGTAAAACGTATATTCATCTAGTTTTATAAATCAGATGTAATATTTCACTAACTTCTTTGAAAATAGGCTTAACTGTGGTCCTTAGCAGACGTTTCATCAAAGTGTTTCAAAATGGCTTTATTATCTTATTTTTCATGCCATATGTACAATTGGATTTGCTTGTCAGTTGCATCATCCTTGTTATGGACACTCATGAGACCTTTCACATTGGCCATGTATCAGTAATAAATTAACCACAGCTATTTGAATCTCTGTCATCTACAGATAGTTTTTGTATTATTTTGATGTTTTTCTGCTGTAGGTAGGACAGTTTGAAAAGTCACCAGTGATGGCAGAAAACAGCGAGTTTGATCGTATTTCCTCCTTCACGTCAGAACCTGGGCAGTCTTCTCCCAGCTTCAGCCCCAACACTTCATCTCTGGTTCTGTGCTGGTTCCTTTCCTTTTCCTGGCCAAAGTTTTTCATGTTAACTGGCTTCTTATTCCCTTTCTCCCTTGTTTGGGGACTGTCCTCTTTTTCTCTTTCTTTTGTTTTCTATATCTCCTGTTCCCAATGATTAGTTTATTATTTTATGGATCCCCTTCTCTCTGATCAGGGCTCTCTCTCCTTTCCCCCCCAGGTCTTTCCCATTGCCACCCCAATTCCTGTCAGTGCCCCGCTACTAACCTTTGAATCCTCCTGTCAAGTCAGGTCACTCCCATCCAACTCCATCCACCTTCCCTCCTGATTTTGTCCACCTTTTCTTCAGGATAAACTCCCTATTTACAGGGAACTCTACTCAAAGTTCTGTGGTGATCTAAATGTGAAAGAAATCCAAAAGAGAGGGAAGATGTATATACATATAGCTGATTCACTTTGCTGTACAGCAGAAACTAACAACATTGTAAAGCAAATATACTCCAATAAAAATTAAAAACAACAGCAAAAAACCAACCCCCTCAAAAAAAAAAAAAAGCTCCTTATTGCATCATAAGCAAACTCTTTGTCCAGAATGCATTTCTAACACCACTTTATCTGCTTGCTAGAGCAGAAAACACTCACATAACATTACTGAAACTGTTTCTGAGTTGCTCTGTGGACAGGGGGTTCCCAAGTTGGAAATCAATCTGGTGCTTTCCTAAGTGCTTTAAGTGCTTTTCTGAATTAAAGAAAAGAATCAAATATCCAAGTAGAATTTTAACATAACAGCTGGTGGATAAAGAATCTCTGAGAGCCTCTTGTTATCTGAGTTAGACATTCTTTATTGAACTTCATTTGAAACATGCAACTTGGCATTAAATTCACAGCTGCAAGATTTCTAGGAGGGAGAAAAAAACAGTCTGGATATGGTTACATCGGCTCCAAAAGAAACACAACATATCTGTGGTCTTATTTTTCAGGTAGTCTGAAGTAGTGGTAGGAATCACTTTTCGTATTGCTTGGGAAGCATCACTATAAACTGTTGCTGGGACCAAGGGTCACTCTTTACTGGCTTCTTTCAGTCTGTGCCTTTGGGGTCTGGCCCATCATTTGGAGGCTTAAGTCTCACTCTTAGAGATATTTTCTTTGCTTTTTCTCAGATGCATCATCCTTGTTATGATGCAACTGACAAAAACCAGTTGCTAACAGAAACAAATATTTACTTAATTTTGGTATAAGGTTCCAAAATTTTGGTGCACCAAATGTAATTTGTAATGTAAATTTTCTCAAATATAATTGCCCTTGTCAGCACGATGCTTGAATAACAAGCACTCAGTTTACAGTTATGCTGTCCACATAATTTGCTAGTTGCACACTGATTTCCACTCCCTCCCCTTAAACCCTCTCTCTTCCCACAAGCTTCCTCAACTTAATTTACCCTGAGAAATCTTCTGATACACTGGGCATTTTTCTAAACTAGCGTGTCCCAAACTTTGCTTCACAAAGAGTCAGCTGAAAACTGTTGGTTGCTCAGTCGTGTCTGACTCTTTGTGACCCCATAGACTATAGCCTGCCAGGCTCCTCTGTGCATGGCATTTCCCTGGCAAGAACACTGGAGTGGGTTGCCATTCCCTTCTCCAGGGGATCTTCCTTACCCGGGGATTGAACCCAGGTCTCTTGCACTGCAGGCAGATTTTTAACCATCTGAGCCACCAGCGAAGCCCTTTAGATTCACCTGGGAAACGTTAAAAAATCCTCCTCAGGATATATGGGGGAGTGGGCCAAGTATCACTATGTTTAGTTTAGGTTTTCAGATGATTCAAAAAATGAAACGAAGCTTGGAAACCATAGTTCTAAGTGATTAATCTATAGCTACTCATCTTCTTGGCTATTACTACTCAGAGCTATCAGACTATCCCAGATCACATGAATTGGCCAATCTGGCTCATCTCGAGCGATCGATGATGATTCACCTTCCTTAATCTCCTCACTCTTCTCACTTATCCTCTAGGAAACTGCACTTGTACCCTGATTTTCTCTTACCCTTGTTTACAGCTTCCCTTCTCCTTTCTATTTTGTTAATATGGTTGTGCTCCAGAATTCAGGCCTTGATCATCTCTTATTTATCTAATACTTACTCTCTTGATGATCTTATTTAGGCTTGTGGCTGAAAATACCCTCTATAGGCTGACAATTCTCATATTCTCACATTTGTATTTCTAGTTCCAAATTTTCTCCTAAATTCCAGATTCCTAAGGCCAGCTCTCTATTCCATATCTCTGCTTGGATATCTAATAGTCATGATGATTAACATATTCAAAACAGAATATATGGTTATTTTCTAGTTATCCCTCCAAACCTACTCCTTGTACAGAAGTTTCCATTTGAACAGATAATTTCATTTTTTAAGTTGCTCAGATGAACAAGAAATCACCCTTGATTCTGCTTTCTCTGAGCACATTGAATCTGTCAGATAATCCTGTTGACTCTATTCTTCAGAGTACCTCCAGAATGCAAACACTTCTGACCACTTCCTCTGATCCCACCCTGGTCTGAGCTGCCATCATCTCTCAGCTACATCACTGTAAGCACCTCCTCACTCTTCTCCCCTCCCCTTGTCTATCAGACCTCCCTGCAGTCTTCTGTCAGTATAGCCCCCAGAGTCATCCTTAAAGACACAGTTCAACAGTGGCACTCCTCTGTGTGGCTTTCCACTTGTTGTTCAGTAACTAAGTTGTGTCTGACTCTTTGTGATCCCATGGACTGCAGCATGCCAGGCTTCCCTGTCCTTCACCATCTCCCAGAGTTTGCTCAAACTCATGTCCATTGAGTCGGTGATGCTATCCAATGATCTCATCCTCTGTCACCCTCTTCTCCTCCTGCCCTTAATCTTTCCCAGTATCAGAGTCTTTTCCAATGAGTCAGTTCTTCACATCAGGTGGCCAAAGTATTGGAGCTTCAGCTCCAATCAGTCCTCCCAATGAATATTCAGGGTTGATTCCCTTTAGGATTGACTGGTTTGATCTCCTTGCAGTCCAAGGGACTCTCAAGAGTCTTCTCCAGCTCCACAATTAGAAAGCATCAATTCGTTGGTGCTCAGCCTTCTTTATGGGCCAACTCTCAGACCCGTACATAACTACTGGAAAAACCATAGCTTTCTGTGCTTTTTAATATGCTATCTAGATTTGTCATAGTGTTCCACTATGGTGGAACCCAATATTCTTAGGATGGCCTTCAAGGCCCATGTGCTTTAGTTCCCGATTGTCTCTCTGACCTCGTCTCTAACAACTCCCCACTTTGCTCATCATGCAACAGCATGGTTGGGCTGTATAACGGCCCCCAAAGATGTCCATGTCTGTCTCTGGAGCCAGTGAATGCTACTCAGTGCAGCAAGAGACTTTGCAGATGGGATTAAGTTAAAGATCTCAAGATGAGGGGATCATCTTGGATTATCTGGGTACACCCAAAGGGATCACAAGTTTCCTTATATGAGGGAGACAGGAAGATGTGATCATGGAAGCAAGAGGTTGTAAGGTGACTTGGGAAAGTCACTAATCTGGAAAACTTCAATATCATCATCTGTAACATGGCAAAAATAACCACCTCACCAGGTCACTGTGAAGATAAAGTAAAAAAAAATTTTTTTAAAAGCTTGTATACTTACCATTTGAAATGCTATGTAAAATTTTCTATTTTACATTTCATAAGTTTCATCATATTTATTTTGGACCCAATTTTCCACCAGTCTGTGAGAAAAAGGAAAAAATCTTTTAAGTGTGTATTCTTTATGTACTTTAATTATTTAGCAATTTGAGGAGTTAATTGTACAATTGTGATTTATGTGTTTTCAGGTGTTCATTCAGGTCACAGACAACATTATAGAAAAGAACTAGACCAGGTACGAAACTCCTTAAACCCTAAGTGAATTCCTATCCATATTTAACATTATTCAACCATTCAGGAATTCACTTACATTGAGTACGCAAGTATGCCCTTGGTTCATGAGGAGTTTTTTTAGCTTTTAAACTGCATTGCTAAAATCCTGGTATACAGTGTCTGTGACAACTTCTTAACTGATGGTTAGTTGGGTAACTTTTTTCCCTTAGTGAACTCACTTGAATTCTATGGATCATCCTGATCTCCTCTTGGCAGTTTCTTGGGCTTATGTTTTGGAAGAGAGGGGCATTTTTTCCCCCTCAAGCCTTAAGACTGCTGTCTATTTCTCTGTAATTTCTCACTAGTAATCTATTTGGGTCCTTGATTGCGCCTGCACATTCCTTTTATAGCCTGAATATAATCTATGTTGGTCTGAAAGGGTGTTAACACTTACTGTGGCCAAGTACTCTTTTACTCCTCTCCATCTCTTGGGATTCAATTCCCTCTTAGCAATGTTTGTCCTGTCTGCCCAGGTTGAAGATCATTCTCTGTAATAGACATGGTAGAAGTTATGAACATTGCCAGATAATTTTGTACTTTCAGTTTTTTTAAGGCATCAGTTTCCATAGAAGAACGAGGAGTTCTCTATTTTCCAGTGTGACTGTGCTGTGTGTGCTGTGCTAAGTCACTACAGTTGTGTCTAACTCTTTGCAACCCTATGGAGTGTAGTCCACCAGGCTCCTCTGTCCATGGAATTCTCCAAGCAAGAATACTGGAGTGGGTTGCCATGCCCTCCTCCAGGGGATCTTCCCTACCCAGGCATCAAACCTGCATCTCTTATGTCTCCTGCACTGGCAGGTGGGTTCTTTACCACTAGTGCCACTTGACCACATTTAATTTTTTTTTCCAATAAATTTATTTATTTTAGTTGGGGGCTAATTACTTTACAATATTGTAATAGTTTTTGCCATACATTGACATGAATCAGCCATGGGTTTACATGTGTTCCCCTTCCTGGACCCCCCACCCACCTCCCTCCCCATCCCATCCCTCTGGGTCATCCCATTGCCCCGGCCCTGAGCCCTTGTCTCATGCATCGAACATGGAATGGTGTTCTGTTTCACATATGATAATATACATGTTTCAATGCTATTCTCCCAGAACGTCCCACCCTCACCTTCTCCCTCAGAGTCCATAAAATTGTTCTATGCACCTGTGTCTCTTATTCTGTCTCGCATATAGGGTTAGCGTTACCATCTTTCAAATTCCATATATATGCATTAGTATACTGTATTGTTGTTTTTCTTTCTGGCTTACTTCACTCTGTATAATGGGCTCCAGTTTCATCCATCTCAGTAGAACCGATTCAAATGTATTTTTTTTTAATGGCTGAGTAATATTCCATTGTGTATATGTACCACAGCTTCCTTATCCATTCGTCTGCTGATGGACATCTAGGTTGCTTCCATGTCCTGGCTATTGTAAACAGTGCTGCGATGAACATTGGGGTACACGCGTCTCTTTCAATTCTGGTTTCCTCGGTGTATATGCCCAGCAGTGGGATTGCTGGGTCATATGGCAGTTCTATTCCCAGTTTTTTAAGGAATCTCCACACTGTTCTCCATAGTGGCTGTACTAGTTTGCATTCCCACCAACAGTGTAAGAGGGTTCCCTTTTCTCCACACCCTCTCCAGCATTTATTGCTTGTAGACTTTTGGATAGCAGCCATTCTGACTGGTGTGAAATGATACCTCATTGTGGTTTTGATTTGCATTTCTCTAATAATGAGTGATGTTGAGCATCTTTTCATGTGTTTGTTAGCCATCTGTCTGTCTTCTTTGGAGAAATGTCTGTTTAGTTCTTTGGCCCATTTTTTGATTGGTCGTTTATTTTTCTGGAATTCAGCTGCAGAAGTTGCTTGTATATTTTTGAGATTAATTGTCTGTTGCTTCATTTGCTATTATTTTCTCCCATTCTGAAGGCTGTCTTTTCACCTTGCTTATAGTTTCCTTTGTTGTGCAAAAGCTTTTAATTTTAATTAGGTCCCATTTGTTTATTTTTGCTTTTATTTCCAATATTCTGGGAGGTGGGTCATGGAGGATCCTGCTGTGATTTATGTCGGAGAGTGTTTTGCCTATGTTTTCCTCTAGGAGTTTTATAGTTTCTGGTCTTACGTTTAGATCTTTAATCCATTTTGAGTTTTTTTTGTGTGTACGGTATTAGGAAGTGTTCTAGTTTCATTCTTTTACAAGTGGTTGACCAGTTTTCCCAGCACCACTTGTTAAAGAGATTGTCTTTTCTCCATTGTATATTCTTGCCTCCTTTGTCGAAGATAAGGTGTCCATATGTGCGTGGGTTTATCTCTGGGCTTTCTATTTTGTTCCATTGATCTATATTTCTATCTTTGTGCCAGTACCATACTGTCTTGATGACTGTGGCTTTGTAGTAGAGCCTGAAGTCAGGCAGGTTGATTCCTCCAGTTCCATTCTTCTTCCTCAAGATTGCTTTGGCTATTCGAGGTTTCTTATATTTCCATACAAATTGTGAGATGATTTGTTCTAGTTCTGTGAAAAATACCATTGGTAGCTTGATAGGGATTGCATTGAATCTACAGATTGCTTTGGGTAGTATACTCATTTTCACTATATTAATTCTTCCAATCCATGAACACGGTATATTTCTCCATCTGTTTGTGTCCTCTTTGATTTCTTTCATCAGTGTTTTATAGTTTTCTATATATAAGTCTTTTGTTTCTTTAGGTAGATATATTCCTAAGTATTTTATTCTTTTTGTTGCAATGGTGAATGGTATTGTTTCCTTAATTTCTCTTTCTGTTTTCTCATTATTGGAGTATAGGAATGCAAGGGATTTCTGTGTGTTAATTTTATATCCTGCAACTTTACTATATTCATTGATTAACTCTAGTAACTTTCTAGTAGAGTCTTTAGGGTTTTCTATGTAGAGGATCACGTCATCTGCAAACAGCGAGTGTTTTACTTCTTCTTTTCCTATCTGTATTCCTTTTATTTCTTTTTCCGCTCTGATTGCTGTGGCCAAAACTTCCAAAACTATGTTGAATAGTAGTGGTGAAACTGGGCATCCTTGCCTTGTTCCTGACTTTAGGGGAAATGCTTTCAATTTTTCACCATTGAGGATAATGTTTGCTGTGGGTTTGTCATATATAGCTTTTATTATGTTGAGATATGTTCCTTCTATTCCTGCTTTCTGGAGGGTTTTTATCATAAATGGATGCTGAATTTTGTCAAAGGCTTTTTCTGCATCTATTGAGATAACCATATGGTTTTTTTCTTTCAATTTGTTAATGTGGTGTATTACATTGATTGATTTGCGGATGTTAAAAAAACCTTGCATTCCTGGGATAAAGCCCCCTTTGTCATGATGTATGATCTTTTTAATATGATGTTGGATTCTGTTTGCTAGAATTTTATTAAGGATTTTTGCATCTATGTTCATCAGTGATATTGGCCTGTAGTTTTCCTTTTTTGTGACATCTTTGTCTGGTTTTGGAATTAGGGTGATGGTGGCCTCATAGAATGAGTTTGGAAGTTTACCATCTTCTGCAATTTTCTGGAAGAGTTTGAGTAGGATAGGTGTTAGCTCTTCTCTAAATTTTTGGTAGAATTCCGCTTGAGACAAGTTTTATATTTTTCCCTATAAATTATATTTTTACTCATTAGATTTCATTTTCCTCACTTGGCTTTATTTTTCTTTTTATATAAAAAAGCTTCATTTTGCTTAACTTTTGGGTTCTTCGTATGTTGAGTTATTTAGGATTTTAGTATACACCCCTGAGATTGAATTAGTTCCCATATTTTAATATATTCAGCTTCTTAATATGTGAAAATGTAAAATGTGTACCTGGCACAATTTCTCAGGGGAAAAACTCAGTAAAATGTGTTGATATTTCCCTTTTTTCAGCTCCCGAAATAGCTGCCATGTGTTCCTTTACTCTGTGTGTGTGAAACACCCGCCCTCCCTCTGCAGTGGTCTCTCAGGTCATCAGTTCTGTCTAGTGAACTAATTTCATTACCTGGACTGCTTGGTTTTGATTTTTTTTTTTTTACTAAACAAGGAAACTATGAAAATAAGGACAGAAAGAGGAAATTTCTCTGTAATTGGTTAAGTCCAAAATTAATGCTCTGACAGTCATTTTGGCACATTTTATTTTGCCTTACCAGTAAATGGAAAGCTATGTCTCAGTTGTCCATAACTTCTCTCTTTTTTGCTTTGTAAAGAGATATTCAGTTAGAAAAAGATTAATTACATGGCTGTCCTCCACTCTGTGGAAAGGAAACATCTAGAAATCCAGCTCTTTAAAAAATGCTGATTAACACAATAAATGTGAAAATGTTACCTCCGGGGTCTCCATTTCAGGCTGTCTTGTCATTCTGACTGGGGAGCATCAAATGGTGTCATTTTAATGGTGACGGTTATAGTAACTACAGTGAGTGCCTCACTCTGTGTCAGGGACTGCAAGAATGACAGGGATGTGATTACACTCAGTCCTCATGGCAGACCGTGAAGCAGGTGCTACTGCTATCATTGTTTATAGAAAAAAGAAGCAGAGATTGAGAGAGGTTAACAAAATTGTCCAGTCCAGACAGATATTAACTGGCAGAATCTAAGTGCATTTGACTTGGAGGTCTGCTTCCATTCACAAGGCAATATGTTTTTCTGAACTTTGCCACCATTAGAGACACCCTGAAAGTTCAGTTCCCCTCAACTGACTCCTGCATTCATTCTGGAATGTGTCCCAGGGTACTCATTAATAACACTCTAGAGTTAGCTCAGGGAATCTTTCATTTATCCACTTTTAGTCTTCTCTCAGGCTTCCCCAGTGGCTCAGCGGTAAAGAATCTGTCTGCCAATGCAGGAGACGTGGATTCAATCCCTGGGTTGGGCAGATTCCCTGGAGAAGGAAATGGAAACCCACTCCAGTATTCTTGTCTGCAAAATCCCATGGACATCGACAGATGAATGGATATAGAAGCTGTGGTACATATATACAATGGAATACTACTCAGTCATAAAAAGGAATGCATTTAAATCAGTTCTAATGAGGAGGACGAACCTAGAGCCTACTATTCAGACTGAAGTAAGTCAGAAAGAGAAATATAAATATCGTATACTGATGCATATATATGGAATCTAGAAAGATGGTACTGATGAATTTATTTTCAGGGCAGTAGTGAAGAAACAGGCATAGAGAACAGATCTATGGACACAGGGGGAGGGAAGGAGGGAGAGGGTGAGATGTATGGAGACAGTAACATGGAGATTTACAATACCATATGTAAAATAGCCGATGGGAATTTGCTGTATGACTCAGGGAAATCAAACAGGGGCTCTGTGACAGGCTGAAGGGTGGGATGGGGAGGGAGATGGGAGCAGGGTCTGGGAAGGAGGAGACACCGGTATACCTATGGCTGACTCTTGTTGATGTATAGCGGAAAACCACAAAATTCTGTAAAGCAATTACCCTTCAATTAAAAATTAAAAAACAAAACAAAACAAAACAAAACAATCCCATGGACAGAGGAGCCTGGCAGGCTACAGTCCATGGAATTGCAAAAGAGTAGGACACGACTGAGTGACTAAATAACAAATCTCCTTTCAGTAATAATTATGCCATTGCTGAAGTCTACACCACCCTCAGAATATTCTGAAGGGCCCTCTCCACTGCTCCTCCTTCTGATCCCCCAGGCACTTCATGAGAACTGTTTCCCAAATGTGCCGAAGGCGGTAGACATCCATCCTGCCTGATGAAGCTGCTCTCCCTAGCTGGGTGGGTTGAGGATTTGGGGCTCCATCACCACCCATGTGGACCAAGGGAATGGGTCCCATCATGGAAGCAGCAGATGTGCTGGAGCAACAGGAAATCTTCAGATGCCAAGACCTCCTGTCTCTTCTTTGTCCCTCTGTGCCTCCCAGCAAATGTCTCAGCAACACCACCTGTGCTCTTTTCTACTTGGAATTCCCCCTCCTCCCTCCAACTCCCCTTTACCTGACAAGGTCTTCTTCATTGTTTAAGACCCAATTCACGGATCATCAGATCTCAGAACCCTTCCCTGACTATTCCCTACAACTTGTTAATTGCCCTCCATTGTGCTTCCATAGTATCCTTTCAGTTCAGTTAAGTTCAGTTCAGTTGCTCAGTTGTGTCCGACTCTTTGTGACCCCATGAACTGCAGCACGCCAGGCCTCCTTGGGCACACCAATTCCCAGAGTCCACCCAAACCTATGTCCATTGAGTCGATGATGCCATCTAACCATCTCATCCTCTGTTGTCCCCTTCTGCTCCTGCCCCCAATCCTTCTCAGCATCAGGGTCTTTTCCAATGAGTCAGCTCTTTGCATCAGGTGGCTAAAGTATTGGAGTGTCAGCTTCAACATCAGTCCTTCCAATGAACACCCAGGACTGATTTCCTTTAGGATGGACTGGTTGGATCTCCTTGCAGTCCAAGGGACTCTCAAGAGTCTTCTCCAACACCACAGTTCAAAACCATCAATTCTTCGGCGCTCAGCTTTCTTTATAGTCCAACTCTCACATCCATACATGACCACTGGAAAAACCATAACCTTGACTAGACGGACCTTTGTTGGCAAAGTAATGTCTCTGCTTTTTAATATGTTGTCTAGGTTGGTCATAACTTTCCTTCCAAGGAGTAAGTGTCTTTTAATTTCATTGCTGCAGTCACCATCTGCAGTGATTTTGGAGCCCAGAAAAATAAAGTCAGCCACTGTTTCCACTGTTTCCCCATCTACCTGCCATGAAGTGATGGGACTGGATGCCATGATCTTAGTTTTCTGAATGTTGAGCCTTAAGCCAACTTTTTCACTCTCCTCTCTCACTTTCATCAAGAGGCCCTTTGGTTCTTCTTCACTTTCTGCCATAAGGGTGGTGTCATCTGCATATCTGAGGTTATTGATATTTCTCCCGGCAATCTTGATTCCAGCTTGTGCTTCTTCCAGCCCTCCGTTTCTCATGAGGTATTCTGCATATAAGTTAAATAAGAACAGTGACAATATACAGCCTTGACGTACTCTGAAATTTTCCTATTTGGAACCAGTCTGTTGTTCCATGTCCAGTTCTAATTGTTGCTTCCTGACCTGCATACAGGTTTCTCAAGAGGCAGGTCAGGTGGTCTGGTATTCCCATCTCTTTCAGAATTTTCCACAGTTTATTGTGATCCACACAGTCAAAGGCTTCGGCATAGTCAATAAAGCAGAAGTAGATGTTTTTCTGGAACTCTCTTGCTTTTTCGATGATCCAGAGGATGTTGGCAATTTGATCTCTGGTTCCTCTGCCTTTTCTAAAACGAGCTTGAGTCAAAAGCCCCCTGATATGTTGTATTATGAATATTGCATATGAATCTTTTAATCTCACTAGGAAATTGCATGCAGGATACAGTTAGAGTAGGGATTATTATCCATCTTTGTGCCCCAGTGTAGCATCTGGCACGTAGTATCAGGTCAATAAATGTTAAAAAATAAATCACTCTTATGTTTATAGCTAGAATAAGTCAGAGGATGGATGGTTCAATAAGTCTTCCTTATTAAGTTTCCCTTGACCTTTCCCACGTTCATGTCTAATCATCTCTTCCCTGGATCCCTGAAGCAGTCTCTCACCTCTTTTTATACTGGTAAAATATACATAATATTAAATTTATTGTTTCATTTATCTTAAAGTATACAAAGCCTCTCAACTCTTAACCTGTGTCCCTGACTTGAGTAAATCCTGATTAATACCACCCTTCACTTAGTTGCCCAAATGAACTATAAATAGAACTGTCATGATTCAGCAATTCCACTCCTGGGTATATATCAGAAGAAAATGAAAACACTAATTCAAAAAGATACAGGCAGCCCTATGTCCCTAGCAGTAATGTTCACAATAGCCAAGATATGGAAGCAACTCAGACGTCTATTAACAGATGAACGGATAAAGAAGATGTGATATATATATATATATATACATACATACATACACACAATGGGATATGACTCAGCCGTAAAAAAAGAATGAAATTCGCATGTGTAACAATGTGGATGGGCCTAGAGAGTATTATGCTGTTATCACTTAAATGTGGAATCTGAAAAATATTTTAAAATGCATGCATATAATAAAACAGCAAAGACCCACAGATACAGAGTAAAAACTAGTGCTAACCAATGGGGAAAAGGAAGTGGAGTGGGGCAAGATAACCACTATGTATAAACTAAACTACAAGGATATATTGTACGGAATGAAGGATACAGCCAATATTTTATGGTATTTTTAAATTTAAAAACTTTGAATACGTGGTACACCTGAAACTAATATAATACTGTCAATCAGCTATACTTTCAACAAAGAAAAAAGAAAGAAATGTCACATAAAATCCATGTTTGCATCTCCCTGGACCTAAACACGTGTGTCAGAGTCCACGTGGGTTTGCTGTGTGTATTTATAACTGCCTTCGGGTCACCTCCACTGGGATGTCAAGTCACTCCATCAAGACCAATTCGTTCCAGATGATCACAGGGTCTCTCAACAAGGTGACTTCTCATCCTAACTTTTTCAGTTTTCTCTTTTCCTATGTTAGAATCCTGAACATTGTCCTTGCTGCTCCCATTCTCTTATAACACCTAAACTAGCTTCAAGCTGTGATTCTTCAGCCTTTTAACTTTCTTTTATAGTTTACCTTTAATCTCTGCTACTTCCTAGCTCTGTGACCTTAACCTCTCTGTACCTCAGCTTCCCGTGACATAAAATAGGAATTTTTTGCTTTTTTATCTTCTAAGCTGGGGTTGTTAGAATCTAAGTTACACATTTGAAACACTTGAGGGCTTCTGTGGTGGCTCAGTAGTAAAGAATCTGACTGCCAATGTAGGACACAGATGTTCAATTTCTGATCCAGGAAGATCCCACATGCCATGGAGTGACTAAGCCCATGTACCACAAATACTGAGCCTGTGCTCTAGACCATGGGAGCTGCAACTACTGAGCCCACATGCCTAAAACTGATGCCCTGCAATAAGAGAAGCCACGACAATACACTTGTGCACTGCAACTGGAGAAAAAGCCCACGCAACAATGGAGACCCAGCATAGCCAAAAATAAATACATGAAACCACAGTAAAAAAATTATAAACAAAACCGCTTGATATCTGACATATAGCAAGGGCTGAACAAATGATAGATATGATTGTTACTATTATTATTTTCAACATCATTACATCAATATGGGATTATTATGATCGTCTCATAGCAGGTGTCCTTACCCATCCCCTATCATTCTTGAACAAAACTTTCCAACCGTCCTTATAAACCCATTTGTATCATATTTTATGCCAAGAATATATAAGGGCTTCAAGCTACTTATTTTAAAAAGCATTAATTTTCTGCCTCATTTTTCCCACAACATGGCCTCACCTTCCTTATTATTCATTTATTCATCCATTCAACAAATATGTGACAGGTGCTGTGCTAAGCTGTAGGGATAGGATGACAGATAAAAATAAGATATTACTTCTGCCCTGAGGGAAATTATGGCCCTGAAAAAAATATATATATTATATATATATTTTCACCATCCTGACTATATATATATATGTGTGTGTGTGTGTGTGTGTGTGTGTGTGTGTGTGTATGTATATATATAGTGTGTGTGTGTGCACTCAGTTGCTCAGTCAAGTCCAACTGTTTGTGAACCCATGGACAGTAGCCAACCAGGCTCCTCTGTCTATGAGATTATCTAGGCAAGGATGCTGGAGCAGGTTGCCATTTTCCACACCAGTGGATCTTCCCGATCCAGGGATTAAACCCTTATCTCTTGTGTGTCCTGCATTGGCAGGCAGATTCTTTACCATTGCACTACCTGGGAAACCCATATATTAATATATATGGTTCTTTCAGCTATAGGACAGCCTTGATGGAGGCATTTGAGATGCCCATGGGAGCCTATAGGAGAATATATAGCCAAGTTTGAACTCAGTTTAAGGTGTATAAAGGAATTGGCCAAACAAAGACAACAAGTAGAGGGGGTGGCAGAAAGGGGGTTTCAGGGAGTGGTTCAGAGAAGGACATACCAGCTAGAGGGAACAACTCAGAGACTAGCAAGTAGTATGGACTGAAAATTTTTGTCCCCTCCCCACCAGATTCATATTTTGAAACCCTAACCCACCAGTGTGATGGCATTTGGAGATGGAGCTTGTGAGTGCTAATGAGGATTAGACTGGGACATGGGGATGAGGCCATGATCCTACAGGATTAGTATCCTTATAAGACATACCAAGGAGCTGGTTCACTCACCAGCCTTTTCCCTCCACAGGCATGAACCAAGGAATAGCCATGTAAAGACACAGCAAGAAGATGGCTGTCTGCAATCCAAAGAGAGAGTCCTTACTGGACGTTATTCCTCCTGGCACCTTGGTCTTGGACTTTCAGTCACCAGAACTGTGAGAAAATACATTTCTATTATTTAGGCATCCAATCTATAGCGTTTTGTTAGGGTAACCTGACCTGACTAGGACAGAGGGTAATGCAGGATCTGGGGAGGGGGGCGGGGGATAAGAAGGGGCAAGGCTAGGCTGAGGGGAAGTGACAACTACAATATGAAAGGTCTTGTGTCCAAGGATGGGGCTTCCTCCTGGAGGTACTAGGTGAGTCACTGATTGGTTTTAGCACAAGAGTTAGTTACATGGTCATTTATATCAGGGGGGCCATTCTGTGGAGGAGGGCTTTGAAGAAGGCAGTAGTGGAGGCAGGAAGAGCCATTTAGTGGCTGTAGCAGGAATAGAGGGAAAATCTGATGAGGTCCTGAGTTAAGGTGGAGACTTGAGGGGTATAGGGAAGTGGATGGATTTCAGGTTCAATCTGATGAGAGCTGCAGCTCTGAGTGGGAGATGTGGAAAGATCCATGGAGACATGAAGGAGCAGCCTCAGTCAGTCTCACTTTGAAGGGAGCCTGTGGTGGTTTAGTGGTCAAGTCGTGTCCGACTCTTATGACCCATTGATCTGTAGCTCACCAGGCTCCTCTGTCCGTGGAATTTTCCAGGCTAGAATGCTGGATCAGGTTGCCATTTCCTCCTCCAAGGGAAACTTCCTGACCCAGGGGTGTCTCCTGAGTTGCAGGCAGATTCTTTACCACTGAGCCACCAGGGAAGCCCCTTGAAGGGAATCTACCCCTCTCCAATATGCTTGTCTCCATGACTTTCACCTGTTAACGCCTCCCTGATCTTGGAGCCTCCCCACCCTTACAAAATGTCTCAAGACTAATATGAAGTCATTCCCCCGCCCCCTTTCTCTCACTTACATAGTCTAATCTCCCTCAGTTTAGCTGTGAATTATACATTATCTGTATGGTTATCAGATATATCAAGCCAGTTGTATTATAAGCGCCTTATGGCCAGGAGTCCAGCGCCTCATTGCATGTGCCAGGGCAGCTCTTCTCAACCCCTCTTTCTCTCTGTGACACTCATGAATGATGATAGTCACAAATCCCGAATGCAGAACCTAGATGTCACTGTAACTCCACTCACTTCCATCCCACTCAAGGAAGTAAATCAGAATGATCACAAGTGCTTGGGGGATGACTTTAAGTGGGATCTAATTTACTAAGGGGCTGCCCAGGTAGTGCAATGGTAAAGAATATGCCTGCTGATGCAGGAGACACAAGAGTTAAATCCCTGGGTCAGGAAGATCTCCCCGAGGAAGACATGGCTACCCACTTCAGTATTCTTGCCCGGAAAATTCCATGGACAGAGGAGCCTAGTGGACCATAGTCCATGGGGTCACCAAGAGTTGGACACAACTTAGTGACTAAACAGCAACAGCAATTTACTAAGAAAATGTTGTTCAGTTGCTAAGTCATGTCTGACTGTTTGTGACCCCACAGACTGCAACACACTAGGCTTCCCTGTCCTTCACTCTCTCTAGGAGTTTGCTCAAACTCATGTTCATTTGCTCAAACACAATGAGTTGGTGATGCTATCTAACCATCTCATCCTTTGTCAACTCTTCTCCTCCTGCCCTCACTCTTTCCCAGCATCAGGGTTTATTCCAATGAGTTGTCTCTTCACATCAGGTGGCCAAAGTGTTGGAGTTTCAACTTCAGCATCAGTCTTTCCAATGAATATTCAGGGTTGATTTCCTTTAGGATTGACTGGTTTGATCTCCTTGCAGTCCAAGGGACTCTCAAGAATCTTCCCCAGTGCTACAATTCAAAAGCATAAATTCTTCGGCACTCAGCCTTATTTGTGGTCCAACTCCCACATCTGTACATGAATACTTGAAAAACCATAGCTTTGACTAGATAGACCTTTGTCAGCAAAGGAAAGTAACTCATTCATTATCATCAGTATATCAGTAGCGGTATCACTGATTGTAACAATTTACATCGTAACTGGTGTATTGTGATGTCAATATCAAAACCTGGACCAAGAGAGTAATTCCTTGAACACAAGAACTGTGCCTCATGCCTCCTTGTATGGCCAACGTGATGCATACCTGCTGCGGAGGTTAACACTTATGGAATGGAGGGTAGGAGCCCAGGGCTAACAGTTGGGATGAGATGCTATCAGGGAACTGGAATAAAAGCTGCTCTGGTGTCTTCAACAGTTTCAGGGAAAACGTTTTCTGATTTTTTAAACAACATTTCTAGTGTAATTTCTGGGAGTCTCATATTGTAGCCAGAAGAATCTATTTCCTGTGAATTAATTCAGATAGGAGAGAATTTTCTTGACTGTAAGACAGTGGTGAGAACAGTATTAAGGTTTTCACATGCCTATGAAGGATAATAATAGGTTTTCTCATATTTTAGAGGGGTGAAAGAAAAAATTGTTTTCTCCTGTTCCTCTGCCCCACCCCTCAAAGTCTGAAACACTGAACACAGGAAAAGGAGTTAGAGGTCTTCTCTCAGATTAACAGGGTTTATACATCAGCAATGAATTTCCAGAGTTGCTGTGTGCTTGGCAGTTTGGTAGTGCCAGTGGTAAAAAACTCACCTGCCAATGCAGGAGACACAAGAGACTTGAGTTCGATCCCTGGGCTGGGAAGATCTCCTGGAGGAAGGCACAGCAACCCACCCTAGTATTCTTGCCCGGAAAATCCCATGGACAGAGGAGCCTGGAGGGCTACAGTCCATGGGGTCGCAAAAAGTTGGACACGACTGAGTGAACCTGGACAGGTATTGGCAGTTTTATAGGAAAAAGGACTCCTAGGCCTTTTTGCCTCTACTTTTCATGTGATTGTAGCTTTTAATCCATCCTTGATTAAGGAGGCAGTCTGAAAGGATGACTGAGGGAAAACTCTAATACCAGCCCTGTGGAGTGAGGGCAGACAGATGATTCCAAAAGTCCTGATTAGGAACTCTGTAAAACAAAACAAGTATGGGTTGTTGGCTACCAGGAATGCAGGTCACAAAGATCAAACAAACCCTCACAGGAGATACTACAGACGCTTACCAAGCTCCTCACTATTGAATAGCCCTGAGAACAAGGAGCTTAGTGTTTGAGAAGCCAGCAGCAGGGGGTTAAAACCCTGGTGCTTAAACACCCACAACTGTTTTCAGGGCAAAAATATCCTAGGAGGACCAAGGATATTTTAAAGTGCTATTATTTTAAGAATGAATTATATTTTAAGAAATTATAATAGATTTGTAGGATACACTGAGAATGGAGACAAGCTTGATGCTTCCAAACCTGAGAAAAGCTGGGAGAGGATAGACCCACTCATCAGTAATTAACAAGAGCTGAATTTAGATGTGATGAAGGGTCTACAGAACACCCAGGTGTTCGTGGTTTTCAATGCCAACTTTGTTAACACACAGCACCTTCACATGAATTCTTTCACTTACTTCACTCCAACTATATTTAGAGCCATGGCTGTTATTTACATATTTTACATGAGGAAATTGAAGCCCAGAGAGTTAGGTGGTTTGCCCAGAGTTGCTTGGGAGATGAGACTGAATTGTAAAATAGCTCTCTAAACTCCAGACACTCCAGAGAGCAAGGAGTGGATCTCTGGGTAGAATGGGCTTCCCAGGTGGCTCAGTGGATAAAGAATCTGCCTGCAATGCAGGAGACGCAAGAGACTGAGGTTCGATCCCTGGATCAGGAAGATCCCCTGGAGGAGGGCACTGGCAATCCACTCTTGTATTCTTGCCAGGAGAATCCCATGGACAGACAAACCTGGCGGGTGGCAGCCCATAGGGTCGCAAAGAGTCGGACATGACTGAGCACGCGTGCAAGGTGCTTGGAAAATACTAGGTGAGCTGCATTTAGGGGATTCCATCCAGTCTGTTTCACTTACTGCACAGCTTCTTACTCGTTCCCTTTCGTACATCATTACTAGGGAGTGATAATGAAGAACTTCTCTAGGAGTTGGAGATGGAAGAAATGATGAACTTTGTCAGCCATGTGTTGGTGGGAGCCATGTGCTGGTATGACCAAGAAACGCTTTGTGAGCATGCAGTAGAAGAGTGGGAAGGAGACTCAGGAGGGAGGGGATGTATGTATCCTTCTAGTTGATACACGCTGTTGTACAGAAGAAACCAACACAACATGGTAAAGCAATTATCCCCCAATTAAAAACTTTTAAAAAATGCAACAGAGGAGTTGGAAATTCGTCAAACTCCAACCAACGCAACCTAGAAATGATACAGTAAGGCAGAATGTGAATTTAATTTGGTAAGGGGAAACCTAATTGATTTCATTATTCCTGATTCAGAGAAAGCCTGTATGAATGAGTCAGATTGCAGGGGATCTTAACCTCAGTGGGTTGGACCATGTTTCATGATAATTGGCTTCATTTGTAATCCTATGTATATAGTTTGCGTTGAAAATATTATCCTGAGAAGGGATTCCTGGGCTTTGTCAAACTGCCAAAGGAGTGGGCCAAAAAAGTTAATGATTCCAGGCTTCATAACATAAAAAAGGGACATGAGAGGCCAGAACTAGATGATGGTGCCATCCAACCCTGCTTAGAAGAGAGTTGTCCTGCCAAGTCAGTGTGAGGACCATACACCTGGCGGGAATCTGCCCATTTTAGAGATGGAAGCAGCAAGATAACAGAGCTTGCTGCCATGAAACTTTACCCCTCCTTCCTTTGAGCAACTAAAGAACCCTCTGGGATCACTCTGAGAATCTCTTGGGTGCTGGCTTAAGCAGATGTGAATGCCCCGCCACCTGGTGGTTACATTGTTCATGTCCATTATTAACTTGGCATTCTACTTCCTCTACATCCTTTGGTCTGAGTCTGCAGAACTGAGGACGAAATCTTGTGCTGCTGGGGAATTCAACTCTCATTGCAATTTTTGTGAGGGGTGGTCAACCAGCCAGCCTTCTCAGAAATGAGAATTGCTTCCATTGCAAACCATAGCACTGTTTTTACTGAGAAACTGGAGGAAGTTATTTTTCGCCTGCTTTTCATAATGAGGTAGATGCTAACAATTATGATCAAAAGAGATTACTCATTCTTTTTTTTTTTTTTTACTGATTTACAGGTGGGGAAATCATGCCACCAAAATCTAAGGCAATCTATGGTTCCATGGCTGCATCTTCCTAAATACCTGACTGAGTACCTTGACAACCCAGACATAAGAAGCGATGAGCAGCATCACACAGTCTAAGGTGCATGCAAGGTCCTGCCTAGGCACTGAGAGCGATAAGACACATTTCTGGTGCTCAAGGAGGCCATGATATAGTTGTGTTTGTATAAATATTATAGTGTTATGCCCAACAGGAAAGAAAATCTCTAACACTTCGTATTTCTTCCAAGTTATTTGCCACCATTTCCTTAGATTGCGACCAATTTTGTCCTAGCAGTTTCTGGCACTGGTCAGTATGTTGGTTTGGCAGAGCTGAAATGCAATGCTGCTTAGGTGTTAGAAGTGAAGTTCCCCCAAGCCCCATACTTGTCCTTTGTTGTTCTGTAAGTGCAAAAAAACATTCCTGGTGGGGATGAACTGTCATTTGTACAAATGTGGTTTCAACACAAAATCTCCTGTCTTCATTTTTTTTTTTTTTTTTTTTTTACATCACAAGACACAGAGACGTGCTCAGAGACATCACAGAGCCATCTTCAGTGGTAGGAATTTCTATAAGGATACATCAGGAAATGATATACACAACCTCATAAAAGTGATAATCCCTCAGTGGTGTCCGACGCTTTGTGACCCCATTGACTGTAGCTAATCTGTCCATGGAATTCTCTAGGCAGGAATGCTGGAGTGGGTTACCATTCCCTTCTCCAGCCACAACCTCATAGTCAGGCATTAAGGAAGTGAGATGCCATTCCCGGCTGTTCAGGCTGCTGCAGGAGCCATATCAGAGTCAGGCATCTGTTGCTCCCTGCCCTCCATTCTAATCTCAATACAACACTATTGTAGAGCCTCAGTGTCTATTGCTGTGCTCAGTGCCAATCTACAGCCTCTCTGCCACACCCCAGCGCCTTCTTCCCTGTTGCCCTGCATTCTATGTCAGAGTGGCTTGTGTCTGCTCCTGGAGGCTCTTGCCCCCTGGCTTCAGCTTCCGTTGAGACTTCTCCAGAGAGAATAAGTACTTGAATTGAGTTGACACTCTTTAGTGATGAACACTGTGAGGTTCTCAGGCTAAACCACTCTGTGGGCTTTTGATCACAGTCACTGACTCAGACCCCAGCTGCTGATCCCATTTGCTCATGGCCAAGATGATGGGGGTCACATAATATCAGGTAAGAAACGTGTGGGTCAGAGAGGACTGCCAGCTGCTTGGAGGTGGACAGGAGTGGATGAGGAAGGCATTTATCATTTTGAGGCTGTTCATGGCAGTCACCAAAGCATCAGTGTTGCCTCAGACCAGAGCCTGACCATATCTGAGTCTGTTCCAGAGATAAATGTACAGCAGAGTACATGCACATTCAGGTGTTATTATTGGGAAGCTGTGTCCTTAATTATAGATTGCATGCTGATCATTTACTGCACCATATGTTCCAAAGCCAGAACTAAAGCTGTCGGTTTCCACTTTCATTCACATGTGGCTCACACTGAATGTTTCCCAGAGGACCCGCTGCCCAGTGTGTAGGCAGTGACGGCTCCTGCAAAACCTTTGAATCGTATAAAGAGTTTCATTGGCTTCTGTAATTACCTATTTTGGGCTTGATGGAGGAACTGAGAAGCAGGAAAAAAATGTTTTGACTATAAAGTCCATATGTGGTGATTTGCTTGTTCCAGCAAAAGTGATGATAATAATAAAAATAATATTTTGGTCTTGCCATTTCCCATTTGGAATGTATGGAGTCCTTTAGCAGAAATGCTTCCTTTTGAAAACTTTTCCATCACCTTTTAGGGATGTCTCTTTGGGGCACAAATCCTGCAGGAATTGTTAGCCATCCTGAAAGGTGATCAGACTCCTCCCAACTTTAGCGTTCAATATTCGACTTTAGGGATACACTAGACCAAATCTCACTGTCTGGGGATATATAAGTGACAGAAAAGGTGTTGTTTAGTTATTAAGTCATGTCTGACTTTTTTGAGACCCCATAGACTGTAGCACACCAGTTTCTTCTGTCCATGGGATTTTCCATGCAAGAATACTGGAGTGGGTTGCCATTTCCTTCTCCGGTGGATCATCCTGACTCAAGAATCGAACTTAAGTCTTCTGCATTGACAGGCAGATTTTTACCACTGAGTCAGTATTGGGGTTGGCCAAAAAGTTCATTCAGGTTTTTCCATAACCTCTTAGGGAAAAACCTGGACGAACTTTTTGGCCAACCCCAATACATTCTCTTCTAGTAGATGGAGTTAAAGCCATCATTCAAAGCCGAAGTGAGGCTGTGTACACAGGGTTGATCAGAGGATAGAACTGCCAGTTTCAGTTTGCTCTGATCTTACCCAATCTGGGTCAGACGAGTCAGAGCTCTGGTAACTAGAAGCCTGCTAACACCACCTTAGTTTCTGTGCTTGGTTGAAAATGGGGGTGCACATAATATTTCAAAGGCGATCTCCAAAAAAGATTATCTTTGTTTTAGGTTGTGGCCAACCTCTTACAGCTCAGGGCAGGACACTATATGCTGCATGTGACTGGTGGGAGATGGGGTAAGGTTGCTTAGATTTGAGTTTTGAAGTCTCCTAGCCTTACATACATATGTTACTGGTGAGTATGATGGTTATTCTGTCTCCTAAGGCCTGGACTGTCCCTGGTTCTAGGAAAGCCTCCCTCCTGTTATACCTCAGGCCTGTGGGTGGTGATGGTTTCTAGCTCCTGCTAGTCTTTGAGCATGCTTCAGCACCCCGACTACAGGATCCCTTAACCCTGTCTGCTTGCGTGTGTCCTCAGTCATGTGCTACCCTTTGCAACCTCATGGACTGTAGCCTGCCAGGCTCCTCTGTCTGTGGGATTTCCCAGGCAAGAATACTGGAATGGGTTGCCACCGCCTTCTCTAGGGTATCTTTCTGAACCAGGGATTGAACCCATGTCTCTTGCACTAGCAGGCAAATTTTTTACCACTGAGCCACTGGGAATCCTTGCCTATATCACTGCAAACAATTCCTTCACCAGAAAGACTTCCTCAAAAATCCCAGGCTATGACGCCATCTAAGTTCAGGACCTTGACTGAAACATCTAATATGGAAACATCTTTACTGTGAGATAGCTGGGCTTCCAAAGTAGATGACTCCCATTTTCATTTCTGAGATTTTTTTTAACATGACAGCATCTTACACTTAACATCTTAAAATATGGTCTTTATATTTTTAATAATATATTTATAGACAGCCGCAATTTTGCTTCCAGTTTTGATCCTGGCCCAAATGAAATGAATGTCTTAAGGAAGATCATTATAGTTCAATCTCTGAAGGCCTTATTTCCTTTAGCAATATTTTTTCACTAATAAATATTTCCTTATACAAATGAATTGCCTGTTTAACTCACAATTGTTAGACATGTGCATTTAGCGTTTCATATTGCATTCAGCCACATAAAAAGAAGCTCAAAAATTCAGATTTTGTGGAAAAGGGGATTAGTGGAAGAACAGAGCAAAAGATAAGCCAATTATATTGTAAACTTTCATGAATTTGTTATTTTATAGTCCAAATTTCTGGTTATCATGTCAGGGGCTGAACTCATCTCTTCTTTGCAAATCCACTCTTCACAGTGTCCAGGTTTTCAGGACTTCCTTCCTCCCAGGATTCCTGTCCTCCCCACATGCCTCAGTAGCACCTAGGAGCTCTGCATCCAGTCCTTGTGGCTGATTCATGCCCTGGTACTGGCCCTTCCTCACTGCTCTTTCTCTCACATTCCACATCATCATCCAGCTTAATCAAATGCAACCTCCTCATGAACTCATTCCTGATTCTCTCAACAGAAGATTTTTTTCTCTCTCTTCTGAACCCTCAAAGGGCTTCACGGTTCCTCTCTTCTGACCCCCATTATGTTCGAGCTTTCCTTATAGTTATAGGGCTAGTAGTTAAATGTACACACTGATGCCATCTCCTGAAGTTAAATTCTTATGTGAATATTTGCTAGATAAATGACCTTGTGCAAGTTACATAATTTTTCTGTGCCTCAGTTTCCTCATCTGAAAAAAAGGTCAAGCATAATCATTGACTAACATGGTACTTATAAAGATGAAAAGTATGCATGACATCAGTGCCTGCATATTGAAAATGTTTAATAAAGGCCACCTATCATTTTTTATTATGCATTATCTTATCTTTTAACCATAAGTTCCTTACTGGGAAGACCCTACATGTATGTATCTTTATCCTCTCCATAGTTCAGTGCATGGCACTGAGTAGGTGCTCAGTAAACTTTAATGAAGCAGGCAAGATCCTATGTCCTGGTAAAACCAAGAATAGACATCAGGACAAAATGCAATGAGTACCAAGGATAAAACAGTACTCTCTTCATTTCTTCATGTGCTGTATTCCCCTCATTTCACTGTAACCTACTTCAGTATCACCTGTGCTACTGGGATTGCCATCAGGTCACCAGAGACGTCTTACCTGATGGTCTGGGTTCTATAAAAATAATTAAAGCAAAAAGAGTTGAATTTATTGCTGCTTATGAAATATTTGCCAGGACAATATTTATTTAATCAACTAATTCCTTCTTTTAGGAAATCATTACGATTCGCTAAATATAATACTTCTAGCTTTAAGGGATTTTACAAACAATGTACTTTAATTTCCTGCCCTCTAGTGACAAAAATAATGTATTCATGCCTTTATATGGAACAAATTCTGTTAGTATCATGAACTAAAGTTGCGTTAGAGGATTTATGAACAGAAAACAGAAAGTTTGGCTATCATGATTAATGTACAATAACCATTTTAGTTGGGCAAAAATTTTTATTCAGAGTCAAGTAGATGACTTTAAATTGTGAAGCAAAAATCAGTGTGTTGTTTCTAGCTATCCCTTGGCCTATATCTTTATAATTAGAAGGTATATACCACGGGCAGAGGAGCCTGGCAGGCTACAGTCCATAGCGTTGCAGAGAGTTGGACATGATGGAATCGAATTAGTATGCATACGTGCACTATAGAAAACTTGGTAACAACCAGAAAATTTACAATTTCAAAATGTTTAATCTTAAATAGCAGAATTGAAGGAAATTTACTAATTGTAAAAATTCCCCCAGGGCTTCCCTGGTGGCTCAATGGATAAGAATCTGCCTGCCAATGCAGGAGACATGGGTTCGATCCTTGGATCAGGAAGATCCCACATGCCATGGACCAACTAATCCAGTGTGTCACAAGCACTGAGCCTGTGCTCTAGAGCCTGGGAAGCACAACGAAGAAGCCTAGAGCCCATGCTCTGCAACAACAAAAGCCACTGCAATGAGAAACCCACATGCTGCAATAAGAGTAGCCCCTGCTCGCTGCAACTAGAGAAAAGTCCGTGCAGCAACAAAGACCCAGCACAGCCAAAAATAAATAAATAAATACATTTCAAAAATAAAGTCAAAAACTAAAAATTTCTTCCAATATTGTTTTCATTTGAATTTTAAGTCCAGGCAATAATCAGTTAGATAATCAGTCTGGGTGTTAAAGCCTGAGATAAAAAATAATCAAACTGGCTGACTATTACAATAAGACTAAACAAGAGAGAATTACTAGATTTGATTAAGTGTGACATTAAGCATTTTTGGTATTCTAATTACAGACTGCATTATTGCTTTCACTGTCTGAACATTTTGGTGTTCCTGGGGGTACAGGAATGTACGTGGTATTTGTGCAATTAATTTATCATCAACAAATGCACTGTCTACTCTCTGCTAGACTGTCTCAGTTGCTCAATGACCGAATTAAAAGAATGTGGCACTCATTCCACATGCCACACTATGGAGCTCTGGGCTCCTGCAGCCCAGATGGTGACTCTGTGTTCTGATATAGTACAGACTAGGTCACTGCCTCTCATCTGTGGCCATCTTCTAAACACTATTTCCCTACTTTGTGGGGCACATGGGATAGGACGGAGGACAGGAATATGTTTCCCTGGGGCTGGAGGGCCTTGCTGAAAATGTGAGCTCCAGGGCCAGCTATTTCTGTAGTCACTCATCATTCTCAGTCACAGTGGGGCTCCAGTGCGTCTCTTTACCAAGCATGGCCAGAAGGCCCCTTGGAAGTGTGTGAGCTCTCCACTGGCTTTCCAGGTGATGGTCCCTGCATGAACAGTAGGGCAGGGTAGGATGAAAGCTGAAAGGGTTAGTCACTCAGTCATGTCCAACTCTTTGCAACCCCATGGACTGTAGCCCACCAGGCTCCTCTGTCCATGGGATTCTCCAGGCAAGAATACTGGAGTGGGTTGCCATGTCCTTCTCCAGGGGATCTTCTCGACCCAGTGATTAAACCCAGGTCTCCTGTAACCCAGGCAGATTCTTTACTGTTTGAGCCACCAGGTGGAGGGGAGAGGTGGCTCAGATGGTAAAGAGCAGGATGACATCCTCCTCAAATATGATAGGTTGCAGACTGGCATACTCTATGCTGGGCCCTCACTCACTGCACGTTTCCTGTGGACCTGACTCTACTCCTTAACATCAGTCTCATCAGGTGGGTGTTAACATCCCCACTTACAGACAGATAACTGATAGAGAGAGGCTATACCTATAGTTGTGCTCAGAACCCATGTCTGGACCAACATTTATGGATTTAACTGACTTAAATGGCAGATGGTGTTAGTGAAAAGGATAAGTAATAGTTTGGCATCTTTACAAATGCTAACTTTTAATCTTTAATATAGATTTTATCTCCGTTTTCAAGTGAGGAAGTCAAGCCGCTCAGTTGTGTCCGACTCTTTGCGACCCCGTGGACTGTAGCCTACCAAGCTCCTCCATCCATGGGATTCTCCAGGCAAAAATACTGGAGTAGATTGCCATTTCAAGTGAGGAAATTGAAGTTAAATTGTCCAAGGTCACACAGCTAGTAAATGGAAAAGCCTGGAACTGAACCCAGATTGACCTGACTTCCTTCTGTCAGAGATCAAGCGTATGTGTGAGTGTGTGGGGTTCCTCACCACCCAAAGGCCAATTTTGACACCCGGTTCAACATTCAATCATGGCCCTCTTGCTCTGGAACTGGGATCTTCTCCTTGGACTCTTCTCCTGGCACTTTCCAGGCAGCCCCTATAAAGCTTTGGAGCTTTGCAACGAGCAGAGCCCTTTCTGCCATGACTGTTCCTCATCTGCTGCCTCTCCACTCAGGTTCAGACTGGACTGAAGGACAATTTGGTCTCCTGTAATGGACCTCATGGGGCTTCCCCGGTGGCTCAGTGGTAAAGAAGCCACCTGCCAATGCAGGAGACACAGGTTCAATCCCTGGGTTGGGAAGATCCCCTGGAGAAGGAAATGGCAACCCACTCCATGGACAGAAGAATCTCATAGACAGAAGAGCCTGGCAGGCTACAGTCCATGGGGTTGCAGAGAGTTGGACATGACTGAGCAACTAAGCAACAACAACGGACCTCATGACCAGAATAGGACAGTGACAAGAGTATCTTCTTCTTCTTCTTCAAAAAAGCAGACCTCACTTAAAAGGAACACTGGGGCATGTTAGAGAGAACATTCAAGGAAAGAGAAAAGCAGAGAAAGAGGCCACAGACAGCTGTTCTTAAAGCTCTTCAACACTGCCACAGGAGCCAGAAACAAGAGCAGCAGGGGCTTCTGCCGGCTTGAACTCACTGGGGCTTTTACTGCCAAGAATGCAACATCTGCAAATTTCTTGATTTTTTTTTCTTAATGACAATTTGGTCTCTTGAAAGCCAGAAGAAGCAATGAGAGGAGCTGCTGCTCCTTATAGAATTCTGATAAGAAAGCTTGTAAGTGGGTGATCTTATGGACTGTAAATGCATCTCAAATGCTGCCTCCTCAGCATGAAGACTGTGGGGCTCGGTTAGGGTGGAAGGAGGGAAGGCATTTACTTTTGGAGCTTAGACACTTTGCTTTTAGGGGCCAGGCTGGAGTGGCTGGTGACACACAGTCACTCTGAGGACAGGAGCACTAGTAAACGGTGGAGAGATCCTAAATGAGAGGTGAGAGAATGGCCAGATGCCCTTAACTTATGTATTAATAATATATTGGGTTGGCCAAAAAGTTCGTTTGGGGTTTTTCCATAGGATAGTAAGGAAAAACCTGAACGAAATTTCTGGCCAACCCAATATAATAATATTAATACTAAAACAAAGCAACTCTACCGAAAGGGGGTTCAAACCCACGCAGACACACGTCCATCGGATTTTAAGTCCAATGCCTTAACCACTCAGCCAGAGGATGAGATGGCAGAATGGCATCATCAACTCAACGGACATAAACTTGAGCAAACTCTGGGAGATAGTGAAGGACAAGGAAGCCTGGTGTGCTGCAGTCCATGGAGTCACAGAGAGTTGAACACAACTGAGTGACTGAACAACAACAACAAAACAAAGAAGAGAAAACCTCACTGCATCTTCTTTCTTCCTACTCTACCAAAAAGGTTCTGTTGCTTGGACCTAGAATACTGCTGTTGGAACAATGGCCCAGGTATGTCACGATCTGGCTTAACTGTTGTGGGCTGTCCGGGAAATTATCCACCATTAATTTCCACAAGAGGATACATTCTGAGTTCCAGTTAGTCAACTTTCCAATGCATTTTTTGGAAGGCAATCAAGTTTTAAGTTGGGAACGGCCTGAAGCGCCTCATTAGCGTTTCTGTGTGCCAATGCATGTAATCCTATTGAGAATGCACTTTGAGAAATCATTCAGCAAAATCTGAAATTCATATATACTAAAGAAAGTAATGATCTTTATCACATTGTAAGGGTACAGGGATGTACTGGTTGGGGCAGGTATTTCTGGATTAATAGTTAAAGGAGACTAACTCAAGGCAAAATAAGCTGAAGGACCAATTATAATTTCAAAATACTGAATGACATGTCTATTTTAGTTAAGAGTTTCCGTATGTAGCTGTAGGACTGAATTTAGTTCTGCACTTTTGGAAAGTCCGCAAGTTTTTTTCTTCATAAGCTTAATATACATCAATCTCTCTCTCTCCCCCTTCACCCACTGGCACCCATTCCTATAGTTTTGGCTTAGCCTTTCCCATAGTACATAGCTGTGATTGTGAAAATTATGTACAGTGGTTTAAAAAATTTGCAAGGAGACATACAATGTCAAATGTTAAGTTGTATTCCATTTACAAAGTTGCATTTCCAAGCATAACATGATGCAAACAAAAATACTGATTACTAATTTCTAAATCATAGTTCTTTTCATCATCTACCTTATATTCTATGCATTTTTATTCTTTTTCATCTGACATCTGCTGGTAATCTGTGTGTCAATTAAATTTGAGGCCTATACACTCCAGTACTCTTGCCTGGGAAACCCCATGGATGGAGGAGCCTGGTAGGCTGCAGCCCATGAGGTCTCGAAGAGTCGAACACGACTGAGAGACTTCACTGTCACTTTTCCCTGTCATGCACTGGAGGAGGAAATGGCAACCCATTCCAGTATTCTTGCCTGGAGAATCCCAGGGATGGAGGAGCCTGGTGGGCTGCTGTCTATGGGGTCACACAGAATCGGACACGACTGACGCAACTTAGCAGCATACTTCCTTTAGTGTTGTCTATTAATGGATTTTGCTTTTTTTCAAATAAAAATCTTGTCCTCCCAGACCTTTTCATTTAGATAACACTGTTCTTCATTTGGTGACTTCCCAGGTGGCGCAGAGGTAAAGAATTCGCTTGCTAATGCAGGAGATGCAAGAGACGTGGGTTTGATCCCTGGGTCGGGAAGATCTGGAGTAGGAGACGGCAACCCACCTCAGAATTCTTGCCTGGGAAATTCCATGGACAGAGGAGCCTGGCGGGCTGTAGCAGTTCATGGGGTCGCAAAGAGTTGGACATGACTGAGCACACATGCATTGCACGCACTTCATTCTGTTGGGAGAATAAAGGCCTTCTTCCTAAGATCTTCTGAGAAGACAGAGTTATACACACTGATTTTTGTTTTTAAAATGATATCCTAGAAAACTACCTGCCAAGCAAAGTCAGGACAGTGGGGGCCAAGGTCTATGGTGGGATGGTGGCAAATGTGTGAGACCTGCAGGACACAATTCACCCAGGACACCTTAAGTCTTCATCTTACACTCACTTCATTGGCCAATTCATCCTCAGAAAGTGACTGAATTTTCTGTCCTCAGGAAGAGAGAAAAGTCTAACCTGTTAGGAATGTGCAGTTATTTATAACTGACTTTAAGCTAATTTTGTTTGTTTGCTTGACTTCTATATACTCTCATGATAAGAGGTGAGTGAGCAAAGCTTCCTCTGCCTCCTCCCATCACTCCCCATCACTTGCATTATCACTTGCACCTCCCCCTCCTCCCCCATCCATGGAAAAAACTGTTTTCCACAAAACTGGTCCCTGGTGCCAAAAAGGCTGGGGACCACTTATCCATTCTCATCATTCTTTTTCCTGTCTAGCGTCACCACGTCAGATTTGCAGACTTCTACTAGGTCATTAAATGACATTGTATTATAACTTGTTTTTATTCAAATATAGTTTGGTGTGCACCCTTTCTCCTAGCTAGAATGTAAGCTTCTAAAATGCAGAAACCATAATTTTTTTTTCATTTTTGTATCGTGGGGCTTCATTCACTATACATCTTAAGTTAACTGAGAAAAATAAGAAAAGATAACTATTTTCCAGGGAAAACTAACATTGCTTCACTGCTATCTATTTATTGCATCATAGTTTTTGTCAGAAAAGCAAGATGATACCAGGGTTCTAAGAAAGGAATGAAACAGAATACACAACATTTGATTGCATGTATGAGGGGAGAACATAATCTTTCTTATTCAGATAACCAGGTGCTATGCAGGAAGGACAAATCCAGACAGGACCCCTCTACCCACCTACCCAGCCACCTGAAGTGGCTGTCTTCAGCTGTTGGAGAATTGTGTGTGGCTGGGGTGGGCTGGCAGCCTGGATGAAAGGAGGATTCTGAAATGCAAAGTGGGAAGACAACCAAAGGAGACCTTATCAACCTTAATTCTGTTCTGCTTTAAGTCTTTTTTTTTTTGGTCAAGTTTTATATTAGGGTAAAGTTGGTTGGAAAGATAATGCTAAGTCATGTCAGACTCTTGCAATCCCATGGACTGTAGCCCGCCAGGCTCCTCTGTCCATGGGTTTCTCCAGGCAAGAATACTGGAGTGGGTTGCCATTTCCTTCTCCAGGGGAACTTCCGGACCCAGGAATTGAACCCAGGTCTCCCTCATTGCAGACAGATGCTTCACTGACTGAGCCAGAAGGGAAGCCCTTGGTTGGAAAACCATGGAAGATGACACCTGCTTTCTGTCCTTGTATGTGTTCAAATAAAGACACTGAAGCTGGGAGGCAAGATGACGGGACAGATGGCCAACCTTGGATGGCTGCGAGGAGGTGGGCTGGGCTGCCCTCCTCCACCTCCTGATTCCCCTGGCAAGTTTACTCATTTGACATGGTGCGAAAAGGTGGGAAAACAATGTCAGGGAGGATGCTTGAATATATAGGTTGAAGGCAAAAATGTAATGACACTACATAAAGGAGTAAATGCCAAAGGCCACTTCCTTCAAGTGCAGGAAGATGCTGACTTGGATCTTATTCCAGTATGAATATTCTTACCACATCTTAGTTGTGAATTTGGAGAGCAGGGTCACAGGTGTGTCTGGCATGTGACTGGGTGGTCAGCAGGGGTGGGCAGTGAAAGGTGCAGGCAGGGCACACTGAAATTGCCAGCTGTCTCTAAGCAGGGTGGAGAACCAGCCTCCAGAGTCTAGGCTCCCTCCCCACAAAGTTTGTGCTCTGTGGGATTCCACCAAGAGGTGCATGGAGATGGGAGTAGCATTCCCTTGGATTTCAACCTGTAGAATCCCAGTGGGATGTGATTGGAGAACCAGGTGAGGGAGAGTAGAAACCCTATACTGCAGTCTACAGGGCTCAGCAGTTTAACCCCTGAGGGATGCTAAGTGGTGGCGGAGGCCCATGACCCATCATCAGCTCCTTCATCTTTAGATATTGATGGAATGGAGTTGAGCGATTCAATCGCCCCATCAAAATGATGAGCACTCTATTACCATAAAGCATGTATATCTGTGGAGATTTTTTTTAAGCTCAATATTTTAGTTCTTGCTGCAAGAATCAGTTTAGAAAGCAGCCCTCTGCCTTCAGGCTATAGTGATCTGGGAGGAAACCACATGGAGCCACATGTTTTGCTCCTAGATTGAAAGGGAAAACCATTCTTGAGCCAAAGGAGCAGTGTGTGCTTCGCTAAGGGCAGAGTGTGTGAATTTCATCATCCCTTGAAACCTGCTATGGGGCTTAACTGGGTATTGCTTTCTGGATAGAATGCCATCAGAAGAGAAGCAAATCCCTCATGAATAAATTCATTCTCTTGTGAACCTAACTGCAAAGGTAATATGGCATTCATTTAATAAAGGCAGACTTCAGCAGTCCAGAGTTATATCAATCTGCTGTTAGTTCCTTCAGAAAACTGTTTCAAGTCTTATTAAATTATTAGATGTGTACCCTTCTTACCGCTGAGCGAAGAAAACACCTGGAAGTGTGGCTGGGCTATCTAAGACTAGGGCATATGTCATGCACATGTGACAATGAGACTCATTAGCAAATGCCACAATCTTGGGACAGAGACCCAAGAATTATTCATCTCTCTGATTTTTGGCTGCCAGGGTCTTAAAAATAAATCACAGCTTGAACTCCTTCATCATTAGAAGATCATTCCTAAGTTTTACTGTTCATGGGGTTCTCAAGGCAAGAATACTAAAGTGGTTTACTGTTCCTTCCACCAGTGGACCACAATTTAGAAAAGACAGAGGAATAAGAGATCAAATAGCCAACATCCATTGGATCACAGAGAAAGCAAGGGAATTCCAGAAAAGCATCTACTTCTGCTTCTCTGACTACATTAAAGCCTTTGACTGTGTGGATCACAACAAACTATGGAAAATTATTTAAGAGGTGGGAATACCACACCACCTTACCTGCCTCCTGAGAAACCTGTATGCAAGTCAAGAAGCAACAATTAGAACTAGACATGGAACAACAGACTGTTCCAAATTGGGAAAGAAGTACGTCAAGGCTGTATAATGTCACCCTGCTTATTTAACTTATATGCAGAGTACATCAAGTGAAATGACAAGCTGGATGAACCCCAAGCTGGAATCCAGATTTCCAGGAGAAATACCAACTACCTCAGATATGCAGATGATACCACTCAAATGACAGAAAGCAAAGAGGAACTAAAAAGCTTCTTAATGAGGGTGAAAGAGGAAAGTGAAAAAGCTGGCTTAAAACTCAACATTCAAAAAACTAAGATCATGGCATCCAGTCTCATTGTTTCATGGCAAATAGATGGAGAAACAATGGGAACAGTTACAGACTTTATTTTCTTGGCTCCAAAATCATTGCAGATGGTGGCTGCAGCCATGAAGTTAAAAGATGCTTGCTACTAGGAAGAAAAGCTGTGAACAACTTAGAGAGCATATTGAAAAGCAGAAACATCTCTTTGCCAACAAATCTCTGTAGAGTCAAAGCTATAGTTTTTCCAGTAGTCATATATGGATGTGAGAGTTGGACCATAAGAAAAGCTGAGTGCCCATGAATTCATGCTTTTGAACTGTGGTGCTGGAGAAGACTCTTGAAAGTCCCTTGGACTAAAAGATCAAATCAGTCAAATCCTAAAGGAAATCAGTCCTGAATATTCATTGGAAGGACTGATGCTGAAGCTGAAACTCTAATACTTTGACCAGCTGATGTGAAGAGCCGACTCATTGGAAAAGACTCTGATGCTGGGAAAGATTGAGGGCAGGAGAAGAAGGGGATGACAGAGGATAAGATGGCTGGATGGCATCACTGACTCAATGGATGTGAGTTTGAGCAAACTCTGGGAGATGGTGAAAGACTGGGAAGTGTGGCGTGCACAGTCAGTGGGGTCACAAGAGTGGGACATGACTGAGTGATTGAATAACAACAACAAATCCCAACATTATCTGCATGTGCTATGGAAGGGCTTCTCCTAGTAGAAGCAGAGCTGCCATATTGCACAACTCCAAGGCAGCATTCACTTTGCTACAGTATGAGAGATGGAACGTTTTTCACTATTCCCTGGAAATCTAGTTGTCACAATGACTCCTCCTATTCACTTCCATCTATTTTCTTTCAGTATGGATATAATACACCCAAATCCACTCTGATAACAAACTAAGAAAATTAAATCACAATGAAAACCTACAGAAAATGTGGGAGAAAAGAACTCAAAGTAACTAAAGTTATCTCTAACCTAGGTCTATGGTTTCAGAGATGAGAAAACAAGGGTCACACAAACATCCATTAAATACCTATAATACTTAACTATGGGCTTCCCAGGTGGGGCAATGGTAAAGAATCCACCTACCAATGCAGGAGACGTGGATTTAATCCCTGGGTCAGGAAGATCCCCTAGAGTAAGAAATGGCAACCGACTTCAGTGTTCTTGCCTGGAAAATTCCATGGACAAAGGGAGCCTGGTGGGCTACAGTCTATGGGGTTGCAGAGTTGAACACAATTTTAATAGCTGCATAGTGGCCTATCCTATTAAATAGATACAATAACTAATCAATTCCATCTTAAAGAAACCTAAATTTTTTGAAAATTTTGTTGTTATGACAATTCCTCAGACTACCATTCACTGAAGAGTTGAGACAGTGCTATTTTTATATGTGATGGATCAGAAGTTCAATAATATATCAGCAATGGAATTTTAGAACCCCACTTTTAAGGTATCAGTAGTCAGTAACACATAAAGCATGCATAATGTTTTAAGTAGATATTTTATGTAAGAATTACCCTCCTTAAGTGTTCAGCCTGAGGCAGGTCCTATGCTAAGAGATCAGTGCATAGCATCTCATGTAATCCTTATACTTGTCCTAGGACCTAGGTTGGATAATTACAAGATATCTAATAGATAATGTGGGTTTGGCTCCATACCTCAGCAAGAAAGTGAATATTGAAATAAAATGAGTCACAGGAATTTCCGTTTTCCCAGTGCATACAAAAGGTATGTTTCCACTATAGTGTATCGTGTGCATTAGTATTAAGTCTAAAAACACAACATACATACATTAAAATACTTAATTGCTAAAAAATGTAAACATCATTGGAGCCTTCACCCATTCATAATCTTTTTGCAATGGTAACATGAAAGATCACTGATCACAGATCCCTTTAAAAATAATAATAATAATAATGAAAAAGTTGGAAATATTATAAGAATCACCAAAGTGTGGGACTTCCCTGATGGCCCAGTAGATGAGAATCCACCTGTCAATGCAGAGGACATGGGTTTGATCCCTGGTCCTGGAGGATTTCACATGCTGCAGAGGAAGCAAACCTGTAAGCCGTAACGACTGAACCCATGTGCCTAGAGCCCATACTCTGCAAAAAGAGAGCCACTACAATGAGAAGCACATGCATTACAATGAAGAGTAGCCCCCACTCACTGCAGCTAGAGAAAGCCCATGCCGTGATGAAGCCCCAGCACAGCCAAAATAAATAAATAAATAAAAATTATAATAATAAAAGAATTAGCAAAATGTTACACAGAGAGAAAAAGTGAGAAAATGCTATTAGAAAAGTGGTGCTGATGGACTTGCTCAATGCAGGGTTGCCAGTAACTCTCAATTTGCAAAAAATATAGTATTTGCAAAACACAAATCTAAGTGCATTAAATGAGATACACCTATACTCCCAATTAGCCAGATGAGGAAACTGAAGTCGACAGCGACCAAAAGACTTGCCCCAGGTACACAGGTAGTGAGAAGCATGTTCAGGTACCAACTCAAGTCCTCTACCATCAGGGCCATTGTCATGTTGCTACTTCTTACCTTGAAGCAGAATAAAGCAGAATTTCTAGCAAGAAAAAATGTAAACACAGGACAATGAAAACAGGGTCAGGGAACAAAGTTTATGAGGCACTTTTTTCTTTTCTCATTGTATTTTCAAGAAAATATGAATATTATGTTAAGAAATTAATGGTTTAGATGTTTTGAGTTCACTTAAATGTGTATGGCTGTTATTTATTAAAATTCTAATAATCCATTGGGTTTCCCAGGTGGCTTAGTGGTAAAGAATCCTCTGCCAGTGAAGGAGACATAGGAGACATGGATTATATCCCTGGGTCAGGAAGATGCCCTGGAATAAGAAATGGCAACCCACTCCAGTATTTCCTGCTTGGAAAATTCCGTGGACCGAGGAGCCTAGTGGGTTACTATGGTCCATGAAATCACAAAGAGTAAGAAACAAGTGAGCATGCATACAATAATCCATTAAACTTAAATAATTAAAAACATAATAAACATAATACACCTAAACATTAAACATGTAAATTTCAATATCAACCCTCCCTCCCCCCAGATAAAGGCAAATCATTATATTTTTCCTATAGTGGAATTACTGCTTAAAGGAGTGTTGGTTCATATACTTGGGAATTTCCTGGATGAAATCTGAACTGGTCACTGGCCACAGAGGTCAAGGAGAGACAGAAGAGAGAGACAGACCATGCTCCATTTGAGAGGCTCCACTAAGAGGCAGCAGGTGGGGTAAGGCAGGAAACTTACAAGTCTTGCCTCCAAGGGGCTGTGCAATGAATAGATCTCCACATCTGTCCGCCAAATCTCAAAAGCTTACAGAGAGGCCTCATTGGGGTTCAGCCACCTACTCAGTTTGGTAGGTCTCAACAACATGTTACTCTCTGAAGGCGAGTTCCCGAAACCATCACCCACCCGGAGCACTGGGCAGAAGGTACACTCCAACAGAGGAGAGAGTGTGGTCCCTCCCACTGCCCGTGTGCAGCTCATGGGGGCAGGGGCAGGGTCAGCCCACCATCCTGTCCTCTGGATGACCTCCTCCAATGAGGATAGAGGTACAGCTTAATATTTTTAATATTTGTTGCCAAATTTTCCTTCAAAAAGTTTCTATTTTCCTTCTAATTTTTCTTGCTGACACTCTTGTCGAATTGGAAGTAGGTCTTTTTTTTAGTTCCTCAAAAACAATTCCTCAGAAGTACCTCTTTAAAATTTTTGTTTTAATTCTGTGCCCAGTTAATAGTGGAAATTGACCTTGCTTCTTGTTTGAATTTGAATTTCTTGACTAATTATGAGATTTGACTTTTCTTGTTGTATGTACTGGTGTTTGTTCGTGTGTAAACTTCCTATTCTTTGACTTTGCTAAATTTTTTTACTGGGGTGTTTTATATATTTTTGTTCTTGTTGTAAGAGTTTTTCCTAAATGTATTGAGGATATTAACCTTCAGTTTGACATACATATTGCAATCTCCTCCTGCAACTCCAATTTGTTTGCGTTTTGATTTTATTTATAGTGTTTTGTTTCTATTATAGTTTTAAGAGTCAAGTGAACGCCTCTTGAAAGTTATTTCCTTTCATGAATTCTGCTTTTGCATGCATAGCTGATTTCTGGTGGCTCTTTTATATTTTTCAAGCCTTCGGTGTATGTTAATTTGCATAATTACCTGGGGCAGATGCTGTTTGGGAGAACATTATCTCATTAAAATGACCTGTTGGTTTTCTTTCTGAGGTTCCTGTGTCTTCCCTTTTTAGTGAAGTACACTTTTATTTTTCTTACAAATGCCCCAATCCACTGTTGATCCCAGAAGCATGTTTAGTGGAGCAACGAACAATTACATTTTTGCTGAAGCTTGCTGCCTCAAAGTCATTTTCAGAGATTATTAAGAAATGAGGGAATTAGTTGAACGGGCTGGACCTCTTTTGGTGAGGATTAGAGAGATGTACACAGTTTCTGAAAGGCGATCTTGCCTGAGAGAAATGATAATGCCTGAAATAAAAGGCTGCCCTCGCGTCTCCTGTGGGCCCTCAGCGCATTTTAATCCTAATTAAAAAAGAAGTCCAAGAGAGAGTTTCCAGAAGGAGCTGATTATAACCACAGCTCCATATGGAACTCATCGAGGGTTACCACCACAGCTGTAGCGCATTAGCACATGAGACGCACACTGGCATTGTCTCCATGCAAAGCATCCACTGAAAAATGGTTTGTTAAACTTGGCTGTGTGGGAGTTCTCCGGTGTTCTTAATACCACAGGGACAAGTTGTGTTCTACCAGGAGGCCCCCTGATTCCTTTAAGTGTTGTGATGCATTTTTGTGCATTGATATTGCATGAAAACTTTTGGATTGCTAAAATGCCCTGGTTGTATGCCTGATAGAGGGCATGGTACTCAGTTTTAGATCTTTGTCTTGGGGCAGTGGGCTTGGATTGTTAGCCACAAGGGGAAGTTGGAAAACAGAAATGCAGTGGCTTCTGGGCCACGTATTGCTGGGGGGCTAGTGAAGTGCATAATGAGATCAGAAGGTCACTGGAAAAGAGCATGCATGTGTGTATGCTCAGTCACTTCAATTGTGTCTGACTCTTTATGACATTATGGCCTGTAGCCTGCCGGGCTCCTCTGTCCATGGGATTCTCCAGGCAAGAATACTGGAATGGGTAGCCATTCCCTTTTCCAGGGGATCTTCCCAACCAGGGGATTGAACCTGTGTCTGCCTGCATCTCCTGCCTTGTTGATGGATTCTTTACCCACTGAGCCACCAGGGAAGTGCATAAATCGCCCTGGAGCAATTTGGTGAGCTTCTGCCACTCATAGTAGAGAGACTAGAGATCCACTTGTTACTTCAAAACCGGAACAAGGTTTTGGCATTGCCTTGGCAGCAAAACATGGGTGTTTTAATGGTTAAGATTTTTTTTTCTTCTCTTACCGCTCTAACTGGGACACTATTTTGCACCAGTAGTAACTCAAGCGAACAAAGACCAGTACAAAATGGACAGGAGAGAAAAAGCACATGTCACTGAAAACTAAAGATCATCTCACATCTCATTTTAGCTATTTCCTTTTCCCACCTTCTCACAATCGAACTTTTAAAGGCTATGCAGTAGTGTTAGTCTCAACTCCAAGGTGAAGATGGGGGCAGAAGTAGCATGAGATTACCAACATCCTGAACGCCCTGCTTCTTTCTCTCCTAGCCATTCAGAGTGCCAGCAGATTCAAAGGGAGATGGGGAGAGAGGACACCCATGGGCGGTGGCCAGGACAAGGAGACCAGAGTGGGTGCTGACACCTTTTCTGGGTCTTGAGAGAGGATATACGTTTTATTCTTCTTTGGGGCTTTGGGCTCTAAGCTCAACTGTGAATTTGGTACCTGGAGATATACTGGCAGGTTTTCTCTGGTTAGACAGGCCCCAGTGTCATGGATGACCCCTTTCTCTAGGCCAGCAGCTTGCCACTCGTCATTCTTGATAAGAAAGGTCATATGAAAACCTCCCAAGTGTAGGATGACATTATATATAGGTTGGGACAGTCCCAAGGGAACTGAGGATGCATTGCTGTACTGGGTTTATAGAGTCATGGCTGGCAGACATTTGAGAATGGAGGGGGTACTCCAGACCCCAAAATAATTGTGCCTGTAGCCTACATTGCTATGTAATGCCACCAACTTTCCAAAACATGAAAAGCTGAGCTTGTGAGATAAGCAATTCAGATGCCTTATGTTAGTCAATGGGGAAAAGATGATGTTTTATTTTAGTGAGAATTATGTGTGGTGAGGTGTACCTTTTCTTAACCAGGTGTCAAACAGCTAAGTTAACTGCAGAGATTCTAGTCAAAAAATCTTCTGGCCTTGAGGATGAAGGGGTAACAGGCTTGGGCATAAGCTTTTAGGGCATTAACTCCTGAGAAAGCTACTCATGAATTTAAAACAAAATATCATTAGATGTTTTATAAATTTATTTCTAAAGGATATTATACTTTTAAAACTTCATATAAGTCTTAAGTAGTTTTTCATAATTCAGAAGAGGAACTGCTAATAATCATGTCGAAGATATCTTATAACAGTCTTTTAAGATGTTTTGTTTTTAAGGACCTACTGTATAACACAGGGGATATACTGCTCAATGTTATGTGGTAGCCTAGATGGGAGGGGAGTCGGGGGAGAATGGATACATGTATATGTATGGATGAGGCCCTTCATTGTTCACCTGAAACTATTACAACATTGTTAATTGGCTATACCTCAATACAAAATAAAAACAACAAAAAATAAATAAAATAACAAGCTATAGCTACATATACCGGGCTTCCCTGGTGGCTCAGACGGTAAAGAATCTGCCCACAAAGCTGGAGGCCCAGGTTCAATCCCTCGGTTGAAAAGATCTCCTGGAGAAGGGAATGGCTACCCACTCCAGTATTCTTGGCTGGAGAATTCCATGGACAGAGGAGCCTGGAGTGCTCCAGTCCCAGGGGGTCACAAAGAGTCAGAAACGACTGAGTGACTAATGCTTTCCCTTTCACACATATTGTTATAGAATTTTCAAAGCCATACTGTTAAATTGAAAAATAAATTGAAGGAAAACACATAAAAAAGAAATTTTGTTTTAAATTCATTTGAATAAATGTAAGAAGAAAAATCATTGTAATTTATTATTTACTGTGAGGAATTAGCTTCACAATCATGGAGGCCGAGAAGACCTACAATCAGTTATCTGCCAGCCAGAGATCCAGAAGAGCCAGTGCTGTACTTCAGTCTGAAGTTCTGAGTCTGAGGTCTGAGAACTGGGGGAGCCAATGGTGTAAGTCCTAGTCCAAGGGCAGGAGAAGATACGTCCCAGCTAAGCAGTGAAGCAGGGAATAGGGTCAGGTTCTTCCTTCCTTCATCTTTTCTTCTATCCCAGCCATGAATGGATTGGATGATTTTGTACCCACATCAGGGAGAGAATCTGCTTCACAGGGTCCATGGATTCAAGTGCCAAAACTCCCTTCCAGACATCCCCAGAAATGCTTGATCTCGGTACCTCACGGCCAGGCGAGTAGACACAAAATTAACCATCATAATCATGTTTGTGAAAAACTCTTAGAAGTATTTTATTCTTTGGATTATAGGAGCAACCTATTTCAAATGAGAGGATACAGGAAAACAGAGTCTTTCACATTATTGTTGTTGCTATTTTGTTGCCGAGTCGCGTCCAACTCTTTGCAGCCCTATGGACTTTAGCTCACCAGGCTCCTTTGTCCATAGGATTTTCCAGGTGACAATACTGGAAAGGGTTGCCATTTCCTCCTCCAGGGGATCTTCCTGACCCATGGATTGAACCTGAGTCTCTTTCATTGGCGAGTGGATTCTTTACCACTGATTCACCTGGGAAGCCCATCTTTCACATTAAAGGTACTAAAAACTTCCTTTGTGCAGATCCAAATTACATACCATATAACTAGAGGAAGTTGAGTTTTTGCCAGAGTAAATTATTTTCTGTTTTAATAAGGACCTTGTGGTGGAATTGACTAGCATCATGGAAAGTAACATTTGTTTTCAAGTCATGACTTTATAATGCAACACACTAGTGTAAACATCATCAATATTACTGTTGTGAACTTGACCAGTTGCTTTCTCAAAAAAAAAAAAAAAAAGGAAAGGTCTACAGTTTAGTTAACTGTATTTGCTATACAAATAAAAACAACACGCCCCCCCCCCCAGCCCAAACTAGTGGTTGAGCAAAATAGATGCTTCTGCTCCTGTAAAAGTCCAATGTGTATGTTCATCATGGTTAACTTTCCTTGAGCTGTGATTTGGTGATAAAGCCTCCTTCAATCTTTAGGTCTCAACATCCCCTATGGTCTTAAGTCTTTCTCTTCTTGCTGAAGGAGGAAAAGGCAACATAGAAGGCTCATCTGCTTCTGTCTGAAATATTCAAAATAGCCCAGCCTAGTTGATGCTGGTGCACATCCACGGACAAGATCTTACCACAGAGTCACACCTCCTCTGTGTACACATGCACAGTCACCTGTACCCAACCCTTCACTTTAGGAAGGAGAGCCTGGATACCTAGAGAACCTCGTCTCTCGGTTGCTGCCTGACTCCAGCGGATTGGTCAACACTTTATTGCTGCTGTTGTTGTTTAGTCGCTCAGTCATGTCCAACTCTTTGTGACCCTGGGGACTGTAGCTGCCAGGCTCCTCTGTCCATGGGATTTTCCAGGCAAGATTACTGGAGTGGGTTGAGCATTTGTCATAGAGTGTAACTTCTGTCCTCGAGTCAGTGTAGAGCGTGGTGTCAGTAAGAAATTGTCCTACTGAGGAAGATTTATAAACATATTGCCTGGAAAGGATAAGCTTAGTTTAAAAAATAAAAACAAACTAAATACTCTTCAATAAGAATTCTAATCTAAAAGATGATAAGGGCCATGGATTTCATTTTATTTTTGAGACAGCGAGGTTGTTTTGTTTCATGCTTTTATTCTTGGCTTTACATCAGGCGATTATATTTATTTATCCATCATAGATAAATATAAATCTATCAAGGTATTCATCCATCATAAATATTGCATTTAGATATATGCAACTTAAGAGATTAGTAATAATAGTGAGGTACTGTATGTAAAGAATTAACATATTTCTTTATGAATAATGCTAATAATTTAAGTAATACCTGCAAAATTAGATTATTCATTTTTCTGTATATTGAGTACACCACTTGAAAAATGTCTGTGTTGGTCTATTGTCATTTGTATACACATTAGTAATACCTAGCCTGTATTTTTCAAAGTAGTAGATTTCAGAATTTTCTGACAAGGTGATGGTTTTGCACTCACAATTTTCCATTTTGGTACCAGACTCCTACTGCCATAGGTTAGGTAGTCACACTCTTTTGAAATCAGAGGAGGAAAGTTAGTCTACCAGTCACTGAAAAAGGGAATTAGAAAGGCATGTTGAATAATCCACATAGTTGCCATGTTTATAATTCAGGGCAGGAAATATTTCAGAGCTATCCATTGGTTAAAAATTATTCTGATCATTAAGCATTATATTCATAAAACCACACACACATGGATAGTATCTGAAGTAACAACAAATGCAATATCTGGGTGACACCTAAACACCGTGTAAGTAGAGAGAATTTAGAACACAAATGAAGCTCTAAGATATTCACGATCTCACTTCTGGGTGGATTTCCCTTTGACTGGCCCTTGAACTCTTTAGCTTCTCAGAACATTTTAGTAGCCATAGTCTCTAATTTACAATATTAAAACTTGTATTCTTTCAAATCTTAATTAGGACTTTAAAGAAATGGTAAAAATAAAAACTATCAAGTTTTTTTCCTTATGGTAATAGAACTATTTAATACATAAAATTCTAGAAGGAAAAAAACAATAACATAAAGGTGGTTTGGAAACATTTTTTGCCACGTTTGGGGCAGTGACATTTTGCATTCTAGGAAAATAATGCATATTTCATTCTTCACTGTTTGAGAAAACCTATCCTGACTAAGGTAGGTTTCTTAATTCAGAAATTTGAGACCCTCAGAGTGTGTCTTTGGCTCACATAGTCAGTCACACTCTTGAAGATTATGGAGGAAATTCTAAACACAGGAAGTGAAGATGCCTGAAAAGAGATTAACCTCCTGACAAAATTTTGTGAACAGTTGTGAAACCAAGGGTCATCATCTGTCAACTATTAATACATAGTAAACTGTCACCTGCCTTCACTGATCAAGATACCTTTGTTTTTCAAAAACTTGTATGTCCTCTGAGCATCATGTAGTCTTACTATTTAAACGTAAATAGTAAGATGTTTGCCCCAATTGTTTTTTCAGAAACTTGGAGTCAGCTGTGTCCAGTTTGAGCTGGTTGAGACTGGTTAGGACCACGGACCCTCCCGCTGGGCATGTGCCAGTGTCCTCTCTGTGACCTTTGACGTCAGAGGGTCAGGAGCTCCACCCTCAAAACATGGCGACACCACAAGTTCTGGGCATGCAGGCCAAGAAGAAGCCTGTAGCCTAGTTATGTCTGCACAGAACGATGACGATCACACATTTTCCTTATTTCCACTCACCTTTCCCTAGGCTCCACACACATTACAGCTCTATCCCATAATTATCCCAAGCCCCTCGCTGTTGGAGAGGTGGGTTTGGGATCAGTTCTCCCATCGCCTCTCTTGGCTGCAGTGTGAATAAACTCTTTGCTGCAAACCTCAGTGTCTCAGCCCTTGGCTTGCTGCACATCGGGTAAGTGAACCTGGTTTGGTAACACTTATAAAATACAGACTCTGTTGGTGTCAGATGCATACCAACTACACTGCATGTCAGATAATAATGTTCACTTCACATAACTTCATAACATCTTTGAAATGTTTACAAACCTGATTGTTTTCTAACTAGGAAGGGATGCCTGCACGCTCAGTGTCTCAGTCATGTTCCACTCTTTGCGACCCCATGGACTGTAGCCAGTCAGACTCTTCTGTCCATGGGATTTCCCAGACAAGAATACCAGAGGGTGTTGCCATTTATTCTTCCAGGAGATCTTCCTGACCCAGGGATTGAATCCCGTCTCCTATGTCTCCTGCATTGGCAGGCAGATTACCACAGAGCCCCCTGGGGAGCCTAGCTAGGAAGGAATAGAGGCTTCCATTCAGGAGTGAGGGTGGGATAAGGCAGCCTTCAAAAGCCCCAGGAAGAGCTGATACAAATATAGGCAGGGTTAGGTTTGGAAGTATTGGTGTTCTGGAGCTGGAATGGGGGGTGCAGGTAGAGCTAAGTGAGGAGAGGGTAAGCCCGGAAGATCCAGCACCCTGAGGAGCTCTAGACTGTGCCCATGGAGACTTCATTCCCATCAGTGGTCTTTCTAGTTGTATTTTAATGCAAGATGTTGAGTGGCCGTGGCTTTCCAGCTGCACTGTTGTGCTTCAAGATGGCAGGGCAGTATAGCAAACAGTGGTAGTCAGTTTGTCTCTGTAGGCAAAACCCCTTCCAGCAATGAGGAATAAATGAAACTTTCAACAAATGGCTTCGCGTATAAAAAGAGGACTATGAATATATGATATGGATGATAGAAAGCGGTTCGAGAGTAAGATCAGTGAAAACTGGCATAACAGAGAAAGGCTTTATAGTTTATAGTGAGACTCTTGGCCCCAGGTCTTGCAGGATGGGTAGGATTTGCATAGATGAAAAGAGAGGGTCCTGGCTAGACCTGCATATCCAGGAACAACAGGAGAAAAGGCACAAAACTGATAACAGGCATGATAATTTACATGCAATATTTAAAATAGTAATACTTAAACCCATAGCAGTGCATGTTCAACCATGCATATCTGGAGTTAGAAGTGACTCCTTAGGTGCCAGGTTGCAACCTCTGAGTCAGGGGTGGAATGCAGGCTGCAGTTTTGTTTGTTCTTTGCACATACATATGACTATCAATAAGGTCAAATTTGGGCACAAATGGTGAAACCAATAGTAATAACTACTTTAGAGAAAACTATAAAGAAGAATCTTAGATTCTTTAAAATTTGGAAAAGCAAGCACTATCAAGTATATTTAATTATTTAGCATCAAAATTTAAGAATATATGAACACAAACCGCTCTGTGTTGCCTCAATATTTTGGCGATTCAGTAAACCATAAAACCTTTCCCTTGAAGCATGATATAAATAGTGTAATTTCTTTAAAATATCCAAATTCCCTTAGTAGGTTGTGAGTTTCTTTAGAGGAGGACCTGTCTGATTCCTTGAAAGCATTAGCATATAGAAACTCTTCAATAAATGTATGTTTGGTGGTGAATAGATTAATAATAGATTTAAAATTTGATAAGTGAGTAATCAGATTTGAATTGGGGGGCTTGGAAGGAAGTCCTTGATTAGAAATGATAATGGTGACGAATAGTAGATATTTTTTGAGGGGAGCATACTTGGTAACGAAGAAAAAAAGTCAGATGGCGTTAAGGGATAGAGATCATAAAATATATTTGGAATGATGAAAAGAAAAGTTATCACTTGCAAAAGTGCAGTTCCTAGATTAGGTAAAATATAAGAGATAAAGTCAGATTGAACTGATTTTTATTATGCATGTGCTCACTCATGTTCCATTCTTTGTAACCCCATGAACTGGAGCCTGCCAGGCTCCTCTCTCCATGGGATTTTCCAGATAAGAATACTGGAGTGGATTGCCATTACCTCCTCTAGGGGATCTCCCTAACTGAGGGAGTGAACTGGCATCTCTTGCACTGCAGGCAGATTCTTTACTGCTGAGCCACTGGGAAAGCTGATTTTTTTAAATAATAATATTGTTTAAAATTTTAGAACTCAGCTTAGTTTATATGAACATATATATAAACATTAACTATATAATTTATATTATAGATATACTATTTGTGCTATATCAGTAATTGAGAAATAAACTTTTGTCAGTACTTTATGATAAAATGATCTGTTTGCCTTGGAAAAATAATAAATCTGTCCCTTTTTCCATTGCATAAAAACTGGAGAGTACTTATTGGTTTTTTTTTCCCCCCTCAGGCTCACTCTTGTCTCACAGAATATGCATTTTCAGTTTTATTTCAAGAGAGCATCCATGAATTTTTGTTTCTTTATCTTCATCAACATTTTTATTTCCCTGGGGGACATTTCTGAGAATCCATTTTTACTTGTATGCAACCAGAGGACCTCTACTGGTCAAGGTCACAAACATCCCCAGTGTAATTTCCTCCTGAAATTACAGAGAACACAGGAGGTCTGCCACTTTCTTGGAGGGAAAAATATTAACACCCTCACCTCTTGCTCCCAATATAAGATTCTCAGTAGGAGTGAGTTACTCACATTCTGAAGGGACATTCTTTTATACCTCTCTAGTCCCTTGGTAAATTACCTCTTCCATTACCCAGAACAGTGCTCGGAGATTTCAAGGAATAAATGCTTCTAAAGGAGAGAAATGCTTAGAAACCCATTATAAAAGTGGTTTCTTTCAAATTTTGTTTTAAATACAGATTATTGTATGTTTGTATGTACACATATCTGTAGCTATTATGAGTATATGTATGCATTTATACTATATAAAAGGATATTAGAGATGTCAATTATACCTTTGTATTGGGCTCTCCATTTTCTTTCTATAATAGAAATCAACATAAAAGTAGCTTAAATGAGATCAGGGCTTTTCAGTCTCAGCACTGTCAGCATTTTGAAGCATATGATTTTTGGTAGTGGGTGTTGTCCTGTGTATTGTGGGATGTTTAGCAACATCCTTGGGTTGACAGAGAATGGGTGGTTGGATGTCACTGACTCAATGGGCATGAGTCTGAGCAAACTCTCGGAGATGGTGAAGGACAGGGAAGCCTGGCATGATGCAATTCATGGTGTCACAAAGAGTTGGACACAACTTGGCAACTGAAAAACATTGACAACTGGGTTCTATACGCAAGTGCCAGAAGCAACCACACTGTCCCAGCTGTGACAACCAAAACTATCACCTGACACTGCCAAATGTCCCCTGAAGGGCAAAGATTGTCCCTTATTGAGAATCACTGAGCTAGATAGGAACATATGTCTCACATGGGGAGTCCTTGCTGGCTTGGTGACTCTGCACTGGGGCCCAGGCACCTCGCTTTGCCATATCTTAGACCTGCCCTCTTCAAATGACCCTACAGATCTCACTCAAGTATCCCAATTCTAGTGGGACAATGATGATGTGTACTGGTAAACTGACTTTCAGGGGGGAAAAAAAAGAACCTGATTGGGAGTGTAGCCGGTAGGAGGGACTGATTTGTAGTGTTGTGTATTCCCATGCTGTAAATATTCCTTCCAAGGCTTCTGTTAAACTACCAGTGTCTAACAACTGGCTTGCAAATTCTTGCATATTTAACAATCATTTCTCATAAGGCAGTATTAGTGGGTGGCAGCATACCACCCAGAGATGGAAGGGGCAGAGGAAAGAGAGGGTACAACCTTCTGTCTCAGGGCAAAATGAGGTTCCGCTTCTGTTCACCTCTATAGGTCAGAACATAGTCACATGTCCATCCTAGCTGTGAGGGAGATTGGGTTGCTGTGTGTATTCTGGACAGCATCTACCCAGCCAAACAACCAGGAGAATCTCTCCCTAGGAGATAGAGACAGAGAGAATGTTTACTGCAGGAAAACCATCAGCCTCTGCCATGGTATCATTTAAAAACTGACCAGAAATCTGAATGAATTTTATCTAAGAGGATCTTAGGAATTTCAGCATTTAAAGTATAATAAATAAGAAGAGATACATCACAGACTTCCATGAACAGTTGAAGATTCCCTCTGCAGCTAACAACAGAGGACGTTAGGTGATTGTTTTTACAAGTTCTTAAATTGAAGGGAAATACATTTCCCGTTAAAATTCTACACTTTTAGCTCAAATTGTTTGAAGTTGGTGACCTGTGTACTTCACCTTTTGGACACACTAGAAAATAAATATCATGGGATTTTAGAATTAGAATAGGATTAATGATAATAGTAATTACTATAATAGATACATATAATAGTATGTGCCAGTCACTGTCTAAATACTTTATATATTTTTATGCTCTTTTAATATTCACAACAACCCTATGTAGTAGGCACCATTATAATTCTTATTTTTAGACAATATTGAGGCACAGATAGGCTAAGTAACTTACCCAAGGACACACAGCGATAAGAAGTGGGGCTAGGATTTTTAGAGATCATCACTTCTAATGCTCTCTTGTGCATTCTTTATTTCATTTTCTGTTGTAGGGAGGAGAGGTGCTGGAAGGGTTAAAAACTGCATTTCCCAGATTCCTTTGCAGCTGAGGCTTGGGTACACTTACCTTCAAATCATCAGCTTTCTGATGTGAAGTGGCTTAGTGGCAGCAGGGTTAGCCATAGGAGCATTTATTTCCTGGCCACCTCTAAGGTGTTGTGACCTTACTGGTTCTGAAAACGTGATAGGTTTTTAAATATTTTCCTCATTTGAAATATGATAATAACATTTTCCTTTTAGGATTATTCTGAGGATAGAGTGGCTTATTCGGATGATTTGGTGCTAATAACAGAACCAAAGTAATAGTTGCTTAAACAAGATGACAATTTATTTCTCTGTAATATTGACGTCCTGATGTGCATGCATGCTCCCTTCAAAGGGCTTCCCTGGGGACTCAGTGAGTAAAAGTCTGCCTGCAATGCAGGAGACACGGGTTCGATCCCTGAGTCGGGAAGATCCCCTGGAGAAGGAAATGGCAACCCACTCCAGTATTCTTGCCTAGAGAATCCCATGGAGACAGGAGTCTGGTGGGCTGTAGTCCATAGGGACTCTTTAGGTTAAACAATGATAATAATCCACTCTACTATTCTTACGGAAATTGTGAAGTGACTTGAATGGAGACATTTAAGAGTAAAAATTTAGACATTTTCTTTGCAGTGTAGTTTTCTTTTGTTTTAGCCAAGTGCTATTCTTGCAGACTTTTAATTCTTTGGGAAATACTGCTCTTCTCTGCAAAAAAATCATCTGGGTGCATGGTGTCTATAATGTGGAGATTATATAGATATACAATGTGTATGAATAGTCACCAGAGAGAAACTAGGCTGGACATAGGTAGGCAGGAGTTTTGCCTCACTCTGCAGACTGGCAGAGATCCCTAACCTTTTTGACACCAGGGACCAGTTTCACAGAGGACAGTTTTTTCCACAGACCAGGAAGTGGGGATATTTGCCCGATGATTCAAATACATTATATTTATTGTCTGAAAAAATGTGCAAGTGTTAGTCACTTAGTCATGTCCAACTATTTGTGACCCCATGGACTATAGCCCACCAGGCTCTTCTGCCCATGGATTCTCCAGGCTAGAATGTTGGAGTGGTAGCCGTTTCCTTCTCCAGGGGATCTTCCTGACCGAGGGATCGAACCCGTGTCTCCTGCATCGCAGGCAGATTCTTTACCATCTGAGCCATGAGGAAAGCCCATTTATTGTGTACTTAATTTATTTCTATTACTATTACACCAGCTCCACCTCAGATCATCAGGCTTTAGATCTCAGAAGTTGGGAACCCCTGCTCTATAGGAAATACACTCAGAATTACTTGGCTAAACTTATCCTGGGATTAGATTCTAGAAGGTTCCCCACACCAAAGAGCGGTCTGGTCCAGGGTGTCACTAGCGCCATGAAACCCTGTTTCAGGAAGAAACTAGACCTAGACGGGCTAAATATTGTGTCCAAGGACCCACAGCCAGCCCGAGGCTGAGCAGGGCATCGCTCCCAGATGGCTCTGGAAAGATTGGTTTCTGCACCCAGTCTACAATGCAGGCATAGGGGCCCTAAGGTCATGATGCCATGCCCAAGGTTGACTTTTTTCCATCAACTAAGCACTCTTGCTAATTTTGCCTTACCATTGAGTTCAACTGTTGTATAAAGAGCTCGGTGGGTTTTTTCTCCCCCTCCAATACAATTTCATTTAAGAATTGATATTGGGCTTATTCGAATTTTATTTTTGGCTGTGGGTTGAATTTCTTTAGAAATGGTTCTCAGGTTGGCTTTGTCTGGTTAAGGATGAGTGCATTGTGTTCTAGAATATTTTCAGTCACTGTGGAAGTACCCATGTATTATCCCAAGTGTCTGTCACTGTCTCTTGTCACTTTTTTTTTTTTAATCAATTCATTCCTTCCACTAATTTTTATTTTAGAGATATCTTTTGGTTCACGAATAATCTTTGAAATCATGAAAACAACCTAGAAATGATTGGATGTACTTGAGAAGGCAAGATTCAGTTCTGATTATAAGTTTGACAAATTAGAGACATGATCAGATACAAATAGATATACAGAATGATACAATATACCATAATATATACAAGGATACAAGTGTACAATGTACAATTATTTATCAAGAAAGAAAAAAATGAGCAAACAAAGGTACCAACTTCTTATATTAATGCTGTGTGGTCATATTTCTGATTAAAAATTCAATTTTACTACAGTTTTCACCTAAGAAACCATCTTTAAGAATTGAGGTATAATTGATGCACAACATTATATTAGTTTCAGGTGTGCAACATAATGATTCAATATTTGTAGTTATTGTGAAACATATGTGAGAAGTCTAGTTAACAACTTGTCACCATACATAGATATAGAGTTCTTTCACTTTGACAGGAACTTTTTAAATTTACTCTCTTAACAATTTTCAAATATACAGTATAGTATTATTGCCTGTAGTCACCACATTGTACACTACATCTCCATAATTTGTTTATATTATAACTGAGAGTTTTTACCTTTTAGCTCCCTTCACCCATTTTACCTGCTCTCTAACCCTGCCTCTGGCAACCATTACTCTGTTCTCTGTATTGATTTGATGAGCTTAGGTTTTTTTCTTCTTTTTTTAGATTCCATGTATAAGTGAGATCTTGAGGATTTTGTCTTTCTTTGTGAGACTGTTTCCACTTAGCATAATGCTGTCAAGTTCCATTCATGTTGTTGCAAATGGCAAGGTTTCATTCTTGTTTATGGCTGTGTAACATTCCAATTTCTCCCCATCAGAGTATGCTTTCTGAAATTTAAATCTGATAGTGTCATTATCCTGCTTACAATTCAACTTTTCCATTAACTTTCCAAAGCACCTATATGCAAGACTGCCTCAACCTTGTAAATGTCCTCTCCCCTGACAGGCTGCACAGCCTCAGGCCAAATACAAGTATTTGTAATTTCCCTCACTAGCCACCCTTTTCCATTGCATTTGGAGGAAACTCATTGCAGTTTGTGTGCTCAATCAACTCACTTATCTATTAAAACACAAATAATGCTGCTTTTGTGAACCTGCCCATTCATATATGCCCTCTATGTTCTAATAATCTCTGCATGTCTCTATGACAACACTTAACTGTATTGTATTTTAATGATCTATTTACTCATCTGACTTTCCCATTGAGTTTTGGACTCCTGTTTGTCAGGACCTTGTTTTGTTCATATTTGAACCCTCCATATATTATGCACTTTCTGGTATATAGTTGATGCTCATATTTTGAGAGCAAAAAATTAAATAAGTGAATATATGTTGTATATATAAAAATTATACCAGAGTCAAATTTAATCAGTCGCTTTCAAGAGCTCCTCTTAACTGACTTAGTCTTTTTAAATTGTTTATTTATTTATTATTTACTTTTGGCTACACTGGGTCTTCCTTGCTGCTCTTGGGCTTTCTCTAGTTGCGGCCGTGGGGGACTACTTTTCGTTGTAGCATGTGAGCTTCTCATTGCAGTGGCTTTCTCTTGTCGAGCATGGGCTCTAGGGCATGGGCTTGGTAGTTGCGGCTCCCAGGTTCTAGAGCACAGGCTTGTAGTTGTGGTGCATGGGCTTAGTTGCTCCACCACATGTGGGATCTTCTCAGAGCAGGGATTGAACCCATGTTCCTTGCACTGGCAGGCAGATTCTTAACCACTGGACCACCAGGAAAGTCCAACTTAGTCTTTTCTGTTAAAGCATTCTGTAAAGAAATTTATCTCACAGTTTGGTTGTGGGATATTTAAAAATGTAATTGAGGTTATTATTATAAGCTAAACACTTTCCTATATTCATTTCTGTGGGTATCAAAGGAATATTTTGATAAGCAAACAGAATATAAATGTATACTCAAACTCAAATAAGTATGACTTAAAGTGATGTGCTATTTCTTTTTTTTTTTTAATAAATTTATTTATTTTAGTTGGGGGCTAATTACTTTACAATATTGTAATAGTTTTTGCCATACATTGACATGAATCAGCCATGGGTTTACATGTGTTCCCCTTCCCGGATCCCCCACCCACCTCCCTCCCCATCCCATCCTTCTGGATCATCCCATTGCCCCGGCCCTGAGCCCTTGTCACATGCATCGAACATGGAATGGTGCTCTGTTTCACATATGACAATACACATGTCTCAATGCCATTCTCCCAGAACGTCCCACCCTCACCTTCTCCCTCAGAGTCCATAAAATTGTTCCATGCATCTGTGTCTCTTATTCTGTCTCGCATATAGGGTTATTGTTACCATCTTTCAAATTCCATATATATGCATTAGTATACTGTATTGTTGTTTTTCTTTCTGGCTTACTTCACTCTGTATAATGGGCTCCAGTTTCATCCATCTCAGTAGAACCGATTCAAATGTATTTTTTTTTAATGGCTGAGTAATATTCCATTGTGTATATGTACCACAGCTTCCTTATCCATTCGTCTGCTAATGGACATCTAGGTTGCTTCCATGTCCTGGCTATTGTAAACAGTGCTGCGATGAACATTGGGGTACACGCGTCTCTTTCAATTCTGGTTTCCTCGGTGTATATGCCCAGCAGTGGGATTGCTGGGTCATATGGCAGTTCTATTCCCAGTTTTTTAAGGCATCTCCACACTGTTCTCCATAGTGGCTGTACTAGTTTGCATTCCCACCAACAGTGTAAGAGGGTTCCCTTTTCTCCACACCCTCTCCAGCATTTATTGCTTGTAGACTTTTGGATAGCAGCCATTCTGACTGGTGTGAAATGATACCTCATTGTGGTTTTGATTTGCATTTCTCTAATAATGAGTGATGTTGAGCATCTTTTCATGTGTTTGTTAGCCATCTGTATGTCTTCTTTGGAGAAATGTCTGTTTAGTTCTTTGGCCCATTTTTTGATCGGGTCGTTTATTTTTCGGGAATACAGCTGCAGAAGTTGCTTGTATATTTTTGAGATTAATTGTTTGTCTGTTGCTTCATTTGCTATTATTTTCTCCCATTCTGAAGGCTGTCTTTTCACCTTGTTTATAGTTTCCTTTGTTGTGCAAAAGCTTTTAATTTTAATTAGGTCCCATTTGTTTATTTTTGCTTTTATTTCCAATATTCTGGGAGGTGGGTCATGGAGGATCCTGCTGTGATTTATGTCGGAGAGTGTTTTGCCTATGTTTTCCTCTAGGAGTTTTATTGTTTCTGGTCTTACGTTTAGATCTTTAATCCATTTTGAGTTTATTTTTGTGTATGGTGTTAGGAAGTGTTCTAGTTTCATTCTTTTACAAGTGGTTGACCAGTTTTCCCAGCACCACTTGTTAAAGAGATTGTCTTTTCTCCATTGTATATTCTTGCCTCCTTTGTCGAAGATAAGGTGTCCATATGTGCGTGGGTTTATCTCTGGGCTTTCTATTTTGTTCCATTGATCTATATTTCTATCTTTGTGCCAATACCATACTGTCTTGATGACTGTGGCTTTGTAGTAGAGCCTGAAGTCAGGCAGGTTGATTCCTCCAGTTCCATTCTTCTTCCTCAAGATTGCTTTGGCTATTCGAGGTTTCTTATATTTCCATACAAATTGTGAGATGATTTGTTCTAGTTCTGTGAAAAATACCATTGGTAGCTTGATAGGGATTGCATTGAATCTGTAGATTGCTTTGGGTAGAATACTCATTTTCACTATATTAATTCTTCCAATCCATGAACACGGTATATTTCTCCATCTGTTTGTGTCCTCTTTGATTTCTTTCATCAGTGTTTTATAGTTTTCTATATATAAGTCTTTTGTTTCTTTAGGTAGATATATTCCTAAGTATTTTATTCTTTTTGATGCAGTGGTGAATGGTATTGTTTCCTTAATTTCTCTTTCTGTTTTCTCAATATTGGAGTATAGGAATGCAAGGGATTTCTGTGTGTTAATTTTATATCCTGCAACTTTACTATATTCATTGATCAACTCTAGTAATTTTCTAGTAGAGTCTTTAGGGTTTTCTATGTAGAGGATCATGTCATCTGCAAACAGTGAGAGTTTTACTTCTTCTTTTCCTATCTGTATTCCTTTTATTTCTTTTTCCGCTCTGATTGCTGTGGCCAAAACTTCCAAAACTATGTTGAATAGTAGTGGTGAAAGTGGGCATCCTTGCCTTGTTCCTGACTTTAGGGGAAATGCTTTCAATTTTTCACCATTGAGGATAATGTTTGCTGTGGGTTTGTCATATATAGCTTTTATTATGTTGAGATATGTTCCTTCTATTCCTGCTTTCTGGAGGGTTTTAATCATAAATGGATGCTGAATTTTGTCAAAGGCTTTTTCTGCATCTATTGAGATAACCATATGGTTTTTTTCTTTCAATTTGTTAATGTGGTGTATTACATTGATTGATTTGCGGATGTTAAAAAAACCTTGCATTCCTGGGATAAAGCCCACTTGGTCATGATGTATGATCTTTTTAATATGATGTTGGATTCTGTTTGCTAGAATTTTATTAAGGATTTTTGCATCTATGTTCATCAGTGATATTGGCCTGTAGTTTTCCTTTTTTGTGACATCTTTGTCCGGTTTTGGAATTAGGGTGATGGTGGCCTCATAGAATGAGTTTGGAAGTTTACCATCTTCTGCAATTTTCTGGAAGAGTTTGAGTAGGATAGGTGTTAGCTCTTCTCTAAATTTTTGGTAGAATTCCGCTGTGAAGCCGTCTGGTCCTGGGCTTTTGTTTGCTGGAAGATTTCTGATTACAGTTTCGATTTCCGTGCTTGTGATGGGTCTGTTAAGATCTTCTATTTCTTCCTGGTTCAGTTTTGGAAAGTTATACTTTTCTAAGAATTTGTCCATTTCTTCCAAGTTGTCCATTTTATTGGCATATAGCTGTTGGTAGTAGTCTCTTATGATCCTTTGTATTTCTGTGGAGTCTGTTGTGATCTCTCCATTTTCATTTCTAATTTTGTTGATCTGATTCTTCTCCCTTTGTTTCTTGATGAGTCTGGCTAATGGCTTATCAATTTTGTTTATCTTCTCGAAAAACCAGCTTTTAGTTTTGTTGATTTTTGCTATGGTCTCTTTTGTTTCTTTTGCATTTATTTCTGCCCTAATTTTTAAGATTTCTTTCCTTCTACTGACCCTGGGGTTTTTCATTTCTTCCTTTTCTAGTTGCTTTAGGTGTAGAGTTAGTTGATTTATTTGATTTTTTTCTTGTTTCTTGAGGTACACCTGTATTGCTATGAACCTTCCCCTTAGTATTGCTTTTACAGTGTCCCATAGGTTTTGGGTTGTTGTGCTTTCATTTTCATTCGTTTCTATGCATAATTTTATTTCTTTTTTGATTTCTTCTGTGATTTGTTGGTTATTCAGAAGCGTGTTGTTTAGCCTCCATATGTTGGAACTTTTAATAGTTTTTTTCCTGTAATTGAGGTCTAATCTTACTGCATTGTGGTCAGAGAAGATGGCTGGGATGATTTCAATTTTTTTGAATTTACCAAGGCTAGATTTATGGCCCAGGATGTGATCTATCCTGGAGAAAGTTCCATGTGCACTTGAGAAAAAGGTAAAATTGATTGTTTTGGGGTGGAAACTCCTGTAAATATCAATTAAATCTAATTTGTCTATTGTATCATTTAAAGTTTGTGTTTCCTTGTTAATTTTCTGTTTAGTTGATCTATCCATATGCGTGAGTGGAGTATTAAAATCTCCCACTATTATTGTGTTGTTGTTAATTTCTCCTTTCATACTTGTTAGTATTTGCCTTATATATTGTGGTGCTCCTATGTTGGGTGCATATATATTTATGATTGTTACGTCTTCTTCTTGAATTGATCCTTTGATCTTTATGTAGTGTCCTTCTTTGTCCCTTTTCACATCCTTTATTTTAAAGTCTATTTTATCTGAAATGAGTATTGCGACTCCTGCTTTCTTTTGGTCTCCGTTTGCATGGAATATGTTTTTCCATCCTTTCACTTTCAGCCTGTGTGTGTCCCTAGTTTTGAGGTGGGTCTCTTGTAGACAGCATATATAGGGGTCTTGTTTTTGTATCCATTCAGCAACCCTTTGTCTTTTGGTTGGGGCATTCAACCCATTTACATTTAAGGTAATTATTGATAAGTATGATCCTGTTGCCATTTACTTTGTTGTTTTGAGTTCGTGTTGAAACATCCTTTCTGTGTTTCCTGTTTAGAGAAGATCCTTTAGCATTTGCTGGAGAGCTGGTTTGGTGGTGCTGAATTCCCTCAGCTCTTGCTTGTCTGTAAAGCTTTTGAATTCTCCTTCATATCTGAATGAGATCCTTGCTGGGTACAGTAATCTGGGTTGTAGATTATTCTCTTTCATTACTTTAAGTATGTCCTGCCATTCCCTTCTAGCCTGAAGGGTTTCTATTGAAAGATCAGCTGTTATCCTTATGGGGATCCCCTTGTGTGTTATTTGTTGTTTTTCCCTTGCTGCTTTTAATATTTGTTCTTTGTGTTTGATCTTTGTTAATTTGATTACTATGTGTCTTGGGGTGTTTCGCCTTGGGTTTATCCTGTTTGGAACTCTCTGGGTTTCTTGGACTTCTGTGACTATTTCTTTCCTCAATTTAGGGAAATTCTCAACTATTATCTCCTCGAGTATTTTTTCATGGCCTTTCCTTTTATCTTCTTCTTCTGGGACTCCTATGATTCGAATGTTGGGGCGTTTCATATTGTCCCAGAGGTCCCGGAGGTTTTCCTCATTTCTTTTGATTCTTTTTTCTTTTTTCCTCTCTGCTTCGTTTATTTCCATCATTCTATCTTCTACCTCACTTATCCTATCTTCTGCCTCCATTATTCTACTGTTGGTTCCCTCCAGAGTGTCTTTTATCTCCTTTATTTCATTATTCATTCTATATTGATTCCTTTTTATTTCTTCTAAGTCCTTGATAAACATTTCTTGCATCTTCTCAATCTTTGTCTCCAGGCTATTTATCTGTAACTCCATTTTGCTTTCAAGATTTTGGATCATTTTTATTATCCTTATTCTAAATTCTTTTTCAGATAGATTCCCTATCTCCTCCTCTTTTGTTTGGCTTTGTGGGCATTTCTCACTTTCCTTTACTTGCTGAGTATTTCTCTGCCTTTTCATCTTGTTTAGATTGCTGTGTTAGGCGTGGCCCTTCTGTATTCTGGTAGTATGAAGTTCCTCTTTGTTGTGGAGGTTCCTCACTGCGGTTGGGGTTGGACAGGTGGCTTGTCAAGGTTTCCTGGTTGGGGGAGCTTGTGTCGGTGTTCTGGTGGGTGGAGCTGGATTTCTGCTCTCTAGAGTGTAATGGAGTGACCAGTATTAATTTTTGAGATGTCTATGGATGTGGTGTGCCTCTGGGCAGCCTGTATATTGATGCTCAGGTCTATGTTCCTTCGTTGCTGGAGAATTTGTGTGGTATGTCTTGCTCTGGAACTTATTGTCTCTTGGGTGGAGCTTGGTTTCAGTGAATTTATGGAAGCTATTGGATGGTCTCTTATTAATTAATGTTTCCCCTGGCTTTCAGTCTTATTCTTGCAGTAGCCTCAAGACTTCTCCTTCCATACAGCCTCAATAATAAAACTTTTAGGTTAATGGTGAAAAGATTCTCCACAGTGAGGGATACCCAGAAAGGTTCACTGAGTTACATGGAGAGATGAGGTGGGGGGGGTGGGTTGAGGTGACCAGGAGGGGAAGAGGGGAATTCAAATGTGGAGAGAGCAATCTAGCCAGTAAGCACTTCCCTCTGTGCTTTCCACAGTTTGGAACCCTCAGAGTGATTCACAGAGATACATAGAGAGGGGGGAGGAAGGTAATAGAGGTGAGCATGAGTAGAAAGGGAGGAATTAAGAGGGGAGAGAGAGATCTGGGCAGTATCCTGTTCCTGAAGTGTTCTCCGGTACCCAGAACACCCTCAGAGATTCACAGAATTGGGTTGAGAAGAGAAGGAGGAGGGTGGGAGATAGAGGTTCCCTGGGGGAGAAGAAAGAGCATTAATAGGGGGGGAGAGTGATCAGGCCAGTGATCACACTCCTGAGTAAAAATGGGTCCTAAAGATTGGGTTCTTAAATGTACAAAGTTGATATCAAATATGTAAAACAAAGATTAAAAATCTAGAGTAGAGGTTAGATTCTTATAAAACTTACAATCTAAAAAAAAAAAGAAAAAAGGAAACAGTGTAAAAAGAAAAAAAACAGTAAAACAGTAAAAAAAGAAACAGTAAAAAAATGTAGAACAGGAAAAAAAAACATTAAAAAAAAGAAAACACAAAAGGTATAAGATATATGTATGTAGTTTGCTTCAAAAATAGGGTTGTTGTTTTTTTTTTTGCAAGTTAATAGTGGGTTATGAAAATGAAAGTTAAAGGTGTAATAGAGGACTTGAAGAAAAAGGAAAGAAGAGAAAAAAAAATTGTTTTTTTAATTAAAAAAAAATTAAAAAAAAAATTAAAAAAAAAAAAAAAGTAAAAAATATATATATCCCGGACTTTCTCTGAAGCTGTTGTGAGCAGTGTGGGATCTGCTCAGTTTTAGATAGATCCTTATTCCTGCTTATACTTTTCAAGATCTATAGGACCTTTTTAATGCAATCGGTATTAACTACAGGGATCTTAATCTGTTGGCCTGTCCCTTCCAAAGCGCTTCCCTCTGTTTATTTGGCTTCTGTTTGGAGATCTCTTCAGTATCTAATTTCCGCCCTGCAACAAAGCGGTGGAGGTGATCTCTTTAGGTTCGCTTGTTCAATCGTGCTGTGGGGAGGAAGGAACACTGCAATTCTGGCGTGTGTGTGGTAAGCTCGCAGTGTCTCGGCCGCACTGGGTTCGCCCCCACTCACGGCGTGTGTGCTTTCCCCGTCTACCCTGCTCAGGCTTCAGGTTACTCGGCCGGGGAGCGGGCCCTGAGCTGCGTGCACTTCCCAGGTCTAAGCCGCTCAGGTTCAGGCTCCCGGTTACTCCACAAAGGCGCAGACTCGGTTTCGCCCGCGGCTTGTGCCGTTCCCGGTCGGAGCTGCCCAGGCGGCCAGAAGTTTGGCGAGGGCGCTGTCCCCTGTTGGGGCGGTGCGGCTTATCACCACCCTGGTCCCCGCCTCGGTTTACGGGCGCGCCCGGCTCCGGTGTGCTTTGTGTCGGTTCTGGGGAGCTGGTCTCTGGCTGCTACCCTCCCGGCGGCTGTCGACCCTCCGGGATCTCAGGCAGTCTTTGCTTAGAAACTGGGAGCCTGTTTGCAGTTTGGTAGGGGGTGCCCTCTCTGGAGCCGAGTTTGCCCCTTTCCGGCTCTGGCGGGCCCCGCCTGCCCGCTGTGTCCGGTGGGGGATGGGGCGGTCCGCAGCCGGCTAGCTCTCCTCTGGTATCGCTCAGTCCTTTGTTCTGTGAGCGGGCCGGCAGTGCCTTAGAGTTGGGCTTTTCGCGGGATAGTTCTCTCTCTCTCGCTGTCCCACAGTTTAGGTTACTATCTCACGTTAGCTCCCTCAGATTGCCCTCGGGGCACTCGGGCCCGGTCCTTACCCTAGGCAATGCCGCCCGCTCCTCTCCGTTCAGCCCCCACTTGCTGGTGGCGGATGATGCGAGCGTCTGGGGTTCTTTGCTGGGAGTTGCTTTAGGCACGTAATCTGTGGATTTTATTTATTTTTTCCTCCCAGTTACGTTGCCCTCCGAGATAAAAAATCCTCCCCCGAGTGATGTGCTATTTCAAAATTTCATTGGACAGCAAGCACATTTGCAGTGTCCAATAATCTGGTGGTAAATTACTACTAGAGCAATATGTTAAATAACTGCTTCTTAAAAGATCTTTTATCAACTAGAAATAGAGGCTAGTTTCCACTAGATGATTTAATATTTTAAATGTACATTTAAGAGAAGTTGAGCTTAACTGCAGTCATGCTTTGCAGGAAAATAACTTTCTTCCAGAAATGTCCTCTTGGTCATTTTTTTGTCCATGTAATTAGTTACCAGTGAGAGCCGTGCTGTTTAGCTAGTATTCATTGTCAATTCCTTCCCTGAACAATTTCACGGGTTAAATTCACAATTCCTTGTGGAATGTTTGCTGTATTATATTTATCAAAGAAAAACAAGGAAGATAATTATCTTATGAGGAGCTGCCCTACTCTGAGGTATTATTTTTTAGTTTTTAAAAATTGAAATGCAGTTGATTTACAATATTGTGTTAGTTTCAGTCATATAGCATTATGATGAGGTATTATTTTGAAACAACAGAAAATATTGTGATTTCCAGATGCCAAAGAGGCAATAAAAAATTGGTAGACATTGAAATGCTGGAACATTTGACAAAACCAAATTCTAAATGGAGCAAGTCAAACTGCAGTGTCTTGGAGTCATCTTATCAGACTTCACACATCCAGGAATCACTAGGAATGGGTCGTCTAAATTTTATTTTAAAGTTTACCATAAATTTGTGACTTTCATTTGTGAAATGAGAAGAATTAATTGTTTGTTTACCCAGTAGAGTCAAGGTAGCATTTAAAGAAGTTAATCTAAATTCCTTCTAACAGGAACAAAGTCCTTCTTCTTTCACTCAGAATGAATTTAGATAGAAATAGTTGTTGACATGCAGTAAATAGTCTACCAGATATTTCTCCAGCAAAAACAGGTTTATTTGGGGTTGGCAGAGAATTTTAATTCTAGGTCTGCAGACATGGAGAGTCACGTGCAAGTTCTTCCAGGGCAAGAGGAGATCACTTTAAAGGGGGAAAAAGGCAGTTGGGAGGGCTGTAGTGAACAAAAAATCCATTGCTTTTCATTGGCTGAGTCCGTGCAGGGAAAGAAGAGCCTTTCTCTTTCCTCTGGGCTCGGCTCTGGCTGGAGTGTGTGAGAGCTCCCCCTGCTGGTATCCTGGCTCTGTTTAATTGAGGTTCCAATAGTCTTGCATGGAGAATCCCAAGGACAGAGGAATTTAGTGGTGTATAGTCTACAGGGTCACATAGAATTGGACATGACTGGAGCGACTAACACACTCTCTGTTTAATATTTTTTTATGTAGTAGTAGGCTCAGGACCTGGTAGCTCAGCGGTAAAGAGTCGACTTGTAATGCAGGAGGCCCGGGTTCAATCCCTGAGTGGGGAAGATCCCCTGGAAACGGAAATGGCAACCTACTCCAGTATTCTTGCCTGGGAAATTCCAGGCAATTCTTTTCCTGGGAAACAGCCTGGAGGGCTACAGTCCATGGAGTGGCAAAATAGTCGGACACGACTGAGCAACTAAACAACAGACTCAGGACCCCCTAATGAGATGGGCCAAAATAGAAATAAACTGAGAAAAAGTTAAACTCTGGCTGGAAATGAACAGGTACTTTACATTCACATCAAGTAATTTAAGTATAAGGCTCTTTTTTAAAAGTTTGGAAAATTATCGTTTAGTATTTGCAAGAGCATTTTAAAAGTTTATGTCAAAGATTGAACATCACTTCTAAAAGAAAGCCTTTGTATAGATACTTTCAGACTTTCAGAGGTTATGTCTGGCAGGAATCCACTGGAGGGCAGTATGTAGTAAGAGTTATGACTTGCCTGGACTATTGATTTGTTTCAGAACATAAACTGAATATCACATTGCAGCTCAATTTTTTACGATGACATACAGTTCTGCTGTCTGTTTTAAAACTTAAAAAGATTTCCCACATTTAGTGCCTGAATAAGTCTGTGTATTTCGACTGGATGTGACGAACGATAGGGCTGATTATATGTTGAAAGCGTTTCTGTCTTACTGGTAAATCAAGAAGCATGATTTCAAGTTTCTGCACTCATTGAACAGTGATGTATTTCAATCTGGCTAGACTTTAATTGATACTCTATTTCCCCTGAGAAGAAATCAGGTTCCCGGAGACAGCTGTCATTAATTGAAGTTAGGTCACATTGCATCACAAACCTTCACCCCAGAACACTGAGTGCAATGTTCTGGATCGTATCAGCTGCCTGTGTAGGACCCATTCCTTCCATGACGGAATGTATTTAATTTGATTTCTGAGTATTAATGACACACCTGTGAGATAGAGTTTGGAATTCAATCTGCTCATTTAACTGTAAAGAAATACTATATTTGATTCAAAAGTCATCTTTTGCTTATAATACTACTTGCCCCCTCATCCATAGTTCCTTCCTCCCTCCATCCATTCACCCATTCATCCATTAATTTATTCAATATTTATTGTTCCTCTACAATTGTATGTGCTATACAACCTTGTGATATTTTAGTTCAGAAGTATTGAATAGGAAATAAACTTTTCTCAGGATATCAGGACTTGGTGAATTTTGAAAGAGTTAGTGGCTCAGTCGTGTCTGATTCTTTGCAACCCCATGGACCATAGCCCACTAGGCTTCTCTATCCATGGAATTCTCCAGGCAAGAATACTGGAGTGGGTTGCCATTCCCTTCTCCAGGGGATCTTCCCAACCCGGGGATCGAACCTGGGTCTCCTGCATTGCAGACAGATTCTTTACTGTCTGAGCCACCAGGGGAGTCCCTAACTTTAGGTCTTCCTCAGATAATGGTGACAGGTGATTAACTGTCTAAACCAGGTGCATGTTATGAACTCTTTATGTAACAACCCTGTGAGAAAGTTTCCATCATCATCATCACCATCATCGTCACCCTCATTTACAGGTGAATACATGAGACACAGAAAGTTCAAGTCCCTTGTCCATGCTCACATGGTATGAGTGGCAGAGCCAGCGTATGAGATCTGCTCCGGACCACATGCTCCGAACAACTAACCATGGTGCATGCTAAGTCCCCTCAGTCATGTCCGACTCTTTGCAGCCCCATTGACTGTAGCCCGCCAGGCTCCTCTGTCCATGGGATTCTCCAGGCAAGAATGCTGGCGTGGGTTGCCATGCTCTTCTCCAATGGATCTTCCTTAACCAGGGATCGAACCCGAGTCTCTTATGTCTCCTGCATTTGCAGACAGGTTCTTTACCACTGATGCCACCTGGAAAGCCCAACCAAGGTATGTTTTTCCTCAAGAGCAGGGTTTCCAAATAAAGTAAAAATCGTCTTGGAAAATAGCTAATTTGAAGATGGCCTTTTGCTTTAGTGAAAGAGAAGATATACTGGACTTAATTAAGGGAATGTTTTTATTCAGACTTTTGCAATAGAAAGAATGTTCATTGAGGAATGCCTGAGAGATGGAATAGAGAGTTTGGGATTTCATAAAACAAAGGAGTCATTGAGGAAAGGTGGAGGTACAGCATTGCTCCCAATCTGCAAGGGAAGACTCCTTTGCCTGGTTGGTCATTTCTTGGAACCCAAAAGAATCACAAAATGGTGGAAGGATCTTGACCCCGTTGCTGCTTCCCAGGAGCACCAGGCTCAAATAAAGCTCAATACTATTGGCCCCCACTTTTTTTTCAATACATAGAATAGCATCCCTTGCTGAATAACTGAGAGGTAATCATAAACTTCCCAAGTGGGACAGAGTTGGGGCTAGGAGATAGTCTTGACAAGACTCTGGTTGACAATGTTCCTGCAAAATCATCTGAACCATCTGTTGGGACCTGGTGGCAAAGGTAAGCTGTTTTGGAGTGCTGGGTCAGGTGTCTTCCAAGAGGGATGCCTAAAATGAAGAAGAGGTATATTAACAGCAAAGGTCATGTTAAAATAAAAAGCCAAGAGTTGTATGTTGAGAGTAACCAGATGAGTGGATCCCAAAACAATGGTAGATAAAAATCTTATTGGCAGGCAGGATCACTTGTTGAGTTTATTGAGGCTCCAGAGCTGGAATGTCAAGGCTTTTGGTGATGTTGTCCACAGTTCCAGTTGCGTCTCCTATATGTTCACCCATGACCCTAGTATTTCCTGGGACTTCCCTAGTGACTCAGACACGACTCTCCCTTTGCATCCAGAAGGACATCTGGCCCATGCACAGTCTGCTGAGGTAGAGCATACTTTGCAGTTTATATCAAGTCCTTGAGCTTCAGCCCAAGGGGCTTCTTCATATTCTGGAGGAAAGAACAAGCCGCCAGGCAACCTAGAGTCCCACTAGGGATCTGGGCAGTTATCTAGGCAGACTGTATGCCATGTGCTTAGTCATGTCTGACTGCAACCCCATAGACTGTAGCCCACCAGGCTCTTCTGTCCATGGAATTTTCCAGGCAAGAATACTGGAGCAGGTTGCCATGTCCTACTCCAGGGTATATTCCTGACCCAGGGATTGAACTCGCATCTCCTATGTCTCCTGCATTACAGGTGAATTCTTTACCCACTGAGACATCAGGGAAGCCCTCTAGGCAGATTACACAGATAATGAAGTAACCTTCTACAACTCTTCTTAGAGCTTGCCAATAATCCAAGTAAAATATTCCATTTTCACAGAGAGAAGATAAAATTCGGTTTTAATACCAATATAGGAATTAATATGAAATCTCTTTTTGAAAATCTTGTAAATAAATTCATGATAGGTTGAATAATGACCCCTTTCAAAGACATCCACTGCCTAATCCTTGAGACCTGTGAATATGTTATGTTACATGTCAGGAGGCAATTATGGTTGTAGATGAATTAAGATTGGAATTTAAGGCCAGTCATTTGACCTTAAAATGACGAGAGTATCCTAGATTATCTGGTGGTCACAATGTAATCATGACGATCATTTATTTATTTATTTTTTAAAGAATGTGTGTGAAGCATGTTCTGACACAGTGGTTTTCTTTCTTTTTTTAGAAATTATTTATCTATTTATTTGGCTGAGTCAGGTCTTAGTTTCATCTTGAGGGACCTTTCGTTGAGGCATGCTGGCTCAGTAGTTGAGGCACAGCGGTATGTGGAATCATAGTTCCCTGAGAGGGGATCAAACCCATGTCCCCTGCATTGCAAGGTAGATTCTTAACCACTGGACCACCAGGGAAGTCCCACAGTATGTATGTTAGTTGCTCAGTCGTGTCTATGTCCTCTTCGGGACCCTGTGGATGGTAGCCTGCCAGGCTCCTCTGTCCATGGAATTCTCCAGGCAAGAATACTGGAATAGGTTGCCATTCCCTTCTCCAGAGGATCTTCCTGACCCAGGGACTGAACCTGGGTCCCCTGCACTGCAGGCAGATTCTTTACCATCTGAGCCATCAGGGAAGTCAGAAGTCCCATAATGATCATTTAAATGTGGAAGAAGGAGACAAGGGAGTCAGTGTTAGAGTGAGGCCCTACGAGGAAGACACTGCTTCTTGCTGACTTTGAAGCCACAGGGGGGCCATCAATCAAGGATTCCAGGTAACTCTACCATCTTGAAAAGGGAAGAAAACGAATTCTCTTCTATAGCTTCCAGGAAGAATTTGGCCCTGCTGATATCTTGATTTTTGCCCAGTGAGACCCGTTTTTGAACTTCTGAACTGTAAGATAATAAATTTGGGTCAGTTTAGGCTACAAAACTTGTGATAATTTGTTACAGCTGTGATAGGAAACTAACACACCCAGCAAATTTTAAGCAGCTTTGACCATAAAACCAAGAACAAGAAAATTCCCTTTCAACAAAACTTCCACTGCTTTCTATACCCATTCAGGATGTGTCCTGCATTTTTCTCTTTTCATTCTAGAAGAGTCATTCCCCTTTAGGACAAAACTACTCTAATTTCCTTGATACACATTTACCCCTTATAGCACAACTTCTCAAAGGAGCAAAAATGAAGACATTTTTTAAGAGACACAAGTGCATACCACATCTACCTACCTATCTATCTATATCATAAAAATAAGAGATAAAATATATAAACTTAAACTTTTGCATAGTAACTAATGTTTCAGTATTCTATCTTAGAAATTATCTAGACATCCAGTGAACATTGATTAACTCAAGTTAATACCAGCACAAAGTTTAAGTTGCCTAAAAATCTTGGAAATTGCCTTCAGGTTGATGTTGTTGTTTGGTCGATAAATCATGTTCAACTCTTTTATGACCCCATGGCCATAGTCTGTCAGGTCTTCTGCTCATGGAATTTCCCATGGAATAATACTAGGGTGGGTTGCCATTTCCTTTTCCAGGGGATCTTTCTGACCCAGGGATCGAACCTGCATCCCCTGCATAGGCAGGCAGATTCTTCCTGAGCCACCGAGAAAGCCCTCAAGTTGACATCCTGGCACCACCTGGCATGCAGAAGTTTCCTGACCGGAAATTGAACACACACCCTCTACAGTGAAAGAGCAGAGCCTTAGTCACTGGACCACCACGGAAGTCCTGCTGGCAGCTTTTAAGGCCCCCCTTTCCCTCTGTCCCATATTTGGGAAGGTTGATCATGAAGCCTGGGTGCTTCCTTCTTTAGTGCCTGGGTAGGGGTTGTAGGACAGGAATTCAATGCGGGAAAACCCCTGCCTGCGCATGTGAAACTGTGCTCCAGCCCTGCCCCTCACCACCAGAAAACAGAAAGCCAGTCTCCTTTCCATGTTCTTTTTAAAGCCATTTTGGACTTCTTTGAGAGGCCTGCCTTGCTCTCTCTTGAAAGGCATCTTCTGTGAGTAACAAACCTTTTTCTACCTTCTTGATGTTTGTATGACATCATCAGTCTCCATCTGAACCACATTCTGGGCCCACTGCACTATTAACATAAAATTTGTCAGAACAGTGATTTGATTTTGGTTCAACATATTACAGTTTTTCATAATCTTAAGCATTTAGTAGAAGGCATGCTATCTCATTCAATCAGCAAACCTGTATATGTTTAGTAAAAACATACCCAAGTAGAATAAAAGTTTCCATGTAAATTATACTGAACACTAATCTAATAGAAAATACATAGATGTTTTTAATTCGAAATGATTAAACTACTCTGGTTTGCCAAGGATATATCTACATTACATGAACGTGAATTCTTAGAACTTTTCTGAGTTTATTTCTAGAAGATTTTTATTTTTAATGTTTGAAAGCTTTAATTTCCTTAATATCTGGAAATTTTGGAATATGTAATTTAAAAGTGCTTTTCATCACAAAGCCAATCAGAATTTTGTTGTTGTTCAGTCACTAAGTTGTGTCTGACTCTTTGTGACCCCATGAATGGCAGCGCACCAGGCCTCCCTGTCCCTCACCATCTCCCAGAGTTCACCTACATTCATGTCTATTGAATTGGTGATGCCATCCAACCATCTCTTCCACTGCCACCCTCTTCTCCTTCTGCCTTTAATCTTTCCCAGCATCCTCATCATCTTTTCCAATGAGTCAGCTCTTCGCATCAGGTGGCCAAAGTATTGGAGCTTTAGCTTCAGCACCAGTCCTTCCAATGAGTATTCAGGGTTTCCTTTAGGATTGATTGGTTTGATCTCCTTACTGTCCAAGGGACTCCCAGGATATATTTTACAAAGCATTTTTAGAAGCTTTTCTATGTCTAGAGGGTAAAAATTCCATTCATAAAACAAAAATGTTGAAATATCAAAAAACAAGGGCAGCAACTTCACAAGTTATCTTTTGCAATAGTATGGGAATACTATTGCAAAAGATATTTCTTTTGAATAGTATTTTTCAAATACTAAATATTTTGCATATATTATCTCATTCTATCTTTGTTACAACTCCATGAGGTAGATGTTATTATTTCTTCATTTTATACCATAGAAAAATGAAACTCAGAAATATTGAAAAAACATACTCCAAATCATGTGATTAATGAGAGTTAGAAGTACATTTGAACCTTTGTCTCTGTGACTATTAAATCCATATTTTCATCCACTATTCTATCAAGCTGAGTACAAATGGGTGAATAGCTCTGCACTCAATCAGGTAGTTTTTATAAAACCTTCCTAGTCTTGAACCAGAAGGCTACTTATTACACTTTTAATCTTGGACTAGAAGGATGTTGTCATAAGACTTTGAAGTTCAAAGTCTAAATTCACTTAAAAAAACTCTACTTATATCAAAGACTCTGCTGGAGTTTGGTAAGCTCCCATCAACTTTATGCCCATATCTATTCTTTTGGCCTTTTTGAGATACTTACCCTTAAAGCATTCTAAGTGACAGGTGAATAGGCAGGAAAGAAAAAGACAGATGATAAATCAAACAGAATTTTAAATGGCATTAGCAACTCATGTTTGAGACCCTTTCCATAACATAGTTTTGAAAGTGTGATGATGACAAGTCTTTTTTCTGTGAGTATGAATCCAAGTTATCATATGACACATGACAGACCAAAATTAAAAGGACATTGAATAAAGAGAATGTAATTCATTCCTGAGAAAGAAAATCATTCTTAATCTGAGTTTGGAATTCCCTGCAACAAACTTTTTATGTATGATTATTACTGAGAAACCTGCAGATCAATTGAAGACCAGCTTTAAGAAGAAAGGAGAAAATAAAGAAAGGAGTATTTAGAAACTGTATGTATGCAGGGATTTTGAAAAACAAAGAAAATATGAACCAGAGAATTGCCAGTGTTGGAGGTTAATCACTGTAACAGGCACGATGCAACAAGCAGAGATAGGAACACTGCAGGAGAGCCTGATGAGTGCTTGTCTCTCCAAGCCCTCTTTCTTACAATGAATGTAGGTTAATCTAGCAATTAAATGAGTGTTGGTCATTATCAAATGTTAGAGTTCCTTCTTTCTCTGTGCCTGTGAAGAAAACTCGATTTCATTTTCTAAGATTCCTCAGTGTTCAAGGCTAATGCTTAAACATTGAAGTCATTCTACATGAGATCCTTAACATTACGTTCAAAAAGTAGGATGCCATTACTATAAATGTTTTGGAGAAATATTCAACTTCTCCTTAATCTAATAAAGATTTTGAAAGTGCAATATTACTGCTACTGTCATAAAATGACGGTGTGTAGAAGTAATATATAAATACAATAAGCAGCCTAGTTATTCTCAGTATCTGAACCTTGAGGCTGAGTCACTGTAGGTTGAAGTGGAAATTCCACTTCATATCTGAAATGATCAAGTATGGAGAATGGGTGTCATTAGCATACAGAGATAAGCAGAGTTTTCCGATGTTCTTTGTATGTAGAAGTATTAGAAACTGGGAAGACGAGGGGACTGAATTCTTGGTGTCTAGTTATGGTTCTATCATCATATACAGCCCCTTTATGTTCTAGGCATGTGGCGTTGAATGACTGTGATATACACAGGGGTAAGCTTACTGAAAGGCAGTTATTTCCCATGGGAACCTCTGGACTGACCAGGACAAGCAATCCAGCACTTCGTTCACTACATTAGTTCTTCCATCTTCAAAAACTTGTGCCTCCAGACTGCAGCGGAAATTTCAACGTGGTTCCTGCGAGCTCCAGGTCCTACCCAGGGTGCAGACCTTTATGCACATTAGCATAAGCAGTGCAGTTTCATTCTACACAAGCTATGCAGAGTTCATGGTGCTTTCCATGCTCTAATAAAGAAACTGATACAAGCTCATCTCACTGAACATTCACATTGACCTCTTATCCTTCACACATTCCATTGGCAGTATTACAAGGAAATTTAAAAGAGAATGAATTCATAATAGCCCTGAGATGAGAGGAGAGAACAGAAGATCAGAAGACTGAAGGAAGATCAGAGATTGAAGCCAGTTTCTTGAAGGTGGAAAATCAAAGGGATTATAAGGGAAGATAGACTAGAGCAGGAACTTAATTTTAAAAGATTAGCAGAAAAGTGCAGTGGAGGTAGAAATTAGTGTTGTCGCCGTGGAAAGTCTACAGACTGATAGGTGGTAAGAAGAGAAGAGATGAATTAGTAGGTAACTAATTAAAGAGTTGTTCATGAAGTGTTGTCACTGGATTAGTTTTGACTTGAACCGTTGCCCCCATTTCCTGCCATTATCAATACCCTATGGTGATTGTTTCCAGGACAAAGCTATAATGGTGACTTCTAAAAGTGTCAGATGATCTGTGTGAAGAATCCTAGGGATCGGAGTATGGATATGGGCACCCCAAAGTAAAGCCCTTTTTGTTGGTATTGGTGGGGATGGGAGTGAGGGGTGTTCTGTCTTGCTAGTTGACAAGGTAGCACCTATTTACACGGAGACTGCAGTCAACCATGCCATTCAATTGAGGGAGGGACTTCGTAGGGAAATTAGACTCTACATATTCAGAAGACATCCATGCCATATACTCAAGCAACTCAGCCCTTTATCCAGGAATGAGAATTGGCAATCGACAATCATATGTTTTCAAGGTCACTAAGGCACAAAAGGAAAAAAAAAAACTGGAGAAAGCAGAGACAATTCAGGGATCAGGAGAGATTTTTTTTTAAGTTATTAATATCCTTTAAGAGATTTTGAAAAACATTAATCTGTAAAACAAAAATAGATTGTCATGTAAGAGAAGTAAAGAAAAATAATTTTCATATAAATAGAATAATATAGAACTTTAAATTTTATGTAAGTTTCTATAAATCAGTTTTTAAATGCTCTAATTTCTTACACATGTGTCTATATGTGTGTATAATTGTACACGCATAACAAAACATCAACGGTTGTTATCTTTCAGCAGTGGTTTTATAGTAGCAGACATTTGTGACTTCTCTCCCATTCTCATTCTTTCTACTTCAAGCATCATCTGCAGTTCTCATTATAGTATCAAACTCTTCTCCTTGCAACCCTCATGTTCTGGGAGGTGGGCTTCACCCCTGGTGCCCTAAGTCAGTCAGTGCACTGAACCTGTGATGATTTCAGGGTGAGGCCCATTCAGAGCCAATTCAGCTCTGAAGGCTTTGGTTTCAGCCATCAGGTTTGCAAAGTCTTTCTTTTCCTGTGAGATTTAGAAGTGAAGGTAAGGTCATGCTAGAGCAGTTGGAGGTGTGGCCATGCTGTAGCCCTGAGAGGTGGCCCACCTAAGGATGGAACCAGCCTCATGGATGGCAAAGTCAGAGATGGTGAGATAGAAATGTGGTCCTGGTAACATCACTTGACAATGGTAAATCTACTGGCTTTTGAAGTTTGTTCAAGTCAAGCTTTTTCATTTCTAAAAACCAATAGATCCCCCTCATTGCTTAAGCAATTTGAATTGTGTTTTCTTGCTACATGCACTAGAAAGATTCCTAACACTTAAAAATTATGGATGATTTTTTCTTAGCATTTTTCTATATTTTTCATTTTTCTATGAAGGGCATAAGCACTCTAAGTAGAATCTTCCTTCCTGCCACACATAATAAATGTTATAGAATTATTTTTAATTTTCCAAAATTGTGTTGACAAATTCTATTTATTTTGGGTGTTGAAAAGTTTAGTTCTTCTTTCAGTGTTGCATCTGAATTTTATTTTGCAGGTAAAGATTATATTCATTAAAAAAAAACCTTATTCCTAAATCTTATTCAAGCTATTTTGGTAACTAACAATACCCAGGATGGTTTTAGAATAAGCTTCTTATTTCTCTGAAGCTAACTGGAATTTAAGAAAGCCTCAGTTTTCCTTATCTATGTTGAAGTATTACAGGCAACATTTATCATTCTATATAGATGTCCTTCCCGGGCTGGGGGAACTTTTGGTGCCTGTTTTTCTTTTCAGACAACTTTTTTGTAACTAGTTGGTATGCATTTTATTAATACAAGGCCCTAAATTAAACATAAGTTGTTACAGTACAATTTTGACCATTGAATATTTTCTAAGAAATAGTCTGATCTCCTAATCTTGTTAGTTTAAAAATCTGCTGATCTCAGGGAAGTTGAAGCAAGAGGCTAGGATGGAGGTGAGTGATAGCTGTCATCTTTATTTTTAAATTAATTTTAAAATAAATAATTGCTTTACAATTATTTATTGTATAATTGGATAATTGCTTTACAATATTGTGTTGGTTTCTGCCAAACATCAACGTGAATCAGCCATAGGTATATATGTGTCCCCTCCCTCTTGAACCTCCCTCCCACCCCATCCCATCCCCTCAGTTGTCACAGAGCACCAGGTTTCAGCTCTTTGTGTCATACAGCAAATTCCCACTGGCTATTTTACATGTGGTAATGTATATGTTTCCATGCTACCCTCTCCATTTGTCCCACACTCTCCTTCCCCTGCTGTGTCCACAAGTCTGTTCTCTATGTCTGCGTCTCCACTGATGCCCTGCACATAGGTTCATCAGTACCAGATAAATGTCATCTTTAAATACCAGGAGCCAGATGGTCTGCGTGGAAATCTAGAACGAATAAATTACACCTTGTCCTGAATCTTTCAGGCTGCTATCACAAACCACCAGAGACTCGCTGGCTTATAAATTACAGAATTTACTTCTCACAATTCTGGAAGCTGAGAAGTCCAAGATCAAGGCACCAGTATATCCCGCGTCTGGTGAGGGTCCACCTCCTAGTTCATAATTGACTTCTCAGCTGCTAAAGAATCTGCCTGCAATTTAGGAGACCTGGGTTCAATCCCTGGGTTGGGAAGATCCCCTGGAGAAGGGAAAGGCTACCCACTCCGGTATTCTGGCCTGGAGAATTCCATGGACTGTATAGTCTATGGGGTCGCAAATAGTCGGACCTGACTTTCACTTTTACTTGTTGTGTCATCACGTGGCGAGAAGGGATGAGAAAGCTGAGTCTCTTTTATAAGGGCGCTGCCATCGTGATCTAATTACCTCCCCAAAGTCCCACCTCCAAATACCATCACACTGGGGAGGGACCCCAGCATTCAGTCTGTAACACTTTATGTTCCAGACACTAAATATACATAGATGAAAAATGTCTCCTCATGCTCCAGGACCTTCGTAAGTTAGTGAGTGTTGACTTTCTGTGGGGCCCTAACTGGCTTACTCACATGGGAGACCCCAGTGCAGTTAGGGTTCTCAGTTGAAAGCAAGAAAAACTGGCTCTGAAGGTGTCAGCAAAAAGTTAACCTTTGGAAGGATCTGGCATAGTTCATGAAACAAAAGATCAGTTGAAGAACCTGCTGGAAAGGACAGAAAGCAGGGATACTCTGGAATAGCAGGGACTAATCTACAATTTCAATAAATCAGCTTCATATTTCCCCCTTTCTTTGTCTCTCTGTGTATGTACTAAGTCACTTCAGTTGTGTCTGACTCTTTGTGACCCACAGACAGTAGCCTCCTTTGCCTCCTCTGTCCATGGGATTCTCCAGGCAAGAGTACTGGAGTGGATTGCCATTTCCTCCTCCAGGGGAGCTTTCTGATCCAGGGATCAAACCCAGGTCTTCTGTGTCTACTGAACTGCAGGTGGATTCTTTACCCACTGAGACCTCAGGGAAGATATTCCCCAATGAAAAATGTGAAATAGTTCAGGTACTAAAAAAGTTCAGAGACCAATTAAAATAATACCACTTCTCCCATTCATCTTCTTGAATCTTTTCTTAAAATTTTTATTGGAGTATAGATGATTGACAATGTTGTGTTAGTTTCAGGTATACAGCACAGTGAATCAGCTATACATATACACATCTTTGTTGAATCTTAATTTTTAGCCATCATATATGTTGCTTCAACATGTAATTTTCAATAGAGATGAAACATTAGCACTAAAGATAGAAAGCACTAATCTCTGAACCCATTTCTTTCTCTAGAGTTATTTTTCTTATGGGTGGGTGGGTGCTTTACATATTCTGGATAATAGTTCTTTGTCAGTTACACAGACTGCAAATAGTTTTTCCCAGTCTGTGGTTTTGCCCTTTTCCTTTGTTTAAAGTGTATTTTGTAGTACAGATGCTTTACATTAAATGCAGTTAAATTTTCTGTGTGGCTTGCATTCTTTGTGACTTGTTTAAAAAACCCTTTCTCACTTCAAGACCATACATTTTTTGACATTCTCTCCCAATAACTTTAAAGTTTTATTTTTTCATACCATGGTGCCTTTGCTCTTGAAATTTCATGTAACGTTTGCCATTACTTCTCTGCTTGGCTGGTCTGTTCTTGCCTTTCAGCTCTCTGTTTAAATGTGACTTTCTTGTCAGGCCTCTTGATCAAGATGTAACCTCCACACAGCTCTGGTTGCTCCTTCAAATTATCATAGTTTATTCTCTTCACTGTATGAATTACAGTCTGCAGTTACCATGTTCATCTATTGGTTTATTTTGTGTTTCCTCCAAGCCAGATGTGGGTGCCAAGAACAGGGGTCTTTATCTTTATTTATTTATTTATTTATTTTTGGCTGCCCTGTGTCTTCATTGATACGAAGCGTGGGCTTTCTCTAGTTGCAATGCACAGTCTTCTCATTTCAATGGCTTCTCTTGTCATGGCACACGGACTTAGTTGCTCCAAGTCATATGGGATCTTCCCAGACTAGGGATTGAACCCTTATCCCCTCCACTGGCAGGTGGATTCTTAACCACTGGACCACCAAGGAAGTCCCCAGGGGTCTTTATCATTTTCATTGTGGTGTCTTCAACTTCCAAAGGAGATCTGTTGCAGTTGGGGTTTGAGGGGAGCAGACACAGGCAGAGTTTAAAGTACAGATGGCTTATTAGAAGAAACCCTTTGGATGGACACCTCTGGAAGGGAGGAGGCAGAAGCAACATCCAGCCAAGCTAGTAGTCTAGCTGCAATGCTGGCTCAGCTCTCTTGGCTCTTGGGGTCAGATGACCTGTTGGTGTCATCCTAGTGGAGCAAGAATGGCTGGACTTCTGTAGCCTGCCTCCATCAGTTTTAGGGATGACCCACCCTGGGTGAAGAGGTGTCTCTGCAGCTGAGGCCATGCCTGCAGGGGCCGACAGCTGGATACAATAAGTACTTTCATGCAGGGTGATCTTGGTGACCAGCTATGTGCATCACAGGTGCCTGGCATGTAGTTAGCACTTAATACATTTTAAGTAAGCTTTCCCACATACACTGAAACTTTTCCTGAGCATAAAGTAGAATTTCTGAGTAAGAGGATTTAAAACACTTTTAACATGAGTCCTGCAGAAATTTCTAGAAATTTCGTGACCAGTCACACTCTCAATATTGGAGTGTGATCATTCCTGCTTCTTCCTTTTTTGAGCTTAGTTCAGAAAGGATATTGTTTATATTTTTTTATTTATTTTTTATAAATTAAGTGCATGCTAGTAAAAATCTCTGAGTTAAAATTTTTGTTTGTTTTAAAATACCTCTGCCTATACACAGGGCATTGTATTCCCATTTCTGAATTTTTATCTTTTTACAATTCCTGGAACTATCTTATTTCACACTGTCTCTACACAGAGAGATTTTTGTTTCACCTTACTTGGCCTGATGAACCCTTAGTTGGCCATCCAGTGGGATCTTAGTTATCACCTCTGCTTCCTTGAACTCTCCCACCAAGGGATCTGATGCAGGTGGAATGAAAAGGGGACACACAAAATATGACCAGAACCATGTCTGGATCTGCAGATGGTGCTAGTGGTAAAGAATCCACCTGCAAGTGCAGGAGACGCAAGAGATGTAGGTTCGATTCCTAGGTCAGAAAGATCCCCTGGAGTAGGAAATGGCAACCTACTCCAGTATTTTTGTCTGGAGAATCCCATGAGCAGAGAAGCTTTGTGGGCTACAGTCCATGGGGTCACGATGAGTAAGTAGGTAGGACATAGCTGAGCGACTAAGCACACATCTGGGTTATTTCTGGGAAGAGAACGGAGGTCACATTAGGTTACCTTGGAGTTAGATTTCTTTTTTCATTTTGCTGTGTGTCCAATATATTAGCACAGTGTAGTAGTGTTAGTCGCTCAGTTGTGTCCAGCTCTTTGCAACCCCATGGACTGTAGCCCACCTGGCTCCTCTGTCCCTGGGATTCTCCAGGCAAGAATACTGGAGTGGGTTGCCATGACCTCCTCCAGGGGATCTTCTCAACCCAGGAATGGAATCTGGGTCTCCCACATTGTAGGTGCATTCTTTATCATCTGAGCCACTAGGAAGTCACAAATACATGATTTACACATAGGTGTGCATGCTGAAACATTTTTAAGGATCGAGTGCATATTCACAAAGCAAGATATTAGTTACCTCTGCCACATCTATTCCTTGGTTTCGTGTTAACTAAGAATTTTTTTAAATGTTTATTTAATTTAATAACCTTAGGACCATGCCTAGAGCATATGATCTCTTCTATGCTTATTAAATGAACAGATAAGTGATATTTGGTCATTTTATTATGTACCAGGAAGCTTGTGTCACCTCAACAGCACATTCTTCACCAGAAAGCAGATGTTAACGGTAGTCACATTCTAAATAAAAGTTTGCTTGATGAACAGAGTTGGAGCAGGAAAAGGCAGCTATTAGTATTAACATCAGAGAAGGCAATGGCAACCCACTCCAGTGCTCTTGCCTGCAAAATCCCATGGACGGAGGAGCCTGGTAGGCTGCAGTCCAAGGGGTCGCGAAGAGTTGGACATGACTGAGCGACTTCATTTTCACTTTTAACTTTCATGTATCAGAGAAGGAAACGGCAACCCACTCCAGTGTTCTTGCCTGGAGAATCTCACGGATGGTGGAGCCTGGTGGGCTGCCGTCTATGGGGTCGCACAGACTCGGACACTACTGAAGTGACTTAGCAGCAGCAGCAGCAGCAGTATTAACATCCATAGCCATAATAACCAGATTTGTTCATTTCCACAATGGCATTCTTGCCACAGGGATAAGAATGATCAGATCCATGGGCTGCTGGGTTGACTTTCAGTTCTTTGGGTTTCCATCCCTCACCATGTAAACTGGACACGTTATAAAATGCTGGAATAATATACCTAAGTCACATGTGAGCTCTGCCTCTTAAGATTTTTCACAGGATTTTTGTTTGTTTTTCTTCTGTTTTTTAACTGTAGGTTTGGTGGTTGTTCATGACTTCTACTTTCCTTTCTTAGGCATTTCCCAATGCAAGAATATTAATTTTCTTGTGGTACCTTTATGATATCATTTTGTGATTAAATCACTTATTGACAGTTTTGTGTGGTATGAGGTAGACACTATATCTTTTTCTAAATTGTCTTGAATATGTAATTATTGACTTATGATGCATTCTCTTCATCTTTTATACATTTGATGAGCTCCAAAAGGAAGTGAGAAAAAAGTCTGGGAAATAACTTATTTTGATGAGTTCAGATTAACACTTTATAGAAAGGATTACATCTGTTGTGTTATTGAGATGCTGAGAACCTTGCACGACACCTCCTCTACCTCTGATTATAAAGCGAGCACTAAGAACTCTGTAGTACTACTGACTTTTTCACTTTTTATTTCAGGACCTAGTTCATGTTAAATGCAAGTATTCAAGGAAGTCTAAATGTTTTAATGCCCAGTCGACTTGCATGAGTTAGACTTAACTTTCTGTTATTTATTCAGTTTTCTGTTTTAAGTTGTAGTGTGAAATTCCAAAAATGAATCCCAGGAATAAGGTTTCCTGCCTTGAGTTTCATTTGATTAGAAATGTCACTGAGAATTGGACCGTGTGGGAGTATAGAAAAATTTCTATCACTAAACAAAAATAGCAATGGTGAAGGAACGTAAAAATAAAACCAGAGTGCATCATTTGAATTTTTGAACATCCCGCTAGTATAGTTTGGGTTTAGAATGAGATTTTTGGCACAATTTCAGAATATTTTGATATTGAATAGAATTTTGAATTGGCTTCCTATTCTGATGTCTTAAAAAAGAATTATTATTTCAATAGACTTCAATTATGGCTTTATGTGCTAGTGAGAGTTTTCTGCCATATTAGAGAAAAAAGAAAATGAATTTCAATTCTGAATCTGGTCACAAGAAGCAAGTTTGCATTGATTTTTCCTTTTTCCAATGAATGTGTAAGGACTGTTTAGACATCTGCAAATCGGGTAGATAAAGACTTTATAGTTTCAAGGTACTTAAAAATAGATCCTTCAAATATCTTGCGGCTAAAGATGGGAAGAGAAATAAATATCTATTCTTTTTATTTATTAACTTTTCAATGTATTTCATATAATATATAGAATTGATTGATTATTACCCATGGGAATTTTAACATTGTATGGAGATTTACTATGTTAAAAAATTGTAATTTCTGGGGGAGAAAAGCCAAGGTATAAAATATTCTTTTATCCAAACAAGGGAGAAAAAGATTCTAAGATATGCTTGGATTTCATGACATTTAGTTTACTTTTTTCTTTTCAGGTAGCAAATAACAGTACATAGTATTATCAGCAAGTCATAAAAGGTAAAGGTAAGTGCTCAGTCTTGTCTGACTCTTTGTGACTCCATGAACTGTAACCTGCTGGGTTCCTATGTCCATGGAATCTTCCAGGCAAGAATACTAGAGTGGGTTGCCATTTTCTTCTCCAATGCATGAAAGTGAAAAGTGAAGGTGAAGTTGCTCAGTCGTGTCCAACTCTTTGCAACCCCATGGACTGCAGCCTACCAGGCTCCTCCATCCATGGAATTTTTCAGGCAAGAGTACTGGAGTGGGGTACCATTGCTGCCTTCTCCGAGTGTTTCTTGAGTCTCCTTCATTGGCAGGCCGTTTCTTTACCCCTGGGCCACCTGGGAAGCCTAGTCATGGGTGCATATAAATTCTCATCAAAACGTTCTTTGAGGGCCTATCATGCCAATGGAGAATTGTGTTTGTTTGGTTTTATTGTGTTATGTTAGATGCTCCTCTTTTATTCTTGTTAATCCACTGTGTGTACACCTGTATCTCAGCACTTAACATGCCAATGTATTTTTTTGTCTTCTCCGTCAGCCTCTAAGCTTCTTAATGGCAAGGGCTATTATATATGTGTGTGTGTGTGTGTTTGCAAAAACCCAATATTACAGTATAAGGGCAGGAAACCCAATATTGCAAGCTATTTCTTATGTCATACTTTTATTTTTTTAATTAGCATACAGTACCGTACTTCACACACACACACACACACACACACACGCATGCACCATACCAAATTTCATTGATTTTGTGTTTCAGTGTTCTGTTAACTCTTTTAGTCCTTTTGAAAAGCTGTAACAAAATACCATAGGCTGGGTGGCTTATAAAGAATACAATTTTATTTCTTAGAGCTCTGGAGGTTGGAGATCAGGGTGCCATCATAGTCGGGGTAGGGCTCTCTTCTAGGTTGCAGAATTCTTGTTGTGTCCTCATGTGGTGGAAGAGGACAGGGGTCTCTATGGAACCTCTTTTATAAGACACTGACCCCTTTCAAGAACATTCTACCCTCATGACTTAAATACCTCACCAAAGCTCCCCCCTACTAATACCATTATCTTTGTGTGTTAGGATTTCAACATGTGAATTTAGAGGGGACATAATTATTCAGACCATAGCAATAACTTAGTCCATAGAGAGAATCAATAAATATTTTTTGGAAAAAAAAAAAGATGACAGTAAGCAATATTTATTCATGAGTTCCCTGTTTGCCCAATGGTTAAGAGTTAGTGCTTTCATTGCCATGGCCCAGGATCAGTCCCTGGCAGGGGAACTAAGATCCCACAAGCTGCACTGTGTGACCAAAAAAAAAAATTTATTCATTCTATCTACTTGAATTTCCTTGAGTTGCACATTTTTAATAAAGAGATAAAATAGTTTTAAATTAATAGCTTGTCTCCTTAAATGTTTTACACAATTCTTCTACCCCTTTTCTTTTTAATTTGGGCTATCCATAATAAAATTTTGCTGAGCAAAAATCAACTTCAGCTTAGTCCAAATGAAATAATTAGAAATTTGAAACAAGTGATCGGAATTAATGAGTTTTTACTGTGCTCAGTATAATTCAAGAATATTGAGCCAGAGGAGAGCTTTGCTTCCTTATACATTAGATGGTGAATTAGACTCTTCTAGATTAGCTAAGAAAATAGGAGGGGAAAGAACAGGAACATCCCTCACCAGGCCATCTAGGGGTCATTGGATACCTAGGGTCATTTGATGAATGTGAGGTCATCTGATGACCACTCACACATCCAGATTCTGACAGCAGCCCTGTGATTGAACAATTCTGGGCATTTACTCCTGGGCCCAAGGTTCCTCCTCCAGCTGTAGCTGCTGCTAGTTTGTGTCTTGTCCTGACTCCTTTCCACCACTACTCTCTCTGCCAGATCTGTTTCTGCCTAGACTAGCAAGGGCTGATGCTCTCTGCAGATCACAAATTCAAACCAAACTCAAATGCAAAGGATCTGGTTGTTTCAGATGGTCACTCTACTTCCTGCTGGGTGGAGCTGTTGTACTTGCCCATCTCCTAGGACTCTGACCACCTTATAAATTAGCTCATATAAGCACTTTCTCCTTGGGTGAGGATGACAATAAGGCATGGTCCGTCTTCTTAGAGGATCTGTGGACGTGGAATGAACTCAAATCACACCCCTAGGAGCACCTCCCTGATTCAACAGAGGCAGAAACTGAAGCCTCAGGTCACCCCTCTGTTCTACCAATAAATAAGAAACTGAATAAACTGAAAAACCAACAACTCTTCTTAGATCCATGAAAGGATTAATTTCATAGGGCAAATTGCTGTCCCCTACCCTCCAAATTCAAGAGACAGATGGTGTGAAAAACACAATTTGAAGAGAAAGAACAAGCATCAGGACTAGACATGGCAGAGATGCTGGGATTATCAGACAGGTAATTTACAACAAATACGAGTAACAAGTGAAGGGCACTAGTGGATAAAGTAGACAGCATGCAAGAATAGATGGATGATGCAAGCTAAGAGATGGAAATTCTAAGAAAAGAACTGAACAGAAATGTTGTTGATAAAAACACGAACAGAAATGAAAATTGCCTCTGGTGGGCCTACTTAGCAGAATGGACATGCTGAAGAGTCTCTGGACTTGAGCATATAGCAATAGAAACCTCCAAAAGTGAAAAAGTGAAAAACAAATATTGCAGAAAACAGGACAGAATATCCAGGAACTGTGGGACAACTACAAAAGGTACGATATATATTTAATGGGACTACCAGAAGGAGAAGAAAGTGAGGAAAAGAAGAAATATTTGAAGCAATGAGAATTTCCCCAAATTAACTGGATTATGCCTATTACAGTGCCTGGCACATAATACTGCTCAAAAAGTAGTGTTTTTTCTCTTTATCCTGTGAGGGCGTTATAAAAAAAACAACTACAGAGAAGTTTTAGAAGAAGCAGAGACCACGAGGCAGAGCTGAGGATCAGAGATATTTTGTGGATGAGGCTGATTTGAGCCAAGAACTGAAAAGTAGTTTCACTGATTCATTCTATAGATGCTCAATATCACTTATGTAGCTCAGCTGGTAAAGAATCCACCTGTAATGAGGAAGACCTGGGTTCAATCCCTGGGTTGGGAAGATCCCCTGGAGAAGGGAAAGGCCACCCACTCCAGTATCTGGCCTAGAGAATTCCATGGACTGTGTAGTCTATGCGGTCGCAAAGAGTCGGACATTACTGAGAGACTTTCACATCACAAATAAATAAATTTATTTTAAAAAAAAAGATTGCCAGGAGAAATACCAATAACCTCGGATATGCAAATAACACCATCCTTATGGCAGAAAGCAAAGAAGAACTAAAGAGCCTCTTGATGAAAGTGAAAGAGGAGAGTGAAAAAATTGGCTTAAAACTCAACATTCAAAAAACTAAGATCATGGAATCAGATTCCATCACTTCATGGCAAATAGATGGGGAAAAAATCGAAACAGTGACAGACTTTATTTTCGGGGCTACAAAATCATTGCAGATGGTGACTGCAGCCATGAAGTTAAAAGATGCTTGCATTACTTTGCAGAGACATTACTTTGCCAGCAAAGGTCCGTCTAGTCAAAGCTGTGGTTTTTCCAGTAGTCATGTATGTATGTGAGAGTTGGACTATGAAGAAAGCTGATCACCAAAGAATTGATGCTTTTGAACTGTGGTGTTGGAGAAGACTCTTGAGAGTCCCTTGGACTGCAAGGAGATCCAGCCAGTCAATCTTAAAGGAAATAAGTCCTGAATATTCATTGGAAGGACCGATGTTGAAGCTGAAACTTCAATACTTTGGTCACCTGATACAAAGAACTACCTCATTGGAAAAGACATTGATGCTGGGAAAGATTGAAGACAAGAGGAGAAGGGGACGACAGAGGATGAGATGGTTGGATGACATCACCGATTCTATGGACATGAGTTTGAGTAAGCTCTGCGAGTGGGAGATGGACAGGGAGGCCTGACGTGCTGCAGACCATGGGGTCACAAACAGTCGGACACAACTGAGTGACTGAACTAACATGTAAAATAATCAGCAGGACCTACTGTATAGCACAGGAAGCCATATTCACTATTTTGTGAAAATCTATAAGGGAAAAGAATCTGATACACACACACACACACACACACACACACACACACAGTAGCTCAGATGGTAAAGAATCTGTCTGCAATGCAATGTAGGAGACATCTGGATTTGATCCCTGGGTTGGCAAGATCCCCTGGAGAAGGGAACGGCAACTCACTCCAGTATTCTTGCCTGGAGAATCCCATGGACAGAGGAGTCTGACAGCTACAGTCCAAGGGGTCACAAAGTGTTAGACACAACTGAGTGACTTTCACTCACTCACTCGCTCGCTCATGTATTGGGAATGAGACTATATTTGTGACCAAAGACAAACACAAGAATTTATAATCTAATGAGGCAAACAAATGTTCATCAAATAATCTTATAATTAAATATACATTTACATGACAGGCAACCTAAATGCCCAAAAGGAAAACAGTGAAATAAATTTTTTTTTTTTGGTATATCTTATGTAGCCACTGAAATTGTTTCAAATAATTATAAAATGCTGACAAGAACACTGGATATTTTAAAAAGCAGGACATCAAAGTATAGAGTATAATCTCTTATTTTATAAAAACAAATATGTGTTTGCCTAGGCAAATTGACTATATACCACATGGAACAGCGGTTATCCCTGGTGATGAGATTTTGAAGCACAGAGAATGTTCTCATTAAAAAGCAATGTTTTTGCCAGTAAGCAAGTAGATTTGTTTTTCCATTGTTTGAATTCACAATTAGCACCTTTGCGTGCTTTACATGAGGAACTAAGATTTTAGCATGTGTTCTTTACCTTGCTTTTGGTTGTTTCTTTTAAGTTTTGATGCACTGGGGAGTAAGGAGAAGGTCCTTGAGAGAATAAACTTCAGAATTTCAAATAAGACATTTTTCTAGGGATCTTATCTATCTAATAATGTATTAATAGAGTATTACCTTGAGTTTAGTTTGAGAGAACCAACGAGTGCTTGATTTTGCCCTTGGAAGAAACCCAGCTTTAAGAAGATTGCATCTTGGTGAATTTTTTTTTTTTACCTGGATGGATGTGACAATATTACTACTGTTCCCCAATATGTGGTTCCATCCTCTTCTGGAGTACACACAGGGGGACTGTGCTTTCCTGACTGCTTATAGTTAGGGGTGTCCATGGGACCAATTCTGGTCAATGGGGAAGAGATTTTACAAAATGCCAATAAGATACCCACCAGCTCTGGTCTTCCCTGTGAGACAAATGCAGAAATACGTGCTGACATGGTAACTTCTTCAACTAGGGTCCCTGAGTACGAAGAATAGGGGGAAGTGATGCGGAGTTTGGGATCAACATATACACACTGCTATATTTAAAATGGGGCTTCCCTGGTAGCTTAGATGGTAAAGAATCTGCCTGCAAGGTGGGAGAGCTGGGTTCAACCCCTGGGTCAGGAAGATTTCCTGGAGAAGGGAATGGCTATCCACTCCAGTATTCTTGCCTGGACAGAGGAGACTGGTGAACTACAGTCCATGGGGTCACAAAGAGTCAGACAAGACTGAATGACTAACACTTCACTTCACGTTTAAAATGGATAACCAACAAGGACCTACTGTAGAGCATGGGGAACTCTGCTCAATGTTATGTGGCAACGTGGATGGGAGAGGAGTTTGGGGGAGAATGGATACATGTGTATGTATGGTTGAGTCCCTTCGCTGTCCACCTGAAATGATCACAACATTGTTAATCAACTATACTCCAATATAAAATAAAAAGTTTAAACAATGCCAATAGGAGACCAGCTCTGCTGTTCCTCTTGAGGCAAATGCAGAAATACATGCTGACATGGAGACTTCTTCAACTTGGGTCCCTGAGTAACCACTGAGCAGACACCCTCCAACCCCTCTCCCACCTCCCACCTACTACCACCCCAGACCCATGCTGAACATGTAGCATAAGTAAAATATAAACTATTGTTTAAGCCACTGAAATCGAGAGTGTTTGAAGTGGCCACAGCTGGCCTGTCCCAAATGACAGAGAGAGCAGCTTTGGCTCCTGAGTAGCACCAGCTTCTCCAAAGATCAAAAGAGCCTCCTAATATCCAAGTTCTCAACATGACACATCTCCTTGCTGCTGCCACTTTTGATGGACAGTGGAACTTTCTTTTAGAACAGAAAGACCGCATTGTAGGCGGATCCCACCAAATGCCTGGAGAATGAGTTCCTTCTGTGGTTTCTGAAGGCTGTGTGTTTTTAGTGCCAAGCACCCGGCTGACAAATGAAAAATTCAATCAAAGGTCCGTGTGTTCGCAAATAGTTATCTGGATGCTTGCTGTCAGGCAAAATATCTGGTTGACTGCTGGAAATGGAAAGTTTTTAGTTGGATAGTTAGCATTGTCCATAAATAGGCCTAAAGTCAATGATTTGGTCTGTGTTTGGGCACAGAAATCCTCTGTTTGGTAAAGTGGACCGGAGATGGACTTACACAGAAGTAGACTAGAGGCTTTGTTAAAGGCTTCATAGTGAAGAAGAACCCTCCATGCCCCCATCAAAGATACCCATCCAAAGTCCACTGTTAGTAAGAGACCGCGTTTTCTAAATACAAATTTCCCCTTTTATTTGTTTATTTGTATCTATTTTTGGCTGTGCTGGATCTTTGTTGCTGAGCATGCTTTTCTCTAGTTCCAGCGAGCAGGGAACTCTCTGATTGTGCTGTGCCGGTCTCTCACTGCGGTGGCTTCTCTTGTGTGGAGGACAGGCTCAGTGGTTGTAGCATGTGAGCTCAGTAGTTTACAGGCTCAATAGTTGTGGCAGCCTGGTCCCTCCTGGACCAGGGATCGAACCTTTGTCTCCTGCATTGGCAAGCAGATAACTTACCACTGAGCCACCAGGGAAGCCCTCAAATTTCCTCTTTTAAAATACAAATATAGTTGAAGCGGTCAAAGCACTTGGTCATATATATACTTGAAAATCACTGAAGAAGTGATGTTTAGATGTTTGGGTAAGATGGAGCAGGCTGTGAACAAGGAAATGGGTTAATCAGAGAGAAATAGGAAGAGGGAAGAGGAATGTTTTAGGAATGGAAAAGAGGTCCTCAAACTAAGTGACAAAGATCTCCCAAAGTCTTTTCTTCTTCATGTAAATGAAAACTTACTTTTTTCTCCTAAAGTGGGATTTTAATAAAATGAATGTACAAATGGATTCTGGAATTAGTGAGACACATGCATGCATACACACGTGCACAAAGAGAGAAGAGAGTATTTCTCCTGATCAAAGACTCAGTAGGTAAGCTATGAAGAAGAAAGTTGATCAACATTACTTTTGAAAAAAAGCATTGATTTTCACAGGTTTACTTGGGCCAGTTATTCCTATTAAGTAATATTTTGGTGCTTACCAACGATTTCCACTTTTCAATGCTGACAGACAATATAGAAAGACAGGGGCTGTAATCTCGGCTACAGATCTTCCCTCCAAAGCAAGGAGTTCTGGTCTACTTCATAACTGTCAGTATTGTGCAGGCCTGATGTCAACTACTTCGTTCTGGGAAATGCTGCTGTTTTGCTGGTTCATTGCTGTTGGCCTCACAATCAGTTCAGTTTAGTTCAGTCGCTCAGTCGTGGCCTCACAATAGGATCACAGAATACTTCAAGGTCATGTGCAGTGTCCTCTGGAACCAAGTGGAGGAAATACCATTTCCTGCTAGAATCAGGGGAGCTTCTGGAACAAAAGGTCACTATTGGCTACAAACTCTTGGGTGGCTCTGGACTTCGCTGAGGGAACAGGGCCAGGCAGACATGGGTGTGGAGCAGGAACTGGCCTGCCACTAATTTACTTGGCCTCATGCTGATAAAAAATGATGACTTACATGTCACAGATTTTTATCTAATGGGAGCATAAGGGGTTTTAAATCCCCATCCTCCCATCAACCGCTATGCAGTTCACTGAAACTTAAAACACAGGCATCGTTCCTATTGTTTCTATTATCCCTTAGGAGAAGTATTTAATAGAAAATATGTAGAAATGTCTGGATAAAGATAACATTTTAACTCACTTGATTATAATCAGATTCCTGCTTCTAACCCTTCTTCCTGTTCACAATGATGGTTTTACGTTGAATCTCTCAATGTGGTTAGTCCAATCTCAACTAATAAGTATTATTAAAACTCTAGGAGACCCATTCCTCCTCCTCCTTCTTTCTCTCTTTTTTTCCTTATAAGCAAACCACTGTTGCCTATAGAGGTAAGCTGGAAATAAGCATGTTACTATAATCAGCATTTTTTTTGCAGCCAATGGCATCATCAATCTGTCTAAGTAACGAGTGTCTTGATTACTTCTGATCTCCAAACTTTAGTGGTGCTGTCACCCATATCGATCATTTGACTTTCGGCTTCTGTTGAGAGAGATAGCCTTACATGGGCTTCTTGAGTTCCTATATGTCTTGCTGGGTGTGTGGAGACCGCGGGGCCCCATTTTTCATGTTTGTTCATGCAGCTGGTAGCCTGTGAGATGAGGTAGGGTATTTCCCTTGGACAAATTGACTAGCTTGCTTCTTGCTGGAAAAGCAGTGGATTTCCCAAGGTCTACTGACGCTTGCTTTGCTGTGAATAATGAAGTCCTTTGTTTCTGACCCAGGATCTCGCATCTTCTAAGCAACCAGAAAACTGTTTGTAGATTATAAGTGAGATACAATGAAATCCAGACTTGACAGTCTAGAAAATGGGATTGCTTTGTATCTTTCCCCTCAAATAGAAATCCGCTAGAGATCAAGAATAAAACTCTTTGAGTTCTCTTGGCAAGCTTATAATGAACATTCAGTAAGTGTTCACTGGTCATGGTATCAGTTTATACCATGAAAAGGTGAAGTGTTGATATCAAGATAATGAAGACATCACTGTGATAACTTGTAACACCATCATAGAACCCCACTCCTTGCTCACCTCTTTCTCACTCTAGCTTATGAAGCAGACAATGCCACGTTATGGAGAGTGCTTCCCATAGAAACAGACATGAAGAATTAGACTATAATGAGGAGATGCTAAGAATATGGCAAACATTGTAACTCTACCCTTCTGTCTCCACCCTAGTGACAAATAAACTTTAGGCAGAACAGTCATTTGTCATGAAGAGGAAAAGCTCACTTCAGAAAAAAAAAAAAAAAAGGAAAAAGCTGCTATTTTTTTTAATGTGGATTGTTTTAATTTTTTAATTAGAGTATGTTGACTTACAATATTATATTAGTTGCAGGTGTACAACATAGTAATTTGATATTTTTATACATTATACTCCATGCAAAGTTACTATAAAATATTGACTATATCCTTTGTGCTCTATATTACATCCTTGTAACTTATTTATTTTATACCTAGTAGTTTTTACCTCTGAATCCCCTTTACCTATTTTGGACCTCCATTACCCCTCTTCCCTCTGGTAACTAGTAGCTTGTTCTGTAGCTTGTTCTTTGTATATGTGATTCTGTTTCTGTTTTGTAATATTTGTTCATTTATTTTATTTTTTAGATTCCATATGTAAGTGAAACATACAGTACTTGTCTTTCCTTGTCTGATTTATTTTGCTTTGCATAATACCCTCCCAGTGTCACAAATGGCAACATTTCATTCCTTTTTATGACTGAGTAAAATATGATTTAAGGCCACACACACACACATATAGATAGATAGATACATGCATACATATTTGGGCTTCCCTGGTGGCTCAGTGGAGGAGACATGGGTTTGATCCCTGGTCTGGAAAGATCCCCTGGAGAAGGGGATGGATACCCACTCTAGTATTCGTGCCTGGAGAACCCCATAGACAGAGAAGCTTGGCATACTTCAGTCCATGGGGTTGCAAAGAGTTGGACAGAACTTAGCAACTGAACAACAACAACGACAATATATATATATATATATATATATATTTGGAATTAGAGAGTGTTACCTAAGTGAAATGAGTCATATTAGAGAAAGAAAAACACCATATGATTTCACTTATGTGGGGAATCTAACAAACAAAACAAGTAATAAAACTAACAAAGCAAACCGTCATAGATACAGAGAACCAAAAGGTAGTTTGCCAGAGGAGAGGGGAGTGGTAAGAGGAGCAAAATAGATAAGGGAAAGTAAAGTAAGCAGTACAAACTTTCAGTTGAAAAACAAAGGAGCTGCAGGGATGAGGTGAAGTAGGGAACGTGGTCAGTAGTAATGTAATATCTTTGTGTGACGGATAGCAACCCGACTTACTGTGATGATCATTTTTTAATGTATAGAAATGGCAAATCACTATGGTCATACACCAGGAATCATCATCGTATTGCAGGTCAGTTATATTTCAAAGAAAATAAGCAAACAAACTCATGTAAAACTAGATCATTTTTGTGGTTGCCAGAGGCAGGTGGTAGGGGCAAGGGGTGATTAGTTGAAAGTGGTTAAAAGGTACAAGCTTCCAGTTATAAGATAAATAAGTACTAGGGAAGTATTGCATGATTTATGCAATTAATATTACTGTATATTAATATTACATATGAAAGTTGTTAGGAGAGTAAATCTTGAGTCCTCATTATATTAAAAATATTTTATCTTTTATTTTTTACTTATGTGAGATGAGTGTTTACTAAACTTATTGTGGTAATTATTTCATGATGTATATAAGTCAAATCATTATGCTATACACCTTAAACTTACATACTTGCTGTGTCAATTATATCTCAATAAAACTGTAAGAAAAAACAGAAAAATGATTTAAGACCAGTCAGTTGAGTCTTTAAATTTGAAAAGTTAACTACTTTCTATGAGCACAGAGCCAGAACTCGCCTTTTTGACTTTTTTCTGAACTTTCTTCCAAAGGGAACACACAGCTCCACATTCCATTCTCCATCTCAGTGTGCTGCAGCATTTTCTACCTTATCTCAACATGATCCCCCTCTTACGGGAATTATTACGATCTATCAGAATGATTTACATTTTCATGGGGCGAAATCACCTTTTACTCCCCTGGGATTCACATGAGTTTCCTCTGTCTTCACAAGCCTTCTTCTATAGGCATGAGCATTTTAGAGATTTAATGCCTGGACAGCTTTGAAGTGAGAGCCGAAAACAGGACCCTCCTTTCATCTTGACAACGATAAAGCTATGATGTGAAGAGAGAGATTTCTGGCCATATCCAATTTTTTGCTAGCCTTCAGTCCTCCTTTTACTCTTGCCTGCATTTATGTGTTCTCAAATTGCACTGGAGATTCAGAAGCAGATCAGTGAATTTATCTGCATACAACAGTGTCTCAAACAGTCATTTTATGGCTTTGTGAAAGCATCATCTGAAAATATGGTTGTTCTCTTAAAATATCATGACACAAGCCTGTATAAATGCATTCAACTGTATTTAACTGCTGTAGAATAATTTAAATTGTCTAATCTTCCAAATTAGAAGAGTAGTAAAGGTGGTGAGAACTTCTGGCCACAAAGTGAGCGTGGCGATGATAGTATTTACCTGTGTCTTATCTATTTCTAAAAAATGTAATAGTTCTCTGTTGGTTGTATAAAATTTTATAAGACATAATTGAACTCATTTTAAAGTCATTATAATAAAAATTCTATATTCGTAGGGTGATTCATGATATTCCTTGTTAGAAGTTAGGCATCTCCCCATGCCCTGTGGGAGGGAGGCTCAGTCAATATTTCTGAGGTTCCTCTCTGGCTCATATATCTATATAAACAGTACCCTGTTAAAGAACTTGCCTGCCAATCCTGGAGACTTGTGTTCAATCCCTGGTTTGGGAAGATCCCCTGCAGGAGGGAATGGCAACCCACTCCAGTATTCTTGCCTGGGAAATCCATGGGCAGGGGAGCCTGATGGGCAACAATCCATGGACTCACAAAGAGTCAGAAACAACTTAGCGACTGAACAGTGTAGGCATTTACTGCATTGTTTTTCATCATGAAGATGCATGAAACTTTCAGTGGGTCCTGTAACTTCCATGAGTAGTCAGGTAGGAAACATAATATTCCTCCTTCAGCTTTCAGATCCCCTAAATATAGAACTTTATCTTTCTCTCTTGCTAGAAATCATCCTGGAAGTCAGCAAATATTTCCTTTCTCTGGGACCTTCCCTGATCTGAAATCTCCCAATTTCCTTCCTCTGTTCAGCTTGAAGCATTTTATCAAGCATGGGGAAATGGTGTATTGTGGATGACAGGGAAGGTAAGTTTTTTTTAACTGAAACTTCCATTTTTCGTCTTTTACATCTGAATCTAGTCTTCTGTCCAAAAGCCAGAATTATTGTTGACTTTCTTCTCTGTTTCCTTTATTTCTCTCCCCAGTTCAGAGCAATCACTGACGCACCACTAAATAGAGATAAATTTGTGTATTTGGGGTTCCTATAATGATCGACATGTTGCCTTGCATATTTCAAGATATAACCTTCAAAACTAGGTAACTCACACGTTATGCAAAAATTACCACAAATGGATAAACAACATAACTATAAGAGCTAAAACCATAAAATTCTTAGAAGAAAACATAGTTGTAAATCTTCATGATCTTAGATTTTGGCAATGAGGTCTTAAATCTGGCACCAAAAGCATAAACAATAAAAAGAAAATACAGATAAATTGAAATTACTCAAAATTAAGAACTTCTGTTCATCAACAGCCATTATCCAAAAAAGTGAAAAAGCAACCTACAAAATGGGATAAAATACTTGTAAATCATTTTTTCCGATAAGAGTTTAGTATCAAAAGTTTATAAGAACTCCCAAAACTCAACACTAAAAGACAAACAACCCAATTAAAAAATGGGCCAAGACTTGAATAGATGTTTCCCCAAAGAGTATGTACAAATGAGCAATAAATACATGAAAAGATACTCAGCATCCCCAGTCATTAGGGAAGTGCAAATCAAAACTGTAGTGAGATACTGCTTCATACTTGCAGGATGGCTCTCATTTTTTAAAATGGAAAATAATAAGTGTCAATGAGCATGTAGGAAATTACACCCTCATCCTTTGCTGGTAGGAATGTAAAATGGTGCAGCTCCTGTGGAAAGTGTTTCTGGTTCCCCCAAATATAAATATAGAATTATCATAAGACTCAGAAATTATAGTCCTAGGCATGTATATACCCCACATCACTGAAAAGAAGGGCTTAAACAGATAGTTGTACTCTGATGTACATTGGAACATTAATTACAGTATCTGAGAGATGGAAAGAATCCAAGTGTCTATCAGCAGACAGATGGATGAACAAAATGTGATATGTATGTATATGTACATATGTATATGATATGTATAGGATGAAATGTTATTAGGCCATAAAAAGGAATGAAGTTCTGATATATAACACAATGTGGATGACCCTTAAAATATTATGCTTAGTGAAATAAAGCAATACAAAAGGACAACTATTGTATGACTCTACTTATATGAAATATCTAGAATAGGAAAATTCATAGACAGAAAGAGGAGGAGAGCTTACTAGGAGCTGGGGGGAAAGGAGAATGGAGAGTTCTTATTGAATGATTACAAAATCTTTACTTGGCGTGATGAAAAAGTTTTGGAAATAGGTAGTGGTGATGGTTGCACACCACTGTAAAGATAATTGATACCACTGAATTGTACACTTAGAAATAGATAAAATGGCAGCAACTAAATAATAGAGGTTGCCTTTGGTATAGGATTCATTTTCCCTATAGCAAATAGACTAGCAGCATTTGAAACACAGGTTTAAACATTACTTTAAGTCTAGAGAAAATGGATATTTCTTCCCAGGGAGGTATGTTAGGAGTGATTCTAAAGGGTGAAATGGAAAGAGTATTGTTTCATAAGAACCATGAGAAGAAAGAAGTATTTTATCCTTTGTCCACTGGGTTTCTGTTCTTGGAAGAAAATTCTGTGAAAAAGGCATGGAAGTTCCGCCTGAGCTTTGTTGTCATTGATGGTTGATTAAGACAACCCACACCAGAGGGTATTTGAGTTGGTGGAAGTTTTCCATTAACTTCATGTGAGTTTTTCTATAGGAACTTTAAAAATTCACTGAATATTTTTTTATATATGCTTGTCTTAGATATTAAATCTTATCTTCTTTGTCAATATTAACAAAACATAATAGTTCTGAAGAAGCAAAAGTCTTTGATCAACTTTTCACCTCCCCTTTTTTTCTGTATGAAGTTGGTAGTAGGTCCATTAATACTTTTTAAGAATTCTTTTATTTGGACTTGGATGACCACACGGACTTGGGCTTCACTGGTGGCTCAGCCGTTAAAGAATCCACCTGCAATGCAGGAGCCACAGGTGCAATCCCTGGGTTGGGAAGATCCCTTGGAGGAAAGCATGGCAACCCATTCTAGTATTTTTACCCAGAGAATCCTCTGGACTGAGGAGCCTATGGCTACAATCCATAGGGTCGCACACAGTTGGACATGACTGAAGCAACCAAGCATGCACGCACAACCACTTGGATTGGGACCAAGATTTCATAACCATATAACACTTCCTTTCAGAAAAATTTGAAATCCTGGGATAATTTCTGTTGCAATTTGTCTTGCAGTCTTAACAATTTTTGGAAAATAAAAATAATGATGAAAGTAGGGATAAATAGTTAAAAACAGCCAATAATTAACATTTCTGTCCACTTATACAACAACTGACTAAGACACTGAAAAAATTTCTGGATTGTGCCTCTTGATACTAAGAAAGACTTGTTTGTGATTTAAAATAAATTTTTGCTGGAAATAAATTATTTGTAAGCTTCTGTCTGTATAATCATAAAAAGGCTTTATAAATAGAATGTGATTAACACTAGAGAGAAAAATGCATGCAGAGGAACAAAACAGGCACCTCGCAGTCCCAGATAGTCTGTTGACATTACATCCTGTTGTAGTCTTTGAAAGGGATATGACAGGTGCCTGAAGGAATGAGGAGGAGGAGGAAGACACACGTTAAGAAAAATTATTTATTATGTCAGAAATTGAGTGACTAGACTTCTCTGGTTGTGCAGTGGCTAAAGCTCTGTGCTCCCAGTGCAGGGGACCCAGGTTTGATCCTTGGTTGGGGAAGTAGATCCCACATGCCATAACTAAGAGTTCACATGCTGCAACTAAACTCCCTCATGCCACAGCTAAGACTTGACACAGCCAAATAAATAAATAAAAATATTTGAAAAAATAAAAAAGGAAATCGAGTAACAATAAATAAGGAGGGTGAGCATAAAAGAAGGATGAGGAAAGAAAGATGAGTATCCCAAAATGTGGATTCTTGGCAAATTCATGTAAAATGAATGGGAGGGAGGCACTGGTGTCTTGGTTGTATGCTTTCAAGTGTCTAGCGTGTTGTAGATTACCTGGGTCTTTGGCTTTTCAATACTGTTTGTTTACTCTGCCACCTCTGTAAATTCAGGAGCCTCCTCACCCTCTCGAATCTAAAGGCATTCCTGTTCTTGTTGCTCTAGTTTGTGTTGCAAAATTATTGAAAATGAGTATGAGGGCTCCACTCTATTCTAAGAAGTTGAAAACACTCTAATACACAGGGATACATAACTTTTGTAGCAAGTTAGCATTTTGTGAGCCATTTGATTTTGTTTTTAAATGATTTTTCGTGGAGTACAGTTGTTATGAGGCTTCCCTGGTGGCTCAGTCAGTAAAGAATCTGCCTACAATGCAGGAGACCACTTGTGATATGAAGGAACCCACGTTCAGTCCCTAGGTCAGGAAGATCTCCTGGAGAAGGAAATGGCAACCCACTCCAATAGAGGAGCCTGGAGGCCCACAGTCCATGGGGTTGCAAGAGTTGGACGTGACTTAGCAACTAAACCACCACCATAGTTACTTTACAATTTTCTACTGTACAACAGTTAGTTTCGACTGTACAGCAAAGTGAACCAGCCGTAGATATACATGTATCCCCTCCCTTTTGGACTCCCTTCCCATTTAGCTCACCAGAGTGCATTAAGTAGAGTTCCCTGTGCTATACAGTTGGTTCTCATGGGAGCCATTTGAACTGTTGCAGTCAAAACAACTGCTTCATTAGAAGCAAATGACCAATTTGACCACTGCTTCAAATAATCTTCTAATAAGGCTATTATAAGAATAGTTTCATCACTGATTTCTCCACTCATTGATACAGCTACACGCTTTGTGATGTGCGATGATCTATCTCACTTAATGAGTGCATAGTTAATGACTTTTCAACATATCTTGAAAAATTATATTGCTTTTCAGGCACCAGCTCTTTCTTCCTCCAGAATTACAACATTTTCACTGTAAAACACACGGAATAAACAAGCAATACAAAGTGGTATTTCAGCAGTATGATTTAAGGCAAAGAAATGATTGCCAGTTCACTCCAAACAACTTTTTAGTCAGACAACAGCATGTGGAACAAATTTAAATTGCACACTGGAAAGGGTGTACCCAAAATGTTTTCCTTTGTGTACATAAGACAAGCAAAGGGATGAAAGGCAGCTTCTTCAGCTAGTGATTCACGTGGGCTCTTTTGAAGTGTTTGAAGTGTTCTCATGGTTATTTAGTCTTTATTTTGCCCTAAAGGTATGTTTCTGTGCTATAATTTCAAGTGTAAATTTGAGTACTGGGCAACCATGAGCCTTGAAATGGTTGAAAAATTGGCAAAGAGAATGATGCAGAAAGAATATATCTTCCAAAATATATCTTTCTCACATCTTTCCTCTACCACCCACCATCCACTATCTCTTATATTACAGTACATTTTAAATGTTAACAGTCTGTTTACTTTAATCTGTTTATTATTAATTACAAGAAATTGTTTTTATTGTTCAACTGGTATTTTTCTCAGAAAATTGTTTGGGTATCTTGGGGTTTGGTCTCTGATAAAAGCATCATAATTTTTCCTATTACATTTAATGAATTTTAATTCAGCCTCAGCCATGTTACTCATTTGTTTGAGTCTTCCTTTCCTCATAATAAATGGAGGCTAATAAAATCTGCCCCTGCAGATGATGTGAGGTTTTAAAAAGAAATAAATGAAAATAAATATAATAAGCTCTATGAAGAAATAGGTTTCAAGCACTTTAGTAGCATTTATTTATATACTAGTAAATGTCATATTAATAATAAATCATTCTTATTTAGGCATTAAAGCAGTTCTTATATATATGTGGTATTAAAACTTGATCCTTTGGGAAAAAAGTGTAATGGATTTTTTCTTTTCTTTTAATTTCTTTTCTTTTAATGGCTCTTCACTTGGTGGCAGCATTTCACAAATGAGTTAAAGTCATTAAATAGAAGAATACTTTTGGTGGAAAAAGAGAGGAGTAAATTATAGCCCCAGCCTTGAAGGAATTTGCCATCTTTTAGAGAATATGGATAGATTTGTACTTAAGAGTACGCCACATGTAAAAACTCAAGCAAACTATGAAGAAACAGGACTGATTAAAAAAGAAAAAAGCATATCCGCACTTATCCACCAAAACTAGCATTGTCTCCTTTAATATTTCCCTTGGAAAGTATACACAGTCATTTCTCAAAAGCTTATTCGATGAAAAAGTGAGCTGTTATGGTAAAGTAATGGAACTGGTGTCACAGAGAGGCGGTGGGATGTGAAATGCCCCGAATGTAGATATTTGGTTTCTCCAAAGGGATGACAATCCTCAAGGAGCACTTTCCATAATCTACTTAAAGGAGAATATCCACGCTTCAACATTTCTACGTTAGACAATAACAAGATTCAGAAGAGCTGATGGCAGAGCAGCCTTTGATTGCTAAAGCCTTGTTCAGGAGCTTAGGTCAAGCCCACATCCCACACTGTGGACATGTTTTGCGATAAGAAATAACCAAACACAAAAGGAAGTGACTTTGAATAATGAGTTGAGCAGACTCATTCTAGAAGATATTCCTTTCCCAGCTTAAAACTGTTTTGAGGAGGTGGTGGTGAGAGTGAGGGGTAGTTCAATGCCTCACTATTCAGCAGAAGCATTTGTAGAGGATATTCGTGGGCATTCAAGAACATTCAAAGGGAGTTAGATATCAAAGGAACTGTTGACTGAAAAAATACATGCAGCCTAAATATTGAGAGTTATGTTTTATTCAGGGGAAATTTTTAGGACTTCAAGTACAGGGGACAACATCTCAAGTAACCCTGAAAGAACAACCTGGAGAAGGGGAGGGGAGGAGTCAGGTTATATAGAAGTTTTGCAGTAAAAGGCAAGTACCCTGAGTATCAGAAGTTTTTTTGTTAATGAAAGAAAACGATACATCCCAAGTTAAGAAAGCTAGTGCTTTTCTATGTATGCAAGAGTGTGGGCTCACTGAAGTCATTCCTTTAATATGGGTCTCAGCTATCTGGGGCTGGATTCCTGTTTTCATATCCTGAGTTTCTCAGGGCTCACCAAGGGAGTGGCTGAGGGCAGATGGCTGGTAGAGGGCAGATATTCTTTCTTTCCTGAGTGCCCTTAGGATTCACCAGCTCATGTTAGGGGAAATCGCTGATGCTTGTGACATCCTTGTTTACCATGTGTTGTGTTCAGTTGCTTCAGTCATGTCCAACTCTTTGCGACCCTATAGACTGTAGCCCACCAGGCCCCTCTGTCTGTTGGATTCTCCAGGCAAGAATACTGGAGTGGGTTGCCATTCCCTCCTCCAGGGGATCTTCCCATCCAGGGATCGAACTCATGTCTCCTACATCTTCTGCATTTCAGATGGATTCTTCACCACTTAGCCGCCAGCAGGCCATGTTTACTGACATGGCAGGAAATATTCCATTTTTGAGAAGTCAGAATGATCAACTTTGTGTGTTTAAGAAGAATCTGCCGTCAACCAGAAGCATTGGTACAAGTAAATGGCCACCCTCTATGGACCGGGTTGAGATTCAAAATAAATGAGATTGTGGATAACACTAAACCAGGACACAAAAATGTTTCCAGAAATTCACTCTCCTAGTCCTCTAACCAAGTTCTGCTGCATACACTGTTTTGGTGTATTGGTAGTTAGCATCAGTGCCCTGAATAGACACACTCACATGTTACCTGTATATTTTGGTATGTTTATTCCTTAATATGAGTTCGTTTATCTTCAACTAATTTTTTTGTCCTGTGCATGTGTTCTTGTTGCTCAGTAGTCATATCTGACTCTTTTATGACCCCGTGGACTGTAGCCCACCATGCTGTTCTGTCCATGGGATTCTCCAGGCAAGAAGTGGGTTGCCAAGGAGTGGGTTGCCATTCCCTCTTCCCCACCCAGGGATCGAACCCATGTCTCCTGCATTAGTAGGCGGATTCTGTGTCACCTGGGAATCCCTAGTTTTTATTTTTTTTTAAAACCTATAGGGTTTTTTTTTAACTGGATGGACATTATGAATGGACAGTGTATTAATACTTCTAATGCTAATGGACATTGTATATTCTTACATTCTAATTTGCTGATAAGGATATTCCTTATAGAAGGAACATGCCCATTAAGTAAGCATTCTTAGTAATAATCAAGTATTATTATTACACCAGAATTGTGATTAGTGCTTAAAACATTTTACCCTCAAATCAGATATATAGAGATTTCTTTAGCACTGTACTGGCACATCCCTCAGTTTCAACAGATAATCTCAGTCTTAAATCGATCATGGCAGGGGAACTAAGATTTTTCTATGTCCCTGGGCTAGTTACTCTTTGTGTGTCTCTCCTGACATGTTGTTTGCTCTTCTCCATCTTGCTCCACAGCCCAAGAAGCTGACCCGGAATGACATTATACAGGCATTATCCAGGCTCATCTGCCTTCTGACTTTGAGTTGGGCTTGACAAATGCAGTGCAGGAGATTAGAGAGGAGGAAGAGGTTGGTGTATTTATTCCTGCTGCTCCCTGTCTGGTTTGGCAGCATCTCCGTCCCTTTACCTGTGGCTCCAGCAGTTGTCACGTGGCTTCCCTCTCAGAGTTACAGCTCCATCCCTTGCTCCTTTAGGTTACAGCTCTTTGTATCCTAAGGATATGGCCTCAGCATCCTTTGTTGATTCCTATCCTCTGCAGTCAGTCTCTACATCAAATCTTTTTCGGCCCCCCCATTTGAATGAGCCATGGGTTTCCTGCCTGAATAGGTACATTTCCCATGCATTTTTTTTCTCGTCCGTTATTTCATTTAATTCCCACAGCACCTCAGAGAGAGTTAATCACTCAAAAAATCCCAAATCAGGATCGTATACTAAGATGTTGTATGTGCGTGCGAGCATGCTAAGTCTCTTCAGTCGTGTTCGACTCTTGTGACCCCATGGACTGTAGCCCACCAGGCTCCTCTGTCCATGGGATTCTCTAGACAAGAACATTGGAGTGGGTTGTCATTCCCTTCTTCAGGGGATCTTCTTGACCAAGGGATCAAACCCACATCAATTATGTCTCCTGCGTTGGCAGGCATGTTCTTTACCACTAGCCCCACCTGGGAAGCTCAAAACGTTGTAACATAGAGTTAAATCTAGATTTGACTGACTCGAAGCCCTTGCTCCTTCCACTGTATATACTTTCTTTAAAAAAAATTATTTATTTATTTGTCTGTGTCAGATCTTCCCGTTGTGGCATATAGGCTTCTCTTTATTTGTGGCCAGAGCTCCAGAGCGTGCGGGCTCAAGTACTTGCAGTGTTTGGGCTTAGTTGCCCAAAGGCAAGTGGGATCTTAGATCCCTGACCGGAGATCAAACCCGAATCCCCTGCATTGGAAGGTGGATTCTTAACCACTGGACAAGCAGGGAAGTCCCTATACTTTCTTTTTAGGTTTGCTAGTATTTACTCAGCACCATCGTCTATAAACTTAATATTTTGTTCCCATTTGGCAAATCAAAACCATCTATTCTCAACCCTGCCCCCCCAAATACATTTTGCTGTCCACATTATCATGATTTTACTCTGTCACTGTCTTCATCACAATGTCACAATCATTGCAGGCAATTTTTGTCCAGAGAGATAAAACTTAAAAATAACTTCAATGTTCCTTTCAGGAACTTCCTGAAAAAATCCATTTTTAATGAACATAAGACTGTTTGGTCTTTCAATAGATGGCATCAAACAACTCTTTGCTTTCTAAGACTCTTCCATACCTTTGCACAAAGCCCTCATTTTGCTGTACTCACCAAACCTAAAGTGTTCTGAACTTACCTAATGTTAAGCAAGGCCCACCTCCTTGCCTTGAAAAACTTGCCTTAAACCAAACTCCCAAACCTCATAAACATCACAACTTTGCTCTATCACCTCCAAAACACTACTAATTCATAATCACAGTAGTATCTTCCCAGGCCTTCCCTGGTGGTCCAGTGGTTAAGATTCTGCTTCTCCACTGTAGAGGCCATGGGCTTGATCCCTGTTTGGGGAACTAAGATCCCACAAGCAGCATGGCACAGCCAAAAAAACCAAATAAAGCAAAGTAGTAAAGTAGTGTTCTCCCTTATTGAGGTAAGCAGGAAACCCAGACTTACCTTTTAAATAGGTTATTTTGGTGATGTTAATATTTTCAAGGATCTAGCCTTTGAAACACTAACATTTATAGACAAATAGTTGTCAGTGTTCATCAAGATAGGAAGATGTGGGCCTGAGATTCAAACCCATAGTCTGACTCTGGAGCCCTCTCATAAACAACACATTATTTTGCCTCCAGTTAGCTGTACTATCAAAAAAAAAAAAAAAGGAAACTGTGACAGATTACCCAGCACAACTGCTGCTACTTGGTCACATCAGTCCCTGATGACTTGCCTAGCAGAACATTACTATTTTTTTTAGCTATTCAGAAATAAAGTTACTGAATAGTCTTTTTTTCCCACATCTTTCAAAGCTCAAAATTTTCAGGCTTTTGTGACTTAGATTAACAAATATGTTATGGATGCCATTAGCAAAAGTGATAGCTTTTCTTTGAAGCATCAACTTGTCACATGAAAATTCATCCTCACATGCATTTCATCCTTACAGAAAAGTGAAAAAAGGGCCTTTCCTTGACATGGTGTGTTAACCAAAGTACCTATTTCTGAGTTGTTTTTCACTGTTCAGCACAGACTATTTTATTAACTAAATGGAATAGGGCGGAATTTTACTTTTTTCTAAAAAAAAAAAAAAGTTGTTACAGTAAAAATACACACTTCAAAAAGCAATATATAATTTTATTCTTAAAATATCAAAAGGTATATCTCAGAGACAATAGAGTGAGCATAAAATTTTTTTAATTATATACTTTAAGGAAATCATAAAAAGGAACTGATGAATATAACCAAAAGGAATTGAGGAAGTTTCTAGAAAATTCTGGTGGTGACTCTTCTTCTTCTTTTTAAAAAAAATTTATTTATTTACTTGGCTGTTCCAGGTCTTAGTTGCAGCATGTTGGACCTTTGGTCTTTGTTGCAGCATTTGAACTCTTAGTTGTGACATGTGGGATCTTGTTCCCCAAATAGGGATCAAACCCAGGCCCCTGCATTGGGAGCTCAGAATCTTAGCCATTGGATCATCAGGGAAGTCCCTCCTCTTCCTTTTCTTCTTTTGTTTTTCATAGTGATCTTGGGGACTTCTCACTAAATGTGATGAAAAACAGATAGTTAATGTTTTAATGTCCTCTTAGCCTGATGATATAAGGAGCAGTTCGCTAAACAGACTCCCATTGAGCTGACTCTCCCAGTTAATTGAGACAGCAATCTGACCTTCATGTTGTTCCTCTACTCCAAGTTCTACTCAAGTACTTGTGCTCCCATCAGTTGAACTGTATGCTTCCCTGGACTCAGTTGTGTTTGATTCCAAATTGTATCATTGTACTAAATTAACAACTACATGTTACACAACTTGGCAACTTCCTATTATGCAAGATGACAAGTTTTAAAATAAAAATGCTGTGCTATGAAAACTCAATTAAATACTTAGAAAGCAAATTGTTTCTTAAAAATGAGATCAGATCAAACAACTATAAAGAACTAGGAGAAAAAACTTTAAAGGTCTACAACAATGTTTGCTTTTAGATTTAAGTTCTGCTTTTTCACTTAAAGAACCACACATGGAAGAAGATAAATTGTGTGTGTGTGAGCAGTCATGTCTGACTCTTGTGACACCCCCCTCCACCTCTGTCTGTGGGATTTTCCAGCCAAGAATACTGGAGTGGGTTGCCATTTCCTACTCCATGGGATCTTTGCAACCCAGGGATCTGACCCACGTCTCTTAGGTCTCCTGCATTGGCAGGTGGATTCTTTGCCACTAGTGCCAACTGGGAAGTTCTTCTTTTTCACTTAAGGAGACACATACTGAAAGAAGATAAATTATGGGTATAGTTTTGTGAGAAAGGTCACCACCAGAAATTCTAATCACCAGATTCATTCAAAGAAAATACTATGGGTCTACTATAAAAGATAGGTAAATGAATATGCATTTATGTTTGATGTAAAATGAAAAGTTCTGGTTCTCTATGTATTTCTTTTATGATTGTCTAATATGACTGACATTTTTTGATTAGCCAACTGTGATGGTTAATTTTATATATCAACTTAACTAGGCCATGGCATGCCCAGATATTTGGTCAAACAATATTCTGGGTGTGTCTATGAGGATATCTTTGCATGAGATTAACATTTGATTAGGTAGATTGAGTAAAGCAGCTTGTCCTCCCTAATGTGGGTGAGACTTAGCCTATTAGTGGAAGGCCTGAATAGAATAAAAAGGCTGACTCAACAATGAGTACTAAACACTTGAGCTGGAATATCAGTCTTTTCCTGCCTTTAGACTCAAACTATTCTGCCTTTAGACTCAAACTAAAACATCAGCGCTCTTTGTGTCTTCAGCATGCCAGTTTTTAGACTGGAACTTACGCCATCAGCTCTCCTGGTTCTCAGGCCTTTGGACTCACACTGGAAATACACTATTGACTCTCCTAGGTCTCTAGTTTGCTCACCACATAGCTGGGGGCTTGTACTTGAACCTTTAGGAGATGACAAAAAAAATGGAAGAGTAAGCAAAGAAGACTGAATGATAAAGAGAAAAACCAAAAGAATGTGTTATCATTCAACCCCATAAAGAGAATTTCACAGAGTGGATAGTTGTATCAAATGTCAAAAAATCAAAGAGGATGAGATCAAGGTAATTCCTAATATGTAGAGCAGTACAGAGGTTGGTTGTGACCTTTGTATGAGTAATTTCACTGGAGTGGTAAGAATGAAAGACAGATTATAAGGACTGAAGGGAGAACTGTAATTCTGGTTAACAAGGAACACTGGACACAGTGGTTACTTCTGCTCCCTTTTACAACATCATTGAAAAGATAGCAAAAAAAAGTGATGAACCCAGAACCACAATAACTTAATGAACAATAGCAGATAAGGGATTTCAACAAGCTTTTGAAAGATGGAAAAAGGATGGACAAGGGGTAGCTGACTTAGTCTAGAAAAAGGTAAAAGTGAATGTAGTAGTGTGAAGGGCAGGTCTACAAAGAGCAAGATGATTCATGACTCATAGCTCTGGAAGAACTTGTAAATTCTCAGTGTCAGGGACCTTTTAAAGATCTGTGGAAAATTTGTTTATGAAGTAGGTTCTCACATCCTCTCCTTCAATCTTCAGCTAATGGATATCCTGTGCTTGTACCAGCAGAAGACTGGAATTTCACTCTCTAGAAAGGCTTACTGTTTCCCCAAACAATAATGAGAATTCTCCCAGACTCACTGACACACGCTAGGTAGGAGAATAGAAAATTTCCTTCATGGAAAACTGACTGGCCTTTGGCAAAAGCCAGCTTAATGTCAAGTGCTATTCACCACTGATAAATTCTGCTCATGGAAATAGAGTCTCTAACATGAAATACAGAAGGAAAAAAATGGCAAACAAGCCAAAATAAATAGAGAGAAAATAGAAAATGCAAGAAGAATCAAGAAACTTCAAAATGTTTTAATATTTCTTGAGAGGTACAAAATGATATTGTATTCACAAAGCAAGACCAGAACATTGTAAAAAGTGAATTATTCAAGTACAAGAATGAACTTTTGGATATTAAAAATAGACAAAAACTTAATGAATCAATGAGCTTCTCAGATAGAGCTAGTGGTAATGAACCGGCCTGCTAATACAGGAGACATAAGAGACGCGGGTTCGATCCCTGGGTTTGGAAGAGCCTCTGGAAAAGGAAACGGCAACTCACTCCAGTATTCTTGCCTGGAAAATCCCATGGACAGAGGAACCTGATGGGCTACAGTCCATGGGGTCGCAAAGAGTCGGACATGACTGAAGCGACTGAGCACAGCACAATGAATCAATAGAAAGTTAAGTCAAGAAAATCTTTGTGAAAATGAATGAAAAAGAAATTGATAATAGGAGAAGAAAGTTAAAACAAATTTAGAAGATCTGTGTAAGAGGAGCTATGTCCGAATACTAAGAGTTCTCCAAAGAAAAGAGAGAGGAAGATATGAGGATTCCTGAAACTGAAAAAAGTTCCTGGAACTAAGGGGCAAGATTTTCTAGATTAAAAGGATCCACTGAACCTCCAGCCATATACATAAAAATTGAGTTAGAGACAAAAAAAAAAAAAAAAAAAATCCTAGAATATTAGAGAGAGAAAAAGCAGGTCTTAAACAAAAGTTAGATTCTGAATGTCATTCATAGGGATTCTGAACAGCATTCTGAAGCCTTGGGATGTAAGAAAGAGAGCATCCAATATGGAGGAAAGGGAAGGAAGAGAATTCCCAGCTGTGTAGCAAGAAAAGAGAAGATGTGGAATGAGTCAGAAGTCTTGAGTGCCAGGAAATAAAGGGGTAAACAGGATTGAAAGTCATGAAGAACTCACTGCCATCAGGAAAGTGGGCAGTCAGCCGAGTCCTGACTTAGCCCTTGATGGGGGTGCCTTGCCAGGCCTGTTTGTTCCTGCAGCTCTGCTGAAGGGTAGATGAGGGCTCTAAACTGCTGGGAATGTGTCCTGCGGCTCCCCAGTGGAAGTTATCCTCATTCACAAAATACAGTCTTCTCTCAAGTCTTAGTTATTTATTTTTTGGATGGCTTTCTTGTATATGACCTCCAATTTCACTGAGAATTTCTTCAGGTGGGAAAATCCCTTTAGAGGCACTAGCTATTCTACAACAAACTTTACTCTCAATAATTGGAGGCTACAGTGAATATTGCTATTCTGTGACAGGAGTTTTTTTAAGCAATTGGTGGTCTTCCTTTGAGACACAGCCACTCATCTGAAGTACATATGTCATTTAGATTTTGGATTTATTTTCTTAGCAACTGGAACCAGAATGCCTTTTGGGATGGAAAATATTGATTGCTTTGAGAAAACACCTTGATTAGCTTCTGGGTAGAAGATGGGACCCTGGGGTTGTGGTGTTTAACAAGTTAAAGCACAAGAAAGTAAAAGTCTCTCAGTCGTATCCAACTCTTTGTCACCCCATGGATTTTTTTTGGTGACTCTTTGAGACCCCCATACAGTCCATGGAATTCTCCAGGCCAGAATACTGGAGTGGGTAGGCTGGCTAAATTCCTCATAAGAGAATCAGAGAGGAATTTCCTTTGTTCTGAGAGGGTGAGGTGGAGGAGAGAGGGAAGAGAGCAGAGATTAGGAAGAGGAAATGATGGTACTTGCTGGATGTTGGGGCTTCCCATGTGGCTCAGTAGTAAAGAATCAGCTTGCTGATGCAGGAGACGCAGGAGATGTGGGTTTGATCCCTGGGTTGGGAAGATCCCCTGGAGGAGAAATGGCAACCCACTCCAGTATTCTTGCCTGGAGAATCCCGTGAACAGAGGAGCCTCTCGGGCTATCGTCCATGGGGTTGCAAAGGGTCAGACTTGACTGTGCGACTGAGCACGCTGGCATGCTGTTTATGGGAGGTGGCGCAGCCCTTGGAAGCAGCAGGGTGGCTGGAGAATTTTCTATGCAGAGAGTTCTTGAAGCCTCAACAGAGACTATACACCTTTCTACAACCATACACACAGTCTCTTGCTGTCCCATTCCATACCAGATCTTCAGTATACCACACTCACAAATGTGAGATCAAACTGGCTTGAGGATATAGATGAATTTTTTCCCCCTTAATAAGTGTATTTTCTGTTTTTACTTGGAGGATAACTGCTTTACAAAGTTGTGTTAGTTTCTGCTGTACAACAAAGTGAAATCAGCTATATGTATACATATATCCCTTACCTCTTGAGTCTTCCTCCCCACCCTCATCCCAACCCTCTAAGTCATCCCAGAGCTCCAGGTTGAGCTCCCTGGGTCATACATACAGCAGCTTCCCACTAGCTATCTGTGTTACACAAGGTAGTGTATATGTCAGTGCTACTTTCTCAATTCGTCTCACTCTCTCCTTCCCCCAAAGTGTCCACAAGTCCATTCTGTACATCTGTGGTGTCTGTCTCTATTCCTGCCCTGCAAATAAGCTCCTCGGTACCATTTTTCTAGATTCCACATGTATGCATTAATATATGGTATTTGTTTTTTCTGTCTCAGTCAATTTGATGTTAGAGACAGCAGGCCCAGAAGTGTGAAACAGACTTGACCTAAAAAAGGTTTGCCCTCCAAGAATGAGAAGCCTTTAAATTTCTACACTGTGCAGAATGAGAGCTCAAGCCTGGACCTGTATAGATCTCAACAGAGTAGGAGACCCTAGCTGATACGTAGATTACACTTCTAGCAACGCTTCACCAACAAGACAAGGTCTTAAGTGTGCCTCCTTTTTAAAATGGCTGATTACCTCTCTTATTATTTTAACTTAAAGCATATTCAGTGCAAGCCACGGGTTGGTTTTCATTTAGTTACTTTCAGAAAACCCTGTGTGAAATTAATTACATCTAATGAATGGCATGCCTTTTTGTGTGTTTCCCATGCTTCAAAAATGAGGCCAGCTCCTTATTAAATAAGGCTTTTGAAAAAAAAAATCTGATTCCATTATGCAGAGGGTGCATTGTTTCCCTTATTTTGTGATCCTTAGTCTCACTTGAAAAAAAAACCTGTTATGTTACACATATGTACTAGATTTGTTTTCTGTCCATTCTATCTATCCATCCATCCATCCATCATCTATCTACACATCTATTATCTATCTATTCATCCATCCATCCTATCTATCAACTATTTATCCATCCATCTGTTATCTATTAGCTAGTAAGCTACCAATTTTTCCTGTTACCTGTCCATTATCCAATTTTTCTTCTTCATGGCTAGAAATTTCATTTCTTGGCAGCAAGCCCTCATAGCACAAGTGAAATTATAGTTTAACTCATCTTCCATTTCCTTTTCCTATGTCTTGTTCTTCACTGTCATTATTTTGCTAGACTAGTTTTCTTTTATGCTGACTCTTATAGATTAATTTAAAAGGCTCCTCTGTGTTAGTTTGTAGTTTTTCTATAGTTAACATTCCTTCCCTTTGCTTCTGATCAAATCTGTCTCCATAATGATGTTCATCTCTATTAACATTAGCTGATTAAAAAAAAAAAAAAAAGACCAGAAGGCATCATTTTACTTTTCTTTATCTCCAATATTAGGGCATGTTCTTTTAATAAGCCGATGCTTCTCACTGCATTTATTGGGACATGCTTATGCTAACAGACACGTTCTTTTCTGAACTAACACACCATTTATTTGGAAGATCCCTGTCTGACTTCTTGACTTGGAAGTTAAACAGTTAGTGAATCTATTCCTAGAGTGGAATGAGCTCTGTCAAGCATAGTTTCATAAGCTCCCTATTTCAAGGTTTAGTTCATTTGCAAAAAATGGTCATCTGACTTGATTTCATGATTCTATCAACATGACTCTCCTAAAATTACCGGAGACCTCTGTTACTAAGATACACGCTCACTCAGATGCTTTCTTTTCATCTGATTTCTCATTATTTTTTTAAAGATTCTAAAATTTTATTTATTTATTTACTTATTTATTTTTGGCTGTGCTGGGTGGTCCTCATTGTCCTTTGGGATTTTCTCTAGTTGCTAAAAGCAGGGGCTACTCTCTAGTAGTGGTGCATGGGCTTCTCGTTGCAGTGGCTTCTCTTGTTGTGGAGCATGGACTCTAGGGCACGTGGGCTTCAATAGTTGTGGCTGCCGGGCTCTGGAGCACAGTCTCAGTAGTTGTGGGGGCGCTGGCTTAGTTGCACTGCAGCATGTGGGCTCTCCTGGGATCATGGATCGAACCTGTGTTTCCTGCATTGGCAGGCAGATTCTTGACCACTGAGTCACCAGGGAACCTCCTGGTTTCTCATTCTTATTCGACACGGTTTCCATATTTCCTTCTGTGAAACATGATATATGTGGCTTCCATTACCACCTACTCCTCTGGCTTTACATTTATTTATCTGGCCTTCTTAGCCTCCTTTTTTGGATCATCCTTCTACTTTTTTATTTAAAACTCTGTACTCAGGGCATGGTCCATCTTTCACTCCTATTCTCCACTCTCTCTTTCATGCTCTCATATTTTTGCAGAGGTTTTATTTCCCATTTTCCCCCAAAGATTAATTTAAATGCCAGTGAATGTAAGGAGGGTTATGAAGATTCTTATTTCAGGAGACCCTTTCTCTTCTTGGAGAAATATTCTCAGAAAAGGGTATATGCTGCAGTTGACATTTTGCCATCCACACGCAGATATATAATCAGAATAAGAACTTGTTGAACACATCATGAGCTCTTTGTGGAATTTTGATAGATTCATAATTTTGTCCATCCTCCAAATCAACGTGCTAGCACTCACAGTATTTTGGTTTGTTTTTAAAAGTTCTTATTTTAGCTTCAAAAAGGCTAATTCTTACTTTGGATCATAGCTTATTTCACCTCAAGGAGAGGACATATTTCTAGGCTTTTGATAATCTGACTTATTTTTATTACCAGGAAACTTGATAATCATCTGCTTTTTTTTTCAGGCATTGCCTAATCAAGATTAGCTCCCTGTTGGAAAAACTGTTTAATCTAGAAAATTCCTTAAAACTTTTTAGTGCAGTGTAATACTTTGTAGGCTTCCGTGATTTTTTGGTGGTAAAGAATTTGCCTACAATGCAGGAGATACGAATTCAATCCCTGGGTCAGGAAGATTCCCCTTGAGAAGGAAGTGGCGACTCATTCCAGTATTCTTGCCTAGGAAATTCCATGGAGAGAAGAGCCTGGTGGGCTACAGTCCGTGAGGTCACAAAAACATCAGACACAGCTTAGTGACTAAACAACAGACAACAATATTCTGTTGTTGAATGGACTAGACAGATGGTTACTTCAATCACTTCAGAAAACTTTACCCAAGAATGTTTCTTAGGACCCTGTTGTGTTTGAATGTTGAGAAATGCCAGAAATATGAAGAATTCCTTTAATGAGGACTTTTTGCTGCTGAGTTAATCAGGCTGCAAGTCCTAGTTTAATGACATGCTAACTATATATCTTATTTGTCCCTTGATGTGAGATTTCTTTAAGGAATATTGACTTTTTCAATTAGTCAGTTTAAAATCACCCACTATAATGAGCAATTATGTAGAACAGTAAAAAGGCATGTGCTGTGGAAGGAGGCCAACCTGGGTTCAAGTGCTGACTTGGCTACTGGTTAACTTTGATATTTATTTATTTGCCTGTGCTGAGTCTTCCTTGATCTGTGAAGGCTTTCTCTAGTTATGCCGAAGAAGGGTTACTCTCTGGTTGTAGTGTGGGGGCTTCTCCTCGGGGTCGCTTCTCTTGTTACAGAGCACAGGCTTTAGGGCGCAGGCTCAGTAGTTGTGGCAGGTGGGCTTGGTTGCCCTGTAGTGTATGGAATCTTTCCAGACCAGGGATTGAACCTGTGTCCCTTCCACTGGCAGGTGGACTCTTACCCAGTGGACCACCAGAGAAGTCCAATTGTGATATTTATTAGGAGATGATTTAACTTTCCTGATCTTCACTTTACCACCTGGGTATGAATGTTGTTTTGCATATTCTTTGGGTTTGGACAAATGTATAGCGACACATCTGGAGAAGGAAATGGCAACCCACTCCAGTACTCTTGCCTGGAAAATCCCATGGATGGAGGAGTGTGATAGGCTACAGTTCATGGGGTCGCAAAGAGTTGGACACTACTGAGCGACTTCACTTTTCACTTTATAGTGACACATATCTAACATTGCTGAGTATTTTTACTGCTCTTTCCATAATTGAGAGTTTTTATCATGAGTAATTGGATTTTGTCATATTATTTTCCTGTATCTATTGATATGATTATATGATTTTTCTTTTTTTAGTCTGTTGATATGATAGGTTACATTAATTGATTGTCAAGTGTTCTACCAGCCTTGCATACCTGGGATACATTCCATGTGGTCATGATGTATAATTTTTCTTATACATTTTTGGATTTGATTTGCTAAATATTTTTGAGGATGTTTCATCTATGTTCATGAAAGATATTGCCTTATAGTATTCTTTCCTTACAGTGTCTTTGTGTGGCTTGTTATTAAGGTAAGGCTGGGCTCACAGAATAAATTAGGAAGCATTCGCCCTGCTTCTATATTCTGAAAGAGATTATAGAGAAGGAACAATTTCTTCTTTAAATGTTTGATAAAATCCACGAATGAAGCCATCTGGCTCTGACACTTTCTGTTTTGGGTAAATTGGTTTTAATTATGCTTATGTCATAGCTCATAAAGAATCTGCCTGCAATGCAGGAGACCCTGGTTCGATTCCTAGATAGGGAAGATCCACTGGAGAAGGGATAGGCTACCCACTCCAGTATTCTTGGGCTTCCCTTGTGGCTCAGGTGGTAAAGAATCTGCCTACAATGTGGGAGACCTGAGTTCAATCCCTGGGTTGGGAAGATCCCTCTGAGAAGGAAAAGGCTACACACTCCAGTATTCTGGCCTAGAGAATTCCATGGACTGTATAGTCCATGGGGTTGTAAAGTCTCAGATGCGACTGAGCGACTTGCACGTTCACTTTTTCACTTCCACGTTTATCGTTTATGTCATAGGGTTATTGTGATCACAAGATGAAATAATGAATGGAAAACATCGGTGTCGGTAGTAATAGCAATGATAATAATCATAATAATAATTCAACCCCAGTTCAGTTCAGTCACTCAGTAGTGTCTGACTCTTTGTGACCCCATGGACTGCAGCACGCCAGGCTTCCCTGTCCATCACCAACTCCTGGAGTTTACTCAAACTCATGCTCATTGAGTCGGTGATGCCATCCAACCATCTCATCCTCTGTCGTCCCCTTTTCCTCCCGCCTTCAAGCTTTCCCAGCAGCAGGGTCTTTTCCAATGAGTCAGCTCTTTGCATCAGGTGGCCAAAGTATTGGAGTTTCAGCTTCAATATCAGTCCTTGCAATGAATAATGAACAAAGTCATGGAAAATTTAAATAAGCACTTTGAACCATTGGAAGATCTTTATGGCCTCTTCTGAATCTATGGTTCTCAGAATTTCTTGCAGAGAAATAATTACTTTGCACCCCAACCCAGCTCTAATCTACTGAATCATGGTTTTTGCAAGATTAGTGAGAGTTTTCTTGAACTGGGCATTTTTCCAGGACTGGAAAGGAAATAAGCTCCTGAGAACTTGTTCTAACTTGCATGTTGCTCTCTGCTGTTCGTAAACATTATAGAATCTCCTCTTGAAGCTCAGTGAGGGAACACAGCCCCCATCTTCACAAGTGTCAGTGAAGAGACCTGGTAATGGGGTGACTGGAGGCATCCCAATACCAGGGAAGCTCTCACTGCTGGTCAAAAAACCCTTGCTTGCAGCTGTGGGCCAGAGGGAAAACAAACATATGGAAAGGAGAGAAAAAAGGAAATGGAGATGTGTTATTTGGGGACGTACCCCTGTTATGTTATTTGAAGAATGTTGGTGTCCATTTTTTGAGGGTTTTTGAAAATTGTTTTGTTTGTACTATGATCAGAGTGTTTGGATAGTTTAACTTACACATTTGATGGAGTTTATATTTTTCTCTTGCTGAGAATGCAGTTCTCGTTAGTGCTAATGACAATTTCATGTTGTTCTTCGCCCAATTTGCCAACTGTCTTTTTCTTTTGGAAAATGAATATTTTCTTTCTGCCTCTCCTAAAACTTCACCAGCTTTAAAGCTTAAATTTAGGTGGATTTAAAATGTACTATATGTTCCAAGAATTGGCAAGTTTTATCTCTGTACCAGTTATTTAGAACACATATGGGAGTAAATAAGTGATGAGAAAATATATTAAATTAGGAATCTGATTTCTTTAGTGGAATGCTTAATCTATCCTTCATCAAGAAAAAAGCTACATATTTGCAAAGAACTCCTTTAGTGTGTGGAGTGTGGTGTGGTGTGTGTGTGTGTGTGTGTGTGTGTGTTCCTGCATCTGTTATAGATTCATAAGATTATTTTTGTCTAAATTATAATTGCCCTTTTATGGAAATCAATACAGACTAACAAGGCATATTTCCTCTAGATAACAGTAATTCTTTAAAAGGAAAGTACCTTTGGCCATTGTTTCATTTTTGGAAGTTCAGATTATTTTAGCATGATTAATGAGAGCAGCAGTTCCTTGACATACTTAATAGCTATATCCTGTTAGTTTAAGACCTCACTTTGCCCAATTTTTGGTTAAATACCTAATTATGGTTAGATGTAACACAAATAGTTCTTGCTCTGGACTGTGACAGAATTTGGAAACTGTAGTTCTTTTTAATTTATATTTAATTGGAGGATAATTGCTTTACAATGTTGTATTGATTTCTGCTGTACAATGTGAATCAGCCATATATACATATATCAGTATATATATATATATATATATTCCCTCCCTTTTAAACCTGGTTCCTAACCCCCAATCCCACCCCTCTAGGTTGTCACAGAGTGCCAGGTTGAACTCCTTGTGTTATATACCAACTAGCTAAACTTCCCACTAGCTATCTATTTTACACATGGTAATGTGTATATTTCAATTTGTCCCACTCTCTCATTCCCCTGCTGTGTCTCCAAGTCTGTTCTCTATGTTTGTGTCTCTATTTCTGCCCTGCAAATAGGTTCACCAGTACCATTTTTCTAGATTCCACATATATGTGTTAATATACACTATGTGTTTTTCTCTTTCTGACTTACTTCAGTCTCTGTGCTCATCCACTTCATTTCAACTGACTCAAATTCACTCCTTTTTATGGCTGAGTAATATTCCATTATATTAATATATATGTACCACAGCTTCTTTCTCCATTCATCTGTCAATGGACATCTAGCTTATCTCCATGTCCTGACTATTGTAAACAGTGCTGAAATGAACACTGGGGTACATGTACCTTTTTGAATTATGGTTTTCTCAGGGTACATCTTTTCACCCTTTCATACTGTTCATGGGATTCTCAAGGCAAGAATACTAAAGTGGTTTGCCATTCTCTTCTCCAGTGGACCACATTTTGTCAAAACGCCACTATGACCAAATTCATAGAGGAGAGTGAAAAAGCTGGCTTAAAAGACAACATTCAAAAAACTAAGATCATGGCATCTGGTCCCATCACTTCATGGCAAATAGATGGGGAAACAGTGGAAACAGTGACAGACTTTATTTTGGGGGGCTTCAAAATCACTGCAGAGATTGACTGCAGCCATGAAATTAAAAGATATTTGCTCCTTGGAAGACCAACCTAGACAGCATTTTGAAAAGCAGAGACATTACTTTGCCAACAAAGGTTTGTTTAGTCAAAGCTATGGTTTTTCCAGCAGTCATGTATGGATGTGATAGTTGCACCATAAAGAAGGCTCAGCACAGAAGAATTAATGCTTTTGAACTGTGGTGTTGGAGAAGACTCTTGAGAGTCCATTGGACAGCAAGGATATCAAATCAATCAGTGCTAAAGGAAATCAGTCCTGAATATTCATTGGAAGGACTGATGCTAAAGCTGAAACTCCAATACTTTGGCCACCTGATGCGAAGAACTGACTCATTGGAAAAGACCCTGATTCTGGGGAAGATTGAGGGCAGGAGGAGAAGGGGATGACAGAGGATGAGATGGTTGGATGGTATCACCGACTCAATGGACATGAGTTTGAACAAGCTCTGGGAGTTGGTGATGGACAGGGAATCTTGGTGTGCTGCAGTCCATGGGGTCGCAAAGAGTCGGACATGACTGAGCAACTGAACTGAACTGAACTGAACAGGGTATATGCCTGGTAGTGCAATTGCTGAGTCATATGATAGTTTTATTCCAAAATGGTAATTTTGATCAAACCAGTGTCCTCACAGAGATCAGAGAAAATAAAGTACTAGTCTAGCCCCCTAGCTTTATTTTATTTTCGGCCATGCCATGCAGTGTAGGAGATATTAGTTCCCTGACCAGGAACTGAACCCGTGCCCCCTGCACTGGGAAAGTGAAGTCTTAACCCCTTGACTACCAGGGGTGTCTCACCTTGTTTTAGTTTCCGCTTCATTGACTATCTGGAGTTGTTTTACAGTTCATTTGGAACTCACAGAAACTTACCATACAAATCAATAATTGACAGAACCTTGAAATGCCCCAATACTACTAATTATTCCCTTCATCCATGGTCTCCTTAACATGGCTAACCATTCCAAGGAGGAAAAGAAAGAGCCTGTTCAGGTCATGGCCAGGACCTTTTTGCCGTCTACACTTGCCTGTCTCTGTGGCCCTTATATCCTTGGAACCTTAGTTTAGTGATGCATTTAGAGTCCTCTCTCTGGGCTCCTGGACTCAATTTTGCACATTATTCTGAGTCTGGTTTCCCCTTAAATTTCAAATCAGAGGTTCTCTGTCCTCCCACAATGACCCACATCTTTCCCTTGAATGATTACACAGGCCCAAACTTATCTTCAGTCTGACAGTTCTCCATTCTTTCAATGCATCCAGAATAATCTTTCTTAAAGCCCAAACTTCAACATTCTCTGCTGTTGAAGTCTCAACGATATCTTTCCCCTCAGTTCATTCGGGAAGGGACAGAAGCCCAATTTACAGCTCCAGCCACAGCTCATGCCATGACTTGCCCTCCACACTGTGCTCTAGTCTGGGGACTTCGGAATGGCATTCTTTGACCAGCAGCATCAATATCACCTGGGAACCTGCTAGACAGGCAGATTCCTCAGGGGTCTGCTCCAGACCTGGAGAACTGCATACACTAGACTGGAGCCCAACAATCTGTTTTGACAAGCCCTTAAGGGGGATTCTGAGGCAGGGTCAAGTTTGAGCCTTTGTTGTCATCCCAAGTACTTGGAATTCTAAAGCACCATTTCTTTCTCTCACTCCCAGAATCGATCCCCCTGCCCCCAACAGTTCCCACCATTCCACCCACATCATCTTCATTGGGCTGCATTCTGTTTGTCCTTCAGTATAGACATAATCTCCCCTGGTGGTGGTGGTTTAGTCGCTAAATCGTATCCAGCTCTCGCAATCCCATGGACTGTACCCTGGTGGCCAGACTCCTCTGTCCATGGGATTCTCCAGGCAAGAATACTAGAGTGGGTTGCCATTTCCTACTCCAGGGGGATCTTCCTGACCCGGGGATTGAACTCATGTCTCTTGTGTTTCCTGCATTGGCAGGTGGATTCTTTACCACTGAGCCACCCGGGAAGTCCCATGATGTTTCCTTAGTTTGACTGTAAGACTGAAAAAAAAATCCTCCAGGGTAGGGGTCATGTTTTGGCATGTCTCCCCTCTTTCAACAATACTAAAGCAACATCTTCTGCACAGGGGATTTCATTTCAAAGCATTACTTGAAATAGCTCACCAGTAAATGCTTAGCATCACTGATTATCTTCAGGAGGAGGCTGAGGGTGTGGGCAGAATGATGTTTATAACTAGACTAATTTTGAACGAACCTTCATTATTCATTTTGCTTCATGCATGTTAACATGTGCTGGTGAACAGTACACACAGTCTTCTGGAGTTTGCCTGGAAGACTTGTCTTATTTATTTATCTGGATTTTGAAAGTATGTTCTCCCATTGCCAAGCCTGAAGTCTTTTCGTATAATTAAAAGCATTTTATTCCAGAAAAAAAGAAAAAAACGCTGACAGATAATTAAAAGCTAGTGAATTCCTTTAAATCATTGAATGATTTCTAACAAATATGAATCCTAAATAGCACCCCCGTGGGTAACCGGAAGAGTAAACAGAGAAGCCTTTAAGGTATATCTTAATAGTTTCCAGGTTCAAGCTTACTAAAGTTACTGAATGAACTGAGTCAGGATCCCATTTTATGGACTAGCTTCTAAGACTTACTTTATTTTACAGATGGTTAGTGAAGATAACCTAAAAACAATTTCAAACACAGAATTGTTGGTAATGCCAATAATACCAAATGTCATTTATTACCTCACTTTTGTCGTGAACCAAATAAGAAGTAAATATTGAAACATATCCCTTACATGGTACAGTTCCAGTCCCTGGAATATAGTATTCAGTGTATGACAGGACAAACGTATGAGAACAATGGGCTTTTAATAGGATTGAAAGCTCTTCCTTTCTGAAAAGGACCGTCTCTTTGCTAATGTTGATAGGCTACTTTTTATTGCAGTAAAACTGCTTTATAATGCTGTGTTAGTTCCTCCTGTACAACAAAGTGAATCAGCTATTTGTATATATATATCCCCTCCCTCTAAGACTTCCCTCTCCCACCCATCAACCCCTCTAGGTCATCACAGAGCACTGAGCTGAGCTCCCTGTGTGATACAGCAGGTTCCCACTAGCTATCTATTTTATACATGGTAGTGTATATATGCCAATCCTAATCTCCCAATCTATCCCACCCTCCCCTTCCCCACCTGTGATGGACATACCTGTTCTCTATATCTGCATCTCTTTATAGGCTACGTTTGTAGTTTATATGGTATACTGTAAAGCCAACTGGTTGAAGTACTTTCTGGAGAGACACATGGCTATTAATAATTGGAAATGGAGACTTTGCTGTGGGTCAGATGACTAGTTATTCATCTTTAAGAACTGCATTGCTTTTGGGTTTTATAATGGGTACAGCAAGTTCTAATGATGATCTGGATGGTGACACTGTTGTACCTAAAATGAGAGTGTGGCACATGCTGATCTCCAAGGAGCCTTGCTACTTTTCTTTAAAAAAACTTTTTTACATATCATTTTTATTCACTTATTTATTTCTGATTGTGCTAGGCTTTCATTGCTGTGCAGTCTTTTCTCTAGTTATGGAGAGCAGGAGCTATCTTTAGTTGCAACATTTGGGCTTCTCATTGCAGTGGTTTCTCTTGTTGCAGAGCAATGGGCTCTCAGTACTTGAGGTTCCCGGGCCCTAGAACACAGGCTTGATAGTTGTGGCACACAGGCTTAGTTGCTCCTCAGCATATGGGATCCTCCCGGATCAGTAATGGAACCCCTGTCTCCTGCATTGGCAGGCAGATTCTTTACCACTGAGCCACCAGAGAAGGCCCCTTGCTACTTTTCTAAAGTGGAGGATTTCTTTTCTAGTAAAAGGAAAATAGGCTTGGTAGTCAGGAAATACTGGACTTAACCATCTACTGGCTGTGATCCTGACAATTCTTCTGTCTCTGAGTCTCACTTTGCACACCTGCAAGTTGAGGATACCAATGCCTTATATCATCAAATTGCAGTACAATTTCATCCATGGTTCCTGAACCTTAAGTACATGGGATGGCAGCTAGTATGGTGAAGACACTCATTCATGAGAGGCATTAGGAATTACGTATGGTTCTGCCTCTGCCAACAATTAAGTGTGTGGATTGTGCATGCTAAATCGCATCAGTCATGTCTGACTTTTTGCTGTCCCATGGACTGTAGCCCACCAGGCTCCTCTGTCAATGGGATTCCCTAGGCAAGAATACTGGAGTGGGTTGACATTTCCTACACCAGGGGATCTTCCCAGCTCAGGGATCAAAATGGCGCCTCTTTTGTCTCCTGCCTTGGCAGGCAGGTTCTTTATCAATAGCACCACTTGGGAAGCACATGTGGCTTGAGGAAAGCCAATTAAACTGGAGTTTCTATCACCAGTCAAACCTGGACTCTAAAAGGATGCGTTTTCTCAAAATTTGGAAACCAGTGCCATATCTATATGCATGCTCCCTAAAGCAGTTGCTGAAAATGGTGCTTTGTGTTGTATGCCTTGGCTCAGAGCCTGCAACTTGCTGTGGGCATGTTGAGAATAATACAGGAAATACCTCATTCAGGAGAAGTTGATGGATTCTTTCTTCAGACAGCCTTATCTGTGCCAAATCTAAATCTCTCTTGAAGGTCTTGGTGGAATTTTAAGTGAAAAGAAATATATTTCTTTGTTTTGGGCTCCAGGACACAAGTGTTTGCAGTTGAAACAACTGTATAACTAAATTCAGGTCCTGTGATCTTACTGCTCAAAACCTCCTAACCACACCCAGTCTCACGCAAATCCTCATTCTGGTCTACACAACCCTGTACAGTGACTGGTCCTCTTTTCCTTCTGAGCTCATCTACAGAGTTCTCCCTATCCTTCAGCCTCAGTCACATCAACCTCCTAGACAAACTCCTGTTACAGGACCTTGACACTTGCTCCATCTCTGCCTAGAAGACTCTTTGCCTAGACATCTATCTATCTTCATACTTTCTTCCCTCATGTCCTTGGTACATTCTGGCATTGTCATTCTCAAATTGCAGTTTCTTTTCTGTTACTGCAGTCCTCCCAGCCCTTCTGCCTTCCATCAGTTATTCATTTCTCCTAAGTAATTATGATTAAATAATATTCCATACATTTTATTTATCTTGTTAATTGTCCCCTCCACTACCTTGTGAGTTACAGAAATGCAGGTGTTTGTTTGTTTTCTAATTTGTTTTATTCTCTACTTATATAGTATTTAAGATAGGACCTGGTCTAGGATATGTTCTGAATTCATTTTTATTGAATGAATGATTAAATGAACGTTGACTGTCTGACCAAGGAGAGATGATTTATCAATTCCTTGGGACAAACCATCAGAGCTCTTAGAGGATAAGTTCCCTAAGGAAAAGATGAAAAGGTAATTCTCTACTGCCTCCTTAAAGCATTGCAAAGTTCTGGAATATAGTGGGCATGCACTAAATACTTATTTTATGATTTTGTACATGTATGTATACATGTATGATTTAAGTCTTGCCTAATTGTTCCAGTGCATCCTGAAATAAAACATCATGCTCAAAGCATGATGGTTTCTTATTATAATTCTTATTATAATTTGGCTATCAATTCTGTTTTCGTAACTTAAATAAATTCCTTACTTCTGAGCCTCAATCTTCCCATCTTTGAATGGGAGCAATATTATTTTTAGTGTATGCATCTAAGAAATAGAACAGCTAAACCATATATAATGTCTGGCACACAGTAAAGTTTTAATAAACATCATATGTTATATTTTTCTTTTTTTTGGAAATCACTCTCACTCTGAAATGATTCTTACAATACAATTTACATTTTTGTTGTTCTCTTTGAGAAAGAATTTAAAATCTCAGCCACAACACAACCATCTGTAACAAAACAAATTGTAGTTTCCTATTGTCAAGTTCCTCCCTCCATTTCAAGCTACACCTGTGCAGGAAGCATTCTATCACATAAACAAAGTCTTAATAATTGACTACTAACAAATAAAGAGAAAAGGTGGGGTGGGGGAGAATCTACAACTTCCCCAGGAAATTTCAGGCACAAATTCTCACAGAGGCTTCTATTCACTTGTTGTTACTGCCTTAACCATTGTTTTAACTACGGCTCAAAGAGAGACATTCGTTTCATGTTTTGCTTTTTAAATTCTTGTTTCTCTTTGGCATTGGGACCTGCTGCTACTTTTATTTTACATGGCCATACTGCATGGCATGATAAGGGATCTTATTTCTCAATCAGGGATGGAACCCATGCTCCCTGCAGGGGAAACTCGGAGTCCTAACCACTGGACTCCCAGGCAAGTCCCACATGTTTCTTTTTGTTCCTTAAAGCCAAGTACTCTCGCTGCTCTCCAATCTGGGTAATGGCAATACTTGCATTAGTCACTGCTGCTGAATGAAGCTAGGGGAACCAGGAAGTCAGAGATTAAATTTTGGAAGTTAAAGTGGAAATTTTGTGTTTCAAGTCCCATAAAATGTGTATATAGGTTCTTCAATTGTAGCCCCAGAAATCAGTCTCTGTTGGCAGGCATGCTTCATTAACTTTCATTTATGTAGGCCTGGGGCAGACAGGAGCACCATCTTATAAAATTAATAGTATTATGGCTATAATTTTTCTTCTATTATCAGCAATAGTTTTGTAACAGGAATTGTTTTAAGGGAATCTTGATAAGGCAACGAATATAATACTTTAGAGAGATTTCTAAATGTATCCCAATTGTGAACTTGCCCTATTTATCTAAATTCCTGGAATTTATTTTTGTTTTGTGCTGATCAGCCTTTGACTCATTTATCTCATTAGTTGTTCTTTGTTAAACTTTAATTGAGTTTTTAAGAGAGGCTGGGGTTAGAAAATAGCACTAATTGTATGTGGTGTAATTTGTTGTCTGAGTTGGTAAAAATGTCTCTCTTTTAGCCATTTTTAGTCATTTTCTGGCTCTCTTCAGAGCAGTTAAACTTTAAACAATTTTTTTTTAAGTAAATAGGGCAAGTTCATAATTGTAATATGTGGAAATATCTAGAATATTATGCAGACTTTAGGAATAATTTCCTTGAAACAATATTTTATTTTGATCTCATTTTAATCATGATCTATAAAATTGGCTTTGAAAGATTCTTAAATTCAAATAGAATGGCTTCTAGGTTCCATTCAAACTAATGGAAGCTTAATGTCGCACTGTTTTGGTGAGTTTATGTTTTGGTCCAGATAATGCATTGATTCTCTCATCTCTAAACTGATTCTTGATTCCTCTTTAAATCCAGTGGTGAAAAATAACAACACAGTTTTTGTTTTTTTTTCCAAGATCCCCTCAGTTTATTTTTTTCTCTCTGTAGTCCTTTGCCTTACATGCTCTGCTACCTAGTGCTCTTAGAAGGAGGAACATGTGGTATTTAGAGAATTATGGTCAAGGAGATATGTCTAAAATTTTCATGTATTCATTCCACAAATATTTACTGAGCACTGCTTCAATATCTATCACAGAGTAACAAACCACCTCAAAACTTGGCAGCAGCTCAAAATAGCCTCATTATTTCTCATGATTGTCTATGTACTGGGCTCAGCCAGTTGGTTATTCTGATGGTCTTGCTTGGGTTCTTTATTGAGATTGCAGTCAGATGGCAGGATCATTTAAGGTGGCTTCTTCACTCACATGTTGGGCACCTAGGGGCTGCTACATGTGGCCATTCTCTCCAGTGTGTTTGCCTAGATTTCTTACAAGGTGGCTCAGGAATCTAAGAGGTTGTCAGTAGAACTTCAGCAAGTCTCAGATTCCGAGGACATCACTTTCAGTGCATGCTATTATTGGTCAAAGCCAATCACAGGACAAGACCATTTTCAAAATATTAAAAAAATTTTTTTATAATGTGGACCATTTAAAAAGCCTTTATTGAATTTGTTACAACATTGCTTCTGTTTTATGTTTTGGATTTTTGGCTGTGAGGCATGTGGGATCTTAGCTCCCCAACCAAGGATAGAACCTGCACTGCCTGCATTGGAAGGCAAAGTCTTAACCACTGGACCACCAGAGAAGTCCCTCAAAAGATTTTTAAAGGAGGGAAATGAAAGTTTCAGCTCAGATTAGAGAACTGGATAAAACACCTCTTTCACCACCATAGCAAGACAAAAGCAGGAAAACTACACACTTACGACATTGTTGGAGCCCTTCCAAGAACTAAGGTCACTGGACAAACAATTATTAATGCTTGAAATTTGGAGAGACATATGCACCTACAGGGAGAAATAAAATTTGAGCATTGCTTACCTTGGACAGATACCACCAAACACCCACTATGTTGGTAAGAATATTCAGCTACCAAGTTTTAATGAGTTTCTGAAGGCCAAGTAAGGGCTTGAAGGAAAGTATGAAGCTCTGAGGCTGCAGACTTAGGGGGGGATTAAATCCTCTTGCAGGGTTTCCTCTAAGAACTCCACCAGGTGCTCACAGGGAAGACCAAGGAGAAGCCTGAGAAAACTTTCCCAAAGCGCTAGTTTGGGCAGGAAATAGTAGCCACTGCCCAGCTCTGCCCGGTTCTACCTTCTCTGTCTCTCTTAGGAACAAAAGTCTTAATCCATGGTGGAAAGGGCAACAAAAACTGTAGCTTGAGGGTACTGGTAGAAATCCACTGTAGCTGGCATAGGGAAACAAGAAAAGAAAAGCTTTGCCCCAGTGGAGGGGGATAAATATGTGCTACAGCCAGCTTTCCATGTGAAGAAGATGCAGGAACATTTGTAAAGAGCATACTCCCACGGTTCAGTACCTGCCTAAGACCGAGACTTAATCACAACGTCAGAAAATGAGCACCCTCCCCCCTCAACCATCTCACTAACAAGTGTTAAGTACAGGTAACAGTGGAATGGACAGTGGGAATCCAGTACATAGTGAAGATCCATGGCCACAGGGAAAGCAGGTGTTGAGAAAACTCATCTCAACTAACCAATATCATAAACACAAGATATCAGCAGAGGAATTTGAGGGTGGTGGTGGTACCCTGAGGATGGTGGTGGTTTAGTCTCTAAGTCATGTCCAACTCTTGTGACCCTATGGACTGTGGCCTGCCAGGCTCCTCTGTCCATGGAATTTTCAACACTGAGAGTAGTCATAGCAACAACAGACTTAAAACCCAGACCAACTTTGGGTTAGACTAACACAAAACTCTGTTCCAAAAGCCTTTTGGGAGGAAAAGCAAGCTCATGTCCAAACTTTAAAAATTATTTACTTCAATATCTAGTGCCTTATACAACATGGCCAGATTTCAATAACAACACAAAAACCCACATAAGATATGCAAAAAAGCAAGGGAAAATAAAAGTGTGAAAGGATACAGAAGTTATCAGAACCAGACTCAGATATGACACAGTTGTTTCAACAATGAGGCAGAGAATTTAGAATAACTATGATTAATGTGTTAAAGACTCTAATGGAAAATAAATATATAAGAGGAGACAGGCAATTTCAGCAGAGATAGAATCAAATGGAAATTGGAGACATCAGAACCACAATAACAGAGATGAGGACTGACTTTGACATAAGTAGACTTGACATAGTCAAGAAAATAATCAGTGAACTTCAAAATAGGTCAATAGAAATTACTCACATTGGAAAACAAAGAGAAAAAAAGTGAAAAATCTAACACAGCATCCAACAGTTGTAGGATAATATCATATGATACATCATATGCATGATTGGAATCCCAGGAGAGGGAACAGAGAATGTGGTAGAAAAAATATTTGAAAAAATAAAGACTGGAATATTTTCAAGATTGGTGACAGATATCTAAGAAGCTCAAAGAATACCAAGAAGAATAAACCTTTGAAATAATCCCCCCAAAAAGCAAAAGCAAACTGCTGCTGCTGCTGCTAAGTAGCTTCAGTCATGTCCAACTCTGTGCGACCCCATAGACGGCAGCCCACCAGGCTCCGCCATCCCTGGGATTCTCCAGGCAAGAATACTGGAGTGGGTTGCCATTTTCTTCTCCAGTGCATGAAAGGGAAAAGTGAAAGTGAAGTCACTCAGTCGTGTCCGACTCTTAGTGACTCCATGGATTGTAGCCTACCAGGCTCCTCCGTCCATGGGATTTTTCCAGGCAAGAGTACTGGAGTGGGGTGCCATTGCCTTCTCCAAAAGCAAACTGAAGCATATCCTATTTAAATGTTGAAAACTAGAAAGAATATCTTGAAAGACATCAGGGAAGATGTCTATAGAGGAACAGGAAAGATAGTCGACTTCTTGTCAGAAACCATGCAAGAAAGATGACAGTGGGTGGATATCTTTAAAGTGCTGAAGCAAAGTATGTATCGGGTGGAAGTAACCTTCAAAAAGGAAAGGAAAATAAAGGCTTCCTCAAATAAACAGGGTGGGAGGGGGCTTATCAGGCAGCACTAATAATAAAAACAAAATCCACCTGCCAGTCCAGGAGACTGCAAGAGATGTGGGTTTGATCCCTGGGTCAGGAAGATCCCCTGGAGGAGAGCATAGCAACCCACTCCAGTATTCTTGCTGGGAAAATCTCATGGTCAGAGGAACCTGGCAGGTCCCAGTCCATGGAGTTGCAAAGAGCTGGACACATGAAGCTACCAAGCACACATGCATGGGTGCATACAGGGAGAGAAGAAATTGGTTGGAGGACATCTTTGAAGGTAGTTAAAATTGTACATTGCATGCAAAGTAAAGGTTATGCTATTTGGGAAAAGTTCATGTTATCTCATTAGAACTATTTTTTTAATTTATAAAATGCTGATATTGTTCTACATGATTTCCATGATTTCTTAAAATCGCACTTTTAAAAATAATGGTTATACATTGTTCATCTCTTTATCAATCTGGGGATAGATATTTTTTATGTGTGAAATATAAAAATAGTCCATTTTAATATATATTATATATAGTCAATATAATTCATTAATGTATTTATCATATATAATTAATAACATTATATAAATAGATAATATTGTATATTTATGATATAAATGGTATTTAATAAGTAAAATGATACATTATAAATAGACGGATATATTTAAGAAATTTTAGAATGGTTGGCTACACACAGTGGCAACAGCTGATTACAATCAATCTATGGTGACTTAAACACCTACATGTAAACTGATGTCTGTATGTTGATAATGAATGTCAGTCAAGAGTCAAATTGATTGACAATAGTCAACAAATATAATTTTACTTTCAGAATTACTTAATGTTTTAACTTTCTTTTTAAAAATGTTACAATAAAAAAGAAAGACCCTGGTTATTTCAACTCAATTTTGACAAATATGTATAGAGTCATATACATATTTATTAACATTTAAAAATTCTAATAAGAATTATTGGCATCATTTTTAAATTTGATACTCTTAAAATGATTTTACTGCCAGTTACAAGGCTATTTTTGTTATTATGTAAACTGTAAGCGATACAACTTCTAGATAGTTTGAGTCATGACTAATACATTTGTGTGTATTTGTTAATGAATAAAAATTTATTAAAGAAAAAACATTCAGTGACACTTTTTAAAGATGGGGAGACAGACTTTAGTCTGGCCCATTATGATAGGTGTAGGGATCACTGAAATGGAATTGCACAGCATAGGAAAGAGTTGAGGCTCAGCTCCAAATATAGCGTGGGTAAGTAAGAATTTATAACCAAAGAGCAGGGTGGGGCTCAGTAGATGGAAAACTAGTAAGAGGAAATATCAGGAGTATGAGGGACTCTGGGTAAACTGACCTAACAGAATTCTTGCTTCAGACAGGCCAGGGTGCTCAGACATCACCTGCAGGATAGTCAAAGATGGAGAACCCGATCAGATATTCAAGGTGGTTAGATGTTGAGGGTGAATGGTACTAGTTACACTGACTTAGGGTTCCTGCTAAAACTGGATTTTACAAGGAATTGCACAGATAGGGCTAGGAAAAGGCTCAGGAGCTTGACCAAAGTTCTGTCATTCAAAGAATCTTTGTCATATTCAATCAGTCATGTGATGATAGTGCATATCAAAGGTGGCATGGAGTAAAGCAGTCTTTCTCAGTTTTGAGCAGCCATAAGAATCACCTGGAGGGTTTGTTAAAAACAGATGCTAAAACTTCCCTGGTGGCACAGTGGGTAAGAATCTGCCTGCCAATACAGGGGACAGGGGTTTGATACCTGGCCCAGGAAGATTCCACATGCCTCAAAGTAACTAAGCCCATGCACACAACTACTGAGCCCCTGTGCTGCAACTGCTGAAGCCCATGTGCCCTACAGCCTGTGCTCCACAGCAAGAAACTCCACCACAGTGAGAAGTCCGAGCACCGCAACAAAGAGTAGCTCCTGCTTGCTGCAACTAGAGAAAGACACGCAGAGCAAGGAAGACCCAGCACAGCCAAAAATAAAGAAATAAATGAAAATATTAAAAAAAAAAAAAAAAAAAAGCAGATTGCTAAAGCCCTCCCTCAGATCTCTGATTCAGTAGATCTAGGGCAGGGCCTGAGAGTTTGCCTTTCTCACAAGTTTCTAGATAATGCTGTTGTCTTTGGTTAGAGGACCATCCTTTGCAAACTCCTTAAGGAGATGACCAGATGTGAGTGGAGATGTGTAAGGATGAGTGAATATACTTCTGACACCTGAGTGAAACCCAGTTTGTTGGCATCCAGTACACTCTGAGAACTTGGGCACAACCTTAACACTGTAATCTGTAAAATGGAGTCATGGTGGCTACTCTGTAGGGTTGTTCGAATTTAGAATAAAGTGCTTGCCCCAGTGTCAGGAACAGAGGAGGTGTCCAATAAATGAAAGCTGTTGATACTCTTTTGAATGTTTGATCATGAGGAGGATATCATTGAAAGATTGTTATGCTTTTCTTAACACATTTATTTAATTTGTATCTACAAACATATTGAGCAAACTGATAAATAGTTTGAATAAATATTTTGATCCCGATTACATTAATAGGAAAGCTACCTTTTGAGTTGGAAGTGACTGTTTCAGTTGTGACATCTCAAGAGGGATCCCTGTTTTGCAAAACAGAAATTGATCAACCAATATTTACTGAGCACCTTTGTCCAAAACAAAATACACACAACACAGACACACTCATATGCATACATGAACTTTAAAGCAGATACAGATTGGTGATTTCAGTTCTCTTCCTTTCTCTTATCATGTTGTCTCTGGGCTTGGCCCTTGACTTTGCAGGTTGTATTCATTTGTTTTGTGCCCCCCCGCCCCAGGCTTCAGCAGACACATCTTGCATCAATTGAGTACCTACAGCAGAAGTGGCCAACAGATGTGCAGGCTTGGCTGTATTTTGGTATTGTAATTTCCTATTACTGAAAAAAATGAGAAGTGTCACCAAGAAGTCCAGGGGGATTTCCTGACTAGCAATGCCTTTGAAGTTGAAGAATATTTTTAAGACAGAGGTTTTTAATTGTAAAGAATCTTAATCACGTAAAGAAGTATGCCTTTGAAATAGTCTTCTTTGAACAGCACATTTACCAGTTCAGGAAGCTCATTTCTATGAAATAATATTTTGATTTTAATGCATTTATATCTCCTATGTTGCATGCGCCCAGAAAGCTACAAGTTTGTTTCTGAGTCTTATTTATGACATTCTGCAAATTAGGCTACTTGCCTTAAGCTATTCTACATAAATGTTTCTACTCCCAACACCCATTATTTTAGAGATACAATTTTAGCCTTTAACTGGAGAAAACAATATAAAGTGATTGAGATTGAGGTTTTCTGGGTTTATACTCCTACCATCTCTGCAGGGAGTTATTCTCCACTTGAAATGTCTGAGAATTCCCACTAATTCTGGGTATAAACCCATCAGTCTGGAGGCAAAGAGACTTTACTTTAAAATTCAACTCTCCTATTTCCATTTGCTTGAAGTTTGAATAAACTGAATTCATCTTAAGATGGAGATTTTATCAAGCAGAAGCTGAAGCAAGAGGAGTGAAAGGCTTATTGCTGGTGTGAGACACGAGACAGGAGAATGACACTGTTCAGAGTTTATGTCAAAAACACGTATTTCCATAAATATTGCATTGTTAATCCCAATTAGAAGGCAAGATTGTTTGTTTGTGTTCACATTCCTAAGCAGTAAATATGTCACAACCAGAAGCATATTTTGTCTTTGGTCATAGTAACGTACACACACACACACCCAGGACCACTGAGGCCCAAATAAAATGAAACCACACTCTTCTGAATTAACTGTATTTCTGAAATGAATAAATATTTTAAGTACAGCTCCTTTATGTAAAACACAATCACTGACTGGAAATGGATCTGTCGATATCAACCTAACTTGAATAAAATAGCTATCATATTTGTAAATATATTAATAATAATAATTATACACAGATATGTATATTAATATACCTTTGCCCCAGGGTCTCTTAAGATTTGGGTTGCAAATTTGGGTTTCTATGTTGCTTGTTTTATCCAGTTTTTGTCTCTAATGGTGTCAGGATGGCCACTGATACATTTGGTTTCTATTCAAGGAGACCTATTTTATCTTTTTTTCACATATGCATATGGGGTTAAAGAGCTTCCCTGGTGGCTCAGATGGTAAAGAATCTGTGTGCAATGCAAGAGATCCAGGTTCAATCCCTGAGTTGAGAAAATCCTCTGGAGAAGGGAATGGCTACCCACTCCAGTATTCTTGCTGGAGAATCCCATGGACAGAGAAGCCTGGAGGGCTAGAGTCCATGGGGTCACAAAGAGCTGGACAGGACTGAGAGACTAACAAACACACTGCTCTATGGGGTTAAAACCCCTAGATAACCAATGATAGTTCCTCATCACAGAGGAAGTGTGAGGGAAGGAAGACTCCACCAGGTAATGTGCATCAGGTGAAGGGTCTTGAGAAGACCACAGTGGTGGCTGTCCCTTGCAGTATTGGGAAAACTTGCAGAATCAGATAAGGTGGGGGAACTTGGAGATCTGCTGGAAGATGGGATTACAAAGTATGTTACATGAAATTGAGGGCAAGTCACTGCATGTAACAAAGAATGGGGGTGGCGAGAGTATGTGTGGGCTGACAGGGTGTGGTTGTAGGATGGTAGAGATTACAGTTATGGTAAAGCTGATATAGAGAAAGGGTGTGTGAGTGTCTGTCTCAGTGACTGCATGTGTGAGTGCGTGTCTCAGTCGTGTCTGACTGCGACCCCGTGGACTGTACCCTGCCAGGCTTCTCTGTCCGTGGAATTTTCCAGGCAAGAATCCTGGAGTGGGTTGCCATTTCCTCCTCCAGGGGATCTTCGCAACCCAGGGATCAATCCCACATATCTTGAGTCTCCTGTATTGGCAGGTGGATTCTTTACCAACAGTGCCATCTGGGAAGCCCCAGAGACAGGGAAAGAGGTATAAATAAAATGGCAAGTTATAGTGTCAAGAACTTAATTTTTTCTTTAATTAGGAGACCTGGGTGCTAAGCTAGTAGATTTTTTAAAAATAAAAATCATCTCCACTTCCCAAATACTCCCATCTTTGGTTAAGTGAGAAGTCCACAAAAAGGCCTAAAGTACATTCATAAGTCATCTTCATTTTTGGTTAAAAACAAACAAACATATTTTTAAAAATCCCACACTTCATCCATACGAAAGTTTTCCTAGAGTCTAATAAAAATAGTATTCCTTTGTTTTTAAGATTTTTTTTTCTGATGTGGACCAATTTGAAAGTCTTTATTGAATTTGTTACAGCATTGCTTCTGTTCTATGTTTTGGTGTTTTGGCCGTGAGGCATGTGGGATCTCAGCTCCCCAGCCAGGTATTGAACCCGCATACCCTGAATTGGAAGGCAAAGTCTTAACCACTGGGCCACCAGGGAAGTCCCCAAAATAGTATTCCTCTTAAAAGGAAGATTTAAAAATACTTTTCTTCATACACATTTGCAATAATAGTTCCTATGAAAGTGAGCTTACCAAAAATTTCTGATTGAAATTAACCCAACTTTTCCATGACATCTAATTTAACTGTATTTTCCCATTTTTTTAAAAAAAGAAAAGTTTGGGGGAAGAAGGAAAACTTGTACTAAGTATTAGCTTTTTCTCAAAGATATCTCAAAAGGAGCTATAGGACATATTCTCTAAAGCCTATAAAATTTTAAAGACCATGTGAATCATATCAAAAATAGTGTTTTCCTTTTTAGCAGATTATTTTGAATTTTTGAAAAGGAATATAAAGTGAAGAAACATTCTTCTATTCATAAAGATTAAGGATTGATGTCAAAATTAATACATAAAATCTTGTTTGTGACAACAGTTAAGGCATGTTTTGATTTTAAGGTGCTCTAAGACTTGGGATCGATCCCTGAGTTGGAAAGATCCCCTGGAGAAGGGAATGGCAACCCACTCCAGTATTCTTGCCTGGAGAATCCCATGGACAGAGGAGCCTGTAGGGCTGCAGTCCATGGGGCTGAAAAGAGTTAACACGATGAGAAACTAACACTTTCATCTTCAAGGACATTTTACTTTAAAATAGGGCAATTTTTGATCTTTAGAGTCTATGGTTAAGAACACAAAGATTATAATTCTGACAGCAGTTCCAGTGTGTGTGTGTGTTTCTACATCACCAAGCAAGTCTGGCCCCTGCTGAGTGTCCTACAATTTTACTTAGCTGTTCAGTTGTGTCTGACTCTTTGTGACTCCATGGAGTATAGCCCATCAGGCTCCTCCGTGAAGATTCACCAGGCAAGAATATGGAAGTGGGTTGCCACTCCCTTCTCCAGGGGATCTTCCCAACCTAAAGATTGAACCCAGGTTTTCCACAATTGCAGGCGTCTTTACAGTCTGAGCCACCAAGGAAGCCCATCATTTCTAATAATGGACTGGAAGACTGGAGTAGGTAGCCTATCATTTCTCGAGGGGATCTTCCCGACCCAGGAATTGACCTGGGGTCTCCAGCATTGAAGGTGGGTTCTTTACCAGCTGAGCTAACAATTCAACTCAATTCTGACGCTACCTACTGGAGTTAGTATCAGATTCCATAGGCTAAGGGTTCAGTCCTACAAAACTGAATTAGGGACTTGGAAATTAAGAAACATACTTCTAAATAATTGTTAGATCAAAGAAGAAATAATAATTGAAATTGCAAACTGTTAAGGAAGCAGTGTAAAGGAGTGTTAAAATTATTAAGATGTATTTTAATAACTGCATAGGAAAATATAAAGCCTTAAATAGCTTCATAATTAAAGAAAAATTATTGCTTATATAGGTTTTTAGTACCTAGAAAATTAGAAAAACACAGCAGCAAGGAAAATGAGAAAAAATAGAAAAAAATTAATAAAGAAGCAAAAATAATTAAAGAGAAAAAAATTCTAAAAACTAAAAAGTTCTAAAGACTAAAAATTCCAGAAGCCAGTTGCAGGCACAGAGCAGTAAAACAGAAACTCTTTCATAAACCTGGTTAAGAAGAACAAGACACAGAACAAATGTATAAAATATTAGAAATAATAAAAGAGGACATAATACTGATATGGAGATAAAATATGATATGACATGATATTACTGCATACAATCACATGGCAAAATACAGTTGCATGGAAAAACTGGGAAGAAAAAAATATTATTGAGCACAATATGAACTACCAAAATTTTTATAATAAAAAAGAGAAAATATAACTAAAAGTTATAAATTAAGTTCATCTCTGCTGTTGAATAGACCTAGGAGTGGGTGGATGCTTTTGTAACTGGCTTCTAGCTTACCTTTAAAAACCAAACATTTCATAGCAGATACAAACTGTTATATACAGAACGGATAAGCAACAAGGTCCTACTGTATAGCTGCTGCTGCTGCTGCTAAGTCGCTTTAGTCATGTCCAACTCTGTGAGACCCCATAGACGGCAGCCCACCAGGCTCCCCCGTCCCTGGGATTCTCCAGGCAAAAACACTGGAGTGAATTGCCATTGCCTTCTCCAACTGTATAGCACAGGGAACTATATTCAGTATCCTATGGTTAACTGTAATGGAAATGAATATGAAAAAGAATGTATATATACATATATGTATAACTGAATCACTTTGCTGCACACATGCCATGGAGCAACTAAGCCTGTGTGCCACAACTCTACAGACTCTGTGCTCTAGGGCCCAGGAGCTGCAACTACTGAATCTCACATGCCTAGATCCCCTGCTCTGCAACAAGAAAAGCCACCACAATGAAAAGCCCACATATTGCAACTAGAGAGTAGCCCCTGCTTGCCGCAACTGGAGAAAAGCCAGGGCAACAACTAAGACCCAGCCCAGCCAAAGATACATAAATAAAAAAAAAAAAAAAAAAAGAAATGGTAGGAGGAAAATGAGCAATGCATTCAAAATTCTAATAGGCAATAATTCTGAACCTAGCATTCTAGATAATATTAGTGACTTGTGAAGAAAGGATATATTTCTTCTTTTCACAAAACAATTAGGATCTCCACCAAAAATGGAAAGCAAACAGACTGTGTGACAAAATCATGGTTCAGATATGAAGAAAACCAAGAAATACCATTCAGTGTCTTTCAACAGTTGATGGTGTTATGAAACAGAAATCATTTAACCTAGAAGTGGCCCGTGAAGCATCATGAGGATTGTGAATTTGGACATAGGGAGAATGAAATGTAGTTTCATCACACTACTTATTTCTGCAGTGAGGATTACTAAAGTAGTCATATAATATTTGCTCTGTTTATTGATTTTACTTACGTGCATGCTCAGTTCTCTTTGACTCCTTGTGACCCCATGGACTGTAGCCTGTCAGGTTCCTCTGTCCTTGGGATTTCCCAGGCAAGAATGCTGGAGTAGGTTGCCATTTCCTCCTCCAGGGGATCTTCCTGACCCAGGGATTGAACCCACTTCTCTTGCACCTCCTGCTTTGGCAGGTGGATTCTTTAGCACTGCGCCATTGTGCTTTTAGAAAGAGACTTAAGTGTGGTCATAGAATACAAGATAAATATTATCATCCCTAACAATACAAAACTAAAGATACTGCTCAACAAGTAGAAGGTGGAAGGTGGTGAGAAGGAGAAAAAAAGGACAGAATTGTTAATAGTCTCATAATATAGTGGGTAGTCAAGAGACATTGCCTACATTTATTTGTACAAAACTTATCAAAAAATTAAAATTATAACTATCAAAAATGGGTACAATCTTTCTCATATTGATAAAGAAGATCTGTGGAAAAGCTACAGCTAACAGAAACCGTGATTCATTGCTAGTGAGAGTGCAGAATGCACTTTGAAAGCCTGTTTGGCAGTTTCTTACAAAGTTATGCATATTCTCAACGTATGATCCAGTAATCACATTCCTTGGTATTTACCCCAGGGAATTTAAAACTTATGTCCACACAAAACCCTTCATGTGACTGTTTACAGCAGCTTTCTTTATAATTGTCAAAACTTGGAAGCATCTAAGATGTCCTTCCACAGGTAAATGGATAAAAAGACTGGTTCAGCCAGACAATCAAATCTTTGTTGTTGTTTTGTCACTAAGTCATGTCTGACTCTTTGTGACCCCATGGACTGCAGCATGCCAGGCTTCCTTGTCCTTTACCATCTCCCAGAGTTTGCTCAAACTCATGTCTTTTGAGCCAGTGATGCCATCCAAACCATCTCATCATCTGTCGCCCCCTTCTCCTCCTGCCTTCTATCTTACCAAGCATCAGGGTCTTTTCTAGTGAGTTGGCTTTTCGCATCAGCTGGCCAAAGTATTGGAGCTTCAGCTTCAGCATCAGTCCTTCCAATGAATATTCAAGGTTGATTTCTTTTAGGATTGACTGGTTTGATCTCCTTGTAGTCCAAGCAAGTCTCAAGAGTCTTCTCCAGCACCACAGTTCAAAAGCATCAATTCTTCGGTGCTCAGTCTTCTTTATGGTCCAACTCTCATATCCATACATAACTACTGAAAAAAATGAAATTTTATTCAGTGACAAAAAGAAATGAGCTATTAAGCCATGGAAGTCTTGGAAGAAATGAGCTACTAAACCATGGAAAAGACAAGGAAGAGCCTTAAATACATACGCTAAGTGAAAGAAGCCAATCTGAAAAGGTATGATTTCAACTCTATGACAGTCTGTAAAAGGTAAATTTATAGAGACAAGTAAAATATCAGTGATTGCCAGTGTCTTTTGGGGAGGAAGGGAAAGGGATGAATAGGGGCTTTTTAGGGCAGTGAAACTGTTCTGTATGATACAGTAATGGTGGATGCAATGTCGTGTGCTTAGTCACTCAGTCATGTCGGACTCTTTGCCACCCATGGACTGTAATCCACCAGGCTCCTCAGTCCATGGGTCTTCTCCAGGCAAGAATACTGGAGTGGCTTGCCATGCCCTCCTCCAGGGCATTTTCCTGAACCAGGATCACCTGCATTGCGGACTCTTTATCATCGGAGCCACCATGTAATGTCATATGTTTGTTGAAAATTAAAGAATGTGCAACCCCAGGAACTGACCCTAAAGTAAACCATGAACTTTAATTAAGAATAAAATATACATATTGGCTGATTAGTTGTAACAAAAGTATCAAACTAATGCAATATATTAACAATAGGGGAAACTGGCTGGGGGGGGTGGGGGAAGGGTAGAATGTAAGAGGATTCATGGGAACTCTATATTCGGCTCAATTTTCCTATAAACTTAAAACTGCCTAAAATACTAAAACCCAATAATTTAAAAAAATAGATATGCAAAATATTTCACAGTGTTCTATTTTATGTTTATGTGAGTTCAGAAGTACTTCTGCAAAAATGAAAATTCTTCTGCACCACCGAGAGTAGCCTACTACATTATATATCCCTTTCTATCAATTGGCTTTCTTGCTGTGGTACTTGTGATTTCTTTCCTGTATATTTTATCACATACTACTTTCACTGCTTTCTGTGATTGGTTTGAGAATAGTATTAGATGGATTTGATTATGTGATGGGAACATTTCAGGTGAGGTAAAGAAATAAGGGTAACATGAATTTTTTATTGCCATGGTAAAAAAATTACCATAAACCTAGTGGCTTAAAACAACACAAAATGATTATCTGATAGCTCTGTGGGTTATGTGAGCAGCATGCATCATATAGAGTTTAAATCAAGTCCCAACAGTGCTGTGTTCCTTGTGGGTGCTCCAGGGGAGATTCAGTCTCTCTGCCTTTTTCAACTTCCAGTGATCGCCCATGTTCCTTGGCTTGTGGTCCCCTTTTTCCATCTTCTAAAATCAGTGGTGCTGCAGCTCTCCAACCTTTCTTAATCACATCTCCCTCTGTGATCAACCCTGGAAAGTTTCTCTGCTTTTAAGGATCCAAGTGATTAGACTGCAGTGGCCTGGATAATCCAGGAGAATCTCTCCATCACAAGGTCCTTAATCATATCTGTGTGTGATTACCTTCGACTACATAAAGTAGCAATTTATAATTCTCGGATTAGAACCTGAGTATATGCAGGGGCTGGGCACTAGTCTGCTTACCCCCAGCAATAAGTAGAACTCTTTAGAAATTTTTATAGGGAGGAAGAAAGTGAGGTGTAGCTTGAGGTATGTGAAATTGGGGGGATTTTTATTTTTTTTAAGATTTTTTTTTTTATGTGGATCATTTTAAAAGTCTTTATTGAATTTGTTACATTGCTTCTGTTTCATGTTTTGGTTTTGTGGCCACATGGGATCTTAGTCCCCCGACCAGGGATGGAACCCACACCCGCTGCACTGGAAGGCGAAGAAGTCTTAACTATTGGACTGCCAGGGAATTCCATGGGGAGGATTTTTTAAAGGAAATCATAGGATAGCAGGCACCCACACCTGCTGCACTGGAAGGCGAAGAAGTCTTAACTATTGGACTGCCAGGGAATTCCATGGGGAGGATTTTTTAAAGGAAATCATAGGATAGCAGGCAGATAGTACACTCTAACAATGATCTCATTTGGAGGCCAATCATAGAAACTAGTTGCTCATTTTCCGAGGATAGCTGTAGATTAAGTTTCCATAATTGGAAAGTGATTATATATTACACGTTATTGATAGATTATGGCTATGAGGAAGAATTGGGGTTAATCAAGCTAGTAGAAGGTGAGATGGGGGAGAGAAGAGAGGCTCAATGGGGAGGAGATATATATATATATACATATATATATATAATTATGACTGATTTGTGTTGTACAGCAGAAACCAACACAACACTGTAAAGCAATTTTCCTCCAATTAAAAAATAAATTAAAGAAGGAACTTTAGAGTCTTGCTAAAGTAATCCTATCCAAGCATTCGTTTAGTTTGCTTTGCCATAATCATTGTTTCTAAAATAAAATATGGCTTATGAAAACTATATTTTGTCCTTTTAGGCAATACATTTGCCTAAAATATTTGTATCAGTGACAGAATTAGCTCTGTGCTCCAGTATACCCTGTGTTTATGATGACTAAATCGCCACCAAAGTTAAGTGGAAGTAACTGAGGGATTAAGCATGAAGTATAAACTAAATTAATATTTTTAGAATTACATCTTATTCAAGACTCTTCAATTGTACATTACTATAGCTCCAATGTGTCTATGAAATTTTTTATAGTTGCATAATGTATAGTCTATCAGAAGTCAGAGTAGTAAAGGAAATGCCAGAATCAAGTTTGCGTGCTAAGTCACTGCAGTCGTGTCTGACTCTTTGTGACCCTATGGACTGTGCCCACCAGGCTCCTCTGTCCATGGGATTCTCCTGGCAAGAATACTGGAGTGGGTTGCCATTTCCTTCTCCACGGGATCTTCCCAACCCAGGGATTGAGCCAGCATCTCTTATGTCTCTTGCATTGGCAGGCAGGTTTTTTACCACTAGCGCCACCTGGGACTTGTAAATAAAAAAAAATAGTCTGATGCTAAGAAGTCTCAATTTAACATGATTGCCATGCAATCAAGCAATCGTTAGTTTGTTTGTTTTTTCAGTGCTGTTATCTTTCATTGAACTTCAGCATCAAATCTGATCTATTACTTTACCTGGGCCAATACCAGTATTGAAAGGGCAAGGAAGCTAAAATAATCTCTGCCTGAAATATGACCAAGGAAATGCTCTTCTTGCAAAGAGATGGACTTGGACTTTCTGTCTTTCAGTCCAGGAGTTGTCCTGCTCTGGGCCTGACCAAAAGAAGCCTACTGTGCACCGGGCTTTGACTGTTGGAACCACACCAATTCATGCATATGAAATAAATGTCATGGCTGAGCTAGTTTATACTCAGCCTCTTTTCTCGATTTTATTTTCTACCATCTCCTTTTTATGGGATGCTTCAACCTCATTTGTATTTCAGGGAAAAGCTGGACCCTGTCCATCATCTTGGTTATTGCTCTTCTTTTCCTGGCAAACAGTGCCCAGAGTTTCAATAGAGGAAGTAGGGAAGGATACAACACATTCAGAGTTTGTGAAAGACCTTATTTACCATCAAAGTGAAGGTTTCCAGATACTTCAACTCTGTTTTCTTATGCTCTTAAGTCTTTGATGAGGAATTAAGAACTCCAGCCAGGGCTACAGAAGACGGAGGTGCCTGGCAGAAGGCACTACATGGTGTCCTGAAGCTGTTCATTAATTATAAATGATGTTGCGAAGTGAGCAGAAACTATTAGTATCTTAATTTCTACATGAGCACTTCTGAGAGAAATCCGAATCTGCACATTTAAACGACTGTTTTCTTGCTAGACAGAGTCCATTGCCTTTTTTGCAACACATTCTTTTATGGGTTTTGTACAGACCTTTTCTGATGGAAGAAAATTGCATACACAGTCTTCAACTGGGGACAGTCGGTAAGAAAGAAATATTATTTTATCTAGACGAACACCTGATGGAAGCATGATTTATTTACTTACTTTTTACGTTAGAGAAGGCTCCTGACTGGGGAGGAGGAAATGCATTCATTCCTTGCCGCTTGGAGTACATTGTGAAAAGGTTCAATCTTGTTTGATTTTCCCATTCATTACGGGGTGTGTGTTTCCTAAGTCTTCCGCTCAGTTTCTTTTGTTTATTGTTTACCAGGCACTGTGGGGTCTGCTCTTTAATGTGCTTGGTCCTTTGTTCTTCTGCCATGGGGTGTGAAGATATTTACTTACTTGTCCTCTGCTCTAAACAGCCGTATGCAAGAAAAGGAGGAAAATTGCATCTTGTCCATCAGCTCCTCATACATCATTCAAAAACTGTGCCCTTAGTATAAGAAAAGTCTAATCCCTCTAGATTTCATTACAGAGGGGTATAGTGATTTATCACAAACCATGCTATGAAAAGACATCATCTGGAAACATGATAATTATTCTAACGTAAATAATGGGAAAGTCATCTTAATTTTTTGTTTCGTTAATGCTTTCAACTGTTGGAACAAATGAACATGCCACTTTCTTGCATCAAAACCATTCACTCCGCAGTTTATTTAAATATCACTAGGGTGAACTGTTTAAAGTTGTTCAAAGTGGGAAAAAAATGACTCTGAAAGATATACATAGATAGTATCAAGACCAAAAATACATATGGATGTTTGGTTGCTTGTTAAATTAATTGCTCATTAGGACCTGGCTCTGCCTCTAAATGAGAAAAGGCAATAAACAGAAACATTAAAATCAGGACAGGCTATGTGGTTCTGTCCATTTTCAAATCCTAAGAACCTATGTCTACATCTGTACCTACATTTATGGATCTGTAACTATGTCTGTATATCTTTTGATGAGCAGTCAGTAACAGCTTTGTTTTTTCAATTAGTGACACTGTCATAAATCATAGCAACTCAGAAACAAAACTGGCACAAATATTCTTGCCTCTGGTTGAATTTACATTCTCTCCTCATATTGAAAAAGAGTTATAGACATGCAATAGCTCTCCCTCCGAAACAGTACGGTGCAAGGATGATACTTATTGTATCTGGAGTTTATTGTATGGGCCAGGCTGTCACTTTCCCATAGCGTCTTCATTTATTATGCTAATTAACTTCTCCAGTGCAGGCTAGAGGGTATCCGCCTGGTGAAATAGTCTCGGTTGGGGGGTGGGGCGGGGCGGTTGAAAGCAAACCTGTTTTGTGCCCGAATAAAACCCCCATCAATGTGTTTCTTTTAAAAGACGGGAGGGTCAATACCATGGTTGTATTTGTTCCCATCCAGTTATGTAACCGTGGGGACTTGTTTCTTTGCTTTCAAGATTTGTACAAAACACATTAACGCTAAACAATAGGCGCGAGTCAGGGGAGCAAACCCTCGAGCTGTGTCTTGGAGTCCGTCCTCCTGGGTTTGGGAATCTCCAATGAGTTCCATCTCCAGTGCTGACTGTGCGTGTGCGTGTGTGTGTGAGCGCGTGTGTGTGTTTAGTTAGCTGGCACGCAACACACTTCCCCAGGGTTGTGCTTCCTTTTTCCTGAGATTTGGCGAAGGGTAAAGGGTCGGAGTCACATGGATACAAAGCATTTGATTAATGTCCAAGTCACCGCCAGGGCTGCCGGAGCCGCCTCCCCTCCAGCCCGGGCCGTGTGAGGCCAGAGCCGCGCGGGGCGCGGCGCGCAGGTCCCCGGGCCCCCCGGGAGCGGCCTCTGTTGAGCTCCCCCGGCCTTCCGCGCCCGGCGCCCCCTCCTTCTCCCAGCACCCCCAGCCTCTCCGCGGCGCCCCCTCCTTCTCCCAGCACCCCCAGCCTCTCCGCGGCGCGTAAAGTCGCCCGTCCCACAGCGGACCCGGCGGAGGCGGCCACTTTCCCCGGCCGGCGCGCGGGACCCGGGGCAGCGGCGGGCGCGCGGCCGGGCGCCCACCATGAGCGACGAGGGTCGCGGGGACGGGCGCGCCGAGAGCGCCCGGGACCTGGAGAAGCAGCTCCGGCTGCGCGTGTGCGTGCTCAGCGAGCTGCAGAAGACCGAGCGCGACTACGTGGGCACGCTGGAGTTCCTGGTGTCGGTGAGCTGCGCGCGCGCTGGCGGCATTGTCTGTGGGCACCTGGGTACCCGTCCGGGCGTCGCGGGCGCCCCAGTGTGCGCGCCCACGCTGGGGCCCCCGGCGGGGGGGATGCTGCATGCCTCCAGACGCGCCAGGGCCAAAAGTTAGCTCGCGTGGGAGAAGGTTCTTGTTCGGGGAGTCTCTGCTGCTTCATCTCTTCTCTCTCACCGCCACCCTCTCCCTGGTCTGCTCGAGCGCGTTGTGATTTTTTTCCCTCTTCTCTTCCTCTCTGGGGAGATTTTGGATTTTGTTTGAAGACTCTTGGCTAGGTGATTCAAGTCTAGCTGCTACGTTCATGTACATTTAGTTTTTGTTTGTTTTTAATCCTTGATTCTTATGGAACTTGAATTCATTATTCAGGTTACACGGCAGCGAAGTCTCTTTAGTTATAATAATCTTTGGCGGGGGGTGGGGTGGGGGGGTGGGGCGGGGGGGTGCACAGAAAGCAGCGGGGTTATGATCTCCAGCAGCTGTGGGATATTAAAGCCACAGGAACTGCTCACCGCCGTTCTAGTCCTCCTATCTCCTCCCTCCACCCCCCAACCCGGGGTTTAAATCCCCACCCCCGTGGGTTCAGCTCTTGGGTCCCCTGTTCGCACTGAGCCCAGGGAAGCGGTGTAATAAATCTCCCATCCAGCGACTTCTGGATTTCTTGAAACTGGCAGGAACTTTGTTTCGGAGTTTCAGCTTGACTGATTGGAAGTGTGCTCTGAAAATGTTTCATTCATGTTCGAGTCAGGAGGGGCAAAACTCAGTGAAAGAAACTTCTTAGACATCACTCAGAAGCTGAATATTTTTCTTTTCGCTGCTTGCTGCAGAGACACAGAATTTGAGGGTTGTCTCCTCTCCACCGAGACTCGCAGGAGAGCATCATTCAGACACAGAGGACCTTGAGCCTTTGCGAAAATCTCCCTCAAATCTTCTAACCTCTTCTTTCCACTACTCTATTCCACTCCCCCTTGGTCTGCAAAGGCCAAACTTCCTGCTCAGTGTTCTGACAGAGGTACACTATCTGCTGATAATCGTGATAGTGGAAATTCAGTTCTTGGTGTGAGATACTCTGACTGGCTTCTGGTTCACTTCTCAAATTAAAATCGATATACTTGAGCCCCCAGGGGCCACATTCTTTGGAAAAGTGTGGGTATTTACAAATATACTGGTAATTGGTGATAAATAGGATTGTTGTACACTTCCATGTGTCAGTGTCAAAAAAGAATGTTTTTAAAGCAAATTTGATTTTTCATAGCTTCAGATTTAACTCTCATGAAACTTTGTTGGTGAACAAGTTCTTTGACTTTCGAAGAATCTGAGTAACTTTTCAAGTTGCATTAGGAACTTCTTTCTGGAGGTATAGGAGAATAGTATTGAGCAAAACACTCCTAGTTTACAAAAATAGCTAACCTAACCTACCTTGAAAACCAATGTGTTGATTTTTATTTAAAATATCAGTTTTTCCTCTAATCTTAACACCTGATTACTTAAAATGATAATATAATTCTATGTAGGGTTATGTAAGAAATTATGGGAGGTATAAAATAGATTTCATTTTACTGTTAGTAGATCAATTTGTGATTCATTCTTCTTATCTCATTTATAAATTATGAGCTCTTCCACTTTTCCTTTTCTTTATTTGCTATTTTCATGTACATGTTCACACACACACCAACACTAATGGGCCTGAAAGTCTGCCTAAACAGAAGTTTACTCTGACTTCCTTTTGGTTTTATAAACATTGAAAGTTTAAGATCTACCTATAATAGATCATTAGATTTTCTTTTGGGGGTATTATTTGTAGCAGCATTTAATTGTCATCTGTTTTATGTGGTTACCTTCAGTTGATGAGCCAATCTAGTTTTAATTTTATCCTAACTGATACACACCAAGAGCTTTAAAAATATTCAAACCCTTTGGCCTGGTAATTCCTGTTCTAGGAATCCATCCTTAGGGAATGGTCAGAAATACAGACAAACAAAAGAAGTTTTTTTTTTTTTCTTTAAATAGCTGTAGTATTAAATAAGTGCAGTTGTAAATTTGTTGCAAAATTTGATAATGAATTCCCAATTCAAATTTAAATATTTGTTAGATTAGTCATTGGTTTTGATTTCTGTCAATACTTCAGCCCATCAGCATGGGTGAGGGTAATTCTGATCTTTGTTACAGAGATGAAAAACGTATTTTTAGTTTTCCTGAGAACATATTTTTACTTACACAGCCATAAACGAGCAAGCAAATTGTGTTATTTCTCTGGATTAAGTGATCATATGGCCTGAAGGGAAACTTATTTAAATAAGATGGTTTCTCTTCTTATTTCCCACCTTTGGCCTTTTAAGGAGAGAGCACCTCCCCCCTCGCCCACCTTCCCCCCATCACTTCTTCCCACCCCCAGATAGTCCATGAACATTGCCTTTTTCATCCGCTGGTTTTATCAGTCTGCATGATCTATATGCACCTTCTCTCCAGTAGCCACCCAGGCACACACTTCTTGACTGAACAAGGCTCTGACCTTGAAGCTTGCTGCTGTCATTTGAGTGGCTCCCTCTTCTCATGGGTTGCTTCAGTCCTCTTCTGCTCTTCCCTAACCCTTAGCAACCTGCTGGCTTTCTACTAGGCTTTCAAGACTCTTCATCTCCTTCAGTAAAACTTTCATGACTCCATCCCTCCGTCTTGCCCGGGCTAGAGTGCTCACTGTTCAGTACCCACTCTTCTCTGTAGTCATTTCTTCCATGGAGCCAGAGCAAGCTTGGGCAGGTATCTGACTAGCTTTGTCTCATTCTTCTAGAATGCAAGCTTCTTGAGGGCAGGGCCACATTTTACTCACCTCTCTTTCCCTAGACTTTTGTGCAGTACTTGTGACATCGTAAGTACTCAATAAATGCTTACTGCACGAATGAATGGATGAATTAGTGAATTTATCTTCTAAACCTCCTGCTTCATTTTTAAGGCCAGTTCCTCAACCATCCTTAAATTCCTGATTTTTTTTCCATTTGGTCTGTATAGATAGTGGAAGTTAAGTTTCACTCAGGTACATATGTATTATGTAACAAGAAGCTTTAAGTTAAAAATGTAGTGTCTGCATTTAAAAGTGAAACTATTTAAATCAGGTATCAAGGTATTAAGGACATTGTAGCACTGTTATTTAAATCCATTGTAGTCTAAATTTTCATTTGGGTCCTTGGATAGATTCTATTATTGGAATTGATTATTTTGAGGTCTTAGGTACAATGGTAGAGAGTGGCAATTTGTTTGAACTTCTGTTCTTGTTTTGCTTGGGAAGTGAAATTCTAGGCTTCATTAGGAATACTCTAAGACATTTCTTTTCTAAAATAAAATGCTTTTATAGACCTAATATCCAGTGTTTGATGTCCAGAGTCTGGACAATGGTAGGTTGTAACTGGTTTCCTGGAGAAAGGACAGACCAGGGTTGATTTCAAGGGTGTGTCTTATACGGTCCCACATGGCTGCCAAGTCTGAAGGACCTCAAGCTTAGTTTGATGCTGTGCCATCAATGTCTTGAAATTCTTACTAATTTTATCTTGGAAGTTGTGCTTTGCACGTGAAGTCCAGTGGGACGATGGGATGTGAGCAGAACAGATACACAAAAGAAAAAATACAGCTTCAGACTTCAATAAAACTTTTTTAAAAAAGTTTTATTTATTTATTTATGGGTGTTCATTGCTGCTTGGGCTTTTCTGTAGTTTCAGAGAGTGGAGGCTACTCTCTAGTTGTGGTGTGAGGGCTTCTCACTGCAGTGGCTTCTCTTGTTGCAGAGCATGGGCTCTAGGGCACGGAGGCTTCAGTAGTTGCGACTTCTGGGCTCTTGAGCATAGGCTCAATAGTTGTGGCCCAGGGGCTTAGTTGCTGCACGGCATGTGGGATCTTGCAGGGCCAGGGATGAACCCCAGTCTCCTTCATTAGCAGGTGGATTCTTTACCACTGAGCCACCAGGGAAGCCCTTCAGTATCTTTAATAGCACGTTTTTTTCTTTCCTTTTGAATAAAAGGCCTCACGTTTGAATTTTGCACTGGGCCTGGAAAATTGTGTCAACACATTTCACTGTAGCAGGTGGCGTTGAGGCAGGGTGATCATATAATTTTCGTTTAAACTGGAACACTTCTGAGGATGCAGGGGCCTGCTATTAATAATTACACAGGGAAACAGATGTACACTGGGATTGTACCTGGCTACTCAGAAAGCACAGTTATTCCCCATTGTTGGAACATTAAGACACAGACTTTGAGTTCAGCTGTATATCTTTTCATAAACAAAAGATTCTGAAATTTGTTACCTGTCCAGGCTTTGCCCTCAGATACCCCAGAATCTGAGTCCTGTCTCTCATTGCTATACAGAGCCACAGATTTTGGTCAAGGTGAGTGTCTGATTTGTGTGTCTGTTATATTCTCTTCTGCCCTTTCCTGTGTCTCTGAGTCACTGCTTCCTCTTTCTCTATGTTTCCCTTTGGTCAGTTTGGTCCTTCCCATGGTAATCTTGACTTTAAGACAGTGACAGGTAGCAGTCTGTGTAACAACAGTCAGAGTTAGTATGGGCTTTACAGTTTATACTGAGCAACTGTGTATTTCTTATCTGAATCTCTTGTGCTCAGTTGTGTCCTATTCTTTGCAACCCCACAGACTGTAGCCTGCCAGGCTCCTCTGTCCATGGAATTTTCCAGGCAAGAATATAGGAGTGGGTTGCCATTTCCTACTCCAGGGGATCTTTCCAAACCAGGATCGAACCTGCATCTCTTACACCTCCTGCATTGGCAAGCGGATTCTTTACCACTGCACCACCTGGAAAGCCCTTAGCTCTTTCACATGGTGCTCCTGAGAGCTCCAGGCTTCTGGGGTTTGGCTTCAGGAGCCCTTGAAGAGGATCCAGGAAGTTGAATTGTGTGTCTTCGGGCTCTCCACCCTGGTACCTCCTCATGTAGCCCCACTGTCCTCTGATTTGTGTTTTTGCTAAAGCAGTTAGAAAAACCCCTCATCTGGGTGGTAGACTCTGAGAGAGTAGAGATGGCACCTTTACTTCCTCTGTATGCTTTACTTGAGCTCATCATGGTATTTTGTAAACAGCAGGTACTCAAGAAAACAAATAGATGAAGCAAAAGCAAACAAAATGGTTTGAATGGGTTTCAGTCATGATGCAGCATTTTGAGGTAAAGATAAATTGATTCAATACATAATGCATAGGCTTATGTTTTGCGTGGACCTCTGTGCCCCTCAGCATTATACATTGCAGGCTGAACCCTCAGTATTCAAATAATCACAGTGCCATCTGGGAGCTGAAGTGATAGAGTAATAAGCCAAGTGGCAGGTAGGCACAAGGGACTCCTTCAGCCTGGGGTCAGGGGAAGTGGTGGGTAAGAGGTGATAATAGAGCTGGCTCCTGAAGGATGAGGAGGAACGTGCCAGATTTGGAGGAAATTTATCCATCCTGAAATAGTAAAACACATTGAGGGTGACCGTGGTATGGCAGGCAGCGGATGGTGCTGGCATGGCTTAGCATGCTCCAGTGCTGAAAGATTCTTAATGAATGGGGATAAACAGTCCTGTATGCTTTTTGAGTATTGGGAAGAGATGAGGTATGTTCAGACCAGTTTGAGAAGGGTTCCATTCTTAAGAATTATGACTTCAGTTAAAGACAGTGAGAAGTCAGTTGTGTGGGGCTTGCTCCCTTATTAATAACAAGTCTAGGGCCTCCAAGGTTGGCACTTGGAGGGGGTCACTTGTGGGAAGAAGTTGCCAGGCCAAGATTCCCTGAATCTATGTCTTTGAATTTGGCCTTGGGACTCCTTCCTCTTGTTCTTTATTTCTGCCACCTCCCTGGCCCTCTGGCTCCCCTGGTGGCTTGGATGGTAAAGAATCTGCCTGCAATCCAGGAGACCTGGGGTTGACCCCTGGGTAGGGAGGATCTCCCAGAGAAGGAAATGGCAACCCACTCCAGTATTCTTGCCTGGAGAATCTCATGGACAGAGGAGCCTGACAGGGGCGTCGTAAAGAGTCGGACATGACTGAGCGACTAACACACTGGCCTTCAGCCTACACTGCTTCTTTGGCCGTTCACACAAGAATGCAGAGAAGGTGTTTTCTTGCTCCTCTTAATCTGGGACAGTTTATAAACTTCCAAAAGTTGTTACTGTTTACTGAGGAGTGCACAGACCAGTAATCCCAGAAATGACACAAAACATAAACATAGTCTAGCTTGTGTAACACAGATTTCTGCTCCTACCAAAGTGATCTTGATCTCCAGGTCTGTAGACCCTGCCCTATTTTCATCCTAAACCTTAAGACAGCTCCTGTGGATCCTCTTGACTGGACCCTACTCCTGGGCTGGCTTGACGGGGTTCTTTTTTTCCAGTCGTTAGCCCGAAGGTATATTTTCGAGGATGGCATCAGGAAGTAGCTCTTAAGCTGTCTTGACTATTTACGGTAATTACAGTAGGAAACATACCATGAATCAAATGGGGCTCTTGCATAGTTCTGATATTTGGAGTGTTAATCATGTGACCAGAACTGACTTGCTGTCTAGGGGGATGTGGAGAGGGGTGTGTCTTTAGTCTTAAGGCTTCATCTGCATGATTATGCTGTATTATAATTTGCTAACGTTGATATGAGTAGGCTTTATTGAGATTAGTTTTGTTTCTTAGCAAGAGAATTCTATCAACAGAGTTGAAGAACGAAGATTGAAGTCTGAGTACCTGTTAGGAGTTTCAAACATTTCACTGGCCCAGGTAAGAACTGTGGAATGTCTGATCTAAGGTAGAAACAATGATGAAGATAAAAAACTAAACCCAAACAAAACTCTAAAAAAAAAAAACATCAAACCACAGAACATCAAAACACCCAACAACCATGAGACATTTCTTGGGTAGAACCATTAACATTTATGTTCACTCAGAAGTGGAAGCTTAAGTAGAATGGAGACTATTAGAGTGTTTTGAAGACAGGATGGGGATGGTCATTAACTCGAAATGAAGTACAAAGGGCAGAACAGTGTGAGGAGGAGGAGAAAAGTGAATTTGGTTTTCAACTTGCTGAGTTCAAAGTCTGCTATGATTTTTGAAGATTAGAACGTGGAGATCAGAGATGGAGAAAGTAACTAATCATATATGTTGAAGCCATCAGGTAGATGAGATGACAAAGGGGAAGCAATTCAAGGAAGAAAACATCCTAACCAAGAATAGGATGTAGGATGTAATAGGATGTAGAGTGCACTGGTGACTTGGACTGAGTTGTCAAGGGTTGAAACAAAGAACTGGGGTCAAGTGATCTCTTGAAAGCCAAGGAAAGATCTAGTTCCCAGAAGAAAGGTTCGTTTAAACTCTTAGAGCTTTACAGAAGTAGGTCGTGTGAAGACTGAAGAGACAACTGGATCTGGCAATTATAACATCACTGAAGTTTTGGCTTCAGGAACATGCATGAGCAGAAGCCTCAGAAGGAGCTGGAAGACGTGATCTGAGTGGAAGCCGAGGAGATGAAGATGGATGGAAAAGCTGTTTAAGGAGGCTGGTAGTAAATGCAAGAAGAGAAACAGGTTATAAACATTAAGGGATGTCTAGGGATGTTTGGGAGTAGGCAATGGCACTCCACTCCAGTACTCTTGCCTGTAAAGTCCCATGGACGGAGGAGCCTGGTAGGCTACAGTCCATGGGGTCGCTGAGAGTCGGACACGACTGAGCGACTTCGCTTTCACTTTTCCCTTTCATGCACTGGAGAGGGAAGTGGCAACCCACTCCAGTGTTCTTGCCTGGAGAGTCCCAAGGACGGCAGAGCCTGGTGGGCTGCCGTCTGTGGGGTCGCACAGAGTCGGGCATGACTGAAGCGACTTAGCAGCAGCAGCAGCAGGGATGTTTGAGGGAGATGAGTATAGCTGAGGAGATGGAGATGATAGATAAAAAAGGGAACTAAAGCAGCTTCAGCAGAGCATCACGGAAGTCAAATGCATCACTTGGTAAATCAAGAGCCACCATGGAACTGGGAGGCAAGGAAGGCACTTGGCAAAATTTTCCAAGCCATCTTGCCATGGAACATACCTACAGCAAAACGTCATGACAGAGTCTAAACTTTTTTAAAACTCTTGCATGTTTTAAAATTCCGGAACTGCTGGGACACACCCTTTGCATCTCTCTGTGACCACTCGCCAGCAGCTCTGCCTCCCACATGGGGACAGTGGGGTGAAGTGCATGGTACAGACCATGGGTTTAGAGGCCCAATAACCTTGGTTAAAGTCTTGGTACAGAAATGTACAAACAGTGTAATGTTGGCAACTTACATAGACTCTTTATGCCTCCTTGCATATCTGGAAAACATAGTTGATATTGCCTCACAGGGCTGGCCTAAAATTTAAATCAACTTCTGTAGGTGAAGTGTGACTTTTTAAAATGCAACATACAAATTTAGAAGTCAGAAGAGGGAAGCAGCTTGCCTTAATTTATTATTATATCTGTTACAATTAGGTTCAAATCTTGAAAATAATGACATAATCATTTTTAAAAATCATGATATAAATTATGTACAATTTACGCATTACATTTAATGCACATTGCAATCATTGCCCACACTTTTAAAAAAGAAACACAGATTTACCTGACAACATTTTTGACAGATTACATTTTTTCCCCAGTACTTGTCTTTTGAGTGTTTTTTTTCACTCTGCGTGAGTGCGTGCTAGGTCTCTTCAGTCACGTCCAACTCTTTGCGACCCCATGGACTGTAGCCTGCCAGGCTCCTCTGTCCCTGGGATGCTCCAGGCAAGAATACTGGAGTGGGTTGCCATTTCCTACTCCAGGGGATCTTCTCGACTCAGGGATTGAACCGAAGTCTCTTAAGTCTCCTGCATTGGTAGGTGGATTCTTTACCACTAGTGCCACCTGGGAAGCCCTTTTTACTCTATACCTGGCATTATATTTTAATATATAATTTAATATCAAATTAAATTGTTATGCTTGAGTTTTAGGTATAATTGATTTGACCTAAAATAATTGTTTTTGTTTTTATTAAGTATTTAAAATCTTATTTATAATATTTATTTTTCATAATAGATGCATTTTTATTATTCTCAACTTAGTAAATGTTTCTTTTCTTGAAAGTGTGGTTGAGTCACTTTACCAGTGGTTTTGAGTATAATCATTCAAATCTTGACACATCTAATAAAAACTGTGTTTTCTAATTTGTCCCCATTCTCATGAACTATTGCGTTTGATCCATGAGTTCATTGATTGCAATATTTAAGACAATTAATACCTTAAATTGAGGTTCTGATACTTAAACACTTTTAGTTACTGTGGAGGGTTTCAGACTTTGAATCCTTGAATAATTTTTTTTTTAATTCTAGCTTTGCCATATAGCTAAGTATAGTGTACAAAAAAAGACCTATTTCGTTGGAGAATATCTAAGCCAAGGACATTATGTTCTAAATACATATTTTCCATGAAAAGACAGGCCCTTCATTTGAAAAGGCTAAATGGTATAATAATTAAGAAATGACCCCAGCTGGTTAAATTTAGAATACTGATGTGAAACTATTTTCTGGGTTTATAGCAAAAATCTAGCAATGTAGAATATGAATGGGTAAGCATTTTAATTCACTTTAAAGCTTCATTTCTCTGAGAAAGTCAAATAAGGGTTGATATCTCTGTTTGACTTTGCTTTGCCACTTTTGTGATTTTAATTATCTATTTAAGTTGTCTTCTTGCCAGGAGGAGAAGCTTTATAGACGGTGACACATTTTCAGCGGTTGTGCAAGAAACACTGTTTTCCTTTGATGCCTTGTAATGTCTCAACTTGGCCTTGGTTTCTTGCTCCCTTGGATTCTAGTTTTTTCTTATTTGAGACTATTGCCCCAAAGAAAGAAACATAGGATTTCAAAAATGACATCTCCTGTTCCAAAGTTTTATTTCTGTTAGTAGTATTAGGGGAAGAGCTATGAAAAGACATTATTTCACCTAAATGTTAGTCCCATACCACACATTCAAAGATTATTTTATAACTCATTATTTTCCCAGAGGTGAAATTAGGAGAGTAAAGGGAACTTCCATTTTTTACAGTGTATATCCATGTCATGTTTGACTTTATATAATTTTAATATATAGAAATATATTTTATTTATAGATTTTACATTCTCCACATTTTCTGGAATATTCTAGATATACCTTTTTCTCAATTTTTCTTGTCCCTCTTAATAATGAGATCCCTGTCAGAGACTTCCCCTTCTCCCTGGCTGGTATGAGGTTGTGATAGTAGATGATGGGGCAGCCATTTTGGACCATGAAATAGAAGTCATACGTTGAGGATGACAGAGAAACAAATAAAGATGAGTCCATTTCTTTATTAAAGAAGTCTAACCTGTAGCCTATCAAAAATGGGCCTGTTAGATAAATTAGTATTTAACTCTGTCCTAAAGTCATTTTTTTTTGAAATTTCATATTTTGCTTCCAAATTCATATTAATTTATGCAAATAATTAACAAATTGGCAAATTTTAATCTATTTTTTTTTGCCTTTGTCTTGTCAAGTGGAGTAATCTTAATGTTTAAAATTCATTTTTAGTTTTTCTTTAATGACTTTTCTTTAGCTCACCAATGATTTCCCTAGATTATGCTAAAACCACACTTTTATATTTTTTTTTTTTAGAAAAGAACGGTCCTTTTTTTTTAAACCTGTACTTATAATTCTTTTTCCAGAAGACCAGAATTTTTGTGTTTATTATGTATATTTACAAGGATATTTGTTCAGCTGCTTTCTCTGAGGCCAAACAACAGTAGTTTAAACACACAGAAGGATTGTTTGTGACTATGAAAGTGGTATGTAATCAACATGCCTTTTTTGCATCCTCTCTTGCCGCTGTGGTTACTTAATTTTTCAGTACTATTGCCTAACAGTGTCCCGGGGCATGAGCAGCGTCATCAGGTCATTAAGAGACCTCATGTCCTGTCTTACTGCTCCAGCATCTCCTAGGACCATCTACATCAGTCTGTAGGACGGAGAACCAGTATTTAATATAGTTTCTCCGGTGGTTCCAGTGTGCAGAGGATGTTGGAGAACCAACACACTAGGGTTTTGTTTTTGTCCATATGGTTGAAGTTGGCCTACTAGGATCCCTTGCAAGTTCTAGCCTCAGAGGGACTGAGAGTGGGCGACAAGTTCCACGCCTCACTTTCACTCCCATCCCCTTGGCTAGAACTTCATGACAAGGTTGAATCAGCTGCAAGGGAGACTGGGAAATGTATCTAGTTGGGCAGCCATGCATACTGATGAGATGTGGGGAGTTTTATACAGTAAGTCCTCTACATATGAAACTTGAAAAGTTATGAACTTTCAAAGGTGTGAACGTGTTTGCCAGCCTGTCTATGCCAACTGTGGTACTGTACTGCTGTGCTTTTCAAGGTACTGAATTGTCAGATTAAAAATATTTTATTTTTTGTGTTTGTTTTTTATGTACATATTATTTGTGTGAAAAAGTATTGTAAACCTATTACACTACAGTACTATATAGCTGAGAGTGTTGGTTGGGTCCCTAGACTAACTTTGTTGGACTAACCAACAAATAGGACTTAACAAACACATTCTCGGAACGAAACTGGTTCCTATGTAGGGGAATTACTGTACTAAAATTAAGAGGTAGAGAATTAATATTGAGAGGCAGAGTAATCTCTGACACCTTTTGGGACCCAGTGATATTAATAATTTAGGCTTGTTCCTCAGAAAATCATTTATATTAATTCTTGGATTCCTTTACTGTAAGAACTTATTGTACTAAAATACCACTTGGATCATTTCCCTAAAATGATATATTCTTGTCCACATAGAAGTCCATTTCATGTTTTATTTATCTATCCCTTCACAAATGTTTGTAAGTGTTCCGCTAAGGTCCTCGCCCCAACCCCCCTGCAGTTGGCTCTGACTGCAGGAAGAGTTGGGAGATTTGGATATTTTGTGTAAGTGAAAATTTTTTCTGGTTCCCCTTCCTCCCAAAATAAGTCCCAGGGTACTCTGGAAATCATCATATATTATGTGTTTGTTTTGTGTCAGGCACTGTATATTCCTGTATAACTTGCAACTCACAGCTCCTTTCAAGGATTGTATCCTTACGGTGGTAAAGAATCTGCCTACCAATGCAAGAGACACAAGAGACAAGGGGTCGATCCCTGATTCAGGAAGATCCCCTGGAGGAGGCCATGGCAACCCACTCCATTATTCTTGCCTGAGAAATTCCATGGACAGAGGATCCCGGCAGTCCACGGTCCATGGGGTTATAAAGAGTTGGACACAGCTGAACACATGGCACCTGGTAACTCACGCCTGAGGACACCCTGATGAGTAGGGATTCTGAGTAGATCTGACCCATTGTGTTGGCGATTCTCTGGCCTGGGGATTTCTAGATGGTGGGAACAGTGTGATTAATCAGGGCTGGGAAAACCAAGGCAGATGCTGGGAGCTGGACAGACAACTTGTTGACTCCGGAAGTACACAGAGGCTAAAAGAGAGGAAGGAATAGTACTTCATTTCAGGCAAACCTTCAAGAGCAGGCCAGCAACAGAAGCTCCCAGTCAATCCAGGATGGGTCAGAGCCAGGCAAGCACTCAGGAGCCAGAGATTATCCAGAAGTTAGGAGTTTCCCTCACAGAAATGAGGAAATGCAAGTGAACCTTTAAAAAACAGACAACTCTAGTTCTCCCATTGGTGATGTTTATCATCACTAAGACTAGTTTCAGGTTAACTTAATTCCTTTGGGGTCAGTTTGGATCTCTTTGTGCTTGTTTTCTTAGCACTTCATAGCAGATTTAAAGCTGTTAAGTATAATGTTATGTATAGCTCATGTTTATTCTATATATGATTAAATCATGAAATGTTTGAGGCAAGTGTTAATTTTACACACACCCCTTTTAGCCTCTAAATTGTATGTATACTGCTTTGCATTCAATGGATATTGTACAGGTCACATTGGTAGAACACATTATTGTCATTTAAATACAAATGAAGTGAATCCATAATTAAAATTATCATCATTCCTGGATTGTTTTATTTGCCAAGTCTACTTCAGATGAGGAGGGTAACTGGCCTTCAGGTAGTCAAAGGATGAAGTTTGATAAATGAAATTATTTAGTTATGGGCATATTCTACCAAGGACAGTTAGTACAGTCATATAATTGAATAATCTTCGAGGCCAAAAGGGAATCATGCTATGGATGAATGAGTATAGTTTTCAGTTGAGGTATGAGAAGTTGACATTTCTCCTGTATATTTTTCAGTGAGATAATAATCCATATATATAAATTGTGCCTTCTCTGTATGGTGAAATTTTTTGAGAATAGCAAATGTTTTCTGAGATTTCTTTTTTTTTCAGTTTTACTTAATGTTGACCTAGTTACAAGGAATATGATCAGTTGGACTGTTAGAAATTTGAGAGTTTAGTTGATACTTGAATGAATTGTTAATTTTAAACATACACATTTTTATAGTTGAGGATTTAGGTCAGATTCAACTTTCATGGCATTAGGAAAATATAAGCAAATGTTATAAGAGATCTAGATAGTCAGCCAGAAAATCTGACTAAATTTTTGAAAAGGAAAAGTCTGCTAACTAGATTTAAAGAAAAAATATAGCTTTACTATTACTGTATTATATATCCTCTCTAAAAATTATTTTCTAGCCTGCCAGAATTCAAAGTTCCAACTCAGTGACATTATGGATTTTTTTCTTTACTATTTTATATCTGTTAAGTGAAATTCACAGTAATTTTTAGATAAAGGCAGAACTAAAAGGATCTATTTAAAAATGACACAAAAACTGTATGAAAGTTTCTCAAAAAGCTGAAAATGGAACTACTACATGATCCAGAAATTCCACTCTTGGTATATATCTGAAAAACAAAACAAAACACTAATTTGAAAAAATACATACACCCCAATGTTCATAGCAGCGTTACTTATAATTGCCAAGACACATACACACACACAATGGACTGTTACTCAGTCATAAAAAGTAATTAAATTTTGCTGTTTGCAGCAACATGGATGGACTTGGAGGGTGTTATGCCAAATGAAATAAATTAGAGAAAGACTGTATGATATCACTTATATGTGGAATCTAAAAATACCACAAACTAGTGAAAATAACAAAAAAGAAGCAGACTCACAGATAGAACAAATTTTTGGTTACCAGTGGGGAGAGGGAAGGAAGGAGGGGCAGTAAAGGGATAGGGGATTAAGAGGTACCAACTATTTGGTAAAATATAAGTTACAAGGATATATTGTATAACATAGGAGAACATAGCCAATATTTTATAATATGAAATATAACCTTTAAAAATTGTGAATCACTGTATTGTACACCTGTGACTTACATAATGTTATATAGCATCATACTTCAGTAAAAATAATGACATTCAGAATGTTCTAAAAGAGAGAGAATGGGATCAGTGATTTTTTATTCGTTTCTAAAACCAACTTGTTTAATTTGTGAATATCCTTATTTTCAGTGTAGTATAGTTATATGTCAGGCCAATTTAAATAATACTAATATTATTTAGTATACTCATATTATTTGGTATACTAATACTAAGACTAATATGATAAGTCTTACGATTTATCCTCTCCAATAATTGTAATATGAGAAAGAGGGATATATGTATACAGATAGCTAATTCACTTTACAGAAGAAACTAATACAACATTGTAAAGCAATTATACTCCAGATATTCTAGGGCCTGTTTATTGCACACTACTGTGGGCCAGTCACTGTTCTGGGCTCAGGGGATATGTCACTGACAAGAACAAAAAATTCCTGGTTTCATGGAACACTCTACCCAGGAGCTACAAGAGAAAATAAGTAACATGTATATTAGCTGCTCCAAATGGCAAGGAGAGTGAATGAAGCAGATGGGGAATCAAAATCTGTGTGTGTTTTGATATTTTATATAAGATGAAAATGCAGGAATCCACTCCTTTCTGTCCTGTTTCTTTCTGTAATTCCCTAAAAATATTTCAAAATAACTTTTATTTTTTTACTGTTAACCCTGATAGGCAATATCCAAGAGCAGAGTGTTAATCAGATCGCTAGTTTAACTCCTCAGTATAGTTATAATTTAGTGGTAAAATTAAACCCAGTTATACATTTGCCAACAAAGGTCCGTCTAGTCAAGGCTATGGTTTTTCCAGTGGTCACGTATGGATGTGAGAGTTGGACTATAAAGAAAGCCGAGCGCCAAAGAATTGATGCTTTTGAACTGTGGTGTTGGAGAAGACTCTTGAAAGTCCCTTGGACAGCAAGGAGATCCAACCAGTCCATCCTAAAGGAAATCAGTCCTGAATGTTCCTTGGAAGGACTGATGCTGAAGCTGAAACTCCAATACTTTGGCCACCTGATGCGAAAAGCTGACTCATTTGAAAAGACTCTGATGCTGGGAATGATTAAAGGTGGGAGGAGAAGGGGACGACAGAGGATGAGATGGTTGAATGGCATCATGGACTCAATGGACATGAGTTTGAGTAAACTCTGGGAGTTGGTGATGGACAGGGAGGCCTGGCGTGCTGCAGTCCATGGGGATGCAAAGAGTCGGACACGACTGAGCAACTGAACTGAGCTGAACTGATACATGGCTAATAAAGTTAACAGATTAGTGAAAGAGTGGTGACTCAAAGACATAAGGCTTTATCTGGTCAATTCCTTAGCTGTCACTGTTCAGTAATCTAACTTTAATAAGCATTTGTTTTTTGGAGTTGCAAACCCAAAATCTGCTTCCTCCATACCACCGAGGAGCTGGTTTTATAGAGTATTTGCCAGTAGGGTTTCAGGTCCTGGCAGCTTGGCATCTGGTGAGAACTTCAGCCAATGCTGGGCTTCTCAGGTGGTTCAGTGGTAAACAACCCACCTGCCAATGCAGGAGACTCGCGTTCCACCCCTGGATCCAGAAGATGCCCTGGAGAAGGAAATGGCGGCCCACTCCAATATTCTTGCCTGGAAAATTCCATGGACTGAGGAGCCTGGTGGGTTACAGTCCATGAGTTGCAAAGGGTCAGACATGACTGAGTGACTGCGCATAGGTAGCCAAGGTTAGAATTCAGCGTCAGTGGAAACCCAGTGCTGTGTGCAGGGCTCCACTGGCCGAGAAGCTTTTGCCGGAAAGGGAAGTGTCGTTTAGCCCTGAGTGGACTGAGTCATGGGCAAGGGGTTGGAGGCTGGAGATCTTGAACCTACAGCAGGATCTAAAGTCAGTTTTCTAACCCTTTACCGTTGATAACCTCACTTGAGTTACAAGCGAAGGTCGCAGATCCTTTCTATACATTTTACAGATTTAAGGTCGGTCTTTTCCTATGAGGGAAGAGGAAGGGAAGGAGTGCACCTTACAAGTCCCGCCCCTCCTTGTTCCCATGGCATCGTCTTCCCGCCCCTTCTTGTTCCCATGGCGACGTCTCCCTGATGGCTTTAAGAAGTTGCTCCCTGGAGGAGTGTGGACAGCTGGATGCAGCCTTGTACCGGCCCGTGAAGTGTCATTGGGAGCCACTGCCAGAGGCTGGGGGAGGGGAAGGTCACTTCAGGACTGTGGAAATTATTCCCTTTCTCCTCAGTGTCCTGGAGCCTCGTTTTTTTGTCTTGTTGTCAAGAGAGACCGGAGCTCAGAGTCTGGCCCTGAAGTTTTCTTCTGCGTTCTTTCTAGAAATGATATTTTTGAAGCCGCCTTCATTCTTCAGCTCACTGAATTTCGTAGCTTGAAGGAAGGGAAATAGATTTATCACTATCGTCATTACCAACTTAAGAATAGAAATTTGTGGATAATTATACTGGAGTCTAAAGCAGTATAAGTGAAGGGAAGGGATTGAGCTGGCTGGGTTTTCTTGATAAGGTTGTGTGCTTGCCTCTTCCGTTTCTCTTTGGAGCCCATTCTATGGCTAATACATCATAAAAGTTGAAAAGGAAGTGCAAACACAATGACCACTGAAAGTTGAAGCCTTTTCCATTCACTTCTTTGTGCTATTTGTGACTTGTCTGCCTGCTTGTTTTAAAGTGAGGAGAAACCTGGAGTTCTTATCTCTCCTTTATCAGTGGCACTGGTTTGAAGAGTGTGGTGTGGTGCGGACAGAACTGGGACTCGGCTAGCCTTAACGGTAACAGATATTGAGGCAAAGTAACCACAAGAATGAGTACAGAGTGTATTTTTGTTGTTGTTCAGTTGCCAAGTCATGTCCTACTCTTCGTGACCCCATGGACTACAACATGCCAGGCGTCTGTGTCCCTCACCATCTCCCGGAATTTGCCCAAGTTCATGTCCAGTGAATCAGTGATGCCATCCAGCTGTCTCATCCTCTGTTGCCCTCTTCTTCTGCCTTCAATCTTTCCCAGCATCAGAGTCTTTTCCAACGAGTATGGAGTATATGCAGTGGGCTTTAAAGCAGCCAATTTGTCTAATGATATAATGATGCAAGATACAGTGCCTAGAAGGAACATCACATCCCCTTAGCTCTGTAACAAAATATTCAGTAGCTCTGATGGGGGAGCTTTGAGATTTTCTGCCCTTCTACTCAGTTCCTCAGCCCTGGTCCAGGCCAGGAGTCCCAGAGTCCCAGGAGGAGGCATTGAGCTCTGATGGTGCTCATTCATCAAGAGCACAGTGAATGCTGTGTGGTGATCACTGGGAAGTGAGGCTGGATTTAGAATAAGATCTGAGATAACATCTGGACAAGCCAGAGGGTCATGAAAGGAACTGGGGTCAAGGGTTAACACAGCTGAGATCTCTGGAGTCTGTGACACAGAGCCAAGGAAGAAGCCTCAGGGAGGCGGGGATCTCAGCTGCCTCTAATGCTTAAAATGTGTAGTTCCTGCTGCTTGGCTCCTTCCTACACTGTCTGGTCATTGCCTGCCCTTTGCCTTTTCAGGATCCTCTGGCACAAACAGACTGATTTGCAGGGTAGATTCCAGTATGGACTTTAGGTTTACGAAGACATCTGAGGAGTGTATTACCCTATAATAATAAAGAGTAGGACCAATATTTGCCCCTGTTCAATTCCTGGGTTGGGAAGATCTGCTGGAGAAGACATAGGCTACCCACTCCAGTACTCTTGGGCTTCCCTTGTGGCTCAGCTGGTAAAGAATCCACCTGCAATGTGGGAGACCTGGGTTCGATCCCTGGGTTGGGAAGATCCTCTGGAGAAGAGAAAGGCTACACACTCCAGTATTCTGGCCTGGAGAAATCCAGGAACTATATAGTCCATGGGGTTGCAGAGTTGGACAAGACTGAGCGACTTTCACTTTTTGTAACCCGAGGAGAAGTAGATTGTAACTGGTTTTATTGAACTTATTTCCTTGTTGTTTAGTCAGTAAGTTGTGTCTGACTCTTTTGCGACCCCCGTGGATCATAGTCTGATAGGCTCCTCTGCCCATGGGATTGTCTAGGCAAGAATACAGGAGTGGGTTGCCATTTCCTTTTGCAGGGGATCTTCCCCACCCAGGGATTGAACCTGTGTCTCCTGCAATGTCAGGCAGATTGTTTTCTACTGAGCTATCAGGGAAGCCCTTCCTTAGATGATTAGAAAAATTGAGCTGATTGGTTAGTTACTTCCTTGGTCCATTTTCCACCTAGGAGGTTTTATTAGTGTTTTATGATTATTGTGTAATTTAGAAGAGTACTTACCAGCCACCAAACTCTTTCTTAATAAATCAAGTCTAATCTAGAGACTCTGCCATTAGGAAAAACTGGAAAACTTTCCTGACCACTTATTTGAAGGTCACTCTTTATTTTGGTCAACAGGTTCACTTTGCTGCCACTGTGTAAACATTAGAAGGTTCTTCTCTTAAAAGTTCACTTATGGTCCCAGGTGGACACAAGTAGAATGGGTCACTTCAGATAAAAAGAATAGGGTTAGAGAATCTTTTACCCCTCATCTAAGCCTGACTCCATCTTGTTGTTGTTCAGTCACTAAGTTGTATCAGACTCTTTGTGACCCCATGGACCGTAGCACCCCAGGCTTTCCCATCCTTCACTGTATCCCGGAGTTTGCTCAGACTCACATCCATTGAGTCAGTGATGCCATCCAACCATCTCATCCTCTGGTGGCCCCTTCTCCCCCTGCCCTCAGTCTTTCCTAGCACCAGGGTCTTTTCCAATGAGTTGGCTCTCCGCATCAGGTGTCCAAAGTATTGGAGCTTCAGCATCAGTTCTTCCAATGAATATTCAGGGTTGATTTCCTTTAGGATTGACTGGTTTGCTCTCCTTGTGTCCCAAGGGACTCTTGAGAGTCTACAGTTCGAAAGCATCAATTCTTTGGTGCTCAGCCTTCTTTATGGTCCAACTCTTACAGTCGTACAAAACCATAGCTTAGACTATATGAACCTTTATTGGCAAGTAACTCCATTGTAATGTCCTATAATTCAAATTTCACTAGTTCAGTTTTTTCTAATTCCCAGCACCTTAAATTCTTCTTCTCCTTGGTTGTTTATAATTTGTTGGATAATTTGCTTAGAGATTCAGGAAATATGGAAAAATAATGAAAGAATGAGTTATCTCCATTTCTGGAAACTACAGAACAAAGTGGTTTTGTTTACCAACTTGATGGTATGTGTTTGAGTAACAGTTGTTGAGAGCAAGGTTAAGATTTGTTCTGTCGAGTCCTAGTCTCTAAATTTCATGTAAAACAGTGTAAGGTCCAGATACAGTTTAGTCTTCAGACAGCCACCCACATCAAAACCAAAAATGAATAAACAACCCCAAACTTCAAATGAGAGCAATTCCTATTCACTGGAAGAAATACTGTGATGATCATCAGCCTTTCAATGCCATGGGATTAATTATCCCAGTAAAAATAACAATACCGCTAATCTATTTTCATGCTTCGATGTCTCTGATGGATTTAATTTACAAATAAAGGCTGACATTTTACTTTGCAGTTCTCAGCCCCACCAATCCCCTGCAGAGACTGGGTTGGGTGGCCAGTTTGGGAAAAGACACCAGAAATACTTGAAGTTAAGAGTTCTCACACGAGTAGCTGCAGCTCATGTTTTCTTGATCAAGAGGTAATTCTCGTTTGACTGAAGGGTAAGAAATGTTGACTAAATCAAAGAGAAAAGTAGTCGCCTTTCCTGAAATGGTGATGCAGTCTGTGCCATACCTAAGTCTGCTCACAGCCAGCTAGTCAAAGCCTTGGGAATGAGGACAGAGCAGGAGTGTAGGGGTGCAGTGACTCCTAAAGGAAATCAACCCTGAATCTTCATCGGAAAGACTGATGCGAGAGCTGAAGCTCCAGTACTTTGACCACCTGATGCGAAGAGTTGACTCACTGGAAAAGACCCTGATGCCGGGAAAGATTGAGGGCAAAAGGAGAAGAGGGCAGCAGAGGATAAGATGGTTAGATAACATCACTGACTCAATGGACATAAATCCTCGCAAACTGGGAGATAGTGAAGGACAGAAAAGCCTGGCGTACTGCAGTCCATGAGATCACAAAGAGTCAACACAACTCAGTGTCTGAACAACAACAAAGAAGTGTAGGGACCCCTTTCTCCTCCACCTGCTGTTATAGCAGGGCCTGCATATCTAAAGCTACTTAGCAATTATATTCATATGCTAATTTATCTAATGCAAACAGATTCCCTCTCATCCTCATCGACCACTCTAGTAACAGTAAAGACCTGTGCTTTTTGGCTATATTATACTTTTGATGAAAGTTGTTGGAAAGGCCTTCTCATTCCATGGTTTTGCTTTTGCAGAGCAGTGATTAAAATGGCCCCACTGAAGGGTTGGTGTAGGGATTTTGTGAGTGATCAAGGTGGACTGGGGCGAGATGGTAGATGGCCTTGTAAGCAAGAAGAAGTAGTTTAGAACTAATTTAGTAGACAATGAAGAGCTCAGAGAGACTTTTGAGCTGGGGAGTCACAGAATAGAGCCTGGATTCAGAGTCATCTGGCCGATTGGGTTTTAGCAGGTGATTGCAGGAATGGCTCCACTGGGGATTGGAAGGTGGACTGGAAGAGACCAACCCAACAAATATTGGAAAAACTAAATCACTGGGGAATATGATGGCCAACTTAGTTAAAATCTCAGAGCAGGGGGAGACAGAGTGGATAGTTAGTACCCTATATGTGCCAAGCAACTCCCATATGATGGGCTTTTATATCCATTATAATTAACCTGTACAGGAGTCCTGTGATGTAGGGATTAACCTCCCACTTTTATAGGAAATACAGGGAGACTCAAAGATTATCACTAGCTTACCAGAGAGCGCTCATCTGCTCTGGCTCCCAAGCCTGTGCTATTTCATTTCTTCTGTCTCCGCACAGGTGATAAACAGTGGAGGTGAACTTTGAGTACTTTGTGATAAAGGAGGGCACAAAGACTAGTATTATTATTGTCATGATTAGTTATTGTAGAGATAACCTTTATGGATGGCTCTTTCTAGGTTACATGAAGGTAAATGACAAAGAAAAGATGTGCAGAAGAAAACAGAGTCCAATGACCATACCCCAGGAACAGAAAGTAGAATTAGGCTGAAGATGTAAATCAGTTCATGTTACTCTGCTTACATTTTCTTCTGAGCTAACCCTACTGGTTTTTACTCTGCCCCTGCACCCAGAATGCCTTTGTCCAACTCATGGGTGATATCTGTGGTGCTAAAACCGATGGTCAGTGTCTCAGTCCTCATTTTACTTGACCTACTTTCCTTACTGACACATACTGACACACTTCCTTCCAGGATGCTACACCCTCCTGACTTTCTTCCTGACTCTCTGCTCCACCCTCTCGGGTCCTTTGCTGGTTGCCTTCTTTTTCATAATACTTAGGTGTTGCAGCTTCAAGGAAATGATATATTTCCTGGAGCCCCAAAAGTCACTTCTCTGACCTTTTTTTTAACCTACATTTTTACACCTGAACTTCATCCTTGAATTTCTGCCTCTCCTCCTGGATGTCTCATAGGTGTCTCATCACACTTATCATGGCCAAAACCAGACTCTTGATCACCTACTTTCCTCCACCTCACATCCCACTTCCTCCCTGCCAAGCCTCATTCTCATGAGATCTTACTCGTGTCAGTAAACCACGGTTTAATCTTTTTTCTCATAGCCCACATCTAATGAGGCAAGTTCTTTTAGGTCTATCTTGAAAGAACACCCAGACTGAACCACTTTTCACCACCTCTGTCCACTACACCTGATCCAGCAACTTCCTCTGGTTTTTCTGCATCCCTACAGTCAGGGATTATCCAGTAGTTGGAGTGATTCTTTAAGAACATGCCAAGTCATTTTTACTTGTTTGATCTAAATTTTCTAAATACCCCTCATCTCCTTCAAAGGAAAAGCCCAAGTCTTTCTAGTGACCTGGGAGACCCTGTGATCAACTCTCTCCCCCTTACCTCCCTGATTTCATTTCCTGCTATTATTTTTCTTACCTTCTTCTAATCATAGTCTCCTTTTGGCTGATCCTCAAACACTCCAGGTGTTTGAGGTGCTCCTGCCTCAGGCCTCTGAACTGTTATTCCCTTCGCTCGGCATGTTCTCATCTCAGACACCAGCTCCTTTGCCTCCTTTAGATGTTTGCTCAGATGTATCTCTCAGAGAGTTCTTCCCTCACCACCATATTCCGAGTACATACTTGCCATTTTCAGCCCAACACCCTCCATTCACCTCTACTGCTTGAATTTCCCTGTAGCACTTGCTGACATACTACTGCCTTAATGATTGTGTTGGTTTGTGGCTGCTTCTTCTCTCAGTAGAAAGTGAGCTCATTAGGGAAGGGAAGGCATTCATGGCCATTTATTTCTCTGTTTAACCCCTGTAACCACACCTGGCACTTAGTAGGTGTTCACAAATGTTTGTTCAATGAATTGATGTGGGTCACACTCAATATTGGTCTTCACTGATGGCTCAGCTGGTAAAGAATCCACCTGCAATGTGGGAGACCTGAGTTTGATCCCTGGGTTGGGAAGATCCACAGGAAAAGGGGAACAGCTACCCACTCCAGTATTCTGGCCTGGAGAATTCCGTGGACTGTATATAGTCCATGGGGTCATAAAGAGTCGGACATGACTGAGTGACTTTCACTTTACTTTCACACTCAATATCATCAAATTCTAAGATATAGAATTTTCTTTTAGAAATATTTGTAAAAGCCCTTTGTTGAGAAAATTTCTTGAAACATTCACCATATATTGGAAGGGTATTGAAGTTTAGTAAAGGGCTACAAACTTGAGTCAGATCTGTACATGTTAACAAAATAGGTAGATAGTGTCAATTAGGAAATGAATGATGAAAAGGGAAACACTGGTGAAATTATAAAACTGAGAAGTAACTAAACGTTGAAGAAGTTAAAAGGAAATGAAATTAGCTAGAGATTGCATTTATAAGATGTCATCCAGTGGTTACCCAATAATACTCTCAGTACTAATGAGAAGTAGTGGTAGTGATATTGTTAAAGTTTCGATTTACCTCGAGTGAGAGCAGTCAGCTATTTTCCTTGTGTCTGAGCAAAGCACTAGGACAACAGTGATAAGCAGGAAGTATTCTTAATGTGGGAAAGGAGTTATGCCAGTTTGGGAAATGAGGGTGTTGTAGAAATTAAATTAATGTTTTAAAATCTTCAGAGGAGAAATGTCTGTTTAGTTCTTTGGCCCATTTTTTGATTGGGTCGTTTAGTTTTCTGGAATTCAGCTGCAGAAGTTGCTTGTATATTTTTGAGATTAATTGTTTGTCTGTTGCTTCATTTGCTATTATTTTCTCCCATTCTGAAGGCTGTCTTTTCACCTTGCTTATAGTTTCCTTTGTTGTGCAAAAGCTTTTAATTTTAATTAGGTCCCGTTTGTTTATTTTTGCTTTTATTTCCAATATTCTGGGAGGTGGGTCATGGAGGATCCTGCTGTGATTTATGTCGGAGAGTGTTTTGCCTATGTTTTCCTCTAGGAGTTTTCTAGTTTCTGGTCTTACGTTTAGATCTTTAATCCATTTTGAGTTTATTTTTGTGTATGGTGTTAGGAAGTGTTCTAGTTTCATTCTTTTACAAGTGGTTGACCAGTTTTCCCAGCACCACTTGTTAAAGAGATTGTCTTTTCTCCATTGTATATTCTTGCCTCCTTTGTCGAAGATAAGGTGTCCATAGGTGCGTGGGTTTATCTCTGGGCTTTCTATTTTGTTCCATTGATCTATATTTCTCCAAAGAAGAAATACAGATGGCTAACAAACACATGAAAAGATGCTCAACATCACTCATTATTAGAGAAATGCAAATCAAAACCACAATGAGGTATCATTTCACACCAGTCAGAATGGCTGCTATCCAAAAGTCTATAAGCAATAAATGCTGGAGAGGGTGTGGAGAAAAGGGAACCCTCTTACACTGTTGGTGGGAATGCAAACTAGTACAGCCACTATGGAGAACAGTGTGGAGATTCCTTAAAAAACTGGGAATAGAACTGCCATATGACCCAGCAATCCCACTGCTGGGCATATACACCGAGGAAACCAGAATTGAAAGAGACGCGTGTACCCCAATGTTCATCGCAGCACTGTTTACAATAGCCAGGACATGGAAGCAACCTAGATGTCCATCAGCAGACGAATGGATAAGGAAGCTGTGGTACATATACACAATGGAATATTACTCAGCCATTAAAAAAAATACATTTGAATCGGTTCTACTGAGATGGATGAAACTGGAGCCCATTATACAGAGTGAAGTAAGCCAGAAAGAAAAACAACAATACAGTATACTAATGCATATATATGGAATTTGAAAGATGGTAATGCTAACCCTATATGCGAGACAGAATAAGAGACACAGATGCATAGAACAATTTTATGGACTCTGAGGGAGAAGGTGAGGGTGGGACGTTCTGGGAGAATAGCATTGAAACATGTATATTATCATATGTGAAACGGAACACCATTCCATGTTCGATGCATGAGACAAGGGCTCAGGGCCGGGGCAATGGGATGACCCAGAGGGATGGGATGGGGAGGGAGGTGGGTGGGGGGTCCAGGAAGGGGAACACATGTAAACCCATGGCTGATTCATGTCAATGTATGGCAAAAACTATTACAATATTGTAAAGTAATTAGCCCCCAACTAAAATAAATAAATTTATTAAAAAAAAAAAATCTTCAGAGGATTCCACAGGGCACTGATGTACTTTCCAAAGTTCTATGTTGTGATGAGATATGGAGAGTTATTTCCCACGTGCCAATTTGTGAACATAAGTGTATGTATGCCTAGGGAGATTTGAAATGCAAGTAGTTGATTTGTACGAAGCCACTGGTTGGATGCAGTGGATGTCCTTAATGTTTGTCCTTAATGTTTTTTATTTTGCTTTTACTGTTTTGGCTGAGCCAGGTGGCATGTGGGATCTAGTTAGTTCCCTCACCAGGGATGGAACTTGTGTCCCCTGCATTGGGAACGTGAAGTGTTAACCACTGGGCCACCAGGGAAGTTTGCAATGGTTCTGTTTCTGTCTCGTCCCTCTTGTCTAAAGGTATAATTCAAGTTCACTGTTGTGAGAGTCTCAGATGCTTTTTCTTTTGGCTGTAATGGTAATGGTTTGATTTCCAGTTGCAGTAATTCCTGTAATGAAATCCACTGGCTATCTCCACAGAATTTTGGCTACTGCTATCATATATGAAGAAGGGGAAAAAAATGGCAGTTTGCTTTCTTTCTCTTTATAGGATTACTTTATGCTATCAGAGTAGACAGGTCATTTTGGTTGAGAAAGCCTGTCTGAATCTCTCTGCTGCCTGTGGCTGCTGTAGAAATTCCCTTCCAAGGCTTTTGGACTCCTTTGACCCCACTGCTGTATTTGCTGTAGCACCTGGTGCTTTCTTGACCTCTTTCAACCCTTTCCTAGAAGAAAGACTCCTGAAGTTTTCCAATGATCTTTCTTGGTTCGTTTTGTTTTACTGTATCTCTTAACTCTGTCCTAATGTTGATCTCCCTGCTTTAGCTTCCCTGTGGCATTTGACACTGCTCATCAGTGTTACTGGGCTTCCAAGGTGGCTCAGTGGTAAAGAATCCTGCCAATACAGGAGATGCAAGAGATGCGGGTTTGATCCCTGGTTCAGGAAGATCCCCTGGAGGAAGGCATGGAAACCCACTCCAGTATTCTTCCCTGGAAAACTCCATGGACAGAGGAGCCTGGCAGGCTGACACCATGGGGTCATAAAGAGTCAGGCACGACTGAGCACATTAGCATTAACTTTTTTGAAATTCTGTTTTGTGAGTTATCCCTTGGGTTCATGATGAAATTCTCTATAGTTAACTGCCTTTGCTTCTGACCCTCATCCTTAGCTTCTCATTCCCTTTTTTACACAACTTTCTTTTCACTAAACTTATCAACTTCTCATGGCCTCTACAATGACTTTTATGTAAATAAAATTAAAGTCGAATATTTTGCTCCAGCCATAACTTTGAGTCCCAAAGTCATGTCTTCTACATACAGAACGTTGCACTGTAAGCCTCATGTCTGCCTCCAACTCCATGTATAAAATTGGACTTATCATTTTCTCTCTTTCGCCCCAGCTCCTTTCCGTAACTGGCATTCTCCAGTCTCCTGGACTGGAAGGCTTGTTGTCATCTTTGACTCCTTATCTTTAATCTCCCTTCTAACCAGTCTGAATGCCTGATTGATTCCTGCTTATAAATGTATTTAGGCATTTCTAAATGTCCCCAGGCCTCTACTGCTTATTCTGTGAGTTAAACTCCCTTTCTTTAGGGGAAATGTAACAGTGATTTCTTAGGAGGCAGAGTGATAGCCATCCAAAGAACATGCCCAAATTAATCTTCCCCAAATGGCCTTTTCAGCTTTTTTTTTTTTTTTCTTTTGTCATTGACCTCATCTCCTTGGTGCTCACACCTCCTGATTTCTCAGCTTGACTTCTGGAGTCTTTATGAAAAGGTCTTTACCATATCTATCCAAGCTTACTTCGTGGAGCTCCCCCTTAGGGATCTCTCCTGTAGGATAGTTTGGTTCTCAGGTGATCCAGTTAAACATCTCGACCTGCATTTCTGTCTCTGCTTAAGGTTTACTTTCTACTGGGATAACCTTCTTCCTGTTGAATATTCATAGTCCACTTGCCTTTCAAGACCCAATTCACTTATCATTTTTCTGTCATGCTGCTGCTGCTGCTGCTAAGTCGCTTCAGTCGTGTCCGACTCTGTGCGACCCCATAGACGGTAGCCCACCAGGCTCTGCTGTCCCTGGGATTCTCCAGGCAAGAACACTGGAGTGGGTTGCCATTTCCTTCTCCAGTGCATGAAAGGGAAAAGTGAAAGTGAAGTTGCTCAGTCGTGTCTAACTCTTTGAGACCCCATGGACTGCAGCCTACCAGGCTCCTCTGTCCATGGGATTTTCCAGGCAAGAGTACTGGAGTGGGGTGCCATTGCCTTCTTTGTTTTCTGTCATGACATCCTTCCTAATCTGTCCCATACTACTCTTACCTTCTGAAACTCCTGTATTTTTTAGTGTTCGTAACGCAGATTCCCAACACTTCAGTGTTACCTGTCTTGCATTGCCATTTATGCATTTTTTGAAAAAAATAATTATTTGTGTGGACATCACAGTTGATGACATTGTATTTGTGCCTGATAATAAAGCAAGTCAGACATTTTGCATTTGGGAACAGTAATATAGTAAGAGTCTGGAAACACACAGAATTCAATGTGAAATAGAAGTAGAACCTAAGTATTAACACCAAATACAGTGCTTTTTCAATTGTTCTGACTTTCAAGGTGCTTTCAGTTATTGTAAAACTTAACACATTTTTTTCTTTACATTTTTCATTGATCATATATGTCAGTATATGTCTGTTATAGAGTAGGTGTCACATGTCTTGTTGGCTGATTGTAGTAAATGCTATAAGTAGTCAAGAAAATGTCCTCTGAATTATAAAATTGTACTTATATTTAGCTTTCTGCACTTAGAAAAGATTGGAAATTGGAGAAAAGGTGAATTATTACTAAACACTGTGTTGATGTGCTCTAATCAACAGCTTTTTAAAAATAAATGATAGAAACTCATGTTTGGAGGCTCTTCTCTCAGTGTTGCTTTTGTAATATTGCTCAGGACTTAAACTGAGAAAATATAATTTTTCTGGTATCTTGGTTAAGAAGAAACAGCACGATGGCTAGATTGAAAAAAGAAAAAAAAAGATCTAGAGTTTTTAAAACATTCTAATAAATTTGATTTTAAAAGTACAAATTTATAAACATTTTTCATATTGTTTTCTAAAAATGTATTTTAATAGATACATATCATCTCTTTCTATATATAAACTATAACATTTATATTTTAATAGATAGTATTATTTTATAACATGTTGTGAGATGCGTTAGCTAAAATCTTACCTAGAAATATTCTCTTATTGAGTTTTGGAGTTAATTTTCCCATATAAGGAATAACAAAAGGGTGAATGGAAGGGAGTTGACTTTTTAAAATTTTTTTTTTTTTTTGTAGATTAAAATAGTATGGTTGTCCAAGTATGAGGGTGAGAAAATGTTCCTACTATTAATCATGCAAATTCTGAGAATTTCTTTCAGACTGATTGTACAAAACTCATACAAAGAAGGAACTGCTTTTACTGCCGTGAATGGTTATGACTGTTGGTTCTCTTAATCTAGAGATTCAATAATGATGCCATTACAAAAGTTGTGTTTTATCCACTTAAGTTTCTTTCAGTTTGACTATCCTCTTTGTAAGGAGGTCAACAATTGGATATTAAATTAGTTATGAAAATAGATACAGGGATGGACAGTTTTTGTGTTCACACGCCATCTCTATTGCATCCTGACTGGTGTAGTTTAGAACTAGCTCCTAATTGTATCTGTGATCTGTATTTCTCCTGCGCTTTGTGGTCTGGGCCTTTGTACCTCCTCTTGAAGGTCTCTGAACTGGTTTCTAACTTCATTCTTTCTCATTCCTTCTTGCCCCAAAACAAATTAGATTTTTCTGAAAGAAATTAGATTTTTCTAGTGAATGTATGGCTTTTTACTTTATCTTTATCTTTCTCAAAAACATGTGTTGACTCACCAGGACCTACTGAAAACCTGTACAGACTCCTGGACTTCTCTACTCAGGACCTCCCAGTCTTTTGAAGTCCTATGAAGAAATGAACCAATGGTTCTGGTTGATGTTGCCTGCCCATAGCTTGTGTTTTTCTGTTTCTGTGTCTTACTCATTATGTTTTTCTCCAAGGATCTGTAAGTAGGAATTGTGCCTTTGGGTCATTTTTACTCCTGATAATCAATTTCTAATGCACTGCCAGCCCTGTAGTGAACCTGGAGAATTAATGAGGGGACAAATGAATTTCAGGTGAAATAGATCATTGTTAGTATGTACCTTTTTATCTCTTACATTTCCACGTGCATAGTAGTATTTTAATAAACTGAATGTAGGAAAAGATGAGAGCAATGGGATTGAACCAAGAGTTGATGGATATTATTATAAATAGATAGTGTGGCAGTGAGGCTGTGCCTGAGTATTAAAGTGTTATATTTTACATGTAATTATATCTTTTCAACTGTATCTTACTCTCATTTGGTATACTTAGTATGTGTTGGGAATTCTGTAACAGCCTTTTCCAAGAGTAAAAACTGCTCAGGCTTCCCAGGTGGCTCAATGGTAAAGAATCTGTCTGCTAATGCAGGAGACATAAGAGATGCAGGTTTGAACCCTGGGTTGGAAAGATTCCTTGGAGTAGTACATGGCAACTAGCTCCAGTATTTTTGCCTAGAGAATCCCATGGATAGAGGAACCTGATGGACTACAGTCCACAGGGTTGCAAGAATCCAACATGGCTTAATAACTGAGCCACACACACACGCAGCAACTGCTCTGACATCCGGCTCTCTAGATTAGTTTTGTCTGACTTTAAATGTCAAAGGATTTATTCAGTATATACTCTTTTGTGTCTTGTATCTTTCACTTGATATTTGTGCCATCTTTCCACATTATTGAATGTAGTTGTAGTTCAGACATTCTTTCTGCTTTATAGTATATCGTTCTATGAATATATCATAATTTATTCATTCTGTTCTTCATGGACATTGGGGGGGTTTCTCGTTATTGACTCTTATGGAGAGTCCTGCTATTAACATTCTTATGAATGTCTTTGGTAAACCTATGTCCACCTTTCTGTTGGGTGGTTTTCAGATCGCTTTGTGACTATTTGTGCTTGTTAGTTCTATCTCTAGAAGTAGCCTAAGTGTCATTTTACAGTATAGTGACTAGGATTTATTTTTTTCTTTCTCATCATAGTGCCTCACAAGCAGAATTCAAGTTTAGAGTTGTTATTCAGGAAATATATGTTAATTAGTCACTTAGAAGTTCTAAAACACATATGCTTGGCTTCTCTAGAAAGTTCTAAAATAATCATAGTTTCCATGCCGGTCTTTAAGTACAAAAGATAGGAAATATCCTTTTAATTAGACATTCCTGTTGAATTAATAACAGCTTATTGGAAATTTTTTCATCTGCCCAGAGCTATTGTTTGTTGTTTTGCAAATAGCGTGAGAAAGAAAGTTAGTTTGTTTCTTATAATGATAAAAGAAAGGACACTAATAAGAAGCTCCAGTTTCTGTGTAGTATTATACCTAAGGGTTTTAAGCTTCAGTGAATTATTTGTAAGGATAGCACTGATAAATGGTATTGGTGGATGTAATTTGTAAATAGTCTTAGAGTACATATTCTCTGTTTTTATGAGTTATGTGTTTAGAGTTTCATCACGTCATTTACTGTAAATAAATTAATGGGAACTAAAATTATAATTTTTTAATTCATATCAACCTGAATTTCTTCATTCATTGCTTATTTGCTATAACATTTGTACTATTTACTTTAAAAATTGCAATGATAAAAGCCATTCAAAATAAGCCAGGTCTGGTTATTTTCAATCCCAACACATTTACCTAAATGCCAATACCATATGGAAAAGTTTGACTCCAATATGCCAGACTTTTTTTTTTCCCTCTTGGACAAAAAATGAGTGACATGGAGATTCAAATTAATGTCAGATGGTTTTGTAGCCTGTGGTTTTTGTTTGTGGTCTTTACCTTTGAAGAATCAGGATATATAAAAAGATTAAAGGATCTTTCCAACTATCCAGCTTAAAATATATATATTTGCAAGCAAATGCCATGCATTTTCTAACTTGGTATATTCTTGTTCCTTTAATTGCTAAGTATGTTCTTTTTTAATAGTGTGATATCTCTTACATCTTCTCATTTATTTATTCAGCAAACATTTATTGAGCGTTTTCTGTGGGGCAAATAGATGCTACTTTGGATCCTTTCATTTTCATAGACATGGCTCTTTCCTGAGGGAGATCACAGTCTACTGGGAATTCCGGATCTGGAGACAGGTATGCACTGTATAACATCTAGTAGATATTGTAGGGGCTTCCCCAGTGGCTCAGTGGTAAAGGATTCACCTACAGTGCAGGAGACGTAGGTTCAATCCTTGGGTTGGGAGGATCCCCTGGAGGAGGAAATGGCAATTCACTCCAGTGTTCTTGCCTAGAGAATCTCATGGACAGAGGAGTCTGGCGGGCTACAGTCCATAGGGTTGCAAAAGAGTAGGTTGCGACTGAGTGACTAAACAACAAGATGTCATAGAGATGTTAGATATGATTGAATAGAGCAAAGTAGGATCAGAGCAACTCATCCTGCCTAGGGGTTAGGGTCAAGGTTAGGGATAGGGAAGGAAGCTTTAACTGAGACTTCACGGAAGTATAAGAATTCAAACAAAGGAGGAGAAGGAAAGATCTTCTGTGCAAAGGGAGTAGCATAACACATAGATCAGAGGTGAGAAAGGCTTGCATGTTCAGAAAACGGTGGTCAGTTCCATTTGCTTAGAGCTTAATGCACGTTGGAGTGAAGAGGAGAGGGGAGGCATGGGGATAAGGTAGCTTACCATTGAACTTGAAATATGGCAGTAATCTGGGACCTGGTAGTCCTTTGTGAAATTGGCAGGAGTTGGATAAAAGGTAGGCATTTGACCATCAAAGAGAATGGCAGTGTTTCAAAATAGCAAACAAAGAAGAATATGAACCCTGGGGAAGAAAACCCCAGTTTGTTTTCAGAACAATAAGTTGGCCAACCCTGAAGTGGAGATGCTCCAGATGAAATGGGAACACCCTTCAGAGAGATGCCTCCATGGAGTGCTGTGAAGCACTGAGCATGGCTTGCTTTATTTCTTCGTCTCTACTCACTGACCTCGGAGACGGCAGTGGCACCCCACTCCAGTACTCTTGCCTGGAAAATCCCATGGACGGAGGAGCCTGGTAGGCTACAGTCCATGGGGTCGCACAGAGTCGGACACGACTGAAGCGACTTAGCAGCAGCAGCAGCAGCACTCGCTGACCTGGATGAAGTCACAGAGGGCAACTGGGAAAAAGATATTAGGTGTTTTAAACTAATGCCTGAAAAAAGGGGAGAGAGACTGTTATGGAAGTAAATACCATCTTAGCAGGAAGACCTGGATACATTTTGGGGTGAAAGTGTCTCTCTGCCCTTCATCAAGGCATTTCATTACATTCTGGACATCATGTTTTAAGAGATCATTACAGAGAAGAGAATGGCTGGAGGATGGCAGCCAGGGCCCTGAAACATCTGGGAAAGATACTGTAGGCAAATCAGGTAATGAAACGGAGGCTGTGAACCCTTGAATTGAATAAAAGACAAGACAGTTGTTGAAAGCAAGAACTATCCGGAGGGAATTCAACAACCACTGAATGAAATCAGGGAGTTTAAGTTCTATGGTAAGATGATTTTTCTAATGATTTTCATTGTGAGTAAAGAAGTCAACAACATTGAAATAAATGCCTCTAAGATAATGAGCTTCTTGTGGATGGGGAATGTTTGAGTTGTGAATGTGTGCCAACTTGTCAGTGCTGGTATGCGTTGTGGGAATTTCACCTAATGATCTTCAGTGTCCCTAGAAGATGACTGAGAAACGTAAAAGACGACACTCTTAATGTCCTCAACATGTGCATGAACCAGGTGGTCTCAGCTGGGTGCATTTCTGAGCCCCATAGCCAGTGAGCCCAGGGCATGAGGTCAGGCTGTGTGCTGATAGGTTTTTTGGAGGCTGACTGGTAGGAAATGACTTAGTTGCTAAATTGAGATGCAGTCAGTAATAATTGCAGACACTAGGAAATGAGTGTTTGGTAGTGCCTGATGCTCAGCTGGGTACTTTATACTCATTGTCTGACTTAATCATAACAGCAAACTTGAATGGTGGGGTTTTTTAGCCTCCCCTCCTTCGAGTAGAGTTATAGAGGTTAAGTAACTTGAGTTCAACTGTTGCATTTGTAGGGCCTTTCCAGGTGGCACTACTGTGGTAAAGAATCTGCTTGCCAATGCGGGAGACATAAGAGACGTGGGTTTGATCCCTGGGACGAGAAGATTCCCTGGAGGAGGAAATGGCCACCCATTCCAGTATTCTTGCCTGGAGAATCCCATGTACAGAGGAACCTGGCAGGCTACAGTCCATAGGATTGCATAGAGTCAGATGCAACTGAAATGAGTTGGCATGGATGCACACACATGGCGTTTTTAGCTGAGTCATGTTGAGAGTTACTTACTGTCTCTGTGCCTCGGTTCCACCATCTGAAAGTGTGGATAATAATTATGCCTGCCGCATAGGTGTGTTGTGAGGGTCAAATATGTCTGGTACACAGTAGATGCTCAATAAGAGTTTGCTATCGTATTGTAATTTTTATTATGACTTTTAGTGTCCAAGTCTAGATCGTTGTGAAGATTGAGTTAACCCATGTCAGGAGCCTAACACCATGCTGGGCACCTCGTAGTAATACATCTAACTCACCCTGTGGTCAGTCCTGCTCTGGGAAACTGTATCATTGTACCTTGAAGAATTTCTATGTATTCTTCAGAATCCTCAGTAAATACTATGTATTCTTCGGCTCCTTAGTAAAGCCTTTCCATGTCACCTTTTCTATTTTCAGAGCGATCTGATCACTCCGTCTTATGTTCCATGAAAATAAGTTTGTGCAATATAGTTTTAACTCAGGTATTTTTATACATGTATGTGTCTCCTTCTGGGTTATAAGCTCAAGGGGACAAAGATAGATTTATTTGTCATTCATTCCTTAGAAACTAGGATGGTGCAGGGCACACAGTATTCAATAAGTAATTCTTGAACAGCAAAGCACCTTTTGCCATAAAGCAGGGATCAAGATTTTGGACTCAAATCTAGGGCACTCTGCCAACAGATCTTGCTGCTAAGCACGCATAGAGACATAGCCCTGCTAGTGTAACTTGATTAATATATGCTCGATTAAATCGAATTATTACTATGGGTTTTTCATTTACTGAACTCCTTTTGGTAGACATGAATTTCTCTCACTTCCCACGTAGGTATGCCAGCCAGGAGCTGTGGCAATTCAGGGCCAAGGGTCCATTGCTGTTGCCTGGAAGACGTACATGTCTGCGGGTTCAAGCTGTGTTTTAATAAACAGGGGCTTAAACACTCTGTGATGCGAAGTACAGCTGAGTACTCTTTCGAGTGCATGGGCAGATCATGCTGAATGCTTTTCTGGGTCATGTTCATTTCATAAAAAACAGTCAATTCCCAACCTTCCCAGAAGAGGAAATGCTGAAGGTCCCTAAGCTGCAGTGCAGGGCCAGGAGGAAGCCAAGGACCAACTGGAGGAGGGGCCCACTCCCTGTCCTTTCCTTGGCGAGTCACCCAGTCCCACAGGTCCCCATGCAGCTGCTTTCAGGCTAAATTCGTGCCGCTGCTTAAATGCAGAAGGTCTTTTTCTTTTTCCTTTTGTGGCAACCACATCGTTCCCAGTGACCGGAGCAACATGACATAGAAGCAGAAAAAAAGCACCCCAAGTTCTTGCCAGTTGCTAGGCAGAGAAAATGCCTTTGGATATTTGCAGTATGCTTCCCATGTTGATTTCCTAATCATGAACTTGTTTTCCAAGCCAAACACAATAGCATCCTGAACACTCATCAGTGTTTGGTAGATTTTGCTGCCAAACTCATTAACAGATTTTGTTTTAGAGGAATGAGGATAAGGGGATGCTTTGGGTAAAGAAGTAGCTTGGTGGGAGATTTGATTTTTTCTCTATTGAAGAGTTCTTTCTAATTTTTTGACACAATGTGATTGATGTTAATTCTTCTGGCTATGTTTATTTTAATTTCAACACAGGTAGTTTTTAGATTCCTCAAATCTAAAAACTCAAAGGGTAAAAGGTAAAGAATCTAAAGGCTCAAAGGATTAAGAATCTGCCTGCAATGCGAGAGACCCAGGTTCAATCCTTGGGTCAGGAAGATCCCCTGGAGAAGGGAATGCCAACCCACTCCAATATTCTTGCCTGAAGAATCCCATGGACAGAGAAGCCTGGCGAGCTACAGTCCATGGGGTTGCAAAGAGTCAGACACGACTGAGTGCCTAAAACACACACAGTTTTTAGATTATACTTAACCTTGATGCTAATATGTCTGCAAAGGATATTGCCACGTTATCTTTTGAAAAATCTGATGAATTAATGAGAAGTACTTCACTTTGGATCTAAACATCATGATTAAAGCATGCAATGATGTACTTGTGTGCTGATGAAACTTACTTTTCCTTATTGTCAAGGATGGGAAAACAACTATTTGCTCTGGATTCCAGACTTCTCACTGCTAAGCAGGACAGCCTGTGAGTCCTGAAATTGGAGGTTGAAAACCCTGGGAAGCCTGTTGAGTATAGCAGGCTTCAAGGAAAGCAGGAAGGAATGTCTTCCCTGGATGGACAGACACATTTAGAAGGGACAGGAGCAAGGGAGCAGCAGACGGTGGTCTAAGAGGGAGGTCCGGGCTTGGCTGGTCCTGGGGTCAGTCCCTGACCTGTGGGTGTGAAGCTGGTACCTACCAGAAATACCCAAAGGGATATCTCTTTAATTCTGTGCTCAGGACCACGAGGGTTCTAGCAGGGTACGCAACTAAAGGAACACAGCCTCCTGGAGGCTTTCAGGAAGCCTTGTGACTAGGAAGACACATATAGTGGTGGAAACATCTCAGGCCAGCTGTCACTTGGGAGATGGAAGTTCAAAGTTAATCTCACTTGGTTGGTAAAAGAGTATTGAGAGGAAAGTTCATTTTCCTAATACTTCCTTTGACTGGAGACAAGAGAAATGGGAAAATGATTAATGTATTTTTTTCTAGGATCTCTTGGGTCTAATCAGATTATACTAATGAAAACGATTTAAGGTGCAAGGCAGAGCACCGACTGCATTGTGTGAATAAACTTTTAAAAATTCTCACAATAATCCAGTGAGGTAGGCATTTTATTCTCCTCTGCTTATAGGTGGGACATGGGTGCACAGAGAGGTTAGGCAGTTGCCCAGAATCACCCAGCTCTGGGTTTTGAACCATGTCTTGTGACAGAGTCCCTGTTCTTAGCCAGTATGGTCTACTGCCTGGGCGTGCAGGGGTCATAGATCTTATCTGTAATATCTGGATTGGTGTCCAAGCTCTCTGTAACACTTCCATGAGCATTGTTCTCACTGGATTTAAGTCACTGATTTCCAGTTGTGTGACTTCTGTCATCCTGCAGAGGTCTGACTTCCTACTGTACTGGTGCCAGGGACCTTATGAAGTTGTTGGACACAGTGCCAGTAACCTGGGGCTGAGAGAAACGGGGAGATGGGGACCTTCACAGATCCCTGTGACCCTTTTCAGCTCCTGTCAGGGGAATAGAGATACTCTTTCATTGCCACAGTTTAGAGTTCAGTGAAACCACAGTTAAAAAAATCTCCAAATCACTCATTTCTGATGTGTTTAGGTCTCTTTTAACATCAATATTTCCATCTTTCCAGGATGGTGTAAAGGTGGTCAACTCTCCATAAAGGTTAAGCTAGCACATCATTGGCCTGGCAATGCTAACTAAATCAATTCAGAGCCACTATTGGCATTTTAAGGCTTCCCTGGTGGCTCAGATGGTAAAAAATATGCCTGCAATGCAGGAGATGTGGGTTTGATCCCTCAGTTGGGAAGATCTCCTGGAGAAGTGGATGGCTACCCACTCCAGTATTCTGGCCTGGAGAATTCCATGGACAGAGAAGCCTGGTAGGCTACAGTCTATGTGGTCGCAAAGAGTCGACATGACTGAGGGACTAACACTGAATAACTGACTGATTGGCATTTTAAGCTTATTTCTTTTTATTTTCTGTACTGTTGGAGCTCCTTTGGAGTGTTTATCATTCCCCTCCAACCCTTTGTGGTCCTGCCGGGATTCTGGGGTTATCTCTGTGGGTAGAGCTATGTGCATTGGGTACAGAGTTTCCGTTCTCAGATGTGTCCAGAATGAAGTCACAGACTGGCACTGAGAGGCCTCTGCAGTTCCAGGGAGAGATTCAAGTTCCCCTCCTGCCTTGCTCCCCCATTTTCTGGTTTATGTGCTGGACTAAAGGCCTGTCTTCCAACAGATTTGTTAGCTTCTGCCTCTGGGTCTGGCCTCACATGGTTTCCTTTGCCTTTTACCTGACATCCTGCCCGTGGAAGTCCTTCTTGGTCTAGGATGTTCCAACCTCATCTTTTCTAAATGGCTGTCCACAATCCTCTGCATGCAGCTTGTCTCTTCCCCTCACTGTAGGGCTTCCCTGATGGCTCAGAAAGTAAGAGACCTGGGTTCAATCCCTGGGTCAGGAAGATCCCCAGAATAAGGAACTGGAAACCCACTCTAGTATGCTTGCCTGGAGACTTCCATGGACAGAGGAGCCTGGTGGACTGTAGTTCAGTTCAGTTCAGTTCAATCGCTCAGTCGTGTCCAATTCTTTGTAACCCCATGGACTGCAGCATGACAGGCTTCCCTGTCCATCACCAACTCGCAGAACTTGCTCAAACTCATGGCCATCACGTCGGTGATGTTATCCAACCTTCTCATCCTTTGTTGTCCCCTTCTCCTCCTGCCTTCAATCTTTCCCAGCATCAGCATCTTTTCAAATGAGTTGGTTCTTCACATCAGGTGGCCAAAGTACTGGAGTTTCAGCTTCAGCATCAGTCCTTCCAATGAATACTCAGCACTGATCTCCTTTAAGATAGACTGATTGGATCTCCTTGCAGTCCAAGGGACTTTCAAGAGTCTTCTCCAACACCACAGTTCAAAAGCATTAATTCTTCGGCACTCAGCTTTCTTTATAGTCCAACTCTCACATCCATACATGACTACTGGAAAAACCATAGCTTTGACTAGACAGATATTTGTTGGTAAAGTAATGTCTGTATAGTTCATGAGGTTGCAAAGAGTTAGACACGACTGAAGGAGCCTGTCTTCGTCATTAGGGATTCTGAAGAACTGGAAATTGTGTATGTGTGTGTGTACGTGTGTGATCTCACATGGGCGTGCACAGTGTCTCTGCCATCCCCATAAGGGGGATGAATAGCAGCCACCAGAAGATGCTTTTTCTGTTTGAATGACCACCCCTGGCCCTCCCCTTTCACTTTTTGCCTCTTCCCGTAATGGAAACCTCGTCCTGATGCCACGAAAAAGATCTGAACACTTCTGCCTTCTAGTCAGAGAGTTTTGGATCATCTCTCTTATGATTCTTTTAATTTTCAAGATGCTGCAAATCCCACAGCTGCCTAGCATCTGCCTCCATCCTTCTCCTCGGGTCTTCTTTTCCTGCCCACCCCCCACCCCTGCTGTGAGCCCAGGACTAAATTAAGAGCAGGGGGTTGATGGTGGATGAAAGGGGAGGCAGGCTGTGGTCACGGCACTTGTGGTGGCCCTTCTATCATTATTTCAGTTTTGCTGATGGAGGAACTGAAGCTCGTGGTGATGACGGAGTGCAGCTGGGATGTGAAGCCCATTTCTCCACCCAAAGCCCATGTTGTCTTTGCCAGTTCTCCCTGAGTCCCCTGAGCCCTGTCCTGTGCCTGGTGCCAAGGACTCCTCACTCTACTGGGTCCTCGCCTCTGTCCTCTCCAAGAGGCTTGGGGAGCCCCACTGTGTAGAGAGTAAGCCACTCACTGAGGTCCCGCCATGGATGGTGGAGGAGCCCACTATTCAGGCATGCACTGGCTGGCTCTTCCCTCCATCACACTGTCTCCTGACTGCCCCGAAAAGATGGGATGCGTTTCCTGGCTTCTGTATCCCCAGGGTGGCTGCCCACCTGTCATCTCCTAGGCCCCCAGCCTAACTGTAGGTGGTCTCTTACTTGATTAGCTTATCACTTTGTAAGGAAGTTGAAAACTCAGAAGCTACCTGGGATTGTATACATGACAAGTTGTTGTTATTCAGTTGCTCAGTCGTGTCTGACTCTTTGCAACCCCATGGACTGCAGCACACCAGGCTTCCCTGTCCTTCACCATCTCCCGGAGCTTGCTCAAACTCATGTCCATTGAGTTGGTGATGCCATCCAACCATCTCATCCTCTGTTGTTACCTTCTCCTCCTGCCTTCAGTCCTTCCCAGCATCAAGGTCTTTTCTAATGAGTCAGCTCTTCTAATCATGTAGTCAAAGTATTGGAGCTTCAGCTTCAGCATCAGCCCTTCCAATGAATATTCAGGATTGATTTCCTTTGGGATTGACTAGTTTGATCTCCGTGCAGTCCAAGGGACTCTCAAGAGTCTTCTCCAACACCACAGTTTGAAAACATCATTTCTTCAATGCTCAGCCTTCTTTATGGTCCAGCTCTCACATCTGTGCATGACTGTGTCAAGTAGGTGATGATAACTGGCACATTGGAGAGTCTGTGTCCTGTCCAGAGGGCAGAGAAGCCAGCTCCAGTGTTGCTAAGAGCGGGTGTGGCTCCCATGTTCCCAGAATGCCTGCCTTTCCAGAATAAGCTGGAATTCTGGATTTTTATCTGAGTTTTCCAACATTTTAAAACACGGAGCCAGCAAATCAATTGGGTGTGGACCAGACTTCCAGGCAACCATGTTATGACCTCTGCCTGGGGACCTTAGTGCCTGCTACTACATTATGTGGTCTGCCTGCCCTGTAGGCATCTAGATTTGTGACCCTTGATTTGGAAAAAGGAGAGCAAAATTAATAAATGAAACATAGATATGGGAAAAAATATAAGAAAAGAAAGTTAATGTTTGATTAAAAAGATTATGCTGAAATAAGAGGAGCGAGTCTCAGTTTACATTTAAATGTAAGTGGCATTTTAATTTAGTGACTTGGAAGAACACTAGAGAATCTTAAAATATTTTTTCTCCAAATTAAATAGCTATCTGTCTACTAAATTTTATTTAAGAATGATTTTTAAATGTGTTTTTAAAACTTTTAAATGTTGAATATTCTAAGAATTAAAAATTTCCAGATCTGGTTAAATATTAGACTACTGAAATGTTTTTTTAAAAAAATTTTCTCAACATGAAATTACTTGAACGAATAGTGTTTTTATTACTTTGCCATTCTGGATACATTCCTATAGTTTGATAAGTATTTGAACTGTTTAACCAAATTAGCACAGAGCTTAGACTTTATTAGCAATGTCTTAATAATATTGCTCTATATTTCATGCAAGTCTATTAATAATTTTGCCATTTTAAGGTAGCAAACTTATGACTTTACCATAGCAATTCGAAATTATCTTAGTATTAGGTAAAAATAGCTAATTTGTCCTTTTTAAAATTACTTAATGTGGCATTGATATTGCTAAATTCAATCACCTTCTGAAGATTCAAAATGATTACCCGCAAGGCTATGGATGAGGATTCTCTGGTGGTTCAGATGGTAAGGAATCTACTTGCAAGGAGGAGGCTTTGATCCCTTAGTTGGGAAGATCCCCTGGAGAATACCCACTCCAGTGTTCTTGCTTGGAGAATTCCATGGGCTGAGGAGCCTGGTGGGCTACGGGCATGGATTAGCAAAGAGTCGGACACGACTGAGTGACTAACACACACACACACACACACACACACACACACACACACACACACACAAAGCTTTGGAAGTACCCTAAATAGGCATTCAAAATAACCTACATAGGGACACACTTTAAGAAATACCACATTCCATAAACAATTATCTCCATATTTTTCCAAATATGTAACTTGCATACCCAAAATGCAGACATGTTTTCAAAATGAATATTTTCTGCCAGATGAAGCAGTAATTTCTGGGTTTGAAAGCTTCCTGAGTTGCTCATCTGTAGAAGTGTGAATCTCTGCACTGAATCTGAGTATGGTAGAGCTGCTGGGTGGGGCTGGTGCTGCCTGTGCTGTGCATCTGCACTCCCTGGTGGCTCAGTGGTAAAGAATCCTCCTGCAGTGCATTAGCCGCAGGAGATGCAGGTTTGATCCCTGGCCCAGAAGATCCCCTAGAGAATGGCATGGCAAACCACTCCAATATTCTTGTCTGGAGAATCCCATGGACAGAGGAACTTGGTGGGCTACAGTCTATGGGGTCACAAAGAGTCAGACACAACTGAAGTGACTTAGCACGCATGCACACTGTGCATCAGTGGTTCTCAAGCCTGTCTGTGCATTACAATCACCTGGGAAGCTTTTGTAGTAGATCCAGATCCACCCCCAACAGATCTGATTTACTTAGCTTGGGGTAAGGCCTTGGCAATTTTTTTTTTTTTTTAAACATTTCCTCAGATGGTTGTAATGTGTAGCCAGGGATGTGAACTGTCTCCCATCTGGGGAATGTTTAGAAACAAAATGTGTAACAGATATGGTGAGCAAACTGTGGAAGATAGTGGAGGACAGAGGAGCCTGGCATGCTGTAGTCCATGGGGTTGCAAAGAGTTGGACACAACTTAGCGACTGAACAACTGTAACGAAGTCTGACTTGAGTTCATATGCTTAACCTTCATACCAAAGTGTTCAAGTAAAACACTCATGGGGTGAAACAGGGAACAAAAATGAGCAAAGCTGCTGGAGGGTAAACGTCAGGGAGTGGTGAGGACTGGGGCACACATAGGGGCACCAACACTCATCTCTAGACAATTGCTGCCAGACAGTTATGTGGCCCCCAGATGAGTCAAACATCTGATTTTTTAAGAGGTAATCTAAAAATCTTTAATTTTTAACATGAATCTTTCTCAACTTTTAAACATAGCAAGCCTCGATTAAAAATTATACTATCTACACAGTTTTTTATTTTTGCTTAAGGAAAGCACTGGTCAAGGATAGAAGTATTGAAAAGATAGTACAAACAATTTATCAAGCTCTTTGAAATGGGAGCATATAGATGCTTTGGATGAGAGATTGATCTTTCCCATAGACAGGGCCCATATTAACCTAGACTAGCTCTTTGTCTTACTTTCTCCAGAACTGGTATAGACTCATCTTCTGTGAGGCCAAAGCTAAGCTCTATGTGCAGGAATGTCACAGTGGTCTGAAGGTTAAATCAAGGACATCTACTAGTTTCTTTGCCATCTCTGGGTTCAGTAAGGATGAGGATATGGTGATGCCAAAGACACAGGTGTTAAGATATAACCCCCTAACGAACCTAACATCCTGGTTTTGCTCTATTTTTGTGGCTGAATTTCAAATTTCTGTGCTTGTATGTTAATTAGTCTGAGCTGAGAAGTATGACTAATATTTCCTTAGTATTTATTCATTCAGAAAGCATGTAGGCTGAGAAATATTTAAAAGCTTGGAGAAATAGAAGATTCCATAATTTTACGGAACATTGCTTAAACTCTGATTTGATCAGATATTGAGCCTTTAAAAAAAACATTTGCGACTGGTTAAAGATAACCAATTTTTAAAGACAAATTTATCCTTTAATGTTCTAATACAGCATACAGTGGTTTAGGCATTCTTAAAAACAGAGCAGTGTTTTGCAAGAAACATCATTGTTTATGTCATTACAACCATAGGACCTAAATGTTAGCACTTTGGTTTAGAAGCAAAGCTTATTTTCTATAGCCTCTGGTGGCTCAGATGGTAGAGTCGGCCTGCAATGCAGGAGACCCAGGTTTGATCCCTGGGTTGGGAAGATCCCCTAGTGAAGGAAATGGCAACGCACTCCAGTATTCTTGCCTGGAGAATTCCACTGACACTTGGCAGGCTACAGTGCATGGGGTGGCAAAGAGTCAGACATGGCTGAGCCACTACACTTCTATAGCCACAGTTCAGATTCTGTTAGTTTGGGTTATTCATCTGAATATAATAGGAACTGCTTCTAGTTAGAGGACGCAAACTGAGTTCTTTCAGAGAACATAGAGAGTCATGACTGGTGCCTTAGAAAAAGAGGGGCAATGTAATTAGTTATTTTTAAGGAGAAACTTCAGTTGAACGCATTTCAACTAGAAGTTCTGAGGTTATGAAAAATTGCAGTGTTTACCTTCAAAAATAATATCTGAAGATTGTGAACTGTTTATTTCAGAAATTGAAGAACTTGAAACTATCCTTGGCTTATGTTTGTAAACAGATTTCAAAATGTTTTATATTTTTTAATGGTGAGAAAATAATTATTAAACATAATTTTTAAATTATTTCTAGATTTATAAGTATGGATGGATGTTTGATCATCTAAGAGTTCTGTTTGTTTTAAAAACAGTTTCTCAAGTTAATGCTTTGCTTTGGGTATATTTTCTGACCCTATAGCACATGTTATTAGACTGTATCCCTTCTCAATATAACACCATCCATTTAATCAGATGATTGAGGATGAGATGTCTAGTTTGTAGTTATAATTCTAGTTTCTTAGAATAGTATATCTTACAACTACTTTTTGAAATTTTGGAATATTACTTCATTTCAATAGCTATTTATTGAACATTTTCTATATGCTAATCACCATGGAGCTGCCCAAATATAAGATTAAATGCCCAATAAATATTTTGTCCAATAAATTATATTGGCCATTTAATTAAGAAAAATGTAGGTCATAGGATTGAGGAAATCTTTATGGACAAAGTGGGCTTTAATCTATGTCCTGAAGGATGGATTGAGTTTATACAGGTGTGTAGACACAGTTCTCATCATTAATAACACTGATGACTAAAGGAAGGAGTGATTGAAGTCATAGGATGACTTTAGGAAGATAATTGGCTGAGAGATAAATTAAAAAGGAATGATTAAGTTCTGTAGAAATGATGCGTAATAGTTATATGTAACTTTAAACTGATTATTGCTTCTTTGCTGTCAGCTATTCATGGGTGATTTCATTGGTTAAAGCATACGTCTAAAGCAAGCCAGACCAACCATGTTTTCTTCTGTTCCAAGGCATGGACACTCTTACTGTCTAAGAAATGTGTTGCACTGGTCATCAGTGGGTGGGCTGGCTGACCTGAGACTAGAAAAAGCCTGAATTAGCCCAACCCAGGAATCATCTCGTTGGGATAGACTGTAACAAAAATTCAATTATTGGAGTTGTCTTAATGTTGTTACTCAATGTATTATTGTAAGTTTTGTGGTGGAGAAGAGAGGATACTGTTTTACTTTACAGCCTTTTGATGTCAACTAACTGGTTGTTAAAAACCTTGCATGAAATAGCTTCCTGTCCTTGAAGATGATAATAAAGATTATGAATTATTTTCACATAATTACATATTAAGCAATTGTTGGAAAATTTGAATTCAAAAAAGAACACTGATGAAAAGAAAGAGTTATGCCAGACAGATTTAGATTGCCTTTGTTAAGCATCTATTATGTATAAGATCCTGTGTTAAATTCTATGGGAGAATCAGAAACAGATTTCGTCCTAGTCTTCAAGAATTTTCTCAGTAAGTTGCTTTGCTGACTAAACCGTGGGGTCCAGGGAATGATTTAGCCCATCGTTGTGATCTTGAGTATGTGCCAGTCAGTAACATCCAGATATTAAAAGCAAGAACTATGCCTGGAGTTAGATCTGGAAGACATTTTATGCTACAAAGTTCTGTAACATTTAAAAATAATTTGCTATGTGTATAATTCTACCCTAAAGTTAATTTTTAAACATTTTGAGTGGGAAGAATTCTCTTAATCTTTATCCTTTCTTCTCCCATTCTCTCCCTTCCCACAGTTTTCTCTTCCCACCTTTTCTTTTCTTTTAGACTAATTATTGGTGTATTGTTTACATCCACTGCACTCTATACACAATGTTGCATGATAAATGTTTTATGGATAATGCAAGTATAAATTTTAGAGGTATTTTAAAGCCATAGAGTAGAATTTACATGACTTTTCATGGTTAAATTCCTTATGATTACTATAATGTATAGTATTTCTTAAAAGCCTTTTTGATTATTGATTTTAATTTTTTATCTTCACTGATATATATCACAAACAGAATATGATATAAACTCTTGGTTTGAAGATAACTGATGATTGGCAGTTTAGCTTATTTTTAGAGTATCGTTTGTAGTCCTAAATAAAACTAGGTATATGTACTTAAGTAATATTGCAACTTGAAAATAGTTGTCTTTACATAACAGACAAAATTAGTTTGTTTCTACCATTTCATTATCCAAGATACCACACCATGTTGAATTAATTTTTTTTTTCTTGAGAAAACTATATTTATATAGAAAACTTTCAAATATTCAGCATGAGTGAAAAACTTTTATTTGGTGATAGGCTGGATCATCGAAAAAGCAAGAGAGTTCCAGAAAAACATCTATTTCTGCTTTATTGGCTATGCCAAAGCTTTTGACTGTGTGGTTCACAATAAACTGTGGAAAATTCTGAAAGAGATGGGAATACCAGACCATCTGACCTGTCTCTTGAGAAACCTGTCTGCAGGTCAGGAAGCAACAGTTAGAACTGGACATGGAACAACAGACTGGTTCCAAATAGGAAAAGGAGTACGTCAAGGCTGTATATTGTCACCCTGCTTATTTAACTTATATGCAGAGTACATCATGAGAAACGCTGGGCTGGAAGAAACACAAGCTGGAATCAAGATTGCTGGGAGAAATATCAATAACCTCAGATATGCGGATGACAACACCCTTATGGCAGAAAGTGAAGAAGAACTAAAGAGCCTCTTGATGAAGGTGAAAGAGGAGAGTGAAAAAGTTGGCTTAAAGCTCAACGTTCAGAAAACTAAGATCATGGCATCTGGTCCCATCACTCCATGGGAAATAGATGGGGAAACAGTGGAAACAGTGTCAGACTTTATTTTTTTGGGCTCCAAAATCACTGCTGATGGTGACTGCAGCCATGAAATTAAAAGACGCTTACTCCTTGGAAGGAAGGTTATGGCCAACCTAGATAGCATATTTAAAAGCAGAGACATTACTTTGCCAACGGAAGTCCGTCTAGTCAAGGCTATGGTTTTTCCAGTGGTCATGTATGGATGTGAGAGTTGGACGGTGAAGAAAGCTGAGCACCGAAGAATTGATGCTTTTGAACTGTGGTGTTGGAGAAGACTCTTGAGAGTCCCTTGGACTGCAAGGAGATCCAATCAATCCATCCTAAAAGAGATCAATCCTGGGTGTTCATTGGAAGGTCTGATGTTGAAGCTGAAACTCCAATACTTTGGCCACCTCATGCGAAGAGTTGACTCATTGGAAAAGACCCTAATGCTGGGTAGGATGGGGGGTGGGAGGGGAAGGGGACAACAGAGGATGAGGTGGTTGGATGGCATCACCGACTCGATGGACATGGGTTTGGGTAGACTCCGGGAGTTGGTGATGGACAGAGAGGCCTGGTGTGCTGCAATTCATGGGGTCGCAAAGAGTCGGACACGACTGAGTGACTGAACTGAACTGAAGTATTTACTTCATCAGTTATAACTTAAAGTACACCTTAATGGATAATATTTATGAAAAAATTGTGGTCATTTGTGTTTATAGCACATAGTGAGAACACAATTTGTTTGTATATTCACTTCTTGATAGACAGTTATGTTGTTTCCAGTTTTTAACTAATATGAATAAAGTGGCCATGAATGTTTGAATATGAATCGTTGGGTCGACATAATGTTTCCATTTTGGAGGGTTAAATTCCATGTGGTGGGATTGCTGGGTCATCCAAAAAATATATTTTTAACTCTATAAGGAACTTTTTCAGAGTGGCTGTGCTTACTAGTTTGCATACTCATGAGGAAGGCATGAACCTTCCAGCTTCACGTACTTGCAGCACTTGGGATTGTCAGATTGTCAGTCTTTTTACTTTTAGTTCATAGTATGTTTAGTTAGTGGTATCTTATTCTCATTTTAAGTTTCATTTTCCTGATATTAAATGATCTGAAGTACCTTTTCATGTGCTGTTGACATTTTCATATCTTTTTTGTGTGTTCATGTTTTTACCCATTAAGAAAGAACTGAGTAAGGTTTCTGTCTTTATTATTGGTTTGATGGTATTTTTAATATATTCTACTTAAGTGTCTCATGTCAGGCATATGTGTTACAGAATTTTTTTCCTACTCGGTAGCTTGACTATTAATTTTGTTAATTAATGGGGTTTTGATGGGCACAAAAGCTTTTAATCATGATAAATTGGAGTGGGTAGCCTATCCCTTCTCCAGCAGATCTTCCTGACCCAGGAATCAAACTGGGGTCTCCTGCATTGCCGGCAGATTCTTTACCAACTATCAGGGAAGTTATCAGAATTATATAATTATTTACCAACTATCAGGAAGAGCTATCAGCGAAGCTTAAAATAATTAGTACTACATTTTTTTTTTTTTTTGTCCTAGGACATTTGGTGATTCTAAGATGATGATGTGTTTTTCTGTTTTTTATTTTTCTGCAAGTTCTATGTTTTTTATATGCTTAGGTCTGTGATAAAACTATGATTAACTTTTATGTAAAGAATGAATTGAGATTTTTTAATTTTTTCCAAGTGGATATACAGTTCTTCTGGAAACATCTGTTAAATGACATTTCTTTCTCCATTGAATCCAGTTGTCATATTAGTGAAAAATCAATTAAACTTTGTATTTGAGGTTATGTTTCTACTCTCTATTCTGTTCCATAGATTTATCTGTCTATCCTATGCCCATGGTGCCTTATCTTAATTGCATTAACTTTAGAGTCCATCTTGAAATCAGGGAATATATGTTTTTTATCTGTTTTTTTTTCAAGATTATTTTGGCCATTTCAAGTCTTTTGCATTTCCATATGAAAATTCAGAAATAGCTTGTCAATTTCTTCAAAAGAATCTAGTGATATTTTGATTGAGCCTGTGATAAATCCATGATCAACTTTAGAAGAACTGATATCTTGAAAGTATTGAAACTTCCAGTCCATAAACATAGTATAGATCTTTCACTTCTTTACTTAGATTATAATTAATTTTCTGATTATATGATGCTATTGCAAATGACATTATTATTTTTAGCTTTTTGTTGATGGTATTTTTGAAAGTTTTACCTTCTCTATGTTTGTTCACTACTGGCTCCGAATGTTCTGAATATGGAAGCAGGATGTAGTCTCCTGTGGGGCTTGGGATTGAAGCACTGATGAGGATCAGAGATCTCTTCACAGTTTACAACCTAGTTGCCTGCTCTCCAAACAACACCTTGTGTTCCTGGGGAGTTTTCTTAATACCTCAGTGCCACACCTGGCTTTCTGCATCTCAGGAGTTCTCTTTTCCTCTTGCTGCCCTGAGCCCAGCATTCAGAGAGCTGCTATTAAGTGTGCATCAGGGCCATGGAATGATTCTTCTCAGTACTCTCCAGTCGTCAGCTTTTGGTGGGTCCCTGCCTTGCACTGTATGCCCCATTGGGGATCTTTCTCAGATTTCTTGCTCTGGCTTCCAAGCTTCAGCACACTAGCCTTCCACACACTTCATCTTTTGGTGAAGGCTTACGGGAAAGAGTTGGCTTATGAATGTGAATTTGGCTGGTGTCTGGGACTTCTTTAAAAGTTTAGCCGATTTCTCTGTACTCTGATCTATAGCAGATTCTTATTCCTTCTAATGCTCCTCCAGTAGACGTCTTTTCATGCTTATGGAATTTCTCACTATCTGGAAGTCATTTCATTTTGATTTTTTTTTTTGCATCATCAGTTCTCTGAAAAATTATGATTTTGTAGCTTATCTACCTTGTTCTCCTTGTTAGGGTGGAAGCAGTGGTCTCTTGTAACTTTCTATATCCCAAGTGAAACACAGAGTTCTGCACAAAGTTTTTAAAATAGTCACTTAAGATGCATGGGGAAGACACTCATCATCTTAATATGATTGACTCAATGGCTCTTCATCCTAGTAAAAGTGTTCAAACGCATTTTATATATGAGCTTATTGGTAATAGGTCAGCTTATTGGTAATATGTTCATAATGTTTGAACACAGGAAATTCAGACAATATTCTTAGATAGATCTTTACATTATCTACATCCATTCTATTTATTTTTTAAATGGATATTTTTGGGAGCAGCATTTCCTAAAAATGTACTGCAAAATGTGTGTGGTACTTTTGAATTTTAAGGAATTTGGAAAATTTTAAAGGATTTGGAAAATCATTGAATAGGATCACCGATTCAAGGGACTTGAGTTTGCACAAACTCTGGGAGATAGTGAAGGACAGGGAAACCTGGCATATTGCAATCCATGGGGTCGCAAAGAGTCAAATATGAGTTAGCAACTGAACAACAATAACAAAATGTCATGAATGCATTTAAACTCATAATGCTTATTTCATGATGGAACACAGTTTGTTGAACCACTATTTTGAGAAAGTGGTAAATGTTATAGTTTGATAACTGGTTACATATAGTTATCTGACTGTTTCAAGTTAGGAATTTTAGATCTCTGATAGTTTAGGGAAAACAGACTAGTTGAGGAACTCACATTGTACCAAGAAGAACAAAGGTCAGTTTTCATTCCAGTCCCAAAGAAAGGCGATGCCAAAGAATGCTCAAGCTACCACACAATTGCACTCATCTCACACGCTAGTAAAGTAGTGCTCAAAATTCTCCAAGCCAGGCTTCGAGAGTACATGAACTATGAACTTCCGGATGTTCAAGCTGGATTTAGAAAAGGCAGAGGAATCAGAGATCAAATTGCCAACATCCCTTGGATCATTGAAAAAGCGAGAGTTCCAGAAAAACATCTACTTCTGCTTTATTGTCTATGCCAAAGCCATTGACTGTGTGGATCACAACAAACTGTGGAAAATTCTTAAAGAGATGGAAATACCGGACCACCTGTCCTGCTTCTTGAGAAGTCTGTATGCAGGTCAGGAAGCAAGAGTTAGAACTGGACATGGAACAACAGACTGGTTCCAAATTGGTAAAGGAGTACGTCAAGGCTATATATTGTCACCCTGCTTATTTAACTTGTATGCAGAGTACATCATGAGAAACACTGGGCTGGATGAAGCACAAGCTGGAATCAAGATTGCCAGGAGAAATATCAATAACCTCAGGTACACAGATGACACCACCTTTATGGCAGAAAGTGAAGAAGAACTAAAGAGCCTCTTGATGAAAGTGAAAGAGGAGAGTGAAAAACTTGGCTTAAAGCTCAACATCCAGAAAACTAAGATCATGGCATCTGGTCCCATCACTTCATGGCAAACAGATCGGGAAACAGTGGAAACAGTGACAGACTTTATTTTTTTGGGCTCCAAAATCACTGCAGATGGTGACTGCACCCAGGAAATTAAAAGACGCTTACTCCTTAGAAGAAAAGTTATGACCAACCTCGACAGCCTATTAAAAAGCAGAGACATAACTTTGCCAACAAAGGTGCATCTAGTCAAAGCTATGGTTTTTCCAGTAGTCATGTATGTATGTGAGAGTTGGACTATAAAGAAAGCTGAGTGCTGAAAAATTGATGCTTTTGAACTGTGGTGTTGGAGAAGACTCGAGAGTCCCTTGGACTGCAAGGAGATCTAACCAGTCAATCCTAAAGGAAATCAATCCTGAATATTCATTGGAAAGACTGATACTGAAGCTGAAACTCCAATACTTTGGCCACCTGATTCAAAGAACTGACTCATTTGAAAAGATGCTGATGCTGGGAAAGATTGAAGGCAAGAGGAAAAGGGGATGACAGAAGATGAGGTGGTTGGATGGCATCACTGACTCAATGGACACGTGTTTGAGTAAACTCTGGGAGTTGGTGATGGACAGGTAGGCCTAGCGTGCTGCAGTCCATGGGGTCACAAAGAGTCGGACTGGACTGAGCGACTGAACTGAATTTAAGAACAGCTAGCTCTCTGGAGAGTGGGTAGTTAGTTATTATCATTATCAACCTCATCAGCTTCAAAGGAGATTTTTATGCCACTTTTAATTCATTAGTACATTAATTTGAAAAGATTTCTGAAGACTCTTTCAAGGAGATTGGGATTTATCCTAACTATATCCTAAACCCTTATAAGCCCCTATATTCCTCTAAGTAGTAGTTTCTTAATACAGTAGTTTCTGATTAAAGCAAGGTGACCCTTTAAGTATCTAAATTCCCCAAATGGCACAAGATCATTCAGATGGGACACTTTTCCTAGGGGAAACCAGTGAGGAGTATGTCACCAGGAAGATCTTAGCCTGCCCCTTGAAACAGCTGGAACTTGTTAACTGAAAATAGGTACTCATTGCATTGTGTTCTTTAATGTGGTCTTCGTAACTTACTTGCTGTAATTAGGATAAGAAGAAAGAATTTCTGAAGAATTTTCTCCTTTAAGCAATATTCTGTTACAGAAATATCAGGTTGCTCAAATTCTGTGATTTTTATTCAATTAGGGAATAATCCAGTACAATCGAAGTCAAGTAGCTTTGAACAGAAGAGACTTATTCAATTTCTTTGCTAAAAGATATGAAAACAGTGACATCCTTTCCAAGGCAGGCATAGAAATTTTGGAAATAAAATTTAGAAACTGATTATAGTTTGATTTTCTTTCAGACTCCACATGAGGTCTCCTGACCTGGCTGTTGTCACTTACCTGTGGGGAAGTGTGAGTCTAGCCATCCAGTGAGCTGAGTGCAGTAGGGACTGAATCCTTGATTTCATAGCTGTTCAACCTTTGAGAAGTTACTTAAACTTTGGGACTCAGTTTCTCCAATGCTGAAATGGAGCCAAGATTACACCCAACTCTACAGGATTAGTGAAGCATTAATGAGATAATTTGCATAGGGCTTCACATCTAGCATGTGCTTGCTTAGTCATGTTGGACTCTTTGTGACCTCATGGACTATAGCCCACAAGGCTCCTCTGTCTGTGGAATTTTTCAGGCAAGAATATTGGATTGGGTTGCCATTTCTTCTTCCATAGGACTTCACATCACACTGAAAATAAAATGCCAAGTCCTCACTGTGACTCCCACATTCTTCATGGTCCACTTCAGCCATTCTATTCTTTGAGTCCACATGCCCCAGCTTCATCTGCATCAGCTGTTGCTTTGGCCTACTTTCTTCCCAGATATTTCCATGCCTCCTTTTTTCAGCTCCTTATGGTCTCTCCTCAAATGACACCTCTCCAGAGGATTCTTTCCTGGGTCTTAGGTCCTCATTCTTCCCATTAGACAATTTTACTTTTCTTCATTGTACTCACTACCACCTGAAATTAAGTTGTGTATTTGGTGGTTTATCTTGACATATCTAGTCCCTGGAGTGCATACTCCTAAGGGAAGGGAATTGGCCTTGTTCTTGTTATCTACCTAGTAGGTAGGGCAGAGCCTGATGCTGGGTGGATATACTATGCTTGTCACATCCTAGTGAGGGTATTGTTCCTTTTTGTCCAGAAAGAAGAGGTAAAATTGTCCAGATCCTTCAGAACATATGCATCCCAATGGACTGCCCACTCCCAGTAGATTTTTAGGATACATTGCTGAAAATGAAATTTTGAAATGCAATTCCTGCCATTATTTTTTGATCAAAGTATCAAAGAATACTTACTTTATACAGTAAGTCCCCTACATACAAACGAGTTCTGTTCTGAGAGTGCATTCTTAAGTCCAATTTGTTCGTAAGTCCAACAAAGTTAGCCTAGGTACCTAAAAAACACAGTCAACTGTGGTATTGTACTTTCATAGGTTTATAATATGTTTTACACAAATAATACATAACAAACTCAAAAATAAGGAAAACATTTTTATTCTTACAATACAGTACCTTGAAAAGTAGTCCAGTACAACAGCTGACCCAGAGGGTCTGGCATCAAGTGAACAGGAAAGGAGAGTTACTGACTGAAGGAGAGAGAGGAGGTGGGAGATGGTAGAGTTGAAGGATCTTCAGCCACGGGAGATGGAAGGCAAGCTGCAATTTCACACATGCCTGACGCTGATGAAACACACATTCTCATCTTTGAAAGTTCACAACTTGAAGGTTTGTAAGTAGGGAAGTAGTTCACGGGGAGGAAGCATTTCATTTGAGGCTTGCTTGTCCTTTAAGCCTTGTGTTCCTTGCCTCTCTAGTGCCTCCGAAGTAGTTCTGACCAAAGAGGATACCTGCCCATCCCTGGAGGCAGGGTCTCCAATTAGTTTTTCTGTCCCAAATCGAGTATCCTAGGATGAGCTAGAATACAATTTCCCCAGGTCAATAATCTGTCTCAGCAGTGGACATCTAGACTATAAAATTGAATTTGACCTCATTTTCTGGTTTTTATCCCAGTTTTGTTTCAGGTCTGGAGCCTGACACTAAAGTCCACTGCATTTGGAAGAGGTCATGACAACAGTAGTTATTCCCTGTTAAATGCCAGTCTCCTTCCTTTATACCTTTCCTCACTCCATTTCAAGCAGCATCTCTCAGGGTCACTTTTGGACCAGTGACTGTGTGCCATATACTCCTGTGTCCTTGGAGTCTTCACTAATGCCTGAAGTCTATTTGCTGAGGTGCTTACATCTTCCACAAACACTCCCAACATTGGGCTTCTTTCAGATTAGGTGTCAGTTTATCATTCAGTTTATCCTTTACATGTTATTTGAACTTTCAGGCTCCAATCCCTACAAATAATTGCTCTAAACCATGTTAGTTATCCACACCCCGCTTTGGAATAGTTTCCTTTCCATTGTCAAAAGGCTACTTCTTGAGGACCTAAGATGATTTAAGTCATCTGAAACAGAGAAACTATTGATATTAGCAGATATTTATCATTTTGCAGTAGTTGAGCTAATTTTCTGCATCTTTGTGGGTATATAACAAAAATCTCAGTGGTAAAGAATCCACTTGCCAAGCAAGAGACACAAAAGATGTCCATTCGATCCCTCAGTCGGGAAAATTCTCTGGAGAAGGAAATGGCAACCTACTCCAGAATTCTTCCCTGAAAGATTCCATGGACAGAGGCGCCTGTCAGGCTACAGTCCATGGGGTGGCAAAGAGTTGGACAGGACTTAGCAACTAAACCACAACAGCAGCAACAAAACTCAAAGATAAAGTTTGAACAGACATTATCTTTTTCTTTGTTGTTTTATATGTCCCAGGTCAGAGAAAGATGCCTAAAATATTTTTTTAGTTATCATAGTCTTCTTTTTTTCTTGAAAGTAAAGTTTTCTTTACCTCCACCCAACTTGCCTCATGAATATTCAGTTGTTGCCAGAGCTGTAAACCAGTAACTATGGAAATGAACTTATGATAATATTTTTCTGTTCCCATTTTCCTCATTAAGTATGTAGGAGTATTTATGATATTTCACATTTTGTTTTCTTCTTAGTTTTTGAAATATAATGGGATTATTGATAATAAATGTTACCACAGGTTTTACGTTGAGTTTATTTTACTCCTGTTTCTTGAATGTTTTAAGTAAATGCTTTCAGAAGTTTGCCTTCTTGTGGATTAATATAATTTTTATAAAGAAAATTATGAATAAAAATTATGAATGGCTTAAAAATTATTTTTAAAATTTTACATATTTATATATACACAATACCCATTTCTCTTATTAATGCATTGATTAAAAATGCTTCTTTCTAAAGATCTTACTTCAGAGATTAAGTAAGCTGTTATTAAGAAAATATTAATACTATGGCTGATTCATGTTGATGTTTGACAGAAACCAGCACAATACTGTAAAGCAATTATCCTGCAATTGAAAATAAATAAATTTAAAACAAAAAAAAGAAAAAATATTAATAGCATCTAGCAAGTGCATTTGGTGATAGAAAACAAAATGGAAAAATAGTAATAATGGCAAACAGTTATGTATTGGTCATTGATGTGCCAGTTGCTTTACGTATATTATTTGATCTTCACAACAAGTCTGGAAGAGTAGATGCCATATTACCCTCTTTTTACAAATATGAAGGCAGCCTCAGGAGGGTGAAGGTACTTTTGAGATGTCATGCATCTAGTCAATAACAGAGTTGGGATTTGAACCCAGGCAGACTGGCTCCATAATTCAAGCTCTTGGCCACATTACATTCTTATTTTCTCTTATATTTTGGCAAAATCTATAAATCGCACTGTGCATTGTCCCCACACGTGTGCATTCTTTCTCCATTGATTTAAAGTACCATCTGTACTTTAAACATGGAATTTCCTCCTACTTGTAGTGTTTTGTAGATTCTATTCTGTTCTATTTATCTATATTAATCCAACACTAACCATTTTCATTGCTATACATTAATTCCTCTTAGGAATAGAGTTGAAGTAAAGGGTAAAAAGGAAAGGAGACAAAACCAGAGTAGTGAATTTTCTGTGAATATTGGGGCATGAGAAAAGGAGAGAAAGGAAAATGATACCTGAGAAGTGTAATAGGAAGTTGGAAGACAAGTCAGATGTGTTTTCAGGATAAGAGCAGGCAATTTTAGGAGTCAGTCTTAAAGAAAAGGTAAAGTAGATATACAAATTTCTCAATAAAAATATTCTTTGAAGCAAATATTTATCATGAAGAGAATTAAGAAAAAAAATTTTTTTGTGCCTCCTGGGGTTGCACAGTGAACTGGATCCAAGTGTGAGAAAAAAGAGGGGGATGGGCACCAAGCAGAGATGGAGCTTCAGGTTGGGATCCTCATTCATTTCTCTGGATTGTTTTCCAGCGTTAAATACATTTCCTCCCCCCACTGCTTACATTTCCTTTTCATGGGAATTGAATTCTCTGTTAACGACTTAAACAGGAATAGTGTTCTGCACTTTAAATTCGGGAAATGACCAGTTTCCTGTGCCAGAGAAAAATGTGTGCTTGAGAATATTATCTATATAATGTGCTTTGTACTTCCCGCTTAGCCTTTGCTTTCATTGTGTTGTGTTTTTTGAGTTATCTGATACCGATGTAAATTCCTGGGCAGCACATTGTGAAGTATTGTATTGGAGCCACAATAGTCTACTGGCATCCATGAATAAATATTTGTTTAATAATAAAAATAAGGCATTTTAGCAGACATCTTATTAAGGAAAAATTTCACAAGTATGTTCATGTATCATCAAGTGCCTTTTAGAAACTGGTTTTGTCCCGTGTTGATCACCAGCTGACACCATGAAGCATGCTTTTACCTGAAATGCCACCCCAAATTATTGGATACTCGAAACATCTTTATTTTTTGTTATAAATCTGTGTGTATTGAAAGGCTCATTATTTTCATCTGACTTTAAGCTCTCTTACAAATATTGAAGTGAAGTGAAGTGAAAGTTGCTCAGTCGTGTCTGACTCTTTGCGATCCCATGGATTATACAGTCCATCGAATTCTTCAGGCCAGAATACTGGAGTGGGTAGTCTTTCCCTTATCTAGGGGATCTTCCCAACCCAGGGATCGAACCCAGGTCATTGCGGGTGGATTCTTTACTAACTGAGTCACCAGGGAAGCCCAGGAATACTGGAATGGGTAGCCTATCCCTTCTCCAGTGGAACTTCCTGACCCAGGAATCAAACCGTGGTCTCTTGCATTGCAGGCGGATTCTTTACCAGCTGAGCTACCAGGGAAGTCCATTTATGACTTATGAATTATGAAGGAATAGATTTTAATTTAAATTTTGTAACCTAGCCTAATATATTATCTTTATCTTTGTTTAATACTTCCATTGGTGCTATAAAGGATAAATCACATCTAGAAAAGCTTCAGTTCAGTTCAGTTCAGTTCAGTCACTCAGTTGTATCCGACTCTTTGCGACCCCAGCAAATGCAAAAAAGCAAAATGGCTGTCTGAGGAGGCCTTACAGATAACTGGGAAGAGAAGAGAAGCGAAAAGCAAAGGAGAAAAGGAAAGATATTCCCATCTGAATGCAGAATTCCAAAGAATAGCAAGGAGAGATAAGAAAGCCTTCCTCAGCGATCAATGCAAAGAAATAGAGGAAAACAACAGATTGGGAAAGACTAGAGATCTCTTCAAGAAAATTAGAGATACCAAAGGAATATTTCATGCAAAGAGAGGCTCGATAAAGGACAGAAATGGTATGGACCTAACCGAAGTAGAAGATATTAAGAAGAGGTGGCAAGAATACACAGAAGAACTCTACAAAAAAGATCTTCACGACCCAGATAATCACGATGGTGTGATCACTCACCTAGAGCCAGACATCCTGGAATGTGAAGTCAAGTGGGCCTTAGAAAGCATCACTACGAACAAAGCTAGTGGAGGTGATGGAATTCCAGTTTAGTTATTTCAAATCCTGAAAGATGATGCTGTGAAAGTGCTGCACTCGATATGCCAGCAAATCTGGAAAACTCAGCAGTGGCTACAGGACTGGAAAAGGTCAGCTTTCGTTCCAATCCCAAAGAAAGGCAATGCCAAAGAATGCTCAAACTACCGCACAATTGCACTCATCTCACATGCTAGTAAAGTAATGCTCAAAATTCTCCAAGCCATGCTTCAGCAATATGTGAACCGTGAACTTCCAGATGTTCAAGCTGGTTTTAGAAAAGTCAGAGGAACCAGAGATCAAATTGCCAACATCTGCTGGATCATTGAAAAAGCAAGAGAGTTCCAGAAAAACATCTATTTCTGCTTTATTGACTAGCTTAGGCAACGTCAAAAATATTAGTCTTCTTTTCTATATCTGACTTTTTCTTTCTTTTAAATTTTATATCAGAGTATAGCCGATTAACAATGTTGTTATAATTTCAGGTGGACAGAAAAGGTACTCAGCCATACATATACATGTATCCATTCTCCCCCAAACTTCTCTCCTGTTCAGGCTGCCACATAACATTGAGTAGAGTTCCCTGTGCTATACAATAGGACCTTGTTGTATACCTGATTTTTCTGAAGGTAGTTGCAGATTGCTTGACAGCTTACTTCTTCAGTCTTTGTGATTCTTGTCTGCACCCAGATTGAGTAGCAGCTCCTGGAAGTCAAAGCTGTGGTCTAGCCATGCTTCTTATACATTGTTCAGTTTTTATGAACACTGTTCTAAGTCCTCTCAAGGATTATGGGGATCAGCTCTAGTCTATATTAACACCTTATAGTTTAATCTTGAATTGATTTTTTTCTACCTTCTTCTGTTTGTTAATCTTTAAATTTCTGGAGTGTTTGGAAAATGTGAATAGAGAGATTGACATGAACCACATTTGAGGGCCAACCTGAGTAGAAAAGATCCAGTATAATTTGACAGTATGGAATATATGTGTGTGTGTGTATATATATATATAATTATATATTATATATAATTATATATTAAATATAAATATATAACATAAATATATTATATAATATATTTATATACTTATATAAATATATAATTATATATAATATATAATTATATATAAATAATTCCCATGTATATATATAATTCCCCCTGACAAGTTCTATGAGTTATTTATTTTAGAGTCAAGGAATTCTTCCCAAGTTAACGTTGGTTGGATTGGTTCACTGTTAATAGAGGAGCAGAGAGGGCTGGTAGGGGCATTATCCTTTAGTTCTGTTCTCTCTGTTATTACTTAAAACACTAGTAGAAGATCAATACAGATGAAATTATTCCACAAAACAGAAATAGACATAGAAAATAAACTTATGGTTACCAAAAGGGGGAGGGGTAGGAGGGATAAATTAGAAATTTGGGATTAACAGGCACATATTGCTACATATAAAATAGATAAACAACAAGGACCTACTGCATAGCACAAGGAACTGTATTCAATATCTTGTAATAACCTCTAGTGGAAAAGAATCTGAAATATAAACATAATATATGTGTATGTATAACTGAATCACTTTGCTATGTACCTGAATGAGTGTAAATCAATTATGCATGCCCGCTGAGCTGCTTGAGTCCTATCTGACTCTTTCCGACCCCATAGACAATACCCTGCTAGGCTACTCTGTCCATGGGATTCTCTAGGCAAGGATACTGGAGTGGGTTGCCATGCCCTCCTCCAGGGGATCTTCCCGACCCAGGGATCGAACTCACGTGTCTTATGTCTCCTGTGTTGGCAGGCGGGTTCTTTACCACTGGCGCCACCAGGGAAACCCAAGTCAATTATACTTCAATAAAAAACAAACTGAAAACAAAAACATGGTAAAAGTAAGAGAACTGTGGCTGTTGTAGCGTTCATAGCAGAAATGCTGGCTAACAATTATTTGGTCCTGTGAATTCTCATCTCCCTGGAAGATAGATATTATTATTATTAACCTGATTTATTGAGTGAGACTTAGAAACTGAGACTTAGAGTCTTTGGCTTCATAAATGCTAACCTTAGGGCTGAATTCTACCCCTGGGAGACATCTGTATAGGTGTATGGGTAGCTGTTTGTAGCTGTGTGGGGGAAGGATATGAGGGTAATTTTGCAGGGTTTCAAAGCAGCTGGCTATAAATGTTGTTACTGTTGTTTAGTTGCTAAGTCATGTGCCCCCTCTTTTGTAACCCTGTTTACTAGAGCCTACCAGCCTCCTCTGTCCATGGATTTCCCAGATAAGAATACTGGAGTGGGTTGCCATTTCCTTCTCCTGGGGATCTTCCCCACCCAGGGATCTTTACCACTGAGCCACCTAGAAAGCATTGGGTGTTTCTTAGTCTTATTTACTTTATTTAGCTGATTTCTCCTTAAAATGTAGTATATCCCTGACTATTCTGGAGACATCAATCACCCCAAACAATATAAGCAACACAAGATCATTATGAATTAGTGATAATGAGAATGTCTAAGCCAAGAAGTGTTTATTGCCAAAAAGGGTCACTATATTAAAAAAATTTTAATAGTTTAAAATAAAGGAATTAGAGTTTTTTTTAGTCTTTGAGAAAACCAGCTGTAGACATGGTTTGCAGAGTCATAGAAAATATCACTTCAGAGAATTAACATCTAACTTTATTGTGAATTCTTTGGAAAACTAGATGTTAAGTAAATAGGCACCAGTTTTCTCAGTTTTTTTCATTTAAGGCTTTTAGAGCTCTCTTGTCTTGGGAGTTCATTTTCAGTCAGATACTTTAAGATCAAATGCTATTTTAAAACTTAGAACTCGGAAATGATGAGTATTAAAAAATTTATCAGTGGGAGAAGGTGAGGGTGGGATGGTTTGAGAGAAGAGCATTGAAACATGTACATTGCCATATGTGAAATAGATGACCATGCAAGTTCCATGCATGAAGCAGGGCACCAAAGCCAGTGCTCTGTGACAATGCAGAGGAATGGAGGGCGGAGGGAGTAGGGAAGGGGTTCAGGATGGGGGAGGAACACATGTATACCTGAGGCCGATTCATGATGATGTTTGGCAAAAATCACCACAATATTTTAAAGTAATTATTCTCCAATTGAAATAAATTAATTAAAAAATAAAATTTAAAAAAGAAGTTAAATATAACCAATCAAAAATATTTATTGAATTTCCTTAATTTAAAAATTAAAAATTCAAGTGCATGAGTAAGCATATTATGAATATCTAATTACAGATTTTCTGGAAGCATACAACAACAACAAAGTTTAATTACGAGCTACTAAAAAGTCATGTATTATTTATGTGGATCTTATGGCAAGGATACAAATATTGTGTGATATTTTTAGAAGTAAATGTGCAGACATTTATTCTGCTAAAAAACAAAAAAATATATCAGATCCAAAAGGGCTGTGGCAGAGCCTCGAGATCATGGACTGGAAACTGAAATGGCTATGGAGATTTCTAAGTCACAAACGTGAATGAAATGGATTTTTTGTGTAAAAATGGTAACAACATTGGGCTTCCCAGGGGCACTAGTGGTAAAGAACCCGCCTGCCAATGCAGGAGATGCAAGAGACATGGGTTCAATCCCTGGGTCAGGAAGATCCCCTGGAGGAGGGCATGGTGACTCACTACAGTATTCTTGCCTGGAGAATCCCATTTTCAGAGGAACCTGGTGGGCTACAGTCCGTGGGGTCGCAAAGAGTCCAACAGGACCGAAGGGACTTAGCACACACAGCAAGGACAGAAAGAATAGTGGTGACTGAAGCAAATGAAAACTTGTGTCTGCCTTTGTTCCAGCCCATTGCAACCGTTCAGGAATGTGAACCTTATGTTGATTTTTCCTTTGTGTTTGAAGAGAGACTGTAGTTACTTTTATGTGAATACTCTTATTTTTTTTTAAATGTTATCAGTTGAATCAATGTTTTAGTCACTCTGTGCTGTGTTTAAAATTCCTCTACTGTAAGAAAATACCTCTGTTGCTCTCAATCTTTGCTGTAGGCCGATTCCTTATCTTAGGTCAGTGGAAATTAAATATTCAAAAAAGATACCTTCAGTATACCTAGTTTTACAGGCTGAGCTGTGAAATGAGATGGTTGGAATCAAAATCCAAAAAAAGATAAGAAAAAGTTAAACAGTAACTTAAAAGACACTTGAGAAAAGATTGCATTTATTATAGTTTTTACTATAACTACCTGAACAAATTTCCAAAATTTTCACTTTTAAATAATTTTATATATGACTGTAGTTGTGTTGAGAATAGTTCTCATTTCTTTTTCATCTGCTGTCCATTTGCCTTTCCAGCCACTTAGCTATTAAACATCTTTAAAAATCATGTGTCTTGTGTGTAGTTAGTGCACTGATTACCTGCTGACAAAGATAAATTCTTCCTCTGAAAACTCCCAAGGATCACAGTTCATCATGCTGCCTTTTGGGGTGTTGAAGGCAAATAGAAGACACCAAATAATGTTTTAATTATACTTAAAGCCTGGGAAAGTTTCAGCCAAAGCAGCTTAAAAGATCTAGATAGTATGATGAAAAATTGTCTTTCCTTAGGCTCTCAGATAATGGTGATGTTCACTTTGAATTCATAGTTGAAAGAGAGTAAAACATCATTTGATTGGGAAATTGAGCAGGTTTTAAAAGGTCCTCAATATCTATGACACAACAAATTCTTTTGTGTCTGAATCATAAGAAAACAACATTCAAAAGGCTTTCACTAGGAATCATGATATGCTATTTAGGTACCATTGTGATTTCTTTAGGCACTTGAGTAATCCAGGTGTGACATATAAAATATATATATGTATTTGATGGTTTGTAGAGTGCTAGATCGGAGAAGGCAATGGCACCCCACTCCAGTACTCTTGCCTGGAAAATCCCATGGATGGAGGAGCCAGGTAGGCTGTAGTCCATGGGGTCACTAAGAGTCGGAGACGACTGAGTGACTTCACTTTCACTTTTCACTTTCATGCACTGGAGAAGGAAATTGCAACCCACTCCAGTGTTCTTGCCTGAAGAATCCCAGGGACCGCGGAGCCTGGTGGGCTGCTGTCTGTGGGGTCCCGCAGAGTCGGACACGACTGAAGCGACTTAGCAGCAGCAGCAAAGTGGTAGGTGGGCTTCCCAGGTGGCGCTAGTGGTAAAGAATCTGCCTGCCAATGCAGGAGACTCAAGAGATGCTGGTTCGATCCTTGGGTCAGGAAGATTCTCTGGAGGAGGGTATGGCAACCCACTCCAGTATTGTTAACTGGAGAATGCCATGGACTGAGAAGTCTGCTGGGCTACAGTCCATGGGATTGCAAAGAGTCGGACATGATTGAGTGACTTAGCATACACAGTGGCTGTACCATTTTGCATTCCCACCATCACTGAATGAGAATTCCTGATTGCTCTACATTCTCACCAGCCTTTGGTGTTGTCAGTATTTTGGATTTTGCCCTTCCTAATAAGTGTGTAGATGTATCTCATTGTTTTGATCTTCAGTTGCCAAATAACATAAGATTTGATCAACTTTTCATATCCTTATTTGTTACCTACATATCTACTTTGGTGAGGTGTCTGTTCAGTTCAGTTCAGTTCAGTTCAGTTGCTCAGTCATGTCCGACTCTTTGCGACCCCATGAATCGCAGCACACCAGGCCTCCCTGTCCATCACCAACTCCCAGAGTTTACCCAAACCCATGTCCATCAAGTCGGTGATACCATCCAACCATCTCCTCCTCTGTCGTCCCCTTCTCCTCCTGCCCCCAATCCTTCCCAGCATTAGGGTCTTTTCCAATGAGTCAACTCTTTGCATGAGGTGGCCCAAGTATTGGAGTTTCAGCTTCAACATCAGTCCTTCCAATGAACACCCAGGACTGATTTCCTTTAGGATTAAATGGTTAGATTTTCGTGCAGTTCAAGGGACTCTCAAGAGTCGTCTCCAGCACCATAGTTTGAAAGCATCAGTTCTTCAGTGCTCAGCCTTCTTTATGGTCCAACTCTCACATCCATACATGACTACTGGAAAAAAAACACAGCTTTGACTATATGGACACTTGTTGGCAAAATAATGTCTCTGCTTTTTAATATGCTGTCTAGGTTGGTCATAGCTGTTGTTGGGTATAGTTATTTTATATCCAGCCAATTGATAATGTTGTTGAGTTCATATATATATACTTACTGATTTTCTGCCTGCTAGATATTTCCACTTCTGATTAAAAGTTAAATCTCCAACAATGACTGTGGACTCATTTATTTCTCATGGCAGTTCTATCAGTTTTTGTCTCATGTATTTAGATGCTCTTGTTAGATACATACAGGTTAAGCATTGTAATGTCTTCTTGGACAATTGACATCTTTATAATTATCTTTGAGAACTCTTCTTGCTTTTGAGGTCTGCTCTGTCAGAAAATAATATAGCTTCTCCCACTTTATTTTGATTAATGTTACCATGGTGTATCTTTTACCATCCCTGGGCTCTCAGTATTTATCATGGGTTTCTTTTAGATAACATATAGTTGGATCTTGTTTTTTGATCCACACAATAAAATGTGTTAATTGGAAGATATACATAACTCTCAGTGAATTGCTATTAAAAAATCTACAACATCAAGCATGGATAAAAGGTCCTTTCATATTGCAGGATAGATCAGTGGGTTTTAACATAGCAGAGCACAAGAAGTTCACTGACATGATGTCATATTCCACATCATGACTACCTTTAAGAAACTGTCACTTACTGAATTTTGATGTTGCTTTAAAGAAGGATATTCACAATGCACTGAAAATGTTATAGAAATGAACATATTTTTTCCTTTTCCAACTCTCATTGAAAATGTTTCCAGGGATTCCCTAGTAAAGAATCCACCTACCAATGCAGGAGACATGGGTTCTATCCCTGGTCTGGGAGGATCCCACATGTTGTGGAGCTACTAAGCCCGTGTGCCACAACTATTGAGCCTGATATATAGAGCCTGGGAACTGAAACTTATGAGCCCACATGCCGCAACTACTGAAGCCTGAGTTCCCTAGAGCCCATGTTGTGCAACAAGAGAAGCCACCTCAATAAGAAGCCCATACACTGCAACTAGAGAGTAGCCCCTGCTTGTGGAAAGTAGAGAAAAACCTGCACAGCAACAAAGACCCAGCCAAAAATAAAAATAAATAAATAAATTTAAAAAATAAAATGTTTCCAAACAACGTATCACAACACATTGAAGCATATGAGAATCCAGCTGTCTTCTATTAAGCCAGACATTAAAGAAATTTGCATTCCTATGAAACAGTACCATACTTCTCACTGAAATTTTTTAGGAAAAGATAGCTGTTTTTCTTAAAAGTAAGTTAGATATGTTAACATATAATTGGTTTATAACTGTTCATTTAAAATAAATATATAAATGATTTTCTGAATAACAAATATTAAAATTTTTCTTAGTTTTAGTTTCTAGCATATTAAATATTGATAGATATGTTACACAAATAAAAGCTCTTTGCAGTTCTCCATCATTTTTCAGAATGTATAGGAGTCCAGAGGCTAAACTGTTTAAGAATCACTGCCAAGAACAATGCCTGGCATGCAAACTAAATATAATGTAGCATTTTGTCTAGTAGTTAATAGTTACAATGCTAAGATGCATTTAAATTTACAGGTATTAACACCACAATATGCATGTCTGTCACTTTTTTCCACGGTAAAGGAAGGAGTCCTACTTCAAAATTGGAATCAGTGGGTCTTCAGGCAAAAATGAGATCCAGTGGAGTGGAAAATTTATGAAGGGTTCACCAAAGTATATTAAGGGAACATAAAATGTAACTTGGATGAATTGAGCTAGTATTTTCTAGCTTAAAAAAATATACACTTCTTTGGTTCAAATCCACCTCCTTTTCTCAGCAAAACTTTAAAAACTTTTAAACCTCTGTGGCTACCAACTCCATTTTCTTATTCTCCATTTCTCCTGCACCCATTCCTTTGGTTGCACCATGGTCAAGATCACCAGTGACCCACCTTGTGTTGTCAAGTCACATATCTGTTTGTACTTACCAGAATTCTCTGCACTGTTAAAGCCACTGACCACTCCTTCTTTCCTGAAACCCTCTCTCTGTTAGCTTTTGTGACACCACAGTCTTCTAATTTTGCTCCTGCTTTCCTGGCTTCTTTGGTTTCTCTTCTTTTTCTTGACTTCTAAATGTTAGAATGCTCTCAAGGTTCTGTCCTGGGGCCTTTTTCCTTCCCTGCCTACATATTTTCTCCAATGAACAGGAGCCAGCTGTCTCTTCTCTCTTCCTTGAGTTATGAAGATTGTCCCTGAGTTACATCTTTCTGCCAGTAGCACTCAACCCTTTAACTTCAGCTTCAATCTCCCTTTAGAAAAAAGATCAGTACAGCTGACTCCCTACTTGAGATCTCTACATTGGTGTCCAATAGGCATCTCAAACTCAACATGGCTTGAAGAAATTCTGATTCTCCCACTCCAGCAACTACTCCCCCTTCTGACTTCTCTGTTCCAATTCAATGGTGCCACTGTCAACCAGGAGTTCATAGCAAACTCCGATGGCAAACGTTTTTCTTTTCTTTAAAAAAAAAAAAAAATTTGCTTGGCTGTGTCGGATCTTAGTTGCGGCCTGTGGAATCTAGCTTCCTCACCAGTGATCAAACCTGGGCCCCTGCATTGGGAACGTGGAGTCTTAGTCACTGGGCCACCAGGCAAGTCCCAAGCCCTTTTCATTTATTTAGTACTTTGTCTTTCTCTCAGGAAGACAAAACGAAACACTATCTTCCAAAGACTTTTGATGTTGTAATCTCAAGTTAAAGAGTTAGGAAAATATTTGGTCTTATTTTTTCCACCTGTTTTCATGAAATGAGAATACGTTTTCCCTGCAGTAGCACAGCTTCTCTCAAAATTTTCCCTTTTCACCTTCATATGTAAAATTTATACATCTCTATTCATATTGAGTATCCACATTTTCAAGGTGACAGGTTAATGCTAAGTTCATTCTGAATGCAGAATATGTATAGGAGTAATAAGGTTTAATGCTTATATGATATGAAACTCAAATTGGCATCAGGTATCTGGAATTAAAAGTGTGAGCTGTTACAAATCTGTGTGACTTTGGAGGGTGATTTGTGTGTGCCTTACTGATGAAAAGAGGGAGAAAGACAAAAAAGAGAAAGATTATAACTTAGTACACTGAAATGATAAGATAAGCAAATGCATTCTGAGATAAAACTCATCGTGGACTTTACTTTTGAGCTGGTAGTGGCCCAGATGGACAGACAGGGATGAAGCTGGCATCTCCCTATTATATCTGAATGAGTGTTCTTCCTTCTTTTGATGATGTGTTAGCAAATCTGTGACATCTTTAGCTTTCTTTAACTAATGTATGGCATTTAATATATTTTACCAAACTCTTATTGAGAGGAAAACAATGTGAAGCAAATTGAAGAGAAGATGAGGCATTCTGAAACTCTTAAAGTCTTATACACAGTGAAAAGTTTGAGGACCACTGGCATTAAAGCCATTTTCTCGTCCTTATTTTCCTTATATTTGTATCAGATTGAAGATGATCTAATTCCGATGAAATTCTGAATCTCTGAGAATGAATGAATACAGAGATAAAACAACATACTAAATCTCATGTATTTTTGTGACTAGAATATTAATGCTGCCTTGATTGACAGGAGAATGATGAAATACCCCAATTACCAAAGTTTGAAAGACTCTGTAGATTCTGGCTATTAAAGTTTGATTCTGAAACACGTCATTTATCTTCAGAAAGGAAGATTTACACATTTTGTAGAAAATGTCAGTTTTCATGATTTTGCCCTCTCAAGCAAGCATCTAAATTTTGCCTTCGCTGCTGTATAAGATGAGACTCTTGGGGAACATAAATGCTTGGTTAGAAATGCTAAGAAGTTCCAGGTTTTCTTTCACATGCAGTTAAACAAAAAGTTCCATATTGTCACGGAGGATAAGAAGATAAAAAGTCAGATAGAGATAGAGTTTACTTTATTAGGTTGTATGTTTACTTTTGCCTCATAGTTTGATTCATTTTCACTACCTCCTTTCTTTAATTTGCTGGTTTCAGAATGTGACTGAGTTTAGTTTATGATGATAAGGTTTATAAATGTAGAGGTGAAGTTTAAGTTTTGCTTGCACGAGAGGTTCTGTTTCCTATGTGGTCAATATGAAATGTAAACTCGGCGGTCAGAGCATCATGCTGTTTTAAGACTGAATGGGAAGAGCTAAGGAGCATTTTTGGTAAAGATATTGTTCAAAAAAAAAACAAAAGTAAAATTGAAAATTAGATTAACATAATTAAAATGGGTGTTAAAGCCAGAAAATTTGAAAATCTCTCTCCATTGCCAATTATACCTAACTTTAGATAATATGTCAAAAGATTGTATTACATATTTCTAATAAGAAAGTTAAGGTGACATCCAATACTTTCTTATTCATTTTATTTAATTCAGTTGAATTCTTACATTCAAATGAGGTTGTTAGTACTGATGTGGCTTTGAAGTTATGGAATCTGAAACGTGAACCCATTGAATCAGAAATCAAGATGGTGCTGAAGCTAAAGCTAGGAGTGAGATCCTGCAGTTCAGTTGTTTTGTTTCTTTTAGACAGTTTTGTTTTTCTCTTTACAAAAGCTCTACAAAAGTTCTAACATGCACACAGCCAGATATTCTGAAAATAAGAAAGTGTACAAAGGTCACTTTCCTACCACCTGGAAATAATCACTGCTTGCATTTTAGTGTGTGCTACATATTTTTCTTAATATGAATGCACACTGGCATGATACATGTGTACATATATACGTATATATATATATATATATATATATATATACACACACATATACATATATATGTAAAAGTGTGTATGTATGTGTACATCCAGTATGCTTAGTCATATTTTCACCAAACGATATTTTACAGACATCTGTTGTAGACAGACATATGTATATATACTTTTCATCTCATTCCATTTATGATTACACTTTTTCCCAGTATTCTGTAGTTTGGATGTACCATAATATATTAAATGATCCCCTTAATGATGAGCTTTTAAGTTGTTTCCCCTGTTTTTGCTTCTGTAATCAATACATTGAAACCCCTTGTCTGAAAATTTTCTTAGGATAAATTCCAAGAGATAGAATTGCTGGGTTAAAGAAAACACCCACTTAAAAATCTGAGATTTATACTAAGTTGTCCTCAGAAGTGTTGTGTAATTTTGTATTGTTATTAGCAATGTCTTGAAGATGATGGTTTTGGAGTATTATGAACAATCCTGTGTTTTGTTAATCTTTTAAATCTTTGTAAATATGGGCTTCCCTGGTGGCTCAGACAGTAAAGAGTCTGCCTTCAATGTGGGAGACTTGGGTTCGATCCCTGGTTTGGAAATATCCCCTAGAGAAGGGAATGGTAACCCACTCCGGTATTCTTGCCTGGAAAATTCCATAGACAGAGGAGCCTTGCACGCTACAGACATTCTTAAATTAATTTTCATTTGTTTGATGGAGTATCTCCAGATTCCTTCCAGCTTCTGTGTGCCCTGACTTGGCAGGTAGTGGCTGGAGCTCTTAGGACAGATAAAGGAAGGAATGATCTCGCCTGCTCTCTAGGTAGTTAAATGGACCTTGTTTTGAGGACCCACACCAGATTTGCTGGATGGAAAGTCATTTTTTTCCTTCTAAACTTTTTTAAGGCCCAGTATAAATAACTCTTTTTTTTTTTTCTTGGTAAAAATAATAGCTTATTTCATCATGGGCTTAATGACCACTAGGATGAGTCTAGATCTTTGAAATACTAAAGAACTTATTTGCCTACCATAGGGCTTTAGAGAGCTCTGAACCTGATCCCAGAAATACAAAAACTCCAGGCGGGCTGGAGAGGATGGGAAATTCTTCCATTCCTTGTTGAAAGTCGCTTTTTCTTTCTCCCTTCCTTCCTCACTCCCTCAATCTCTCTCACTTCTAAAGGGATCCCTTTAGAATTTCTGGCCCTTTTGTTTTTATTAGAAGTCCCCTTTTGGCTAAATTTTGGTCCTTTGTGCTTCACAAGACTTAGATGTTTAGGCAACATTTGACTCTTAAATATTTTACTGCAGAACTTTGAGATCTTGGTAAATTCTTTTAATTCATATCCACATGATCACTTTTGGCCCTGTCCCAAACTATGAAGGAAATATAATCCCCAGGTAGGAGGAACAATGCACAAGGTTTCTGTCTTTTATTGGTACAACAAAACTATTACACTTGATAGTTACTGGATTCTTATAAAAAAAATTATTGATTCGGATCAACATTCAGTTACTTGATTAACCCCATGTTGTCTTCATAATATCTTTTCTTGTTTCCTGCAGGCGTTCTTGCACCGGATGAACCAGTGCGCAGCATCAAAACTTGACAAAAATGTAACAGAAGAAACCGTGAAGGTGAGGAGCTGCAGCTGGCCCTTGACCCCAGCACACGGTCCCCTCAGATAAAATGTCACCTGTGGTATGTTACCTCAGGGCTTGTCCACTTCTCTCCAGTTCCAGTATAAGTTGTTTTTTTAAGTCTTAATTGAATTTGTTACAATATTGTTTCTGGTTTATGTTTTGTTTTTTTGGCCACTAAGCATGTGAGATCTTAGCTCCCTGACCAGGAATCAAACCCTCACCCCCTGCATTGAAAGGCAAAAAGTTAACCACTGGAATGCCAGGGAGTTCAGTTCAGTCGCTCAGTCATGTCTGACTCTTTGCCACCCCATGGACTACAGCAGGCCAGGTTTCCCTGTCCATCACCAACTCCCAGAGCTTACTCAAACTCATGTCCGTCAAGTCGGTGATGCCATCCAACCATCTCATCCTCTGTCGTCCCCTTCTCCTCCTGCTTTCAAATCTCTCCCAGCATCAGGGTCTTTTCTAATAAGTCAGTTCTTCGCATCAGGTGGCCAAAGTATTGGAGTTTAAGCTTTAGCATCAGTCCTTCCAATGAACATTCAGGACTAATTGCCTTTAGGATGGACTGGTTTGATCTCCTTGCAGTCCAAGGGAATCTCAAGAATCTTCTCCAGCACCACAGTTGAAAAGCATCAATTCTTCGGTGCCAACTTTCTTTATGGTCCAACTGTCACATCTGTACATGACTACTGGAAAAACCATAGCTTTGACTAGATGGACCTTTGCTGGCAAAGTAATGTCTCAATGAAACTATGAGCCATGCCATGTAGGGCCACCCAAGATGGACAGGTCATGGTGGAGAGTTCTGACAAAACATGGTCCACTGAAGAAGGGAATGGCAAACCACTTCAGTATTCTTGCCTTGAGAACCCAATGAACAGTATGAAAAGGCAAAAAGATAGAACACTGAAAGATGAACTCCCCAGCTTGTTAGGTGCCCAATATGCAACATATTGGGAACAGTGGAGAAATAACTCCAGAAGGAATGAAGAGACAGAGCCAAACCAAAAACAACACTCAGTTATGTAAGTGACTGGTGATGGAAATAAAATCCGATGCTGTAAAGAACAATATTGCTTAGGAACCTGGAATGTTAGGTCCATGAATCAAGGTAAATTAGAAGTGGTCAAACAGGAGATGGCAAGAGTGAACACTGACATTTTAGGAATCAGTGAACTAAAATGGACTGGAATGGGTGAATTTAACTCAAATGACCATTATATCTACTACTGTGGACAAGAATCCCTTAGAAGAAATGGAGTAGCCCTCATAGTCAACAAAAGAGTCCAAAACGCAGTACTTGGATGCAGTCTCAAAAATGACAGAATGATCTCTGTTTGTTTCCAAGGCAAACCATTCAGTATCACAGTAATCCAAGTCTATGCCCCGACCAGTAATGCCGAAGAAGCTGAAGTTGAATGGTTCTATGAAGACCTACAAGACCGTCTAGCACTAACACCCAAAAAAGATGTCCTCTTCATTATAGGGGACTGGAATACAAAAGTAGGAAGTTGAGATACCTAGAGTAAAAGGCAAATTTGGCCTTGGAGTACAAAATGAAGCAAGGCAAAGGCTAATAGAGTTTTACAAAGAGAACTCACTGGTCATAGCAAACACTTTCTTCCAACAACATAAAAGAAGACTCTACACATGGACATCACCAGATGGTCAATAATGAAATCAGATTGATTATATTTTTTGCAGCCAAAGATGGAGAAGCTCTATACAATCAGCAAAAACAAGACCAGAAGCTGACTATGGCTCAGATCATGAACTCTTTATTGCCAAATTCAGGCTTAAATTGAGGAAAATAGGGATAACCACTAGACCATTCAGGTATGACCTAAATCAAATCCCTAACGATTATACAGTGGAAGTGACAAACAGATTCAAGGAATTAGATCTGATAGACAGACTGCCTGAAGAACTATGGATGGAGATTCGTGACATTGTACAGGAGGCCGTGATCAAGACCATCCCCAAGAAAAAGAAATGCAAAAAGGCAAAAGGGTTGCTTGAAGAGGCCTTACAAAGAGCTGAGAAAAGAAGAGAAGCTAAAGGCAAAGGAGAAAAGGGAAGAAATACCCATTTGAATGCATAGTTCCAAAGAATAGCAAGGAGAGGAATGCCAGGGAAGTATAAGTATAATGCGACAGAATAAGTTCTGTGCCAGGCACCTGTGTGGATGACAGTGAAGAAAATGGGAAAATAGGATTTGGGAAAAGAAATGGAGGGTTATGAGGATGGTGTAGAAGACGGGGAATTTTTTTTTTTTTTTTTTTTGCCAAGACCTTGGAAACATTTGAAAGGAAGAAGAAAAATAACCCCAGGTCCAAAAACTTTCCAGTCTCTGAGGGGAAGGGAGCTGAACCGTGTGTGAGAGGATCACTGGAGGGGCCTGGAAGGCAGGATGTGGGCCATTGTGACTTCCAGGCTCTGACTCCTGAAGAGCGAATGATTTGGATGATCCATTGGTGCAGAAAATGTGTGCACAATACCTTCAGCTCACAAATGTATGAGCATTTCCTCTTAAACCATAGGGAAGGAAAATTGTGAAGAGTTTTGAGGAAAAAAAGAGGGAGGAAGATAGTAAATGAGAATCGTGCTATAGTTGTTACTACTCATTTAAACTGTACAAGTAATCATTGATATTTATTTTGGATCCTACTTTGTTCTGTTATTTTACTGAAAATAAAAAATCCTCACAAATTGTATAGGCATTTCTATTTCCCATTGAATTGAGTACTAACTTATCTGTTCTCCTTACCATGGAGTATTTTATTAATAGTTTGGGTGCTTTTGGTTGCAAGCAAAAGACTCCTGTTACTCACAGGAACATGACGATACTTTGACTCGCATAGCAAGAACTTCTACGGGCAGAGAAGCCCTTCCTCTAAAGCTGACCAGCAAGTCTGTTTTTCTACCTGCCGCCCACTGTCGTTTGTGGGATGGGACTGTCATGCTTCGATTCGGTAACGGGATTGTCCTGAGAACCTGGATCAGGTTTTCGGTGGTTCCCAGAATTGCGTGGGAGGGGTGCAGACGTCCAGACAGAATGGGTGCTCTGCCAGCTCCACCAGTGGGAAAGGTGGGTGGGAAAGGGCAGCTCTCCACCAGGGTTCTCAATGTGGAGAGAAAATACTATATTCCCGTAGGATTTTTTTTCCAGCTTGCCTCACTATTGCATTTACACATTTATTTACAGATGCTGTTCTCAAACATTGAGGATATTCTTGCAGTACATAAAGAATTCTTAAAGGTCGTGGAAGAGTGCTTACATCCAGAACCTAACGCTCAGCAAGAAGTGGGAACCTGCTTTCTTCACTTTGTAGGATCGATTTCTGTTTATTTTAAAAGCTTTTCCCCCTAACATTTAAGGTTTCCCTTTTGGCAGAGTAGTATGTGGGAATTCAGCGTTAGAAGTAAAATCTGACACCAAAAAAACAGTTTGGGGTCTTTTAAGGCCAGTGAAATCTTCCCCTTAGAGCCAGAAAAGGGGAGGGGGCCTCGCATCATCCATTTTATTCAGTGAAGAATAAACAGGCTTTTCTTTTTTCCCAACGAGTTAGTTTTTCGCATCCGCTGTAGCTTTGAATTCTAATGAATATTCAGGCTGTTCATAATGAATGGATTTTTATGTTTCTCTCAAACATGGAGCATTTCTCTTTTGAGGCAGAAAATTCTCACTCTTATAATGGTGCGATGAGCCTTGTATTAGTCAAAATGTTCCCTTGTTCATTGACTTCTGACAAACCTGGAGGTGAACAGACCTGGTCCCTCAAGGTACACACATGCTTGCATCTGAATTTTTCTCAGAGGCTTGTACAGAGCAGTGCAGAAGAAGAACAAGCCAGTACTCAGTTGTTTCAAATTATATGTCATGCTTGTGTGATCGTTTTCACTTGTTTACGCATGATAACTGAAATTATTTACGCAGTTGATTTGCAAGGTAAGAAGCCACCTGTATAGTGAAAATTGTTTTCAGAATTAAGGTGCATTCATACTGACAAAAGAAAAGTAGTGCTTCTATTTCTATCATTCTTCTGTTGCTAATTTTCAGAATACCCATTGGAATCCATTTATTTATCAAAATGCTATACGATTAGTGTTCTGTTTAAAAATTGTGTATGAGTATTTTGTCATCAAAATCCATTTTCATTTATTTTTGATTTCTAGTTAGTCTTTTATAAAGTAATGATGTGTAGTTTCTAGATCTATATATGTAGTGAGCAGACTCTGTACATGTTATTTTAAGTATCAGAAAATATTCCATAAAAATAATTCTGTGAAAGAGAGAGACTCCTTGAGTATAGGGTGATGACACTTTCCCTGGGTACAACTCAGTCACGTGTGTTTGTGTCCACTTAATCCAGACTGTTCCCCTTCATGAAAGAATGCAGATCTCCTGCCAGCTGGAGTGGTTGCTGGGTTACTGAGTCCTGGGTTGCACATGGGAATCTTGCTCCCTGACATCCATTTCCTCAGTAACACACTATGAATCTGTCAGCCATGAATTTAGCTAAACTATTTCTGAAGTTTGTTTTCTTCTGGTTCATACCATCTCTTGAAATAAAGTCATTCAATCAATTTTCTACTGGCTGTATAAAATAACACTCAGTGTTTCTAAATGCATGTCTTAGAAATTTCAGAGGACACACTTCTCTTCTACTCTTTGATCACTACATTTTCTGTATCTTCCTCTTTTATTTGGACCACTTTGATAGATATTAATCATCGTCACTTGTAGAAAACCTTCTAGATGGAAGAGAGCTTAGAAATCAGGGTGATGTGACATTTCTCCTTTTAGGAAAGTATTCTTTCTGTAGCACCTGTGAAGATTGCTCATCTTGCTTTTACTTGAACACTTCTAGTGATAACTCTAATTGTTGGAAAAATCGCTATATTAATCCGGAATCTGCCTGTCACTGCCCATCATGGCCTTTGCAGTTTGCATCTAGTGGTCCTAGTTTTGTGTTGTGGAGCTATGAAGATTTGTAAATCCTTTATAATAAATATGACAGCTATTTGAAAGTAGCTGCACTTCCTTACTTTTATATACAAATGAGAATCTCTCTCTGAGATGACCTTTCGGATGTAACATCTTCAAGGTCTATCATTATCTTAGTTGCTTGTTGCTGAATATTGTCTACTTTGTCAATACCCCTTTTAAACTGTCCAGATTGGTGCATGTGACCTGCAGGGCACTATGTCCTATTCCTCTATGATCTGACACATGCTTTTCCTTTCACCAAAATACATTCTTCCCTCTCCCTGCTGGGGAATTGTAGATTCATCTCCCTTCTCTTGCCTGGATATGATATCTTTTCTAAAGCTGTAACTGAACCCTCCCAGTAAAGCTAAATGCTCTCTTGTCTATAATCTGCTACCACTTGGTTCATTTACCTTTTATTGTATACATCATATTGGTTTGTAATGAATATAAGTCTGTCCCCTTCCTAGATCCATCCCCTTCATGGATCAGAAAAAATAAACATATTCCTATATACACACAGTATGGCTCCTGAAATGTAGTAAACAATTAATAAAGTTTGTTCATAAACATCACCCTTCATGTTTCAAAATGGCTAATAAAATGACTCTAATGTATTCTTGAATTTACAGAAAGACAAGTTTCGCATCTATGATGAATATTGTAGTAATCATGAGAAGGCACAGAAATTACTCTTTGAACTTAACAAAATAAGAACAATCCGGACATTCCTTTTGGTAAGTATATATTTATGTGTCACCATATGCTGTTATTTGTTGATAGGTCCACTGAGAGCCAAGGAATAGCATCAGGGTAGTGTTAGAACTGCTTGTGTGACATCTGTTTTTAACATACCCCTGCTAGGAAGCTAGAGAGTCCTTTGAGAAATGTAAGAAGTGAGACTGTAAATCAACTGTACTTCAGTAAATGTATACAGTAATAAATTGAGTTGGCTGAAAAGTTTATTCAGTGTTTTCTATAATATCATATGGAAAAACCTGAATGAACTTTTTGGCCAATCTGATATATGCTCTTAAAATCACACACACACACACACACACACACAAATGAAATGAATGAATGAGATGAAAAGAAGTGAGAGCTGGAAGAAGCTTGTTCATGGAGAAACACTGCCGTGCCCTCTCTTGGTTGACGAGTTACGAGACCACAGGTTCTTAGTGAGAGAAGACGTTTATGCCAGAGTTTACCATTGCTTTTATATCCCTCCAGTCTCTAGAGTTTCATTTACTGCTGCTTGGAGAACTCTAAGTAGGGCAGTGACAGGAAGGAAACACTTCGTGGGGATGGTAGAAAAGAATTTTCAAGACTGAACTTTCTCCTACATATATTCTTTATTCACTGTTCATAAAAAGAGAAAAATCTGTGTTTAATTTCTTTAGGATAGTACAAATAAATGCATATTTTGGTAGTTACTTAAACATCATACTTGCCAGTGAAAACCTCACTGTAAGTAGAATTCAGTGATATTTAGCAAGCTGTGGATTGGAGCGGCCATCTCCACCATCCGGTTTTAGAGCCTGGATCAGCTCATTTAAAATGAAAAATACAGTTCATTTCCACTCCCATTATTAGCTCCAGACAATCACCGATTTACTCTCTATCTCTCTAGGTTTGCCTTTTCTGGAGATTTCATATAAATGGAATACAATACAATATAATCTTTTAATGTCTGGCTTCTTTTGCTGACTAAAATGATTTTGAGGTTCATCCTTGTTATACCATGTATCCATACTCCATTCATTGTTATTGCTGAATAATATTCCATTGTGTTTTGTTTATCCATTTGCCAGTTTATGAATAATGGGTCAACAATTGAGTATGGTAATGGTGGGCCTTAAAGATCCTTGAAGTCATTTCGGAGAGAAAGGTTTCTTAGTAAAGTCAGGATATGTCCAGTTTGGGCAGTTCTAAAGAATACTATTATGAATATTCATGTGCAAGTCTGTGTGTGGATATACATTTTCATTCTCTTGGGTAAATACTTAGAGTAGAATTGCTGAAACAAAGTGAGTTTATGTTCAGGTCTTTTCTTTTTTTTAATAATTTCTCTAGGGAATACAATATGCATCTTAACTTAGGAAGTCTTATTTCCCTGAGGCTGGTTATTATTTTTTTGTTTGTTTTGTTTTTAGTAACTTGCCTGGATTTAATTTGAGAATCTGTGTCTTTTGTATACGCAGCTGCTGCCGTCTTCGCTTAGTTTTTGTTTTATAACTTAGTCTTTCCTTTTAGGGGTCACTCCTCTGACTTTTTAACTTCGTGGTCAGTTGGGAATTTGTTAGAGGTAAATTGAACATCATGATCCATCTGATTTCTGGATCTATGTGGGAGTGTGGGGGGACACATTCACAGAGCAGGCAGTTTCCAACTCAGACCTGGGTTTTTCTTCTTAAGGGGCCATCATCTCATTTCTTCTCTGCACATACACAGTCTGAGGTTTGCCCCAAGCAGGACCGAAGTCTCAGGCTAGCATAATTGTGAACATTCCCATTTTTCTTAGGCAGTGTGCTACATTGCCAACACTCCTGGGTGTGGAATTTTTGCCCTCTACAGTCCCCTCTGATAGCTGGTTTGCAGGGCCAGTGCTACTGTGAAAGGGCCTCCATGTAGGATGAGCTGAGGATGACCCTGGTTGGGAAGGTGGGGGTGGGTAAGAGGGGGAAGAAGGGGAAGAGCCCAGGCAAGAATGCCACCAAGTCCTCTGTTCTTATCTGAAGTTCAGCAATTTTTCGTGAATAAACACTTCTCAATTTGTTGGCTTTTGTTGATTTCCAGAGTCCTGAAATTGTTGTTTTTTTCCCCCACAATTTAGTTTAGTATAACAGTTGTTTTGGGCTTCCCTGGTTGCTCAGTGGTAAAAGAATCCTCTTGCAATGCAGGAGACACAGGAGATGGTTTGATCCCTGGGTCGGGAAGATCTCCTGGGGGAGGGCATGGAAACCCACCAGTATTCTTGCCTGGAGAATCCCATGGACAGAGGGGCCTGGAGGGCTACAGTCCATAGGGTTCCAAAGAGTTGGACACGGCTGAAGCAACTTAGCATGCACACACGCATCAGTTGTTTGGGGGAAGAGAATTTACTGATCTCTTCTCTCTGTCATGGCCAGAGGAAGTTCTGGCACCTTTGGACTAATGGGGCTCCCTGTGAAGTCTCAGAACTCTGCTGTGCCCCTCAGGGCACTCTGTTCTCAGCAAAGCTGGGTCTCTGCTACATATCCCAAGTCCCGGATGCTGCTGGTAGGAAGAGCCTGGCTTTGGCAGTTCTTGTCTTGGCACTAAGTGGACACTAATTGTCTGGATGACTTTAGGAAATTCATTACATCTCTGTTGTCATTTTTCCTTACTCATTAAATAGAGATAATACCAATCACCCTTTGGAAAACATTAAGGGGTTACAGATATGGGGTGATGATGTTATAATTTTGGGTACTTGCATATGCCATCACCTGAGTAAGTTTTTAGGATTGGCAGACTCTCTAGGAGCTTATTTAGGAAATGTATTTTCTGTCTACAAAAGTAGAGAGGTGACTCTCACAAGCCAGTCTAATAAGGACTTACTGTACAGCTCAGGGAACTCTACAAATCAGTTCTCTGTAATGACCTATATGGGAAAAGAATATGAAAAAGAATGGGTCTGTGTGTATGTATAATGGATTCACTTTGCTGTACAGCAGGAACTAGCACAACATTGCAAATCAGCTATACTCCAATAAAAATTTAAAAAAGAAATAAAATGACAACCAACCTCAGCTGTTATGATGGGAGTTTGTAGTCTATGTAGTACTAACAGATAAGGAAATAAAAGCAGGTTGCTGCTACTTAGTCACTCAGTTGTGTCTGACTCTCTGTGGCCCCATGGACTGTAGCCCACCAGGCTCCCCTGTCCATGGAATTCTCCAGAAAAGAATACTGGAGCAGGTTGCCATTTCCTACTCCAGGGGTATCTTCCTGACCCAGAGATCGAACACGCATCTCTTGCGTCTCCTTCATTGGCAAGTGGATTCTTTACCACTGAGCCACCTGGGAAGCCCCAATAGCAAGTTAGACAGTCATGAGTTCCTTAGGGTGCTTCAGCCCAGGGCTAGGTACAGGGGGTGGCTGCGTGTATAAGGAGTGTTCACTCAATACGGGAACACCAAAACATTACTGGAAGTAGAATGGTATGTAGATATGTTATTAGTACATAGGATTCCTCTGGGGATAGTACCATAACAGGTGGAAAGAGTTACTTTGATGACCTGATTGCAATAGGGGTTGAAACCCCCAAAGAACAGGTTTGAATGAGACACTTATTTGCTGCTCTAAGGTTGCTGGTGAAGTGAAAGTCATGGAGCTGGTTTTGCCCAGTTGGTTGCACAGATTTGAGCTGAACTCGGTTGCTCAGGGCAGTGGGGGCGGGGGAAGGGGGTGGCACTATTCTGCTTCCATCACTGTTCCTTTTATCTCCTTTCCTGCTCAGCACTCAATCTCTCCTTTTGCTGAATGTAAGGCTGTATTTTAAAAGACAGTGGTATACAGGTTATTAAATTATCAGTATGATGCTTGAGGGGCCCTTTTCTTCCTTTGTTGAATATTTATTATCTGCTTTCTCTGTGCCATTCACCATGATAGGTGCTGCAGAAACAGGTTTTGACACCAGTTTCAAAACTATTTTTTAGGGAATGCCCTGGCAGTCTAGTGATTAGGAGTTGGCATTTTCACTGCCAGGGCCCAGGTTTAATCCCTGGTCAGGGAACTAAGACTTCATGAGTCTTGTGGCACGGCCAAAAAAAAGTTTGTGAAAAATTTTTAAATTAAAACAATTGTTTTTAAAATTGTTTTTTTTTTAATTTTTTATATTGTCACTGCTGTTTAAACACAGAATAAAGATGGAGTGCTTAAGAGGATCAAGTCTTTATCAGCATCGATTCTTTTGACCATCACTTTCAGTAAACGGAAGCTGCTTCCATTTCATTTCAGTGTGATTGCTGGCTTTGAGTTTTCTCCTTTCATCTTGCCTCTGTGGAGATCATATCTGACCTCCTTCTCTGAGACTGGCTGGCTAGTGTCATTGGTGAGATATTACAGCTCAAAGTGGCTTAGAGATCACTGGATTAAAACTGGCCTGTTTAACAGAGAGGAAAATTAGAACCTTGAAATTGGTCCAAGTTGCATCACTTGCCAATGGCAGGACATGAGGAGAACCCAGTCATCTTCAGACCTGATCTTCTGCATCACCATACAACCTCTCCCTAAGCATGATGTGTATATGTACGTGTGCATCTGTCAGCACATCCATCCATTAGTACATCCATCCATCCACTCAACATCTCTCCATTAATTCATTCCTCCATCTTTCACTTTCTGTCTTCTTCCTCAGACTTCATACTCAGGTGGATATATGTGAATTCATTTTCAAGATAAAGACTCAAAACACATTTTGGTCTCTAATCTGAAATGCAAAATATTTTCCTCTCTCTCCTGTAAATTTTATTTGTAACTGAATGTGCTTTTCTCTGGCTTCCCCAGTGGCTCAGTGGTAAAGAATCTGACTGCAACACAGGAGATGTAAGTTAAATCCCTGGGTTGGGAAGATCCTCTGGAGGAGGGTATGACAACCCATCCAGTATTCTTGCCTAGAGAATCTCATGGACAGAAGAGCCTGGTGTACTACAGCCCATGGGGTCACAAAGAATCAGACACGACTGAACATGTACACACACATGCGTTTCTCAGAGACAGAAGTTATATAGAGAAATGCTTTCACAAGTTTTCAGCAGAAAAGTTTATGAGAGAATCAGGCTTAAAAATATAATTCGTTGTCTGTATTTCCACCCCAGAACTGCATGCTGCTCGGAGGACGGAAGAACACAGATGTCCCTCTGGAAGGGTACTTGGTAACGCCAATACAAAGAATATGCAAATACCCTCTACTTTTGAAGGTACTTTATGTCTTTTCTTCATTATTGCATTTCCCTTGTACCCGTATATTTTTGCTGATGATCTTTTTAAAAATAAAAATTTTCTTTTAAATAGTCTGACATTCTAAAGAAAAGACAAATATAGTTATTGGGAAAAAATAGCTATTTTGTCACTAATTTATATAGAGAGTAGGGAACAAATGTCCTGGGAGTAGAGACTTTTTGTGCTCTTCATAAAAATAAAATACTTGTTTGAGTTACCTTTAGTGTAACTAAAGGTAGTTTCAAGATAAATCCCATTAAGTACATTATGACCAGTTTATATAGCACTTTATTTTATCTTCAGTAAACCTGCTGTTGGTGTATTTTTTTCCTTTCCCCAACCATTGGTGACTTCCTGATGCTAATGAAGTTAAGGCTAAGTTACATAATCTCAGAGTCTGGTTTTTCAGTCATTATTACAGGTAATGGAGTGGGTCACATGGGATAATGAATGATAGAACATGGAAAGACAGTTATAGGAAAACTCTGCCTCTGGAAGACAGGAAATGCCTATGGTCATAGGTCCATGGCCTCATTACAAATGACCAGAAGTTTTATTATGGAAAACACATTGTAATGTACTAAATATTGCTCATAATATAAGGATATATGAATAGATTAGAATAGCAATTCTGGAAAGGATTTTTTTTTGGAAATGTGACATCTGAATAGCCAGTTGGGGGTAGTGGTTGAACATCTGAGTTCTGAGTTCAAGTCTTACGCCTTCTGCTTACTAGCTGCATGAGTGAGATTGTAATCTAACCTCTTAAAGGCATGGGTTTCATGTATGAAACAGAAATGATGATGATATGAAATTATAATAAATACCTAAAAGAATGTATAAATGTATGTATATCTATGTATACATGTAGGTATTCATATACATAAAGGAGTACCTAATAATTGATTGAGCTATTTTATACAAATCATTTAGCGTAGTATGCACTCCATAAATGTTATTATTACTAATGTGTATTTGATTCTGATTTATTTTAATATATTAACTACTTCTTAGTATCTAAATTAAAAAACAAACTCAGAAATGCTATGGACATACTAACTGGTATTCTTAATTGATTTACTTTTTGAGAAATAGATGTTATGAACTTGAACTAAAAATACATTTTTTCATTATAGTTTTTGTCAGTTGCATACATTAGATTTCAATGCAAATTTTCTTTGAAAAGGATTTCTTATTAAAAGGAAACAAGTTTAAATGGCTTGGTTAGTTCATACAGACAGAAGCTAGTACAGGGATGTCTAGGTCTGTAGAACTGTGGTATAGTCTTCAGGGAGTAGACAGGTTGATGCAAATGTGACTCCCATCTTGCTGGTAGTCCCTTCAAACCTCTGATTTGATGACAAATTTGCATGCATTCTCATCACTCTTATTCCTATTCCTGGTTTTGGAATCCCAAGAATATGTTTTAAGAATCAGAAGGGATGGTGATATTAAAAGAAATATATCAAGTCAAGTGGTTGTTCTAAATCAACTCATTTCTGATCAAGGATGACCTCAGGTGACCTCAGAGATAGGAACATGGACATATCCTTGCTTTAGGAAGAAAGGTCAGTTCAGAGCATCTTCAAGTCGTGGAGAAATGACATCTTTTTGCTTTTTGAAAAATTATCTTCACAGAGGAACAGGAAAAAACTACTTGTGCAGTAGATATATTGGTATTGATATTTTTCTCCATTGTACCATCAACTGAAAAACTGAGCTGGTATTCTCTTTAATTTGGGATGGTTTTTATTTATTCATTAGAAAACATTAGAGGATTAGGCAGTGTTTTAAAGAAAAGATACCTTGGTCTTATTTGTAGAACTTGAAATTACTGCATTGGCCAACCAGCACAGGGTTCATAGCCAGTAACTGACAGATTATTACTGGTCATTTCTTTTGCTGTCTCACAGTATCTAAATTCATGTCTCAACTCCAGAGATACCCACTTGGCACAGGCCCATGGGAGCCCCCGATCATAGCCTGTAGACTGCCGTCACCACTTCATATAATTTACAAGTAACTCTACACTTGAGGGTTTCTGGAGAATCCAGCATCTCTCTTTTATGGAGTTGTGATCCAGCATAACTTTTTAAACCTAGCCTTGGCAGTGATGTAATGTGGATCTTTTTGGTGCTGGTTCTATCAAGCAGAGTGTGAATATTTTGAATGCAGGGTCGAAGTTGATGGCAGAATTTTCAACAATAAAGAACATCAAGAGAGCATAACAACTGCATATTTTCCCACTGTGTTAAGAATTTAGAAAATTCTCTTCAAGACTTGCCTCCGGATTTCTCTAATTGTGTTAGTTACATGATGATGGCAACTGTCGTAAGGAAACAAATGACTAATTAAAAAGCAATGTGGTCACAGCTGTCTAGACTGTGGGTGAAGATGTTTAATTTTGTGCTTCTAAATAAGACCTTTTATAAGATTAAAGATTACTCTAGTTCTGATATCCTGAAAGGAAAAAAAAATAAAAAGAAAAAAAAAGGAAAAAGCTATTGAAGGGTATATAGAAGTTCATTCATTGTAGACAATAAACTGAGAGAGAAACAACCAAGTTGTTGGCAAAAACAGCATAAATTGCTTCTTTAATGATGGAGTATTAAATTACTTGTTTTACTAGAATATAAGACATTTTACAATTTTGCTTTATTTATGACACTTCTTTATAGTTTCTCAAAAAGTGTTAGAAAGTAAGGGACTTAAATTATTTTTTAAATTATAGGACCTATTCGTTTGATGATTTACCATTCTTTTAAACACTAGAGAAATGAAATTAACATATAAAGAAGTCCTCATTTTGGAGTGCAAGTCAAACATAAAAATTATAAAAACTTATAAATCATACTAAAAGTTACATGCTGTAGGTGAGATATTTGACAGTTTGAAAGGAGATATTTAATTTAGTTTTTAAAAACTAAAGGGAAAAATTTTTTAAAAATTAAGGGAAATTTAAAAATTTAAGGGAAAAATTAAGGTGACTATGGTGTATGCAGGTGGTGACACTTATTCATTCAGTGGTTTTTTTTTTGGTCTTGATTTTGGTGGAGTTTGTGATGTCACTTCTGAAAGTGGCTCTCACGATCCTTGCAGTTTTCATTTCCTGGTCAGTCTGAACCTGCTGTCCCAGAAAGCTGAAGATCAAAGGGCGATTTGTTTTTTGTATATAAACAGGAGTTGCTTAAGCGGACTCCAAGGAAACACAGTGACTATGCAGCAGTCATGGAAGCTCTCCAAGCCATGAAAGCCGTCTGTTCCAACATCAACGAGGCCAAGAGACAGATGGAAAAGTTGGAAGTTTTAGAGGAGTGGCAGTCTCATATTGAAGGCTGGGAGGTACAGTCATCGGACTCAACAATTGATCTTAAAATAGTTTTGTTATGTCTTATGCTGTGCATAGTATTACTGGCATTGGATGAAACCATAAATGGTCCTTTTTCTAGACAATGCTAGAGGACTCTAACTATTTCCAAAAAATGCTGTCATTATTCTTTTTAAATATCTTTAAAGGGGCAGTTAATTGACTTAGCTTCAACCTGAAAGCTTTGCAATAGAGCTGACCACAATGGTGTATATCATAAACTTCGATAGCTCAGTGTATGTGCAGTGTGATAATCCTTTCTCCAGTCTTAACTTCAGTTAGTTGTCCATAACCATAGCCTGAGTCCTGGAGAGAGAAAGATTCCAAACCTGTGCTCTGGTATTATTATTTTCAGACGCTAAACTAGGTATCTCATGGTGAATTTCATTCTAAGTCTATTTCATCTCTCTAAATTTGAATTTCTTCATTTCAAAGATGAAGAAACTGGCTGTGACATGATTTTTAAGGTCCACTCAAGATGAAAAATTTTATGGTTTCGTGATTCACCAAAGAAAGATTTTTTTGAAATGACAAAAAAGCCAATGAAGAATGATATTCAGAATCTGTAATTTGTTTGCAGCTGTAGTAATTTTGATTGTCAGTTAGTTCATGCAGTTGGAGCTCTGTATTACTTTGTGTGCTTAGTCGCTCAGTTGTGTCTGACTCTTTGCGACCTCATGGACTATAGCCTGCCAGGCTCCTCTGTTCATGGGATTTTCCAGGCAAGAATACTGGAGTGGATAACTGTTCCTTTCTCCAGGGGATCTTCACTACCCAGGGATCAAATGTGGGTCTCCTGCATTGCAGGTGGATTCTTTACCATCTGAGCCACCAAGGAGAGCCCATATATTACTTTAGCACTATAATAAACTATAATAAACTGGACTTTCCTGGTGGTTCAGTGGTAAGAATCAGCCTGCCAGTGCAAGAGATATAGGAGATGCAGGTTTGATCCCTGGTTTGGGAAGATCCCCTGGAGAAGGGAATGGCTATCCACTCCAATATTCTTGCCTGGTGAATTCCATGGACAGAAGAGCCTGATGGGCTACAGTTCCTGGAGTCACAAAAGAGTTGCACACAACTTAGCAACAACAACAACAAAAGAATAAACTAAATTTTTTTGTTTAAATTGACTTAATTTAGATGATCAAGAGCTTTCAACTAGGATAATTTCTTATTGTTATAAAGTAAGCAATTGAGATTATATTTTTAAAGTGTAAGAAGATTTAAAATGTTTGCAACCCAATATTATCACACAAATCCAAGGGGATTGCTTTTATCTTTAGGGCTTTATAATTAACTAATTTATTTTTTATCTTCAATATGTTGGTTTCCATTTAGACCTAACCTATATCCTTTCAGATTTGCAAAGAAACCTCAAATACTCACCCCAGGAAATGCTCCTATTTGTCCATTCTTTACCATAAACCTTTTAAAATGCTAACTGGGATCTGACTTCTCTTCCTCCTCGTCTATATTCTTTCATTTCAAGTATTCAGGGTCACTCTTATTTCAGCATGAATGCTACTTGTTTCAATCAGTTTAAATGGTTGTGTATTTTACAGTTGATTCGTGATGATAATTCCTTTCCTGCAAACAGTTGTCCTGCTGGGTTGAGAAAAATGGAGGAAAGTTTGCTTTGCCATTCTGTTGTCACTCAAACATTGGGAGAAACACCAAACTTGCTTTAAACTGCAGGATTTGTCAGTGACTTCTGCCAGGATTTTGACCAAAATAAAACCTTCATAAGACTCTTTTTGGTTCTCTAGGGAAATGGAATCTGTCATAATTTTGTTTCTTCTTTCTGTGCATCCTAAAAATTGGGGCTCCTTCAGAAATGAGAGATTCCTTTAAAAGTGTTGCTATTTCTTGCACTTTTCAGGGCCAGTTAACTACTCAAAGGAATAAGGCTGTGTGGTCCATACTATGTCCTTTGTAGTCTTAGCAGTGGCTGTCGCAGCCTCACCGCTTTGGTGGGCTTATAGAATTTGGAGTGGGAGAGACAAACGGAGCGGGGGGACAGAGGAAGCTGGTGGGAGCAAATCTGATATGACCACAGTTCCAGGTACAGGGCAGAGAAGATGAGTGTCAGTTTCGAAAAAGAGTGGCAAAATGTAGTCTCCTTGAGTCAGATTTGAAAATGATTGCCTAAGACACAGCCATACAGTGATTTGAGAGTTTTAGGACTTTAGAGGGAATGCTGTCTGGAGCAAGGCCCAGCCAGTGGTTGGAAACTTGTAACAAGTACCTGATTGCACACCTCAGTTCACCACATTGAGCGCATGGGGGAAGCTTTACAGTATTCAGGCCTTGTCCCTTCTGAGAAGTTAAAGAGAAACTGTGATCTGATGAGACTCTAGAGGCACAGAAAACAAAGGGACACAGTCAGGGAGGATAAATTCAGGCCCTGGTAAGGGAGTGGGAATGCTTAGGGCTTTCTTTGAGTGGCTAACAGGGATTTTTGCTCAGCTTACCGACAGCTTTATGTGTGTTCAGAGTGACTCTCATGGGGTTAAGACAAGACCAGGAACAGATGACTGATGGCATGACAGTTACAAAACAGAGAGTTCCTTCAAGAATTTTGGACATTAAGAGCCTTGAGCTAATGTTGGGTAACAGCTAATGTTGGACTATAAAGAAGGCTGAGCACCGAAGAACTGATGCTTTTGAACTGTGGTGCTGGAGAAGACTCTTGATGGTCCCTTGGACAGCAAGGAGATCAAAGCAGTCCATCCTAAAGGAAATCAACCCTGACTATTCATTGGAAGGACTGATGCTGAAGGTGAAACTCCAATACTTTGGCCACCTGATGCGAAGAGCCAACTCACTGGGAAAGAGCCCGATGCTGGGAGCGGTTGAGGGCAGGAGGAGAAGGGGACGACAGAGGATGAGATGGTTGAAGGGCATCACTGACTTGATGGCCAGGAGTTTGAGCAAACTCCAGGAGAGTGAAGGACCGGGAAGCCTGGCATGCTGCAGTCCATGGGGTCGCAAAGAATTGGGTATGACTGAATGACAAAACAGCAACAACAGCAGCTCTCTGAGTCCTTCTAGGAGCTCCTGCAGACCATGCAGACTATCTTAGAGATGATACTCTTGCTCCAGTAACTAAAATTCTCTTCAGTGGAATCTTAATCTGGTACACCATAGCATGCCTTATTTCTACGTTCAGTGGATTATTGTTATATTTCAAGTAGATCCCTTAAATATTCAGGATCTTATTTCCCCATTCATCAAATGAAGGGCGCTAAGATCTCTTAGGTGTAACTTGTCTCTCCAGTGTTTTGTACTATTAAATTGGCATTACATTCTTTTATGTTGAATTTACAAACAATGGAGATTTATTTTTCTCAAGTCATAAGACATAATAAAAAAAGCCTGGCTTTTGAGCAGATTTGATTTCCAGTCTGGACTCTAACCTTTAGTTTGTGGATAAAGCACCAGATCTCTTCAACATACAGTTTGGGTTATTACAGGGGTCAATGAAAGAAGTGAAAGTACTTTGAACTCTATAAAATGAGATGAGAGAGGTAGTATTTTAAAGCTCTGGTTCAGTTGTTAGATTTTACCCTTAAGAAATCCCCTTCATTTGTCTAATCTATGCACCTAACTACTGAAAGGGGTATCTTACTTAAGTTATATGGCCCCAAGCAACAGAAATGAAAGGAAACTTAATTTAAAAGATATTGAATAGCTTGTGAAATCAATAGAAGAGCTTCCCTCTCAGACTTGAAAGGCTGTCTAGTCAGCTAAGGCTCTTTCACGGTCTAATCAGTGCCCTAGCTAGAATGCATTGTTTGTTGTTCAGTTGCTCTGTCGTGTCTGACTCTTTGCGACCCCATGGACTGCAGGACACCAAACTTCTCTGTCCTTCACCATCTCCCAGAGTTTGCTCAAACTCATGTCCATTGAAGCAGTAATGCCATCCAACCACCTCATCCTGTGTCACCCCCTTCTCTTGCCCTCAGTCTTTCCTAGTATCAAGGATAAGTTCTAATAATTTTTCCATTCTTATGTTGCTCCATTCAAGATTCAAGATCAAAATCCAAGATTCCAGTAATCTTACTTGGGTAAATTTGCTCAAGGGAGAGCTGCTGCTGCTGCTGCTAAGTCGCGTCAGTCGTGTCCGACTCTGTGCGACCCCATAGACGGCAGCCCACCAGGCTCCTCTGTCCCTGGGATTCTCCAGGCAAGAATACCAGAGTGGGTTGCCATTTCCTCCTCCAGTGCATGAAAGTGAAAAGTGAAAGTGAAGTCGCTCAGTCGTGTCCAACTCTTCGCGACCCCATGGGCTGCAGCCTACCAGGCTCCTCCGTCCATGGGGTTTCCCAGGCAAGAGTACTGGAGTGGGGTGCCATTGCCAAGGGAGGGCAGGGGCCCTTAATTGTCCATCTACCAACTTCCTTTTGGGGAAAAGCTGATACTCCATTGTAGGCAATCTTGGTCTCTTTTAACAGTTTACTGAAGTACTATAGTCCCCATTACACAGATTTTTAAAAATGAGGACTATATAGCTTAAATGTTAGTCACTGAGTTGTGTCTGACTCTTTGGACCCTGTGGGCTGTAGCCCACCAGGCTCCTTTGTCCATGGGATTCTCTAGGCAAGAACACTGGAGTGGGTTGCCATGCCCTCCTCCAGGGGGATATTCCCTATCCAGGGATCAAACCCACGTCTCTTATGTTTCCTGTATTGGCTGGCAGGTTCTTTACCACTAGCGCCACACGGGAAGCCCAAAATAACATTGGTGGTGGTTTAGTCGCTGTCGTGTCTGACTCTTGCGACCCCATGGACAGTGGCCTGCCAGGCTCCTCTATCCATGGGATTCTCCAGGCAAGAGTACTGAAGTGGGTTGCTAGTTTCTTCTCCAGGGGATCTTCCCAACCCAGGAATCGAACTGAGGTCTCCTGCATTACAGGTAGATTCTTTACCGAGTGAACTATGAGGGAAGCCCCAAAATAACATTATGCAGATTTAAATGAATATTCAGTGATGATGAACCATAACGTAGGTGTAACTGTGACCATGGAACATATGATAAACTCCTCTTGTGTCCTGGGCTCTGGGAAGAAGTTGGAACTACTGCTCACCTGGAGGTCTCATAGAGTAGGCCCTATGTTCACCTTCATCCCCGTGTCTGCAGAGTTGCTGTTCTATGCACCTGAGTGCCTGAGCTCAGGCTTCCAAAGCGGTGTTACTTCAAGTGTTGACGAACACCACAATGCATCAGAATCTACTGAATGGTCCGGGACTTATCCCAGATGTACTCAGTTTCCATTTCTGGGGATAGTGCTAGGGAACCTAGAAATGTTAATAGTCCCATCAGGTGTGTCTTCTTAACTCTGAAATTTGAGCAGCATTGTCCTAGACTCTTTGCTCTTTTCTGATGATCTGCCTCGCTTATCTTATTGCTTCCACACTTTTTGTTTTCTAGCTCATTTGTTTGACATCCTCATTTTGATGGACTCTAGGGCTGTTGAGTGTTTCCTGGCAAGCTGATGCTTTTAACCATATCCTATTTCATTTTTGTAGCTTGGCTTCTTTATCCCTAACCCTAGCATCTCTCTTGCCATTTCTAGATAATGAAAAAGAAATTGCACATCATTTTCAAAGTATCATAAACCTCATTCATTTCAAAGATAAAGCTGTGAGTTTTTGTTTTTTCTGCTACAGAGAAAGGTAGATTATATTACTTAAATGAGAGGAAAATATGACACAACATTAGTCAAAAACAGACATTTATTAAGTGTCTGCTTGCAAATCAGATGAATTTGAAGTGAGAGGAATATTGTGATTACACAAGAGTATATCTACACTTGGCCAAATTTTCTTCAGTATTTATAATACTCTATATATCTGTGTTTCAAGAATTTTTAATGAGTTTTATCCACCATTGTTGTGGAGATAATACACAGATTAAATCATAGTAAGTCAAAGGCACAGTGGCCTTTTTTTCCCATCTAAAAGATGAATCTGGTATAAAGAGAAGACACTCTTTTAGAATGAGGTTTTTAGACAAATCTGTATGTTTTGACACAGATTCCTTTAAGTGCGTAAAGGTTTTCCTAGGAATTATTTAAATTATTCATGAAAATATTTCATGTGATGATAGGAGGTTACCATGGTAGAAGATAGGAAAGGTGATACTGTACCAATTCCTAAATTCTGCTGTTAAATATTAAAGACATATCACCTCAGTAATAAAACTGTCTCAATAGGATTTAGTAAAATGTGCATTATGTGTATGTTGTGAGATAAACTTGTGTCTCTTTTGGTGATATGTATATATTTTAAGGTACTCTATGAAGCATCACAGGAATTCTAGAAACTGTGGGTGTTTGGGTTTGATGTCCTTGCCCCCATACAACTTCATTATTTGATAATTAAGCAGATGCTTTGAGTCTCTTATGGAAAGAAGTATTGACTTCAAAGAGGTCAATTCATCTTATTCTGATTTTTGATTGGGAGCTGATGGGAATTTATGGTGATGCCTTCAATATAATGCATATTTGTGAGAGGTTTGAGAGCTTGCTATGATGTCAGTCTGGATTAACTGAATTGAAAAGTCAAAATATTCAAGTATAGGGTAGAGGAGAAAGACCTAGGGGAACTTTGAATCAGATGTAACATGGGGTTACCATAAATGTGCTAATAAAATCTTGTGCTTAGTTGCTCAGTCATGTCCAACTCTGCGACCCCATGGACTGTAGCCTGCTAGGCTCCTTTGTCCATGGGAATTCTCCAGGCAAGAATACTGGAGTGGGTTGCCATGCCCTCCTCCAGGGGATCTTCCCAACCCAGGGATCGAACCCAGCTCTCTTGCATTGCAGGAGGATTCTTTACCGTCTAAGCCACCAGGAAATGTGTTGTAGGGGAATGGAGAAATAATAATATCACTCCTGTATTCTTCATTTGCCAGCTCAATCCAAACGGTTGTATTCACTTGTGGAGGTGTTCATGTTATGGGAAACCCTGACAAGCTGGAGAAGGTCCAGAGGAGAAGTAGGATCTTCCAGGTTTCTGAGGTCAATTCGTATCATCAAAAGGCAATGGTATAACAGAACCTGGAAGGCAGAAGGAACATCTTAGCTATGTTCAGATTTTGGTGGACCTTTCATGATGAAGGGGGCTTCCCAGGTGGCGCCAGTGGTAAAGAATCCACCTGCCAATGCAGGAGACACAAGATTCATGGGTTCAGTCCCTGGATCAGGAAGATCCCCTGGAGTAGGAAGTGACAACCTATTCCAGTATTCTTGCCTGGAGAAGGAGGAGCCTGGTGGGCTAGAGTCCATGGGGTCGCAAAGAGTCAGACACAGCTGAACAACTAACTCACTTTCAACACATTTCAGCCCAGTGCTTACAAACTCCCCTGAAATTCAGCTCATTGAGATCCTTTCTGATTATGTGTGGCTTTCCAAATAAGTTACGTTTACAAAGAGAGATTGTGTTGACCTTACTCATGGGACCATTCAGTGTTTATGTCAGTTATCATCACAAGTGATAGATCCATTTTCTATTTTTCACATTGGTCCCATGAGTTCTTCAGCGCTTGGAAATATCTCCCCTGAGGTTGTGTAAGAGGATGGAATAAATGGCCTCTAGCCATTATAGTTAGCTCAAATTCACATTAAATTTTCCTTATATTTATTAATGAATATAATCACCACAAACAAGTCAGAAAATGTATTGTTAGTATTTCATTCATTTAGGAATAAATCTATAAATAAATACATACATATTTAACCTGGGAAACTATTTGGAAGACTGGTTAATATGTAAATTAGTATAATACTTACAGTAACACTTTAATAATGTAATAAATTATCTTCCTGCCTTGGCACTTATGGGCTACTGTATGGAATAATCTAAAGTGAAGTGTTTTGTACCTTTTATAAAATTGCTATTGATGAAGCCACTTTTCAAAATGTTAGTTAGGTCCCTTGTGCAAGAATCAATGTGATGTTTCCTTTTTTACATTTTAAATGCCATTCTAATTTTTTTTCTAAGGGAGAGATGTATTCACTATAAATTAGAAGTCATTGCCACTGCAGTTGAGATTGATGTTTATATTTGATGACAGTTTTTGCTTAATTATCACATAGCAAAATATATGAAATTCTATGAATGTTCGCTAGATCTCCATTTCTATCCATATGTACCCTTATGATGAAGGAAGAGAGGGAAGTATTTCAAATGCAAAATGTTTTTGTAATATAGATACTCAGATTAATGCAGTGACACTGTCTTAATTAACTTCTCTTTTGGGAAGTTTCTTATTATAGTTATATGAGTTATTTTAATTTAAATTTTTAATATTAATCAGAAAAATGTTCATTGTTAGTATGAAAATATGAAATTAATATTGATGTTCTCAGTTTTAAATATCAAAAAAGACCAGACATATTTAAAACAGAAGTATTCTTACAGAGCACACTTAACAGAGCTCTACTGAAAAGTTCCCCTTTGTTTTTGTTCCGACTCAATGACTCAGCCAGTTAGTTATGCTAGTTTAGTTTGTAGAAACAAATAGACTACAACACTTATGACATGCTAAGTTGCTTCAGTCATGTCCAATTCTTTGTGACCTCTTGGACTATAGCCCACTGGGCTCCTCTGTCCATGGCATTCTCCAGGCAGTAATACTGGAGGGGGTTGCCATGTCCTGCACCAGGGGATCTTTCTGACCCAGGGATTGGATGAGTGTCTGCTGTGGCTCCTACATCACAGGCAGATTCTTTATTACTGAGACACTGGGGAAGCCCAATGGCTCAAAATAAACATTTCTGATCAGTTCATACGACAACTCATGTGTGGGTTCTGCCCAGTGGGCAGTTTCCCTTTGTTGATGGTTCAGGGGCCCAGGCTCCTTCTCTCTTGTGCTTCCTCATCTCAGCCTCCCATGATTAGCACTTGTGTTAAGAATCAGTTTTGTTGCTGATCATATGACCTTCACAGGTACTCAGTAAGGGTTTATTCAGTGAATGAGCATGCCAGTACATCTTTTAATAACTGGGGTGAAAGGTTTTATGGAAGGTTGCTCTCTTTAAACCCGTAGAAGGCAATGGCACCCCACTCCAGTACTCTTGCCTGGAAAATCCCATGGACGGAGGAGCCTGGTAGGCTATAGTCCATGGGGTCGCTAAGAGTCAGACACGACTGAGCGACTTCACTTTCACTTTTCCCTTTCATGCACTGGAGAAGGAAATGGCAATCCACTCCAGTATTCTTGCCTAGAGAATCCCAGGGATGGCGGAGCCTGGTGGGCTGCCGTCTATGGGGTCGCACAGAATCGGACACGACTGAAGTGACTTAGCAGCAGCAGCAGCAGCAGCTCTCTTTAAATAGATTTTTTTCCTTTTATTTCTTCTTTTATCTTCCTCTCCATCCTAGAAGTGGGGACAGTAGGCCTTCTGTATTCTGGGTTCTGCATCCAGGGTTTCAGCCAACTTTGAATTGAAACTATTTAGGGAAAAAAAAAAATTCCAGAATGTTTCATAAAACAAAACTTGCACCAGCAACTATTAGATAGTATTTACATTGTATTAATGACTATTTATGTAATGTTTTGGCCACCTGATGCAAAGAGCTCACTCATTTGAAAAGACCCTGATGCTGGGAAAGATTGAAGGCCGGAGGAGAAGGGAACGACAAAGGATGAGATGGTTGGATGGCATCACCGACTCAATGGACATGAGTTTGAGTAAACTCCGGGAGTTGGTGATGGACAGGGAGGCCTGGCATGCTGCAGTCCATGGGGTTGCAGAGTCGGAAACAACTGAGCTGAACTGAACTGATGTAACATTTACATTGTATAGGCTCCCCTAGTGGCTCAGATGGTAAAGAATCTGCCTGCAATGCAGACGACTTGGATTTAATCCCTGGATGGGGAAGATCCCCTGGAGAAGGGAATGGCTATCCACTCCAGTATTCTTGCCTGGAGAATCCATGGATAGAGGAGCCTGGTGGGCTACAGTCCGCAAGGTTGCAAAGAGTCTGACCCGACTGATTGACTAACACTTTCACTTTACATTCTATTAGGTCTTGGATGTAATCTTGAGATTAAAATGTACAGGGGGAGGTGTGTAGATTATATGCAAATACTATGCCATTTTATTTATGCCTCTTGAGCATCCTCAGATTTTGGTATCTTTTGGGGTCTTGGAACCATTCCCCTGTGGATATAGAGGAACGATTTTATATAAATTGAGACCTGCTATAAATGGACAATTACACATACTTTGCCATGTGTTCATGGAGCTCTTTTCCCAGACCAAGGAAAGAGAGGAGGAGGAGGAAAATGAATATTAGGAACATTCATGTTGTGAGTTAGTTTGAAATCATCTCCTTTTTAGAGAACAAAGATAATATTCATCATATATGCTGTGTATGCACACATATGTAAAACAGCTAAAGAAGACATGGCATCTCTTAAGAGGAGCTGTACTTACTGATACTCACCTGGAGGAGACTGGGAGGGAAGGAGACCTAAGCTCAGTGTATAAATACTTAAACTATCTGAACTTTTATCCTGTTTGTTTATTGCATCTTGAAATAAAAACAGGAGGAAAAAGACTTACTACATGAAAGTTTCTGTTAAGTAATCAGACATTATTTTCTCCATTTTTCCTAATTTAGGGGTCCAACATTACTGATACCTGTACAGAAATGCTAATGTGTGGAGTCTTATTGAAAATTTCTTCTGGAAATATTCAAGAGCGGGTATTTTTTCTTTTTGATAATCTTTTGGTGTATTGCAAAAGAAAACACAGGTAAGAATATAGACAGATAATACTTTAAAAGCTATTTATCCACTTCACAGATTCAACATTGTCTCTGTGCTCCCATGACCTCATCAGTGAACTTCCATGTATTCTCAGCCCCTTCTCCTTGCTACTTCAAGAAAGAGAACAGGTTAGGATTAGAGCCAGGAAATAATTCAATTATTGTCTTTCTACCTTAATGAGCTTTAAAAAAAATTCCTTTTTACCACCTGTGAAAATGAACCTATTTATTTCTTGTAGTATGCTCTTCTCAATTTTTTGTGTTTAGTAGCAAGATTGGGATTAGTAGACATGGGTTTCAGGAAAATCTACGAGAGGCTGTTAATTCTACCTATATGAAGCTCTTTAAAAATTATAAGGTCATAGGGACACCAAGAGGGGAAATGGGTGGTGGGATGGATTGGGAAATTGGGATTGACATATATACACTATTGATACTATGTATAAAGTAGATAACCAATGAAACTGACTGTTTAGCATGGGGAACCCTACTCAATGCTCTGTAGTGACCTAAATGGGAAGGAAATCCAAAATAAGGGCATATGTGTATGCATTTAACTGACACACTTTGTTGTACAGGAGAAACTAACACAACATTGTAAAACAGCTATACTCCAAGGGAAAAAAAAAGAATGCTTATTCTCTGCCAGGCATAATCTCAAGGAATCACATGAATTAATTATATAATATTCCCAATAAATTTATAAAATAGGCATTTTCATTAACATCATTTTGTAGAGAAGAATATTGAGTCACAGAAAGGTTAAGTAACTTTCCCATACATAATAGTTACAGAAATGAATTTTGGACCCATTCAGTTCTAATTCAAAGCCCACCTTTATTGCAGATTGGGATAAAATATGTGTGCCTCATGAAAGATGACAGAAAGTAAAAGAGGAACACTTTAAGATACAGGGATGGATAAAAAAAAATCATAAGGTGATCCAAGTTGTTTAGGTGCAATTATTTTTTCCCCAACTTTAGTCAGGTATTATTGACAAAGTTGTAAGATATTTAAAGTGTACAATGTGATGATTTAATATAATATACATTGTGAAAGGATTCTCCCACTGAATTAACACATCCATCTAGGTTTGATTGTTAAAGACATCTGAGAATGAGATCTTTTTTTTATTAAAGTTGTTCTCATCCTTACATATATGACTGTCCTCAAGGTCAAAGCTTTTGCACAATTAACTCTACAAATGATGTTACCATTCATGGTCTCATGGCTGTAACTATTAAATAAATTAAATGATAGGGAGAGTTTTACAAAATCAAAATCCTGCTGCTTGGCAAATAGCCTTACTGTATGTATAACATGGACCAAATACACATAAATGCAGAGCAGAGGAGAGGAGGGAGCTCTGCATTAATGCACTTGAGAACTTAACTTTTGCTTAGTGTGTGTATGTAACATGATACATTAATAATTTCAGTATATATTATGAAATATATATTAATAATTTTAGTATATTCAGTTGTTAGCAGACTTTTGTCAACAAGTCAAATTAGATAGTTCAGGTCAACTGAAATCTCTTGGATGACTAAATGTTACTTAATCTTCTTGAATTATTTCTTAAAATCTTTCCTCTTTAATATATTTTAAAAGTAATCTCCCCTGAGTGTTCAGTGATTCAAATATAAATATATCCATAACTGCCTAATTCATTATTACAAATGCTCATCTGAACCTGGATTTTTTTTTTTTTTTTTACTTTGTGTTGCTCAGTTTTTAAGATCAAAAGCTGGTACTAGCATCCTATACACAAAATTTTGAAATGTTTTGGACTATTTTATAAATAAATAGGATCCTTATGAAGAATTATAGCTGTAGTTGAGAGACTTATTCTTCAAGTGTACAGTTATTGTATTACAACAATATGGGAAAAACATTTTAGAGCTAGTTAATGCTTAAAAACCTCCAGCACAGTCCAAGTTTCTTTGAAGAGGATCATAAGTATTAATTGAATTTTACAAGGGATTGAGAAAAAATTACAAGCTAGTTACTGAAAATTGAGAAATGAAGTTAAATTGTGAAAAAAAATCAAGTGAAATTGTGAATAACCAACTTTTAGTGTCTGTCAGATTTAGATTGGGCATCTTTAATGTCATATATTGAGCAAAAGCATGTATTCACCCTCCCACCTGTGTGTTGTCCTTGGCTCAGGGCTTTAGTGTTGAGCACCGTCTTAATAGAGCAACCTGAACTGTTATGAATGTGAGGACACAAGTGAAAAAACACCAAGAGCTTAACGTTTGATATTGTTGATGGAACTAGCATCTCTTTTTCAAAGAATGGCTTAAATTATCTTGCTTTAACAAGGTTTTGCCTTAAGTTTAGTAACCACGTATTTTCTTTTTATTTTCTTCTGTTGTTGTAAGACGGTTGAAAAATAGCAAAGCATCTACTGATGGACATCGGTACCTTTTTCGTGGCCGGATCAATACAGAGGTGATGGAAGTGGAGAATGTGGATGATGGCACAGGTAAATGATTGGTAAATTTAAAATGGAATTCCAGTAATAAACTCCCTTGTAAGAATACTTTTCACTTGAATAATTCATCTGCAGTGAATTGGAGCTTAGAAATACTTTGTTAGGCGGAACAGTTGGAGGAGGAAGGGAAGATAAGAGAGAGGAGGACTCTTTTAAAACAGAAAATTATCATCACCTGAAGCATGTTAGTTTGTTATTCAGTCACTAAGTTGTGTCTGACTCTTTGCAATCCCATGGACTGCAAGCATGCCAGGCTCCTCTGTCTTCCACTATCTGCTGAAGTTAGCTCAAATTCATATCTGTTGAGTCGGTGATGCTATCTAACCATATCATCCTCTGCTGCCCCTTTCTCCTTTTGCCTTCCATCTTTTGCTAAGTCGTGTCCTACTTGTGTGACTCCATGGACTGTAGCCTGACAGACTCTGTCCATGAGATTTCCCAGGCAAGAATACTGAGACCCAGAAATTGAACCATGTCTCCTGCATTGGCAGGTGAATTCTTTACTGCTGAGCCACAAGGGAAGCCCAAACCATGTTAAACACTAACATTAAACAGAGATACAAAAGTAGCTGGGAGTGTCATAAACTAGTAGTTGTGTCCATAATGTATATAGTAGTTTGGTCATGATGCTATTAAAACATCCAGCTTAAGAGCTGTCATAGGAAAGCATTGAACCTCCTGGAATTAATTTTCATTAGTACAGACTTGGAAAGCCATTCAAAAAGTAGTGCCAGGTCCTTTGTATTCTTTCTTGACAAGTGGTTTATTTGTGTAGTTGGCCAGAGGCCAAGAATGTTTGACTTCTAGAAAATGTGGTCTGTAGTGCAGTGTTGGGCAAACCATAGGTTGCAGTACAGTAGTCAGATTTGATGGAGAAGGCAATGGCAACCCACTCCAGTACTCTTGCCTGGAAAATCCCATGGACAGGGGAGCCTGGTAGGCTGCAGTCCATGGGGTTGCTGAGCGACTTCACTTTCACTTTTCACTTTCATGCCTTGGAGAAGGAAATGGCAACCCACTCCAGTGTTCTTGCCTGGAGAATCCCAGGGACAGGGGAGCCTGGTGGGCTGCCGTCTATGGGGTCGCACAGAGTCGGACACGACTGAAGTGACTTAGCAGCAGCAGCAGCAGTTAGATTTGAATTGAATAAGATGGAAATTCCTAAACTGTTAATTAAAACTGAATGAAATGAAAAATGAAATGAAATGTTAGTCACTCAATTGTGTCCGACTCTTTGCAACCCCATGGATAGGGGATCTTGCTGACCCAGGGATTGAACCTAGGTCTCCCACATTGCAGGCAGATTCTTTACCGTTTGAGGTACCAGGGGTCCCCTAAAACTGAATAGTTTTTTTTTTTTAAGTTCAACTGTTAATGTTGTGAATTAGGGATGTTCCATTTTTCAGGTCTGACTGCATTTAATATATAAAAGTTTCTTATTTTTAAAAATTTTATGTTCTTCAATACACATGTATAAAGATATTTTGAAGAATTCAGTGGTTTTGGAACTTTTTTGATATGAATGTTTGTGTTGCTCTAATATATATTACATTTGTTCATTTACTTTACCTATTAATTTTCAGCTGACTTCCATAGCAGTGGACACATTGTTGTTAATGGATGGAAGATACATAACACGGCCAAGAATAAATGGTTTGTGTGTATGGCAAAAACACCTGAAGAGAAACATGAATGGTTTGAAGCTATTTTGAAAGAACGAGAACGACGGAAAGGTGCGTATATGGATTGAGCATTACAATACTTTGTGAAGATTCAAATTTAACAAGAAAGCAGAAAATGGGCAAAAGTTAAGAGGAAGTAGATGGTGTTTGATGTTCACTTACATTAACTAGGTGATGTTAGCCCACGCTAAAATACTTTTTGAATATTTCCAATGTTGTTACTGAATTCAAGTAAAAGAAAAACTTATATAGTTAGCAAAATAATTAGATTGTGGCTAGCAGTGTGTTTTAAACAGTTTCTTAGTTCTATTGAGACTGCTGTAACCCTACACTGGGTGGCTTATGAACAAGAGAAGTTTATTTCTCACAGTTCTGAAGGCTGGGAAGACCAGGATTCAGTATATGATGAGAGCTGTTTTTTGGTTTGTAGATGACCATTTTCTCTGTGTCCTCACCTAGCAGAAGGCGTGAAAGAGCTCTCTTAGATCTCCTTAATTCAGGCACTAACCTCATTCATGAGGACTCCACCCTCATGAACTAATTACCCCAAAGGTCAACCTCCTACTGCCATTACATTGGGAACTAGGTTTCAACATATGAATTTTGGGGGCATGCATGCTTAGTTGTTCAGTCGTGTCTGACTCTTTGCAAGCCTTTGGACTGTAGCCCACCAGGCTCCTCTCTCCATGGAATTTTTCAGGCAAGAATAGTGGAGTGGGTTGCCATTTCCTCCTTCAGGGGATCTTCCCAACCCAGGGATTGAACCTGTGTCTCCTCTGTCTCCTGCATTGCAGGAAGATTCTTTAGCTGCTGAGCTACTGGGGACACCATTTGGGGGCATACAGACATTCACTTTACAGCAAATAGTTTTACTTACTTTAAAATATGTTCAGTTTTCTTTGCATTTTATTACTTTTTTAAAATTTTTACTGGAGTATAGTTGCTTTAGAATGTTGTGCTCGTTTCTTCTGTACAACAAAGTGAATCAGCTATACTATATAGATATCCACTCATTTTTGGATTTCCTTCCCGTGTAGGTCACCACAGAGTGCTGAGTAGAGTTCCCTGAGCTATTCAGTAGGTTCTCATTAGTTATCTATTTTATACATCATATCAATAGTGTATATACGTCAATCCCAATCTCCAATTCATCCCACCTCCATCTTTCCCCTTGGTATCCATATGTTTGTTCTCTACATCTGTGTCTCTGTTTCTGCTTTGCAAACAGGATCATCTATACCGTTTTTCTAGATTCCACATATATGCATTAATATATGGTCACACTTTATTCTTGCTCATTTCTAAAGAATCATTATAGAATTTTGCTTTAAGAAACACGCTTTAATTATATAATTCAGTGTTTGGAGGCCTACACCGATTGTCGCCCTGTATTTAACAGTACACTGAAAGTTCCTTGGTCAAATATTTTAGTATCCTAATTATAAAATAAGGCATTTTGCATGCATATTAACTTTTAAGTGTTGTTACAATGTCACTGAAGCAAGGTCATGTAACTCCGTAAGCAACTTGTTCACATGTGGAAGTCTAGCTCAAATTTGCTTCATATTTTTATCAAGATTTGCAAACAGTATTTGGTCTGGTGATATTCAGTGTGTGAAGTTTACCTGCAAGTACTCATATTTCTGTGATTCATCGAGGAAATAGCAATAGAAATGTTTGCATAATTAACTATTTTCTTTACCAAATAATTGATGAGAAATGTGACAGTGTTTATTCCTTTTCCCAGAGATTTAGGTATAAAATATCTCATTACTGATAAAATTTTAGAACATTAAGAGCTTTTCCTTCCATCTTTAGATATTTCCCCTTGAAGAATGTAAAAATTTCTACTACCTTGATTAAATTAGTCATAGTATACATTTTTATAAGAATTTCTAAAACATTTAGAAATACTCCTTTGATTGATCTTAGATGAAGAACCAGATAGAAAAAATTTAAAACAAAGATCATGAATGCATAACTGACACTTTTGGGTTTGTTGAATCTAACAGTCCATTCAAGGAACATAGAAAATCATTTAAAAGATAGAGTCAATTTTTCATCAAGTTGAACCTTAGCTTTTTTTGAACTGGCTATGCATATAAATACATCCAAGACCTAAAAAAAGGAAGAAAACAAAAAAGAAAGCACAGTCTATAACTCTACCTATGTTATTCTTAACTCTGCTTTTTAACTTCTATAACTCTGCTTATTCTATTCTTAATGGATTATTCACTGTTATTGGCAAATGTTAATGACTTCTCCATCGTAAATAAAATTTTAGTAAGAAGTTTAGTAGTTAGAAGACTAAAAAAAAAAAAAAAATTCAAGAAATTCTTCTGCCACATTTCTTCATCAGTCCCATCCACTGATTGTCAGTGTGGCCAGAATTTTACCTTTGGCAATGGTTGCCTCTAAATTTCCTGGCCTGCATTGTCTGTCCCTATCAGATTAACTTCCGCTCTGCACTGCCAGGTTCTCAGTCTTTATGTCCAGTCTTGTTGTCTCTCTGGAGCTCTATGCTCATTTAATCAACTGCCCCCTGGGCTTCATGTGAACGTCCAAGCTCAAGCTACTCAGTGCTGGTTTTCTCTGTACCTGAAACCCTTTGCCCAAGATGCCTTCCCATCACCATTCAGTTCTCCCATCAACTGTCTGAGAGCCATCCTGATTTATTCTCTCTACAGCCACATTTAACCCATTGCTATGTCTTAACAATACCACCTCCCAGGTATTTCTCAACTTTATCCTCTTCTCCCGATAACCTGCTGTTGTTTACAGAGATTTGAATTTGCCTGAACTTTAGTGGATCCCTACTAATTGTCTCTCTCTTTTTAAACCCACTTCCTTTCAGTTCATTCCCTATACTGTCCTCTGAGCTTTGTTTCCAAAGCATCAAAACTTTCCTGCACTTCCCTGCCTTCCCCCTCCCTCTGGTTAAAATTCATAGACATTCTCCCAGTTCCGAAGGCACAAAATACACTGAGACTGCTGGTGAGCAAGGACCCTGCCCACCCCTCCATCCACCTCCTGTCCTGTCACCTGAAACCCAGGGCTGTGTGCCTCTTCTTTCAGATGACCTTTGTGAAGATATTCTCTCTCTGGAAATCCTGTTCATATCCGTGCATTCAAACGTGGTCCATCCATGAAACTTCCCTAAGATAGTGGTTAGGTACTGTGACCATTTCTCTCCCATAGCACAGTTTTTCCTCTAAGTCTGTCTCCAATGCCACTATCTAACTGTGGTGATCTCGTCCTACAAAGAGCTTCCTAGGTGGTGCTAGTGGTAAAGAACCTGCCTGCCAGTGCAGGATATATCAGAGACCTGGGTTGGATCCGTGGGTTGGAAAGATCCCCTGGAGAAGGAAATGGCAACACACTCCAGTATTCTTGTCTGGAGAATCCCATGGACAGAGGAGCTGGTGGGCTACAGTCCATGGGGTTGCAAAGAGGCAGACATGACTGAGCGACTGAGCGTAAGCGCGAGTCCTACTAAAGGGGTCCATGGAGTTTGAGATACAGCTCCTCTTCCTCCACCAGCCAAACTGTGTGCCTCTGGGACACAGTCTGCACAGAAGTGCCCTTTGCTTCAGGCATCTCACCTTGACTGTCTTCCTAGTACCATATGAACTTCTTGACAGCCAGAGTCCTATTACACAAGCTTTGTATCCACAAATCCCAGCGCGTGGTAGATATGCAAAGAATGTTTTGTTTTCTGAATGCATGAAGAAATCAAGAGACTTTTTCAGTGACCTGTCCTGTGTTTTCATTTTTGACAGGTTTAAAATTAGGAATGGAGCAAGACACCTGGGTAATGATCTCCGAACAGGGTGAGAAACTTTATAAAATGATGTGCAAACAAGGAAATCTGATCAAAGACAGAAAAAGAAAACTGACTACGTTCCCTAAATGCTTTCTGGGAAGGTAGGGTTGTTGTCTGGGTGCCTGTGTTTCTTTCATATTTTCGCGATCTCATGTGTTAACTTTCCTTTAATTATTCATTTTTCCTAAAAAAATATTCTCCTAAATGTTTTTGAATATTTCTTTACTATCTGTGTTTCCTAGGCCATAATGGGATGAGGGAATGGATATACAGCCAGGAATCCTGACCAGAAAACTGAAAGCATCCATCCATCCATTCATCCATGACTTCAGTAATTTCTGATAAACTGTGTTTTAGGGGCATGGCAGAGGCTGGGATCAGGCAGCAGCAGCAGGCAGGCAGGCAGGCGGGTTTGCCTGTAGGGCACAGAGTCTGGCAAGGACATGAGTGCAGGGACTGAGAGTCAGTTAGACTGAAAAGCACACAGTCTAAACTCTCAATTAATTCAGAATTTAGACAGCTGGGCTCAAGATGAAAGGGTATTGATGAAGAGTCTGAAAAAGTGGGTCACACAAGGGGCCAGGCACAGAGGAACAGGCAAGGAGGTCACTTGGTCATTCAGCTCAGAGAAGATCAAATTTGTGCCTTTGGTTCTGCAGATGCTACTTGGCTGTAGGTGGGAATCCCTGCTGGGTTAAGGCAGAGGGCAGGGTAACTGCCTTCAGGTGGCTCTGCTTAGGACACGCTCTGTGCCAGCTTCTTCCTGTACGTTACTTCCAATCTTCAAACACATACTTAAGAGTTAAAAACCTTTATAATTTGTTTTAAAGATTAAAAAACTAGGGGATCAGGGAGTTGGACATGTCCAAGTTCATACAACTAGTAATTTACAATGTCAATGCTATAAAAGTAGACTGGAGAGGTAGTTCAAAACCCAGTCCCCACTCAGATCTGATCCTGCCACTGGCTAGTTGAGAGATTTGTTGTTGTTTAGTCACTAAGTAGTGTCCAACTCTTCTGTGACTCCATGGAAGGTAGCCTGACAGGCTCCTCTGTCCGTGGAATTCTCCAGGCAAGAATACTGGAGTGGGTTGCCATTTCCTTCTCCAGGGCATCCTTCTGACCCAGGGACTGAACCTGAATCTCCTGCATTAGCAGGTGGTTTCTTCCCCACCAGGGAAGCCCAGTTGAGAGAATGGGGAAGAGTTAAATTTTTCTTCTCTCTATAACAATAGAAATGATTGTATTGCTTACCTGTGATACTTACAAAATGTCCTCTTTTTTTTTTCTTTTCTTCCAGTTTTATTGAGCTATAATTGTGTCAGCTTAAGGTACACAGCATAATGATTTGACTTACATACATTGTAAAAGGTTTACCGTATTAGTTTAGTGAACATCACTTATCTCATTTACATACACCTTAAAGAAAGAGAAAAAAAAATTTTCCCTTGTGATGAGAATGCTTGGAATTTACTGTTAATTTTTATGTGCAACAACAACAATGTTAATTATGTTTCAGAATGTCTTCTTAGCTATACAGACTGGAGTGGACTGCCATTCCCTTCTCCAGGGGATCTTCCTGACCCGGGGATTGAACTCGGGTCTCCTGCATTGCAAGCAGATTCTTTACCATTTGAGCCATCAGGAAAGTCCAACATACAAAATTACCATAGACTATGCCAACTCCAACCTCATCAGAAGAATATAGGCCAGAAGACCCTGTGCTTGCCGGGGAGCAGGGGGGGTCACCTCTTCAATGGGAGTGGTCCTCACAGCATGCCACACAACAGCAACAAGCTGTAGTTGCTGGTGTTGGCTGTGTCCCCAGGTGGAGGGAGAGAGCAGATGTGAGCCCCCCTTGGCTTAAGAGTCCCATGTTGCAAAGAAGACACCCTTTCTCAGAACAACCTCATTGGCGTAACCGCCAAGGTTCCCATAATACATACCCCCTTACTTCAAGAGTCATACTTGATGAGTCACTTCAAGCTGTGGCTTCTCACCAGGCGTTTAGAAGTGTGCAGTTTAACCATCAGAAACCATTTTTACCACAAGCAATGTGTTAGTGGCTCAGTCACGTTGGGTTCTTTGTGACCCCATGGACTGTAGCCCTCCAGGCTTCTCTGTACGTGAGGTTTTCCAGGTAAGAATGCCACCTAGTAATACAACTGACACTCAACCCTCATCAGGTTTCTAGGGACAGAGCTAGAAAGCTCACCCAGGCTCAAATTTGTCCTTACTGAAGGACAAAGAGTTCTATTAAGCATTTACCCATACCATCTCCTATGGCTGTGGTGCCCATTATTTGTAGTGATCTGCAAAGCATTGCCCAGAACCCTGGTGACATAGTGGAGACTCAGTAAACATTTGCTGTGTTAATTGTAGCCTTTTCCATAACAACATACCATGACCTGAGTATGAGATGTTTCTGACTGGATCATGATCCCTTTGCCATGTGTTAATGGGATCTTTTTATTACTTGATTAGGTTCCGTAATAAAGTCACTCGTTAACTTTCTTCCCTACCCTTTCTTTTTTCCCCCTATACTCCTAATTTATAGGAATACTTAAAATATGCTTTTTTTCCCTCACTTAATTTGGAAACATTCAGGAATCTGCTAATATCAAAATGAGGAATTATATTTTAGCTCTGTGCCAACCATCTCAGCCCACTTACGGATGGCTGACATTGAATAATCACTTACCATGTGCTAGACACAGTGTTGAGTTCCTGACATTTGTCAGCTCCTTTAATCCCAGGCAGCTCTATGGGGTTGATATTCTTATTAATTCCATGTCATTGAGGAAAAAAACCCTGAGACCTAGAGAATTAAATTTACTCACCCAACATCACACAGCTAGTAGGGGCAGAAACATTGTTTGAATCCAGGCTGTCTTATTGCAAAGTGCATTATGTTACCACTATACCAGATTCTATGTTACTTTTCTTTCTTTTGGATGGTTCTTCTTTAATAGAAGCATACAAAGACCTTTAATAGCTTCTTCTGCCTTAAAATATGCATTGTGGACTAGGCATTTATGTTTGAATTTCCATATCCCTTGGTTATTTGACTTTACCATATGTGTTGCTTTTAGTTTTGAAATAAATGGAAAAGTAATTTCCTGACACTTTCCATCGCTTTGCTTCTCTGGCCTCTGTGCAAAAATAAAATTGTTCTGAAATATATTCATTAGTTAACATAAACATTTAAGCATTAGCTTTTTAAACATGAGCATGATAAAATATTTTATTGTAAAATGTCTCTGTATTGTGTCCTCTTAATGATATCACAGGCCTTTAAAAAAATATCAGTACTGAGATGAGGGTCTCCTAAGTGTTACAAAACACTGGGGCTCCCCACCCTCTCCCCAAATAATGAGTGATGTGAGCTGTTAATTCTCAGTGGCCTTTCTCAACCACAGCAGATATGCATGGTAGACAGTTCTGATGGATGTTTTTGTGTTGGAGGATTCCTTATGGATGGCAGTTTAGATATAGCGATGAATTTTCCAAGTCATTTTAAAATTTGAAAACAAGGCATTCAGACTTTTCTGTGTCTTTTGGTGTGTAACATTTGTCTATTGGGGGCTTCCTTGGTGGCTCATATGGTAAAAGAATCTGCCTGCAATGCAGGAGACCCAGGTTCATCCCTGCATCAGGAAGATTCCCTGGAGAAGGAAATGACAACCCACTCCAGTATTCTCACTTGGAGAATCTGATGGACAGAGGAGCCTGGCAGGCTCCAGTCTGTGGATGGGGTTGCATAGAGTTGGACACGACTGAGCGAGTAACACACACAATAGACACACAATCATCTGTTGCTGCAAAACAAATTGTCATATACTTAGTCACTTAAAATGATGCACAGGTAGGTATTCACTTGTATTTCTGTAGGTCAGAAGTCCAGGTGAGTTAGAGTAGGTCCTGTGCACAGGGTCTCACAAGGGCAAAATCAAGGTGTTGGTAGGGCAGGGGCTGGGCTCTTATCTTGAATCTTTGAGGAAGACTTCATTTTTCCAGCACATTCAGGTTGCGGGCAAAATTTCATCCTTTGTGGTTGTAAGAATGAGGCACCCGTTTCCATGCTGGCCATTGGAAGTTGTCTATATTCTTTGATATATGACCCCTTCTAGCTTTAAAATCAACAGTGGCACATTGAATCTTTCCTGTGCTTTTCCTTGTTCTCACTTCCTCTTCTGCCACCAGCCTGAGAAAACTCTGTGCTTCAAAGGGGTCAGCTGCTCAAGTCAGGCCCACTTGGATAGTTTCCATATTTTAAGGTCAACTGACTTGGGATTTTAATTACACATACCAGTGCATTCACAGAGCTACCTAGATTAGAATTTAATTGACAAACCAAGGGGTGGAATTCTGATGGGGGAGGGAGGTAGATGGAAGAAGCTTTTTAGAATTCTATCATATAGGGCATGCATAATAGAATTATTTTGTATGCCCTCTTGGAGTTTCAAACCTATTGGTTCTCTGTGCCTGAAAAGCTACATTCAAAACAGTTTATCTCTTATTTTAAGTCATTGTTATTCTATCTAATTCTGCTGTTTAGTTATCTTTAAAATCTGTTGTATCTCTCTAGTCCCAAATTTGCTTCTATATGTGTAATAACCTATAGTTAAAGATACTCTAGAATTCTCCCTTTGTGTTTACTAAAGGTCTAGATAAATTGAATAGTTATTAAATAGAGTTTAGGTAAGTCTGAATGTATGGACATGAGTTTTGTAGAATAGAGTCCAATGTAAATATATATGGGCCTTACATATATGAAAAAATATATGTAAGATTCACTGCAAGCATTCCTTTGTATTTTGAGACTCCTTTCATAGCTGCTTGATAAATGCATGGTACAGATAGACTTCCTGGGGAAAAACATAATGATTTAACTTCTTCGTTGGATTTCTGTTGCAGTGAATTTGTGTCATGGCTGTTGGAAATTGGAGAGATTCACAGGCCTGAGGAAGGTGTTCACTTGGGACAAGCATTATTGGAAAATGGAATCATCCATCATGGTAATTATTTTATTAATCACCTATTTAATTTATTTTTCCACAAATTATGTTTGCCGTTGTTGCACTGATTGGTTTAGTTTATAATACTTCTCCACGTTATAGGATGCTTATGTTTTTTTCCAACGTCCTAGGGTGTCTCATCTGTATAGAATATTGTTTCAGGGAATATAGGCTTATGCCGATATATTTGTTAACTTGAAAGGAACAATTCCAACACAGGCAAGACTTAAATTCCAGTTAAGAATGATGTAGGGTTGAGACAAGTTCCTTAATGGTGAGTTCTAACTAGAGTATTTGGGATGCTTTGTGAGTGAGGTTACCTTAGCACTGAGCATTGCAGAGTGAATGGAACTCTGACAAGGACAGAAGGGCATTCCACCTGAAGAAGTAGTAGCTCTCAGACAGGGGAGCAGGAAGTTCATGGTGGCCTCTTCAGAACTAGCACAATGCAAGCCCATACCTTTCACAGATGAATATACTGGGGAGAGGGCTGTGATGAGAAAGGAAGGCACACACCCTGACTTAGCAGCTCTTAACTTGCTGACTGTGGTGTGTGGGACTGCTTCTGAAGGAAGTGAGGAGCTGATGGGCACCTGGAAGCCGAGGAGTGACCCGAACTTGGTTTCAGAGCTAACTGAGGAGTGGAGAGTTAGAGATTAAAGGAGATCCTCCCCACGGGGATCCTTCCTTCCTCAGGAGAAAAGAGACCAGAGCCCTGTGCATGGGCATGATGAGAGGGATCCATTAGAAGCTGAGAGCATATGTAGAGCATATGTAGCATATGTAGATATCTCTGTAGACTTGGGAGATGCAGAGTGAGGTAGTGTTAGTCACTCAGTTGTGTTCTTCTCTTTATGACTCCGTGCAGTGTAGCCTGCCAGGCTCCTCTGTCCACTGGGCTCCTCCAGGCAAGAACACTGGAGTGGGTTAGCATTTCCTTCTCCAGGGGATCTTCCCGACCCAGGTATCAAACCTGGGTCTCCTGCATTGCAGGCAGATTCTTTACCATCTGAGCCACCAGGGGAGCCCATGAAGAGTGAGGGGTGAGATCAGATTTTCTGTGCTTTCTGTCTGGATGACAGAGATAGTTAATTAAAGAGGAGGACCAGTGGGGAGAAGATGAAGGATTGGGTACAAAGCCTCTGCAGGGGAGGGTCCAGCAGGAGGTTGAAAACGTGTGGATGTAACATTTAAGGTAGAGGGAGAGTGAGGTAGTGTTTGTGAATCATTTCAAGAGAGCATCAGGTTCTCAGCACATCAATAAGAAACACATAAAAAAACAACAAAGGAATGATCACTGAACTAAGAATAAAAGCTTGAGGAATTTCTCATGCAAAATGTGCAAGAAGAGAAAAAGACAAGGAACTGGGACTAAATACGGATATTTGGCTATGGAGTTTTGATGTTTGTTTTTCCCCCTAAATTAGAATGAGGTGAAAACAAACTAGATCCTCCCAATTTTCCCCCAACATAGTAGACGCTGCCAGTATAATGTCCCCATCTACCCAGATAGGACTTCCCTGGTGGCTTAGACGGTAAAGCGTCTGCCTACAATGCAGGAGACCCGGGTCCAATCCCTGGGTTGGGAAGATCTCCTGGAGAAGAAAATGGCAACCCACTCCAGTATTCTTGCCTGGAAAATCCCATGGACAGAGGAGCCTGGTGGGCTATAGTCCTTGGGGTTGCAAAGAGTCGGACACGACTGAGCGACTTCACTTCACTACCCAGACAGGGATCATCTAGCATTCCTTTTCCTTCCTCATGCCATGAAATCCTGTGAGCCCTATCAACAAACAGGTCACTAATCAGACTACTGCTGTCCCAGGATTCCCACCTTCTTCCCCGTCACCACCTTCTTTGTCCTTGTTTCAATGGTTGTCCTCCACCCCTGTAGAATATTCTGCAGGAAACAGCTGAAGAGACCTTTTAAGACATTTATAAGATCTAGGTATTCTCTTCCTTACAGTCATCTACTGGCTTTCCATTAAACCTAAAGAAAAGTCTAGACTTTTTACCTAAATCTCTTACCAAGGCTCTTGTACATAGCCCTACATGATAGAGCCCCTGACTTCCTCTCTGTGTCTAACTGTTTATGTGGTGGCCACCCTGACCTTCTGTCTCTTCTTTGAACACTCCAAGATGACTTTTTGTGTAGGAACTTTGCTCTTGCTATTCTCAATCAACAATTGCTTAGTAATCCCTAATAAATGTCAGGGACCTTTCTAGGTCTTGGAGAAACAACAGTGAATGAATTGACAGATGCCACTGTATTGTGTCTCATCTTCCATGACATTCTGCCTTTTAGAATCCTACCCAGTCCCCATTATTTCAATAAACTACTTTTAAATTTTTGACATTTTCTTCATGGACTCCTTCTCACTCTCTGAAATTGTCATATTGTTTCATTTATTTCTTTATTTAATATTTCTCTCTTTATCTCCCATCTCTACTCTAGACCTCAGTCAAAATAGAAGTACCATGAGAACAGGAGCCTTGTGTGTTAATATGTAGCAAATCCCTACAATGTCCAGAACATATAGGTGCCTCATTATTATTTCCTGAGTGAGTGAATAAATGAATGGCTATATTTTGAATAAACAGATAATACTGAGAAGTTGTATATGATTTTGTACTTGGTCCATTAATGCCATTAAAACTCCATTTAGCATTCAGTATGCTAAAAACATCATCCAATATCTTATAAGTTAAAAGTGAAATGATACTGAGCTAGATGGCTTTCCTGTTTGTGTTCATCTTTATCTTCTAACTCCATGTTCAAGTATATATTTGGGACAAAGATTGAATGTATTTGTTTTATCCTATAGACTATTGAAGGTAAAGGAGGTGGCACATAAAGCAGTTTTGTGATAATCATTAGCTGTCAGAAATGATTATTCTTTCCCCATTCCAGGCTGTATAATTCCAGGGACTATGCATTACCCATAGAGCAAGGAAGGGAAAATCTGTTTATGGACATTTGTTTATTCCTTTCCTTACTGATTCTTTCCTTCTTTCTACATGTGAGATATTATGCTAGGTACTTGAAGGTATGTGTATATGAATCAGGGATATTTTTTCTATGGTCTGATGGTTTTTTTTTTAAATTAGTTTATTTACCTATTTTTTAACTTTACAATATTGTATTGGTTTGATGGTTTTAAGCCCATGTTTTTACCTTGTTCATTATGAAATCCAGCTGCTGGCATATTTCATTTCAGAGAAGACAGAGATCTACTAGGTTAGGAGAACTAATTTTTTGCAGGGACTATTGAGAAGGAAAACTGTCTTGGTTAGCACTAGCTGCTGTAACAGGTAAACCTCCCCAATACATTATAGAAGGCTCACATTATAGAAGCCAGTTTTTTATTCACATAAAATTTAGTTAGAAGTGAAGGATGAGGTTGTGGCGTGTGGCTCTGTATAGGGTTTTGGTGCCTGATATAGCCTCGACCATCTTCAATACAGTGCTCCTAAAGGTCACCTTGAAGGAAGGGTGGAGTTTTTTGTTTGTTTTAAATTGGTTTGTACATTTCCCATTGTACATCATTTTTGTGCACATACTTGTGGACACAACTCAGGTATGTGATTGCTTCCCTGGTGGTGCAGCTGGGAAAGAGTTCACCTGCAATGTAGAAGACCTGGGTTCAGTCTCTGGGTTGGGAAGATCCCCTGGAGAAGGGAATGATACCCACTCCAGTGTTCTGGCCTGGAGAATTCCATGGACTGTATAGTCCATGGGGTCACAAACAGTCAGACACAAATGAACGACTTTCACTCACTCACTCAGTTGACTGTAAGAGACTCCTAAAAATGTCCTGTAGTTGCATACACAGGAAAAACAGAAGCTAACACAATTTGGTTGTCAGTTACTTAATTTCTGCCCCTGAGTCTTAGCTCCTAGGTCAGTATAAAAATCAATGAAATTATATGAAAGCTAGAATAATCATAATACATGTGTTAATGTTTTACAATGATACCTGCAAACAATAGTCACAAAAATCACTTTTAACACTTTTATTTTCGGTTGAGGTTATTGTGACTCCTGCTGTTAATCTGAGTCACTTTAATCCTTTATGAATTAGAAATAACAGAAAAAGATAGTCTTAAAGCTATCTGTCAACAATGGATGCTGCTATTTAAATTGTTTAAAAAATTATGGATATGCAACTTTTTGTACTTCTGTGTGATGAGTTAACTATATTTTAGAAAGAGCTACACTGTTTGCTACAGTATTTTCTTCTTTGACTATGAGATACCTTGTGACAGATAACAGAATATTGGAGAAGCTTTATTCCCAATGCTGGAAAGGTCAGGGCGTGGAAAGAGGTTAAACTTTCAAAGGAGCTGTGAGATTATTTTCAAGTCAACTATCTTTTCTTGCTTTATTTCAACATAGATGATCCAGAAATTGTATGAGGAAGAGTTGTTTGTTAGTTTAGTGAATTGAATTCTAAAAATTGAAGAAAGTGAAAGTGTTAGTCACTCAGGCATGCCCAACTCTTTGCGACCCCATGAACTGTAGCCTCAGGCTCCTCTGTCCATGGGATTCTCTAGGCAAGAATACTCTAGTGGGTATCCATTCCCTTCTCCAGGGGAACTTCCTGACCTAGGCATTGAACCTTGGTCTCTTGCATTGCAGCAGATTCTTTATCATCTGAGCCACCAGACATGACTGTTATGGGTGGACTTTACAATTAACAAAACTGTTATTACTTTCCCTGAATACATGAATAGCTAGGCAGACATATTAAAGTCACTTTTAAGTTGGTACAAAGTTGATGGGGAATTATACTCATTCAATATCTTCATGAACATAGTCATCTAGAGTCTGACCAGTTCAGGACTGCTAAAAGATCTGGAAGGAATCACAGAGGGAACCACCCTTATTTATTTTAGTAATATAAGTATCAAAATATTTTTAACTATCTCCTTCTAGAAAGAGAAAAAAATCAACAATGTAAGCTTTTTTTTTGAATGGATATCATAATTTCAGTCCTAATCAACTCCCTCGAGACTCAGTATTGTCTCCAACAGGAATACAATTTTGAAAAGAAAGTAGTTGGTAAATTCTGAATTAAAATTTATTTTGAAATTTCAAATACAAGAGCCCTTTTATTATTTAACTTAAAAGAATTGAAATATTTATAATATTATTAACTCTTTTTTTTTCTGAGAAATCTAGCACTGAGTATGCTCCATGAATATTGTTCTTTTGGTTGCAGTTTGCTTTTGATGACCTGTGTTATTACTCTTACTAGTATCTGATCAGCTACAATGTCAGATTTCACAGGTTAGAACTTTTGTCACTGGAAATAATGTTTTTTTTTTAACTGTTCACAATTAACTAATAGAAGTTCTCCCAAAGTATGGTTAGAGAACATATTATGCAATTTCACATTAATAATTTTATTAGGATGAAGAAATAGGAGCCAGACAGGCTAGTTTCATTAGTATGTGATTTCAGCTGCATTTTAGTGAAAATAGAATTCCTAAAATAAAGTTGAATGAGTCATCTGTTTTAAAAGGAACCAGCAAAAAAGGGGAAAAAAAGTCAACTATTATTGCTATTATTCACGTTGCAAATATTGCTGGGAACTTCATCAGAGGCTGAGCCTTGCTATACTGGGAATTCTTGGGTTGGGACAGCATATGCTTTCTCTGTGGTGGGTTGATAATGTTCTTTTTGTCTAGCTCTATTATTTGCATTAAAAATGCTTGTGTGAGAATTACGAGGGCCCATCCATTATAGCCAGTGGTGTGCTGAAGTTGGCTGGTACAAGCTCTAGAGAGCAGGTGATTAAGTGTTTTTAAAAAATTGCAAGCTGATTGTTAAGCACAGCTATTATTAAAATGAAATGATATAAATATATAAGTACATAAATTATAAAGTTAATATAGTCTTAAATCTCATCACTTCCTAATTCTTTTACTACATTTTATTCTTTATGGGCTTGGTATTATTTGTATCTACTATTTTTTTATGGTGGGAATACTAAATAATCATGTGTCACTGCACCTCTAATTCTGTGTTTAGTGACTTTATTTGGGGAGCTTGAAATTGGCCAGTGTGGGAATTTTTGGTACCATGAATATTGGTGAATTATACACATCAGTGTTCCTTCTGCCTCATCACCAGAGAGACAGCTGTTAAACATTTGCCAGTACATTCCTGGTAATGCCCAGCATTGCATAGTTGTTTAAAAGATGGTATTAAGCAACCTTCCTCATCAGCTAATAAAGCCATTTTACCTCCTCAGGAAGTTGGGGGGAATGAATTTCAATGCAGAACTATTATATATTCACTATTTGTCTAAGGGAACAGCTATGAGTTTCAGATTAACCCAAGAATTATGATCAAAATCACAAGAGTTTACCTTACAGTGAAGGACTGTATACATTTTTGAATAGGTTGACCCACCACTTCCTTTATTGAGGCAGGAGACCTTTGGACCCAAGTTGCCTTGAATTTTGGAATATCAATATAATCATTTATTTCAATGACTCTTAAGGGATAAAAATTGAATTATTAATAGGTAGATTCCATAGGAGAAATAAATAACTAGTTCTGAAACATGTAGGATTTCAAAATATTTCTTTCAATTTTATTTTTCTTTCACATATGTTTTTCTTTTTGACTTAACCTAGAAAAAGAGATGCCAAAAGGTGATGTTATCTTTTTGGCAGCAGTCATGTCTCAGTTCTATGGCTGTTAAGTCATTCATTTTGTTTGGATAGGTTAGGCTGAAATAGCTGAAACTTTGTATATGTGTGTGTGTATGTGTGTGTTTGTGTTACAAATCTCTTGTTTTTCTTATGGATTCACCTAAAGTGGTTTATTAGAATTAATCCTGACTGGTTTTTCTCTCCCTTCAACTTTTTTAGCAAAAAGTAAAGGTTAAAGTCTTCTATCTAATCATGAAAATAGAACCCTTTGCAATAAATTGTCTTTTCTGCAAATGTTGCATTCCCTGTGAAAAAACATTTAAACGTAAACTCTTTGAGATTTAATTTGAGGTTTTTTCTTTCTAGAACAGTTATTTTTTTTTTTTTTATTAGACTACCTATAAAATACTTCTGGAAAAAAGAAAACTTGAAAGTTTAGTAGGGGTCTTTATAAATATGAAAATCTTATCCTATGTAAAAGAAAAGCATTTGTCAGTGTAAGAAAACTGTTAAAAGTTTGTTATCAGTTACATATTGAATTTATCTAATGTACTCTGGGGATTTAAACACAGGATAAATGGTTAAGATTGGTGTATGTGTGGTCTTGGCTTGATTGCTATGAGATAAGACAGATAAATGCTAAAACTCACTTCTGGGGCTGAGAATCAAATTATGACTCACTAGCTAGAGTATCTGCTATTCGAAGGGCACTTTTTGCTTGACTTTGTAGCACTGTGAAGAAATAGAAAACACATCCTCATTTATAAAAGTATATATATGTATATATATACTACGCACACACAAATACGTATACTATGCTAACTGAATGTTGCTAACCTCAGTTTAGTTCTTCAGTCCTTCTGTGGAAATCGTAACTATATCATAAAATCTTATCATTAATCTTACTGTCGAAATACTGGATTAGCATTACTATGTTAGGGAAACAAAAGCTTTTGGTAAAACTAAAATGTTTCAGTATTTGGGAATATGTGTTTTACAAATATGTTTTTATCTTCTATTTTTTTGATTGTCAGGATTTTAATATGCTGTTCTTATATTCCTAGTTACAGATAAACATCAATTCAAACCAGAACAGATGCTATATAGATTTCGTTATGATGATGGAACATTTTATCCAAGAAATGAGATGCAGGATGTGATTTCAAAGGTAATAGCCTCTCCCACAACCTTTTATCAGTGGAAGAATTCGTGTTGTCCTACTGAAGCAAGATAAAATTTTGTAGGGAGACCAAAATTCTCCTGGTATAGGAAGTTTTTATGTGACATATGGAAGCAAGCCTCTTGATGTTTTCTTGGCATTATAAGAATTGTAATGTTAGATCCTATTGTCTTTTTTCTCTTATCTTGTTCTAATGCAGTTGCATCACTCAGAAGATTATATCCATTGAAAACTATTTTACATGTAGCAACAAGTGGTCATGATACTTGAATACATTTAGCAAAAATACAAATTATAAAATTCATCAAATATCATTTTTCTTTGTACACTTGGCAAGCTCTGTATTGACATATAATGATCAAGTAGTATGGTGGGTCATTGCATATATTTATAAATACTCTGTTTACATTATATGTTGAAATTTTATATTTTAACAAAAATAATTTTGAGATATTTGTTATATGTATGTATATATGTCATATGTATGTATATGTACATACACATGAATGTATGTATGTATATACAAATACTATATGTATATACATGTATATACATATTAAGTTCAGTTCGGTTGCTCAGTCTTGTCCTACGCTTTGCGACCCCATGAACCTCAGCATGCAGGCCTCCCTGTCCATCAACAAACTCATGTCCATTGAGTCAGTGATGTCATCCAACCATCTCATCCTCTGTCGTCCCCTTCTCCTCTTGCCTCCAATCCTTCCCAGCGTTAGGGTCTTTTCCAGTGAGTCAGCTCTTTGCATCAGGTGGCCAAAGTATTGGAGTTTCAGCTTCAACATCAGTCCTTCCAGTAAACACCTAGGACTGATCTCCTTTAGGATGGACTGGTTGGATCTCCTTGCAGTCCAAGGGACTCTCAAGAGTCTTCTCCAACACCACAGTTCAAAAGCATCAATTCTGTGCTCAGCTTTCTTTATAGTCCAACTCTCATATCCATACATAACTACTGGAAAAACCATAGCCTTGACTAGATGGACCTTTGTTGACAAAGTTATGTCTCTGCTTTTTAATATGCTGTCTAGGTTGGTCATAACTTTCCTTCCAAGGAGTAAGCATCTTTCAATTTCATGGCTGCAGTCACCATCTGCAGTGATTTTGGAACCCCAAAAAATAAAGTCACCCACTGTTTCCCCATCTATTTACCATAAAGTGTTGGGACCAGACGCCATGATCTTAGTTTTCTGAATGTTGAGCTTTAAGCCAACTTTTCACTCTTCTCTTTCACTTTTTCACTTTCATCAAGAGGCTCTTTAGTTCTTCTTCACTTTCTGCCATAAGGGTGGTGTCATCTGCATATCTGAGGTTATTGATATTTCTCCCGGCAATCTTGATTCCAGTTTGTGCTTCATCCAGCCCAGCATTTCTCATGATGTACTCTGCATATAAGTTAAATAAGCAGAGTGACAATATACAGCCTTGATGTACTCCTTTTCCTGTCTGGAACCAGTTTGTTGTTCCATGTCCAGTTCTAACTGTTGCTTCCTGATCTGCATACAGGTTCCTCAAGAGGCAGATCAGGTGGTCTGGTATTCCCATCTCTTTCAGAATTTTCCACAGTTTATTGTGATCCACACAGTCAAAGGCTTTGGCATAGTCAATAAAGCAGAAATAGATGTTTTTCTGGAACTCTCTTGCTTTTTCAATGATCCAGCGGATATTGGCAATTTGATCTCTGGTTCCTCTGCCTTTTCTAAAACCAGCTTGAACATCTGGAAGTTCACGGTTCACGTATTGCTGAAATCTGGCTTGGAGAATTTTGAGCATTACTTTACTAACGTGTGAGATTAGTGCAATTGTGCAGTAGTTTGTGCATTCTTTGGCATTGCCTTTCTTTGGGATTGGAATGAAAACTGACCTTTTCCAGTCCTGTGGTCACTGCTGAGTTTTCCAGATTTGCTGGCATATCGAGTGCAGCACTTTCACAGCATCACCTTTGAGGATTTGAAATAGCTCAACTGGAATTCCATCACCTCCACTAGCTTTGCTCGTTGTGATGCTTTCTAAGGCCCACTTGACTTCACATTCCAGGATGTCTGGCTATAGGTGAGCAATCACACCATCGTGATTATCTGGGTCATGAAGATCTTTTTTGTAGAGTTCTTCTGTGTATTCTTGCCACTTCTTCTTAATATCTTCTGCTTCTGTTAGGTCCATACCATTTCTGTCCTTTACTGAGCCCATCGTTGCATGAAATATTCCTTGGTATCTCTAATTTTCTTGAAGAGATCTCTAGTCTTTCCCGTTCTATTGCTTTCCTCTATTTCTTTGCATTGATCGCTGAGGAAGCCTTTCTTGTATGTATGCATATGTGTATATATGTATATCACATGCATGTTTGTACATGCATATGTATGTATGTCACTTGTAGGTGAAAAATTAATGACACAATACTTTTTTAAAGTATTCAGGTTATATTATTTTTATGATATAATGTAATGTTTGAATAACTTTCAAATAGGTTAAGATTGTGTAATAATTTCAGAATAATCTATTTATTTCTAAATTTCATTGGTATGTCCTTTGACTGATTTTTCTTGTTTTTGACATATCTTTATTTTACAACAGGGTGTACGATTATATTGTCGTCTTCATAGTCTGTTTACTCCAGTCATAAGGTGAGTCTAGTTTCTAAATTCTGGACAGTTTAAATGGAAATATTTATATTGCATATTAGGTGAATATTATTAAGCTGAACTTAGCTTATTTTGTTTTTCTTCCGAAAGTGAAAATTTTGCTTTTAAAGATTATTTTAGGTAACAATTTATCTTAAAATATTTGAAAATTTTCTGGAGTTCTAATTATACAGTTTCTTCTATTCTTTTTATTCTGATTTGTAAAATTATTTGCCATTAATTCATAGTAAATTACAGGCTTGATAATGAAGTTATCCACAGTCAGTTAGTATTTAATAAATAGTAGCTGACTAACCAGAGAGAATTTCAAAATACTGTTTACTAATAAATATTTACCATTATGATTACTTGTATATAAATTTTTTCAATTAGACTTGCAATCAAATCTTTGACTTGTATTTTATTTCACAATATTTTCTTTTAATCATCTTTTATTGAAAGAAAATGTTTTGCACTTGAAACTGAAGAATTAATTGGATTTAATAATTTTATCAGTTTTTCTGTACCTTGTTTTTACTTCTGAAGAGATATGCCTTTCTGGTTTCTAAAGAGAAATTAGGATTCATTTTCAGTTTATCCTTTTAGAAAGACAACAGAAAACTTTGAGTTTTATGTTATGATTACTAATAGAGATAATCAGGAGGAGAATTGTATTTGTAGTATACACAAACTGATAGAATTGATATAATGTAATATAATATTAAATTAATTTCAGATGGCCAGATTTCATTTGGAGTTTTTGACTAAAACATATTTTTCAGAACAAAAAAATGAATGTATGATTTCTAAAATGAATGTAGAGGCTTTTCAGTCATGGATATAGATAGAATCCAGGAGTTTGATGGACAGTATTTCTGTTTTTCACTCTGGTTTCTAATTCCTAGGAAATGCAGAGCTTAAAAAAAAAAAAAATCCAAAAGTTGCTGATTAAGTGTTGGAATGCCCACACTTCAGATCCTGAAAGAGAAAACAGGGTCTTACCTATTACCCCTGAAAATGCTCTGTCCACTTTCACAAGCAGGCTTCTTCACAAAGTAAAAAAAAGTGCAAGAAACCAGTATTTACTGATTCTCTGCTATATTCCTGGCACAGACATTCTGTAAATATTTTGGATAACATAACGCTAAACAATGGTTACTTAACAATAGCACATGTGTTTTTTCGTACTTGCATGCGTGTTCAGTTGCTCGGTTGTGTCCGACTCTTTGAAACCCCATGGACTGTAGCCCGTCAGGCTCCTCTGTCCATGGGATTCTCCAGGCAAGAATACTGGAGTGGGTTGCTGTGCCCTCCTCCAGGGGATATTCCCAACCCAGAGATTGAACCCATGTCTTAAACTAATAGAAACAGATACTGGATAATTTTTTCATACCACGTGTGCGTCTGTGTGTATGTAGGTTTTATATATGAGAAAATGTGTTCTGAAAATATATTTTAGCCATGTGAGATTTTTTATCAAGAAAGTTACATTCTGAAAGAGCTGATAAGAAGGAATTGTTCTTTGGCTAGAAATGACAATGGTTTATGAGTTGTCAAGGGTAAATTTATGGGGAAAAAAACCCATAAAGCAGATGGAATGTGTGATAGTCATGCTTGTAATATGTATGAACTCAGCTTATGAAAAGAAAAATGACTTGGGTGAAAAAAATCCATAGACCCACATGTCTTCTATAAAAACTACCCTGTCCTTCTTTTTGACACGTATGGAAGCCAAGGTGAAATGGGTGATGGGGTGTCAGAAACGGAGACAGACTTTAAAAGATTTACAAAAAAATCTGCTGTTGATTACTGGCTAACCTAGTACATTCACTATTGAAATCTCAGAAATTTCAATCACATTTTATAGAGCTTTTTATGAGAGTGGATGAAATGATGTCAATATTAATTGTAAATTGCTGACAGAAGTTAAAAGAACCATGAATATAGCCAGTAATTATTTGTCACGTCAAGTTGATTGCAGTTTGGATTTTTTTTTTTTTTTGACATTTTGAAAAACTCTCTTTTCTCGTTCCATTTTGATTCAGGCCAGCAAAATAAATGAATCATAGATTTCTGCCCTTGGGTCTTGTTCTGATCGTGAGCACTTTATAGTTATCTAACTAGACTTTGAAAGATTTCTCAGATCCGGGAAGTCTGCAGACAAGGAGAGACTGCTCTGGGTTCCCTTGGCTGCCTGGGGATGCGGTGTGTCTAAGTCCATGCTCTGATCAAACAAAATGACAAGGTTCTTCGTGTGTTTCCCTCTGGGGAGGCCTGAGGTCTCCCACTACAGCTGAGCCAACTGAATCATCCTCCAGGGCAAATCCTGCCTTTCTGGAGAATTCAAGAGCAGAAATGCAAAAGGTGGCTTTATTCTCCACATTTTGAGGAGTTCTTTCATAAACCCTATCTTGATTTAAAGGGAAGGAATTCTGTTTTATTATTCTTTTATTGATAATGAGCGATTGTATTTCTAGCCAAGTTTTTACCAGATAACGTAGCAGTGATAATCAATTTGGATATAAGAAAATGTGAAAGAAGAAATGTCCTGTTTTGGTATCTTTGTGGGTTTCTTCTGGTGTGAACTGATGAAGGGAGTTGTCAGGTGTTGTGTAAACCTGGTAAAGCTCCCTTATTTATACGTAAGTGGGGCAATCAATTCAGATTCCATCCAGTAAACTTTTCTGTTGCACACTGATACTAAATGAAGTGTTCCTGGTGCTTATTTATCCTCTCTCTTTTTTTCCCCTTACTTACCCTCTTGCTTAGTGTTTTTGGTTTCTCTTTCCTTTGTAGAGATAAAGATTATCACTTAAGAACCTACAAATCTGTCGTTATGGCCAACAAGCTGATAGACTGGTTGATTGCACAGGTAAAGAGACGAATAGAAATTGCCAAGTTATCTTCATGGCTGCTTTAAACTTTGAGGTGATTTAGGTATTTTAAAAACTCCCTAATTGCCGGTGAGACACAGTGAAATGACTTGACCAAAGTGATAAAGCTAGAATGAAGCAGAGATAGGATTTGAATCTGGATCATCTGACTTCAGAGTTTTCAAACTTAATTTTTATGCTATATTGTCTTTCAAGAGGAAGATGTTTCGTGATTCAAAAATATCAGCTGAGATCCATTCAAAAGACTAAGTGTAATTTGAATATCACTAAAGAAAAGTTGTGTATATGTACTAAAGTTTCTCATATGTTTTGTTTACAGATTTTTTTTTAAAGTATCTAATGTTTAGTCCTAGCAAGTTACTCTAGTCACCCTGTGCCTTCTTCTCTGTTAGATGATAATTGTATTTTGATATTATGAGCTTTGGTATCCATCTGCACACATTGTAAATAAAAACATGCAGAATTTTTTTTGATTGTCACTCTGCTTCTCAGAGTGTGGAAGCTGACAGCTGGTACTGAGAAAATTTGCAACTCAAGGCATCAAGCCCATTATAATATATATTCAAATATAAATTTATTTAGATGTTTTATCATACTAGATTAACTAATAAATAATCAAATGTTTTCCACAGGTTAAAGGAAAGGCTAAGAAAACTGATATCTGCTTTGACAGAACTTACTGTTTTGGAGAAGGGAATATGGCTTGGTTGAAATGTTGTCATTACATTTGGATATTTGAGTCAAGTTAGTTTTTTGTTATTGAAGAAAATCACCTACATCTTTTGTTACAAGTGAATAATAGTATTTGATGCTCAGTCATAGAAATGTTTATTTTTGTCTTAAATATAAATGTTTGATTCATATTTGATTTATCTGTGTATGTACATTTTGAAATTTTTATTATTTAATATTAACTTCTAGACTATTCAGGAATACCTGGTTTTGCATTTATAGTATTGACATTTATTTTATTGAGAAATTAAGGTCTTAAAGCAAACAGTTCTTTTTAGATAAAACCCAAATTCCAGTGTTCAGTGGGTTTACTAGTGTGAAAACCTTTTACAACATGATGGTCAGTGCATGTCATTGGGATTGGTTCTTTGTTTGGTAATAGAGTTGAAATTTCACATAGAAATTATACTGTTATAGAATTCACATGACTTCTTCTATGTTGATTATGTGAGAAAACTGAAGAAAGTTTTTTTTTTTTTTTTAAGCAAAAGCTAATACTGAATAAATATTTAGAGTTCTGACAAAGGAAGTCAGTCATCAACTTTTTTTTTCGTTTTTGACACTTTTACTTTCCAAGTATAAACATTTTAAGACTAAAATAAGTTGCTCAAAACCCAGACCAAGTTGCAATTCTTTTTTACTTCAGGTTTTCTTACTGGTCTGTTATGACTGTCCCTGTAGAAATGCTTGTGCATAGTAGAAATTGAAATGGACTAGGATACAGGTAATCTGGTCTGATGACAGCTATGCTGTTAAGCAGTTATGCAAACTTGCATGAGTCACTTAGTCTCTCTGGATTTTGTTTTCACAACTGTTTCCTGCTTACTGGAATAACTATATATATCAGCTCTTCTCCATCACTTAAGCTTTATGATTCTGATAGTGTAAAACTTGCATATATGTAAATATCAGACATAATTAACTCTAGCTTTAGATTAGGAAAACATGGCTGGCTTTGAGGAGAAAGGTATGGTAAAGGAATGATAAGAGAATGGTAAGTTAAAGTTCTTAAGCTAAGATGAACAAGAGATTTTATTTTAAAGGAAGGGTCTCTTTCCATCAAGGCCATCGGTTGAATGATCAGTGTATACTGTTGGTGATTATTAAAGCAAGCTCTTACTGTGAATTTAACATTTAAGCAAATGCTTTGGTGATTAAAATAAAAGAAACCACCAAAACAGAAAGCAGACATGTTTCCTACCTTCAAGGGACTGTTAGTCGGGCTGATTTTTACACTTCCTCTAAGGCTCTGCTTCAACATCATCTCCCCCAGTAAACTTTGCTGGATCCTCCAGACTTGGCTCAGCATCTTTCTCTGTGGTCCCAGTTCCCTGGATGAAACTGTCCCCATGATTCTTAGGGTAGGAGCTGGTTAACCTATGTGTCAGCACCTAGTATAACACCTTTTGGGGAGTACTGACTAAATTGGATGATGGTGACATCATTGACTCAATGGACATGAGTTTGAGCAAACTCCAGGAGAGAGTGAAGGACAAGGAAGCCTGGAGTGCTGCAGTCCATGGGGTCGCAAAGAGTTGGACACATCTTAGTGACTGAACAACAAAACAACAACTTATATATTTTAAGTGACTCAGTTCTTCAGATTTGAATTATTTGAGGGCTACTGCTGCTGCTGCGGAGAAGGCACTGGCAACCCACTCCAGTACTCTTGCCTGGAAAATTCTATGGACGGAGGAGCCTGGTGGACTGCGGTCCATGGGGTCGCACAGAGTCGGACACGACTGAAGCGACTTCACTTTCACTTTTCACTTTCATGCATTGGAGAAGGAAATGGCAACCCACTCCAGTGTTCTTGCCTGGAGAATCCCAGCTGCTGCTGCTGCTGCTAAGTCGCTTCAGTCGTGTCCGACTCTATGCGTCCTCATAGATGGCAGCCCACCAGGCTCCCCTGTCCCTGGGATTCTCCAGGCAAGAACACTGGAGTGGATTGCCATTTCCTTCTCCAATGCATGAAAGTGAAAAGTGAAAGTGAAGTCGCTCAGTCGTGTCCGACTCTTAGAAGAACTAAAAGCAGAAGAACTAAAGAGCCTCTTGATGAAGGTGAAAGGGGAGAGTGAAAAGTTGGCTTAAAGCTCAACATTCAGAAAACTAAGATCATGGCATCTGGTCCCATCACTTCATGGGAAATAGATGGGGAAACAGTGGAAACAGTGTCAGACTTTATTTTTTGGGGCTCCAAAATCACTGCTGATGGTGACTGCAGCCATGAAATTAAAAGACGCTTACTCCTTGGAAGGAAGGTTATGGCCAACATAGATAGCATATTTAAAAGCAGAGACATTACTTTGCCAACAAAAGTCCGTCTAGTCAAGGCTATGGTTTTTCCAGTGGTCATGTATGGATGTGAGAGTTGGACGGTGAAGAAAGCTGAGCACCAAAGAATTGATGCTTTTGAACTGTGGTCTTGGAGAAGACTCTTGAGAGTCCCTTGGACTGCAAGGAGATCCAATCAATCCATCCTAAAAGAGATCAATCCTGGGTGTTCATTTGAAGGTCTGATGTTGAAGCTGAAACTCCAATACTTTGGCCACCTCATGCGAAGGGTTGACTCGTTGGAAAAGACCCTAATGCTGGGTAAGATTGGGGGCGGGAGGAGAAGGGGACGACAGAGGATGAGATGGTTGGATGGCATCACCAACTCGATGGACATGGGTTTGGGTAGACTCCGGGAGTTGGTGATGGACAGAGAGGCCTGGCGTGCTGCAATTCATGGGGTCGCAAAGAGTCGGACACAACTGAGCGACTGAACTGAGCTGAGGAAAAGAATTATGGTGATTTAGAAGTGAGATGAAGCAACACTGGATTAGGGTGCTGACATAGGAATGAAATAGAAGCCAGAGAGAAGAAAGGATGGATTTGGTAGAGTACTGTTGTTGTTCAGTCGCTCAGTAGCTCAGTCATATCTGACTCTTTGTGACCGCATGAACTGCGGCATGCCAGGCTTTACTGTCCTTCACTATCTCCCAGAGTTTGCTCAAACTCATGTCTATTGAGTCGATGATGCCATCCACCCATCTTATCCCCTGTCTCCCCCTTCTCCTCCTGCCCTCAGTCTTTCCCAGAAGAGTATTTTACCTACGAGCCAAAAGACAGGGCTAGAAAAAAATGAGATAATGTGTAAGAAAGCACATCTTAAACTGTAAAACATACAACTGTAAGGTTATATAGATATAGATACAACAGATACATACATATATACATACATATTCATATACATAGTCATTCCTCTTGGTATCTAGGAGATATTGGTCCCAGGACCCTTGCAAGTACCAAAATCCACAGATGCTCAAGCCCCTTGTATAAAGTGGTATGCATTTGCATATAATCTCCCATATCTTTTAATTAACCTTAAGGTTATTTTTAATACCTGATGAAATGTAAATACTATATAAATTGTCACTGATTCTGCAAATTCAAGTATTACATTTTGGAACTTTCTGTTTTGTTTTTTTTTTCTCTGAATAGTTTTGATCCGTGGTTGGTTGAATTCTCAGATACTGAAGCCGTGTTACAGAGGGCAGAGTGTATATGAATTCATACTTGAATGAATAAAATAGATGTTTTCTAGATAAAAATCATAACAAAAGGTTGCAGTAGGCTTTCTTTTGGGGATCAGTTATGTGAGCTGATTTTTATTTTTTCTGGCAATAGAGCGAAAGAAAAGCTTGCATTTGCTGACTCCACTGAGCAACATACTCTTAGGGTCTTACAAGTCACACTAGATTAATAGGTTTCTTTGGAGGCACTTAAAGAGCAAGGCCATTTGGTGGGAGGTGATAGCAGAGATGATGCATAATGAGTTTTACTTAGCAAACTTTATTTAGTGAGTTTTCAACTATAGGGTATTTCTTTGATACATAATTGGGATATATGATCAAAGAAATAAGGGATCATTTGTGGTAGCAATAAATTGTAGTTACTCATGTATTTTCATTTTTAATCAAGCATAATTTTTCTCAGAAAATAGTAAATCTTTGTTTTTAATGTCAAAAGATATCTTCATAATCAAGGGAATGTTTGATAACAATTAGATACATTGTTAGTGGGCTTATGAAAGCAATGTCAGCCCTAATGTATGAATGGCTTTGTCAGGACAGTGCTGAGAATGTCAAATGTCAAATGTGGTTACAATGCAGCAAAATCTTCCGTTGCCTATTAACTTGTACAGGGCTTTTGTGGTTGACAGGGGGATTGCCGCACCAGAGAAGAGGCGATGATATTTGGCATTGGGCTCTGTGACAATGGATTTATGCACCATGGTAGGCATTTTTATTCTGGAAGCTTCTAGATGTATTTCACTGCTTTGTTTTGTCAAGACATTGGGAGTGTCTCAGTGGCCAGGGAAGTCCCCTAAAGATGAACCAGCGAGACTGTCTGGGTCTTGCCACATGTCCCTGTTGGGTCACCACGTCTGCAATCAGTGTCTCCACAAATATTATCTATAAGTTGCCATGACTTTTTTTCTGTTTTTCTGGACTGGTTCTGAAAAAGCAAGAGCTTGAACTAGAAGTTAAAAAAAACAGCTCATGTATCTCTTTGAAACTACTCTAGGTCAGAGCCATGGGTTTCTTTCTTTTTTTTTTAAATGCCAGTATATATTAAAATGATTAAATGAGAGCCTATATAATTGAATATTTGTAGTGATTTTTTTTAGAAAATACTTTCAAAATTAGAGAACAAAATTATAAGTTTCTGGAAAAAAGTTTATTTTTGACTACTAATTAAAGATTGAATTTATTTCTTGTTTGTTGACTTCATTTCTCTTAAATTTATGAAAATGATGAGACTTAGTTTTCCCTATCCATGCGATGTTATAGATTCCATAAACCCAAACCATCTCTTTTCATTGTTAATAATATTTGCTTATGTGCTTATTCGATAGCTCTTATGCTTATTGGCCAATTATATTCAGAAATTACTTTTTCTATAGAAATAAGAACAGAAAAGTAGCAGTGATTTTGAAAGCATCTTTGATTATCATGTGTTCCTTTGGGACTTCCATTACACCCCAGTATCTCTGGACCACAGGAAATACTGGTCTTTGAAGAGCCAATTATTGAATGGAAGAAATGACATCATTATATGGAATTAAAACTATAATATAAAGCTGAAAAACCTTCAAAGATTTTGATGATTTTTCTCTTCAAAGCATCAGCAAGCAGCAATTTTATCCGAATATTTATTTTAAAATATTGGGTTGCAGTACAGGTTTTCCCTATGGAAGTCTCTGTCAGTAAAGGCACAGCCAGTTGGGCTCATGCCTGGCCTTATGGATGTTTTCTCTCCCTGCCTTTAGACTGACTCTTTGGTGGAGGAAAACAGCGGTAGCAGAAACACCATGTGAGTTTGGGGAATCACTTAGGTCATGTAGGCAAGGCCTACCTGTGTGAGTGCTATGTCGCTTCAGTCATGTCTGACTTTTGCAACCCTATGGGCTGTAGCCCACCAGGCTCCTCTGTCCAGGCAAGAATACTGGAATGGGTTGCCATGCCCTCCTCCAGGGGATCTTCCCAACCCAGGGATCAAACCTGCATCCCTTATGTCTCCTGCATTGGCAAGTGGGTTCTTTACCACTAGCGCCACCTGGGAAGCCCTAGGCAAGGCTTACCTTGATCTCAATTATATTCTCCTTCCTATTGTCAGCTACAACTTGTGTTGCCTTTTAATTTGTGGTTGGTAGTTTCATTTGTTAAATTTATGTTGCCAGCAGTCTTCCATTTAAAGGTCAATCCATACATATAACTGATCAACAGTTATTGTTTGGAACTCCATTGGAATAGAGAAACAAAAGAGCTATCTTCTTTTTTTTTTTGCCTACTATATGCTAAATTATTTACATTTGTTACATTTCAGTTTTGTCCAACATTATGAAGATTTTATTGCCCACATATTATTGGTGAGGAAACTGAAGTTCAAGGAGTTTAAGTAACTTCCCCTGTGTTGCTTCCAGAATAAGAATATAAGGATAGATAAGTAGAAAGAAGATTTCTCTTTTAAGACACTTTGACAGCTGTCAGGATCTCACTGAGTACAAATTCTTTCTATCAGTATGTAGCCTTATTTTTAAAAAAGGCTAACAAAACATATACCTTATATCAGTAGAGCATGCCAGGCAGATTTGGGACTTTGGGGGAAAATGTTAGTGTTCAGATAAAAGGGAAAAACTGACCTTTGCAGAAATAAGATTATTTGAAAACAGTGTTTTTATGCAGATGACTAGGAATTAGTGGAAACTAAAATCACATTTCACCCAGAAGACATATTTCTGGTTTGAAGTGTTGGAACAAAAGTGACTGTGGTGAGAATTGCTTACACACATAAAGGCTACATTTAACCCATTTGAATTTTCCCATAATTGTGCAGGATATTAAAAACAGAAATGTTTTTGTCTTTTACTTAAAATGTTTACTACAAATTCAAAACCCTGTAGGATTCTATGTTTTGAATTGCATGTATTTTTAAAATTCAATATAATCTTTGAAAGTAAAAGTTGGGTTTTAATCTGGAAGGTGGCAGATTTGGTTAAGTCAAAAAACTTTATCATGAAAAAAATATTACTTATCTTTAAAAATTCAAAGTCTTTTAGGTAACAGTAACTGAAGGAAACATCAGCTTGAGGTTATAGAAAGAAATAAACAAGTATCGTTGGGATATTTGTGAATGTAACTTGTTCCAGGCTGAAGTTCTGTTAGTATGGGAAATGAGGTTGATTTGGGATACTCGCTTCTCTGTTTCCGTAGTGCTTGAAAAAAGTGAATTCAAAGACGAACCTCTACTTTTCCGTTTTTTTGCGGATGAGGAAATGGAAGGGTCAAATATGAAACATCGACTGATGAAACATGATTTAAAAGTTGTGGAAAATGTTATAGCTAAATCCTTATTGGTAAGTTTATTACTATGCTATGTAAATTTTCTTCTTCATTAGACATTGATGATTACATAAACATGTTTGGTGATACAACATATCATTTCAGTCTGTTTGATTTGTAACTTTTTTCATAGTTGTTTTATTAGTAATGTTAATATTTTACATTTCAGATTAAATCCAATGAAGGCAGCTATGGTTTTGGATTAGAAGACAAAAATAAAGTTCCAATAATAAAGTTGGTGGAAAAGGGGTCTAATGCTGAGGTAATGTAAATTAGTGTTTTTATTTAAATTTCTTGTCTGTGACATACACATTTAAAAGTTTTAAACAAACTGAAATCAGCTTTCAAGTATCTTTATTGAAAATAATCATTCTGAATAATCTTATTCTGAGGTTCTTTGTAATACTGTTGGGATTTGTGAAAGAGGGTGTCTGGGTGGCTAAGGATATGGGGGGAGGTATTATAAAGACGTACAGCTTCAACTTGACCTTGTAGGAGTCCAAGTGGCTTAGTCCATGTCTGATTCTAGTCTGCAACCTGGTGGAGACTGTATAGGGTAGAACTGTATTATGCATGTTATGTGATTCTTCCACTGAATCAAGAGCTGTGTCTTCTATTTTCCTATCACTTAAATTTTTTTTATTGTGGTAAAAGGCACATAATATAAAACACACTATTTTAAACATATTTAACTGTACAGTTCATTGACACTAAGTACATTCACATTGCTGTGCAACTCTCACCATCATCCATCTCTCAAATTTTTCATCTCCATAAACTGAAACTCTGTCCCCATTGTAGCTCCCCATTTTTCCTCCTCCCCCGTCCCAGCCCCTGGCCCCTGGGATCTGCCAGTGGACTTTCTGACCCTATGAATTTGACTATTCTAGGTATCTCGTGTAAGTGGAATCAAAAGGTATTTGTCTGCACCCAGTGTATATTGCAATGCGTTTTTTAGCTTAGCTTAATATATGTCCTACAAACAGATGGTACTTTCTTTTTTTCCCCCCATGCTATACAGTAGGTTCTCATTAGGTATCTATTTTATACATTAGGTAGTGTGTGTATCCGCTAAGACCATGGCATCCAGCTCCATTGTGTGTGTGTGTGTGTGTGTGTGTGTGTGTGTGTGTGTGTGTTAGTCACTCAGTCCTGCCCGACTCTTTGCGACCCCATGGACTGTAACCCACCAGGCCCCTCTGTCCAGCCCCATTACTGCATGGCAAATAGAAGGGGGAAAAGTAGAAGCAGTGACAGATTTCCTTTTCTTGGGCTCCAGAATCACTGCGGACGGTGACTGCAGCCATGCATGAAATCAGAAGACCCTTGCTTCTCAGCAGGAAAGCAATGACAAACCTAGACAGTGTTTTGAAAAGCAGAGACGTTACTCTGCTGACAAAGGTCTGTATAGTCAAGGCTATGGTCTTCCCAGTGGTCATGTATGGTTGTGAGAGCTGGACCGCGAAGAAGGCAGAATACCTAAGAATTGATACCTTTGAAGTGTGGTGCTGGAGAAGACTCCTGAATGTTCCTTGAACAGCAAGGAAATCAAACCAGCTAATCTTAATGGAGATCAACCCTGAATATTCACTGAAGGACTGATGCTGAAGCTGAAACTCCAGTATTTTGGTCATCTGATGCTAACAGATGACTCATTGGAAAAGTCCCTGATGCTGGGAAAGAGTGAGAACAGAAGGAGAAGAGGGCATCAGAGGATGAGATGACTGGACGGCATCACCAGTGCAAAGAACATGAACTTGAGCAAACTCCAGGAGATGGTAAGGGACAGGGAAACCTGGTGTGCTGCAGTCCATGGGGTCACAAAGAATTGGACATGAGTGGGTGACTGAAAAACAACATCAACGGTGTGTGTGTGTGTGTGTCTGTGTGTGTCTGTGTGTGTGTATATATGAAAGAAAAAGAAAGTGAAGTCACCCAGTTGTGTCTGACTCTTTGTGATTCCATGGACTGTAGCCTACCAGGCTCCTCTGTCCGTGGGATTCTCCAGGCAAGAGTACTGGAGTGGGTTGCCATTTCCTTCTCCAGGGGATCTTCCTGACCCAGGGATCAAACCTGAGTCTTTTGGGTCTCCTGCATTGGTAGATGAGTTCTTTCTGCTGAGCCACCAGGAAAGCCCACTGAAAGCTTTATGTATAGTGTATTAATGTCAGAGAAAATAAATCTGCTCAGGTCATACCCTGTTAGTGGGCCTGGCCAACAAATAACTATTTTTGTTAATTTTCGATGATGAAGAAATGTTTTCCCCATTTTCAGATGATGTTCTTAGAGCCCAGGTTCACCTGAATCTGCCACCAATAAAATGCCCTCTGCCAGGTTTTCATCCTTTAGCTAGTAACCAGCATATGTTAAAGTTTATAGGCAGTGTGCATGTGTGTGTGCATGCTTAGTCTTTCTGACTCTTTGTGAACCCATGGACTGTAGCCTGCCAGGCTCCTCTGTCCATGGGATTTCCCAGACAAGAATACTCGAGTGGGTTGCCATTTCTTCCTTCAGGGTATCTTCCTGATCCAGGTATGCAACCCAAGTCTCCTGAGTCCCTTGCATTGGCAGGTGGATTCTTTACCCCTGAGTCACACCATTTTTTCCCTTTTAGGCAGTAGGATTAGTTAAGAAGATTGACCTGGTTGGCATGGAAAGATAATGTCTTCCTTGTCATCCTTCCAGTGTCTTGTGATTCATGCCTGTTGGAGTCCTTCCTTGGATTCCAGGCATTTCTCTCCTGCCCTGCAGACACCTATGCTATGTCAGGCTAGAGATGCATATTTGGTTGTCATCCATGTCTGTATAGAGGTTGTAACTCTCTGAGTTAATTGTATATAGATGGAAAACACAAGCAAAACAATTAACCTGGGATTTGACTATAGTTAAAAGGATGAAATAAGAACTGTTAAAGATAACAGAGAAAAGGGTCACAAGAGAATTACAGTGTTAAGTCCTGAAAGGAGGGAGAATTTCAAGAGAGACAGGTGATCCAGTGAAAACCTAAGTCAAAGAGAGTAACTATGTTATCTCTTCCACAGTTCTGTGCTGTGACGTTGTATAAAAACATTGCAGATGTGTTAAAATGTCAGAAATCACTAAGTTCTAGACCTTTTCAGATTCTAATTCTGTGAAAAAGTGGGTTTCTTATTAAAATATATATATATATATATTTTTTTTTTTTTTTTTTTGCTATTTCTCTCCTAGATGGCTGGCATGGAAGTTGGGAAAAAGATTTTTGCGATTAATGGTGACCTAGTTTTTATGAGGCCTTTCAATGAAGTGGATTGCTTCCTGAAATCATGCTTAAATAGCAGAAAACCTCTAAGAGTTCTCGTGAGCACAAAGCCAAGGGAGTAAGTTGTATAGTTTATACAGTGTTTAAAAACGTTAGACATTAGCGAGTAAAATAGAAAAGTTAGCGAAATCAGTGTCTGAAATTAAGCATCTCACTGCTTGCATATTTGAACCTCACCAACATCGCTGATACTGGTCTTTAGATGATAGAAAAGTTATGTTGCTTATGATGGTTAAGCTACTTTATGTTGCTACTTAAAGCAGGTTAGTTTCAGCAGAAATAATATTTTCCTTTTGTTACCCCAATTTTTCTTGTTTGGGTTGGGTTGAGCTTGTTTATGAATAAGAAAAACTAGTAGGACACTTGGTAATGGAAACTTTATTCCCTCATGCTCCACTCCAAGGATTTCAGGGACTACGAACTGAGACACTATGTACTGATAAACACAATTTGTTGTTGTTCAGTTGCTCATGTAGTCAGTTGTTTATGTCCAATTCTTGTCTACCCTGTGGACTGTAGCCCACCAGGCTCCCTCGTCCTTCACAAACGCCTGTGCAAGGTCTTTACCAATGAGTCAGCTCTTCATGTCAGGTCCACAAAGGGATACACATAATCACATCTTTATAAAATGGGAGTATGATTAATGATCCATTAATAAGATATTATGGATATACTTGGGAAACATTGGCTTTTGGTCTGAGAATCATCAATGATCTAGTGTCCCTGAATCAGATTTCCATGACTTGTTGAGCCAATTAATTAATCAAGAGAATGCATATAAAGTGCTTAGCGTAATGTCTTAACGTACTATGATTATATCCATAATCAGTCTTAAAGATTGAATTATGTTATTTTTCTATAGTAATAAGCAACTTCATTAATTTTAAGATAAATGAAGGTTACCACTTCAGAAGCAAAAAGGTTTATTTTAACTACTTATGAAAATATTCTAAGTATATATGGTATAGTGTCTTCCCTACCTTAATATATATTTTCAGCAATAGCTGAGTCCGTCATTTATCTTAGGAGTTGAAGTGCAGTGTAATGGGCTAGATTCTGCAGTGCCATGCAGGTAGAGGCTCTAGCTTCTACCCATGGCTTACCAGGGGGTCTAAAGGAGTGAGTACGACTTGTCAAAGTTAGTAATTTTGGAAGACTTTGAGACAGAGGGCAGCAGATAACCATAATAATGTCTTTTCTCTAAGCCTAATTAAGACCTTCTGTTGTCTTTGTGACCGTGACCAACTCTTTTATGAGTCCCTGGACAGTAGCTCCCCAAGCTCCTCTGTCCATGGGATTTCCCAGACAAGAATACTGGAGTAGGTTGCCGTTTCCTTCTTCAGGGGATCTTCCTAACCCAGGGGTCAAACCAAAGTCTCCTGCCTTGGCGTGCAGATTCTTTACCACTGAGCCACCAGGGAAGCCCAGTTATGATCTATTACTTCCCTTTTATCCAATCCTATCTAAGATGAAGGTTACCTAGTTGCCTACCTCTGGATTTCAGTTCAGTCCCTCAGTTGTGTCCGACTCTTTGCAACCCCATGGACTGTAGCATGCCAGGCTTCTCTGTCCATCACCACCCCCAGAGCTTGTTTAAACTTATGTCCATGGAGTCAGTGATGCCATCCAACCATCTCATCCTCTGTCATCCCCTTCTCCTGCCTTCAGTCTTTCCCAGCATCAGGGTCTTTTCCAAAGAGTCAGTTTTTCACATCAGGTGGCCAAAGTATTGGAGCTTCAGCTTCAGCAGCAGTCCTTCCAATGAATATTCAGGACTGATTTCCTTTAGGATGGACTGAATTGATTTCCTTGCTGTCCAAAGGACTCTCAAGAGTTTTCTCCAACACCACAGTTCAAAAGCTTCAATTCTTTGGTGCTCAGCTTAAAGATCCAACTCTCACATCCATACATGCTACTGAAAAAACCATAGCTTTGATTAGACGGACATTTGTCGGCAAAGTAACGTCTCTGCTTTTTAATATGCTGTCTAGCTTGGTCATAGCTATTCTTCCAAGGAGCAAGCATCTTTTAATTTCATGGCTGCAATCACCACCTGCAGTGATTCTGGAGCCCAGAAAAATAAAGTCTGTCACTGTTTCCAGTTTCCCCATCTATTGGCCGTGAAGTAATGGGACCAGATGCCATGATTTTAGTTTTCTGAACGTTTAGTTTTAAGCCAGCTTTTTCACTCTCCTCTTTCACTTTCATCAAGAGGCTCTTTAGTTCCTCTTTGCTTTCTGCCATAAGGGTGGTGTCATCTGTGTATCTGAGGTTATTGATATTTCTCCCTGCAATCTTGATTCCAGTTTGTGCTTCATCCAGTCCAGCATTTCACGTGATGTTCTCTGCATGGGCATTTAAAAGGAAAAGGACAGCCTGGAAAAGGATGAGGCAGTAGGAGTCCAGAGCAGTTGTTAGCAAACTAAAGGCCCTCACCATGTTTCCTTGCCCCCTGATTCAACCTTGTAAATACTTTTCACTGATCGTAGACATTTCAATTCAGAGGACTGGGCAGTCATGCACTTTAATACTGAACAGAAAGAGGCAAATCCTCAGTCTTAGAATTAGTTGCTAGATGAGCTAGAATTAGTTGAACCAAGGTCTCCTGACTCTTCCTTCTATGTTTGCTGCACTGTATCTGAAACCCCATATTTCTGGTCCAGATTCAAGACTCTCTTTCACCACTTGCTTGTTAATTGCGTTGTTTCAGTATCCTTATCCATAAAAAAATGGGGATGGTAAGAATGTCACAAAGGTGCTAAGAACTTAAATAAATCTAGGTTTGTAAAGAACCTAGTCATGTGTTCAGCACATAGTATGTCCTCCAGTGATGTTATCTGTGATGCTTATCTGTTCTTTTTTTTTTTTTGCTTATCTGTTCTTTTATTTCATTTCCCCCCACTACTTCTTTATTACATGAAGAGCACAAATCACATTTATTTCAAGACCGTTTTGAGAATTGTTGTTCAGTTGCTAAGTCATGTCCAACTCTTTGCAACTCCATGGACTTCAGCACACCAGGCTTCCCTGTTCTTCACTATATCCTGGACTTGGCTCAAACTCATGTCTGTTGAGTCAGTGATACTATATGGAATACTCAAGTTTTTGCTTTTTTATTTTTAATTTGTCTGAAATATTGTAACCTTTCCTTTATGCCCTTATTCTAACATATGATTCCTGTCAATCATTCTCATATTTTCTTACAATAGCCACTTATAATTTATGTAGTAAAAAGGCAAAAAATGAGAGGCAAATACAACAGTATTTTTCTTTTGAACCCATCTGTATTTTATACATTTATTATATCAAGGAATTTTTCAAAAGGCTTTGTAGCAGATAATTTAGTGCACTCGTTTTCTACAGGAAATGAGCATTCCTCTTGTATAAATTTAATTCTTCCTTTAATAGTATAGTGGTCCCAGCAGGGAAACATATTTTCCAAAGGTCATTTTATGAAGAGAGTTACAGTGTTATGAACAAAATGCATCTCACAGTGTTCTGTACAACTTTTGTTAAAAAGGTAATAATCTTGAAGATTAGAGCAAAGTCAACCTCGAATAGCAATGAATAGACCTTACTCAGGAAGAATTTTGAGAGTCCATTATGAATTTTTCACAGTCCAAAAGCAACAATAATTCACCATGGCCAGAAAGCTCCAAGTTATTTCAGTGTTAGTCCTAAGTCACTTCAGTCGTGTCCAACTATTTGTGACCCTCTGAACTGTAGCCCACCAGCCTCCTCTGTCTGTGAAATTCTCCAGGCAAGAATACTGGAGTGGGTTGCCATTTCCTTCTCCAGAGGATCTTCCTGATCCAGGGGTCAAATCTGCATTGCTTATGTCTGTTGCAGTGGCAGGTGGGTTCTTTACCACTGGTGCCACCCGGGAAGCCCATTTCAGCAAAAGTGAACTCTCATTCAAGAACTGTCATTCTAGAAGCATGAACTACCTCTATTTTTTTATTTCATGCTCAGAAGATGTGTTAATTCCCTTTTCTTTTCCTTAGTCAATCTTCCATCTTCCAGTGTACCTTTGACAGACCCTAGTAGCAAGGTGTTGTAAAGGAAGCAGATATAGCCTTATATATCAAAGTGTTTAATTAAGGATAAAGGATAAACTCATTCCATGAGCTCAGTGCCACCAATATACAGATCACTTCATAGTGTGTAACCTAATTTATAGTAACATTTTCAGGGCTTCCCTGGTGGCTCAGATGATAAAGAATCTGCCTGCAACTTGGGAGACCTGGATTTGATTCCTGGGTTGGGAAATCCTCTGAAGAAGGGAATGGCTACCCACTCCAATATTCTGGCCTGGAGAATTCTATGGACAAAGGATTCTTTAAATTCTATAATAACATTTTCAGGCTTCCCTAAAACAGATAGTTTGCATTTCTATCACGGATTGCCAGAATGCCTGCCAGGGTTATATTTGAAATTACAGGGCCAGCCTCTGCCTTCAAGCCTAAGTGCAGTGTGGAGCTTTCTGAAGTTTTCTAGACGCAGCATTGCTCAAACAGCTCCCCCAGCTCTTGTATAAACAGCATGTAAGTGCTGCTCTACCTAACTTCAGACTCTGTCTCATGTTCCCTTGAAATGCTGCCAGCTTTTATTTCATGATTAATTCATTATCTTTTGGAAAACACTTTTGTTTCTTGGGCATCAAGTGCCATCCATCAACATTTATTACATGGTATTCATTTGTCTTTGCTCTCTCTGGCAATTTATTTAGACTCATTTTTGTTGTTATGATGTTGCGTCTTATCTCGAGTTCTCTGCTTTTCATTGTTGAGCTCCAATTTCTGCCTTCCTTCCTTGGAGTAGCTTGTTTATTACTGCCAGTTTATTACTCCCTCCCTGGTTTGTCATGACGGCTAACTCAAGATCTCCATATCTTCCTCTTCATTTCCATGTGGATTCATTAAAAAATATGGCTTTTCTTATTCAGATTTACCTTTTGATGTGTTATCCTTTAAAAATTCCACTGAATGTGAACACTAAAGTTAATCATATTCTTAAATAAATGATTTTGATACCATGTTTGACAGGTCTGTTCTTTAAAACCAGCTCTTTGTTGTTGCTCTTTGCTGACGTTCCCAACAGGTAGAAACAGATGAACCTTGTGTTTCTTTTATGTTAATTTTAAAAGTGAGATTTTGCAGAGTGAACCAAAGGCTTTGTCAGAGCAAACTAGGGAGAGATGTTTCCATTGTACTAAGTACTTGCGCAGTTCATAGCATGAGACAGGGCAGTTTACCAAAGGTTTCTCTTTTCACCTTCACTGACACCCTGCAAAGTAATTTTAACATCATCGTCTTTTTGTGGAAACTGGCTCAGTTAAGCAGTTCATCCAAGTTAGCCAAGTATTAAGGAACTAAATCAAGATTCAAAGGGAGGTTGGTGTGGCCAGAGCCTGTTGCTTGTTCAGGATAGTCTACGCAATGACTGTGTTCGGTGGAAGGACTTGGGTGCCTACTCTAGGTCCCTTGGAGGTGCACCCACCATGTTTGTCCAGCCCAGTCTCTTTCACACAGCAGGCCCCAGATATGTATTTATTGAAGGATTGAATTTTATTCAGTCCACAATAGCTGTGTAGACATTTTAAAGTCATCTTACCTTATTTTCTATTGACTTTAGGACAGTGAAAATCCCAGATTCAGCGGAAGGACTTGGCTTCCAGATCCGAGGATATGGCCCGTCGGTGGTGCACGCAGTAGGAAGAGGTGAGAAAGCCGTCCTGTGTGGTATCCAACAGGCCAGCAGGTTTGAATAGTCTTTGCTGAACAAAAATGTGTCTAGTCATGTTGCTATGAATATTCTCAATGTTTGCTGTATTAGCTCAAGGGTAGTGGCTCAGCTGGTCAAGAATCTGCCTGCAATGCAGGAGACTCTGGTTCAATCCCTGGGTCAGGAAGATCCCCTGTAGAAGGAAATGGCAACCTACTCCAGTATTCTTGCCTGAGAAATCCCATGGACAGAGAAGCCTGGCAGGCTACATTAGGTGGGGTTGCAAGAGTCAGGCACAATTTAGTGACTAAACCACCTCCACCAATATACTCTTATTTAAAAAAAAAATTCTCCAAATTGTAAGACAAGTTTATCATTGTTAAAAATTCTTAAGAGAATGATTCCTCTCAATCTCACTTTTCTCCATATTTCAGTGTAATCAAAGGATGTAATGCTTTTAAGGTGGTCTGTTTTTCTCTGACAGCAAATTACTGTATTTCTGTCAGCAATTCTAAGATGTGAGTTTGGATTTAAGAATTATCTGTGTGGTTTATGTCGTGTCTGCTGCTATATGATTACTTCAAGTGTTCTCATAAACCATGTGTTTTATAAACCATCAAATGCATTTTAAATTAAATAATTTAGGGGACCCAAAACTTAATGTTTATATTTTATTCTCTCTCTGTTTGACAGGCAAATCAGCCTTTGATATCTCTTGTTAACATATGCACTTTTAAATTTTATACTAACACTGATGTAACATAAAGAAATAACTGTTAGATCCCACGTTACTAACCACAGTAAATAAATTGCTACTGTAGCAAGAAGGATTGTAGTAAGCAACGTGTTTATCTTAACAAGAGATATACATGCTTTTCATTACTAAGATATGTGAACTGTAAAGCATCTCAGCATGATCATTCCAACATTAGACTGGGAAATTTTGAGAGGACATTCCTATCAGAGTCAAATTTATCAAGAACATACTAGCTAGACCTCTATTAGATTCTATAAAATTGCTTTCATTAGTGTATGTGTGATAAAAATTAACCTTACTTCAAAAACTTCTTTTCACTCAGTTTTAAAACACATAGATTAATAGATATTTCAGATATTTCCAGTTACACATTAAAATTATAAAACAGAAATGGGATTCCTTGCATAGTGAAAGGGATGTTTGATGTGACAAGTATTTCTTTCATTTTCACTAGACCAAAAAGGAGCCAGTCACTTTATTAGTACTATGAAATAACTGATAACCAGAGTGAATCAAGTTTTTCTTTCCTTGTCTTTTAAGGAGCAAGGTTGCATTTTGGGAATTTAGTCATAGGGTTAAGTCCGATTCTGGTTATTATGCCTTTTGTTTCTGAAGAAGAAAACAAAGAAATGCTCATGTGCTTTTCCTTTCGAGTGAATATGAAATAAGATAATAGCCTGTGGTTTCCTTTTGCACTGTAATCTTGCCATGAAAAAATAAACTTCTTTCCCATTTTTCTTCTTCAGCCCTTTCCCATGGTCGCACACTAGAGCGTATCAATGACTGAACTTCTACCTGTGAAATCTACAATTCCAGTATGCCAGTTTCTGGCACTAAAGTGTTTTTTTTTTTTTTTTTTTTTGGGTCTCTCATCACTTTGATATTCTCAGGTTGTTTTAAAATTCAGTTGTTTTGTAAGTTAACTGTAGTTCAATAAAAAACAATAAGCAAAATTCGATAGGGTCGTCCAAGCTTTGGATACCTCTCCTTTTCTGCTGGTGAATTACATCCTTCAGAGTACCACTTCCTTCCTGAGCCAGCTTTATCCCCATAGTGGGTCACTACCGTCACTTGTCTGCATCATTAGGGTCCTCTCATCCCTGTCTCTCAGGTGATCCAGGGTCCTCTTGGCCTTATCCCTCAGGTGCATCCAGACCACCTCGTTTTGGCCTCAGATAAACCTAATTACAGCCTTTGCTCTTTCTTTTGAGCAGCTGAGAAAGAATTGTCATGGATATGGAATTAGTGTCATCCCAAATCACTGTCTAGTCTTTTACTGAGCCCCTGTTACTACTCAGCAGTCTGTTTACATGTCTGATCAGTTTTCTCCTCATCATTGCCTCCTGCCTCCCAGGTATGAAGCCTTCCAAGTCCTATATCTTGTTGGCTATTTGACCATCATCTGTTTTCTCCTACTGTAGAGGAACAGGTCTTCCATTTTCTTCTCTAGAGTTCAACGTTAATATCTCTATAAAGATTCTGGACCCTGTCCCTTCAGATACCGCCTCTGCGGTGTTACACTGTCAGATAGTCCCCTTCCAGAATTTTCAGCCTTTCTTTTCACTGGATTACTATAGTAGAGGCTATAAAAATAGCATTGGGCTTCCCAGGGTGGCGCTGGTGGTAAAGAACCCGCCTGCCAATGCAGGAGACTTAAGAGATGCTAGTTCGATCCATAGGTGGGGAAGATCCTCTGGAGAAGAAAATGGCAACCCACTCCAGTATTCTTGCCTGGAGAATCCCATGGACAGAGGAACCTGGAGGGCTATAGTCCATGGGGTCGCAAAGAGTTGGACACAACTAAAGCAACTTAGCATATACAGCACACATAAAAGTGGTCAGTTTTTTCCTCATTGAAATAAACAAAGAAACAAAGCTATCTTGAATTGAACAGCAAACTCAAAACTTTCCTTCTTCCTTATTTTCCCCTCTAGATCCTTGACACTCAAAATTTGGTCCACAGGCCGACAGCATTGGCATCACTTGGGAGCTGGTTAGAAATGCAGAATCTCAGGCCCCATCCAATACTTAACTGAATCAGAATCTGCATTTCAACAAGACCCCCCGCCCCCCGTGATTGGTATGCATGTCAAAGATTGAGACCCTCAGTTCCAGAATAATGCTCTCAAGACTTTAATTTTTGTCATGACCTAACTTCCTGAAATGCTGGTCTATATTTTGGCTGGATCTTCCTCACTTCCTACTTGAATTTCAGCCCAGTGCTATAGCTCCTTCCACCTCCTACCTATGTCTTCAAGAGGAGCCCATGGACTTAACTGAGAAGTGCAATGATATTGAGAGTTCCTGTCTTGAATTTTCTGTTGCATTTGTCTAAACTAACTAGTCTTGTTGGGGTGAAACATTTTTTTTTATTTCTGAGATGGTGCTTTTCAGACTTTTCTCCTATCCCTTCTCTGCCAACTCTTCATCTATTGACCCCTAAACTGTTGGCACTCTCTTCTTTTCTCTGCCTTCTGTGCTTTCTACATAAACAGTTGTACTGATCCTCTTTGCTGGGGATTTCTGAATCTCTTTGCTCAGATCCCTTAAATTCCATAGCCAAGATCTAATTGTTTATTATACATCAATGCCCCTTTGGCACCTTAAAATCCAGTATTTTCCCCAGGTGAACTTTTCATCTATTCTCTGAAGTTGCTTTACCTTCGGGCGTTCTCTCTTTATTTAAGTAACTCCATCTACTCAGCCACTGAGTCCAGAGGCACAGGAATGATCCTGGGTACTCTGACCTCTCCATCAACTTCATCGTCAAACATCAAATACTTGATCTCATTCTCCCCTTCATAACTAATGCTACCTTAATTCCAACCTGGGAATTTGCAGTAGATGCTTACTGTGATTTTGATTTTTGACTTGAACTCCAATGATCCATCCTGTTTCAGTGGGTGGGGAGGGATCATGTCACTTCTCTGCTTAGAATTCTTAAATGTTTTTCCTCTTGTGTATATAATAATGTTCACTTCACAAGTTTCAAAACCTGCCTCTCTTTTGTCCTCCTATATTTTTCACTCACTTTCATTCAAGACTGACACCAGTTGCTCCTATGGTCCCAAATGTCCAGGTTATTTCTTGATTCAGTACCTCCTTTTGGGCCGTTCTTTCTTTTCTTCTTCTTGTTTCTTTCTTTTTTTTTTTAATTTTAAATATTGGAGTATAGTTGATTTAAAATGTTGTGTTAGCTTCAGGTGTACAACAAAGTGAGTCAGATATACATATACATATATTTACACTTTTTTTAGATTCTTTTCCCATGTAATCCTTTACAAAGTATTGAGTAGAGTTCCCTGTGCTATGCATTAGTAGGTCCTTTTAGTTATCTATTCTGTATATAATAATGAGTATATGTCAATCTCGTTCTCCCAATTTATCCCTTCTCTTGCCTTACCTCCTGGTAACTGTAAGTTTGTTTTCTACCTCTGTCGCTCTATTTCTGTTTTGTAGAAACATTTGTACAACCCCCCCTTGTTTTTTTCAAAGATTCCAGGCTGTTCTTTCTGCTGAGAGTGTCCCTCCTTCCCTCAATGCTTAATCCAGAAAAACCACTTAATATTTCTGGAAGTGAATTTTAGTGAGAAGAAATTGTATACTGTCTTCTTGAATATCAATTATGTTCTTTAACATGTTTAATAATTCCTTCATGGGAGAACTTGCTTTCAAAGGAAGTTTCTTCTAACATGCTTATGATAGTTTTATAATCATTGATATTAATTACATATATTATATTTAGCAATGGTGCTTTGTAAATGTTGATTTGTTCAGAATATCAAATAGTATTGATTGGCAGGTCCTGAAAATCTTAACTCACTGGTTAGAATATGCCACTGTATCTGTGCAAATAAATGGTGGACAGTTGATGTTTTCTGATTAATTTTATTTTCCACAAATTCTCTGGTTCCTGAGTCTTTGTACATATCCTAAACTCATTTTCTTAGCAAACCCAGTCCACTCCTAGTTGCTATTGACTTGATTTTTTTTTAAAGAATTTCTTTTAATTGTCATTTAAAAAAATGAAAGTGAAGACTATTTTAATATTTAGAGATTTTGTAGACTAAAGGAAGGTAAAAAGGCCCGTGCTTCTGGTTTTCTCATTTTGCCATTATATTTGCATGTATAGAACATTAGATTGATTAGACATTTGAAAGGGGAAGTAACTGATTAGCATGATAAAGATCTCTTTATAATATCCCTTCAAACGAATTCTTAGATGGGGTGGGAAGATATTCTCTTCAACACAGTTTGAATGGTGAAATAAATAGAGAATGTTTGAGAAGGCATTGCCATCAGAGCCAAATTCATCAAGAACTCTTCTGTCCATGAATTTCTCCAGGCAAGAATACTGGAGTGGGTAGCTGTTCCCTTCTCCAGGGAATCTTCCCAACCCAGGAATTGAACCTAGCCCTCCCACACTGCAGGCAGATTCTTTACCATCTGAGCTACCAGGGAAGCCCATGAACATACTAGCTAGATCTTTATTATATTTTAAAACTGCAATGGACTTGTGGACATGGAGTGGGTAGGAAGTGGAAGGTAGGACACATTGGGAGAGTAGTATTAACATAAATACCATGTGTATAGATGGGTAGTAGGTAGCTGCTGTATAGCACAGGGAGCTCAACTCAGTACACTGTGATGACCTAGAGGGGTGGGAAAAGGGATGGGATGGGAGGGAGGCTCAAGAGGGAGGGGAGACATATATATATATTATACATAATATATAATAATAAATGTAAATAAATAATAAAATAATAATAAATATATATATAAATACACACATTCATATAGCTGATTCGTTTTGCTGCACAGCAAAAACTAACACAAAATTATAAAGCAGTTATACTCTAATTTAAAAAATTGGCTATATGGAACTTAAAAAAAATAAAATAAAATTGCTTCCCTATGTTACATGGGATAGAAATGAATCATAGTCCTACAATTAGTTTTTGGCAATTTTCTCATTTGTATTTAAAGGAACTGTGGCTGCAGCCGCTGGTCTTCACCCTGGACAGTGTATCATCAAAGTCAATGGAATCAATGTCAGCAAAGAGACACACGCCAGCGTTATTGCCCATGTCACGGCCTGCAGGAAGTACCGGAGACCAACGAAGGTAAATACCCTCGGCTGGTGCAGCTGCAGTGGTGAACTCACTCAGAAGGCCCCGAGGATGGCATGGGACAATGCCAGAACTGTCTGTGGTTTCCACTGCCAGGTTCACGTTTAAGCGCAGCATTGTCAATCTCATAATGCTTCTTTTATGTGCATAATTAGTTATAAACAATTCTGCATAAGTGGCCACATTTTGCTGCCTAGTATTATCACCAGTTTAAACAGTGCCCTGGGCTATTTTCATTTTCCTTGTGATGAGTTTTCAAATAGTTAAGTGTTTATCAAATTGAAATCTAAAGGCCTGCCTGAACTATTTTCTTGACAGTTGCTTTAGAATCTGTAATGGTCAGCATGTAGCTTTGTTGGTATATATGAATTATAAATGCTTACACTGTTTATTATAAAACTTCTATGAGAAAGAATTGTGGGTTATAATTTATAGAGTTCATGATTAACTGTTGGATGTTTTATTTAGGTAACTGAATTTAGCACTTAAAAGAAAATACCACAATGTGCTTGCCATTATTTAAAATTTTAAGCATTGTCCTCTGATTCAAAATTTACATGCCGTACAAAAATAAAGTTAGAATCCTCTTTGGTAAGCAAAACTTATTATCTCATGAGATACAAATGAGTATTGGGTTATAAGAAAAAAATTCTCTCAAATTAATTGAGTGCATAAGGAATTCTAAAGGAGAGGCATTCTGTTTTTTTTCTGTCATGCACCTAAAATACTCCTTTTTTTGGATTTGGGAATATGATTTTGTGTCCAAAATGGAAAGCTGAATGACTGCTTTCTCTTGGGCCAGGACTAATATCCTGCAAAATACTGAGCCTCCAAGAAAATAGCTGATCAGTTTTGCTTACTAATAAGGTCAAAGGAGCATAGCAAATTGGAATTCACATGCAGATGCATAGGTTACTTGGGTTGATAGTAGTTTAATAAATATTTATTGAACTGCATTATTGAATGAAGTTTTAAAAAGATACTGAAATGATCAGATCTTTCCCGTTATGCCAGAATTTTAAGAAGTAGTCAAATTGAGTTGAGTTTCATTTCTTTTCATTTCCCTTATCTTCCTTGTTGGAGAAATGTTGACCAGTGAAATAATTAAGAAAAGGAGTAAATAAACAGAGAAATTCACCAGGTAAATAACACACTCTAGCAGGTATCCATTGCTGCAAAACAGACTGTTCCAAACTTTGTGACTTGGAACAACAGTGATTAATTATTTCTCTTGCTTCTCAGGGTTGACTGGGTGTTGATTCCTTGAGGGCTTCATTCTGCTGGAAACTGACTGGTGCTGGGGTCCCCTCCTGAAGGTTTCTCACTCCAGAGCCACTCCACCTGGCCCTCCTTTCCAGTCCTGAGCAGAATTCTCCTTTCTGCATAGTGTCTAGGTTTCAAGAGGGAATATTCCAAGTGATGATCTCTATATCATGCTTGTTACTAGCCCTCTGAAAAGTCAGATCACATGACCAAGCCCAGGGTCAGAAGGAGCTACACAAAGATTTGGATTCTGGGGGATTGGTTCCTTGAAGGCCACAACCAGTTACCAAAGTTTATTTGCATGATTAAGTGTTAACTAGCATTTTAATGATGTGGTATTGGTGCTCAGTTGCTCAGTTGTGTCTGACTCTTGGCAATGTCATGGACTGTAGCCCTCCAGGTTTCTCTATCTATGGAATTTTCCAGGCAAGAATACTGGAGTGGTTTGCTCTTTCCTTCTCCAAGGGATCTTCCTGATCCAGGGATTGAGCCCTCATCTCTTGCATCTCCTGCATTGGCAGGTGGATTCTTTACCACTGCACCACCTGGGAAGCCTTTTAATGATGTATGAAAGTGAAAGTGAAGTCGCTCAGTCATGTCCAACTTTTCGAAGCCCCATGGACTGTAGCCTACCAGGCTCCTCCATCCATGGGATTTTCTAGGCAAGAGTACTGGAGTGAGTTGCCATTCCCTTCTCCAGGGGATCTTCCCAACCCAGGGATTGAACCCAAGTCTCCCAAATTGCAGGCTTTACCATCTGAGCCACCAGGGAAGCCCTTAATGATGTATAAGTGAAATGAAAGTCTCTCAGTCATGTCTGATTCTTTGTGACCCCGTGGACTATACAGTCCATGGAATTCTCCAGGCCAGAATACTGGAGTGGGTAGCCTTTCCCTTCTCCAGGGGATCTTCCCAACCCAGGGATCGAACTCAGGTCTTGTGCATTGCAGGCAGATTCTTTACCAGCTGAGCCCCAAGGGAAGCCCAAGAATACTGGAGTGGGTAACCTATCCCTTCTCCAGCAGATCTTCCTGACCCAGGAATCGAACCGAGGTCCCTGCGTTGCAGGCAGATTCTTTACCAACTGAGCTATCAGGGAAGCCTTTAATAATGTATAGCACTACAATAATTAAACACAATTGTGAAGATGGATAATACAAATTATATCACACTTCAGTCATGCAACTCATCTTACCATCCTACCTAGGAAAACTACAAACATTAAAGTAATGCAACCCTGAAAACATTTACTTGGTAGCCATTTCATCTTTCTCATTTATCTAAATAATATGGGGAACTGCTACTTAAATTAAAATATAGGATCATTTATGACATAGAAGGATTAAAAGGTAGTTATATCAGTTGGGAACCCCATGAGTCAAAAGATATTCTTCCAGTTTTCTTATTGGTTGGATTCACGAAAAACATTAAGTGTGTTTGAAACATGGGTGACTGTTAAGAGAGCTTTTTAGAGACTTCCCTGGTGGCCCAGGGGTTGCAACTTCGCCTTCCAATGCAGGGGGTGCAGGTTCGATCTCTGGTGAGGGAACTAAGATCCCACATGCCTCATGGCCAAAAACTAAAACGTAAAACAGACAGAACACTGTAACAAAGACTTTAAAATTGGTCTACATTAAAAACATTTTTTTAAAGAAGTACATTTAAATCATCTGTACAGTTATAGATGACTACTTCTTCAGAAAAGTGTCCATCTATTATTTATTTTGTTTACAAATGTAATTTATAGTTCATTGTAAGATATACTTGAGTCATTTGAGTAAGACATTGGGGAAATACATCTTATTTAAAAACCTATCTTTGGAAGAAAAGAAACCTCAATCTTAAAAAGGTCAGTTTGTTAAAAAAAAAAATATCAATTGCCATTGACTTCCTGTCAGTTTTGGACATTGACTTTCCTTCTCTTTCAAATTTTATTGTATTTAAACTAGAAGGGTGAATAAGATTGTCAGCTCTTCTTCTGAAGCACATTTATGAAATGGACATGCATTTTAGGAAGCACTGATATTAAATATCTCTGAGGTTTCTTTCCTTCATTTCCAGCAAGATTCCATACAGTGGGTTTATAATAGTGTTGAGAGCGCTCAGGAAGACCTTCAGAAGTCCAACTCCAAACCGCCAGGAGATGAAGCAGGGGATTCCTTTGACTGTAAAGTAGAAGGTGGGTTTCTTCTCCTCCTCTTGGGCTTATAGGATTCTTTGTCAGTGTGCCATTGCCGAGTCCCAGTTATTAAAAACCTTATATGTTCAGGTCACTACATTAGTCATCATCTCAAATAGACGTCACGTCAAATCTGTAAGTCATAATTGCTCATGGCTAACATGGAATAGCTTCGACATTTTCTTAGGCACTCTGTTAGATATTTTACATGTCTTACCTCATCAGCTCATCAGAAATGAAGCTCTATTTCGTTGTTCAGTCACTCAGTCATGTCCAACTCTTTTCTACCCCATGGACTGCAGCACACCAGACTTCCCTGTCCTTCACCATCTCCCAGAGTTTGCTCAAACTCATGTCCATTGAGTCAGTGATGCCATCCAACCATCTCATTCTCTGTCATCCCCTTCTCCTCCTGCCTTCAATCTTTGCCAGCATCAGGGTCTTCCCAGTGAGCTGGCTCTTTGCATCAGCTGGTCAAAGTACTGGAGCTTCAGCTTCAGCATCACTCTTTCCAATGAATATTCAGGGTTGATTTCTTTTCAGATTGACTGGTTTGATCTCCTTGTAGTCCAAGGGACTCTCGGTAGTCTTCTCCAGCACCACAGTTCAAAAGCATCAAAATTATCATCACCCTAATTTTATGGAGAAGAAATTGAGGCCCATGGAGGTTAATGAATGTGCCCAAGCTAGTAGTGGTAGAATGAGGATTCAAACCCCAGCTATAATGTGGTTCCTTGTTTTGAGTTTAAATGTTGTGTTGACCTTCCCACTCCAATCACTTAAGTAAGATGGAGATACAGAGGCTCAGCCCCACCTTGATCTACTGGGTGAGAATCTCAATTTTAGCAAGATAATATCTGTATGTACAGTAAAATTTGAGAAGCCCTAGTTTAGAAAGTTCATAGTTCCTTTGAAAATATGTTTTTTTCTGCTCTTGCCTATTTTATATTTACTGGTCCTCCTATTATTCTAGGGATTAATTGTTTAAAGTAAACTGGTACTGTATTTTTACTTAGTATTTACTATTAGATTCCTCAGCACTGTCTTGCTTGAGACTACATTTTTTTTTTTTTTCACTAGCTGACTGATTGTTGGCCGAAAACCTATAGGAATATATTCAGGATGGAAATTTTATTACAGTCAACAGTGATACATTTTCTCAATGAGTTAGCCTCAGAAGATGCTGTTTGGGAAAATTCAGGCACTCTCTGCTGATAAAATAACTATTGCATCCCCTTTCTGCTTCTTCAGTATGATTTTCTGTATTTTTTCTGCTTTGAGAAAATATTCATCAAGTGTTTGAGGCAGTTTTAGGAACCCTGACTTGAAGCTATGCATGATTTTAATGAAAAAGTTATATGTTTCATGTTGATACAGATATAAATAGGCATGCATATGGTCCGTAGATCAAAACTGGGTGTGCAAAGATAAAACTAGTCATGTTAGAATGGTAACTTTTGGATCAGTCAATCATGTATTTTTTTTCAATGTTCTTCTTTTTAAAGACGTTAGCTAGATACTTCATTTAGCACATCAGATTTCAGTTCAGTTCAGTTCAGTTGCTCAGTCATGTCCAACTCTTTGCGACCCTATGAACTGCAGCATGCCAGGCCTCCCTGTCCATCACCAACTCCCAGAGTTTACCCAAACTCATGTCCATTGAGTCGGTGATGCCATCTAACCATCTTATCCTCTGTCATCCCCTTCTCCTCCTGCCTTCAATATTTCCCAACATCAGGGTCTTTTCAAATGAGTCAGCTCTTTGCATCAAGTGGCCAAAGTATTGGAGTTTCAGCTTCAACATCAGTCCTTCCAATGAACACCCAGGACTGATTTCCTTTAGGATGGGCTGGTTGGATCTCCTTGCAGTCCAAGGGACTCTCAAGAGTCTTCTCCAACACCACAGTTCAAAAGCATCAATTCTTTGGCTCTCAGCTTTCTTTATAGTCCAACTTTCACATCCATACATGACCACTGGAAAAACCATAGCCTTGACTAGACGGACCTTTGTTGACAAAGTAATGTCTCATCAGATTTAGTCACCCTTTAAAAAACTCTAAAAGTTATTCAGAGAGACTCGGATTATTTGAAGAGACTAAAAAACCCTTTCTAAATTTGCTGAATTAAAGTCGTCTTTGTTCCAGAGGTAATTGACAAGTTCAACACCATGGCCATCATTGACGGGAAGAAGGAGCACGTGAGTCTGACGGTGGACAACGTGCACCTGGAGTATGGTGTCGTGTATGAGTATGACAGCACCGCTGGGATCAAGTGCAATGTGGTGGAGAAGATGATCGAGCCCAAAGGCTTCTTCAGCCTCACTGCCAAGGTACGAGCGATTCTATCAGAGAAAGATATTATGTTCTCAGTAAAATAACTGAAGTCCTCGCCCACCCCCACTTTAAAAATTGAAATAGCTGTGAATGCTTCAGCTGTCCACTCATTCAGTTTCTCTTTCTTGTTCTTTTTTTCCCCCGTTACTCAACTGTGTATAGTCTTTTTTTTTTTTTTAATTGACCTCTTTTGGAGCACACTGTTATGTTAAATGGGCGGCTTGCCCAGGCGAGCATTAGTTGATTTGGCAAAGGTTCTCTGCATTTAGTAAGTTTGCTATGTCTGTGAATTCAGTATCGTGAAAACGTTTCAGATGGTTTTCATGACAGATGGTGCTTTCCTAAATGTACATAAGCCTCTGAAGAATATTTGAAGTTGTAAAATGCATTCAAATTCTGTAAGGCTCATGTTTATTTCATACAGTTTCTTGAAGCTTAGAGATTAGTTTATGAAGAGATCTTCAGGTGTGTATATAATTCTTAGTTGTGAAGGGTCTTGTCTTTAGTCCTTAAAGCAAGACAGGGAGGGAGGAAGAGGATCTTCTTCCAAATGGATAAAACACATTGTAAATAAGAGGTCACCCTGTGTTTGCTTTTTGGGATTCTTCCACAAGGTAAGTCGGTCAGACTCCTATTGCATCCTCTGCAGGTCAGAACTTTTGTGTTCCATCTACTTTTACATCACCCTGGGATGATTCAGGTACAACAAGAAATATGTGTCTTCACCACCTTTATTTCTTCATTTCAGTTCGTGTTTCAAATGTGTATAGTTGAGATAGATCTAGTAATAATAGCAGGTATTTTTTAAATTTCAGTGGAAGAAAATAATAGAAAAATCCAAATGCACTATTTCAAAAATAATTATTTTATATTTTTGTTTTATATTCTGAAAGTCAATTTCTTGTTTCATTTGTTTTTTTAAATTTAATTGGAGGGTAATTGCTTTACAATATGAAAGTCAGCATCTTAAAAATATCCCATCATTATGATGACATTATACCACTATATGTATCTATTGATAGAGAATCTATAGTTTCAAAATTCAACCCATTCCCAACTATTAATACATTATATTACTGAGATCTATAGAAGAGTTTGGGACCAGCTTATTGTAATTATTTTATATCATTTTCTAACTTTTTGAAATTTACAAAATTACATGGGTTATTTTATATAAGACAACTGTACAACTTAATACTGTATATATTTCTATTTTACACATGGAGAAAATCAAAGAAATTAAGAAATTTAACCAAGACCACACTGCTAATGATAAAGTGAGCTCTGATTTCTAGACTAGTGATTAAACCAAAAACTCACACTCCATATTCTGCGAGACAGGAAAATGGAGGTGGTGAGGGAGCTCAAATAAACATAGCATCTATACATTGTCTATCTCACACTATATTATAAAAATCTCATGCAAAGTTGTAATCAGTCATTGTGATCTTTGAACAATCATAAATGCTACATATAAGTAATGTGCGTGCTAAGTTGCTTCAGTCGTGTCCAACTCTTTGTGACCCTATGGACCATAACCCACCAGGCTCCTCTGTCCATGGAATTCTCCAGGCAAGAATACTGGAGTGGGTTGCCATTCCCTTCTCCAGGGGATCTTTCCAACCCAGGGATTGAACCTGCATCTATTATGTCTCCTGCATTGGCAGGTGGGTTCTTTACCACTAGCACCACCTGGGAAGCCAACATATAAATAATACACATAATTAATTCTCTGTTCATTGGAAATTCTCAGTGATTCATGATGTACACACGCACATGCTGCCTTATAATCAATTCAGATAGCAAAAAGATTTGCTAATTGAACACATCATATGAATGCTTTTATCTGCTGCTTTTATCAGATAGAGTTCAGACACTGGAAGCAACGTTGTTTTTTAACTTTGGCAAGAGAAAGTCTCATTTATTCCATCCTTCTTCGAACATTTGTTATTATAAATGCACTCTCTGTACCAGGCTCTCAGTAGCAAGAAAGGATATGGTTTTCCTTAGTTTTTGTTGTTCTACTACCAAGTTGAGGGGAAAAAAAAATGTTCTGAATAACTCTGACTAAAATATGGGCTAGGCAGTGTGTTCCCACATCAGAGTGTACTGATTTATTCAGCAGGGCGTCTTTGAAGTCCCCTCACCTCCCTCAGGCAGTCTTTTATAGCCAGCAGAAGGGAAAACAGGAGATGCCAGACACACAAGTCCATCACTTCACTGCCAGGGTTTATTGAACACAGAAATCCCAGGCAGCTAAAAGAAGCACACTGGGGAAAAAAACCCTATGTTGTGGAATCGTGAACATTTTATTTGGCTGATTTTGAAAGTTTTATTTTCTTGTTCTGTGTTGTGTGTGTGTGTGTCTACAGATTCTTGAAGCCCTGGCTAAAAGCGATGATCATTTTGTACAAAACTGCGCCAGCCTTAGCTCTTTGAATGAAGTGATTCCTACTGACCTTCAAAGTAAATTCAGTGCCATTTGTAGTGAAAAAATTGAGCGCATATGTCAGAGAATATCCAGTTATAAAAAGGTAAAATAAAGGCTCTGTGTATTTTACACGTGATTATTATTTAAATTATTATTGTAATGTCAAATTTAATTTAGCGTTTGATTTTTTATTCCTTATTTATGTACTAGTTTATTGAAATAATGATAAGATTTATATAGCATTTTAGAGTTTTTCAAATGCCTTAATATCCTTTACCTCATTTGATCTTTGTAAGCTAAGTCATTATTTCATATTTTCCTATAATAACCGAGACCTAGAGAATTAAATTGTGATTCCCAGGTGGTGCAGTGGTAAAGAATCCGCCGGCCAGTGCAGGAGAAGTAGGAGATGTGCCTTCAATCCCTGGGTTGGGAAGATCCCCTGGAGGAGGAAATGGCAACCCACTCCAGTATTCTTGCCTGAAAATTCCATGGACAGAGGAGCGAGGCGGGCTACCATCCATGGTGTCGCAAAGAGTCGGACAGGGCTGAGCATGCATGCCTGCATTAATGCAAAGAATTAAATGACTTACTGGCAAGTATAGAGTTGGGATGTTAATCCAAACCACCTAATTCTGAAGTCAGATTTTAAAATGATACAGTAGTTGTTCTTTCCCTGTTCTCTGAACAGAGGGAACAGCGTCCTCAATCAGAAAGTACTTGGAACACAGGCTGCTTCCTTAATTTTGTGTATTAATTGAGCACCTTTTATGTGTGAATCAGTTTTGGTTCCAGGAATATGGCAGAGAAGATTCTTCCCTCATGATGCTTCCATTTGAGTGGGGGAGAGAGCAACGAAGTAAATACATGTCTACAAAGGGGGAAAATAAACTATTGAAGAGAATTATGAGGATAGCCATGGTGGAAAGTACCAGTGTGGGAACTCTGAACTGGGTAGCTAGAGAAAGCATCCTTAGGAAAGCTTGTATCTAAACGACAAGCAGAACTCTTCCTCCAAATGGGAGGAAGAAGCCTCCAGGTAGACAGAACAGCTGGTGGTGGTGTTCAGTTGCCAAGTCGTGTCCAACTCTTCATGACCCCATGGACTACAGCATACCAGGCCTCCCTGTCCCTCACGATCTCCCGAGATTCACCTGTGTTCATGTCCATTCAATTGGTGATGCCACCCAACCATTTCATCCTCTGTTGCTCTCTCCTCATTCTGCCTTCAGTCTTTCCCAGCATTAAAGTCTTTTCCAATGAGTCAGCTGTTTGCATCAGATGGCCAAAGTATTGCAGCTTCAGCTTCAGTATCAGTCCTTTAGGCCTCAAAGCAGAAAGAAGGCCAGGGTGTCAAGTGGAAAGAGATTAGTCCTAAGGGCGGAGGCTTCGGCAGGGACCAGCATGAGATGCTGTGAAACTCTGTACCTTTCAGGACTTTGGATTTTCTTCTTACATCAACGAGAAGTTGGAAGTTTTTAGATATAATGGTGGCTTCATTTAACGTAGGTTTTTAAAAAGTCATGCTGGGAACTTCCCTGGCGGTGCAGTGGTCAACATTTTGCCTGCCAGTGCAGGGGTGAGGGTCCAATCCCGGGTCAGGGAGCTGAGTCCCCACATGCCTTGTCACCCAAAACCAAAACATAAAACAGAAACAGTATTGTAACAGACTTAATAAAGATGGTCTACATCACATCCAAAAAAAAAAAAAATAGTGCTGACTCCCCTGTAGGAACAGATTGCAAGGTGCAATTTTGCAATCTAGAGAGGTGTGTCCTGATGGTGGTGGCATGGACTCTGGTGAAGACAAAGGAGGCAGAGAACATTTAGTGAATTTGACAATATATTTTAGAAACACAGTAAATAAAAATGGATCTCCAAAACATACCTTTTAATATCTTTTAATTTTTTTCTATTTATATCAATGGGAAGATAGCTAATTAAATTATTTTCCTCAAAGTGAGGCTGGGTGCATGGATATTTTGTGTGCGCATGTGTGTGTGAGAGTTTAATAGCCAATGAATGACCTAAAAGGAAGACTCTCCTCACCAAAAAGTGAATTAGCCAAAACCTTGATCTTGAACATCTTGCCTGCAGAAGTGTGACTAAATACATCTCTGTTCTTTAAGCTAGAAAAAAAGAGCTAGAGAGAGACTAGTTGCTTAAAATTTGATGGCCATACTAGGAAATATTTATCCCAGTGTATATGAATATGACTTAACTGACTATGTTTGATATGTAAATAAAAGATAATCCCTTTTGTGTCCAGATACATCCATTTAAAAATAGGCAAATGCGTGAATGAATACCCAAGGAACTTCAATCTTGGTTACCTCAGGTAGGAGAAAGAAAAGAGGACTCACGATGTTTTTCTTTAAGGCCTTCCTATACTGTTTGGCTTGTTAAGTTGAATATATATTGATGTCATAATTTTATGAAGAAAAAATGATATTCAAGATCACTGTATAACTGTCATATCTGTTCACCCTCTTTCTATGACTGCTGTTGACCCCTTTGAGTTTGAGAACGATTCCATGAATATGCCTTGTGAAAGCTGAAGAACAGAAGACTTTCTTTTTACTTCTTCTGTCTCTTTGAGATGTGACAGTTCTTTGAAGTTAAATTTAAAAGCTCTAAACAAATGCAAATTAGTAGTTTCCTTGTGAACACATTTTGAAAAGAGAGTCATTCTACTTCAGAGATGGATCTGTATAAAGTATGGTAGGGTTCAGGCAGATTCTGGTTATCAAACTTGTCACGGTTGTGTGTCTCGTTTTTCTACCTCTTTTTCAATTTCTTCCTGTTTTCTCTCCATTCATTCAAACAACAAAAGCAGTAGAAGTAGCTTAAAGAAATATATGTTGGGGAAGGTAAAATATCTAACTAAAAGCAAAACATTAGGATGAGGGTATATTACATAGGGTATTGATTCAGCTGCTTTAAGAAGGGCCAAGACAACATAGATGTAAAGCAGAAAGTTTATTTCTTACTCTTGTGAAAGCCCAACCAATAGGAGTCCAATGTGGTGGGGCTTGATGATCTTCTAGGGATCCTCCTAAATTTTTTCTCCTCTAGGATATTGCCCTCTTCTACAAAGCCAAAGTTGGCTCACCACCACCATGTCTAAATGAATTCCCCTTAAACAGGTAAAGAGAAAGTAGAGAGTGAATTGCTTCCTTTTGAGGGCAGGACTCAGAAGTTGTACACAGCATCCCTGTTTACATCTTGTTAGAGTTTTAGTGCAATGGAGGCTGGGACATGTAGTCTGAAACTGGGCATCCATGTGCCAAATTAAGGGCTTCACTGGTGGCTCAGCAGTAGAGTCCTCCTGCAGTACAGGAGCTGCAGAAGACTCAGGTTCAGTCCCTGGATCAGGAGGGTCCCCTGGAGGAGTTCATGGCAACCCATGTCTAGCCTGCAGAATCCCATGGACAGAGGAGCCTGACAGGCTACAGTCCATAGGATCGCAAAGAGTCAGACATGACTGAAGCGACTTAGCACGCATGTGCCAAACTAAAGCTTAAGGAACTTTATTACTCAGAGAAAGAGGGAGAGAATGAATACGGAAGGAAAATGAACAGATAAATTTAGAGATAAAGCTATATTAGAGGGACTTCCCTGGTGGTCCAGTGGTTAAAACTTCACCGTCCAGTGCAGGGGGTACGAGTTTGATCCTTGATTGAGGATCTAATATACCATATGTCTCAGGAACAAAAAGACAAACAACAAAAATCCCCCCATAAAACAGAAGCAATGCTGTAGCAAATTCAATAAAGACTTTAAAAATGGTCCACATCAAAAAAGATAATCTTAAAAAAAAAAAACTATTAGAAGACATGGTATAAAAATTTTTTATTTCAAAAAAATTTTTTTAAAAGATGATTTGCATTGGAAAAAAAAAAAGCGTGAGAGAGAGAGAGATGGTCTAGATCATTAGGGAATAAAGGGCTATAGGTAAGTAGGTCCTAAGACTCTACTTACTCAAGTGGCATATTCTGTTTGACCTTCTGCTTCCTGATGTCTAAAATGAAAAGGGAATACTGTCTGTTACATATTTATCAGCATCTCTGTAGTAGATACAAAATTTCTTAAGAGAAGCAGAACTTTTCTTGGATTGAGTTCTAAATGAAATCTCTCACCCTGAGTTTCAAAGAGGCAACACCAGGAATGTCAGGGCAGTGCGCATAAACACAGCCCTGCAAAAGAAGCAGACATCCATTTTATGTGGCAGATATGTTTAATGCATTCCTTAATGAAATATCAGAGGTCAAAAAACTGAAGTCCACAAAAGCAAATTTGTTGCAGTATGGGACAGGAAGACTAGGAAATTACTTACTAGATGTGTACCTTTTGTGTAGGCAATAGGGCCTTATGTCAATTATTTGAAGAAGACTGCCCTCCCCGACATACTGTCTACTTGATAAGAAAGGTCAAAAATTCATGAAGCAATGATAATACTCATTAGCCTCCTCAGAGGTGTTGCCATAATGGTTGAATATGCTGGCACTCAGCACCGCGCTCTACATACTAGTCCTTCCTGCAGTTATGGAGCCCCCAACAGTTTTTGGGAGTGCACAACAGTTTATAACAGTTAACATCAGGCATTGTGTACCATGGTTTGGGCTTCCTGGGTGGGGTCAGTGGTAAAGAATCCTCCTGCCAATGCAGAAGATGCAGGAGACATGGGTTTGATCCCTGGGTTGGGAAGATCCCTGGAGAAGGAAATGGCGATCCACTCCAGTATACTTGCCTAGAAAATCCCATGGACAGAGGAGCCTGGCAGGCGATAGTCCATGGGGTTGCAAAAGAGTCAGACAGGACTTGGCAACTAAACAACAACAATAAGACGTATTTTGCAGTTTGCCTGTGTTGTGTAATCTTACCAACACGGTGGTATGAGACACATTTCCTTGATGAAGTGACTGAAGCTCAGAGTGGTCAGCTAACTTCCCCAAAGGCACACAGCTGGGAACAGCAGGGGAATTTGAACCTTGTTCCCTTTTATTCTAAACTGATTGTTTACCTGTATTTGTTACTCTGCTATACAGCTTCTATGCTAAACAGCATGGTTCTGACTGCAAATGAGTGCATATGCAGTTGCTTAGATGTGTCCTGCTCTTTGTCCTGTTTCCATTGCCAGGCTGCTGCCATCAGGTTTGAGTTTTTGGCCAGTGCTACAGGCCACAGATGTTCAGACTTTTCTGGGGACCCAAGTGAACCCTAAGTGGGCATTTAATCCCCATGGGGCAGGAAGTGTGGGCGATGGATCCAGATGCAAAACTATGCACTGTTTGGAGGAACACGCTGACTCTCTATTGGCCTGAGGACTTTAAAAAATTCTGGATTCCCTCTCCTGTTTCCAAATAATTCCATAATTGGGCTTATTTTTGGCAATGGGAATACTTCTTCCATATAAATATTTAATGAGGTTTCAAGAGATAGTTCCTGTTTACACAAAAATACTACCTGTAGGGACAGGAGTTGTATCTCCAGCACAACCCAGGATCATGCATAGATGCTTCTCTTCATTAAAAAAAAATAAAATGAATAGTTGACTAAAATGAAAGAAGGAGAGAGAAGGCTACCTGCCTATTACAGTGGATGCTGTGACATAATGAAATTGATCTCTGTGCTTTTGTGTGTGCCTTGGGAGCCTGATCTAAGGTGTTTATCTTGCAACTACAGTGGGAAAGAACTTCTGAGCGAAACTGCATCTGGCCTTAAATTCTGGGTCTTTCCAAGAGAAGTCACAGTTTCTTTAGTAATAAAGAGAGAGTAATAGATCTCTATTTACTAGAGATTTGCATGCATGAAGTCACTTCAGCCGTGTCCAACTCTACGCAACCCTATAAACCATAGCCGGCGAGTCTCCTCTGTCTATAGGATTCTCCAGGCAAGAAGACTGGAGTGGGTTGCTATGGCCCCCTCCAGGTGATCTTCCTGACCCAGGGATCGAAGCCGTGTGTCTTACATCTACCTACACTGGCAGGTTCTTTACTGCTAGCGCCACCTGAGAAGCCCTACTAGAGGTTTACTAAATGTTAATAGATTGATTAATTCTCAGGACTTCCCTGGTAGTGCAGTAGCTCAAATTCCACGCTCCCGATACAGGGGGCCCAGGTTCGATCCCTGGTCAGGGACTTAGATCCCACATGCCGCAACTGAGAGTTTGTGTGCCACAACTTAAAAAAAAAGAAAAAATAGATCCTGCATGCCTCAACTAAAGATTCCATGTGCTGCAACTAACAGACCTGGCACAGCCAAATAAATAAATAAATATTTTAAAAAGTAGATCAATAATTCTCTAAATGCCTTTCTGTCTTTCAGTGTTTAGGCTATTTTCACTATGCTGTGCTGTCCTTAGTCGCTCAGTCATGTCCAACTCTTTGTGACCCCATGGACTGTAGCCAGGCTCCTCTGTCCGTGGAATTCTTCAGTCAAAAAGACTAGAGTGGGCTGCCTTGCCCTCTTCCAGGGGATCTTCCCAACCAAGGGATCGAACCCCAGTCTCCAGCATTGCAGATGGATTCTTTACCATCTGAGCCAACAGGGAAGCCCAAGAATACTGGAGTGGGTAGCCTATCCCTTCTCCAGGGGACCTTCCCGACCCAGGAATTGAACCAGGATCTCCTGCATTGCAGGGGGATTCTTTACCAGCTGAGCTACCAGAGAATGGGACCATTTTTCACTATATATCATTATCAAATATCTTAATAATTTGTTAATAGATTCCTGCATTTTAGTCCAGTTCCATTCAGAGTCCTACTGTGTGCTAGCACTTTGCTGAGCTTCATAGCTTCTGACATATGATTTGAAAGCATAGTTTAATATATACATAAGATCATATTCTAATATGATGTGATTTTTAAGCTTATAAGATGTGATTTTTTATGTCACATCTTTATTCTTGAATTTAACCTAGAAAAGTCTCTAAGTCCATTTCCTCCTCCAGAGGATCTTCCTGACCCAGGGATCAAACCCTTGTCTCGTATGTCTCCTGCATTGGCAGGTGGATTTTTTACCACTAGCACCACCTGGGAAGCCCTTCAATTTTGGGGAAGACGTACCCTGGTGGCCCAGGTGGTAAAGAATCTGCTTTCAATGGGTTCAACCTGGATTCGATCCCTGGGTTGGGAAGAGCCCCTGGAGGAGGAAATGGCAACCCATTTCAGCATTCTTGCATGGAGAATCCCCATGGACAGAGGAGCCTGATGGGCTACTGTCCGTGGGGTCACAAAGAGTTGGACACGACTGAGTGACTAAGAACACACATGCAACTGAAACAGGGAGCTGGTGGCTCTCAGTCTTTTGCTTGTGAAACTATAATCTACTTCATCTCTGTGAGATTTTTGTGTGTGGTACACAAGACAGATGTCAGCATCACCCTCGTGGAGTTCACATATGCTCAGGGAGAGGGAAGTAAGAAAGTTATTCATAATTGCATGGGGGAGTTACAGAGTGCTGTAACCTAACACCTAACACCAGGAAAAGTGAACTTAGACTGGCACTCAAGAAACATCTCTTGACAATTTCACAGAACTTGAAAGTGCATAGGAGTAAGTTTGGAAATGAAGGAAGAATATTCTAGTGACATTGAACAGTTTGTACCAGGATCTCCAGAAAGTAGACAGTATGGGAGAGGAACTAAGTGCAAGCCAGGGGAGCAAGGGGAAGAGAGCTTGAGATAGATAAGCCGGGTATGGATCAGACTTTAATTGGCCGTGTAGACCATGGCGGGCTTCCCAGGTGGTGCTAGTGGTAAAGAACTTGCCTGTCAATGTAGGAGATATAAGCTTATTGAATCTGCCAATGTGGGTTCTATTCCTGGGTTGGGAAGATCCCCTGAAGGAAGGCATGGCAACCCACTCCAGTATTCTTGCCTGGAGAATCCTATAGACAGAAAAGCCTGGTGGGCTATAGTTCATATAGTCGCAAAGAGTCGGAGTGGACTGAATGACTTAGCATGCACGTAAACCATGGCACATCTAGACCATGGATGGATTGCAAAGTTTTAAGTCATCGAATGGCTATCTGAGGAAGCTGTGTAAATTCCTTGAGCATCACTTTATTCTCAATGGTGTAGAAGCAGAATCCACACCAGTCTTCAGGCTGATCCTGACCCAAGGCTCAGCAGGATTAGTAGAAACCATGGAAGGTACAGTCTGTTCTGCCTCAGGGATACCACCGCAGAGCTTTGCTGTCTAGCCTGTTCACAGACTCAGGTCTGGGTCAGCTTTCTCAGTGTTTGGAATAATCCTTCTTCTTCTACCCTTGACCTGACAGCTATGCTATTCTGCCAGCTTGCCTTGCTTTAAATATTGTGTTCCTATCTTGGTGTCCTAGGACACCAATTCGAATTCTCTCTCTGACTCTCAGCTGCTAGGAGCCTGTGGATTTGAGCCCTAGTAAGTGGTATTGATCACTTAAATTCATTTCTTTTACCGCTTAGCTTGCAGTCAGAGTTTCAAAGGCATCCATTGCATTTGCTGCCTCTGTTGCTTTGCTTTTCTAAGACTGTATGGGTTTTAAAGTAATGACTTAATTTCAACAACTTATAATTTATTCCAGTTGACATGATTTAATTTTCTTTTGACTTTGCTGTGGATGACAGGAGTGAAATGTTTGATTATCACAGCATGTTTAACTGCTTTCTCTTTCTTCTTTCATTTACAGTTTTCTCGTGTACTAAAGAATAGAGCCTGGCCCACCTTTAAACAGGCCAAATCTAGAATCTCCCCTCTGCACAGCAGTGACTTCTGTCCCACCAACTGCCATGTCAATGTGATGGAAGTTTCTTATCCCAAAACATCAACATCCCTGGGGAGTGCGTTTGGTGTTCAGTTGGATAGTAGGAAGCATAATTCTCAGGATAAAGAAAATAAATCTGAACAAGGTAGGTTAGCTTTTTAAACTTTATCAAATTATGAAAAGTAACTTAGGGAGTCATAACTATTCCCGCATCCCTGGAATTGGATACACTCCTGGCATGTCAGCAAGTCTGAACTAAAGGATTCCTCACTCTAGTCATTTGGATAATTATACATAAGTGTTTGTAGGATGAAAGTGGAGTTATGCATTTTGTATTACTTTTCCTTCAAAAAGAATGATTGTTTTTGGCTTCCTTATACGTCTGATAAGCACAGCTCATCTTTCTTTGAAATCTCTCATCTGAAATGGCCCTGTAACTGTGAGAAAAATATAGGAGGAGCAGCTGCAAGAAAAGCAGAGTACCATCCCATGCCATCAGAGTGGGCCATGGGGTTGAATTGTATCCTAACTTTGAATCTCAATTCCCTGTAAGCATTAATTCTTGAATTAAATTCAGCATTGGATTGGTATTTTATTTTTTGTAAGGTTGAGCATCTAAAATGGATTGCACCGGATTGCTACTGTAAGCTAAAGGTTATAGTTGTTACTATGGAATGATTTTAACTCCTCAGGAAAACTAAGCCCTATGGTGTACATTCAACATACGATCACGACCATGGCGGCCCCTTCAGGTCTGTCTCTGGGACAGCAAGATGGACATGGTCTCCGGTATTTGTTGAAAGAAGAAGACTTAGAAACCCAGGATATCTATCAGAAACTTCTGGGCAAACTTCAGGCTGCACTGAAAGAAGTGGAGATGTGTGTTTGTCAAATAGATGAGTAAGTATTTTATTTACTGACCTGTTAAATGTTCGTGATAAAATAGCTGTAGGAAATGGGACTCTTGAACATCCATTATTCTTTGTAGTGTTTGAAATGTAGGAATTTTTGCTGACCATTTAGATCCTCTTCATTCCATCACCTTAAAAATGATGTGGTTGTTGTTCAAACGATGTCAGTTGCTAAGTGGTGTCTGACCCTTTGTGACCCCATCAACTGCAACATGCCAGGCCACCTGTCCCTCACTATCTCCCAGAGTTTGCCCAAGTTCATGTCCATTGAATCAAAACTTGTCAATTCTGTTGACCTATGTTTTAAGGAAGCATTTAGTACCAGAGAATAACAGACCACCTTACCTGCCTCCTGAAAAATCTTTATGCAGTTCAAGAAGCAACAGTTAGAACTGGATATGGAATAACAGACTGGTTCCAAATCAGGAAAGAAGTACATCAAGGCTGCTATTGTCACCCTACTTATTTAACTTATATGCAGAGTACATCATGCGAAATGCTGGGCTGGATGAAGCATAAGCTGGAATCAAAATTGCTGGGGGAAATATCAATAGCCTCAGATGTGCAGATGACACCACCCTTATGGCAGAAAGCAAGGAAGAACTAAAGAGCCTCTTGATGAAAGTGAAAGAGGAGAGTAAAAAGTTGGCTTAATAGCAAATGAAGCAACTGACAAAGAATTAATCTCAAAAATATACAGGCAGCTCATGCAGCTCAATACCAGAAAAATAAATGACCCAATCAAAAAATTGGCCAAAGAACTAAACAGATATTTCTCCAAAGAAGACATACAGATGGCTAACAAACACATGGAAAGATGCTCAACATCACTCATTATCAGAGAAATGCAAATCAAAACCACAATGAGGTACCATCTCATGCCAGTCAGAATGGCTGCTATCAACAAGTCTACAAACAATAAATGCTGGAGAGGGTGCAGAGAAAAGGGAATCCTCTTACACTGTTGGTGGGAAAGCAAACTAGTACAGCCACTATGGATAACAGTGTGGAGAATCCTTAAAAAACTGGAAATAGAACTGTCATATGACCCAGCAATCCCACTGCTGGGCATACACACCAAGGAAACCAGAATTGAAAGAGACACGTGTACCCCAATGTTCATTGCAGCACTGTTTATAATAGCCAGGACATGTAAGCAACCTAGATGTCCATCGGCAGACGAATGGATAAGACAGCTGTGGTACATATACACAATGGAATATTCCTCAGCTACTAAAAAGCACATTTGAATCAGTTCTAAAGAGGTGGATGAAACTGGAGCCTATTATACAGAGTGAAGTAAGTCAGAAATAAAAACACTGATACAGTGTATTAACACATATATATGGAATTTAGAAAGATGGTAACAATGACCCTATATTTGAGACAGCAAAAGAGACACAGATATAAATAATAGACTTTTGGACTCGGTGGGAGAAGGCGAGGGTGGGATGATTTGAGAGAATAGCATTGAAATGTGTATTATCATGTGTGAAATGGATGACCAGTCCAAGTTCGATGCGTGAAACGGCACTCACAGTTTGTGCACTGAGACAACACAGAGGGATGGGATGGGGAGGGAGGTGAGAGGGGGGCTCAGGATGGGGGAAACACATATACCCATGGCTGATTCATGTCCACGTATGGCAAAAACCACTACAATGTTGTAAAATAATTAGCCTCCAATTAAAATAAATTAAAAAAAAACAAACTCAACATTCAGAAAACTTAGATCCATGGCATCTGGTCCAATCACTTCATGGCAAATAGATGGGGAAACAATGGGAACAGTGAGAAACTTTATTTAGGGGGGGCTCTAAAATCACAGCAGATGGTGACTGCAGCCATGAAATTAAAAGATGCTTGCTCTTTGGAAGAAAAGCTATGATCAACCTAGACAGCATATTAAAAAGCCAGAGATATTACTTTGCCAACAAAGGTCCATCTCATCAAAGCTATGGTTTTTCCAGTAGTCATATATGAATATGAGAGTTGGATTATAAAGAAAGCTGAGGGCCGAAGAATTGATGCTTTTGAACTGTGGTGTTGGAAAAAACTCTTGAGAGTCCCTTAGACTGCAAGGAGATCCAACCAGTTATCCTAAAGGAAATCAAGCCTGAATATTCATTGGAAGGACTGATGCTGAAGCTGAAACTCCAATATTTTGGCCACCTGATATGAAGAACTGACTCACTAGAAAAGACCCTGATGCTGGGAAAGACTGAAGGCAGGAGGAGAAGGGAACAACAGATGATGAGATGGTTGGATGGCATCACTGACTCGATGGACATGGTTTGGGTGCACTCAGGGAGTTGGTGGTGGACAGGGAGGCCTGGCGTGCTACAGTTCATGGGATCGCAAAGAGTCGGCACGACTGAGCGACTGAACTAAACTTAGTACCAGAGAACAATGAAATTCTTTCATACAGAAAACGCTGAGTTTCAGTGTGCAAATGTTCGATTGAACAGTATGATTGGAAAAGTATGAACTGTGTCTAGGGAATTGCTTGTATCTGTTACAGACAAGAATGCAATATTTGGTGGATAGGCACTTGATAGATGTTATGAAAAAATTTAGAATATACTGAATCCTTAACATGTTAAATGAGTAAAAACAAAAGTCTGTGACCCTAGGAATGATCAACACCTGTTTTTCTCTTCTGATTGAATTATTGGTTTACTAAGGAATTATCCAAATCTCTGTGCCAGTAATTTGGAATTTCTTTTTTAATTAAGAACAGAGAAGAGGAAGGAGTTGAATAATATTCTTCCAAAGAGGTCAACTCTGATTCTCATTCCAGAATTTGATGGTTGGAGAACTGCCTGAACTCTGTAGGAAGGTTGGCTATGTCATGGGTATGATTATGATCACATCTAGTCTAGGAAATACAAGATTTTATGAGTTCACTTCCTCATGTATAGAATGGGGTGAATAATAACAAATTGTTGATTTATGGTGAAAATTATAAAAATGATTACAAAGAGGAATCAGCCTAGTGCTTGACATGCTTGCTTATCATTTAGGAGCCTGAAATTGTTGAAAATATCCTAATGGGTAGCATCTGAAAACTGTATCAGGACCATTTTCCTCTTTTTATTGTATTCTCTATGGAGTTGCAGATTTAGATTGGTATCAAATGTGTATTATTTAGTTCACATACATCTTCCATACTTCCATGGATAATTCACATTTGACTTAAAATATTTAAAACTTATCTAAGGCTCTGTTTTAATTAGACTAATGAAATTTTAACTGACACTTTCTCTTGCTTTACACATCTTTGAAATTTAGAGATGGAAATCACCGTATTAGATGCATTATATTTCTAAGATTATCTGTTTATTTATTTAAAAAAAATTTTAAAAATCATTTATTTTTGGCTGTGCTCTGTCTTCATTGCTGTGTGTGCAGGCTTTCTCTAGTTGTGGCAAGGTGAGCAGGGGTTACTCTCTTATTGTGGAGCACAGGCTCTAGGGCACAGGCTCAGTTGCTCTGCCTCAAGTGGAATCTTCCCAGACCAGGGACCAAACCTGTGTCTTCTGTATTGGCAGGTGGATTCTTAACCACTGGACCACCAGGAAGGTCCTAAAATTGTATTTTAATAGTTACTATTTACTGTGCTATTGCTTTCTGACATTTTTATGATTTAATTTAGAAATGAAATTCTGTTTTCCTTTGTCTATTACACTAATTTTTAAAATTACTTTTATCACTTGGTATATTGTGACCATAGCATTTATAGACAAGTTAAACAGTTTGAGATTACTGAGAGAACAGGTGATTATTTTTAAGCAATTTTATGATATTTGGAATTGTTTTAGAATGACAGTATGACAGAGAAGTTAATATTTTAGGACATTATATTTTTCCTTAATAAATAGATTTTATTATTAATATATGTTATACTCTATTTTAGAAGCCAGTCTCTTTTTTTCCCCTGAAGTATTTAGAAAGTCCAGGAGGAAGACTTTTTATTAATAAGGCAATAGATAGTAGCATTGAATCATGTATCTGAGATCTCAAAGGGATTTTAGGAGAGCATCTGGACCAATCCCACACTTACAGTTAAACCAAGAGTTATTATTCCTCCTTTTCAGAGGAGTCCTTTGTCAATGGTAGGATTTTTGATGTACTTGAGTGAACACTGCCTTGTAGACTGGATTTCTAATACACTGACTACCCAGCACTTCCTGGCAGTTGTCCAGGAAGTGGACAACTTTGTCTGTCTTTGTTAATTTATTGACTTTTTTTTACAAGTTCAGCTAAAGTAGATATACTTTCAAGAAAATGGTTAGAGCCAAGGGGCTTCCTGTACTTAGTTTAAAATGCTTATATATTTAAAGCACTAATTTCTGAAAGAGGGTTAAGCTATTTTTATTAACCAAACTACCTAAAATGTTCACCTATTTTTACTTATTATTCTGAAAGCCTTCACCAACTGTGCGTGTTTACTAGGAAAGTGAAGTGAAATGAGCCAGTGATATGAGAAACTTCCTTGGTCTTGTTTGTGTGCACCATATAATTTAATTCTAAATATAAATATGTTTCACCATAATTCAGTGTGTAACCTAATCACTTTAAAATAGTTCGGTCATCCAAGTGCCTGGAGTCCCCCATTGCATCATTCAGAGATGCTGTAGTGGAGCTTGACAAAGCATTTAAAAAGCTAGTTACCAAACAATTTTCTCACCATGTAGAAATTATTCTCTGCAGAGTGAAGAGGCAGATCTCAGATGCTCTGCCAAGTTTTTAAGAGAATTAAAACCTCGAAGCATCTCACTGCTCGCCTTTCTAGAAGTCACTCGTTCCTGAGAAAGGGCCTGGTGCTGAGCCTGTCTAATCATGAAGTCTGGTTTTCCTGTCTCTTGGGAACATGTCTTTTGACATGACATGTAGACATTCCTCTAAATCCTCCTACCTTGTTCAGATCCAAAGATAGAACTAGAGACAGATTTGCTGTCTAGTAGCAGGAAGTAGGCAATGGCACCCCACTCCAGTACTCTTGCCTGGAAAATCCCATGGACGGAGGAGCCTGGTAGGCTACAGTCCATGGGGTCGCTGAGAGTCGGACACGACTGAGCGACTTCACTTTCACTTTTCCCTTTCATGCACTGGAGAAGGAAATGGCAACCCACTCCAGTATTCTTGCCTGGAGAATCCCAGGGATGGCGGAGCTTGGTGGGCTGCCGTCTATGGGGTCGCACAGAGTCGGACACGACTGAAGCGACTTAGCAGCAGCAGGAAGTAAGGTGATGTTATGAATTTCATCAAGACTTGGTGATTCCTGTTCCATTTTGGGAAGCTAATGAAAGGTTGTCGCTGAACCACGAAAGACGCCGGGATTCTTGGCCTCTGGAGGAGAATTCAGTCCGGGGCCAGAGACGAGCCTTGATTGCTCAGAGCTTTTGTGTAGTAAAGTTTTATTACAGTATAAAAGAGATAGAGAAAGCTTCTGACACAGACATCAGAAGGGGGCAGAAAGAGTGCTCCCCTTGCTGGTGTTAGCAATGGAGTTGTATACCTTTTAATTAGTTATTACAATGAATCAAAAGAATGTCTCAAGTTTGTGAAAATTTTACCAGACCCACCCCCACAATTTACATTTTAGGATGACAAGATTGGAATTTAACGATAGAAACATCCTCCAGACCCACTCCCATAATACATTCTAAGATATCAGGATTAGTCAGAAGGTTTTCAGGAAGGAGAAACTGTCCTCCAGAGGGATACATTGTTGTTGTATAATCTGTCAGTTCAGTTCAGTTGCTCAGTTGTGTCCGACTCTTTGTGACCCCATGAATCACAGCATGCCAGGCCTCCCTGTCCATCACCAACTCCCGGACTTTACTCAGACTCATGTCCATCGAGTAGGTGATGCCATCCAGCCATCTCATCCTCTGTCGTCCCCTTCTTCTGCCCCCAATCCTTCCCAGCATCCAGAGTTTAAACTGAATTGTGTAATTGCCTAAGACTAAGGAATGTAGAGGAAAAAAAAAAACGTTTGTCCTTTTCTCCTCCTTGAGAATTTCAGACCCCTATCTCCACTTCGAGAACCCCAGACCCTTTTCTCCTCCTTGGGGACCCTGGACTTCTTATCAATCTGCCTAAGAATTGACTCTCTCACTAAGTACTTTTGCCCTTTAATGGGCTATCTTCCAGTTAATGACACTTAGGTACTAGACATAAGTAAAGGTAAAAATATTTTGTGGAGAGTCCAAATGTTTGACGGGGTTTTAAAATTCAGACTTTGTGTATTCTTACAGCAAGAAAATGCATAGAGTATTGAGGGCTGGTGAAGATACAAAATTTGAGAACAGACTTCATTTTCCAAGTGTCTGGGGCTCCATAATTGAGTGATGAACAAAACACATTATTTAGGACAGTTAGTGACCTGAAGATTATAGATAGGAATGTCAAGGCTAGTGATTGAATTATCTTTTAGGTTTTCCAAGCAGTTTGCTGGTTAATGTAAAAAAGTAGGCACAGTTTCATAAAAGCTAATGTGTGTTAGCTCTCTGGTCACAGTTATATGATTAAGTGAAGTGAAAGTCGCTCAGTAGTGTCCAACTCTTTGCGATCCCATGGATAGTATAGTCCATGGAATTCTCCAGGCCAGAATACTGGAGTGGGTAGCCTTTCCCTTCTTCAGGGGATCTTCCCAACCCAGGGATCGAACCTAGATCTCCTGCATTGCAGGCGGATTCTTTACCAACTGAACTATCAGGGAAGCCTGATATAGGGAAGTTATATGATTGCGTGTAATGATTTCTTCTCACAGTCTGTCTGTGAGTTGGGTTATGAAACACTGGGCTGTATCACAGACTCCTCAAACTTCAATTTGTTTTTGAACCTCATATCTAGTTTGGCCTATTTAAATCTACTTGGACCCCTCCCTCATCAAGGTCATCCCCCTTCTCGGGAAAGTATTCTCCATCCCTTCCATTTGTGAAGCCAGAGTCTAGGTATCATCTGTGATTCGTTTCTTTCCTTTCGCTTCACCTCCAGCACCTTATCAGGTTCTGTCAGTTGTACCTGAGAACATGTCCACCCCATCACCTTACACTGGGTAACCATCATCCCCTCCCTAGTACTCGGTACAGAACTTTCCAGGTGTGTCTCTCCATCTAGTACTTTCTACATTAGGCAGATGCCAAAGAAATCTGTACAGGTAGATTTTGCTGTTTGCTTAAAACCACTTAATGGCACTGAAGTGCAAATAGAAGAATAGGAGATGCATTACTGTGGCCTGCACATCCCAACACGATTTGTCCCTGTTTCCCACGCCCAAAAAATTTATTTCCCTGATCTCCTGTTGCATTAGCCTCTTTCAGATCCCAGAACATGATGCCCCTCTGCCTAGGCAGCCCTGCTTCTAAAGCCAGCATGGCTGATCTTCCAGGCACTCAAGTGTTAGGCTGGTAGCCAATCTGTGGAGAGATGGTGCCTTCTTGTGTGTGTGTGTGTATGCGCTAAGTTGCTTCAGTCATGTCTGTCTTTTTGCAACCCCATGGACTGTAGCCTGCCAGGTTCCTCTGTCCATGGAATTTTCCAGGCCAGAATACTGGAGTGGGTTGCCATGCCCTCCTCCAGGGGAATCTTCCCAACCCAGAGATCAAACCTGTGTCTCTTATGTCTCCTGCCTTGGTAGGATTTTTACCACTCACACTACCTGGGAAGCCCTAGGTGCAATCTACCACATACAAAAATCTTTATGCATCAGGAGCATTAGGTGCAGATTGACCAGAAATGATGCTCATCTCAGGATGTTCATTCAGAATCAATGGACCTATAAGCTGTCAGAGAGAGCTTAACACTGTATAGGAGCAAAAGTAAAGAAAAATATATCTATGAGCATAAATATTGAGATTTATCCTCTATTATTGCTTTTAAGAATCTAGAAATTTTGTAAAAAACAAAACCCAGTGTCAAAAACACTGTTTTTCTATCACGTTTGTTAGCCTAACAAGTGTTGCCACAGGATCAGTACAATCAAGACTACGACTGTTTGAAATGGAAAGCAAATATGTGAACATAATTTGCAGAGCTTTGAAAAAAGTGTTTATAATGAGACCCATGACTTCTCATTTAAAAGATGTTTAAAGCACAGAGGACTCCTCGCATAATGAGAACTCTGTCATCTCTTCCCTCTTTGGTATTCAGGGTTCATCTGTCTGGCAGTGTGCAGTTTGGGTAATTGGAGTTAATCTAATGCTTTAACCTTTGGGGTGAAGGGAGTGAAGAAGTGTACAATCTATCTTAGGAGACATGAAAGTATCTTTCCAAATAGAAAAAGTATCTTTAAAATAATTCATAGCTTCACAGAGCCCTGAGCAATCTAATACAACTTTCTGATTCTCCCGTGTCTAAAAACTATAAAATGCCAAAATATTATTCAGATACCATCTTATGGTGAGACTATTCGAAGTTGCAGCCCCAGCTTCCTCCCTTTTTTTTTTTTTTTTAATTTTCCCCTTCCTGTTTGTAGTCGTGTGATATACTATATGAACTTCCCAGGTGGTACAGTGGTCAAGAATCTGCTTGCCAATGCAGGAGACACGGTTTCAATCCTTGTGTGGGAAGATCCCCTGGTGGAGGAAATGGCAACCTGCTCCAGTATTCTTGACTGGAAAATCCCATGGATAGAGGGGCCTGGTGGGCTATAGTCCATGGCATCCCAAAGAGTTGGACACGACTGAGTGACTCAGCATCATTGTCCACACACTATATACTATACAGTTTATTTGGTTATTGTTTGTTTCTTCCCAGTATAATTTAAGCTTCAGGAAGGCAGGGAGTTTTGTTTGTTTTGTAAAATGCTGTATTCACAGCCCCAAGGACAGTGCATGGTACAATAAATGTAATTAATTCATTAGTGAAATCACTTAATAAATATTTGCTCAGTGCACAGCATTGGGCTTGACATTATGGGATATAAATAAGAAGTGTAAGATCTTTTCATGATCTTGAACTAAAATAAACACAACATTGCTATGGAAAAATGGGTGTCAAGATAACATGCAAATGTACTATTTCTTAGAACAACATATCATTGGTATTTGGTAAAAGAAAAGATGATTGCTGGCTGCAGAAACCATGTCCAGGTCCTTTGTTCAGTTATGGTTTAATTTGTTTTGCAAATTTTATAGCACATCATTTGATAGTAAGGACTAATTCCATTATTGTGTCATTTTGAGTTAGACAGTTCGATAAGAAGTGATTTATAGCTGAACATTCGAGTTTAGCCTGGAGGAATCAGTTATGTTGTTGTTATTTCTTTGCTGAGTCGTGTCCGACTCTTTGTGACCCCTTAGACTGTAGCCCACCAGGCTTCTCTATCCATGGGATTCTCCAGGCAAGAATACTGGAGTGGGTTGCCATTTCCTTCTTTACGTGATCTTCCCAACCCAGGAATCAAACCTGAACCTCATTCATTGCCAGGCAGATTCTTTACTGCCAAGCCACAATTCAGAGTCCAAATCTAGTTTAATGCCAATTCAGAGTCTGACAGTGTGTTTTAGCTTTAAAATTCCAGTGGAAGAGCTTTTCCTTTGGGCAGATGCACGACTGTTTCGTGATGAGTGGATTGTGGGTGCCCTTGGGGTAGCAGCCCTTGCTGCCTCCTGTCCTCATCTTGTGCGTGAGTGTATTTAGCATCTTTGGATCACAATGGCAGGACTCCTGTTTACATGAGCATGAGAAGGGTTTGCCCACAAGACATTCTCTCTGACACATAGAGAAAGCCTGGAGGAAACCCAAAGCAGAGGGAGAGGGGTAGATGGGTTTTTATTGTCTGAAGGTAAGTCAGTGAGGAGATTTTGCCCATTTAGTGTTTGTTTTAATATTTGGCTAGCACTTTAAAGTTTCCCAGGTATCTTTACATGGCGATGACAGTGGCTGAGGAGTGAGGTGTGCCCATGGTGAGCCAGCACTATGTTGTATGCATTTCATTCTCACAGCAACCCTGTGGGACACTCTTCTTACTATCCATGTTTCATAGATGTCAAGGAGAACTATCCTGGTTTTGCTAGGATAGCACAGCTAATCCATGGCAGAACCTAGATTTGAATACAACTTTCTTGTCCAAGTAGTGTGCTGTTTCTCTTACTCTGAGAGGAACTTGGCGTGACCGGCTTTATATGCAGTGGTGGTTTAGCTGCTAAGTCATATCTGACTCTTGCATCCCCACGGACTGCAGCCCCACCAGGGTCCTCTGTCCATGGGATTTCCCAGGCAAGAGTACTGGAGTGGGTTGCCATGCCCTCCTCTAGGGGAGTTTCCTGACCCAGGGATCGAACCCAGGTCTCCTGCATTGTGGGTGGATTCTTTATCAACTGAGCCACCAGGGAAGCCCTATTATATGCAATAGGATATTAATTTCAAAGGAAACCTAAAAAAAGCATTCTAGAAATATCTGCAAGCCTATCATATTTAATGAGCAAGGTGGTTACTTGTAGCGCCCCTGTGTGAAAATGTACACTTATCCTTTCTTTTTTAAACCCCATTGCAGCCTTCTGTCTTCGATAACATATTCTCCTAAATTAGAACGTAAGGCATCTGAGTCCATAGTCCCATCGGACAGTGACAACGAGAAGGGAGAGAGAAACAGCAAACGCGTCTGTTTTAACATGGCTGGAGATGAGCAGGAAGACTCGGGTCACGACACCATCAGCAACAGAGACTCTTACAGGTAAATGCATTCATTCCTGAAACTCATTGGCCAAGTTGAAGGTGATCCTGTGTTTTCCACAAAGGTCTTCAAAAAAATTTTCAGCTGTTGTTTTTATTTATTGTGGTTCAGTTGCCAAGTCGTGTCTGACTCTTCACAACCCCAGGGACTGAAACATACCAGGCTACCCTGTCCCTCATCATCTCCATTTGCCCAACTCCAGACGAGATCAGGTGTGTTCAGGGTGGTATGGCTGTACACTGGAGTTTGCCCAACTTCATGTCCATTGAATCAGTGATACCATTCAACCATCTCATTCTCTGTCACCCCCTTCTCTTCCTGTCCTCAGTCTTTCCCAGCATCAGGATCTTTACCAATGAGTCAGTTCTTTGCATCAGGTGGCCAAAGTACTGGAGCTTCCAGCTTCAGCATCAGTCCTTCCAGTGAATATTCAGGGTTGATTTCCTTTAAGAATGACTGGTTTTGTCTCCTTTCCTTCCAGGGGACTTCCCATAAAATAACCGCAGCTCTTAACCAACCCCAGACAGAACACAGTGAGACATCACAGTCTTTCAAATTCTTCCCTTTTATAATCTGTGTAAATTTTGAAAAACCATTTTTTTCTCCAGCCTAGTGGGCCTAATTTAGGAGATTTGTTATTCCCTTATGGATTGTGTAACATGTATGGCAAATAAGCAAATTGTGCATGTGTTAACAGTTTTGGGGGAATATCTCTTTCTGATATCTGTTTCTGGTGGCTCAGTGGTAAAGAATCTGCCTGCCAGTCAGGAGGCACTGGTTCAATACCTAGGCTGGCAAGATCTCCTGGAGGAGGAAATGGCAACTCACTCCAATATTCTTTCCTGGAGAACCCTGTGGACAAAGGAGCCTGGCGAGCTATAATCCATGGGGTCACACAGAGTCAGACACCACTTAGTAACTGAACAGCAGCAGCTGTTTCTGATTATTGGACTATTGAGTGAACGGGGGCTCTTTTTGTCTTGTTTCTCCTCTTACGTTGTGTTTCAAGCTTATTGGACAAATTTCACTCCCTCACCTCTGTGACCAGCTTTGTGAATTTTTTTCTTCCCTGCCATGCATTCTGTACAATTTTGGTAGGACTGCAGGAACAAAGTACCAAGAACCAGGTGGTTTGAATGACAGAACTTTATATTTATTATCCTAGAGTTCTAGAGCTGGAAGTCTAAATGCAGGAGTCAGCAGTGTTGTTGCTTTCTGAGGGCTGTGAAGGAAAGCTCTGTACCAGGTCTCTCTTCTTTGCTTGCAGTTGGCTGTCTTCTCCTTCTGTCTCTTCACGTCCTTTTCCTTCCAAGTGTGTCTCTGTGTCCACATTTCCTCTTCTTACAAGGACACTGGTCATATTGGACTAGTATTCATGCGTGCCTGCTAAGTTGCTTCTGTCGTGTCCGACTCTTTGCGACTCTCTGGTGTAGCCCACCAGGCTCCTCTGTCCATGGGATTCTCTAGGCAAGAATACTGGAGTGGGTTGCCATGACCTCCTCCAGGGGATTCCCAACCCAGGGATCAAACTTATGTCTCTTATGTGTCCTACATTTGCAGACAGGTTCTTTATGACTAGCACCACTGAGAAGCCCATATTGGATTAGGGTCCCCACTGATGACCCCATGTTAACTTGATTACCTCTGTAATGACCCTGCCTCCAAATAAGGTCACAGTCTTGTACACTGAGTGTTGGACTTCAGCATATGAATTTGAGGAGGGGGATACAATTCACCCCATAGCACCTTCCCTCCAGACTCTGTTACCATCTTCTTACCAGATGTTCACACGATGGCTCCTCCAGTGAACTTCATTAATTGAAAGTGCTTTCTCTCCTTTGAGCCCTTGTGTCTCCTGGAACCCCAGGGCAGCCGTGGTAACCTGTCATGTGTGCCGGATGTGCAGCTTCAGAACCTTTCATTTTATTCATATCCCTTGGACTGCAAGGAGATCCAACCAGTCCATCCTAAAGGAGATCAGTCCTGGGTGTTCATTGGAAGGACTGATGTTGAAGCTGAAACTCCAATACTTTGGCCACCTGATGCGAAGAACTAACTCATTGAAAAAGACCCTAATGCTGAGAAGGATTGGGGGCAGGAGGAGAAGGGGACGACAGAGGATAAGATGGTTGGATGGCATCACCGACTTGATGGACGTGGGTTTGGGTAGACTCCAGGAGTTGGCGATGGACAGGGAGGCCTGGCGTGCTGCGGTTCATGGGGTCGCAAAGAGTTGGACATGACGGAGCAACTGAACTGAACTGAAGATGATTATTCTCTCACTCACTGATTTATTATGCAGTGTTTTACAATTAAAAGTTATTTAGTAATTATTATTAAATCAAAGTTGTTTCATCAGAGATATTTATCACAAACTCATAGGTTCCATTAAAACATATTTTTATGTATGGTTGTATCCCTTTGCTGTCCACCTGAAACTATAACCATAAAGAAGGGTGAGCACTGAAGAATTGATGTTTTTGAAACATGGGTGCTCTTGAGAGTCCTTTGGACTGCTGGAAGATCAAACCAGTAAATTCTAAAGGAAATCAACCCTGAATATTCCGTGGAAGGACTGATGCTGATGCTGAAGCTGAAGCTCCAATACTTAGGCCACCTGAATCGAAGAGCCAACTCATTGGACAAGAACCTGATGCTGGAAAAGATTGAAGGCAGGAAGAGAAGAGGGCAACAGAGGGTGAGATGGTTGGATGGCATCACCGACTCAATGGGCGTGAGTTTGAGCAAGCTCTAGGAGATAGTAAAGAACAGGCAAGTGTGGCGTGCTGCAGTCCACGGGTTTGCAAAGAGTCAGACACGACTTATCAAGTGAACAACAATACCCCAATACAAAATAAAAGGTTGAAAAAAAAGCTTATTTTTACCAGGGACATAGGAAAACAGGATGATTTCAGGTAATTCCTACCACAGTCCTCTGTAGCAAGTTCTGATATTAACTGCTTTTTACATCTAAGGAAGCTGAGACTCACAGGAGTTACATAATTTACCCAGGAAATCAGGTGGCCTGGCTCGCAATTTATTAACCACTCTACAATTCCAGTTTCTATATGAAAAGGGTTTTAATGAGTATGTGAGTTAATTATTTCTAGAAATTTAATAATATAAAAAAACAGATTAACCACTTTTACCATTTCATTTACTTTTTAGCTTCTAATGAGACCAGTATGCCCTTTAATAAGAACCTGTGGTTTCTTTCCAGTGGGAAATTACAGATCTAAAAATACTTTCTTACCTCAAGTTCTAGTTATCAGATAATTAAAATTACTCTCAAGTTCTCGCTAGAGTAAAGGAGAAATTTTAAATGTATATTTAAAGTTAAATAAGTCCTTTCTACTTATTCTGAAAGGTAAAAAGAATTTTGTTTGCTGCACTATTTCTGAAATCTGAAATCTGTCTTGTGTCCATATTCACACCAAAACATCTCCAACTTTCTTTGCCTTGGCATTCATCATTATCCGGCACTTACTTGGTGAGCCATCCTTGCTGGGCTCTGGAGTGGAAACAAGGCATCATCTTCCTTGATGGGTTGGGAAACGACTCAGAATGCAATTAATGAGCTATAATCGAAGTTAATAGAAAGGATTCATAGGCAGAGATCATGAAACAGGATTTGTCTCTCTTAATAAATCAACTACAGGCATATACTATCAAATGGATCATGATAAATTTTAAGTTTGGTTTGACTCCTGTAATTAACTATGCATTTTACTTTTTTTATTTTATTTTTTTAATATTTATTTATTTGGCTGGATTGGCTCTTACTTCCAGCATGTGGAATCTAATTCCCTGACCAGGGATCGAACCCAGGCCCCCCACATTAAGAGTGCAGAGTCTTAGCCACTGGACCACCAGGAAGTCCCAATAACTGTGCATTTTAAAAATAATTCATGATTAGATTATATAAAAAGAAAATTTGAAATATGATTGAATTTGAAATTTTTTCTTTTAAACTAAGCTAAAATGTGATTTGAGCAAACTTGCCTTTCTCATCAGTTTCTATAAAGCATATTAATAAATATCACAGTCACATACTATGTTCATCCAATAAGAAGTGACAGGGAAACTTTGCCAAATGCATTGTGAAAATGACATGTACCTCATTATTTTCAGTGACTGCAACAGCAATAGGAATTCCATTGCCTCCTTCACCAGCATCTGCAGCAGCCAGTGCAGCTCATATTTTCACAGCGATGAAATGGACTCAGGTGTGTTTGGTGAAGCTACGTGAACGCTTTGATGCCAGACCTATGGGATTAATTTGTTCAATCCATACACATTTTTATCTTTGAACAGCCATTCTTGGTGTCCACACAATGGCCTTCGTTTTACGTGCCTGAGAAAGTCAATATCCCAATCTCATTATAAACAGTGAAGTTTTTGAAAGATGGAAAGAACAAACTGATTTTTATGTTAATAAATGCTGTCTTATGATGTTTCTGTGGTACTATGAAGGGTTTAAATGAATAAATTAAAAAAAATAATTTAATACCGTAGTTCCTCAGACAGTACTTAGAATATAGGAAGAAGGATATAAATGGTAGATAGCATTACTACACAGGAAACAAATTTTACTAGGACATTAGACATTGCTGATTGTGTGCAGAGGAGGGAGGGGCTTTGAAGACAGCAGGTGCACCTGAGCTCAGGTGGGCAATAGGAAAGAGGGTAATGAGAAAAATACTACTTGATATAAATGTCTTATACATTTTTTATTTTGTGTATATGAAGAACAAAAGACTTTTCATCCAGTTGGGAAATGTCTTAAATTTGAAATATGCAACTTATCCCAACTATTCAACCATTAGAAAAATGCACCATTTGGAAGAATCATTGACATGGGTACCACAGGGCTCTTTCTGTGAGTCCCTCTGCTTTTACTGCAGCTTCAAAGGAGTGATAATCTAACATCCTAATGTCTATCAAAAAGCTTTGGAATTCTTTTTCTGAACGTGAGAACTAACATATGGAATAAGAGCTAGGGTTTAATTTTTTTTTCCCTTTATTTACTTGAAAATGGTTTGGAATGTTAAACGTAAGAGGAATGATTTTTTTTTTTTAATATCTAGGTGATGAACTTCCCCTAAATGTTCGCATTTCTCGTGATAAACAGGACAAGATACACAGCTGCCTTGAGCATCTTTTCAGCCAGGTACGACTGGGACAATTGTAGGAATTTTTTCCACAGACTGAACTGTCAAAAATCCATTTTCCAGATGTAAAGGAGTTTGGAGTTGGAATGGAAAGAACTCATCTGTTTTTCTACCCTGTGTACTTCAGTTTCCACAGCATGACATGGGATTCCTTCAGCCGTCTGACCCAAAAGATCGTTATGAATGTCAAGTATTTCACAGTCCTTAAAAATTATAAGGGCTTCTCAGGTGGCACTAGTGGTAAAGAACCCACTTGCCACTGTAGGAGATTTAACACTGGTTCGATCTCTGGATCGGGAAGACCCCCTGGAGGAGGAAATGACAACCCACTCCAGTATTCTTGCCCGGAGAATCCCATGGAGAGAGGAGCTAAAGCATTTTACAAACAGGAGTTGTTCTATTTGTTATTTGTTTCTTTGTGGATATTCAGACACTCCCTCATGATTTCTTGTTCAACTTCATTTCTAATCTCAAGAAGCGCAAGATTGTCTTGGTGCTTATGTTGGTGTTTTGCATTTTTTAAAAAATGTATACCCACAACAAAAATTCATTATGTAGAAACTTTTACCACTTTGTAAAGGTTATGAAACTATTTTGTTTTTTTTAATAATTCTGGACCTCTTACTTCTTTTATAAAGTAAATTTATATTTTGTGTGAATATGTGGTGGGTGTCCCAGGTGGCACTGTGGTAAAGAATCTGCCTGCCACTAAAGGAGAGGCAATCCTTGGGTTGGGAAGATCCCCTGGAGGAGGGCACAGCAACCCACTCCAGTATTCTTGTCTGGAGAATCCCATGCACAGAGGAGCCTGGCGGCTACAGTCCGTGGTGTCTCACAGAGTTGGATACGACTGAGCACATGTATATAGCACATGGATATATGGTAGGATATTAAGAGATGCCATTTAAAATGTTATCAGGTGACTTTATCCCAAAATTTTATTCAAAGATAGATTCTGCAGGCAGCATAGGATCCCCAAAATAATCATTGGTTTCAGAAAAAATGTTACGAGATTTACTGTTGGAAATATCTGTTTTGTGTTATGAGAAGTTATGTAACTCCCCCAAATCTCTGCTGTCGTGATAGGTGGATTCCATAACCAGTCTCCTGAGAGGCCAAGCTGTTGTGAGGGCCTTTGAGCAAACTAAGTACCTGACACCAGGTCGAGGATTACAAGGTGAGATTTACAATGTACCTGTTCGAGGCAGTTATGAAGCAAAAGTGGGGGACAATACAGTCATGAGGCAAAAGCATAGCATGAGAAAAAAAGATTCTATCATTCATTTAATACTACTTCTATCTGATAGTCATTGAATATACATAATAAACCCCTATAGGACCTTTTTTAGAGTTCTTTGAAAATTTAAAATGTTTAAAGCCTATAGAGGGCAGACTGGATGTATTAATTCAAGAAATGTGAGTGTTGAGTTGCTTTTGCTGAAATCAGGTTCAATGCTTACTTGGTTATAGCCCATTGCCGATGGGAGGGGATTTGGGAATGGGGTTGGGGGTGGGGGAGTTGGCCAACAGAACACGTCTAGAGCTGCCACTTTCTGACATCCGGTTTAGGATGTTGAAATAGAAATTTTCATCTAAATTTCTTCCTTTGTTTAAACCTTTGTGAGAAGATAATAAGGATCTGACTTTGTTTTAGATTTAACAGATTTTCTCCCGTAATAAAGCTGCATAAATTGCTACCATGATAATAGTCTAAGACCACAGGAATGAAAGGAAGAGGATTCTGGTGTTTATGGGCTTGTGAACCGGTAAATGGTTGAGACTTAAGAGAGCTTTTCTGTGTTTATTTAGAGTTTCAGCAGGAAATGGAACCAAAGCTGAGTTGTCCGAAAAGGTTAAGACTTCACATCAAGCAAGATCCTTGGAATCTTCCCAGCAGCGTCCGGAATCTTGCTCAGAACATCAGAAAATTTGTTGAAGGTCAGGATGAAAAGCAAAAAACATCCCATGACATGAGCAACACTCATTTAAAAATCCATTAAATCCTCAAATTCAGACATACCCTGATTACTCTTTGGAGTGTTTCATATTATGAGGAAAATAAAAAGACTGAAAAGGGTGAGAGAAAGCAGAGGATGGAGAGAAGGAATAAGATGACAAAACCTGTGTTCCAAGGATCTAAACAATGTGGACTGTATCTCAAAGAATATTCGTAGGAAATAAAACAAAGGCTCATTCTTATGAAGACGAGTAGAATATGAGGGAGTTTCATATTTTATAATGTGAAACCATATCAGAAAAATTTCTAAGGGATTCACAAAATGCTTGAAACTACATTTCATGGAAAGTCTAAAAAATCAATTGTGAGTCTGTGAGAATCAAAATAAGGTTGCATCATTAGTTTTTCACTTTATCTTTCAGAGATGTTTATCTAAGTTGCTTGTTATTTTTAATACTAGCATGAGATGGTCTACTCAGCATCCCATAACTGGTACCATCTCTAATTAGAGATGTAAAAAACTTCCAGACAATGCCAGTGAGTTTGGTTGCATATTATTTAGGGTCAGAGTTGTTAAGGAAAATATGCTAAGAGTTTCCAAAGTGATGATGGTGAAAAAAATGAAATGAGGAATTTGTATAATTTTTGGAACGTCCAATTCAGTGGTTTTCTTCTCAGTATTAGACCAGTGCTTGGCAATGTCCAGAGACATTTTCCCATTGTCACAATCATGGGTGCCCCTGGCATCTAGTAGATAGAGGCTAGGGATGCTACTAAACATCTTACAAGGCGCCAGATAGTCTCTCCCATCAAAGAATTATTTGGTCTAAAATGTCCTTAGGGCTAAGGTGGAGAAACCTGAATAATAAATATTATGCTTGTATGTAAATTTATATTCCTCAGTCATTCATATGTCATTTGAATGTGGTAAATAGTATTCAGCTGAAATAACAATACATCGTAACCCATTTTTTAACCCACCACTGCCATTTTGAATATTTTTTGGTCTTTTGACCACTTTGCACAGCATGTGGGATCTTAATTCCCTTACCAGGGATTGAACTCGGGCCCCTGTATTGGAAGCATGGAGTCCTAACCACTGGATCACCAGGGAAGTTCCTTACTACCATTTTTTTAGGATAAATTACTCTAAATTTATCCTAAAATTAAGGGGGCTTCCCTAGTGGTAAAGAATCCACCTGTAATGCAGGAGATGTGGGTTCAATCCCTGGGTCGGGAAGATCCCTGGAGAAGGACCTGGCAACCCACTCCAGTATTCTTGCCTGGAGAATCCTGTGGACAGAGGAGCCTGGCAGGTTGTAGTCCATAGTGTCACAAAGAGTCGGATACAACTGAAGTGACTGAGCATGCAGGCCCACAGAGTTACACACTTTGCTGACATAAGAAAGTTCTTAAACCCTACAGGGTCTAAGCCTGTGATGTCATTCATTCGTGCCTCAGTTTCTTCATTTACTAAATGATATGAATGGTGTAAATGTTCTGTGATTACCAAGTCTTCTGCCTAGACATACACTCAAGTATAACAGCTTAGATATTCTTTAGAGATCAGTAGATAAGAAATTTTTACACATATGGAAAACTCCAAATAAATCACAGCAATTTTATCATATGATGAAATCTTTTATCTTTTGTAGCTGGATTTCTTGGCTATAGTTTTATTTTATAGCTACATACACATTATAACATCACATTCAGTCAGAAGTCTGAATTTAAACCCCCCCCCCCAAAAAAATAATGAATGGCCAAAATGACAAATATATTTTTAAAAGCTTCAAGGAATTTAAGCATATACTCAGTCTTTCCATTGTGTCCAGCTCTTTGTGACCCCATGGACTGTAGCCCACCAGGCTCCTCTGTCCATGGGATTCTCTGGGCAAGAATACTGGAGTGGGTTGCCATTTTCCTCCTCCAGGGATTCTTTGCAACCCAGGGATCGAACTACATCACCTGCATTGGCAGGCAGATTCTTTACCACTGAGCCACCTGGGAAATCCATACTTTGCTGAGGAAAAAGTAGATTTCCGCTGACTAGATACCAATATCACAACACTTCTAAAAGCTATCATTTGTGAATCTAAATGCAGTTGTTCTCATCAGCTTTGAGTTTTCCTGTATACATTATATTTGCTTTTAGAGTAAATGCAGTATCAATTACTTTTGAGGTAAGAGCTGTGATTGTCACCATATTAAGTGCATCTTTAAAAACAGTTAATCAGTAGTTCAGCTCAGTGGACCATCAAGGGAGAGGGCAAGCTGCCATTATTCCCTGGTGGTCTGTGTAGTGTCCAGTCCTGTTCTATGGGGTGGAAGCAGCTGCACTGGGATCCTTGTAATCAGCTGCTTGTTCTGTGGATGCACTCAGAACTAACCTCACTGGTTCACCATGGATTCATCCTGTTCAATTTAAAGTCATTTTCATTCTATTTCCCAAATTGTCCTTTTGTAAAGAATGATTTAATGGAAGATCAGGTCTGGGCTGGAAATTAACTTAGTGCTACCTTGCTGGAATGTTCTGGGGTATATGTGTAGCTGATGTTCCTGTAGAGGAGGAAAAAAAAATCTTTTTTTCCATTTACCCTCCTAGGTTCTCTGCCTGGAGCCCTGTAAATTAGACTGACAAAAACCAAATTAACAGGAGAAAAGCATATAGCTTCATTTAATATAAGTTTCACATGGACATGAGAGCCTTTATAAGGAAATGAAGACCAGAAAAGATTAAACCTGCGTGTTTTCATACTAGGTTTGAAGGCTTCCCTGGTGGCTCAGCTGGTACAGAATCCGCCTGCAATGTGGGAGACCTGGGTTCGATCCCGGGTCGGGAAGATCCCCTGGAGAAGGGAAAGGCTACCCACTCCAGTATTCTTGCCTGGAGAATCCCCATGGATAGAGCAGCCTGGTGGGCTACAGTCCCTGGGGTCTCAAAGAGTTGGACACAACTGAGCGACTGAGCACAGCACCATGTTTTTTTATACACAGTACTATAAAATAAGTAGCATAGATGTTATCTTATGAATGAGCAAGATGAGACCCAAAGTAGATTAACACTTTACTAAAGATGGTAAAATTAGTGTATAATGGATGGGTCTCCTGACTCAGTCCAGTGTACTTTCCTGCCTCTGAAATCCATTTGTCCTTGTGTCTCACTTGTAAAACTTAATGCCCTCTCTAGTATTTCCTGCATTTCTTATCTGTTAATTTTGTTGCTCTGATTATTCTGTGAATTTATTTAGAATAGGATGCCACCTAACCTTTTTTATTTTCCATAATCTTGGGCACATAAAGGAACTCCTTATGTTTAATATTTTCCTACTGCAAGCAAAGTATCTACCAGTTGGAAGCAAATGAGTGCATAGCTGATTGGGTTCACAGCAATGAGTGTGATGTTAATACACATCATTTATCAGACATCTGTGGTTGGTCCCGTGTGGGGATGGGGTTAGAAGAAGAATATTTGGAAATATTTAATATTTTTCAGTCCTTTAGGGCAGTATTTTGACCTAAAAATAGGAAAGGAACAATATATATATATGTATTTCTAATATGTAATACACAGTATGTAATGTGCTTAGTTGTTCAGTCATGTCTGACTTTTTGCAACCCTATGGACTATAGCCCACCAGGCTCCTCTATCCATGGAATTTTTCAGAATACTGAAGTGGATTGCCATTTCCTCCTGCAGGGGATCTTCCCAACCCAAGGATTGAACCCATGTCTCCTATGTCTCCTGCATTAACAGGCAGATTCTTTACTACTGAGGCATAATTTATAATATAATATTTATTAGTGCATATTTTTATCAGTCATAAGTTGCTCAGTCCTGTCCAACTCTTTGCAAGCCCATGGACTGCAGCATGCCAGGCTTCCCTGTCCATCACCAACTCCCAGAGCTTGCTCAAACTCATGTCCATCAAGTCGGTGATGCCATCCAACCATCTCATCCTCTGTCATCCCTTTCTCCTCCTGCCTTCAATCTTTCCCAGCATCAGGGTCTTTTCCAGTGAGTCAGTTCTTCACATCAGGTGGCCAAAGGAGCTTCAGCTTCAGCAACAGTCCTTCCAATGAGTATTTAGGACTGATTTCCTTTAGGATTGACAGGTTTGATCTCCTGGTAGTCCAAGGGATTCTCAAAAGTCTTCTCCAACACCACAGTTCAAAAGCATCAATTCTTCAGCGCTCAAATGTACGATATTATATATTTTCTTTATATACTGTATGGAAGTGGAAGTGTTGGTCACTCAGTCATGTCTGACTCTTTGTGACCCCATGGACTATAGCATTCTAAGCTCTACTGTCCATGGAATTCTCCATGCAAGAATATTAAAGTGGATTGTCATTCCCTCCTCCAGGGGATCTTCCCAACCCAGGGATTGAACCTGGGGCTCCTGCATTGCAGGCAGATTCTTTACCATTGAGTCACCAGGGAAGCCCCATATATTGTATATATAATCTTTAAAAGTTTAAAAATTTAAAAAAAAATGCTATTTGACATTTACTGGTCAAGACCATAATAGCTGTAGGCATTTACAGAACATCATGCAAGCTAATGATGAACTACAAAGATAGCAAGATTTGAATGATGTTTCAAGGTTTATATAATTCAGATCTGGAAACGATTTTAGGGTCTTGAGCAATGGGTAGAATTTATGTAGGTAGGTAGATAGGCAAAAATGGCTTGTCAAATGAATGGGATTTTTATTATCTAATATAATGAGTTTGTGCTTATTTTTTACTACAAACTAAAATATGATGTTAGTTGCAGACTGAACAACTGACTGGTATATTTTCTTTCTCTGCAGAGGTAAAGTGTAGGATACTCCTGGCTATTCTTGAATATTCAGGTAAGAGTTTGCATTATTTTTACTGTTTGGAATTATTACAGCCCACTACCTTAGCTGTCTTATGATACGAAGGCAGTGGCTTTACCTGTTTACAAAATAGATGGAAATATGATCCCTACCTTCTCTAAAGCCTTGCAGAGATTAAAAAAATACTTCTAGAGTATTTTATGGTAAAGACATAAAACATGCTCATTTTCAATTACAAGTAAAAAGCATGAAAGCATATATAAACTTGTATTTATACAAAATATGATTTAAAAGGAGAAAGGAGCCAGGTTTTGGTAAAGTTCCTTGTACAAATAAGTTTTATTGTGAACATTTGTCTAATTTTTGTTTATAACAAGGATGTAGATGGTTCTGATTCAAGGAGAAACAGATTGTACTTTTGATAGGAGGAATCACAATCAGAAATTGGTTTGGAAGGGCATGGACACAGAGAGGGGAAGAATTTGTGACTACTTTACAATCTGGAGAAGGAAATGGCAAACCACTCCAGTATTCTTGCCTGGAGAATCGCATGGACGGAGGAGCCTGGTAGGCTACAGTCCATGGGGTCGCAAAGAGTCGGACACGACTGAGCGACTTCCCTTCCCTTCCTTCCCTTACAATCTACAACACTTGGAAAATTTAAATTATAATGAATGGATGAGCCAACTTAAACAAGAGAGCCTTTTTTTTTTTCCTTCTGACGATTGGTTTTTGCCTTGCTTTCTGACTGAGTAATAATAATAACAAAAGTATGTCACGTTTTTTGAACTTTAATAATAATAGCATAGTTGATGTACCTCATTTTTACGGATTTCACTGTGTTCTCACAACTAATCTGTGAGAACATGATTATTGTTTCCACAATTTTAAAGGTGAAGAAATCTGCATTCAAGCAGATGAATCATAACTAGCACATGTAGTCAGTCACCACATATTTTGGGGCATCCAGAAGATTAGGCATAAAGATGCCTTATTGGGTGAATTAATAAATAGTAGGTGGCAGTTTTGAAATTGAGACTTAGATCTGCTAGTTCCAGAAGTGGTTCTGGAATGTGTTGCTTTATTTATTAATATTCAAACGGGTGTTCTTATTTCGATTTAAATTTTGTCTTTTCCTATCATAATTCTCTTTTTTTGTTTACTTAATTTCCTGACTCTTTTTTCCCTATTACATTTGAATGGTATGAAACATAGACAAATTACTCCGTGTTGTTGGCCACAAAATTATGCTCTTCACTTTAAAAGGGCAGACTGTATCTGCTAAACATTATTCTTAATTGCCTTTTATTTCTGTCTTTTTCTTTCTCTAATCTCTTCTTTTTGTTTATTTTGCTTTCTTTTCCCTACAATTTCAGAGTAATGATGGATTACTCGTGTGTCTAGAAACCTTCTCATTCTTTTTAGATCAGCAAGCTTAAGATGAAACGAGCTTTTTAAACAGCTGAGACTAAATGAAGTGTTAATGTTTTTAAACATGTTTGTAGACGATGAATTTAAGTAGGTTCTCAAATACGGAAATGAAACAAATGGATAGGTAATAATCCGTTTGTTTTGAGTGTGTTCTCACTACATGGGAATTCTTAGTTGACAAAAAATAATAAACAAGCTGTCACACACACACATGCACAAAACAGAATTCTTTGCTTTTCTTCTTTTACTAGAAGCTGGGAACAGCTCTTGTGATTCCTGTTGTAGTTCTTATTGATGAAAATGATGAATGAGAGTAGCTTTGGTAAAGGATGGACACTTGAATTTTGAACAGGTGCATAATTAAAAGGAAAAGACCTATATGTTTTTCAGTTCTCTTATTGGGTTTCTTTCTTTATCACGGCGTTCCTTCTCTAGTCAATAATAAACTGAGCACCCATGTGCCAGGCACCATGTTAGATGCTAGGGGAAAAAAAGAATCTTGATAATATCATGTCCAATTTCACCTTGCTAAGTGCTTTAAATGTTTTTATTTCATTTATCTTTTTTTTTTGAAGTCTATTACTTTAACAACACAGAGCCTCCATTCAGCTTTATTTTCTTTTTTAATTTATTTTAATTTTTATTGGAGTATGGTTGCTTTCCCTGATGCTGGGAAAGATTGAGGGCAGAAGGAAAAGAGGGTGTCAGAGGATGAGATGGCTGGAAGGCATCACCAAGGCAGCGGACATGGACTTGGGCAAACTTCAGGAGATGGTGAAGGGCAGGGAGGACTGGAGTGCTGCAGTCCATGGGGTCGCAAAGAGTCAGACACAACTGGGCAACTGAACAACAACAGCATAGTCGCTTTACAATGTTGTGTTAGTTTCTACTCTACAGCAAAGTGAATCACTTACACATATACATATATTCCTTCTTTTTTAGATTTCCTTCCCATTTAGGCCACCACAGAGCACTGCGTAGAGTTCCCTGTGCTATACAGCAGGTTCTCATTAGTCATCTATTTTATGCATAATAGTGTATATATGTTAAGCCCAATCTCCAGCCCCCTTTCCCACCTTGGTGTTCATATGTTTGCTCTCTACACCTGAAAAATGGTACAGATGAACCTATTTGCAAAGCAGTAATATGTAGAGAACAAACATATTCCATTTATCTTTATCACAGATCTAAGAAGTAGGAATACCTCCTATTTTAAAAATAGGAATCTAATACCTAGAATCATACACTTTAAAGATGGTGGAATGGGTAGTTGAAAGCAGATTATCTGCCTTTGAAGTCCCTGAGCATAAATCACATGATATGCCAACTCTCCCAGGCACTGATGCTGATTGTCCCTTGGGAAACACAAGCATGTAAGCAAACTCTCACAGTGCTAGGTCATTAGCCCTCCAGCAGGGGAGACACCCCCAGGCCTGAAGTGGGGCAGAAAGAAGTATACCAACTTCCTGAAGGAGAGGGGACATTTCACAAGGGGAGGTAATATTTCAGTATTTCAGTGACTTGACTCTTGAAGAACGATTTCACGTTTGCTGAGTGGAGAGGGAAGAAGAGTGTCCCACAGCCAGAGGGCCCATGAACCAAGAATCACCCTTTTAAATCAGACTAAATCCAGTCATTTCAAGAAGCCAGAGAATGAACGCATACATTTTCAATTCACTTAATTGAGTTGTTAGTCACTCTACTGATTCATTATTTTCATTCAGTAAGTATTTGTTGACTATCTACACACTGTTAGAAGTTATGTACAACGGAACAGGTGTTTTGCTTTTTTCTTAGTTGAAATTGGGCAAAGCTGTTTCCCAGTTTAGCCATTTTATAATGACATGTAAAACACTCTTTTCCATCTATTAGAATGGGGCACATGATATTTAATACTTAAGGGAAATGTCTAACGTATGCTGTTGTTAAATTAACAGATTGAACCATATGGAATTGCCATATTCAATCATGTTGACCTACCAAAACAGCAAGTTCATGGAGTTCAACCTAATCAATAAATATTTTTGTTATATAAGTAACTATTTTTCATATTTAATCTTGTTTCTAATAAAATTTTCAAGACTAGCTTTTACTGACAGTGAAACTGAGTAACAAGCAGCAATTATGTGTACCTATGCTTTGATAGTCATTAAAAGCAGATGTTTCATGTCCTTGGTTAAACAACTTAAAAAAAATATGCCTTTTCATCAACAAAGCAAGAAGAACTCACTGCTAAATAAAGGCAGCATGTTTATTTATGTTATACACTAATTATTGACAATGCTTCTTCATTTCAGAAGTTTGCAAGCCCTCAACGTATTCAGTATACATTTGGGAATATGTTGATTTTTCACCTGTGTTGTTTTTCTGTACAAGTAATTTCTCAGTGTACAGAATGTGTGGCTTGGTGTTTATGTTGCTCTGTAGTTTGTATATACCCTGTGTCTCAGAGAAGTGAACCCTTTGGGATTGAGTTCTCAGGGGCACGGCTGCTTTCCATTTGAGAAACCTGAGGTCCAGAACTGGCAGTTCACAGGGTCAACATACCTTCAAAGGAGGTCAGTCGAAAGTCCAGTTAATTGCAGAATAAGTATGCTAGTAAAAGTCGATTTATGTTAAAACTGTAAATATATAATTATGTCAAAAAATACAGGGATTTCTGAACTGGACCTATTGATAGCTTGTGAAATTGAATAGGTGACTTCAGGAGATACAGATTTGTTTCTTGTTACAAGTAGTCAGACATCAGTACTATTCAGGCCTAGTAGATAATTTTTTAAAGTTTAGTATTAATAATATTGTATTTCATTTGCCAGCTCAAACTGAAAAATCGGGCTTTAAATTTCCTTAGGGAAAGCGTCACACAACAATGCATATTATGTTCATCACTAAAAAAAAAAAGTAAATAAAAGAAAGCTTATTTTATTTCCTTGGATTTTATAAAACAATTTAGTGATTGGAAAATCAAGTCACAATATCAAGTAAGAAAATGATCTTAATGTTTCTAACATTTTTTGGTGTTCCATGTTTTGTAAAAAGCATACTTACTGATAAGTATGTGCTCATGAATACAGCTTAAATTCACATTTTTCCCATGGTGTGAGTTTAGAGAGAGAATGAAATAACAGTGAATGCAGATGCTTAATGAACTGGTTTTATTCAACTATGACATTTTGCAAAACCATCTTTATGTTCTCCTGCATCACAGATAGCGAGACACAGCTCCGAAGAGACATGGTTTTCTGCCAGAGCCTGGTGGCCACCGTCTGTGCCTTTTCCGAGCAGCTCATGGCGGCCTTAAACCAGATGTTTGACAACAGCAAAGAAAATGAGATGGAAACGTGGGAGGCCAGCAGAAGGTGGCTGGACCAAATAGCAAATGCAGGAGTTCTTTTTCACTTTCAGTCCCTTCTATCACCAAACTTGGTAAGGAATCGCAGTGCCTCCCACTGGCTGTGCCAAATGTAACATACATTGGTACCTATTCCTAGTGAAAAGTGGCTGTTCATTACTATCCTTCCCTGGTGGCTCAGATGGTAAAGAATCTGCCTGCGATGCAGGAGACCCCAGTTCCATTCCTGGGTTGAGAAAACCCCCCGAAGTAGGGAATGGCAACCCATTCCAGTAATTTTGCCTAGAGAATTCCATGGACAGAGGAGCCTGGTGGGCTACAGTCCATGGGATCACAAAGAGTCAGACAGGACTGAGTGACTAGCAATTCATTATCATATCTGCAGCCATCCAGCTTCTTTAAAAAGGTATATTTTTCCATGGGCAAATATACTTTTAATAAGTAGATTGAAGGTATTTCTTCTTTCCTAATTTTTATTTATTCTCAGTGGCTGCTAAAAACTGAGAAAGACTCCATCTGTTACTAATTCCTGTATCCCTAAGCACCAGCTGAGAAAGGTCAGCAGAGGAAAGAAGGTTTGTCTATGTTGGTTGCTTATTTACAGTACAGAAGAAAGAGTCTGCCATGATACCCTGAGCTCCCCCTGAGGTCGATGTTCTGGAAGATGCTCTTAGAAGAGCTCTAATGACTTGCATGCCATACTGTCTGACAATCTGGTTAAAATTTACATGTGTCAAATGGTTTTATTTCCTTCCTTTGTGTGCATGTTTGTCCTGTTAAATCTAAGAACATTGCCTTAATTACTGTAAAATAGTCTGTGTTTATGCATCAGTGGTCCACAGCAGAGATGAAGAAAGCATCTCAAAAATATTTGAGGAGACTGGGGTGAACTTAGAGCTTTTTCACCCATACTTCCTGTGGCTCTGATAGTTGTCATGATGTGTGAAGGCAAATATGTTCATGTTATTTAAACCAAAGGTGCATGTTATATATAATTGTGATTTAAGCATGAGGTTCTATTTGTCTTTTAAAGTACACATAGTAAATGTAGCTTCCAAGTAACATGGTTGCATTTTTAAATGAATAGATATGCATTTGTGCATCAAAATAATGTTTTTCTTCAGTGGTATTGAGGATAGGGTAATAGTTGTACTGTATGGTCATGGGTTTGGGTAAGCTCTGGGAGTTGGTGATGGACAGGGAGGCCTGGCATGCTGCGATTCATGGGGTCGCAAAGAGTCAGACATGACTGAGTGACTAAACTGAACTGAACTGATATGGTCATAAAAAGTTCTGTAATGATAAGATAAGGAAGTTCATTGAATAAAATTCAGTGAAACAGGGTTACATTCTTTTATAAAGACTTTATACACTCCACATGTGTGATTAACTTCTTATTAGGTTGCTAATATAACCAAATAGAAAAGATTTAATTAAAGAAAATTTTGAAATGTTGTTGTTCATTTGCTCAGTTGTGTCCAGCTCTTTGAGACCCTGTGGACTGCAGCATGAAAGGCTTTCCTGACTTTGACCAACTCCTGGAGCTTGCTCAAACTCATGTCCATTGAGTCCGTGATGCCATCCAACCATCTCATCCTCTGTAATCCCTTTCTCCTCCTGCCTTCAATCTTCCCCAGCATCAGGATCTTTTCTAATGAGTCAGCTCTTCACATCAGGTGGCCAAAGTATTGGAGCTTCAACTTCAGCATCAGTCCTTCCAATGAATATTCAGGACTAATTTCCTTTAGGATGGACTGGTTGGATCTCCTTGCAGTCCAAGGGACTCTCAAGAGTCTTCTCCAACACCACAGTTCAAAAGCATCATTCTTCAGGGCTCAGGTTTCTTTATAGTCCAACTCTCACATCCATACATGACTACTGGAAAAACCATAGCTTTGACTAGACAGACCTCTGTTGGCAAATTAATGTCTCTGATTTTTAATATGCTGTCTAGGTTGATCATAGCTTTTCTTCCAAAGAGCAAGCGTCTTCTAATTTCACGGCTGTAGTCACCATTTGCAGTGATTCTGGAGTGCAAGGAAATATAAAGTCTGTCCCTGTTTCCAGTGTTTCCCCATCTATTTGCTGTGAAGTAATGGGACCAGAAGCCATGATCTTAGTTTTCTGAATGTTGAGATTTAAGCCACCTTTTTCTCTCTCCTCTTTCACTTTCATCAAGAGGCTCTTCAGTTCCTCTTCACTTTCTGCCATAAGCATGATGTCTTCTGCATATATGAGGCTATTGATATTTCTCCCTGCAATCTTGATTCCAACTTGAGCTTCATCCAGCCTGGCATTTTGCATGATGTACTCTGCATATAAATTAAATAATCAGGGTGAGAATATACAGCCTTGATGTACTCCCTTCCCAATTTGAAACCAGTCCATTGTTCCATGTCCGGTTCTAACTGTTGCTTCTTGACCTGCATACCGGTATCTCAGGAGGCAGGCAAGGTGGTCTGGTATTCCCATTTCTTTCAGTTTTCCAGTGTGTTGTGATCCACACAAAGGCTTTAGCGTAGTCAATGAAGCAGAAGTCAATGTTTTTCTGGAATTCTATTGCTTTTTCTGTGTTCCAATGGATGTTGGCAATCTGATTCCTCTGCCTTTTCTAAATCCAGTTTGAACATCTGAAAATTCTTGGTTCATGTACTGTTGAAGCCTGGCTTGGAGAATTTTGAGCATTGCTTTGCTAGCGTGTGAGATGAGTGCAGTTATGTAGTAGTTTGAACATTCTTTGGCATTACCTTTTTTTGGGATTGGAATGAAACCTGACCTTTTCCAGTCCTGGGGCCACTGCTGAGTTTTCCAAATTTGCTGACATATTGACTGTGACACTTTAACAGCATCATCTTTTAGGACTTGAAATAGCTCAGCTGGAATTCCATCACCTCTACTAGCTTTGTTTGTAGTGATGCTTCTGAAGGTCCACTTGACTTTGCACTCCAGGATGTCTGGCTCTAGTTGAGTGATCAGACCATCATGGTTATCTGGGTCATTAAGATCTCCTTTTATGGTTCTTCTGTATATTCTTGCCACCTCTTCTTGATATATTCTGCTTCTGTTAGGTCCATACCCTTTTTGTCTTTTATTGTGCCCATCTTTGCATGAAAAGTTCCCTTGGTATCTCTAATTTTCTTGAAGAGATCTCTAGTCTTTCCCATTCTATTGTTTTCTTCAATTCTTTGCACTGATTACTTTGGAAGACTTTCCTATCTCTCCTTGATATTATTTGGAACTCTGCATTCAGATGGGTATATCTTTCTTTTTCTCCTTTGCCTTTCGCTTCTCTTTTTTCTCAGCTATTTGTAAGTCCCCCTCAGACAATCATTTTGCCTTGTTGCATTTCTTTTTCTTGGGGATGGTCTTGATCACTGCCTCCTATACAATGTCATGAACCTCCATCCATAGTGCTTCAGACACTCTACCAGATCAAATCCCTTGAATCTATTCATCACCTCCAATGTATAATCATAACCAGTTTGATTTAGGTCATACCTGAGTGGCCTAGTGGTTTTCCCTACTTTCTTCAATTTAAGTCTGAATTTGGCAATAAGGAGTTCATGATCTGAGCCACAGTCAGCTCCTGGTCTTGTTTTTGCTGACATACACAGCATCTCCATTTTTGACTGCAAAGAATATAATCAATCTGATTTTGGTATTGATCTTCTGGTGATATCCATGTGTAGAGTCGCCTCTTGTGTTGTTGGAAGAGTGTTTGCTGTGACCAGTGCATTCTCTTGGCAAAACTTTGTTAGCCTTTGCCCTGCTTCATTTTTACTCGAGGCAAACTTATCTGTTACTCCAGGTATCTCTTGACTTCCTACTTTTTCATTCCAGTCCCCTATGATGAAAAGGACATCTTTTTTTAGTGTTAGTTGTAGAAGGTCTTGTAGGTCTTCACAGAACCGTTCAACTTCAGCTTCTTCAACATTAGTGGTTGGGGCATAGACTTGGATTACTGTGATATTGAATGACTTGCCTTGGAAATGAACAGAGATCATTTTGTCTTTTTTGAGATTGTACCCAAGTACTGCGTTTCAGATTCTTTTGTTGGCTGTGAGCACTACTCCATTTCTTCTAAGGGCCTTTAATCATTATTTCATTCCTACAGCATATTCTCACCTGTTGTGAAAAGTGTTTAAAGACAAAATAAATATTAATTACTCCTTGCCTATCAAATAAAAATTACATAAGATCAGATGTCCACTTCTTAATACATGGTAAGCATTAAGTGTTTGTTGAATGAATTAATTGATTAATGAGGCTTCATTTGTATTGTCTTCTTACTTAATGCCTGCCATTGGCTGGTCATGTGCTGGTACTTTTATTTGAAATAAACCTACAAAGGAATGGGAGAAAAAGCTTGTAATCCATGCATCTGGTAACTGGCTTACATCCAGATTATATAAAGAATCCTTTAAAACTAAAGAATAAGAAGGCAACTCAATTAACAAGCAGGCAGAGAGGATTTGAATGGACATTTTTCCAAAGACAGTATAAATGGCACGTGAAAAGATGATCAACATCTTTGGCCACTGGGGACATGCAAATCAAAACTGCATAAGATGCTGTGTCACAGAGATGTGGATGAATGTAATCCAAAAGACAAAGATAGGCACAGGCGTTGGCGAGGATGTGGAGAAATTACAACCCTCATACACTGTTGAAGGGAATGTAAAAGAGAGCAGTCATTTTGGAAAACAGTTTGGCAGTTCCTCCAAATGTTAAGCATGGAATTTCCATATGACCTAGAAATTCTACTTGTAGGTAATATCCAAGAGAAATGAAAACATATTCTAACAAAAACATGTACACAGATGTTCCTAGAAAAATTATTCATAATAGCTAAAATGTGAAAACAATCCAATTGTCCAAAAACTGAATGATGAGTGACAATCAAGTTGGGGTATATCCACACAATAGAATATTATTAAGCGATAAAAAGGAGTGAGCTACTGATACATGCTACCACATGGATAAACCTTGAAAATATTGTAAGAGAAATAAACCAGTTACAAAAGACTGTATTATTTGATTACATTATTGTATAATAATACAAAAGGCAAATTTTAGAGACTGATAGTAGGCTAGTCATTTCCTGGAGCTAAGGATTGGGGGAAGGTATATGGAAGTTCAATGCTAGTGGGGAACATATTCTAAAATCAGATGATGGTGACAGTTACACAGCTCTGTATATATACTAAAAGCCCTTGAGCTGTACACTTAAAATGGGGGAAATTTATGATATGTGAATTATATCTCAAGAAAGCTGTTTTTTGTTTTAAATTGGTTTTTTTAACCAATAGTATGACTTTAACCGCATCTATGTATTACGATACCTGTTTGGCACATTTCTTCCTGTGTATATATATTCCTCTTAACTGGAAAAATGCTTATGCTTTAGTCCTGTCCTGTCCCTACAATTTCAGATTGCAGCATCATCATCTTTTAGCATTTTTAGCATTTCATCTTATAGCATTTTTCTACCCTCCAATGGACTTTAAAAAGTAAGAATCTCATAAACATTTATCCAGCATTGACTGTGTACCATCCATTATATTAAGCACCAAACTGAGGTACAAAGTGATGATGCTCTTAACCTTTTGTTACCTATGCTGTCCTTCTTTCGGGTCTGGGGCTGCCTTCGTGTTTTTTTTTCTCGTACAATAGAAATTCTTTGCCATCTCAACCCTCTACTTATGCTGCCCCCAAAATATGATTATAAGCTACAGCAACTTTTAAAAATGAGGACATAGCATGTTAAAATTGTTGTTTAAAAGGACCATTGATTTTCTTAAGGAAATAAATGTTACCTTTGAAAGAAAAGATGTGTATGATAAAGTTAATTATACTTTCATGAGGAAATTAGTAAAAGACTTTGATACTACACAGATCTGGTAATAGGATGCCCAGAACCCAGTACTAAAAGATGCTGCTGCTGAGATATCCAATTACTTGTTACTAAGTCTGGGCCTTACCTACCTCAACTGTAAAATATAGGAATGAAATGAAAGATTAAAACAAATCAGATCTCATATTCACAAGATTCTAGATTGAAAGTGTTGAAGTGTTAGTTGCTCAGTTGTGTCCGACTCTTTGTGACCACATGAACTACAGCCCACCAGGCTCCTCTGTCCATGGAATTCTCCAGGTAAGAATACTGGAGTGGGTTGCCTTTCCCTTCTCCAGCGGATCTTCCTGACCCAGGGATTGAACCTCGGTCTCTTGGGTTTCAGGTAGATTCCTTACCTTCTGAGCCACCAGAGAAGATTAAGTCCCCATAAAGGCAAGTGAAAATGATTCTTGTCCCCAAGCTCTTTGGAAGAAAAATCATCACGTACATGCAAATTGATTTTATCACAGTTTTCATAAATTGCAAATTGAATAATGCGTAGGTTATCTTACTGTAAAATACAATGACCATTATGTACTGTGGCTTTTTAAGAAAACAGTATTTTTGCTTTTCAGCTGTTACATTTATAAGATTATAGAGATTTAGAGGCAAATAAGATGTTTATGTGTACGCATTTGTCTGTAACTAATAGACAAAATTAGTATAACTAGAATCTAGCTGCAAAATAGACTGAAAAATTGTTCAGAATTGTTTAGACAGTAGAGGAAAAGAAAAACATGAAGCTACAAAAGAAACTTATAAATCTGAAGATTAGTTCATCTTATTTTAGGCAGTAAATTCTTAGGTCTGTTGATAATGTGGTTTGTATGTAAATAAAACACAAGTGAAGCTAGTTTTGGTCTGGAGATGTTTTGTTATGTTCTGTTATGCTCTATCTCAAACAATCCAATCATATCACATGTTGTTTTTCTTTCTCTCTAGACAGATGAGCAAGCCATGCTAGAAGACACACTGGTTGCACTGTTTGATTTGGAAAAGGTTTCTTTTTACTTTAAACCATCAGAAGAGGAACCATTGGTTGCAAGTAGGTAGTTAAATATTTCATATGTGTTTCATAAGATTTATTTTGTTATCAAACAATATATGGCAAAACTTAGATATGAATATATTTGACATGAAGTTTAAGTTTTATATAAAATATTATATTTAATGTAAAATAATAATAATCAACTGGGGAAGTGATAGAAAGTATATATAAGTTAAATCTACACCTAATTTTATACTGATGTTTTTATCTCTTAGTCTGACTTCTAAAACTTCTTTGGAGTGTGTGCAGCAAATTTTGTGCTACTCAAGATTGTCTTTTCTTTCTTTTTTGTTATTGTGATAAAATATACATACCATTAAATTTACTAGTTAATCAATTTTCAGTGTACAATTCAGTTTATTCAAAATGTTGTACAACCATTTCCAACATCCATCTGCAGAGCTTTTTCATCCTCCCAAACAGAAACTCCCTATGCATTAAATAGTAATTATCTTCCTCCCTTTCTCCAGTCCCTGCTGACCTTGATTCTACTTTCTGTCTCTGAATTTTATAAATGGATGGATAGAACATTTGTCCTTTCTGTTGTTTTTTTATGTCAATATTTTTTAATGAAAGAACTGCCCTAGTATTTCCAGCTATGTAGATAATCTCTGAGGCATCCAAAACTTTTGCTCTAACGTATAACAATTATATAGCAGAAATGACTGTATTGGTTTTCCACTACTCATCTTCAAATGATCCTGTAGAGAATGTGTTAGCAGGCAATATACACGAGCATTTAGAGCCACTAATACACAGAGACCTAAGTTATGCTCACATTGTATAACATTTAGATCAAATCAATTGAGAAAAACATTATAATTGTTTGATCTGACAATAATTGATAACATTTATAATTTAATTCTGAAGGAGTAGACACATATTTTACATTTTTGCTAGCTTAAAAGTAGAAATCGAAGATTATTTTATCCATGTCAAAAATTTTAATGTGTACAAATATAATCATATTAACTATTTTGATTCACTTATTTATCCTGTACAGTTTTCACGATGGCAAAACTTTTTCCTGTCTTGTCCATTGTTGTACCTCCAGCACCCAAGAGAGTGCCTGGAACAAAAAGGACAATGTTTTTCTTCAAGGAGATGAATGAACAAATATCAATTCAGTTTATACAGTGCAGCAGGCAGAAAGGTTTTACGGTTATAAAAGTAGAAGGAAAAGCAAACCTGTTGTGCATAATGAAGAAAAAAATTTCAACAGAACTTGGTTGTATCTAATGTTGCAAAGAAGTTATGAAATTCAATTGAAAGATTGAAAAGTATCCCTTTCATTTAGCAATTTGCCATTGTTAAGCCTAACAAGGGCATTGTTTTAGAAATCTACATTCAGAGAAATAGTTATTAAGGTTTAATCTGTATATCTTTTAGCTTCTGCAAGTTATCATCATTTTTATACCACTTCAACATTGTCACATATAGGTTTAAAATGTATCTATCGGGCCAAGAAATCTTTTAGCAGTTTGTTATTTTTTTGGTTCTTGTTTATCTATAAGTATAAGGATCCTATGAATTATGGTAGAAGATCTGCATCTTCAGGACTTGGAAAGGTTTTTATTTATTTTCACATTTCCAGTATCTAGTACAATAAATAGGGACTCAATAAATATTCATTTAATTTGTTATCTAGGAATGATAATCATTTATCAAAAATTTCTAAAATGTCTACTGTGGCAAAGCACATTTCCAGGTGCTGGATGGAGTAGAGGACTACGCAGACAGAGATAAATAATATGGGAAATAAATGAGTTAATTTGATAATAAATTAGAAGATAATAATATGACTGCATGAAGGGACATAGAAAAGAACAAAGAGGGAAAATGAAAGGGCAGGTGAAAGGTTGCCTGTGTGTAACATTCTAGGGAGGGAAACATTCTAAGGAGGAGGGTGAAGACCAGAAACAAGTCATACAGACAGAGTTATCTCTCAGGAATTAGTTCCAGGAAGCTCTCAGATACCAAAATCCACGGATGCTCAAATATCGTATAAAATGGTGTAGTATTTGCATGTAACCTATGCACATCCTCCTGTATATTTTAAATTATCTCTAGATCACTTAGAATACCAATATATTAATAAGTGCTCTGATGTAAACACCAGCGTAAATGCTCTAAATGTTGCTGGTCAGCAGCAAATTCAAATTTGCTTTTTGGAACTTTCTGGAATTTTTTTTTTTTTTTTGGACATGCAGTTGGTTGAATCTGTGAATGCAGAACCCATGAATGTTTTTCTGCATCTGTGAATGTAGAAATTCAGTAAAGGGCCTACTGTATTTGGGAGAAGGGTGTTCCAGGTTCACTGAAACAGTGAGAACAAAGACCCCAAAGTGGGAGCATGTGTGACACATTCTGCGGATAGCAGGGAGGGCCGTGTGGCTGGAGCAAAGTCAGAGACAGGTAAGGAGAAGGGACTGAAAACAAAGAGGAGGCCACATCTTTGAAAGAGCTTTGCCGTTCTGATTGAGCCACTGAGCAGGGTAATGGCACGTATTAAAATAAAGGCCTGTGCTGCTGGGTTGAGTGGACCTTACCAGGCAAGGGCAGAAGCAGAGAGACCACTTAGGAAGGCCTTGCAGTGGCCTTGCAGTGACCCAGGTGAGAGATGACGGTGACTTGACCTTGAGGGTAGCTGTGGAGATAGGAAGTGGTTCATCCTGTATGTATTAAATTATGAGGGCAGAGAGAAGAGAATCTTATTAAAGTTTCATCTCCACTGATAAATGAGAGAACACAAAAACATGAATTACAATGTTAGGGATTTAGGCTGTATTCTAGGGAGTATTCGGTAAAGGGGATTATTGGATAAGGATAATATTATTTGGGCAAATTGTACGGTCTTCTATGGGTAGATATAAAATAGAATATATTTTCATTTACTTGAATAATGTAGGAATAATTTCACTACAAGGCAGAGAAACTCTATTTTCACAATATAAGCTGATACTTTTTCTTTTAAATTTTGCCTGAGGAACCATAACCTCAAAGGAGCACATTGTCCATGATTCAAATGTGACATTACTGGTGAATGGTCTGTTGAGTAAACTGGAGATGAACCAGTATTTTAAGCTTCCTGGAATATTTACTGCACACTCATTATGAGAGATTTAACTTTGGCATATTGAAATATATACTAAATATTAAAAGTAATTGAGACCATGTACATAATATTTTGACATTATATAAATAACATTATAAATGCAGATACACCAAACACAAAAATTGTGCTATATTGTGTGGCAGTACATTTTTATGTATTTCCCTGAAGCATAATCTCAACTTTTGAAATTAGTTCCCCAGTGACAAGTCAGTTCCAAGGCTATGATATTAGGTATTCTAAGCAAATTTAAACTGTTATGATAGTATAGTTATTATTTTGAGTTGTTTTAAGAAAGAAGAGAATTATTTATACCCAAGTGTCATCACATCTTACTGAAATAGTGTAAGAAAACCAGAGTTTTTTTTTATTAACTGCATGTGATTTGATCTTTCTGTAAGCCTAGAAGCAGAGGGATCAGATTGACTAATTTGCATCACTGTGATGAAGACTAGTTGGCTAAGTGTCTATAAGGGAAGGACTGAGTCCGGAGGGTTGGAAGCATGAAGCATATAGAGAACACTTGGCCTTGACATCAAGAAATCCGAGTTCAAATCCAGGCTCCATTCTCATCTGCAAGCATGAGAATATTAGCTTTCCCTGACTCATGGGATTGTGAGGCTTAAAGAAAATAATGTATTTGAAAGTCTCTAGCACTATGTAAGTCTTATGATAGTATTCAGTAAATGTTTGAGGCCATTGTCTCTGCTTTATTAATCTGTGTTCTTTTAAAAAAGCTACATTTAGCATTATTCACAGTCTTATTTTTGCATTAAGGAACAATGAGATTCTGAAGAAAAATGCAAGCCAAGCAAGTAGAACTCAAATATCTGGATTAAAGATATTTCATTTTCTTTGAACAAATAGTTATAAGGTGTATATAACATGCTTGGTACTGAACTAAGTTCTAGGGATATAATATTGATTAAGTAAAATAAAATCCCTGTTGGCATGGACCTTAGCTACTAGTGAGAGATACAAAGGAATAAATGAGCAATCTGACCCACTTTGGTATAGAGAAAGTACAAAATATTTCCCATGTCATATGATGTAATTGGTGAAAATGAAGATGTTAATTGCTCAGTCGTATCCAACTCTTAGCGATCCCATGGACTGTAGCCTGCCAGGCTCCTCTGTTCATGAAATTCTCCAGGCAAGAATACTGGAGTGGGTTGTCATGTCCTCCTCAAGGGGATCTTCCCAAGCCAGGGATAGAACCCATGTCTCTTAAGTCTCCTGAATTGGCAGGCGGATCCTTTACCACTAGCATCTCCTGTATTTTTACATATGTAGCAAATACCTTGAGGAAAAGTCTTTCACATAGCACTCTTAGTTTTAACCACATTTTAGATTTAGTATACTTGATCATTTTCAATCATTTTTCAGTTTCCTAATTCCTGGTGTAGCATCTTTATTTGTGCTTTACTAACCCAGTAGTATGATACTGCTGCATTATCATTTTCCTTCCAGTAACATTATCTATTTGGAAATACAGAGATTGACTACATTGGAACTAAGGGATAGAATTTAACAAAATTATAATATATATGAAAGACATCGTATAGAAAAGGGAACTAAAAGATACAAATATTTTGTTATTTTAATCTCTAATTTATTTTGTATTCATGCATTTTTTCTTTATTTTTGTACCAGAAAAAAAAATAATTTTCCCACACATTAGAATGTAGTTAACTTCCAAATCTTCAACTGTGAAATTTGTTTATTCTCTTTCCTAATCTCAATTTCTTCGTGTCTCCCTTAAAAAAAAAGAAACAAAAAATAAGCATAATTATATGGTATAAAAAGGAATTGTAGATGTTAATACAATAAGTCCTCTATTGATATGCAGAATTAGATACATTTAGTAAGAAACCTGGAATCTGTGATCACTTATGGTATTTAATCTTGAGCTCTGCTTTTATACAGTCTTATTTCAAGAGGCAGGGTAAAAAATAATATTGAGTCAAGAATGTATATTAAATACTTACTCAATGTTGGCCTTAATTTTAAACTGGTTAATGTGACTATTGTAGCCTTTTAGGAAGAGTTTGCATTCTTTTTTAATGAAGTGGAAGTTATTTGTCACAGACAAGTATCGTAAAATAAGAAGGATTTATGATAACACTGTGAAATACTACTGCAGCATTCCAGCTTTTCAAGTTGATTGGAATTTTGTTGTGAGAAATTAAATTTAGGATCTTTGAAAGTAGCTAAAAGAATTTAAACAGATAATGTCTATTGACTGTAAAGCAGGGACAGAGGTAATACATTTTTGATCTGGTGCTCGGAGAGTGGCATTTGCAAAACCCTTGCTAATTTTGATAATGGTTTTTTGCACGCTACTTCACAAGTGTACCCCAAGGAGTCATCTTGACTAAAATATGAATGAGGCAGCTGCCTTGGGAGATTTTGATTTCAAACCATGTGTATCTAAACTTCTCATTTAGTTAACTGAGACATCTGGTGTGTCAAAGTGTAACGAAGTTTTCTGTTACAGAATTTTATATACAGTACAGTAATAAATCTATTGCGTTAGCTAATGAGAACCTGATTTAATACTCTTTCACCAAACAGCGCTGTTAAGTATGCCGAACCTGAATTTAATATTAATGGGTACTTTTAATGTAAAGTAATTGATGAATACTAGTTTTTAACAAACATACTATATAACATACCCTGATAATAGAAAGTAATATAACATTAAATGTCATTTTAGATGTTCCTCTTACTTATCAAGCAGAAGGAAGCCGGCAAGCTCTGAAAGTTTACTTCTACATCGATAATTATCATTTTGAACAACTGCCTCAACGGTTGAAAAATGGAGGAGGGTTTAAAATTCATCCTGTTCTTTTTTCACAAGGTAATTGCTTTCTTTTTTATACTTCATGCACTTAGATTATTTTCTTTATCAGTTGTTTAAAAGAAATGTAAAAATAACCATCATTCTTTTTCATAAATTCAAAAGTTTACTCTAAATACTTAGTATGTTTCCTTGTCAGACTGTCTGTTAAGGAAAAATCGTGTATGGTATAAATATGTATCAAGTAGAATTGCAGCATTATTTATAATAGAGAAAGAAGACATGAGTGGCTTAAATAAAGATAAATTAATTTGCCTTAAATAAATTATTGTAAAGCCATTAACATATGGTTAAAATATTTTATGAGATAGAAAAAGTTTGATAGTATATACAATCAGATTACAAAAAAATTTATAGACTCAATTATGTCATACATGTATGTATATACTTACATATATATAAAATGTTTTCAATATCACTGGGTGATTAAATTGTCAATTTTTTATTCTTTGAGTTTTTTGCATTATGTTAATTTTGTCAGTAAAAATGTATCCCTTTTATAAATTAAAAAAAATTGTTTTGGTAAATGAACAATGAGTGTTAACCACAATAGAAGAAATTAAGATTGACATGAATAAGAAGATTCTTGCAGTTAACTGATTCCCCATGGAAGGTCCTGAATCTTTTTAATCTTTGGAGTCACAAAAGCCAGAAAGATCAGAAATCCAGATGATTGTATAGTTTCTTTTTGTCTATGATTTTTTTTAAAAGGATCCATGCTGTGGTCACAAGATTTCTCTAAGTGGTACCACAGAAGACTACTTTTTTTCTTCTTTTGAGTTTTCAAGACTGCTTTGGTTTTGCTTTCAAGTTTTTTTTTTTTTATTTTAATAAAAATAGAATAGAGGAATAAAATCAATTTTGGTAACTGAAGAACCGACAGGCATGTGAAATCTAAATTCACTACCAAGTGAAAATTCTGCTTTGTACCTCCGGCATGTTATAATTCTAAAAGATAGGTTACCCTTCCTTCAATTGCCATAGTTTAAAAACAATGTCATTGTTGTTGTTCAGTCTCTAAGTCATCTCCTAACTCTGTGACCCCATGGACTTCAGCACTCCAGACCTCCCTGTCCTTCACTATCTCCCAGAGTTTGCTCAGACTCATGTCCATTGAGTTGATAATGCCATCCAACCATCTCATCCTCTGTCACCCTCTTCTTCTCCTGCCCTCAATCTTTTCCCAGCATCAGGGTCTATTCCAGTGAGTCAGCTCTTCGTTATCAGGTGGCCAAAGTATTGGAGTTTCAGCTTCAGTGTCAGTGCTTCCAATGGATATTCAGGGTTGATTTCCTTTAGGACTGACTGATTTGTCTCTGTGCAGTCCAAGGGACTCTCAGCACCACAATTTGAAAACATCAGTTCTTTGGTGCTCAGCCTTCTTTATGGTCCAACTCTCACATTCATACATGACTACTGGAAAAATCATAGCTTGGAGTATACATACCTTTGTCAGCAAAGTGATATCTCTGCTTTTTAATACGTTGTCTAGATTTGTCATAGCTCTCCTTCCAAGGAGCAAGTGTGTTTGAATTTCATGGCTGCAGTCACCATTCACAGTGATTTTGGAGTCCCAGAATATAAAATCTGTCACTGTTTTCACTTTTTCCCCTTCTAATTTCCATGAAGTGATGGGACTAGATGCCATGATCTTAGTTTTTTGAATGTTGAGGTGTAAGCCAGCTTTTTTCTCTCCTCTCTTGTCCTCATCAAGAGGCTCTTTAGTTCCTCTTCACTATCTGCCGTAAGGGTGGTGTCATCTGCATATCTGAGGTTATTGATATTTCTTCTGGCAATCTTGATTCCAGCTTGTGAGTCATCCAGCCCAGCATTTCTCATGATGTACTCTGCATATAAGTTAAATAAGCAGGGTGACAATATACAGCCTTGACATACTCCTTTCCCAATTTGGGAAACAACCAGTCTGTTGTTTCATGTCCTGTTCTAACTGTTGCATTCAGGTTTTTCAGGAGGCAGGTAAGGTGGTCTGGTTTTCCCATCTCTTTAAGATTTTTCCACAATTTGTTGTGATCCACAGAGTCAAAGGCTTTAGCACAGTCAATGAAGCAGAAGTAGATGTTTTTCTGAAATTCCCTTGCTTTCTCTATGATCTAGAGAATGCTGGCAATTTGATCTCTAGTTCCTCTGCCTTTTCTAAATCCAGCTTGTACATCTGGAAATTCTCAGTTCACAAAAAGCAATGGCTACCTCAAACAGATACTTTGCAAGAATGCATTTAAGCCAAGAGAAATTTCAATGCAGAGATTTTAGGGGTTACTAGAAGGTGTTTTCATTTATGTGGTAGAGTCCATATAGGTGAACAGAATCTACAATGAAAAGAAATAAACAAAGAAATTGAGCAAAAATACTCCTTTGGAACTAGGCTAGGAGAATAGGTTAGCCTAAAATATGTGAAAAGGCATTACAGAGATCAGTAGATTTGGAAGAAAGTAAAGGCTACTGGTATGGAATGTTCACTTTTATAGCATTTAAACAGACCATGCACTTGTTAAAGGACCTTCCTTTCATTTCCTTTCTTTCTCCCTTTTTAAAAATTTTGTCTTTGAAGTCATTCTTGAGATGACAGATGGCATTAATCATCTCTTCTAAAAAAGTGATTACATTTGTGACACACAACCATAAATAGCTGAATATTCATACCCAGCAGCCAATATGCACAGGGAAAGGATTATTTTGCAAGTAGTCTCTATTTTATAATTGTGGCTAAAGCTAATTTTAAAAGAATCTCTATATATATATGATTTCAGTGAGTACAATGTTGCTTTTACAATGTAATTTAAAGAAAAGCTTTCGCAAACATTAGGTTTTAGTACTCACACAGCAGTAAAATATGAAAAATGATTTGAAGAGATGATAGCAGAAATTCTTCTGCCATGGAGGTCACAGGTAGGTAAAGAAGACTGGAAGGGAGTCTGTCTCATTAACAATCTGTCAGTGATAAGGTTGTTTATTTAAAGGAGATGCAGAGATTCCTCTGAACTCATAGACCCCCATGAGGAATTGTTAGTTGCTCTGAGTTTTCATCAGCTCGGAGAGAAGCACAGGAAATTCAGCCCCAGCTTGAGTAGAGATTACCATCTGGTAATTGAAAGTGGTGGTAAATGGAAGGGATTCCAAATAGAGTCCATTCCTGGGATGAAAGTTTATTTGAAGTGTTTTCATTTTGTGGGTACATGAGTCTTTGCTACCAAATAAAAAAGAGTAAAGTGGATGAATTTGAAAATTTCCTGGGAAATGTATTAGAATCAGCCCTCCTAACTGCTTGTGCCTGTGTGCTAAATCGCTTCAGTCATGTCCAACTCTTTGCAACTTGATGAACTACAGCTCACCAGGCTCCTCTGTCTATGGGATTCTCCAGGCAAGAATACAAGAGTGGGTTGCTATGCCCACTTCTACGGGAACTTCCCGAGCCAGGGATCGAACCCATGTCTCTTATGTCTCCTGCATTGGCAGGCAAGTTTCCTTACCACTAGCGCCAACTGGGAAGCCTTCCTAACTATATGGTCTATAGTAGATGTTGCTAAGTAAATGGCTTGTTGTTGTTTAGTCGCTAAGTTGTGTCTGGCTCTTTTGTGACCCCGTGGACTGTAGCCCACCGGGCTCCTCTGTCCATGGGATTTCCCAGGCAAGAATACTGGAGCGGGTTGCCATTTCCCTCTTCCCGATCCAGGGATAGAATCTGCGTCTCCTGCATTGGCAGCTGGATTCTTTACCACTGAGCCACGTGGGAAGCACACAAGTATATGGTACCAAGGACAACATACTTATAAGAAGAAGCAAATGTCCTGACTTGTTATTTTTCTTGTCTGCATGGATCCTCGGTCAGAGAAGGGCACTCTGATGTATGGGGTGCCCTGCAGAGATCAGACCAACTAGTAAATCAGGAATTCCAGAGTTGGAGGCAAGTAAGTTATGCTTTAGGGAACATTCATTGCTGAAAACCAGAACTGCTGAAGAACAAGAATCTAGGCAGCCAAAATGACAGAAAGACAGATTTCCAAGGTTAGGAACACAGAAACAGCCAGACAGAAAAGTCAGCACAAAGCATAACCAAAACACTAGAAGATGGAGATCACAGTGAAGCAGTCTTCTAGAATTACTTCCTACAAGCCAGACAATGAATCCTGTTGGGATTCCTGAGCCCTTGGATAAAGCAAGTGACTATAAACTGAGTTAAAATGGGAGTTCAAGGGGGATAGACACCCAGGGTGCCTGGCTTACTATCATGCAGTCTTGGAGTGCTTCTTGGGAACATTTTAGAAAACACCCATGCTTGGTCCCACACCAAACCAATGAAGTCAGAATCTCTGGGAGAAGGGGCTCAAATGTCAGTATATTTCAGAAGCTCTCTAGGTGATTCTAATGACCCTCAGGAGTGAGAAAGCACAGTGCAATGTGGATTATAAATCACTGTGCAATTATACAGACTTTCTGGTGGTGCAGTGGTAAAGAAACTGCCTGCCTCCTTGTGGTTTTGATTGGCACTTCTCTCATGGTGAGCGACATTGCCCATCTTTTCACCATATGTAAAATAGACAGCCAGTGGGAGTTTGATGTATGACGTAGAGCACCCAAAGCCATGGCTCTGTGACATCCTGGAGAGATGGGGTGAGGAGGAAGGTGGGACGGTGGAGAGGACATATGTATACTTATGGCCAATTCATGTTGATGTATGGCAAAAATCATCACAATGTTGTAAAGTAATTATCCTCCAATTAAAAAAAAAGTTCCCTGCCAATGCAAAGACGCAAGAGCTGAGGGTTCAATCCCTTGGTCTGGAAGATCCCCTGGAAGAGAAAATGGCAACCCACTCCAGTATTTTTGCCTGGAAATTTCCATGGACAGAGAAGCCTGGTGGGCTATAGTTCACGGGGTTGAAAAGAGTCAGCCATGACAGCACGCACACACATGCGGGTATCCAGTTCATCTTTGCTTAATTCAGTTCAGTTCAGTTCAGTCACTCAGTCGTGTCCGACTCTTTGCGACCCCATGAACCTCAGCACGCCAGGCCTCCCTGTCCATCACCAACTCCTGGAGTCCACCCAAACTCATGTCCATCAAGTTGGTGATGCCATCCAGCCATCTCATCCTCTGTTGTCCCCTTCTCCTCCTGCCTTCAATCTTTCCCAACATCAGGGTCTTTTCCAATGAGTCACTCTTCACATGAGGTGGCCAAAGTATTGGAGTTTCAGCTTCAACATCAGTCCTTCCAATGAACACCCAGGACTGATCTCCTTTAGGATGGACTGGTTGAATCTCCTTGCAGTCCAAGGGACTCTCAAGAGTCTTCTCCAACACCACAGTTCAAAAGCATCAATTCTTCGGCGCTCAGCTTTCTTTATGGTCCAACTCTCACATCCATACATGACTACTGGAAAAACCATAGCTTTGACTAGACAGACCTTTGCTGACAAAGCAATGTCTCTGCTTTTTAATATGCTTTCTAAGTTGGTCATAACTTTCCTTCCAAGGAGTAAGCGTCTTTTAATATCATGGCTGCAGTCACCATCAGCAGTGATTTTGGAGCCCCAAAAAATAAAGTCAGCCACTGTTTCCACTGTTTCCCTATCTATTTCTCACGAAGTGATGGGACCAGATGCCATGATCTTAGTTTTTTGAATGTTGAGTTTTAAGCCACCTTTTTCACTCTCCTCTTTCACTTTCATCAAGAGGCTTTTTAGTTCCTCTTCACTATCTGCCATAAGGGTGGTGTCCTCTGCATATCTGAGGTTATTGATATTTCTCCTGGCAATCTTGATTCCAGCTTGTGCTTCCTCCAGCCCAGCGTTTCTCATGATGTAGTCTGCATACAAGTTAAATAAGCAGGGTGACAATATACAGCCTTGATGTACTTCTTTTCCTATTTGGAACCAGTCTGTTGTTCCATGTCCAGTTCTAGCTGAATCCATTTCACGACGTTGACACTTCTAGATTCTAGGGAGCTAGGGCAATGAGAACTGAGTCTTTTTGCTTCTGCATTGTTAGATCATTAGGACTTGGGCTACACAGAGAAAATGTAATTTGGGTGGGACAGCTGTTATCAGCACAGGCTGAAAATGCCCTCAAGAGCTAACCACTGAGGAATGCCTTCTGACAGTCACAGCAGCTGGAGAGTAAGCCCTTCGTTTTGGAAAGGGGATGCGAGTGGGTAGCTCTAGAACATCTGCCTTAGTTCACATCTTGCATCTTCAGAATCCATTCCTTTGTCTAGGGAGGGTGTCCCTAGACAGCTTCATGACTGTGATGGGCCTCTGTTCCTGGGATGACAATTTAGCAGCATGTTAATGGGACAAACTGGGGGGCTTCCCAAGTGGCTCAGTAGTAAAGTATCCTGCCAGTGCAGGAGATGCAGGAGGCATGGGTTCAATCCCTAGCTCGGGAAGAATCTTTGGAGGAGGGTTCTTGGATCCATATATTCTACCTCTTTTGGACTCAACATCAGATGAAAGTTTTTTGTTTTTGTTTTTGTTTTTTAAGGTATATATTGTTCCTAGCAATGTAGCATCCCTTTCTTGTAAAGCGTTAAGTACCTACTGCCTGGGTCTCTGATAGCGATTTTCCTTAAACTAAATGGAATATTCGATGCTGATTCTTTTTCCACAAGCACATTCTTGGGGATATTTTGTTTCTTCCCTTCCTGTGCAAAAAGCTGGCACCCAAAACTGTTGCTCCTAACTGTTACCTCTTTAAAAGGTATTACCTCAAAAATATAAAAGATATTAGCTCTCTGAACATAATTAAAATCACCCAGAAACTTGAGTGCTTTCTCTCTTTTAAATAAAAGGGAGCAATCTGTTATAAACACTGTCAGTTTCTAAGTTACATTTTTTTTTTCCTGGAAAACTCTTCTTAAGGTTCTTTAAAAGGTGCATCCTTTAGTTTTCCATTGGAGTTTTGCAGAGTATGTATAATCAAAACATGTAATAGCTTTTCAGAAAGGAAGGAACAGTTCCCAGAACTGAAATTTCCTGAAAGTTAAGAGTGGGTCTTTATGAACATGGGCACCCACATCTCTTTACAAGGCAGCACAGCCTTTCCCAGCGTTGGTCACAGTAACAGACAAAACTTGCCTTCTTTACAAGCACTGTGACCAGTTCTGAAGAATTCTGACCATTTCTGAGGATTTGTAACAGTCCATATGTAGTCTTTTTTAACCAATGCAATTCTTTTGTGCTATCAGAAGAGGGTGTTAGTTGAAACTATTCTTAAAATTGTTACTCAGAGGCTCTATATTTTTTTTCTGATCAATCCCTTTCTTGGAAAAGCTGTGAAATGTATTTTGAGTGAGTGGAAGAGAGGCTCATTTTCAGTCTTAGATAATTTAATCTATATTTTCTCTAACTTTTTTTTTTACTGACTATGTGAAGAGAAGTGAAGTCGCTCTGTCGTGTCCGACTCTTTGCGACCCCATGGACTGGGGCCTACCAGGCTCCTCCATCCATGGGATTTCCCAGGCAAGAATACCGGAGTGGGTTGCCTTTTCCTTTTCCAGGGGATCTTCCCAACCCAGGGATTGAACCTAGGTCTCCCGTATTGTAGGCAGACGCTTTACAATCTGAGTATACCTGCTTTTAAAATAATGTTTTGCTTCTAAATTCAAAAGTAGAGAACTAAAACAAGGTAACAAACTCAAGTAGCGTTTTAAATATTGCTTTCAATTAAGTGCTCTTAAGTAAGTTAATGTTTATTCAACCAAATATGTTGGTACTATTTTAAAATATTTATTCCACCAAGTATGTCAGGACTATTCAACCATGTCTGTACTAATTAGACTTAATTGTCTAATTAAGAAATTAGACACGGAAATGCTAAGGAAGGGTCAGACTTTGAAGTTTGGATTTTATTACATATTTAACCTTTTTTTCTGCTAAGAATACAAATTTAGTTTGGTATATGTCATTCTATTTTCTTTTTTAAAAAATATGACCAAGTTGTTCACCTAAAATAGGGAATGTTGTTCTCCTTCCTCTACTTTGCCATGCAGAGTTTACTTTTTAAACATAAAACTCATTTTTTTTTGTTCATTTCCCTATATTGCTGAGACTCCTGGCAACATTGTTAAACTCTTTTCCTATTTTTTTTTTTAATTTATATAATTGTGAATTTTAACTGTTGTGAATTTGAAAATATCGTTAAGAAATATAAGGAACATTTGTTTCTCTATTTGTAACAAGCTTTTAGAGCAGGACTGGACATTCTGGACAAAGCTGAGTCATCAAGACTTTATAGAAACTAGATCCCAGAGGTTTTCTTTTTCCCTCAACCCCCTGCCTCCTGTCCCATTACCCCTTCCTAGTGTCACCTTCCAATCTTCTTGGCCTTAAATCACGAACTGAAACATCCTTGCATGGATCCTCCATTTAGTTGGAACCAAACTTCCTGTTTGGCTAGGCTCACTCATCCATCATCTCTACCTGTTGTGGAAATAGAAGTAGATCATGTTTGTAGGGCACTGGGCACCTAGTACATAAAATACATTCAGTAAGTGATAAGAATAGTCATGGGCTCTCTTAATTACTATTATTTAATGTAATTGTTTCCCAAGTACCATTATTAGTAGGTGGTTGTGTTTTCCATTTCACAAATAAGAAACCTGAAGATCTTAGAGAGTAATTAACATGTCCAAGGTCACACAGCTAATAAGCAGTGGAAGTTATGGTTTTACTCCAAAGCAAGGGTTTTCACTACTAGCTTTATAACTCAGAAGAGGAATTCACAATGAAGTATGACTATTGATAGGCTGAATCTTCCTGGAATAGTGGCCTTTCACAAATAACACTCAAATGGAAGGGAATGTCACATGTATTTGAGGACTGTTTTATCTGGGAGACCTCCTTGTATTTCTTGTGTGTATGCAGGCCCAGAAGCTTACTGAACCAGTTGTAAGTATTCTAATGAATGCAGAATTCATAAGGAATAAACAAATAAATAATCCTTGAAAGAAGCCCACAAATTCAATTTTCTGTACTGAAGTAAACGTTAGGAAGCTTTCTAATTTTCCACAAATGATTTGCTCAGTTATAGACCAATTGCCATTTAAAAAATAAATAAATTTAGCAATACTCTAAAAATTTTGTCATTTCTTCAATACCCTAAAAATCTGATTAGTTTAGAAAACAGCACAGCTAACATTAGCAGTGCCTTTTCTGTCTTTGCCCCAAAGTGGTAATGTTTTTGTCAATTTGAGGAAACATTATTATTTAGTGTAGAGACTATGGCATTTAGCAGTTTTGAAAGATTATTTTTTTAATCCATTTTGAATTTAGTCTGCTGAAAATTGAGGCTCATTAGTGGTAACAAGTTCAAGGGGAAATTATTTGCATTTCCAATTTGGATCCGTTGCCATTCCTGTTGCTGGCAGCCTCTTGAAAGGGAATGTTGTATTTCTAGGCACTTTTCCTGTGATTCGTTTCCTTTCCAAAAGGTTAAAAATATCACTGTGTAAAGTCTAAAGGAAGAAGAAACACTTAACTAAAAATGTTAGTTATGAAAGAAATCTATATTAATCAAAGGCATTTGAAATTAATGGTAAGTTTTACATAATATAAATATGTTTTAGCTTATTTATTTATTTCCTTTAATGTTTCTCCATAAATGGCCCTTTTTTTATTAGAGTATAATTGCTTTACAATGTTGTGTTAGTCTCTGCTGTACAATGAAGTGAATCGGCTATGTGTATACATACATCCCCTCCCTCTTGAGACTTCCTCTCACCCCACCCCCATTCTACCCCTCAAGGCCATGACAGAGCTTATTTCTTTTTAACTGAATTAACTGACCATTGAAGTAGAGGTAGTATTCTAAGAGTTCTCTTTATCTATACTTCTTGTTTCATAATTTAGTTGCAACTGCAAGAGAATATTAATATACATAGAGACAACCAAATTCAAATTTTTTACTCATTATGTTAATACACGTTTCTGCATCTCATACCTAACTATATGTATGTGTATATATGGTGTGTGTTTATATGTGTATGTATACATTTATGTGTTTATATATATGTATGTTGTGTTGTTTAGTCGTTTAGTCGTGTCCAACTCTTTGGTGACCCCATGGTTGTAATCTGCCAAGCTCCTCCGTCTGTGGGATTTCCCAGGAAAGAATACTGAAGTGGGTTACCATTTTCTCCTCCAGGGAATCTTTCCCACCCTGGGATCGAACCCATATCTCCTGCATTGGCAGACAAATTCTTTGCCACTGAGCCATGAGGGAAGCAATGTATATATATATAAAGTTTGAGTATAAAGAATATGTATGTGTAAATAATATATATGAAGTTTGAGTTCAGCTTCACAAAAACATGTACAAAACTTTTTTAAAAATAGAAGACAAAATTTTTTGTAAGTTTTTTCTTTTCATCTGTCTTGGCTGTGCTGTGTCGTCATTGCATGGATTTCTTTAGTTGCAGCACTGAGGCTTAGTTGTGGCGTGTGGGAATCTTAGTTCCCCAACCAGGGATTGAACCTGGGCCCCCTGCATTGGGAGCACAGAGTCTTCTTAACCGCTGGACCACCAGGGAAGTCCTGACAGTTTAAATTAGAAATTACCTTTGCCTACTTACTAAAGATAATTGCCAAATGTTTGAGCCCAAGAATGATTTTTATCTGTTTTTGGACTGGTTTAACTTTATTTCTTGTGTATGTGGTCATATTTGGTGCTATTCAATGCATTTACTAATAATAAGATGACACTAAATGTGGAGAACTGAGTTATACAATCACATGAAGAGTGCATTTACTTGTTTTCACAGCACTGGAGAGCATGGAAGGATATTATTATAGAGACAATGTTTTGGTGGAGGAATTTCAAGCTCAGATAAATGCAGCCTCCTTGGAAAAGGTCAAACAGTACAACCAGAAGCTCAGGTATGTCATTGTTCAGTTTTTAAAAAAGTTTTCATATTGTAACAAGAGCAGATGAATAGAGCTTTTGCAATTATTTGTTAGATGATTAATCATGGTATTTCTTTTGCTATAAAGTCCTCTTGTTTAGGGTTTAATAATTCTGATATTCTAATGGGTTCTTTTTTTGCAAATAAGTTAGAAAAAGTTTTAAAACTTTAATGCTATTGTCTTAATTTCTTAGGAAGATCAAGAGATTAAATATCTAGCAGACCATTATCAGGAAAAAAAAAATTGATCTTTTATAGCAGTGTCTCCTAGGAGATTCAGTGGATTAAAGGTAAAATAGTTTCCTTTATGTACCATTAAACAACAAACAGCCAGTATGTTATACCAAGAGGTGAATAATATATTTAACATAGAAGATAAAATAAAACAGGTACTGCTTGATATTGGAAAAAGTATCTACTTTCAAGTAGCATTGCATTTTATTGTTTTTCCTCTAAAAATCATCTTATCATGATCAATGGCAGGGGAAAATGAACCACAATAAGTGAAAGGGAAATGTGTTATAATTCAGAAGCTTTAATCTTCAATTAATTATTAGCCTATGTATTTCCCTCTTATAAATTACCCTAGTAATAGGTCATCGTTTAAAATTATTGACAGTTTATGGCTTTTATTTTTAAAAGAAAAAAGACTTTGTTCTGCCTTAGGCCTTAGTAACTCAAAAATACTGTTGTTTTTCTTTTTTTTGGTTTTGTCCATAATATGGCTAAACCATGAAGATAAATTAATTCCTAAAATTCCTGGTGCAGGAAGGGGTTGGTTCTTGTGGTTACCACCAGCGGGTTGGCTTTGTTTCACTGCATATGCATCCTCCTGCTAACCCTGCCTCACACAGACCTGTCCCTTTTCCATGTTCTTTACTCTCTACCATCATTTTATCATCTTTAGCCTCAAAGCCCCCAGTAGTTTTTCATTTCTCATTTTCTCTTCCTCCTAAAATCTAGTTGAAGATGCTGATGATTCTCTTAGACTGCCCTAATTTTATTACCTTGTCTAGATCGTTATTTCTCAAAGACATCTAATAGACTTTCACAGGAGGAAAAAAAAAAGTTATTCTTGAGTTCTTAAATACTGTGTATATGTGCTTAGTTGTGTCGGACTCTTTGCGACCCCATGGACTGTAGCCTGCCAGGCTCCTCTGTCCATGGGATTCTCTAGGCAGAAATACTGGATCTAAGAATAGGAGGTTGCCGTGCCCTTTTCCAGGGAACTTTCCCAACTCACGCGAGTGTATGCTCCTCCGTTCTTGTCACGTCACAACAAAGATTTGGAGTGACGGACATTAGAGCCCTCGGCGGGTCACGGCTCTTGGGTCTTGGACAGACCATGTTATAGCTCTTAGACAAATCAGTGTTACAGCTCTGTTTTATTTAGATAATAGCAGGAAAATCCATCCTTGAAGCATGAGGGCCTGCCTACCGTCGACCCAAAGACGCAAAGAGAAGAACGCCACAGCGCACGGGAGAGAGAAAAAGGGAGAGAGAGCGCTTTGGCTCCACTTTTTATATGTTTTTTTTCCTCCCCTGAGCCTGCCCTATGTAAATTGGGCTTAGCCAGGAGTGCTGTTCTACCTGAAGTTCTCACTCCGTCCTCGGACCTTCCTTTGACCTTCCTTTGTTCCATTTTCGCGGACTTTTCCCTTCCTTTTTTTTAGACACCGCCATTTTGGACTCCTGTTTCCTATTCTAACTACCTAACACCAACCCAGGGATTGAACCCATGTCTCCTGCATTATTGCAGGTGATTCTTTACCATCTCAGCCATCAGGGAAGCTCAAATACTGTCTAAATTCCTAGGTCAGAAAGATCTGCTAGAGAAGGGATAGGCTACCCATTCCAGTATTCTTGGGCTTCCCTTGTGGCTCAGCTGGTAAAGAATCTGCCCGCAATATGGGAGACCTGGGTTCAATCCCTGGGTTGGGAAGATCCCCTGGAGAAGGGAAAGGCTACCCACCCCAGTGTTCTGGCTTAGAGAATTCCATGGACTGTATAGTCCATGGGGTCACAAGAGTCGGACATGACTGAGCGACTTTCACCCTCACCGACTAAGCAATACTGACTTAAGAAGCTAAGTCACATCTTGTGAAGACCTCTCATTTGAGAACCATTAGCACAAAAGAGAATTTTTGCTTTCATATCTGATAAAATATAGGTTATCTTTCAACTAAGAATACAAAATTAAAGCATTTCTATGGAACCTGTGGGCCCTGGGAATACAACCCCCAAGTCCAGTTTGAGCAAACAAACTGGATCTTCCCAACCCAGGGATTGAACCAACATCTCTTATGTCTCCTGTGTTGGCAGGTAGATTCTTTACTACTAGCACCACCTCAGAAGCCCTTAGAAGTCCCTTAGGAGATGCTAGTATGTTGGTAGAATTGAAAACCAATTCTATAGATCGACAAGTTGTCCAAGTATGACCACCAGACCAACATCCCACTAGACCATTGCTGTGGCATCCTCACTCATTTCTGGTCTCTAAGGAGCAGTGTTGTTCTAATCTGCTCAGAATTTTGCTCCCAGATAAACCCACGTGTCTGACCATGTCGCTCTTCTACTGGAAGCATTTGTTGATTTCTTATTGCCCTCCCCCCGCCAAAAAGAGTCACAAACTCCCTTGCCAGGAAGTCAACATCTTTCATGACTTGGCCCAAGACTTCCTTTCTCTGCCTGTGTGCCAGCCAGGCTGTGCTTTCCTCATTTCTAACCATACCCTTTACTTTCCTTCTTCCCTGAGTTTTCACACTTCACTTAGCTTCTGCTTCCTGATTCCCCTGTCTATAAAGCTACTACTCATATGATTCAATGTCCAGCTCTAGGATAGTCTCCTTCATAAAATATTTTTCATTGATTTTTGGGCTAGGATGAAGCCCCGGGAATTCAGTTTTTCAGAAGTCCCTCACATGCTAAGTCGCTTCAGTCATGTCCGATTCTTTGCAATGCTATAGAATGTAGTCCACCAGGCTCCTCTGTCTATGAGATTCTCCTGGCGAGAATACTGGAGTGGGTTGCCATGCCCTCCTCCAGGGGATCTTCCTGACCCATGCATCGAACCCACGTCTCTTATGTTTCCTGCATTGGCAGACGGCTTCTTCACCACTAGCACCACTTCAGAAGCCCTTAGAAGTCCCTTAGGAGATTCTAATGTGTTACTAGAATTGAAAACCAATTCCATAGATCGGGAAGTTGTCAAAGTACGACCTCCAGACCAGCAGCATCTGTGTTATCTGCAAGCTTGTTAAAAGCATCTCTGGGGTGGACCCCGCGCTCTGTGTTGGAACAAGCCTTCCAGGTGATTCTCATCAAATCACACTCAAATTTCAGAGCCACTGCCCAAGGCTAAATGAGTGACAGCTCATCCTTCCCCTCTTCCATTTTACTTATTTTACTTTATGGCTGTTACAGAATTCAGTTATTATCCCTGATGAAACAGTTATGTGTATAGTTTCTTTATCTTATTTATTCTATTATAAGCTGTTTGAGATGCAGGGTAAGTTTATCTTGCTGTTTCCCATTGCATTTATCAAAGTATTTTGCATAGAAAGCTCTCATAAATATATGTTTAGTTGCATTAAATTATTTAGCTGTAACTGGCAGAGAAAAGTGGGGATGGGGCATAGCCTTTACACACCTATGGATCTTTTTCTTAAAATACAAATATACACTCATTATACATGAGTGTATATTCATATTGTTTTAAAAAAAGAGGACATGATTTTGAGCAAACTCTGGGAGATAGTGAAGGATAGGGAATCCTGGTGTGCTGCAGTCCATGGGGTTACAAAGAGTCAGACACGACTGAGTGACTGAACAATAACAACAAGAATAGATACATGACAAGATGTTCAAGATTCTTTGTTAAGAAAAACAGCATATGTATTAATTGCATGCTGTCCTCTTAACATAAAAAAATGGTTTAACATATCTTTCCTGAAGAGAGCATTTTAAAAGCACAGACTTGGTACAAATTACATGCCCTTGTCAGCAGTTACCTGCTATATATCCTTCTTGCTGAATATTAAATTTCCTTTGCACAGGAATACAATTACCTTCCTCTTTACTCCCAATAATGCCATTTTTTCCTGCTGATTTCTTGAGTAAGGGTGTTAATTTCTTCCTTAGTTTTTCCTGTTACTTGTAACCTCAAATACTCAGATGTTGCTCTTGAACAATCTGTTCTTGGTTTTCAGACCCAGAGGCTGACCTTGACCATTTCTTTAAAGGGGCTGTTATTGTCCATGTTAAAAAAAACCTTCAGGGGTCACTAGTTCCTCATAGCCCTAGAGCCTTTTTAACACTTTCACTGAAAACTGTTTCATTCCGAATGTTAATTTACTAATTAGACATCAGAAAAGGCTTTATAACAAACAAGCATAAGTAGGTAAATTAATAAACTATGATCTTATTGGAAAGCATTCTTTAGATTACAGGTTTCAGAAACCAAACTTAAACAAAATAATATGGCTTATATAACCAGTATATCCAGTGACTGTGGGTGCTTCAGGTACAGCTAGATCCAGGTATATGGGTCATCAAGATACTCTTTCTTTCTCTCTCTTTTTGGTATTCCTGTCCTCTCTGTGGGCTTCATTTTCAGGCAGAGTTGTTTCACTTTTGGGTAGAAGTGGTCACCACCGACCAGTATTGCATTCAGAGAAGAAGAGAAGGTGTCCCCACTGTACCTCTCCTGCCAACTAAGATTTCCAGCAAAGTACCTGGTCTCATTAACAAGACCTGAGTCATGTGCCTGTTCCTGGGTGGGCTGAGCATCACAGAAGACCAGTGGGCTGTCACAGAAAGCACAGGGTAAGGATGCTGGACAAGTACAAACAATGGATTTCACGTCAGTTATAGAGATTTCTCCAGAACAGCAAAGATCAGATGGAAATTTGCTACTTAAAAGAAAAGATAATGTAGCCATGATACCTACCAATTTTTAAGAACACATTAGAAGTCAGTCTCAATGCTAGGTGAGTTATGTAGATTACTTAATAAGCCAGTGAGTTCTATTTTAAAGGGAAGTTGCATAAGTTACCCCAGATAATAAGTGGTGAAAACAGGACTTAAGGACTTTTTTCTCTTTAAAGTCTGTAATTTTTTTTACTATATTAGGCCATCTCAGTGAGAGGAGTAAATTGTTTACACGATAAACAAATTTTGTTACGAAGTTTTGGTATCAGATATTATCAAGTGCCTCCAATTGCTCTGATTCTGTATCATTTATTCATTGAATGTCCATGAGGTTTCCATTCTTGTGAGAATGGCCAAGATGGAAAATGAACAAATAAGCTAATCCATAAACAATGTATTGCAGATAGTGAAAAGTGCAATGAAGAAAATCTGTAACGAGTTGCTATACTAAAAGATTGGTCAGTTAGAGCAGGTAGTTAGGAAGAACTTAAATAGTAGGTATTATCTGAAAGAAGGGCTTCCCAGGTGGCGCAGTGGTAAAGAATCCACTTGCCAATGCCAAAGACCCAGATTCAATCCCTGGGTTGGGAAGATCCCCTGGGGAAGGAAATGGCAACCCATTCCAGTATTCTTGCCTGGGAAATCCATGGTCAGAGAGGCCTGTCAGGCTGAAGTCCATGGAGTCACAGAGTCTGATGTGACTAAACACACAAGAAGATTTGAAAGGAACCTGAATCACAAGGAAATGGTCTTGCCAGAGTATGGGGGAAGATCATTCCCAAAGCAGCAAATTGATGCCAACGGGTCATGGCAATAGCTTATCTTGTCTGAGGAAGACAAAGGTGGCCAGGACAATGCTGACAAGTTGAGAAGGATCATTTGTGTTGAGAGAGCTGTGCAGAGGCCTGGTTATGTAAGGGCTGTAGGCTATTGTAGGAGTTTGGATGTTATTGTAAAGAAGGAGACCATTGCAAATATTTTATTGAATTCCTGCTGTCCAGTTATATCTCATGCATCTCTTGCAAATAGAATTCAAATGGTTGAAGTTTGCTGGAAGCAGTAGTGAAGCATGCGGTGGCCAGCTGGCTGTTCTGATTGTTTCTCCTCCAGTCTCCAGGGGAATACAGATGAGGCCATGTACCTCGGGAGTCTTTGCCTCGTGCATCAGAGCCCTGGCACTGGGTGCCTGCACACACCCTGAGTTAGTTGTTTCTCCGGGTGAAGAGGATTGAGCCAGCGGAAATTTCTAACAGCTGCTTCTAAAATATACCCTTTGGTGCCAAGTCAGATGATGTTGTTGATTGATTTCCTTCCGATTCTTAAGAAGTACAGCATGTAAAGTGTCTAACTCAGAAATTCTAACCACGAAATTCCAGAGAGAGGGGCGATCTCACTCCTTACCTTCACTATTTTATTCTCTCTTTTCTAACTCAGACTCCCCTTTGTATTTACTCTGGCCATAAGCCATCATTCCCATTAACCTCATTTTTTCCCCACCTTACATAAATGTAATTTATCATTGCCAAACCCTTTCATTTTAATGTATCCTGTTTTTTGGCAGAAAGCAGCACTGCATGGTGACTAATGAGATAAATGTGAATGTGAACAGTATTCTTCTATAGTGTGCTCCTTTCAGATTGAGGGGTCTAGATTAGCTTTTTTCAAATACCATTTTCAGTATAATGTCAGCATTAAAGCAAAAGAGAAAAATCAAAAGGAAACAAGTTGTATATTAGTTTCTAAGGTCATTTATTAGTGTGGTGAAGTGACAACTTTGTACTGAATATTTTAGGGCTTATAATTTGGGGTATCTCAATGTAAATTCATCATCTTTATAGAAAGCAGACAAGGAAATTATTGAAAGCATATATTCCCTTAAAGTATGTCCTTTTTTGGATATAGAATGACACATTTTCTTTAAAGAGAATTTTTTAAAAAACCAAAATATATTTTATATAACAAGTGTAAGGATGATAGATATTTTGTTTAGGTTAGCAAGAAATGCTACACAAATATCAATCTCAGAGTCATATATTTTGAACAGTTTTTTCAACTGAGAAATGTCTGGCTAGAAGGATGCATGTGTTTAGCTGTTCCCATGATAGCATCTCCATAAAATGGGTCGTTTCTCTCTACCTTGAAGGGAAACAAAGTGAGTACGTTCTCCTGGCATGAGACAGATATGAAGAATGGCATAGCCTTACTACCGTTTCACATCATCAAACAGCATGAAAAAATAAAGAATAGCAGGACTTCAGGCTTTAACCACATCTGCAGTCATAGGCTCATTACCAAACCAGACTTGGGTCCCCTCACCTAATGTACAGTAAAGCCAGTCCACTGACTGGCTGGTTGTGGTGAAGGACAGTACAGCATTTATTGCAGAGCATCAAACAAGGAGTCCAGGCAGCTAATGCTCAAAAGACCCAGACTCTCCAATGGCTTTCAGGGACAGGTTTTAAAGGTAGAGTGAGGGAGGTGCATTGCAGGATGTGTGATCAGCTTGTGTACAGTCTTCTGATTGGTTGGTAGTGAAGATATCGAAAGCCGATGTCATCAACCTTCTGGTTCCAGCCTGTCTGGGGTTATGTGTTTGTGGTCAGTCTACAGTTTACTTCTTCCATTTGGTAAGGGTGTCAGTATCTACAAAACAGCTCAGGGATATGGCTCGAGGTATTATCTATGGACATGAATTTGAGCAAACTCCAGGAGATAGTGGAGGACAGAGGAGCCTGGTTGCTGCAGTCCATGGGGTCACAAAGAGTCAGGCACGGCTTAGCAACTGAATAACAACAAATTATCTATAGTCCTCAAGGAGGAACTAAAGACCCTTGACTTTATTTAATGGCTAAAGTAATATTATTTTGCCTTTCCTGACTGTTTGCCTTTTTTTCTGCATTTTCTCACTTCTCTGATTAAATTTATTCTTTGGAACTCAGGGGAGGCTTTGGGGGCCTTTTTATAAGCAAGAGGCAGGTGGAGGGCGTGGGGGTAGGCATTTGTCCCTGGAAGGTTACGTAAGGTCCTGCTCAGTTACAAGCACTTGTCTTCCTTCCCTATCTTTTTCTTCCCTCAGAGTCTTTGACTCATAACACACTATTTCCCATTCCTTGTTTAGACAGCAAATGGTATACCCCAGTTTGAAATGGAAAATTTTGGTTCTGTTGATGAGAAGCTGTGCAAGCTACCTTAAATCAACAAGAGTATGAACTTCATGAAATCTGAGAGCAAGCAAGAGAGACAAAGAGAGAGAATATCAATTAAAATATAGATAATGCCTTTGTCCTTCAATTGTTTCACTTTATAAAGCTGCAGATTTTAAAGTTATTCTGTTTTAATTAACTGGAAACATTCCAGATGCATAGTGAACTCTTCTATAGCAGTTTTATATTTGCTTCCCTTCCAATCTTCAGCTGAAATCCATTTTTTATACCTTGAGATACATCCACATTTCTGTTTTGCTAAGACTAGCTGTAAACTAAATATGTATATCCAGTTTATTTCTGTTTTCAATAGGTTATGGAGATTTCAGAGCTGTATATTTTGTTTTATATGAGAAGTGATTCTTCAGTAGCAGGAGAAAACAACTAAATCTACAAAGAATTTGAATTGGTTTATAATGCTTAAAAGTGTACTAGATTTCTTTCCTATATCTGACATAGGTAAAGGGTCTATGTTTACAAAGTTAAAGTTATACTCCAGGTGTCATATTCTTGCACAATATAAAACTAAAGGAGCTGCAGGATACTTGTGTTTGACACACCCTTCACCCCCACCAAGTATCAGGGACAGGAATGAATTCAGTAAGTGACTTTTTCTCTGAAAGAGAAGCTGGGTTTGCAGTGTTTAAGCGGGAGGGGATGGGAGGTGAAGTTGTGGGGAAGGGAGTATTTTCCAACACAGAGAATTGTTGTTGTTGTTCAGTAGCTCAGTCGTATCTGACTCTTTGTGACCCCATGGACTGCAGCACACCTGGCTTCCCTGTCCTTCATCATCTCCAGGAGTTTGCTCAGACCCATGTCCGTTGAGTCAGTGAGGCCATCTAACCATCTCATCCCTTGTTGGCCACTTTTCCTCTTGCCTTCAATCTTTCCCAGCATCAGGGTCTTTTCTAATGAGTCAGCTCCTTACATCAGGTGGCCAAAGTATTGGAGCTTCAGCTTCAGCAACCGTCCTTCCAATGAATATTCAGGATTGATTTCCTTAAGGATTAATAGAGAAAAAAGAATGAGTAAAAGTCCTGAAGTGTTGAGGAGAAATGATAATGTGTCTGGAGGCTGGAATTCAGGAGGAAGAAAGGCATGAAACAAATGGATGAACAGAATCAATATGCCCTCCTTTACCTCCTGTACGTTCAACTGTTCCTCACTTCTTCCAACCCAGCTGTCCCTCAGGACACACTCCAGCCCTATTTCCATGTGCTGAAAGAGTAGGCAGTAAATCCCCTTCATAGGAATCTTCAGGTTGTGAACTTTCAAAGATGTGAATGCGGGTTTGCATGCTCAATCACGTAAGTTGGTTCATGTGTCTGGCATACACTGTCACATGAGCACGTCCTCTGCGAGTAATTTTGCTTCTGTCTACTTACTGTACAGTACTGTAGTACAGTACCTTTGTTTCAAGCCCAGGATGTCTGGAAGCAAGTGTAAAAGCAGCACGATTGTAGTTGGTGCTACTGTACTTTTCAAGGTACTGTACTGAAGATTAAAAATGTTTTATTTATTTTTTGTTTTTGTTTTTTATGTATTATTTGTGTGAAACATTATAAACATATTACAATACAGTATTATATAGTCGATTATGTTAATTGGGTACCTAGGCTAACTTTGTTGAACATGTCAACAAATTGAACTTACAAATGAGCTCTTGGAATGGAGGATGTTCATATGTAGGGGAATTACTGTAATTAGGACCCATCCCATCTCAATTTTGTCTTCCTGCAGGAAGCCTTCAGGGATAGCCTCAGCTGGAATTGCTTGGTGTCTTCTTTGAAACTCTTTGAGAGTCTCTGTGTTTTCCTTTATTTTATTAACTGCAGGTTATTTACCTGCTGATGTATACATGAGGGCAACCATGTCTTAGTTCACCACTGTGCTTGGTACATAACAAGTAATGTAAAGGGGCTTTCCAGGTGGAGCTAGTGGTAAAGAACCTGCCTGCCAATGCAGGAGATATAAGAAATACCATTCAATCCCAGAGTCTGGAAGATCCCCTGGAGGAGGGCATGGCAACCCATTCCAGTATTCTTGCCTGGAGAATCCCATGGACAGAGGAGCCTAGTGGGCTGTGGTCCATAGGGTCACAAAGAGTTGGACACACCTGAAGCGACTTAGCATGCACGCATGCACGCATGCACAAGTACTGTAAAAATACTTGAATTGGAAACCCAATTAATTGCAATGTATTGGTCTTTGGGTGGGGTATTATCATTTTATTGAATTTATTCCAGTATCCAGTCTACTTCATTTTATATTCAGAAAATTCTGGGCCATTTGAAAATTCTGGGCCATTTGTACAGATGCTGACTCTGTTGGAGACTTCTCTAAAGAAAATTCATCAGTGTAGCCAAGGTTCATAAATTTCACATGAGACAAGATCAGACAAAGTTGAAATTATAGTGGCACTTTTGAGAGCAACATACCTCTTCTTTATTTGAAAAATGCTATAATTCTATTAAACTTTGCCACTGTTACTTTCTGAAAATATGATAGAGCTGCCAATATATTTATGCATATAATCTCATTTAATTATCTGGACTATACTTATTTCTATGTGAATTTACCCTTGGGAAGTTGTAATTATGTCTAATATTTATTATTACATGAAAGGAATTTTTAATTCAATTTTTAGATGAGGGTGACAAATGGGATTAGAATGATTTGACTATGAGTTTTCACATTTTTATGATAAGTCCTTCTTTGTGATAGTTTATCCAGGATGAATAGATGTTCTGGCTGACAAATAGCAGCAGATAAAATCATCTTCAAAAAGCAACATTTGAAGAAAATTACCTCTCTGCAAGCTAAGACAAGCTATTGTTTTCACCAAAGCAAAGGGAAGATCAAAGTACCTTGTGTTCAGAATTTACTTTGGAATAAGAAAGAGCTGGAAGTGTCCGAGAAAAAATAAACACACCCTGAAGAATCAGTTAGGGAAATATACTTTGTGAGGAAAAATTGTCCCTGCTTGTGGAAGCAAGATTGATTCTTATTTTTAACTCTCCTGACTTTTCTACCACAGCACAAGGACAATCAGTCTTTAAAAATACATTCAAAGCAGCCTAGTCAAGCTCTCTCAGTGAATTTTTTTCCTATTGCTTTTGTTCCATTCCTTTTTGCTGACATTTCAGAGTTCTTTTCTTTGGTGGATGGACCATGGAAGGGGAGTGAATCATTCTAAATGATTCTTTCAAAAGAATCATATCCCTTCTTTCAAAAGAAGGGATAAGAAAATCACTTTATCCCTTCATCAGTCAGGAAACTTAGCTTGGACCCAGAGCTTTTGATAGAAAAGACAATTGTAACTGAGAAAAATTAATATGGATGTATTGAAAGTCATAATTTATGTGAAGAGTCAGAGTATTCTGTTTGTAAATTGGCCATCTAGTTACATAGACCACCCACCTTCAACTGAGGACAAAGTTTCATCTTATATAGATTCAAGTGTGTGAAGTTCTGTCAGTAATTCAGGAAGAAAATCAAACACGTCTTTGCTTGGCTTCTGGTAACTTCAGTCAGAAGGACTCTAATTTCAGTTGTTTTGGCCAATTTCTTCCCATCTTTCTTGCATGCTAAGTTGCTTCAGTTGTGTCCGACTCTTTGCAACCCCATGGATTGTAGCCCACCAGGCTCCTTTGTCCATGGGATTCTCCAGGCAAGAATACTGGAGTAGACTGCCATGCCCTCCTTCAGGGAATCTTCCCGAACCAGAGAATGAACCCACATCTCTTACTGTCCTGCATTGGCAGGTGGGTTCTTTACCACTAGCGCCACCTGGGAAGCCCTTGGAATATTTCAAAATCTGTCCTTCCTGAGAGGTCTTCCTACCTTCCTGAGGTTAGTCTTTTTCCTTATTTTCCCTTTATAAGCTTCTGTTATGACATTTTTCACATCAAATTTTAAATTCTTTTTACGCATATCTGTTTCTGCTTTTCACCTTGTCTTTCTCTTTTTAGTTTACCCATTGCCGATAAGGTACTTATTAATGGATAATTAATGAATGCTTGTGTATGTATCAATGTCCAAAATTTGGGGCAACCAAACCATGATACAGAACATAACTGAGCAGCCTGGGGGTACTAGTGAGGACAAAGTAGGGGTGAGAATGAGACTAGAGTTGGAAAGACTGATTAAGAATCTATTAAAATAGTTCAGGCAAGTGGAAATAAGAACCCTACACAGATAATAAAAATGGAGATGGATAGGAAGGTATAGATTTTAGAAATATTTGAGAAATGGAGGGAAAAAAATCTTTTCCATCAGAAACATGGTTTGTTGAGAGGGAGACAGAGACATGCTGGATTGGGTGCCTGCATTGTTCTCTGATACAGAGAGAAAGCATAGAGGTCGTGCATAGTTAAAGCCAAAATAATGCATGAAATTTCCCAGGTGGTAGCACCTCATGTCCAGAGAGGGCCAGTGAATCACTCAAATGCAGGCACCTGGCAATGTTGCAGCCAAGACTCAAGCTAGGTATTTCCAGCTCCACAGCACACACTTAATCACAGCACTCCACTGCTTCTCTGAAGTAAGGAATGATCCCAGTATTAATGTGTTTGGCTTGGGGAAGTGCTTTAATGCAACTTTAATCACTAACAATGAAAGAGTTAAGGACAACACAAATATGGAAAATCTTGAAAAATTGGGAATTTCGAAGGGCAAGAAACCATTTGGATTTGTTTTGTTTTCTCTGAAAAGGGGTAGCTTCATGACTGTAGAAGGAGAAAAGAAGCTATGACAAAGACCAGAGCAGAAGACAAAGGCAAAAGGAACTGAAGTAGATGGAGTCTTATTGTTACTTGTACATGAAAGAAATGATCTCTGGATGATGTCTGACTGTGAATTAAACTGACTAACGTGTTTTTGTCTTCATAATGAATGCACCTCATAGAATATTACACATTGTCAAGAAAGGGGAATTCATCTGCATACATTTGAAATATCATCAGCATGCATTATGTCATGATCTTTGTATCAAATTCCAAAATAAAGTATTGAATTATTAGATATAATAATATAATTTTATGTTATATTAGATATAATACTATATAATAATTATTTAATGTTATATAATATCATATTAGATATAATAATATAATTATAATATTAACTATATATTATTTAATTTTAGATATAATTTAATTATATAATGATAATGATACTAGAATTAAATACAAAATATTTAAAGAACAAAACTGAACTTAATAGAATATTTTCTTTCAAGTCTGTTCAATATTAAGACATGTTCATTATACAGAATTAAAAACCTATAATTCTGTTCCATTCATAGCATATTATGTAATAAATTAGAAGTTTCTTAGAGGTACTTCCATTGATATAAACTTTGAACTTCATCTTGATACTTGAGAAATCAGTGAAGTCTGATATAACACCAGATTCACTCAGAAAACACAATGAGACCTCATAGATGAACAAATATCTTCCTAGTCTGAAGGAGAAGCATTTTTAATAGATCTAATATGATGCTCATTGCATTTCTTATGAGCTAAGTAAAAAAAAAAACAGTAATATGCTTAATAGACCAAGTAACATTTAGTTTATGGGAAAATTTTTTTTCAGAAAGAGATGGGAATACCAGACTACCTGACCTGCCTCTTGAAATCTGTATGCAGGTCAGGAAGCAACAGTTAGAACTGGACCTGGAAAAACAGGCTGGTTCCAAATAGGAAAAGGAGTACGTCAAGGATGTATATTGTCACCATGCTTATTTAACTTACATGCAGAGTACATCATGAGAAATGCTGGGCTGGGTGAAGCACAAGCTGGAATCAAGATTGCTGGGAGAAATATCAATAACCTCAGATATGCAGATGACACCACCCTTATAGCAGAAATTGAAGAAGAATTAAAGAGCCTCTTGATGAAAGTGAAAGAGGAGAGTGAAAAAGCTGGCTTAAAACTCAACATTCAGAAAACTAAGATCATGGCATCCAGTCCCATCACTTCATGGCAAATAGATAGGGAAACAGTGGAAACAGTGGCTGACTTTATTTTTGGGAGCTCCCAAATCACTGCTGGAGAAGGCAATGGCACCCCACTCCAGTACTCTTGCCTGGAAAATCCCATGGACGGAAGAGCCTGGTAGGTTGCAGTCCATGGGGTCGCGAAGAGTCGGACACGATTGAGCGACTTCACTTTCCCTTTTCACTTTCATGCATTGGCGAAGGAAATGGCAACCCACTCCAGTGTTCTTGCCTGGAGAATCCCAGGGATGACGGAGCCTTGTGGGCTGCCGTCTATGGAGTTGCACAGAGTCGGACACGACTGAAGCGACTTAGCAGCAGCAGCAGCAGCAGCAAATCACTGCAGATGGTGACTGCAGCCATGAAATTAAAAGACGCTTACTCCTTAGAACCAAAGTTATGACCAACCTAGACAACATATTAAAAAACAGAGACATTCCTTTGTCAACAAAGGTCCATCTAGTCAAGGCTTTGGTTTTTCCAGTAGTCATGTATGGATGTGAGAGTTGGACTGTGAAGGAAGCTGAGCACCTAAGAATTGATGCTTTTGAACTGTGGTGTTGGAGAAGACTCTTGAGAGTCCCTTGGACCGCAAGGAGATCCAACCAGTCCTTCCTAAAGGAGATCAGTCCTGGGTGTTCATTGGACTGATGTTGAAGCTGAAACTCTAATACTTTGGCCACCTGATGTGAAGAACTGACTCATTGAAAAGACCCTGATGCTGGGAAAGATTGAAGGCAGGAGGAGAAGGGGACGACAGAGGATGAGAGATGGTAGGATGGCATTACCAACTCAATGGACATGAGTTTGGGTAAACTCCAGGAGTTGGTGATGGACAGGGAGGCCTGACGTGCTGTGGTCCATGGGATTGCAAAGAGTCAGACACGACTGAGTGAATGAACTGAACTTAGACTTTCTACTGATATAATGAGAAAAACCAGAAAGTGGATGAACTGGAGTTGCCTGCTGTAGTAATACACTGGAGGAGGGAAAGTTGGTCAAACTTGGATTCCAGTCCCCACTCTTGCACTGATTGGCTCTATAACTTGGGGCAAGTTCTCAGTATCTCTGAGCCTTGATCTCCTTTTCGTCCAATGGAGCTAGCAATGCTTCATAAGCTGACACGAGTATTAGGTTGAGAGGAGATTTACACCATCCTCAGGATTTGCCTAGCGTAAGGAGTAGCTGGGGCTTCCCTGATAGCTCAGTTGGTGAAGAATCCACTTGCAATGTTGGAGACTCCAGTTCAATTCCTGGATCAGGAAGATCTGCTGGAGAAGGGATAGGCTACCCACTCCAGTATTCTTGGGCTTCCCTTGTGACTCAGCTGGTAAAGAATCTGCCTGCAATGTGGGAGACTTGGGTTCGATCCCTGGGTTGGGAAGATCCCCTGGAGAAGGGAATGTCTACCCACTCCTGTATTCTGGCCTGGAGAATTCCATTGACTGTATAGTCCATGGGGTTGCAAAGAATCAGACACAACTGAGCAACTCTCACTTTCACTTCACTTTCAAGGAATAGCTCGTCACAAGGCCTCGTATCTGCAGGTGAGTTTAATGGAAGATGGGTTTTGTGAGTTTACTACAGGACAACTTACTTGAAGAATACAGTTAGTATCAATGGCTTCCCAAGGGACTCTGTGTTGGAGCAGGTGACCTCACTGCCTCGTGGGGAAGACAGAGGCAATCTTCATAGAATACTTCTGCAGGATGGAATTGGGCAGGCTTTATCTCCAGTATTCTTGGGCTTCCCTTGTGGCTCAGATGGTTAAGAATCCTCCTGCAATTCGGGAGACCTGGGTTTGATCCCTGGGTTGGGAAGATCCCCTGGAGAAGGGAAAGGCTACCCACTCCAGTATTCTGGCCTAGAGAATTCCATGGACTGTATAGTCCACAGGGTCACAAGAGTCGGACATGACTGAGCGACTTTCACTTTCACTATTTGTGCACAGAGATACTTCTGAGAATAACCTAGATACTGCCTTTGATTTCACACCAGAAAAACTATTAAAGATAGAGACAATGGTGGAAAACTATCTAGAAGGATTCATAGCCCCAGTTTTGTGTCCAGGCCTGAATTTAATCCCAAGGCAGAAACAATGATTGCCTTACTGTGCTATGAACAAAGCAGAAGGAGGCTTCCAGGTGCCTCCAAAGATAGTATTAGAAGTGGTAGCTTTGTATACAGTTTGTGATTAAAAGCTAAGTGGAAGATGTCACATGCAGCTCTGCTCTACTACGCCTTGAATGCCACCAGATTTTTGGGGGCAGTTAATAAAGAATTTCCATTGAGGTCATTTTTGTTATTCTGTAATCAAAATTAAAGTTATGAGGGAAGTAGTGATTTCCCGTATTCAACATCTAAAGAATTGAACAAACACTGCATATACCAATATTTAAAGTATTTGATGTGGAAGATGAATGGTTTCTTGTTTGGTAACTAATCTAAGTTGGGGTGATAGCATAGCTTACAGGGGAAAATGCATCTTTAAACTCTTTCTATGCTTGTTTTAATAACTCACAACCCTTCCAATGGGCGTCCCTGGTAGCCCAGTGGTAAAGAATCCACCTACAAGTGCATTCGACGCGGGTTTGATCCTTAGGTTGGGAGGATCCCCTGGTAGAGAAAATGGCAACCCACTTGTTGCCTGAATAATCCCATGGACCGAGGAGCCTGGCAGGCTACAGTTTGTGGGGTCACAGAGAGTTGGACATGACTCAGCAACTGGGCACAAGCACAAGACTTCTCATAGAGGAAAACCAGTCTCACGGAGCTATGTTGACACAGAGGGAAGAATTTAAAGCAATTTCTTAACAAAATTCAATAAAATTATATTGCCATTCATAAATTAAGGATAATTCTACCCATTTGATTTCTATAATTTATTTAATTATATTAAACCATCAACTTTGGTCAGTACAAATAAATTCACTGGCATTACTAGGGAGAATGATGTGAGTACTGTGGTGGATGGAATCAGCTGAGAGGAGTCGTTCAGAGGTTTAGAAGGAAGATTTCCAGGTTAGGCTTCTTGGCAGAAAATTTTGACTGGAAGAGGAAGTGTCTAAAAGATACATGGAATCAATGAGGGCATATTTACTTTTTCATTGGAATGCACTTGCTCAAATTTATAGTTCTTTGGAGAAAGGACTCAGTTGTGGATGAGATGGTTTCTTGTCTATCCATGCTAATTTTCACTTTTCCTTAAGTATGCACTTAGTGATTCACTTAACAAATACTTATTGAGCAGCTGCTTTGGCTAAAGCAATATTCTAGGTGCTGGGCATTCAGAGGTAACATGATGTAGATCATGTTCGGTTTCAAAGAGTTCTTTAAAAGTTAACCTGTGATCTGTTTGTTCATCTGAGGAATGAAATTACAAAAAAAAAAGAGCCCCAAGGGACCTTCAGTTTCGTAATGTATTTTCATTAGCAGAATTCAGAAATAGTGAGAGCTTCAGGTGGGCTCCTGCAGACCCAGGTACCAGGCTGGTCCCTGTGGTCCACTTGCTGACCCAGGCACCAGACCTGTGTGCTTGAAGATTCCATTCGATGGCCCTTGCAGAATTTCTGTGTGGACTGACTACTGAAAAGTTTTCCCAGCTGAAGCCAGTCAGTGAAGATAGGAAGAGTTGCCTCTTACTTGAAATGCACAGATGCCAACACAAGACCACAAGGATCATGACTAATCTAGGAAATATGTCATTACCAAAGGGAAAAAAGAAAAAAAAAGTTCCAATAACTGACTCTAAAAAAATGGAGATCTGTAAACGTCCTGACAAAGAATTTAGAACGATCCTCAAAGAAGTATAGTGAAATGTAAGAAAACATGGTCAACCAAATTAGGAAAACAGTGAATGAACAAAATGACATGTCCAGCAAAGCAATAGAAACCATTTAAAAAACTCAAACAGAAATTCTGGAGTTGAGGAATATGTTGATTGAACTGCCAAATTTAATAGAGAACTTCAACAACAGATTCAACCAAGCAAAAGAAAAAAAAATCATTGAACTTGAAGACAGAGTATTTTAAATTATCCAATCAGAGGAACAAAAAGAAAAGGAAAAACTAAACAAAGCTTATCTGAATTATGGGTACCATCAAGAGAAACAACCTACTCATTACTGGAGACCCAGAAAGAGAAGAGAGGAAGAAAGGGACAGACACCTTTTTAAAGAAATAATATCTGAGAAATTCCCAAATGTGGGTGGAAAATTATACATCCTAGTTCCTGAGTTTATAGGTCTCCGAAGAGTTTCAACCCTGAAAGTTCTTCTCTGAGACACATTATAGTAAAATTGTGTAAAATCAAAGGCAGAATTTTTAAAACTGCAAAGAAAAAAAAAGTTGCTCACATACAGTACTCCACGAGGCTGTCAGCAGATTTCTTAGCAGAAACCTTGCAGCCAGGACAGAGTGGGATAAACCTGGAGGCCATTGTGCTCACTGAAATAAGCCAGACAGAGAAGGATACTATGTGGTCTCACTTCTATGTGGAATCTGGGGGGAAAAAATGAAGATGTTGAACTCATAGAAGCAGAAAAGAATAGGGAGGTAGGGAAAATAGGACGATGTTGCTCAGAGGGCACAAGTTTGTGGTTATGGAGGATGAATGCATCTAGAGAGCTTATGTACAGGCATGTTGTCTATACTTAATAATACTGTATTGAACCCTGAAATTATGCTGAGAGTAGAATCCATGAAAGTGAAAGAGGAGAGTGAAAGAGTTGGCTTAAAGCTCAAACATGTACACCCATGGTGGATTCATGTCAATGTATGGCAAAACAAATACAATATTAATATTGTAAAGTTAAAAAATAGAAAATAAACTAATTAAAAAAAAAAAAGAAAGAAAACTAAGATCATGGCATCTGGTCCCATCACGTCATGGGAAAGAGATGGGGAAACACTGGAAACAGTGTCAGACTTTATTTTGGGGGGCTCCAAAATCACTGCAGATGGTGATTGCAGCCATGAAATTAAAAGACACTTACTCCTTGGAAGGAAGGTTATGGCCAACATAGATAGCATATTTAAAAGCAGAGACATTACTTTGCCAACAAAGGTCCATCTAGTCAAGGCTATGGTTTTTCCAGTGGTCATGTATGGATGTGAGAGTTGGACGGTGAAGAAAGCTGAGCGCCGCAGAATTGATGCTTTTGAACTGTGGTGTTGGAGAAGACTCTTGAGAGTCCCTTGGACTGCAAGGAGATCCAATCAATCCATCCTAAAGGAGATCAATTCTGGGTGTTCATTGGAAGGACTGATGTTGAAGCTGAAACTCCAATACTTTGGCCACCTCATGCGAAGAGTTGACTCATTGGGAAAGACCCTAATGCTGGGTAGGATTGGGGGCAGGAGGAGAAGGGGACGACAGAGGATGAGATGGTTGGATGGCATCACCAACTCGATGGACATGAGTTTGGGTGGACTCTGGGAGTTGGTGATGGACAGGGAGGCCTGGCGTGCTGCAATTCATGGGGTCACAAAGAGTCGGACACAACTGAGCGACTGAACTGAACTGAGAATCCACGAGATTTTACATACACAAAAAATGTTAACTAGGTAAGGTAATGATATATTAATTAGCTTGACTCTGGTACTCATTTCACTGTGTATATTTATATGAGATCACCATATTATTTACCTTAAATATGTACAATTTTTATTAAAATTTTTAAAATATTAAGTAATGAATAAAAATGATTATGATAGCTGTTAATAACATTCGGTGATTTGCTATGTGTCAGATGTTGTACACCAAAGGCCTTGTGTGTGTGTGCTTAGTTGCTCAGTCATGTCCGACTCTTTGCGACCCCATGGACTGTAGCCCACGAGGCTCCTCTGTCCATGGGGATTCTCCAGGGGAGAATACTAGAGTGAGTTGCCATGCCCTCCTCCAGGGCATCTTCCCAACCCAGTGATCGAACCTGGGTCTCCCGCATTGCAGGTGAATTGTTTACCATCTGAGCCACCAGGGAAGCCCAATTAAACAAAATCACCACTTTTTATAGGGTCTAGGACACGACTGAAGTGACTTAGCAGCAGCAGCAGTATATAGTATAAAAGCCAAAAGTTAGGCTTTTAACATCTAAATGTGATAGTACTTAATCATGTTTATTTTCATCTTTTCTTCTTTAGAACACTGAACAAGAATTTGCTGTATCATTTCTGCTAGTCATTTGTAGATAAAACATTCCTGTGAGTCTTGCAAGAGATCTTATGAATATTTGTCTCTTAATCATCATTTTCTCTCATAGAGGAGGAAATATTAAATACCCTTCCTCTCTATTTTTAAGTTCTGATGATTGTTAAATCCTATAAGTATTGTGCTTCAGTGTTAATTGAGATGTAGCCTAATAGTTATAAACCTAAAAAGAATCCTTCCTACAAAGAGTTCTTTTTCAAAAGTGCATAATAATTATTTTATCTATTTTAAAATTAAGATATTTAATGTATTTCCTTTTCTCTATCAAGTCACACATATGTTTAGTTGTTCGACTGTGTGTTTTAGAGCTCTCATGAAGTAAAACTCAATTCAATACTACATCAAGTATTATTACAGGCTATGAATCAGGCTCTGTCTTTGATTATGGGACAGCAAACTATAATTTTAGGTGCTCTGTTTTTGACAAGCCAAGAGACAAATTTATCCAAGAAAATCCAAGCTTATCTCCAAGAAAATCCAAGCTTATCTCATTATTGAGGATTTCTCTTCATATAACTTTAGGTAAAACCTATTCCAGAGAACTCAGAGCCAATGCTTATGGGCACTCAAGGTGGGTGAGATGAAGGTGCAAATCACCCTTCTCCTACCTGCTGATTTAGCATGTATTCTTTGCCCATATGTGGGCACAGGTTGAACCTGTCTGGTGATTTTCATTTATACAAGAGATCAGTACCTTTTGATGTGATTTTTGGTGGATTTTTCCCCTCTAATTTAAGTGCTATGATAGTCAAAGGCAGTTTAACAATAGTACTTATGAAACAGTCACACCTATAGTCAACTGGTGTACCATTGTAATAATGGCATGTCTATGACTAATCTCCATAATTGACCAAACAATGTTATAATTCCTTTTTGAAATGCAGAGTAAATGCTAAAATCCAAAAACTACATGATCCAGGTTAGAATATTTAGAGCTAGGACATGATATTAGGAGAACTATATATGAGTCTGGCCAAGTGAGAAATTTCCATAAATTATTATAAATATAGAGATGATCTCATAAGCACTGATGTAAAGAACAAACAAGAATCTAGCAGAGACCTGAGTGGAATACTGTAGTTGTTCCTCCTTACTTATAGAACACCAGTGGCTCTTGTGCCTTAATTACCTCTCTTAGAAACTGGATATCTTCCAGCATGCTCAGAAAAAGGGAGAAAAAGGGCCAGAGAGACTGCCAAATACCAGTCACTTTTGTCATTGATTTAACCTCTGTGTCTTTCCTATCAGACTGTTGCATGGTCTCTCTTTATGTAAAAACCTGACCATTCCTGGAACATCAGCTTGACCCTATAGAGCTGTGATCCTAATATGTTACTTATTTGAGAAATCATTTTTCTAATTCTTGTCAGTATATTAACTTGCATGAGTCTGAATTAATGTTGATGTTCCCCACACTCATTTTCTTTCTTTCACAACAGATGTCAATTCCCTCTGTCCCAGACTTCCCTGGTGGTCCAGTGGTTAAGACTCCCACTTCCAATGCAGGGAGGCATGGGGCTGATCCCTGGTCAGGGAACTAAAATCGTACACACTGCACAGCGTGGACAAAAAATAAATAAATAAAAAATAAAATAAAAAAAATAAATACTAAACTAGTCTTTTCATTTCTAGGGTCTCTTGCAGCTCAAATTTCCCTAAATTGTCATATCTGATGGGTCGTGTACCTCTATTTATTCTTTTTTTAAAAATAATTTGATTGTTGCTGTTGTTCAGTCACTAAGTCATGTCTGACTTTTTGCAACCCCATGGACTGCAGCAAGCCAGGCTTCCCTGTCCTTCACCATCTCTCAGAGCTTGCTCAAACTCATGTCCATCGAGTCAGTGATACCATCCAACCATCTCATCCTCTGTCCTCCACTTCTCCTGCCCTCAATCTTTCCCAGCATCAGGGTCATTTGAATTGAGTCAGCTCTTCACATCAGGTAGCCAAAGTATTGGAGCTTCAACTTTAGCAATTTTATTATTTTTTTAATTGGAAGATTTTCCATTTATTCTTTTTTTTCCCCCCATTTATTCTTACTTTTTCACTGGTAGCAAAGTTTTCCCTGTGTAGTGCTTCTCCACTGCTTAACAAATTAATTATAATATATTAGTTTGGTATTTCATTTCCTCACAGTATGAATCCAGCCCACTTGCCCAATATTCACTCTCTCTGCCTTACATGAATCTGCTGTCTGGCAAACTTGGCTCCATCCATTTCTCTTTCTCTTCTATTGTTCATGGTGTTGCCTCCACTTGAAATTCTGTTTTTCCATTTTGACCTGTCCTGAATCCCATCCATCCATCCAAGTCCAACTCATGTACCATATTCTTATGGAGCCTTCTTCTTCCCCATGTGTGTGTATTTAAGTATCTTTCTATAAGTTTTTAACTTATCTATCATTTTCTGCACTATATACTAGATACCTCTGTATTTGTCCTTGCTGTTAGATTGTATGAGATACTTTCCCAAGATTCGTTTCATTTTAGTTATTTAATTTGGATATATTTATACTACATTTATTGTAACATGACATCAGCTCTTTCCTTGGTATTTTATTCTCTAGGGACTAAATAGAAAATATTATCATACTACATTAATTTTGTATAGCAGGGTTCATTTACAAAGTTGCAACAACAAAACCTGATGTGCGCCTGCATGAAAGGAAACTTACTGTTCATCCTATGTAAAGTAGCAGGAGTGTTTTCAAAACCGTCTTAATAAGATTTGCTTATTGAGACGAAGAGCCATGACTTCATTCTTACTAACCTCAAAAGCATATTAAACTACAGTCAGTTTTGGCATTAATCCAGTTTTACCATTAACTCTCTCATAAATTTTGATTAAGGCGTATTGCCAGACATTTGTAATTAAGGGAAGTGCATTAGAAATGTATTTCATGTGGGAATTTATTTGTCATGTTCTGAAAAATACTCAAGTTCTATGAATACCTGTAAACCTTAGGGATGGTAAAATTCATGGCTGAACAACCATTTTTCTGAACAGAGAGTACCCAAAATTAGTTACAGGCTCAGGTCTAAATTTTTATTTTAAGAAATAATTGATTGAATTAAAATATTTCTTGGCTGTGTAAATTTCATAGGAGTCAGGAAGAAGCTGTATTTCATGGTTACCTTCTCTTGATGTCATCAGCCCATAGATATATTTTATAATAATTTGTCACTTTCTGTAATTATGGATTAATAAATATTAACTACTCACACAAGTCTGGATCAATAAATATATTTAGCTCTGAATTTGTCATAAGCTTTTATCTTCTAAAAGTATTTTGAAGAGTGCGGTTATATCGTGAGATGCTTTATCTATTTTCATTTTGCTCTATAGCATTTGGCTTCCTTGGTGGCTCAGACAGTAAAGAATCCACCTGCAAAGCAGGAGACCTGGGTTCTATCCCTGGGTTGGGAAGATCCCCTGGAGGAGGGCATGGCAACCCACTCCAGTATTCTTGCCTGGGAAATCCCATGGACAGAGGAGCCTGGAGGGCTCTAGTCCATGGGGTCCCAAAGAATCGAATAGGACTGAGTGACTAAGCACAGCACTATAGCATTTAGAAAAAGTGAGATTCTCTCAGAATAAAGTTTTACTTGATGTGGGCATTTATATATTTTAAAACTATAAAATGTTTTATTCTGTTTTTCTATTGGCTTGCTTCATCAAATATGTGGGGTTTTTTCTTTAAACATTTTGTCCCAGTGAAAATTTGTAGATTTCTGCCACGTCAGTTCAAGTGACTATAGCAGGATTAGATCTACGTGATCCTGCTCTTAACTGGCTGAATCAGTGACAACTTTTTATGTTTATTTTTTTTAAGGACTGTCTCTTTTAGAAAGTAGGGAGAGTGCTCAGTGTGGCCAGCTGTGTATCACTTTTCTAGAGTGAGTTTTCCACTTAGTGTATTAAAATAGTTGTGACCATATTGCATCCTGGTGACAAAAAAGAACCAGTATATCTTTGAAGAGAGTTTTACTTCTCATCTGAACATAACTTAGTGGCTGAAAGAATCCAGCTAAGTAATCTGTTTAAAATTAGCATTTGGAGAATTATTTTCATAATCTGTCACTTGCATAATAAATGAAAACCAGATCATATTTTTCAACAGTCATGAGAAAATATCTTTCTTTGACTTTTATAATAATATTAATTACTGCATCAGTGAGCACTTATTCTGTGCTATGTGCCCTCCTAAGTATTTTATTTGCATTAACTCACTTCATTTTCTTGGCTGCCTCATGAAGTGTTATTAATATAAACTACTGAAATCCCCAAATGACAAAAGAGGAAACTGAGGTATACACAAATTAAATATCTCTCTAAGGCCATGCAATAAATAATGGAGGTGATGGTAGCTTTAATTGTTTTCTTCTGAATGGAAAACTTTTTTTTTTGCAGTTCCACTGATGCTAGCATTCGGCACTTTGTTAATTCATTTGTCTTCAAAAGGAAATCAGTAAAACTTGCACGTCTTCATGCTTTTTAATTTTTCTAACAATAAATGATCATTTATTCTTTGGATCCTTACAGGGCATTCTACTTGGACAAGTCAAATTCACCACCAAACTCTACATCTAAAGCTGCCTACGTAGATAAGGTAAAAATAGAAGACTGCATTGACCCTATATTTTACCATTTACCTCTTATTTAATTTTGTTGGTGTTGTTCTTGAGCACGGTGTCAGTATAAAATTTGTGATCTCCAATTCTGTTACTTCCATAATAAAATATTTTAGACTCTAGGTTATAATGACTGCTAATTATAGCCCATCTAAAACGATTTCTTTCTATTAAACATGTTGAACTTTATGTTTATCATTTTTTTTTTTTCCTGCAGCTCATGAGGCCTCTCAATGTTCTGGATGAACTTTATCGACTGGTGGCCTCATTTATCAGATCCAAGCGCACGGCTGCCTGTGTGAACACGGCTTGCAGCGCCTCCGGAGTCGGGCTGCTGTCGGTGTCCTCGGAGCTGTGCAGCAGGCTGGGGGCCTGCCACGTCATCATGTGCAACAGCGGCGTGCATCGGTACGTGACTCCCACCTTGCTGCATCTTTGCCTGCATCTTCACTATACCTCGTTATGTTTGGACTTTCTTGTTTATTACATTTAGCTCTGTGAAATTATAGCTGGAAACATTCGAGGGGCTCGGATATATTTGGAATAAGACTTCAGAGATTCGTTAATTCTTGCAGAGTAATTTCTGGCTTTAGTTCTATTTTCAGTGACTGTTTATTCATACAAAATGAATGCAATCCCACATTTATATCACTGTGGCCTAGAAGCTTATCATCCTTTATATATCTTCAGATTTATACTTTAGGTACAAAATTGTGCATCTGTTTTATGCACTCTAGGAACTTCCTTGGTAGGAGCTGGTGACTAGAATATTTTCTAGAAAAAAGGTCTTTTACCTTTTCTTCAGTGATTTGGATCCTTGTTACTCAATTGTTGTCAGTTAGATGTTCTCTTGAGGTTACCACTGTCTTCCTACTTCTGGCAAAATCACAGTCCAAAAGCCCACAGGTTATGCTCTTCCTGAAATTGTAAGGAGGAGTTTTAGATGGGTTCTATTCAGGTGGTTTATCTTACGCATCAGTGCTCTGTTTGGGAAAGCCAGTAGGTACCTAAATTCCTACAGCTCTATCAGATGCAAATATAAGTGGAGAACCCCAAGTCAGATCCTTCTTCATAATCACTTACTCCTCTTCTGTCACATCTCAGTTTTCACAGAGAAATGAAACCACATAAGTGAAAACAATAGAACAGGATTCAGTCCTCATTGTAATCTGGTAGGCCGAGAGTCTTCTGTCACCAGTCCTAGTCTGTTCTTAGTATGAGGCCAGTTAGATTTTGAGAGAATAGTAGTTGTTGTTTATTCAGACTTACTTGGTACTTCATCCATGAAAGGACTGCAGCTGGTGCTGTTGGCTGGGTAATATCATAAATTGATGCTGCTCATGTTAGAGACATGAGGCATGAACAACAAACAACATAAAATAATAGTAAATAATAATATGACAAAATAAGAAAACAAAACCATAATAAAAATAACAAATTACTTATACTACAAGAAAAAAATAAATGACCTAGGAGAGTTACAGCTAAAAAAATAAGAATCAGAAGCAAAATATATCTTGGAGATGGTTGGAACTTTCCCTGGAGAAGGTAGTGTTTGAACTGGGTTTTGATGGGTAGAGGTTTTGAAGAGGTAGAAAGAAAAAGATGATTCAAGTCAGCAGATTTTCATCTGTGAAATTCCATTTGACTTTATATGCCTGAATTATGGATTTCAAGTCCTATACAGCATGTCCTTGCTTATGAAGTGTGGCAAGACTTTGTTTCTCTAAAAGGAGCAATTACACTTGTGTGAGTGACACAATATATAGAATTGTTCCCTTTATTTTAATTTCTGAGTACTTTGTGTTCTATTGCAAGCTTACTCATGCTCACACTCAGTCACTCAGTTGTGTCCGACTCTTTGCAGCCCTTTGAACTGTAGCCTGCCAGACTTCTCTGTCCTGGGATTCTCCAGGCAACACTACTGGAGTGGGTTGCCATTTCCTCTTTCTGGGGATCTTCCCGACCCAGGGATCGAACCCACCTCTCCTGCATCTGCCGGCAGATTCTTTACTACTGAACCAGCTGGGAAGCATTGCAAGCTTACTAAGAGCTTAAGTGAAATATCTGCAACTAAATGAGTTCAGCAGAGAAATGCTCTCTCTGATCAGTCATGTTCAATCTTTCTGTTCTCATTCATTCATCCATTTATTTACTTTCCATTCACTCAGTTAATATACATTGAGCACTAATTATGTGCCAGCACTGTTCTAGTTGCTGGTATCAAGCACTGAAAAAAAAACAAAAAGCAAAAACCTCCCTACTGTTATATAATGTAAATCATGTGGGGGTGAAACAGATGATAAAGTAAATAAATAAATGGGTAACATGGTAGATGGAATAAATACAGAAAAGAACAGAAGTCAGAGAGGTGACAAGGGACAAGATGGGATGAAGGGATTTCATCTTCCAAGGAGGAAGTTCTGTTGGGTTAGAGACCTGTGTGAAATGTAAGAGTGAGTCATGCAGATATCTTAGAGAAAGTGTATTCAATTGTAGGGAGCAGAGTGCAAATGTGGGAGTCCGAGTAGGAGCCAGCATGATGTGTTCAAGGAACATAGAGGCCACTGTGGCCTTGACACTCAGTATGTCATCACCTTGATTAATGTTCTTACCCTGCACTGGTGTAAGATCATAGTTATCTGAGGACTGTGACAACCAAGGGGCATGCCAGGCTTCAAGCTACAAGCATTTTCTCCTATCTCCACATGAATTTGCTGAAAGTTAATGCCTTTAAGTTTGCCATTTAATACAGTTCCCTGGTGGTTCAGTGGTTAGGACTCTGTGCATCCATTGCAGGGGGCCTGGGTTCGTTCCCTGGTTGGGGAACTAAGATTGTTCAAGCCTCATGGTATGGCCAAAAAAACTTTTTTTAAAACTGCCAGAGTTTTTTAAACTCTAGAATTTTTTAATCCTAGAACCATGACAAAGTTGTCCAAGTTGCTCTCTCATATGTTCCATGAGCAGTTTTAGAGTTTGACGATTGATGAGTAGGAGAAATAGATCTGTGTTCCACAACCATTTTTTAATTGCTGTATTCATTGGTGGATGTGTTGGAATCACAAGTAACATTGAAATTTCAAAGTATTTTGGCTTTCTCCATTTCTGCAGTTCAAAATAAATATAGCTTTAGTTAATTCATTTCAGAGAGATTTACTGAGATGTAAGCAAAAATGCCCCATCACAGATGCTGAAATTAAGGTTATGCAGAATAATATAGGCATTTAGCAATATCTTTAATCTTTCAGGTTATGCTTAGATAAATCTATGCTTAGATTTTTCATAGTGATAAAATGCGTACTGATTTATATTAGAATCAGAAATCTTGCATAACACTATTACTAAAATAGTTCTTCAGTAATTATAATTCAGAAAGCTAGGAAGGAACCCAAGTAGATCCATACCTACCCTAATTATTGAACACGGAGGTTTACCTTGAAGTTCTGACAAAGGGGAGAAATTCAAAAAATGAGTTAGAATAAATAGTACACAGACTATTTTTAGCATTTACTTTTAAAATTAAAATGGGAAGTGGTTAACAACATAGCATCCACATTAGATAATCAGTTTCCTGCCTTTTCTGATTTTATTCACCAAGAAAAAGGAATCTAAAATATTTTAAAGTATTGAGTTATACAGCCTGTGTTTGATATTAAAGAGAAGAATGTGATTTTTCAGAATGAAAGGGCAGTTTTAATTAGCATTCATATCTAGATGTTTTAACGCCAACCTGAATTAGATGGTAGGGTGGCATACTACAGAGAATGAAAGCTTGTTTTTGTTGCTGTTTAGTCACTAAGTTGTGTCCAACTCTCTTCAAACGCATGGACTGTAGCCCACCAGGCTCCTCTGTCCTTGGGGTTTCCCGGGCAAGAATACTGGAGTGGGTTTTCATTTCCTTCTCCAGGGGATCTTCCCAACCCAGAAATTAAACTGAGTCTCCTCCTTGGAAGGTGGATTTTTTACCACTGAGCCACCAGGGAAGCCCTAATGCAAGATTAGGAGGAATAGAATTCAGGATGAATTATTAAAATCTTTTCATAGTGTTTGGCCCACCTTTGTTTTTATTAACTGCTCTTTCCCAGGGCAGTCCTTTGTGTGCATTACAATTCTACTGATGAACTTCCCTGCCCACACTCCTCAATCATTCACTTGTGTTAAATACCTCCATTGCTACTGAATATTGAAAGAAGAAGATTGTCTTTTATTGAGATCAGGCTTTTTTCTTTTGCCTTTTAAACTGTGTCTGTGATATTAAAAGCTAGTTTGATAAATGGAAATTTTCCAAAGTTTCCATTTCATTTTCATCTCTTACACCTTCTATCAAACAACATATCTCTGAACATAGTTTTATTAGTACCTATAGTTTTATAAGGGCTTCCCTGGTGGCTCAGTGGTAAAGAATCCACCTGCCAGTGCAGGAGATGTAGGTTCAATCCCTGGTTCAGGAAGATCCTCTGGAAAAGGAAATGGCAACCCACCCAAGTTTTCTTGCTTGAGAAATTCCATGGACAGCGGAGCCTGGCAGGCTACAGGCCATGGGATTGCAAAGAGACTGACCATAACCGAGCAACTAATACTTTACTCCCCTATTGCTATGTTGCCCCTCCCCGCTTCCCTCTTTCCACTGGTAACCAATAATTTGTTTTCTCTGTCTGTGAGTCTGCTTTAAAGCTCTCTTTTGAACCATGCAGTTGTTTGCTGCAGCCCTTCCAAAAGCGTGCCAGAGGGTTTCTAAATTTCTATATTACTTCCTTCTTCCGAATCCTTCCATTCATTGTGTTATTTCATCTTGTTTTGCTTCTTTCTCCCCACCACTGCTTAATAGCCAACTGTTTTCCTTTAATCATTATATTGACAAATCAGCATATTGAAAAAGTTACAAAACCCAAGCCTGAGCCTTTAGTTCAGTTCAGTCGCTCAGTTGTGTCCGACTCGTTGCAACACCATGAATCGCAGAACGCCAGGCCTCCCTGTCCATCACCAACTCCTGGAGTCTACCCAAACCCATGTCCATCGAGTTGGTGATGCCATCCAACCATCTCATCCTCTGTTGTCCCCTTTTCCTCCTGCCCCCAATCCTACCCAGCATTAGGGTCTTTTCCAATGAGTCAACTCTTCCCATGAGGTGGCCAAAGTATTGGAGTTTCAGCTTCAACATCAGTCCTTCCAATGAACACCCAGGACTGATCTCCTTTAGGATGGACTGGTTGGATCTCCTTGCAGTCCAAGGGACTCTCAAGAGTCTTCTCCAACACCACAGTTCAAAAGCATCAATTCTTCGGCGCTCAGCTTTCTTTATGGTCCAACTCTCACATCCATACATGACTACTGGAAAAACCATAGCTTTGACTAGACAGACCTTTGCTGACAAAGCAATGTCTCTGCTTTTTAATATGCTTTCTAAGTTGGTCATAACTTTCCTTCCAAGGAGTAAGCGTCTTTTAATTTCATGGCTGCAGTCACCATCTGCAGTGATTTTGGAGCCCCAAAAAATAAAGTCAGCCACTGTTTCCACTGTTTCCCCATCTATTTCCCACGAAGTGATGGGACCAGATGCCATGATCTTAGTTTTCTGAACGTTGAGCTTTAAGCCAACTTTTTCACTCTCCTCTTTCACTTTCATCAAGAGGCTCTTTAGTTCTTCTTCACTCTCTGCCATAAGGGTGGTGTCATCTACATATCTGAGGTGATTGATATTTCTCCCGACAATCTTGATTCCAGCTTGTGTTTCTTCCAGCCCAGCGTTTTCTCATGATGTACTCTGCATATAAGTTAAATAAGCAGGGTGACAATATACAGCCTTGACGTACTCCTTTTCCTATTTGGAACCAGTCTGTTGTTCCATGTCCAGTTCTAACTGTTGCTTCCTGACCTGCATACAGGTTTCGCAAGAGACAGGTCAGATGGTCTGGTATTCCCATCTCTTTCAGAATTTTCCACAGTTTATTGTGATCCACACAGTCAAAGGCTTTGGCATAGTCACTAAAGCAGAAGTAGATGTTTTTCTGGAGCTCTCTTTGTTTTTCGATGATCCAGCGGATGTTGACAATTTGATCTCTGGTTCCTCTGCCTTTTCTAAAACCAGCTTGAACATCTGGAAGTTCACGGTTCACGTATTGCTGAAGCCTGGCTTGGAGAATTTTGAGCATTACTTTACTAGCGTGTGAGATGAGTGCAATTGTGTGGTAGTTTGAGCATTCTTTGGCATTGCCTTTCTTTGGGATTGGAATGAAAACTGACCTTTTCCAGTCCTGTGGCCACTGCTGAGTTTTCCAGATTTGCTGGCATATCAAGTGCAGTACTTTCACAGCATCACCTTTGAGGATTTGAAATAGCTCAACTGGAATTCCATCACCTCCACTAGCTTTGTTCGTAGTGATGCTTTCTAAGGCCCACTTGACTTCACATTCCAGGATGTCTGGCTCTAGGTGAGTGATCACACCATTGTGATTATCTGGGTTGTGAAGATCTTTTTTGTCCAGTTCTTCTGTGTATTCTTGCCACCTCTTCTTAATATCTTCTGCTTCTGTTAGGTCCATACCATTTCTGTCCTTTATTGAGCCCATCTTTGCATGAAATGTTCCCTTGGTATCTCTAATTTTCTTGAAGAGATCTCTAGTCTGTCCCATTCTGTTGTTTTCCTCTATTTCTTTGCATTGATCGCTGAGGAAGTCTTTCTTATCTCTCCTTGCTATTCTTTGGAACTCTGCATTCAAATGGGAATATCTTTCCTTTTCTCCTTTGCTTTTCGCTTCTCTTCTTTTCCCAGCTATTTGTAAGGCCTCCTCAGACAGCCATTTTGCTTTTTTGCATTTCTTTTCCATGGGGATGGTCTTGATCCCTGTCTCCTGTACAATTGCACGAACCTGTGTCCATAGTTCATCAGGCACTCTGTCTATCAGATCTAGTCCCTTAAATCTATTTGTCACTTAAGCCTGAGCCTTACCCCCTCCAAAAACAAAGATTCCATGTCCCTCCCACGATATTTGTTTCTGCTTCCTTCCCCAGTGGAAACAAGTAGGTGGACATTTCCAGAGGCTCCCTGAAAGGTTAGGTCAAGGAGATTTCTAGTGAGGGCAGGGACTCTAGAATCACAGCATTTCCCTCTGAGGACTCATTCCAGGGAGTTTTTGTCCACATCCTCTTTTAATCTATTCATGACAGATTTTCAGTGGTGTAGGAATTCTGGAGTGATCCTGCAGGAAGCTGGGTCATTTGAGCCCAGGCCTCATGTCTGACCCACCTGTGATGTCTGAGCACCAAAGCCTTGGAGATCTGTACATGTAAATTACCTTTATCTTCAAGCTTTGTTGTGAAGATGAATCTCTTCCAGTAAACAAGGCCCATCATTAGCTAATATACTTGGTGTTCAGTCACCAGTGGGGGATGTGAACAGCAGCATCAGAAGGGGCTGGCTCACTGTGTCACGGGTTCACCAGCACCTGCAGTGCTGGCACCGTAGCCACCTTGTTTTGAATCCCACACAGGTGCGAGGAGGAAACAGTCTGTGGCAAGGCCTGTTCTCATTATTAAAAAGCATGATGATAATGAGCCAGCTGATTGCCATTTATGTATTTCAGTGTTGGACTGCTTTTTCTTTTATACATTCTAGAAACTCATTTTAGCATATATAAAGCTTTAGGAACTAAAAAACTATATATATGAAATTTCTAACTTAAAAGGAGTATATTTCCAAGGTGCATTTCTTAGTTGGTTATTTAGAAACTGAGACATATTTTCACATTGGATAGTATTGCAGAGGGTGGTTGAATTCTTACTCATCTGTCTTCCAGCAGAAATGTACAAAACCCATCATGTGACCATAAAATAAAACCCAAAATATGACTCTCAGCATTTGTCAGAAAAATGAAATCCAGGAATTAAAAACAACTTAAGAGAAATGTGTATTACTAGTTTGGTTAATGAAACAGTTATTTAAAATGAAAATAAACAGTGTAGTGATTCTTAATTCATATAAACAATTTTTTAAATTCTTTTTTAAGGGAACTATCAATTAACAATTTTAAAAACCACTTTTGTTTGACTTTAAAGAACTCTTTCTTAGCAATATTTTATTCTGTCATCACCATGACATCAAAGGACAAATTGACAAATAGGCCCAGGGTAAGGAATGCAGACTCTTATAAAAGTGGAGCACTCAAGGTAACCTGGCATAGGTGATCAGAGTCCTAACAGAGAAGATGATGAAGCTGCAACAAAAAGCATCAAACACAAGGAGTAGATTTACTCTGGGGATTTCTGTATGTAGGTTAGATTCTAGGTATGGGAGGGAAAAAGTAAATGATTGCTATAAGCGAATGTAGTTTTAAAATTGTGTCCACTTATTTTTTGTCCAAAAATGACTTGGAAGTTTCAGTAATGAGATTAGTGGAAATACTTGAATTTTAAATCTCCAGAAAGATGGCTGCCTAGAACAGAAGAAACTGGTAACTCATGATGCCAGGACCCTATACATTCCCAATAAGAAGTCCTAAAATTATGCTCTTATAGTCAGGAATCTAAAATATGTTAGTATAAAACACTTATTTTGTATAAGGTTAGTAGTAGCAATGAGTGATAGTAGCAGTGAGTAGTGATATTTAAAATTATCATTAGATATGGCTGCAGTTTTGATTATTCTTCTTTAACAGTTAGAATTTGATTATGGTCAATGCAAATTTTCCCATTTGTTTGATATCTAGTAAAATCATTAATGAATGAAACAAAAAAAAGTGAAAATATAAAATTGTGTACCAATCTTTAGAAGGGAAAAAATAAAATGCTACAATAACAGGGCTCTGGGGGAAAGACAAAATGTATCTCACTTATGCTATAAGTATACATCTTAGTTACTCTGACAAACTTAAAGGAGCAGAAAATAGAATTATGGGGAGGAAGGGAAAAATGGGGAGACATTGGTCAAGGGGTACAAAGTTTCAGTTACACAAGATGAATAATTCTGGAGATCTGACATAACAACGTGAATATACTTAATATTGTATTATATTCTTGACATTTGCTAGGATCTTAAGTGCTTTCACCACCAAAAGAGGAAAGGAAGAAAACAACAACAACAACAAAGACTATGGTAACAATGTGAGGTGATCAGTGCTTTAATTAGCTTAATTGTGAAGAATATCTTACAATGTATATGTATATCAAATCACCAAGTTGTATACTTTAAATTTATATGAGATTTGTTAATTAAAGCTAGGGGAGAAGAAAGAAAAGTAAACCCAGATCTTCAAATTAAACTAAGTTGTAAAGTAGGCAAATAAAACTCCACAGTTTATGCTAATTTAAGCAACCAGATGAGTAAATTTATTCCCTTAGAATTATAGGAAGAAATCAAATATCTCAAATACAATAGAAGTTTTATTCTTTTACCTTTTTCCATTATCTCTTACTAGAGTTCTTCACCCCAAAGAGGTTACCAGATTTGCATATATGTTTTTTTTCCTGAACTTTTCTTTGCAGTTGATAGAAATCTTAATAAATTAGAACTTTAAATTATTCTGTTTAAAAATGTTCATCACTTTCATTAGATTACTGTGAAAGAAGAATAAAACAGTAATTATGAGTCACTTCTTACTGTAGTGGTTTCTAACTCAGACTGCCAGTAATCATGTGTTGTTGGCCAGGCAAGCTTTAATGTCAACACTTACAAAGGCAGAGCTTATACCTTATTACCTTCTATCATTAAAACTGGAAAATTCTAGATACATTCAACATATCTTGAGAAAATAATCTAAATACATAATTATAAGTGATATTTCATCGGATTTTGCCAAACCCAGTTTTTCTATTTAACTAGTAAAATTTAAGTATTTACATTTCTGAAACTGAGTTATTTGATCGTGACAAGTATAGAATCAACTTTAAATTACAGTATTAAACAGGGCATGATTCTGCAGATTTTATTTGAAAGAAACTGAAGCTATTGTTTTCCCTAAACCTGCAAAATTATATAAAAAGCAAAGTTCCAGTCATTCTCTAAGATGTATTCCTGAGGACTTCATGGCTAGTGGTTTTATAAGTGCTCTAATAACTGTCATAAGCCGAATTTTCTATCCTCCAGAGAAGGGAAGATGTATGGGTGTCTCACCAATATAAATGTTTCATTGGCCAGCACTTTCAGAATTGCCTCTTTTTCTGTGTGACCTGGAGCAGGAGAGCAGGTGATGTGGAGGCAGCTGATGGGAGGAAGCAGCCATTTCTGCCTCTATGATGTTAATTTCAAGTGGGCACTAGGTCACCTAATCCTCTGGAGGAATACCCGAGAAGTGAGATTTCAATCCTTTTAAGCAGGAAGGATATAATGTAACACCTGTTACAGGTTTTAAAGCATGGATAGTGTTTACCAGGTGACAGAAATGAAGGAAGACATTTCTCTGTAAAGGAATGGTATGAAAATATAATACTGAGGGTGTGAAATAGCATAGGAAGGGTCTGAAGGTCACAGTAAAGAGTTTGCTATTTCTGGACACTGAAATGAGGAGGAAGCTGTCCTGGGAGATGAAAGGAGCAAGAAAGACAAGAATTGGAGCATGGAACGCCCTGCCTACTGAGTTGGGGACTCCCTCCCAAGGCTCTAGGAAGCCAGTGAAGGACTTTTAGCAAAAGAATAACATGATTAGATACTTGAAAAATATTTTTAAAATGAAGATCAGTACCACGGTCTACAGTGGGACAAGGAGGGAGGCAGGGAGACGGCTAGGATTTTACAGGACTTCAGTCCCATGATGAGGGCCAAAACTAAGGCCTGGGCACAGAGCTGGAAGGGAAAAAACATGTGAGAAGTAAGGAACGGCAGTACCCAGAACTGGGTAACTGGTGAGGAGTGGAGAACGGCGGAGAGAGATGCTGGCTATTCCAGTGTAGACTTAAAAAAATGCTCGACATGGGAGTTGCAAATTAAGTTTTATCTGGGGAAAAATGAGGACTGCAGCCTGGGAGACAGTACCTCAGATAGCTCTGAGAAACTGCTCTACAGAAGCTGTGGGGGAGGCTGGTATATATAAGGTTTTGGTGAAGGGGGAATATATGCAACCAAGCACATATTTTTCCAGAAGGTTTCTGCTAGTCATGAAGAACAGTCATCACCATGAAGGATTTCAGTGCTTTTCTAGATATAAGGAGATACACGAATTGGGCTCATAAAATCAGCTTCTGAAAATATCTAACTATCTGAAGACCTGTCCTGCCAGTCTTTCCTCTCAAGCACAGAGTGTCTCATTTCTGCTCTCCACCCTGAACTCCTTTCAAGGAGATGTTGAAAGTCAGCAGCTGCATTAGCACATGATTTAATCCTTGTAGAGGTAGATGGCAAGTACCCATGGCAAGTGCCAAGTTGCAGTTAACATCAGCGTGGAAAGACGGAGGGGAGGGAGGCTGCTGTGGTGGGGGTGGGGAGGATATGCATTTGTCAGAGAGGATTGTGGAGACAGATGTTGCATTAATCTGTAACATGTTGAGTTTTAGATGTCCCTGGTATGTGTGTGCGCTTAATCATGTCTGACTGTTTGTGACCCCAGGGACTGTAGTCTGCCGGGCTCCAGTCTGTCCATGGGATTTTCCAAGCAAGAATACTGGCATGGGTTGCCATTTCCTCCTCCAGGGGATCTTCCCAACCCAGGAATTAAACTCATGTCTCTTGAGTCTCCTGCATTGGCAGGCAAATTCTTTACCACTGTGCTACCTGGGAAGCCATACCTATATAGGGATGTCCTTTGATGGATTCATACTCAGCAAGGACTAAAGTTGTATATGAGTACAAGTGGGTATAATAACAATAAATAATCAAGTATATATATAATCTCAAAGGGTAATGGAAAAACACTACTAAGAATTTTCTGGGAACATGCTTCAGGTGTTAGGAGCAGGGAAGAGGTATTCCAGGAACAGGCACAGAAGTGTAATAACAGAATACTCAGCTGCCAACTGTGGAAGGCGAGAAAAGATCACCAGGGACTGTGCAAAAGCATTAAGATTCCTTGATTCTCTACCACCAGTCCCCTGTACACCCAAGAGCCTCAGAATAAAGCACTGTAGAATCTATGAGAAAGGAATGAAAAATACTCAAAGTTCTGCTTAGTAATCTTGCATAAACAGGTCAAAGAGAAAACAATTATCCTGTCAAAGGATGGGAGTGACAGATGAAAATCACATACTGGACACTCCTTAAGTGTAGGTGTCATCAAAAAACCTACAAGAATTGAGGACAAAAGTCTGATAGTCAAAACAGATGGACTAGAGAGGGAGTGTTGAGGACCTTTGGGTAGCCTTTGGGTAGCCAGGATTAGGGTCCCCACCTATTCAGTTAAATTCCAAAAATAAAACCAAAACAGAAGTGAAATTGACTGGAGAAAGGGTCCCAGGCTGGATCATTTTAAATGCAGAGAAGCAGGTTCAAACCTGGTGGCTGTGGTCATGAAGGTCCTACCTTACCCACAGATGCTTCATATTCATGTACATTTTCAGCCTAGCAAACACCTCCTTCTGTGGCCAAGTGCTCAGTTACCCGTCCCCCAAAGGTCCATAATTGCCTCTGCTCTCACTACAGCAATGAACCATGTCAGAGAAGAACATGCCTTAATGTGCTTGATGAGAAGGGAATGAGGGCTGTGGAATGTGTTTGTCTGGCAGTTGATTTTGAAGCCTACGTTTAAGGATAGACACTGAGAACTTTCTGAGAATGTACTGAAAGTTGCAATAGAAAAGTCCTATTATCTTTAATGGGAATTTCATGGCTAATTCTCTGTGCCGTACTGAAAATGTGCCCCTTAAACATGATTGCTTTTTTGCCTTAAGATATATGGAGTGAGCCAGAGTATTCAATTTGGCTCTACTGCTGCCAGGATCTCTTTCCAGCTGTTGCCTGCTGCTTCTCCATTCTGTTCAGTGGTTTTCTATGGTGCCACTCTCCGTCTGCCATCTCTCTGCTTTCTTTTCAAATATTCATTAACCCCTTGTCTTTCAGCTCTCAGACTGTGAACCATAGGAGTTGGTACAGAAGATTTCATCAGCACTGTCTATTTGACAAGAGTCAAACAATAATGTTAAATGGGCTTCCCAGGTGGTGCTAGTGGTAAAGAAACTGCCTGCCAATGCAGTAGACGTAAGAGATGCGGGTTGGATTCCTGGGTGGGAAGGACTCCCTGGAGAAGGGCATGTAACCCACTTCAGTATTCTTGCCTGGAGTATCCCATGGACAGGGAAGCCTGGCAGGCTACAGTCCATGGGATCGCCTGTGAGTCGTACACGACTGAGCACATGCACACACATGTGTCTGTAAGTGTATTATTTATTTTTTGAAACAAATAGCTGTTTGCCTGTTTTTCACATTTAAAAATATTTACTTCTTTTATTAAGAAAAGTGCCTCCTCTGTTATAAGGGAAAAAGGACAGAGGTGTTGGGTTTTTGAAATCCCTACTGACTGGTGGCAGTTTTCTTAAGCTTTTCATTTGTCAGAAACACATTGCTCAGGGTGACCAAGGTGGGAAGGATCAATAGATCTGCAGTGGGCTTTCCATATTAATTTTGCAGACACTCTGTGTACGTTGAACCATACCAGTCACTTCAGGATTGATTCCTATATAACACACTGCCTTAACCCTCTGATGGATAGTTCTTCCTCAGTGTGAAGTATAATAAAAAGAAGCAGGGAGAATAACACCCTGAAAGATTAAACAATTAGTTTCTTTAATCAGATGCTTCCTTCTGGTTGTCGATAGACTTTTCTCAGTGGTACCCTGTGCTCAGTAGTTACAAGTAATTAGAAGCCAGAATAAATGAGATTCCTGCAGGAATGAACATACCTTACACAGAATAGTACATTCATATAGAAAAATACAAATCTATAGTGGAGAAGGAACATGATCTTCTTTCAGTTTATTTTTACTACTTGATTGATTTACAGTCAATATAATTGTTCAGCAATCTGTGAATCTAGTCCCTTCTTAATCATGAATACATTTCAGTACAAGGAGGTCCACATTCATGGTGAAGTGGTTTGGGCTGGCTGCATTAGTCTCTGCCTGAACGATGCACTGAGCATATAAATGCTGAGACCAAGATTGGGACTGTTGAATTATGCATCTGGGGAACTGAGAGTCTCTAAATGCAGTGATCCTTGTGATGTGATTTTTGTATAATGGACGCAGTCCTAGATTTTGAATCAGAAAACTGGTTTTGAATCCTGTTACTTGCTGTGTGACCATGATTATATCACCTGGTCTCTTAGAGACTTAGTGGTGTAATGGAAATAATAATTTCTTTTTGAAAGAGATGACATGAGAATTAAGTGAGCAATATACATGAAAACATCTAGAAGGATCTGGCAATAGTGTACACTCAATTGTTTCTGTCTTAATCTCTGTTTCTTATAGCGAATCCATCTTCTCATTGCAGAAATAGAAATATGAAATGTAATTGACTAGATCATTTTGTTGTTATTGTTCTGTTGCTAAGTCGTGTCTGACTCTGAGACCTCATGGGCTGCAGCACACCAGGCTTCTCTGTCCTCCACTATCTCCTGGAGTTTACTCAAATTCATGTCCATTGAGTTGGTGATGCTATCTAACCATCTCATCCTCTGCTGACCCATTCCCCTTTTGCCTTCAATCTTTCCCAGCATTAGGATCTTTTCAGTGAGTCGGCTCTTCACATAAGGTGGACAAAGTATTGGAGTTTCAACTTCAGCATCAGTCCTTCCAGTGAATATTCAGGGTTGATTTCCTTTAGGGTTGACCGGTTTGATATCTTTGCTGTCCAAGGGACTCTCAAGTTTTCTCCAGCACCATAGTTAGAAAGCAGACTAGATCATACCTACTAAAGTAGGGGAAACCTTGTATCTAAAACAAAATCAGTGGTTGCTAAGGGAGTAGGTATTAAATATTCTCACTACAAAAAAAAACAAGTAATTAATGTGATATGATGGAGGCGTTAGTTAACTCTACAGTGGTAATCATTTTACACCATATAAGTGTATCAAATCAACATATACACCTTTAACCAGAGACCATATTGTGACGACTTTGTATTTCAGGTTACCAAATGGAAAGCCATTGAAATGTTTGCCTTTTCATCTGCATTTTTAAAAGATCACTTCCGAAGAATAGTGGGAAGAGACAAGATAAAAGGAGTCTGAGTGAGGTTGCATCAGTCTAGGCAAGAGATGATACTAGCAGTGCAGCTCAAGTGGAAAGATTTGAGAGATAGTAAGAAATATGAAGTGGACTTCCCTGGTGGTCCAATGGGTAAGAATCTGCCTGCCAATTCAGAGGAAATGGGTTTGATCCCTGATCCGGGAAGATCGACATTGCCACAGGGCAACTAAACCTGTGAGCCACAATTGCTAAAGCTAGTGCACCTAGAGTCTGTGCTTTGCAACAGAAGAAGCCACCACAATGAGAAGCCCACTTCCCACAACTAGAGAAAGCCCATGTGCAGCAATGAAGACCCAGTGCAGCCAAAAATAAATAAGAAAATTAAATTTAGAATAGATCAATATTTCAATAAATGCAATAAAACAAACATTTTTAAAAGAAATATGAAATTAAGAAGCATGAAAGATACTAGAGTAGATAACTTAGTACATGGGTCTGGCACACATGCATTTATCTCTTATAATTGATGAGTTTGGTTTGAATGGCTTGGGAGCTTATAAATATCTCAATCTGGAGGTGAAACAATGGGTCATCTTAAATAACAAGAGAAAGATTATAGGAAAACAATAATTTTAATCTTGACCACACCCACTCTGGGAAGGCTTTACAAAAATGGGAAGGTTGAAGACACTACAAATATTGCACATACACCTTTAAGGAATAAAATAATTTCTACATCTTATTTCTTCTAACAACTTTCTTATTTCTTTAAATGCTGGCACTTCCATTACTATTTAAACATCAATAAATATGAGACTCTTGGATTGCACCATACTTAATATACCCATTACTATACTGTGTCTTTTAAACAGTGTATCTAAGAACTAACTCATAAGACACCTTAAATTATAGTAACTTTGTAGCACATTTTAAGAATTTTAAGATTGAGATTAAATAAGAAAATGTTAATGGAGAATCTCTAACTCATCTGTATCCTCCAACAGCTTTTTAATTTATTATTATTATTACTATTATTGTTTCTGTTGAGTCTTAATTGTGGCTTGCAGGATCTTTCCATGTGGCTCACAGGCTTCTCTCTCTAGTTGTGGCATATAGGCTGAGTAGTTTCATGCGGGCTTAGTTGCCCCAAGGCATGTGGGATCTTAGTTCCTCGACCAGGAATTGAACCCACGTGCCCTGCATTGGAAGGCAGATTCTTAACCACTGAAGCACCAGGGAAGTCCCTGTTTTTAGTTTTTAATGGCTGAATAAGATGGGATCATGAGAAAAGCACAAGCAAGAAGTATAAAAACATTTGGAAACTGAGCAGAATTATTTACACTTTCTTCACCAGGGAGAAATGTGCCTTTGGTCAAAGATTGTCGAAACTAGTTTGCCTTAGGCTTCCTAGGTTCAGGTGATGCTGCAAAGTGCATAAAACCAGGGGGTCGCAGGATCTTCCACCTGTCATAAAAAACTTCTGGATATGAAAGAGTGGTGGGCAAGTAGCAGTCGTAGCTACTGTTTCAGCTTATTTCACCTATTTCACCTTCTCTTGGGATTAACATAGTCATTATTATCCTCTCCAAAACTTGAATGGTGCCCAGGTAACTTCAGCTTAGTAAAGGATCCTGGAGAGTCACAGCTGATTAGATTCCTAATAACTTATTAGTGACAGTCACTTGAACAAGCATAATGGACCTGGCTTTTAATTAAAGGAGGAGAAAAGAAGTTTTTCATAGAATAAGGGAAATGATTTTATGTTTCAGGGTCTAAATCTGTGTGATTCTAAATATGAATGGCTATAACTATATAAAGACAAATAATTCACGTGAAGAATATTATCAAATAGATTCTTTAGGCTGTGCTTATACATAGACTCTAAGCCATATATTTGACCTAAGGAGATTTTTTTCCCTCTTATTCTTATGACTAAAGGCAGCATCACAGAAAAGATGGTGAAAATGAGGCAATACACATGAAAGTCCAGAGCTAAAAAACAAAATCAATATTCTTATCATTGGGTACAATTCTACTTTGGGGCTAAACTCGCTGATTTCAGAATAGTTACATATTTATTTCACTTTGTATTTATCTAGCTTCCCAGGGCGTCTCAGTTGGTGATAGTGGTAAGGAATCCGCTGACCAATGGAGGAGGCGCAGGTTCCACCCCTGGGTCAGGAAGATCCTCTGGAGGAGGAAATGGCAACCCACTCCAGTATTCTTGCCTGGAAAATTCCATGGACAGAGGAGCCTGGAGGGCTACAGTCCATGGGGCTGCAAAGAGTCAGACATGACTAAGCAAACACACACACAGACACACACACACACATTTATATAGCACAAAATCAAATTAACCTTTATATTAATGCAAATTATTCCAAGTGAAATTTTGAAATAAATATTGAGTAAGTATTGAAATATTTAGCTAATTTATATAAAAAGTTTGTTAGAGGACATGTCTAATGTTGCCTTTTCCAGCATCAGTCAAAATCATTGTTTGGCGTATGGTTCCTCAAACTCAGAAACCGCAACACATGCCTTTTAATTGTGGGTGTGTGTCTTTCATTGATCATATTTTTCTAGGAAATTATTCTACTAACTATACTGCACTAGCACACACAAAAAAGTGAACATACTTATCCAGGTACTTCAATTATGTTATTAGTGCACAAGAGTTAAATATCACTGCTCAAGAAGGAAACATGTGTTCCTGAATGCAGTGACTTCAGTGGGGTTTGTTTGGGGACACAGTTTTCAGTCATAATTGTGTATGTAATATTTCTGAGGGATCCAATTGAAGTGCTCAGTCGGTCAGTCGTGTCTGACTCTTTGTGACCCTATGGCCTGTAGCCTGTCAGGCTCCTCTGTCCATGAGATTCTCATAGCAAGAATCCTGGAGTGGGGTGCCATTTCCTCCTCCAGGGGATCTTCCCAACCTAGGGATCAAACCTGAGACTCTTATATCTCCAGCACTGGCAGGCAGAGTCTTTACCACTAGCACCAATATTTGTACTCGGCTTCAATGTTTAAAATATGGAGAAATAAAAGCAAAATATACCTTGCTAAAGATTGCATTTTTCTCTTTTTAGTTTCATTTTAAGTTTTTTTTTTCAACTGCAACATCTACATAATGTGAATTTAAGGCAAATTTTTGTGGCTACAAATTCAGAGATCCTCATTGCACTAGTTTTTCATAGTTTTTATTTAATGTGTCAGTTTATAACTATCTGAAGGATCCTCCTCCACTAGTAATGACAAAGTTTGGGACCACTCCAAGAGAGAACAATATAATGATTAGTTGCCAAACAAAGCATTAGAGATCCTGACTGTGAACATTCTGAAGCCAGCAAATAAATCCACAGCTCAAAGCCATAAATATCATGTTGTTTTGGTTTGCCATGTCAGTTTTACCGTGAGTTACTGCATCACCCTTGTGGTCCAAAACGGATGACGCGTCTCCCCAAGTGTTCAATTTGATGCACTTCAACCCTTTAGAGACGGGCTTCCTTGTTCAGTACAAATTGAGTCAACATTAAATGTGGCTTTAGAGCTCTGGAGGTTTAAAATGTAATTTGAGTAAAACTGGTTTTTAATCTGTGATCTTGCTAAATGACCAAATACATAGAAGGTCCTTGGGTTTGGAGAATCTTTTATCTAGTTTATTAAAAATGTCATGGGTCATCTTAAAAGATTAACATATTAAAAAACAAAGATTAACACATAACTTGCTTCAGATAAGAATTGAAGTCTCAAAAGTGAACCAAATAGAGTGTAAATAGATATGAGTTAATAAATGGTTGAAATGTAACATGTTGCATTTAAACCAATTTAGGACGCTGAGCTTTGTCTTGAGGGGGAAGTTTGGGTGTTGGTTATTGTGGAGCCCTGGCATCAAGAAATAGGACTGCCAAACAGGAGACCATTTCACATGCTTTTCCTGACCCTAAACTCTGTAGTTTGACATACAAAGTTGATATCTCATATTCTAGGGTCAGTTGGGAAAAGCATTTGAATAAAAATAACAGACTCATATGAAACATCTGCCAAATTATAGTCAGGTAAACTCTACTTCAAGCAAACCCCAATTTATAAAGGAGATATTGGTGGAAGTTTGTCATGAACTTCATGTAACTATTAATCTCATAATTGATAGCATCGTAATCTTATGGAAGAATTGACCACACATTTCAACGTCAGCATTATTTTAAATTTAAAAATTGTCATCAAATATGAAAATCTAGAGAAAGTTCTTTAGTGTGTGAACCATATATATGGAAGAATATCCCACAGAGTAGCTTTTGGGTTCTATAACATTCTAACCTGCTTCTTCTCCACCACACACAGTCCTGGGTACCCCAGGATATGAACACATTGCATTACAGCCTTGGGCCCTGCACCTTCTTTTCGATCTTGGGTGAATCTGTACAGTGAACGTGAAAGTGGCTCAGTCATGTCCAACTCTTTGCGACATCATGAACTATATGGTACATGAAATTCTCTAGACCAGATTACTGGAGTGGTAGCCATTCCTTTCTCCAGGTGATCTTCCCAACCCAGGGATTGAACCCAGGTCTCCTGCATTGCAGGCAAATTTCTGTTACCAGCTGAGCCACAAGGGAAGCCCTAATCTGTACAGTGGGCAGTAAGAATACTCTGGAGTCCATTACTACACCAGGATGTTGTAATAACCTAACTGTAAGTGACTGTGACTCATATTCACGCGTATATGCTTGCTAAGTCGCTTCACTCCTCTCTGACTCTTTGCTACCCTATAGACTATTGTCCACCAGGCTCCTCCATCCATGGAATTCTCCAGGCAGGAAAACTGAAGTGGGTTGCCATGCCCTCCTTCAGGGGATACTCTCCACCCAGGGAATGAACCTGTGTCTCTTACATCTCCTCCACTGCAGGCAGGTTCTTTACCACTGGTGCCACCTGGGAAGCCTGAATCATATACATAGGTCCCAGTAAACCTAGGCTAAACACATCCCTAACTCTACTTCCTTTAGCTCAGTTCCAGAAAGAACTATGGCCATTTGAACATTCCAGAATATGACAGAGGAAAGTTGGGGCATAAAAAGTCAGCAGTCACAAACGTCTGCAGTTAAAACATTTCACTTTTGCAAATTTGTAAGAGCATGTGACTAAGTAAACAGTTTGCTAGGGATCCTATAAATAAAGGACTCTGAAACTCAACCTTGTTTTTTCAGTCTCATGTAAATAAGATTTATTCTTAAATGCATATAACTCCACTACTTTGGTATGATATGTATTAGCATATATTTTATATTTTTGTCCATGCTTCTCCATATTTTAAATATCATGAGTAAATTTTTGAAATATTTAATTGTCTTAACTAAGAATAATAAAGTTAATATATGTTTAAGTGTCTTAAATAGCATTAATAAAGTTTTAGAGTTTTTAATGGTAAAAGGTTAAATTCAACCTTTTTTATCTTGATAGTAAATCTGCTTCTGCCAGCACTTAGTGGTACTTATAGGTAGAAAGTAGACACTCAAAAATATTTGTTGAATGGATGGTGAATAGAAAGGAACTTCTTTGTGACTCTTCCATAGCATCACTAAATCAAAGTGCCTTTCAAATTAAATTGAATCCATTGGCCATAGCTTACATTTATCATATTAAAACTATGCTAAATCTCTGAGTGATGTGGATCTATTTTTAATATGAAATATGTCAAGAAGATTTATTCATTATATGCACAGGTGTATTGACCCTCTCCTTTTTCTTTCTGTGGGGAATGCACAATTTCTGCATAATTTCACAGCCCTGTCAAGTGCACATTCTCAGGAGTATGCCCTAAGCAGAGCTATTACTTGGATGTCTTATTACAAAAATTATGGAACGGCTTTCCAAGGACAGATTCTACACTGTGGCATTTATTTTTTTTTATTTTTGTGATTCTCAGGGAAAGATTTTTTTACATTTTAAAAATGATATTGCAACTAGAAGAAGCTGAACAGTTTAGAACCCATGTTTTCCAGGATGGAATAAAAATTTAGATTTATTTACATTTTGGGCTTCCCAGGTGGCACTATGGTAAAGAATCCATTGATCCTTGGGTCAGGAAGATTCCCAGGAGGAGGGCATGGCGACCCCTCCAGCATTCTTGCCTGGAGAATCCTGTGGACAGAGGAGCCTGGAGAACTACAGTCCATAGGGTCGCAAAGAGTCGAACATGACTGAAGCGACTTAGCACATTTTTATATTTTAATTTAACTCCCTAATGTGCGAACAGAGATAATTCAAGAAAGGAAACTGGAGGTTCAGACAAGGAATCTCATATGGAATGAGATTTGCTCAGGATTCCCCGCCTCTGGTCTACTTCCTTCTTTCTCTTGCCCAGTGAGCAGGACAGACTCACTGGTAATCAGAGAAGTATCTATAAAATCCATTGTTCTCTTGTAAAGCCCAACTCTGAGTATACATTTATGCATCATCGAAAAACTAAGTGCCACTCTAGATCGGAAATATTTCAGAGAATGCCAGAACCAAAATGCTTGCAAATGCTGAATTTTTCCACTTGACATTCAGATTGAGATAGTTGAGAGAAGATAAAAAGCTATGAGGCGAATAATGGTGTATTGACCACAGAGCTGTGGGCTTAGTGCTGGGCACTCTTATTACACATGCTTAATTATGAGAATGGAACTGTGATACTCTGATGGAAAAACTAGACTTTCATTGGATAAATAAACTGTGAATCAAATAGGCCATATTTCCCACATTGACCTGGCTGTCTCTTTTTAAATTTTTCACTTTTTAAAAATTTCAAATTAATCTTGGAAACTCACTGGAAGATACTCAGTGGTTAGTATGAAAAGGCATCCTGTTTTGACATGCTGGTGAAAGAAAACATATGTATTACTTTTAAGGTAGATTTTTCTATTAGATGATGTGTGTGATTGGTTCTTGGAGAAGGGCATAGCAACCCATTCCAGTACTCTTGCCTAGAGAATCCCTTGGACAGAGGAGCCTGGCCAGCTACAGTCCATAGGATTGCACAGAGTCAGACACCCTTGAAACGACTTAGCACACAGGCATGCACGCACATGATTGGTTTTAAAGATGTGACTCTTTGAGGTGCCCTGCCCAAGAGCGTGTTACTGCCCATGTTGATTGATCGGGAAAGTACAGTAAAGCCTTTTAAACTCTCTGGCAGATAATTTGCTGCTGTACTGCTGTTTACGACAGCTTGATGTAGAGAGAAATAAATCAGTTTAAAAAGATTAAGAAAGTGGATAATACAAGCTGCCTGTTGAAAGTCCTCCACAGTAAGTGAGTGTTTGTTATATGTGAGGAGGGTAAGTCAGCCTATATCAGGAAGCAAAGACATATTTCAGTGTGATTAGAAAAAGATAAAGATTTTTTTTCTTAGCTTCATTCAGCTGGTGTAATGAACATTATTGATTAAAATGTTAGGATCAATAAAGACTTAAAATTGGAGTACAGGAGACCTTACGAAGGAGAAAAAGGTTATGTTGTATGTTGAGTAAGCTGACAATTAAATGCTTTGTAAAAATTGATTCTTTTTTAAACATGAACTCTCAATTATAGCTCTTGGCTTTCATTGGCATGTGCATGGAGGTACATGTAAAAGGACAATTATATATTATTATCAAACTTGTACACTGATTATTTATAAACATCATATACTGGACTGTGTATCCAATCCATTCTCCCCTTCTCCAGGGTATCTTCCCAGCCCAAGGATCGAACATGGGTCTCCTGCATTGCGGGCAGATTCTTTACTATCTGCGCCATCAAGGAAGCTCATACTATAAGATAGAGGCTAATTATAAAACTTCAGCCCATCTGAATGTGTTCTTAATGCTAAAGAGTTCTCTGTAATGTTAATAAGAAAACTGCTTTTCACGTCATTTAACAGCCAATGGAACTGATCATATTTCTCCCTAGAGTACAATTATGTCTAATAATACAGCTGTGTTTTTTGTCAGATTCTTTCTAAAATTGCAGCAGTAATGTTTCGAGTCCCTTTCTCCTTTTTCATAATTCATCAGTATCTGAACCTATGAGGTGTACTGGGCTCCTGTGGTATAGCCTCACAACCATGGATAAATGACCTAGATATTCATCACATATAAGTAATTACACTGTAGAACTTTAATTTGTGGGAAATTCTAAACAGATCTAGAAAAATGCACATGTAAAGTATCAAACCACGGGTAGGTAAATGTGAAAGTGTAGAGAAAAACAATAAATATCAATCAATGTAAAAATGAAACAAAACCCACTAATATAGATGTTAGGACAAACGTCTAAAAGTAGCATTTTTATGAAATGTGTGCAGAAGGTACCCCTAAAAAACAATTCAGAGACTTGAAAATATGAAAAAGCATAGAGGGTTCATAGCTCCCTAAGAGTTGCTATAGAGAAAAATGTGGAAGAAGTGAAAGAAAGGCCTTAAAGGAAAGGAAGAGGACCAAGGCTCGGCAATCACTGAATTCAGGACTAAAGTGTGAATTTTCTCGGCCTGTTCTGGGCACCACATTGCTGAATAACTCATTAGGAGTTCCTTTTCAAAAGTTTAAAGTCTTGTTAGATTGTGTTCAAGAAACACACCTTTAAAAAAAATTCTGACCTCAGTGAATATTAATTTCACTTTTTTCTAAAAATTGTATATAAATCAGCATAAGTCTATTAACCATGAAAATGTGGACCTGAGTGAAGAGTATTTGTGAGTCATTTCCTTTAAAGTACATGAAACATCAGTAAAGATTAATATCTGATAAGAAAGCTTATTAATTCTACTTACTTAAATTTTCTGTGTATAAGCTCCCTCCTAAAAAGAGTTGATCATGGGTTTATTTTAAATGCAAATACTTAATTTAGGACCCCAGCAGTGTACCTCTAAAAGCTATTTTTAAACAGGTGTTCTACATAGAAAAATAAACGGTTCATTGTCTAGTTGCTTTGAATTTGGCTGCTTTGAATTTGATTTTGAAATTCATGTAAGAGAGGAGGAAAAATAATTTTCTCTCTACTCTTCTGACTTCTTAGCTGAGACTCCTGTAATAAAGACAAATTAACAAGAGAAAAAGAAACAGAAGTTTATTAACATGGGTACCTAATGAGCACATGGGAGATAGATACCCAGGGAAAAATGAGTATTTCTCCCAGGAGGCATATTGTTCCACCTTTCATTGGCAACCCCAGCTGTCTTGAAGAGCATTAACAGTTACGGGTGAGGTCTGACTTGCCCTCGATTTTGTCCACAGGTGCACCCTGAGTGTGACCCTGGAGCAGGCCATCATTCTGGCCAGAAGCCACGGACTGCCTCCCCGCTACATCATGCAGGCTACAGATGTGATGCGAAAGCAGGTGAGCCTCACACCTTTCAGGAAGTTATTTCTCAGGACCTGAACTTGAAGGTTCCTTGGTTCATTTATCATAATCTGGCAGGTGCCTGGAAGTGACAGGCCCTTTTCCAGGCTCAGAAAGTGTGAGCAAGAAATACTGATTTCCAGGGAAGAAGCCCAGATATCTCTATGAGGGTTCTCCAGGAAACTCAGACAACCTGAGAAAAGGGATGTCTGAGAGGTAACAGGTTGGAGGCAAGGGAGGTGGCCCAGTGAATGGAGAGGAGTGAATTTGAGGATGTATAAAATACCGAATAAAAGGACTGAGGCATTTTCTGGGAATGACAGGTCATTTAGTGAGGCTGTGTAATAGACTGAGGAATGGGGAGGGGTGAGGAGGAACCAGAGTTCAGGGCTCTGCTTGCTTCTGGAGATCTTGAAGGGACTTCTACACCATGCTAAGCAGTGTGTGCCTTATCCTGAAGATAAAGAACATACCTCAGATTTTCCTTCAGAGGATGAAGAGCAGCCTTTGGACTGTCTTTAGATCACTGATGTACCTACAGGTGAAAAAGAATACACTCTTACAAAGTGAGTGAGCTTTCTTCCTTTTTTGTTTTTGGCTCAGCCAGGTGGCTTGGCTCCATCTTTGTTCCCCGAACAGGGAACGATCCCAGGTCCCTGCTGTTAAAGTGCCAAGTCCTAACCACTGGACCACCAGGGAATTACTTGAACTTTCTATACAATGGTTCAATAGTATTTTAAGTATGCTAGTTTAGTTTTGAATCCTTAAGATTCTTTTAAAAGCTAACAAAAATGCACTAATCTCCAGTGTACCAATTATTAGGAAAATGTGCTTAATCTAGTAGAAGAAAGTCACCAATCTGTAGGAGACAAAAGAAGTCAAAAGACATCAATTTTATATTTTATTCTGTCACCTTTTCTTAGGGCTACTTCAGAAAATTGATTTAACAAATCTCTCTACTTGCTGATTTGGTTTGAATTATCCATTAATAGTGAATGACTTAATTTTTAAGCTACGCTTTTGTAATTATGTCTGCTTTATTTACTAAAGACTCAGTGTATACCTCTCAGGCAAACATATAAATCCCTATGGGTTTGCTCCCAAGATTACACTACAGAATGTCAACTGAACCAAAAGAAAAATCCATGGAGACCGTCCAAAGCGAGGCTGGTGCCTGGCTGGGATCTTTAGAGATGAGGGGAGGAGAGTACACACTATATATCAATACATTGGTGCTTCAGGTTGGGAACCCAGTGCTGAAGATTGAAAACTAAGATCTTACAAGGTCCAAGAGGGGTTTGCTAAGTAAAGGTCAGATCTGTGAGAAGCACACGACACAGTGTGGGTCAGCTGGAAAAGGGCAAATACAGATGGAACGGCCTACAGGTTTTGGAAGGATTTTTCAGGTAGATATTCAAATTTGGTTTTAAAAAGTAGATCCAAAATAAACTTGTGATTATTCATATAAGGGCTGGGATTTAGGCACTAAAACATACAGAAAGAGATTAACTTTTTTGTTTCACTGTGTTGCTGTTACAGTAACTTTGCAATAATTCTTGGAGGAGCCCTCTCAAAATTATGGTTTATGACAAGACTGGGAGACTGATAATTGACCTTTTTTAGAATAGTCCAATAAGGAGGTCATTACAAGTTGGCTACAGATACATTCTTACTATATGGATTTGAAAAATCAAAACCATTAGCCGCTTACAACTGGAAATTAAGATAGATAAAATACAGATGGGAAAAGTAAAAGCAGTATTACCTGGGTCTGGATGAGTTGTTTAACCAGCTTAAACCTCTTTTAAATATATTTATGTGGCAGAGGATAAGATGGTTAGATAGCATTACTAGCTCAATGGACTTGAATTTGAGCAAACTCCAGGACATAGTGAGGACAGGAAAGACTGGCATGCTGCAGTCCAGGGGGTCACAAGGAGTCAGACACAACTTAGCAACTAAACACACACACACACGTATGTTATTAATATGTATTACTATATATTTATAAAATATAAAAGACTGAAAAATTGTGAACTTTGTAAGTTTATTTCTCAACTGTGCCATTTTTCAATATTTATCGCTCCTTCCTCCTATTGTTTATTAATACATCCATTGGGGATGGGTAGCTTCCTTTTTTTGTTAATTTGTTTCTCTGCTACATCTGCTTCTGAGACAAAAACATGATTTGTGCCTTCTTTGTGAAAGATCATGGAGCCTGGGGCCCTCTCTTTATAGAAATTGGCATGCCCAGGTCCCAGAGGAGACTTTTGCGATATTCCTTCTGTGGCAGATCCTCTTCCTTCTGACTGCAGTTCCAGGCAGTGGGGTTAATGTCTGGGATCTAATCTACAAACCAACTCTTGCCGATGTAAAATCTGATTAGTTAGAACACAAGTATGAATCAGCTTTCTAACTTTTCAGATTCTCTTCTCTTTCAGCCATTTAGATTCAGCTTTCCAAGAGACAGAATGGTTAGAAAGTTCGCCTGATTAATGAATAATATTTTCTAAGATCTTTAGTTTCCTTTTGAGGAACAAGAAACTTTACAGCATGATTTTTTGTCCGTATTTCTAACTGCAGTGCAGACATCCCCCTGCAGTTTGGTTCCAGAAGCCCCCACAGATGACAAATCCACTGATGTGCAAATCCCTTACATAAAATGGCAGAGGAGCACAATGAACACAGAAGGCCTTCTGTTTTCACGGGTTTCCACACCCACGCGTTCTGCATCCAAGGATTTAACCAACTGTGGATCAGTGACACAGTGGATTAAACCTACAGGTGCAAAACCCAAGGATATGGAGGGAAAACTGTTCAGCTTTCACATACAAATTTTATGTATATATGTTTAAAAGAGTTGTTTTCATTAACTGGTTGAGTTAGAAGAAAAATAAAAGATAGAAGTTCAGTTCAGTCACTCAGTCGTGTCTGACTCTTTGTGACCCCATGAAACACAGCATGCCAGGCCTCCCTGTCCATCACCAACTCCTGGAGTGTACCCAAACTCTTGTCCATTGAGTCAGTGATGCCATCCAACCATCTCATCCTCTGTAGTCCCCTTCTCCTCCTGCCTTCAATCTTTCCCAACATCAGAGTCTTTTCCAATGAGTCAGCTCTTTGCATGAGGTGGCCAAAGTATTGGAGTTTCAGCTTCAACATCAGTCCTTCCAATGAACATCCAGGACTGAACTCCTTTAGGGTGGACTGGTTGGATCTGCTTGCAGTCCAAGGGACTCTCAACAGTCTTCTCCAACACCACAGTTCAAAAGCATCAATTCTTCTGTGCTCAGCTTTCTTTATAGTCCAACTCTCACATCCATACATGACTACTGGAAAAACCATAGCCTTGAGTAGACTGATCTTTGTTGACAAAGTAATGTCTCTGCTTTTTAATATACTATCTAGGTTGGTCATAACTTTCCTTCCAAGGAATAAGCGTCTTTTAATTTCATGGCTGCAATTACCATCTGCAGTGATTTTGGAGCCCAAACAAATAAAGTCTGTCACTGTTTCCACTGTTTCCCCATCTATTTGCCATGAAGTGATGGGACCAGATGCCATGATCTTTGTTTTCTGAATGTTGAGCTTTAAGCCAACTTTTTCCCTCTCCTCTTTCCCTTTCATCAAGAGGCTCTTTAGTTCTTCTTGACTTTCTGCCATAAGGGTGGTGTCATCTGCATATCTGAGGTTATTGATATTTCTCCCGACAATCTTGATTCCAGCTTGTGCTTCATCCAGCCCTGCATTTCTCATGATGTACTCTGCATACAAGTTAAATAAGCAGGGTGACAATATACAGCCTTGACGTACTCCTTTTCCTATTTGGAACCAGTCTGTTGTTCCATGTCCAGTTCTAATTGTTGCTTCCTGACCTGCAGACAGGTTTCTCAAGAGGCAGGTCAGGTGGTCTGGTATTCCCATCTTTTTCAGAATTTTCCACAGTTTGTTGTGATCCACACAGTCAAAGGCTTTGGCATAGTCAATAAAGCAGAAATAGATGTTCTTCTGGAACTCTCTTGCTTTTTCGACGATCCAGCGAATGTTGGCAATTTGATCTCTGGTTCCTCTGCCTTTTCTAAAACCAGCTTGAACATCTGGAAGTTCACGGTTCACGTATTGCAGAAGCCTGGCTTGGAGGATTTTGAGCATTACTTTACTAGCATGTGAGATGAGTGCAATTGTGTGGTAGTTTGAACATTCTTTGGCATTGCCTTTCTTTGGCATTGTAATGAAAACTGAACTTTTCCAGTCCTGTAGCCACAGCTGAGCTTTCCAAATTTGCTGACATACTGAGTGCAGCACTTTCACAGCATCATCTTTGAGGATTTGAAATAGCTCAACTGGAATTCCATCACCTCACTAGCTTTGTTCATAGATATACTATTGTGATGTTATGTATGATGACAGTCAGCATCAGTGATATGATGGAATACGAAGATGTAACATCACTTCTATGATTTTCTTGCCCAAAATACATACCTTCTGTCTAATCATCTGACAGACCCAGATTGAGAGACATTCTGCAAAACAATGACCAGTACTCATCCCAAATATTAAGGTCATGAAAGACCAAGGAAACCTGAGGAATTACCCCAGACTGGGGGAGACCACAGAGATGTGATGACAGAATGGGGTCCTGGATTAGATTCTGGGATTAAAAAGGGGCATTAGTGAGAGGAAATGGGGAAAAGTGAATAAGGCGTACAGCTTAGCTAATAATATTTCCTGGTTTTGATCATCACACTATGACCAAGTGAAGGGTTAACATTAGAGGGAGTTTACCTAGTGGGTAAGGTTTGTGACCTCTGTGTTCTGCTTGTAAACTGTTTTCTAAATCTAACATTCCTTCAAAATAAAGAGATTTTTTTAATGTATAGTTGCAATTCCTAAATTTCTTCCTGTCTGTTTCTTGCCATACACATCCTCTTTTCCCTATTTCCTTTCCTTGATTTGGTCCATTTTGAGAGAACATATTCTTTTATATTTCTTTCTTTCTTTTCTTTTCTCCTCTTCTTTCTTCCTTTTCCATCTGTCAGAATCTGGGAGCAGCAGAGGAAGTTTCAGGGTTTTTAAAATCACTCTTCTGCATTTATGCTCAGCCCTGAACTCTGGTATTTGCTTCTTTGTAGTAACTCATTCCCATTAGGAACTGAACAATGAATATTCCTGAACTCGACAGATTTGCAAAGACTTTTTTCATGGCTAAAGCACATTATCTTTGTACTATAATCTTTGAGGCAGAATTCTTACATTTTAGAGATCCACATGCACCTGCCTTGTCTAGAAACTGCTTTAAACTATTTAAGGAAAGATTTTCTTGATAAATACTATGAATCTTTAAACAGCCAGCTATTCAGCTAAGCACAAAACAAGCTGCACGCAGGTGATAGAACTGTGATTTATATCCCAGGAAAATGGTGGCAGGGGGGTGGGGTGGGTGGTGGTGGTGTGCAGAGCAGGTATTTCTAGGTTGCTCACTTCCTGTTTTCAGTGTCTTAGCTATTAGTTGCTTAAATAGTGAATAATGACATAGATGAGATAGTGAACAGGAAGCTGTCATTCAACCTTATTTTGAAATGATTTCGATGGCTTCTGAAATAAATATCAATCCTTTTTAACAGTGTATCAGTGTTATTTTTACTCTTTTTAAAAATTTTATGTATTTATTTATTTTTGGCTGTACTGGGTCTTTGTTGTTGCACACGCTTTTCCCAAGTGTTGGCAAGCGGGAGCTGATCTCTAGTTGTAGCGTGCAGGCTTCTCGTTGCAGTGGCTTCTGTTGTTGCAGAATATGGGCTCCAGGGTGCTGGGGTTTCAGTAGTTGCGGCCTGTGGGCCCAGTAGTTGTGGCTCTTGGGCTCTAGAGCACAAGCTCGATAGCTGTGATGCACGAGCTTAGTTGCTCCACTGTATGTGGGATCTTCCCAGATTGGGGATCGAACCCTTGTCTCCTACTCTGGCAGGCAGATTCTTTATCACTGAGCCACCAGGGAAGCCCTATTTTTATTCTTAAAAGCATTAATTTTGAAAAGACTCAGACGATGATGTCTTTCTCCTTCTTGAGTGTCTCTTGATGTTAAATATATCATTGCAATAACACTCTCCATTCAAATGTTAAGGGTATGTTGAAAGGGAAGTGAAAGTGATATTCCCACAATCTTGTCCAACTCTTTGCAACCCCATGGACTATACAGTCCATGGAATTCTCCAGGCCAGAATACTGGAGTGGGTAGCTGTTCCTTTCTCCAGGGAATCTTCCCAACCCAGGATTCAAATCCAGGTCTCCCACATTGCAGAAGGATTCTTTACCAGCTGAGCCACCAGGGAAGCCCATGGTATGTTAAATAATTACTAATATGATGCAGAATTAAAAGTGATTGTCCTTATTTCTTTCAGGGAGCAAGAGTTCAGAACACAGCAAAGAATTTGGGAGTCAGAGACCGGACTCCGCAGTCTGCCCCAAGGTGAGTGATTCCCCAGGTCTGCTCTTTCCCAGAGGTCTTGCTCCCGCATCCCAGACAGTGTCCCTCACACTTGTGCAGCTGCCACAGGATACACCCAGTCTACTACTGAATATGCTCATGGAAATCAGCCTTGTAAGCATTCCGTGGCTCAGTGTGATTAGGTGTAAATGTTCTCCGATTAAATGAAATTTTAGGTGAAGCAAACTTAAGAGGTAGCATTACCAACATTATTCTGTTTTGCAAGTTCTATCCTGAATTCAAAAACAAAAGTCCACCCAGGTACTACTAAAATAGAGGTTCCAACTGTGCCAAGCCACCAAAATGCCATTTCCACTTACACTTCTGCAGTCACGCATGCTGTTCTCTCTAGTGTGATGGGTTTTCCCATATGTGTCTTATGAAAAAATACTCTCTAACCACGAAACTCATGTCAGGTATCATTTTCTCCTTGAAGTTGTGGTTTTCTTTCTCTCTGTGTTCCCATAGCCTCTTGGGTATTGATCTGTTATAACCCTGATTTTGCTGCAGTGTATTATTACCTGTCTTTCTACCCAAGTTGGATATGAATTCTTTAGAGGCAGGGAAGATTCTTTTTGGATTTTATTCATTGCTTGTCATAGTGCCTACCTAGAATATGTAAACAGACTTTGAGAATGTGTGAATGGATAAATCAATTAATGAGCTTTTTGTTCGTTATCCTACCAAATGTTTATAGCACACATATCATTATGAGAAAGGACTTATGGACAAAGGACTAATCCACCTTTAAATGAAACATGGAAACAACCATCAAAGAAATGTTCCTTTGATTTTCCTGATGACATTAGGGTAGACAGCCATCTACCTTGAAGTAGGGCAGAGTTAAATAATTTCTTTTACATTTGATTGTATATATTTGCATTTTAACAAAATGCAAGCACTTCAAACGCTGTCACAAACAAGACACTTTTTGTTACTATTTACAAAGCAGTTACCAGAATGTGAGTGATGACTGCAGCATTTGTGAAGTTATATTTCATTCTGAAAAACTATGTGGGCAGTGAAAGTATTTTCAAAAGGGAAAAATATTTCCCCCTGAAAGTGAATATAGTCCTCAAGTTCTAATTGCATTTATTTTCAGTGCTGACTCCTAACTCTATTTAATCCTCAAGTCTTGTTTATGTTATTGTTCATAGTTGATTAAATGAGAGTCTAAGTCTTTCTCTTGCTGAAGAATCACTTTACATAGGCATTCTCTCTCCAGGACCTTAGTAGACCTAGTGTTTTTGGATAATAAACCCAGTGAAGCTTTAAAATTCCAAGAAGAAAACAAGATAATGGCTCAGCGAGGTCTTCTTAGTTGGGGCTTATAAACGCTAATGAACACAGGGGATGAGACTTAAGCATCCTGATCAATAAACCAGTGTGCAATCTCAATATGAGAAAAGAAACTGATGAGCTGACTGTTTTGTTTATTGGGTTACATTTAAAACACTTGAAGCAAAAAAAAAAAAGTGCTAGCTCTAAAGTGGACATATTTTACAAGGGGTTAATTGCTCTGAGAGAGAAATCTAGAGTAATTTTTCAGTTTTAGTTATGCTTTCATTCATTCTACAAATATTTACTGAGGATTTCATTCATTCTACGAATACTGATTGAGGACCTAAGAAATGGAAAGCACTCTACTATGCCCGGTGGAGAATGTAAGCATGAGATAAAAATAGCTCCAGCCCTCAAAGAGTGGCCAGTCTCCTCTGTCCATGGGATTTCCCAGGCAAGAATACTGGAGTGGATTGCCATGCCACGCATGCCTGGTCTCCTGCATCTCCTGCTTTGCAGGTGGATTCTTTACTCTTTGAGCCGCCAGCGAAGCCAGAGCAAAACGCCACAAGGCTAGGGAGAAAGTGAGAAGTGCTCTGTGAGGGCACAGGGAAGGCGCTAAGGACCACAGAGCACCTGGGATCCCTCCCATCTGGAAATGAGGATTTCTGCCCCAAAGACAGTGATTTGAAGAACACGTTTGTCTCTCAAGACCAGGCCCTCCATAGGCAAGGGTAACGTTTCTAGAAACATCTTCAGGGAGATAGTTTGCTGTCTCTGACTGACATAGTATTTGATTCAAATCCCCAACCAATCTCTATTACAGCTTTTCTTTTTCCATCCACTGCCTTTCATTTTTTAAAATTCACTCAGCAAACATATATTGAATTTCTGCTGTGTGACTGTAGATGTCAGGCACTTTGATAAAAGCTAGGGATAAAGACATAATCCCCTCTACCAGTCAGTGAGGTGTCAAAGAGCAACAACTGAATAAAATGAAAATAGTATACAGTGTGTGTGTGATAAGAACCATGACAGTGCAGCCACTATGAAAAACAGTATGGAGGTTCCTTAAATAACTAAAAATCGAACTACTATATGATTTCACCCCAGGCATGTATCTGGAAAAAACTAATTCAAAAAGATGCATGTACCCCCAATGTTCATAGTAGCTCTGTTTATAGTAGTAAGACATGGAATCAACTAATTGAATTCAGAAGATGTGGTATATATATTATATATGTATATAAATATGTAAATGTATGTATACATACACACAATGAAATACTACTTAACCTTAAAAAAGAATGGTCTTCCCAGGTGGTGCTAGTGGTAAGGAATCTGCCTGCCAGTGCAGGAGACCCAAGAGATGTGGGTTCAATCCCTGGATAGGTAATGTCAGCCCAGTCTAGTACTCTTGCCTGGAGAATCCCATGGACAGAGGAGCATGGTGGGCTCCAGTCCCTAGGGTCACAAAGAGCTGGACATGACTGAAGCAATTTAGCACATAAAAAAGAAAAAACTCTGCCATTTACAGCCATGTGGATGGACCTAGAGCATATTATGCTGAGTGAAATAAAACACATACTATGCGATGTCTCTTATATGTGGAATCTAAAAAATGATACAAATGAAACTGCATGTAAAACAGAAACAGACTCACAGACATAGAAAACCACCTTGTGGCTACCAAAGTGTAGAGGGAAGGGGGAGGGGCACATTAAAGGTGTGAGATAATAGATACAAAGGCTATATATCAAATAGATAAACAACAAGAATTTATTGTATAGCAAGGAATTTATTGGATACCCTTTATATTGTAATAACCTATAATAGAATAAATCTACAAATATACTAAATCATGGTTCTGTACCCCTGAAATCACACAATGTTATAAAGCATATATATTTCAATTTTTAAATAAAGAACCATGATAGGAATAGCAGAGATTGCCATGGGAACATAGAAGAGGCACATAACTGAGCCTAAGGATGGAGGGGAGAGGTCACAGAGAATTCCTGACCCCATCAGCATGGTAATTAATAGATGTCTTCCTGAGCTGATGCAGTGACCCCAATGCTGAGAGAACACATCGCATTCTGACAGCTACACCTAGGCTTCTGTGACTGATGATTCAGTGTGATTTAAGAATGGTACAGAGCCAGGCTGGAGACATAGGCAGGGGCTGAATCAGGAAAAGACTTGTACCAGATACTGAAGAATTTTCATGGTAACACGAAGCCAACAAAGAGCCATGAATAAACCATCTTTCTTTCTGGAAGATTTGGATTTTAGAGTTTATGTCTGGCAATGTTAGGAGGAGTCATTTGAGGACAAATGAGACTGAAAGCAGCAGATGCTTTGGACAGTACTAATCATTGTAGGAGGTTAGTGAAGAGGAAGATTCTAGGATGACCACCGGATCTCTGGTTTGGATGACAGTGGTGAAAGGTTCTAGTCACTGAGATAGTAGATACAGGAAAGACAAGATCATGTGTAGGAAAAGACGATGAGCCTTACTTGGTGATATTACACTGAGGCCCAGTGGGACATGGAGATGCTGTGGTGGGTGGTGCAAACGAGGTACCTCCTCCTTGTAACTAGCACACATTGACTGGTCAGAGCAATAAATATATCTTCACTAAGAACCAGATATTTCATTCCAGATAATGGCACACTGCTCTTATTTTCTATTACATTACACACTTTGGCAAGTATTGTGTAATGAAAATTTGATTTTCTTCATTTGCATAATTGTAGTTTGTGTGTATTTGTATCATATTTGTAGACACAAAATGATTTGGGGTCCAAGCTGCTAACATGTGACCTTACTTAGGTTATTTACCTTTCTTAGACAGTTTTTCTGTCTATAAAATGGAGAGAATTGCCTCAGGACAGAGTGCCCAGGTAGGGCTCACGCGTGCTCAGTCATGTCCAACTCTTTGCGACCCCATGGACTGTAGCCCGCCAGGCTCTTGTATCCATGGGATTCTTCAGGCAGGAATACTGGAGTGGGTTACCATTTCCTTCTCTAGGGGATCTTCCCTACCAGAGATCAAACCCTGTCTCTTGCGTCTCCTGATTGGCAGGCGGGTTCTTCAGGACAGAGTATTGTTGATAATCTGTTTTGTGATCTCCTTTAGCACAGCTCTTCTTTGTGCCTTGTTGAAAAATGAAGGCTCTGATCTGTGTAGACTAAAGTTTGAGAATCCTACTCTCTGCAGCCTTGGATTTGAGCTGGAAATACCAGCTCCAGGATGGCTGCCTGAGCCCAACAAGAAAAGAAGAAAGTGGAGCCAGAAACCAATCTTTATCTTGTAGGGCCCATGGTGTGCACGAGTGGCATGAGGACGTGGCAAAAGCCCCAAATGTCAGGCAAACAAAAGCCTCAATTCCCTCACTGTTTAGATGCCAAAAGCAAACGGGTTAGCACAGAGTGAAAGTCTAGGTCTTACCTGTTACATTTTACTACCACGCTTGATCTGCCTGTTCTCAATTCCCAAAGCCTGCAAGTTCTATTACAAATGTGTCTGGACTCAGATAACCCTGAATCCCTTCCAAGAAGCCTCCGCCAAGTGGAATGTGCCCAGCTCTGCTGCGGTACCCAGAGCTATTACTTCATTAGATGAATGCAGGGAGTAGCCTTTTCTCCAAATTGCAAGGCAGTCATTTCAAAGACTGCTCTACCCAGTGGCATTAGTCGCATTATGTGGAAACGTGCAGTGCAAGGTAATGGCAGGTGACTTCTCAGCCCAGACCTCACTGGGAAGGACGTTTGCCACCCAGCCGACTGTTCCTGTTCTACATGAGGCCTTTTCACTCATTAGGCTGCACTGTTAGGAAATAAAATGAAATTAAAGAGAAGAATGCTCCCTTTATTCTATTATTCCAGCTCTGGGAATGCAGTTTGAAGCAACACCATATCCTTTGGCTGCACAAGCAGCTTTGAAGTCTATCAGCTCAATTTAATGTATGCTTTTCTCTGGGAAGGATGAAATAAGCTTTTCTGGTGTGAGATGTCCTTATTTCAGCATTCATTTTCTTCCATGGAGATGACACATACAGTATTAAACACCTTGCAGACGCCAAAGACAATTACTTCTTGTCTGGGTTTCCAGAATGGGAACGTTATTTTGTTTAACTAGATTTCTAACTTGATATTAAATCTTTGTCATTCTCCCCCACCCTTTGATTTTGAATGACCATGGGATTAAATGTTGAAGGGAGAGGAAGTTTATAATTTGCTGAATTTGTCAGCAGCTCATTTAAACTGTGTTCAGTTTCATCTGTAAAAGAGAATGACTCAGCACAGAGACCCCTGGGTTTGGAGTGCTTTTAACATAGAGCAAAGTTGGACTTCTCTGGCAGTTCAATGGTTAAGACTCCATGCTTCCAATAGGGGGTGTTGGTTTGAGCCCTGCTCAGAGAACTAGGATCTCACGTGCTGTGTGATGTAGCTGAAAAAAAGAAAAAAAAAAAAAAGAAGAAGAAGAACGTAAAATGGAGCAAAGTTGAAATCTGCACCTTATATTTCTAGAGCATCAAACTAAGCTCTGAAGTAGGACCAGCATGGCCACATTCTTATCGAGGACTCAAGGCTTACAACCAGCTTCATTACCTCCGCTGGTGTTCACTCAAAGTGTAAAGGTTAGTCACTTAGTCATGTCCAACTCTTTGGGACCCCATGGACTGTAGCCCACTAGACGCCTCTGTCCATGGATTTCTCCTGGCAAGAATACTGAAGTGGCTTGCCATTTCCTTCTCCAGGGGATCTTCCTGACCTAGGGATCAAACCCGGGTCTCCATTGCAGGCACATTCTTTACTGTTTGAGCCCCCAGGGAAGCCCACCTGTTCTCTCAGCTTTGGCCTTAATAATGGGTGTGCTTTATGGATCACTACTGAAGCAGTTATATCCACCTTCATTTGGTTCTGGAGTTAGGAGTCAACCATTCAGAAGAACGTGAAGCAGTAGAACTTGTATCATCTTCCAGGTTCTGTGCCCCGAGCTTTGCCTACATGCTGTCTGGTTTCAGAAAACTAGACCTGAGAGGCAAAGAGAGCATCTTGGGGCATCTCCACCAGTTCAAATGGATTCCTTGGCCCACTTGAATCTCCACCTGATTCTATTGACAAGGGAGCGACAGTGTGGACAGAGCTGGGCAGGTGTTCCTTAGGAAGCACCACCTCCTTGTGCCTTGAGATTCAGGCCTCAGGACTGTGTCTCATCAGCCTAGCCTTGACCAACTGCCAGCACCACCAGGATGGTAAAAGTGAGGCAAAGTTCTAGAACTCGGAAAGTCAGGAATGACTTAAGAGAGAGATGCTATGTTGCTGCAAGATAACCATAATAAATATGATGCTAAATACCTCCTAGATTTCAGAGCATCACTTTTGCTACCAGCAAGGTGAACAGCCCAGATTGACAGCACTGGAGCAGAAGCAGCTGGTGTAAAAATGGCAGCATTGCCTAGTCAGTGGGCATGTAGATGTGCAAAGAGACGTGGGTGTTTTGAAATAACAGAACCGAAATTTTGGAGTTTGCTAACGCACATGCAATTTTTAGTGAAATAGGTGATAGGATCTTGACTGAGTCCCAAACCAAGAAGTTCTTGTCAATGTATTTGTCATACCAATAAAAACATCTCAAGTGATGTAAATGTGCTGGGTCACTGTCACACCTTCCCATGCCTTTTCTAGGCTGTATAAGCTGTGTGAGCCACCTCCCCCGGTTGGAGAAGAATGAGGAGCATCTTCAAGGAACCAGACAAGCAGAAGCTCCTGAACACTGGATGAGACAAAGGACGTGCTGGCTAAACATCCTCCACTCAACATAAAGAAATGGACTTTTTCTCTGACTCTTTCATCATGCTGTAAATAACTTATGTTCAGCTTGTACTTAGATATTTGTGCTGGAAATGGATAGAAGTCCATTCAAACAACTCAGCTTCACAAACTGATCTCTCTGTGTGTTAACATGAATTATTCGTCCTGGAGATTATATGAAAAAAGATCCGAGATGAAACATTAACCATTGTGCCTCCTTTCCCATTTGTTGAAATTACTATATTGCGTTTGCTTTTCATCTTCTCCAAATGGAGCATGTAATGATGGATATTTCCATTTGAAGAAGTCTGTCATTGGAGAAACCTGGCCACACTTTCCAGATGATCACACAGAAATGTGACAGACGGCAGAGACTGGGCGTCATAGGTTTTCGGTTTCCTACTTGCATCTGAGAAAGTCGTTTGTGGGTGAAAGGTGAGGAGCGTCCTTTACTCTTTTTCAGTAAGATAAAGAGTATTTCTCAGTAGAGGAGAAGAGAGCTGACTGAAGCCTCCAGCAGCATCTTCTTCCAGCTGCTTTCAGGGACGCTTTCTGCTTGTGGAGAGTTCCAGTGAACCAATGCTGCCCTTGGTCTCTGAAATGAGCATGGCTTCCTTGGATAACGAGTCCTGAAGCTGGGACGTATGTGTCCAGGGGTGAGGAGAAGCAGGGATTGGGAAGGATTGGGAGGATGACTAGGGTGAAGCAGGGGAAAATAAACCTATTAAAAAACTCAACCTTTAAATTTGAAAGATACCTAAAACTCTCATTCAGGCTTTCGTATGAGATGTCAGACTCTTAGAGAATACACCATACTGAGTGTGTTTCTATCAAGGTAGTATATGTATAAGATGAGAAAATAAAGCTTTATTTGTTGAAATTTATAAGAACTATTAGAGACATTGATAATTTATGAAAGTACAAGGTATATTCTATTTTCATTCTAAAGTTTACATAATGTTTATCTGTCTACATTGATGAAATATTAATAATGTTTCCTTAGCATTAGTGAAAATCATAATATTGATTTAAAATCTATAATTTTCAAAACAGTTAAATGTCCCTGCTGTGACTGTGATACTTATGTGGATTTAGATTAATTTCCTATATGAAATGCTTTCCATAACTAAAGTATTTACAAACCATTGTTAAATTTTAATTTATTAAATTTGATAATAGTTTTCAAACTCATTAGAAAGCTTTCATCACTAGCAGTTGTGTATTCAATAACAAAAACACTGTGTTATGTGTATATGAGGTCTCCATGTCCTGGTCAAGGTAATAAATGTTATTCCGCATAGAAGCACTGAAGACTTTCATGATAAGTACATATTTATAATGAAAAATAAACCAACATCAGAGTTTTCAGACAAAAAAGTTGAACACTTTGAATTTAATGAAGATATAACCTTAATATAAATATTTACATTAAATATGTTCTTAACTTTCAGGGCTTTAACATGTTTGATCCTATTGCCAGTAATCCTGAAGGTCCATGAAATTAGTAAATTGTGATGTTCCTGTTACTGACGATTTGATTACATTTAACACGGGGATAATGAGCGAGCAAAAGTGATTAACTAGCAAGTACTTTTCATGTTGTCATTACTGTTCTCTGATCACCACCCTGGAAGCTGTACTCCTTGTTAAAGGTATGAAGAGGCCACTTAAACATTTCAGTCATACTTTGTATTTCATGGGAGAAATTATCTGCTGTTGTAGTATTTGTAAATTAGCATACTTTAAGATTGAACCTCTATAGTAGGATGTACTTAATACTATTTTAAGGGTTAAACATGCTGTAAGTGTACCATCTATCGATGCTTGGCAGTTAATAAAAGCTCAAAAGTTAGTGATGACATGTTACCATCAATCACTGTGATTTTTTTTATTGTAATGAAAACTGTAGCTAAAATCTAAGTAATTTCTATGTGCCAAGCAATACCTCCAGGTGCTTTGCCATAGTTTCTTGTTACTGCGTCATTAATCCTCATAATGATCCTTTGAGGTGATATTCTTAGCATCACCCTTGTTTCACAGTTGAGGAACTGAAGCGAAGAATGGTCCAGTGACTTGCCCAAGATCACATGGCCAATAACTGCTAGAACCAGGATTTGAGCCTCGGAAGTCTGCCCCCTTAATACATTGTGTTACTTTTCCTTGTTAATACAAGAAATGTTATAATACTGCCAGTTATTTGTTAGTAAAGTTGGAGTTCTGTGCGGTGTGGGCCATTACATTATACATGTTATATTGAGAAGAAAAGTGAATAGAAACATAAAGTGCCTCTAAATATATGAAAATCACTGGATATGCTGGACATTTTGCCATTCTGGATACACATTAGGAAGTAACCTAATGCTATTGCAATCTGAAAAGACATGATCTATTCCTCATAATTGAAGGTAACAGTTTTAGATATATTTTAAAATTCTTGAGTAGTATATTACATAAAATCTGACTGATTCCAAAACAGTGGTGACAGCAAAAAATCACGTGAGTGAATGAATAAGGACAACTCTTCAACACCATAATGTACCTCTGTGTGACAGTGGACATTCAACTGACCTTGAGCTTTTACACAAGCATGGGCATGTTCAGGGTGGTATGACCATAGATTGGCCTTGATATGACCATAGACTGGCCTTGAGTTTTTAGAATGGGTTTACCTAAATGCTCACATAGTCTTCTGCAATCAATGTACTTCTAAACGTTACAAAAGCCTGCTAACAATTCTTCCAGGTTCTCCCAACTTTGCAGTTAGAGTGTGGACCTGTGCCTCTCTCCACCTAAAACAGAAGGTCACGCCTGGAAATTTTGGCTCTTATTATGGGACTGATTCATAAATACTTGTAACTAGTAATTCATGGTCAAGAAATCTGAAACATTCCCTTGTACCTTGTAAAGTTTTCTTATTAAATATTAAAAATTAATATTAAAGGTATGAGTAATTTGAGGAGTTTAGAATTTTACACCTATTTCCATTACATTTAATAGAAAAGAATGGAAGAAAGAAAGAAGGAAGGAAATACAGAGAGGTGGAGGGAGGGAGGGAGGGAGGAAGGAAAGAACTTTTGTTCTCATTTTACTTATACTGGATATGTAATGTTGAATTTAGAATCTAAGCTTTATTTTATGAACCAGTATCCCCATCTTAGGAGTCTCATACTATTTTCTGTCTTTTCTAATCACATTCTTCTAGTGATTTAGATTCCCTGTGCGTTCAGTGGCCACTCTTCTTGTAGCAACAATGTTCAATTTAAAGTTAGATTAATTTCTCATGATATTATAATATATATGACATTGTAATGATATTGATTCTGACTCTATTAATTTAAATTTTGTGATGAATTCAGATCAGCATGATACTGACCTTGGCACTAACTGTGAAAGCCAAGAAAATGAATGGGTAAAAAAAATCCTGAGTGGCATATTAAGTCATTTAGTAAAACAAACTATTTTCTACTCTGGATACATTTTACCAGCAAAACTAATTTTACTGACTTGGAAGCATTCCTTTGAGTTACTGTATGTATTTGAAAATAATAAATGTTTAATTAGAACACTACTCTTTCATTAGTTCATATAGTTCCTATATAGCATGGTTTAGTGTAGAAAAGAAGGCATATTTTTATTCACCTATATATTCAGTAAAACATGAAGTTGACATTTAAAATGACTAATCTTAATTTAAGTCATTTTCATTTACCTTTTACTTTAAAGGTCATTTATAGATTTTCTTCACTAGCTGAATTTACAAATAGTGAAACTAACCTTTAGCATGTGATTAAATTGCTTCTGAATTTTAAAATTTATGTTTAATTTCAAGGGCTTTTTTAAGTGAATTATCATACAAAATGATAGCTCAGTTATGATCCCAAAGTTAGTAGTAGTTATTTCATTAACAGGTGTATATATTAATCGATTTGCTGAATGAATTGTCAGTTGTCCTATGTAAGTATGAAGGCAAAAATTTTGGAAACGGTTTAGGACAATCTGAACCTTGATTAAGAAAAATATTCTGTATTTAAAAAGCTTTTCACATTTAGAGATGAGCCTGAGAAAAGTTTCATCCTTTATGAAGCAGATGAGTTGGGATAAGCTTCCAGCAGGTGTCTGGACCAAGAATGGGCTCAGGCTGATTCCTTTTACATACGGTGGCCACAACCTTTGAAGGTGCTGTGATTCCATAGTAGTTATTATGGTTAGTCCTTTGTTTTTGAAAAATTTTGCTACTTAAAAGTTTTGCTTTTAACAGTAATCTCAGCGTTCATATTGCCAACTGTGCTTGACCTCCTTCACTCAGGATAGTTTGCTTCTCTCACTGAGAAGACATTTCTGAAGTCTACTAGGTATACTAAGAGATAAATATATATTTTATATACATATATTAATATTTATGATGTTTTGTTTTTATGATAATACATTATAAAAATGACTTAGATTCTTCTGTCTTATTTTGTACGAAGGTATGAAATATGGAGTGGTTCAGTATATTGAATGTCTGTCTAAATATACCATAAGCGTCCCTGGTAGGCCATCTTTTGATCACTGTCACTAGTCTGCTACTTAGTCTGGAGTCTATTGATCTGGCTTTGCCATCAGAGGTAGTTGATTAAGAACCAAATTATTGAATTCTTAAATGATAGTTCTAGTAGAAATAGAAAGCTTTGGACAGCTCATTTGGGGTCAAATAACAGAATAAATATTATCCACTCATGTGTTCATTCAACAAATGTGTTTGAGAATTCACTTTGTAAAAGGCACAGTTGGTGGGCTGCCTTTATGCGTTGCATGTATTTGGTTCAACAGTCTTCTCAGTGTCTCCTCCGTGTTAATCTCCTTTGTGTCTTTTTCCTGTAATGACGTTATTTGTAATGCAAACTTATTCTAATACCATGTAGATATCTATATTGTGTGATTTCAAGAATACTAAGTTGATAAAATGCTCTAGAAAGCATACATTTAAACTTAAGTATCTAATCCCTCAAGCAAATTTACTAGTTTCAGACGAATATATATTTTTGTAACTGTCAAGTAAATGAGTAGAACATAGCTTTTTTGTTTAAAAATATTTTTATAAGTATGCATTTACACAGTATTCATTATTTTAAACGTTAAAATATCAAGTGGGTTCTATAAATAGTGATTCTTTTGAATATATCCATATTTAACATTGTATAACACCCAAACTGTAACGACAAATGTCATATGAATATGTTATTATAGTAGTGTGTTTTTTCCTTTGTAAAATATACATGTAACATAGTTTGAATCTCTCAGTATTTTGTGCATGGTTAAAATAATCAAGTGTATTATGTATTTTATATCATTTATTTTTGTCGGCATAAAAGACTACAATAGTAACATTGTATCATGTGTTGAAAATAATAAAGTGAAACGTAGTATGACCATTTCAGTTTCTATCCATTTAAGTTTAATCAATTCCTGTTATGTTTTCACCTGTTTAAGAGACAAAAATATGCATGAAACAGAGCTTTTCATCCTTCAAGAATTCACAAGCTCAATAGAAGAAACTTTGATAAACATGTGAAACAAATCTACAAATATGAACTAAGGCGAGTTGTAGAGACAGTAACTGGTAGGAAAAGAAGCTAAATAGGGGCAGGAAAGCTTCATGGAAAGAGACTGTGTGTTCCTTGAATTAATGAGCCAGTCTATCATGGTTGCTGAGGGTGTTATGCTGCTGCTGCTGCTGCTGCTAAGTCGCTCCAGTCATGTCCGACTCTGTGCGACCACACAGATGGCAGCCCACCAGGCTCCGCCATCCCTGGAATTCTCCAGGCAAGAATATTGGAGTGGGTTGCCATTTCCTTCTCCAGTGAGGGTGTTAGAAATGCATATAATTCCCAGACTCTACAGTTATAGAACTTAGTGCTATAAATGAGTATCATAGTGTACAAACTAAAATGGTAATTACCAACAAAAGGCAATGCACACTAATACAAAAATGAGAGGTAAGACGATGAGAAATATGTACTATATAAATACAAGGAATTTAGATTCAACCCAACATCTCTTTATAGGGCATCTAGAAATTTCTTAACAGGTACTGAGCTAAGCTGGATAATTAGTCCTTAGAAACATATATGGCTATTGCTCATGTGGTGTTTACAGTTCTAGAAGGGGAAGGCTAACCAGAAAACACTCAAACGATGAAGGTTGGCTTGGTCAGTGTTCAGAATGTGTAAGATTAAGCAACAAAAGTGGACGCAGCCTTGTAACAAGAACAGCTTGCACTGAGATGCAAATGTGCCACATATTTTGGTGAGATGGTGAGTAGATTAGTTTGGATAGAGGATCAAGATTTGTGAATATGATAACTTAACTAATAATGCTGAACATTTTACCTGAGCTTTTGGCTGTTAATATAATGATTTTTGGACTTCCCTGGTAGCTCAGACGGTAAAGGATCTGCCTGCAATGCGGGAGTCCTGGGTTTGATTCCTGGGCTGGGAAGATCGCCTGGAGAAGGGAAAGGGTACCAACTCCAGTATTTTGGCCTGGAGAATTCTGGGTCGCAAAGAGTCAGACATGACAGCAACTTTCACAAATAATGATTTGTATAAATTGTCTGTTTAGATGCTTGCACATTTTTATTGAGCTTGTTGCTTTTTATTATTAAATTATAAATTTATTTATATACCAAAAAAAAAATTTCTGGATGTGATTAGAGAGAGATATGGATTGAAAAGAAGGTTAAATCTGGATGATGTAGGTGTCTCAGTGCCAGGCTAAGAAGTCTGGACATTTTACAGGGAAGAAAATTGAGATATCTAGTTAATAACAATAATAAAGAATTACAAAATCCCAGTGAGGAGTTTGAAAAATGTGTATGCTGTTGACTGTATAGACCACTTCAGAAAAGTGGAAGGAAATAATCATTGGAGGAAACAAAAATCAATAACTACATTTTACCTTTTGGAGATTGCTGGTATATTGAGATTACAAATTTAATACAGTAATAAGAAAAACTGGAATGAACAAATAGAGGTTATTTGTTTTAGAGCAGCAGTCCAGACACTAGTGTTCCAGAGTCACTATTAGACACACATACAAAATGTATTTTGTGGTCAAAATTGATTTTAAGAAACACAGAATCAAACAGATTTTCTTCATCTTAGGACTTCTCTGACCTTTTAATATACTTATAAAAATCACAACTTTGGAAGAAAGAGGTGATGTGTTTCACAATTTACTAGAAGAGAGGACATGTTTCATAGAAGATTTGCTAATATTTTCTTGGAATACAAATATTCAGTGGAGCACAAAGTGGGAAAACTGTTCTAGAAACTTCATGATAACATAAAGGGGAAAAAATGTAAACAAGAGATGGAGCAGCCATTTATTACCTGGTTTGGTTGTGGGGGGAGGAAACCATTATGGCTTAAAGGAAGAACTACTGACAAATTTTTTTTTTGTAATCTATTTATTTTTTATTTACTGAAATATAGTTAACTTACAATGTTGTGTCAATTTCTGGTGTATAGCAAAGGACATTGACATAAATGAACAGTAACAGTAGATTAGAATTAAAATCAGGCTGTGATATTGTCACGATTCAGCCATGTTCAGTACGTTAGGGGATTGGAAGAGCATATTCCATTCAAATGCAGATGTATCCTTTCTGATCATTTCAGCTTATAATGTGATGAGATGTTAGAATAGAGGATATTTTAGTGACTCAAATATTGATGGCACCAATTTGCCATATTTTCTGGACTAAATTTGTAATTCTCCATGGCCATGTCCAGGGTGCTTAAATTAGATGACGTAAAGGTTAAAGACTAACTTTCTTTTCACAAAAAGTATTTTAAAATTTAGGTCCATGAATCAAGGTGAATTGGAAGTGGTCAAACAGGAGATGGCAAGAGTGAACATCGACATTTTAGGAATCAGTGAACTAAAATGGACTGGAATGGGTGAATTTAATTCAGATGACCATTATATCTAGTACTGTGGGCAACAATCCCTTAGAAGAAATGGAGTAGCCATCATAGTCAACAAAAGAGTCCAAAATGCAGTACTTGGATGCAGTCTCAAAAACGACAGAATGATCTCTGTTCGATTCCAAGGCAAACCATTCAATATCAGAGTAATCCAAGTCTATGCCCCAACTAGTAATGCTGAAGAAACATTACTGAAGAAGATGTTGAATGGTTCTATGAAGACCTACAAGACCTTCTAGAACTAAAACCCAAAAAACGATATCCTTTTCATCATAGGGGACTAGAATGCAAAAGTAGGAAGTCAAGAGAGAGCTGGAGTAACAGGCAAATTTGGCCTTGGAGTAAAAACAAAGCGGGTCAAAGGCTAACAGAGTTTTGCCAAGAGAACGCACTGGTCATAGCAAACACCCTCTTCCAACAACACAAGAGAAGACTCTACACATGGACATCATCAGATGGTCAATACTGAAATCAGACTGATTATATTCTTTGCAGCCAAAGATGGAGAAGCTCTATAGAGTCAGCAAAAATAAGACTGGGAGCTGACTGCGGCTCAGATCATGAACTCCTTACTGCCAAATTCAGACTTAAATTGAAGAAAGTAGGGAAAACCACTAGACCATTCAGGTATGACCTAAATCAAATCCCTTACGATTATACGGTGGAAGTGACAAACAGATGCATGGGATTAGATCTGATATACAGAGTGCCTGAAAAACTATGGATGGAGTTTCACAACATTGTACAGGAGGCAGTGATCAAGATCATCCCCAAGGAAAAGAAATGCAAAAAGGCAAAATGGTTGTCTGAGGAGGCCTTACAAATACCTGAGAAAAGAAGAGAAGCTAAAGGCAAAGGAGAAAAGGAAAGATATATCCATTTGAATGCAGAGTTCCAAAGAATAGCAAGGAGAGATAAGAAAGCCTTCCTCAGTGATCAATGCAAAGAAATAGAGGAACATAATAGAATGGAAAAGACTAGAGATCTCTTCAAGAAAATTAAGAGATACCAAGGGAACATTTCATGCAAAGATGGGCACAATAAACGACAGAAATGGTATGGACCTAAAAGAAGCAGAAGATATTAAGAATTTACAGAAGAACTATACAAAAAAGATCTGCATGACCCAAATAACCACCATGGTGTGATCACTCACCTAGAGCCAGACATCCTGGAATGTGAAGTAAAGTGGGCCTTAGGAAGCATCACTATGAACAAAGCTAGTGGAGGTGATGGAATTCCAGTTGAGCTATTTCAAATCCTAAAAGATGATGCTGTGAAAGTGCTGCACTCAATATATCAGCAAATTTGGAAAACTCAGCAGTGGCCACAGGACTGGAAAAGGTCAGTTTTCATTCAATCTTGACTGAGTAACTGAACTGACTGATTTTAAAATGTTAAATGTGGGGTTTTCTAGACTGACATTGGTCTGCCATTTGAAAATGATCTGAAGTGTTGCTGTTCAGTTGCTAAATCATGTCTGACTCTTTGTGACCCCATGAACTACAGCACACTAGGCTTCCTTGTCCTTCACTATCTCTCAGAGTTTGCTCAAATTCATGTCCACTGAATTGATGATGCCATCCAGCCATCTCATCCTCTGTTGTCCCGTTCTCCTCCTGCCCTCAATCTTTCCCAGCATCAGGGTCTTTTCCAATAAGTCAGCTCTTCAGATCAGGTGGCCAAAGTACTGGAGCTTCAGCATCAGCATCAGTCCTTCCAATGAATATTCAATGTTGATTTCCTTTGCAGTAATACAACTATCTCATTGATTTTTTAAAGCCGTGTCTTGAAAATATGAACCCTCAGTTCATCTCCAATATTCCTTGGGATCGGGAATTTTTCACTGTTAATTCAAGTGCACACACAAGAAAAATTTCAGTATAAAACTGTCTAGAAATTCAGCAAACAGAGTTCCTTGACTCTCTACCCTTGACTCACTATCTTGCTTTTACGTAGGAGAGACCTGTGAACTCTTTGTCAGAAAACTGATGAGATATATTATTCCAGGGCTGTGTGCTGAGAGAAAAAGGCAGTGATCACCACATGATATAGTAGGGTGTTCTGTTTAGGGCACTTTAGTGCAGAAGGATGAAGACAAGTGAGGATATAAATGATGGTGCAAGAATGACTAAAGACATACAGGGACAGATTGCCAGGAAATATTAGGTCTGTAAGAAACTTCTGCCACTCAAACTGCCCTCATGTTGACTCACAGTTAAAAATGTTTATCTCAGAGGTTAGAGGTTAGGACGTTACCTAATTTTAGCAATGAGGGATCTGGAAGTTACAACCGGAGAAAATAGACTCGAAGATGGTATGAAAAGCCTTTTACTTACAGTCTTAGAAAAACATATTTGAGTTTTCTAAACTATTGGTTGGAAGGATAAGCTTTCTTTCCTACTTTTTCTCTTTTTGTAAAAGAGTCTTTTATTGAATTTGTTACAATATTGCTTCTGTTTTATGCTTTGGTATTTTGGCTGCTAGGCCTGTGGGATCTTAGCTCCCTAACCAGGGATTGAACCCACACCCCCTGCACTGGAACTCATACCACTTTTTTCTAATTGAGGTGAAATTTACATAACATGAACTCAACCATTATAAAGTGTAAAATTCACTGGCACTTAGACCATCCACCATGTTATGATGTTGTGTGTACAAACATCACCTTTCTAGTTCCAAAACATCCAACCATCCAAACAGGCTTTTATTAAGTTAAACTTTTGAGATGAGGCTTCCCAGGTGGCACTAGTGGTAAAGAACCCACCTGCCAATGCACGAGAGATGGTCAGGAAGATCCCCTGAGAAGGACATGACAACCCACTCCAGCATTCTTGTCTAGAGAATCCCATGGACAGATGAGCCTGGCCAGCTGTAGGTCATAGGATCACAAAACGTCAGACATGACTGAAGCAACTTAGCATGCACACAAACTTTTGAGGTAATTGTCTATTTATATTTTTGACAAAGTTTTAAAAGCAATTCAATGGAGAAAGGATAGCTTTTTCACCAAAAGGTTCTAAGGCATTTGGACACCGATAGGTATAAAAATGATCTTTGAACTCCATGTTATGCCTAATATGAAAATTAACTCAAAATGGGTCATAGACCTAAGAGTAAAACAGGCAGTGACAAAACTGTTAGGAAAAAATATAAAATATTTGCGATCTAGAGCTAGATAAGAGTTCTTAGACTTGACACAAGAAAGCGTTATCTATAAAAAGAAAAACTGATAAATTAGACCTTATCAAAATTTAAAACTTCTTCTATTTTAAAGCCTATGTGAAGACAGTAAAAAGACAAGTTGCAGACTGAGAGGAAATAGTTGCAAGCTACATATTTGACAAATTACTAGTGTCTAAGAATATGTAAAGAACTCTGAAAAAAGCCAGTTGCAAAAGATTTCATACTGTATGATTCCATTTATATAGCTTTCTTGAAATGGCAAAATTAGAGAAATAGAATGAAGGAAGTATGTTGTGTGGCTATGCAAGGGTGACAAGAATGATCCTTGTGGTGATGAAAAGGTCTCTATTTTGACAGTATTAATGTTGACATTCTGACTGTGAAGCTCTACTATACTTATGCAAGACCACAACTTTTCAGGGAAACTGAGTAAAGGGCATGCTAGCTCTTTCTGAATTATTTCTTACAACTGCGTGTGAATCTACAACAATCTCCATAAAAATTTCAGTTAAAAATATACAGTGAGTTTTAAACACTTCTCACAATGGTAGTTTTAAAGGTAGTTTTATTGCTAAGGAACATATATTCCTGAAAATGAAATCACATTTTGAGATGTGACTAAGAAGCATTATGCTTTCCTTCTTTATCTTTCCTCCTCCTAGATTCATTCATTCAGTCATTCATTCAGTTTTTCATTCATTTATTTATTCATTGAGAAAGTCAGTTGCACAAATTGAGCACCCACTATCTGAAAACTTGGTATCGGAATTGAGTACCATGCCGCCCTTCAGGGCCCCTTGAGGAGCTCATATTTTAGAGGTATGGCAAGCCTGTGACCAGAGGTACAGTACAGTACTCTTGATTCAAAGGCCGCTCCTGCAGTTAATAGCTGTGTGACCTGGGCAAGTTACTTATTTGACTCTCAAAATTCTCTGAGCTGTAAAACTATAATAATAGTGCCTCTTACTTCACAGAACTGTAGCATGTGTTGAATGAGATACTGGAGGTAAAAATTTAGCACTAAACCTGGTACCTAGAAACACTCTATAGTGTTCATTAGATAACAGAATATTAAATGTTACTATGAAGTAGAGCAAAGTTAGGGAGAAAGATCTACTCTCCAAATATTCAGACAGATGGCTTATTTGGGAAATAGGAAGATAGAATTGGAGGGGATAACTGTCATTTGAAAGCATGGTATGCCATGTAAAGGAGTTTGCAGTTTATCTTGTGGGTGGTGGTGAACCTTTGGAAGTGTTGAAGCAGGGCAGCAAATGATCAAAATTGCTACATTCATAGCAGTGCAGTTAGAAGGCTGTTACAATAATCAAAATCGAGTTTCTCAGAGTGAAATTCTCAGACCAAGTTTGTCAGAATTTCCTGAAGGATTATGCTTTCATATTATGGTGCTGGAGAAGACTCTTGAGAGTCCCTTGGACAGCAAGATTAAACCAGTCAATCCTAAAGAAAATCAACCCTGAATATTCATCAGAAGGACTGATGCTGAAGCTGAAGCTCCAATACTTTGGCCACCTGATTTGAAGAGCTGACTCATTGGAAAAGACCCTGATGCTGAAAAAGATTGAGGGCAGGAGGAGAACGGAGTCGCAGAGGATGAGTTTGAATGGCATCACCAACTCAATAGATATGAGCTTGAGCAAACTCCAGGAGACAGTGAAGGACAGGAAAGCCTGGCATGCTGCAGTTTATGGGGTCACAAAGATTTGGACATTGCTAGCAACTGAACAACAACAAAGCTTAGGGATTTCATTTTAGTAAGCTTTTCAGGCAATTCTCTTTGCACCGTGGAGTTTGAGAATCACTGGTTTAAAGGAAAGTGATGGAATTCATAACAAAACAGTATCACACAGAATAGAGAAGAAAAGGTGTTTTGAGAAATATGTAGGAGGTATATTAGCAACATGTGTTAATTAATAGGATGTGGGAAAGTGAATTAAAAGAAAGTATCAAGGACACCTCCAAAGGTTTTAACTTGGATAATTGGCCCTCATAATAAGGGAAGGCAGGATGAGTTGCAGATTTGAAAGAAAATAAAATATAGTTGGCCCTCCAACTATATATCCACAGGTTCCACATTCACAGATTCAATCAACTATGGATCCAAATTATTCTTTAAAAATTCCAAGAAGTTTCAAAAAGTGAAACTTGAATTTGCTGCATGTCAGCACCTCCTTTTAGCACATTTACATTGCATTTACAACTATTTACATAACATTTGCATTTTATTAAGTATTATAAGTAGCCCAGAGATGATTTAAAGTGTACAGAAGGATGTATATAAGTTACATGCATATACCATGCTATTTTATTTGAGAGACTTGAGCATCCTGGATTTTGGTATGTGTAAGTCTTGGAACCAATCTCCCATCAATATTGAGGGACAGTGGTATATACATTTTGCAGCATGTTGAATTTGAGGACTTCCAGATAGAGACAGCCAATTGTCCAAATAAAGCAATCTGTCTAGAGTTTAAGTAAGAGATGGGGACTGGGAAATCTAGGAAATATATGGGAATAATAAGGCCACCCACAAGAATCCATGGAGTTAGAAGCTGAGGACAAAATTCTGGGACACTAAAATTTAAGTAAAAGAAAAGATGCTGTGAGTGCAATCCCGAGGAAATATTTTAAGTGATTGAGAGAAGATTCAAGAAATAGAGTGGTTTCCACATAACATTGATCAGAGTTCCCTGTGCTATACATAGGTCCTTCTTGGTTATCTATTTTAAATATAGCAATGTATACATGTTGATCTCAAACTCTGCTTGATGTCATGCGGCAGCCTGGATGAGAGTGGAGTTTGGGGAAGAATGGATGCATGTATTTTAGTATGGCTGAGTTGTTCTGCTGTGCATCTGAAACTATCACAATATTGTTAATTGGCTATACTGAAATATAAAATAAAAAGTTTAACAAAAAAACAGAGTGGTCATTGGATCAGAAAGGTAGAGGGAATTACCAAATTCATAATTGTAAGTAGATTAGGAAGTGAAAAAGAACATTTAAAATCGTTGATTCTTTGAAATTTTCTTTGTTTCTATACGCTTTTTGTAATACCAAAAAACAGTTTTTCAAAAAGAATTATGGCAGTTAATCTCACCAAAGTACCTATTACCAGCACCTTTGTAAATATATTATATAGATTATACGATACAGATATCTGTATTAGCCCACTCTTCTCAGTATGAATCAGTTCAATTCAGTCACTCAGTCGTGTCCAACTCTTTTCGACCCCGTGGAGTGCAGCACACCAGTCGTCCCTGTCCATCATCAATTCCTGGAACTTACTCAAACTCATGTCCATTGAGTCAGTGATGCCATCCAACCACCTCATCCTCTGTTGTCCCCTTCTCCTCTCACCTTCAATCTTTCTCAGCATCAAGGTCTTTACCAATGAGTCATCTTGGTAAAAATGATTCTTCGCATCTGCTTCTTCACATCAGGTGGCCAAAGTATTGGAGTTTCAGCTTCAACATCAGTCCTTCCAATGAATATTCAAGACTGATCTCCTTTAGGATGAACTGATAGGATCTCCTTGCAGTCCAAGGGACTCTCAAGAGTCTTCTCCAACACCACAGTTCAAAAACGTCAATTCTTTGGCACTCAGCTTTCTTTATAGTCCAACTCTCACATCCATACATGACTACTGGAAAAAGCATAGCTTTGACTAGATGGACCTTTGTTGGCAAAGTAATGTCTCTGTTTTTTAATATGCTATCTAGGTTGGTCATAACTTTCCTTCCAAGGAGTAAGTGTCTTTTAATTTCATGGCTGAAGTCACCATCTGCAGTGATTTTGGAGCCCAGAAAAATGAAGTCAGCCACTGTTTCCATTGTTCCCCCATAAATTTGCCATGAAGTGATGGGACCAGATGCCATGATCTTTATTTTCTGAATGTTGAGTTTTAAGCCAACTTTTTCCCTCTCCTCTTTCCCTTTCATCAAGAGGCTCTTTAGTTCTTCTTGACTTTCTGCCATAAGGGTGGTGTCATCTGCATATCTGAAGTTATTGATATTTCTCCCGGCAATCTTGATTCCAATTTGTGCTTCATCCAGTCCTGTGTTTCTCATGATGTACTCTGCATATAAGTTAAATAAGCAGGGTGACAATATACAGCCCTGATGTACTCCTTTCCCAATTTGGAACCAGTCTGTTGTTCTATGTCCAGTTCTAACTGTTGCTCCTTGACCTGCATACAGAGTTTTCAGGAGGCATGTAAGGTAGTCTGCTATTCCCATCTCTTCAAGAATTTTCCAGTTTGCTGTGATCCACACAGTCAAAGGCTTTGGCATAGTCAATAAAGCAGAAGTAGATGTTTTTCTGGAATTCTCTTGCTTTTTCGATGATCCACCAGATGTTGGCAATTTGATCTCTGGTTCCTCTGCCTTTTCTAAATCCAGCTTGAACATCTGGAAGTTCACAGTTCATGTACTGTTGAAGTCTGGCTTGGAGAATTTTGAGCATTACTTTGCTAGCGTATGAGATGGTTGCAATTGTGTGGTAGTTTGAACAGTCTTTGGCATTACCTTTGTTTGGGATTGGAATGAAAACTGACCTTTTCCAGTCCTGTGGCCACTGCTGAGTTTTCCAAATTTGCTGGCATATTGAGTGCAGCACTTTCACAGCATCATCTTTTAGGATTTGAAATAGCTCAACTGGAATTGCATCACCTCCACTAGCTTTGTTCATAGTGAAGGTTCCTAAGACCCACTTGACTTCACATTCCAGGATGTCTGGCTCTAGGTGAGTGATCACACCATTGTGATTATCTGGGTCATGAAGATCTTTTTTGTATAGTTTTTCTGTATATTCTTGCCACCTCTTCTTAATATCTTATGCTTCTTTTAGGTCCGTACCATTTCTGTCCTTTATTGTGCCCAAATGTTCCCTTGGTATCTCTAATTATCTTGAAGAGATCTCTAGTCTTTTCCATTCTATTATTTTCCTCCATTTCTTTGCAATGATCACTAAGGAAGGCTTTCTTATCTCTCCTTGCTATTCTTTGGAACTCTGCATTCAAATGGGTATATCTTTCCTTTTCTCCTTTGCCTTTTGCTTCTCTTCTTTTCTCAGCTATTTGTAAGGCCTCCTCAGACAACCATTTTGCCTTTTTGCATTTCTTTTCCTTGGGGATGATCTTGATCACTGCCTCCTGTACAATGTCATGAACCTCCATCCATATTTCTTCAGGCACTCTATCAGATCTAATCCCTTGAATCTATTTCTCACTTTGATTTAGGTCATACCTGAATGGTCTAGTGGTTTTCCCTACTTTCTTCAATTTAAGTCTGAATTTGGCAGTAAGGAGTTCATCATCTGAGCCGTAGTCAGCTCCCGGTCTTGTTTTTCCTGACTGTATAGAGCTTCTCCATCTTTGGCTGCAAAGTATATAATCAATCTGACTTCGGTATTGACCATCTGGTGATGTCCATGTGTAGAGTCTTCTCTTGTGTTGTTGGAAGAGGGTGTTTGCTATGACCAGTGCATTCTCTTGGCAAAACTCTGTTAGCCTTTTACCTGCTTCGTTTTGTACTCCAAGGTCAAATTTGCCTGTTACTCCAGCTATCTCTTGACTTCCTCCTTTAAGTAATAGAAACCAAAGTTTGAGTGACTTTAACAACCAAAACAAAACATCAGAAGGATACAATGAGGTTGTTAAATGTTGTAGGCTAATCTCTAGGGGAGGAGCAGCCCTGGGATTAAAATGATGTCATCAGAAATTTCTGTCTCTTGACTTTGCTTTCCTTTGTTTCTGTTCCTTTCTCAGGTCAGCTTTTCCTTGTGCTATGCTTCATCGCTCAGTTGTGTCTGACTCTTTGTGACCCCACAGAATGTAGCCCCACCAGGCTCCTCTGTCCATGTAATTCTCCAGGGAAGAATACTAGAGTGGGTTTCTATTCCTTTATCCAGGGGAATCTTCCCAACCCAGGGATGGAACCCAGGTCTCCCACATTGCAGGCAGATTCTTTATTGTCTGAGCCACCAGGGAAGCCCTAGCTCTCCTTTAGTGATAACAAATTGGCCACCAACAACACTAAGCTTATATTTCACACAGCTTACTACCTGCAGTTGAATAAAACTCCCCAAAAGTTGCTGCAAAATGCCTACATTGTTTTTGATGGTGTAGGCTGAGTCACATGACTTTCCTTAAACCAGTCACTAAAGCCAAGCAGACTGTCGTACTCTCATTGGCAAGACCAGAATTACACTCTCTATCTCCAATAATAATGAAGGCTGTCAGGAGATTCCCTAAACAATAATAGGGTGATGTTACCACAAGCAGAAATGGATTCTGGGCAAGCATTAACAACAAATGGCTACGAGAATAGTACTAGAGTGGTCATGTGCCAGTCTTACTGTTGTTCAAACACTAAGCTGTGTCTGACTCTTTGTGACACCACAGACTGTGGCACACCAGTCTCCTCTGTCCTCCATTATCTCCCGAAATTTGCTCAAATTCATGTCATCGTGTCAGTGATGCTCTCTAACCATCTCATCCTCTGCAGACCTCTTCTTTTGCCCTCAATCTTTCCCAGCATTACAGTCTTTTCCAGTGAGTCAGCTCTTTGCATCAGGTTGCCAAAGTATTGGAGCTTCAGCTTCAGCATCAGTCCTTCCAATGAATATTCAGGGTGATTTCCTTTAGGATGGACTGTGACAATCTTGATTGTGTGCTTTATCTTGCAGTGACAAATCTATCAGTGTATTTCCTCTTCTGTGAATTTACTGATCTTTTAAAACTAGGACAGGAAAGTAGTTATCTTTACAAGAGATACTTGGTCCAGAAGTCAGATTACGATAGGTTATATATTGAGCAGAAAAGGAAAACAAAGCAGCTATAGATCATTTTTCTTATCAAGTTGGTAGAAAGGAAAGGAGCTATAGTTTGAAAAGGAAGGAGTATAAATTTTTGGGTTTTGTTTTTGTTTTAGATTGTAGGCAGAGTATCAGTGAAGATTTATTTTTCTATTAAGAATGAAAATGCTAGATTTTTTTTCATGTAGCTTTTCATGATAAGGGAATATAACTATCCATGTATTGGATTTGTTTTATTTGGCTTTGTTCTCTGGGTTCTATTATTTAACTGTAAGTCTCTAATGTGATGCTAACCTTGGGAGAGATTATGTTTTGTGGAAAAATGGGTTTAGGAGTCCTAGTGCATATTTTGTAAGTTAATGATCTAAACAGAGCTTCATATTTTATATCAGATGTCATCCAAGAATTGAAAAGTTATCAGTATGGCTATCTAAAGAATTTAATTGCATTCTGAAACACTAATATTTAAATTGCACACATTATTGTCCATAGAATGAAAGCATTCTTAAAAAAGTAAGCCAAATGATGGTCTTTGGCACACAGTTTTGAATTCAGATCTAAACAATGGATGGAATGTGATTCTGAACTTATTCCCTGACCATTCTTTCCTTACTTTGGGGATAAAATTGTCAGAGGTAAAAAAGCTAGATGACTGTTTCCAGGAGAGTGTTCACTGGATAAGTTAATAATAAATATCACTGGTCTTGAACTAGAACTTTAAAACGGAAATCCAGAAAGAAATATGTCTTGTGGCACTGAGTAAAAGAAGATGATGAAGCACCATCATACAATGTTTTCACATCTGACATTATAAATCATGAAGACATGTAAGAGGCATTGCCTTTAGCTTTTCTCAAGTTTCTGGGTACATTTCAAGCATCTTTTGGAATGATGTCCAAAAATGAAGTCCACTGTCACTTTATTCCTAAACCAGAAGAGAAACAGAAAAAGACTGTGATTAAGTTTCATTTTTCCTAGGACTGTTTCATCAAAGTCTATGACATTAGCTAAACAAAGTTCTCAGGTGCCTGAGCCCTGGGCGACAGACTGCAAGTGATGCCAAATTCATCTTTAGAGAATAGGCAGAGTGAAAAGTTATCTGAAATATCTTATATTAATATTTATATTGACATTAGTTAAGGGAATAGCTGAGAAAAATCAGTTGTTTGAGAAAACTTAAAAAGTGGAAGCTTGATTGCCACTTCTGCCAAGTGCTGATGGGAGTAATCTCATTTGAAAAGTTAAAGTTGAATCACATCTCCATTTCCAGTATCAGAATTATTATCATGTTAACTACAGAGACAGTAGAAAATGACATTCCAGAAAGGAAGGGTATGATATCAGAAATGTGATGTATTTTCTACAAACAAGGCAGTGCTAATTTATGACTGGCATAAAGAATGGGGGGCAGGAAGTGGGGGATGGGAATGAGGCACAAGAAGGAGGAGATATGTGTGTATAGTTATGACTGATTCTTGATATTGTTCAGCAGAAACCAGCACAACATTGTAAAGCAGTTATCCTCCAATTAAAAAAAGAAAAATGTTTCTGATCTTAGCAGAGTGATGGGGATTAGGGGATTGTATTGACCATGTCTTTTATTTTCTGCATTTTTAATTTTTGTTATCGTTTTTTTTTTTTTTTATAATTTTTGGCCACACTGGGTCTTCATTGTGGCATCAGGGCTTTCTTTAGTTGGAGCAAGTGGGCTTAGCTGCCCCATAGCCTGTGGGATCTTAGTGCCCCAATCAGGTATTGAACCTGTGTCCTCTGCATTGGACACCTAACCACTGGACCACCAGGGAAGTCCCCATTCTGATGTTTTGACAGCTGGAGCTTTACTGACCCTGAAGGGTCTGCTCCTCCCAGGGTGACTCAACTCTTTGAGACAGTAAACAACTCACCAGCTCCAGTGCTTTACAAATGCAAACCAACCCAGGCAGAGCCTATATCCCCACCATCTTGTTTATCAGACTCCCAAACTTGAGCCACTCTCCCCTGCTCTAATCACTGCAGGGTCAGGAACCAGACCCTAGGGACACCCCTATACTTCAGAGCCTGCTGAGGTTAGCCCAAGCCTACTTTCCCTGCCTCACATGTTTCTTCTCAGAGAAACCACAGTAAAGGCTCTTATTCCCATGTTCCCTCCTCTTTCTTCTTCTGTGTCCTGACCAAGCCTGGTACCTCCCCCATATGGAATGAATGTCCCTCCTCTTGAGAACTGTAACAAACTATCTTTTTCAAAGGCAGTCCTCTCCTGATCTGTTGGCCTCATCATCCCTGAATAATAATAAAACCTGTCTTTAAACAGGCTTCCCAAGTGGCTCAGTGGTAAAGAAACCGCCTGCTAATGCAGGAGACGTAGGAAATTCAGGCTCCATCCTTGGGTCAGGAAGATCTCCCGGAGGAGGAAATAGCAACCCACTCCAGTATTCTTGCCTGAAAAACCCCATGGACAGAAGAGCCTGGTGGGCTACAGTCCGTAGGGTCCCATAAGAGCTGGACATGACTGAGTGACTGAGCACACATCTTTAAACAGGGATGGGGTGACAGGAGTTAATTTCTTAGAATATGTGGAAAACAGACAGTAGAGCTCTATTGGATGGTTACATTGCCCCCAGTAGCATTTGTGACAATCCTGGTGGAGTCTCTCACTTTTAATGGCTTGAAGGCACTTTCTCAGAGGACTCCAAAACTCTCCAGCATCATGTACTGTACTTTTGTGCTGGTAGGCAATTACTTTCAGTTAGTCTGTTTGTTACTTTGTTAATGACGTGCTCACAGCTTTGGGCATAGAACTGGATGACTTTTTTTCTAAGAGAACCAGGAGCCATTCTTTTGGAAAATCATGTAGTGGGTTAATCTATATGTGGGAAATAGGAGTCCACAGGTGGTTCCTAAGTCTACCTCACTATCAGAATCATTCACAAAACCGTAAGACAAAAATGTACCTTTTCCCAGGCTTCCCACCCAGCTTCACTAAATAATTCTGGTGACACCCATCAGATTTGAAAACGTTAAGAGAATATAGCTTAATCCAGTGCTTTTTAAACTTTCATGTGCATATACATCCCCTGGAAATCTTGTTAAAACACAGCTTCTGATTCAGTGGGTCTGAGTTGGGACTGAGATTGCATTTCTAGTGAGCACACATTTTGAATAGCAAGGACCAGCACTCAATTTACCCGGGGATCTTGTTTAAAAATAAAGATTCCTAGAACTTCCCTGGAGGTCCAGAGGTTAAGACTCCATGCTTACGAGGCAAGGGGTGTGGATTCAATCCTTGGTCATGGAACTAAGATCCCACATGTCATGCACTGTGGCCAAAAAAAAAAAGGAAATACAAAGATTCCTGGGAAGTTGCCTGGAGATTCTGATTCAGGAGTGTGGGTTGCCCCTAGGAATCATCTCTGATAATTTTATCATCAGATTATTGTATCATTTAGGATATACCTGCTGAACAAAAAATATCTGAGTGTCATGTAATAGAGATGACAGCCATAATAGAAAGAATTTATTTTTAACGGTATATGTTAGCCCCTCTGTGTGCCAGCACTGTTCCAGGCTTTGAGGCTAGCACGATCAATTAAAACAGAAATTCTTGCTTCCCATGTGGGGGATGGCAAATGAAAGAGCAAACTTCCCAGTAGCTACAATAATTCCACAGAGTGGTAAGTGCTTTGAACGTTATGAAGCACTATGATAAGGAGACTGCATCCTAGAGAATTGCTGATGGGCAAGAGAACAGAAAAACAACAGTGACTGTGATGAAAAGGACAGTTAGCATCTGGGAAGCAGATAATACAATTCAAGCAGTGCTGACACATTTTATATGTGTGATTCTGTTTTCTTCCTGCATCCAACATAGGACAGGTCAACTGTTATCTTCATTTAACACAACTGAGGCTTACAGATATTTACTAACTGATCTTTCGAATTTTTATTGTTAATTGTGTTAAAATATCCATAATATTAAATTTACCACCTCAACTAATTTTTGGAGAAGGCAATGGCACCCCACTCCAGTACTCTTGCCTGGGAAATCCCATGGACGGAGGAGCCTGGTAGGCTACAGTCCATGGGGTCGCTAAGAGTCGGACAGGACTGAGTGACTTCACTTTCACTTTTCCCTTTCATGCATTAGAGAAGGAAATGGCAACGCACTCCAGTATTCTTGCCTGGAGAATCCCAGGGATGGCGGAGCCTGGTGGGCTGCCGTCTATGGGGCCGCACAGAGTCGGACACGACTGACGCGACTTAGCAGTAGCAGCAACTAATTTTTTAAGGTTTTCTTAAAGTTTATTACTCTGTTGTTTATTTACTTGTTTTTAATTAGAGTATAATTGCTTTACAATGTTGTGTTAGTTTCTGCTGTACAACATGAATCAGCTATATGTATATATCTCAACTGTTTTTAAGTATAGAGTTCACAGACATTGTGGTGTGACCCATCTTTGTAATTCTTTTTCACCTTGTAAAACTGGAATTCTGTGCCCCTTCAACACTAACTCCTCTTCGCCCCCTCCCCTAGTCCCTGGCAACCATCATTCTATGGTCTGTCTCTATCAATTTACTACTCCAGGTACTTCATACAACCGGAATCATACAGCATTTGTCTTTGTGTAACTGGCTTATTTCACTTAGCACAATGTCCTCAAGGTGCAGCATGTAATGGAATTTCCTTTGTTTTTAAAGCTGAATAATATTCCACTGTATGTATATGTGGCTGAACCATGACAACTCCCTTTTGTCAGCTCCATCTTGGACCCATAGCCCATCCCCCCCTTCCCTTTCAGCATGACTGAATGTTCCCAGGTGGAGCTAGTGGTAAAGAACCCGCCTGCCAGTGCTGGAAACGTTAGAGATGCAGGTTCAATCCCTGGGTCAGAAACATACCCTGAGGTAGGAAATGGTAACCCACTCCGTTCTTGCCTGGAGAATCCCATGGACAGAGGAACCTGGTGGGCTACATTTCATAGGGTCACAAAGAGTCGGACATGACTGAATGGCTAAGCAGGCAAAATTCATAGGTTGAAACATAATCCTCAGTGTGATGGTATTTGAAGGTGGGGTCTTTGGGGGCTAATTAGATCACAAGGATGGAGCCTTCATGAATGGAATTATTGCTGTTATAAAAGAGGCCCCAGAGAGCTCCCTCACCTCTTCTTGTGAGAACACAGCAAGAGGCTGGCCATCGAAGAACCAGGAACTAGGCTTTCACCAGACATCGAATCTGTTGATTCCTTTATCTTGGACTTCTCAGCCTCTAGAACTGTGAGAAATAAGTTTCTATTGTTTACAAGCTACCTCATCTTGTAAACATTTTGTGGTATTTTGTTATACCAACCAGAATGGACCAAGACACAGGTTTGCTTGGTTAGAAAGACACAGATCAAAAGCCTTGTCCATCACTACAACAGGTGCCATATTGTCCCTATTTGTTGGTTCTCTCAGAAAATAGTCTATTTTCCCCAAGTTACTCTAGGAAATAGTCTTCATGCAGGCAGTGTGGAGTAGTGGAAAAAAAAAATGTAAATACATGCGTGTGTGCATGCTAAGTCCCTTCAGTCCTGTCCGACTTTGTGCGACCCTATGGACTGTAGCCTGCCAGGCTCTTCTGTCCATGAGATTCTCCAGGCAAGAATACTAGAGTGAGTCGCCATGCCCTCCTGCAGAGGATCTTCCTGACTCAGGGATCAAACCCATGTTCCTACATATCCTGCATTGGCAGGTGGTTCTTTACCACTAGTGCCACCTGGGAAGCCCACATATATACATACATATGACAAAAACTGTACAAACACTAGCTAATCAGTTACCTTGGCCAACTCAACCTCTTTAATTTAGTATGGACGTATAAATTAAATAAAATGAGGTAAAATGCTTAAAATAACTCCTAGCACATAGTAGTATTTAAGACCTGCTACTTTCCTCTGATATCTCCCTTTTCAGTTTTCCATGGGAATTTCATTTCCCTGTCAACTTCTGGGAAAGTAACCCTTCTCCTTACTCAATTTGTGTATCAGGAGTGTTTTTTAGGAAATCCAGATTTTAAGTCTTCATAATCAAAACTTTCATCTAAAATCAGCTAGTTGCTAGCTTTCTGATTATGAGAAATGTCCAGACTGTCAACCATTCCCATCTTAGAACTTTGGTCATTCATCATTAATAGATTTTTTTTCTCTATTCTCGGCACTGTATATTAGCAGAGCAGGTAGCAGCAAAAGGAGGTTTCCACCAAACTAAGAATATTTATGCCTATTCATGCTGTTCCTTATCCAAAGGGCCATCCATCTCTCAAGATGCAGCAGATGGAGCAATCACTGATGACTGATTTGAGGAGAAAATCTCCTGAGTTTTCCATGAACTTGGCTAGTACTTGAAAGACGAATATGATTTTACGAGATGGAGTTAATAAGGAAGAACATACCAGGTTTATGCTAAAATGTTTGGAAAGTATAAATAGCAAGTCTCTGGTAGGGTCATGCAGCATTGACTGTTGTTGCTGTTTTCTTTTGCAAAGGGCTCTGAATCAATCTTTGCTAATAATGGCACATTGACAACAAAACATGTTAACAGGTTAAACCAAAAAAAGAGCCAGCAGTGGGAAATGGAAACTAAGAAAGTGCTGTGAGGGTCATGGAGAAAATATACTGCAGCAGAAATGCCTTTTCAACCTTTGCTAAATGCTTCTACCATAAAAGTTATAGTTCAGTTTAGAAAATGATTTCAGTTATAGAGTGTAGTTTACGACTCATAAAAGCTTCCCTTTGGAGATTAATATCACTATGATGTCATCAGCTTGAAAGTGCTTTTTTTAAAAAAAATCTGGAGTCAGAGTGAATATATTCAAATTGTATGAAAGGGAGAAATGCTTTACAAACAGTGTAATCATTCATACAAATGCATATCACAGTGAACATTTCTGATACACGAATACCCTAATTTATTGGAAAAATATACATTGAGCTTAAGTAATTCTTTCCAGAAAGTTGGACAGCTCTTTTTTTAAATTGTAAATATCCCTACTGTGATCATTTGTATTTAATTATATGTCCATCCGTGTATCAGATGAGTTAGACCTCTCAGTTGATAATGGTGAAGTTGGTCTTTGACCTTAAGAAGGAGGTATGTACAGGGACATAAACACAGGAGACTGACTTCTAGGCTCTGTTCCTCCCCTGAGGAGTCACCCTGGGGAAGGCCCTACATGCCTTGGGGCCCTGTTTTCTTGTATGTTGATTTGGAGTGTTAGGTCAAATCAAATTTAAGGTCCCTTCCAGTTCTAAAAGTATAAAAGAGGAAGTGATGAAATGTTCAGGAGTCCCAAATAGGAAGATAAGATGAGGAAATGCTTCCTAGAGAAGGTGAAGTTGGAAATGGATATTGAAGGATTCAGAATGGAAATCAGGCATGTTAGGTTTGCATTCCTGAGATGCAATCCAATCTACTGTGTCTTTAGGTATGAATGTTAGGGAATGGGGAGCCTTAGAGGCAATAGCAAGGGCTCTCGTCTGTCCAGAACAGGAAGAAAATGTAGAGAACACGTTTGGACATACAGATCAGGGCCACACGGTTTATTAATTCAGCAATATTTATTAGGAACTTACTATGTGCTAGACATAGTAAGATGTGATTGAAAGCAAAAGGAGAAAAGAGTGGCAGAGGATGAGATGGTTAGATAGCATCACTGACTCAATGAACATGGATTTGAGAAAACCTCGGGAGATAGTGAAAGACAGGGAAGCCTGGTGGGCTACAATCCACGGGGTCACAAAGAGTTGGACACATCTTAAAGACAGAACAGCAACAGCAACAACAAATGTGCCAGACAATATCTCAAGCATAAGATTCAATAGTGAGCAAGATGGGCAGGGTTTCTTTAGGGAAATTAATGATCTGGGGAAGAGAGATACTTACTTGCTGTGATAGGGAAGCTTACAGCAAGAACATCTTCAAGTCTGGAGCTGGACAGTCTCTGAAGATGTTACATTTAAGCCAAAAGCTAACCCGCTCCAGTTTTCTTGCCTGGAGAATCCCATGGACAGAGGAACCTGGTGGGCAACAGTCCATGAATCAGTCACAACTGAGTGACTCACACTTTCACTTTTTCACTAAAGGTTGAATTGATATTAGCCAGGCACTCTTTGGAAGAGTGTCCCAAGCAGTGAAATACCTGCCTTTCCTGACCCTTTATGACCAAATCCTGTTAACCAAATTACAGGATTATTCACAGGATACATGTATCCAGTAGCCAATAAAAAAGAGTCACTGGCACTCCAAGCAATTGAAGTTGGCAGGCAAAAGAAGTATACTTACCTTCCCTGGTCTAGGAGATACTATGCCAGATATAGCATAGCATCTCCTCATTAAAAAAAAAAAAAAATATATATATATATATATATATTCATATGGATGCACTGAGACTTAGTTGCAGCACACAGGATCTTTGATCTTTGTTGTGGCATGCGAAATCTTTCCTCACTTTTAAATGCAAAAAACATACATACATTTTAAAAAGACTCACAAATAGTATTTTTGAAAGTCAAGAAATAGAATGTCAAAGCAAATTGTTCATTCAAGCTTACTCAAATTTTAATAAAAACTAGGGATAAATAATTTTAAAAAATATTGTATGAACCTTTTGTGTGGTAAAATAACTTCTGTTTAGGTGTTTAAGACTGAATGAGAGTCAGAGTTAGGAGGTTGTAAATTTTAAGCTATGAGTTTCTTTTAACAAGATTTACCAGTTGGAGTATATGGTGAGAAAAATCTAATGGTTCAATTCATCTAAGGTTAAAGTTTGACAGGAATAATAGTACTGATGGTAATGGCAAGAAGGGCTCTAGGCAAGATGGAAAAAGACAGAAAGCTAGAGAGTGGTGGGTAGAATGGGAGAGAAATCAACAGACAGTTTCAATAAAGCTGAGGAATGTATGGGGAGAGAGAGAAGAATGAAGATTAAACATACCAAAGAGTTAGATATTTGGACTTCCTTGCTGGTCCAGAGGTTAAGACTTCACCTTGTGATGCAGGGGGCACTGGTTCAATCCCTAGCTGGGGAGCTGAGCTCCCCTATGCCTTGTGGCTAAAAAACCAAAAATGTAACAAATTCAATTAAGACTTTACAAATGGTCCACATCAAAAAAAAATCTTTAAAAAAAAGAGTAAGATATTGAAATTTGAAATATGAGAAAGAGGGCAGTTCTAGGGGATGGCAGTATTTAGGGTGTGGCCATGGCAGTGGTGCCCAAAAGGAACAGAAAAGAGCAGGTCCCTACAAAACTGTGGTTTGTGTCGAGTGCACACGTGGATAGTCAACTCGTCCAGGACCATCACAGAGCAGGAGTGGGGTCAAAGATTCAAGCCCTATGACAAAATGTTCAAGGAATGTGGATCATTGTATTGTAATTGGGGATAAAAAAGGAAATAAGTCAATTCCAGTAGCAGGGCGTTTGTAAGTGAGAGATGCAGTGATCAACCTAAAAGCCCCAGGGGAGGAGGAAGAAGGAACTGTTTGGAAGGAATGGTGAAGAGCAGGAGGGATACAGCCATCTGCTTCCAAGACAGTGTTGTTGAGGGAAGAGAGATGCGATGAGGCAGAGACTTTGAGAATGAGCTGAATACATTTAAGATCTGGTGTGAGTATGGGACAGAGGGGTTGCGGGAGTAAGGTGGGCACAGTGGAAATAAATGGCCAGGGGTTCAAAAAAACAGAGGGGGGGTTGGGAAGCCAAGACCTGGGGTGAGAATACAGAAATGGAAAGGGCACTGAAAAGACTTGGATTTGACAGTGATGAACGGTGGCAGATATAAGGATCTTGATGTTAAACAACTGATTTTATTAGGTCTTGGCTGTAAACGTGTATCCCTGTTGAAGCAGGGAGGAGCACTTAGAGGCCAGATGACTATCTCTGCCCTGTGGCTGACTTAATTGTCCTGAAAGGTGAGCTGCCTTTTGTGGAAAGGTAAGCATAGCCAGACAGGAGCTGTAGTGACCTGCCCAGAGTTTTTCTACGGACACAAACAGACTTGTAGAAAAGGGAGCAGCATCTTACTTAAAGGTTACTAGGCAAGGTCAGGGGCTTCCCAGGTGGTTCTATTGGTAATAGAAACTGACAATGGTAAATAGAACCTCCTGCCAATGCAGGAGACTCAAGAGACACAGGTTCGATCTCTCGGTTGGGAAGGTCCCCTGGAGGAGAGCATAGCAACCTACTCTGGTATTCTTGCCTGGAGAATTCCATGGACAGAGGAGCCTGGAAGGCTACAGTCCATGAGGCTGCAGAGTCAGACACAACTGAAGCGACTTAGCACGCAAGCATGCAAGTAAGGTCAGTCTTGGCATTAACTTGATTGATTGGCATTAACAGGTTTACCTAGGTTGTATCAGGGTTGGCCTCTATTCTCAGTGTTGGAGCTGGAGCAAAAGGTGATCAGACAGTCAGGGATGAAAGGGTGGTTTGAAGTGAAAGCTAAAGTTGCTCAGTCGTGTCCAACTTTTTGTGACTCCATGGACTATACAGGCCATGGAATTCTCCAGGCCAGAATACTGGAGTGGGTAGCCTTTCCCTTCTCCAGGGGATCTTCCTGACCCAGGAATCGAACCAGGGTCTCCTGCATCGCAGGTGGATTCTTTACAAACTGAGCTATCAGGGAAAGGGGGATTGGGGAGTGTGGAAAGAGAAGGTAAATCTACATCAGCTTCCTGCTCACACAGGCCACTAGAACTCCTGGCCACGGAAAGCCATGCACACTGGAGCTAGACTCTGTCACTTTGGCAAGAATTCCTCAAACATTTCCAAATCTAGCTCCCTGTGATTCCATAGCTGGATGTAATTAAGTCAGCAGGACAAGGAGGGCATGAGCCACACAATCATGAATGTGAACACATTGAGAACTGAAGCCACTTAGGTGCAAGTCCTTTATTTTTTATTTTTTTAAATTATTTTTTTTAAAGTATAGCTGCTTTAGAGTGTTGCTAGTTAGAATGTGCTGGACAGCAAAATGAATCAGCTATATGTATACACATATCCCCTCTTTTTTGGATTTCCTTCCTATTTAGGTCACCACAGAGCACTGAGTACAGTTCTCTGTGCTATACAGTAAGTTCACATTAGTTATCTATTTTATACAGAGTTATCTATTTTGTACATAGTATCAATAATGTATAGATGTCAAACCCAATCTCAATTCATCCCATCATCCTCCCTTCCCCTCTTGGTGTCCATGTGCTTGTTCTCCACATCTGTGTCTCTATTTCTCTTTTGCAAATAAGATCACCTATACCATTTTTCTAGATTCCACATGTATGTGTTAACATACGATATTTGTTTTTCTCTTTCTGACTTACTTCAGTCTATATGATAGTCTCTAGGTCCATCCACGTCTCTACAAATGACCCAATTTGGTTCCTTTTTTAATGACTGCATAATATCCCACTGTATAAATGTACCACATCTTCTTTAAAGATGAACTACTGGACAGTATATGAAGGTCGGTGATAGGTTACAGTACTCACTAAAAGGGAATAAATTCATTTCCTCCTCTGGAAAATGAAGCCCGAGGTGGACACATTTTTACCCCCTATCTGCTTTGAACAGCAACCTGAAGAGGTTGGGGGTAAACAGCCAAAGATGTGAGCAGTGTCCTGAACTGCATGAAGACACACATGTTAGGTTTTCAACATGTAAGTCCACAGGGTGGTCAAAATTTGTCTCCTGGAAGCATCCTTAGGACCTTAGGGTAGATTTCCACTCAGCACAAAATTGCTCAGAACACTGCAAACCAAAATGCGTTCCAACTGAATTCAAGAAGAGAAAAGAGGGGGAAACCTCGAAAAACCTAAATCAAAATTGACCTTTAAGACTTCTTAAAAGGTGACTGTGTTATATAAAGGTTAAATAACAAATATGCACATAGGAACCACATGTTACTCTCTAGAGGACAATGGCATCGTGACATTAATAATACACATATCAGACTGGGAACATAGGTCAGGTTTTCTTTGTAGGAAGTGATTATTTTTTTTGGCTTTCATAATGCAAGAAGATGGGTTTGTAGTTCTATTTCTCAATGGTAGCTTCTCTTTCTGACTCAGTTATTTAAGGCAATCTATTCAGGTACCAGCATTATTCACCCATATTTTAAGTAAAAGGTAGATGAAAAAAATGTGATTGTAAAGCTCCAATATTTGATTCAGAATAAAGTTAACTTTCCCTTTTGAGGGTACATCTGTAGCTTTTTATGTCAGTTCAAATTCAGATTAGAGCTGTGTGAAGCATATTTTTTTTCAAACAAGAATTGAAGTATGTGGAGTACTTTGTGTTCTCATTTTTAAAGTGGAACTTGAAAGAGAAAGAGCTCAAGGAAAGCCACTCAAGGCAGGTGGCATAGTTTCCCTGTGCTCCTCTGTCTTGTAAGTTAGCTGACACCCAGTGCCCCAGCTCCCACCCCCTTACCACCTTTCCTGTGGGTCTCACAAAAACAAACCAGAAGATTTCAGTGAAATGAAATTTAGTGAATGCAGTGAGGATCTGGCTCAAGAAGGGTCCTTAGCCACCAAATAGAATGGATATCTACCTTCAAAATTTCAATTTTATCCAAAGGAAAAAAAAAACAAGGTAGCCAAACATTGGACTTATTTAAAACATTTTCATGGAAATTTTATACACACACACACACACACACACACACACACACACACACACACACACACACATATATATACACACACACATGAATATACTTTAGCTCATATGGAAATTGGTTATATATTTAGTTCATATTCTTTTTTTCTCTTAATCATAGTAAACTAATCCTTCCTGCTACAATCAAATCCCATTTCCTCTGCTTTAGTAATTAATGAAAAGAAGAATTAATGAAAAGTTTTTTTTTCAGTTTTCCAGTGTTTCCTTCCCAGGCTGTGCATCTTCTAGTTATCTGTTTTTTAATAATATGAATGAAAACCCAAATAGGAAACTTAGCAAACATGGAATTTTATTGTGTAAACCTCAGTTCATCTCTGATGGGTTATTCAGTCTCCATTTTTATGATGTCAGTTAACTGAGGAACTTTATAATGAAAATCAACTCCACTTCCTATCAGCGTTCAGCAAGGTTGATGGGGTAAGGTTCAAGGAAGCTAGCATTTGGATTACACAAACTCAAATGTTGTTGATTCTTAACTACCATTTTGATATCAGACATAAAATGTTATATATTATCCTTTTTCCTACTGCCATTCACACTAGTATATTTTGAAGTTTTGGGATCTCAGGCTGTGTTTTTCAGTCCCCCAAAGCTAAGAGATGTATGTACTAGGATTGATGTGCTTTTTGGAGACAGTTCTTTTCCAAAGTATGGTTTTTATCCAAGAGTTATTTCCTCCGTGAAGCTATAATCATGAAATACTTTTTCCAATGAAAATCTTTTAGTAATATATCAGGAGCTTTTGCAACAGTTTATTACTACAGAGAGAGGTCATTTAAATCCAATAAAGCTCTATCCCCATTTAACCTTCTTTATGAAGAGGTGAGCTTAGCTATTATAAAACATCTCTCCTAGTTTGGGCTTCAAAATAATTATGTAGACAAAATTTGACATTGGATAAGAACATGGGTTTTGCATTCAGAAGGTTTGAACCTTTGCTCTTATTTACTTATCTGTCTAATCTTGGGAAAATTAACTCCTACCTTCCCTCGCTGAGAAATGGAGGAATATTGAGCCAATAACAGTGCTAGTGAGAAATAAATGTCATAATGTAAATAAAACACCCAGTCTAACAGCACAGCAAGCATTCAACAGATGGTAACTGTTTATATCAATTGAACTATTTTAGTTTGCAATTATATTAGAAAATTGAGTTATTTTATATCAATTGAGTTATATTAGTTTGCAGTTGCAACCTTTCCTTTTTTCTTTAGTTTCATTCTTAAAACTAAGTTTAGCAAGAAAGTAGGATAGGAAAGGTTATCCTTTGAATTTTTCATAAATTCAAAGGCATGAGTATTTACAAAATTATTTTATTATACATTATATGAATTATAAATAATTATAGATTATACATACATATACATAAAAGTTTTAAATGAATAAAATTATATATTTTATTATATATTTACATATGTAAACTTATTTTTTTCATTACAGCAAAGTACTAGTGTTTAATTACTTTCCAAGTGATTTCTCATAAGTCAAACGACATCAGTTAGTTAAAACTTCCTCCAATGCATAATGCATGTTACATTTAAGATTTTTTTTGGACATAAAATGATTAAAATGAAGTAATAATTACCTGTGATGAAGTTGATACAAACTTCAGGTGGATGTTCAATACCATTAATGAAGTTTTGTAGAACAATTGAAATTATTTGCATTTACAGGATGTTTATATTTACGGTAACCATGTGGATTCAAGAGGTCAGGCCACAGACTTCAGCTCCTATAAAGGCAGAACACCTACGTAGCTCCTCGGATGTTTTCCCACAACCCATACCAATCTTTCTTGCTGAAATATGTGGAAGCTCTACTAGGGAATGCTAGGAGTGAAACCGGGAGAGAAGAATCTGTAAGCAAATTCAAACGGTGAAGTGCAAGCCAAAAGGAGAGATAAGGTCTTGTGAGAGTTAGAAACTCAGCACCAGGAATGTGGCAGCAAGCAAGGTCAGTTTGAATCTGGCAAGTTCTACTTAATCACAAGTAGACTGAAAAGCATCTTGCTTTTTTATTTTTCATTTTCTTCTTTATGAAACACTTTACTGGACACTAATTGCATGTTTTGTAGGCTTTCTGGTCTGCTTTACATACAGACACTAAAGAGTATGGATTTTATTCTCCGACAGTTGGAATGCACACACAAATTAAGTTCTGAGCAGGAAAATTTTGAATGAGAATTTCAGAAACACTTATCTGGCAGTAAGGCATCAGCTTAATTTAAGGTCAAGCTTTAATAGTTAAAACCATTAATTTCTAGAAAAAAATAGGCAAAATATGTCTTGGGGAAATAAACACAGAAATGAAAAAGAAGAGAAAATAAGGAAGTTTATCTCAAAAGTACAATTGGCATAGACTGGCAGCTGGTTAGATATGAGGGATCTCTACTTAATTTTTTTTTCCTTAATTCTTAAAGACATAGTCAACAATTGTGGAATATACTATAAGAAAGGACTTCCCAGGTGGTACTAGTAGTAAAGAGCCTGCCTGCAAGTGCAGGAGACTTAAGAGGCACAGGTTTGATCCCTGGGTTGAGAAGATCCCCTAGAGGAGGGCATGGCTACCCACTCCAGTATTCTGGCCTGGAGAATCCCATGGACAGAGGAGCTTGGCAGGCTACAGTCCATGGGGTCGCAAAGAGTCAGACGTGACTTAGCACGCATGCACAAGCATCACAAGAAATCTTTTTGTCTTTTACATGTTTTGACAAATGCTCTCCTTCCTCTTTTGAGTCTAGAGCCAAGATTCTAAATTTTATGATACACTAGGGGGTGTGTTGAGTACTGCCCCAGGCACACCTATTGAATGACATGACTGTAGAAATCTATAAAGAATAATCAACAAAATACACAATTTAATATTTGCTTAACAAAGTGTATATAGTATTTTCTTTGTTTCTCCTTCCCTTGCCACCACGTTTGGTTTTGTGATTTGCTGTAATATTATTTGGGGTGTCTGCAGATTAGAAATAGTTTTCTGTTCAGCTTTTTCTACATGCCTATTCCCAGGGACAGAGGAGCCTGGTGGGCTGCTGTCTATGGGGTGGCACAGAGTCGGACACGACTGACACGATTAGCAGTAGCATTTACTGTTCATATGATAATGAACTTTGATCCCCACAACGGAGACCCTCAGCTATGCAGTTTCTAACTGATTTCAGCAGGAGGACTTCAATACAGTAAGTCCCCTGCATACGAACAAAGTTCTGTTCCAAGAGCACGTTCATAAGTCTAACAAAGTTAGTTTAGATACCCAACTAATACAGTAAGTTATATGGTACCGTACTGTAATAGGTTTATAAAACTTTTCACATGAGTAATACATAAAACACAAACACAAAAAATAGAGAAAAAACATTTTTAATCTTACAGTAAAAGTACAGTAGTATCAGCTACATCAAGGCTATTTTTATGCTTGCTTCCTGACATCCTGGGCTTGAGATAAAGACATTGTACTACTATACTCTATAAGTACTATACAGTAAAGTGCACAAAGGCACAAAAACTTTTAGAGGATGCACGAAGGTGACAGTGTACGCCAGACACATGAACTAACTTATGTGATTGGACATGTGTTTGCATCTTTGAAAGTTCATAACTTGAAGGTTCATTTGTAGGGGACTTTAAGATACCAAGTGAAGCCTTTGCGGATTTCTGAGGTTGCAAGCAGAAGAGAATCTCAGTTGTACATTCTCATCATTGCTGTCTTTCCCTCCCCTTTCTCCATGGCTTCTGTGTTGAGGGACAGAGTTAGTTCCATTCCCTTTTTATAGATTCTGCCCTATTTAAACCCTTAAAGATTTCTCTGCCTCTAAGCTCCATTCCTTCTCTTTCTAACTGATAATCTTTTCTCACACTGAGATGGAACCATTTCCCCACTTCATTTATAATAGTTTCTGAAACCTCATTTGCCTTTGGACTTGGAGTGCTGACTGAAATCAATGAAAAACATTTCCTGCTACATCAGAAGGTGGGATCTAAGCTCCAAGTGCCACAGGAGAAGTAGTCTGGGGAGCTGGCTGTCCCCCAGAAAGGCAGAGATGTGAGAGACCAAAGGCAGCTGCCTGCAGTCCTGTTGACACTTCCATGGATGGTTATGTTGCTGGCAGATGGTGCCTTGATAGATGTTCACTGTGGTGTTGAAAATGCTCTGGGCACTGAACCATGGGCAAGTTTCCATTCCCCTTGTTTCTGAAATGACAAGAAAATATTTTCTGTGTCTCAGAACAATGCTACAGTTTCCCTGAGACTAGTTTGAGAGTGCAATTCTGGCCAATTTAGATTTCCACTCTTACCAAGTGTAACTACATGATTCAAAAGACCACTCTATCCTTCTATCTATCATCTGTCTATATAATCTTTCTCCATTTATTTATTTGGGGAAGCCATGCCTAGTCCTATTTTTGTTAGAACTTTTGAAACATTTTGTGTTTCCTGGCTGAATGGAAAAAAATAGAACCAATAAATAAATACACAAATAAAGACTTCCTCAGTAGTCATCGGTTTGGATTGAACTGTGATTCATCTTGGACGCCACCAAATCTTCTCAAACAAGTCGCATCATTCTGCTCTAGCAGAAACTAGCTGGGGAAGCCTAAACAGGCAAGCTACAGCTTAAAATTAGGCTTCACGTGCTTTCCTTTGTTCCTCCCCAGGAGAGTGGTTTGAAGAAGGAGGGGTTGAGTGACAGAGCTCGTCATTTTCATTTTTTTAAAAAACAAACAACTTTGTGGATATTATTTTACATAAAATTTCTGGTTTTGAGGATTCTTTGAAACATTTTTGGCAGCAGGGCAGCTGGGCATTGTTGGTTTGTAGCTTTGAGAAGCCTCAGGGCAGAGGGATAAGAGGACTAGCAGACATGGTTCAGCCCCATTGTCTGCAACTGGGATAGTTTTATTGTTTGCTATTTGGGGATGTGAGGGCCAAGCTTTCCATAGATTTCCATGAACTGTCTTCCCTCTCATCCTCATGTACAATATTCTGTTCCTGCACCTGTATTCTGTTATTGAGGTCACCTATGTAACCTATGTAAATTTACATCATGTAAATTTTACATCACCTATGTAAATTTTACATCATGTTCTAGTTATCTGTTTATATAGACAAGCAGAACTGCTGACTCATACAGTGTGGAATTTATAAATGAGCAAATTCTCCATCCTTAACTACAGTATGTAAAATAATGTTAGCAAAAATAAATATTTTTCATGTTTCAAGACAAGTAGTAATTGGGGACACTCCATTAAATGGCACCCCATTCCAGTACTCTTGCCTGGAAAATCCCATGGACGGAGGAGCCTGGTGGGCTACAGTCCATGGGGTCGCTAAGAGTCGGACGACTGAGCGACTTCACTTTCACTTTTCCCTTTCATGCACTGGAAAAGGAAACGGCAACCCACTCCAGTATTCTTGCCTGGAGAATCCCAGGGATGGTGGAGCCTGGTGGGTTGCCGTCTATGGGGTCACACAGAGTCGGACACGACTGAAGCGACTTAGCATTCAAATTTGACTATAGAAAGATGTTGTGTAATTCATTATCAAGATATACATGGGAATGAAAAAATTTCCTTCTATCCCTTTAGATTCTTCTGGCTGGTCTAAGAATTAGGTTGACAAGAGATACATTAGCAGGAGAAAATCAAGCAAAAGTTTAATAACGTATATACATGAGGAAAAAAAAAACAGGAAAACTAACTTGCCAAAATGATCTGCCACCTGAAATACCATCTTCAGCTAATGACAAAAAAGGATGTTGAAGGTAGTGGTTTGGAACTTCAAATGGGAGGGAGGCAACTGACTTGGAGATGAAAAAAGCAAATGTTTGGTAAATGAATGTTTGGGGACCATGCAGGGTCAGTAGGACACAAAAGGAACTCTGATTTCTAGGTTCTGCTGAGGTTCCTCCACCGCACCTGGCCCATATTCTTTGTAGGTATCTCTTTAACAGGCCTTTTATCTAAATTCTTTTATGCAGTTCATGCATGCTAGGTCACTTCAGTCATGTCTGACTCTGTGACCCTGTGGATTGTAGCCTGCCAGGCTCCTCTGTCCATGGGATTTCCCAGGCAAGAATACTGGAGTGCGTTGCCATTTCCTTCTCCAGGAGATCTTCCCAGCCGTGGGATTGAACCATCTCTCTTATGTGTCCTGCACTGGCAGGTGTGTTCTTTACCACTGCTGCCACCTGTGAAAGCCCTTTAGGCAGTTAAAGGGGAGGGAACAAGAAAATCTTCCCGAGTCTTCTGTTTCTTAAAAATAATTAGCTTACATTAATCTTCATTCAAGAAACACTTTGGGGTAGCAAATTTTGCTCCCCTACAACTTCAAGAGCATTTCTGTCCATTTTTTCATATTTTTTATTTATATATTTGGCTGCACCTAGTCTTAGTTGCTACATGTGGGATCTAGTTCCCTACCATGGATCAAACCCAAGCTCCCTGCATTGGGAGCACGGTGTCTTAGCCACTGGACCACCAGGAAAGTCCTCTGTCCATTTTGTAAAGAACAGCACACAATAGGAATTGATGTCTAGCCCACAGTACAGAATTGAGACTTATCAAAGGATCTCTACTACAAATAATGGTAATTTTACCTGATGAACACTAAAGACCTGAATCCAAATATCAATGCTTATATTTTGTAGCTTTGTAAATGTGGGTGAGTTTTTGAGTTTTTACTCTCCTGTCTTTAAAAGGAACCAGCAATAGCAACTAGCACATAAGATTAATATAGGGATCAAATGGAGATTTATATATGAAGTGTTTGAAAACAAAGTTTTACATAAATAATTGTTAGAGTGGTTGAACAGGCATGGGTCTTTAACATCACGCTTCACGAAAAGTATCTGGTTCTTCCATTTTCTGTGATATGCAAACAAAAATTGATCTTTTAGGAGACTACATTCCCCACCCCCCAAGATTTTTTCTTTACTCAGAAAAATAAAGGATTCAGAGATACTTAGGAAGGGAATGTCAAATTTTATTTAAAATAGTTGGTAATGCTGTAATTCTATGGTTTGTGCATTGTTCCTGTAGTTCCCTTTTAAGTTTCACATCCAGTTAGACATTTAGAAAACTGGAAGCCTTGTTTGTCTATTTCTCTGTTTTTGAATGTGTTAGAGGGCGTTTTGCTCTTTTAAATTATTGAAAATCTGATTAATTGGTTCACAAAATGATTTTCTTTCAAAATAACTGTACTAATTATATTAGGCAGAGTTCAAACACTGAATTCCAGTTTTAAATAACTGATAATACTATTACCAAATTTAAAATCAGAAGAAATCATAACTAAGAATTTTTCTTTAGGCATTCGTTACTGAAAACCAGCTTTGATCAGTATATATATATATATATATCAGTTCAGTTCAGTCACTCAGTCATGTTCAACTCTTTGCAACCCCATGAATTGCAGCATGCCAGGCCTCTCTGTCCATCGCCAACTCCCGGAGTCTACCCAAACCCACGTCCATCGAGTCGATGATGCCATCCAACCATCTCATCCTCTGTCGTCCCCTTCTCCTCCTTCCCCCAATCCTACCCAGCATTAGGGTCTTTTCCAATGAGTCAACCCTTCGCATGAGGTGGCCAAAGTATTGGAGTCTCAGCTTCAACATCAGTCCTTCCAATGAACACCCAGGATTGATCTCCGTTAGGATGGATTGATTGGATCTCCTTGCAGTCCAAGGGACTCTCAAGAGTCTTCTCCAACACCACAGTTCAAAAGCATCAATTCTGCGGCGCTCAGCTTTCTTCACCGTCCAACTCTCACATCCATACATGACCACTGGAAAAACCATAGCCTTGACTAGATGGACTCTTGTTGGCAAAGTAATGTCTCTGCTTTTAAATATGCTATCTAGGTTGGCCATAACCTTCCTTCCAAGGAGTAAGCATCTTTTAATTTCATGGCTGCAATCACCATCTGCAGTGATTTTGGAGCCCCAAAAAATAAAGTCTGACACTGTTTCCACTGTTTCCCCATCTATTTCCCATGAAGTGATGGGACCAGATGCCATGATCTTAGTTTTCTGAATGTATATATATATATATGTGCATATGTGCATATATATATATGCACATGTTAATTTGAACTTAAGTATCATTGTTACAATCACACATCCTAAAGTTGTCACCAAAAGAAATGCAATTTGGTTTTTCATATAAAAATATTATCCAACAGAACTTAAATGTTTTGACATTGTGTTTTATCATGAAATTGGTGTAGAGGGTGTTCACTTCGTTGGTTAAGCCCATTACTCACCTTCAGCCTGGTTGATTATGGTAACTTGCTGTCGTCTTCAGTGAGAGGGTGAAGAGCAACTGCAGACTACTGTCATTGAGTTTATAAAATGCTCTGAGTTGAGAATTAAATTACAAAGAACATGACCTATAGGAAAGGTTGGGGCACATGGGAGTAATGGCACTGAAACAAAATGAAGCCCCTACCTGAGATCCTAAGAGGGGAGTCCATTCTATCATGGCAGAGTGGCTCCCTTCTTCCCAAGATTACCCCTACCATCTTGATCCCTCCCATCCACAGCCTGTTTCCATTATTCACAACCTCTCTAGATAGGACACTATGAAGCATCCTCTTTTTTTGAAATTACACTGTCAGTAATCTTGCCATGTGTACGCCTTCACCTTGTGCCTAAGAGAAAACTTCCAAATCAATCTACAAGGTCCTGAAAAACAACTTCAGGGAGATACAATACGGACAGAATCAGAAACAAGTGTTCTTAGTTCAGGACTGAGAAGTGGACACAGTATGAATGGAAACAACAACTCCACAGACTGCAGCACACCAGGCTTCCCTGTCCTTCAGTATCTCTCGGAGTTTGCTCAAACTTGTCCACTGAGTAGGTGATGCCATCCAACCATCTCATCCTTTGTCATCTGCTTTTCTTCCTGCCTTCAGTCTTTCCCTGCAATCAGGGTCTTTTCCAATGAGTCATCTCTTTATATCAGGTGCAAAAAGATAGTCACTGGGTAAAAATGGCCACAATCAGAAGATAGTCTTATGTACAAATAGTGCTTTATCTGTCCATTTGTCTTTGCTGTCAATAACTATTTTCAAACACAAAAGAAGCAACAATCTTAAATGCACTGGAGTGAAGGAGTGTTTGTTTATATTTTTTATGGCTAAGAGCTTAGGTCAAGGTCAACTTTTGGTATTCAATCCAAGTTAAACTGATGGTGGGTCAAGGTATTCGGTCAGTGACACACAGAAAATATCTGACATACAGATACTATGTAATATGTCCTCTTGTGAAAGTCACTCAGTTGTGTCCTACTCTTTGTGACCCCCAGGGACTATATTCCAGTCCATCGAATTCTGCGCCAGTTCCCTTCTCCAGAGGATCTTCCCAACCCAGGGATTGAACCCAGGTCTCCCACATTGCAGGCAGATTCTTTACCAGCTGAGCCACCAGGGAAGCCCTCTTAGTTATTCCTTCATGTAAAACATATGTGAAACTCAAAGAAGGGGATTTTCTACTTGATTAGAATAATGGAAAGCTTTTAGAAAACATAATATTATTCCCTCCAACCAATACAAAAATCCATGGACTGTGGTAATTTAACTAATAAGTACAATGTGGATAAATTCTAGCAGCTTTTATGTACAAGCTATGAAATTTTTAATGTCTTTAACTGAAAGGTTTTAAGATGCAGTTGGGACTGAAATATTTTCTGACATACAATTCAATTATCTTTTATTGTTTATTAAACAAATGATGGGAAACTAAATGTAAACCCAGAAAATGTTTTCTATCTCTATGAAAGCATAAATTCTTTATTTTTAAGCAACCACACAATCTTTTTATGATTTTAATGATGTGACTGTTATAAAACTAGGTTGAATAAGCTGCTCATTCTTTTGTGTTTTTTTGTGAGTCAGTTTCATCAAGGACAGTTGCAGTGTATGAAGCTCTGATCAGAAATATTTGTCACTGAAACTGTAAAATGTCTGAACAGCATAGTGTTTGGGAGAATTTTTTTCTATATTACTTAGAAGCCTGAGTTTCCACCCTTGGACTTTTAGCAAAATTATTTTCACTATGTCATGGAGAAATTTCCCTTTCAAGTTTTTGTGGCTTTCAAACAATAATAAAATTGATACTAGACAGATTAATAGGAGAAAAAGAAATTTAATTCAGATGTAACTAAGTGAAAGTCAGTCATTTCCAACTTTGCAGCCCCATGGACTGTACCCTGCCAGGCTCCTCTGTTCATGGTATTCTCTAGGCAAGAATACTGGAGTGGGTAGCCATTCCCTTCACCAGGGGATCCTCCAAACCCAGGGATTGAACCCAGGTCTCCTGCATTACAGGCACATTATTTACCATCGAGCCATCAATTCATGTGTAAGGAGGTCTCATAGAAATGGATCCTAAGAAGTGGCCAGAGCAGGCAGCTTTTATACTTTTTAGACAAACAATAAATTTCAGAGGAATTGACAGGACAAAGAAACGTGGGTTGACATCATTAATTAGTAAAGAATTTAAGTAAACTTTGGGCATGGGTAGTAAATTAGGAAAGAAGTAAGAAGGTTTTTTTTTTTTTCTGTACAGGCTTCTGGGCCCTAAATCCCCTATCTGGTGATAAGGATGTCTTTCTACCTTCTGGTTCTGAGAGGGTACCTTTCCCATGGGAGATTTATTTCCTGCTTTCAGGGATATAGAGAGAAAGGTCAAAATATCCCTTTTACGTTGGCTGTTTCTTAACTAACTTTAATTCAAATATGCCATTGATGCATATTTGGGGCAGCCTGCCCTGGGCCCCAACATGGGCTTACTATTAGACTTGGGTTCTGAAAATTTATGAGCAGCAAAACTGACCTTCAAGGTTAAGTGGAAATCTCTTTTTTTCTAGCAAACTCTATCTCTCATTCCTCTTAGCTGTATTTCTAGAACATTACCATTTTCTCAAGTTCTCTTTCTTACCCATTGCTTGTGCCTGTACTGTGGTGTTTACTTTTAACCCATCTGGGTCTTTATATTTAAAGTGTATATGTACATAGTTGGATCTTGTTTGTTTTTTAACCAATATAGCAATTTTTTGTTTTGAGTGTTTAATCTATTTACACTTAAATTGATAACTGATACAATTGATAACTGATACAGTTCTAACTTCTTGCTATTTGTTTTCTACAAGTCCCATCTAGTCTTTATTTGATGTTATTTCTTCTTTCCTAACTTATTTTGGATTAATCAAATATTTTTTACTGTCACATGTTTTTTCCTTCTCTTTTAATTTCTAGTTCTAACTTTTTGTGCTTTTAGTAGTTGAATATACATTTCCAAGGGTTTCCCCAGTGGCTCAGCAGTAAAGAATCCACCTGTAATGTGGGAGACATGGGTTCAATTCCTGGATTGAGACGATCCCCTGGAGTAGGAAATGGTAACCCACTTTAGTATTCTTAGCTGGAAAATTTCGTGGACAGAGAAGCTGGCAGGCTGCAGTGCATGGGGTCACAAAGAGTCAGATAAGACTGAGCACACGTGCAGTATACATTTCCAAATGCATCCTTAAGATATTACGTGTAAGTAAACACTGCACTAGTTTCTGAATGATACAAGAAACTTACAGGAGTTTATCTCCATTTGACTTCTTTCCACCAAGTTGGAATACCTTTCAGTGTAAAAAAGTTATGCTATTAACAATTATGTTGCCCTAATTTGCATGAACTAGGAATATGTTGGGGCAGTTCAGGACATGGGGAGACCCCAGGGACCCTGAACAATAAAATGGAGTTGCTTATGTGAAAGAATCTAAAGTGGAGCCAGAGGTTGTTAAGGAAGCAGAACTTACATCATACCTGGAGGCAACGTAAACATCTGACTTGGCCAACCAATCAGCCCACCTGGAACTCATTTTCTTCACTCTGGAAACTGCAGTTTAGCAAGGAATCAGCTGCCCACAGCTAACTTCCTGCCAGTACTAATGGTAATTCTGCAAAACAACCTTTGTAAATTCTCTGGAATGTCTTTGTTGTCTTTATAAGCCTCTGCCATTTTTACTTCCCTTGGAGCATGTTTGAGTTGCTTGCTACTCGAATCTGTGCTTCCTGAATTGCAATTCCTAAGACCCCAGATAAACGCTTTTCTTATTTACAGCCATGTGATCAGGCCACCCAAGATGGATGGCTGTACTCTTGCCCGCTGTCTGTCCTCTACTCAACCAGTTCCTGCTTCATTAACATCCTACTCACATGACCAACCTTCCCACATACTTGCCCCCAGAACCAGACTACTGATTATTCTAATCTTTAGATCAGAACATCTCCACCAGAATAGCTTATCAAAACTGCAGTGGGGCAGGGCCTCTCTACTGGTTTCCCTGGTAACTGATGAGGCAACTTGACGTCACTTCCTTTTCTAACAGTCGGCTCTCTCTCTCTCCCTGAGAGCAAAGACGGCTGCCATGTTTGGCCCAGCATCTACCCGAGTCTCCCGCCTTGACTGAGGTTCTAGTTTATTTTCTAGTTCCTGGCTTCTGTTCTTGGGAATTATTTCCTGTTTTGTTTTGGTGAGTAATTACTCTTGGCATAGTGGGAAGTTTGTGTTAAGGTAAGGCTACAGCGGCCTTCTTCTAGTACTCTGGCTGATTTTATCTACCACAACTATGGTCCTTCACCCTGCAAGGATTTATCTCACTGGACTATGATTCCCTGGGATGATTTACAGTTAAATTGGCTGAAATTAGTCTACCCCGGACAGTCAATTCCTAAATTAGTCTATCTGGGCAGTCAATTAGGAAAAGGATGTAAGACAAGGCAGTCCAAATGGGAAACTTATTCAATTGGCATTTTGAGGCCTCAACGTGAGTTAGCAATTCCCAAATTGCTTCCCTCCAGGATACTAACTCCAAATTATCTAAGGCTAATTCTAAATTGTCTCAGGGACTGACTAACTCAAAGAAACTACTAAATGTTCCCCTAATGTTCCTCTCTCACTACTTTCTTCTCTTAATGGTATTCACCTGCTGCGCGTCTCTCAGCCCCTCCCCCTCTCTACACAGCTCTTTTTATATCAGTTTCCTTTATATAGTGCTGAGATCGCTCCCTCACCTCCTGCTGTAATGCCAGCCCCCTTTGAAAACCAGGTGTAAAAGGTAATTGAACAGGGTGGATCCAACTATGTTATCTCTTACAGATCTTTGCAAAGCTGGAAATGCAGCTTTAGAGACCATTCAAATACCACCCATTCCTTTTCATTGATCCCTAAACATCCCCCATTTATTTCAAAAGGCATGTGACCTCTTGGGGAGCTCTTATGCAGGCCATCTCCAATTCCTAAGACTGAAAAATAAAGAAAAGAGACCATTTTAAACACAAACTGCAAAAAGAACTCTTTCCCAAACAGCCTCCTTAAAATTGCTTGTCAAGGGCAAATAAACATCTTTAAAAGCCTTCTCCACATCTGAGTGAGTAGACTTATTCTAACAGTTTTTTTTTTTTTATAAAGTCGTAACTTGTGTATTGTACCTGATTCATGGCTAAAATTTTAAAGTGAAAATATTTCTGTCTGTGTCTATCTGTGTATATGTATGAATTTCTATACGTTCATTATAAATGTGTTTTTCTACCTTCAGATGGTATTGTCAAGATTAATTTTAAAGGAAGCTTATTTAATTGGCTTAAATAATAAGTACTTATATAAAATTCTCACAAATAGAAACTATCCCAAATATTTTTCAAGTTCCTTATGATCAAGGATTAATCCTTAGTAAATGAAAGCTAGTTTAAGTTTGATTTAATTAATATGGGAAATCTTTAGAATTATTAATGTTATAATACTTTCACTGTACCAAAGATAACTACAAAGTTTTTCAGCAAGAAAAATAACTTTCTAAGTTGGAATTTTCATAAATAAGTTAAATGTAAATGAGAAGAATTTTTAGGTGAACTTTTAAGAATAATTATGCTTTCTATTAGGTCGATTAAAAATAGTTTCCCCTCATCTTTCTGGTAACTTGAGACTTCAGCGTTTTGCTAGGTTAAGTTAAATAATGGGAGTTCATCCAATGTCTAGATTATTTCCAAATAAGATAGAATACTGAACCATTCGTTGTTAAACAAGTCTAAGTTCACCTACTTTTGTCTTATTACACAAAAACTACAGATGTTTGCGTCTCTTAGAAACTTTGAGAAAACGATACTGATATAACAGTTCATAATTGCTTACTTCTTAGTTTTCAGTAAGAACTAACATTTCTAAGGGTTTGAAATTCTACTTAATAAATTGTTGACTAAAAAAATGCACAGCGTGAAAGTTGTGAGTTTTTTTTTCTTTTTAATTAATTTTTTTTATTGAAGGGTAATCGCTTTACAGAATTTTGTTGTATTCTGTCAAACCACAACATGAATCAGCCATAGGTATACATATATCCCCTGCCTTTTGAACTTTCCTCCTGTCTCCCTCCCCATTCCCCTCCTCTAGTTTGATACAGAGCCCCTGTTTGAGTTTCCTGGCCATACAGCTGGTTCCTGTTGGCTATCTATTTTACATACGGTAATGAAATTTCCATGTTACTCTTTCCGTACATCTCACCCTCTCCTCCCTTCTCCCCATGTCCATAAGTCTATTCTCTGTGTCTGTTTCTCTCCATTGCTGCCCTGTAAATAAGGTCTTCAGTACCATTCTTCTAGATTCCGTATATACGTGTTAGAATACGATATTTCTCTTTCTCTTTCTGACTCACTTCACTCTGTATAATAGGTTCTAGGTTCATCCACCTCATCAGAACTGACTCAAATGCATTCCTTTTTATGGCTGAGTAATATTCCATTGTGTATATGTACCAGAACTTCTTTATCCATTCATCTGTCGATGGACATCTAGGTTGCTTCCAAGTTCTAACTATTGTAAATCGTGCTGCAATGAACAATGCGATACATGTGTCTTTTTCAATTTTGATTTCCTCAGGGTATATGCCTAGGAGAGGGATTGCTGGGTTATATAGTGGTTTTATTACTAGTTTTTTAAGTCATCTCCATACCCTCTTCCATAGTGGCTGTATCAATTTACATTCCCACCAACAGTGCAAGAGTGTTCCCTTTTCTCCACACCCTCTCCAGCATTTATTGTTTGTAGACTTTCTGATGATGGCCATTCTGAACGGTGTGAGGTGATATCTCATTGTAGCTTTAATTTGCATTTCTCTAATAATGAGCGATGTTGAGCATCTTTTCATGTGTTTATTAGCCATCTGTATGTCTTTGGAGAAATGTCTGTTTAGGTCTTTTCCCCACTTTTTTATTGGGTTGTTTGTTTTTCTGGCATTGAGCTGTATGAGCTGCTTGTATATTTTGGAAATTAATCCTTTGTCAATTGTTTCATTTGCTATTATTTTCTCCCATTCTGAGGGTTGTTTTTTCATCTTGCTTATGTTTTCCTTTGCTGTGCAAAAGCTTTTTAGGTTTAATCAGGTCCCACTTGTTTACTTCTGTTATGCTAGGAGGTGGGTCATAGAGGATCTTGCTTTAATTTATGTCATTGAGTGTTATGCCTGTTTTCTTGTAATAGTTTTACAGTTTCTGGTCTTACATTTAGGTCTTTAATCCATTTTGAGTTTATCTTTTTGGATGGTGTTAGGAAGTGTTCTAATTTCATTCTTTTAGATCTGTCCAGTTTTCCCAGCACCATTTATTGAAGAGGCTGTCTTTGCCCCATTGTATATTCTTGCCTCCTTTGTCAAAAATAAGGTACCCATAAGTGCGTGGGTTTACTTCTGTGCTTTCTATCTTGTTCCATTGGTCTGTTTCTGTTTTTGTGCCACGGCCATACTGTCTTAATGACTGTAGCTTTGTAGTGTAACTGAAGTCAGGAAGGTTGATTCCTCCAGTTCCATTCTTCTTTCTCAGGACTGCTTTGGCTATTTGAGGTCTTTTGTGTTTCCATATGAATTGTGAAATTTTTTGTTCTAGTTCTATGAAAAATGCCATTGGTAAATTGATAGGGATCACACTGAATCTGTAGACTGCTTTTGGTAGTATAGTCATTTTCACAATATTAATTCTTCCTACCCAGGAACATGAAATATTTCTCTGTTTATGTCGTCTTTGATTTCTTTCATTATAGTCTTATAATTTTCTGTGTACAGTTCTTTTGTCTCCTTAGGTAGGTTTATTCCTAGATATTTAATTCTTTTTGTTGCAATGGTGAACGGGATTTATTCCTTACTTTCTCTTTCTGATTTTTCATTGTTAGTATATAGAAACGCAAGTGATTTCTGTGTATTGATTTTGTATCCAGCAACTTTGCTAAATTCACTGATTAGCTCTAGTAATTTTCTTATACTGTCTTTAGGGCTTTCTATGTACAGTATCCTGTCATCTGCAAACAGTGAGAGCTTTAATTCTTTTCTGATCTGGATTCCTTTTATTTCTTTTTTTTCTCTGATTGCTGTAGCTAGTACTTCCAGAACTATGTTGAACAATAGTGGTGAAAGTGGACACCATTGTCTTGTTCCTGATCTTAGGGGGAATGCTTTCAGCTTTTCACCATTGAGAATAATGTTTACTGTTGGCTTATCATATATGGCCTTTTACTATGTTGAGGTAAGTCCCTTCTCTGCCCTTTTTTTTAAGAGTTTTAATCATAAATGGGTGCTGAATTTTGTCAAAGGCTTTTTCTGCATCTATTGAGATTATCATATGGTTTTTATCTTTCAATTTGTTAAAATGGTGTATCACATTGATTTAGAGATAACATTTCGCCAACTAGATTCATAAAGAACTACAGCAATGGTTCTCATCCCCAGAGGAACATATAAAAGAATTTGTTGAATGTTTTTTGTCATAACAGTGATTGAACTGTACAGTCACTTCTGCTATAATGCTTCTTTTGAAACCATAAATTTATTCCAAGAAAATCAGTATATTAGGAAACAATTTTAGCATAAGGTGAATTTAACATTTGCTTTTTTGCAAAATTTCATCAGAGGGAAAATTATGATAATGCAAATAACTGCACCAAGATGAACCAGATGCATGGAAATACACAAAACACACACACACACACACACACACACACACACGCTCAAGCATCTACTAGTACCTCAATTTACCATGTATGTTATGCTACATAAGTTACATTTTGTTGTCCTTTTGCATTTGTGAATATATATATGACACAATATATATATATTCACAAATGCAAAAGGACAACAGAAGGTCTGATGTTGAAGCTGAAACTCCAATACTTTGGCCACCTGATGTGAAGAGCTGACTCACTGGAAAAGACCCTGATGCTGGGCAAGATTGAAGGCAGGAGGAGAAGGGGACGATAGAGGATGAGATGGTTGGATGTCATCACCAACTCAATGGACATGAGTTTGAGTGAACTCCAGGAGTTGGTGATGGACAGGAAGGCCTGGTGTGATGCAGTCCATGGGGTCGCAAAGAGTTGGACATGACTGAGCGACTGAAGTGAACTGAACTGATACGACACAAACGAAACACTTTTTCAACATCACAAATTTATTTAAGCATCCTGGCTCAAAACTCCAAGGTGGCTCAGATTGTAAAGAATCTGCCTGCAAGGCAGGAGACGTGGATTTGATTCTCCAAGAAATGAATGACAACCCACTCCAGTATTCTCACCTGGAGAAACCCATGGACAGAGGACCCTGGCAGGCTGCAGTCCATAGCATTGCACAGAGTCGGGCACAACTGAGTGACTAACACTTTCACTTTCTTTTCAAAACTCCAAATAGTACTTACAAAAAAAGGAAACATTTGAGGGTCCTCATGGAAATTGTCAACTATCCTCTTGGTGCTAGTAGTGTCAGGTTTAGTGGTTTCCAATAACACTGTAATTTCCAATGTCTTCAGTTGCCAGGCGAAGCTATGGATGCAAATGAGAAAGTTGGAAAAGAATTTTAAGCAATAATTCCTAACTTAATTGAAGGAGAAGGTTATATATTGGATCAAAATTTCAATTTTGATGAAATAGACATCTGTTATAAACATGTGCCCTGAAGAGCCTGAATCTCAAATGTAAAAACGTGCCCTGGGATTAAAAGCTGAGCGAGATCCCCAGAACGTTAATGAGCCGTATCTCTCTGCATCTGATGCTACAGATCACCAAACTTGCCTCCAGGTACCTCAGAATCACTTTCAAGTTGCATCTCTTCCCATGCCCACTTCCCCAAATAAACCCCAGGTCTTTTGCAAGATAAAGTGCCATATTATCCTAGATTTTATACACTCATTATCACTGGATATATAGAAAATTTGGCTTCCCTTGTGGCTCAGCTGGTAAAGAATCCGCCTGCAATGTGGGAGACCTGGGTTTGATCCCTGGGTTGGGAAGATCCCTGGAGAAGGGAACGGCTACCCACTCCAGTATTCTGGCCTGGAGAATTCCATGGACTATATAGTCCATGGGGTTGCAAAGGGTTGGACATGACTGAGCAACTTTCACTCAGATATAGAAAATTGTACTACCCTTTTTATTATGTTTCTATCTTGTTTTAAACATGTTGATGACAAAATTTAGCCCATTTTCCCCATCATACGCTCTGTGGCTCTTAATTCGTATTTTTAAAGGAGTGTGTGTGTCATGTTATAACAGAACTGACTATACCATTGATACCTGGTGTGCGGATGCTAAGAAGGGTAGATGATGCCCCGCTTGAGAAAACCCCCAAATTTCCTTGTGTTGGACATTAGTTCCTATGTCCCTAGTGGCATACGCACACATTTAAAGAACTATATATAATTATTGGAGTTGAGAACCCAATTCAGTTTCACAGATAGACTGAAAAGGTTTTTGTGCTGAATGTCTTTAGTTGTGTCCGACTCTTTCTGACCCCATGGACTGTAGCCCACCAGTCTCCTCCATCCATGGGATTCTCCAGGCAAGAATACTAGAATGGGTTGCCATTTCCTTCTCCAAAAGATTTTTGAGTCACTTATTAAATATGTACTGAATTTTCAAGAAATGTCATTACCACATAAATTAAGAGGGAATTTTTTTCCCCAAGAATTTTTCATCATCTGCAGAAGGTGGTCTCTTGGTGGCAATGCCAGTTAGGATTGTTTAGCTGCCAAAAAAAGAACACACACACAAATGTGATGAACAAAAATCCCCGCTATCATCTGTCTGTTCCTGTAAGTGTCATTTTTATAGTGATTCCACCTACTTCTGCAAAGACCTGATTACTTCATTATACCTTCTAGTGTAGTCATTCTATGTAAATACATATTATAAATGAAATTTTTAATATGTTAAAAATACATTTTGTAAATGAAATTCCTTTAATAGATTATCATGTTATAGTAACCGTTTTTATTTTCTGTATTCTAGTGTTTTGAAATCTGCAGTCTTGCCAATCCTGTTAGGACTGCCATCTTCTTACTGTTGTTGATAATGTTTTGAATTCCCATTATATTTGCATAGCTATAGTCCGATCTGTTCAGTAGCAGATTCTTGAAATGGAATTTTACTTTCTTTAGACTTAAATAAACATAATGCCGACAGAACGATAGGCACATTGAAGGTGCTGATGAGAAATTTATATAAAGCTATAAGATTATCAATCATTACATTTTTTTCATTGTTGGGGAAAGCAGAATAAAGTACTGAATATGAACTTGAACTCCAGGCTTAGTTGGTTCTGAGATCAAGACCTCTGCTTTGCTGCTTGTAGGCTATATGTTCTTGATGGTGTTCTTTAATCCTTAGTTCAGTTCAGTCACTCAGTCGTGTCCGACTCTGCAACTCCATCAACTGCAGCACACCAGGCCTCCCTGTCCATCACCAACTCCCAGAGTTTACTCAAACTCATGTCCAGTGAGTTGGTGATGCCATCCAACCATCTCATCCTCTGTCGTCCCCTTCTCCTCCCACCTTCAATTTAATTAATTAAGGATTAAATACTAATCTGTATTAGTAAACTGAGAATAAACGTAGTACTTACATTAGAAGGTCCATAATTATTTATACACATTAAGTATTTAATGAAAGATATGGTTCCCTAAGCCCTTGGTAAATTTAATTTCATTGCTATTATTATTTCTGTTTTTAATATTGTTTTTACTCTTTTTATTCCCATCTAATGAGCTGAATTAGAATTAATAAGCTGAATTGCTTGTGCCTGTCAGAAGAGTTGTTTGATTCCCTTAACTTTGGTATATGTATAATGTAGAAAGTAAGACTCTTATCTTAAATCTTGAATTTAGCATGTCAGATATTCAATAATAATTCTAGACTGTTTTACCTCTACCAGGCTCTCTCAGTCCCCATCTTTGGGAAAAAATGGCTTCCCTGCACATGAGAATGCTTTTTTTTTTGAGAATGCTTTGATGGAAGAAATTTTGTCTATATCATCTCGATAGTTTTGACTGAAAGGGCTAACCATATGGATAATGAAGGACAATATCATGTTATGACTCTATATTATCCTAAATTGAAAAACATCAGGTATGACCTTCAGAAAAAAATTAATGAATGGAAGAGTCAAACAGTTCTTGCAAAGGTAAATCATGTAGCTAACATTTCTTTATGTGCTTTCCTCCAGATTCTAGCCCTTTTTTTTCTTCACTTATTTTCTCCTTTTGGTTCTAAGGTCTTAAAAATAAACCACAGGAACAAATAAACTCCATAAAAATCCAATGACAGGATTACTTATAATTTAGAGAATAGTGTAATAAGCAGGATGAAGCCTTACTAAAATTAACAATAATTTACCTACCAAGAACATGACTTTGGAACTTGTAGTTTCATGTATTCACTGAAAGGACACCTGTTAAACTTGCTAATTTTGATTTCTGCTACTGTCCTCAATTCCAGTGCCAACTTCCCTCTTTTATGTGCATTAAAGTTGAATGTAGGCCCCACAAAAAGTTTATAGAGTTTAATGCTAACATTTCATGGTGGTGATACGAATCAATTCCCCCCCAAAAAATATGTTGGAAACACAATAGTCAGCACAAGCACAATCCAGTAATTTGCAAGCAGTGTTGGCTGCTTTCCAGAGAGGAGCACCGAGAGAGGGTTGGGGGAAACTTCACAACTAAGTAATCATTGGTCTTTTCAGTTATTGATTTTCAAATACTGCAATATACTGCAGAGGTATCCCCAGGTAAAGCAGAGGTGAAAAGGGCCTCAAAACAAGGAGAAAGGTAGAATATTCACCTCTATAACATTTAATAAAACATTTGTTATATGCAATGAGAAGAATCATGGCCATGTGACTTTGAAAAAAACCCACCATATCATTAAGGCTTTTGGTGATTTTCTCATATCTGGGACATTTGTGATTAAACCACCTAATCTAGTTATATGTTTCTTTTTCAATAGGCTTTTATTGCTTGTTTGTTTTTATTCTTAAGCAACCATGTGTGTATGATCTATTCTTTAATAAGAGGTAATAGATTAAATGGAACAATTTATGATGATTGCTTCTTTGACAAATGTAATTTAACCTTTTTGGTTCTTTGAGATTCCATTGCATTCAGTTACTTTAAAAATATTTTCATGTGTAACTATATATGTGACTTTATAATGCATTTCATTTGGGAAATGAGGCATCACCTAAAATAGTATCTTCTTTTAAAATTTCCAGAATACTACATAATATGTGATAAAGCATGTATTCATTTCAGCTCAGTTCCAGAACCTTGCTACACGCTCAGCCCTATACTAGGTGCTACAGGGAATACAGAAGAATTCCATTTTAGATGGTGTATGTATACTATGCAGTCAGAGCCTGAACAGTTATGTTAGTTGCTAGTGAACAAAAGCATGCACTGTAGGACTAGATGTTAATTTTTTAAAATCGAACTTGGGATATTAATAAATGATAGATTAGATATTCTTGCTTAAGGAATAAGAATGAACAGAATAACTAAGCAGATTTTAAAAGACAAATGCACTGGGATACTATGAGGAAACTACATGAACAAGAAATAATCAAGAACCCAATCTTCAACCTGAGTCTTTAGAAGAGGGCTTGTTAATGCTTCAGTAACAATTTATAGGATAGCTTTTAAAAAAATAATGTAACAAATACTAGTGTCAAGAAAGCTGCTGAAAAGCAATGGCTTCTAAAAATATTTGCTTAGCTAATATTTATTAAAAAAAACCTCAAAGGATTGAATTTGTAAATCTAAGAAAAATGGGGATATTTAATCTTTGTGTTAACCCCTAAAGATGAGTTCTGATTCATTTAAAAGGAGCCAGTACAGAACTGGCCTGTCAGGGAGGTCCATAAGACCCTGGGTTTCTATAGATGTGCATGAAGTGGTGGTCTTGATGGGGGGGGGGGGGGAGTCAGTCATCTTCTGGGGTACCTGGCAGCAGACAGCAGGGTTAATTTCTGGAAAGATCTAAGTAGAAAAAGTAGAAAAACCTTACTTTCCAGAAGACTAGAGTACCTCCTTGCCGGAGTCCAGCTCCAGCAGGTCCAGGGGTTCCCTCAGGATGGACGGCGTCAGCGATGCGAATGAGAAGACACAGTGAGTCTCAGCGTTTCCAAGTGTCTGCCAAGTGTCTACCAACTTTATTATTTTTAAGACAGCTTTTATATTTTTTGTGGTACATAGAAACAAATGTAAAGTATAGAGTCATACCAATTCAGCTTAAGGGACATACCAATTCAGCTTAATAGGTATATCTTAATGGGCCTATCAAGTTAGCTCAATGGGCCAGCAGTTTCGACCCTCATCGAAGCCGTTTGCATGTCTTTAGTTACAAAAAGCCTCATTTTGTTTACATCATCTTCCAGCCTGGGGGCCTGCTAACATCTTGTGACTCTCCATTGATAAGGGTTGATCAGTCAGAACACTTTTGTATCAGGCACAGCAGGAAAGAATTTGTCAATAGAAAGTTTTAAGGTAAAACCTGTTTTCGGTAATTTACTCTATGCCTTGAGCTTAACAGAAAAGAATGTGGTCCCATAAAGTCATAGAACAGCAAGCTGAAGGTCAGCTCTAAGTAAGAATCATTAGTTAAATCAACAATTGTCTTATTATTTGTATTAAAGCTAAACTTTTATTTATATAAATTTTTAACTATTGTGCTTTCATTATATAGGCTAAATACGTTAAAAGTAAAAACACAGTAAATATAGACTAAGTAACAGTTTCATAAAGCGATATTTCTTATATTTCCTAACAAGCCTTTTTTCCTGTGAAGGGTTTTGTGCCCATAGGGGCTTTCTGTGCGGAGGCTCTCAATGCTGTTTTATTATTAAGGAGCAGTTATGCACATTAGCTCCAAAGGCACAGGTACATTTATTAAACAAACCAATATGTTAGCAAAAGGAATTTAGATCAGCATACTCTATATCCCAGGTAATTTTATTTAGGGTGCTACCGTTCAGGGGCCTTGTTGATTTGAGGTTTCAGAATGATCTGTTTTAGAAGGGAATCAGGAAAGGCCTTTTGCCTAAGTCACAGAAAATAGGAAGAGGTTTATTATAGTTGTCGGGACCGGCCGACGAGTCAACGTAGGCACAAACGCGGGATTCCTCGGCTGAGAAATAAGTAGATAGAGACGCAGCGGGGTTGAGAGGATCACTGCAGTCAGTGATGCTAGTGATGCTTGTTTATTTTTACGCACAGATTTTATACCCTACTACCAGGAAATTCTTATACAATACATTCTTTGCACCAAAGATCACATAAGGAACATAAAGCGATCAATCAAGATCTTAAGACTTTGTTTCTCAGGACTCAGGTCGTATCTCAGGACTCAGGTGGTAAAAGCCATTTGTCCTGCGTCAGATGCGCTCCAGGGGCTGCAAGATGTTTCCTTAAGGTTAATGAATAATAAGGGGTGGCGGGACAGAGAGCTATGTCTGGAATTAGACCCTTGAGTCAACAAGGCAGCTCCCAAAGCAGATCCTGTTTGTTCTCAGGCTGCCCCCCACAATAGTAAACATCAGAAAGACAGATATCTTTTAGGTGAGCGCTGAGGCAGCCTTCCGAGAATCCCTGAGGCCTGAGAAGCCTTGCTCAAATCAGTCCTTTTGGGGATCTCGTGAGCTGGCTCCCAGCACCTCCTGAGCACCACAATATAGATTCATGTGCTCAGAAAACAGAAATTTAAGAGGGAAAGTTGAGAATCAAATAGACATGTGTTCCAATCCTGACATGTGATTTGGAGATGTTACTATACCTCTCTATAGTTATCTAGGTAGTCAAATATAGAAAACTACAATTCATATTTTGTGTGATACTTTTGAGAATTTAATACGGTGCTTTACATGCTGTGTGCTCAGTTGCTCAGTCGTGTCTGACTCTTTGTGGCCCCCTTGGCTTTAGCCCATCAGGCTCCTCTGTCCCTGGGATTTCCCAGGCAAGATTAATGGAGTGGGTTGCCATTTCCTCTGCCAGATGATTTTCTGACCCAAGGATTGAACCCAAGTCTCCTGCATCTTCTGCATTGACAGGCAGATTCTTTACCACTGAGCCACCTGGGAAGCCCACAATACAGTGCTTGGCATATGATAAATGTTGCCCCACACACACACACCAAATGCAGTTTGTATACTAAAGTTGGCCTGCTATTGCACTGATAGAACTAAGCAAAACATCAAAGACAACTATTAGGGCAAAGCTAAATGTGGCAGGGGAGTGTTAAGGGCTCTAAAGAGAAAAAGAAGAAAGGGGAACAGCTGGTGAGCACAGCAGGTGACCACAGCAGCCACTAGGTTCTGGGTGAAGGAGATGTAAGGGTTTCATGACTGCCTTCATATCATTAAGAATTGTATTTGGATGGATATGTCTGCCTTTCTTCCTCTCCTGGGGATATGTCCATAGCTTTCATTGGCTTCTCAAAGGAATATGCAACTTAAATATAGAGGAAATGCTGGGAGAGCATTTTCCTCTCTTCTTCATGGTCAAGCACTGTGGTGGAAGGCCAGCTCATTGTCTTATTTTTATAGGGCTTCTTTCCTGGCACAGTCAGCTCATTTTTGTAAAACGAACGGGGCCATGTTCATGGCTACTGAGTGTGAACTTGGGCTTCTTTCCACAAGAAATGCAGTCCACTAAAAATGATGTGACTGAGAGGAAGAGAAACTTTGGCATTTATGGAAGAAAGATCATCTGAGATTCAAAATCTGTGGTTCCATTTCATGGTGATGGTACTACTGAATCATTTTATCAAATTTTAAATTGTTTGCCTTCATGAGTACATGCATTCCTGCCAGGCAAAACTACTTTAATTTGGTGAACTCAGGCCTGGAATGTATTTTGCTTCGAAATTTATTACTTTTCTCAGATGTATTGAGTTCAAGAGGTTGTAAAGTGGATGCCTCTTAGAAGGTGAAGATGTTATTTACTTAGACCAACTTCAAATGCTTTTGGAAGGAACCGGGTGTCAATAAATAAAAGCATAGTTACACTGACTTCAATTTGATCGAAATTTGGTTGTGATACTTACACCTGCAATTTCCAGCTCCTTACCTCACTCCTCAGCTTTAATTCTACAGAAATTTTCCATTAAGGGGAGAGCATGTTGATTTTATCTTTGGACTAATATATAAACTTTACTAAAGTATTTCAACATTCAAAAAACTAAGATCATAGCATGTGGATCCATCATTTCATTGGAAAATAGATGGAGAAACAGTGGAAACAGTGACAGACTTTCTTTTCTTGGGCTCTAAAATCACTGCAGATGGTGACTGCAGCTGTGAAATTAAAAGACACTTGCTCCTTGGAAGAAAAGCTATGACAAACCTAGACAGCATATTAAAAAGCAGAGACGTTACTTTGCCAACAAAGGTCTGTCTAGTCAAAGCTATGGTTTTTCCAGTAGTCATGTATGGATGTGAGAGTCAGACTATAAAGAAAGCTGAGCACCAAAGAATTGATGCTTTTGAACTGTAATGTTGGAGAATACTCTTGAGAGTCCCTTAGACTGCAAGGAGATCCAACCAGTCCATCCTAAAGGAAATCAGTCTTGAATATTCATTGGAAGAACTGATGCTGAAGCTGAAACTCCAATACTTTGGCCACCTGATGTGAAGAACTGACTCATTGGAAAAGGCCCCGATGCTGGGAAAGATTGAAGGCAGGAGGAGAAGAAGATGATAGAGAATGAGATGGTTGGATGACATCACCAACTGGAAGGACATGAGTTTGAGCAATCTCCAGGAGTTTGTGGTAGACAAGGAAGCCTGGCATGCTGTAGTCCATGGGGTCGCAAAGAGTCGGACATGACTGAGCAACTGAACTGAAAGTGTTTCCAGGTTTTAAAAATTGTTACTGCTCTTTAGACTGTCAGATGTAAAAACACATGAAGTCTATTCAAATATGAAATAACTCAGATTGTTACTGCTAGTAATCATATTCTTTTTTAGTGAGATAATTCAAGTTTTATTTCTCCCCAAATATGAGATCTCAACTGGCTAAAGCAACCAGGGGTAAAATCAAATCCAATCATCTGGCTCAGGATGAAATTTAGATATTTCTTAGTAACTGTTTTACCTGAAATTCATACAGAATTACATTCAAAAAGCTACTAATACTGTGAAAAGTTCACTGCCATCTGTTAGAATGCATAGCACCCAAAGAAGATTCACCATCGTGCATTTTCATTAAATTAGCACCTTTGACCCAAAGGTTCCAGTACAAGAATTAACAAGAATAAAAACATTTTTGCATCAAACCAAAAAGTCCATGACGTACATATCAGATCAATCTACATCCCTTCATGCATACTTGGTCAAGTATAACATTGTTTCCTTTTCAGTACAAAACTTTTTAAAAATTATTTTTTAAGATTGTTCACATATATTAATATTTAAATGCTTCTGGTTAATAAAATTCTATTTATTCAAACTGGTAGGACCCTCAAACAAATCTTTTTTAAAAATGTCTTTGCTTTATTGAGAAAAGGAGCATTGAAAATTTTTTTTAAAAAAACATTGACATCAAAAGAGTGTCACCACAAATCCAAATCAAGTCTCGTATCTGTAAGGTTATTTGTGATGACTAATGTGATTATTGATGAGCCAGGCACAGTATAAGATCTGAAAGTCTTTTGAATCATCAAGACATGATTAAATTATTGAGACACAGAGGCTATACTATGAAATCAGAAGAGCTGTTTAAGACTACTGACTGAACCACAAATCCTGTGTGCACTTTCCCCAGTCTCCACCTGTATTAAAATTGTACCCCCAAAAATGGCACATTTTCATCACCAGAATATTGACATAGAATTTATTCACCTACCCAATTTTACTTGTTCTCACTTATGGTGTACTTCCCTTGTGGCTCAGCTGGTTAAGAATCCGCCTGCAATGCGAGAGACCTGGGTTTGAACCCTGGGTTGGGAAGATCCCCTGGAGAAGAGAAAGGCTACCCACTCCAGTATTCTGGCCTGGAGAAGTCCATGGACAGTATAGTCCATGGGGTTGCAAAGAGTCGGACACAACTGAGCAACTGTCACTTCACTTCATTTAGTTGTATACAATTTTACCACATGTGTAGGTTCACATATTGCTTACTGTGGTCAAGATAAAGAACAGTTCCACTGCCATGAGGAGCTCTTTGTTGCCCTTTTATTAACAAACCTACCTTCCTCAGCCTGTCCCCCATCACTAAGCTGTTCTTCGAGCTCAAGTTTTGTCATTTCTTTAATGTTATACAAAATGGAGTCATACAGCTTGCAACATTTTAGGTATGGCTTTTTTCACTTGGCATAATTCCCTAGAGATTCACTCCAGTGACTTCTTGCATCAATAGTTCATTCTCTTTTATTTCTGAGTAGTATTCCATGGAATGGACAGAATAGCATTTGCTAAACCATTCATCTATTGAAGAACATCTGGATTCATTTCAGTTTTGCATTGTTATGAATAAAGCTGCTATGAACGTGTCTAGATTTTTATGCAGACATGTTTCCATTCCTCTGGGATAAATACTCAGGAGTGCAGTTGCCACACCACATGGAATTGCTAAACTTTTTCCAGAGTGACTGTACTACTTTCCATTCTAACTTGCAATGTGTAAGTGATCCAGTTCTTCTACATTATTATCAGCATTTGATATTATCACTATTTTTAGATTTTATCCATTCTGACATCTATGTAATGATATCTTATTGTAGTTTTAGTTTGCATTTCCTTGATGGCTAAAGATGTTCAACATCTTTTAATGTGGTTATGTACCATATACATATCTTTCTGGGGGAATTTGTCTCTTCATCTCTTTGCCCTCTTTCCCTATTTGAATTGTGTGTTTTTTTATTGTTGAGTTTTGGGAATACTTTCTAAACTCTTCACATTAGTTCTGTGTTGTATATCTGGCTTAAAAATAATTTCTTCCAGTCTGTAGTTTATCATTTCATCTACTTAACAGAGTCTTTTGCTGAGAAGTTTTAAATTTAGAAAAAAGTCTGACTTAATGTTTCCCTTTTATTGATTGTGCTAGTGGCATCATGCCTACCACCTCTTTGTCTTGCTCTAGATCCTAAGATTTTATCCCATATTTTATCTAAGAATTTTATAATTTTATATCTTACATTTAAATTCACCCAGTTAACCAAAGTTGAGTTAATTTTTGTATCAAGTGTAAGGAGTAAATCAGGCTCCATTTTTTTTTTTCTTGTAGATGTCCAATTGCTGCAGCACCATTTGTTGAGAAAAAAGTTTTTACTTCACTGAAATGCCTCTGCATTTTTATCAAAATTAAGTTACACATATTTGCATATTTTTATTTCACTGATTTATATGTCCATTTCTCCATATGTGCATTCTTCTTTTTCAAGATTATCTTAGCTCTGGTAGAGTCTGTGAATTGCCATTAAATTTTAGAATAACTTGATCATGTCTACAGTTATCCTGCTGGGATGTTGATGGGGATTACATTAAATCTACAGGCGATACTGAGGAGAATGGCCATCTTTACTCATTTAGCCTTCTAATTCATGAATATAACTTGAACATGGCAATTCTATTTATTTACATCTTCCTTTATTTATTTTATCAGGATTTTGTAATTTTCATTATACACATCCTGCACGTCTTCTTAACTATAATCCCCAAGTATTTTGCTTCCGTTAGAATGATTATAAATGGCATTATGCTTTTGATTTCAGTTTCTGCATGTTTGCTTTTAGTGTTGTGGATTGATCTTGTATTCTGTGACATTACTGATTGCACTTATTTGTTTAAGAGTTTCTGTGTAAATTCCTTGAGATTTTCTATGTAGACAGTCATGTTATCTTTAGAAATATTTTCATTTCTTCTGTTCTAATTGGTTATGCTTTTTATTTCTTTTTCTTCCCTTACTGCACTGACTAGAACTTTTAGCACTATGTTGAATAGCAGTGGGGGGAGGAAACATCCTTGTCTTACTCTTGATCTTAGGGGGAAATCAATCCATCCTCACCAGTATATATAATGGGTATATTCAGCTGACATGTTCTTGAAGAAATCAAATTATCAAATTGTCTCTTGACTCATTTTCCCATCTGTAAAAATAGGGAGAATCATAGAAAATATGTCTCTGAGATCTGTTACCAAATAAACTACTGATGATGTGAGAAATGTAAACTAGCAAATGAGGGAGTTAGTCTGGCAAAGACTCTCATGAGGTTTTGAACAAGAGATTTCTTCAAGCTCACCAAATCAGTAAATACCTACTTAGAAGATCTTACCATGTGACTTTAGGCTTTAGACAGTTCAGTCTTCTCCCTGTCAATTTCTTATTCTATAATTCAGTCTTTTATAATGGATCTCCAAAGATTCTTCCAGTTTTCTTTAATTCTGTGTTTTGTGAGCTGTACTCTGACCATTGTGTCAGATACAAAGATTGAGACTGTTCTATACATGTTTGAAATGTAGTTACAGGCACAAGATCTATACATGTAGAAATATAACTAAGATATATCATTAAAATCAAATTGTGGTCAAATATATGAATGAAAGCTTGCTAGCTCCATGAGAGTAAAAACAGAGTTGATTTTAATGCACCATTTATCCCTAGCCTCTAGAGCAGAGGCTCAGAGAATATTTGCTGAATTAATAATGGGGGCTTCCCTGATAGCTCAGGTGGTAAAGAATCCACCTGCAATGCAGAAGACCCCGGTTCGATTCCTGGGTCAGGAAGATCTTCTGGAGAAGAGATAGGCTACCCACTCCAGTATTCTTGGGCTTCCCTTGTGTCTCAGATGCTAAAGAATCTCCCTGCTATGTGGGAGACCTGGGTTCGGTCCCTGGGTTGGAAAGATCCCCTGGAGAAGGGAAAGACTACCCACTCCAGTATTCTAACCTGGAGAACTCCATGGAATGTATAGTCTATGGGGTCACAAAGAGTCAGACACAACTGAGTGACTTTCACTTTCAGCAGAAGTAGAATTATACAAGTTACAATTAATACGGTGCAATTTCCAGTGAACCAAAAAGTATAGCTAACTAATCAAGATGGATGTTGGCTGGTGTGCTGTACCAATACACTTGATATGATCCTTGGATGCATTTCCAGGAGAGGGAGAAATTGTTGGGTGGCTAAAAAGAGCTCCACTGGAGCTGAGCTTCAAAGATTTGTAGATTTCAAGTGAGGGAGAAGGGGGAGGGTATTTAACTAGGGGAAACTGTTTGAGTAAAAGTGCCAAGGTGAGAAGTTGTGAAGAAAGTAGAACAATCTGGTTTTATTGGAGAAATATGAAGAAAACTTTTTGAAAGTAGCTTGGAGTCTAGGAATTAGAGGGTCTGATGCTTAAATTCTTTTTTTTTCTCTTTTACCTAAATATACAGTGTACTTTTCCTACTTCAAAACAGTAATGATAATAACAATAAAACAAAAACTTCTGAATGTATTTTTTAATCATCTTCCTTTTCATCATTATTAGGCTAATTAATTTAACCTATATTTTAGAAGCTCAGTTTTTAAAACCAAATAAATCATTAACATTTTGTAAAAAAATTTAAAGTGGAATAATGGTTCAAAGAGGGCTCCCCAGGTGGCTTAGTGGTAAAGAACCCACCTGACAATGCAGGAGATGAGGGTTTCATCCCTGGCTGGGAAGATGCCCTGGAGAGGGAAATGGCTACCCACTTCAGTATTCTTGCCTGGGAAATCCCATGGACAGAGGAACCTGGCGGGGCTACATTCTGTGGGGTCACAGAAGAGTTGGACATAACTTAGTGATTAAACAACAACATTAGAAATTATGTATTATAATAATACTTAAATGTTCTTATATAATCAATGAAGCCTATTACCAATCTTAAAAAATTTAAAAAACTAAAACTAAAAAACTAAACAAAACATTGGCATATCTTGATGATGTTATTCTTAGAGCCTGTATCTTTGGTCTCCTTTCTATAGGAGGAAATGAAAACAACTAGTAGATTTTTTATGTAGTGTGAGTAATAAAGAGAGTGGGAGGGTCACTTTATATGTTTATAAATAAATCATGTTAAGATTCCTTCACATGTTTTACAGTCCTCCTTGACCCTGCTTTGATCTAGGAGGTACTGAAGAGAAATGCAAGTGGGAGCCATTAATTTTGTTATGTAGAAGAAAGGGCTAATAAGTATTAAATCTACTGTTTGGCCTCTCTTCTCTTTTCATATTTTCCCTCTGCTGTTAACTGGGACACAGACTGTCTTGTATCAGAATCTGAAAAAGTGAGAGAGTTAATCACTGATTTTAATCAGAAAGAGAAAAACAAATGTTGTATATTAATACATATATGTGACATCTAGAAAAAGGGTATAGATGAATGTATTTGCAATAGCAATAGAGACACAGACATAGAGAATAGACGTGTGACAGTGGAGGGTGAGATGAATTAGGAGATTAAGATTGATATATATACACTACCATGTGTAAGGAAGAAAGAAAGTAGAAAGTGTTAGTCACCTAGTTGTATCCAACTCTTTGCGACTCCTTGGGCTATAGCCCATCAGGCTCCTCTGTCCATGGGATTCTCCTGGCAATAGTACTGGAGTGGGTTGCCATTCCCTTCTCCAGAGGATCTTCCCAACCCAGTGATTGAAGCCAAGTCTCCTGCATTACAGGCAGATTCTTTACTGTCTGAGCCATGAGGAAGCATGTGTAAAATAGATATTAATTGCTAGTGGTAACCTGCTGTATAGCAGCAGGGAACTCAGCTCCGTGCTCTGTGATGACCTGGAGGGGGAGGTCCATGAGAAAGGGGATGTATGTATACATATGACTGATTCACTTCGTTGTACAGCAGAAACTAACTCAGCATTGAAAAGCAACTATATCTAAATTTTAAAAAGCTGAATTAATACAATGAATGAAACTTCAAAAATCTGAAGGAGAAATTATTATAGAAACAGAAAGAAACGTACATTTTCTTATTCGATTTGAACCTGGAATCTCACTGTATACTTTATATATACTGACAAAGAATGCTTGTGATAAATGAGATACCAGAATGTTACTCTGGCTTCAGTAATATGCGGAAGGAGATCTCAAGACTGCACTATTGTGTTTTATTTTATCCAATAGCAGAAATGTTTCTTTCTAGGAAAACAAGATTAAGGGTTATCTCTAAATCTTGAAAATGCAAATATGGCATTATATTATTGCAGCCTAAGTTCTTTTAAATTGGAAAGATTTGACCCAACAATGTAATATAAAGCGTTCATCTTAGGAATTGGTTTTATACTTTTAAAATGTTAATTGATCATCTCCTAACTATCCCAACTTTTCCCTCTGAAGGGCCTTTGCAGTTATTGGAGGAGCAGCACACAGAAGCATTTGATATCCCTACTTTCTTTAGTTTTAAAAGATGCTAATCTCAATGGTAACCTTTATAGGCCAATTTGTTAAAAGGAAAATTGTTTTAATACCTGGGAAATGGAATTTAATCAGTTCAGCACCAACATCATTTCGGTGTTTGACTAGTTTCAATCATTTTCCCTTTTAAATCCTTTTATCTCCTATATTTTTCAAAGCCCTTCAACATTCTGTGATTTTTTTTTACTATCATTTCATTCTTTCACGTATCCTTATGTCTGCTACATGATAACTTATGCAGATCTTCATGTCATCATTTTTAAATTTTAAAAGCATTTTTATTTAATAAAATAAATCCAAAACATTGTCATTTAAAAATGTAATTCACATACAAATGAATAATATATTTTGTGTTGATTTGTACTAGTGTTCACAATCCAGTATATAATTTATACTTATGGCACATCTTGATTTGGAAATTAAATTTTATCAGGTTATTTGATCTGATAAGATTACAGTTGAAAAAGAGATTCACATACCCAAGTTCCAAATATATTTTTAAAATTTCCAATTATAGAAGTTAAATATACACTAATTAAATATACACTAAGGAAAATTAAATTTAAAAATTCCTTTCTTTTTATTGTAATAGGTCTGCTATAATATTTGCATACAGGTTTCTGTGTGAACATAATGTTTCATTCTTCTAGGGGAAATATCTAAGAGTGGGAATTTTGATTTATTAACTGTGAGGCATTTCAGGCTTATGTTTTAGTTTAATTACCTAGGCTACTAAGACATTAAATAATCCACCTCAATCAATGACCTTTTTGTTTATAATTAGTTTAACAATTCAATTAGATTTTCTTTAAACTAACATCTGCATTTCATTCCAAGATCTCTTGACCTTTTAAACTACTTTCTAAAAATTTGTACATATTAAGGTCCTTTCTATGGTCTGTAAAGTTCCAAGGGTTTTGATAAATGCATAGCATCATATGCCCACCATTATAGTATCATAAGAAATAGTTTCACTGTCTTAAATATATCCTCTATACTTCACCTATACAACCCTCCCTCCCCAGTCCAAACCCAAATACTGAACTGTTTATTATCTCTATAATTTTGCCTTTTCCAGAATATCGTATAATTGAAATCATAAGGTATGTAACCATTTCAGCTGGCTTCATTACTTAGCAATATATATTTAAGATTTTCTCAACTCTTTGTGGCTTGACAGGACACTGCTTTTTATCAAATGAGACTTCACTGTATGGATGCACTATACTTTGTTTTTCCATTTATCTATTGAAGAACATCTTGGTCTCTTCTAGTTTTGAGCAACTATGAATAAAAATACCATCAATATTTTGCTGACAGTTTTTCTGTTGGCATAAGTTTTCAAATCAGTTGGGTAAATCAGTTGGGATTATATGGCAAGACTATGTGTAGTTATGAAAGAAATTGCCAAATGGTCTTCAAAAGCATCATTTTGCATTTCCAGCAGAAATTAATGAGAGTTCCTATTGCTCTGCATCCTCACTGACAATTGGTATTGTCAGTTTTTTGGATTTAAGGATAAAGTCTTAATCCAGCATGACTGCTGTCCTTATGAGAGGCGGGAGTGACTCTCAGGATGCAAGCACACAGTGACCATGTGAGGTCCCAGTGAGAAGGCAGCCGTCTGCCAGCCAAGGAGGGGGCTTCTGAAGAATCCCAACCTACCAACACCTGTTCTCAGGCTTCTGGCTCCAGATCTATGCGAAAATGAGTTTCTGTCATGTAAGCTACCCAGTCTGTGGTGTTTTATTTTGGTAGCTCTCACAAACTAACACACTTGTTTCATAGGTTTTCTTCTAGAAGTTTCATAATTTTTAATTTGATATTTAGAACTGTGATCCATTTTGAGGAAATTTCTGTGACAGGTGTAAGGTCCATGTCTGAGCCATGAAGTACAAATACTAAAAGGTGTCATTTTTATTCAGGAACTAGGGGAGAATCAAGTCATATAATTCCTGCTCTAAAATCTTCACACTTAACTTTTCAGGATTGGCATTTTTTTTTAACATAGACCAATCTCCTCTCAGTTTCTTCAGTTAAGTCAAACCTTGTGATCCTCTTTCCTCATATATTTTTATTTGTCAGTGTATACCTTGAGCTGTTTTCATATTATTTCTTTCCTTTATGTGAAATAAAAAAAAAAAGCTAGGGGCCATCAAGTTGTAAAAATGTTTGTTTTACCTGGCAGTTATACCACAGGTAAACTGTCCAGTTAAGTTGAGAAGAGTGAATTGATAACTTGTATTTGTTTTTAAAGTTAAGTTAGTCCTAGATAAGAAAAAAAGGGGCTGGTGGCTAAGCTGGTAAAGAATGGCCGCTCAGTGAAGGAGATAAAAGAGAGAAGAGTTTGAGCCCTGGGTCGGGAAGATCTCCTGAAGAAGGGAATGGCAACCCATTCCAGAATTCTTGCCTGTAGAATTCCATGGACAGGGCAGCCTGGCTCCCCTGCAGTTCATGAGTTTGCAAAGAGTTGCACATGACTGTGCAAGTTGCACATGCGTGCACAAACAAGGAAACAAAAAAATATGAATGTATAATTGTACCCACACCAATTGTTGAAAAAACTATCCTTTTTCTATTGAATTGCCCTTTCACCATTGTCAAAGATCAACTGACTATTTTTTATATGGGTATTTTGGGCTTCCCAGGTGGCACTAGTGGTAAAGTGGGTTGGATGCCTGGGTGGGTAAGATACCCTGGAGGAGGACTTGACAACCCACTCCAGTATTCTTACCTGGAGAATCCCATTGACAGAGGAGTTGGCAGGTCCATTGGGTTGCAAAGAGTTGGACACAGTTGAAGCTACTTAGCATGCACACATGCACTATTATTTTAATATTTAAATAAGCAAATTTGAATTAAAATTTAACCTAAATATTATCTGCAAACATGATAATGATCCACCTAGCACACTATTAACTCTAAGACTATGAACTGATCTGTATAGCTTATTGAATTATTTATTTCCATCTTGATTATTTTTCATAGGTGTTCAGTTCAGTCGCTCAGTCATGTCCAACTCTTTGTGACCCCATGGACTGCAGCACGCCAGGCCTCCCTGTCCATCACCAACTCCCAGAGTTTACCCAAACTCTTGTCCATTGAGTCAGTGATGCCATCCAACCATCTCATCCTCTGTCGTCCCCTTCTCCTCCTGCCCTCAATCTTTCCCAGCATCAGGGTCTTTTCAAATGAGTCAGCTCTTGAGGTCAGACTAATTTATTCCTTGAAGAGAATGCTTCAATTTAAGGAAAATAACAGTTATTTAGATTGGCATTTGGGGACCCTGGCTCTAGGCCAAAATTTTGCATGTGTTTTCAGGTCCAGTCATAGGCATTTACTTAACTGAGAGACCCCATGGAGGAAAGCTGTGCTCCCTACACCAGACTGGGTACAAAGCCAGTGCACACCAAGTAAAATGTTAGTTGCTCAGTCGTGCCCAACTCTTTGCGACCCCATGAGCCTACCAGGTTCCTCTGTCCACAGAATTCTTCAGGCAAGAATTCTGGAGTGGGTTGCCATTACCTCCTCCAGATCTTCCCGACCCAGGAACTGAACCCAGGTCTCCTGCATTGCAGGCACACTCTTTACCATCTGAGCCGCCGGGGAAGCTGGTGCACACCAAAGGGAGTTTCAGTTAAGGACCCCACTTCCATTTAACTCCACATGCCCCTGTCCTGCCTTCTGGTGGCCCATGCACTCACCATAGGTGCATTTGTTCAGCAAAGCAAAATTTTAACATGTTATAGTTGCTTTGATCACATTTCATCCTTTCTTATTTCTTCAAGTCTCTAGATTCCATCTGGTAAAGGAAACATTCTCATGATTTTCAATTTTTGTTTTCTTCACTTTGGGGTGAGGAAATTTATAAGAATTCTCAGGAAATTGGTAGCACACTTATTTTCAGAGACACATTTCATTTGAGTGTAATAAAACTCACACTAGATTTGCTTAAAGTATAGATAGACTCCATTATAATTTCACTTTTATTTATTTTTAGGATTTCATGTCTAGTGCCTTGTAAATATGAAGGATTGCATCTGTTTGCAATCCTCAAAAGATTCTGTGGAGTTTTAAGCTAAATTTACTTGGAGAATATTTTTTTCCTAATGGCTTCAATAGATTCACACAACAGCTGCTGATTCTCCTTCAAACAGTTTAGTACCATGAAGATCTGGAAAAAGTATTACTCAGGGCTCCTTCTATATACCAGGTCTGTAGTTTGTCACTTATAATTGAAACAAGCCTCCACAGATTATTTTATAAGTACTAATTCCATCTCCATCACTGTGTAAAATCTACTAGTTAAAAAGCTATTATATATATTTATCCAGCTGACACCTGCACACATGAATACCCAGTATATCAAAATGGAAACACATTTGCGAATTCATTACAGAAACAATCTTCTTTCTCATATTAAATTCCACAACAGAAATCATAGTGGGTAAAAGGGTAACAGACTCTATACTACCTATAATGCATGCATTCAAGCTTATTGAATGAGACTCTAAATTATCATAACTTGGAATTTTAAACACTTGAATGTAAAATAGCTTCAGCTAATACTTAAAATGTTTATGACACATATACACACACATATACATATACATGCACAATGTATACATATACATACACAATGTACACACAAATATATATATATATATATATATATTGATTTTTTAGCTGAATGATAATTCCATAATAAAAGTATAAGGTCTCCCTTGAGTAACCTGAAAGTGAAAGTTGCTCAGCTGCATCAGATTCTTTGTGACCCCATGGACTGAATTCTCTAGGCCAGAATACTGGAGTGGTTAGTGGTTCCCCTCTCTAGGGAATCTTCCCAACCCTGGGATCGAACCCATGTCTCCCGCATTGCAGATGGGTTCTTTACCAGCTGAGCTATAAGTGAAGCCCAAGAATACTGGAGTGGGTAACCTATCCCTTCTCCAGTGGATCTTCCTGACCCAGGAATTGAACCACGGTCTCCTGCATTACTGGCAAATTCTTTACAAACCGAGCTATCAGGAAAGCTGAGCACTGAAGAATTGATGCTTTTGAACTGTGGTGTTGGAGAAGACTCTTGAGAGTCCCTTGGACTGCAAGGAGATCCAACCAGTCCATCCTAAAGGAAATCAGTCTTGAATATTCATTGGAAGGACTGATGCTGAAGCTGAAACTCCAATACTTTGGCCACCTGATGTGAAGAACTGACTCATTGGTAAAGACCCTGATGCTGGGAAAGATTGAAGGCAGGAGGAAAAGGGGATGACAAAGGATGAGATGATCAGATGGCATCGCTGACTTGATGGACACGAATTTGAGCAAACTCCAGGAGTTGGTAATGGACAGGGAAGCTTGGCATGTTGCAGTCCATGGGGTTGCAAAGAGTCTGACACGACTGAGTGAGTGGACTGAAGTGAACTGAACTGAACTGGGGTAATCTGACTCTTACTACAAAGAGAGTATGGAATGTGATTGGTGTGGATCTCTGCGGTCATTAATGGAGATGCTGTCAGTTGGTAAGATTGGTTTCAAAAAGTAATGTGAGTCCTTGTCTTTATGGAATTTACAAACCAGTAAGAGAGACATATGAACAAAGTTATTAGAAGAGAAAAAGTAAGTCTATCAATAGAGTTAAGTGCACTGTTTCAGTTAAATATAGAAAGAATGAGTCAGAATGAGTCTGTCTGGAAAAGTTAGAGGCACTCACAGAAGAGATCACTATGCTGAATAATGAAGGAAAGTAGAAGCTCTGTAGCTAAATGTAGAAAGAAAAAGGGAATTTTGGGAAGAAAGTATATTCTGTGGAAAGTCACAAAACTGCAGAAGTCTTTTAAGCTCTGTTTGACAGAAGGTAAGGAGTTTGGTAGGGGCTTCTCAGATGGCATTAGTGGTAAAGAACCCATCTGCCAATGCGGGAGACATAAGAGACGTGGGTTCTATCCCTGTGTCAGGAAGATCCCGTGGAGGAGGGCATGGCAACTCTCTCCAGTATTCTTGCCTGGAGAATCCCACGGACAGAGGAGCCTGGTGAGCTATAGTCCATGGGGTTGCAAAGAGTCCAACAGGCCAGAAGCAGCCTAGCATGCATGCATGCAAGGAGTTCGGTATAGTCATAACATAGAATTCATGTGAGAAAGAAACCTCTCTTATAGAGGATAAAATAAAATTCCAATGAAAATAAAGGTAATGGTGATATCATACCATCCAGCAATTAAACAAATTTAAGATTTTGAGGAGTTTCTGCTTGTTTTGGGTTTTACTATTTGAATAGAAATATCTAATTAAAATGGCTTTTAGGTTAACAGCAGCCTGAGGCTGATGCCACATTGAGTGACTAGTACCAAGCAAGGAAACATGTAGTCTTTCTGGCTAAAAGAAAGAAAGGACAGGGTTCAGAGCTATCAGAGACATTGGAGAGGGGGAAATCCTAAAATGGTGCAAGCAAGAGAACGTGATCTCCAAATGCTATGTTCACACTTTGCAAAAGATACCTGGTTGACCCTTATGCATACATGTGAAACTCAATCCAAGAAGCTCAGCGTCGAATATGAGATCAACCAAGTAACTACCTACAAATCAAAATTTGACACTATTTGAAGAAATAAGACAGAACCTAGATTTTCTAAATCATAGAGTTCATAATATGATACAATATGAAATTACTCAGCAAAGAAGAATAGGAAAATATGACCCATTTTTAAAAGTAAATAGAGATTCAACCCATAAATGACTCAGATGTTGGTAATAGTATACAGGATTTTTAAATGGATTTTTATAACTATGCAAATAAGTAAAGAAGAGTGTACTCATAATGAATGAAAAGACAAAATTCAATGAAACATTTAGAATTTAAAATGCAATGTTTGAATTTGAAAGTTACTGAATAGATTTAGCCAAATAATATAGCAAAAGAAAAGTAATCTTGAAGATAAAGCGGTAGAATTTGTCTAATATGAAGAAGTGGGAGGAAAAGAGAGGAGAAAAAGTATGGGCACCTTAGGGATCTGTGAGACATGAATGAAATGTCTAATAGGCGTGTGTAACTGAGTCCCAGGAGAAAAGACTGAGAGAAGAAAACGTGAAAAATGACTGTGACTTCTGCTTCTGGCTCATATGAATGATCCAGCCTTTCCAGTCCTGGGTATTTACCCAAGAAAGATGAAAAGATTGCACATGAATATTTAAAATTAATTTATGTTAATTGGAGAATAATTACAATATTGTGATGTTTTTTGCCATCCATCAACATGAATCAGTCACAGGTATACATATGACCCCCCCATCGTGAACATGAATGTTAAACCTTTGTTTGTAAGGGTCCCAAAGAGTAAACAATCTAAATGTTCATCAACAGGTGAATATATAAACATAATGTAGTACATCCATAAAATAGAACACCATTCAGCACTGTAAAAGATTAGGCTATTAACATACACAATAACATGAATTTCAAAATAATTACCTTTACTGAAAGTGGCTAGACAAAAAGGTGGATACATTGTAGAAATTCATTTGCTTGAAATTCTAGGAAATGCAAAGTAACATATAGTGTTGGAAAGGAGATCAAAGAATTTGTGAATGAGATGAAAGATGGGAAATTACAAAGAGACAGAAGAAAACTTTCTAGGGTAATAGATATGCTCATTATTTTGATTATGTGGTGTTTTCCTGAGTGTATATATATTAAAGTGTATATATAAAATGTATACTTATTATAATAAATACATGCTGATAAGGGTATGCCAATTATACTTCACTAGGCTGTTTGAAAATAATAAGGGAACTCCAAATGTGAAAAAGTAAAATAAAACCAAACTTTGGTTCATCACAATAAAATTACTGAGTCCTGAAAATGAAGAGGAAAATCTTGAAAACATCTAGAGAAAAGTAACACATTCTAACAGATGAACAAGGCTATGGAACAATGTATTTAGAGTTCTGATAGAATAGAAAAAAAAAAATTGACAACTCAAATTTCTATATTCAGCAAAAATGACAAAGACTAAATAAAGGCAACTTTAGATAAGGAAAAGAGAATTCACTGTCAACAGATATGCCCTTGGAGAAATGTTAATGGGAATTCTTCAGGCTGAAAAGAAATGATACTGCATCAAAATTCAAACTTCAGGAAGGAATTAAGTGCACTGAAAAGAAAGAGAGCCTTTTCATAAGACTAGAAGGATCAGTTCATCGGAAAGACAATATTTATAAATGTTTTTCTCTCAGAACAGCTTCAAAATTCATAAAATAATAGTGATGGAATCAAAAGGAGCAATAAAATGATTCTATAATCATAATTGAAGAATTTTTAACACTGTTTTTCAGCGGTTGGTAGAACTATATAAAGAAAATCAGTGAAGACATAGATGGATATGAACAAGCTACCACCACCTTGACATAAATGATATTTTTAGAACATTATTCTCAACAACTACAGAATACACATTCTTTTCAAGAGCACATGATATGTTCACTGCGATAGATCATACACCAGAATCTGCAACAAGTCTTAATAAATTAAAAAAAGCATACAAAATATGTTTTCTGAGTGTAACGATTAAACTAGAAATCAAGAACAATACAACATCTGGGAAAAATCACTGAAAAAATAGAAAACTCCTCTATAGTCTTTAGCAAAGAAATCAACAAAGAAAATAGAAAATATTTTGAAACTGAACAATACTTCAGCAAAAATCATAAAGCTTTTGAAGAGAAATACAGGGTAGTATCTTTGTGATTTATGTGGAAGCAAAGTTCTAAAATCAGAATCAATAACCATAATAGAAAAAACTGATGTTAGACTTGTCAGAATCAAAAACTAATTAACAAAAGACAGCATTAATAAACTGAACAGGCCTACCACAGATCTGACAAAAGTGTATATTGCAAAGCACATACCTGACAAAGGACTGGGATGCAGGGTATGTTAAAAACTCCTATAACTCAATGATAGAAAAGCAGCTTAACAAAAATGAACAAACAATTGAACAGACACGTTAACGCACATGTGAAATGAGCACATAAAAATGTTCAACACCGTTAGTTGTGAAATTACAACTATGTGGACATATCACAACACACATCACTTTTATTTTTATGAGGTTCTAAAATAATAAATCAATCAGTGATGAAAAAAAACTGAACAATGGTCTTCCTGAAATGGTTTTAGAATTTATGATGAGGAAGGGACATAAAGGATCTTTCTGGGATGATAGTGATGTTGTCATAAAGGGCTTTGGATTATACAAATATTTGCATATTTTAGAACTCAGCAACACTTGTGCATTTGATTGTATGTAAATTTTATATCAAAAGAAATAAAAAAGCAAATATTGAACTCTAGATCAAGAATACTCTAGGGCAAGAGCAGTAGGTGAACCAAGAACTTCTAGATGTTCAAGCTGGACGTAGAAAAGGCAGAGGAATTGGAGATCAAATTGCCAACATCCGTTGGATAATAGAAAAAGGAAGAGAATTCCAGAAAAAGACCTACTTCTGCTTCATTGACTACACTAAAGCCTTTGACTGTATGGATCACAATAAACTGTGGAAAATTCTTCAAAAGATGAGAATACCAGTCCACCTTACATGCCTCCTGAGAAATCTGTATGCAAGTCAAGAAGCAAAAGTTAGAACTGGACATGAAAAAACAGACTGGTTCCAAATTGGGAAAGGAGTACATCAAGGCTGTATATTGTCACCCTGCTTAATATATCATGCGAAATGCCAGGCTGGATGAAGCACAAGCTGGAGTCAAGGTTGACAGGAGAAATATCAGTAACCTCAAATGTGCAGAGGACACCATCCTTATGGCAGAAAGCAAAGAGGAACTAAAGAGCCTCTTGATGAAAGTGAAAGAGGAGTGTGAAAAAGCTGCCTTAAAACTCAACATTCAAAAAACTAAGATCATGGCATCCGGTCCCATTACTTCAGGGCAAATAGATGGGGAAACAAAGGAAACAATGACAGACTTTATTTTCTTGGGCTGCAGAATCACTGCAGATGGTGACTGCAGTTAAGAAATTAAAAGATGCTTGCTCCTTGGAAGAAAAGCCATGACAAACTTAGGGTATTAAGAAACAGAGACATTACTTTGCCAAGAAAAGTCCATATAGTTAAAGCTATAGTTTTTCCATTAGTCATGTGTGGATGTGAGAGTTGGGCCATAAAGAAAGCTGAGCACCAAAGAATTGACACTTTTGAACTGTGGTATTGGATAAGACTCTTGAGAGACCCTTGGACTGCAAGGAGATCAAACAAGTTCATCCTAAAGGAAATCAGCCCTGAATATTCATTGGAAGGACTAATGCTGAAGCTGAAACTCCAATATTTTGGCCACCTGGTGCAAAGAACTGTCTCATATGAAAAGACCTTAATGCTGGGAAAGATTGAAGGCAGGAGGAGAAGGTGACAACAGAGGACAAGATGATTGGATGGCATCACCGACTTGATGGACATGAGTTTGAGGAAGCTCTGGGAGATGGTGAAGGACAGGAAAGCCCTGGCATGCTGCAGTCCATGGGGTCTCAGAGTTAGACATGACTGAGCAACTGAACAATAACAACAGGGCAAGAGTGCTGAAGTACCTGGGGTACTTGAATTGTATACACTTGTTTGCAACTTACTGTAAAATGCATAAAAACATATGGTTTATCAAAGTAAGAATAAATATGTGAAAAAGCAAGGGTTAATGTTAATACAGGAATCTCTGTGGTTGATATATTGGCAATTTACTCTAAAATTCAGTTTTGCTATATATTTCAAAAGTTTGATTAAAAATTTTTTTCAAAATCTCAAGTGCCAGAGTCAACATCTTTAGAGAAAAGAGAAAGCATGCATTTGGGTACCCTGGGCCTGCAGGAGTGCCAGGGCTGGAAGGGTCTGTGCTGGTGGCTAAGACTATACTAGGGATCTTAGAAGCATTGCTAACATGTATGACATTCAAAAAGCCACTAACCAACTCCTGGATGTGAACTTTCATGAAAATCAGAGATCTATTCAAGCAACAGAAAGTGGTTTCAGAAATGAGTGTGAGTCTCTCCAAGTCACTATTAGAGCCAATAGCAAGGAGAGATAAGAAAGCCTTCCTCAGTGATCAGTGCAAAGAAATAGAGGAAAACAATAGAATGGGAAAGACTAGAACTCTCTTCAAGAAAATTAGAGATACCAAGGAAACATTTCATGCAACGATGGGCTAAATAAAGGACAGAAATGGTATGGACCTAACAGAAGCAGAAGATATTAAGAAGAGGTGGCAAGAATACACAGAAGAACTATACAAAAAATATCTTCACAACCCAGATAATCACGAGGGTGTGATCACTCACCTAGAGCCAGACATCCTGGAATGTGAAGTCAAGTGGGCCTTAGGAAGCACCACTACGAACAAAGCTAGTGGAGGTGATGGAATTCCAGTTGAAATATTTCAAATCCTCAAAGATGATGCTGTGAAAGTGCTGCACTCAATATGTCAGCAAATTTGGAAAACTCAGCAGTGGCCGCAGGACCGGAAAAGGTCAGTTTTCATTCCAATCCCAAAGAAAGGCAATGCCAAAGAATGCTGAAACTACCGCACAATTGCACTCATCTCACATGCTAGTAAAGTAATGCTCAAAATTCTCTAAGCCAGGCTTCAGCAATATGTGAACCATGAACTTCCACATGTTCAAGCTGGCTTTTGAAAAGGCAGAGGAACCAGAGATCATATTGCCAACACCTGCTGGATCATCGAAAAAGCAAGAGTTCCAGAAAAACATCTATTTCTGCTTTATTGACTATGCCAAAGCCTTTGACTGTGTGGATCACAATAAACTGTGGAAAATTCTGTAAGAGATGGGCATACCAGACCCCTGACCTGCCTCTTGAGAATACTGTATGCAGGTCAGGAAGCAACAGTTAGAACTGGACATGGAACAACAGACTGGTTCCAAATAGGAAAAGGAGTATGTCAAGGCTGTATATTGTCACCCTGCTTATTTAACTTATATGCAGAGTACATCATGAGAAACACTGGGCTGGAAGAAGCACAAGCTGGAATCAAGACTGCCGGGAGAAATATCAATAACCTCAGATATGCAGATGATACCACCCTTATGGCAGAAAGTGAAGAAGAACTAAAGAGCCTCCTGATGAAAGTGAAAGAGAGTGAAAAAGTTGGCTTAAAGCTCAATGTTCAGAAAACTAAGATCATGGCATCTGATCTCATCACTTCATGGCAAATAGATGGGGAAATAGTGGAAACAGTGGCTGACTTTATTTTGGGGGGCTCTAAAATCATCGCTGATGGTGATTGCAGCCATGAAATTAAAAGACGCTTACTCCTTGGAAGGAAAGTTATGACCAACCTAGACAGCATATTAAAAAGCAGAGACATTACTTTGCCAACAAAGGTTCGTCTAGTCAAGGCTATGGTTTTTCCAGTAGTCATATATGGATGTGAGAGTTGGACTATAAAGAACGCTGAGCACCGAAGAATTGATACTTTTGAACTGTGGTGTTGGAGAAGACTCTTGAGAGTCCCTTGGACAGCAAGCGGATTCAACCAGTCCATCCTAAAGGAGATCAGTCCTGGGTGTTCATTGGAAGGACTGATGTTGAAGCTGAAACTCCAATTCTTTGGCCACCTGATGCGAAAAGCTGACTCATTTGAAAAGACCCTGATGCTGGGAAAGATTGAGGGCAGGAGGAGAATGGGACGACAGAGGATGAGATGGTTGGATGGCATCACTGACTCAATGGACATGAGTTTGGGTAAACTCCGGGAGTTGGTGATGAACAGAGAGGCCTGGCTTGCTGCAGTTTGTGGGGTCACAAAGAGTCAGACATGACTGAGCAACTGAACTGAACTGAAGTGTACTGACAGGTTTTGAAGAAACAGGGGCAGATATAGTGAGAGAGAAATTCAGGTCATCATGCAAAATCAGCAAAGACCAAACAAGATGTACTTTGATGTTGCAGTGAGAAGTCTGGCTCAGGTTCATTGTCTGAGATCAGTTGATAACTTACTTGTGGTTGTTCAGGAGTTTAAAGATCCATTTCAAAAGGTTTTAAAAAAAGGAAATTCTAAAGCATTTTAAAGACTTGACTGGGAAACGCCTGCACTCAGACCTTTTGAAAGTATGGAAAGTTGCCACCTGTTTCAAGGGAAAAAAAGTGCAAAAAGATAAATCAGAATTCAAGTAAAAGGAAGATCAATAATCGACGAGGAGACAAGATAGTTATAGTTGAGAAAGATGTTAAAAAACAATTCACTAACAATGCCTTCGATTCATATCTTAGACTAGTATGAAAACCCACCCATCAAAGAGGAGATACCAACAGTAGTAGGTGATGATTTGGCACCTTGCAAATATGAGACTGATGGAAGTTCAAAAGAAGAAACTGGTCCTTAACAGCTGAAGTTTAGTGTCCCATCCAACACTGGGGGAGGGAAACATAGCTTTACCTCAATGCAACCACAAAAGATTTTGTTCAAGATTATTTTACCTTTGGGAAGGTCATGGGCACGCTGCTATATTTAAAGTGGATAACCAACAAAATCCTATTGTATAGCACATGGAACTCTGCTCATTGATATGTGTCAGCCTGGATGGGAGGGAGGTTTGCGGGGAGAATGTTGTTGTTGTTCAGTCACTCAGTTGTGTCCAACTCTCTGTGATCCCATGGACTGCAGCACGTCAGGCTTCCCTGTACTTCACCATTTCCCAGAATTAGCTGAAGCTTATGTCCACTGAGCCAGTGACACCATTCAAGCATCCAGTCCTCTGTCATCCCCTTCTCGTCCTGCCCTCAATCTTTTCCAGCATCAGGGTCTTTTCCGGTGAGTAGGCTTTTCGCATCAGATGGCCAAAAGTATTGAAGTTTCAGCTTCAGCATCAGTCCTTCCAGTGAATATTCAGGGTTGATTTCCTTCAGGATTGACTAGGGGAGAATGGATACACCTATATATATGGCTGGTTCCCTTTACTGTTCACGTGAAACTATCACAACGTTGTTAATTGGCTATACCTGAATACAAAATGTTTTTGGTGTTTAAAAATAAGTTTTTTAAAAAAAGAAAAAAAGATTATTTTAAGTGGAAGGCTGACATAATCGATTTTGATGTGGAAGTTCTTTTGAATATTCATGATAATGAAATCACCATGGGTTTTACATTGAGAGGAGTCTCCACCAAAGAAATATCACACATTTTGAATCTACAGCTCTCAGCTCTTCTCTTGCCAGTGGATGCTCAGGCTGTGTTCCGCATACCCTCCTGATATAACAGTTCATCCAATGTGTGGAAGAGGGGTGGGATCAATAGAGAGGGCTACTAAATGATCTCACTGTTATTATACTGTTCATAATAATAAACAGTAGTTCAATGGCTGTGATGAGAGCAGCATGTGAGTGAGTGAGTGAAAGTCGCTCAGTTGTGTCCGACTCTTTGTGACCCCATGGACTGTATAGTCCATGGAATTCTCCAGGCCAGAATACTGGAGTGACTAGCCTTTCCCTTCTCCAGGGGGTCTTTCCAACCCAGGGATGGAACCCAGGTCTCCATCCATCTCATTTTGGGGATCAAGAGCCAAATTAAATAAGGCAGACTGAAAAAACAAAAATAAAAAGAAGAATGCAAACTACCCTGGGGCTTGCCCAAAGATGCTGTTCAATGGGATATTTGCAATCTTCCATTGACAACTGGCTCTGTTAATACATTGTAAAAATATGTCATTTTGAAAAAAGTTGGGCTCCATTCAGAACCTTTATTCAGCTTGCCTACACTACACAAATGAGTGGAAGGTACATCAGAAATAAATATATATAAGGCATTGATTGAAACCAGGGAAGCAAAAAGTTATACAAGGAAATTTTTCCTTCATCAGTGACTACATGGTTCAGCTGTGATTATTACATGACAGTATTAATATCAAATTGAGTTATTATTAACCAAAAATGACTAGGTGAATGGAGGAATGGGTACAGAAGAGAATGAAATCTTCAAATCAAAAAGCAATAATATGCATTATAATTTAGGAATACAATAGTAAATATCAGAAGAAAGTGACTTGAACATCTTTTCTCTTGGAAACACAAGTCAGAGGTGAAGAAGAGATCAGAAGACAGCTTTTTAAACAATTTATTGTAAATCATGTAAAGTTATTTGACTTTCTGATAGGAAGATAAAATTTAATTTGTAGTGATGTTATAGAATGCTGTCACTCCAGTGACTCTGGTGAGAAAATTCATCCCTGTAGCTCAAATTCTTATTATAAAATGTAAGAATCCTAATGTTTCTCTCCATGGGAACTGGCTATGGAAGCGTTAAACTTATTAACCAGAAATTTATGAGTATAAACTTTAGTGAGGCAATGCACATTTTCCAGTAAATTTATGTATTTATTTTTTGGTGTATAAAAGAACTCAGTGATGTTTTCTAGAGCTCTCTGCACCCAAGTAATTTACCAAGAGTACTGGAAATATGAATAATACAAAAATAAGAGAAATTTTTTGGGAATATTGAATTTACGTAGAAGAAATGATTGTAAAACTTCCTTTATTGTGTTCTAAATATAGAGCTAACAAAATATGTCATGGACATAAGCCATTACTGGATTGATTTCCATCAAACACAGCGTTGAGCAGGTCACCCCAAGCTCAAAAACATCACTTCTGCCTTATCACCTACAAAATAAAGCCTGAATTTCTTACCTTGACATTTAATATTTTCTGTGCTCTACCCATAAAACATATTTCCTAGGTAATTTACTGCTGTTCTCCTTTGTGTACCCTTCAGTAGAGTCAAAATGAGATTCCAATAGTTCTTCATATTTATTTATTGTCTCCATGACTTTTTTTGTTTTTGGTTTGCTGTTGACTGCTTAGCAACCTCTTCCCTCATTTCTAAAATTTGATTTTAAAAATTACTATTTTACCTTAAAATTATTTATATATTTAAATTTGCATGGTTTAATTTAGTGTAAATTTATGTTTGCAATTATTTATCTTAAACATTCTTTTCTTAAGAATTAAAAGTAAATTCTTCTACCTGAAAAATGAAGTCTTCGTTAACCTTACATCTTTTTTTTTCCTAGCTGTTATCTGATCTACATTCTATCTTTTACAGTTATATTTCTTGAAAGGACTTAAAGATGTAGTTTAGGTTTAATTAGAGCTTTGACTACTTTGTTGCTATTGTTGTTTAGTCGCTCAGTTATGTCTGAATCTTTTGCAACCCTCTGGACTGTAGCCCATCAGGCTCCTCTGTGCATGGGATTTCCTAGGCAAGAATACTGAAGTGGGTTGCCATTTCCTTCTCCAAGGGATCTTTCTCACTCAGGGATCAAACCTGCGTCTCCTCAATGTCTCCTGCATTGCAGGCAGATTCTTTCACCACTGAGCCACTGGGGAAGCCCACCAAAGCAATGTCAGTGGAGTTCTGGAAAGTTACAAAGATCACTATAGATATATCTCATGGAGGTAACTAAGAAATCAGAGAAAGCAAATGGAGATCTTTGTAGGCTAGTTGTTAGCAAACATTTTTGTGAATCTATATGTACTCCCTAATATACTAATATATTATGAAAAAGAAGGAAACTCTGCTGTTTGCAGCAACATGAATGGACCTTAAGGGCATTATGCTAAGTGAAGTAAGCCAGACAGAGAAAGATAAATACTGCTTAAAGATAAATACTGCTTGATGTCACCTCTATGTGGAATGTAAAAAAAAAAAAAAAGGCAAACTCATAGAAACAGAAGTATAAAGGTGGTTGCCAGAGTCAGGGGTGTGGGGCAAATAGAAGTTGGTGAAAGATAATGTCTCAGGATCTAATGTAAATTATGATAGTAGGCTTCACTGGTGCCTCAGTGGTAAAGAATCTTCCTGCCAATGCAGGAGATGCAGGTTCAGTCCCTGGGTTGGGAAGATCCTCTGGCGAAGGAAATGGCAACCCACTCAGTATTCTTGGCTGAGAACTTTCATGGACAGAGGAACTTAATTGGCTACAGTTTATGGGGTCGCAAAGAGTTGGACACGACTGAGCACAGCAGAGTATGGAATGACTACTAAGTGTAATAAACACGTTGTGACTTGTGTATGGCCTGAAAAGGGTGGTCAGAGGGTAAAGACCACACATGACAGAAGAGCAGAATAAGAGGTGTGTCATACAAACTTGGTCCTAGTTTTCCATTCCTGTGCAGAGTCAAATCCTGCGACATCGTTTCTCATACCCTGAACATCTTCATACACTAAAAGTGACTAGACTAGACAAAGAAAAAGCTTTTGGAAGTTTTTTTTTTTTTTTTTTGCTCAGAATGCCTCTTTAATCCTAAAAAAGGCTGAGGGGCCTATTTAACATCATTGCTCCCAACCTGTATAACCACTTGGCTGGCCCACAACGGGCAACAGTTATTTTGCTTGTATTCTGGAACACAGAGAGGCTTCTAGGTAAAATCCATTTATCATTAGTATCATTAAAGTTGAGAAGTAGTGCTATCATGCTGCCAACATTAGATTGTCCATGCTGGCAATTTTAGGGGAGATCATTTTTTTAAAAATATTCAGAAGTAGTACAAAAATAAATGTCTAGTATTTATTCCTCCATTTATCACATGATTACATAGCACATACTGTTCATCAGATACAGTTCTAAGGATTGACTTTTTATACCAGTCATACAAGTCAGATTCTATGATTTACATCTTTGTCCTATAGATGAAGAAATTGCAGTTCAGAAAGGTGAAGTACGTTGCCCAGGGTCACACAGCTAGTTGAGATTCGACCTCAGATAAGCTGCAGATTCCCGTATGTGGCAGCATGGTGACTAATGAATACATTTGGAAGGAGTTTAATAGCTCATTGTAGTGGCTAATTTGATTGCACTTACTTCCTTTATGGTATCCAACATCTGGGGTGTGTTTAAAGATTGCTTAGGTGCTGAAAATGCTGTCAGGCATTTAAAGGTCTGGAAGTACAGATAACTTGAAAACCCTCCAGCTACAAACACCAAGGATTGCTCAATAAATTATAACTAACATCCTTATAAATGCATGGCTGAACTGCTAAGAAAGGGAAATTGCCTTGGGCCAGAAATGAAGAAGGAACTGAAAATCAGGACAGTGAATTGGCGAGCTGACACTGAATGCCTGGAGGTATTTATCACTTTTAATAACATAGGGGTTTGAATTTAATACCAATGTAGGGAGAGTTGGAACGGAGACCCACACCTTTTATAGGATTACCCCTGCGGTATGAGTGAGAATTCAGGGAAAGGAATTCTCAAAAGTTGTGGGAAGGACTATAAATTTATACAGCCGCTTTGGAGAGTAGTGTAACCATGTCCCATGAATTCAAATATGTCTATCCTTATGACCAAGCAATTTCTTTCCTAGGTTTATGCCCTGGAGAAATTCTAGGCTATGGAAAAAAATCAGACATGGACAAGAATTTTATTGTAACATTGTTTGTATCAGTAAAAACTTAGAATGGGAGAGTAGATAAATGAATTATGCTATATTCATACCATGGAATACACAGAGTAGTGAAAATCAATGTCCTGTAAACACGTATCATCAGGGCTAATTCTCAGTAGCTTCACTTTGGTGGAAGAGAAAGAAAATTTGCAGAGTATTTGCAGCATTAAGACTAAGTGCTGAAAGATAGAAAATCAGAATTTTAAAAATAGTAATTCTTTTTTTAATATTTTATTTATTTATTTGGCTGTGTTGGTCTTGTTGCAGCATGTGGGATCTTTAGTTATGGCATGCAAACTCTTAGTTGTGGCTTGTGGGATCTAGTTCCCCGACCAGAGATAGAACCCAGGCCGCCTGCACTGGGAGCATGGAGTCTTAGCTACTAAACCACCAAGAAACTCCCTAAAAATTGTAATCTTAACCTCCAGAAGGAAAGAAACCAAAAAGGACTTCTAATTATCCTTCTCCAACAGGAAAGCTCCATCAGCACTTGAGATGATGTGGCAGCTACCCTCCGGACAGACGCTCAAAACAGGTCCCGGCTCAGTGAGAAAGAAATGGTTTTGCTGGATATTTTCTACTTAAATGAATGTATGCATATTCTCATCTATTGCATCAAAAAGCAAAACAGCTCAATATTGCTGTAATTATTCCTTCTCCTCACGCTGCATCTTTGCCTCTCTCTGGCCTGGCCAAGTGTCTCCTCTTTCCTGAATCTACACAGATGCTTGTAGTCTCAAACTTAATGCAAAATCATTTAATTCCCTTTGGTTTTTAAACCTGCAGTTTTAGCCCATCATGCTGCTCACCAAATAAAGGATGGTTTTAAGGATCTGTTTATAACTGTGTGTACTTTATAATCACCTTTTTTTCCATCACACACAATTAAACGAACAAAAACAAGAATCCAAGAAGACCCCAGGACATAATTTAACAATTACTGTTAATTCTTTAAAAACATCTTTATTGAAAGAAATTCAATATTCACATAAAACAATTCACCAATTTAAAGTGTATGACTGAATGTTTTTTAGAAAGTGGGAAACCATCAGCGCAATGAATTTTAGAACATTTTTATCACCCCTAAGAGAAATCCCATCAGCAGTCACTCATCATTCATCCACCCTATTTCTGCCTGCACCTTCCCCTCTCAAAGCTCTTTCCCCCATTACCTGCCACCTGCTTTCCCACCAGCCCTGCTGCTGCTGCTGCTGCTAAGCACTTCAGTCGTGTCCGACTCTGTGTGACCCCATAGACGGCAGCCCACCAGGCTCCCCCGTCCCTGGGATTCTCCAGGCAAGAACGCTGGAGTGGGTTGCCATTTCCTTCTCCAGTGCATGAAAGTGAGAGGTGAAAGTGAAGTCGCTCAGTCGTGTCTGACTCTTAGCGACCCCATGGACTGCAGCCCACCAGGCTCCTCCGTCCATGGGATTTTCCAGCCAAGAGTACTGGAGTGGGTTGCCATTGCCTTTTCCCCCACCAGCCCTAGGAGACCACTAATCTACTTTCTATCCCTGTAGATTTGCCTATTCTGGATATTTCATATCAGTGGAAGCACACAATATGTGGTGCTTTGTAACTGATTTGTTTCACAAGGTTTATCCATGCTGTAGCATGGATTAGTATTGTATTCCTTTCTATTACCAAATCATAAGATAATATATGGACATATAAGATATTATATGAGTATGTGTGTGCTCAGCCATTCAGTTGTGTCTGACTCTTTGCAACCCCATGGTCTGTTGCCTGCCAGGCTCCTCCGTCCATGGGATCTCCCAGGCAAGAATACTGGAGTGGGTTGCCATTTCCTCCTTCAGGGGATCTTCCCAACCCAGGGATTGAGCCCAAATCTCCTGTGTCTCCTGAAGTGGCAGGCGGATTCTTTACCACTGAGCCACCAGGGAAGCGCATTGTATGCACATATCACATTTCATTTAATCTTTCATCTAGTAATGAACATTGGGTATTTGGATTATTTTCACTTTTTTGGCTTTTATGAATATTGCTGCTACAAGATTCATGTATAAGTTCTTTGGTGTCATGTGTTTTCATACCTAAGTTTATACCTAGGAGTGGAATTGCTGGGTAATATAACTTGATATTTAACCCTTTAAGGGCCTGCCAGACTATTTTTCAAATTGGCTGCACCATTTTACATACATAGCAGTAATGTGTGAGGTTCCAAGTTTTACAGAGCTTTGCCAACACTTCTTATTGTTTATCTTTGTAACTGTATCATGGCCATCCTTATCTTTTAAGTGGTAATCTCATTGTGGTTTTAATCTGTATTTTCCTAATGAATAATGGCATTAGGCATGTCTTCATGTACTTATTGGCCATCTGTATATATTCTTGGGAGAAATGTCGGTGAAGCTCCTTTGTCCATTTTTAATTGGAATATTTGGTATTTTTTTTACTGAATTGTAAGAGTTAATCATATATTCTAGGTATGTGTCATCAGATGTATGATTTAAAAATATTTTCTCCCATTCTTCGGGTTGTCTTAACTTTCTTGATGGTAGCCTTTGCATCAAAAAAGTGTTTGTTTTTGATGGCATACAATTTATTTTTGTGTGTTTGTGCTTTTCACGACATATCTAAGGAAGCATTAAATCAGACGTACACCTTTGTTTTCTCATAAAATTTTATAGTCTTAGATCTTAACTTTGAGATCCATTTTGAGTTAGTTTTTGAATGTAGTATGGTAGAAGTCCAACTTCATTCCTTTGCATGTGGATATTCAGTTATCTCAACACCATTTGATAGAAATATTGATGAAAATATCGATCAACACAATTTGATGAAAATTTTGAATTACTTTGACACTTCTGTCTAAAATCAAGTCAACATAAATGTGAGGCTTTATTTCTGGTCTCTAGATTCAGTTTCATTCATATGTATGTCTGTTCTTATGCAAGTACCACACTGTTTTGATTACTGCATAGCTTTTTAGTAAGTTTTGAAATAAGGAAGTATGAGTCTTCCAACTTCACTCTTTTTCAAGACCGTTTTGGTTATTCTGGGTCTCTCACACTTCCATATGATTTTAGGATGAGCTTGCCAATTTTATTAAAGAAGTCAGTTGGAGTTCTGGTGAGAATTGTGTTGAATCTGTAGATCAGATGGTGAGTACTGCCATCTTAACAATCTATGAATATTGGGTATTGTTCATTTTATTTAGATTTTCTTTTACTTGTTTCAACAATGTACTTCTAAGTACTGGCTAGCCTGAGGAGGTACCGTCACTCCCCAGTCAGAAATGTTCTCAAGGTGTTAAACATCAAAGACAAAAACTGTTTGATGTCAGTTATATGTGGAAGGTAAAAAATAATACAAATGAATGTATATGCAAAACAGAAATAAAGTCACATGTCTAGGGAACAAACTTATGGTTACCAAAGGGGAGAGGGAGGTGGAGAGGAACAAATTAAGGCTATGGGATTAATAGATATAAACTACTATATATAAATAAATTAGCAATATACTGTATAGCACAGAGAATTTTACCATTATCTTGTAATAATTTATAATCCCGTATAATCTGCAAAAATACTGAATCACTATGTTGTAGACCTAAAACAAACATAATATTGTAAATCACCTATACTTCCAATAAAAAATAATGAAAAGATGTCAAACATCATAATATACAGAAAGTTTTAAAATGTAAACAATACAAAGTCTAACTTTAGAACCCATACTTCTAAACATTCTCCAATATTACCTCTTTTATTCTACAATTAGTGAGAAATTACCAAAAAATTATATTATAATATTACAAGAGGTATTACAAACACATACCTCTTCCTACTCTTAAAAAATATGAGATTGATCAGTTGCATTACAAATGCATTCAATGGCATAATTGAATATTGTTCCAAATAGAAATAGCTATGAAAGTCAAAACATTACCAAAAAAAAAAAAAAAGAAGCAATTGAAATGTTGATGGGTAATCAAAGCAATTAAAACAGAAATTGTTCTTGTGTAATGCAGTGAAAGAACACATGCTTCCAAATAAGACAGACCTGGATTCGGATTTTGTTTTTCCCACTAACTAGTTGGGTATGTTGTTAAACTGCTCTGGGCTGTGATTCTGTCCTCTGTAAAATGCAGTGATAGTAGTGGGTGAGGGATTTCCTGGCAGTCCAGCGGTTAGGATGCCACTCTTCCACTTCTGGGAGCATGGGTTGGATTCCTGGTCAGGAACTAAGATCTAGCATGCCTTGCATGGCAGGGGAAAAAGAAAAGAGTAATTGTGGTCACAAAATTGTAGCTGTGTGTACAGCTGACTAATAATTCAATCTCAAGTTTGACACAAAAGCCAGGTTAACTACCTTTAAGAAAGTTACACTCTGAGGGAGATAGAAATGTCAGTGGACACTTAAGTTGTGGCAAGCAGCTCAAATACTGAACAAATACAGAGATCATTTATTTTTGCTTAGAAGCAGACAAGACACATATCTGAAAAATTCAGTCTTGCATTTTTTATTTCCTAAGGTGGTAGTCTGTGAGTGCCTAATTTTAATTTTTCACTGGAGGGAGACTACTTCGTAATTAAATATTAGGAAATGTAAAAGGTTAACCATATTTCTTTGTTCCCAGCTTAAATTCCAAAATAGCCTTAGTGTCATTGCTTTTTTAAGGCAAGTTTTTACATAATGCCACTTTATTAAAGATAATGAAGTGAAAAGGAAGAAATAAATGAGTTTTTTGGATAATATTTTTCGCAAAACAGATCATATGAGTCAGTATATGCTGAGAGTAAGGAATGCCATCCTAAAATAAATGAAATCTTGGGTTCAGTGTCAGAAATTTGATACTAAAATATGCCTAGGAATATGACTGTCAGGGGCAAGCATTTACAGACAAAAGGATCTCAAAATACATGTTGGAAAACAGATGTTGCAGAAAACATTTATCATCAATTCTAGTCTATTGGTTTTTACTGATCAACAATTCTGTTTCTGTTTCAGGCTCACGCTTCAAGATGAAAAACTCTCCTTTAAAAATGAAAAGAAGAAAAGAAATGGCAAATTGAAGAGCAGCGACTCAAGTAAAACATACAAAGGCAAGGCAATGCTGTCATCTTATTGGAATGGTATGTTTAAATGCTTCATAAATATTTAGAAGAATTGTGTATTGAACAAAATCAATAAGCTTTATTATGCATGAAAATGAGGATACAGACATAAATGACTGAGGACCTGATTATTAGATATGCAACATGGTTACCTGGGCTTCCTTTGTGACTCAGATGGTAAAGAATCTGCCTGCAATGCAGGAGACCTGGGTTCCATACCTGGATCGAGAATATCCCCTGGAGAAGGAAATGGCTACCAACTCCAGTATTCTTGCCTGGAGAATCCCATGGACAGAGGAGCCTGGCAGGCTACAGTCCATGGGGCTGCAAAGAATTGGGCATGACTGAGCAACTAACACAGACGCATACACATGATTACCTAATAAATTATCAGCATTTAATTAATTCATTCTTTCCTTCCTCCATTCTTCCATCTGTCCACCCATCCATGAATTCATTCATTTGTTCATTTAACTTTTGGTTTTCTAATCCTCCCAGACAAAGTAAGTTTAGCTGCTTTTCTTTTTGACCTCATCAGAAATATTTCATGGTAGATATACAATAACTCAGTGTGAGTCTCTCACATATATGGAACTTAGCAAAAAAACTTAGACCTCACAAGAGACATCTCTGACTCTCAGGACTAAAACCACCAGAGGGCTGGAGGTGGGGTGGGTATTTTCCATAGGAAATGGACCAATATTTGCTTTGGAAGGAGAAAAGTTGGTGATGATTTGGGTACCATGGCTTGCAGAGTATTTTTGTAGAGAGCTGCCATACTCTTTTCTTTTAAATTTAAATTCCCCCTAGGCAATGGTGGGTCCACTAATTCTGCTAAAATGTACCTTTAGCCTTCAGTGCTAGGGCAGTTTTGATGTGCCGCATTATGGCTGAGCATTAGTTGGCATTTACAGGGATGTGTGCTTGAGAAATAAGTCCTGTGTTACTTATTCCTTGATAGCTAGATAGGAGCAATAGTACATCCAGTCCTAGGCAGAGTGCCTGGCTCCCCAGGGTGTACACCAAGTAGAACTGTTTTCCTTTCTAAGTCATCTTTTATTTGCTTAGTCTGCTCTTATTTCCTCCTCCTTTTCAATAAATTCAGTATCATGTTACAGTATTCTGTAGCAGTTTTCATTGTTTAAGCTATGTTTCTTAACAAAGGCTCTCACTACAATGAAAAATCATTTGGAAATCATTTTGGGAATTATAAGCAGAAAGCATGTCAGGGTTAAAGCTTATTGAAAATAAGTATCAAAGATATCTGCAGTTTGATATCTGTAGATTTCCTTTCCATGATTTATGATGTAATGCAAATATATATTATAAAAAGTTATTGATATAAAGCATGTTAGATGGTGCTTGCTTGTAAACATGCCACATATTAAAAGCTAAATGGGGAAATTAAAGAGAGAAATGTTACCTGATAATATTTAAATGTGGAAATTAAAGTGATAGAGATTTTCCCTGAGAGGGCTTGATGGCAGAATTTCACAAGCTGCCAGTATCATTTGAGTTCTCAATTTAGGAGGTCCAGTGAGTCAACATTATCAGTTCAATCACTGCCAATGTGACTGATAGCATTATTTGAACTCTCAAGAGACACATATAAGCCAGTTTGCTAAAGTTTTCATTTAGTATAGGACCAGAAATTACATGGGTATCTGCCACCCTGGTTATCTCCTTCCTCATATAAACATAGCAGTGAGGTCAAAGCAGCCATCAAAATACCTCTTGGTCCAAACAAATTCAATACAAAGGAAATGACATAAGTGGTCAGAGCTTTGGGAGACAATACAGTGATGTTTAAGATACTACCTCAGTTCAAATATGGACTTTGCTACTAACTAGCTGGGACCCTGGGCAGGTTGCTTATCCTCTGTGTGTCTCAGTTGCCTCATCTGAATAAAAGGGGATAATAGTAGTAACTACTTCAGGATGTTGTTTTGAGGATGAGATGACCTAGTGCAGTGTAGAAAGTGCTCATAACAGTACCTGGTACATAAGCCATACTGTATATATGCTCATCATTTGAATTCATTCTGAGAAGCACTTCAGGCAGAAATGAAGAAAACTATCTCTCTGTGACCATCCTCTCTTAATGACCCTCTCTTAATGATTCATTTGTGCTGGGTCCTGTAGCTTTTTGTCCTGCTCGATAGGTGTGGATAATCACCAATTCTCTTGGTTCTCCTTTTACCAGGCTTCATGTGGAAACCTTTCATCCCTTATAAATAATTTCTTATGTAGAGTAATCCAACTGAGTAGATAATTTTATATTACACTCTATACTCACCTTTGTTGTTTAGTTGCTAAATTGTGTCTAACTCGTTGGACGGTAGCTCGCCAGGCTTCTCTGTCCATGGGATTTCCCAGGCACGAATACTGGAGTGGGTTGCCATTTCACCTTATAGCTCTCTTTATTATTATTTTTACAGCTCTCTTTTTGAATTTAGAAGGACTTTTCTTATTTTCTTTAGTTAAGAGACTTTCATATCCTGCCTTACGGCTTTGCTTTGCAAGACATTCTTCCTACTTAGGACTTCTTCAGATAACTGGCTTAATACAGCTTATGTGAATTTTGCAAGTCCATGTCTTAGGGATTTGATAATGCTAGTGGTGATAACGATGATGACATGATGACAATTAATAACAATATTAGCGCTATCTTTTATTGAATCTTTGCTGTGTACCTGGCTCCATATTAATGCTTCCTTCATGAAATACTAATAATAAACTGATGAACTAGGTACTGTTTATCTTCGGTTTATACATGAGGATACTGTGAATAGAGAGGTTAAGTAGCTTGCTCGACATCACACAGGTAATAAATGGCAAAGCCTAGATTCTGTTCTGGGCTAGAACTCCAAGGTCAGCATTCTCAGAGATGATGCTGATGCTAAGTCGCTTCAGTTGTGTCCGACTCTGTGCGACCCCATAGACGGCAGCCCACCAGGCTCCACCGTCCCTAGCTGATAGATTCCCAAAGAATGCCTCCCCCTCACCCCTGCTTTCAGCTGCATTTGAACCACCAACTAAGAGCAAACAAGAAAACACTCTCTACATTTTCCTGAGGTGATACTAAAGAGAGAATCAAATTCAAGGGAGACCTAAATGATCCTTCACACATACTAACACAGATATGGGTCCTTAGGCTAATTAAAAACTTAATAGTATGTTGAAATCAGTCTTTATAACAGAAAGTATATGGACTATGTGAAATGATAGTAAATATTCTTCTATTAGCATCAAAATATACCCAGGCATCTTTGGAATTGTTTCCTGAAATGTGTATTTTGAAAGTTTCCATCTATGGAATATCCCATTATGTAATAGTTTCATGTGATTTAAGCCATAATTATCATTCATTTTCTAACAATTCTGACTTTGAAATCAAAGGACATTTAGGAAGTTCCTCATTCAGTACTATATTCGTGTCTCCAGGTCTCTGCTTTATCTCTTCCAGAATCTCTTTCATTTCAGTCTCTGATGCTGCCTCTCCACTTAATAACTCAAAAATTAAAATCCTGCATGATACACTGAGTTCTTTGGAAAAACAGTTGTCTGAGTTTGTTTTAAAGTGGCAAGGTGAGCAAGATACAGGAAGGGGGCAAGTATGCTTCATGCTAGCAGTCTAAGTTCAGTGTCCTGGTATAGAACTTCTCTGTCTTCTTATTTCAGTATTTAATTAATTTCAGGGGATTACATTGTTTATACTTCCTAATTAGGCCTACTGGCCTTCACCATTGTTCTCTTGTCTCTAATCAGAAATCATTTGTTTTGGGAGCTATGCAGGATGGAGTTAGATCAGGGCTTTTAGAACATTCTATAAATTGGATTCTGTATATTTGTAAATTATGCTGATAAGCACTTTTGTAGCACAATGAGGTCAAGACAGTCTCATCGAAAATGGCCTTTTCATGCTGTACTCAAGCCAAAAAAGGGAAAAGATCATAAAGGTACTATGTTATGTTTGCAAAAGAAATTCAGTGCAGGACAGTGGTTACTTTTTGACAGTGGTTACTTTCAGCAAATGAAATAAATTCTCAAAATGTACAGAATTTAATTAAAGATATGTTTATGAAAAACATATTGTATGAAAATATACAATGTTACATGATATAAAGCACAGAAAAATATTAAGATACAGTTCATGATTTTAAAGAGTTTGTAATTTAAAAGAGAGACTAAAGATACACATGCAATTAATTAAATAGAAGAAGACAGAATATAAATGCCCTTTGTCAGAGGCACAGTTTAGCCTAAAAGAACATAGCTGGATTGAATTTATCTACTAAAATTTAATTCATTCATTTAACTGCTATTTATTGAGTGCCTACTATGTGCCAGGTCTGGAGATACAGCCCTTGCTACTAAGGGATGCTGATCTTTGGAAATGAAATTCTTGACTCATTTTCAGGATACAGGGTAAAAAATGGAAGTAGCTTTAGCTTTGGGGTTTGAAAATACCGAATCAAAACCTGGCCCTATCAATTATTTATTGGGTGACTTAAGCGAATAATTTATAATCCTTTTAGCTTTATTGCAGAAATTAGAGGGTCATCTTTGATTCCCTCTTCTAACTTCATCCTAAATAAAGGTAATCAACAAATCAGTCTTTCAATATTCCTTGAACGTTTTCCATCCTCCCCATGCTTTTATCCCTGGTCCAAAGGCTGGCCCTCATGATTTGTTTATGGATTCCATACCTTAAATTAGTTTTGGATTAGTTTTGTTTACAGATTCTAAATTAGTTTTGCTCTTCCCATATCATTCTTCTTCAATCTATCACGCCTGTTGTAACCAAAGCTATCTTTTTAAAACTTTTCCCTGAGTATAACAGTCCTCTCCTCAAAACTCTTCAGTTATGTCTCATCACCCAGGAAATGCAAGTCTGTATTTCTTAGGAAGTAAGACCTTTAGTGAGCTGAACTCTGCTTACATTTTTAACCACACATGCCAATCTTCCTCCATATCCACCCTATGTTTCTCTAACCACCAGCGTGCTTTATGCCTGTGTGCCTTTGCTCATGCTATTTTTTGTTTGTTTGTTTTTGTTTTCTTGGCTGCACCACAGGTGGGATCTTAGTTCCCCAGGGCTTGAACTGGTACCCTGTCCCCTGCATTGGGAGTATGGAGTCTCAACCACAGCAATTTTTTTTAATGCCAAAGTTTGAAACTTCATCCTCATTCTCACTTCACCAATCCTATCTGGAAAACTTTAAAATTTTATTGTTCCTTTGACACTTTACTCAAATGCAATCTTCTTTACAGAGTGTTCCTTGATGATGTGGGCACAGGTAATTTTTTCATTCTTTAATACTCACACAGCATATTTAATGTATCTATGCTTTATGTGTTTTATGTATATAAATACATATTTTATGTATAATCCATATGTTGGCACAATACATTATAATGTCATTATCTTTGTATATACCAATTGTCTCAAAAAGACTGAACAACTGAGAAAAAGACTAGTTCTTTTTCTCTTTCAAAGGTGAAGGCCCTTCACCTTTGAATTCTCACTTCTAATGTAATGTCTGCCAAGGAGAGGCTGTGCAATGAATATTTATTTTAGTAATGAAGTTTGAGAATAAGTGGAAAGAACCAAGTGCCTTGTGGAAGAGATGGTATTTAAGGCCTTGAAAAACTTCAGAAATATTTCATGAATTTAAAAAAATGTAATTTGGGGATGTCTAGTGTTTTTATATATATATATATATATATATATACATATAAATACTATATATATCTTCATGATCTTCCCTTTACTGCTTAAGTATTTTGCCAGCAAAACTTTGTCTTTTCCATTCAAGGCCCTGGATGCAGTGCTCTGAGCATGGTGAAGACTTATTAAGTAGGGTAATAGTCTGATTTAAAGAAGCATTTTCCTCATGTCTCTTTAAAAAAGGTACCATTCTGATTCTCCAGTACTATGTGGTATTGAAAATGCCTGACTTTTTAGCTGAGTCATAGATGTCTGTATACTATACCTAATATCAAATAAAATGCTGATATTCACTCTATATATTTAATTTCTCCTGAACATGCTAAAAAATATGTAAGTAAGTAGGCCTTTGATTGTCAGTGGAAAATATATGATAACCCTGGGCACCTCACTGCTTTTCAGTTTAGCTCTCCCTGGGCAGATCACCTGAGTCTGACTGTAAAAGTATTAACTTGGGCATCTTTCCAATGCAAATCATGTCTATCTCAGGTTTTCAGTGATGGTTATGCTCTTAGGTATCCTGGCAGGTTTCTTATCTGAATTTTGAAACAGCACTAACAATACTTTCTGGGATATTCCATTCCTTACTAGTGCATGTTTCTACTTAAGTAGTTCCTTTAAAATACAGATAAGGGACTTTCCTGGTGGTCCAGTGGTTAAGACTTCCTCTTCCAATGCAGAGGGTGTGGGTTTGATCCCTGGTTGGGGAACTAAGACCACACATGCCTGGAATCCAAAAAGCAAAAACATAAAACAGAAGCAATATTGTAACAGGTTCAATAAAGTCTTTAAAAATGGTCCATATAGAAACAATCTTAAAAAATTAATTAATACAAAAATTTTAAAATATAAAGATGAAAAACCACTGACACCAATAAAGATATTATGAATAACAGAAACCCAGAACATAGCGGCTGGCAAAAGACAAGGAAATCTATACTCTTGCAGTCTACTTAAGGATAACTATTCCCTTCATTTTAAACCACGTTTACTAAAATAAATCTTTTTATTTTGGTAGCACATCATGGTTAGGAGACAGAGAAGTTGGCTTTGGAGGCTCTGTTGAGTTTTCTTTTTTCCACAAGAAAGAGAACTTATGAAGGAACCTCTACTGCCTGTAGATCTTCCCTTAGAAACCCTTGCATAATAAAGTTATTGGCTAAATTCGAGGAGCTCAGCAAAGGAGCTCAGTATTCTTGCCTAAAAAGGCCCATGGACAGAGGAGCCTAGCCGACTACAGTCCAAACGGTTGCAAAGAGTCAGACACCACTGAGCGACTGAGCACACAGGCACACACACAGGAAGCATCTAAAGGAAACATCCTTGAGTGCAATTCTGTAGTATTGGAGATGCAGCTATAGATATATAGCCATAATTTCATGTGGGTGGTAATCCACATAATTACATGAGGATTAGGAAGGCAAACTGGAAGGAAGGGCTAGCTTCCTTCATCGCTTTCCTCCTGTCAAAACCTGAAGGTTTGCTCCCAACCTTTGAGTGTCTGTACTTTGGGAATTTTCAGCGGGACCTGCTCTAAGCCAAGCCAGACGGCCTGATGGACGGCTACTTCATGTTAGTGGTACACCCTCAGACCCATGCTCCTTCTCACAACTCTATCCACCTCGGACCCTGAGCTGGTGGAGGTGCGAGGAGAGGCTCAGAAGGAGCGCGATGGGGACGACCCCCTCTCCGAATGCTTTTGCAGCTGCCAAGGAGTAGCCAACAAGCGCCAGATTTACGTGCACTTTGAAAGAAGCATCTCCACCATTGGCTTTCGGAGCGGCGCTGTCGCTAGGGAGCGGCGGGCAGGGCGAGCCGAGACCCGGGAGCAGCCCGGGCGGGTGTTCCCGTCACTTGGGCGAGAGCGCCGCCGCGGGCGGGCGCGGACACGCACGCACACGCGCGCTCCCCGCTGGTTCGAGCCCCGCAGCCCCGGTCCGCCCGAGGGCGCCCCCGGGCGCGTGCCCTAAGCAGAGCCGCACCTCCCGGCTTGCCGCCCGCCCCCTGATTCCCGCCGCCGCCGCCGCCCGGAGGAAAAAGGAACTGGGAGCCTCAGCTCCAGGTCCCCCGGCTCGGGAGCTGCGGAGAGCTGCGGGCTTGGGGAGGAGGAGGAGAACGCGGTGAATGAGTGCCCGCCTCGCCTCCGAGTTGTGTGAGTTGGCGGCGCCGCGCCCCGGCTTCCGGCTCTCGGCGCCCCACGCGCTCGCGGCTCCCGCGGCTGCAGCCTACGCCCGCGCCCGGAGCCCCAGCTCACCGCTCCGGGGGAGACGAGGCTCCCGAGCTCCCGGCCCGGCCCCGGTCCAGCGGAAAGCAGGGGTGTCCCCCGGCAGAGGCGCACGGCCGCGCGCTCTCTCGCTAGCTCCGTGGCCCTTCGGTCTCTCCATGGCCTCTCATCAGCAATCCCGGATCCAGGCTTACCTGGAGAAGAACAGGATCGGTCCGCTGTTTGAGGTGAGGCGCTGGGGTGCGGGCGGTCCCGTTTGTCTTAGGAAGAAGGGGTGCAGAACACCGCGGAGGGAAGGACGGAGAGAGAAGGGAGGCGCCGGAGGGGCGCCTCCGTGGCCCCGGTTCTCTGGCATTCGCTCTGCCCGGGCCAGGTGTCCTGGAACGCGCCCGCGCGGTCACCTCTTCGGTTACCTGGGCGCGGACAGGTGAACTCTGGAGGGGCCAGCATGACCCAGGCAGGGATAGTTTGAGGTGTCCGGCTGTCCTGTACCGCTCACCACATGCACAGGGGCCCGGACAGGCTGAGACGGATGGATGCACACACTCAGTCTTACACACGCTCACTTTTTTCCTGGAATTCACACTGTCTTGCGCGTTGCTTTCTTTTTTTTCTCTTCCAAATGTGGGCAGTAGTAGAACCTGAAAAAGATGGAGGAGGTGCTTAGCAGTGGGATGGAATAAGGTTAACCGGGAGAAAACTGAATTGGTAGGGAGTAGGTTTCGGCAGGTGCGGGCGTGTTGAATGAAATTGTCGAGCTGAGGCGCTGATATTGGTCTCTGGATGGAAAAAAAAAGCTCTTTGCTTTGCAGCCCCTACCTGTGCTGGGCGAGGGGTGAAGAAAAGGGGGCGGAGAAAGGTTCGGGAAAAGCACACGCATATTTATGGGAAGGAGATGTGGGGCTCTGAGCTGTTTTTTTCTCGCCATCAGAGAATTGATGACAAAATACTGTAGGAGAAAGGAAGAACCGGAGAACAGGAGAGAGTGAGGACTGAAACCCGACACAGGCAAAGCGTCCCGCCGGTGGCCAGGGCTCTGGGCAGCTGCAGAGACCGGCGGGGAGGGGGTCTCCACGGCCCCCGTCCTCTCTGGTTCAGCCGTCCAGTTGGGCACCGACCTGCCGTGAGAGGATGTGGGGAGGGGGTCGAGATTCCCCACTCCCCACAATAAACCCCAAAACATTGTGGTCATTTTTGAATTTTACATGACCGCAGTGTTTTAAGACTGAAACGCGGCAAGAGGAAGAGCTAAGCGGGAGGATGGAGCACCTTTGTCAGGACTGATGAAAGGAGAATGACAATTGCAGGAAAAACAAGGATGCAAATTAATGTCCCATCACAAAAAGGGAACAGACAAGGGTGTGATCATAACGGGTTTCACATTACCAAGATTTTCAAGATCTCTTATTTTTCTGACCAACTTTTAAGTTAACGATGTACTGTCTTGAGATATGCGACCATTATTTCAACCCAAACTCGTTGTAGAGTATTCATAAAGTCCTACAGTATATGTCTTGATTCTTGTTTTTGCCAAAAGTGTGAGCAAAGGAAGTCCACAAAAGCAGAGTATTAATAGAGTATTAACAGAATTGCTGGAGCTACTTGAATTCCTTTCTTTGCCTTTAGTCTAAAGATTAGAGACTATACACAATTATGTATATATGTATTAAATTATGTATATACATATACTAAATATACCTACGCATATTTAAAGGAGAAACAAAATAACCCTCTGTGGCACAGTTGATTACATCAAAAGAAACATAAATACATTTGGAGTGTTTCTTCTCTAGAATATAAAGTATAGTTTACTAGGAAGAATAGATGAATTGTTTTTAATAGATGCTGTTGGTGTTTGTTAACTTTTAAAATTCCCCAGATTCTCTCCAAGTGATAATAATAGAGTTTGAAATATATGTGAACTTTCTACATAATTAGGAAATAGATCCAACTTGGTTTTTATTAAATGTTCACATTTTCAGGTGCTGACTAGCTAGTTGCACTGATGAATTGTAAGTGATGGTAAAATTGTGTCATGAAGTGTTAGACTTCCTCACTAAAAAAACAAACAAGAATTATACACTTTGTATTTTATTGATTTGGGGGAGTAACATATTACAATACTCCTCTATTAAATAGCTTGGATTACAGTTTGAGTAGTTAATTTTTTAAGGTTGATGTGTACTTTAAGTGATTAAAGGGAGAAAATGGATAAGTTTTGAAGAAGAGTTCCTTATGCAACAGTTTTTTTAATCATGAGAGAGCTTAGTTTTTGAGAGTAGAAATACACACACTTTACAAAATTGGAAAATCTCCTCATACTAGAAAATTAGTGAAACTAGTGTAAAATGGACATATTGATCTATCATTCTCCTCAAAGTGCTCAGGACTTTAGTTAATGGTTCTCATAAAAAGGGCTGAAGCATCTGAATTTAGTAGGAAGTAGCACAAAGGACTGTCACATATTTAATTCTTGGCCCCACATTGTAAGAAACAATGATATAAGCTAAAATCTCCGTTTACCAATCACAAATTGAGATCATTAGGTGATGCCAGGTTTTATTATCTGTGCTTGGTTGTAATTTTTGTATGTGTGTATGTTGAGACACTGGAGTTGGTGACATAGGCTTACTTTAGTTTTGAAAATATACAGAACCAGACAGTACCTTCCCTTTACAGATCTTGTTAGGACTGTTTTAAGAAGACATATTGGAGTGACACACTTTAAAGACAGCACATGGATGTTACTTAAAACAGTAGCAAGGGTAACATATACTGGTAGTGAGAACACATATCTTTTTTTTTAACCTGTACAGGTTATTTACTTAGTTAATTTCTTACTTAGTTTACTTATTTCTAACATTTTGTCACTGAAAATTATTGGTTGGGATGGTGCTCAGGGAAGTCATATATCTTGGTTCAAGTGTGGTCACACTGACAAGGTCACACTCTTGTGTATGTGGGTCATCCTCACACTGACACACACAAGTGTGGGAAATCCTACACCATATAAAATCACTTGTATGTGGAATCTAAAAAAGAAAAATATACAAATCAACTTATTTACAAAACAGAAACAGATCCACAGACTTAGAAAACAAATGCATGGTTACCAAAGGAGAAGAGGGGGAGGGAGGGATTAATTAGGAGTTTGCAATCAACAGATACAAACCACTGTATATAAAATAAATAACAAGTTATAGCACAGAGAACTCTACTTAATATCTTGTAACAACCCATAATGGAAAAGAATTTGAAAAAGATTATATATTCGTGTATATATATATATATATATATATATATATGCATATGGTCATATATATATGAATCACTTTGCTGTGTCCCTGTGTACATTGTAATCAACTGTACTTCAGTTTAAGAAAGCAGTGGTAACAAGGCCACCCCTTTAATAAAATCCATGCCAAGAGACATCATAATGAAATTTCTCAGGAAAAAAGAAGAGATTAAAATCGTGAAAGCAGCTAGAGAAATGCAACATTATCCCTATAGGGGAAAAAACAATTAGAATGGCACCAGATTTCTCATCATACCCACTGAAGTCAGGAGACAATGGAACAGTATTTTTCAAGTGCTGAAAAAATATAGAAAGAAACTAGAATTCTATAGAGAAAATATCCTTCTCTTGAAAGGGAAAAGTCCTTTGAATATCCCAGCTTGAAAGGGAAACCAAGAGAATTTGTCACCAGCAGTCCTTCCTGAAAAGTATGGCTAAGGGAATTTCTCTAAACAGAAAGGCAATGATAAAAGAAGAAGGAGGTTTAGAACATCAGGAAAGAGAAAGAACATGGAGAGAGCAAAAATACAAATGAGTACAGATAATACAAAAATGAGTACAGATAATACATTTTCCTTCTCTTGAATTTATTAAATTATGTCTGATTGAAGGTCTCATTATGACAATGACAGATGTGGTTATAAATGTATATAGAAGAAGTACTTAAGAAAATAGTATTATTAATATAATCAGGGACGAGAAAAGCGGTACAAAGGAGGTAAGGTTCCTGTCCTTCACTTTAGCTGGTAAAATGACAACACCTGTTGACTAATTCTGCATGTATAATATAATATGTAGTATGTACATGGGTGCTCAGTTTCTCAGTTGTGTCTGACTCTTTGTGGCCTGATGGACTGTAGCCCACCAGGCTCCTCTGTCCATAGGGATTCTCCATGCAAGAATATGGGAGTGGGTTTTCAATTCCTCCTCCAGGGGGTCTTCCCAACCCAGGGATTGAACCCCAGTCTCTTGCGTCTCCCATATTGATAGGCAGATTTTTTATGTAACACTGTACCACCTGGGAAGCCTCAGTTCAGTTCAGTCGCTCGGTTGTGTCTGACTCTTTGCAACCCCATGGATTGCAGCACGGCTGGCCTCCCTGTCCATCACTAACTCCTGGAGTTTACCCAAATTCATATCCATTGAGTTGGTAATGCCATCCAACCATCTCATCCTCTGTCTTCCCTTTCTCCTCCCGCCCTCAATCTTTCCCAGCATCAGGGTCTTTTCAAATGAGTCAGCTCTTCGCATCAGGTGGCCAAAGTATTGGAGTGTCAGCTTCAACATCAGTCCTTCCAATGAACACTCAGGACTGATCTCCTTTAGGATGGACTGGTTGGATCTCCTTGCAGTCCAAGGGACTCTCAAGAGTCTTCTCCAACACCACAGTTCAAAGCATCAGTTGTTTGGCACTCAGCTTTCTTTGTAGTCCAACTCTCACATCCATACATGACTACTGGAAAAACCATAGCTTTGACTAGATGGACCTTTGTTGGCAAAGTAATGTCTCTGCTTTTCAATATGCTGTCTAGGTTGGTCATAACTTTCCTTCTAAGGAGTAAGTGTCTTTTAATTTCATGGCTGCAATCGCTATCTGCAGTGATTTTGGAGCCTAAAAAAATTATGTCAGCCACTGTTTCCACTGTTTCCCCATTTATTTGCCCTGAAGTGATGGGACCAGATGCCGTGATCTTAGTTTTCTGAATGTTGAGCTTTAAACCAACTTTTTCCCTCTCCTCTTTCACTTTCATCAAGAGGCTCTTTAGTTCTTCACTTTCTGCCATAAGGTGGTGTCATCTGCATATCTGAGGTTATTGATATTTCTTCTGGCAATCTTGATCCCAGCTTGTACTTCATCCAGCCCAAAGCGTTTCTCATGATGTACTCTGCTTGTAAGTTAAATAAGCAGGGTGACAATATACAGCCTTGACATACTCCTTTTCCTATTTGGAACCAGTCTGTTGTTCCATGTCCAGTTCTAACTGTTGCTTCCTGACCTGCATACAGGTTTCTCAAGAGGCAGGTCAAGTGGTCTGGTATTCCCATCTCTTTCAGAATTTTCCACAGTTTATTGTGATCCACACAGTCAAAGGCTTTGGCATAGTCAATAAAGCAGAAATAGATGTTTTTCTGGAATTCTCTTGCTTTTTCGATGATCCAGCAGGTGTTGGCAATATGATCTCTGGTTCCTCTGCCTTTTCTAAAACCAGCTTGAACATTTGGAAGTTCACGGTGCACGTATTGCTGAAGCCTGGCTTGGAGGATTTTGAGCATTACTTTACTAGCGTGTGAGATGAGTGCAATTGTGCGGTAGTTTGAACATTCTTTGGCATTGCCTTTCTTTGGGATTGGGATGAAAACTGACCTTTTCCAGTCCTGTGGCCAATGCTGAGTTTTCCAAATTTGTTGACATATTTAGTACTGCACTTTCACAACATCATCTTTTAGGATTTGAAATACTAGAGCAAGTAAAAAATCTATACAATAAGATGCCCTCAAAAAATATAGGTAAATAAAAATGAAAATTTTAAAAAATGTTAAAATAACCCACAGGATCAGGAAAACGGAGAAAAAAAGAGAGAACAAACAGAAAAACAAAAAAACAGAGCAGGCTTTAGTCCCAATATGTCAATAATTGAATGCAAATGGTCTAAATATACCAGTTAAAAGATAGATTGTCAGAATGGATTAAAAACATGATCCAACTAAATGCTGTCTCTAAGAAACTCATATCAAATATAAAGATATAAGCAGGATACAAGTACAATGATAAAAAAAAAATGCAGACATCAAGAGAAAGCAGGAGTGGCTATGTTAATGTCAGATAAAGCAGACTTTAGAGGATAGAAAATTACCAGAGACAGGAATTGTCATTGCCTAATAATAGAAGGGTTAACCCACCAAGAGAAAGAGCAATCCTGAGTGTGTATGTACTGAGCAGCAGAGTTACAAAATGTATGAAGTAGAAACTGATAGAACAAAAAAGAAAAATAGACAAATCTGTAATTATAGTTCAAGATTTCAAAATCCCTCTCTTGACAATTGAAAGAACGACTTGACAGGAAATCAGAAACACTACAGGAGAAAGCAACAGCACATCAGACAACAGGATCTAGTTGATATTTGTAGACTGCTCTATGCAACAGCAGCAGAAAACACATTCTTTTCAAGTTGCATGGAATGCATGTAGAGACAGACCATTCCCTGAACCACAAAACACCCCTCAACTGAAATCATGCAAATGTTTTCTCCATCACAGTGGGAGAAAACTAGAAATCAGTAATAGAAAAGAGGAAAATTCCCCCAACACTGGGAAGCCGTACATCACACTTCTACATAATCTACTGGTCAAAGAAGAAATCAGAAGGCAATAAAAATATATCAAACCATGAAATGGAAGATATGTTAACATTTGTGAGATGCAGCTCAAGCAGGGTGGAGAGGGAATTTTATAACACTAAAATGCATATGATAAAAAAGTGGATGATGTGACTGACCTAAATAGAACTGCTCTTTCTATGCCATTCCTCTGTCCACTCCTAATAGTAGAGGACAGTCTATCCAATGAGAGAGAGGGCCCTTCTTCTGCAGGTAAGGATATGTGAACATCAGTAAGGTGATAACAATAACTATTTGTTCATATATCATGTCTTGTATCTAGAAGTAGATCTTAAGTTCCTGAAGGTGGGAAACAAGTGCCTCCTGCTTTATTGTGTTATCTACTCAAGTGTCTAGTGGAGCCCAGACTATAAATCAGGTGCTCAGCTGATGTTAAACAAAATTTTATTCAGTTTGTTTAATTGAGTTAAACAAAACATTGAGTTGTGTATATTTTTCCTTTCTATTGAGAAAAAACATTGAAGATAGAACCAGCTAGCAAATACCATCTTGATGTCTATTCCTTTAAGACCTAGAGCAAAATATCCCACATCCCATTAATTAATCTTTATGTACAGTGAATAACATAATTGCCGAATTCACTTTCAGCCATATTTTCCACTTTTTAATATCTGCTTCCTATAGAGGTCCTGATAAATTAATTCACACCCCTCTGAGTGCATAACTGCTCCCTCTCTCAGGTGCGTTTGCATTTAACAGGGAGGAAGATACATGACGCTGTTACGTTGTTGTTGCTCAGTCTCTCAATCGTATCTGACTCTTTGCCCCCTGTGAATTGTAGCACACCAAGCTTTCCCTGTCCTCCACCATCTCCTGGAGTTTGCTCAAACTCAGGTCCATTGAGTCAGTGTTGCTGTCTAACCATCTCATCCTGCGTCGCCCCCTTCTCCTCTTGCCTTCAGTCTTTCCCAGCATCAGGGTCTTTTCCAGTGAGTCAGTTCTTACCACCAGGTGGCCAAAGTATCGGAGCTTCTGCTTCAGCATCAGTCCTTCGAATGAATTTTCAGGGTTGATTTCCTTTAGGATGGACTGGTTGGATCTCCTTGCAGTCCAAGGGACTCTCAAGAGTCTTCTCCAGTACCACAATTCAAAAGTATCAATTCTTCGGCAGTCAGCCTTCTTTATGGTCCAGCTCTCACACCAGTACATGACACTGGAAAAACCATAGCTTTGACTACATGGACCTTTGTTGTCAAAGTGATATCTCTGTTTTTAATATGCTGTATGGGTTTGTCATAGCTTTTCTTCAAGGGAGCAAGTGTCCTTTAATTTTGTGGCTGCAGTCACTGTCTGCAGTGATTTTAGAGCCCAAGAAAATAAAATCTGTCACTGTTTCCACTTATTCCCCTTATATTTGCCATGAAGTTATGGGTCTGGATCCATGATCTTGGTTTTTTGAATGCTGAGTTTTAAGACAGCTTTTTCACTCTCCTCTCCCACCTTCATCAAGAGGCTCTTTAGTTCCTCTTTGCTTTCTGCCATTAGAGTGCCACCAACTGCATTTCTGAGGTTGTTGATAATTCTCATGGCAATCTTGTTTCTAGCTTGTGATTCATCCAGCCTGGCATTTTGCATGATGTACTCTGCATATAAGTTAAATAAACAGGGTGACAATATACAGCAAGAATACTGGAGTGGTTTGCCATCCCGTACTCCAGTGGACCATGTTTTGTCAGAACTCTCCACTATCACCCGTCTGTCTTGAGTGGCCCTGCAAGACGTGTCTCATAGCTTCATTGAGTTCTGCAAGCCCCTTCACCACGACAAGGCTGTGATCCATGAAGGGGGTGCGTAGTAGCTGCTGCTGCTGCTGCTGCTAAGTTGCTTCAGTCGTGTCCGACTCTGTGCGACCCCATAGACAGCAGCTCACCGGGCTCCCCTGTCCCTGGGATTCTCCAGGCAAGAACACTGGAGTGGGTTGCCATTTCCTTCTCCAGTGCATGAAAGTGAGAGGTGAAAGTGAAGTCGCTCAGTCGTGTCTGACTCTTAGCGACCCCATGGACTGCAGCCCACCAGGCTCCTCCGTCCATGGGATTTTCCAGCCAAGAGTACTGGAGTGGGTTGCCATTGCCTTCTCCTGGTGCGTAGTAGGTATTCTACTAAATAGTTGTCAGTACATTTATGAATGAAGACAATCAGGACCAACCTGTCACATCTCAAAATTATGGTTTGTGTTTGAGTTATGTTTTGTATTAGGAATCTGGAAATGTTCTCAGCAGTTTATGGGAGATTTCACTGTCTTGAAAATTCATCACATGTTTGTCTTTTCAACAGCTATTAAATTCTTCAGTGCATCATGTGTGGAACTTCACTGCCACTCATTTGGTACTTATTGGATGCTGTATTACGTACTGAGAAGTATAGATTTATATAAAAGATCTCCTGTCCTCAAAAACTCCTGTATATTTCTTAATAGAAAAGACTGATACATTTGGGACACTCTGAACCATTCTGTTATGATAATTTTGCAGAAGCACACCTTGATTTTCTTGGTGCTTGATCCACTTCATGCTCATCAATATATTCCATCATTACACTATAAGCAGTAAAAAATTCATATTTGAAATTCACATTTAGAGATTAATTTTCAAGAAATTTAGCCTTGAAATCAACTATGTAAATCGAATAAGGTAAAGGGCAGAGTTGTTAATAGAATAGCTTCTGTTGTTATTACTTTTGTTCCTGAAAGTTCTTAGCAACAGGAAGACATCTAAACATGAATTAGTAACAGTATCTAAATCATTTGATAGTTTTATAGTGCTCTACTTGAAATACATTGATAGTTTTAGGTTGTAAGTTGTTCCTTTAACATAAAAAGATTAGTTTCTTTTTGAAGTATAACCTGGAGCATACAGGAGTGTATTCCCTCACTGTTTGAACATATTGATCTAAATTCATAGTGATTAAGCTGTATTGAATTGAGAATGCATTTTATTTGCTTATACATTGAAATAACATTTCTGTTTGTATGGAGTGAACTCCATTGTATAAGACACTCTTGTACTCCTAAGAAGTCTCTCCATAGGACCTAGTGTTGTTTTGGTTATTTCACCTTTTCCCAATATATTTTTTATTTTCCAAATATAGTAACCATCTTAACATTATATAAAATTATAATTTAAATAGCTACAATTAATTAAACAGTATTATTCTATTCTGACCGAAAACATTTCTGGAAACATTCTCTAGTATCTTTCCTCTTAGTGATATAACAATGATATGAAAAACAACACTGTTAAAATATGCAGATGGAGATTTCCCCAGTGGTCCAGTGGCTGAGACTCCACACTTCCAATGCAGAAGGCCTGGGTTCTATCTCTGGGCAGGAAACTGAGTCCCATGTGCCACAGGTGGGAGTTTGCATGTTGCAACTAAAAAGTCCATATGCTGCAACTAAGACCCTGGACAGCCAAGTGAATAAATAAATACTAAAAAATTTATGTATATATATATGTGTGTGTGTGTGTGTGTGTATATGTTGTTGTTCAGTTGTGAAGTCGTGTTCACTTCTTTGTGATCCTGTGTATGCAGCATGCCAGGTTTGCCTGTCCTTCAGTGTCTCCCCAAGTTTGCTCAAATTCATGTCCATTGAGTCGGTGATGCTATCTAACCATCTCATCGTCTGCTGCACAGGTGACAAATACTCTGCTTTTTGGAAGCTCACAAAAAGTCCTAGCTTTTGCAGGATTATTTTCAGTCTAAGCCTCACTTAACATTAAGTTAAGACATTGAGGTCTGTGTACACTTGGCTACATCTCATTGCTTCGATCTAGAGATTGGTCAGGAATCCAAGACAGAGATCAGAGTCGCTCAGTTTGTGACTAGTTCAGTTTTGAGAAATAATATTTGGAGAAGAATTCCTGAAGTGCATTAAGTTCTCAAGTTATTAAAAGTGTATTTTAGGATACAGTTAGTTGAGCAATGATTTGGATACCCAGTCTGCATAAAGTTGCCCCATGGAAGAATTAGTTTTGCTGAGCTGAACTGTGGAGTGATTTCAGAAACTGCTACTGAGAGTCATTTTTCAAATTAGACCATGAAAATGCCTAGTTTCGTCTACTATGGGATGTGTGGAGTGACATGCTTATAACATTAGGCAGCATCTTTTGTAAGAACTACTGCACATTTTAATAATGTCAAAAATAGTATATACATATTCTGAATTGTGTACCTAAAAGTATTTTCTCCTTCCTTTTTTTTTTGACATAGGTTTCTGGAAAACTCATAGCCTAATGATAGTCAGAATGTAGGCCATTATCATGTGACTTATACACTCATTCTTTTTCCCATATTGTCTTCATTTGTTTTACTTTATCTTTTCCCTCCCACTTTTTGTTAATGCCATTTGATCATAATTTCTGCTTCTTTGGAGAGTGCCTTCAATTCTTTCTGAAATAAGGCTGAATACAAGTTTGATATAAATCATAAACTGACCCACCCATAATCTGAATAATTTAGGTGCATTACAGGATACATTTGAATGATCAGTTTCTTATTGATACACACTCTCACTGACTTTCTTTTTGGAAATATTTCTTTGGCTTCTTCCAGATTGTTGAGGGAGAATTTATTTGCAGGATGATGTCTCCTGAGATGAGTCTATTGAGGAGCAGAGATGAAGCTTCCTAAAAGGCACGATCTGAGACTCAGGGTCTTTGCTTGATCTGTTTTCTCTGCTTGAAAGTTTTCCCCTCAACATCTCCTGTGCTGGCTTCTCTTCCATTCAGAAGTTTAAATGTCTCATCAAAGAAGCTGTCACAGATAACTTTTTTTTTTTTCTGGCCATACCTCTTGGCTGGTGGGATCTTAGTCCCTTGGCACTGAAAGTGCAGAGTCCTAGCCACTGGACTACTAGGGATTTCCCATGGACAACTCAATCTAACAGCTTCACAGTTAGTCTCCATCATGCAACACTGTTTTATTTCCATACTCATCAATCTCTGGCATTTTTTTGGTCTTCATTTGTTCAATATTTGACTCTGCCTTATGAATATATCCTCCACGAGGAAAGGGACTTGGTCTCCATTGTACTGACTTATCCCAGTGATGCACAGTAGCCCATTTCTTGCAGCTGGCTTTCATTCTTATTCCTCTTACCAAACATTTAAAAAAGAGTTAAATAAACCTCTCCCCAGGTAGGATATTTTAGAGCCGTAAAAAATGTAGAAGAAATGAGTTCGAGCTTACATTTGCAATATTTTTATAACTGTATTTGACATACAAAAAGAATGTAAATAATAATGGTTTATAGTTTTTATATAAGGTACCAAGTTGGTAGGCACTTTTTGCTCCCATAAACCATCCAATTTTTCAAGCTCTCTGTATTACTGCACTGTTTCTTCTTTCTTTTAGTATTAAGTTCTTTATTTAATATCATTTCGTCTCCTCGAGGCCCTTACTGAGGCCCATATGAGTACTGTATTTGCGTGTTAATAGTACTTTTCTTGCCAATTAGAACCTTCATGGAGAGTTTTGGCAGAGGTTGGGAAGAAAACACTAATAGAGTTAATGAAATCAGGAATGATGTTGTTGGGAGGATGGGAGCAGGTAGAGTGAAAATGAGGACCAGGTGAGTAGAAATGGTGCCAGGTGGGGAGGTGGAAAGGAGTGAGTCAAACATTTTCAGAAACAGCCCTTGAATCATGCTGTACCCAATCCCTCAATTTCCCTTTTAAACAGCACTTTATTAACACAGAACTGTGGCTTTTACCTGCTAACTGGCTTCACAAAACTCTTTATTTCATCTTGTGCAGCAGATCCTTGTCAGAATACTCAGGAATCAATTGCCCTAAGCATGAAGAGGCGTGAAAACTGAGGTAGACTCAAGAAGGTGACCAAAAGCTTTGTAGAGGAAATACATTGCATTTCATTTGGACATGAAAGGCCAGCCTGGTCTTCCCTGGTGGCTCAGGTGGTAAAGAATCTGCCTGCAGTGCAGGAGACCGGGGTCAGTTCCTGAATCAGGAAGACCCCCTGGAGAAGGGAATGGCAACCCACTCCAGTATTCTTGCCTGGGAAATCCCGTGGACAGAAGAGCCTGGTGTGCTACAGTCCACAGGGTCGCAGAGTTGGACATGACTGAGCGTCTGAAACTAACTTACTTACTTATAAGGCCAGACTGAAATCTGCTGTAACATCAATGGGTTGATATATGACCCACCCTACAGATATTTTTGGGTGAGTACTATTTGAAAGGCTTTTCTGTGTAGAACATCTTTTAGGTGCCTTAAACTCGAAGTGACAAAAAAGGAGCCAGAACATCACAAGAAGTCCTACTCTCCTTGCGTCTTTGTTTCAGTGGTGGTTTAAGAATTATTCCCAAGACCCAGATATCCCAGATATCTTATTCTCCTCCCTTTCCTTCAACAAATATATCCAGTGAACTATCAAATCCTTTCAGTTAGGTCTTGTGAAAAGACTCTTGTGTAAAACACTTCCCTTTCTCTTTGAATCATTGCCATCATAATCCTGGCACCTGCACAAGTCCATCATATTGCCCTGTCCTGATCCATTCTACATGTGGCTAACACACTGACCATCCAAACAGTGTTATTTACCATGTATTTCTCTACTAAAAATTAAATACATGGGCTCTCTGATGGTTCAGCAGTAAAGAATCTGTAATGGAGGAGATGCAGGTTTGATCCATGAGTCAGGAAGGTACCCTGGAAAAGGAAATTGCAACCCACTCCAGTATTCTTGGCTGGAGGGTCCCATGGACGGAGAAGCCTGGTGGACTGCAGTCCATGGGGGTCACAAAGAGTCGGATGCAACTTAGTGACTAAACAGCAACAACAAAATACACTGTTCTCCACTCGCTATGGTCATGCCTCTTAAACAAGAGCATGCATTCATTATGACAGATGCCTATAACCATGAACAAAATGTAAGGTTCATGTAAATTTTCAGAGTATTCAAACTTTAGAGAATTGTCATATTTGGCACTGCATCCAGATGATAAAATCACAGAGCTGGGCCTCTGAGGATGCAAAGATTTTGAAACACTGAATTACGGGATAAATTCCAAACCAGGGTGGCATTCAGAGTCCTCCAACATCTACTTAGTCATGGTTTTCATTGTCCTTTCAGTGGTAGCCAGGCTAGTTTGTCCAGTTGCCCCAATACATGTAATACCAAGTCTTTGCTTGACATTTTTTCTACATGGAATATTTTCCCTTTCTTCTATAATGTCATAGACTAGGTTCCTTGGGAAGCATACTCTGAAGTGGAGATTTGCAAGCAGAGATTTAATTGTGGGATGCTCATGGGAGCAGCAGGTTGAAGGGAGTGAGGGAAGTGAGTTTGAGTAGAGGAGGAAGTAAGAGAAAAGTTGGGCTTTCCGGGTAGCTCAAATAGTAAAGAATCTGCCTGCAGTGCAGGAGACTTGGGTTCAATCCCTGGGTGGGGAAGATCCCCTGGAGAAGGGCATGGCAACCCACTCCATGGAGAGAGGATCCTCGTGGGCATCTAGGAACATGCCAAATTCCCTTATTTATATTTAACCTGAAATTATTTTGAATTTTCCTCCGTAAACAGCCGTATTTTTGGTGAAAATGACAGTCATTTGTTTCTTTCTAGTCATTTTAACTTTTCTCTTTTTTTCAGTCTTCATATGATGGCTGTTATTAGTGAAAAAAAGAAAAATGGCCATTTTTCTCTTTTCAGTCTCAATAGTTTTTGTCTTTTTTTTTGTTTGTTTTTTTCTGTGTCTTAGTCTCTTGACTAAGTTCTCTAATACAGTGTTGAATAGAAGTGGTACTACTTTATGTTTTTTGACTGTGTCCTGATTGAAGAAGAAAAAAGCTCTGGGAAAGACTAGAGATCTCTTCAAGAAAATTAGAGATACCAAGGGAACATTTCATGCAAAGATGGGCACAATAAAGGACAGAAATGGTATGGACCTAACAGAAGCGGAAGATATTAAGAAGAGGTGGCAAGAACACACAGAAGGACTATACACAAAAGATCTTCATGATCCAGATAACCACGTGATGGTGTGATCACTCACCTAGAGCCAGACATCCTGGAATGTGAAGTCAAGTGGGCCTTAGGAAGTATTATTACAAACAAAGCAGAAAGTGGCAGAAGAACTAAAGAGCCTCTTGATGAAAGTGAAGAGGAGAGTGAAAAAGTTGGCTTAAAACTCAACATTCAAAAATCGAAGATCATGGCATTCAGTCCCATCACTTCATGGCAAATAGATGGGGAAAAAAGTGGAAAACAGTGGAAAAAAGTGGAAACAGTGACAGACTTTATTTTCTTAGGATCCAAAATCACTGCAGATGGTGACTGCAGCCATGAAATTAAAAGATGCTTGCTCCTTGGAAGAAACGCTATGACCAACCTAGACAACATATTAAAAAGCAGAGACTTCACTTTCCCAAAAAAGGTCTGTCCAGTCAAAGCTATTGTTTTTCTAGTAGTCCTGTATGGATGTGAGAGTTGGATTATAAAGAAAGCTGAGTCCTGAAAAATTGATGCTTTTGAACTGTGGTTTTGGAGGAAACTCTTGAGAATCCCTTGGACTGCAAGGAGATCCAACCAGTCCATCCTAAAGGAAATCAGTCCTGAATATTCATTTGAAGGACTGATGTTGAAACTGAAACTCCAGTACTTTGGCCACCTGATGTGAAGAACTGACTCATTTGAAAAGACCTGATGCTGGGAAAGATTGAAGATGGGAGGAGAAGGGGATGACAGAGGATTAGATGGTTGGATGGCATCACCGACTTCATGGACGTAAGTTTGAGCAAGCTTAGGGAGTTGATGATGGACAAATAAGCCTGGCACGCTGTACTCCATGGGGTCACAAAGAGTCAGACACTACTGAGCGACTGAACTGAACTGATTTAAGAAGAATGATCATTGCAACATTAGTAGATTGTTTTTTTTTTAAACCTTTAATGAATTTAGGGAAGTTTCCTTTTCTTGATAGATTGCTAGGATTTTTAAATTAAAAGTTGAGTTCAGTTATATTTAAAAGTCTTTCTTTGTTTATATTGAGATTAGCACATGATTTTTCTCCTTTTAATGGGGAGAATTGTATTACTAGATTTTATAATGTTAAACCAACTTTGCATTTCTGGGAGAAAATGATTCTGGTCAAAAGACGTGATCTGTTTTTTGTATTGCTGAATTTCAGTTGCTAATATGTTGCTTAACATTTTTTCCTTTCACTTTTAGAAGTTTTGAGCTCAATTTCTTTCCTTTGCTGTTATCTCAGAGATAATAGGATGCATATTTATCTTAAAATTTGAAATTGAGCAGTATCATTATCTTCTTCCTGAATAATGCAAGAACTTCCTGAATAATGCTTTGCCTCTAGCCACCACTTTCCTCAGCTTGTATACTGTTGTTCATTATTTCAGTTCTTCTTTTTCTAATTTGCTTCAGACTCACAAAAGATATAGGTAACAAATACCTTGTCTTTGTACACATTTAAAGATGTTCTTTCACATACCTCTCCCTCGACATCTTTGAAACCAATATTTCAATTCTATTCTGAGCCATGCTGTTATCCACTGTCCATAAATCAGTTGTTCCTGACTTATGGCAATGGATCAGTTAAATGGACAAGTAAATATTCTCAAAGTTTGGAAGTCCTTCTGCCTGTCTTTCTAGGATACTTCTGAGTGGACATATAATGCCATAACAGACTACTGATTTTATGCCACTATATCATGCAGGACTAGGTCTAAATCAGTCTCAGGGGTTTTTGTTTTGTTTAGTGAAGGGCTCTCCATGGAGAAGGCAATGGCACCCCACTCCAGTACTGTTGCCTGGAAAATTCCATGGATGGAGGAGCCTGGTAGGCTACAGTCCATGGGGTCGCTAAGAGTCGGACACTACAGAGTGACTTCACTTTCACTTTTCCCTTTCATGCACTGGAGAAGGAAATGGCAACCCACTCCAGTATTCTTGCCTGGAGAATCCCAGGGATGGCGGAGCCTGGTGGCTGCTGTCTATGGGGTCGCACAGAGTTGGACTCAACTGAAGCGACTTAGCAGCAGCAGCTCCATGAAGACGTATGTATAAATTGAGGGAAAGCAGGAATGTAGCCTGAGTGTGTGCTGGAGGAATCTGGGCCACCTACACATGTAACTTGCTTGTGCCTTCTGGATTGCTGTTGTGCACATTCAGTCTTCTTGTCTGGGGACTACCCTTGAGGGAGGTCCAGTGGTTAAGACTTCGCTTTTCAATGCAGGGAATGCAGGTTCGAATCCCTGGTTAGGAAGCTAAGGATCCCACATAACTTGCGTCCAAAAAATCAGAACATAAACAACAGAAGCAATGCTGTAACAAATTCAATAAAGAATTAAAAGAAAATCCTATGGTTTGATGAGTCAGAGCATACCCAGTTCATGATGGGCAGCTTAAGTCTTATGGCCAATTCATGTCCCAGAGTCAGGTGTTCTTCCAGGATCCAGTAAAAAACCAGGAAGTATATCTCAAAAGGAAACTAGTTACCTGGAGAAGCATACAGGGCTTTACTAAGAATGCCTAGGAATCTGTGCTGTGATTCTCCTATGCAGGCTCGCCAGCCACTCAAAGCAGCATCTCACCAGGCACAGGCAAGTATTGCTGGGTCTACCAGAGTCTAAGGATTGAGTGCTGGAGCCGCTTGCCCTGAAGCTGGACCTGCTGCAGGGTCTGATACTCTGGACTCCAGGCACAAAGGGCATCTTGGGAGTTCCTTGGTGGTCCAGTGACTAAAAAAAAACTTTGCTTTCCAATGCAAGGGATGCAGATTCAGTCCCTACTCAGCTAAAATCGCACATGCCTGGCAGCCAAAAAACAAAAACATAAAACAGAAGCAATACTGTAACAAATTCAATAAATACTTTAAAAAGGGTCCACATCAAACATTTCTTTAAAAAATGGAGGGGCATCTAATGGATTGCTCAGTATACTGTGGTGTACAATGCCTCCTTCCCAGGTGGCTCAGTGATGAAGAATTCGCCTGCCAATGCAGGAGATGCAGGTTCGATCCCAGGGCTGAGAAGATCCCCTGGAGAGGGAAATGGCAACCTACTCTAGTATACTTGCCTGGGAAATCCTATGAACAGAGGAGTTTGGTGGGCTGTAGTCCATGGGGTCACAAAGAATTGGACACTACTTTGCTCACATGCACATACCAAAGCCCAGAGAGGGCATGCCCATCTGTCCTGTTAGCTGGTATGGGTGCAGCGTCTTTGGAGAGAATATCCTGAAGGATGAAGGGTTCCTGCTATTGGTGTTACTTTAACAGGAAGCCAGCTGACAAAGGAAGTGAAATTTTCAGAGTCCCAACTTCTATGTTATTGAACAGAATATAGACATATGGATTTGTTAAGAAATAATAATTTCATAATTGGCATAAAGATATTTCCTCTTGGCTTGGTGTGGGGGGGTTTGATACTATGGAAGGAGGAAAAGAGAGGAGGTGAAACAACCCAGCACCCTCGATTCATAGGAATTCTCTTCAAAGAGTTTTTCTCCCTAGCTTGATCTTACACTGGCTATTGTACTAATGGAGGTTGAATCAGTTTGACCCTTAACAAGTCCTACACAGATGTAGGTATAGCTTCATATTGTATTAGTGTTCTCCAAAGAAACAGAATACACACATGTACATATGTGAGTGCTAAGTCGCTTCAGTGATGTCTGACTCTTTGTGGCCCCACGGACTGTAGCCCGCCAGGCTCCTCTGTCCACCGGATTCTCCAGGCAAGAAGACCAGAGCGGGTTGCCATTTCCTCCTCCAGAGGATTTTCCTGACCCAGGGATCGAACTCATCTCTTATGTCTCCAGCGTTGGCAGGTGAGTTCTTTACCACTAATGCCACCTGGGAAGCCTATGTACATACATGCATACATAAATAGGATATTTATTATGGGAATGGGCCCACGTGATTATGGAGGCCAAGAAGTCCCATGTGCTGTGTGGAAGCTGGAAGTGCAGGGAAATCAAGGGTGTGAGTCATTCTGAGTCCAAAGACTTGAGAACCAGAGGGATGCCAGTATTCAAAGTTTGGTGGAGTTGGATGTCCCAGCTCTAGCAGAGAAACTTTTCCCTCATTCTGCCTTTTTTTTCTGTTCAAACCTTCAAGGGATTGGATGATGCCCATCCACCTTGGTGAGGACAGTCTTTTTTACTGAATCTACTAATTCAAATACTAATCTCCTGTGGAGACACCCTCACAGACATACTATGAAGCAATGTTATATACCAGCTATCTTGGCATCCCTTAGCCCAGTCAAGCTGACACATAAAAGTAGCCATCACAGTTTTCAGTAGGGCTTCCAAGGTTGTGCTAGTGGTAAAGAACCACCCTGCCAATGCGGTAGATATAAAAGACTTGGGTTTGATTCCTGGGTTGAGGAGATCCCCTAGAGGAGGGCATGGCAACGCACTCAAGTATTCTTGCCTGGAGAATCCCGTGGACAAAGGATCTTGGCAGGCTATAGTCCATGGGGTCACAAAAGTCAGACACAACTGAAGCGACTTAAGACAGCACAGCAGAGCACACTATTATAAGGTTTCCTTCTCATCCACTGTTCTCAGCTTTAATGTTTTAGCCAAAATTTCTGAGACAGCTGGGACTGTCTGTTCTACATCCTATTACTCTGGTCAATTTAATAATGGACTTTATTTCCTTTTCTTAAGTCACAGAATATTTTATTTATAGAAGCACATGGGCAACATTTACAGTGTATTTTCTCTCTATTTTGCAGTAAATATATATTTTGGAGTTTATTATCCAATCAGTAATCTTGGTATATCACATAGTTAAATACGGCGTTGTTATTATTAGCAAAGACATTATTATTATTAGCAAAACCAAAATTATGTAATTCTTTCTTAAATAATGATTATACTTTAGATATAATGATACTTTTCAATGTGATGCTTATATTAGAAATATATGTCTCTTCTGGTATGTTGTGTATAAATTTATAGCAAATACTGAATGGGAACTCTTATCCCTTAATACTCAGCTTCTCTTCTCATGAAATCTAATTAAAAATAAAAGTTTTTCCCCATTTCTGACTCTGGCACAGCGGCTGTGAATCTATTTTATTATTCATATTAGATTTATTGTATTTCAAAACTGACCAGATGTAGATATTCTTTGAGCATCCAGCTGTCCACCAAACACAGATAAAAATATTTGAACTTCCTCGTAATTATTGGATATGAGCTTTGAGATTGAGAGTGAAGCCTCAAGGACACCACGTAACTCCTAAAATATTAGCATATCTCTCTCAGTTCTTCAAAGATCCCATATGTGAAACACACTAATTAAGTAAAGGTAGTCATCTTTATCATTCCCTTAAAAAAAATAAGTGATCTAGGCTTAAAGAGTTTAAATAATGTTCCCAAGATCACATCTAAGCGCTAAAATTGGCATTCTTCCTTAAGGGAAAAATACTTGGACTTTCATTAAAAATTGTTCAAATACCTATTCTTTCGCTAGGAGTGTGACATTGGGAAGTTACTTAACTCTCTTAACATCTATTGAATTAACCTGGCAAGGTATCCGGCTGTAATGTGGGAGACCTGGGTTTGATCCCTGGGTTGGGAAGATCCCTTGGAGAAAGGAACAGCTACCCACTCCAGTATACTGGTCTGTAGAATTCTTTGGACTATATAATCCATGGGGTCTCAAAGAGTTGCACACAACTAAGGGACTTTCAGTTCAGTCAGGGTAAATACTCCCTGTCTTAGTGGGTTGTTATAGGGGTTAAAAAAGGATATATATTTTGACCTAGTGACAAGTGCAAAATAAGACATCAATAAACAATAGTTTTCTTTTCTCTCTTCATTTAGAAAAACATGTTATAGAATCAACATCAGTAAGATTCTTTGAGTTGTTTTTCTGACTCTTTAGCAGAAATTGTTCTGTGATGACTCATCTGTGTCCTCTTAATTGGACTTAATTTCATGTCCTGTAGGAGTGAGATTTTATTTATGTGAAGTAAGGTGATGTAGGAAATTGAATTTTTGGCATAGACCTTGCTTCCATCACGTTCTAACTCAGTGGTTTCAGAATGTTTTGATTGTGCAACACTATTCATAAAACAGTTTCTTTATGCATCCATGATATTTATGTTCATGCATAAACTGTAGGCATGTACAATTGTATCAGTACATTTTATACATAATAAAACACATGTAAACTAGGACATTTTCTAAAGTAATAAGTCAAAGTAGAAATTCTCATACTCTCTTTCCATTTCCTAACAGATGGTCATGTCCACCCTTTTAGGAAACTACTGCTCCAATCGATAAGTGGGCATGTACAGCATTATTGTGATACAAACTCATTATGTAGTATGTTCATGTGTTTATTTCTGCTTCTATTAGTTTTCTGGTGCCTTTCACAATTTGGTGGAACCCCAGGGAAGAAATGGGATGACCCAAGACGAGGTGATCTTTCAATCATGAAAAGTGATTTATGAAGCATTTGCTATAGAGTGGATCCCTGGCAATATTGTTTTCTTTGGGAAAAAAAAGCACAGACTACTTAAAATACATATTTTGCTGTATTGTAATCTAGGAATTGGGCTTCCCTGGTGGCTCAGTGGTAAAGAATCTGCTGCCAAGCAGGAGACGCGGATTCAGTCCGTGGGTTGGGCAGATCCCCTAAGGGAGGAAATGGCAGCCTGCTCCAGTATTCTTGCCTGGAGAATTCCATGGACAGAGGAGCCTGGTGGGGTGCTACAGTCCATGAGATCTCGAAAGGGTTGGACACAACTTAGCGACTAAACAATAACAACAGTCTAGGAATTAGCATCTATTAGTGCCCAGCACTGGGCTAGATTTTAACTGGTACAAGTGTGATTGTACTTGAAGACACTTCATGTTTTAGATAATACATGGATGCATTTGGCTAGATTGCCAAGTAGTGAAGAGAATGGGCTTTAAGAGTCAGACATGTCTAGTTTGAATCAAATTTTTTTAAGTTTATTTATTTGGCTGCACCAGGTCTTGGTTGCAGTACAGGATCTTTTGTGGTGGTGTGATCAGAGACCTGATAAATTGGAACCATACTAATTTATTTCCTGGTTAATTCAGTTATTTAACAAATATTTGTTGAAAACCCTGTTTTCTGTACTGGAGTGGCAGTAGTCTTCAGAATAAATTCCTTGCTCTCTAACTCCCCCATGCCTTGATTTGTTGGCCAAGATGATATTTACATTTCCTCTGTAACCATGGAGAGAGATCCTTTGAAGATGGAGTCCATGGTATGCACAGCAGAGCAGAAATGCAGAAATGACCCAGTCCTTGCATGGTCCTCAGTGATGTTGTTGAGCCTTCAGTCAACCAGTCTGAAGTCTGCCAAGCTGAGGACTTTCAGGTTGAGCAAGCCAATGGCTCCCCTTTATCCTTTAAACCAGTTAGAATTGGGTTTTCTGTCACTTGCAACTCCAGACATCTTAAACAATATGCATATATGATCAGTAAGTTGGAGGATACATAATAGAGAGGTTGGAATGTCTGTATTTTGAGGAACATTGGAAGTTTAAAGTCTCAATCAACATGTCAAGGCTGACATTAAGAACATCCAGTTAAAATAGAAACCTAATGCTATACATTTGAAAAAGTGAAGAATTATCTTTGAAATGAAAAGAGAAAATGAGACCACAAACATTTCTATGAATTCCTTGTATATTATGAAATGCCTTTTTAAAGTTGTTCCTTAGGATTTTCCAAGAAAGAAGACTTGCTGTGTGAACAAAATAATCTTAGATACATTTACATTGTTTATATTAATAAACCAAAACTTTTATATGTGTCAGTTAATTAAATGGAATATTGTACTAATTTGGAAACAACCTATAACTAATCATCATCCACAGAGGAAGAAGCCAATGGCCTAATCCAGCTGTTCATAGATATTAGAGAATCAAAGACTTTGCATCTCTCAAACACTTCAATGTTACTTTAACTGTCAGTCCCAAACCCAGTCCATTCCTAGGCACAGGGATTCAACTAGCTTTTTTTTAATTTTAATTGGAAGCAAATTACTTTACAATATTGTAGTGGTTTTTGCCACACATTGACATGAATCAGCCATGGGTGTACATGTGTTACCCATCTTGAGCCCCCCTCCACCTCCCACCCCATCCCATCCCTCTGGGTGCACCAGTACATCCCAGTGCACCAGTCCTGAGCACCCTGTCTCATGCATCGAACCTGGACTGGCGATCTGTTTCACATATGATAATATACATATTTCAGTGCTATTCTCTCAAATCATCCCACCCTCGCCTTCTCCCACAGAGTCCAAAAGACTGTTCTATACATCTGTGTCTCTCTTACTGTCTAGCATATAGGGTTATTGTTACCATCTTTCTAAATTCCATATATATGTGTTAGTATACTGTATTGGTGTTTTTCTTTCTGGCTTACTTCACTCTGTATAATAGGCTCCAGTTTCATCCACCTCATTAGAACTGATTCAAATGTATTCTTTTTAATAGCTGAGTAATATTCCATTGTGTATATGTACCACAGCTTTCTTATTCATTCATATGCTGATGGACATCTAGGTTGCTTCCATGTCCTGACTATTATAAACAGTGCTATGATAAACATTGTGGTACACGTGTCTCTTTCAATTCTGGTTTCTCAACTAGCTTCTGAACAAAACCCAGGAAGGAACTATTTCCTTCCCTACAAAAGAAGAATGTCTAATGTAGTTTTCACAATCTTACAGGCAAATTAACCAATCATGAAGTTTATCTCCATTTATCTCTGCCTGCCCCCATTCATGGCAGCACTGATTGAACATTTATTGATGTATTATTTAAACAATTGTGGCATCTCTAGCTTTTTATTTTCTGGCTTTGCCCCTCTCTTTCTATTGCTACAAACTCACCTCTTCTCTTTCCTTCCATTACTTCCATGGCTTGCACCTTCTCTTCATTTCTTTCTGAAGCATTATCTTTTTCCTTCTACACATCACTGATTCCTGTTTAAACAAACACATACTAAAAATCCAGGTGAGATGAACTTTCCAGCATAGGTCACTTTCTAGAAACAAAGAAAAGTCAAATTACTGTCTTAGATATGATATGCCAGGCACCTTCTGACCCTCATGGGTGCATATGTCTACACTTCCACCCTTTGTATGTTGTATATTAATTGGAGGCTTTATGGTTACATAAAATACCTTCAGAGTCTGAGATTTATAATATGGTCCAATATGTCTTTAAATTCACTTGATAAATTTTTTAAAAGTGGGAGCTGCATTTTCCTCTAGTGGGAACAAGATGTACTTGAAAGAGAAATTGAGTTCAGCTCAGAAAAACAAGTTTTAGAGAATGAAAGAAGCTTGAAGAGAAATCTAGTGTTTAATTATGTTTAATTGTCACTGTGGAAATTTCTGTTTACAGTATTGTCACTTAGAAAAAGATATTTCCAGAAGTGACATTTTGATTAGGATAATTTTCTGCTTCCAAGCTAGTGTGTTTTTATCTTTGTTTGGCTCTGTGGCTGTCAAGCCAGCAAAACTGTTGATAGATTTTTTAGATCAGATGAATGAGATCCCGGATGTCTTGCTTCTAACCAGGGCTGGATGTATCCATTGCTATTTCATTGACATAGAAAAAAAAAGACACATTTTCTGCTACACAAACTGAATTCAGTTGTATAATTTGATGGAGAGATATATTTAAGACATTGATGAGCTCAGCAAATATTGTGTGTGCGCAGACAATATGGAAAGAAACTCAGGATTGAAAGAGTTCAGTTCAAAGCAATCAAGGTTTACAACACATGTACTTGCTTCTGAAGATTTTAGGGAAAAAACTCTGACTCCTTTCTAAGTGTCAAGTGATGCCTTGAGGCTAAATTCCAACTGAGAGTCCCTGTTAATAAATTAGGTAATAAAGTGTAAGCAGAAAGATGAAAGCTAGTGAGATTAGTTGTTCCAGGGAAAAGAAGGCTTTGAGGTGAGGGAATTACAATGAAGAATTCTAAAAGAAGTTATCAGAAACTAAAGCTTGAAGGATTTCAGTTACTTAGTACAAGAATAGGTTAATGAAAGAATTGTGTCCATTGTTGTTTAGTCGCTAAGTCATGTCTAACTCTGTGATCCCACTGACTGTAGCCCGCCAGGCTCCTCTGTCCATTGGGATTCTCCAGGCAAGAGTACTGGAGTGGGTTGCTATTTCCTACTCCAGGGGATCTTCCTGACCCAGGGATCGAACCTGTGTCTCCTTGAGCATCCTGGGAAGACCAATGAAAGAATACTTATGCATTTTTTCTGAATAATAAGAAATGCAACAAAAAAACTTGACTAATTTGGCTAGTTTAATTGTGTCATTATCCGAAGGAGGATTAGGCTATTGATTCTTCTGAAGGGAAAACGATAAACTTTGTGAATCTGTATTCAAAAGCCCTGCTCTAAGTTTAAATCTTTCAGAGAGCCTTTGTAGTTTAACTGACCAGGCTCTGATTAATCTACCAAATTAGTCATATGCGGCCAGTATGTATTATGTTGCTTTATGCTTTTAATAGGCTCTTGTTTTATCATGCCTATTTTGCATGTGAAGAACCTTAGAGTTGACATAACTTTCCCCAAATATGCGAAGCATAAATTGGGGAGATGACTGGGACTTCGTGTATGTCTGAGTCCAAAGCTTATACTTTTAAAAAATTATTTATTTTTAATTGAATTATAGTTGCTTCACAATGTTGTGTTGGTTTCTGCCATACATCAACATGAATCTGCCATAGGTGTGCATATGTCCCCTCCTTCTTGAACCTCCCTTCCACCTCCTGCAACACCCACAAAGCTTATACTTTTAAAGTTTTCTAATTGAAAATTATTTTAAACTTTATTGAGGTATAATTGACATATAACATTATGTCAGCTTAAGGTATAAAAGTGTTGATTTAATGAAAGTTGTATATGTGTGTGTGTGTGTGTATATATATATATATATACACATATATAAGTTGAATGAGAACAACTTTCAAGTATATGATACAATGTTATTGACTATGATCATCATGCTGTACATTAGATCCAGATTTTGTTCACCATACATTAGACCCAGATCTTGCTTCATCTTATAACTGGAAGTTTATAACTCTGAACAACATCTCCCCAATCCCCCGCCCCTCTTCTTCTGGTAACCACCATTCTACTCTCTGTTTCTATGAGTTTGGCTTTTTCAGATTCCACATATAAGTGATATCATACAGTATTTGTCTTTCTCTGACTTATTTCACTTAGCATATTGCTTCCACAGTGCATCCATGTTGTTGCAAATGGCAGGATTTCTTTCCTCATGGCTGAGTAATGTTCTGTTCTGTTGTGTGTGTGTGTGCGTGTGCACGTTTAGTGCATCTTCTTTATCCATTCATTCATTGACAGATATTTAGGTTGTTTCCATATTTTGGTTGTTGTTAATGATGTTGCAGTGAACATGGGAGTACAGATAGTTCTTCGAGATACCGTTTTCTTTTTAAAAATACATACCAAGAAGTAGGACCACTAGATCATTTGGTAGTTCTATATTTACTTTTTTGAGGAATGTCCATACTATTTTCTGTACTGGCTCTACCAATTTACATTCTCACCAACAGTGAACGAGGGTTCTCTTTTCTTCACATCTTCACCAACACTTGTTATCTATTGTCTCTTTGACAATCAAAGCTCATACTTTTATCTGCTAGTCTAGTTTGCTTTCTGTCTGCTTTGATTTTCCACACTGTCCAATCCAGCTTGTGGCTGTTTAGATTAAACTAAATTAAATTAAAAATCCAGTCCCCATTCTCACTGGTCACATTTTTTTTTAATTAGTTTATTTTCTATTTTTTAACTTTACAATATTGTATTTGTTTTGCCATACACTGACATGAATCCACCATGGGTGTACATGTTTTCCCCCTCCAGAAGCCCCTTTCCACCTTCCTCCCCATCCCATCCCTCTGGGTCATCCCGGTGCACCAGCCCCGAGCACCCTGTATCATGCATTGAACCTGGACTGGCGATTCGTTTCACATATGATAATTTACATGCTTCCATGCCATTCTCCCATATCATCCCACCCTCGCCTTCTCCCATAGAGTCCATAATACTGTTCTATTTATCTGTTTCTCTTTTGATGTCTCGCATACAGGGTTATCTTTACCGATTGACTAAATACCATATATATGTGCTAGTATACTGTATTGGTGTTTTTCTTTCTGGCTTACTTCACTCTGTATAATAGGCTCCAGTTTCATCCACCTCATTAGAACTGATTCGAATGTATTTTTTTGATAGCTGAGTAATATTCCATTGTGTATATCTACCACAGCTTCCTTATCCATTCATCTGCTGATGGGTCACTGGTCACATTTTAAGAGCTCAGTAGTAACATGTGGCTGCTGAACTGAACACACAGACGTGGGTTATTGCCGTCATTGCAGAACATGTAATTGGACAGCTTTGCCTCAACTTTAGAGATTCTCCTCTTCCCATTCTCCCTGGCCTTCCATCTATCCCACAGTGAGATGCTATTTTCTCTGTGCTCCTGTAACACCATCCTCTCCTCGTTTTCCTTCTGCCTCTTTAGGCCATTTCTTCTCTGTCTCCTTTGGGAACTCCTCCACTTCTACCTCCCGTTTAAATGTTAAGTATTCTCAGGGCTCAGTCCTAGAGATCATCCATTTCTATGAATTCAAATTTCTGTTTGTTGACAATTTTTGAATTTTCTATTTTCACTTCATATCATGTCTTCTGATATGTCTACATCCCCTTACCACTTGTATTTATTTCCAGTTCCACCTTCCTGGGAAAGAGGGGGCTCATTAGACAAAAATTAAAAACTGAGAGGATGACTCTAGTAACTAGAAGAAGAGTATTATCTTCCCCTTTGGACTAGACATTGGGTCTGGATATCTATGAGACTATTCAGTGCAGCAGAGGTTAAAGATGGCATCGGGCCAAGAATCAGGAAAAAAATGCAAAAGACAGGAAAGATGTAACTGTCATCCTTGGTCTAGGGCACACTTGAAAGTAAAATGATCTGAGATCATTATCATGAATTTATGTTCTTACTTCGTAGTCTTAAGTAAAAATGTTATTGAATGTGCTGACCCTATATCAACAGTACTGTATGGAGCCCATTAAGGAGAGAACCTTTTGACTAAATTTGGGTAAGAGTTAACCATGAAATTATGTCCTTTATCCCTCCATCCTTTCATCTCCCACTTCAGACCTATGTGATAGTGATCATGATGATTCATGAGCTACTCCAAAGGTCTGTGTCGTGCTTTTGTGGTTCGGACCTTTCCCCATCATGAAACTTTCCTTCCAGGGTTAAGATTAAAGTTTACAGTTTTATGTTACTAAAAATGCACATTCAAGCTGCCTGCTGAGAGGAAATATGTTTGGGTCTGGTAGATTTCTTTAAGGTTTTAGATCTTATATATATATATATATATATCTACACCTGCAATGTGAGGTTGATGAAGAGGCTTCTGTGTCATCACATTTAATTTTGTGCTTCGGGGTGTAGAGTGGGCAATGGAGGACCTTTTTGGGAAAAAAAAAAAATAAGAAAGAGCTCCCTCACCTCTCCTTCCCTCTCCCCCACTCCCTGAGCCTATCCTGATTCTTTCTAGGGTCATATCCTTTCTATGGCCACCAGTATCTCCATAAATATTTGGCAACAGTGTGCCCAGGAGAATATTCTGGCAGTCGTGTGCATGCGTGCTCAGTCACTTCAGTCATGTCCGATCATTTGCGACCTTATTGACTGTAGCCCATGAGCCTCCTCTATCTGTGGGGATTCTCCAGACAAGAATACTAGAGTGGGTTGCCATGCCCTCCTCCAGGGGATCTTCCTGACCCAGGGATAGAACCTGGGTCTCCTGCCTTGTCAGGTGAGTTATTTACCACTAGCGCCACCTGGAAAGCCCATTCTGGCAGTTACTAGGAGCTGAAAGGATATTGAGTGAAGGCATCCAGGTTTGTATCATTAGGCAGTCTCAGTGAAGCTGTGTAGCTTTTTCAGTAGAGTGGGAGGAGTATTTCTGTTTAACTAAAAGCAACATACAACACTTTGGGATACATATGGGTGTATTTCAAGTAGCCTGCCTTTCAGATGTGTCCTGTTTATAGTGAAAGTGAAAGTATTAGTAGTTCAGTCCTGTCCGACTCTTTGTGACCCCATATGGACTGTAGCCCGCCAGGCTACTGTGTCCATGGGATTCTCCCAGCGGATGGAGTGGGTTTCCATTTACTTCTTCAGGGGATCTTCCAAACCCAGGGATCAAACCTGGGTCTCCTGCATTGTAGGCACATTCTTTACCATCTGAGCCACCAGGGAAACACTGTTTATAAGGAGATATTTAACCACACTGCCCTTTCTCAGCAGATAAAATAGGAAATGTTACCCTTTTTTATAATTTGAAGTAAAACTTAATCTTTATAGATAGAAATTCAGCCTGTTCAAATTGTTTTCTGAAACTATTGATTTAAAATTTTGTTTGCATCTCAAGTCATTATCAATTTAGACTTCTTAACCCTTTTCTTTAAAGTTTTAATAGATTCCTTAATTATAGAGGGAGAAGATATCATCAGCAAAAGCAGTGGATCAAAAGAACATGTATTCAATGACTTTTGCCAGTTTAATATTCTACATCCAAATGCATTGCTGTTTGCATTAATTCTAGGAGATTTGTTGAGTGGCCCCCAAATCATGTTTGGAATGATTATGTAGTACATGGAACTGATCTCTTCTTCTAGCTCCAGGCTTTTGTTGTCAATATATCACTTTATTTGTTAAATGGAGGAAGACAATATTATTTGGTTAATATTAAACTTCCAAGATTTATGATTAAGTGTTGCATAATAAAAACGTCAGGTACTTAGGAAGATAAATGATGCTCAGTAGAAGCCAGTATGAGCTTCCTGTGTACAGTTTACCCTCTACTGTTGTTGGTCACTGTAAGATTAATAGGCTAAAATTGATTGTTGAAATACAGAAAACTACGTTGACAAGAAAATTGACTCAGTCATTATGTGTAGATATAACTTATTTCCACTCAGCCAAAAGTATTGTTTTCTCTCTCTGCATACATTTTGGAAGATTGGAAATGTAGGTTCTAATAATATCGTGATGGAACAAAGCTCATGGTGGGAGCAGATGGTGAGATTTTAGCAGATGACATGGAAAAAGTAGAATAATTCAACCTTTATTTGGTTGCTATATTTTCTATCAAAAATGGTTGTCATTAAACACTACAAAATAGGATGTTCTTGATTGAGAGAAAGCTGAAGACCTAGAAATGAGAAAACATAATGCACTATACTATTCATCAGTTAAAGTTCTCTTGGTCCGGAGCATTTACATCCTTGTGAATTTAAACAACTTGGATTGAGGTCATAGAATCATGGTGTACCTTCTTTAATTAATAAGCTGACATCTAACCACAATTACTATGTGCCAGTCACTATTCTAAGCACTGGGAAGTTGCTCAGTGGTAAAGTATTATACGCCTGCCAATGCAGGAGACACAGGAGATGTGGGCTTGATTTCTGCGTCAGAAGATCCCTTGGAGAAGGAAATGGCAACCCATTCCAGTATTCTTGCCTGAGAAATCTCATGGACAGAGGAGCCTAGTGGACTACAGTCCATGGAGTTGCAAAGAATCAGACACGACTTAGTGACTGAGCATGCCTGCGTATCTTATTTGATTCTCACAACAATTCTATGTGGTGATTTTGTCAGCTCCATTTTAATGATAAGAATATTGAAACAGAGAGAAGTTAACTTGTCTAACATCATAATCCATTAAGTAGAGGAGCTGGGATGCACACCCAGATATTTTTATATCAATGTCCATCCATGTTCTAAATCCCCATGTCAGACCTACCAAGCTGGAACACAAAAGTGCTAAAATATGGGAGGGAAGAAAAAGACTTTTAATATTCGAGATAATAAGTTAGGTGTATTCAGAGGAAGACAAAATTAATTGATCTATATAGTAAAATTATAGAATTTATGATTAAATGTTGAATAATGAAAACGGGTGTACTTAGAGTGGCAAATATGCACCACTGAAGCCATTATGAGTTTATTGAAAACAAGTCATTTCACACTAGCTCAGTCTTCCTTTCTGATATGAGATAACTAGACTCATTGGTAAGATCCATTTACATTTAGGAGACATAGTTCATGTGAGGTTTTTTTCCCCAGGCAATTAGAAAAGTCTTCCAAATGCATAAGATGGTTAAATATAAGGTGGAGAAATATGGACTGAGTGATGGTACAGTCACTGAGAGCTTGTTGAACTACCCTATCCAGGAGGATGTACTGGTGACTGATGTGAGCCTGGAGTGTGGTACTCAGTGACTTGCTGGTGTCAGAATATGTCCTGGTCAATATTTTTACCAATGACTTAGATCACAAAGGGCAAGCTATATTTTAAAAATTCATAGATGATACAATCAGAATTTTGAAAAACAGAGCCTGTACCTTAAAATGAACAATATAACCATTAGTAGGAATAAAGATGAAGTTCAACATTTAGTTGGAAATATTCTAAACACAGGGCTTCCCAAATGGCTCAGTGGTAAAGAATCCTCCTGTCAATGCAGGAGACACAGCAGATGTGGGTTTGATCCCTGGGTTGGGAAGATCCCCTGGAGGAGGAAATGGCAATCCACTCCAGTATCCTTGCCTAGCAAACCCCACGTAGAGAGGAGCCTGGCAGGCTGCATTCTATGTGTGCAAAGGGTCAAACATGACTGAGCAGGTATGCATATACATTCTAAATGCAATGGTCACTACAACAATGGCTAGGGTAATGAAATACATTTGAAATATTTAGAAATATTAAATTTAAGAGAGAAAACTTGGGCACATCACATATGTCTTCAAGTACAGGAAAGATTGTTGTATGGAACATAATATTTTTCTGTATATGTTCAGGAGACAAAACTGAAATCAGTAGGTAAGAACAACAGGACAACTTCCTGATGACACTAACTGTTTGAACACTGTATGGTTTATTTTTCCTTGTACAAGCTCCTCGATGTTTATGACACAAGAGATTGGTCTTAAGTAACTATCAACTCTACTTGGATTTCTGTTATGATTTGAGAAGTGGTAAGGGATTCCCTGGACTTCCCTGGTGGCTCAAATAGTAAAGAATCTGCCTGCAATGCTGGAGACCTGGGTTCAATCCCTGGGTCAGGAATATCCCCTGGAGAAGGGAGTGGCTACTCACTCCAGTCTTCTTGCCTGGAGAATCCCATGGACAGAGGAGCCTGGCGGGTGACAGTCCATGGGGTTGCAAAGAGTCAGACATGGCTGAGTGACTGAGCAAGCATGCACGCACAAGGGATTCCCTTCACCTTCCAAAACACCTTTTACCATTAGAACTTCCATAGACCTTTAAGCTTCCATCTTATTTATAGCATTAGTGCAAGGTTTCTCAGCCTCAGCTATGTTGACATTTTGGATCAGGTTATTCTTTGTTGTGGGGGAACGTGTTGTAGGAAGTTTAGCAACTCTACCCACTAGATGCTAGTAATACTTACCCTAGACGTGACAACCAAAAATATCTCTCGACATTAACAAATATACCCCAAGGGGCAAAATCACCACTGATTGATAACCACTGATGGAGGGAAAGGCATTAAATGTCTTTTCAAAATGCAAATATTAGTAGAAGGTATATAAACCAATTCAGTCAAGACTACAAGGTGAACTTAGGAATCATAACTTATCAGGTACTTGGAAACTTATTTATCCAAGGGGTTATATATTAAAAATCTTAAAGTGAGGCTGAATTAAGGAAATACAGTGATCTTTGATACATAGATTTGATTTAACAATTTCTTTCCTTTTTTTTATTTAAAGTCTTAGAGAACTTAATGTGGCTAGAGGAGAATATCTGGTTCTAGGACAGTTTATTTAGATGGAAATTATTTTTGGCTTACATAATCCTAATGATGACCACTTTTCTTTGAATTTCTGTTCTCAGGTGCTTATGTATTTGAGCATCTGATAAGCATTTTGGTGAGCTAGTTACTCTTGAACTTATCCCCATCACTATTGGTGAAAAGGTGACTTCTCCATTACCCCAGATTTGAGCATCATTTTAAATTTGAGTGTGTTTTCCCTTTTCCCTTGCTATTGTATCTTTTCCTTTTGGTGTCTCATGGTCTTTTGCCATGGAAGGAAAAAGAAGGAGGCAGGATTCAAGGAGAATACACTTGATTGGAGATGAGGGTTGCAGGTTCTGACTCCTGGACCAGTGTACTAAAGTATTAACACCTTGGGTTCTGTGTCTGTATGTTGAGGATCGTGAGAGAATTTCTTCTCTTTGGAAAAGATAAATCTGAGAAGTAGCTTGATTTCACTGATTACATATTTGAAGTTTTTTGAACTAAAAGATGAAGGCTGTTACTTTCTACATAAACGACAAGGAGTCAAGAAGGAATAGCTAGCAATAAGATAATGTGTACAAAGCAAATGCTCGGTGTAAGTTAGTACAAATAAGAAAAGATTATGAACGGAGGCTGTATCATGTAGAATTCTTTAAAAATAGGACAAACTCTTTTCATCTCTGTCTTTTTTTTATTCCCTCTTTGGCTATGGGAATTTTACCAAGTTTTAAAAATCCAGCTTGAGTATCTCCCCCAGGCCATAGGCTTTGGAATCAGTGCATCTGAATCTGAATTAAACTGCACCACTTATCAGCTCAGTTTTTTATCTTTAAGATAGAGATGCAGTTACTTAGGAGTGTGGTTATAGTTCCTATCAGTCGGGGTGTTCCAGAGAAAACAGATCCAACAGAGATTTATTTTAAGAAATTGACTCATACAATTGTAGAGGCTGGCAAGTCTGAAATCTGTAAGGGCAGGCTGGCAAGCTGGAAACTCAGGCAGGAGTTAATGTTGCAGTCTGGAGACAAATTTCTTCTTTAGGAAACCTCAGGTTTTGTTCTTAAGGCTTTCAACTGGTTAGATAAGTTTTGTGACAAATAAAACTAACCATCACACAATTGTCATGTTAATGATAGCTAGTATGTGGTTACTGTGCGAGCTAACTGTTCACATGGATTATCTCATTTAGTTCTGATAAAACCCACAGGAGGGCCTATTATTATAATCTTAGGATAAAATATGCCAGTGTCCCACAGCAACTTGTATAAACATGGGAGCCAGACCATGTGTGAGTCCACCAAAGTCCTGTCCCCTAAATTTCAATTGGAAAAGAGCATGTTTTTCTTTACTCTCTCAAAGCTAAAGGCTGAACTGATGTGCTCATGACCATGGAAGTTCAGTTCAGTTCAGTTGCTCAGTAGTGTCCGACTCTTTGCGACCCCATGAATTGCAGCACGCCAGGCCTCTCTGTCCATCACCAACTCCCGGAGTCTACCCAAACCCATGTCCATCAAGTCGGTGATGCCATCCATCCATCTCATCCTCTGTCGTCCCCTTCTCCTCCTGCCCCCAATCCTACCCAGCCTTAGGGTCTTTTCCAATGAGTCAACTCTTCGCATGAGGTGGCCCAAGTATTGGAGTTTCAGCTTCAACATCAGTCCTTCCAATGAACACCCAGGATTGATCTCTTTTAGGATGGATTGATTGGATCTCCTTGCAGTCCAAGGGACTCTCAAGAGTCTTCTCCAACACCACAGTTCAAAAGCATCAAGTCTGCGGCGCTCAGCTTTCTTCACCGTCCAACTCTCACATCCATACATGACCGCTGGAAAAACCATAGCCTTGACTAGACGGACTTTTGTTGGCAAAGTAATGTCTCTGCTTTTAAATATGCCATGGAAGAGGCATGTTTAAAAGCATGAGGTCAGCATGCTTAGAGAAGATGATGAGGGTCAGAGAAAAGTAACCATGAATGTTTCATTCCTCTTTTCCAACTTGACCTTGTTAACTAATTGCTGCTTTTCTTTCTTTAAGCAACTTTGAGTTGGGTTTCTGTTACTTGTTGTTAGAGTCCAGCCACGAGGCTTCCCTGGTGGCTCAGCAGTAAAGAATCCACCTGCCAATGCAGAAGATGCGAGTTCCATCTTTGGATTGGGAAGATCCCCTGGAGAAGGAAATGGTAACCCACTCCAGTATTCTTGCCTAGGAAATCCCATGGGCAGAGGAGCCTGGACAATGATCCTGTCACATTGCTATCCAAGTGATGGGTAACAAAGAGCCATAAGATCTCAGGAGCTGAAATCACAAGTGTTGAATTCTTACTCACACTCAGTGTCTGTCTTTAGTCAATGCTAAGTTCTGGTCTCTACCATCTTCGCTTGAGAACCTCCGCTTGCCATGACTGGCCTCCATGACAGGGCCAGGAATATGGAATATCATGCACTAGCTGTTAAGGCTTCTGCCAGCTGTGACATAAATCACTTCTCACATTTTAGTGTCCACAGCAGACCACACAGCCCACCAAGAACTGGGAAAGTGTAATCATACCACATGCCTGCAAGGGAAAAGCTAGAAAAAATGGTGACTATCACTAATAAATATTAAATAGTTCATATAACTTGTCACTCACGTAAAACACAGCGGTTTTATTGGTAAAAGATTACTGATTTGAAGAGAATATAAATTCTGATTTCAAAATTATTAATTTTTATATTTTTGCCATGATTTTTGTTTTTTATCTATAAATAAAATACTTTTTTTCTCTGAGGTTATAAAGATTTTTTTCTTAGATTTTCTTCTATGGTTTTGCTTCTCCCCATTTAAGTTTTAAATAAATCTAGAGTTTGTTTTTGCTTGGGGTTTGAATTAGGAATCTGGTTTATATATATATTTATATATATATATAGAAAGAAAATAATCCCAGTACCCTTTTGAAAATTATTCCATTTTCCTCCTCTGATATATAAAGCCATCACTAAAATATATCAAATTCCCACCTTTACTTGGGTGCAAAGGGGATTTTGACTTTTTCTGCAATGTTCTTCTTATTTTGTAGCAAAAAAAAAAAACAAACCCTGGAAACAAAAATAGCGCATGTTACTTTCAAGTTTTGAGGATAGATATGTTTGAGACAGATATGCTAGATTAATCTTTGTAAGCTTTTGTATATTTTTCCCAAATATAAAATGTCATATTCTGCTAAAACTATTATTTTGCTTTTTAAAGTTGAAAATATTAAAGGTAAAATTCTGTTACAAATAACTTTGCTTACCAAATTATGTATTACTTTAAAAAGTAATGCATGTATTGCAATTAAAATACAAACAATGGGTTTCTTCTCAGAGGCTTCTGAGAATCCATTTTAAATCCATTGAGGATGACCCTAGCTAATCCTCCATCTTCTCTTTGTTTGCAGAATATACCTGTGTTAAGGTCTGAAGTCCTATTTTCTTTCATAGGCTATTATGATTTTGAAAAGGGATAACATCATCTTCTTGGCTTCAGGAAGTAAAGACTAAGCTTTGGAAGAAGCCCAAGAATTGAGTCTAGACCTTGGAAATGTTCCCTAAGTGAATATATTAGAGAAACATATTACTTTTTAAATTTTGTTTAATCCATTAGCCAAATTTAATTTCATTTGTAGAACAATGCTGTAGTTCTCTCTCATGCTTTAAACTATTTGGGGCTGGTGAAAGAAGGAATGCTGAAGACAAAAGTGATGTATATTTATGTATTTAATGAATTTCCTACAACTGAATAGCCTTTTTGTGAGTAACATGAGTTGAATTCAGGTATTAGTAATGATTGGTCAAGTCTAGTCCATCTGAAACCCAAGATAGTTCAGACTCATTCTGTACATGACAAGGAATGTTGGCTATATTAATGTGATTTGATTAAATATAAAAATGTGGAGAATGGACACATTCCTCTAGGCAGACTTGTTCATTGTTGCGTGAACTAAGTGAAGGATATCCTGAAGCAAAATAAAATATAGTAATAATCTCACATTTTTGATAGAACAAGGCATGAAAATGTGAGCAGACCAGTGAATTTTGCAATGAACCTTCTTTCCTACCATGATTCAACAGTACTTGGCTGCAGTGTCAAATCAGAAGTTATATCACAGTCTGAAAGTCAGGTTTCACAGACTTCCCTGGTGGTCCAGTGGAACTGAGATCCTGCATGTTGTGGGGCAAGTAAACCCATGTGCCTCAAGTACTGAGCCTGTGAGCCCTTGAGCCCATGCACCACAACGAAGACTCGGTGCAGTCAAAAATTTTTTAAAATAAAAGTCATGTTTCAGCATGACTTTCCCGTCCTTTGGCTTCCTAAAAATGGCATAGGGAAAGAAAATGAACATCATGGCAAAAAAATAGAGAAAAGACACCTTTAGAAGATTTACCAAAGGAAAGAATTTCAGAGTAGAGTTTGAGAAAAAAGAAGTGGCAGGAGAGGAAATTAGAGAATTCAGGTGGAATCACTTCATGCAGGTTCCTATAACCATCTCTGGGTGTTTGATCTTGATTCTGAAGGTGATAGCAAGTCATCAAAGGGCTTTGAATAGGTGAGTGAAAACATTGCAAATGTGGTCTTGCTTCAGTTTGAAAAAATGGATTGGAGAAGAACAAGGTTGAAGGTGGTGATACCTGTTAGGAGACCATCACAGTGACCCTGGGGAGAGAAGATGGTGACCACGGCTAGGGGATGGCATCTGGACTGGAGAGGACTGATGCGATTTGAGATCTGTTTAGGAGATGTTTTCAGTCAGACTTAGCGTTTGACTTACCTGTAGGGGTGCAGGTGAAGGAGGATTCAGGAATGATGCTGTAGTGATGAAATCAAGTGGGTAGGCATGCTGTCTCTGAGAGGGAACGTACATCCGTGGCAATTATTCATGAATTATAAGTGCCAAGTGTTACAGTCCATGGGGTCCCAAAGAGTCAAACACGACTGAGCGACTAAGCACAGCAACGTTGTACAATGTAATTTTGTTTCTCAATTTATAACATTTCCTACAACTTTAATGATGAATTCCATCTTGTTTTGGACTCATGTACTTTACAGTAAACTCATAATTTCTCATTTTAAGTAAAGGCAGTTATCTTAATAATTTAATTCTAACAATAATGACATTTCTGCTGTTGCCATCTAGTGGCCACTATTAGTTATGATCCCTTTATTTTGTGCTCAAGATTTCAGTTCTTGAATGTTACTGCTCTGAGCAAGAAGTAAATATTAGAGATCCAGTGTCTTTGAAAATGCAGTAGAGATCCTTATATTTGAATGAATTATACCATGTAGAGTGTTAGTGATATGAGTGACAGTGAAACTGTTAGTAGCTCAGTCGTGTCTGACTCTTTGCAACCCCATGGACTGTAGCCCGCCATGCTCCTCTGTCTATGGAATTCTCCAGGCAAGAATACTGGAGTGGGTAGCGATTCCTTTCTCCAGGGGATCTTCCTGACCCGGGGATTGAACCCGGGTCTCCTTCATTGGCAGTCGGATTCTTTACCAACTGCACCACCAGAGAAGCCCATAGGAAGATACTGTTAAATTTTTAGTTTAAGTTCTACAGTTTTTCTAGAGTAGGACTTGAAACAACTTATTTTAGCAGCTTTAGGGAGAATTTAGCAAAATATAAAGCAAGAATTTGAATTCTTTCATAGCATGTCAAGTAAGAGGATGTACCTCAATGGCAAGTATGTGGAAAAGGTACAAAGGAATTTTTATAACAGTCAACATGCAGATACCTAATGAACAACTTTAGTGTACCCAGGGTTAACACTATCATACTCTGGGGGACACAAGCAAAGAATAGAACATGGGGGTTTTCCCTGGACATACAACTTTACTGGGGGAAGGTATAGTAAAATACACTGTGTTTGTTTCACTCCTCTCTGAATCTAACTACTACTACTGTTTTCTCTCTCTTTCCAACCAATAATTTAAGGTTCTGAACATCTGGAAGGTACTTCCTGTTCCTACTAAAATTTGTTGGTCGACTACTAATTGTGAACTCCTTGATGTCAAACAATGTGTTCTCTTTTATACTTTATGCCTCACCATGTCAAACAAACGAACAAAAAATTAAAAATAAACAATCCTGGGACTTTCCTGGTGGTCCAGTGGTTAAGACTTCAAGATTCCACTGCAGGGGGCATGGGTCCAATCCCTGGTTGGGGAACTAAAATCCTGCATGTGATGCAGTACAGCAAGCAAAACAAAACAAACCAAACATATATGTATATACACATTAGCCATCCTACTCAACTGGTACAAATCTCTGCTATGTACTATGAGAAATTTAGAAACTGATATGAGCCCAGATCCTTAGGGTTTAGGAATTTATGGTCTATTAAGTGAGAGACTGGGTCATTATTATATTCAGTTCAGTTCAGTTCAGTTGCTCAGTCATGTCCGACTCTTTGCAACCCCATGAATCGCAGCACGCCAGGCCTCCCTGTCCATCACCAATTCCCGGAATCTACCCAAACTCATGTCCATCGAGTCAGTGATGCCATCCAGCCATCTCATCCTCTGTCATCCCCTTCTCCTACCTCTAATCCTTCCCAGCATTAGGGTCTTTTCCAATGAGTCAACTCTTCGCATGAGGTGGCCCAAGTATTGGAGTTTCAGCTTCAACATCAATCCTTCCACTGAAAACCCAGGACTGATCTCCTTTAGGATGGACTGGTTGGATCCCCTTGCAGTCCAAGGGACTCTCAAGAGTCTTCTCCAACACCACAGTTCAAAGCATCAATTCTTCAGCGCTCAGCTTTCTTCACCGTCCAACTCTCACATCCATACATGACCTCTGGAAAAACCACAGCCTTGACTAGACGGACCTTTGTTGGCAAAGTAATGTCTCTGCTTTTTAATATGCTATCTAGGTTGGTCATAACTTTCCTTCCAAGGAGTAAGTGTCTTTTAATTTTATGGCTGCAATCACCATCTTCAGTGATTTTGGAGCCCCCCAAAATAAAGTCTGACACTGTTTCCACTGTTTCCCCATCTATTTGCCATGAAGTGATGGGACCGGATGCCATGATCTTAGTTTTCTGAATGTTGAGCTTTAAGCCAGCTTTTTCCCTCTCCTCTTTCACTTTCATCAAGAGGCTCTTTAGTTCTTCTTCACTTTCTGCCATAAGGGTGGTATCATCTGCATATCTGAGGTCATTGATATTTCTCCCGGCAATCTTGATTCCAGCTTGTGTTTAGAATCACGTTATTCAAACAATTATATAATAGAGGGGTGTTAGTAGCTCCAAGTAGGAAACCGATCAGCTTGAAGTATCCATGCTGGAGTTTGATGCTGTGGGATAGAAAACTAGCATCCATATTTTGTCCAAAGTGTTCAGTGCTATGGAAACCTATAGATTCTGAAGGCAGAGAAATAGTGTGCTGGGTACTTTTCATGGTGCATGATATAAAATCACACACTTTTTTTGTATATCTGTTCCTAAGAAGACAGTACATACCAAAGTGTAGCAACTTTTATACTAAATGGCAACTTTGGGGGCATATTTTTGTCTCAACCTCTACCCTCCCCAACCCCCTACCAAACAGTAGGAAGCATGTCCTGTTCATCCTAGTATCTCTCAGGCTCTAACTGGAATTTGGATGTGATTTGTAGAAAGAGAGTCTCAATGTCTGTTTACTGAATATGTCAGCATGTTTCTAAAAATATGTTATTTCCTACAATTTTAATGATGAATTAATTATCAATAATTAATCATTATAATAAATTAATGATAAATTTCCTCTTGTACAGTATACGGTGCAACTCTGAGTGACTCTGTAAACTTAGGTCATCTTGAGACAGACTGGGACCTGGGAATTTGTACTGCAGTGCTTGCACCTGGACACCCCGCTCCTCAAGCAACAAAAGACAAAGAAACTCAACGGGACTAAAGTTAACTGCGTATGTGGGGCACTTGGGACAAATTCTGGACAGAAGATACAAAGAGACCAAAGCCTTTGATCAATTTCTATTGATTAAGGAGGCCAAGTACCCTAGTCAGTAACGAGCTCATTCCTCTGGTTTTCTGTTCTGTCTCTTGTAAAGTGAGGCAGTTCTGCCATCATTCTGAAGAGCCAGTTCCTTCTTAGAATGTTCCTCTCACCTGTGCCCCCTTGTTGCTTTCACAGTGAGGCAATCTCTTTTCTCCAGCCCCCACCCCAAATATTTCTCCATTCTCCTGTCAATTCCCCTATTTTCCTAAATGTTATCCTATATTAGACTCCCAGCTTCCAGTTTATTGGATTATTTTAAAAGCCGTAAACTAACTCTTTAAGTGGGTTTTTCCATTTAGTAAATTAACTTGTAGAAAGATCCATATGAGTACATATAAACTGCTTTATTTCTGTTTCATAATTGTAATATATTCCAAAGTATGATGTATAGTAATTTCTTTAGTCAAAGTCTTATTCAAAACTTCTAGGTTGTTTATTGTCTTTGTTGTTTTAAATAGTGCTCAGTAAATATTCATGCATATTTGTTAGTTTTGAATTGCTAAATCAGGACACACATTTTTACTTTTGAAATGCGTTGCTAAATCATGCTGCACTATTTAAGAGGCATTCATTTTGTCCTGTGAATTGTCTCTGTATATTTTAAATTGGATTTAGTCTATTGTTTCTTGTATTCATGGCTTTTCTTCTAAAGAAAAAAGCAAAGTAAAGCAATTTACAACCCTGAGACATAGATTATAGAAATGAAGTTACTAAAATATAGCCTGTTATTTTTCTGTAGTCACTTTATTAGAAGGCTGCAGGGCCTCTTAATTAATTTAAAAGCTTAATATGTATGTTTAAACACAGCTAATTAAAAATCCCCTTGCAAATGAACCAGTGATTAGTATCTGTGAACAGTATCCTATTTATCTTAAATATATACTTATAGGCTGGTTCGCATAAGCCTGAAAGGAATATGTAATCAAACAGTAAACAGGAGCAAAACATAGTATACTGAGATAATATTTTGAAAATCCAGTGGTGTTATCACAAAACAGAATTCTTGTTTTGACACAGAAGAGTTTAGTTATGTAGTCTAACATCCCTATGAAAGAAAGGACTTTATAGCAGTGTGAAAAAGTTTCAAGTACTCTTGAGATGTTCATGCTATATTTGAATTGTTTTGCTAAATATGCAGTTTTAGCATTGGAGAAATTTTCTGAAAAAGCAGTTTATAGCACACCAGTGCCTGACTCAGCAACTCTTTACACTCCTGAAGCCAGGGCTAGCTTCATGGGCATGTGACATGTAAAGTCATACAGGGCCCTATGTTTGGAGGTCCTCACTCTTGGTTTAATGATCTGCTTTCAATATCTTAAAATTTTAAATTATTTTTGAGCAAAGGGCTCCACATTTTTATTTTGCAGTAGACCCTACAAATGTTACAGCCAGTCCTACCCTTAGTATACTTTTCAGGATGAAACTGTTTATTAGCATGTATCCTTGAGTCAGTGTTAATCCTAATTACAGAGAAAAACTTTAGAATGAGATCTGTATGAATATATCTATTCTATTGGAAACCAGGGGCCAGTGAATGCTGATTGCAGTTGAAATCCTTATCCCTGAAAGGGCTATGAAACTAACCCCTGCTGCCCTAATCCTATCTGTCTCCCTTTCCTGGTCACTGAGAAGCATCAGGCATTGGAAACTTCTTGATGAGATTTCCTACTATTCCAGGAGTTTCAAATCTATGCAGTTCACTGTTTCCAAGTGCCAGATTACAATTTTTTTTTTTTCTTAAAGCTTTAGTTTATATTGGAGTATAGGTGATTAACAGCGTTGCATTAGTTTCAGATTACTTTTTGAAGACCCTTACTCAACCAGGAACAGACATCAGTAAGGAGCTTTGTGATGTTATCTTTGTAGTAGTGGAGATGATGCCTCCTTCATGAGGTACTTTTATGCCCCTGGAAGGCAGGAAAATCACAGGGGAGGATTCCCATGCCCACCAGTTCTTGTTCCATCCCTTGCTGACTTGTTCATTCTCACCAATGCCTGCTCTTTTTCTTAATTTGCTTTTCTTTCCCCTATCTTTACCCACTCCAGTATTCTTGGGCTTCCCTGGTGGCTCAGCTGGTAAAGAATCTGCCTGCAATGTGGGAGACCTGGGTTCAATCCCTGAGTTGGGAAGATCCGCTGGAGAAGGGAACGGCTACCCACTCCAGTATTCTGGCCTGGAGAATTCCATGGACATTATAGTCCATGGGGTTGCAGTGAGTCGGACACGACTGAGCTACTTTCACATTCACTTCCCTATCTTTTGGAAGCCTCAGAGTTACTACATACTGAGTGAGTCTTTTGACTCTGTATTCTTAAGGTGATTCAAGGATCATTTGTCAGTTAGAGTCTGACATCACAGTTAGCTTGTTGTTGTTTAGTTACTAAGTCATGTCTGAGTCTTTTGCGATCCCAGGGACTGTAACCCCCTGGCTCCTCCATCTGTGGGATTTTTCAGGCAAGAAAATTAGAGTGGGTTTCCATTTCCTTCTCCAAAAGTTAGTGTCTTAGTTGCTCAGTTGTATCCAACTCTTTGCTACTCCATAGACTATAGCCCACCAGGCTCCTCTGTTCCTGGAATTCTCCAGGCAAGAATACTAGAGTGGATTCCCACTCCCTTTTCCAGGGGATCGTCCCAACTCAGGGATCGAACCCCGGTCTCCTGTATCACAGGCAGATTTTTTACCATCTGACCCACATGAAAGTGAAAGTGAAAGTTGCTCAGTAGTGTCCAACTCTGCAATTGGTCAGACTCAGAGAATTGGTACTGTTGGGTCTCAACTTTCAGATTTCCTGAATTTTTTTTTGACTTCTTTGGCCATGAAAAATACCAGAAAGGGTACAAAAATATTTGCAGTTGAAGGAAGGAATCAGAGGTATGGGGACATAAAACACACGTTACCAAGTAAAAGGTACAGAATAAGATGGACCAAAAGTATTTTAATTTACACGGTGGAGAATTGAATGTAAGAGGGAGGGAGTGTGGTCCTGAAACATAAAGCAAGGGTTGGTGGTTGGTGCTGAGGACCCAGCCATGGGCTAAACACCTGCATAGGTAGACACAGAGAGGAAATGAGTAACATGATCGATCTGCTAGTCTGCTGGTTGCTTTGGTTTCAGTAAATTTAAACATGGTTTCCACCCTTTTTGCTGTGTATTATCATAGAACTTGTAGGAAGGGTGTGGAATCATGGAGAAGGGTAAAGATAGGTTTTATTTGTGAATATACAGAAGAAAGATTGAAGGCAAAAGGAGAATAGGGCAGCAGAGGGTGAGATGGTTGGGTAGCATCACCAACTCAACGGACTGAACTTTGACAAATTGTGGGAGATAGTGAGGGACAGGGAGGCCTGGCATGCTGCAGCCCATGGTGTCACGAAGAATTGGACACGACTCAGCCACTGAACAACAAACAACAACATACAGAAGACTGTGGGTATGACCCTGAGTTGGGATGATCCCTTGAAATAGGAAATGGCAACCTGCTCTAGTAGTCTTGCCTGGAAAATCCCTTGGTCAGAGGAGCCTGACGGGCCGCAGTCCAGGGGGTTGCAAAGAGTCAGGCATGACTGAGTGACTGAGCACACAGCACACACACATATGGGTATGACAGTCTGGGTTATCAACTAAGAAACTTGTGTTTCTGTTGATGACCCAGTTGGGAGAGGTAAGACGTAATGGGTCCTCCTGAGAGCTCTGAGGGTGAAGGCAGGTCACCCACTTCACTGGAATCAGGAGCGTCTTGGACAGGACTGTTCTCCCTGTGGATCCCAGTGAAGATGTCTTGGAAGATTGCTTCCTTGTGTGGACTGAGTGCAGGGGGCTGTGGGAGCACCTTCTTTCAGGTGGAGCTGTGGTCTGGGTGGCTTTGGGAGAAGAAGGCCAGCCTGCCCCAGACATACAACACTGTGGACGTTGAGTATGAGATAAGGCTTGCCGCCTCTGCCATGTGGCTGCTGAGCCATGTGGGGTGACCGTGCCCACAAAAATTGGAAAGTAATCACCTTTGACTAAAATATTATTACCTGAAGAGCTTCCTAAATATCAAATTCTATAATAAAAAATTTTTTTTGGCATTTCACCATACTTCTGAATACCTGGCTGCCTTTAACTTTTATATTCCTATTATACTTTTTCTTAGATCCCTTTTTTATCATTATAGAGCATCTCTTTAACTTTTTTTCCCCGTGAAGTAGGGGAAATAAACTCTCTGAATTTCATGTCAAAAATAGCCTTATTTTTTCCCCCACACATTTGATTTGTATCCTCTCTCGTTCATAGAATTCTAAGTTTGTATCCCTTACTCACCTTAGTTGACCATCTTAAAGGTACTGCCCTTTTGTTTTTCAACATTTGAGTTTTACTGATAAGAAGTTGATATCACTGAGGTTTTTATTTTATAGGCAGCATTTTACCCTACTGCCATTTTTTATTGTTTTACTTTCATCTGTGAACTCATAACATTTCATCAGGGTGTTTTTAGTTAGGGGTCTTTTCATTAATTCCGAGCTCCTTCAGTCTGTTGCTTTGGGTATATTTCTTCAGCTTACAGAATTTTTATTATACTTTTCTACATTTTCTTATCTGCGTTGTCAGCATATTCTTCTGAAATGTTTCTTTAAAGAATGGTGGGCCTTCCATATCTCAGTTTGATTCTCTTAATTTATATTTTCCCATTTTTATATTTTTATTTCATTTGTCATTAGATTTATTCAACTTTATTTTTTAAATTTATATAGGTCAGTAGCATTGACTTGAATTTATTTAGTCCTTCCATTTATATTTTGATTTAGGAATACTACTTTAATCCTCATTGACACTATTTTCCTTAGATTTCTTATTTTTCACAGCCACAAGGTCCTGTTTTATAAATGCAGTACTCTTTCTAGTGGTTTCCTGAAATAGCTCTCTTCTTGTCTCAGCTATCTTACTTATATGCTTGCACAATTCTTCCTAAAATTTCTGCTGATTTCTGATTGTCAGTTCATATATATGAATGAAAGATAAGATCGGTTATTATAGGTAGCTAGTATGGGTTTCTCTGTACTTGAGTAGATTCCTCCTCTCAACCTCTGCCTTGAGTGAGTGGGTCCCGTGAATGGACTTAGAGAGCTTAGCAGTCAGATGTCTTTGTTCAGTATGCAGGTGGAAAGCCAATATCCCCAAGAAAGGAGGGCCCTTGCCTCGGGGTAAAATGCTTTCCCAAAGTTAGCTCACCAGCCTCTGTCCTCACCTTCCATGAGAGGTGAAGTCCAGGGTTACTTCAGGTTCTACTCTGCTGCTTCTTGTAGTCGACTGCTGTTACTGGGGACTTTCTTAGATGGCACTGGAAAAGAGTTCTCTCATCTCACTCTGCGTGTTAAAGCCCCAGCTGCGAACAGCATCCCTTAGAAGAGGGAGATGAGTCCCAACAAGCCTAGCTCATCAGAATGTACTTCTCTACTGAATTATTGGTTTGGCCAAAATGTTCACTCAGGTTTTTCCATAACATCTTATGTATGTTTTCGATAACATCTTGGCCGGCCCAGTCCACCTATGGCTTATCTTTGGCTTGTGTTTGGTGCTTTAGCTTGAATGTTCTCCCTGGCTCTCTTGGGAAGAAGAGAACTTCCTTCTAGTGTCTTGGGCTGTAGTGTCTCGGGCTGTAGTGTCTCACCTGTTCTAATGTAACCACTCGTCTTACCCCATCTACTTAGTTCTTCATGCTCTAGAGTTTCTCAAAATTTCCAATCCATCAATAGAACTCTCTTATTTTCCTGTGCTATTGTGCACATAACATCATTTCTCTTATTTTAGTATAACTTTGGGGAATGAGGGAAGGGCTAATCATTGTGTAAACTTGTAAGGTCATCCACTGTATTATACAGGAAACCAACTTGTGTTTAACGTGTTAGATGTTATAGGACCACACGGCTTTCGATAGTGTTTGTGGTCCAGATTCAGTGTAGAGGGGAAATGTTTTTGGTCAGATAAAAATATATAAGCATACATAGCATGTTTCTTGTGTAAAACAATCTTGACAACAGCTGGAAAGATTATTCATTGCTATAGCAGAAAATAGATTTTATTGAGTGATTGTAAATCTTTCTAAATCACCATGTTGCTTATCAGCTACAGTGAGTCTAGTCAAACTCAGTGAGGGTTTGTTGAAATGATTGCTATTTATTATTCATTAAGGAATTTAGTCTTATGCACGTGATGTCTGTTTTTTATCAAAACGTATATAACTACAGAACCTACATAGAGTGTATTTATTTCAGCACATACCTTCTATGAATGGCAGTATTAGGTATCTGTAAGATAGAAATTTATTACCAGAAATTGCTAATGATGTCAATATACTCTTTTACTTTTCATAAACCATAGATAATATTGATGTCAGTATGCTACTAAATTAATTTATATACAAATTCCTGTCTAGGAACTTTCCTGGTGGTCCAGTGATTAGGAATTCTCCTTCCAATGCAGGGGGTGTGGGTTTGATCCCTGATCAGGGAACTAAGATCTCACATGCCACCCAGCATGGCCAAAAAAAAAAATAAAAGAGAACTGTCTATGCTAATGCCATGACTTTAATATTGGTTTAGAATTAAATGCCTTATCAGTTGACTTAATTTTTTGTACATTGACTTGGTGTTCTGCATATTAGCTATAATTTTCCTTTGAAAATGAGCATATTACATTTGTATGTTCATTTAATGTTTTATACTTTTGGATTTTAATAATAAATAGTATTTCTGAAAGAGATGGGAATACCAGACCACCTGACCTGCCTCTTGAGAAACCTGTATGCAGGTCAGGAAGCAACAGTCAGAACTGGACCTGGAACAACAGACTGGTTCCAAATAGGAAAAGGAGTACGTAAAGACTGTATATTGTCACCCTGCTTATTTAACTTATAGGCAGAGTACATCATGAGAAACACTGGGCTGAATGAAGCACAAGCTGGAATCAAGATTGCTGGGAGAAATATCAATAACCTCAGATATGCAGATGACACCACCTTTATGGCAGAAAGTGAAGAACTAAAGAGCCTCTTGATGAAAGTGAAAGAGCAGAGTGAAAAAGTTGGCTTAAAGCTCAACATTCAGAAAACTAAGATCATGGCATCTGGTCCCATGACTTCATGGCAAATAGATGGGGAAACAGTGGCTGACTTTATTTTGGGGGGCTCCAAAATCACTGCAGATGGTGACTGCAGCCATGAAATTAAAAGACGCTTACTCCTTAAAAGGAAAGTTATGACCAACCTAGACAGCATATTGAAAAGCAGAGACATCACTTTGTCAACAAAGGTCCGTCTAGTGAAGGCTATGGTTTTTCCGATGGTCATGTATGGATGTGAGAGTTGGACGGTGAAGAAAGCTGAGCACCGCAGAATTGATGCTTTTGAAGTGTGGTATTGGAGAAGACTCTTGAGAGTCCCTTGGACTGCAGGGAGATCCAACCAGTCCATCCTAAAGGGGATCAGTCCTGGGTGTTCATTGAAAGGACTGATGTTGAAGCTGAAACTCCAATACTTTGGCCACGTAATGCGGAGAGTTGACTCATTTGAAAAGACCCTGATGCTGGGAAAGATTGAGGGCAGGAGGAGAAGGGGACGACCGAGGATGAGATGGTTGGATGGCATCACTGACTCAATGGACATGGGTTTGGGTGGACTTCAGGAGTTGGTGATGGACAAGGAGGCCTGGTGTGCTGTGGTTCATGGGGTCGCAAAGAGTTGGACATGACTGAGCGACTGAACTGAATAAATAGAATGGTGGTTTTCTTCTAGCTGAAACATATTTTTTTGCTGATGAAATATTTCTAATAAAGAGGAAAAATTACTTAAAAGTTGTAGGTTTAAGAAAAATTTAAAATAGACCTATTCCTTCCACTCTGCTTCATCAGATTACATTGCCTACCATCCCAGTTGTTACTTTTACAGACTCCTGGGTGGCTCCCCTATATTCTCCAGTAGTGTTAACTCTCTAGACCTCTGAGTGATTTCCCTATATTTCTCAATAGCTTTAATTCCTAAATATTGTCATTATTCTTTCTAATGGTACATTAGAAATAATGACTATATAGATTCATTCTTGCAATTTTCATATACATGTGGATGACCTTTCCATCACACCTTTCCATTAGCCTCTTTGTTGAACTCCTCTCACCCAGGGATTTATTTCTTATTATCTTAGCCACTCCTGGTGTTGTTACTAATGACTGTGGTTCTCTGGAGTCTCACTTTCAAGCATCCTTCTCTCCTACCATCTTCTCCTCTCCTTCTAGCTCACTGCCTCTAACATCCCAACTCCAACTTTTCTTTAACTTCCCCTGGATGTCCAACTCATTGATCCTACCATATTTTCATCTTCCCTTACCTTTTTGATGTCCTCACTAAGCTGAAATTCTGGGGCCAGTGGCCAGTCATTATAATTGCTCCTTCCAACTACTCTCAAATGTTGATACCTTGCCTCTCTCTCAGCTCCTCTTACTCAATTCACTAAACCATAAACCTCCCTAAATACAAATTTTTGCCTCTTTTGTGCCTCTACCTGTGCAGCTGAACATGACTGTGAGAAAAACATGCTGCCACAGAAAATTGTCTTATTTTAAATTTGCAACAACAAATCTCAAGTGGCCAGATAATCCTACAGTCCTGAGTCACTGTTTTTTATTTGTTTCCCTTTTCTCAAAAAACTCCCAGTGTTCATCTCCCATCCTCTATTTCTACTGTTAACCTTGTTTCCTGCCTTACTGGGATGATCCAGACAATTATTAGAGGAAGCCCACAGACCCAAACCAACAAGTGCAGGGCAAGGATGCGTTTCTGTTTTGTTCACTAACCATCTGCAACACACAGTGCCTAGTTTCTAGTGCATGCTAAATCTCTTCAGTCGTGTCCGACTCTTTGTGACCCCATGGACTGTAGCCTCCTATAGGCTCCTCTGTCCATGGAATTCTCCAGGGAAGAATACTGGAGTGGGTTGCCATGCCCTCCTCCAGGGAATCTTCTTGACCCAAGGACTGAACCCACGTCTCTTATGTCTCCTGCATTGGCAGGTGGGTTCTTTACACTGAGCCACCAGGGAAGCCCAGTGAGTGCTCAATAAATATCTATTGTGCAAATAAAGAGAATTATTGTCATTCTAAAGGAAGCATTGAAAAATATTAATTGAAGAATTGCTGTGAGCACTATCTCTTCTGTTTGGCTAGTTGACAGCTCCTTTCCCACACCCATGTTGGAATTCTTGGTCTTCCACCACTGAACCATCACTGACATCAGCTCATCACCATTCATTCAAACTCAACACCTGAGTGACTCGTTCTTCAGGTTGATTTGACCCTCTCCTCCCCAGGTCAGATCTGCTGTAGGAACTGATGTGTAAAGTCAGGCCATTGCTTTGCACCCTCACTTAAAATACCATATAGTTCAGTAGTCTCCGAACAGTTTAAGCACATCTTTTAACAGGGCAAATCAATTTCATCTTCTTAATGAAAATCATCATTGGCTTTGCACTCCATTTAAAGTAATATTCAGTCTACATGTCTTAACTGACAAAACTGTGCAAGTTCTGTCATCTGCGTACCTCCTCAACTAGCATACTATTCCATCCTTGCTGATATTTGACAGCTCTTTTTTAAATTAACATATTAAAGTATGAAAAGTGAAAATGAAGTCGCTCAGTCGCGTCTAGCTCTTTGTGACCCCATGGACTGTAGCCTATCAGGCTCCTCCGTCCATGGGATTTTCCAGGCAAGAGTGCTGGAGTCGGTTGCCATTTCCTTCTCCAGGGGATCTTCCTGACTCAGGGATTGAAACCAGGTCTCCAGCATTGTAGGCAAATGCTTTTACCATCTGAGCCACCAGGGTGTACTCTAATACAGCATATTAGAATATAGCTGCTTTTCAATGTTGTGTTAGTTTCTACTGTACAGCAGAGTGAATCAGCTTTATGTATATATAAAGTGTTAGTTGCTAAGTCGTGTCTGACTCTTTGCAATCCCATGGACTGTAGCCCGCCAAGCTCCTCTGTCCATAAAATTTTCCAGGCGAAGATACTGGAGTGGGTTGCCATTCCCTTCTCCAGGTAATCCTCCCAACCCAGGGATCGAACCCAGGTCTTCCACATTGCAGGCAGATTCTTTATTATCTGAGCCTACTTTATGTGTATATAGACATATATGTGTGTGTGTGTGTATACATATATATCCCCCTTTTTTTGGATTTCCCTCCCATCTAGGTCACCACAGAGTTGACAGATCTTTAGAATGCACCAATTCCCACAATGCCCAGGCCTCTTTGCATTTATCCTTCTCTTTGCCTGAAATACTAACTTTTTGAATGTCTGGTTCTAGTTTTACCCTCAAGTCTCAGATCAATTAGCATTTCCTCAGAGAGGCTTTATTGATCACTCCCTGTAATATACTTCATCCCCATTTCTCTGATGTATTTTCAGCTTTCTTCCCCATAGAACTTTCCAGAATCTATATTTTACTTAAGAAAGTGATAGTGTTAGTTGCTCAGTCGTGTCTGACTCTGTGACCCCATGGACTATAGCCTGCCAGGCTCCTCTGTCCATGGAATTCTCCAGGCAAGAATACTGGAGTGGGTAGCCATTCCCTTCTCCAGGGCATCTTCCTGACCCAGGGATCGAACCTGGCTCTCCTGCATTGCAGGTAGGTTCTTTTGCCATCTGAACCATCAGGGAAGCCCATATTTTACTTATTGGTTTTGTTATTTGTTTATTGACTAACTCTTCCAAAGAATAAGCTCCCTAATTCCTTGACCATGCCAGTCTTGTTTATTTTGAAAAAAGAGTCTACCTTAAATATGTAATATGGGAGTGAAGGATATATCAAGGGAACTTTTGCTGTCTGTAGAATCTAGAGCATATTATCATAAGAGATGAAACTGCCAATTGGGGACCAGTTTTAGGTAGCTTTGAATGCTATGAAAGGGAAGGATGTGGAGTTTGTTTGTTTGGGGGGCAGATATTTTTGCAGGTAATAATGCAGCTAAAGAAGGTTTTTTATAAAGTTACTGACTTAATTTATTCATTTATTCATTCTTTCTCTTAGCACATGTGCAAGGAACTGTTCTTTGATCTTTGGAAACATAGATGTCTAAGACATGTTTTCTGACCTAAAGAACCCTGCAGAAAGCTGAACTGGTAAACACATGATTTAATACAGTGGCGTGAGTGTTGTGCAGAATTATATTCATAATATTATTCAAACACTGACTATGCTTAACTAACTCTGGGCCTGATCAGAGTCTTTTTTTTTTTTTTTCAGAGCCACTAAAAAAAAAAATTCCATGTGGTTCCTATTATAGATGGTTACTTCTTTAAAGCTGTATTTAGTCAGCATCAGTGATATCATTTGACCACAACTCCTTCTTCTTTTAATAAATACTAATTGAAACATTCATATGATTATTAACAAGGCTATAATTTTCTTTATGTTCTTATCACTCTAGCCACAGTCAGATAGCTCCAGTTGGACACCTGGTCACTATGTCTGCTCTATGTCTTGTGGAAATATTTATACTTAGGACTCGCAAACTCAAATTTTGCTGCTGTCTGTTGATCTAAAATGTATGAGATAAGTAGGTTGGCTATGTATGTATGGTTGTGCAACACCAAAGTCCTGCATGACCAAGAATCAGGTTTCCCAGGATGTAGAGAAAGCCATCTGAGCATGATAAAGCATATGGTGGAGATAAGAGATGGACAGAAACATGTGCCTGCCTTTACTTGTTCCTGAAAACTAGCATCATCTTTATACTTCTTGTAGATTGATTATCCATGCCACTCTGAATCCATGAGCCAATAAATACAGGTTTTTGTCCAAACTGGAGATTTGACTGAACCATAATTTTTTTGGAATATGATTTTTTTCACTTTAATTGTGATGTAGTTGACATACAGCACTTTATAAGTTTAAGGAGTATGGTGTAATGCCTTGACATACAGGATTGCAAAATGACTACCACAGTAAGTTTAGTTAGCATCCATCATCTCATATAGTTGCAGAAAAATAGAGAATCTTTTAAAAAATCCCTAGAAAAAGTTAGATTTGAAAAGAATAAGAAATATGGTTGAATTCTTAAAAGGAACCATGGGGAAAAATGGAAAGTAATCCCAATATATAGATACAGTAAAATTATCTTCAAGTTTAAAAACAAAACAAAAGACATTTCTATGCAAAGCAAAACATAACTTGTCAGCACTAAAGAAAGGTATTCCTTATTGTTGCTGAGAATAATCCCAGAATGGATGGTTGGATATGAATGAAGAGATAAGAGCAATAAAAATGGTAAATATATAGGTACATATAAATGTATGCTAATGGTATAAAATAAAAATTAAAAATACCTATGGGGTCATATATATGTATATATTTCATATATACTGCATATTATATATAGTTATAATATATAACAATAAACATATAAACCAGGGGTGATAAGTAGTGTCAGAGTATTCTAACTTCTTGCAAAAGCTGAGACAAGGGAAAAATGTCAGTTAATACTTAATGTAGCTAAGTCAAGTATTAATTTTATAATCTCTAGGTAACCACTAAAAGAATCTTAAACATGTGTATAACTTTCAGACTAACAGAGGGAAAAGTAGGAAAATTTTCAATCAACCCAAAGAAAATAAGAGGAAAAATGAACATAATCTTGACAGAATAACTAGAAAGGTGATAGAAATAAGATAGGATGATTTTTTTCACAATTATTGTATAGCTGTAGTCTTTAAGACATTGCAGTGATGGCATAAGATTGACAAATCGATTAATGAAATAAAATGTACTTCTAGAAATAGGCCCGTATTTATATGGCTCCTTTGATTTATGACTCTTTTAGGATCGAATCAGAGTAAGGCCTTACTAAGTAAGGAATGTCCAGTGAATCCATACCCAATTTGAAAATATCCTTGCCGTGGAGACAAACATCCTTTCCTTAGATCATCAGCTTCTAAAGGAGGTGCCAGGTGTATCTGTTATGCTGAGCATCCTGTCTTAGTTACACATTATTTATAAATGATAAAAGGCTAAGTAATTCTTACTCAACTGAGGGACGTCCTCCTTCTTATGGTGGCTTCTACATACATCTGCTACTTCTACCATAGATTGGTTTAATTATTTTCTTTGAGTCAGGAAGTGCTTAATTATTTCTGCTGAGTATCACCTGTATTGTATTCCTGCGGAGATATTTTCAAGACTGTGGAAGGTCCTACTTAACATCATAATAGTTTCATTGATAGACTACTATATTGAATAATATAAATTCCTTAACCAAAAGTAGATCCATATCGTATGCTAATTTTTCTCACTGGAGACCTTGATGTTGGCATGGAAATTTAACTACAAGCTTGTATGTTTATGTGAAAACTTTTCAAAGTAGATACTAAATATTCAAAAATTAAATTAAGTATGAAATCTACTGTAGTATCTCTAATACAGAGATGTCTTCTAGGAGGGATTAATAAGTATTAGATAAAATACTCCATCACTTGTCATCTGCTAGTTAGGTTTATTATTTGTCTATATTATTGAGAGCAGAGAGAATTTAGTGTCTAAAATTCAGCTCTAGAGTTTAGAGTAATTATTTTTTAATTGTGGTATTTTCATTATTCTTAATCTTCATTACAAAACCACTCTCTCTGTTTTTTTTTTTTAACTTTCCATACCTGTATTATGTTCTATAATATACAAGGTAATTAGTTGCCTTTTATTTTGTATTACAAATGAGTATTATGAATCTAATTTTATATTCAATTATATTTAAGAAGGGCCAAAGAACCTTTTGAAATAGGGATGAAAATTTCTTAGGTCTGTATGGTTGTGTTTGGATGTGTGGCTAAGATTGTTTGCATTCAGGGGCAGGTGACCTGAAATAAGTAGAGAATTAACACATACCTTAGTGAAAGTGCATATATCCTAGTTGGGTTGTACATCTATTATGAAGTCCTTTAATGTATTGTTGCTGCATGGACAGAGGAGCCTGGCGGGCTACAGTCTCTCTGTCCATGGGATTTCCCAGGCAAGAATACTGGAGTGGTTGCCATTTCCTCCTCCAGGGGATCTTCCCCACCCAAGGATCGAACATGAGTCTATTGCGTTGGCAGACAGATTCTTTACTGCTGAGCCACCAGAGAAACCGCTGTTAATGTATAATGAATAATTAAATCTGTGTAAAATATTTGACATCTGTGCATATCAGACAGGAAATAACTGATACTTTTAAGCATTTATTTTCACATTCTTCCTTTCCTGTTGAGCTCAGCCTTCCAGGGAAATCTAAGTTCTTTTGTGAATGAGAATGTTTAGGGAAGGCCTGGGCATGGTACTGAGGTAGAGGAAGGTTGACTAACCAGAGGACAGTCTGAGTTCTGTGAGCAGAAGAGTCCAACTGGAAAATGTCAAATAGATATCTGTTTCACTTGTACATGGAAACTTAGTGCTGCATTGGAACCTATTTCTTGCCAAAGGCAAAACCGTAACAGAGTTTAGAGGTGTAATGAAGCGGAAAAAAAAAATTTCCTCCATTCTACTTCTGTTTGGAAAAATAGAATGAGAAACAAGGCAAGGGTTCTGGTGGGGGTAGAAACCACTTGGGATTCTATCAGTTGGGAATCCTGACATCAATTTAAAATAAGGATGTTTCATAAGGTATTTTGGAGACAGCTGATTTTCAAGTATTCTCTTATTCATTTGTTGATAATTCAATGCCCATTAACTACCTATTTATGAAAAATGGGTGGTGGTGGAGAGGGTGAGTGTCTGGAAGATTGTGATCTCATGCTAATTTTTAGTAAGACCTAATTAAAAAGAGAAAATTGAAACATATGCAGATTTAGAATAAATTAATTCAGTCATCGGATCTTAGTGCCAGTTTTGAACTAAAATATCCTACAGATGGTAATGTGCCAGATGCCAATTAATATTTAAGATAATTATGGGTGTTGAGTAAAAAATACACTTGATTGACATCGTCTCCATTATTAGGCTTTGCGTGTGGCGCTAGCGGTAAAGAATCCACCTGCCAGTGCAGGAGACATAAGAAATGCAGATTTGATCCCTGGGTCAGAAGATCCCCTGAAGGGGGAAATGGCAACCCGCTCCAGTATTCTTGCCTGGAAAATTCCATGGACAGAGGAATCTTGCAGGTTATAGTCCATGGAGTTGCAAAGAATCGGACATGACTGAGCATGCTTGCATACACATTTCCATTATTACTAGAGTGTAATATCCTTTATGTTTATTGATTTAACAAAAAGACTATGTAATGAGAAAGTCCTGAGATTTTGGAAATGGTTTTAATTTTGTTTCCTGCTAACTTTCTACTGAGGCTAGGACTTCTTTCCCAGGAAATAAAGTAAGAAGTAACTAATTCCCAAGTAAGTAAGTAAGTAAATAAGTAATGTTTTAGGCATAATGCCATGCTCTGTGTTTGCTGTGGGACCTGGAGCAAAAAGATTCTTAACCTAGAATCATTGAAACCTTAGAATGTCAGCCCTTAGGTGGGTAAACATCCAGAAACATTATGTAAAATTTGATGTTTGTGTGTATACACGTGCTTTTGGTTTTTTAACCAAGAGATTCCATAGTTTTCATCAAATGAAATTAATCTATTATTAAAATTATTTCTCATGGGTCATGATTACTTGTTGCCTTAACTGTTCACTTATTTAATAATAAATGACTGTGTGAGCTACCAGCTTACTCATGGTTTGGCTTTTATCTGGTGGACATTCAAACTAAAATGCATTTTGAGACGGTCATTACTGCTATTAATTGACAGCATTCATTCTCCAGTTTATTAATTATGACCATGTTCTATGTAGTACAAGTTTCTATAGTACAAATCCTAACTTCCATGTATTTACATGATATATAATACAAATTTATGCTCAGTAATTACTTAATGATTTATGTTCTCTAGATTGTTTTTCAACATTTTAAAAATAACATTATCTTCCTATATATTTATATTTTAAAAATGATATATTTTAATAGGTAACAGAATTATAATTAGCAAAAAAGGAAGCATATCAATTCAGAGGCTGTCTCAATATAGTATATTCATGATTAAAGACTGCAGTTTATAATAAACTATATTAAGAGAACATTCATCAATTTTAATAATCAGAAAAAATATGTCCAATAAAATGATGCAATGTGCATATTGTATCAAAGCATATGCTATAAAAACATATGATAAAATGGCAATAGCAGTAGTAATAATAAATGTATACATATATAAAATAATATATACATACATAAAAATAATAGTAAACTTGAAAATATTAGCTAACACCACTTTTGGACATATCATTAAGGGGGTTTTGGTTAGGAAAATAGAAGCCAGTCTGTATCTGGGTCATATAGGTTTTAATACAGATGAATGGGTAAAGAAGGTGTGGCACATATATACATGGAATATTACTCAGTCATCAGAAGGAACGAAATTCAGTCAGTTGTCATTTTGTGAATGAACCTAGAGCCTGTCATAGAGAGTGAAGTAAATCAGAAAGAGAAAAACAAATATCATATATTAACATATATATATGGAATCTAGAAAAATGGTACTGATGAACCTATTTTCAGGGCAGGAGTAGAGGCGCAAATGTAGAGAATGGACTTGTGGACATAGAAGTGCAGAGAAGAGTAGGGGACGAATTGAGAGAGTAACGTTGACATATAACATGACCAAGTGTGAAACAGATAGCTAGAGGGAAGCTGCTGTATAGCACAGGGAGCTCAACTCGGTGCTCTGTGATGACCTGGAGTGGTGGAATGGAGGAGGGTGAGGGGAGGCTCAAGAGAGAGGGGATATATGGATACATTTGACTGATTAACGTTGTTCTACAGCAGAAACTAATACAACATTGTAAAGTGATTATATTCCAAAGCATGTGGCATGCTCAGTCACTGAGTCATGTCCAACACTGTGACCCCATGGACTATAGCCTGCCAGGGTCTTTTGTCCATGGGATTTCCCAGGCAAGAATATTACTGGAGTGGGTTGCCATTTCCTTCTCCAGGAGATCTTCCCAGCCAGGGATTAAACTTGTGTTTACTGCATTGGCAGGTGGGTTCTTTACTGCTGAACCACCAGGGAAGCCCTATATTCCAATAAAAAATATGTAAAAAAAATAAAGACAGTATAGGGACACTTTAATTTATTTTAAAAGGAAAACCCAGAAACTTTCCATCTAACTTGAAAGTTAAGAAAAGAAAAAAAAGCTCGTAAGATCTTGTGCTTTTTTCTTTTTTTAACTTTCAAGTTATAAGGAAAGTTTCTGACTTAAGTCCTGTTATCTGACCTAATTTTGCTTTATCAGAGTAAAGCAAAGGCCTTCTGTGACAAGAGTAGTCTAATTCGTCTTTCTATTTATTTTTCTCTTTATTTTCTCATTGCTTTTATAATGTATGAAAGAAAGTGAAAGTGAAGTCTCTCAGTCGTGTCTGACTCTTTGCAACCCCATGGACAGTAGTCTGCACCAGGCTCCTCTGTCCATGGGATTTTCTAGGCAAGAGTACTGGAGTGGGTTGCCATTTCCTTCTCCAGGGAATCTTCCCGACCCAGGGATCGAACCCATGTCTCCTGCAATGTAGACAGACACTTTACTGTCTGAGCCACCAGGGAAGTCCTTTTATAATGTATAACTGATTTAAATGGAATATAATACATGTTTTCTACAGAAGCAAAACCTAAAATGATTTAAATTATGTTTCACTGATGTGTAATTGGGTTTTAATTGAACCCTGCATTGCTTTACCACATAGAGGAATGACCTCTTAAGTTATAGCTCTAATAATTGCAATTTTAAATAACAGAAGTAAAGAAGACCTGTGGCAACTAATTGTTTGCTTACTTACTTTTTAGAATATAAAAACGTGTTATATTCGTTTGCCTGACAAATATGTTGCTTCACAATGCGTTTGTGGTAGAAATCATTTGCTCTCTTTAGTTCCAACTTTATGTTCAGTCTGCACAGTTTTGAGATACCTTAAACTATTTCATCCATGTCTGTGAGATCAACTTGTAATCTTGTCATCTAAAAAATCCATTTAGCCTCTAATCAGACAAATCCATGTGTTCCTAGACTGTTATAAATGTCAACAAATATCTCCGAGATATGACAGCAGTTTCTGGTGTAGCAGAAAATACATTCAGAAGAATGTATTTTACCGGGCTAAGAAATCTATGACTGCTTTAATCATTGTTTATTAGGAAAATAAGGGACTTTAGTTCTAGTAGTTCAGTCCCTCAGTCATGTCCATCTCTTTGTGACCGCATGGACTGCAGCACGCCAGGCTTCCCTGTCCATCACCAACTCCTGGAGCTTACTCAAACTCATGTCCATCGAGTCGGTGATGCCATCCAACCATCTCATCCTCTGTCATCCCCTGGGTTTGATACACCAAATATTCATTCATTCATTTAACACCAGCTATGAGCTCGGTGTGGATGTGACTGGTGATAGACGCAAAGTCCGATGCTATAAAGAGCAATATTGCATAGGAACCTGGAATGTTAGGTCCATGAATCAAGGCAAATTGGAAGTGGTCAAACAGGAGATGGCAAGAGTGAACGTCAACATTCTAGGAATCAGTGAACTAAGATGGACTGGAATGGGTGAATTTAACTCAGATGACCATTATATCTACTACTGTGGGCAAGAATCCCTTAGAAGAAATGGAGTAGCCATCATGGTCAACAAAAGAGTCCAAAATGCAGTACTTGGATGCAATCTCAAAAACGATAGAATGATCTCTGTTCGTTTCCAAGGCAAACCATTCAATATCGTGGTAATCCAAGTCTATGCCCCGACCAGTAACGCCGAAGAAGCTGAAGTTGAACGGTTCTATGAAGACCTACGAGACCTTCTCGAACTAACACCCAAAAAAGATGTCCTTTTCATTATAGGGGACTGGAATGCAAAAGTAGGAAGTCAAGAAACACCTGGCGTAACAGGCAAGTTTGGCCTTGGAGTACAGAATGAAGCAGGGAAAAGGCTAATAGAGTTTTCCCAAGAGAACCCACTGGTAATAGCAAACACCCTATTCCGACAACACAAGAGAAGACTCTACACGTGGACATCACCAAATGGTCAACACCGAAATCAGATTGATTATATTCTTTGCAGCCAAAGATGGAGAAGCTCTATACAGTCAGCAAAAACAAGACCAGGAGCAGACTGTGGCGCAGATCATGAACTGCTTATTGCCAAATTCAGACTTAAATTGAAGAAAGTAGGGAAAACCACTAGTCCATTTAGGTATGACCTAGATCAAATCCCTTATGAGTATACAGTGGAAGTGACAAATAGATTTAAGGGACTAGACCTGATAGACAGAGTGCCTGCTGAACTATGGACAGAGGTTCGTGACATTGTACAGGAGACAGGGATCAAGAAAATCCCCATGGAAAAGAAATGCAAAAAAGCAAAATGGCTGTCTGAGGAGGCCTTACAGATAGCTGGGAAGAGAAAAGAAGCAAAAAGCAAAGGAGAAAAGGAAAGATATTCCCATCTGAATGCAGAGTTCCAAAGAATAGCAAGGAGAGATAAGAAAGCCTTCCTCAGTGATCAGTGCAAAGAAATAGAGGAAAACAACAGATTGGGAAAGACTAGAGATCTCTTCAAGAAAATCAGAGATACCAAAGGAACATTTCATGCAAAGAGAGGCTCGATAAAGGACAGAAATGGTATGGACCTAAGAGAAGCAGAAGATATTAAGAAGAGGTGGCAAGAATACACAGAAGAACTGTACAAAAAAGATCTTCACGACCCAGATAATCACGATGGTGTGATCACTCACCTAGAGCCAGACATCCTGGAATGTGAAGTGAAGTGGGCCTTAGAAAGCATCACTACAAACAAAGCTAGTGGAGGTGATGGAATTCCAGTTGAGCTATTTCAAATCCTCAAAGGTGATGCTGTGAAAGTGCTGCACTCAATATGCCAGCAAATTTGGAAAACTCAGCAGTGGCCACAGGACTGGAAAAAGTCAGATTTCATTCCAATCCCCAAAAAAGGCAATGCCAAAGAATGCTCAAACTACCGCACAATTGCACTCATCTCACATGCTAGTAAAGTAATGCTCAAAATTCTCCAAGCCAGGCTTCAGCAATACGTGAACCGTGAACTTCCAGATGTTCAAGCTGGTTTTAGAAAAGGCAGAGGAACCAGAGATAAAATTGCCAACATCCACTGGATCATCGAAAAAGCAAAAGAGTTCCAGAAAAACATCTATTTCTGCTTTATTGACTATGCCAAAGCGTTTGACTGTGTGGATCACAATAAACTGTGGACAGTTCTGGAAGAGATGGGAATACCAGACCATCTGACCTGTCTCTTGAGAATCCTGTCTGCAGGTCAGGAAGCAACAGTTAGAACTGGACATGGAACAACAGACTGGTTCCAAATAGGAAAAGGAGTACGTCAAGGCTGTATATTGTCACCCTGCTTATTTAACTTGTATGCAGAGTACATCATGAGAAATGCTGGGCTGGAAGAAACACAAGCTGGAATCAAGATTGCCGGGAGAAATATCAATAACCTCAGATATGCGGATGACACCACCCTTTCGGCAGAAAGTGAAGAAGAACTAAAGAGCCTCTTGATGAAAGTGAAAGAGGAGAGTGAAAAGGTTGGCTTAAAGCTCAACAGTCAGAAAACTAAGATCATGGCATCCAGTCCCATCACTTCATGGCAAATAGATGGGGAAACAGTGGATTGACTTTATTTTGGGGGGCTCCAAAATAACTGCAGATGGTGATTGCAGCCATAAAATTAAAAGACGCTTACTCCTTGAAAGGAAAGTTATGACCAACCTAGATAGCATATTAAAAAGCAGAGACATTACTTTGCCAACAAAGGTCCATCTAGTCAAGGCTATGGTTTTTCCAGTAGTCATGTTTGGATGTGAGAGTTGGACTATGAAGAAAGCTCAGTGTTGGAGATGACTCTTGAGAGTCCCTTGGACTGCAAGGAGATCCAACCAGTCCATCCTAAAGGAGATCAGTCCTGGGTGTTCATTGGAAAGACTGATGTTGAAGCTGAAACTCCAATACTTTGGCCACCTGATGCAAAGAGCTGACTCATTTGAAAAGATCCTGATGATGGGAAAGATTGAGGGCAGGAGGAGAAGAGGATGACAGAGGATGAGATGGTTGGATGGCATTACCGACTCAGTGACATGGGTTTGGGTAAACTCTGGGAGTAGGTGATGGACAGGGAGGCCTGGCTTGCTGTGGCTCATGAGGTTGCAAAGAGTCGGACACAACTGTGTGACTGAACTGAACTGATGACAAGCCAGCCATCTGAACATTCCAGAAAAAAACATTCAAGGCAGAGGAAATAGGCCACCAACAAAAAAAGACAGTGGGATGGGAAATTTCCAGTATCTCTTCCATCAGCATTGCTAATACTTGATAACACACTGTATCACCAGAGCCACTGCTTCTCACAGAATCTGAACTTAAAAAATGACAATTGACAGACTAGAATTCTGAGCTAAACCCAACGAGATGAAATGTGACTAATAGGAATCTAAAGTGGTGCATGCAGGTTCATAAACCCAGTTACACAGCTTGAAATGATGTTCAGTTGGCTTGGCAGCTGTTGATAAAAGGACAGTATGGGGATTCTAATTGACCACAAATTGGAGCTTGCTCTTGCCATTTCTGACTGGTAAAAGCAATGTGTAGATATTACCCTTAGGCAGACTTCTCTCCAGTTTAAAGCATCATTAGAGCAGTCCAAAAATGGAACTCTCCATTGCTTCACTCATTAAAAAAAAAAAAAGGAAAGAGCAGGAAAGAACGAATAACTTTCAGGCCTTTTGAAAAAAGAAACTTCTCTTAAAGAACCAGTTTAAAATATTTTTTGGTTTCTGTGAAGCTGTGACTTGTTACTGGTTTCTTTCATTCCAACATTTTCTTCATTTGGGGATATTTATGTATAGTTAAGAAAGAAAAATGACATTGGCATATAAATCTTATGATGAAATCTATTAAAAATTTGATATATAATGGCATCTCTCAAAATGGTAAGCTGAAACTTCTTTGACTGTAATTTTTCAAAAGAACTTAAACTTCCAGTATGTTTTGGACAAATAAAATAAAATTAAAACTCCAAATATGTCTTGGCTTTGCCATGTATTAGCCGTGTAATGTAGACAATTTACTTTTCTCAAAATGAGACCAGTAACTTGTACCCACCTGAAAAGATTGTTATAAGAATTAAATTAGTTGCTGTGTATAGAGCAGGTAAAACAGTGCCTAGTAATAGTAAGTGATGTGTATGTGTTTGCTGTTATTATTAGATGTAAACATATGCTCTACTCTGCCTTCAGGAATTAATGACCAAGTTAATAACTGAGACACCTGACCAGCCAATCCCATTTCTCATTGACCATCTTCAGTCAAAACAAGGAAACCGTGGGCAACTTCAAAGAACCTTATCTGGATCTGCAGCTCTCTGGGCAGAAAGTGAAACATTAGGTAAATGAAAAAATATATTTTACAGTTAATGTTAATACATTTAATGTAAAATTTATGAAAGTCTTTTTATAACAAGTAAATCTAGATAGTTACTTAGGGTTTCATGTATTCATTGATGTTCACCCACATGCTAGACTTGTCAAAAAGTATTCTCGAATTTGAATAGATTGTTATTTATCAGGCTTCCAAATATGAGAATCTTTGTATTCAGTTTGAATAGAAGTAAGATTCAGATTTGCATGGAAAACTTTCATTTCATATGAATTCAAACTAATTATTTTAAGCTTTATTTATTTATTCTCTTTTTATGAAGAATTTGAATTAAGTGCTTATAGCTCCTCTGGGTAAAAAGGTGAACAATACATTTCTAGAGTTAGCTTTTTTGGTAGCCCAAATGGATAATTATTCTCTGTTTCCCTCAGTTCTAATTTTACATTATGTTGTAAGTTCGACCTGAGAAAGATTTATTTACTGTAAACATTGGGGAACCAGCCTTACCTCTCCAGTAAGCATTAGTGAGATAATTAGGTAGACTTGTCTTTGATTTTTATTTATAAAATGTGTGTCTGAAAGCTTATTTCTCCTACACACTGGTCTGTTAGTTTGGTATTTACTTCCGAACCCAAATGCCACCCGCAAACCTGTGGCTTGAGTAGCTAACTCCTCACTTGACTCCCATGATATCTGACTGACTGGATTCCAAATGCTTTCTGGGGATAGCACCATTGCTTCTCTTCTCTTCATGCCCTCTGGGATCCCATGAAAGGATTTTGGTTCTCTTTGGCTGTATTCTCACATTGGTGCTTAAAGTGGGTAGGGGATAGGGTATTCTCTGCAGAATGTAGACAACTCTGGTGTTACTTATCTATACAGAAGTTCTCTGCTGCATACAGGAAACCAGAATATGAGCTTTTGGTATAATAAGAGGGAACTCTTGTTTTTTCTTGGTCACTTTCTTGGGGTTAGATTCTTAGCAAGGGGAGTATTAGGCTTAGGCTCTGGTTTGTAGATGCAAAGAGGAATCCATTCTTATGAAGGTGGACCAGATAAACATCCATGAGCCCATTAAAACTCATTGGAACCCATATTTGTAAGTTATCATGTATGGAGAGACAATAGTGTATTAAATTCTATAGCATTAATCAACACACATTTAATAGCTCCCATTTACCACAAGTGAAAAGTCTGTGGAGGGTTTAAGCAGATCTTCTGTTTCATCACACAAAGCTACAGATCAAGATGTTGACCAGGTTGTATCTTCATCTGGATGCTGGAATAAGAAAGAATCTGCTTCCAAGTTTATTCAGGTTGTTGGCAGAATTAATTTCCTTGCAACTGTATGACTGAAGTCCCTGTTTTCTTGCTGGGTCTCAGCCAGCAGCTGCTCTCAACAAATAGGTACAACCCACAGTTCTTTGCCACACAGCTCTTGCATCATGGCAGCTTATTTCTTTTTGTTTCCTGAGAGAGGATTTGTTGCTGTTGTTGTTCAGTTGCTAAGTCGTATCCAAGTCTTTATGACCCCATGGACTGCAGCATGCCAGGCTTCCCTATCCTTCACTATCTTCCAGAGTTTGCTCAGATTCATGTCTATTGAGTTGGTGATGTTGACTAACCATTTCATTCTCTGCCGTCCGTTCTTCCTTTTGCCTTTAATATTTCCCAGCAACTGGATCTTTTCCAGTGAGTCAGCACTTCCCATCAGGTGGCCAAAGTATTGGAGCTTCAGCTTCAGCATCAGTCCTTCCAATGAATTCAGGGTTGACTTTCTTTTAGGATTGACTGGTTTGATCTCTTTGCTGTCCAAGGGATTCTCAAGAGTCTTCTCCAGCACCACAATTCAAAAGCATCAGTTCTTCAGCACTCAGCCTTCTTACATTTATTTATTTATTTTTGAACTTTTAATTTTGTATTGGAGTATAGCCAATTAGCAATGTTGTGATAATTTCAGGTGAACAGTGAAGGGACTTAGCCATACATATACATGGATCCATTCTCCCCCAAACCCCCATCCCCTCCCTCATTAGGCTGCCACATAACGTTCAGCAGAGTTCTGTACGCTATACAGTAGGTCTTTGTTGGTTATCCATTTTAAATACAGCAGGCTTATTTCTGTAACAAGGAAGGGAATTTCTTTCAGTAAGGTTTACTAAGATGGAATCTTATAATACAATGTATCATGGCATTGACATCCCATCACCTTTGCTATATTCTGTTGGTTTGATGAAAGTCAAAGGTCTTGACTACATTCATGAGGAGGGAATTATTTAGGGCATAACATCAGGGGACAGAGATTGGGGGATGGATCATTTTAGAATTTTGACTAGCACAAGTACTTAATGACTCATTGCTTGGAGAGGGAAGGATATTATTATAACTCATAGTTGTCTGATTTGGGTAATGGTAGAAGTGATTGTTCATAAAGCAAGAGACTCCCTTGGGGTCAAGGAGATGAAACCAGTTAGTCCTAAAGGAAATCAACCCTGAATATACATTGGAAGGACTGATGCTGAAGCTGAAGCTCCAGTACTTTGGCCACCTGATGCAAAAAACTGACTCACTGGAAAAGACCCTGATGCTGGGAAAGATTGCGGGCAGGAGGAGAAGGCAACAGAGGATGAGGTGGTTAGATAGCATCACTGACTCAATGGGTATGAGTTTGAGCAAACTCTGGGAGATGGTGAAGGACAGGGAAGCCTGGTGTGCTGCTGTTCATGGGGTGACAAAGAGTTGGATGCGACTGAGAGACTGAACAGCAATAAAATAAAGCAAGAGGGGAACACAGGACTAAAATTCATCCAGCTTCTTTGGATGAACTTGAATTTCTTGGGGCATCTTAGTAGGTAATTCCAGTAGGCTGTTGGATATGAGTCTAAAACTCTAGATGGGTTAAGGCAGAAGTTTCAGGAATAGCATTCAGGATTGTGCACATGAAAATTATGAGAATGGAAGAATGGAAGAAGTCGTGCTTAAATTTGGAGTAGGAGCTGGACTGGGATAAGGCAAGTGTGAGATGATATCTTTCACCTATGTTTTGCCAGTTTATTAAGAAGTGAAGTTGTTTGCTGAGGACAGGAGTTTTGGGGATTAAATTGGGGAAATTGAAGTGAATGATAGCCCCCGTGCCCAGTGACTATACTGGCGAGGGACCCGCGGTGTCATGGCCGCCAACAGTGACGATGGCGCAGCCTCAGCTCCCGTGGTCTCAGACGATGGTGTCCGCCAAAGCACAAAATCTGGGGAGGAGCTAGTAGTCCAGGTTCCCGTGGTGGATGTGCAAAATGACAACTTCAAGGAGATGTGGCCATCCCTCCTCCTGGCCATAAAGACGGCTAACTTTGTGGCTGTGGACACGGAACTGAGTGGGCTTGGGGACAGGAAGTGTTTGCTGAACCAGGTGAACACTCATACCTGGCCCAAGTGTTCAATCTGACCCTACTGTGCATGGAAGAGTATGTCATAGAACCAAAGTCTGTGCAGTTCCTGGTACAGCATGGCTTCAACTTCAACCGGCAGTACGCTCAGGGAATCCCCTACCACAAGGGCAATGACAAGGGTGATGAGAGTCAGAGACAGTCAGTGAGGACACTGTTCCTGGAGCTGATCCGGGCCCGCCGGCCCCTGGTACTACACAATGGTCTGATAGACTTGGTGTTCCTCTACCAGAACTTTTATGCACACCTGCCCGAGAACTTGGGAACCTTCACTGCTGACCTGTGTGAAATGTTCCCCGCTGGCATTTATGACACCAAATATGCTTCTGAGTTTCATGCCCGCTTTCTGGCCTCCTACCTAGAATACGCCTTCCGGAAATGTGAGCGGGAAAATGGGAAGCAGCGGGCAGCTGGCAGCCCACACCTGACCCTGGAGTTTTGCAGCTATCCTTCTAGCATGAGGGCCCATATTGACTACCGCTGCTGTGCGCCACCCCCCACCTACCGTACTCCTTCCACCAGCATCTGTGACAACTTCTCGGCCTATGGCTGGTGCCCCCTGGGACCACAGTGTCCTCGGTCCCATGATATTGACCTTATCATTGACACTGATGAAGCTGCGGCGGAGGACAAGAGGCGACGGAGACGACGCCTGTAAGGACGACCTCAAGCCTGAAGAAACTGAGCAGGAGGTGGCTGAGGATGAGACTGGGACCCAACCTGCCTCTGAGCAAGGTCACACAAATGACCTGGAGATGAAGCCTAAGGCAACAAGTGCTGAAACTGACATGGCCACCTCAGAAGCCCCAGAGAGGCAAGTCACAACTGACGTGGCCACCTCAGAAGCCCCAGAGAGGCAAGTCACAACTGACATGGCCACTTCAGAAGCCCCAGAGAGTCAAGTCAGTCCTAACCCAGTGCCTGGGGATGGACTGCATCGGGCTGGTTTTGATGCCTTTATGACAGGTTACGTGATGGCCTATGTGGGAGTGAGCCAAGGATCCCAGCCCTGTAGCTCTGAACCATGGCTACCTGAATGTCACAACAAGGTATACCTGAGTGGCAAAGCTGTCCCCCTCACAGTGGTTAAGAGCCAGTTCTCCCGTTCTTCCAAAGCCCACAACCAGAAGATGAAGCTGGCTTGGGGCAGCAGCTGACCCAACTTCTAGGCAGCACTCAGGGCCTAGGAGGAGAAGCTGAGAGTGGATCAGAGGGGTCTGGATCCCTCTAGCATGTGAATGACTTAACCCCAACTACTCAGAGATAGGATGGGGTCCCAGCAAAGATACTGTTGCACTGCTTTGGCATCTCGGCCTTTACCCCAGAGGCTGAAGAACAAGGGTACAAGTAAGAAGGCTGACCAGCACCTGTAACACCGACTTTATTCATTTTTTAAATCTCAAAGTGTCCTGGGAAAGTTTTACCCAAAAAAACAAACAGAAACAAGATATGAAAATATCTGACCAAAAAAAAAAAAAAAAAAGAAGTGAATGATAATGATTGTGAAGTCACCGTGGGGAATAAAAAGAGACTTGGCAAAGGAAAATAAAAAAGACTGAAGCAGTCCAGGGGCTTATCCAAAATTTAAGACATGAAGTAATAATTATAGAAATCATGGGCAGGATTGTGGTTTTTCCCCCAGAGTGCCCACAAGTGCTAGGAGGAAGGGGAGAAAAGAAGTTTGATAGACTGATGAGAACTGTGGATGTACAGCAGTGAGGATGAAGGGTGGACAGACAGTTTTATGAAGGCGTTGAGGATGTCTGTGGGTAAATTGTACAAGCAATCAAAGCATGTGGCTTGGTATGAGAGGGAGGGAACAAGGAAACAGTCTAGACACAAAAAGCAGATCAGAGAACTAAGAATCTTTAAGAGGCCGATGTAAGGGAAGGTATGGTGAAAATATGAAAGATTGAGAAGGCCAGGGAAAATTGTGATGTTTGGGACCAAGACTTTTGAGGGGAAATGGTTCCAGAGGATGAGAAAGTCCTATGGGTGGCCTGAGTTTGTGGGCTCTGAAGTTCAGGGAAGTGAAGTTCTTTAGGGTTTTAGAGGACAGTGAAGTGTGAGGCTCAATACATGTTTAAGAAATTAAGAGGTCACGAGGGTTTCATTCTGGTTGTTGAAAGATCAAGGGTAACTGTGCCATTGTCTTGAGTGGGGCTGCAAGAGTAATCAGGAGCAGAAAGATGCAGTGATGAAGAGTGGTGAGCAGTATAGACACACAGCACTTACCACAGGAGAGGAGAAACTTTCAACTCAACGTGGATGGACCATATTTGTTTTTCTCTTTCTGACTTCATTCTGTATGACAGACTGTTGGTCTACCCACATCTCTACAAATGACCCAGCTTCATTCCTTTTTATGACTGAGTAATATTCCATCATGTATATGTACCACATCTTCTTTATCCATTCAGCTGTCATTGGACATTTAGGTTGTTTCCTTGTCCTAGCTGCTGTATATGTGGAATCCAGAAAAATGGTACAGATGAACCTATTTCTAGGGCAGGAATAGAGATGCAGGTATAGATAATGGACTTGTGGACACAGTAGGGAAGGGGAGGGTTGGATGAATTGGGAGATTAGGATTGACATATATACACTACCATGTATCAAATAGAGAGCTAGTGGAAAGCTGCTGTATAGCACAGGGAGCTCAGCTTGGTGGTCTGTGATGACTTGAGGGGGGGTGGGGGATATAGGTGGGAGGTAGGTCCAAGAGGGAGGGAATACATGTATACACATAGCTGATTCACTTCATTGAACAGCAGAAAGTAACACAGCATTGTAAAGCAATTACACTCCAAAACAAACAAACAAAACAAAAAAACCCCACCATGGATGGACCAGAAAAACCCAGCCTATAGCAGGTGACACGTGAGGAGGGGATGAACACCTTTCATTCCAAGAAACTACAGAGGAGGGAGCACTCTTGTCGAAAGAATGAGGTGGCTCTTCTCTTGAAGGAGAGGATTTGAAGATGGAGAACTGTTGTTTACTATGGAATGTATGCCCCAGAAGGTGAAGAGGAAAGATTTTAGAGGGAAGGACATGGCAGGAGGGAGAAGGAAAGCAGAGACTAATTCTTGGATATGAGTATTAGCAGAAGAGGTTATAATTCAGGTGACAGTAAACAGTGCCAGTTTAAACTTTAACTGTTATTTTGAATTATTTCTTTCGGTGCTTGTTATAATTAGTTAGAAAAAGTCTCAATATTCAAACTATTTAGGTTAATACAATTGAAAATATCTGAAGGTGCCCGCTTTTTGCTTTTAAATTTATCTAGCATCTTGGGGACTTAACATGTTCTCAGAAGTTTGTCTTTTAACGTCTAGGAGAAAGTTGAAAGCAACCTTGTTTTTACTTATTTTTAGATGCTCTATTATTAAACACTTATGGGATTTGTTTTTTTCTTTATTTCTGATATTCAAAAGTTTTACTGGGAACACATCTGGATGTTTGTCTCTTTTCTTATTTTTCATTTTATCCAGTGAATCCTTTCAATTAGCAAACCTGCATCTTTATCCTATAACAGTTGTCTTCTTGTGTACTTAATGCTTCTATTGTATTTGTTTTGATTTCTTCAGAAAAATCAGCTATGTATAAATTATTTTCTTTACTTTGTCAGTAACTTCTAGGGAGGTTTGTCAAGTGTGTTCTCCCTGTCACTGATTCAATTTTCTACAGTATTACTTTTCTCTTTCTGGCTTTGTATACAGATTTAAATGTTGGTACATATTGCATTTTAATTTCCTGTCAGTATTCTTTATCTTCTTTCATTTATCTTAGCAATTATAGTTTTATTTCTTTTTTATTTCTTTTTGTTTCACAGAGTCTATTTTATTTGTATTAAGAAGATAAAATACCCATATTCTAAAATTTAAAGGTTTTTTCATAGTAAATCTTCCCTCAAAATATGAATTTCTTCTATATCTTGAGTGATATATTCTTGCTTTTTTATATTGAAACTTCTTTGTTAAAATATTTATTGTGTTTATTTGAATTTAAATGAAGAATGTTCTAATTAGTTTTGTTTAGTTGCTAATTCACGGCTAGCACTTTTGTGACCCCATGGACTGCAGCCCTCCAGGCTCCTCTGTCCATGGGATTTCTCAGGCAAGAATACTGGAGTGGATTGCCATTTCCTCCTCCAGGGGATCTTCCCAAACCAGGGATCGGACCTATGTCTTGTGCATTGGCAGGCAGGAGGATCTTTACTGCTGAGCCATGGGAAAAGTCCATCTAGTTTTAGGTTTGTCAATAAATAGTGTAGGTATTCTCTTCTTTTTTGTTCCCTTACCATATAGCTTAGAACTATTTAGATAGTTTTAAAAAATTTGGGAGAGACAGGTGAAATCATGGCTGCTACTATTTCCAGTGTCAGTCAAATCCTATAGGTCTTTGAGAAACTGACAAGTGACTTTCTGTCTCATATCTCTTTTCAACACATTAAATAAGAACAATATCATTGCTAAGATATTTAAATTAATGTGGATTTTTTTTTTCTTTCCAAAAGTGGACAATTTAAAAAGCTGCAAAATCCAGTGTATTATTCTTCTATGGCTGCTGTTAGTTTTTCTTTGTATCATGAGATACTATGTTTTGTGTCCGTGATTCTTAATTCCTTTAGCTGTGTTGCATTAGAAGAAACTATGGTCCTAGGCTGGATATAGAAAGACAAATTCTGATAGACTGTGAAACAATGTAAGGAGCTGAATCTGAGGTAGGGGCAAGCATTGTGAATGTCTAGATATTTTTCAATCTATTTCTGATATGTCTATCTTTTGTCTTAATTCTGCATTCTATGGCAGAATGCAGACCAATATTTCTGTTCATAGACCAATATTTCTGTTACTAGTATTTTAGAATATTTATACCTCCTTTGGTATTTAATGGGATGTTTACAGTAGAAAAACTGGACAACAACTCATTAAGTACAAACTTGGGAATTTGAGGAATCTCTATAATATTTCATGATGTCTACTTGGTGTTTATGAGTGGGTAGCCAGAGAAAGATTTATGAATCATGCATAGAGCTAGGATGATTTGAAAATATTGAAATTTAAACAAGAAGGTAGAAGGAAGCTAAGGAATGTCACGTAGATAAAAGATAAAGAAGCAATGAATAAGACAGAGAAGGTGCATTTAGGTAGGTGATATGGGGATAAGGAGACTATAATGCCCTGAGAATAAAAGAAGAAAAAACTCCACAATAGAGTCTGTCTAAAAATATGGAATGAAAAGATGTCAAGAGGGATGAACTCCTGGAAAGATCATTTCATTTGAAAGTTGGTATGATACTGACCACCTTTGAACGGGAACTGTAGCTTTCAGTAAAGGTGATTGAACTACTCTTTCTTGAACAGAACAGTGGAAAAAATGAGTAATACTGTTTTGCTGAAAGTTTTCACTTTTGTTTCAGGGTCAAAGGATTTGTTAACAAAATGAGCCACTCGTTATATACAAATAGATAATAAAAATATGTATTAGAGAATTATCTAGCTTACTTTCAATATACTAACATTAAAAGAAGAGAAATAGACCAGAAGATACATCACCAAATTGGACTTGCTGACATTCAGACTTAAACAATGCGGAGAAGTCCCATGTGATGGCAGTCTGGAGTTCCAGTTGGGAAGAGGTCCCAGGCAGTACATCAGCTCTGTGTGTGAGACTTCAAAGATTACAGTTCAGTGTTCCCCCTTATAAATCCAGGACGGATGCAAACTGATAGAATCATCAATATGTAACCAAATTGCAAGCCTCAGTTTAGTTCAGTACGGTCACTCAGTTGTGCCCAACTCTTTGCGACCCCATGAACTGCAGCATGCCAGGCTTCCGTGTCCAACAGCAACTCCCGGAGCTTACTCAATCTCATGTCCATCGAGTCGGTGATGCCATCCAACCATCTCATCCTCTGTCGTCCCCTTCTCCTCCTGCCCTCAATCTTTCCCAGCATCGGGGTCTTTTCCAATGAGTCATTTCTTCATATCAGATGGCCAAAGTATTGGAGTTTCAGCTTCAGCATCAGTCCTTCCAATGAATATTCAGAACTGATTTCCTTCAGGATTGATTGGTTTGATCTCCTTGCAGTCCAAGGGACCCTCAAGAGTCTTCTCCAACACCACAGTTCAAAAGCATCAATTTGTCGGCACTCAGCTTTCTTTATAGTCCAGCTCTCACATTCATACTTGACTACTGGAAAAACCATAGCTTTGACTAGATGGGCCTTTGTTGGCAAAGTAATGTCTTTGCTTTTTAATGTGCTATCTAGGTTGGTCATAATTTTTCTTCCAAGGAGCAAGCATCTTTTAAATTCATGGCTGCAGTCACCATTTGCAGTGATTTTGGAGCCCAAGAAAGTAAAGTCTCTCACTGTTTCCATTGTTTCCCCTTCTATTTGCCATGGAGTGATGGGACTGGATGCCATGATCTTTGTTTTCTGAATGTTGAATTTTAAGCCAGTTTTTCACTCTCCTCTTTCACCATCATCAAGAGGCTCTTTAGTTCCTCTTCACTTTCTGCCTTAACAGTGGTGTTATCTGCATATCTGAGGTTATTTATATGCAGATATGTTATCTGAATATCTGAGGCATATCTGATATTTTTCCCCACAATCTTGATTCCAGCTTGTACTTCATCCAGCCCGGTATTTCTCATGATGTACTCTGTATATACAAAGTTAAATAAGCAGGGTGACAATATACAGCCTTGATGTACTCCTTTCCCAATTTGGATCTAGTCCGTTGTCCCATGTCCAGTTCTAACTGTTGCTCCTTGACCTGCATACGAATTTCTCAGGAAGCAAGTAAGATGGTCTGGTATTCCCATCTCTTGAAGAGTTTTCCACAGTTTGTTGTGATCCACATAGTCAAAGACTTTGACATAGTCAATAAAAGAGAATTAGATGTTTTTCTGGAACTCTCTTACTTTTTCTATAATCCAGTGGATGTTGGCAATTTGATGTCTGGTTCCTCTGCCTTTTCTAAATTCAGCTTGAATATCTGAAAGTTCACAGTTCATGTACTGTTGAAGCCTGGCTTGGAGAATTTTGAGCATTGCTTTGTTAGTGTTTGAGATGAGTGCAATTGTGCAGTAGTTTGAGCATTCTTTGGCATTGCCTTTCTTTGGGATTGGAATGAAATCTGACCTTTTCCAGTTCTGTGTCCACTTCTGAGTTTTCCAAATTTGCTGGCATATTGAGTGCAGCAATCATCATTTCACAGCATCATCTTTTAGGATTTGAAATAGCTCAATTGGAATTCTGTCACCTCCACTAGCTTTGTTCATAGTGATAATGCCTAAGGCCCCCTTGACTTTGCATTCCTGGATGTCTGGCTCTAAGTGAGTGATCACAGGATCGCGGTTATCTGGTTCATGAAGATCTTTTTCGTATAGTTCTTCTTTGTATTCTTGCCACCTCTTCTTAATATTTTCTGCTTCTGTTAGGTCCATACCATTTCTGTCCTTTATTGTGCCCATCTTTGCATGAAATGTTCCCTTGGTATCTCTAATTTTCTTGAAGAGATCTCTAGTCTTTCCCATTCTATTGTTTTCCTCTATTTCTTTGCATGGGTCACTGAGGAAGGCTTTCTTATCTCACTTTGCTTGTCTTTGGAACTCTGCTTTCAAATGGGTATATCTTTCCTTTTCTCCTTTGTCTTAATCTCTCTTCTTTTCTCAGCTATTTGTAAGGCCTCCTCAGACAACCATTTTGCCTTTTTGCATTTCTTTTTCTTGGGGATGGTCTTGATCACTGCCTCCTGTACAATGTTTTGTCGTGTAAAACTTGGAATGTGTTTAAGCCTGGGACTTAGTTGTTCAGTCCCACTTCAGGGGCTAAACAATGTCAAGATTTCCCTCCTCCCGCTCCCACCCTGGCATTTTATCTATGGTGCTGCAAGTCCTGTACTCAGGGCGGGCAGCCATTCACAGTCCCTCCCAGTCAGGGCTGTGTCCAGGAAGGTTAGAAGCAAGGTCTGAAACCTGCTCTGAAGAGTAAACAAGTCTATTTATTTAACTTGCCTAACAAATACTATGGTGGAAATGTACGTGTGCACCAGTGGTTTTATGTGTCGTAGTGAATAACAGATAAGGTAACATCAGATGAGTAAAATTTACTTAAACATTTAGTTTTTTATTTACAGCAAAATACAATGCTTTATTCTATGACACCCATTTATATAATGTTATTTTAAGTAATTTGTGCCTTAAAAAGACTTTCAAATAATTTCACAGTTTAACATCATTTTAATCATATTAATATATAAACTAATTCATCTCAAATGCAAAACTCAAGGTTACAGGAAAAATAAAGCAAGTAATACTCTGGGATATTTGCATTATTTTGATACAAGGCAGTATAGCTTTCACTAGGTATATCTAATTACCTCATGGATTTAATTTTTGATCAATCATGAAATCACTTATTGTTTTTATTGTGTTGTTCTTTTGTTTGACAGAACATAAAGGAACAAGAAGAGATTTCAGAAACTATGATAAGCCCTGGCAATTAAATGCAAAGAAGCCTAAAAAGTCAAAAAGTGACCTTGCTGTGTCTAATATTTATCCACCATCTCCAGAATCAAAATCATGTAAGGAAATTTGTCATTTAAATATTAACTTAATATATGTTCAGTGTGTGTTAGTAAAGTGAAGAAAAGGTAAGAATTGAAGCCAAATTTTTTTCTGATATTTCTGCCAATTAATTCTAATGAATTTCACATTTCTTTTAGCATTAATGTATATTCTCAAGCATATGTGATTGATTTAGACTTTTGAGTATAATATTCTTTTAAGAATGTAAACTTCATGGAGCAGGTCCCTTGCCTCTCATGAACAGTTGCAGTATTTTATCATATTCAGAGCAATACCAACCCTACATTTAATAAAGGATATAAAAACAAATTAAATCTTTCAGAGGGAAAGCAAAGATTTCTATTCAAAACATTTAACAAAATAAAAAAAAAAATCCTTCATCCAGGATCTCTCTGAAGTCCTACTCATTTATTACTGAATTGTATATTTGTTGTCTCCCACAATAATAAGAACCCCTTCTCTCAATGCCTCCCCTCCTTTCTCTCTGCCTTTCTAGCTGCTAAGTTTTTCCAGTGCTCTGTTACCACTACATATGCATATACATGTCACATAGCTTAGGATCTTGTTGCAAGTCAGTTATTCTTGGAAGACAAAAGAGCCTGAAAGCTGTTCTTAAACATCAGTTTCTTGTGCTTATTGCAGACTGAGATGTGTGAATTTAAACAGAGAAAGGAATAGGTAGAAAATACTTATCTTTGTTTGAAAATTTTGAAAAATCATTATGTGCTAACTCGATTCTGAATTTGGAACATTTGTGAAAATAACTGAAATTAACTCCTTGAGTTTTTTTTTGTTTTTGTTTATACAATGACACTCATAAAAAGAATTGGTATCAGCCACAAAATTCTAGTGAGAATTATGTGAAGTATTATAAACTACAAATGTTCCTTTAAAATTATTATTGTAGCTAAATTATACTGCTTCACCAGGTTGGTTTATACTGCTTCACCAGGGTGGTTTATATTTGGTCCCAACATTTAAAAAAAGCATACGAGTTTAAAATTTAAATGTGTTGTTCACAACCGTATTCCCAGTAATATCTAGTACAGTTCCTGGCTCAATGAGTAGTGTTAAATGAAAAAAAAGAATAAAGGAATAAATGAAATCAATCAGTTCTCAGTCTCACATTTCTCTTTCTATCCTTGGAAATGTCTGTCTGTCTGTCTTCATTCTCTCCCAACGATAAATATTAATACATAACCCTAGAGCTTGCTAATTTTAAAGAGCTAAGTCCTGGATCTCAGCACTTACAGGACAGAATGCCGTAAGGTCCATCATTTTGCAGAGACTTTGCTATTTATGGGATGTTCTATAGGCACAAAATGTTACTGGTGAACTGGCATCTAATATCTTTTCTCTTCAGGTGACCTACTCTTAACCTCTGGCTCCACTGGGCTATTAGCTTTTTAAAGGAAAATTATTAACACAGTCTCATGCATTTTTAATATTATGTATAGAGATAATAAATGTGACATTAAGATTATAGGATTCAGAGTTATTAGTTAGAAATATATTGTTTAAACATAAATTGTTCCTGAAATAATAGAATATCTTTTGAACATAGACTGGTAAGTCACAGTTGTATGTTATAATATATAAAGCACCACTAGAAAGAAGCACAAAAAAGAATAAATAAAATGTTAATAAGTTTATTAAAATAGGATGCCCCATTTTTTTGATTTATTCTCCCAAAACAAAGACAAGAAGAGAGGAAACAGAGAAACAAATAGCAACCTCTTATTGAAATAAGTACAATCTCTATCCAAACTCTACAGGCCCTTGAAATTGACTGTATTATTTTAAATTGATTTGGAAAGGCAAAGGACCATGATTTTCTAAAGAAATCTTGAAAAACATGAACTAGCTTGGAGAATTTACCTTGCCTGGCTTCAAGTCTTTTTATAAAACTGTAGTTATCAAGACAGTGTGATCTTGGAGAAAGGATAGAAAAATAGATCAATTGACCTTAATAAAAAGTTTAAAAAAAGAACCTACATATGCAGTCAAATGGTTTTTCACAAGGACATCTAAGCAATACAGTAAGAAAAGAAACAGTCCTTAAACATTGGATATTCATATGGAAAAATACACACATTGATTCATATGGAAAAATACACATATTGATGCATACCTTAATTCATGCTGAAAATCAATCTGAGATGGGTCATAGACCTACAGATGGAAATAAGAACAATGAAATGTCTAAAATAAAACATACAAGTGTAACATTGTGACCTTGGAGAGCCAAAAAAGTTTTAGAGATGTTCTAGTTACCATGGCTTCATAACAAATCACTCAAAAATACATTTTTTTTTTTTAGGTTAAAATAATGTAACAAAAATTAAGCATTTTGAATTGTACAATTCAAATGGCATTTAGTACATTCAAAATAGTGTGCTACCATAACTTCTTTCTTACCAAAACATTTCACCTCAGAAAAGAAAACTGTACAGACAGTCACTCAACATTTCTACCTCCAGACAGCCCCTGGAGACTTGCTTTCTGTCTCTATGAATTTGCCTGTTTCGATTGGCTCAGGCTTTAAAGAATCTGCCTATAATGTGGGGACACCTGAGTTTAACCCCTGGGTCAGGAAGATCGCCTGGAGAAGGGAATGGCAACACACTCCAGTATTTTTACTTGGGAAATCCTATGGACAGAGGAGCCTGGCACAAAGAATTGGACACAACTAAGTGAGAAGGGGACGACAGAGGATGAGATGGTTGGATGGCATCACTGACTCAATGGACTTGAGTTTGAGTAAACTCCGGGAGTTGGTGGTGGACAGGGAAGCCTGGTGTGCTGCAGTCCATGGGGTTGCAGAGTCAGACATGACTGAGTGACTGAACTGAACTGAACTGAGTGACTAACACTTTCATCTTAATAGCATCATATGATGTGTGATCTTCCTGTGATTGACTTATTGTACCTAGCGTAATATTTTCAGGTTCATTCCCATTGCAGCAGGTAATAGAACTTCATTCCTTTTTGTGGTTGAATCATATTCCATTGTATAGATAGACTACATTCTGTTTATTCATCCATTTACTTTAGGATATTTTGGTTGGTTCTACATTTTGCTATCATGAATAGTCCTGCTATAAACACTGACATACAAGTAGCTGTTTGAATACTCATGATCCATGATTTTGAGTATATACCTTGAAGTGGAAATGCTGGGTTACATTGTATGTTTTAAATGGAGAGAATTGCAGTTATGTTTTATAGAGGCTGTACTATTTTACATTCCCATCAGCAATATAAAGGTTTTTGGTTTCTCTACATTCTCACCAACATTTGTTACTTTCTATTTATAACAAAAATAGTATACCATACAAGTGGGTGTGAAGTTGTTATCTCATTGTTTTGACTTACATTTCTATAACAACTAATGATATTGAGCATCCTTTCATGTTCTTCTTGGCCGTATGTGTATCTTCCTTTGAGAAATGTCTATTGAAGTCCTTTGTTCATTTTTTAAAGTAAGTTGCTATTCTTTTTATCTGCAAGTAGAGTTAGTTTTATTTTTCATTTTCCAGTTTTGATGCTGTTTATTTTGTTTTCTTGCCTACTTGCTCAGGCTAGAAATTTATTAGTGTTGAAGGTAAGTGATGAAAGCCAGCATCCTTTGTTGTTCCTCATCTTAAGGGGAAAATTTTTATTATTTTACTAATCTACATGACGTTAGCTGTGAGTTTCTTTTATCGTATTGAAGAAGTTCCTTTCTACTCATTTACTGGGAGTTTTTATTATGACAGAATGTTGAATTTTGTCAAAAGCCTTTTCTCCATCATTCAAAATGATGGTCCATTTTAAAGTTTATTCTGTTAACACAATCATTGTATTGATTAATTCTCTTATGTTAAATAACTTTTATATTCATGAGATAAATCCCACTTTGTCATGATATTTAACCTTTTTTAATGAGTTCATTTATTAGTTTTAGTTTTTATTGCATGGGAACAGCTTATAAATACTTTTTAAATGTAATTTTTATTTGACATTGGAGTATAGTTTATTTACAATGTTGTATTAGTTTTAGGTGTACGGCAAAGTGATTCAGTTAATACGTCTACATATACCCATTCTTTTTCAGATTCTTTTCCCATATAGGTTATTACAGAATATTGAGTAGAGTTTCCTGTACTATACGTTAGGTCCCTGTTGATTATCTATTTTATATGCAATAGTGTGTATATGTTAATCCCACTCTCCTAATTATCTCTCCCCCCCCACCTTTCCCCTTTGGTAACCATAAGTTTGTTTTCCAAGTCTGTGAGGCTGTCTCTATTTTATAAATAAATTCATTCATATCATCTTTTTATATTCCACATATGTGATATCATACTACATGTGTCCTTCTCTGTCTGGCTCACAGCATTTATTACGATAATGTCTAAGTCTATCCATGTTGGCTGCAAATGGCATTATTTCATTCTTTCTTATGACTGAGGAATATTCTGTCAAATATACATACTGTGCCTTCTTTCTCCATTCCTCTGTGGATGGATATTTAGGTCAGTTCCATGTCTTGGCTACTGTAGTGCTGCAGTGAGCATTGGGGTGCGTGTATCTTTTCAAATTATGATTTTCTCTGGAGATGTGCCCAGGAGTGGGAATGCTATTTTGGTGGTAGCTCTATTTTGAGTTTTTAAAGGAATATCCATACTCTTCTCCTTAGTGGCTTTACCAATTTACATTCGCACCAACAGTGTAAAAGGCTTCCCTTTTCTCAAAACCATCTCCCGCATTGTTTGTAGACTTTTTGATGATGGCCATTGTGACCACTGTGAGGTGATACCTCATTGTAGTTTTAATTTGCATTTCTGTAATAATTAGCAATGTTGAGCATCTTTTTGTATGCTTTTTTGGCCATCTGTATGTCTTAGATCTTCTGCCCATTTTGTGATTGAGTTGTTTTTTTGATATTGTCATGAACTGTTTGTATAGTTTGGAGATTAATCCCTTGTCAGTTGCTTCATTTGAAAATATTTTCTCCCATTCTGTGGGTTCTTGTTTCATTTTTTAATGGTTTCCTTTGCTGTGCAAAACCTTTTAAGTTGAATTAGGTCCCATTTAAAAATTTTTGTTTTTATTTTCGTTAGAATAGGAGATGCATCCAAAAAGATACTGCTGCAATTTATGTGAAAGAGTGTTCTGCCTGTTTTCCTCTTAAGAGTTTTATAGTATCTGGCCTTATATTTAGGTATTTAATCGATTTTGAATTTGTTTTTGTTTTAGAGAATGTTCTAATTTCATTCTTTTACATGGAGCTCTCCAGTTTTTCCAACACCACTAATTGAAGAGACTGTCTTTTCTCCATTGTATAATGTACTCTTACCTACTTCGTTGTAAATTAATTGACCATAGGTTTACTTCTGGGCTTTCTATCTTGTTCCATTGATATATATTTCCGTTGTTGTGCCAGTACCTTACTATTGATTACTACAGCTTCAGTGTATAATCTGAAGTCCAAGGGCCTGATTCCTCCAGCTCCATTTTTCTTTCTCAAGATTGCTTTGATTATTTTGTGTTTCCTTTTATTATGCTGCTGAATTTGATATGTTGCTATTTTGTTGAGCATTCTTGCATCTATTTTCAGAAGAGATGCTGCTGTATTGTTTTATTATTATATCTTTGTCTTCTGTGTCAGGGAAATGCTGGCTTTATAGAATGAGTTTAGATGCATTCCCTACTTTTATATTTTTTTGGAAGTGTTTGAGAAGAATTGATGTCAGTTCTTCTTTAAATGTTTGGTAGAATTTACCAGTGAAGCCACCTTGTCTTGTGCTTGACTTTGTTGTGAGGTTTATGATTATTGATTCCATGTCTTATTATAAATCTTTTGTTTATTCTTGAGTAGCTTTTGGCAGTTTGTTTGTAGGAATTTTTCCATTTCATCTAGGTTGTGTAGTTTATTGGCATTAAATATTCATAACATTCTAATTCTTTTTAAAAACAGTTCTGTAAAGTCTGTAGTAATGTCTTGGTTACATTTCTGATTTTAGTAGTTTGAGTCTTCTCCCTTTTTTCTTAGTGAATCTAGCTAAAGGTTTATTAATTTTTAAGCTCTTTCTTAAGAATCAACTTTTGGTTTTGCTGGCTTGTTTCGGTTACGTTTGAATCCTCTATTTCACCTATCTCTGTTTTAATATTTATTATTTATGTCATTCTGCTAGGTTTAGTTTAGTTTTCTATTCTTTTCTACTTCTTTAAGGTATAAAGGTCAGTTATTGATATAAGATGTTTCTTGCTTTTTAATGTGGGCTTTACAATTGCAAATTACCATCTGAGAAACCACCTTTACTGTAGTCTATACATTTTGACTTATTTTTTTTTAAATAAATTTATTTATTTTAGTTGGGGGCTAATTACAATATTGTAGTAGTTTTTGCCATACATTGACACGAATCAGCCATGGGTCCACATGTGTTCCCCCTCCTGGACCCCCCTCCCACTTCCCTCCCCATCCCATCCCTCTGGGTCATCCCATCGCCCCAGCCCTGAGCATTTGTCTCATGCATCAAACATGGAATGGTGTTTTGTTTCACATATGATAATATACATGTTTCAATGCTATTCTCCCAGAACGTCCCACCCTCACCTTCTCCCTCAGAGTCCATAAGACTGTTCTATGCATCTGTGTCTCTTATTCTGTATCGCATATAGGGTTATCGTTACCATCTTTCAAATTCCATATATATGCATTAGTATACTGTATTGGTGTTTTGTGACCTGACATATATATGGTCTATACTAGAGATTGTTCCCGGAGAAGGCAATGGCACCCTACTCCAGTACTCTTGCCTGGAAAATCCCATGGACGGAGGAGCCTGGTGGGCTACAGTCCATGGGGTCGCTGAGACTTGGACATGACTGAGCAACTTCACTTTCACTTTTCCCTTTCATGCACTGGAGAAGGAAATGGCAACCCACTCCATGGGGTCGCACAGAGTCAGACACGACTGCAGCGACTTAGGAGCAGCAGCAGTAGCAGAGATTGTTCCATATGCACTTGAAGAAAAATACATATGACTGTTAGTCTTTGTATTGTTCTCTATATGTCTATTAGGCCAAATTGATTTATAGTGTTGTTCAAATGCTCTGTTTTCTTATTGATCTGTTTAGATTTTTTCTATCCATTATTGACACTGAAGTATTAGAGTTTCCAGCTATTATTGTAGAATTCTATACCCTCAATTACATCAGTGTTTGATTCATGTATTTGGGGGCTCTGCTGTCAGATGTGTATATGTTAAATAATTGTTAAATCTTCTTGACTGGTTGACCATTTTACCAATATGTAGTATTCTTTGTCCTCTTCTTTCACAAGTTTTGTCTTAAAGTCTATTTTGTCTGCTATTAGCATAGCCACCCCTACTCTTTTTCATTAATGTTTTCATGGAATATCTTTCAAGCATTATTTCTTCAAATGTTCTTTCTTCTCCTTTCGGGACTACCATTATGTGTATGTTGGTGCAACATACAAATTGATAAAGTAAGAAAAGTCATATGACATCTCAAATAATACTTGAATGTATTTGATAAAATTTTACAACAATTCTTACTTTAAAGCAAAACTAATAAAGAGACTTTCAAAATAAAAGGATATTTTCTTAGCTGAAGTATTATTTGACAGAAATATTTGTGTAATCTAAGTGACTGTTCTTAAAAGAACAAAAATAATAAAAGGAAAAAAGACCGTATTAACAGTTACTACCTTTCATAAGAGAGAAATATCATTAACATTCATTACAAAAGATCTTTATTACTAAAACTTTATTTAAAAATATATACTGTATATTAATTAGGCCAGTTTTGTAAGGAACAAAATAACCTGATACCCTATGCAATAGACTGTGAGTTCGAATAGAATGTCATCTCCACGAGTACAGGGAATTTTGTTACATTTATTCACACTGATTTACTTCTAGAACCTAGGACAGTGTTTTGTGCTATACAAATGAGAGTATAAATGAGTAAATGAAGAGAATATAAGATAGATTAATACAAAATATGTCCTGGTCTCATGAGACAACAGTTTAGAAGCTGTGCATTTTCAGATAACAAAAAAGAGCACATTACACAATGCAGGCTAGTATAGGTACAAAGATCTGCAAGATAATAATATGATTTTAATTTTCAATTATAAATTGTCACGACTAAAGGAAAATATGACAAAGAGAGTTCACTGAAGTTTTACCTATGTGGTTGAAGCATTTCTACTGTTTACTTGGTATAGTGGTGGTTCTGATAGAATGGTTGAGGATGGTCAGTAGAGTTTTGGCAGAAGGGGCCAGAAAAACATCTGTGTATCAATTCCCTATGCATGATAGTATATACTGATTCTTTTATAGCCATTTCAAATTTGTGATCCAGATGAGAAAATTGAGGTAAGTACATTAACTTCATTTAAAACCAAAAACTAGAACCAGTTCTCAGTATTTTTATTTATGCTTTTGTATTTGGCAGAGATTTCTCATTTTTTTAATGTTTCATTTAGCACAGTATATGCAAAGAGGAATAGCTGTATATTTGTTAAAATTTTAGGGGAAAAATGAAAAGACTGTACATGTGTATAGAAAACATAAATTGCATAGATACAAGAGATGAACGTGGCAATACAATGTCTGAAAAATCATAGTATGGAAATGCAGAAGGCAAGAGACATGAAATAATAAATTCACTATAATCAGCTTTAGGTATATCATAACTATAGTACTGGGAAATCTCCTGACATATTGTAAATGAAGGTAAAGTACTTAGGAACTTTCAGGAAAGAATACTAGCATTTATTAAATTTTTAGAAAACAGAGTTAAAAGATCTAAATAATTGGAATTATTTTGGTTCCAAAGAAATGTATAAATAATATATCAAAAGTCATTTGGAGAGAATAGTAAATTTATTATTTGACCCACAGATGGAAACTATTGGTATAGATATCAGGATTTAATTAATTCTGATTTGATTAATGTTGTTCAAAATAGGCCCTGCTCAATATACAGTAGGTTGTTTGTGAAATAGTGACCTCTTCATGAATGAATGGAGCATGACCATTTATATGGTGCTCTGGTGGGTTCCTGCTTTGCTCTGGGGATGTGTTTTATCTCAGTGATATTACAAGCTGTCCCTAATCTCAGATTGTTTCACCTCATATGGATCATATTAATATTCTGTTGTTTATACCATTCTATTGTTTTCCATGTCTCCTGAGGACATTTTTTAGACAATATTTTTAAACTGTAGCCCTGAGTATTAATACTAAGAATTACCTAAGCAAGGTTTTTAATTCATCAGAAACCTTTAGAGATTCTCACCTGAAGTCTGTATCCTGGGCTGATGACTCCCAAATCACCTTCCATCTTCTGAAATCATCCGGTGTAGTTGATTAGACCATGATTATCCTGTGGCCTTCCTTGTCCTAGATTTGGATCCCATGATAAATTGAATATCACATATATAGCACATTGTCACAAGCTACAGAAATGTAGAAAGAAATTTGTCTTAGTTTCTCTTGAAAGTTGCTGAGGGAAAGAGCTTGGATGTTGTATCATTTCTCTATAGTGCTGCATGTAACCTCCCCCAAACTCCATGGCCTTAAACAACAAATTATAATTTCTCAGGGTTCAGCAAATTGGCTGCGCAGTTCTGCTGATCTCATCTGAGTTTGCCCACAAGAGCATTCAGGTGGTGTTCTGCAAAGCCTGCTGGGGTGGGCAGTGGGGCATGTCTCATGATTATCTGGGGAGGTTGATTGGGACTGATTTTTTCAAAAAAAGACTATGTTCTTATTTTTTTATTTGAAGATATCTTGATAGGATATGGTAATTTTCAGAAAAGTTAGATAATATAATAATGCAGATTAGAGAAATTACTTTTAAAAAGGCTAACAAAAGTACCAGTAAGTGTTTTGAAGGATCTGGTACAAGGACAGTTTTCTTTGCCTCCTCTTCTGAATTTCTCGTCCCTGTGCCTGAGCTTGTCCCCTGGGAACTCCTGGGGTATTACCTGTGGGGTAATAGGTGTATGTTTGAAGGTGTTTTCTAGAACCATTGATCACAATCGCTGCTTCCCCTCTCCACTGCTTGAAAACTGGGGTGCTGATGTTAGCTGACATCTCCATCCCAGAGTCCCTTAAACAAAGAAACACAGAGTAGGCAGATGCATGTTTTTAGTTTAGATGTATTTAAATTATAGAAGTAATTACTTTTTTAATTTAAATAAATCTTTAAATATTGCTTATAATGACAATGAAAAAATACAAACATAGAAAGATAGATTCTCTCCCATCAACCATTTCATATTCTACTCCCTTGGAAATAGTTTGTATCTTTTCACATCCTTTGAAATGATTTACATTCTTTTACATCCTTTTCTCTGTATAAACTAACATAAAATACGTGGGAGTTGATTTGCTTTGTGAAACTGGCTTTAAACTGTACACATTCCTAAGCAACTTGTTTTTATTGTTTTAAAATGTATTATGGACATATCTCCATGCAAATGAACTTAGATCTATGTTATGCATTTTCATAAGTACATACCTGTACCATAGTGTGAATATGCCATAATTTATTTATTCCCCTGTGAAGTGCATTTAGTTTTATAGATTATTTACAGAGTTTTACACTACAAACTCTTTGGTGAAATAAACAATATTCATGCACTTTCTGATAAAATAAACCTCCTTGTACATATATACATAGCTATGAGTGTTTTCATTTATGTATTATAATTTATCAGAAATAATAAGATTGATGAGTCAGAGAGTCAGTATATGTTCTATTATAATAAATATTTCTGAATTACTTCTAAAAAGGTGGCCAAAAATTTTTTTCAGTAGTTTGAGAGTATTTTTCCTATAGCCTTACCACGTAAATATTTTTAAATTATTTTATTTTTATTGAACATAGACACATATGGTATAAAGAGCAAATTAATACCATAAGGCAAGTGTCCTTCTTTTCTTCCTGTTCTGCTATGTATCTAAACATAGAAGGTACTTGCATAGTTCTCTTTTAGCTTTTAAATTTGAAGCATCATCTCTTGACTTCTTTCTAAGACATTATGTTTTATTCCCAAGGCCCATCACATTCTCACAGTACAGGCAGGCAGATATTTCAAATGTTGGTTGATGTATACTCTGCACTGATATTTTTATGATTGTGTTATTAGCCTTTTTCATAGTAGAATCATAAGAAAGCCAATTTTTATTTTGCTTCTAGCATTAGTAATTGGCTTGTTTTCTGCTTGCTTTGTTTTCTCTGTACCCATCACTAATGCTTCACCAAAACCTACCTTAAAATATTAAATCTCTCAATAACTAAAGCACATCGTGTTCTTCTATCTTACTTTAATTTATATTTTATACTTTATTTCATTTAAAAAGTCTTAGAGACTTCTCTCCTGTAGGCCTTTGTCCTCTTGCTCCAGTCTTAACTCCTTAGTTTTCATTCTTTTTCTCAGCTGTCTGCTGAGACTATCCTTTACTGACATCCCGAGGCTTACATTTTTCTTCTTCTTATAGGGGATTATCTGTTTCCTAAATCTCAACTCTTTCCAGTTTGGGGTTTATTACTTATTTCGGTGGAGGACTTCCACTAGGAGCTTTCTGAAAAAGAGTGCTTGCCAGGTACATTTTTTGAGTCCTTACAAGTATCTTGACTGACTCCTTGTGCTCTGTGCTAAGTCGCTTCAGTCGTGTCTGACTCTTTGTGGTCTTATGGACTGTAGCCCGCCAGGCTCCTCTGTCCATGGGATTCTCCAGGCAAGAATACCAGAGTGGGCTGCCATGCCCTCCTCCAGGGGATTTCCCGACCCAGGGGTCGAACTCTTGTCTTCTGTGTCTCCTGCATTGCCAGGTGGGTTCTTTACCACTAGCACCACCTGCGGAGCCCGATTGACCCTTACAGTAAAGTGTAAAGTGAAGTCACTCAGTTGTGTCCGACTCTTTGTGACCCTGTAGACTGTAGCCTACCAGGCTGCCTCCTCCAGGCAAGAATACTGGAGTGGGTTGCTATTTTCTTCTCCAGGGGATCTTTCTGACTCAGGGATTGAATCCAGGTCTCCCACATTGCGGGCAGACGCTTTACCCTCTGAGCCATCAGTGAAGCCCATTTTAGTTGGGTATAAAATTATAAGTTAAAATAAATAAATAAATGAAATTCTACGTTAGAAGTAATCTTTAGTTAAAATTTTGAAGGAACTTCTCCTGTGTCTTCTGGGGCCAAGCATTGCAGCTGAGAAATCAGATGACAATTTGATTTGCTATTTTTGTCCCTGAAAGCTTTAAAGATGTTTTCTTTATTACCACTGTTGTAAAATTTTGTGATAATGTGCCTTGAATTATGGGCTTCCCTGGTAGCTCAACTGGTAAAGAATCCGCCTGCAATGCATGAGACAATGGTTCAATTCCTGGGTCGGGAAGATCCCCTGGAGAAGGGGTAGGCTACACACTCCAGTATTCCTGGGCTTCCCTGGTGGCTCAGATGGTAAAGAATCTACCTGCAATGTGAGAGACCTCAGTTTGATCCCTAGGTTGGGAAGATCCCTGGAGAAGGTAAAGGTTACCCACTTCCATATTCTTACCTAGAGAATTTCATGGCCTGGCAGGCTACAGTCCATGGGATCGCAAAGAGTCAGACACGACTGAGTGACTAAGCACAGCACAGCCTTGCATTATACTGGATATTTAATGGATCCTTCTAATCTGGAAGGCAATTATGTTTTTATATTCTTATTATTTTGGCATTGGTCCTTATTGATTGATACTTTAATGTTTAAATGGTATGAAATGTCCACATTTTTGGCATCTCTATCTTCAAAGTCTAGGTTTCAGTTTTCTCTACCTTGTTAAATCCACTTATCACTCATCAGTTCATTTTGCATCTTCCTTTAAAAATGTAGGAGAAGGCAATGGCACCCCACTCCAGTACTCTTGCCTGGATAATCCCATGGACAGAGGAGCCTGGTAGGCTACAGTCCATGGGGTCGCTAAGAGTCGGACATGACTGAGTGACTTCACTTTTACTTTTCCCTTTCATGCACCGGAGAAGGAAATGGCAACCCACTCCAGTATTCTTGCCTGGAGAATCCCAGGTACAGGGGAGCCTGGTGGGCTGCTGTCTATGGGGTCGGACATGACTGAAGCGACTTAGCAGCAGCAGCAGCAGCAGTAGCTATATGGATCTTCCCTGTAGCTCAGAGGGTAAAGAATCTGCCTGCAATGCAGGAGACCCAGGTTAGATCTCTGAGTCAAAAAGATCCTCTGGAGAAGGGAATGGCAATCCACTCCAGTATTCTTGCCTGGAGAATCCCATGGACAGAGGAGCCTGGTGGGCCACAGTCCATGTGGTCGCAAAGAGTCGGACATGACTGAGCGACTTAACACACACTTAAAAATGTATTGTCTTCTCTCTTTGTTTAACCAATTCTTTGACAATAGAAAAATACTGTAATTTTTGTGAGAACTTGAGGGACAGTGAAGATAAATATAAGTATTCAGTCTTGTTTTATCAGAAGACAGCAAGAATGTCTTAAAAAACATTTAACAAATTGCTCATGAAGAAGGTAGCAGTTATTTTTTAAGCTGCCGAAACATAATATAACATATACTTTGCTTGTGTTTTCCCCTGATTTATATGAATTACTAGTGTTAAATCAGTACCTGAATTTTCTTTTTTCTATAAACACTGTCACACTTCCTTTACTTGTTTAGTTAAAACATTTCTTAAAATCCAGCTTCATAACTTCCCCTTCTGTTTGCTCACAAGAGAACTATTTCCAAAAACCATTTTTATTCTGTACACTGATCTTGAGAGAATCTTTCACATAATGATGAATAGTAAGTTTTTATCATTCTGTAGCATGCTTATGAAGTAATCGTTTTTTTTAAACATAGTGCCAAGGTCAGTAGATCATCCTAAGTGGAACTGGCGGACTAAACCAGAAAGCTGTGATTTTGATGAATTGAACCACATCCTTCAAGAGAGCAAGAAACTGGGAAAAGCCCTTGAGAATCTCTCTCGAAGTAAGTTCATTTACTTGATTGTAATTGGAATTCCTAACCAGTATTAAAGTAGAAACATTCATTACCATTACCAATAACCTATTTCCAACATCCTCATTATAATTCCATGAGAGGCTGCAGAGTTCTAGAGCATGAGGTTGGAGATGAGGACCGATCATGTGTGTCACATGGATTCATGGGAAGACGGGTTATGTAGAGTAGAAAGAGCTATAGACCCCTCCCCACAATGGCTGTTTGATTCCAGGCTCCCTCCAAGGCCTCTGTTCATTACCCAGGTCAGCTGTTCACCTAATGGTGTCTTATTCATTCTTCTCTTTGGAACCCTGTTGTGTGTCATCCCAGTTCATGCACACACCTGTTGCTTCCTTGAGTTTTTGATGTCTCTAAACTTCTTAATAGTGACTGGGCCAGATTCTTCTTAGAATCATCTCAGAACGTAGCAATATACCTTTTTGTGAAAGCAGTGATCTGTAATCCAAGGGCCTGAGTTAGAAGTTTTGCCTTCTGTGAGGTTAATAACCTTAGATAAATCATTAAACCTATCATTAAACCTGTATGAGCCTTTGTCCTCTCATCTCCAGATCAGGAAGACATGGTTCCAGCTCCTTCTTCTGATGGGTGGGAATGTTTAAAATAATATATTTCAGATAGACAAATATTTGATTTGATCAATGCATTCTACATGTATAGTATATACATGAAGTGTATATTTATATGTAAATATATATATGTATACACTTTGCAGTTTTTTTAGTGAGTTCAAAGTATTTCTGTCTTTCTCTGGTTCTTAAATATCTTTCAATTTTAAAAATTAGACATCTCTGGAAACATATTAATGCTATAGTCTCACTAAAATTTTCTTTTGGTGTAATAGCATATTAAAGATTCAATAGATTAAAATAGATTAAAATAGAATACTAGTAAATTCTAGTAGATTATGTTTTAGAATCAGTCTGTTTTTTAAAATAGCAGTGTTACTAGTTTCTTGATATTTTTCCAAGTTAAAAATTTCCCTTAGTATATTTTGGGAGAATTGTTTATATAAATATTTATGTGTTTATATATTATGCTATACTATAATTATGTATTTATATACTATATTTTATTGTTTTATGATTTTTTATAGAGAGATTTTGCTTTTTCATACTTCTTAATTTATAATTAACTAGAGCCACTAGATTTTTTATTTAACCTTTGTGTAGTTAGCCTGTCTCAATGTTAACTTGGCTTCTGATAGATTCTCATAATTTTGCCATTAGTAGGAACTCTTTGGTTGAGATTCAAGAAAATCCTGCTTTTGGCTAGGTTTACTTTTGGACCAAGTAATGATAAAATGAGTTTTCAGCTAATTATTATGTTCATGAAAAGAACCTTACTTATTAATATGTCAGAGGCTTTAGTGTGTGTCTGTACGTGTATATGTGTGTGTGTGTGTATATATATATATGCTTTTGGTGTCACTTGATCATTATAAAGGGGCTCTGTTTTTTGTGGCAGCAATGGTGATGTTTATGTGGGGTAAGGGAGCAGTTGGTCACACAGGGAGAGGTTGCTTATTTCTCTGGGTAAGTTTCTGAATCTCTTTTGGAACAAAAGGCTACTTTCTTGGATGACTTGAATTTCTGTGATTTTTGCTATCTGAGATTTAATATTAACTTCTTGTCTTAGGTCCAACATGTGTCTAACTACTCGGTTATCAGTTCACCTGAGATGATCATTGTAAATTAGTAGAAATATCTCCGGGGGCTCAGTGGTAAAGAGTATGCCTACAGTGCAGACAATGAAGAAGTTGTGGGTTTGATCCCTGGGTCAGGAAGATCCCTTGGGGAAGGAAATGGCAACTCACTCCAGTATTCTTGCTGGGGAAAGTCCATGGACTGAGGAGCCTAGTGGGTTACAGTCTGAGGGGCTGCAGAGAGTTGGACATGAGGGAGCACGCGTGAGCACAATGTTTATTTAGTGATCTCGCTGCCCAGAATTGAACCATTTAATCTCAAACTGTTCATCCATCTTCCTGAAGCTAGATGTCAATTCATTCCTGTTTGATCTTGTTTGACTTTTATAATAGACTTTGACTTGGTAACTCTTTCTCTAAAATAGTGGTGACTTTATTAACCATTGTTTTATTTAATAGGAAGACATAGGGAATGGAATCTTTCCTCCAGTTATGGTCAAAAAGAATGTTCATTGTCTTATTATTGTGGACTGTTTTCTCCTGTACCACAGTAAAGGTTATAAGTTTTTAGTGAGTGCCTAATTTTCATACAGTCTATGATAGAATTCTCTCTGTCAAGGCTGCTGCTGCTAAGTTGCTTCAGTCGTGTCTGACTCTGTGCTACCCCATAGATGGCAGCCCACCAGCCCCCGTCCCTGGGATTCTCTAGGCAAGAACACTGGAGTGGGTTGCCATTTCCTTCTCCAATGCATGAAAGTGAAAAGTAAAAGTGAAGTCGCTCAGTCGTGTCCAACTCTTAGCGACCCCATGGACTGCAGCCTACGAGGCTCCTCCATCCATTGGATTTTCCAGGCAAGAGTACTGGAGTGGGGTGCTATTGCCTTCTCTGCTGGCAAGGCTGGCCTTTGCTTTATCCTAGTTTTACTTCCTAAAAGATAATACATTATTTAAAGTATTTGTTATTTGGCAGAGATTGACAGGAAAAAATCATTTATATTCCTCAAAATGGTAGAATTATCTCATCTCTACAGCTGTCAGCTTATACAGACTTAAATGAAACCCCCTCCTTCCTTCTCTCTCTCTCTCGCTCTTTCAAATAATAACAGGAAAGATTTGAAATTCTCTCCAGTTTGCAAATAGGAATTGTGTATCAGTAGCGACTGTACCATGCTCTTTTTCTGGTGCTTTGCAAACCTCTCAATGTGATACTTTATCTTAAAGTCAAACATGACCTGTGACCCTCTTCATTCTGTGTTGCTTACCTCAAGGTAGATATGTTAGAATAGTTTCAGTGGCCTGGAGTACTACCAATTATTAGTTTCACGACCTTGGGAATAAACCTTTCTGTGTTTCTGTCACCTTTACTGTAAAGTTGGAATAATCAAGGTACTGTTTCTGAAGGTTTTATGAAAATCACATGAGATGTTGTGTCTAAAGTGTTTAATATTGTGCCTGGTATGAAATAACTGCCAATTAAACATTATATAGGGGGCTTTCCTGGTAGCTAAGCTGGTAAAGAATTCGCCTACAGTGCAGGAGACCCTGGTTTGATTCCTGGGTCAGGAAGATTCCCTTGGAGAGGGATAGGCTACCTACTGCAGTATTCTTGGGCTTCCCTGGTGGCTCAGCCAGTAAAGAATCTGCCTGCAATGTGGGAGACCTGGGTTCGATCCCTGGGTTGGGAAGATCCCCTGGAGGAGAGCATGGCAACGCACTCCAGTATTCTTGCCTGGAGAATCCCATGGACAGAGGAGCCTGGTGGACTACGGTCCATGGGGTCGCAAAGAGTTGAACATGACTGACTGACTAAGCACAGCACACACAGCACAAACATTAGATGTAATATTCCATTTCTATTATTGTTTAACAAATTACCAGAAACTTAGTAGCTTTAAAAAGTACAAATTTATTATCTTACTATTTTTGTGTTTCGGGAGTTTGAGTGCAGGTTAGTTGGGTCCTCTGCTCAGGGTCTGGGCAAGCTGAAATTAAGGTGCTGGTTGGGGCTTGGGTCACTCCTGGGCTTGGGTCTTCTAAGTTCATACAAATTGTTGGTCAAATTAAGTGCTTGCTCTTGCAACATTGAGACTCCTCTGTTTTTCTCATTGGCTGTTGGCCAGGAGTGTTCTTAGCTCATTCCCAGGTCCTGGCCTTGTGGTCTCCTCCTCTCACAACAATGAACTGTTTCTTCCTTGAGGCCACTGGGGAGTATCTCTCTGAAGCTTTGCCTTCTTTAAAAGGACTCATGTGATTAGGTCAGGACCACCAGGTTTTACTTCTGATTTACTCAGTCTGCTGTTTAGTAACCAAATCAAGAGAGAGATACCCTTTCATCTTCAGTGGTTCCACCATGCAGACTCAAAGGGAAAAGACTGCACAGGAGTGTATCTTGGGAGCTGTCCTAGATTTCTGCCTGCCACAGATATTATTAGTGTTATTACTATTTATCCCTGACAGCCAGTACCATACTTCAGCTGAGCCCTGCCAAACAGAAATGTAACATGAACCACATATGTGATTTTATATGTTCAAAATAGGCACATTACAAAAAAGTAAAAAAGAAACCTATAAAATTAATTTTAATACAATATTAACCTACTATACCTAAATTATCATTTACTTTATATTCCATCTAAAAATTATTATTGAGGTGTTTTACATTGTTTTTCTTTCATACTGAGTCTTCGAAAGTCTGTTGTGAATTTTATTCTACAGCAGCCCTCAGCATAGACGAGCCACATCTCAAGTGTTTGTTAGCCATCTGATGAGTAGCTCCCATGATGAACACCACAGCTCTAACTGACGTTAAAACAAACACACACAACCTTCTCTTGAGGTTGAGTTCCCTCAGACAGCATCAGAATTCCTTCTTCCTCTTTCATCCAAGTTTTCAAAAAGAATAGTTGACGTGCATCTTCTCCACCTGCTCGAGTTCCTCTCACTCCTCAGTATAGTTATATCACTGGACCTGTCATTCTACTCAGACTTTTCTCACTATGGTCACCACCAACTGAATCCAAATTGTTGAACTCAGTGGACACTCTTTCTCATTTTCAAAAATCGCTTTGGTCGTTTTAACACCACTGATGAGTCTGTCTGGACCTGGCTCTCATTTGATCGTCTTTGGATGCCCTCCACGTCATTTCTTTTAGGTTTCATTCTAATACACCTCTTTCTTTCCTTCTGCTATAGATGTTTTTCATCCTCTGCTTCTGTTCTTTCAAATGTTCTCTGTGTCTAGCCTTATCCTCCCTTACAGATTTAATTATCACCCCTACACAGCTAACTCAAATGAGTATATTTCCCATCCAGACTGTTTATGATTTTATACAAGGTGGTGGCTGTCCCACTGCCATGTTAAACTCAATTTATCTAAGTAGGTCATACTTCCTTCTTTACCATTAGTTTTCTTTGCTTGCTTTAATCTTAGCTGGTGACACCTACCTACTGGTTCGGCCAAACTGGACTCATCTTTCTCCCTAACCTTTTTTTTTTTTAAGATTTTTTGATGTGAGCCATTTTTAAAGTCTTTGAGTTAGTTACAATATTGCTTCTATTTTATGTTTTGTTTTTTTGGCCATGAGACATGTAGGATTGAAAAGTTGTTGCTGGACCACGAAAAGACGGCCGGGATTCTTGGCCTCCGGAGGAGAAGAATTCAATCCGGGGCCAGAGACGAGGCTTGATCGCTCAGAGCTTTTGTGCGATAGAGTTTATTAAAGTATAAAAGGGATAGAGAAAGCTTCTGACATAGGCACCAGAAGGGGGCAGAAAGAGTACCCCCTTGCTAGTGTTAGCAATGGAATTATATATTTTCTAATTAATTCTTACAGTAAATCAAAAAAAAAGTCTGGAGGTTGTAAAGACCTCACCAGACCCACTCCAATAATTTACACTTTAGGATAGCAGGATTAGCCTTTGACAATAGAAAGATCCTCCAGACCCACTCCCATAATATACATTCTAAGATATCAGGATTAGTCAGAAGGTTTTCAGGAAGGAGAAACTGTTCTCTAGCTGGATACATTGTTGTTGTATAATCCCTAGTGCGGAGTTTAAACTGAGTTGTGTATTTGACTAAGACTAAGGAATGCAGAGGGAAAAAAAAAAAAAGTTTGTCCTCTTTCTCCTCCTTGAGAATTCCAGACCCCTCTCTCCGTGGGGACCCTGCCTAGGAAATCACTCTCTCAGGATCTTAACTCTTCAACCAGGGATCTAACTCGCACCCCATGCATTCGAAGGCAGAGTGTTTTTAAAGTGTTTATTATTTATTTTTGGCTGCACTGGGTCTTTGTTGCTATACATGGGCTTTCTTGAGTTTTGGCGAGCGGGGTTTGCTCTTCATTGCCGTGAGTGGACTTCTCAATGTTGCAGAGCACAGGCTCTAGGCACATGGGCTCAGTATTTGCTGCTCAGGGGCTTATTGCTCTGCGGCATGTGGGATCTTCCTGGACCAGGGATTGAATTCATGTCCCCTGCATTCTTGGGCAGATTCTTAACCACTGGACCACCAGGGAAGTCCCTCTCTCTAACTGTTTAATAATTAATTCCCAAGTCTTGAGATTTCCCCGCTCTCTTGGGAGGCTTCCCAGGTGGCGCTAGTGGTAAAGAACCTGCCTGCCATGCAGGTTCATAAGAGACGTGGGTTCGATCCCTGGGTCGGGAAGATCCCCTGGAGAAGGAAATAGTAACCCATTCCGGTATTCCTGCCTGGAAAATTCCATGGACAGAGGAGCCCAGCAGGCTACAGTCCACGGAGTCGCACATAGTTGGACACAACTGAATCGACTTAGCATGCACACACTCTCTCTTGGGTGTGATTCTCTTCTCTGGCCCTATTAGTACCTTGTAATTCACACTCAACATCACTGACCAGACCATTAGTTTATCCATTTACATGTTCCGTTTTTATCTCATTTCATTCCTGCTCCATGACAGAAAAAAAACAAGTGTAGTCCTTACATGAATTGAGCCTGTGGCTGAAGGGCTTGCCATAACTTTATGTTAGGGGAGTCTCATGGCCAGCATCTCTGTGGCTTAATACCACGTAAGTCTTCAGTCATTGCATGGAGTGTGCCTGGTGCTGGAGAAGACTCTTGAGAGCCCCTTGGAAAGCAAGGAGATCAAACCAGTCAATCCTAAAGGAAATCAACCCTAAATACTCTTTGGAAGGACTAACACTGAAGCAGAAGCTGAAACTTCAATACTTTGGCCACCTGATGCAAACAGCTGACTTATTGGAAAAGACCCTGATGCTGGGAAGGATTGAAGGCAGGAGGTGAAGGGATTGACAGAGGATGAGATGGTTGGATGACATCACAGATTCAATGGACATGAACTTGAGCAAACTCAGTGAGATGGTGAGGGACAGGGAAGCCTGGCATGCTGCAGGCCATGGGGTTGCAAAGAGTTGGACACGACTTGCTACTGAACAACAACAACAGAGTGTGACAGGAATACAGACTATTCTACCCTGTTATTCTCCCATCTTTAGCACCTGATCCAAGGGGCCTGCATGCAGACAGAGACAATAGAGGATTACAGGGATGGTTTCTAATGCTTCGAAGTGGAAGTGCACGAATGACATTACCCATATTCTACAACTGACTGCAAAGGAGGCTGAGGAAAGTAGTCCAGCTTGTGAGCCCAGGAGAATTGGAAATAGTCTGAGGCCTGAATAACCAGTCCTGTCCACACTCTTGTTTCTCTGTTCCTCCAAACAGCCCTTACTGCAGTCAGTGGGCTGGATCTACAGTGAAAACCTGGCACCACTTGTTGCAGACATTCAGTGGCTCCTTAAAATCTCATAGGAACTTCCCTGATGGTCCAAAATGGTTAAGACTTCACCTTCTAATGCAGAGGATACAAGTTCAATCCCTTATTGGGGAGCTAAGATCTTACATGCCTCATGGCCATAAAACCAAAACATGAAACAGAAGCAATAAATTCAATAAATTCAACAAATTCAATAAAACAAATTCAATAAAACCTTTAAATACGGTCTGCATCAAAAAAATCTTTATGAAAAAAATAAAAGCTCATAGAAGGTTCTCCATGCTCTGAACCTTAGTCACATGTCTGGTATCATCTCTCATGACTCGTCATCAGGCCACTTGTACACCAGTAACGGGAATTTTTCACACTCACTGATGTTCTTCCCTTTTTCGTATTTGCTTATGCTGCGCCTGTGCCCTGACATCTCACTCCTGCTTGCCCCAGGCTAATTTCTACTCCTTTCCTCAGTCTCTGCTCAAATGCCCCTTGATGATTTATTGCTGCTGTCTTTCTCAGGACTGGGTTTTGTCCCCCTCTTTCTGTGCTTCCATGCTTTTCTCTGTGTACACTTACATGCTGTGATCTACTTTCAGAGATCTCTGGACTCTGCACTGTGGGGAGGCAGGGGAACGCAGCACTTGGACTCCCCAGCATGTAGTACAGTGATTAGCACATAACTCAGTCATAAGAATTTATGCTTTCAAATTGTGGTGCTGGAAAACAAGCTTGAGCGTCCTTGGACTGCAAGATCAAATCAGTCAATCCTAAAGGAAATCAACCCTGAATATTCACTGGAAGGACCGATACTGAAGCTGAAGCTCCAGTACTTTGGCCACCTGATGTGACGAGCTGACTTATTGGAAAAGACACTTATGCTAGGAAAGATTGAAGGTGGGAGGAGAAGGCAGGGTTACAGAGGATGAGGTGTTTGAATGGCATCACTGACTTAGTGGACATGAGTTTAAGCAAACTCTGGGAGATAGTGAAGGGCAGGGAAGCCTGGCGTGCTGCAGTTCATGGGGTTGCAAAGAGTCAGACACGACTTAGCAACTGAACAAGACAGAAATCTATTAAAGGATTACGCCAACAACGAGTGAGCTCAAAGCTTTTCGGAGCCTAATCTGTCTGAAGGGAGGCAGTGATAGGACGGGTATCTTTAGTCCACTTAGACATCAGTCTGCAGTTGGCAGTTAGGTGAAACACTGGCTGGAACTTTTCCAGGGGAAAATGTCCAGCTGTTGGGAGAACAGAGGGCTGATATTTTATGCTCTGTGACTGATAATAACCATCTGGAATCAATTGAGAAAAACAACAACAACAACAGAGAACTTTTTTAGTGCATCAGTCATGAACATCCCACAAAAGTCTCTTCTGACAGACAGCCTGAGGAGTTAGAGGATAACAACCTCTGAGTGAAAATGGAAGCAGACAATGTGGCAGTTGTTTGTTCATTTATTTATCTAGTCTTCAGACATTTCTGTGGGAGTGTGAGGTGAACAGCCTTTGCGTGATACAGATATGGGAATCTTTAGGAAAAAGAGCCCACCCGCCCGGCAGGTACATTATCAACCTTTAAGACACAGGTAGAAAAGTGATCTAGTTGAGAACACTGAAAAGGAGTTTTCAGAGAGATAAGATGAAAATTGAGATAGAATGTTTTAGAAACATCAAGGAGGGAAAGTACTTCAGAAAATCTGTCTGAAGGGGCAGATAAGTTGGTTAAAAAAAAAAAAAGGATAGAAAACATATTCTTTGTGTGTGTAGCCATGTCCAACCTATGTTTCCATTGTTTACTGCCATGGGAATTTTAATAGGAAATGTTTGAAATTAAGTATCTTTTATTAGAGAAAGAAAAAGAGATAAAGAAATCATGACACATTCATACAATGGTATACTTTATTTTTTTCTAACTTTTTAAAAGAATTTGTTTATTTTAATGGTCTACTTTATACTCGTTAAAAATGGTACTGTAGGAAATATTTACTAATATAAAAATATGTTTTATAAACAAAGCAGATAACAAAATAGTGTGTGCACCTCCAATTTTGTTTTATACGTGCATAGAGCAGCGTAAAGCATTTGTATATATACTTACATATGCTGATAAAATTATTTGAAATAATTCACAAGAAGCTTTTATCATTCTTTGTCTTTAACATGTCTTCATAGCAACCTTTTTCTTCATCTTCGTTTTCCACTGGTAAAATTTCTTGGCCCTGCAATAGCTCCTGATAGCTGCTAAAATGGACAGTGGTCAGAGGATGCAGGGACTAGCTCTTGAGTGAGGTATAAGTTCTGTGTGACATGCATTTTGATAATACAAGGCCGGTAAGGCCTTTTGACTTACTTGCTAATTCTTGGTTACACTCTAGGTAGGTGAAGTATTACTGCTGTCTATATGAATAAGATTCATAAGTCTGAGGTGTGAAAAAAAAACTTTAAGATCAACTGGTAACTTTCTAAAAAAATGAGTGAAGAAACTCTTTTTGCAGGGCCAAGGCAAGGGCATTAGTGCAGAAAATTAAAAATAATCAAGAGAGTTTAAAAAATCCCACGGTTGAGTAATGGGTTATTTAATTCCAGATGTCTAATTTTTACAATTTTGGATGAGAAAGAAAATTTTGTTTCATGTGTCTACTCTCTCTTTCTGTCTTTTAAAATCAGTTAAATCTTTCAAATATTTATTTTTAAATAATACATTAAGTTTTAATCTTGAAATCATATTGGATGAAAACATTTTTATAATATTATATCAATATAGACATAAGCATTTAAAATATATATTTGGCTTTTATAAACTGGAATAATATATTTTAAATCTACTGTAATCTATAAACATAAACCATTTGGTTCTCTATAAAATTTCTACATTATCTTGAAATCTGAATTATTCCAAGTAACCCTTAATAATTTCATATAATTTTTAAATACAAGCATTCGTAAATGTGTGATATGTTAGGCCTCTAGAAATGTTTGTAACTACTCAGAAAGCCTTGGAATCTGTCTCACGTGTACTTCCCTACAGCAGAACCATTATATCTCAGAGTTCCTTAATACAAACTCTCTGTAGTGATACTGCGTAGCTGCAGTGTTACCTACATGAAGCCTTCTCTCTGGTGAACTGTTGTAGGAGCTACCTTCATAATACAGCAAGTTCTTGAATAATTGTTAAGCTTCAGTTCAGTTCAGTTTAGTTCAGTTGCTCAGTTGTGTCCGACTCTGCAACCCCATGGACTGCAGCACGCTAGACTTCCCTGTCCATCACCAGCTCCTGGAGCTTACTCAAACTCATGTCCATCGAGTCGGTGATGCCATCCAACCATCTCATTCTCTGTCATCTGTCCCCTTCTCCTCTTGCCTTCAATCTTTCCCAGCATCGGAGTCTTTTCCAGTGAGTCAATTCTTTGCATCAGGTGGCCAAAGTATTGGAATTTCACCTTCAGCATCAGTCCTTCCAATGAATATTCTGGACTGATTTCCTTCAGGACTGACTGGTTGGATCTCCTTGCAGTCCAAGGGACTCTCAAGATTCTTCTCCACACCACAGTTCAAAAGCATCAATTCTTTGGCACTCAGCTTTCTTAATAGTCCAACTCTCACAAGCATACACGACTACTGGAAAAACCATCGCTTTGACTAGACGGACCTTTGTTGGCAAAGTAATGTCTCTGCTTTTTAATATGCTGTCTAGGTTGGTCATAGCTTTTCTTCAAAGGAGCAAGTATCTTTTAATTTCATGGCTGCAGTCACCATCTGCAGTGATTTGATTTTGGAGCCCAAGAAAATAAAGTCCCTCATTGTTTCCATTGTTTTCCCATCTATTTGCCATGGAGTGATGGGACTGGACACCATGATCTTAGTTTTTTGAATGTTGAGTTTTAAGCCAACTGTTTCATTCTCCTCTTTTACTTTCATCAAGAGGCTCTTTAGTTCCTCTTCACTTTCTGCCATAAAGGTGGTGTCATCTGTGTATCTGAGGTTATTGATATTTCTCCTGGCAATCTTGATTCCAGCTTGTGCTTCATCCAGCCCGGCATTTCGCATGATGTACTTGGCATATAAGTTAAAATTGTTAAGCTTACGTCACTCCAAATCTCCAGTATGTCTGTTTATGATAGTGACATCGGTAATTCTTATTACCAACAATTTTTACCAAAAAAGAATTTCATAGAATAATGTTATGAAGAATGCATCTTGAATACACCTGTGTTTCTAGTTTTATGTACAAGGAGAAGAATGGTGCCATTTATTGAGGTGAGGTAGGGCATATTTTTCTGCTTTGTGTATGATTAATTTGTTAGTTTAGTGAACTGAGATGATACAACAACTGGTGGAAAATCTTTTATATATGTGTACCTGATCAGCAGGGGGGTCTTTACTGAGGTTTATTCTCTTGAGACGACTTTCAGATTTTCTCTTCTGACTCAGTTTATTCTTTCTTGTGCCTTATAGTCTGCTGAACTTTGGCTTCAGTCTGGTCTTATTTTCTCTGTGTTTCCCTGGACTTCAAACTTTAGAAATTTCCTTGTCCTTGGTCCATTCTACACTGGGGTTTGACATCAGCTTCCTTCTGTCATATGTGCCAAACCTGAGGCCTGGCCGCAGCTGCTCCAGTGGCTGGTCACAATTCCTATATACTGATGTGGACACACCTCATTCAAACAAAAGCAGGAGTGAGACAATGGGAGTATGATGTGTTTAGCCTGACGTGTTAATGACTGAAATGTCCACGGGGATTCAGCAACTAGCTCAGGAGGAAATACTGTGCTGATGATAGAGATTTGCTGGCCATCACCATATAGAGGAATAAAAATGTCAATGGAATGGGTTAGGTTACCAGGGGAAGTGTACCCTTGGCATTTCAGGAAAGGACTCACTACCCCCCTCCCCCAAAGAAGAAGGTCTTTGTGAAGGAGACAAAGGAGAATGGAAAATATAAGGCTGCATTTCAAGAAAGAGACTGGGGTTAACAGAGTCAATCATCACAGAGAAATAAATTAAGGACTAAAACTTTTATGTTACTAACTTAGAACAATTTTGGAAGAATGATAGAGACAAAAATTGGACTAAGGAGTGTGTGGATAGAAGGGGAGCTTGTGAGGAGGAATCTTTATCCATTGGCCCCAAGAAGCTGTTGATCTCAGGGAACATGGAGCACAATTCCTTAAGTTCCCATGTCTGTGTCCTCATCTGGAAAATAGGGAATTAAAATACATGATCTTCAACCACCTTTCTGCCTTAATTTTTTATTACTCTAGAAATCTGAATCAGTTCTTAAAAAAGAACAATGTTGTAACAAGCTAAACTGCACTTGATTGTCATTACCACATAAAGACAATGTCTCTATAGTTGTCTTTGCAAGTTTGTTCTGCATTTAACAAGCAGTATGGTGCTTGATTTTGTTGCATCATTTCCATTGTTTCAGCAGCTGTTATAGTTGTCTTAAATTCCTAATTTGTTTTCATCAGTAGAAAGAAAGTACCCACATCATTTTGAAGTACCCTTAACAAGAAAAAAATAGAATGGACAATGTACTAGTTCTACAAATACAACTTTTGTTTTTAAGATTGGGTTATTAAGGATTGCTTCTAAAACTTTTTTGTCTCTCTTGATTCCCAGGTATTGCAATTTCAGATGAACTCGATAAGGTATGTTGAACTATCCATCTAGTGAGAATAAAATATAGAATTTACATTTTAATCCATTGTCTAAATGAAAGAGTTTCTGAAAAAAAAAGTGTTTAAATATAATTTATTTGGTGCTAACATTTGAAAACTTTCAGTTATATGCTTTTATGAAAGTTATTGCATGAAATATATGATATCACCTATTCTGAGTTGAGAGTTTTAGAATTTGGTTAGAGAAAATTGAATCACTGTAGTCACTGAATCACTATACTAAAACTGAAAACTAATATAAACTGTTTGGGTTCTGTCTGTGTCTATATGATAATGAGAAGACACATACTTTTGTAGAACTACCCTTAGGAAACCTTACTCAGTAAGATTTTTTTTTTTTTTTAATTCCAAGATGCCAAGGGAATATACTGCACTGGGGTGATAGTTGTGAAGGTGGTGAGAAATGATGTGACTAGGAATATATTTTAACAGTAGTGTCAATGGAACTTGCTAGTAGTTCAGTTGTAGAAGAAATCAGTCAATGGCGAGTCCTAGGTTTGGGAGATGAGTGAGTAGGGAAATTTTGGTGCCATTTAGCAAACTGGAAAACCTGAAGAAACAGCAAGTTTTGCAGGTTGAGATAGCATCAAGATTTCTCTTTCGGATTGTTTAGTTTGTCTATGTAGCATATTTATATGAGTTGCTCATGAAGGAGGTTTGATTTGAAGTTATGCATTTAGGCATCATTGAAATAGAAGTTCTCATTTTTTTAATCTTAGAACCCCTTTACACTCCTAAAAATGATATAGAGGACTTTAAAAGCTTTAATTTGTACAGGTTTTATTTATCAATATTTGCCATGTTAGAAGTTAAAATTGATAAAAATTTTACATATATTCATTAAAAATAGCAGTGATAAACCATACATTAACAAAAATAACCTTTTTTATGAAAAATGCTTTGTTTTCCAAAACAAGATATCTGTGAGAAAGTGATATTGTTTGCATTTTTGAAAATCTCTTTAATGGCTGGCTTAATGTCTGGATTTTCATATATGCTTCTGCACTGTCTGTTATGATATGTTGTTTTGGCTGCAGAAAAATCTGACATCATATTGGAAAAAAGAGAAGCGCCTCGAAATAGTCAAAAATATTTAGTGAACATTGGTCCAGATGTCTCTCTAATCAGAAAACATATTGAAATTTTGCTTGGCAGCTAAACATATAGGTAGAAAGTGGTAGAAAGTACAGTACAAAAAATGGGATCATATAAATCATGACATCTTAACAATAATAAACTTTAAGTTTATAATTATAATTTACAAAATCAATAAAGTTAGTATCCTCCTATGCCAAGTAAGACTATGCCTTTTGAGTTTGGTACCAAAATCATATTTCTGAATCTCTAAATAAATGAATTTGTGAATGTACTTTTAAATATGAATTTACTTTGATAAACCATCATAATATTTTTTAATTAATTTATTTTAATTGGAGGTTAATTGCTTTACAATATTGTAGTGGTTTTTGCCATACATTGACATGAATCAGCCATGAGTGTACATGTGTCCCCCATCCTGACCCCCCACCACCACCCTCCCCATCCCTCAGGGTCATCCCAGTGTACTGGCCCTGAGCGCCCTGTCTCATGCATCAAACCTGGACTCGCGATCTATTTCACATATGATAAACCATCATAATTTTAAAATCATTAAAATTTCAATCTATCCTAACTCTGTGCAAAACTAGGTCTTGACTGTACTCCATTGTTGTCATTCAAGTTGCCAAGTCATGTCCGACTCCTTGCAACCCCATGGACTGCAGCACACCAGGCTTCCCTGTCCTTCACTATCTCCCAGAGTTTGCTCATACTCATGTCCATTGAGTTGATGATGTCATCTAACCATTTCATGATCTGTCGACCTCTTTCTCCTGCCTTCGATCTTTTCCAGCATCAGGGACTTTTTCAATGAGTCGGCTCTTTGCATCAGCTGGCCAAAGTATTGGAGCTTCAGCTTCCCAGTCAGTCCTTCCAATGAATATTCAGGGCTGATTTCCTTTAGGATTGACTGGTTTGATCAGCATAACAAGTAGAATAAGTAACAGATGAGGTCTCTGGCTTTGTCCTGCTTTTCTAGCCCTCCTCTGTCCATCACTGTTATTGGCTCCAGCCGGTCTCCATCTTATACAGTGACTTAGCTTATAATTTGTAGAAATTTAATAATCTCTATCTTGTATTTATTTTTGTGTTCATTCTAAGTACAAAGACATAATTATAACTATTTCTGGGTTCATTTGCTCCCTCCAGTGTGTTCTACAAAGCCGTGGCTGCCTGAACCCTAAATTAGCTTGAATGATTGCTTGGACTTTGTTCTTCCCTTTTTTCCCTGGGCTCTCTGACTTGCAGCCTGGTTGGTTTCTACATTAAACTATCTTTGGTGAGCTGAGGAACATACTAATTATTCTTTGAACTGAAAATGGATTTCAGCCTCACTTGATAAAATTGTGGAAGCCTTGACACTTGTTTAAATATCCTCCTCAGGATGCATCCTCCCCTCCTCTCACCTCCCTTCAAAGCACTAGCTCAGAAGAGTTTCCATTTAAATAAGTCGCATAACACTGCAGATTTTTACTACTTACCTAATGTTCCTGTTTTTGAAGACTTCATGGAAATTTTATTATTTTTCATATTTATTGAGGAAGATGCCAACAATTATCATAAATAAGCTTTTATTGAAAAAAATTATGTCAGTGCAAAAATATTTTTCTTACTTTCACACCTGATATTTAGGAGTATGAGGTCGTACAGAGGATGCACAGGCTTACAGGACCAAAGCCAGGATCCTTTGTCTGTCTAGAAAAAAACCCGTGATGAGAGAAAGCGCGCGCGCGGGAGCGCGAGCGAGCGAGCGAGCCTGACTCATGGCGCCCTCTGCTGGCCATGAAGCTCATAGTCCTGCATTTTTCTCAGTAAGAAAAGGTGAATCTCAGGCAGGTATAAAACAATAGTCAAAAAAAAAAGCTCAACTTGTGTTGAGCTAACACCTATTTCTTTAACATAGTAATAGAAATCAATACATATTCTTCCTTGCAATCTACCATTTAAATTTTGGGGGGTTCACTAAAGATCTATTTTTCTTAACCTTTATAAAATACTGATCTTTTACTATCATATTCTAACTCAATTATAATTTCACGAAATTATTTTTTCTGTGACTTTTAAGTTTATGAATTCTTATGAAGGTAATAGTGTTATTTAATTCTACTTAAAATGGAAAAATAAAACAGAAACTAATATTATTTATTTATTAGTCTTTTCCCTTCTCTTTTCTTAGTCACTGTATTGGTTTTCTATTGCTGTTGTAACAAATTGAAATAACACAAATTTATTATCCTACAATTCTGTAGTTTAGAGGTTAAACATGAGTCTTCCTGGGCTAAAATCAGGTGTAACAGGGCTTTATTCTCCCGGAAGTTCTAAGGAAAATCTGTTCCCTTGCCTTTTCCAGCTTCTAAAGGCTGCTGCATTCCTGGTACATGATCCCCTTTCTGCATCTTTAAAGCCAGCAGTGTCTCATCTCTCTCTGACTGCCTCCAGGAAAAGCTGTTCACTTTTCTGGAATCCTGTGATTAGTCTGGAGCCATCCAGCTAATCTGAATAATTTCACCTTTATCTCACTTTTAACCTGAATCATGCAAAGCCCCTTTTGCCATGTAATGTACCATATTCACAGTTTTGAGGATTAGCATGTGGGCATCTTTGGGAAGTCATTATTTTGCCTACCTAGCCACCATCCAAGTTCAGATGGTGTTACCTTTGATGTTGTTGTTCAGTCACTCAATCGTGTCTGACTCTTTGTGACCCCATGGACTGCAGCACACCAGGCTTCCCTGTTCTTCACTGTCTCCTGGAGTTTGCTCAAGCTCATGTCCATTGAGTCGGTGATGCCATCCAACCATCTCATTCTCTGTTGCCCCCTTCTCCTCCTGCCCTCAGTCTTTCCCAGCATCAGGGTCTTTTCCAGTGAGTCAGCTCTTTGCATCAGGTGGCCAAAGTATTGGAGCTTCAGCTTCAGCATCAGTCCTTCCAGTGAATATTCAGGGTTGATTTCCTATAGGATTGACTGATTTGATCTCCTTGCTGCCCAAGGCACCTTCAAGAGTCTTCTCCAGCACCACAGTTTGAAATCATCAATTCTTCGGTGCTCAGCCTTCTTTATCTATATGAAAGATACCTTTCATATCTGTATCTAATTCTTTAGGCTCCTACCATTCTAATTCATCCTTCAAAATGCCATAGAGTACACCTGGCTGATGCCTTCTCAGTTACCCTGTAGCAGGGCAGTATGACCCATCCTTCAACTCCTGTGAAAGTTGGACGTTTGTGGACTCACCCTTCTCCAGAGAATTGTTTCAACTCATTGAGGGGCATCCTGCCCAGAGATGCTTGGATTGGCGTCACCAGTGACTAACTGAAACGAGGCTCTGAGTTTTCATTCACGTTACAGAGCTTCCTGTGGGATCAGCCTTAGAGTAGACTTTAGCTGAATGCGCTGAATGTGTATCTTTGCTTAGCTTCTTCCCATCTTCTGCTTCTTTCACTGTCTTACAAGCTTCACGTAAGAGACCCCCATCAGTAAGTCACTTGCTTATTATCTGGTTTTAGGGAACCCTACCTAGGGAATCCTGCTAAAAAAAAATTCACTGACTCCCTGCTATTTAACAGGTTAAATCCAACTTCCTAAGACTAGAATGAACAGACTATTTTGTCATTCAAATCTGTATCTTCTGCTTTATTTTCCTTTTTTTTCTCTACTCAGAGTCTGTGCTCTGCTGAAAAAGGAACACTGTGCAGCAGCCAGACTCTAGTAGTTTGAAATCATATATTTTATATATTTCTACATTTCTGCTGATTGTCATCCCCTCCCCTTTCTCCAGCTGTTTTCTATCATTCAGGCTCAGGTTTTTCAGTGTCTAAAAAACTGTATATGCACAGTTATCGTTTGATCAAATGATCCTACTTCTAGAAGTCTATTCCAAGGACACACTGGCAAAGCTATAGAAAGACCAATGTGAGTGACTATTCATTGTTTTGCTATTGTAGTAGAAGAAAAGTTGAAATAACTAAATGTTCATTAAAAGAAGAGTAAGGGATAAATTATAGTACATCTACTATAGAGTACTGTACAGCTATAAAAATGAAAGAATATCTCTGTAGATACATAGAACGATCCCCAGGATATACTGTTGAATAAAAAAGGCAAGGAGAAATGTGTTTATAGTGTGCTACCATTTATCTAAGTCAGTGTAATGGAACTGTGAAATGTATTTACTTATATTAAAGCCAAAATAACAATGGCAGAACCTGCCATATTGTAACACACACACACATACACAATTACTTTTTAAATGTTACCAATGGGCAAAAGGAAGGAATAGAAAATGAGAGTGAAGCAGTTGGAGAGTAGAGGGTAGGGACAGAATCTTGACTTCTTTGAACTTTGTGTATATGAGACTTTGGAACCATTTAAATATTTTATATATAATTTTTGGGAAACACAGTTAACTCTTAAAACAGTGATTTCTAACAGATGAGCCCAACAGTATGGCAAAGCACACTCAGGTGAATTACTCGAAGTCTTTGTAAACTAGTGATTTGATTTTTCTCTGGTGGAATATACCCAAAGGACAGAAGAAACAGCATCAGCTCTTAACCTGTTTTTAATGACTGTGTTGTTAATGATAGTTTTGGTATTATTATAAAGAGGCTATTGTGTGTGCTTTGTGTGATATAACAAAGAATTAATTATGTTGATATTCTTAAGAACCGGAATATTTGGCATAGGGGAAAGGAAATACAAATATAAGATCAATAAGTGTAAGTGAAAATCCTATATCTTGCTTTGAATGAAAAATATCATTATGAACTCATAATATTTTTTTTAATTTTAAAAACAAAAGTACAATCTCTACAGGCAGTGAACATAGCTAGAGCCCAGGAATTCTTTCTTTTTTCTCAACTTTTCTGTAAAGCTGAATTATTTAAGTTTAAAACATAGACATTTCTTCGATCTGTCCACTATTAACAACATCAAACAGCGAGTACTCCAAGTATGCAGATTCTAGTCTTAAAATATATTTTCAGCTAAAAAGAATCAGAGTCTCTTGGAATAATGGTTAATTCCAGGTCAAGAGCAGATGGTATTTACAAAATGAGCCTAAAATGCCTTATCATGCCAGAAGGCAAGAACTATGAAAGATCACTAGGGTTGTGTCAGAAGAGTTCAGGAGCCAGCTTCAATAATCTTCTACTGGAAAGAGTTCAGAAAATTTGAACATGAATAAGAATAATAATTGCAGTGTAATGAATTATACCTAATACTTTAAAATACATATGTTTATCCAAAAAATTATTAATCTTTAGTAAGTTAAACCAGCAAGCTTTAGTAGTTTAAACCTGCAGGAGACGTGGTTTGATCCCTGGGTGGGGAAGATCCCCTGGAGGAGGGCATGGCAACCCATTCCAGTGTTCTTGCCTGGTAGGCTATAGTTCAAAGGGTCGCAGAGTTGGATATGACTGAGCACTCAGGCATATGCACAGGGGACCAAAGTTGCTGTTTTTAAAAACTGGTAGAAGTCAAGGAAAAGAATCAGATTTTTCATCCTCCTTTTTATATAAATCGTACTTCAGAGTAACCTAATATTTGATGACAGGAAGTTTCTGTCTACAGAAGTATTCCAGTCAATAAGTGATTATGGAATTGTAAAATTAGACAATCACCATTTGGCAATGCCTATTGAATTAATGGATCTAAGCAGTAATTATCAATGCTGCCCAAATCACTAGAGAAGACAGTCTTATGTGCCTCCAGATAAAACTAACCATTCTCTCTGAAGAAGTATTGGCAAAAACAAAAACCACAGCAAAACAACTTTATCCCGAACTACTAATTTACAGAAATTACAAAGGGCACAGGGACATTTTAAACCACATCACAGGGAGGCAAAGGGGAAAATCCAGACTGTGGAAAACTCAAAGGACAAACAACTCAGGTTTTTGAACAGTAACAGTAATGATAAAATTACAAGAGAGAAGATGAGACAGAGGAAGAGAATAGAGAGATTAAAAGAGACATAAAAGACTGTTGATCAATCGCAGCATACCGAGTCTTGCTTAGAGTCTGACTTGTGCAAACAAACTAAGATAACCAGGGAAATTTGATAGCGAAATAGATATTTGATATTAAAACATTCTCACTTTGTATTTAGGTATGATAATGGTATTTGTTTACAAAAAAGCACTCTTACTTTTTAGAGATTACATACTGAACTATTTACAAATGATGTGATGTCTGGTGAATGGGATTTTCTTCAAAATGATTTGAGCAAAAAAGGGATGATGTGGAAGGGACGTGGGTAGAGATGAGGGTAAAGTGAGTTTCCTCATGAGTTGATAATTGAGGAAAATGTGTGTGGATACAAAGGAGTTTGTTTTACTCTTCCTTCTACTTTTGTATTAGTGTGAAAAATTCCATAATAAAGAGTAAAAACTTTCAATCATGGGTAGGAGGGTGCAGAAGATAGCGAAGGAAAGGAGGAGAGATAATATTGAGTACCTGTTAGTATTAGCAGGTATGCTCAGTGTTTTTGATATGTTACTAAATTTAGTTCTTGTATCAGTCTGATGAAGTGGTTACGCTTTTCTTGGCTTACAGATAAGGAAACTGAAGCTAGTATGATTAAGTGATTTGCTGAACGTCTCAGAATTTGTACTGATTCTTCATCTTGTCTGATTCCAAATCCATGCTTGTCCCTTGCACTATGTACCATGTACTCCACTTTAAGTGGAAAATCTGAAAGTGAGTTTAATTCATTATTTGAACAACTTTATTGAGAGAAAACTAACATAAAATCTCCCCCTTTAAAATGTATAGTTTAGTGGGTTTTAGTATATTCAAAGAGTTGTGTAACCATTTTGTTGTTAGTGTTTAGTCGGTAAGTCATGTCCAGCTCTTTTGCAACTCCAGGGACTGTAGCTCGTCAGGCTCCTCTGTCCATGTGATTTTTCAGGAAAGAATACTGGAGTGGGTTGCCGTTCCGTACTCCAGGGGATCTTGCTGACCTAGGGATCCAACCTGTGCCTCTGTGTCTCCTGCATTGGCAAAGAGACCACTACTACAACTTAAATTTAGAACATTTTCATCATCCCAAGAAATCCCATGTCTACTCCCCATTCCTCCTTATCCCCTATAATTTACTTTCTGTCCCTTTAGATTTGCCATATGAGAAATTTCATACAAATGCAGTCATAAAATATGTGGTCTTTTTTCACTATCTTCTTTCACTTAGCATAATGTTTTCAAGCTTCATTAATGGTGTGGCATATATCAGTGCTTCACTTCTTTTTATTGCTGAAAAATATTTTGTGGTATAAATATACCATGAGTGCTCAGTCACTCAGTCCTGTCCAACTCTTTGCGACCCTTTGGATTGTAGCCTACCAGGCTCCGCTGTCCATGGGATTTTTCAGGCAAGAACACTGGAGTGGGTTGCCATGTCCTCCCCAAGGGGATCTTCCTGACCCAGGGATTGAACATGAATCTCTTGGGTCTCCTCTGTTGCAGATGGACTCTTTACCTCTGAGCCATGGGGGAAGCCCAATAGATATACCACATTTTGTTTATTCATTCATCAATTTGTGGACATTTGAGTTGTTTCTACTTGTCAGCCATTAAGGATGTTTGTAGGAACGTTCATGCACAAGTTTTGTGTGGATATGTTTTAAAAATTTCTCTTGTATATGTAGGGAATGAAAATGCTAAAACATATCTCACTCTGTGTTTAACTTTTTGAGGAATTATCAAACTGCTTTGCATAGTGGCAGCACCATTTTACATTCTAGACAGCAAGTATTAAGTTTCAAATTTCTCTATATTCTTGCTGACACTTGTTGTTTATCTTAAATTATAGCCATCTTCCTGGTGTAAAGTATCAATATTATTTTAATGTAGTTTTGATTTACATTGTCCTAATGACTAATAATGTTGGTAATGCATTACTGAAACATTGAATCATACATTACCTTAATTTTGTCATTCATTTATTCACCCTACAAACGTATATCAAATCAGTTCAGTTCAGTTGCTTAGTTGTGTCCGACTCTTTGCGACCCCATGAATTGCAGCACGCCAGGCCTCTCTGTCCATCACCAACTCTCGGAGTCTACACAAACCCATGTCCATGGAGTCGGTAATGCCATCCAGCCATCTCATCCTCTGTCATCCCCTTCTCCTCCTGCCTCCAATCCTACCCAGCATTAGGGTCTTTTCCAATGAGTCAACTCTTCGCATGAGGTGGCCAAAGTGTTGGAGTTTCAGCTTCAACATCAGTCCTTCCAATGAACACCCAGGATTGATCTCCTTTAGGATGGATTGATTGGATCTCCTTGCAGTCCAAGGGACTCTCAAGAGTCTTCTCCAACACCACAGTTCAAAAGCATCAATTCTTCGGCGCTCAGTTTTCTTTATAGTCCAACTCTCACATCCATACATGACCACTGGAAAAACCATAGCCTTGACAGAATTTCTTTCAAAAGAGATTGATTAATATATACTCCCAACAACAGTTTGTAATAATATAGTTTGCTCCTGATCCTTGCAAACACTGGCCGTCATCAAGTATTTTAATGAAATTTTTTCTCATGGATTCAATTATTGCTTGTAATACTTAATTTTCAGTAAGATTGAATGCCTGCTTTTCTCTTTTGCTCATTTTTATTGCCCACTTATTTTTTTATTTAGATTTGTGTGAGTTTATTTTATATTTTGGATGTCAACTCTTGTTGTTCTTGTGTGTCTCAAATACCTTCTTAAATTTTTAGGCTTGTCATCACTTTTTAAATAGTGCCTTCTATTAACAGACATTTTTAACATTAACTTATCATGTTTTGTTTAAGAAATCTTTTCTACTTGACATCATAAAGTATTACTTTTTATTTTATATTAAAAATTCTGTTTTTTTATCTTTAATCTACTTGAAAATTTTTTTAATATTGTAAGAAGTTGGAACGTATTTTCCCTTGTATGCATAATAAATTTCTTGTAACTGTTTATTGAAAAGTTCATCATTTATCCATAAATGTGCATGCTTCTGTCACTTATCTTGTTTCTGGACATTCAGTTTTCCTCTTCTGGTCCCTTTGCTTATATCTGTTACTCCACTGGGTTTGGAATTGCTTTGTATTTTAGATTAGTATGAGAGAATTGACATCTTTACATTTCTGAGTCTTTCTACCCATGAACAAGGCATGTTTCCATTTAATTAAATATTGTAGTGTTTTATGAAAAAGTCATATAGTATATTCAAAAAGAGCATGCAGATGTTTGTTAAATTGATTCCTAAGTCCCTTGTGTTCTTGACTACTATTGTAAATGGTATCTGCTTTATAAGTTACATTTTAAAACTTGTTGGCATATAGGAATGAAAATTATTTTTCTAGTTTTAACTTAAATTCAGTAAGCTTGCTAAACTCATTAATTTGTAACTTGTTTCTGAATTCTCTTGATTTTTCTATATAAAAAATATATGTGAATGATAATAGTTTTGTATCCTCTTTTCTATTAAGTGATGAGACTAATTTGGGATAACCACACTGAACACTTTTTGTTAGAGAAGGGAAATAATGAGAGGTTTATAGAAGTGACTGGTTCATAGCAGCTCTCAAATCTTGCTGGACAGATGTCATCAGGTCTTCCTGTCCAAGGTGTTGGGAGGTGTTCCTTCATTGGGCCCTACTCCTATTCCCTGGAAGTCCCCATACATTGTTTTCCCTATCTTCTGGCTTCAGTGTCTGAAAGTTTCTTTCTTTTTTTTTTTTTTATCCTTTTGGCTACTTCTGAAGAAAGCATTGGAAAGGATTCCTTTGAGTAACTTCTTCAACTTTCTGACTTTGTGTAGAAAAAATGGAGTCCCTAAGGGCTATTTATTATTTCTTGAATAGTCTCAGTCTTTTTTACTTCAGGCTTATGACTTTGCCAATTCAACTACCTCAAATAATTTTTGTGTTTCCTGGGTATTTGATTCAGAGAGTAAGTTAACATTTCAAAGTTACACAGGCCAAAACTGATTCTGAAGCTGTAAATACGTTTATAGATTTTTTTTCTAAAACGTCTTTCCTTAATCTGCTCTTAATGCAAATATAGGCTTAACATTTAATAATATTACTGTTAATTTTCATTAATATGTCTTTTCAGTAATTGCAAATTATTAATTTGATTGCGTGATTTTACAGCTGAAAGCTTTGACTTCCTGGCTTTGGGAATATAAATACAGAAGGATATCAGATCAGTTGCTATGTTATGCAAACACTAAAAATTACCTGCTACATTTTCATGAAGGCTGGGGACTCAATATCAAGATATCTATTTCCTGTCACTTATTACCACTTGGATAAATGTTTACCAAATATGTCTAAATCATATTTCACATGTTGTTTTTGGTGTGTATTGGTGTATTAATTAATACTACATTGTATATATTTTAATATTGTATTTGTATAATATTTGGGGGAATTGTAAAGATTCAGTCTATCAGATCTAAATTTTAAGGAATTATTTGAGATTCTTGTAATATTGCAAATTATAAGCCTATTTCTCAGATTAAGATATTTTTAAATATATTTTTTCTTATTATAAGTACATATTTATCATAGAATATTGAAAAGACATGCAGATGCCAAAAGAAGAATTAAGAATTACCTGTAGTCCCTCCATTCAGATAAAACCATTAAATTTTGGTCTTACCATTGTTTTTTCTAGTAAATCAAGCAGTGTCTGGCACATAGTGAATCATAATAAATATAAAAGAATGAATAAATGAAGGAGTTAGTCTATGAATGATGCATTGATGGTTTATAGTAGAAACCCTGAGAGGTTTTGTTTGTTGTTTTTGTATAGAAAGTGCCTGACTTTAAGCTTTGATTGCTGAGGCATCTACCTCAAAGGTGGTGTCCATGAAGTTTCCCAGGCAAGAATACTGGGGTTGGTTGCCATTTCTTTCTCCGGGAGATCTTCCCAACCTAGGAATTAAACCCAGGTCTCCTGAATTGCAGGCAGATTCTTTACTGACTGAGCCACCAAGGATGCCCACTTCAAGGATGGCTATCACTAATAAACATATTTCAGAGATCCAGGGCCCATCCCAGCCCTATAGCTCCTTTGTCTTAGAGGTGTTAGTTGATTTTAATAACCTGATGATTCTTTTTTTTTTTTCAACTGGCCACTTAGTTTTTCTCTTCCAACTTTACATTTCTACTCTCTCTTTTAAATTTGCCAGTGAACAATGAGCCCATAAAAACCCATAGCCCCCACCTTTAACCCCAGTAAAGGCAGAAACCAGGCCCGTGCTTGCTCTCTTGCACTCTCCCTCTGTGTGGTACCAGGTGTACTGGGTAATTCGAGATTCTGTAAGTCATCAGTTCAGTCGCTCAGTCATGTCCGACTCTTTGTGACGCCATGGACGGCAGCATGCCAGGCTTCCCTGTCTATCACAAACTCCCGGAACTTGCTCAAATTCATGTCTGTCGAGTCGGTGATGCCATCCAACCATCTCATCCTCTGTCGTCCCCTTCTCCTCCTGCCTTTGATCTTTCCCAGCATTGGAGTTTTTTCCACTGAGTCAGTTCTTCACATCAGGTGGCCACAGTATTGGAGTTTCAGCTTCAGCATCAGTCCTTCCAATGAATATTCAAGACTGATTTCCTTTAGGATTGATTAATTTGATCTCCTTACAGTCCAGGGACTCTCAAGAGTCTTCTCCAACACTACAGTTCAAAAGCATCGATTCTTCCGCACTCAGCTTTCTTTATGGTCCAACTCTCACACCCATACATGACTACTGGAAAAACTATACCATTGACTAGACAGACCTTTGTCGGCAAAGTAATGTCTCTGCTTTTTAATATGCTGTCTAGGTTGGTCATAGCTTTTCTTCCAAGGAGCAAGCCTCTTTTAATTTCATGGCTGCAGTCACCTTCTGCAGTGATTTTGGAGCCTAAGAAAATAAAGTCTCTCACTGTTTCCATTGTTTATCCATCTATTAGCCATGAAGTGATGGGACTGGATGCCATGATCTTAGTTTTTTGAATGTTGAGTTTTAAGCCAGCTTTTTCACTCCCCTCTTTCACTTTCATCAAGAGGCTCTTTAGTTCTTCGCTTTCTGCCGTAAGAGCATATCTGAGGTTATTGATATTTCTTCCAGCCATCTTGATTCCAGCTTGTGCTTCATCCAGCCCGGCATTTCACACGATGTACTCTGCATATAAGTTAAATAAGCAGTGTGACAATGTACAGCCTATTCGTACTCCTTTCCCAATTGGAATCAGTCTGTCATTCCATGTCTTGTTCTAACTGTTGCTTCTTGACCTGCATACAGATTTCTCAGGAGGCAGGTAAGATGGTCTGGTATTCCATGAAGAATTCCCCACAGTTTGTTGTGTTCTACACAGTCAAAGGCTTTGGCATAGTGGATAAACCACAAGTAGATGTTTTTCTGGAACTCTCTTGATTTTCTGTGATACAATAGATGTTGGCAATTTGATCTCCAGTTCCTCTGTCTTTTCTAAATCCAGCTTGAACATCTGGAAGTTCATGGTTCACGTACTATTGAAACCTGGCTTGGAGAATTTTGAGCATTACTTTGCTAGCGTGTGAGATGAGTGCAATCGTGTGGTAGTTTGAACATTCCTTGGCATTGTCCTTCTTTGGGATTGGAATGAAAACTGACCTTTTCCAGTTCTGTGGCCACTGCTGGGTTTTCCAGATTTGCTGGCATATTGAATGCAGCACTTTCACAGCATCATTTTTTAGGATATGGAATAGCTCAACTGGAATTCCATCACCTCCACTAGCTTTGTTCGTCGTGATGCTTTTTAAAGCCATACAAAATGCTTCTGTAAGTCATAAACCTCTATTTTTTCAAGTTATCTGGTGATTATTGCTGAAGAGTGTCTTGCACTTATACTAAGAACCACAAGGGCTGGTTCAATAACAGCATTGGTTATTGGTAGGCTGAAACTGGCACATGAAGATATACCCATATGAATTTTTTAAACAAAAAGTAGATCATACAATAGATATTGCTTTTTAATCTTCTTTGTTTCCATATACGAGATATCCCTAGCAGTTGCATTCATTATAAAGTATTAAATGATGTAAATATTTAAAATATCATTTTAAGAGTCACATCATATCCTAGTTTATGAGAAAAGACCACTTTAGCATTTTTTAAAATTAGCATAGCATGCCTGTCATTGATACTGCTCTACTTCCAACCTCTACTGGATTTCTCTAAGTGTTGGTTGCTCAGTCGTGGCTGACTCTGCAACCCTATGAACTGTAGCCCAACAGGCTGTTCATGAGATTCTCCAGGCAAGAATGCTGGAGTGGGTTGCCATTTCCTTCTCCAAGGGATCTTCCCAACCCAGGCATGGAACCCGGGTCTTCTGCATGACAGGCAGATTCTTTACTGTCTGAGCCACCAGAGAAGCCCCTGGATTTCTAGAAGTCCAAAATGCTTTGCAGTTGGAGGCAATGTATCCTTCTAACCCTATCTCTTCTGGACTTTGTTCTCTGACTCCGCCTCAATTTTTTCCACATTTGAGAAATTATGTACCATTTTCTAACAACACCAAGCTGTTTCACTATGTGGGCCTTCCCATACACTCCTCCTTGTGGTAATGCTATCTTCCCCCTCTTCCATCTTGAGAACAAACACATAGCCTAAGAAATCCAAATCAAAGATTTCATTCATGGATCCTTTATCAAAATGGCCTTCATAAGTGGGCATCAGTCTTATAGAGGAAGTCATCTGTAGAGATGGAAAGAACTGAAATTTTATGTCAATTCTTAAAGAAAGGGGAAAAAGGAACATTTTGATTTGAGGAAGCAGTTTAAAATCTAGACAAGAATATTTCCCTATCTCCCTTTTCATGGAAATATGTTATCTAAGGCACAGAAATTCTTTTCTTCTCTTCAGGAAACCATGGCATTTAGTTCTTCTCTTCTGAGACCTCGTGTGATTGGGGAGTGGATTGGTCGAGAAGAGAATGATGCTGACCCACTGGCCGCTGAAATGCTACAGCCCCCAATTCCCAGAAGTAAAAATGAACAATGGGAAAATGAAGACAGTAGCTCTAGCCCTGCAGGAAGGTGAGATGAGATGTCTTCTAAGATTCTGAACACTTTCATCATTTCAAGCAAAAGGGAAATCATGTGCATGATTTTGATGAGATAACTCTTAGCAATTTTATATAGAATATTATGTCATATATAAGATAAAAATTAATTTCTCTCTTTTAAAATTATAGAGTTTTCTCAGATTTGCTTTTAGATTTGGTTTTGATTTTTTGCTTTACACCTAGCAAGCTTATCATTTCTTTGCTACTGAAACCAAATAGAAAAATAATTAAAAGGACATAAACTGTTGGTCAAGACCTACTGTAATATTGGACAAGACCTGCTTATTATTAGGGTGAGGGTTAAAATTGGAGAGGGAAGACTTCTGATTTACCAGAGAGATCTAGTTATTCAGCAAGAAGAAAACTATTAAATGTATGTTAGACTATGGTAGTTTAGTCGCTAAGTCACGTCCAGTTCTTGCTACCTCTTGGACTGGAGCTCACCAGGCTCTTCTGTCCATGGGATTTCTCAGGCAAGAATACTGGAGTGGGTTGCCATTTCCTTCTCCAGGGGATCTTCCTGACCCTGGAATTGAACCCAAGTATGAAAGACTATACAAGGTGGAATTAGATGGAATATATAGAGAGAAACCTTGGTTTAGAACCATTTGAGTTTAGAGTTGATAACTATGATTGAATATAATTATTTACATTCTCTATGGTTTAACTTTTGAAATGATTTTGAAACTATTATGATTTGTGGATTTGAAAGTCACTGATTTATTTTACTCAATCCTGTGATGCTCAAAATGGTTTCAGAAGATTTGCCCTAAGTTTCCATGTACTGGTACACATGCATGCTAAGTTGCTTCAGTGTGTCTGACTCTTTGCGATGCTATGGACTGTAGCCCACCAGGTTCCTCTGACCATGGGATTCTCCAGGCAAGAATACTGGAGTGAGTTGCCATTTCTTTCTCCAGGGGATCTTTCTGACCCAGTGATCAAAGTTGCATCTCTTTATGTCTCCTGCATTGGAAAGCAGTTCTTACTACTGAGAAGGCCCCTCCATATACTAGTAGAAGTCAGATAATTTTGAAAAGTCTAGATAATATTTTTTAGAAAAAGTGTATTCAGTGTAACTATTTCTTGTAATACTAACTGCAGTGAGTAAAATTTGAAATGAAAATGAAAACTTCTGTGAGTAAGTTGGAGTGAAAAGGCATTATCAAGGCATGGCTTACACAAGATTGAGAAAAAATACTCATCAACTGAAATGTGACAGGAGCTTAAACTTTCTGTGAGTGTTGCTAGCTGAGCACCACAGAAGAGTTTTTCCTGTGCATAGCATAGCCACAGTAACTTTGTTTCCCACATTAAATTTAGCAGCAACCAATAACCATTCTTTCTCAAGGAGAAAACTGTATTTTCTACAATGTAATAGCTTTCAGGGGTTTTTTTACTTTGACTTATCACTTGGCTGGAGGGAAGGAAATTCGGAATACTCGTTTAATGTGCTTCAGGCATATAGAAAATTGATTCTATTTCCATGAGAAATAACTTTTAAATTATTTAAATAGTTGAAGTGTACTGTATAAGGAGAAGAAAACCATTTCTAAAAATCCATTTACCTTCTTTTGTGAAATGTCAGATCAATTTCACCTGTCAATGAGGGTAATTTTATTTTTAACACTAGAGGTATGAAACACACTAGACCTTTATCTTTATTCATTGCTAGATCTTCAGTTCTTAAATATAAAATAGAGAAATGTCGATTTTCATTGTGCTTTCATCTAGTCATAATAATAAATAGGAGCTATTTATTGCAAATGTTAGTCCTTCTATTTTCTTCCTAGCTTCAGTGAGCTCTTATTTCCTCTTGAATATCCAATAAAGGAGACTTTCTCTTGCAATCCTAGTAATATCCATTACCCAGAAAACTCAGTCCGTGGAGCTCTCGTTCAAGTATTTGTTTTGAAAGGTTTTTTTTCACTTTTATTTTTCTCTATCTTTAAATAATGAGTTGATATATTACTTATGAAACTAAGAAAGGGGTGAAAATCCTACTCAGATGCCCCATTAGAGAAAAAAGAAGGCATGCTTTCTGAACTAAATTTAAAGAGTAGCAATAAAGTTATGGATTAGAAACTATATTCCATTATCTAGTACAAAACCAGGATTTCCAAATTTATGCCAGGAGCTCACACAGCACTAAATTTGACTTGAATAAATAAAAACAGATTGGAGAGCTATTTCCTAGTGACTCAAGAGTCTGTTGCCAGAGTATTAGCTTTTGCCCTTGAATAGTAATGACCTTATCTTATAACTTAACAGTCTTAAAAATTAGCAGACTACATTCTAGACTCCTGAAAGAGAAGACTTAATTTTTAAGGATAACTTCTGTTTTTCTCTCCCCTACTGGACCTCCAACATTGCCATTGTCAGTAGGCATCTGCTATGTGAGTGAAGGAGGCACAGAAGACTGTGAGTAGACATCTAATAAGTAAAAGTTATTTATACGAAGGGTTGTTTATAGTCTATCATAACATTTTATCTCTTTTCCTATTATGGATTCCCCTCCTGTTAATTGCTCAGGTCTTATTTGAATGGCTGTTATTACAATACCCAATCTTTAGTACATCGCTAATTTTCCCTCTCATTCAGAACAATACAGATGTAATAGGCTGGACTTTCATCATTAGATTAGAGAGAATTAAATAAATGGTGCAGTAAACCATTGAGAGTCTTATGAATAGACTCTTTCCTGGAACTTTTAAAAAATGATACACTTCACCTGAACTTTTTCCTTAGGTCCTACGAATACAGCATTGTGTGAAGAGGGTCAACAACTTTAGTATACATAACTGTCATCTGAAAGGTTAAGTGCTTGTTAAAATGAAGGCAATTATGAGGGCAAGATAGAGAAACTAATAAAATAAGAACAGACAATGTAATTGTTAATTGTTGAAAGAGATTAAGAAAGTAAACATCTGAACAAGAAAACAGAAGAAAGAGTCATAGAGAGAGGTGAATGTGTTAGGAAATAATTGCATGCTTTCTATGATTGTCATGTGCTACCATTTGACATTGGTTGCCGTGGCTTGTCTAGGCATTTAGTGGGAAGCATATATATTCATTGCACATTTAGAGTTGTTAAAAATAATCACACATTGATAATATAAATGTAAATAAAAATTGAGTTAATAAACCTATATACTTGTATTTTGAGCCATCTTAATTAGAATTTGCAATAGCTGATAATAGACTCTCTAAAATTACTTGCTAAATTATAATTGAATTTTTAAATAGGCTTATCAAGCCTTGAAAGCCTAATGAAGCTCCTCTAAGATGAACCACTTTATTAAAGTAAGAATAATATCAATAAATATTATAGATCTTGTGAATTGACTTTATTCATTGAGAGCATCGTTATCAGATGTAAATATGCCATAAAATGAATAGAAAATTTTATAATCTAGAAACATATATTAAATATTGAAGCTAAATTCACTTCCCATAAGCAGTGCTCCTTTTCATTAAAGCTCATAATTACTTCTGATATATCTTTTAACAAACCCTAGAAATGTTCCCCTCCTCTTAGAGCTCCTCTGTTGGCAGCTAGAAAGAAACAACAAATAAGCAAATATATTAATTTATGCCATAAATTCAAGTAGTGGTAAGAGGTATGATGGAAAATAAACCAGAACAAGAAAGAAGAAAATGGATGGAGGGAACTTTAAAAAAAAAAAAAAGAAGAAGAAGAAAGAAAGAATCATAAAATTGTCTGATTTTGGCTGTTGTGGGCATGTTAGAAAATATATAATACATGTGGCAGAGACCATATCAAACTTAGTAATTTATTTGCTATTCTTGAATATTCTCGCATGCAGATTTTTAGCGTAAAGAATATTGATTAATCAAAAATGATTTTGCCAAAATAATTAAAAAACAGAAACCTTAAAACATACAAAACATATCTAAATTTTTGTATCTAAAACATACAAAAATTTCCCCTTGTAATTCACAAATTTCTCTTTAAAACCAAAAATGTATATAACTAAATCATATGTTTCAGAATGTTGATGAGGTCATTTTAATATATTAAAAATTTGCTCTCATTTATCTAAGAATTTATTCATTTATTTAGTTAGGAAATACTTTCCCTAATTCAAATAGTCATTTTATGAAACACATTGCTAGTCGTCTTTGGACTCATAGACTCAGATGGACTCGTTATTAGACAGCTTTTTGGATTCAATCTGTGTCTGGTTCTGGTAGTACACCACCATCTTCTTGACCAAATCATGTATTTTAATGAGACTAAAGAAAACACTTGCTTCACCATTCATGAAATGGTCTTGGTCATTGTCAGCTGATGAATGGGAGTTACACATTTGTTATCTGCTGCTTGTTTCTCATTATTCACATTCCAATCTATTTGTTCTTTTTTCTTTTGTTTCACTACCTATCTTTCCATTTCCCTGGATTCTCATATCTCTTAAGTTGGAGGACTCATATTACATCTACTTAAATTAATTCTTGCAGCCATGAAATTAAAAGATGCTTACTCCTTGGAAGGAAGGTTATGACCAACCTAGATAGCATATTTAAAAGCAGAGACATTACTTTGCCAACAAAGGTCCGTATAGTCAAGGCTATGGTTTTTCCAGTGGTCATGTATGGATGTGAGAGTTGGATGGTGAAGAAAGCTGAGCACCCAAGAATTGATGCTTTTGAACTGTGGTGTTGGAGAAGACTCTTGAGAGTCTCTTGGACTGCAAGGAGATCCAACCAGTCCATCCTAAAGGAGATCAGCCCTGGGTGTTCATTGGAAGGACTGATATTGAAGCTGAAACTCCAATACTTTGGCCACCTCATGCGAAGAGTTGACTCATTGGGAAAGACCCTAATGCTGGGAAGGATTGGGGGCAGGAGGAGAAGGGGACAACAGAGAATGAGATGGTTGAATGGCATCACCGACTTGATGGACATGGGTTTGGGTAGACTCCGGGAGTTGGTGATGGACAGGGAGGCCTGGCGTGCTGCAATTCATGGGGTCACAAAAAGTCAGACACAACTGAGTGACTGAACTGAACTGAAATTAATTCTTATTTTGTTAGAAAATATGAGATTCAAAAAGAAAGTGTGAATTTGTTAAATATTTATTGAGCACTAACACAAGGTAGTGTGCTAGGTGAGACCAATATGGAAACAAAAATTGTAGACTCAAAGTATTGGGTTGACCAGAAAGTTTGTACAGATTTTCTCCTAAGATGTTATAGAAAAGCAATACTTGCTTTAAAGTAATGAGAATGGCAAGGACATATGTGTTATTTCTGCAGCTCAGTGCACACAACACCTGGTACATAGCAAGCAGTTAATAAATGTCTTGCTAAATAAATTATGAAAACATCACATTTAGACATATAAAGAAGAAAAAGAGCTCTTTTGCATAAATCAAAATGCAGCAATTAAGGGTGAAACTTTTTGTGATCTCTTCAACTACTTGGGCCTTAATACAAAGAGAACCTTTTAATTTCTGATTAAGAGTCAAGACAAAGGGCACAGATTTTCCTAGTAAGCTTCAGTAGTGAACTAAACAAGCTTAGCAGATAGCTCAAGAGAGGAATCATCCAGTTTTCCTACAAAAGAGACCACACAGGGCAAGAAAAGTCTAACACTTACCAACCTGTGTTCATAATCAGAATGTGAAATAAAACAGAGCAAGGTCAGCCCCCCTGAAAGAGTGGGGCCAGGAGAAAGAGAGCAGATATCAGAAGGCAGACCATCCAGTGGGAGGAGGTAGAGGGGATGGCCACTTTCAATTGTCCTTTTCCAGGTGATACTTGTTTAGAACTTATATGTTAGACCAAAGCAAAGTGGAGTCCTGGAGTGTATTGATGGGCTTTCCCACATGGCACAGTGGTAAAGAATCTGCCTGCTAGTGCAGGAGACACAAGAGATACAGGTTTGATACCTGGGTCGGGAAGATGCCCTGGAGGAGGAAATGGCAACCCACTCCAGTATTCTTGCCTGGAAAATTCCATGGACAGGGTAGCTGGGTGGGCTATAGTCCCTGAGGTTGCAAAAAAATGGACATGACTTACTGATTAAACAACAACAACAATATATATAGTCATTACACATTTAGAGTTTTTATTTTACTAGAGTTATTTTGCTAATATATGCATAGATTTGCAAAGCAAAATAATTGAGTGAAAATTTGTTTGTAGATTTTCTTTAGTTACCACAGCTAACTGATAATGTCATCATCATTGAAAGTTCACATTGAACTATTTCTTCAGCTTAAAGGTGGAGCTCAAGACTAAAGGATTAAAACAGCAGCAACAGCAACACAAGAAACTTCTGGCAGCCATGCTTTCTCAAGATTCTTTTGAGTCTGTCCATAGTCCCACCCCATCTGTAACAGAAGAAGATATTGATAATGAAGATGATGCAATGGAATTGCTGGGTAATTTTAAAAATTAATAATTTCTCTTTTTCTTCTCTGGCATTGTAAAAGTGTGTGGGGGTTTAGAGTTTTTAAAGGTTTTGTTATAGGGGAAAGAAACCATTTAACACACACTTTTCATTAGACTTTGACGGAGTTGCATGTGAGAATTAAGTTGAAATCAACTTGGCATGTAAAATATTTATCAGACTGTATTTTGTGCTTTGTATAGGCAGCACTCACCTTCTCCCTGCTTAATCAGTCTTTATTCTCTGTGCAATTGTGATACAAATTCAGGTCTGTCTGCTTTATTCTCTGATTATTACTGCCTTGGTCACATCTTCTGTCTATACAATATATCCAGAGTACCTATTTCAGAGTTCATTCCAAGCTGTCTCCCTATTGTTTCAAAGACGTTTTAGAAAAAGCAAGTTAAACTTAAAGGGGCAGGTAGTAAATCAATGTTTGTATGTCTTCCATAAATGACAGGAAAGTTTGCAGAGATTTCAGTGTTTTTATAGTCTTATTACTTGTATGGAAACCTTATTGATGCTGTATATATAGGAAGTCCTTTTGTGTCTTTTAATGAAGTAGGTGTCTATTTTTATTTCATCAGAAATCTCTGCATAGTAGTTTTTTTTTAATTGAACTTCCTTTTGTAAAACCATATTTTCAAAGAAAGAAATGAAATTTTATTTCAAAGCGAATGATCAACATATAAAACAGAGTTTTTAATTCAGTGATGTTATCTATTCTATTCTAAATAATTAGGACAATTTTCAAATATTTTGTAACATTTTACTAGGAATGAAAAAATGATAAAAATCATTTGAATTTTTCAAATAAGTTTTACATTTAGAAACAGGACCCCCAGAAATATACAGATTTTTTAAAAGATTTTTTTCTAAACTAGCTTCCTTGGTTTTAAGTGTTTAGGGCAGTAAAATACAGTTATTATAATAAATGATATAGGTCTCCAAGGATAGGCTTACAAAGTGTTATTTGGTTAGTGATGGCAAGTTCACTGATGTTGTCTGATGTTATAATAACTGCATTCGTTCCAAAGTTGAGGAGACTGTGCCATGGTATTTTCACTTCATGCTGTCCATCTTTTTTTTAAAAGAACTGTTAAGTTTCATTGTATTTTTTAAGGGATCTCGTCTCCCACCAGATGTGCCAGATGTGGTGGCTGTACCTTCATCCAACTTCCGTTCAGCAAACGTTTAATGAATGATAGGCACTGGGCTTAGTCCTGGGGATGTAAAAATAATCGTGGTTTCTGTGTATATTCAAGTGTTCAAAATGAAAATACAAACACATCACTCAGTTTTCACTACAGGTGCTAATTTGGTTAAGCACAGAGTCGTACATAGGAATAGCATCCATTGTGGAAGTAGGGTCAGGTGATCAAGGAATGCTTTCTAGAGAGACTTATTCCTCTGCTAAGTCCCAGAGGATAGGTGGATGGAGTTTGGCAGGCAGAGTGTGGTCCTGACCCTTGCAGGTTTGCTGATGCAGGAATGGATTCTTGTTGTGCTCTATGACACTGCCTGTATGTTGTTCCTCTGCCCTCATCAGTAGCAGTGAAGGGGGCAAGTCTGGAATAGTGACTGTTCATGGATGTGGCCTGTGTAACATCAGTGTTGATGTATCAGTACGTGGATAACCCGTTGTACAGATATCCTTCTGTCTCATCCCTTTCCTTTAAATGACGGCTCATGGTCAGTTGATACCCATATGAAGGCAGTTTTACTCTATCTTGCAGAGAGTATCTTTTGAAGAAATCCAGGCATTCTCTGAATCGCTTTGAGATTCCTGAGAACCTCAGGAGTGTCTTATCAGAGTGGTTGTTGTTGTTCAGTTGCTCAGTCGTGTCTGACTCTTTGCAACCCCATGGACTGTAGCCCACCAGGCTCCTCTGTACAGGGGATTTCCCAGGCAAGAATACTGCAGTGGCTTAGGAACTCATCTTGTTTCAGTAACACCAAGGGATTCTTTAAGGAGACTCAGGTGTCCACTCAGTATTGGCATCCCTATATCTCAGCTCTGCTGTTCTGAAGTTTCTAGTCTCCCATGATGAAGACCAAAGGATTGGGTTTTAGAGACTTCCTAATGTGAGCAATTAATAGCTGGGTCTCAATTTTCTTTTTTTTTTTTCATTTAGACACTTTAGCCTGTGGTCTGAACAAATTTAAGAATGAGAGGTAGTTGGAGGTTTGGACTCTTCTCCTTGTGAAGTCTGCATATGTCAGCACAGGCAGATGGTGGTTTACTAACGCTGGTCTCTAGGTTATGAGATTTCTCTGTGATAATATAGAATATTCCAAGCATACTTGGCTGTCCCCTAAAATAATGCCATATACAACCCTGTTGCCTAGCTGTCTCAGTGAACAAAGGTCATAAAACAGAAAACTATCAGCGAATTATTGTGCCCAGAGACTTCATCAATTAAGTAAAATGTTCTTTGAATATGAAATATATTTGTCTCTAAGGCCCTAATATTCCTGCTCATTAATATTATTCTATTATTTAGAAGTATTTATTTAAAATGTAGACTCAGAGTTTTTTTCCAAAGTAATATATGTAAGTTCATGACTTATAATGTTAATTATGCCTTTAACTAATGTAGTGAGTGGCTCATCTCTTACATGAAATCAAATAGATGTCCTTGAATAATTTCAGTTAGTGCAGGAGCTAAGAATTTTTCAGCCATGATATAGTAGTGAATGAATATGTGAAGTACAGGTATGAAATAAAAAGGTTATTAAGTTACTCAATTTTAAGAACTGCATCTTCAGTAGGTTTGTGCATTCCATTGGATTTAAAATCATATACCAATCAATTGATGCAACATTCCTAAATCAGTTTAGAAACTATATAGTATCTATCTTCCTAGTCCTTTTAATATTAGATTTGCATCTTGTTTATTATTAAAAAATTTTGAAATAATCATTTTGAAACTCTTGATTCTAGAGAAACATAAGTGAAGTGATTGTACATATTTGAGGAAAATATAAATACCAAGTTCTTGAACTTATTTGAAATCGAATTTTAGCCTGTGAAATCATTGTAAACTGCAACAGAGACATGTGGTATTTAAAATATCTTTTTGAATCTACAACATTGTTTAGAATGAATTTACTATAGCTTATGTGTTTTAAGGGTTTAACTTGTGATTGTTAACTATACTGTAACTGGCTGAAAGTTTTATTTGTTATGCATGGGAAGCAGTCTATACACTTTGTGCACTGATAAATACGTAAAAAACATAATTATTAGTTAATGTTAATATAAGATAAGATTATTCCTGAGTAAAAACTTGTTGATTTGAAGGGGAAAAAACTTTTAATTGAATTAGTAGAACTTATTAAGAGTAAAATTATTGGCCCTTGTTTTGTTTAAGGAATCTAATATTATTAATATATGCTAATATTTAATTCTTCACAGTTGTGTATTTGTGGATTTCTTTTCTAAGTGTACTAGGAAAGTGAAAATATTATAATACAATATCTATAATTTTAAGTAGATTATTTTCTATAATTACTTAAAATGCTACTTAAAAACTGATATTATAAAAGTAGCTTTTAGTATGGAATTAAGATATACATGTGTGTGTGCTCAGCTGTGTCTGACTCTTTGCCAACCCATGCTCTGTAGCCTGCTAGACTCCTCTGTCCATGGGGTTTCTCAGGCAAGAATACTGCAGTGGGTTGCCATTACCTTCTTTAAGGGATCTTTCCGACCCAGGGATCGAACCCATGTCTCTTGTGTCTCCTGCATTGGCAGGTGGATTCTTTACCACTATGCTACCTGGAAAGCCTGGAATTAATATATAGCAGAGAATAAAATATCCAAACTTGTGAAATTTTAAGATACAACAATTTAAAAAAAAAAAAAAAGATACAACAATTTTAAGCACCTCTGCAGTTGGTGCTGTAATTACAGACAAGGTTGAATAAGATATCTGCCAATTCATCTCAAATTAAGTAGTTTTCAACTTCAAATATAAGATGTTCTCAAATATTTCAATAATTATGATAGAATTGATCACAATGAATAGAACAAGGAAGAATATTCACATTATTTTTAGAGTTATTAAAGTCAATAACTTTTCAAAAGTGGAGAAACAAATACCTGTATATTTTACTCCATTCACTTGCACAGAAGACTTGAGGAACCTCATTAGTTTAAAAGATATTTCAGCTTGTAAATGTCAGTCTATTTTCATTATATTACACGGAATTTTCATTTTATTTTTGGTGGGATGTTCATTGCAATTATGTGTTTGATTATTCTGTATATAATTTATCCTCATTTTAAATGTCATCAGAACCTTTTGAAAGCTACTTTTTTGCGCATTTTAGTATGGTATTGCTTTAAAAAGTTTTCTGTTAGATTTTTCTCTGAATTGATGATGAGACAAATATCTAAAAATCACTTTACAGAGAGGTTAAAAGAGAGAAACAGCTTTAGTCATTCTTTATAGTTCCTGGTCTTAGCTTATAAATAATCATATCAAAATTAAAACTGTTTTACTGAAGACAAGGTGATTGCAAATATATTTTATTTATTCTAAATTTAATAGTTAAAAACAGGTATAATTATTCTGGTATTCTTTGCAGAATACAGTAATTGAATTTCTAAAACTCAGTTGGCAGTATCTTGCCAAATTATGTAAAATATAAACTTAATTTTCTGGAAGGACTTACTTGTCAAGGGTTTGACAAATAATTTTTTTTTTAATTGGATGCTTCTTAAAACAGACTCTTCATATTTGCAAAATAAGAACATGCATTTCACCTAATGAGAAATGGATACTGACACTCATTGATGTTAAAGAAAAAAATGGAGAAGGCCTTTAAATGTTTAAAAAAATATATCTGTCTACCTATCTCCATACCTGTATTTTAATAATCTAAAGCATATGTAATGGTCTAAATCACAGAGGGACATTTTTAAAAACTTTATTTCTTTTGCATATTGATTATTGGGAACATCAGGATGTCAGAAAACTTATAATTTTAAAATGATATTCTTTGTAGAAATTTTTCTTTTAAAAAGTCTCAGGACTTTCAAAAATTTTATTTATGGATCCTTTAATACTGTCTACAAGATTGCTTTAAATATGGTTTAGAAATTCATTCAGCATATACAAAAGTAACTTAATACAGAATTAGTACATACTTGAGATTAAAATATCCAAATTAGTGGATGTTAAGACATAGCAATTTTGAGCATCTCTGAAGTTAGTACTCTCAATCTAGAACATACTGAATAAAATACCTTCCACATCTCTCAATTTATGTAGCTCTCATTTAAAAATATTAAATAGTCTCAAAAATTCCACTAATTATACTGGCAGTATTAACCAAACATTATAGAAAATTGGCACATATATTTTTAAATGTTCACTAAATTAATTAGTACAATTGAAGAGCTAGGATGCTTGTACACAGATGTGTGAAAATCTTTTTCACATGCTGAATAATAAAGATTTCCTCCTGTTAAGCCATGGGAATATATTGTAAATGAAATTCTATGAAATACTTCTGCTATAGAGTTTGTCCTGTATTTCTGAATTCTGACTTCATCTTGTTTTCATACCATCATTGTCTACACAAATGCCAAGTGAGTTTGGGTTAAAGTGTAACCTGAGTGGGGTTAATAGCACAGTCCTTGTCTTTCTGGATTATAGTGAAAACATTTGAGAAAATCCACTGAAACACGTTCTCCATTCAGCAACTGTCACACATCTGGTATGTGAACAGTGCTAGTACATGTTAATAAACAGCACTAAGAATATTGTGCTCTCTGTGGAAATGGCAACCCATTCCAGTATTCTTGCCTGGAAAATTCCGTGGAGAGAGGAACCTGACAGGCTGCGGTCTGTGGGGTTGCAGGGAGTCGGACACAACTGAGCAATTAACACTGACCTCTTTAGGCTGTGAAAGAAGAGTGAATCTAGTGAATATTGGCATCTACATAGAATCAAATATCCTGTAGTTCTTTGCTTTAGCTCTCAATTAGTCCATTAATTCATTCATAGGTCTGTTAATGTTTCCACCAACAGTGACTCTGCACATTCCTGGGAGTTCAAATTTGCACAAATTCAGATATGTTTCATAAACTGTCGACTCTTCAGGGATGATTCTTAAGATTTGTTTTGCTTAAAAATCATTTGAGAAGCTTATTAAATGCCAATTCTTGTGGTCTTTATCCCCAATTTTTATTTCATTAGATTTGGATATAGCCCATGAATCAACGTTTTTCAACATAATTGCCCTTCCTCCCATCTTGCAGAGATTCTGTTGCAGGTATTGTTTAGAACATATGGTGAGGAACTCTAATCTTAGTGTGTGAAGTGGAAGTGTTAGTCCATCAGTCATGTCTGAAATTTTGCGACACCATGGACTGTAGCCCACCAAACTTCTCTGTCAGTGAGATTTCCCTGGCAAAAATACTGGAGTGGGTTGCCATTTCCTTGTCCAAGGGGTCTTCCAGACCCAGGGATTGAACCCCAGTCTTCTGCATTGTAGGCGGATTCTTTACTGTCTGAGCGACCAGGGAAGCCCATATGGTCAATGCACTCTTTTGTTTGATGTGATATATTCTGAAGCAAGAGGAATAAAATATTAGAAAGTCTAACTTTTACAACAGAAAGTACATGGAATAGAGATCTCTGAGTTAACCAGATTCTTTTGAACTGTTTCCTGGAGATAAGGAAAACTCTTGCTAAAAAGCTCTGGGTGATGCAGTTTGTATTACCTTATTATCTCTATCTTTCTTCCTGATATCTTATTTAGAGGAGCACTTAAAAAATGAATTGCTTAAGGTGGAAAAATTCAGTTCAATTAGGTTCTGTTGCTCTGTCCTGTCCAACTCTTTGCAACCCCATGGACTGCAGCACGCCAGGCTTACCTGTCCATCACCAACTCCTGGAGCTTGCTCAAACTCATGTCCATCGAGTCGGTGATGCCATCCAACAATCTCATCCTCTGTCATCCCCTTCTCCTTCTGCCTTCAATCTTTCCCAGCATCAGGGTCTTTTCTAATGAGTCAGCTCTTTACCTCAGGTAGCCAAAATGTTGGAGTTTCAGCTTCAGCATCAATCCTGCCAATGCATATTCAGGACTGATTTCCTTTAGGATTGATTAGTTTGATCTCCTTGTAGTTCAAGGGACTCTCAAGAGTCTTCTCCAACACCACAGTTCAAAAGCATCAATTCTTCAGCCCTCAGCTTTCTTTATAGTCCAACTCTCACATCCATACATGACTACTGAAAAAACCATAGCTTTGAATAGATGGACCTTTGTCGGCAAAGTACTGTCTCTGTTTTTTAATATGCTGTCTTGGTTGATCATAGTTTTTCTTCCAAGGAGCAAGTGTCTTTTAATTTCATGGCTGCAGTCACCATCTGCAGTGATTTTGAAGCCCCCAAAAGTTACATGTTAGGAAATGATTCTAGCATAGACCTGAGAATATGGTTCTGATGAGTGGAAAAATTACATATTAGGAAATGATTCTAGCATAGACCTGAGAACATGGTTCTGATGAGTTTCTATCTTACATTAAATGTTTATTTAGGGTTCTTACCTTGTTTTCATTAGATGTGACTCACAAGCCTCCTACACTGCCTTCTAGAAGTACTTCTTTAATATTTGGAACTATATTTGTATTTCATACTCTTTGCTCTTCATTTGTGTCTCTTTTCAAAAATATCAGAATATTTGCAGATGATAACCAGGGTTTGTATATAGAGATTGCCTTTTAAATAAATAAAAACTTGTCTATCACCAAAAGTATATGCTATCCTACATGATTTACTTCTATAGTATTTAATGAAGAATGTTACTTTTTTCCTTTAAAAAATTTTCCAATGGGGAAAGTTGATCAGCATAACAGAATGAAGTCAATAGTTTGAAAAGAAAATTTAAACCTATAAGCAAATTATTGATAATGTCTTTCATCTTACTTGTACATCTGTATGAAAATTTCTTTATTTGAGAGATAGCTGTTCTTAGTATATGTATGGATTTGTTGTTGTTGTTCAGTTGATCAGTTGTGTCCAACTCTTTGCAACCCCATGGACTTCAGCACACCAGGCTTCCCTGTTCTTCATTACCTCCTACAGTTTGCTCAGATTCATGTGCATTGAGTGGATGATGCCATCCAATCATCTCATCCTCTGTCATCCGCTTCTCTTCTTGCCCTCATTCTTTCCCAAGCATCAGGGTCTTTTCCAGTGACTTGGCTCTTCGCATTCGGTGGCCAACGTATTGGAGCTTCAGCTTCAGCATCAGTCCTTCCAATGAATATTTAGAATTGATTGGTTTGAGCTCCTTGTTATCCAAGGGACTCTCAAGAGTCTTCTCTAGCACCACAGTTCGAAAGGATCAATTCCTTAGTGCTCACCCTTCTTTATGGTCCAACTCTCACATCCATACATGACTACTGGTAAAACCATAATTTTTACTATACGGACCTTTGTCAGCAAAAGTGATATCTCTGCTATTTAATACCCTGTCTAGATTTGTAATAGCTTTTCTTCCAAGGAGCAAATGTGTCAATATTATGGCTACAGTAACCATCTGCCATGATTTTGGAGTCCAAGTAAATAAACTCTGTCACTTTTTCCTTTTGTTCCCATCTATTTGCCATGAAGGGATGGGACTGGATGCCATGATCTTAGTTTTTTGAATGTTGAGCTTTAAGCCAGCTTTGTCGCTCTCCTCTTTCACCTTCATCAAGAGGTTCTTTTAATACGTCTTTCTTGCTTCAAAATGTTATGAATTTTTGACATGAACATTATAAGTTAATGTGCTTTTTCATGTTTAGGTCATAGCTTTTCACTGATGATTTTGCAAAAGCATGAGCCATATTGTGAGGTGGTGCGTATAGCCTGTGGTCAGAGCACTGGGCTTGAGCTCTTAAGACTGGCTCCAGCTCTCATGCTGCCTCTTGTTAGTTTTGTCATCTGAACTACAAGTAAGTAATTCATTGTAAAATGCAGGTAGCAATATTTCTATCACATAGGCCTGCTTTGGGAATAAAAATGAAGTATTCTCTGAAAGGTGCTGTTATTTTATTTCTTTTTGTCATACTTAACAAAAATATTTGGAAGAAGACACTGGAATTTATATGTAAAATTTTCCTTCCAAATAAATTCATATTTTTTGACATACATGTTGTCTAGTTACAAGCAAAGGAAAAAGAAAAGAACTTTCTTTACCATTGGGAAACTGCCTATTGACAGTAAAAATTTCCCACAAGACAGTAAAATCAAAGGCTTGAAGATAAAGAATGTAAAACCGCAAATGTATTTGCAAGTCAGAGTATTTGCTGGATCACTACAAAATATTGCATCAATTTTTAACATGGATATTTAAGCAAGGACAAACATTATCTGATTTGGTTAAGGCTATAGAGGAAATTATTCCACTCTTTAATTTTCTTCCATGTAAATGTTTTTTAGGAGGAAAAGAAAAATGTTTTGTAGTTACACATAAGTGTCCATCAGTAAATGCTAGGCTGAAAGAAGGAACAAGAGGAGGGAGAGACAAGGAGGAGATATAGAAGGACTAGAAATTTATGTTCTGTGTTTACATACTTATTTATGAGTCAAGTCATAAATGTGTTGAAAATCTATGACCTTCAAAAACTCTTTTAATTATATTGAGAAGTATGAACATATTTGAAACACCACAATTCCAATGGTTTTACATTAATTCATTATATAAACAAACCACAACCAAATTGAAAATCAGTATTAAATAATTTTAGGGTTTTGCTGCTTTTGAAATAAACTTGCCTATTTCAGATACTTAATAAAATGGAGATGTTATACTTCAAGATGGTTTGTTCAGCCATGGTGATGGTTTTTATATAATTTGACTGAATTTGAATAAAATTTGTATCTGTAAGAGCCATTTGAAACTGGTACAAAATTCATGACTTTATTGTATTTTTTTTTCTTGGTTGAAAATGTGCAAATAAGTGTGATTTATTCAGCAATTATTTGCATTTTAATGTAAAAAACAATAGATATTATAGAGACATTAAAACTTTTCTCTGAACTGCTTAAAAGTTCTTGTATAACTATAGTGATCAATTTAGGTTTTCATGTTATAATACCACTAATATCTTTTTTTAATTATCTTTAAATAGAAACCTTAAAATTATTGAAGTTGAACACTGAATAAGCATTAACAGAAGAGTGGTCTTAAAATTGACCAATTTTCAATATCTGAAAACAGTCATTTTTTTGAAATGAAATTTTATCCAAATGTTTTAAACTTTTATAAGCACATTTTTGAGAATTCAAAATGTTTAAACTGGTTCTGTATATGACTTTCTTTTGGAGTGGAAATATAATTTTCTTTTTCAATAGTCTTATCTTCAGTAATTTCAGAGAGGAAATATTCTTAATAGTAATGAATGTATTTTTGTTTGAAAATTGTTCTAAAGCTTTTCAATAAAAAACTACTAAAGTCCACAATGGGAAAAAATATGACAGTGTTTTAATGGAGGTAAATTAGATTTGGTGACTTATATTTTACTTTTCAATTTTTCAGTTAGTTGCTTTTTGCAAAAGATGATTGAGTGCCTTATGTTGGTATATAACGAATTTTGTTATATTGGAATAGAAACTTAAAATTCCATATAAAATTATAATTTCTTTAAAACTTAGTGTTTCAAGTATTATCAGAAGGGGGTTTGTTAGGCCAACTATTTTTCATCTCAAGTGCTGTCATATTTACTCATTAATCACTGACATTTGTTTGGAGACTCTGTTTCAAGACTTTAACATAGAGTATTATTAATTCCATAAAACAAGATTGAAATTAACCTTATGAAATTAATTTTATAGAAGATAATTGAACATAGTGTTAAAAATAACAATAGCATGTACTAGCTTTGTTTTCAGGTAGTCCTATTTGTAGGTTTCACTGTTGCCTTTTACTAATCTGTGATTTGAGAACAGTAAATTCCTTCTTCCAAATATCAGATTCATCATCAGAAAAACAGGAATTATAGCAATACTTATATCATAGGATTTTACGAAGATTAAGTAAAATAGTTTATGTAAATTGCTAAGTGTATCTGATAAAGGATTAGACCTAGGGAAAAAAATGGTTTGTTGCTGTAATTCGTATCATTTTTATATCATTTCCTTTCCTGTCTTCAAGGAGCACATGAGGTTGAGTACATTTAAACAAGATAGTGAGACCATAGGATCTTGGCCTTAAGGATTTATTAACTTTTGTCATAAATATTTCATCTAGATACGCTCCACATGTTTAGATATAATTTCAACAAGTATTCTCTACTTGATATTCAAGTCCTAATTTTTTCCTTTCTTTTAAAATTTCACAAGCAGCTAGGGAACCCAAAGTCAGTGCTCTGTGACAACCTAGAGGGGTAGGATAGGGAGGGAGGTGGGAGGGAGGTTTAAGAAGGAGGGGACATATATGTACCTATGGTTGATTCATGTTGATGTATGGCAGAAACTATCACAACATTGTAAAGTAATTATCCTTCAATTAAAAATAAAATTAAAAAAAAATCACAAGCAGCCTTTTCAAAAGATTATGTTTCATGAACCTAAATTTTTACATAATGTCTTAGAAAGAATCTTGACCCATTTTTCCTTTTTAAGACAATACTCTCAGTATAAGAGAACATTATAATGTTCGAATTCTTCTAATAACTTGACTAAAGAAATTATTTTAAGCAATTTGAAATATGAAAACTTTTAAAAGAAAAAGTATGAAAAGCTGAAAACTTATATCTGATTTTCTCCTGTATTTATTTTTGTTACCAGGTTTCTGCCTCCCTGATTAAAATCATGGACATTCTTAGGCCCTTCTGTAGCATAGAGAAGATGACATCTGGCTTGTAGAAACAAAGACTTTATCAGCCCCCATGAATCGCAGTTTATAATGGGAATATGATATGATATAATGGGAATATGATTCCAAGACTAGGTCAAAGAAGTAAACATTTTTCAAAACTTATACAAGCTATATGCACTTTCATATTATAATACGTTACTTTATCTTCTGACAATTTAAAGAATTCATATCCAATAATAAAAGCAAAAATATCAAGAGAGAAGGCAGGGGCAGGGTTCTTTCCTATTTTTTCCCAGGCTACAATCTGATATTCTTATCTTCTTTATATGGACTTTGGACATTTATGATCTAAAACTTTCAAATTGTTGTTGTTGTTTCATCACTAAGTTATGTCTAACTCTTTTGCTACCCCATGAACTGTAGCCCACTAGGCTCCTCTGTCCATGGGATTTCCCAGACAAGAATACTGGAGTGGGTTGCCATTTCCTTCTCCAAGGGATCTTCCTGACACAGGAAATGAACCCATGTCTCCCACACAGGCAAGCAGATTCTTTATCATCTGAGCCACCAGGGAAGTTCCTTCAGCAAATGGCCTCCTTTATATTCAGCCACCAGGGAGGCCCAGACTCTCAAATAGCGTTGTTAATATCTAATCTCATTTGATTTCTAACATCTTGGTTTCTGAATTAAGGACATCTTTTGTTTAGTTTAAGATGGAAATGCATCTCTGTTCATATATAAACACAAAAAGGACAAACAAGCTCCAAGTAGCCCTGTTTATTAAAGAAAATTACAAATGTGAGAGAAATTATTCTCCAATGTAAAAGCTTTTAACCGATAGAAAATCGTAAGATGATACATGAAAAAAAATCACAGAAGCAACATTCTTTTTACAATAAATTTCAATTTATTCACTCATAAAGCTATTCCCTTTTCCACCAAGGGACAATCATGGTTGTTTCCCTAGAAATCCTGTCTTTGTATAAAACACACTTTACCACCATAAAGTGCAATGCCATCATAATATACACATTTATAAATTTATTTATTAAATTATATCATTGCTTTCCCTAATAATCAGGAGTTTAAATAATTCTCAGTTTAAAAAAAAGCATGAAAAGTCATATGTGCTCATTACTGGCCTTATAATAGCTTCAGGATCTTAGCATCTCTGTGTTACTGAATGTTCAAATATGCATGCTATCAAGATAATTATATTATTTATTATCTTCCTGATAAGTGGAGAATTTTAGAAATTTGAGCAAAGAATGATTCTTTGGGGGAAAATTATTGGCACTTATAAGTCAACAAGGAAAATTTTAGGGACTTTTAATATCAAATTTTCTTTACAAAAGTATTCCTTGATTATTAAAAGATAGATATTCATTTAAAGGTCATGGCATTCCAGAGGTCAAAATAAGTAAATAAATGTTACCCAGAAATAATTACTTTTGATATTCAATAATGTACTTTCTAGGTATTTATATATACATATATATATATATGAAACATAATAATATTAACATTGAAGTGCATTACAATATGCAATGCACTACACTAGGTGCTTTGTGTGTATTACTTAATCACAAAAATACCATACAGTAGACAATATAATTATTCTTGCTCAATAGAAAAGAACACAGATCCTTGCAAAGCAAAATTTACTTAGATTACATGGTTGGTACCCAAGAGTCAGATTCCTAAGCCTTAAGAGTTAAACACTAACTGTGGAGTACATACAAATTAAAACAACCATGTATGTTAATATTATATAGGCTTACTTGCTTATACATGCAGTTTTCACATAGTCAACAAAGTTTTAAAATTTAACATCAGAATGTTCTGCTTCTACTCATAACAGAGTTTAAGGTTTAAAGATCAGGTAGGTGAAATTAAAAGGAATTTCACCTACCTGATCTCTAAACTATAAATTTTACAGTCAGCGTATGAATCTTGCTTATTTATCCAGGCTGATGATTTCTGCCTTTAAATTAGAAAGTATAAATTACATTTATACTTAATGTAATTATTAATATGCTTAGTTTTAAATTGAATGTCACACTGTTTGTATTCTATTAATATTTGTCCCAACTGCCTTGTATTCCATTGTTCCTCCTTAGTTGAATATATTTTAGTATTTTGTAATGTTTTCTATTAATTTTTAAGCTAAAGCTTGTATTTATTTATTAATTTCTAATGATTGCCTTTCGGAGTAAAGCAGTGTCTCCTAGCTTATTACAGTCTACCTATAAATGGGCTTTCCTGGCAACTCAGATGGTAAAAATCTACCTGCAGTGCAGAAGACCTGGGTTTGATACTTGGGTTGAGAAGATTCTCTAGAGAATGAAATGGCACCTCACTCCAGTATTCTTGCCTGGAGAATTCCATGGATAGAGGAGTCCAGTGGGCTACCATGAAGTCACAAAGAGTCGGACACGACTGAGTGACTAACACTTTCTTTCATTTTTCAGGTGAAATTAAGAGGATGGGAAATACATTACATGCCAAAAACAGTCACAAGAATGTTGTTATAGCACAATGATGAAAAGTGCATTCATCAGGAAGACATAACAATTGTAAATATGTATGCATTTAAAAATATTTGAAGTAAAAACTGACAAAATTTAAAAAAAAATTAGACAGCTGGCTAATCATAGTTGGATATTTAATACCTTTCTCTCAATAATTGATAGAAAAAGTAGATGAAAATCAATAGGGATAAGGAAGGCTTGAACAATACTATCAACATTTATTGTAGGTTGAAATTTTCAGTGTACTCAACAATGCAGAGACATTATTTTCATGTGCTGATGGAATGTTCATCAAAATAACCTGTATGCTGAGCCAACTTTCTCTACTTGGATCACAACAGGATTAAATTATGTATCAACAGTAAGACAAGCAGGAAAGTTCCAAAATTTGGAAATTAGTTCTTAACACACAGATGAAAGAAAAATCAAAATGGAATTTAGAAAATAATTCAAATTCAAAGAACAAAGATACAACATACAAAATTAGGGAAATATAACCAAAACACTACTTAAAGGAGACTCAAGTTTTAAACAAAAGAATTTTAAAAATTATTGATGTAAGTTTCTACCTCAAAAAGCTAGAAAATAAATACAAATTGAATTCAAATAGATTAAAAGAAGGCTTCCCTGGTGGCTCAGCGGTAAAGAATCCACCTGCCAATGCAGGAGACCCAGCTTTGATTGCTGGGTCAAGAAAATCCCCTAGAGGAGGGCATGGCAACCCAACCTACTCCAGTATTTTTTCCAGGGAAATCCCATGGACAGAGGAGTCTGGTGGGCTACAGTCCATGGGGTCCACAGAGTCGGACATGACTGCAGTGACTTAGCACAGCAGCACAGGTTGAAAGAAGGAAATAATACAGGTAAGGATGGTAATGAAATACCATGGATGAAATAGAAAAAAAAGGCTAGTGGAATATTAGCAGTGCTGAAACTGATAAATTCTTAGTAATACTGACCAGAAAAAGGTAGATAAATGCAGTTTACCGATATTATTAATACAAAGGAAAGACAGGACCAAACTTCACTACAGATCTTACAGACACAAAGGATAGCAAAAGAATATTGCAAGTAAATTTAACTCAGATATAATGGGAAAAAATCCTGGCAAAACACATCATACCAGAGATAAAACAAGAAGAAATAGTGCATCTGAATAATTCTATATAGATATATTAAAGAAACTGAATTTATAAACAAAATTCTTCCCCAGAAGAAAATTTCAGGTTCAAGGTTTCAGTGGTGAACTCTGTTAACAATATAACACACAGTTTCAGAAAATAGAGAAAAGGGAAATTTTCTCAGATTGCTTTGAGACCAGCATGGTTCTGATATCAAAACCTGACAAAGACATTAAAAGAAAAAAAATCACAGATGAATATCCCTCATGAGCATAGATATATGTGTTCTTAACAAAATATTATTAAATTAGATATGTATGATTCAGTACAATTGAATCAAATTCCTAATAGGCTTTAGAAAAATAATTGATGAGCTGATTCTAAAATATTTATGGAAATCATGACCTTGAATGACCAAAATCATCTGAGAAAAGGACAGTGTCTGTGGAATTACAGTCCCTCATTTCAAAACTTACCATAAGGCTATAATAAGACTGTGGTATTGACAAAAGACTAGACCAACAAATCAATGGAATGGATTAAAGTCCAGAAATATATCTTGGTCAATTAGTTTGCAACAAAAGCTTCAAGGCACTTTGATATAGGAATGAAAGTATTTTCAAGGATTAGTGCTGGAACAATTGGATAAATATAAAGAAAAAAAATGAACTTTGGCCATCTACTTCACACCATAACAAAATTTATTTTGAAATGAATTACAAGCACAGACATAAAAGCAAAGATTCTGAAACTTGTAGAAGGACATGTAGAATATATTCACAACCTTGGGGCAGGCAGAGATTTCCTAAAGATAAAAAAAAAAAAAATCACTAAGAATAACAGAAAAATTTGATAAATTAGGCCTCATTAAAATTACAAATTTCTCCATAGCAAATGAAAATAAAGTAAGAGGAAAATAAAAATGTAAAGGCACTCCACTGACTGGGTATATTGAGTATATATGACAATGGACTTGGATCTAGAATGTATACAGTTGTTTAGTCACTAAGTCCTGTCCTACTCTTTTGCAGCTCCTTGGACTGGTTCTTTACCACTGAGCCACCTGGGAAGCTCATAGAATATATACAGAGCTCCAGCAAATCAGTTTTTCAAATAGCCTAATTAAGATAGACAAAAGATTTCAATATACTATTCGAAAAAGGAAGTAAACAGTAAATAAGCACGTGAAAAGCTGTTTAACATCATTAGCCATCAAAGAAATGCAAATGAAAACAACATGAAATACCTCTTCCCACCAATTAGAATGGCTGAAATGAATGTTGTCAAGATTGGAGAGTAGCTGGAATTCTCAAACCTTGCTCATGGGAATAAAATTTTATAGTCACTCTGGAGAAAATGGCAGTTTCTTGTGAAGTTTAATATATACCTATCCTGTGGTCTAGTAGTTCTTGGATATTTTTTCCAAGGGAAATGAAACAAATTCAGAAATATTTGTATGTTGAAGTAGTTTTATTCAAAATAACTCAAACAGAAAACTATCAAAATTACTGTCACTGCAAACAATCTGTATATTCCCATAATGGAACACTATTCAATAAAAAGGAAGTAAATACTGATACAGTTAATAATATGAATGTCATTGCTATGGACTGAATCATTTCCCCCTCCCCCACCAAACTCATATGTTGATACCATAACTCCTAATGTGATAGGTTATATTTGAGATAAGGCTTTTATGAAGTACTTAAGGCTACATGTCATAAGGCTGGGTTCCTAGTTCAGTAGAGTTGGTGGCCTTGTAAGAATAGGAAGAGTTCTTTCTCTCCCCTCCTCTCTCCGTGTGCATGAACCGAGGAAAGGTGGTGTGAGGACAGGGAGAAGGTGGCCTGTCTACAACCGAGGTGAGAGCGCTCACTTGTAAGACCTGCTGGCGTCTTGATCTTGGACTTTCCAGCCTCCATAACTGTGAGAAAATAAATTTCTGTTGTTTAAGTTACCCAGTCTAAGATATTTTGTCATGGCAGCCTTGGCTGAATAAGACACTAGTAAACATGTTGAATGAAAGAAACCAGACACAAATGATTACATACCGTACTAATTTAATCATAAGGAATTCAAGAACAGGCAAAACTAATTTATGGTGATAGAAATCAGAACATAGCAGGGACTGGCATGAGAAAACTTTCTAGGGTAATTGAAATATTTTATATCTTTACTGGGATGTTCATTACATAGGTGTATACATTGATCAGAACTCATTTCATTTGTCAAAACTAGTATTTGCATTTCACTGTTAAATTTGAATTAAAAATAAACTAGCAATTTTAATATATATATAAATCATGGCTGCCCCTTCACGTATATAAAAATCATGGCTGTGTAATATTGCATCATAAAATATTTGAGCAGTCAAAATGAAACTTGACATTTGCAAATGTTTGTGAAATGAAATGATTAAATTTTATGTAAAAGACTGAGGTATGAAAGTAATTCAAGAAAATCATATGGGCACTTGCTATGGAAATGTCTCATAACCGTGACCTCTGATAAATTTTCCAGAAGTCTGTGCCTATTGTAGCGTGATGTTTGAGTAATTCTGAGCAGAAACAGGACTTGTTATTTTAATTTCATAATAGCACTTGGAAAAGCAGAATTTGATCTTTGATGATTAATAACCTAGTTTGAATACCCTTCTGATATGGTCATATTATCTTTTATTTGATATACTGAAATTTCCATTCTTATCAATTTGTCTATGCTATAAGGAGTTTAAGATGTGGAGATTTGACCTGCAAATGTCCTTATTATCAACTGCAAATGTGTAGTATTAAAACATGGATCTGCTCATATAATTTTTTTAAACATCTTTCTTGATACATACACGTGACATGAAATACACCCCTTTAAAATATGTAATTCAGTGGCTTTTACTATATTCACAGAGCTGTGCAACCATCCCACAGTCTAATTCAGAACATTTTCAATACCCTAAGGAAACTAAATTAGCAGTCACTTCTTGTCTCTGACATTACCCACTCCCACACCTCTAGGCAATCAATAATTTATTATTCTGTCTTATGGGTTTGCCTGTTTTGAGCTTTTTAATATATGTGGTTTTTATGAGGGACTTCTTTTGTGTAGCATAATGTTTACAAGATTTATCAATGTTGTAGCATGCATTTGTTCTTTATTCCTTTTTCTTTTAAAAATTTTAGGTTTTACAACATTTTTAGATTCACAAGACAACTAAGCTGAAGCACAGAGATTTCCCACGTACCATCCAGTTTGGTTTGCACAATCTTTCCGGCTATCAGCATCCCACAGCAGAGTGAAATGTTATAATAAATGAACATACATTGACACATTATTATCACCCAAATTTCATATTTGATATCTGCTCATTTTTGGTGTAGTTCATTCTTTTGGATATGAAAATTGTTGAATAATATGGATGCCCTATTATAGTATCAGACAGAGTAGTTTCACTTCCCATAAATCCTCAGTTCTATGTCTATTCATGCATCTAGCAACCCCTAACTGTCCCTGATCCTTTTGAACTGTTTCCATAGTTCTTTCTTTTCCAGAGTATTGTAAAGTTGGGGTCATTCTGTGTGTAGCCTTTTGAGTTTGGCTTCTTTCACTTAATGATATGCATTGAAGCTTCCTCCAGGTCTTTTTATGGGTTGATAGCTCATTTCTTTTTAACACCAAATAGTATTTCATTCGGAGAAGGCAATGGCACCCCACTCCAGTACTCTTGCCTGGAAAATCCCATGGACGGAGGAGCCTGGTGGGCTACAGTCCATGGGGTCGCTAGGAGTCGGACACGACTGAGCGACTTCACTTTCACTTTTCCCTTTCATGCACTGGAGAAGGAAATGGCAACCCACTCCAGTATTCTTGCCTGGAGAATCCCAGGGACGGGGGAGCCTGGTGGGCTGCCGTCTATGGGGTCGCACAGAGTCGGACACGACTGCAGCGACTTAGCAGCAGTATTTCATTTCTCAATGTACCACAGTTGTTTTCCATTCTTCTACATGTTGGTTGCTTCCAAGTTTTGGCAGTCGTGAATAATGCTGCTAAAAAACATCTGTGTGGACGTTTTTCTGTGGACTTAAACGTTTTCAGTTCATTGGGGTGAATACCACAGAAAATGACTGCTGGGTTGTTTTGTGAGAATATGTTTAGTTTTGTAAGAAACTGACAAACTCTCTTTCAAAGTGGTGGTACTATTTTGCATTCCCACCAAAGAATGAGAGTTTCTCTTGTTCCACATCCTTTCTAGCATTTGGTATAGCAAGGTTTTTGGATTTTAGCAGTTGTAGTAGGTATCCAGTGGTATCTCATTGTTATTTGCAATTCCCTGAGAACGTGATGTTGAGCACATTTTCATGTGCTTATTTACCATCTATGTATCTTCTTTTTTGAGTTTCTGCTCATATCTTTGGCCCATTTTTTTAACTGGCTTATTTGTTTTCTCTTCGTTAAATTTTAAGAGCTACGTTTTTCTTTTGACCATTTCACCCATTTTGTATATGCTCTGTGTATTTTGGAGAAGAGACTTTTATCAGGTGTGTGTTTTGCAAATATTTTGTCCTCATCTGTGGTTGTCTTCTCATTCTCTTGACATTGTTTCACAGCAAGTGTTTGGCGTTTTTTAATATTTATTTTTATTTATTTATTTGGCTGTGCCAGGTCTTAGTTGCAACATGTGGGATCTAGTTCCCTGACCAGGGATCAAAACCGAGCTCCCTGCATTGGGAGCACAGAGTCTTAGCATATGGACTACTAGGGAAATCTCCAGAGCAAGTTTTTAATTTTAATGAAGTCCAGCTTGTCAATTATTTCTTCATGGATAGTTACTTTGTATCTTATTCAAAAGGGCATCACCTTACACAAGGTCATCTAGGTTTTCTTCTTTGTTATCTTCTCGGACTTTTATACTTTTGCAATTTATACTTAAGTCTGTTACCCATTTTGAATTAATTTTTGTGAAAGGTATAAGGTGTGTGTCTAGATTCATTTTTTTCTGCATATGGATATCTAATTTTTCCAGTGCTGAACTATCTTATCTTCATTTTTATTGCCTTTGATCACTTGTCAAAGATCAGTTAACTATATTTGAAAGTGAAAGTCACTCAGTCGTGTCCAACTCTTTGCAACCCCATGGATGATACAGTCCATGGCATTTTCCAGGCCAGAATACTGGAGTGGGTAGTCTTTCCTTCTCCTGGGGATCTTCCCAACCCAGGGATTGAACCCAGGTCTCCAGCATTGCAGGTGGATTCTATTAACTATATTTATATGGGTCTATTTCTAGGCTTTCTATTCTGTTCATTTATCTGTTGTCTATTTTACCAGTGATACTGTCTTGATTACTTTAGATTTATGGTACATCTTGAAGTCTGGTTTGTTAGTCTCCACCTTGATTCTTCTGCTTTAATATTTTGTGGGCTACTCAGATTTTTGCCTCTTCAAAACACTTTAAAATCAGTTTGTTGATACCCACTAAAAAAACTTACTGGGATTTTGATTGGGACTGTACTCAATCTATAGCTCAAGATGAGAAAGACTACATCTTGATAATTCTGAGTCTATTCATGAAATGGAATATCTATTTATTTAGTTCTTTAAAAAATATTTATTCATTTATTTATGGCTTTGCTGGGTCTTTGTTGCTGTACATGAGCTTTGTTTAGTTGCAGTGAGTACGGGCTACTCTCTAGTTATGGTGCATGGGCTTCTTATTGCAGTGGCTTCTCCTGTTGCAGAGCATATCCTCTAGGCATGTGGGCTCTAGGCACATGGGCTTCAGTAGTTATGGCACATAGGCTCAGTGGCTGCAGCTCACAGGCTCTAGAACTCAGGCTCAGTAGTTGTGGTACATCGGCTTAGTTGTCCCATGGCATGTGGCATCTTCCCAGATCAGGGATCAAACCCATGTCCTCTGCATTAGCAGGTGGATTCTTTACCACTGGACCACCAGGGAAGTCCTAGTTCTTTTTTTAAAATTTCTTTTATCATTGTTTTGTAGTTTTTGTCTCATGGATCTTGTACATATCTTGTTAAATTTTATACCTAAGTATTTCATTCTGGCTTCCCTGGTGCCTCAGATGGTAAAGAATCTGCCTGCAATGCGGGAGACCTGGGTTCGATCCCTGGGTTGGGAAGATCCTCTCGAGGAGGGCATGACAACCCACTCCAGTATTCTTGCCTGGAGAATCCCCATGGACAGAGGAGCCTGGCAGGCTACAGTCCATGTGGTCACAAAGAGTCATACACGACTGAGTGACTAAGCACAGCACATTTCATTTGGGAGGTGCCAGTGGTGCTGTGTTTAAAATTTCAAACTCCACTTGTTCATTTTTGATGTTTAGGAAAGCAACTGACATTTGTATACTGACCTCTATCCTACAACCTTGCTATAATTGCTTATTAGTTCCAGGAGTTTTTACTTTTTTTTTTTAATTGTTTTGAATATTGAACATGAACAGTCATTCATCTGTGAACACAATTTCTTTTTTCTTCATCTATGTACCTTTTAATTCTTTTTCTTGTCTTATTACAAGAAAATAAGATGTTGAAGTGCAGTGTTTAAAGGGACTGATAACAGAAAACCCTTTGTCTTGCACTTGATCTTAGTGGGAAAGGTTTGAGTTTCTCACATTTAAATATGATTCCAAGTGTATGTTTTTGTAGATATTCTTTCTCAATTTGAGTGTGTTTCCCTCTATTCCTAGTTTATCATGAGAGTTTTTATCATGAATGAATGTTAGATTTTGTCATATATTTTCTTCATCCATTGGTATGATCATGTGATTTTCCTCTTTTAGTCTGCTGGTGTGATGAATTACATTTATTGATTTTTAAATGTTGAATTAGCCTTGCATACTTGGAGTAAATCTCACCTAGTCATGGTTTATAATTTTTTATACATTGTTGGAATTGATATACTACTGTTATGTTGAGGATTTTTTGCATCTGTGGTCATGAGAGCTATTAGTCTGTAGGCTTCTTTCTCTTTTTTTCCCCATAGCACTGAGTGGCTTGCAGAATCTTAGTTCCTTGATCAGGGATTGAACCCATGCCCTCAGCAGTGAAAGTGTGGAGTCCTAACTACTTGGCCCCCAGGGAATTCCCGTAGTGTTCTTTTCTTGTATGTCTTTGTCTGTTTTTGGTATTAGGGTAGTATTGGTCTCTAAACATGAGTTAGGAAATATTCCCTCTGCTTCTGTCTTCTGTCAAATATTGTAGAGAATTGGAGTAATTTCTGCCTTAAATGTTGGTAGAATTCATGGGTTAACTCAACTTTTTTGGAAAAAGATTATTAATTATTGGTTCAATTTCTCTAATAGATACAGGCTTATTCAGATTGTTGTCTATTTCTTATTTTTTCTTATGTAACTTTTGGCAATATGTCTCTTTCAAAGAATTGGTCCATTTCATCTATATTATCAAATTTATGTGCATAGAGTTCTTCATACTGTTGCTTTATTATGCTTTTAATGTGTGTAGATATCTTCTCTTCATTTATGATTTTAGCAATTTATGTCCTTTTTGTTTTTTATTTATTTAGATTGGCCCAAGTCTGATCAATTTTATTCAGCTTTTGAAATACCTAGCTTTTATTTTTGCTTATTTTCTCTACTAATTTCCTATATCAATTTCATTGTTTTCTACTCTAACTACTATTTCTTTTTTCTTTCTCTGAGTTTAATTTGCTCTTATTTTTCTAATTTTTAATGTGGAAGCTTAGATGATTTATTTTAGAGCTTTCTTCTTTTCTATTATAATATATGTATTCAATACTATAACACTTTCCTCTAAGCACTACTTTTGCTGTATCCACAAATTTGGTAAGATTTGATTTGTTTTCATTTTCATTTAGTTCAACATATTTTTAAATTTTTTCTTGAAATTTTTTCTTTGACTCATATTACTTAGAAATGTGTTGTTTAATGTCCAATTTGTGATTTTCCATTTTGTTTCTGTTACTGATTTCTAGTTCAGTTCAGTCTTATGATCTGAAAATAGATGTTTTATCATTTTTATTTGCTTAAATTTATTAAGTTGTATTTCATGACTCTGAATATTATATATCTTTTTAAAATATTATATATCTTGAAAAATGTTCCATGAGTTTGATAAGAATGTGTATTCTGCTGTTGTTGGATGGTGCCGTCAATAGATGTCAATTATTTGTGTTGATGGATGATGCTGTTGAGTTCAACTATATCCTTACTGATTTTTTGCTTGCTGTATCTCTCCATTTCTGAAAGAGTGCTAGTAAAGTCTCCAACTCTAACAATGAATCTTCTCTTCTTGTAGTTCTTTCTTATTTGGCCTCATGTTTTTGAGGCATACATGTGTATGCCTCAACATGTATATGTTCATTGGGCATTTACATATTAGGAATTATTATAAGAGAATTGACCCTTTTATCATGCTATAATGCTCCTTTTTTATCCCTGATAACTTTCCTCACTCTGAAGTCTACGCTGTCAGAAATTGATATAACTTCTCCCACTTTTTTTGATTATTGTTATCCTAGTATATTTCTCCATCCATTTACTGTTGATCTACATGTATATTTATATTTAAAGTGTGTTTCTTATAAATAAATATAGCTAAATCTTGTTTTTTTTCATTCACTGTGACAGTATCTGTCTTCTAATTAGTGCATTTAGACCATTGATGTTTGAAGTGTAGTTGATATAATCAAATTAATATCTACCCTATTTGTTATTATTTTCTATTCATTGTCTTGTTCTTTGTTCCTATATTTGTCTTCCACTCTTTTTCTGCCCTTTTTGGTATTAATTGAACATTTCATGTTATTCTAAACTCTTTCCTTTTTTAGCATGGCAATTATATTTTTAAAAATGTTTCATGGTGGTTGCCATAGAATTTGCAAAATACATTTATGATTAATCCAAGTCCACTTTCAAATGACAGTTTACCTTTTCATAGGTAAGTACATTATAATACAAAAGTACATTATAATAACAAAAAATCATATTTCCTCTGCCTCATCCCTTGTATCATTGCTGTCATTCATTTCACTTTTATTATAGGCATACATAAGCGTATGTAGAATACTGTGTTTATGTATCTACATAGTCAAGTGCACTGTTGCTATTATTTCTTTGAACAAACTATTATCTATTACATAAAGTAAGAAAAAAGAAAATGGAAAGTTTTATTTACTTTCACTTCTTCCTTCTCTATGCTTTTCCTTTATTTATGAAGATCTGAGTTTTTTGCCTCCATGATTTTCTTTCTCTCTGAAAAACTTCTTTTAATCTTTCTTACAAAACAGACCTACTGATCATCAATTCCAATTTTTGTTTGTTCAAGAAAGCCTTTATTTCTACTTCATCTTTGAAGGATAACTTCACAGATTTCAGCCTTCTAGGTTGGTGAGATTTTTTCTCTCGACACTAAATATTTCACTTTCCGTTGTTCTTGCTTGTGTGGTTTCTGAGAAGTTGGAAGTAATTTATATCTTTGCTCTTCTATAGAGGTAAGGACTTTTTCCCTCTGACTTCATTCAAGACTTTAAAATTTTTTGGTTTTGTGCAGTTTGCATATAATGTGCTTAAGTGTAGGTTTTCTTTGTCATTTATCCCACTTGGAGTTCTCTGAGCTTTCTGTGACAGTGGTTTGGTGGCTGAGATTCTTTGGGAGAAATTCTCTGTTGCTATTTCTTCAAATGTTTCTTTTGTTTCTTTCTCTTTTCTCTTTCCAGTATGTATATGTTATGCTTTCGTGGTTGTTTCACAGTCCTTGGATATTCTGTTCTGGATTTTTTTTCTCTTTGCTTCTCTGTTTTGGAAGTTTCTGGGTTTTTTTTTTTTTTTTTTTTTTTTTTTTTTTTATCCATTAGAGCCCTTAGCACATTAATCGTGGTTGCTTTAATTTTCTAGTATGATAGTTCCAACATTCTAGCCGTACCTGAGTCTTTATCTTATTTTGTCATACTTTACCTAGCATTTCTGTATTTGGAATGGCAGAGAGCCTTTTGTGACATTCAGTTGGTCGTATTGGTGGTTCAGCAGAAATATATAGGGAAATATATTAAAATATTAGCTTTTAAAAACAAGTAACATGTATTATGTATGTCTTCTAGTTATTGAAAAAATTTAGTCAAAACTATGAATTTTATGAACTGTAAATATTTAACTATCTGTTTTTATCTCTATGTGTTAAACCAAACTACTATCCATGATTAGCTTAGGGGAGCAGAATTAAGGTGGGAGGGATCTTTCATTTTTTCTTTATATATTTCCTTAGTGTTTGATTTTGTACAAAGGCATTTTAAACAAACAAAAAAATAGATGCTAAAACCACTAATTATTTTAAAGTGAAGTGTTCTATAATTTCCACAATTAGTATTTGGATAGTTACTAACAGTGAAAACCCTATACACCTAAAAGGCAGAATGGGAACTTGTTTCACAGACTGAGGTGTAATGGGTAAGTCTGAGATACACTCCACCTCACAGCAGACCCCAGGATCTGTGTACTGGTGCAGGTGGTGGGAAATGACCAAGAGCGAATCCAGTCTTGGACGCCTTCTGAAGTGGAGGACCGTACGAATCAGACCATGACCACTACCATGCACGGGGGATGTCAGTCATCAGCCTGTGTCCTTCCTGTTGTGTCAGCCTTGTGGCATTTTGAGTTTGTTATAGAAGGTCACAAAATTCTTGTGGATTTTAAAACAGTTATAGTAATGTAGGTTGTAGGCATGATAGATACTATCCACAAATGGCATTTAAAGGTCAATTGAATTTCCCTGTCATAGCTCCCACTGACTTCAATTCTTTGTATACCACCTTTCAAAATTTTTCATTCTCCTTCAGTCTTCCACAAGCTACATTTGATTCATCATAAGAAATAAGAATGCTTATAATACATTTTTGCAAGAAATTAAAACCCAAGTTTTCTTAATTTGTTTTTGATCCATCTTATAGATCCTTTCTACCATACATACAACCTGTTATTCATATAGACAAAGACAAAATGTATGTTTTATTTTCATAAATAAAAGTGAATTTCAGTACACTAATAGAACTAGGAAAAACAAATCATTGCAAAAAAATCATTGCTGTCTCTACATACTGATTGAATAGTATTTCAGACTATATTATGCCCCTGCAGGGTAAAATAAAGTTTGTTAACTTCTGTGTTTTGTAATTAACTCATTACACATTTATATTTGGCATCTTACTTTACAGTTGGTTCTAGGCAAATAATTTTACACTGAAAAATCTGTTAACCTTCTCTGTGGGAGAATCATTTTCTCATAAATTAAATTGCCTAATTAGCTGATCCTTTGGAAACTGATTTTGAACTTGGTCCTCAAAAGCTTAACCAAAGTGTTACTCCTTTTAAAATAAGCTACTTACACATTATTTCATAAGAACACCAGTTTTATATAACTCTTAGACCAACAATGAAGCAACTTATCCTAAGAGTTAAGTAACTCATCCAAACAAAACTGTGATTATATTTAGCTTGTATTTATTTGTGGTATATCTACCTAGATCTTGCAAGTAAATAGAAAGCCCCACATCTTGCTTGTGGGCTATAAAAGTGTGATTTTGTTTCCTTACAAACTGCCTTGCCATAGAAGATCATGTAACAAAAAATATGTCCTTATTAAATCAGCTTTCTACATCAATAGGGAATAATATACTTCCAAACAGTGATGGAGAGGCATTGTTATTCAGGGAATATTGTGGCTTTCATTATGGTTTTTACTTAAAATTCAATTTGTAGTAACAGAGATATTTTCCCATGTGCAGTTTTAGTATAATAAAGGTGAGTGATGGAACCTTTCCATACAAGGTGCTCATAACATAACCATCAGAATAATGGGTAGCATGGATGCTGGCACTCAAAGATGAGAGGCTAAGAATTAGCGACAGATGTGAGTTAGTGATGAAATGTTTTAAAATGTTCTCTGCCTTGATTTTTGGCCACTTGAATGATTTGCCCTTGTAACTGGAGAAGGAAAAAGTGGACATTTTACACTTAAACTATGAACAGATGCTAAAAAAAACCTGTGGTTCAGAAGGTCATTCTTGATGAATCTGGTTTTCATCTTCGGGTATTCATTTCTAAGTTCTGAAATTTTTATTGGTGAAAGCTAGAGTAGATGAAAATTATACGTGATACCACTAAGCATTTTCATTCTGAATCAACACAGACAAAACAAGCTGTCCATTGTTTAATAAATACAGTTTGTGCAGACACCTAACTTAGGAGGAAAGTTAAAAGCTACGTATCTGTCACTTCATTTTGGGCGTTGAGCCTAACTTTGATAGCTAACCTGAAATACAAGATTTTTTTTTTACTTTGCCATTAAAAAAATTTAGAAAACAAATGTTTGTTGCTATTATGTTTTTTCTTTAATAAAATATACTTCTCTTACAATAAATTAAACTGTTTTCAACAAACAGAAAAGAAAGTTCCTGATCATGGAGTTTCTTTTTTCCTCCTCAAAGAATGTAATAATATGGAGAATTTAATTGTTTGAAAACTTGATCTTTGCTATTTTTATACCCAGTAATTTAGCATACCATCTGAAACAATTGTTAGTATTCCCAATACCTGTCAAATGTTGACACATTAATATTTCCTTAAGAAATTAAAATTTCTTTTTATGTCTTAACCTTGGTAGTTGAGAGTCCATAATTGCTGGATTTGTATCCCAAAACTATGCATTGTAGCATATCACTGTAAATTAAAAAAAAAATTTCTTAAATGGCACAGTTCATGTTGGTTTTATGTTGCTGGACTAATGAAGTATGCCTTTCAAAGACGTGTGAAACTATTGTTGATGGAGCTGTTAGTTTATACAACATATCCAGTATCCATCTCAGTCAACCAGGATTGTTTCACCTATTGTAACACCATTAATTTCCAATACTGCTAATATTGCCTCATCCTCAATACTGCCACTAATTAACAAGGCTTCTGAGAAATGAACTAAGCTGGTTAGATAGCCAGGGAAATGGTTATAAGACAAGAAACTTAATTACAATACTGATTTTCTATTCAAGATGATGCTATGCTATGCTAAGTCGCTTCAGTTGTGTCCGACTCTGTGCGACCCCATAGACGGCAGCCCACCAGGCTCCGCCGTCCCTGGGATTCTCCAGGCAAGAATACTGGAGTGGGTTGCCATTTCCTTCTCCAGTGCATGAAAGGGAAAAGGTGAAGAGGTATGTAAACACATATAAATAAAGTCCTAGGGCCGTAGCTTCCTATATTTTGGAAAGCTCTTCTCTCAGATTTTACAGTTGCAGCCAGCATCCCTTAATATTCCCAGCTCTGTTAAGAGAGGAGGGGTTGAAACTGAGTCAGAAAAATAAAAGTATTTTAAAAATGCTACGTGTTTTGGAGCCACAAAAAGAAACAGTCATATCAGTGACTTTATCAAAAGTCTGTGGAAGTTTAAAATAAAAACACAACTTTTCAAAGGTTCTAATAAAATGTTTTCTTTTCTTGTCAAATTGGGTGACCTGCAGATCCCAGTGCCACAAAGGGAGAAGGAGATCTCAAAGGAAAGCCAGCTAGGAGATTTTGGAGGGCTAGTGTTTGGTATAATCAGGTTATTATCAGGTATTTTTCAGGTTTGGTATTATCTGCTTGTGAGAGCTAAATTTTTTTTAGAAAGTAGGGTAGGTATTTTGACTCCCATCAATACTCACTGTGTGTGTCATGTTATATTGCATTGATTCTTAAATAAATAAAGTTTCTATCCTTAAAAATTTTTCAGACTAGTGAGGAAATGGACATGTAATTGAATACTTTACATTGCCTGGTGAGTGATGTAACAGAAGCATGTGCAAATTTCTAGGGGGGATTAAGAATGGAGCAAATTACATTGTCTAAAACAAAATCTAACAGATATATAGAGGAAAAGAAATTACTGAAAGTGATTTATCTTTGGAAAACTGCTAGGAGCTATCATATAATACTTAGTGAAGACTAGATAAGATAAAAGGATATCTGAAAAATAAATGCCTGTACTTTATTTAAATTTCAAAATAAAAATTGCTATGATATGTAACTTCAGAGTCTGCATTATCGTTAAATAGATAAGTTTGCTGTTTACTTCTCAGTAGGAAACACCTTTATGCCCTACATTTTGTAAGTGTGATAAAAAATACCATGTATAAATTTGTCTTTCTATAATTTTTATTTTACAAATGAACAAAAACTCCAGTTTTCATGTACTTTGCAAAATGACCCTTGCAGACAGTATATTCTGTCTAAAAGATGATCATGCTATTTCAAAAGAACAAACATGAAATAAAGTGTAACTGACCATCATAATGTTAGTCTCTCAAAAAGATGATATTTTGACTGCATATTTTGTCATCTTCTCTCTTTGGAATGCTACATTTGAAATTAGAAGATATTCAAAACGGAGATGTAAAACCTGCTGACTCAGAATTCACCCTGGGAAGTGTAACATGGTTACAAAGTAAAAAACTTCTGCTTTTACATATTTTGCAAATTAGTCTCAAGTGTACAAATGAGTCTAGACTGAAGATTGAGTATTTGGACAAAGAAGACCTAAGCTGGAGCCATTGGGCTGGTTGACAATTCTGCACTTGTCTTGGGTCCTCTTGACTTTGGACAAGCCATTGCATTCTGTGGTCTCTGGTTTCTTCCTATTAAAGTGAGAGAATGAGAGGAGGGGTTCCTAAAGTTCTTACCTCATAGGTGAAGGCATTGTTATCTTAGAAAAACTGGTATCAGGAAAAGACCACTTAAAATAGATTCATTTAAAATGGTTGCATAATTTTAGAGTTAATACTGGAGAAAAGTATGGCTAGAATGTTTCCTAAAAATAAACAATTTTAAATTGTATTTTACTTATAAAATTTAGGTGGCTATTCTACTATGTACTCACTCTTAAAAATAGTAAATGGATTGTATGGACTTTTTCGGCATGGTCAGTATAGGATGATAGTAGTCACTGCAGGCTAGTATCATAGCCTTCATCCACATTTGATTTTTTGGCAGTTTCATAGAAATGGCCAGTTTTGCAAAATTATTGGAAGGCTTCAATAATGCTTCCAAGGCTGTCTCTCAAGCCCTTGATATGCAAATACTGCTCTTGTGAAGCCCTTGTGATCTCATCATTACTATGTTCTTTTTCAGTTATTCTTTGGTTCAAGCTCAACTCAATCCCCATTTCTCAATCTCTAAGCATAGGACTCCAAATGTTCTCTGGCCAATTTCAGCACTTCATGTTATCTTTCTGTTTCAAGATTTTCAGTTTGCATTTTTTCATTTTATTGCCAGGTTCCAGCAAGAATGATTATGGCTAGAGTGCAGAATAAGGCTAAGGGATCTGTGAGTGAGTGTTGATTTGTATACATAGTTGCTTCATTGACAAGTATTTTGTTGTTGTTGTTCAGTTGCTAAGTCATGTCTGACTCTTTGTGAACCCCATGTCTGACCCTCTTTGTGACCAGGCTCCTCTGTCCTCCATTATCTCTGGAGTTTACTCAGATTCATGTCAATTGAGTTGGTGATGCTGTTTAACCATTTCATCCTCTGCTGCCCAGTTCTCCTTTTACCTTCAATCTTTCCCAGCATCAGAGTTTTTTCCAATGAGTTTTTTGCCTCGGGTGGCCTTGGAGTTTCAGCTTCAGCATCAGTCCTTCCAAAGAATAGTCAGGGTTGGTTTTCTTTAGGATTGTAATTTTAGTAACTTACTATCTGTTTCTCTCTTCAGCCCTGAAATGATGTAATGAAGATATATAGTGCATCCTTCTCCCATGACCTTCTTTGATCCTGGTCTTTGTATAGCTGGACGCAGGAGCCTTATCTGGACCAGGCTTCTGATTTTCAGAATATTTTTAAGACAGTCACAGGTCCAGAGTGGCAGCTCCTTCCAACCCTCTCATTTGTCCTACCCCCTGAAGTCTGTATCTGTCTTTGGTCTACACTGCTGTCTGTGATCTGTGGATACCAGGACAGAAAGCAGAGAGGGTGAGAGAAAGCCAATATCAGAAAGAAAACAGGTGTATAGGTGGAAGTCAACTCCATGGCTGCTTTATATAATGTCTAAGCCTTTTTATCTTGTTCTTGTTTTTCCCAGGTTGGTCTCGTTGCTTCTGTCCTTCAGGGGTACCTTTAACAGTGTTTACAGAATTGGATCTTTGCTTTCTTGAAGAATGGCTTTTGTACATATAGATCTTTCTTAGATATAACTTGGTTAACTTACTCTCCCTACATTTTAGGAAGCAAATTAGTTCCTCAGAAGGTAAAGCTGCTAGCCTAATGATTAGAGGTCAGGTGAAGCCAAAACAAAACAGCAATATGATTCCCCAAATAGCCTCTGAGCATCTCCTGCACAGCAGGACTTTCTTCAACTCTGTTTCCAAGGGAGAGGGGAGAGGAGAAAGCAAAGAGTGATGAAGGAAGAGAGAAGAGGGAAATGAGCATTTAAAGCAATGTATGGCACCCCACTCCAGTACTCTTGCCTGGAAAATCCCATGGACAGAAGAGCCTGGTAGGCTGCAGTCCATGGGGTCGCGAAGAGTCGGACATGACTGAGCGACTTCACTTTCACTTTTCACTTTCATGCATTGGAGAAGGAAATGGCAACCCACTCCAGTGTTCTTGCCTGGAGAATCCCAGGGACGGGAGAGCCTGGTGGGCTGCCATCTATGGGGTCGCACAGAGTTGGACACGACTGAATCGACTTAGCAGCAGTAGCAGCAGCAGCATAGAAACACAGGGTACATTTGAAAAGCTAAAATAATACTCATAGCATAATGGGTCTATCTTTAGTATAACACACTCAAGGGGGGTTCTCTAACCACTGAAGAACAGGGATGGATTGAACAAAATTTCTCATAACATTGCTTAAGCTCTTATGTTATCTGGCAACATGGACTAAGATTTACTTAGGTTTTATATTACCTTTAAACAGGATGTTGAAAAGGATTTAGAGTGTTTATTATGAGATGATTTTTTAAATGAAATATAGCTTTATAGCTATGAAGGAATTTTTATAAAAAATTGTTAGTGTATCCAAATAGGACAATCATGTAAGAAAAAGGAAGAAGTTCCATGTTATACAAGAACAGATAAGAAGTAGCTAACAAGAGTTTTAGTCATGATATTGTTATTAAACATTATAGCATTGTTTTTTAATTATATTTAATTAAAAATCTGTATTATATTTTTATTTTATCTGTTAATCATTTCAAAGAAATTTATAATTTCATATCTGTGGCTACTTATTCATAGTGTATTTTGCAATGTTACATGTAATTATATCAAAATACTACTTATTTCTGTTTTAGTGAAGTATTAGTTTACTAAACTTTAGTTAGCAGTAAGAATCTACTGAATATTTAATATAAAGATTACTAGAGAGACTTTAAAATCAAGGGTTCGAATAGGATTTGGGTTTTAATATTGGTTCTGTCACTCTAGTTATATGACACTAAGAAATTTAATAGGTTCTTTAAGGTTTTGATTGGGTTTCCCCTGTGGCTCAGTGGTAAAGAATCATCCTGCAATGTAGGAGACGCAGGTTCAATCCCTGGGTGGGGAAGATCCCCTGAAGAAGGAAATTGCAACCCACTCTAGTATTCTTGCCTGGGAAATCCCATGGACAGAGGAGTCTGCCAGGCTACAGTCCATGAGGCCGTAAAAGAGTCAGACACAACTGAGCGACTAAACAGCGTTTCTGATTACTGATTTTGTCTTTAAGGTTGAGAATAAGTATTGGAAAACTTTCTGTGAAGGGTCACATAACAAATATTTTAGGCTCTGTAGTTTTTCGAAGTCTCTCTCACACTATATAACTCTGCCATCTTACGGCAAGATCAGTCATAATAAGTCAACAAATGGGCGTGGCTGTGACCCAGCAAAACTTTATTTACAGAAATGCAATGGGTCAGATTTGGCCTGTGAACTTTCCTTTGTCATCCCCTGTTATAGCCTGTTTTCTTTCCCTCCCCTTCACCCATTTATCTTTCCCCCTAAAATAACCACTTGGTTTATTGGCTCTTAGAAATAAGGTAGTGGGTCTTCCCTGCTGGCTGAGCAGTCAAGAATCCACCTGCAATGCAGGAGACGTAGGTTTGATCCCTGGGTCGCAAAAATCCCCTGGAGAAGGGCATGCCAACCCACTCCAGTATTCTTGCCTGGATAGTCTCATGGACAGAGGAGCCTGGCAGGCTACAGTCTATAGGGTTGCAAAGAATGGGACACAACTGAAGCGACTGAGCATGCACGCACAGAAGTAAGGTAGAGGTTTCCATGCCAAGAATTTCAGTCTTCACATGCCGTCCTTTACTAAGAAAAGATAATTTGGGACTAACCCTGATTCACTTAGAATGTGCTTGGAGAAACAATAATTCCAAGAAACAGAGTAAGGGATTTACTGTGGGGCCTGATCACTCACATGGTGAGAGTGGGTTACATATCTATGTGAAAATGTTGCTTCTGTGTCTGGCATTGGGCTGAAGTCAGCTGAGTGGGAAGTGAAGGAGAGGACAGACGTGATGTAGCAGAAGGTAAAAGCAAAGCAGAAACCACAAGGACCAGCTGGAGCCCACATCGGTCCCACCCACTCTTGGCCTCCAGCTTCACTCATGGAGGTGACTCCCCACAGAAACAGCATGTGCTTCTGGCCTGGAGGTCACAGACCCCCAAGACAGCCATCCAGCAGAAGTGGGAGTGGCTGCAGCTCCCCACTGCTGCACCTAAGACCGCCTCGCCCAAGTCTACCCCACCTTCCTAGCCTCTACATGGCGACTGCTTCACTTCCTTTTTGCGCATTCCTGCAGAGTACTTTTGCCTGGAAAATCCCATGGACGGAGGAGCCTGGTGGGCTGCAGTCCATGGGGTCGCTAAGAGTTGGACATGACTGAGCGACTTCACTTTCACTTTTCCCTTTCATGCACTGGAGAAGGAAATGGCAACCCACTCCAGTGTTCTTGCCTGGAGAGTCCCAGGGACGGCGGAGCCTGGTGGGCTGCCATCTATGGGGTCGCACAGAGTCGGACACGACTGAAGCGACTTAGCAGCAGCAGCAGCAGCAGAGTCCTTAACCGTGAGCCCTGCAGGACAGGATACAATGAACCCTGCAGCCAGATTGAGCATCATCTGCCAAGGAACTCGGAAGAGGTCAGTCAATGTCATTAAAGTTTAAACATGCTACCCTTGCCTCTGCTTTTAAAATTGCCTTGTGGGCAAATACTGCTGACTTTAGCATTTTAGAAACTGCTTCTGTAGAGTACCTACATTGGCTCCATTCTTAGAGGCTATCTATCTGAATAATTTAATAAACTTTGGGTCATCAGTTAAGTTGCCAGCACCAAAGCTTCTGTTCCAGATGCCCCTTAATTTCAGTCTTTCCTAGACTAAGTCTCTTCTCATTAATCACCTGCTCCTTTTCTGTTCTCTTATATTTTCTATTATCCTCAAAATAATTGGCTGGAAGCCCACAGTTTTCTATATTGAAGACCATTCTCTCTCTTCAGAGTGTCAGAATCATTACCAAAAGGCAAACCTGAGCATGTCATCAGCGTAGAGTCACTACCAAGCTAAATTTGACTTAAGAACATTTAAACAAATTTGTGGATAGTCTTCACAGTTTTCCTTAGTTTAATTTTATTGTGTGTGTGTGTGTGCTCTGTGCTCAGTCATGTCCAACTCTTTGCGAACCCATGGACTGTAGCTGGTGAGGCTCCTCTGTCTTTGGAATTTTCCAGATAAGAATACTGGAGTAGGTTGCCATTTCCTACTCCAGGGGATCTTCTCGACCCAGGGATTGGAACCTCATCCCTTGCATCTCCTGCACTGGGGAGTGGATTCTTTACCACTAGCACCACATGAGAAGCATATCTACGTGTGTGTGTGTATGTATGTATGTATACATATATATATGTGTGTATATATTGCATTTACTGTTTCCTGCTCATCTTTAGAACGCTTCCCATCAAATGCATGTTTGCTAACTATGTTGTCATGAATCTAGTCAATGTCCAAACACACTTAATCATGGGAACAACAATAAGAGACTCATCTCCCACCTACCAAAGCGATGTAGAGAAGTCATTATTCAGCAACGTAGCCTTAAGGTGTTCCTGTGGTGAGGAGAGCGATCCTTGTGCCAATGAAAACATGTAAACCAACCTCATTGTGAATGTTTGTGAAGCATCCAATATTGATTGCAGTTCCTCTACCTAACTTGGGGCTTCCCTGATAGCGATAGCTCAGTTGGTAAAGAATCCTCCTGCAATGCAGGAGACCTAGGTTTGATTCCTGGGTCAGGAAGATCTGCTGGAGAAGGGATAGGCTACCACTCCAGTATTCTTGGTCTTTCCTAGTGGCTCAGCTGGTAAAGAATCTGCCCACAACGTGGGAGACCTGGGTTCACTCCCTCAGTTGGGAAGATCCCCTGGAGAAGGGAAAGGCTACCCACTCCAGTATTCTGCCTGGAGAATTCCATGGACTGTATAGTCTATGGGGTCGCAAAGAGTTGGACATGACTGAGTGACTTTCACTTTCTACCTAACTTAACACAGCTTGAAATATCCTTTTGACTACTGTTATGGGCACAGATTTTTTTCCCCTGCTAAGTATAAGACCTGCGAAATCAATCATTCACCTCTTGCTACCCAATGGTTGCTTCTGAACCAGCAGCATAGGCATCACCTGAAAGCTTGCAAACCTGTGGAATATCAGTCCCAAACCTAGAGCTGCTGGGTCATCATCTGCATTTTAACAAGATCCCTTGTCATATATGTGCAACTTAACGGTATGAGATGAGCCAACTGAACACTTGAAGTCTTCTCATTCAATTAGAAATCATAATATAATACTGGAGTAGGTTGCCATGTCCTCCTTCCGGGGATCTTCCTGACCCAGGGATCAAACCCACGTCTCTTTTGTCTCCTGTATTGGCGAGCGGGTTCTTTACCACTAGTGCCACCCAGGAAACCCATAATATAATATACAAGTGGTTAAAAGGATTCTATGAGATGGTTGATGCTGAGTGGCATTCAGAAACCTGGGATAAAAGGAGTTTCCTCTACTGATGAGAATGGAATGGGCACTTTTATTGGTCTCCAATCTTGAAAACTGATGGAAGAGGCTCTGATGTAAGAAAATTACTGGGAAATGGCACTGTCCTCATAGAAGAGTGAGGTCCTGCAGGAAGGAACTTATCCACCTCTGGGAATTAAACACTGAGAGTATGTAAGTGGTCAACCTCAGTGATCTCAAGAGAGCCATTCCAGCAAGACCCCTCCTCCCTGCAGAGGGAGTGCTGTGAGCCTCTGGCTAGACCCAGATTCATTTAGTTGCAGGACTACATAAATTTGTTGGTATGTCTCTTTCCAATATAATGAGGCGTTTATTGAAAATTCTGCATGCTTTCTCCATAAGTAAATCCCCAAAAGGGAATAAAGGGATGTTTGTAGTTAGTATAGACAGTAGTCAGTCTTCTAGCTCTAAACTTGAAGACAGCTGTGGCAGTGGATACACTGTCAGTCCATCAGAAACTATCATCTAAAAATAGGTATGGAGCTCCAACAGCCCATAGGTGCTTTATTTTATTTATCATTTTAACTTTTTATGTTGTAATGGTGCACAGCTGATTAACAATGTTTTGATAGTTTCAGTGAATAGCAAAGGAACACAGCTACATGTATACATGTATCCATTCTCCCCCAAACTCCCCTCCCATCCAGGCTGCCAAAAACATTGAGGAGAGTTCCATGTGCTATACAGTAGGTCCTTGTTGGTTATCCATTTTAAATATAGTGTTGCGTACAGGCAACTGTAAGTTCATTCTCTGGGTGAGTCTCTTTCTGTCTTGTAAGTAAAAATTACTCTTAATCCTACTGCTCTTAATGTGCTAGTGGTTGAAGTTAATGAAGGCAGATGCCTGTGTGCCCAGAATAGTATAAAAAAGAGATAAGAAAATATGCTCTCTGTGTGCAAGCTTATCTGTTACAGCTGATAAAAAGCATTTACATCACAGTAGGGAAAAGCATAGGAAAATTGCAAATTAGCCTTCTTTTTGTATTTTAATGCCAAGGAGAGCTCAGTGTTCACTTACACCATTCTCATGGATTTCAGTGTATGAACACATTGAGTTAGTCTTCTATCTGCTAAATAAAGTAAACATATAGATTTTTTAACACTAACAATAATGGTAAATATAAAATTATGTATGTGTATTGGGTTGGCCAAAAAGTTTGTTTGGATTTTTTGTAAGGTGCATGTATCTATTAAACAATAGTTTTCAATGAGTTTGATCATTGGTCTTTCCATATGAGACTGTCTCCTTTAATGTTTTCCACTTAAAGCTATCATTAAGACTGTATGCTCGCTATGTATCTTGCACTCTCCATCTACACTTTCCCACTATAAATACATAAAGATTTTTGGAATGGTGTTGCTGTGTTATTGGAATCACAGTTCCAAGAATATATGTATATATTTCCAGAATATATGTTTAATATTATTTATATATAACATCTAAGATATATGTAATTTTAGTATATATGCATATATATGTGTGTGTATATATATGTATACACATATGTGTACTGTATATATATGTGTATAAAACACTGATGATCCAGAAAAAAAGGACTCCATTTCATTTAGCTACATCTTTAATTGGTATGTATGGGGTTTTTGTTTCTTATCTGGTTATAGAAATATTGCTCTGTTTGGAACTATACTTAAGGGAACTCACTGTATTTTACTCCTGTTTTCCCGGATTTGGTTATTACACCTTAGTGCACCATAAACAATATGTTTGGGTTTTATGGCTGCTGTCTGTTCCTGAAAGTGCTAAGCTTAGCAGGATTGCACTGTGATGATCATTGCTTTGGATGTGACAGATTTTATGTGGTTCAAAACAACATGGATAATGATAATGAATGGCCTGTTTTCTTGTATAGGGCTGGAATTTGCCTTTCTGTTATTTCTGTCTCCTGATGCAATCCTAAATAATTTGTTCATACTCAACTCTCAGCTGAGTAGAGTTGTCACGGGTATGCCAAGTCATCTTTTCTTCTGCTAAACATCTTATTTTCTTCAACTATCCCATAATACCATGGCTTTTGGGGCTTTTTTTATCCCATGCTGCTCTTCATGATCTACTCTAGTTAGAGGATGTTGAGTATTTCATTGACTTTTTTCTGTTCTCACATTGCAAACCTATTCTTGGGTCATTCTTGGTTACAGTAGATCCCTTTGTCTTTTCCTCATTTAGTTGACCTTTTTGAGTATAATCTAAACATCTAATTTTATATTGATCCCTGTTAAATTTAAGTTTTGTCATTTGGCCATTTGTATTAGACCATCAAAAGTGCATCTCATGAAATATTAGCCCTATGTGGTATTCCTTAAGAAAAAAGAATCTATGGTCAAATAAACTTGTAAAAATTATTTATACTATATTCCTGTCTTGCAGATTTTCAATGACCATTAGATAATCAAAAGTTCTGAGAAGTTCTACAGCTACATAACCAGTTTAAACTTTATTTACCCAACATTTTATAAATTTGTTTAACCACTGTATTATTTTTCAAGTAATACTCATGATATACTATAAAGCCAGTGTTCTGCTTAATATAGTTCATGAATTATTAACTTTGTCTATTTGATCTGTTTAATTTTGATTTGTTTTTCCAATAATATGAGCTGCTATTTTCACATCTGTATAAAAAGGTAAGCTTTTGATAGCTGTGATATTTATCTTCATCCAAGATACTGAGAAAATGGTGAAAAGTTAGTGTTATGATGAGCTACTAAAGATTTTATCTAAGCTTGTCATCTGTCCCCTGATTATGTGATATTCTTTGAACATCATTGTTCAAGGAGAAATTAATCATCTACTTGAGAGAGAATCTATCCTGGATAGTAAAAATACAATCCAGTGTCTTAAAATCTTGTTATTTCTCCAGTTTCAAAAAAATTCTAATGTATAGCAAAGATTATCTCTAATGTACTTCATTGTGCTTTAAACTTTTTGGAACTGCAGAAGAGATAATACTTTTTATAGATCATATTAGAATCAACAGGTAGGATCTAACCTAAAGGAGAGATCAGAGTAAGAGAGAACTGGTTATATTTTTGTTTATGTAACATACTGCATGCATTTGTCTTCTATTTCATATAAACTCAAAACACATGCATAAGGAGCTACTGTTCTACCTGATGTAAAATCTTATTTGAAATTCTACTAGTTTTATAGTTTATTTGTTAAAAATCTGACAGCAGTGGTGATTTCTTTAGAACTGGAAGATAGTCCAGATCTGTCTGATAGATTTTCTGTGCTTATTAGGGCTTCCTCAGTGAAATATTTCTTCTTCTTAAGAACAAAAAAGAAGAAATAGGGAGATCTGAATTCCTTATTTTCATGTGTATAGAAACTTAGATAAATACTAACCCCATAGTTTGAAGCTCTTCTAAGTAAAAGAATATTTATATAAAATTTAAACACTAAATGACATTTCTATATTAATTATACTGTGTCTGCAAAGAATGGAATATGAATACAAGCCACTGAAAGTTGGAAATGTCATTCGGCGAAATGCCACAAGTGTATCATGTTTATAATTTTTCACTTGTAAACATGCCTTGTACTTAGCTGTGATGCATTCACATTCTTAGTCAATTATATTAAAATGCCCATACATCTAAGTCAGTGTAAATTAAATGAATAAAGCTAAAAGTAATTTATAACAGCTACTTCCTAATCACTCTTCTTGTCAAGCTGCTTCTCTTGGTTTATATTGCTACTTTTACCACTGGAAACAGTGTTGTTTTCCAGTCCTTCATCCTGTCACTTCCTGGAGTGCTTGTATTCTATTACTGTTCACTGATACTTTCAATCCCATGTTACGGACTGCACTGGTAGTTCAGTTCAGTCGCTCAGTTGTGTCGACTCTGCCACCCCATGGATTGCAGCATGCCAGGCTTCCCTGTCCATCACCAACTCCCAGAGTTTATGTCCATCGAGTCAGTGATGCCATATAACCATCTCATCCTCTATCGTCCCCTTCTCCTTCCGCCTTCAATCTTTCCCAGCATCAGGGTCTTTTCCAGTGAGTCAGTTCTTCATATCAGGTGGCCAAAGTACTGGAGTTTCAGCTTCAGCATCAGTCCTTCCAATGAATATTCAGGACTGATTTCCTTTAGGATGGACTAGTTTGATGTCCTTGCAGCCCAAGGGACTCTCACGAGTCTTCTTCAACACCACAGTTCAAAAGCATCAGTTCTTCAGTGCTCAGCTTTCTTTGTAGTCCAACTCTCACAACCATACAGGACTACTGGAAAAACCATAGCTTTGACTAGATGGAGCTTTGTTGGCAAAGCAATGTCTCTGCTTTTTACTATGGTCTCTAGGTTGGTCATAGCTTTTCTTCCAAGGAGCAACTGTCTTTTAATTTTATGGAAATTTCAAGCATCTTTTAATTTCATGGGAATACCAGACCACCCGACCTGCCTCCTGAGAAATCTATATGCAGGTCAAGAAGCAACAGTTAGAACTGGACATGGAACAACAGACTGGTTCCAAATTGGGCAAGGAGTATGTCACGGCTGTATGTTGTCACCCTACTTATTTAACTTATACGCAGAGTACATCATGTGAACTGCTGGGCTGGATGAAGCACAAGCTGGAATCAATATTGCCAGGAGAAATATCAATAACCTCAGATGCACAGATAACACCACCCTAATGGCAGAAAACAAAGAAGAACTAAAGAGCCTCTTGATGAAAGTGAAAGAGGAGAGTGAAAAAGTTGGCTTAAAACTTAGCATTCAGAAAACTAAGATTGTGGCATCCAGTCCCATAACTTCATGGCAAATAGATGGGGAAACAATGGAAACAGTGAGAGACTTTATTTTTTGGGGGCACTGGTACACTGTACAAAAATATGAACTGGCATTAGACGTAGATACTCCTTTTTAATCTTATGAAATAATTAAAGTAAGAAAAAGATATTTTATCAGCATAAAGGTGCATCATCCCCAGAGCTCACACACAGTGAGGACATTCTAAATCTATTTTGAGGCCGAAGTGCCCAGCCCCTACTATGAGCAATGACCACCGAACAATGGGTGCTCTTTTAATGGAACCCTATGTTAAGAGTGATCAGAGGAAATATCATGAGTCTCCCATGTCCTAAAGGGCCTACACATATTAAAGAGCTGTAGTTCCTAGTATTCAGGAGCATAAGATTTTTATGGTGACTTAATCAAATGTTGGGCTTCCCACACTTCCTAGGTGGCACTAGTGGTAAAGAACCTGCCTGCCAGTGCAGGAGACATTAGAGACAGGGGATCCGCAGGTTGGGAAAATCCCCTGAAGGAGGGCATGGTAACCCACTCCAGTATTCTTGCCTTGAGAATCCCATGGACAGAGGAGCCTGGCAGGCTACAGTCCATAGGGTGCACAGAGTTGGACACTACTGAAGTGACTTAGCACGCACGCATGCAGTCAAGTGTTACCACTGGCTGCTAGAGACAAGGTAAGTTATCTACCTATTTAAACTTCGTTTTCCTAGTTTGGACAAATTGAATAATAATTCATGCTTACTTATATACTTACATATGCTTTGAGGTTTTTTCCCCTTTTCTATTTATTTTTGAATAAAATTATATTATTTGGACATCAAAGTAACTGTCATTCCCAGAGTTTCCTAGAAACCTGTACGATAACTTTGTTTTTATTCCTACCCCAAGATTCAAGGTATTAGGTCATCACCAATTTATTTACTTATCACCAGTTAATGTTCTTTTATTACACATGCCCACACACACATCATTCTGTATGTTATCTATCTTCCTTTCTGGAAGTAAAGATGATTAGAATAATATTATAAGTATATGGAAATATTTAAAAATAAATAATAACCTTTCACTGAGGATCTAAAGGTTAAGACAGTCTGTCCTGTCCTGTGCTCAGACTTTTAATCATGTCTGACTCTTTTGCGACCTCATGGACTGTAGCCTTCCAAGTTACTCTGTCCATCAAATTCTCTCGACAAGAATACTGGTGTGGGTTGCCATGCCCTCCTCTAGGAGATCTTCCCGACACAGGGATCAAACCTGCATCTCTTATCTCCTGTTTTGGCAGGTGGATTCTTTACCACTAGCACCACCTGGGAAGCCCTTAAATACTCTATGGTAAAGGACAAAGCATGAACAGTAAAGTGTTCAGCCCACATGCAAGTAGTGTTTTCCATCTTCTAAGTATGGCACTCAACATTGAATTAGAGATGTAAATTTATTGAAACCAAGGGTCTTTAAAATAGATGTTGACATAGGTGACAGGCAGTGTCCTTTAGCAGAAGGAGGCATATAATTGGTTACTTTTTCCAAGCCACAATCTTTTCAATATAATTGTCTATAAAGTCATTAATGTTATAGGTGGAGTCTTTGTTTGATTATTGTATATGATGGAATGATTTAATAATAGCTAAAATATAAAGAGTTCTTATTATGTGCCCAAAACTGCATTGTTACTTTATAATTTGGTGCTGATAAAAGTTCGAGGGTCAAATTCATTCTTCTCAGTGATTTTTTTTTTTTTTAGCTCGAGCAAAGGTTTCTGCAAATACCTGATAGATAAGAACATTTAAAAGTAAAATATATATCTAAACAGACTTTTGTTTTGCACATTTGCATATCCAAAGACATGAAAGAAAACCATGAATACCATTTGTAAATTTTCTGTGAACTTGTTAATATAAGGTAGTATATTAAAATGCACATGAATCAATTAGTTCATAGAAGTATTCCCCCTTTTAAAGTGCAGTTATCTCCCAAGGAATTATATCTTTATTATTTAGCCAGCCATGTAAAATATTTATAAATATTTTAAATGCTTTATACAAAATATTAAATATTTTTTCTACCCGATTAGTACTCAAAGTGCTGCTTGGACCAGCAACATCAATATCTTCAGGAAGCTTATAAAAAATACAGACTCAGGTTCCGTACAAACCTATTGAATAAAATGTGCGTTTCATCAAAACCTCAGCTGATTCATACACACATTTGACAAGTTATATCTACTTTCTAAAAATAAATATAAGTACTTTAAAAATGTGCTGTCATTATCATAAGGTAAAGAAAGAAAATATCATATAGAATGTGTTCGTGTAAATATGTAACAAAGTATTACACTTCTCTTTGAGTCAGTAATATGACTTTTTAATAGTTTTGATTGATTTATGCTGGACATTTGCCCTTTGAAATGATCAGAATATATTTAAAATTATAAGTTACGAGTAAGAGATTTTAAATTATTATTTTAATAAATTATTTAATTTATTTATTATTTCACTGTTAAAAGCAAGATGAATGAGAGAAAAATTGAAGCAAGTTTGAAAACACCCTCATTCCTTTGCGCTTAAAATTTGTTATACCACAAGAGGGTGCTAATGCTTTTGATTTGCAATTTCAAAAATTCACATGTACATGAAATGATTTTCATAAAGAAAAGAATGAATGTATGTAATCTATAAGTAAACTTCACACAGGATGAAAAGGTGTAGATGATGATGATGATGATGATGATGATTAAAATGGAAGCCTGGGATTTGAATTAAATGTGCTATACATGATTCTTTTATGTAAAATAATTTTTAAAACTTCCTTCATATTTCTACTTTTTTGAACTTTCTGCAAAGTTTAAAGAAAAATATTTAACATAAAAACATTGACTAAAATATACTAAAAGGTGAATAGTGACTACCTCATGAGACAGAGATTGTTATCCTCTTTGTGTTTTTGTGCATTTTCCATTTCGTTTTCTACTATGGTCATAGGATATTACATTTATAACAACCAAAAAAAGAAAAAAAATTAAAGGAAGGAAAGAAGTTAGGAGGTTAAGAGGAAAGAAAGAAAGAGAAAGATTAGTTTAGCACTCCTTTGCCAAGATATTTGGTGGTTAAGACTCAAATTTTGCTTGAGACCTGCAAATTATTTAAACATATTTAGGACACAAGAAACAAAGCAACTGAAGTCTTACCGATATGGTTACATATTTACATAATATGTACTATGCCAGGATAGGCCCTGAACTTTTCTTTTTTCCTGTGGTCCATGTGGAGGCTACAAGGAAAGTAACAGGACTTCATTTTTAGCTCCTGCTTCAATTAGTGCAACACTGTACATTCTTTCAGTGGAAACTTCTTATTGAATTAGACTATGCTTAAACTAGTACTAAATGTGTTCCTCTGACCGAATATACTATTTTATTTATTTTTGTATTTTTTTAATTGGAGAATAATTGCTTTACAGTGTTGGTTTCTGCTGGAAAACAACATGAATCAGCTATATGTATACATATATCCAGGCTTCCCTGGTGACTCAGATGGTAGAGAATCTGCCTCCAATGTGGGAGACCTGGGTTCGAGCCCTGGGTTGGGAAGATCCCCTGGAGAAGGGAATAGCAACACTCTCTAGTATTCTTGCCTAGAGAATTCCATGGACAGAGGAGCCTGGTGAGCTACAGTCCACGGGGTCGCAAAGAGTCAGACACGACTGAGCGACTAATAAACACACACGTACATATACCCCCCCTCTCTTGAACATCCCTCTTAGCCCTCTAGGTCATCACAGAGCACCAAGCTGCGCTCCCTGTGTTACACAGCGGGTTTCCACTAGCTATCTATTTTACTTGTGATAGTGTATATGTGTCAAACTCAATCTCCCAATTCATCTCACCCTCCTTTTCCCCTCCTGTCCCTGCACATGTCTATTCTCTATGTCTGCCTCTCCACTCCTGGCAGGATTTGTTAATTCTTTTAAGTCAGGAGAATACCCTCAATGTGCTTCCTACTAAATCTAGAATAAACTTAGTGGCCAAAAGACGCACATTTTTTAAGAGGCTTCATTAATATGCTGATATAAAAAGTAATTTAGGCCCAGGAGGGAAAAAAAAGTAAAATATTTAGTGAAAGATACTTGTAGATATGCAAATATTTATATCTATTCTCCAATACTTATCTACAGTCTGAAGAAGAATTTAACTAATTGGCAGGTTTTGCCTTTGTTTGCTATCATTTTGTCATTAGTATATAAAGCACACTTGATTATCACTAATATAATATTTACATTTCATGCTGTTGTACTTCTTATCAAAATTTGATCTATAGCTTTTCTAATTTTGGCAGAAGTTCTTGCTTAGAAGAAAAAGCTATATTGTTTAAAAGTTCAAAGCAAATAACTGATTAAAATGACTAAACTTGCTATTTTTACTTTCTTGTTTGGAATATTTGCCAGTTATTTAAGGTGTAAAATAATGAAACCTATTTGCTTGTTAAGGGGTAGAGCTCTTTAGATGCTCATAAAGCATAATACTCCCTCATTAAAAGAACACAGCACAAGTCTCCTAGAACACAAGTGCAGAAAACATGTTTTTGGTTTTTTTTTAATGTCCAAATGAGAATTAAGGAGTGGCATCCACTTAGATGATTTGTGTTCCAGACTCTGCCCCTCTGAGTTCTTGTCTCCTTAAGACTCTGAGACTTCACTTTTTATAACCATGACTATGTACATTGTCCCTCTGCTCCCCGAGTGTAGAGGCTGCTTTGCCTTGGTTCATCTTGACGTGATTGAGAGAATTCTTGAACAAGTTTTATCAAATTCTGTGTGAACACAAAACATAAATAATTGATGAAAGCGAATTTAAAATGTTTACTTTTCCAAAGCATCTCTATTTTTAAATATGTAAATACAAATACTGAACAGATATTAATTAATTTTTATCATAATATCAAGACACATTAGTTCCAAAAGAGCTGTGTGTGTGTGTTAGTTGGTCAATCATGTCTGACTCTTTGCAGCCCCATGGACTGTAGCCCACTTACCAGGCTCCTCTGTCCATGGAATTCTCCAGGCAAGAATACTGGGGTGGATAGCCATTCCCTTCTCCAGGGGATCTTTCTGATCCAGGGATCGAACCCAGGTATCCTGCATTGCAGGCAGATTCTTTACCATCTAAGTCACCAGCTCTCCAAAGGACCTAGCACTTCTTTAAATTCATTCTCCCTGGCTTAGTTCCTTCTCAGACATTACCTACTTCTCAGCCAAGTAAACTGACTTCTGTCTTGTTGTTTATTACCTTCAAGAACTAGTCTGATGGTTTATGTCACTCTTGTAAACGGTGTCAAGTTAACTTCCTTTTTTTTATTAAATGAAACTTCATCCCCCTTGCTCTTCCAAGTGTGTCTGTAGATCAGCAGCATCAGTATCACCTGGCAGCTTGTTAGAAATGCACATCTGTATCCCCTAACCATTTATAATTGGAAGGTTATGCCTAGCTGAGAGCTTATCCTAAGAGCAGAGATGACTGAATAAATGAATTTTAGATAAAGGATGGCAAATAGATGGCACATATGCTATGACTTTCCTCTGTACCAACCAGTGGTACTAGCAGCCATCAGTAATAGAGGATGCCAGTGTTTTCCCTTGAACCCAGACCTTGTGTAAGACAAATTCTCAACCCAGAGCTCCAAGTGGTCTCTAATTTATACTAAATCTATTCGTTATATCTTATCTAAGGCTTCAGTGTTCAGATTATCAACTTTATTCACTCTTAGAGAAACATAAGACATAGAAATTACTTTATAAATGGCTTCTCATAAGAGTGTTATAAATTCATAGTAAGTAGGGAATCTAGAAAAATTATGAGTGAGTAACAAGGGTTGACATAAACATAGTGAGAGAGGATTATTCATTCCCAGACTGTAAAGAATATCTGGGGCAAATATCTCTGCAAACCAATAGCTTATTTTTTTCCTAAATAGAAAAAGGGAATACTAGAGCATTAAAGTATATGAGAAATCACCCAAGTCCTGCCTTTTAAATTTATAAAAAATAGGAAGAGGAGATGAGAAAGGAGATCTAAAGTGCTTTACTTGCTCATATATTCATTTATATTATTAAATATAATGTTTGATATTTGACTTGAGATTCTTACTTAATGTTTAGTATTTGACTTGGGATTCTTACTTAATTAGAAGTCTAAATACCCAGGCAATTCTATAGTAAATGCTATCAATACAATTATAACATTGTACTTATGCCTCCAATCAGGTTAATTCAAGTTCAACATATGTTCTGCCTTTAACAATTAGATTGCAGAAGCAAACAGACATCATGAATAGAACATTTGAGGTACTAATTTATATCTACCAGCATAATCAGTGCCTAATACTAACAAATTATGAGAAGATAGGCTTAATTACATCTCAGAAAATGAGGAATTAAAGAATATGTACCCTAGCCTTTCCTCAGAGAAAGCAATGGCACCCCACTCCAGTACTCTTGCCTGGAAAATCCCGTGGACAGAGGAGCCTGGTAGGCTGCAGTCCATGGGGTCGCAAAGAGTCGGACACGACTGAACGACTTCACTTTCACTTTTCACTTTCATGCATTGGAGAAGGAAATGGCAACCCACTCCAGGATTCTTGCCTGGAGAATCCCGGGGACGGCAGAGCCTGGTGGGCTGCCGTCTATGGAGTCGCACAGAGTCAGACACAACTGAAGTGACTTAGCAGCAGCAGCAGCAGCCTTTCCTCGTGGCTCAGATGGTAAAGCGTCTGCCTGCAATGAGGGAGACCCGGGTTCGATTCCTGGGTTGGGAAGATCCTCTGGAGGAGGAAATGGCAACCCACTCCAGTACTCTTGCCTGGAAAATCCCATGGACAGAGGAACCTGGTAGGTTACAGTCCATGGGGTCACAAAGAATCGGCCACAACTGAACGACTTTACTTTCTTTCTTTCACTTTCACCTCAGCCTTAGGTGGTTCATTTTCACCTCAGCCTTAGGTGGCTCAGTGGTAAAGAATCGGCCTGCAATTCAGGAGACACAGGAGACGTGGGTTGGATCCTTGGGTCAGGAAGATCCCCTGGAGGAGAAAATGGCAACCCACTCCAGTATTCTTGCCTGGAAAATCCCATGGACAGAGGAACCTGGCAGGCTATAGTCCATGGAGCCTCAAAGAGGAGGACGTGACTGAACGACAGCACGCACACACACACCAAAATCATTAATTTAGTATAAATAAAGTGTTTTCCAGGTATAACTTACCTTCTGAATAATGAAAAGATATTGACTTTTCTGATGATAGAGTTGACTCCTCCATAGATTTTGACATTGTTGAGATTTGAAAGAAAATCTTCCACTTTACATTTCAGGTGTCTAGAACATGCTTAGAACCTAGACAGTTTCAGTGCAGAAAACTCTCTCACTATTTCAAGTTGTGAGTGATTTAATATAGGGATTAGGTGCTAACAAAATTATTGGGCAGGATAGAGAAGCAAAAAAGTCAGGGTTTTATGTTTCCAGATTTTCACTTCTATGATCTCTATGATCCAAAGTTCCTGAAGCAGCTGCTACCACCTGGATATCAGGAAGCTTCATGAAACTACTGCCGTGTCAGAACTGTCCCGCAGTCCCCTAGTGAATAACTAGCAGTAGAGGCCTCCACTGCAAAAATTCACATTGCTAAAGCCGTTGGCCAAACATTTCTACTGCCAGAGGGAAAATGTTCTACATTCTCCCGCCTTCCTTATTTCTTGCCAGTGTATCTCATTGGCAGAATCAAATTATATCCAGAATCTTAGCTGTAAGAGAATCTCAGAAAAGTAGTTTCCAGTCTTCCAACTCCTATGAAATGTGGAAAGCATATAAAAAGAAATGAATGGGTGCTGAGCAGAAGTAGGCAATAGCCAAAGACATTTAGGAAAAAAGGAATATTTGCAGGAGGGAAAATAAGGGAAGATTCCCTAGAGGAGGGGGTGGCAACACACTCCAATATTCTCACCTGGAGAACTCCATGAACAGAACATGGGATCGCAAAGAGTCAGATATGACGAGAGCGACTTAACACTTTCACTTTTCACTGGATGCCTGTCATGCATGAAGAACTGTAAGGGCTTCACTTAAGTTATTTAACTTAATATTTCCAACAAGTTTTAATTATCTCCACTTATACTGAAGCTTAGAGAACTTTAGTAACCTGTCCAAATTCATATAACCAGTAAATGACAGAGCAAATATTTAGTACTTGAACCCGGTTTTTCTCTGAATCAAAAATTTATTCCCTGTTTGCTATATAATGATAACCTCAATGAATTCTTCAAATAAATAATGATTAAGATATCTGTTTAAGCTAATACCTATTTCCAATTCCCCACAGGGATATTTTTCAATGTATTAATCCAGTTCTATTTATTTAGAAGTCAATAGGTCATGTATATCGGAGAAGGCAATGGCACCCCACTCCAGTACTCTTGCCTGGAAAATCCCATGGACGGAGGAGCCTGGTAGGCTACAGTCCATGGGGTTGCTGGAAGTCGGACACGACTGAGAGACTTCACTTTCACTTTTCCCTTTCATGCACTGGAGAAGGAAATGGCAATCCACTCCAGTATTCTTGCCTGGAGAATCCCAGGGACGGCAGAGCCTGGTGGGCTGCCACCTATGGGGTCGCACAGAGTCAGACACGACTGAAGTGACTTAGCAGCAGCAGGTCATTTATATAAATGATTCTCAGCAAAGATATAAATATATACTATTGCCATCTGTGAAGAACTCTGTGATTGTAACTAATATTAATACTAGTTAAAGAACCTAAGGTTATAAATGATGCCTTTTTTTCATATTAGAACCAATTCAATATTTTTCTAAAACACCAGCATTATCTCACTTCCATTTCAGTTTGCATTATTGGGAGGTAAAGATGAAATAGACATACTACTATGCAACACACTATTTTTAAATAACTTCCACATTCACTGTGAGTAGGCTTTATTGATGGTAATGAATCTTAAAGTATTTTACCTAATCACAAAAATTGTTTTAAAATTCTGTATTTGCTTATAAGACTATGTCATCTATGTGAATATGATCTGTCATGTAAAAGTGACATTTTTATCATGGAAGGAAATATAATTGAGAATTGATGATGTGGAATATTGAGAATGACTTTTCTCTTGCCATGGATTCATAGGCAATTATTTGGTGCATTAATTATTTTTATTATTCAACAAATATTTATTATGTGCCCGGTGTTTGTAATGCATTGCATAGGAAGAAAGAAAATCTGCCCCTAATTCTTAAATGGTATGTTCAGGCAGATCAGATCTCTCCTTTTAGCCCTTAAACTCACTTGAGTGAGTGTTAGTCGCTCAATTATGTCTGACTCTTTGTGACCCCATGAACTGTAGCCTGTCAGGCTCCTCTGTCCATGGAATTCTCTAGGTAAGAACACTGGAGTGGGTTGCCATTTCCTTCTCCAGGGGATCTTCCTGACCCAGGGATAGAACCCAGGTCTCCTGCATTGCAGACAGATTCTTTACCATCTAAGCTATGAGGGAAGCCCCAAACTCACTTGAGATTGTAACAAAAAGCCCTCCATCTCCAGTAGAATTCTCCAGGAGAAAAAGAAGTGAACCTAATCAAATAATAAATGCAAATAAGATTAATAAAACATAGCATTTATATGGGTATCCATTTTCCTCAGTAGGGGAACTGTTCTGCCCCACCAACTGAGATGTATGTATCTTTCTGTGGAAATCTACTTATATGCATATAAATATACATGTCCATATCTTCAAGGTCCAATTCTTAGGCACCAAATGGACAGAAAGAGCACATGTAACACAAAGAGAACAGCTGGGAATCATTAGGTATAAACACGGCCAGGATCAAGGTAAAAAAATCCCTGTGGGTGGAGAGTCTTCCCTCTGACAAAACAGTCATCTTGAGAAACTTTGTTTAAAACATAGGTCTTAAAATAAATCATAACCAAAACTTCCTTCTGTCTTGATTTTCTTTCTTTTTTTAAAAACTGTTTCTTATTGCTTAAAAATGGAATATTTGGCATCATAAAAATAATAAACATGAATTGAGCTATGATGGACTGAAAGGGTTTCATAGGATATAGAAGTAGGTAAAACCACTTTTCCTCTATTTCTGCAGTTTATTAACTGTCATAGTAACATTTTTTGTTGTTTGTTTTTTAAGGTGGTACTGTGGAATTAGGTCTAGTTGGAGAAATAGAATTTCTGAGTCTAACGCAGACCTGGGCTTCCTAGTTGGCAGGTAAAGAACCTGCCTGCCAATGCAAGACATGTAAAAGACATGGGTTCGATCCTTCAGTTGGGAAGATCCCTTGGAGAAGAAAATGGCAACCTACTCCAGTATTCTTGTCTGGGAAATCTCATGGACAGAGGAGCCTACCTAGCAGGCTACAGTCTGTGGGGTCCCAAAAGAGTTGAATATGACTTAGCTTCTAAAATATAACAACAGGTCTTCTATCATCAGTAATATTTCAGTGAGAAATATGCACTTAAAAAAAAATCTGCACGTGTTGTCAGATGTGATTTTTACCACCAGTGTGTCTGACAGAGATCTTGAACTATATGAAGCAGAAGGTGCCGTGCGACCATTTTCTTGTAAATTGTTCACATTCTCATTATTAGTGTTATCATTAATTTGTAGTTTCTCTTCAGAAGCCTTTAAAGCTATCTATTTTTGAAGGCTGATTAGTTAAAACTGGGTAATAAAATATATTAACCAACTTCATGAGGCCAGATATAAATGGTAACACCTTTCAACCCACCAAGAGCAGATGAAACCTAGACTCACCCCACCCTGCCCGATTTAATGAGTTGATTGTATAATATAGAAACTCTCTATTGGTTACATTGAAGTTTGGTGGAATCACCTGTGAAACTGTCTTTGTTTTCTGAGATTTTTTAAAAACATTATTTTAAAAATCTCTTTAATGCTTATTAGTCTAATAAAATATTTTTCTTTTAATAGTTTTATTTTTAGAAGTGTTTCACTGTGGTGTGTGGTTGTGTATAAAATCTCTGTTATTTCTACACTATCCTGTCTCTTGCTGCTGCTGCTGTTTAGGTGCCAAGTCGTGTCTCTTTGCAACCCATGGACTGCAGCCCACCAGACCCCTCTGTCCGTGAGATTTCCCAGGCAAGAATACTGGAGTGGGCTGCCATTTCCTTCTCCCGAGGATCTTCTTGACCCAAGGATCAAACCCTGTTGGCAGGCAGATCCTTTACCACTGAGCCACCTGGGAAGCCAAGTGTCCTGTTTACCATTTGTATTTTGTTCATTTGCAACTCTTCTCTCCTTTTTTTCTTCTTCCAACTTTCCAGAGATTTCTCTATCTTAATAGTCCTTTCAAAGAAGTATCTTTTAGTTTTATTGATCATCTCTTTTTGATGTTGTTTGTTTGTTTTCTATTTTGTTGATTTCTGACCTTACCTTTATCATTGTATCCTTCTAGTGTCCTCAGGTTTTATTATCTTGTAGTGTTAGGAGTTTCAGTTCTTTCTTCTTTTCTAATAAACATACTCAACTCTGTAACATTTCTTAAGTGCAAACTTAGTTGTATCCCACAGATTTTCCTATATAATGTCTTCATTCTAATTCAGATTTAACTGTTGTTTACGTTCCTCAAAACATTCTAGGCTAGGGTTATTAATATCTAATAGTGATTCATTTGAATTACAAACACTAGAGATTTTTTTGTAGGTATACTTTTGGGGGCATAATTTCAATATTCATTCATTGGCATTTTTTGAATATCTTGTGTCATGAAAGACTTTTTAGAATGTTTAAAATGTGCTTATTCTCTGCTTGAGAGTGTGATGTCCTCTGTATCTGTGTGTTGATGATAGTAAATATGCTATCAAATATTCTGCTCTTTTTGTCCTCCTGATCCTTTTATGTATGCATTTGTCTATCTCTTCCTTCATTCTATCAGATATTACTTTACATCTTTAAAGATAATGTCAGACCCACATATGGAGATGTCGATTGTATCTTCTTCATCTATTGTTCCCTTAACTTAAATCTGATTTCCCTTTTCCTGTTAAGATTTTTTTTTATATTAACTTATCTTTTATCTAAAGATATCAAAATGGGTACTCTAGAATCCATTGTTTATATCTTCATGGTTCATTATTTTTATCTTTGTGTTCTACCTTTCTACATTTTTTTTTGTTTTAAATTTATAGTTCTGGGCCATTATAATCTTGGATCTTTTAAAAATTCCACCTGAGCATCTTAGACTTTTGATCAATGAACTTAACACATGTACCTTCTTAGAAATTATTCTCCTGTCAGGGAATAGTTCTGCCATCTTGTTTTAAATTTATTGTTCATCATTATTTTATTCTTCTTTTCATAACTTCATTAAGATAGATCGGTTTTACTCCCACTGCTCATTCAACACCTACAGGTGACATAATAAGGCCAGGTGACACCTGTGAGTTGTGTACAGGAAAATAACCCTGAGGTCATATATAATAACTGAGGCAACTCTTGTCTTTAATAATGGGCTGAGAGCAAACCTGCCTAACTTTTATCCTGGAGGAAGATGTCATCTCTAAACAATCCTTTATTCTGCATCTTAGTGATATACTCTCTGTGTTCCAAGCCTGTGCACATTCTTGAAAGGATAGTCCGTAAGAGAAGTCAATGAAGGCATGCAGAAGCATAATTGTTTCTGAACATAGGTGGGTAAACTATTTTAATAACCAATTCAAAGAATTTCTCAAATTATGTGTAGTAATGGATCCTCAATATACATATAGTTGCTATGAATCATTGAAGCCTTTAAAATGCTTTATAGCTGAGTGCTGAAATCTGGCTTATTTATTTTTAATTAAAATAATGTTTTAGAGTCATGTTTCTCCTTGAAAACATGCACATTTTCAAAGCCACATTGCACATGGAGGTGGAAAGTTATGGTTTTGCTAAGAATTCTTAACTAGACCACCATCCTCCTCCAAAACAAACTGTATACTTATAGAGTAAAAATCTGACAAAGTGAGTCGTTGTTTTAAATGTCAAAGATGAGTGAGATCTGAATCATTTCAAAGAGGATTTTGCTTTTCAAAAAGTGCAAAAATGCAAATGAAACTCAGAGGGAAGCTCTCAAATGAGAATTCTGATTTCAGAGTATCAGAGATGTTAGAAGAGATCCCAGACAGAATTTTCCGTGAACCTACTCTCCTAAGCATGCTCCTGGGATAGATACCCCCATGGATCAAGGGGTGAAGGTGACACAAAGAGAAGCATTGTGTCAGCCCAGAGCCAGGTGCCCAGTGTCTCAAATGAGAGGGGAGTCATATGCACATTCTCCTGTGGCCTACAGACTGGCTTTCTGACTCTATTTTAATGGCTACATTTTTTATATGGATGAAATACAAGGGTGTTTATTTTTAAATGATTTTATAGGGAATGACTTTATCTTTTCAACAAAGGATCCATGTGTTTTGGAAGAATGGCTGAATTATAAGGGCATGAACTTTGCATTGAAAACTCATTCATCTATTTTTCTAAGTACAAATCTTGGGAAATCAGGGGAACTTAAATAGATTCAACTTGCAGTTCAGAAGTTCAGATAATACATATGTCAAGTTAGTGTGTGTATGTGCCTATGTGTGTGTGTGTACTGATGAAGGAAATTTAAATGGATTCTTTCCTCATTATTTTGGCATCCAAGGAAGAGCCCCAAAGGGACTCTCTTTGCTAGAAAATTGATACGGTAAGAGCAATTTTTCTCATGTTTCAGATAATACCTTTAAACCCACTTTAAGCCTTAAAGTAATATAACTACTAGGAAAGAGTAACTTTATTCCTGTTTCTTGTCACACTATGACAGCCAGTAGCGCATATGTCTTAGTTCTGACTTTGTTTATACTGATCAAAAAAATGAAGGTGGTGAATACCTTATTTTAAAACCAGAAAGTTTTTTTCTTCCCACAGCTAGTTTGGTTAAAGCCCTTTTGAATTATGACCTTCCCTCTTTTCCTTACCTGCATTCAAGAAAATTAACATTTTGACACCATTGTGATAAGGTAATTTACAAATTCAAAATAATGTTAATCATTGTTTCTACAAATTCAAAAGTAATGTTAAGCTAAGGTGACCACTTGAACAAGTTTAAGCTACTCCCTCTTTTCTCACTCGCTCCCATATCAACCAAAATAAATAATGCATTACTACTGATGACCAGGGAAATATTTCCTGATCCTTGAAGCATTTCTGCTAGAAATAGTGTAGCAGAGATTAGAACAGCTTCATTGTCCCTTACTAGACAGTAATACGTGTCCCATTAAATCCCCCAAATACCAGTTGGGATTACTTTTGCTACAAGGTGGTTGAAAGCAGTGGGTACCAGTCGTACTTGGGGTCCAAGGTTTATTGAAGTTATCCCTGGTGTGTGGTGAAATTAACTCCTTAAACAGCCAAAAACACCAGGGGGATGGATCTATGGCACAGCTAACCCTGTTGACATGGGTATAGAAATCTGGAGCATGGCCTTAGGGTGTCAACAAACAAAACAGAAACCAGAAACTAGATGAAGACATTACTCTATTATTATGAGCTCCAAATTTTAAAATTTCTGATTCATTGACTATATTATAGAATTTTTTATCTGTAAGGTCTTCCTTTTCAGATGTGAAAAGAAGATTCTAATTGTAATTAAGTGGAGAATGAAAAAATCCAATGAGAACCTATCAGTTCTCTTTCAGGGAAAATATCAGAGATGAATAGAAAGCCTTCATGAAATTAACTAAAAGAAAAGTTGAAAATGTTCTGGATCATAAGATAAATAGCAGAATCTAGTATACAGGGAAAAGGATTTTCTGTTGATAGGCCGACAATATTTGCTGTATAAGAGATAGGTAAAATGCAGACATTTGCTTTTTACTCTCAACATTGAAAAGATATGGAGTTTATGAAAAGAGAATATTAAAAGGCAACATAATGAAATATAAGTGGAGCTGGAGGAGAGAAAGGGAAACTAAAATGAAATGAGATTTGATGAATACACAAAGATCAATCTTATATCTATATACTAGCAGCAAAAGATGAAATAAAAATAACACAAAAAACACCCCACATAAAAATGTCATTAAAGACGTAAAATACTTAGAAGTAATTTTTTTTTTTAATTATAAGAGTATACACTAAATGCTAAACATACATTTCTGGAAAATATTAAAGAGGGTCCAAATAAACGGAAGTTACATGATGTTCATGGATTGGACGAATCAGTCTTGTTAAGATGTCATTATAGTTTTAATGAACTCCCAGTGAAAATCCCAACAGGCCTCTTTTTGTAGAAATTGACAAGCAGTTTGTAAAATTTGATTGGAAACATGAAAGTCCTAGATAGTAAAAAAATAAAAAATCTTGTGAAAGAAGAACAGAGTGGAAACTCATACTACCTGAATTTAATATTTATAAACTGCAGCAATAAATACAGTGTAGTACTAGAATAAGAACTGAAAAATAGGTCAATGGAAAAGCATATATAGTCCAGAAATGGACTTTGGGAATATAATCTGAAAGGAAATTCTTTTTTAAATGAAGTAGTTGGTGAAAATGAAAGTGGACTCCTCTTTCACACAATATATAAAAATGAATTCAAGTATTTTATAGCCCTAAAAGTAAAAGCTAAAACTATAAAAACTCTAGGTGAAAATACAGGATAATGTATTCATGGCTTGTGGGAAACAAAGATTTCTTAGCGAGGACATGGAACATACCAATCACTTAAAAAAAAAAAGTGATAAACATCATCAAAATTTAAAAGTTCAAATTATCAAAGTCATCTTTAAGAAAATGAAAAAGACAAAGGGAAATATTTATACCTACCCATACACATATGTCAAAAGAATATCTAAGGAAAAACAGATATTGTTGATGGAGAAGATCATCTGACATATCCTGACCAGCTGTTAACAAAATCATAAATAAACTATATTTATAGATTAAAAGTGGGCTTTTTGATTAGAAATTATTCATGGTGTGGTCATGTGATGGTGTATTCATGTAAATGAACCACAAGGTGTGTTAAGTACCAAAATCTGGAGAATCTCTGTTCTAGTTACTTTTCACTTAAAGTTTTTGGCATTAAAAAGAGCCAGTGAGTAATGTCCTTCAGAGGGTAGCACATGTGTCTAGTCTTCATTGTGAGTTGGCAAAGTTTATGGCTAAGAGGTGTTCAAAAGGATATGGTTGAGATGTTTGACAAGATCTAATGAATATGAATTATAGAGCAACTTTGGAAGTCTGTGTGATCAGAGAGTCCAATGAAATTCCTAATGAGAAAGTTAATGGATTTTTCTAGTCAAGAAAATAGATGGTAGAAAGCAATGCAATTATTTTTTAAATTACTTTATTCATTCTCTCATTCACTCAACAAGCCTTTCTTTACTCTTCTATATGCTAGACAGTGAAGTAGACACTGAACACAGAAAGAACAATAAAATGTGGCCTCTCTCCTTTTTATTCTTTATGTGGGAGAGAAAGACATCCAGCAGAAATTATAATAGCATATGGTAATGGGAGCAATAGAATAGAAACATAGAGAAAAGAAAGCCAGACCGCGCTAGAGCTCTGAGGGCAGGGTTGCAGCAAATGAATTATGGATAGAATCCCTCTGGTGAAGAGGATGAACAGGATTAGATGAGACGATCACAATATGAACAAAGGCACAGGACTGAGAAACAATGTGACATATGAAGGGAAATAGGAAGCAGTGATTCAGTGACGCTCAGTCATAGAAGCATTGAACGTACTATTTGTGGCACTACATGTACCAAGAATTGGTGTTGACACTTGTGTATAAACAGTGGTCATATTATTTATGTAGTGATTCTCTCTAATGAAGTGCTGCCTAGAAGTTCTCTTATTCACTCCTAGGGAATAATCAAACACATGTTGGTATGGTAAATCTATATCAAGGTCTCAGAAAGATGTATGATATTATGGTCCAAAGTAATCATCAGTTCAGTTCAGTTCAGTCGCTCAGTCATGTCCAACTCTTTGCAACCCCATGAATTGCAGCACGCCAGGCCTCCCTGTCCATCACCAACTCCCAGAGTTTACCCAAACCCATCATATTTGGACTTAGATTATTACAAATAACCAGACATACTTTCATATATTCTTGCCTTCATTCACATGCTCAGGCTGTCCTATTAAGTATCCACTAAGTTTGGGGAGGCAGGTAGCTACTAAGCCAGGGTAACAGGAGGATGCAGAAGACATTATTATTTCTTCCTCAAATTTTAAATTAGTTCGAGACGACCTGAAAACTATAAGAAAAAAGTTTAAGTTTTAGTGGATGAAGGCATATTAATGCAATGTATATTTTATTTATGTATTCCAATCATGAATAAATAAGAAGTGATTCGAAGGAATTTGAATCAGTTGAAGTTTTATGGTTGTAGGGAGTAAAGATACTCCCATGTCTTGAAGAGAGTGACTAATACAGAGAGACATCAAGGAAATAGCCTGTGCTAAGGTGTAGAGGTGGGAACAGACCAGAAATGGTTAGGAAAAGGTAGGGAAACAGATGAACTTTTTATAAGAAAGATAGAACTAGCTATGGTATTTGTTCTTGTTCTTAGTTGCCAATTCAGTTCATCTGTATTTCTTTTGGTAAAAAGAAAATCAAAGAATTCGTTGGTCTAGCAAAAGTACCCTGATATCTCAGCTGGGTCTCTTCTGGGATTGTTAGGCTGAGATTGCAAGAAATGAATGCCTTTTATAAGAAAGTATCTTTATTTTTTTAAAAAGTCTTTCTCAGTGTCCCTTATTTTAGTTTTACATTTATTATTGATTTATTTTGGCTGTGCTGGTCTCAGTTGCAGCATGCAGGATCTAGTTCCCTGACCAGGGGTCAAACCCAGGTCCCTGCATTGGGAGCACAGAGTCTTAGCCACTGGACCACCAGGAAAGTCCCTGGACATTTTTAATTTTATAATGTAGCAGCTCTAGAAATCAGATTCTGTTCTCTCAAAGGGTTGCTTTTGCTGTTTCTTTAGTTGTTGATTGTTTGCTTAGTGAGTGTCCTAAATAATTTGTCAAGTTTGTGTTCTTTGTCATGAATGAAGTTCTGTCATTAGCTGAGTGATCAGCTAGTGATTGGACAGATCAAAGTTATGACCCTGAAATAAATATTTAAAGCCTTTAATTCCCCTATAGAGGTGTAGTTTGTGTATTCCTTAGGTTTTTTCATTATCTCTTTTCCATTTCATTATGTATAGTTTTATTTTTTTACCTCTGCCAAAGGTTGAATATCTATTACTTCATTGAAACGGTCACAATTATGTGGGCAATATTAAGAACTATAGTATCAACCTGAAGCTTGGAAAGTTTCTATCAAACTGGTAGGAATTTAATGGACATGGTGGGGAATAGTCAAAAGATGATCCACACTTGTGTGTCTGGTTTCAACAAGAGATGTATGAGTTAATGAATGAGCAGACAAATATTGAAAATCAGATAATGATTCAAAGCAATATAGTATTGTTTAGTTTCAGATATCATGGGTAATGTGTCATTGTAGTTAAGTGGAAACAAGTAATTACTGAGAGCTAGGGTGTTGAGAAAGTTTTCATGGAGGAAGTAGCATTTGAGCTGAATCTATAAGGAGACGTTGGATTTAATGTATTCATTTTTTAATTTTATTATTGGATCATAGTTGCTTTACAGTTACTTTCTGCTGTACAACAAAGTGAATCAGCCATATGTATACACATATCCCCTTCCTTTTGGACCTACTTCCTACTCACCACTCCATCCCACCCCTCAAGGTCATCACAGGGTACTGAGCAGAGCTCCCTGTGCTATACAGCAGTTTCCCACTAGTTATCTATTTTACACACAGTATAGTATATACGTCAATGCTACTGTCTCAATTTGTCTCATCTTCTCTTTCCCTCTCTGTGTCCACATGTCTGTCCTCTACATCTATGAGGTTAGATTTTTATCAGCAGAGAAATCATGAGAATCTGAGTCAGGACACAGTAAACAAGGCATGTAGGAAAAAAGATTATCATGGGCAATGGGAATAATATTTTTGCCGCTGAACCAATTTCTTAAAATTATGTTTTAATATTAAATGATGTTTCCCTTCTGCCTTTGACTTCAGTAAAGCTATTACTTCAGGGAAAAAGAGGGTGAAAGTGAAAGTGTTAGCTGCTCAGTTGTGTCTGACTCTTTGTGACCCCACGGACTGTAGCCTGCCAGCCTCCTTTGTCCATGGAATTCTCCAGGCAAGAATATTGGAATGGGTGGCCATTCCCATCTCCAGGGGATCTTCCCACCCAGGGATTGAACCTAGGTCTCCTGTATTACAGGCAGATTCTTTACCAGGGAAAAAGAGGTACCACCTAAAAGAAAGGAGTAATTTACTGGTCACCTTTATGTTTCAAAGCCAACTTCTCTGAGGTAAAGGAATACAATTTAAAGCAAGATCTGTGAATAAAGAAAGTTATTTTCTCAATTCCGAAAACTCCTCCTTTGCATCTTCAGAGCAAAGCTCTTCAGAGGTTTAATCATGGATTGTATTCGTTGTGGAAAATGAGATGTAGAGAAAGTCCTCGGCTGATCAAATCAAAGAGAAAAAACCCCACAGAGTCCTGGATAAAGGGAAAAATACAAAGAAGGACCAAGTAAAGAGGTGAGAGATGAATGCCCTGGCTCACCCCTCAGGATGTGTAGGTTGTAGAAACATCCAGAAGGGTTAGGACTAGAGAAGAATGTGACAGAATCTTTACACAGATCCTTAGACTAGTTAATGTAAAAATCTGGGTGCTGTTGGACTAGAGTTTTCTTTTACATTCATACAGTACAGAGCTCCATGAAATAAAACATGGAGATGAGAGACCAGCAAGACAGGCCTAGGTGAGGACTTCTGGTTCTCCCTGAGCCTAGGTTAGGTGGAGGAGGCCTGGCAGCCCAAACTTGTTTTGTGAAGGATACAAGGGAGGGAGGGTGAGTAGCTGACAAGAGAGAATAATGGGGTTGCCGTAGTGAGGAGCAGTGGGACTCCACAGCAGAGGATATGATGTCGCGAGGCTGAGCCAAGGAGGAGGCTGAGACGGGGACCCAGAGAATCCCGGAGTAAAGATGGAGCTAGATCAGGGGTGGAGAGGTGATCACCAGACTCCAGACCATACTGAGAATAGGCGGTACCCAGACACCAAGTGGGTGAGAGTAGTCTTCTCAGAGTCCAGTGAAGGAGACCATAAGGATTTGTACAAAGAGTAGCTGCCTACCAGCCATTGTCCAGAGGATACATGGATTGGGTTGGCCAAAAAGTTCATTTGGGTTTTTCCGTAGGATGTTACAGAATAACACCTGAATGAACTTTGTGGGCAATCCGGTACTTCTTTTTATATGTCATGCTGCCTTAGGTGGCCAGGGAGAGAAGTAGACGTCAAAGAAGAGAAGGAGTCCTTGTTGGGAATTTTGAACTTAAATTTGACTGTATCTATGTTAAAAAGAGACTAAGATTATTGAAAGCAAAAGTTTAAGCTAAAAGAAATGGATACCTTTAAAAGGAAAATTTATGGTTATTATTCTTATTTGTTTAGTTTTATTTTGTTTTCCCTATGACTCAAAAGGATGGAGGTTCAGATCACTTATAGAAAATAAAGATTCTCCGTTTTACTCATCTTAATTGTAGTTAGTTTTGGAGCCAGTCTACATGTGTTTTGGTGGCTATGAATAAACCAAGCCTCCTAAAGTGGAGTGTTTGTGTTAGGAAATAGTGATCCATAGAGTTAGAAAAATATAAATATTTGTCTGGATGTGGGAACACCAATATATTGAAGTTGGATCTGAAAATATGTTCAGTATATTTTATATGAAAAAGTGCTCCAATTTCAAAAGTTCCAGATGAACCCCAGAAGAAATGTTGGATGAATTTTTCTTTGGCTCTGACTTTATCTAAGTCATGGCTGTAGTCCATCTGGAATTCTGAGCTAGGACTGTGTGGATTATCATGGGTCATGTGTTGCTTTAGTTACTCCAGCAGTGTGTGTATGTGACTTTGCCTGTGCCTGTGTGTGTGTGTGTGTGCATAAGTGTGTATTACGCAACTTCTATGAGAAACTGCTACAGACTTTCTTTCATTTTTTGGTCAGAATGAATTCATAAAAACCACATACTGGATCTGAGACTCACAAAGTGGATCATATTTTTCCTACCCAAATGATGTTGTAATTTTGGTTTGAATTTAAGACATGGCCTCAAATAAATCATAGCTGTAATCAACACCACAACTGCAAAGGGAAAAATTCAGTTACTACAAATCTTTAAAATTATATCATAATGTTATAAACTGTGGATAAAATTACTCTATAAAATAATTGTAAATGGGACTCCAATATACAGTAAACTGAATATAATAACTCTACTGACAGCTTTGCTTCATCATATGTTTGATCAACTGTAAAATTATGATAACTTAATTTTAATTCATACTTTTACTTGACATTTTGAAACTAGGAAAATGCTTTAAAGAACAATTTGAATGACCAGGTATTTTAAAATAAAGTAGTCTGAAATTTTAACTGTCTTTTATATATTTTGATAAATCTCAACTGATCTTCATTTGAAGATCAATTTTATTTAATGTAAAGCCACCTACTAAAGTAATTCTTTAAGACTTCATTAAGAATTATATTCTAAGTAATTTAGAGAAAATAAAAAATGGTTTGCATATTGCATTTGTTGTCTATAACTTTCTAACAGGTTGCTATACACTTAACATATTAAAACAACACACATCTATCACCTTAATTTTTCAGATCAGGAACCTAGACACAGCTCAACTGTGTCTTATACCTCAAGGTTTCTCATGAGGCTGTAATTAAGGTATCAGTCAGGGTTCTGAGGTCTCTTCTGAATCTCAACTCAGGAAGGATCTCCCTCCAAGCTCACCCAGTTGTTGACAGTAATCAGTTCCTCAAGGGTTGTTGGACTGAGGGCCTCAGTTCCTAACAGGCCATTGATCAGAAGCCATCCCGAGTTCTTGTTATATGGGCCTTCAAAAGACAGCAACTTGTTTCATCAAAATGTGCAAGTCAAAAAAAGCAACAGAGAGAGCATGCTAGCAAAATGAAAGCCACAGTTTTTCATAACCTAATCACGGAAGTGATGTCCAATCAACTTAGCTGCATCTACTGGTTAGAAGCCAAGATGCCACGTTTCACTCATCTTCAACGGGAGAGGATGCTACAAGGACATGAGCAAGAGACAGTAGGGATCGTGGATATCTTACAGTCATCCGGACACAGATGGGTTCCACATGTTGATCTTTACATATCTGTTTCTGTTGCTCTCTTTCTCATTTACAGTGCTCTTGGAGGGAAAGAGCTCACAGTATTCTGAGTGAGAAAGGGACCAGAACACTATGCTTTTTGCATTGTTTATAGAGCTGAGTCGTAGGTTGTTGATAGTGTAGTTATAAGCTTGATGTCTTCACGTTATTGAGAGACATTGTTACCAATGGCCATAAGGAAGACGAATTTCAAGGCAGTATCTTTGTTTTACTAATCACAGTGTTGAGTGAGATGCAAACAGAAGCATCAGTTCAACTGTTATTTCAGAAGGACTGCAGATGAGACTCTGGTTAGAAAGGAGGGCGGATCAAAAAAGAAGATGGGTTATAAAATATGGAGCAGTCATAGAGACAAAACTTAATGAAATGTCTAAGATATTTAAAGGTGTTTGGGGGAAAGTTTTGATGCACATAGTTCAATTTAACTATCTCTTCTGTGTGTGCTAAGTTGCTTCAGTCATGTCTGACTCTTTGCAGTCCCGTGGAATATAGCTTCTCAAGGTCCTCTGTCCATGGAATTCTCCAGGCAGGAATATTGGAATGGATCGCCATGATTTCCTCCAGGGGATCTTTCCAACCCAGGGATCAAATCTGTGTCTCTTATGTCTCCTACATTAGCAAGTGTTTTGTTTTTTTTTACCACTAGAGCCATTTGGAAAGCCCATCTCTTCCATAGTCTCATGGAATTTCCAGTAAAAAAAATATCTATTAGTTAGACATCATTTGAAGAGAGGGTGTGTGTGAGATTCTGAGATTAGTGTCAAGATGAAGGCTGAGCAGCCCTTGCCGACCAATGTTGTGTAACGTAGGCTTAACTGGAAGCATAGTGTGAACAGGGTATTGTGTTGTGATTGGGAAAACATGGCATTTGTTCCAGTCCTGGCTGTGTGACTTGATCCAGGTAAACTCGAACTCAAATGTCAGATCTCATCGGCTGAACATGGCTTACACTGTTTGGCCTTTACTTTACATGCTTTCAAAAACTGCCCTATCTCCAGCCAGTACCCTACTTTTTGTACCTTTCTCTTTTATTCCTATATGGTACCTGCCTATAATGCAGGTAAATAGGGGATAAATCAAGCCTTTGAGCAGGGATTCTCAGCCTCAGCACCACTGACATCTTGGGCTGGACAATTCTCTGTGGTGAGGAGCTGGGCTGTGCCCACTAAATTTCAATAGTATCTAACACACACCCTCCTTTAAGTTATGACAAGGAAGAATATCTTCAGATATTGTCCTATGTCTTCCTGTAGTAGAGGAAGGAATAAATTAACCAGGATTGAGAGCCACTACCTTAGAGGTTTGTTGTGTGGAGCAGAATGACATGTTGCCTCTCAAAGCACCTGAAAGAGTAATTAAAATGTAATAGGGACTCAACAAATGATGGCTTTCCTCTAACATTTGGCATTGGAGAGTAGTATCTTATATATGGAAGAACTTGACATAAGTTTTCTGAGACATAGAAGGCAAGTGTGTGTGTATGCGTGTGTTACTCACTCAGTTGTGTTGGACTCCTTGCGACCCCATGGACTTTAGCCCACCAGGCACTTCTGTCCTTAGAATATTCCAGGTAAGAATACTGGAGTGGGTCGCCATGCCCTTTTCCAGGGGATCCTCCTGACCCAGGGATGGAACTCAGATCTCCTACTTTGCAGGTGGATCCTTTACCATCTAAGCCACCGGGCACGTCCAGAAGACGAATAACCCTGTGTGTAATAATTTATATCATAACTAATTTGAAAAAGTCGTTTGTTACAGGTATTTGTGTGTGTACATAAAAGCTGACTCTCACCTGTAAAGTCAAACCAGTGGAGCTTCAGTTGCAGTCCTCTTCCAGTTAATACTATGTGCTCTGGGGAAGTCCTTCATACTTTCTAAGGGGCTTTATTTATAGCACACCTTATAAATAAAATGGAGTAACAGTGACATGTATATCATGGTGTTGAATGATTCAGTCATTTATTCATTCAATGTATACCTATTGAGCATCTATTAATATTATGTTTCAGGTTTAGGAAATGTGAGAAATTCTCTGCCATGTCGAGAATTCATTAGTGAGGAATCAAATGATGAACAAATAAATGTAAAGTGTAATAATTCCAGGAGGTAAGCATCATGCTGAAGACAAAGAAGGAGAACATAAATAAAGAGTAATAGAAGATGCTGTCTTAGGTAGAGTAGTCAAGGAAATCCCCTCTTCGAAGGCAGTCTTTGAGCAAAGACTTGAATGAAGGGAGAGAAGCACAGTATGGTCATATTAGGTCCAAGGGCACCCCAGGGAGAAGACATAGCAGGTACAGAGATCTGAAGATATTTATAGTCTTGGATAGTTCATGGCACAGGAAGAGGCTTGGGGTGCTATATAGGTAGTATATTGCATAATCAGTTCATTATACTTTTTGATGTTTATATACATGCGTATATATAATATATATTTATTATCACCAAATACTCTTTTTTAAGGGCTTCCCTGCTGGCTCAGTGGTAAAGCATTCACCTGCAAGTGCAGGAGATGCAGGTTCAATCCTTGGATCTGAAAGATCCCCTGGAGAAAGAAAAAGCAACCTCTTCCATTCTTGCCTGGGAAAGCCCATGGAGAGAGGAGCCTGGCAGACTACAGCCCATGGGGCCACAAAGAGTGAGACACGACTTAGTAACTAAACAACAACTCTTCTTTTAAGACACTCAAAAATTTATATAATGTAGGAAGTGAGATGAGGTTCTTAGGCAGTATCATGCGGCATGATGTTATTAAAGAACAGTTCCAGCTATCCAAGGACATGGATAGAGGCAACTATCCAAGGAGGCAACTCTCCAGGGAAATGGAACAAGTTGAAAATAATCTTGTAGAATTTAATGCGAGGTGGCAATGTCTTGTGACTTGAAGTGTAAGGGATGAGAACAGCATGTGAATTCCAAGAAAGCAGTGCTTAACAGAAAGAGGATTTACAATGTGTCAGACGGGGTGGCAACATCCTGTGGCGTGTGGCTTGCATCTCAGTGATGGGAAAGGTATGTCCTGTGCCTGCCTCTAGCCTGCGGCGCACCACAAGGAGGACAAGTTGGCAGCCACAGCCACAGCCCATCAGCAGCAGTTGCAGTGTATGACCAGCCACCACGATCTTCTTTACTTATTTTTCCAAAAATGTGATTCTCTTTTTCTTTATCCCAAAGGGCTATACATAAAGCAGAAATAAAGGAAGGTTGAAGGGGAGAGGATAGGAGGCAGTTATGAGACTTAATGTCTTTTTTAGACTAACCATGTTGGATTTTGGGCTTCCCTGATGGATAGGTGGTAAAGAAACCACCTGCAATGCGAGAGATGCAGGAGACTTAGGTTTGATTCCTGGGTTGGGAAGATCCCCTGGAGGAGGAAATGGCAACCCACTCTAATATTCTTGCCTGGAGAATCAATTGGCAGAGGAGTCTGGCAGGCTATAGTCCATGGGGTAACAAAAGTGTCGGATGCAATTGAGTGACTGAGCGCATATTGGGTTTAGGATCCCAACAAATATAAAAGCATAATACAATACTTTTTTTATATTTTATTTTTACTTTTTAACATGCATTTAGTTGGTTAAAATTTGCTTCATTGAGAATATTGCATGATGAGTTGAAAATCTCAGTATCAACAACACAAAGTTCAGTGGAGAGTACAGCCAAATGCAAAGGAAATAAAATGGAGGACCCTTGAAGCAAAAGAAATCTACTATGTGGAGGGTCTAGTGAAGGAAATGTGTTAGTTGCACAGTTGTGTCTGACTCTTTGCAACCCCTTTCAGGCTCTTCTGTCCATGGAATTCTCCAGGCAAGAATAAAGGAAGTGAAGGAAGGGTACTATCAAAACTTAAGACTTAAGCAAAAATAAAGATAGAAACAAGAAAGAGGAAAGGAGGGGTGGTGGTGGGAGACTTGTTATATTTGAAATCCAAGAAAAAGGTAAACTAATTATGAGTTGATTCACTAACCTCATATCAATTTAGTTTTTTATATTTGTGTCATGTGTATGAAGTCACCTGGCTTCAGGCAGAATTATTTTTACTAAAGACAAGTGTGTTGTTGTTGTTGTTTAGTTGCTAACTTGTGACCGATTCTTTTGTGGCCTGCTGGACTATAGCCCTCCAGGCTCCTCTGTCCATGGGATTTCCCAGGCAGGATTACAGGTTTGGGTTGCTATTTCCTTCTCCAGGGGATCTTCCAGACCCCAAGATCAAACCTGCATCTCCTGCATTGGCAGGCAGATTCTTTACCAGTGAGCCGCCAGGGAAGCCAAAGACAAGTTTAGAGACTGGATGAAGAAGCTGCTAGGAGGACTTCCCTTGTAGTCCAGTAGTAAAGAAACTGCCTTCCAATGTAGGGGACATGGGTTCCATCCCTGGTCCAGGAACTACCATCCCATATGTTTTGGGGCAATGGGTCCACACACCACAACGAGAGATCCTGAGGCTACAACTAGAGAAGGCCGTGTGCCACAATGAAGACCTAGTACAGCCAAAAAAAATTTTTTTAATTTTTTTAAAACTTAAAAAACTGCTAGCTTTAGGGCTATAGCAATTAGTAGGTGAATTTACCACATTCTCTCAAAAGGGCTTATTTTGAGTTAGCAAATTATGTAATTAATGCAGGGACACTTATCTGAATGAACTCAATTAATGTTAGTAGTCTAGATCAAGAATAAAAATATCATATGGTATAGTGTAGCATGTAATTATTAGGTTTATGGTCGAAGTTCATTAGCAAGCAACAAATTGATACAGTGCTCATAGGAACTTCTCAACATAGGACCTTATTTATTTAACATAGAGTCAGTTGGAACATAAAAATTATATTAAATAGTGTTCATAATTAGTTTAGAAACAAAATAATAAGTCTAAGCATGATGTATCACCTGCAGTGGCTGAAATCATGCTACTGGAATGTAATGGTACCTAACAGGGTAAGTAGTCATTCCATAACTAAACTATTTTGATGAGAAATGCTTTCTCATTATTGAGAGAGATAAATTGTATGAATGCTTCAGGCAGAGACACACCCCAGGGGAATTAAAATTAAATATACTTTTAAATTGAATAAAATAGGGAAAACCACTAGACCATTCAGGTATGACCTAAATCAAATCCCTTATGATTATACAGTGGAAGTGACAAATAGATTTAAGGGACTATATCTGATAGACAGAGTGCCTGAAGAACTATGGACGGAGGTTCGTGACATTGTACAGGAGACAGGAATCAAGACCATCCCCATGGAAAAGAAATGCAAAAAAGCAAAATGGCTGTCTGAGGAGGCCTTACAAATAGCTGTGAAAAGAAGAGAAACAAAAAGCAAAGGAGAAAAGGAAAGATATTCCCATTTGAATGCAGAGTTCCAAAGAATAGCAAGGAGAGATAAGAAAGCCTTCCTCAGCGATCAATGCAAAGAAATAGAGGAAAACAACAGACTGGGACAGACTAGAGATCTCTTCAAGAAAATTAGAGATACCAAGGGAACATTTCAGGCAAAGATGGGCTCGATAAAGGACAGAAATGGTATGGACCTAACAGAAGCAGAAGACATTAGGAAGAGGTGGCAAGAATACACAGAAGAACTGTACAAAAAAGATCTTCACGACCAAGATAATCATGATGGTGTGATCACTCACCTAGAGCCAGACATCCTAGAATGTGAAGTGAAGTGGGCCTTAGAAAGCATCACTACGAACAAAGCTAGTGGAGGTGAAGGAATTCCAGTTGCTATTTCAAATCCTGAAAGATGATGCTGTGAAAGTGCTGCACTCAATATGTCAGCAAATTTGGAAAACTCAGCAGTGGCCACAGGACTGGAAAAGGTCAGTTTTCATTCCAATCCCAAAGAAAGGCAATGCCAAAGAATGTTCAGACTACCACACAATGCACTCATCTCACACGCTAGTAAAGTAATGCTCAAAATTCTCCAAGCCAGGCTTCAACAAAACGTGAACTGTGAACTTCCAGATGTTCAAGCTGGTTTTAGAAAAGGCAGAGGAACCAGAGATCAAATTGCCAACATCTGCTGGGTCATCGAAAAAGCAAGAGAGTTCCAGAAAAACATCTATTTCTGCTTTATTAACTATGCCAAAGCCTTTGACTGTGTGGATCACAATAAACTGTGGAAAATCCTGAAAGAAATGGGAATACCAGACCACCTGACCCACCTCTTGAGAAACCTGTATGCAGGTCAGGAAGCAACAGTTAGAACTGGACATGAAACAACAGACTGGTTCCAAATAGGAAAAGGAGTATATTAAGACTGTATATTGTCACCCTGCTTATTTAACCTATATGCAGAGTACATCATGAGAAACACTGGACTGGAAGAAGCACAAGCTGGAATCAAGATTGCCGGGAGAAATATCAATAACCTCAGATATGCAGATGACACCACCCTTATGGCAGAAAGTGAAGAAGAACTAAAGAGCCTGGTGATGAAAGTGAAAGAGGAGAGTGAAAAAGCTAGCTTAAAGCTCAACATTCAGAAAACTAAGTTCATAGCATCTGGTCCCATCACTTCATGGGAAATAGATGGAGAAACAGTGGAAACAGTGTCAGACTCTATTTTTTTGGGCTCCAAAATCACTGCAGATGGTGATTGCAGCCATGAAATTAAAAGACGCTTACTCCTTGGAAGGAAAGTTATGACCAACCTAGATAGCATATTAAAAAACAGAGACATTACTTTGCCAACAAAGGTCCGTCTAGTCAAGGCTATGGTTTTTCCAGTAGTCATGTATGGATGTGAGAGTTGGACTGTGAAGAAAGCTGAGCACCGAAGAATTGATGCTTTTGAACTGTGGTGTTGGAGAAGACTCTTGAGAGTCCCTTGGACTGCAAGGAGATCCAACCAGTCCATCCTAAAGGAGATCAGTCCTGGGTGTTCATTGGAAGGACTGAGTTGAAGCTAAAACTCCAGTACTTTGGCCACCTCATGTGAAGAGTTGACTCATTGGAAAAGACCCTCATGCTGAGAAGGATTGGGGGCAGGAGGAGAAGGGGACGACAGAGGGTGAGGTGGCTGGATGGTATCGCCGACTCTATGGATATGAGTTTGTGTAAACTCCGGCAGCTGGTGATGGACAGGGAGGCCTGGAATGGTGCGATTCATGGGGTTGCAAAGAGTTGGACACGACTGAGCGACTGAACTGAACTGAACACTTTTAAATGGTGGTTAAAATGTTGAGCTCTGCAAGATTTTATCTGATTTTCATATTTGAAATAATTACATATTTTACCCATCATTCTACAAAAATTAATAATTTAACCCCAGCCTTTTAGATTAACCAGCCTTCCTTGATTTGCCCATTTCTACACTGTTAACACTGTGCTTGAGTTGCCTCATTTCTTTTTTAGTCAATATTGCTGTTATTCTCATTTTTAATTTCCAGGCCTAATTTTTATTTTATTAAAAATTTATTTTTAATTTTTTGGCTGCACTGAGCAGCATGCAGGATCTTAGTTCCCCAGGGATATAACCCATGCCCCCTGTAGTGGAAGCAGAATCCTAAGCACTGGACCACCAGGGAAGTCCCTGACTGATTTCTATTTCCAGTTCTATTCCTGAACATTTCTAGTTAGTTCTGCTGATCTGTTAAAGGCCTCCCCGTGCATGCGTGAATGTGTGTGTGCTCAGTCATGTCTGAATCTTTGCAGCCTCACGGACTATAACCTGCTAGGCTCCTCTGTCCATGGGATTCTCCTGGCAAAAATACTGGAGTGGGTTGCCATTTCCTCCTCCAGAGGATCTTCCCGACACAGGGATTGAAACTACTTCTCTTGCATCTCCTGCATTGGCAGGCAGATTCTTTACCACTAGCACCACCCACTACCCCTCACATCTGATTGTTGATGGTCCTCCTCAGACACTGTGTCTGGATTTCTGTGTTGATCAAGAGGTGTCCTTACTTCTCTTAGAGTCGTGACCAAGCTTTCAGGCATACCACACCAGTCTGCTTATCTAACCCTGCCTGACATTAGTCCACATGCCTGGAATTTCAGTCATTTTTATTTTATTTTATTTTTTTTTCCTTCATTGTGCATTTATTGTCATTTTTAAAATAAAGAGACTTGTATGTTTGTTTGTTTTTTAATAAATTTATTTATTTTAGTTGGGGGCTAATTACTTTACAATATTGTAGTGGTTTTTGCCATACATTGACTTGAATCAGCCATGGGTGTACATGTGTTCCCCATCCTGAACCCCCCTCCCACCTCCCTCCCCATCCCATCCCTCTGGGTCATCCCATTGCTCCAGCCCTGAGCGTTTGTCTCATGCATCAAACCTGGAATGGTGTTCTGTTTCACATATGCTAATATACATGTTTCAATGCTATTCTCCCAGAACGTCCCACCCTCACCTTCTCCCTCAGAGTCCATAAGACTGTTCTATGCATCTGTGTCTCTTATTCTGTCTCGCATATAGGGTTATCGTTACCATCTTTCAAATTCCATATATATGCATTAGTATACTGTATTGGTGTTTTTCTTTCTGGCTTACTTCACTCTGTATAATGGGCTCCAGTTTCATCCATCTCAATAGAACTGATTCAAATGTATTCTTTTTAATGGCTGAGTAATATTCCATTGTGTATATGTACCACAGCTTCCTTATCCGTTCATCTGCTGATGGACATCTAGGTTGCTTCCATGTCCTGGCTATTGTCAACAGTGCTGCGATGAACATTGGGGTACACGCGTCTCTTTCAATTCTGGTTTCCTCAGTGTGTATGCCCAGCAGTGGGATTGCTGGGTCATATGGCAGTTCTATTCCCAGTTTTTTGAGGAATCTCACACTGTTCTCCATAGTGGCTGTACTAGTTTGCATTCCCACCAACAGTGTAAGAAGGTTCCCTTTTCTCCACACCCTCTCCAGCATTTATTACTTGTAGACTTTTGGATAGCAGCCATTCTGACTGGTGTGAAATGGTACTTCATTGTGGTTTTGATTTGCATTTCTCTAATAATGAGTGATGTTGAGCATCTTTTCATGTGTTTGTTAGCCATCTGTATGTCTTCTTTGGAGAAATGTCTGTTTAGTTCTTTGGCCCGTTTTTTGATTGGGTCGTTTATTTTTCTGGAATTCAGCTGCAGGAGTTGCTTGTATATTTTTGAGATTAATTGTTTGTCTGTTGCTTCATTTGCTATTATTTTCTCCCATTCTGAAGGCTGTCTTTTCACCTTGCTTATAGTTTCCTTTGTTGTGCAAAAGCTTTTAATTTTAATTAGGTCCCATTTGTTTATTTTTGCTTTTATTTCCAATATTCTGGGAGGTGGATCATGGAGGATCCTGCTGTGATTTATGTTTTTAACCTCTACCTGCCAAAGGGTGACAGAAGTTTCAGGAAAATGTCAGGTTGTTTTTTGGTTTGTTTTTTTTTTGGTGAATACAATATAACGTCTTGAATTTGTGATAGGTGCAAACCAAAGAAAATATAGATGTACTCTGATGCAAAAATCAGACTTTAAATAGCATTTGGGTTTAAATTTGTTAGAAATTTAAACAGTATTTTCTTCCAGACTGGAAGGAGAAAACCACGCCCAGATGTCTTAATTTTTCTGACTAACAGAGAAGCTTTCACAATTTATGTAATGATGGGTTCAATTAATACAAGTCTTGTGATTCATTTGCAATCTAAGTGAACAAGTTCCAGCCCATAAATTTTTACAAATGTTTGTGGTCATTATGTATTTGGCTGTTGATGGTCAGAGAAATTAAACAGGAACTGATAGCTAACAAAAAATATCTCAGGAAGTTTCTTGTGCTTTTCAGTTAACAATAGAAGATAAAAAAGATATGTAATTTTAAGTTTACACAAACATTTTCCCTAACTTAACCCTGGCCAAATCACTTTGTTTATTGATCTCATATAATCACGTAAAATAAACATTCTGTAACTTACTCTTTTATTAAAATGGGAACATTTATCACAGCATTTAAATTCCATGACTTATTTTTTTAATGAGATACTAACATAATTATTTTTAAAGTTGTGTTCATGTTCAGTCACTCAGTTGTGTCCAACTCTGTGATCCCATGGCGTGTAGCCTGCCAGGCTCCTCTGTCCATGGAATTTCCCACGCAAGAATACTGGAGTGGGTTGCCATTTCATCCTCCAGGGGAATTTTCCCCACCCAGGGATCAAACCCACATCTCCTACATTTAGCAGGCGGGTTCTTTACTACTGAGCCACTTGAGAAGCCCCCTTTTAAACTTAGGTTATTCTAATAAAAGTTCCAGCATATAATTTCTTATATCTGCCATTTTGTTCTTATGAATTATGAACTCGGTTAAGCTGTACTGTTCTGATATCCTGAGAAAGAATACTGAACTCATACTGGAGCATGCTTGTAGAAACACGGAACCAATAGAAGAATGGCCTCAACATCCTTCTTCCACTTTTCAACCAGAATTTGTCCCAGAAAAGTGAATTATGTTTTGCTCTTAATTCTTTCTTTCCTTTTAAGGAAATAGTGTAGCCGTCTATACTATAACAAAAAAAGTATTCGTAAATATTTCATTAAAACGTGTCTAATTTCTTATATGTTTTCTTAACATTTGTTTTATTTTTAATAATTCACTCAGAATATATAACATCTGTTTAAAATATCTGACCAAATCATCTCTATAGATGTAAATCAACATACCAGGGGAAACTGCCATATAATTCTCTTGTATCCCATCACTGAATCACTGTGAAGAGACTTATGTTTGGAAAGTTTTTAATTTTTGTTCTAAAGTTCCTAGAAACAGATGTGAAAATTCACTCATATCCCACATTGTCTAGTTCAAGCAGCTGTAAATTATTTCATGGATTATACGTGAATGAAATGAAAGTCCTAGGATTATTTCATCTAGGCAGCTGTTACTTCCTTAAATTAAATGAAAACGATTCTTTGCTTGATTAATTCTTGGTTATTTGGATTGCATGAAGATAAAGTGCGTGTGTCTTTAGTCATAAATTAGTTCATTTCTCTCGATAGTCACCCTGTGATTCAAAAGATGCATGCCAAGTTATGTGTGTGCTAAGTTGCTTCAGTCGTGTCTGACTCTTTCCAACCCTGTGAACTGTAGCGCACCAGGCTCTTCTGTCAGTGAGATTCTCAAGGCAAGAATACTGGAGTGGGTTGCCATGCCCTCTTGCTGGTAATCTTCCTGACCTAGGGATCTATCACCTGGGATCAAACTTGCATTGGCAGGCAGGTTCTTCACCACTAGCACCACCTGGCTATCTTTAAAAATAAATGACCGCTTTTGGGCTTTCTAATGTGAAAAAGAATAAGTATGGTTGTTGTTCTGTCACTAAGTCATATCAGACCCTGCGACCCCATGGACTGCAGCACTCCAGGCTCCCGTGTCCTCCACTATCTCCCAGAATTTGCTCAAATTCACATCCACTGAGTCGGTGATGTTATCTAACCATCTCATCCTCTGCCGCCCCCTTCTTTTACCTTCTTTTAAAATCTACCTTTCATATCAGGCACACATTTCACTTGTAAGGAAAGTTAGACATAAGAAGTATCACTGCTTGATTTCAACTGCTGTGCTGATAATTCTATCAAGTTTCTCAGCCATATGGTCTGTAGCTTCTTTCCACACTCCACAGCTCCATACTTGCCCTTCTAACTGCCTACCAAACATCCATAGAGATGTCTTGACAATAGCTCCATCTAAGCAAGTGTGAAACCAAAGATATGATCTCTTCGTATATTCCCTAAAAGTGGTAATATGGAGAAACCTGCAAGGATTTCATGTGCAATCATTCACTACAATCTGTCAAATCTTTCTCTGAAATTACCTTCTGACACATTTCTCTCTCTTGCTACTTCTTTGCCCCAGGCCCTCAGCAGCTAATACACACACTGTGAAGGATGCGGGCTTCTTCCTGCCTCGTCTGCTTATTTCCAGTTTTCACTTTGCCACACAGTTGTGGGCAAGCACAACAGATGTATTCCTTCAAAGTCCCATTTTCCAGAAGCCAATTCCACAGAAGGATCAATTTGTCAAATAGTCAATTAACTAAGTTTGTCGAATTATACAAAAATCTTCTCTTGAGACTGGTGCTTTGAGTGATGTCTCAGGGGAGCTCAGGACTGTCATTTGCAGACGAAAAAAAAAAGTCTAGTAGTCAGTAAATATCAGTGAATGCCCACCCTGTACTAGACACACTTCTAAGAAAGTGAGATTATGATAGTAAATAAGAAAGACTTAATTCCTATCTTGAGTTATCAGGAAAGCAATTTTATAAATTTAGGAAATTATTTGTTTCAATAAATACAGCCACAATTATCTCTATAAAACACAGATTTGATGACTCTGTCTCCTTTCATCATCTGAGACTGAACTCTTTTTCAGTATTACCTTCTGCTGTCCCTATGCATCTCAGGTTATGGTCATATAGTTGCATAACTTTCCCTAAAGCACAGTGTCCCTTCAAATTTCTGCTTTTTCATGTTCTTACACCCCTCTGAAGATTCCTTTACCACCTGGTCTGGCTTGTATATTTTCACTCAACTGTTACCTAATTATTCAACTTCCTAATAATTCCTTTATCTTTCAGCTTTCAGTTAGAAAGCTGAAGCTAATCTACATGATTAAAATGAAATAATGCCAAGTGCTGATGGATAATTACTGGCAGTTTTGTGGATTTGTTTTTATCTTCAGTTAGTTGATTTTTCATGTGTTTTCCATAAATATAAATATAAAACATTGATTTTTGTTTTTTTCTGAGATAGAGCTGATCACATTACATTATATTAGTAGTTATCTAATTTTGTAACTAGACGTTAACAGTCACTACATAGTTTGATTTCAGAGTATCACAATAAAACAAGTATATTTTTAAAAATTCTCATCAAGTTATTTTCACATAATCTTTCTTTACTACTGTTAACCTTAAGAATTGTGAGATTCCTTGATGAAAAAAGTATTACTGGTTGCTTCAAAGAAATTTCTAGTTGGCTGAAGTCTCTCCTCCATATACTGACTTTGGGAACTCTAATATCTCTTCTGAAGGACAAACCTTTAGATATTTGAAGGTTGCCATTTGTGGAAACATGCATTTAGCTTGGGGAGCATATTTGGTTTTCTCTGCTTGGTTCTGAGTTGGGCAAAAAGCTGAAATCTGGCCTCTATTAACCAAGTCCTGAATGTTTGAGGCCAACTGATGCAGAGCTTGTGATTTGGCTTCACTGATTGTTTCCATCAGAGGTGGTGGGTCAGTGCTCTGATGTCATATATGATCGTTCATTGTCTGTTTCTGTATTCAGTCTCTCAGTCCCCTCTTTTAGTCATTCTCTCCCTTGCAAGAAGTTGGCCAAAAGACAAGACTTAACATCTAAGTCTTTACTGCTTCATGATGTTCACTTGTTTCCATAGTCAGTCTTTTCAATGTTGTATTATCATGGTGAGCATCTGATGAGAGAGTGGCTGCATAAAAGCATCTCAGACTCTGGATCGAGTTTGGTGACAGAGATTGTCCATCTCTATCTTGCCTCTTGCCAAGGAATTGAGACTGATCTATAATCCGTGTAAAGTAGAGTGTGTGTATGTGTTAGTTGCTCAGTTGGGTCTGACTCTTCGCAATTCCATGGTCTGTAGCCCACGAGGCTCCTCTGTCCATGGGATTCTCCAGGAAAGAATACTGGAGTGGATTGCCATTCTCTTCTCCAGAGGATCTTCCTGACCCAGGGATCAAATCCAGGTCTTCTGCACTGCAGGCAGATTCTTTACCATGTAAACCACCAGGGAAGCCCTTGTGTGTGTGCTAAGTTGCTTCAGTTCAGTTCAGTTCAGCCCCTCAGTCGTGTCCAACTCTTTGCGACCCCATGGACTGCAGTACGCCAGGCCTCCCTGTCCATCACCAACTGCAGGAGTTTACTCAAACTCATTTCCATTGAGTCAGTGATGCCATCCAACCATCTCATCCTCTGTTGTCCCCTTCTCCTCCTGCCTTCAATCTTTCCCAGCATCAGGGTCTTTTCTAACGAGTCAGTTCTTTGCATCAGGTGGCCAAAGTATTGCAGTTTCAGCTTCAGCATCAGTCCTTCTAATGAATATTCAGGACTGATCTTTAGGATGGACTGGATGGATCTCCTTCCAGTCCAAGGGACTCTCAAGGGTCTTCTCCAACACCACACTTCAAAAGCATTTATTCTTCGGTGCTCAGTTTTCTTTATAGTCCAGCTCTCACATCCATACATAACTGCTGGAAAACTATAGCCTTGACTGGATGGGCCTTTGTTGCCAAAGTAATGTCTCTGCTTTTTAGTATGTTGTCTAGATTGGTTGTAACTTTCCTTCCAAGGCTTGTCCTTTTAGGAAATTCTAAATTCAAATTTAGGATTACCTAAGCGCTAATTACTAGAGCATAATAATTTGTTCTCTTTCTATAAAAGAACAACATAAACAGTCACAGACTGATTTGTTTTGGGCCATTTGTCCACATAGGTTCAAGTGAAATGCCATTGATTGTAATTCTCTCTTATCTCATTTGTTGAGACTGGAATTGTCCCTGGTTTGTATCACAGGGGTCTGGTGAGGAGTAGCATATCCAGCAATCAGTAAGTTTGAAGGCTGCTGTTCAGGAAATCTGAGATTGGTGTAAGAATGATTATGCTCTAACAATTTTAGTACAAAGGGAATAAAAGAAGAAGGGCCATTAGGGGTGAGTGATGACCAGGAATTTATAGAAACTACAAGAAGAATGATTTTAAGTAAGGAGATGAAAAACAAAATAGTAATTAAAGGTTTTGATGCAATATCTTGTCCAGAAGCTGTCCATGATCTGAGGTGATCGAGTCGTTCTGAGAGCTTTGGGTCATTGGTCTATATATTTTGAAAATCAACTGTTTCAGGAGAATCTCTGAGAATCTTCACTTTGAGGTCCCCTATTAGAGAAGGCTTCCAATTTTGTTGGTTCTAGATTGTTTCTTTAGTCATAAAATGTGAGCCTAAGAATTTGCTCCAGGGAGCTTGACTTCTGTATTTGTTGTTAACAGTATTTGATAGAATCCCTTCCAGTGAGGTTCAAGAGCAACTTGTCTCTGATGTCTCTCTGACAGATGAAATCTTATAGTTGAATGTCATGAAGAGGTTGTTTAAGATGTTTAAATGCAGCTTTAACCTGTTTGTGATAGAACTGAGCTTAGTATACTAGTCTCTTGCAACATTTTGCAATGTCTACATGCATCAGGGCAAAGTATCATAGGTAACATACTGAAATCCTTGGGCCTTCCAGTTACCAGTTCACAGGGAAATAAACCATGTGTCCAGAGGTGGTGGGAGCTTCCCAGCTGGCCCTAGTGTTAAAAAATCTGCCTTCTTTACAGTTCAGCTCTCACAACTGTCAGTTGATATAACAGTTTATATTCACAAGATTAGAAACACAAAACAGACCAGCTCTTTAGCAACTGTAAAGATTATAGCTTTTTGGCAAAGAGATGTTTAAACTCATCCTGAAATAATATAGACATTTAATAACTGAAGTGTGTTCAGATCTCATGCAAAGTGGAAGGTACATAATATAATGTTATGAGGTTTTCACAGGGCTTTCAAGCTTTGGTCCCTGACCATTTCCCACATGTAAAACTGTATAGTTTTTTCTAGAATTATGCTGTTGACAAATCCACATGACTTAAAAAATTACCTTAGCTGTCTTTTAGAAGTTTCCCCAGTCATGTTGATTTAAAATAGTAACCAGTTTGTCTATACCATGATGAGTAGTTTCATGGAGAAATTTAGCAAATGTCCACTTGAAACCATCTAGTGCCTACAGTACCAGAGATGATCTGAGTGAAGTTCAAAGGCTAAATATTGATATTTTATAATGGTTACTTTGAATTTCTTGAAGAATTCACCCTTCAAGAATTTTAATAGGATCCAAACCTTGGTTAAGGCTACTTGTTTGGGACTTCCTTGGTGGTCCAATGGCTAAGACTCTGCAGCCCCAATGCAGGGGACTCAGGTTCAATCTCTGATCAGTTACCTAGATCGCACATACCACAACTAAGAGTTCAGAAGCCCCAAAAAAAGAAAATGGAAAAAAAAATCCCTCATGCCACAACTGAGATCCAGTGCAGCCAAATAAATTCATTAATGATTATTTTTAAGACGAGAAAAAGGAGAAAAGACTGCTTATTTAGCAAAATGATGTACTGGAGTATATCTTTTAGCTTCCATGTCATTTCTTTTTTCATGAGCCTCAACTTTTATAGCAGATACCTCAGTATGAACTAGGAGTACACCTAAAGGTATGTTAAATATGTTGTCCATTTTTGATGGAGGTTCCAGCAGAATTGACTCTTGGCTTCCAAAGCAACCCAAAGTAATAGTTTTTTGGTTTGTTTGTTTTTAAATCATGCCCAGTATGTATCTGTTTTAGTCACTCAGTCATGTCCAACTCTTTCCAGCCTGCCAGGCTCATTTGTCTGTGGAATTCTCTAGGCAAGAAACTGGAGTGGATAGCCATTCCCTTCTCCAGGGGATCTTCCCGACCTAGGGATTGTCGGGAAGATTCTTGCCCGGACCCAGATCTCTTGCATTGCAGGCGGATTCTTTACTATCTGAGCCACCACTGTTGTCTCTGACCAGTTGACAAGGTCAAGGAAGTGCTTTGGTTTTGCCCTTGGGGCAAATTTTTCCCTCAGGTGGAGGGCTGTATTGTAAAGGCAAGCTTCAATGGGTGTTAGCATGTTCTGCTCCAGTTTCAAGTTTTGAGATATGATTTGTCACCAAATAATATTAGGTCAGAGTTTTAACAACACTGAATGAGATATAGCAAGTTCCTAAGTGAGCTAAGAAAATGTTAAGTTTCCCTTCCCTTGGTAGAGACAAGAAGGTGGACAGGAACAGTGTCTCGATGAATAGTAGTGTGAGGGGGAAAGACTAACAGAATCTCATCAGGGGCTGATCGCCTAACTAAAAAAGGTTGTGTGTTCTCTGGCAGTAGTAATATCTGTGCCACATGAGGAACCATGAGAACAAGAGGGGCACTTATGACTAGTTCAGCAGAAGCACTGAATTTTGAAGCAGTGATTATTGCCCTACAAAGAGGGAACTATGCCTTTATGACCAGGTCAAGGGGATGAATGTTTTGACTCCCATGAAGTTATGTTAAAACTCTAAAAGACATGCCTAGATTGCTCACGTGCAAGTAGACAATGTCCACTTGGGTTTGGAGAACATAAACCCAAAACTTCTGAATCAAAGGGTTTAGTTTAGTTCCCTATAGAGGGAATCTGTTGACTAACCCTCTTCAAATGACAGAAAGTCTGTTTATGACTTAGGTAGGTAGGTAGGTTTAGTCACTAAGTTGTGTCCTACTCTTGTGACCCCATGGACCATGGCTGACCAGACTCCTCTGTCCATAGGATTTTCCAGGCAAGAATGTTGGAGTGGGTTGCCATTTCCTTCTGCAAAGGATCTTCCTGACCCGGGGATTCAACTGGCGCCTCCTCCATCGCATGCAGACGCTTTACTGACTGAGCCATTTGACACTTGTTTGCAATATTTGATTGTTAATGAAAGACTTTTATGGACAGAAACTAGCAAAAACCAGATATGTTGTGGTGAAGGCAGTTTGCTTTAGGGGACAGCAGAGGTCTGTCAGACATTAACTCACTGGTGCTGACCAGGTGATTCCTGACTGATTCAGTTCAGTCGCTCAGTCATGTCCAATGCTTTGCGACCCCATGAACCACAGCACACCAGGCCTCCCTGTCCATCATTAACTCCTGGAGTTTACTCAAACTCATGGCCATTGAGTCGGTGATGCCACCCAACCATCTCATCCTCTTTCGTTCCCTTCTCCTCTCGCCTTCAATCTTTCCCAGCATCAGGGTCTTTTCAAATGAGTCAGCTCTTTGCATCAGATGGCCAAAGTATTGGAGTTTCAGCTACGACATCAGTCTTCCAATGAACACCCAGGACTGATTTCCTTTAGGATGGACTGGTTGGATCTCCTTGCAGTCCAAGGGACTCTCAAGAGTCTTTTCCAACACCACAGTTCAAAAGCATCAATTCTTTGGCGCTCAGCTTTCTTTATAGCCCAACTCTCACATCCATACATGACTACTGGAAAAACTATAGCTTTGACTAGACGGACCTTTGTTGACAAAGTAATGTCTCTGCTTTTTAATATGCTATCTAGGTTGGTCATAATTTTTCTTACAAAGAGTAAGCATCTTTTTATTTCATGGCTGCAATCACCATCTGCAGTAATTTTGGAGCCCCCAAAAATAAAATCTGCCACTGTTTCAACTGTTTCTCCATCTATTTGCCATGAAGTGATGGGACCAGGTGCCATGATCTTTGTTTTCTGAATGTTGAGCTTTAAGCCAACTTTTTCACTCTCTTTCACTTTCATCAAGAGGCTCTTTAGTTCTTCTTCACTTTCTGCCATAATGGTGGTGTCATCTGCATATCTGAGGTTATTGATATTTCCCCCAGCAATCTTGATTCCAGCTTGTGCTTCATCCAGCCCAGCATTTCTCATGATGTACTCTGCATATAAGTTAAATAAGCAGGGTGACAATATACAGTCTTGATGTACTCCTTTTCCAATTTGGAACCAGTCTGTTGTTCCATGTCCAGTTGTAACTGTTGCTTCCTGACCTGCATACAGATTTCTCAAGAGGCAGGTCAGGTGGTCTGGCATTCCCATCTCTTTCAGGATTTTCCACAGTTTATTGTGATCTATACAGTCAAAGGCTTTGGCATAGTCAATAAAGCAGAAATAGATGTTTTTCTGGAGCTCGCTTGCTTTTTTGATGATCCAGCAGATGTTGGCAATTTGATCTTTGATTCCTCTGCCTTTTCCAAAACCAGCTTGAACATCTGGAAGTTCACAGTTCACATATTGTTGAAGCCTGGCTTGGAGAATTTTGAGCATTACTTTGCTAGCGTGTGAGATAAGTGCAATTGTGTGGTAGTTTGAGCATTCTTTAGCATTGCCTTTCTTTGGGATTGGAATGAAAACCGACCCTTTCCAGTCCTATGGCCACTGCTGAGTTTTCCAAATTTGCTGACATATTGAGTGCAGCACTTTCACAGCATCATCTTTTAGGATTTAAAATAGCTCAACTGGAATTCCATCACCTCCACTAGCTTTGTTCGTAGTGATACTTCCTAAGTCCCACTTGACTTCCCATTCTGGGATGTCTGGCTTTGGGTGAGTGATCACACCATCGTGATTATCTAGGTCGTGAAGATCTTTTGTATAGTTCTTCTGTCTATTCTTGCCACCTCTTCTTAATATCTTCTGCTTCTGTTAGGTCCATACCATTTCTGTCCTTTATCGAGCCCATCTTTGCATGAAATATTCCCTTGGTATTCCTGATTTTCCTCTATTTCTTTTCATTGGTCACTGAGGAAGGCTTTCTTATCTCTCCTTGCTATTCTTTGGAACTCTGCATTCAAATGGATATATCTTTCCTTTTCTCCTTTGCTTTTGGCTTCTCTTCTTTTCACAGCTATTTGTAAGGCCTCCTAAGACAGCCATTTTTCCTTTTTGCATTTCTTTTTCTTGGGGATGGTCTTGCTGCCTGTCTCCTGTACAGTGTCATGAACCTCTGTCCATAGTTCATCAGGCACTCTATCACATCTATTTAAATCTATTTCTCTCTTCCTCGTTAGGGGTTTGATCTAGGTCATACCTGAATGGTCTAGTGGTTTGCCCTACTTTCTTGAGCTTAAGTCTGAATTTGGCAATAAGGAGTTCATGATCTGAGCCACAGTCAGCTCCCAGTCTTGTTTTTGCTGACTGTATAGAGCTTCTTCATCTTTGGCTGCAAAGAATATAATCAATCTGATTTCGGTGTTGACCATTTGGTGATGTCTATATGTAGAGTCTTCTCTGGTGTTGTTGGAAGAGGGTGTTTGCTATGACCAGTGTGTTCTCTTGACAAAACTCTATTAGCCTTTACCCTGCTTCATTCTGTACTCCAAGGCCAAATTTGCCTATTATTCCAGGTGTTTCTTGACTTCCTACATTTGCATTCCAGTCCCCTATAATGAAAAGGACATGTGTTTTGGGTGTTAATTCTAGAAGGTCTTGTAGGTCTTCATAGAACCGTTCAACTTCAGCTTCTTCAGCATTACTGGCCGGGGCATAGACTTGGATTACCGTGATATTGAATGATTTGCCTTGGAAACGAACAAACTCTCACAATTTAGGATTCCATTTTTGGGAGAGCTTAAACTGTAATTTAATGAAGTCTCAGTTTGATGACTTTGGACTTGGTATGAGCAACTTCATTATGAGTATGCTGTCATGTTTTTAACACAATTAACCTACAAATTCCCTTGGAGGTTTTGTGAAAGTTCAGATGTTTGGATAGTCTACAGCCTTATCAGAAAAGAGTGATTTCCCTTCTTATATAACTTCAGTCATGGATTATGTTTTGGCAAAATTATGACTTATCTTTTGAAACTTTATGTCCCTCTTTTGCTAAGGCTCAGAGCAAGTAAATAGAATCCTTTTTACAAGGTTCCTTATACTGTGAATAAAGTAGGAGATCATGTACAAATTTGGTTAGAACTAAATTACAAGAGAAATGTAGACCTTTTAAATGTTGATTGAGGGCCTGGATGAAATAGAAGATTTCAATGAACACCTGGGGTATGACTATCCAGGTGTATTCTTGTCCTCCCCCAGTGAAGATAAAAAGGAAAGATTTTGGGTCAAAAAGAGAAGGCCTCAGGTATATTCTGTTTGAAGTTTGTTGGATGGGGAAGCTCAAGACAGGCAAATTAGAAGTGAATGATTTAATGTAATTGGTTTGGGAGCATATTTGTCTTCCTCTGGATTGTTCTTGGGCTTCCCAGGTGGCTCAGTGCTAGAAGAATCCAACTGCCAATACAGGAGATGCAGGAAGATTCTTGCCTGTAAAATCCCGTGAACAGAGAAACCTGGCAGGCTACAGTACATGGGGTCGCAAAGGGTTGAACACAACTGAGCATGCACATGCTTGTGGATTGTTCCTAGTTGGAAGCTGGCAGTCACTGACCAAGTCTTGACCATTTGGTACCAATTGCTGTAGAGATTATGGTTGACTTCTGTGGACGGTTACAGTAGAAGTTGTGGATCCATGTTCTATATGTGGTCTGCCCATTCATTATCCAAACAGATTGATCTCTCATCTTTTTCCCGTATAATTTTTTCCAGCTACATCTAGAAATGATTTGAAAGATAATGAAGTAAGATTTTGAGAAGTGAAAATATAACATTTTTCTTCATCTACTGGCAGGTATCTGAAAACATGGACTTTTCATCTTAATTCCATTAGAGTTAATTTTTTTATCTGCAATTGTTTATGTTGTTACAGAGGATCTTGATGATTTAAGAATGGAGGGAGTAACTACCCTGACACCTTCTGGGAGCAAATTTAACCAAAGTCGAGCTACTTACCCTGCTGAACCTCAGGCCAAAGTCACATTGAACATCTGTTCAAGGTGTGCCAGGTAAAACAGATTATAGGTGTATCTATGTATAAACATGATCTTGATTTTTTAAATCTAAGATTTTGATGCAAAGGGTGCACTCTGTGTTAACAGAATCTTTTCCTTCTGGTTATCTTTTGTGCTCAGTTAACAAGGGAGTTAGTTGTACAGTTTATCCTCATGCCCAGTGCCACTCAGACCAACAATGAATCAAAGAGTTTAGATTGTATTTACTTCACAGTTGGAGACTATTCTAAAACTTTCTGCCTCTGAATTTCATTTGCTGTCTGCCTTTCTGTTCCTTTTCAAAAGAAGATTCAAGGGACTCGAGAAGTTCAAAGCCACTTCTAAGGCACCTGCATAAAGGACAGTTTGCCCAGGTACAGTTTAAGAGCGGACATTATTGGCCTCTTAACCTGTTCCTCATCTTGTTCACCTCCTGGAAAGAATTTAATCAGCTTGATGCTTTTCAGTTTTGGCAGCTGGAAGCAATCTTTGCCTGTAGTGTATGTGGCCAAAGAAGTAGCTTAAGTTAACTGCCGAGTCAGCTCCCAGTGCTGGGCTAGCAGAAGCTCACCAAATAGCTAGAATTCATTCTTTTGTAGGAACTAAATCTCATTTGCAAAGAGGCTTTTAAGCCTGTTTAAATGATAAAACAAGTCTTCTAACCCTTATGTAAATGGTGCAGATTAGCAAGAACAATGCCCTGGCTGGCCAGTTTTATCTCCTTTGCTTTATGTCTAGCTGTTCTATTGTACAGTTTGAGAGGGGATTAGTGGCTTGGAAATAGGGAGCGGGGGAAGTGTAGGAAAATCAAATCAGATTTTTGTAGCTTTTCCTTGCCTTTACCCCTTGGGAAGTTTAATTGTAATTGTCATGGGCTTAGAAAAATAAAAAGAGAATAAAAATAAATAGAAAAATCAGAGAATATTATTTGACATCATTAAGAGAAATGCCACAATAAAATGAAAACACCACTAGAAACATTGCTTCAGACAAGTAATATTCGGGTGGATTGATTTTTTTGATTAGGGGTATGAAGAAAACTGCAAATATTTATGCTATGATATTTAGGCATCCTGAGTATGAAAGAGTCGTTTGGCAATTAAAAAGAACTTTATAGTATGTTTGTACATTTACAGGTTGACTGGGAGGGGTTGGTGCTTGGTTCTTGGTCCTTGGTCCTTCATATTATTTGTAGAAGATTGGGATATGAGGAGGTTTTTTTTGGAAAGGAAATCCTATGAAATCAATATGTTTTACTAAAGTACTGAAGGTTTGCATTGGGAAAGGACCAAACCCATTATATAGCCCTAAATTATTCACATTCAGCTTCCCAATGATAAACTAGATTATAAATTATAAACTACCTGCATATAAGATGAACTCCTAACCTCTAAGGGCTTCCCTGGTGGCTCACATGGTAAAGAATCTGCCTGCAGTACAGGAGACCTGATTGAGATAGCTGGATAGGGTCATGTATGTATAGACAGCCAACCAAGTGATCACAGTGCAGGATTCTCAAGGAATAAGGAGTTTCTCTTCTTTTTCTCCCACGCACTGGGATAATTCCCATGTAAATACTTAAGGAGTTGAAAATGTTTTGAGTTTTCCCCCCTCTTTTAGAAAGGCCCACATTAAAGTACTCAGGCACTGAAGAAAAAGGAGCCTCGTTTTCCTGACATGAAGGAATCTTCTGCCTTAGGCTTCTTACAGACTCTGGAGAAAACTATAGCTCATCATCCAGGACAATAAGACAGTATAGGGTGGCAGTGTTTTTGTTTCTGTGTTTGTTTGTTTCTCAGAGTTTCATGGTCAAGAAATAATTTTTTTCAGGTAAAACTGGAAGGTTAAAAGCTTAAAGGATATGTTGTTTTCTTGAAATAGTGCTGTAGCCCCAAGACACCCAAGAGTCATTGAGATTCAATGGATGGTCAGAGCTTCTGCAAAGAACCCATCAGTGACCAAGTTAGTGTAAAGAGGTGGAGTGTACCCTTGAAATTGTCATTTTCCTCAATCTCTTTTTCAAGTACTGTACTGCTTGTGAGCTACGTATGGGGTCACAGTATCTAGAAGGAAGTTTGCATAGCATATGCCCAGAACATTATTACTCTTATCAAACTGAGGGCATACAGCCAGAGGCCACAAGAGCCCTTCTCATTCAGAACCTGGTTGGAAGACATGATCTGTCCTGAAACTAATACATTGCTCTGGGAACAGTTGATGGATATAATATATATGTGACCACTGGTAGGACTTCTGATTTTCAAGAGATCAGAAAAAGAGGAATTCAGCCCACATTAAGTTGCTCTGTAAAGTTTTATGTGCAACGAAGTGGCTAAACTATCAGGAATGTAAAAAAATGTGTTGATTAGCATGGTAACAAGAAATAAAATTGTAACTTGTTTCATAAATATTTCACACATTGTTAGAAAAGTGCAGATGGAAGAAAGCTTATGTTTTCAAGCTGGAAAATTATTCCAGGGTAACATTATTCCCTTAACTCTTAGTGACCTTAATCTGATGTGGACATTGCTTCAATTTGTATGGTTTAAACAAACAGATGACATCATTTGGCAAGTGGAAAAATGCATAGTTAATAGATGTCTGATCACCAAGATATATTAAGGTTCTAACCCAAAATGTCTCTGTTTTCCCCTCAGATCATCAGGGAAAGAAACCATTACAAAACAATTTTAAGTAAATAAAGAATGTTCTATGTATAATATAATATAGCAGTGTCCTTATAACTTTATTTTTTATTTTTTGCATTACAAGTTAGATTTTTTGATATATTCATTGAGTGTCTTGGTTTGACTTTTAGAAAATTCTACTCATACAGCTTCAAAGCCTTGAATGGCATGGGCAAAACAAGTTTAATTTGTTGCCTAGGAGTCACACTAAGTCATATCAACCAAAAAGTAAAATGTCAGTACATCAATAATACACATTGTCAATAATTATCAGCAAAACTTGTGTGGTTTTAAAAAAAAGTGGTTTGGAGAATTGTGAGTTTCAAATTAAATTTCCCTATTAAATATCCTGAATTTTCTTTTTAAGGTAACAGTTAAGATATCAATAACAAGCAAACAAATGCTGATACCAAGGCAGCAAATTACTATTTCAGTGAAGTTTATAAGCCATTTTTCTGGAAAGACCACCCATTAATTCTGTCTACCCACTGCCATTCTGAGGAGTTAAATCTTGTTTTTGTGGACTCCTGCCAGGGCATTCCGGGTGGTAGGGTGCTGTTTGTTTTTGATGGTGCAAGTGTTTGCATTCATTCATGCCTAACATCAATAGAGCACAAAAAAGGAACGGAAAGCCATTTAAAAAGAAATTGGATTATAGAGAACATACAGTGACACTGGCTCAGAAACTGCAGCCTGAGAATGTTAGGAGAAATTTGTTTCCAGATAGCCTGCTGATTTTTCACTGATTTGCTTCATGTCATTGTACCAAAAATTGTTCACCATTTCTTCTATACATCATGACATTAAAATAATGAGTTTATTTATATATTGACTTGATAAAGCAAAAGGCAATGATTGTTGGTGATAGGATGCTGAAGAAAAGATAAATGTCAGCACTTATAAATATTAGCTAATTTCAAACTAACTATATTAGGATTTACCAGTTAAGAAAGCTGACATCATTAGTGATATGTTATATTATGTTTCACTTTGCTATGCATTTCTTTTTCCTTTTCTTCCCTCAACCTCTGTTATAAGATTTATTTTCAGTAAGTTCCCACTGGAAAAAAAAGTGAGCAAAACTGACCTAAAGGAAAATGGATAAGGACAAAAAGGGACTGCTATCATTGTTTACAGTTACAAAGTTTTCCATAAAATTGACTTCCTACACCTAGATTAAAAGGTTTGGTTTGAGTGATGAATATAGTACATGTTTTAAGTGACAGAAATGGTTCATTTGAACCAAAATGAATTTATGGAAGACTCACTCTGTGTCAAGTACTGGGATAAACTCTGGAAAGAAAAATTAACACTGCTGATCACTAGGAACTTATATTCTGGCTGGAAACAGACTTGGAAAAAATACGTGCAACCCAAAATGTCAGACAGTGATAGTTCTCTAGAAAAAAATAAAGCATCGTAAAATGGCTCCGTTATGCCAGACATGATTGATTGTTACTTTCTAGGGGCTGTTGGTGTGGGGAAAGTCCCTACCCTTGGAGAGATTGAAATATGACTTCCATGGTTCGTTCTGCATGAAGGAAGAAATGAGACCAACACACATCAGCCAGAAACCGAGGACCACTTTATCTCAGTTTTAAACACTTTAACTTCATAGTTCTTTTGTTTTTAAACTGGTACAATATCCTCTCCATCTCTAGTTTTTTTAGTGGTTGTTTTGTGATTCATGAGAGAGGGAGGGCCTTGGGCCGCATTAAGTACACATCTACTCTATTTAATTAATTAATTAATTTTTGGTTGTACTGCGTCTTTGTTGCTCTGTGTGGGCTTTCTCTTGTTGCAGCAAGGAAGGGGTAGGGAGCCTACTCTCTCGTTGTGGTGTGAGGGCTTCTCCTTGTGGTGGCTTCTCTTGTTGTGGAGCACAGGCTCTAGGTAAACAGGCTTTAGCAGTTGTGGAGCACAGGTTTATGTGCTTCGTGGCATGTGGAATCTTCCCAGACCAGGGGTTGAACCGTGTCTTCTGCATTGGCAGGTGGACTCTTAACCACTGGCTCACCAGGGAAGTCCACACTTACGCTAAAAGACTACTTCTTATTATGTGAAAAAGAACTGGGGCTTTAGAGCAGTAGAGACTAAGGTTGGAATCTCAGCTTGCCCACTCCACTGGACAACTCTGAGAAATCACTTACCCTCTCTAAACCTCAATTTCCCATTTATAACTTGAAAGTGGTCATTTCCCATTTCCAGTTATAGCAGAAGTGGCTAGCTCAGTTTCAAGCATTGAGTCGCATTGAGTCTACTCTGGGAAAAAAAGTGTTACAAGATAAAAATATTTATATATATTTCAGAAGAAGTTATATGTGCTTTTGAAATGCGGGAAAGTCACATTATATACTGAGAAAAACGAAAAGAGCATCAAGGTCAAGATCTAGGGAAACATTATGAGGGTTTAGGGAATATAATATTATGGGTAATTTTTGGTTGATTTTGAACAAAATGCATAAAAGTGTTTTAATTACAACGACTTTTTTCTCATTGTTTTCCTCATATTTTCTCTCTCTGTGAAAGCACCAGTCTACATACTTACATTCCCTCTCTCTCTATCCATCCCTCCTGTAAACCCTTTCTAAGACTGTGAGTTAAGAGACACTAGAAGGAAATGGAGAGCATGAGAGAGGCAGGGAAAGGTGGTCTCTTAGTCATCTTTGCTAAGTAGCAGCAGCCTTGAGTGAGAGCCAAAAAACTGTGTGCAAATCCCACAGTCAGTACTAGTAGGCTGATTTTCCAGTTCATACCAGAATGCCTGAGATTATTTTTTTGGCATCTCCATAGAGTTTGTCAGGACTACTGTGATCTTCAATCAGAGTAACCTCTTTTTCCTTTATAGACTTTCTGGGTCTTACATATTATCTGTGATTTATAGAAGAGTCCTTTTGGGGAAATCCACCCACAGAATGGGCTTTCCAGGTGGCACAGTTGTAAAGAATCCGCCTGCCAATTCAGGAGATGCAAGAGACACAGGTTCGATCCCTGGGTCGGGAAGGTCCTCTGGAGTAGGAAATGCAAACTCCAGTATTCTTGCCTGGGAAATCCCATGGACAGGTACCTGACAGGCTACAGTCTATAGGGTTGCAATGAGTCAGACATGACTGAGCACACACATACACACCCAGAGAATATGCATCTTAGCATTAGGGAATGGAAATAGCATATTGTCTGAGAAAGCAAATATTGTCAATTTCAGGGTGGGAGAAGAGTGCTGTTTCCAGTGGGGTGCTCAGTGGTACCCATGGACTGGCTTCCCCACACTAATAGGCACAACAGGGCAGCACATACAATAAGATGTAACTAGGGACAAATTAGAAAATCCAGGAACAAATAAAGTATTTGTTATTGCTGTTGATCTACTATGCCTCCTTTACCCAATATATCCCTGAAAAGGATGCCTGAACCAGCTGAAGGAGATGGACCAGCACTTCATTCCTGTTCTTTTACCATTTGATGGGCATTTGGGTTGTTTCTGCTTTTTAGACTGTTATGAACTATGCTGCTAGGAATATTTCAGTGCAAGTTTTACTGTGAACATGTTCAGTCATTCCTCTTGAGTATTTATCTAGGAGTACAATTATTAGGTCATATGTTAATTCTGTATTTACTTTTAAGGAACTACCAAACTGATTTCTGAAGTGGTTGTACCATTTCACAATCCCACCAGTAATGTGTAAGAATTCCAAATTTTCAATATCCTCATCAACCTTTGTTACTCTTTCTTTTCATTGTTTTGCTTTTAAATATTAGTCTTCCTATTGAGAATAAAGTATTATTCCATTGTGATTTTAAAATAGTTTTTATTTATTTTATCTTTGGCTGCATTGGGTCTTAGTTGCAGCCCCTGGGATCTTAGCTGCATCATGTGGGATCTTTTGTTGTAGCGTGTGTGTTTCTCTCTAGTTGTGGGACCTGAGCTCAGTAGTTGCAGCTCTCAGGCTTAGTTGCCCCACGGCCTGTGGGATCTTAGTTCCCCAACCAGGAATCAAACCTGTGTCCCCCACATTACAAGGCAGATTCTTAAGCACTGGACCACCAGGGAAGTTCTAAAATGTACTATTTGGTGAAATAGAAAAGATAGAGAGAAACTTGATAAGGAATTAGAGATATCTTCATGTTAAATTTAGGTTGCCTATTAGACATATGTAGTCAAATTCTCTCTCTCAGCAACAGAACTAATAGTTTGTAGAGTAAAACTTTGCATTCTCTTTTGGGCTTCCCTTGTGGCTCAGCTGGTAAAGAATCCACCTGCAATGCGGGAGACCTGGGTTCAATCCCTGTGTTGGGAAGATCCTCTGGAGAAGGGGAAGGCTACTCACTCCAGTATTCTGGCCTGGAGAATGCCATGGACTGTATAGTCCATGGGATCGTAGAGAGTCGGACATGACTGAGCGACTTTCACTTTACTTGCATTCTCTTTTAGCAGCAGTATGAGAGAAGTGAAAGATTTGTCATCTCTTTCTAGAAAAGGCTTTGTGACTGTCATCAGCATTGGGGTCAGTAGACTACATTGTACATGTATCAGAAATGACCTCACACCTCATAACTCTTCACCTCTCCAGGCATGCTTGGCTTACCATCTACCATAATCTACTTGACTTGAATTTCTTATGTAAATCTTTTATTATTCCTTCACTCTCATTAAAATATTAACTGTATGGGAGCTGGAACCAAGGCTGTCTTGGATCAGGGATATATCCTCAGTACCTTAAATAACTCGTGACCCACATGAAATAGCCACTGAATACTTGAGTGAATGAAAGATTGGAGGAGTATCATCCGAAATCTCTTTCTTCTTCTCTTTCTGTCTCCCTTTTTGTCCACTTGTGTCTCTCCATTACTATCTTAGACTCAACTTTCTTTCTCTCCATTAACATCTCTATTTTTACCTCCAGATTCAACTTTCTGTTGGGCCACTCTATGTGGGTAAGGATGGCCCTGGCATCTGGGTGCTCCAGGATTATAAATATCCTTAGAGCTTGGGCCTTTTTCTCACCCAGAGTTCACATGATAATGTTTAGAAAGACTCTGCTAGCATATTCCCAAGTAATTGCTATTGAGAGATCAGGCACAGAGTAGGGGTGATGAGATCTCTGCTTTACCTTTGGTCATAAGCTCACTCCTATATTAGGGGAAGAGACACCCCTTGATTGGGAATTCCACCAGAATCATGAAAAGTTGAGAAGAAACATTTATCAAGAGAAAGAGATTCGGCGCAGACAGAATGATAGCATGACCATCCCAACAAAATAAATTAATAAGATATTTGACTCATAGCTTAAAGTTATATTAAGTACTCTAGCAAATATTAACTCATTTAAAACCAGTCCTCCTAATTTTTACACCAACTGCACAGATGGTTGAAACTTGACCCAGAAAGTTTAAGTAACTTCTACACACAGGGAAGAAATGTCTTTGGTGGACATAACACAAGACTTCTGAATCAAAATTCGATATTCTTCCAGCTATAGTACACGGCTTCTGTAAATCATTCTGATACTCAGTGCCATTGCCCACCTTCCATTTTCTAACTTTAGATTAAAAGCCCTGTATGATTTCCTTTCCACTAACGTTGTGTCACTGGTATGCCTGATGACAGGTTCCAGTCTTGGACCAACAAACACTTGAGTTGCCATCAACAGCTACCTTGGGGACAATTTCCTTTTGCTTTGAATGCCCAGTCTGTCTTTCATTCCGGTCCCTTTGCTTTCCTAGATCGAATTTCCATTTTAAGTAGTTTTCTTCTTTTACAATGTAAGAATTCGTATAATGTGACTCTAGATTCTTTTAGTAATAAGTCAGCATGGCAAAAAGGTTAGGAGTTAGGAGTCCTGAAAAGTGGTATCTTCTTCTGACTTTTGCTGATAAGGGTAGAAGGTAGGTATGAGAGAAACAGCCTGAGGACATGCATAGAGGTTTGTTTTTACATATTTTTATTTCTCTTATTTCCTAAGCCCCAACTAAACTGGGCTTGTCTCTTTTCCCCATTAAGATTCTGTGATTATCTCCCATCTTACCCATGTTCTCTCTTTCAAAGTGAGCCGACCTCAGGTGCATGGAAGAACTCATTCCTTCCCTACAACCTACAGACACATTCAAACACACTTTCTTCTCCACACACAGCTCATATTTCCTTCCTTCCCTCTAAAGTTCTCTCATTGCTTCTAAACTGAAAGCAGTTAGGAAATGGCAACCCACTCCAGTATTCTTGCCTGGGAAATCCCATGGACAGAGGAACCTGGCAGGTTACAGTCCATGGTGTCACAAAGAGTCACTTAGTGACTAAAATAACAAAAATTGTCCCTCAGGATCCTGGGATGTGGAACTCATCAATACTGTTGGAGAGGCAACTGCCTAGGCCCTTTTATATAAAACACTTAGACCTCCCCACATATTGGTATCTGCAAATGTTGTACATCTTTTGGCCTTCTGTTTCATTTTTTTAATCTTCCCCTGTTCAATTTCTCACTAATTGTTACATATTGACTTTCTCTCCTCTTCCAGAGGGAAAGTGTTCATCTCTCAGTTGTGTCTAACTCTTTGTTGGACACATGGGCTATAGCCTGCCAGGCTCCTCTGTCCATGGAATTTCCCAGGCAGGAATACTGGAATGGGTAGCTATTCCCTTCTCCAGGAGATCTTCCCAATCCAGAGATTGAACCCGGGTTTCCCGCATTGTAGGTGGATTCTTTACCACCTGAGCCACCAGGGAAGCCCCTTCTAGAGGAAAAGGCAGCAACATACTGATTGTATTGATTGATATTGTATGGATGGATTCATTTTGAATCCAGTTCAGAGCTCCAACAGTCTACAGGGAATATGTTCCAAATCTGAGGCATCATTCCCACCGAATTGCCTGTTTGTTTAAGGAGACATGGGTGATGCCAAGGAGAGATGGTTGGCACCAAGATTAAAGGCTTGTTTGTTTGAATTGGTCATGAAGACTGAAAGTGGGCTACTTCTTGCTGGATGGACTGGGGATTACATATTTCGATTGTCTTTATAACAGTTTGTTGATTTATTCACCTGTTCCCTGTAGTTTTATTCCTCATGAGCAGGCATGGCATGTTGACTGACCCCATCTTTCCCCTCTCACCCCATGTCTCTCCTCCCACCCATATTCATTTTTTTCCAAAACAACAGAATCAAAACCCCTTTCATTGGATCTCAGTAAGTTAGGAGGTTTTACCATTATAAAAAAAAAAAACCACTTAAAGTTTTCCTTAAAATTTACTTATCTTCTTGCTGTGACAAGAGTACTCTGAATCTCTCCTCCAGTTACCATTCAGTATTGTGTCTGAACGTGAGGAGCAGAGTTCTTGTTCTATGTCATCTTGGTATCAGTGCCTCAATGTTAAGGGATCCCTGGTATAAGCTTCTGAAATCAGAGAATTAGGACTACTGTGTATAAAACGAATGTACTTTGGTTTCAGTAGCCTTATGACTACCTTGCCCAGAGAAGATACTTGTAGTTTTAAATGAGTACCCGGACAGTTTAGGCTTTTTTACTCAACTGAAATAAGGTATCACATTATCATTTGTTAATAATCTGCCATTCATTTGTAACATGATTAATCAGATGCCTCTTCCTTGATGTGGTTTGAATGAGTTAGAGTGCCCTGGTCCATTTCTGAGAAAGCACCAGAGAATCCACAGGATGGCATGTCCTGCTGCACCCACGAGGGGACATGCTGGTAGCAGAGTGGCTGCAGCCTGGGGAAGTCATATTTCAAGATGATTCACAATGTCCACTAGTCATAAAAGTATGATATGATGGGGTCCAATTCACATTTTAAATCATGCCATTTTAGAATTAGAGAATTTCTGATATAGATCTTAGACTATCCCACATGTTTTTACAATAGAGAGAATACCTAAGGATTTATAAAAACATCATCCAATAAAATGAGACTCAGGGAACAGCCTGTGTTGTAAAAGTGAATTCTCTGCTGCCAGAGATTCAGCCAAGAAAACGTGGGCTCAATTTAGCGATGTCATAAGGTTGGAAGAAAAGTCATTGTCAAGATGAAATTCACATTTGTGTAATGAATAGGCCACTCGTTCAAGTGAGTTAATATAGAGATATATATGGTATGTCTTAGTAGATCAATTTTGATGTAAAATACAGATGGAAATAAGAGAGGCAACTTTAAATTGTGTACACAGGCAATGTGCAGAGTGAGTGTGCCCACTTACTTTGAAATTTTAGGAAAGTATCTATTTGGGGGAGAGGGAAGATTGTCTCTTAGACTCAATCACCTCACGTTATTACTTTTCCTAAAAGGAATTTATGAGATAATTGTTTGACTCTCTACTCAGAGTTGTTTAGCTTTCACAGAAACAGGGAGAAAAGAGTAAAACATTCCTTTCTCCACAGCTACCCTGACTGAGTGACTGAGCACACACACACCTGTTCTCCATCCACCTCTTCCCTTCATCGTTGCGTAAAGGCAGCTGGGTGAGAACATATTTCATCCAAGTCCTCCTTCCTACATTTACTGGAAGCACTGATTCCTTCTTAACTGTCCACAGGGTGCCAGTGCTTTCTGGCTTCTTCTCTCTCCACTTGCTTTTTTTTTTTTTTTTTAATTTGTCTCTGCTGGGTCTTCATTTTGGCGCACGAGCTTCTCTAATTGCAGTGCATGGACTAAGTAGTTGTGGTGTGCAAGCTTCTCAAGTTGCAGCACGCTGGCTTAGTTGCTCCACAGCATGTGGCATCTTAGTTCCATGACCAGGGATTGAACCACACCCCCTGCATTGGAAGGCGAATTCTTAACCACTGGACCACCAGGGAAGTCCCTCTCCACTTGGTCTGGACCAGCGATCATGCTGGCCTTCTGGTTCTTTCTCTAACAGGTCAAGTAAGTGCTTTCCCATCTTGCTCTCCTTTGACACTTCCTATTTCCCCTGATCATTGACCTTTGCCTGGCTTCCTTCTTCATTTCAAATGTCACCTCATCACTAAAGCCTTTTCTTATCCTAACTTCATCTCTCTCTCTCCTTACCTGACTTTTTTCTCAAAAGTTTCATTGTGCTCAGTCCCTGCAGTCATATCCAGCTCTTTGCACCCTATGGACTGTAGCCTGCCAGGTTCCTCTGTCCATGGGATTTTCCTGGCTAGAATATTGGAGTGGGTTGCCATGCCCTCCTGCAGGGAACCTTCCCAACCCAGGGATTGAACCTGTCTCCTGTGTCTCCTGCATTGCAGGTGGATTCTTTACTGCTGAGCCACCAGGAAGCCCCAAGGTTTCATTACTTACTATTTATTTATTTCACCACTTGCTCCCTTTGTCTCCTCCTGAGTGAGGTCAGGAATCTGGTCTCTTTTGTTCACTGCTATAATTCCAACAGCAAGAACAGTTCTTGGAATGCGTAATTATTGAATAGTTGAGTAAATTAATGGAAAGTGCATGAGGCACATTAGTTATTAAAATTAGGAATAATAGCTAATTTTTATTGAGTGTATTCCATATCAGGTATTTTTGTAAGCACTTTATGTATATTAATTCATTTAATGCTGACATCATCAGAGAGATTGGGCAGTTTACCAAATGTCATACAGCGGGTAAATAACAGAGCAAGGAGTTTAACTAGCAAGTCTTGCTCCAGAGAAGGCACTCTTTTATCCTCTGCTACCAACAATAATAATGGGAGGATATAGGTGTGGAAGGAGGCCAGGAAAAGGAGGGAATGATGTTGCTGTGTGGCAAGTGGTTATTTAAATTAGTTGGAGTTTTCATGATGAGTTATCTCATCACTACCTTATTAGCATGATGAACAATCAATAGGAACTGCTGAAGCTATTATGTCTGCCCTGGTCCTGGTTCCTGTGTGGTTTACCATCTAAACAATATTGCTGTTTAAAGTAGAATGAAAGGATACACAGTATTATCAAAAAGTTTGAAATGCTCCCAACAAAGTAATTTCACTGTAATTCTCTAGAAAAGGATGTGTACATATAAAAAAAAGTTTGGGTCTTCAGATTCACTATGCTAGGCATTGTGCTGGTAGTAGAGATTTATAAGATATTAAGTCTGCCACTCATGAGTTAACCAAAATTGTAGCAAATAGACTTGAACTGCATTCAACTCATGATTTGCAATAAGATTTGCTTGGACATATTCTTCTTGCATAGGTATACCCCAAATTATATTTTGACTTACAAAATATAAGCAAATTTAGAATAAAAATAAATTGATTAGTGTTTGTTTTAGCTTTAATAGGATTATTGCCTTTTCAAAGTGACTTAAATCGTGGTCAAGAAAATGCCATTTTCATCCTCAATGTTGTTTTTATCATCTCACCATGATAAAAATAAAATAAGACTCTAGCCAGGCTGAGAGAAAATGGGGAGTAGACACAAATTACTAATATTTGAAATGAAAGAAGTGACATCATTACAGATCTCATGGCTATTGAAAGAATAATAAAGGATTTCTGTGAATAACTCTATGCCCACAAATTGGATAATCTAGATGAAATGGACCAATTCCTTGAAAGATACATGTGTGTGTGTAAGTAGCGCAGTCGTGTCTGACTCTGAGACCCCATGGATTGTAGCCTGTCAGACTCCTCTGTCCGTGGGATTCTCCAGGCAAGAATGTTGGAGTGGGTTACCATTCCCTTCTCCTTGGGATCTTCCTAACCCAATTTTTAAACTCATAAGAAGAAATGAACAATATGAATAGGTCTGTATTTATTAAAGATTGACTTAATAATTAATAGCACGAGACCCAGATAGGGTGACGAATAAATTCAATCAAACATTTAAGGAAGAAACTATACTAATTCTTTACTGTCTGTTTCAGAGAACAGAAGCAGAGGGAATACTTTTTAAAAGATTAAACAATTATAAACCATCTTCAGTACTAGCATTCTGTGACTGGGCAAGTCTGTAAATACTTTTTATAATTTCCAGACATGTGCTTTCTCATAGAAAATTTCTCAACAAGGCATAAAAGATGTTTACTAATTGGCACAAGTACTTTCAGTTCCGTAAAAGAACACCAAAAGTGGATAAACTTGTGTTTAGCAATTAGTGTTTCAATGTTTTATCTTATTTGGAAATCATTTGGATATTTAATAGTTTAGCTTAACTCATCACTTAACTGAACTTAGTTTGTTTGTTCCAGGTTACCAAAAGATTTGGGAAAACTATTTGAAAAGTTCACCTAAAAACTTTTTGTCCTACTTACATCTATTCCATTTACTTAATGATTATATTTAGATTATCCACAAAAACTTCATGAGACATTAAGCAAAGTCAGCCATCATCCCAAGCTACTTTTTCTTGCTGACGAATTTAGTAGAGATAACATGAACTCATTTGATTAATAAAAGTAATAAACCCAGATGAAATAAGAGTTACATGTCTACATTATATTCATTGTTGAAAACTCTAAAGATATACCTATTCTAATAAAATCAACACAGACTAGCTTTATTTCTGAATATTTTCCTAGAGCATATGAACCTGAAAAGTATTTGGGTTAAATCTCTATTATATTTCTGAGAATTTTATGACTGCTTAATTCTTATTAGTGCTTGATTTCCTTTAAGCCAATTAAATGGAGCTCTTTTACAAATTAATTTGAGTAATATCATCCAGAGGTTAAAAAAAATACCACATATTTAACACATAAATAGATACACATATGCACAGAGACTTGATAGTTTCATTTAAAAATTTCTACCTTGAATCAGGTACAATGATACAAAGCTCACTAGTTACAAAAGGACAGTTGGAATAAGTTATCTACTTTGATGGCTAAAGCTTTTTTTAATATATAAATATTTGTGAAGACACATGATTTTTTATTTGCCTCAATTCCAAATGACCCTTTCACCTTTTATTCCCCTTTTGATAAGAATTATCTCCATGAAGTTTGTAGAATATCCACATCTCAAAGGCATAAAGAAAGAATGTAAGTAACAGGCCTTTTAAAATAAATAAGGGAGGTTTTAGGATTGGTAGGATTAGGTGAACTTTGACTTGCCTCTAGAACTGCATTTCTGGTTCTGCAAATATTTGTAAGATAAAGACATTTGCTTTTAATTCCTCTAAGAACTGAGTCCTAGCCTAGATGGTTAAGGACTGACACAACCCATCCACCTTTCCCTCTGGGTACATTTAGAATAAAGGAAAGGGCCTAAAAGAAAATTTCTATCAGACCCTAAATATTAGCTTCTAATTTGGCCAAATTTCTGATTATAGAGTTATTTATCATCATTCAGTTACTCAGTTGTGTCTGACTCTTTGAGACCCCATGGACTGCAGCACACCAGGCTTCCCTGTCCTTTGCCATCTCCTGGAGTTTGCTCAAACTCATGTCCGTTGAGTCAGTGATGCCATCCAACCATCTCATCCTCTATCATCCCCTTCTCCTCCTGCCCTCAATCTTTCCCAGCATCAGGGTCTTTTCCTTTCAAATATCTTGTCACCTTTCAGCCTGGACAAAGAGTAAATATTTCTGACAGTATTAAATCCACAGACTAAAAGAGATCTTCAAAGTGGTGCAAAAGTTACTACCTTCCCCAAATTCAATGCATGTGTGTATTCTCAATTGCTCAGTCATGTTACAACCCCATGGACTATAGCCCACCAGACTCCTCTGTCTATGGGATTTTTCAGGTAAGAATCCTGGAGTGAGTTGCCATTTCCTCCTCCTCCAGACTCAGGGATCAATCTGTGTCTCCGAGGTCTCCTGCATTGGCAGGTGGATTCTTTACCACTGAGCCACCTGGGAAGCCTCTCCCAAAATCCAGAGTCACTCCCAAAGATAGCCAAAAGCAGGAACATGTTGCAGGCAGGCAGAAATCCAAGCCAAACTCTTTAAGACACAAAATGACACAAATTAGAAGACAATACCTATCCCTAGGAGGGTGTGCGCTCAGTCATGTCTGACTGTTCAAGACCTCATGGACTGTAGCCCTCCAGGCTCCTCTGTCCATGGAATTCTTTGCCATTTCCTTCTCCAGGGGATCTTCCTGACCCGAGGATTGAACCCAAGTCTCCTGCACTCCAGGCAGATTCTTTACCACTTTAGTCATTGAAGAAGCCGTCCATAGGAGAGGAAGAATCAAAAACCAATGAGTCAGACTGGAAAAGGAAGGGACATGGTGAAATTTTACTTTCCTTTCTCAGTTGGGTGCTTTGGAGAAATTTGGGAAACCTGATTCTGGTCAGAGTTTTCACCTTATCTTGGCTACTGCCCATTACTTCAGGATCCCATCTACAGGTTCTGAGTGGGGTTTATGGTTTTGTTTTTTTTTTAGACTGTGCCACATGGCACTTGTGATCTTAGTTCCCTGACCAGGAATTGAACTTGTGCCCCCTGCATTGGAAGCACAGCATTTTAACCATTGGACCGCTAGGGAAGTCCCTGAGTGGGGTTTAAAGTTCACCATGTAGCTCTGATTTTATTAGGATTAGAATTTGATATTATTAGACTATTATTAGAATTTGGCTTTATTAATTTTAATTTTAGTTTCCCCTTGGTTTTTTAAGGGAATAATGTAACAGATTAAGTCATCAACAAACAATTGTTGAATTATATCAATTTGCACCAAAGTATTCCCTGGTGACTCAGACAGTAAATAATCTGCCTGCAATGCAGGAGACTGAGGTTCAATCTCTGGGAAAGATCGAGATTATTTACAGTTGAATTTGACAATAGTGAGAACAGTGAGAACTCTAGAGCCTTAGATCCTGGTCTACAGGTTCCCTTAGTTGATGTTTTTCAAATTCTGTTGTATACATCATGTGGAATGTTGTTTGGGGAATTCAGATTTTATTTAACAGGCTATTGATAAGATTTAAACAAAATTATGGCTTGGAATTAATTTGTGAGTATCAATCCTGACCACTGTTGAAGCTTTAGAAATGGAGTCTGGATCTTAGAATTGATGCTTGTGAAGAGGAACACAAACTCCATCATGACCTAGCTGGGAGTATTGATCTGTTTCTCTACTAACTACCTTTTTCTCAAGTGCTTGGAGAAAGGACAATATGAAGGACTGTAGATCTATTTTACTTTGCTCCTCTTGATTCCAGTAAGAAAGAGAAATAAATAAACAAGCCAAGAACTGTGCTATATACAGATTTAAAACATGAGTAGAAATCAAAAGGACAAATTTGATCAGTCTGAAAAGAAAACATATATCCCAACGGCTTTTAAATATTTATTGCAGTGAAAAATCAGAATCTAATTATACATAGGCTTTCCAATAATCATAAGAAAAAAAAAGATAGATGGCAGTTAGAAAACAGTAAAAAAGGATGTTACATTCATTATTTTTAATACCTGACTTTGGGAAAATTTTTCACATTCAAATTACAAAAATAATCATAAGAGTTAGAAGTGGGGAGACCCAGTTGTATAAGTCAGCATCTAGCTGACAGAATCTGCATTGACTGTAAACCCCAGATGGTAAGGGTAGACAGGAGTTGTACTGTGCTTACCTTTGGAACTGTTTTAAAGACTGGCTAAAGTTTTTAAATTGACTTTTAAAATAAAAATCTGTAAGAACAGTGAGCATTATATATAACATCTGAAGGAGGTTAAGTTTGCTTATTTCTCTTTCTGTTTCTTTTCCTTTATTTAAGTCCCATGGGACCAACTGAACCTTGTTTATTTAAAAGTGTTCACTGAGCTCGTAAGAAATACAGCATGTGATAGAGCTCTCTTCTGAGAATCAGTGTGTGTCACTGTTGGCCCAAGATGTGTTATCTTCACGGCAAAAATAAAATACAGTATCACCATTCCAGAAGAGAGAGAGAATTAAAGAGGACCTAAATACTTTGTATAAAATAGCTCCACATCACAGAAAGAAAATCTTTAACAGAAATAAAGTATTAGGATTTAGGAGCTGGTTTGGATAGATATTGAGATTGCAAACAAGTTTGAGTCGTAAGAAATATTCATAAATTCTGTAGAGGAGTATATTGCTCTGGAAAAGAGGATTGTTAAGTCACTTAGATAATCTAGCAAGCCCCACTCCTTTCTCCAAAGTCATGAATTGTCATTACCTCTTTCTAAACTTGTCTGATTTTAGATTTGAACAGGTATAACTGATTCTAGGAAAAGGCAATGGCAACCCACTCCAGTACTCTTGCTTGGAAAATCCCATGGACAGAGGAGCCTGGTAGGTTGCGGTCCCTGGGGTTGCTAAGAGTCGGACACGACTGAGCGACTTCACTTTCACTTTTCACTTTCATGCACTGGAGAAGGAAATGGAGACCCACTCTGGTGTTCTTGCCTGGAGAATCCCAGGGACGGCAGAGCCTGGTGGGCTGCCGTCTATGGGGTCGCACAGAGTCAGACACGACTGAAGCGACTTAGCAGCAGCAGCAGCAGCAGCAGCAGCAGCAACTGATTCTAAGTGATTGTATAACTTAGGTGTGATTTCTGAGAATGATTTAAAAATTAGCAAAATATTTAGGCTTTAATATTCAAAACCAAGAGTAATAACAATTATGCTAATAAATGTGAAAATTAAGGTTTTTTAAAAATGCTCATCTAATGTTATGTAGCTTTCCAGAAGAATTTTAGAAAAAAATGTTATAACCTGTTTGTAAAAAAAATTAAAAATTTTGTATGATAAAAATAGTGTTAGTGTTGAATTTAGTAAAATAAATGATAAGAATTTAGAATAGTTTTACTATGTAATATTATTTATTATTATATTAATATATTATATTAATATATAATAGATAAAATGAGAATGTGATCATTTTCATAAATAATTATGCAAATTTCAATGATCCTATTTTAGTAAATCCCAAAAAATCAGAAATTTGTACCAGTTGTTTTATCATTACGGTACTTTGAAACTAAGAAACTCTATAAGCAACGTAGTAAGCACTTGTGATAATGAAAGTGGTGAGAGAATCCATGAAAGAATATAATGTTCATTTAATGCATAAAATTCTTAGTATCCCAAACTTTCCTCTTTATGCCTTTTTTTTTTTTGTCAACCAGAGCTCCTCTTCATTATCTCTTCTATCAGTTAACACACAGAGTTCCGAAACATAACGAATTCAGATTCAATTCTGTAGCTTGTTAAATTTTCACAGATAAATGGTCAGAAAAAAGTTGGGGAGAGCAGAATAAAGGTTGTGTTGATTCAGAGCCAGAATTGATGTATATTGAACAATGAGGGCTCAAAAATCTAGTCTGTAAAGTGTTAAAACCAATGATCAATTCAGTTAAAATTCCCAGTGAATGAGTTCAGCCAAATTGATAATTCAATTCCTTATATGTACTGTTGAAACACATATGTACATTGAGGCATGGATTTGGGTATTGCTTTAAGCAGCACATGAACAGCAGTCCTTTCTCCACAGCATTTTGAAGTTATGCTTGTTAAGAAGCACCAGCTGGGTACCAAACATCACATTAGGTATTTAGAAACATTTTCTCTAATCCTCACAAACAACTCTTCCAAGTGAATGCTTTTCAGATTCATTTTGCAAGCAACAAATGAAGTTCAAGGAGACCAAGTAAGCTGCTTAAGCACCAAAGACTCCTAAATTGCACAGGTAGAATTTGAACCTTGCTCAATCTGACTTGAAAGCCTCAATCTTGCTACTATACAATGCTGCCTCTCAGTTTTAAAACAAATTGTTGGTTCCATTGTGGAATTAGGCACATTTTTCAAATTCATTGTACTGCCTAATCTGTTTTAGCATAAAAGGCTGATGGGGTGGAGTAAGGCAAGATGTTTATACGAAATTAAAAAAAAACAAAAACTGTTAGGCAACAAAAGTTCAAATAAAGCAAGCAGATAAATTGTTACCTATATTATTGAGATGAAATAATTACCCTATTTTTAGGTTATGAGTGTTGTAATTTAGATAATACACTAGAAATCTGAAACCAATGAAGTAATGAATAACTTCAAAGTGAGACATTGATTATTTAAATATCCTTTTTCTAGCTGCATTTTAAGTAAAAATTTAGTTGCTACTGTGAAATGAAAACACTATGACAAGCATTATGAATTTTATAGGTATCTTGATTCTAGTTGTGACTGTGTTTCATATAAGGGGGAGAAAAACTTATGGGTTTTATTTAAAATTCTTATGGGTTTTATTTAAAATTCAAGTTCTATTTAGGTTTCTTCTCATAAACATAAACTTGTCAAAAATATTTAGTTGCTACCATTGAAAGTTTGTGTCTCCCCCAAATTCATATGTTGAATCCTAAACCTCAAGGTGATGATATTAGGAGGTGAAGGGCATTTGGGAAGTGATTAAATCGTGAGGATGAAGCTTATTTTCAGACTGAATTGTTCTGATTTGATAGTTGATCCAATAAGATGATATTTATGTCCGACCAGCTGAGCCCATGGAAACAAATGAAGTGTGATGTTTAAATCCTTAAATTTCAGCATCTAACAGTATCCCAGTTTCACTGAGCGTCCTTGGGCAAACTCCCCAGTGACTGGCAAATAAAAGCACTGACCATTTTGCAGCTCCTATAAATCAGGAAGGAGCCCCACAAGTAGAGGAATGTCCAGTGTATTTGCTGCTGTATTTTTGTAAGCCTTTTTTTTTTTAAAGCCTCTAATAAAAGATTCTTATTGAATATTTTCTAAGGGCTTTCAGAGATTGAAGGATAATTGTCATATAAGCAAATTAATTATACACAAAATCAGACTGCCTTCAAAAATCTTAGGAAAATAAGAATCACAGACCTTATATGCATTTGGCACATTTTTGTTTTTTCTTTTGGGGATATTAAAATGATGTGTTTGACAGAATGACAACAGTAAAAACATGTTTTTAAGTGATTTGGTTTAGAAAGGATTTTTCCTTTATGTGCTACTTCTGTAGATAAAATAGTTATAGAAATTGCCATGACAGAAAATCATGAGTTCCTGTTTGGCTTCCTTCCTGGCTCAGATGGTAAAGAATCTGCCTGCAACGTGAGGAGAACTGGATTTCATCCCTGGGTCAGGAAGATCCCCTGGAGAAGGGAATAGCTCCAGTATTCTTGCCTGGAGAATACTATGGACAGAGGAGCATGGCAGGCTACAGTCCATAGGCTTGCAAAGAGCTCGACACGACAGCATTTTCACTATATATCACTATATAAGTGGTATCAAGAATATCAATCATGATGTGACAATAATAATTTTTGATAACATTCTAGTATTTATTCTTGCTTAAATACCATTTCTGATAATGTAATAGCAATAGGACTTGTTGGACTTTAGTTTTTATAATATGAGAAGTTTCACTTAAATGAGTCTTCTTTTTTAAAATTTTAACTTCCATACTGGTATAAGATGAGGTATATAATATGAGAAATGGGAAGAAAGTGAAAAAATTATATTTCTCATTTTTATCCACATGTGGAAGCTTCTTGATTCACTTGCTTGGCATGCTGGACCTCCCAAGTACTCTTTGTAGTAAAACTAAAATCTTGATTATGTTCAATTACTTGTTATGGTAATTACCCTTATAATTGGATCACAGTTTCTAAATGGCCTACATAAACCAAATCAAACATATAAATGCATTTAGTTTATGTATGTCTTCTGTTATCTTCCTAATCACTGAACAGTTAATTTGTCTCACTGGTATAAAATAAATATTTTAGATCAAATCAGACTGTATATATTATTGCTATAAAACAAAGAATACTAACATTTCAGAATAAGAATCAAAATTCACAGAGTATGTATTTATTTCAATTGCAAACATTAGTGCTTAAAACTGAGTATGAACTACCTAAAAAGAAAAGCAAATAACTGTATATCAATGCCATCATGTATTATGTTTCAGTAAATCTGTCTTTTCAGGAAAGAGCATTTAAATTTTAAAATTAACATTTTTTTTTTCAAAATGTTACTATAATAGCCTATTTTCTTACTTAAAACCAGAAATTCTATAATATCTAAATGCTTTGTGTTCTTAGTCACTCTGTCGTGTCTGACTCTTTATGACCCCATGGACTGCAGCCTGCCAGACTCCTCTGTCCATAGAATGCTCCAGGCAATAATACTGGAGTGGGTTGCCATGCCCTCCTCCAGGGGATCTTCCCAGCCCAGGGATCAAACCCAGGTCTCCTACATTGCAGGCAGATTTTTTACCATCTGAGCCCCCAGGGAAGCCCATAGCATCTAAATCATGCCATATAAAAGTCAGAAAAAGAAGTGAAATTTAGGAAAGAGTAACTTATGACTTGAAATATGGTAATTACATAACAATAACAATAAGTTAGATAAAGAAATAGTTAAGACTCCTTGAGAAAATCTTATTTACAAGCTAACTCTGGTTACCAATGCAAACTATTTTAGTTTGCAGAAGTCAGAGAGAAAGTAGTTTCACTATAAATAAATTCTATGATCCTTTTAAGAGATCAATTGATGTGCACATCAGAAAAAACAAATTCTAGACTAAGGTAGTTAAAATTTAACAAAACAGTGTTTATATTCTGTGGTAAGTCACCAAACGTATTTCTTCTTCTAGACTGTTAAGCCAAAAGATGAATCATCCTACCATCTTTATGCCTTATTGCCTTTTCTACTGGTGCAGACATTTGTATTGTCTTTCTTAAGAATTTTAAGAGCATTGTTACGAGAATGAAAGGTCTTTATCTCGTCTATTAAAATCTCTTCAAGGACTCCATATACTTGACATTTTCTCAGCCAATCTTGTTTTCCAGAGCATCAAACATCAAATTACTTATCAGCAAATTTCAATGTATGCTCTCCAAATCCTAATAAACAAAGCACTTTAACATTGACTCATTTGAAAACCATTTATTACGTGAGTTGTATTTATTACAGAAGCTTATGCGAAAAACAAACTTAAATCACGCTTCCTGCCTCAGAATGAACTTAAAACCAAGGAAGTACATCAAGCGTATGGATAGTACTAACAGAAACTTTATTCAATTAGTAACTGTTTGTCACTTGTTAGGTAAAGGTAAAGGTGCGTATTCAGTCGTGTCTGACTCTTTGCGACCCCATGGACTGTAACCCCCTGGACTCCTCTGTCCGTGGAATTTTCCAAGCAAGAATACTGGAGTGGGTTGGCATTTCCTACTCCAGGGGATCTTCCTGACCCAGGGAGTGAATCCGCGTCTCTTGAGTCTCCTGTATTGGCAGGCAATATCCTTACTGCTGAGCCACCAGGAAAGCCCTATTATGGGTACGTAAATAAAGCATGGCATAGAGGAGACCAAATTTTATTGCTATACTCACACATCTTACATTCTACTGTGTTCTATTGGAATATGGAGAATGTTACTCTTATGGAGAAGAAGTAGGGTCATAAAATCCCCACTTTGGGAACCTTTCTGTTTTATATGAAGCAAGCTGGCTCACCTGGCTGAGGCTGCAACCTCCAAACACAGTGGTTTCAGATTTCTAAGGGATTTCCTCAGGGATCCCTTCTAAGGGGTCTTTCCCTGTACTTTACTCCCCTGCTCTACCTCTGATCCCTCCTAAGTAGATGGAACTTGTTGGATTTTGCTGGAACGTCCTTTATTTCCTCCTCAGAAAAATGTACAACTTTCTCAAGAAGAATTGCTTGGAGGCTGCCCATGGTTCCTTCCCTCATGCTAATTCCACATCCAGTAACAATTTCTCAGATATTGTGATGTGCGCATCACTGGCAATATTCCCTCGGTTGCCATCTGTGGGTGTATAGAACCCTGCTAAACTGTTACCGCTCTTTGGTACAAAGTAATATTACTGGTAATTTGGGAATTTCAGTCTGCCTCATAATTCTGCTGCTCATCACAGCTTACTTTCAATTACTTCCAATCTTATGGAATGGAAATCCCAAAGAAAGGCACATGAACCATCTGACTAAGGCAGCACGACATACTGTCACTTCCAGGGCTGTGGCATGGAAAAATCTGACCACGTCAGAAAGGGAGAGAGAGCGACTATATACAGAACTCAGCGATCTAACAGATGTTCCCAGGAACACATACAAAAGAGGGAGTGGTCTCCCATCAGGTACACATGTGAGGCAGCTTTCCGTTTCAGGACCACAAGGGAAGGGTCTCTGATTAAAGGAAGGAATGGCTGAGGAGGGAACAAAAGCTTTGGCAGTTTTTCAAAAGGGTGGTTTGGCTCCCCACACAATCCCATTTTTCAACCCGTTAAAAATAAGCACATTAAGGAGACTTCCCACAGGTGCTCTATGCTGGATGCTGCTCACCAGGCAGACTTGCTAAGCAGCGCTCTGATGGAGGCTACAGATGCAGCACCCCAAGCTCAAGTGCTATCTACTCTGAGATTTCTAACTTCAATAAGATGGAATTGTGCCTGTGGTGCAGGAGACCTGGATTCAATCCCTTGGTTGGGAAGATCCCCTGGAGAAGGAAATGGCAAACCACTCCAGTATCCTTGCCTGGAAAATGCCATGGACAGAGGAGCCTGGTGGGCTGTACTCCATGGGATCGCAAAGAGTTGGGCACGACTGAGCAGCTAATACTTTCAGACTTTCAGTCTGACTCTTTGTGACCTCATGAACTGCAGCATGCCAGACTTCCACTATCTGCAGGAGTTTTCCCTAACATCCATTGAATCATCTCATCCTCTGTCGCCCCCTTCTCCTCCTGCTCTCAATCATTCTCAGCATCAGAGTCTTTACTGGTGAGTTGGCTCTTCACATCAGGTGGCCAAAGTATTGAAGCTTCAGCCTTAGCATCAGTCCTTCCAATGAATATTCAGGGTTGATTTCCTTTAGGATGGACTGGTTTGATCTCCTTGCAGTCCAAGGGATGCTCAAGAGTCTTCTCCAGAACCACAGTTCAAAAGCATCAATTCTTCGATGCTCAGCCTTCTTTATGATACAACTCTCAGATCTGTACATGACTACTGGAAAAACCATACATACTTGGGAGTAAATTGAATGTTCAGCTAAAAGTCGCTAGTGGAGAAAGAAAAATACCAACATTCTCTGGTAGAGTCTTACCTATTTTTGGCATTCCAGGCATATTCTAATACTACTACCCAATGAGGATGAATGGGAGGTCCATCCCCTACCAGAGCTATTAATATAAAGAGGAGGCACTTATGGGGGACTGTGTCCTACCTGACAGTATTAGTATCATCTGAGAACTTGATAGAAAGACAATTCCTGGACCATCCTCCAGACCGGACTCAGGAACTCTGTGGATAAAACTCAGCAATCTATGTTTTAAGAAGTCCTCGAGGTCATCAGTCCTCAAACTTTTTGGCACCAGGGACCAGTTTTGTGGAAGACAATTTTTCCATGGATAGGGGTTGAGGGATAGGAGATGGTTTCAGGATATTTCAAATGCATTACATTTATTGTGCACTTTATTTCTAATCTAAGACTGCCACTGATCTGACAGGAGATACCTGTCAGCTCGGAGGAGGTCTGTGACCTGGAGGCTGGGGACTCCTGCAGTCCAGGAGGGTCTAGTGCACCCTAGAAACTGAGAACATTGCTCTACGCTGTCTGTCCAATAAGGACCTCAACTGCCTATTTCTATGTGGATAGATTTTTAAAAGGGTGCTCTCTAGGGTTGATGGCAGGCTGAAAGCATACCTGCACTTCACCAGACCATTTTAGAGACACGGAATCCAGTTTAAAATGCGAACGAATGGTCGTGTTGAAGGAAGCTTGAGGATTCCAATGCCCAGAGCTGCTTTTAGCTCAGACATTCTGTGTTTGGCTGTTTTCTCTAGAGTTTCCTTAGCCCCAGGGCAGTCTGGCAATTTATTAATGTAATCCTTTTTCAGGACTGCCTTGAATTTCAGGAAGGTTGGAATGTCCCCTGGGTCATCTGTGGTGTGAGTAACAACCTGGCCAAGGTGTGTGTCAGTGGTCCACATTCTGGTCAATCTGCCTGGAAAATCCAGTTTAGTTAGTCCCAAGAGGTGGTAAGGATCAGTCCTGCTCCATGCGTCATCTTCTCTACCTAATTTTGTGCTGACATTTTTATATCTGAGTTGAGGTAAAGCAGAAGAGACTGAAAAAAAAAACAAACAAACAAATCTGTTCTCCATGTGTGCCCTCCTTAGATTTGGTTTTAAAATTCTTAAACTTCTGCCAGGAGTGTAATTAGCAGTGTAGATAAGAGGCCACCAACAGCAGCGTCATGTCTGCAATCAGGCATGTGTGAGAGAACTATAAATTTGATTAGAGAGTTACCGATAGTTTGCAGGCTCATATCTCACTTACAGGAGATAGGAAGTTAAAAGGAAAATGTGAGAGGAAAGAGCATGTCACTATCCATCATTTTATTTTAGAGGTTTATGTTCAGAGATTCTTGTGAACAAGGGAGAGAATTTAAAAAGCAGAATATAAAGTAAGCCCTCTGGTGAAGAGGAGTGTTATTCTATTCCATTCCAGGGTCAGGAGAAAGGTGCTTTGTCTTGATTAATTGTTACCTCAGGTGACATAAACAGCAAGAGACGAAATAGAGTGCCTACAGATGAATGCTAGAAGGAAGATTTTTAAGAGAGTATACTAAAATAAGGAGAATGAAAAAAATCTGGCTTAAAACTCAGCATTTGAAAAACTAAGATCGTGACTTCAAATAAAGGAGGATAGTGAAAAAGCTGGCTTAAAACTCAACATTCAAAAAATGAAGATCATGGCATCTGGTCCCATTACTTCGTGACAAATAGATGGGGAAAAAATAAAATAGTGAGAGACTTTATTTTCTTGGGCTCCAAAATCACTGTTGACGGTGACTGCAGCCACGAAATTAAATGATGCTTGCTTCTAGGAAGAAAAGCTATGACCAACCTAGATAGCATATTAAAAAGCAGAGACATCACTTTGCTGACAAAGGTCCATATAATCAAAGCTATGGTTTTTCCAGTAGTCATGTATGGATGTGAGAGTTGAACCATAAAGAAGCTGAGACTGTGGTGCTGGAGAAGACTCTTGAGAGTCCCTTGGATAGCAAGGAGATCAAACCAGTCCTCAAGGACATCAAACCAGTCCTCAAGGAATCCTCAAGGAAATCAACCCTGAATATTCATCGGAAGGACTGATGCTGAAGCTGAAGCTCCAATACTTTGGTCACCTGATGAGAAGAGCTGACTTATTGGAAAAGACTCTGATACTGGGAAAGATTGAGGGCAGGAGGAGAAAGGGACAACAGAGGATGAGATGGTTGGATGGCATCATCGAATCAGTAGACATGAGTTTGAGCAACCTCTGGGAGACAGTGAAGGACAGGAAGTCCTGGCATCCTGCAGTTCATGGGGTTGCTAAGAGTTGGACATGACTTAGTAACTGAACAACAATGAACAGCAACTAAAATAAGGAGTGAAATCTAGGTACTGTTAGAAACTTCCTGTTGGCAAAGGAGTTCCTGGAGTAGACATGTTTAGCAGAAGTTCTGGAAGGTAGAGCTGTGTCTGGCACACAGATAGTGCAGCTAAGGGGGCCTGAGAAATGGTGTCATAGGGTCAACTGGAATGGCCAGGGGTAAGGGAGACCCAGAGATGGAGTCAGTGGGTTTGGAAAGCAGAATGAGAGGAAGAACATCCAGGGAACTCCCTGAGGAACTGAGACTTAGTTGGGACTTGGGTGGAGGGCAGCAAAGTTCCACAGACAGCAGTGCCGTTCTTCTAGAGTAGGGAAGGCACTCTTACAAGTCTTTAGTGACTTGAGATAGATGCTATGTAAATCAGATAGTTACTCAGGGGAGTAGGAGGGGCACACAAATGTAAATTAGTATGCTAAGCCCTGATAGTGTGGAGGATATCAGACCTGATCTTTGAAGCCTCAGGAAGCTTGACAAGTAACTGGAGAGATCCTGAAAATACACCCAAGTCTCACAGCAGGTTGCAGTCTCATTACTCAGTGAAGGGCTTTGCCTCTGAAGATCCTGATAAATTTTTGATGTTGATGACAATTTTCCTTTTTTAAGACTTTGAAATTGAGTAAGTGACAATAAATTGTTATTGAGTGAGTGAAAGTTGCTCAGTCGTGTCCAACTTTTTGTGACCCCATTGACTATACACTCCATGGAATTCTCCAGGCCAGAATACTGGAGTGGGTAGCCTTTCCCTTCTCCGGGGGATCTTCCCAACCCAGGGATCAAACCCAGGTTTCCCACATTGCAGGCTGATTCTTTACCAGCTGAGCCAGAAGGGAAGCCCACCCCTAAATTGTTAGAATTTCCTTCAAAAAATAATTCTGGAGAAACATACTGGAATCCTGAAATGGAAAATGAAGATTTAGAAAGAGATTTAGAAATAACTGTATGACCAAGGTTATGAAAGGCACTTTGAGAATTAAAGGAAGATTTTGGAGGACGAGGATAAGGTAATCTTATACCCCTTTGTAGAAAATGGTTCAAAATTTCTTGAAACCTAAACTGTTTTTGGTGGTTCCCTGGATCCAATTGGCATTTATAGTATACTGTTGTTTTCCAGTGAAACAGAATATCATGTCCTTCAAAATAGCTGAATTAAGTCGTTGTTTTTGTTCAGTTGCTAAATTGTGTCTGAAGTTCTTTGTAGAGGTTTTGGAGCCCAGGGAGGGCAAGCCTGGTACACAACTCAGTCTTCTCAGCATCTCCCCTCTATCCAGCTGCCTCTCTGCACCTCCACCAGCACATCTAAAATGAAAGCTCTGTGAGGATGGAAATTCGGTTCACTGTGTCCACAACTCCTGTCCCCCAGGCCCCCAAACTGAAACAGTGCTTGGTCCACTGGGCCCAAGCCTAGACCCTCCTCCTTTTTCCATGCTTTTCATCTTCTATTTCTAGTTTATTGTAAAAGCTTCCCAAATGGCCTTCCAAAAGGCCCCAATGAATATTATTTTCTTAGTGCAGCTTTTATTATATTAGGCAATAATTTAAAACGTTCAGTTTTCTTGTTTCATTAAGTCTATATCTTTTTGTTTAATTTGCAAGATCCCATCAGAATACATTCTATAATCTAGATGTGTTTGTTGCTTTCAATACACAACTTTCACTGAAACTATTAGTTTTTTGTTATACTTGGTTTTCCCTTTCTCTCTCTCTCTCTTTTCTTTTCTCATCTTTCCCCCCTCAAGGGAGACTTCTTTTTCCAAAGTAAGTGTACTGTATTATTTCACTACTCTTTCCTTGGAACACCCTTCCTTTTTTTCTTCACCTTATCAAACTTCAGCATTTTCAAAGCCCAGTGCAATTACCACCTACTCCATTAACATTTCTTGAATTAATCCAAATTCTATTTATCATCTCCTCTGAACTAGATAAGTTAGAAATGTTTGGTATTTAATTTCATGCATGCCATACTGCATTCAATTTGGTTTAAAAAAAATTTTTTTTGATGAGTGTTTACTCTTCAGTTAGGGCTTCCTGGTGGCTCAGTGGGTAAAGCGTCTGCCTGCAATGCGGGAGACCCGGGTTTGATCCCTGGGTCTGGAAGATTCCCTGGAGAAGGAAATGGCAACCCACTCCAGTATTCTTGCCTGGAGAATCCCATGGACGGAGGAGCCTAGTAGGCTACAGTCCACGGGGTGGCAAAGAGTCGGACACGACTGAGCGACTTCACTTTCTTTCTTTCTTTACTCTTTAGCTAGATACTGCTTTCTTCCAGAAAGTATTAAGGGAAGATTGAAATATAGAATACATAGCATGATAGCATGAAAACAGAAAGATGACAATGTCTTCTATGCCAAATGTGAAAAATTAAGAATACACTTATTTGAGTCTTGTCACATCACATGGTTCAACTGAACCGATGGTACCAGAGGCTTTTAAAAAAGAAAAATGTTGAGTGTTTTGGACTTTTTTTTAAAAAGTATAAAAAAGAAGTAGCACTCATCACTATCCTCCCACTGCTTACACTATTCAAACCTTGCTCCCAAAATGCATATGGCTGCTGATGGTGTGTTTTAACCAACCTTTTGGACTAAGACTGGACAGCTACTTGGCCCTGGTTTTTGTTTCCTTTGTTTCTTCTTACAAAGCAAGACATTGGAATCAGCTGGATCTCAAAACATTACCAAGCAAGCAAAATTTGAATCACTGCTACAGCCACCAAGTCTCCTGAATGAGCTTCCATATGTTTCCTCTTGACTGGTCCATCTTCCTTAAGTCTATTTGGTAAGATATAGGGACTTTTCAGCAACATTTACTTATCAAATGTCTATTGATCACATACATGTGCCTGGTACTATGATAGGCTGTGATATGCACTACAGTAGTCTCTGAGGATGCTATCTTTCATTGGCTTATTCACCATTAAGACTGAGTCAATGGAAGGTGACTGTTGACTCATAAACTTGGAGATTTTTCCTAGCCAAGTCATACTGGTCAGTTCAATTAAAATGAAATCTGATTCATTTGTTTGAAATCCAAACACATTTGCCATCTTTATCACCTCTGCTTGTACCTCACTTAAAATGCCCCAACTTTTATTAGCAACTTTTTTGGCATATGCTTCTTCTAACTGTGGCAGCCAGCTTTGTGCACGTGCAAACTTTAGCATCTCAGTTACACTGATATCTTTTACATCTCATTTCCTGCCCTGGGATGACCAATGAGAATCATTCTAAGCTAATGTATGCACAACTGAAAAGATCAGGGAGCTCAATGATCAGGGACCATCCTTGACCAGGAGCCTATGGATAAATGCTCTATGCTTCCATTCTTCAAGTGGACGTGTTTCTCAAGGATCCTTAGAATTCTTGTGGGATTGATCAGCAACCACCAGTAAAGGGTATGACTCAATAACACACCTTTCTCTTCTTTTATGTGTTACTCTGTGTTCCTCACTCCTGTCCCCACCCCAGACCATAAATTGGATTGCACATAAGCCTCTGGTTTACATTCTGTATTAGGGTGAACCAGGTTAAGAAATGCAGGATAATTTTTACCTCTTTTTAAGAGAATGTAATTATAAATATACTCAGGTATTCTGTAGAAAATTCCTTATGTGTAGATTGGGTCCCCCTTTCCTTTCCTTTTCTCCAAGGTAAGCTCGTCACTAAAAAATACCTTAAGAAATCTCTCTCAGAGTTTGCAATGTATCAAGCTCAATCTGAACTAGGCTTTAGAGACATAAAAATATGAAAAAGAAAACTCATCTTTAAGACACTTGGTGTGTGTTGATAGACATCAAAGCAAACAAAACATAGTAAAGTAAGAACTATGGTAAAGATTTGAATAGGTACTAAGACTTCTGGAATAAAAACTTCTGAAAAAAGGAGAATCTGTAATTAAAACTTAGGATTAAGCCAAACAGTAAATGAGGGGAATGTAAATTCTGCCAGAGATAATTATAAGCCAGAGAGGCTTAATAAAATATCTGCACAAAAGTAAAAGCAGTTTGGGGTTTATGGAGTATAAAATCCACGGTGAAATATCCAAGAAGGTGAAGTTGCAGACACAGGTAGGGGTTGTGCAATAGAGAAATTTGAATGATTTGGTAAGGAAACCATTACTCATTTTGCACAAGAGACTCCAGTAAAAGTGGTAGTTCTTAAAGTTTTTTGAGTCAAAAATTATTTTTGAGCATCTGGTTGAGGTTACTGTCTCCCTGTCCAAAAAAGGGCACATCCACCAAAAACTTTTTATTCCATTTATTGTGAATTACAGTGATTCCCCTGAAACCTGTTTATGGGTCCCTTAAGAAAACTCTTGTTAAAATCTCTTGCACTGAAATATTTAAAGCATGAGGCGAATAAAGCATGAGGATTTGTTTGGAATTTTCTGGTAGCCATATGGAAAATGAATTTTTGAAGGACAGTTTCTGTGTATAAATATCATCAAGGAAACTATGTAATAATCCAAGCAAGTCAAGATGAGCAGCATGATTGTAGTAGTAGAATTAAGAAGTGCTGGATTCAGGAAGTTCCTTTAGGAAATGCAATTAATAAGAATGAAATTGATTAGCCATGTGTCATACAAGGCAGGGTATGATGCAGAAGAGTTTGCTTTGGACAATTTGCTTTGAGATGTTTCTGGTTAGTTCAATTAAAATGTCCGATTAGTATTTGGTTACACCAATCTCAGGCTGAAAACTCAAAGATTTGAAAAACCACCCTACATGTAGTTAAACCATGAGAGTGGGTGAACTGATTCAGGGAGATGGTACAGACTGGGAAAAGAGTGTTCACACAAAGTAGAACTGAAAGTTAAATAAAAACAAGATCGAAAAGTTTTCCTTTGTGTGTGACAAGTAGAAGATCAGGCAGTGTTAGTGTATAGCCAATCGTCTCAGAGTGGTAGCAGGACAAACCAAATTAAAATAGATGGAGGGGTGAATTAAAACTGTGGAAGTAGAGGCATTGGTGGAAAGTTAATATCTAAAATATATGAAGAGCTTGTGCAACTCAAAATTTAAAAACTTAAAAAACTGGATTTAAAAATAGGCAGAGAACCTGAATAGACCTTTTTTTTCTTTCAAAGAAAACATGTAGATGGCCAACAGGCACATGAAAAGATGCTCAATATCACTAATTATCAAGGAAATGGAAATCAAAACCACAATGAGTTGCTACCTCACGGTTGTCAGAACAACTATTATCAAAAACACAAAAAGTAACAGGTGCTGGAAAGGATATGGAGAAAAGGGAATCCTCATGCCCTGTTGGTGTGACTGCTATACAGAACAGCACAGAGGTTCCTCAAAAAATTAAAAATAGAACTACAATGTGATCCAACAATTCCACTTCTGAGTATTTCTCTGGAAACACAACAAAAACACTAAGGAAGATATTTGCACCCATGTATTCATTGCAGCATTATTTGCAATTTACAATAGCCAAGATATGGGAACAACTCACATGTTCATATGTAGAATCTAGAAAACAAAACAGGAACAAATAAAACAGAAACAGACTCATAGATGCAGAGATCAAACTGTTGGTATGATGTAGAAGGGAGGGAGGTTGAGGGACAGCCAAAATAGGTGGAAGAGATTAAGAGATACCAACATCCAGTTATAAAAGAAGTAAGTCATGGGGATGCAAAGTAGAGCATGAGGAATATGGTCAATAATATTGTAATAACTTTGCTTGGCGACAGATGGTAACTATACTTCTCTTAGTGACCATTTCAGAATGTATATGTGTGTGTATATATATATATTTCTATAAAGAAAGCTGAGCACCGAAGAATAGATGCCTTTGAACTGTGGTGTTGGAGAAGACTCTTTGGAGTCCCTTGGACTGCAAGGAGATCCAACCAGTCCATCCTAAAGGAAATCAGTCCTGACTGTTCATTGGAAGGACTGATGCTGAAGCTGAAACTCCAATACTTTGGCCACCTGATGCCAAGAGCTGACTCATTTGAGAAGACCCTGATGCTGGGAAAGATTGAAGGCGAGAGGAGAAGGAGACGACAGAGGATGAGATGGTTGCATGGCATCACCAATTCAATGGACATGAGTTTGAGTAAACTCCAGGAGTTGGTGATGGATAGGGAGGCCTGGCGTGCTGCAGTCCATGGGGTCACAAAGAGTGAAACACGACTGAGCGACTGAACTGACTGACTGACTGATATATATATATATATATATATTATCACTATGATGTATACTCGTAACTAATAGGATGTCTTATGTTATACTTTGATTTTTTAAAAAGGCATTGATGAAAGCATTTTTAGGGAGTTTGGCTCAAAGAATAACGAGCTAGAAAAAGCAATAGGTAGATGTTTTAGATAATTATGGGAGGGATGTTATTTTGTTTGTTTTTTTAAGGCTGAAAGAGAAGTGAGCTTATTTCTATACTGTGGGAAATGAGGCATAGAGATGAACAGAATGAGTGGTGGTGAGTAAAATAAATGAAGATCCAAGAGGCAGATGAGGTGATGGGACCCAAATCACCAGCCTGATGGATGGCCTAAGCCTAGGACAGGGGAGAGGGTCTCTCACCCTCTGTGAATTGGGAAGGTGGTGAATACAGGTCAGGGTAAAGATACTTCTGTAGGTGCTGCGTAAGTGGGAGTAGAAGGTCTTTATTTTTGATTGCATAATTTTTTGGATGGACACAAAAGAGAGGTGATATTTTTGAAGACTTTGAAAGGAATGGAAGAAAATCTACCCAGAAGCTGAAGTTTAAAGTTGGGAGCTATTGATTTGTTTGCGCTCATCAGTCCTAGAGTGTCACAATAATTACCAGTAGTTTTCAGCTGCCATATGAATGAAAATGACAGGTTAATACAGGATTAGGGTCTGGTTGGCAGTAATGACTAAAAGATGTGGGTGCATGGGGATTGAGGGAACAACAGGTCCCATCTGAGTAGGGCAGGAAGGGAATCAGGAGAGGAACAAAACCTGGGAGAGAACTTGAGAGAAGATGTAGATATGTATTTGATTGAAGAGAAAGTTGAGGAACTTCCCTGGTGGCCCAGTGGTTAAGAATCTGTCTTTCAATATGAGGAGCGGAGGTTCGATCCCTGGTCAGGAAACTAAGGTCCCATATGCTGTGGAGCAACTAAGCTTGTGAGCAGCAATTAGAGAAAGCCCACCTCCTGCAGCGAAGACCCAGTGCAGCCAAAACTAAATAAATAAGAAAGTTGAGTTTGTGAAAGAGCCTAAAGGAAGGGAGTTTGTTATCAGAGAACAAAACACTGGATTTTAAGATTTCTGACAGAGCAATTTAATTATCTGTCCTTGGCTTGGAGAAGATGAGATGGAAGGAAAGACTCCAGATTTGAGATTGAGGGACTTTGAAATTAGTCAGTACATATACGTGAACACAAATTTCATTCAAGATAATAGTGACACTTAAGTTAAAGAAGAAAATTTTGAGCCTGATCAAAGTCTTCCCAGGCAGAGAGAAAACAGGTTAATCTTTATACTCCTCTGTTAGCTGAGGTTGAGCGGCTACACAGCCTCCTTTGAAGAGGAGGTAGTATAATATTGTTAGAGGAAAAAGGGATGTCCTATTCTTAGATGAGGAAAGGGCTTTCCTTATGACAGGAGAAGCAAGAAACATTTTATTTAGAGGCTGAGAATATAGAAGAGTGCTTAATATGGAAGGAGAGTTTCAGAAAGCAAAGAGAAAATGTTTGAGGGTATGAGTAAAACTCTTGTAATGTAAAAAAAAAAGTGATTTAACTTTTATTGCAACTGTATTTCCCGGACTTGCCCACACAACCCTTGTTTGCATAGCACCTATTAAGCTCTTACAGAAGTAGTGCTGTGTGGATTTCATCTTGGGAAACATTGGCAGACCACTCAAGGATAGCAGAGCTCAGAGGCATTCCTCAATGGGGTTGATGCCAAGTCACGGCGAATTCAACTCTAAAGGTGTCTGGAGGGCACTGTTTGGACAACGATGAGGCAGCTTCAAGGCCACCCAATCTGTTGGTTGTTATCCTGGCCATTTTTCTTTTCAACTCAGCAAAATTGAGAACTCCATGAAATCAAGGACAGTTCCTATTTCTTTACATTGCCACAACATTTGGGTTATTGAGCATATTGATAAATACTAAACAAGAATTTGTTTTTATTTAAGATTGCCATGAATACAAGAAATTGCAACTAAGGTTTGATTTCTTGTTTCATTCTACCTTTATTGGAGATTTATTTTCCGTTTAGGTATTTTAAAAAATTTTGGCTGCTCCATGCAGCATGTACCATCTTAGTTCCCCAACCAGGAATCGAACCCATGTCCTCTGTGTTGGAAGTGTGCCGTCATAACCACTGGACTGAGAGGGGAGTCCTCATTTAGGTTTTTAACCTAATGTTAAATACCCAAATGTGTTGGAACTGATTGTCAGTTTTTAATAGTAATCTTTACTTAAACGCTTCAATGTCTTGTATACCTACATACATTCTCTCTTTGATAATTTTGATGAAAAAAGAATATTTGATGTTGCTGATGAGTGAAATACTTACCCCAATTATTAGAAGTAAACAAAATAAAAAGAAGGAGCTGGGCAGATTTGAGAAGTATGTGGCTAAATCAGTCACTTAAAAATGATGCTTTTTTTAGAGTAAAAATTAAAACTTAATTAGAAGTGTAAGATTTTTGACTGAAAAGTTTTATATGACTATCAGAAAATTACTCTTGAGAATTATTTAATTAGCTTATATAATATAGAACTTTCTGTATAGAAGATAATACATAAGTCTAAATGTATCATGGGGCTTCTCAGGTGGCTCAGTGGTAAAGAATTCACATGTCAATGCAGGAGACGTGGGTTCAGTCCCCATCCCTGGGTTGGGAAGATGCCCTGGAGGAGGGAATGGCAACCCAGTCCAGTATTCTTGCCTGGAGAATTCCATGGACAGAGGAGCCTCAAGGGCCATAGTCCATGGGATCACAAAAGAGTCAGACATGACTGAGCAACTAACCACCACCACCAACAATAAAAGTATAATATATACAGAAATGTATAAGATTTATTATCATAGGAATAAAAATATAATGTACAATATTTATACTTATACAAAAGGTAAAGAGAGTCATACATATACATTATTGGATTCCACTGTGGTATATACAAATAAAGATATAAAAGAATTGAAGATTTTAACTATGAAAAATTCTGGTACAGCTATGAATTGTATTTGAGTTTGCATTTTTTTAAATATTAATAGTATATGTCACGTTTTCATTAATACTCTCCCATGAGGGCACTCACCATCAGGAAATGCAAGAAAAAAATAAGGACACTGGCAGAAACCTCCAACCTCTGGATTATTTGATATACTATCCTCCAACGTTAGCAGAGCTCATTCTGCTTGCTTAGGTCAGAGTTCCCACGTTTATTGATGAGCTCTACCTCTTTTGATAGAGTGCTTTCACAGTATAATCTAAGCCCAGACCAACCTCACTACAGAGGTGAGGATATAGAAGCTCAGAAATCTATTGTCATGAAAGTCCCCATGCAATCTTCCTCTCCTGAAGAAGACCCAGTGTCTTTGAGAACCCTGGACCATCCACATATTGAATCTTCATGCCCCCTGATGAAACAGATTTTTACCTGCAGGCCTTTAAGCTCAGGTTTGGTTGATTTGGAAAACTGTATTTGATGAACCTCTGTGTAACCATGGAAACCTTCTCAGGCCCCAGAACCCAGAAGTCAGGCAAGCACGGTATTTTGGATGCTTGCTTTTCTTCCACTCATTTCCCCATTGCAGTGTCCATGAAAACATTTACTTATAAACCTTTCTCAGTCAGGCTAAGAAGAAAAGCAGATTCTACCTAGACTAATCTTCCCATGGATACAGGAGAAAAGATGAAAGCCTTTTCCTTAAAGGTTAGAAAAGCAAAAACACTATATGACAAAGATTTCAGTAAAGCTTTATTTCTGCTTGGAAGAAACATGCCTGGTTTTAGAATTTAGGAGTTCATAACCACGTTCCCAATAATACATAGTTCACATTTCAAAAGTCAACATTACTGGAGGTTTCAATAACCGTTTTTAATCATTTAGGCTTCAAGGAGACAACCTGGCAGAAAGGACAGAAGAGACTTCGCAAATACTTCAATCTCCAGATGAAATAGTCCCAGATTCTTTGGGTGAGTTTGAAATCCAATAAGATATATTGTGATTTTAGTGTCACTTAACGATGTCTTTAAAAAGAAAACTAAACCAGCATCTTTGCCTACACCAAATCACCATAGCTGTCTGTCATCCGCTTACCACTTCTGCAGGTTTTGTGTGTCAGGAAGCTAAGGGCAAAGGAAAAAAAGAAGTGTGAGAAGCAGCCTCTTAATTCCTGTGCCTGTTTAAAGTACAGGGTGACTACATTTTCTACTCTCAGAGTTTGTCGCTAATTCCAACTTGATTTTGGAACTTACGTCACCTACTCCCATTTTCATTTTGTGGATCCTTTCAGTCTGCTGGGCAGAAATGTCAATATCAGACTTGATTTACTTTTACCTCTCTCAGCCCTATATTAAATTGAACTCAAATCATGTCATTGTGACCAAGCCAGTCTCATCATTTCCCCCAAGACTGCCTAGTCTATGCCTTTGTCCTTCTCCATCTAGTGTAAGAGCTCTGTAAATAGATTTTCCTTGTACAAGCTCGCCCCATTTGGTTCATTATATTTCTAAAAATAAAAAGGGGAAGAAATTGCTATTTCTTCCCCATTTTCTATAGAATAAAATTCGAACTCCTTGGCTTAGCATATTAAGTTCATGCCAGGGCACTTTAAGATGTTTGCTGAATAAATAAATAAGTACATGTAATGCCACTACAGTGGCATGTAAGGTATATCACTGCTTCATCATTCATTGTTCTAGCAGGAAGCAGTCTATACATCCAATTGTAATCATTAGAAGAGAAACTATGGGAAAACATTTTCCTTACACCTGGCTAGAGAAGGACATCTTAAACAAGATGCAAAAATTCCTAAACATTAAAAAAGCTCAATTATAGAGTGTTTAGAATTCTTATTCATCAAAAAATGGCATAAAAAAGAGGTTGATAAACTATAAAATAGGAAACTATATTTGTCACTGATCAAAGATTAATATTCAGAATATATAAAGTGTATCTATAATTTAATAAACAAAGGATCAGCAAACCAATAGAAAAATAAGCAATAGCTATTTCACAGAAGAGGAAACACAAATGGCCAATGAGCATATGAAAAATGTTTTACTCTAGTGACCAAAGAAAAGTAAGGCTCTTGAGAGATGCTGTTTTATGACTTTTTATGTGACACTGAGAAATCTGACAAAATCAAGTTGCTGGTGAAGACAGAGACAAAAAGAAAATCATACAACAGCTGGGGCATAAACAATTTTGGAAATAGTTTTCCATTATCCTAAAATCTGAGTGAAGCCCAGAAACTTCACTTCTGGGTAAATATATTAGAAAGCAAGTCTCATGTACCATGAAATGTAAGCAAATTTGTTAGTATGATGGTGGACAGGAAAATGGATAAATTGTGGAATTGTTATACTGTGGGAAACTAAATGCATGTCAGCTACACTCATAGGATGGATGATATAAGTGGTATGCTGGTAAATGTTAACAACTGTCTGAAAAGGAAAAGCCCTGGTTTGTAGAGATTACTGGTTTCCATGATATAAATATAATATAAATGCTGACTTTAAGCCACCCATCTAAAGTGGCATTTGGGCCTTCCAGTCTTATGTGAGTAGGTTGCAACTCACAACTGAATGAATCTTAAAAGCATTGTATTTGTTTAAAAAAAAAAAAAAACAGGACTTGTAAAAATACATATTTCAATAAAATAAAATTTGTCTATAAAAAAGCATAATATTGATTGAACAAAAGCAGTCATAGAATGTCATTTTTCTAAAGCTCAAAACTAGTAAATCTAAGTAGTATATTCTTTAGGAAAACATACGTTAAGTGGTACAATTATATTGAAAGAAGGGAATGAGAAACTTGAAATGGTGGCTATTCTCAGGGGTAGGGGAAGAAAAGAGAAGGGACTAGGAAGCAATTCTTAGGTATATGAAGGTTATTAGAAATGTTCTAATTCTTAAGTCAGGTGGTGGATTTGGGGTGTTTATCATTGTGCTTTGTAAATTAAATATATATATTATTTTGCATGTATATTTTAAATATACTTTTTATATGTCAAATATTAAAAACATGTAAATAAATGTTAAAAAATAAGGTATCATAGGAACATAAACCAGGGCCAATGTAGTACAATACTAAAAAGAAGGTAATAGTTTCTACACACTCAACTCTTTCCTAGTGCTGATAAGATGAAACACTCTCATGACAGACATTAATACTTGACAGTGAAAGGTATGCACTGTGTCACTAGCAACTTAGGGGCCCCAAGCTGGCCATTAGTGGACACTCCATTAGTTTTTAGAGTCAACCTGGTTTCTCCTCTCTGCTCTTCTTGCAAGTGTCCATTTACTTAAGCCATTCTTCTTTGACTCATAGTAATTTCTTTCTCTTCTCATCTGCCTATTCAGATCCTGTGTGCTAAGATAATGTCAAGTCTCTCTGAAGTCCAGTTCACAAGCAAAGTTTTCTACTTTTTTCTTTTTTTAATAGTGTATATATGTCAATCCCAATCTCACAATTCATCCCATCCCCTTTTCCCCCTGATTATCCATACTTTTGTTACCTACGTCCATGTCTCTATTTCTGCTTTGTAAATAAGATCGTCTATACCAATTTTTTCAGATTCCACATATATGCATTAATATATGTTTTTCTGACATACTTCACTCTGTATGACAGTCTCTGTGTCCATCCATGTCTTAACAAATGATCCAATTTTGTTCCTTTTATAACTGAGTAATAGTCTATTGTATATATGATATATATATATATATATTTCACCACTTTATTCTTTCCTCTGTTGATGGACATTTGCGTTGCTTCCATGTTGTGATTATAGAAGACATACAGTTGACAACCAACCACATGAAAAGATGTTCAGCATCACTAATTGTTAGAGAAATGCAAATCAAAATTACAGTGAGGTATCATCTCACACTAGTCAGAATGGCCATCATCAAAAAATCTAAAATAAATTGTACAAAAAATCTACAAAAAATAAACAATAAATTCTGGAGAGGATGTGAAGAAAAGAGAATACTCTTATACTGTTGGTGGGAATGCAAATTGATACAATCACTATGGAGAACAGAATGGCTGTTCCTTAAAAAACTAAAAATAGAACTACCATGTGACCCAACAATCCCACTACTGGGCATATACCCAGAGAAAATCATAATTCAAAAAGACACATGTACTCCAATGTTCATTGCAACACTATTTACAATAGCCGGGACGTGACAACAGCAAAACTTAAATGTTTTCTTGTTCCCAGCCCCTAAATGTTCTTGAATTACTTCTTGTGTGTTTGTTCTCTCATCAATTGGATTATATGCTTCTTGAGTTTCTTGTGTTCTCCACCATGCTCAATATAAAACTAGATACAGGTATTAACTACTGGCCCATTATATATATATATACACACATGTATATATAAATATGGAGAAGGAAATGGCAACCCACTTCAGTATTCTTGCCTGGAAAATTCCATGGGCAGAGGAGCCTGGTGGGCCACAGTCCATGGGGTTGCAAAGAGCTGGACGACTGAGCAACTGAGCGTGCACACACGCACACACACTTTTGAATTCTATAAAAACTACTCCAATCCACTGATCTACAGACAATATATCCTTCAATAATCACACTTACATTATAACTGAGTATTGTTGGGACTTAAATTTTTTAGAAAATTAAACAAGGAAATTAGTAATATGTTGATTATAGTTACTTGCATTCACTGGGGAAAAAAAGGTATTCATTAAGCTTAAGCTCCTGTCTTGAACTTCTTATATCCTGCATTCTTCACATTCAGATGTTAGAGACCTAATCAACAAATTCCAAAATATGCTGTCTGGTTCAGTACATTCTTTTCCACTTAAGTTATTCAGATTGCTAGATCCAAAGTGCTAATGTGAATTTTATGTCAACTATGCATCCACATTGAACTTGGCTCAATAAACAAATATTTCTATGGGCAGGTGTAACTTTGTGCTTTAAAAAAACCTGTTGTGACACAAACAGCAAAAATATAAATAATGACAAGAAGTCATCAAATGAAGTTAAACATCATTGACAAACCCTACAGATCTCTAGGTTCTTACCGGCAGGCCCCATAGACCCCAGGCTAAGTTTCAAGAGCAAGTGGTGCCAGAGACTGTTAGATTTTGACAAAATTACTCTATCTTTCTGTTCTTCAGTTTCTTCTCTCAAATGATGAGATAAACTAACATTTGACAAATTTAGAGACCCATTTTCCTTTCCATGTGATTCAAAAAAGCTCAAAAAATTCATAGCTTGTATTTTGAAAACGATTTGTGTTAATACTTAGAAAAAATTGCTCTGGAATCAACATCATTTTCCTTTCCATGTGATTCAGAAAAGCTCAAAAAATTCATAGCTTGTATTTTGAAAATCATTTATATTAATACTTAGAAAAAATTGCTCTGGAATCGACAGAGCAACATAGTTTACTCATATGTGCCCACCAATAGTTGGTAATAAGCAGTGTACTCAGAGCACTTTAAAAATGAAGTGCACCTCTCCAAGCATTAAACACTAAGGTGTTTGTTTTTTTTTTTAATTAGAATATAGTTGGTTTTTAATGTTGTGTTAGTTTCTGCTGTACAGCAGAATGAATCAGTTATATGTATATATACATATTTTCCCTCTTTTTTGGATTTCCTTCCCCATTGGGTCACCACAGAGCATTGAGTAGAGTTCCCTGTGCTATACAGTAGGTTCTCATGAGTTACCGATTTTATACATAGTATCAATAGTGTATATGTGTTAATCCAATCTCCCAATTCATCCTGCACCACCCTTAACCTGCACAGGTGTCCATACATTTGTTCTCTACGTCTGTGTCTCTGGTTCGGCTTCACAAATAAGATCAGCTATACTGTTTTTCTAGATCCTATGTATATGTGTTAATATACAAAGTTTGTTTTTCTCTTTCTGACTTACTTCACTCTGTATGACAGTCTCTAGGTCCATCCTGTTTTCATGATACTTATTGTTCCAAGTAGCTTATTATACCACTATTCTATCACTAGATTTGGGCTATTTAGAAGGCTCCTTTCTACTTAGCAACTATAAATATGGTTGGATATGTAAATATGGTCAGATATGTAAATATGATGGATATGTAAATTTGCAAATATTCTGGCACACTTCACACGTCACCACACTGTAGATCTCACTAGCTGTGGCACCAATAACCAGGAAGAACTGAACTAAAACAAGAACAGAACAAAATGTAAAACCATTGCTAAGCCTTTAACAAATGTTAATTTTTATTTAAAAAAATCCATATTGTGCGAAGGTGTTCAAATAAACTCCAAGAGAGACAACCATAGAAGATTATCTTGCTCAACTTGTTTTTTTTTCTTTTCAAAAGTTTATACTGATCATTTTATTTATTTTTGTATACAGTGAAACCATAAAAGCAATGGTGAATAAGAATGACAGTGGCATACACCCTCTGTTGTTCCTAATTTATTTAGGTTTTACCTCTAAATAACAAGCATTTTTCCTTTACATTATCTTCTGTTAACTTGATAATCTTATCTCCCACATTTATTTCTCTGATTCATTTTGAGTCTGTCATTGTATTTGAGGTTAAATAGGGATCATATTTTATTTTTCTCTGTAGAGTGAGTCAACACCATCTCTATATTGTCTGTTCTTTCAACATAAATTTGTGGTACCGTTTTATCAAAAACTAAGCTTTTATGGCTTTGGGCCTAAAAATTCTATTCTGCCCATTGAAATGTTTGTCCATTATTAAGTTGTACCATGGTTTTTTCATTTGTTTGTTTTAGCAAATTTTCATATTCTTTTTTAGAATTAATTTATTTGTTTTAATTAGAGGCTAATTACTTTATGATATTGTAGTGGTTTTTGCCATATATTGACGTGAATCAGCCATCGGTGTACATGTGTTCCCCATCCTGAACCACCCTCCCATCTCCCTCCCCATTCCATCTCTCAGGGTCATCCCAGTGCACCAGCCCTGAGCACCCTGTCTCATCCATCAAACCTGGACTGGCGATCTATTTCACATATGACAATATACATGTTTCAATGCTATTCTTTCAAATCATCCCACCCTCGCCTTCTCCCAGAGTCCAAAAGACTGTTCTATACATCTGTGTCTCTCTTGCTGTCTCTCATATAGGGTCATCGTTACTATCTTTCTAAATTCCATATATATGCGTAATCCAAGTCTATGCCCCCACCAGTAATGCCGAAGAAGCTGAAGTTGAACGGTTCTGTGAAGACCTACAAGACCTTCTAGAACTAACACCCCCCAAAAGATGTCCTTTTCATTATAGGGGACTGGAATGCAAAACTAGGAAGTCAAGAAACACCTGGCGTAACAGGCAAATTTGGCCTTGGAGTACAGAATGAAGCAGGGCAAAAGCTAATAGAGTTTTGCCAAGAGAACGCACTGGTCAGAGCAAACACCCTCTTCCAACAACACAAGAGAAGACACTACACGTGGACATCACCAGATGGTCAACACCGAAATCAGATTGATTATATTCTTTGCAGCCAAAGATGGAGAAGCTCTATACAGTCAGCAAAAACAAGACCGAGAGCTGACTGTGGCTCAGATCCTGAACTCCTTATTGCCAAATTCAGACTTAAATTGAAGAAAGTAGGGAAAACCACTAGTCCATTCAGGTATGACCTGGATCAAATCCCTTATGAGTATACAGTGGAAGTGAGAAATAGATTTAAGGGACTAGAGCTGATAGACAGAGTGCCTGCTGAACTATGGACAGAGGTTCGTGACATTGTACAGGAGACAGGGATGAAGAAAATCCCCATGGAAAAGAAATGCAAAAAAGCAAAATGGCTGTCTCAGGAGGCCTTACAGATAGCTGGGAAGAGAAGAGAAGCGAAAAGCAAAGGAGAAAAGGAAAGATATTCCCATCTGAATACAGAGTTCCAAAGAATAGCAAGGAGAGATAAGAAAGCCTTCCTCAGCGATCAGTGCAAAGAAATAGAGGAAAACAACAGATTGGGAAAGACTAGAGATCTCTTCAAGAAAATTAGAGATACCAAGGGAACATTTCATGCAAAGATAGGCTCGATAAAGGACAGAAATGGTATGGACCTAACAGAAGCAGAAGATATTAAGAAGAGGTGGCAAGAATACACAGAAGAACTGTACAAAAAAGATCTTCACGACCCAGATAATCACAATGGTGTGATCACTCACCTAGAGCCAGACATCCTGGAATGTGAAGTGAAGTGGGCCTTAGAAAGCATCACTACGAACAAAGCTAGTGGAGGTGATGGAATTCCAGTTGAGCTATTTCAAATCCTCAAAGGTGATGCTGTGAAAGTGCTGCACTCGATATGCCAGCAAATTTGGAAAACTCAGCAGTGGCCACAGGACTGGAAAAGGTCAGTTTTCATTCCAATCCCCAAAAAAGGCAATGCCAAAGAATGCTCAAACTACCGCACAATTGCACTCATCTCACATGCTAGTAAAGTAATGCTCAAAATTCTCCAAGCCAGGCTTCAGCAATACATGAACCGTGAACTTCCAGATGTTCAAGCTGGTTTTAGAAAAGGCAGAGGAACCAGAGATCAAATTGCCAACATCCGCTGGATCATTGAAAAAGCAAGAGAGTTCCAGAAAAACATCTATTTCTGCTTTATTGACTATGCCAAAGCCTTTGACTGTGTGGATCACAATAAACTGTGGAAAATTCTGGAAGAGATGGGAATACCAGACCACCTGACTTGTCTCTTGAGAATCCTGTCTGCAGGTCAGGAAGCAACAGTTAGAACTGGACATGGAACAACAGACTGGTTCCAAATAGGAAAAGGAGTACATCAAGGCTGTATATTGTCACCCTGCTTATTTAACTTATACGCAGAGTACATCATGAGAAACGCTGGGCTGGAAGAAACACATGCTGGAATCAAGAATGCCAGGAGAAATATCAATAACCTCAGATATGCAGATGACACCACCCTTATGGCAGAAAGTGAAGAGGAACTAAAGAGCCTGTTGATGAAAGTGAAAGAGGAGAGTGAAAAAGTTGGCTTAAAGCTCAACATTCAGAAAACTAAAATCATGGCATCTGGTCCCATGACTTCATGGGAAATAGATGGGGAAACAGTGGAAACAGTGTCAGACTTTATTTTTTTGGGCTCCAAGATCACTGCTGATGGTGATTGCAGCCATGAAATTAAAAGACGCTTACTCCTTGGAAGGAAGGTTATGGCCAACCTAGATAGCATATTTAAAAGCAGAGACATTACTTTACCAACAAAAGTCTGTCTAGTCAAGGCTATGGTTTTTCCAGTGGTCATGTATGGATGTGAGAGTTGGGCGGTGAAGAAAGCTGAGCGCCACAGAATTGATGCTTTTGAACTGTGGTGTTGGAGAAGACTCTTGAGAGTCCCTTGGACTGCAAGGAGATCCAATCAATCCATCCTAAAAGAGATCAACCTTGGATGTTCATTGGAAGGACTGATGTTGAAGCTGAAACTCCAGTAATTTGGCCATCTCATGGGAAGAGTTGACTCATTGGAAAAGACCCTGATGCTGGGTAGGATTGGGGGCAGGAGGAGAAGGGGACGACAGAGGATGAGATGTTTGGATGGCATCACCGACTAGATGGACATGGGTTTGGGTAGACTCCGGGAGTTGGTGATGGACAGAGAGGCCGGGCGTGCTGCAATTCATGGGGTCGCAAAGAGTCGGACACGACTGAGCGACTGAACTGAACTGAACTGATACTGTATTGGTGTTTTTCTTTTTGACTTACTTCACTCTGTATAATAGGCTCCATTTTCATCCACTTCATTAGAACTGATTCAAATGCATTCTTTTTAATAGCTGAGTAATAGTCTATTGTGTATATTTACCACAACTTTCTTATCCATCTGTCTGCCAATGGACATCTAGGTTGCTTCCATGTCCTGGCTATTACAAGCAGTGTTGCAATGAACATTGAGGTACACATATCTCTTTCAGTTCTGATTTCCTCGGTGTGTATGCCCAACAGTGGGATTGCTGGGTCATATGACAGTTCTATTTCCAGTTTTTTAAGGAATCTCCACACTGTTCTCCATAGCGGCTGTACGAGCTTGTGTTCCTACCAACAGTGTAAGAAGGTTCGCTTTTCTCTGCACCCTCTCCAGCATTTATTGTTCATAGACTTTTGGATAGCAGCCATTCTGACTGGCGTGAGATGGTACCTCATTGTGGTTTTGATTTGCATTTCTCTGATAATGAGTGATGTTGAGCATCTTTTCATGTGTTTGTTAGCCATCTGTATGTCTTCTTTGGAGAAATGTCTGTTTAGTTCTTTGGCCCATTTTTTGATTGGGTCGTTTATTTTTCTGGAATTGTTGCTCAATTTGTTTTAACAGCTCCTAGTTAAAAGCATGGCATATACTATTATTTTATAGTATTTTCAACTATAAAAATCCTAGCAAATCCACAAGAGAGTGAGTTTTCTTCTGTAAATGTAATAATTTGCTTTACGATGTAGGGTAGGACATTTTAATATTATTGTTAATATTCTGCACAAAAAGCAGTTTCAACATATAATAAAATGGAAAAAATACCAAATGAATACGAAAATTATGGTAATATTTGATCACAGTTCAGCAGAATATAATTGAATCTTGAGGGACTTAAATTATGCTAATGTATACATTCTAAAGTAAAGAATCTATCTATTGTCACATTTATGATGGGGTTTTAATAGATAGGGGTTCAAGTTTCCTTCATTAATGGATTAATATTTTTAATGTGGTACAATTCTCATCATTTATCCGGGTTTTTTTGCTTGAATATAAAATTCTGAATTATTGGAGCTAGAGCTCCATGATTCAAAAATTGTGATTATGGATTTCTGCAAAGCTTTCCATTGTCTCTCTGGTCTTGACTGGTCATGAAGAACTCAGAGGATTTAAGGCTCTGATTTTCTTCTCAGAGCACACATTTTATGAAACAAAAAACAATCTGTCTCCACTTGTGTGTGTTAATGTGAAGGAAGGCCTTCTTTAAGGATGCATGTGACTTTTTAAAATATTAATAAATATAATCAATCAATGTTTAAAGCTTCCGGTGATTTAAAATACCCTCCTTATAACTGATTGTTTTATTTGAATGGAAGGTATTAAAACACAAGCTATTTCTAGATGCTCTATATATCTATATCTATTGAACAATTCTCTAGAGCCTGCAGAAATCTTTGTTGTTATAATTAATTTAATTTAGCAGACATATGGAAAAGTTTACTATCTTTTTATTCACATATTTGAAAGTCATTACATACCTACTCATCAATCTAGTCAAGCAAATAATATCAATTTGTTCCTTGATACATTAAAATGGAATACTGAACATCATTTAATAATAAGCCCTCTTCTCCCAGGTAGTGATAGTGGTAAAGAACCTGCCTGCCAGTTCAGGTGATGAAAGAGACAAAGGTTCAGACTCTGAGTTGGGAAGATCCCCTGGAGGTGCACATGGCAACCCACTCCAGTGTTCTTGCATGGAGAATCCCATGGACAGAGTCTGGTGGGCTGCAGTCCATGGAGTCACAAAGAATTGGACATGACTTAGCAATGAAACAACAACAACAAGAGCAAGCCTTCTCCAAACTTTTCAGAATTGTTCATCCGGTTTAAAAGGGAGAATATTAATTGGAATTTAAATACTGTGGCCCCCTCAAAAAAAAAACAAAAAAAAACCGGTTCATAGATAAAGCAAATAAACAATTACAAGGCAGAAAAAGAACATTAAATTCCAAAAATTAGCTAAATAATATGCCAAAAGAAGAGTTGATCTGGCTAAGATGACTGCAGCTCTTGCACAGTCCTGACTTCATTGCACCCTTTTAAATGGGCTTCCCAGGTGGCACTAGTGGTAAAGAACCCGCCTGCCAATGCAGGAGATGTAAGAGACGTGGGTTCAATCCCTGGGTCAGGAACATCCCTGAGGAAGAAAATGGTGACCCACTCCAGTATTCTTGCCTGGAGAATCCCATGGACAGAGGAGCCTGGTAGGCTGCAGTCCATAGGGTTGCAAAAAGTTGGACATGACTGAAGCAACTGAGCACTCAAGCACGCAAATTAGAAATGGTAAAGGTTTGCATACATTGTCTGTATGCTAAATAAAAAACACTCTATACACTATATTGAATCTCAAATACTATGATTTTTTAACATCCTGTTCAGTAACTTTCATATCCTTCTCATGATAAGTTTATATGTCAGAGTTTATGATTTATATATAAAAACTATATATATAAACATATATCAGATAAGTTCATATATTAAGCAATATGTGACTCCAACTTATTCTTTTTTTTCTAACTTATTCATTCTTTTTGTGAAAATAGATTCTTTACCTGGAACTGAAGAAGCACTAATGGAAGAGGGTGAAGAATTTGAGAAAGCATCTAAATTAACAGGACCTGTAAGTATATTCATTGACTTAATTTTATCTCTAAAACTAATATATATCCCTAACAGGGACATCTAAAAGGAATGGAAAGGAATAGGAAGCAATGTCATTTAAAGAATATGTTAAAATGTGCATCCAGTATAGCCCACATAGTCATGGAGCTGCTCCTTTAAGTAGGTGGTCAGCTTGATTACAGGTACACAGCAAAGCTGCAAAGTTGCACTGAGCTCTTTCAGCAACTGGAGAAGAGTTGAATAAGTGGGGGAGGGCACCTAAGTCCTGGTATTATTAACTGCTTGGTTGTGCACATGAACATTCTAAAAGCTTATGAGCTGCCATCTCAAACTTCAATAAATCAACCCACTCCAGTACTCTTGCCTGGAAAATCCCATGGACGGAGGAGCCTGGTAGGCTGCAGTCCATGGGGTCGCTAAGAGTCGGACACGACTGAGTGGCTTCACTTTCACTTTTCACTTTCATGCATTGGAGAAGGAAATGACAACCCACTCCAGTGTTCCTGCCTGGAGAATCCCAGGGATGGGGGAGCCTGGTGGGCTGCCATCTATGGGGTCGCACAGAGTCGGACACAGCTGAAGTGATTTAGCAGCAGCAGCAGCATATCATGATAGAAAAATAAATGTTTTGCATATCCTGGAAGTTTATATATAACTTAAAGTGAAAGTTGCTCAGTCGTGTCCAACTCTTTGTGACCTCATGGACTATACAGTCCATGGAATTCTCCAGGTCAGAATACTGAAGTGGGTAGCCTTTCCCTTCTCCAGGGGGTCTTCCCAACCTAGGGATTGAACCCATGTTTCCCAAATTGCAGGCAAATTCTTTACCAGCTGAGCCACAAGGGGAGCCCAAGAACTGGAGTGGGTAGCCTATCACTTCTCCAAGGGATTTTTCTGACCCAGGAATTGAACCAGGGTCTCCTGCATTGCAGGGGGATTCTTTATCAACTGAACTATCAGGGAAGCCCAGGTATAACTTAAGCATGATATTATTAGTTGTGAAGTCCTTTTGATATTTTGATTAAACTATATCTCTTCCACAAAGTACATTGGGAGGTAACTATTCAGTTCAGTTCAGTCGCTCAGTCGTGTCCAACTTTTTGCGACCCATTCACTGCAGCATGTCAGACTTCCCTGTCCATCACCATCTCCTGGAGCTTGCCCAAACTCATGTCCATTGAGTCGGTGATGCCGTCCAATGATCTCATCCTCTGTTGCCCTCTTATACTCTCGCCTGCAATCTTTCCCAGTGTCAGGGTCTTTTCAAATGAGTCAGCTATTCGCATCAGGTGGCCAAAGTATTGGAGTTTCAGATACAGCATCAGTCCTTCCAATGAATATTCACGATTGATTTTCTTTAAGATTGACTGGTTGGATCTCCTTGCAGTCCAAGGGACCCTCAAGAGTCTCCTCCAAAACACAGTTCAAAAGCATCAATTCTTCAGCGTTCAGCTTTCTTTATGGTCCAACTCTCACATCCATATGACTACTGGAAAAAACATAACTTTGACAAGATGGACCTTTGTCGGCAAAGTAATGTCTCTGCTTTTTAATATGCTATGTAGATTTGTCATAGCTTTTCTTCCAAGGAGCAAGCATCTTTTAATTTCATGGTAGCAGTCACCATCTGCAATGATTTTGGAGCCCAAGAAAATAAAGTCTGTCCCTGTTTCCATTGTTTCTCTTGTCATGGAATGATGGGACCAGATGCCGTGAACTTTCTTTTTTGAATGTCGAGTTTAAGCCAGCTTTTTCACTCTCCTCTTTCACCCTCTTCAAGAGGCTCTTTAGTTATTCTTCACTTTCTGCCATAATGGTGGTGTCATCTTCATATCTGAAGTTATTGATGTTTCTCCTGGCAATCTTGATTCCAGCTTGTGCTTCATCCAGCCTGTCATTTTGCATGATGTACTCTGCATATAAGTTAAATAAGCAGGGTGACAATATACAGCCTTGATGTACTCCTTTCCCAATTTGGAACCAGTCTGTTGTTCCATGTCCGGTTCTAACTGTTGCTTCTTGACCTGCATACAGATTTCTCAGGAGGCAGGTAAGGTGGTCTGGGCTTTGGCATAATCAATAAAGCAGAAGATTTTTTTTGGAATTCTCTTGCTTTTTCTATGATTCAGCAGATGTTGGCAATTTGATCTCTAGTTCTTCTGCCTTTCCTAAATCCAGCTTGAACCTTTGGAAGTTCATGGTTCATGTACTGTTCAAGCCTGGCTTGGAGAATTTTGAGCATTACTTTGCTAGCGTGTGAAATGAGGGCAACTGTGCAGTAGTTTGAGCATTCTTTGGCATTACCTTTCTTTAGAATTGGAATGAAAACTGACCTTTTCCAGTCCTGTGGCCACTGCTGAGTTTTCAAGTTTGCTGGCATATTGAGTGCAGCACTTTCACAGCATCATCTTTTAGGATTTGAAATAGCTCAACTGGAATTCCATCACCTCCACTAGCTTTGTTTGTAGTGATGATTCCTAAGGCCCACTTGACTTCGCATTCTAGGATGTCTGGCTTAGGTGAGTGATCATACCATTGTGATTACCTGGGTCAAGAAGATCTTTTTTGTATTTCTTCTGTGTATTCTTGCCATCTCTTCTTAATATCTTCTGCTTCTGTTAGGTCCATACCATTTCTGTCCTTTACTATGCTCATCTTTCCATAAATGTTCCCTGGTATCTCTAATTTTCTTGATGAGATCTCTAGTCTTTCCCATTCTATTGTTTTTATCTATTTCTTTCCACTGATCACTGAGGAAGGCTTTCTTATCTCTCCTTGCTATTCTTTGGAACTCTGCATATAAATAGGTGTGTCTTTCTTTTCTCCTTTGCCTTTAGCTTCTTTTCTTTTCTCAGCTATTTGTCAGACCTCCTCAGACAACCATTTTGCCTTTATGCATTTCTTTTTCTTGGGGATGTTGTTGATCACTGCCTCCTGTACAATGTCATGATCCTCTGTCCATAGTTCTTCAGGCAGTCTGTCTATCAGATCTAATCCCTTGAATCTATTTGTCACTTCTGCTGTATAATCGTAAGAGATTTGATTTAGGTCATACCTGAATGGTGTAGTGCCTTTTCCTACTTTCTTCAGTTTACGTGTGAATTTGGCAATAAGGAGTTCATGATCTGAGCCACAGTCAGCTCCCAGTCTTGTTTTTGCTGACTGTATAGAGCATCTACATCTTTGGCTGCAAAGAATATAATCAATCTGATTTCGGTGTTGACCATCTGGTGATGTCCATATCTTGTATTGTTGGAAGAGGGTGTTAGCTATGACCAGTGCATTCTCTTGGCAGAACTCTGTTAGCATTTACCCTGCTTCATTTTGTACCCCAAGGCCAAATTTGCCTGTTACTCCAGGTCTCAACTTCCTACTTTTACATTACAGTCTTCTATGAAGAAAAGGACACCTTTTTTGGGTGTTACTTCTATAAGGTCTTGTAGGTCTTCATAGAACCATTCAACTTCAGCTTCTTCAGCATTACTGGTCAGGGCATAGACTTGGATTACTGTTACATTGTATGGTTTGCCTTGGAAATGAACAGAGATCATTATGTCATTTTTGAGATTGCACCCAAGTACTGCATTTCGGACTCTTTTGTTGACTATGAGGGCTACTCCATTTCTTCTAAGGGATTCTTGCCCACATTAGTAGATATAATGGTCATCTGAATTAAATTTGCCCATTCCAGTCCATTTTAGTTCACTGATTCCTAAAATGTCAGTGTTCGCTCTTGCCATCTCCTGTTTCACCACTTCTAATTTACCTTGATTCATGGACCTAACGTTCCAGGTTCCCATGCAATACTGCTCTTTACAGCATCGGAGTTTACTTCCATCTCCAGTCACATCCACATCTGGGCGTTGTTTTCGCTGTGGCTCCATTTCTTCATTTTATTCTGGAGTTGTTTCTCCACTCTTCTCCCATGGTTACTCCTAGGTAACCATTAGGTTCAAGATTTTCAGTGCAATTTAATGGTACAAGGTTTGTTGTTGTTGTTGTTGTTCAGTTACTAAGTGGAGTCTGACTCTTTGTGATCCCATGGATTGTAGCACACCAGGCCTCCCTGTCCTTTACTATCTCCTAGAGTTTGCTCCAACTCACGTCCAGTGAGTTGGTGATTCCATCCAACCTCTCATTCTCTCTCACCTCCTTCTCTTCCTGCCCTGAATCTTTCTCAGCATCAAGGTCTTTTCCAATGAGTCGGCTCTTCACATCAGGTGACCAAAGTATTGTAGCTTCAGCTTAAGCATCAGTCCTTCCAGTGAATATTCAAAGTTGATTTCCTTTAGGATTGACTGGTTTGATCTCCTTGCAGTCCAAGGGACTCTTAAGAGTCTTCTCCAGCATCACAATTCAAATGCATCAGTTCTTTGGTGCTCAGTCTTCTTTATAGACCAACTTTCTCATCTGTACATGACTACTGGAAAAACCATAGCTTCAACTATCTGGACTTTTGTCAGCAAAATGATGGCTCTGCTTTTTAAATACTGTCTAGGTTTGTCATAGCCTTTCTTCCAAGGAAGAGGATCTTCACAAGGATAGACACAGAAAAACTGAAATCTACATATATATTCTAAATATAAAGTTTTTAAAGAAGTCTGAGTTGCTATAAAAATGGCTTTGCAATCTTGCATTATCCTAAACTTAGTGTTTAGACTGGGTTAATATACTACAGTGCCTTCCCTGGTGACTCAGATGGTATAGAACCTGCCTGCCAATGCAGGAGATAGAAGAAGATGCATTTTTGATCCCTGGGTTGGGAAAATCCCCTGGAGAAGGAAATGGCAGCCTGCTCCAGTATTCTTGCCTGGAAAATTCCACAGTATTCTCTGTATTAGTTTGTTAGAGATGCTGTAACAAAGCACCATAGACGGGGTGGCTTAAACAACAGAAATGTATTGTCTCACAATTCTGGAGGCGGAAGTCTGAGATCCAGGTGTGAGCAAGGTTGGTTTCTTCTGAGGCCTCTCTCCTTAGCTTGCAGACAGTGCCTTCTCCCTATGTTTTCACATGGTCTTCCCTCTGTACATGGCTGTGTCTTAATCTCCTTTTCTCATAAATACACCAGTCATTTTGGGTCAGGACCCATTTCAGTGATCTCGTGTAGCCTAATTACCTCACAAATACAGTCACATTCTGAAGTACTAAAGCTTAGAACTTCAACATTTGAATTTTGGGAGGAACACAGTTCAGTCCATGACATTGGCTGATGAGATTGCATTACTTAGAACATTATTTGGGTCACAAGATTTGGTTGAGGGTACCACATTTTTCAATGGATTTCATAATAAAATTAATGTAAAAATTTTTATGAAATTAATGTATCTTTGCTCATATGTTGGCTTTTCATGGAAGCTCCCCAGGCCTTGTTTAAAATCTCTAATTTCTCTATTATTGTATATGGTACTTATCACCTTTTCTTACACTGTATGATTTACTTGTTTCATTTATTGTATGTCACCTCCTACATGATTTAAGGTCTATCTAGACAAAGTTTTGGGGCATTTTTCTCTTCTGTATTCTTAGAGGAGTGCCCATATATAGTAGGCACTATTATACAACATAGTAGCTATGTGTTGATTAAATAAAATTATTAGGCAATAATTTCTTACCATGAGATGAAAAATATCATATTTTCACTTATTATGAAATAGTAGAACCTTAGAAATAGAAAGCACTAGATGGTGGCCATCTAGCTCAAGATTTATGGTGCCCATCTAGTTCGAGAGTGTTAGTCACTCAGTCATGTCTGACTCTTTGCGACCCCATGGACTGTAGCTTGCCAGGCTCCTCTGCCCATGGAATTCTCCAGGCAAGAATACTGGAGTGGGTTCCCATTCCCTTCTCCAGGGTATCTTCCTGACCCAGAAAACGAACCTAGATCTCCTGCATTGCAGACAGATGCTTTACCATCTGAGTCACCAGGGAAACCCCCAGTTCAAGATTTCCTCCCCCTTATCTCAGGATTCTGACCTGCTACACCACTTTTTATCCAATGCAAGAACATCCATTTTATAGGTAAGGAAACAGAAAGAGAAGTTTAGTAACTGGACCAAGATCTCAAAGCTAAAAGAAGCAGTGAGGTCAGGAGTTGACCTCAGCACTAGTCAGTTTCCCTTCTACTGCACATTCTTGATATTTCTAGTGCCTTCCTGTTTCTTTTAGAAACAAATTATTTCTATTTGTTAGACATTTTCTTACATTTCTCTCCATCACTTGTAACCATTGGTCTCCGTTCTGCTCATGGAATAACAGCCTGAGTCCAGTTCTTCTGCTAAACTCATGTTGGTATGTCCCAACTGAGACTTTTTTCCCAGCCCAAAACAATCTGTTCTTTTAACCAGTTCTTACACTGTGTAGCTTTCAGTTCTTCTGGATGCTTTCTCTGAACACATTCTTGTTTGCCAAGTCCCCTGTAAAGTGTGAGTCATGCTAGAACTAAACCAAAGGTTTCAAATAATGTTCCCACATCAGAGACTATAATGGAGTAGATATTGATACAAATATTATATTTGGATTGTAATCCAGGTCTGTGTTAACTTTTTAAAAGGGACTTTCTGACATTTATAAACTTCAGCATGTTTTCATAATCTCATGATGATAAAAGCATGTCATCATTCAGTTTGGGATAATCTGTCATTTAACACTTTTTGCAAAGATTTGTTTTATCATCTGTGAATTCCTGTACAGCCTTTCTCATCTCTCAAAGGATACAATTAGAGTCTATCTCTAATAATTTTCTAATATCAAGATTTATCCTGTCCATAGTATTTGGCTTATTTAATAGTACCTAATAACCCAAAGATGATGCTGTGAAAGTGCTGCACTCAATATGCCAGCAAATATGAAAAACTCAGCAGTGGCCACAGGACTGGAAAAGATCAGTTTTCATTCCAATCCCAAAGAAAAGCAATGTCAAACAATGCTCAAACTACCGCACAATTGCACTCATCTCACACGCTAGTAAAGTAATTCTCAAAATTCTCCAGGCCAGGCTTCAGCAATACGTGAACTGTGAAATTCCAGATGTTTAAGCTGGTTTTAGAAAAGTCAGAGGAACCAGAGATCAAATTGCCAACATCTGCTGGATCATCGAAAAAGCAAGAGAGTTCCAGAAAAACATCTATTTCTGTTTTATTGACAATGCCAAAGCCTTTGACTGTGTGGATCACAATAAACTGTGGAAAATTCTGGAAGAGATGGGCATACCAGACCACCTGACCTGCCTCTTGAGAAACCTGTATGCAGGTCAGGAAGCAACAGTTAGAACTGGACATGGAACAACAGACTGGTTTCAAATAGGAAAAGGAGTACGTCAAGGCTGTATATTGTCACCCTGCTTATTTAACTTACATGCAGAGTACATCGTGAGAAACGCTGGGCTGGATGAAGCACAAGCTGGAATCAAGATTGCCGGGAAAAATATCAATAACCTCAGATATGCAGATGACACCACCCTTATGGCAGAAAGTGAAGAACTAAAGAGCCTCTTGATGAAAGTGAGAGAGGAGAGTGAAAAAATTGGCTTAAAGCTCAACATTCAAAAAACTAAGATCATAGCATCTGGTCTCATCACTTCATGGGAAATGGATGGGGAAACAGTGGAAACACTGGCTGACTTTATTTTTCTGGGCTCCAAAATCACTGCAGATGGTGAGAGCAGCCATGAAATTAAAAGATGCTTACTCCTTGGAAGGAAAGTTATGACCAAGTTAGCACATTAAAAAGCAGAGACATTACTTTGCCAACAAAGGTCCGTCTAGTCAAGGCTACGGTTTTTCCAGTAGTCATGTATGGATGTGAGAGTTGGACCATAAAGAAAGCTGAGCGCCAAAGAATTGATGCTTTTGAACTGTGGTGTTGGAGAAGACTCTTGAGAGTCCCTTGGACTGCCAGGAGATCCACCCAGTCCATCCTCAAGGAGATCAGTCCTGGGTGTTCATTGGAAGGACTGATGTTGAAGCTGACACTCCAATACTTTGGCCACCTGATACGAAGAGCTAACTCATTGGAAAAGACCTGATGCTGGGAAAGATTGAGGGCAGGCAGAGAAGGGGACAACGGAGAATAAGATGGTTGGATGGCATCACCAACTCGATGGACATGGATTTGGGTGGACTCCAGGAATTTGGTGATGGACAGGGAGGCCTGGGGTGCTGCAGTTCATGGGGTCGTAAAGAGTTGGACACGACTGAGCAACTGAACTGAACTAAATAACCCAAAGAAGAAAAAATAATAGTTTTTTGGTCAAACTTATGAGTGATTTCACACTGACCTTCAGAAAGTTTTCCCTTCTTTTCATAGTGCTCACATAGTGTTTTTCTAATGCAGAAATTTGTTCTAAGTCAATTTAACACATTCACTTGATTTTGAATTTTTAAAAATTCTGTAATTCCATTTAAAGTCAGATGTAAACTTAACTATCTAATTTGGGGGAGAAGTGTGTGGAATATACACAATACGTGGATAAATTAACAGTAGGACCTCAAATATAGTTTCTAGATGGTAGCTGCTTTTATTATTAAAAAAACATGGAAAAAACATAAAAAATTATGTTAAATTAAAAATGGAAATTCCCTAAATATTTCTTACAATTGTATTTTTGGTAAACAAGAAGAAAATTGTGGCTTTATCTAAATATTAATGGAGAATTGAAACAAAACAGAACTTTTTCCCCTTTTATTACTGTAAGAAATACAAAATACTTCAAAGAAAATTTTGAGTCATTTCCTGCAAAAATATAAACATGCCACAAATATTGAAAATCATTTAGACTTGTTTCAACACATGCTGTCTCTATTTGCTAACTTTCCATGTTGGGTATTGGATATTAATAAGTGGGTAACAGACTCTTGGAAACTTTTTTCCCCAGTGGCTTAACCTGTGTTTAAAATATGTTGTGAATATTTGAGTGAGGTAAAAACAACATTTAGATTTACATTTTTATCCTCCCCAAATAAGCAGATCATTCTTATGGAATTTCCCTCTCCCCCTCCTTCTGTGTTCTGGAATGTCTCCACATATCAACATCTTGTGAAGATTAAAGCTGGATTTGTCAAATAAATCTGTTCATTAAAATTGAAACAACAAAAAACGAAGCCTTGGGAAGAAAATACAATGCAGCAGATACCGATTATGACCTTTTTGTTCATAAAATAGAGTACGTAAATTTTTTAAATCAGTGATCCATGAAGACTTACTATCCATGATTTTTAAATTTCACAGTTCATATAGTTCCTTCCCCCATCCCCCTTTGAGGTTTCCTTGGAAACATTTACTTTATTCAGATCTTATCTTTTCAACGTTATCTTTGCAGGTTCACTCCTGCAATCTTTTTTTTAACTTAATTTTTATTGGGGTATAGTTGCTTTACCATGTTTCATAGTTTCTGCTGTACAGCAAAGTGATTCAGCTACGTGTTTACATATATCCCTTCTATAGTTCCTATCATTTCTTTGTCTTCAAAATTCTATTTTGTTTTGAAAGTATTAAACAAGCATGTGAGCATAATAGGAAGATGAAAAGATAATTGAGACAGACATTTGGCATTCGGTATTTTACTGATTGTTTTTCTTTTTCCTTTGTAAGTGTCTTACTTATTGCATTCATTGGTCAATACTGACCAGCCCTTCATAAGCTTACTCTTTATTAGACTTTATGTAACTAGTCATTCATCATTTCTTAAAGTAGAAGAATACTTAATAGAAAGGCTCCTGTAGAGAAAGGTTTCCTAAAATTCCTAGGAGTTACTGAAAGTTATATTTTTAGTATATTTTCCTTCTGAAGAGTCTTATCTGTTTGAGGAGATAGGTAAAACTAAGTAGAATTATGGTAGTAATAATAATAATATCACCTATTTGTATAGCACTTTCTTATTGTTAAGCATTTTCACATATTTAATATCAATCCTCTCTGAATTTTGCAAGTCCTGTGACTTATCACTTAGGTTTGACATCCCTTCTGTGATATACTCAAATTTCCCAGTGCCCAAACTCTCACAGAACTTTTAGGGTCCATATGGTTTTTAAGGCACAGGAGCCACTATTAAACAGCACAAGTAATGTAGAAAGAATAAAATTAGATCACTGAAAGTGTTAATCGATCAGTTGTGTCTGACTGTTCGCAATCCCATGGACTGTAGCTCGCCAGGCTCCTCTGTCCATGGGATTTCCCAGACAAGGATACTAAAGTGAGTAGCCATTTGCTTCTCCAGGGGATCTTCCCAACCCAAGGATCGAACCCAGATGTCCCGCGTTGCAGGTAGATTCTTTACCAGCTGAGCCACCAGGGAAGCCCCCACTACCAGTGGCCAATATTAAAGATAGGATTATTCATTAGATTGAAGGTGAAAAAGTGGTTTGAGGAACTATATCTTAAGACAAGTAAATTTCTACCAGAGCAAAGGATCATTAAATTTGGAGCAAAAAAGGTTAATCTTGTTTGGATCCTTGACAGGTGAAGGAGTATGAAAAACCAGAGCAACCTGACAAGAAGGGAATCTTAAAATTCAGAGGGTACTCAGAAGGAAAACAAAGAGGAAAATAATACATGTAGCAGAAAATATTTCTTTGGCAAACTTGATGCAGAAGTTAGACTCAAGTGATTACAGAATCATCTTAATAAAGTAGATGTATACTTAGCTGGATTAGAGGTGAACTTTGATTACTTTTAAGCTTGACTTGACAGTATTAATTGTGCTTTCTGGATTAGTAAATAAACCATTTTTTAAATTGATGTCCTAGGGACAAATAATGACTCCCCCCCCACACTCTTTAATGACTCTATTTCTTTTTTTTGTGTGTGTGATGTGAATTATATCTCAATTTTATTTTTTTATTTTTTATTTTTTTTGCTTCTAACTGTATAATGACTCTATTTCTACTCACAAGTAGTAAGGTGTGGACCTGATTGTCTGAAGTTGGAATTTCCCACACATATCTTATTTTCTCAAGATTCCATTAATATGAACTTAAAAAAAGAGTAAATTTGGGTTAGATACAATATTCTTTTGATAACAACTGTAATTGGAAAACATGAAGATAAACATTTATGTACATATCTCCAGTAATGTATACAGCTGATGTGCAAATTCAGAAAAGAGCTTTGATAGGAAAGACATTGTTTCTAAGGGAATTTATTTTTATTGTACAGAAGGTGAATTGATTTTGCTAATATTTGAAAGTTTTATTCAGCCAGTGAAGTAGATAGGTCAGCAAAGAGTTCCACTTGTATTTCTAGTCCCTGTCAGATTGTTAGCAAGTACAGTGGAATCTTCTTATAACAAATCTTGGGTGCTCTTGGAATTGTGTTTAAAAAAAAAGAATTACACTACACTCAGTGATCACTTATTGCTGAGACATGGAAAAAATTGCAGTTCACTGTAATCATACGACTTAAAAAAAAACTATTTATTTGGCTGTGTTGGGCCTTAGTTGTGGCATGTAGAATCTTTGCTGCATCATGTGGGTTCTTTCATTGTGCACACGGACTCTTCAGTCGTGGCACATACCCTGGCACACGGGCTTCATTTCCCCACAGCATATGAGATCTGACTTCCCTGACAAGAGATTGAACCCATGTCCCTTGCATTGCGAGATGAGGCGTCCACGTATGACTTTTACAATATGTAGTTGCACAAACGCTTTGTATTTCTCTACTCTAGAAACCTGCATACTACTTTGAAGCCATATAGTGTAAGTCCCCTTGGAGAGTCATTCCTTTTACACCATTTATTCTCTCCCAGATCGTTACCTCTTCTCTCATAAGGCATACCATAAAGAGATATATACATTTAAAAGATATAAAATTACCTATGTATAAAATAAATAAGGTATAGGATATATGGTTCAGCACAGGGAATAGGGAATATAGTCAATATTTTATCATAACTTTAAATGGAATACAACTTATGAAATATTAAATCACTGTGTTGTACTCCTGAAACTAATATAGTATTGTAAATCAACTAAACTCTAGTAAAAATAAAATATAAAATTACAAAATTATTACTTAGACTTGACAAGCATAAAAACAATTATTCCCATAGCTTTCCAGTAGAAGATATGGGTATAAAGTTTTAGTGGACTTGTAGACAGTTTCTTTAACTATGAATTTTGATACTCCTGCTTTCCACCTTTTTTCTTATTAGTGGTGTTCCTCCCTACAAACAACCGTCCCCTCATGAAAATCATGTCTGTTTCATCATCTTCACAACTTGACATTTTAAATGTTTTTAATAAGACATCTTCAAAATTCTTTTTCATACCCAAGTATAATTTTATGATGAGTAAATTGTTACACATATTTTAGAGAGTTTGTGATTTATGTAAATTGATTTAAATAGCTGACCAGTGAACAAAATGTTGAATGTATAGGTTAATGAACAAGCTCTAATTTTTTCTTGCGCTGTATGTCTAGCATGTGAAAACTGGGAACACAGCATTTATGGAATTAAAATTAAATATATTTTAACTTGCACTCTTGCAAAATAAAAAAGGAAAGATTAACATTCATGATCATCTCACCAATAGAAATAATAAATTATGGTGGATTTTGTTTCTTGAAAAACAATATTTACAAACTGCTGGCAGGTAATTGGAGTAGTGAATTGTCTGCTAACGAATAGAAATTAGTATGTATTTTGTTCCACCCTAAAGGTTTTTACTTCTAGGATGCCAATAAACTGCTTAAAACCAAGTGCTATAGTGGACAAGTTATCTAACCAAATTTTGGCATCTACTGAGATTTTTCCTTTTGACATTTTTAGGTCTGTTGATTTCTAACACACTGAGGGTAGAAATATTTGTCCAAACCTATACAAATATTATTTTTTAAAACTTCTATGATTTTTTAAAATGTAACTTCCAAATGTCACATTTTCCCTGGAAAAAATGACCTGAGATGATACAGTATGATATAATGAGTGATAAAACATTGATTATAGTTTTATAATTAATCAGTTTCTCTACATAATTTCACTATTTCTCCATTAGTAAAATTATGAAATTATTTCTTGGGGTCAGTTAAATTCTGCATTTTATTTTTAAGATAGTTGAGGAAGGAAGAATGACCTAATATGTACTCATGTAGAACAAGTACAATTAATTTCTAAGAAAACAATGCTCAGTAAGATGTATGACAACATGCTATTAAAGACTTGAGATCCCAACTCAGAATGACTCCATTAATTCTTTTTTTTTAAATTAATTTATTTATTTGGAGGACAATCACTTTGGTGATCCCAGCCACACACTGACACGGATCAGCCTCAGGCTCACATATGCCCCCCAATCCTGAAGCCCCCTCCCACCTCCCTCCCCACCCCATCCTTCTGGGTTGTCCCAGAGCACCAACTGTTTACAATAACTAGGACACGGAAGCAAACTAGATGTCCATCTGCAGGCAAATGGATAAGGAAGTTGTACATTCTTATAAATAGGATGAGCAAAGAAGAAAACGTATTTTGACATTTTCAGTATTTTTAAGTGATTACTAATTCTCTATTAAAATGATTTCCAGCCCCTGCAAATTTCATTTGATTGGTATATAAATATACTGAAGCAGAGGAAAAGAATATGGATGTTTGTATAGTGAGGTAAAAACTTCATTCATATTCTGATTTTGAACTGTGCAAGGTGCGTGTTGAAATGGTCTCTTTGTGTGTGAAGCACATGAGGTTAACATTCAGTCCCTTAGTGAGGATGGAAATACATTAAGATCCTCATAAAAAGGTTTTTCCTTTCATGTTCGTCCTCTTCTTTGGCTATAAAAACTACATCGATTACATAAAAATGACTGGATTCAAAGTGCTTTCCTAGAGATGCTTAAATATTTGTGGGCTTCTTTGCCCTCTCAACCACATTAATTTAATCAAGATTTTTTTTTTTTTTACCTATTATAAGAAGTAGCCACGTATAAAGTCAAGAGTCTCAGGAGTTTGCTGACTCAAATGGAAAAATATATAATATATTCCTGCTATTACATTGAACTATAATGTATATTAGAAGAGCATTAGAGAAAAAGATTATTTCAAGAGCTATGTTTGAAAGGATGTTGACTGTTGGGTCAGGCTGAATATCCATCCTTTAAGATATTGAACTCTTTTTTTCTCTTTTCCATGCATCACAGCTTTTTAGAGAGATTTCCAAAAGTTAATAAAAGATTAACATCAATATCAATATTAGATTTGCAAAATATTTCAAAACTGCAATTCAGTATAACTTCCTATTACCTATGTTAAAGTTTTATTTCAAATTTGTTTGCTTTCAAATTATAAATATAATAGTGTTTATTATAAAATTTTTGAGAAAGTTCAGCAAAGAATATAATTTAAAATCAGAAAAACCACAAGATAGATGAATTTTCACATTTTGTTTTGTTTTTCCAATATTTTTATGCATATATATATCTGTAAATATGTCATATCATAACTTAAACTTTGAAAAATAGTCCATTAGCAACTTTGATTCTGTTTTTTCTTTACATATGATAATAATCTGACATAAAATTGTTTTAATGCCTTGTTTTAATACCCATATATTTTTGAAGCCTTATCTGTTTTAGTATCTATTAGACCAAATATCCTCTTACATTTTTAAAGTTTAAGACTTTAATTTTAGTGTCAAACCATATTTCAGAGTTGTTATATTTGAATTAATGTTAGGTGTTTTGGTTGAATAGTCTCAGTTAGTTTGTCCCAGGCTAATGGTTGTGAATTGGATGGTCATGAATTAAGGACAGGTGTGTTGGTATCCAGGCATTCCAGCTTTCCCATTAAATGCTCTGAGTCATATTCTGGTGCAAATAGGCAATTCCATGTCCTGCTGTGTGTTGTACAAATGTTATTTTCTGTGTTTGTTTTTATGTGAAAAAATATGGGAAACACTGAGATTTGGGGCTTAGAAGTAATGTTTTGGAGATAACTGCACAAAATCATCATCAGTTTTCCCTAGACTGGATTCCTAAAAAGATCAAACAGTATAAACTATTCTTAAGTCCTTGACACATACCAGAAAAAGCTCATTTTCTCTTTAACCAGGACTCTCCTAAACTTTTACTGGAATTAAATGTTCTCTTAAAATGTTTAAGTGAATAAACAAAAATTGTACAAAAAATCTATCTTACTGGTAAATGTAATATGGAATATTTTTAGTCTTTAAAGTTGGGTTTCTTTGTTTATTAGTAAATTTCTTTGATTACAAAGGAATAAATTTTACATAAACTTATTAGACATGTATTTCTATTTTTTATGAATTGTTTTTTCTTGCCATCAGTTATATTTATTTTGGGGTGTTTGTTTTCCTGTTGACTTATTAGTATTCATTATGCATAATGACTTGTTCTGTTTTATACATGTAATTAGTAATTTTTTATTTGCTTTATAACATTGTTCATGATAGTTTTTTTTAATTATACTGAAGCTATGCTTTTCTCTTTGTGATTTCTTCCATTTTTTTTACACATAGTCTCCCCTCCCCAATATGAGATATTTACGTAAAAGTTGTCTACATATTCCCCTTAAATTCTGTAATCAGTTTTGAATTTATTTTTGTGGTTATTGTGAGGCAGAAATTTAAGAATGTATTCTCAAATAAGATGTGTAGTGTCATTTATTTTTGAGAACTCATCCTTTTCTTATTCTGAATTTTTCTTTCATCTGAATAAGGTATAATAATAATTAATACTTATTTAATACTAATTTTTTGCCAGATAATTTATACACATTATTCCTTATTGTTGCCATTAGGTCTTAATTATTAGCTATGACCTAAATCAAATCCCTTATGATTATACAGTAGAAGTGACAAATAGATTCAAAGGATTAGGTCTGACAGAGTGCCTCAAGAACTATGGACGGCAGATCGTAACATTGTGCAGGAAGCTGTGATCAAAACCATCCCCAAGAAGAAGAAATACAAAAAAGGCAAAATGGTTGTCTGAAGAGAAGGGAGAGGCAAAAGAGAAAGGAAAAGATATATCCATCTGAATGCAGAGTTCCAAAGAATAGCAAGAAGAGATAAGAAAGTCTTCCTCAGTGATCAGTGCAAAGAAATAGAGGAAAACAATAGAATGGGAAAGACTAGAGATCTCTTCAAGAAAATTAGAGATATCAAGGGAACATTTCATGTAAAGATGGGCACAATAAAGGACAGAAATGGTATGGACCTAACAGAAGCAGAAGATATTAAGGAGAGATGGCAAGAATACACAGAAGAACTACAAAAAAGATCTTCTTGACCCAGGTAATCACAATGTGTGATCACTCACCTAAGCCAGACATCCTGGAATGTGAAGCCAAGTGTGCCTTGGGAAGCATCACCACGAACAAAGCTAGTGGAGGTGATGGCATTCCAGCTGAGCTATTTCAAATCCTACAAGATGATGCTGTGAAAGTGCTGCACTCAATATGCCAGCAAATTTGGAAAACTCAGCAGTGGCCACAGGATTAGAAAAAGTCAGTTTTCATTCCAATCCCAAAGAAGGGCAATGCCAAAAAATGTTCAAACTTCCACACAATTGCACTCATCTTACACACTAGCAAAGTAATGCTCAAAATTCTCCAAGCCAGGCTTCAACAGTATGTGAACTAAGAACTTCCAGATGTTCAAGGTGAATTTAGAAGAACCAGAAGAACCAGAGATAAAATTGCCAACATCTGTTGGATCATCAAAAAAGCAAGAAAATTCCAGATAAACTACTTCTGCTTCATTGACCACGCTAAAGCCTTTGACTTTGTGGATCACAACAAGCTGTGGAAAATTCTTAAAGAGATGGGACTACCAGACCACCTTACTTGCCTCCTGAGAAATCTGTACGCAGGTCAAGAAGCAACACTTAGAACTGGACATGGAACAACAGACTGGTTCCAAATTGGGAAAGGAATAAGTCAAGGTTGTATGTTGTCGCCTTGCTTATTTAACTTATATGCATAGCACATCATGAGAAATGCCGAACTGGATGAAGCTGGAATCAAGATTGCCAGGAGAAATATCAATAACCTCAGATATGCAGGTGATACTACCCTTATGGCAGAAAATGAAGAGGAAATAAAGGGACTCTTGATGAAAGTAAAAGAGGAGAGTGAAAAAACCAACTAGAAACTCAACATTCAAAAAACTAAGATCATGGCACCTGGTCCCATCACTTCATGGCATATAGATGTGGAAACAATGGAAACAGTGACAGACGTTATTTTCTTGGGCTCCCAAATCACTGAAGATGGTAACTGCAGCCATGAAATTAAAAGACACTTGCTCCTTGGAAGAAAATCTATGACCAATCTAGACAGGATATTAAAAAGCAGAGACATTACTTTGCCAACAAAGGTCTGTCTAGTCAAAGCTATGGTTTTTCCAGTAGTCCTGTATGGATGTAAGAGGTGGACCATAAAGAAAGCTGAGCACTGAAGAATTTATGCTTTTGTACTGTGGTGTTGGAGAAGACTCTTGAGAGTCCCTTGGACTGCAAGGAGATCTAACCAGTCAGTGCTAAAGGAAGCCAGTCCTGAATATTCATTGGAAGGACTGATGCTGAAGCTGAAGCTCCAATACTCTGGCCACCTGATGCAAAGAACTGACTCATTGAAAAAGCCCCTAATGCTAGAAAAGATTGAAGGCAGGATAAGAAGAGGTCAACAGAGGATGAGATGGTTAAATGGCATCATCAGCTCAATGAACAGGAGTTTGAGCAAGCTCTGGGAGTTGTTGATGGACAGGGAAGCCTGGTGTGCTGCAGTCCTTGGGGCAGTAAAGAGTTGGACATGACTGAGCGACTGAAATGAAATGATTATCCATCTTACAGATGGGGAAACTGAGAGTTAGGGAGATGTGATAACTTTCCATACTTCCATTTGTAAGCAAAGGACCCAAGAGTTCACCCACCCTAGGAGACCCAAGTCCAGGATCTGCTCCCTTAACCACTGTATCATCTGGATTTGGACTGTTAGCTTCTGTTGCCATGCCCACTCATTTTGTTTTAGTTATTACATGCTTTATTAATAATATAAAGTAGAGAAAGCCCTTTCTTTCATTCTTATTTTGCAAAGTCAAGGAATGTAACCATCATACAGTACCTAGCTAGTCTTTATCACAGCATGTGACTTCTTGTATAATTTTTTTTTTAATATAAGTTTAGCATTTGGTTTTTCAAAGGAAGCTTGGTATATCATTTACCAGAATACAGGAACCTACTCACCAGTCTCTGGAGATTATTTAGTTTGCTTATATAAAAAGCATTTCATCTAGTGATTTTTGCAGCATTTCAGAAACAAGGCTTAAATAATTTTCACATGAATGTTCTAAATTAGAGACATAATTGATATCTTCACTTCCAGTTATTTTGTTCAGTACATTGGGACATTTGATTCAAAATAACATGAGCTTATTGGGGAAAAGGAAGATGAGTAATTTATAAGTAACTCTCTATGATGTCCCAACTATAAAAAGTTATTCGTGTTTCTTAAGAATTGTGAATCAGATGCCTGTACTTATTTTATTTAAGTAGGAATTTTGGGAACTCATCATTTCCTTTAAGTTTCACTGATTTTTTTTTGCGTTTATTAAGAAAAGTATTTGCATTCCAATAGTAAGAAAGCAGAGGTGTCCTAAAAGGGAATTTCTAGAAGGATCACTCAAAGGAGAATATTAATATTAATATAAAGGTTTTATTGCCTAAGGAGACAGACCTCAACTGAAGTCAAGAAAACAATAATTTTGAAAATGATAAAAAATAATTAGCAGACATTATTCTTGAAGACCATAAAAGTTAAGAAATATTCATGTAGAATCTGTTCCTCAAGAAAGGATATTTCCAGGGCAGGAACAGAGACGCAGATTTAGAGAAAGACTTGTGGACACGGGGTGGGGGAAGGAGAGGGTGGGATGAACTGAGGGAGTAGCATTGACATATATACACTACCATGTGTGAAATAGACAGCTAGTGGGAAGCTGCTGTATAGCACAGGAAGCTCAGCTGAGTGCTCTGTGATGACCTGAATGGGGGGTGGAGATGGGAGGGAAGCTCAAAAGGGAGGGGATATATGTACACATATAGCTGATTCACATTGTGCAGCAGAAACTAACACAACAGTGAAAAACAATTTTTGTTTTTGTTGTCTAGTCGCTAAGTCATGTCCAACTCTTTTGTGACCTCATGAATAGTAGACTCCTCTGTCCATGGGATTTCCCAGGCAAGAATACTGGAGTGGGTTGCCATTTCCTTCTTTAGGGGATCTTCCCAACCCTGGGATAGAACCCATGTCTCCTGCATTGGCAGGCAGATTCTTTACTGCTGAGCCACCAGGGAAGCCCCATGTGGATGATAGTGGACTGTAAATCTAGGGGCCAGGCTTTCCTGCTTGAGATTCACTGTGGTAGATATTGATAAATGTATGGAAAGGGAAGCAAGACTGGATAGCAACTCTTTTTCTCTCAAACTGTATCTCCTTAAGAGTGGGTACCCTGGATGTAACTAGGTAACCAAGCAGGAAAATGTGGGGCCTTCCAGGGACAGGCCCTCCCCGATATCCCTAAATTACTCAGATAATAGTATTTAATGCACAATTCCTGAGTTGTTTTCCAGATGTTAAACTGCCTGCCTTACCCCACCAAATGGAAGATGTTAACTACTTGATGACCATGAACACAATAGCCCCAGGCCTTCTGGAGCCTAAGGACTGGTAGTGTTAACCCCTATGACACCACCCTGGTACTTCAGTTCAGTTCAGTTACTGAGTCGTGTCCGACTCTTTGCGACTCCATAGACTGCAGCACACCAGTCTTCCCTGTGCATCACCAACTCCCGGAGTTTACTCAAACTCATGTCCATCAAGTCGGTGATGCCATCTAACCATCTCATCCTCTGTCGTCCCCTTCTCATGCCTTCAATCTTTCCCAGCATCAGGGTCTTTTCTAATGAATCAGTTTGTGGCATCAGGTGGCCAAAGTATTGGAACTTCAGCTTCAGCATCAGTCCAGTGAATATTCAGGACTGATTTCCTTTAGGACTAACTGGTTGAATCTCCTTGCAGTCCAAGGGACTCTCAATAGTCTTCTCCAACACCACACTTCAAAAGTATCAATTCTTCAGTGCTCAGCTTTCTTTATAGTCCAACTCGCACATCCGTACATGACTACTGGAAAAAACATAGCCTTGACTAGACGGACCTTTGTTGGCAAAGTAATGTCTCTGCTTTTTAATATGCTGTTTAGATTGGTCATAGCTTTTCTTCCAAGGAGCAAGCATCTTTTAATTTCCTGGGTGCAGTCACCATCTTCAGTGATTTGGGAGCCCAAGAAAATAAAGTCTGTCACTGTTTCCACTGTTTCCCCATCTATTTGCCATGAAGTGATGGGACCAGATGCCACAATCTTAGTTTTTCTGAAGTTGAGTTTTAAGCCAACTTTCTCATGCTCATCTTTCACTTTCATCAAGAGACTCTTTAGTTCTTCTTCACTCTCTGCCATAAGGGTGGTGTCATCTGCATATCTGAGGTTATTGGTATTTCTCCCAGCAATCTTGATTCCAGCTTGTGCTTCATCCAGCCCAGCATTTCTCATGATGTACTCTGCATATAAGTTAAATAAGCAGGGTAACAATATACAGCCTTGATGTACTCCTTTCCCAGTTTGGAACCAGTCTGTTGTTCCAACAGTACCGGACTGTTGTGTCTTGACCTCCATATAGATTTCTCAGGAGGCAGGTAAGGTGGTCTGGTATTCTCATCTCTTTAAGAATTTTCCAGTTTGTTGTGATCCATGCAGTCAAAGTTTTGGCATAGTCAGTAAAGCAGAAGTAGATGTTTTTCTGGAACTCTCTTGCTTTTTCAGTGATCCAGCAGATATTGGCAATTTGATCTCTGGTTCTTCTGGCTTTTCTAAATTCAGCTTGAACATCTGGAAGTTCCCAGTTGATGTACTGTTGAAGCCTGGCTTGGAGAAATTTGAGCATTACTTGGCTAGCGTGTGAGATGAGGGCAACTGAGGGGTAGTTTGAACATTCTTTGGCATTGCCTTTCTTTGGGATTGGAATGAATCTACCTCACCATCAGAGAATTGTGCACAAGCTCATTGCATACCCTTTGACCCTCCCCATCTCTCACCTGTCTTTTAAAAATGCTTTGCTGAAACCCTTCAGGGAACGAGGGCTTTTTAGAGCATGAGCCACTTGTCTCATTGCATGGCCCAGCAGTAAACCATTCTCTGCTCCAAACTCAGATGTTTCAGTTTGGCCTAACTGTGTGTCAGGCACATGAACTTGTTAACAACCATGTGAAGTGCTTTGGCTTTACCAACATTAACTTGGTTCAGATGGTAAAGAATCTGCCTGCAATGCAAGAGACCCAAGTTCTATCCCTGGGTGGAGAATATCCCTCGAAGAAGGGAATGGCCACCCACTCCAGTATTCTTGCCTGGAGAACTCTATGGACAAGAGGATCCTGATGGGCTATAGTCCATAGGGTCCAAAGAGTTGGACACAACTGAGCAAACTAACACTTTCACTTTCTTTCAACTACTCTGTGAGGTAAGTTTATCTTCATTTTCTAAGTCTTACTAAAGGTTGAGTTGAGTTGATTTGAGTGTTAGTCACTCAGTCATATGATTCTTTACCATCTAAGCCACTAGGGAAGCCCCTTACTAAAGGTAAAAAAACCACAACTAATAGTGGAAATGTGATTGGAACCTGCTGTAGACCAAACGTTTGTGTCTCCTCAAAATTCATATGTTGAAACCTATTCCTCTAACCCCCAGTGTAATGCTATTTTGAGGTGGGGCCTTTGGGAGGTAATTAGATCATGAGGATGGAGTCCTCTTGAATAGGATTAGTGCCTTTCTAAACAAGATTCTGCAGGCACCTTGATCTTGGACTTACTAGCCTCCAAAACTGTAAGAAATAAATTTCTGTTATGTAGAAGCCATCCAATCTGTGATATTTTGTTAAAGCAATTTGAACAACCTAAGAGAGAACACTCTGTGACACTACTAGAATTCATTTAGCCACTTTTCCACCTGTTTTTGGAGGCTGAAGAGCATGTACTGGGCTGTAGGGAGAACTGTCCTAGGCTCTGGTCCCCTTCAACTAGAGCGACTCCAGTGTTATCTCTCTCATACTAAAGATTTAGGTTTACGATTTGTTTCAAAACTAAGAATTGCCCTGCTATAAATGAGCTTGGAAAATTACTCTTCAGATTATTGAGAAATTTGCACTTACTCTATATTCTTGCAGAGCACTAACCTTAACACACAGCTCTCTGTCCCTTTTGTGTCATATGCATGTTTTGTCTTTTTTCTTAAACACTTTCAGAGCTCAATGATTGAAAAAATTATAAAGGCTGTTTTTCTTGCAAGGAAATTTATGAGAGATTTTGAATGCCTTTAAGGTCCTGGGGGCTCAGACAGTTATGAATCTGCCTGCAATGAAGCAGACCTGGGTTTGATCCCCGGGTCTGAAAGATCCTCTGGAGAAGGGAATGATGACTCACTCCAGTATTGTTGCCTGGAGAGTTCCATGGACAGATGAACCTGGTGAACTATAGTCCATGGGGTCACAAAGAGTCAGGCATGACTGAGCAACTAACACACACAAGGTCCTAAAGGGCTTCCTAGGTGGCAGTAGTGATCAAGAATCTGCCTGCCAATGCAGGAGACACTAGAGATGCTGGTTCGATCTCTTGGTCAGGAAGATCCCCTGGAGTAGGAAACGGGACCCTGCTCCAGTACTCTTGAGTGGAGAATGCCACAGGCAGAGGAGCCTCATGGGCTACAGTCCGAGAGCCACAAAGAGTTGGACACAACTGAGCACAGGGTCTAGAAAATCATGTTTGATTTGCTCAAGCAACAAACACAAACACATTCAATTATATTAAGCAAAAAGATATTAAACTTTTTCAAGACTGATAAAATTAGATATGAGGCCACAGTTATAATTTCTCATTCTTTAAATCACTTACAAGAATATCAGTTTAATTCAGTCCGTATAGATTTAATTAAATATTTGACTGCATCTTTGAATTACTCCTCAACTTGAGAGAGAGAAGAAATAAAATCCCATAAGTGCAATATGTCATTAATAAATTAAAATAGTTCAAAATTTCATGAGGGAGTGTTTTATACTTGACTGAAGCATGCCAGTCTTATCACTGTCACTTTTAAGAAACATTAAATTTTAGCTTTATTACTCATAATCCAAATTTGTAAAATATCAAATTTCCACTAATCTCTCTTTTTGTGAGACTGCTTAATTATTGAAATTTTGTCCTGGAAGGCAGATTCTACAGAATGAAATTAGTTCATGAACTTCCATTCAACATCACCTCTTTAACATGTAGGAAAACCTCCTCATTCCACTGTTGACTGGTTTTCTGCTAGACAAGTGAAGACTGATGTTTTTTATTTCTTAGGCGAGTGGTTTTTTCATACAGCTGTTGACATAAAAGGAAAGCAAAGAAACTTAATAAATCATCTTTTGTATATTGGAAATTCAAGCATAACATACTCATTTTATCTGTGGTTTTTCAGTCTTTGCTCAGCTATGATGTGCAAATGTCAAATAAACAGTCAACTTTTGATGTGTTTTCACACAGTCAGTAAAGGAGACTGTAACAAGGCAAACTTTGTCTTTACACATCTCTGTGATTGGGTTTCAGATATCAATAACTAACATTCATATATGCATTTCAGCTTATAAAACGCTCTTACATTATTCCAACAATCCTGGAAGTAAGTACTATTGTCACCCCCAGTTTAAAAATGTGAAAAGAAACCTAGAGAGGATAAGTTGCCCCAAATCACATAGAATTAGAATTTCTTTAGGCTTGTTCTGAATGTCCTTTAGAGTTTTAGCATATAGGTGGCAGTATGGCTTGCAAGATCATCAACCAAATAATTTTAACCATGTTTAAAATGAGTTCAGAGATTTCCACAATATGGATTCTATGATTATAAACAAGATATTTTACCAATAATAAAATATTAGAAAATAGAATTTCTATCATCACCAGATAAGAAAGAGATGTGTAAGGAAGTTGTGGAATTTAGAATAAGTGGTATTATTACAAGGGCCATAGAAACCTACTGTGTTTTAGTGAATGATTTGTTATTGAGTTGCGGACATAATGGTAGACTGTGGATCCTGAATGCTAGGTTGAGGGCAATACAGATCACTAGTCACTTCTGGGCATGTTCAGTTAATTTTGGAATATTTGAAGGAATAACCTGGTGGCTACTTGATAGGGTTAAATTTGAATGGAGAACAATTATAGAAATGGCAAGCAAGAAAAAAAAAAACATAAATGGCAAGGGCACCAATTAGGAATCTTTGTAATCCTTGAATAGGGTGATGAATTTATGACCCTAGAGTAGCAGTGGATGACAAAGAGGAATAGCAAGCTCTTTAACTTGCCTTTTCCTCTATGTGATTGTTTTTTGTTTACTAAGATATAATTTATCTATCATAAAATCCACCTATTTCAAGTATATAATTCAATCATTTTTGGCAAATATGATGAGCTGTACAACCACCATCATAATCCAGTTTTAAGACATTATCATCACCCCAGTAAGATTCTTCATGCTGTACTTACAGTTAATCTCTATTCCTATTCCTAGTCCCAGGCAACCACTAATCTATTTTCTGCCTCTACAGATTTGCCTGTTCTGGACTTTTAATATAAATGTAATTATATAGCATGTGGTATTTTATGTTTGGCCTCTTACACATAATGTTTTTGAGATTCATCCATGTTGTAATATGATGAGTAATCCACTCTTTTTTATTGATAAATAGTGATATTTCATTGCCAGATATACCACCTTTTATTAATTCGTGAATTTATGGACATTTTAGTTGTTTCCAATATTGAACTAATATGAACAATGCTGCTATGAAGACTCACATGCAAATCTTTCTGTAAATATATATTTTCATTTCTCATAGGAGATTCCTAAGAGTGGAGTTGCTTGGTCATGTGGTACATTTATATTTAACTTTAAAAATTCCTCATTTTCAATTTTTTAGGGCATAAAATGAAAGCTGTGAAACATATAATTACTGTATGGCCCAACAATTCCACTTCTAGGTATATACCCCAATTAATTGAAAATGGATGCTCAGAGAAAAACTCGTTATGACTGTTTGTGGTAACACTATTCACAATAGCCAAAAGGTAAAAATAACACAATGCCCATCGACTAATGAATGGATAAACAAAGTGTAGTTATACAGCAGAATTTTGTACTGAATATTATTCAGCCATAAACAGTAAATTTCTGATACATGCTATGTGGAAGAACACTGAAAATATTACGCTAAGTGGAAGAAGCCAGACACAAAAGGTCATGTATTGTATGATTCCATTTATATGAAATATCCAGAATAGGCAAATTCATAGAGACAGAAAGTAGATTAGGGATTGCCAAGGGCTGAAAGGAGGGGAGAAAGGGAAGTCATTGTCTAATAGTTTGGGGTTTTCTTTTGGAGAGATGAAAATTCTCTGTAATTACATAGTGTTGATGGTTGTGCAACATTGTGAATGTACTTAATTTCCTTGACTTATACACTTTAAAACAGTCAAGATCATAAATGTTATGTTTATTTTACCACAATAAAAAATTAAAGCTTTGTATGATCCACAAACTGAAAATTCTGAAGTCTTTATGAATACAGTAGAGTGATTTGCTTTGGTCCAGTGCACCCGGAGAGTCAGCATGTCCAGGAAAATCATCTCTTTTATAATCAATTACTCATCCTCATTATCATCATAGCTCACTAATTCAGTGTCTACTCCATTCTGACAGTGGTCTAAGGGCTCTGTGCTCTTCCTTTGTGGCTCAGATGGTCAAGAATCTGCCTGCAGAGCTGGAGACCTCAGAGATCTTCCCTTAGTTGGAAAGATCCCCTGGAGAAGGGAATGGCAACCCACTCCAGTATTCTTGCCTAGACAGTCTAATGGATAGAGAAGCCTGATGGGCTACAGTCCATGGGGTGGCAAAGAGTCAGACACAACTCAGCTACTAATACAAGGGCTTTACAGACACTATCTCTATTTTCATAGTATCTCAGCTAAGCAGGACTAATTATCCCCCATTTTCAAGATTAAGAAATAGAAACTCTAAAAGGTTCATTTATCCATAGTTGCATAGTTAGTACATGTTAGAACTAGATTCAAGAGACATTCTCTTTTATTCTAAAGCCTACGGATTCTATATTATATTTTGTTCTTCTAAAATTGTTTGAGCATGTACTAGCTGGAAAGCACCATGCATAAAAGATTAGGAAAACAAAGCATTATCATTGGAGAAGACAAGAATTTGGAAGGGAACTCTCATATTGGAAACCTCAATGTTTTAGGAAATTCACGTTGTGTTTAATGCTAGTGGACCCCTGGGTAAACTGGAACAATGACCATAATTTATCCCATATTGTAACCTGACAGGTCCTAGCTCAATATATGCATGCCGTTAGCTGATTTCAAGTATTCTGGCTTAGTTCCAGGAAGAACACAGAGCTTGTAATTTCAATTACATGGCATTTCAAGTAGAACCATGTCCTAATATTGGATGGAGGGATTAGAGTTGACTGCCAGGACAGCAACAAGGTTCAGAAAAGGATTATTATTTTTAGATTACTTTAAGAACCAAGTGGACCAGCTTACTGCTGTGCTTGAAAACATCACAAAGGCTAAAGGACTTAGTACTTGGTGAGCCTTAATAGAAAAAGGTAGGTTTTGTGAAGTGATTGTTTACAGAGTCTCAATAGAAAGTTAAAACTCTCGCACTTCACATTTGTTGAAGGGTTAGCAGATTGAATTACAAGTAGTCTCCTAAATGATAGGTTAGGATTTGTTTGATATAAAGATTTAACAATAGTTGTTAGAAAAAAGTATGAAATTGAGAAATATTTGGCTATCCTAAAGGAAACAAACAACATCTCCAAGCTTGAGTAGATAGACTACAGGGGTTAGAAGGAATGTATGAGTTATTTTATTATAACATTGCTTCCTGAAATTATTAGCGAAATTTACATTGGTTGAAAATTTTTAAATTTAAAATATTTATTCTGTTATTTTAAAAAGGTAATCATACTGCAATTTCTGAAACTTTCTTGTGTAAATTCAGATGTATCACACAATATCAAATCACAAGGTTCATTATGTTCAAGTTTAACTGCAGTTGCAATGTCACAGGCTCAAATTACATAGAGAACCTGAGCAGTGATTCCATTCTCAAAATCTACTTTGAGATCTTCCAGCTTTTCCTCAACTTCTCCAGGTTAAAGAAAACTAAGATCCCGAGATGAAGAACAAATCTCTGTTCCTTGTTAGAGAGCTCTTCCTTAGAATGATCAAAATTCAGTGCCTTTTACTTTCCGTAGATTGTGTTGATGTCTCATTAAATTCAGTTCCCCGCCTTTGAATTCTATGAATGAACAGCTCCTTGAAACTTTTTTAACAATTTCCCTGGCAAGACATCTGTCGTCTAGGCTGTTGTCTTCTTTTAAGCAGATTGTCAGATGTAACACTTTGTACACTGCGCTGGAGTTGGGGCACAATGGCTCCTAGAAGATGGTGATGCCATCTTTCCCACCTCTCAATGGTGACATCACATTGCACGCATGTGCGTGCTCAGTTTTGTCTGACTCTCTGCGTCCCCATGGACTGTACCCCGCCAGACTCTTCTGTCCATGGAATTTTCCAAGCAAGAATACTTGAGTGGGTTGCTATTTCCTTCTCCAGGGGATCTTTCTGACCCAGGGATCGAACCTGCATCTCCTGCATTGATAGGTGAATTCTTTATCACTGCACCACATGGGAAGCCCAACATCACATTGATAGCTTGAAATCAGCCCAGTGGGAATATTTAAGTTACAGAAATCAGCAAATGCTGCATAATATTAGAGCCTTAATTTTTTCCCTGGAGAACTGGCTGTTGAACTTTTACCAGCACATCACTGATATTAAGATTCCATTTAGAAATACAGAGAATGATGCTGTAGATACTGATAGGTCACTTCTTGGGGATATCAATAGCAAGCCTTATTATGGGTGCACAGCTGGCATTCCTGAGCTGCATCCCAGAAACTTATATCTTCATAAAGAATCCACAGAGGTGTATACAATGTGTGATTGATCAGTGTTCAGTCCTGTCTGATTCTTTGCAACTCCATAGATTGTAGCTCCCCAGGCTCCTCTGTTCATGGGATTTTCCAGGCAAGAATATTGGCGTCCGTTGTCATTTCTTCCTCCAGGGGATCTTCCTGACTCAGAGATCGAACCTGCTTCTTCTGTGTCTCCTGCGTTAGCAGGCAGATTCTTTACCACTGTGCTACCTGGAAAGTCCAATGTGTTATTAGGATTTTCCAAATTTAATGGAGGAATTTTCTCCCATTCTTACACAAAATATCAGTGAGATGCCATAGTCTATGGATGTGAGACTGACTGGTTAAAGGGGAAATGTTTCTTAATTTTAACATGCTGTGGTATGATTAGGCCAGCATTTCTTTTTAGCTAGCTCAGGAATTGTGAGTGTTTTTAATATCAGGAAACTCTCCACAAATTTTTAGGTAGTTTTTGTTTTTTGTTTAGAATACTATGGATCCAATTTCTTGCCAGTCCACCAAAAATGTTGATTTGTTGTTATTAGAAAATGATAGATGGTATCTTATAAAGTTCTGTACTGTTGCACATTATTTTGTTCTTCAAGGAATACCTGAAAGAAAATGACAGCATGTTTTAGGTCATAACACTGGAATACTGAAAATATGTTGTTTTAGATCAAATGATCACTATTTTACAGAAAGTGTACACCCTTGGATCATATAGATGTGCCTGTGAACACTGAATATACAATTTAGTGTACTATTAGAGCACATACCCTATTTTGTTAACCAACTGATTTATTTATTAAGTTATTAATATGTTCGCTTTTACCACACTCATTGCATAAAGCTTCATAGAAGAAAGGTGTGAAGTGAAATGGTTTTAGCTCTAAGGACATTCTGATCTCTTAGGAAGATTATCTGTACATGAAGATGAAAACTCTTAAGTAAATTGTATGATGCAGACTGTAATACATAATGTCAGTTTAAAGATAGGAGAGTCTTCCATAGGTTGGACAGTTAGATAAGATTTCAGGAGAGAATCAAACTTTATCTTTGTGCTACAGAAGTCATGTTTGATGATTTGTTTTACCAGTTGACATAATATATCTTTCTATCTCTGCAAAATAAAAGCACAAAGAGTTAGGACGCTAGGAACCTCAGGTACATTTGATATGACCTTCCTTTAAAATTTGACTATTAACTTTGATCTGTCATGCGTGGCCCCTCCGTGACATTTCTTGGTGTTCTCTTCCTGGCAAGGAACAGAGTCACTGCCAGTGTTGCCAAGCTTTTCTGTCACTGCTGGAGGGGTCACCTCATGCTATAGTCAGGAGCAGGGAGCTCTGAGAATGAGCCTCCCACATTCTAAGCAAGTTCTCATGTCTGTGGTTGATGTCTAGCATTTGGTTACCAAGTTCTTTCAAGCAATTCTGTGTATATAGTAACTTAAAAAAATTACTTCCAAAAAAATACTGGGAGTAATTTGGTTAAATAAAATTATTAAAAAATATAGAACTACATGGAGCTTATTATGCTATGGGAAAAAACAAACTAATAAATCATTAAGTCGTGTCTGACTCTGTGACCCTATGAAACCTGCAGCACACCAGGCTTCCCTGTCCTTCACTATCTCCCAGAGTTTGCTCAAACTCATGTCCACTGAGTTGTTAATACCATCCAACCATCTCATCCTCTGTTGTCCCTTTATTCTCCTGCTCTCAATCTTTCTAAGCATCAGGGTCTTTTCAAATGAGTCAGTTATTCACATCAAGTGGCCGAAGTATTAGAGTTTCAGCATCAGTCCTTCCAGTAAGTATTTGGGGTTGAATTTCTTTAAGATTGACTGGTTTGATTTTCTTGCTGTCCAACGGACTCTCAAGAGTCTTCTCCAACACCACAGTTCGAAAGCATCAGTTCTTCAGCTCTCTAAGCTTTCTTTATGGTCCAACTCTCACATCCATACATGACTACTGGAAAAATCATACTGTAAACTAATAACACATAGTGTTGACCTTAGAAATGGAAAAGTATATCCTGAAAGTGTTGCTTTTACATTTTTTTTTTCTAAAGCTATGTTAAATTGCTACCTTAGTTCAAAGTGGGGAAAAGAAGCCAAAACCTGCTACCGGGCGGCGGGGTGGGGTGGGGGGGGAGTGAAGTTGACAAGTCTGTTCTTTCATGATTACTTTGTATTAAGGCATAAAATTCCTTTTCGATGTAAATAGGGCTTTTAAGAATCTGGAAAGGAATGTTAAACAGCAGGTGAAGATTGGAACCTTGAGGCCAAAGAAGATGTTAAGTAAACTTAACCCACCCACCCAAATTACCTTGAAACTTGGATTAATCTAGAGCTTGGGAGAGAATACCTAAGTCTTTCCTGGTCACAGTGAATTAATGTCTGAGTTAACTGAAACTGTACTAGTTGTATGGAGAACTTTTAGGATACAGAAATGCAAAGGCAACTCTGATAGGCTCGACCATTGAAATTCTCCTTTTGAAACTTTTAAAAAATAATTTCAACAGAAATTTATTGAGCATCAACTATGTACAATGCATACTTTTGATCTTAAAGTACAGCTCTAAAATCAGATAATGTCCTTCTACCTTTTAATAAGTGCTTGCTATGTGTTGGGCATCATGCTGTTTTTCTGTATTCTAATTCTTAATCCTGAAGGTAAAACTACTGAGGCTCCAAGAGGTTAAGTAACTTACCCACAGTCACAAAGAATATATACAGTTCAAATCTAGGTGTTTCTCCAAAACCTGAGTACTGAACCACTGCACAATTCCCTTGCACATGTCTAAGGAATCTCCCCACATTATCTAAAAGGGAGTTTTTTTGTTTTGTTTTGTTTTTTTCCTGAATGATTACTAAGTGTCAGGCACCATTCTCTAATCCTCATAAAAATCTAAGTACGTGTATCTTAGAGAACAACCACACTATAAGTAAACAAAAGACCTTCTTTATATGATAACTTTACCCAAGAGCACAGAGATAATAAACACAACAGACAGTGTGCTGAGCACTTTCCATATTAAGGAGATATGAATGTCATAGTCTACCAGTCACAGAAGTAGTATGTATTGTGTAAAATGTCTGCTTTTACACAAAAGCCAAGGTAGATCAGATTTCTCAGGGCAACTGTACTACATGTGTAATTTGGCTCATCATGAGACTGGCACATTAAGATGCTTTTTAATGGTTACTGAAACTTTAATTAACAAATAGTACTTTAATATATTTTTGTGTGTTCAGAATCTCTTGGAAATATTTAAGCTTATAGAAAATTCCTAAACTATGAAAATGAAAATTGTGCAGCACAACTGGAATGTATTTTTTGTTGTTTATTCTGATGAAACAATGTATGCTACGTCATTTAAAATACTCGCATTATTTCGAATGTCTTCCTTTCAATTTCCAGTAAGTATTTCTCACCAGGCATGTGTGAGGGATATTTCTAGAAAATAACAGGATCAGTCAGAGTCACTGGCTTCAAAATAGAGCCTGAGTTCAACCCTAGAAGAACTGTCATGGTTTCACTGTCAAGGAAAAGTTGTATCTCAGATGAGTAAGGTCTCCTGTTGAACCTTTCTGACATTGAAAATGTTAAATCTTCTGTAACTCCATATGGATTGTTGACAAAAGAGTTGGCAGTGTCAGTAATAATAGTAATAGAATAATAAGCCAGTGGCATAATGAGCATTACCGTTACATATTGAAGAATATCATGGAAAAGAAAATGACAGCCCACTCCTGTATTTTTGCCCGGGAAATCCCATGGACAGAGGAGCCTGACGGGCTACAGTCCATGGGGTCGCCAAGAATTGGACACGACTTAATGACTAAACGACAATAGCAGCAATAAGTGCTCTGTTCTTCACAGATATTATTTTGTAAAATCATCATCATATGCGATAGGCATTGTTATGCCAGTATCAACAGAAAAAAATGCACAACCTCAAAGTTGAGAATTAGGTTTCCTTTTGTGGTCTTATTGAGGACTATAGCCTGAGATGGCAGCCTCTCAGAGAGCTCTGAGGGACTAGGAGGCAGGATATGTAGGAGTTTTTGCTGAAAATACAAAACAAGAAAACCTATGCAGTCGAACATCAAAAGATTGCTGCTAATCACAGAAAGTCAACATCTCAAGTTAATGAGGTTAGTGCTTTTCTATGTACCAGAAGATGCAAGAGTCTGGGTTTATTGAAAGCATTCCTTTGATATGCATCTTAACTATCCAAGGCCAGTATCCTGTGTTCTCTGTTCTGAATTCCTCGCAGGGCACACCGTCAGGGGCAGCTGCCGTGGCTGATGGGTTTATGAAATCCTTCATTGACTGAAATGGCAGGTGACATTCTTTGTCCACACTAGTTTCACAGCTGTAGAAACTGCTATCAGGAGACTCAGCTATCTTTCAAGATGATGAAACTCCAGAGCAGTAGGGTGGCTTTGATGCAGGTCCACACGGCTCCATAGCCTACCCTCTTCATTCTAGGAGATGGCTGCCTTTCTCTGCATGTCCACCCACCCACCATCGCCCAAGCCACCTGGGGACCCAAGTGGCAGTCATATCCTTGGTATGGTAAGAAGTCAGTCCACACACAAGTGCATCTGTGGCTTAAAACTAAGAGTGACCATTCCCAGTGTAACCAGTACAGAGCTACCAGCAGCTCTGTATTTTCCATCAGACCATCTGAAGTCTCTGCGTCAAGTCCAGTATGCTGACCAGAGCGTGTGTTTGACTGAAGGAAGGCAAGCTGGGAAACTTTATTTTTCCCACATTTGTTGCCTGAAAGAGATATAAGTACTCAGATGCTGTAGACTACTTATTCAGAATTAATTCATTGAGGAACAAATTTTCTATTTTGAAAAGTGCAATTCTACTAAATTTCTGGGTGCTATTCATGATGAATGTAGAAAATATGTTCTTAATTTTCTTTTTAAAAAATTAGAATTGACACTAATTCATTCAGTATCATTCATAAATCATAGATATATTCATATCAATATTTACAGCAATATTCCCCAAATATTTGATAAGCACTTGTTCTGGGCATTCTGCCAAGTGTGCAGTGCTGAGGTGAGGGATGCTGTGAGAGGACACTTTTGACCCTAAATTGAGTCTTGAAGGATAAAGAGAAGTTATCTCTGCTTAATGGAAAAGATTTTTTTGCTTTATATTGGCGGTGCCATGTGGCATGTGGAATCTTCGTTCCTTAACCAGGAATTGAGCCCCCGCCACATGCAATGGAAGCATGAGTCTTAACCACTGGATTGCCAGGAAAGTCCCAAGAATTTCTTAAAAGTTGGAAAATGTAAATAGCATCTTAGCTAAGTACCTTGTATTTGGAGGGGGTGTGTGTGTGTTGTTTTAAGTTCACTGATGTGTTAACTGGAAGGATATTAAGGAATGTTCATCTAAACAGCACTAGTTCAGGAGTGAATCTGCACACCACAACACTCCAAACATTCTGTCTGTAAATAAATGTCCTCATCAAAATCTTAAGTAACTCAAATGGTGTTGATGGATATGATTTTGAACAGAAATAGCTTGTTTCTCTGTGAAAATATGGAGCCTTTACATATGGCTATTTCTTCCATATACTGATGAAAGAGAACTCTTATTTAGTTAAACACAATTGACAGAGGCTTAATAGATGATTAACACACATAGGGTGATCAGATGCATACCAAGTATATGCTTCACAAATTGAAACAACTCCTCTACCATAACATAAAAAGTAGGCCTCTTATCAGTGCACTTCCATTTCACAGTTGAAATGTGATTTTTAAAGGGGAAGTGAACTTGATGCCATTTTTAGTCTTGCTGTGCAACAAGTAGCAACATTTTTCATTATTTATTATCTATTTTTGAAGTTTTCTTACAACCAAGGTCTTTTAAAACGACTTTAAAAATGAAGATTAAGCCCTATATCATCACTAGGAAAGTTCTGTAACTTCTGTATCCCTCCAATGTCTACTGTTGAGCTGTGGAGGCAGTGGGGCGGGCTGCCCCTTACCAACTCACCTTCACAGATTTGCTAGGTTAAAAATAAAAATGTTGCCCGCCTTGAATATTATGCTGAGTCTGTGCAGAGCTTTTCCAAAATTTAAATTTAGACTACACCAAATCTCATATCTGTTCTGAAAAGTCAAGGCAACGTACAGTGGATAGAACATGGACTCTGAAGTTCTCGAGACCCAAGATCACAACTCGTGTTAGGGGTTTTGGCTCTGAGATTTGTGTGCTTAGTCACTCAGTCATGTCTGACTCTTTGCGACCCGATGGACTGTAACCCAAGGTTTCTCTGTCCATGGGATTTCCCAGGCAAGAATACTGGAGTGGGTTGCCATTTCTTCCTCTCAACCCGGGGATCGAACCCTTGTCTCCTGGATTGCAGGTGGAGTTTTTACAAATGAGCCACAAGGGAGGCTCCTCTAAGATATATACTGGGAAAGTAATACAGTCTCTCTGAACTTGATATTTTTACTCATAGAACCAACTGTATACACCTATGCAGGCAGGATGAACTGAGGTCACTTACATGTCAAGTGCTAAAGTGGATAGTTACTGAACTTGTTCCCAATTGCTCCAGATTGTTCTGGGTTCTTGGGTTGAAGTAGTCAGTCCAGTCAATCAGCAAATATCGGTTGTTGTTCTGTCATCGAGTTGTGTCTGACTGTTTGTGACCCCATGGACTGCAGCATGCCAGGCCTCCCTGTCCCTCACCATCTCCTGGAGTTTGCGCAAGTTCATGTCCATTGAATAGGTGATGCCATCCAATCATCTCATCCTCTGTCACCCCCTTCTCTTCCTGTTCTCAATCTTCCCCAGCATCAGAGTCTTTTTCCAGTGAGTTGGCTCTTCATGTAAAGTAGCCAAAGTATTGGAGCTGGAGCTTGAGCTTCAGCATCAGTCCTTCCAATGAATATTCAGTGTTGATTTCCTTTAGCACTGATTGGTTTGATCTCCTTGCTGTCCAGCAAATATTTACAGGGTGCCTGCTGGATGCCGAGCCCTCTGATAGCACTGGGGACACCTCTGTGATGAGGCTCAGCCCTCATCCTTCAAGGGCCTTTTGTCTGTTTGCAGGGATCACAAAATGATGAGCTCAGCATATTGTATGGCAGTAAGGAAAATCACGAAGACAAGCATTTCATGTAAACGACAAAACTGGCTCCCTTTCCCTGCCCCCATGTGGACTGGTTTGGTTTTCTCCTGTTGGCTTGGTAATTTCTGATAACCTTAATCTTTGTATTAGAGTAGTAAATTCCCAGGCTAGCCCAGAGTCAGGACAGTACCAAGAATGACTCTCTGATGAAGTTGAATTCAAACCACACCTCTTAGTCAGCAGTTGATGTCCGGGGACTGTCAGGTCGGAATATCCTCTCCTGAAACAAGTGATATATGAACGTCTTTACGTTAGTTCTGTGAATTCAGGGAGTGTAGCAGCATTGTTAAGAACTATTTATCTTTAATTGAGCTTTTCAAGTCTGCTAACTTTATGCCAAATTCAGGCAGAGAGAGTGATAAGGGATTGTGGCGGCTTGCTGTCTGCGTGGGAACCTGGAGGCCTTTCAGAACTGCGCTTCTTTTTACTCTAAGCAGAGATCATGCAGAACATGCAAACTGTTGTTGTTGTTCAGTCACTAAGTCGTGTCCAACTCTTTGTGACCCCATGGAGTGCAGCATGGCAGGCCTCCCTGTCCCTCACCATCTCCCGGAGTTTGCCCAAGTTCATGTCCATTGAATTGGTGATGCAAATTGTGCTTAGGCTATTTTCTTGTACTGTTCTTATAGTCTCATCTACTTAAGTACTAGATTATATTTGATAGGTAGGCTTCATTAACAAATGGCCATGACTTTGCTCAGAGGTGGAGAGTGGTTCTAAACTCAATAAAGCCTATAGAACTTCTACTTACGTTTCCTGTGACTATTCTCACTAAGGCTAGCAGAGCAGTCACTTTGTTGTCATTCCATACAGTAATGATAAAAATAAAACCCCATTGTTTTAGCTTTAACTATTTACATTTCCAAGAAGAATGCCAGAGCTTTAGAATAAAGCATGATTTTAATAATTCTATGTACACATATACATATACAATATAATATACATATAAAATTTACAAACCCAGGTCTCCTGCATTGCAGGCAGATTCTTTAACAGCTAAGCCACAAGGGAAGCTCATACATATACAATATTTAGTGTAAATAATCTATTGGGCTGGCCCTGGACTAGCAAACCCAAGAAGTTGAAAATTATCAGCCTAACTTAATGGACAGAAAACTGGGTTAGGAGTCCAGGTAGGTGCTTACATCAACATCTGTCACAGTTTAAGCATTTAATTTGACTAAAGCAATGGTTGATTTCATTTACTGTGTTCTAGAAAGAGGATAGGCTTCAAGAACATAGGATTCGCGGTTCAGCTCTATTTTGGAATTTTCTCAGTCTGTTTCTTCATCTGTAAAATAGAGATAATTGTTTCACAAGAATATTGTGAGGGTTGAGTACAGAGATATATATGCTTGGTCTCTGTGTGTGTCTCTGACTCTTTGTGACCTCATGGACTGTATCCCTCCAGGCTCTTCTGTCCATGGCATTTTCCAGGCAAGAATACTGGAGTGGGTTGCCACTTCCTACTCCAAGGAATCTTCCCACCCCAGGGATCGAACCTGGGTCTCCTGCATTACAGGCAGATTCTTTACCATTGAGCCACCAGGGAAGCCCCTTGTTTTACGTCACTTGCCATCAAAGCTCTTTCTTGTTTACAAAAGTGGCCAACATGTGCTTCCACTGGCTTCCTTGGCTGGGGCACAGTCTGCTTGGTTGTACATGGCAGTCAGCCCTGAGTCTGGTGTTCTGCCAGATGAGTGTTCAGAGAGTCCTCGAATATTCTGAGGCAAAACTCTGCATGGCAGGCGCCTGGATTAACTTGATTTGTGTCATCTCTGAGCTTCAAAGGGCATTCTACAAGAGTCAAGAGAACTGTAACCCAGAAGACTTGTGATCTTTAAAAATATAGAGGCTGCTTTTTCACGACTTGGTTTTGCTATTAAATAAAGTGAAGTATTTAACTAACTGGCAGTAACTCTAAGATGAGTTACATTTAACTTCTAACCTGCAATATTGCCATGGTTTGGAGACAGGACTAAATATTTGGCTCTGAAGTTCATTGTCAAAGTGTATCCAGGATTTCAAGTGTTTATCTCAATGAACATTGAAAGTGTGTAAAATTAGGCTACACATGTTATAAGAATTATTTTTTCTCTTGACATTTCTGGCTCTTAGATTCCCAGACCTGGCAGGAAATCTTTTTGGCTCCACTGTTTCTGATCTAGCTGTTTTCACAAAATGCAAACACATGCAAAAACATTGTAATAAACCTCAATGTTCAGTCGTGTTCAGTAAGACTTCAAAAGATGTTTGCTTTGAACTTGGTTCTAAAGATGGGCATACCTTCATGAGAATGGAAGGTATCTTCTTACCCTCTATGATGTGGTTTGGCCGTTTTCAAGGCCCCAGAGTTAGCTTTGTTCTGTAAGGCACATTAAATTCACTCTTTTGGACTAGGAATTAACAGAAATTTCTTCCTATAGAACATTTTGGAGCTCTTGGTCCCAAGGGGACAATGGTTTTAGACCATAAAGGGAAAACTCTACTGCATCAAAGAGACTTGAGACAGCATCATGAACTCCACACTCTGTGTCTGGTCTTAGATTTAATGAAGCCTCTGAATTGCTGTTCTTAAGGTTGTTGGATGTTAGGTGATCCATATAAACTCTGCCATCATTCTCTAGTTTACAAAAAAATGTGAAACTAGGCTGATGGGATTTGGTACACGTTGTAGTGAGCAGAGTACTGTTGCAATACCTTCAGTAAACAGATTTCTCCATATCTTTTCCTACTTTGTTTCTTCTCTAAGTTTTATACAGCTTTCTTGTTAGTAATCACACTACAAAACATTCTCTCCATCCTAGAAAAACCTTTGTCATGGCTCTCTTCTCAGACCACTGTAGCTGGTGGGACTGACGTCTCTTTTTGACAGGCAATTTCATTAAATCTCACTCCTTTCTTGTTATTCTTCTATCTTCAGTTTATTTTTGTCTGTCTCTGTTTTGAAGCCATTATCCAACTCAAAACAAATAGTCAATCTTTATTTATTTATTCATTAGTGGAATATAATTACTTTAGGGCTTCCCTGGTGGCTCAGTGGTAGAGAATCCGCCTGCCAATGCAGGAGATATGGGTGTGACCCCTGGGTCAGGAAGATACCCTGGAGGAGGAAATGGCAACCCACTCCAGTATCCTTGCCTGGGAAATCCCATGGACAGAGGAACCTGGCAGGCTATAGTCCATGGGGTCGCAAATAGTCAGACACGACTTAGTGACTAAACAATAAAAAACAACAATGGCTTTACAATGTTGTGTTTTTAAAATATCTTTCTCTAGCTCATATTTGGACTATATTTTCTGTGGATCTTAAATAAATCTAAATGTGACTTTTCTCCCTGTGTCTTGCTACAAGAATCTCCAATTCTGTCATTTCTGAAATATTTGAAGCTTTTCCACAAGGTCTTTGTCTTTCTGTGCTTCTAACCACACATCGACTACCTTTTGATTATTTAGCACCTTAAATTAAAAATGTGTGCTTCTTTAAAATAATGCTTATTCATTCTATAAATATTTGAGAATAACTTTTAGATGCCAAGCCCTGTGCTAAATGTTAGACAGTGAAGAGTTAGTGTGTTTACTGTCAGACAGTCTCAGGGCTCTCATTGACCAGCCCAAGGCTGTGCCCTTCTGCATGGGAAAAACAGTTCGTTGGGTCAAAGAGACATGTTCAGCTGGAGCCTGACCACGTGCTAAGTACCAGGATCCTGGAATCTGCTACCCAAATTATTCTAAACTCACTTCCTGGACCTTCATGGTCCCCTTTCCCCTAGTCCATCTTTCCCAAGAGTTCAGTTTTAAGAGTAAACAAGAGACAGACGTTTTGGGAGTGTGTGAACGAGCTTGGAGATGCAAGCAAGGGTATCCACACAGGACTCATGAAGACCCTTGTGGTTCAGTGGAGCAAGCAAGAGAGAAAAGAGGCAAAATGACATGAAGTTGGGGCCAGCACAGCCTTCCTGCTCTCCTTTTTATGCCAAGTTACAGTGCAGAACTGGAAGGGATACAAGAACAAGGCATGGGGGCATGTTGGATATTAGTTCCCTGACTAGGGATCAAACTGGTGCCTCCTGCATTGGAAGCACAGAGTCCTAACTGCTGGACCACCGGGAGAGATGACTCCAGGCCCAGGCAGTTGGTATAGCTTATTGTCTAATTGCAGGTGTCATGGGAACACATGGTATGTGGGCAGAGGCAACACAAACACATGGGTCAGGAAAGTCCTGCTGAAACAGTGGCACCGAACTTGGACTTCTTGAGAGTAGGATCTTCTTAGGTGGCCTCCATGTATGGATGTGTGCTGCTGCTGCTAAGTCGCTTCAGTCGTGTCCGACTCTGTGCGACCCCATAGATGGCAGCCCACCAGGCTCCCCCATCCCTGGGATTCTCCAGGCAAGAACACTGGAGTGGGTTGCCATTTCCTTCTCCAATGCATGAAAGTGAAAAGTGAAAGTGAAGTCACCCAGTCGTGTCAGACTCTTAGCGACCCCATGGACTGCAGCCTACCAGGCTCCTCCGTCCATGGGATTTTCCAGGCAAGAGTACTGGAGTGGGTTGCCATTGCCTTCTCCAATGTATGGATGTGAGAGTGGGACTATAAAGAAAGCTGAGTGCCAAAGAATTGATGCTTTTGAACTGCAGTGTTGGAGAAGACTCTTGAGAGTCCCGTGGACTGCAAGGAGATCAAACCAGTCAATCCTAAAGGAAAACAGTCCTGAATATTCATTGGAAGGACTGATGCTGAAGCTGAAACTCTGATACTTTGACCACCTGATGCAAAGAACTGACTCATTGGAAAAGACCCTGATGCTGGGAAAGATTGAAGGCAGGAGGAGAAGAGGACGACAGAGGATGAGATGGTTGGATGGCATCACTGACTCGATGGACATGCGTTCGAGCAAGCTCTGGGAGTTGGTGATGGATAGGGAAGCGTGATATGCTGCAGTCCATGGGGTCACAAAGAGTTGGACATGACTGGGCAACTGAACTGAACTGAAGTGACGTTAGGAAGAGGGCATGAAAGGATTCACAGAAGAATAGCTGAGGAGGGAAGGCAGGACAAGAGGAAGGAGGGAAGGAAACAGTGTGAAAAACAGAAGCTGACTGGTGGGGATACATAGAGGTTTTTCAATATGCTGCAGTTTGGGGAGGGCCTTGAGTTGAAGAAGGACAGATGGTCAGGAGCAAAGTCCTATTAAGGATGCTGGCTCACTCCTTTTTCTCATCAATTCATTTCTCTTGACTTGTGTTACTTGCTTCTTTCTCCTTCTGATGTTGCAGGCTTTTTAAAGTCCTTTTTTATCTCACTGTTGGCCTGCCCTGGTGGCTCAAATGGTAAAGAATTTGCCCACAATGCAGCTAAACCTGGGTTCAGTCCCTGGATCAGGAAGATCCCCTGGAGAAGGGAATGGCAACCCGCTCCAGTATTCTTGCCTGGAGAATCCTATGGACAGATGAGCCTGGTGGGCTAAAGTCCGTGGAGTTGCAAAAACAGGGACATGACTGATCAACTAACACTTTCACAGTTCATTTCACCATCAGTCAACCTTCATTTACCCTTGAATTTACTGCTGAAAATTTATTTATATTTGAAGTCATTCAAAAATTACCTGTCATTGAAAGTGAAAGATTCTTTTAAAGTTACTTTTAATGAGAATGAAAATAAGAATAGATAAGTTAGAAAATAGCATCTGACTTCCCCATGGTCAGGTTCCCTTCCCAGCTATATTCTTTTTTATTAATATTTTTATTGGAATGTAGTTGCTTTACAATATCGTGCTAGTTTCTACTGTATAGCAAAGTGAATCAACTATACAAATACATATATTCCCTCTTTTTTTATTTTTTTTGTATTCTTTTCCCATTTAGGTCGCCACAGAGCATTGAGTAGATTTCCCTATGCTATACAGTAGATCCTCAGTAGTTATCTATTTTATACATAGTGTCAATAGTGTTTATATGTCAGTCCCAGTCTCTCAATCCATTCTACCACACACACACCCCCAGCTATATTCTTGAAGAATTAAGCATATTCCTAGTTTTCCTACCTTACATAGTATATGGTTGGTTTTCTCTTTCTTTTACTAAAAACCTCCTAATACTAGCACTAATACTTATTATCCGATTAATAAATGGTGACAGTCCATGGTGTTATCACCATTTACAGATGAGGAAACTGAGGCCCAGGGAAGTGTTTATGTAATTTGTCCAATGCCCATAGGCATAAGCGGCACAACTGATGTCTGAACACATATTTGCTTTACTCCCAACACTGTACTCTTGCCTGTTTAGGAGGTTACCACCTTTAGCCTCTTTCTGACAATACATAGAATCTAGGCCAAGTTTTAGGGACTTCTCTGATGGTCCATTGGTTAAGACTCCGTGCTTCCAATGCAAGGGGCACAGGTTCCATTCCTGGGGTCTGAATACTAAGATCCCACATGCTGTGTGACTCAGCCAAAAGAAAAAAACCTGCCAAATTTTAGTCCAGTGACCAGCCTGCATTAAACTCATATTGTGTGTGTGTGCGTTAGTTGTTCAGTCGTATCCGACTCTTTGTGACCCCATGGACTGTAGCTCACCAGGCCCCTCTGTCCATGGAATTCTCCAGGCAAGAATACTGGAATGGATTGCCATTTCCTTCTCCAGGGAATCTTCTCGACCCAGGGATCAAACTCGGAATGTTAAGCAAAAGAAATACTATAGTACATTAAACACAAGTGGCGAGTTTGGACACACTTGTGAGAGTTGTCTTTTCAAATTATCCTAGAAACAATAGGTAAAGTTTCAGAGGTAATACTGTGATACTTTGAGTCAGTTAAAAATCTCTTTTATATTCCCCTCCAAGTCACTTCTCTGATTCATTTGGAGGTCATCTCTCTTTCTTGGACAGTTGATTCTGTTTCTACACATTTCCCCCAAGCATGTCACAACTCTCCTAGTGACACTGCTGATGACATCAGTTGTCGAGTTTGTGACAGGCTAGATAATGTTAATTCATGCATTTGGTTTATTTGGTTTGGACCTTAATTCTGCAGATATGCTCTTTGGACTATGTAAGGAATCAGTTCAAAAAAAAAAAAAAACCTAGTCCTTTTCAAATAAATGTGTTATCTTTCAAACGGACTTTTGCATTATACTACCTGCATTTATTTATAAGACATTTTCCCTACAATGAATTTTTCATTTTTCTTACAATGTTTAAGTTATTCTGTAGCCCTTTAATGTGTATTAAAGTATTCAAAGGTGTCTGAACTGTGTAACTGATCTTTTTTTGTTGTTGAATGAAAAAAATCAGAGACATATGTTAAAAGAAACCAGCACAAGATTGTGTCCATGCAAACATATTTCTCTTGGTTATAGAAATATGTTTCCCTCAGTGTGGAGAAATGCCGCGTATTATTACTTATCGAAAACACTGATCATTGTTTAAATTAAGGAAACATGAACTGAGAACAAGAGAGACCTGAAGTCTTGGTATTTCATGAGCCTTGGTATCAGTTTTCTTGCAGGCCCCCATCTGAGTCACAGTTCAGGAAGTTGGTCACCTTAGCCATTTAGGCATTTTGCAAAGACACAGGTTAATTTAATTTTAAAAGAGCACATTGTATGTTTGGTTTAAATTATGAGACTGACATTCGTTTTTCACTGACCTCAGAGAATTTATACAGGTACTTTACAGATTCCCGAGTGACATCTATTGATTTTTTTAAAAGCTTAATGGAACAGAATTTAAAGGCTTAATTATTTCAAATGGTAAAAATCAAAATTGCCAACTGATTTTTATGAGGTCAGTGTTATAATTAGATTAGCTTAAGATTGAATCAGAATGATGAGTATCCTTTAACTGCTTTTCTAGATATATAACCAATAATTACCTCTTTACATAGAACAAAAGATTTAGCTTAAATGGGGAATTGGGTATGTCACCATGTAGGTAAAGCCAGCAATAAATAGAACTTTATAACATTTCACTCTGATTTTTTAAGAATTTTGATTGGACCTTACAGTTATGCCTGTTAACAATATAGTTTAATATTAGAAATGGCTGTTTATTTTAAAATATCTTTTCATTACAAAACACAAATAAAGAAAATCACTCAAATGTATGTCTTAATTACTTTTATAATGAGAATATTACTCAGATCAAGAAATGACACTGTGCCAGACACCTAAGGTGTCCTTGCAGTATACCCTCTCCCAATCACAACTTCTGCCTCTTCCCACAAATAAAAACTATTCTAACTTTTATAATAATCAACTTGTGCTTTAAAAGTAGCTTTTTGTCACCTAAATGTGCATGATGCTCTATGCTTAGTTGTATGGACCCATGGACTGTAACCCGTCAGGCTCCTCTGTCCATGGGATTTCCCAGGCAAGCATATTGGAGTGAGTTTCCATTTCCTACTCCAGGGGATCTTCCTGACCCATGGGTCAAACTCGTGTCTTTTACATCTCCTGCATTGACAGGTGGATTCTTTACCACTGTGCCACCTGGGAAGCCCTAAACATGCATTCTTTGACACTACTGTTAACCTTTTGTGTACTTAGTCCCTCAGTTCCTTCTGACTCTTTGTGACCCACTGCACTGTAGCCCACCAGGCTCCTCTGTCCATGGGGATTCTCAGGCAAGAATACTGGAGTGGGTTGCCATGCCCTCCTCCAGGGAATCTTCCCAACCCAGGAATCGAACCCAGGTCTCCCTCATTGCAGGCAGATTCTTTACCATCTGAGACACTAGGGAAGCCCCTATTGTTAACCTTGCCAACTTTCAAAAGTCAGATATGTCTTTGTCTCTCTCTTTTATTTAATTTATTGGAATATAGTTGTTTTACAGTTTTGTGTTATTTTCTGCTGTATGGCCAAGTGAATAAGTCATACATAAACATATATCCTCTCTCTTTTGGATTTCCTTCCTATTTAAGTCACCCCAGAGCACTGAGTAGAGTTCTCTGTGCTATACAGTAGGTTCTCATTAATTACCTGTTTTCTACATGCTGTTATATATATGTCAAACCCAATCTCCTTGTTCATCCCACCTTCCCTTTCCCTGCTTAAGTCTTTTTTAAACTTTATATTACTCTTCCATTCTTTACATTTTCTTAGTTTATCTGTTAAAGAACCCTGGCCTGTCAGGTTTTCTTCAGTCTGAATTTTGCTAACTTCATATTCTTGGTGCAATTCAATGGGCTCTTCAGTTCCCTGTATTTTCCTGTATTTATCCAGAAACTGGATAAAGCTCCTCTTTGGCATGACTAGAGGAGACACATGATATCTAGTTGTTGTTGTTTTTTTAATGTTATCCTCTTAGCAACCATAGATGCTTGATACCAATATCTGTTTACTCATTGATAGCTGAAAAGTGATGATATTTTAATTTCATCACTCCTTTTGTATTTATTTGCTGGACTAAGAGACCCTTTCTCTCAGTTACTATGTGATTGGCCAGGAATACAGTTCTTCAAAGAAAGGCAAGGATACATGCTTGATTTCTCTCCTATACTTGCTAGTTTTCAAGATGATGAAGATAAATAATTCTTTCTTTAAGCTTCCTCACATTTGTTTGTGGGTCATTCTATCCCTCCCCTGGTAGTCTCTGATAGCTGGCTTGATGTTGGGTAGCACAAGGTATTCCAAGCTAATATTATATGTATCCTGCCCCAAATATGGGATCAACCTTTTTTTTTTTGGAAAAGTCCTAGTTTCTTTTAGTGAGAACTGATGTTTCAAGACCACGATCTGGATACCAGGGATACTCATTGCTCCTGAGTTGATTGTTATTTCCAGTGTCTTTTAAAACATGTTTGTTTATTTATTTATTTTTGGCTGAGCTGAGTCTTCATTGCTTCATGCAGGCTTTCTCTAGTTGCTGCAAGCAGGGGCTGCTCTCAAGTTGTGGTACTCTGGCTTCTCACTGCAGCGACTTCTCTTGTTGCAGAGCACAGGCTCTAGGGCACTCAAGCTTCAGTAGTTGTGGCATATGGGCTCAAGAGTTGCAGTTCCCGGGCTCTAGAGCATGGGCTCAGTAGTTGGGGTGCACGGGCTTAGCTGCTTCATGGCATGTGGGATCGTCTCAGACCAGGGAACAAACCCATGTCTCCTGTATTGGCAGGCAGATTCTTTACCACTGAGCCACCAGAGAAGCCCTGTTTCCAATACCTTTGAGTGGACAATTAGTTCACATCAACACTTTCAATTCAAAGTAGAGAGTGCTAAGACTTAAATTTAAACTCTTTTTGTATTATAGCTTTATCTCCTTTTTTCCATACCAACAATTCTCAATGATAAAGGTGATATTGGAATTTAAAATATTCTATAATAACTAATTTGTTTTATTCCATGTTATATACAGGAGTCTCAAGATAAAAATATCAGCCTATCTACCAATATAAAATACTGAAAAAATGCATTTACTTTTTCTGTTCTCTCCCCAATTTTTTTTAATAGTTGTACAAAATCCACATTGTCAAGAGTATATAGCCAATGCATAATATATTCTCTGCTTTTCAGCTGTCTTGTGGTCTTAGGACAGGTAACTCTATAGTTAATGCTCACCATCTGTTTTTAGATCTAGGCATTTTGGTTTTCTGAAGTTCACTCTCCATTGGATTACTAGGCTCACGTTTTCTTTCCTTCAGTATCTTAGACATATTAGTTCATTTTTCTACTGTTATAAATCACTGCTGTTAAAGTCTAATGATAATCTAAGTTTTCCCCTTGTAAATCATGCAATATGTTTTTCTAGATGTCCAAAGGACTTTATTTTTCTTTAAAATACAATGAATTTCCTAGAGTATATCAGTCTGGCTCACTGGTGCCAGGTATGCAGTGTCATTTTCGGAGAAAGAGGGTCTGTAGTGATGCTATATTTGTTCATGAGATTGTAAACAAAGTTTCAGAAAAAATATTTTTCAACAATATGAAAAGACATTGGGGTCAATTAGAGAGAACATCTGTTCATATATTTAAGTCTGAAACATAAGTTAGCTATTAATTTATTGACTATATCAGTGATATAAAAGACTTCAGAACTTGCCCAGAATTTTTGATTTTCTAAACTGTGGTACCCAATTTTTTTACAAATTGGACCTAGATCACTGCCTATTGTCTTGGACATCAGTAGTAGTTGCCACCTGTCAAATTTGCTGAAGTTTAGAAAGTTGAACTTCAATCTTTATATCATCTATCACAAATTCAGTAACCCTGTGTAATGTACTTTAGAAAACCCAGCACGGAATTCCCTGGCAGTCCAGTGGTTGGGACTTGGTGCTTCCACTGCAGGGGCCCAGGTTCCATCCCTTGCTGGCATGGCCAAAAGACAAACAAATAAGACACACACACACACACAAACACACAACATTACAGGAAAGTATAGTATAAAATTAGGAAATGACATGATATTAACATCTCTGTCTCAAAATGCAATATATATTTCAATGCATGGTGTATTGGTGATTTTCATTGTAATACTTGTGCCTTCAGGTATTTGCTGTGTTGAATCTGGGCCCTTGTACAGAATTTTCCTTCTGCCTGGTATGAGTCCTCTTCCTTATTCAGCTCCTTCATCTGTCTAATCAACTAAGTCTTTAGGACTAAGCTTAAAAATACCTTGCTCAGTTTTAGTGTTTCTCCTTTGACTCCTTCATCCTATGTATCAAGTGGTTATAAGAGGTCCCAGCACATAGACATTCTCAAAACATGCTTGTTTAATAAATGAAAGACAAGATGCCTTTTCCTCCTGTTTTTTTCCTATAGCACCTTGGGCTTACCTGTGTCAAGTAATTTTTGCTCTATCTTCTAATAACTTGTAGATCTGTTTTCTCAAGGTAAACTTTCTATGATAGGGATTAGTTTTTATTCACCTCTTTGTCCCCAAGCCTGGTAAATTGTGTGGCACAGAACAGGTGCTTAATAAACACTTTTGAAACAAAAGAGTAAAGTGTCATGGGTCCCTTAGGTTCAGAAATGCCTTGGTCGTTTATGTGGAGCTCCCGTTCTTCTATGGGTTATAAGTACCCCAGATACTTCTTAAGAGAGTCTCCTATGTATCAAAATTATTTTTTAGTTTCCTTTGAAAAAAAGGTGGGAAGAAAGAACATTCTGGTGGAAGTAGGGTACTCTTGGAACTTTCTCTGAAGGAAATGAATACCAGAGGTATTAGACATAAAATGTTTGAGAATAAATGTACCCTATATGCAAGTGCAAGTCTGTACATATTCTGTTTAAAGATTAGTAAGAGAGGAACAGGAAATACTTACTGATAGAAATAAGAGCAAACTTGTATGCTGGAAAATGGTGATAGATTTGGGAGAGTGTAGATCTAGTCCTAGCTCTGTCTCTAGAATATTCCATCTCACTAAGAATGCTTCCTTAATTGGAAAAAAAGCTAGGAGAGTGACGAGAGCCTTCCATCTCTTAACAGCCGTGATCCATGTCATAAGTTAAGCAGTAATCATATCAGCCTCTTTTTCTTCCTTTCGCTGAGTTTGTAATATATTCTTTAATTCACATTCAAAACATTTTTATCTCAAGTGTTGGTTATATTAAGATTCATGATAACTGAAACCACATTTCAGGAAATACCTTTTCTTCCCTTTTTTTTTTTTTTTAGGCACAGTTTCCATGTATTCTGCCCTTTCCTTCCTTCACACGGCCCGGTCTACCTCCATTCTATCCCCTTTCTTCTCTTTGTTTTTTCAAGGGAAGTTGCATTTAGGTACTTTTGATTCATTTCCAGTTGATTAACATCATAATATGTTCTTAGACTGACTTGATATCTAAAATGCCAATTCTTTAAAACTGAGAAAAAGATGACCGAAGTTGATAGCCTTGTGCTTTGGAAGTGGTTTTATTTCATTCGCACCACCAGTAGGGTAAGGAAGAAAGGCAGCATGGCAGCAGCGCTATGTTGGAAATAGGGAACCAAGGACAGACTTGTTGAGTCAAACCTCCTAACCAATGCTGTCTCCTCTGACCCCAGGACTTAGAGATTCTGCTGTCTTGTTCTCTACTTGGTTCACGTGGCTCTGTGCCATATTTATCATCCTCTCTCAAAAGACCCATTCCCTCTGTTTTCCTCCTGAAGTTTTTTACTTCATGCTCCTCATTCATCAGTGCTACCCATGTCAGTGACCTGAGAGGTGGTTACAGCCAAACTCCAATCTCTGTGGCCTTTGAAACAAATCGTGCTGTGTGAGTTGCTCCCTTTTCTCTGGTGTAGATATTCAAAAGGACCTGGCACTGTGAGAGACGGAAAGCCTGTCAAGAAGCCCTGGAGGATACACAGTGCTTTTGTTACACCTGGTCATCAAGAAAGCCCTCAGTCATCACCAGGTCTAGGCCTGATTCTGCAAGCTTCCAGACAATTGGGGAAAACCACCACGTTGCAGATCCAAGGAGAACAAATTGCTCTTTTCATCGAGCACCTAGGGACTGCTCTCCAGCATCTCACTGTTAGGCCTTAGATGTTGGCCCTTCCAAAAGGCAGGTCTCTATCTAATTCCAAACCATTTGCCATCTCATCCTCTCATCCCTAGGCTTCCCAGGTGGCTCTAGTGATAAAGAACCTGCCTCCCAAGGCAGGAGACAGAAAAGACGTGAGTTTGATCCCTGGGTCAGGAAGATCCCCTGGAGGAGGGCATGGCAACCCACTTCAGTGTTCTTGCCTGGAGAATTCCATGGTCAGAGGAGCCTGGAGGGCTACAGCCCAGTTGGACATGACTGAAGTGACTTAGCATACACGCATGCCTCTCACCCAGCAGCACAGGCAAAGAGGAAAGGAGTATTGGCAGAAATGCACTGGTTCTGTCAGGAGGAAGAACCAAATTAGAAGAACCCACAGCATTCTTTCTAGACCAGTTATCCAAATGAGGGGAGATAGTATAGTTAATTCAACTGTAAAAAGCAGTTTATCTGAAGTAAGTTTCCAGCCCTGTCTGCCTGCTTTGATTAAATTTCTCACGGTTTGAGGGATTTATATGGATTTGATTTTTCCTAACAGTTTATGCTTTAGTTTAAATAAATATAAGTATCCTATATCTTTCATTATCTTATCCATTAAAAAATCCCACAAGCTTGGAAGCATTTGAAAACATTTGAACTACAGCATAATAATTTTTTGCTAGTGAAAACCATAATTTGTGAAAAAATATGACCCCATCTGTGATTTCTAAAGAATCCCAGAACTTTATTCCTAGATTAATTTTTATTTTGGAAAAAAAAAAAAATGAAGCTTTTTTTTTTTTTTAACCCTCTGAAAGTGCTTTGGAGTATGTGAAGTTGTGAAAGTGTTAGTTGCTCAGTCATGTCCAACTCTCTGTGATCCCATGCACTGTATCTCGTTAGGCTCCTCTGCCATGGGAATTCTCCAGGCAAGAATAGTGGAGTGGGTAGCCATTCCCTTCTCCAGGGGATCTTCCCAAGCTACGGGTTGAAGCTGGGTTTCACATCACCATTTTTTAAAAAAACTAAAGTGAATTTAATTTTTCGTTTTAGAATTTTTATTTCAGCAAGGTATAAGAGTGTCAGGGTTGACTCCAGACCCAGCAATGCCTTTTTTGGCTCCTGGCCTTTAAGCATTGCTGTCTGCAGCCCTGCCTTCAATTTCTTTATGGATCGAATTGGCCTGAGGATGCCTTACCCTCAAGTTGTAGTAAAAAAATCAATCAAATAAGATCATGCATATGAGAGCCTTGGAAAGTTAAAAAGGAGGGTCTTTGAAAAGTTATAGAAACAAATGTAAGCTTTATTCATGTTTATTTAGTTATCTTTTAAACACACATGGTGTCCTAGAATTTATCATTTCATGGTATCTCAGAATTTATTTCCAAATGTTTCTGGCCATGAAGTATAGAAATATATCTTTTTCTAAACTGAATCACTTTGCTGTACATCTGAAATGAACACAGTATTGTAAATCAACTATACTTCCATGTAGTTATGTATACAGGTGTATATATGTGTGTGTGTGTGTATGTATAAATTTTTTATGACTTGTTACATATATATTTGCATAATGTTAGGTCTTCACACAGATTTATTGAATACAGAATTAGTGACTTTTTTATTAGCCTAGTCTTAAGTACATATTTATAAAGTTAATAACAGAAATTTGGATGCTAGTCATTTAGCATTCGGTCCTAAGTTGTACTTGGTGGCTCAGATGGTAAGGAATCTGCCTACAATGCAGGAGACCCAGGTTCAATCCCTGGGTCAGGAAGATCTCCTGGAGAAGGGAGTGGCTACCCACTCCAGTATTCTTGCCTGGAGAATCCCATGGTGGGCTGCAGTCCATGGGGTCAAAGAGTTGGACATGACTGAGCAAATAACGCCTAAGGTGTAGTTATTATAGCTCCACTAGGTGGTATTTCTTTACATGACCTAAAATCCACCTGAAAGATATATTGTTGCCTTGAAAAAATTATTTCCTTCTGAGTAAGAATTTATCAAACGATTGACCCCATAAGTATCAACTGAGGTGGGGCTTCCCTGGTGACTCAGTGGTGAAGAATCCAGCTACCAATGCAGGAGATGCGGGTTTGATTCCTGGATTGGGAAGATTGCCTTGAGAAGGAAATGGCAACTACTCTTGCATTTTTGCCTGGGAAATCCCGTCGTCAGAGGAGTGCGGTGGGCTACAGTCCATGAGGTTGCAAAACAGTCAGACATGACTTAGCGACTAAACAATAACAACCAAAAGAAGTGGTGGGGGAACAGTATAGATTTAGTGTTGCTCCCAGAGTTTACTACTTTTCATGACTCTTCTTTTGTTCTTTCTCCTTCTCCTGCCTTTTTCAACCTCTCTTCCTCTCTGCCTCTAGGGAGAAGCAGTCAGTGGAGGACAGTCATTGAAAAACTACATGGAAGAAGTGAGTTTTCAGGTGGTCTTGTACGTGGTCTGAAATCAGTCTATCGTATGGGGTGAGACACCCACTTAGGCTTTCTCCATCTGCTTATAGGGTTTCCAGTCTGTACCCACTCACTGGTCATGCCTACAAAACAAAGACAGTATATAGTAGGTTATCAAAATGGTGTTGTGTTCCTCTCTGGTGAGGAGATCCTATATTTAATTCATCTTGAAAATGAATGTAGAATGGTATAAACCTAATGCTGTTGTGTATTTTCATTCACAAGCATTTGTTGATATCCTAATAAATGAGAAACACATGTTTTATATTGGCCGTGCACAACAAAATAAGACATGATCATTGCTCTTATGGAGAGAATAAGCTGTACCAAATTGGCATTCATTCATGTGATAAATGCTCATCAAGGATGTTATCCCTACAAGTCATTAAGCAAAGTGCTATCTTGACAATAAAAATGTCTGGAAGATTTTTGTTGCAAAGGCATTGAGACTCCTGGTTTTATTTTGGAGATAGCCAAGGATTCTCTGTGTCTCAGGATGTGTTTTTGCTCTGTCTGCAAACTGCATTTGAGAATTCTCAGATAAGCCGGTGGACAGACTCCATAAAACTTGGTCTGAAGCCAAACCATAATGGTCACTAAATTAGCCACCTGAATCTTTTCCAGGTGAAGGAAACTGGGAAACAGTTTGGCAATGAAGTCATAGAAGTAGCAAATATTTGGTTTGAATATTGCTTCTCAGCGAGACAGAATCTGTTTCTCTAAATATTTTATTCTTGCATGCATGAATCCATTCAAAGACCATTTTGAGTGGCCTGCTCAGTGTAGTAGGTACTTCATATATTTATTCAGAACAGTGTACCCATACTTAAAGTCACTCTTGCTTCCAGGTACCACTCGAGGAAAATTCGAGTGCATAGCACCCCCTTTAAGTTTCTAACATCTCTGGTTTGCATGATTGTGTGGAGGTGGTTGAAATTTTACCAAAGGCACATGGAGAAAGGGTAGCGAAAGGAAAGCAAGGAAATAACTAGGTAAATGTTCTGAACTCAGGTTAGAAATCAAAATATATGGGGCAAAAAAAAAATTGAAGGGTTGGTGCATCAATTTTAAATTTCAATTTAATGTACTTCATGTCGAAATCTAGATAAATACATTAAAGCAATTAATGTTTCCCAAGAAGATAGAGATATTATTTTCAGTATGTACACTTAGAACCTCCCTTTGGGATTCCATGGTTGCTCAAGCCTTGGTCAGCATTCCCCACCAGGGACCAAGGGTAGTAGGTCACCTCCACAAAAAGGGTGCCTAATACCTTTTGTAATGTGTTCTGTATGGATCTAGTACTGTAGAGAAAGGGGACCATTGAGATGCCAGTATGAGAAATGGGCTGCATATGTGATAGAACTTTTAAAAAGAGACAGTCTAATTTTGTGGTTCTTGTCCAAGGAAAAGATCCTTATTTTCTCCATCATTATACATGTGCAATCTAAACGTGCATGTTATATGCAATTGTGTAAATACTTTGTGTGACAAGGGCTTCCCAAGTGGCTGAGTGATTAAAAAAAAAAAATCCACCTGCCAATGCAGGAAACACAGGCAACTTAGGTCCGATCCCTGGGTCAGGAAGATCCCCTGGAGAAGGGAATGGTAACCCACTCCAGTATTCTTGCCTAGAGAATTCCATGAACAGAGGAGCCTGGCAGGGTATAGTCCATGGGGTCACAGAGTCGGACACAACTAAGCAACCAACACACGTCGGAAGTACTAGCAGGGCATTGCTCCTCAGTGCGTTCCTCTGACCAGTGACACTGGATCCTCTGGGGGCTTGCAAGAAATGCCAGATCTCAGCACTCACAGCAGATCCAAAGAATCAAAGTTTACATTTCTACCAAGAATTCTGTGTGATTCATAAATACCCTGCAGTTTGAGAAGTGCTGCCCTGACGTGTTCTTTCCGATGCTATTTCTAGAAAGTAACTATACACATCATGGAAAATCCCCAATTTTGTATAACATAGGTTAAAGAAAACTTATTAATAAATTTATTTATTTATTTACTCTGTTTATTCACTTACTCTCAAGAATAGTAATTTTTGGTTGATTGAGGTATATAATCTCTCTAGCTTCTGAGATTCATTGCTCACTTTCAGTTTGAGTTTAGGACTATGTGTGAGCTACCCACGATAAGCCTTACCTTTCTAGAGGGTCAGTATCACATAGTATTTTTAATCTAATATTGGTTGATATTTAGATTTTAGCTCTTTTTAAAACCAATAAACAATCATCCTTTACATAAAAACTAAGTATGACCTTAATTAATGAACTATTAATTTATTGATAGTTTCTTTTTTTCCAGATGTTAATCATTCCACTTGGTACATAGAAAATATATATTTAAACTCTTCTTCCTTGCCAGTGCAAAATGTTGAGAATGTGAGGCATAAAATGATAGTTTTTGGTTCTTCTCACTTACGCTCTTATTTTGCTTTTGCTCTCCTTCTTGTTAGTAGAATCAGCAAACAATGAGGAGCAGTATTTATAAATGTTAGAAGCATTGAAGTTAAAAGTGATCTAGCAAGCATTTGCTTTTATTTAGTACACACTAAAACTCAAATAAACCATAGAGTTTACATTTTTATTATATTTAACATTTCTTGCTAAAGTTTGAACAGCTCTTTGCACATCAAAGTCCCCCCTTTTTGTTATATTTTGTAAATTTAGTCTTATAATTAGATAGAATCATAACCACATGGTGTTAGGCAGTTCTGTTCAGACCTAAATCAAAACTAAGGAGACAATATGGTATCCTTCAAAAGTAAAGCTAAAATGAAATGTCTATATTTTTAATGTATTATTTATTTTTTTCAGATAGGATTTGTATTCTTGGCAAAATGAAAAGGAGATATTTTATAATAGTTTACTTCTCTGATCCCCAAAAGGGTTCTAACAGTTTAAAAAGAAATTATGTGTTCTTTACATGTAAGGTACTTAATAACTCAGGGTAGGAATAAAATTTTCACATTGAAAAAATTTAAGCTTTTAAAATTATAATGTTAACATTCACTCAAATATATATATATATGTATATATATAATTGAAAACAACTTAAAACCAAATACTTGCAAAGCTTGCTATACCTTTTGTAGAGAAGCTAAACCATTTAAAATATCACACTTCCTAGAGGAATAATCGGAAAAGGCAATGGCACCCCACTCCAGTACTCTTGCCTGGAAAATCCCATGGACGGAGGAGCCTGGTAGGCTGCAGTCCATGGGGTCGCTAAGAGTTGGACACGACTGAGAGACTTCACTTTCCCTTTTTCCTTTCATGCACTGGAGAAGGAAATGGCAACCCACTCCAGTACTCTTGCCTGGAGAATCCCAGGGACAGCAGAGCCTGGTGGGCTGCCGTCTATAGGGTCGCACAGAGTCGGACACGACTGAAGTGACTTAGCAAGCAAGCAAGAGGAGTAATTGGAAAGTGGCATAGAATATGGGTTTCCCTGATGGCTCAATGATAAAGAATCCGCCTGCCTATGCAGGAGACCCAGATTCAGTCCCTGGGTCAGAAAGATCCCCTGCAGAAAGAAATAGCAACCTACTCCAGTACTGTTGCCTGGAGAATTCCACGGACAAAGGAGCCTGGTGGGCTACAGGTCCATGGGGTCACATAAGAGTTGGACATTACTTAGTGACCAAACAACACCAACAAGCAGAGTATACTGCTTAAAAATCTCCTAATTATTAGAGAAATGTATTCATTTGCATATATATTCATCAGATAAATATTGTCAGTTTAAATGATTGAGTATCTGTAAAGAACTCAAGACTGAAGTTAATGATTTTTTAAACTTGTTCAAGAGCAGCTTCCCTGGTGGTTTCGTGGGAATCCATCCATCTGCAATGCAGGGGCCACAGGAGACTTGGGTTCAATCCCTGGGTTAGAAAGATCCCCTAGAGGAGGAAATGGCAACCCACCTCCACTATTCTTGCCTGGAAAATCCCATGGACAGAGATGCTTGGTGGCCTACAGTCCGTGGGGTCTCAAAGACTGAAGTGACTGAGCATGCACGCACACAAGAGCAGTTTAGAGTGGTTCCTCGTAATGTCAGGAAGTTAGCTGAAGGCCGGAGACAACACACCGAGGAGGGTAAACTAACTCAAGGTGTTGAGAGACAGCATCACAGTCTCTGAGGGTGTGAGACAGGAAAAGAAGCACGTTGAGCAGACAGGTCTTTTCACATCTGTTGAGGTTGATTTTGTCAGCTGTACCATCTGAACTGGAAAGAGGATTGATTCTATGCAACCGAATAACTTAGAATGGCTTTACATGCCGATTTTGGCGTCTTTTCCTCCTGTGGTATATTCTGTGATCATTACTGTAATGAAGTTCCAACTATACTTTTAAGTTCATGACATTATTCTCCTATAATAATAAGAGGTCTTTGCTTTTTATCATGCACAAGGATTTACTTTCTAACAGTGGAAATAACTATAACGCAGCATCATAATTTTATTTCTCGTTTCTAGAAAAATAGAAAACAAAGCTTTTCTTCAGGGAAACTCTGTTTTGTAATTGATATTTATTAAGAATCAATACATGTTGTTAAAGGATAGTAATTTTTAAAAAGTTATAATAACAATGGCTTTTATATAGATATAAAATGAACATGTCATAATTTATTTAACTCATTAATGAATGAGGAAACCAGTAAGATGTTACAGTCAGTTCTAAGGAGAATTCAAACCCTCACATGTATAGTCTGACAAAGAATGTTCAAATGAAGTTATAAATAGATGTAAAAAATGGCAAATTTGATCAGTATCTATAGGTTAATAATCAATTGCATTCAAATAGATGCAGTTTGCTTTTATACAGACAAGAATTATTTGCACTACTATACATTTCTATAAATTGCAACGTTGTAACATAGCTCAAAGTCAATAAAAGAGAGCCTTCATAAAATCAGACAAATGAAAGGGCTTGCCAGAAAAATGACTTGTTTTTCATTGGCTCTACCCAATCATCTTTTGTTACTTTCAAAGTTTTTACAATGTCATCCTATAATTTCCTTGAATAGAAAAACCACCACAAAAAGGAATGAGTTAAGAAATAAGATGGAGGTGTCACGAAAATAATCAGTAAACAATCGATAAGAAACATAGAAAAGTTTTTTTGAGCCAAACTGAGGACTAGCCCAGAAGCCCACTTCCCAGATGACTCTGAGAAACTGTTCAGGAGATGCAGGATTTTCAGCACAGTTTTGTATCTTGTCAGAACAAAGAACATCAAACAAATCAGGGATACATTTCTTCAAGGTTTCAAAAAACAGAACAGTCAGTCCAGCAAGTACACAGCAAGTCAGTGTGGCCTTGGCACCTGGGAAGGGAGTCTTATCATTAAAGGAGGCCCAGCATTGGTGTCCCAGGAAGAGAGGCACTTCATCTTTATTTTTAAAATGAACATTCTTTACTCTTTGGTCAATGTGTCCTTTTCTCTAATAATTAAGGCAGATGTGCAATGTATGTTTGGTAGGCCACAAACAGGCTGTTTTAGTTAGGATCAGATTCAAGTTAACTCATGCATAAGCCAGAAGACTTCACTATAACTCAGTATGTGAACATTTTTTTTTATCAGAGGGCAATACCAATACGTAGTGTAGTGTAGCAAATTTGTCGGATAAATTTTTTTTAGCAGCTTGTGTTTATTTTGTAATGTTTTTCATAATCTACCATATTTTTGTAACTTTGTTATTGTTCCTTTTTTCTCTTTTCCCAGATCTTGTTCATTCAAGCTTATATTTTCTCAAATGTATCACTTTCCTGTTCTTAATTATTTTTAATTTTAATTGAAATATAGTTGATTTACAATGTTGTGTTTATTTTAGTTTAAAAAAAAAAATTGGCTGCACCCTGGAACATGCAGTATCATAGTTTCCTGACCAGTTATGGAACCTTCATCCTCTGCATTGGAAAGCAGAGTCTTAACCACTGGACCACTGGGAAAGTCTCCCTGTTCTTATGTTTTAATTATCCACTGATAATATGCAAAAGAAATAAGCTACAGAAGTATAATTCACAAAATAATTACAGTGTTCAGCCTGATAATACTAGCCATTTCATTAACAAGTACAAAATTATTTAAAAACTTTATTAAGTGTATGTTATATATGGAGAATTTTATTTTAACAGAAGTATAGGTTTAATTCTCTTATCAGTTTTACAGTCTGTTAAATGTATGTAAGTGGGATACAGTACTGTTTTGCTTTATTTGCAACGTGCTTCAGGAATACTTTTTAGAGGTCTTAAAGAAGTAAAGATCTTTAGAGAAATAAAATAAAAGTGATAATCCCTTTTGAAAGGTTGAAGCTGATGTTTTGTGTATTATTTTCATTCTTAACCAAAAAGAAAGGAATATTTAGTTGCCTCAGAGTTAAGTTATCCAATGGTGAATGTTTGAGCAGAGGACTATTTTTTTTTTCTCTTTAAATAACCAGAATAACCTATGGCCACACATGACATCAATCACTGATGGATTGCATTTAAAGAATCCAAAAATAAACCAGCCATGTGGAATAACAATACCGCTAAAGTTTATAAAGCACTTACTCTGTTAGCAGATAAAATGATATGTTGATACAGGGCTAGAGACTGTTTTCCATATGATACATGTCACTATTTCCCACCACTCCTGGTCCCTGGACATTTACATACTTATGGTGAAAGTGTTTTAGAAAAAGGATGAATGGCATTTCTTCTAAAAGCAATCCAAAGAACTTGCTCTTGGGAATATGAAATAGTTTGTGCTATGCTCAGAAAGAGTTAAGTATTCCTGTAGAAAAATTTTTGAATAAGTTGGCAAAAAAGGAACATGTCAACTCTTGTTTTTAAAAATGTTCACAATTTTAGCTCCTTGACCCCATCAAAAAGAATTATAAGTAGTCTGATGGGTTGAACTTTGGCCATACATAGTTTTGCCTGTTGGCATTGATGAAGCAAACAGGTGCACTATATTACTAACTGTATTCAAGGGAAAACCAAAGTAAAACATTTAAATGATCTATTAATAGCAATATTTATACCATCTCTATGATTCTGATTCCAACAGCTCAACATTTTAAAGTTCTTCCAAAACTAAAAATTTTACCAAGCTAATGTTTCATTTGTACTTTAAATAAGTTGTAATAAACTAAGAATAGCTTGTCTGTTCAACAGTAAAGCCATTAAGACCAGAAACCAATCAGTTGTATTACTGAATATTCTGAACTATTGTGGGAAAAAGTAACACTATTGACTTATTAGTCATATCTTTTCTTATGAAAACAGATTTTAGGATTTGGACCAAAAAGCTAAATAGCCAAAATGCTTTTTCAATTAAAAACATTTTTTTCATGATCACTTTAAACTTTTTTCTGTTTTAAACAAAGAGCTTTTGCCATTTGATTTTACCTTATAAGACCAAAAAAGATCATTTTTCATATTCTTTAAACCCAGAGACGCCATGTGAAAAACTGCAAGGATATGATATCCCTTTCTGTTACATGAAGATTTTTGAAAATTTGCTTCTGTAGTTCTCTGTACTGTTATGGAATTCTAAAGTTAAGATTTTTCAGATTTGTGCTGCTTCTGTAGTTTACTCCTGCAAGACCAAATCCAGTATTGGAAAAAAAAATTAAATCCTAAAAATAAGTCAGGGCTTTCCAAGTGGCTCAGTGGTAAAGAATCTGCCTGCCAATGCAGGAGACCTGGGTTTGATCCCTGGCTCAGGAAGATCCCTTGGAGAAAGAAATGGCACCCAGTCCAGTATTCCTGCCTGGGAAATCCCATGAACAGAGGAGCCTGGCAGGTTATAGTCCATGGGGTCACAAAAGAGTCAGATACAACTGAAGTGACTTAGCACTCATGCATGCACATCGATCATTAGAGAACTTATCAAAACTCATACAACATCACAATGCACATGACAACTGAGCCTTGGGAAGACTGTTAATGTTTGATACAGATTTGGAGTGGATCCTAGGCAGAAAGTATAAGATATGAAAACATCTTAGTAAATTAGAGAGAAGGAGCAAGTTGGGGAACTACCAGTTAATGATAGCTGGAGTGGAAGTGTCAGTCAAGGTGGAATGGAGATGGAAGTGGTGGTAAATCAGAGGCTAGAGCAGCATGGAGCATTGAAAGGCCTTGAGTTGTGATTTTATGCTGGGGATAATGAGACGACCACTCAAGGGTTATAAATGAGGTAATGAATGCATCATGTGCCATTGTTAAAATCTCACCATGGCAAGAAAATGGTGGAGAGAATTAGGGAAAGTATGAATCTTAATCCTAGAAAACTTGTAGACGACTATAACTACAGTCAGGATGCAAGACGATGAGGGACTACCTTAGGTCAGTGATGAAGGTGTGGAGCAGCAAGGAAGTACTTAAGAACTATATTAATGAAAATAGGAAGTAATAACAGAAAGGAGACAGTGAAGCAGTACTAAAGGGTAAAGTTGAGACTGCTCTCTAAATCCTACTAATCCTTAATCACATTTAAAGGAATTGAAACCTTGATAGCAAACAGACACATTTTATGCAGTTTTATATTGAATATTTCATTATTATATTCCCCAGAATGAGTGCCAGGAATTCATAAAAACATTAACTCAGGAAGAAACATAGTCTAGTGTTGTATGTTAGCTGCTCAGTCATGTCCAACTCTTTGCGACCCCATGGGCTATAACCTGCCAGATTCCTCTGTTCATGGAATTCTCTAGGCAAGAATATTGCAGTGGGTTGCCATTCCCTTCTCCAGGGATCTTCCTGACCCAGGGATTGAACCCAGGTCTCCTGAATGGCAGGCAGATTCTTTACCGTCTGAGCCACCAGGGAAGTCCTAGATATTTATTAAGACATTGAATCTTATTAAAAGGAGAAAGTTGAAAATTATGAGTTCAGAGTTTGTGGCATGTCCATGAAATGGAAATGAATTTAAGCTTAGAATTCTTTTCTGTTGTGAGGAAATTCTTGTTATTTTTTTTTCGACATGTAATTCATAGAAACTGAAGTGTTCACCCATGTTCACAATATCATTCTAGAATTTAATCCAAATAAGTTTCTTCTTTGGCAGGATGACTCTTTAAAGCAACTGCAGGTGGTTCATCAACCGTGGATCTTGCCAAGTGACACAGAAAGCGAAGGAGTAGAAGCAGAACAAGAGAAACGTGAGTAGACACTGCTGTTTATTGACAAATTGCTTTTAGCCGAAGGAGATTCATGATGATGGTACATCCTTTTCCTAACATCAAACAATATCTGCAAAAAAATCAGACTTGTTTTTGGAGCACATGTAAAGTGAAGCTATACTTTTGGTCTATAAATCTTGATTCAGTGATGTCTTAATTATGGTGCAGAGACCTATAAGCTTAACTTTCTGAAAAGAGGTGTAGTATCTTAAAACGGGAATTATTCTTTCTGAAGATCAACATAACATGTCCATTTGAAATGTGAGTCTTCTATTAATACTGTAGATCTATATTGGTATAACTTGTGGTTATTAAAATGTTTTGAGGTATATTAGGAACAGCTCATTATTATGTTTGAAATTATCAGTATTTGTTAAATTGAGTAAATTGATATATGCGAAACTGTTCTAAGTTCACAAAAATATTAATGTTATAATAGTACTTAAGACAGTTAGTATATCTAGCTCCTGATTTAAGTCATTGGATTATAACCATAACAAAGAATGAATGACTATAATTTTGGGATAATTCAGTGCATGCTCTCTAGGGGTTATTGACATTCTCAGACAGATGGGTTCAACATTGTAGATGAGAGGTTAGTGTCTGGATTGTTGAGGAAAAACGTTGATTTTTAAAATAATGAGATATCAGAATTTTATCTTTTTTTTGTAGCTTGTAGAGAGAAATAAAAGTTGTAAATAATAACCTAGCCCTCATGATAATTGGTGTGAAGTGATCAATTAACGGTTCCCTTGAGCTATAGTCATCAGAGATACCTGATATGTTACAAGGTAGCATGATTCTGTACCAGAGAGATTCAGGAAATCACTCTTCCAGGTGAAAAGGCATTTGTAAATATCCTGATCCTGCTTCTATAACTGTAGGCTTATATGGCCAGGAAGAACATGGCCAGGAGGGGGAACCTATATGGTAAGAGCTCAGATGAGAGGAGACAACCGCAGTGACACTCAGCTGGCACATCCAAAATGCAGTGAATAAGACACTGTCATTGTACAGACTCTAGTGGAGGGAAACACCTTCTTTAGAAAACAACTGATGAAGACTCGGAAAGTAGACTGTAGTTTAAGCAAGTATGAAAATAAAGAGTAATTTATCTTTTAATTTATTTTTAATAAGAGAGTAATTTAGAAAATCTTTAACACAAGGGATCCTAAGTAAAATAGTCTAGGAAAAGGGCAGCATAGGATAAAAAGAGAATCCCCCAAATCTAAAAGAACAGGTGGCCCACAACTTTTATGAAAACAAAGACAAGCACGTTTATACCGCTTATTCCCCACACATTTAAAGATATGGAAACTCTCATTCTCAAGTTTGGATTTAATAATTGTCATCAATTTTTTTTAGGTCTTTGTAAATTTTGCATTAAACAAACCCTTCAAGGGAATGTGTGTGTGTTCATGTGTGTGGTATATAAAGACAGTGTATCTAATTGGGATAGTTTAACTCTCTTAGATTTAACACATATGTGCCCAACATGGGCATGACCAGGTCAACGACACCCTTATAAGATGCACAGTATATTAATTCTATGTGTGTGCTATAATTTTTAATGAACTAAAACTAAAATCAAGAAAGTATTGATCAAAAGTGTATTTAATCCAAGTCTAAATTCAGACTTAATTCCTTTCCCTGAAGTACATATGTCTCCAATCAGTATTAAGTCTAGAAAATAAGTTAATAATGCAAAGGAAATTAAAAATTCCCGGAACTTTCTTCAACTCTTGTCATCTAATCGTATTGCCTTTCTGCATATACTTTCACAAGATTTTCATGATAAGTTGTAATCATCTTATCTTCTATTAGAATGCAACTTCTTTGAGGGAAGGATTCTGTTCTCTTCTTAGTTACATATTAAGACCTCAATAAATATCTGAAAATTTAATGAATTAATAAATAGATTTCTTTGGTACTGACTTGTTTATCAATAAATACATAATAATTGTGACTGAATAATTATCATAAAAATATCTATAGTTTTATTAAAATTTTAATGTTGGGTTTAGAGTTTAGCTATAGATTTTGCCATATGGTCTATCAATCACTCTGAAGAAGGTCATTCTTCAACTCTCCTAACCATAGACCTAGAACCAAAAATATTTGATTTTAGCCATGTTGTACTTGGAGGTGACCCTTGACAATGGTAAATTGTTTGAAATAAAATCAGGATTTGAAAATAATTAGGTAGTAATAGGAGCCATCTGGAAATGGAATGCTTGTTGGCAGTATAGCCAAACTCATAGCACAGAGATGCAAGTACTTTTCCAGAGCAGCATCCAACAGTTAAGTACTGGGTCAAGTGTAAGATGGAGCCACTGAGATTATGATGAAAGTGAAAGTGAAAGTGTTAGTTGCTCAGTCATGTCTTTACTGTTTGCAACACTATGGACTGTAGACTGCCTTGCTCCTCTGTCAATGGAATTCTCCAGGTAAGAATACTGGAGTGGGTAGCCATTCCCTTCTCCAGGGGATCTTCCTGACCCAGGGATTGAACCCGGGTCTCCTGTATTGCAGGCAGATTATTTACTGTCTCAGTTTATATTCAGTGTATGAGGTTTGTGGAACAGCTGGCAAGACATGTACAGATAATTTACCTCTTTATTTTCTCAGTGAAAGAAAATAAATGACATAAATCTATGTCACCCCAGCGTCCGATTTAGCGTCTAGAGGCTCATATATTAGAAATGTATGAATGAGGAAAAAGACAAGATTCATCATTCCAGTGGTAACACCTGTTTCTTGACTCAACTTCCTATAAATTATATGTAGATAATTTTATGGAATTTTCAGATTTCTCCTGAGACAAAATTATCGTGGTGGAAAGTTTCAAAATAATGTTGGAATATTCGTAGTGGTGCATATTTCTTATTGCCTCATTTAAAACTAAGACTTAGCACAAGTAAGTTTTATAAAAGAGCACCATTTAGGAAAATATGTCTTGAATAATTCAATGGGAAGCTTTAAAGACTTTTATTATAAACAAGAGAAGCAGACTCCTTAAGTAGACTTTTTCTTTCTACTCTGATTTTGGTATGAAAGTCTACCTCAGAAATTTTAAAAACTCATGTCAAGACTATGCTTGTTTTTAATTGCTTAGATTATGATCTGAAGTCACTAAGTAACTGAAATGATAGGCACCTGAACCTACCGGGGTACTTGTTTGCTATTCATGTTACTGGACTCCACTTCAGACCTAGTCAATCAGAATCTCTGTGCATGGAACTCTGAATTCTGCATTTCTAATAAGCTCCTCAGTTGATCTTTGCTTATTCTAAAGACTGAGAACTCCTAGAATGAAAAGTCCAATGAATCAGAGGGTTGTGTTTTCAGAATTTTCTCCATAGTGTTGTTAATCTCTGGACCTTATTTCTCTAGGCTGCATTTCTATCTGTAAGTTAAGTTTAGACATCAAATGTGAGGATGGAGAAGAAGAAAGGCTGAAATTTAAGGAAATAAACGTGGAGTAAGATTGAGAGTCAAGTCCCCTAGTCAGTAGGTTCAACATCTACAAAGGCACACATCATTAAACAGCCTCAGTCAAGCCAGCCAGCACCCTCTGACTACATTTTGGATTTTTAAAAATGAATTGTTGTCGTTTAGTCACCAAGTTGTGTCCAACTCTTTGCAATCCCATGGATGTAGCCTGCCAGGCTCGTTTGTCCATGGGATTTCCCAGACTAGAATGCTGAAGTGGGTTGCCATTTTCTTCTCCAGGGGATCTTCCTAACATGAATAACCAAATCGAAAATAAACAAACAAATGAAAAGCCAAAGCAAACAAACAAATCAGCAGAGATGCCCAAAATAAAGAAATAAGAGCCAGATTAAGTGGGAACTAATATGGTAGTGACCCACTGAGACCTCAGATTTGGATGTAGGTCTGAGGCCCTGGGGTCTGAGGTCTCACTGTACATAAAAACACCAGCGTTGACTCTGGGTCTGCTTAAGGCTGGGGAGCTGGTAGGATGATGCTGTATAAATTCTGTTACCTGGAAAAGCAGCCTCGGGTGTGAAAAAGGAAACAAAAAGCTGGACTTTCCAACTGTCAAAAGCAGCAAGGTAGTTTACTATCTGTTCTAGGGTTTGGATGAAAAATATAAATATATTCATCAGAAATCAAATTGTCAGATTTGTGCCTTGACCATTAGGTTCCAACTTAAACTACCTATATTGTTAGGAACCCAAAATTATAATAAGTATTGGGCATTCTCAATAAGTGTATTTTGAATTAACAGAAGTTAATGTTAAAAGGTTGCGGTTGCAATCTCATTGAAAACATAGTACTAATTTTGATAGTAATATTATATAATGTAATAGTGTGTTATGTTTCAATGTTCTTTCCTTCTGTGTATGTTTTTGTGTTAATGCTAATTTAAAAATTTCAACATGCATATTTATCTCTTACAAAAGCATGACCCCAAATATACATTATATTTTTATTCTTAATTCTTTAGTTTGAAATAATTTAGAATTCCAGAAACATTGCCAAAATAATACAGAGAATTTATATATTACCTTTACAGTTTACCTTAGGTCAACATGTCATAATACGCTGGTAAATTTACAAAACTAATAAACCAATACTACTATAAACTGACCATCAGACTTTATTTACTCATCATGTTTCCCTAATCCCTGCTTGTGTGTAACAGTTTCTCAATCTTTCCTGATTTTCCATGACCTTGAACCTTTTGAGAAATACATGTCAAGAATTTTGTAGAACACCACTTAATCAGGATTTGTCTAATAGTTTTCTCATTATTAGACTGTGGTTATGTATTTTGGGAGAAAAGACCAAGAAGGTGAAACACCCTCATCATTTAATATTGGAGAGTATGTGCAATTGACATGATGTTACCCTATATCACCAGGCCAAGGTAGTGTTTTCTGGCTTCTCCCTTGTAAAGTTGCTTTTAATCCACCTTTTTATACAAGTCTTTGGAAGCAAGTCACTAATTCTTGCTCCAATTATATGTATTTGGTATACTTGCTGGTGTCCTATAGAGTCTCTGAGGAACTGTTCATTTTTCTTGTGTGTGTGTGTGTGTGTGTGCGCGCCTCAGACTGGATTTCAGTTCACCTATCCTTTTATAATTTGTATCTCTTTGTTGATAGTCTCCATTTCATAAGAGTTTATTCTTATACTTGAATTATTTGACATGATTTCCTTTAGCACCTTGAATATATTTCTACTAGTTGATTAAAAGTCCTTGTCTAGAAATTCCATCATCTCAGCTTCCTCAGGGAGTTTCTATTGACTGCATTTTTTTCCCATTTATGGGCCATGCTTTCACATTTATTGTCATATGTGATATCGTGACTTCTTGTTTGCTAACTTTCCTAAACTAAGCTTGTAAAGCCTATATAGTTTGTTATATACAGCCACTGAAGTCTTTGCTCAGTAACTTAGTTGTCAGCTAGTGACTGGACTTCCCAGGTGACACAGTGGTAAAGAATCTCCCTGCCAGTGCAGGAGATGCAAGAGATGCAGACTCAATCCCTAGAAGATTCCCCTGAGGAAATCGCAGCCCACTCCAGTATTCTTGCTGGAGAATCTCATGGACAGAGGAACCTGGCAGGCTGCAGTCCATGGAGTCACAAAGATCTGGACACGACTGAGCACAGTGCTCATGTGATTTGCACAATGATTGGACCAAGTATTGACACATGCTGTGAACATTCCAGAAGTTTACAGCTTGGCTTAAATAGAGCCTCTAAGTCAACCAGAGGTGAGATCCTTATCAGATCTTTACTGAATAGATGCGTAACACTGAACATCTGCGTGGCCTTCTAGAGCTATACGGCTGTGTCAAGTTTTTGAAAACTTCCTGTGGACATGTCATTATTGTATTTTCTTTTTAATTTTTTGGTAAGTCTCTTGTTTGCCTCAGGCAGCTGCCATATAAAACTATTACCCCTGATTGTTTTTGACAAATGTTATACAGACAGAGTATCTCACTGAGTGAGGTAAAAAAAAAAAAAAAAAAAAGTGAAGCATTTCCATATAGGTCAAATAGTGACAAATCTCTAGGTATTTGGGAACTCTAAATCTGTTCTGCCCCCTCTAGTAAACCATAGGCTGCTTGTTTCATAGTTACCATTGTTGTGAGGATACTGATTTGCAAGGCTCCCACAGAACCAGAGAGAAGGATATTAATATTGGGTAAGTTAAAACACCGCATAGTCATTATTCCTATTGACACTCAACTGCTATTCTTTAATGAATGTTCTATGGATTATTGTAAGCCTTTCGCTAATTTCCAGAGTTTTTAAAAAGTTGATGTTAGTGATTTTTGCCTGTGTTACATTCTCATTGTATATTTAGACAAGCAGATTTTTTGAACTGTCTATACTCTCATTCAGGGCTTCCCTGGTGGCTCAGACTGTAAAGAATCCACCTGCAATCTGGGAGACCTGGATTTGATCCCTGGGTTGGGAAGATCCCCTGGAGCAGAGCGTGTCAACCCATTCCAGTATTCTTGCCTAGAGAATCCTATGGACAGAGGAGCCTGGCGGGCTACAGTCCATGGGGTCAAAAAGAGTCGGACATGACTGAACAACTAAGCACAGCACAGGACACACTCTCATTCTAGAAGTATTTCTCCTCTCCTATTTTTCTTGATTTTACAGCCTGGTTTTCTTTGTTTGCCCCCGGAGTATGATATCTTTGTAATGGATTATAGAATCAGACAGTATCTGCTTCTTTAAATCCAATCTCATGAAAAACTATTAAAAACAAATTTTTTATAAAATAAGTTTTGAGAAACTCTCGTTCAGTTCAGTTCAGTTGCTCAGTCATGTCCATTTCTTTGTGACCCCATGGAATGCCGCCCGCCAGACTTCCCTGTCCATCACCAACTCCCACAGCTTGCTCAAACTTATGTCCATAGAGTCAGTGATGGTATCCAACCATCTCATCCTCTTTCATCCCCTTCTCCTCCTGCCTTCAATATTTCCCAGCATCAGGGTCTTTTTAAATGAGTCAGCTCTTTGCATCAAGTGGTCTAAGTATTAGAGCTTCAGCTTCAGCATCAGTCCTTCTAATGAATATTCAGGACTGATTTCCTTTAGGATGGACTGGTTGGATCTCCTTGCAGTCCAAGGGACTCTCAAGAGTTTTCTCCAACACCACAGTTCAAAAGCATCAATTTTTCAGTGCTCAGCTTTGTTTATGGTCCAACTCTCACTTGATTACTGAAAAAACCATAACCTTGATTATATGGACCGTTGTCAGCAAAGGAATGTCTCTGCTTTTTATTGAGAAATTCTAGATATCATTATATTTGAGAGGCTCTCAATTGTAAGACATCTCTTTTCAAGAGGAGCAAGGCAACTCTACAATTCTAAGTAAACAGATCAAGTGTAACCAGCATCCTGGCTTAAAATAGGGGGAAATATTTTTCATTGTTGACTTGAAATACTATAGAGTCTCTTCTAAAATATTTACATAGTAAAGTCACCAGGTAGCCCCTGCTTGATTGTATTTATCCCAGTTTTTCTTTTTTTCATATTTACTGAAGTCCTTTTTGCAGAATGCCCATTAACTCCTATTTTCTAGAATGCCTGTAAATTGCAAAATGCCTATTAACTGCTGGAAGAACATGTATTCTCGGATTTTAGGAAGTGCAAACATAGTCTAATCCCCTCCATCTCAACTCTCTCAACTTAGTGGAGAAGAAATTGATGCTCTGAGAGCCTGTCATCTTGCCACATCATCCAGAAGCAGGAGCAGAACCAAGAGCTCCTGTTTGGGTCTAGTGATATTTACTTCCTTTTCCTCATCTTTCACTAATACCTCCCTTCTCTCCCTCTTACCAGGGGGTGACACAGTTTATGCTGTGACTCTTGAGAGCCAGAGTTTACTTAGGGCAGTAAGGAAGGCTATGGGATTCTACTGTCTACCCAGGATGTGGCCCAACTTCTCACCTTGAAGAAAAACCTTTGTTCTTCTTAACCTAACTTCTAGTCATTTCTTTCCAGGTAGTCACCCAAAATTCATATGTGCACAATGCTTGAGGCAGCGGTGTTAGGGTACCATGGCTGATTATCTTACCAGTCTCAAGATAAGGACTAACATTCTGTCAAATGAAGAGTAGAAGGGGTGGGTTGGGGAGCAATGGACTGTAGATAACTGAAAGACCCAAATGAGTTAACAGACAATTATGTTAAAGTGTCAGGGGTACATGATACTTGAAATTTTCAGGATTTTAATAGTATTAGGGACATGGCATCAGAAATACAGACTAGTATGTGGCTATACACACCTCAGGAGGTAAATAAGACAAGACTAACAAGACTTGTTGTTCAGTCGCTAAGTCACGTCTGATTCTTTGTGACCCCATGAACTGCAGCATGCCAGGCTTCCTGGTCCTTCACTATCTTCCTGAGTTTGCTCAAACTCATGTCCATTGAGTCAGTGATGCCATCAGTCCTTCCAATGAAAATTAAGGATTGATATCCTTTAGGATGGACTGGTTTGATCTCCTTGCTGTCCAAGGGACTCTCGACTCTTCTCCAGCACCACAGTTCAAAAGCATCAATTCTTTGGCACTCAGCCTTCTTTATGGTCCAACCATAAAGGAAAACCCCAGCTTTGATTATACGGACATTTGTCAGCAAAGTGATGGCTCTGTTTTTTAGTATACCGTCTCGGTTTGTCATAGCTATTCTTCCAAGGAGCAAGTTCTTTTAATTTCGTGGCTGTAGTCACCGTCTGCATTGAATTTGGAGCCTAAGAAAATTAAATCTGACACTGTTTCCTCATTTTCCCCATCTATTTGCCAAGAAGTGATGGGACTGGATACCATGATCTTCGTTTTTTGAACGTTGAATTTTAAGCCAGCTTTTTCACTCTCCTCTTTTACCTTTTTCAAAAGGCTCTTTAGTTCCTCTTCACTTTCTGCCATTAAAATGGTATCATCTGCATATCTGAGGTTATTGATATTTCTCCCAGCAATCTTGATTCCAGCTTGAGCTTCATCCAGCCTTGCATTTCGCATAATGTACTCTGCATATACTAGATACTTTGTTTTCCTTTAAAGGTCATGTATTTGTAGAGAAAAGACATGCACACACTAGAAACAACCAAGAATGAAGCAATAATATTAATCCAGTAGTAATAGCACAAGGATAATTAGAAAGACGAGATCTTAAATTTAAGAAAGACAAATACTTCTGGCAAACTATAGTAGGTTATTTTTGAAGACTAAAAAAAACTTGATAATTTTTTGTCTCACTTTTCATATTCAGCCTCCTCTGAGTGTACAGAAAATTCTAAAGCTTGTCCTAAAACATTTAGGGTATCTGAACTCATCCCAGGTAATAATTATTCTGAATTAAATATATCAACATTTGTATGTTTGGTATCTGTTATTATTACATAAATATTTAGCACACCCGCAAATGTGTCAACATATCTATGTTTTGTATCTGTTATTATCATAAATATTTAAGAATTAATATTTAACCGATAAATATAAAAGTAAGTTAATAATTACTGTTAATGATCTATAGAAACAAAGCATTCTCGTGTTAAAGTGAAATTTTTATTATAAACTGATTGTAGATAATTATTTTGGTGATAAATAAGTTTTTGCAATTTCTAGAAGCCAAGGCTCTGGATTATTCATGTGGCATTCTTCCTTGGAAATGCTTCCCACGTCTGTGGTAAAATTCTGAAATTATGAATGGTTCAATTGATTTCTAAGCTCCTAGAAAAATTTTAAAGGGTAACATTTAATAACATATAAAATTTAATCTCACCAAATAAACTATTATTAAGTATAAAGGAAAAATGTGTCAAGTTACTCAGCAATATACAAAGTTACATGCTTCAGACTACCTGCTTTGATTATTAAAACTTCCTTGTCACATGCAATAGCTGTCAGAAAATTTCATAACAGGTATCAGAAAAGTCTGTATTTAAACAAGACAGCTGAACTGTTCTTTTGAAATGCAGAATTCTTGGGATTGAAGTATCATGTGGAATTGAAATCTTGAAAATTGAAAGTAGAAGGTACATGGTCTGATTCTTTGTTATTTTGAAAAATCAAAATTAGAAATGAATAGCACATTTTTGACCATGGGGCAGTGTTTATACATTTTTCCTCCTACTTTAGATCTTCCTAAATTAAGGTATTAATTTTGAAAAAACTTTGCTATTTCAGAATGGCTTACTGCTTTTGTTTAAAGCCTATGTATATGCTCAAATTATACCACAGGCTATGTTTTCAAAGGACACTAAGGATTGTATATTTCTATATAGTAATATCTAAAGACAAGTGACTGTGAACTAGTAGCCTGTGAGCTAGGTTCATCTGCAGACATGCTTTATTTGGGTAGGATGGTATTTTGACATAAAAATAAACTTAAGCTAACATTTAGTTAGAATACATCAACGAAAAAATTCAGATATTCTTCTCTTTGAAAAACAAAAGATATATCAGTCTAGACTTGCCCTCATAGCAACAGCTAGCTTGAACTGCTTGCTTCATTCATTGACATTCCATTCCTGCCCTGGTCAGATTTCAGTTTGTTATCCCTGCTCTCAGATAGTGTCATGGGACTTCCTTGTTAGCCCAAATTGTCTCCCTCTAGCTGCCCAAGGTTTTTCTATTTACACTATCATACTGCCTAAAGTGTTACCATTTATGGAGTCCTTTCTGCTAACCAACAGCCTGTTTCACAATATACTCTATAGCGGTGATAGAATTAAGCCCACAAAAATTCACATATGGAACTTAGCGCAAATTAGTTTTGTCTTGTGGCTTTTACTTAATACTCAACTTGTATCTGTCTAGTGGGAAGAGGAGCTGTGATGATTTGGAGGGGAACTATTTACAGACAAACTATCTATGAGAAGGGCCTGAAGACAAGCAGAAAAGGTTTTCCACAATTAAAGATATTAATATATTAATAAGAAACCATGAGATGGGTAGGAGGAGTGGAGATGCAATATAGTCAAGACCCACATAATTGGTTGAGCTTCCCAGATGGCTCAGTGGTTAAAGAATCCACCTGCCAATGCAGGAGACTCGAGTTTGATCTGTGGGTCGAGAAGATCCCCTGGAGAAGGAAATGGTAATCCTCTCCAGTATTCTTGCCTGGAGAATCCCATGGACAGAGGGACCTGGTGGGCTACAGTCCATGGGGGTCACAAAAGAGTTGGACACGACTTAGCAACTAAACAACAACAGCAAACATGCTCAGGTAGGTGATGCACAAACAGGAAGATGATCACAATCCCAAAGGTTCTTCTCAAGTTGTGAGGGACTCAATTCTCCCATCAGGCTCCTTCAGCCAGGAGTCCTGCATTGGGAAGACAAGCTCTCAGAATGCCTGGCTTTGAAGGCTAGTGGGTGTTGGGTATGGGAGACCATAAGGGCCATTGGAAACAAAAACTTTGCTCTTAAAGGGCATGCACAAAATTTTGCACACTCTAAGACCCAGCTCAGAAACAATGATTTGAAAGGAGCCTGGCCTAAGCCCACTTTTTGACCTCTAAGGGTCTCCTGGAGAGGCAGGAGACAGGAGGCAACTGGGACCCCTCACCACCCTCCTCAAGGATATAGACGCTGGCTGGAAGAGGCCATTTGGGGAGCTTGTTCTAATACAAGGACACTGGTGCTGACAAGAGCCATTCTGAAGCCCTCCCTCTAGCGTATTAGCACTGGGGGCTTACCTATCCACCGATAGACTGGCAGTAGCCATAGGCCCCCTGGGCCAGGCAGCCAGGAGGTGCATCTACATTTAAGGTCCTTCCTTCGCCTGTGGTCCCCAGGCTTATAAATTGCAGAGAAGGGATTCACACTCAGTTATCCAATTCTCAGATTTTAACTCTCAGAGACACATTACATGGGGATAAAGGAGACTGGTATCCTTCAAGGTTCTCTGCCAAATACTTTTTGCCTTTTCCTTACTAACCAGGAATGATTTATCTTTCCACTTGTGAAGCTATAGCTCACTTTTCCGTTTTTCCTAATTATTATATGTCTTTTCCATTCAATATCTTGCCTTTAATACGCCTTGGCACTGAAGAGGAGAGAACGATTTTTGACCTCTCTCTTGGGTAGGCTTCTGGGTGGTGCCTGCTGCTCAGTCACTTCAGTCGTGTCCAACTCTTTGCGACCCCAAGGACTGCCAGGCTCCTCTGTCTATGGGATTCTCCAGGCAAGAATACTAAAATGGGTTGCCATGCCCTCCTCCAGGGGATCTTCCTGACCCAGGGATCGAACCCGCATCTCTTACGTCTAACCTGCATTGGAAAGTGGATTCTTTACTACCAGCGCCACCTGGGAAGCCCCCTCATTGGTGGTACAATTGTCTTATGCAATGCTCTTACATATTATCCCAGGCTGTGAGAGTTCATCTTATATCTACTAATTGGAGTACCTGCCACCATGCAGGGTTTGATCTCAACCAGCCTTATTATTTCATTCATCTTTTTCCTGCTACTTAAGACTCAAGTGCTTACTTTTCAAACTAAGTTTTCAAAAAAAAAATCCATGAATGAACTATTCCCTCCAGAAGATGCTGTATTTTCATTGTTTCAGTTAGACTAAAAGTTTACTTGCAAAATCTCTTAGGAAGTAATGGAATACTTGTTATTAGGGTCTGGCAAGAAGTCATAATCTGAAAATAGACACTGCAGCTTAAGAAATTATTTGTAATAATAGACATAATATAGAAGGTTATACAAATATAGAATAGGAGTACTAAGCACAGAATTTCAAAAATGTGGCATAATAAATCTTTTTCACTTAAACAATTAGCATACATTCTAATAGATATATAATTTAATAATAAATTGGAAAAATTGTCATATAGCCTAACAAACAAAACTCCAAAATCTATTTGGGGGATATATTTAGAATTATAGTATTCAGTTTCTCCTTAAAGTCTATTATGAGTCAGTGACATTTTAAAGCTCATATAGAAACGCATGTTTCTCTACAAAAGGAGAAAATGGAAAAGGACTGGCATTTATTACAGTTTTGTTGTTATGTGCTATGTAGTATCTCCTTTAATTCTTGTAACAACTTGATGTGTAAATGATATTACTGATTTTACAAACTCTTATTTGTTAAAAACCTTTCTCCAAGGATGTACAATTAGTAAGTACAATTTACATTCTAACTTAATCCAAAGCCATATGTTCTACTCTGAAATGTCATTTCATTTCTAAAAGCTTATAAAAAGGAGGGAGGGAGAAGGAATGTGTGTGTAGATAATATCAAGAAAGGAATTATTTTGCTGAGCACTGGAAGAGTTTGTATCAAAAAGAAAGGAAGAGTTTGTATCATAAAGAAAACACTATAAAACATGAAAATAAGGGAAAGTGACATATAAAGAAACAAGCAGTAATATATTTGAGTAGGAAATCTGCTTTTAATATAAACTTCAACTTGATTTAGTTATATTTACACTGTGCTCCAAATTATTATCTATAGGCAAAGTCATCCAGAAAATTAAGGGAGGCATATATGATAAACATAAAAATTAAAATTTTGACAGTATAAAATAAATAACATTTAGTAATTACATTAAGCACGTTTTCAGTCCCATAATATGCTATTAAAAATAGAACAACTGTTCAAAGCATGCTGCCAAATTTCTTCAAAATGACTTGTTTTGAAATATTGACTAAATATCCCAAAACTGTATATCCACTTTAGTATATTTAAACATTCTTCAGACCAAAAACAACTTTTCTCTATATTCATAAGGATAAATGACATGACTTTCCTCTTCATATTAGGACATAAAGGTTTATCCATTTGTTAACTTTTAAAATAATTTTCTGAGTTGCTTCAGTTGTGTCCCACTTTGCAACCCCATGGGCCCACCAGGCTCCTCTGTCCATGGGATTCTCCAGGCAAGAATACTGGAGCGGACTGCCATGCCCTTCTCTAGGGGATCTTCCAGACCCAGGGATCAAACTCAGTCTTTTATGTCTCCTACATTGGCAGGCGGGTTCCTTACCACTAGTGCCACCTAGGAAGCCCCTAGTTATATAAGGCTTTATAATTTATAAGTTGCATCCACATACTTAATTCCAAAAATAAACCTATTAGGGAAATTTTGGTCTTACTATTCTTATTTTACACTGTAAGTGTTTAACACATATTTATTTAATAAATATACATTCAGTACTTACTTAATAAATATTTACTGAATGAACTGAATGAATGGCTGAATGAATTTAGTTCAAATTGGTTAAGTGACTTGAAGATCACTTGAGCAGAGGCCAAGCCTCAGTCTCCTCTTCTGATTATTCAATGGTCATAATGTCTAGAAACATAGACAGATGTGTATCACGAGTGGTTTATTAGTATACATAGCAAAACACGATACATTCAGTGATATTTCCTATGTTCAGTGTGTTGTTTGTTTGTAGTGACGATGGTTCCATTAGAACTGCGATGAACATGGCACATTCATGCAGCATATCCAGCCATCTCTACATGTGCATTTGTGATGCATCGCCTCAGCTGATTGTTTGGCTGTTTTTCACTGAATAAACCACTCAAGAAGAAAGAATTACGGGTTCTAATCTGTAAACAAAAGTACTATCTTTATTAAGACACTCTTTACCTAGACTTTACAGCTACTCATGGCTTGTTCTTCCCCTCACCAAAGCTGCTTCATTTCTTATGTCCCCACGAGTTTGGGGAATATATTCTCCCCTGTACAGGCAGTCCTGATGCCCAGAGCACAGCAGTATACGGCTGGACGCTTAAGTCAGTTGCCGTACAAGGATGTTATGCCAAAGTTCAGTTCAGAAACTTGAGATCGATTACTTCTGCCTTTTAGCCCTGTTGTCCTTGGCCACTCTGCCTTGCCCCCATGGCCCCTATCAAAATAAAATCTTCTCATGTGTTTGTATTCTTAACCACTGTTGACATATTTCCCAGATCTTTCCACTGTGGCTTATGGAACAGGAATTTGATTTGCAAACTGATCACTTTGGTGCTATTCAAAGAACACTCTCCATGCCTTTATTGTCTTATTCAAAATGGTTCCTAGAAGACACTGCTTCCATTTTAGCCTTCACCAGGAAAAGCTGCTCCTTTCACTTGCCATGTATTAAGCACCATGACGTAGATTAATGTTCTACCTGAATGTTTTTTAGGCTCATGCCATTTGTCCTGCTGTCCTGTGTCTTTCCTTGTCACTATCATCTCATCAGTCACTTCTGTTCTTTCATGAAGGGTTGACATTTGGTTTATTGGTTTCCTTTCTACCACACTCTTATCATTAGAAAATTTTAACTTTCATTTGAGTTTAGTATCCAAAGTCTTACCATTAAAATTCCTTGGCCCTCTCCAGTCTAATGCTCTTCTAAGGCAGTGTAATTTTTTTTTTCTTATCAAATCCAAAATAGCATCCTACTCTAGGATTTTAGATTACTGTAGTCTACAGTCTGTCCCAAACATTTTATCTTTGAGATTCTCTAGTTTCTGTTAAACCCACATTTCCGTCTTACTTTAGTACCCAGACACATCATTACTCCTTTTTCTTCAAGTATGCCAGGCCACAGTTGACTTCAACCTAAAGTCCATGCTACACAGAACAGTGATATTCAGAGTGTGGTCCACACACAAGCTGCATCAGCCTTTCATGGGAGTTGTAAGAAATGCAATTTCCTTGGGCCTCACCCAATGTCTGCTAAGTCAGAAACTAATAGTGGACTCCAGCAATCTGTGTTTTAAAATCCTTCCAGATAATTCTGATATACAGAATTTAAGAGAACCACTAATACAGAGCATTAATTCAATTGCTCTCCTGCCAGGATATCTAATATCTTTGAGTGGTGAAGAATATTCAACTGTGAATGTATCATTATTCTAATTCAAAGCCTCTCTCTGTGTAAGATTTCAAAAAATTTATCAAGTTCTCCAGCTTTATTCAGCATCTACATATAAAGGTCGACACTTTCAATCCAAATGTTTGTGTAGTTCTTCTTCATCTAAATTTGAATTTTCTAAAACTGTCAAATGCCCAGTACTTAATGATACTTCCAGAGGTGCTTCCTTTATAACCCTCCTCTCTGCTGGACTCTGAGCGATGCTAACTGACTCAAGTCAGATGTATGAGAAGGGGTAAAGTCAGAATTTGAACTCAAATCTGAGTACAAAACTTATGCCTTCTCTTTGGTTACTGAGTTTTCTGTTTTGCACTGACATTCCTCTATTCTAGCTGAAGCAATATTTACAGCATATCTCTGTAGAATTTTAAAAAGTGAGTTATATGAAAATCTACTATCAGATAACTTTGATAAAATACCAGGTTAAATAGTTCTCTTTATTATAGGATTTCGAAGCCTTTAATATGCTTGTGTGTATTCTGAGCCTCCAAAAAAGCAGATGGTATGTTATTGTTGAAAAGTCTTTGATCAAGGAACCATTTGTGGATTATCTATATTAACACCTTGCAGGACTAGCATTCCAAAATCTGCTTTGGAAAACTTGAGTTTGATCTATTTCCTTTCTCTTCAAGAAATGTGAAGGCTTATCTCCCTTGCTGCCTTTATTTCATTTTCTTTGATCTTCTGTTTTTATTTCCCTGCTCTTTTTAAGTAGAATACTCATGTCCCCTTGTCCTACTAGGTTCTGCCCTTCTGCCTCAAGGATGCATTCAGAGGAATCACATTTAGCATATAATATTATGTGTGTAACATTATATCACTTTGTGGACAAAGGTCCATATAGTCAAAGCTATGGTTTTTCCAGTAGTCATGTACGGATGTGAGAGTTAGACCATGAAGACAGCTGTGTGTGCATGCTAAGCTGCTGCAGTTGTGTCTGACTCTTTGCAACCCCACGAACTATAGCCTGCCAGGCTTCTCTGTCCATGGGATTCTCCAGGCAAGAATACTGGAGTGGGTTGCTATGCCCTTCTCCAGGGGATTTTCCCGGCCCAGGGATCAAACTGATATCTCAAGACAACTGAGCACCAAAGAATTGCTGCTTTTGAATTGTGGTGCTGGAGAAGACCCATGAGAGTCCCTTGGATTGCAAGGAGATCAAATCAGTCAATTCTAAAGGAAATCAACCCTGAATATTCATTGGAAGGACTGATGCTGTAGCTGAAGTTCCAGTACTTTGACCACTTGATGCAAAGAGCCAATTCATTGGAAAAGATCTTGATGCTGGGAAAGATTAAAGGCAAAAGGAGAAGGAGGCGGCTGAGGATGAGATGATTAGATAGCATCACTGATTCAATGAACATGAATTTGAGCAAACTCAGGAAGACAGTAAAGGAGAGGGAGGCCTGGCATGCTGCAGTCCATGGGGTCGAAAAGAGACGACTTAGTGACTGAACAGCAACAACAACAAATATTATGTGGCAGACATTACAAATATAGTATATACATGTAAATACATACCACTTTATATAAATCTCATAATAATTTTGTGATGATTATGTTAAATTACGAATGTTATAGCATCATAATATGTGACATGTATATATCCAGACCTGAACATAGTGTGTTAGGGTAGTAGTCTGTAAAGCATGCCTTTGCTGCCAAACCCATGCTGGATGTAAGAATTATGACTATGATTAGACAGGATCTTCTTGCAATCCACATATATATTCATAGCACTTATCTTGAGGGGCCTTTTGCCCTAGTTTTTATTTAATATCAGAAAAAGTTTAAATTGAAAATGGCTTATGAAATGAGAATCAACACACTTAAATAGTTAAATTATGTATGATTGCCATCACTATATACTCAGAGTGTAGTTTTGATATTGATTTCAGTTAATCCTCATAAGAAATTGATCAAACCACAAAGGAACTGTGTTTCATTGACTTTTTTTTTTCCTGGTCCAGTACATTACCTCTTTTTCTTTCATTGTGCAGGTTCTGCCGATCTTCTTCTTTGTGTTCCGTGCTCTTCTTGTCCTGCACTGGTCTACTCCGGTATGTTTGCTCAGGGCACTTAATGTCAATGTCTGGTAATGATGGGCACCACTTAAAATGGCTCAGATCTAGATTTTTTAAAAAATACATAGTCTTCATGACCTATGATGAGAAAAAGATTTTCCTCCTCCATGATGTTTTCTCTTTCTTTTTGTGACATTCTGTGGATCTCAGGCTCCTCATTGAGTCTGTGTTCTCCTGTATGGAGGAAGTGGGTGAGGATTTTAAATCTCTTGTCCATGGCAGGAAGATCACTTTTAGATATATGTGAGATGCAAACATCTACCCTCTTTGTGCTAACCCTAACCCTAAGATACTATGAAATAAATCTTAGAGACATTGCATCTCAAAACAATTTCATATCCTAGAACATGAGGTTACTTTATGAACTGGATGTATAAAGATGAAAAATTCTCAGTTCTTCTCTCAAGGATGTTACCAGTAAGAGTAAAGCATTGAGTATGTCCTTAGCACTCATAGAATCATAAAAGATCAAAATAAGAAAGAATCTGAGAACGATCTACTTCTCTTCCCGTTTCACGCTCACCCCTTCTTTGCAATATCCCTACCAAATGGTTAACCATCTTCTATGTAATGGCGGTACACCACCTCCTGTGCTCTGCTGTAGTTGCTCAGTGACCCAGTCATTTTGTGTAAAAAATCACCTAAAGAAATCATTTCTGCAGTGTACCATTGTGTAGTTGTCAAAATACTATTATGTTCATTACACATGCTTTATGATAAAACTTGGATACTGTTTTATGATAAAACATGGAAAACATAAAAAATGGAAACAGTCTAATGGACAAGAAAGGAAGATTGATTTAAAAAATTACAGCAATCTGTATATTGGGATTCATTATATGGTGCATCTGTTATGAAAAATGAGATGTGTTAACTCAATACATACATAGATTTTTACTGATATTAACTTTTTCTATCTAGTCATGTCTTATATATTCTGATGTGTAAACATTTTTATAATATTGTTTTATAAAAAAGTGAGTCATAGGGCAGTATACTAGATACAATTCATTTTTTGTTTTGTATAATGCATAGACACATACACAATCATATACAGTTGGTCCTTGAACAGTGTGGGTATTAGCGCATTGATTCTTCTTATAGTTGAAAGTCCGTGTATAACTTCACAGTCAGCCCTCCGTATCTGTGATTTCACATCTGTGGATTCAGTATCTTGGATTGTGTAATACTGTAGTACATATTTATCAGAAAAAATGCATGTAAGTGGACCTGCACAGTTCACACCTATCTTTTTCAAGGGTCAGCTGTATTTACATCTACAAAATATTGTCTGTATAGTTTTAAAAGGTCTTGAAAAGCTATCTGTACCCCTATGTTCATTGCAACATTATTTACAATAACCAGTGTATAGATAAAAACCTAAATATCTATTAATAGATGAATAGATTAATAAAATGTGGTGTATATATATACATGTATATGTAGTGTTAGTTGCTCAGTCGTGTCCGACTCTTTGCAACCCCATGGATTGTAACCCGCTAGGCTCCTCTGTCCATGGGATTCTCCAGGCAAGAATATTGAAGAGGGTTGCCATTCTCTTCTCCAAAAGATCTTCCCAACCCAGGAATCAAGCCCAGGTCTCCTGCATTGTGAGCAGATTTCTTTACCATCTGAGCTACAGGGAAGTGTATATATATATATGCACACACACACACATATATATACATATATATACACATACACATACACACAATGGAATATTATTCAGCCATAACAAATAATGAAATCTTGCCATTCGCAACAACATGGATAGAACTTGAAGTCATTATGTTAAGTTAAATTATTCAGACAGAGAAAAACAAAAACCACATCACCTCATCTATATGTGGAATCTAAACAAAACGAAACACCAAACTCATAGATATAGAGAACAAATTGGTGGTTACCAGAGGCCAAGAGTGGGTGAAATGGATGAAGGTAGTTGAAAAGTACAGAATTCCAGTTATAAAATAAATCTTGGGGACATCAGGTACAGCATGGTGACCACAAACAACAAACATGAATTTCTTATGTTGTTAAAAATATTTAAAACCTACTTTAAAAGAAACCACTCTCCTATTTTGTCCCAAAAGCTGAATCCTTGTAGCTGCATTCTTTCTGGTTCTGTCTTTTCATTTCACAAACAAAAACCATATCTCCCTTCTACATAATAACTCTACCATTGCAGGGATGTGAAGATCATGTGATTTTCTTTCTTGAGCCTTAAAATATTCTTTGCATGACATACATGCATACTGCCCTTCAGTCTAAGAGATTTAAATGTGTAAACTCATTCATCTGATTTATATTAAGGAAAGGCCTACGATGACTCAGGAGCTATGACAAAGAAGGACACATCACTGTCACAGGTGATGTCACAGCTTGTGTGTGTGTTATTCTCTCAATCGTGTCTGACTCTTTGCGACCCCATGAACTGTAGCCTGTCAGGTTCCTCTGTCCGTGGAATTCTCCAGGCTAGAATACTGGAGTAGGTAGCCATTGCCTTCTCCAGGGGATCTTCCCGACCCAGGGATCGAAACCCTGTCTCCTACATTGCAGGCAGATTCTTTATCATCTGAGCCACCAGAGAATCCCCAGTGTCACAGCTTACTTGATGATAAAGTCACACATTATATTATTATTCACATGCAACTCTGATGATTACTCTTATGTGAGCATTAGGATTAGGTAAGTGCATGCAGCTGGAGAATGCTAGCTTGACTAGTGGTCAGGAACCCTGAGAAAATGGTCTTTAAGACCTGAAGGATGGGACTTCCCTGATCAGTGCAGGGGGTGCTGGTTCAACCCCTGATTCGGGAGCTAAGATCCCGTATGCCTCATGGTCAGAAAACCAAAATAGAGAAACGGAAGCAATATTGTAGCAAATTAAATAAGGACTTTAAAAATGGTCCTCATCAAGAATAAAAAAAAAGCCCTAAAGGAGAGAGTGAGATAAAAGAGTTGGCAAGGTTAGTTGGGATAAGTGGAATATTCTAGATAAAGGAGAAGTATGCACACAGATAACCCAACTCCCTTCTTCCTTACCTCTTGTCCTCCCTTCCTCCTTTCTCTTCCATCAAACAACTACTTACTAATCAAACACCACACACAAAGGATTCTTTCAAGTCCTGTGAGTCATTCAGAGATTAATATCCTTCTTTCAATGTGTTTATGATCTAGTCAGTGAATATTAAATATAACTCAGGTAAAAAGCATTAAAAAACATATAAAATATTCTTGAAAAAAAAAAAATATTCTTGAAGCATGGACGTATTCCCTTGACATTCTAGTCATATTTTTCTGGGAAAAAAAGCAGTTCTTTCAATCAAGAAGTGTGGAAAGATAATTTCAGTGCCAAAGTGGAACAGACTGACTCACTTTATGCTGCTCTAGTTTTCCAAATTCAGTCTCAGAATTCCTTCAAGGAGAGTAATTGTGTACATACGTTGCAGGTATTTCTCATTGGCACAGATAGGAGGGAAGTCCATCTATTTTACCAGTCCAAGTTATCTTTGCATATTATATATGCAAAGATATTGTATACAGGTACCAGAAATGGACATAATGGCAATTAAATATGGTTACTAGAGGTAGTACTCTAAGGTCAATGCCACTGTAAAAGTTCAGATGGAGTAGAGGAAAGCATGAAAATCCCAATCTTTCTTTTTCACATGTTGCGCTATAGACATATCATTAAGTGCATCTTCTTTTGTTTTCTTTCTCTCCTACAGGTCTGTGAAGCAGGCAGAAGAAGTTACAAGTGGTCCTTAAAGAAATGGCAATTAATCAAATCCTTATGTATAGTTCTAACTTTATTTACTACGTGTAATCATTTAGAGAATGGTTATTTTTATAATATCAATAATAAACAAGTACTCTTGTAACCAGGGGGTGCCTAAGTATGTAATCAACAAAACACTAACCCTGGCAAAGGATTCTGGGGTGGTCAGGCTGCCTGCTGCCTTTTGACATGGTTAGCGTCCCAGATTTAGATTACTTTATACCTAGTTATTAAGATTACTATTTGATACATTAAATATTGCCTGATTCAAATAACTTTGCTTAAAATTTTTCTGTATTTTAACTTGTCTAGGGTTTTCTACTTCTTATATTTTTATAATATTTTCTCATTTTTTAGATTAATAAACATTATACTTATCGACACGTGCCAAGATAAGCCATTTAGGTCTCTCCGGGAGTTAGCTATCGTGTCATCACCTGCCATATGTATTTTTGTGCAGCAGCAAGAGGCGTGTTCTCCACCACTGCCCCTTCCTCTGATTATCCTCCCTATTCCTACCAAAACAAATAATTGATATCTTAATTCCATAAAATAGATCAATAAGGAATGAAATGCATGGACCAAAGCATATGCAGTGAAATTGTTTGACCATTTATCCAATCATTGAACCCAATTAAGATTATCCATTTTAAATTTGATATATGCCCGCTTTTGGAATGTGTTATGCGTTGATGCTACTAAGTGAATGGAACTAAGTACATTTTATTTAGCTTATCGTCTGTTTTATCTGACTTGTTGTAATCTAAGTTTACTTTCTGGACCTTTAAGGCATACAGTTAAATTATAAAACTGCGTGTACAACTGTCAAAGAAACAAACATTAAAGGCCAGAACATGACTAAAGAATAAACAAAGAAATTCTGATTGTATGAATGAAGTCAGAGTCCTAAATTAAATAATATAATAAACCTTCTTATATTAACATTTTTGTGTACATAGAAATGCATGAGACTAATTTTCATAAAAGTTGTTGTTTTTTTGGGGGGGTGGGGAGTAGAAACAAATTAAAGGCTTAGAAACCAGTTTATTTTTGAGCAGAAAAGAGAGAAGGCATGAGAGTAAGTTTATGGGACCACACCACTCCTTTATTTAAAAATCCTTACCATGAAGAATATCTTCAAAAAAGTTCTAAGAATACAAATGTTCTCCCTTTTGAGAACTGACTTTCTTTAAAACACATTACCCCAGTGCCTTCATCTGAGCCAGACTTCCCTCCAGCCATCACTTGGTCAGTTTTTGTCCACCTCTTGTCTTCTGACCTTTTCCTAGAGACAGTCACCCTACTAAGTGCCATATCAAACTCAGAAATCAGATCCACTAGGCCATCAGAGTGTATATTCCTGGAAATGCTACCACTAGACATGAATTAAAGTGGCAAGGACAGATTTTATTCCATGATAAGTTACTTCAATAGAGAAGAGGGTTCAGCATGAACTGAACTCAACTTCGATTTGTATGAAGTGACTGGATGTTTTAAAGGGAATGAGGGAGGAGGGATGAGGGATGTCTAGGACTTGAGCCGGAGTCAGGGAAATGGAAATTTATTAAAAGCAGTAAGGGGAGTTGATCCATGTGAAACCATCTGATTTTGCTAACTGGTACTCATGGAAGTTTGACTTCCATCTTCCCTCAGAGACTGAGTGATAGGCACTCTATTTTCAGGTCAGCTGGAACAAAGAGTAGATTCTTTCGTCAGCTTGTGCTTTCCCAGACAGGGACATATAGGGGGTGTGGAATTATCCTATGATGCCTTGACTTAGAAACTATGTTTGTATTTGTTCAAGCTTTTTAATGGGGTGTAGGATTAGGTGGATAAAATCATACCTACTGAGAGTCTCTACTTTTTATTGGCCAGGGTTGAGGCTGGTCAAGAAGAGGGCTCAGGGACTTCCTTGGTGGTTCAGTGGTTAAGAATCTGCCTTCCAATACAGAGGTCATGGGTTTGATCCCTGATCGAGGAACTAAGATCCCACATGCCACAGGGTAACTGAGCCTGTGTGCCGCAACTAGAGAGAAGCCCACGAGTTGCAATGAAGAACCCATGTGTGCCACAGTGAGAAATCCTGCTTGCCACAAGGAAGATCTTATGTGCTGCAACTGAGATGCAACACAGCCAAATAAATAATAGAAAATGAAAAAAGAGGAGGGCTCAAAGGAGCCAGAATAGGTATATACTCACTTTTGAAAGGACAGAATCTTCATTAATGCCAACTGGTCAGGTCACATAACTCACATACACACATACACACACACAAACCTCTGCCCTCTCTTTTTTGTCAACTCCAGTAATTATTTTCAGAGGCCAAGGCCAGTAAACAACTAGAACCCCAAACAGGAAATTTCCCCAGATTGCTTTCCTACCTCCTCTTTCAACTGTCACGCATGAAATCTGAATCTCTTGGCAGTCATCCTGGCTATCACTCCTTACTTTGTCTCTTTTGTGTTTCTTAACACGACTCCAGAGTTATTGGTGGGGTAGGCTTGAAAACCCTACACAAAAAGGGCTTCTAGAACATAACGTTTAGAATAAAGGAAAGATACTGAGTTCAGTTGGGAACATGTAGAACTTAGGCTGGGGACATAACCAAGAGTTGGAGAATCACTCACATAAAGACAACCAACCAGAGATAGTGGAGGTCGGTACGGTAGACGGCATCACCCAGTGAGAACTTGTGCAGTGAGAGCAGGACAGACGCCTCAGGAACACACACTCTCGCACTCAGGGACTGACAAAGTGAATTCAGGAGTAAAGATTGTATACACACTGGACAGAGTGGGTGGCCCACACACAGTTTCTAAGAAGCAGAAAGTCAAAAGCAATGCACTTCAAGGTCCCCGGTTCCTCTAAGCACAGCTGGATTTCAGGGGAGAGACAGGCATGGGCTCATTTGTGGAACAGCCTTTAGTGGTCTGGTTTAATGAGACTCTAGAAACTTCCTGTGCATAGCTGGGATAAAAAGCAGCTATATGGGAGTGGGAGGAGGGGAAGAAACATAGTTTCCCTTATTTAGGAAGGAAAACTAAGGCATTACCAATCTGACTAAAAGTCGAAGTGTGGAAGCATCTATCTTGAAAATGCCTTCTTTGATTAACAGTGATGAAAAGACAACTAAAGCCTTAGGAAAAGACTTAAGAATTTGTTCTGCGGCAACATTCTTATCTTCCTTTTTTTCTTCAAAGTAATCAAACAGAAGTTTTTAATTGATTATAAGCAAAATAACCATCTTCACCAGCTGCTGAAGCCAGAGTCTTAGAAGGCACTCCTTGGGGGTGGGGGGTGGGGGAGACGGCAGAGCCTCAATCATTTTCCTGGGTCCCAGGGACAGAGCTGTTTCCTGACTGTAAACGCTGGCTTGCCTCTTCTCCAAATATTTGTTGGTTTCTTGCTTTTGGCTCTTTGACCACTATTTTTTGTTTGTTTTTAAAAAATGTCTACGATGGCTTCTTGTCTCTTTTGAGTCTTTGATGTTAGTAGGATTGATCTCCACAAAGCCAACCTAAGCGGATTTGGATTTGGGCAGAAGCAATGATTTGACAATTCTCACTGTTTTAATCATTAAAAATGTGTCTGAAGATCCTCAAGGGTTCCATGCAAAATGACAGTAGTAATACAGCCCGGTGTCTGGAAAATTCAGCCGATACATAGCAATTTTCTCTCCAAAACTGCCTCACCATGGCAAGGGGAGTGAATGACTCTGCAACATACATGGCTTCTCCAGGGACGTGGCCAACTGATGGCTTAAAATGGAAGCTCTGAAAGAGCTTGCAGCTGTCCCAGTGGACCTGCAGTTTCCCAGCACTGAGCATTGCAGCTGTGCTTGAGGGCTTTTCACAAGCCACAGGCATTTGACTGCATGACTGGCCTAAAGTTTACCACCTGGGTCCTGAGTGAAAGAGGAACTTCTGTGTGGAAATTTTATGATCCTATTTTGCAAAACTTTTTAGGGAAAGATCATGAGCATGTACAGGAAAAAAATCCTTAGAGCACATAGTCAGGATCGTATTAGGGGCTGAAATGGAGCTGTGGAAATGTATGTTTCACTGTAGGAAACAAATATATGCTTATCTGAAGTATATTATGAGCCAGGTTTCAGCATCTTTTATATTTACTGTTCAAGCTTGCTGTGAAATGTCTTTCTTTGTTCTGTAATAGAAGTGAGTATTGCTCACCTAATCTACTACTCCGCTCTTCTTCCTGGGCATGTGGAAAGATTTTGCCTTTCATTTAGGAAGGTTCGTGTGACTAATTCTGACCAATGGACCAGCCCGAGACGTGTGTAGCATTTCCAGCCCAAGGCATTTAGTAGAGGTGTGAGTTCTCCACTCTCTCTCTCTTTCTGCATCAGTGATTCTGGATGTTATAAATTAAGACAGCAGAATTTAAAGGTGTTTGGGTTCATGACTGTGTGCAGAGCTCCTGCTGACCTGTGTGTGTGTGTGTGTGTGTGTGTGCGCACTGAGTTGCTTCAGTGGTGTCTGACTCCTTGCAACCCCATACGCTGTAGCCTGTCAGGCTCCTCTGTCAATGGGATTCTCCAGGCAAGAATACTGAAGTGGGTTACTATGCCCTCCTCCCAGGATCTTCCCAACTCAAGGATCAAACTGCATTGCAGACAGATTTTTTTACCATCTGAGCCACCAAGGAAGTCCGGATGTCATGGCTTACTTGATGATAGAGTCACACATTAGACATTATTCACATGCAGTGCTGGTGATTACTGTTATATAAGCATTAAGGTTAGATAAATGCAGACAGCTGGAGAATCCTAGCTTGACTAGTGGATTTTCCTAAGCTTGGCTCTTCCTTGGTGAAACAATCAGAAAGAGTATCACCACCCTGGAAAGGAGGTCACCTCATGCATCGTCCCACTTGAAATCTATCAGTGAGGCTCCATACATACCCAGACTGCTTATATTGGGAGGACCGATGACAAGAGCAGATGAAAGAATATTAATAATCGTATTAATACCCTGGTTATCAGTTCAAAACCAACAGCATTAAACCAAAGAGCCAGATTATCACAAGGGATATCACTGTTTATCAATGGGGAGAGACCTCTAATGCCATAGCAAGAAGATAAGCCAGCAGTGATGCTAAGAAAACTGCTCCAGTGGTCTTAAGCAGATGAGTGTAGCCTGGCTCACTGAACCCTGGGCTTCCACTGACTATAAACACTGTCACCTGGAAGCATTTTGTTGTATAGCTTATGTTGGGAGAGGCTGAATTTTTTTTTATATCTTCAGTAATAAGAATAGCTATTCGTATTTAGTATTTACTGTGACCCAAAGTTTGGGTCAAGTGTCGTGCATGCTAAGTTGCTTCAGTCATGTCTGACACTTTGTGACTCTGTAGACTGTAGCCCACCAGGCTTCTCTGTCCATAGGATTCTCCAGGCAAGAATACTGGAATGAGTTGCCATTTCCTTCTCCAGGGGATCTTCCCCATCCAGGGATTGAACCTGTATCTCTTACATCTCTTGCATTGGCATTGGCAGGCAGGTTCTTTACTAGTAGCGCCATGTAGGAAGCCCCCGAGCAAATCAATCAGTTAATATCTTCATCACCTGATGGATGAGGGATTTGAGACTTAACACTCTGAGTAGTCACTCAAGCCAAGGAGTGGTGGAACCAAGGATTTGAACCCCTGTTGTCTGATGTGTAAAACCAAGGATGTGGTTATTACATTGTCCCCTCTTCATGAGCACATTGAATGGCATCAGCTTGACTGCAATGAGTAAGAGATCAGATGTATGGCAGACCACCGTGTGACCCTGGTTTTCCTGACCCCCCTCTCTACTTTTTCCTCTGTTGGATGAGACTGGATAGTATGGGATTCAAAGTAAATATTTACAATTGTTCTCTGGTCTTTAGAGAGAAATTTCCTGGTCCTCTCCAGTTTTGGACTTTTGGACAGACTTTGAATACATGTACCATTCCAGACTGGCCGAGATTGTATAGGTATTCAAAGGCAGGCCATGGATGGAGGGCGTGGTCGGTGACCTCCTTGGAGGCCAGCAGACCAAACTCTTTGCCTCACAGTGAAAGCAAAGCATTTCCCATGTGGAGCCAGGGCCAGGCAGCTTTGAGCTTTGATCAGCCTAGAGAGATGATGGCTAATCCTGACATACCTCCCAACTTGGTACCTCATTCCCTGACAGTCCTGCCTGCCTCTATCCAGTCATACCTCTTTTTTTTTTCTTGAAAAGTGTGGTAAAATACTTCAGAGTTTTTGTTTCCATGTAGATGTTAGTGCTGCATTAAGAGAGAGGGGGAGAGACGGGATGACTTCCTGAGTGGATGTCCGCCATTCTGCTGGGTTGTCTGTACTCTACTCTGGAGTGAGCATCCTTGGTAAAGGCAGAAGGAGCTTGTAGGGTTGCCCCTTGATTATTCTCTGAAATTGCACTTCAAAAGAACAGGTCATCTTTAGGCAGAAAAAAAAGCCTTGGGTGTTCTGATCACAGATACATGGGAAAGACACCAAATTTGCTTTCACTCCAAGTTGAAGGTCTTCATCTGCCAAGTTGATTGGTTCCATAGGCAGGTTCACTGTTGCCTACCAGGGCTCCTCGTATGAGCTGGCAGAAGTCAAAACACATTTATGGCATCAGCTCTGCATCTCTCTGTTGAAATCTCGTTGAGCAGAGTGTGAGGGGAAGACAAGGAACGGGGTTAGGGGGAGGGGAGCTTGAGTTGGTCTGAAATACATGACCATACTTGCCATGAAAATCAAACCAACCAGATCCTCGCTGAGGGTTGTTCATCAAATTCCCTTCCTGTTTTCCTTTTCATGCTCTTTGTTTTGTTTGCCTGATCCTTTGACTACATGGTTCTTATGGAATCGGAAGTCAAGCAACACCACAGAAGAAAGTGAACTGAGATTGTGGCATCCCTGACTGAGCCAAACCCCAGAAACAGTGGAAATATCCACTGCCAGCCCCAGTCTGAGATTTCCAGCCTGATAGCCAGACCAAAGAGGTTTGGAGTGACGTGTGGGCCTCCCGGGTCTGAGCCTTTGCAAGGTTTGTGTTTATTATTTCAGTCATCTGTCAGCAACATTGATTTGAAGGGCTAACCTTTCTTTTTTCGGAGCCATTAAGTAAATACACTTCCAATAATCCACAAGCTCTAACTTTGCAGGGTGTGAAATATTATACTAATTCTTCCTCCTCTAAGAGCTATCAAAGTTCAATCATATCCCGTCTGCATTTGAGATTCTGCATTTGTTAAAGACCCTTAGGCTGCTGAAGGTCATAGTCAGTGGTGTAGAAGTTAATATTAATTAAGCTATGTGTGCTATGTTTAGTTGCTCAATCGTGTCTGACTCTTTGTGACCCCATGGACTGTAGCCCGCCAGGCTCCTCTGACCATGAGATTCTCAGGCAAGAATACTGGAGTGGGTTGTCATTTCCTCCTCCAAGGGATCTTCCCCACCCAGGGATTGAACCCATGTCTACTGCATTGGGAGGTGTATTCTTTACCACTCAGGCCCCTCTGTCCATGAGATTCTCCAGGCAAGAATACTGGAATGGGTTACCATTCCCTCCTCCAGGGGATCTTCCTGACCCAGGGATCAAACCCAGGTCTCCTGCATTGCAGTCAGATTCTTTACCATCTGAGCCACCAGCGAAGCCCATTAATCAACCTAATCTCCTCTAATAAAAGGCCTCAATTTATAGTTTATGCCTGTAATGTAGGGTCCTCTCACTATGGCTGATTCCAAGCATCAGTGAGTCATCACTGAGCACACAGTTGGGAAGAGATGCATTAATAGATCTTGCTGGGTGCCGTGAGCTGCCTTCAGCTCACCTCTCAGGTGTTTTCTGGAGAGTGAATGCATGGAGATACTGGCTCCCTTGACCCCCAGATGGAGACATTGGAAGTACTAGGGTTGGGAGGGGAGTCTGAAGACTCTGTGCCACCTACATACAAATTGTCTGTGACATCCCTTACACCCTCCTTCTGTGCTCTCTGGGTTAACGCTTGTAGCTGAAGGAAAATTAAAGGAAAATCAAGACATATGCTGCTTGTTCTCTCTTTGCACAACTCTTGAAAAAATGAAGAAAAGGTTTCCAATCTGGGGCAGTGAAAGTTGACCATCTGCAGTTAAACTGAGACTGACTTTATATGTGCTCCCTCATCCTGAGAACTGGTGGGATGGTCTATCTTAGATGAGCAGGTAATTCCTGGGGTCACAAATGTGCTATATGCCCCCAATTCAGACCAAACTACGCCCTGAGAGGCATTTTTCTGTATTACGTTGTTCAGTCACTAAGTTGTGTCCAACTGTTTGCAACCCCATGGACTGTAGTACGCCAGGCCTCCCTGTCCCTCACTATCTCCCAGAGTTTGTCTAAGTTAACGTCCATTTAGTTGATATGCAATCATCTCATCCTCTGACACTCTCTTCTCCCTTTGTCTTCAATCAAGGTAGTGATCCCTGAAAGGGGTCTCTATTATACGAGATAACTTATTGAGTTCTGACCTAATATTTCAGTCCTGGTAGCCACGAGTCTGCAACATTTCTCATTACCATCCAAGGTGGCTCCAAGTGGAAGAAAGAACTGCCCAACATATCTCTCAGTAGCAGTTCTGTATCACTGACCTCCTAGGCTTTGCAATATTCTCGACTATTATTGGACATTATCTCTCAATCTCTTTCAATCATATAAGGCAAAGATTATCTGCATTTTATAAATAAAACCAAAGAAATTAAGTGGCCAAATTTTTCACTAGTGACGCTAGTGGTAAAGAATTCACCTGCCAATGCAGGAGACTTAAGAGACGCAGGTTCGATCCCTGGGTGGGGAAGATCCCCTGGAAAAGGGTATGACAACCCACTCCAGTATTCTTGCCTGGAGAATCCCATGGACAGAGGAGCTTGGTGGGCAACAGTCCATGGGGTTGCAAAGAGTCAGACATAACTGAAAAGACTTAGCACATAGGCTTGCACACCAGTCATTAGAGCTGGACTCAGATTCAGAGCCTGTTCTCTCTGAAGGCAAAGCCTTCAATCTCTTTCCAAGAAAGTATCATCTCTTATGTGTATTGACTTGTATAAAGTGCTACTTTAATACAAATTCTAGGCCGTGAATAAAAATGCCAGTCCCAGGGGTGGGTCTGGCACTTGTTTTTTTTTCAAATGATCAAATCCAGAGGAGAAGAATTGAAAGAAGTGCAGAGGCAGTGGAGGCTGTTAACCAGAGGCTCTGACCACAGATGCCTTGAATGCCAGGGCCTCTCCCCTGAGGCTGGAAAGTGGCTCCTGCTACAGTCATCCCTCCTGGGGCCCATCGTCACAGTGAGTGACACGAGGCGGATACTGCACATTCAACCGGGTCAGGTTCTGCATTTGAAAGTATAGTAATACAGACCTCAGAGACGAGGCGTGGTCATTTATGAGGAGGGGAGGTGCAGGCCGTGCGTCCTCAGCTCCAGGGGAAGCACAGGTTCTTGTTGTGCCCCTGGATCTCGATGAGGCTTTAAGGACTAACACTGCATCAACTGATGACTCAGTGTCATGTTCTAAAGGCAAGCGATGATAACTCCAGCCACACCATTTGTTCAACTGCCATTTATTAGAGATAATCCACCTGGGTAGCCGAAAAGGGCATATTATTTACATTATTTTGGTTGCACTATTTGAGGGACAGCTAAAGAAACTCTTGTTCTACAAAACATAAATTAGTAAGTGTGGCTGGAGAAAGATCAAAACAAGGATCAACTTTAGAGCCTAGACTTAGTGCTGTTGCTAACTTGTGTTATTTTGGACAAGTTGCATAGCTTCTCTGAGTTTTCATTTCATCTTTAAAATGAGATTAGTATTACCTATCAAGGTAATCTAATGAGACTCAAATTAGTTATTATATTAATACATGCAAATGCTTTAAAAATTATTGATAGTTATGAAACATGAAAATTGGCATATAGGTACTTAATACATGCTAGGTGCTTATAGAATATGAAGAGATACATCACAGTCTCTGACACCAAGGACCTTACAATTTAGTTATAAAGAGAGGGTACAAACACTTAAAAGGGTAATCAGCACAAGTGATAAATAATATACAAACTCAGCAATAGAAAGAGCATGCAGTAGTTTGTGATTAACCTCCAATTGAATGCCTTTCTCTGTTTTCATAGGCACTTAGAAGAGGAGAAAACAATTGATAAGGGATATGTAAAGTGTTTTAGAAGAGGAATAGTTTGCCAGAGAGGGGAAAGAGAGAGAGGGAAATTGATAAATCAAGGACAATGCAGAATGAATATACAGGTGTAGAGGACTGATCACCCAAATTTGTAGGTTGAAGCCTTAACTCCACATGTGACTAGGCTGAAGATTGTGGTTAAGTGAGATCATAAAGGTGGGACCCTGATACAGTAAAACTGGTGTCATTATAGAGGAGGAGGAAACACCAGCGATTGCTTTCTCTATCTCTCACTGTGTCTTTCCCTCTTAAAGAGGACACACTGAAAAGGCAGCCATCTGCAGGTCAGGAAGAGATCCCTCACAAAAACTGAACCATGCCAGGAGCTTAACCTTGGGCTTTCTGTTTATTATCCAGAACTGCTAGAAAACAAATGTCTGTTGTTTAAGTCCTTCAGTCTGTGGGGGTGTTTTGTTATGGCAGCCTGAGCAAGCTAAGACAACATGAGCTGTGTAAATAAAAGAGAGGAAGAAGAAATACACGGTACTCTTTAAAAGTCTTTTTTTTTGTAATTAACATTTTGGCCAGTAAGTAGATAACCTTGGAGTTTAACGTTTGAAAAGTTAAAAGACCGAAAAGAACATAGGATAAATTAGGCTCAGGTTGACAGTGATTTTGAATTTCACTAAGTTTACATTTTATCCTATAGCAAGCATGGGCACACCTTGAACTTTTGGAGAAGACAATATGCTCAGTAATAGAGCAGCACATTAGTGAGAACAATCCTGCAGGAATAAGGCTGAATTTTCAAGAGCAGAGAGAGAAGGCAGGAGGCTGTTGTAATCGTTCTCTTGAGTTTAATGTTAAGTAAAAGATAATTTTTAATCTATATTAAAAGTGAGCTTGGTGACTCATCACATTCCTGTATTTCTGCTAAGAAACTGAGCAAACACAGCAATTGGTTCCATCTTCTCATTTATTTGTTTCTCTTACTTTATTACATGGTTTATCTTTTTAAATAGAGTTTTCCGCTCTATCAAAAATAGAGCTTTCCTACGGAAATTTTTCTAAGCCAAAATGGTATAAAGTGAATAAGCAGTTACCTTAGGACACATCTTGCTAACGATACACAGGATAAATCAAGATAGAGTGCAGATGCTCCCAGACAGTAGTTTAAAGCTCTGGTGGCTGGGTTCTGAGTGCAGTTCCTGGGGAAGTCGCTTGGCGCGTTCCCTCTCACTGTTCGGGGTGACGCCTCCATAAAGGCTCACTGAAAAGTATTAATAAATGCCAGGCGCTATTTTCACTTTTCACCTTTTATCATCAAAGCAAAAATTCTCTTCAGAATTCTCCTATTTAGCGAAAACAAACACTAATGTAGGTCTTTCATAAAAGTTAAGAGCCTAAAATGAAACTTCAAAAAGTACCTGTAGCTCTGTTTATTAATTCAACAAATGTGTGTTAACATCTCCCAAATGTCAACCTCTGTTCTAGGTGAATAAAGATTCCTTGCTCCTCTAAACACACCCTCTATGAAAGAGAGACACACAATAAACATAATAAAAGAGGAAGTCAAACATTTATTAGAAGTCATAGAGTATTTAGTGTATAACTTTTATTATATACCTCAAGATATATTTTTATTATACATAGTATTTTTATTATATATACAAAAGAGCTTTCCTGTAACCTCTATTAAAAAAGAACAATTAGAGCAAGATAAATTGAATTTAGATATTTTCATGAGTGAATTTGTTGTTGTTCAGTCACCAAGTCATGTCCAACTCTTTGAGACCCCATGGACTATAGCATGCCAGGCTTCCCTGTTCTTCACTATCTCCTGGAGTTTGCTCAAACTCATGTCCATTGAATCAGTGATGGCTTCCAACCATCTTATCCTCTGTCACCCCCTTCTCCTCCTGCCTTCAGTCTTTCTCAGCAGCAAGGTCTTTTCCAATGAGTCAGCTTTTTGTATTAGGTGGCCAAAGTACTGGAGCTTCAGCTTCAGCATCAGTTCTTCCAAAGAATATTCAGAGTTGATTTCCTTCAGGAGTGAATAGATGGCAATTTTAAATATGATGGCCAGGATAAGACTTACTGAAAAGTTAACCTCTAAGTAGCCTTGCAACTGCATCTCACATTGTAAGTCAATATGATCATTCTTGTTAAACAAGGAGGGTTTTAAATAATACACAAAAAGTAAATTTCAGTAGTCAAGCTTGCAATAAAGGCTTAGGCCAGTGTTTTAGTGATGGGGGAAAGAGATCAATGTAAGAGGAAGTGTTAAAAATAATTGAAAGCTAAGTGACTAACTCACCCTTCTCTTGCTCTCCATATTTAGAAAGATGAGGATTCAGACTTTAATGAATGGAAGAAAACTTGCAGCTTCATTTAATAGAGGCAGGGCTTTCAGTGAACAATAGTCGTGCACTTGTGAAATCCATGATCCTTGCTGAAACCAAACCAAAAGAAAAGAAAAAAAAAGAGGTAATTTTATTTGCAGTGAAAATGGAAAACAGCTACTTCCCTAAACCACAGTCTTTGAAGAATATCTGCCAAACATTTTGAATGCAGATGAATTGAGGAAGATTGCTGAAAGCCAAAACAAATGAATATCTTCACATCTTGAATGAGGTACAGAATTCTATAAAAGTAAATGTGGCTCCTAATGGAGTATGGGTGGGCTGCAGTAATAAACATCCCTGTGCAGCGTAGGTTTCTTTGAAATCTGGGCTCCTAAATGGCAGAAATCATCTGACTGTGAAGTGAAATTAATAAGACACAGAAAATACCAGCTCCTGATTAAAACCAATGGGACATGAGTTAAATAATTGAAGGACCTGTCAGAAGATGAACTGGATGCTTAATTTTGAGCCGTACAAACCTGTCTGGATGATCTGTTCACCTGAAGAGAGACGTTCCCCCAAGACATAGGATGAGAAATATATACTGATGATGTGTGCAAAATAACACATCTCGTTTCAAATTGCTGATAGCCCCAGATGACTTCTACTACTCTGTAAATTATTCTTCAATGAATAGTAGAAATAGAGCTACACTTTTACGAGCCTTGGGACTTCCATTTCATCTAATGTGGGTAGCAAGAACCAGATATACCCTCCCACCAAAATATATGACACATGGGTTTTGACTTGTTAGATATCAGGCAATGAAAGATAATGTTCATGTGAAAGTGAAAGTGTCATTGCTCAGTGTCCGACTCTTTGAGACCCCATGGATTGTAGCCTATCAGGTTCCTCTGGCCGTGGGATTCTCCGGCAAGAATACAGGAGTAAGTTGCCATTCCCTTCTCCCGACCCAAGAATTGGACCTGGGTCTCCAACATTGCAGGCAGATCCTTTACCCTCTAATCTACCAGGGAAGCCCAGTGTTCACATAGAATCAAGCAGCAAACAAGACCGACCATGACCTCTGTGGGTGCCCTGGTGTGTGGGGCTACCTCCCAGAGCAGGAGCCGCTTGGAAAGGTGTCCAGTGCTGGCAGCGGTCACCTGGCAGGGCAGGTGGGGCAGAGCAGGAGCTGCTTTAAAGGGTCAGGTGGGCCAGTCGATTAAGCAGGGCAAATCCTGAATGGAACCCTGGAGAGGGGCACACAGGGTGAGCTGGGTGATGGAGAGTAATGGAAATGTGCTTGCCAGTTCTCAGCCAGAGAGATTGGAGGAGCGGGGTTGGGGGGCAGGGGGACTTGTGCCTTCCTTCCCTAGAGAAAGATCTTCCAGACCTCTGTCCCTCCAGCATGTGCACTGAAGTTAGTCAGTGTATCTCAGGTTCATAGGAGGCAGGTGCTTTTCAAACTGCTGCCTCTGGGATGGGAATCAGAGTGAGTGGATCTACACTCCAGACCTTCAAGAGCAGAAGTCTCAGTTAAAAAAATATGTTTGCTCCTTGGAAGGAAAGCTACAACAAACCTAGACAATGTATTAAAAAAAACAGAAATATCGCTTTGCCCACAAAGGTCCATATAGTCAAAGCGGTGGTTTTTCCAGGAGTCATGTATGGATGTGAGAGTTGAACTGTAAAGAAGGGTGATCACCAAAGAATTGATGCTTTTGAATTGTGGTACTGGAGAAGACTGTCAACAAGGAGATCAAACCAGTCAATCCTAAAGGAAATCAGTCCTGAATATTCATTGGAAGGACTGATGCTGAAGCTGAAGCACCAATACTTTGGCCACCTGATGCAAAAAGCCGACTCATTGGAAAAGCCCCTGATGCTGGGAAGGATTGATGGCAAAAGGAGAATGTGACAGCAGGGCATGAGATGGTTGGATGGCATCATCAACTCAATGCACATTAATTTGAGCAAACTCCAGGAGATAGGGAAGGATAGAGGAGACTGGCATGCTAAGTTCAAGGGTTGCAAAGAATCAGACATGACTTTGTGACTGAACAACAACAACATTAAGGACAAGTGGCAGTTTGAAAAATCTGATCAAACTTGGGGGAGAGAATATTAGCTACCTGCATCAGAGTAGCATAAGATTTATTTTTGAGACTATCTTCTTGCTTTTAGATATTCTTTTGCCTTTCTTCTCTAAGAAAAGAGTTGACTTATTAGTTATAAGTATAACATTTCTCTCATTTTGTTTCTGTTGTCAAATCCATGAATACTTTGTACAGAAACTGGGAGCCTGGGGTGGGGGCATTTATACTCACTTTTGTGTTCCAGTGTCCAGAATATACACAATAATTTTTTTATATATAAAGTATTTATTTTTATGCACATATTTACCTACAAAATTTACAGGAAATAAAACAATGAAGAATCTAAAGAATACCTTCTTAAGACTTAGTAGGAACAGAGGGTTTTATTGTTGCAGTTCAAAGAATAAAATTTTATACATGTGAAAACCAAGATGAACACATTTAAGATAAACGGCAACCTTGTTAAAAATTTTTTGTCCTGTCTTTGAATTTTCAGCTTTACGTTAAATGAACTTAAAAAGATTGCTCAGGAAATAATTTAAACCTTTTCAAAATCTTCTAATAAACAGGTAAAAGTCACCTCTCGTTCTTTAAAATGTTTACAGCAATCCCAATAGTTTAATCTTAAGAGTTATTATAGTACAAGTGGCTAATATACATACATAATATGTCATTAACACTCTCTAAACAGTGACAATTTTAGACTCTAGTTTGTGGCACTGCTGCCAAGTGATCCCGTGATAGAGTGGATGACCAGCCACACCTGCACAATACTAGTGTAACAGCATGTCTACCACAGCATAAAATCCAATTATCTAAAACAATGACTGTCAAATTCCCAGACAATACATAATTAATAACTAAATTTGTCTACTCAGAAGCCTTTGGAGTGTTCTTAAAATCATTTAAAAAATATAAAGTATATTTAGCATTTAATGAAAACACTGAACCTGGAAAATAGCACAAGAGTGGCTGAAATTCACTATCTGGTTTAACAAAAACTGTTTCTCAAAACATCTATGGTTTCTTACAACATAAAGGAGACGAGTTTTCCTTAGTCCAAGCTCAGTCTGATGTTTTTCCTTCATTATAATTAAAAGAGGAGTTTAAGAGTGAAAGGCACAGTTATAAGTAATAGTCGTTTTAAAGAGCTGTGGAGATTTCAAGCGGATGTTCCTGAAATACTGGTGCAGCAGAACCAAGTCCACATAACGTTTCCTCTTTAACGTCGGCATTGATTGGCTATTTACAGTAGTTTGCAAAAATACATTGTAAAAACAGGATGAAGTTCTGTTTCTAAGTTTAACTTAGTAACATGTTACATACATACTGCATCTGCAAAAATCTTCGCAGGATCTGAAGTACTAAAGTGACACTAATACTGAAACACAGATAATCAAAGGTACCAAAGCACTGATAATGAGAGTCATCATCATGAAGATAATCTGGGTAAATATTTCACGCTTCTTGTCCATTGTTGCTATGACAGTCACATATCCAACTGTAAAAGGAACCCTTTATGGCTTTTTGCTGTATCACTTTTTGAAGAAAGGTTGTTTTAAGTCCCAAAACAATGAAGGTAGATTGTCATCGAACATGAGGCCTAGGTTTAAAAATTAGTTTTCCTGTATCATCACAAGACATATTGTACTCTGCTAACACAGTTCAACATTGAGCAGATTGACGGTGGAACTACTCTCTTGTGTATTCCAGCGAAGAATAAGCCTAGTAGAGCGATACAGCTAATGGTGAAAAATGGATGGTTCCATAAGGATGTGAAGAAGGACACCTTTTGTGTCTTGGGATCTATTAACCAGTTTCAGGCACCAGTAGCTGTACAGACAGATACCACTATAAGAAGCATTCTCCAACGTCCAGTGGCAGGTTGCAAACAATGAATATATTCAGTAAGTCTCCTCTCAAAAGCCTTGAGATCTTCCACCTGCTCCAGCGAGTTCATGTCGGACGGCAGCTCCGGTCACCGGCGCGGCCCCTTCTGCATCTCAGCTCCCCGGTCCCTGCTGGGCCTGCAGCGCCAACTCTCACCTCTAACCACTTCCCACAATAATTTTTTGAGGTGTTAATATTTTCTAAGAAAATAAGAGCTTCTTATGGAGTTCATTTTCATAAGGAGCCCCAGAAATAATGGTTTTCTCCTATGAGTCTCATCCAGCCACTATATACTTAAGACTTTAGCTGGAATCCATGCTAAGGCCCTACTGTTATAATTAATTGAACACAATGTCTGAGGTTTCAAACTTGCCTAACCTTCAATTCCCTTTACTGCTCTAGCTTTATTGTTTCTAGAACAACTATCTGTATGTGTTCTCCCACTGGGAGTGCTCTCACATCATTTAGCTCTCTCTTCCCAGAACTGCAAGTGCTGAAAACTGGAAATGATCTTGTCTGGGGCATGTGAATATATGTGCTCATGAGAAATCAAGAGAGCTGGGAATAGCCACTCAGGCCATAACTTTAAATCCACAGGGTGCTAAGCAAAACAAGGCTCTATGGTGGGGTGAAGGCTGCATATGCTAACAGAGCCATTGTTTCCCCAAATTTCTGATTCTCATCCAGGCAAACCCATTCCAATCTAATGTATTATGTTGTCATAAGAAATGTGCAACATTACAGTCTGGTACATCTCTAAGTGTCTTTAGGGGATCCTTTGTTTCTCTGTCAATTTCTTGGCTTTTTCCTGGAAGTCAGATGGATATAAATACCTAAAACAGAACTCCTTGGGAAATCTCTCCATCACCAGACTTGTGGGAAAGTTCAGGACCAGGTGGTATTAAAGAAGTTATGATAATTCCCCTCAGACGCCCTTTAAACAAACCGGCCTCCTGGAATGGGATTTGTGTCCTAGTCCTCTTAAAGCCATGTCTATAACTCTAGTTCTAGAAAGACCGTGTGTGTGTGCGTGTGTGTGTGTGTGTGTGTGTGTGTGTGTGTGTGTTTCTGGTACCTCAGTAAACACAAGACCTCTCCTCTTAGGTTCTACCTGCTGTCCTTCAGTGAAACTTGGCATATCTGTAGTTTTCCTGTGATTATATAGCTTATCCCCAAAAATGTTACTGAACTTGGGTCCACTCACCTGCCCCACACCAAAGTCAATTTACTGACACCGGGTTGTGATGAAGGAAAGGACAGCTTTTATGGAATAACATCAAGCAAGGAGAGGAGCTTCCCTGGTGGCTCAGATGGTACAGAATCTGCCTGCAGTGCAGGAGACCCAGGTTCAATCCCTGGGTCAGGAAGATCCCCTGGAGAAGGAAATGGCAACCCACTCCAGTATTCTTGCCTGGAGAATTCCATGGACAGAGGAGCCTGGTGCGCTACAGTCCATGGGGTCACAAAGAGTTGGACACAACTGAGTGACTAATGCTTTCACTTTCAAGCAAGGAGAATGGGCAGCTCATGTTTAAAAACTCAAACTCAGAACGGGCTGTCAGAGAAGCCTTTTAAAGGCAACACTGGGTGGAGGGGTGCAGGGCAGGAGATGAGGGTTTCAGGGGACGTGGCTTTCTTCTGATTGGTTGGTGGTGAGGTAACAGGGTGATGTTTCAGGGATCTTAATCATCAACCTTCAGGTCCCAACCAGTCTGGGGTCTAGTTCTTTGTGGTCAGCATGTAGTCACCAAACTCCTCATTGGTGGTGGTGGTGGTTGTGGGATGGGGGCGGGTGTCTAGTTCCTGCAAAACAATTCAAAGCTATGTATCAGATTGTTATGTGTATCCCTTTAGGAGAAATTAGGACCCTTGTTGCTGAACTATTGTCATTATTTTTCTGGTTTAACCACATTTCCTTTATTTCTACATTCTTTTCAGTCCCTAATTATTAACTGCTTGTACCAGGGCTCTTTGGAACTCAGAGACCTAGGAGACTAAAACCTTCTTCTACAAACAGGAAATGGGGGGCAGGAGTGGCATCAGCACCCTGTAGAGTCTTGCTAGTTTTTTTAAGGTCTTAAGTCATATTTCTAAAAAATCAAATATGTGGAGATTTAGAAGAAGCTTGTATGTAACATCTATTTGCTACAAAGCCAGATTTAGAGATTTCTTTTTAGGCAGAAAATTTTAAATATTGCTTGGCTTTACACCCTCATATTCACTCCTTTCACCACACCATTAATAAGAAACTTAATTTTATTTCAAGTAGGAAAATGAAAAGGTTTTTTTGTTTGTTTGTTTTGTAAGATCTTAATCATGGAAGACTTATTCATTCACCTCTGCACTTGAATCAGACTTCTGATCACGCAAAGAAGTTCATCTCATCTCCCTTAGTGTCTTACAGGCTTATGTGAGTCCCAAGTTAAAAGAAAAGACAAATTCTACTGCTGGCTTGGTCTGTTACAAATCTACCCAAACAGATTAGAAAAAAGATCTATCAGTAATCCAAGAACCCTGGAATTTGGAAATTCTCAAATGACTGCAACTGAGCTTTCACCAACTCTTGTAGCTCAGCAGGCAACCCTGATTCCAGGAGGGAAACATCTAAATACCTGCCCCTTCTCTCTTATACCCTGCAGCCAATTGGTCAGAAAATTCTAATTAACTCTTTAATGTAGCCTTTCCCCTTCCATCCAAACTACCACCAATTTAGTCCTTGCTTGCCTTCTCCTTTCTGAGCTATTTCCATGGTCTACTTCTATCAGTGCTAATCGAAGTCATGGAGTAGCCAGGAACTTTGCTCAAATAATAAATACAGTGTTACTAAATGCAAGTTCCTGTGTCAGACACACAGTGAGGCCAAATAAACTGAGACACTGAGGTTTGGAGTAGAGAAAGGTTTATTGGAGGGCAGAGTAAGGAGAACTCCAAATAACCCCAGACTCCCAGAAGGGTTTCAGCAAAGCATTTTCAGAGGCCAGGTGGGAGGGTGTTGTAGGATGTGTGATCAGCTCATGTACAATTCTCTGATTGATTGATGTTGAGGTCACAGGGCATCATCATTCCTTAGGTGCCAGTACATCTGAGAGTTCAAGGAGTTAATTTCTTACCTGTTAGGAGTGGTTTTAGCATCTGTAAAACAACTCAGAACAGGTACACCAGTAATATTATCTAGGTAGTTCAGAGAGGGGCTATGGCAGAAAATAAGGGGGAAGGATCCATCCCAGGAAGACCTCATAGGGTCCTGCTCAGTTACAAAAAAACAAAGACTAACCAGTGTTACTTCTCTAAGAAACACTTAGCAATCTGTTGTCAATGCCTGTCATGCGTGTCAGTTTGAGGAGCTTGTGTATCTCCAGAGACAAAGCAGAGGCGCTTCGACTGTGTCTCAAAGCCTGGGACACCCTTCTGGAAAGTCTGTTCAGCCAAAATTCAGAACCAACACAGGCCCATCTCTTGGGCATCGGGCATAGTAAATTTTCCTCATTAAGCTATAATTTCACGTTATCAAATTAAAGTGAAAGTGTTAGTCACTCAGTCTTGTCTGACTCTTTGCAACCCCATGGACTGAAGCGCACCAGGCTCCTCTGTTCATGGAAATTTCCAGGCAAGAATATTGGAGCAGGTTGCCATTTTATACTCCAGAGGATCTTTCCAACACAGGGATTGAACCCGCATCTCTCGCATTTCCTGCATTGGCAGGCAGATTCTTTACCACTGTGCCACCTAGGAAGCCCATGTTCTATAACATTTAACATGTTAATAAACTGGGGTTTTCTCCTGTTCTTCTGTCTTATGTTAATTTGATTATAAGACAAGCCTGAGAAATTAGAAGGGAAGAAGAAAAAATTTTTCCCCTCCAACGCAGTGTGTGTACTTTTAGTGATTTAATGTTATTTCCAAATTCATTCAGGTCCTCCCCAGGACCCCCCGTTCTCCTGTTTCAAATGTCCTTAAACGCTATGAATTGTGTGAGCTTTGTAAAGTGATCCACATTGGAACTCCGCATTCTCGATTTTATCGCTTCAGCTCAGAAAAACAGTTCAACAAAAACAAAACAGCAGATTCTGTCCTGCTTTACAATCACTGTGTTATAACAGTCATAGCAACAAACATTCTTTAGTTTATACCAGAGAAGCTTTTAAGTATTCCTATTCTGAACCAGTTCCCCCGCAATTGCTTAAGACCAAATGACTAACTCTAATTCAAGTCTGTGGATAAACATGATACAGGCAGAATATGGATGCCATAAAAAGGTACAAAGAACTACAACTTTTGGAAAGAAATCAAATGCCCCAGTTAGAAAAGGAACTGGGGACATTTTCCTTTTAAAGATGTTTCATTTCTGTAAGTAATACATTAGGGGTTGATGAAGTAAAATTCATATTTTGAGGGAAGATAAGGAGCATTTAAACAGAAATTCATTCTCTGCTTGTTTGGCCTGCCTCCTCCTGTCCTGGTGTGCATCCTGCATCTGCTTTATGTGTTAACCAGGCCTCCCCAACGGCAGAAATACTGGCCCAACCATAAAGATCCAGTTTTCTTCTTCTAGCCCCAGTCATGTAACTGCTTAGAAGATGACATTACTTACATATGACCTTATTAATGTTCATAGATGTATTACTTGTATTCTGCCTGTTTGATAAGATTATTTCTTGTGTGAGATAAAATCCGTATTTCATGACAAGACAAGAAAAACTTAAACATAAAAAAATTTCTCTGCCCTTTGGCACTCTCTCTTCCCCCTACTGTGCACTGTGTGTCTGAATCAGGCATTGACCAAACCTCCCCCATGAACAGAAAATATCTATTCAACCATAAAACACAACATTCGCCACATCAACAAGACAATTCCTTAAAAGATAACATTCCTTCTTGATCTTATATGGGGCCATGTGAGGCTTAGCTCTGGATTGTATAAACTGTCAATAATCCATAGTTTAATGTACAGCCCTCTATCTCCAAAAGCTTATATAATTGTTCCTTGACTTCTAAAGAATGGAACATTTCTTCGAGTTTTCTGAGATGCTCTTCCTGGGTTATAATCCTCAAATTTCCCTGAATAAAAATTTCCACTTCTTTCTTAGATCTCCTGATTCATTTGTGTTGACACTTGTATTACCAAATGTGTGACTGAGCCTCTGATGAAAATAATGATGACTAGGTGACTTGAAAGGATTGACCAAGTATATAGTCCTATAAGATCAATGATTGCATATAATAGTTTAGCTCTAGATATGGGAAGAAGCAACAAGAGGGACCCATTTCCAGGATGCAGGAGATGCAGGTTTGATCCATGTGTGGGGAAGATCCCCTTGCGAAGGAAATGGCAACCCACTCCAGTATTCTTGCCTGGAAAAATCTCATGGACAGAGGAGCCCGGCAGACTACAGTCCACGGGTTGCAAGGATCGGACACAGCAACTAAACAACAAACAAACTAATAAGGCAGTGCAGAGTCTTTTGGCTACTATTGATAAAGCTTACTATTGATAAAAGCCCATTGAGTAGCCAATCAATGAAAATCTCCCCTGGCCTAGGAGCATTTCTAGCACCATGGAAAAAACTGGTCACAAATGCCTCTCAAATCTTGGAAGAAATTAAGACCAAAAGGGAGAGGATTATAAAATAATGCTGCCCATCACCATTTCTACCAGAATCCAGTCATTAACCATGGCAGTTGCTGACCTACAGCACTGAGGGGATTCAGGATGAAGATCAGGGTAGGCTTCCTGTGCTCTGGGAAAACTGGCAGAACTGGTTAGGTATTTTCAGGAAAAAAATTGTATGGACTGGTTTCTCCCATCTTTCCATACTTAGAAAAGCCCTAAAACCATTGACTAATATCTGTGCCTTGAGAGCAGTAATAATCTTCTACCAGTATGTGTGCCCGATTGCACGTACCCCTTCACCAAAATCACATATGTACTTGCCTCTCCCTCTACCTCTTTGTAACTCCTCTGAGCTTTCTGAAAAACTGCTTAAAATCCTCAGATTGCCCTGAATAAAGTTTTCCATTTCTTTCTTAGACTTGATTATCAATTATATTTTTGTGAACAGGGTTCTATGTACATTGTTATGGGCACTTATATTATCTGTTGAAGAAGAAAGTAAAAGCCTAGTCTTTCAGCTGACTTAGAAATACAGACTCTGTTCACAATTATTATTACCTCAACAAGATATTCTTATTTATAAAAATGAATACTTAACATCCTAGGGAAACTCTCAACCAATATAACTGAATAGTTAACTCAAAACCTAGTTAATCGTTGTCCTTATTTTCAAAGAGAATGCTTGGATCTTTTGATATATAGTAGCATAGACAAGTTTCATTCCTTTTTTGTTGGAAAGGAATTAGTGTTGACTTTATATGTTACTTATATGGTGTTCTTACTAGTTACTTCCTTTGACTAAAACAAAATGAGTAAATATATACTGAACTTCAACCTAAGCATGGCACTGTGATGTCATTTTCTGTTCTTGAATTAACCTTCATGGTATCTGTGAAGCTGACTAGCAACAATTTGAGTGACTGTAAGAGCTCTGCTTGTGGAAAAATCATGCTCGAGAAACAACGCAGTTGTTAAGGCATTTGGAAGTAATATAGAACATTGAACGTGTTCGTGTACTCATTGCTATTACAGTTCTCTTTAGGAAAATCTGTAGCTTTGGAGTTTATTAAATCATGTACATTAGTGAAGCCTATTTTCATAGATACTATTCATTCTTCTGTGCCTTCTAATACCTGGTGAGCAGGTGAAAGGATCCTCCTTCCTAGATAGATTGCTAAGTGTTTATAATAATAGAAAAAAGTTAGCAGTCCTTCTATTCATTTGCATAAATAATCAGCCTATTAAAGTTCTATTTCTGTCTCTTCCTCTCTCCCAAAAACTGATAAGTTCAAGCAAAATCAATGAGAGATTTTCCTCAGCCTTGGAAGAAGGTGAGGAGGAAGTTGCTTTTTTTTTTTTTTCAGATGCCTAGGATAGCGGAGATATTCAGATAGACAATCAACTGATCCTCCAAGCGTGGACCAGAGGTCACTTTTCAGTAAAAGGCCTAATGAAATAGATATTCTCATGGATATTTGTTCTTTGTTCTTCTTCTGCCCGTACCCATTATTCCTTTTCTTCATCTTCATTCACTTTTTTGGAAGTTCCCTTCCAGATTAGCTTCTTCTCTCAACACACAGGTAATTGTTGCAATAGTTACAGTGATATGTTCTTATTAAGTGAGTAACCAACATGAACTATTTGTGAGATTTGGATAGTTAAGGACTTTATTGTCATTCTTATTCCTCATGTATTCTTAGATTTCTGATGTTGGCTCTGTAATTTTGTTACATGGGGGCTCCAAGTATTTTATTATTAGCTCTTATCTCTGTTCACTTTTATACTTATTCCCTTGGCAATTGCCTCCAACCTCATATTTTCAACTGGTAAGTTATACTTAGCTGGTTCTCAAAAAACCGCAGTGTTAGTGGACTGAATTGCTTCCATGCTCAGTTGTGTCTGACTCTTTGCAACCTCGTGCATTGAACTCTCCAGGCAAGGATACTGGAGGGAGTTGCCATTTTCTGCTCCAGGAATGGACGGGAGGAACCCACCAGGCTCCACTGTCCATTGAACTCTCCATCCAGTCTCACATGTTGATTTCTCAGCTTCCAGAACCTGAGAATATAACCACATTGAGAGACAAGGTCTTTAAAAGGGTGATTAGGTTAAAATAAGGTTATGAGCATAGGCGTCTAATCCAACAGGACTGGTCCTGATAGGAAGAGAAAGAAGACACCAGAGTGTACAGTAAAGAAAAAAGGCCATGTGAGGACACAGAGAGAAGGCAGTGACCTGTAATTCAAAGAAAAAGCTCTCAAAAGAATCCAGTGCCATGCTATGATCTGAATATGTCCCCTCCAAATTCCTATGAGAAATCCTAATCCTGATGATGTCGATATTAGGAGATGGGGCATTTGGAAGGTAATTATGTCATGAAAACAGAACCTTCATGAATGGTATTGGTGCCCTTAAAAAAGACACCCCAGAGAACTTGCTGCCCCTTGCACCGTGTGAGGACAAACGAAGAAGTCAACAGTCTGACACCAAAAGGACTCACCAGAACCCAACTGTGCCTGCCCTCTGATCTTAGACTTTCAGCCTTCAGAATGGTGTAGTTACAGAGAAAGCAGCCTGAATGGACTAAGACACCTGCTGACAGCTTGATCTAGCACTTCTCATCTTTAAAACTGTGAAAAAATTAATTTCTAAAAAAAAAAAATTGTCCTTTGTTTAAGCCACACAGTCTGTGGCATTTTGTCATGGCAACTCTAGAACACTACTACTAATAATAAACCATAGCTTTCAGTTCAGTTCAGTCGCTCAGTAGTGTCCAACTCTTTCAGATCCCATGGACTGCAGCATGCCAGGCCTCCCTACCCATCACTCACCCCGGAGATTACTCAAACTCATGTCCACAGAGGCGGTGATGATATCCAACCATCTCATCCTCTGTCGTCCCTTTCTCCTCCTGCTTCCAATCTTTCCCAGCATCAGGGTCTTTCCAATGAGTCGGTTCTTGCATCAGGTGGCCAAAGTATTGGAGTTTCAGCTTCAACATCAGTCCTTCCAATGAACACCCAGGACTGATCTCCTTTAGGATGGACTGGTTGGATCTCCTTGCAGTCCAAGGGACTCTCAAGAGTCTTCTCCAACACCACAGTTCAAAAGCATCAATTCTTCTGCACTCAGCTTTCTTTATAGTCCAACTCTCACATCCATACATGACTACTGGAAAAACCATAGCTTTGACTAGATGGACCTTTGTTGGTAAACTAATGTCTCTGCTTTTTAATATGCTGCCTAGGTTGGTCATAACTTTTCTTCCAAGAAGCAAGCATCTTTTAATTTCATGTCTGCAGTCACCATCTACAGTGATTTTGGAGCCCCCCAAAAATAAAGTCTGTCACTGTTTCCACTGTTTCCCCATCTATTTGCCATGAAGTGATGGGACCAGATGCCGTAGTTTTCTGAATGTTGAGTTTTAAGCCAACTTTTTCACTCTCCTCTTTCACTTTCATCAAGAGGCTCTTTCATTCCTCTTCACTTTCTGCCATAAGGGTGGTGTCATCTGCATATCTGAGGTTATTGATATTTCTCCCAGCAATCTTTATTCAAGTTTGTGCTTCATCCAGCCCGGCATTTCACATGAGATACTCTGCATGTAAGTTAAATAAGCAGAGTGACAATATACAGCCTTGATGTACTCCTTTCCTGATTTGGAACCAGTCTGACGTTCCATGTCCAGCTTTAACTGTTGCTTCTTGACATGCATACAGATTTCTCAGGAGGCAGGTAAGGTGGTCTGGTATTCCCATCTCTTTAAATATTTTCCACAGTTTATATTTCTAGAAATCTTCTGAATATATTCAACACCTCCAAGTTTCATTCCTAGTGATTTCTACATTTTTGGTATGATCTTTATCATTCTCTTCTTTCCAATTAGGCTTGAAATTCCTCAGCACCTGGTATCCTGAAATACCACTCTGATACTGACCACCTGGTTTAACCTGTGTTGGACTCCACAGACATGGTCCCCAACATGATTATCCTCACTTCAAACACCAGCCCCACTTTAGGGTCTCCAGGTCATCCACAGTTCTGTCCAACTGGATACAATTCAGGGGTTCTTAGGATCACCCACCCAGTTTTAATAATTTGCTAGAATGACTCAGAGAACTCGGGGAAGTGTTATGATTATAGCTTTATTATAAGTGATACAAACCAGAGCTAGCCTATTGAAGAGGCACGTTGGGCAAGGTCTAGAAGGGTTCCCAATGCATACCTTCTGTGCCCTCTCTTCCTATGAATTAATACTCATCATATTCCCACTGGCTTCACCAGTCAGGAAGCCCCACGGAGCTTCAACATCCAGGGTTTTTATTAGGATTTCACTCTACAAGCATGGTTGATCAAATCATTGGCCATATGATTGAACTCAATCTCTTATCTCAATTTCCTGTTCACGTGACTGTTCTTTCTGGTAATCAGCCCAAATCCTGAGTCACCTCATCTCTTAGCATAAATTCAGATGTGATCCCATAAGCGCATGAATAGCAAGATACTATCACTTGGGAAATTCCAAAGATTCAGTCTCACTTCCAGGAACCAGGGATAAATGCCAGTCAGATTCTTTATTTTACAATAGCAATCTTTGACTTTATCCTTATTTTGTGAAATAATACTCGGTCAGTTTCTATATCAAATGTGCTATGCTGTGCTAAGTTGCTTCAGTTATGTTACATCTCAACACTGTGGACCATAGCCTGCCAGGCTCCTCTGACCATGGGATTCTCCAGGCAAGAATACTGGAGGGGTTGCCATTCCCTCCTCCAGGGGATCTTCTCGACCCAGGGATCGAACCCTTGTCTCCTGCCTCTCCCGCATTCACAGGTGGGTTCTTTATCACTAGCACTACCTGGGAAACCCTCTAGATTGAAAGTTCTTAGATAGTCTGATAATTCTTAGACAATGTTTCTTATTTCCAAGCTAGTTCAGATTTTATTATACCTTGCTTAGACTACTGCAATGACTTCCAAAATAATTATTTATCTTTCATTTGTCTCTATCCCTATTCTAAGTACCACAGTCAAATTAATATTCAAGGTAAAATTTTAATTGTTTTGCTACATTTCCAAAACCCCTCTGCTTTTTAAAAATAAATTTTGCTTTTTCAATCAAAGCTCTTGTCTATTTGACCTTCCCACACAGCTCCACCCTTAACTGGAAAATGAATTACTACCTAATTTTTACAGACATACTACAATTACCTACAGGAAACATTGATGAGTGTTTATTATTGTGACTTTAGAATCAGATAGATCTTGATTCAACAAGAAAGACTGAACTTATTTACTAGCTATTTCACCTTACTCAAATAACTTAACCTCTCTGTGCCTTGGCTCTATTTTATTAAAGGATATAATGCTTACTTCACAGGACCGCTTCAGGGATTAAATGATATAGTGTATTTATTAGAATGTCCGGCACTTACAAAAATGTAAACCACTGACAGCTAGTTTTATTTTTATTTTGTTCTTCTAGAATGCCTTTTCTTCATCCTCATAGGGGAGTTCCTACCCATCTTGCTAGATTCAATTCAGAGATTTCCTCCTTTCTGAAGTTCTTCCTAATTTTGCCCCCACCCCCCAACCAAACATGAGTTCTTTCTTTAAAATGACATAACATTCTCAGTTCTTCTCAGGTAATTTTCAGGATGTTTTGTTTATAATGTCAATGTTATAATGTCCTTATTCTGTCCTCTCACAACGTTGGGTTATATGACCATTGAAAACAAGGGTTTTTCAATGCATCTTAAATTTCCCATGGCACTCTGCACAATCCTCACACTTGATGGTCACTGTTGGATTGTAAGTAAGGTTAATAAGTGCTCAGTCACTCAGTTGTGTCTGACATTCTGCAGCTCCATGGACTGTAGCCTGCCAGGCTCCTCTGTCCATGGAATTCTCCAGGCAAGAATACTAGACATTCCCTTCTCCAGGGGATCTTCCCGATCCAGGGATTGAACCGGGGTCTCCTGCATTGCAGGCAGATTCTTTACCAGCTGAGCTACCAGTGAAACCCTGTGGATTGAGGTCTTTGTTGGATTGAGTCATCTGTAATTCAAAATTTGTAAAAGACTTTTTCATATGAAATATATTAACTTAAATATTAGAACTAAAAATTGCAGGAGTATCTTATTCTCTTATGGTAACAACTATGTTTTCTTTCCTTTTTTCCCCCTTAGTAGTAATGCTAATGTCATAATTTTTCTGTGAATCTTTTGCTTTCAATGCATACATACCTGTAAACAGAAAAGCTATTTATTTTTTTAATATCTACTATATATATGGCTTTATTTCTAATTTTCAATTTTTTTAAATTAGGAGGATAGCATGCACCCTTACAGATGCAAAAGTAAGATTTTGAAAAGTTAAGTAAACTTCCCTAGGTTGCTTAATAAGTGAGTCACAGAGCCAGATCTCAAATGCAGGTCCATCTGACCTTAAAACCCATCCCATTTCCAACATTCATTATACTGCCTCTTGGCAAAATTCCTGCATGCTTTTGTACAACACATGTAAAGGAAACAACCTCTAGGCTAAAGGCTCAGTTAAAGGACTGAAAACAAACCAGTCAGGGGAGTGAGTGACAAAATAAAAACAGAGATGTGGTTATGCTTCCCAGGGCTCACAGTGATATTGTGTGGACATGAAGTGATTAAATACCTGCACCCTATAAGAAAGGCTGAATTCACTCCAGGAACACAGGGCTCATGTCTTGGGCATAGCCTTGGCTGAGAGCCAAGCTGCAGGAACATTAACACAATGCAGATATTGATTGAAAATCATCTCAGAGCTGGAAGCACTATGTTCAGTTAGAATATGTAGGAAGGAGACTGGCTTTCTTAGGATGGTAATTTGGTAAAGGCTTCCCAGGTGGCGCAATGGTAAAGAATACGCCTGCCAATGCAGGAGATGCAAGAGATGTGAGTTCGATCCTTGGACTGGGAAAATCCCTAGAATTGGAAATGGCAACCCACTCCAGTATTTTTACCTGTAAAATGCATGGACAGAGGATCCCGGTGAGCTACAGTCCATTGGAGTCACAAGGATTTGGACATGACTGAGCAACTGAGCACAAGTTGGTAAATGTGATTAATACTGATGACATTTTAAGCATGGTAGCTGAAGCTTGTGAATTGCTGGGCCATTTGTGGCAGCAATGTCTGTCTGTCTGGTTTTAGCATATTGAGTCTATATTCCAGAACACTGAAAATACTGTTTGAGCAGTGTTAGAGATCCGATGGGATATGGCAGGTCTACTTCACAATCAAGTCACTGGGAATTTTTATTTATGATTATACATGCATGAATGAATACTAGAGCAATGTTAAGATGCACTTGTGATCAGCACACTCAGACAGTAGAAGATAACCCTTGTCTATAAATGTTATGCCCTCCAGGGGTGTGATGAGGCAGACTCAATTGCTTAAGTGCATATAAAAGCCCATCCCAGGAACTGCCCATTTGAGACTTCCTAAACAACTGAGGCTTCCCAGATAGTGAAGTGATAAAGAATCCGCCTGCCATTGCAGGAGATGCAGAGACGTGGGTTCAATCCCTGGGTCGGGAAGATCCCCAGAGGAGGAAATGGCAACTCACTTCAGTATTCTTGCCTGGAGAATCCCATGAACAGAAGAGCCTAGCAGGCTACATCAGTCCATAGGGTCCCAAAGAGTCAGCCATGAGTGAGCACTCAGGCAAGCAACTGAAACTAAACTTATGAGAGAGCAACTGTCACCCCATAGACATTTAGGTTCTCCCTAACCCAGCAAATAAAACTCACATCCAATTCTGGGGGTCCTAATTCTAATCCAAGAAAACCCAATGGCATTTTCTGCTGGGGTCACATGAGATGTGAAGAGGTTCTCATGCAAAAGACAAACCCATTAGAAACTGCCTCTTCCACTTAACTCAAAATGAAAAGTTTGCATAGTTGGACAAGTAGTGCAGACTCCACCTCTTGACAGGATGTCAAGTTGTCCAGTGACTGTGTATTCAACTAATTCTTCCTAGTGAGCAAACAAAATGTGTTTATATAAGGCACTAGGCAGATGAAGCTAAAACATACCATTCTTATTTCACTTCACAAATATTATCTTTGTCTCACAACATTTTCTCGCAACATTATTATATACTAACACTACTTCAAGGAGACAATTTAAATTGATGTCTTAAAAACTCTGTAAGAACTGAGTCATTTTATACTACTCTTAGACCACTCAACTTATTCTTTTCTCTGTTGTACAGGCTTTTATTCTGTCTAAATTCCTTCTGAAAACCCTTGATTAACTCTTTATTGACTGTGGGAAAATCTCCTTCCCTTTTAAAGTATATTTGTTTTTGTTGAGACATAAATTCTTGTTGGATTTCCAGTTTTGACAGTGCAATATAGAGATGGTTCTATATTTGAATATCTCTGAAAGGTTACTCCTAACACCAAAAGAAGTACACACACAACATAGACAAAATTAAAGACGTTTGTTGAGAGTTGGAGAAATAGCATAAATAAAATTAATTCCTGACTCAAGAGCCAAGCATCAGTCCTTTGTTTTAAAAGCTGATAAATCAGGTAATTAAACTGTCTTTTCAATATCATGAAGCTAAATACTATGAGAACCAAAAACTAATATAATCAACTATTACATGGTGGTGGCAGGAAGAAAGGAAAGGAAGGAGAACAGAAATGAAGCAGAAGAGGCTGATTTCTTATGGCCTGATAGTGGATAGTCAGTTGATACCTATCAAAATAAATAAAAAGTTAAATATGTTATATTAAATTATAGCTACAGAAATAACTGCTAAGTGTTACTTAGTGGTTTTGGTTCTGAATTCCTTTTAAGGTGCATAGTTCATTAGAGACTACAGCAGCAAATATTAATAATGTAATCCTTGTAAACCAAACAACAAGCAATATTCTTTGTCTTACATTTATACACACACACAGAGTGGGAAGACCTCTAAACATACAACTTAAAAAAACAGAAGGCACAAGATCAATAAATTTGGTCTTAAAAAATAAGAACATGTGCAATCAGTACAGAAAAAAATCTGCTACACATATAATAAAAATCACTTTTCATTTTATAAAAATGCTCCATAAATCCACATTTTATTTATTTCTCTACTTTTTTGGCCATGCTACACAGCTTACAGGATTTTAGTTGCCTGATCAGGGATTGAACACCCACCCTTGGCAGTGAAAGTGCCAAGTACTAACCACTGGACCAGCAGGGAACTCTCATACAAACCCATATTTTAAAATCTAACAACTGAATCAAGAAAAATGGTAAAGAACAAGAGAAGGTAATGGGAGATGAGTTGACAAAATTTACTATATAGTAAATAGCAAATTATGTTGTGTATAGTAAATGACATGATATCATGAATATTATATAATTTATAGCACTAGATGAGAAGGGGCTAGTGGGACAGTAGGGCAGAGAGAAAGAGAAGGAGCAGCCAGAGCTGAGGCTGGGAGTGGGTAAGGGTGCCCACGGGTGCCTTACAGGGGTTTTGGGAATCACTGCTTGTTCGAGGGGAGGAGGCTTAACCCAGTGAAGGGAATGGTAGATTTTGATATCCAGCTCTGGCTGTGAGGTTTAAAAGTGATGGTAGGGAAGCAAATGGAGAAACAAAAAATACAATGACTCTAAAAGTCAAATTAAGAGAAATACAAATTTAAGCAATAGTAATAAGCCATTCGGAGAAGGCAATGCACCCCACTCCAGTACTCTTGCCTGGAAAATCCCATGGACAGAGGAGCCTGGTAGGCTGCAGTCCATGGGGTCGCTAAGAGTCGGACACGACTGAGCAACTTCACTCTCACTTTTCACTTTCACGCATTGGGGAAGGAAATGGCAACCCACTCCAATGTTCTTGCCTGGAGAATCCCAGGGATGGGGGAGCCTAGTGGGCTGCCGTCTATGGGGTCGCACGGAGTTGGACACGACTGAGGCGACTTAGCAGCAGCAGCAGCAGCAGCAATAAGCCATTGTCTTTCATCAGATTGGCAAAGATTAAAGAACAAAACAAACAAAAATGATGACCGACTATGGCCAAGGAGTACAGAAACAGACATTCTATTATTTTTCTGTTGCAAGTTAAATTGGTTCAACAGCAACTAACAAAATAAAAAATTGCACCAATATTTTGATCCTACAATTCCATTTCTATCATATCTTATTGATTTAACAGAAAATTTCCTAATGATGTGTATATATAGTTATACACGGGCTTCCCAGGTGGCGCTAGTGGTAAAGAACCCACCTGTCAATGTAGGAGACTTGGGTTCAATCCCTGGGTCTGGAAGATCCCTTGAAGGAGGACATGGCAACCCACTCCAGCATTCTTGGTGGAGAATCCCCATGGACAGAGGAGCCTGGAGGACTACAGTCCATCAGGTCACAAAGAGTCGGACATGACTAAAGTGACTTAACACACAGGCATGCATAATAATATACACATGTACATAACCAAGGATATTAACTGTGTCAAAAAATGTTGGAATTATTCAAAAAGTCTATTGGTAAAGCAAGTTACAAAAATACATACAATGGAATATTTTATTTTAAGAAATTATGATTACTAATATATTTGAATTTTTCACCAGTTTTGTTGTGTGTGTATGTGTGTGCATCTTATTTCCACCCTTTTCCTTTGCTTCTCTTTATCTTCCTTTCCTTTGCTCTATTTAGTTCATTTAGTTTACTTTTATTGCTCTCCACCCCACCCTTCCATGAGCTTGGAAATTGTCCACTCTATTTCTGTCCTTTAAGTGGCTTTCCTTAAAATCTCCATCAGTCCAAAATGGTCTCTAACTCTGCTCCAACTTGCAAGTGTTTGAGAATACATGATGCTAATCATCACCTCTTTCCCTTCTTCCTTTTACTCTGTTACACTTAAAAACATACTTACAGTATAAATCAGATTGTTCTTACCACCAGATTTTGGGTGGCTAATTCTCCTTTGCTCCATATGCTGATTTACATCTTGTTTTCTCCTGTGGTTGTGGATTTAAGGTTGTGAACTTCTTCACAGGCTTTTCATGTGCTCGGTTCATGTTTGTATTCTCAGAAGATAGTTCTGCTTTGGATTCTGCCAGTACCTCTGGGTTTCACACGTCTCAGATTTTATGCTAATGTTTGGCCTTAGGGTACTAGATCCCCACACAGGCTAAATATATATGAGCCCCTCTATCCCATATGGAACAGGCTGGCTTTCAGTTTCATTGAAGTGAAGTGAAGTAAAAAATCACTCAGTTGTGTCTGACTCTTTGCAACCCCATGGACTATACAGTCCATGGAATTCTCCAGGCCAGAATACTGGAGTGGGTAGCCTTTCCATTCTCCAGGGGATCTTCCCAACCCGGGGATTGAACACAGGTCTCCCACACTGCAGGCGGATTCTTTACCAGCTGAGCCACAAGAAAAGCCCAATAATACTGGAGTGGGTAGCCTAACCCTTCTCCAGCAGATCTTCCCAATCCAGGAATCAAACCGGGGTCTCCTACATTGCGAGCGGATTCTTTACCAACTGAGCTATGAGGGAAGCCCAGTTTCATGCTGGTCCCTTTAGTCTTTTGTCACCAGTAGTTCCAGGTAGATGGCAATGTTCCCTGGCTGCTGTACTGGGCTGATGGATTTTGTTCTAGTTTCTTTTGAAACAACAGCAAAGACATCTTTTGCGGCCCCACCTATATGCAAAGTTCCCTGCATCCATTATCTTTCCAAGACTGGTCTCTCAGTCATGATAAGTCACAGACTCCAGGCCATAACCGATATCTCCTTCCTAAATCACTCTAGACTGTATCAGAATCTCACAAGCACACCTGCATACACCCTGTAAAAGAATAGTAGTCCTTTGTCTTGGCTTGTTAGAAGCCTCAAGTGCTGATATTTTGTCAAAAGTTCCTTTTTCAGTTACAACATACCATGCCCTCCTCCAGGGTATCTTCCCAACCAGGGATCGAACCTGCGTCTCTTATGTCTCCTGCATTGAGTTCTTTACCACTAGCATCACTGGGGAAGGCCATAACATGTCAACTGCTCCATTATTTTTTCCAACTTTGGGGTTTGATTTTTCCTATTTGTTGCATATATTGTCTTTTTTTTTTTTGGCTCTAAAATCAGATGCAGATGGTGATTGCAGCCATGAAATTAAAAGACGCTTACTCGTTGGAAGGAAAGTTATGACCAACCTAGATAGCATATTAAAAAGCAGAGACATTGCTTTGCCAACAAAGGTCCATCTAGTCAAGGCTATAGTTTTTCCAGTAGTCGTGTATGGATATGAGAGTTGGACTATAAAGAAAGCTGAGCGCAGAAGAATTGATACTTTTGAATTGTGGTGTTGGAAAAGACTCTTGAGAGTACCTTGGACTGCAAGGAGATCCAACCTGTCCATCCTAAAGGAAATCAGTCCTGAATATTCATTGGAAGGACTGATGTTGAAGCTGAAACTCCAATACTTTGGCCACATGATGCTAAGAGCTGACTCATTTGAAAAGACCCTGATGCTGGGAAAGATTGAAGGTGGGAGGAAAAGGGGATGACAGAGGATGAGATGGTTGGATGTCATCACTGACTCAATGGACATGAGTTTGGGTAAGCTCCAGGAGTTGGTGATGGACCGGGAGGCCTTGTGTGCTGCAGTCCATGGGGTCGCGTAGAGTCGGACACAACTGAGTGACTGAACTGACTGAAATGATTGTCTTTTTATGATGCTGGTACATTTCCTTCTATGGATAATCATTTATTTTAAATGCAAGCATATCTTTTGTGGAATTTACTTACGTGGAACTTCCATGAATTCTCAGTTGTTGAAGTATTTCTACATCATTTTTGCATTCTTCCTGTGTCCTAAGATCCACACCAGTTATTATGTTACTTCCTCCATGTGAGTTTCCCGAACCACAGTATGGTACAAATTCACACCACACTCCTGCATATGTTATTGGCTAGGATTTTTAATTTCCCTCTGTGCCTCTCAGAAATCTCTGAAGATATCAAATTCCTTAGATAGTAGGTAGAATTTTCTAGTTCCAGTTTCATGGAAGGTACATTCCTTCAAGCCTGCCAGGTTTATTCATTGCCCTCTGTGATTTATCCTGTCCTCTCTCCCACAACCCCCAGACTATCTCTCCTGACTCAGCATAGGTCCTAAAACCTCACTCCTCAAAACCTTTATTCAGATCCGTAGCTATAACCTTAGTTTTGCCTTCACTCCTCACTTTTGCATCGAAGAGAATTTTTTCTTTCCTTCTTTTGAACTTGCCTATATAGTTAAATATTATATATATAGTTAAATATAGTTTGGGTAGACTCCGGGAGTTGGTGATGGACAGAGAGGCCTGGTGTGCTGCAATTCATGGGGTCGCAAAGAGTCGGACACGACTGAGTGACTGAACTGAACTGAACTGATATAGTTAAAATTATTTTTTCTTATTCTACTTTATTCAACATTTCTGTGAGTTTGGAAAGAGTGCCGTCTGTGTGGTTTCTACCTTCCACATGTGCACGTGTGCGCTAAGTCGTTTCAGTCGTGTCCGACTCTTTTTGACCTTATAGACTGCAGTTTGCCAGGCTCCTCTGTCCATGGGATTCTTCAGGCAAGAATATTGGAATGGGTTGCCATGCCCTCCTTCAGGGGCTCTTCCCCACCCAGGGACTGAATCAGAGTCTCTTACATCTAACTTGCTTTTAGCACCAGCACCACCCGGGAAGCTGACCTTTCACAGTGCCTAGAAAAAAATGAAAGAGATGAGGATATTTCAAGATGTGAAAGTGATAACGCCCAGTCTTAAGACAGAAATCTTAGTATGTTTACCTGAAACCTCATTTGGATCCAAAAAAAAAAAAAGAAGAAGAGAAAGAAACAAAGGGATAAACATCTTACACATTTAGGCCACCTCAATGACTTCTTGCCTAGATTCTGGTGCAAGATAGAATGTGAAATCATTTGTGAATATAGGTTGAGAAAAATATTTAACACTTAGTATGTGCCAGGCTCTGTGTTAATCCCACTAGGCTCAATAATTAAGCAACATAATATGTATCATGCATTTAATTGTCTGTGCTGATATTCAACACTAGGCATAACTAAACTATCCTTTATCTATTTTAATGTTTATTCGCAAGCCTGGGAGTCCACAGACATATTCTGAGAATACAAAAACGTATTAAGTTATAAATATAAGCTACAATAATAATTCACAATAGAAAGTCATTTTTGTGGAATATACCTTTTCTTCAGTCAAACTTTCTGTAACTGGGTGGGGTGCTTTGATAGTAGTGAGACAGAAAGGGGGCAGGGCACAACCATTAAAAGAATGACAGCCATGGAGGACATAACATAAATTGATTAGAACCAACTAGGTCCAAGATGGCAGAAGAGTTGACTTCCAACAGACCTCAAACCTCAGTATACACTCATTGCAACAAGCAGCATGTGCTAAATGACACAGGTGCCATGACAGTTCCCAGGTCAACCATAAAAGGCCAAAGAGTGAGTGGTGGCCCAGTTCCTGGAAATCCCTACCCTTTCCCCAAAATACTTGGAATAATCCTCCCACTCATTCAGTTCAGTTCAGTCGCTCAGTCGTGTCCAACTCTTTGCAACCCCATGGACTGCAGCATGCCAGGCTTCCCTGTCCATCACCAACTCCTGGAGCTTACTCAAACTCATGTCCATTGAGTCTGTGATGCTCAATGGGTCCCACTCATTAATTAGCCTATGAATTATCCAACCCTATAAAAACTGACAGCCCTGCACCCTGGCAGCTCTACCTTCCAAGTTGGCCCACACTCTGTCTGTGGAGTATGTATCTTCTTGAATGAAAACCTTTCACTTCATTATGACTCGCTCTTGAATTCTTTCCAGCTCAAAGCTAAGAACCCACACTTGGTGGCCCATCCTAGGGACTCAGCTGAGACTTGGAACATGACCTATTCTCTAGCCCCACTTTCTTTCCTACAACAGTAGGACAAAATGTCCTAGTGCACTGAGGGATGGGAGGAAAATATTTTCCCTGAAAATGAGTCTGTACTTCATTCAAGCTTTGGAAACACACCCACTGCCTCTCATACTTGTTCCATGATCAGGTCAGTGTGACAAGCTGTTGTGGGCTTTTTGTTTTGTTTTCCCTGAGAATGTTTCTAAAGTTCCAGTCTTGTCAGTGCTGCAGTAGGTTGAAAACTGATTTTTCTCACATCTCTTTTTGGGTAGGAAGGGAGATCAGCTCCCATAGTGGTTGGCTGGCTTGTTTACGAAAACCCTCAGGAGAAAGGTCTCCTGGGGGAGCCTCCACATCCGGGGGTGTGGGAACTGGGAGGGAGGGAGGAGCAGCTCAGAACCTCTCCCCTCCTGAACTCAGCTGCTTCCTCACAGCTGAGGTTCTTGCCTCACAGAAAGTTCAACCCTTGGGCAGCCCTGCTTTTCTCATTGCAATCCAGCATATAAATTTCTTGAGACCCATAGACAAGGCCAAGTTTGTCAATACTTCGGTATTTAATCTAATCTCATATCTAAATTAACATTTTCCTTTGTGGTCTTTTCCTTCTGTGTCTGGTTTGCTTTTCATGTCATTGTCATTAAAGCCACAACCTGTCTCCCCACCTTCCCTTTCTTAACCATGGCGTTATCGATAAGATTGGGAGGAGATGTTTACAAGGAAATAACTCAGATAACTGAGAGTGTGGACTTATTTATGTGGGAAAACTGAGACCAGGGGAGTCCTGTCCCTTAAGACTCTCAAAGCCCCTCTCTAATTCTCCAGGGGGATTTGAGAAAAATTTTAAAGCCATTTTATTGCTGTAGTTGTCATTGAGAATTTATGGATTTTTAGACAGAGATCAAATGTCCATAATTTTCACAATGCTTCCAAAATACACTTGCAGTTCTTTTGTTTCTTTATTAGTTCTTTCCAAAAAAATGAGCTTTTCTGATCTATGGAAGAAATGGACTGTTTCATGACACCTGAATGCTTACCCATAGCAGTATATTTGTGGTAGTGAGCATCCATGTAGACTGCACCCAAGAATGACGGACACAAAGCTGCCAAGAATGATGGACACAAAGCTTTGAAGACCTCCTAACTGACCGTTTTAGTCTGTGAACCTACCAAACTGCAACTTCTCTAACCAACTCTTTTGGAGAGAAGACAGAAAGCATGACCCTAAACCCAGATCCCACTGGTCTATCCAAAAGGCAACCAGAATGTCTCTGCCATAGAAGACTTACAGCTTAGAAAATGTCCAAATATGATGCCATTTAATTAACACACATTATGTCATGTAAAATCTCCTCTGTCATGTCGAAGCTCCTCCAAAAACAGGAAACTGAAACATCAAGAGATATTTGCCATCGGTCATCAACTAAGTATGTAACAAAACTGAATCTCAGGTCTTTTAAATCCAAATTCAACTTTGTATGGAAAAGAAAAAGAAAAATGCTGATTTTACTCTGATTGGAAATTCAGGCTGCTGAATCCAGTTGTACACCATGTGTGCTGCACAAAGGCTCCCAGCTGAGGAGAGGAGTCTAGTTGAAATTAGATCTTGTGCTCTCCTGCCCAAGCCTGGTGCCAACTGGCAGAGGACTCATCTACCAGAAGAAAGGGTGACTACTTCTTCTTAAAATGTGCCCTCTGCTCTCCTGGTTACGTGTCTCCAGAGACTTCTTTTTCTTAAAGGGGTTGTATTTTTTCTCATCAAGGGAACTACATAGACTAGAATAAAACCTGGTTAGAACTGTCTCATTTGAGAGGGAACCTTGGAGGCAGGGGTGGAGGACAGCTGATAAGTATCACCAGCCAATTTGAATCAAAGATGTGATCACCCTACAGATTGAGCTAATGGAACAAATTCAATGCATTTGTTTTTTGTTTTCAGTACAAGGATTTTCTATCTCTTGAGGCTGAAGTTGCTTCTAGACAGAGACTCCCATGTAAGAGCTTTGTTGCCCCTCTGTTTTGCCTTTCTCTGTTCTTTCCCACCTTATAAGCCTCCATGGAGCTGGTTGACTATTTGAATTTTTTCCACAGGTTATGAATATATAATTTGGACTTTTTACTCCCTTCTATATTACCCTGTATTATAGGATCTAGTTCCCCAACAAATAAATCCATGTTAAAGGTCTGACATGTAATAATAAAGTAAGATGTTATCATTCCCATAATTGAATCATTTTGGAGAATATCAATTTTGAAGTTCCAATTCTTAAACATTAGGAAGCTTTGATGCTGGAAGTATAGGCATTGTCATATGTGGGTGTGGTAGGCAGCCTTCTAACATGGCTGTGGCATTTTTATCATCATGTAATCTTTTCCCCTTGAGTGTAGACTGGACCTAGAGATTTCCTTCTAATAAGCAGAATGCAGCAAAAGTGAAGGGCTCTCACTTGCGAGTTAGCTTATAAGAGACTATGGCATTTTCTCTCAGGCTCAGCTTGTGTGCTTTCCCTGATGGAAGGAACCAGTTAGCAAAGAATGAGTGTTGCCTCTGGCCAATGGTCAGTGAGGAACTAAACCCCTTAGTCCAACATCCTACAAGGAACTGAATCCAATCAACACTTCATGAGAGTGAACTTGAAGGCTGATCCTTCCCCAGTCAAGCCTTGAGTACAGACCTATCCAGGACCTTGACTGCAGCCTCGTGAAGGATCCTATAGCGGAAGACTCAGCTAAGCCTGGATTCCTATCTTAAGCAACTGTGGGATAATAAATAAGTTGCCGCTAAGCTTCAGGGTAATTTGCTATACAGCAATAGATAACCAGGGAATGGAAACCCACTCCAGTGTTCTTGCCTAGAGAATCCCATGGACAGAGGGGCCTGGCAGGCTATAGCCCATGGGTAACAAAGAGTCAGACACCACTGAGCCACTAACACTAACACTAATAGAGAACTAATACAGCAGTGTACAGAACTAATACAGTGCGTAGTGAACATTTAGGTAAATGGAGTTTTTTCTGACATTCCATTATTTAGAAAGATGCCACCTGAGGTTGGGGGTGGAAGGCAAATTCTTGATTCAAATTAGGAAGTTTCAGATAGGCTTTATGAGGCATATTATAAACTAAAATTTAAAACTAAGGCATATTCTCAGCGTTTTTTATCAAGACTAGTTGAAATGACTGTTAGTTTAGAACTGCTTGTGAAAGATCAGATTATCATTCACCGATAATAAACTGATAAATAATAATTCATTGAATAAACTGATAATTCACTGATAATAAACAAGATAAACTGTGTAGGAAAAAGACAAAGAACTAATTGGCTGATCGTGGAAAAGTTATTTAACATTTTAGAAACTTCTTGTATTGCAGAATGAGGCAATCAGACTAGACAATTTCTAAGGCCCCTCTGGGTTTAAATCCTATGGATGAAATTTAGCTGCTTCTAGAGTCACCAAAAAATAAATAGCTTTACACCAAAAATCTAACTTTCTGTTCAACATTCCTCTGTGGACCATTTCTTACCCTTAGGAATTCTGAGGCTCTCCCAGAATTATCAGATACAAATATCAGAATCCAAAAGTTGAATAAATAAGATATTCGATGACCAAAACTAGACCACTCTTGAAAGGAGTTTACTTCTAACAAGACTTAGGAAAAAATAGACACACACAAGAGAAAATCCTTGTGCCCTTAGAGAGAGCCAAGAATGCATAGGTAGCGTGAATGCTCAAAAAGCAGTATAAAAAAGCATGAATCATAAAACAAAATATTGATGACAATACATATTTCTGATAAAAGACTGACAGCTGAAATATATGGAGCACTCTTACAATTCAGTCATAAGACTAACAACCCAATGAAAACATTAGTAAAAGGTTTCAGTTCTTCTCAAAAGATGTGCTAATGGCAAAAAAAACCACATGAAAAGATGCTGAACAATACATTGTCACTTTATAACCACATGAAAACTCATGTGTTAATAATGGGAATGTAAAATTTTGGGAAATCTCTTTGGCAGATTTTCAAATAGAAAACCATGCATCCATCCCATGAACCGGCAATCCTACTTCCATGTATTTAACCAGAAAAAATAAATGCCTACACAAATCTTGATTTCAAATAGTCAAAAACTAAAAATAACTCAAACGTCTACCAACTACTGAATAGAGGGACTTCCCTGGTTCATTGGCTAAGACTCCACACTCCCAACGCAGGGGGCCTAGATTTGATCCCTGGTCAGGGAACTAGATCTCACATGCCATAACAAAAAGATCCTGTATGACATAATGAAATGAAGATCCCAAGTGCTGCAACTAAGACTCAGCACAGCCAAATAAATAAATATTAAAACAACAACAACAAGTAAATGGATAAACAAAATGTGGTATATTCATACAACAAACTGCTACTTAGCCATAAAAAAAGAGCAAAGTGTGGACATATGCAAAGCATTGCATGCGTGCATGCTAAGTCGCTTCAGTCGTGTCCGACTCTGTGCAATCCCTTGAATTGTCGTCCACCAGACTCCTCTGTCCATAGGATTCTCCAAGCAAGAATACTGGAGTGAGTTGCCATGCCCTCCTCCAGGGGATCTTCCCAACTCAGGGACTGAACCTGCATCTCTTATGTCTCCTGCATTGGCAGGCAGGTTCTTTACCACTAGTGCCACTTAGGAAGCCCATGCAAAACATTAGATGAATCTAAAATCTTTACATGAAGGAAATCAAGAACAAAAATTACATATTGAATGATTCCATTAATATGAAATACTGAAAATGCAATCTAAAATGACAAAAAGCAAATCAGTGGTTGCCCAGGGCCAGAGTCGGCCAAAGGAATGGATAACAAAGGGACATGGGAAAGCTTCTAGGGGTGGGTATAAATACTTTGTATTTTGGTTGTAATATATGGATCTGTCAGAGCTCTTTGGACTATTCATTTTAAATGGATGTCATTTATTGCGTGTAAATTATACTTTAATAGAGTTAGTTTTAGAAATGACCTAGAGGTGGGGCAAGAGGGGAAAAAAATCATAAGCAGAAAATTCAGTGATTGAGTGGGGTTTCAAATGAAAGACTTCATTAACCAGGAAGTAAGATTGAAGTGGATTTGGTTTTGAGCTTTGGAAAATGCAACTCAACTTCCAGATGTAAGATGGAGGTCTTTCTTTACCTGTCAAGTGTCTTTATGTGTAACTATATTTCACAGGTCTTGTTCTCACACCTACGCAAGTCGAGGTTATTTATTCTACCTTTGTTCACTGATCTACTTTCTGCATAAGAGCCTGATCGCCTACTCCTCAAGGACTTCAGGCGGTTCCAGATTTGTAAATGATTGTAATCCTGGGCTTACTATTTTTGATGTTAACCATGAGAAACATAATAAAGCCACTGGGAAAGACAGGTGATTTTCAAAGTACTTATTATCTTTATGTTGGAGACAAAGAAGATAAATGACCAACATGTCATAAAGGGGAGGCTAAGAGAAGCAAGATATTAATATCATCTCAGAGGGGAAGTCTTTTGAAACTTCTCCAGAGAGCTGGATTGATAAGTATACAACACTCGCCACTGGCCAAGGAGAGTCAGACTCTGGGAATCTGGAGATGGTCCAGACATAGACCATGAGCTAAAAGAAGTCTTGTTTGCATCTTTATTACATAAGAAAACATCAACTGGCCTCTCAGGAATTCAACTTATACCAAGCTCCATAAGAACTGAACATTTTGAACAGACTCAGCCTTTAAACCTTAGTGCGTGGGGAGCACAGTGAATATTTTAGTACCAGTTTCTGCTTCATCATTTCACTGCCCTTCTTCCTTCCAACATGTCTGGCTTCTTGGAAAATCTGTCTGATTTAAAACCTAGTTCTATGTGAATGGTATTTAGACAGGAATAGCCAATCTCAAAATAACAGCTTTAGTACAAATAGAGCAATAGGGACAGGTAATATTTTATCACTGCTTCTAGTTCGCACTCAGTTCATAAAACTCCTTGCTGTGAGAACCAGCCTCTTAAGTCATTCTGATTCAATAGCACTACTCACTGGGAGATCTTGAAAGAGTAGGGCTGAATTAATTAAGCAATGGAAAACCTTGCTGGGAATAATGGGGTTCCTATGTGCATTTGGAAGCTTTGATAGGCAGCCCTTACTAGAGAACAGGAACTCCAATGTAAGCTCAGAGGGTCTGGGAGTCCTGGCTCACAAAGTAAGTAGGATGGTTGCTTTTCTAACCTGGGAGTTTGTAACTTTTAATCAATCCGTCAATGGTTTAATGAGCTCTGAGTGTATTTTTAGCATTGAGTTAGATGCTGATGCAGATTACAAAAGAATTCTAAAATATAGTTCTTGCTATTAATGAGATTATATGTCTCTGGAATAATATGCAAGAAACATAGTATAATATAAAATATATTTTAAACCATATATGTAAATGTAAGGACCTTCATAAGTGCCTCGTGAGTGCTATGAGTCTGTTGAAGTGTTCTGAGGGCTGAGTGAAGGCTGTAATTGTTTAGATCTTCCTAGGCTAGGGATTCAATTAATCTGACTCTACTATAAGTTTGGGGGCAACTAAGAGGTATTTAATTCACCCTCTCGCATTATGACAAAAAAGGGTCTCCCCAGACCTTTGGTATATTTACCTCTAAGTCATAAATGTTCCCTGGCTAGTTATAAAAAGTGCTGTCAAAACTGATTGTTTATCCTACTAAAGAAAGTGAAATATAGAATACTTTGTGCCCACAGATGTAGCATGGGTCTAATCTCTTGGGAAAGGAAATAATGAATGGTTGTTGTATATGACAGAAGTGTTCGTGTCATCTGTGAATAATTTTGACTCATGATACTTGTGGAATTTGAAATTTTCAGGACTTTCACACTTGTATTTTCTTCAATATTCTTGTCATCATGTTTTCTCTTGGTTTCATCTTAGAAAACCTGGATTTTGAAATGTGAGAAGCATTTTTTCCTTCAGAAACCCCAGTGGTACTTGTAGACCTCTTAGATGTCGCTTGTTGACCTTTTAGGTGGATTTCTCTGTTGCTGAGGTGGGAGGTAGCTCATGGCAAAGATCTGAGAGTGGCCCCTAGAAGCTGATGGTAGTACCAAGCTGACAGCTAGCAAGACAATGGGTGGTTCAGTCCTCCGGTCACAATGAAATGAATTCTGCCAACAGCCAGTGATCTTGGAAGCATGTCCTTCCTCAGAGTTACAGGATAGAATACAGTCCAGCCAACACCCTGATCTCCCTCTGTGAGGTCCTGAGCAGAGAACTTGACTACACCATGCCCAGACCTCTGACTTACAGGATCTGGTAAAAGGATCTTGTTTAAACCCGTAAGCTTGTGGTGATTTGTTACATAGGAATGTAAGACTAATACACATCCTGAGTTGGAATCTCTGTCATGTCATTTAAGTGTGACCTTAGGTGAGTTACTCTCTTTCTCTGATTCGTAGTTCCTATTTCTGTGTAACAGGTGGGATGCTACCTCAGTTCTCACAGGATTATACAGACTCAGTGAGTTCATTTATCTGTGCTCTGCATCATAGTTGACATGAAGTGAAAGTGCTTTGCGACCTCATGGACTGTAGCTCACCAGGCTATTCTGTCCATGGAATTCTCCAGGCAAGAATACTGGAGTAGCTAGCCATTCGCTTCTTCAGGGGATCTTTCCAACCCAGGGGTCAAAACCTGGTCTCCTGCTTGCAGGCAGAGGCTCTACTGTTGAGCCACCAGGGATAGTAGTTGACATGGTAAACACTAAATATGAAACAGCAAATTTGTCCGTGGTTCATAAGCAAGTGAAGTTCATTTCTTCATATGGAGGAAGTATATTTATAGTTATATATTGTACATTTATACTCAGTATGTATACAATGGTTCTATAATATAACTAAGTATAAAATCTTTGTCTTCCTGGATTACCATTAGAACATTTATTCAGTGAGTACTGTGGTGTTGGAGAAGACTCTTAAGAGTCCCTTGGACTGCAAGGAGATCCAACCAGTCCATCCTAAAGGAGATCAGCCCTGGGTGTTCATTGGAAGGACTGATGTTGAAGTTGAAACTCCAATACTTTGGCCACCTCATGCGAAGAGTTGACTCATTGGAAAAGGCCCTGATGCTGGGAAGGATTGGGGGCAGGAGGAGAAGGGGATGACAGAGGATGAGATGGCTGGATGGCATCACCAACTCGATGGACTTGAGTTTGGGTTAACTCCGGGAGTTGGTGATGGACACGGAGGCCTGGCGTGCTCTGATTCACGGGGTCGCAAAGAGTCAGACATGACTGAGCGACTGAACTGACTGACTCTGAAGCAAAGAATGTCACTTAATATTTATTTAAAGACATTAAATTTTATCATTTGAGGTTATGGTGAATCTACCTTCAGAAATGGAGTTACAGTGACCAAGTATCTCTTGTGATATTTCATACACTCCAGCGCAGTTCTTTTTTTGCCTGTTATTTTGGGGGAAGAGAGGTTTTTTTCCTTTCTTTCTTTCTTTGGTTGTACCTCATGTGGAACTTCCCCAAGCTGGGATCGAACTCACACCCACTGCAGTGGAAGTACAGAGTCTTAAACACTGGACCACCAGGGAAGCCCCGGAAATAGTTTTTTCAAGAGAATGTAACACCCAAAGTACCCAGGGCAAAAGACAGCCTATGGCAGGCTAGAGCTTTGAGAACCATAGAAAGGACTGGAACTCCTGAGACAATCACACAGCAGGACCAACTTGCTATCAATGTAACAGGATTTCGGGGCATCTGTTTTCTATGAAGATTTTTAGCAGTGTATAAGTTCCTCTGAATTGATATGTGATCTTGGATCTTGACACACACCCTGAATGTATCCTAGTGTGGCTAGCACAATGAATCGGTAATTTGTTCATATTCTCTAAATGTCTTATCATGGAGAACGATCATAGCACTCTTTGAGAATAATATTCCCACAATGATGAGAGTTATGTTTTGCTCATTAAACATTTGTTAAATGGAATGGGCCATCAATAGCAAAAAGAAATCCTCATGAGTCTGTCCCCCATGTTTTTCTTTTAAATGATCCTCTAACTCAGGAGGTTTTCTACCTTTTATGCCATGGACCCCTTTGGCAGGCTGGTGAAAACCATCTGCCAGAATAAGCTGCTAAATGCTCAAAATAAAATATCTAGGACTACAAAAAAAATTGCATTGAAATGTAGTTATCAAAGCATTGGGCTTTGTAGATGATGCTAGTGGTAAAGAATCTGCCTGGCAATGCAGGAGACTCAAGAGACATGGTTTCAATCCCTGGGTGGGGAAAATCCATTGGAAAAGGGAATGGCAATCCACTCCAATACTCTTGCCTGAGAAATCCCAATGATAGAGGAGCCTGGCAGGCTACAGTCCATGGGGCTGCAAAGAGTCAGACACAACTGAGCGACTGAGCACAAGTCTATCAAAACATTAGAAAATTTGTGCTATGGTAATCTATGGGGTTTTTATTAACATGTTAAATAAGAAGATAAGTCAAATAATTCTTACATATATTTCAAAAGATCTGCAACACTGTGTTAATAACAACAAAGACAATAATAACAAACCTTTGTTAATAGTATGGTGGTTTGTTGCCTACTGCAGCTCCAATACTTGCAAAGAGCCATGCATTAGAAAAGACCCTGATGCTGGGAAAGATTGAAGGCAGGAGGAGAAGGGCATGACAGAGGATGAGATGGTTGGATGGCATCACTGACTCAATGGACATAAATTTGAGCAAGCTCCGGGAGATGGTGAAGGACAGGGAAGCCTGGCATGCGGCAGTCCATGGGGTTTCAAAGAGTCGGAAGCAACTGAGTGACTGAACAACAACAACAATTGTTGCCTATATTCAAGTTTGTGAACTTTCTTAATGCTCTCTATGGACTTCCTGTTCCCAAAGTTACAAATGCCTTGAACCCGGACTAAGGGGCACTATCCTAATCAGGGCTAAGTCTGACCCTTCAAATCTGTGTCAGATTATAATGAGCAAAGTTCAGAAATTAAAGAAGCACAGATCTGCCCCCCCCAAAATTAATAGTCACATGGTGCTTGTGCCTACTGGATCAATTTTATGAACTTAATCTACATTTTCTTTTCCCCAAATGGAAAATATGTAAGTGACATGTTCTGTAAGGAACTCAGAAATCAGATTTGAAAGACTTAATAGCGTTGGTAACCTCTATGTATCTTATGCTCAAAAAGTGCTCATTTGAAATCAATATGCTCTGTGTTTTGGACAATGATCACACTATCCGGAACTGAGTAACAACCTGATAGATGCTTGTTGAATGTCAGAAAACTGATAATGGAACGTATTATCCATTACTTAAGAAGAAAACTAATAAACAAAATAGTCTTGTAAGAAAAAGGGCAAAATCTGACTTCATTTGATTCATTCCAGCCATCTCATTATTTAAGAGCTTGAAAATATATACTTGAAAAGAAATATAGATGACCACTAAACTGCAAAAAATCACTACTATTATAATCACAAGGATTTTTAAAGTAGTTCTTTAATGACAGTTGTATTTTTAAAATCCAAGAAATAAGACCCAAGAAACAAGCTAAAAGACATGTATGCTTGCACCTAGAAGTTTTCATAAAAGGACTATTTCAAAGTTGTACTAAAACTGGTTATTATATTTCAAGTAACTGGAGACTATCCAAAGAAACTTTTAGCTAATCTTTTAAGTCGTAGAAGAATTTTTGAAATAGACCTCTGTTAAGAAATCACTCAGCTGATGGGCAAACAGGTAAAGTACTTCTATAATTACTTCTGTCTCAAAGGGGAAAAAAGGGGTATTTCAAAGTTGAGATCTTTATTTTTATTGAAATCTGAGGTTTACATGCAATTGCTTAATTCCAAAATATTCTACTATATAAAAATGCTTCTGATATTTTATCTTCTGAAAGTAGACACTTGTGAAATGCTGAAGTCATTTGTAACTGCTTCAAAGATAGATATTATAAACACATTTAATTTGTACAATATAGACACTGCTCTAATGGGGATAAATAGCTGACTCATCAACAACCACTTCCCTTCTGGTAACAGGACACCAACACCATTCCCAAGTCTTTGAATCCAAACTCTTTCTTGTACAATACTTGCCTTTGGTTTAAAAAAGAAACCATATCATATTTGCATCTATTCACTTATTGAAGAAATTTTTTCTTACCAACTAATAGAACAATACCCATAGTTACAGCCATTTCTCTTGCCTATTTCCCCCATTAATCAAGACAATTAGACAAAATTTTCCTTCATGAGCATAGACCACATTGAGAAAAATAGATATGAATAAGAGATAAAGCAGTAGAGTGGTATTTTGTCATAAAACTTATTCTATATTAGTCACCAGTCAAGTGACAAGTTCAACAGTACGAAAAGAAAGGAACACATTTGTAGATGTAGGATAAGTTGTCATTTTTTAGTCTAAATAATAGTTGTATAATTTAATAAGAGCTCCAGGTCTTAATAATACTCTTCTGTGAAGGGAGGCATCATATAAGCTTAACAGCCTAATGGGAAGTCACCATTTAGGAAACCAAACTACTTATTTCACTGTCACTAAGGTTAATGTGTTTTCTTTACAAAACCTTCCAGACAGAGAGCTACGTGATCTATACACAGCATAGGAATGTCTCCCTTGGTTTTTGCTGCCTTGTTAGAGGCCACTTGTAGGGGATCCTTTAGATGGTTTCAGAACAGCATTGTACAATGCCCCTCAGTTCTAGTCTGTAAAACTTTCTCATGTTCTTCAGCACAACTTTAAACATTAAAACAGGTTTGTCAATATAAAATTGTATTTCTTTCTGCAAGTGTGTGAAGTATTATAAAGAAAAAGATATGTATGGCCTATGAATACAATGGGAAGACATGTGTGTATGAAGAGCACTAACGGGTACAAATGGAAATCTGTGTGTAGTGTGTTTTCAATTACTGTAATGATTGTAAAAGGTGTTAAATGTTTTCTTTTTTAGAATGCAAAGAGGGAAAACATGATGGAATTTCAGTTTGTAGTCCGTCGACAAACATTATAAATCTTAACTGTTAGTGGCAGATATGTCTGTCTGTTTTACTTACAGTATTTGTTTTTCTTTGAAAACATGGTGCATGCAAAAGGATCTGGATTGGGTTTTGCAGAGTGGAAAAACAAATGAAACAAGAGAAATAGCTGGTGGTGGTGAATGTTGCAGTGTGTAAATTAAATTCCTAATGACATAATTTGGTGAGTTTCTTCTTTTTCAAAAAGTTAAGCTTGCGAGGAGTAAGCCTTATTCCCGTGGAAACTTGGCACATTCAGCAATCTGTTCATTTTTATTTTACCTTCCAATATCTGAGTAGATATGAGCTCTTGGACTTGGGTTTCCATTCTATGAATGTTTATTTCCAAGTAAAGTTGGCTAACGGCAACTGCTGATGAAACTTGGCTACAACATGGTAATTTTTTTAAATAGAAATATATACTCATTCAGAGTTCTTGATAAAAATTTCTCCTCTTTTCTTTTGTACATAACTACATCTCTTAGAGTTTTTTTTGTTTGTTTGTTTTTAATAAAGACATCCAACTCTCCTAATCTTCTTTTTTTGAATGATGTTCTAAATAACAGCTCTGTGCATCAAGGATACAATGGAATAATCCAGTTGCCTTTTTTGGGGGAAGATAATGACATTCTCTACTGATTTATTGAAGAGAGAATCATGTTTCCAGGAAATACAAATTACTGAAGGTTAAGATGACCTACTGAATGATGGTACTCACATATCTTCTTCAATATGAACTCTTAAGGATTTTAAAGTGTGAGGCTTCAACTGCTCTATAACTAAAAAAGAAACCTCAAAATTCTAGTTCTTTAAAATCCAAGTTGAGGCATTTCATAAGAACTCTGTAAATGCTGATGAACTATGTTATTCATGCCTTTTCTACTTTATTTAGAGAAAATGAAAGTATCCAAAGCCTATACTTTCTAGAATGAAGTAAAACACTCTATTGTCAAACACTCACAGGGGCCACTTTCATAGATTTCTTGAGATCAGTCAATTAGAACACTGGATAGCAAATTCCCTGTTTAAGTTTGATCACTCATAAACCTTTGCATTTGATTCATTCTGTTCTGTGGTCTCAAATTGTCCCATAACTCAGGCACGTTTTTTGGCAGAATCTGACTGTAATTCAGGAGTCGCAGGACACACAGGTTTGATCCCTGGGTTGGGAAGATCCCCTGGAGGAGGAGATGGCAATCTACTCCAGTATTCTTACTTGGGAAATCCCATGGACAGAAGAGCCTGGTGGGCCACAATCCGTGGGGTCACAAAGAGTCAGACATGGCTGAGGGACTGAGCATGTCAGGAGACAGCTATGTCTCAGCTGAGTAATATCACCACCGAGCAGAAGAAATAAATACAGTATGTGTCTACTGATGGGTCAGTGAATAGCTTTTGCTTCACTTATAAGGCTGATACAACCGGTACATATTTCACTGTAGAGATTTAGTCTAACTTCAAATCAAGCTTAAACTAATGTACTAGAAATAAAAGCTTTGATGTTTAACAAACAACTTTGTTAATAGTTATTAATACTTTTTTCTAATTAAGCTATTGCATATTATACTAAAAGAATTGATTATGTGGTCATCCTTTTAGTCTTGGCATTTCTAAATATTTTCCATTATTTCTAGAAATAATACGCAAACCTGTTTTTCTCAGCCATGGACTCTAGGCAAGGTCCCTATTATCTCTTAATGGTCCTTCTTATAAAAATATATATAAAATGTAATTTGACAGCTAACTTGAAGAAGATTATCTGCAGTCCCAAGTAGATTTGGAATATAAAAATACCATTAAATATTTCTGTTTCTACTTAGTCTACACTATATATCAATGTAGCTTAATAACAGTCACCCTTTCCTGGAGTACAGACTTTGTTCTTTGTAAGTATTAGGACTGAAGTGTTGGAAACATAAGCCAGCATTCTCACTAGGCTGCTTTTGCTCAATTGTGACATTATTCTAAGATCTGCCAAAGAAAAAAGTGTAGTAATTATAAGAAAATTGAGAAAGTTTGTCTGGTTCCCAGCTATCTGGGGTAAATATCAGGATGTCTGTGAGACTGTAGCTGTATCAGACATTTTTCTGCCTGGACACTCGTTAACTTCTGGCCAGACTGTGTTCCTGATAAGAAGAAGAGACTCAGTTGTCCTGTATGTCCATATGGCTACATTTGGAGTTGGTTCCTGCTTCTTGGGCATTTGTCCATCCTATCAGAAAGTTTTGAGAAAGTTTAGTTTGGAAATTGGGGTACCTCCACCTCCATTGGTCACCCTATGCTGGCATTGTCATCTCGTTATCACCAATGCATCACAAAGTTTTCAATCTTTATGCATTTGGTGAACTAAGTATTGCATAAATGGGAAAGGTTATCTTGAACAGAGGAGGAATCCAGTTATTCTGCTCAATCTTTTATTTAAAAGCATTTCTTGCATACTTTCTACAGGACAGGCTCTACACCAGGCACAGAGCATACGGTAGTGGATGAAACAAATGTAACCATGTCCTTTGTGCTGCTTATAGTGTCCAACACTTAATGGCTTTCCCAAAATGACCCTGAAGAGTTTTGTTCACAATTGAGTCCCCCTTTGATTTCCAAGGCCACCCAGAAACAGTCACTCTTACTCTCAATGTGGCTGTGGGTTCCCCTCTGCCCATTGCTCTGACTGAAATATAATCCAGATATGGTTTGAGCTGTGAACTTTGAAGGGAAAAGACATGTTAGTAGAGATTCCAGTAACATTAGTGCTGTACTACAGAATGCCCTGGAAGTTATTGCATCAAAATAAGACCTCTAAAAGATGCTGTTTAGATGTTGCCTCATCCTAACTCCATCACCACGGGCAGAACTTGACCATTTTCTCATGCTTTCAAACAGGGGTGCATGTAGCCGATTTTTCAGACACTCCAGCTCTGGCCAATGTCTCCTCTGTGTTTATTATTGGGCTTTGACCTACTGACTTCAGAATATCCTGAACTCAGGCTTCATGTATCTTCATTCTCTGGAAAATTATTTATGACCCTCAATTCCATTGTTCCATCTGGTTTGGGCTAAAAATAAAAAAAGTCAACAGGAATTTAAGATTTGTTGTTGTTGATGGTTTTTCCCTACTGGAGATGCTGTAAATGCTGTTGGCATTTGATCAGTTAGAAGAATGTCTGTTTGGTTATGTGAGTAGTCAGGCTAAAGCAGTTTCACACTCATTCCCACTCCCCAGCCTTCATTTGCTTTCTCTAACTGCTGCTTCACTCTGAGAACACACAATTTAGCTAGACACTGTCAATTTCCCGACACCACTTTAATATAAGTGAATGCTGTGCTTACCTTAGACTATGTGAAAAATATTTAGCTTAGACTACATTAAAAAATGCAAATCATAAGAGTAAATAAAATCCAGTGGCAATTTTAAATCTTCAAAATGATTACATTAATATAAAACCAAAAATCATAATAGTATGAAGTAAAGTAAATATTTTCATGTAGAAATTTTAAATTGCCAGAAGGAAAACCTTAAACTATATCTTAAAATTAAGAATTAAATAATTGAAATGTAAAGGAACTAAGATTATTTGGAAAAATTGTTTGAAAATTTGAACAAAAATAGCCTCCAGGGATGTTATGTTTGAAATTGCTACAGGTGAAACAAAATGAAGATGATGTATATTTGAAGATTGCTGTAAGAAAATAGTGAAGAAGATGGGATGAAATGGTAAATTGAGAACCAAAATCTTATTCCTGCTCCTTTTGAGAGAAAAGCCATGGGTCCTATGTTGGCATTATTAGAATACACAAATAAATCATATAAAAGTAATCCTTGTTGATGAAAAATTGCTCATAAGGTCTAGGACTCTGAGGCGATGATCTCTAGCATGGTGGGAGGCAAGCTACTCGGGACTCTCAATTTCCAAACTTCTTGTCTTTTCTTAGTCACAGGTACTTTTTTATCTCCCCAAGGTGGTTTTCCAGTTTACTCTTTCCTGACCAATTGTTATATTTTCCAACGATGGGAAATTGGAATTAAACACACTGCTTGGCATACACACTGAGGAAACCAGAATTGAAAGAGACACATGTATTCCAATGTTCATCACAGCACTGTTTACAATAGCTAAGACATGGAAGCAACCTATATGTCCATCGGCAAACGAGTGGATAAGAAAGCTGTGATACATATACACACTGGAATATTACTCAGCTATTAAAAAGAATGCATTTGAATCAATTCTAATGAGGTGGATGAAACTGGAGCCTGTTATACAGAGTGAAGTAAGTCAAAAAGAAAAACACCAATACAGTACATTAATGCATATATATGGAATTCAGAAAGATGGTAACGATGACCCTATATATGAGACACCAAAAGAGACACAGATGTAAAAAACAGACTTTTGGACTCTGTGGGAGAAGGTGAGGGTGGGATGATTTGGGAGAATGGCATTAAAATGTGTATATTATCATATGTGAAATAGATCACCAGTCCAGATCCAATGCATGAGATAGGGTGCTCAGGGCTGGTGCACTGGGATGACCCTGAGGGATGGAATGGGAAGGGAAGTGGGAGGGAGGTTCAGGATGGGAAACCCATGTATACCCATGGCTGATTCATGTCAATGTATGGCAAAAACCACTACAATATTGTAAAGTAATTAGCCTCCAATTAAAATTAATTAATTAATTAAAAAATAAATAAAAAAAAATAAAACTTAAAAATAAAGAAAATTGGGATTAAACAAGGCAGATAGCTGAGAAAGAAAAAAAGAAAAAAATGGCATCCCAAGAAAGAAAAATAAAATTGCTATGAACAGTGGTAAATAGTAATTTGAAAACTCCAACTATGCACCAATAATCAATATACCATGTTTGTCTGCCTGTTCTACTCCCAATGATTTGAGAAAATTCTAATTGAAAGTACCTAGGGTAGCTATGTATGGTGACAGATGTTAACTAGACTTACTGTGGTGATCATTTCACAATATATACAAATTTTGAATCATATGTCATACAGTCAAAACATCTAAACTAAAAACTTTTCTCTTCAAAAGACATAATTAAGAAAAGGTAAAGTCAAGACAAACACTTGGATAAAATATGTGTAAATCACGTACTGATAAGGAACATGCATCCAGCATGTAAAAGAACTCTTACAACTCAATGATAAGAAGAAAAACAATTTAAAATGGTCAAAATATGTTAATAACCATCTCACCAAATATGTGAAAGGCTAATTACCCACTGTGAAAATGCTCAATATCACTAGTCACTAGAGAAATGCAAGTTAAAACTACAGTCAGATACTTTACTTTCACTGAAATGGCTGTATCTCAGGTGTTGGAGAGAATATGGAGAAATTAGAAGCTTCATATTTCCTTGGATAGGAATGCAAAATGGTATAACCACCTTGGAAAATACTAATAGTTTCATAAAAGTTAAGCATGTTGTTACCATATACCCTAGCAACTCTTCTGGTTGCTTACCTGAGAAGAATGAGAATGCAGGTCAATACAAAGGCATGTGTCTGGATATTCCTAACATCATTTATTTAAAACAGCTAAGACCTGAGACCAAGCTTGATGCCTATCCACTAGCTCATGAATGTACAAAATCTGGTATATGCATGCAATGAAATGCTATTCACTGATAAAGAGGAATGAACTACTGGTATCTGGAATAATGTGTGTGAAACTCAAAAGCCTTCTGCTGAGTGAAAAAAGCCAGACAGGAAAGAAATCATATTCTATTGACGTGGCATGAAATTTCTATAAAAGGGAAATTCATAAAGATGGAGCAGGTCAGCGTTTGACTGGGGGTGATAGTGGGCGTAGGACTACAGATAGGCAGGAGGAACTCTGTGGAGTGGTAGAAATGTTCTAAAACTGTATTATGATGGTGGTTGCACATTTATATAAATTTAATAAAAATCATCAGCTATTATACATAGACTTTTATGGTGCATAAATTATATTTTAAAAAATATTAAATTAAAATTAAGTGGAGGGCTAGTCTCTACTAACATAAATATTTTATCATTCTCTTAAGAATAAACAAACATTAAGCCTATTAGGGATTTAGTGTTTATAGAAAAGGGTGAGTTATTTACTGCTGCCTATAAAAATTATTTCAAAGTCGACAGTTGTCACTGTTTCCTAACAGATGGCAAGTAAGCCTCCATGGATTATTTTCACATAAACTAAATCTAAGGAACACTGTCTTTACCTTGGTCTCTTGGTAAATTCACGTAGTAAATTCAACAACTTACGAGATTGATGAGTTTTCTTTTTCTTCTTAGTATCCTGGACCAAGAATTATTTGTACCTGTCAAAAAGTGTATGAAAGTGTTCTTTGCAAATAACCTGTATATCAATTGCTGAAGAATCTTGAACAAAGACTAGAAAGGGCCAAGCAACATAAATTCATCCTAGAAATTAAATAAGATGAATATAAATTTTTAAAAAAATCTTAATAAAAATTAAGTGCAGAGAGAAATAAACTTTTTCTCCTTAGTTTCACATTCACTTTTTGACTCATCCCAACAGAAGAGCTATCAAAGCAGATACGAAAAAGGGAAGGAGAGATGGGGGGTGATAGGAGGAGGGGGGAGATTTTGAATAATAAGGAATGCAACTTATTTTAAGATCTTTATTATTGATTTCTTGACATGTTGCTTTACTTAGTTGTCTTAATTCAGCAAAACAAACCATATCCATTTTCAAATATCAGGCAATTGATTTGTCAAACCCATCATCAAATGATCCTCTCACTGTCTTTTATTTGGTTTTAACTAGCCATGGTCCAAAGGACATTTCATGCAAAGATAGGCTCGATAAAGGACAGAAATGGTATGGACCTAACAGAAGCAGAAGATATTAAGAAGAGGTGGCAAGAATACACAGAAGAACTGTACAAAAAAGATCTTCACCACCCAGATAATCACGATGGTGTGATCACTCACCTAGAGCCAGACATCCTGGAATGTGAAGTGAAGTGGGCCTTAGAAAGCATCACTATGAACAAAGCTAGTGGAGGTGATGGAATTCCAGTTGAGCTATTTCAAATCCTCAAAGGTGATGCTGTGAAAGTGCTGCACTCGATATGCCAGCAAATTTGGACAACTCAGCAGTGGCCACAGGACTGGAAAAGGTCAGTTTTCGTTCCAATCCCAAAGAAAGGCAATGCCAAAGAATGCTCAAACTACCGCACAATTGCACTCATCTCACATGCTAGTAAAGTAATGCTCAAAATTCTCCAAGCCAGGCTTCAGCAATACGTGAACTGTGAAATTCCAGATGTTCAAGCTGGTTTTAGAAAAGGCAGAGGAACCAGAGATCAAATTGCCAATATCCGCTGGATCATCAAAAAAGCAAGAGAGTTCCAGAAAAACATCTATTTCTGCTTTATTGACTATGCCAAAGCCTTTGACTGTGTGGATCACAATAAACTGTGGAAAATTCTGAAAGAGATGGGAATACCAGACCATCTGACCTGTCTCTTGAGAAACCTGTATGCAGGTCAGGAAGCAACAGTTAGAACTGGACAGGGAACAACAGACTGGTTCCAAATAGGAAAAGGAGTACGTCAAGGCTGTATATTGTCACCCTGCTAATTTAACTTATATGCAGAGTACATCATGAGAAACGCTGGGCTGGAAGAAACACAAGCTGGAATCAAGATTGCCGGGAGAAATATCAATAACCTCAGATATGTGGATGACACCACCCTTATGGCAGAAAGTGAAGAAGAACTAAAGAGCCTCTTGATGAAGGTGAAGGAGGAGAGTGAAAAAGTTGGCTTAAAGCTCAACGTTCAGAAAACTAAGATCATGGCATCTGGTCCCATCACTCCATGGGAAATAGATGGGGAAACAGTGGAAACAGTGTCAGACTTTACTTTTTTGGGCTCCAGAATCACTGCTGATGGTGACTGCAGCCATGAAATTAAAAGACGCTTACTCCTTGGAAGGAAGGTTATGGCCAACCTAGATAGCATGTTTAAAAGCAGAGACATTACTTTGCCAACAAAAGTACGTCTAGTCAAGGCTATGGTTTTTCCAGTGGTCATGTATGGATGTGAGAGTTGGATGGTGAAGAAAGCTGAGCGCCGCAGAATTGATGCTTTTGAACTGTGGTGTTGGAGAAGACTCTTGAGAGTCCCTTGGACTGCAAGGAGATCCAATCAATCCATCCTAAAAGAGATCAATCCTGGGTGTTCATTGGAAGGTCTGATGTTGAAGCTGAAGCTCCAATACTTTGGCCACCTCATGTGAAGGGTTGACTCATTGGAAAAGACCCTAATGCTGGGTAGGATTGGGGGCGGGAGGAGAAGGGGACCACAGAGGATGAGATGGTTGGATGGCATCACCGACTCGATGAACATGGGTTTGGGTAGACTCCGGGAGTTGGTGATGGATAGAGAGGCCTGGCGTGCTGCAGTTGATGGGGTCACAGAGAGTCGGACACGACTGAGCGACTGAACTGAACTGAACTTAACTGAGCCATGGTCTATTGAAATTCAGTTCAACTCAGTGTTTGTAGAGATTAAAAGAGCTTTTGAGAGAAGGCACCATATGTTATTCTACGTTTAATGTATAATATAGCCTTCTCTGGTTGAGAAAAAAGTATCTAACACCAGGAAAGCTTTTGCCAGCACAGAATCCATAAAAAGAGAATGAAATAGCTTTCTTACGAAAATGTTTCAGTTTTGAGATACAACCTGATGGAAATGATAGGAATGGATTAAAGCCAGGGAACTTCAGTTCAACGTCTATGGGTAAAGCTACATAGGAGGGAACGTCCACCACTGAGAGCTATGTTCTAAATTAGCAGCGCTATTCAGAGCAAAATTCAGGACTTTGCCACAGATTCAGATCCTTGGAAGAAGCTAGGTATTGCTTCAGTGGGAATGTATGTAAGCTGAGGTGGGAGGCTAAGATCCCGTGGGGTTTTTTAATGTTACCGGCTTTAGTATTTCCATAATCATGCTTCAAATGGATGCAAGACTCCATTTGTAACATTTTTATTTCTCCAGAGATTATTAAGGAAAGTGATGAGTGCCTTTATGTAAGTCATTTTCCTTTTGATGATCATTTTCAAAGAAAGCTTTTGTTGGAATATGAACTTAATTGTTGAAGTTACTGTCACAATCATATTATTATCATGTAGTTAGAAATGTACATCTTGGATAAAGTTATTGAACAATTAAAGAGATGGGAATACCAGACCACCTGACCTGCCTCTTGAGAAATCTGTATGCAGGTCAGGAAGCAACAGTTAGAACTGGACATGGAACAACAGACTGGTTCCAAATAGGGAAAGGAGTACGTCAAGGCTGTATATTGTCACTCTGCTTATTTAACTTATATGCAGAGTACATCATGAGAAACACTGGACTGGATGAAGCACAAGCTGGAATCAAGATTGTCGGGAGAAATATCAATAACTCAGATATGCAGATGACACCACCCTTATGGCAGAAAGTGAAGAACTAAAGAAAGTGATGAAAGTGAAAGAGAAGAGTGAAAAAGTTGGCTTAAAACTCAACATTCAGAAAACTAAGATCATGGCACCTGGTGCCATCACTTCATGGCAAATAGATGGGGAAACAGTGGAAACAGTGACAGACTTTATTTTCTTGGGCTCCAAAATCACTGCTGATGGTGACTGCAACCATGAAATTAAAAGATGCTTACTCCTTGGAAGAAAAGTTATGACCAACCTAGACAGCATATTATAAAGCAGAGACATTACTTTGCCAACAAAGGTCCGTCTAGTCAAAGTAATGGTTTTTCCAGTAGTCATATGTGAGAGTTGGACTCTAAAGAAAGCTGAGTGCAGAAGAATTGATGCTTTTGAACTGTGGTGTTGGAGAAGACTCTTGAGAATACCTTGGACTGCAAGGGGATCCAACCAGTCCATCCTAAAGGAAATCCGTCCTGAATATTCATTGGAAGGACTGATGTTGAAGCTGAAACTCCAATACTTTGGCCACCTGATGTGAAGAACTGACTCATTGGAAAAGACCCTGATGCTGGGAAAGATTGAAGGCGGGAGGAGAAGGGGATGACAGAGGATGAGACGGTTGAATGGCACCACTGACTCAATGGACATGAGTTTGAGTAAACTCTGGGAGCTGGTGATGGAGAGGGAGGCCTGGTGTGCTGCAGTCCATGAGGTTGCAAAGAGTCAGACACAACTGAGTGACTGAACTGAACTGAAGCCCAGTCTCTGTTAATGATGAGTTGACCATTTAATTTCCATGTTTCTTCAGAACCTTCTGATTCTAAATTAAGATTCCTTAACGAGTTCCCTACATTCTAATTTCTCATGTAGCCAAAAAGCAGTATGAACTTAGAGGTTCCTGAGTTTCAAAGATATATCTCCTCTCCGTTTTGCTTGTTTTGGGCTTTTTGTTTGTTTCGGGCTTTTTGTTTATTTCTTTTACTAAACCAGTAATCGGTTTTTATGCTCTTAACATAAAGGAATTATATTAAGGATAAAATTTGAGAGAAACTTTTCCTGGTATTTGTAATTTAAACTAACCTATTTTGGATGTTTTCCTATTACATCCTTTGATTTGGCTCTTCTAAATCAGCCTGAAAAAAGAACACGTAACATATTTACTTGCACATTAAAAAATTCAAAGTTACAATTGGGGCTCTCCATGTTTGCAAAAGCAATTTGAAATACAGTTAAGAAACATTTTAATTAAGAAAATTATCATTCTTGCCAAAACTGCTGCCAAATATTCATTGTCAGACTCTAACGTAACTTCCAGGCTTAGAAATCAGTATCTACCAGTGATCAGGATTCATGGTAGCAGAAGGGAAGGAGAGACTCAAGGAAATATGAACACAACTCCAGGAAAATTTATTTTTTAGGAAAATATTGTTGCTTTTATTTTGAAAAAAAAACCAAACAAACAGGATGCTGTGGCTTGTTAGTTGAGGATGCAATAATTATAATCAAAGTATGTATTTCACATCCCTGGTGGCTCAGATGTAAAGAAACTACCCGGAGTGCAGGAGACCTGGGTTCAATCCCTGGGTTGGGAAGAGCCTCTGGAGAAGGGAATGGCAACCCACTCTAGTATTCTTGCCTGGGAAATCCCATGGACAGAGGAGCCTGGTAGACTACAGTCCATAAGGTCACAAAGAGTCAGACATGACTGACTCACTAACACTTTCAATATTTTGTACTGAAATTAATTATATTTCTTAACTGTGGTATAATTGCCTTACAATGTTGTGTTAATTTCTGCTGTACAATGAAGTGAATCAGCTACATGTATACAGATATCCCCTCCTTTCTGACCCTCCCTCCCCACTCCCATCCTACCCCTCTAGATCATCACAGAGCACCAAGCTGAGCTCCCTGAGCTATACAGAAGCTTCCCACTAGCTATCTGCTATACACATGGTAGCATATAGATGTCTATCCCAATTTCCCAATTCATCCCACCTCCTCTTCCCTGCCACCCCCACCACACACACACACTCATGTCCACACTTCTATTTTCTATGTGTGCATCTCTATTCTTGCCCTGGATAGGTTCCCCTGTACCATTTTCTAGATTCCACATGTATATGTTAATATATGATATTTGTTTTTCTCTTTCTGACTTACTTCACTCTGAATGACAGACTCTAGATCCATCCAAATCACTACAAATGACCTAATTTCATTCCTTTATGGCTGAGAAATATTTCATTATGCATTTAGGTACAGTTCCCTGGTGGCTCAGACGGTAAAGCGTCTGCCTACAATGCGAGAGACCCAGGTTCAATCCCTGGGTGGGGAAGATCCTCTGGAGAAGGAAATGGCAACCCACTCCAGTACTCTTGTCTGGAAAATCCCATGGTAGGCTACAGTCCATGGGGTCGCAAAGAGTCGGACACAACTGAGCGACTTCACTTCACTTCACTTCACAGTTCTGCTGGTGAAGAATCTGGCTGCAATGCAGGAGACCTAGGTTAAAGCCCTGGGTTGGGAAGATCCCCTGAAGGAAGGAACAGCTACTCATTCTAGTATTCTTGCCTGGAGAATCTCATAGACAGAGGAGCCCAGAGGGCTACAGTCCACAGGGTTGCAATGAGTCGGACACAACTGAGTGACTTTCACTTTCATATAGGTACCACATCTTCTTTACCCATTCCTTTGTTGATGGACTTTTAGGCTGCTTCCAAACTCTGGCTATTTTAAATAATGTTGCAATGAATAAAATTGGCTCTTCCCTGATAGCTCAGTTGGTAAAGAATCTGCCTGCAGTGCAGGAGACCTGGGTTCGATCCTTTGGTTGGGAAGATCCCCTGGAGAAGGGAAAGGTTGCCCACTCCAATATTCTGGCCTAGAGAATTCCCTGGACTGTATAGTCCAGGGGGTCACAGAGTCAGACACCAGTGAGTGACTTTCACTTTCACTATGAACAATAAACATTTTCTCACATGAAACACAGGAAGGAAAGTTCTGAAAATTTCAAAACTGAATTTTACTCCTCCGCAGTTGGGAAGGCATTTGGTGAAAGGGAAGGGGAAACAAATAGATCATCCAGGTTTTCTAAGCTTCCTCTTCAGTCTTTAAAGCACTAACTGTTATAGATCTGACTGAGGCTGTGTTAGATGTTCTCCTTATTATGTTCTCTAAACTGACAGCAAAATCCTTTGGCAGTTTATTCAACATTAGAGCCTAATGGTTTTAAGCCTGAGGGAAGTTGGTGATTGCTTTGCTGATATCAAAGGCAGAAACGGCATTTTTTAAATCCAGGTTTTATTCTTTTTGGTTTATTATGTATTTTTCCCAGAAGTATGCTTTTTAAGAATTATGGGAGTTGTCTTTTATAATTTTTCCAGGGATGTATTTGTGAACATAAATAGAAAGAGATGGGATGATAGGATATTGTTTGTATTTCAAGAGAATAAATGACAGTATATGGTGTCTGTTTTCTTCAGGATTCCATGCTCCACCTCATGAAAAAATGTTAACTATATTTTGTAATCTATCATCCTCATTCTCCTAGAGAATAACATTAGAGTTGGCTATATCCCAGTGACATTTCAAACTCATAAATTCACAAAGGATACTGTCTTCTTAGATATGAGTCAGACAGATGTTATAAATGAAATTAGACATAGAATGAAAGGGTGGGAGAGGCAGATTAGAAGAAAGGAGATAGGTATTGTATCTAGTCAGGATGAACTACATTATGCTTCAGGAGTTAAAAAATCACCTCCTAAATTTTAGCCCAACAGAAGTTTGTTTCTCATACTCAGTATCCATCTAATGTGGCCAGCAGAGTTCCACTCATCTTGGTCACTCAAAGACCTAGGACGACACAGGCTTCATCCTGACTTAACTCTACTACTGTTACTCAAAGAGGAGTCTGGCTGCTTGCCATTTGAAAATCAACTCCCCCCGATCCCCGACAATTCATGGACAAGAATTTTTAAACGGGAGTTTCAGAGGCGAAGTGAGGGGACTACATACAGTGAGCTCGGGCAGTCATCTTGAAACTGATCATTGATGGTCTGATCAGTGCATGATTGTTTTAAGTACAGTTAATATTTAGTTCCAGGGTTGATTTATTCCCATTTCTTTGAGGCCAGTTCTCAGAACTATGACAACTAATACTGTGGCTGGAGTCTGGTCATCATGTTATTAACTCTTTCCAGATGGTGGGGATTTTAGTATCTATCTACAAGACAGTTCACAAGATATGACTAAGAATATTATCTAGAGCTCTTGAGGAAGAACTAAATGTCCTTGACTTTGCTTATTGACTAAGCTATTTTTATTCTGTCCTGTGTGACTGCTTTCCTTTGTTTTTGCATTTTCTCACTTCCCTGATTAAACTAGAAATTCTGCTTTCAGTAGGGTATATCTATCCCTTTCTCCTTTGCTTTTCACGTCTCTTCTTTTCTCAGCTATTTGTAAGACCTCCTCAGACAACCATTTTGCCTTGTTGCATTTCTTTTACATTGGGATGATTTTGCTCACCACCTCCTGTACAATGTTATAAACCTCCCTTCATTCATAGTTCTTCAGGCACTCCATCTATCAGATCTAATCCCTTGAATCTATTCCTCACCTCCACTGTATAATCATAAGGGATTTGACTTAGATCATACCTAAATGGCCTAAAGGAAATCAGTCATGAATATTCATTGGAAGGACTGATGTTGAAGCTGAAGCTCCAATACTTTGGTCACCTGATGGGAGGAACTGACTCATTGGAAAAGACCCTGACACTGGGAAAGATTGAAGGCAGGAGGAGAAGGGGACGACAGAGGATGAGATGGTTCGATGGTATCACCAACTTGATGCACGTGAGTTTGAGCAAGATCCAGGAGTTGATGTTGCCTGGAGGGAAGCCTGGCATGCTGCAGTCCATGGGGTCACAAAGAGTTGGACACGACTGAGTGACTGAACTGAATCGTCTAGTGGTTTTCCCTACTTCCTTCAATTTAAGCCTGAATTTTGCGACAAGGAGTTCATGATCTGAGCCACCATCAACTCAAGGTCTTGTTTTTGCTGACTGTTTAGAGCTTCTCCATCTTCAGCTACAAAGAATATAATCGATCTGATTTTGGTATTGACCATCTGGTGATGTCCATGTGTAGAGTCATCTCTTGTGTTGTTGAAAGAGGGTGTTTGCTAGGAACAATGTGTTCTGTTGGCAAAACTCTGTTAGCCTTTGTCCTTCTTCATTTTGTAATCCAAGGCCAAACTTGCCTGTTACTCCAGGTATCTCTTGATTTCCTATAGTTTTTCTACAGACAAAAGACAAATTGAATTCATGGGAGGTTGGGGGGGTGGGGTTCTGTCCTAGGAAGGCCCCATAGGGTCCTCTTCTGTTTTACTATAGAGGATGTTTTACTGAGGATGTGGCAAACTTCAACCAGGCTCTGAAATATATATATTTTTAAAAAAGAGTAATTCCTAAAAATTGAAAAAAAAGAATAGTGGGCTTGGATTTCATTGACTAAAGCAAGTTGCTTGGCCAAGTTCAACTTCACAGACCATAGGGAAGCACAGTTCTATCTGGTGCTCTGAAAGAGAGAGCCAGAAATATGTGATCAACAGCACCGATGACTTTAACAATATATACATGATGTTCAAGAAATGATTTGTTGGAGACCTGATTAATCACATCTTAGAGAGATGATCAGTTTTACTCTCAAAGATTTACTTCAGCTTCTTCAATTAGTCTTTTTATTGGAAAAAAGAAACACTATTATGAACTGCAAAGTGCTTGTGTGCATGCTCAGTCACTTCAGTTGTGTCCAACTCTTTCCGACCCCGTGGACTGTAACCTGCCAGTCTCCTCTGTCCATGGGATTTTCCAGGCAAAATACTGGAGTGGATTGCTATTTTCTACTCCAGGGCATCTTTCTGACCCTGGGATCAAACATGCATCTCTTGCATCTTCTACGTTGGCAGGTAGATTCTTTACCACTAGTGCCACCTGGGAAGCCACAAAGTACTCTGTGGTATTTACCATTTCCATTTAGTCTGGCCATCAGGAGTTATTTTGGTTTCTAACTGAAGAGAATAAAGTGATTGGCAAGGAGATGGGTCTTGCTCTAACTAATATCTTCATAAATTTCTCTTAAGTAGACCTGAGACACATATTTCAGTAAGTGTAAGAATGCTCTTAGATGTTTCTCCCTGCACAGATAAAATCTTATGGACTATAAACTATTCTTCTTTATGTTAGGAAAGGTGACCTGTGATCAGGTCTTGGTCCTAAAAACTAAATTTCAACTAGCATAACAATTACACACTGCTAGTTGTCTCTGTTCATTAAATATCACATCATGTCCTTATTATGGGCCAATGAACATTGCCTATAGGACTTTATTTCTCTACAGTTAGATACCCAAGCTGAGCTGCAAAATATGATCAAAAGAGATCAAGGTGGTAACAGTACAAATATGTTAACATCTAACTAAAGTAACCATATTTTTCACTCCAATTATTATACTTGGTTATAAAAAAGATTCTTTTTGTGCCACTTCTATGCATAAGACATAGCCTACAAAAAAAGAACTTGGGTGCTAAGAACACAATAAGTCCTCAACAGAGATTTGGCAGTGAATGTAAGAAGAGCTGATTTTCTGAAATATTTTCTTTACTGAGATAATACAGTATTTGAACGTATATGATGATCTCTGAGAATACTGAGTATTCATTGGAAAGACTGATGCTGAAGTTCCAATACTTTGGCCACCTGATGCAAGAAACTGACTCTCATTGGAAAAGACCCTGATGATGCTGGGAAAGATTGAAGGCAGGAGGAGAAGGGGAAAATAGAGAATGAGATGGTTGGATGGCATCACCGACCCAATGGACATGAGTTTGAGCAAGCTCCCAGAGTTGGCGATGGACAGGAAAGCCTGGCATGCTGCAATCCATGGGGTCGCAAAGAGTTGGACATGACTGAGTGACTGAAATGAATGAATGAGAGTACACAACCAACGCATTTTATGACATTAATCTGCAAGCTTTCCTCACAAAGTGAAATGTAATGAGCACCTTTTCTTGCTAGTAGATCATTATTCAAAAATATCTAAAGCCAATTTTTCCATGCCCTCCCTCAGTACTGCCATAGCATTGAGATTGAAGAACATCCCCAATTAACCACGGTTACTTTAATGTAGAAAGTACTCTTTAAAAACTTACAGCAACTGAAAAGGAATAAAACATGAAATAAGTTTTTTAATTTTTTTAATCAGAGTTTTTTAAAAAATCCAGTCATGAATGAATAGAACGTCATTTAGTGATGTGGGATGGAAGGGTAATTCAATGTTTTTATAGTAGATTTTTAAAAAAATCACAAAGCACCATATATTGAACTAGAAACTGAACAGGAAACACATTTTCTTTTGATTTGAGGTCAAAGGCGCCCTGAGGCTGAGATTTTAAACTCCCCAATAGATTTCTGGTTTTACAGTGGTTGGCAAAGTTATTTGCATACACCCACTGAATTAATAGTGGGATATTTTACTTGAAAAATAGAAAAAAAATAAACATATTAGAAAGTACAAATCACTCATAGCCTTTTAAAATTTATGTAGACTCTGAAGTAAAAGTCCCTTTGTCTTCTTTAATCCTAGTATTTTTTTCTCTGTGTGTATGCAAACACAGGTATGAAGTGTATATCTTTTAAAAAGAGAAAGGACATGCTATACACATTTTAGAGTTTCTTTTTAAATGTAATATGTCATGTACACTTTTTTTCGGTCCATACATCTAAAGTTACCTTATAACTTAGACTTAGCGTATCACTGTATGTGATGATCCCTAACTTACCTAGTTGTTCTCTTATTGATGGACATTTTTGTGGTTTCTAATTTTATGTGATGGCATATCTAGCTGAAGTATTTTTTTAAATATTTTGGGACTATTTTTAAATGTTTGAATTATAAGAATCAAAATAACCATAAGAAAATGTATTAATTGAAAGAATGATGGAATCATAAGAAGTCAGAGAGGGACAGGAAATGGGTACCAAGAAGAAGTCTTTGTTGGTTAACAAGCAACTGGAGAAGTCAGTGCATATTGCTTCTCTGTGGAGTAATTTTCAGAATATTTTAGATGTGATATTATAGAAGCATATAGGGCGATACACCCTAGCATCATATACCTTTGACCCTTTAAGGACCTAAATATGTGTCCTCAAACAAGTTTCAATGGGCACTTTCAAGTATCACATGGTTTGGGAATGGATATAACAAAGAGAGATGCTTGTTAGGTAGATGATACTAACAGCGGACAGTCAGGGCTACTAGTTCTCAATGTGAGATTTCTGTTTGATTTTAAAGCCAATGAAGAAAAATGTCATGTCCAAATGTTCCTTGGGAAAATGTAAACTTTAAATGTTAATGTCCAAAATGAAAGCCCATATGATATGCACTTTACTATTGATTGACCAAGGTTTATCTTGGAAAGACTCCGTCCATATACATGGCATGATTATTTTCCATATTTTCCATGAGGGTTTTCTTCCCCAGTAATTTGCAAAACAGAACAAGAGGCACAAAACTCAAAATGAAACTTGACTGCAGAATGGAGGGAACTCTTTATAATTTTAGATGAATTTCATGATCAAATCTGAAAAAGATTGGTTATTTTAAAAAATTATGTGTGGATTTAGGCTTTGCCAAAGTTCACATTTCCTTCTAATTGGGTTCTGTAACATTTTAAATCTACCTCAAGCTCACCTAAGCTTATTCCTAGTGACAGTGATGTGTATGATATCTCTAACTTTTTAACTGATTATTTAGTTTTACACATTTCTCCTACAGTTCATTTTATTGTTTAGATTAGATTTGGGGTAACTGATTTTTCCCAAAATACTTAGCAACTTTACGTTAGGAAATTGAGAGACTAGTTTATTTTTAGTTTGCTTTAAAGGTCATAGTTGAATTCTTTGTATATTATCATCATGTGGAAATCATAAGGTATGAGAGAATTGATTAGCGTCTTTGCCATCAGCTTCATAGACAAGGAATTCTACAAAAGGTGAACTTGAGAATATTTCATTTTAGTTCATGGAAATGTACGCATTATATTAATCTTTTAATTTTTATACTTTTGGTTTTAATTTCGTGGTTAGAAAATGCCATTAAGCACATCCATAGCCTCTTTATAGGCTTTCAATAGTTCTACATTCTAGTTATATTTTTGTTTCTTCTGGAGAGAATCCAAGTCCACAGGGCCCAATCTGATATAAATTCTCCTAATTAAGGAGCGTAAACAAACTAATGCAAATGTCACAATAAATAATGTTGGCCAATATTGACAACCTTTCAATTTAATAGTGCAAACATGTTATTAAAAATTAAAAGTTCTAAGTTACCATAAGTCATGTGATTGTATAATTATGCATTACAGACTTAAATTTGAAATTCTAACCATGTTTCAAAGACCTGACTTCCCTCGAGAATATTACATTGCCATCTTGTGCAAACTGTCTACCTTTAGATTGATCTTATGTGCTCCTGTTTGTCACTTTATTTTTTAACCTAGTCGATCTCATGTGCCTTCTTGCCTGTGTGGCCTTTGTGAGTCTCTGATTCACATCTTAAATAATCCTTTCTGATTTCTTATCATCCAAGGGAAAATGTCTACTAACTGGCTCAATGCTGTAGTATTTCCAGTCAGACCCACCTGTCTGCAAGACTTTCTGACCAGGAAGTAGTCATGGTGGTCTGAGTCCTGAGGCAGAAGCAGTGGTGTTAGATTTGGGCTCCAGTGGCTTCACTAGAATGACTGATGCTGAAACCAAGGCTCCAATACTTTGGCCACCTGATACAAAGAGCCAACTCATTGGAAAATACCCTGATGGTGGGAAAGATTGAAGGCAAGAGGAGAAGGGGATGGCACAGGATGAGATAGTTGGATAGCATCACCAACTCAATGGACGTGAATCTGAGCAAGCTCTGGGAGATACTGAAAGAGAAGGCTGGCATGCTGCATTCCACAGGGGGTTGCAAAGAGTTGGACAACTTAGCAACCAAACAACAACAACCAGTGGCCAGTGCTCATAGTATTGGTGGGGCATTCCACAGCACTTAATGCTCAGCAGTGACAATAGCAGTGGTTAGTTCTACAACATCATTTTTCAACCTTGTTCCTGAAGTAGGAGGTCTAATCAGCTCTCCAGCTCTCCTGATGAAGCTGTGAGCTACTTAGTAGCCATTAGCAAATTTCTTTTTTGTTTAAATCAGCTAGAAACTTGACTAACTGCTCTCAACTTTTATAAAACATGTGCAGTTACCTTTCTCTACTGCTTTCTCTATTCTGTAAAGAGCCAGATGGTAAATATTTTTGGCTTTGCAGGCTGTATGACCTCTGTAATAACTACTCAACTCCGCCATTGCAGTGAGAAAGCAGTTTACGATAATAAACAAATGAGCATGATTGTGTTCGGATAAAACTTCATTTAGAAGAACAGGCAATGGACTGGGTTTGGCCTGCAGGTTGTGGTTTGTCTATGATGGCTCACTACTTAATGATGGACTGGACTCTGTGAATCTGTTGGTTGAAACCATGCCATCCAATGCAGCCATCCTTGTCTTCTCCCTATTCAGCATTGCTAATTTTAACAACTTTATAACTTCTAACATCTTTCCAAGACTGAGTCTCACTTTAGAAACACAATTTTTAAAAATATCTATTTAAATGTAATTCATCTTTGTATAATAGGAATGCCATATATTCTTATACAAAAAGGCTGTTTTGAATTTATTCAATAATGCAGTAATAATTAGGTGACAATTTTAATTTTATGTGGATAATATCTCTATAGGGATATTGGAAGCATTCAATTTAAATGAGCATTATGAAAACCACTGAGGGCATTGTATATAAATTTGAGATGCAGAAATTGTTATACAATTTTAACAGAATCAATTCTGAAATGTGTGTTATGCTTAATCAAATCCTATGATTGTGGCAGCTTATAATCTGAAGTATTTATTGATGTGTCTGTGCTAACATACTGTACTGTTAAACTGCAAAGTTATAATAATTTGCCAATACCTATGTAGTGATTATTTATCATGTCAGACACTTTACTGGTGTTTTCTTATATTTGGTAACTTAAATCACTTAGCAAGAGTGGGAACTGAGTCTTTCAGAAAACACTCCTATAAGATTTGTATTGCTTCAGATGATACTCTTTGTTTGAATAATGCAGACTCTGTTCTACTTTGGAAAGAAGGCAAATTACGAAAACACTGAAGGGAATTCTCTTCTGATGTTCTTTCATATATGTCAGTATTCTTGTCCACTAATCCTAAGTAATAACTTTTAAATGAGTAACAACCAAATCAACAAGAGAAGTTATTTACTATTTTGGTTTATTGCGAGTCACAAACCACCTTTTGTATCTGTCCCTAGTCTCATGTCTTCTTCCATCAAGAAACCATGGCAGGCTATCTTGCTAGCTTGCAACTAGAGTAAAAAAAAAAAAAAAAAAATCACAAATTCTGCATCCCTATATTGAGATATAGATATATGGTGTCTTATATAAAGCAGAAGGTGTCTAAATAGGTAATCTTCAATCTTTTCAATTTCTGGAAGGGAAAACCTTCCGGAAATATTTTTTTGTGTGTATGATGTGGTTTAGACTTATTTGGCAGTGAAAAAGAAGAACTGACTTTGTCTTGAATCCTGGGAGAAAACACACGATCTGGTCATATTGGGTTTGCAATGAAAGAAGACACAACTAGAGTCCAGACAACCAAATTCGCGCTTGAGAAAACCTGACTTCCTTTGAGTCAAACTAACAGTGAAGCAACCGCTTCATGTATCTATTCAAAATTTGAATTATTCTCTTTCAATCTGCTTCTAAAATTCTCTTCTAGTGAATATTCTTAAATACTAAACTGTAAAAACTATCCTTTTAGCTTTGTATTCAGAATCAATTAATCTTGAGAGGGTCAGGTCACTCAGTGGAGAAGGACTAAGCAAATGAAAATAGATGCAGAGATGAGGGAGCAGAAATGTTTGGGGAAAGTTAGTCAAGCTCAGAGACTAGACCAAAAGATCTAAGGAGTATCTCGAAATGCCTTATCAAGATCTGCCTATATCCAGAGCTCAGCCAAGACTCTTCTTAAGACCCAGGGGAAATCCACCCCCATTTAGACTGAGTTTTGGGTACTGTCCTTTTAGAAACCCCATGAAAGTTCCCTGATGAAGACATAAATGTCTTACTTGTGAAATCTCTTCTTATCAAAATTTATCCATCTATTTTTCTGCTGGGTTTGTCTTGTACTTTTACATTTTGTTAATATACTATTTACTGATTTTTGGTCTAAATTTTGTTAAAATTCAATTACTTTTGTTTTATTTTTTTTCAGTTTCTCCATATCCCTTCCATGCTCGTCTATAATATCTGTTCATTGGCAGTCATCTAAGATTAGACCTCCACTGAGGTAATTCTGGCAAGCATTTTTCAAAGACAGCTCTACATAAAAAGCAGTAGACAAAATTATTGTTGGCTCTTTGCCTGAGAAAAATATACAGAGTTGTCCACAAATACCAACTCAGATCTTGTAATATTTCTGTCAAATGAGGTGTGAAGTAGTCACAGATATATATCAACTAACATACAGAGACTTTGGGTATTTTATTTTACCAGAAACATTAGAATACTTATGGTCTAAATTGCGAAACACTGAAATGTTTGAATCTATGTATTAACGATGTCCTTTTTGCAAACTGCAGGAGAAGTTTCAAGGTTAAAAATGGATCTGTGTTAATAATCAAGTATTAATGGCATAGTAACATTTTTACAATTGAATATCATGTTTATAATGTTAAGTGTTTTAGAAGATGGGAACTAAAAATCATCTCAACCCAATCACCCTATTCAAGAAAAATAGGCTATTTTTGAATATACGTACCAAAACATCTATAAAATCCACATAAGGCAACATTTTTCTTTTTTATGTTTTTCCCCAGCTTTATTGCAGTATAATATACAACATTATGATTTGATATATCTGTGCATATATCAGGGCTTCCCTAGTAGGTCAGCTGATAAAGAATCCACCTGCAATGCAGGAGACCCTGGTTTGATTCCTGGGTTGGGAAGATCCCCTGGAGAAGGGAGAGGCTACACACTGACATGTAACAACAGACTGGTTCCAAATTGGGAAAAGAGTATGTCAAGGCTGTATATTGTCATCTTGCTTATTTAACTTATATGCAGAGTACATCATGCAAAATGCCAGGCTGGATGAAGCACAAGCTGGAATCAAGATTGCCGAGAGAAATATCAATAACTTCAGATATGCAGCTGATACCACCCTTATGGCAGAAAGTGGAAAGGAACTAAAGAGCCTCTTGATGAAAATGAAAGAGGAGAGTGAAAAAGCTGGCTTAAAACTCAACTTTCAAAAACTAAGACCATGGCATCCGGTCCCATCTCTCCATGGCAAATAGATGGGAAACAATGGAAACAGTGACAGAATTTAACTTTTTGGGCTCCAAAATCACTGCAGATGGTGACTGCACCCAGGAAATTAAAAGATACTGGCTCCTTGAAAGAAAAGCTATGAGCAACTTAGAGAGCATATTAAAAAGCAGAGCCATTACTTTGCCAACAAAGGTCCATCTAGCCAAAGCTATGGTTTTTCCAGTAGTCATGTATGGATGTAAGAGTTGGACCATAAAGAAAGCTGAGCATTGAAAAATTGATGGTTTTGAACTGTGGTGTTAGAGAAGACTCTTGAAAGTCCCTTGGACTGCTAGGAGATCCAACCAATCCATCCTAAAGGAAATCAGTCCTGAATATTCATTGGAAGGACTGATGCTGAAGCTGAACCTTCAATACTTTGGCTACGTGATGTGAAGAACTGACTCATTTGAAAAGATCTTGATGCTGGGAAAGATTGAAGGCAGGAGGAGAAGGGGACGAGAGAGGATGAGATGGTTGGATGGCATCACTGACTCAATGGATATGAGTTTGAGTAAGCTCCTTGAGTTGGTGGTGGACAGGGAAGCCTGGCATGCTGCAGTCCATGGGGTCGCAAAAAGTTGGACACGACTGAGAGGCTGAATTGAACTGAACTGAACTGAACTGAACCCACTCCAGTATTCATGGGCTTCCCTGGTGACTCAGATGGTATAGAGTCCACCTGCAATGTGGGAGACCTGGGTACAATCCCTGGGTTGGAAAGATCGCCTGGAGGAGGGCATGGCAACCCACTCCAGTATTGTTGCCTAGAGAATCCCCGTGGACAGAGAAGCCTGGCAGGTTATAGTCTATGGGGTCGCAAAGAGTCAGATACAGCTGAGCAACTAAGCACAGTGCATATATCAAATGGGAAATGATAACCACTATCTATCTATCTCTTCACATATGTACCTTGTCTGTGTGTGTGTGTGTGTGTGGTGAGAATACTTCAGATCTACTCTCTTAGCAAATTTCAAATATACTATATGGTATTATTGTGGCTCAGATGGTAAAGAATCTGCCTGCAATGCAGGTGACCTGGGTTCAATCCTTGGGTCAGGAAGATCTCCTGGAGAAGAGAATGGCAAACCACTCCAGTATTCTTGCCTGAAAAATCCCATGGACAGATTAGCCTGGTGGATCACAGTCCATGGGGTCACAAAGAGTTGGACATGACTGACACTGAGCACAACACAGTATTATTAACTATAGTCACCACGTTGCACAGGACAACCTCAGAACTTATTCATCTTATAACTAAAAGTTTGTACCTTCTGACCAGCATCTCCCCATTTTCCCTACTCCCAAGCCCCTGGTAAATACCATTCTATTCTGTTTCTATGAGTTTGACTATAAGCAAAATGTCTGTTTTAGATTCCACAAATAAGATAGATCATACAGTATTTATCTTTTTCTTACTTATTTCACTGAGCATGTCCTCTAGCTTCATCCATATTGTCACAAAGGCCAGGATAATATTAAAGACACATCATATCTTCTTTATTCATTCATCTGTTGATGGTGACTCAGCTTTTTTCCATCTATTAGCTATTGTAAAGTACACTATTTTTAATTGAAAAATTTTAAATAACTTCAGAAGTATGTCCTTGAATTTTTTTAAGATTGCTGTTGTACTCATTTTTTATTCCCTAACGTCTCTGTATTTGTCTGTAGAAGATTTATTATTATAATCTTCATCATTATCATTACCATTGTTGATTGGTATTTGTGTTTGAATGCTTTTCTTTCTTTCTTTTTTTTTGGTTGTGAGGCATACAAAATCTTATTCCCTTCCTAGGGACTGAACCCTTGCCCCTGTAGTGGAAGCACAGAGTTTTAACCACAGGGCTTCCAGAGAAGGCCCTGTTTGTTTGCTTTTTTTTTTTCCCCTTTGACTGGAGAGTCTTCCAAAGTAAAATTTTAGTTTATCCTGGCCCTGGATCATTGATATAATTTATTTTAATTATTATAGAAACATAACACCTTGACACATAACAGCTTAAGATTGTTTATTTTTATCAGCTGATGACTCTGTGATTTTTAATTTTACTCTGGGGTGCCAACGCTGAATGCCCTGGATTTTTCTCTTGTGTTCATTTAAGAAAGAACTGAGTTTGAGAATTCTTAGAGGACTCCTAGTGACTGGGACAGCTCTGTAAATGAGTCATTCTGGGTTGCTGAAAGTTGTGTTTTGTTTTGTTTTGTTTTTAGCAGTTTCTAACTAAAGTTCAGTTAGTAGGATGCAGCTCACCATATCTACACAGTCGCTGTGATTCTCTCAGTTCCTGCAGAGGTCCTAAGACCAAGTCAATGGAATGGGGACTTTCCAGCCCCTCAGAGTTGGTCCTGAGGGCTCATAGTGATCGCTGGATGGTTGAAAACTCAGTCTCAGTGGTTGGCTTCAAACGCCCCATAGGCAGTTTGTATCTCAACTGTCTCCCTCTTCCTTCCAGACTTCTACTTTGAGACCATTTTAAAATCCATTTCAAATGTCCTTTTCCTGGAAAATAAAAAAAAATATTTATTAGCATTGTCAAGGTTTTGCTTGATTTATACTTTAAGTTCACCAAAGTTTCAGAATATTATTTTACCTAGTTTTCTACTGACACCAGATTAGACAGGAGAGATCTATTTGAAATATTTAAATAGGTGTGATGAACATAAATTTCTTGTGTAACTTCTGATCCTACTTGATGTGCTTCCTAATATCTGTCATATTTTTCTTGTTTGTATCTGTTGAATGAAGGAAATGTTGATTGCTTGCCTGAATTATATAATGTACAAGTTATTCAGATGTGATAAGAGGCAAAACTTTATTTTTTAAAATGCATTTATGTTATATGTTGGCAGTTGAAATTTTAGAGTATTATTTAGGGTTTCATCATTTCTGACAAGTCACTGAATCCACTGTGAGAATGACAATGCCTGCCTCAACACTAAGGAAAATGATATAAATTTTTAAATATCCTATTTTGATTTAGGTGCTGCTTTTTCCCAAAGGCAACAAAGACTGAGATACTGCGAAATCACGTCTAACATGTCATACCTTTTTTCAATTCAAATTCCCCCAAACAATAATTTTAATTATTATTCTTTGCTGTTTTGTATTTAATAATCAATAACTGAGTTTATTTGGTCAAAAGAAAACTGAGCACAAAAGAGCAATTCCAAATATGTGAATAGTATGATCAACTCCATAAATGTTGACAGAACGATGAATAACTTTAGATTCTTTTTTTATTTTTAAAATTAAAAAAATTATTTAAATTTTTTTATTTATTTATTTTTGGCTGTGTTGGGTCTTCATTGCTGCGTGGACTTTTTCTCTAGTTGTGGCAAACTGAGGCTACTCTCTAGTTGAGGTGCATGGGCTTCACATTGCAGTGGCTTCTCTTATTGATGAGCATCGACTCTAGGGCATGAGGACTTCAGTAGTTGAAGGACATGCTCTCAGTAATTGTGGCTCCTGGGCTCTAGAGCATGGGCTCAGTAGTTGTGACTCCTGAGTTGTGTTGCCCCACGGCAGATGGGATCTTCCCAGAGCAGGGACTGAACCCATGTCACCTGCACTGGCAAGTGGATTCTTTACCACTGAGCCACCAGGTATGTCTAACTTCAGATTGTTTTAAGTGCCACAGATTGACAGCTATTTTAGGGTCAACATCCAACAAAAGTGCTATTCCTATACTTCTGTTATGTTCTGAAAGGAGAGATGAATGGAGTACAAATATCCAAATACAGGATTGACAGGGTGTCTGATACTAAGCCCAGGGATTGCTAGAGTTAGAGTTCAGGCTACTGGCATTTGAGTAAAGATGTATCAAAATTTCGCAAAGAGACTTGAAGTCTTTGTGGATATGAAACAAATGACCTAAACATTGCACATGGACTAATTTAAGCGAAGGTTTGTTTACTTTGTATTTAGAGACAGAAATCTGAGAAGAAAGAAAGTTTTCGGTCAAATGGAAGGAACATTGGGATTTTCAGAACTCCAGGATATTGACAAATATACAGAGCTTCTCAGAGGGGTCCTGTTGGGCTCAGGAAGTAGAAGTTAGCATTGACATGATGGTGATAACAGCCATACAAATGCACAAAGCAATCTGCTTAAATTTTTGCACATGAGATGGTTGGAGAGGAAAAAATGCAATCCAACATTGAAATCTAAACTTTAGCCCATGGAATATGTTGTTGTTGCTGCATTGCTTCAGTCATGTCCGACTCTGTGCGACCCCATAGATGGCAGCCTACCAGGCTCCTCCATCCCTGGGATTCTCCAGGCAAGAATACTGGAGTGGGTTGCCATTTCCTTCTCCATATGTTGTTGAATTACATGTAAAGGTGCTTGAAGAATGATAAGCTTTTCTACAATGAATTAAGTTTTTGCAATTAATTTCAATTTTGAGAGAAACCACCTAGCATAATGCTAGAGAACAAAATTTATTAAGCTAATTGTAATGAAGATAAACACAATTTACAGTATCATGTATACGCGTGTGCTGAAGGAAACTGGGATATATGATGAAAGATAGATGGTGGAACTCATATGCATTTGATCTGAAACAACAAAGTCTTGAGACATCCCTAAAATGACAGCTCTGAGTTTTCCACCTCCCTATAATAACAAGATTACCCCCTTAGCTATAAAACAAGGTGAGCTGTGTCTTGAGTGTCTACACTTGTGCCTTTTCAGTATCTTCTGAAGAACACAAATGCCGACTCTGTTGCCGGGACTTGGACTGGAAGGAAAATAATTTATTCTTTCCAATGGAATCTTTGGCTTTCTTTCTGCTCTTCCCAGGTGGTGCCAGTGGTAAAAAAAAAACTCGCCTGCCAATGCAAGAGATGTGGTTTGATCCCTGAGTTGGGAAGATTCCCTGGGGAAGGAAATGGCAACCCACTCCAGGGTTCTTGCCTGGAAAATCCCATGGACAGAAGGGCCTGGTGGGCTGAAACCCATGGGGTCACAAAGAGTCGAACATGACTGAGCATGCATGCATACATGCATTCTTTATCCATCCTTATCCTGTTCTTCCAACCAACTCATTTAAAGCTAAGAAAATTTTTCTTAATTTTTTAAATACATGTTATGTGATGGAGGATAGAGTTTTTAGATTATATAAAAAGACCCAAGATTCTGTCTTGAGCCTCAATTTTAATGGGGAACAAAATACCTCCATTGCTTCTGATTGTTCTGAGTTTTCTTAGAAACATAAGCAAGAGGCTGTTCACATGAACCGCACTGAAGGAATAATGTTTTTACAACGTCACGGGGATTATGGAAACAATACATATGATTCTCTAAGTTAGTTTGGATTCACTAGAACAAATTATTGCAATGAAGTGCTTTTATTTGTGGTACAAATTATGTTTTAAAATGACAAGTCCTTAACTGCTGTCAGATGCTACACTTCAATCCGAAAGTGAACACCTGTAAAGAGCTGAAATCTGAGAGAACATAATCAATTTCAGAGTGTTTGTGTTATATCTATTATTCTTATCTTTGCGTGTTTCCCTGTAATCTTTCAGCGTCTAGACATATTTATTTCAGTAAATTTGAGTATAAATTGACTTCTATTTGTGAAACATAAAATGATGTGAACTGGATGAAAAACATGTTATCAGTTAAAATTTCATTCATGAAATTCTATACATGCTCATGATATAAATAACTGCTTTTTATAATTTTCTCAAATTAACCTAAATTAAAATGAATCCCAATGAAACTGAAGCTATAAAATATTTTATCATGTATTTTAAGTCGATAGTGGATTCATTAAAATATGAATAGAACAGCACACCTGGTTCTGACTAAATATTGTCAGGCACCATCTGCTACACATATATTTACAAAGATTGGGCATCAATTTTGTGTACAGTATAATTTCAGAGGAAGTTCTTTGATGCTTTCAGTGTTGATTCTTGTCATCTCAGTTATCCTTTCCTGTCTTTGTTTATTTCCGGTTAACAGAGTTCTCCCTCCTCTTTTTCTTTCAGTTTACTTGCTGTACTTTCCATAACATCCAGGATGCATTCAGAAATTCAAAGTCAGCCTTTTCAGATATCCTATGTCATTTGTTTTGCAATTGATTTCAGTAAAAACATGTTTACTTTGAAGAAGTAAATATTAGGTAAGAATGAGTGATTATTTGGCACAAATCAATGGAGATACAAAGACTCAGTTTCCAGGCTGAAAGTGCCAGTTTCATGAGAACAGGTGATGTTTGCCTTTGAGCTAATATCACATTTTAAGTTTCATGAGGTAGGTCTTTGATGAGGGCATTTACAGCAGATGGTGAAGATGATTTCTGAAGATGAAGAGATCTTGAAGGTCCCGATGAATCAACTATTATATATCACATACATATATCACTATGGAGTGATAGGCAGTGAGCCTCTGTTTTGGCAATGGGCCCTCATGATAACCAGTCAAATGAATAACATTGAGAGTCACCTACTCTTCCTACAAATGAGGTCACATTTGACTGAAACCCAATTCTTTGACCACTGAGCTGAATTAGCTAGAACACAGTAAGTGACAAAGCAAGGGAAAGATGTAACACCATATTAGCAGAGGTTGCTTCATTTGTGTGTTACATAATCTTGTGAAATTGTTCTTCCTGGTCATGAGTAGAGTATTTCTGAACTATTTTATTACTTCTTTATATACTTTTTAAATGATCTATGTTGCAGTGGCTATGATTAGAATTGATTGTTTTTTACTCATGGCTAGTATTACAATACAGTTCTGGAAAGCTACCTGGAGAAAGAGCATTGCTGAGACCTGATTGGTTAAATTCAAACGCCTTCCTCCAGATGATATTTAGTGATGCATAGGCACAAGAATATACATTGTGGTCACTGCTATTATAATAAAGTATTTTGTGTGTGAATTGCTATATTTTATAGTATCTAGGACTTCCCTAGCGACTCAGGTGGTAAAGAATCTGTCTGCAATGCAAGAGATCTGGGTTCAATCCCTGGATCAGGAAGATCCCCTGAAGAAGAGAATGGCTACCCACTCCAGTATTCTTGCCTGGAGAATTCCATGGACAGAGGAGCCTGGCAGGCTACAAATGTGTTTTTGTTTTAGGTGATGAATTGAGATTTGAAGTTCAAAAGATTCTGCAGATATCTTCCAAAATTGCATTTCCCATGAAGCCCCAATGATGTTGAAGAAGAAATGTATTAATGGGCAGTAATTAGCTGTATCTCATTTTCCCATGGAGTTAGAGAAGATTTTTACAGTCATTAATGAGTCTCCTTCATGAATGAGAAGCAGTTCATGCCCCCAAAGTGGTACATGGATTATTGCTCTTTTGAACCAGGTGATGTTGGGATATTTGATTCCATTCAAGAGCAGTGGAACAGTGGCTCTGCAAGTGGCACCCCTTAACCAGCAGCAATAGCATCAGCTAGTAACATGTGAGAAGTACAGGTTCCCTTTGCTGTGCAAAAGCTTTTGGGTTTAATTAGGTTCCATTTGTTTATTTTTATTTTCGTCACCCTAGGAGATGAGTCAAAAAACATATTGGTGCAATTTGTGTCAAAGCATGTCTGCCTATGTTTTCCTCTAAGAGTTTTGTACTATCCAGTCTTACATTCAGGCCTTAATCCATTTTGAGTTTATTTTGTGCATGGTGTTAAAGAATGTTCTAATTTCTTTTTTTTTTTTTTTACATGTAGCTGTCCAGTTTCCCAGCACCATTTGTTGAAAAGACTATATTTTCTTCAGCTTATAGTCTTGCCTCTTTGTTGTAGAGTGATTGACCATAGGTGTGTGGGTTTGTTTCTGGGCTTTCTATTCTGTTCCATTGATCTATATTTCTGTTTTTGTGCCAGTACCATACTATAGAGAATGAACTTAAGGTTACCAGAGGGGCAGGGTAGTGAGGAGGGATAAGTTGGGAGTTTGGGATTGACTTGTATACTATCTTAAAACAACCAACAAGGACCTACTGTATAGCATAGGAAAGATTGCTCAATACTCTGTAGTAATCTAAATGGGAAAAGAATTTGAAAAAGTATAGATACATGTATACTTATAACTTTGCTCTACACCTGAAACTAACACATTGTTAATGAACTATACTCCAACATAAAATAAAAATTGTTTTAATTTAAAAACTGAAAAAAAACCCAACAAATACAGATTCTTTGGGCCCCTTCCCAGACCCTAAATCAAAGCCTCTAGGGCTAAGAACCTGCCTTCTGTGGCAGGAATCACAAGGCCTCCATGTGATTCTAATACACATCAAAGTTTGAGAACAACTGCCCTGGGCACCTCTTTACATCAAGAATGGATAAAGGGCTGTTAATTGGCAGCCAGTGTATGTGTTAGGTATGGGGGTGATCAGATAGCATTGACCTAATGCAGGTTTAGACCTCGGCTTGAAAGACATCTTATCTTTGATGGCTCACACCTGACATTCCTTCATTCTCTATGGTTGTCTCATAAATTGAGAATTTACTGTAGCTTAGGTTTTACCATGACCCCGAAGACCAAGCCTTGATTTGACCCCTAGTTCCATTTTGTCTGCCTCTGGTATTTGCTTGCAGACATTCTTGCCTTGTACAAACTCTGCTGAAACCCCAGTAAGCTAAACTTTAGACTCAATCCTTTTGTAATTTCTCCCTGGTCTATTACCACAAATGCACCATTATCTCCAGATAATGGTAACTAAGCAAAACCTAGCTGGAGGCTCTCGTAAGGCAGGAACCTTATCAATTTTATTCATCCTTCTATGCAGTGATACCCTCATGAATGTTTAATAATGGATTGGAAAATGAAGCCCTGATTTGTAGGATTGCTGACGGCTATGCTATCAATACTCCCACCACAGTCAATTTCACAATACCAATGTGATGACACCCAACAGAGTTGGGAGGAGGAGAACACAAAGGGATCTCCCAAGACTGTAGGACCTGGTCCCAGGGTACTGCAGCCCCTACCTCCTGTTCCCTTCCAGACACCTGCTAAACAGTAGGTGCTCAATATTGTTGTTCATTGTTTAGTTGCTAAATCACATCTGACTCTTTTACGACCCTATGGACTGTAGCCCATCAGGCTTCTCAGTCCATGGGATTTTCCAGACAAAAATATTGGAGTGTGTTGAAATTTTCTTCTCCAGGGAATATTCCGGACTCACGGACGGAATCCATGTTTTCTGCACTGGCAGGTGGATTCTTTACCACTGAGTCATCAAGGAAGCCCAGGTGTGCAACAAACAAGTATTTAACAAATGAACGAAAATCGAGAGATCAGTGTGAATCCCTCACACCACTGGACAAAAAAGTCAATATGCATGTGCCATTGATGAAGAAGCATGGCATCTATATAAGTGGGTAGCACATTTGGGATTTTCCCTCATTCTTATCCAGCCTTGAAGAATAAATAGTTGACATCAAATTGCATAAACATTTGTTGCATAATAAAAAACAGATATGTTCCTGTAAATAGGTATAACAGCAATTCTAACTCATCCCCAAATAATTCCACACGTTAGAATTAATAGGAGTATATAATTTCAAAGCAGAAATGCTCTATATTTTAAAATGTTTAAGTGAACTTGTCATTGAAGTGGGCTAACCAAACTAGTGAAGTTAACATTTGTAGACGCGACTCTTTTTTTTCCTTTTTAGCCTTATTAAGGATATGTGAGGTGATATGAAACACTATTTAATAAAGCCTTAGGTTACTTTACTGAACATTAGCAAATACTATGTGCAAAGAAGTCCTATTTAACATTTCAGTAATATCTCAGGATAAGGATTTTCCCCTGCACTATTTATTAAAGCAAATAGAATTTGCTGAATGCTTTCAGAATAAATGTCTATTACCTAGTACAATTTTATAACCCTATTTGGAAAGAAAAGCTATGCACCCCGCCCTTTTCTTTCTGCAGGGGCAAAGCTGATTTCTGTGACTTCAAAACATGTATTTTGACTACAAAGCTTTTGTTAACGTCTCCGCAATTAGATAATAGAAACCAACGCGGTTCCTCCTTTCCCGGGTCCGTTCTTCACTTTTTAAATGCTCCCTGTGGGTGTTCATGTTCACTGGTATTCTCTTTCAACAATTCCTGTAAGTTAGCCTTTCTTTGTGGGTAAGTAAGAGTTTGCAAAACTTTACACCCTTATTCTTCAATTAAATACCGACACGGAGCGACAGTGTGGGGCATGCAAATCAGCAGGACCTCCCTGTGGGAATCGGGGCTGGAAGACTGGTTCACATTGAAAGCAGACAGCGCTGTTGACACTGGCTGTCAAAAAGGCCTCACGTCTTTGAAAGAAAATCTTAATCTTCTTTATTCATGTGTGAACAGGTCCAGGCCCCCATCCCGGGACTCAGATGCATTGGCTGCTTAAACTCCAGGTTGCTAGGTTTTGGGGCCGAGTCTGTTTGCTGTGTCTAGTTCCCCCGAATGGATGAGGACTGAAAATTAAAATCTGTCTGACACAGACCATGGCTTTTCTGTCTCTGTTTGAAGAGACATGGCAACCTGGGGCGAAATGAAAAGGAATTTTATTGAGCGCAAAACCACTCAATGTTGAAATGCTGGATGGGGTATGGAATGGTGATTTTGGGCAACTGGTAGATTGTTTATAGACAGTGGGATGGCTGTCAATCAAGGCACAATGGCAAAATTTGTATCAGGGTAAAAAAAAAAAAAAGCTTTTTTAGTGGCTGAACTCCCATTTCCTGTTGAAATGCTCAACTCCATGAACAAAAAGCTACTTTTCCCCCCTTGAAGTTTCCAAGCACAAAAATTTCCAAATAACAGAGATGCTGTTACTGTTAAACATCTTTTGATCTGGGTGGCATGGTACTTACTAACATTTTAAAGCTAAGCTATACCCTAAAGATCTTCTGTACAGTGTGTCTGTTGCATTTGAAATTTCTTCCTCTTGGTTTTATCTCTCTTTCCACATTTTTCACTAATAGAAAACAGAAGAAACAAGGATGTAACCCCCAATTGGAGATCATCAAAGATATTTGGGAAAAGATGTACTGGAAGATTTAAAAAGCTTAATACAAAAAGATTTTAATCATAGGATTGATTTTATTTTGAAAATAAGTTTTCTTGAGTGCTCTTTTCAATCATTAATAAAGCATTTTAATTGCTGATAGTATTTTAAAGTATGTATCTAAATATTTAGTAGGAAAAAAGCTAATAATTAGCAAAACAAAATAGATTTTCAAAATAATTTTTGACTCTGTGTACCCAGAGAAATCTTAGGGCATGCAAGTAATATTTATGACATTAACCTAGTTTGTTAGTCAAATGAGTTTTTTATTCAAAAAGTAGAGGTTTGACTATGACTGATTCATGTTGATGTATGGCAGAAACCAACACAATATTGTAAAGCAATTATCCCTCAATTAAAAATAAATAAATTTTTAAAAAGTAAAGGTATGAGATCTTATTAGATACTAATAGACTCCAATAGAGCCTCTAAATTTCTGAGTATTTCTTAGACTTCTTTGAATCTATAGTAAGCTTTGTCTACATATATGGAGAGAGTAGCACTGAATCATCAGTAAAAGACACTCATGCCTGGGTCCTATTCTAGGAAGATGGTACATTTGCTCTGTTGGGTCTGTGACAATTCCACCCAACTCACTTTTGGATTCATGTCATGTATTTGTAAAATGACTAACCAGGGATACGGGTTTGGTCCTTAAGAAGGAAAAGAAGCAGACCTAAAGCAAAGAAGGCCAACATAAACATTCTATTATCATTTTTGGTTTGGGAGCATGCTAATTAATCATCTTTCTTATCCCCAACCGGTTCTGAACAGTTTGAGAAATAGTCATAGGATTACTTCTGAGATTGAAAATTTGCAAAACCACGGAACTTACCTGGCAGTCCAGTGGTTAAGACTTCTCATTTCCAATGCAGGGGATGCTGATTCAATCCCTAGTGGGGGTACTAAGATTCCACATGCCACAAGGCACAGTCAAAAGATTTTTTTAAAATTGCAAAACCAAATTGGAAAACGTGGTTTATTTTCCATGTTTTCACCAATTCCCTTGAAAAAAGGTTTATCCCCTAGCACTTCCCTAAGTAGATTAAAATGTTGGTGAAATGTACTTTACAACCCTGAATAGACATATCATGTAAGTAAAATAAGAGTTCTGTAATATCTAAAGAAATTTTACGAGACAAAGCTGGGCTTGGGGAGCAGGAGGGGATAGCACATTCTAGGAATATTTTGATTGTCTTGAGCAGTCATCAAAATCACTGGACAATTAAGTGGATATTTATCCAATCAGTCATTTTCACCAATCGTAAAAATAACAGTACGAGAGCTGGAGCTATGTGCCCACAGCATCACAGTCCCCCTTAGGGATGACTACAATCCTGAGTCCTATCTGCCACCCTTCCCACCACCTCAAGCATCTCAGTCTGCTATCCAACAAAAAGGGTAAGAACATACCCTGTCCCACCATAAAGCAGAGAAGTTGGATCCACCATTCTGGGAGTTCACTAAGACTCTGGAAATGAAGGTAGATTTCTATGTGCTCAGATGCTCAGTCGTATCTGACTCTTTGCAACCCCAAGGACTGTAGCCCACCAGGCTCCTCTGTCCATAGGATTCTCTCAAGAATCCTGGAATGGGTTGCCATCTCCTCCCCTGGGGGATCTTCCCAACCCAGGTATCAAACCCACGTCTGCTGCTTTGCTGGCGGATTCTTTACCATTAGTGCCACCTGAGAAGCCCAGATTTCTATACATGGTCTTAATGCTGATAAGAACTGCAAGAAGGGGCCAACAGATATGCTAGAATTACAACCATAAAGGACTGAAGCATCCTTGCAATTTTCCACAGCCCCTCCAACTCCAAGAGTGAAGAAAATGTCAATATGCTTACATTTCCCCACAAGAACTAGGAACAGCCAAGTTACTATGTCTTCATGTTGGCATTTTGTAATATTAGCTTTAGCTAATATTTTTAAATTAATTTTTATTGGCATATAGTTGCTTAACAATTTTTTGTTAGTTTCTACTATACAGCAAAGTGAATCAACTACACATATACATATATCCCCTCTTTTTTCAATTTTCTTCCCACTTAGGTCACCACAGAGCACTGAGTAGATAGAGTTCCCTGTGCTATACAGTAGGTTCTCATTAGTAATCTATTGTATACGTAGTGTGAGCTAAGTTGCTTCAGTCATGTCTGACTCTTTGTGACCGTATGGACTATAGCCCACCAGGCTCCTCTGTCCATGGGATTTTCCAGGCAAGAATATTGGAGTGGGTTGCCATGCTCTCCTCCAAGGGATCTTCCCAACCCAGGGATCGAACCTGAGTCTCTTATGTCACCTGCATTGGCAGGTGGGTTCTTTACCACTAGCACCACCTGGGAAGTCATACATAATCAATTGTGTTTCTATGTCAATCCCAATCTCCCAGTTCACCCACATTCCTGTTTCCACTTAGGTGTCCATTCCTTTGTTCTCTATGTCTAATTTAAAGTTATTAAATCACCTTGAGCTTCAAAAAGGGCAAAAAAAAAATTCATGAATATAAATCACGTTAATACAGTAATAATAATGTAGATACCCTGGGGATGAGGAGGATACATTTGAAATTCCACAAAGCAAAATGGTTTTGAAACATGTATTTCTCTTTAGGGTGAGGGGCAGGGGTGGGGTGTGGTTTGATCATCCTGTTTGGGGCCAGTTTCCTATCACTACATCCTTCAGCTGCTTAACTGCTACCACTCATTGCTCCCCTGAAATTTTAATTCACTGGGCTTCCCTGGTGGCTCAGATGGTAAAGAATCTGCCTGCAATGCAGGAGAACTGGGTTCGATCCCTGGGTTGGGAAGATCCCCTGGAGAAGGGAATGGCTACCCACTCCAGTATTCTTACCTGGAGAATTCCATGGACAGAGGAGCCTGGTGGGCTTCAGTCCATGGGGTCTCAAAGAGTCAGACACGACTGAGTAACTAACACTAAGTGTTATTACAAAGGGTCAGAAGACATTTATTTAAGGTCTTAGGAAAAATACTCATCCCTTCTTTAGAACTATTATATGTGCCATTTCTCAGTCCCTGTTCTCTTCCTTCACCCTCAAGGAAATGAAAAATTTTTGAGTGATGTGCTGACCCTAAGTTCCTGGGTTCTCTAGATTTCAGCCTTTCATTATAAATCAACCTTAAAAAAATTAACCCAGCACTTGAAATTGTCTATGGCATTACTATTGATTCCATTCCATTTTACAAAGGTTACTTTTCCCTTATTCTAGACATTCCAAAGAACTTCTGAATAGCCACATCAAGGACCGAAATGAAAATCAAAATAAACTACCCAAATGGCAAATGCTAAAAGAGAAAAAATTGTATTAGACTTTCCATGTTTCAAATCAAATGCAATATTTGTCTTAAAAATAAAAACTAGACATAAACTTCTGTATATTTCAAAACTATAAAACATGGATCAAACAATTTTTTTTAACCAAAATGATAATATCACTGAACTAAACACATGTGTCTGGGGAAATAATCCTGACCTCCTTCTTAGGCATTTTGTCTTTGACCAACCATCACATTTATTTATTTAGTTGGTTACTTATTTATCTTTGACCCTTGGTATCTGTTTCTTATCATGATCTCCACCAATACTTTCCCCAGTGCCCTAAGGCTGCTTTTGGCTTCCAGTGTCTCTGTTCTCACCAGGGAATTTCTTTAAGGTTTTATCCAATAGCACACTGATTTGACACAGCCCAACAGGTCCTAGAATGGTCAGGTTTTGCTTGCTTTGGTGAGAAAACACCACCAAGTCTCAGCTGCTGCAGATGTCTACTTCATCCTTTAGAAAGTCCTTTTGAACACTGGAATGAGCATAGCCTTTCTTCCTCAGTGTGTCATGGAAAATGACTAAGTAACTCTAGTCAAAGGTCTAGCATCCTACTGGTCACATTCTCCCATAGATGGAATTTCAGAGAGATCCTGGCTTTTCTGGTTCCTTTCAGTCACAAGAGCAGTCTAATTTCAGGGAGTAGGAAGTTTCATTGCACTATCAACATTTCCATTTTTATCTGAAGAAAACCTCTTTCTTTCCCCCAGCTTGGGGTCAATGTAGGCTGAGGTGAGGGAAGGGTGTGGTCAATAGTCGGTGGTGGACATCCTCTCTCTTCCTGGCTTTGTCTTCTCTATTGCCTGCAGTTGTTATTGGTTTGCAGTTGATGGGCACATGTGAGTAGGAAGTTAGTTGAAATTCAGGGTGCTAAGTCTTCCCTCCTGGGCCTCTCTCCTGGGTTCACTGGCCATTCATGTAGGAAACTCTGACTACACTGCCCTCATCTCAGAAGCACCTCCTCAGACCAGTTCCCTATTCTGTTAGCATCTAGACCTCCTAGACACTCACACCCACTCAGACGCAAGTGTTCACAGCCTCCAAGGGAGGTGGGGAGTGGGGGTGGTCTGAGCTTTGCAACGTCTTATAAGCTCCTACGTGCTTCTAATCTGTAGTCATACTTGCAATCTATGAATTTATACCCAGGAAACATATCCACACCCTCAACACCCTACCTGCACCTAGAAAGCAAAATCTTAGTCAATGAAATGGTTTCCTTTCAACCACATACAATAGTTTTTATTACCAAAGAGAACAGTGAACTGCTCATATTAAAACATCTGCATTTAGGTTAACAGCTATCCCATCTCCTTCCAGAATAGGGACTTTCTTGGTGGCTCAGTAGTAAAGAATCACCTTGCCAATGTAAGAGGTGTGGGTTCAATCTCTGGGTCAGGCAGATCCCCTGGAGAAGGAAATGGGAGCCCACTCCAGTATTCTTGCCTGAAGAAATTCAAGGATAGAGGGGCCTGGTGGGCAACAGTCCACAGGGTCACAAAAGAGATGGACACAACTTAGCGACTGAGCACGCACCTTCCAGAATGCTGTATGCTAAGTCACTTCAGCACCTACCAGAATAGAGGTGCTTTTAAAAAATTGATTAATTAAGTATTTAACATACTGGTTTGGGTAAATTCCTCAAGACAAATGAATGATTACTTTAGAGAAAGCAACTTGGTGGAAAATTTTAACCCCTTTTCCAGTTTCAATTATTCTAATCCCTGTTGATAAAGTTTTTAAAAATTATGAGATCTGACCCTTGTGAGGACACTCCCAAACTAAACAACTTATGTCTGGGTGTTGCAAAAACACCATGTCTCTCCTGTCAATCAAGGAAAGATGAAACTGCATCGGTTTTGGCTTCTATACAGCAAACATGCAAAAGGGAAATCATCAGTTTAATCATAAGTCACAGAAACTCCATGTTCTATCAAGAAGCAATAGCTACATCATTTGCCTAATAAAAATGCACACAGATGAGCTGCTGCTGCTGCTGCTGCTAAGTCACTTCAGTCGTGTCCGACTCTGTGCAACCCCATAGACGGCAGCCCACCAGGCTCCCCCGTCCCTGGGATTCTCCAGGCAAGAACACTGGAGTGGGTTGCCATTTCCTTCTCCAATGCATGAAAGTCAAAAGTGAAAGTGAAGTTGCTCAATCCTGTCTGACTCTTTGCGACCCTATGGACTGCAGTCTACGAGGCTCCTCTGTCCATGGGATTTTCCAGGCAAGAGTACTGGAGTGGGTTGCCATTGCCTTCTCCGTCAGATAAGCTATGACTCACTTAAACCAGATATTCTTATAGATGGTCTCCTTAATTGGTAAAGGTAATTAAGATTAATTTATTGAGGATGCCAAAGGAACCTCACAGGTTGAAATGCCAGATGAGCATAAACCTTGTTTTATTTAATAGAGTGTTCTTTAAGAGATACTTTTACTGTGAGAGTAAGTACTATGTCAAAGACAGCATCAATACTGTTTATTTTCCCAAATGTGGATTTGCACTGAGCATTTAAAGTACCTTAAACAAAGGCAAAAGATAAAATAGTCCCTTATACACACAAAGCTCTTTCCATATGGTCCTAGGCTAAACATGATTTTAAAAGCATATGAATTGCTGGCAGGCTTTATAGTAGATTGATCATAATTTTGTAGACAGCTGAATTGAACTGTTCAAATGCTCTCTCTTTGGTCAAAACTTCAAATGAGAATTCATGATTTGTCAAATTAGGGTAATCCTGGAAAAAGAAAGTACAATAAGAGATCCACCAAGTTCAAAAACAAAATGGAAACTGTGGTTCCTGGCGGAGACAACTCCGGCCGGATACATTTTATAAAACAAATCAAGATCTGGCTTCTGGTTAAGATGACATCAACATACAAAGAATGTCTCCAGGTCATGGGATGTCTGGGCAAGGAGATGTCAAAGGAATGCAGGCCAAGGAACCCTGGCCATTTGCTGCGTTAAAAGCAGCTAAGTAATATTTCATCTCCTTCCTAAGCTTTCCTTCCTCTTCTGTCTTCTCATAACACTCCCATCTTCACCCATAAACATCTGCTTTGGTGCAAGAATAAAAGTTGGCTTTTTTTCAGAGGTGATTGAGTTGAAGCTGAAAGCCATCCCAAGACTGACCCAGGATGCACTTCCTTAGCCAGAAGAGATGCTTTCCTTGGGCAAAGCAGATGACCCACTAATACACAAAGAAGCCAAACCTCAAATGCTTCATAACATTTTAAAAAATGCTATACTTGACCCGGTACTTTTACAGCAATAAGGACTTAAACAATGGACTGATCCCTTTGAAACCATAAACTTTGGAACCAGCTTAATCCACAATGGCAACCTGTACGTTTCGGACAAAGCTTGATTGTTCTTCCTTTGTGATGTTTTTACATCTTGCCATCTGATATGGTGATATTATTTGACAGCTATCTGTTTTATTTCTCTAACTGCCTACACTGAACTGCTTACTTCTGAAAATGAGGAGCATTAAAGTGTCTTGGATGTCCAGCCCGTTTGAAGAATGAGGAAGAACTGGGTGAATTCCTCTGTACAGGGCTCAAGATTAATATGTCTTCCTGGTTCTCCTTTTCAAGCTGTTTTGTTGAGCCTAATTTTTAGTGGCTTTTCACAAATGCAGCGTTCAGTTCTTCTAGGAACACATAAAACATGGATGAGTAAGAAATCACCCCCCCCCCTTCTAAGTGAACAGAAGAAAAACTAAGGAAATTAGAAATTGTTTTTTAGTTGAGAAAATGTAGCTTGAAGCTGAAGCTCCAATACTTTGGCCACCTGATATGAAGAGCTGACTCCTTGGAAAAGATTCTGATGCTGGGAAAGATGGAGGGCAAGAGGAGAAGGTGGCAACAGAGAATGAGATGGTTGTATGGCATCACTGACTCAATGGTCATGAGTATGAGCAAACTCTGGGAGATAGTGAGAGACAGGGAAGCCTGGTGTGCTGCAGTCCATGGAGTTGCAAAGAGTTGGACGTGACTGAGTGACTGAACAACAACAATAGCTATTAAATAGAGAATAATGCCAAGCATTGGCACTTACTGTGACCCAGTGCCAGGCACAATATTTTAGGTGTTCAATGGCTTAATTTCTTTTAGTAAATAAACCACCAATGAGATAGATACTTACTTTCCACATTTTATAGCTGGGAGAGATGAGGGCTAAGAGAGATAACTTGTCCAAGGTTATATGTTATGGGGGAACAGAGCTGTGACTTGATTCCAGAGTCAAAACTCTTAAAAATAATGCCCATACATGAATATTAATTATTGGATCACTAATGCAGAGAGTTCTACAGGTACAAGCTTTAGATTATACTTAGAATTTGAGGTGGGGGAATTAGAAATGTCATACAGATTGGTTTTGACAATAAAATAAGATAAAGCACAATTGCTGGCTTAATAAAAAAAATCACTACTGGTATTTTAGAAGGAATAAGACAATTATGGACATGAGTTTGAGCAAACTCCAAAAGATAGTGAAGGACAGGGAAGCCTAGTGTGCTGTAGTCCATGGGGTCGCAGAGCCAGACTAAGCAACTGAACAAGAGCAACGAGACAATTGTTCCCACCAAGGGTAATAGCAGCATTCTCATCTAGATCAGTGTTTTTGGAAAGCTTTGATTCTTCATTTATTTGAAGATGTATGGCTCCATGGAGAGTGTTAGCTCTGCAGAGATGAATGAGACACTCTTTAAGGAAGAGGAGAGAGAATGGAAAAATAACAACAACAACAAAAAAAAACCACTTGCATTTAATTACAAATTATGAAGTGGTAGGAAAAGCCTTTGGCTGTGTGGACCAGAACAAACTCTGGAAAATTCTTACAGAGATGGAAATACCAGACTACCTGACCTGCCTTTTGAGAAATCTGTATGCAGGTCAGGAAGCAACAGTTAGAACTAGACATGGAACAACAGACTGGTTCCAAATAGGGAAAGGAGTATGTTAAGGTTGTATATTGTCACCCAGCTTATTTAACTTCTATGCCAAGTACATCATGAGAAACACTCGGCTGGAGGAAGCACAAGCTGGAATCCAGATTGCTGGGAGAAATATCAATAACCTCACATATGCAGATGACACCACCCTTATGGCAGAAAGTGAAGAAGAACTAAAGAGCCTCTTGATGAAAGTGAAAGAGGAGAGGAAAAAATTTGGCTTAAAATTCAACATTCAGAAAACTAAGATCATGGCATCTGGTCTCATCACTTCATGGCAAATAGATGGGGAAACAGTGGAAACAGTGGCAGACTTTATTTTTTTGGGCTCCAAAATCACTGCATATGGTGACTGCACCCAGGAAATTAAAAGACGCTTGCTCCTTGCAAGAAAAGTTATGACCAACCTAGACAATATATTAAAAAGCAGAGCTATTACTTTGCCAATAAAGGTCTGTCTAGTCAAAGCTATGGTTTTTCCAGTGGTCATGTATGGATGTGAGAGTTGGACGGTAAAGAAAGCTGAGCACTGAAGTATTGATGCTTTTGAAATGTGCTGTTGGAGAAGACTCTTGAGAGTCCCTTTAACTTCAAGGAAATCCAACCAGTCAATCCTAAAGGAAATCAGTCCTGAATATTCATTGGAAGGACTGATGCTGAAGCTGAAACTCCAATAGTTTGGCCACCTGATGTGAAGAACTGACTCATTGGAAAAGACCCTGATGCTGGGAAAGATTGAAGGCAGAAGGAGAAGGGGACGAGAGAGGATGAGATGGCTGGATGGCATCACCAACTCAATGGAAATGAGTTTGAGTAAACTCCTACAGTTGGTGATGGACAGGGAGGCCTGGCGTGCTGTAGTCCATGGGGTCGCAAAGAGTTGGACACGACTGAGCAACTGAACTGAACTGAACTGAGGAAACCTGAGGTGAGCATTCTAGAACTTCTGTGAAAGACATAGTGCCTTTTTTCTCAGGGCACAGGGCACTCTCTGCAGGTCCAGCTAGTGTAACCAACCCCGTTATCTTCATGAGTTCCCCTTCATGTGCTTGCTGCAGAAAACAGTGATTCCAACAAGGGACAAATCATGTTATTCTGTTTCCCTCCTATTTAATGTGGTTAGGGACCGCGTCATTTGATCTTTCTGTACAAACTTGTGAACTCTGCTTAACTTTCTCCTTCTGACAGCCATACAATTTAAATTCTTTTCCTCCCTCTAATTGTCACTGATGGTCCAGAGATCTTAATCTGTATTTAAAGAAGTTGGAAATTTGCATTTTGAAGCCCAGGGTTTATTTGGATGTCCATTAAAACTTAAATATTTTAGATCCATTTATTCTCCTGATGATTCATGGAAGGTTTCTTATTAGGTTTTCTGATGAATCTTGCCTGAACCAGAAAGTTGACCATGTGTAGTAACATATACACTGATCCTCAAGGCATTTATACTACTTTATCATTATTAGAAATTAAATGTAGTAAGAGATGGTTCACAGATTCTAATAAATGTAGCAAATACACATTAAATCCCTACACTAGACTTTTTACCTTAAGAAATGAAAGAAATGGTAGCTTCTAAAAAATTACTTCTGCTTTTTTTTCAAACACCCTTCACTGAGATAGAACAAGTTGATCTGATGCTGTAGGAATAAGTTTTAAACAAGTCAGTAATTGGTATCCAGTAGAAGGCCAAATTTTATCCTGTATCAAAATGTTTTACTCCCTAAGATACAGGCTCAATGCCAAATCAAGGATAAGTGGTCATCCTGGAAATTCTGACAGTTGAAAGGAGTTGCATAAAGATTGCACTCGGATGGCATGAGATCTCGGGACTTTTCTCAAAGTTGTGTTAACCACACCATTTCAAAGTGTATATTTGTCAAGGTAGACTGGACAATGAAAATTATGATGATTGCATTTACTGTCCAGCTTAAATCACTCCACAATACCAAAACTCTCAAGGGTTCGATGTATGGCTTAAACCATAGATGAGAGATTACAAAGGAAGTAATTATGCCTCTCTGATGCTGTCATGCTCAGGTAATATCTGCTTTTGTGTGGAGTAGTGCCAGGACTACGTGAAGAAAGATGCTGCCAACTCTAGGAAGTTTGTAAAGATAGAATATGAAAATGTCGACAGAGCTTAAGTCTGGCCAGAAGCACTGACGCTGATTTTCCTTCACTTTGCCCGACCCTGCCAAGAATAGTGTATTACCATTGTTTGGCAATAGACCTTTATTTTCCTACTACTGGGGTGGTTTACATTGAATAAACAAAATACATTTAAAAAGCATTAGATGTTAGCCATTGTCCTATATTATAAATTATGTGCTTGGTTGCTCAGTTCTGTGTAACTCTTTGCAACTCCATGGAATGTGGCCTGCCAGGCTCCTCTGTCTATGAGATTTCCCAGGCAAGAATATGGAGTGGGTTGCCATTTCCTACTCTAGGGGATCTTCACCACCCAGGGATTGAGCCCACGTCTCCTGCAGCTCCTGCACTGGCAAGCAGATTCTTTATCACTGGGCAACCTGGGAATCCCATGTTAAATTATAGAGATACATAAAAGATGTATTAACCCTTGAGGAGCTAAGTAGGGGAAATGGACTTGTGAATGAACACGTCCACATGATGTGCTATGTTAGTCACTTGCATGGACATGGGCTCTCAGAAGTGTACCAGATACAGCAGATGCGGGGTAAGTGGGGAGGGGCAACCAGAAAAGCTTCATTGAGATGACTTAACCTGAACCAGAAGAAGGAGGAACAAAGTTTAGGTTATTCAAGTTCCTCAGCTTCTAGAAGATAAACTGATATTTCATTTTACATTTTTACCTTAAAAATATTTCAAAATTATTTCCTATTGCTTGACTATATAAACATTTGGCAGTCATGTTGCCCAAAAAGTAGGCACAGATGGCAGTTTTCACCTTTTAAACCAGTGAAAATCTTAGATGATCAAGCTTCTTAATGCAGGCTGTTAGTCTGAGCCATTGGGTTCATTGAGTTGTTCTCCAGGGATGTTTTTAGGACTTTCCATGTATTTATCCAATGCAAAGCCTATAATTATTGGCTCCTTTATACCACCACAAGATCTTTAATGATTTTCTTAGTGTCTTGAGTTAAATTGCTAAGAATGTCATAAGTGTTAACAGCCAGCTTGTAGGAAACCTGTATCCATGTCTTTGAGTGGAAAAAATAAATTGGGTAATACACACAATTGGCAACCATGAAAGAGTCAATAATACTATAATGAAAAGAGAAGAGGCTTTGGAGTCAGATCAGGGGTTGAATTCTAGCTGTGTGTTTTATGAGCTGTATGACATTTTAGTAATGTTGTATCATATGATCGTTGTAAAAATCACATTAAATGATGTGGAGAGACAGATTGGGCCCTAGAATAAGAGGACAGCTCAGATTTCATTTTTAAGTTTAGTTTCTATATCAACAAAATGAAGATAAAGTAATCTACATTGTAGAGAGATAGGTATGAGTTGATATAATCTACTTTCACATGACAACCTGGTCTTGACCATAGTGTGTCTATCACAAGTACTCAACTCGGCTCTTGTAGCAAGAAAGCAGTACAGACAATATGGAAATAAAACATTCCTATGTAATGGGTCTCTGCTCCACAAAAACCTTATGATCACTAAAATCTAATATCACATAAATTTCATGGGTTGTAAAATACTATTTTTTCCAGTCATTTAAAAATGTAAAAATCCTTCTATCCATAGTTTGCCAAGCTGTGACCCATACCACCACGGAACAACCCCAGGGATCTGTGGCTACCATGTTTTGTTGGTGTTGATAATGGCTGCTTGCTCTTGGATTTTTTGGTTTGTTTGTAATATTCCAAGTTTTATATCCTGTGATAATACCTACATTGTTTTATTTAACATTCCCAAGAACACTAGGATGTAGGCACCTCTTCTCAGCTGATGAATAAACTAAGGTTGCAATGATTAAATCAATTCCTAACTATATTCCAGGAAGCTCTCAGTAGAGTGGGAGATTTGGCCATATAAACAGGATTCTGCCCTCAGAGAACTTACATTCTGAGGCAGGGAGAAACATAATGAACAAGTGAAAAAAAAACACCAACAAATCATAAGATCTTTACAGATTATGACATATTTTTGAAGGAAATAGGCAGGTGGCTATAATAGAGAAAATGAAAGCATCTGAATAAATACTTTGTACAGAATGTTCAAGAAAGATCTCTGCAATAAATGGACTTACCTATGAAACAGAAGCAGACTCACAGACGAAGAGAATAAAGATGTGGTTGCCAAGGGCAGGGGGGAAGTAGGGGGAGGGATGGATTGGGAATTTGGGGTGAGCAGGTGTGAACTATCATATAGGACTGGTAAACAGCAAGGCTCTACTGTATAGCACAGGGAGCTATATTCACGCTCTCATGATAAACCCTAATAGAAAATAATATGAAAAATAATGTATACATATGTATAAGTGAATCACTTTACTGTACAGCCAAAATTAACACAACATTGTAAATCAACTGTACTTGAATAAAATAAATTTGAAAAAATTTTTAAAAAGAAAGGTCTCTACAGTGGCGACATTGGAATAGAGATCCAAAGACTAGGAATGAACCAGCCATGGAGAGTCAGGGTAAGTCCCAAAGGATGGCATGGGCTTGACAACAAGAAGTCAGTGTGATAAGAATCAGATACAGAAAGAGAATGGGGAGAGCTGAAATTGGAGACACAGGCAGGGAAAGTTATGCAGGGCCAATAAGCCACATCAATGGATTTGCCAATTATAAATACAGTGGGAAGTCATTAATGTGGTTTTAGAAGGAGAAGGGCTGTGATTCAGTGAATGGTTTGAACAGGGTCAGATTCTGGAAACAGGAGGCCTGGGAGAAGGCTATTGCAGTGGTCGTGGACAGAGAGGACGGTGATTTGGACAGGGAGGCAACCATGGAAGCAAGGAGTAGGGGGATATAAGATTGCGTTTGGACATAAAACTTACAGGATTTGCTGACAGAGTGAACTTTGGGAAATGAGGAAAAGGCAGGAATCAAGGGTGAGCTATAGACTTCTGGTTTATATACTTTGGTAGATTATGGTATGATTTACTGATGTCTCAGTGAACCAAAGTGAGATGGAAAGTCAAAACTTCTATTTTGACAGGATAAAAATATGCCAATTATATATTCATGTAGGCTTTCCTGGTGGTTCAGATGGTAAAGAATCTGCCTGCAACGCGGGAGACCTGGCTTCAGTCTCTGAGTTGGGAAGATAACCTGGAGGAGGGCATGGCAACCCATTCCAGTATTCTTTCCTGGAGAATTCCCATGGACAGAGGAACCTGGCGGGCTACAGTCCATGGGGTCACAAAGAGTCGGACATGACTGAGCAACTAAGCACAGCATACATATTCATGTGGATATTCCAAGCCAATAGTTGACAATAGTTAATTTGGAATTAAAAGAGTGGTTAAAACTAGAAAGATAAACTTGGGAGTCACCAGCTGATGGATAATAGTGAAGCCTTGGGACCACATAATATCATCAAGGGAAAATAGAGCTGTAGACCCAGGGAAAGGAAAATTTAGATCAAAGATTCAAGAACTGAGGATTAGCCAGTGTGCAGAAGGATGTGGTGTCACAGAATTCAAACAGAAGGTGTTACAAAGAAAATTAGTTACTTAGTTCTGGAGAGAAACATATCCAACTTAGGCGTTTGTAAGAGGAAGAACTAGAGCTTGAATTATGTTCTCTCCACTCTACATCATAAGGGCTTTCTACAGTTTCATGTTGCTGGATTAACTAACAAATTTCCCATTTCACTCATGTATTCAAGTTCTACAATTTAATTGCTGGTATTCTTCTTAAGGCCCATAGTTGCCTCTCAAGTTGATAATGTTTTATTTTAATTAGATTCTAAGTTATGCAGGTAGCATTGATTTTAGGTTGCCTCACTGCCTTTGAATTTGGGACCATTTTATTTATGCTCAAATATTAACAGATTATCTGAAATCATTCACACCCAACTATTTCTTTAGTTTTTATTAAATTTCAAGAGGGAACAAAAATATTTTTTCTGAACCCTTTTCAGCTTCATAGTTTCATTGTGTTTGGATATTTAAAACAAGAAATCGAGAATTGTTTCTTATTCCTTTGTTATGAGGAATAAAATCAAAAGTAAGTATAAATATCCAAAAAAAAAAAAGCATTTTGGCATTGTCCTGTAAGACTAAAGAATATATTAAGGGCTTCCCTGGGGATTCTGTGGTAAAAAAATCCACCTGCCAATTCAGGAGACACAAGTTCCATTTCTGGTCTGAGACGATCCCACGTGCCCAAAGAACTAAGCCCAAGTGCCTCAACTACTGAGACTGCACTCTAGAATCTGGGAGCCACAGATACTGAAACCCACGCCCTCTAGTGGCTGTACTCCACAAGAGAAGCCGCTGCAACCAGAAGCCTGTGCGCCACAACTGGAGATTAGCCCCCACTCAAATGGCACCCCACTCCAGTACTCTTGCCTGGAAAATCCCATGGACGGAGGAGCCTGGTAGGCTATAGTCCATGGGGTCGCTAACAGTCGGAGACGACTGAGCAACTTCACTTTCACTTTTCCCTTTCATGCACTGGAGAAAGAAATGGCAACCCACTCCAGTATTCTTGCCTGGAGAGTCCTAGGGACGGCGGAGCCTGGTGGGCAGCCGTCTATGGGGTCGCACAGAGGCGGACACGACTGAAGCGACTTAGCAGCAGCAGCAGCACCACAACTAGAGAAACCCTCCCGCAGCAACAAAGACCCAGCACAGACAAACATAAATAAACAAAATAAATTATTTAGAAAAAGAATATATTATATATTGTGTTTTAGGTGCTCAGTCTTGTCCGACTCTTTTGCCACCCCGTGGACTGTAGCCCACCAGGCTCCTTTGTCCATGGATTCTCCAGGCAAGAATACTGGAATGGGTTGCCATAGTACTCTCCCATAATTAAGAATTGTGTATCCTGATTTTGTGGTTTTCATTCTGTCTTCCCTCTAATGGATAAGGATAAGAGGCTTATGGAAGTTTTCTGATGGGAGAGACTGACTGTGGGGGAAACTGGGTCTTGTTCTGATGGGCAGGGCCATGCTCAGTAAATCTTTAATCCAATTTTCTGTTGATGGGGCGGGGGCGGGCCCTGTACCCTACTTGTTGTTTGGCCTAAGACCAAACTATGGTGGAGGTTGTGAAGACAATGGCGACCTCTTTCAAAAAGCCCTGTACAGGCACTGCCTCACTCAGTGTCCCAGACACTGCAACAGGCCACTGCCGACCCACTCCTCTGCTGGAGACTCCTGGACACTCGCAGGCAAGTCTGGGTCAGTGGGTTGGGGGGTCCCTGCTCCTTTCTCCTGGGTTCTGGTGTCCGCAAGGTTTTGGGTGCCCTTCTAGAGTCTGTTCCCCAGTCCTGTGGAAGTTCTGTAATCAAATCCCACTTGCCTCCAAAGTAAAACTCCCTGGGAGTTCTCAGCCCCTTTGCCAGATCCCCAGGTTGGGTAATCTTGGAAGTGACAAATAGGTTCAAGAGATTAGATCTGATAGACAGAGTGCCTGAAGAACTATGGACTAGGTTCTTGACATTGTACAGGAGGCAGGGATCAAGACCATCAACAAGAAAAAGAAATGCAAAACGGCAAAATGGCTGTCAGAGGAGGCCTTACAAACATCTATGAAAAGAAGAGAAGCTAAAGGCAAAGGAGAAAATGAAAGATATACCCATTTGAATGCAGAGTTCCAAAGAATAGCAAGGAGAGATAAGAAAGCCTTCTTCAGTGATCAATACAAAGAAATAGAGGGAAACAACAGAATGGGAAAGACTAGAGATCTCTTCAAGAAAATCAGAGATACCAAGGGAATATTTCATGCAAAGATGGGCACAATAAAGGACAGAAATGGTATGGACCTAACAGAAGCAGAAGATATTAAGAAGAGGTGGCAAGAATACACAGAAGAACTGTACAAAAAAGATCTTCATGACCCAGGTAACCCCGATAGTGTGATCACTCACCTAGAACCAGACATCCTGGAGTTCAAAGTCAGATGAGCCATAGGAAGCATCACTACAAACAAAACTAGTGGAGGTGATGGAATTCCAGTTGAGCTTTTTCAAACCCTACAAGATGATGCTGTGAAAGTGCTGCACTCAATATGCCAGCAAATTTAGAAAACTCAGCAGTGGCTACAGGACTGGAAAGGGTCAGTTTTTATTCCACTCCCAAAGAATGTTCAAACTACTGCACAATTGTGCTCACCTCACAAGCTAGCGAAGTAATGCTCAAAATTCTCCAAGCCAGTCTTCAACAGTATGTGAACCATGAACTTCCAGATGTTCAAGCTAGATTTAGAAAAGGCAGAGGAACCAGAGATCAAATTGCCAACATCCATTGGATCATCAAAAAAGCAAGAGAGTTCCAGAAGAACATGTACTTCTGCTTTATTGACTATGCCAAAGTCTTTGACTGTGTGGATCACAACAAACTGTGGAAAATTCTTAAAGAGATGGGAATACCAGACCACCTTACCTGCCTCCTGAGAAATGTGTATGCAGGTCAAGAAGCAACAGTTAGAACCGGACATGGAACAATGGACTGGTTACAAATTGGGAAAGGAGTATATTAAGGCTGTATGTTGTCACCCTGCTTATTTAACTTATATGTAGAGTCAGTCAGTTAGTTCAATCACTCAGTCGTGTCTGACTCTTTGCAACACCATGAATCAGAGCACGCCAAGCCTCCCTGTCCATCACCAGCTCCCAGAGTTTACCCAAACTCATGTCCATCGAGTTGGTGATGCCATCCAGCCATTTTATCCTCTGTCATCCCCTTCTCCTCCTGCCCCCAATCCTTCCCAGCATCAGGGTCTTTTTAAATGAGTCAGCTCTTCGCATCAGGTGGCCAAAGTATTGGGGTTTCAGCTTCAACATCAGTCCTTCCAATGAATACCCAGGACTGATCTCCTTTAGGATGGACTGGTTGGATCCCCTTGCAGTCCAAGGTACTCTCAAGAGTCTTCTCCAACACCACAGTTCAAAAGCATCAATTCTTCGGCGCTCAGCTTTCTTGACCGTCCAACTCTCACATCCATACATGACTACTGGAAAAACCATAGCCTTGACTAGACGGACCTTTGTAGGCAAAGTAATGTCTCTGCTTTTTAATATGCTGTCTAGGTTGGTCATAGCTATCCTTCCAAGGAGTAAGCATCTTTTAATTTCATGGCTGCAATCACCATCGTCAGTGATTTTGGAGCCCAGAAAAAAAAGTCAGCCACTGTTTCCACTGTTTCCCCATCTGTTTGCCCGATCTTAGTTTTGTGAATGTTAAGCTTTAAGCCAACTTTTTCACTTTCCTCTTTCACTTTCATCAAGAGGTTTTTTAGTTCCTCTTCACTTTCTGCCATAGGGTGATGTCATCTGCATATCTGAGGTTATTGATATTTCTCCCGGCAATCTTGATTCCAGCGTGTGCTTCTTCCAGCCCAGCATTTCTCATGATGTACACTGCATATAAGTTAAATAAGCAGGGTGACAGTATACAGCCTTGACACACTCCTTTTCCTATTTGGAACCAGTCTGTTGTTCCATGTCCAGTTCTAACTGTTGCTTCCTGACCTGCATACAGGTTTCTCAAGAGGCAGGTCAGGTGGTCTGGTATGCCCATCTCCTTCAGAATTTTCCACAGTTTATTATGATCCACACAGTCAAAGGCTTTGGCATAGTCAATAAAGCAGAAATAGATTTTTTCTGGAATTCTTGCTTTTTTGATGATCCAGTGGATGTTGGCAATTTGATCTCTGGTTCCTCTGCCTTTTCTAAAACCAGCTTGAACATCTGGAAGTTCACGGTTCATGTATTGTTCAAGCCTGGCTTGGAGAATTTTGAGCATTACTTTACTAGCTTGTGAGATGAGTGCAATTGTGGGGTAGTTTCAGCATCCTTTGGCATTGCCTTTCTTAGGGATTGGAATGAAAACTGACGTTTTCTAGTCCTGTGGCCACTGCTGAGTTTTCCAAATTTGCTGGCATATTGAGTGCAGCACTTTCACAGCATCATCTTTCAGGATTTGAAATAGCTCAACTGGAATTCCATTACCTACACTAGCTTTGTTCGTAGTGATGCTTTCTAAGGCCCACCTGACTTCACATTCCAGGATGTCTAGCTCTAGGTGAGTGGTCACACCATTGTGATTATCTGGATCGTGAAGATCTTTTTTGTACAGTTCTTCTGTGTATTCCTGCCACCTCTTCTTAATATCTTCTGCTTCTGTTAGGCCCATACCATTTCTGTCCTTTACTGTGCCCATCTTTGCATGAAATGTTCCCTTGGTATCTCTAATTTTCTGAAGAGATCTCTAGTCTTTCCCATTCTGTTGTTTTCTTCTATTTCTTTGCATTAATCGCTGAGGAAGGCTTTCTTATCTCTCCTTGCTATTCTTTGGAACTCTGCATTCAAATGGTAATATCTTTCCTTTTCTCCTTTGCTTTTTGCTTCTCTTCTTTTCTCAGCTATTTGTAAGGCCTCCTCAGACAGCCATTTTGCTTTTTTGCATTTCTTTTCCATGAGGATGGTCTTGATCCTTGTCTCCTGTACAATGTCACGAACCTCTGTCCATAATTCATCAGGCACTCTGTCTATCAGATCTAGTCCCTTAAATCTATTTCTCACTTCCACTGTATAATCATAAGGGATTTGATTTAGGTCATACCCCAATGGTCTAGTGGTTTTCCCTACTTTCTTCAATTTAAGTCTGAATTTGGCAATAAGGAGTTCATGATCTGAGCCACAGTCAGCTCCCGGTCTTGTTTTTGCTGACTGTATAGAGCTTCTCCATCTTTGGCTGCAAAGAATATAATCAATCTTATGATGCTGACCATCTGCTGATGTCCATGTGTAGAGTCTTCTCTTGTGTTGTTGGAAGAAGGTGTTTGCTATGACCAGTGCGTTCTCTTGGCAGAACTCTATTAGCCTTTGCCCTGCTTCATTCTGTACTCCAAGGCCAAATTTGCCTGTTACTCCAGGTGTTTCTTGACTTCCTACTTTTGCATTCCAGTCCTCTATAATGAAAAGAACATCTTTTTTGGGTGTTATTTCTAAAAGGTCTTGTAGGTCTTCATAGAACCGTTCAACTTCAGCTTCTTCAGTGTTACTGGTCGGGGCATAGACTTGGATTACCGTGATATTGAATGGTTTGCCTTGGAAACGAACAGAGATCATTCTGTCATTTTTGAGATTGCATCTAAGTACTGCATTTTGGACTCTTTTGTTGACTATGATGGCTACTCCATTTCTTCTAAGGGATTCCTGCCCACAGTAGTAGATATAATGGTCATCTGAGTTAAATTCACCCATTCCAGTCCACTTTAGTTCCCTGATTCCTAAAATGTTGATGTTCACTCTTGTTATCTCCTGTTTGACCACTTCCAGTTTGCCTTGATTCATGGGCCTAAAATTCCAGGTTCCTATGCAATATTACTCTTTACAGCATCAAACCTTGCTTCAATCACCAGTCATCCACCACTGGGTATTGTTTTTGTTTTGGGTCCATCCCTTCCTTCTTTCTATAGTTATTTCTCCACTGATCTCCCATAGTATATTGGGCACCTGCTGACCTGGGGAGTTCATCTTTCAGTGTCCTTTCTTTTTGCCTTTTCATACTGTTCATGGGGTTTTCAAGGCAAGAATGCTGAAGCGCTTTGCCATTCCCTTCTTCAGTGGACCACATTCTGTCAGACCTCTCCACCATGACCCGTTCATCTTGGGTGGCCCCACACAGCATGGCTTAGTTTCATTGAGTTAGACAAGGCTGTGGTCCATGTAATCAGATTGGCTAGTTGTCTGTGATTGCGGTTTCAGTCTGTCTGCCCTCTAATGCCCTCTCTCAGTGCCTACCGTCTTACTTGGTTTTCTCTTACCTTGGATGTGGGGTATCTCTTCACGGCTTCTTATGTAGAGTACATCATGAGTAATGCCAGGCTGGATGAAACACAAGCTTGAATCAAGATTTCTGGGTAAAATATCAATTACGTTAGATACACAGATGATACCACCTTGATGGCAGAAAGTTAAGAGGAACTAAAGAGTCTCTTGAAGAAAGTGAAAGAGGAGAGTGAAAAAGCTGGCTTAAAACTCAACATTCAAAAAACTAAGATCATAGCATCCAGCCCTGTCATTTCACTGCAAATAGATGGAGAAACAATGGAAACAGTGACAAACTTTGTTTTTTGGGGGCTCCAAAATCACTGCAGATGGTGACTACAGCCATGAAATCAGAAGACACTTGCTCCTTGCAAGAAAAGCTATGACTAAGTTAGACAACATATTAAAAAGCAGAGACATTACTTTGCCGACAAAGATCCATATAGTCAAAGCTATGGTTTTTCCAGTGTTCATGTATGGATGTGAGGGTTGGACTATAAAAAAAGCTGAATGCCAAAGAATTGATGTTTTTGAACTGTGGTATTGGAGAAGACTCTTGAGAGTCCCTTGGACTGCAAAGAGATCCAACCAGTCCATATAAAGGAAATCATTCCTGAATATTCACTGGAAGGACTGATGCTGAAGCTGAAACTCCAATACTTTGGCCACCTGATGTAAAGAACTGACTCACTGGAGGAGACCCTGATGCTGGGAAAGACTGAAGGCAGGAGGAGAAGGGGATGACAGAGGATGAGATGGTTGGATGTCATCACTGACTCGGACATGAGTTTGAGAAAGCTGTGGGAGTCGGTGAATGATGGGTCGCAGAGTCGGACTTGAGTCAGCGACTGAACTGAACTGATCCTGATTTTATAATTAAACTGGCATTGTGAAATATTACTTGTGATTATGTGAATTATGTGTATGATGGTTATATACTCATAAAATAGATTCATAATTGGAAAGTAAGGCTAATTGTATGTAAGACAAGTGGGAAAGAAGAAAATTATGAGACTCTGCAATAATGACTTTACGAGCTATGGTAAATCATAAATCCGGTAGGATAACGATGTGACATGATGCTTCAGATTTAGAATGCCATTAAGAGATTCTAGTGATCCAACCAGTGGGCAAAATAGATTTAAACTACCAGCAAATTACTGTTTAGTCCAAAATAACCTAAAACATATATTAAAATGTTAGCAGTTAAAAATTTAGAAAATTCACAATAAAAGCATGAAATAACTGGATTAAAAAGCTTAATGTCTTAAAAATGAATATGTAAAAATACCACATATACTCACATACTTACATCACACATAACCCCCAAAACACACACACACACCACTCACAAAAGCCTCTGTAAAATTCCCCTGATACAAGTTTGTGGTTTTGTCGCTAAGTTGTGTCCGACTCTTGCAACCCCATGGACTGTAGCCCTCCAGGCTCCTCTGTCCATGGAATTCTCCAGGCAAGAATACTAGAGTGCGTGCCATTTCCTTCTCCAGGGGATCTTCACCACCCAGGGATGCATTGTAGGAGGCCTCCTGCATTGCAGGCAGATTCTTTACCAACAGAGCTAGTATTTGTTTAAACCACTAACATTGGTCAACTAGGATAAAACTTAAGAACTCAAACTCCCCTCCCCCACCCACCATGTGTTTGTTCTGTGTGTATTGTATCTTTGTACATAGCTCAAGAAAAATTTTATTCCATCAAAGATTTACATTGTACTTTACAAAAAAAAAAAAGGATTCTAGTTAATTGTACTTCTATTCTTTATACCTTTATTGTTTACACCTCTATTTTCCATTTTTCTATTTGAGTTTCCATATAAGGTTTATCTCTTAAATATTTAATGAATGTTTATTTCTTAAGGCTGTTTTCAAAAAAAATTTTTTTCACTGTATGATTTTTGTTTCAACCTTTCAAAATAATCTCAAACACTGCTAGGGATTTATAGGGCTAAATTCCAGTAGTAAATAGGATTTATGTCATTTAATTCCTGTGCTTTAAATATATTTGCAAGAGAGGTAAACTTTATTTAAGGGCAGCCAAATTTTTTAACTCTCAACCATGTGTGTAGCTATCTTATCTTTGGCATCAAGTTTACACAATCGCTGCACACCACTGAGATGCATGAAACAATCGAAGGACACATTTACTGAGCAATAAAAAATGTAAGCTAACAGTGTAGCTAAAATCTGAGCCTGTATGTGCTGACAAACAAGAAGTAGAAGAATGATGAGAGGCAGCTGATGAAGGTATCCAGGCTCCTGTGAAACTTTTTGCCCCATATTTCTCTATATATTAAATTACTAATAAACAACATGGCAGATTTTTCTCCCCTTCATTCGTGTTTAATGTTAGAATATATCTTTGCTGTTACAGGCAGATCTATTATGGAATTTGCTGCTTCTTAATTTATGCAAAGGGCTTCCCTGGTGGCTCAGATGGGAAAGAATCTGCCTGCAATGCAGGAAACCCATGTTTGATCCCTGGGTTGGGAAGATCCCCTGGAGAAGGAAATGACAATCCACTTCAGGATTCTTGCCTGGGAAATCCCATGGACAGAGGGGCCTGGTGAGCTACAGTCCATGGGGTCACAAAGAGTCAGACACAACTGAAGAACTAACACAAAAATGCTTCTTAACTAAATGGTCTGTTTAGTGTTTCCCTAAAAGATTGCTTATAAACTTATTTATTATTTATTTTATTGCTTTAATTGAAGTATCCTTGATCCATAATGTTTCAGGTGTACAACAAAATGATTTAGTTATACAAATATTCATATATATGTGTGTATATATATATATATATGTGTAGTCTTTTCAACATTCCCTGTGTTATATAGTAGGTCCTTATTGTTTGTATATTATATATAACTCTATTTTTAGTTTTTTAAGGAACCTCCATACTGTTCTTCATAATGGCTGCTCCAACTTTCATTCCTACCAATAAGTGTCCAAGGACTCCCTTTTGTCTACACCTTCTCTAGCATTTATTATTTGTAGACTTCTTGATAATGGCCATTGTGATCTATGTGAGGTCATATCGCATTGTAGTTTTGACTCACATTTCTCTAATAATCAGTGATATTGAGCATCTTTTCATGCACCTATTGGTCATCTATATATCTTCTTGATAAAAACATCTATTGAAGTATTTTGCACATTTTTTTTGATTCTGTTGTTTGGTTTTTTGATATTGAATTGTATCAGCTCTTTGTATATTTTGGAAATTAAGCCCTTGTCAGTTGCATCATTTGAAAATATTCTCTCTCATTTCATAGGTTGTCTTCTCACTTTCTTTATGGTTTCCTTTGCTGTGTGAAAACTTTTAAGTTTAATTAGGTCTCATTTTTTAATTTTAATTTTTATTTCTTTTGCCTTGGGAGACTGATCTAGAAAACATTGCTATGATTTATGTCAAAGAGTGTTTTGCCTATGTACTCTAGTAGGAGTTTTATGGTGTTATGTCATACATTTAGGTCATTAAACAATTTTGGGTTTGTTTTTGTTTATAGTGTGATGGAATGTTCTAATTTCATTAATTTACGTGTAGTTCTCTAGCTTTTCCAACATCACTTGCTGAAGAGACAATCTTTTCTCCATTGTATATACTTGCCTCCTTTGTTGTACATTAACTTACCATAGGTGCACAGGTTTATTTCTGGCTCTCTATTCTGTTCCATAGATCCATATATCTGTTTTTGTGCCAATACCATGCTCTTTTGATTACTGTAGTTTTGTACTATAGCTTAAAGTCTGGAGGAGTTATGCCTCCAGTGTTGGTTTTTTTGTTGTTGTTCATTTCAGAATTGCAATTCTGGGTCTTTTGATTCCATATAAATTTTAGGATTATTGGTTCTAGTTCTGTGAAAAATGTCACAGGCATTTTAATAGTAATTGCATTAAATCTGTAGATTGCTTTGAGTATTGATAGTATGGTCATTTTAGCTAGAGTAATTTTTCCAATCCAAGAGCACAGGATATCTTACCATTTCTTTGAATCTTCTTTGATTTCCCTTAATAATGTTTTATAGTTTTCAGCATATATCAACCTATACTTTTTAATGTCTATTAAAAAGTGTTCTACAGTGGTAGTGCATTCTCCTTTAAAAATGATAAAATATCCAGGAGTAAATTGACTCATATATACCATGATGAACAATTAGTCATGACTCATTATCCTATTGAAGAGTCACTGAGGAAAGAAAGAACTGGAACACATTAAAGGCGCTCTAAATAGAGTGATTTATATTTGATACATTTGGAGAGCCTCCAAAACCACAACAGGATATCTCTTCCTCTGATCAACTTCTGGTACTGATCTTCTCATCATTTATTACTCACAGACTTAAATTCTCTTGCCAAAGGCACAGAGACTTATCACATGAAGCTCTGTGTGCTTCTAGACCACCATTTTAAGTATTTCTAAATATTTCAGAGTTTAAAGAAGCACTTGCTAGTATAAATTCTGTGTATGATACGGGAGAGGAGTACCAGTCCTTAGGATTCATAGGACATAACTTAGCATCCGCTTAATTAGACATTAAGGAAATAGTTAGATATAATGTTTAGAGTTTAAACAGAGTTTACAGTTTGGACAAGATAGTCAATAACTGTATCATCTCATGTGTGTATCTTAAAGTCTTTAAGCCTTAATTTACTTAGCTGTAAAGTGGGAAAAATATTACCTGACTCTTAAGGTTATTGTGAAGCTAAACGAGAATATAGTTTTAGATTGATTAGTATAATGCCTGAGACAGAGTAAACACTCAAGGAAAGTTACTTGGTTTATTATTTTCATTATGATTAAGTTGCGAAAACTGGGTAGGAGAATTTGGCACAGTGCTTGGCACTTATTGTGTAGGAATTAAAATGGCATACAATAAACTCTAATAGTTTTGTTAGTATTGTCTCTTTTCCTGTATGTGGAAAGATCTAGTGAATGAAGATTATGCCATTTTGCTAACATAGCCAAAATTATAGATTTGCTTTACTGAGATTATAGTGGTTTAAACTGAGCAAATCTGCAGATGCCTCTGAAAAAAGCACCCAAATTCACAACAACCATGATCACTAAATGTAACGGTTACTTCTGCCCAATTGAGATGCTTTATATCCGTTTTTAGAAGTTCACTTCTGAATTCTTTCTTATCTTGTTGGATGTGACCATCTTTTTTTTAAGAATCATCATTCTTCCTATCTTTCCTTTATCCTTTCACAATCAGTCATCAAATTTTTTAAATTATATCCTCCGATTATCTTGGAAAACTATCCTCCATCCTCCATATCCCCTACAACTGTCATTTCTTACCATGGTAACCTCTCAACCGATTGGTTGGTTCATTTTTTCCCTTGCTACTCTGAAATCCACTCTTTGCACCATGGCATTTTAAAAGAACAAATCTGATTGTTTCTCCCTCCTGAAAGTTGGCAGGAATCTATGCCTAACAGAATTCATTATAAGATTCTTAGGTTGGTTTGCCATACACTGCTCGTTGTCTTCTAATTATCCATTCTCTCTTTTTCTAGAATAACAGAACCTCCCCCACTTATTTTTAGGAGGCACACAGCTACACACACTAAAGGTTAAACCCCCCAGCTTCCCTTGCAGTTCATTGTGATCACGTGCCTCAGTTCTGGCCAATGGAATAAAAGCAAGTGTCCTCTACCACTTCCTTAACATCTTTAAAGGGAGGTAGCATGTCCTTCTTTTAACTCTTTATCTTTCCTGATGACTAGATTGTAGATGTGAGGGTTGGAGATAGGCTAGCTCTTTCAACTTGTAATTGGGATTCTAAAGACAGTAGAACCAAACCAACCTCTCTCTGAAATAGAAACAGGCTCACAGACATAGAGAATCAGGCAGTCAGTTCAGTCGCTCAGTTGTGTCCAGCTCTTTGTAAACCCATGGACTGCAGGATGGCAGGACTTGTGGTTACCAAGGGAGAGGTGGGGATGGACTGGGAATTTGGGGTTAGTAGATGCAAATTATTAATATAGAATGGCTGGGCAATAAAGTCCTACTGTAGAGCTCAGAGAACTATATTCAATATCCTGAGATAAAACATAATGGAAAAGAATATGAAAAATAATGTATATTATAACTGAATTACTTTGCTGGACACCTGAAACTTTGTAAATCAACTATAGTTCAATTTCTAAAAATTCAAAATTTGAAAAAAAAGAGAACATCCACCTACACCTTCATGTAAACATAAACTCATGATATTAAAATATCTTATTTAATACTGAAACAAATCTACAACCTTAGGATACATGAAACCCATTCGCAAACATCTATGTTAAGATACCATGGATTTTAAAGAGATTCTACTGCTTTAATATGGAAAAATAGTCTTCAGAAGTTAAAAACCTTTGCCTAAAGCCAAAGAAGCAATGTGTTGGGTGATGTGAAAGAGGAACTCTTTTTGAGTTCCCAAAACATTGAGTTGATTTTGAGTCACCCAAACATTTTTTTGTTGTTGTTTTATGAATTGGGAATGGGCAGTTTTTAAGTGAGCAACATCTACTAAACAATAAACTTCTGTTAACAATCATAATTGGTACTTCTATCGGGAAAGAATGCATTTTAGCCTCATTTACAGGATACCCAAATTATAGGGACTCAAGTGACTAGATTTTATTTTTTCCATGAAACAAGATGCCTGGAGGTAGGCTGCTCAGAACTGCTATAGGAGACTCTGTAATACCAGCAGTAATGTAGGCATCTTCCAAATTTCTGTCCAGCGGCCCATGGTGCAGATTTCCTATGCATGGTTGTTGCCTTGTATTCACAGGTTGGATTCTCTGCATCTGGCAGTTTAGGCAGGAAGAAGTGGAATAACAAAACTTGTATACAGGTGGAATTGAGGCTCATTTTAAAAACTTATTTAGAGCTCCCTTCCCCAAAGTTCCACTTTCACTTCATTGGCCAAGATGATCACATGACCACTTGTAGCTGCCAGGGAGGCTAGGAAATGCAGTGGTGCACCTGGCTACATACTGTCTCAGTCAAAATCAGGTGCTGTCACCACAGGTGAAGGGGAAAACAGACAATGAGTGGGCAGGCAGAAGCGTCTGTGGCAGTGAACTGAGGTTTGAATGAACAGTATGAACATTGTGCCTGTCTGACATGATGGGTTTAATTTTTTTTTTTTTTACTTTACCTATGAACAAATGCATTTGCTCAGTTATTTGTTGTCAGGACAAATGCTGTGCTTCGTTGTTTATCTTTACTAGTCAAATGACTGTATTTGGAAATAGTTTGTATGCTAGATTTGAAATAAAAATAGAAGTGCTATGTTTTGACAACATATGCACCTGGAGCAAATATATCTGTAATATAGATGAGCACTTTTGCCAAATTATCTCATATGCAATGTATTTAGTGAATATTTTCTCAAGAATCACTTTTGTATACAATATTCCAAATAGTTTGCAGTTATTAAAAAAAAAAACAAAACTGGTAAATGGCTCTGATGTACTTCGCTGATGAGGTCTTTCCAAAAGCTCTCATAACTAAAACATTGCACTTAATAATTAATCCCTTTAAAATGAATTATACATGTGTGTATTTGCATTATACATAATTAGCTAACCACAGCCCACAGCATATGTCTGTACAGCATGTGTAATCTGTTTATAGAACAGAGCAGATGACATAATGTAGATTTTGGCGAGCAATCACATTCTCCTTCCACAAACAACATCTGAAATGATAAAAACAACACACGGATGAATAACTCTCAATAGGTAAAATCATTATAACCCACCTTTGCAAACACAACTTTAATCCACTTTGTTGGTCAAATATTCTGAGATGGAGGTATATGATTCTAGCACATGGCTCAGTGTTTAACAGGAGAGTAAGTCTCAGGCATCAAGGATGTGGGTCTAGGAAATACCACATTGGGAAAGCTGAGCTTGGGAGCTGAGCCACATGCCTGGGTTACACTTGCTGAAAATGCTGAGGTCACGACCCTACACTCAGTCATCATGCCAACTTCCATATTCTTCCAGAGTTCCAATAATAGATACGCCCCATCACACTGCAAAAAAAAAAAAAAAAAACTCATGTAAAGATGTCTATTTCTCTCTTGTGCTCTGCTTCCTGGCACATAACATGTGGAAACTGCTTATCACATGTCAGGCATGGAAGGGCAAGTCTTTTCTCTAGTTTTATGCAAAGTGATGAATATGTTGCCATTAATCACTGATTTTTCAATTTCTCCTTCCAGGATCCCAACTATTCTTACCTGGAGTCCCAGTTACTTTCTCATAAATAAGGTTTTCCATTTCCTGAAGCATTTCTTTAAATATATACATGTGTTTTCCTGATTATAAAATACTTCCTATTCACTGTAATTTCAAACATTTAGAAAGGTAATGAGACAGAAATTTTAAATTATCTAAAATTAAGATACAGCAATTGTTAGCATTTTTATATTTACATCCTTTTAATATAAATTCTTAAAGAGATGAGAATACCAGACCACCTGACCTGCCTCTTGAGAAACCTGTATTCAGGTCAGGAAGCAACAGTTAGAACTGGACATGGAACAGACTGGTTCCAAATAGGAAAAGGAGCACGTCAAGACTGTATATTGTCACCATGCTTATTTAACTTATATGCAGAGTACATCATGAGAAACTCTGGGCTGGAAGAAGTACAAGCTGGAATCAAGATTGCTGGGAGAAATATCAATAACCTCAGATATGCAGATGACACCACCCTTATGGCAGAAAGTGAAGAGGAACTAAAGAGCCTCTTGATGAAAGTGGAAGAGGAGAGTGAAAAAGTTGGCTTTAAGCTCAACATTCAGAAAACTAAGATCATGGCATCTGGTCCTATCATTTCTTGGGAAATAGATGGGGAAACAGTGGAAACAGTGGCAGAATTTATTTTGGGGGATTCCAAAATCACTGCAGATGGTGATTGCAGCAGTGAAATTAAAAGACGCTTACTCCTCGGAAGGAAAGTTATGACCAACCTAGATAGCATATTAAAAAGCAGAGACATTACTTTGCCAACAAAAGTCCATCTAGTCAAGGCTATGGTTTTTCCAGTAGGCATGTATGGATGTGAGAGTTGGACTGTGAAGAAAGCTGAGCACCGAAGAATTGATGCTTTTGAACTGTGGTGTTGGAGAAGACTCTTGAGAGTCCCTTGGACAGCAAGGAGATCCAACCAGTCCCTCCTAAAGGAGATCAGTCCTGGGTGTTCATTGGAAAGACTGATGTTGAAGCTGAAACTCCAATATTTTGGCCACCTGATGCGAAGAGCTGACTCATTTAAAAAGACCCTGATGCTGGGAAGGATTAGGGGCAGAAGGAGAAGGGGACAACAGAGGATGAGATGGCTGGATGGCATCACCGACTTGATGGACATGAGTTTGAGTAAATTCTGGGAGTTGGTAATGGACAGGGAGGCCTGGTGTGCTGCAATTCATGGGGTTGCAAAGAGTTGGACACGACTGAGCAACTGAACTGAACTGAATATATATATATATATATTTTAACAAGGAGATAAATATAAAAATGCTAACAACTGTTGTCTCTTCATATATACATATATATATGTATATATATATATATATACATATATATATGTATATATATATATACATATATATATGTATATATATATATATACATATACACACACACACACACACACACACACACACATATATGTGTGCTAAGTCACTTCAGTCATGTCTGACTCTGTGCAATACCATGGACTGTAGGTCACCAGGCTTCTCTGTCCATGGAATTCTCCAGGCAAGATACTGGAGTGGGTTGTCATGCCCTCTTCTAGGGGATCTTCCTGACCCAGGGATTGAACCTGTGTCTCTTATGTCTCTTGCATTGGCAGGCAGGTTCTTTACCACTAGCACCACCTGGGAAGCCTATATATATATATATATATATATATGTGTGTGTGTGTGTGTGTGTGTGTGTGTGTGTGTGTGTATGTGTGTGTGTGTGTGTGTGTGTGTGTGTGTATTTAAAACTCAGGCCTTATCCTCTATATACAACTGATAATTGACAAAATGTCATAGTCTGTTTTCCAATGTCATTGAATATTCTTTGGAATATTCCGAGTATCTTTAATCTGTGTCATGCCATAATCACGCTAAACAAGTTGCTATTGTTTCTATTTTTGACATGATAATTAATACAGCAACCTTTATACAAAAATTATATCCGTGTTTCTGATTACTTCCTTAAGTTCAATATACCAGTTGGGATATTTTCAGTCCACAGAAAAAGAAGACCAAACTCTGAGTAGATTAAAAGAAAGAAATTTACTATATCACCTAACTAGAAGTCTTCCTATTTCAGGGTAGCATGTTAAAAATTTGTATAAATTCTAACTTCAGGCAAGTTTTCTGTACAGAAAGAATGTGCAGTGAGGCATACTCTTAAATCTGGCTAATAGATGAGAGACCATTTCTCTTCAGTTGTTCCTCATGAGCACCCCAGAAAATGTTTGTAATGCCAGGAGACATGCTTCCTGTGAATGCCTGCATGTTTTCCCATGCTCTAACATCCCATGTCAAAGAGACACTGAGATGCCATCTGGAACTATCTGTTCATTGTGCATTGTATTTCATATCCTCATCATTTCAAATTTCCTGGCATCCCCTGGTCTCTGAAACATAAGTTGAGGATTTTATGTCCCTCAGGTCTTCCATTATCATTGAAGTTAAAACATTTCACCTGATTGAGGTCTCACTATAATTCAGGTGATAACCTAGCTCAGACTCTCAACAGCTCTGAAGTATTTAGACATAATCCCCGTTTTTAATTAAAAGTAAACTCAGACATCCAAATAGGTTGCATGAGTAAACTACTAACATACTCAATCTTCCCCCTCAACACACACTTTATGGTTCATGGTCCCATGTGGTAACATTTTGTGCTTTTATTGTGAATTTGGAGTGGGGGTGCCTAGAATGGGCAGTTTTAACCACCTCTAACATGATTCGTCCTTGTGGACCATCTTTGGAAAAGCACAACTTTGAGTGATCTGCCTACTTAACTTCTGGCTATTTTTATTTCCTTGTGCTGGCAAAGTTTAGAGGGAGCAAAAGTATTTTTTTTTAAAGCATGTTAATGTCTTCAGTTTCCAAAATGGTCAATGTATCTAATTAATTCCAGAGCTACTGAAAGAATTTGTGTTTTCTGGGGTTTCCGTTTGTCTGTTTTGGGGGTTAGATCAGGTCTGTCCCTTATTCTACAACAGAAAGTTTGTGAGAAGGAAGCTATTATCAATATGGAAGACAGATAATGAACATAAATTGGTGTGTGTGCCTAATTGGAAAACAAATTTCAAGGAATTACTTTGTATGCATGAGAAACCAATCTAATATTTATTTCCAAATGATTGCTCATGTTTAGGCTCTAACATTGGTTTTTAAGACAGTCTCTTTATATGGGACTTTTAAATAAATGTTTCTTTTCTGCAAACAATACCTTAAAGTGATTTCCTTAACATATCATGTCTTGTTTAAGTGGCTCTTGTTTGATTTTCTGAAGGTGGTTTTTAAATATAGTAACTTTAGGAACAAAGGTCATCTAAAGAACAAATAATAGATGCATTCTGAATAGTATATAAAGATTCAAACAATGTTTTTTCTTCTACAGTCACTTAGGAAAAGAGAAATTTTGGTTCAAGTCACCAAGACTTGATCCAAATCTTCAAGAAGTACTTTCCAAAGCTTAAATTAAGAACTCACAAAATTATATAGCTTGCACTACTAGCTATCATATGTTTTCTTCAGATTCTGAAAATCTTACTGTAAGATTAGTCATTACAATAAACTGCTATGCTAGTAAGCATCTTTTTAGTTCTCTTTTTCTGCTATTATTTCTGCCTAGTTCTTGGGCTGTAGTCAATATCTGTAAAGAAATATATACTATATCCTAATTCCCAACACAGTCCAAGGATTAGGTACAAGAAATATTGATGACCAAATATATTTCCATATACTGAAACGTTTCACCCTTTTAAGAAGGATGATTATTTCTAGCTTAAAGTTTTATAATATTGTTAAATAACGCCTGGTATTAACACTCTCAATACCACTTTCATTCAGATTATCCTGTAAAAATTTTGAAGCAGGTGTCTCTACTTTGAGATGAAGCTAGGGGTCAGATGCAGAGCCTAGAAGAAGACTCCTAAATCCTAAGCCCATGTTTTCTATAAGATAACCCAGGTGATGCTAGTGGTAAAGAACCCACCTGCCAGTGCAGGAGACATAAGAGTCACAGGTTCAATCCCTGGGTTGGAAAGATCCCCTGGAGGGAGAAATGGCAACCCACTCCAGTTTTCTTGCCTGGAGAATCCCATGGACAGAGGAGCCTGGTGGGCTACAGTCCATGGGGTTGCAAAACGTTGGACATGACTGTGTGACTGTGTGACTGTGTTAAGTGACTTATTAATAAGATGAAGAAAGAAGGGATACCATTAGTATAAGAACCTTGCCTAAAGTTACACTATGGGTGAGTAGAGCATATTGAAAGTGGAGGTACATGTCCTTCTCCCTAATGTCCCTTGTCATGATTTTAGAGAACCACAAGATGGATATATCTCAAAATAATGCCAAATAATCGTTCCCACTTGTAGAATGCTGTGACTGAGTGTGAGGGATTACATGTATGGGCCTCTCTGGATGTGTGCTAAGAACACTTGAATAGTGCACTGGAAGGGCCTTGGTTCAAACCCTACCTCTCCAACTTCCCTGCTGCAAGATCTTGGATATGTTAATTTAATTTCTTAAACCTCAGTTTGCTCATTTGTAAAACAGAGCAAGTATTAGAACCAAACCATAAAGTATTTGTGGAAATAGAATAATGATTATGTAATGTTTCTAGACCCAGAGATCTGACACATAGTGAAGATCAACAAAGGTCACTGGGCTACTTTTCCTTGTGACGCTAAGTATGAATATTATCATCTTTAGTTCACAGAGGAGACTGAGGAGCATCAGCTAAGTCACCAACCAACCCAGAAGAGAAGTTTTATACTGCTTAGATAACATTTGCTTGGAGGGGAAAAAAAAAAAAAAAACAGGTCACCAAAGGGTTGCTGGTATGCCAATACTACAGGTACTTATGCAAGCTCTAAGCTAGGTTCACAAACATGAATATGATCGCAAGAAGGAAAACAGAACCATACTCTAGCTTGAAATCTTTGGTGGAAAGTAAAGAAAAATACACTCAGGCAACTCTTGTCGAAGGAAGATGGAGAAGTAAATTTTAACCTGAAGTACATGAAAATATGAGCACTCATTTGAGAATAATATGATTTGGATTCTTGTCCTGGTTATCTCATGTAACATACATTATTTCAATGTATGTCAGTCATTCACTCATGTCCGACTCTCTGCTGTTCCATGTACTGTAGCTTGCAAGGCTTCTCAGTCCATGGAATTCTCCAGGCAAGATTACTGGAGTGGGTTGCCATTCCTTTCTCCAGGGGATCTTCCTGAACTAGGGATCAAACCGCTGGTCTCCCACTTTGCAGGCAGATTTTTTACTGTCAGAGCCACCGGGGAAGCCCCTTATAAGTCAGGTTAAATCCCATTCCTAGGCCTCATTCCTCAGCCATAAGGCAAGATGGTAGACAGGATGAACTCTGCAGAGCATTCCACTTGAGTGTTCTCTAGTTCTGTCTTAGTCATGGAAAGCAATAATGCTGGGCAGCTCCAGTGAAGTAGTCCCAGTTAGAGAAGGCAGAGGAGTTCTCACCTCCACAGTCCAGAAGTAAGGAAGCAACCCCAGAAAATGACAGCCCCCTACAGGAAGCACAGCCAGGGAGTATCTACAGACACTGCAGATTTAGAAATAATAGGTGCTACATATATTTAAATGTCAAATCTCAGCCTCCTATCATACCAAAAGTTAATTTTTCCTGAATTAAAAAAAAAAGAGCTTAATCCCGGAGAAGAAAAGAATGAATTTGCAGATAAAATGAAACTCAAAAGAATAAAATGATCAGGGCTGATAGCTTTCAACAGTCACATGTTTGCAAGTCAGTTGTTTACAATAACCTTAGACTTTAAATTGATTAATTATTTTATTAAGCCATCCAGCCTTTTGAAAATAGTTACATCAAATAGTTTGAAGATGAATCCAGATGTAGTTGCTTCTTTGACATTTTTGGGACTATTTGAGCCAACGGAAGATAGATCATTTGATTAAAAATCACTAAAAATTCATTTTCTATCTGAAATATGTGGAACAGTTTTAGTGTTAAAAGCACAATATGTAAATTGAAAAGACAATTAGCCAATCTGTAATAGTGGAGGAATACAGTGGCATTATCCCTAATTACTGAAGCTTAATATGAAGCTTAATGTATTTATGTGATAACTCATGTTTGCTGAGTTAATTGGTTACTTCTTCTAAAAGAAAGTGGAAATGTGTGGAAATGTCAAGAATGGCTATCTCTCATAAAGATGTTACAATAGCTCTTTGTTTACAGAGGCAAAAAGATTATGAGACTTTACAGTAATTGGAGAGAGTATTTATTTAATTATAGATATTTTCACTATAATTTTAGAGGAAATACCACACAATTACATAAACAGTGAATATAATATCTTTTAAATTTACATAGTGTGTGGTTAGATCTATACTGTAAAATAAACCAGAGCCATAATTATGTAAACTTTTGAAGTTAATACCTAATCTACTCACCAAGTACAACTGTCTATTATTTTATTTGTAAATACATTAATATATCAACACTTTGTAGCCCCTATTATATGGTGTTTTCTTGAGAATAATTCATTGTATATTTTTACCCTTTGGAAAATAGTTACATAATTTTATCTGGTTAGTATTTTAGAAGAACATAGTTGGCAGCACTTAAAAACTCTGTTTTAAAATTACATTTAAAGATCTATGTAGAATATACTGCTTACGATTTGCAATCTATGTGGCTTTATTTCAAGAATTTTTCTTTCTTTGAACTGCAATTGATATGCTTATGCTATTTGATAATTTTATACACACTAAAGTTTTTTTTGGTTCAGTGTATGTTGCTAATACATTCTTACAGTGTTTTCTGTAATGCACATTTTTTTTATAACTGCTGGACCAAATAATTGATTTAACTTGTCTGAATCTTCCACAATACAGAGTAGATCTTCAGAAGAAAAAAAAAAGAATATATTTTAGCTTAAGTAAAAGAGTTTCTGAGCATTACAGTGCATTTCATTTTATAATAAATAAATTTATTTATCATAAAAACTTAATTCTCTTAATAAATCTTTATTGACCATCTACTGCGATCCAACCATAGGAATTCACAGATAAACTGGCATGAACTCTGCCTTCAGAGAGGTTATAATCTCTGAGAGGAGATACAACACATGCATCATCAAATAGGATAGAAAAAAAGATGGAAAGTCAAAAGTTTTATAAGAGAGGAATGAACAAATTCAGAAAAGATGAAACTGCAAAAAAAGTTGAGAGACAGACAAGAAACAAAGTGGTTTAGTCCTCTTACATTTTCTCATTAACTTTCACTTTCATCAAAGTACTTCCTCACTGAGAAAACTGACACAATCAGTTAAACACCACCTTCCATTAAATACCACCACCACTTCTACTAGCTTCACTGCACCCCTGCCCTAAATGCCACCTTATCACAGGTTATAACTGATGACCTGTATCTTTTTTTTAATTGGAGTATAATTGCTTTAAAATGTTGTGTTAGTTTCAGCTGTACAATGAAGTAAATTAGCTATATGAATGTACGTATGTATACAGCTATATATACGTATACAGCTGTGCGGTGCTGGAGCGGCGGGCAAGCGGCTGAGAGGAGATAACCCCAGCCAAGGTCAAGAGCGGCGCCTGCGCTTCGCTGGAGCAGCCGTGAAGAGATACCCCACGTCCAAGGTCAGGAGCGGTGGCTGCGCTTAGCTGGAGCAGCCGTAAAGAGATACCCCACGTACAAAGTCAGAAAAACCCCAGTAAGATGGTAGGCACTGGACAGCTGTGAGGAGATACCCCATGTCCTAGGGGAAAGGAGAAGACCCAGCAAGATGGTAGGAGGGGCAAATTCGTGTTTAGAATCAAACCCGGTTTCTGCCAGAGACGCTCGGAGGGCTCAAACAAACCTTGTGTGCACCAGGACCCAGGGACCCCACAGAGACTGAGACAGACCTGTGTTTGAGCATCTCCTGTGGAGGTACAGGTCGGCAGTGGTCTGCCACAGGGACAGGGTCTCTGGGGGTGGGTATGGCATAAGCCCTCTTGGAGGAGGTCGCCATTAACCCCACTATAGAGCTGCCAGAACTTTCATAGGACTGGGAAATAGACTCTTGGAGGTCTTGTGCACCAGGACCCAGGAGAAATGAACAGTGACCCCCACAGGAGACTTCCCTGTGGGTGTCCAGGAGTCTCTAGCGAAGGCATGGGTCAGTGGTGGCCTGCTGCGGGGTTGAGAGCACAGACTGTAGCAGTACATGCCTGGGATCTTTTGAGGGAGGTCACCATTAGGGCTTCCCTTGTAGCTCAGTTGGTATGGAATTTGCCTGCAGTACAGGAGACCTGGGTTCGATCCCTGGGTTAGGAAGATCCCCTGGCGAAGGAAATGGCAACCCACTACAGTATCCTTGCCTGGAAAATCTCATAGACAGAGGAGCCTGGTGGGCTGCAGTCCATGGGGTCGCAAAGAGTCGGGCATGACTGAGCGACTAACACTTACTAACACTTACCATTATCTTCATTACCTCCACCATAGTTTGGCCCCAGGTAAATAGCAGGGAGGGAACACAGCTCCACACATCAACAGAAAATTGGATTAAAGATTTACTGAGCATGGCCCTGCCCATCAGAACAAGACCCAGTATCCCCCTCAGTCAGTCTATCCCATCAGGAAGCTTTCATAAGCCTCTTATCCTTTTCCATCAGAGGGCAGACAGACTGAAAACTACTGTCACAGAAAACTAACCAATCTAATCACATGGACCACAGCCTTGTCTAACTCAATGAAACTAAGAGCCACTCATGTAGGGCCACCCAAGACGGATGGGTCATGGTGGAGAGTTCTGACTAAATGTAGTCCACTGGAGAAGGGAATGGCAAACCACTTCAGTATTCCTGCCTTGAGAACCCCATGAACAGTACGAAAAGGCAAAAAGATAGGACACTGAAAGATGAACTCCCCAGGTAGGTAGGTGCCCGATATGCTACTGCAGATAAGTGCAGAAATAACTCCAGAAAGAATGAAGAGACAGAGCCAAAGCTAAAACAACACCCAGTTGTGGATGTGTCTGGTAATGGAAGCAAGGTCTGATGCTGTAGAGAGCAATATTGCACAGGAACCTGGAATGTTAGGTCCATGAATCAAGGCAAATTGGACGTGATCAAACAGGAGATGGCAAGAGTGAACGTCAACATTTTAGGAATCAGCAAACTAAAATGGACTGGAATGGGTGAATTTAACTCAGATGACCATTATATCTACTACTGTGGGCAAGAATCCCTTAGAAGAAATGAAGTAGCCATCATAGTCAACAAAAGAGTGAGAAATGCAGTACTTGGATGTAGTCTCAAAAATGACAGAATGATCTCTGTTCATCTTGAAGGCAAACCATTCAATAGCACAATAATCCAAGTCTATGCCCCAATCAGTAATGCTGTAGAAGCTGAAGTTGAACTGTTCTATGAAGACCTACAAGACCTTCTAGAATTAACACCCAAAAAAGATGTCCTTTTCTTTATAGAGGACTTGAATGCAAAGTAGGAAGTCAAGAAACTCCTGGAGTAACAGGCAAATTTGGCCTTGGAGTACAGAACGAAACAGGGCAAAGGCTAATAGAATTCTGCCAAGAGAATGCACTAGTCATAGCAAACACCCTCTTCCAACAACACAAGACTCTACACGTGGACATCACCAGATGGTCAATACCGAAATCAGATTGATTATATTCTTTGCAGCCAAAGATGGAGATGCTCTATACATTCAGCAAAAACAAGACCAGGAGCTGACTGTGGCTCAAATCCTGAACTCCTTATTGCCAAATTCAGACTTAAATTGAAGAAAGTAGGGAAAACCACTAGACCATTAGGGTGTGACCTAAATCAAATCCCTTATGATTATACAGTGGAAGTGAGAAATAGATTTAAGGGATTAGATCTGATAGACAGAGTGCCTGATGAACTATGGATGGAGGTTCCTGACATTGTACAGGAGACAGGGATCAAGACCATCCCCAAGAAAAAGAAATGCAAAAAAGCAAAATGGCTGTCTGAGGAGGCCTTACAAATAGCTGAGAAAATAAGAGAAGCCAAAAAGCAAAGGAGAAAAGGAAACATATACCCATCTGAATACAGAGTTCCAAAGAATAGCAAGGAGAGATAAGAAAGCCTTCCTCAGTGAGCATTGAAAAGAAATAGAAGAAAACAATAGAATGGGAAAGACTAGAGATCTCTTCAAGAAAATTAGAAATACCAAGGGAGCATTTCATGCAAAGATGGGCACAGTACAGGACAGAAGTGGTATGGGCCTAAGAGAAGCAGAAGATATTAAGAAAAGGTGGCAAGAATACACAGAAGAACTATACAAAAAAGATCTTCACGTCCCAGATAATCACTATGATGTGATCACTCACCTAGAGCCAGACACCCTGGAATGTGAAGTCACATGGGCCTTAGGAAGCATCACTATGAACAAAGCTAGTGGAGGTGATGGAATTCCAGTTGAGGTTTTTCAAATCCTGAAAGATGAGGCTGTGAAAGTGATGCACTCAATATGCCAGCAAATTTGGAAAACTCAGCAGTGGCCACAGGACTGGAAAACGTCAGTTTTCATTCCAATCCCTAAGAAAGGCAATGCCAAAGAATGTTCAAACTACTGCACAATTGTGCTCACCTCACACGCTAGCAAAGTAATGCTCAAAATTCTCCAAGCCAGACTTGAACAATACGTGAACCGTGAACTCCCAGATGTTCAAGCTGGATTTAGAAAAGGCAGAGGAACCAGAGATCAAATTGCCAACATCCGCTGGATCATCAAAAAAGCAAGAGAGTTACAGAAGAACTTCTATTTCTGCTTCATTGACTATGCCAAAGCCTTTGACTGTGTGGATCACAATAAACTGTGGACAATTCTGAAAGAGATGGGCATACCAGACCACCTGACCTGCCTCTTGAGAAACCTGTATGCAGGTCAGGAAGCAACAGTTAGAACTGAACATGGAACAACAGACTGGTTCCAAATAGGAAAAGGAGTACGTCAAGGCTGTATATTGTCACCTTGTTTATTTAACTTATATGCAGAGTACATCATTAGAAACTCTGGGCTGGATGAAGCACAAGCTGGAATCAAGAATGCTGGGAGAAATATCAATAACCTCAGATATGCAGATGACACCACCCTTATGGCAGAAAGCAAAGAAGAACTAAAGAGCCTCTTGATGAAAGTGAGAGAGGAGAATGAAAAAGTTGGCTTAAAGCTCAACATTCAGAAAATTAAGATCATGGTATCCAGTCCCTCACTTCATGGCAAATAGATGGGGAAACAGTGGCTGACTTTATTTTTCTGGACTCCAAAATCACTGCAGATGGTGATTGCAGCCATGAAATTAAAAGACACTTACTCCTTGGAAGAAAAGTTATGACCAACCTAGACAGCATATTAAAAAGCAGAGACATTACTTTGTCAACAAAGGTCCATCTAGTCAAGGCTATGGTTTTTCCAGTGGTCATGTATGGATGTGAGAGTTGGACTGTAAATAAAGCTGAGCGCCCGGGTATTTATACTTTTGAACTGTGGTGTTGAGGAAGACTCTTGAGAGTCCCTTGGACAGCAAGGAGATTGAACAAGTCCATCCTAAAGGAGATCAGTCCTGGGTGTTCATTGGAAAGACTGATGTTGCAGCTGAAACTCCAATATTTTGGCCACCTGATGCGAAGAGCTGACTCATTGGAAAAGACCCTGATACTGGGACAGATTAAAGGCTGGAGGAGAAGGGGACGACAGAGGATGAGATGGTTGGATGTCATAACTGACTCAATGGACATGAGTTTGGGTAAATTCCGGGAGTTGGTGATGGACAGGGAGGCCTGGTGTGCTGCAGTCCATGGGGTTGCAAAAGTCAGACATGACTTAGCGACTGAACTGAACTGAATATATATATATATATACACACATACATATCCCTTCCCTCCTCTACCATCTACTCCCCTATCCCATCTATCTAGATCACCACAGAGCACCGAGCTGAGCTCCCTGTGCTATACAGTAGGTTCCCACTATCTGTTTTACACATTATAGTGTATATACATCAATCCTGATATCCCAGTGTGTCCCACCCTCTACTTTCCCTGCTGTGTCCACAGTCCATTCCCTATACCTGTGTCTCTATTCTTCCCCTGGAAATATGTCCATGTGTACCTTAACATATACTTTTGCTGACCTGTGTCTTTAGCCAAAGACAGTTCTCCCTTTTGTCTCTCTATCCCATTTGTTTTGTTTTGTTTTGTTTTTTAATACAAGGATATTCTGGGAACAGTTTCCTTCCATCTCCTGCATCATTATTTTTTCTTTCTCTTGGATCATACTGGTCCCCATACCAACATTTGCTTCTTTTAGTAAAAAAATGAAGTTTTTGATCCCCTCTCTTATTTCCAGGTAGTGACATAATTTTTTCTATACTTTATAAAACTCCTTGAGAGAATTTCACATCCAAAAGAATTCTGAACATAGTCTTAGATTTTCCCCTTCACAACCCAGCAAAAAAAAAAAAAGTGTTTTTGTCATTAAAGATGTCATTCAACATCTCTTCTTTGATACATGGCTTCTCAGTCCTCTTTATCATCTGTCACCTATTAGCAGCAATAGACAGGGTTAATCACTCCTCCTTGAAACCACTGTTTTATTTTGGCTTCTATTATACCACACTCATCTGGTTTCCCTTGTAACCTTCTGTCTTCTTCTTAGTAACTTTTACTATTTCTCCTTATCACATCATCTCTACTCCAAGTGCCACGACTCGCTTCTTGAATCAATTTGCACTGTAGTCAAACTCACTTCTTCAATGATATTATCCAACCAGATGGCTTTAAAGATGGTCTTTAGGTTGACCTCTCATGATCCAACTGCCCACTTGATAGGATGGCCAAATTTGTCCAGTAAAATATAAGACATCCAGTAAAATTAGAATTTCTGACAATGAATAATTTTTTTAGTATAAGTGTGTGCCATGAAATATTTTTTTGTGTATTTATCTAAAATTCTAGCTTAACTGAGTGTCCCATGTTTTATCTGACACTCCACCACCTAACACCTCTGTGTCTCCACCTGGATGTGCTGGAGTCATCTCAAAAATAAAATATCAGAACTGTGCTTTAGACACTCCTCCTACACCAAGCCACCTTGCAGTAGTCCCCTGCACCTCTGTAAAAGGCAACGGCATTCTTCTAATTGCTCAAATCAAAAACATGATGGTCATGTAAACACATATCTTTTTCTCACATCACAGCTAATTTATCATGACATCCTATTGGATCTAACCTCGAATACTACATATTCAGAACTTGACCTTTACTTATGACCCTGCCATCACCACCACCTCTTGCCTCCTAATAGTTCAGTTCAGTTCATTTGCACTGTCATACCGGACTCTTTGCGACCCAGTGGACTGCAGCACACCAGGCTTCCCTGTCCATCACCAACTCCCGAAGCTTGCTCAAACCCATGTCTGTTGAGTTGGCGATGCCATCCAACCATCTCATCCTCTGTCATCCCCTTCTAATAGGTCTAAAATATCGTCTGCCTCCTAGTCGGTCTCCCTGAAAGTGAAAATGTTAGTTGCTCAGTTGTGTTTGACTCTGTGACACCATGGACTGTAGCCCACGAGGCTCCTCTGTTGATGGAATTTCCCAGGCAAGAATACTGGAGTGGTTTGCCATTTCCTTTACCAGGGTATCTTCCTGACCCAGGTATCAAACCTCCATCTCCTGAAAATTTTTTACCTAAATCTCATATAGATAGCTTAAAAAAGAAACTTCTTTACAATTAAAACTCTGCTGTCCACTAAAGATTTGTCTTCCAAGACTCAGAGTAGGGTAAGCCACTCTTCTGTAGCCCATATTTGTAGCCCTGAAGTTATCAGATACTTCAGGGAAAATACCAAAAAGTCCTGACAGCATAGCCAAAGGCTGGACTCTTAAAAAAGTTTGTAAAATTTAAGAGAGCAGCACTCAGTAGCTAATTAATGGTTGTTTTTTACCTCCTGTTTCCTGCAAAATAATAATACATGACATTTACTGACCATTTATCAGTTTCAGACCCAGTTCAAAGGATTTTATGTGAGTCCATGCTTGTCTATCCCCAATTCCACTTGAGGAACAGAAACTGTAAGTGGCTCTCCTGGGGGCCAAGAGCACTGTCTTGGAGTCCATCACACAACACAGAATTCAAGCAGATCACGGGTGCCTCACCTGGCTTATCTAGAATGCTTTTTTTCTTCTGGAAGCTAGAGGCACAGCTTGTCCATGCTATTTTAGTTATATGGAGTTCTTATTTCTCTTAAAAATTTCCTCCTGCAATAGTTTACCTCTGCCCTTATGTCATCAGAGAAAGAGATATCAATGAGCCTGAAAATATAAATCGGTGAATGAAAATTCATAAACCCATACCCTCACACATTCCCAGAGTTTGAAAAGGCTATTATGCTGACATCAACAATCCCAGCCTGCAGAGATATGTTTGAAAGATTAGAACTCAGTAATTATGCTTTTCTGTGACTCCTTGAAATTATGTTGGTTAAACAGTGCCACTGTATTCTGAAGCCCAACGGTTATTACTGATGAGTTAAATATTATGGCTTAGTATTATGTGTGTGTGGGGGGGTGTGATGGTGAGTCTCTCATGTGGTGCTTAAGAGGATTATGCAGCTGTCCTGTGTCTCATTTGGAATCCCACAGCCCCAAGAAGAAGGTTGGCAGAAACCCGCAATGGAATCCACCCACCCAGGAGCCCTGCATTCCTCATATCTTTTACTGGCCACACAGAAGGGACTTTTCCAACCTGAACAAAGACAGTAAGTGAAAATTCGACTCAGCAATGATGAGTCAGCCATTCTGGAGTCTAATCCCCACCGTCTCCTCATCTAGCTGTAGGAAAGATAAATCTTCATTGAGGGCCCCTGGATTTCTCAGTGAGAGTAGTTCATAGCTGTTTATGTATCATGTCACGAGGTGACAACAGAATACAGTGGCAGTGGTCATGGGGACATTTGGCCTCCCTCTCAGACAGGCTTTGTTTACTTTTAATAAAAGATACTAAATTAAAGAAAGCCAGTTGACCTGGATATAATTTCACTCAGGAGGGCTAAGAGAGAAAGTCTTGTTTGATGTCAACATATCATCTTGGTTCCTTTACAACAGAAATGGCAAATTAATCTTTTGTTTTTCATAACAGCAAAACAGGTGATTAGTAGACTGTTTTTTGTTAACTTTTAAGTTGATAGAACCATAATTTTGATGGGGGAGAAAACAGAGAATGACTATATATTAACTAGACTTAATTACCTGTCTTTTACTTTTTAACTAAACTGAACACATCCTCTATTATTTTTTTCATCTTAAGGTAAAACTAGTAGTTGATTGATGAAATTACGAAAAATTGGAGAGTGATTCTCAATATTTTTGTTTCTAGTGAAAAGAGTTTTGGCAGTATCCATGAGGAGACTAAAAAATCACAATCATACTAAACAAGTCAGCATATTTAGACAGACAGTATTGACACATCATAACACTGCGTAAGCTTATTGCACTTGTCACTTGCTTACCATTCAGCACTGCTGGTGTTTAGAAAGAAATGTTTGCTGCCCTAACCACACTCACTAAAGAGCTCATAGGCAAAGTCCTTGCAAAGGTTACTTGCAATATTCATTAAATATTTCCTGTAGTAAAATATATGCATCTCTAGACCAAAGCAAGTATTTCACTTGCTTCAGCATTTACACTAATAAATATTACTATAAGAATTTATACTCAGTTATAGCAAACTGTTTTATGTGTAATGAGAAGAAAAATGCATTCTAGCATGAGAATTTCTTTTCAAAAGTATGATTGCATTAAAACATGTCAACAAATTCTTTGATACTTCTCCCTTCAAGTTGTGGAACTCAATCTGCCTTCCCTAGATCTCGGGCTGTAAATATTGACTTGCTCCTAACAAATTGAATTTTACAGAAGTGACAGTGTGGAACTTTCAAGAAGAGGGTATAAATGGCATTGAGATCTCCTCTCTATCATTACCCTCTCCAGTGAAAATTGGATGCCATTCTGTAACGCTACTCTGACAGCCATATGGAAAAGTCCACATTGTGAGGACTGGAGCCTCATGATAACTGTGTCCAAAGAACTGAGGCCTCCTACCAACAGCCTTGTGAAGGAGCCATCTTGGACGTATATCTTTCATTCCCAGTCGAGCCTTCAGATGACTATAGCTTTTGAGGCTGTTTCCATAGCAACCTCATGAGCCAAACCCACCAGATAACCTGCTCCTGAATTCTTGACCCACAGAATGGTGAGATAATGTTTCTTGTCTTAAGTTACTAGTTTTAGGGAGTAATTTTTTTACATAGTTGGGCTTCCTAGTAGCTCAGTGGTAAAGAGTCCCGTGCAATACAGGAGATGCTGGAGATGTGGGTTTGATCCCTGGGTTGGGAAGATTCCCTGGAGGAGAGAATGGTAATAGATAGCTAATACTATAGAGAGTGTATTTATACTTTGTTCAAGAAAATACATTAAAAAACACTTGGAGTAAAAGATAAAGTCCTGAAGGCATGGATTGGTGTCTAAGCCCAGGAAGCCAGTAGTGATCGTTGATTTACTCTGCATGGAAAATGTAAAGGGAATTTGTTTGAGAGAGAAGGGGAGGGAAGAAAGGGAGTAGCCAGTAAAATACCTAGAGGCCATACAACCCACAGGGAAGGGTGAATGAGAAACCCCGGTGCTTGGAAGTAGAAAGGATTTTTAAGAATTGGAATGCATGATATGATTTTAGGCTTTGGGTGTGTGTGTCTGTATGTGCATATGGATATACATATTTGTGTGTGTACTTGGAAATCAAGGACATTCAAGATTAGGAGTGAACAAAGATGAATGTGGAAATAAATGCTCCCATTTGCATATTTAAACCTTGGGGAGCTATTTGGGTTTCCATATCATATTTTGCTTAAATTTCAAGAACCATAGAGGTCTTTAGTTATGAAAACATTCAGCAAAAGTTAATGACCCTCCTACAAATGATTTTCCCTAGACTGAGACATATCAACAGAAATCAGGGCAATAGGTATGTCATAATATTACATAGATCAATATTTTTCTTATTAATGTCATTCCATGATGTCAGAGGGGTAAAGCCTCAATTGACAGGTTGCTGCTAAGTCGCTTCACTCGTGTCCGACTCTGTGCGACCCCATAGACGGCAGCCCAACATGCTAAGCCATCCCCAGGACTCTCCAGGCAAGAATACTGGAGTGGGTTGCCATTTCCTTCTCCAGTGCATGAAAGGGAAAAGTGAAAGTGAAGTCGCTTAGTAGTGTCCGACTCTTAGTGACCCCATCGACTCTTAGTGACCCCATGGACTGTAGCCTACCAGGCTCCTCCGTCCATGGGATTTTCTAGACGAAGAGTACTGGAGTGGAGTGCCATTGACTGGAAATGTAAGTGTGTTCTTGTCTGATCCACCTGTCTCTCCTTTCATTCGCTTTCTCTCTAAGCCTTTTCATCTCCAAATAATTTTCATCAAAAATGCTTATTTTGCATCTCATTGAAATAGACCTGTGTGGTTTTATTCTAGAAATACCATAAACTTTGGAGTCAGATATATTGAGATTTACCCCTGGTTTCCTTGGTGGCTCAGATGGTAAAGACTTTGTCCGCAATGTGGGAGACCCAGTTTCAATCCCTGGCTCAGGAAGATTCCCTGGAGAAGGAAATGGCAACTCACTCCATTATTCGTGCCTGGAAAATCCCTTGGACAGAGAAGTCTGGGGGGCTACAGTCCATGGGGTCACAAAGAGTCAGACACAACTGAGCAACCAACAGTTTCACTTTCTCTTTCATATCTGGCTTTAAGTCCTAGTTCACCTGAAAGCTACTATAGCATCTTAAATAACAATTTTTAACTCCCTCTCAGCCTCATGTCTCCTTCACGTAATATGTAATTTATGATATTTATATGGTCCTTGTAAATATTAAGTGAAATAATGTCTATGAGATCTTTGCTCAGGGCTTAGCCACAACTGGAAATTTGTAGACTGAAAGAAATGGTTGTTCTTGTTATATGATTATACCTTAAGACTTGCCCTTAGCTACGTGCCTCTACTAAAATGCAAGCTGATAAAGGTGTAAGTTACTACCTTTGAGGAATTATCTTGGAACCTCAGGATGCCTGACAATGAATCTCCCGAAATTTGAGGCTCTGTGTCTATTAGGTCAGGAGAGAGGGTTTTCTACTCTCTTAATATAATATAGTCTGTCTTTGAGCTCAACCACTGAACCCAACTTTCCATGGGAATGGCAGAAGGCAGAAGGAGGCTTCCTTTCTGCCATTCAGCAAGTAGACTCTGCTCATGAGATCACCAGGTGCTAACACCTGGTGCTCACAGACAACTGCTTCTACTCAGACTTTGTGGTGCCAGAGACCTGACTGTTGACTAATAGACATACACAAGGCCGTTCTCACTGTAAAAGATATAGCCAGGGACCATGCTTCATCCTATGGAGCACAACCCTATTGTGTGTCCAAAAGTATCTTGAAGCCTTCTCTGGGAGATCGTGAGAGAATAGGGATTGTGTTCTTCCTTAATGATTTTTTGACTTTTGTGTTTACCCAGTAAAGTCTGACTTCTACATCCAGACTACATCACACTGCAATATTTGCTATCACACATCTTGCCCATATTGAACAAAACAGATAAAAATCCCTGTCCTTGGAGTGTATATTTGATTGGGAAAGAGAAAAATAAAAAGTAAAGTAAATGAATAAGCAAAATGTTCTATATGTTTATGTAAAATATATACATATTTCAAAGCTATTTGTGAAGTGAAAATATGTATTAGATGAAGTTAAATGCTGTGAAGAAAAGAGTACTTAGAAGATAGATGTATCACCAAAGAGATGTTATCTCTAGTCATCTTCCTACAGAAAGATCACTGTAGTCAATTACAGGTGATGGATGGAAGAGAAATAAGATTGGCACCAGAGAGATTTGGTAGATGACTATTGAAGTGGTTTAGAAAAAAAATAATAAGGACAGGTAGTATTTTAGTATCTTACCATGTGCTGGATGATGTTCTAAGAATTTAACAAAACTTTTAATCTTCACAACAACTCTATGTGGTAGATATTATTTTTGTCTTTTTCATAGGTGAAAAAACAGACAAAAAAAATAGGTTGAGATGTTTCCACGATCACACCTTGGTGAAGACAGGCCTCCAACCCGATAGTCTGAGTTCAGAATCACTGTTTTACTATGATTAACTATGCTATTGATATAAATTGTGCATTCTTGGAAACTATAGGATCAGAGAAAGCAAAACAAATTTCCACAGGAGAATTTTCCTGGTAGAATTCTATTTCCTTCTACTTAGTTACCATCATTTATGTTCTGAGATTCCTGAGAAAAGACGTTGCATGAAAAATAATTTATAGTGAAGGGATTCCAGTAGTAATCTTTGGAACAAGAGGGTTTTACTGTCCCACATTCAGGTTGACAAATTTCCATCTTCATACCTGCTTAGAATAATTTGTTCTCCTAATTAGGTTTAAAAATATTTGGAGGAAAAGTGCAAGAGTTTTTCATAAATCATAAAAATGGGATTGTCTTCCATCTGCTCTAAAAGAGATAGTTCATTAAGTGCTGAATAATGAAACTTAAAATGATGACAGAGGCATTTTACCTTTGTGTTTTCTCATGTATGAGCTTTCATATTGTTGTTACTAGCCCTTGGTTTAAGACAGATTATAGTACTTTTTTAGTTATTCCATTGTCATCTTGAGTTGTGTATTATAAAACTAACATTTTAACGAGATGTCAGTGGTTTAAAATCAGGAACAACATGTTCCAAATTATAATGAGCCTGGATTTTTTTTTTTTTTTGCAATAATCCTTTTTCCATCAATTGTGAAATCAAGTGTATACTTATCTGGTAGAGTTATAAACTCTAAGACGCATAAAACTGCCATCTTTATACCAAAAATATCAGAAATCTCTTTGTGTAATGTCTACAGTAAGACCATTGATAATTCTGGACACAGTGAGCCTTCTCTTAGCTTCTACCTAAAAATGCTATTATCTGCTTTTAATACATTTGTCTTTAGGTAGAATTCATTTCATTGCTTAGCTGCAAAAATAAAATAAAGGAACCTTTTAGATAGATTATTGGATTTCTTGGTCTAAGTAAATCCACTTTGGAATAATAAAACCCTTATTGAGTCATTAAAGACTGAAATATGGTATATTTGTTTTTACAGTTTTGCCTCGTGTGCTTCATGCTACATTGAAATTTTTAGAACTTCGTAAACTTTCTTGCCTTGAAATAACTATGCTATTCAGCTATGAAATGGTTTTACTTCTTTCCAGAATGTCTCAGGCAAGTCAACAACCTTAAAATCCTGTGACATTTCTCTTTGTGTAAGCAGGAAATAATCGCAACTCAAATACATTCTCAAGCCAACTCAGTCATTGGGAGAATTGAGAAACTGACTCTTCTATGAGAAATAAGTGCCCAAATGTTCACAAACTATGGAAAAACCCTAAGACTAATTTCTATTGCTTCTATGTAGTCATTTGGAAGGAAAAGCAGAAAGACCTAGGTTCAAGTTTCACTTCTGCCCCTTATTCTGCGATCTTATGAGTCATGTTTTAAATTAAAAAAATTTTTTTTTAGGCTTAGTTTCCTTCCCTGCATTTGTAAATATGGGATTAAAGTAGTACCTATATTGGAGAGTTGTGATGAGGATTAAATGATATAAAGTGTCTAGTGTGTTGCCTAGAAAATACTAAGCACCCATAATAGCAGATGTCATTAATATTTCCACTCTATTATTTCATTTTAGCCTTTAAGGTATTCAGTTCTTCATGATGCATAGTAAGATGGAAAGCAATATTGTGTCTCCAAATGAAAGCACTTTACATGAGTGTTTTGGGAAACCAGGTGCTAAGCAAAGAATATGTAAGTTCTTGAACCCATGCTGTAGAGCCTGAGAGCCACAACTACTAGAACATGAGCCCTCACACCTAGAACCCATGCTTCACAACAAAAAAAGCCACCACAATGAGAAGCCCGTATAGCACAATGAAGAGTAGCCCCAGTTCTCTGCAACTAGAGAAAGTCCGAGAAAAGCAATGGAGAGCCTGCACAGCCCAAAATAAATACATAAATAAAATTACTTTAAAAGAAGAACATGTAAGTTCTTGATTTCTGGGCACTATCACTCTAGAAGACATCAGTATAACACATGATTTAATATGTAGACACTGTACTGTGTGGGTTTCAGCATATGTCATGTTATAAATTAATCTTGCTCATAGAAATAAAAGGATCATAAGAAAACACTATGAACATGTGTATACTAATCAATTAGATAATCTAGGTGAAATGAACAAATTTCTAGAGACACAAATTACCAAAACTGGCCTAGAATAAATAGAAAACCTAAATAAATCTATAACAAATAACGAGATTGACTCAGTAATCAAAAACTACCAAAGTGGAGGACTAAATGGTTTCACTGGTAAATCCTATCAAACATTTAAAGAAGAAAGAACACCAACCTTTCTCAGGCAGTTCTAAAAATAGAAGAGAAGAGAACAATTCTCAACTCATTTTTTGAAGCCAGTATCACCCTGATACCAAAACCAGAAAAAGATACCACAAGAAAAGAAAACTGCACGCCAAAAGCCTTTATGACCATAGATGTAAAGACGCTATAAAAAATACTAGTAAACTGAATCCAGCAGCATATTAAAAGGATTATACACCATGTCCAAGTGAAATTTATTCCAGGAATGCAGGATGATTCAAAATTCAAAAATCAATCGGTGAGGTATAGCACAGAATAATACATCAATAGACTGAGGAGAAAAACCAAATGATCATATCTACAAATGCAGAAAGGCATTTGACAAGATGCAACACCTTTTCATGAACAAAAACAGTCAGCAGACTAGGAATAGAAGGGAGCCTTGTCGACATGATGAAGGATATTTATGAAAAAGAAAAGCCCATAGGTAACATCATATTTGTCGTGGACCGAACTGTGTCACTTCAAAATCTGTATGTTGAAGCCCTAACTCCCAATGTGACTGTATTTGGAGACAGGTCCTATTAAAAAATAATTAGGAGTAAATGATACATGATACCATTTGTAAAAAGAAGAACAAAGCTGGAGAGTTCACACTTCCCAATTTCAAAATGTACTACCAAGCTATAGTAATCAACTCATACTTCCACGGCCCATTGATTTTAGATAAAGACAGCAAGACCTATCAGTGATGAAAAAATAATCTTTTCAATAAATAGTGCTGGAATAATTAGAATATCCACATGTAAAACCCGGAAGTTGGACCTCTACATCATGCCATTCACAAAAATTAGCTCAAAATGGAACAAAATCTAAATGCAAGAGCTAAAACTCTGAAACTCTTAGAGGAACCCACAGGAATAAGTCTTCATGGATTCAGATTTGGCAAAGGATACTTAGATATGACACAACAGACATGGCTAACAATACAAAAAAACAGATAAATTGTATTTAATCGAAATTTAAGATTTTTGTGCAACAAAGGGCATTGCCAAGAAAGTAAAAAGAGAACCTACATGATGGGGAAAAATGTCTACAAATCATATATCTGATAAGGGTCCAGTATACAGAATACATAATGAACACTTAGAATGCAATAACAAAAAGACCACCAACTCAGTGAAAGAATAGGCAAAAGATGTGAATAGGTATTTCTTCAAAGATGGTATGCAAATGGTCTACAAGCACTTGCTCAACATCCTTAGTCATTAGGGAAATGCAAACCAAAACCACAATGAGATCTCACTTCACACCCATTAGGATAGACATAATTTTTTTAAAAAAAGGAAAATAAGCATTGGTAAGGGTGTGAAGAAATAGAACACTCAGACTTTGTCAGTAAGAATGTAAAATGATGCAGACACTGTAGAAAAGTTTGATGGTTTCTCAAAAAGTTAAACATAGAATTACCATATGACCCAACAAGTCCTCTCCAGTGTGTATAGCCAGCATGTTGAAAACAGGTATTTGAACGAAAATTTGCACACAAATGTTCATGGCAGCACTGTTCATAATAGCTAAAGTATGGAAACCACTCAAATGTCCATCAATGGATGAACAAAGAAACAAACAGTAGTGTACACATACAATGAAGTATGATTCAGCAATACAAAGGAATGAAGTATGGATAACAAGCTACAACGTACATGGATCTTGAAAACACTATGCTAAGTGAAAGAAGCCAGACAGCAAAGGTCCCATATTGAAATATCCAGAGTAGGCTAATTCATTGAGACAGAAAACAGATTGGTGATTTCCAAGGGCAGGGAGAGAATTCAAGAGTAACTGCTTAATGACCATGGGATTTTCTTTGGGGGTGATAATGTTTGGGGATTAGATAGAAGTGGTGATTGTACAGCATTGTGAATGTATTAAAACTCACTGAGGATGCACTGTACAACACGTGGAATATAGCCAATATTTTGTAATAGCTGTAAATGGAGTAAAGCCCTTAAAAATTGCTTAAAGAATCATAAATTTTAAAAGCTTGAATAAATAAAAACAAAACCCACTGATTTGTACCCTTAGAAATTAAGTTTAGAGTATGTGAATTTCATCTCAATTTTTAAAATGAAAAAATAGAAAGAAAAGAAGAAAATTAATTTAACCATGCCCCTAGAATACCACAACATCTTGATGGCATTTTCTATAACCAAAAACCTGTAAGAATCGGCACCCTCCACATACCCAAAGGCGTATGCAAATGCAAACTAGTTAAGTGTGCAATCCCTTCTAGACTAGACTATTCCTCAGGCTTCTGGGCTCTGGTTCAGGCAAGGCAACCCTAAAACTCTTCCAGAATTCCCAATCTTTTCTGTTGCTTGTGTCATCCTAATTCTTGGCACCATAATTCCCCACTAGAGTTCATTGGTCTAACTTCTGTTCTGGCTTCTCAATATAAGCCTCCAGTATTAATTGTTGTTTTCAGTCACTAAGTCATGTCTGACTCTTTGCAACCCCATGGACTGTAGCATGCCAGGCTTCCCTGTCTTTTACTATCTCCCTGAGTTTGCTCAAATTCATGTCCATTGAGTCAGTGATTCTATCTAACCATCTCATCCTCTGTCACCCCCTTCTCCTTTTGCCTTCAATCTTTCCCAACATCAGTGTCTTTTCTGATAAGTCGGCCCTTCGCATCAGGTGGCCAAATTATTGGAGCTTCACCATCAGTCCTTCTAATGAATATTCATGGTTGATTTCCTTTAGGATTGACTGATTTGATCTCCTTGCATTCCAAGGGACTCTCAAGAGTCTTCTCCAGCACACAATTTAAAAGCATCAATTCTTCGGTGCTCAGACTTCTTTACAGTTCAACTCTCACATCCACACATAACAACTGGAAAAATCATAGCTTTGACTATATGGATCTTTGTCAGCAAAGTGATGTCTCTGCTTTTTAATATGCTGTCTAGGTTTTTTATAGCTTTCCCTCCAAAGAGCAAGCGTCTTTTAATTTCATGACTACAATCACAGTCCACAGTCTGAAAGAAGATAAGCCATTCTGGGCCACCTTTACACATCCCAGCTGACCAGAATTCCCTTAACAGTCTACCCTGATAAGCTTAAGTATCCCTTTACTCCTAAAACTAAACTTACTCAATTAGATTATATGACTTTACTGCTCTGCTCTGAAGCATTAATTCTTTTTGAAACTAAATAGCTCATTAGTATTATTTAAAGCCTATTTGGCTAAAGTTTATTACTTATCCTCTTCTATGAGTTTCTGGCCTTGGGCTTTAATTAATCTATGCTAAGAATGTTAAATTCCATCCTTGCCATTCTTGATTTTAACAAGCTTAAAAATGCTACCAGACATTCAACCACTCCAATTCATAGAATTCTGTCTGTGCTCAAAGTCTGGTTTGTAAGAAAGTTGGAAGAAAGGACATATATAAAGGCAGGACGTGGGTTTTGAACTTCATGAATAAAATTACTAAAATATAACATTGGAAAGATACAAGATTTGGGGTTCAGAAATGTTGAGCCAATATTTTGCAAAGCATTGGGTTAACCAAAAAGTTGATTTGGGTTTTTCTGTTACATTGTATGGAAAAACACGAACAAACTTTTTGGCCAACCCAATAAGTTGGCAGAAAAGTCTAAGCACCTTTCAATCACCAACTAGTAAACATCACCACCCTCACAGAGGCCTTTAATTTGGAAAGAGCCCTGCAGGAAAATGGATAAAGTCAAACCATGTAATAAGCTCCCTTTTACCTTTCTAATTTCACTTTTTAAGAACTTTGTCCTCTATCTAAGCCCATTTAAGCATGCAACTAACTCCTAGGATTCATAAACTTCCAAAACACAGTTGCTTCTACAGTAATAACTAGTATTTATATGATTACAAAGCAATTTTACAGCCTGTCTCATTTGACAAAGTAGAAAGCATAAATGTTATTAACCTCATTTTAAAGATGAGCAACCTTAAAATGAAAATGTTGGTTATAAACTGATGAGCCACAGATCTGGAATCCAGACCCAGATGCTTTATTCCCAATGTCCTTAAATTGATTATGTTGCTGTTGCATGCATACCCAGTCATGTCCAACCCTTTGTGACTCCTTTGTGACTCTAGGGACTGTAGGCTTCTCTGTCCATGGGATTCTCCAGGCAAGAATACTGGAGTGGGTTGCCATTTCCTCCTCTGGGGGATCTTCCCGACTCAGGGGTTGAACCTGCTTCTCCTGCGTTGGCAGGTGGATTATTTACCACTGAGCCACCTGGGAAGCCCTAAATTCATTATTCCTATTTCTCAAGTGAACTGTTCTACCTGACTGTCCCGAATATCTGTTTGTTTCTATTGTTCATGTTTACTTTTTCTGGAAGGATTTTTATGCACATGCAAAATACCTACTCCATATATGATAATTTTCAATTTAAGTAGATTAATTTTAATTAATAATGCATAGAAAATATTGCATAAAACATTGGAATATTAAAATCAAAAAAATTGAATAAGACATTGAAATGAATTTAAAGAGTGATAAGAGCCACCCAAATGGCTAAAATACACATTAACAGTGTTTTTCAAATGTTTTTTACATTATAACTTACCTGAGGGTACTAATAAGAGTCCCACAGGCCTCCTCTGAAGTTTTTGAACATTCTGCATCTGTATGTTATCAAGTATTTCAGAAAGTTCTTATGATGGGAAACATATTCTGAATTACAGAATGTTGATGGTAGTAACAGGGATAACTGAAGTCCCGTGGCACCTCAAAGAACATAGAGTTTACCTCTAGTTGTGGAAATCTACAAAGGTCACATGGAGAAAGCGATATTCAAGTTTTGACAGCTGGGTAGGATTTCAATAGCAGAGAAAACTCTAGGGCAAAGACAAAGTGTCATGAATACATACACTGCTTTTCAGGATGGAAATTATTTCACTGTAACTAATGCCTGCAACGCATGTCAGGAAGGATAAGGCCATGTTGCAAGGGGTCTTTGTCTCCTTACGCTCAAGGATTTTAAATTAATTCACTGTGTAATGAGGAACAATGAAAGGTTTGGTTTCTTTAGAGGCCAAACCAATTGATTGTCCAAATTTCTCCATGCTATTTTTTATTGACTCTAGAATGAGGTCAAAATGATCACTTATTTTCATTACGTAAAGCCAAAGCAATGATTTTTATTAAAAAAAGAAAAATTGCTTATGTATTTTGCTAGGCAATTGAACGGATCATTTATATAAATGCAAGTTTGTATGTGTAAATATGAAAGATAATTATTATTCTTTATATACTTTTGTAAGTATTTATAGATCTTCTCTGGTAAACTGAAGTTAAATTTATCATGCTCATCTTAGTCCATCACTTTATTTACTGTGTATCTACAATATTTCCCTTTCACATCCTATTGCAATTATTTCTGCAGCATCCAGCTGAAAAGACTTATTAAAATACTTGATTAAGTATTTTGAATTTGGGATTTATTTTTCTCATATGATTGGATCTAAACAGACCCAATGATGGAAAAACAACCTTAACATGCAAACCATTTTAGTTATCACAAAATGTATTGATTGCCCATTCTAACTAAATACTGACATCAACAAGACACAACCCTATCCACAAGGAGCTTGCATTCCAATAGAGGAAGACATAAGTGCTAATAGATTAAAGCAATGACTTGCTGCATTGCAGTGATAGAGAGGCTGAATAGTAAACAGGGAAAGAAGGTGTGTTCAGATTTACACGAGGTGGGAGTTTGGGGGTGAAAATCAATGGTAACAAGAACAGATTAGAGATAAGAAAAGCTTCCTAGAGCAAGTGATGCTAGAGTAGAGTCTTTAAAGATGATTATATGCCCACAGGCAGGAAAGAAGAAATCATACAATTCAGCATAAGCAAAGAAAGAAGATACCCTGAAATGTTCTAACCCAGCAATAGTTTGGTTTGCTCAGATTTTGAAGATGAGCAAGCAGAGACTTACTAAGGTTGTAGAGCTTGCTCAGTATAACAGTGTTATTTTCAGTAAGATCTCAGTTGACAGTACTTAATGCTCTCAGCTTCAATCTACACTGTCTCTCGACAACTTGAATTTGGCCAGTAGCAGTGGAGAAAGAGACGACAGGAAGGATTTAAATCGTGTGCGCTGACTTCATCCCTCAAATACTTATGGAGTGCCTATGATATGTCAGTCATTGAATGGTGCTGAAGGTGCAGAAGTCAAGGAGATACCCAGAATCTCTGCCCTGTTGTCTACATTCTGGTGGAAATAAAGAAGACAAAATCTGTAGAATTTGACTGTCTTGTGAGGACTGTAAGAAAGAATTGGAGAGATCTAGGATATATGGGTCTAGTACATTTGGAAAATATTCATTCCACAAACACTACTGACTCCCTACTACCTGACATGCATACTGCTGGTTGCTGAAGATACAAAGATACAGAAGACACGGTCTCTCCCTTTCAGAAGCTCAAACTAGCTACTCTGGGCAGCAGAGCTTAGGAGAATTAGTAAGCATAAATAAACTCACAAACCTGGGCTTCTACTTACCCAGAGGCGTTCAAACCAGATCCACCTTATTACACAAATCATAACCAGTAGCTACTCAGGAGAAACTGTGATGCCTTTTTTAAATACTCACACTGGTCTCCCAAATTGAATTTTGCATTTATATTCATTTACATGCATTTATATTTTTAAGTCAGCCCTTTTTGAAAATACCCTCTAAACATGGTAAGATATATCAAACTGTTTAGGTTTAATTATGTTTTTGTTGTTGTATAATCGCTAAGTTGTGTCCAATTCTTTTGCAACCCCATGGACTGTAACCCACTTGACTCCTCTGTCCATGGGATTTCCCAGGCGAGAATACTGGATTGGGTTGCCATGCCCTCCTCCAGGGGATCTTCCCAACCCAGGAATCGAACCCGTGTCTCTTGCATTGCAGGAGGATTCTTTACTTTTAAGCCACTGAGGAAGACCTTGCTTTATTATATATAATGGCAAAAATAGGAAAAATTATTTTAAAATGTGATGTGTTAGATGCCAATAAAACAGTAAAGAAACACTTGGAAAATTTATAATATAAGTGAACCAACAAATAATAATAGACTACAAATTCTACAAAGTGCTCTCTCTTTTAAGCAAAAAAAAAAAAGAAAAGAAAAATCAGTTATACTTGTCCCCAAATCTATGTTTGGCCAATTGAATTTGTTGTTGTAATTCAGTTCAGTTCAGTCGCTCAGTCGTGTCTGACTCTTTGCGACCCCATGAATTGCAGCACGCCAGGCATCTCTGTCCATCACCAACTCCCGGAGTCTACCCAAACCCATGTCCATCAAGTCGGTGATGCCATCCAACCATCTCATCCTCTGTCTTCCCCTTCTCCTCTTGCCCCCAATCCTACCCAGCATCAGGGTCTTTTCCAATGAGTCAACTCTTTGCATGAGGTGGCCAAAGTATTGGAGCTTCAGCTTCAACATCAGTCCTTCCAATGTAATTACATAATGCAATTTAAAAACACATTAGTGAATGAGTGTGAAGGGGAAGATAAATCTGAAAAAAAATTTGAAACTATTGATTATATAAAAAGTTAATTTTTTAACTAATAAAGGAAAGTCATTTAAAATATTGCAATTGAATTAGGTAAGAGCAAGTCAATTATTTTAAAAAGTTGCACAAATTTAGAATCATTTTGCATTCAGATTACTTTGAATGCATCTTTAAATCTCAGCTCTACTTTGAAAAGTTAATTCCTGAATTCATAGATGATATAACAAAAGCATAGTTTCTATAAGGAAGACTTCAAATTCTAGTAAGGAAAGATATCATCAAAGAAAATCTTTATTTCTGCATCACAATATTGATGAGTAAATATATATTTTATAAATTAAAATGAAAATGGTATGGTATGACTTCACAGCATTTTATTATGAATTTCTAAAGTTTTTACAATTAATAGAAAAAAATCACCATTCCTGTATGTATCATTTATGAAGGTTTCTACTAAATAACCTCAGATATGCAGATGACACCACCCTCATGGCAGAAAGTGAAGAGGAACTAAAGAGCCTCTTGATGAAAGTGAAAGAAGAGAGGGAAAAAGTTGGCTTAAAGCTCAACATTCAGAAAACTAAGATCATGGCATCCAGTCCCATCACTTCATGGCAAATAGATGGGGAAACAGTGGAAACAGTGGCTGACTTTATTTTGGGGGGCTCCAAAATCACTGCAGATGGTGATTGCAACCATGAAATTAAAAGATGCTTGCTCCTTGGAAGGAAAGCTATGACCAATCTAGATGGCATATTAAAAAGCAGAGACATTACTTTGCCAACAAAGGTCCGTCTAGTAAAGGCTATGGCTTTTCCAGTAGTCATGTATGGATGTGAGAGTTGGACTCTAAAGAAAGCTGAGCGCCGAAGAATTGATGCTTTTGAACTGTGGTGTTGGAGAAGACTCTTGAGATTCCCTTGGACTGCAAGGACATCCAACAAGTCCATCCTAAAGGAGATCAGTCCTGGGTGTTCATTGGAAGGACTGATGTTGAAGCTGAAACTCCAATACTTTGGCCACCTGATGCGAAGAGCTGACTCATTTGAAAAGACCCTGATGCTGGGAAAGATTGAGGGCAGGAGGAGAAGGGGACGACAGAGGATGAGATTGTTGGATGGCATCACTGACTCAATGGACATGAGTTTGGGTAAATTCCGGGAGTTGGTGATGGACAGTGAGGCCCGGCGTGCTGCGGTTCATGGGGTTGCAAAAAGTCGGACACGACTGAGTGACTGAACTGAACTGAACTACTAAATATCCAAAGAGAGAGACCTTTCTATTTACATTCAGGTTTTAATTGAACTTTACCTCCAGCAAAGTGATTTCATACAATATTTTCAAATTGAACAATCCAATATTAACACTTGACCCCGTATTTGTGGAAAAGGGAGGGTAGCTGAGAACTTCTTTAAGCTAATACATATGTAAAATCAGGCCTTCCCTGGTGGTTCAGATATTAAAGAATCTGCCTGCAATGCAGGAGACCTGGGTTCGATCCCTGGGTTGGAAAGATCCTCTGGAGAAGAAATGGCTATCCATTCCAGTATTCTTGCCTGGAGATTATCCTTTGCAGATGAGCAGGGGCCTTATCTCTGACTCAAGAAATCTGCTGTAGCTTCACGTGAAGACAGTAGCCATTTAAATGCCTTTGGGAAGCTAATAAAGTATAAATGTAGTGAGAAAGGGAAAATAATCATAGTTTTATGAGAATTGATCCTCATTTGTCAAATCTGACTTTGTAGAAATGCCTTGTGCCTTCACAGGAAATATTTTATGTGGTTAAAATAGTGAGTACCTTTCATATCTGAACACTTTGTATCAAAGAGTCAGTTTAAGACAGAGTGGCTTGAAACAGAACACATCCTGACTTTTCCTTGATTTTTGAATTTGCTTTCCTTGCAATCTGTCAATTACAGGTTTAAAACAAGGGGAATAATGTTTAAGTATTGAGTTTCCATTTTTCTATATGTAATTTTACTAGAATGAGAGAAGAACAGGAATGCCAGTGAAAGAAATAAGGACTTGAATAAGGTCAGCCAATGCGGCTGCAGTGTGGTGAGTGGCTTCGTGTGAAGTGTCCATTTCTGATTTTGTGGTGGGAACTAGGTAGAGAATGTGGCTTCCCATGGCTTCCTTTGCCATCTCAACTTTACTGCTTTAGCTACGTGGAATGGAATCTCCTCATTTTTTCCCCATAAATCCAAATCAAACTCATACATGACTCCAGAAAGATGAAAATTTACTCAAGTTAAAAAAAAAAAAAATGAGTGTGTGGTTTCAGCATCTGCTAGTGGGAGGAGATGCTGAAACCACAGGATGGCATCACCAACTCAATGGACATGAGTTTGAGTAAACTCTGGGAGTTGGCAATAGACAGGGAGGCCTGGCGTGCTGCAGTCCATCGGGTCACAAAGAGTCAGACATGACTGAGCGACTGAACTGAGCTGAGTGAAGTGGAATACATCACTCAATCAGAAAATAGGCTATATTATTTGGCAACTCGATGCATTTCTATCACATCTAAAAATATGCTTTTTTGTATTTAATGATGGTTTGAATTCAACACAAATACAGATCCCTTAAAGGTCAAATTTGTCAATTTGGTAATTGTGCTGTGATTGTTAGCCATTAGAGCACTGAACTAACTCCCGGGGTAGTGACATATCATATAAGTGACTCCTATCTGGCTGAAACCCCTGCATTTTGGGCTGCCATTTTTGGAAGAGAACTGAAATTATCTAGTTGGTGTTTGATCTGTTTTATTTAAAAGCTATTTCTTTGAAGAGATAAACTTCTCAAAAGTATCTTCAAGTTTGCTTTTTTAAAACTCATTGATACCTAACTTTAATTGATACCTTAACTTTTTACTTTTTCTTGTCTGTCATGGAGGGTCTGCAAACCCAAGGTCCCTGTTCAGTAAATAATATTGATCTCCGGTGGCCTCAGCTTGAAGCAGGGCTTTGGTTCCCAACCAGAGATGGCGGTCAGGTTGTGGCAGTGAAAGCACCAAATTTCAGCCAGTAGACCAGTGGTCAATGACAAAGCCCTGGCTCTTTGGCTTTGCAGGAAAATAATTTCCACTGAGATGGAAAGTAATGAAACAAGTGTTTATTAGGAGGAAAAAGAGTACAGCATGTATGGATAGACACATGGGTGGGCTCAGATGGAGAGTTGCTGAGTTGCACTCTCATGGTAGTTTGAATTACTTTTATGGGGCACTTCTGGGTTTCCTTTGGGCAATCATTTTGGTTTGCCTGCTTCAGAGTTCATAGTTGCTACATCTCAGCATCCTTGCATGTGTGTATACACATCTCTTAGCCAAGATGGATTCCACTGAAGATGCCTCCTTAACCAAGGAGACAAAAGATCTATACACTGAAAAGGGTAAGATATTGATGAAAGAAACTGAAAAGACCACAAGTAAATGAGAAAATACTCTGTGTTCATTGATTGGAAGAATAAATATTGTTAAAATGCCTACACTACTCAAAGCCATCTGCAGATTCAAAGCAATCTCTATCAAAATTCCAATGGCACTATTCACAGAACAGAGTAAATAATCCTAAAATCTGGATGGAATGACAGAAGACCATGAATGGCCCAAGGAATCTTGAGGGAAAAGAAAAAAACTGGAGGTAACACAGTTCCTAATTTCAGATTATATACATTACAAAGTAATACTAATCAAAATTGTATGGTATTGGGATAAAACATACACATACATCAATGAAACAGAATAGAGATCTCAGAAATAAAGCCACACATGTAAAGTATGACAAAGAAGCCAAAAACCTGTAATACATTTTTAATAAATTGTGTTGGAAAGACTGGATACTCACATGAAAAAGAACAAAACTGGATTCTTATAGTTCACCATACACAAAAATCAACCCAAAATCAACTTGAACATAAAACCTAAAACTATGAAATGCCTAGAGGAAAACATAGGGGTTAAGCTCCTTGGGATTAATCTTGGAAATAATTCTTTTGATTTGATAACAGAAGCATGGCAACAAAATAAAAAATAAATAAAGTGAAAATATATCAGACTTAAAAACTTTTGCATAGCAAAGGAAATCATCAACAAAATGTCAAGGGAACTTCTAGAAGAGGAGAAAATAGTTGGAAATCACATATCCAGTAAGAGTTTAATATGCAAAATATGCAAGAAACACAACTCAATAGCAAAAAATAAATAACCCAATTAAAAAAATAAGCAAAGAACATGAATAGATATTTCTTCCAAAGAAGATGTACAAATGGCCAAAAATAAATACATAATTAGAGCCTGGTTACTGCCTACAAGGCACTAGATTAGGCTTGGATGAATAAACATACATGAAATGTCTCTAAGAGGTACTGGGGAGAAAAAAATAACTAATAATAAGCATTATAAGCCCAGTGATTTCTTTTCATTATGAATTTATTTCCAGTGGGCCCAAGCTCTGGATTTTAAACCCAAAAAATTAATACTATTGCAGTAATAGACAAAACAATTACTGGAAAAAGTGATATAAAAGCTTTATAATTTTACACGGTACAGTAACTAGTGATTTTAATTGCTCCTTTTTCTTCTCTCTATAACAATAAATTTCTAAGTCTATTTAACAAATGTGTAAGGATTTTTTGAAGGCTTAATCTGGGAAAAGAGGCATTAGAAGAATTCCTTAACCCTGCTATTTTCTGAAGCAAGTTTGGACAAGTATCAAAAGAAGCCATTTATTGTAGGACTCAAAGTATTTCTATTTTTTTTATGATACTATATTTTCAGGGGATCCATTTTTCCTTATTAGCTCCATTCATAAATATGAATTATATTTCATTCACAGGAATGTTAAAGGGCTTAAAATGAAAGGCTCTCAGTGTTCAAGTCTTTTTAGTCATTACCTGGGCTGCTTCCATCAACAACGTAAAGAATGTCTAGAATGTTTGTGTGTGTGGCCTAGACACTGGCTCTGTTGTGATGTTTTTGTAGAAAACAAAGACTCACTAAATGACAGTAAGATAGGAATCCACAACAAAAACTAGAGACCACAAGTTAGGGTTCAGGCATTATCCTTCCAAAGAGTTCATTTTCAGATGGATCATCACATTTGTACTTAACACAAACAAGTGAGTACAAAAACCTAGGAAGAGACCCTATAGATTTTTTGAGTAGCTTCATGGCTGCTGCTCATAGGCCAAGACCTTTATTCTTCTTTTTGTTTTTTTCCTTTATTCTTTCCTAAGCAGCAGTCTTACATTTAGATATCAAAATTATTAAGCCTTTAAGAGTCACACTGGGGACTTCCCTGGTGGTCTAGTGGCTAAGAATCCACCTGCCAGTGCAGGGTCCAGGAAGATTCCACAAGACTCGGAGCAACTAAGCCTATAACTACTGAGCCTATGCACTCTAGAACCAGTGCTCTGCAAGAGGAGCCACTGCAATGAGAAGGCTCTGCTTCACCACAACACAAGAGTAGCCTCTGCTTTCCACGACTAGAGATAGCCCATGTGCAGCATCAAAGAACCAGCATATCCCAAAATAAAATAAACAAATAATTTAAAAAATCTTTTTTAAAAAAGTCACTTTGAACTAATGGTTACTCTGTTGAAAACAGGTCCAGGAAACTATCAAATTATTTCATAAGAAATCAGAAAGCAATCAAAATATTAAACAGCTAAAATGAAAGAGTCTAAATACAGAACCCCACACTTGGGCTAAATAAAAACAAAACATACTTCCTCTTCACACCAACACACATTCATTCTGTAGAAATACTATAGAAGCTAATAATCAAATGCTTATTTAAAATGGAGTGATCAAATTTTCAATAAAGGATAATCCAAAGTATGGAGAGAAATGAGAAGATATCTTTTTGTCAGGAGTTGTAGAAGCTTACAGATATTCTCCATACTAAGTGAAGTTGGATGGAGAAAAGACAAACATATATGATATTATTTATATGCAGAATCTGAATGAACTTATTTACAAAACAGAAGCAGACTCACAGATATAGAAAACAAGCTTATGGTTACCAAGAGGGATAAATGAGGAGTTTGGGATTAACATATAAACACTACTATATATATATATAGGGCTTCCCAGGTGGACCAGTGATGAAGAATCCGCCCACCAATACAGGAGATGAGGGTTCGAACCCTGGGTTGGGAAGATTCCCTGGAGGAGAAAAGGGTCACCCTCTTGCCTGGAAAATTCCATGGACAGAAAAGCCTGGCAGGCTGATGTTCATGGGGTTGCAAAGAGTTGGATACGACTGAGCACACACACAATACTGTGTATAAAAGAGATAGTCAGTGAGGACCTACTGAATAGCACAGGGAACTCTACTCAGTATTCTGTAATATATATGTAACTGAGTCACTTTGCTGTACACCTGAAAAAAATTGTAAATCAACTATACTTCATTTAAGAATAAAAAAAGACTCTAACAGATATTCTCATCCCATGACTTGTCTGAGAATAGCAGCTTCTTATTCAGTCACACTCCATTTATAGGGTATAAAAATGTGTCATCTTCTTAGTCCAAGTTTCCAAACAGTGGACTGAATCATACACTTTGAAATGCTTCTCTTTTCACCAAATATACTGAAGAAATCTTAATGGGCTCCCAAGGAAAAAAGTCAAAAAGAAGGTTTTTGTGGTAAAGGAATAAGGTAGTTATTTTAAAGAATTACAAAATAGGGTACATAAAGTTCTCAGTGATTTTTGGATTGGAGATTCTTTCCCACCCATTCTGTCATATAAAAATATTGACACCACAGTATTAGAATACACCAAGGAGGAGAAAATCATGCATATCCTTTTAGGATATATTCATGTGTTCTCAGGATATAATTTTCTACTTTTTTAAAGTCAAATAAGAGAAAATAGTCTATTACTGGATTTTTCTTTTTTTAATGTTGGCCAAATAATAAACTTGACAGGCACTGGGATTATCAACATAGTCTTTCTGCATGTTTCCGAGTTGGATCTGACATATCAAAATGGAATTTCCCTGATGATTTCTTTCCTTCTTTTAGGCCCAGGGGATTTGTTTCTTACTTTTTGCATTTTTATTGACATACAAACAGATGCCAATTAAAATTTTGGTCTGGGGTGTCCATATTCTAAAATGATATTCATAAGACTCTGCTATCCTAATAAAGTTTTCTACTTCTTGTGTCTTCTTGGCATTTGTCTAGAAGAGGGGTATTAAAAAAAGCTAAAGGAAAGGCCTGTTGAGAATCTCTGCAAGGAGATCAAATCAGTCAGTCCTAAAGAAAATCAACCCTGAATATTCATTGGAAAGACTGATGCTGAAGCTGAAGCCCTGATACTTTGACCATCTGATGCGAAGAGCAGACTCATTGAAAAAGACCCTGATGCTGGGAAAGATTGAAGAGGAGGAGAAGAGACCAGTAGAGCATGACATGGTTAGATAGCATCAATGACACAACAGACATGAATTTGAGTAAACTCCAGGAGATAGCAGAGGATAGAAGAGTCTGGCATGCTGCAGTCCATGGACAAGACTTAGCAACTGAACAAGGACAACAAAAAGGAAAATCATTACTGGGTCTCTCATCTTTGAGATATAATGGAACAGGAACTTGGAATTTTCTAAACTGAAGACAGAAAGAAATCAAGATAGAGGACAGGATTTTGGTTAAATTAATGCATAAAAGAAGCTGAATGTATATTTTAGAAAAACTTTTTGGTTGCTGTATTCTATTTTAGTAATGGGATAAATTTGGAATGTCATTGCCACCAACATAAAGCAAGTTTTCCCTTATTTCACTGGAGTTAAAGAGAGAGGGAGAGAGAACCAATTCTTTCCATTGTAAATCTCTCTTTTCCATTTCATGTGAAATAGAATATTTGTGTCTGAAAGAAGTTTTTCTGAAAGGTCAGGGGCTTTTAAGTAAAATAAAAGGATTGACCACAAGGTTTTGTTTATGGAAATGTATTCTCTCCTACCTTGAGTGCAACTCTGTCATTTCTATCTCTGGAGTTCCACTGCTACATGGCACTTCTTAACATCAGCAATTCAGTGGAGCCTCCTCTTTTTGTAGTTGACTATAGGAATTTCAGATCTGATTTCCAGAAGTACACATGACTCATAAAATAAAATCTTTTGAACTGAGAGGAATCTACAGCATTTACAACGTGATCCCATTTTAACTTATCATTGACCATCATTTAACAACAACAACAAAACACCACTTTTATTATTTTATTTGAAAAAAAACTTTTTTAGAACTTCAGAAATCCTTCTAAGTGTAAATCCAAAGGTAAAATGCTTGAAGGAAAAACAGTGATAGATTTGGTTACTTTTAAAAAATCTTTAAGTGATCATGGTGTGCAAATGGCCAATAGACTAGTCCAGTGGGACCTGTTAAATACATAACCTAATCCTTCCTGGAGCTGTCATAGTTTCTTTTAACTGGAAATTTTTATGCTGTGTTTTCCTTTTCGGTGCATGGAAATGTGGTTGTTGAAATATTTCAAAGGGCTTTGCTGCTCTTTTTTTGCCTATCAGATTGATATAAAGATTATATTAAAATATTCATGGTTACTAGTAAAGTTAGAGAGAAATGACTTCTTAGGTTTGAAGGCTGAACAAGCTTCTATTAACAGTTTTAAATTGTTCCTATATTTTGGAATAAATATCCAAATAATTGATAGAAATGTTTATTATCTAGGTAAATGTTATGTTGAATAGATGACATATTATATAGGTTATAAGCAAATTTGAAATTTAAAATGTGAAGTTCTATAAGCTTTCTCTAAGAAAGTATGAAAATATGAATTAAGGATGAAGATTCTGACCCAAAATAAGCTAAGATAATGGCTTTTTAAAAAGTTTGCTCAGAAGGCTCTGATCTCAGTACTGACAAGGCCTGTACGTTGGGTTGAGTATGTATGTGCTCGGTAGCTCAGCCATGTCTGACTTTTTGCGACCTCATGTACTATAGCCTACCGGGCTCCTCTCTCCATGAGATTTCCCAGGCAAGAATACTGGAGTGGGTTGCCATTCCCTACTCCAGGGAATCTTCCCTACCCAGAGATCAAACTGTTGTCTCTTGTATCTTCTGCATTGGCAGGAGGATTGGTTGAGTATAGGACCTATAAATTAAGGAGGGGTTTCATCCCACTGCTTGCAGAATTTCTTTAGGCTATCTGTATTGGGAAAAATGCACAAGATATTAACAAAATTCTGATGATGGTAAAAATGATGAGAAATTTAAAATATTCTTAAGATGTTTTAAGATGTGTCAGCACTAAAAATATATAATTGACAGACTCTTTTTCAGAAAAGTGCTCAAGGATTGCAATAATCAATGGAAAAAAACAAATCAACATAGAGGAATGGAGAAGGCAGAGAACATGATCTGTAGCAAATATTGATGGTCATTTAAACCTAAAAAAATAGTAATATGTAAAACCCATAACAAATAAAGCCTGCCATACTTATAATTGAAGGAATGTAATGAACTCATGAAATACTGTGCTGAATTAAAAACTATTTAGTTGAGTCAATAGAACCACAAAAGACTGTGGCTCCCCAGAGCCTGCATCACCCACAAAAAGGAAGATTTCCCAGGAGTGAGGTTACTCAGTGAGATTCTCTTGGGAAGCTGCTGACCTAATCCCAGATAACCTTGGACTTCACTCTGGTACTTGATTGCTAGGGGACCATGCAATATTTTTCAGCTGTAAATATCTTTATAGCAAACTTTATAAAATATCTTTATAGTTCTTAACATGCTTTGAGATTATTGGCAATTTACACTGTGAGTGATGCATTCACATTTATGTCTTGAAAAGCAATGCATCTACAAATTTGTACTTTAAATTTAATTTTGAATTCTTGCTTTAAAAAATAACTTTTGAGGTAACATATTTTTTAATGATTAATCATCATTTTAAGTGTCTTAAAAATTTATAAAATAGGTGATTCAGGTAAATCTTGTAGAAATGTTCACCCAGGGAGGAACAGTATCACTAGTAGTAGTTGGCAGAAGTACTTTTGTATTTTTTTAACCAATTGAAAATACTGAGAATAAATTAGAACCTCACCAGACTGGGCATATGGAAAGTTCTTGGAATTCTCAAACAAAACATCTAAATTATAAAGGCTTTACTTGGAACAATCTGTCTTTCTTATATCAAAGCTTAATAGATGGTTAATTATCTAGAGATGCACTCAGGATATTTAATAGGAGCCTATCATGTATTCAAATACTTAAACTCTAAACATAGATTACTGTCCATGAGAGTAATTGTTCTTAACCAATACTTTAACTGGGATAATGCTCGCCATTTGTCCACTATAAATCATTTTTTAGCTTTAGGCAGCAGGCTCCTTAGTTTATGATAGTCATTACATAGGAGAAAATGTCCTGGAATTTTGCAAGTGTATGCAAAATTTAGATATTTTCATTCTCCCAGAGGAACTTGCCTTAGTTAATATATTTAGGAACACAGAATTCCAAAACAGGCAGAATGTTTAATTTAAGGTAAATGAAGGATTAATTTTCACAATAGAACTACAAATAGAATGCTAATTAATGAATTTCATAATGAATGGCTGTTTTCTATTGAGGATATGAACAGCTACATTTATAAAATAGCTGAAAATCAGAGAGCCAGCAATTAAGGCCAGAAGAAGACAGAAGACAGTCACTAACCTATATTCATCAGGAAACTATTTATAGTCTATTTATAGAGGGAGCTGGCATTTGGCTTCAGAACCTCTGTCTTAATTCAAACTGCATTACTTAAATCAGTGTGTGAAGCTGGATTTCAGCCAAGAAATATACCATGTGAAATGTGAATATCCTTTTAGAAATTCAAATGTGTATGCCTAACGGATGTGTATGAATGACTGAACTAAGGTCTACTAGTTCAAAAGAAAAAAAATGTTTACAACTGACACTGACATCATCACATGTATTAATTATTTCTCTGTAATTGCTTTAAATATATATATATATATGTATATACATATATATATATATTTGTATTATATCCACCATTAGGTTTGTCTTGCAGATCTTAACTAGTGTCTGCATAAATGTCCTGGTTAAGAATGATGATTAAGCCTAAAAAATATTCTATTTACCTTCACCATTAAGCATTCATTACTTTGAATTGAGTTTGTGACACTCACTGAAATGCAGATATCTCTGAAGGAGATATACGCGATGCTAGTCTCAGTAGCATTTCATCATTCATCTTTTATTAGAGTATTTTAAGTTCACTGAAAATAAGTTTTGATTTGTCTGATGGGAGAAAGAAAAATCTGGAGTCAAGATCTTTCCTAGTTGGAGAGTCATAGGTAATCATAGGTAGGAGCTAGACATTCAAACAATCAAGGAAAGGAAGAGAGGAAGAGGGTGAACATGGAGCAAAATAGGATGACACTGAAGTCCAGTAACAAAGCATGCCCAACTCATATTCTTAGCTTTTCTCCTGGTGAGCTCTGCCCACAAAAAAATCAAGTATTGCTGAAAGTCTGGATGAGCTTTAATGTGTGTGGTACTGACTTACAAATACATTATCTAAATCTGATTTCTATGCCGGCTGCTAAGAATCCACTAAACCTTTCCCAGAGAAAAAGTGCTTTAAATAGTGATATAACCTCGGTTCTGCCCTAAAATTCTATGTGAACAGTGTAGACACATAACTATTAATTGTCCATTGTGATATAATAAGCCATGCCCCAATATAGTGACAAATTTTTTATAATTTCTCATAGTTCTATGAGTTTATTGGGATGTCCGCTTCATGTGATGTCATGTTGGGCTGTCGTTATCCGGAGGCTGGATGATGGGTGAGAATGGCTAAAGTGGGCATTTATATTGTTGGCAGGATGTGGGCTCTTGACCTGGTGCCCAGATGGCAAACAACCAAGGCACTTACACATGGCCTCTCATTAGACTTGGGCTTATAGTATGGCTGTTGGTACCAAGAGGAAACATGCCAAGAGACAGAAAGGAGAAGCTGTGAGGCTGTTAAGGGCTACACCCAGAACTGGCAAAGAGTCACTTCAGCCATATTCTATGAGGCAAAGCTGTCACATAGAGCCCACCAGGATTCAAGGGAGTAGAGAAATAAACTCCATCCTCAGGAGAATGGCAAAGTCACATTTCAAAAGAGGACGTGGGATAGAAGTCATTTGCATGACCATCTTTGGAAGATCTAGTCTGCCACTTCAATTAGCTACTAATACAACATTCTTAAATATACCATTATATTAGGAAATAGCCACAATGCATTGTACTAAGATCAAGAATCTTAGGGCTTCACAACCAGCTCTATTTAATCTCTTTAAATGTTAGTAGACTCTAAAGACATGGGATATTATAGCAAAATAAAAACTGCTTATTTAGCAACTACGCTTCACCAGATTCTTTTGAAATTATTTGTGCTCATTTATTTAATCTTATCAATAATCTCAGATATACAGATGATATCACCCTTATGGCAGTAAGTGAAGAAGAACTAAAGGGCCTCTTGATGAAAGTGAAAGAGGAGAGGGAAAAAGTTGGCTTAAAGCTCAACATTCAGAAAACTAAGATCATGGAATCCAGTCCCATCAATTCATGGCAAATAGATGGGGAAACCGTGGAAACAATGCCTAACTTTATTTTGGGGGGCTCCAAAATCACTGCAGATGGTGATTGCAGCCATGAAATTAAAAGATGCTTGCTCCTTGAAAGGAAAGTTATGACCAACCTAGACAGCATATTAAAAAGCAGAGACATCACTTTGTCAACAAAGGTCCATCTAGTCAAGGCTATGATTTTTCCAGTAGTCATGTATGGATGCGAGAGTTGGACTATAAAGAAAGAATTGATGCTTTTGAACTGTGGTGTTGGAGAAGACTCTTGAGAGTCTCTTGGACTGCAAGGAGATCCCACCAGTCCATCCTAAAGGAAGTCAGTCCTGGGTGTTCATTGGAGGGACTGATGTTGAAGCTGAAGCTCCAATACTTTGGCCACCTAATGCAAAGAGCTGACTCATTTGAAAAGACCCTGATGCTGGGAAAGATTGAGGGCAGGAGGAGAAGGGGATGACAGAAGATGAGATGGTTAGATGGCATCACCGACTCAATGGACATGGGTTCGGGTGGACTCTGGGAGTTGGTGATGGACAGGGAGGCCTGGCGTGCTGCAGTTCATGGGGTCGCAAAGAGTCAGACACAACTGAGCAACTGAACTGAACTGAACTGAATGACAGTTCCATGAGAAAATTGTTTTATTATTCCTATTTTAGACATGCATGCTAAGTTGCTTCAATCATGCCTGACTCTTTGGACTGTGGACTTCTTGGACTATGGACTATAGCCCACCAGTCTCCTCTCTTCATGAGATTCTCCAGGCAAGAGTACTGGAATGGGTTGCCATGCCCTCCTCCAGGGGATCTTTCCGACCCAGGGATCGAACCCATGTTTATTATAGCTCCTGCATTGTCATGTGTGTTCTTTACCACTAGCGCCACCTGGGAAGCCCATTTTAGGTATAGGAAACCAAAATAAAAAGGGACCAAAGAAATTTCCCAAGGTTGATAATCAGTAAGTGACAAAGCTGGAATTTTTCAGTGTGCTGACAAGGATTAGAATGAAAGGTCAAGTCATCATCATTATTTTATAACTATCTGATGCATAATTTTCTTTAAAAATTGAACACACTTTCATTATATGATATTTCAATGTGCAGAAGAGTTCAGGAAACCACACAACTTAGATACATAAAGAACTAGTATATATATCTTGTTTAATAAATGTCTGACATGTCAGGAGCTCATTGTTATTCTTATAAATAGCTCCTTTGTTTATATGAAAATTATGGTCCTTGACTTGCTATGTGCATATACTGTGGCCTTAAACAACATGCATCAATAACATCACAGTATTTGTAGGTGGCAAGTCTGGGCACAGCTAGTTGGATTCTTTGTTCAGAGGCTGAAATCAAGGTGTTGGTCAAGGCTACAACTGCCTGATTTTAAACTTTGAGAAGTGTGCCTTGCCCATAATCATACAGATGTTTGTTGTTGTTTTTGTTCAGTCACTGGGTTGTGTCCTAGCTTGTAAATATTCAGTATTGGAACTAATTAGGTGAGCAAAGTGAAGGAAATAGTTCCTTGGGCAGTCCTAAGAAACAAGAAACCAAAGAGAAACCCAGATCTGAGTAGGTATATGGGAGACAAAGAAATTACACTAAAGAAATGAAACATCCTCAACTTAAGCACACCAAATGTTTATTTTTTAGATTTTTTTTATGTGGACTATCTTTATTGATTTTGCTACAATACTGTTCCTGCTTTATGTTTTGTGTTTTTGACCACAAGACATGTGGGATCTTAGCTCTCCAGTGATTCAGCCTGCACCACCTGCATCAGAAGGTGAAGTCTTAAGCACTGGACCATCAGGGAAGTCCTACACCAAGTGTTTATAAATGTGGTGCCTTGCCAAGTTAAAGGAGATATACTTTTACACAACATTGGGGCTTTTTGTAGTCTATACATAGGAGAAGCCAAAATGTATATTACAGTTCAACCAGGAACAGTCCTAGTTATCCTTGAGTAATTGTTAGTAGCACACCTTTTCACTCATAAGTGCCACAATTGGACAATAAATTACATGGTCACTGTACCAGTTGGGTTTCTCAAGTAGCACTAGTTGTAAAGAACCTTCCTGCCAATGCAGGAGACATAAGAGATGCAGGTTTGATCCCTGGGTTGGGAAGATCCCCTGGAGGAGGAAATGGCAACCCACTCCAGTATTCTTGCCTGGAGAATCACATGGACAGAGGAGACTGGCAGGCTACAGTCCATGGGGTCGCAAAGAGTTGGACACAACTGCAGCAGCTTAGCATGTGACACAGCACATATACCTAGCTTTAGTTGATGGAATTACTATTCTTTCAGTCATGCAGAAACCTGGATTTTATCTTCTGTTCTCTTGACTTTCATTCATTCAATAAGCATCTACTTGCAGCCTAGAATATGCCATTCTTTGTCCTTGGGACTAAGGACATAAAGATAAATGGCACACAGTTTCTGTTCTCAACAAATTTCTACTTGCAGGAGAAACAGTCATGTAAGTATATTATTAAAAAGAATACATTATCAGTGAAGTAGTAGGAATACATATATTATAGGGGAATAGATATCAAGGACATCTCAAAAGAGGGGAATCTTGAATTGAAGCATAAAGGATCACAGAGCCAGGTGAGCAGAGGAAAAGTCTTGGAATATCAGGAGGAACAGAGAGAGTAACACAGGCAAAGACCCAGAGATTGTGATACTTTTCTATAGCCTCAGGAATTTACCACAAGCCTAGTGGCCTTACAAGATGTAGATTAATTACGTAACAGTTTCTGTAGGTGGCAAGTCTGGGCACAGCTGGTTGGATTCTTTGCTCAGGGGCTGAAATCAATGTGTTGGTCAAGCCTATAGTTCTGTCTGAAACTTGAGTTCTTCTTCTGAGTTCACAGGTTGTTGGCAGAACTCACCTCCTTGCAGCTGAAAGACAGGGGTCCCCATTTCCTTCCAGCTATTGGCTGGAGACCAGTTTCAACAACTAGCAGCCACCCTTAATTTCTTGTCACAGGGTACTTCACAGCCAAAACGTGGCTTTCTTCCAGGCTAGAAAGTGTCTCTCCCTCACTTCTTGGTTTGTGATCTATTGGAGAAAATTCCTTACTTTAAAAGGGCTCCTGTTATTAAATAAACTCACTAGATAATCTCCCTATTTTGAGGTCAACAGACTTGAGACCTTAATTACAACCACAAAACCCCTTCATAGCAGGAACTAGATTAATGTTTGATTAAACACCTGGGAGAAGGTGAGTGTCTTTCCAGGCCTAGGGATTAGGGTGGGGATGGGGAGTTAAGAGTTCTGGGTACCATGGAGAAGTAGCATGGCCTGTTTGTAAGGTGAAATCACAAGGTTCATCATTGTGGGGCCCTAGCATTTCAGACTTCATCAGTGCTTGTCCAAGTGTTGTCCGTAGCCCTTTTGTTTAAGAATCACCTGCTGCGCTGGTTGAAAAATACAGATTAGAATTTTAAATGTATATTTATTTATATAATAAAGATTCAAGGTCACAGAATTGAGTTAGTTATAATCTCCAACCGCTGGCGTGCTATCATTTGTAATTTACAAGGCTCCTCTTTTGTTTTATATTGATTCTTCCTCTTTCTTCCATTTTCTTTCAAACTCCCAAGCTGTACAAGCATCGTGACTCTCATATAGTTAATATCATCCTACTAATCTACCTTCTGTGGGGTTCTTAAGTATACACATCTCCTTGAAAAATATGCAACGTTGTTGTGTGCGTATGTTTTATTGGGTTTTTCATATATGGTGTGCTATCAATCTCCTTCTAGTTCTCTTTACTCCAGTAGTCACGTTTACTTAGTGACTGTTGCAGAGAGTTCTGTCCTACTTCGAATCACAATTTGCTCATCAATTCCCCTGGGATGGAGATCTGGATGGCCTCCAACTTCATGTCAACACATCCTTCTTCCTCTTAGGGAGCTGTGTGAAAATTTCTCAGGGCTACACATCCAGGAATGGAATTGCTGTTATTATTGGGTTAACACATACTTAATTTCATTAAGTGCTATCAGATTTGTCTCCAGAAATCTTGCTCTGATTAAACTTTTCATTAGAAATGCTTGAAGGCTTTTGTTTCCCTATATATCTCCCTATAGTAGGGGTTTTTTAAAAAAAATTTTTTTTCTTTTGCCATTGTAGTAGGGTTAAGAAGTTATCATGTTGGTTGAAGGATATTTATCTGATTACGAGTGAGGCCGAATATTTTTTTCATGTTCTTTGTTCAGTATTTGGGGTCTTCTTTTTTTCTTGCTGTTTTACAAGGAATGGTTGTATATACTAGCTTTTAAATCATAGCCAGTTTTTGAGATTGTGAATATCTTATTCTGTCACCTATCTGTTAATACTGGTGTTGCTATTCTTTTTTGAATAGAGTCTATACTTGTGATATTGTTAAATTCCTTATTATTTGTATTATGTTTACTTATGGTTAAACAGTTATTATACATGTAACTTCCTCTATTCCTTTATTTCACATTTAGTCCAAGGATTCATTTGGAGTAATATATGATGTGAAAGATAGGAATCAGACTTTATCTTGGTCCCGTGCTGTGAACTAATTATTCCTTATCATTTACTGAATCATTTCTCATTTCTGAAACTTATGTAACACCATCTTTATTAAGTTGTCATATGTAAAAAGCCTGAATCTGGGCTTTCTGTTTTGTTCAGTGGGCCTATTTGACAGTTGCCAAAACCAGTGTTCTTTTTAAGTTTGATAGTTTTATAGCATGTCAATCTCTAACAGAGAAAGTTTCCTTTTTGGTGTTCTTTTTCCTAAAAATTTTCTTGGGACATTGTTCATATGTATCTTAGAATCGATTTTAACTTTCAAAAACAAACAAACATACAAATCCTGCTAATATTTGATTGTATTGCTCATATGCAATAATTAAGGAAATCCTTTATTAGAGATTTTTAAATTTTACAATAGAGATCTTATAAATAATTTAGGTTTATCCATAGACATTTTTGGTCATTGTTCTTTTAAGTTTTAGTTTCTTGCTCCTATGCCTTGCATCTTGTTTCCTACTGTGAATTTCTGTTGTCAATAAGTGTTCATGATTTTTCTCTAGTTATCCAGTAACATTGCTAAACTCTCTTGTATATTCTCATTGTAAAAATCTGTATGTTCAGAAGAGCAATTAAGACTGTCAGAAAATAAACACCAAAGGAGAGAAAATGTATTGCGCTCATTACACAATAACTTGGATAACAGAAGCCTTTGATGAAGAAAAGAGAAAATGTATCACAAATTACAAAAATTTTGCTAAAACTTGTTACACAAATGTAATTTTTTCAATAATATTACTTTAGATGTCATTATAAAATAAGAATATGTTCCTATAACAGAATTCTATGGCACATTATGTATTTACTTTTTATGCTGTTACTTCAAAAAATATGTAATAGCATCTATACTTCTGGTTTTTCATTTATAATGTGAACATTTTGCTTTATTGATTTTTTTAAAAATATGGTTTTTAGTGTTTAACCATTTTCTTTTTACTGTTGCATTTATTGCATTATATATACACAGACACGGAAGAGTGAACAAATCATTATTCTACAGTTTGACAAATGTTCACAAAGTGAAAACACTAGTATATACAACAGCCAGACTAAGAAACACACAGAAACAGCATAATTTTGAATGTTTAAGTTGCTTCCAATTTCCCCACACATAAAACTTTATTTACAATTCTGATTTTATTTCCTTTGGAAAGATTCCTAGAAATTGAATTACTGGTTAAATAAAAGGAGAATTTTTAAAGTTCTCTATACTTATTGGTAAATGCCTGTTGGGAAAGATAAAATCATTTCATAGATCCAATAAAGGAGTCCATGCAAGACCATCTGTTTCAGTGTAGAAGACTGTAGCTTTGTTAATATTTTCCAATTTGATGGGGTAAAAAAAAGCTCATTATTGTTTCAATTGTTTTTTACTAAAAAAGAGTGTACTTTTTGACATTTCTTACTTGCATATTATCTCTCCTCTGGTCATTTTTTTCTTACTGGACTGTTACTGATTTTTTAATTTTAAAAGTTTGCAATTTATGAATATTAGCTTAAGGTAATATTTGTTACAAGTAGTTTCTACTGCTGACTATTGCTTTTCAATTTCTACATGTTTTAAGTTTACTTTAAATTTTTTTTAAGATATACATGCAAATAATTTAGGGGTAAGTAGTTCTAGAAAGCTTAATCATTCTATCATCTCATCTGTTTTCCTATCAACTATTTATCCAACTATCTATATCCCTATCATAAATGTCTGTCTATAGCTCAGTCTCCCACTACAAATGTCTTTATTCTAAGAGGGATTAAAATTTGCTTTCACTCTTTCTGTTGGCAGTTGTATTGATATCTCTACTTCCATTTCTTGAATTTTTAAGCGTCAGTCACTGACTCTTTTTTATGAAAGATGAACAGTCTAATTCTTCCCCCAAACACTCTTTAAATGGCATACATTTCTTCCTAATAGTTTTTTTTTTTTTTTAATAAATATTCTGTCAATAGGGGGCTTCCCAGATGGTGGAAGTGGTAAAGAATCTGCCTGCCAGTGCAGAAGATGTGGATTTAGTTCCGGAGTTGGGAAGATTCACATGTGCCCCAAAGAGTCAGACATGATTGAGCAAGCACATGTCAGGAATCCTATCAATTTAATCTACTGGAAGTTTTTAGCTCAGAGCCTCTGATCAGCTGTAGTCTGACATGCTATTCCCTGGGCATGCTGTGCAGATAGGATCCTCACAGATCTGCTTCTCACCTCATTCATACTTTAAACCCTTCTTTGGATTCTGTGCTTTACGCTTTCTTTGCTTAATCCTTTGCTTTGACTGCAAACCACTTGAACTGGTGCATATCTGAGAGTATCTTCATTCTCCACACACTTTATTGATCAGCTAGCTGTATGAAGAATTCTTATAGTCCAGATGTTGACACATAACTCATTTCCTGTACTCAGCTCATAGATAGAATTCTGGCTACCAAATTACACCCTCTCATCCAGAGTTTAGAAAATTTTATTCTGTGACATCTTGACCAGCCCCAAAGGAAAACTAATGATGTTGACATCATGGACTCCCTAACAAAATGGAAGAAACTTCTCAGATAATAATCCTGAAGCTGACACATTCTAGTTGAAACTGTCCTCAGAATTTGGAAAGCATTGTTCCATTTTCTTCTAGCTACAAAGGTTATTGTTAAAAATCTGCTTTCATTCCAATTGTTTTATCCTTTGAATATAGTCTGATTTTTATTCTCTTTCTGGAAGATTTTAGGATTTTTCTCTTAGTCTCAGCGTATCTGAAATTTCATGTTGTTGTATCTTGGTGTATTTCCATCTTATCCATTTGTAATAAGAACTCAATGTACTCTTTCATTACAGAGACTTGTCCTTTAGTTAGGAAAAATGTTCTTGAAATATTTTTACTTGCTTTTCTTCCCTCTATTTTCCTCTGTTCTCTCTTTAATATTTATTATTTAAGTAGCAAATATTCTGATTTTCTTATGTTTCCCCTGTTATATTCCATTTTAAAATCTTTTCCCTCTACATTCTGAAAGATTTCCTCATCATTAACTTCTTTTTTTAAAAAAAAATTGCTATTGCATTTATAATTTCCTTTTGGGAGGTTGATCCTCTTCTTAAAGTAAAATTTTAGAATTCTATCCCATTGATGCCTCTCAGATGCTGCATCAGTCTTTTATCCCTCTGAGAATGTTATCATTTTTTTAAAGCTTCTATATCCTTGAATCTTCTCTATTGTTTCTAAGTAGCTTCTTTTTAAAATATATTTCATATTGGAGTTTTCCCTAGATGTCTAGTTTTCTTTGGCTGTGTGCTAATGTGCACTGATACAGTCTTTTGGGGCATACAGCTGCCAGTGTGGTCTTCACTGTAGGGCAATGATGCCCTGGGCAGTCTTTGTTGCTGTTGATGTTATTTCACTGGGGTGGTGGGAGGCATTAGGTAGGTACTTTTTGGTTTCTATTGGGTTGTTCAATATTCCACCCAAAAGAATCCTCTACTTTTCTCACCTGCAAGGTTAGATCTGGCCGCCAAAATTTTGTGAGCTGAGTCCAGATAAGGAGCAAAGGGAGAGATTTCTTAGCATTCAATTGTATACTTCCCTAATCTGCCTATTTTCAGCATGATAATTCTGCCCACAATTATAGCTGGTGTCCTCCAACATAGAAAACATCTTTTTTGCTCTTTCAGAGAATATGCCTCTCACTTTCTGTCAGATTGAAAAAAGGGGATTCTCCCAGCTGCTTTTCATGGGGGCAGGTATTAGTGAGTGGTAAAGAATCCACCTACAATGCAGGAGACCTGGATTTGATCCCTGGGTCGGGAAGATCCCCTGGAGAAGAGAATGGCTATCCACTCCAGTATTCTTGCCTGGAGAATACCATGGACAGAGGAGCCTGGCAGGCTATAGTCCATGGGATTGCAAAGAGTGAGACACAACTGAGTGACTAAGCATAGCATACAACTGCTTTTTAAACAGAACTTCTCCTCTTTCCTAGCTTCTGTGGACAAAGAATGTCACTCACCACTTCAGTAAACAAAGGATGTTGTGGCCAGGCCAGGCCATCAAGTCATCAGCCACTGCTACCACTGCCTCTACTGCACATCCTCAGGGGATTCAGAATGGAGAACACAGGATATTGGCCCTAGATAGTTAAGGTGCATATCAAAGGAATGATTTCAGTGAGCCCAGACTCTTGTGTCTTCCCAAACAAAAGAAAGTGCTAAATACATTAAGATGTCTAGCTCTTCTTTAACTAACAATAGTCTTTTGATGTTCTACCTACCTTACAGTTCTTGCCAAAACTCCTATATATCTTATGTCTTGGTCTCCCTTACCTCTTTGGAGCAGTCCCTCAGAACAATCTAAGAGGCTGTCTCCTGCACTTAAGACCTCAGTATGCCCTCCAAATAAAACATAATTCTCAACTTTTAAGTTGTGCATTTCTTAATATCTTTACCTTTTTATTAAAAAAATTTTTGGCTATACCATGTAGCATGTGGGATCTTAGTTTCCCAACCAAGGGTTGAACTTTCTCCTCCTGCATTGGAAGAACGGAGTCTTAACCACTGGACTACCAGGGAAGTCCCTAGGTTGTGCATTTTTGTTCAGTTGACAGGTTTCAGCTCAAGCCTCCCTTCCACTTCAAGAGGTGCCTGTTACTGCTAACTCCTGAACTTTTGGGGTCTGCAGTACACACCAAGTTGTTTCTCGGCTTTCCTTGCTGCTGACTTAGAATTCTACTTTCTTTGTTTGCTAAGCCAGTCATCAGTCATCCTCTTCCTTCTTAGCTTCCAAGTCCTGTTGCATCATCTTCACTTCTCTTCTCTTTGTCCTTCTGAATTTACTACTTCTGTTCCTTTAGCAATTTATGTCATTTGAGTAGATATTGGAAAGAAACAGAGGCAAATGTTTCAGTTCACTCTCTCATTCATAACAACTTAATGTTGGCTTTGGAAAAAGAAATAATTCATCTTTTACAAAGTGGTATTTTAGAACATTTTCCTTGACAGTTCTTTTATATGTTCTCATATTTAGAAGTCTTTCTCTATTCCAAAAATCAATTACATATTCATTCATGTTTTCTTCATGTATGTTCAGTTTTAACAGGCACCTGGATTCATTTGTATGTGCATGTTCTTTAACCAATTTTTCCTTTGCATTTTTTAAGTAATTCATTACTTGGCTGTTTGAATATCCCTTGTTTATTTTCATATAATTTCTTTAATATCTAAGAATGCTCTTTGTATTTCATGGACGTGTTGGTTTACTATCGTGGTTATACCGTAGTGCTGCATCATAGAGATATCTGAAAGCTTTCTATAGAAAGGAAAAAAAAAAAGTAAAACTTTATGATTCTTTTTTCTGGGAAAAGATTACAATAATCAGGTGCCAAATATGTTTAAATTTTGTTTTTAAAATACAAAGTAAGAGGTTTCCCAGCTGGCCCTGTTGTTAAGACTGTGCTGCCAAAGCAGGGGGTGCAGGTTAAATCCCTGATTGGGAAACTAAGATCACACATGCCACGGGGCCAAAAGATTTAAAAAAAAAAAATACAAAGTAATCTTTTAATTTATAATCTAGCAAATCTGAAACTAGCTACATTTCTAAAATGCAATTTTTAAATTTAAATTTAATGAACACCTCTGCAGGTATGCTATTGAAGGGAAGAACAGTGAGTTCAAAATAATCAAAAGAAACCTTGTCCTTATTTACCTTAAAGTGCATTTAACCTGCATGGTTACATTTTCACTGGCTTTAATTCCACTAAGTTTTTGTTTAATTTGTTTCTACATTAACCTTGAGTCAAATATTTTTCTACTCTATAGCAGAAGATATCTTCAATGTTAGCATTTACATCAAAAGCTGTGGTGGGGGTTTAGGGAAAGAGTAAGTAGGTTGGTGTTATGGACTAAATTGCGTCTTGGGCAACATTCACATATTGAAGGCCTAACCCCCGTGTGACTAGTGGCAATAAGGCCTTTAAAGAGGTAATGAAGTCTCAAAGAGATCGTTAAGCCCTAATCCAATAGACTGGTGTATAAAAAGAAGAGACACGAAGGATGAATACATGTAGACTGAAGTCCGATGGGGACACAGTGAGAAGGCTGCTGTCTGCAAACCAAAGAGAGAGGCCTTGGGAGAAACCAACCCTACCAGGAAATTTGTCTTAGACTCTGACCTCCAGAGCAGTGAAAAAATAAATTTCTGCTGTTTAAGCAATCCAGTGTGTGATATTTTGTTATGGTAGCCTCTGCTAATACAGGTAAATAGAGGTAAAAGATCTTCATGTTTGCTCCTTCAAGCTCACTAGACACATCTAGAAACACTGTATTTCTCTTTATTACTGTATCACTGTATTTCTCGTCTTCAAAAAAAAATCCTGATTGAAATCTACTAAACTCATTTCATGACCCATTACTAGACCACAATATAAATTTCATAAAACATAGGTTTGTTCTACTGGGTCAAATCCAGGTTATAAGAAAGACAGAAGGGATGACAGACCACTTTTGGTGACTGTGATGCATGCTTCTAGAGAAGTCAGAGTTCTTACTAGGTCACCCATATGGATGGAAGAGGCAGCTTAAGCACACTTCTTGTTGCCTAACACAAGAATGTTACTTTATCCCCATGCCAAAATATTGTGTTTGGTCATACCTTGAAATGAAGTAAGGCACTCAGTTTTCTCTGGTTCAGCTCAGTTTATCAATAGGTAAACTGAAGACAGCCTTGAGTTTAATAACAGATTTTGTTTGTTTAAAATGAGCTACATGTGGAAAATATCTAAAAAACAATATTTTTAAATATATGCCAACTTATATTTAATGGTATATTGTTTATCTCCCAGTACTATTTTCTCTTGTCAAAACATAAAAAAGGAAGATATCATAACAATAAAAACAAATAGTTAGAAAATAAAACAATTGCATGAGTTGGTAATTAGAGGTCTTCTTACCAATAAAGTGTTCCATCCTTTGATCTTAACTTTTTTTATCAAAGGAAGGTCAATTGCATGTATCATGTGATTTGTAAAAACTGAACACCATTAGGTTATGGTCCATTAAGTGGATTGCATCAAACTAACTGCTTTTTTCTTTAGTATGAAGGCTTACTGTTTTGATTTTTTCTTATAAAATAATAGAAACAGGATAAAATTAAAAACCTATAGGAAGTTATTTTTTCTGTTTCTAAAATTCCACTTCTCAAAGTTAAGGACTGCTATCTTTTGTTTTTATCCTGGGAGAAAACAGGAGAAAAGATAGAAGAAAGAAAGAGATGAGAGTATAGCCAGCGGGATGTCAGTCAGCATGAACTCTGAGCCCTGGCTCCTAATGTACCACCATTCAGACCTGTACTGACACTTCTGAGCTGATGTACTGACATCATACTGGCTGGGTTCTGTGGACACCAGTGAATGGATTTTGTTTCTCTCAGGAACTGGAACAGGAGGTTCAAGGGTATGAGGCATGGTTGTAAGATAAGGACAGTTAGTCATGGCACAGTTGATGTCTGGGCTATGAGGCTATGTCTTCCCCATATGTTGCAAATATTGTCCCATATTTTCATTTGATTTGGTCATTTCAATGTATTTTTAAAATTTTTTATTGGAGTATAGTCTATTTACAATGTTGGGTTAGTTTCAGTTGTACAGCAAAGTGAATCAGTTATATATATACACATATATTCACTCTTCTTTACATTCTTTTCCCACATAGGTTACTACAGAATATTGAGTAGAGTTCCCTGTGCTATACCATAGCTCCTTACTGGTTATCTATTTTAAACATAGAAGTGTGTATGTGTCAATCCCAATCTCCTAATTTATCCCTTTCCCCTTTGCTAATCATAAGTTTATTTTCTACCTCTGTGACTCTATCTCTGTTTTGTAAATAAGTTCATTTGTATTATTTTTTTAGAGTCAATTTATGAGATATTATATGATATTTGTCTTTTTCTGACTTACTTCATTCAGTATGATAATTTTTGTGTTCATCCATGTTGCTGCAAATGGCATTAATTCATTCTTTTATATGCTCTCTGTATTTTATAATATCAATCTGTTGATTTTTCATTTGCCTTAGGTGTGACTGCTTGTGCCTTGTATCTCTTCCTTCGGAGGCGCCACAGCTATTTTAGGCCAGACACTTCTCTCCTTGGGACCTGTGTTTCCTCAACTGTGAAATGAAGAGTTTGGATAAAATGAAAGAAAGAAAGTGAAGTTGCTCAGTCGTGTCCGACTCTTTGCGACCCCATGGACTGTAGCCCACCAGGCTCCTCCATCCATGGGATTCTCCAGGCAGGAAGACTGGAGTGGGGTTGCCATGTTCTTCTCCAGGGGATCCTCCTGACCCAGAGATCGAACCCAGGTCTCTTGCATTGCGGGCAGACACTTTACCCTCTGAGCTCCCAGAGAAGCAAGAGATCCTCTAAATCCTCATCTCTAGAAATCTCTGATGTCTCTCTGTCATATCTCTAAATGTATGTTTCATTCATTGACAGTGGAATTTTTATTTAATTTCTTCATAGTCTCCATAATGTCTAATACTTCAATTTAGTAGGATAGACATTTACTACATTTTTACATACATAATGTGATCCTTGCACAATATGTCAGCTAAATAACAATTTGCTAAATAATTAAAGATTCAAAGTCTTCCTATAAAGCCATAACTAACTTTTAGAGTCTACACCTTGTAGTTGGCTCTACCAGATTCTGTTTGTGTATCCACTCATATTTTGTTTGTATTACAGAAATGTTACAAATTAAAACGATCTCAGGGACGGAATAGATGAAGTAATAAATAGCTCATGAATTATTGTTTTATTAAAATATAGATGACTTGATTATTGTAACACCTGAATAGTTTCATCAAAAAGCCCTACACAAAGTCATTTCTATATACATTTAATCTATTTCTCAGCAAAAGCAATATTGTTGCTTAAAATAACATAATATCATAACATAATGACCAGTGTAAGCTGGATACACCTGTGCTTGAGGCCTATAAAAAGAGCAAACTGAACTAAAATTTAAGTATGCATTAAACCTTGACTATATTTTTTTCAGAATTAATGGAAATGCAAACTTCATATAGAGCCAAATCTCTGGATATGACTCTGCCAAGAAAAATAGATTTTTGAAGGGTAGAAGCAGGTGGGAAACAAATGTCTTTCTAAATCAGTGAATCATAACCTACTTAATGAACGTTGTAGTGAAATTCAAGTGCCTGAACCCAGCATAATCTTTTATCCAGGTATAGCCTTTTACACAAAGGATATGGCCTATGCTGGGCTTCCCAAGTGGATTACTGCAAAGAATCTGCCTGCAATGCAGAGGACATGGGTTTGATCCCTGCATCAGGAAAATTTCCTGAAAAAGGAAATGGCAACCCATTCCAATATTCTTGCCTGGTAAAACCTATGGACAGAGGAGCCTTGTGGGCTACAGCCCAGTTCAGTTCAGTCACTCAGTCATGTCCAACTTTTTGCAACCCCATAGACTGCAGCACACCAGGCTTCCCTGTCCATTACCAACACCTGGAGCTTACTCAAACTCATGTCCATTGGGTCGATGATGTCATCCAACTATGTCATCCTCTGTCGTCTCCTTCACCTCCCACCTTCAATCTTTCCCAGCATCAGGGTCTTTTCCAATGAGTCAGTTCATCGCATCAGGTGGCCAAAGAATTGGAGTTTCAGCTTCAGCATCAGTCCTTCCAGTGAACATCCAGGACTGATCTCCTTTAGGATGGACTGGTTGGATCTCCTTGCAGTCCAAGGGAATCTCAAGAGTCTTCTCCAACACCACAGTTCAAAAGCATCATTCTTTGTCGCTCAGCTTTCTTCACCGTCCAACTCTCACATCCATACATGACTACTGGAAAAACCATAGCCTTGACTAGATGGACCTTTGTTGGCAAAGTAATGTCTCTGCTTTTTAATATGCTGTCTAGGTTGGTCATAGCTTTTCTTCCAAAGAGCAAGCGTCTTTTCATTTCATGGCTGCAGTCACCATCTAGAGTGATTTTGGAGTAACCAAAAATAAAGTCTGTCACTGTTTCCATTGTTTCCCCATTTATTTACCATGAAGTGATGGGACCGGATGCCATGATCTTAGGTTTCTAAATGTTGAGTTTTAAGCCAACTTTTTCCCTCTCCTCTTTCACTTTCATCAAGAGGCTCATTAGTTCATCTTCGCTTTCTGCAATAAGGGTGGGGTCATCTGCATATCTGAGGTTATTGATATTTCTCCCAATAATCTTGATTACAGCTTGTGCTTCATCCAACCTGGCATTTCACATGATGTAATCTACATATAAGTTAAATAAGCAGGGTGAAAATATACAGCCTTGATGTACTCCTTTTCCGATTTGGAATCAGTCTGTTGTTCCATGTGCAGTTCTGACTGTTGCTTCTTGACCTGCATACACATTTCTCAGGAGGCAGGTCAGGTGGTCTGGTATTCACATCCCTTGAAGAATTTTCCATGGTTTTTTGTGATCCACACAGTAAAAGGCTTTGGTGTAGTCAATGAAGCAGAAGTAGATGTTTTTCTGAAACTCTGTTACTTTTTCAATGATCCAACGGATGTTGGCAATTTGATCTCTGGTTCCTCTGCCATTTCTAAAACCAGCTTGAATATCTGGAAGTTCACAATTCATGTACTGTTGAAGCCTGGCTTGGAGAATTTTGAGCATTACTTTGCTAGCGTGTGAGATGAGTGCAATTGCGTGGTAGTTTGAATGTTCATCGGCATTGCCTTTCTTTGAGATTGGAATGAAAACTGACCTTTTCCAGTCTTGTGGCCACTGCTGAGTTTTCCAATTTTGCTGGCATATTGAGTGCAGCACTTTCACAGCATCATCTTTTTGAATTTGAAATAGCTCAGCTGGAATTTCATCACCTCCACTAGGTTTATTCGCAGTGACACCCACTTGACTTCACATTCCAGGATGTCTAGCTCTAGGTGAGTGATCATACCATCATGGTTATCTGGGTCATGAAGATCTTTTTTGTATAGTTCTTCTGTCTATTCTTGCCACCTCCTCTTAATATCTTCTGCTTCTGTTAGGTCCATACCATTTCTGTCCTTTATTGTGCCCATCTTTGCATGAAAATTTCCCTTGGTATCTCTGATCTTCTTAAAGAGATCTCTAGTCTTTCCCTTTCTATTATTTTCATCTATTTCTTTTCGTAGATCACTGAGGAAGCCTTTCTTATCTCTCCTTGCTATTCTTTGGAACTCTGCATTCAAATGGGTATATCTTTCCTTTTCTCCTTCGCTTTTAGCTTCTCTTCTTTGCTCAGCTATTTGTAAGGCCTCCTCAGACAACCATTTTGCCTTTTTGCATTTCTTTTTCTTGGGGATGGTCTTGATCCTTGCCTCTTGTACAGTGTCACCAACCTCTGTCCATAGTTCTTCAGGCACTGTCTGTCAGATCTAATCCCTTAAATCTATTTGTCATTTCCACTGTATAATTGTAAGGGATTTGATTTAGGTCATATCTGCATGGTCTAGTGGTTTTCCCTACTTTCCTTAATTTAAGTCTGAATTTGGCAATAAGGAGTTCATGATCTAAGCCACCCACAGTCAGCTCCCGGTCTTGTTTTTGCTGACTATATGGAACATCTCCATCTTTGGCTGCAAAGAATATAATCAATCTGATTTCAGTATTGACCATCTGGTGACATCCCTGTGGAGAGTCTTCTATTTTGTTGTTGGAAGAGGGTGTTGGCTCTGACCAGTGTGTTCTCTTGGCAAAACTCTGTTAGCCTTTGATCTGCTTTGTTTTGTACTCCAAGGCCAAATTTGCCTGTTACTCCAGGTATTTCTTGACTTCTTACTTTTGCATTTCCGTCCTCTATAATAAAAAGGACATCTTTTTTTGGTGTTAGTTCTAGACAGTCTTATAGGTCTTCATAGAACTGTTCAACTTCGGCTTCTTTAGCATTAGTGGTCAGGGCATAGACTTGGATTACTGTGATATTGAAGAAGAAACTGTGATACTCAGCTTCTGGCTCAGTCAGTAAAGCATCTGCCTATAATGCAGGAGACCTGGGTTCAATCCCTCGGTCGGGAAGATCTGGAGAAGGAAATGGCAACCCACTCCAGTATTCTTGCCTGGAAAATCCTATGGACAGGGGAGCCTGGTAGGCTACAGTCCATAGGGTTGCAAAGAGTAGGACACGACTGAGTGACTTCACTTCACTTCACAGTGATATTGAATGGTTTGCCTTGGAAACGAACAGAGATCATTCTGTCATTTTTGCGATTGCATCCAAGTACTGCATTTTGGACTCTTTTGTTGACTATGAGGGCACTCCGTTTCTTCTAAGAGATTCTTGCCCACAGTAGTAGATTAATGGTCATCTGAGTTAAATTCACCCATTCCAGTCTATTTTCGTTTACTGATTCCTAAAATGTCGATGTTCACTCATGCCATCTCCTGTTTGACCACTTTAAATTTGCTTTGATTCATGGACCTAACATTCAAGGTTTCTATGCAACACCGCTCTTTACAACCATGGACTTTACTTCCATCACCAGTCACATCCACAGCTGGGTGTTGTTTTTGCTTTGGCTCTATCTCTTCATTTTTTTCTGGAGTTATTTCTCCACTGATCTCCCGTAGCATATTGGGCACCTACAGACCTGGGGAGTCATCTTTCAGTGTCCTACATTTTTGCCTTTTCATACTGGGCTACAGTCCATGGGGTTGCAAAAGAGTTAGACGCAACTTAGTGACTAAACAAAATAACAACAACCACCTATACTAACAGATGAGATTTCATTTCTCATTTTCCCATAGTTACCCAATTAACATGATGTACTTGTGTTTTAGTCATCTCACAAGTGTCTATGTAATAAGTGCTTTGTTGGAAGTGTGAAATCATTGATGGAATCCAAGAGGAGTTGAGTTTTCATATGAGTCTTGCAGGCTCTGTAAGAGTTCACTGGTCAAGACATAGGAGGAGATTATTGGAACCAAAGATTAAGGTGAGGACTGATGGGTTCTTTGCCTGATAACAAGGCCCTGCATGATATGGTTTGCCCCTTTGCCTGTCTCCTACTCTAATCCATTTATATCATAATATCCAATAATACTCTCTTCTAAGCTCTTCACCTCCATGATTTGCCCATACAAACTGTCCAGCTATTTGCTTCCACAAACAAGTTGAAAACCACACTCAATTTTTAATAATAAATTCAAGCATTATGTTTACACCCAATCTTTTCTTGCTCCTGTTCCCCAACCCCAGTAGAAAACCTTCCATTCCTTTATGTCCCTAAATACTTTGTGACATCTATTTGTGTACACCTGAGTCTTTCCCTCTATCCTCTTAGCATAGAGCCTCACAAGTCATGAGTCATGGATCCTGGGACTTCCCTGGGGGTCCAGTAGCTATGACTCTGGGCTCCCAGTGTAGGAGGCCTGGGTTCGATCCCTGGCCAGAGAACTATATGCCACATGCCACAAATAAAAAATAAAAAAAAATCTCACATACCACAAGGGAGATTGAAAATCTCATACCACAGTGGAACAGGAGGAATCAACCTGCCTGACTTCAGGCTCTACTACAAAGCCACAGTCATCAAGACAGTATTGTACTGGCACAAAGACAGAAATATAGATCAATGGAACAAAATAGAAAGCGCAGAGATAAATACACACACCTATGGACACCTTATCTTCGACAAAGGAGGCAAGAATATACAATGAAGAAAAGACAATCTCTTTAACAAGTGGTGCTGGGAAAACTGGTCAACCACTTGTAAAAGAATGAAACTAGAACACTATCTAACACAATACACAAAAATAAACCTAAAATGGATTAAAGATCTAAATGTAAGACTAGAAACTATAAAACTCCTAGAGGAAATATATTGGCAAAACACTCTCCGACATAAATCACAGCAGGATCCTCTATGACCCACCTCCCAGAAAATTGGAAACAAAAGCAAAAATAAACAAATTGGACCTAATTAAACTTAAAAACCTTTTGCACAACAGAGGAAACTATAAGCAAGATGAAAAGACAGCCTTCAGAATGGGAAAAAATAATAGCAAACGAAGCAACTGATAAAGAATTAATCTCAAAAATATACAAGCAACACCTGCAGCTCAATTCCAGAAAAATAAATGACCCAATCAAAAAATGGGCCAAAGAACTAAATGGAAATTTCTTCAAAGAAGACATACAGATGGCTAACAAACACATGAAAAGATACTCAACATCATTCATTATCAGTTCAGTTCAGTTCAGTTCAGTCGCTCAGTCGTGTCCGACTCTTTGCGACCCCATGAATCGCAGCACGCCAGGCCTCCCTGTCCATCACCAACTCCCAGTGTCTACCCAAACCCATGTCCATTGAGTCAGTTATGCCATCCAACCATCTCATCCTCTGTCATCCCCTTCTCCTCCCGCCCCCAATCCTACCCAGCATTAGGGTCTTTTCCAATGAGTCAACCCTTCGCATGAGGTGGCCAAAGCATTGGAGTTTCAGCCTCAACATCAGACCTTCCAATGAACACCCAGGATTGATCTCTTTTAGGATGGATTGATTGGATCTCCTTGCAGTCCAAGGGACTCTCAAGAGTCTTCTCCAACACCACTGTTCAAAAGCATCAATTCTTCGGCGCTCAGCTTTCTTCACCGTCCAACTCTCACATCCATACATGACCACTGGAAAAACCATAGCCTTGACTAGTTGGACTTTTGTTGGCAAAGTAATGTCTCTGCTTTTAAATACGCTATCTAGGTTGGCCATAACCTTCCTTCCAAGGAGTAAGCGTCTTTTAATTTCATGGCTGCAATCACCATCAGCAGTGATTTTGGAGCCCCAAAAAATAAAGTCTGACACTGTTTCCACTGTTTCCCCATCTATTTCCCATGAAGTGATGGGACCAGATGCCATGATCTTAGTTTTCTGAACGTTGAGCTTTAAGCCAACTTTTTCACTCTCCTCTTTCACCTTCATCAAGAGGCTCTTTAGTTCTTCTTCACTTTCTGCCATAAGGGTGGTGTCATCCGCATATCTGAGGTTATTGATATTTCTCCTGGCAATCTTGATTCCAGCTTGTGTTTCTTCCAGCCCAGCATTTCTCATGATGTACTCTGTATATAAGTTAAATAAGCAGGGTGACAATATACAGCCTTGACGTACTCCTTTTCCTATTTGGAACCAGTCTGTTGTTCCATGTCCAGTTCTAACTGTTGCTTCCTGACCTGCAGAGAAATGCAAATCAAAACCACAATGAGGTACCATTTCACGCCAGTCAGAATGGCTACTATCCAAAAGTCTACAAACAATAAATGCTGGAGAGGATGTGGAGAAAAGGGAACCCTCTTACACTGTTGGTGGGAATGCAAACTAGTACAGCCACGATGGAGAACAGTGTGGAGATTCCTTAAAAAACTGGAAATAGAACTGCCATATGACCCAGCAATCCCACTACTGGGCATACACACCGAGGAAACCAGAATTGAAAGAGACACGTGTACCCCAATGTTCATCGCAGCACTGTTTATAATAGCCAGGACATGGAAGCAGCCTAGATGCCGATCAGCAGACGAATGGATAAGAAAGCAGTGGTACATATACACAATGGAATATTACTCAGCCATTAAAAAGAATACATTTGAATCAGTTCTAATGAGGTGGATGAAACTGGAGCCTATTATACAGAGTGAAGTAAGCCAGAAAGAAAAATACCAATACAGTATACTAACGTGTATATATGGAATTTAGAAAGATGGTAACTATAACCCTATATGCGAGACAGCAAAAGAGACACAGATGTATAGAAATCTTTTGGACTCTGTGGGAGAGGGCGAGGGTGGGATGAATTGGGAGAATGGCATTGAAACATGTATATTATCATATGTGAAACAGATCGCCAGTCCAGGTTGGATGCATGAGACAGGGTCCTCGGGGCTGGTGCACTCAGATGACCCAAAGGGATAGGATGGGGAGGGAGGTGGGAGGAGGGGTTCAGGACAGGGAACACATGGACACCCGTGGCATATTCATGTCAATGTATGGAAAACCACTACAATATTTTAATTTAAAAAAAAAAGAAAAAGAAAATTTCACACCACAACTAAGACCTGATACAGCCAAATTAGGAAATATAAATAAATATTTAAAAAAAGAATCACAGATCCCTGAAACAAAATAGTCCCTGGTATAGTAGAGCATCAATAAATACGTATTAATTAAGTTGAATTATTTATTTATGGAAAAAATATCAGATGCTTGAAGTATCACATCCTTTCCTATAATTTGAAAGATTTTTAAATGATTAAAATGAAAACATGCTACTAAAACACTTCTCTCAAGCTAGAATAGGTGAAAAGAATTGTAAGTTATTAAGTGGGTTCCATATCCTCCTCTGTGCATATCACTTAACAATAATGTTTAAGCATATCATTTCCAATTCAAAAAGGAATGGTGGACAATCCCTTGTCTATTTCTTGAAGTGAAAGTGTTAGCTGCTCATTTGTGTCCGACTCTTTGTGACCAGCCCACCAGGCTCCTCTGTCCATGGAATTCTCCAGGCCAGAATACTGGAGTGGGTAGCCTTTTCCTTCTCCAGGGGAATCTTCCAAACCAGAGATCAAACCCAGGTCTCCTGCATTGCAGGCAGATGTTTACTGTCTGAGCTTAAAATATCTGAGCTTTCCAAAATATCCCCTCATGTATCATAAATAATCACCATTAATGTGTTTGTTGATGAGCATTCTTCCTAAGCTATCATCTACATGTCCTGTCATCCATTTACACACACATAAACACACATACAGAGTTAGTTAAGGTTATAATGGAAAAGAAGATGATATTTGAAATTGTAACTCAAAAAGTATACTTTTATGACTACTATTTTAAATGCCACCTTTCTGACTGCATAGTTTAATATCTCCAATGTAACATAGGCTTTCTTGTTTTTTATCCCTGTTTTTAGTAGGAATGGATCCAGTGTTTCCCATTTATGTAAAATGCTAGCTTGGGGGCTGAAGTACAAGTTTAAAAAGTCAAGGAAGGAATATTATTGAATGCTTTCTTACTATTTAAATGTTTGATGTGTGATTTTTCTTCATTGAGCTATTAATGTGGTGATCAAACCAGTGAATTTACTAATATTGAACCATACATACAGTATTAAAGTAAAAGCATCTCTTTTTTAAATACACTGTTGGATTCTGTTTGCTAATTTTTATCTTAGAATTTTTGCTTTGCTATTCATAACATTAACATAATTGTTCACTTTGTGCACTTTTAATCCAATTTAACACCAATAAGATCTTATTGGTTTAAATGGAAAATTACCTAATATGTGAAAATAAATGAGAAAATGGCCAATAACACTGATATTCAATACTGGCATAGATGGCAGAGTGAAATTGAGAATATTTTTCCTAGATTAATTCAAAAATAAGATATTCATCTATCAAAAATAATGTGTAAATTCTTTCATCAAAATGAACCCTTACTGAGAAAGCTTTCCATGGGTTATTATTTATTTTATGTAAATGTCAAACTTTTGCCTATGACATATTTTATATTCATAAGCTATTAAATCAAATTTGTCCTTGGTTATTTAATGTAAAAAAAATGCTATGTCTAGTAAAGCTCTAACTACATTCACAGGCCACAGAATTAGCAAAACAACGAAAACAATTAAATGCTTTATGATTCTCCTTGTTACTCCTGAAGCTCAACGTAAAACCTGAATTCTCATTTTACTTGGCTCTAATATTAACATTATCATTGTATTGAATTCCATTGTGTGTTGCAAAGCTGAACCTCAAGATGTAGGATTATATGGCCATAAATTAGAATTATTTGACATGTGTCAATAAAATAACATGGCCAAGTACTAAAACGCTTTGGCTTCATGTCAAGTCTGAGGTCAGGATTTGTAAGAATGACATACTCCTTTTTTTCTTGCCTGCTTATTGCTGTGGCCCTGAGGCTGTAATAACCAGATGTCTGGCACTTCACATTGAAAGGCCTCACAGTTTTAACAGATAAAGCCCCATTTTTTTTTTCTTTAACTCAAAGTCTCATTGTTTTCATATATACTTCTTTTTATTAATCTTAGTTTTTCTTTTTCCATAATCTATCTTAACAATGGAAAATAATAAAATTGTAACATATTGTATATTTGAATTACCTTTTTAAACTAAAGATTCAAAAAATAAATATATTTAATTTTCCCTTAAGCTGCTTAGATCTTGTTGTGTAAATCTTAGATCCTATTTGAAACTTAATTTTCCCATGTAGTATCAGTAATTTGATGGCAAATTCCTTATCTTTTCCATCTCTGAATCTCCAGCCCCCTATACACTTAAGGAGTGTGCAATAAATATGCCAAAAGAATAAATAGATAGATGAATCTGGAATTAACATCATTTGAAACCAAGCCTGTCTTAAGAGTACCTCCACATTGTGATTTAAAAGCAAAACGAAACCCCCCCAAATTGGCCTGCACTAGTTTGTTGAAAGATTGTTGGCTAAATCTCTATGGGGGAATTTACAGTTGGACCTACTGTCATAGCTAAATAGAACTGAATCTCACAGGTATTCAGCTGTACCTTTAATGGTATGTATAGGAAGATGAAGATCCAAAATGTACCTTTAGGGACCTTAGCAACTTCATCGTTAAGTTCCCTTTATTAAATTTTAAAATTAAATTTTATTGTGGTTATTATGACCAACCATCTGGGTTTTATCTGAGCAACTCGAAGACTATAGGGGCTCTGTTGCATCTATGATAATCTTTATTTCAGAAAAAAACAATGTCCTTTATAAAATATAGGAAGAAATTAAAAATACTATCTAATGGGCGGTTGAACCCCAGAACAGCACTAAAAAAATGCAGTCAATAAATAGAGGACATAAAAGGTTCAGGGCTTCTTAGAGACTTGACTGATTTCAGGTCAGGCACAAGGGATATACAGGTGAACCTGGGGCACTGAGCTGCACCAGATATCAAGAAATCTATTAAAGTTACTGAAGGGTATGTCAAAAGGACTCAGGAATCAAGTTGAAAAGGCTACCACTGGCCAAAGATGGGATCATTTGAGCATTCATAACAGGAAGTACAGTGTATTGAAATACTTAATATGTTTAAAACTGTGACATATCTCACTCACACACACACACACACACACACACACATATCCATCATTACCTTCACTGATCCCCTTCAGAAGATAGTGAATAAACCACCTCAGTATTTTGAAAACTGGTAATGAAGAAAAAGATTTATCTTGCCTTTTCTATATAAACTGTATCTCAAAGTAACCCAGGAGTGGACAAAAAGAAACTTCTCAATATAGGAACTTCCCAGCTAATAAATGAAGGAAGAATGAGAGAATTAGACTGTTTTATTTTTTCCATCACCTATGAACTAATAAATCTAAGGAATAATTACTAAATGGCAGATAACACCATAAAAGATGAAATAGCAAGACATTCAAGCATGCTTGTGGAAATATACAACATTATCTAAGAAGCTGTCTTGCAAAACATTAATTCTGAATCTGATCAAGAAACTAAATGGACTATCAGTCTATAGAAAATATATATATAGACAGCAAACAAAGGAATATCTTAACTGACATTCTGGGGATGCAGTGAACAGCACCCAGACAATGGTGCTTCTCTAAGTGTGGTACCCAGAAGCCCAAAATGTTTGGGAACTGTTTGTTACTTGTCCATGATGAGATAAGGAGCTTGTGTCAGAATGTAAGTCAATTATACACTAAGCGTGCTGAAGTTCAGCCGACGGAAGCTGTTTTTAATCGTCATTCTGGAGCAATCTCCTTATCTTATGTAGACCAGTACATTGACCAGCACAGCACTACATCACATATGACCTTTAGAAATTTGTGTTAGAGGAAATGAAAAAGATTAAAAGAGATTTCAGGGACTTCCCTGGTGGTCCAGTGGTTAAGAATTTGCTTTCCAATTGCAGAGGACCAGAGTGTGATCCCTGTTGGGAAACTACAACCCCACATGCCATGGAACAACTAAGCTCATGAACCACAACTACTGAGCCCATGCACTCCAAAGCCTACTCACCACAACTAGAGAGTCTGTGCACTGCAGCAAAAGATCCCACATGATCCAACAAAGATCCCGTCTGCTGCAGCTAAGACCCAAGGCAGCCAAATAAATAAATATTCAAAAAATATTTTATAGAAATATCTACTAATTATAATACATTGTCATTAAGTGTATTTTAAAGGCTGATTTAAACAAATAAACTCTAATGAAAAGGTGTAAGAAAATTTGGGCATCGACTATTTAATAATATTAATGAATTGTCATATTTGTAGAAAAGGTAAGGGCATTGTGGCTATATTTAATGTTCAGAGACACATTTTGGAGTATTATGGATAAAATATATCAGTTCATTATGTCTAGGCTCTGCTTCAAAATAATGTAGAAGGATGTGGAAAGTGGGTAAGAGGTGTGAAAGTAACACCTCTTAGGATTAGACATATGTTAAAGTTAAGTTGGAGGGTAGAAGCATGTACATTCATTACATTATTTTCTCTACCTTTGTATATGTTAAGATATTCCAAAATAAAAGGTTAAAAGCGAAAACAAAAATAAAAATCAACATATGAATTTCACAGATATAAAAATATGTAAATAACAAAGCTAGAATTCATGGAAAGTGAGAACTAGAATTAGGACCAAAATAATACTGTGTGTGTGTGTATCATTCAGTCATGTCCAGCTCTTTGCAATCCTTTGGACTGTAGCTTGCCAGGCTTTTCTGTCCATGGGATTTTTCAAGCAAAAATACTGAAATGGGTTGCATTTCTCCCTCCAGGGTATCTTCACAACCCAGGGATCAAACCTGTGTCTCCGACATTGTAGGTGGATTCTTTACCCCATTAAGCCATCAGAGAAGTCCTAAAGTAATACTGAGCTTCCCTGGTGCTCACAGGGCAAAGACTCCACTACCCAGGTTCAATCTCTGGATCAGGAAGATCCCCTGGAGAAGGAAATGGCAACCCACTCCAGTATTCTTTCCTGTAGAATTCCATGGACAGAGGAGCCTGGCAGGCTACAGTCCATTAGGTTTCAAAGAGTCAGACACAACTGAGTGACTAACACTTTCACTTTCAAACTGAGTAGTTTTTAAATTGGCAGAAATATTTTGTATGTACACCTTATGCTGGATGCATACTTACAGCTATCTTGACCCCAAAGTTTGTTTTGCTAACATTGAAATTCAGCTGTTGTATTAGGACATATCCAAAATTTTCCTATAAACCACAATTGTGAGTTGAACTGTGTCCCTCAGAAACATGATAAACTGTGTCCCTCAGAAACTGTGTCCCTTTCCTGGTACCTATGAATGTGGCCGTATTTGGAAAAAGTCTTTGAAGATGTATTCAAGTGACCATCACGCGATTAGGGTGGGCTGTAATCCAAAATTGTTGGTGTTTAATAAGAAGGGGATATTTGGATACATGGAAACACAGGCAGAATATCACATGAAGAAGGAGGCAGAGATTGGAGTGATGTTTCCACAAGCCAAGGAATATCAGGTGCCAGGAGAGGCAAGGAACAGATTCATCAAGAGACATAGAACAGATTCCTCCTTCCAGCCCTCAGAAGGGACCAACCTGCTTGATGCCTTAATTTCAGATTTCTACCCCCCTTCCAAACTGTGAGATCATGTTTCCATTGTTTTAAGCCACCTAATTTATAGACCTTTGTTACAGCCAACCTGAGATACTAGTATACTTACTTGAGCTTAATAAGATTGGTGTCTGCCTATCTATCTGTATGCTGGAGGGAAGGAGGTAGAAAGAGAGTGATTCATTGTTTTAACATGACCGTTTTTATCAAAAATCCTGTTGTCACAGTTGACTGAGTTGTTGACTTTTTTTATTTTCAGAATGGCAGTTTTGTGTTTCCTTTTTAACCACAAATCTTAAGAATAGAGAGTTACAGTACTTATCATGAAGCAGGATGGGAAAAAAACATCCCAAACTTTGACCAAGCAAATGAGCATGTTTCCTGCAAAATAAATAATGACTATCCCAAAGAACCCACCAAAACAACTGGTCATTTTGGACGAAAACCTGGTTACTTGGTGAACTTTTTAAAAATGTGATCTACTAATTATGTGGGTATCTTCTATTTTCCAGTTTCACATTCTACTAAATATTTCTAACTGGCCAATTTTTGAAAAACACTATAATGAAATTTGATTTTGTGTGTGCATGCAGATCCATGGAACAGGAGACATTTTTAAAAGCTATGCTCCTTACTACAATTGTTAGCATAAAGAAAGAAAAAGAGGAGAAAGTAGGAAAGGGCTTCCCCCCAACACCAAAAAAAAAAAAAAAAAAGAGAAAAACTACAATAGTTTAGAATGGGTGGTAAACAGATACCATTTTCTCTGCTTGGACTCATATACCATGAATACTGGTTTGCTGTTTGGGGAGTAGATTTGATGTCTTACAAAGCCTGCAGTACGCTCTCCTTTGCCTGAGGAATTACGTCTGTGAGCCAGCTAGACCTAAGTAAAACAGAGCTTCTTTCTTTACAAAATGATAGTATTCAATACAAGAAAAAGAGCATGAAGCCATCAGTCCAGAGGAATTGAAGACTTGAGTTTTCCTAGAAAAGAATGCCAGGGAGTTAAAATCAACCTCCAATAAGCTTATCTGCTGTTCAGTCTTAAGTTTTGTTGGCAGCTCTTAACACTTGGCACCATTTGAAGTTTCATCAGTGGTGACACAACTCATTGTTACCCTCTCAACGCCTTCTTCTGAATGCAACATACCATACTTCCCTGCTGTCTTCTATCTAGCAGCAACTGCCATGCTCCTTAGAAAGCCCTCCAAGTTCTTCAGGGCTGCACCAGGAAAGTATAACTGGGAATGGAAAAACATGACCACCTCCTAAATGTTCCCAAGCTCTTTAATGCCAGAAACCTGATGTTTAACCCAACAACATTCTGAAATACCCTATGGCGATGGAGTATCCACAATCACTCATTCAAGGGCAGGACAGAATGAGGGTGGGGAGTGAACAGTGTGTATATTTAAGAAAACATGAAACATGTGGATTGAAATATGCTGCTATTTCTTTTCCAATTTTAAAATTATTTATTTATTTTTGGCTGTTCTGGGTCTTCATTGCTGTGTGGGCTTTTCTCTAGTAGCGTGAGTGGGGGCCACTCTCGAGTTACAGTGTGTGGGATTCTCATTGCAGTGGCTTCTCTTGAGAATGGGCTCTAGTGCACTTGGCCTTCAATTGTTGTGACACATGAGCTTAACAGTTGCAGTTCCCAGACTCTAGAGCCTATGTGTATGCATGGGTATGCACATGTGTGATTAGTCCTGACTAATCACACGTGACCCCATGGATTGTAACCCACCAGGCTCCTCTGTCCATGGGATTTCCCAAGCAATAGTAGTACTGGAGTCAGTTGCCATTTTCTTCTCCAGGAGATCATTGGGACCTAGGGATCGAACTTGTGTCTCTTACATCTCCTGCATTGGCAGGCAGATTCTTTACCACTGAGTCATCCGGTAAGCCCTTATTTCTTAAAGAAATAGAAAATATTTCAGTTCAAACACTTTCCAAAAGAAGATCAAGGATAATAAAGCTTGACCAAAAATATGATGCATGTGTCCATCTTCAGTTTCATGTTTTTTTCAAGTTAGTGTTGGAAAAAGGGATGAGATGGAATGAGAAGGAAAGGAAAAGAATCAAGTGACCCAAAAAGACAAAATCTAATGGAGAGAAAGAAATCAAGAGAGGATACGGACAAAGGGAGAAATGGAGAACGAAGGAGGAAAGAACCAGCTCAGTACATTTTGAGGTGAGTGTTAGTTGATTTATTTGGGTTTCAGAGAGTTAACTGATCTTCTGCAATGTTAATTAACTGATTCGTCATTGCCCACAATTTTTACTTCTTAAGCTTAAACCTGAGGTTCTCTGTACTGAGTACACACTGTAACCACATGGAAGTAAAAAAAAAAAAAAAACCCATGTCTGGATCTCACCCCAGAGATTCTTTTTTATTTGATCTGGGTACAGCCTGCAATTGTGGTTTTTAAAAGCTTCCCCGGATGAATCTAATGTGTAGCCAAGGTTGAAGTTACTACCTCGAAGCTCCCAAGACCGACAAAACCAAAGTACCGTCTTCCAAAATAAGGAAGGAACCATACCCCCGAAACTGTGAGATCCACTCCTGTTTCAGATCAGTAATTCTCAAAACAAGATGTGCAGCAGTGTCCCTTTGGAACTTTTTATGAATATTGATTTCTAACCTCCACATCAGTGATTCTGAGTCAGTAGGTTTTGAGGCTTTGCCTAAACTTTTGTGTTTTGAAAAAACCTTCACGGGTAACTTTGAGTAAAACAAGTATATAAAATCACTGAATTAAATATGTAAACTTCAGTCCATTTAGACGTTGAGAGTCAGGAAAGTATCAGCAAAAGAGACAATCTTTATCAGACATGTAAGTTTGCTAAGGCCACCATGATAAAGTATTACAACTTAGACAGCAGAGACTTCTTATTTCACAATTCTGGAGGCTAGAAGTCCAAAATCACAGTGTCAGCCTGATTGGTTCCTCCTGAGGATGGTGAGGAGCAATTTGTCCCATGCCTCTCCCCTAGCTTTTGGTGGTTTGGTGGCAATTTTTGGCATTCCTTGGCTTATAGATGCTGCCTTTCTCTTCTCATGGAGTTCTGCTTCTTTGTCCAAATTTCTTTTTATAAGAAGACCAGCTATATTGAATTAGGACCCCTAATGATCTCATTTCAAATAATTAACCCCATAAAATCTCTGTCTCTAAATAAGGTCACATTCTGAGCTACTGAAGATTAGGATTTCAACATGAATTTTTAGAGGATACAATTCCACTGGCAACAGCCGATGTCTGTTTGTTTCTCCAAAAATCCATTGTCGTTAATAATATCTGCATGATCAATTCTCAAGGAATTAGAATTCAATAAAATATAAGTAATGTAAATTATCCTGAACCTAACATAAATCTTATTTATAGTCTTAAAGACTTTAGAAATTGGATTCTGTAGTTCATCCATTGACCATTCTGGTCAGATAAACTTACATTTAAGACATTTTACAATGACTTCTCTGTTTGCCAAAAATCCATGAGGATTTGATAACACTCTAAAATTTAAGAAAGCACTGGCTTACAGACATTTTAAAACTAAGATGATGGTGATGGAACAATGTCATCTTATATTAAAAATATCAAGATTTTCCCTAATAAAAAATGTCTATGAATTCTTGTCCAGGCTTGAGAGAAATTTTGTAGAAAAATACGTCATTCTGAGGGTAACAGATATTCATTTTGATTTGTCAGTTATCAAACTCATTTGGGTTTATATTCTCTTTATTTTCTCTCTCTCTCTTTTTTTTGACAGCTTAGTATCAGCTCCTTGGGCATATATGGTCATCTGAAATAGTCTGATTTGATCTCAATATTCAGCAAACCACCTAACTGGCTAAATTGATCCTTTTAAAGTAACAGAGAACATTCTCTTTTTCATGCCACTATTTCTGATTAGATTTTTTACTTTTTGCAAAAGAAATTGAGAACCTGTCAACTGGCCTAACTAGAATAAGTCTGAACAAAGTTTTTTGGAACTGTTTCAGCATGCCAATGTTTCATGATTTTTCAAGGGAAAATTGGAAAATAACATCATCTTACCAGCACAGAGGAGAAGCTAGTTCTAGCATGTTCAAATGTAGACAAATCAATTAAATCTGAGAATTCCATAAATGAAGAAACACTGAAAACACTTCTATTTTATCTTGGCTCTGGGAGAGAAGAAGAGCTAAGGGAGAAATAACAGATAAAATTCGGGTAAGAACTCATTTCACCAAGAACTGTCATCATCTACTCATGTGGAAAAAGCTGTTAGAGCAAAAGACTTTAGAAAAGAAAAAATGAAGAAACAAGCCAAGACACTAAACAGTGGGATTTGGGTTTGTTCTGTTTCTTTTTTACAATTTCTCTTTGGGGACTTTGCTTTAAGGTAGATCTTTGTGTTAAGTATTTTGCCTCCCTAAAGTGATTCCATATTTTGTAAGATAGGGACAAGGGGGATGTGTGTGTTTGTGTGTGTGATTGTTGGATTGTGTGAATATTGCCTTTCTCTGATTTACAAAAGCAGCACAGTTTATATGCACATACTTTCCACCTAGGGAGAAACGAACCCAGAATTGAGGGGACGTTTTGGCTGAGAACCTCAGTGGGGATGTGGAAAGCAAACAGAATAAGGTTAGTTGGAGGTTAAGCTGCGTTGTATTGATGTAGTAATGTTGTCTTTAGAACAAATTAGCTCCCTGGGACTCAGTGACACGGTGGAGTATTAAACCCTTCTTTACAAAAAGAACATGTGCAGGTTTTTTTCTAGCTTGAAAAATGCCAGTGAAAAATTACACAGAGATCAAGCCTGAAAAATGTTTACTTTGCAGAAAATCATTTAAAAATGGAATCTCAATGTTGTTGGCAGCTCCGTTTTTTAAAAGGGCTATTTATTCTAGAGTCCTGCCACACATGGTTTATGGCCCTTTATAGGGTGTATTGAGACTGCATGAACTTGAGCACCTTAGGGAATGAATGTTTGTTTTTTATTTTTTTTTAAGTGGTTGGACTGAAATTCAGTATGAATCATATAAGAGAGATTTAGAAGCATGTGAAGATAAATGTTTCCCATGTGACACCAAACAGCACATCTGGAAGGTGATCTTATGTAAATAAATACCTGAAAAGACCATAGTTTTAACAGATAACAATAAAGAATAGGCTTGTGTTTTCCCTTTAATTTGAGAAGAAACTATGGTTTTACTATTAAAAAAAGGAAAAGAACTGTCTCATGCAAATTTCTAAAAGCTCCATTAGTGTAGAAATAGTCCTACAATTTATACTTTCACTCAGTTCACTGACTCATTTTCTCAACAAACGTTACCAAGTGTCTATCTGTTATAGCTGCTACTCCGCTACACTCTATAGATATAAGAATGAGTAAGACACATGACTTGTCATAAAATATTTCTTATGTTAGTCATCAATAAGGTTTTCTTAAACATGTGACTTTCATACACATAACTGATTATGTATATTAAGACCCTAGTATAAATAAAGAATTATTCCCAACCCCTATCTAATCTCGTGAAGAATTTCTCTTTTGCATTATTTTTAAAATTTTACTTGCTTTCTCCTGGTTGCCAGGAGCATTTCAATATCACTTGGTAACCCTTAAAGTGTAGTTTTTACTCCTGTTAAAAATAGGAAAAATTCATCAAGTGAAATATAGTTTCAAGTTTAAACCAAAGAATCTTCCAGTTTTGTTCCCTCCTAATTTAAATTTTTTTTTCTTTTAAAGATAATTTTTAAAGCAGTCTTAGTTCACAAAAAATTTGAGAACAGGATTGACTGCTCATATACCCACTGCCCCACACATACACAGCCTCCCCCATTGTCAACATCACTCACCAGAACAGTAATTCATGACCAAGGATGAACCTACAGTGACACATCATAATCAACCTAAGTCAATAGTTCACCTTAAAGTTCACTCATGGTATTAAACATTCTATGTTTGCTTTTTTGTGTTAGTTCCTCAGTCATGTCTGACTCTTTGTGACACCATGGGCTCTAGCCCACCAGGCTCCTCTGTCCACGGAATTATCCATGGAAGAATGCTGGAGTGGGTTGCCATTTCCTTCTCCAGGGGATCTTCTGGACCCAGGGCTTGAACAAATGTATAATGATATATTTCCATCTTTATAATAGGATGCAGAGTTTTTCACTTCTCCCAAGTCCACTTCTATTCATTTTTCATTTTTCCCTGCGATTCCACTCTTGGCAACCACTAATCTTTTTTTTTTTAATTTTTGCAATATCTTATTTTATTTTTTGTGTTTGTATTTGTATTTTTATTGGAGTCTAATTGTTTTACAATGTTGTGTTAATTTTGGCTGTATAACAAAGTTAATCAATTATATATAAATATATATCCCCTTCTTCTTGAGCCTCCCTCCTTCCCACTCCTCAATCTCACCCACCCTAGGTCATCACAGAGCTCTGAACTGAGCTCCTGGTGTTATTTAGTGACTTCCCACTAACTATCTATTTTACACATGATAGTATATATATATATATCAAAGCTACTCTCTCAATTTATCCCACCCTCTCCTTCCACCACTGTGTTCACAAGTCCGTTCTCTATGTCTGCTTCTCTATTCCTGCCCTCAAAATAGGTTCATCAGTTCCATTTTTCTAGATTCCACGTGTATGTGTTAATATACCATATTTTTTTTTTCTCTTTCTGACTTACTTCACTCTGTGTGACAGACTTAAGGTCCATCTGCAGCCAGTGATCTTTTCATTGTCTCTGTATATCAAAGGAAAGGGAAATTTGGGGTACATTTATACTACATGAGCGTCTATGCTGGTACGTTAAATATTGTCTTTATTTACTCTTAACCTCAATCCTTTGAGGTAGTTTTATTAGCCAAGATAGGCTGGAAACAGTTTCTAGCTCACCCAATATCTCAGGGGGTTAATGTAATGCAAGTTTTGCTCTCATTTACCTGACAGTCCAATGCAGATCCACCAGGAAACTCTACAGCAGTCAGACATTTGGGAACCAGGCACTTGCTCTGGTTCTGTGCTCTCCTAAGGGTTCAAATTCCTCACATTGCTTCTCTATTTCCAGGGAGCAAATAGGAAAGAGAAGCCCAGAGTAAAGGGAAGTGTGGGATTCAAACTCAACGTCAAGAATAAAACAGTAACTGTGGGACTCTACAACCTCGCTTTTCCTTAAACATGCAATTTCTTCTTCTCTGTATCTTATCATCTTACTTTAAGTACTTGCTTATTGAATTATTCATTCAACAAACTGTCCCTTGGTGGTGGTGGTTTAGTCACTAAGTAGTGTTTGACTCTTGCAACCCCATGGATTGTAGTCCACTAGGCTCCTCTGTCCATGGAGAAGGCAATGGCACCCCACTCCAGTACTCTTGCCTGGCAAATCCCATGGATGGAGGAGCCTGGTAGGCTGCAGTCCATGGGGTCGCTAAGAGTCAGACACGACTGAGCGACTTCACTTTCACTTTTCACTTTTACGCATTGGAGAAGGAAATGGCAACCCACTCCAGTGTTCCTGCCTGGAGAATCCCAGGGACAGGGGAGCCTGGTGGGCTGCCATCTATGGAGTCTCACAGAGTTGGACACGACTGAAGTGACTTAGCATCAGCAGCAGCAGTGTTTGACTCTTGCAACCCCATGGATTGTAGTCTACCAGGCTCCTCTGTCCATGGGAATCCCCAGGCAAGAATACTGGAGTGGGTCACCATTTCCTTCTCCAGGGGATCTTCCCAACCCAGGGATCGAACCCAGGTCTACAGTATTGCAAAGAGATCTCCTGCATTGCATCGTATTCTTTACTGGGCTTCCCTGATGGCTCAGCTGGTAAAGAATCCGCCTGCAATGTGGAGATCTAGGTTTGATCCCTGGGTTGGGAAGATCCTCTGGAGAAGGGAACATCCCCTGGAGAAGAGATCAGCTACCCACTCAAGTATTCTGGTCTGGAAAATTCCATGGACTGTATAGTCCATGGGGTCACAAAGAGTCGGACTTGACTGAGCAACTTTTACTTTCACTTTCTTTATTGACTGAGCCATCAGGGAAGCCCAAATATTGGTTCTCAAAATATGTTAGCTGAGTGAATTAAATATTAAACTTATTAACATAGGTAGCCATCACTTACCTTAGTAAGGTGTTAGTATTTCTGACTTTATTAGTCAGAAAAAAAAGGATCTAAAACAGATTCTTTGTTTATTGGCAATTTTCTCCATATTAGTTTTACACAAGACTGGGAGGTGACTGTGGCTCAGATCATGAACTCTTTATTGCAAAATTAAGACTTAAATTGAAGAAAGTAGGGAAAACCACTAGACCATTCAGGTATGACCTAAATCAAATCCCTTACAACTATACAGTAGAAGTGACAAATAGATTCAAGGGATTAGATCTGACAGACAGAGTGCCTGAAGAATTATGGATGGAGGTTCGTGACATTGTACAAGAGGCAAGGATCAAGACCATCCCCAAGAAAAAGAAATGCAAAAAGGCAAAATGGTTGTCTGAGGAGGCCTTACAAACATCTGAGAAAAAAGAGAAGCTAAAGGTGAAGGAGAAAAGGAAAGATATACCCATTTGAATGCAGAGTTCCAAAGAATAGCAAGGAGAGATAAGAAAGCCTTCCTTAATGATCCATGCAAAGAAATAGAGGAAAACAACAGAATGGGAAAGACTAGAGATATCTTCAAGAAAATTAGAGATACCAAGGAAACTTTTCATGCAAAGATGGGCTCAATAAAGGACAGAAATGGTATGGACCTAACAGAAGCAGAAGATATTAAGAAGAGGTGGCAAGAATAGACAGAACTATACAAAAAAGATCTTCACAACCCAGATAACTATGATGGTATGATCACTCACCTAGAGCCAGACATCCTGGAATGCAAAGTCAATTGGGCCTTAGAAAGCATCACTACGAGCAAAGCTAGTGGAGGTGATGGAATTCCAGCTGAGCTATTTCAAATCCTAATAGATGATGCCATGAAAGTGCTGCACTCAATATGCCAGCAAATTTGGAAAACTCAGTAGTGGCCACAAGACTGGAAAAGGTCAGTTTTCATTCCAATGCCAAAGAAAGGCAATGCCAAAGAATGCTCAAACTACTGCACAATTGCATTCATCTCACATGCTAGCAAAGTAATGCTCAAAATTCTACAAGCCAGGCTTGAACAATACGTGAATCGTGAACTCCAAGATGTTCAAGCTGGTTTTAGAAAAGGCAGAGAAACTAGAGATCAAATTGCCAACATCCATTGGGTCATGGAAAAAGCAAGAGAGTTCCAGAAGAACATCTATTTCTGCTTTATTGACTATGCCAGAGTCTTTGACTGTGTGGATAACAACAAACTGTGGAAAATTCTTAAAGAGATGGGAATACCAGACCATCTGACCTGCCACTTGAGAAATCTGTATGCAGGTCAAGAAGCAACAGTCAGAATTGGACATGGAACAACAGACTGGTTCCAAATTGGGAAAGGAATACTTCAAGGCTGTATATTGTCACCCTGCTTATTTAATTTATATGCAGAGTACATCCTGAGAAATGCTGGACTGGATGAAGGACAAGCTGGAATCAAGATTGCTGGAAGAAATATCAATAACCTCAGATATGCAGATGACACCACCCTTGCAGTAGAAAGTGAAAAAGAACTAAAGAGCCTCTTGATGGAAGTGGAAGGAGAGGGAAAAAGTTGGCTTAAAGCTCAACATTCAGAAAACTAAGATCATGACATCTGGTCCCATCACTTCATGGCAAATAGATGGGGAAACAGTGGAAACAGTGACAGACTTTATTTTTTGGGGCTCCCAAATCACTGCAGGTGGTGACTACACCCAGGAAATTAAAAGACACTTGCTCCTTGGAAGAAAAGTTATGACCAACCTATACAGCATATTAAAAAACACAGACATTACTTTGCCAACAAAGTCCATCTAGTCAAAGCTATGGTTTTTTTTAGTAATCATGTATGGATGTGAGAGTTGGACTCTAAAGAAAACTGAGCACCGAAGAATTGATGCTTTTGACTGTGGTGTTGGAGAAGACTCTTAAGAGTCCCTTGAACAGCAAGGAGATCCAAGCAGTCCATCCTAAAGGAAGTCAGTCCTGAATATTCATTGGAAGGACTGATGCTGAAGCTGAAACTCCAATATTTTGGCCACCTGATGCAAAGAGCTGATTCATTGGAAAAGACCTTGATGTTGGGAAAGATTGAGGGCAGGAGGAGAAGGGGACGACAGAAGATGAGATGGTTGGATGGCATCACTGACTCAATGGACATGAGTTTGAGTAAACCCCAGGAGTTGGTGATAGACAGGGAGGCCTGTCATGCTGCAGTCCACGGGGCTGCAAAGAGTCGGACATAACTGAGTGACTGAACTGACTGACTGGCTCTATAACTTAGTGTCATAGCATAATTTAATTATGCTAAGATTTATTTATTACTTGAAATTAGGATTACCTTATTTCCAATGAAAGTTGGAAAACAAGACCAAAATATTGAGTTTTTTTAATTTTGTGCTTTACTAATGAAACAAAGAAGAGAAAGCTGCCTTTCATTTAGATTTAAAGTTTAAAGCAAATTATTTCTCATCACATTTTTCTTTTGTCAGCTAGAAAAGGCTTAAATGACAAGATTTTTGGTTTCTCATGGTTACCATGAAATCCAGAAAAGTTCTTTTTTATAAAGAGTAGAGCTAATAGAATATTAGACATAAAGTACATGAGAAAGATTGAACTGAAGGTGAAAATCTGCAATTATAAATTTATGTAGTATTTATAAAATCAAGAATTCAATCTCTCTCAGACTACAAGTAGGCTTAGAATAAAAAGACTATCCAGAACCCTGGAGAACATTTATTTATGTTTATTATGTAGAAAAATGTCCCCTGAGTTAATCATACTTGAAATGAATGGGTATTTTATGAGTATTTTAAATCCAACATTTTATGAGTATTTTAAATCCCTGGTTCTCTGATCTATAGGGCCTAATGCCCTAAAATTTCTAGCTAAAAATTTTACTTAGACATTAATTTTGCTGCATTTTTCAATTATTAAAGCAAAGTCATGAGATCTCAAAATTTTTGTTCATGTTTACTGATTTACAAAACTTGTTAGAAAACCACAGTTTTATTTTTATATTCTTAATAGCCTGCTTTCCAAATTGTTAATATTTTATTGACTCTGAATTGTTCTAAATGATCTGCAAAACAGCTCGATAAGTTGGACAGCTGCATACCCACCTGGGACAGAGTTGGATAGAAGAATAAATGAACTTCCAATAGATGCCTGACCCAGTTCTGCTCTTGAGAATGAATTTCCACACAGAATGTGTTTCACTGAATTCAATTAACAAAGTAAAGAATTATATAAAGTAGTAGATGAGAGAGTTTATCAAAGTGAATTTGAAAATTCTAAGATCTTTTACCTGAAGAAAAAAAAATAGCAAGTTTTATACATTTGATAATTTAGTTTTTAGTTGCAGTTAGTCATGAACATTTCAAATCAGGTACATAAATGACATGAATGTATGCACACATTGCACATTCTTTTACTTAGATGGGCTTCCCTGGTGGCTCAGATGGTAAAGAATCCACTTACCAATGCAGGAGACCTGGGTTCCATCCGAGTCAGGAAGATCCCCTGAAGAAAAGAATGCCTATCCATGTCAGTATTCTTGCCTGGAGAATTCCATAGACAGATGAGCCTGGAGGGTTACAGTCCATGGGTCTGTCAAAGAGTTGGACATGACTGAGCAACTAACACTTTACTTAGATACTATTTTGCAAAAGACAAAGCAGGTTCAAAAAGAACTTGGCAGAGTATTTGTTGAGAGGAAGGATAGATAATATTTCTTGTTGTTGTTTGTTGAGTTCTTTGCATGCACTGTCTCAGTGGTTAATATCAGTCTGCAATGCAGGAGGCGTAAGAGAAGCGGGTTCAATCCCTGGGTTGGGAAGATCCCCTGGAGGAGGGCATGGCAATACACTCCAGCATTCTTCTCTGGAGAATCCCATGGACAGAGGAGCCTGGTGAGCTACAGTTTATGGGGTCACAAAGAGTCGGACATGACTGAAACGACTGAGCACACAGACACCCATTGCTACCATTTTAGAAGAAGAAAAGAAAAGCTAAAATGTTAAATGATTTTTTCTTTACTCACACACTTCTACTAGTGCCTAGAATTCCTTTTAAGTCTTGTGACTCCAAATGTCTATCCTTTAACTTAACTCCACCTATCCTAATCTTCACATGAGGCTCTTTTCTCATGTACAGGCATGCTCTAATTTTGAGCAAAATTTATTTCTGGGCAAAGGATATAACTCAAAGAGAAGACATGATTGCTTATGGATCATGGTATATGTCTTTAATGCTGTGTCTTCATAGAAAATTAGAAGACATACAAATATGTGTGAAATAGTTAAAGTACAAGGTTTTTACTAGCATTCAGTAAGTAGAAAGCTCAAAATGCAAATAGACGTCACTTGGATTCTAATACAGTCTCCTTGAAAAACAATGTCCCAGGTTTTAACGATCATTCAGATTAAAGCTAGACTTTCCCACAATCTTATTTCAGGTAATGATATATGAAGTCACTTCCTGTTACAGCAGCCGTTTTCATAAACCAGTATTTATGTTTCCAGTATAAAATAAGTACCCACTTATAGTTTCAATGTACTCAAATTTATCACGAGGTTGCCCCGATGAAGCTCTGAAATAGCACCTGGCCACCTACCTTAATTTGAAGACCAATAAAATCTGGAGCCTTAAAAATGCCATCACCTTGTTTGACTGTGCTGAACTGTGAAGCCAGGGAGAATGTAGTAAGCAGAACAGTCTGCTAAAATGAAGTCATCTTGCTATAGGGACAGTTTGTAATGCGGCATTGTGCTGACAGTTCTGCAAGCCTATAGTCTATAGTCTGTGTGCATATTTGAGCTCAAAATAGACCCCATGTGTGACAAAAACAGCATTATTCTCAACAGTGGAGGGAACTTGATGGATAGTGCTTCTCCAAACTCTGGAAAATTAAAATTGAGGCCCTATGGAAAGGCCTATTCATGGAGCATGTTCTGTTTTTTTAAAAGAAATGATGGTGTAGCTAGAAAGAATGGTCTGTACATGCTTGCTGAACATGAATAACTAGCACTCTCTGTATTTTCCAAATTAAGAAAACAACAGAACATATGGTCTGACATAGACCGAGTTTTTTTTCCTCCTGACTGTTAACAAGGTTTATCTCAGTTTAAACTCTAAACCATATTTTATAATTCATTGCTTTTGGTAAAAAGATTAAAATTAAGTAGTATTCTCCTTCTTCTTACAAACCTCAGTGGAATTGTTTAACTAGAACCTGATACTCTGTTGACAGAAAAAGCAGAATATAGTGAGTAGTTACAAGAAGCATAAATGTCTTCTTCTTGAAAAAAAAAAAAGTTTCTTCCTTTTGAAATTTATGTTGCTACATGTAATTTTTATGATCAACATAGTTCAATTTTCACTTCAATTTTCTTAATTATCAAGCAGGAAAGATGCCCATGCAAAACAAACAAAACGTCTTTTTCAAAGATTTGCCTATTCTGGATTTGTAGATGCCTCAAAATCAGGCATGATTCATGATAATTTATAGATCAGATCATTCTTCCCTCGTAGTTACAGCAGAATTCCCTTTCTTCTGTGGGAAGGATTCACCCTGAGACTCTTTGGTGGCCATCTTGAGTCCAGAGAATCAGGAAATGAGAACTGTAGTAGAAGATACCGTGATAGTTCAGACAGTAAAGAATCTGCCTGCAATGCAGGAGACCCAGGTTCAGTCCCTGGGTTGGGAAGATCCCTTGGAGAAAGGAATGGCAATCCACTCCAATATTCTTGCCTGGAGAATTCCATGGACAGAGGAGCCTGGTGGGCTACAGTCTATGGAGTCACAAAGAGTTGGACATGACTGAGTGAATAACACACACACACCCCCACACACACCCACACAGTCCTTGCTCTGCCAATTCAGTTCATCCTCTGGATCAGCTTCCCCATCTGGAAGATGACGAGCTTGAATTCAAGCCAATGAGTTACTGTTATACTGAGAACTTGTTATGTGTCAGGCATGATAGCTCTACAAAATAACTCCTAACATTAGACCCATTTATGGATGAGGAAAGTTAAGATACATAAGATTAAACAACTTGTCTAAAATGGACCATAAATAAGCCTGAGTGCTGAAGAATAAATGCTTTCAAATTGTGGTGCTAGAGAAGACTCTTGAGAGTTCCTTTGACAGCAAAGAGATCAAACAACTCAATCCTAAAGGAAATCAACTCTGAATATTGATTGCAAGAACTGAAGCTGAAGCTGAAGCTGAAGCTCCAATACTTTGGCCACCTGATGCAAAGTGTCACCTCATTGGAAAAGACCCTGATGCTGGGAAAGATTGAGGGCAGAAGGAGAAGAGGGCAACAGGGGCTGAGATGATTGGATAGCATCATCGACTCAATGGATGTGAGTTTGAGCGAACACCAGGAGACAGTGAAGGACAGGGAAGCGTGGCATGCTGCAGTTCATGGGGTTGCAAAGATTCAGACATGACTGAGCAACTGAACAACAACAGCAAAACCCTCACAGATAATGAGGAATGATTCAACAATTTTTCAGATTATACTCCATTTAAGTTATTATAAAATATTGGCTTTATTTCCTGTGCTGTACAATATATCTTCATAGCTTATTTATTTATACACAGTAGTTTGTATCTCTTCATCCTCTACCTTGATCTTGCCCCTTCCCCTTTCTCTCTCCCCTCTGGTAACCAATATTATTGATAAAGAAGACAAGGTTCAAAGGAGCAAAACTGACTTTCCTTTGGACATCTAACTTCTACATTGTGGAAACCAGGTAGCTTCAAAATCATATTTGCTTTATTCCAAAATCAATTACCCTTCAATAAAATAGTGTTTTAGTAATGCCATGTTTAGTTAAGAACAAATAAAATGCAAGAAACTTTCAGAATTCATATCTTGATGAATTATAAAAGAACTTTCTTGACTCTCTTCTCTAAATACTCTGTTTCTCTCACCATTTTATTTCAATGTTCTCTAGCATGGGCACCATAAACAGTGTTTCTTTTATAGAATAATGGGAAATGTCATTTTTTTAGCAAAAGAGAAATAAATAGCATCTTTGACTTTTTATTCCCAGATAGTCAGTTGTCCCAACTGCTATCTGACTGATCTCTGATAGTCAGTCAGAGGAAGTAAAAGTGGAGGGCATTAGGAATTAATGAACTGTGAAGGTGGGATCTTCCTTGTTGACAAAGCAAGACAGAGAGAAAAGATTAGGGCCTCTGGTTAAATGGAATGGTGGCTTTATAAGAAATTCCAAAGCAGAAAATTCAGAAAATAGCATCACATCATGGAAATCAGAGCACATGGAGCTAATTCTAGGCTCTAAAGAAAGGAAAAAATGATTTAATAAGGATAGTGGCATGATTTGTTGACTCTTTCATAAAACAAAATATTACATTATAGCTTTATCTTATTACACACACAAATTCCATATGGATTAAAAAATTAAATGTAAAACAAACCTAAAGAAACAAATTTAAAATAAGAAAATAAAAAATATTCATAAAAAACTTATTGAATTGCAGAATGGTCATAAAATACATGAGTTCAAAACAATGGACGAATTCAAAAGGATAACTATTACAAATGTTTTTCCATAGAGAGTTTTAAACTTTATGTGGCTGAAAAAACACCATAAATGAAACTAATAGTCAAATAAAAAGTTTCATAAAATATTTGCTCATATAGGACAAAAGAAGTAACAACCTTAAGGTATGTCTTTGTTGTTAGTTGCTCATTCTTGTCTGATTCTTTGGGACCCCATGAACTTTAGCCCACCAGGCTCCTCTGTCCACAGAATTCCTCTGGCAAGAATACTGGAGTGGATTGCCATTACATTCTCCAGGGGGTCTTCCAAACCCAGGAAATGAACCTGGGTCTCCTGCATTGCAGGCAGAGTCTTTACCATCTGAGCTACCAGGGGAGCCCAACCTTAATGTAAAAGTGTTCTCAAAACAACTTAACCAACTGCCATTCTGGAAGGAAAAAAAACACAAAAATATGCAAAGTAGTAGTTGAATTGATGCTTTCAAATTGTGGTGTTGGAGAAGACTCTTGAGAGTCCCTTGACAGCGAAGAAATCAAACCAGTCAATACTAAAGGAAATAAACCCTGAATATTGATTGGAAAGACTGATGCCGAAGCTGAAGCTCCAGTACTTTGGCCACCTGATGCAAAGGGTCAAATCATCAGGAAAAGACTGTGATGCTGGGAAGGATTCAAGGAAGGAGAAGAAGGGAACAACAGAGGCTGAGATGGTTGGAAGGCATCACTGACTCAATGGACATGAGTTTGAGCAAACTCCAGGAGATACTGAAGGACAGGGACGCCTGGTCTACTGCAGTCTGTGGGATGGCAAAGAGTCAGACATGACTGAGCAACTAAATGACAACAAAGTAGTTAAATAATAAAAATGTAGCCATACCAGACCTGGGATGACTTCTAATTTGGCAAAGATGAATTGCACGTACATTTCTTTACTGTACCACCTAAGTTCAACAACAAACCCTGGATATTATAATTATAAATTATATATTATAATTTATAATTTATATATAACTTATAATTTCTATATTTATAAATATATATTTATATATAAATATAACATTTATAATTATAAATTATATAATTTTCAAAAATGAAGAAGGAGGAGAAGGAGAAGAGGAAGATGAAATGTGGACAAAGGCAGACCAGCCAAAGACCTTGGTCTCAGAAAATAATACAGCAGTGAATTTCCTAGATTTTCTTTTTCTCTCATACTATCCCAGAGGTGGAGCTGAGAGGCTAGCAACTCAGAAATAGCAATGAGAGTAGCAAAAAGCCCAACAAAGATCAGTCTCTCTAGCAAAGGACCAGAAAATGGGCAGTCTAAGGAGACAGAAAACTTTCAGACAATAATCACATTTGTAGTTGTTTTTTTGCCTAGTCATGTCCAACTCTTTTGCGCCCCCATGGACTATAGCCCACTAGGCTCCTCTGTCACGAGATTTCCCAGGCAAGAATACAGGAGTGGGTTGCCATTTCCCCCACCAGGGGATCTTCCCAACCCAGGGATGGAACCCATGATTCCTGCATTGGCAGGCAGATTCTTTTCCACTGAGCCACCAGGGAAGCCAAATAATTACCGTATTCCAGCCAAAATTCAGAGAAAAACCTATGACCCTGTTAGCATCCATGCCAGCCAGCAAAGATCAAGTGAGAGCTTAAATTTCCTCCCCTCAAGGCCATAAAGAGGTGCCCCCATGCCTCTGCAGGGGTGGTATCCGAGGGTGCCAGTAGGGACCTAGGACTTTCCCCTCTGTCATTACAAGATCCCTTTGCAGTGTAAATGGAGACCATATGGAAAGTCTGGACTTCCATGCCTTCCCATTTCCTAGTGGGATGGTGATAGAGCAGGCTTAGTGAAGACTGAGGACATTAACTACCTCTCAATAGTAATGAGGCCATCCCACCATGGTGTCAGTAGCAACACAAACAACCACGACTGGCAATGATGAAGAGCCTTCCCTAGCCAGATCAGGTGTTAACAGAGGCAAAGTGGGGAATCTAAACTTTTAAACAGTATGAGACAGCTTTCCCTCTTCCAGAGAAGTATCAAACAAAGCCAGAGAAAAGAGAAGGTTTAAACAAGACCCAGACTCATAACATATCATGAAAATATCCAGGTTTCAATCAGAAATCACTCATCATACCAAGAACAAGGAAGACCTCAAAGGGAAATATATATATGTGTGTGTGTATATATATATATATATATATATATATATATATATATATGTATATATATGTATGTATATATATATATATTCACTATATGTTAACATTGAAATGACAGACATGTGAGAATAAGAGAATAATTTGACAAATATTTTAAAACAATCATGATAAAAATACTTCAACAAGCAACTAAAAACAGGCTTGAAGCAGATTTTTCAAACAACAGAACACCTCAGCAAAGAGAAATCTCAGCAAAGATATAAGAAAGAAGTAGAATTTTAGAGCTTAAATATATACTAACTGAAATCAAAGCTGAGTGGATGGTACTGAATAATTTATTTACAGGGCAGCAGTGGAGAAACAGACATAGAAATTAGACTTATGGGCATGGGGAGAGGGGAGGAGAGAGTGAGATGTATGGAAAGAGTAACATGGAAACTTAAACTGCCATATGTAAAATAGATAGCCAATGGGAACTTGCTGTATGGCTCAGGAAACTCAAACAGGGACTCTGTATCAACCTAGAAGGGTGGAATGGGGAGGGAGATGGGAAGGAGGTTCAAAGAGGAGGGGATATATGTATACCTATGGCTGATTCATGTTGAGGTTTGACAGAAAGCAACAAAATTCTGTAAAGCAATTATCCTTCACATAAATTAACTTTAAAAAAAGTTCCAAAATTTTTTTTTAAAAGCGCTGAGTGGATGAAAGCAACTCCAGAATAGAGGGACATAGGAAAGAATTGATAAACTAAAAGATAAAACAAGAGAAATCATCCAATGAGCCAACATAGAAGAAAGGGAACTGAACAGAAGTCATCAGAAATTTGGAAAAAAAAGAGAAAAATGGTGGGTTTAAAAATGTACCCTAAGAAATAATGTCTGAAAAGTTTTAAATTTGATAAGAGATACAGGTCAAGAAGCAACAGTTAGAACTGAACATGGAAAAACAGACTGGTTCCAAATCAGGAAAGGGGTATGTCAAGGCTGTATATTATCACCCTGCTTATTTAATTTATATGCAGAGTACATCCTGAGAAATGCTGGACTGGATGAAGCACAAGCTGGAATCAAGATTGCCAGGAGAAATATCAATAACCTCAGATATGCAGATGACACCACCCTTATGGCAGAAAGTGAAGAAGAACTAAAGAGCCTCTTGATGAAAGTGAAAGAGGAGAGTGAAAAAGTTGGCTTAAAGCTCAACATTCAGAAAACTAAGGTCATGACATCTGGTCCCATCACTTCATGGCAAATAGATGGGGAAACAATGAAACGGTGACAGACTTTATTTTTTCAGTTCAGTTCAGTTCAGTTGCTCAGTCATGTCTGACTCTTTGCGACCCCATGAACCGCAGTACTCCAGGCCTCCCTGTCCATCACCAACTCCCGGAGTTCACCCAAACTCATGTCCATTGAGTCAATGATGCCATCCAACCATCTCATCCTCTGTCTTCCCCTTCTCCTCCTGCCCTCAATCTTTCCCAGCATCAGGTCTTTTCAAATGAGTCAGCTCTTTGCATCAGGTGGCCGAAGTATTGGAGTTTCAGCTTCAACATCAGCCCTTCCAATGAACACCCAGGATTGATCTCCTTTAGGACAGATTGGTTGGATCTCCTTGCAGTCCAAGGGACTCTTAAGAGTCTTCTCCAACACCACAGTTCAAAAGCATCAATTCTTTGGCACTCAGCTTTCTTTATAGTCCCACTCTCACATCCATACATGACTACTGGAAAAACCATAGCCTTGACTAGACGGACCTTTGTTGGCAAAGTAATGTCTCTGCTGTTTAATATGCTCTCTAGGTTGGTCATAACTTTCCTTCCAAGGAGTAAGCTTCTTTTAATTTATTTTTTAGGGGTTTCAAAATCACTGCAGATGGTGACTGCACCCAGGAAATTAAAGAGTCCCTTGAACAAAAAGGAGATCCAACCAGTCCATCCTAAAGGATGTCAGTCCTGAATATTCATTGGAAGGACTGATGCTGAAGCTGAAACTCCAATACTTTGGCCACCTGATCCAAAGAGCTGACTCATTGGAAAAGACCCTGATGCTGGGAAAGATTGAGAGCAGGAGGAGAAGGGGACGACAGAGGATGAGATGGTTGGATGACATCATTGACTCAATGGACATGAGTTTGAATAAGCTCTGGGTATTGGTGATGGACAGGGAAGCCTGATGTGCTGCAGTCCATGGGGTCACAAAGAGTCGGACACAACTGAGAGACTGAACTGAACTGAACTGAAGAGACATAAACCAACAGATTGAAGCTGAGTGGAACTCAAACAGGATACACACAAATTCACACCAAAGCACATCAATAGTTAAACATCTGAAAACTAAAGAAATTAAAAGTCTTGAAAGCACCCATAGAAAAATGACACTTTTACTAACAGGAAAAAACAATTAAAGAGCAGGTTTCTCATTAGAAACTGTGGAAGTGAAGTGGCATAATAGTTTTCAAAGCCTGAAAGAAAAGAATGATTTATCCAGAAACTTATACACAGAATGAAAGGGAAATCAAGACATTCTCAATAGAAGGAAAACTAAGATAATTTATTACTTGCAGATGTGCCCCCAAAATATTGTTAATGGAAATTCTCTCAACAGAAAATAAACAGTAAAATAAGGAACTTTGGAACTTCAGGAAAGAAGAACACAGTTTTAAAAGATTAGTAAAAAAAAAAAAAACAGGCTTTCTTTCTTTTTAATTTTCTAAAATATTTGATATTTGTGAAATTATAGCACTAAGGTGATTCTGATTTTGGGGCTTCCCTGGTATCTCAGACAGTAAAGAATCTGCCTGCAAAGCAGGAGACCTGACTTTAATCCCTGGGTCTGGAAGATCCCCTGGAAAAGGGAATGGCAACCCACTCCAGTATTCTTGTCTGGAGAATCCCATGGACAGAGCAACCTGGTGAGCTACTGTCCATGGGGTCACAAAGAGTTGGACAGGACTGAGCGACTAACACACTTAGAATGTGATTCTAAGTATACATAGAGAAAATATTCGAGTACTATATTATAAATGGGGTCAGTAAAGGGACTTTAAGGGAGGTAAGTATTCTGTATTTTGTCTTCTTTATCTCAGTCCTAACCTACCCTTTCCATCTTCCATAATTAAAACCAGCTATCCTCATGTTTTGCAAGACAGTGTGTTCTTTACTTAAGAACAATTCTACTTCTAGTTATTAAATCAATACTTTTCTCTCTCCGTAGGTGTACACACTTTTAAGGGAAATTATCTGGAAGGGTCTACCACAATATTTTTTTTTTTCTCTTTTTTTTTTTTTTTATAAATTTATTTATTTTAGTTGGGGGCTAATTACTTTACAATATTGTAATAGTTTTTGCCATACATTGACATGAATCAGCCATGGGTTTACATGTGTTCCCCTTCCTGGACCCCCCACCCACCTCCCTCCCCATCCCATCCTTCTGGATCATCCCATTGCCCCGGCCCTGAGCCCTTGTCACATGCATCGAACATGGAATGGTGTTCTGTTTCACATATGATAATATACATGTTTCAATGCTATTCCACAATATTTTAACATTATTCTTTTCTGGGTTTCAAATATCTTTTAACTATTTTGTTATTGTATCCATATTTTCTATTTTTTATATATACTTCCAGCTTTAGTAATAATTTGCAACTGTATTTTTATAAGGAAAAAAGAGAACTATTAGAAGGCTTCAGGTTTAAATGGTGGTATTTCTTTCACTTCTGGTTAAATGATATGACTACATGCAAGAGAACACAAATTAGCAGAAATTTCAAAAGCAGAAGCAAGGTTGTAATTGACCAAAATCTCAAAAGGGCCTATTTCTTTACCATCAATGCAAATTAATTAAGAAAAAAATTGTGATCTGAAATAATAAAAATACCCCAGTCAATAAAAATTAGTAAGAAATATTAAAACATTTTGAATAACTGTCTAGCTTGGAAAAATCAGGAACTGTACCAAGTATGAAACTATGCAATATGTGCTTCTATTACCTCCTTGAACTTACAGTTCAAGAATTTTTTAAAGATGGTACAAGTCTACTGCCTCCATCAACACCTCCATGTTGTACATCTCTCTTTTTGCATTTATTTATTTATTTTTAAAATTTTTATTTTATATTGGAGTATAATTGATTAATGATGTTTTGTTAACTTCAGGTGTACAGCAGTGATCCAGTTATACATATTCATGTATCTATTCTTTTTCAAATAGATGTTGAATATTTTAAAAATAGATTTGTTTGAAATAGATTTTTCAAATAGATTTCTTTTCCCATTTAGGTTGTTACATAATATTGAGCAGAGTACCCTGCTCTATACCATAGGTCCTTGTTGGTTATCCATTTTAAATATCACAGTGTGTACATGTCAATTCCAAACTCCCTAACTATCATACATCTTTTTAATCCATTTTGAAACTAAACTTAAATGGAAAAATAAGACCTGAGGTAGACTGCAATAAGGCAAAACATATTTAGAAATACCCTACAGGTTCCAGAAGTATCCTAGAAAACAAAACGCTTCATGAAATGTGGGGAAATAGGAAAATAATTTTCTGCTATGCAATCTAGTTTATAATAAAACATGTAGTAAATATTATGTAGTACTATCTTTTCAGATTTTCTGGCCAAGAAAATGTGTAAATTTTAGCAGTGATCTCAAGAATGATGAAAGAAGTTGGGGCAATCCACATATCTATTGCACCTGGCTACATGTATTTATTTCCTTGTATGCCAGAATCGATCAGGGCTCAACTGGAGAAGCAGTACCAGTAGGAGATGAGAGAGACAGACAGAGAGGAAGGTGTGTTGCAGGAATTTGACTTTATACAGTTGTAGGAAATTATCTGTATCCAGAAGAATATTTTCTACAAAGCTGTTACAACTGTTGCTGGAGTTTGAGATCCACAAGGCACCCAGAACAGAAGGAAAGATGAATGTAAAGAGGAGGTGAGCCTGAAGCCTCACTGAACAGACTGAAATCTGTATGGATTCTTGTGGCCTCTGACTGTGATAATATGGGATTCTGCAGAAGCCAGAGTCCTCCATCACAGAGTTAAGCACACACATTAGGGTAGATGTTGCCTGTCACAGTGAGGTTAATTAACCAATAAGCATCATTTGAGAGCTACAACATCCATCTAGTTAACAAATTTTTATATTAAATTTTCACAGTTCAAGTAACTAGTGTGGTCTCTGTCTCTTGATTCTGATTTACATGGTATCATTATTTCAAGCATGGATAAAAAGAAAAAAAGTCTCTTTATACATGTATATGAATTTCTACAACGTAAGGAAAAAAATTTACCACACAAGAGAAGAGTAGAAATATACTGAATTATTGGAAAGAAAGGGTCATTTGTGTTATTGATGTAATCTAGTAAATAGGAAAAAGAATAAACAATAGAACAAAATAGAGGAACACATTACTTACATGAGGAAAGGTCATGGTGTCAAAATAAAGAACAGACAGGGGTCCAAAGAAAATAGGTAGACATGAAAATGCTGTAGGCTTAAAAGAATACATAGCAAGCTAAATAAGAACAGGAACAGGCAGAGAATTAAAGGAATCTGGGTAAAATAAGAAAAAAAAATGTAGAAGTGTAAAAAAACCAAGCAGAGTTAAAACCAGGCTAAACTGATTCTGAAGAAATCTATTTATTGATACACTTGAGAAGTTCTTGACAAAAGAAAAAAGGACAATAATGGGAATAGTACGAGGGATAACGGAAGATCAAAATTAATGTAAAAAGCAATCACTGTACATAAAGAAAATAAAATGAAACAAAATAATCATAAATATATTTAAAAAATGTTTTTGAGCTAAAAATGTAGTCTACAATGTATCAGCAAAAAAATAATTATGAGAGTAACAGACTCATTCTGGAACTAGATGCCAAACTGAAAGGAAACATCCTTCACAGAAACTTGAAGAGAAACATTTTATAATCCAAGAATCCTGAATGCAGAGGTTATTACTCATGTGGAAAAATCTCAGTGACGTGTGCTTAGAAATATAAAACACATTTAACCTTTCTTTAAAAAAATGTACTCAAAGTGTATTCCAGCTAATTAAAAGATTAATCAAAGTAAATATCCAAAAGTAGAAAAAAATAATATGAAATGACTGATTGCTATAATTGAGAACTAAGAAACAGAGTTATTGGAATAATGAGTAAAGAATTTGAATATAAATATAAAAATTAAAACATCCACAAAAAATTAATTAGAGAAAAATGTTCTCCTTATCACTGTCATCCCCTTCATCAAAGTGTTAAATATCAGGTTAAATTTGCAGATGTGGGAAATTAGAAACATAGAAGGATAGAGAAAATTGTAAATTTAGGCTAAATTATTTCCCTTACATAGAGCAGATTACAAACACAAGTATTTTAAAAGAATGATTTTTAAATTATTAAGGCAACATATGCATAGTTAGTTCAGTTCAGTTCAGTTGCTCAGTCATGTATGACTCTTTGTGACCCCATTAAACATGCCAGGCCTCCCTGTCCATCACCAACTCCTGGAGTCTACCCAAACCCATGTCCATCAAGTCGGTGATGCCATCCAGCCATCTCATCCTCTGTCGTCCCCTTCTCCTCCTGCCCCTAGTCCTTTCCAGCATTAGGGTCTTTTCCAATGAGTCAACTCTTCGCATCACGTGGCCAAAGTATTGGAGTTTCAGCTTCAACATCAGTCCTTCCAATGAACACCCAGGATTGATCTCCTTTAGGATGGACTGGTTGCATCTTCTTGCAGTCCAAGGAGCTCTCAAGAGTCTTCTCCAACACCACAGTTCAAAAGCATCAATTCTTTGGTGCTCAGCTTTCTTCACCGTCCAACTCTCACATCCATACATGACTACTGGAAAAACCATAGCCTTGACTAGACGGACCTTTCTTGGCAGAGTAATGTCTCTGCTTTTCAATATGCTATCTAGGTTGGTCATAACCTTCCTTCCAAGGAGTAAGCGTCTTTTAATTTCATGGCTGCAATCACCATCAGCAGTGATTTTGGAGCCCAAAAAAATAAAGTCTGACACTGTTTCCACTGTTTCCTCATCTATTTCCCATGAAGTGATGGGACCAGATGCCATGATCTTAGTTTTCTGAATGTTAAGCTTTAAGCCAACTTTTTCACTCTCCTCTTTCACTTTCATCAAGAGGCTCTGTAGTTCTTCACTTTCTGCCATAAGGGTGGTGTCATCCGCATATCTGAGGTTATTGATATTTCTCCTGGCAATCTTGATTCCAGCTTGTGTTTCTTCCAGCCCAGTGTTTCTCATGATGTACTCTACGTAGAAGTTAAATAAGAAGGGTGACAATATACAGCCTTGACATACTCCTTTTCCTATTTGGAACCAGTCTGTTGTTCCATGTTCAGTTCTAACTGTTGCTTCCTGACCTGCATACATGTTTCTCAAGACGCAGGTCAGGTGGTCTGGTATGCCCAACTCTTTCAGAATTTTCCAGTTTATTGTGATCCACATAGTCAAAGGCTTTGGCATAGTCAATAAAGCAGAAATAGATGTTTTTCTGGAACACTCTTGCTTTTTCGATGATCCAGTGGATGTTGACAATTTGATCTCTGGTTCCTCTGCCTTTTCTAAAACCAGCTTGAACATCTGGAAGTTCATGGTTCACGTATTGCTGAAGCCTGGCTTGGAGAATTTTGAGCATTACTTTACTAGCATGTGAGATGAGTGCAATTGTGTGGGAGTTTGAGCATTCCTTGGCATTGCCTTTCTTTGGGATTGGAATGAAAACTGACCTTTTCCAGTCCTGTGGCCACTGCTGAGTTTTCCAAATTTGCTGGCATATTGAGTGCAGCACTTTCACAGCATCATCTTTCAGGATTTAAAATAGCTCAACTGGAATTCCATCACCTCCACTAGCTTTGTTCGTAGTGATGCTTTCTAAGGCCCACTTGACTTCACATTCCAGAATGTCTGCCTCTAGGTGAGTGATCACACCATAGTGATGATCTATGTTGTGAAGATCTTTTTTGTACAGTTCTTCTGTGTATTCCTGCCACCTCTTCTTAATATCTTCTGCTTCTGTTAGGTCTATACCATTTCTGTCCTTTATCGAGCCCATCTTTGCATGAAATGTTCCCTTGGTATCTCTAATTTTCTTGAAGAGATCTCTAGTCTTTCCCTTCTGTTGTTTTCCTCTATTTCTTTGCACTGATCGCGAAGGAAGGCTTTCTTATCTCTCCTTGCTATTCTTTGGAACTCTGCATAGTTAAGGGTCCAGGAAATCTAATTGATATAATTTTTTAAATCTCACACTAAAATATACATGCTATTTAATGTAATCCATAATATTCTGACAATTAGTCAGCTAAATTCAAAAATAACCCCCAATCAATTAAAGAAACTTGATTTATATCAGAAGGATAGATTCTTCTTTCATATGAAAAAATATTTATTTTACTCTAATGGTCATCAAAGTTAAATTTAAAGCATTGGATCCCAAATTTTAAGATCCAGGTAAAAATCTGAGTGTACACTGAATCATTTTTATTTAACTTTATTTTGAAAATAATCCATAGATAACTTTTTGAAGATGTATTTACTAGTTTTAAGGATTATTTCTGCACATATTTATATAGGTATTGATTTAGTTGCTAAGTCATGTCAAAACTCTTTTGACTCCTTTAGTCTCCTCTGTCCATGGGATTTCCCAGGCAAGAATACTGGAGTGGGTTGCCATTTCCTTCTCCAAGGGATCTTCTCCACCCAAGGACTGAACCCATGTCATCTCTGCATTGCAGGCAGTCTCCTGCATTAAAGGTTGATTCTTTACTGCTGAGCCACCAAGGAAGTCATATTAAATCGTATTAATTTTTCTGTTTCTGATATATATACATATGTATATATTTACCAGGATTTTAATAGGAATACAGGTCAGTGAGCAGAATTCTCATGTATTTCATTTCTTCTTGAAATATCGTTATTTCAAGAAAGTAGGTTTATTTAGATAGTTCAGTAATAGCTAAATATGCAAATAATAATTGTGATGTATAAATGGTAAATAAAATAAGCATTTGTAACTTTTCATTTTTGTTATACAATATTAAGCATTATTAAAGTAAAAACTATTTATAATTATTTAGAGCAACAAAATGAAAGTACCACTTCAAAGGTGATTGCTTCCATGAGATACAACAGACTATAGCAAACAGAGAAATAGTTCTTAATGGCTTGGAAGGATGCACATGGGTATTCCCCAAGGGCTCAGCACAGAATGAGGAGACAGAAATTCACATCTCTCAGCCTTCTCCAGAAAGAGGCCAGTTTGCATATCTTAAAAGCTGTAGCCTGAAGGTCCTAATCTAGCATACACTGGGGGACTGACTGTGATTGGAGAGGCCAGCTGGAGTCTTCTCTACATTCTCCCTCCCTCTTGCTCCAGGCCAAGGTATCTCCTGAAAGGAGCTGAGCACAATCTGGAGGCCTGGTTTCTATGGGTGCCACAAAGAGGATGCATCCCTTGATTGACTGTCTCTGGGAGCCATCAGGGCTGTATTCCAGAGTCACTGGGACTGTAGCAAACAAGAAAATTAGTTCTTAACTGGCTACCCCTAGAGCTTAGAACAGAGACCAGTCAGAAACAGCCGTCTCTCTGTCTGCCTCTGAAAGAGGCCAACTTGTACATCTTAAAAGCTGCAGCCTGAGGGTCGGCTTCTAATTTTACCTGCATCTAGGGGTCAAGGTGTGCTGCAGTCCAGGGGGTCACAAAGAGTCAGACATGACTTGGCAACTGAAAAACAACAAGGGGTCAAAGGGTAATCCTCTCCAGAGACCTGGGAGAGTTTTGTTGTTCAGTCACTTAGTCGTGTCTGATTCTTTGTGACCCAATGAACTGCAACATGCCAGGCTTCCCTGTCCTTCACTATTTCCCAGAGTTTGCTCAACTCATGTCTACTGAGTTGATGATGCCATCCAACCATCTCATCCTCTGTCTCCATCTTCTCCTCCCACCCTCAGTCTTTTCCAGCATTAGGATCTTTTCCAAGGAGTGGCTCTTCACATCAAGTGGCCAAAGTATTGGAGCTTCAGCTTCAGCATCAGTCCTTCCAGTTAGTGTTCAGGGAGGGTGATAAGTGCTGTCTTTGCACTCTTCCTCTGTCCTGCTTCAGGTCTCTGGTAACTCTCTGGAAAGAGCTTCCACACACACCTGGGGCTCCAGCTTTTGTGGCTACTGCCCAGAAGGTACACTCTCTTCTTAATCTCCCAGCTCTGCTGTCAATGGGACTTGAGTTCCTGATTCCACAGGACTATGGGAGCATTTCTTAACCAAGTAAGAAGCACTTCTTACCCAACTCAAGGGCTCAGTGAAAAGAGAACAGACAGAAACATCCATCTCCCAGTCTTTCCCAGAGGAGGGTTATTTGCCCACTTTAAAAGCTTTGCCCTGGGGGTCAGTCTTCTAATTTAGCACACATTCAGGGATAGACTGCGGTCCTCTCCAGAGACAGCAGAGGTTAAAATTATCTCTTGAGACAGGAGAGGTTAAAATTATCTCTTGAGTTCTCCCTGTGGCCAACCCAAGGTCACCAGAATCTTCCTGGAATGAGTTTGTACACATGTCTGGCAGACTTAACAGACATTTACAGATATTTCTATCCAATAACAGCCGCATAGACATTATTCTCAAGCACACACGAAACATTCCCTAGGACAGATAGTATGTCAGTGACTCTTTACAAATTTAAGAAGATTGAAATCACATAAACATCTTTTCAAACCACACTGGTACATAAAACAGAAGTGAATTATAGGAAGAAAACTGGAAAATTCACAAAAATGTGGAGATTAAACAACCCTCTACTGTAAAATCAATGGGTCAAAGAATAAAGCAAGAGAGAAATTAAAAATACCTTGAGACAAATGAAAATAGAAATAAACATACCAAAACTTATGAGATGCAGCAAAAACAATTCTAAGACGGAGTTCAAAACAATAAGTGACTACATTAAGGGGAAAACAAAGTTCACATAAATAACTTAAATTTGCACCTCAAGAATTAGAACAAAGAGAACAAACTAAGCCCAAAATAAGTAAAAAAAAAAAGGAAATGACAAAGATAAGAGCAGAAATAAACTAAAAAAACTAAAATGATTATAGAAGGATCAATAAACTTCAGAGCTGGTTTTGAGCAAAATTAACAAAACTTTAGCTACACTCACCAAGAAAATAAAGAGAGAGAACTTAAATAAATAAAATCAAAAATGAAAGAGGAAACATTACAACTAATAGCAAAAAATCCACAAAAGATCATGAGTACTATGAACAATTATACATCAACAAATTGGACTACCTAAAAGAAATGAATAAATTTCTAGAAACATAAAACCTATCAAGACTGAATCATGAAGAAATAAAAAATCTGAACAGACCACATAATAGCAAGAATATTGAATCAATACGCAAAACTCTACCAACAAAGAAAGATGCAGCATCAAATGACTTTCATTGGTGAATTGTGGCTCAGTGGCAAAGAATCTGCCTTCCAATGCAGGAGACATGGGTTCAATTCCTGGGTGGAGAAGATCCCCTGGAGAAGGAAATGACAACCCACTCCAGTATTCTTGCCTGGGAAACCCATGGACAGAGGATCCTGGTGGGTTACAGTCCATGGGGACGCAAAAGAGTAGGACACGACTTAGCAACAAAATAACAAATAAAATATTTAAAGATGAATTAATATCAATCCTCCAACTCCTCCTCAAAATAGAGAATGATGAAATACTTTCAAACTCACTTTATGAGGGCAACATTACTCTAATACTAAAGCCAGACAAGAATCCTTCTAAAAAGAGAATTACAGACCAATATTTCTGATGAACAGAGAGGCAATATCCTTAACAAAATATTAGCAAACCAAATTCAGCAACACACTAAAAGGATCATATACCAGAATCAAGTGGGATCTATCTCTGGGATGCAAAGATGGTTCAACTACACAAATCAGTCAATGTGATACACCATATGTGTGTGCTTAGTCACTCAGTCATGTCAAACTCTTTGCAACCTATTGGACTGTTGCCCATCAGGCTCTTCTGTCCATAGGATTTTTTTTTTTACCAGAGTGGTTGCCATTTCCTTCTCCAGGGAATCTTTCCAACCCAGGGATCAAACCCACATCTCCTATGTCTCCTGCATTGCAAGCAGATTCTTTATCTGCTGAGCCATCAGGAAACTTCAAAGGGGATGCTGTGGCTGCATGAACTGGGAATCAAACCTGGGCCTCCTGCATGACAGGTGAGAATTCTACCACTGAACCACCCAAGGACAAAACACCATATTACCAAAATGAAAAATAAATGTATATAATTATCTTAACAGATATAGAAAAAACATTTGACAAACATCTTTTCAAGATTAAAAACTTTCAACAGAGTAAGTATACAGGGAATGTACCTCAATATAATAAAAGCCATGTATGGCAAGTCTACCACTAACATTATACTCAGGAACAAGACAAGGATCCCCATGCTAGGCATTTTTATTCAACACTGTACTGGAGGTGTTAGCCAGAGAAATTACATCAGAACAGAAATAAACAGCATCCAAATCAGAAAGACAGAAGTACAACTGTTTCTATTTGCAGATGACATGATATCATATATATATATATATATATATATATATATATAAAACTTAAAAATTCCACCAAAAACAGTTAGAATTAATAAATTCAGTAAGTACAGGATTCAAAATCAACATACAAAAATTCTGTATACCAATAATGAACTATCAGAAAAAGAAATTAAGAAAATAATCCCATTTACAATTTCATCAAAAAAGAGTAAAATACTTTGGAATAAATTTAACCAAAGAGGTGAAATGCCTGTATGCTAAAAACTATTAAAGGAAATTGAAGAAAACGAAAATAGCAAAAAAAATGGAAAGATATTTCACGAGCATGGATTAGAAGAAAAAACTATTTACAGCTGCAGTTCTAGAAGAAGAGCAAGAATGGAGTACAAGAAACATTTGGCAATGAGGAATGGGGAAATTAAGTCTGATATTAAAAAGATACTATAGTAGAGATTTTTTTTTTATTAAGGAACAATAGCACACCAAATCATAATAAATAAAAGTGAAAATTGAAGACAGTAAAAATCTTGACAGCTGCCTGAGAAAAACAGCCTAGTGTTCTCAAAGGAGGAACAATAATATAAATAGTTGAAAAAAATAGAAATCAGAGGATAAGAAAGCAATATCTTCAAAGTGCTGAAAGAAAATAACTTGCAACTGAGAATTTTATAGCCTGTGAAACTGTTCGTCAAAACTGAAGGTGAAATAAAAATAATTTTAGACAAATCAAAACAGAAAATTCATTCCTTCAATCCCACTGGAAAGGAAATACTGAAGAGTGTTCTTTAGCCAAAAGAAAAACGACCCCATCTGGATATATCAGTAAGGCAGGCATCATTAGGGTTGTATTATAAACCACTACACTGTGATTTTATGACTTTCTTCTTACATCTCACAACTTTTGCTTTATAAATTTTAATGGCCCATCACTCAGAGCAAAAAGACCCATGACTGCTAGATCCTCTTGACAAATTTCATCTTTTAATTCTGTAAGCTACACACTTAGTACAACCAAATGCTTTTTCCCTAGAATTATATTTATTAGAATTTTATTTAATCAATTTTTGCTATTACCACTCCAGGTATTCATATAGCTTGTTTTGGTCCATTCTTTTAGTGGTAATTTTTCTGTCATGTGTATCTGGTAATAAAAAAAGTGTAGCTGATTTTTTAAATCGAATTTTTTAAATTGTGCCTTTTTATGTGAAGATTTAACTCATTTAATTTAACATGTTGACTGATATGTTTGACTTTTGCCTGCCATTTCACTGCATATTTTCTACTTACAGCTTTCATTTTCCTTTGAGTAGTGATAGGAACAAATTGATTTGTTAATACTAGGTAGTGAATCAACAAATTGACTGGTCAATATGCTTTATTCCTTTTATAACCTCATGGATTGAAAAAAATGCATCCATATAATATAAAAATGTATTCAAATTTCATTTCACTCCCAAAAAAGGGCAATGCTGAAGAATGTTCAAAATTCCATACAATTGTGCTCATTTCACATGCTAGCAAAGTAATGCCCAAAATCCTTCTAGCTTGGCTTCAGTAGTACATGAACCAAGAACTTCCAGATGTACAAACTGGATTTGGAAATGGCAGAGGAACCAGAGATCAAATTGCCAATATCTGTTGGATCATAGAGAAAGCAAGGTAATTCCAGAACAACATCTGCTTCTGCTTCATTGACTACATTAAAACCTTTGACTGTGTGGACCACAACAAATTGTGGAAAATTCTTAAAGAGATGAGAATACCAGACCACCTTACTTGTCTCCTGAGAAACCTGTATGCAGATCAAAAGCAACAGTTAGAACCGGACATGTAACAACAGACTGGTTTAAAGTTGGGAAAGGAGTATGTCAAGCCTGTATATTGTCACCCTGCTTATTTAACTTACATGCAGAGCACATCATGAGAAATGTCATGTTGGATGAATCACAAACTGGAATCAGTATTGCCAGGAGAAATATCAACAACCTCAGATATGCAGATAATACCACTCTAATTGCAGAAAGCAAAGAACTAAAGAGCCTCTTGATGAGAGTGAAAGAGAAGAGTGAAAAAGCTGGCTTAAAACTCCACATTCAAAAAACTAAGATCATGGCATCCAGTCCCATCATTTCATGGCAAAAAGGTGGGGGGAAAGGGGAAACAGTGGCAGATTTTATTTTCTTGGATTCCAAAATCACTGTGGACAGTGATTGCAGTCATGAAATTAAAAGATACTTGCTCCTTGGAAGGAAAGCTATGATAAACCTAGCTGCTGCTGCTACTGCTGCTAAGTCGCTGCAGTCGTGTCCGACTCTGTGCGACCCCATAGACGGCAGCCTACCAGGCTCTGCCATCCCTGGGATTCTCTAGGTAAGAATACTAGAGTGGGTTGCCATTTCCTTCTCCAGTGCATGAAAGGGAAAAGTGAAAGTGAAGTCGCTCAGTTGTGTCCGACTCTTAGCGACTCCATGGACGGTAGCCTACCAGGCTCCTCCATCCATGGGATTTTCCCGGCAAGAGTACTGGAGTGGGGTGCCATTGCCTTCTCCCCATGATAAACCTAGAGAGAGTATTAAAAAGTGGAAACATCACTTTGCCAACAAAGGTCCATATATTCAAAGCTATAGTTTTCCTGGTAGTCATATATGGATCTGAGAGTTGGACCATAAGGAAGACTGAGTGCCTGAAAAATTGATGCTTTCAAATTGTGGTGCTGGAGAAGACTCTTGAGAGTCCTTTGGATAGCAAGATCAAACCAGTCAGTACTAAGGGAAATCAACCTTGAATATTCATTGGAAGGATTGATGCTGAAGCTGAAGTTCCAAAACTTTGGCCACCTGATTTGAAGAGCCAACTTGTTGGAAGAGACTCTGATGCCAGGAAAGATTGAGGGCAAGAGGAGAAGGGGGTGACAGAAAATGAGATGATTGGATGGCATCATTGACTCAACGGACATGAGTTTGAGTAAACTCTGGGAGATAGTGAAGGACAGGGAATTCTGGTGAGCTACAATCCATGGGGGTCACAGAGTTGGACATATCTTAGGAACTGAACAGCAGCATAATGTATGTGTGTGTGTATATATATATATACACACATATATATATACATATATATATACACATATATATACACATATATACATATATATACACATATATATATATACATATATATATATACACATATATATATATACATATATATATATACACATATATATATATTAACCTTTAACCATAGACTGCTATAATTCAGCCCTCCTATTAAATTATGGCCATCATATTTTAATACCTAAGAAATATTTGTAGTTACCAATTACTCTTTATCACAGCAGTCTGTTCATATTTTATGTATGTACTATTCTTTGTTTTTTTTCTGATACTAAGTATAAACTGAATTTTTCATTCTATTTTTGTTACTGTTTTACTGTTACCTTTTGTCTGGAGTTACTGTTTCAATTTCACTTTTGTTCTTTTCCATATTACTTACTTTGAAAAATTTTTCTGACAATTTTACTTCCCTGCTTCCTACACTGTCTTAATTAACTCCATGTTTAATTACTCAGATAGAGACCTCTTTAGAATTGTCTACAAGTTCAGCATTTTTCTGTAGCTTTGATAGAAATCACCAATTTTACCGCTATAATGATCATCCCCCCTCTCCAACCTACCCAAGTTAATCTCCTTCTCTCTCTCTCTCAGAAATTTTAAGTTCATCCGCTTTTAATCTCTCTGGAATATCTCAATATATCTGACCTAGTCATGGTAATCTTATTTTTTCCTATTATTCCACTCTTACGGGTATATTTCTTAAATATGTTTTATTTTCCATTTTTAATGGGATTTTGGCAGTGAAAATGAGAAGCAAAAACATAAGAATTTCATCGGCCAAACTAAAGCAGATTTGAGTTGCTTTTTCTCAGAAAAGCCTTATCTACATTTTACCTTTAGAATAACATATGCAAACCTAAGGTACCCTTGCTTCATTTCCTGAGAAAATAGGTTCTTATACTACTGGCTAGTCTCGAGGTTCTAAGAAATAAAGCTAGAGATTGAGATACACATACTCAAGTTTATCTTTAGGGTAGTGGCAACTTTTACAAGAAAACATTGGAAGATTAAAAACTTGTTATCTATGAGCTTTTGAGAGGAAAGTCATTTTTATTTGTTTGTTTTCCTTTATGTACCCAGCACTTAAGAGAGTATAAATTGATGTACTCTTTTAGAAAGAAAATACCTTTACAGTCAATGGATTTTATTTTTAAAAAAATAATCTAGTACAGCAGAAACACAAAATTGTGAATCAACTATACTTAAAATCTAGAATTTTAGTAGAAAAATATTTCTCCAGAAATAAATCAAAATAAACACTTTGGGCTTTTCTTTCTCTTTGTTTGGTTTTACTCTATTTTCCAATATTTTTGGTGCAATACATTCCAGTTTAAAAAAAAAAAAGGTTGAAACTTTCTGGAGATACCAAATAAAATTAATGGTTATATACACTGCTGGTAGAGATCTTGATATCAGTGCTACAGATTTCATTGTCATTCACTTATTACCTTGTGCAGAAAGGGTCACTTGAGAATTCATCAATACAGAGATACAATGATCTGGAAGCCTGGGCAAATTATTATTTGAAATCTTGTGCCATTGATCAATGAGTAACAGAAAGTTTAGATTTATTTTTCAGTTAATTTTTAATGGAGTATAGTTGCTTTACAATGTTGTGTTAGTTTCTGCTGAATAACAAATTGGATCAGCTATACGTACACATATATCCACTCTTTTTTGTATTTCCTTCCCATTTAAACCACCACAGAGCACCGAGTAGAGGTTCTCTGAGCTACACAATAGGTTCTCATTAGTTTTCTGTTGTATACATAGAATCAACAGTGTATGTATATATATCATTCCCTATCTCCCAATTCATTCCATCACTACCCCTTTCCCCACTTAGTGTCCCTACTTTTGTTCGCTAATTCTGTGCCTGTTCTGCAAACAAGATCATCTATACCATCTTTCTAAATTCCACATATATGTGTTAATATATGATATTTGTTTTTCTCTTTGTGACTTACTTCACTCTGTATGACAGTCTCTAGGTCCATTCACGGCTCTACAAATGATCCAGTTTTGATTTAATAGAAATTACTAGCAAGGAATCACTTGTCACTGACATCCATCTTGTGACCACCTTATGCACCCTCTTGTTAAGTCACCCAATAGCCATTACCTCTCTGAGCAGAATTAAGTGATGTGAATGATGCTGCCACAAGCCCAGGCTGGTCAGGCAGGCAAAGTTGTTCACATGTTCAATTTGTAGCATCCTTTGAAGGAAGCAGTGGGACAGAGTTTCAGGTACCAGTGCCTTGACACAAATTACCAACCATGCTGTCATAGTTCTCCATTCAAGTCTGCAGCATTTCATCTTCTCTTTGTTTGCTCCTTATCATAATTTTCACCTAAAAGATAAAAAATCATGATTTCTATTAAAGAAATGTATGCTACATCTGTGGTCTGAAAGGCTGTTAAGATTATTAATCATGAACTCACATTTTTAAAACAAAATGCAGTAGTCTCTACATCCAGGTTGTGACTTCCACCTGAATATTTGTCATGTGTTCTGGAATTTTGCATAATATTTTCTATGAACTTCCATTAGCATTTATGTTACACTCTTCTAGCTGTTTAGCTTGTTACGTTTCCCATTAGTATTTTATGGAAGGAAATTTCTCACAATAGAAGCTATATATTCTGGCTTTGCAAAGAACTTGTATTTAGTACCTGTATCATGAATAACTAAACTACTATTTACAGGATTTGGGGGGGAAGTTGGCTTTTTGTGTGGCTTCTTAATGAAGAAATAGCATAATTTTAAGATTTATATTTGGAAAGTATATCTGGAAATTTACAATAAGCTAGCAACTATCAAAAATTTCACATCATCTAACTTGTCTTCATTATTTCAATGTTTCACTATATTTCACTATTTTATTGTTTAAAGAGAACAAATAAAAAAAAATGCCACTGCATTAATTGCTTTTAACATTTCTTTGAGCTTTATCAAGGAGCAAATCATTTGCCATACTAACCATTGTCCTTTTTATGCTAGCAAAAAATACAAACAAATTTAGATTGAGTGAATAATAGTCAGTACCATAAAGGCCCTTATGTTTTTATTATTCAGTGTTAATATAGCAACTGATAAAAAACCAAGGAAGAGAGACCAATTGATTCATGCCTTTTTTTCCCAATAAGTTTATAAAACTTCATCATTTTAATCAAATACTGTTCTCAGGATTTCTGTCCCATCTTTAATGCTTTTCTTTTTTGCAGTACCTGAAAGAGCTTCATATGTTATACTTTTTCATTTCATTTGAGGCAGAAGGAAGCTTCTCTCTCTGTGTTGTATTCTTCATTTCCATGCTAAAAAGAACTTTCTTGGACAGTAACAGCAAAGAAAAAACCAAGCACCACCAACCAAACAGAACTTCTGTGTTAAAAGGCATCTAATTTCAACCAAACAGCACTTAAGTGCTAAAGTACATCTAATTTCATATGTATCAGAGCCCAGAAAATACACCTTGCTCTGCCGTGCCTCCAGTTAGATGAACAAATAGCTGGGTTCAACAGAGCTGCAGCTGTGTTTGCTTTACTGTCCCTACTGTAGAAACATGACTTTTAAAATTATTAGCCAATGATGCCTCATTCGGTACAAGATGCAAGAGAATTTGACTCTGAATAGGAGGAACTTCATAACAATTAGTGCTGTACAACAGTGAGATGGATTGCCTCCGTGAGTCATAAAATCTGTCTCCAGGGAATTGAATAACCTCTTACTGGAAAAACTTTAGCATTAAACAAAATCATTATTAAGTGTCTTCTGTAATTTCTAATACACATTCACCATGCCTGGTGGGTAGAGAAGATAGAGATATGAAATAAACACTTAGTCTCATGTCAGGAACTCAAAAAATTCACTCTCACTTGGTAGACAACACAAATAGATTAATAGGTTCAATGCTAGTACCAGAGGTGGCCAAAACTAATGAATAAGAAATGAATCAACCTGGTTAGGCTTTAAGTAAAAGCTAGAACATTAGTTGATATCACAAAAATTATACTGTTTTTGAATTAGTGGGGAAGAACTGAAGAAACTATCCTTCAGATAGAAAATCAAGTAAAAAGAAGAAAATGAAAATTATGTTCAAGAAAATCTTGTTGAGGTATATTGAGAAGACAGATCCTATGAATTATTTTTACTCTTACTCATCTCATTCTATTATGAGAGACAGGAAAATTACCTGAAACAATTTCCAAAACATTCAAATTTGGGGGCTTTCCCAAAAAATTGCATTAGGGCTAACATCCTCTAGTCTACCTTTACCCCCACCTCCCCAGGCCTCATGTTGTAAAGGATAGAACTACTCTTGTTAATAAAAGTTAATTGATCTCTAAGTAGAATTTGTTAAGAAGATTCTTATACCATTTTGTCCTCCTTTTTATTGCATTAATCATGTATAAAATTGTTGACAATGTGATTGAGCACAAATAAAGCAAAAACAATAAATGATTGCTAAATGGGTGAATAAAAGGTATAGTTTTATTGGGTTTACAAAAGAAGTCTTTGTTTCCAAAACTTAAAGTCCCCCCCAAAAATGTAATCAAAACACAATAGCCATCATCTGCTACAATCCCTTGTACTTTGAAAGATTAATTAGTTCTAAAATGGTGTGTGTGTTAGTTGCTCAGTCATGTCTGACTCTTTGTGACCCCATGGACTGTAGCCCACCAGACTCCTCTGTCCATCGAATTCTCCAGGCAAGAAAACTGGAGTGGGTCGCCATTTCTTTCTCCAGGGGACCTTTCTGACCCATGGATCAAACCGTGGTCTCCTGCATTGTAGGTGGATTCTTTACCACATGAGCCACCTGGGGAGTCCTTAAAAAATGGTGTATTGATATTATAAATACAGGAAAAGTACTGCACATCTGATTATGGTTTGTGGTGCTCTTTTTCAGTTTTAGAAAATAGCTTGTTGTCCTTAAAGTAGCTAGCCTTCGAAATCATACTTGGCTGGTGACAAATGGGTGTTAGTTTACATAGGAGCAGACATTCAGTGCTGACTTCAGAGGTTAAGTATTGAAGGGTGGGTCAATAGAAGCTTGCGTATGAGAATGCTGTAATAAAAGCAAGTCACAGAGATCAGATTCTCATTAGGAAAACCTCCGTCTTTTTATACTTTCTGTGAAACATTGTTTTGAGTAACCTTTGAAATCCTAATGGGGAAAAAGCAAACCAGGCTTTGGCTGACATTTACAGCAAAATCAGATCCTTCATCACAACTGAAGTGTGTAGAATGAGTGGATGTTTTAGGGTAGACAATGGAGAGGGTTCTTCACGTCTGTTTTACATCAGCTAATGTTGGCAGGTAATGCCCTCACTGCTGCCACTGTTTTGTTAAAAAGGAAGAATGCAGTGTAAATCCCCTTAAAATTAAAAATAAGGAACCAACTCTCACCCCCCAACATGAGTTCATTTCAGTAAAATGACTTCTTTTAGAAAAGTTGAGGAAGGTTTCAGACCCACACCTTTCTCCACCCAATTACTGGAAGTCTTTTATTTTTTTTCCCCTCTGTGGGCTTCATGGTGACAGCCCTAGAGTGGAATGTGAATGCCTTTTCTATAACCCAAGTAATGAATCATACCAGATTTGTGAATAATGCCTGAGCTCAACATGAGACAGGCAAACAAGTCAGGGAAACCCATGTGAAGAGATCTTTGATCCTTGACTGAATCCGAGAAGATTATTTACCGTCAACTTCTGCATCAAAGGCAGCTGGGAATTCAAGGTGAATTCACACTCCCCTAAACATTACAGTTAGACCCTGAACCCAAATCAATCCCCCGTATTTCTAAGTCAAAGTAGTTAATGTTACCCATTTGATTTTTCAAGTGTTTGGCTAGTTCTAATTAGGAGACCATACGTTCTAGGTGAAAATATGAGAGATAATAATCAACAAGTTTTGGAGTGAAAAAAATGAAATCCTCTATACAGCAAGCTGCCATTCCAAAGCCACCTCTGAATAATTTCAAGGATACAACAGAAAAAAAAAAAAAGACAATTGTCTTTCAAAGCAAATGAAATAAGTTCCATCTGGGCTGTGTGTGTTTGTGTGTGTGTGTGTATTAGTCGCTCAGTCGTGTCAAACTCTTTGTGATCCCATGGACTATAATAGTCTGCCAGGCTCCTCTGTCCATGGGATTCTTCAGGCAAGAATACTGGAATGGGTTGCTATTTCCTACTCCAGGGGATCTTCCCGACCCAGAGATTGAACCCAGGTCTTCTGCACTGTAGGCAGATTCTTTACTATCTGAGCTACCAGGGAAGAAATTTGAAGGGCTAAGGAAGTCCAATAACAATCTCTGATGTAATTCCAGTTTTTCAAACTTTAGGCAAGAATATTTTGATGTTAAAGTAAGCAGTTAATTTTCTTTAAAATTTCATACAACAAAACCAGGGATATGTGCATTTTTATCATCGTTTGAAATGTAGCCTTAATAAGGCAACTCTGGCTTTATCTACTTAGCACACAGCAACTTTCTATAATGATGATAAAATTAAAAAGTAAATGCATGGAGGTAATCACTAATTTATACTTGGTTTCCAGTTTCTGTTTTTACCAAACTTTAATGGATTAATAAATTATCAAGCTTCATAATCCTAGGTAGCATAAAGAATATGCAGAAATGTCCAAGAAATCAAGAACATTAACCATACCCTCTATGTCTTGCTTTCTGTTCAGAAGACATTTTTATTATTCTGAAGGGATATCTGTGGATTAGTCTGTCTCGCTTATATTGAGGCAGGAGGTAGATTTCCCCCCCACCCCCAGCATAAAGCGATTGGAGATTCATTCCCTGTGGACCAAAACTCCAAGGTGAGAATAGCGGGACAATTAAGACTGGAGGCTGGACCCTACCCAGACCACATATTTCTCATTCTCGAAGTCGTGAGATATCCCTGACCACACATGTTCAGAAAGTCTTGGCAGTCAAAAGGGAGTGATGCTAATGATGCTATACCCATACACCTTTTCGGCAGAATCCACCTTGGCTAAGAGATGTATGCACGCACATGGGAGGATCCTGAGATATACCAAATATGGACTGTGACCTGTCAAATCAAAATGATTGGCCAGAGGAAAACTGAAAGAAATGACCTATAAAAGTGATTCAAACTACCATTGGGGTGCTAATCAGCAACTCTCCCTCTGAGTCTGCCTGTGTGTCTATACATACTGTATTCTTTTTTCCTCCTAATAAATACTTTGTTTCACTACTTTCCACCCTTATGGGGATTCTTTTGCTGCAAAGCCAAAGTGCCAGGGCCTTGTCACTAACCACTGGCCTAGTGGCTAGGGTTTGGTGCTCTCACTGCCATGACCTGACTTCAATCTCTGGCTGGGGAACCAAGGCCTCACTTCAAGTTGCTGCAGGCTGAGGCCACCCAAGATCAAGACCATCTCATGTATTAGGATAGGAGTCCTCTAGAACAATAATGACTGTTAATGACTACTATTTCTTGGGACTTTAATACATTCAAGGCAAAGTATGAATAGTGTACATACATTAATGCATTTATTTCTCGGATGGGATCCTGAGAAATGGATCTGTTATCTTCAGTTGAAGATAAGGAAGCAGAATTAGAAACCCTAAGTAAATTATCAAAGAAAATAAAACAAGGTGACAAAATAAGGGATAAAGCAAGAATTCAAACCTGGGCTCATTTGATTAGAGGGTCCTTGGTTTTAACTACTATAATATATTATCTATATACCGCTATAGTATTTGGTTGCTTAGGATGAGCAAATAAAGGGATGTATATGGAAAGAGTGTACTCTAGATACAGAATATATTTGAGGAGGTAAAGATAATCCAATTTTACTAGAGTGAAAGTAATAGGTAGTAATAGATAAAAGAGAAAAAAGAGAAAAGATATCCTGGTATCTAAATGATGAACTTAATGCATATGGCTGTGAAGAACTGGTCACAAAGCATCTATCCATTTGTTTCCAATCCCAAATATCTGAGTGTTTCTTAACTATCCTAAGTCCCCACAGATGATGTAAGGATGACACTGACAGGGTCACTCCCTGACCTGCCAGTGCCAGGTTATAGGGGATAATTTGCTAATGCCTTTAGAGGGGGACGAGCAAACTGACAGAGAAACCACTTCTGCATGAGAAATGTGACATGTCGCCTGCACTAAAAGGATATTAGATTAAAAAAAAAAGAAGAAGAAGAGACTAAAAGCTAAGACAATCAGTGCAGATAAGGCTGAACAAATGCAAACATGAATGGTATTAGGACCCATAGTCACTTCCAGGAAAGGGAACAACTTGAGACGGAAATTATCTGCCAAACAGTCAAGTAGATAGACTCTGAGACATACTAGAAAAAGATGACGTGATTGTCATTTAGTCTTTCTTGTAAAGGCTGAAGAGTGTCTCTTAGAATAATTTCTGTGCCATTTTAGCTAATTTCTATTTATAAAAAACAAAACGAAGAAGTGGATTGGAATGAGTTGTTCGATGAACAGGTCTTGGAGGCGGCAGGGTGGGGGCTACTTCAGGGCATGAAGGGCTGTGTTAAGCTGACTAGTCCGGTAAGAAAGATATGGCACAAAACACAAGTCACTCTTCAGGGCTTCATAGTGTAATAGAGAAAGTGCAACAGACACATAGAGACTGTAATGGATACTCAGAATTGCTTGCCAAGACAACAGGAAGATAACATTGCAGGGCTGGTATTTGAGCTGTGCTTGGAAGAGAGGGCACGATTAAAGAGATGTAGAGGTAAGAGAGCTTCCAGGTAGAAGAAATCAGTAAAGCCAAACCACCGGAAAGGACAGATATTTCAAGTGAAACACAATTCTGAGAATATAAAATGCATGTTGGGAGAAAGCAGGAGTCACAGTTGAAAAAGTATGGTAGGAATTGATCTGGAAGGGCCTTAAATAATAACAATGCATTTGGACTTCCTTTTGGCAAATCATTGCCTTAAATAGGTTCTTAAAATCTGATATGGAAGAGGCACGTTCCTGGCGGGAACAGCAAACCGCAATTCATGCTTGCAGCTAATTAAGTTAACTGAGACGTGCTTTTCAGCTAAAAGCACAGTTTTGAGTATTTTGATCTGCATGAATATGGGAAATTTAAATAGATCTCAGCTTGTGACAAGTAGGTGATGCTGAGCAGAAACTAGATTAGGCTTTTAAGAAACTTAAGTGTGAAAAACACATTTATGAAGACTTAGGTGTATTAATTAACACATGAAATTCAGTATGTGTAGATTCAGTAAAAGAAAAATAAAACCACTGGTAATAGATGGATTCCTTTCCAAAAAGGTGAAGACAAAAAAAAAAAATTTCAGTGTAGTTCCCGAAAACTAGGGTAAATAATAGACTAGCACGCATCAAAGTAAACACAAGTAAAGTTGTAGCCCAAATTGGATATGTAAAGACAAAACAGATAGCTCTGTCTTAGAAGAATATATGGATCTATGGAGGCTTTCAGGGGGGCGCTAGTGGTAAAAAATCTGCCTGCCAATGCAAGAGATGCTGGAGACACAAGTTCAATTCCTGGGTGGGGAAGAATTCCCTAGAGGAGGGCGTGGCAATCCTTTTCTGTAGTCTTGCCTGGAGAATCCCATGGACAGAGGAGCCTGGAAGGCTATATAGTCCATGGAGTCGCAAGGAGTCAGACACGGCAGAGCAACTAACACACACACACACCACAGAGGTGTTTATATGTGTATGCGAATATACTCACCCACACCCAGCAGTATTTCTGCAAATGCTGCAGTTGTTTTATTCTGTAATAATCATCTTACTGCAGACAAACAGTATAGAGGAAATGGAAGCCAGATGCTTACATGAAGTCCAGCCAAGGAAAGATGTCCATAACCAATTATTTTGACTACTTAGGTATAGGAAAATGTGAATTGCCCTCTGTAAGATAAGGCTCGAGGTTAATTGGTTTAAAAAATTACATACCCAATAAAATCCAAGAAACTAAACTAATTTTCCCTATTATTTCCTCAATTAAACCATCAGCAATATTATAATTTCAAATTTTATGCAGAAGCAATTGTTAGCAAACATTAGAATTTATATCCCAGATGCCATGTGAACTTTACAACAATCACTCTGTAATTTATAACTGGGGGTCCTATACTTGAAATTAAACCTCTATGTACCAGTCTTCACACTGAGATTCAAATCTTGCAAGTACTTAATTTGAAAATAGCTCAATTTTCTTCTTCAGATTTATTATGAGTACAAAAGATGATGGTATGTGTAAATTCCCATCAGTAATCCCCCTTTTTTTCTGTAGAGATATTTTACTGTCTTCACTGTATCCAGAAGAACTATAACTTATATTAATACAACTCTGGGGACTTCCTTGGTGATACAGTAGCTAACACTCCATGCTCCCAATGCAGGGAGACCATGTTCAATGCCTGGTGTGGGGATCTAAACCCACAGCTGCAACTAAGAGTTCACCTGCCACAACTCAAGATTCTGTATGCTGCAACTAAGATCCAGAGCAACCAAATATATATAAACTCTATCTTTGGCCAATCTCCCCGAGATAAGGAAGGTATACATGGCTTTTATATGTAATACATTCTCTCCAGAATTTGTCATTGTCTCCATGATCTGTCATTGTCCACACAGACAGACCAAAGTCTTGGCATACAAACCTCATGAAACCCCAAAGTTAAGACTAACTAGTGAAGCTGTGGTCAGGAATCAAGGTATCCATGATTGGGTTACTTGAAGAGAAACCAATATTAGTGGTGAAACCTGAGTCAGATCCAGGCTGTCCTGGTTGATTCAGATTGTCCCAGTTATAGCATCAAAATGCCCCTGCCTCTGTCCCTGAAAACTCTCCCAAGAATATGAAAATCTTGTTTTCCTGTGCTGGTTGTGGAAATCTTTGGGAAAGTATAATACCTATATAGCGGGTCAAAAACTAGGGACTTAAAGCATCACTGTCTGTAGTATTAAACAGGAGAGCACTGTAGGCAGAAAACAATTAGAGTTTGAGTATGCTGAGAAGAGGATGTGAGAACACACATGAAGACTGAATCTCAGAAGTCCAGGATGAGAACAGCCAAGTAATTCTAAATCAAACAAAGGTTAGACTTCCCTGGTGGTTGGTCCAGTGGTTGGGAGTCTGCCTGCCAATGCAGGGGACACAGGCTCAATCCCTGGTCCAGGAAAATCCCACATGCTGTGGGAAACTAAGTCTGTGTGCCACACCTCCTGAACCCGTGTGCCTAGAGCCTGTGCTCCACAATAAGAGAAGCCACCTCGATGAGAAGCCTCTGCACCACAGGAAAAAGTAGGCCCCGCTCACTGCAACTAGAGGAAGCCTGCACACAGCAACAAAGACCCAGAACAGCCAAAAATAAAATAAAATCAATCAAATACAGCCTATCTCCTCAAAAGAAACCACATTCAGCCAGAAAGAGTGGCCATCACATTAGAGTGGACATAACATACCAATGATCACAGGTTATGTCCTTCCTTGACTGCTTTGTAATACTGAAGAAAGGTACATTTGTTGATTCAGCAATTGCAATTAAAATACCTTATGAGCAAGCAAAAATTTTAATAACAGTGTATTGGCCCCTTATGGTATAGCACAGATTTTGTCAGATCTCACAAACAATCATTGTTTCTATGGTATAGTGATATGCTGGATAAATGCAATGAAAAAGATACTTATTCTAGTTCTTTGGTATTTTGATTTGAAGAATGGAGTTACATTTTGGATAAACCTAAAGAACATTATACTAAGTGAAATGAACCAGTCACAGAGGGGCAAAGACCCCACTTATATAAATAGTGGAGTCAAACTCATAGAAACAGAGAATAGCATTCTGGTTGACAGGAGCTGAGGGAAGAGAGAGGTGGGAAATTGTTGTTCAGTGAGTATAAAGTTTCAGTTTTGCAAGATGAGTAAGTTCTAGAGATTTGTTATACAGCAAAGTACCTATGTTTAACAATACAGTATTTCAAAATTAAGAGAACTGATCTCATATTAAGTATTCTCACCACACACAAATAAAAGAACACAAGGGAATTTTAAAAAGTGATTGATATGTTTAGTATCTTAATTGTGGTAATGGGTTTGATGGGTTATATGCAGGGTCCAAACTCATCAAACTATTAAATACGTACAATTTTTGTATATGTTATGTGGTACAGTGGTAAAGAATCTGCCTGCCAGTGCAGGAGACATGGATTTGTTCCTTGCCTCAGGAAGATCCCCTGGAGAAGGAAATGGAAACCCACTCCCGTATTCCTACCTCTGAAATCCCATGGACAGAGGAGCTTGGTGGGCTACAGTCAACGAGGTCACAAAGAGTCAGACACAACTGAGTACACACACACAGACATATGTCTCAATAAAGTTTTCAGAAATCAAATCATCTGGATTTCTGTGAAGATTTTAGTGAAACCACAGAAAACATAAAACGACCATTGATATCTTGTCCAAATACAAACTAAAGTTTTCTAATTTATATGCAATATTGACAATTTTCATTTAGTATATAAACTTTTTATTGAAGGAAAAGATCTTACCTGAAAATCCATGCATACCTAGTATACAACATCACTAAATATGTGTGTGATTTGCCTACTGATGATACTGAAGTTGACAGAAAGAAAGTTTAGGGTAACTTTTAATTTCTTCAAAATGTACAATTAATACAATTTGACTTTCTAGAAATGGAAGAATATAGCCTCTTAGACATATGCTTTCAAGATGGCTATCATTGTTGCTTGACATAGAAAGATGTTTAAATGTGAGCCTGCTGTAACATTTATGTTCAAAATATGGGACAAGAAGAACGTCATTCAACTGGGAAACACTTTGAGGATGAGAATGTTGAAAAGGAAAATAGCAAAACATAAATTTCTATGCTGCATTTCCAAAATTGTTTGCTGACCTTTGAAGAGGGCATAAGAAGCCTAGAAAAAAATGAGCTGATTGCACTTGAGTAGTTCATTATTATCCATAGTTTGTTAAACTCATACACTACAAAATGACTTTTTTAGAGGAGAAAAGACTGCTTCAGAACTCAAAAAACATCAGTAGCAAAGGGCAGTCAAAATAAATAGAACTTTCTTAATTTCTTTACTAGGACTCCAACTTTAATTTCACATATTTAAATTCTCTATATAATAATTAAAAAAATTTTTTCCTAAAGAAAAAGCATAACAGGATGACATTCAGTGTGCCTTCTAGGGTTTAAAAATAATGGCCATTTTAGACACAGAGAGCCTATGTGGTATTTTAGACCCAAAGGACCTGACAGACAAACAGCTGGTCTATCAAAACAGGATGTACATACAAAGGGGACGTTTTTTGAGATCCAAAAACCAATTTTATGTAAGTCTAAACTTATCTTCTGCTGCTAAGTATTTCTGCTGCTAAGTATTTCTAAGTATTTCTGCTGCTCAAATTCTTCTGTAGAGAGGATAAATAGCTTGATGTCATCACACTGGGAGGAAGTCAAGAATCAGGGTAATCTGGGCTTGATAAGAATAGAACTGCAGATCAACACACATTTTATTTTTGTCTGTATTCAGTGTACTATTATGTAAAAGAGGAGAAGGTGGCTCTAGTAGTAAAGAATCCTCCTACCGGTGTAGAAGACGCAAGAGACACGGATTCGATCCCTGGGTTGGGAATATTCCCTGGAGTAGAAAATGGTGACCCACTCTAGTATTATTGCCTGGAAAAACCCACGGACGGAGAAGCCAAGCAGGCTACAGTCCATGGGGTCTCAAAGAGTCGGACATGACTGAGCAACTGAACATGAATATTAAAAGAAGAAAAGAGTTTCTAAAGGTTTCAGGCAGTTCAGAAAAGTATTTTTTAAAGAGGAAATAGAAATAATAGAAATATCCTACTGTATCATAAATATAGTGTTAGTTGCTCAATCGTGTCTGCTCAGTGGAATCACGGATACAAAAATTATTAAAATACTGTTATTTTTTACTGCATATCATTTTTAATAAATCCTACTATTGATTAGTTACTACCAGTTGCTAATGTTAACTCATCTTATTATTTCTTTGTCTCAATAATAGCACTTATGTAATAAAAAAGTAAACAAGAAGCACTATATAATTTCAAATAAAACCAATTTTAACTATATAGGTGCCTGATTATTAATTATTGGTATATTGCTATGTTCTTTATTGTTTGGTATGGCTGTATCCAAGATTGGTTCTCTAACAAGTTGGTTACCCTACATCCAAGGTTGAATTATTCTTTAGCCCTTTACCAGCAATGTAACTTCGGGCACTTAACATTCCTGGGCTAAATACTGGGTTGGTCAAAATGTTTGTTCAGGTTATTCCATGCCGTTGTACAGAAAAACCAGAACAAACTTTTTGGCCAACCCAAAGCTATGGTTTTTCCAGTAGTCATGTATGGATGTGTGAACTGGACCATAAAGAAGCCTGAGCACCAAACAATTGATGCTTTTGAATTGTGGTGTTGGAGAAGACTCTTGAGAGTCTCTTGGACTACAAGGAGATCACACCAGTCAAACCTAAAGGAAATCAACCCTGTATATTCATTGGAAGTACTGATGCTGAAGCTAAAGCTCCAATACTTTGGCCACCTGATGCAAAGAGCTGACTCATAAGAAAAGACCCTGATGCTGGAAAATATGGAAGGCAGGTGGAGAAGTGGATGACAGAGGATGAGATGGTTGGATGGTATCACTGACTCAATGCAAATGAGCTTGAGCAAGCTCCAGGAGATAGTGAAGTACAGGGAAGCTGGGTGTGTTGCAGTCCATGGGGTCACAAAGAGTTGGACACGACTTAGTGACTCAACAACAACAACAATACTCCTTATCTTGTAAAGTAATTATAAACAATAACTCTTTAGAGATTGTCAAAATGATTAGAGATGGTGGAATGTCCTATAACAAATAATTAATAAAAATTAGCTCTTCTTTCCAAACAATTGTCCCATCAGAAACTGTAAGCCCCGCACAAGGTCTTCCATGGCAATTTTGTTTTCTGTTATGAAGTTCTTAGCTCTGTGGTCTCCTGGACCTCTAGCTTGCTTTTTCGAGTCCTTCTCCTTCAAGGTCTTGTAAGGTCTCCGAAATTTTAGTATAGACAAGGTCATTTTGGATTCACTCTCTGGATGGTTCTTGAGTCAGTTCTCACAGTTAAATTGTCCTAATCAATGTACTTCTTTTTTTAACATTTCTGACTGCATTCCACTCACATCAGTTCCTTTCAGGAAAGACCCTATCATCTACTTCTGATTCCACCACTTTGGATAGAATAGGTTTGCTCCATATTGTCAACCAAACCTGGATACAAGAAAGACTCAAGCATCCTGTACAGGAAAGCAATGAAGGCTGGAATTTCTCCTCAGGAAAAGTGGTGATTTGAGGGAAGATTTTTCCAAGCATGGCTTTTTGTTTCTTCACCTAAGTGTGCTAATAAGAAGCAGTTCTAAGTGGAGAAACAGGAAAACATCAGAGAGAGATTATTCATTTGTTTCCTAAAGGGATAATTTTCTGGCGGCATTGTGCCAGGAAACTGGCCTTTCCCAGAGTCCTTTCCCTTCCTTCAAACACAGCTACAGACTGTGTGTAGGGTCAATTCAAGCTGTGTCATCCATCAGAGAAACCAAACTGGAGAGAAATGTGAGATTCGGATTGTGGTTAGCATGACCGTGAGGCCAGACTGAATGCTGGTGCCAGGAGATTCGATGCGGGTAGTCGGAGGGAGACGAGGATGTGACCAATATAATCATTTGCTTTATGACTCTCAGGCCAACATGAGGTCTTTAAAGGATGAGGTGGCTTGAAACCTCTCTTAAGGGAGGATGTGGACAAATCTCTTTTTTTTTTTTTAAAGTAAACTTTGGAGAGATCAGATAGAGTACACTGCACAACAACAGAATCTCAGAACAGGAGCAAACCAATGTAATATAAAAATACTAGAAAGAAAAATGTTCCATGTGAATTACTGACTCATGCCCTCTTCCAAATTTAAATTTGAAAAAAATCTATGGAAAATTCCGTGATACAGACAAGGAAGGTCCTTAGAATGTTATCACTGTCATTGACAGAAGGTAGGTTTTTTCAGAAGTGTTGGCATAAGAACTCAGGAGGTCACTGAGGGTACCCTCTCCCTCCCCCATTGGTGGGAAGCAGCAACTGTTCTCATTGACCAGGGGGTGAATATGTAGCAAAATCTGTGTTTTTGAGGACGTAAATCTCAGACTTTAAAATCTGAATTTTGGGGGATGGGATATAAGACAGAGGATTTCAGTCTATGCGAGATCAGATACGTTACTGTGAGAACCAGCAGCAGCCTCCAGTGTTTGGTTGGTGGTGGTAGAGGAGAGGGAGGTATATGTGTATGTAACCTGAAAGAGTTGAGAGTTAACCAATTCAAGTATGGGATTCCTTTGTTTGAATTTAATCTTGAGAGAGAGGAATTATACTCGATTTTGCAGAGAGAAAGAGAAGGAGATCTTGCCAGGGCCAGCTACCATTGTCACTCTGCGTGTGTGTGCTCTCAGTGGCTTAGTCGTGTCCAGCTGTTTGCAACACTAAGGACTATAACCCACCAGGCTCCTCTGCCCAGGGATTTTTCCAGCCAGGACTACTGGAGCAGGTTGCCCTTTCTTACTCCAGGGGATCTTCCTGACGCAGGAATTGAACCTGAGTCTCTTGCATCTCCTGCATTGGCAGAAGGAGGATTCTTCACAACTGAGCCACCTGGGGAGCCCCCAGGAAGGGCTATTTTCTGATGGTGACACCAGGTGGCAGCAAGAAGATGCAGCAGTAGACTGACAGACTGCAGCGCTAGCCTGAATTGGATGTGAAAGCCAGTTTCCAGTCCCATTTTCCATTTTAGTGCTGTGTAAGACCCTTGGGTTCATGAAAAAATTCAGGTGGAGGAGAAAGCTAGAGAAGTCTTATTATTAAGGAAGGTACTGAATTAAGCATTCCATCAAAATCATAGAGGTTAAGATTGCATTTCTTTACCCCAAAGTAGTAGGACGTATATTCAGTCTGCATCAAGAAAGAATTAATTAAGAGGAATCTACATTTTAAACAACCTGTGTTTTATCTAAAGATATCTTTAGAATCTCCTAGTGTTTTACTAGAATATAAGTTTCTTGAAGGAAAAGAATTCAGTGATGTCAATAATATTATATAAATGAATAAAAAAATTTATTCATTATATTATTTTGAGCTTTGTAAACACTAATTAAATATGTAGGCCATTAAATAGGGAAAATATTATTTTCATATCAGATATCAAATACTTCAAATTTATTTAGGCCTAAGAAAATAAAATATAATTCTATTAAACTTATATGCAATTGTCAGGTGTTTACATATGCGTGAATGTGTGCTAAGTCACGACAGTTGTGTCCAACTCTTTGCAACCCTCAAAACTCCACTAAAGGCTTTGCAGAAGGAAATGTAGCCCACTAGGGTCCTCTATTCATGGGATTCTCAAGGCAAGAATACTGGAGTGGGTTGCTATTTCCTTCTCCAGGGGATCTTCCTGACCCAGGGACCTAACCCAAGTTTCTTATGTCTCCTGCATTGGCAGACCGATTCTTTACCACTGAGCTATCTGGGAACCCCCGTTTAGGTCTGAGTATCCACCTATCCCTTTACTTGAAGTTTCAGTTCCACTGTCAAAAGACTGATTTACTCCCCAAATTTCTCAATCCAAATTTGCTCCAAAATGCAGTGACTTTTTATGAGGCAAGTAGTTTGCAGATTAACCTCGGTCTCATCCTACCATCAGACGTTCAGCATGTATTAATACTTCCAGGAACCCTCTAAATCTTTCTTCTACTAACCAGAGCCCCAATATTAAAATAAAAATCACTCCTTTACTTAAGCTCTATGTTCCAAAGCTTTTGTTTTGTGCTTTTAGAATCCCCTTGTAGAATTTCAATAAAATAACTCTATTTACCCTTTTCTTTCATTTATCTTGTTTGTCTTCAAAGGCTGGCCATTCAAGATTAACTTTGTTCGGCAACAACCCAGCCAATGAGAGGCTGTACCAGTTCAGCCATGAAAAGCTACTACACTTCAAACTCTCACTTTCCTCCAATGGATTCATTGTTTATTACAACCTCTCCCAACTTCCCCTTTTCCTGAATAAAATAAAATTTCTTTCCTTAGCATGCTAGTCTCAAACTGCAATTCTCTACTATTCCCAAATAAACGCATTTTGCTGATTTTAAAAAATTAACAATTAAAAAAACCAATTTTTTTTCCTACTGTTGCTCAGTTCCTTGGACTACAAGGAAAGCAAACCAGTCAATCCTAAAGAAAATCAACCCTGAATATTCACTGAAAGGATGGATGCTGAAGCTGGACTCTGATAATTTGGCCATCTGATGTGAAGAGCTGACTAATTGGAAAAGACCCTGATACTGGAAAAGATAGAAGGCAAAAAGAGAAGGGGGTGGCAGAGAATGACATGGTTAGATAGCATTACCAACTCAATGAACATGAATTTGAGCAAACTCTGAGAGATAGCGGAAGACAGAGGAGACTGATGTGCTGTAGTCTATGAAGTCACAAAGAGTCAGACATGACTTAGTGACTGAACAACAACAACAGTTGCTCAGTTTAGTTGCTGTAGGTTTTTCTTTTTATTATATTATTATAATAAATACTATTTTCCAGTATTTTTTTTATAAATGTAATCTAGTCAGGAAACATAATCAGGTATGGGAAATCTTTGGGAAATGCATTTCAATATCGAGACAACTCTAACTGTTGTACCAATTCTCTTGTGTAGATTTTTCCTGTACAATTATTTTGTACAGGGAATATAAATACTTTCTGCAGTCCTTTTGAATAGTATATTAATTAATAGTTGGAAAACTCTAAAAATTCTAACACACACTGAAATTTTCTAATTAGCAAATAAAAACGGTGATATTTTGAGAGTGGAATCAAGACATGAAAAAAATTAAAACAATCATGAAAAGACAGTTTTATAAAAGGGAATAATGTCATAAAATTTCAGAATTGAAGAAAATTTCAATCTAGTTCAACCATTTTTAAAGAATTACCTCCTCAGCATATAAGAGGTTCGATTAACATTTTGAATAAAAGTTGCTATGTTGAATATGATCTGAATTAATTGATTTATTTTATGAAGTCCCATTTTTTTACATAAATTCTATTTTATTTTATTTCTGAACAATTCTGCTGGATCTTATACTGAAATAAATCAATATGACCAAATACATGCACACAAACACACACACACACACACACACACTAGTAGACCTGTGCGTAATAGATAAAATGTGTCTCATTTTTAGTCCAATAAGTAAAGTTAAATAAAACCTAGGCTGATTTTCTATAAAGATAAATATAACCCCTGACTTTAAAAATAGTTTAGATTATAAAAAAGAAAAGATTTTTATTTTTTTAAAAGTCAGAGTCTTTTCATTTCTTTGAACATAGCATTTCAACTGGATCAAATCCAGGTTTTTACCACCAAGAAAAAGTATCCAATGTATAAAACAAATAATTTTTATGTATTCATAGCCATTTTAACAATTTTCCTTTCAACTTTTCAATATACCATTCTTCTGAAATGAGTAGTCAGAAACCCCAAGCCACTTTGACATGGATCCAGGAGGTATTGCATATTCTAGATTAAAATGGAGTCAAAAGCCTTTGATACATCATCAAAGTACTTCAGAATTTTACACCTCTTCTGTGAACATATTTCAATTTAAAGTAGTATGAAAATAGCTCTTTTTCTCAGCATAAACTCAAAGTCAACTACCAACAGAGGACATATTAAAGAAAATTTGAGAAATTATTTTGGTTTTTGTATTTGGATTTGCATCATTTCTGTTTCACTTTTCTAAGTGCAGCCCTTACTCCCCTGCCAGACATCAGTCTCAGCAGATTGCTGTATATGAATTCTGAGAACCTGGAGAAATTAACTATAACTACTTATCATTCACAATAATTAATAAAATCTTAGATAGGCCACACAGTTTCTTAGAAAGAACTGAAATTATAGGCTTAATTTACTTCCAATTTTTTGACAGCTGCAACCAAAAATACTGGGTGTTTTTCTTTAGCTGCTTTTCAAACTGTTAAAGCAAAACATAAAGGATCAGAAAAGTTTAACCTCATGAGCAGTCTCCATTTTGACTTGCTTTAAAACTTATTGGGTGATTCAGATGGTAAAGAATCTGCCTGCAATACGGAAGACCCAAGTTCAATCCCTAGGTTGGGAAGATCCCCTGGAGGAGAGAATGGCTACCTGCTCCAGTATTCTTGTCTGGAGAATTCCATGGACAGAGGAGCCTGGTGGACTACGGTCCATGGGGTCGCAAAGAGTTGAACATGACTGACTGACTAAGCACAGCACACACAGCACAAACATTAGATGTAATATACAGCAGGGGTTGCAAAGAGTCAGACATGACTAAGCGACTAACATTTACACTTTAGAGACTATATACATAGAATTTGCATCAGCTGGGCTCTCAGGGTTGTGCTCACTTTGTGTGCTGCCTTTTTTCTTGGATATTTTAACTTCTAATCCTATCAGAACATGCCATGCTATCTGTGTACACAAGTAAGTTTGGGACTTCGTATTTTACCGGACAATATTTTGGAATAGTTGAATAATTCTTTTTTTTTTTTTCACTTGGGAGAGCTCATTGGTACAAATATTGTCACAGTGAAAACTTAGTTCAACTTTGATTTTATATTGAGTCCTAATATGGTATAGATCTCATCTTTCCCTAATTTTTCTCCTCTAATCAACTTCAGTTCAGTTCAGTCCTCAGTTGTGTCTGACTCTTTGCGACACCATGGACTGCAGCACGCCAGGCTTCCCTGTCCATCACCAACTCCTGGAGCTTACTCAAACTCATGTCCATTGAGTTGGAGATGCCATCCAACCATCTCATCCTCTGTCGTCCCCTTCTCCTCCCGCCTTCAATCATTTCCAGCAACAGGGTCTTTTCAGATGAGTCAGTTCTTCGCATCAGGTGGCCAAAGTATTGGAGTTTCAGCTTCAGCATCAGTCCTTCAATGAATATTCAGGACTGATTTCCTTTAGGATGGACTGCTTGGATCTCCTTGTACTTCAAGGGACTCTCAAGAGTCTTTTCCAACACCACAGTTCAAAAGCATCAATTCTTTGGCACTCATCAACTTAGAGGTAAATAAAGATAACAGTATGCTTTTTAAGGTGTTTTTTTTTTTGCACAGCATAAGGGATCTGAGTTCCTCAACCAGAGATTGAACTCACACCCTCTGCAGTAGAAACATAGAACCTTAACCCCTGGACCACCAGGGAGGCCCTAAGGTGTTCTTATTTTAATATAATAATTCCACTTCTAATATTTTATCTTAAGGAGAAGAATATGAATAAGGATTTTTTCAAGTAGTTTATCATAACTCATTAAATATAAAGAAAATTCTTAATAACACAAATATTCAGCAAAAGAGAAATAGATTTATAACATAGAATACTTCCATGAGATGAAATAGAGTGCAACCATTAAAAACTCACTCCTGTTCTGAACCATATTTTGTGACCCTGAAATGATATCAGTTTAATCAGGTTAAGAAAGTATGACACACAGCATGGTCCTTGAAAGGTGCCTGGAATTTGACTTATAAAGGTTTATATAATTCAAGTATTTTATCTTAAAGAACTCCACCCTTGCATATACACAGACATAATAAAACGGTGCTTTAAGATAATCAGTGGAAACAGTATGAGCAGGGGTTGGCTCAGACCTTGGTAAATGTCAGAGGTTGACACATATTGGGACACATTACCAGAAATCTTTGGCAATGAGAATCAAGAGATAACATGGGAAACAAAAGGCAAGTGGATGTCGGAGACAAATGCTCACATATTCACAGTCTATCTGAGTCAGTAGAACAACCCGAGGAAACCAGTGGTGCATATAGCTACTTATCCCACTAAGAAGACGAAATTCAAAATTCTGTATTGTTTGAGGACAGAACACAACACAAGGAAATAAGAATCTAAGGAGGGGAATCCAAATGAGGCCATAAGAGACTGTTCCTTTCTCAGGAAGACATATTTCTAGCACCTTCCTCCACCAAGAGAAGTCTTTCCCTTGATAGTATAAATTTAAGTAGTGTTAATTATTATAAGTATTAATAAATTAATTAGTATTAATTAGTTATTTCCAATTCAGAAAGAAGCCAAACATTATTTTACTAACCATGTGTATTAGGATTCCCAAGAGAAACAGAACCAATAGGGTAGATATATACATAACAAGGAAATTCATTATAGGAATTGGTTCATGTGCTTATGGAGCCCAAGAAGTTTCACAATCTGTCATGTAAGAGCTGGAGAACCAGGAGAAACATCAGTATAATTCCCAGCCCCAGGCTACAGGCCACTGGTATTAGTCCCAGAGTTCAGAAGACATAAGAATCAGCAGCTCAAGACAGTCCACAGAATGGGAGAAAATATTTGCAAATGAAGCAATCGACAAGGAATTTGATCTCTAAAATATAAAAACAGCTCATGCAGCTCAATGTAAAAAAAAAAAACAATCCAATCAAAATATCAGCAGAAGATCTAAATAGATAGTTCCCCAAAGAAGACATTCATCTCGCTAGGAAGCACATGAAAAGCTATTCAACACTGTTCATTACTAGAGAAATGCCAATCAAAAAACTACAATTAGGTGTCACCTCACACTAGGCAGAATGACTACATCAAAAACCTACAAACAATAAATGCTAGAGAGGGTGTGGAGAAAAGGGAACACTCTGGCACTATTGGTAGGAATGTAAATTGATACAACCACTATAGAGAACAGTATGGAGATTGCTTAAAAAACTAGGAATAAAACTACCATATGACCCGGCAATCCCACTCCTGGGCATATACCCTGAGAAAACCGTAACTGAAAAAGATACATGTACCCCAATGTTCATGCAGCACTATCTACAATAGCCAGGACATGGAAGCAACCTAAATGCCTATCAACAGAGGCATGGATAAAGAAGATGTGGTACATATATACAACGGAATATTGCTCAGCCATAAAAAAGAATGAAATAATGTCATTTGACATTATTTCAACATGGATGGACCTAGAGATTGTCATACTAAGTCAGACAGAAAGACAAATATCGTATGATATCACATATTTGGAATCTAAAAGAAGAGTATAAATGAACTTATCTACAAAATAGAAATAGAGTTACAGATGTAGAAAACAAACATGGTTACCAGGGAGTGGGGGTGGGGAACAAATTGGAAGATTAGGATTGACATTTGCACACTACTGTAGAAGAGGGATAGAATTCAAGCAGAGACTTGAGGTCAAGCTCAAACGCTCCCATTCTCTGCCTCTTCATTCTCTTCAACCCCTCAACAGATTGGGTGATGCCCACCCAAGCTAGTGAAGGTGAATTTTCTCTACCTAGTCTGTTGACACAAATGTTAATCTCTTCCAGAAACACCTTCACAGACAGACCCAGAAATAACTCTGATGTCCCTTAACTCAGCCAGGTTGACACATTAATTAACCAAAATGTCATTCCTCATTCTGATTTTCTCTGTTCTCCCTCCTGTCTCTCAGTTTTTACTTTTCCAAATCATGATAGAATCTATTTATCTCAGACTTAACCTCCCTGTATTTTCTAAATGAAGATAGGGGGAAGAAAAAACTTGCTGGATGTCTATCTGACTCAGCCGCATAAGGGATCATTGCTGGTGTTTGTTAGCTCTCCCCAAAGTCTTCATAACAATGACTACAGGCATGACCTCTCTTCTGCTGCAACTTTTTATCCTAGGAACACTCTGCAGTCATGAAGAATCTTTTGGTGGACCCATTGCTGCATGAAAAGGATATACGTTTAAAGCTTTGGAAACACAAACTGCCATAGTCACTGTTCAAGGATTTCTGATGTGGGTGCTTTTGTTTCTTTGAGAACAGGCGATTTTGCTTAAGATGCTTGCTTTCCTCCTCTCTGTCAACGTCAGGCTGATGAGAGGAGTGGCTTGGGGTCATGAAAGGAGAAAAAAATCTCTGACCACAGCTTGTCATCAACCCCTAATTCCAGAATTCCTAAAGGCTTACTTGAGATGGTAATGTTGGCCAAAAGATCAGTTTTTTAATAGAATTATGGGAAGAGGGGATTCTGTACTTTCTGGTTTTGTATTTAGGCTTTAATTGTCACATTTAAGGATTGTTCAAGTCAAAGATACTCGGACCTAAAAACAGTTGATATTATGGCCATAAGAAGCAGTACTGTTGGAGCAGTTGTGAATGGCGAGCAGCTATTTTAAGGGGTTGGTTGGTGTCTGAGTTGTTGTGTGATGTTTCAAAAGCTACCTTTGCATGTAAATAAAATCTAAGTCATGTTTAAGGATACTAAGTTTTTATGAGATTCTTCTGAAGTAATGTTATGCCTGTTTTTTTCTCAAAATATTGCTACTTAGATTTATTACATAGATATTTCACTAGATAAGGAACAACTTGTTACATTGTGACTTAGTGCTTCACAACATAGAAACACCCTTGCTCATAAACTCTTATTTGACAGAGTGGAAAAAAATAAGGATTTAATTAATAATTCATCTTTAATTAGTTTTTCTTTTCTAAGAGACATTTTAATTTATTTGCTCCATTTCCAGGTCAGTAGCAATCATTGTTTTAAGAAACATCCCAATCTATTTGAACTACTGTGGTTGCTGTGAAGACACAAATTTGGTGTTTAATCTTAATTTTTAAATAGCTTTTATAAAGAATAATCTACACATGTTGTAAAGCAATCTCTCTCTCACACACATGATAGTACTTTGTATAAAATACAAAGTAAAGTCCCCCATTTTTCTGTCCAGAGGATACTATTCCCCGGGATACTAAGCCACTGAAGGAAAAATTCAGTCATATAATGCTTATCAAAAAAATTATACAATATTCTTGCTAACACTAGATGTTATCTTGTGCATTAGGTATAATATCTCCTAGTTTAAAGTGTTTTTTAAAAGTTATAAGTTGTATTGGATAGCTTTTTATTTTTTGCTATCAGTGTTTGCTCAGTTATCAATTGGGTTGTTACACTTTTCCTTAAAATTTGAAAGCCTCTGAAGAGAATGTGTCAATGTTCTCTTTGATGTATTTGTTACAAATTTCCCCCTCAATTTAGAGTGTGTCTGTTGACACAATTAATGTGTCATTTTTTCTAAACAGAAAACTTAATTTTGATATAGTCAAATTTATCAGCAATTTTTTATGGCTTTGGTTTAGAATTATGCTTAGAGTATGTTCCCTGTTTAGTAGGAACAGTTAACATTACTGACCACAGACATATTCCAGGAGGTACTGTCCTGGCTGCTTGAGTGGCATTTTCAGGGGCGCATGGGGTGCACAGGTGAATTTACACAGATCCGCACAGGCCACACAGGCCAAAGCCTGAAGCACACTTCATCCTAGTCTCGTCAGGAATCCCTGTGATCCTCTTGGAACCCAGGATTGATGGCTTGTGAGGATCAACTACGGGGCCATCTCCTCCTCTCTCCCCCTCTCTGCCGTGGGAGGCCATCGTGAAGTAGTGTCTCATCGCTTCCCACATCCTGAAGGTTGACCTGTTTTTCTCCACACTCACCTCCCTCAGAGTGTAGCTCAGACCCTAACATTGCAGCACCGCCATGTAGCAGCCACTCAACATAGTATGACGGGACTTACATCGCACTTACTGACCTCTTTTGTTTTAGTATCATTCATAGTGGGATGTGAGACAAGGGGCAAGGAGCTAGTAGTTTTGGCCAGTCTTCCATTTGCTGTGGTTATGCAGAAAATGCATATCCGGTAATACATTCCCTAGAGTAGGAAATGGCAACCCACTCCAGTATGCTTGCCTAGAAAATCCCATGGGCAGAGGAGCCTGATGTGCTACAGTCTATGCGGTCACAAAGGGTAGGACACTACTGAGTACAGAGTGCATGTGTGCACACACACACGCATGTAAGTAACAAACTGTCTAAATCTCAAAGTACCTCACTGAATCTCTACCAGCAGTATCTGTCAGGTTTTGGACTAGGCTTTGCCTTGATATGTTAACTCATTTAATCCACAGAATAACTTTATGAAGTAAGTGCTTTTTATACAGGTGAATAAACTGAGTGCTATGTGTTGAATGCTTGTGTCCCTCCCATCACCACCCCAGAATTCATTTGCTGAAGCCCGCCTTCCAAGGTCATGGCATTAGGAGGTAGGGCTTTGGTTTGGAGTTCCCTAATGGGCCAGTAGTTAAGAATCCACCTTCCAATGCAGAGGATGAAGGTTCAATCCCTGGTCAGGGAACTAAGCTCCCATATGCTGTGGGTCAACCAAGTCCATAGGCAAATCAAAATTGTCAAATCTATAGAGACAAAAAATATATTAAAGTACATCTAGGGCTAGGGATAGGTGGCTTTGGGAAAAATGGGAAGTGACTGCCAAAGGTGATGGGATTTCTTTCCTTTCTTTCTTTCTTTTTTGTGGTATCTTCCCTGATTAAGACCAGGGACGGGACCTGTGCCTTAGCATTGGGAGCATGGAGTCTTAACCACTGGACCACCACCAGGGACGTCCAATGATGTTTTGAGATGATGTCACTGTTCCAAAATCAACCATGATAATGGTTGCACATTCCGAGAATAAACTAAAATCTTAAAATTGTCCACTTTAAGTGAGTAAATTGTGAACTCATAAAACTATTAAAATACATTTGGTATTTTTATTAAGTTCACGTTAAGTTGAGAATTAACAGAGGCATCCTGGGGATCTTTGCAGAGAACAACGAATGGCTGGAAAAGACTGGATTTGGGAAAATAAGCTGGCAACCTGAAGCAAGTAAACACTTTCTTCCTCTAAAACTCTGCCTACCTAGCATCCAATAATGCTTTCTGCTTTAAAGTAAGTGATCTACAGAGCTACCTTGGTGGTCCAGTGGTTGAGACTAGTGCTTCCAATGCAGGGGACATGGGCTTGATCCTTGATTGGGGAAGTAAGATCCTGCATGCCTTGTAGGGCAGCCAAAAAAAGTATAAGTATACATACATAAACTAAGTTTTAAAATAATATAGTAAATCACCTAAAATGGTGCTCCTAGTCCAGACCTATGGTGGTATGTGTCAGGAAATAAGGATTGGAGGAGAAAGCTGGATTTCAACTTCTGGCAAGCGAGTATTCAAAGGGTGGTGGCTGCAAAAGGAACAGGAGAGTCAAGAACCCTGGATTCCTTGTACCTGCACACCTTCCTTCACAGTATTTGTAGATAATGAATGAAACAGTAGTGGGAGATTCTGTAAAGTTCTACCTTCATCTTGACTTCAGTGTGTTGCTTCCTGTTTTCAAATGAAAACTCTTGAGCATTAACTGGGATGATGTGAAAACAACTCTGGGCAATTTTGGTTTCAGCTCTGTTCATACCACAATCTTCTCCACATCATACATTACAAGAAATGACGGCAAAGAGACTGTAGGTAACCTTCTATATATAACACTTCATTGACCCTTAGAAGAAGGCTTTCCAGTTTGTGATAATGTCAGTCAATATTAAGAATGTGAGGTCTTACTAAAAGATTTTCTAAAAGGAAAGGCTCTTAAAGATAAATCTGTAACCACAGACTAAAGCAAAGAATGCGATGTGACAGCCATCTAATGGGAAATTCACCATAAATTATCCACATGAAAGAGTGTAACTAGAGGGATACATTATCTTTTACTATCAAAAATATGCTTTGTTCGGCATTGTAATGTAGAGTATCTTATTGGCAGGAAAATAAAAGGCTCTTGGGTCTGTCCCAGCTGTGTACTTAACAAGGCCCCACAGCTGCTTTTTCAGATCTTTTGCGGTAAACCATTTAGGAAGAGAGAGAGAGTGTTTTATCATAAACATCCTCATCCACATTTGCCTCGATTCTTTCTCCACCTCAGACTTCTTTCAAAGTGCAGATCTTGGCCTGTTATCAGAAAGCAAAGAAATCAAAGTGTTGCAACCCTAATTGTAATGAGTCCTTGGACTTTTCAGTCTACTGGAGAACCAGGAGCCAGTAACCAAGGGAAAAGAAGGAGGCCCAAGAGCAGTCCTCCTTCTGGACCACCAACCCCACCCAGTGAGAAGCTTGCCTCCCTCAAGTGGTAAATCTGAGAGTCATAATTCTTTCTTGTTCAGTCACTAAGTCATGTTCCACTCTTTGAGATCTCATGAACTGCAGAACGCCAGGCTTCTCTGTCCTTGAGTATCTCCCAGAGCTTGCTCAAACTCTTGTCCATTGAGTCGGTGATGCTGTCCAACCATCTCATCCTCTATCGTCCCCTTCTCCTCCTGCCTTCAATCTTTCCCAGCATCAGGATCTTTTCCAATACGTCATCTCTTCACATCAGATGGCCAAAGTATTGGAGCTTCAGCATCAGTCCTTCCAATATTCAGGGTTGATTTCTTTTAGGATTGACTGGTTTGATCTCCTTGCTGTCCAAGGGACTCTCAAGAGTCATCTCTAGCACCACAGTTCGAAAGCATCAATTCTTTGGCCCTCGGCCTTCTTTATGGTCCAAATTCCACATCCGTACATGACTAATAGAAAAACCATAGATTTGACCAGACAGATCTTTGTCAGCCAAGTGATGTCTCTGCTTTTTAATACATTGTCTAGGTTTGTCCTAGCTTTTCTTCCAAGGAGCAAGTGTCTTTTAATTTCATGGCTACAGTCACTGTCCACAGTGACTTTGGAGCCCAAGAAAATAAAATCTGTCACCGTTTCCACTTTTCCCTTTTCAATTTGCCATGAAGTGATGGGACTTGTGGTAACTCTTACAGTGGCTACAAGAACCCACCCTCCTAGCAGTGATATCTGCTCTAACCATTGTACGTCTACCCAGATGGGTCAAAAGAGCCTAGTCATATGTCAGTGGGAATTGACGAAGCAGCTCTGTCACATCCCTACACTCTTGGCTACCAGCGATATCTCAGCTATTCAAAATTTTTGACCACATGCTATTCAAAGAAAAGAACACAATACATTATTCAAAACTTTGATGGGGAAATCCACATAAATTTTAGACAATTCTTTTGTCACTGCAACTAGCATCACTAAATAGCTTTGAGTACAAATCAAAAGCCAACACTATCCCAGAGCATTCCAAATGGCCCCGAGAGTGTCTTTCTTTTCACCCATCAAGAGCAACTCCTGGAGCAACTCTTGGTGGCTTCCTATAGCTGCTCCCTTTTGCTTCTTGATTAAACTGTGAAATATGAGCTCCATGATTTATGTCTCTTGCTATTCACTTGATGCTTTTCAGTTAAAATTAATAATTTCCTAACTCCCTCCTCTTTCATTCTCCTCAAACCAGACAGTGGAGTGAGGATGAATAAAATGAAAGCAATGGCAATCTTGAATTTTAATCTACCCCCAGAAGACTGAGTTACCTACCAGTTTTTGTCAAGCATTCTAGGAGTTTAGCTTCTGCTTTTTTTTTTTACAAACAACTTTGCTGATTTTACAAACAACTTTGGGCTTCAATCTATTCTACTGAGAAATGTGAGTAACATAATCTATTGTCTGAAATTCATGGTAGGCTGTATATTCTTCTAAAAACTTAGAAACAGGGATAATCAGATCAGGGGAGTCACAAATTAGCTTAATTGTTTTTTCCTTGCATGCAGATAGTTCTTTCTAGACTACATAAGATCTTATGCCACCTCTAGTTGGAGAGATTAAAGGTCTTGGACAGAGGTGTAAAAAATTATATAACCTCTCTTTTTACTCTGCAGGCAATTCTGCTGGTGAAAGTAGGGGGAAGAAATGAAAAGTAATGGTTGAAATACGTTAAAAACAGTTCACTTATGCCCCTCACATTCTTTGACAGCCAAGATTTGGTCTTGCAGTATTTCTCATTAATCCCAATAACAACTGTGCTGCTGCTGCTAAGTCGCTTCAGTCGTGTCCAACTCTGTGCGACCCCATAGATGGCAGCCCATCAGGCTCTGCCATCCCTGGGATTCTCCAGGCAAGGACACTGGAGTGGGTTGCCATTTCCTTCTCCAATGCATGAAAGTGAAAAGTGAAAGGGAAGTCGCTCAGTTGTGTCTGACTCTTTGCGACCCCATGGACTGCAGCTTATCAGGCTCCTCCCTCCATGGGATTTTCCAGGCAAGAGTACTGGAGTGGGGTGCCATTGCCTTCTGTAGAATGGCCAAAACCAGATGTAAAACCTTTCTGTATATGGAGGAACAGAAATTAACTAACTCAAATTAACTAACTCAGATAACCTACTCTCAGAAGTATCAAAATATAAATACTAATTTTTAGTACTAATTAATACTAACATTAATGCTAACTCCAATACTTAGCATGTGTATACTGGCATCTTACCCATGAAGTGAAACCATAGCTGATGACACAGAAAAGTGACTTAAAGACATATGGCTGAACTTTCTGAAAATGAGATTTCTAAAAATAGAATATTACTTATTCAGTTTGATTTTTTTTCTAGATATCTGCTTTTATGAGGAAAGTTGAAGTATGTTCCCTACTTATCCTTGAAATTTTGGAAGCTAAATAAATTTTCTAAATTACCTACCAACCTGAAATACACTTTTTATATTCCTAAATATTTTTGTTTTGGAGATCTCTGCTTACTTTTTAAAGCTAATTTTACATAAACTTTAAATTGTTGATCTAGTAACATTAGAGGGGACACCCATGACAACTAAAATTGATTGATTATTTTACTCATAATGTATATGACATTATGTATCTAGTATTTCAGGAAATCATGGATAAATTAGATACACATTCTTCCATCAAGAAGCTAAGAGGCCGATAAAGGGGTAGAAGACATTTGTATAAATAATGAGGGTACATAGTTGAAGGTATAAATAGCTAGAAAAAATGGTATGAGTACTGTTATATTTATGAAAGATTTTTGCTAATTTATACATGTGAGTTATCAGGAAAGGGCTATTTTAACATAGAATTATACAGTTGGGAAGGGGAGGTAACTCGGCTTCACTCTGTAGGGAGGTAACTTGAGAGAGTAGATGTTTTAAACCATATAAAGATATTCCATAATGGAATCCATCTAAACATTTTTTAAAACCCACATTTATATTTCATAACTCCTTCTTAAATTTATAAATAAAACCCCACAAAAAATAGTTCCAATAAAATATATCTCAGAGGTCTGGAAAAGAAATTCTTACTAATATTGAGAAATAAATGTTACAAGAGGGGGGAGTTCTTTGCAAACCTCTAAGCATAAAGAAACATTTCACATAGAAAGTATTATTCAAGTTGTTTTTGTTATTGTTCAGTCACTAAGTCATGTCTGACTCTTTGTGACCCCATGGACTGCAGCACAACAGGCTCCCCTGTCGTCCACTATATCAAAGAGTTTGCTCAAATTCATATCCATTGAGTCGATGATGCTATCTAACCATCTCATCCTCTGTCACCCCTTTCTCCTTTTGCCTTCAATCTTTCCCAGCATCAGGGTCTTTTCCAATGAGTCAACTCTTCACATCAGATGGCTGAAGTAGTGGAGCTTCAGTTTCAGCATCAGTCCTTCCAATGAATATTCAGGATTGATTTCCTTCGGGATTAACTGACTGATTTGATCTCCATGCAGCCCAAGGGATTCTCAAGAGTCTTCTCCAGCACCACAATTCAAAAGCATCAATTCTTCGGTGCTCAGCCTTCTTTATGGCCCAACTCTCACATCCATACATGACTACTGGAAAAACCATAGCTTTTACTATATGGACCCTTGTCGGCAAAGTAATATCTCTCCTTTTAATATGCTGTCTAGTTTTGTCATAGCTTTCCTTCCAAGGAGCAAGTGTCTTAACTTCATGGCTTCAGTCACTGTCCATGGTGATTTTGGAGCCTGAGAAAATATATCCTGTCACTGCTTCTACTTTTTACCCTTCAATTTGCCATGAAGTGATGGGACTAAATATCATGATCTTCATTATTTAATGTTGAATTTCAGCTAGGTTTTTCACTCTCCTCTTTCACCTTCATCAAGAGGCTCTTTAGTTCCTCTTCATTTTCTGCCATTAGAGTTGTATTATCTGCATATCTGAGGTTGTTGATATTTCCCCTGGGAATCTTGATTTCGGCTTGTGATTCATCCAGCCTGACATTTTGCATGATGTACTCTGCATAGAAGTTAAATTAGCAGGGTGACAATATAAAGCCTTATCATACTCCTTTCCCAATTTTTAACCAGTCCATTGTTCCATGTCCAGTTCTAACTGTTGCTTCTTCTTGACTCGCATACAGGTTTCTCAGGAGATAGGTAAGGCAGTCTGGTACTCCCATCTCTTTAAGAATTTTCCATGGTTTGTTGTGATCCACACAGTCAAAGACTTTAGTGTAGTCAATGAAACATAAGTAGATGTTTTTTCTGGACTTCCCTAGCTTTCTCCATGATCCAATGAGTGTTGTCAATTTGATCCCTGGTTCCTCTACCTTTTCTAAATCCAGTTTGTATGTTTGAAATTTCTCAGTTCACATAGTCTTGAAGCCTAGCTTGAAGGACTTTGATCATTACTTTGGTAGCACGTGAAATAAGTGCAATTGTACAGTAATTTGAACATTCTTTGGCACTGACTTTCTTTGGGATTGAAATAAAAATTGACATTTTCCCGTCCTGTGGTCGCTGCTGAGTTTTCCAAATTTGCTGGCAAATTGAGTGAAACACTTTAACAGCATTATCTTTTAAGATTTGAAATAGCTCAGCTGGAAATTCGTCACCTCCACTAGCTTTTTTCATGGTAATGCTTCCTAAGGCCCACTTGACATTATACTCCAGGATGTCTGGCTCTAGGTGAGTGACCATTCCAACATGGTAATCTGGGTCATTAAGACATTTATCATATAGTTATTCTTTGTATGCTTGACACCTCTTTTTAATCTCTTTGGCTTCTGTTAGACCCTTGCTGTTTCTGTCCTTTATAGTGCCCATCCTTGCATGAAATATTCCCTTGATATCTCCAATTTTCTTGAAGAGATCTCGTCTTTCCCATTCTATTGTTTTCCTCTATTTCTTTGCATTGTTGATTCAAGAAAGCTTTCTTACCTTACTCTGCTGTTTTCTTGCTATTGTGTGGGTGATGACAAATGTATAAACTCTAAGCATAAAACACAGAGGAATGATAGTCTTGGGGAGACAGCATAGAGAGCAAAAAGTTGGAGCAGAAAACTGTGGGTGTGTGTGGAAATGCTGGTAGGCTTGCTGAAGGGGAGCTATGGTAGATTCAATAGGAAGGTAGGAAGGTAAGGATCAAAATGTAGAAGGGCTGAAGTCCGGGCTGTGTGGGATGGCTATTCTTGGGATGTCAGTGTGAAGTCATCAGTGTTTGAATACACGAGTAGATGATATTTGAGTCATTATGACTAAACTAACTGTGGTATTTTGTATACCCTGAAGTGAGGAAACTTTTAAAAAATTACTTATAATAGTTTTCTTCCTTGATGTCTCTGTGGTAAAGAATTTACCTGCCAATGGAAGATTCACAGGTTCAATCCCTGGGTTGGGAAGATCCCCTGGAGAAGGGAATAGCTATGCATTCCAGTTTTCTTGCCTGGAGAATCCCATGGTCAGAGAAGCCTGGCAAGCAACAGTTCATGGTGTCACAGAGAGTTGGACATGACTTAATGACTAAACAACAACAACGTAATAGTCCAGGTGAAGAATGGTGATTAAATACTGAGCGACAGTGAGAAATTAAATAAAAGCAATAACATTAGAAATAGAAAGAAGCAGACAATTGCAAACTATTATCCTACTGACATAACAAACCATACCTTAGAAAATATGAAAAACTCTATCCCATTCACTTGCTTTCCCTTATGATATTAAAAGGACCCTTCATTTGGAAGACTTCTGCACAAGCTCTAGTCATGGAGCCAGTGAGTCTTGAAAACAGCTATATTAGCACACCACATCAGTTTGATTTTCTTCTTGTTCTTGCATAAAAAGTTTGAAACCATATACTCAGGGTACTTTTAACCAGACCTCAAATGTGTTGAGTTGACTAAAAGCACATATTTCCATCTGATGTCAGACACACCGCCAAGCTTTAATTTTACAATGAAGCTGCAGTACATACACCAAATAGAAAATCAGAGAGCTGTGTTCCCTCTGAATCCCAACGTACCAGTGAACCTGTGAACCCATATTGTCCTACTTTTGGAACTAAAAAGAAGTCTTACTGAGGTCATTTGGCTCACAGGGTGAATAAGCCTGTGTATGTGATTTACTCATTGTGTCAGTGATTTACTCAACTGTCTCTTCAAATTAAGCTTCAACTCCGCTACCTTCCTTTATGTCAGTTGTTCCTGCTGAAGTCTAAATAAAGGAAATTTAATCCAATCAAACTATAGACTGAAAATAAACAGCAAAGGGGAAAAGTAAGCAGCCCATGTTATTGAAATTCTAAGGGCTCTTTTAGTCTGGCTAACACTGCTCCTATTGGGGAGCCTCCAGTGGGACCCTTGATAAGTGAATAAACAAAAAGCCAAGTACTATCAAGTAATTGTCTGGCAGTATCAGAAACTTTCCATCTTATTTAGGAAGAAAGCACCCATTGGTGTCGGAGAACATAACATAGCAGTGAGGAAATCCACATTGGCATGTGATGGCTTTTCCCCATTAAGCCATAAAGGGCAGGCTGAGTGATGGTCATACCTTGCCAAGCAAGCTTGAGCTGAAGTCAGGAAAGTAGAAAATGCCTGGGTATGTCATTGTTCAATGGAGAATAGCAGATACATCAAGAGACAAGCAAGAGGCAGCAACTTATTGATTAAAACATGCTCGAGTGGAAATAGGGAACCAGAGGACTGGCCATAGAATAGCTTTTCCTATAATAGTTCGCAACTAAAGATTCCTGGAAAAGACCACCCTCCCAGGGAACGGAGAATCACTCATGTGTGCATGGCACAGGGGATCCAAATGGGCCAGATTTTCAAACCAGACAATTTAGGAAATTATATGACTGGAATCTTAAAACCTGCACTTTTACTTCATATATCACAAAGCACAGCATTTCTAATCCTGTAATCTTTTAAGCATGAAAATCCACAAGAGAAACTTTTAATGAAAGTTGTTCTTTTCCACCCTTTGAAATCCTTTCTTATTAATTTGAAGGATCTTGGAAAACTGTGAATTATTGAATGGACTGGGTCATGGAATGTTTTTAAAGCATTATTGTGTTGAAGGGAAGATGAAAAGGGGTAGAGAGAAAGAGAGAGAATCCCTCACTTGAGGGAAGGAAGAACAAACTTATCTCTTGTGTCTGTAATCACTTTACTTTTCTGAGTAGTCCACTGACGTAGGTATTTTGAATTCCATGTTGTAGATGAGGAAAGAGAGAGTAAGAGAGATTAAATAAGCTGTCCAAGGTCACACAGGAGAAACTCAAAGGTGAGGTTTTTTTTTTCACTAGAAACCAATGACTCATATGTCCTGCACCCTGATATTCCCCACTACATCTTCAGCATCCCCATAGTTGACAAGGACCGCTCCTTGAGAATTAGCTTAATGACTGGATGAAATTTATATCTTGTTCCAATGCTGAGTATTCAAATGAAGTATCTTAAATTACTTGTGATAATATGTTTCCTAATTCACTATATCATTCTGGGATGAAGACCTCTTTTCCATTTCTGCCACAGCATTGCTATGTGATGCTAGGCAAGTTACTTAACTTCTCTGAGTCTCATTTTCTTCATATGTAAAGGAGAGAGTAAACTCAAAAGTATAAGTGATTATACTATATGATGTAACTCATGTGAATATTTAGCGCAGTGTCTAGCATATCTTCAGTTCAGTTCAGTCTCTCAGTCGTGTGCGACTCTTTGCGACCCCATGAATTGCAGCACGCCAGGCCTCCCTGTGCATCACCAACTCCCAGAGTTTACCCGAACCCATGTCCATTGAGTCAGTGATACCATCCAACCATCTCATCCTCTGTCGTCCCCTTCTCCTCCTGCCCCCAATCCTTCCCAGCATTAGGGTCTAGCATATAGTGATCAGTTAAAGCCAGTGATGATAACCAGATAGGTTATGCCACCTTAGCAAAGAAACACCAAAAATGTCAGTGGTTTTAAGCAACAAAGGTAAATTGTTATTCACTTAAATGTCAATCATTCATCTGCTAAACTCTAAATATGCTCACTTATGGTCCCAGAATGACTAAAACTTCTTATCAGTATGAATCACTATTTTCGCTTTGCACTGAAGTGACCAAGGAAGTTGGCACTCCAGTTCTCCACTCTCTGGTGTCATCAATGTTTAGTGGAGAGCTGAACTTCTAATCCAACTCTGTAGCAACAAAGTGATGAAGCTAAACATTAACACCTACCTGACTTTCACACTATGCCTCAATCAGAAAACTGCCTAAAAACAAACCAATTAAACTAAATAGAATACAGGGACTCATAATATATATCTAAAATGTTCAGTGAACAAATTAAAAAATCAAAGGAAAATTCCTGCTTGAATGAGAAAAGACATTCAACAAACAGCAATACACAGATAAACCAGATGTTGGAATTAAGAGACAAAGAGTTAAAGGAGCCACCATAAACTAGTTCGCTAAGCAATTATGAATTCTCTTCACACAATTAAAAAAGAGAAAAATCTAAACAGAGAAGTAACAGTTACACAAAAAGAATGGATGACTTCAGCTTATAACAATATATTGTATAATTGAAATTTGCTAAGAGAGCAGAACTTAAATGTTCTCTTTTAAAAAAAGGTTAAAAAGATGGTAAGGATAAGGTGATGGATGTGTTAGTTCAATGTGGGGGATGCTTTCACAGTGTATACATATGTCAAATCATCACACCGTACACTTCAAATATCTTACAATTTTATTTGTCAATTATAACTCAATAAAGCTGGAACGCAAAATAGCCAAATAGGAATTATAGAAGTAAAAAATATAATAATTGATCATTTAAAAACTTGCTGGGTGGGCTTATTTATAGAATGGAGATGACAGAGGATAGAACTGGTGAACTTGAAGACAGATCTACAGAATTTACCCAATCTAAATGACAGAAAGTAGACTGAAAAAAATGAAGAGACTATCAAGAACTTATGTGACAATAAAAAAAATCTAATATCCACACTATCAGAATCACAGAAAAAAAAAGAAATAATGAGATTGAAACAATGTTTAAAGAAATAAAGAGCCAAAACTCCAAATTTGGTAGAAGACATAAACCTATACATCCAAGAAGCTGAGTAAACCTCCAACAGGATAAACCACAAGAAATCCTTGCCAAGACACATTATAATTAAGTTTGTGAAAACTAAAGACAAAGAAAAAAAAAAATCTTGAAAGCAGCCAGAGAGAAACAACCCATCACCTAGAGGGGAACAACCATTTGAGCATAGTCGATTTCTCATCTGAAACCATGGAGGCCGAAAGAGAAGGATGCAACATTTTTCAAGTACTGGAAGAAAAAAAAAACACTGTCAACTGAGAAGCCTGTATCTAGAGAAAATTTCCTTCAGGAATAAGGAAAAAAGTCAAGATATTCTCCGGAAGGAAAAGGAAGAAATTCTTTGCTAGCCTTAAAAAATGACTAATGGAAGCTCTCTAAACAGACAGGCAGTAATAATGAGTGTTGTGAACTAGTGCTTTTTAAAAATCCCCTCATAGGCAGATTCATTGAAAGGACAAAATAAATACATTTTGTGTTGAACCCTGGAGTTATTAGAAAATCCTGCCTGAGATCTTGGTACAGGATCAGTGTTGTCTGAAATAACAAGCTGAGAAGTATGAGTTGTAGGTGCAATCTTGGTTTTCCACTGCCAGTCTGTGACAGAAATACGGTCCTACTGTGGAACCTCAGCAGAACTGCTCATGAATGGAGAGCCAAAGACAAATGATAGAACATTTCAGGATTTGAGTCTAGCCTTAAGTTGATAGAACACCAAGAAGAAAACTCCAACTTCCCCCAACAAGAGAAATGATGTCAGTTATACCTGAGAGGACTCCTCCAAAAAGAATGTCAGTGCTCTGAGACCTTCTGAAACTAAGCCCAGAACTATACTTCTGGCATGAAAAGAAGGGTTGGATTCTTCAAGTTTGTCCAAAAAGTCCAAGGAGTGAGGATGGAGGAATAGGGTATTGGAGGTGTGATTTAAAGAAAAAAAAATAATAACTTTTCCATTAATTCTTTGTCTGAATATTCAAAGTCTGGAACACATCAAAAGCAGTTAAAAATAAAGTGGATTGTTTTACTTATCTGTCATCTCAATGTAGTTTCCATATTATTTAAAATAGTGAGCTATCTTTGGGTGACATTAGCTTTAGTGATGTGAATTGCAGTTTTCTTTATGATGTCAGAGCCCAGTTATTTAGTAAGTGGGAGGAAAATATCTAACAGAATGTACCTTAATAGGAAGAAAATCAGCTGAACTGAATAAACTAGAGTTTACATTCCCTCAGTCTCTATTTTTCATCTAATATTACCCCATGCTACTGAAGCCTCAGCCAAGAACTGAATTTTATTCTTTCTGGCCCTATGGTTTCCCTTCAGTGAGAAATGTTCAGGCTGAGACACATTAATAAATGCAAATAAATTTAGCTACTATTTGCTTGGCTGATTCTCAAATTGGATCAAGAAAGGAAATGGAGAATACCAATGATAAACTATTCAAAGGAGCATTTTGAAGTTGGCAAAGTTGCAAGAATGGTATTTTATGGTGGTTCAGATATATAATATGTTTTATAAAATGCTCAGAAAAGAGAAAATGATCAAACCATAGCCTTTTAGACATAGATGATGTGGCAAGGGGTTTATTTGAGATATAGTAAATATTTGAAAATGACTTCAATTTATGTCAAGTACAATGTAGGATAAGATTTATTGAAGAAAAGATCTTTATAAAGCACACTAAAGTGTTTAGAGTTAGATTTGATTTCATCTGTGAGGTAAGGGAAAAATACTCAATGTTTCTTTTACATGTTAAGGAGCTAATTACCAGGAGGTTGATTGCTGCTCTAGCCTTTCACAGTCACCGAACTTCTATTAAGCGTGGCAGTTATATGTGCTTTACTAAGTGATCTGTTAATATCATTCAGTCCCCAAAACGGCTTTGTGGCAAAAAATGAGTTCCACTAAAAGGAAACTGAATGACACTGGTCCTGAAATCCTACGGCATGGGATTAGCTTTACACTTAGCTTTGCATGGGACTCAGTTCAGTTCTGTCGCTCAGTCGTGTCTGACTCTTTGCAACCCCATGAATCGCAGCACGCCAGGCCTCCCTGTCCATCACAAACTCCCGGAATTTACCCAAACTCTTGTCCATTGAGTCGGTGATGCCATCCAGCCATCTCATCCTCTGTCGTCCCCTTCTCCTCCTGACCCCAATACTTCCCAGCATCAGGGTCTTTTCCAATGAGTCAACTCTTCGCATGAAGTGGCCAAAGTATTGGAGATTCAGCTTCAACATCAGTCCCTCCAGTGAACACCCAGGACTGATTTCCTATAGGATGGACTGGTTGGATCTCCTTGCAGTCCAAGGGACTCTCAAGAGTCTTCTCCAACACCACAGTTCAAAAGCATCAATTCTTCGGCGCTCAGCTTTCTTCACCATCCAACTCTCACATCCATATATGACTACTGGAAAAACCATAGCCTTGACTAGACTGACCTTTGTTGGCAAAGTAATGTCTCTGCTTTTTAACATGCATGGGATTACTCTACAATAAATTCATGAAGAAAAAGGGACACATTCAAACTTAATATTTATCAGTGTGGAAAAATAAAATACAAGTCTGAATATAAAGTGCATTTAATGGAAAGAAATTTCAGACTGACTAGTGGTTTTGTTGTTTATTAATTTGCTACCTCTTTCTCATTTTCTTTTGCTTTGTTTTAGTTTCTTAGTTCTTCTGCCGTGAAGAATACTCATTCAATACTCATTCCTAAAGAAGCTAACTGACATGATTTCCAGGTTGCCCAAAGAGGAAAATAGTGGAATCCTTAGTGAATTTGATTAGTGTAGTTTATTTTCCATATCAAGTAACTTCTGTCAACTCAAGGAAATTTCACAAACATGAACCACGAGAATTTTAGAGAAAGTAGATGCAATGAACCACCAAATCTCAAGGGTTTGTTTTAACCTCAGAGGTAATTCTATCTTTAGAATTAATCAGTGACACAGCAAAGAATTCAAGAGAAAACATTCTATTTTGCCAGGATTATCTGTAGATGTTTAAATTCAATAAACAAGAAAATCAAATGACACAAAGATAGTAGTCTTCAAGAGTTTCATCAGAATTCATCAAAGTTCTTCCTTTAAATAGTGCTGTTTTGGAACTAGCTGTATCACCTTGGAATTTGGGTTAATAAGGAAATACTCATTTAAGTGCTCCGATTGAGCTGAGTCCTTTGGAGTTGATGAACTAAAGGGAAAAAATATGAGGTGATATTGGACCTGAAAGTTTTCTCTTCTGTGATTGATGTCACATAACAGGTTTTTAGGGAGAATGGCCTTGGGTTTAAACAGTCTTCATGCAGGTCACATGTTCCCACTTATTTGCTTCATGACTTTACTAGTCCTTTAACTTCTCTGAGCACATCAACAAAACAAGATCTGCAACACTTTCTCTGTTTATTTCATGTGTTTGTCATGAGATTGTGATGAACAAGTTGATATGAAACTGTTTTGTATAAAGTCAATTATTATACAAGTAAAGTATATTCTGTTTTCCTTTCAGAACACAAAAGTGAACTAAATTAAAGCCATCCTAGTTATCCAAATGGGTGAAAACTGCCAAGCAGTCATATCTGGTCCTTATTCATGCCTACAAATGAAAAGTTCCTTCTTCATATATCAATACCATGACTGAATCAATGGCTTTGAAGTCCTAGAAAAAAATTAGACTCCAGATTGACTTGCCATTGGGTGTTTAAATAATGTGCTCTGTGGAATTAATAATTGTATAAGAAATATTTGCTGGATGAAGTAATGAATGAACAAGCCTTAACCACAGAAATAAATTCAACCCTATGGGTTTCAGAGTTGTAGGATGGCCACTCACCTAAAGGTCATTCATTGCTTTTTTTTTTACATAAAATGTCATTTAAAAAAGCCTTGAATTTATATTATTAGAGAACTTAGTATAAGTTAAGGCATTATCTCTTCAAGATCCTATGAAAATACATATTTGAGATGACAGATTTAGTTGAATCCTGGTATATTCTTGCTGTTTTTATTGTTTCAAACAAATTTAATAAAATATTGCAAGGGATCCATCATTCTGATTCTTGGATATTGAAAATCTAGATAGATTGTATGTCCAAGTGGATTTCTGAATATCGTATGGGAAGAACTACACTGGTCTCTTGCTTTTCTTAAAACAGCCATTATTTTCCCATAGAAAATGAGCAGCTTTAAACACTGATTCATATGCCAGTTAAGACTTGTGTGCAAAGAAATCAAAATGAATGTAATTATGCTCTGATCTTATTGTTCTTACTAATGGAATACTAAGGAAATCTGTTAAGTAAGAAGATTTAGTAAAAGATTTCAAAGTACAATAGTTACAGTAAAGTTGGCTTCTTAAATGTGAATAAACTATTCCATGAGATGGTGGAAAAGAAGTAGAAAAGTCTTAATACACTCCATCCTGCAAGCTCAGCAAAATTGCATCCTGCTCTCGCTTGGAGTCTAAAAGCAAACTGGGTCATTGTTAAAGAATATAAACTGTGGAAAAGTTTCTAGATGTAGGAATTTATTAAAATTTAGTGCAAAATACTGACACACTGTATTTATCTATATCTAGCCTCAAAGCTTGGTCTTAAAGCTTATTGTCTATGTGACTGTAATTAGTTGAGAAAAGTCTTGAGGACATTTTTGCTGATGACTTACTTTTTTCCTCTATGTATATCACAATCTTTCATAGGTCTCAAAATAGACTAAGTTCAGAATATAAGTGAACAAATCAATTATTTGATTACCTTTAATTAGCAATATTTAGGACAGTTCTTATTCCTTATAATATAGCGTTAGCATCTGAGGTTGCAGTAAGTATCATCCTAGCAGTGGTCATGATTCTCTATGAACTAGAACTCTTGGCTGAAAGGAACCCCTACTTCCAATCTCCCTGTTACTTAAGTTTTTGCTTTTCTCTCTGCCCCTGGGGCTTTTTCTTTACCAGTCTCCATTTAGGACCATTCCTACCACCATGGATGGTCTCTACTGGTATGTTGATCTGACTAGCTATGTTGGTATAAAATGGATCAAACCCTTCTCAGTTTTGCTTGGAGTTACTGAGAGGTTCTTTATGAGAAAATAAAGGTATAAGCTATTGTTTTTGCCTAAAATGTGCTCCTTTTTTCCTTTCAGCAGATCTTGCCTCTAATTTCAAAGTGGACATGTCACGTAGAATAGAAAAACCATTACTATGGATTCAGCGATTGGTTCAGAAAGAGAAACAGAACCCAAGTTAGACTATACAAATGCTTACTGGGCTTTTGTATGTGGAGTCTGTGAGAAAGAACACTTTCATCTCTGGGGATGGGAATTTTGGGATGCAAAGCCACAGTGCTGCAGTGTGGTCATATTAATTTGACATGTATGGTAAAGAAGGGGAGAAAATCTATCTGTAGAAAGAGAGTATGAAGCCAAAGAGAAAACTGCAGAAAGAGAAAGACAGGAGTCTGACTTTGCTTGAGGCCCAAGGCCAGCTCTTCCACCACCCTTTTTTTCTTGTTGTTGCTTGTTGTTTAGTCACTAAGTCGTGTCTGACTCTTTGTAACCTCATGGACTCCAGCATGCCAGCCTTCCCTGTCTTTCACTGTCTTCTGGAGTTTGCTCAAATTCAGGTCCATTGAGTCAGTGATACTATCCAACTATCTCATCTTCTGTCACCCTCTTCTCCTCCTGCCCTCAGTCTTTCCCACATCAGGGTCTTTTCCAATGTGTCATCTCTTTGCATCAAGTGGCCAATGTATTGGAGCTTCAGCATCAGTACTGTCAGTGAATATTCAAAGTTGATTTCCTTTGGAATTGACTGATTTGATCTCCTTGCTGTCCAATGGGCACTCAAGAGTCTTCACTAGCACCACAGTTCAAAAGCATCAATTCTTTGGTCCTCAGCCTTCTCTATGGTCCAATTCTCACATCCATACATGACTACTGGAAAAACCACAGCTTTGACTAGACAGGTCTTTGTTGGCTAAGTGATGTCTCTGCTTTTTAATACACTGTCTAGGTTTGTCATAGCTTTTCTTGCAAGCAGCAAGCATCTTAATTTCATGACTGCAGTCACCACCCTGGGAGCCAATAAATCCATCCTTTAAACTTGTTTGTTTGAGATAGCTTCTGTTACTTGCAACCAAGAGTACAGATGAGTAAACCAATAACCATGAACTTCTCTAAGTAACAGAAAACCATTGAAATAGGAAAGACTACAGAACACAGTTTCTTTAAGTGTAAGGTTTGCCTGCCTATTAACTTGGAAACGATATTTACCAGATTCACAAGTTATTCATTTGTTGTTTTTAATCTTTCTAATTCACTTGGATATTTTATCAGACCACTCAGTATTTGGTCAAACACTAATTTAGGTTGCCACTTTCAGGTACTATACAGAGAGATTCCAACTAGTTAGAAGATCTTTTTATTCATTCATCTTTCCACTTATTCCATAAACATTGATTGACAGTTCTACTGTATCATGGTCAGTGTTCTAGACCCTATGGTTGCAAATAAGAGCAGAGCCCCCTGTAATAACACCATGTTGGTTATGAGGACTCAGAGGAGGACCCTGCTAGTACTCTGAAAGGGTGGGGAAGTCCAGAGAGGCTTTACGTAGAAGGTAACATTTGAGTTACATCACGAAGAATGAGTGGAAATTTTTCTACAGTGCTTTTCCCCAGTTGTCACTTTCTCACCTTTCTCATATCTGAATTGGAAAATGGAGACAGGGAGAACATTAAAAGATGACTTTGGTGCCAGAATTGAACTTAAAATTTTGGCTTGAAGCATACATGAACAGGTGAGAAAGACTCCAATGCTCAAAAACATATTTTATAAAATGGAAGCTATAAAAATTGGAAGCAGATAAAACAATATGAAAAGCAAGATGGACAGAAGAAAGGTCTGCTTCATATTTCTTGAATTTGAATTTTTTGTTCCAGACCACTTTTTAAACATTATTAATAATTCTAATGGCCTTGCATATGTCCAGGAACATTGCCAGCATTTCAGGGCATGAAGCTATGAATCTCTTCACCATGGTTTTCTAATCATTTCAATTCTTAAATTAACTTTCTACAGACTGTTCATATTAGTCACTAGTAAGTCATATTAGTTGATCAAGAAAGGCAGGTTTTCAGATGATGGTATTGTTCTCAAGTGCTAGCTTTTTCGAAGGAAATAATCATTCACATGATATAAAACTGAACCAGTAAACAAAATAATACACTAATTGTTGAGTTTCAGAACTTGTATTTCAACTGTTTTTTTAAACCCAGAAAATATACATATTTTAAGTGAATGATCTTAACTTTAATTTTGTCTACTGAATTCCATTTTATTTAAATTGAATTTCAATCATTTCACTTGAATATACATTCTACTTCTTAGGACTGCACCCTTAGAAAACAGGTTTAGTTTTAAGTGACTTGGGTATCTGCTGATTATTAAAATTGTTCATATACTACAAAATTTCCTTAATTATCAAAGAGAGGATAATTACTGTGGCTTGTTGTATGAGTTCCAAGATAAGCTTTTCGTGTATAAATTATTTTTATTACTTCATTCTCATTAAGAATGGGAAGGAAGTGGTTAGAATGGGACAGGATATTTTTCAGACACATCAAAGAGGTGGAGGGAACATGGCAGAAGAGTGGAAAAAAAAAATAACAGTAGGCAAAATAAGCAATAGGAAAATGAAAGCACGTTTGTATTTATATACAAAAACACAAGGAAAACCTAAGCCCCAGCAACTAGTGTGTTTTTATGAAGAAAGGTAGCAAAAGAAGCCCAGAGATGATGCGCGGTACATGCTAAATTGCAGAGTTGTGTCCAACTCTTTGTGACCCCATGGACTGTAGCCTGCCAGGCTCCATGAGGTTTCCCAGGCAAGAATACTGGAGAGGGTTACCATTTCCTTCTCCAGGGTATCTTCCCAACCTAGGAATCAAACCTACATCTCCTGCATTGGCAGGAGATCCCTGGGTTGGAAAGATTCTTTACCACTGAGCCACCAGGCAAGCTCAGAGATGATGGTCAGCTACTTCTAAAACAGAAACACTTGCCAAACCCACCACCATCCCATCATCTGATTTTGTGATACACACCTGTATTTTAGTCAAACCTTCTGGCATAGTGCAGATTTTGTCTGAAATCACTTAAGTCAGCTTTTAATATACTGTATATCACAAAAATATACCAAAGAAACATAAGGTAGTTGGGGTAGATTCTTCCACAATCATTTCCCACCCGATCTCACATTATCTCTCTTCTCAATGCTAAGCACTTCTTTTCTGGAAAACCCAGTTCATTGTTGTTACGTAAGGTCAACAGCTCTGCCAGTTAGTGGTCCAGAGTGATCTTGCCCTTCTTCTTCTATCACAGGGTTACATGGCATGTTTGACAGGTTGCTAAACTAAATAATGTGACATATGAATATTTTTGTCTACTGTCTGTAGACAAATTATTGAAAATTTGATTTATTGGGCAATCTTCCATTAAGATTAAACTGATATTCTTAATAAATATTATAGCCAACTGTGATTATGGTAAATCTACCAGTGTTTTCTTCTGCTTGATGATTAGTAAAAAAACTTTTTATTTTCTATTGGGGTATAGCCAATTAACAGTATTTTGATAATTTCAGGTGAACAGTGAAGGGACTCAGCCTTACATGTATATGTGTACATTCTCTCCCAAACTCCCTTCCCATTCAGGCCACCACTTAACATTGAGCTGAGTTCCCTGCATTATACAGTAGGTCCTTGTTGGTTATTCATTTTAAATACAGCAGTGTGTACATGTCCATCCCAAACTCCCTAACTATCCCACCCTCTCAGCAACCATAAGTTCATTCTCTAAGTTTGTGAGTCGCTTTCTGTTTTGTAAGTTCATTTGTATCATTTCTTTTTTTAGAAGTTTAATGACCTGGCCTAATCTCTTCATATTTTTCAGGGTAAAAACAACTTTGAATATTTTGACATAGACTATACCTAGACACAGTTTCTAATATGAATAAAAATAATGTTTTGGAATATATTTGAACCTCTACTTTCTACCTTTGCTTATTGTTGAGGTTTGAATATTTAAGTGTAGGCATGTGAAATTCAGGCTTCATTGAACCTTTTCATAGTGTTAGGAAATGAGGATTTGGTAGCTTAGTATCAACTAACTTTCAATATATTCTTGTGCAAATTAAAAAAACCACTGTCCCTCAAGAATTCTCATTTTTTCCAAAGAACGTGAAATATAATTATGCAAGTCAGTTTGTCAGAAGATTAAAGGACAAGAGCAAATGAATTTCTGAAAGCTCTGTTTGCGTTGGAGATTCTGAAGTTGGCTGGGAAGTTTCACTTGGGATTTTTCCACAAGGATTCCTTAAATTATCACAAGATTATCACCTTCATATGGATGGCTAGTATTTCTGAAATAACATTTTAAGGTGCTTAAAAGAGACTCATTTCTGAAAACAATAGTGATTCTGGGTTAATGGAAGGCTTTAAGGGTCAGACATAAGAATATTCATCACTCTTATCTCCAGTTCTATTATGGACCTGATACGTGAGCATCAGGAAATTAATTTCTCCTTTTCTCTCTTTACTGATAAAACCAACTTCTTTCAAGTTATTGTAAAACTAAATAGTGGTTTGATAATGCTAAATAAAAGCCAAATCAGATTGGCACTTCAAAGCACCATGTTCATAGAAACAATTCTTTATTATCACTATGGTCACATGATAATAGTTTACATGTTGTTTTTGGCAATAGTCACTAGCAAAGCCATCTTCCCATATCTTCTGAACCTTGTCTAAAAGTGTTGGAATAGCACTTCTTAAGAAGGTAGATAAGTCTTGCTATCACGCCAACCAAAACTAACATTATTCAAGGGAAGCATGGCGATTTCCATACTTCTTTCTTAAAAGCACTCTTTAGCTTATCTTGGTATCTGATATGTTCTGCACAATGGAAATCAACGTCCCATCATTGGCCTTCCTCTCTCAACAGCAATAATGTCGTTGCTCTTGGCTGCCACAAAGTGGCAGTGTGCCCACTAACTTCTCCATTAGTAAACCAGCGTTGGTCTTCAGAATGAGCCAGGGCAGGAGAACTAAACCTCAAGACTAGGTTTGACAGATAAAATGCATGAAGCCTGAATTAAAATTAAATTTCAGATAAACAACAGCATACAGGTATATGAAAAAATTAGATCGGTGTTTATTTGAACTTCAAATTTAACTGAATGTCTTGTATTTTTATTTGTTAAATCTGGTGACTCTACTTGTCAGATTTGACTCTTGCTATCATGTAACTTTTTAAGCTGAAATATGTTTATACTTATTGGTTTATTTAGTCATCTATGTGTACTGAATTACAGAAACTCTAGTTAAGAAAATCTATATTTCTCCCTCCTACTTGACTTCCATTTATCACATAGTAATACTAATTCACATTTTAGTCTCATAAAAATCAATGGGTTTGAAGGTATGTTTGTAGTGTATTTTGAATGCTGGTTATATCATTGATATTAAACTAACAGGATTTATTGATCAGACAATAAATACTCTGGTACAAGGGCTTATGTGCCAAAGGAACTAGAAAAGGCTCTAAAGAACAGGAAAAAACTGACCTAAATCTTGAGAAAAAAAGAAAGAATTAGATGGGCAGAATGGAGATACAAGAATTTTTAGATGGGTGGGCAGATATTTATACAGCAAAATAAGTGTTTTGTGAAAACCTGAAAGCTTTAGTCCAAGGAACTAATTAGAATATTAGGCCATTAACATGATTTATTCATTCATTCATTCCAGTGCCACCAAATCTTGGCATATACCATAGGCAATCAGTCATAAATTCATTGAATTATTAATATGTCAAAAAATAAGAATGGCACTGAGCTAGATCAAGATTATTTTTCCATTTATAATTCACTTGAAATTTTCTCCTCTTCTTTTAATGAAACCACTCTAAGCTTTATCAAATTTCAGCAAAACTCAATCCTTTTATTATATCAATCCCCATGTAATTTTTTCCATATAAAATTATGCATATTAGCTGTTTAATACACTAGCTTAAAATAGAATTTTTTCTTTCTCTAATGTAAAAGTCTTTAAATGTGAAACTCTCTAATTTAATGCAAAATGTTTTATAAAACTTTGTGCATCAAAGATATGGTTTGTGAGCATTTCTTTCCATTTTTCAGAGTTAAAATTTATACTCTAGATCAGAATTCCTATGAGACTGCATTCATCTATGCGTCTATGCATCTTCATTGTAGAAGGGCTCCATATTTTTTATAATTCTAGAGGGTAAATAAATCACCTGTTTATTGTTACAAGGAGAAGATTGTGAGAGAAAATCTGTAATTCTGTGTTTTGAAGAGTGAATCAAAATTCTCCAAGCCAGGCTTCAGCAATACGTGAACCGTGAACTTCCAGATGTTCAAGCTGGTTTTAGAAAAGGCAGAGGAACCAGAGATCAAATTGCCAACATCTGCTGGATCATCGAAAAAGCAAGAGAGTTCCAGAAAAACATCTATTTCTGCTTTATTGATTATGCCAAAGCCTTTGACTGTGTGGATCACAATAAACTGTGGAAAATTCTGAAAGAGATGGGAATACCAGACCACCTGACCTGCCTCCTGAGAAACCTGTATGCAGGTCAGGAAGCAACAGTTAGAACTGGACATGAAACAACAGACTGGTTCCAAATAGGAAAAGGAGTACGTCAAGGCTGTATACTGTCACCCTGCTTATTTAACTTATATGCAGAGTATATCATGAGAAACACTGGACTGGAAGAAGCACAAGCTGGAATCAAGATTGCCAGGAGAAATATCAATAACCTTAGATATGCAGATGACACCACCCTTATGGCAGAAAGTGAAGAGAAACTAAAAAGCTTCTTGATGAAAGTGAGAGAGGAGAGTGAAAAAGTTGACTTAAAGCTCAACATTCAGAAAACTAAGATCATGGCATCTGGTCCCATCACTTCATGGGAAATAGATGGGGAAACAGTGGAAACAATGTCAGATTTTATTTTGGGGGGCTCCAAAATCACTGCAGATGGTGATTGCAGCCATGAAATTAAAAGACGCTTACTCCATGGAAGGTAAGTTATGACCAACCTAGATAGCATATCAAAAAGCAGAGACATTACTTTGCCAACAAAGGTCTGTCTAGTCAAGGCTATGGTTTTTCCAGTAGTCATGTATGGATGTGAGAGTTGGACAGTGAAGAAAGCTGAGCGCTAAAGAATTGATGCTTTTGAACCTTGGTGTTGGAGAAGACTCTTGAGAGTCCCTTGGACTGCACAGATATCCAACCAGTCCATCCTAAAGGAGATCAGTCCTGGGTGTTCATTGGAAGGACTGATGTTGAAGCTGAATCTCCAATACTTTGGCCACCTCATGCGAAGAGTTGACTTATTGGAAAACACCCTGATGCTGGGAAGGTTTGGGGGCAGGAGGAGAAGGGGACGACAGAGGATGAGATGGCTGGATGGCATCACCGACTTGATGGACATGAGTTTGGGTAGACTCCGGGAGTTTGTGATGGACAGGGAGGCCTGACGTGCTGCGATTCATGGGGTCGCAAAGAGTCGGACACGACTGAGCGACTGCACTGAACTGAACTGATACAAAATGTATGTTATATGTCACCTCTTTCAAAATTTTTTGAAGTATACTATAAATATATAGCTAAAAGAGATTATGATTGTTCATATAGTTATATTCTTATGAGCTGAAGATCTTCAATAGTTCCTAAAGGGAATTAGCTCATGGGATTCAAAGTTCTCCAGTGAAGAAAGTAAAGCAAGAAACCTGAGTGTTAGAGAAATGGCAAAAAGATAGAATTATATTCTCTAGCAGGCCCATTTATAAGTATATCCAGTTGCTAACTGATGGCAAATTTATATATCGTTGATGATACGCAGAATAAGAGAAAGGATTAACTCTTTCTTATGGAAATCAAGTATCTTTATATCAACTGAGTGAATGACAAATCTTCCTTGCCGTGAAGAAGGACCAAGAAAGAAGACAGGGATGATATCTCATCTCATCATTAAGAGAAGGACAGGAGATTTCAATAGTGCAGCAAATAGAGCTTTTGAGAAGCAAAGAAAATTTAAATCCAAATGAGACTGACTGAGTAATGAAGGGAAGGACTATTATATGGTGTTAAGACCTAATTTCCTTAGTATATAAATGTTCCTATAAGTCAGTGAAAATAAAACCAAAGCCTAATTGAAAAGTTGCCAAAGGATACGGACAAACTGTACCTGTAAATAGAAATAACTTAGGCATCTAATAAATGATCAACCTGGCTCATATTAGGAGAAGTACAAATTAAAGTTACAGTGAGATATCACTTTTCATCATAAAATTGCTAGGAGTACAACAGTTACTAAGACAATAGAACTAAGAGATATGGAGCAAGCAGGATAAATGTCAGTGACAGTGGAGCAGGGGGTGGCTGTTTTAGATAGTGAGGAACATTCTATTAATAGTAGAGCAGATGAGGTGGAGGAGTGGGGCAGTTATGAGAAAGGAGGAAGTGGGTAAAAGAAACAATGAGGATAGAAGACTCTTTTTGAAGTGTTTTGCTGTAAAAGAGATAAGAGAAATAGGACAGTACCTGAAGGGGAGTAAAGAGTAAAAAGAGTATTGCTGCTGCTGCTGCTGCTAAGTTGCTTCAGTTGTGTCTGACTCTGCGACCCCATAGACGGCAGCCCACCAGGCTCCTCTGTCCCTGGGATTCTCCAGGCAAGAATACTGGAGTGGGTTGCCATTTCCTTCTCCAACGCATGCACGCATGCTAAGTCGCTTCAGTCGTGTCCGACTCTGTGCGACCCCATGGACAGCAGCCCAGCAGGCTCCTCTGTCCATGGGATTCTCTAAGCAAGAATATTGGAGTGGGTTGCCATTTCCTTCTCCAAAAAAGAGTATTGCTTATTGTTAAATGAAAGCAAAATGTGCACTGTGTGTATAATATGCTACCATTTGTGTCTTTTTTGATTTTTAATGGATGGGAGAGAGATGAATAAATACTTGTATATGCAAATATGCAAAGAATATTTCTGAAAGGACTTACAAAATACAGATTACTGTATTTGCTTCTGAAGAAGAAAATTAGATGATAGGAAAACAAGAGATAGACTATGAATTCCTTTTTACTTTTCAACTTTGTACCATATTCATACAAATCACCCATGCAGAAATAAAGAACTGATTATTTAAAGTGCCATATAAATTGTCCTCCACTCTGTACAGGATTGATTTTTTCCATTCAAGTTTATCATATCCTTACAAGTTAGGTTAAAAATAATTTGACCCTTAATATTCTACATTTCCTTAAAACTAGTTTAATTATAGTAAGAAAACTGCAATCTGAAAGAGTTCCTTAACCTTAGAGTGGTATGTGGACTTTTAACTAATAAATGTTTTTCTTATCATAATCTATCAGTGTGAATCAAAATGAATTTTCACAATTGTCATGGATTGAATTGCTACTGCTAAGTCGCTTCAGTCGTGTCTGACTCTGTGCGACCCCACAGACGACAGCCCACCAGGCTCCCCCGTCCCTGGGGTTCTCCAGGCAAGAACACTGGAGTGGGTTGCCATTTCCTTCTCCGATGCATGAAAGTGAAAAGTGAAAGTGAAGTCACTCAATCGTGTCCAACTCTTAGCAACCCCATGGACTGCAGCCTACCAAGCTCCTCCATCCATGGGATTTTCCAGGCAAGAGTACTGGAGTGGGTTGCCATTGCCTTCTAGTTATGTCCAGCTTTTTGTGACCCCATGGACTATAGCCCTCCAATCTCCTCTGTCCCTCAAAAAAACATGTACAAACGCTAATCCTAACTACCCCCATGTGCAAAAATTACTTGTAAATAATGACTTTGCAGATGTAATCTAGTTAACAGGAGATCATACTGAATAAGGGTGGGTCCAAATCTAATGACTGGTGTCCATTTAATACAAGGGAATTTTGAAGACAGAGATACATGTCATGTATGTCCTCATGTCATACATGTCTACAGAGAGAATGCCATGTAACAATGGAAACCAAGAGTGGAATGATGCAGCTGTAAGTCAAGGAACACCAAGAACTGCCAGCTGCCACTGGAAGCTGGAAAAGGCAAGGAGGGTTCTTCCCAGGAGACTTTATTGGGAGCGTGGCTCTGTTGACACCTTGATTTTGGACTTCCAGCCTCAAGAACTATAAGAAAATTAATTTCTGCTGTTTTAAACCATCCAGCTCATGGTATTTTGCTCCAGCAGCCCCCAAATTCACACAATAACAAAACGATGTTTCATGAATGATGAGGAAAATGTTTTGGAAAAGTGGTTGAGATTTCAGTAATATGGGATTATATGCGTTCACAGGAAACAGGAGATTAGAGCAGCATCTGTGTGCATAGTCACTCAGTTATGTCCATCTCTTTGCGACCGCATGGACTCTAGCCCGCCAGGCTCCTCTGTCCATGGGATTTCTCAGGCAAGAATACTAGGGTGGGTTACAGCACAGACTATCTTTTAAAGGAACCACATAAATGAAGCCAAATCCACTCAAGCTACTCAAATAGGAAACATTACAAAGAGAGAACTGATATAAGTCAGGTCTCTACATAAAAGTGAAATGGATATAAATGTGAATAATTCATTTCTCACATGACGAGGATACTAAATAGATAGGAAGGAAAGATTTTTTCACAGACATACAACTGCATGATTAAGAGGGACTGTTCTGAGAATTCGTCTGCCAACCAACCTGGCTCAAATAAAGCACATTGGTTTTATTCCTGTGGAGAGCATTCATGTTGGGAAAGGTGTTGCAAACAAAATATTGAATACTTTAGAATTTTTTAAAAAAATTTGTAAGTGAGATTGCACAAATCAGTGAGTAATTGCCATTCTTTTGTTTATTTTTAGATAAAAGATCTGTAGCTATAGAACCTTTCTCCATGACATTTTCACAGAACACACTAAGATTTGCATTATTTCATCACTAAAGGTAATTTATTTCTTAAGAATACCATAAGATCTATTTAAATCATTTCCTGTCTCCCAAAGAAATGAAAAGCATCTCTAAAGGGATTTCAATGTATCCTTTCGAGTGTGTGTGTTTTTTATATTTTTGCATTTTCCCAGGAAGAAATGGAGACAGTGACTCAATTAATACCTTATGTTTATCCGCTCATTATTCTTTTCTTGGTTTTGGTGATCATTTGAAATAAATGAAGGTTGTTTGCTCAACTCTCTCAGGCTGGTGCTTATTAAATACCAGCCCTCATCTGTCCTGTATTGTTTTTACAGTTCAGTCATGAATAAATAGGGTACCAGTTCTCACCAAAGTAACCTTTGGAAACTAATTTTGCCTTCTTTCCAATTTATTTCTGCTAACATTTAAAAAGAAAGAGAGACACTTTGACACTGATAAAAAGTTAAAGTTCACGTAGTCTTAATATACTGATTTGTTGTTGTTATTGTTTAGCCCCTAAGCTGTGTCCAACTCTTTGCGGTCCCTTGGACTGAAGTCCCTCTGTCTATGGGATTTCCCAGGCAAGAATACTGGAGTGGGATGCCATTTCCTTCCCCAGGGGATCAGATTCTCAAATATTTAAAGACAAAAAAAAAACCTGTCAACTCACCGGAAACACAGGATATGATGCGTTACAAGACTCTCTGACTGAACTGTTAAGTATTTTCAACTAAGATACTAAAAAGAACTAGGTACTAACATTCACATGTTAAAAAATAAAACAGAGATAATTTATAACCTTTTCTCAGTTCCCCAGTTTTACTAGTAATTGTGTGTGTGTGCATGTATGTCTAAGTAGTTATATACAGTGTTATCACATACCTAAGTTCATGAATCTACAATCCCAGTCAAGATGCTGAACAACCCTATCACTAGAAGCATGTCTGCCCCATGCCACTCTTTTCAAACCAAACCCCCCTCTCTTCTGTCCCTGCCTCCTCCTGCCTCATGGCTATTCTCTGACCCCTGCCCCTAATCCCTGACAACCACAGATCTCTTCCCATCCTGACAATTTTGTCATGTCAAAATGATATGATATGACTAATGAAATCATACAGTGTGTAAACTTTAGAGAGTGTTTTGTTTTGTTTTTGTGACTGGAGACTCAAATATGTTGTTGCCTGTAGCAACAATCTGTTCCCTTTCTTTGCTACATTATGGATGCACCAGAGTTTCGTCAACCATCACCTGTTGAAGAGCACCTGCGCTGTTTCCAGATTAGGGCTACCATGAATAAAGGTGGCACAGGGGTAAAGAACCTGCCTGCCACCGCAGGAGCCACAGGAGACACGGGTTCAATCCCTGGACCAGGAAGATCAACGGGAGGAGGAAACGGCAACCCACTCCAGTATTCTTGCCTGGGGAAGTCCCATGGACAGAGGAGCCTGGAGGGCTGCAGTTCATGGAGTCACGAAGAGTCTGATATGACTGAGCGACTGCGCACACATACAGGAACAATTGTGCACAGGTTTTTATGTAAATATGTTTTTCCTGGGTAATTGTTGGGTAATAGATATCAGCCTATTTGATTTTAAAAGAAAATGCCAAAGCTTTTTCCACATTAATCTACCATTTTACAGTCCCACCAGCAATATATAAGTGATTTAGTGTCTTATGATTGCCAGCATTTGGTGTTGTCACCCTTTTTTATTTCAATCATTTTGCTAAGTTTGCAATAATATCTATTTGTGGTCTGGCTTTGCATGTACCTGATAGTGAGATTGGCATCTTTTCATATGCTTATCTGCCATCTGTGTATTCTCTTCAATGAAATGTCTGTTCATGACCCTTGCCAATTTTCTAGTTGGATAGTTTGTTTTCTTACTGTTGACTTTTGAGAGTTCTTTGTATTATCTAGCTAGTCCCTAGTTAGCTATGGTTTTCAAATATTTTTTTTCCCAGTCTGTTGTTTTTTAATCTGATTTACTAGATTTGATTCATCATTTTTCCTTTTATGAATTCAGTCTAGAAACTCTGTACCTAGTTCTAGATCTCAAATATTTTTAACTTTCTTTCTATAAATTTTCTAGCTTTACATTTTACACCGAAGCCCATGATCCACTTTAAGTTAATTTTTGTAAGAAGTGTGAGCTTATTTGATGAAAAGTCTGTCCTATTTCATTGAATTGTCTTTGCATCTTCGTTATATATCAGTGAAGCCTATTTGTGTGGTTTGATTGCTGGTTCTATATTCTGTTCCATGGATACATGCGTTTATCTTATAATACCATATTATCTTAATTACTGCAACTCCATAGTAAGTCTTCATATCAGATAGAGTGATACTTCAAAATTTAGTATTACTTGTCATGATTTTTTTAGCTATTCTGGAATCTGTGCCCTTTTTTATAAATTTTAGAATGAGCATATCTATATCAAGAAAAAAAAATCTTGCTGGGATTTTGATGTGTGCTAAGTTGCTTCACTCATGTGCGACTCAGCAATCCCACAGACTGTAGCCTGCCAGGCTCCTCGGTCCATGGAATTCTCCAGGCAAGAATACTGGAGTCGGTTGCAATTTCTTTCTCCAGAAGATCTTCCCAACCCAGGGATCAAATCCACGTATCTCACATTGCAAGCAGATTCTTAGCCATCTGAGCCACATAGGTAGGAAATACGTTAAATCTAGAGATTAATTTGGATTGAACTGACATCATTAGTATATAGTGTCTTCTAGTCCATGGTTTTAAGTTTTGTAAATTTATTGAAGTTTCTTTTAAGGCCCAGGATATAATTTATGTAATTAAATTATATTATAATTTATTTATTTTGATGACTTTTCCGTGAGATTAGGAAAAGTATGTATTCTACTGCTGTTGGGTACTCTGTTCTAAATATGTCAACTAGATTCATTTGATTGATTCTGTATCCCAGATGGTTTTCTGATTTTCAGTTCTATCAGTTGCTGAGAGTGGAACACCAAAGTCCTCAACTGACTTGTGGATTTGCCTCTTTCTCTGTCAGCCTTATTAGTTTCTGCTTTATGTATTCTGAGTCTCTTATTTTGTGCATATATTTGAGATCATTACATCTTCCAGGTGGGTTGATCCTTTGAGCATTATGTAATGTTTCTCTTCGTCTTTAGTAATTTTCTTTACTTTAACATATACTTTATCTGATAGTAATATTGCCACTCCTGCTTTGTTATGTTTGAATGATATGTATTATTCTATCCTTATACTTTCAACCTACTGTACTGTCATATTTGAAGTCAGTTTCTTATAGATGCCATATTATAATCCACTCCACCAGTCTGTCTTTTCATTAGTTTATTTATACTTTGACTGGTATATATAAGTATGGCATTTTATTTGTTTTCTCTGTTTCCTCTGTTTCTCATTTCTTTGTTACTCTTTTTCCTTTACAATGCATTACTTCAACATTTTAAGGATTCCATCTTGATTTTTGTAGTGTTTTGAGTGTTTTTCTGAGTATAGTTTTCACAGTGGTTGCACACATGTGTGACTTATCACTCTACTGTATCAACATTTCACCACTTCCACTTATGAATAAATTTAAATTCCATTAAAGTCAGTTAAGAATAAATGACTAAATGTGTACATGAATTATGCATTTATAAGAGAAAAAAAGATAGGTCATACAACAGATTCTACTAAACTCTCTCACCAAATAACTAGTGACACAACTTGACCTTCCTGCTGCGAGTTTGGTCTCTTGTTCCTTCTCTATTCTTTCCTTTTTTCTAACCATTATTGCTCTTCCATTAGGCATTGCTGGAAATTTGTGTTTCTTTTCAGAACCCTTATTACTAATCACAAAGGATGTTGACAAATCAATTTGCTGAAAAATCATAAACAATTTATTTCCTCTCCAAATTTCCATTCAATACACATAGTTTGCTTCTGACTGCCTGCTTGATTTCTTAACAAAGAAGGCATTTATTCATCTACTAGACAAATATTATTGAGACTCGGTTATGTGCCAGACAATGTTTTGTGCATTTCTCTCTCTCTATGTTGAGTGCTCTGTATAGTTCTTCCTGGCAACTGTGTTCACTCTATGGGATCAATATTCCCTGAAAGGTCAGTATTTTCCACATGCTCTATTGATAGAAGTACTTTCATAAGGGGAAAAAATCATTTCCAGCCCAGAGTATATGATGAAAATAGAATGTCCCATTTTCCAAAAACATTAACAGCCTGACACTTTCAGTGTATACCATTAAATAAACCCCTGGAAACATTGAGCAATGTACATTATTATTTCTTCTTATCTAAGAGACATCTGTTGTAGTTTCGTTAGGTTTATTTAAGAACAAAAATAAGATTAAATAAGCCACATGTTAGGAAAGACAGGTTAGATAGTGCAGAAAACATTGTCTATGTAGAAGTAAATTTGGAGAAGAGACAAAAATTAAAACAGGAGCCTTTTCCCAATGGCTGTCTTGATCTTACATCATACATCTTAGATCATCCGAGTTCTGTTTTCCTAATGAGATACCTTTCGGGCTACCAAGCTACTTCTGGTTTGCTGATGCTATAAAAATTTAACTGTGCCTACAGAACAACTTCTGAAGATAGACATTTTCTCTTAGAGGATAAGTAGGGACTATATTAAACTGTAACCAGTATTCAAGTCTACCAACTGGCTGGTTGGTAACTAATGCATTGCAATTGTTTTAACTTTATATGATAAAGATGTGTGTTATACAAGTCTCTCTCATAGCCTCCTATAGCAGCAAAAGCTTTTTCCTCTGTTGTGCATATGCCTGAGTTCAGGTTTAAGTCTGTGGATGGATGCATTATAGAATGCTGGAGTGGTTCCTTACATCCTCAGCACACATGGGGCATGCTTTTAGTGTTTATTTTGCTCCACCTGATTCAGGGCAAATTTATTTCCCGTCTCAAGTATAAATGGATTATGTGAATAATAAATGAACAATAACAATGGAATATACCCTAAATTTCATATAAGTAGCAAAAGACTTATAAAAACAGTAAATTCATTCTTTCATCTAAAATAAAAATATTATTTCAGAGTCTAGAGTCTGGAGATTCAGTAGAGATGAGATAAAGTCCTCAAGTTCATAAAGCATGCACTCTAGAACTATCAGATCATATACAAAGCAATCAATACACAAGATACTCACAGACTGTGATGAGTGTCACAAGTAAAAGAGGCAAAGGCGGGGATACGGAGTGGCCAGAGGAGGATATTTTTGCTTGAATGATCAGAGACCTCATCAGTGGCATTTGCACAGCATCCGAGCAAATAATCTTCCAACATTTGTGAGAACAAGCTGGGATTCTGAGCAACCTTCTGTCCCAAAACGACCCTTTCTGTTTTTCAACAGCTCTGTTGCTATGCTGTGCTTAGTCACTCAGTCATGTCTGACTGTTTGTGACCCCATGAACTGTAGCCCGCCAGGCTCCTCTCTCCGTGGAATTATCCAGGAAAGAATACTGGAGTGGGTTGCCATTGCTGCCTCCAGGGGATCTTCCCAACCCAGGGATCGAACCCAAGTCTCCCACATTGCAGGTAGATTCTTTACCATCTGAGCCACCAGGAAAGCCCCAACAGCTTTATTATTTAACTCTAATTTATTTAGCCTTTCATTTAATGTGAATGCATGGTAAGTATCAAAGATAATCTTTTAAATGCTGTTAGCCAGATTTTTCTGTGCCATTTAAAAATAAAGTCTCCCTTTCTCATTGACTTATGATGCTTTCTTCATCATAACATTACACAGTGTAGATTTTTAAGGGGTAATGATATTTAACTCTTCAATTATCTGGAATATACATTGGTATCTAACTATCCCCCTTCTGCTACATACCTCTTGGGTCCTGTCTGTTGATGCCACTTCATCATGATTCAAATACCTTTGAATAATATTCCCATTTCTATTTCAATAATTCTCATTTGTGTGGACTTAACAAATGAAGTTGTCTATTTACTGTTCTGGATCATTCTTCCCCAGTTTTGGTGTCAGGATTCTATCAACTTCATAAAATTAATAAAGCAATTTCTTGTTTTAAATTCATTTTTACTGGAATATAGTTGCTTTTATTGGAGTATGTTGTGTTAGTTTCTACTGTGCATCAAAACAGATCAGCCACACATACACATATATCCTCTCTCTTACGAACTTTCTTCCCATTCAGGTCGTCAGAATGCCTTAAGTAAAGTTCCCTGCGCTATACAGTATGTTTTCATTAGTTATCTATTTTATACATAGTATCAGTAGAGTATGTATGTCAATCCCAATCTCTCAATTCCTCCTCTCTGTTCCTTTCCCCCTTGGTATCCATCCATTTGTTCTCTACCTCTGTGTCTCTATTTCTGCTTTGATTTTGGCTTTGCAAATAGAATCATCTATACCATTTTTCTAGATTCTACATATATGTATTAATATATGATATTTGTTTTTCTCTTTCTGACTTATTTTACTCTTTATTACACTAAATCCATCCACATTTCTACAAATAACCCAATTTCATTCCTTTCTATGGCTGAGTAATATTCCATAGTATATATCTACCACATCTTCTTTATCCATTTCTCTGTTAATAGACATTCAGGTTGCTTCCAGGTCCTGGCTATTGTAAATAGTGATGCCATTCTTCTAAATCTTGGAACAATTTTCATAATAGAGAAATCTTTGTGATTTCAATCTTTTCTTTGTCATTTAATAAATAAGTTGAGAGTAGTCTAATGAGAGACTTCTCTAAATGAAATTATTTTATACGCTTTTTCATTATTTCTTCTGTGATTATCAGTTAATTCAGACCTCTAACTATTCCTGAGTCAGCTTTAATAGTTTATATATTTTTATAAATAAATGTTGCATTTCGTATGGATTTTCAAATACATTACCATAGGATTATATGTACAATAATCACATTTTGTCTCTTTTGTTAATCTCTTTAAAATGTTTCTCAATTTGTATTAAATTTTTGTCCTCTTTAAACACCAGAAGTTTGCCTTATCCTGCTTGTTTTAAAGAAATTAACAGTTTCTGAATATATCTGTAGTAACTTTTGTTGCAGCTCTAACAAATTACCACAAAGTTATGACAACCATTTTACAGGTTTCCTTGGTCTTGTGTTTGGATTTACATTTTACAGTTCTGTCAGGTCAGAAATGACACAAATCTTCCTGGACCAAAATCAAGGTGTTGACAGGACTGCCCTCCTTCCTGAAGGCTCCACGGGTGATTCCATTTCCTTGCCTTTTCTGTCTTCAAGACTTTACCTCCAGTGTTTGTCTTGTGGTTCCATTTGTCCTCCTTCAAAGCCAGAAGCAATGGGTGGAGTTCTCACACCACGTGGCTCTGACCTTCTGTAGTCACATTATCCTCTGATTCTGATTCTGTCTCCTCTTTTGTCTCCCTCTGCCCACTTTAAGGAACCTTGTGATTATACTGGGCCAATCCAGGTTATACCCAATAATGTCTCTATTTTAAAACAAGCTAATTAGCAACTTCAATTCTCTCTGCTACCTTAATTCCCCTTTGCCTTGTAACCTAACAATTCAGTTTCCAAGAAGTAGGCTATGGACATCCAGGAGGGATGGGGAAACACATTATTCTGTCTACCAAAATATCAATTAAAGCTTTGGGTTTTTTCATCATTTTTCTGCTTTTATTTTTATTCTTTTTCCTGGCTTCCTAGATGTAATTTTACTGCCATTTAAAAAGTTTCAGTTGAGGAGTTACTCGGTGCTCCTGAGTATCTCCCATGTATACACATTATTAAACATTGTGTGATTTTCTCCTGTTGACCCATCCTATGTCCGTTTAATTCTTAGACCAACCAGAAGAACATAGAATGGTAAAAGAAAATGTCTTCCTCCTTGACAGTTGGCAACAAGGATGAAATACAACTTTACTGGCTAGACATTCCTGGCTCCAAGGCTGCCGCAGTTAAGAGATCTTGAGACACCTGAGAAAAGCCAGTAGAAGGTAAGAATGCTTACTGTGTCAGCCAGCCTCCTGAGTCTCCGCCTGCAGGGTCTGTTGGAGGCAAGAGCGGTACAAATTTTTCTCTTTTCTAAAATTAGGTGAGCAGTAAAAAGTACTTATAGGGCCAGATCCTTGGACTTGGCAACTCTTACTCTGGGTTTGTTGATCCCTTTAACTCCATAGATGGTTACTTTTTCTTTGTCTGCTGTCATAAGTAGGAAACCATTGGTCTGATTAGGGTTTCCTTTCATTTTGAGAGTTTGGTTTGTTGAACGGTGAGAAAATTCTCTCTGCCATCTGGAAGGCACACAATGGTGGACATGTGGCAGCCAGTGGAACAGACTGGGATTCCAAGCAGTCTGTTTGTCCAGTCATGCCAACTCTCGGGAGAGTTTATCATAAGATGTGTCAGTCCATAAAGGGCTCTGTCATCTCAACCTTTGTCACTTTATTAGTGATGTAACAAAAGGTCTTTGCTTTCTTAGACTATGCTTGAGAGGGGACCATCTGGATCTTGTGAGGTCTGCATCTTTTGCACTCTTGTGGGAATGCCTCTTATCAGTTTGAGTCACTATTAAAATCCTGTTGTGTTAGTCATTCAGTCATGTCCAACTCTTTGAGACTTCATGAACTGTAACCTTCCAGGCTCCTCTGTCCAGGGAATTCTCTAGGCAAGAATACTGGAGTGGGTTGCCATTCCCTTCTCCAGGGGATCTTCCTGACCCAAGGATCGAACCCAGGTCTCCTGCACTGCAGGCAAATTCTTTACTATCTAAGCCACCAGGGAAACTGATAATCATTTGAACCGGAAAAACTTCTAAATTGCTAAACTTTTAGAGTGCTCTTATCTTAAACAATTACATCTGTTTTAATTGGTTTGCAGAATTCTCCCAAAGGCTTCAAAATTCCAAACTAGCTTGATTGAAGGATTTGTTGTAAAAGGTTAATGAAAGGACTTCCTTGGTGGTCCACAGGTTCAATCCCTGATTTGGGAAGATCCTACATGCCACAGAGCAACTAAACCCATGCACCATAACTACTGAGCCCACTCTCTACAGCCGAGGGGCTGCAACTACTGAAGCCCATGTGCTGAGAGCCCATGTTCTGCAATAAGAGAAGACACTGCAATAAGAAGCCTGAGCACCATGACTAGAGAGTAGCCCCCGCTCACCACAACTAGAGAAAGTCCGTGCACAACAATGAAAACACACTGCAGTCAAAAATAAATGAATAAATAAATAAAAAATTTTTTAAATCTAATGATAGATTTAAAATCTAAAGGTTAACTAAAATAAAAGACCAAGACTACCCTCCTTTATTTGAAGACTGATTCTAATACTCCTCTTTAGTGCACAATTTTAGATGCTGGACACGCAGACATGGTCTCATGGAACTTACATTCCAGTGGAGAAAGGTAGACCAATAAATGTGAAAAGCAATGTAAGTTAGTGATAAGAACTATGAAGAAAATAAGATAGGGACATGCCAGTGGCTGGAGAGCCAGGGAAGCTACTGTTGCTGCAATGTTCAGGAAAAGTCTAAGTAAGAACGTGACATGAAAGATGAGAGCAAACCAAAGAGAAGAAAATAACCATACGAAAATCAGGAAAAATACTACCCAGGGAGCAGTAAAAGCAAAAGACTATGTCCTAAGGCACAAACAAGTTTTCCTCCTGAAGACCAGGAAGAACAGGGAAGTTAGTACGTACTTATGAAAAACAAGAGTGGTGACAGATAAAGGGGAAGGGAAGTGTGGGACAAACTGAGAGGTTAGAGTTGACATATAAACACCGCCTAAAGGAAATCAACCCTGAATATTCATCTGAAGGACTGATTTTGAAGCTGAAGCTCCAATACTTTGGCCACCTGATGTAAAGAGCTGACTCATTGGAAAAGACCCTGATGCTAGGAAAGATTTAGGGCAGGAGGAGAAGAGGATGTCAGAGGATGAGATGGTTGAATGGCATCATAAACTCAATGGTCATGAGTTTGAGCAAACTCCAGGATATAGTGAAGGAACAGGGAAGCCTGGCCTGCTGCAGTCCATGGGGTCATAGGGAGTCAGAAACGACTGAGTGGCTAAACAACAACAAATATATACTACCATGTGTAAAATAGGTAGCTAGTGGGAAGCTGCTGTATAGCACAGGGAGCTCAGCTCGGTTCCCTCTGATAATCTGTATGGGTGGGATGTGGGGTGGAGGCTTGAGAGGGAGGGGAAATATGTACACATATAGCTGGTTCACATTGTTTTACAGCAGAAACACAACACTGTACAGTAATTATACTCCAATTTTTTTAAAAGAAGAAAATATAGGTGTAGAACTAAAAAAAAAAAAAAAAAGATAAAAAGACTGGTAAGAAATAAAACTATCAGAGTGGGAAATGAGAATGAGTCTGAAAAGCCCAAGGAGAGACAGAAATAGAACTTGACTGGAGCCTGATGATAAAGAGAGAGGTTTATAGAGGACCAGAGTCTCTTCCATGTATTGAATATTCTACTAATTCTTACTAGATATTCTACTAAGTTTTTACCTGCACTATCTCATTTAATTCTCACCCATTCAGATAATCATCCAACCTGATGGCTAAGGAATGGGAAACTCCAAGAGTTTAACAATTTGCCAAAGAATCAAAAAATCATATGCAGCAAAGTTTATGTCTGACCCAACTGCCCAACCAGGAAGTCTGTGCCCTTAACCACTGTCCCATATAAAGCAAGACTCAAACAGACTTGTTCACAGTAACTGGAGTAAAAATACATATGAGAAGTACTGTAAGATTTGAATTTTCCTTTGCCTCCTTAGAAAAATATCTTCTTCCTGACTTCACACATTAATTCTTCATTCTCTCTAATGGCATTTTGGACCTTTCACCCTCCATTCAAGCAAGACCACTTAGCTGGTGAGTGAATGCCTCCAGCAGGAAGCTGAATATGAAACAACTCCGTCAGCCTAAGTCCAAGCTCTAGTGACCCCCTCTATGGCTACCATATTAAACCAGTGTTTGCTCTCTCTGTTCATAACATCTCTTCCAAACATGCCTTACATAGTGGGAATGTTACCTGATAACCTGCTTACCTTTTGAGGGTTTAGCAAGAAGTATTAATTTGTTCACAGGTGTTAGCAAAATCGTCCCAACCAATCAACATATCCAACCAAAAACCAGGAAAAGAGAAAGACCAACGAGCCAACTTTCCCTTTACTCCTTTCCAATTCTTGTATCTGTACGTGTTTGTCACCACAATGGCTCCTATTCTTCAGCTTACATACTATTTCCTTTGGGACTGGTTTGCCTTGTGGTAACTAAGTGAGGTTGGTGATTGTATTGAGGAGTGGTGAGAGAGAATGAATCCACTCCCATAGGCTTCCGTTGTGTAGTATTGTTACTTGTTCATGAAAAATATTCTGAGTAAATAAAGTTAATTGCTTCTTATTTAAGTGAAAATAACCTTAAGTGTCAGTGTAATTTTTATTTTGTCCTCATCACTATCTTTACTGTCCATTGGGACATTATATATTGGACTATTGTTATTTGAAAGGAAAGGCTTATTAGCTTAAGGCTCATCATTTGAATGAAACAGATTAGTCATTTTGTTGTAGTATATACGAAAAAAAAAAATCAGTGAATGGATCATGAAAAACCCCATCTCCAAAGCAATGACCTATCAGTCCAGTTTGTGCATACAAACTAGTTTTGGCTTTAATAGAGCCCCATGGATCAACCCATAAGTTTCACTTGGGAAATGTCAATATCAGTGACTTTTTACTAGTGATATTGTTTCTGCTGATCCTCCTGAACCTGGAAGTAGCCCAAGAATGATGGTGCAATGGAAGAGAGTAGACAAGGAGGAAAACAGGTCTCATTAAGTCTCTAAAGACACTCGTCTGTAATGTCATTCATACTCATAATCCCTCGTCTTACTATTTATTTTCCACACCCATATTCCAACAGACCATGTGTTCCCACTTAAAGTGGCATGTTAGCACTTTAGTTTCCAGTTACCTCTTTGCTCTTCATTTTTAATAGCTTATACATTTCACTCAGCATATCATTTTTGGAAGAATTTAAAAGAAACTATAGGCATGCTGTAATTGGTACCATTAGTTTCAGTGGACTGGTTGGGCATGGGGATTCTATGAGTCATATTTTTGATGTGGTTCATGTTTTGATGATATTTGACTGAAAAAAAATCTCTTTTTGGTCATGATGTGAGTATCAAGGGAGACAGAGCTCTGATTCCTTGCAACAGAGTCAGATCAATGATTTTACTGTGATGAAAAATATAAAAGTAGAAATATATATATTAGCTATGAGGAAAATTCTATTTACACATGAAGTCATTCTGCCTTATATGTAATAAACTTAATGAAGAACTTAGTGCCGTGATTTTCTTTCCAATGAAATCACAGAGGTGAGTCCTGTTCAAATCAGGATTTTTATGGTTTGAATGGTTAGTGGGGACTCTGGAATCCAACTTTGTCAGCCTCTCACCACCTCATCTAAACTCTAGAATAGAGTGAACTAGAGACAAACATTAACTTAGCAATATTTCCATGAGTGGGTCCACTTGAGCCCATCAGGTAAAACTAAAAGGTACACATATGTGTTAGTCGCTCAGTCGTGTCTGACTCTTTGCAACCACATGGACTTTAGCCTGCCAGGCTTCTCTGTCTGGGCAACAATACTGGAGCAGGTTGCCATCTCCATCTCCAGGGGATCTTCCCAACCCAGGGATCAAATTCTGGTCTCCTGCAATGCGGGCAGATTCTTTACCATCTGAGCTACCTGGGAAACCCCATATGAAAGGCCCTGAATCACCAAATGCATCACTCTGGCAAGGGACTCAGATGTGTCTCCTCTGCTTCTCTCAAGTATTATCATGAGTCTGGGTGGACAACCTCAACGACTTTCTGGTCAATATCACTCTGTTACGTTCATAGAGATAGCATCAAAATAGGAATTTCCATTTCTTTACCTAGACTGGACTTGCAGTCAGTACCACCTGTGGCTCTGATCTTGGAATGTCAAAGCTGCTTTTTCTCCCTGGGACTCCTCTCTCTAACTCTTCCCCCATTGCTGTCCAAAGGTGCTGCTTCTAAGGGCCAGAAGAATCAAATCAGCTGTGTTAACAAATTGGCGAGTGTTCATTTACAAGTAACGGTATCTTTCTTACATAAATACAGAACTGAAGCGGAAATTTTTGAAAACAGAAGACTGAAGCATTTTAAATTTCAAACTTGTGCTTTTGGGATATACTTGCTAATGGCTCTTCTGAGTCTGCAGTTTGCTTAGGTCTGAGTACACACCCCTGTCCATAGTCTATGAAGAAACCTGAACTTTCTGGTTACCGTATAGATACTACCATGAAGGTGCCTTCTGAAATATTTATTCTCAGCCAACTTTCAATCTAGTCACAAAGGAAAGCTTTATCAACTTTAGATCAGTTGCTTTTCTACTCAGAATTGAAGGGGAAGTGGAAATTCTTGAAGACAGAAGTCTGAAGCATTTTAAGTCTGGGATAACTGTCAGAATCTCTCCTCTGGGATCCCTAGAACCCATCCCATGAATGAGGGTCTATAAAAGTTCTGTGGGTTAAGGAGATGTGGGCTTTGCCTTGGGTTGGTCTTTTGAAATATGCCCAGATAGTAAGTCATCGAGAATGTCCCCCTCAATTAGGAGAGGCAGCAATGCCCATGAAAACAGACACCGACCTAGCCCTCAGGGGATTTTAGACTTCCCTTAGTACATTTATAAGATGGGCTCAATGTAATTTTCCCATAAAATGAATATATGGGAAGTGATTTTTCCAAGAACACCCAGTGAGACAGTAGACAAGGAGTCTAAGAACCAGACCAGATGTCCTGAAACATGAAATCTGTTCTCAACCTTTTCACTAACTCACTGATGTGGCTTAGATTAATTTACTCAATTTCTAAACCCTCTATAAAAGTGATACTTCCTGTTTAATTTTAGAATCATCCACTCAAAGACATTAGCTGTTTTTCTTGTCCATTGTAAGTTATACCACAAGAAAAGTCAGAAGGCTATTTCAGATAATCACGATTTCCATTTAACACAAAGGGAAGAAAAACCATCAAATTGAGGTTACTATTGTACCAGCACAGAGCAAATGCCAGCACAGAGCACTGGCACCAAACACATGCTCTCCTTTCTGATTTCTAGAGGCACAGACTGGGACACAAAGACAGTGTTCTACATCTAAGGTGGTTACAGATAGTAAATATCTACATGAACCAGGGCAAATTTCAGGCTTGAGCTTGTTAGATGTACTTGCAAAAGGCTCTGAGTCCACAGTAGATTAGATGTGGGTGCATACCCCTGAACACAGTCTATGAAGAGACCAGAACTCTCTGGGTACGGTGTAGATAACTATACTGAAGATAGCTTCAGATATGTTTATTATCAGTCGACTTTTAATCTAGTGACAAGGGAAGGCTTTGTCCGTTCTAGAGCAGTTGCTTTTCTAAGAGATGTTGAGCTGGCAAAAGGAAGATCCCTGGGATCCCTTCATCATGATTTTCCTAATTGTTACCCTGAGGTTATGGAGTCTTGTGATACTGTGGATACTTCACCTGCCTGAGCTGTGTCAAGGGTGTGGTGGAGCTTGGACACCCCAGAGTGAACTCATTAGAGCTGTCCTGGGGACAGAGGAATGCCCGAAGATTAAAGGGCAAGTATACTGTAGTGGATTGCCATTTCCTCCTCCAGAGGATCTTCCTGACCCAGGGATCAAACCCACATCTCCTGCATTGCAGGCAGATTCTTTACCACTGAGCCACCCGGGGAGCCCATAAATATAAAAGCAGTGAGCTTTAACACATGGTATTAATAGCAAGGAAGACTGGAAGGCTGGAAACATAGGACACCTAATTTTGAGGTCAAAACCATGTGTCTGTTAAGGTATAGATAAAGACAGAGAAAGGCAGGTCTGACACCCAATCACAAAATCCTTTTCCTGTGACAATTTGCAGCCTCAACCAAGACGTAGGGAATGACCCACAGCAGGGTCATAAAAGATCAGTCGTTTTGATTATACATCTGTATTTTTGCCAACACTAGCAAGTACACTATTTATCATAATATTCTTCATCTTTCACATGACCAATATATTAACAAATGCAAACAACACCATCAAAATTATTACCTTCACATGTTTTTAATGCTCACTTATCAGAGTGAGATTCAAAGATGCATTAGGGTATATTGGAGTCTTTTTTGGGAATTCTCGTTTGAGGAGAGAAAATTTAAGATCTAAAATGAAAAAGCTGAAAATTGCAATGACTGGAAGCAATATTCAAAAGTTTCTCATAAAGAACAAAACAAGCATACATGGGTATAAGAAGGCAAAGGATTTGTATCACAGGTCATTAAAATAAGAAAGGCATGTTTATGATGAAACCAACAGCATTCATGCAAAGTCTCTAAATTTTAGTCAGAACAACGTATGATTTTAAAAATTGAAACATATGAGCATATGTTACCAGACGCCTATATTTTAGAAACCATTTGGATTGGCTTTTCTGCTTTTTTGTGGGGGGGCTGCTCTTCTTTCAAAACAAAAACCCACTAAATTGATTAAAAGAAACTGTCCAGATCTGCTAGTTGGAAATTAAACTCATCAGACAATAGGAATGATTTGTAATGTCCTTTATTTTCACATCATTCTCGGACGGCTAAAATTTAGCATCAATTACTAGCTACTAAATAATCTAGTCACATTTTGTATTCATTATTTGAAATATTTTTCTCACTGAACTGGAACATTTTTGGTAGCTAAATAGAATAAACATGTTTACTAGGTTCAGAGTAAATAATATTGAACATGTGATTAACAGATGAATCATTTTTTTAAGTGCTGGAATATTGATATTTTCTCATGGTAGATCTAGCAAAGATAAAGAAGCAATGTTAGATGTGAATTTCATTTATCATAATAGATATGATACGGATGTTTAATATTGCATAATATAAAATACTATTCAGATTAAAATTGTCTTTTTATATACATTTGAAAATAAAATCATGTAGATTTTGAACATTTTGATCTTGCATATACATATGGTTTTCTACAAAAAACTTCATTGTTTATTCCATTTCCTAAAGATAAAGGAAAGATTTCAGAAGCTACCTGGTTAGCATAATACAATATTCATTCTAATAAGTACATTATGAAATAAAAATCCAAAGACTATGTTTGTCCAACTGATCTTTTTATCCTCCAGTTTTCAATTCTCCATTGTCATTTCAGGATTCAGCAACATTCAGAACATTTTCTGGGGTTTTTTCCCCTGCAAACTTAATGAAACACAGGTACTTGCTCTTTGTTGACTTGGGATGGAATTCTAGCTGAAAGCAAGATTTTATATGTATCTAAAATTTGAAACCAAATTACTGTATCATATTGACATTTTCTCATAGTTCACTCATTATTGATCAAATTCTCATCGTAAAATTTTCTCCATGTCCCATCTCAGTTTGGATTCCTTGAAAACAGTTTTCCATATGTGGATGTGTATTCAGGAGGTTTATTGGGAGAGTGTTCTCAGGAGAACTCAGGAATGTTCTCACTGAGTAAGGTGACAGAACTGGGAAAGGGCAAAGCTGACTCTCAATATGGTTGCGACTGAAGCCTCAGCCATCAATCCCACAGGGAATCCTGGACCAAAGAAGGCTGCAGAGTTTTCCCTTGGCATTGACTGTAGACAGGCCCTGGAGGGATGAGAGCATGAAGCATAAACTTGGGGCAAGACAGTTTCTAGCAGACATGGAGATTCCCGGTGAGGGCAGAGCTGGGAGCCTTTGGCAGCTGGTATTCCTGAGTACTGGAGGACTGTGCGTAGGCCCTGAAAAGGAGGACAGGGCCAGGCACCAGGCATTTTTTTAGTTAAAAATGACTTTGTAGGACTTCCCTGGTGGTCCAGTGGTTATGAATCATCCTGCTAATTCAGGAGACCTGAGCTTGGTCCCTTGTGCCACACTACCAAGCCTGTGCTCTAGAGCCCAGGAATTGCAACTACTGAGCCTATATGCCACAATTACTGAAGCCCACAGACCTTGGAGACTGTGCTGTGCAACAAGAGAAGCCATGACAATCAGAAGCCCACACACTGCACCTAGAGAAAAGCCCATGTAGCAATGAGACCCAGTACAGCCAAAAATAAATAAATAAATGAATGTTTTAAAAAACAGGACTTTGTACAGAAAAGAAAATGGATGTTGTCATGGTTCCATAAAAGGATGACATGAAAATAAATGAAATCTTTGGCAGGAAAAAATAAAAATAAAACTGTTCTGTAGACTGAATCATTCAGGTAGGATGGGGAAATGGGTTAGCACAATAATGTTGTTAGTCACTAAGTTGAGTCCAACTCTTTTGTGATCCCATGGACTACAGCTCACCAGGATCCTCTCTGTCCATGGGATTTCTCAAGCAAGAATACTGGAGTGGGTTGCCATTTCCTCCACCAGGGGATCTTCCCAACCCAGGGATCAGGCCTGTGTCTTCTTCATTGGCAGGCAGGCTCTTTACCACTGAGTCACCAGGGAAGCCCAGCAAAATAATAATATAGCACAATAATAAGAATACTGTACCTTAAAATATAGTAAAAAAAAAATCATTTAAAATCAAGATGATGTCTATATTTGTCCGTCTACTAAATGCTCCCTTTTTGTTTCTTCCTTAGGATGTTCATGCATCATTTATACCTTTCCAGTAAAGGTAGGGCTCACTGGGACCGAGGACCTACTCAAATTACCTGAGAAAACAGGATAACATTATCTTCTCTCTACCCCAAATCTTCTCTTTTCCAAGAAGAAAGACAAAATTTTCCAGTCTCTCTTGTGAATGGGTGTGGTCATCACCATTGGAATGTGAGTAGAATTGATGTGTGTGTTTGTGCTTAGTCGCTCAGGCATGTCCGACACTTTGTGACCCCATGGACTGTAGCACTACAGGCTTCTTTGCCTGTGGGGATTCTCCAGGCAAGAATACTGGAGTGGGCTGCCATTTCCTTCTCCAGGAGATCATCCCATCCCAGGGATCGAACCCAGGTCTCCAGCACTGCAGGCAAATTCTTGACCATCTGAGCCACCAGGAAAGCCCAGAATTGATAGGGGGAACTTCCAAATCTCTAGGGAAAAATGCTTTCCTGGAACTTGTTTTTCCCTTTCCTTTCTCCTGGCTGGAATGGATATTACTAGAACGACTCTGAAAGTCTCAAGTTAAAGTTAGCAAAGATGTTTATACTCTGCAGAGTAAAGACCATCAGTCTGCTATGGCCAGACTGCAACACAGAGAAGTCTATCTCTTGTAAACTATTTTAATTTTTAATCTATTTGTTAGAAGAGTTTAGCTTTTTACCTAATTAGAACAGATTATTTTAAGAAGACATGGAAAATAAATGATATAGGAATATCCATGTTTTATGATAAATCAATAATGGAAAGAAGAATGATAAAGAAGATGTGGTACATATATTCAATAGAATACTACTCAGCCATGAAAAAGAATAAAATTGTGTCATTTACAGAAATGTGGATGGACCTAGACACTGTCATACAAGGTGAAGTAAGTCAGAAAGAGAAAAACAAATATCATATATTAATGCATGTATGTGGAATCTAGAAAAACTATATAGCTGAACTTATTTGCAAAGCAGAAATAGAGACACAGGCATAGAGAACATATGTATGGATACCAAGGTGGGGAGAGATTGGGATTAACATATATATACCACTGTGTATAAAATAACTAATGAGAACCTACTGTATAGCATGGGCTTCCCTTGTGGCTCAGCTGGTAAAGATACACCTGCAATGCAGGAGACCTGGGTTTGATCCCTGGGTTGGGAAGATCCCCTGGATAAGGGAAAGGCTACCCACTCCAGTATTCTGGGTTGGAGAATTCCATGGACTATCTAGTCCATAGGGTTGCAAAGAGTCAGACATGACTGAGCAACTTTCACTTCCACTTCACTTCACTGTATAGCAGAGAGAACTCTATACTCAATGCTCTGTGGTGACCAAAATGGGAAGGAAATCCAAGGAAAAGGACATATATGTATACATATGGCTGGCTCACTTTGCTGTACAGCAGAAACTAACACAACATTGCAAAGCACCTACACTTCAATTAAAAAAATTAAAAACAAAAAAACCCAGAAAGGTTATTCATGAAACCAATAGCTCTAGAAACCAGATTATCTTGTTTCTCCTCAGTATAATGTTTCCAATACCCCTTCCTTTAGTTTTGTGCTTATGATGATCAAAAGAATCTTTGTCTTTTCTGGTACCAACTTCTAAGTCTTATTTCATGTCTTCTGCTTAGGCACACCTCCTATCTTGTGGTTTTGTTAACTGCCTTCTCTTTGTATCCTTTTCAGTTTATCAAACCCCACATAAACTACGGAGTCCATATGAGTCACATTTTTACTTTCCAATTTCTGATTGGTATCCATTGTAATTACTATCCTTCTTGGGCAAAGCACTCATTCCAGAAGACCTTATGGGCTTGGATACACCTACAAGTGGCCCTTGGGGCAAGTACTGTAGGAGATTTTTATCAATTTCTGAGGCACTGCATCCAACTCCCTTCCAATTCATTTAAAACTTCCACCGTGTATGTTTTTAGCAGTAGTTTTACAGAGAGCCAGAAATTCCTTCTCCTTTTCCCTTGGCTTAAAGAATAGACTCATGACTTAGACTCAGAAAACCAGGTTGTTTCCCCCAGGATTCAAATCAGGAAGAAGTAACATAAATTCTCAGGCCAGCTAGAGATTATTTGCAATGGTGGCAGTACAGCCGAAAGTCCGGGAGCCTGAGCAGTGGTATCTTAAGTAAACTCGACATGAGATATCCACAGGCAATGTCCTCTGTAGGCCTTGCACTCCTGTTTTTTAGAAATGATTTTTCAAACTTCCTATAAGTTCTGTGAGATTCCTAATATACATTCCCCTCCCCTAAAATCTTTTCTGACAAAGCAATTTATCTTGGATGATACATGTGTACTCAGTCGCATCCAACTCTCTGAGACCCCATGGATTGTGGCCTGCCAGACTCCTCTGTCCATGGGATTTTCCAGGCAAGAATATTGGAGTGGGCTGCCATTCCCTTCTCCATGAGATCTTCCCAACCCAGGGATCGAACCCAGGTCTCCTGCATTGGCAGGCAGATTCTTTACCTTCCATGCTACCAGGGAAGCCCAAGGAGGATTTTTGTTACTGTTGTTGTTCAGTCACCCAGTTGTGTCCGACTCTTTGTGACACCATGGACTGTAGCACTCCAGGCCTCCCTGTCCTTCACTATCTCTGTGACCCTATCTAACCATCTCATCCTCTGTTGCCCCCTTCTCCCCTGCCTTCAATCTTTTCCAGAATCAAGGTCTTTTCCAGTGAGTTAGCTTTTCATATGAAGTGGCCAAAATATTGAAGATTCAGCTTCAGCATCATTCTTTTCAATGAGGTCTTAGCCTGTTGTTTTTCTTTGCTTTTCTTGCCCATCTCATTGCCACCTCCTTTCCATTCCTATGATGGTGATATCAAGGACAATGGAGTACAGTTTTTCACAGCCATCAGCATTTCCAAATGCAGAGATTGTTTTTGTCTTTTCTCTTTGTCACTGGCCATCTCCTCTGTGAATATTGTGGCATTTTCCCATTACCATTTCTAAAAGTTGTCACTGCTGTACCTTACACTCTATTATTTATTCCTCTTTCTCCTCTCTCCTGACTCTCCTCTTGATTTTATCAGTTTCTTGTAGTAAAGCTTGTGATATATATGTGTGTGTGTACATCTATGTATACACATACAGATACATACATAAACACGTATCCATACACACATATTGCCCATAATCTTTTCTATACAACAAATACAACATGCATCTTTGAATATTATTCCCAGTCTTGTCATCTTCTGCTTTATAATAGCATTTCTGGATAGAGTGACTAGCCTTACAGTCAGAGACATGGGACTGAAGTTTTAGAAATTATTGCCAGTTTTTGAACATTCATGAATATTTAAGAGTGTTAGTGTTCCCAGTGAATTTAAGGCTCTGGCTTCATCTTGAAAGAATTCAGAGATGAAGTGATAGGTGAGAAGTGGATTTCAAGAGAAGCACACTCCACAGACAGAGTGCTCTCTCAGAAGGCGAGGAGCTCCAAAATATGGTGTGGTTAGTTTTTATGGGCTGGGTGATTTCATAGGCTAATGAGTGGGGAGATTATTCTAATTATTTTGGGAGATGGTGGAGATTTCCAGCAATTAGGCCACCGCCCACTTTTTGGACTTTTATGGTTCATTCAGAACTGTCATAGGCGCTAGTGGTTGTGTCATTTGGTCTGCTAATAGATTACAGCGAGCATATAATGAGGCTCAAGGTCTACTCAGAGTCGACTCTTCTCCCATCTTGGACCTAGTTGTTCTAACCAGCTTTTGTCATGTCCCATGGCCATGTCATTCTTTAAAAGGTTGTGCCTTGCCCCATCCCCTCCTGTTTCACTAGGATACTGATTCAAAAAAAATATTAGAGCAGATCCCAGAAGTGAGGCTCACCAATTTTTCTTCCAAAGAAAAAATTGAGTATGCTTACCATGTAATGCACACATTCTTAGGTAATCTACCAATAAAGCCTTTTTGAACTTGTTAATTAAAGATTGTTATTTTTCAACAAAGATAAGAGATATTATAAATATATGAGTATATACTTGAGGAAGATTTGGTTATAAATGTAAGCTGATACATCTGGCAAAGAAAAGCTGTGGATATTGCTATTTCATAAAAGGGAGAAACTTGGCAAAATATTCAAAACGGGCTTTAAAAGTAATCATTTGACAAAATGTGTTGAGTGTCTCTGATATAAGTTTTCAGTGAGGTATGTTGAAAGCAGGATACAGTGGATAGCTCTGGACACCACATTGCAAAATGCTTTTTTGGTAATGTGCAATAGTTGAAAATATACAGTAATATCATAGAGATGAGCTAATGATCATCTGAAAGATTTTGGTGACAGTTTTAAGTTGTACACTCCTGGAAGGCAGAATTTGTTTAACTCACTCTGGGATGCTTAGCATGGTGACATGTGTGGCTTTCGTCTGTTACTGATGCTTTTAAATAAGAATCATATCTAATACTAGAAATGCCACCTTTAAGATGATAACAGGAGGTCCACCAGAATGCTTCTGTGGGTGAAAAATGTCACCTGCCATATCCATAAACAAAGCATTTGCTCTCATTAAGCTAAACCCTGCACCCCCTGCTACATACCCAGAGGAGGTTCAGGTTGAGAAAAGAGGATACTGGCCCTAGATAGTTAAGGTGCACATCAAAGGAATGATTTCAATGAGCCCAGATGCAGGCATCTTCCTGTACACAGAGAAGTGCTAAATACATTAACCTGAGAGGTCTGGTTTCCTTTAATTAGCGGTAATCTTTTGATGTTCCAACTACCTTCCTACTACATGGCTTTTGTTGCAAAACTCCTATATATATCCTGGCTTCTTCCTTACCTCTTTGGATCAGTCCCTCAGAGTGCTCTGAGAAGCTGTCCCCCTGGCTTGAGTCCTCAGAAAGTTTGCCTAATAAAACACAATTCTCAACTTTAAGCTTGTCTTTTTTTTTTTTTTCCAGTCGACACTTCCATAGGAAAGGATAAAGCACAAAAACATTTCTCATTGTGGTTTTAAGGGTCTTCAAAGCCAGACAGTGCTGCTGTAATAAACTGAAGAAAGCTAACAACGACAGGCAAAGAAATAACTGGAAGAAATGTTTTGAGAGAAAAAGAGTAAATATAGCAACTACTTACTTGAAAGCAAATACTGAATGTTTGATCAGTGTAAGAAGTGAACAAAAAAATTTTTTTCCAAACAATTCTGTCTCTTTTTTAGAATCTGAGAACAGAGTCCTTGGTCCATGACAATGGGTAACAGTGGCCAAGGAGTCTTCAAGGGCCCCATGAGGCAAACTTGGCAAATGAGTTTGCAAATGTGTTTGAAGTTTTCTCACTGGCACTTCATTTAAACACAAGGAGACACTTTATCTTCCTCTGCAGGAGTTTTAATTGTTAGTTAATTTCCATAGAATGGCTGTATTCCAGGTCTTTGTCCTCCTCTCCAACCACTCCCGCCATGCCATCCCTTCATTCTTCCTCCTTATACCAATTTCCTACATTCTACAGTTCTTTCAAGCAGTAATTCACCATTTGTGTATCTCCTGAAACCTTTGCTACAAAGCTCCATCACAATATGAGTCATATCACCAAAATATGAGAACATATACCAGGTTAGTACATATTTATTTATGGGCTTTCCAGTTGGTTCAGCGGTAAAGTATCTGCCTGCTAATGCAAGAGACACAGGAGGCTGGTTCGATCCCTGGGTGGGGAAGAGCCCCTGGAGGAGGAAATGGCAACCCATTTCAGTATTCATCCCTGGGAAATCTCATGGACAGAGGAGCCTGGCAAGCTATGGTCCATGGGGTCACAAAGAGTCAGATATGACTGAGCACAACACACAGTACATGTTTGCTTATATGTTGTCTATTACTTTCCAAGTAAGTATATTCTGCTTCTCCAGCTAGACAATAGGGTTCTTGAATGGAAGCACACAACATTTTATTCTTGAGCTACTATGGTTTTTAAAATGCTGGGCATTCTATAGACACTTCTAGAGATGCTCAGTAAATTATTATGACCTCATAGATTAATTTGATCAATTTATATTGTCTGCTATATGTCCTTTAGCATACCCAACACCTAGAACTGGGTCAACACTTAGAACAGTTCCTTGCATGTTATAACTGCTGAATACATATTTGTCAAAAGAAGAAATTATATATATATATACATATATGTATGTATAATCTTGTATAATTCATATTATATAATTTTAAGAAAGATGCATTTTAACATAGAAGTCTCTTTCTTTTGTCTAGTCACCTTATCTTTTCCAGACAGGTTGTAAGGATCTTTCTAAAATGAAATGTAACATAGGAAACAAAATTACGGTTACCAAAGGGGAAAAGAGACAGGGAGGGATAAATTAGGAGATTGGGATTTACATATACACACTGAGTGAGTGAGTGAGGGAATCTCTCAGTGTGTCCAACTCTGCGATCCTGTGGACTATAGGCCACCAGGCTCTACTGTTCATGGAATTCTCCAGGCAAGAATACTGGAGTAGATTGCCATTCCCTTCTTCAGGGGATCTACCCAACCTAGGGATCAAACCTGGGTCTCCTGCATTGCAGGCAAATTTTTTTACCATCTGAGCCACCAGGGAAGCATACACACTACTATATGTAAAATAAACAAGGTTCTACCACATACCACAGGGAACCATACTCAGTACTCTGTAATAACCTATTACAGTTGTAAATCAACTATATTTCAATTACAGTAAAATGTAGTTCATCATACATTTTACCTATTAGAACCAGACTATTTTAAGCTCTCAATTAAAATTTAATTTTTTTGCTGAGATTCTTTGCTAGACATGATTTTTCTGTCATTTGCTCTAAATACTTAAGCACTCTGGACTAAAGCACATGACCATAATAGGTAATGCTTGACTTTATATATTTTTTTTATTTCTATGCCAAAAATATCTAAAACCATTTCTTTGCAGGATGTGGCTCACAAGCCTTTGCAATGAAACACATAGCATTCTATCTTACACATAAAATTTTTCAGGCCCCCTCATGAGTGCTTAGAAGTTGTACAATAGCAAATCAGAATTGACACAACCTTGGGGTTTCCTTTACACTAAATTCTAAAGCTTTAACAAGCTTAAAAAATCTGATTTCTCAAACCTCCTTCTGACCTTGAAGACAGTATTGGTGAGAAAAAAGTGTATTTATACTAAAAAATTAGTGAACTCATTGTCTTTTACCTTTCATTACAACATCTAACTGGCTTGTGTAATTTATAATGTTGTAGTTTGGTAGGGTGACCCCTTTCCATCTTACTGGTAATTAGACTGGGATATCCATTTACCCCTTTGGATCCTAAGTAAATATTTTGGTTGCACACCAGAGACTGTTTACAGTGCATTTAGCCAGGTACCTATTGTGAATATGTATATTTAAACCCACTTTGCAGCAATTATGAAATTTCAGTGATTAATTTCTGCTGTTAGGTTGGAAAGATTTGTTCAAATAAGATGTAAATTGCCCAGAACTAATAGTCCTCAGTCAGATACAGTTTATGTGGCAATCCAATCGTCCAAAGGAGAGAGTGATGAAATAAGTCAGACCCTGCAGTATTCACTAAGCCTTAGATTCACATACCCCACGGATACTGGGAAAATGCATCAGATATTTCAAGGGGATAGAAAATGAGCTAATCCCAGGAGTATTTGAGGTTCACAAAAACAAGTGGTTTGCATACCAAGGTCAGATTGTAGAGAAAGGACAAGCCTGTGAAGACCAAAACTCCGGGTTTCCAGAGCAGTGTTCATTCACCTCCACTCAGTGCTGCCTCCTGCAGAAGGGAAGCAAATGTGCTCATTTCCATGCTACTGACAGTCAAGGGTTCCAAATTAGCCCACATTCCCATGGTCACCTCCACCCTGTCAACAGAATATGACTTGCTCTCCTCCCCAGCTGTATAACCAGACATGCTCTCATGAAAGTCTGCTACACTCTCAGGGCCAGGAGAATTTAGCCAAGCTGTCAGTCACCTAATCCCTGGTGACTGTTAGCAGGAGTCTCACACCAAAGTTTAAGGTTGATTATATTCAGGAAGCCACTGCTAAAACATTCTCAAATGGGATGAAAGAAAACTGGGATAACTTTGACATGGGGATTTGCCTGGTCTTCTTTAGAGAAACAGTGTTACCATCTATAATTTTAATTCAATAAATATCCATTGAATATTTAATCTATGGCAGATCCTGGCCTAGTGAAACCCAATATTCTTGGGCCCTACCAGCCTGTGGCCACACTGAGGATAGGCTTCTGTAGTAGCTCAAACACTGTGCACTGATGGCTTTAGGGTGGCTCCTTGGTTCCTGACTCCCCAGCCTCTTTACACTGTGTGGAAACCTCTGGGTGCCAGGCTGCAGCCTCAGCACCAACCACTCTGCTACTCCCTAGAGTATTGCCATGTCCCTCCTCTATCAACTACATCATGATGTGACCCCATTCAGAGACCCTCCAGTGACACCCCATCATGCTTAGAAGAGGATGCTCATCGCTTTATCCTAGCCTACAAGGCCTCCTGCCCATCTGGCAAGCCCCCTTGCCTGCTCAGCTCCAGCCATGCTGGCCTGCTTGTCTCCACTTACAGCGGGTACATTGATTACTGCCTTTGGCTCCCTGTATTAGTGATGCCTTCTGCCTTGTACATTTTCCCCAGAAATTCCTCTATCAAATAAACTCCTCTAATCTCAGCTCACCATCAAAATCCACATTAGCAGCCTAGTGGTCTAGTGGTGAAGGTTCAGCTCTTACTCAGGCTATGTCTGGGTTCCATTTCTGGTTGTATGCCAATTAACTGGAAGTGGCCATATTCTTTTCCCTCTTAGACCTAGCCTCACCGTACACAGGGCATCATAAGCATTACAAAAGATGTACCGCAAAGGCTTTGCCCTCAGTTAGATGCCAGTTGGTAAGAGGTGACAGACACATGCATAAATTACAGTAAAGCATGAAGGTCCAGGAAGAGAGAGAAACACAGTAGGCAGGCAGTGTGGTTAAACAGGAAGGTCACAGAAATCAGAACTATATAAAACTGGATTCAAACCCTGCCTTCACAGCTGAGTAACTCAGTGTGTGTGCTTATTTGCTCAGTTGTGTCTGACTCTTTGTGACCCCATGGACTGTAGCCCACCAGGGTCCTCTGTCCATGGGGATTCTTGAGGCACGAATACTGAGTAGGTTGCCATGCCCTCCTCCAGGGGGTCTTCCCAACTCAGGGATCGAACCTCAGTCTCCCACTTTGCAGGCAGATTCTTTACCATCTGAGCCACCAGGGAAGCCCAAATAACTCAGCGACCAAGGATAAGTTATTCTCTCAACCTCTCCTCATGGATAAAGATGAAGTCAACTGTTAGAAAAGTTCTCATCTCCCAACTTCCTGGTCATTCTCAGCTCCCCTAGATTAGGAATGTGCAGGCTGGTTCTCAAGAATAAAGCACAGACTACTCTCTCTCTGGGCCCTCAGAAACAGCTTGGAGAAGGATATTTTTACAGGTGTTGCCTTTAAATATCTCCCCATAAAGGAAAGATATTTTGGTGAGGTTTCTATGGGAGTTTCTTTGTTTATAATCTGGAAGAGCTCTGAAAAAGAAACCATCTATCTGGTTTGAAAATGATTTACTCAGCAGCTGATTGAACAGTAGAAAAGGTATATTTGCACTGCACAAGAGAAATGTCATGTTTGTAAGAATATGAAAATGTAATATAAACAGTGCCTTTACATTTTATCTTTTGCACTCCTAGCACATAGCAGTTTCAGTAGAAAGAAGTTTATGCTGGTTGCCTAGCCCATGCTTCCTCTGGGAGGAGTGATAGTTTTGTCCTCTGGCAAGAGAGTGAAGTTATTAGTTTAAAATAAAACTGTGCTCCCAATGTAGGGGGCCCAGGTTCAATCCCTGGTCAACGAACATGTCCCACATGCCACAACTAAGGATCCCAGTGCAGCCAAATGAACAAAATAAAAATATTAAAAAAAACAAACAAACTGAAATGAAAAAAAAAACAACAAAAAAACAATAAAAGAAACACACCTGTGTTTTCAGAGGTGACCTAACTGACAGAGATCTCCTAAACTTTGTAAATACAACCCTTCAGTGTACCATCAGAACTGCAGGAAATCTTACCTCGTGACCCTTCTCAATTCAACCTCCTCTCCAAACTAACTATTTCATATTTCCCTATAATGGATTGTGTCTTCCTAAAAGAAATAAGTTGAAATCCTGGCCCTGATATCTGAAAATGCATCTTGATTCAGAAATAGGGTCATTGTAGATGTAATTAATTAAGATGCTATCATATTGGTGTATGAAAGTGTTAGTTGCTCAGTTGTATCTGACTCTTCATGACTCCGTGGACTGTAGCCCACCAGGCTCCTCTGTCCACGGAATTCTCCAGGCAAGGATACTGGAGTGGGTTGCCATTCCCTTCTCCAGGGGATCTTCCCAACCCAGGGATTGAATCTGAGTCTCCTGCTTTGGAAGCAGATTCTTTACTGTCTGAGCCACCAGGATATTGGTGTATGGTGGGCCCCTAATCCACACAATGTGACTGGTGTCCATATAATAAGAGGAGAGAGGTAACTCAGCAGGGAAAACACCATGTGATTACGGAGGATCCAAGAGAAGAATCTGCCAGCCAAACACTGGCACTTGCTATCTGCCTCTACAGGGCTAAATCAGGAGCCACTGTGACTGGTGACCTTCAACAACCCCTCTAAGGAGTTTGGGGTGGAGGTCAGGAATGAGGCACTCTGTGCTCTGGGAAAAACTGGAAGAACAGGCCTTTAGATAGTTAGATATTTTCAGAAGAAAATTTTATTAGCCCAATTCTTGCATCTCATATCTAGAAAAGCACTAAAATCTTTTTTTCTCTTTCTTTTTTTAATTCATGAAAATATGATAACACATTTACAGGAGACTTGGAAAATATAGAACAAATTTACATATAGTTCCACTATAATTACGATTATTTTTTTAAGTAGATTAAATTTTTAGTTGTAGTTTCAATATGTAACTCTCAAAAGTTAATAGAATGAATATACAGAAAAGTAGAAGGATATGATAGGCCTGAAAGGCACTATAAACCAATTCAACATAATTGAGACTCCTAAAAGTTTCACACAACAGTAGAATATAAATTCTATTCAAGGTCCCATAGACTATAAACTAGAAGACACCAGAACATATCCAGGGACATAAAACAAGAGCACTAAAATCTTTAATAGTGACATCTGCACCTTGTGATAAGCAGCGAGCCTCTGTCAAGATGTGTGCTTGATGATATGTACCCCCCTTCACTAAGGTCACACGTAACACTGAACTTTCCTGCTTACATCTTGGGAGCAGTTTTTCAGAGTCATCTGACATGTTGCCTCCCAGGCTCTAGTCCTAATTTTGCCCCAAACAAAACTTAACTCACAGCTCTCACATTGTACTTTCTTTTTCAGGTGACTATGCCGAGCATTGCCAGCCAACTCCCAGAAACTGGGAAGAGGCAAGGATGGATTCCCCTCCAGATGTCAGAGGGAGTCTGATCCTGCCAACATCTTGATTTCAGACTTCTGGCCTCCAGAATTGTGGGACCATAAATTTCTGTTGTTTTAAGCCACCTAGTTTGTGGTACTTGGTTACAGGAAACAAATACACTTCCCTTCACTCTTCAGACATCCATCATCCTTTCACCACCCATTAAAATCAGCTGATGCACTTCAGTGAGAAAATAAAAGTAATTGTAAAAGTTATCCACATCACCTCTCCTCCCCCAAGTTACATTGGTGCTTTACCTCCTGCTTCAAGAAATGTATTTTCCCTGCTCTAATCTAAGGCTAGCCTCCTCCCACCCACCCTGTGCACTGCATGGCACTCTCTCATCTACTCCAGGACTTTGCTTTCACAATTATATTATATTCATCTGCTCCTACATCATCATTTTTCTCCTGAATGCATAATTCTGTCAGCAAACAGACATGCCTTAAATTACCCAAACATGAAGGAAGAAAGAAAAAAGAGAGAGAGAGAAGAAGGGAAGAAGGAAGGAAGGGAGGAAAGAAAGGAAGGAAGCAGAAAGGATCCTCTTCTTAATCCCACATTTTCTCCCAATAGTCATCCCTACCCTCATGTTTTACTCTCCTCTCTAGAAGGACACCGAGAGTGGTTGTGAATCTTCACTGACTCTACTCCCTCAGCACCCATTATCCACTAAAATAATTCCTTACAGGGGTAGAAAAGATCTCCACTCTGGATCCTCAGACCTCATCCTACTTGATTTCTCAAGTATTTGCCATGACTTACCACTGTTTTTCTTTTTCTTTTTTTTTCAGTCATTCACATCACTTGGCTGCTAAGGACACTACATTCTTTTGGTGTCTCTCCTCTCACACGGGTCCTTTCTTCTCAGTGTTCATCATTAGCTCTCCATTACAGAGCACTCAGGATTCATACATTATATATATTCATATAACATACATATTCATATAATACATATAATATATATTCATATAATATATAAAATATATATTCATATACCTATTATATGAATATAATATACAATGTAATATATAATATTATATAGAATATATTTATATAATATTATATATAATATATATTTATATAATATATTTATAATATATTTTTATATATTATATATTTTATATTTATATTTTATATATATTTATATTTATATATTTTATATATAGATAAATAAATAAATAAAATAAATAAATAAATAAATAAATAATATATAAAAATAAATAAATATATAATAGATAAATAAATATATATATTTATATATATTATATATAATTTATATATTATATATTATATTATATATAATATAATATATATATATTATATATATAATTTATATATTACATATTTATATATTATATTATATATATAAAATAAAATATTATTTTATTTGGATTTAAATAATTATATATATTATAATATATATAATATAATAATATATATTAATAATAAATATATATAATATATATTATAATATATAATATCAATATACAATATATATTATATATAATTTTAAAATTATATGATTATATTATATATATAATATATATTATAAATATTATATATTATATAATATATAATATATATTATATATATAATATATATATAATATAATAATATACATATTATATTATATGTATTATTATATTATATATTATATTATATATATATTATATATATATAACATATATAATGCCCCGCTGGAGGAGGGCATGGCAACCTACTCAGTATATATATTATATATTATATATATAATATTATATATATTAATATATATATTATATATATAATATATATATACTGATATATATAATATATATAATATATATAATTATAATAATTATTATAAAATATATTATATTATATTATTATAATTATAATAATATACAATATATATAATTATAATATTATATATGTAATATATTATAATATATAATATATATTATATATAATATGTAATATATAGATTATATATATTATATAATATATAATGTATAATATAATATATATTTATAATATATTATATATATTATACATATATTATATAATATTATTTATATTATTTATAATAATATATAATATATATATTATATGTATATTATATATAATATATAATATATATAATAAATTATATAATTTATACTATATTTATATTATAATATATTATATATAATATATATTATATATATGATATATATATAATATATATTATATAATGTATTATATAGTATATAATATATATTATATCCAAATATTATTTTATTTTGATTTAAATAATTATAAATATTATAATATATTTATTTATCTATTATATATTTATTATATAAATTATTATTATATATTATTATATATAATAATTAATATTAATATATAATTATTATATTATATATAATGTATAAATATATAATATATAATATATATTGAATATATATTGATATATATTTATATATAATATATAATATATATTTATATAGTATATATAATGTAATATATAATATATATTCATATAATATATAGTATATTATATATTCATATAATATGTATATGAATATATATTCATATATTCATACATATATTTCATCTAATATCACACATTAAATTCCATATTTAGTACTGAATAATAACAGAGTCAGTGAATGTTTTCACTTTTATGAAATACGTAATATCCAGCAATGAAATGATCAGTGGCTTTCCCATCCTTCCTAAAATTTCATTGAAGACAGTGGGATTTTGAAGTCACCATTGTTTTATTAGGCCTATGTAACTGCCTCACTCATTTGGAAGGTATTTATATGAACTGCTTGTTCTCAAGCTCAGTTCACTGTAATTGAATCTGATCCATCTGTTGAAGTTTGGTCCTCAGTGAGGTTTGAAAAACAGATTCATTTAGCAGAAAGTACTGTGACTTTAGAGCTATACTAAAGTCTCTGCTAAGCTAAATATAGCTAAACCTCACTTATTCCATCTAGAAAAGAGACAATAATCTCAACTTAAAGATATATTGAACATATTTCAAAGGCCATTTATAAGCCTCCAGAATGATATGTACTCAGTAAAGGAAAGTTGTTACCTATTTTTTTTTTCATCATTTTCCAACTGCACAAGCAAAGGTAAGTACATTCTTCTCTACCTACAATAGTTCTGAGCTGGTTTCTGAGGCAGTTGGAACAGACAGTGAATTAAGCACTTGAAGCCTGTGGAGGTGGTCACAGCTCCTGAACCATCATTTTTAAAGAATCCATCCCCATTTTAGTCATGACGATGATACAAAATGTATTAGGTTGCCTGGTTAAAGGTCAAACCACTGCATCTGGATATTGTGGCATTTTCTAGACCAGATTTCTCAGTCATAGTTTCCAGAACACAATGAGGAAGAAATATGTCTATTTTGCCCTAATGGACATACTGACAATAGTGCTAAATTCCACAAGGACAATTATGTAACTCCAAATCTTCCTATTCTATCCAAGAGGGCAAATCAAAATGCCATTGAGACAATGGGTGATAAAATAAGGAGAGTGTTCAATTTTTTTTAAAAAAAATACACCATCTGCAAACTTTACTATCACATTATTCATGAAAAAAAATCACCTTTATCTATCACTTGCGGTCATGACACATTAGATTGTGGCCACATATCCACAGAGAACTGCTGCTACAGATCACCAGAGAACCTAGTAGCAGAAGAACTGGAACTCTGGATAAGCAATAATGTATGAAATAAAAGATAAAAGAGACAGACTAAGAATATTTCAGCACCAATGATCTGATTTGAGGGCTTTGTGAAGATGTCCTTCATAGTGCAAATTAATGGCTTCATGAACTGGCATCCAAAGACTACTGATGAGAATAACTTATGCCCAGAGAAAAAAATAACCATTTACTCATAAATTCATCATAACTCTCATCCTGATGAACAGCCATAACCATCACAAATCACACACTCACACACATAGAGTTTCGAAGCTGCAGAACCCAGGTAACTGGATTCGGAGGTTTTCCCTATTTCCTTCAGATACAGTTCAATGAATGACTTTGGCAGCACAAGAAATGATTAGAACCCTGATTATACAACCTTCATATTGGTTGGGAAAAGAAAAAAAAAATAGTCATAGTATTTATGTTATTGCCAAAGATGTATGCTTCATTGTTAGAGAAAGAAAATAATTCAAAACAATTTTATATGTCTCTATGCTTATTTTCTACATGAAATTATCATGTAAAACTGAAAATTAGGGATGTAAATACATAGAAAATCCTTGCCCTAAACCATCTGTTTGTTGACTTATCTTTGCTTGCTTCCAATTTTAAGCAAATCTAAACCCTAAGGGATCAGTTCTTATCTCATAAGGATGACTAGCATGTTATTTATCACCACCTTCTGCACATATTGGGCTTAGTCAATTGTGCTTAGTCACTCAGTGATGTCCAATTCTTTGAGACTCCATGGACTGTAGCCCACCATCTCCTCTGTCCATGGGAATTCTCCAGGCAAGAATACTAGCGAGTGTTGCCATGCCCTCCTCTAGTGGATCTTCCCAACCCAAGGATAGAACTCAAGTCTCCCTCATTGCAGCTGGATTCTTTACCGTCTGAGCTACCAGGGAATCCCTACACCAGGGAGTTCTGTACACGTAAACTCCCTATTCTATTTGAAGATACAAGGTATATTATTACTGTGGATCCAAATTGGACATCAGACTCCCAAACGGGATATATTTTCTTTAATGCTGGTGCAAGATTCCCATTACGCTAATGGTAGCTAGGGTGTACTTTAGGAAAGAATATAGTCTTAACTGTTCATTTGTGAAAGCTTTCCTTTCTGAAAAGGAGAGGTTATTTTAATGGCATGAATTTTTTGTACATAGGAAGCATTAAACATCATCATCATCAGTAACTGTTCCATTATTTTCACAAACTAGTTAAATCACATTTGCTTCTGGAAGTCTGGATTAAATAAAACTGTCAGTATTGCCATGATACTGCCCTATTGGCTGCACAGTGTTTGTATGCTCATTCCTCAGGGATTTGTAAAGAATTTCTGATGTATTTGAATATTCAAAACATTTGGGATGCATAGTACTTTTTAAAAAATTTGTTTCAGCTTTATGTCTTTCCCTTTTCTTGTCTCAACTCGTCTTTTCTAAAATCAGAAATGTATTTATTTGATGAATTGAGCCCTAAGCATGTTTTAATAATTTTCGATAACTCCATAAGGGTAACATCTGGCTATTTACATCAAAAGGCAAAGTCTGGTATTCATAAGAGTTTATAAATAATATATATTTTAGATCAGATGAATGCTCTGTCTGTAAAGTTTTCACTTCTGCCACCTACGGTGAATATATAAATGTGAAAAGTTAATTAACATTTTCTAACCATGAGTAAGTAAATTCTTATTATTTAATACCATAATATAAGTTTCCAAATTAATTTCCACTTTGCATTGCAATTCTGTGGCATTCCATCTCTGTTATACTAATGAATATGGTTTTGATTTAGTCACTAAGTTGTGTCTGACACCCAGGGATCAAACCTGGGTCTCTGAATAAATCCTGGGTCTCCTGAATTGCAGGCAGATTCCTTACCGACTAAGCCACCACGGAGGCCCACTAATGAGTATATTTTTTGTACTAAATAAGGCCCCTTCATAACCAAAATTACTTCCAGGGGTTAAGTACTAGTGTAACACAAAAACACTAAAGCATTGGTTAGTGATCCAAAGCAATTACTTCATTTTCTAAACATTACTATTTTGGGAAGTGTTTTACCCCTCTTGGAGAAGCTCAACAAGTTTTGATCAAAGCCATTTAGATCAATGTTTTTTCATCCTTTTCTTTCCTATTCTACTTGTGTTGAACATCTTTAATGGACATGCCACTGTGCAGGTGAGCTTCCCTGGTGACTCAGCTGGTAAAGAATCCACCCACAACGTGAGAGACCTGAGTTTGATCCCTCGGTTGGGAAGGTTCCCTGGAGAAGGAAACAGCTACCCACTCCAGTATTCTGGCCTGGAGAATTCCATGGACTGTATAGTCCATGGGGTTGCAAAAAGTAGGACACAACTGAGTGACTTTCCTTTTCACTTTCACTTTTCATTGTGCAGGTGTATTAAAGCCAGGTGGTAAGTGGGCATATATTTATATCTTTTCAGTAATTGCAAGAGTGAACAATCTGACTCAAACATTTCTAACTGAAACTACTGAAGGCTTCCTACAATGAATGATTAATTCCAAGTGAGTTACATGAAACTCCCATCCAACACTCTGCCCAGCCAGTTCCACATCATCTTTCTCTTTCCTCTCATTCTTAGAACTCATTTCCCTTCCATTTGGCTGTTCTCACTCAGGCAGAGGGAAGAAAATCTATTAATAAACCAATATCTATAATATGAGCCCTGGGTATCCCTCCCTTCCCAGGTGGTGCTAGTGGTAAAGAGCTCGCCTGCCAAAGCAGGAGATGCAAGACATCTGGGTTTGATCCCTAGGTTGGGAAGATCTCCTGGAGGAGGGCATGGCAATCCACACTAGTATTCTTTCCGGGAGAATCCCATGGATAGAGGAGCCTGGTGGTCTACAGTCCATAAGGTCTCAAAGAGTTAACTGGAGGCGACTGAAGTGACTTAGCATGCATGTGTATATATACAGAAATTTTATTTGGATTTAAAATATAGCTGAGGGAAGAATACCTTTATATTTATTTCATCCTAAATTTTTTTTCTTTTTGAAATTAATACTAGTAACTTTAGAGCAATTCTGTCCAATAGAACTTTCTGCCATGGTAGGAACATCTGTGTCTGTGCTGCTCATCACACTAGTCAGTAGTCACATGTGCCTATACAGCACTTGAAATGAGGAAACAAATTTTTAATTGTGAACTTGAACTCTTTTAATTCAATGAATTTTCATCCACTCAGTGAATATTTGTTGAGTACCTACTACATACAAAGCTGTATGCTAGGTGGCAAAGAGAAATGGGATTTGTTAACAAGAGCTTAATGATTTGATCACAGACTAACTTTGCCATCAAAGGCATAGTCAAAGCTATGGTTTTTCCAGTAGTCATGTATGGATGGGAGAGTTGAACCCTAAAGAAGGCTGAGCACTGAAGAATTGATGCTCTCAAACTGTGGTGCTGAAGAAGACTCTTGAGTGTCCTTTGGACTGCAAGGAGATCAAACCAGTCCATCCTAAAGGAAATCTGTCCTAAATATTCATTGGAAGGACTGATGCTGAAGCTGAAGCTCCAATACTTTGGCCACCTGACACAAAGAACTGACTCATTGGAAAAGACCCTGATGCTGGGAAAGACTGAAGGCAGGAGGAGAAGGGGATGACAGAGGTTGATATGGTTGGATGGCATCACCAACTGGATGGACATGAGTTTGAGCAAGCTCTGTGTAGTCTGTGGTGGACAGGGAAGCCTGGTGTGCTGCAGTCCATGGGGTTGCAAAGAGTCGAACACAACTGAGTGACTGAACTGAATGAACTGATTAAGACATATCTAAATCACCATGTGTATGGCTAGCCCAATGGGCTTCCCTGGTGGCTCAGTGGTAAGGAATCTGCCTGCCATTGCAGGAGATATGGATTCGATCCCTGGCTTGGGAAGATTCCCTGGAGAAGGAAATGGCAACCAACTCCGGTATCTTGCCTGGAAATCCCAAGAACAGAGGAGCCTGATGGGCTACAGTCCATGGGGTCATAAAAGAGTCAGACATAACTGAGCCACTAAACAGCAATAGCAAATGGTTAGCCCATGTAGCACTAACTGAGAGAAAAGAGCACACAGCTCTCCCCTGGATGATACACTAAGTTTGCATGGAGGAGGTGGCATCATATCTGGGCCTAGAAAGAGAAGGAGGAGGAGTTCAGCCATGATTATACTCAGATCTGTGAGCATTACTAGGCCAAAAGTTGGCTTGTTCAGAGACCACATGTGTCATGGATCAGTAGTGGGAAATAAACACTAGCAGAAGTTGGGGACAGACTAGAGGCTGTGGAATGGCAATTCAGCATTAGATTCTCATTTTGGTAGAAAATGAGGAAATCTGATAGCATTTGATCAGAGTGATGACATGACCAAATTTGATCTTTGGAGAGATTCCTGTTGGCAGTGTTATGAGGTTAGACTTGGCAGGTGAGGGAGGAAAGGAGCAGAACTGAAATGGCCAGCTTAAAAAAATGTACACAGCAATCAAGGCATACAATAATGGGGCTAAAGATGTAACAAAGGGATTGAAAAATAATTCATTAATTTAAATTAATTTTTAAGTAACTTTAATTAGTGTTAAAAACACTTCTAATAAAATCATTAAGGAACATTTACTATATTACTTGTAAATGACTATTATGATTGTTCTTTCCTCTCAGTTTTTCTTCCCTCAATTCTCTAATCATGTGATCATACACTCTTAGATTATCCCAGAAACATTCAACTAAAGCCAGAAAATGACCCATTTCTCATTAGAATCCTGAGAGAAGAACTATGAGGCCATTCTCTTTCTTCCAAAGTTGTCCCAAGATACCAGTTAAAAAGTAGTCACAGAAAAAATAGAACATCAAAACACAGTCGGTTATTTTATTATATTTGAAAGCCACTGCATTTTAAAAGTGTAGGTTAGATTACATTAAGAAAACTTCTGCGTCTGCAAAAAAAAATAATAATTTTAGCTTACATCAATTCACTGCCTGATGAGAACAGATTTTTCCAGAAGCTTGTGCTTACATCTGGAGCCCTTTGAATGAACTTCAGTCAAACCATTTTTTCCCTAGTTTATCCCCCAAAGTATACAACAGAGGATTTTTTGAAACTGAATATAGACACATAAAAGTATGTATCATAACCATACAGCTGGCTAAAGTTTTCTACACTGAACACACCTGCATCACAGCACCCGGTCAAGAAACAGAGGTTGACCATATGGACAAGCTCTCTTCCCGCTTTCACACAGCCCTCACCTCCCCCTCCAAGGAAAACTACCATCTTGAATTCCAGCACCATGTTAGTTTTAGCCATCTCTGCATGATTGATGGAATCAAACAGTATGTATATTTAAATAAGACTTCTTTCACTCTATAGTTTGTGAAGTTCACCCATTTTGCTATCTAGAGTTGTAGGTCACTTATTCTCATTGTTGTCTAGTATCTCATTGTGCAAATATGTCATAATTTTATTAATTCATTAATATATAAGGAGGGTTAGCAAACAATGGCCCATTGGCCAGCTGCCTATTTTTGTTGTTGTTCAGTTGCTAAGTTGTGTCTAACTCTTTGTGATTCCCATGGACTGCAGCACACCAGGCTCCCCTGTGCTTCACTGTCTCCCAGAGTTTGCTCAAATTCATGTGCATTGAGTCAGTGATGAAGATTTATTAGATCACAGCCTTGTCCCTTTATGTATATATTGTCTGTGGCTGCTTTCATGCTGTTATGACAAGAATTCAAGGTGTTGCAACAGAAGCCGTATGGCCCATAAACCTTAAATATTTACCATCCAGCTCTTTACAGAATAGGTCTACCAGCCCCTACTTATTCCTGACCTTGAACTATTACAAATATTGGATCTATGAATATTCCAGCTCATGGTTTTTAGTGGGCACGTGTAGAGTGGCCTTACTGTGTCACAAGGTATGCATGGATTTGGCTCTAGCAAACACTGCCAAACAGCTTTCCAAAATGGTTTTACCAATTTACTCAATCACTAGTAATACAAAAGTTCTGGTTCTCCAGTTCTAGTTCCACCCACCGGCAACATAATTTCCAGTACTTTTGCCTGTACTTGATATCTTCCATCTTTTTAAGTGTATCCATCCTGGTGGGTACGCAGTGATATCTCATTGTAGGTTTAATTTGAATTTCACTGAATACTAATGAAGTTTAACTTCTTTTCAAGTGTTTATTGGCCATTTGGATATCCTCTTTGGTGAAATTTCGACTCAAACTGTGACCATTTTTTTTAAATGCCTTTTTTTCTCACTTATTTTGGAGGTATCCTTTTTACATCCTAGATATGAGGCCTTTGTTGGACAAATGTATCGTGAAGACCTCTCCTACTCTACGGTTTGCATCTCACTCTCTTAATGGTATATCAATGTTTTCATGTTTAAGAAATATTTTCCTATTCCAGAGAGAAGAAATTGCTTTCTTCTGAAAAGCCTGATTGTTTACTTGCCACATTTATACTTTTAATCCCTTCTGGAACTGATTTTGTGTGTGTGTGACATGAGGTAGAGGTCCAGGTACATTTTTTCCATTTTTTCCAGTTATCTCAGAAAAATAAAATCTACTTGTCAATTTGCATGTGCATACACACACATCTACCAACATTTCAATTAGGAATGCATTGAATTTATAGATAAGTTTGGGGAGGGCAGGTATCCTCATAATTATACAGAGCATGTTAGGCTACTTTGACTAAAACCAGTGAAACCTGTATCTACTCATTTTTTATTCATTCATTTAATCAAAAGATATTTATGGAGGATCTATTAAGTGGAGAAGAGAAAAGTGTGAAGGTGTGAGGGATTGTGTTCACCATGGGAAAAATGTTCCAGGGAACACAGTAGAAAGATTGAAGGAGACAATTTGTGTAGAAGAGATGGTAGTGGATAATCAGAACCACTCATGACTGTGAACAAAAAAGTCTCTGCTCATCAGTTTGCCTACAATACAAAGTTCCAGTTAGAATTGATTCTGAAGCTGCTCTGCTGCCATTCACACTGGCTTCACAGTCTGCAATGGGAACCAATTTACTTTATTTTATTTGAACCTAGAAATAAGCATAAACCCAGGTAGTTCTATTTCATAGCATTACCATAAATTTCACTTTTCAATATTAAGACCTTGTGAAAAAGAACCAGTTTACATATGATGTTTATGATACCACAGAAACAAAGTCATTATTAGTTTCAGAAACTCTCAGTTCACATGCACCTGTTCTATTCTGCTATAGATAAGCCACTTGTTTTTCCACAACTACACTTCAAAGGAAATCCATAAGTTGGTGTGTCTACTTAAAAGCAGTTTTTCCAGTAATAATCCTAATTGTTAGGTTTCATTTGATGTCCTTAAGGAGTGCCAAGTGTCTGAGAGATCATTCAGAGACCCGTTGTTACCTTGAACTACACATTTAAAACATCTGAAGAAGTAGGAGTGAGGACTTTTCAGAGTGCTTTATTTTAGGGGTCCCAAACCCCTGGGACATGGACTTGTACTGGCCTGTTAGGAAATGGGTTGCACGGCAGGAGGTGAGTGACAGATGAGCAAGCAAAGCTTCATCTGTATTTACATCCTCTCCGCATCACTCACATTACTGCCTGAGGTCTGCCTCCTGTTGGATTCTGCATTAAGGAGGGCTATATAATTATTTCATTATATATCACAATGTAATAATTATAGAAATTAAATGCACAATAAATCTAACACATTTGAATCATCTCGAGACCATTCCCCTTAGCCCTCCAGTCCATGGAAAAATTGTCTTCCACAAAACTGGTCCCTGTTGCCAGAAAGGTTGGGGACTGCTGCTTTATATATTAAGGATTAGATTTTCCCTGAGAAAATTCAAAGAAACTAAAATGATCTTGCATAGAAGAATGTGTTTGATGGTGACTCAGAAAGTAAGTGGAGTTAAACAAGTCAAATTTCATCAACCATGAGAAAAATAGGTAACAAACTCATGTGTATCTTTATGCTTGCTTTTTCTTGTTATAGGGCCAGCTCTTCTCCTAATAAACCATAAGAACAATAATAGTGTTTAGAAAGCTTTCTTTCTTCTTAAAAATGGAGAGAGAAAACTCAGAATTCACAATGAGAGAATTTCAGGCTTGTCACTATTATCTTCATTAAAAAAATCAATCAATCAATATGTTTGTAACATGCATTTTATGGTATGGTCCCAGGCTTTTTGTTTTATGAAACGGAAGAAGTACAGAAAGTTTTATTATCTTTTGGCTTTCAACATTGGTTATAAAGTCAGGAAAAGCAATATAAGCATCTATTCTGTGAAGCACAATTTTCTTTGCCACATATTAGCTTTGTGTTGGTTTTTTTTTCCCTTCACTGAAAAAAATAACAAACTCTGCACACTGGTGGGCGTGCCCGCCAAGCTGGAGTGGGGGCAGGGGCCATGGAGGAGAGAATGAGCTTTTGTTAGCTACCCTGTTTTTTGTTTTCTTACAGGCTGGTCTTGACTATTACTTCCTTCTTTGTGCCTTATCTGTGGGCGAAATAATCCTCTGGAAAAACGACGGGTAGCTTGACCTCTCATTTGTCTCTGTCCAAAGTCCACTGTCACTAGGCTGATGAAAAGTACAGAGGAGGGTCCATCAGCAGAGCCCGTTAATTCTCAGTTCACTGTCTGACTCATTTTGTTTGGGGAGTATAGACTTTCTTTCTGCTAAGTGAACAAACTATTTTCTTTCTGTCCAGCTCAGGCTGCAGAGTGATTAGGGTCCCTGAAGAGTAAATTAAACTCTGATGACTGTGGTAACACAGAAGTCTGAAAGTCAACAGAGTTGTTAAAGTAAGACTTTCTTTCAAAATGGCATTTTGCATGCCAGAGCCAACTGCTCGTGACAGCACTGAGAAACAGAACTGGATTGATAAATCTCCAGTTAGATTTATCCAGATTGAGCGGAAAAGCTAGCTGTGACATGGGCAAACCAGACAGCTAGGTCCATGGAGACAATCAAAACTGGTCTTTGATTGGAATGCATGAAGTGTACATTGCCAGCAATTTGAATTTCTTTCTGAAGTCCGCTTTGCTTTTCTCCAAAGGCATTTTGTATGTTGATAATCTACATCATTTCCCAATATTTTTCTTCCCCTTAGACTGCAAACCATGAACAGCTGTGAGCTCACACAGACAATAGCAGAAATAAAACATGCAAAAGTATATATCTTAGAAAATGTTCATCGGAACTTTCTTTTTGAGGCCACATTTGATAACAGTGGCAACTGTGCTGAAATGGTTGAGTGAGGAATCTAGTGGTTGATGTTGATCTCACCTTACTAGCTTGTGGAGATAGGAGCTGAGAAAAAAAATATGAGCACCATCCAAGATGACATGGGTAAGCTCTAATAATTGAAGTGAGAAAAACAGGAATAATTTGAAATGAGAAAAAAATACACACAATAAGTTATTCTTTGCAGAGGGTAAAGAGTCCCCCAAAAAGATATAATCCCAGTTTGGGCTATACGTACATATTTCTGTTAGGGAACCACTGACAAAAACCACCCACCCCAGTCAGACATGATAATGATGGATTGCATGAGTTATCTCACAACAGGAGATCCTGATAAGGAACATGAAACTAACCAGCTAGAATATGGGAGGGGCCAGCTCATAACACGTCCTGCCAATCTCTCAGAAACCTTTACACTGGAATTGATCCTGGCTGAGAGATGCGAGCACCAGCAGGAAGGACCCTGAGTCAGACCAAATATGGGTACAGATGATTGACCAGAGACAACCTAGAAAGTAACCCCGTTACTATAAACTCTGAGACTGTGAGCCACGATGGGGTGGAGCAGTTCTTCTGGATTATTTTACCCTACTGCTCTCTGCCCAGGTGGTGGTGATGTTGTTCAGTTGCTAAGTCAGGTCCAACTCTTTGCAACCTCATGGACTGCAGCACGCCAAGCCTCCCTGTCCCGCACTATCTCCCAGAGCTTGCCCAAGTTCATGTCCATTGAGTCAGTGATGCCATCCATCTCGTCCTCTGCCAGGTGCTCCTTTCCAATAAAGTCTTTTGTTTCATCAGCACATGTGTCTCCTCCTACAGTTCATTTTTGAGCATTGAACAAGAACCCGCTCTCTGACCCTGGAAGGGATCCCCCTTCCTGCAACATTGCCACAGCAGATAACAACAGTGGCTATGTCCAAGTAGCAGGATTGAGGTAGATTTTTCAGCTCAGAGGGTAAAGCGTCTGCCTACAATGCGGGAGACCCAGGTTTGATCCCTGTGTCGGGAAGATCCTCTGGAGAAGGAAATGGCAACCCACTGCAGTACTCTTGTCTGGAAAATCCCATGGACGGAGAAGCCTGGTATGCTACTGTCCATGGGGTCGCAAAGAGTCGGACACAACTGAGCGACTTCACTTTCACTTTTTCATGTTTACAACACAGTTAACAACATAACCAGTGCCAATTACCTTGTAGATTATGATTGAGGAGGGACCAATCACCACATACTGAAACTGAGCAGGACCCTGTGGTGCTCCAGGCTGCAAATCATTTACAAGACCCTGTTTCTTGTTTGTAGGAAATAGACTTCAATCAGCCTCCTAAACCTTCCTGAATACCAAGAGCAGATTCAAAGGTGCTAATCAGGGAAGTACAACAATGCAGAAACAAAGGAGAAGCAGTCAAGGAACAATAGTGCAGCGATTAAAGAAGGATCTCAGTTCCTCCGCAAGGGATATTGGTAACTTCAGGCTGAGCAAAAGATTCCTGGAGCACCACCCTGCTACCTTGCTGTTGTTGTTCAGTCACCAAGTCATGTTCGACTCTTTGCGACCCCATGGACAGTGGCGCCCAGGTTTCCCTGCCTCTCACCATCTCCTGGAGTTTTCTGAAGTTCATGTCCATTGTCCCTGCTACCTTACCACCAGTCATTCAGAAGTCACATGTACTGTGCCTATAAAGACTTTCCCCTGAAAACCATTGGGAAATGCTAGGTTTTTGAGCAGCAGTCACCTGTTCTCCTTGCTTGGCTCTGCAATAAACCTGTCCTTACTCCAAACTCCAATGCTTTGCTTTTCTGGCCTCATTGTTGTGTTTGGCAAAAAATATTTTTTCATCAGGGCTTCTCTGGTGGCTCATCAGTAAAAGAATCCTCCTGCAACGCAGGAGATTTGGATTTGCTCCCTGGGTGAGGAAGATGCCCTGGAGAAGGAAACGGCAACCCACTCCAGTATTCTTGCCTGGGAAATCCCCATGGACAGAGGAGCCTGGTGTGCTACAGTCCATGAGGTTGTGAAAGAGTCAGAAACAACTTAGTGACTAAACAACAACAACTTTTCATCTGCAAAGTACGGAAAAAAATGTTTCATTAAATTGTAAAGACTGAAGTTAACTGTTTTAATAAGATAAATAATGATTCACCAGTATCTAGGTAGTCTGGGGGAAGCAAATGGAAGTGGAAAATGGTCAAGCTGAGAGAGAAGGATAAAGTGCCAGAGAAGAGAAGGTTATAGCTTGAAATCTGATCATAGTGTGTGCCGTGTGGGGAAGTTAGACAGGAGAAGAACCAGAGAGTTTCCTCCAGGTAATGTAGTATCTCCTGGTGCCACATTCCCTGAGGACCACAGAACTTGTCTAATTTCTTGTTACAGGGGCCAGTGAATTCAGTGATTGCTCACAGTCACATCTTTCAGCACCTCCTCTGGTCACTGAACTCCACCCATCCTTACCCATCCAATGACAAGCTCATGAAAGTCAAAGAGCACCCCAGCCCTTGCCTGGCCCCTCTCCTGCATCCCTTGTTCTTTAATCATCTGTAGATTTCTATATTTGTGCCTTCAACCTCAGTATGCATGTCCGTGGACTTAGATGCCTCCCCTCACCTGTCTTCTTGAGTAAGGATGCTCCATATCCTCAGTATGACATGTTACCCTGGGCAGAGTCATCACTCATATCCCCTCTGCCAACCCAGAGTGCCACCTAGGCATCACTTAATTAAACAACACTAGCACTTTAAACAGATTACAATGCCCATCCGTCTGTTACTTTAAAATATGAAGGTTTTTCTCTGCATTGCATCTCCTTGTTGTGACACAGTATAACTACTGACAGAGTTGTTATTAAAAGTCTTACAGAAGCAGTTTGATAATTACTATTTTGGTAGCATGTGAAAGAAGAAGAAAATGAGACATGAAAGATAAAAGCCATACAAATACGTTTGCTCTATAATTTACTTTCCCTGAATTATTAATAGCTACAATGTCTCTTACCTAAGTTCTTTCACAAGCACATTTATAAATAATAAGAACAGATAATTTTATTAAAATATTCTGAATACATGTTTGTTCATGCCGTTGTCTTCTTGAAGACACTTTTTTTTCACTTTGGTTTATGACGGTATATATGACAGTGACTTGATTGCCAAGTACAAGATTTACAATAACTCTAAATTTTAAAACATCTTAAATATATATTGATGGGTTTCAAATGTGGAATGACATTTGTACATTTACTTAAGGAAAGTAAATTTAGTTTATTTAAAACTTTAAAATGAGAATAAAAATAAAAATCAGTAGCAGTTTATGGCTTTTAAACACAGCTCTATGAGTCTATGTTTCCAGGAAACAATTTTCTCTTCGGTGACCACTGTGAAAGAATAAAAAATTCTGTCATAAAAATATTGTACTTTGTGTGTCCCTTGGGCAATTAGTTGAGTCATTGCCTAAAAAAAGAGAAGACCAGAATTCTCTTAAAAGTCCAGGGTTGGCTCACTAAATGTTTATGGCTGGGCCATTCTCCTGTGTACTTTTCTTAAGAAAAAGAGAAAGTTTTATTCCCATCTCATTCATTTCTGCTTGATAGAAGCTGGATAATTACAATATTTTCAACACTGATTAAAAAAATGCCTCTCTAAAACCATGGTAATATAATATCCATTTTGAAACATAAAGTTTTATTATAACTCTTTGACTTTGTCTATGTTTTCCAAGTCTTAGTTCTAGATATTTTATCCAGTCTTCACAACCAAAACAATCGATAAGGTCATTTTCCACCAAGGCATTTGTAAGAATCACTGAATGAATTTGTCTTTTTTTTTTTTTTTTCATTTAATGTACATTTATCTTCTCACTGTTAAAGTTAAACTTCACAGAGAGGATATCTTTAGTTAAATTAGATAGAAGACAGCACATATTTGGTTACAAACAAAGGTAAATACTTCCTTTCTGAAATTTCTTACTGATGGTAACTCAGTATTGATTTTCTTTTTAAAGTTCCATACTTATTCATACCAGGCTTCTCTGGTAACTCGGGTGGTAAAGAATTTTCTGGCGATGCAGCAGCCCCAGGTTCTATCCCTGGGTGAGGAAGATCCCCTGGAGAAGGAAAGGGCAATCCACTTCAGTATTCTTGCCTGGAAAATCTCATGGAGAGAGGAGCCTGGCAGGCTACAGTCCATGAGTCACAAAGAGTTGGACATGACTTGGTGACTAAACCACCATACTTATTTATAATAAGAGGATATATTTTGCATTCTCTGATCAACTCTGGATTTATTCCACTTGAGAAAAATCTACCCTTCAGAAGTCACCTGAGTGCCTGCTGTAGATCTTGCTCTGTGTGTGTGTGTGTGTGTGTGTGTGTGTGTGTGTGTGTGTAAGCACTTGAGTGATGTCATCCAATGCACGATATGGTCTCTGAACCCAAGAAAACTCAAAGTTAATTGGAGGAGGGCGTAGTAATAAACATTAATTTAATTAAAGAAAATTACAGTATACTACATGTAACCTCAGGAGAACAAACAGTCCATGTAGCTTGGAGCTCTACTTCTCAAAGCATGTTCTAGTGTAGTCAAGAAAGTTCAGAAAATGTCTTTACTTTGATTGTTTGATATTCTAATATGCCTATGAATCTAAGAAAATGGAACATGGTTTCAATCCATCTATTCAAAAAATGTTTTTTAGGCACCAAATTTGTATTAGGCACTGGGAATTCAGCAATTAAGAGAAAGAAAACTGTATTCTTTTGTTTTCTTTTTTTTTATAATTAAACTTATCTATTTTTAATTGAAGGATAATTGCTTTACAATATTGTGTTGATTTCTGCCAAACATCATGATGATTTTTTAAATTTTAATTTATTAATGTATTTATTTGGCTGTGTCTGGTCTTAGTTGTAGAACTCAAGATCTTTAGTTGCATCATGTGGGATCTAGTTCTCCAACCAAGAATTGAACTTGGGTCCTCTGCATTGGGAGCATGGCGTCTTAGCCATCGGACCACCACAGAAGTCCCAAAACTGTCTTTCATATGGAGCTTTTATGTGGGGTCAGCAGGTAAGTTTTTACTAGTAACATGAGGCCAGAGGCCTGAGCAAAGTCAGAGAGAAAGCCAGGCAGTTACGTGGAGGAAGGACTTTGGGGCCAGAAGAAACAGCAAGAGGCCAAGGCAGGCGCACAAGTGGCAGGTTTTAGGGATGGCAAGGAGGTCTTGGGACTGGAACAAAGGTCAGGAAAGGCACCATGAACCTACGAAAAGGGTGTCTATAGTCCATGGGTCCTGGACCACTGCACCTCACCTCTTTTCTTGACTCTTATGGGGCTAAGGCAGAGCAGAACAATATGTCTGCTATGGGCAAGAAAAATTAAGAGAGCAGAGACTAGAGGTACTCTAGGCACTGGGATGTAGGTTGGCATTTGTGGCTGACCGTGTTGAGAAAGGACATTCCAGGAAGTGGGGATGGTAGAAACAGAGGCCATTAGAAAAGAGGCAAAGAAGAATAGGAAATGGGTCAAGAAGGTGAGCCTGAGACCTGAGGCCAGGTAGTTATTGGGTCTAGTTTATTTATTCAGACTAAATGTCAGGAGCATGGAGGGAAATACTTGTATATTTCAAGCTGAAAATACATTCTGCCAAATTTAATATGTGACTTGAATTGGCCAGCAACTTTTTTCATTTCTCCTTTGGACTTTGAAGGAATAAGTGTCATTTTCATTGAATAGGACAATTTTGAGTCATAATATCTGTGTCTTGGTAAAGGCATGCCAAGCATTGTTCCCAATGATTTACAGGAAATTTATTTAACTCATTCCACAAGTCGCTATTTATTCACTTCATCATTTAGTCAGTGAGTCAGTCAGTGAAGATTTATTAAACACCTACTGTTGAGAAAACACTTTGTCAAGGGCTGCATGGGTTACAAAACAGTTGGAGATCCAGCCACTGCCTTCCAAGAGCATAGGATTTTCCACAAGGTATAATAAGACTGACATTTGCTTTTCGGGAAAAATCAATGTATCACTCCGGAAGTTAATACCAGGCTGGCTATCATTCTAGAATTCTCAAGGAAACCTGTCCAAATGAAAAGCCCAGATTGTCAAGCAACTCATAACACATATTAAATGACTGCCCTTGGATGAATGTTAAGGTGAACTTGAATAAACTGAAGACTTGATGGTGAGCTGGGGTTTGTCTACTAAGGTCCTGTCATAACATCTGACTAGATGAAAAGAAAAAAGGGGGGAAATTAGGAGCATTTGATGTTGACAAAAGTTAGAAAATAAACTTCTTGGTGTGCTTGGCAACACATACTCTGCAATTCTACTGTCAGGTCTTGCTTGTTCAGGAAGGCTCATTTTTAGAAATATAAATTGCTAAAATCAAAGCCACTGATGAGGCAGCTTCAATTCATCCCCTCCACATTTTCCATGATTAAAAACACAGAAACACACAGAACCCATTCATTTCACTGTTGGTGTATGCTGTTCCTCTTTCCTTTTGCTCCATTTCCAGACAATACTTTTCACTTGTATTGTACTTTCAGAACATTGTCTCTGTTGTGAATAGTCTCCTTCAGTTTCTCTGACCATAATATTCTCCTAAAAAAAAAAAAGATGGAAAGGGGTATATAGATCTTGCCCAAAGGAGTCTGCAAGCATCTTCTCATTACCACCATAATCTTTCACATTAAGTACACCAAGGAGGACCTGATGGTAACAAACTGAGTCAATATTTTCTCTGCTCTCTGGATGGACCAGAGTTCTAAATTCTTCCAGAGCTGATACATGTAACCACAGGGTTAATATTTTACAAAAGGAGTTTAGTAATATAATCATTTCTATATAAACAACATCCTTCTACAGTTATTATCAATATTGCTCATTTAGGGACTCCCTTGGTTGTCCAGTGGTTAAGACTCAGTGTTCCCAATGTAGAGGGCATAGGTTCAGTCCCTGGGCAGGGAACTAAGATCATACATGCTTCATGGCACAGCCAACAAATATATATATTTATTTTATATACATATATATATATGTATACTTAACTTGGACTATTTACTGCTAACAATTTTAAGAATTAAATTAGCATTTCATATGTTTCCTCAATTATCCTATGATCATTTTGAGGGGCTATAGCTACAAACCCACTCCATTATTCTTGCCTGGAGAATCCCATGGATATAGGAGCCTGGTGGGCTATGGTCCATAGGGTCGCAAAGAGTCAGACACAACTGAAGCAACTTAGCACACATAATTACAAACATATATGTAGGCATGGAGAGAGAGATCTGTCCAGAGTCTAGCTCAGGGCTTTGAACACATTAGATGCTTGTTTCCTCTCCAAGGATTGGTTGCTAATTACAGAGAAGCAACATGCTACTTGGGATGTGCCTATGATATTGGCCAAAAGGGCACAGAACTAAAGCTCTTTCTCCAGCTCTGTATTTAATTAAATGTCAGCTCTTGGGGAAGTGACTTCATAGCTCTTGCCTTGGTTTCACAGCTCATTTATGAAATAGAGAAAAAAAAAAAGACTAAATTGACATGAACATCTCTTCCATAATAGTTGAAATTCCATAATTTCATAATAACTATAATTCCACAATTGTTCAAAATAAGAACCATTAGCACATTGATTTGGCTTTCCACTGGCAAAGAGAGTGCTTAGCACAGCGACTACTTTTTCTATTTAACTAATTCGGTCTTTTCTGAAATAATTTTAGGCTTACAATAAAGTTAGAAAGATAATACAGGAAGCTCCCTATACCCCTCACTCAGCTTCCCCTGTTGTTAACACCATGCATGATCACAGTAGAATTATCAAACTCAAGAAACTGACGTTGGTACAAAAACTACTAATTTAACTAGAGAATTATTCAGCTTTCACCAGTTTTTCCACTACTGTCCTTTTTCTGTTCCAAGATCCAATCTAGGATATCACATTACCTTTGGTTATCATTTTCCCTTGGTTCTCTCTCTAATTAGGACTCTTTCTATCTGCAGAGGAGACAAAGGGTCAGTCTTGAATCTCATCCCTCTTTTTCAATATTTCAGAAGGTGAACCTGAATTTGCAAAGCAGAATTTCTCATTTTTTTCTTCTCTCTTTAAAATCATCCCCACCTAGGAAACCATCCATGTGGTAACTGAAGCCGAGAACTGGTTTGTGTATTCTGAACCAGTGCCAAGAAAGACTTTTAGCAGGCTTAGTAAGTGGAATGACTGAAGTAGGTTCTGGGAAAGCAGTTCTTATCTGCAGGAAACATGGATCTAAGACACGATAGGCTTTTCATTCTTCCATCATCGGTAGAAATGAGTTAAGATCTTTAGCTCATTACCCAAAATAGACTCATTTCACAGTGGATTTTTTCACCTTAAACTTTAGCAGGATTATCATTTCAGAAATTGATGTGCCTAAAAGTTAGGTCTGGAGTACGGTGTTGGTGGGAATACAAGTTGGTGCAGCCATTTGGAGTTTCCTCAAGAAACTAAAAAACAGAATTACTGTACAATCCAGCAATTCTATCCCTGGGCATATATCTAGGCAAAACTATAATTCAAAAAAGATCCATGCACCCCTATGTTCATCGCAGCACCATTCACAACAGCCAAGACATAGAAACAGCCTAAAAGTCCATCAGCAGATGAGCAGATAAAGAAGATGAGGTATATATATACAATGGAATACTACTCAACCATAAAAGAGAACAGAATAATGCCAATTGCAGCAACACAGTTGTAACTAGAGGTTGTCATATTAAGTGAAGTAAGTCAGAAAGAGAGAGACAAATGCCATATGATATCACTTAAGTCTGGAATCTAAAATATGACACAAATGAACCTATCTACGAAACAGAAACAAACTCAGAGACATAAAGAACAGACTGTGGTTGCCAATGGGGAAGGAGATGGGGAAAGGAGGGAGTGGGAATTTGGGGCTGGTAGATGCAAACTACCACATATAGAATGAATAAACAAGGTCCTACTGTATAGCACAGGGAACTATGTTCAATATCATGTGACAAACTGGAATGGAAAAGAATATATATGTTTATAACTGAGTCACTTTGCTCTACAGCAGAAATTAACACAACATTGTAAATCAACTATATTTCAATTAAAAAATAAGTTTAAAAAGAAAGTTAGGTCAGGGGACACATACTGGTACACCAGCAAGTGTTGTCAGACTGCACACCTGAAGCTTCATGGTTGGCTCCTATTCTAATAATTGGCCATGCCAAGGCCAAGAGTAATTGTGAAGCACACCTCTGCTCTCCTGTGTACCGGGTATTCCTGGCTATCTGCTGAGCAGATGTCTCAAGTGATGCAGCCTGGATAGTAATTGGGAACTGCTGAAAGCCTCGTCCTTTGGGGGAAATCTTGGAAGACATGTCTTTCCCTTCTACTGTTTAAGCATTGCAACTTGTCAAATTATACATGGCAGATGGATTAGTTTGTCCTTTTAGTGGCAGGAAAAGCTGTTTTTCTACCCTGGCAAAGGCATCAAGATATGACTCTACTTCTCCTCAGCTATATTTGGGAAAAATACTTTTTTTTTTGGTCTGTTTTAATAAGTGACTATAAAAACTTTTTATTATATTATGCCATAATTAAATAACTGACTTTCATTAATATATTGTTCTAGAAATGCGATCGGCAGCCTATAATTACATGTAAGACTTGGCTCGTATTAGCTCAACTGTGTTGCCTTTACAGTGTGTAGGAAAATTACAAGATACATAAAATGTGCGCTGTGAGTCATCTTGGCATTATTGGGAAAATGTTCTATTTATTTAAGAGCAAGAAGCAAATATAGCTTTTTCCCCCGGTTGGAACCATTAGAGAAATTCAATGCCTATTCTTTTGGTTTCCCATGGCTTATTTTTTCCTAAATTTTTATGCCTTCATGTCTCTTAATTTTTTCCTCTTGCTTTTCATATTTTCTGTATCTTTGTTTTTTTCTACAAATGCCATTGATCTCTTCTCTGGCAGTAAATCTTCAGAGAGTCTTCTGACCTGGCTTCAGTTTTGATAGCTAAATGTTAAAAACTGATTGCCATTAAGCATTGTCATCTGCTGCATGAATAAATGAAAGAGAATACTATCAAACTGAAAAGCACGTTCCCTAACTTTGAATGAAGTACTTCAATCTTCTCATCTCTTTTTTAATTTCTCTATTCTATCCTAGAAAAAAATATTTCCTGGGTGAGAAGGAAAGTCTTCAAAACTCACCTACTTCTCTCTTCCTGCTCCACTGTAATCTCCCACTATCCTTCAGGAGGGCTTCCCAGGTGGCACAGTGGTAAAGAACCTGCCTGTCAATGCAGGAGATGTGAGTTCAATCCCTGGGTCAGGAAGATACCCTGGAGCAGGAAATGGCAACCCACTCCTGTATTCTTGCCTGAGAAATCCCATGGACAGAGTAGCCTGGCAAGGTACATTCCATGGAGTCACAAAAGAGTCCAATCAACTTAGCAACTAAATAACAACAAATCCTTCAGAAATTTCCTATTACAGTTCTGCTGTTTTCCTCCAGTGCAAAATATCCAAACCTAAACTGATTTTTCTCCCTGAAATCTTGATCTATTCGTCTTACTTTCTCTTCATATATGAGTGATATAGTCATAGCCTCAGGTATCCAAGCTCTAAATTTCTGAATAATCCTTTCCTCCCTCGTCATCTTTGTGCCATGGGAAAAAAATACCAAGTCTTGCTAATCTTCCATGGAATTATGGAGTCCATTCCTTCCTTTCCTTCATTTATTGTTGCCAAGTCTGTGCTCATCTCCAGACATCTAGACCCTTGCAACATCTGCTTAACTGTTCTATTTGCTCCTGATCTTCTTTTTATGCCTCATCCCTCCACTTGAACTGTCAAATTCCTGCTTTCCTCTTGCTATTTGCCTGCTCAAAAGCTTTTATTACTCTCCAAACTGTAACCCCATTTTCATTTGTAGACACAGTTGTTACAGAATGCAGAGAATCTCCTGCCAATGAAATAAGAGGCTCATTTCTCTGACCTACACCAATTCCCAGTCTCCGTCTCAAATACAGCCTTGTTACCTGGTTTCCACCACAGCTCAGAGCTTCTACTATGAATACTTATTCACATTCCTGCCTCCAATCCCATCATCCATCAGGTGTTACTGAGATGTAACCTGTTTTCTCTTCAGAGCTCTTTAAACTTGTTGTCCCTCAAATTGAATCAAGATCATTTTTTTTCCCAAAGAACTTAGTACCTTCATGGAAAAATAATTAGTAATAAGATTAGGATTAGGTATAAGAATATCTGGACTTCTCTGGGAGCTCAGGGGTAAAGAATCTGCCTGCAAAGGTACAAGAGAATCCAGTTTGATACCTGGGTCAGGAAGATGCCCTGGAGAAGGGCATGGAAACCCACTCCAGTACTCTTGCTTGGAGAATTCCATGGACAGAGGAGCCTGGTGGGCTATGATCCAGTTCAGTTCAGCTCAGTCACTCAGTCCTGTTCAACTCTTTGCAAGCCCATGGACTGCAGCATGCCAGGCCTCCTTGTTCATCACCAACTCCCAGAGTTTACTCAAACTCATGTCCATTGAGTCAGTGATGCCATCCAACCATCTCATCCTCTGTTGTCCCCTTCTCCTCCCGTCTTCAATCTTTCCCAGCATCCAGGTCTTTTCCAGCATCCAGGTCTTTTCCAGTGAGTCAGTTCTTTGTATCAGGAGACCAAAGCATTGGAGTTTCAGCTTCAGTATCAGTCGTTCCAATGAATATTCAGGACTGATTTCCTTTAGCATGGACTGGTTGGATCTCCTTGTGTCCAAGGGACTCTCAAGAGTCTTCTCCAACACCACAGTTCAAAAGCATCTATTGTTCACCACTCAGCTTTCTTTATAGTCCAACTCTCACATCCATACATGACTACTGGGAAAACCATAGCTTTGACTAGACGGACCTTTGCTGACAAAGTAATGTCTCTGTTTTTTAGTATGCCATCAGGATTGGTCATAACTTTTCTTCCAAGGAGTAAGTGTCTTTTAATTTCATGGCTACAATCACCATCTAGAGTGATTTTGGAGCCCAAAAAAATAAAGTCTGTCACTGTTTCCACGGTTTTCCCTATCTATTTGCCATGAAATGATGGGACCAGATGCCATGATCTTAGTTTTCTGAATGTTGAGCTTTAAGTCAACTTTTTCACTCTCCTCTTTCACTTTCATCAAGAGGCTCTTTAGTTCTTCTTCACTTTCTGCCATAAGGGTGGTGTCATCTGCATACCTGAGGTTACTGATCTTTATCCCAGAAGTCTTGATTCCAGCTTGTGCTTCCTCAAGCCCAGCGTTTCTCATGATGTACTCTGCATAGAAGTTAAAAAAGCAGGGTGACAATATACAGCCTTGACGTACTCCTTTCCCTATTTGGAACCAGCGTATTGTTCCATGTCCAGTTCTAACTGTTGCTTCCTGACCTACATACAGATTTCTCAAGAGGCAGGTCAGGTGGTCTAGTATTCACATCTCTTGAAGAATTTTCCACAGTTTGTTGCTTTCACACAGTCAAAGGCTTTGGCATAGTCAATAAAGCAGAAATAGATGTTCTTCTGGAACTCTCTTGCTTTTTTGATGATCCAACAGATGTTGACAATTTGATCTCTAGCTCCCCTGCCTTTTCTAAATCCAGCTTGAACAACTGGAAGTTCATGGTTCACGTACTGTTGAAGCCTGGCTTGGAGAATTTTGAGCATTACTTTACTAGCATGTGAGATGAGTGCAATTGTGCAGTAGTTTGAGCATTCTTTGACATTGCCTTTCTTTGGGATTGGAATGAAAACTGACCTCTTCCAGTCCTGTGGCCACTGCCGAGTTTTCCAAATTTGCTGACATATTGAGTGCAGCACTTTCACAGTGTCAAATTGCAGGATTTGAAATAGCTCAACTGGAATTCCATCACCTCCACTAGCTTTGCTCACAGTGATGCTTCCTAAGGCCCACTTGACTTCACATTCCAGGATGTCTGGCTCTAGGTGAGTGATCACACCATTGTGATTATCTGGGTCATGAAGATCTTTTTTGTACAGTTCTTCTCTGTATTCTTGCCACCTCTTCTTAATATCTTCTGCTTCTGTTAGGTCCATACCATTTCTGTCCTTTATTGTGCCCATTTTTGCATGAAATATTCCCTTGGTATCTCTAATTTTCTTGAAGTCTCTTGGTATCTCTAGTCTTTCCATGGGATGGCAAAAGAGTCTGCCAACACAACTTAGAGACTAAACAACCACATAAGACTGGTATCCCAGTAGAAAGATCTTGACATTTCCCCTTATATCTCAGTCCCCCAGAAGGCAGACACTGTAGATTTTCCACTGTGGTGTAATACTGATTACGAATGATGAGCCTGTAAGAGCTCCCATATTTGCAAGGGTCATATCTCTGGGAAATTCTAGGTGAGTCATCAGTTTCAATGCTACCACTTTTCTCCTGGCTATTTTGCATTGGAAAGTCACTCTGGGTCATTCACTAACCGTACTCTGACTTCAGATTACTTTTTTAGATCACTCCTACCAATAATCCAAATGTGGTCTCTTAATAACACACTTTCTTTCTAACTCTGCTAACCTCACTTTCCCCATTAGTACAATGTTCACTATCACCTTCACTTCTGCTTCTTGCTAGGAATGCCCTCTTACCTACCTTCTTTCTATCAAGCTTGTCTTTATTCCTGTTTCAAGCCTCAGTTCCTGTCCCAAACTTGTCTGTAGAATCTTCTCATCCAAGCCAACCCATCATGGTCTCCTTGTAAATCCTATCAGCCTCTTCCTCTTATTTTCTGCCTAAGTCACTATACTATGCTATCTATGTGCATCAATAGATCTATCTATTGATATATCTTATTGCCCAAATACGCTCTAAAATCCTAAAGGGTTGATTATCTAAGCCAATGTTTTTCACCTAGAGGTCTTAGTCATAGTCATCTTTGAGGAAGAATGGGATTGAGAAAATCTAGAATTTTGCAGAGTCCAAGAATTCACAAAAATAATGAGTTCCCTAACTAAATAGGGCTTCCCTTGTGGCTCACCTGGTAAAGAATCTGCCTGCAATGCAGGAGATCTGGGAAGATCCCCTGGAGAAGGGAAAGGCTACCGACTCCTTTCTGGCTACCCATTCTGGCCTAGAGAATTCCATGGACTGTATAGTCCATGGGGTTGCAAAGAGTTGGACATGGCTGAGCGACTTTCACTTTCACTTTTAATGACTAAATAAATTGTATATGGCTTCAAAACATGTATATTGATATGTCATGCAATAGTGATGATGTGATTATTATACATATGTGGATAGTATGAGAATCAAAAACAATTTATTGAAACTATTGTTGAGTTTATTCCTGTTGTTAGTAATTTTTAATCAATATATACTAAATCAACATATATATTTATATACATATATATAATATATAAAACTGCCATGAAGGAATCTTGTAACCCTTGTTACATTAAATTATAACTATCATACCTGGAAAAGTTTATCATAGGCAGTCAACCATCTACACATACAGGCCATCATAAAACACTTTCTCTGATCACTTCAACTTTAGCTTAGTTTCTACAATTTGATGTGAAAATCTCTTTTGAAAGCTAAAATGTTTTACCAACTTTGGTGAAATATTCACACAATGTCACTCACTTGATGGATGGGACCAACTCATTGTTGAATAAGTGATCTGCCATTTATTGCTCACAGTAGGAGGCAAACTCCTTAAGAGGTTATAGGTTAAAGAGTGGTTGTGCCTTTGGGGCAAAGATAATGTATTTAATAGCTCCACTTCTGGAGGAACAAGGAAGAAAAGACACCTGAGCCTTCTTCCCTCTACCAGCCTCATTTGGCCATCATCACTTCTCTGAATTTTTCTGAGCTTCTTTGTACTCATTTCTCAGAGAATTGGTGTCTCTAAAAAGCAGAAACTCAGTCGCATTTGCAAAATATACTAGACAATTGAGTATCATTGTCTAACAGTTTATGCGGTTTTCCAAAGACCTATGAATACTCTGTAAGTAGTGTGGTAACACTCTGAAAATTATAGTTAGTTAATAAAGAGTGCTAGTGTTAAAGAACTTGTCTGACAATGCAAGAGACATAAGAGATGTGGGTTCAATCCCTGGGTCAGGAAGATCCCTAGATGAGAAAATGGTAGCACTCCAGTATCTTTGCCTGAAGAATCCCACGGACAGAGGAGTCTGGGGGGCTACAGTACATAAGGTTGCAAAGAGTTGGACACAACTGAAGCAACTTAGCAAGCACACAGGAATCATGTCATAAATGTAAAACAGGAAGATGTCAAGTGTTCAAATTTAGAAATGCTCCTCAATTTATATGTCTGCTAATGAGACCCTTCTTCTGTTCTCCTGCTTGTGTTGAATGACTCATGCTCAACATCAGAGTGCCCATCCAGTTGCCCCAAGAATGATCTTTGCATTGTCATAGAGATATTAACCATTAGAGATCAGTATTTCTCCATTAAGAATTAAAATGTGTTAAGACTATGACTGCATTAACTATCATTGAATTAGCAAAACATTTCCATTGCTGACATCTTAAATAGCTCATTAATTTTATTTTAATTACCCATTGTCCGTAATCTACAACTGCCAGCAACAGAGTTTTCAGTCTCTGATGCTAATTACATATTCTATAATGACTCTAAAAATCACAGTTTGGTGCACTGGGTATAAATTAATCAGTACAACAAGTCAGTGTTATATTGTGCTTAATCGCTCAGTTGTATCTGACTCTGCAACCCCATGGACTGTAGCCCGCCAGACTCCTCTGTCCTTGGAGATTCTCCAGGTAAGAACACTGGAGTGGGTTGTCATGCACTCCTCTAGGGGATCTTCCCAACTCAGAGATTGAACCCAGGTCTCCCACATTGCAGGCAGATTCTTTACCGACTGAGCCACCAGGGAAGCCCAAGAATACTGGAGAGGGTAGCCTATCCCTTCTCCAGGGAATCTTCCCGACCCCAGGAATCAAATCGGGGTCTTCTGCATTGCAGGCAGATTCCTTACAAGCTGAGAAACCAGGGAAGAACAGTGTTACATTGGTTACAATCAATTCACCTTCATGAAGGTGACTATAGTAGCTTCCAACTTACATGCTTATGGTCATTTCTCCAGTGGTTAATAAGGTGGACTCCAGTTAAACTTAGTATTGATTTTTTTTTCTGCTCAATCTTTCATTATGGGAATCCTGAAACTGAAATTTTTTCCATCAGAAACTTTGACTATAGGCATCTCAATACTTTAAAGAAAAAAACTTTTAAAAGAGTAATGCAAGGACATCCCTGGTGGTCCAGTGGTTAAGATTCCATGCTTCTAGTGCAGGAGGGCACGGTTTTGATTTCTGGTCGGAGAACTAAGAGCCCACATGCCGCATGGCAAAAAAAGCAATATATCTCCCTCTTTAGGTAGAATCTCTGATAACCAAAAAATAATTGAAGACTACATTGCCAAATGCTCACAGGGCTAAACCTATCCTGGGTCCCCATGTGAGTGATTTAAGAAAGCCCAGGAAACCTCCTTCTAAAAATATCTATAAAAGTGCTTGTCTGTTCCAATTACCTGGACCTTATTTCTAAGCTGATACATGAGAACTGTCTGACCAAGAATTTCTTGATTTGCTTATTTATATATGACAAGACTTGCAAAAGCAGTAAAATTAAATTACATTTGGAAGAACTTTTAATGAGTCCTTTTTATTGAAAAGGATAAAACCCTCCTAATATTTGGGCCGAGCCAGAAAATGTAGGACATGTGGTTTTTAGATATAATGTTTTCAATTTCTGCATTAGAGTTTGATTTCTCAGAGCTTTGAAGGCATTGAAACTCTTAAGAGGTTCCAATTAAGATGCAAATCTTTCCAGGAGCAGTAATACCTTTAGCATTTGTAAACAAACACCTTAGTGAAAAATAGCCCATAGCAAATGAGAATGGGTGAGAACTTTCCAGAATGTCAGCATGAGGAAGTGTTGGAGCTATTTCACTGATTTTCCTCTTTTTTTCTGAAGCTAAGAAAATGAAGAGAATAAGTCAAAAAGACAAATAAGCACCTAATGGTGCTTTGTAAAACTCACACATATACATATAAATAAACATATGTATACACAGATATACTTTTTCCTAATTGAATAAAAACCTACTGTCTCTCGGGGCTTCCCCAGTGGCTAAGCGGTAAAGAATTGATCTGCAATGCAGGAGATGCAGGAGACACAGGTTCAATCCTTGGGTTGAGAAGGTCTCTTGGAGGAGAGCATGACAACCTACTCCAGTATTCTTGCCTGGAGAATCCCATAGACTTTAGCTCACCATGGCTCATCCCATAGCTCATAGGTCACCATCCCATAGCTCACCATAGCTCACCATAGCTCATCCCATAGCTCACCAGAGAAGTCTGGTGAGCTATAATCCATAGGGTCACAAAAAGCTGTGTAAAGGTGACTGAGCACACACTACTATCTCTCAATGGTTTCTAACCACTCTTCACATTTTTTTCTTGTCTTCTTTTTTTTTTTTGACCATGCCCCGTGGTATGTGGGACCTTAGTTCCCTGACCAGGGATTGAACTCTTCTCCCCTGCACTGGAGCTGTGGAGCCATAAACACTGGACTGCCAGGGAAGTCCCAGTCTTTACACTTCTAGCCTGCCATGACAAATAAAAGACTGCTGTATGGTAACTATTAAAACTATTATCTACCTCAAACATTTTAAGTCCCATCTTCTAATGGCATGGTTCTAGTGCTGAAAATGTTCATACTGAATCAGTAAATATTGTGACCTATGAAACAGTAAAAGAAAAATTCTTAACAATCAGAGCACAAGAATTCAATGAAGAGAATGCAACTGATAAAATGCAAGTTGCTGACTTATCAGAAAATGAACTGAAAATATTATATATAAAAAGAAAGGTACTCACTATGTTTGGGACATGAAAATTTCCTTTTCTACTTTTCAGAAATATATGCTTTCTGTTTTCTCCTTTGATCGAGAATTCTAAAGGCTAGAAGCATATTCCAATATTGATAGTTTCTTTTCTCAAATTTTGTTCTGCTTCCTATAAAGCACTAACGTCTGAGGTTCTATATTTCTTAATTTCCAGTAATCTATCATTTTGGTTATGATGGGACTTCCCTGGTGGCTCAGCTGATAAAGAATCCACCTGAAATGTAGGAGACCTGGGTTTGAACCCTGGGCTGGGAAGAGCCCCTAGAGTAAAGGAATGGTTACCCACTCCAGTATTCTGGCTTGGAGAATTCCACGGACTGTATTGTCCATCGTGTCGCAAAGAGTCGGACACGACTGAGAATTGTGTAATGCACCGTTCTCTGGGAAAATATTTCATAGTTTGTAGGGCCCTAGTTTGAAAAGGCAACATAGAGTTTAAACCAAAACCCATCATCAGAACTTCTTCAAGTACAGTCCTTTATCTTGTGAGATGAGTCACTATGACACCTCCCGGACTGAGCCATTTTCCCAGTATTCTGAACATGATAAATACTGGAGTCTGGCTGAAACAGAAGTCCTTTGCTTCCTAAGGGAAACTCACATGCACTCTGGTTCCCCCTTTGAATTGTTAAGAATCTTTACTTTCTCAAGTTTTAAAAATTTGTTTTTCCTTTTCTTGTTGTTGTAGTTGTTTTGTTTTCCCCACCGAGTTTCCTGTGTTAGTACATCTACCATTGATTCATCTTGTAATGAACCTTATATGGATGCAGATTTAATTATCAGTGAAGCAGAACTTTAAGGTTTTGGGGGGGATCAAGTTTCCATCTAAATGTCTATACTTTTTTTTTTTCAGTCAGTCAGTCAATCAGTCAGTTCAGTCGTTCAGTCGTGTCTGACTCTTTGTGACTCCATGGACTGCAGCATGCCAGGCTTCCCTGTCCATCACCAATTCCCAGAGCTTGTTCAAACTCATGTCCATTGAGTCGGTGATGCCATCACTTTTTTTTTCTTTTTCGGTGCTAGCAAAAATTATGCTCATGAATTCTTGAGTGAATACCTAATTATAAGTCTGTTTATTATGAGTGAGTGAGTGAAGTCGCTCAGTCGTGTCCGACTCTTTGCGACCCCATGGATTGTAGCCTACCAGGCTCCTCCGTCCATGGGATTCTCCAGGCAAGAATACTGGAGTGGGTTGCCATTTCCTTCTCCAGGGGATCTTCCCGACCCAGGGATCGAACCCGGGTCTCCGGCATTGGAGGCAGACGCTTTAACCTCTGAGCCACCAGGGAAGTTATTCATCTATAAATGATGTTAGACTTATTTTGATTATTCAGTGACTGGACAATTGTTTGCTGGAAGCAAGAAATTTAGGAAGGAAAAATAGGTCTCAGATAGCTTACTCTGGAGCTATCCCATAGTTTTCTCATGGAGTAAACTGATCTTATTAAATGTCCAAAAGCTATGGGGGAGACAATTGCATCTTCAGTCTACCTTTTCCAACAGCCCAAAAGAAAGCAGGCAGTTAAATAGACATACTTCAGACTTCCTTAGTGGTCCAGTGATAAAGAATCCACTTGCCAATGCAGGGAACACAGGTTTGATTCCTGGTCTGGAAAGATCCCACATGCTGCAAACCAACTAAATCCATACACCACAACTACTAAGCCTGTGCTCTAGAGCCTGAGAGCCACAACTTCTGAAGCCCGAGCACCTAGAGATTTTCCTGCAAAACAAGAGAAGCCATTACAATGAGAAGTCCGTGTACTGCAACTCGAGAGTAACCCCTGCTCACTGCAACTAGAGAGAAAGCCCACATGCAACAATGAAGATCTAGTGCAGCCAAAATAAATAAATAATATTTTTTTAAAGAATAGACGTGCTCAATAATCAGGGCTTGCTGAGAAATTGCTAGCAGATTTGGAGGTCTTGCTTTCTGACACCAAATCTTTTCATAGAGGACTCTTGAGAGTTCCCTGGATAGCAAGGAGATCCAACAAGTCTATCCTAAAGGAGATCAGTCCTGAATATTCATTGGAAGGACTGATGTTGAAGGTGAAACTCCAATACTTTGGCCACCTGATGCGAAGAGCTGACTCATTGGAAAAGACCCTGATGCTGGGAAAGATGGAAGGCAGGAGGAGAAGGGGATGACAGAGGATGAGATGGTTGGATGGCATTACCAACTCAATGGACATAAGCTTGAGTAAACTCCGGGAGCTGGTGATGGACAGGGAGGCCTGGCGTGCTGCAGTCCATGGGGTTGCAAAGAGTCAGACATAACTGAGCGCCTGAACTGAACTGAACTGACACCAAATCTACACCATCATTATTCAACCACCCATCTTTGGTTCTCTTCCTCTCCTTCCACCTTAGCAAATTAGAACAAACAGGATAAGTAGGTGATACTTGTTAGACACTGGAGCTATTTAAATATACACACATCAGTCATTCAACCTTGGCTCATAACCTTTGCCTGGATTGTACCTGGTAAAACATAATGACATACACCAGACATCCTGTTTTCCTCTTGCTCTGTACCCGCCCCCTGAATAACATACCATGCCAACTAGATAAGATGATGCTTTTTTTTTCAGTTTTAACATTCTTTTTACCGAGGTATAGTTGATACACAAGGTTGTGTTAATGTTTGCTGTATAGCTAAGTGATTCAGTTATACATATACATACATTTTTTAAAATATTCTTTTCCATTATGGTTTATCTTAGGATATTGAATATAGTTTTCTGCTTTACATTAGGACTTTGTTGTATATCCACTCCCTATATAAAAGCTTACAATTGCTAATCCTAAGCTCCCAATCCATCCCTCCTCTAACCCTCTCTCTCTTGGAATCCATTAGGTGGTGCTTTGATACTCAGCCAGTGAAAGTGCTTTTTGCCTTAAGACACTGGTCTGAAAATATTTTATGACTGTTAGGAAGATATTTATACCTGATAAAATTCATTTTTTTTCAGCTTGTCCAGATATGATCTTGTGATGAAGGCCATTTATACAAGCAAGTAAATTAATTCCAGAATCCCGATAAAATGTGTCTCCATTATTATAATTTCCCTATGCTAACTTTACCCTGGCATCGTCTTGAATTTAGTAGTTTCACTTTGATTTCTTCATAGAACATTGTGATAAACAATGCAAACTGCAAATGCAAATGTAATTAATTTTAAGAAAAGGAATAATGCTTGCATTTCCTTATCCTGCAAAGTGATCCTCAAGAATCTGATGTTCCATAGATAGAGAAAAAAAGCTTCATAGTACTTTTTCCAATCTGTGAAGTATTTATTGGGCTTCCCAGGTGGTGCTAGTGGTAAAGAACCCGCACGCCAATGCAGGAGACTTCAGAGACGAGGGTTTGATCCCTGGGTCAGGAAGATCCCCTGGAGGAGGGCGTGGCAACCCACTCCAGAATACTTGCCTGGAGAATCCCATGGACAGAGGAGCCTGGCAGGCTATAGTCCATAGTGTCGCACAGAGTCTTAGTACAGCAGAGCAAGCATTAATTATTAATTCCAAACATCCGAAGCCCAATACTAAATTTACTTAGATAGACTTAGTTTGATATATTTTGCAACACATACAATTTTATTACTTCCTAGCTTCACATATGGAAATATTAACTCCTGCTCTGCTCTGTAGTCTTGGATTAGAATTAGACACTTCGTTCTCCTAAATTTTTCCACTAAAGAAGTAAGTTTTTAGATTGGTTATAAACTGTTGGTATGTTAGGAGGACTCTCAAGCAGAGTGACGATTTGGTCAGAGTGCTGTTGCTGAGCTGATGAATGGAAAGTGCTTGTTCACCACCTGTTGGAAAATGTTAGTGTTCATGTTCAATCATGTGCTTAATTTAGTGTGTAATTGGAAATGTAGCACTCTAAAGGCAGGCAAATCTGTTTGAAGATTTAGCTGTTTATATTGAGCGTATTGATTACACTGAAATAGAGAAAAACAAAAAGCGATCAGGAGAACAGAGACTACTTTCAAAGTAACTGCTCAACAGGACACACTGGTTACTTAGAAAGATAAAAGCACTGTGTTGTCTGAGTTAAGTGTGAAATACTTCAAGGCTGCCATATTATCACCATCACAAATTGTCAACAGATGTTGCTTCTCTTCAACTCAAATGAGCACTGGTTTTTACCACCATTTAAGAAAAATATATGTATACCAGTGGCTTTTAAAGTCCTTGTGTCTCTTTTTTGCCCCATGCTAACATTAAAATATTCCTTCTGGGTTTATTTATAAACATAGTTTGAAGTGCTATGATTTACAACAGGCACATTGCAACCTTCTCAGTGTTCTTAAATTTTCCACTGAATCCAGACATTCAACAGGAGGGTCCTAAGAGCTTTTCTTAGTGAGATTTTTAGTTAGTGCAGTCCGTTTGTTCAGCATCACCACGGAAAGCATTAGGGACCCCTCTTGCATCTGCTTGAAGAGTTTTGTCCACATCAAAGAGAGAGTGAAGCTTCAAGTTAAGTCACATTTAAGGTCCTAAAATGTAGCCAGTCCAGCTCAAACACAAGCTTCCTTGATGGCTCAGCAGTAAAGAATCCGCCTGCCAAGGCAGGAGTTGCCAGTTTGATCCCTGGGTCGAGACGATCACCTGGAGAAGGCAATGGCACCCCACTCCAGTACTCTTGCCTGGAAAATCCCAGGGACGGAGGAGCCTGGTAGGCTGCAGTCTATGGGGTCGAGAAGAGTCGGACATGACTGAGCGACTTCACTTTCACTTTTCACTTTCATGTATTGGAGAAGGAAATGGCAACCCACCTCCAGTGTTCTTGCTTGGAGAATCCCAGGGATGGCAGAACCTGGTGGTCTGCCGTCTATGGGGTCGCACAGAGTTGGACACGACTGAAGTGACTTAGCAGCAGCAGCAGGAGCTAAGAGAATTCCCTAGAAGCTATTACACACTGAAGGGAAAGCAATATGGGAGAGAATTAGATCAGGAAAGGCAATCAGAAGTGCTCAGTGATCTGAACAGTGAGGACTAGGAAGGACTGTTGGCCAGTTATTCTAAAATACTTCCTCGGTGGGGCTTCCCTGGTGGCCCAGTGGTTAAGAATCTGCCTTCCAAAGCAGGTGATGTGGGTTCCATCCCTGGTCCAGGAAATGCCCTATGGGGCAACAAAGCAACTAGAGAGATGCCCATGCACTGCCATGAAGATCCCATGTGACACAACTGAGACTCAACACAGACAAAAATAAGTAAATATTTAAAGATAGATAAATAAGTAAATAAAATACTTCCTCATGCTGCAGCAGAGGTGCAGAAACCCACAGTAAACCTGAGCATCCCAAGAAAGCCAAGAATTCTTGCCATCACACTAGCTCATGACACAAACACACTACAGCAACCGCAAACATGACTTCAAAAGCTTTGAAGAGTAATGTCAGTCTTTTATGAGAAAAAAATGCCCTTGACAGGGAGTGAAGGGGGCAAGAGGCAAAAGAGTGCATACTAATGCAATATAAACAAAGGGTAATTCAGAAAAAAGGATCAGAACTTTTCCAACCTATTAGGTTACATCTCCTAGCTTTTGTTTCTTATGATAAAATTCAGTTTATTCTTAATAAGTTCATGAAAACCTTACAAATAAATCTAGAGCAAGTGCACATTTTGTTGTTAAATAGTATTCCTTTCCTTTTGTTGAGTAAAATGTATCAGTGAATAGCACAAACCCGAAGTTATACTCTGATGTACTAATGTGCTGTGCTGTACTGTGCTGTACTAAGTCGGTTTAGTTGTGTCCGACTCTTTGCAATCCCATGGACTGTAGCCTGCCAGGCTCCTCTGCCCGTGGGATTCTCCAGGCAAGAATACTAGAGTGGGTTGCCGTGCCCTCCTCTAGGGTATCCTCCCAAGCAAGGGATCAACCCCAAATCTCTTGTCTCCTGCATTGGCAGGTGGGTTCTTTACCACTAGAGCCACCTGGGAAGCCCTATTATATTAATAAAGTATGTCAAAATTAGACTACTTTAGACCATCTGCTAAGAAATTTAAATTTTTGAAAGCTATCAAACATTTCCAATATTATGTTTTTTTTCTGTCTATGAAATCCTTTCACTTTATTCCTAATTTATGTGGATGGGTCTATACCACCCAGAAAAGTAGATCATTCAAAGGGAAAAATTGCTTTTAAGATACAGAAGAGCCCTATCTAAAAACTATTGGGCTGACGGACTCCGAACATTCTATGGATGTTAGGGGGGAATTATCCATTGTCTTAAATTACGAGTCAAATTAAAGTCACTACCTGCAAAAGATGTTTTGACCTCTCATAAGATTCTCTATTTTTTCTTTTTAGTTAAATATCTTTCCCCTAATTTATAGCATCTGAAAGATGCTGTGACTTCATGGATACAGATATAGAATTGGAAAAGAGTAAATGTCTTTCCTTTGGCATGTAACAGCTGAGCATGCCAGTGTCAAAAAGACTTAGGTGACTTGGGGACATTTCAGTACACTCCAGAGAAAATTCATTTACCTCCTGCATCCTCTTGTGGAATCCCAGAAGTTGGAGATGATTAGGTAATTAACACTACCTCAGTAGGTGGTTTCTAGAGCACTAAGTATGTCCTCATAAAATAGCTTCGTTTTGAAAAATTAATATGATGAATCTGGTATGATTATCTCAGGAGACTTTTTTTTTGTTATTTATGTCAAGAAAGAATAAACAATAGTACAGATGGAGGCGTGAAACTGTCAGTCACTCAGTCGTGTCCAACTCTTTGCGACCCGACCCCATGGACTGTAGCCCGCCAGGCTCCTCTGTCCATGGAATTCTCCAGGCAAGAATACTGGAGTGGGTAGCCATTTCCTTCTCCAGGGGATCTTCCCAACCTAGGCATCAAACCTGGGTCTCCTATATTGTAGGCCACTTGTTTACCATCTGAGCCACTAGGGAAGCCCTAGATGGATACATAGATAGATGTTAAAGAATCTTAAAAGGTATTAGATATACTTATGCATTTCAATAGGTTCTAAAGAGAGAGAATTTTGAGGATCTAAAGTCAATTTTGATTACAAATATGAAATTAAAAATTGGTTGGAATAAGAAGAAAAAGAATTCTGATTCATCATCCACAATTGCCACGTCAAGGATACATTAGTAAGAAAGATAATTTTCTTATTAAAATTCTGGAATTATCCATTTCTTTCTATCCTTAATTTTGGCCACCATCGACTCTCCCCATATCTGCATTTGCTCTCTACTATTAAAGAACAAGTCAAATTTGTTCTGGAGAAGGCAATGGCAACCCACTCCAGTACTCTTGCCTGGGAAATCCCATGGATGGAGGAGCCTGGTAAGCTGCAGTCCATGGGGTCGCGAAGAGTCGGACACAACTGAGCGGCTTCACTTTCACTTTTCACTTTCCTGCATTGGAGAAGGACATGGCAACTCACTCCAGTGTTCTTGCCTGGAGAATCCCATGGAGAGAGGAGCCTGGTGGGCTGCCGTCTATGGCGTTGCACAGAGTTGGACACGACTGAAGCAATTTAGCAGCAGCAGCAGCAGCAAATTTGTTCAGTTAATTATTATCATACCAAAAACCTGATCATAGCACTCTGCAGCCATTACTTTACAAAGTTCAAGGCTTTCCATTACTTTATAAAATTCAAGTGCCTTACCACAGCCTTTCATGCTCTGGTTCTTGCTTACCTTTTTATCTTATCTCTTTTCCATTGCTTTAACCTCCCTTCACAATCTAGGCTACATACAGTCTTGTAGAACTTACAGCCAGACTCTTACAAATGCTATTCTTTCTCCCTGAAATATCTTTTCCCAACATTGCCATTACCTCCTATCCTTCCATCAGCAATCAGCTAAAAAAAAGAATCTCCTCTAAGAAATTGTTCTTATTTGCAGCCCACCTCCCCTACTCTAAGTCTCTTCAGTATGCTAAAACTAAAACATCTGATTATCCCTATCATAGCATTCATCAACATATGTTTTTAATTTTTACTTTATATTATATTTTATGTTGTATTGGAGTATAATTGATTTACAATGTTGTGTTTGTTTCAGGTGTAAAGCAAAGTGATTCAGTTATATATATACATATAGGAATATTTTTTAAATGACCTGCAAATTTTTCTTCCTCACCTATCGGACCATAAGTTCTTCTCCATTATATCACCAGTGAGTGAGGCTCTGTGATTTCTCAATACACATTTATTAAATAAAAGATTTATCAGCAGTACACAAGGCATAGTGCTGGGTCTGTGGTGAATCATGTAGTAATGATGTAAGAGAGCTGAATTTAGATTAAAGACAGTGGAGAATTCCTCCTGTGATGGGTAATCTTAGGTATCAATTTGACTGGGGCATGTGTGTGTGTGCTGAGTCATGTACTACTCTTTGCAACCCCATGGACTGTAGCTCACCAGGCTCCTCTGTCTATGGGATTTTCCAGGCAAGAAGAGTGAAATGGGTTGCCATTTCCTCCTCCAGGGGATCATCCTAACCCAGGGATCGACCCTGCGTCTCTTGTGTCTCCTGCATTGGCAGGTGGATTCTTTACCACTGTGCCACCTGGGACATAGGGTACCGAAATATTTGGTTTAATGTTATTCTCGGTTTGTCTGTGACAGTGTTTCTGGAAGAGATTAGCATTTGAATCAGTGAACTGAGTAAAACTGCTTGCCCTCCCCAATGAGAGTGGGCTTCATCCAGTCTATTGGAAACCTGACTAGAATAAGAGCAGAATTCTCTCTTCCTGCCTGACTGTTTTCAAACTGGGACATTGGTCTTCTCCTGTACTTGACCTAGAACTTCTAGCATCAGCTCTCTTGGTTCTCAGACCTTAGTATTTAGAGTGAAACTACCAATACATCTAGCTCTATGGTGAGGTTAATGGCGACCTCCTCCAAGAGGGTTTATACCATACCCAAGTCTGCTACATCCAGAGCCCCTGTCCCTGTGGCAGTCCACTGCTCACCCATACCTCCACAGGAGACGCTCAAACACAGTTCTCTCTCAGTCTCTGTGGGGTCCCTGGGTCCTGGGGTGCATAAGTGTTTTTGAGCTCTTCACCCTTGGGCATGGGGTATCTCCTTAGAGCCGCTCCAGTGCCTCCCATCTTACTGGGGTTTCTCTGACCTTGGACGTGGGGTATATCCTCACAGCTGCTCCACCAAAGCGCATCTGCAGCTCCTGACCTTGGACATGGGGTATCTCTTCACAGCTGCTCCAGTGCCTACAGTCTTACTGGGGTTTCTCTGACCTTGGACGTGGAGTATCTCCTCACAGCCGCTCCTGACTTTGGATGTGAGGTATCTCCTCACAGCTGCTCCAGTGCCACACAGCCGCTGCTCACTCTAAAAATTCTATAAAGAAAGAAGAAAGTAGGGAAAACCATTAGACCATTAAGGTATTAAATCAAATCCCTTATGATTATACAGTGTAAGTGAGAAATAGATTTAAGGGACTCAATCTTTTAGACACAGTGCCTGATGAACTATGGACAGAGGCCCATGACACAGAGATCAAGACCATCCCCAAGAAAAGGAAATGCAAGAAAGCAAAATGGCTGTCTGAAGAGGCCTTATGAATAGCTGTGAAAACAAGAGAAACGAAAAGCAAAGGAGAAAAGGAAAGATACTCCCATCTGAATGCAGAGTTCCAAAGAATAGCAAGGACAGATAAGAAAGTCTTCCTCAGTGATCAGTGCAAAGAAAGAGGAAAGCAATAGAATGGGAAAGACCAGAGATCTCTTCAAGAAAATCAGAGATACCAAGGGAATATTTCATGCAAAGATGGGCACAATAAAGGACAGAAATGATATGGACCTAACAGAAGCGGAAGATCTTAAGAAGAGGTGGCAAGAATACAAACAAGAACTATATGAAAAAGATCTTCATGACCCAGATAGCCATGATGGTGTGATCATTCACCTAGAGCCAGACATCCTGGAATGTGAAGTCAAGTGGGCCTTAGGAAGCATCACTATGAACAAAGCTAGTGGAGGTGATGGAATTCCAGTTGAGCTATTTCAAATCCTACAAGATGATGCTGTGAAAGTGCTGCACTCAATATGCCAGCAAATTTGGAAAACTCAGCAGTGGCCACAGGACTGGAAAAGATCAGTTTTCATTCCAATCCCTAAGAAAGACAATGCCAAAGAATGCTCAAACTACCGCACAATTGCACTCATCTCACACGTTAGTAAAGTAATGATCAAAATTCTCCAAGCCACGCTTCAACAGTACGTGAACCATGAACTTCCAGATGTTCAAGCTGGTTTTAGAAAAGGCAGAGGAACCAGAGATCAAATTGCCAACATCCGCTGGATCATCAAAAAAGAAAAAGAGTTCCAGAAAAGCATCTATTTCTGCTTTATTGACTGTGCCAAAGTCCTTTACTGTGTGGAGCACAACAAACTATGGAAAATTCTTAAAGAGATGGGCATATCAGACCACCTGACCTGCCTCTTGAGAAATCTGTATGCAGGTCAGGAAGAAACAGTTAAAACTGGACTTGGAACAACAGATTGGTTCCAAATAGGGAAAGGAGTACATCAAGGCTGTATATTGTCACCCTGCTTTTTTAACTTCTATGCAGAGTACAGCATGAGAAACGCTGGGCTGGAGGAAGCACAAGCTGGAATCAAGATTGCCAGGAGAAATACCAATAACCTCATGTATGTAGATGACACTATACTTATGGCAGACAGCAAAGAAGAACTAAAGAGCCTCTTGATGAAAGTGAAAGAGGAGAGTGAAAAAGTTGACTTAAAGCTCAACATTCAGAAAATTAAAATCAAGGTATTCAGTCCCATCACTTCATGGCAAATAGATGAGGAAACAGTGGAAACACTGGCAGACTTTATTTTTCTGGGATCCAAAATCACTGTAGATGGTGACTGCAGCCATGAAATTAAAAGACACTTACACCTTGGAAGAAAAGGTATGACCAACCTAGACAGCATATTAAAAAGCAGAGACATTACTTTGCCAACAAAGGTCTTTCTAGTCATGCTGTGGTTTCTCCAGTAGTCATGTATGGATGTGAGAGTTGGACTATAAAGAAAGCTGACCTCAGAAGAATTGATGCTTTTGAACTGTGGTGTTGGAGAAGATTCTTAAGAGTCCCTTGGACTGCGAGGAGAACCAACCAGTCCATCCTAAAGGAAATCAGTCCTGAATATTCACTGGAAGGACTGATGCTGAAGCTGAAACTCCAATACTTTGGCTACCTGATGCAAAGAACTTACTCATTTGAAAAGACCCTGATGCTGGGAACGATTGAAGGCAGGAGGAGAAGGGGACAGAGGATGAGATGGTTGGATGGCATCACCGACTCAATGGACATGAGTTTGAGTAAACTCAGGGAGTTGGTGATGTACAGGGAAGCCTGGTGTGCTGCAGCCCATGGGGTCACAAAGAGTCGGACACAACTGAGCAACTGAACTGAACTTATCAATACATCACTGGCTTTCCTCGTTCCCAGCTTGCAGACAGCAGATTCTGAGAGTTCTCAGCCTCCATAATCACTTGAGCTAAATTCTTATAATAAAACTCTATATCTCTCTCTCTCTCTCTTTCTCTACTATTGATTCTGCTCCCCCAGAGAATGCTGACTAATACACTTCCTCTGCAAAAGTTAAATTTGTTTCTGAGCAGAATCAGGCAGGGTAGAATTTTTCTCCCCCAAATGATGTAATGACTTAAAAAGAGAAAAGAAAGCTCAATATCATTCCCCGAATTCACCAATAAGTGAAATTCTCAGCAAAGTTATTTTTTCTTCAGATGCTAACCCTGATGAAATACGTAAATTGCTTTAACAAAGATGAAGACCTTTTGATGAAGCCAAACTCTAATTCAGTTACCAAGTAGCAACTATACAGTGAGTTTAAGGCATGAATCAGCAAACTTTTTTTCTATTAAGATCAGTTAGCAAATATGTTATGCTTTGCAAGCCATGAGGACTCTGTCACCACCATTCCGCCAAGCCTTGATGATGAGAAAGCAGCCATGTATACATAAAGAGGCATGGTGGTGTTCCAGTAAAGCTTTATTTGCAAAAATAGGTAGCAGGTCTGTCTTTGCCCAAGATCCATAGCTTGCTGAATGCTGGTGTAGGGGTTTAGATAGAGAGTCAATAGTAAGTCAGACAGTCTGGGTTTGAGTTTTGGCTTCACCAATAATCTGCTCTGTAACCATATATGAGGACTCTAGAAAAATGGTAAAGATGAACCTATTTACAGGGGAGGAATAGAGACACAAACAGAGAGAAAAGATGTGTGGACACAGGGGCAATGAGGGAGCACAAAGTGGGTGATGAAATGAGTTGGGGATTGGGACTGACATATATACACTACCATGTGTAAAACAGATAGCTAGTGGGAACCTGCTGTATAGGACAAGGAGCTCAGTTCGATGCTCTGTGGTAGGATGGTGAGGGGGGGGACATAGAGCTGATTCTCTTCAGAAACTAACACAACACTGTAAAGCAACTCTACCCCCAATTTTTTTTAAAGCGCTGGTCACTGAAACTCTATTTATGAAGTTGTTGTTTCGTCATTAAGTTGTGTCCAACTCTTGTAACCCCATGAACAGTAGCCCGCCAGGCTCCTCTGTTCATGAAACTCTCCAGGCAAGAATACTGGAGGGATGGCCATTTCCTCCTGCAGGGGATCTTCCTGACCCAGGGATCTAACCCACATCTCCTGCATTGGCAGGAGGATTCTTTACCACTGAGCCACCTGGGAAGCCTGTTTGTGAAGTACCCACTCTTTAGGTTTGTTGTGAGACTTGAATGAACTGTGTGCCTCCATTGCTCAGGGAAACCTTTGAAATATAGTAAGTTCTACGTGGAAGATTGGCTTCCCAGGTGGTGCAGTTGGTAAAGAATATACCTGCCAGTGCAAAAGATGCAGGAGATATAAGTTCAATCCTTGGGTCAGAAAGTTCCCCTGGAGGAGGAAATGGCTACCCACTCCAGTATTCTTGTCTGGAGAATCCCATGGACAGAAGAGTCTGGTACACTACAGTCCATAAGGTTGCAAAGAGTCGGACACAACTGAACACACTGCATAATTATAGAAGGTAGTTATGCTTTGCAGCTTATTTTCTTTGGCATTTAAAAGTTTGGGTTCTTGTATATACCACCAATTTTCAAAAAAAGAATATAAAGTAGCATGAAATGAAGTTACACTCAATTTTTCAGAAGAGACTTTTCAGTACCATTGTGGATGCCGTCTGAAGTTCTGGAACCTGTTCCTGTAAATATGATTAGTAATCTCACTCTCCGTAATGGATCCTCATTAGCAACAAAGAACATCCTGTTGCAGTGAAACCAGAGACACTGTCCTGAGGAAAAGACAGTTAAGATAAGACTTGGGGAAAATGAAATTTTAACCACTTCAGCATTCAGCTTTCTTGTATAGCTTCTCAAGGTTTTGACATTGAGTTTCCTTCAATGGCCCAGTTTTGTCTTTTCTAATTGAGAATCCTCCAGTGGTTTAAACTGATAGGAAGTAACCTAATAAAAACACGACCATATCTATTTCTCCTTAAGGTCGATCATAAAGGTTTCACCCCAAATTATCTTTTCTATTTACCACTTGGATCATTTTACCCTCCTCATGAAAAACCCTGAAGTAGCTTTTAATTTTTCTTTATAGATACAGCATGACCAAGCGCTTCATCGTGGAGTTCGCAGCTTGGCGCAGGTTTTTCAGGACACTCCCGCACTGTCTCTGACTCCCCCACCCACCCCGTCCCCTGCACTCAGATAGAGAAGCACATCACCCTTTCATGTGTGCATTCCCAGGACCTGAGCTATGTCTGGAATCTCCCTCCCGCCTTGATGGAGTCCCTCCCTTCTATCATTTGTGGAGCTTATCAGATCACACTTGCTTCTCAATCTTCCCCAAATAACTGAAAATGCAAAAGTAGGTCCTTGCTCCACTATGCCTTTGGAAAAAAAAGAAATCTTGCCTACAAAGGCAAGAGGGCATGTCCCACACAACATTTTACACTTTCTTTTTTTCAATTGTGATTCGCTAATCTTTCTGGAGAAGAGAATGGCTACCCACTCCAGTATTCTTGCTCTGGAGAATTCCGTGGATGGAGGAGCCTGGTGGGCTACTGTCCATGGGGTCAGAAAGAGTCAGACACGACTGAGCTACTAACATTTTCACTCACTTCTAATTTTTAATTTATATGATTTGAATGCTATTCTTCATTAGTGATCACTAATTCCAATAGGATGAGTGGAGAATCTTGTTGTGTCCACTGACGGACACATACCCTGGGAACCAGGTCCTCTAGACTCACAGAGATATGAGGACAAGAAGCACAGTTTCTCCAAGAAGGTTACTGGAAGTGAAAGGAAGTGCCAGCGAGTAGTAAGCAAAATGGTCCCCAAAGATGTCCATGTCCTCATCCCTGAAATCTTTGAATATGATGTTACACAGCAAAGGAAACTTAACAGAAGTAATTAAAGTTCTAGTTAAAATAGGTAGATTGCCCTGGATTATTTGGATGGGCTTATTCTGTGATTGTGTGTAATTGTGAAATAACAGAAAACCTGCTCTGGCCTGAGTTGAGAGATGGAGCAGAAGGAGAAATTAGAAATATTCAAAGTATGAAAAGGGATTCAACTTGCCATGGCTGGAAGAGAGCCACTTGAACAGCTGAGAAGGAATGCAGACTGCCTCTAGAAGGAAAGAACTGTCTCCCATTACTTCAGTCCTAGGTCTGAAGAACTGAATTCTCAAGGAACTGAATTCAGCCATGAATTTGGCTTTGAACATTCTATGCAGAGACCAAGCCTATAGAACTGTGAGGTAATAAATGGCTCTTGGTTTAAGTTGCTTTGTTTCTGATCATTTGTTAGGGTGGTAATGATGGCTCAGATGGTAAAGAATTTGCCTGCAATGCAGGAGACCCAGGTTCGATCTCTGAGTCAGAAAGATCCCCTAGAGAAAGGAATGGCTACCTACTCCAGTATTCTTGTCTGGAGAATTCCACGACCAGAGGAGCCTGGCAGGCTATAGTCCATGGGGTCATGAAGAGCGGGACACAACTGAACGACTAACACTTTCACTTCAACACTTACGGTGGTAATAGAAAAGTTACACAAGAGGCCACTCCTACTTTAAACATTTGATGTCCCAACTTATATGTTCTACTTACCACAATTGTGCCAAGTCGCTTCAGTCATGTCCGACTCTTTGTGACCCCATGGCCTGTAGCCTACCAGGCTTCTCTGTCCATGGAATTTCACAGGCAAGAATACTGGAGTGGGTTGCCATTTCCTCCTCCAGGGGATCTCTCTAACTATGGTATTGAACCCACATCTCATGTCTCCTACATTGGCAGACGGGTTCTTTACCACTAGCGCCACCTGAGAAGCCCAACTGTAAATAACACATCATAGAATGGTTCGTGATTCAAGGTATACACTTGTCTTCTGGAGGATAGCTCCCAATCCTCACCAAATTTCATTATCAGACTAGTTCCTCACTGTCCCTCAGCAGGCCATTCCAATATTTATCAGTCTGGGAGTGTAGCATATGGCAGAACCAACTTATATTCATGTGGTCAGTGTTCTGATAACCCTTCAGATAGCAGTGTGGCCTAAGATTCTGTGAGAAGGAAAAGGAAACCCATATCTATAATATTTATTAATTATAATTAATTGGGATAAATTACAGCCCTTTCCGGAGTGGAAGAGGCCCAATGTAATAGACTTGCCAGCATGGGGCTGGTGGATGTTTTTCAAGGGATAGTGCTGCAGCAGGGGCTCTGGGTTTTTTCTGTGTTGCCATGCAGAATGTCAGCTACCTTAGTACTTAGATTAGTCTTGGAAGTGGGCCCATGTGGGTGGGTCCATGTATGTATAGTGGGCATCCTTGCCACCCTACCTACAGCACTTATTAACTCATCTTGTCAGCCCTAAAGTGGCTAAGGACAAATGTCAACCAGCTAATTCTTCTGTCTACCCAGTTACTTACTGCCTTTCCTTGTTAGATAATCTTTAGATAATCTTTTGTGCATGTTAATATAGAACACACACAAAAAAAGGGGACACATAATCTCATGCCTCTGGTTTTCTAGGTGCCCTTCATGACTTACTTCTTTTCCTTGTTTAGAAAAACATCCTTCCTGGCTTCCTTCATCTGTATCCTTCCTCTGTGCCCCTCGCACGTGCACTTCCCTTACCACAATTCTACCACTGTTTTCCCTACTTGTCTCTCTGTTTTATACCTGTCTTTAGTAAACCGGAAATTAATTAAGATCCTTTCTCCACTGAACATGGAACCAAGATTTTATGGTATGCTTTATATGTTGCCTGACAATATAAATTACCTTCCTACTATTGACAGGGCAGGGATTATATCTTATTCATCTTGTAAACTACTGAAGCATGTACCACAATTTGGTCATTTATCCATTCATTAAGTAATATCTATTGATGACTTACTTATGTCAGGTAGTATAAAGAATGAGTAAATGAGATTTGATCCCTGGGTTGGGAAGATCCCCTGGAGAAGGAAATGGCTACCCACTCCAGTGTTTTTGCCTGAAGAATCCCAAGGACAGAGGAGCATGGCAGGCTATAGTCCATGGAGTCTCAAGAGCTGACATCACTTAGCAATTAAACCACCACCACCAAATAAAATTCCTCTAGGATTTCAAAAGAATCACACAATTGGAGTTCTTTAAAATGAGTGAAAGTTCTCCAGGGAAAGAAATGAAATGGAAACTATGATATTAAGCCATGTAAACAGTATGTACAAAATATACAGAAGTATGACAGCTCCTGGGGGCATTTTGGGACTGTAGTCAGTCTGGTACGCTTGGATCAGTAGTTCATAGTCAGGAATGCTCATCTGATGCATCTATGAAATTTTTTCAAAATAGACATATCCAGAGTCCAACACTAGGAATACTAATTTAGTAGGTGTGTCAATCAGGAGCCCAACAGAAAAGAGCTAGCAAAATGAAAATGGATAATTTAAAGAGAAACTAATATAAGTCCTCTTTACCAAGGTATGGGCAGGGTAAACCAAGAAGGAAGGAGTAATACAGTATCCCAGCATTTAAGAGGGCTTCCCAGATAGTGCTGTGGTAGTGGTGGTTGTTTGGTTACAAGTTGTGTCTGACTCTTGCAACCCCGTGGACTGTAGCCCACCAGGCTCCTCTGTCCCAGAGATTTTCCAGGCAAGAATACTGGATTGGGTTGCCATTTCCTTCTCCAGGGGATCTTCCTGACTCAGGAATCAAACCCAGGTCTCCCTCACTGCAGGCAGATTCTTTACCAGTTGAACTACCAAGGAATCCCCCAGATAGCACTAGTGGCAAAGAACCCGCCTGCCAAAACTGGCAGGCTACAGTCTATGGGGTCGCAGAGTCAGATATGACTGAGCATGCACGAGCAAGCATCTTAAAGCTACCAACTCAAGAGAAGTGAGGACCCTAAACGGGAAAGGGAGGAAGTACCAGATTGGTTAGCTTTACAGAAGAGGCTGCCAATAACCCGTGGCAGAGGGCTTTAGTCAATGCAGAGTAAAATCGCAGGGAGAGAAGTTGAAAAATAATGGCCTAATCTCACTCTCTTTCTGGTCTTTTAGCCAGGAAATGCCCATGGAGAAAATCTAGCCGAATACTAGAGGATAAGCTTCCCTGGGCCCAGAGCATCATGGAGAAGGTAGGCAGTGGATCTGAACAGGCAAAAGGAAGATGTCTAGCACACATGTGGGAAGGAGCCTTGGCTTACGCACCTCGAAGTAATTCTCAGGTGGTTGTCCCCTTTTATGTCTCCATGGCCAGCTGACTCTGTGTCATTCATGTATTCATTCATTCAAGAAATATCACTTGAGCACCCTCTAGTATGACCCAATGTTGGCTTTGGGGGAAAAAGACTGAGAAAAATGGATAAAATTCTTTTTTCAACCACATCATGATTCCCTGAGTGGGGCTATAACGCTTGCATAGTCCCAGGATTGCACAGGTTTGTTTCTATGATTTCACCTGCATAGCTGATATTTGTTTCTAGTCTGCTACAACTCACACTGCCATCCTGCCCCAGGCCACATTCTTCTATATGGTTCACTGTCACTTGTGATGCACCAACTATAGTCCTAACACTGTCTTTGAAATTACCATTGACCCCAAGGCTGAATATATTTATTTATGCCAATCCTTCTTCCTTCAGGTTGATTTTTCTCCCAGGCACTATATATTCTTTTTTTTCCCTTGGAGAGAATCTAAACACAATTTAATTGATGCAAATAGACGCAAAGAGAGGTATAAAATTCTAACAAGTATTTTTATGATCCTAAGGTGTTTAGAGATCTTTTCTTTCTCTCAATAATATTGACATAACATTAAGTCTAAAATTACTAGATTTTATCTTTTGCAATTTGGTAATTCTCAGAGTCCATTAACTAAGCCTATGAGATTAGAGTGTCTTTGCTTTTTTTTTTGACAAGATAGCAAGGAAATAAATCATGATTCTTTTTTCTGCTGAAATGCCAGGTTGTACCATTTCCAAAGAATTTAATCCACTAATGTCTCCTGCCCTTTGGTTGAGATGAGAAGTTAAATGAAAAATAATTGATCATTGTATTTCGATTTGCAAGGATTATAAACTTTTCACAAATACTGTTATTTATCAGCACTTTCATTAGCAGCCATTTAAAATATTCTGGAATTGAAATTTTATCAAACAAGTTTAACAACAAAGGCAAGAAGATTAATAATTCAGGTTTAATTTACTTAAAAACCAAGCATAAAGTTACTCCTAAGTTCTGTTTTCCATTCTCTCCCACCCCTCCCACACACACCCACCCCTCCCACACACACCCCTTTTAAAAAATTTTATTTTCTTTCTTGGTGGTGGCTCATAATAACGGCTTTGTCTGGCCCCTGAATTCTTCCTTGTCATTTAATGCCAGCTGGAGTCTTGAGGAGCCCTGGCTTCACTTCTAGCTTTTAACTTCTCCAGACTGTAGGTCGTTAATTGTTCAGTAAAAGAGTTGAAGATCAGATAAAGTTGTTTAACCCCTCCTGGGCCAATGGCCCTAGTACCTGCCATCTCTTTGTAAGTCATTCATTCTGCTACCCTCAGAGCTATTGTGTGGTCAGCTCTGCAGGGTTTCCAACAGTATCCTTTTGTTCAACTCTGCCTACCTTCTCTGGGGCACTGAAAGGGTTAAGTAACATTAAAATCAAAATTTATTTGCCCTTTACCCTTTCATCAGTTGTGCTCTGGTTTGAATGTACATGGTCTTTCTCTTGCCTTGCTTTCCCTCCCAGAGCTTCACATTTATGGTTAATGGATCTACTAAAGAGAAAGGTGTTACACACTTGGGCTGTAATTTAACATAGCTTTTTGTTTACTTAATTAACTAACTCATAACTACCTCTACCCTCAGATTATTCATGGTGGCTTATAAGAACACATGCTACAGAAAATAGGGGTGGGGAGAATGTATACATGTGTGTGCGTGCTAAGTCACTTCAGTCGTGTTGAACTCTTTATGACATACACACACACAAACACAAATACATATGTATGTATTATATAAATAGAGTGGATATACAATATCTAGCATAAAAAAGTGCAAATACATAATGCAAACTACAGAAAATAGGAGACAAATATATATTTATATATGAAATTATATGTCATTAATTAATATACTGGTAATACTAATATATAATATGCATACATGCTTAGTCATTCAGTTGTGTCCAACTCTTTGCAACACCATGAACTGTAGCCCACCAGGCTCCTCTGTCCATGGGGTTTCCCAGGCAAGAATATAGTAGTGGGTTGCCATTTCCTGCTCTAATGGATCTTGCCGACCTAGGGATTGAACTCACATTTCTTGCAACTCCAGCATTGGCAGGCAGATGCTTTTATCACTGAGTCACTTGGAAAGCCCCAATATATAATATATTATTAAATAAATAATATATAATTAATTTTGTATGTAAGGATGTGTTAAATAGGAATAGAATGTAAGAAAGCATAATACAACATGTACCAACCAATTCTCGTATGAGAAATTGAAGATCAAATATTTGTTCTATCTAAAGTAGATTTCGAAACTTGTATTAAGAGTTATTTTTTGAACACAATACTTAGGAAAACCATATAGGGTAATGCAAAGTGATAGACATTCAAAGCTGTCAGATCCTTTGCATCAGCTCCCCCTCATTTCTCACCTTTAATTTTCTTAATGGTGCCACTATTTTTTTTTTTTTTTTTACAAGTGAAAGGATTTTGTAAAGATAAGGGTACATTAGAGCCCATTAACACCATTAGGGCAAGTGTCTTAAAGAAAATCTGTTGAATATAACAAAAACGCTGAATTTCTACTCTGAGGCTTTTTTTTTTTCCTTTTGGCTCCTATGACTATAGCCAGGTGGGATATGTTCCAGAGCACCTTAATGCCATTTATGTTTTACTTGTGGGATATCATGACCACAGATAAACCTCGACAGAACTGTTCAGTTAAACCTTGCTTTGGGTCACGTGACATAAACTACACACAGACAATTTCCAGCTGGGCAAACACTTAAGCTCCATTTATGGCTCTCAACTGTGATCCTATCTTTCAAAGCTCTCACCAGACTCTGAGCCCTGTGCTTGATGAGTTACCTGCATGAAGACGACAGGAAACGACCCCTTCACTTTCCTTTCTAGAAAACTGCATGGAGTCTTAACAAGTTTATCATAGAGTCACAGGACTACAGTCACAAGGCTTTACCTTTAATACAATTAAAGGAGAAAAATACAGTTACATAAAGAGAGCTACTGTAGTTAGACTCTTCTGTTTACTGCCACTTTCCACCTAGTTAAAAACCACAGACAGAAAGGTTTTGTTTTGACCTCTAAGGAAACGCTTAGAAAATGACTATCTCATGTCTATGAGGATTTGATGCTCAAGAATAAGAAAGGAAATTTTAAGAAAGACAAAGGAGAATTTCAACCTCTACTGCCAGAAAAAAAAAAAAAAAAAAAGCTCATGTGAGTTTGTAGCTCCCTGAATAAATAAGAACTTGCCCAGATTTATTTTAACCTTCAGTACCTAGTATTGTATCTTTTGTTGTTTGGTTATGTTGCTCTTGGTTTCTGATTTTTTTAATCTATTATTCTTTCAGCTATAAATTTCTGATTAGTCATCCATAACACAGCTTACAGTAGTTGTTCACAACCATTTCCCAGAGGTCACTCGTGAAAGATGAGATTCATACACAGAAAAAATTTCCGTGTAACATTCATGAACTCCTACATTTACCATCACTCCTTGTGTGCGCCTCAAAAAATACCATATACAAAGTAATGAAAGTAAAAAGGGGATAACCTTGAACACAGTTATTTTTATTGTAAATCATTGATAAAGTTTATTTCTTTCACTTACATGATATGCCCAAGGCAGTAAGACAAAACCACTACATCATTAAAGTAGCAATGAAGAGTGCAAACTGTCATGCAGTCCTGGTCCTGAGAATCACCTGCGCCCTTTCCTAGCTGTGGTTCCTTGGACAAATTACTTAATTTCTCCCATTTTTTCAGTCTATAAATAGGAGCAAGAAAAGCACGTACATGAAAATATTCTTGGGAAGACCAAAGGACATAACACACGTTAACGCTAAGCATAGTGCCTGACATATACTATATAATTGTTCTATTAAGATCTTGTGGTTTAGAGAAGTTGTAGCATGAAAATCCTTAGTTCAGAAACTAAGACACTGAAAACCTTCTGTTTCCACTCATGAGGGAGAAACCATCTGGATACATCTTTCTACCATCACCAATTTTAAGACAGGATAAAATATATGAAACACCTATTTTCAGATACTGGACAATAGTCAGCACAGGACTGTGATCTTCGAGGTAGCGGTAACAATGAAGTGAATCCTATGACTGTCCCAGCTTTTTACCGAGAGAGATTTTTCCAAGATTGTAGCACAAGTGGGGAAGCTAAGCAAAGAAGGCTGAGTGGAGAAGACAGAGTTTGGAATTGTGTCAAAGTGGCTGGAATTTATGGGTCATATTACTTGAGAAGAGGGAGCTGTTCAAAGAAAGAGCCCAGAATTCTCCATGGTATTCACCTGACTCTTTGGCTGGTTGCCAATCTGTACATGTTTAGAGCAAAATTCTGTGCTGCTGGACCAAAAACGACATCTGGTGAAAAAATATTACCGAAAATCTGTAAACCAAGCAATTTCCAGAACTCACACAAGTGCAGAAACCATTTAAGTTATCACCATCCAGAGTGGAGAGACCACATAGAAAATCTTCATTAGAGACTCCCAACAAAGTCAAATCATAGTAGTGGGACGTGACAAGACCTAGAGTAATATCAACTCTAGACCTGCTTTAACCTCAAAATGATCAATCTGATCCATAAGTAACCTGACTGCCTGTCAAACACATTAAAGAAATTTTAAAGACAGTTAACAAGATCTAGTACTCAGAAAATGACGATTACAATGTTTTTTTTTTTATTTACCCAATCAAAAACTAGGAGGTATCTGAAATAGGAGGAAAATGTAACTCGTGAAAATGAGAAAATTCACAAAATAGAAATAGATGTAGAAATCTTAGAGAGTATGAAATTAGCAGACACAGATGTTATAAACGCTATTTTGTGTGTGTGTGTGTGTGTGTGTTAGCTGCTCAAGTCATGTACAACCCTTTGCAACTCCACGGACTATAGCTCATCAGGCTCCTCTGTCCGTGGAATTCTCCAGTCACAAATACTGGAATGGAATGGGTAGCCATTCCCTTCCCCGAGGAATCTTCCCCACCCAGAGATTGAATTCAAGTGTCCTGTATCTCAGGCAGATTCTTTACCATCTAAGCCACCAGGGAAGCCCAAATGCTATCATAAATATGCCCAAGGATTATAATAAAAAGATGAGCTTAATGAGGACAGAATCTAGCTGGAACAAATGAAACTTTTAAAAATGAAAAATAGAACATCTTCAATAAAAATTTTATTTGATTAAATTTGTAGCAAATTAGGCAGTTCAAAAGGAAAGATCACTAACCTTATAACTACAGCAATAAAACTATCCAAAATAACACACAGTGAGAAAATAAATGACTGAACATCAGTAACAAAAAAGCTCCTAAAAAACAGAACCTTAGTAATTTTGGGAACAATATCAAACAATTTAACATTTGTACAATTGGAGAACTAATAGATATGGAGAGTGGGGAGACCAAAGAAAAAAAATGAAATCATGGATGAAATGTTCATAATTTGATTAAAGTTATAATCCTACAGTTGAAATAAACTTGATAAATTCTAAACTTGTTAAAGCAATCAACAAACAAACAAAAACACCAAGGTATATGTTAATCTAATTACTTAAAGTTATTCATAAAGAGAAACTCTTAAAGGCAACCATCGTGGGAAAGAGGCATATGACACATAGGTGTAAGCAACAGCAGGTTTCCTATTAGAAACATAAAACCCAGATGACAGAGAGACAACACCTTTAAAGTGTTGAAAGAAAAAAAATGTTAACCTAGAAACCTCTCAAATATGAAGCCAAAATGAAGTTTGTTTTTCTGAGAAAGAAAAACAAAATTTATCACTAGCAACCTATAATATGAGAAAGGTGAAAAGAAGTTTTTTAGACAGAAAGAAAAGGATATCAGGAGGATACTTGGATCAACACAGAAGAATGTGGAATGACAGAAATAATATTAAAAATTTTTCTAACTTTGTACTTGTTGTAAAGACAACTGCTTAAAAATAAAATCAGTATATTGTATATTTTAAGATCCGTGTAGGAGTGATGTGTATGATGACCATAGTAAAAAAGATGGTAAGGGTGAAATGGAAGTATATTATTGTAAGATTCTTACGCTATATGTGAAGTAGTAAAATATTACTTTAAAAATTATTGCAATAATTATTGCAATAATAATTTTAAGTGCAAAGATTTAAAGCATAATTAAAAGGAAAAAAATAGATTCAGCAAAAAGCAAATTCCAACACAAACTATCATGAGAAACTCATTTTACATGTAAAGACACACTTAGGCTAAAAACTGAAAAACAGAAAAATACATGCCATGCAGCAAATACTAATTATTAGAAAACTAGAATGGCAATATTAATATCTAGAAAAGAAATCTTCAAAACAAAAAGTTATCGAGGGTAAAGACGAACATTTCGTAAGGATAAAGGATAACCCATCAAAAAGACAAAAACAATCTTGAATGTGTATGCACCTAATAAGGGAGCTTCAAAATTGTTACAGAAAAACTGAAAGAACTGACACAAATACAGTTAGACATTTTGACATTTTCTTCTCAGTAATTGAAAGAGAAGACAGAAAATCAAAATAGTTCTAGAAGACTTAATCAACACCATCAACCAACTTGACCTAACTGACATTTAACAGAACACTTTGCCGGAAAGCTGAATTATAGAGAATCTATGTAGGACATTCACTATGATTGAATATATGTTGGGCCACAAATGTGTTTGTATTAGAAAAGAAAAAGTTCAATAGCAATGATTTATACTTCAAATTTAGAAATCTATAAATTTGAGTAGAATGAAGACAATAATAAAAACAGAAACAGAAAACAGACAATATTGAAAATTAATAAAACCAAAGCTGATTCTTTGAAATAAAATGAATAGAAATTATCAATATGATAAACAGGAGATATCACTACAGCTCATAGAGATATTAAAGGATCAGTTCAGTTCAGTTCAGTCACTCAGTCATGTCCGACTCTTTGCGACCCCATGAATCGCAGCACACCAGGCCTCCCTGTCCATCACCAACTCCCGGAGTTTACCCAAACTCATGTCCATCAAGTCGGTGATGCCATCCAGCCATCTCATCCTCTGTCATCCCCTTCTCCTCCTGCCCCCAATCTTTCCCAGCATCAGGGTCTTTTCCAATGAGTCAACTCTTCACATGAGGTGGCCAAAATATTGGAGTTTCAGCTTCAACATCAATCCTTCCAATGAACACCCAGGACTGATCTTCTTTAGGATGGACTGGTTGGATCTCCTTGCAGTCCAAGGGACTCTCAAGAGTCTTCTCCAACATCACAGTTCAAAAGCATCAATTCTTCAGCGCTCAGCTTTCTTCACAGTCCAACTCTCACATCCATACATGACTACTGGAAAAACCATAGCCTTGACTAGATGGACCTTTGTTGGCAAAGTAATGTCTCTGCTTTTTTTTTTTTTTTTTAATAAATTTATTTATTTTAGTTGGGGGCTAATTACTTTACAATATTGCAATAGTTTTTGCCATACATTGACATGAATCAGCCATGGGTTTACATGTGTTCCCCTTCCTGGACCCCCCACCCACCTCCCTCCCCATCCCATCCCTCTGGGTCATCCCATTGCCCCGGCCCTGAGCCCTTGTCTCATGCATCGAACATGGAATGGTGTTCTGTTTCACATATGATAATATACATGTTTCAATGCTATTCTCCCAGAACGTCCCACCCTCACCTTCTCCCTCAGAGTCCATAAAATTGTTCTATGCATCTGTGTCTCTTATTCTGTCTCGCATTTTTAATATGCTCTGCTTTTTAATATGTCTCTGCTTTTTAATATGCTATCTAGGTTGGTCACAACTTTCCTTCAAAGGAGTAAGTGTCTTTTAATTTCATGGCTGCAATCACCATCTGCAGTGATTTTGGAGCCCAAAAAAGTAAAGTTCTGATACTGTTTCCCCATCTATTTGCCATGAAGTGATGGGACCAGATGCTATGGTCTTAGTTTTCTGAATGTTGAGCTTTAAGCCAACTTTTTCACTCTCCTCTCTCACTTTCATCAAGAGGCTTTTTAGTTCCTCTTCACTGTCTGCCATAAGGGTGGTGTCATCTGCATATCTGAGGTTATTGATATTTCTCCCAGCAATCTTGATTCCAGCTTGTGCTTCACCCAGCCCAGCGTTTTTTATGATGTACTCTGCATATAAGTTAAATAAGCAGGGTGACAGTATACAGCCTTGACGTACTCCTTTTCCTATTTGGAACCAGTCTGCTGTTCCATGTCCAGTTCTAACTGTTGCTTCCTGACCTGCACACAGGTTTCTCAAGAGGCAGGTCAGGTGGTCTGGTATTCCCATCTCTTTCAGAATTTACCACAGTTTATTGTGATCCACACAATCATAGGCTTTGGTATAATCAATAAAGCAGAAATAGATGTTTTTCTGGAACTCTATTGCTTTTTTGATGATCCAGCGGATATTGGCAATTTGATCTCTGGTTCCTCTGCCTTTTCTAAATCCAGCTTGAACATCAGGAAGTTCATGGTTCATGTATTGCTGAAGCCTGGCTTGGAGAATTATGAGCATTACTTTACTGGCGTGTGAGATGAGTGCAATTGTGCGGTAGTTTGAGCATTTTTTGGCATTGCCTTTCTTTGGGATTGGAATGAAAACTGACCTTTTCCAGTCCTGCAGCCACTGCCAAGTTTTCCAGATTTGCTGGCATATTGAGTGCAGCACTTTCACAGCATCATCTTTCAGGATTTGAAATAGCTCAACTGGAATACCATCACCTCCCCTAGCTTTGTTCATAGTGATGCTTTCTAAGGCCCACTTGAGTTCACATTCCAGGATGTCTGGCTCTAGGTGAGTGATCACACCATCGTGATTATCTGGGTCATGAAGATCTTTTTTGTACAGTTCTCTGTGTATTCCTGCCACCTCTTCTTAATATCTTCTGCTTCTGTTTGGTCCATACCATTTCTGTCCTTTATCGAGCCCATCTTTGCATGAGACGTTCCCTTGGTATCTCTAATTTTCTTGAAGAGATCTCTAGTCTTTCCCATTCTGTTGTTTTCCTCTATTTCTTTGCATTGATCGCTGAGGAAGGCTTTCTTATCTCTCCTTGCTATTCTTTGGAACTCTGCATTCAAATAGTAAGAGAATATTATGAACCACTTTACGAGAATATATGACAAACTATATGAAACACACAAATATCTTGAAAGATACAAATTACTAAAATTGATTTAACTTAAAAATCTAAAAAATACTGTATGTATTAAAGAAAATTGATTTGTATTAAAAATCTCCCCACGTAAAGTTCAACACCTAAATGGCTTTACTGGTTAATTATAATGGGCTTTTAAGGGAAAAATTAAATGCTACAAGAATTATTAACTGAATTATTAAGCTCACAAAACACAAAAATCAAGTTATAAAAGCCAGTTGCATTTCTATATACAGGCAATGAATAATGGAATATTTCAACAAAAATACCAGTTATGACAATGTCCAAAACTGCAATAATCTAAAGGATATATTTAACAAAAAATATATACACTGAAAACTGTAAAATATTGCTGACAAAAATTAAAGAAGATGTATATAAATGAAGAGATATACCATATTCATGTATATGAACACTGAATATTCTTCCCAAATTGATCTATAGATTAATATAATCCTAATCAAAATCCAAGTTAGTTTTTAAAAATAATATTGACCAAATTATTTTTAAATTTTCATTTAGGTAAAAAGGATCTTCAAAAATAGCCAATGTATGAAACATGTATATTATCATATGTGAAACAGAACACCATTCCAGGTTCGATGCATGAGACAAATGCTCAGGGCTGGGGCAATGGGATGACCCAGAGGGATGGGATGGGGAAGGAGGTGGGTGGGGGGTCCAGGAAGGGGAACACATGTAAACCCATGGCTGATTCATGTCAATGTATGGCAAAAACTATTACAATATTGTAAAGTAATTAGCCCCCAACTAAAATAAATAAATTTATATAAAAAAAAAATAGCCAATGTATTGTGAAAGAGAAACACAAAGTTGGAGAACTTAAAACACTTGATTTGAAGATTATCTATAGAATTACAATAACGAAGACAGTGGAGTCTTATCCTAAAGATATGTAGATTAATGAAATAGTATAAAGTGATTCAGGCATATATGGTTGATTCTTGCCAAGGCAGCCAAGATAAAATATAGTGTTATCAAAAAATATTTTGAAACAACTAGATATTTATATGAAAAATATAAAATTTACTCTTACCTTACACCCTATACATAAATTAATTTTAAATGTATTATACACCAAAGAAAAAAGACAAAATTATAAATCCTCTAGAAGAAAACTTAGGAGAAATTTTGGGGAGTGTTGGGTAGGTTAAGATTACTTAGAGTGCAAAAAGCACAGAATGTAAAAGAAAAAAGCAATAACAGATTTCAGAATTAAAACCTTATGCTCTTTGAAAACAACAAAGAAAATGTTCACAGTATATTTTTCTGACACATGGCTTGTATCAAAAAATGTTAATGCAAACAACCCAACAAAAAGAAGACCAATAGGTGTAAGAGAGATACTCAAAAAAGGAATACCCAGATGGTCAATAAACACAGAAGACAATGTCCCAAATCATTAATTATTAAAGAAAGGCAAAGTTAAAGCAAAAATAGATACCACTATACTGGCAATCCACTCCAGTGTTCTTGCCTGGAAAATCCCAGGGACTGGGGAGCCTGGTGGGCTGCCGTCTATGCGGTTGCACAGAGTTGGACACGACTAAAGCGACTTAGCAGCAGCAGCAGCAGCATACATCCATTGAATAGCTAACTGACATTACCAGACATTGGTAAAAATGTGGAATAACTGGAAATCCTATACATTTTGATAGGAATTTAAAACGGTAAAACTACTTTTAAAAATAGCTTGGCAATTTAATAAAAAGTAAAATATGCTCTTACTACTACATATCCCAGCATTTTCACTCTTGCGTGTTTATCCAAAAGAAACAAAAACATATGTCCACCCAAAATCTTATACATAAGTATTCATAGCAAATTGATTCACAATAGCTATGTGAAAGGTAAACTTTAAAGTGACCCCGTGATCCTCATTCCCTGATGTTCATGCCCTGGAGTAATTCATTCCTCCTCTGTGTAGTGGGGACCTAGAACTTGCTTCTAACCAATGAAACCTGGCAAAGTAATGCCATATCACTCCTGTGATTACACTATGGTATGTAAGTTTTCATCTTGACAGCAGACTATACAGAAAGTGTTGCTTTCCATTTCTGCCTTCCAAGGAGCAAGTGATCATGTCTTCTACAGCCACTCGAAATATAATCTGCCAAAAATATGGCTGAGTTTGGAAGATAGTTCTTTCCCAGCCTATATTTCAGATGAGAATCTAGTTCTGGCAGATATCTTCATTGCAGCCTTGCAGAGAACCCTGCTAAGCTGTGTCTAGACTCTTGATCCAGGAATCAGTGAGATAATGAATATGTGTGTTTTTGAAGCTGTTTGGTTTGGGATAACATGCTACATACAACAGAAAACTAAAACAAGCAAAAATCTGGCAACAACCTAAATATCTAACAAGTATATGGACATGTGATACATCTATATTATATAAAAGAAAAAAAATACTAATGTACATAAAGCAAGAATGAACCTCAAAAATATTATGCTGAGCAAAGGAGGCAAGAAACTAAAGATGGCATGCTGCATCATTCATTTATTTGATACTCAAAGAAGACAGATCTTATCTACAGAACAGAAAGCATATCAAAGCTCAAAAGGCTGTACCCATAAATTATACCTCAATAAATGTGATTCTAAAACACTTTAGGAACTCAGAAATGGTACGTTTATTTCTAAATATTTAAGCTAATAAAAGGGAAAACAGTTTATGTGCTTGTAAATATAACATATCTGGCTACAAATAATATTTTAAGACTGGAAATCTTGCTATTTATCTAGAGCAAGTACTTAATAATCATCATAAAGGAATTTTAGGAGACTAGATAAAATTCTGTATTGACTCTAACTGCGCAATAGCAAAGCCTAGAAAACTCTGGCTAAATAAGAGTTTGTACTTAATTTCACTGATTAATAATGTATAGATAGGATTTTTGCCCTGAATGTGGAGTACAATGCTAAGGTCACAAGTGCAAGGCCTTGTACTAAGGTCACAGAACCAGAGCCCAGAGCCAAGGTCATCTCTGGAACTAACTGAGCCTCATTATAACCATTGCCAAAAGCCTCCTGATCCTCACCAGCCAGTTTCCTGACCACAAATTAGCAAAGATGCTCACCCTGGTACTCATCCTATAGCACCCTAACCAGTCACCTAATGCCACCCTTCCAACAGGAATTTTCTTTGTTTTGAGTCTTCCCTGGTTGTTCAGTGGTAGAGAATTTACCTGCCAATGCAGGAGATTGGCATTATGTGTCCATTCCTTAGGTCAGGAAGATCCTCTGGAGAAGGAAATGGCAACCCACTCCAGTATTCTCGCCTGGGAAATTCCATGTACAGAGGAACCTGGTGGGCTACAGTCTATGAGGTCGCAAAAGACTCAGACACAACTCAGTGACTAAATCACTACCAGCCCATGAAAGCATCGGCTCTCCCTTGAGCCGGCCAGCTGTTCTAACAGCATCTCCCAGTAATAAACTCTATTCTCCCATCAGTCAACTGTCCCTGGCCTGTCAGGAGGTCAGTCCGCTGAGCTCGCAGTAACATTAACTCTGCTCTCTATTCTTAATAAACTCACTCCCTTATGAAATACTCGGTGTTGGAAATTATTTTCCAACTCATGCTCAGACTGCCACGAAACTGGTTGTCTATATAGGTAAGGCACACCAGATCATTTGGACCATGAAAAAGATATAAACCCTGCACTTCAGAAGCAAAATGTATTAAGGGATAAAAGACAGTGTTACAAGTCACTGTAAGGTCAAGCAGAAAACGAGGATACAGATAAAGTTCTAGATAGATTCATCAGAAGTGGTACTTGCTTTGGGAAGGAAGTTCATGCTAAATTAATGTAGAAACAGATTCTTAAGCTAGTTTTTGAAAGATGCACATAGTTTTTGAAGGATGTTTAGAGAAGCAAAGAAACCAAATGAAAGGATGTTTTTGTTTAAATGCAAGAATACTGAGAATAAGAAAAAGTCATTTTAAGGATCACAGTATAAATAGTGGGAAATAATACAGATTGCAAAGGCATTTGAATGATTCTACTCTAAATACACTCTCTCTAGGTCATTTTATCCAATACCATGACAGTAAATAATACATTTATGCCAACTATTCCAAATTCTATCCTTATTCAGCCTCTTCATTAACCTCCAAACTTGATATCTAACTGCCTCCTTGAAGCTGACTTGCATGGTGAATAGTAATCACAACCTCAACATGATGAAAAAGAGATTTTGATTCCACTATTCCCAAAATTTGTGCTCTCAATCTTTTCCTCATTAGTAAATGGTCTAATTGTCTATCTACTTAGGTCAAAAACCCTGGAGTTCCCTTCGATTCCTTTCTTTCACTCTAGATTTCAATTACATTGAAAATTACCACCCACTTTTCTCTGAAAATATATTCGGAATACCTCTCTCCAATGCTACCCGTCTAGTCCAAGCAGACCTAATCTCCTGCCTGAAGTACTGCCTTGGCTGCTAACTGGTCCCCCAGCTCCCATTCTTCCCCTCTCCAATCTCCTTCTACACAGAAGCCAGAATAAGCTTTTCAAAGTTAGATTATATTGTTGGAACACCCATTAAAACCTTTCATCGGCTTCACATTGCAGTTGAAACAAAATCCTACTTCCTTATAAAGCCTGCAAAGCCATATGTGGCAGGGCCATTGGGTGTCTCTCTATCTCATTTCTCCCCACTCTGCACCTCACTCACTCAGCTTCAGACACACTGGTTCAACCTCAGATCTGCTCAGGGTTTTTGTCTTGCTATTTCCTCTGCCTGGAAAACACAAGCTCCATGTCTTGAAATGGCTACTATATTTTGTTCACTGTATTCTCCTTGGTAAGGCTCTTACTGATTGACACACTTCATTAGTCCCTTGCCTAAGCTTGACTCCAAAACATAGAGTTTGAGGGCCCCTCTTTAAAGACAGAGGAATGAGACTGTACATTAACCAACTGGGTAAAATATCTTACTCTGGTAAATATAGCCACATGAACACCTTTGTAGGGCTCCCCAAGGCTTGAGAGTGGATCTTTGCAATTGAGGGACCCTTCAGCTTTAGTTTCATTAGTATCACACAGTCAGTCTTCCTCTAGTTCCACCTTGTCAATCTTCTTTAGTCTATTTCCTTTTCTTCATAGCACTTTCCAAAATTAACTTTTCATTTATTTTCCTACTTTTTAAAGATCAGGCCTCACTTTCCCTAGAATGTAAACTTCATGAATATTTGTTGAACGAGTCAATATTTTAAAATTTGGACTTAAATTTGTAGAAAAGCAGGTATAAAAATAGAGAAAATGAAAAATGATATCATTAGGAGGGCTGCTGTTTTATTTGCAATGACTTTAAAAGAGAGAAAATAGATCATGATTTCAAGTTATACAAAAAGAAATAATAAGAAAAAGAAAACTATGAAAGATATAATGTCTGCAGAATACACAGGATTTGCCAGCTTAGAAGGGAGTAGCAAGTGGAGTAAGAAGTCAAATGTGACTGTAATAATTTAACCCTAGACAATGAGAGAATGATGATACCAATAAAACAATGAAAAAGCAGTTTGTTTGAAGAAAAAAAAAGTCCCAAGATTAATGTCCAAGACTGAATTAGAGATGGACTGAAATACTGCCCATAAATATGTGAATCTCTTTCTTAAAAATCCTTTCTTCCTGTTGAGCTTTTTTTTCTTTTTTACAATATTGGTATTGTTTACTCTTAGAAAATATTTTTGTCTCCAATCTGAATAAAAATAATATTTACTATGACCAAAGCCAAAATTATATCAGTATAGGGAAAGTTTAATTTTCTGAAATCATCAGTGTTGTTATGAATAAGTTAAAATATTACTGTAAAGAAATCTGATTTATTTTCATCTTTGATCTAATTTAACTTTCAAAGAAAGCTTGTCAGTGTCAACCAGACTGAGCAAAATGAATAGAATGAATCAGTCAATGTCTATTTAATCATTGCATACAGCAGGATAACCTACGACTCTCCCTAGCTGCCCAAATGTTAGTTCCTGACACCGCTGTGCAACCTACAGGCTTTCAGAAGCTGGAAGAAGAGCCAGGGTTCAAAATGGAACTGTGATGCCGTCTCAACAGGAACCACCTTTAATGAAACACTTAGCTGGGTGGAACTAAAATTCTGTAATGTAAAAATTCAAGTAACTTCCTTGCAATCTGTCTCCCGGCTTAAATTGTATCACTATGCAGTGTGCCGAGAAGTTCCATCTTTTCTCCTTTTCCTGATTGAAACCTCATCCAACCCACAACCATAAAGAAGAGGCAGCATTTATATAAATATAAAATTGATGATTCTATTTCAATAAAGAAAAATTATATACTGACAAGATTTAAGGGATTTAAAACCTGAGATTGAATTTCAACGAGTTCTCACACAATTGGTTCCAATCGGGAAAGGAGTACATCAAGGCTGTATATTGTCCCCCTGCTTATTTAACTTATATGCAGAGTACATCATACAAAATGCTGGGCTGGATGAAGCACAAACTGGAATCAAGATTGCCAAGAGAAATATCAATAACCTCAGATACACAGATGATACTACCCTTATGGCAGAAAGCAAAGAACTAAAGAGCCTCTTGATGAAAGTGAAAGAGGAGAGTGAAAAAACTGGCTTAAAACTCAACATTCAGAAAACTAAGATCATGGCATCCAGTCCCATCACCTCATGGTAAATATATGGGGTAACAATGGAAACAGTGACAGACTTTGCTTTCTTGGGCTCCAAATCACAGCAGATGGTGACTGCAGCCATGAAATTAAAAGATGCTTGCTCCTTGGAAGAAAAGCTATGACCAACCTAGACAGCCTATTAAAAAGCAGAGACATTACTTTGCCAACAAAGGTCTATCTAGTCAAATCTATGGTTTTTCCAGTAGTCATGTATGGATGTGAGAGTTAGACTATAAAGAAAGCTGAGTGCCGAAGAATTGATGCTTTGAACTGTGGTGTTGGAGAAGACTCTTGAGATTCCCTTGGACTGCAAGGAGATCCAACCAGTCCATCCTAAAGAGATCAGTCCTGAATATTCGCTGGAAGGACTGATGCTGAAGCTGAAACTCCAATACTGAGAGTTTCAGCTGAAATTCCACATCAAGCCACTTGATGTGAAGAACTGACTCATTTGAAAAGACCCTGATGCTGGGAAAGATTGAAGGTGGGAGGAGAAGGGGACGACAGAGGATGAGATGGCTGGATGGCATCACCGACTCAATGGACATGAGTTTGAGTGAGCTCTGGGAGTTGGTGATGGACAGGGAGGTCTGGCGTGCTGTGGTCCATGGGGTCGCAAAGAGTTGGACACAACCGAGCAACTGAACTGAACTCATGTAATTCATTGTTTGACAGTGAAATTTGAAATGTGTTCCATCTTGTCCTCAGCTGATCATCTCACCTGTTCCATAAGAGTATACAGAGACTCTAGAAAACAGTCACTGAAGCGTGCCTCTGCCTTACAGACTCACCTTTCCACTGCAGACCTTTCAAACAGAAGCCATTTCTTTCTCCATCATGTCTCAACCCCATAGAGCTACAAAGTCAACTGCTTATACTTCCTTAGAAGCCTCTCTTTTCCCTTTCAAGCCATGAGGCTTCTACCTTGAAGCAAGCCCCTCCTCGTTCAAGAGATATTTCATCTGGGTATAAAGAACCCCACCAAATGTCTCTCATCTCCCCCCACCCTGACTCCTAACGGACCCAACTACGACTCTGGCATTTCTCTTATGCTCCCGCAAGTTTCAAGTTTCATCATGACCAACCTCTGAATTCTTATATACAACTCACTCACTTCCCTGGTCATGAAACTTCTGGTTCTTCTAGAAATTAATGAATTTCATGTTCATTTCACTTCAGCAAACCATTCCCTTGAGCTGCGATTTCAGCTAGAGTTTCCGGTTTTTCAATCATAACTCTCATCCTTTCCACTTTCTCACTCCTTAATTCACAATGCAGGCATAGTCACAAGACATATAACAAAGAATTCATACTCTACAAATCAAAAAGAAAAGGTCAGACCACCAAGAGGAATTGAGCAAATGATGAGAGCACACGATTTAGACAGGAGGATCTCAGAAGGCCTCCAGTTATTTGACTCTTTTTCTTCTAGATCATCATCCTCATCTTGTAACTTAAATCCTTCCCATTCTCTTATTTGCATCTTCAAAATCCTCATCTCCATTTGCTCTACCAATCACCACATTTCCTATTAACCCATCCATCATTTTCCCAGTTCATCACTTCTTGCTGATCACTGCTGGGTACCATTAAAAATCCCTTTGGTTTGGTGCCTACCAATTTAAGGCTTTTAACCTTATATGGGGTCCCACAGAAGCCATTCTAAGCTTTTATCACCATAAGAATGGTATTTATTTGCAGTCAACAGATTATATTTCATGTTGTTTCATAGAAAAACAATTGCATCTATCAGGTGGGAATGCCCTCCATTTCCTTGTCATAAATCAGCATTTTATATCCATTCCACAAGAAAAACAAAGTTTTTCTTAAAGAATCCCACATTTTCAAAACCTCTGCCTCAGAGAAAACCACTTGTTTTTTTCTGGCTTGTGTCTTAAGACCCTTTTCTGTACATTTTCAAATATATATGTATATATATATTTTAAATATGTTTTATATGTTAAAATGTTTAAGTAATCTGTATTTGTCTTGATCCATTTGGGCTACTAAAACAAAATACTACAGAATGGTGGCTTATAAACAACATAAATTTATTCCTCAGTTTTGGATCTGAAAATCCAAGGTCAAGGTCCCATCATAGTCAGGTTAGACTATAGGCAAATTCTTTTGCCAGGTTGCAGATTTCACTCTGTATCTTCATTTGGCAAAAGAGAGTGAGAATTTTCTCTGGAGCCCTCATGACCCAATCCACTCCCAATGATCTCACCTCCCAAAACTATCACTTTAGGGATTAGGTTTCAACATGCAAATTTTAGAGGAACAAACATTCAGACCCTAGCAATGTTCTATAGCTATAGAAATGTGACTCTGATATTTCCCTCTTTCTTTTTTACTCACAATGTAGTATGAAGATGTTGCCATTTCAGTGTTTTGCAGCTTCTGTGTTCTATTTCTCTGTATAAAATATATTGCAGCTAACTCAATCATCATTCCATCCACAGTCAGTCACTCAGTCATATCCAATTCTCTGTGACCCTGTGGACTGTAGCCCACCAGGCTCCTCTGTCCTTGGAATTCTCCAAGCAAGAATACTGGAGTGGCTTGCCGTTCCCTTCTCCAGGGAATCTTCCTGACCCAGGGATTGAACCCGGGTCTCCTGCATTGCAGGCGGATTCTTTACCTCTGAGTCTCCAAGGAAGCTCGGGTTGTTTCTAATTTCTTACTATTGCAGACAATGCTATGATGAATATCAGGTGGTGCAAGTGGTAAAGAATCTGCCTGCCAATGCAGAAAACTCAAGTGAGGCAGGTTCAACCCCCGGGTTGGGAAGATCCCCTGGAGAAGAAAATGGCGACCCACTCCAGTATTTCATGCCGGAAAATTCCTTGGACAGAGGAGCCTGGCTGTCTACAGTCCTTGGGATCGCAAAAAGTCAGACACAACTGAAGTGACTGAGCATACACGCAGGCATGGGGTGGATGTCTTTCTTATTTTTACCAAATTGTCAAAACACTACTTATTCAAAAATCTATCCAGTTCACAGTGAGTGTATCATATTCTAAGTTCAATTTTACAAGAGTCTTTTGCAAGACTTTAGGTTGTTCCACTTATTTCATTGTTTTATGTTTATGCAACTCCCATAAAATTTTAAATATTGTACCTTCATTGTGATTTTTGTAATCTATGTCTCAAAACTTTCTTAGATAATTCTGCTCATTTTTTCTTCAGATACATTTTGAAATTTTCTTCCTGCAGGCTCATTGAAATCTATCTCTAAGCAGTCCTAAGAGGAGTATCATCATCTCGCAGGGTCTGAGCCCTTCCCTGGGCACAGTAGTTCCCCAAAAGCAGCTTCTCTTCCTGTGGCATAGAATGCTCCACACCTCTCTGAACAATCTCAGAAATGCAGTCTGACCTTGGAACTCCCCTGCTTGGAATCCTCCAATGATGTCTCCTCACCTGAAATATTATGCTAGAAATGTTTGCAGGACACACACACACACACACACACACACACACACACACACACACACATGAAACATTCCACATTCTGGCTGCCATCTTCTTACTATCTTTATCCCCACCTGTGTCCTACGTATCAGGTACTATGTGAGGCCCTGGGCCCAGCAAGTCCCTTGCACACCCTGATGACGTGATGCTCTTTGACTTCCCTTTATCTTGGCATGTGGTCTTCCTTCTCTTTAAAATGTCCTTCTAGGCTTAGGTCAACTACTTTAATCCTGATCATCCGAAGCCCATTTCCTTCAAGAAACTTCCCCTGCTATTCCAGGAATTTCCCTGACTTCTCCCCACCCCTCCTGTTTCACTGTACCTGGGTACCTACTGCTATTTCAGTATTTGTACAATATTTGTTCTTCTCTGTCTGACTTATTTCACTTAACATAATGCCCTCCAAGTCTGTCTGTATTGCTGCAAATGATGAGATTCTGTTCTTTTTTATGGCTGAGTAGTATTTGTCTGTTGATGGATACTTAGGTTGCTTCCATATCTTGACAATTGTAAATAATGCTGCTATGAACATTGGAGTGTGTGTATCTTTTCAAAATAGTGTTTGCTTTGTTTTTTCAGATATATACCCAGGAGTGGAATTGCTGAATTGTATGGTAATTCCATTTTTAGTTTTTTGAGAAACCTCCATACTATTTTCCATAGTTGCTGCACCAATTTACATTCCTACCAACAATGTCTGAGGGTTCCCTTTTTTCCACAACCTTGCCAACATTTGTTATTTGTGCTCTTTTTGATGATAGCCATTCTGACAGCTGAGATGATATCTTATGGTGGTTTTGATTTGCATTTCCCTGATGGTTATCAATGTTAAGCATCTTTTCTTGTGCCTGTTGACCACCTGCATTTCCTCTTTGGAAAAGTGCATGACAGTCTTTTTAAAATGCACTAGAATTCCCCGAACAGATCAAATACCCTAAACACAATATAACAGGGGAATAACTTACACAGAATATGGGGTACCTCTAATGGAGAGTGTTCCCCACCTCCACAATCTAAATGACCCAGCTAAAATATGCTGCTACAGATGGAATTTTAAATTTTGACTTTCACTGTATAACTGATATTCATAGAGCTTAAATGATTTGTCCCAAGGCAAACAGTCAGTGAGAGACAAAGAAGGATTGAGAACCAGACAATTAAGCCTTATAAGCATTATAAGTTAAAAGCAAGGGTTTTGTAATCAGATTGGCGTGAGCTAAAGTCCCAGATATGCCAGGTGTTACTCAGGTGACTATGAGCAAGTCCTATTTTCCTTATCCATCAAAGGGTAGATCTATGTATGGTGGCTGTTTTCATAAAATAGGTAAGCAGAGAATGGAGCCCAAACTCATCACAAAATATGCATCCAATAAATATTAACCATTCATATTATTCATATTTTAAAACTCACTCCTTGATTTTACAACATCATGAGCTCCATTCCTCTAAATTTAAGGAGCCAATTAATAATTATTGACAAATATAATTTTAAATGTACTCATACTGAAAACTTTCAGTATAATTTTGGATCCTAAAGATAGACTGATAGAAACACAATTCATAAACTCAAGTTATTGAACAACTGGGCAGTGAATTGGTCAAACTGGGTCAATCCACAATAATTATCAAGTATCCAATGTGACAAGACATTCAACTGTGTACTATTGCCCTCAAGAAGCTTTCTTTCACAGGTTACACTTGACTTTACAAATTCTTTCCTCCAAAACAAAGAAATTTTTTGAAAAAGGGAGCTCCAATTCTGGATAGGGCTTTGAGAATACTTAATAATATAATCTGATACCTGAAAATATGAAAAGTATAACAGACACCTGTAGAACATTATCTGTCTACAGATATCTATAAATGGAATCTCAAAGAAAAGTGAAAATGGATGTGGTGATATGTGAAAAGATGAAGGCTAATATTTTTCAAAACTGATGAAGAATATCAGCCTGCAGATTTAAGAATCTCAGTAAACCCTAGACACCCTAGACACATCGAGTACAAAGAAAACCATGTGTAGTCATCTCATATTCAAACTATTAAGAATCAAAGATGAAGGGAAAATCTTAAAAGCAGGAAGAGGAAAAGTACACATTACATTCAAGGGAATAATGTTAGCAGTGATGGTTAGATGCTTATGGAAAATAATGAAAGCCAAAAAAAATCTTTAATGAGCTAAAAGAAAAAAAATCTGTCAACCTAGTATTCTATGCCTAATAGAAATATCCTTCACAGAGGAAAGTAAAATTGGACATCTTAAACAAATAAAAGCTAGAGAATTTGTCACTCAAAGAAAACAAATAGCAAGTTACAGATTTAAGCCTAATCATAACAATAACTGCATTAAATTTAAATAGATCAGTTAATCTCTTTTTTAAAGAGTAGATAAAAAAATAAGATTCAATCATAAGATGTTAAAAATATATTTTAAATATAAAAATTGAGAAAGATTGAAATTAAAAAGATAGAAAAGATTGTAATCCACCAAAACTAACATAAGAAAGAAAATGTTTATTTTTTACACACTTTATTGACATGCTGCTGCTGCTGCTGCTGCTGCTGCTGCTGCTGCTGCTGCATCACTTCAGTCGTGCATGACTCTGTGCGACCCCATAGACAGCAGCCCACTAGGCTTCCCCGTCCCCAAGATTCTCCAGGCAAGAACACTGGAGTGGGTTGCCATTTCCTTCTCCAATGCATGAAAGTGAAAAGTGAAAGTGAAGTCGCTCAGTTGTGTCCGACTCTTCGCGACCCCATGTACTATAGCCTACCAGGCTCCTCTGTCCATGGGATTTTCCAGGCAAGAGTACTGGAGTGGGTTGCCATTGCCTTCTCCCTTACTGACATGAGACAAAGTCAATTTTAAGAAAGGCATACTGCCAGAGATAAATTAAGATATTTGTAATAACAAAAAAGTCAATTCATCAGGAAGATAAAAAATAATAAACTGGTGTGCACCTTGTAAAATAGCATCAAATTTTATAAGGCAAAAATTGACAAACTAAATTGAGAAATGAAAACATTTACAATCATGGAAATTTTAACTTACCTTTTTCAGTAAATGATGGGAAAATTGAAAAATTAATCAGTGAGAACATAGAACAATGAGTAATATTACTAACCAATTAAACTACATGTCACCCAACAATTAAAGAAAATCCATATATTTAAAGTAGACATAGAGCAATCACTAAAATGTACCACATATTATGTCAAAACTAGGCTCAATAAATTTTTAAAAACTGGAATGATACTTATGACCACAATAAAATTAAGCTAGAAATCAATAACAAAAAGAATTTTTAAAAATTCCCAATATTGGAAATAGAGCAACACTTTTGTAAATAATCTATATGTCACTGGGGAAATCATAATGGAAATTATAAAATATTTCAAACTGAATAATAATGAAAGCACAACATTAAAATTTGCAGGACACGGGTAAAACTGTATAGAGGGAAATGTTAAATATATAAAAATTTATATTAGATAAAAATAAAAATCAATAATCAAAGTTTCCTGCTTAGGAAGCTGGAAAAAGAAGAGAAAATGACATACAAATAAAGTAGAAGTAAGGAAACAATAAATAGAAATTGATGATATAAAAATCATGAACAATAAGGAAATAGCAATGAAACTGCAAAATGGATCTTTGAAAATAATAATACAATTTTTTAATCTAAAGAGATGAATCACCAATATGAGGAATTAAAAGGGAGATATTATTATAGACAATAAAGACTTCAAAAGGAGAAAAAATATTATGAATAACTTTATCACAATATATTTGACAACTTAGAAATAAGGATGAATTTCTTATAAACCATAACTTGCAAAGCAGACATTAGAAGAAATAAAAAATGTGAACAGTTTTATGCCTATTAAGGAAGTTGAATTCACTACTTCAAACTTCCTTCAAAGACAACTCCAGGTGCAAATGGTAGAAATAATGCTAAACCCTTTGAGAAATAAAGTGGGGTGGGAGGGGAGAGACAGAGGAGGAGAGGGGGAGAACAATTTCAAAAAGACTACTTTCAGGAAAACAAAGTATCTCCACTTCTAGACTGTCAACTCAAAATTCATCTGTACATTCTTATGCTTTTTTTCTTTACCTTTCCCCTCCATTTCATGACCAGATTTACACTTTTGCATTTTATCTACCAAAGTCTCATCTCATACACTTAACATTTCCTTTCAAATAAGTCTATTGCATTCCCAAGTTACAATGTTAATGATTTGCTACTTACTGTAAGAAACACCTGGAGTAACAGGCAAATTTGGCCTTGGAGTACAGAATGAAGCAGGGCAAAGGCTAATAGAGTTTTGCCACGAGAATGCACTGGTTATAGCAAACACCCTCTTCCAACAACACAAGAGAAGACTCTACACATGGACATCACCAGATGGTCAACACCAAAATCAGACTGATTATATTCTTTGCAGACAAAGATGGAGAAGCTCTATACAGTCAGCAAAAATGAGACTGGGAGCTGACTATGGCTCAGATCATGAACTCCTTATTGCCAAATTCAGACATAAATTGAAGAAAGTAGGGAAGACCACTAGATCATTCAAGTATGGCCTAAATCAAATCCCTAACAATTATACAGTGGAAGTGAGAAATAGATTTAAGGGACTTGATCTGATAGACAGAGTGTCTGATGAACTATGGACAGAGGCTTGTGACATTGTACAGGAGACAGGGAGCAACACCATCCCCCAGAAAAAGAAATGCAAAACAGCAAAATGGCTGTCTGAGGAAGACTTACAAATAGCTGTGAAAACAAGAGAAGCAAAAAGCAAAGGAGAAAAGGAAAGATATTCCCATCTGAATGCAGAGTTCCAAAGAATAGCAAGGAGAGATAAGAAAGCCTCCCTCAGTGATCAGTGCAAAGAAATAGAGGAAAACAATAGAATGGGAAAGACTAGAGATCTCTTCAAGAAAATCGAAGATACCAAGGGAACATCTCATGCAAAGATGGGCTTGATAAGGGACAGAAATGGTATGGACCTAACAGAAGCAGAAGATATTAAGAAGAGGTGGCAAGAATACACAAAGAACTGTACAAAAAAAGATCTTCACGACCCAGATAATCACGATGGTGTGATCACTCACCTAGAGCCAGACATCCTGGAATGTGAAGTCAAGTGGACGTTAGAAAGCATCACCACGAACAAAGCCAGTGGAGGTGATGAAATTCCAGTTGAGCTATTTCAGATCCTGAAAGATGATGCTGTGAAAGTGCTGCACTCGATATGCCAGCAAATTTGGAAAACTCAGCAATGGCCACAGGACTGGAAAAGTTCAGTTTTCATCCCAATCCCAAAGAAAGGCAATGCCAAAGAATGTTCAAACCGGGGTGGGGGCTGGGGGATGGGGGGACAGAGAATTTCAGAGGGAATATTTATCAGTTGGTGAACCAATCTGCTATGCTTCAAACTATAGGACTTGTCTGATGGTAAATAAACTCTACTTAGTTTATCATTTATAAATTTTCAGGAATTGCCGAGTGAGGATATTTTAGTCCCATATGTTTTTATGTAAAATATTGGGTTAATTTAAAACAGAAGTGAGAAACCTTGCCTCTTAAAATGGTGTGACTTCCACCATGGAGTCTCTGCTGACTGCCTGTTCCAAACTATCCCCACCATCACTCTGGGCTTCATAATTTTACTATCATCTCCTCTACCAAGTTGTAATTACTCTGTTAGAAATATTTATAGCATCATGAGAAAACTCCTTGAAGACAAAGATCTTGTTCACTACTGTGTATACTTACATGTCTAATGTCTGGCATGTAGGATATAGTCAATAAATATTAGCTGTATGAATAAACAAGTAAAATGTTTTAATCTCTATATTATTAGCAACTTGCATTCTGGCTTTAAAATTTCCATTTTGTCAAATTTTTTAAATCTATTTTTATAATTAAGAAAAATGTGAAATTCTAAGCAAGTTTGGTTTAACTAGAAAATACCTTTTGAGAATTTATAGGTTTCTGTGTCTTTAAGGAAAAACAATTTCTATGTTAAAACAGTACTGTCCAACAGAAATATATTTCAAGAGAGAAACATAATTTAAAATTTTCTAGTATTCAAATTAAAAAATTTTTTAAATTGTAAAATAAAGTTAATTTTCCTAATATATATTTATTTAACCAAATATATCCAAGGTATTATTTGAACATGTAATTAGTATAAAAAGTTATTGAGATCTTTTACATTCTTTTGTTCATACTGTCTTCAAAAATATTTTTTCCACTCACTGATCATCTCAGTTCAGGCTAACCACATTTCAAACACTCTGTGTTTTGAATAACACAGAGTTAGAATTTATTAAGGCAGTTTTATGTAGACAGGAATAAGATTTCCTTAAAAAATAAATAAATAAATGGCAGTCATAAGTAGAGGGGTAGAAATTACTTACTTCTGATTGGAAAAAGACATCCATATGATTCACATTGAAAGGAAAATACAGAACATGACTTTTCTCTCTTCTACCTTCTGCCAGGTAGCATGAGAAAGTAAAGACCTCTAAAGAGATTGGCACAGAAACATTTCTGAAGATGTTTAACTTAATTTCAAAGTTTAATGAGAAGCTGAAACTACAAGAGTACAGTGTCAGAATGAGACAGAGTGAATATTGCAAATATTCTTGTTTTAAGGAATCAGTTGGTAATTATCAGGAAGAAAGAGAGACAGAGACCTTCACACCTATATCAGAAGGAAATGGAGTCACCCATCTCTGCCCCACTTACATGAAGTGGAAAATCAACCAGACCCCAGAGTTCACTGAATCACAGTTATGTTGAACCTGCGACTAGTTCACAGCAACTGATGTTTTTCTGAACTCTGAAAAATAGATAGCAAATTGTTGGGAATTTGTCACATACATGCCATGAATAAACCTGATAGAATGAAAGGTCTTATTACTTTGAAAAATCATTAACCCTCATTTCATAGGTTCAGTTCAGTTCAGTTCAGTCGCTCAGTCACATCCGACTCTGCAACCCCATGGACCGCAGCACACCAGGCCTCCCTATCCATCACCAACTTCCGGAGTCTACCCAAACTCATGTCCATTGAGTTGATGGTGCCATCCAATCATCTCATCCTCTGTCGTCCCCTTCTCCTCCTGCCCTCAATCTTTCCCAGCATCAGGGTCTTTTCAAATGAGTCAACTCTTCGCATCAGGTGGCCAAAGTATTGGAGTTTCAGCTTCAACATCAGTCCTTCCAATGAACCATCAGGACTGATTTCCTTTAAGATGGACTGGTTGGACCTCCTTGCAGTCCAAGGGACTCTCCAGAGTCTTTTCCAACACCACAGTTCAAAAGCATCAATTCTTCATTCCATAGGTAGCTGTGTTTTGAATAAAATGTGGCGTATCTTAGCCCCTTACAGTGTGTCTTATTTCCTAGCCCAGCTCTGGGTTTAGGAATTCATACCATAAAATCTAAATTACCACACAGCATTCCAGTTTGAGCAAATTACTCACAATTAAAGACAGAAGGCTTTATGTGCTTGTGGTAAAAAGGAAGCAATGCTTCAAGATCCACTGATTCTCACAGGCCACCAACCTATCTAAATACTCAGGATGAGAGATCTGTCAGGACCATGTGAGCTGAACTGGATCTTCCAAATTGAGAGAAGCTCTGAATGAATGTCATCTTACCAGATTATGTCTAGATTCCAGTCCACCACATCTGAAGCCAAGACCACATACCCAGTCAAACCAACAAAGCAAGATTGCCAAGAACCTTAGTGTTTGGTCCCTGAATTCTGTCACTATCTGAAGTCAATGCAATGCTTTACTGAACATTTCAGAGCTACATTTCTCCTCCTTATACTGAACTGAAATAACAAATTGCTGTAAAAGGTTATTATTTTTAATGTATAATGTGATGGTTGTAATTAATACTGCTGTGTGATATGTATGAAAGTTAGGAGAATAGATTCTAAGAGTTTTCATCATGAGGAAAAAAATTCTTTTTGCTTTTTCTTTTAATTATCTGTATGAGATGATGGATGATTAACATTATTGTAGCAATCATTTCACAATATCTTTAAGTCATGCTATCCTGCTGTATACTATAAACTTAGTGGTATTTATTAATTGTATCACAATAAAGTTGGAAAAGATCATTAAAAAAGTTAATATTTAGTCAAGCAATGTCTTTACTCAAATGAGCAGTTACCAAAATACCCTCTAGAACCACCCCTCCTGGGACAATTAGCTATCTGTCAAAATGAGACATAAATAATGATATTGTTGTTGTGTTAATTGCTCAGTTGTGTCCCACTCTATATGACCTATGTAACCCCATGGACTGTAGCTTGCCAGGCTCCTCTGTCCATGGAATTCTCCAGGCAAGAATACTAGAAGAGGTTGCCATTTCATTCTCCAGAGGATCTTTCCAACTCAGGGATCAAACCTAGATTCCCCTACATTGCAGGCAGATTCTTTACCAAAGCCAACAAGGAAACCCCCAAATAATATTATAAGATATCAAAAGGGATGTCAGAGGAAAAACACTGATGTCTTTGAAAGAAGCACTGCTGTGTGAAAATGTTGGAAAGTTAAGTTTCCCTAGTGAGTTTTCAGGCATTTCAAAACCACCCAGTGATTATAAAATGTGTCTCTAATTTAAGAGTCAGCTCCAAGTCAAATTTCTTAATTTTCTCAGAACAAGTTAATCTACTCTGCTTCTTCTCATATTTCTTGACTTGGTTTAAAAGTTTGGAGGGTCTTTGCTTGGCTTCAGCACATGGACTTCTAGAACTGTGATGTTTTTAAAAAATATGGTTTCCCTTATACTGGTGTCCATTGCATAAAGGTCAATTTGTTAACTGTGGTGACAGCCTGCCTCTCAGGGCACAGGTTCAATATATGTCAGGAAATGAACAAAGAGAAGAGATAGTGGAACATTCTTAGCCTTAATAGACTGAGAAGGTAGTAGTGAACTGAAAGTTAAATTCATTCAGAATAAAGAGGTCTTTAGAGTCCTTTTTTCTGGTTGAGCGATCAGAGCAAATGAATCTAAAACCTAAAATAGAAGTTATTTTATTCTCACAGGTTCTGACATTTTAGTGGTGAGCTGCAAGTTATAAAAACTGCTACTAAAATCCAAATTGTTAGCACCATATGGAAAAGGATCCAGCAATATGTCTTTTATCATTATAATATATATGTGTAGAAAGTCACTGCATTTGAATCATTTCAGAATTTTTTTTTAATAAGCACAGTGGCAGAAGGGTTGAAATATCGAGGGGTCATATAGATGATTATAAATAAAGAAATAGCTGCAGATTTCATGCTTGCATTGACTTCATGCCTGCAATCCTGATATGTAGTGAAGTTGGTGAGTTTTAGGAGATGTTACATCTCTTGATCAAATATCTCATGGTTGACTTGTGGCAGGTTACTTAGAATTTCAGGAATTTGAGCCTTTCTTCAAACCATCATCAGTTGGAACAGGAATTAAATAAATGGCTTCTGCCCAAGTGAGCTTAGTATTTTCTCACCAAATATAAAATATTTTGGAAACTAAATATTAATATATACTCTCTTTGCTTTCCTTTAGTAAGGCAATAAATAAGGAATAGAATTTTGAGATCTGAAACACAATTGCAGTATAAGATAATCAGTAAAATGATGCATAGGGTAGAACAGCAGAAAGCAAATAAAAGTATTAAGAGTAAGTGTGTACATTCAGAAATCTCATTTGGTGCTTCTCTCTTAAAAGTAACAGTATTTCAGGACTTTCCTGGTAGTCCAGTGGTTAAGAATGTCCCTTGAAATGCAGGGGACTTGGGTTCAATCCCTGGTTGGGCGAAGATCCCGCACACAATGGGGCAAATAAGACCTCACGCTATAACTAGAGAAGACTGCACATTGCAATGAAGACCCAATGTGGCCAAAATTTTTAAAAATTAAAACGTAATAGCATCTCATTCCTATATAGGTTTAGGGTACAGGATCTGAAACACTTTGGGGATCCCTCCTCCTAACTTTATTGTGCCCATCTTTGTATGAAATGTTCCCTTGGAATCTCTAATTTTCTTGAAGAGATTTCTATTCTTTCCCATTCTATTGTTTTCCTCTATTTTTTTGCATTGATCACTTAGGAAGTCTTTCTTTTCTCTCCTTGCTATTCTTTGAAACTCTGCATTCATATGGATATATCTTTCCTTTTCTCCTTTGCCTTTTGCTTCTCTTTTTTTCTCAGCTGTTTGTAAGGCCTCCTCAGACAACCATTTTGCCTTTTTGCATTTCTTTTTCTTGGGGATGGTTTTGCTCACTGCTTCCTGTACAATGGCACAAACCTCCATCCCTAGTTCTTCAGGCACTCTGTATGTCAGATCTAATCCCTTGAATTTACTTGTCACTTCTACTGTCTGATCATAAGGGATTTGATTCAGGTCATACCTGAATGGTCTAGTGGTTTTCCCTATTTTCTTCAAATTAAGTCTGAAATTTGCAATAAGGAGTTCACGATCTGAGCCACAGTCAGGTCCTGGTCTTGTTTTGCTGACTGTATAGAGCTTCTCTATCTTTGGCTACAAAGAATATAATCAATCTGATTTCAGTATTGACCATCTGGTGATGTCCATGTGTCGAGTCATCTCTAGTGTTGTTGGAAGAAAGTGTTTGCTATGACCTCCTAACTTAGTATATACTTTGGGCTAGATTCTTAGCCATCATTGTTTTTAAATGAGAACAATATCTAGAAGTTATTGGGAAGTTGTTAGATGTAGTGGTAGCTGATGAGGGAATACATTCAGAGAGTTGGACCATAAAGAAGGCTGAGCGCCAAAGAATTGATGCTTTCAAATTGTGGTGCTGGAGAAGACTCTTGAGAGTCCCTTGGACAGCATGGAGATCAAACCAGTTAATCCTAAAGGAAATCAACCCTGAATATTCATTGGAAGGACTGATACTGAAGCTGAAATTCTAATACTTTGGCCACATGAGGCAAAGAGCTGACTCACTAGAAAAGACCTGATGCTGGGAAAGATTGAGGGTAAAAGGAGAAGTGGGTGACAAAGGATGAGATGGTTGAATGGCATCACCAACTCAAAGGACATGAGTCTGAACAAACTCCAGGAGATAGTGAAGGACAGGGAACCTGGCGTGCTCCAGTCCTTGGGGCTGCAAAGAGATGACTGAGTGACTGAACAACTGCCTTGGCTACATGTTGGAATCACTGGGGAGCTTTTAAAAATACCAATATCTGAGTCTCAACTCAGAACTACATCACAAGCTCTGAGAGTGAAACCTAGGCAACAGCATCTTTTAAAATCTCTCAGATTGACTCCACTTTTCAGCTTAGATTGAAACACACTATGTTAAATTAATTCAAGCTAGTTAGTAATATGAGAATAAAATGAAGGTCTGTGCCACTGCAAAGCCTGAGTTTGCCCCAAGGATTTCCCACAGAGCCTCTTTGGGCACCCTGAGGACTAGGACCAACGTCCTCGCACACACATAGGGCCACCACATCAATTAGCTACTGGCCCTGGGGAAAATTATAATTACTTGATCTTCCCCCATGAATTTCATCATCCATATCATTGTAAGACAATTTCTAGGCCAATATAGGACAACATACACAGTGCTTACCAGAACTACTCTCACACTACATGAGGTCATTGGAAAATACTTTGTACATCAAGATTCCACATGATTCTTTCCTACCAAAACATTTGTTTATCATTTTTGCAGACATCGTCAGCAGGATTTCATGGGTGACTAAATGCTTCTAACTTAAAAGTGTATTATTCAGGAGTGTCATATAGTAACCGTGGGACAATGCTGAGAATGGAAAAGCTGTGATGCTTTTATGTAATAGTATAAAACTTTCCATATGATGGAAATTCAAAATCAGGCAGTCAAATCACTAAAGGGTGAAAACAATGAGTCTAATTAACTTTTTTTTTTAAAGAAACAAAGCTATACCATTTCTAGCAATAGTTTGCTTTGAAATATTTGTTATAAAGTTATATTCTAAAGTTAAAGTGTGTTGGGTCCTACAGTGTTCAAAGTCTCATGGAAATAGCCTCGAAAGAACTTCCTGAGAGTTAGATTTGGAGATTTTCAGTTTCTCACTTATACTTTTCTACAGTTTACAAGTTTGTGCTATGAGCATAATTAAGTCCATTATAAAATACTATAAAAATAAAAAGCATGTTTTAACCACAGATATATTGATAGATTTTTCTCTTGGTATCATCCCAGTTAAGGAATCAGAATGAAAATGACCAATTACATGCTTCACCATTAGTTAAATCATTCCATTAAATCATGGTATTACTATGTTTTGTTTCCTTTGCCACACAATTAATATTTGAGATGAAATTGAAGGAAAGTATTTCTTCCATAAAGGGTCAAAAAGCCTCTACCATTGCACACACCACCACCCCCACCACACCGTCACAAAACTCAACCATTGAGAATCCTCCAAAAGACCAACCTAATTGATATTTGTCTCCATGGTGTTCACATCCAGTTCACTCCTACCTGTTTGGCAGGACTGAGAGACACTATCAGAATACATATGACCCAAGAGTCCCCCACAGCATCAGAGGGATTGTGTTATCATCCTTGAGCTCTGTACCCAAGGCCAACTGCAGTGGCACAACCTGACCAGCTCTCCCCATAAACAAGAGCTGTCTGCAATTGTGGAGAGTTGGGAGAATTATCTAGAGCCAACTTGACTTGCTGGATACTTTCAAAATACACAGAAAGATTTCCTACTGAAGAGGAGTTATCTGCTTCCCAGACAGCAGGGTGGTTTCTGGCACCCACTGATGGTTTTCTGGTTGTAATCAGACACAGAAAGACAAATATCATATGATATCGCTTATATGTGGAACCCAAAAAAGGGATACAAATGAACTTATTTACAAAACAGAAGTAGAGTTGCAGATGTAGAAAACAAACTTATGGTTACCAGGGCATAAGGGGGAGAGGGATAAATTGGCAGATTGGGATTGACATATAAGTGTTACTATATATGAAATAGATAACTAATAAGAATCTACTATATAGCAGGGAACTTTACTCAATACACTGTAATGGCCTATATGGGGGAAGAATCTAAAAAGTAGAGTGGATATATGTATGTGCGTGCATGCTAAGTCATTTCAGCCTTGTCCAACTCTTTGCAACACTATGGACTGTAGCCTGCCAGGTTCCTCTGTCCATGGGACTCTCCAGGCAAGAATACTGGAGTGGGTTGCCATATCCTTCTCCTGGAGACCTTCCCGAAGTAAGGATTGAACCTCCATCTCCTGAATTGACAGGTAGCTGAGTCCCTGCTGAGCCACCAGGCTATGTTACAAGTATGACGTATACTATAACAGGTGAGACAGATGCTTCTCATTGGTGAAATGGGCAGATTACTATATAAAATAGCGGATGCTATCTTAGAAAGGTGTAAAGATTATTTAGTGTACATTCAGAGAACAACTGAAACAGTAAGGATCTCTAAAAACCCTCCAGTAGATGACTAAAGAAATGAAAAATGCTACAAGAAAAGACTCAGAGAGACATACAAAATCTCTTCATGGGTAAAGACTGGAATTTTTCTGTAATGTCAAGAGGTAGAAAGAGAATCAATAAGTGGGAATTTACAGTCAGGTGTGTTTATAAAAGATGTCCAAGGAGAGAATGGGGTTCTTCAAAGATATATTTCATTACCTGGTTGAAATTATCATATGGCAAGGGTGATGAAGAAGCTAACACATGTATTGAAGGTATCTGAGAATTCTCTTTTCTATTAGGATGAATCTGAACTCAAATTTAAGTCCTCTTAAATGATGGCTACTCATAGCTATTTCCACTAAGAGAAAACAACACCTTCTGGCAAGACTAACAAGTATGTACGGCTGATGGGCCAGTATCATCTAACTGGTTAAAAAAACAATTCATGCTGTTACAACCAGAAGTGACAGCATAGGCAAAGGATGCCAATTTGCTTATTGATGACCATCCTCTGGCAAAAGGAATTAAACTTTAATTTTCACAGATGATACAGACCATCAGTGTTTTGAAGTAGATATCTGTTTTCTCATACAAAAGGAATTCAGAAAATAATTCTAAGATAAGAAGTATATTTTTATCTCCACTTCTCTTAGAGGGAACCACATGTTTAAATCACATCCTAATAATCACTGACTCATCCTACTACTTGTTCTTATAGCTTGGTGGTGCCCCACTTCTGTGACATTTTAGTAAACCTTGCCTCATAGAACAAACACACTGTTCGGCCCACTAGAACTCTAGAATGAGACATAATGCTGACAAATCAAAATCACTTATTCTACATTTGCTACAGTAATAAGATTCAAGTGAAGCCTCTCGTCTTTGGTTCTCATGAAATTATAATTAATCATGTAATTATTTTTTAAATAATTGCTTTTTTTTCTCTGTAATGATTTAAATCTCAAATTATCACTCCATCGGGATGATAAAACATAAATAATTTCTGTCAATCTTCCTCACATCCTAATCCGGGATTCTGTCTGAATGCTGAATTTTGTCTTTGAGGTACCTATGAAAAAAATTTACTAAGGAAATTAACAGAAGAATAAAACATGGAGCTTATGCTAGTTAAGACTTGATTGTTTTTCTTTCTCTAAGTTGTGTCCAACTCTTTGCAGCATGCCAGGCTTCCCTGTCCTTCACTATCTCCTGGCATTTGCTCAGACTCATATCCTTTGAGTTGGTGATGCTATCCAACCATCTCATCCTTTGTCACTCCCTTCTCCTCCTGACCTCAGTCTTTCCCAGAATCAAGAGTCTTTTCCATTGAGTCAGCTCTCCCCATTAGGTGACCAAAGTATTGGCACTTCAGTTTCAGCATCAGTCCTTCCAATGAATATTCAGTTGATTTTCTTTAGGATTGACTGGTTTGATCTCCTTGTTGTCCAAGGGACTCTCAAAAGTCTTCTCCAATACCACAATTCATTTTTGTTTATCCATGAAAATGATTTCTGAGAGATCAGAGCCTTTCTTTGTTAATTCTTTGATAATTTTAATTCTTTGCAATTCTCACAGCTACGTTTTCTCAGAAGAAGTTAAAAAATAGCAATATTCATTCACCTAATGGATTAATGCTATAATCAAGCATTTCAGTAATTTTCAACTACTGTGTTTGAAAAAACGGGTTTTATTATAACAGACACCATCATGATTGTCCCTTGGTGCAATGACAAGTACCCAACTAACACATAAAGGACTCCGTGAGAAGGGCACTCATATCACAAACGTTAGATTATTGTGGTTTCAGTAGACGCACCAAAGCCCTCACAAATTTCAGGCACTTCAAGTATAATAAGTCCCCTACATACAAACAAATTCTATTCCAAAAGCACATTCATTGTGTCCAATTTGTTCCTAAGTCCAACAAAGTTAGCCTAAGTACCCAACTAACACCATCAACTATAGAGTACTGTACTATAATAGGTTTATAATACCTTTCATGCAAATAAGACATAAAAACCAAATATAAAAAATTAATAAAATATATTTAATTTTATAGTACAGTACCTTGATGGAGAAGGAAATGGCAACCCACTCCAGTATTAGTCAGATACCGGAGCGACCAGTCAGATAAAACTTAGTGACTAAACAAACAAACACAGTACCTTGAGAAGTACAGTAGTTCAGAACAGCAGCTGGCATAGAGGGGCTGGCATCCAGTGAACAGGCAAGAAAAATTACTGGAGGATGGAGAGAGGGTGGGAAATGGTAGAGCTGAAGGATCGTCAGTAACAGGCGACAGAAGGCAAGCTGCCATTTCACCCATGGTGACATCTTGATGTTGATGGAACGCACATTCACATCTTTGAAAGTTGGCAGTTTGAAGGTTCGTATGTAGAGCACTTACTGTTCACATAAACAGAACTTACAAATGAATAAGTAAAAGAAAAATTTCTGCTATATTTTAAAAAATGGGCCAACTCACACAGAAAATAAATGTCCAATTTCACAAGTAACAAAAGGGAGGCAAACTAAATTAAAATGCAATACTGTATATGTTTTGCATCTGAAAAATGCATTTTTCCAAATGGTTATAAGTGCAGTGTTTACAAGGATGCGAGGGAAAGGGAAATCTTTGACACTGGAGAATTATCAATAGAAAGGCAATGCCAAAGAATGCTCAAACTACCGTACAATTGCACTCATCTCACATGCTAGTAAAGTAATGCTCAAAATTCTCCAAGCCAGGCTTCAGCAATACGTGAACCGTGAACTTCCAGATGTTCAAGCTGGTTTTAGAAAAGGCAGAGGAACCAGAGATCAAATTGCCAATATCCGCTGGATCATTGAAAAAGCAAGAGAGTTCCAGAAAAACATCTATTTCTGCTTTATTGACTATGCCAAAGCCTTTGACTGTGTGGAGCACAATAAACTGTGGAAAATTCTGAAAGAGATGGGAATGCCAGACCATCTGACCTGTCTCTTGAGAAGCCTGTATGCAGGTCAGGAAGCAACAGTTAGAACTGGACATGGAACAACAGACTGGTTCCAAATAGGAAAAGGAGTACGTCAAGGCTATATACTGTCACCTTGCTTATTTAACTTCTATGCAGAGTACATCATGAGAAATGTTGGGCTGGAAGAAACACAAGCTGGAATCAAGATTGCCGGGAGAAATATCAATAACCTCAGATATGCAGATGACACCACCCTTATGGCAGAAAGTGAAGAAGAACTAAAGAGCCTCTTGAAGAAAGTGAGAGAGGAGAGTGAAAAAGTTGGCTTAAAACTCAACATTCAAAAAACTAAGATCATGGCCTCTGGTCCCATCACTTCATGGGAAATAGATGGGGAAACAGTGGAAACAGTGTCAGACTTTATTTTTTGGGGCTCCAAAATCACTGCTGATGGTGATTGCAGCCATGAAATTAAAAGACGCTTACTCCTTGAAAGGAAGGTTATGGCCAACCTAGATAGCATATATAAAAGCAGAGACATTACTTTGCCAACAAAAGTTCGTGTAGTCAAGGCTATGGTTTTTCCAGTAGTCATGTATGGATGTGAGAGTTGGACTGTGAAGAAAGCTGAGTGCCGAAGAACTGATGCTTTTGAACTGTGGTGTTGGAGAATACTCTTGAGAGTCCCTTGGACTGCAAGGAGATCCAATCAATCCATCCTAAAGGAGATCAATCCTGGGTGTTCATTGGAAGGACTGATGTTGAAGCTGAAACTCCAATACTTTGGCCACCTCATGCGAAGAGTTGACTCATTGGAAAAGACCCTAATGCTGGGTAGGATTGGGGGCAGGAGGAAAAGGGGACGACAGAGGATGAGATGGTTGGATGGCATCACTGACTCAATGGACAAGGGTTTGGTTAGACTCCGGGAGTTGGTGATGGACAGAGAGGCCTGGTGTGCTGCAATTCATGGGGTCACAAAGAGTCGGACACGACTGAGCGACTGAACTGAACTGAACAGACCTACTAAAGAGAATTTAGTAAAAGATTTCAAAAGTTTAATGTCTTTTAGTCTATAAATCCCACTCCTTGAAATTTATGCCTTAAAACAGGATCTTAAGTGTGGGGAAACAGATTTTAGGGCAAATTTATGGTAGCATTAATTATAATAATGTCAACTTGAAAGTGAGCTAAGCACACAAGTAAAGGAAATTTATTCATTTCATCCATTTAATCAATAAATTGTTCCAGTCACTGCCACCCCTCCTGTGTTGTTTCTCATGAAACAGTTTTGGATTCCCATACGATAGTGATGATTGGTATAACCTGCCTGAAGTCTATTTCAATTCCCAATGTACAGCTTATGACCCACGGCTTCTATGCTGACTCCATTATGAGAGGAAGAGTGGGCTTAATAAATGGTGTAGTTTCAGAACTATTTCTTCATTATGAAACTGTCCTCTTGATGGTGACCTTGAAACTCAATCATATAAAGATAATCAAGACATTAAGATGACTCCGCTTCCATTGCTGCGGTTAATTAGGGCTTTCTTTCTTAAAGTTCCCTGCTTCTCCTCTCTCCTCCTGGGAGTATCTTGTACATCTTGTGCTTAAAATAGTTTACTGAAGCATTTGAGGCATGTGGCCGGATTGATGGGAAATCAGGGAACTTTCCCGGGCCTGATCTGTGCACCTTTCTTGCTCTCGGTTCTCCCTTATTTAGCAGTCTTTACCGTTTGATTTGTACCAGGCTGCTGGCTATCCCTCTGTTTTTCCATGTGCTCTGACACATTTTACAGGGTACTAGCTACATAATTGCCTTCTGCTTTTATGAGCTCAGTCATAGCATTGTTGGGGCCAGGTGCTTTTCCCAGCTAACTTTTTTTTTTTTTTGCTGTGGGTTTTAGATGTGGTTTCAATTTCTTCCCTAAGGCTTCAGAGACAGTTTCTTTCAGTATACTTAACTACCTCATTATTAATCATTTTCCCTGGAATATTTAACATCCTTTTTTCAATGTCAATGGGCTTGAACCATTTGTTCAGATGTTTTCTTTTTTAAATATAAATATCCCTTTGCCTTCAGACACAGAATTAAAATTTATAGAGTCTAACAATCTGCATGTCTCAGAAATGACAGCCATCTACTCCCAGATGCTCCTTCCTAACTCTCATCTGTAATTGGAAAAGCCAATCTAAGGAGATTTGGATAAAACAGGACATGTCTTTTTATTGCACCTCAGTGGTTAAATTTTTTATAATAGGTGTATATAAGTATACAGACCTTCCACATGGGGTGTGACTGGAAAAAAAGAAAAGAGGTTTTGCTTGAATCTTGGCTCTTATTGAGGATGAAATACTAAAGAACACCTTAATCTCTTTTGAGCCAACCATTTTTTAAATCTCCCTTGCTGGACCATAAAGGACAAAAACTGTGCTTAATACTGGAAATTTGCCAAAAGTAGGTTTCATGTGCTCTAATCACTCACACAAAAAAATGACAACTGTGTAAGAAGTTATGTTAATAAGCTTGATTATAGAAATCATTTCCAATGCATATGTGCATAAATTATGCAACCTCTTTATAATAAAATTAGCTAAATAAACAAGAAGGATAGGATAATGTTTATGGGGATTTCAGAATTGAGAATTTCATTGATGGCTTCAACATGCAGTAGTAGGAACAAAGATACAAAGTGAAACACAAAGTGAATTTTTTTTAAAGTTTAGACCTATAGAAATAAAATGTGTTATACAACTTTACGAGAAATAGAAAATGTAAGACAAAAACTTGTAACATTATAGTTTGCTTCACATTACCAAAGAGCTCTCTGGAATTTTTTAAAGTGTATTTTAAACTTAAAACTTTCTATTGTAGCATGTATATAATATTCCTTTACCTTATTCCCTTGTGAAAAAGTGGAAGTGTGAGTCACTCAGTGTTGTCTGACTCTTTGCGACCCCATAGTTTGTAGTCCGCCAGGCTCCTCTGTCCATGGGATTCTCCAGGCAAGAATGCAGGAGTGGGTAGCCATTCCCCTCTCCAGGGGATCTTCTTGACCCAGGGATCGAACCTGGGTCTCTTGCATTGCAGGAAGATTCTTTACTGTCTGAGCGTAAAGTGTGTTTTAAACCTAAAACTTTATATCGTAACATGTGTATAATATTCCTTTACCTTATTCACTATTTCCTAATTTATGGATTTAATTATTTCTCTGCATCTTCGATGGTATGTGTATAAATATGAGGATGTTTATGCATGAAAAGAAGATGCTGGGAATATTTTATTTAAAATTTCATAAAGCTACCTACATGTTTCCACGGAAAAGCTTGTTTTAAAATAAATACTCTTTGAAACTGTGAAAGAAAAAATATTGGCCACGTACAGCAATCTGGTTTAAAGATAATAAGTGATAGATGGTAGAAAAGAGCAGTTCTCTGGGTAAAAGTGTTGACAACCAGATCTAAAAACAGATTTGGAGACTTCTCAGTTATCATGTTTATAAATGAGTGTATAGTGAGATCTACAAGTTTAGAAGACTGAGGTCTTCTAGACTTAAGAAAGTTATCTTGTTTCATGCAGGTTGGGTGTAGCGGGTGTGGGGTGGGGTCTCAGATTGCACATTTCTAACCAGTTGATGCAGAGACTGATTATCCCCAGACTATACAATGAAGAGAGACTTCCCAGGTAGCTCAATGGTAAAGAATCCCCTTACAATGCCGGAGATGTGGGTTTGATCCCTGGGTCGGAAGATCTCATGGAGGTAGAAATGGCAACCCACTCCAATATTCTTGCCAGAAAATTCTCATGGACAGAGGAGCCTCGCGGGCTACAGTCTATAGAGTTGCAAAGAGTCGGACCCAACTGAGCAACTGAGCATAGCAATGCGCTTAGGGAAGTATGTTCCCAATCACACTGACAAGACGACAGACTCTAGACTATCAATTTTGACTTATGAAAAGGACATCTATGGTTGTGCTACTATAGCATTCACACTGCATCATAATTATATGTTCATTTGTCTCTCTCATTAAGTTCTAGCCCTTTGAGAAGGCAGGAACTGGATCTTGTTGACCGCTGAATCCTAGTTCTCAATAGAGTGCCTAGGACAGGGTAGACACATTGAAGAATTCTTACTATAATAAGAAGTCAGACAGGATTCTGCTCTGGGGGCATAAGGAAGAAAGAAGCAACACACCACTAAGTAAATAAGCAAGAAGTTACCAGGTATTAAAAAAGTGCTGAGCAGAGAATCCAAATTTGGTGATGAGACAGAAAGTAATTGTGTGGCTACTTTGACTTGACTGAGATCATATTCAAACTGAGAACCAAATGACAAGCAAAACCCACCCATAGGAAGATCCAGAAGATTTAGTATAAATGCTCATAGGCAGGAAGTAGCTTAGTGTTTACTGAATAAAAGTCAATGACCTGGAGAGTAATGACAAGAGAAACAGAGTAGAAAATGAGAGCAAGTATGTAGGTAGAGAGAGACCCGATCCTGTAGGATTTTAGAGGATTTTTCTTGTAAATGCAATAGAGAACCATCCTTTGCAAAGTTTTACTCCAGAGAAGAACACCAATGATTTATTGAGAGGTCTCATTAGCTGTTGAGGGAGAATGAATTGAAGACGAATCCTTAGTGGAAGCAAGAGAGCATTTAGGAGACTACGGCTGCTGTCCAGATGAGAGGCAGTGTGCCATTTTCTGAGATGGGAAAACTGGAGGAATAAACCATATGAGAGAAGGTGAAAAACAAGAATCCTGCTTTAAATCTGAAAAGTCTGTTCAACAAGCAGAAATACCAAGAAGGAAGTGTCATATACCAGTCTGGTGACCAGGAGACAGCTCAAGGCTAAAGAAAAGTATTGGAGAGAAATTGGCATATATAAGTATTTTATGGGTTTCCCAGGTGGTGCAGTGGTAAAGCGTCCACCTGCCAAGCAGGAGAGGCAGAAGACCCCTGGGTAGGGGAGAACCCCTGGAGAAGGGAATGGCAACCCACTCCAGTATTCTTGCCTGGATATCCCATGGACAAAGGAGCCTGGTGGGCTACAGTCCAGGGGGTCGCATAAGTCAGACACAACTGAAGTGACTTAGCACACAGGTAATTTATATCATGGGAATGGGTGACAATCCAGAGAGAAACTATACAGATCAAGAGGAAAAGAGATCCTAGTGTGATTCTGCTATGAATATCTGTTGGGCAGAAACGGGAAAGACATGAAAGGATGAACAATAACAAGGAGAAGGGGTTTCATTATAAGCAAAAATTAGCTAAATACTGGGGGAGGGATACAGAATACTAAACAACTTGAAGTATTTTGCTAAATTAAAAGTGTTCCTTACGTGTTCATCACATATTGCTATTTCATCTTTTATTCAAGGTGCCTTTTCATTTATATATAGTTGATACTTTAAATTTTATGAAAGATTCCTTTTGAAACATATTCTCCAAAAATTGTATACATTTAAAAGCAATTCATATAGTTAAACATAAGAAAAGAGAAAGCAGTTCTAAGAAGAAGAGTGGATGGTTTCCTGTTTTTTTCTTTTTCACATGAAATGAGAATTGAATCGTGTCCTACTGCACCAAGCTTAAAGCAATCGTTGTCTCCTGAGTCAGCGAATGAGTGAAGTACACTGGATTTTTCCTCTGGAAGCATCTCCAGATCACACAGGGAGCAGATTTCTCTTCCATATGCTTCTCTTACTAAAGACTCAGACACTTCATCTCTCGCCCCGCTGCCTGTGAATCGCTGAAGTTGCTATTATTTGTTGGAGCATGCCACATCCATCAAGTGGGTTAAAGTGGAAAACAGTTGATAACCTCTACCTTTGGGCATTAAAAAATAATGAAGCCTCCTTTGGTACCTATTTTTAAATGTACAGAGATGCTCTAGGGGAAATGGATTTAAATTTTTTTATAAGAATAACGAAGTTATAATAGAGTCACTATGTTCTTACTTTGTATTTCATTTCAGGATAGAAAGTATTTTGAAAACTCTTACCCACCTACTCTGTTTTCATGGTACACAATATACAACAAAATTCAATAAAGAATCATTGAAATGGAAAATTTTACCTCATGGAAAAAGATATAGCAGAGTGTAGTGTTTAAAATAAACAAACAAATGTGGATGTGGGGGATGTTATGGGTTGAAGAGTGTCCCCAAAAAGATGTGTTGAAGTCCGAACTCCCACCACCTCATAAGGAGACCTGATTTGGAAATAGGGTCATTGCAGATGGAATTAGTTAAGATGAGGTCATACCAGAGCTGGGTGAGACTTTAATCCAATGTGACTAATGTCCTTATCAAGAAAGAAGAGAGACAACAGGGAGAAGACACACACATGACAGTGGAGGCAGGGCTTGGAGTGTTGCATCCTTAAGCCAAGAAACAACAAGGACTGGAGGCAAACCAGAGGCTAGATGAGAGGAAGAGGGATTTTCCCTGCTGGTTTCCCAGAGAGCAGGCCCTATAGACACCTTGGTTTTGAACTTCCATCCCTCAGAGCTGTGAGCAATAAATTCATCCTGCTTTACACCATGCAGTTTGTGTTACTTTGGTACAGCAGCCCTGGGTGACTAACACAACCACGACTCTGGCACTGACTACACTGTGACCCTGGGAAGTCTCTTTACTTCTCTATACCTCAGTCTCTTGTGATGTGAAATAGGAATGATAGAAATGATATTAAATAGGATCGGGCATGCTCAGTCACTCAGTTGTGTCCAATTCTTTGCTACCCCATGGACTGTAGCCTGCCAGGATCTCCTGTCCATGGGGATTCTCCAGACAAGAATACTGGAGTGGGTTGCCATGCCCTCCTCCAGGGGATCTTCCCAACCCAAGCCAGATTCTTTACCGTATGAGCCAACAGGGAAGCCCAAGAATACTGGAGTGGATAGCGTAGCCCTTCTCCAGGGGATCTTCCCGACCCAGAAATTGAACTGGAGTCTCCTGCATTGCAGGCAGATTCTTTACCAGCTGAGCTATCAGGGAAACCCTAATAGGATAGTAGTCAAGATTAAAGAGTGAATATATGTGAACCAGTTGGAAAAATGTTAGCTGCTTCACCGGGCTGCAGTCCATGGGGTCGCAAAGGGTCGGACAGAACTGAGTGAATGAACTGAACTGAACTGAAAGTTTACATAAACTTTTATTATATGCATGAATATGTAAAAGACCTACCATTGTACCTAACCCATGGATGGCATTCAATACACAGTTGTTTCTTTTCTCCTGCTGTAACTTACCAACCATTACTAACATTAAGACTTGTTGTTCAGTTGCTCAGTCATGTCTGCTCTTTGCAACCCCATGGAGTGCACCACACCAGGCTTCCCTGCCCTTCACTATCTCCTGGAGTTTGCTCAAACTCATGTCCACTTAGTCGGTGATAAATGATAGATAGGTTTTCATTATATCAGATAAATCTGTTAAAAGATGAAATTTTTTTATCTCAGAGAAGTCTTTTGCAAATAAAAGAAAATTTTTTGCATATTTTGAATCCTGAACTGCCTTCAAGCCCACTCTTTATATCTCAGTTGTTCAGTATAGGGACATGGAATTTAAATTTAGCTACTGGACAAAGAAAGCTTTAATTGCTGGATTACTTTTCAGCCCCATGACTACCTCCAAGTATTATTCATTTAATAACTGAAATCCCTAGAAGCCTGGACATTTGTGTTTTGAATTTTGAGCTCCTGATTCTTCAGTGTAGACATCTGAAAGTTATAGAGTAATTAACTTGTATGAATGCTGACTTAATATGTGTGACCACATATTAAGAGCTCCATGATTTCTGTAGAAATTAAGTACCTTTTGATAAATTTCAGAAAGTAATTCCATGTTCCACATAATATCAACTACTAGTACATTAACTTTATTTATATGCACTATTTCATGCCCCTAAAATTCATTCATTGTGCATTCATCCAGAAAGCATCTATTGAATTACTTTTTTTAATTTTAAATTAGTTTATTTATCTATTTTTTTAACTTTACAATATTGTATTTGTTTTGCCATACATTGACATGAATCCACCATGGGTGTACATCCCCTTCCAGAACCCCCCTCCCACCTCCCTCCCCATCTCATCCCTCCGGGTCATCCCGGTGCACCAGCCCCGAGCGCCCTGTATCATCAAAACCACAATGAGGTACCATTTCACGCCAATCAGAATGGCTGCTATCCAAAAGATTACAAACAATAAGTGCTGGAGAGGGTGTAGAGAAAAGGGAACCCTCTTACACTGTTGGTGGGAATGCAAACTAGTACAGCCACTATTGAATTATTTTATACAGATCACTGTAGAGGAAAAAGGAAACAGAGAAATGTAAGAAACTAATACATGATACAAGGAAGAATAAAAAGTGTAAAAGGAGCAAATCTATGAGCCATCAATTCCTCTTGGGGTGCTCAGTGAAGGCCTTACTGTAAATGGAACTCTTGAAGGATATGGATTTTAAAAACCTAAACTTCTCTTTTAACTTTCCAGTTTTCATCATAATTTCACTGGCTTCTAAGAACTACAATAAAAAATGAAAACATTGATAATCCAAAATAGATGAAAATTTGCCCATGGTAAATCTAAAACATTTGTTAGAATCCTATGGATAGCATTTGACTTCAGAGCACAAAAGCAAAAACCTATTCCTTGAAAGACCAAGTTCCTTAGAATAAAGGATGTGAGGGGCAGGGGAGACATGCTTGCCTGTGCCTGTGACACTGAGGTGGCCACAGAAGAGTCTTCTGACATGTCTTCACACATCTCCCAGATGAGTTACAAGATCCAAAGAAATAGGAAAGTTTATCATTCCTGTAATTCTAGCAGTGTTTGAAACCTTGAGGTGACAGACACCATTTTAATACAGTCTTCCTTTTGGAGTTTGGCAAAACAAACCCATAAGAGAGATATTGGGTTTGTTTGCTTTGGCAGAGAGACACGCTCTACACTTCTTTCAACTGAAACTCATTACCATCTTTGGAGGGAGAGCAGCTGAGATCATGGCCCATTTGTGCATTCTCCAAGGGACCCAAAAGGAAGCTGGAACCATCCCTGAAAACATTGATGTTCAGCAGGAGACTCCAAGAGCCATTACCAAAAGAGAGAGAAAGGAAAAAGTATACAAAAATATACATTCAGATATATTAGTGTATTGATAAAAAGCCTTTTTAGTTTGCAACATCAGTTATCTAAAAATACCCACTCTAGAGTATAAATGGCGCCAGGGAGAGTCACTAACCAATTCCCATTAGCTGCTTCAATTATGAGCTCACCGCTAACCGCAATACCCTCAAAGGCAGCAGAGGCCACTTTCACAGAAACTAAATTTTACACAGGCAGAAATGCGTAATGAATTAAGATGATTGTATAGATAATTAAACCAACAGAAACCTAGCCAAAGAGTCTTGCAATCTGAAAATCCCATCTTGTCTACCTATTTTTATCTAGATATTGATTTCTTTGTTTGATTTTCTTTCTCATTTGGAGTTTGGGTCAGATAGGAAGCCTTAGAGAAACAAGAAGAACACAGGCTCCATATCCTAAAGACTGTGGAACCCCAGCTGTGGGTCTCTGAGCCTCAATTTTCTTATCTACCAAATGGAGTACGTGTGGGTGTGTTACGTTGCTTCCATCATGGCTGACCCTTTGTGACTGTATGGACTGTAGCCTGCCAGGCTCCTCTGTCTGTAGGATTCTCCAGGAAAGAATACTGGAGCAGGTTGCCTTGACCTCCTCCAGGTTCAGTCGTGTCCATCTCTGTGCAACCTCTTGGACTGTAGTCTGCCAGGCTCCTCTGTTCACAGGATTCTCCAGGCAAGAACACAGGAGTGGGTTGCCATTTCCTCCTCCAGGGGATCTTCCAGACCCAGAGATGGAACCCGCATCTCTTACGTCTCCTACGTCTCCTGCATTGGCAGGCAGGTCCTTTACCACTAGCACCACCTGGGAAGGCCATAAAGTGGAGTAAGCAACACCTAATTCTTAAAGTGCTGGTGAGAGAAAAACAGACTGCTGGACTTAATATGTGAGAGCCTTGATAATCACTACAGGTTTAAGAAGTTTTTCAACTTCTTGATTTAAGTACCCTCAATTGGGGTTGAAATTAACGTCATTTTCTTGTGTATGAACTGACTTAAATGGGAACTGACTTAAATGGGAAACAAAAGAATGTATTTCAGCTACTTGTCTAATGACCACCTAAAGACCCTTGGGAAAATTCTCTCAAAAAAGTCTCTCAATTTTAGGTTGAAGAAGGACATTTATGTAAATCATAGAAGTTGCTTGAAAGGCTATCCCCTTCTCCCAATCTCACAGGCTTTTGCAGACACTAAGGATCCTGGGAATGAACACAAGCTGACACCTGGACTTTGTTCCTTTAGATCCAGCCACTCTCCATCGCTAGCCACAAAGACTGGGAAGAAATACTCAAGATCACGGTAAGATATACATGAGTGCTTTTCAGACACGGTATTTCTTTTGGATGGTACATTAAAAATTGGAGTTCAGCATTTTCATTGGAGAGATTGCAATGCTTCCACAGGTGAAGGTTTTAAATAACCTTCTACACAGATTTTTGACAAGAAAGCTAGACATAGATCTTTCTGTACCAGTTTGAATAAAGTTCCCTGAAAAGATTCAGTAAGGGGACTTCCCTGGTGGTCTGGTGGTTAAGAATCTGCCTTCCAATGCAGGGGACATAGATTCCATCGCTGGTCAGGGAACTAAGATCCCACATTCCAAGGGGCAACTAAGCCGGATCAGTGCAACTAGAGAAGTCCATGTGCCACAATGAGACCCAGAGCAGCCAAAATACTTTTTGAAAACTTTTTTTTAATTTAAAAATAAGATTCAATAGGACTGGGTTACTCCTTGGTGTCCCCTCCAATATATCAGCCCATAAATGTTATCCATAACATCTCCCTTGGCCTGATAGTGTTGCCTTAGATCCCATCTGAATGTCCTTTTCCCAGGCCTTTACTGGGCTTCTCTGGTGGTTCAGATGGTAAAGAATCTGCCTGCAATGCAAGAGACATGGGTTTAATCCCTGGGTCAGGAAGATCTCTTGGAGAAGGAAATGGCAGCCCACTCCAGTATTCTTGCCTGGAAAATTCCATGGACAGAGGAGCCTGGTGGGCTACAGTCCATGGGGTTGCAAAGAGCTGGACACTACTAAGTGACTTAGGGTGTACATAACTGTCCACTCTTCCTTGGGATTTTTAGACTTAAAAGAACAGTGGGATAGAGACCAATAGAGGGGGCTAGCATAATGCCACCTACCTTGGAGATCATTGTAAATATTGACTTTTGACATTTTCTTACTAATCTTGCAGAAGGTATTAGTTGCCTTTAAATTTTCACATAACCAAGGCATTAGAATAAGTTGTAGTGTTAGAAGAGTGGGCAAGATATTGACCAGCAGACCCAGGTCATGCACTGAAAGAGCAATGAGCCATGCCTAGCTCCACTAGACTAGAGCATGTTCTTGGGTGTTATGGGTACAAGGCTTACCTTAATGATGCAATTCTTCATGCATCATTGTGATGGAGAGGGGGGGAATTTGAAAATGAAAATCCTAGCTTCCCCCGACTATGAAAGTTAGACCAAGTGATTCCAAGCACTCATATTTCGATACAAAAATACTTTTAAAGTAGGACAGTTCCCAATTAAGATGGATTCTGACTTATGTAGTTAGGCAGCTCTTGATTTGGTTAAGGATGGTAGTTTTCCATTCTACTATGAAACAAAAACCAATTCTGCTAAGAAAAATAAATTTATCAAGTCTTCTTTAATAAGGTTTTATATTCTTACCTCTAAAACCTCTCAGTAAACAAGACAAATAGAAAACAGAATTAGTGATTTCACTGACTTTCTTCCCAGGCTAAATACTCACAGCAAATGAGATTTTTATATTTCTAAACATCTGCATTTCATTCACATCTTCTCCCAAGTAGAGAATTTGAGACAGGATAAAGGAATAGCTCTTCATCTGCAGAACAAGGGTACCCTGGCTCCAGTGGACCAAATGTCTTAGAAAGAGTCCATCCCCTGAGAGAAAAACTGTACACCACACCTCACACTTGTGTGTAGTCCTGTGTTTCCTCCTGCTCAGCAGATTGTCCCAGGGCATGGCCTGAATTCCTTGGCTTTGGTAATAAACAGTTGCCATTTTGACCACTTCCTTTTGTGTAGACCCACAAACTACAGAATAAATGAATAGCTCCTTTCCTTTGCTAGCCTTGCCCAAGGGCTGTTTTAGCACCCCATAAATCCTGTAATTGTATAGGATCATTTGGCAGTGTGTGGATTTTTCTGCTAAATCACAGTGGGAAGAAGATCAGGAGGAACCCTGAAAAATAAAGCATTATCGTGGCATTAGGAGATTTACAGTGGGAGCGAATAGCACTGGCACAACCCCAGCCCGGCCTTCATTCCTGGTAAGGAGAAAGCACCACCAAGCATTAAGTGTCTTCTGTATTAGCAGCTGAGAGTAGGACTTCAGCCAGATCCAGTTCTTTTTTGCTCCTACACATTGTGGGTGTCAGTGAGAGTGTGATGAAATTCCAGTGTAGGCTTAGCTGTCAAGGATATAAACTAAGTGTATGTTCTTTCCTATAGATGTCCTGTAAATAGACTTATTATATGGTAGGGGGAAAAAAAAAACAGGCATGGGAAACAAAGCACTTAACCACTTGTGCATATGTTGTTTTTGTTTTGTGTATGTGTGTGTTTTCCCCCGAGGGTCTCTGTCAAATGAATGTGTGTAAAAGCATTGTAGGATTCTGCCAATTTTTTACAAACTGCATTTTCGTGTCTCAACAAGAAATCAGTGCAGAGTTGAGATGGCTAGGGTTTATTAAGTTGTACCATGCTGGTTCTTGGGTAGATGCTGATAGTGCTTTGGAAATCCAAGTTATACCTTGTTTTGTAAAATCTGTGCTATTCCCTGGGTAAAAAACTTCAATTGCTGTGTTTATAAATGTCTCGAGAACAGGAAAGTGTAAAAAGACATAAAAGCATTTCCCCAATGGTATCCAATTGAAATGTTTTTTAGCAAGTTGAAACCAGTATAAAGTTTCAGTAATTAACAGATTAAGATCTATCGACAGACTCTTCACATCAGAAATTAAAAGGAAAATTACAGGTCTCTTAAGAAGTTAAGGCTTCTCATAAAGCAATGGCAAGGAATAACTGCACATCTTAACGGAATTTTTTTTTGGCAAAATAAGCAGTGCTAAATTATATGGAACACATAATTCTTTTGAACTCTCTGAGAATGGGAATCCTATAAGACAGAAGCTTTGGGTTCTGGGAAGTGATTACTAATACGAAAAGAAACGCGTTGGCAATAACTGATAATAAATACTGCCTGCGTTGGAACTTATCCAGGACTAAGTCCTGGATTCTCTCCTCTCTGTCTACAGTCTTTCCCCAGGTGAGCTCAAACACACCCAGTCCTCAAAGATCATGTATACGCTAGTGAATTCCAAACCTAATATCCTACCTCTGAGCCCCGATGAGCTCCAAGTTCAGTTGCCAACCAACATCCCTAATGTCTAATTTATCATGCAGCCCAAGGCTAACTTGTCTAAAACAGAACTTTAAATTTCCAGCTTCACTACATGCACGTGCACACACATACAAATGAAGGAAAATAAAGTATAAATAAATAAATAAAAACAAAGCTATTTCTATCTCAATCTTCCCCATCTCACCTTTTTCCCAATTGCTCAGATCAAAACCTAGAAATTCCCCATAATTATTCTCTTCCTCTCACCTTCCATGTATAATCCATTCAGCAAGACCTGTTGGCCCTCCATCTGTAACATATACCACTTTGTCCCAGTTCTCTTCCTTCTCACTCCAAAGCATCGTTATCTTTCTTTGACTCCTTGAAGGATCTCCTGCTTCTCTGCTTGTGCTTGGTGCAAGGAAAAGGACTTGGACAGTATTCCCTAAGACTAAGGAACCAACTGAAGATACTTGAACAGACGTATACAGTTGTTAAAGTGAATTAGCTGAATAAGAGGATTCCACTGTGATACAGGACAATTTAGGAGGCACAAGGAAAATATGGGCAATTGGTAATTCAATCATCACTAAGGAAGCAGAATAATTTTACTAAAACAAGAGGAGTCAACCAAAGGGAGACAGTCACAGACATGAAGGCATCTCTCTAACTCTGATCCAGTCTGTCACGTGGCAATTGCTTAACGGGTAGACAGGGCAAATCCCACTAGAATACTGTGCATTAATATATTCATTGAGGTAGTCAGTTAAATTGTCAGTCAACTAATGATTTTTGAGCAAGTGTACATCCAGGCACTATGGTCTATCTACCCTAGGTGTACAGAGATGGAAATGGTGGAGGACCCTCTGGAAGCTCTCAGCCTAAAAGATGGAAATGCAATTCAATAATTACAATTCCACATGACAAGTGCCACGAAAGTGGTGGGAACAAGGATTAACAGTAGGAATAGCCCAGAAGACTTCACTGAGGAAGTGACATTTGACTTGGGATGTGAAGGTTGAATGGGTAGCCAAGGAGGAGAGGATCATTGTGAGCAGAGGGAATGACATTAGAAAACGTAAAAGTCAGAGTCTTGCAAAGTTAACCATGACTTAGTGGCGAAAAAGGAAGAGATTCTTTTAAAACCTTTTCTTTTTTAGTGGTAATGGTAGTCTCTGCTTCAAGTTACAGGGAAAAATCAGTCTCGTTCTCAGTGCTCTGAAACTTTTTAGGTCTTACAGCCCAGGAGCATTGCAATGTAATAACTCCATTGTTTATTGTTGTTTAGTTGCTAAGTCATGTTCAACTCTTTGTAATCCTGTGGACTGTGGCCCACCAGGCTCCTCTGTCCACAGACTTTTCCAGGCAAGAATACTGGAGAGGGTTGCCATTTCCTACTGCAGGGGATCTTCCCGAACCAGGGATCAAACCCACGTCTCCTGCTTGGTAGGTAGATTCTTTACCACTGAGCCACCTAAGAAGCAATAACTCCATAGCTAATCACATATTGCATACTGATTGTCTTATCATGTACAAGACAAACAGCAAAGAGATACAAAGATGCATGATACAGCCACTGCCTTCTGTCAAGTCACAATTTAAATAAGCCATCCACAACCACATGACAAATTAAAAAGAAACCACCCTTTTCTATGAGAAGTAAAAAGATCACCAAGTTTTATAGGGGACTGGTTAATGTGTTACTTTAAAATGTTTTTCATAGTGAGTTAGTAAGAAAAACTGATGAATGTTAATATTTTTGCCCCAGGAAAGAAAGACGAGCGCTATGATTTTACAGTGGATAAGGGAACAAGATGTCAGCTTTGTAACTCTAACTTGCTGCCTGCGGTTGTGTCTTGTCAGAAGAGACCCCCACCTACTCAGACAGGCAGGCTGCAGGGAGCACCTAGGGAAGGTGGGTGCAGGGTGTCAGGGCCTTTCATCCACAAACCACCTTTTGCTTAAGCTTTGCATAGCAGAAGCAGACACTCAGGCCCTCAAGAGTCCACATAACCTTGGAAAATGAACTTATCAGTGGTGATCAGCGTGGACTAATAACACAAGACCAAATGTTTACCAGGTCTTACTATGCTGCAGTATTATTCTAAGCAGTCGACTGACTTATTTATCCTCATTACCCTATCGGGTGAGCACTAATATTATCTTTATAATATACATGAGGAATAAAATGACACAGAGAAGGTAACTGACTTGCCCAGTTACCCCACTGGGTACTGTGGACTCTTGAGAGAGGACAAGTGGACTCTTGAGAGTCCCTTGGACTGCAAGGAGATCCAACCAGTCCATCCTAAAGGAAATCAGTCCTGAATATTCACTGGAAGGACTGATGCTGAAGCTGAAACTCCAATACTTTGGCCACCTGATGTGAAGAACTGACTCATTTGAAAAGACCCTGATGCTGGGAAAGATTGAAGGCGGGACGAGAAAGGGATGACAGAGCATGAGATGGTTGGATGGCATCACCAACTCAAAGGACTTGAGTTTGAGTAAACTCGGGGAGTTGGTGATGGACAGGGAAGCCTGGCATGCTGCAATCCATGGGGTCACAAAGAGTTGGACACGACTGAGTGATTGAACTGAACTGATTGATCTGAATCCTTTTGGTGGTCACCACTCAACCCATTAAAACTATTTTCAAGAAATGGAGTTGGAATTCAAATCCAAGCAGACTGCCTCCAGGACCTTTGGTCTCCAAACCAGCCCAGTATACTGCCTCTCAAAGGCCATTAAGGGGAAGGGGTAGTGAGAGGAGTCTTGCAAATTAAGAGAACTTCCATTAACATTCTGCATTACTTAAGATGGTTGAAACCTTCACTTGACTTTGACTGCTGGGTAAGTATCCCAGTAATGACTGATATTTAGTCTTGCCAGCGAAGAGATCAAACCAGTCAATCCTAAAGAAATCAACCCTAAATATTTATTGGAAGGACTGATGCTGAACCTGAAGCCCCAATATTTTGACCACCTAATGCGAAAAGCCAACTCATTGGAAAAGACCCTGATCCTGGGAAAGATAGAAGGCAGGAGGGAGAAGGGGGCGACAGAAGATGAGATGGTGGATGGCATCACTGACTCAATGGACATGAGTTTGAGCAAACTCCAGGAGATGGACAGGGAAGCCTGGTGCATTGCAGTTCATGGGGTCTCAAAGCGACTGAACAACAATAAAAATATATTGAGAGTAACACACTTCACCATTTTCTCTGGATGCATTCAGAACTTTAAAACTCAGCTTAGAGAAATGAGGAAGTATGGGCCAGCAAGAACAGGGAATATTTTCAGTCCTAGAAACCACTTCTGAACAAGTGCCTTCATTATGGATGAGAGGGACTTCACCAGCTCAAACTACAAACACTCAGGGTTTCCAACAACAAACAACATTAACAAAGGAAAATAACTTATTTCCCAGGAACAAATTTTTCTATTTATCTCACAGAGAATCTTTATAATTTTATCGCCATCTTTTAAATTTTTAATATATTATTTTGTCTACTGTCTACCTTGATTGTCCTATGAACTTCCTTCAGGCTAATCTCCTATAAACCCCTTACCACCCCTTAGGCTCCACTCCCTCCTCCAGAGGAAGCAAGTGGAGCCTTCACTCCTTGTTCACTTCCTTACCAGTTTTGTTGTCTAGCTATACATTCCTACTCACATCTGCAATGAGGGAAAAAATAAAATGTTACCCTGATCTATGGGTTGAATGCATGATAAAACCTGTGCAGACTGATTCTTGTTTCTTTTACAGAATATACATCCCCTGGGGTGCGATTCATCTTTTTATATCTGGAGCAACATCACGAGAATAGGAAGTTAGATCTTATGCCATAACTCAAAGCTTTGTATAGCTATACTTTGAAATGTAATTCTCTGCCTTTGACAACTTACAATCTCACCGTGGGAGACACCAAGCCTCCATCCTAAGGAGATGTGCAGGAGTGTGTCTAATACTGGAAGTGAAGGTGACAGAGGGAGCAGAGAGGGTTGGCATGGTTAGAGAATGCTTCATGCAGAAAGAAGTGACTCTGGAAGAATAAGTGAGACTCAGATCTGGTCTAGAGTGATATCTGCCTCTCGTGAGACTGGCCAGTAGTGGGGTTTAGTAGGAACAGTATAGCCTGTCACACAGATCTAAATTCTAAGCTACCCTCCATGTGACTTTTGCCAAATCACCATATGATTTTTGAGCATCTGTTTCTTCATCTGTCAAGTGTAAAGTACAGTATCAATGTCACCATTTTAAAATATAATGGAATACTACTCGGCCACGATAATCCCATTTGCAGCAACATGGACACAAGTAGAGATTATCATACTAAGTGAAGTAAGTCAAAAAGAAAAAGACTAACATCATATGATATCACTTATACATGGAATCTAAAATATGGCACAAATGAAGCTATCTATAAAACAGAAACAGACTCACAGACATAGGCAACAGAATTGTTGTCACCAAAGCAAAGAGCGGAAGGAGACGAATGGACTGGGAGTTCAGGGTTGGTAGATGCAAACTATTGCATTTAGAATGGATAAATGACAAAGTCCCACAGTACAGCACAGGGAACTATATCTAATCTGCTGAGATAAACCATAATGGAGAAGAATATCTTAAAAAGAATACTTAAAAATACAACATAATAAAATAAAATCTAGGTGATGCTCTTCACTCCTGGTATTACTTGGTCTTTCTGTGACTTTTGATATTGTTATATCAAAAAGAGAAATCTTCTGCTTGGAATATTCTTTACTGTTGGCTTTTGAGATACCACTGATTTCTTAGTTTCTTTCTGGTTCTTAGACGGTGTCTTCTCTTTCCCTTAAAGGTCAGAGTTTCCCAAAATTTTTCTTTTAACTCCCTTTAAAAAAAGAAATTCCCAGAGTAATCTTGTCCTTAACCGTGGATTTAAATAGCACCTCTAGCTATGGTTCCCAGGTTCCTAGCTCTGACTTAGTCCTCTCTCCTCTACCCATATTTATACATGATTATTACTGGACATTTCCACCTCTATATTCCCCAAGCACTTTCAGTTCAGTTCAGTTTACTTGCTCATTCGCGTCCAACTCTTTGTGACCCCATGGACTGCAGCATTCCAGGCTTCCTTGTCCATCACCAACTCCCCGAGTTTACTCAAACTCAAGTCCTTTGAGTTGGTGATGCCATCCAACCATCTCATCCTCTGTCGTCCCTTTCTCATCCCGCCTTCAATCTTTCCCAGCATCAGGGTCTTTTCAAATGAGTCAGTTCTTCACATCAGGTGGCCAAAGTATTGGAGTTTCAGCTTCAGCATCAGTCCTTTCAGTGAATATTCAGGACTGATTTCCTTTAGGATGGACTGGTTGGATCTCCTTGCAGTCCAAGGGACTCTCAAGAATCCTCTCCAACACCACAGTTCAAAAGCATCAATTCTTAGGTGCTCAGCTTTCTTTATAGTCTAACCCTCACATCCATACAAGACGGCTGGAAAAACCATAGCTTTGACTAGATGGACCTTTGTTGGTAAAGTAATGTGTCTGCTTTTTAACATGCTGTCTAGGTTGGTCATAGCTTTTCTTCCAAGGAGCAAGCGTCTTTTAATTTCATGGATACAGTCTTTAACTCAACAAGCACTTTAATCCAAGCACTTTAACTCAACATATTCAAAACTGGATTTATATTTTCAAATCTCTTTCTCCTCATGTATTCCTTAGCTCTTTAAGTCATGCCATTATTTATTCAATTGGTTACTTGCTTTCAGATGTCCGCAAAACTACCCTCAGCTTCAACAGTTCTCTAGAATGACTCATAGAACTTGGAAAAGCTGTTAGTTACTTTTACTGTTATAGTTTATGGTAGTGAAAGGATATGGATTAAAATCCTCAGAGGTAAAAGACACAGATCAGAGACCGAGAGAGACCAGGCAATGAGCTTCCTGTTGTTCTTTACCGGGAATTCTTCCAGACAGCACTTAATTCTCTTGGTGATGCTGTGTGACAACACACACAAAATATTATCCTCCAGGGAGGCATCCAAGCCTGCCTGTCCAGGGTGTTTGTAGGAGATTGGTCACATAGGCATGCTGATCACCCACATGGCTGATCTTAGTTACTTAATGTCCATTCCTTCCAGAGCTCAAACTGATCCTACATGCCCCAATGTTCCCACCATAGATCAAGTTGTCATCTTACAATACCTAGCATGGCCCAAGGCCTCAGGTAAACAAAGACACTCTTAACAGTCAAGATATTCCAAGGGTTTAGAGGTTATCTCCCAGGAGGTGAACAAGAGCCAAACTTTTGTTTGGAATATACCGAGTTTGAACAGTTCAGATCCACTGAATCAATCCTTTACTGCACACTTGTGCTCATGCTTAGTCACTCAGTCATGTCTGACTCTTTGCAACCCCATAGACTGTAGCCCACCAGGCTCCTCTGTCCATGGGATTCTCCAGGCAAGAATACTAGAGTGAGTAGCCATTCCCTTTTCTAGTGGATCTTCTCAACCCAGGGATCAAACTCAGGTCTCCTGCATTGCAGGAGGATTTTTTACCTTCTGAGCCACCAGGGAAGCGCTTACTGCGCACTATTCCAGCCCCAAATTTGCTGGGTAGGATAACCTTTCCCTTTTTCCTCCTCCCCAGCACCCATATCCAGCTGGTCTCTAAGTTCTGTTTATTCTATCCATGTATATACATCCATATCTCCATACAGTTATATTCATCCCCAAGAGTTTCTATCCCATCCTCAAACTAATCAATTGCCAAAACTTATTCATTTTTTGTATAGAGGTCACTCAGCTTAATCATTTTTTTCTTTCTTGTCTCTACGGGCTTAGTTTTGTCCTTCATCATATCTTACATTGCCCTTGCTCAGCATCCTGTCAATCATCTTGCATATTGCTTTCAGAATGATTCCTATAAAATAGAAATTGGGCTGTGTCATACTCTAAGCCCATGAAGTGAGTATTTTGTCTACATTCCTTAGCATAGCCCTGGATAATACAGCTGCCAATTACCTCTCCAGACTCATCGCTTATTGTGTTCTGGACTAACCACAGTGTTTCTTTGTCTGCATACCTTTACATATACTGTTCTCGCCATCTGAATTTGCTTTTCCTCATACAGTCCACTCAACATCCAGTTAACTATTCTCCAGGAGAAATTGCACTTTTGTACAGGAATCAACTCAGGTGACAGTTGCTTTAGAATGTCTTCCCTGCCTTTAAAGTTGGGTCAAGTGTCTTTTCTCTGGACTTTGGAAACATATTGTGTGTGCCTCAGTCATTCCATATCTCATGTTATTTCATTCATCTGTATATTTCTCTGCCTTTCTCACTGTACAGGGAGAACTTCAGCGGCATTGACTGATGTGTGTTCAAGTTAGCATCCCCTAAACTCAGTGGATGGCCGTCATAATCCATGAAAAAGATTTCTGAAGAGCACAAATCAAAACTGGCATAATAACCAAAGTAATCTTAACAAAGGATGACAGATATTTTTATTTCCAGACAAGGTGTCAACAGCATAAATACATTTGCCCAACCCTTAACTTTAATAAGAATACAATATTTGAAAGAATTTTTAATTTGGGAGAATTTGCATCATTTCAACTTTGCATAAATTGGAAATTTAATATGTATATCATGGCATTTCAAATTTACATAATTCAAATTCACAGTAAATGCAATGCCCACATCTAGCACCTTATTTATAGTATATTCTTAATGCTTATTTCCTTCCCAACCAGTCCTCTTATCATTATATTTTGTTTACTTTCTTAGTCATTGCCATAGTCACCACCAAGTATTATTTCCTGAGATCACATGAAAAATATATCCCTTCTCTCCTCTCTTCCAAGTTATTACATTTTTTTCAAAAAATATAAGGGCAGGAACGCAGGCAAAAACATTTTGTATTTCACACTTTTAAGAAGCCAGCTATGTGTCTCTCATTTTACTCTGTATGGTTTAGTTTGGAATAATAATCAGAGACCATGCTTTCAAGTTCTATAATGAGCCATGTTTATCTGGAATATAAGACAGATATGAAATATAAGCTTAGTAAGATCACGTGAGTGAGTTATCTAATCCAGATAAAGCCATATCTGAAAAGTGGGTTTAAAGAGCTTTCAGATTCCTGCTAGTAGTTGCATGATTTCTACTGGTTGTGGTGCCTAGAGTTGTAGCAATGTCCTACAGCAATGTTAGTATTTTAAAAAACAACCTTTTATCATCAGGAATCTAAAAAGGTAAAGATCTCTTCAGCCAAAGTCTGAAAACTTTCATTTGCAATATAATTTCTTTTAAAAAAAAATGAAGGATTCTGTTTTAACTTTTCTGGCAGTGCAGCAGTAGAAAAATTGGAACAAAGGAAAAAGGTTTGGGTTTTTTTTTTAACTTTTTTAGCATATAGATTAGTATTAATTATCACGTAATGAGCTGAAAATTCCTGCCAAGAAGCTGAGGTTTGTGGTTCTTTAATGAGTATTTTCTTCCCACTGGGTGAAGTGAAATTTTTAAGTGTTAGGGATTTGCACTTGGAAAACATCTCTAAGCTATTTATACAAGCAAGTCAATAGGAAAAGCACATTTTCCACTTTTAGCCTTTGTAATGCATTCATGGGCCTGACATTTCTGGCAGTGTGTTCCTTTAAGTGGTGGTTCTGCGCTGTGGCGCTGAACGGACTTCAATGCTGCAAGAGCAAGACCAGGGTCCTCCACCATCCAGATTCAAGCTTCCCCGCCAGTCGTGGGCTGGCTGTGTCCTCATCTAGGTGAAGAGTTCTCACATCTCACTTATTTTCCAAACTGGGAGAAACCACCAAAGTCTGCTTTGTTACTCTCCCCTCGGAAATGGATTCAGCCCCAAGACGTACACCAACCGTCAAGGGACACTGGAAACAAGATGCCACCAATGACATTGTTTTTGGTTTTGATGTTCGTTGCTGTTCAGGTGCTAATTTGTGTCCAGCTCTTTGCGACCCCATGGACTGCAGCATGCCAGGCTTCCCTGTCCTTCGTTATCTCCCAGAGCTTGCTCAAATTCATCTCATCTTCTGTCACCCCCTTCTCCTCCTGCCTTCAATCTTTCCCAGCATCAGCATCTTTTCCAATGAGTCAGCTCTTCACATCAGGTGGTCACAGTATTGGAGCCTCAGCTTCAGCATTAATCCTTCCAATGAATATTCAGGGTTGATTTCATTTAGAATTGATTTGTTCTCCTTGCAATCCAAGGGGCTCTTCAGAGTCTTCTCCAGCATCACAATTCAAAAGATCTCAGTGTTTAAAGGGAGATAAAAGTTTACACGATCCAGTCAACTTGGTGTAGTAGAGACAGCACTGACATTAGTTCCATCTCGACAATCTTGAGTCAGTTATTAAATGGTTTTAGATTTCTGGTTTCTCATCTGTCACAAGACAGTGATGTTTAATGACATGAAAAGTTGATTTATTCAGTTAGAATAAACTTAGCAGGGAAGAAAGAATTTTCTGAATCTTTCCATAAGTTACAACAACACCGTCTCACTAAAACTAAAGATGAGTATGGTTGGACCTGTGGTCTACGGCCCATGTGGAGAACTGCAACAAGGATGAATCCCTGGTTTATTTTTAATGGAATAGGACTCCACTGAAAGACAAGTTAGTGTTGTTGGCTTCTCAGCATCAAATTCTCCTGCTGAGAGCAGTCTTCCTTTTGAAAGAGCAGGAAAGCAAACCAAAGCAGAGTACAGAACTTAACCTGAGAAGACAAAGGCCATCATATGCACAAATCTGTTACTTCTGAGCATAGGAACACATTAACATCTATAGAAATGTAAATGTAGTCCCTCTTAGATAACTTCTGAATTAAAAGTATCCCATGTGGAGTGTGGGATTTTAGATTTTTGTCCACTCTTCCTTGATTTTCCAATTCTCTTTTTGTAGTTTTTACAAAATTGATGTTTTCTGTAGTCATTGTTTCTGTAGACAGGAGTCACCAATAGTAAATGCAGTACAAAATGTTGGTTTATTTATAACAGTGAAACTACTATTTTTCAATCAGCTAGGCTTCTGAATGGTATTTTTAATATAAGAATATTTATCATCAACTAATTCAGAGTGATTTCTTTCTACTTATGTGCCTTTGCAATCATGCGAATTTAACCCATCTTGAAAATTGCCAGGTAATAGAAAGTAGTCTCATTCACCACCTTAATAAGACAAATGCCTTTACTTAAGATTTCAACAACATTCACTGATCACCTTATCTATACTCTGCACTAGGTTAGAGAAGAGAAATACAAAGATAACTACTACATAGATTGTGGTTTCAAGAATCCTGAAGTCTATTAGGAAAAAAGTAAAAATTAGTGAAATAATAATAATCACTATCACTGTGATTATTATTATGCAAGGGAAAGTTGCCATCATAATAATATCTATGCAGTGTAAAGATAGCTCATGAATAGAGTCAGGGAAATAGAAGGTTGTGAGGAAAGGTTCAGAAAAGTAGTCGTTTATGTAAATAAGTTGCAAAGTGTAGGACACAACTGAGTGAGCATGAGTGCAAGAGAGTGAAAGGGGTGCCATCTGGGGAGCTCTGATGGGAACTCAATGCTATGCTGCCCATGGAAAGTCCTCCTGAAGTCCCTGGTCTCTAGCCCAAGAAATTCCCAGCAAAAATTGAACCCATAGACGGAAGCCTGAATAAATATGCATTGGAAAAAAAGCTTAGGTAAATAGGCATTATTAAGTTTATAGCTAAATAGTCTCTTGCATTCTTCTACACCAGAAAGCAAGGAACAAATGCACATTCTGGTATGTTTCTTAGCATCTGTATTTCTCCTAGGTTGCCCTGCTTCTCATAGAACAGCAATAACTTCCAGCTCAACTATGAAAACAAATCCCCAATTCAAACTGAGAAAATGCTCACTTCATATCCAATTTTTAAATATAAAGCACAATTTTATCCAAGCTTGTTTTTGTAAACAAAAATATGCACAGAAAAGCATTCTGAAATTAAATTAATTTATAAATGTAAACCCTACAATATATTAAACATATTTAATCCACCAAGCTGAATTCATTCTAAGAGGAAAAGATACAGTACCTGGCTTTGATAGTCAACAGATGGCAGGGTATTTTCATGATAGCATTTTCATAAAGCCCAAGTATGAATGACTAATCTTTTTGCCTTGGAGGGAAATGCATGAATAGTTGAGTTTGTTATAAGGGTTGACAGGGCTCTGGTCTAAGCATACTTATCATATAAAGAACAAGATGGAAATAATTCTACATTGGAAGATCTGCTTTGTGTTGGGTAGTTAAATGAATTCCTCTCTGCATTATATATCAGCTTCTTAATTACCATGCTGAATTGCTGGCAACCCAAGATATTTTGTCTTTTTTATGTTATCTAGAACAAGAATTATATGGTGAACTTTTTCACTTTTTTAATGTACTACATTGGTGTAATTTAACAAAATTAATCTGATAAGTCCTATTTTTCCTACAATGTTCCATCTTTTTATTGATATCTTTCTTTTCACTAATCAAGATTTTTTTCAATTTTAAATCTGTCTTTAAGAGGTAAACAATTAATGTCACTTTAGTAACAGACATACACATGCACATATGTACACAACTTCCTTAGGTATTTTTATCCAGAAATATTTCATTTTCTTAACTAGATCAATGCTTGTAAGATAAAATTTGCTCTAGTAACCATGAAAAAGAAGAAACAGATTGAGAGCATTATGTCAATTTAGACTAAGAAAAGAGATACTTATTTCACAATGTGGTGCCCAACTCAATACTTTATAACTTCATTTAGCTACAAGGTGAGTATCAAACAGGTAAAATGTAATCTCCTTTGAGGAGAAAAAAGTCAAGATCTCTCGAAATTATTTTTGGTTTAGAAAACGTCAGCTTCAAAAAGAACAACCTAGGGAAATCAGAGCTGCCCTTAGACCCAAATGACAGAAATAGGAGTATTTTAGAGGACCCTGTATATCACAAACTTAGGCACAAAATAAGTTTATTAATGGGCACATGCACATCTCTGTCACTCACAAACCAATATTCAGAGCAACCATAACCAGTTCTGTAAGATGTTTAAGAGCCAGCTCACCGTCCTGATTTGTAGTATGTGCTGATCCCCAAGGTGTAAATTCTCCAACCACGGCGGGTTTCAGACTCCCAATGTGATGTCACCGATTTCAGAACTGGGAAAGATGCCGTGAATGGATTCTCTCAAATCATATGTGCTGGCTCCAGCCCACAGTGGCTGTGCCTCTGACCATACCCTCTTGTGACAGGGTTATCTCAGGGTTAATACAGCCAGGTTATCTCCATATCTCTTGCCCTCTGTCTGCTAAACAAAAGATGACTGTGTCCAAATGCCATGAAGTTTTCTGTGTTGGGTTTCTGATGGCATCAGAGATAGACCTTGACTTTAGAGTGCGGGCAAGATTTGAGAGGCAGAAACTTTTAGGAAAGAAAAAGGACAAGTTAATTAGTTTCTCAAAGTCTTCCTCTCTGATAACTTAAATGTAATGGATTCTTGCATAAAGGAATTTCGTAGGTGGAGCAAAAAATAAAATAAATCAGTGATTTTGCTCAAAAAATAAATTGTGGATTAAATTTTAATACTTTATGAATTGTGTTTCTTTTTATTTGATCACTTAGCCAGAAACCACTAGCCTATCAATAGAATATTTAGTCAAGAATAAATGGCATCATTTATAATATGACAAAATAAGTGTATTTTTCCAAATTTCATATTAATAATGTAACATCACACAAAGTTTATTTTGTTATGTTAAATCCTATTTGTCAAGGTAGAAAGGAAGAATATACTTAACAGCTTAACAACTTGACTTATAACTTTAAGTATTTGGACATTACTAATTAATTATGTTATTTGCGAAAATTGCGATTCAGTATTATCACATTCAATATTATACTTGCTATGCAAAAGGACAAGTTAATCCTTATCAAGTAGTATGGGAATATGAGTTAAAATTTTGGATTTGAATTTTTAAAGCAAGCTTACAAAAAGTAAGCACAGTTATTGACTATCAATGCAGTTATTTAAGCATTTACACGGATAACATTCTGCTGTCTGTGCTGTGCTTAGTCGCTCAGTCGTGTCCAATTCTTTGTGACCCCATGGACTGTAGCCCACCAGGCTCTTCTGTCCATGCGGATTCTCCAAGCAAGAATACTGGAGTGGGTTGCCATGCCCTCCTCCAGGGGATTTTCCCAATCCAGGGATCGAACCCAGGTCTCCCACATTGCAGGCAGATTCTTTACCATCTGAGACACGAGGGAAGCCCAAGAACACTGAAGTGGGTAGCCTATTTCTTCTCCAGGGGATCTTTCTAATCCAGGAATCAAACCAGGGTCTCTGACATTGCAGGTGGATTCTTTAACAGCTGAGCTCCCGGGGAAGCCCTCTGCTGTCTGGAACCAGATTAAAAATTTTGAAGGCAGTAAGCAGTATTTTTATTTTCTTCAAAAGTTTTCTGAAAGCCCAACATTTTTTTGTCCAAGGACTATGGATTTTCTTATATGAACCTAAGTCATTCTTGAAAGTGAAAGTCACTTAGTCATGTCTGACTCTTTGTGACCCCATGGACTATACAGTCCATGGAATTCTCTAGGCCAAAATACTGGAGTGGGTAGCCTTTCCCTTCTCCAGGGTATCTTCCCAACCCAGGGATCAAACCCAGGTCTCCTGCATTGCAGGTGGATTCTTTACCAGCTGAGCCACAAGGGAAGCCCAAGACATTCATGAGTGTGCTATAACACGGGAACTGAAAATTGAACCTCCTTGAGTCTTAAGTACCTGAAGTAAGAATTAAGGACGGTACATATATATCATATGTACCTTGTAGTTTTGGGTGTTTTGCAAGAAGACATGCTGCAGAATGTAACACAAGCTGGACTGTCACTAAATGTTTCTTGCATCACCCTCTCTAAAATATAGTTTCTATGGCAATCATTTAACCCATGTTTATCGTCCCATGTTACTATTTAATTAGATTTTGATCCTTGGAAGACAGAGACTATGCCTCATTCATTTTTAAATCCCTAACCCTAGACTTGAGACCAGGTACATTTCCCAGCATTAGACAATGTCAACAACTTAAACATAAATGCTATGCTACACGCTTTTGGTGTGGAACTTGAAACACCTAAACTACACGCAGTGAGAATAAATGTTTACCCATGTGATGTGATGTGATTGAAGTAATCCAGTTTTTTACAGAATCCCAGTTCCACAATGTCTCACATTTTATCAGTAGAATTTAATTACTTTGAGATTTCCTTTCTATGGTCTTCTTTTATTACAAAAGTAATCCTAAGGTCTTTGCAAAACAAAAAATTTTTTCTTTGTGGGGATCTGAGAACAATAGTACCAGAGGCTGGTAGAAACTAAAACTGAGGCAAAGAAGAGATTTTGCTAACATTTTGGGAAAACTAGCTCTAGGGTATTTACAGACAGCAACTGCAAATAGCTTATGGTACAGAATTTGCACATTTGGTAACGCTGAAATTTTTTTTAAAAATTACACTTTGGAAGTCATAGTATTTACCAATGCATGTGTGCTCAGTCGTGTCCAACAATTTGGGACCCTAAGGACTGTAGCCTCAGTCTCCTCTGTCCATGGGATTCTCCAGGTAAGAATACCGGAGTGGTTTGCCATGCCCTTCTCGAGGGGATCTGACCCAGATATCAAACCTGGGTCTCCAGCATTGCAGACAGATTCTTTACCTCTAAGCCACCAGGGAAGCCCAGTATTTACCTGTATCTCAAACCAAAATGACTCTCTCATACTCTTTATTTTTGATCCCATGCTACAACCACTATAACTCAGTTCCTTCCTTCCAAAGTCATAAAAAGAAGTTATAGGAAATAAGTCTTCATCCTCACTCATCACACTGACTCTCATTCTGGATTGAAATGCACATCAAACAGGAAAATGACAAATATGAGCTATAGAATATCTGCCAGGATCTGGAAAATTGCAAAAGTGGAAAATGATAAAAATAAATGAGGTCAAGGCAAAGCATCTTTGTCTTGGTGAGGAGGATGTGGGTGGAATGGAAAGCAGGGAAGCTGTGGTGTAGGGGAGGCTCTGTTCATTAGACACATATGTTACAGAAAAAGCCAACATGTTTAAAACCAGTTAATTTAAACTCAAATATTAAATCCTGCTTTGTATTTTCTTTCATGTGGCTTTTTCAAGCTATTTAAGACAGACATTGAAGACAATCTCTGGTTTACTCTGCACAAGGAGCCACAGAATTTTGGCAAGGAATTGAGCCATTAATGTCATGGGGAGTAGAGTGTCTTCTAACAGGATCACACTGAGTCCTCTGAATGGAGCTCTCATATGGAGTGAAAATACTATGTTCACCATCTAGACTGTGGCTCTTCTGTCCACACAACCTATTTGCCAGTCTAGTGGTCTGCCCCAGGAACAATTCTTTGTTTGGTATCCCTGTTATAGCTTATTTTTTAGAGATTGCTTCAAATCCCTAGGCACAGAAAACCTTAAAAAAGTTCCTCTCTGGTGATAACCAGGAACAGAAATGGGAACTTGGTGGAATACTTACTCTCAACCTCCTTGCTTGGCTTATAAAAATAATCTAGAAGGACCTCTAGGGAATCCTCAGAGGTGGTCATGTCATTACTTAGTGTAAAATGTTAGATTAAACTGCAAGTACTGATATTGCACCTATGTGATCCACAATGCATTTCCACCTACATTGCCTTATTGAGTCCTCACAACAACCCTATGGGGTATCAAGGTTCTATTTCATAGAGAAGAAGAGAGAGACTTGAAGAAGTGATTTGCATAAGCAATGCAACTAATAGAATTCAAGCCTAGTTTCTGGGTTTCCCAGTTTGCAGATTTTCTGCCATATTGTGATAGCACATGTAGAAAACCCAAGTCATCCTTTAATTTAGGAGCTCCCAGGAGCTTTGGCTCCTGGCGCTGTTTTCCATTTTTAAATCAACTTTAAAACTTCTCTTTTTCACAAATGAACTTATCTATGAAACAGAAACAGAATCACAGACGTAGAGAACAGACTTGCGGTTGCCAAGGAGGAATGGGGGCGGTGTGAGGGGAATAGACTGGAAGTTTGGGATTAGCATATGCAAACTGTTATTTATAGAATGGATAAACAACAAAGTCCTACTGTATAGCACAAGGAACTCTTATTCAATATCCTGGGATAAACCATCATGGAAAAGAATATTTTAAAAGAATGTATGTGCTTGGTCGCTCAGTTGTCTATGTGTATAACTGAATCACTCTGGTGTAGAGCAGAAATCAGTACAACACTGAAAATCAACTATACATCCATTAGTTTTTTAAAAAAAAAAAAAACTTCTGTTTTATTATTCCATTAGTTGTTCATCTTTTCACTTCCCTGTTCTCATGCCACATTCACATTCTTCGTCTAAAATGTTGTCACTGTATCAAAGAAATCTCTGTGGAAACCACAAATTTTAGTGAACTGAGAAGAGGCATGCACTTGTAAATGTTCTTTCATAGTTTATTCTTTGACTTTTCTTTCATTAATACACTGATGGAACTAAAAAACAGGAGCACTCTTGAACCTTTTAATTGCCTGAGGGGACCAGGAAAGTGGTGGTCCTTCTATGTACAGAGAGGAGTGAGGCTACGCTTGCATTGGGCAGTCCTGGGTCTGTGCAAATAGTAATAGTGCCCCTCTCCTTCTCCAAACTGTCCATTTGAACTCTCAATTGTTCCCTCAAGAGCAAGAATGTGCTAAGTTGCTTCAGAATCTGACTCTTTGGACTGTAGCCTGTGGACTGTAGCCTGCCAGGCTTCTCTGTTCATGGAATTCTCCAGGCAAGCATAGCAAACCACCTTCTGGATAGACATTCTCTGTCCTTTACAAAATCCCTCAAAGAACTTTCCTTTGGTAGGGTTCTACCAGCCTCCTGTAATACAGATACCTCCTCTTTGGTCTGAAGCTACAGTGCTATTTCTCCTGAAATGAGCTTCTTTAAATTTGATTAACTGCAACCATTGAAGGGCGGGAGTGCCCATATGACAGAAAGACATGTTAGCCAAAGGTCATTTACATTTGACTTTGCAGCATAGCTGTTTTTGCACTGATTTTCTTTGCCAAGAGTATCTGGATTCTATTCCACAAAAGCTCCAAGTCCAATAATACTTTAATAGCTATTCTTTGAAAGCTGTTTCTTTATTAAGCTTGGGAAACCCCAAGCTAAACAAGTTTTTGAAGTAAATATTTATAAAAGCATTTAATATTTTAATGTGCACTGCACATCTTCAGGGCTGGAGAGATAGGTTATGGAGGATGTTTACCAGTTGACTTGACGGTGGAAGACAGTTGAGAAACCAGTGGATTAGGCTTGGTTAGGACAATGTGAAAATGGTCTTAATAGGGCTTGGCATATTAAAGTTATTCATAAACAGTTTAAATGACTTTAATTTCCCAACCACTACTAGGTTAGTGATGAGGAAAAAAAATCTATTCTAGAGTTGTTGGAAACAACAAAATAGGAGCAATCAGTATGGTAAGTGCTACAAAACTAAACCAGTTACAGGCAGCTGTCACACACACACACACACACACGTGCATATACGTACAATAAATAATATTAAGTCTGACTCTGACTTCCTTTGTGAATTTCACATCTTAATACTTTCAGTCAATTACTGTCCTACATATAGCTGTTAATATTAGCAGAATAATTTGTGAGGAGAATCTTTTTAAATACAAAGCTAAACAATTAATTCTTCATGTGGTAACTACAGATGACTTCTCTTTCTGGGAAGATAACTTACCATACTGATTGTTCCTATTTTGTTGTTTCCTACAACTCTAAAATAGATTTTTTTTTTTCATCTTGGCATTCCGCAGAACTTCCAACAGCATCTTCTGCAAAAGCACATATAGTTATTTCTCTGTATCCATGAAGAATTGGTTCCAGGACCCCGTATAGTCACCAGAATCTGAGGATGCTCAAGTCCCTTATATAAAATGGCTAGCATTTGCATATAGCCTAGCCCATCCTCCTTTATACTTTAAATTATCTCTAGATTACTTCTGATACAATGTAAATGATACGTATATAGTCATAAGTGTAATTTTTTTAAACTATTTTTGGCAGCACTGTGTGGCATGTGGGATCTCACTTCCCCCATCAAGAATGGAACCATGCCAAAAGTGTGAGTCTTAACCACTGGACAACCAGGGAAGTCCCATAAGCACAATACAAATACAATGTAATGTGGCAAATTCAGATTTTGCTCCTCAGAACTTTCTGGAATTTTTTTTCCAATATTTTCCAACCATGGTTGGTTGAATCCACATTTGGAACACTCGAGTACAAAGCCTGGCTGTACATTAGATGGATATGCCTAGAATCTCACAAGCATTTTTAAGGCAAATAAGATCCTTAATCCTTGTTGGTTGTTTGTTTTTTAAAAAATAGTACCATTTGGTACAGTTAAAGATGACACAAATCTTCACTAAATATACAACTAAGTTTGCGTTCTTGTTAGATCTGTTTTTATTCATCTGGTAAGGAAAGCTTGTTTTTCAGAAACATTTATCATATTGCCATCTCACTTATCTGAGGATCTTTGCTATTGTGTACTTTATAGGGAGGTATTTTGCTGAATTTCCTTGGTACCCAGAAAAACTGTCTTATTCCAAATTAATCTTTACAGCTACAAAGCTAAGAGAACTTTGGTAAGACGTTTTCTTCAGATTTTAAGTTTTGTTTTTCCATAGAGTAATTCAACATATTTTATCCTAAGTAAATTAAAACTCTTCATGTTTCCATGTGTAATATATTTTCCTTATAGAATTTTTTGGAGCAACATCTAATTTCTATTTCGATTGGTTATTAAGTTTAACTAGCCAAATTTTAATCTTCTAATAACTACCTCACATTATTTTTAGAATGAGGCTAGACATAAATAGGTATATAAATAAACAGAAGAACAGGTATATATTCTTAAATATTTTCTTATTAAAACATTACCCAGCCAATTGTGAAGCCACACTTGTTTCTCTGTCCAAGATATGTGATACATTTTTTTCAAGTGTTCTCTAGAAATTCACAAGAATATAATGACAAATATAATAAGAAATTTAAATGTGAAACATTTATTCATCTGTGACGATTCCAGATATTTTATAAGGAAAAAAAGCAAACAAACTACTATGTCTAGTGTATGTTCAGTTTAGTTTGAAGAGATTGTTTTGAGTTTTGACTTTCTGGATTTTATGCTGTTCCTTATTAATTTTCTGCTTATGTAAGACAGTATTAATAATAACAATATCATGAGAGTATCACTAGAGAGGTACTTTTTATGCCAATGGCATACATGTATTCTCTCAACAAGCTGATGAGATAGATGCTATTTTTCTTATTTTATACACAGGAAAAATGGGACCATGAGAATTTAAGTAACTTTCCCTATGTCACTCAACTTGAAAGTTCCTGGGGCCGGGATTTGAATCTCTGACTCCAAAGTATATAATAATAACCTTAAAAGAAGGGTTGGGATAAATTAGGAGTTTAGGACTAGCAGCTATATTACTATACATAAAATAGATAAATAATGCTATATAGAAAGCACTACTGTACTGTAGTGTTCACTACTGTATAGCACAGGAAATTATATTTAATATCCTATAATAAATCATGATAAAAAATAATACATGTGTGTATAATTGAATCACTTTGATGTACATCAGAAACTAATACAATTTTGTAAATCAACTATACATCAATTAAAAAATTTTTCCCACAAAAAAGTAATATTTTATACAGATTCATGCTATACTTTTCAAATAATGCTTTAAAGGAGATGCTGATAAGTTTAATTTTTACTGTCTCAAAAGTAGGACTCTTGTTTCCTAAAAAAATGAATAAAACCATTTAATATTTAAAAATTTTAAGGAAACCGACTGCTTTAATTAGCAAGATTCTTTCACTAAACAGAGACAACAAAGTCAAATTTCTCTTCGCAAATAAAAAAGTAACTAAATTGAAAAATTACCCTGGTGCCCAATATGCTACTGAAGATCAGTGGAGAAATAACTCCAGAAAGAATGACGGGATGGAGCCAAAGCAAAAACAATACTTAGTTGTGGATGTGACTTGTGATAGAAGCAAGGTCCAATGCTATAAAGAGCAATATTGCATAGTAACCTGGACTGTAAGGTCCATGAATCAAGGCAAACTGGAAGTGGTCAAACAGGAGATGGCAAGAGTGAACGTCAACATTCTAGCAATCAGCGAACTAAGATGGACTGGAATGGGTGAATTTAACTCAGATGACCATTATATCTACTACTGTGGTTAGGAATCCCTTAGAAGAAATGGCGTAGCCATCATGGTCAATAAAAGACTCTGAACTGCAGTACTTGGATGCAATCTCAAAAATGACAGAATGATCTCTGTTCGTTTCCAAGGCAAACCATTCAATATCATGGTAACCCAAGCCTATGCCCCAACCAGTAATGCTGAAGAAGCTAAAATTGAACAGTTCTATGAAGACCTACAAGACCTTTTAGAACTAACACCCCAAAAAGATGTCCTTTTCATTATAGGGGACTGGAATGCAAAAGTAGGAACTCAAAAAACACCTGGAGTAACAGGCAAATTTGGCCTTGGAGTACAGAATGAAGCAGGGCAAAGGCTAATAGAGTTTTGCCAAGAGAATGCACTGGCCATAGCAAATACCCTTTTCCAACAACACAAGAGAAGCCTCTATACATGGACATCACCAGATGGTCAACACCGAAATCAGATTGATTATATTCTTTGGAGCCAAAGATGGAGAAACTCTATACAGTAAGCGAAAACAAGACCGGGAGCTGACTGTGGCTCAGATCATGAACTCCTTATTGCCAAATTCAGACTTAAATGGACGAAAGTAGGGGAAACCACTAAACCATTCAGGTATGACCTAAATCAAATCCCTTATGATTATATAGTGGAAGTGAGAAATAGATTTAAGGGACTCGATCTGATAGACAGAGTGCCTGACGAATTATGGATGGAGGTTCATGACATTGTACAGGAGACAGGGATCAAGACCATCCCCATGGAAAAGAAATGCAAAAAAGGAAAATGGCTGTCTGAGGAGGCCTTAAAAATAGCTGTGAAAAGAAGAGAGGCTAAAAGCGAAGGCAAAAAGGAAAGATATTCCCATTTGAATGCAGAGTTCCAAAGAATAGCAAAGAGAGATAAGAAAGCCGTCCTCAGCGATCAATGCAAAGAAATAGAGGAAAACAACAGAATGGGAAAGACTAGAGATCTCTTCAAGAAATTTAAAGACACCAAGGGAACATTTCATGCAAAGATGGGCTCGATAAAGGACAAAAATGGTATGGACCTAACAGAAGCAGAAGATATTAAGAAGAGGTGGCAAGAATACACAGAAGAACTGTGCAAAAAAGATCTTCACGACCCAGATAATCACGATGGTGTGATCACTCACCTAGAGCCAGACATCCTGGAATGTGAAGTCAAGTGGGCCTTAGGAAGCATCACTATGAACAAAGCTAGTGGAGGTGATGGAATTCCAATTGAGCTATTTCAAATCCTGAAAGATGATGCTGTGAAAGTGCTGCACTTGATATGCCAGCAAATTTGGAAAACTCAGCAGTGGCCACAAGACTGGAATAGGTCCGTTTTCATTCCAATCGCAAAGAAAGGCAATGCCAAAGAATGCTCAAACTACCACACAATTGCACTCATCTCACACGCTAGTTAAGTAATGCTCAAAATTCTCCAAGCCAGGCTTCAGCAATATGTGAACTGTGAACTTCCAGATGTTCAAGCTGGTTTTAGAAAAGGCAGAGGAACCAGAGATTAAATTGCCAACATCCACTGGATCATCGAAAAAGCAAGAGAGTTCCAGAAAAACATCTATTTCTACTTTATTGACTATTCCAAAGCCTTTGACTGTGTGGATCACAATAAACTGTGGAAAATTTTGAAAGAGATGGGAATACCAGACCACCTGACCTGACTCTTGAGAAACCTGTATGCAGGTCAGGAAGCAACAGTTAGAACTGGACATGGAACAACAGACTGGTTCCAAATAGGGAAAGGAGTACATCAATACTGTATATTGTTGCCCTGCTTATTTAACTCATATGCAGAGTACATCATGAGAAACGCTGGGCTGGAGGAAGCACAAGCTGGAATCCAGATTGCTGGGAGAAATATCAATAACCTCAGATATGCAGATGACACCACCCTTATGGCAGAAAGTGAAGAACTAAAGAGCCTCTTGATGAAAGTGAGAGAGGAGAGTGAAAAAGTTGACTTAAATCTCAACATTCAGAAAACTAAGATCATGGCATCTGGTCGCATCACTTCATGGGAAATTGATGGGAAAACAGTGGAAACAGTGTCAGACTTTATTTTGGGGGGCTCCAAAATCACTGCTGATGGTGATTGCAGCCATGAAATTAAAAGACGCTTACTCCTTGGAAGGAAAGTTATGACCAACCTAGATAGCATATTAAAAAGCTATTTTTAATACTTTTTAATACATTGCTTTGCCAACAAAGGTCTGTCTAGTCAAGGCTATGATTTTTCCAGTGGTCATGTATGGATGTGAGAGTTGGACTTTGAAGATAGCTGAGCACTGAAGAACTGATGCTTTTGAACCTTGGTGTTAGAGAAGACTCTTGAGAGTCCCTTGGACTACAAGGAGATCCAACCAGTCTATCCTAAAGGAGATCAGCCCTGGGTGTTCATTGGAAGGGCTGATGTTGAAGCTGAAACTCCAATACTTTGGCCACCTCATGCGAAGAGTTGACTCATTGGAAAAGACCCTGATGCTGGGAAGAATTGGGGGCAGGAGGAGAAGAGGACGACAGAGGATGAGATGGTTGGATGGCATCACCGACTCGATGGAGATGAGTTTGGGTAAACTCTGGGAGTTGGTGATGGACAGGGAGGCCTGGCATGCTGAGATTCATGGGGTCGCAAAGAGTTGGACGCAACTGAGCGACTGAACTGAACTGAACTGAAAGATTAAAAATAAATGACTCTTAAGAACTTTATTAATACACTGTTAAATAGGCTGCTAACAAGATGTTTTTTAATTCAGCTGAGAAAAAAATTCATTTTTCCGTCAAACACCAATGTTAATTAGGTTTGAATTGTTTCCTTTGGTAAGGGAATTGGATTAATATGTTGGAGCCCTAGGGTTAGGTAGTAGGTAGATTCAATATCATGTTTACACACTAGGCCCTTGAATATCATTTTGAAACAGAGGGAAAAAATCCAGAGCATTTAGATTTGGAAAACTCCTGCAAGCAGAGACTGTCTAGCAAAATCAAATCCATTCATAGGAAAATAAAATCCTCTATAGTCAAAAGATATTATTTTAAGTTTTCAAAGGTACTATTGTGTGGATGAAACTGGAGCCTATTATACAGAGTGAAGTAAGCCAGAAAGTAAAACACCAATGCAGTATACTAACACATATATATGGTATTTCAGTTCAGTCAGTTCTGTCGCTCAGTTGTGTCCGACTCTTTGCGACCCCATGAATTGCAGCACGCCAGGCCTTTCTGTCCATCACCAACTCCCGGAGTTCACCCAAACCCATGTCCATCGAGTCGGTGATGCCATCCACCATCTCATCCTCTGTCGTCCCCTTTTCCTCCCGCCCCCAATCCTTCCCAGCATCAGGGTCTTTTCCAATGAGTCAACTCTTCGCATGAGGTTGCCAAAGTATTGGAGTTTCAGCTTCAACATCAGTCCTTCCAATAAACACCAGTTAATCGGTAAAGATAACCCTATATGCGAGACATCAAAAGAGACACAGATAAATAGAACAGTATTACGGACTCTATGGGAGAGGGCAAGGGTGGGAGGATATGGGAGAATGGCACTGAAGCGTGTAAATTATCATATGTGAAATGAATCGCCAGTCCAGTTTCGATGCATGATACAGGGTGCTCGGGGCTGGTGCACTGGGATGATCCGGAGGGATGGGATAGGGTAGGAGGTGGGAGGGGGGTTCTGGAAGGGGAAAACATGTACACCCATGGTGGATTCATGTCAATGTATGGCAAAACAAATACAATATTGTAAAGTTAAAAAATAGATAAATAAACTAATTTAAAAAATTAAAATTAAAATTAATTATGGTTATTCATCCAAAGCCAAATTAAACCCAAGCATTTAAAAAAAAAAATTAAAATTAAAAAAAAAACAAAGGTACTATTGTGTCAAACTGCCTCCCACCTACAACCTTCTGCAATATCTCCAAGAGGGCAGTACTCTGTACACAGAAAATATGTCTTCCTTATTTATTTTTGCACTTGGAATATTATGTCTGCCCAACTGAGACTCAGGCACCTTAAAGTTGGGAAGCAAATGACAGAAGAAAAATTTGCCAGACTATAAAACTTAATTCTTTCATCAATTCTAATGGAGCATACCACATTATTTGTTATGCAGTTACTTTTAGTGACATGATCATCAATGTCTTTTTATGGTACTCTAATTTTGAAGTGTGGGGAGTGGATAGATGGAATGTCTGTATTTGACAATTTTTAAAAGATTTTTGACTGTGATTGGTCTCCATTGTGGCAGTGGGCTTTTCTTGAGCTGAGGCACATAGGCTTAGTTGCCCCAAAGCATGTGGGATCTTAGTTCCACAAACAGGAATCAAACCTGTGTCCTCTGCATTGGCAGGCAGATTTTCAACCACTGGACCATGAAGGAAGTCCTTGTTTTTGACAATTGTAGCCAATATTTTATTCTTGAAACTCTCTCACACTTTCTAACTGAGAACATCAAATCTTCATGCCCTAAGAGAATGAGAATTCCTCATGTCCAACTCCATGGACTTGGAAGAAAATTTCCCAATGATAGCCTAAGAGAACTGCCCCAAAGAGGGCAGAATCAGGATTAACCCCAAATCCAATCTTCTTTTCACTATGCTGTCTTTCTCTGATTACTCTGTTTTTCCATTGTTGGCTTCTCTTCTTCATTATAGCATCTAACTGAGGCTGGCCAAACAATTCTGTTTCCAAGTCTTTTCTTCAACAATGATTAGATAAGGCTGGGTGTTTTCATGCAATACAAACCTGTATTTCTCATGCTTTTTTGCAGCTGCGTCACACTTTAAATAAATGGTATGTACCAATATATGGAGCTCAGCAGGTGGGAAACTCAAAATACCATTATACTTCCCTAGTCAGCATTCTTCCTCACCACTATTTACTGATGATTTTATTGTTTAAATTCAAAATTTGGAGATCTTGAAAAATGATGCTTGATGGCCAACTGGCACATGAAAATATGCTCAATATTGCTACTAATCTGGGAAAAGAAAATCAAAGCTGCTTGAGGTACCACTTCAAACCAGTCAGAATGGCTATCATCAAAAGGTGCACCAATAACAAATATTGGCGAGGATGTAGTGAAAAGGGAACCCTCATACACTGTTGGTGGGAATGTAATTGGTATAGCCACTGTGGAAAATAGCACAGAGGTTTCTCAAAAATCTAAAAATAGAACTACTATATGACCTGCAATTCCAATTCTGGGTATATACCTGAAAAAATACCAAAATCACTATGTCAAAAAGATATAGGCACTCCAATGTTCACAGCAGTATTATTTACAGTTGTCAAGGTAAGGAAGCAAACTAAGAGTCCATCAACAGATGAATGAATAATGAAGATATGGTATATACATACAACTGAATATTACTTAGTCATAAAAAGAGTGAGATTCTGCCATTTGCAATGACATGAATGAATGTGGAGGGTATTATGCTAAGTGACATTAGACAGAGAAAGTGATATCACAAAAATACTGCATGTTATCACTTATATATGAAATCTAAAATACTACAACAAACTACTGAATGCAACAACAGCAAAAAAAGCAGACTGACATATAGAGAACAAACCCATGGTTACCAATGAAGAGAAGGGCTACAGGTAGCAAGAAAAAAAGAGTTAATTTAGGATTGTATGAAATCTTGTGTGTGAAACTTGAAATTTGTAAAGCGCTATAGAATTTAAAGGATCTTTCATTCAAGTAAAAAAAAAAAAGTGATACTATTCGAGGAATCATAGCACAAGTTAATTTTCAAAGAGAAGCAAAAATATAACCTTTAAAATGTTATGTTTGAAATAGTATCACAGTAAAATTGAAAATGGTTTCCCACATACTTCAAAATAATTCTTTAATAAAGTCTTTTCAAGTATTTTTCCATAAGCTCTCTCAAATTCAACCAAAATGTTCAGTTTTTTTTTCCATTCTCAGTCATTTCCCTTCCCTTTTCAGATTTTCAAGCCTAGCTTATGACAAAAACTCAGCTGTTTTTCTTTCCCTCAGAGATGACTGTCCTTAAAACCTTCCACTTCATCACTTCTTCATTCAAGAACTTCCCCTGACTACATTGTGCCCACCAGCTCAAACCTAAAGTTTTAAACCTCCCAATTATATATAAAAGAGATAACCAACATGGTCCTACTATACAACACAAGAAACTATATTCAATATTTTGTAATAGCCTATAATGGGAAAGAATCTGAAAAAGCAAACTGAATCACTTTGCTGTATACCTGAATCTAATACAACATTTTAAATCAACTATACTTCAATTTTTTAAAAATTACAGGTGAATTATTTTATCTCTTTTTTTCAAAGAAACCACAGCTAATAGCAGTTCTGTGCTGCTCTAATTAAGCATGACCTTTTATTGCTAGAAGTCCCCTGGGGTGCAATTTATGGTACCTAGGAGAAATTTAAAACATGTTTACTCACACTTTGAAGCAGGAAAGGCACATTAGGATAGAATCCCCTGAGTTACAAGAGGAGCTATGTGATTTTCCTCTGAAGAACTCTTCAAATAGAGTTCCAGCTGGTCCATGGGTCACACGTGGTCCTGAGGGGGTGGGTTATCCAGTTTTCCTTCTTGCTCCTAAAATGATATGCACATAATATGTTCTCTGGAGACAACTTGCATAATATCTGCTTCCTTCATCATTTTTTTATCCTTTAGGAAACCAGCTACCCAAAAAGAAAAAATAAAAAGTTAAAGCAAGAGTGTTTATTTTGACCATTCAAGTGCCCAAGGAGTAAACTCTTTCTCAATTTTCAAGAGACTCCAGGTGAAAATTAACTATATCTCTCTCTTTTATATTTTAATGCCAGATTGAAAATTTTACCTGCAATACAAAAGACCCTGGGTTTCATCCCTGGGTTGGGAAGATCCCCTGGAGAAGGGAATGGCAACCCACTCCAGCAACCCACTCCCAGTGCCTGGGAAATTCCATGGACAGAGGAGCCTGGCAGGCTACAGTCCATGGGGTTGTAAGAGAGTCAGACACGACTTAGTGACTAAACCACTACCACCACCATAGAGGATAGGAAGGCACCAAAGTGTTTCAGGTAAAGATGACATAATCTAATTTCTCTTTTAAAAAGTTATTCTCATGGGATGGGGAGAGGCAAGAGTGGAAGAGGAAAACCAGAGCTGAGAATTTCAGTTTCTCAGTTAAGGGATGATAGTGGCTTTGATTAAAATGGTGACAGTGAAAATGGAAAGAAAGGGGAGGATTTTCAAAACAACAAATGAGAGGAAAAAGAAAGAGGTAGCCTGGTGCCACTAGTTTTTGTGAAGACCACTGGAAGAGAGGGGGTGGGCTTCCCATGTGGCTCTTGTGGTAAAGAACTCGCCTCCCAATGCAGGAGGCATAGAGACACGGATTTGATCCCTGGGTTGGGAAGATTCCCTGGAGGAGGGCATGGCAACCCACACCAGTATTCTTTCCTGGGGAATCCCATGGACTGAGGAGCCTGGAGGGCTATAGTCCATAAGGTTGCACAGAGTCAGACACAACTTAAGAGACTTAGCATGCATGCACGGGAAGAGGGAGAGAGGAGGACTGGGATGGAAGGCAGAGCTCTGCCCTGAACATGTTACGCCCATGTGACACATGAGCAGCTTACCCACTATCAGTCAGATACCAGGGAGGAAGCCCACACTGCAGATACAGAACTTGGGCATCATCAGCTTTAGATGCCATTCAAAGCCCATGTACTATCTGAAACCATCTGGAGGAGGAAACCAAAAGGAGAAGGAAGAAGAGGGTGAGGGAGTAGGGGGAAAGGAGGGAAGATGAGAGGGTTCAGGACCAGATGCCTTAAACTTTAAAGGCCAGTAGAGGAGAACAAGCCATCGAAGGATACTGATAAGGGATGCTGGGTCAAGAGAGGACTTTGTTTGTCTTGAGTTTGTGTCTGCTTTCTGAAATGGAAGCGCTAGAATGTATATACATGCTGATGGAAATGATCCGGTATAAAGAACACCACTGATGACTTAGGAGAGAAGGAAATCAATTAACATACTTAGAAAGGCAAGAGGATTTGGATCCAGAGCGAAAGAGGTAAGATTTGCTGTTTATCTGAATCAAGTTTGAAAAAAGTTTCTCTGATAGTCCCAACACAAGAAGAGACGTTAGACCTTTTCTTTAACCTATTCCTTCCATTAAGTTCCAAATTTTCATTAATACATGACTTTATACCTAATATTGCAATATTTAACATGATATATAATTGCTTTTAAGGGAGATTTTTTTCTATTTATATTAATTCTTATTGACTAGACCCAAGACCAAAATAGTTTTAGTTATCATCAATTTTATCTAGACACTGAAGGAAGTGTTTTTACATTTACTGTATCATTGAATGCTTAACATTAACAAAACAATACATGCATGTTATTATGTATGTGTTAATTAAGGTATTGTTGCTTTACAATGTTGTGTTAATTTCTGCTCTACAAGGAAGTGAATCAGCTGCATGTTTACATATATCCCCTCCATTTTGGACCTCCTGCACCACCCCCACACACACCCATCCCACTCCTCCAGATCACCACACAGCACTGAGCTGAGCTCCCTATGCTATACAGCAGAGTCCCACTAGCTATTTATTTTACACATGATAGTGTATATATATCAAAACAGTGGACGTGTAGCACAAAATTAACTCAGCTATTTTCTTTCACTCTTTGATTCATGCACATTCAACTAGCACTTTCTCCTTTTGACTTCTCATTGAGTTAAAAAGAACTTAAAGGAAAAGGAACTATGGGTTGCTTTATGTTCCTTTTTCATCTATGTCATCATTTTCACATAAGTTACTGGCTAATACAGGGAAGTAACATGGTAAATATATCAGTTTGCCAGGGCCAACATAACAAAGTCCTACAGATGAGGTGGCTTAAGCAATTGATACTTTTTTTCCCACAGTTCTAGAAGTTCAAGACCAAGATGGCAGTGCTGACTTCTTCTTGGACCTCTTTCCTTGGCTCGTAGGTGCTTTCTCTCTTTATCTTTAGATGGTATTCCCTATGTCTTTTGATGTTTGCATTAAATGTTCTCTCCTTATAAGGTTTTTGGATGATGGCCTACTCTAATGACCTCATCTAACTTAATTATCTCTTCAAAGGACCTATTTCCAAATACAGTCACGTTTTGCAGTACTAGGGATTAGGACTTCAACATATGAATTTGGAAGGGTCACAGTGCAGCCCATGAACAGTCAAAAGGGATATGATCAAGGTCTCTAAGTGTTCATGCTTCTTAGACCAGCATGGCCTTCTCTCTGCAGTCAAAGCAAGTTCCAGTGGAGGGTGTTGCCTCTGGAGCTGCTGTATTCTCCACTTACTCAATATAACATACTTGTGCTCTTTGAGTCTCACTGAGCTCTTACACACTGAGCCCGCTGGAGTTCTGTGCTCCTGGAGCATGAAGCAGGCTGTAGGAGGATGTTGTTGTTGTTCAGTAGCTAAGCTGTGTCCAACTCTTTGTGACTCCATGGACTGCAGCACACCAGGCTTTCCTGTCCTTCACTATCTCCCAGTTTCCTCAGATCCATTGTCCATTGAGTTGTGATGCCATCCAACCATCTCATCCTCTTTTGCTCTCTTCTCTTCCTCCCCTTAATCTTTTCCAGCATCAGGGTCTTTTTGAATGAGTCAACTCTTGGCATCAGGTATTGGAGTATTGGAGCTTCAGCTTCAGCTTTCCTTTAGTATCAACTGGCTTGATCTCCTTACAGTCCAAGGGACTTTCAAGAGTCTTCTCCAGCACCACAATTTGAAAGCATCAATTCTTCAGTGCTCAGCCTTCTTTATGATCCAACTCTCACATCCATACATGACTACTGGAAAAGCCATAGCTTTGACTACACAGACCCTGGCTGGTAAAGTGATGTCTCTGCTATTTAATACACTGTCTAGGTGTGTCATAGCTTTTTTTCAAAGGAGAAAGCATCTTTTAATTCATGGCTGAAGTCACCATCCACAGTGATTTTGGATGAGGATGTGATTTTGTATAAGGATGGCATGGCAGTAAATAGCAGACATACCACATGAATCTCCTCTCTTCACACATACGCTTGCTCCATTGTTTCATTATATATATATATATATATATATATAAATTTATTTATTGCCTATGCTGGTTCTTAGTTGCAGCATGTGGGATCTTTTATCTTCTTTGCAGTATGCAGGATCTTGCATAGTTGTGGCATGCAAACTCTTAGCTGCAGCATGTGGGATCTAGTTCCCTGACTAGGGATTGAACCCACACCCCCTGCATTGGGAGTGTTTAGTCTTAGTCCCTGGACCACCAGGGAAGTTCCACTCCATTGTTTCTTGTAAAACACAAGTTTAAATGTAAAATCTCAAATTTTAGAGTATTAAGAATTTCAAGATAGCAACAGCAGAGGAGCAAATCAAGAGCTTCTGAGCAAGACATCCCGTGTAACAGTACAGGTTGTATACTCATGAAGCTAGCCTTGAACACAGATGCGGCCACCCACAGAAGGCACTGCGATGTGGTACTCTGTGGTGGTCTCTGCTTTGTTTCACCTCTGAATTGGCCCAAGACATGCCAGGGCTGGCAATCTTTTCTCATCTTTCTTAGAATTGTCATGTGGTTTTGGCAAAAATACCGACATACCTGATAAGAATATGTATGCTGAAATGCATTCATAAAAATGTATAGATCAAAACTACACAATCTGAAAATGATTTTAAGAGAAGCCCATATTACAGCTTATGCATAAAATATTACATATTACACATCATAAATATATCTTTTATACTTATAAATATTAGACAAAATAAAACAATATGTTGCATGGCACTGAATATAAGTCAGATTATAATGAAATGGTCTTAATTTTTTAAATGCGCATTTTTATATCTCATTTTTAATCCATCAGCAGCAAGCGCACACAGACTGTCAGCTTCCAAGCTGGACACCTGGGTGTCCTGACCTTTTCCTGCTTGACTCTGCTGTTCTGTTTCAGCAATTTCAAAGTATGGTGGTTATACTTTGATGGTGGTCAATCCAGCCTCATCTCTGTTGTGGTTACTGAAATTCTTCCCAGTGTCTGGCAATTCATTATTTGATATTCCTAGTTTCCAGCATTGCTGGAACTCTACATCAGTTTTTATGCTTCCAAGAGTATTCAGTGTGCATGGCAGGAAGGGCAGATCAGCTATCTGCCGTCAGAGCCAAGAAATCCACCTGCCATACTGTCACTTCAAAACCAAGATGAGTCATGGATTTTCTGGGGTCAAATGAAGCACCTGCTGCATACTACCTTATAATGTTGCACACGCGCGCACACACACACACACAAATTAGATGTGGGAGACACTGAACTGACTCAATGACACAACCAGGATTATACTCAACTCGCCAACTTCACTCACTGCTATTATGCTATTACGTTCTGCTTTGGGAGGTTAAATGTTAGTCGCTCAATCATGTCTGACTCTTTGTGACCCCATAGACTGTAGCCCACCAGGCTCCTCTGTCCATGGGATTCTCCAGGCAAGAATACTGGAGTAGGTTGCCATTCACTACTCCAGGGGATCTTCCCAACCCAGGGATCAAACCTGGGTCTTGCACATTGCAGGCCAATTCTTGACTGTCTGAGCCACAAGGGAAGCTCTGTAAGAGGTAATGTCTCTGTCTAATGGGACAAGACATAAATACATAAAAATGTAACATGTCAGGTGGAGAAGGAAATGACAACCCACTCTAATATTCTTGCCTGGGAAAACCTTTGGACAGAGGAGCCTAGCGAGCTACAGTCCATGGGGTCCCAGCGTCAGACATAACTACGCAACTGAACAACAACAAACATGTGAGGAGTTGGAAGCACTATAAAAAAAATTAAGCAGTGGTGGGAGTTAGAGGGAACAATGGGACAGGGTCCTACTTCAGGTAGAGTCACCATGGACACCCATTCTGATGGTGTGAAAATTGTTAAGAGACTGGAAGGAGGTAAGGAAGCAGTCACACAGACATCTGCAGGGATGTATTCGCGAGGAGCAAGAGCAAAGGGTCTGCGGTGGGAGCTTCATGTGTTTGAGGAAGAACAAGGAAGCCAGTCTTGCTAGAGAACAGTGGGAGGAGATGAGGTTTGAGATTTCTTTGAAGTGTGATTAAAGTAAGAATCCAATGGAGTAGTCACAGCAAGGAGTGTTGCGATTTATTCACCCAGGAGAAAAACCTGGAGGAGACCAAAGGCTGAGGTAGGGGCACTCCTAAGGGAAGGCTGCTGCAGTAGCCTTCGAGAAAGATGATGGCAGCTTGCACCAGGGCAGCCATCACGGCCATGGTGAGGTGTAGTCAGATTTGGGATGTAATCTGGTGAATTTTCTAATGAATTAGATTTGAGGCATAGGAAGAACAGAACTGTCAAGGATGACTCCAAGTTTTTAGCCCAAAGAGCTAGAAGAACAGAATTGCCAAACACTGTAATTCTGCAACTTCTCCTCCTTTATAAAGAGATGACACTTTATGACAGACTCTAGGTCCATCCACAACATGACAAATGACCTGATTTCATTCCTTTTTATGGCTGAGTAATATTTCATTGTATATATGTACCACACCCTCTTTATCCATTTATCTGTCAATGGACATTTAGGTTGCTTCTATGACCTGGCTATTATAAATAGTGCTGCAATGAACATTAGAAAACCATGTATAAAATACATAGCTAGTGGGAAGCTGTTGTATAGCACAGGGAGCTCAGCTCAGTGCTCTGTGATGGCCTAGAGGGGTGAGTGGGAGTGAGGTTCAAGAGGAAGTGGATATATATATACATATAGCTGATTCATGTTGTTGTACAGCAGAAACGAACACAACATTGTAACACAATTATATTCCAACAAAAAAATGACACTGTAATGCAAGTGAGTATTTGCTATGATGATAATTAATCTGCAGTTAATTCTAATTTATAAAATAACATTTTAAAATTATTTCTTGACTATAAAACACTATTATAGTATGTGTGACATTCCTCACCACTGATCATTGTAATTCCAGTGTACATAATGCCACATTTAGATTTTTCTGCACGCTCTTTATTTGGAGACCTAAAGAATAAACGAGCATTCTGCATTCCCCAATCACAAGTTTATTTTAAGCTGTTGTTTTAACTGGAAGCTACTTTGGAGAGCACTGAGTGTGTTTTGGTAAAGATGCTTCATAAGTCAAGACTTATGAATTGAGTGATCATATAATTCGTCATCCAAGCTAAGACATTTTAAGAGGGTGATCTAATAACAATGTTGTAATAACGAACATAAACAAGGAGGGTCCCAGTAGCCTAGTCATGGAATGTGATAAGAATAGACTCAGGGAATAACAAGGTGGCAAGGGGGTTCCAAAAGCATGACCTGCTGCAGAGGGCTGAGGTATGTGACAAATCAGACCTGATCCTGGCTGGTGTTGGAGCACAAGATAGCCCATCTTAACGGTGGGGCAGAAGGGTTTCTTAGTAGAGGCAGTCATGATGATGCAATGACAGGAGAGCTGTTCGGTTTTCTGTAAAACAGTGAGGAGCAGAGGGAACAGACACTGCAGCATCAGGGTTGGGCCACAAAAGCTGGATTCAGGACAAGGCTTCCATCCCAGCAATAGTAAGGGAACCAGAGAAGAGTGCAGTCCCAGCCACTGGACACCCAAGTGTCGCAGTCCCGTGAGATGCCCTCATATGGCTTAAGACAGCCAAATGGTCCCAAACCTCACCAAGTTATGGGAGGTGGTGAGATTCTTAGTGTTCTTTTGTCTCATTCTCAAGCTGGAGGTTCAGTAAGGAATAATGTCTGAAAGAGACTCTGGATCATCATCATTCTTTGCACAAAGAAATAACAAGACATGGTTATGCCCTATAAAACATCAAAGTGAAAGTGAAGTCGCTCAATCGTGTCTGACTCTTTGCAACCCTATGGACTGTAGCCTACCAGGCTCCTTCGCCCATGGGATTTTCCAGGCAAGAGTACTGGAGTGGGTTGCCATTTCCTTCTCCAGGGGATCTTCCCAACCCAGGGATCACACCCGGGTCTCCCACATTGTAGGCAGACGCTTTACCGTCTGAGCCATGAGGGAAGTCCTATAAAACATCAAAGGCTACCATCAAAGGACAATTAAAATTGGTATTATGAATGATTTTCACACCAACAAAAAATCATAGAAAAAAATAGCACTAATAAATAGCACTAGTATATTGACAAATATAGAGAGATATGTTTTGCAGTATTTTCTTTAAATATCTTATTTGCTAAGAATAGAGAATGTAGCTAAATTCCACTGCTTATCCACCCATCACATTTCTCTTCCTCCCTCCCCTGATGTAACCACTACCCAAAACTGGATGTTTCTAATTCTCATACACATTTTTTATGATTTTGCTCAATATAGAGGATATATTAAAAAACACTATTGTTATACATGTTTTAAAACTCTATTTAAGTGGTGTCATATTATTTGCAGTACTCTGCAACCTGTTTTTTCTTACCACATTGTATTTTGGAGCTATATCCATTTTGCTAATGAAACTCTAATTTATTATTTCAATATCTGAAATTTCATTATATGAGTATACCAAAGTATACACACACACATCCAGAGAGAGATGATAGATAAATAGATACATACATACATATAGAAACTATTGTTGTGTCAGCAGATGTTTACAATTATTTGCTATTACAAAGAATGTAGCAACGAAAATGCCTTCACATTTCTTCCTGTGCCTACATAAGACGTTTTCTCAAGCAGTGGCTCCCAATGGGGCAGGATCAGCCCTTAGTAAACAATTCAGCATTTTGTGGGGGAGACTTTGTCACAATGATCGGGTGGCACTCTTGGCATTTCCTGTGCTGAAGTCAAAAGCACAGTGACTTGTCCTGTATCCTCCAGTAGGGCTTCTGTGTAAGTGAAAAACCTGTTTGTAAGTAATCCAAACCTAGAACCTTACTCCATTTTATACATATAAACACAAACTATTGTCATATACTCCGGATGTTCCATATAACTGTAAATTGAGCAAAGATTATATTTTATTCACAATTTTGTTAATTTGAGAAAACTTGCCAATTTTGGAAAATTACATCACCAACAGTAACTTAACTTTTGAGCGGCTAAAACAACAGTCTGTGTTTTTAGAGTCCCATTCACATAATCTATGAAGGTATATGTATGTGTGCTCAGCTGCTAAATCACATCCAACCGTTTGTGACCCTGTGGACTACAGCCCATCAGGCTCCTCTGTTCATGGGATTTTCCAGGCAAGAATACTAGACTGGGTTGTCATTTCCTCCTCCAGGGGTTCTTCCCTACCCAGGGATGGAACCAGCATCTCCAGCGTCTCCTGCATTGACAGGCAGATTCTTTACCACTGCACCATCTGGGAAGCCCTATGCAAGTATGTACTTCTTCATTATTCCCAAACACCTATATATTAAAATACATATTTTATGATGATATTTCTCTTTTATGTTTAGATAATGGCATTATACTGACTTTTGTCTGAAATTAAAAAGAGGGTGATTTTGTTACAAAAAGAGAGTTTAGATCTGACAAACAAGAGAATCATTACCTGTGTGTGTGTGTGTGTGTGTGTGTGTACTTACTGTATACATACAGTAACTACCAAGTACATCCTTAACATTACGGTCCTTTATCAGTTTTCCTTCTAGGGAAGTTGTGCTAATTTTTTTTTTAATCTTTATTTTATTCTCATTGTATTGAGATTAGTTGACATACAGCACTGCATAAGTATAAGGTGTACAGCATGATGAAGTTTAGTGAAGATTCATCTTCTCATACAGATACAAAACAAAAGAAAAAAGGTATTTTTAACTTGTATGAGAAATTTGAGGATTTACTCTCTTAATAACTTTCATATACAGCGGTGTTCACTCTATTGATCATGTTGTATGTTACTTCCCTAGTATTAATACTTATTTTTCGTATAACTGTAAATATATACCTTTTGACCACCTTCATCCAATTCCCCATCCCTCTACCCCCTGCCTCTGGTGACCACAAATCTGATCTCTTTCTCTATGAATCTGTCTGTTTGTTGAGACATAGTTGACCAACCATTTTATTTTAGTTCCTGGTGCACAACACAGTGGTTCGATATTTCTATACATTACAAAATGATCACCACCATTAGTTATGCTAGTTTATAATTCCACCAACAGTGGCTGAGAACTTTGTTCCACGTGCTTGCCAATTCCTGAACTGTCACTTTTTTAAAATGACTGCCTATCTAATGGGTATGACATTAACTTTGATTGTTGCTTAATTTCTATTTCCCTGATACTAGCAAGACCAAGAATCAATTTCACATGTTTGTGGGCCTCTCAGGGTCCTTCTTCTGCGAATTTCTGGTTCATATTCACCCACCTTTCTCCAGTTGTTTTTATGTATTCCAGACCAAACTATTTTTTCATTCTGTGCTATATAATGTCCACTACTCCCTGGAATGTCTTTTTACTTTGATTCTGATGTCTTTCATTTTATGAAAATTTTTCATGTTAATGAAAACAGAGTCATCAAAATACTTCCTTTTCTGTTCTATTTTTTAAAATCTCTTTTTTTTAACTTCAAGCTTTAAATTTCTACTCAAAACATTAATATTTTGCTTTTTACATATGTCTTTAAGTGACCTGGAGTTTATTTTTGCGATTAGAATGAAATAAGAATCTAATTCTTTTCTGAGGAAATAACTCTTTCTCCCCAACATTATGTATTGAATTCTCCATCCTTTCCCCATTTGAAATGCTTCCTCCACAAAATATGCACATATCTGTTCCTGAACACTCTCTTCTGCTGATGACTTTGTTTTCCTAATCCAGAAACAATAATACTATCTTAATTAGTTCACCTTTATAACAAGTATCAAAATTTGGTAGGCCAAATTCCCATGTTTCTATTTGTGGTTGTTGTTCAGTCACTAAGCTGTGTCCGATTCTTTGCGACCCCATGGACTGCAGCACGCCAGGCCTCCCTGTCCCTCACTATCTCCCAGAGTTTTCCCAAATTCATGTGCATTGAGTCAGTGTTTCTATTATCAATTTTCAAAAATGTATAGGCTATTCTTAATCCTTTGTTTTTTTCCATTTGAATTTTAAAGGTCAAATGGCACAGTCCATAAAAAATCTCCGTGAATTTTAATTGGAATTGCATGATACTAATGGATAAATTTGGGGAAAACTGAACCTTTATAATATCAAATGTTTCTGTCTATGCATTTATAACTTTGAATCAAGTCTTGTTTATATTGTAACAGATTCTGCTTCTTGTCTTCCCAACAAACTTCTTTATCTTCCTTGATAACAAAATTTAAATATTTTTAGAGATGGCAACAAGCCTAGCTTCAGGTGATGAACGGTAGATATTCAATAAGTGGCACCTACTTACTGTCATCACCCCATGGTCCATGACTTAGTAACCAAAGCAAAATAAAGCTCTACGTTGTTGTTGTTCAGTCATGTCTGACTCTTTGCAACCCCATGGACTGCAGCATGCCAGGTTTCCCTGTCCTTCACCATCGCGCGAAGCTTGCTCAAACTCATGTCCATTGAATCAGTGATGCCATCCAATCCCATCTTGTCCTCTGTCGTCCCCTTCTCCTCTTGCCTTCAATCTTTCCCAGCATCAGAGTCTTTTCTAATGAGTCAGTTCTTCATATCAGGTGGCCAAAGTATTGGAGCTTCAGCTTCAGCATCAGTCCTTCCAATGAATATTTGAGGTTGATTTCCTTTAGTATCAACTGGTTTGATCTCCTTATAGTCCAAGGGACTCTCAAGAGTCTTCTCCAACACCACAGTTCAAAAGCATCAGTTCTATAATGTTCAGCCTTTTTTATGGTCCAACTCTTACATCCATACACGACTACTGGAAAAACCATAGATTTGACTAAACAGACCTTTGTCAGCAAAGTAATGTCTCTGCTTTTTAATATGCTGTCTAGGTTGGTCATAGCTTTTCTGCCAAGGAGCAACCATCTTTTAATTTCATGGCTGCAGTCACAATCTGCAATGATTTGGGGAGCCCAAGAAAATAAAGTCTGTTACTGTTTCCATTGTTTCCCCATCTACATAAGAGTCTATGTAAGAGTAAGCAAGTTACAGCCCATTGGTCAGATCTGTCCACTTCCTGTTTTTGAAAAGAGTTTTTCTTGGAAAACAGCCATGCCCATTCATTTGCATGTTGTCTATATCTATGTGTACACTACAGCAGCAAACTCTTGCATCAAGAGTCTGACCAAAAAGAGGAAAACAAATATTGTATACTAATGCATATATATATATATATATATATATATATATATATATATATATACACACATATAGATACAGAATCTAGAAAAATGATACTGATGAACCTATCTGCAGGGCAGGAATAGAGATGCAGACATAGAGAAAGGACTTGTGGACACAGTTGGGGGAGGAGAGGGTAAGACAAAGTGAGAGAGTAGCAGTGACATATATGCACTAAGTAAGTAAGTGTTAGTTTCTCAGTCATATTAGACTCTTTGAGACCCCATGGAGTATAGACCACCAGGCTCCTCTGTCCATAGAATTCTCCAGGCAAGAATACTGGAGTGGGTTGCCATTTCCTTCTCCAAGGGATCTTCCCAACCCAGGGATAGAACCTGGGTCTCCTGCATTGCAGGCAGATTCTTTACCACCTGAGCCACCATGGAAGCCCGATATATACACTACCATGTGTAAAACAGATAGCTAGTGGGAAGCTGCTATATAACATTAGGAGCCCAGCCCAATGCTCTGTGATGATCTAGAGGTGGGATGGGGGTGGGAAAGGAAGGAAGCTCAAGAAGGAAGGGATGTATATATACATATGCATATGTGTGTATATACACATGCATATACATATATATGCATATGCATATATGTGTATATACACATGCATATACATATATATGCATATACATATATATGTATATAGATATATACTTATGGCTGACTCGATTTGTTGCAGGGCAGAAACCAATACAACATTGTAAAGCAATTGCCCTCTGATTATAATAAATAAATAAATAAGAGCCTGACCAGATGGCCACCTAGGCTTTTTATAGAAAAGCCTACCAACCTCTGACTTGGACAGTATTTGTAGCCAGACATTGCCTTGGCTGGGTCTATTTTCCAGATGCTTACTGTTCCATTATTTTTGCAACTTTAAGTATCCATGGGGCACAAACTTTTCTGAAAAGACTTTTAAATTCCCAATAAAGGCAATGACCATAAAAGAAAAGCTTGCTGTCATCAACTCTTCTACCTTTTTTTCTGACTCCACTGTAGACTGGATGCCTGGATCTCTGAGAGTGATCTTGCAAATATGGGGCAACTATTATGGGATTGGGGGGGTGGGGGTGGAGCAAGAGATAAGCAGAAGACAGCAGACAGAGCCAGCTATATAATTTGCAGGGTCTAGTACAAAAATAAAAATGTGGGGCCTCTTGTCTAAAAAGTAAGGATACATTACTATTAAAGGTACTAAAATATAAAGCTTTTCCCTTTCTTCCACATCTTTCTCTTGATTTGCCATAGTAATTTTTATTTGCAGTTTAATAGAGTTCTCAGTAAAGAAAAATTAAAACCTCAGATGGTTAGCATGCATTTTACCATTTTCTCTATATCATGCAATGTCAGTTTGAAATGCAAATATAAGAACATTCAACTCATTTGCAGAATCCCCAAATTACATAATTTATAGTTCATAGCTTGGACATGCATATGTATTTCATTCTTACCAGCAGAGTAGAAATGCTGTACAAGACTAACTCAGTTGTCTTTATTTCATGTCTCTAATTGCACACATTCAACCCACACTCTCTACCTTGGATTTATAGATACGTAAGGTGGATCAGTGGTAAAGAATCTGCTTGCCAATGCAGGAGGCACATTTGATCCCTGGGTTGGGAAGATCCCCTGAAGGAGCAAATAGCAACCCACTCCAGGATTCTTGCCTGGAAAATCCCATGGACAGAAAAGCCTGGTGGGCTATGGTCCATGGGGTTGCAAAGAGGTAGACAGACTGAACATGCACGCAAGGAAAGACTGAAAGGAAAAGATACAATGAGTTGACCTATCTTTCCCCTTTCTCCTGTCATCATTTTCATCATAAATGAAATATCTAATATATAGGGAAGTGATGTAAGTAAGAGAGGATACGATAGGGACCCTTGGTTGTCTGTGTCTCTCAGAAAGCCATTGCATCCTATCTGTATCTGAAGCAAGTTCTGGTTTGAATGGAAAATTAGCCTCTCTGGGCTGTTATCTTCCTGCCTTTGTCAGATGGAACACGCCTAATCAATACCAACTTTAAATCTCACTGAATTCCCATGCATCCTGGAAATATGTGCTCATGTTCAGTCGTGTCCAACTCTTTTCCACCCCATAGACCGTAGCCTGCTGGGCTCCTCTGTCCATGAAATTCTCCAGGCAACAATTCTGAAGTGGATTGCCATTTCCTTCACCAGGGGATCTTCCCGATCCAGGAATCGAACCCAAGTCTCTTGTGTCTCCTGCACTGCAGGCAGATTCTTTACCAACTGTGCCACCCCTGCTTCAACAGAATTTCTGTGCTCATGGGGTATCACAGAGATGATGCAAGGAATGAAACATAATTTCCACGTATCTCCTCTGCTCACACATATGTCCCACTGGATGTCATTTACTAAACACAAAGTCAAATATAAAATTACCAAGACTTTCCAAACAGAACAGCAGAGCACTAAACCAAGCACAGAACCCCTGAGTGTGGAGGCTCAAGTGACTTTACAGGTCATACACCAACGAAGAAGCCCTGATGGCCAAGCAAAACCAGCGCAAAGGTCCCACAACAGGACTGATGTATTAAGCTGCCAAAACAAACTATCTTCAAACATTTTCTTCACTAAACAATAAATGTCCTCATGATTTAGTTCAGCTTTTCTTTTTCTAACAGCTGAAACCACTCCATGCCTTTTGTTAGATTTATGCTTAGGCCCATCAGAGTTTTTATTACTATTATAAAATATAACATTATAAATTATATTATCTGGTTATTTGTGGCTGTGGCATGTTAATACAATTGATTTTTGCAGGCTGCTATTTTATTCAGAATCTGTCAAGTTTGCTTACTAGTTCTAGTAAGAGTCTCTTGAATTCTCTTAAAAGCTCCTGAGTTTTAATCACAAATATATACATGCACTGTGTAACTGTTGAAAACGTTGCTTTGCTTTTTCAACCTTTATGCCTTTTTTTCCCTGGTTTTACTACAACTTGATTGTACTTCAGGTATGATGAGCAAAATTCTTGCTCTTGTTCCTGACTTCAAAGGAAATTCTTTTTCTCATCACTAAGTATGCTATGTGCTATAGAATTTTGATGAATTATTTTTATCAAGTAAAAAAATTATACTCTATTTCTATTTTGTGAAGAGTTTTTATAATGAAAGAAAGTAGAGATTTATCAGAAGATTTTTATGCATCTATTGAAATGATTCAAGTGTTTAGTGTCATCAAATATTTAATGTAGAGAATTACTTCAATAATTCTTTCATTTTAAGCCTCTTTTATATTCCTAAGCTAAACTTGAGTATGAAGCATTATAATATTATACACACATACTCAATACACATCCATACACAAACATACATATGAATCTAATATGAATATCTATTTCATTAATGTAATGGATCATAATTTTCCTTCTTGTTCTGTTCCTATCTGGTTTTGTTATCAAATTTATATTACCCTCATAAAAAAAAAAGAAACATTCCTTCTTTGCTTATTCACTTTATTTAATCACTAATGCATATATATATATATAATAAATACTTTTTTTTAACATGCTGCAAAATACACAAATTATTTGTTCCTGAAATGTTTGGGCAAATGTGCCTATAAATGACCTGAATCTTGGACAAGCAACCCCAAAATGCTTTTCTCCCCCCTTTATTTGTTTTTCTTGTTGTTTTTGCTATATTTTTAACTGCTGATACAATACGGTTTGTTTCTTCTTGATTTAATAATAGTACATTTTATTTTTTCCCAGAAACTTTCCATACTGAAGTTTTTAACTGTGTAAATAAAATTCCTCGTGACTCCACCATAAAAATGACTATATTTCAAATATTTATCAGTTTATAAATTCACATTCCCACTAGGTTATGGATGCTCTTAGCCCAGGCACTAGATCTGTTTCCTCTACATGTCTAGAATCTAGTACATGAGAGATACTCATGTACCATTTGTTGAGTAAGATTATGAATGAATGAATATCTACTTGAAAACTGTGGGAAGCCTTTTTTATTTCCAGTTCACATGCTGTTCTATACTTTTCTATTTCTGTTACTTACTGTGTTGTATGACAATGCAGGAATTAAAGTATCTAATTTGAGTAGCAAATTAGGAAGATTTTGCTACATTTCAAGAATAATTCAAACTCATGTTAAATAATCATTTTATCACTAGGTAATTTTTAATATCTTTAATAACAACTCAATGCTCCAAAACTACATTTCACTGTAACATGTTCCAAAAGTTTTCTTCCTTTCATGAAAATTAAACCTTTCCAACCAAGTAACAGTTGCTAAGGGATTTGGAATGGAGATTAGCATAGATTTGGGTAGCACAAATGATCTTTTGTGCATGGTTAACAGTCTACTTTTCATCTGAAAAATTAATATCTTTGTCTGTGATGCCCACTAAGCCTAGTCTGAAAATAAGCTAAATATAATCCCCCTCTCCTTAATTTCCATAAGGCCAGCACCACTTGATCTGATTATGTAACGTCAAAAGCTGAAGTTTACCGTCTAAATGCATCACACCTCCATGTCCTGATGCTGACAGTCTTAGGCAATAATTCAACTTCTATTTCTTTAAGGAGATTCTGAAAACATGTTTAGGGACAGGCCACCCAAAAGATCTTAATAGAGAAACATTTTAATTTTGTTGCCTCAAAATTTGGAAATTATTCATGTACATATATTAGTCTATCATTTTGTTTGATAGATTCCCATACTTCCTACCAATTTCCTTCACTTTGATCCTTATCACCTTTTTCCAGAGAGGCATCTTCACTATTCTTATTCTCATTGACTTCAAGTCTATTGAAGCAGGACCAGGCCCAGATGCAGCAGTGGACAGTCCTACCAGCCTGTTTGTGCTGCAGTCTTCCTAGCAAGGGGTCAGCTTCGGACGAGGTCGCAGCCCATGACTTCTTCCTGGGACAACATTCTTAGGGTTCATTGTATATGACTGACTCTCCTCTTCTGAGAACCTCCAAGCTCACCACAAACCCCCAAATAAACAACTTGATTTTACCAATAAGATTTTTTAAAAATTCTCCTCAGCGTTCTGGGCTCCCTTGGGGGCTCAATGGTAAAGAATTTGCCTGCCAATGCAGGAGATGCAGGTTCAATCCCTGAGTCAGGAAGATCCCTTGGAAAAGGAAATGGCAACCCACTCCCGGTATTCTTGCCTGGGAAATCCCATGCACAGAGGAGCTTGGTGGGCTACAGTCCTTCGGGTTGCAAAAGAGCATGACTTAGCAACTAAACAACAATAACAACAGTTACGTATTAGTAAAGAATAAGAGGAGAAAAAATGTTCATGAGAATACAAAAAGGAAAGTCATTAAATTTCAATTCCAGAAACATTATCTATATCCCCACACTCATTTTCCACAGATTATGAAAAACATCATTTCCATTGTTTATGATTTAGTTTCTCCATCTGAAAAATAGAAATGATGGTTCATATCTCTTACTTTTCAGATATAAATGAAAATAGTCTGTATTGTCCAGAGACTAAATATGAATTCAGGCTATTATCTTACAAATATTGAGTATACATTTCAGCTTTCAAATAACATACTAATATATAAAATATAAAACATACCAAACCCATGCAGGATTCCTGATTTGTCATCAGATAAAACTAAAGTCATACTTCTTGGGCAAAGGCCACCATCCAAGACCTCATGATTTATTATTGAAAGATGCAAGGAGTTGATATTTTAAGGTAGTTAACATGGAACAGTCTCACTCAAGCCTTGCTATTGTTCCCAGAGATGTCCTTATTCCTTCAGAAAAAGATAAATGGTTGCAATTGTCCCTATTAAGATGGAGAATAATCAAAAGGAAAGCACTTCCTCACTAATTCCCATCTCCATAGAAACCATGCAGCTCCCAAGCCTCTTGTCTACAGACATCAGTCCACAGTTTGCTGATATTAGGCAGTCTGAACCCAAAGCCTGCGTTCTCTCACACTGTGATACCTTGAAGGGCAAGCTGAAAGAACAAAAAGGCTTGTGCCAAATTTTTAAAGACCCCACTACATCAAATTTAAATCCTTCCTGTATTTTATTTTCCAGTCTCTAAGAAACTATCCCAAACACAAGTTAAAAGGGCCCCTGCAAAATGTGCCTGTTATCAGAATGCCCTAATCCTGAATATCCCTTTCTGTTATTTACACTCAAATGGTGCATTGATAAGAATTTCCTCTCTTCTCTCTTTTTTTAATATGTATATTCTCAGAAGAGTGAGCAGGCTGTGGGAATTTTTACCTGCTGTGTGAATAAGTCACTTTCCTGCGGCAGTAACCAATGAGTGGTATTCATTGCCCATGTCCTTTTGTTCCTATTCAGATTTCAGGTTGGGGGATGTTACGGTAAATAGCCTAAGGCTGATTGAAAATAATTTAACTCAGTGGCTAATTGGATTTAATAATTACAATGGAGCCTTAAGTGCATTGAAGTCCATTGACCTGAAAAAGACTTATCAAACTAGAATTCTGGGGGTGAGTTGGATTGATAGAATTTTAGAGATATTTAAGTCAGGATTCTAAAACCCTAGCTAATTGTAGGCATAAACTGCAGAACTTTGAAAAAAAAAATCAGAAACCCCCTAACCCCTATTCCATATCCACTGAGTCAGAATCTACATGGGTTGAGCCCAGAAATTTGTACTTTTATTGAGATGCCAAATTATTTCCATCATCAACTAATTTGGACATTTCTTTCTAGCATCACCCTCTGTGCTGCCCATTTTACAGATAGTAAGATTGACACAAGATGTCTAGTTCAGAGATTCAGAGATCTCAGTGCCTTCCAGATACAGATAATGAATGAAAGGAGTGGGTCCGAAAAAGAGTAGAGAGTGGAGAGGACAGTGGCAACCAAGGCAGCACAAAACTCAAAGAGATGATACTACTCAGCTCTGGACAAGTGTCATAGAAAATGCTAACCCCAAAGCAACCGACCGTCACCTTCTCTCCTGTCCCATTTACCATTTTCTGTCCAAGAGAAACTGAATACCCAGATTTTTAGGAGGAAATGTTGTAGGAAAAAAGCAAAACATAGGTTTAGACTGAATCTTTAGCTACCAGTTTACCACCCTTTACAGAAAATATAAGCGACTTGCCTAACATCATGCAAACAGGACTGTGACACAGAATAAATGAGGTTTTATGGATTCCAAGACAAAATTATGAACTTCACCCTATTCTCCCATTTCTTTAACTTGTAAAAGTCAAAGGGAGGATGATCTTTAAATTGCCTCCCAACACAAGATTCCAGTATTTTATCCTAGTCAACATGTTGAGGTCTTTTAACAGTGATTTTGCTTTCCTCTTTAAGACACTTGCTTGGCATTTAAAAAGGCATAGTTTACATGCCAGATAAAATGAAAACTAATGGTTCAATGAGAACATAGGATCATTCCCCTACTTAGGTCTTCTGCTTTAGAGTAACAATCAGAACCTGACTGCTCAGTGGCTTTGTTTTCATTAAACCTGAATTTTCATTAAAACTTTAACAGTAAATTTCTAAACTGTGTATTTCTAAACTATGACTTACCAGGTGGCACTAGTGGTAAAGAAGGTGCCTATCAATGCAGGAAACACAAGCAATGGGGGTTCGATCCCTGGGTCGGGAAGATTTCCTGGAGAAGGAAATGGCAACCCACTCTAGTATCCTTGCCTGGAAAATTCCATGGACAGAGGAGCCTGGCAGGCTATAGTCTGTGGGTTCACAGAGAGTCAGACATGACCAAGCCATTGAGCAGTGTATTGACAGCCTTAAAAATGGACTTCAGAGTTTACTGCAAAAAGCCCAGAACTGGTGGTTCTGTGGTCTTCCCTCTCCCCTCCCACCATCACCCCATCCTCATCTCTGCTACCAATAACAGAGATCAAGCCCTGAGCCTTTGGAGTGGGAGTACTCACTCCAAGACCCTAGACTACCAGAGAACTAACCCTAGGGAGTATCAAACAGTGAGAACTCACACAAAGGAAACCACTTGAATACAAGACCTGGCATCACCCAACCACCAGTAGCATCCTGTGCAGGACGCCCCAGCTAAACAACAAACAAAACAAAATACAAACCCAATCATCAGCAGACAGGACTATCACCTCACTAAGACTTGTCCATCAGAGGAAAAACAAACAAACAAACAAAAACTCAGCACAAATCTCACCCTATGAGAAGCTTACACAAACCACTGGACCAAATAGGAGGGCAGAAATCAAAAGGAAGAAAGAATTTAACCTTGAAGCCTGAGAATTGGAGACCTCAAACACAATAAGTTCAAAAAATAATAATAACAATGAAAAGGCAGAGAAATACTACACAAATGAAGGAATAAACTAGAAACATAGAAATTCAAATAAATGAAGAGGAAATAGGCAAACTACCTGAAAAAGAATTCAGAATAATGATAGCAAAGATGATCAAAAACCTTAAAAACAAAAGGGAGAAAATACAAGAATCAATTAACAAAGACCTGGAAGAATTAAAGAATAAACATGCAGAGACAAACAACACAATTACTGAAATTAAAAATACTCTAAAAGGGATCAATAGCAGAATATCTGAAGCAGAAGAATGAATCAGTGAGCTGGAAGATAAAATGGTGGAAATAACTTCTGAAGAGCTGAATAAAGTAAAAAGAATGAAAAGAACTGAGGATAGTTTCAGAGACTTCTGGGACCATATCAAACATACCAACATTCAAATTATAGGGGTCTCAAAAGAAGAAGAGAAAAAGAAAGGGTATGAGAAAATTTTTGAAGAGATTATAGTTGAAAATTTCCCCAGTATGGAAAAGGAAATAGTCAATCAAGTCCAAGAGGCACAAAGAGTCCCATACAGGATAAACCCGAAGAGAAACACGCCAAGACACATACTAATCAAACTAACAAAGACTAAACACAAAGAAAGAATATTAAAAACAGCAAGGGAGAAGCAACAAGTAACATACAAGGGAAACCCCATATGCTTAACAGCTGATCTTTCAGCAGAAACTCTGCAGGCCAGAAGGGAATGGCAGGATATATTTAAAGTACAGAAAGTGAAAAATCTACAACCAAGATTACTGTACCCTGCAAGGATCTCATTCAAAATTGATGGAGAAATAAAAAGCTTTTCAGACAAGCAAAAGTTAAGAGAATTCAGTACCACCAAACTAGCTTTACGACAAATGTTAAATGGACTTGTACAGTCAAGAAATACAAAAGAAGAAAAAAGATCTACAAAATCAACCCCAAAGAACTAAGAAAATGGCAATAGGAACATGTATATCAACACTTACTTTAAATGTAAATGGATTAAATGCTCCAACCAAAAGACACAGACTGGCTGAATGGATACAAAAACAAGACCCATATGTATGCTGTCTACTGCAGCACTATTTACAATAGCTAGAACAAGGAAGCAACCTAGATATCCATCAACAGATGAATGGATAAAGAAGTTGTGGTATGTATACACAATGGAATATTACTCAGCCATAAAAAGGAATGCATTTGAGTCAGTTCTGATGAGGTGATGAACCTAGAACCTATTATACAGAGTGAAGTGAGTCAGAAAGAGAAAGATGAGTATCATATTCTAACACATATATACATAATCTAGAAGAATGGTACTGAAGAACTTACTTACAGGGCAGCAACAGAGAAACAGACATAGAAAATAGACTTATGGACACGGGGAGAGGGGAGGAGAGGGTGAAATGTATGGAAAGAATGACATGGAAACATACAGGAATTTGCTGTATGGCTCAGGAAACTCAAACAGGGGCTCTGTATCAATCTAGAGGGGTGGGATGGGGTGGGAAATGGGAGGGAGGTTCAAAAGGGAGGAGATATATGTATATCTATGGCTGATTCATATTGAGATTTGACAGAAAGCAACAAAATTCTGTAAGGTAATTATCCTTCAATAAAAAAATAAAACAAAGAAAAACTGACTTCAGGGAACATTATTTACAACTGTAGATGAAAAGCTTAGATGCCAACACTGAGTAGGTTTCAATGCTGCAGCCTTCACTGGTGTGATCCCATTTTTTTATCACATATATGTAATCATCTGCTACCAGCTCTTGCCTCAGCAGCACTATTCCCTCCAGGCCCTTCCATTTCGAGTGATAGAAAACCCAACGGCCACAACTCCTGGCTGAGAATTGACTGAATGATGAGGAACTGAGATGACTTCCAAGGCTAACATTGACTTCCTCCAGAAACATCAGATTTTACACTTCTTTTTCTCACAGCTCTTTAAATTCTGTTCCTTAGAAATGCATTTTGGTTACCTTGCCGATCTCTTTTCAAATGTGAAACCCCCTAGCAGGGCTGCACCCTAGGGTGGATTTGCTTTAGCTGAGAGCTTCTGAAAGGCCATGGGATTGTAATGCAGAAAGAAGGAAAATTAGAGCCCTGGGTCACTTCACAGGCTCACAGACCAGTTGAGACCCAAGGTAGTGTGAAGAGACCAACAGCAAAGGTACTTACATACTTGGATATTGAAAAGGTAAGAAAGGGAACTAGACAGAGTTCCAAAGCAAACTTACCCCCAAACTTAGTGATATCTCATGAAGTCAAGAAATCATCCTAGATAGAGTTGCCCACTGTATTGAGAAAGCTTCAAAGCTTCCAAGTCTTTTTTTTTTCTTATATCTATCCATTTTCCTCCCCTCCTGCCATATCTTTTTTTCTGCCTTGAGTTGGTAATTGCTTTTTAGTCATGTATGTTGAAATTTTAGGACACCTGACTAGGATTTGTTTTTAATTCCTATAAAGACCAGTTTTCATTTTTCTATGAAGACTCAAACCAAACCAAATCATTATATGGATCACATTTTTGAATTAGTTATTTATTTTTCCTTAGGAAGAACTCTGTATTATTGATGTGAACTAGAAGAAAGAAAAGGTTGACCTCTTTGTTGTTTTAATAACAAGAAATATTGAAACTACAGTTGTTGAAAGTAGCTGAGAGATCCCTCTTGCCTGGAATGCCAGCTCAACTCAGACTGACTCTTTGGAGCAATGTGTTCCAAGTGCCTATGGTCTTTTCCTTTTTTAACTTAAAAAATTATGGGTTTGCCTGTTACAGTAAAAATGAATTAAAGAATAATGGTTTTAACACTTTCTTTCCTTCTTTTCTTTGTTTAAAAATAATTTATTGAATGCCAAAGACACGTCAGGCATTGTCCCAGCCTCTTGGGTTGCAAAGGTGAGTAAAACACTGCCTTATTCTTAAGAAAATAGATGTGTTGATAAAAAGCGAAGGCCATTTGTTTGTTCCAGAATGAAGGCATCATTTTTAATAGCAAATACATTTATTTTGTCAGTTCAGTTCAGTCCCTCAGTCATGTCCGATTCTTGGCAACCCCATGGACTGCCGCACGCCAGGCTTCCCTATCCATCACCAACTGTAATTACAATATTTTACATTTTTTCATTACACATAAGCTGCTTATTCTATTTTTTAATTTTTATTGGAGTGTAGTTGCTTTTCAATGTTATGCTAGTTTCTACTATACAGCAAAGTGAATCAGCTATATGTATACATATACCCCCTGTGTTTTGGATTTCCTCCCCATTTAGGTCACCATAGAGCACTGAGTAGAGTTCCCTGTGCTATACACTATGCTCTCATTAGTTATCTTCCTTATACATAGAATTAATAGTGTATAAATATCAATACCAATCTCCCAATCCATCCAACCACCCCCTCTTTCCCTCTTTGGTGTCCATATTTTTGTTTTCTATGTCTGTATCTCTATCTCTGTTTTGCAAATAAGATCTCTATACCACTTTTCTAGATTCCACATATATGTGTTAACGTACAATATTTAAGTAGAAGGAATAGTCTGCACAAAGGCAAAGTATGATCAAGGAAACGGGCTTTTGTTCCATGTGGTTAGAGATTATTAATAGTCAGAGACAATGGAAAGGTGCAATAGGATGGCAACTGTAGCCTAAGAAAGACTGGGGTGCCCAGCTTAGAATGCCATGCTCATAAATGCCATGGACTTAATTCTGGAGGAAATTGAAAGCCCTTGACAAATGTTAAGTGAGACCAAAAGTGTGTTGTGCAACATTCCTTCTAGGTACTGAGGAATGGGGAGTGTAGAGAGACTAAAGGCAATGCTTTCACATTCGTCTGTTTTAATCCTTTTAATGACCCTGAGACAGGCAAGATCCCCTTGTCTTCTCTGCTCAGGTATGGCCTCCAGCCGAAAAAGTTTATGTTACTTGCTCAAGACCAAGTGGTAAACCAAGGACTCAACTCAGAGCTTCTGATTCTCATTTCAGTGAGAATCCACTGCCCCCTACCAGCTTCTCCTTTTCAGTGTGACAGTAACAGCTGCTATTTGAAGGACATTTACAGATGGCCAGGTGTTTTAGCAAGCACTTTGCCTTCAGTGTCTCTTCTGTACATACCTGCACGCACTAAGTCACTATAGTCGTGTCTGACACTTTGCAACCCCAAGGACTGTAGCCCACCAGGCTCCTCTGTCCATGGGATTCTCCAGGGAAGGATACTGGAGTGAGTTGCCATAACCTCCTCGAAGGGATCTTCCCTACCCAGGCATCAAACCCATGTCTCTTATATCTCCTGCATTGGCAGGCAGGTTCTTTACCACTAGCATCACCTGGGAAGTGTCTCTTCTGCATCCCAATCAAATATGTGAAATATAAATTATTATCTCCCTTTTATAAATAAGAAAACTGAGGCCTGGAGACAGAAAGCAAATACACAGGGACACATTAGTCACAAAACTGGGGCTATCTGAGTCCAGAGACCTTCAAACTACTATGCTACAGTTCTTCCCGACATTGAAGAAGAAAACCAACCATGTACCACCAGTTGGCCTCCACAAAGGTTGAATAAATATTGAATGACAGTATGAGTCAAGTAACAAATTAACAGCAGAACAAGACTTAGAGAGAAAGCAGGTCTCTCCACCAACCTTCTTCCCATGACCACACTTGGCAACAATCTACTCTGGACCTAATTTAGACAGACGACGTTGTCAAACCCACACGGAGAAAAGTTACAGAATGTCTGACATTGGGTTGAAATCTCTGGCCTCTGAGATAAATCTTTCAAAACCTCATCTTTCCAGCATGCAGCCAGCCCAGTGGGGAGGCCCAGGCAGGAGCTGACCCTTCAAATGGCCTAATGACCAGATCTTGAAAAGTTTTCACAGAAGCCTCAGAAAGTTGGATGACATGAGAATAAGGACTCGTGGTTTTCAAATAAAGAGCCTTAGCCAATTATTAATTTTTCACGTAAAATGAGCTTAGCTAAAGAATAGACAGTGAAAACTCTTTGCAAAGAGAGCTCTCATTTCAAACAGTACCCAAAACCCACTTTCTCATGCAAACCATTCAGAAAAATGTGATTATACCAGAAAGCAAAAGAAAGTAGATAACTGGAGAGATATTTGTCTTTTAGGAATTTAACTACAAAATAGTTAAATTCAATGGGGTGTGTAATTACACAAAAACGAAACCTGATCTCCCCAGAAATTTCCCCTCTGTTACCTCAGGGAAATGAGCCAGAGCCTGTGATTTTTCTCCCTTGCATTTTCTGTATTAATCTGGTTGTGATTTGTAAAATATATATATATATATATATATATTTTTTTTTTTCTCTAAACCTACTTGAGGTAGGTTTCACTCCTCCTGGAGTTCCCACAGAGGGAAAGAGTCTATCCTGCCATTGCCACATGGAGCTTTTGGGTACCTGGCAGCCAGTAAACATAGCTGGACCCACAGCATCCTCGGCTGTAAACCATCTCAGTGCCTCAGACTGTGGCTTTTTGCAGAACAAAGGCCTTTCTCATTAAAGGTGCAGAACTGATAAGAATGGCCTTTTTTCTTTAAACTATAAAATTCAGATAAATCTCTCTAAAGTGCTCATGGGCTCAATGCTCTAGCTGATACAGAATATGTCTTTTGAAAAGTATATTTTGAGATAACCATGTTTTATTAACATGTAGTGGCTTATTAAAACTGTAAAGAGATAAGGGGAGAATGCATTTTTCAGATGCCAGTTTTCACACTTCTGTACACTCTGTGACCCACATATATTTAGTTTTAAATTTTTTTAATTGAAATATAGTTGTTGTACAATATTATATTAGTTTCCAGTGTACTGCATAGTGATTCAGTATTTGCACATATTATGAAATGATCACCATGATAAGTCTAATAGCCATCTGTCTCCACACAAAGTTACTACAATATTGTTGACCATATTCATTAAGCCGTATACTGCTTCTCTGTGATATTTATTATATACAGGAGGTTTGCCTGCAATGTGGGAGACCCAGGTTCGATCTTTGGGTTGGGAAGATCCCCTGGAGAAGGAAATGGTAACCCACTCCAGTATTCTTGATTGGAGCATTCCATGGACACAGCAGCCTGGCAGAGGCTTTGTGTGTGTGTGTGTGTGTGTCCATGAGGTCGCACAGAGTCAGACTTGAGCTGCTTCAAGGGTGTAGCAATCCCACAAGAAAGTGATTTTTTTTCTAAGTTTATTGATGCGTGTACTTTTAGGCAAAAAACTGGGAGTTCTCTGAATTTTCATGTGGATGTTTTAAACCCACTAGAAACATTGATTGACACGTACCACTTGTGAATATGCTCCTATAATTAACAACCAAATCAAATACCTCCCTTTCTCCATACAGTGGAGATTACAGATTAAACCCGTTGCAAAGTTAGGATTTTGACTGCAATCCTTTTTAGGGAAATAAAAAAGGCAGGGGCCCTTGGCTTAGACTCTTAGACTCTCCAAGTGGGAACAATAGGTCTTAATGAAGTTCTGGTTTTGTTTTTTGTGGGTTTTTTTTTTTTAGTGACTACTTTTTATTTCATTGCTGGAAGGTTTCATGAAGGATGAAGGAAAGAATTCCTTGTCCGGTTTGTGTATAAGGGGCTTCCCTGGTGGCTCAGAGGGTAGAGCGTCTGCCTGCAATGCGGGAGACCCGCCCGAGTTCGATCCCTGGGTCAGGAAGATCCCCTGGAGAAGGAAATGGCAACTCACTCCAGTACTCTTGCCTGGAAAATCCCATGGACGGAGGAGCCTGGTAGGCTACAGTCGGGGTCACAAAGAGTCGGACACGACAGAGTGACAACGCATTTGTGTATAAGCACATGTATTTAATCACTGTAGGTCAAAGTGTATCACCACAGTGTGGTCTTTGAGAAAAGGGATGGATTTTCACCCAAAGAAGATGGTTAAGAGACTTAGAGGTGGCCCAACTGTGTCAGTCTGCTCATTTTAGATCCTTTAAATCACAGCTTCTCCTCAAGAGTTTGTACTGACCATCTTTGCAATCTGACAGCATGAACTGTTTGAGCTTTCAGCATGGAAAAAGGGCAATATGTTTCTTCTTTTCTTTTTCCCTGCTCTTTTTTTTTTTTTTTTTGGATAAAGAGTGAACATAACAAGTGAAGTTTCAAGTATACAGTGGCTTCTGAACAGATACCAACTGATGTTTTCCTGCCTACAGGATGTCTGTGGGCTCCGAGCAATTGAAATTTCAGTTACTCACTGCATATTCTGTCTTTACAATGTCTACATTGACCAGACCTGAACAGAGCATTCCTTATACTATTTTATGGCTTTCATACCTATAAATGTATCTAGTAACTATTTTTCATTCATGAGCATCCTTGGCTGGAAACAAAATTTTTGCACAGAATTCAATGAAGCTAAACATGAAATTCAAATGGTTTGAAACAAGATGATCAAAATCAGTAATAAATTAATCTTAAACATTTTTGGATACTCTTCTAAACATAAAAAAATTGTTTTCCTCAATATTTTCAGATTCTCAAACTACTACATTTTATTTTCATTTTTCAAGATTACATTTACAAATGATAAAACTTACAGTAAAGAAAAACTGAATATCTGGTTCTTTTAACTTTAAAAAAGTCAGTTGTAGACTTTACACAGAAAAGAGTGGTAATAATTTTTCTTTTACTTTTGATCTAATCTGCTAAGAGACTGAATAGGAATTTTTTTGAAGGCTGATTTGAGCCCATTTGGTGTAACTACCCCCCTCCTTTTTTTTTTTTTTTTTCTGTTTTTTGGATGTTGATTAGTCTAAAGGGAGTAAAAAAAGAAAGATACTGATTTTAGGAATTAAAAATGGATAAGAACTTCCACATGGGTAAGAACTTCCACTTACCCTCATGGACCGCCACAGAGACCTGGTGTGTCTGTTCCTCCTGCTTGCCCCTAACACACACTGCTGTCTTTCCCTCTCCGTATCGAAGGACAGAAATATAACATTTAAGGAGATTTTCTATGGACTTTATACTGTCTTAGTTACTTTTTACACACCATTCTATGTAACTTTCAAAACAACCCCCAGTGGTAGGAATCTCTGTTTTACAAATAAAGAAACGAAGACTGAAAGGTATGTTTACCTCCTCAATGTGACAGAGCAAAGAAGTAACAGAATGACAAGTTTTTGAAAATGCTAAAAAGTGTTGTAGCTGATGCGCATACAATGCATGGTGAGAATGCAAGGAGACAGTTGGGGAGTCCTTTATACCTGGTGGGAGGAGGAGGGAGGGAGATGTTAATAAAGACTTCATAGAGCAGACTCACAGATACCAGAACAAACTAGTAGCTACCAGTGGGGAGAAGGGGAAGGGGCAACAATACAGGGGTTGAGGAGCTGGAGGTACAAACTGGTGGGTGTAAGACAGGCTGCAAGGATGTATCGTACAACACGGGGAATATGGCCAACATTTTGTAATTAACGAAACGGAATGTAAAAATTATTTTTTAAAAAATTTTAAAGATTTTATAGAAAAGATGAACTCTGAAAATGAATAGAAAACCCAGAGTTTTCTGATTCCAAAGTCAAAGCTATTTGCATCATCCACTGTCATCATCTCATTATCCTTACTGTCTACCCAAATGTTACCTATCCTTCAACACCAAGCTGTTCCTCCACCGTCAAAAACTTGCTGACCACCTTCATCTTTGAACTCCTCTGGTACTTATTTATTAAGCAATTGAATTGATGAATAATAAATAATGCATTGCCTTATGAGATCCCTTTGCACTGAAATGTTTGTGTAATAAATGCTTATGTGTTGGTCCATGTTTGTGGCTTATCACATCAAATATACAGCAAGCTTACTTTATTACACTTTTTACTGTTTCTCTTATAATCCTTTGCACAGTGCCTCAAAAATACAAGTTACTTAACAGATCTTTCACATATTTCAAGTCTCTTTCAATGGTTTCAATTAAAACTGACAGTTACAGAAGTCCTAAATGCATGTGCATGCTCAGTCGCATCCAGTTCTTTACAACCCCACACACTATAGCCTGCCAGGCTCCTCTGTCCATAGGATTCTCCATCCAAGAAAATGGAGTGGGTTGCCATTTCCTTCCAGGAGATCTTCCCGATCCAGGGATCAAACATACATCTCCTGTGTCTCCTGCATTGCAGGCAGATTCTTTACCACTGAGTCACCTGGCAAGCTCCTATTTATTGTGGGAATCTACTTATGTGCTTAGATTTTCAAAAGCCTTTATATGAACCAAGATTGCTTGCTAAGAATAATAGCAACACAACACATGCTTAAATTAAGAACTTACAGTGTTTGTGAGATTAATAGCTAAAACAGCTAAATATTTATCACAAGTGGATTTATCATAACTTAGAGCAGCGCTATTGAGTAGCAAATCTGTGTAAACTGAACTCAGAGCTCCCTTCCAGCTGCGTTGTGTAACCAGTTGATAGTTTTCTGGCCATTGTGGCTTGCACTCAACTCTCTGAATGGCTTCACTTTATTCCAAAGTGAATTTTTATCCTTTTTAAATGGGACTCTCCCAGAGCAGACAAGTCTTCTTCTCATTAAATCTCCCCTGCTACTATTCTCTTCTTAGGAAAATATCATGAATCATCCAAGAAAACAAAAAGGTCTTTTGAATGGTGATGCGTACCAAAGTTTCATCACCCCTTGCTCCTGTTAATTTTAAATTTAAAATGTTAATTTTTAACAGTTGTGACAAGAAGCATTCCTAACTCTAGGCAGCCCCAGTTTTGAGGTGTTTCTGTGGCTGATGACAGTGTGTTCACATTTGACATTGACTTTGCTTAGACACAGGTGGCTGCTTCCTAATTACCCAGAGAGGTATCAGTTTTAATATGTTTATTCTCTAATTTTTCACAATGGTAAAGAAGAGAAATTTTTTTATTTCCTTAGGAAGTCAAATGGCATTGTTCTCTGCTTTCCATTTCAGTCCTTAAAAATAAAAGAGATGAAGTGCCAAGGATTCTTTTTATGCAGAGTAACTTGTGCGTGCATGCTAAGTTGCTTCAGCTGTGTCTGACTCTTTGCAACCCTATGAACTGTAGCTCTCCATGCTTCTCTTGGAGAACCTCCATGGGGTTCTCCAAGAAAGAATACTGAAGTGGGTTACCATTTCCTTCTCCAGGGGATCTTCCCAACCCAGGAATCAAATCCGTGTTTCTTATGTTTTCTGCATTGGCAGACAGGTACTTTACCACTAGCGCCACCTGGGAAGGGGGGATTGAAACATCCTCTAAGGTCACTGGGAAATCTTAACACATGTCAGATAAGGTTTTATAAATATCTCAGTTGCAGTTAATGTTCTTTCATTTAAAAGGTTTCCACTGAGAAACTAAAAGCTTTTCCGCTAAGATCAGAACAAAGCAAGGAGGTCCACTCTACCTCTCCTTTCAACATCATACTGGAAATTCAAGCTAAGAAAATAAAACAAGAAAAGGAAATAAAAGGTACATAGATTGGGAAAGAAAAAATTAAGTTTTTGCCCATATTGATATGATTGTCTATGTAGAAATATCTGAAAGAATCAACTGAATCTCCTGGAACTAATAAGTGATTATAGTAAGGTTTTAGGATACAAAGTTAATATTAAAAAGTACATTTCTTTGCTAGCAATCAGCAATAAACAAGTAGAATTTGAAATTACAAACACAGACACATTAGTCCCTCAAAATGAAACATTTAAGTATAAAATTTAACAAAATATGTAAAAATCGAAATGAAGAAAACAATAAAACTCTGATAAAAAAAATCAAAGAAGAACTAACTAAATTGAAAGATATTTCATGGTCATGGGTCGGAAGATTCAATATTATCCAGATGTCGGTTTTTCCCACATCAATCTATGGATTTAACACAATCCCAGTCAAAGAGTCAAGAGCTCCTCAGCCAATCCCCAGACTTGAGCCAGTTTACAGACCCAGAACCCCTTGAATCAAGAGAAGGCTGGGTCCCCTTCAAGAAAGACCCCAGAACACACTACCCAAAATTTAGTGTATTACTCTTTCTTCTAGCCTTCTCCAAAGAGACCTACAACCTCTTGCCAGGGTACTTTGGGAAAGTGAAAATAATCAGACATTTATTGGACTACTAGGCATTGGCTCTGAACTACACTTATACCAGGAGACAGTGGTTCTTCAATCAGAATATGAGCTTCTGGAGGTCAGGTGACCAATGGAGTTTTCACACAGGTCCTTCTCACAGTGTGCCCAGTGGGTCCCTACGCCCATCCTGTGGTTATTTCCCTGCTCCCAAAAGTAGAATTGGAGCTGATATACTTAGTTGCTAGCAGAATCCCCACATGGGTTCCCTGACCTGTGGAGTCAGGGCTATTATAGTGGCAAATGCCAAGTAGAAACCATTAGAACTGCTTATACTTACAAAAATAGTAAATCAAGAGCAATTTCGTATCCCTGAAGGGATGGCAGACATTTGAAAGACCCTTTTCCCCATATTTGTGGAAAAGACCCACCAGAAGCAGTTTGCTCTCAGCTGACAAGAAATACATCTTCATTGCCCTATTTCAGGGGTATACCAGCTGTCCTGCCCTACATCAAAACAGATCACAGGGCTGCCAATCACCATTCCCTTCCACAAGGCACCATGGTGCTTCACTGTATTGATGACATGGTGCTGGTTGGACCCAGTGAGTGAGAAGTAGCAACTACTGTATGCTTGTTGGTAAGACATTCATGTGTCAGAGGGTTTAAATAAATCTAACTAAAATTCAGAGGACATCTACCTCTGTTAAACTTCTAGGGGTCCAATGGTATGTGATTTGTCAAGACAGCCCTTTAAAAAAAAGAATTTATTTGTTTATTTGGCTATATCGAGTCTTAGTTGTGGCACGTATGCTTAGTTGCTCTGTAGCATGTGGGATCTCATTTTCCTGACCAGGGATCAAACCCACATCCCCTGCTTTGCAAAGTGGAGTCTTAACCACTGGACCACCAGGGAATTCCCAAAACAGTCCTTTTACAGTGAAAGATCAGGTTTTGTATCTGGCCTTTCCTACAATCAAGGAAGAGGCACAAAAACCTATGGGGTCTCTTGGGATTTGAGGGGTAACATTTTCCTCATTCAGCATGTTGCTCTGACCCATTACCGAGTGACCCCAAAGCTGCTAGTTTTGAGTGGGGCCCAGAACAAGAGAGGGCTCTGCAAAGGGTCCAGGCTGCTGTTCCAGCCACCCCACCCCTCGAGTCATGTGGTCCAGGAGACCCAGTAGGGCTGGGAGTGTCAGCAGCAGATAGGAATGTTAGGTGGTGGTGTTGACAAGCCCCTATGGGTGGATCACACTCAGACCTTCGGGATTTTGGAGCAAAGCCCTGACGTCTTCTCCAGATAACTGAACATGTATACAAGCCCCTTACCCTGTACTTTGAAGTCAATGGCTTTTGCTTTAATCTCCCAGGCCTCCCTTGAGTTTCCAAAGGCTGGATCAAGAGTTAGTGATTAGGAAACAGGAAGATGTAGAAACAAATAGCTGTTGGGCTGGGAAACTGGTAACAATTTAGCCTATAAACCAGCCACACATGTAGCAGAGTCCCCAACACCCAGTTCCCTGAGAGATATAGATAAAGGTCTGACCCACATTCCTAAATTGTTTTTATAGGGAGCAGACCCCCACCAGATGAAAACTGCTGGCTGCAGGCACATAGACAAACCACAAGATTGGTGATGCTCAAAATTTTACCTTGATGTCAACCAATCTGAGAATTGTGCATGAGCTAATAACATGCCCTGCATCCCCCTTCCCTCCCACTGTCTTTAAGCATCGTGGCTCTGCAGCCTTCTATTCCCACAGCTTCAGAATCAGGCACATTTGTTAAAGGAAGAGCATTGTACATGTTTGAGGCCAGCCCACGCCTATGAGTTTGGCTTCATTTCTTAAGCTCCACCAGATTAGGGAAGATTTCACTCTATCTTTTGGAAGCTACTTGCCAAGTTCCTGAGCCTCTTACGTGTATCTCCATGCATTTGTGACTCAAAATTTCCAGTCTATCATATCAACCCGATAAGACTGGCAAAAGCTGAAATGCCTCCCCTTTCTCTCACTAGCATTCTCCTACATGACCTAGAACTAGCAAAAGTTTTCCAGAAAGAAAATGCCTGGCATCACCAGCCAATTGCAGAGGGACCCCTCCCTCAGAAATACCAACCCATCCATTACTTGTTGCTTCTTCATCTCTGTTATCTTTGAAACTTTTTTTTGTATGTTTGATTCCTCTAGTTGTAGGCAAAACATCGGGCTGCAGTAAACTACTGTATTCTACCCAAAAACAGTTGAGAGTGCTCTTTCTGCTCTACAATTCTGAACACATCATTCTCCTACTTAAATACTTCAATGTTTCCCCATTTCTCTCAAGATAAAATCTTGAATCTTTGAAAGAGCTTACGAGACCTTTTCTAATAAGACCTTTGTTGAATGTGCCCTATTCTCTGATAGGCCTGGGCTTTCCATTGTTGACTGCTCCTACAGAAAGGTACTTCCTTCATGGTGCCCTCTTTGACTGACTAATTGTTACTTGCTCTTCAGGACCCAGGTCATCTCCTCCTTCTAGAGAAAGACTAGTTAGAACACCCAAGGCTGATTCAGATGCTCCAGCTGAAATTTCTTATTGTCGTTATCTGTTTACTGCTGTATCTCTACTAACTTCCGCTCTCCTCTGGTCATTGGGAATGTATCATATTCATATCAGAGATATCTCTGAGAGTGGAATTTAGCATCCTGTGTTTCAGGAGCCAAACTCCCTGGATTCAAATGTTAGCTCTGCCCCTTTTGAGCTGTATGAGCTTAGACAAGGCTTTGCATCCTAGATTCTTCATTTTAAATGGAGATAGATAAAGTGGTTATCTAGTAGGGTTTAATTGGAAAAAAAGGAAGTTACACTCTGTGAAACAGAGTGTCCTGTGCAATAGCAGAGTTTCATATAAAAACAACCATAACAGATAAATATAATGCAAACACACACAAAAGGGGAACACAGGAATTACTGGCCCATGAAGTCCTCCCACACTATCTTTTTCCCATCTTAATTTTCTTTTTTTATTGGAGTATAATTGATTTACAGTGTTGTGTTAGTTTCTGCTGTTTAACAACGTGAATCAGCTATATATATATACATATATCCCCTCCCTCTTGAATCTTCCTCCTACTAAAAAAAAAAATCCCACACCTCTAGGCCATCATAGAGCACTGAGCTGAGCTCCCTGTGCGATACAGCAGGTCCCCACTAGCTCTCTATTTTACACGTGGTAGCCAATGTGTATGTGTGTCAATCCTAATCTCCCAATTCATCCCACCCTCCCCTTCTCCCACACTGTGTCCACATGTCCATTCCCAATGTCTGCGTCTCTATTCCTGCCCTGAAAAAAGGTTCATCTGTACCATCTCTCTAAGCTCCCACATTTCAGATAGACACAAGTCAGTAGAAAATCCATGAGGCAAAGTTGGAGTCCATGTAATGTAAGCTCACTCTAACCAGGATTTTATCCTCACCATTCTACCTAAATTGGTCTTGTCATGTCACCTCTCACCTTGGCATTGGTAAATCCAATGGCCAATGCTCAGTATTCACCCTAGGTACCTCTCAGCAACATCTGACCCAGATCATCACTCCTTCTTTCTCTCTCTAGTTGGCTTTCAGGACACCATATTCTCTGGGCTTTCCTCTGAGGTCATTATTTTCGCCACTGTGTGTCTTCTTAGTTTCTCCTCCCTGCCTCTAATGTTGTAATTCCCAGGACTCTGTCCTAGTCCTTCTCCACTGTTTATACTCAGTCCCATGATGGTCTCATTCAATTTCTTTGGTTTAACTAGCATCTAAATGCTAAAGACTCTCAAAAATACCCCAGCGCCCAGCCCAGACCTCTCCCTTGAACTCCAGGCTTATTTATCAGATTGCCTACTTGCTCTCTCCACATGGACCTCAAATATACATCTCTAACTCAACATGTTCAAAACTGAACTGATGTTTCTCCAAACCTCCATCCACAGCCTCCCCCATTTCAGTTGATAACATATCTATCCCTGTAGCAGCCCTGACCCAAATCCATGTGATTTTCTTGGTTCCTTTCCATTTCTCACACCCAACAACAAATCTGTTAGCACATCCAGTTGGCTCTATACTTTCGGGTAACTGCAAGAAAGCTATTTTTAAAAATTATTTCCCAGAGGACACACAAAACAACTTCAATTTACATCTGTAAATATACAGCACTTAGTCACACATCCGTGTCTAGCTCCAAGGGGGACCAGAAACTGCAGGCCACAGTGTTACCTGAAAACAAGTCAGGTTTTTTCACTCTGGAGGAGAACTAGTCCTTGGAGTCAACCCCATCACAGATTCTAAATGACCATGAGCCTCTATAAAATTATGTGGAAGCCGATAATTATCTAGAAAGCTAGCATTAAAATCCATTTTCTGAACACTACAAATAATCCCATGTTAATATTATTATATATTCAGTACACTATAAGAAGTTTATTTCCTTACATCAGCCAGCCACCTGTTTCAGTCTGGGATCTGTTTCAGAATCTATTCTAGCTAGTTTACTAACAGCTTGTTGAAAGATTGATCAATGATTTTCCAACGACTTATGGAATTGCTGGAAAGGTCAAAGAAACTTAGGTCTAGATAGACAGATACTCCACAGAATTATGCCACAAAGAGAGAAGCTGGCCCCTATGATCAAGAAACCAATCGAAAGATTGGAAAACCGTAGGCCCACACCACTATTTCTATAATCAAGAAGCTGCCACAAAAAAAAAAAAAAAACACAGTCAATGCCATTCAGAGTCATCTTAGAGAAAATAGCAGAAACAGTGGAAATATAGGTGCTGCTTGCTTCCAACTTGAGGACATCTGAGCAACTGACTGGTAAATCTGAATGACATCCAGAATCCTAGCTAAAGAGGGTCCTAGAAGGAGGTTGGGGTATTAAAATGAGAAATCCTACATAAAAGATGCAGCTGCTGGGAAAGATTGAGGACAAGAGGAGAAGGGGGTGACAGAGGATGAGATGGTTGGATGGCATCACCAACACAATGGACATGAGTTTGAGCAAGTTCCCAGAGATAGTGAAGGACAGGGAAGCCTGGCATGCTGCAGTCCATGGAGTCGCAGAGTTGGACATGACTAAGCGACTGAACAACAACACAGTGTAAAAGACATGATTTGCAAATTTACATCTTTTACAGATGGATCATTTATTTGGGCTCACAGCTAAAATAAGCAGCATGGATGACTCAAGTCCATAGGTAATTGGGGGGAAATTTATTTTTACTAGAACTTACAATCTTTTACTTTCTTTGATCATTTTGGTGGGGATGGTATTCAATGAGTGGCAGTGTTTTGAGTTTCTTTTTGGCTTCTGTATGTCTCCATTCAGAGTGCACTAATAAGCAGCAAAAGAGCTAAAAGGAAGATAGCTGTCAGGAAGAAAAACAAAATACTCAGATCACTAATTTATGAGATCCCCAGCCCAGGAAAAACCGAGCACTGGCTGACTATTGCCATACTGTGATGTTTGCATGCTCAATTACTCAGTCATATCCGACTCTGCAACCTCTTAGACTGTAACTCGCCAGGCTCTTCTGTCCATGAGATTCTCCAGGCAAGAATACTGGAGTGGGTTGCCATTTCCTTCTCCAGGGCATCTTCCCAGCCTAGGGATCAAACCCGAGTCTCTTATGTCTCCTGTACTGGCAGGTGGGTTCTTTACCACTAGCACCACCTGGGAAACCCAAAAAAAGACACACTGTAAGCAATACTGCATATTGTCTGTAAGTATGTACACACTATTATATATACATATATATATATGTATGTATGTACAGTTCAGTTCAGTTCAGTCGCTCAGTCATGTGTGACTCTTTGTGACCCCATGGACTGCAGCATGCCAGGCCTCCCTGTCCATCACCAATTCCCAGAGTTTACTCAAACTCATGTCCGTTGAGTCAGTGATGCCATCCAACCATCTCATCCTCTGCTGTCCCCTTCTCCTCCCACCTTCAATCTTTCCCAGCATCAGGGTCTTTTCAAATGAGTCAGTTCTTCACATCAGGTGGCCAAAGTATTGGAGTTTCAGCTTCAGCATCAGTCCTTCCAATGAACATGCAGGACTGATTTCCTTTAGGATAGACTGGTTGGATCTATTATAATGATCAATTTATTTTATACACTACTGAATTCATTCATCAGAGAAGGCAATGGCACCCCACTCCAGTACTCTTGCCTGGAAAATCCCATGGACGGAGGAGCCTGGTGGGCTACAGTCCATGGGGTCGCTAAGAGTCGGATACGACTGAGCAACTTCACTTTCACTCTTCCCTTTAATGGACTGGAGAAGGAAATGGCAACCCACTCCAGTATTCTTGCCTGGAGAATCCCAGGGATAGCGGAGCCTGGTGGGCTGCCGTCTATGGGGTCACACGGAGTCGGACACGACTGAAGCGACTTAGCAGCAGCAGCGGCAGAATTCATTCATATTATTTTTAGCAAATTTTATTTTCTCAATCAGTGGCTACTAAAAGTGTAATAACTATAATATGGAAATATAGAAAACATTCTCCATGTTGAAAGGGTCCTTCTGCCCAAAAAATTCAGGTGTCACTTCTACCCAACTCTTCCTTCTGGTTTTGAGGGTAATGGATTCAGACGCCCACCCAAGGGAACTAAAGGAGATTTTAGAATTACAGCTTCTAATATGAAGATTGCTTAACAATACATAATAGTCATAATTTTCACCAAGGGAAAACATGAGTTATTTCATAACCTAGGCCATGTTATAAAGCAGCAATCCAAATGCGGCATGTGTGCCTGTGTGTGTGTGTGTTATAGAGGACAATAGCTATGTTTTTGCACAGATTTTTGATGTGATAATATATAATATGATGGAGAAATAACTGGGGCTTATTAATCAATCTTTGACCATCAACCCAACCCTGAGTTGATTAAGCTATTTTTCCTACAAAATATTCATTTCCAAAAGAAAAAGTATTATTGTTAGAACAAGCCCAAGTTTCAGACAGTTTTTATTTTCCCACACTTATGTGACAAAGAATAATTTAGCTCATCTTTTTCTATGATATTTCTGGTTTATTTCTTAAACAGAAGGATTCCTGTTTCAAGATACTCTATAAATGTCCACTTTCCTTTCAAAAACCTGGGTGACCTCTAATATGATTTCAATTTCACAGGGGGCAGAGGGAGGAGTGGGCGACAGGAATCACATAAAAGTTATTGGTTCACTGCCATTATAATGAAAACCATGTGTATGGGGAAATTCACAGCCATAAATCTCTCAGTGCACATAACTTCTAATTAAAACCTCATAACAATCTTTCCCAAATAATGAACACAATTTCGAGATCTAGCTTTATTTCATTATCTCAGAAATAGATGTGAGAAGTGTGTATCTGGGGATACAGTGCTTGCATACCCTCTCAGAGATGCCAGAAGAGAACATCATAGCCACCATCTCCCAAAAAAGTGTCAGAGGAGGGAAGTTGTTGGCATTAAAATAGTATTTACTCTACAGAATTAACATCCTGTGGGTCTCAGCTATCCTATTCTGTTAGGAAGACATTGGACGTAGATAAACTAGTCTCGCAAGAACGTGAACGTGTATACTCTAGAATACAGAATTCGTCTTATGTTGAATAAGAATGATCTGAATGGGACTTTCCTGGTGGTCCAGTGGTTAAGACTTTGCCTTCCAATGCAGGGGTGCAGGTTCAACCCCTGGTCAGGGAGCTAAGATCCCACATGCCTTGCAACCAAAAACCAAAGCATAAAACAAAAGCAATATTGTAACAAATTCAATTAAGACTTTAAAAATGGTTCACATCAAAAAAAAAATAATAATAATCTGAGCTATGCCTAGAACCCAGATCATTGTATATGCTATTTTGTTGGTCCAGGGTTTGGAGTGTATGCTAAAGAAAGCATGATGCCTTTCTTTGAATAGTCACATTTCATGCAGTCCACTTTGAATCTTGCCAGCTCCTAGTGGCCAATCCAAATAATATTAACAAATTCCAGGGAGGACAAGTGTTTTTCCAGAGGAAGACAAATTGCATGAAAGGGCCTAACGGCCTACAACAAATAATCAATAAGGGACTTTCCTGGTGATCCAGTGGTTAAGAATCTGCCTTCCAATGCTGGGCGACGTGGGTTTGACCCCTGGATGGGGAACTAACATTTCCACTTGCAACGGAGCAACCACTGAGCCCATGCACCACAACTAGAGAGAAGCCTTAACGCAGCAACAAAGATCTCGTGTGCCACAACTAAGACCTGACACAGCCAAATAAATAAACAAATTTTTTAAAGAGTCAATGATTCCAGCTTAAACCAAATTTCCAGAAACATTCCATGAATGATGAAGAAAGTATTTCCTTTCAGTTAGAATCCTAAAGAGAGAACAATCATTTGGCCCTTAAAACAGTATGTTAATTGCCTTCTTCATTGAGAATTGTTTCTTGTCTCGGCTGGACAATATTGATAATGGTAATAAACATGTTTAATCTATTAGTTTAAATGGAGCACTTATCCTGCCCTAAGGAGCCTTCTTTGAACTCCTTTTCCTTCTCCTGAAAAGTCATGGCTAATCAACAAGCATAAATCACTATTAAAATACAGTAAATCTAATGGCTGTATTACTTGCCTCTTAACAGCAAGTTAATTCATCAACTATGCATATACTGTAATGATCCTTGATAGAAATTATAATGGTGCTTTTATGGAAGCAAAATAGCATTTAACTATAGGTAATATGGTGATAAACTTGCATCACTAGCTCCACTAGAAAACATACACAACTGCCTCTGTGCCAACTCAAATAGAGTTTTATTGAATGCACCTGATTTAAAGCCCTCTTTCGGTTTTCCTTTTTAATAACTTAATAAGAACCAGTGATAGTCTAGCCAGCATGTGCATATGTATTGAAATTCAAAAATCAACTTCAGACCTGCTTATCAATTTATAGAAACTATCAGAAGCAGCATAAAATAAATTTAATGTTTTTGTTTTTTTTTAAAAAAAACCTCTTTTTAAATTAACCTGGCCTTTTGTCGTAAATTATTTTCACAATCTGCTTAGAACATCTAAGAACCCGGCCTATCAAAGGTTTCCCAAGACCTTTCATTCAAGTCTCGCCTTTATATTGAAAGAGCTCAAGCCGCTGGCTGCTACAAGGACTCCGGGATTATGACTGAAGGAGGTTACCTAAGAGTGATCATTCTTCACTGACATCTGCAGCCATTGATGGTGACCGGCTTGGAGGACCGGGCAGCAGGCCATTAGGGCCTGGCCTCTGTGTCATGTCAGCTGCCTGTGAGCATGAGTGCCAGGTGCAGGAGCCCCGCACAAGAGGAGACTGGAGTTGAGGGTAATGGTCGCAGCGATTATGAACTGATAATTATTCCCTCCCTATTTCGTTTCAACTAACTGGTTGCTTCACTGATTATTTTCCCTTTATTACTGAAAATGGTATCCCATGGAGAGGGGCTGATTATATCTTTCTTTCTGGAGAGACTTTGATTTTGAAATGATGTAGCCTGTCGTTTGTGAGATTGTACCTATTTGCCGCAAATCTCTAAAAACCACCCTACTGGACTATTTCACAGTGGAGAGTTGGAGGGTTAATGCAAAATATTGTCCTCTTGATACTCTTTTTCTTTTTTAAACCATAACTCCATATGTGGTCCACTTGATTTTTTTTTCTATTCTGTTTGTATTCATTGAGCAAGTTCTCAATTTCTCTTTGTCGAGTTCCCCTCATTTTCACAGACATAGACTTAAGAAGTCATATTTTACTTCCAGGTACCTACTACAGCATGGCACTGTGCTTGCATTCACAAATGTGGCACAAATTTTATATGATTCAATAAAATAAGCATTTTTATAGTCATGCGCTATATGGCCAAACACTAATTAAAAACAGGATGGAGCTTTTATTTCCCCCATTAGTGATATGAGGGCCAAAGTGTTTTAGCTGAACAATGGTTTTCATTGCTATGCAACACAGTTATTAAAGGCTGAACACACGAGTTTCAAAGGAATATTGTATAAGCAATAGGGGCCACTTGGTGATGTTAACTGAAGTGACTATCTGCCAAGATTGAATGCTGTAAAAGAAAGCAGTTTGGAATTGAATGTTTAAAAATTAAATAATTGAAACAATTATAAAATGAGCACAATGCTCTCCTACAAGTGAATATAAATCTTTTCATCCAGAATCTCAAAACTTACCAGCCTGCCAAGTTTTCATTAGTGTAGTAAAATTCCAACTCTTATAGATAACTGCAAACTACATCAGTGACATCTTAAAGAGAGATTTAACATTCCTGGAAATTTTGAAGCCATGAAGGGGAAAAAATTGTTTTCTATCTTTTTGTTCTTCCCTGAAAAGATGAAAGAATAAAAGAATACTAAAATCATGTAAATAGTCAATCAGATTTTCTAGATTTAAGATAACTCTGCTACCTTATGTATATAGAAATTTGTTTGCTAAAAATACATTTATTATATCAAAATTTAAAATAAACCTTATCAGATGATGTAAAAGTTATTTCTAGAATTCTTTTTTCGTTTTTTTTTTGATACAGGCTCATGCTACTGAACTTTATGGAATCCAACACTTCTTAACTTTTTTTAGAGTATGAGAAGTAGAGCAAGATTTTGAAGGAGAAGAATCAATATTTTTAAAAGGACCTCACAATGTCAAATGGATTCAGAAAGCACTTTTTAAAGAAATGGATTTGAGTACAAAAAGAAAAGCAATACAAACTTCACTGACTATTATTTTTTGCTATATGAAATATTATCTAGTACTCTCTGTTGGAATTGCATATTCCATATGACATTATTTTTGAAATCTCATTCTTGCTTGCCATATGGAAATGTTTCCATATGTGAGAAGCTGCTCTCACCATTTTGCTGAGGGAAATAAATAAAACAGAGTTCTGTGGCCAACTGGCATATAAACACCAAGTAACCAACATCAGGTTCAGATCCAGCACTGGTGACCTCTTGGAGTTAATGGTCCTTAGGTCTCCAACCTCCTGGGCTCTGTCTCCATTAAGACTGGCTTATGCCCTGGAGAAGGAAATGGCAACCCACTCCAGGGTTCTCGCCGGAGAAATCCCATGGACAGAGGAACCTCGTGGGTTACAGTCCATGGGGTCACAAACAATCAGACACAATTTGGCGAACTAGCATGCATGCACGCACGCATGAATTTTCCATACACCACCAGATTACTAGGAATTCCACTAGGATTTATATGTAACTTGTAAAAACACCTATTATTGAATCTAATACCTAAATTGTGAGTATACTCTTCAAACATTGTACTTATTTGTGCTGCAGCCCACGGGGTCGCAAAGTGTCAGGCATGACTTGACGACTGAACAAACACAAATACAAATATCTACTATGATTCCCATATTCAGGTGTTTTTGTACACCTGTTACTCTAAAGTTGACAGTTATTACAAAATTTTCCCAAAGCACTTTTCTTTTTTCTTTTCGAAATTAAAAACGTGGTACATTTGTAAATATCAAGTCACCAGGCCAGGGTAGCAAGTTTCAATTTATCTTAATATGTGCTTTTATTATTTTGCCCTGGTCATTTTAAGCAAACAAAGCAATATGTTTTTTAAATTCTAATATCCACAAACATATGCTTGTCATATCTCTGGCTCTAGAACCAAAATCACAGCCTCTGTAAGTGCGCCAATTCTTGCATTTTCCTTTTACACAGCAATATGAGTGTCACCTCTAAGCGGAAATGCTTTGGCTCTGGCAATCCAGTGTGATTTGCTCTAGTGTTAATATTCATTGCATGTAATATTTAATGAGGCTTCCCTAGTGGCTCAGCGGTAAAGAATCCACCTGCCAGTACAGGAGATGCAGGTTTGATCCCTGGGTCGGGAAGATCTGCTAGAGAAGGAAATGGCGACCCACTCCAGTGTTCTTGCCTGGAGAATCCCATGGACAGAGGAACCTGACAAAAGAGCGGACACCATTTAGTGACTAAACAACAAAAGCAATATTCAGTGACATGAAACCATAGGTTAGTCTATGAAAGTGGCTTCCTAATACATGCCTTTTGGACATATTTGTTCTTTTCTCACATTCTTTGACTCCCTTTTTCTCTCACTGGGAACCAAACTCGAGATAATAACATTAAATCCATTCACTTTGTCAACGGCTGTTTAAAAACAGCATAAATAGCTACCCTAGTGCATCTAAGTGCCTGGCATGAGATTCTGTAACCAGACAAACAGCACCAAACCAGGCCAGCTGAATCTTACACTCAACATCATTTCCTTAGACTGAGCAATTTTGGCTCCTTCTGCTACCCACAACTCCCCTCCCTCATAATTGGACAATTACCCTTAACTACTTTTTGAAAGTAGTATGTGCCATCTGTCACATCATAAGGCTTGATTTTTGCTTCTTGCTATCATCTGGGAAATGCCAGAGGTGGGGACGCCAAACACTGAAAAGCATGGAAACATTTCAGAGGGTAAGTTTATTTTCCTTTTTTTGTTGTGGAAATGTTCACTGGTTAAGAATGTTAATAATATGGAAAGAATTCCCAGAAGTTACTGGTCAAATTTCAGGTATATAGAAGTTAAAAATATTCAGTTTTAGGAATCAAGTATTCAAAAACAAATACTGTGGCTGTGGATTTGAGTGAGCTGGTATTTAAAGGGACAGTGTGAAGTAGGAACTCTTCAGTTTAACCTCTCTTAACCTCTTTGCTGTGTGTGACTTACAATTTTCTTAGTCATAATGATGTCACAGTGTATTTTCTCTCTGAATGATCAGACCCGGCTGCAAAATTAAACTATACCCACTCCTCTCTCCACCCTGGAAGCATCCAGCCAGTATCTCACTTATGAAAAACAGAATAATAAAATGGTACTTTTCATCTTAACTTGATGTCCTTGTGATTTTTACATTTTCTCTGAGAATTCAATGAGTTCTTCAGATTCCTAAGATTTTTATTTTTCTAAAAAAAAATGCAATAATAAGATACAGAACTTGTTTTATAAAAGCTTAAATTTTACTCTATATTTTTGGTGACCAAAAAATTAGAAGGAACTTATAACTTGAGACACTGGTATTGTAGACATCTCTACCACCTTCTGAATATTCAACTTTGCTATAGAAAACAAAATAAACAGGATAAATAAAATGGTTAGAAAGATGAAGCACAGACATTAAGCAAGCAGTTTATGAGACATAGATGAAATTTACAGGGTGTATTAGTTGTCAATAATGAGTAAGCAGGAAGCCTGAGGGACATGGGCAGCATATACAATATTTATTATATGTAGAGTAAGTTAGTAACTTCTAAGACCCTTTGCGACTCCATGGACTGGAGCCCATCAGGCTCTTCTGTCCATGGGAGTCTCCAGGTAAGGGCACTGGAGTGGATTGCCATTCCCTTCTCCAGGGGTTCTTCCTGACCCAGGGATCGAATGTGGGTCTCCTGCACTGCAGGTGGATTCTTTACCCTTTGAGCCACCAGGCATCAGGGAAGCTCCAGACAAGTTAAAGTTACATAGAGAAGACTCTACACGTGGACATCACAGATGGCCAACACCAAAATCCGATTGATTATATTCTTTGCAGCCAAAGATGGAGAAGCTCTGTACAGTCAGCAAAAACAAGACTGGGAGAAGACTGTGGCTCAGATCATGAACTGCTTATTGCCAAATTCAGACTTAAATTGAAGAAAGTAGGGAAAACCACTAGTCCATTCAAGTATGACCTAGATCAAATTCCTTATGAGTATACAGTAGAAGTGACAAATAGATTTAAGGGACTAGATCTGATAGACAGAGTGCCTGACGAACTACGGACAGAGGTTCGTGACATTGTACAGGAGAGAGGGATCAAGACCATCCCCATGGAAAAGAGATGAAAAAAGCAAAATGGCTGTCTGAGGAGGCCTTACAGATAGCTGGGAAGAGAAGAGAAGCGAAAAGCAAAGAAGAAAAGGAAAGATATTCCCATCTGAATGCAGAGTTCCAAAGAATAACAAGGAGAGATAAGAAAGCCTTCCTCAGCGATCAATGCAAAGAAATAGAGGAAAACAACAGATTGGGAAAGACTAGAGATCTCTTCAAGAAAATTAGAGATACCAAAGGAACATTTCATGCAAAGATAGGCTCGATAAAGGACAGAAATGGTATGGACCTAACAAAAGCAGAAGATATTAAGAAGAGGTGGCAAGAATACACAGAAGAACTGTACAAAAAAGATCTTCACGACCCAGATAATCATGACGGTGTGATCCCTCACCTGGAGCCAGACATCCTGGAATGTGAAGTCAAGTGGGCCTTAGAAAGCACCACTACGAACAAAGCTAGTGGAGGGGATGGAATTCCAGTTGAGCTATTTCAAATCCTACAAGATGATGCTGTGAAAGTGCTGCACTCGATATGCCAGCAAATTTGGAAAACTCAGCAGTGGCCACAGGACTGGAAAAGGTCAGTTTTCGTTCCAATCCCAAAGAAAGGCAATGCCAAAGAATGCTCAAACTACTGCACAATTGCACTCATCTCACAAGCTAGTAAAGTAATGCTCAAAATTCTCCAAGCCAGGCTTCAGCAATACATGAACCATGAACTTCCAGATGTTCAAGCTGGTTTTAGAAAAGGCAGAGGAACCAAAGGTCAAATTGCCAACATCCTCTGGATCATCGAAAAAGCAAGAGAGTTCCAGAAAAATATCTATTTCTGCTTTATTGACTATGCCAAAGCCTTTGACTGTGTGGATCACAAAAAACTGTGGAAAATTCTGAAAGAGATGGGAATACCAGACCATCTGACCTGTCTCTTGAGAAATCTGTATGCAGGTCAGGAAGCAACAGTTAGAACTGGACATGGAACAACAGACTGGTTCCAAATAGGAAAAGGAGTACGTTAAGGCTGTATATTGTCACCCTGCTTATTTAACTTAGATGCAGAGTACATCATGAGAAACGCTGGGCTGGAAGAAACACAAGCTAGAATCAAGATTGCTGGGAGAAATATCAAGAACCTCAGATATGCAGATGGCACTACCCTTATGGCAGAAAGTGAAAAAGAACTAAAGAGCCTCTTGATGAAAGTGAAAGCGGAGAGTGAAAAAGTTGACTTAAAGCTCAACGTTCAGAAAACTAAGATCATGGCATCTGGTCCCATCACTTCATGGCAAATAGATGGGGAAACAGTGGAAACAGTGTCAGACTTTATTTTTTTGGGCTCCAGAATTACTGCTGATGGGGACTGCAGCCATGAAATTAAAAGACGCTTACTTCTTGGAAGGAAGGTTATGGCCAACCTAGATAGCATATTTAAAAGCAGAAACATTACGTTGCCAACAAAAGTCCGTCTAGTCAAGGCTATGGTTTTTCTAGTGGTCATGTATGGATGTGAGAGTTGGACGGTGAAGAAAGCTGAGCACCGCAGAATTGATGCTTTTGAATTGTGGTGTTGGAGAAGACTCTTGAGAGTCCTTTGGACTGCAAGGAGATCCAATCAATCCATCCTAAAGGAGATCAATGCTGGGTGTTCATTGGAAGGACTGATGTTGAAGCTGAAACTCCAATACTTTGGCCACCTCATGCGAAGAGTTGACTCATTGGAAAAGACCCTAATTCTGTGTAGGATTGGGGGCGGAAGGAGAAGGGGATGACAGAGGATGAGATGGTTGGATGGTATCACCGACTTGATGGACATAGGTTTAGGTGGACTCCGGGAGTTGGTGATGGACAGAGAGGCCTGGCGTGCTGCAATTTATGGGGTCGCAAAGAGTCGGACACGACTGAGCGACTGAACTGAACTGAAAATTAATGGAACATATTATGGAACAGACAAGAATGTTACTTACAGATAGAAAGGAATGGAAAGACTACAGAGTAATTATAGATCATGTCACCTCTATGCTGATAGCCCTGCCGTCTATAAGTTGGCCACCCATTGGTAACACCCATCATGGTCTCATTCTGGCCCTATACGTACTTTGTTCAAGAAATTCAGATAAAACCCAGAGTTTCAGAGGCTAACTGGCGAATCACAGCAAGGACCCGGCATATTTCCCTGCTTCTCTCGGATACAGCAAGTGAGCGTTGACTCTGTTATTGTTGTTCAGTTGCTCAGTCATGTCCAACTCTTTGCGACCACAGGGACTGCAGCACGCCAGGCTTCCCTGTCCTTCATCATCTCCCAGGATGTTTCAATTGTTGGTCTTCTTCAGAACCACACCGTCAGCTGGGAAGACTTATGAGTCTGAGAGAAAGGAGCAGAAATCAGGCAGTGACCGTTCCATCCTGCTTGCATCCTGTTTTGTATTCATCTTCCCTTCTTTTTCTCCTTACTTCTCCTGTGCATTCTTAAGTGATTTATAAACCAGCATAATTTGAGCATTTTAATTTGGCCTGTGAGCCTCTCTGCCCCATGACCATTGGGATAGTCTGAATATACCTGGTTCATATATTTCAAGGTTTTGTCATACAAAGGGTAATTCCCCACGTGACTGTAAAATGAAGAACAAATATATTAATCCCTGTAATTATTATAAACCATTTAAAAGGCAAAGTCTCAACTAAGTTCTAGTTTTAAAAATCTAGTTATTCCCTTTATAAGATAAACAAATTACCATAGAAAATTTGAAAAGATACATGCACTCCACTGTTCATAGCAGCATTACTTAAAATAACCAAGACACAGAAGCAACCCAAGGGCCCATCGACAGATTACTGAATAAAGACACACACACACACATATATATACATAGAAATACTTCTCAGACATAAAAAAGAGTGAAATAATGTCATTTGCAGCAACATGGATGAACCAAAAGATTATCATAACAAGTGAAGTAAGCCACATAGGGAAAAATGAATATCATATGATATTGCTTTTATGTGGATTCTTAAAAAATGATACAAACGGACTTGTATACGGAACAGAAATAGACCCATGGACATAGAAAACAAATTTATGGTTACCAAAGGGGAAAGAGGGGAAGGATTAATGGGGAGTTTAGGATTAACATACACACACTACTATATAGATAAGCAGCAAGGACCTACTATATAGCACAGGGAACTATACTCAATATTTTTTAATAACCTATAAGGAAAAAATCTGAAAAGAATATATATATACATACATATGTGTATATATATATATGTATATATATATATACATATATAAAACTAAATCAACTTACTGTGTCCTTGAAACTAACACAACCTTGTAAACCAACTATACTTCAATTAAAAAAAAATAAAATCACACAAAAAGAGAAGTGCAATGAATACCAGCGTTTGAATCAGAACCACTACAACTGAGTCCAGACAAGCTCCCCCAATACCACCTTTACTAAAAAGTGGTGAAATCCACCGACCAGGATCAAACATGTCTACCCCAACCCTCGTACTCCTCCACCCCCACCCCAGCAAATCTAAAGAAAGAACTAGGACAGAAAAAATGATCATCTGAGTCATCAGCCTTACATAACTGCAAAGTTCATGAGATGAGATTGTCTTTCCTCAGAGGGAGGCAGAGCATCAAAGGGAATCTCTGGTAGAGGCTGAAATGCCTATAAGGGGGTCCGGTTATGCTCCCACCTGGATGCTCATTAAGCCTTAGAACCTGACCTTTTGTTTGCTTCTCATCTTAGCATTTCAGGAAACAAGAGGCTTGCTGGACAATTCATTGCTGCAAGACAAGAGATGTGTCTGACCTCCCACCTGTTCTTGGGTTTATGTGCCCTTGAAAGATGGGTTCCATGTCTCCATGGGAGAAGCACAGGTGATGGAAAAGATGCAGCCCATTAGCAGAGGCCTCCAGCAACAGACAGACCTGACCCAATTATAGTGGGGCGGGGGAGTTCCCCCTTCCACTGAAATGGTACTCTGCCATAATGTATGCTAAATCGCTTTTATTGTGTCAGACTCTTTGCGATCCTATGGACTGTAGCCCACCAGGCTCCTTTGTCCATGAGATTCTCCAGGCAAGAATACTAGAGTGGGTTGCCATGCCCTTCTGCAGGGTGTCTTCCCAACCCAGGAATTGAACCTCCCCACAGTCTCCCACATAGCAGGCTGATTCTTTACCAGTACTTCTCAGGGATAGAGTCAGAGGTTAGGAATTGATCTTTAGTCTCAAGAAAATTATAAATTAGAAGGAGAGTGGGCGCCCTCTATTTCTCAAATTATCAGTGAATGACTAAGCTGTCAAATCATTTTTTGATACACATTTTATAGGACTTACATTTCGAGACACTTTTGAATTTTGCATATATTTCATATTTTTCTCCTCCTTTAAAATTTTCTTGAGACCAAAAACCAGATTCTAACCTCTGACTGTATCCCTGATAAGCATCTAATTTTAAATATAGTTTCATTACTGTAATTTCTACTTCCAAGGTGGCTCAGTGGTAAAGAACCCGCCGGCCAATGCAGGAGAGGAGGAGACATGAATTCGATCCCTGGGTCGGGAAGATTCCCTGGAGTAGGAAATGGCAACCCACTCCAGCATTCTTACCTGGAGAACCCCATGAACAGAGGAGGCTGGTGGGCTACAGTCCATGGGGTCGCAAAGAGTCAGACACAACTGAGCATGTAGGCACACACTGTAATTTATTTCTGGACCACGCACAAAAATAATTCCATTAGTATACTTATTATATTATCCATTTTAGTGCTTATGTTAATATGATCATTGAAATTTAGCATCTTAAGTTAGTGCTTTGAACAGAGCTATTAAAGAATTGCTTCTGAATGAGTACATAGATGAATCAATGAACATATCAAATAGCCAACACACTTGTCTGAATCAGCTTCTACCAAACACTATCCCTACATTCCAAACCCAGAACCTGAAATTGCAATGACTACTTTTGGTTTTATCTGATATTAGGATAAAGGTCAGATAAAATAACACTCTTTCCAAGTGGCAATAAAGTCCCTCTCAAACCTCTCATGTTCCCATATCTCCACTAAGTTACTGCCCTGTCTCTCACCACCCCTGTCCTGTCAATTTCTCAGAAAGCATTTTCTACACTTGGATGAAGTGGTGACATCTACTATGATAGAAAAAAAAAAAAACAGAGAAAAAATAAGTTAGAGAGAGAAAGAAGGGTAGGAAGCAGATCATATACTCATTTGGGGAGTGGGCTATGTGATCTTATTCTCCACTTCTTCACTTATCTTCTCACTACACCCACCAGTGTGGGTCAATCCCCATTCTATCCCCATTTCCACTTGGATTTCTACATAAAGACATCGAACAAATGTTTGCTGAATCAGATAAATTAATTAAACATTGGTCTCATCAGCCCTTCTTCTAATAACTCATTATTTTCTTCCTTTTGTTTGTAATTTTCTCCTTTCCTTCCTTCTGTTCTTTTTTCTCCCCTTTGTTTCTTCTTCAACATATACTTATTTGAACACCTATTATGTGTCAGAGTCCATGCTGAGTCTCAAGAGTAATAGTTTTTAGCAGGTAATTTTCCTTTCCTCTTGAAACTTGCAAGGACCTCCCTGGTGGCTCAGATGGTAAAGTGTCTGCCTACAATGAGGGAGATCTGGGTTCAATCCCTGGGTCGGGAAGATCTCCTGGAGAAGAAAATGGCAACCCATTCCAGTATTCTTGCCTGGAAAATCCCATGGACGAAGGAGCCTGGTAGGCTACTGTCCATGGGGTCGCAAAGAGTCCGACACGACTGAGGGACTTCACTTGAAACTTGCAATACAGAGATTGGTACTGATTACATAAGCCCATCAATAACATTAATGATGAACAATGCTGTTAAATGTCATGGAGCAGAAGCCCACAGTAAGTCATATTGGACACAGCTGATGTAATCTAACTAGGGTTTGATTTTCTTTTCCTTGTGCGTTTTTGCTACTTAACTTTTATTTTTCATTTTCTATTGTCTTCTTTTTCTTTTCTTCTCTTTTTTGTTTGACTCAAGCTTATCCTCTACATCATCATTAAGCTTTTGAGATATCAATGGATTTTTACTGTTTTAACATAACTTTTAGTTTTTTTGCAATTCTTTCTTTTTTAATTAATTTTTATTGGAGTACAGTTGCTTTTATTGGAGTATGTTATGTTAGTTTCTACTGAATCAGGCATACATATACATATATCTACTCCATTTTGGACTTCTTTTCCCTTCAGGTCACCACGGAGCATTAAGTAGAGTTCCCTATGCTATATAGCATGTTCTCATTAATTATCTATTAACTTTTATCTTTAGTTCAGTTCAGTTGCTCAGTCATGTCCGACTCTTTGCGACCCCATGAATCGCAGCATGCCAGGCCTCTCTGTCCATCACCAGCTCCCGGAGTCTACCCAAACTCATGTCCATCGAGTTGGTGATGCCATCCAGCTATCTCATCCTCTGTCGTCCCCTTCTCATCCCGCCCTCAATCTTTCCCAGCATCAGGGTCTTTTCCAATGAGTCAACTCTTCGCATCAGGTGGCCAAAGTATTGGAGTTTCAGCTTCAACATCAGTCCTTCCAATGAACACCCAGGACTGATCTCCTTTAGGATGGACTGGTTGGATCTCCTTGCAGTCCAAGGGACTCTCAAGAGTCTTCTCCAACACCACAGTTCAAAAGCATCAATTCTTCGGCGCTCAGCTTTCTTTATAGTCCAAATCTCACATCCATACATGACCACTGGAAAAACCATAGCCTTGACTAGACGGACCTTTGTTGGCAAAGTAATGTCTCTGCTTTTTAATATGCTATCTAGGTTGGTCATAACTTTCCTTCCAAGGAGTAAACGTCTTTTAATTTCATGGCTGCAATCACCATCTGCAGTGATGTTGGAGCCCCCCAAAATAAAGTCTGACACTGTTTCCACTGTTTCCCCATCTATTTCCCATGAAATGTTGGGACCAGATGCCATGATCTTAGTTTTCTGAATGTTGAGCTTTAAGCCAACTTTTTCACTCTCTTCTTTTATTTTATCTTTAAGTAGCCCCAATATTGAATAACCAAGCTAAGATCAGTGCATTCTCATCACCTTCCCTATATTTAGACATGTACTGTAAATGAAGATGTGAGAAACACTGGAGCTTGGAAAAGAGTTCAAGGGGATTTATATTCTTAAAGACTGAAATAACATTAAAAATATTTAGATCATTTCTACCTTAAGGGGGGACAATTTAACAATACCAGAACATACTGAGTGAAAATACACAGTGAGCTAGTGAAGGAAAATTTTAAAACCTGCTTATGTTTTAGTCTCTTGATTTTCTACCCACCTGTGTGCCACTAGCTACCAAGTAGCTTCTGATATTGATGCAATTTTTTATTGTCTTGATTCATGGCATATATAGTTCAATTTCTACCCATAATGGACTACTGAATAAATATAAGAACCATAAGGAACATGTGTTCAAATATAGAACATTATTGAAGACCATAAAAATAATAAAAACTCTGCACAGTCACCCCAATATACTACTCATCAGACTCTTACAATGCATCCATATAAGCAATTTTTTTTAAACCAAACTGCCTCTAGTACTTCAGAAGTAGGATTAAAAAGAGTAAATACAGTGATTAATATGTCTAAATTGACTTTACATTTATTGTAATAAAAATGATACATGTGCACAATATATAATTTATGCTTACAAATACCACACTTGCATATATTAATCTTTTAAAAATTTTTTGAAAATTATATGGGTCTGATGAATAGTATATTGGGGTGATTGTGCAGTTTTTTATTATGTCATATTGTTTGTTAACAATTCATTCTTTTTCTTTCATAGTTACATTAAATAGCATGGGTCACTTAATAAACAGAGAAATTTTGAAATTCACCTCTTTTTATGAATAGTATTAAATAGTCTATTAAATAAACTTTAAACAAATAATTTTAATAATGTGATGGTATAATTTTTATATTAATAGCTTCTTTATAACTCACTTCATAAAATGGTAAAATGATTACAAAAATTCATAAAAGAGGTCTGTGAGATTGTACACTACAATAGAAATTCATTAATCAAGAAAGTTGGGAAACTATTTTAATCTACTTTATTTCCTAAAGAGTTCAAGTACACATAGGAGATATATCATTAAAAGAACAGGCACACCTGCTTGGAACATAACCTTATCTTCTTATTTTCTTATCATAGTTTGTTTTATCTTGTATAATATTTTAATACATGCATGTATGTACATTCATACTCAGGCAATCAGTGAATATGACATTTGTAGGTTTTCCCAATTAACTGCATATACACATTAGTAAATGAAAATAACTCCTTAGATTTTTAAGGGAAGAAACATCTGGGAAATCTTGCAAAACTTACAGAAATAACCCATATAATTGATTTATGCTGCATTTATTCAAGCCACCAAGGTCAAGGTCAGCCTCGATTGGCATTTAGAATTTCATGTATTTCAAAATGTGTATAATTTTAATTAAGTCCTAGATCACTTTCAAGGAAAGTATGCAAAGAAAATTCTTTCCTTATTACAAAATCTCCAGGATTTAGCGTGGCTCCCTGAAGTCTGTACAAATCACTTAATCCCTTTTCCTCAGTTTCTGGTTGGGAATTATAGCCTTATCGTACAGAGATGGGATGATCAAATGCCTCAACATCTATAATGAGCTTTGAAGTCCAGTAATACAGATGTACTGGTTGGGGGGTAGAGCTATTGTTTTCATTGTGCTTCATTACTTTTCTGACCCAGGCTTTCCATTGATGTGAGCCCACAACAAAGCATTCATGGTGTGTGTGTGTGTGTGTGTTTCAAACTGTCACATTAGTGGCTGCTTATGTTTACACACAAAACAACCACTCATTGATAAATCAGTGTAAACTATTATCATTTGATATTTTCCAACTTTTCCATTATTTTTTTTTTGAAAAACGAACATTAGTTTATTAACATGTATGCCTCTTGTATACATGTGAGATACCAAAGAAAACTCAACAATTCTCTGACAAAACCCAAGCCATCACCTTAAATACTTTCTTTTCCGTCCTTTTAACTCACCTTCAGAGTCATCAGAACTATATAGGTCAAAAGTGCTCTTCTGCACACACCCTACATTGAATAGCAACATATTTCACAGATCTAATTTTGACCAAAGAAAAAGAAGAAAGTGGAGTTTTATAGCCCACTAAATGAATAAGTCACCAAAAAGAGCTAATATTTAAAATATGTACGTATGATGAGATCAAATATTGCCAAATCAATGTGACTTCCTGAAATTCCAGTACAAATGAGAAAAGGAAGACTATTTCATTGACATTCACTAGCAGAAGTAATTTTAATAAAATCAAATGTATTCCTCTTTTCCTCTCTTTGTCAATTCCATTTCAGAATGATATAAAGTCTTATGTTCCAAAATGAAGCCAAGAAACATTGCTCTATTACTACTGAGGTTTAAAGAATTTTGTCAGACCTTTCATAGAACTCACAATTGTCTTCATAGAACTTCACCAAAAAAATATGTAAGTTTTATAAAAATGAATTTGTCAGATAAATAAGGACTCATTTGAAATATTAATCTATTTAACACTTTTCCACTCCTACACATTTACTCTAAAACTTTAAACTAATGATAATTTAAATTATTTTTACTTAGAATATGATCTGTGATTATGAAAAATGATAATACAATGATATAAATCATACAGAATGCATTCTACATTAAAAAATTAATACAGTCACATCAGTGTAATCTTATTGGGAAACTACACATGTATTCAAATGGCATAGTTTGAAATAGTTTTGCAGCTCTTGTTTTGTGCATAGTAGGTGTTCATTGTTTGTTGAAGGCCAAAATATGAACAAATAAATGAGTGGACAAGTGAATGAATTGCCTTCAGAGACTATGTAATATTTTTAATATAAAAATAGTGATAAATAGTAATTCTTTAATAGTAATTTTACAAAAGACAAGAAAATTAGAAACACACTCTGGTGAAAAATAAGAATATGGAGAATAAGAATAGGGGAGAAATTATGATTGTTTGCTGAGCACCTACTATGTGCCTGCCACACAGTAAAATCGCTGGTTTCCAACCCTCATTTTTGCCTATGTCTGCCAATTTTGTTCTTTTTCTCTTTCTTCCTTACTGACTAAAGCAAAGTCAAGTCAATTCTTTTCCCAAATCCCACAATAGATTCTCATGAACTTAAGGTAGTTAATGCACATGTAATTACCATAGTAACTGTCACAGGGAGAAGAGTGGGCATATCATTTTAGCTCTATTAGACTAATAAAAAAGACTTATATGCCCTAACCAGAACTTCTTCTTTTCCTCTTTCTTAAAGTGAAAAAAAGGAGGCTTATTTCTTCCTGGGCTCCCAAGCACCCTAGTCATGAGGGAAACCATCCTGTGGTCAAAGCAATAAGCAAAGCTGGGAATTCCCTGGTGGTCCAATGGCTAAACACTGTGGTCCCAATGCAAGGGACCTGGGTTCAATTCCTGGTTAGGGAACAAGATCCCACATGCCACAACCAAGAGTTCACCTACCTCAACTAAAGATCCTGTGTGCTGCAACTAAGACCTGACACAGTTAAATAAATAAACAAATACATACTTTAGAAAAGAATAATAATAATAAAAGTAGTTTGGACCAAGAGAACATCAGAGGAGCAGAGTGGAATCCTGACATGCCATAACTGGTGTCTACCAAATTTCTGGAATTCTTAGAGGATGATACATTTCCCATTTTAAAACTAGTTCGAATAGGGGTTTTCTCTTGAAGCAGAAAGCATCCTAATGAAACGAATATCATAATAATAATCATTTACTAAGTAATCATTTACTAAGGGTTCAACATTTTGTCAGATACTATAACAAAAAATTTAAATTCCTGAAGCTTCAAAACAGTCCTATGAAATATTAATATCAATATATTCTCTGATGTCTATTTAATTGTTGAGGAAAGTGAGAATGTAGCACTTATAGAATATTAAGTATCTTATTCAAGATCTTTTGTTGTTCAGTGGGTGGATTAGAATCAGAATCTGAGATACTCTAGCCACAAAACCTATTATTGTTATGTTGTTCAATTCCTAGGTTGTGTTCAATTCTTTGTGGCCCCATGGACTGCAGCACATCAGACTCCTCTGTCTTCCACTGTCTCCGGGAGTTTGCTCAAACTCATGTCCATTGAGTTGGTGATGCTATCCAACCATCTCATCGTCTGTTGTCCCCTTCTCCTCCTGCCCTCAATCTTTCCCAGCATCAGGGTCTTTTCAAATGAGTCAGTTCTTCACATCATGTGGTCAAAGTATTGGAATTTCAGCTTCAACATCAGTCCTTCCAATGAACACCCAGGACTGATCTTTAGGATGGACTGGTTGGATCTTCTTGCAGTCCAAGGGACTCTCAAGAGTCTTCTCCAACACCATAGTTCAAAAGCATCAATTCTTCAGCACTCGGCTTTCTTTATAGTCCAAATTTCACATTCATACATGACCATTGGAAAAACCATAGCTTTGACTAGATGGACCTTTGTTGTCAAAGTAATGTCTCTGCTTTTTAATATGCTGTCTAGGTTGGTCATAACTTTCCTTCCAAGGAGTAAGCATCTTTTAATTTCCTGGGTGAAGTCACCATCTGCAGTGATTTTGGAGCCCAAAAACTAAAGTCAGCCACTGTTTCCCCATCTATTTGCCATGAAGTGATAGGACCGGATGACATGATCTTAGTTTTCTGAATGTTGAGCTTTAAGCCAACTTTTTCACTCTCCCCTTTCACTTTCAAGAGGCTCTTTAGTTCTTCTTCACTTTCTGCCATAAGGGTGGTGTCATCTGCATATCTGAGGTTATTGATATTTCTCCCGGCAATCTTGATTCCAGCTTGTGTTTCTTCCAGCCCAGCGTTTCTCATGATGTACTCTGCATCTAAGTTTAATAAGCAGGGTGACAATATACAGCCTTGACGTACTCCTTTTCCTATTTGGAACCAGTCTGTTGTTCCATGTCCAGTTCTAACTGTTGCTTCCTGACCTGCATACAGATTTCTCAAGAGACAGGTCAGATGGTCTGGTATTCCCATCTCTTTCAGAATTTTCCACAGTTTTTTGTGATCCACACAGTCAAAGGCTTTGGCATAGTCAATAAAGCAGAAATAGATGTTTTTCTGGAACTCTCTTGCTCTTTCGATGATCCAGTGGATGTTGGCAATTTGATCTCTGGTTTCTCTGCCTTTTCTAAAACCAGCTTGAACATCTGGAAGTTCACGATTCACATATTGCTGAAGCCTGGCTTGGAGAATTTTGAGCATTACTTTACTAGCTTGTGAGATGAGTGCAATTGTGTGGGAGTTTGAGCATTTTTTGGCATTGCCTTTCTTTGGGATTGGAATGAAAACCGACGTTTTCCAGTCCTGTGTCCACTGCTGAGTTCTCCAAATTTGCTGACATATTGAGAGAAGAACTTTCACAGTATCATCTTTTAGGATTTGAAATAGCTCAACTGGAATTCCATCACCTCCACTAGCTTTGTTTGTAGTGATGCTTTGTAAGGCCCACTTGACTTCACATTCCAGAATGGCTGGCTCTAGGTGAGTGATCACACCATTGTGATTGTCTGGGTCATGAAGATCTTTTTTGTACAGTTCTTTGTGTATTCTTGCCACCTCTTCTTAATATCTTCTGCTTCTGTTAGGTCCATACCATTTCTGTCCTTTATTGAGCCCATCTTTGCATGAAATGTTCCCTTGGTATCTTTAATTTTCTTGAAGAGATCTCCAGTCTTTCCCATTCTATTGTTTTCCTCTATTTCTTTGCACTGATCACTGAAGAAGGCTTTCTTATCTCTCCTTGCTATTCTTTGGAACTCTGCATTCAGATGGGAATATCTTTCCTTTTCTCCTTTGCTTTTCGCTTCTCTTCTTTTCACAGCTATTTGTCACTGGAGTGGCGAGTGGTGGCTGCACAGAGCTGGAGCGACCAAGAGGAGATACCCCACATCGAAGGTCAGTAGCGGCGGCTGTGAGGAGATACCCCACGTTCAAGGTAAGAGAGACCCCAGTAAGATGGTAGGTGCTGAGAGAGGGCATCGGAGGGCAGACAGACTGAAACCACAATCACAGAAAAGTAGCCAATCTGATCACATGGACCACAGCCTTGTCTAACTCAATGAAGCTAAGCCATGTCATGTGGGGCCACCCAAGACGGACGGGTCATAGTGGAGAGGTCTGACAGAATGTGGTCCACTGGAGAAGGGAATGGCAAACCACTTCAGTATTCTTGCCTTGAGAACAGCATGAACAGTATGAAAAGACAAAAAGATATGACACTGAAAGATGAATTTCCCAGGTTGGTAGGTGTCCAATATTCTATTGGAGATCAGTGGAGAAATAACTCCAGAAAGAGTGAAGGGATGGAGCCAAAAGCAAAAACCCAGTTGTAGATGTGACTGGTGATAGAAGTAAGGTCCGATGCTGTAAAGAGCAATATTGCATAGGAACCTGGAATGTTAGGTCCATGAATCAAGGCAAATTAGAATTGGTCAAACAGGACCTGGCAAGAGTGAACATCGACATTCTAAGAATCAGCAAACTAAAATGGACTGGAATGGGTGAATTTAACTCAGATGACCATTATATCTACTACTGTGGGCAGGAATCCCTTAGAAGAAATGGAGTAGCCATCATAGGCAACAAAAGAGTCTGAAATGCAGTACTTGGATGCAATCTCAAAAGTGACAAAATGATCTCTGTTTGTTTCCAAGGCAAAGCATTCAGTATCACGGTAATCCAAGTCTATGCCCCGACCAGTAATGCTGAAGAAGCTGAAGTTGAATGGTTCTATGAAGACCTACAAGACCTTTTAGAACTAACACCCAAAAAAGATGTCCTTTTCATTATAGGGGACTGGGATGTAAAAGTAGGAAGTCAAGAAACACTTGGAATAACAGGCAAATTTGGCCTTGGAGTAAAGAATGAAGCAGGGCAAAGGCTAATAGAGTTTTGCCACGAGAATGCACTGGTTATAGCAAACACCCTCTTCCAAAAACACAAGAGAAGACTCTACACGTGGACATCACCAGATGACCAACACCAAAATCAGATTGATTATATTCTTTGCAGCCAAATTTGGAGAAGCTCAATACAGTCAACAACTAGACCAGGAGCTGACTGTGGCTCAGATCATGAACTCCTTATTGCCATATTCAGACTTAAATTGAAGAAAGTGGGGAAAACCACTAGACCATTCAGGTATGACCTAAATCAAGTCCCTTATGATTATACAGTGGAAATGAGAAATAAATTTAAGGGACTAGATCTGACAGGCAGAGTGCCTAATGAACTGTTCTCCATTAGTCTTTGTTTAATCTGCTGTGAAGTCTATTGATTCAGTTTTTTATTTTTTATTGTATTTCTCACTTCTAGACTTTCTGCTTGTTTCTTTCTTATACCTTCCAAGCCTATGCCAAATTTTCAATCTCATTCTGTAGTTTTTTAAAGATAAACATGAAGTGAAAATAAAGTGTTAGTTGCTCAGTCGTGTTCCACTCTTTGAGATCCCATGGACTGGAATTTTCCAGGCAAGAATACTGAAGTGGGGAGCCATTCCTTTCTTCTGGGGATCTTCCTGACCCAGGGATTGAACCTGGGTCTCCTGCATCACAGACAGGTTCTTTACCATCTGAGCCAACAGGGAAGCCCAAACATAAACATAGATATTTTAAATTTAGTTTCTGATACGTACATTATCTGGATGTCCTGTAAATTTGTTTCTACTATCTGTTCCTTCCTGTGGATTTTAGTCATGTGATCTTATCTCTTCATATGCCTTTTTTTAATGCTGGAGATTATAGATGAAAAATTAAAGCAATAATATGAGACTCTGGAGAACACAATCTTCTTCCTGAAATGATAATTTGCTTCAGGTAGACAGATTTGCTAGAATCACTAGCATTCCCAGATCATCTATCCAATCAAGAATTGAGATGATTCAAGGCTGCATCTCCCCACTGTGTCGGGCTGTAATCTAGTTCCATTTATCATTATTTATGGAACATAGTCATTTTGAATCCCAGTCCAAAGCTTGAGTGGGTTACTTCTCCTTAGTGGAACCTGAACTCCAGTTTTCATCATTTAGCTCATCTATCTACTGAAGCATACTTTCAGAATTAATGGCATTTCTAAGGACTAAAGTAGCCTCAAATGCCACGTTCAACTCTTCGGAATACCTTCTCTCAAGTCTTGGCTGCATAAGCCCTCACCATTTTGGTAGCTCTCCAGTGCCTTTACAGAAGATTTTCAAAATTTGTAGCTTCTGTAGGTCGTCAGAATGGGAGGGTTTGTCCCAACTACCTAGTTTGCAACCACCAGAAGCAGAAGTCCTATGTATGTTTCTGTAAAGTATCCCAATCTCCAGCAAGATATACAAGAAACTATAAATGTACTTATCTCTTAGGAGAAGGAGGGCAAAAAGACTTTTCACTTTTAGCATACATATACATATATATATGTATGTATATATATGTGTACATACAGTTGGAATTTCTTTTTCCTAAGAGTATGCATTGCTTTTATTTTCAAAGTCTAGTTCATTAAACTAATAAATAAAAGTTTTAAAAGAAAAAACAGAAGTCAAATAATGGCAACTGTGTAAGTTATTTAATGTTCAACAAGTAGAAATGCTATCTTATTGCCTACTTAAACTATAGATATAATGTCTGTTAATTTGATGCATGATCCATATTATACAGCTAAAAATACATTTCCATGAAGAAGGGATTACATGAAAAAAATTAGTTGAAGAGGGAAAAAAGTCAACAGTTAATCATTATATTTGAGATCTTAAAGTTCATTACCACTTATGTGATCTATTGCTATTCACAATAAGTGTAATGATCGTCAATCTGTTAGATACTTTGTATACGAAGTGTGCTTTCTAATCACTACGTTAACATTTATAAAAGAAGAATGACTATCTCAGAGCAAAATGCCAAGTATGGAGACTTTCTAAAATTGGCAAGTGATAGGAAAAAATTGCATGGCTCCCTACCAATAATTATGTTGTTTGTGCCTCAAATATGTACTCAGGACTCTTTGGTGTCCTGGTAGATTTTGTTATTCAGTCCTTTGGCAAAACCAACAAAAATTATGGCTTAAATGGTAAGTGATTGTGAGGACCATTGTTCTTTAATTTCTCTCAATTATTGAGACCTGAAACACACCATTGATCAAGCTCTTGTGCAAGAAATACCTCAGAAGGAGACTATAAAAAACAAAAAATAGAAACATACCATTTAAACCTCAGCTAAAGGCACACTTTCATTGTGAGCTATGGTTCACATCCCAATTCAATGAAAGTATAACTTTGCAAATACTTGTTGTCTATTAACCAGCTTGGACTTGAAATTGATTTCAAAATGAAAAAACACAGGAGTATAGAAATGTCTAGTTATGCAGTTGTATGCAGAATGCATCTATAAAAGATATATGAGCTATTCATATTTTGCTTCCATAAACGGAACTAGTTAATTATTTTTTTTCAAATCTATGAGGGAACAACTAGTTCTTTAGAAAAAAATTTAAAGGATTAAAAATTAACATCAGAAAAAAATCTTTCTTTCAAATTTCAACTCACTTCCATTCTATTTCTATTACCCCGTCTCACTCACTACCTGGAAACCAAGTAAAGCAGCTCACATTCAACCCCATATAAAGTAGAAAGGAAAGTGAAAGAGAGAAACACACACAGATACACACACTCATTTACACATACCTATACTAAACCAGGGGAAAAAATGTAACACTGTAGCTTCATATTTTCAAATAGTAATGAGGATATATAACTGATACTTTATAATTTTATAAATCCTTTCCTCCACTACACATTCCATGTTTTTTTTCTGTAAAATACATTTCTTGTTCAGAATCCACGTTAAATGATTCACCAAAGCATCTTACTCATTTGGTGTCTTACTCACCAAGACAGGGAATAAGATAAGCAGTGATTTTAAAGTCAGAAGAACAGCAAGCACGGAAAACAAGTACATGTCGAAAATAAGCACTTATTCCATTGAATACAATTCCTCCAAATAGAACAGATCTAACATAATCTGTCTTCTGCTAGAATATGATGCCCTACTGGGGGCTTAGCTTGGATATTTGCAATAGACCAAGTGTGCATTAATTAGCAGTAGTTTGATCCACCTTTGTGAGGATGAATCCAGATTCTTGGGTTTCCAACCCTGCTCCTCAACTCACCTTCTTTATATGCCCTTTGACAGCTTTGAGGTGACCGGAAAAGAGACCACCACCAAAAGACCAGGGCACAGAAGACCTCAAGTGCTCTTCCATAACTTTTAACCATATCAGTCTTACAAATATCCCAAAATTATTGAATTTTGGATAGCTCACCTAGCTTTGTCTATATGCAGTCAGAACTTACTAGTCTACTAAAATTGATAGTTTTTCACCTAATAAGATAACCTATAGTTTAGTCTACTAGTCCTAACTCAGTTCAGTAGCTCAGTCATGTCTGACTCTTTGCAATGCCATGGAATGCAGCACGCCAGGCCTGCCTATCCATCGCCATCTCCCAGAGTTTACTCAAACTCATGTCCATTGAGTCAGTGATGCCATCCAACCATCTCATTCTCTGTTGTCCCTTTCTCCTCCTGCCTTCAATCTTTCCCCTTATTCTAACATTCACTATTAAATACATTATTATCTTTGCAAACAGCTCTCAGATCTAGACATTTCTACTGTTTCTATAAAGAGATTATTTTATGCAGATCATATGCTGCTGCTGCTGCTGCTAAGTCGCTTCAGTCGCGTCCGACTCTGTGCGACCCCATAGACAGCAGCCCACCAGGCTCCCCCGTCCCAGGGATTCTCCAGGCAAGAACACTGGAGTGGGTTGCCATTTCCTTCTCCAATGCGTCAAAGTGAAAAGTGAAAGTGAAGTCGCCCAGTCTTCATTTATATTTATTTATTTCTACTTTAGGGTTTCCCTGTTAGCAGCCATGAAATTAAAAGACGCTTACTCCTTGGAAGGAAGGTTATGGCCAACCTAGATAGCATATTTAAAAGCAGAGACATTACTTTGCCAACAAAAGTCCGTCTAGTCAAGGCTATGGTTTTTCCAGTGGTCATGTATGGATGTGAGAGTTGGACGGTGAAGAAAGCTGAGCGCCGCAGAATTGATGCTTTTGAACTGTGGTGTTGGAGAAGACTCTTGAGAGTCCCTTGGACTGCAAGGAGATCCAATCAATCCATCCTAAAAGAGATCAGTCCTGGGTGTTCATTGGAAGGTCTGATGTTGAAGCTGAAACTCCAATACTTTGGCCACCTCATGTGAAGGGTTGACTCATTGGAAAAGACCCTGATGCTGGGTAGGATTGCGGGCGGGAGGAGAAGGGGACGACAGAGGATGAGATGGTTGGATGGCATCACCGACTCAATGAACATGGGTTTGGATAGACTCCGGGAGTTGGTGATGGACAGGGAGGCCTGGCGTGCTGCAATTCATGGGGTCGCAGAGAGTCGGACACGACTGAGCGACTGAACTGAACTGAACTGTTAGCTTAGATGGTAAAGAATCTACCTGCAATATGTGAGACCCAGTTTCAATCCTGGGTCAGGAAGATCCCCTGAAGAAGGGAATGGCAATCCACTCCAGTATTTTTGCCTGGAGAATCCCTTGGACAGAGGAGCCTGGTGGGCTACAGTCTATGGGGTCACAAAGAGTCCGACATGACTGAGCAACTAACACTTTCATTTCTACTTTAGCCATTGCGTTCTCCTCGTTTCCATCCTTGTATCCTGATCAGATGCTATTCAGCTCATGCCAGAGTTGGGTTGCCTTCTCCTCATCGATATTAATTTGCTTTTAGCAATTCAACTATTTCAATAACACGTTCAGATTGTGTGAAAAAGCCGTGTATCTTTTGCAATTACTTTACACGCATCATTTCAGTTTAGATTCACAATACATCTAGGAGGTGAGGTCAGCAGGGAAGGTATTCATTCTTCATTTCTTACACCAATTTAAAATTTTAACTTACTTTCTTAATAGACAAGTTTTAGAGCAGTTGAAGTTTACAGAAAGATTAAGCAGAGCTTCCCCATATCCATGCTCTCCACATACGTGGTGTCCCATATTATTAAGGTCTTGCATTAATGTGGTACATGTCTTACAATTGATGAATCAGTGTCAACACATTGTAATTAACTAAAGTCCATAGTTTACATTAAGGGTCTCTCCGTGCGTTGTTCTGTATAGAACCCATAGAGGTTTCAAAAAATGTATAAAGTGCTTTGTGTCTGTCTGCTCAGGCCGCCATAACAAAATACCATAGACTGTGTGGTTAAATAAGAGAAATTTATTTTTCACAGTCTGGAGGCTGAACGTCCAAGATCAGGATACCAGCAGGTCAATTTCTACTGAGGTTTTCTATGCGTGTGTGTGTGTGTGTGCGCACGCGCGCACCCATGCATGAACGCATGCTCAGTTCTGTCCCTTTGCAAGCTCACGGATGGTAGCCCACCAGGCTCCTCTGTCCAGGGAATTTCCCAGGCAAGAATGCTGGAGTGGATTGCCATTTTATACTCCCAGGGATCTTCCCAACCCAAGAATCAAACCTGCGTCTCCTGCATTGGCAGGCGGATTCTTTACGACTGCACCACTAGGAAGGCTTTCTTCCAGGTTGCAGATAGCTACCTTCCTGCCATGTCCTCTCATGGTGGAGAGAAAGAGTTTTCAGAACTGTCTGCTATTTCTTCTTAGAAGGGCCCCAATCCTACCAGATTAGGGCCCCACTTTACAACCCTACTTAACTTTAATTATTTCTTTATATGCTCCATCTCCAAATACAGTCATATTGGGGGTTATGATTTCACCTTTGGAAGGCCAAAATGTATTAGAATTTTTTTCTCCTCTATCCTAATTTTCATGGTTCAGATGAAGCTGAGCCTATGTCCCAGCTTCAGAGGTAAACACATGCTCAGATGAACACACGTTGGCCAATGAGAATATTCCATTTCTCTGGACATGGTGATTGACTCAGGGATTGTCATATGTTCTAAATCACACAAATCAAAAGAAGTGGCTGGAAATGTGAGCAGAGAAACTTTCTCCTGAGATTGCTAAGATTTTAACACATGAAACCAGAGTTGCTAATGGCCTTTTCTGCCATCACTGGGAAAAGTCTAAGATTAAAACCAGTACACATAACAAAAACAAAGAAAAAGTGGGAGAAAGAAAGCTTCTACAGCCTGTAATACATGAAGTCAATATATGAACCTCTGGACTTCATAGTTATGAAAAGAAACAAATATTTTTCCTTTTCATACTAATGTCAGTTTGGATTTGTTTCTATCACTTGCTACTGAAAGAATGCAGGCTAATAAATCTAAGTTGACTTTCATTAAAATTTATAAAACTGGTTTCAAAATTGTATCTGAACATGACTGTTGAAGATCTTCAGTCAACCCAAAGATATGTAAATTGATAATTTTTAAAGAAATTGTCACTAATTATTGAGCCCTATGATTATAACCTATAATGGGAAAAGGCAGATTTTGTAGTAAAAACAAACAGGAAAAAAGAGATCTTTATAGGAAATGTATACTTTAAAATATTTGGATAAATCTTTCTGTTTTATTTTCACACTTTTGCTTTGTTTTGGCAAGTTGCAACTGAGAACCCTGAAGCCTAAATAATATAAAGCAAGAAAGGGTAATTCAAATTCACTATCATTAAATATTACTTATAGGATATTGAAAAATTCAAATAAAATGATAGCTCTCAGTTTTCCATTTGCTTTTATGTTTATCAAAATACAAATGGAACCAAGTCATTTTTACATCATATTATATAACTTATGAATTTGTATATAGAAATATTTCATGATATCAAAATTGAAATATAATCCTGATAGAGTATTTTGATTTGCAGTATACAAGATTACTTCAACTTCATAAAAATATAATTTAATGGTATTTGGATAGAGTTATTTCCAACATATGTATGAATTAACTTCAAGATTTAGGAGTAAGGGGGTAAAACTAATGTTTCTTCAAAGATTTCCTTCCAGCCCTAATATGTGACAACATAAAGCCTGCCCCCTGCAGACTGTGTCATTTGGTCCCCCCACCCCCCAGAAGAGCCCCCTTACTATGCGGCTGCATTGGTCCAAGGCAGGGCTGGCTTTCTCCCCCTTCAGGCTAATTTTCTGGTTTGAACACACATGCTCTGAGGCGTATAAACTGCTTTACTTCCCTTATTAAGACATTGACATAGTGTCCCTGGAGTAGTGAAGAAAGACTTCAAAATTGAAATGAACCACCCTTGGGGTTTAATGTTCTTGTCCTGTAGAGTTTCTTCTTTTTCTTTCTTCTGTTCTTTTCTCCTTTCTTTTTCTTTTAATAAAGACTATAACAGCAGGGAATATACAGACGCTGAAAATCTCTGGAAAATGAAATGTTTCCGCAGCACTGAGATACATTCAGTGCTGACAGAAATTTAGTTGCCTCTATTGTTCTTTTGTAAGAGGAGTTTTAGAACACACACACACACACAAATAAAATAGAAATAACAAATAAAACACGGGAGAGGCCCGTGTTTCTGGATATACTGCTTTCTTATCATTTTCAGGGTGTTTGGTGATAAAAGAAAGTGAAGGAAAAAGGGAAATTTTCCTAATCACCATTCCATCAACCAGTAGATACACCAGAGAAAATGAAAATGGTTGGTTTTGTACTCATTAAAGTGACTTTTCAAAAGGAGGGATGTGAGAATCAATGACACTGTGCGCCTGTTGCTAACTTCATTGTTGACTTTTACTTGGAACTTTTTTTTAATGCACTTTTCTCTATTCTTTAGTGGCATAGCTTCATCATATATATTTACATACGTTAAAAAACATACATACATACATATATACATACATATATATGTATTATGTCTTTCTTTTCATTTCAGTCTTTAAATTCAGATTATGGATGTTTCATTGTTCTAGAAAATCTCACTTGAAAGAAATATAGGGGTTTTTAATTTTTAAAAAGCAATGAATTGTTCAATAAATGTATAAATTATTCATTTAAAAAATTAAAAAAGAGGAACTATGCTCTTTAGATATGTAATCTTTTTCTTCTTGAAAAGTTCTTTATTTGATATTTATCAGATGGTAATGGTATTGTATGATTGTCACAGCCAATTAAAATAATATAATAAATATGTTGCTGTTGTTTGGTTGCTAAGTCCTGTCTGACTCTTTGTGACTCTGTGGACTGTAGCCTGCCAGGCTCCTCTGTCCATGGGATTTCCCAGGCAAGAATACTGGAGTGGGATGCCATTTCATTCTCCAGGGGATCTTCCTGACCCAGGGATCAAACCCACATGTCCTACATTGGCAGGCAGATCCTGCACCACTGAGCCACCTGGAAAGCCCAATAAATATGTAGTCATGCAAAAATAATCATTTCCTGTACACTTCCTTCCCCCACCTCATCTACCTACCACCATCTTATCCCACTGAGTTAACCAATATAACACCCTGGACACATCTATTCATGCTGCTAAATTCATTTATTTTATATGAGCATGTTTACAGAGGTTTGGGGTGATGTTTTTAATGAAAAATAATTATATATCTTTTGTGAAATGGTCTTTTCATTTTTTGAAAATACATCATAGAAATTCATATAAGGCTTTAGTTATACATTTTTTAACTTTTGTTATACAAAGTTCAAACATACACAGAAGCAGACAGATTAGTATAATGAATCAGTCAGTTCAGTCGCTCAGTCGTGTCCGACTCTTTGCGACCCCATGAATTACAGCATGCCAGGCCTCCCTGTCCATCACCAACTTCTGGAGTTTACCCAAACCCATGTCCATCGAGTCGGTGATGCCATCCAGCCATCTCATCCTCTGTTGTCCCCTTCTCCTCCTGCCCCCAATCCTTCCCAGCATTAGGGTCTTTTCCAATGAGTCAACTCTTCACATGAGGTGGCCAAAGTATTGGAGTTTCAGCTTCAACATCAGTCCTTCCAATGAACACCCAGGGCTGAGCTCCTTTAGGATGGACTGGTTGGATCTCCTTGCAGTCCAAGGGACTCTCAAGAGTCTTCTCCAACACCACAGTTCAAAAGCATCAATTCTTCGGCACTCAGCTTTCTTCACCGTCCAATTCTCACACCCATACATACCTACTGGAAAAACCATAGCCTTGACTAGACGAACCTTTGTTGGCAAAGTAATGTCTCTGCTTTTAAATATGCTATCTAGGTTGGTCATAACTTTCCTTCCAAGGAGTAAGCGTCTTTTAAGTATAATGAATACCCATGGACTAATCTCCCAGCTTAAACAATAAGCAAATTAGGTTTAATTTTTTTTATCTCACTCTCCTTACTCTATAATTTTGAATCAAATTAGACATAATATGGATTTATCCATAAATGTTTAAGATAGGGATTTCCCTAATGGTTCAGTGGTTAAGAATCTGTCTGTCAACACAGGGGACACAGGTTCAATTCCTGATCCAAGAAGATCCCACATGCGTCGGAGCAACTAAGCCCATGCATCATTACTACTGAGCCCGTGTGCTACAACAAAGCACAACCAAAAATAAAAAATAAATAATACAAATTTAAAATTTGTTAATGTCTAAGATGTATCTCTAGATGATGAAAAATTTTGAATGTGAACATAATAATTCTAAACAATCTCAAAAATTAATATTCAATCATTATCCAAATTTCCACTGCTTTCTCATAAATTCATTCTTGTTCTCTTTTGTTAATTTCTTTGTTTGAATTAGGATCCAAATAAGACCCAAACATTGCAATAAATCAATACAGCCCTTGTTATTGCTGCTGTTCAGCCACTAAGTCACGTGTGACTCTTTGTGACCCTATGGAATAAAACACACCAGGCTCTTCTGTCCTCCACTATCTCTCTTACATCTCTTTTAATTTATAGCTTCCCTTCTCTCTTCCTTCCCCTCTCTCTGTCTCTTGTATTTTGTGGGGGGAGAAGGCAGATTGTTGGTCACAGAGTTCCTCACAACCCCACAATCTGGATTTTTGGCTAGGATGCTTCATAAGTAGGGTTGTATATTTCCCCAAAAAGCAGACATCTGTGTTCTCTTTTTGTGATATTAATAGCCATTAATGTTGTATACCTTAAGCTTACACAATGTTACATGTTAATTATATCTCAAGAAAGCCTGAAAAAAAAGAAAAGAAAATTTGAAAGATACAAATCAAACAAAAATCTTCAGCATAAATGTTGGTGTTATTTGTAGTAGAAATAATAACTGCTCATCACTAGCCTTGTTTTTGTTTTCCTTTTGGGGCCCACTTCTAACCTCAGAGCTGCAACTTAACTATGAACATAGGTAAAATACTTTACTAACTTGTGACTCAGTTTCATTTATAAATTAGAAATAATATTAGCACTTCTCTCATCGAGTTTTTTAAGGATTACTTACGTTAACAAATGTGCAGAGGAGCCTGGTGGGTTATAGTCCATGGGATTGCATAAAGAGTCAGACATGACTTAATGACTAAATAACAAAGTTATCAAATGTGCTGTTCTTAGAAGAGTATAAGATACACAATAAAGTATATGTTAAATATTAAATAAATATTAAGTAAATGTTAGAGTGTGAAAGTGAAAGTGTCAGTCACTCAGTTGTATCCAACTCTTCGCGACCCCATGGATTGTAGCCCATAGCCATTAATGTTGTATACCTTAAGCTTACACAATGTTAAATGTTGATTATATCTCAAGAAAGCCTGAAAAAAAAAAATTCCATGGATAGGCTCCTCTGTCCATGGAATTCTCCAGGCAAGAATACTGGAGTAGGTTGCCATTCCCTTCTCCAAAGGATCTTCCTGACCCAGGGAACAAACCCAGGTCTCCCACATTTCAGGCAGATTCTTTACCATTTGAGCCACCAAGGAAGCCCTTAAGTAAATGCTAACTGGCTATTAATTTAAACATGCTCTTCACATATTCCTACTATTTGGCTTTCTCTTTTAACATCAGAATTCTTAATTTTGTAAGTTTCCATTTTCATCACCACCACCTCCATTCTTTCTCTTTCAACCTTAAATTGATATAAATTTGTGCAGGGACTTTTGTCATGGAATGGTATCAGGTACTTCCAAATATGCTTTGATACCAAAACCAGATAAGGATATTACAAAAAAAATAGAAATTATAGGTCAATATTCCTAATAAACATAAATGCAAAAATCTTCAACAACAAATGTTAACATTCTGAATTCAATAGTTCAGTTCAGTTCAGTCGCTCAGTCGTGTCCGACTCTTTGCAACCCCATGAATTGCAGCACGCCAGGCCTCCCTGTCCATCACCAACTCCTGGAGTCTACCCAAAGCCATGTCCATTGAGTCGGTTATACCATCCAACCATCTCATCCTCCGTCGTCCCCTTCTCCTTCCGCCCCCAATCCTACGCAGCATTAGGGTCTTTTCCAATGAGTCAACTCTTTGCATGAGGTGGCCAAAGTATTGGAGTTTCAGCTTCAACATCAGACCTTCCAATGAACACCCAGGATTGATCTCTTTTAGGATGGATTGATTGGATCTCCTTGCAGTCCAAGGGACTCTCAAGAGTCTTCTCCAACACCACAGTTCAAAAGCATCAATTCTTCGGCACTCAGCTTTCTTCACCGTCCAACTCTCACATCCATACATGACCACTGGAAAAACCATAGCCTTGACTAGACGGACCTTTGTTGGCAAAGTAATGCCTCTGCTTTTAAATATGCTATCTAGGTTGGCCATAACCTTCCTTCCAAGGAGTAAGCGTCTTTCAATTTCATGGCTGCAATCACCATCAGCAGTGATTTTGGAGCCCAAAAAAATAAAGTCTGACTGTTTCAATAGTTACCATGTCACAAATTACATCCCCAGCATTTATGTATAATATCTTATAACTGGAAGTTTGTTTCTTTTGACCACCTTCACCCATTTTTCCCACTCCTACCCCTCACCTCTAGCAATCTCCTTTTTGTTCTTTGTATCTATGAGTTCAGTTTTTTTAGGGTCCACATATAAGTGACATCGTGCAATATTTGTCTTTCTCAGATAATACTGTATTCTACAATTGAAATTTGCTAATAAAACCTAAGTGTTATTATCAAGAAAAAACAAGTAAATATTTAATTAATGGATGTATTAATTAACTCAGTGGCAAGAATCCTTTCACAGCATGTACATATATCAAATCATCATGTCATATGCATTATTTCAAATTTGTCAATTATGTATCAGTAAAGAAAAAAAACGCATTTCTGTGGGCAGCAAACAAAAAATTGCAATGGAGCAATTCCTTCAAACTTTGAAAGAAAAGTATTTCCTACCTCCAACTTCAAGCCCAGACAAACTACAGATCAAATGAGAGAGCTAATAAAGACATTTTCAGACAAAGTCTCAAAAATCTTACCTTCCCTGAACCCTTTTCCTGAAGACTGCTGGAAAATACACTCCTGAAAAATGAGGTCATAAACTAAGAAAAAGGAAGAAATAGAATGCAGGAAACAGGAGATCCCACTCTGAAGAGAGATGAGGAATGGCAAAAGGATCAAGAGAGAGACCCAAGATGGCGGCTCTGACCTGGCCCACAAGTCAAGGAGGATTGAAATTTGAAATGTTAGTCAAAATTAACTTTTATTTACAACTATATAAAACAATAACATAGCATGTGCGTCAATTTATTAAAAAAAGGTAATTATCTTCAGAGAAAACAAAGCATGCTGATAGATAAAGTAAGAATTACTTAGTACAGGGCTCTGCTGTGATAGCATCTACATTTATGTTGTCATGATAATATAAAGTGCTTGTCTCCGGGAAGAGGAATCTAGGGTAAGACAAAGAGAATTGGTATGTTTCATAATATAATTTGTACAGCCCTCAAGCTCTTTCAACTACAGATACACACAATGGTGCTGAAAGTAAAAGAAACTAAAAATCAATTTTATGAAAATAGGATTACTAGGCTACATTTTAAAATTGTGAATTCCTAAATGAGAATGGACACATCTTCAAAGCTTACTTCCATATTTTATTTCATTATCAAATCCTTTCATTATTCATGGAGTCTGTCTTATCTTCATAAAAGAAAAATTAGACTTAGTAGAATTCATCCACTTATTTATTCAGTCAATATCTATTAAGGCATCTCTGTCTTAAAGGACCTCACAATTTCTCAGGGGAACATTAATCCAAAAATTCTTGGCTGCTGTAGAAAAATTACGTAAACAGAGCTACCAGAGGATAGGAATAGATTTGCCTAGAAGTGTCTCAGAAAGCTTCCCAGAGGTATTTTAGCTAGGTCTGAAAGGGGAGATTATGTAGGGTTTTAATTTATTTTGCAGGTTTTCTAAAAAATTCAATATGGTGAGTGTGCTTTCCAGGTGGCTCGGTGGTGAAGAGTCCACCTGCCAATGCAGGAGCCACAGGGGACTCGGGTTCAATCCCTGGGTTGGGAAGATACTCTGGAAGAGGAAATGCAAAACGTTCTGGTACTCTTGCCTGGGAAATCCCACAGACAGAGGAGCCTGGTCGCCTACAGTCCATGGGGTTGCAAAGAGTCGGACACAACTGAGCACCCATGCACGTGTACTTGCAACACTAAATAAAAAGGCAGAAATCAAAATTATGTACATGACTGAACAACAGCAGCAATTCTAAGATAATACCACATAATATCATAGCATCTGAGAATCACAACTTTAGGAGAGAAATGGAGAGCCTAGTAAAGTTAAATAACTTGCTCAACAATTGCTGAAGACCGAGGAGGACCCAGGGCCTATGGTTTATAGTTCTCAGGACAATGCCTTTTGCATCAACTGTGTCATGTTAGCATCCAGGGACTCTGTTAAAACAAAAGTTTAGAACTGACTTTGTTGTTCAATAGCTCAGTCATATTTGACTCTTTGCAACCCCATGGACTGCAGCACACCAGGCTTCCCTGTCCACCATCTCCTGGAGCCTGCTCAAACTCATGTCCATTGAATTGGTGATGCCATTCAACCATTTCCTCCTCTGTTGTCCCCTTCTCCTCCTGCCTTCAATCTTTCCCAGCATCAGTGTCTTTTCCAATGAGAATTGACTAGGATTGTCTTCATTTTACTGAGAAGAGTCATCCATTCTCTCTGTTAATCATAGATAATATTCTTAGAAGGTTGACTATGCACCACATACCAAGCTAAGTGCTTCTTGAGCTACCACATTTAATTTGAAAAACAACCTATTTTACAAATGAGGGAACTAAGCTTAAAGATAAGAGTTCGCACAATGTAATAGAGATGAGAAGAAGGTTGAAGCCAGGAGCAGCATCTCATCCTATAAGACTCAATTCTGAAGCATTCTGCTGTACTGATAGAAATAGGGAAAACTTACTCTGTCTCATTTCCGGGTCCTCCTACTCCCAACTGCTGTTTTCATAGGTTATGAGTTTTAAACAATCACGGATGGAACATTTGTGAATTGGGAATGTCTTATCTGTATGTTTATAATTGCACTTAAGCAAAAATATGAAATCATTTCACTTCTAAATAAAGTCATATATATGCTTCTCCAAAATTATCAACAGCCTTGAAATGTTCATCATCTAAAGCCAGAGAGGCAAATGCAAACTTTAATTAATTGTTAGGGGCTCCTGGAATATTGTGTTCAATATTCCACACTACTGTGAAGCCTTGACAAGATTCATAAGAAGACAGCAGCAATCTATCTATGAACTTCTAATGGTATAGGAACAGGGCATGAAAGATATGTTTTTTGCCTTTCCTGAGTGTTTAAAAAATTCTCACATCAAATTAAAGATAGTAGAATTTGTTTCTATGTGTTCCTTCTAAATGTTTTTCCCATAGGTATGAGCACTTGTTTGGTTTTTTTTTACTTTAGATTCTATTAGTGTTTTATTTAAGGGATGTTGTATTTCAATAAAGAACAACAAGAGTAAATAAATACTATTACAACGGCTAATGTTACATTAAATTAAAATGCCTTCAATAGAATAGTTGGATAACTTCTATGGTGATAAGAGTAACAATAACCACTTTAGATGAAGATCTTTGAGGGCAAGTTTGGTGGCCAAAAAAAATGTATGAACTAGTATAGTGACCATATTTTCTAAACCTAAACTAGAACATATAATTCCACAATGGTGTTTTAAATAAATGACTATATTTAACAGTGTAGAGATATTTTGCAGAGATATTAAAAGTAAACAGCATTTAAGGAGGTTTTAAATACAAATCACCTTTATATTTAAAGTGATATTTAAAAGATATACAAATACTATTTGGGAATGATCTTGGAAAATGCAGGACTATTGATTTATATAGCAGGTAAAGATTTCGGAGCTGCTGCTCCCTGATTGCTCCAAAGAAAAGTCCTTCCACCTTGCCAGACCCCTCATCTCCTGAATCCTTCACCTCCTTTAGCTTCTGGCTGATATCCATAAGTAGGCGATTGGCTGTTCTGGTCAGCTAGAAACATGCATTTCTCTCCAGAATGAGCTGATAATCTTAAGAGCAAACTGAGTCATATTCTAAGGGTTTGGTTTCTAGAGATAGATATAAGGATGTTACTTCCTATATTAGCTGTAATCTCAGGGTCATCCCCATCAAAATTGGAGGTTCTTACCCTTTCATACCTGGTGGCTCAGAGGTTAAAGCGTCTGCCTCCAATGCGGGAGACCTGGGTTCGATCCCTGGGTCGGGAAGATCCCCTGGAGAAGGAAATGGCAAACTACTCCAGTATTCTTGCCTGGAGAATCCCATGGACGGAGGAGCCTGGTAGGCTACAGTCCACGGGGTCGCAAAGAGTCGGACACGACTGAGCGACTTCCCTTCCCTACCCTTTCATATTCTTGAAATTCCCCTTCCTAATCACTCTTTAAGGGTGGCTTCATTTTAACTTTGGTTTTCATTTTCATTTTCCCTGCTGGCCAGGCAATCTGTTATTTTCATGAGTGGTCTAAGAATTCTTCAGTAGAGTATGAATTCCTCCAAATCCCAGCTCTATTATCCTTGCTCATGACCTTTAGCCCCAGTCTGAGAGTTTTTCCATAGTCTTCCACGGTTAGCTTCAGGACAGTTAGCCAAACCCAACAGGACAAAGTCTTTTAACTTTGGCATCGTTTTTTGGACTTACCCTGGATGATCATTTTTCTCTTTTTTCCCACAATAAATATAAAACGTGGGTGCTAGTACATTAACTAAGCTGAGCCTCAAGGTAAACCAACTACCCTTCTTTAACACCCATGAATAATCCTTTCAGTTTGTCATATTTTCCTGCCTCTTTCTACCCTGTTAGATATTTGTGCTTAAAGGTTAAATCGAGCTTTTCCACTCCTGGATTTCTTTCCTCCTCTTCTTTGTTCCTACGTTGAAATCTTAATGGTAGATTCGTGATGTCACTCTCAATTCTTTTCAGATGGTTTCTCAAGCTGATCAAAAACAAGGTGAAGCCAATATATGTTAGTAAAAAAGTAGATCTTCAAACAAGAAGATAGTTTAGAAAAAAAGTATAATAACAACGCTGAGGATACAAACCAACTCTAGGTAAATTGCCTTTTCTCTGTATCTTAAAGTCTTTGATCAATTGTGCCACTGTATGAACATTTGAACTCTAAAGAGGCTGGGCAGCTTTCTAAACCCAAACATCAAAAGCTTTGCTTTTGTTAGAAAAATTTAAATCCATGATACTTTGAAAGGATCTGAAATTCTCTAAAATAAGGTCTAATAATAACCTTTACAAGCAGAAAGGAAAAGAACAGTAGGTTATGTGGCTTCTTGCTACCATTTTCTCTGGTACATTAGTTGTCCAAAGATGGCATTTTGGCTTGTACCAAATAAAAGGGCAAAGGTTACCAAATGCAAGCCTGGGGAAGCCAGAAGAGAGAGCAGCTATTACAATGGAGGGGGAAATCCAAGCTGTCAACTCTGAATGGATAGAAATAGCATGTGTGAAATTGACAAGCAGCAACAGCATGGCACCTTAAGAAGGGCCAGGAAATGAATTCTACCCACATTCCTATTTACTATATTAGAGCTGCAGTTCTGTGGAAGCTTATTCGAAATTCATAGAGATAAATGCCTGGGTCTTTGATAACTTCAGTAATATCTGGTTGTTTGTTTAGAAAGAAATGTAAACAAATAAAATATCAGGGTGAGAAAAAATGATACAGAAGAAAACATAAAAAGAAATAAATCACCTATCATTCAGCTTCTCAAAATGCCCTGTTAACAATTGAGTGTATTTGCATCCTCTTACACACATTGTTTTACAAAGCTGAAACTGACTTGTATACATAATTTTTATTTCTACCTTTTTATTTAATTTTATATCCTATTTTTCCATGTCATGGAAATGTCTTCATAACCACTGTTGTTAATGTTTGTAGAACTTTCTGTTGTATGAAATCAGTCCTTAATTTACTTAACTATGATTAATTCGACCACCCTTTCTCCATTCCTTTGTCATATTACAATATATTTTTTACTGGGCAACTTAGAGTGAGCATTTAAAAACTCAGAGTTGACCTTCTTACTCTCCTTTTTAAATTGCACAACTTATCACTGCTTATACAAAAGATCACTATCCTTAGCAGGCTTTTGGAGGTTTTTAAGTCCTTGCTTCTGCATCAGTATCACCTGGGAAATTTGAAATGCAGAATCTCCCACTCTTCCCAGAATTACCAAATCAGAATCTGCATTTTTACAAGATCCTAGGTGATAGCTGAGCACATTAGGGTTGAGAAGGGTTGGTCTTCATGGTCTGACTCTCCTGTCACTGCACTAGCCTCACTGAGGACCAGCTTCCTCAGGGCTCCCAGTGATCCATCAGCAGAAACATACCCTCAGCCCCTTACTCATCACACCCTTTCCCAGAGCCTTTGCGGGTAATACAGACCAAATGTTTGTGTGCCCCAAGATTCATATGTTGAAGCTCTAAACTTCTCCTGTTATGGAAATTAAAATGGAGGAAGTCTTGCTCAGGCTTCAGAAGCTGTCAACTTCTGAAGAGCAGGCCTCTGACCTGCCTGGACACTGCCCTGATTCCATGCCTGCCTTGAAGCACAGCAAATCAGGTGGCACCATACATAAGAAAGGTAGTGAGTCTTGGAATTGTTGAGCCCATGAGGGTCTCACCAACCCCTGGGGTCTAACAAAATCCTATGACTTACAACGTGAAACAAACAGCATTGTAAAAAACTTAAAGTAAAACCAGAGCTGCATTTTTCCTCACAAACTGATAACGATATCAGTTTGCAGCCTGGGATCATAAGTGGGAGCCCCACAAACTGCAATGTGAAGTCCCACTCATGGAGTAGACATACTGCCTGGGACATTTTCTCAATGGGGACTCCACGTTGCTGCTAACAAGGGACTTCTCAGTGCTGTTTAATCTGAATGTTGGTTGGCCCAATTTGAAGATGTACGTGCTCTTACTCTTTTCTATTGTTTCTATTTCTCTTCTTTTAATGACTGCAAAATGAAATTAAGTCAAATAATCCTCTATTAAATACTGAACTTGTTCATTGTCTGTGATGAGTGGTTTCTTCTGTTAATGAATCCTTCGAACCTAAAATGAAAGTAAAACTTCTAGCAAAACACCTTCCCACCTCCATGTGATGGTATTTGGAGATGGGGACCTTTGGGAGATAATTAGGTTTAAATGAAGTCTTGAGGTTGGAACCTTCATGATGAGATTAGTGCTTTTATAAGGGGAGATAACAGAAAGCATTCTTTCTCCCTCTCCCTCTTCTTCCCTCTCTCTCTCTGAAAACACAAAGAGAAGGAAGTTTTTAGAAGCTAGGAGGACAGCACTCACCAGCACTGACCATACCAGTACACACGCTGGTAAAGTAATGCTCAAAATTCTCCAAGCCAGGCTTCAGCAATACGTGAACCGTGAACTTCCAGATATTCAAGCTGGTTTTAGAAAAGGCAGAGAAACCAGAGATCAAATTGCCAACATCCACTGGATCATCGAAAAAGCAAGAGAGTTCCAGAAAAACATCTATTTCTCCTTTATTGACTATGCCAAAGCCTTTGACTGTGTGGATCACAAAAAACTGTGGAAAATTCTGAAAGAGATGGGAATACCAGACCATCTGACCTGTCTCTTGAGAAACCTCTATGCAGGTCAGGAAGCAACAGTTAGAACCGGACATGGAACAACAGACTGGTTCCAAATAGGAAAAGGAGTCCGTCAAGGCTGTATATTGTCACCCTGCTTATTAAACTTACATGCAGAGTACATCATGAGAAACGCTGGGCTGGAAGAAACACAAGCTGGAATCAAGATTGCCGGGAGAAATATCAATAACCTCAGATATGCAGATGACACCACCCTTATGGCAGAAAGTGAAGAAGAACTAAAGAGCCTCTTGATGAAAGTGAAAGAGGAGAGTGAAAAAGTTGGCTTAAAGCTCAACATTCAGAAAACTAAGATCATGGCATCTGGTCCCATCACTTCATGGCAAATAGATGGGGAAACAGTGGAAACAGTGTCAGACTTTATTTTTTTGGGCTCCAAAATCACTGCTGATGGTGATTGCAGCCATGAAATTAAAAGACGCTTACTCCTTGGAAGGAAGGTTATGGCCAACCTAGATAGCATATTGAAAAGCAGAGACATTGCTTTGCCAACAAAGGTCCATCTAGTCAAGGCTATGGTTTTTCCAGTGGTCATGTACGGATGTGAGAGTTGGACGGTGAAGAAAGCTGAGCGCCGCAGAATTGATGCTTTTGAACTGTGGTGTTGGAGAAGACTCTTGAGAGTCCCTTGGACTGCAAGGAGATCCAACAAGTCCATCCTAGAGGAGATCAGTCCTCGGTGTTCTTTGGAAGGACTGATGTTGAAGCTGAAACTCCAATACTTTGGCCACCTCATGCAAAGAGTTGACTCATTGGAAAAGACCCTAAAGCTGGGTAGGATTGGGGGCAGGAGGAGAAGGGGACGACAGAGGATGAGATGGCTGGATGGCATCACTGACTCGATGGACATGGATTTGGGTAAACTCTGGAAGTTGGTGATGGACAGGGAGGCCTGGCATGCTGCGATTCATGGGATTGCAAAGAGTCGGACACGACTGAGCGACTGAACTGAACTGAACTGAACTGATCTTGAACTTCCAGCCTTCCAAAACTGTAAGAAAATACATTTCTGTTGTTTAAGACACCTAGTCCATTGTATCAGTCCATACAGCCTGAGCAGATTGAAACAACAGGTATGCACTGTGCTCTCTGCCTAGGAAGATCATCCCATGACTGTTTGCCAAAATAACTCCCCCTTTCCCTTCAGAATGCAGTTTAAAATGGTGGTTGAGGGGGAAACCTGTCTAGTATCCTGAATATATAAAGAACTCTTATAAATCAACAAAAATAAAAGAAGCCAGTTTTAAATGAACAAAAGGACAGGGATATACATTTTTCCAAGAAGATAGACAATTGTCCAACAAATACATGGAAAGTTGCTCAACATCATTAGTTATCAAGGAAATGCAAATCAAAATAACAATGACACACTGCTTCACATTCACTAGGATGGTGGGTAGAAAGGTAGGTAGTTAGGTAGATAGACACCAAGCATTGGTGAGAATGGAGAGAACCTGGAACCCTCATACATTGCTGACAAGAATATAATAGGGTACAAACACTGCAGAAAATCAGTTTGATGGTCATTCAATAAATTATACATAGAATTATCTTACAACCCACTCCCCAATTCCACTCTCAAGAGAAATAAAGACTTATGTCCACACAAAAACTTGTACACAAACATTCAGAGCAGCATTACGCATAATAACCAAAAGGTAGAAACAATCTAAAGGTCCACCAGTTTATGACTAATTTAAATGTGGTATAGCCATACAATGTAATATTAGTTGACCATAAACAGGAATATAGTACTGATATAGACTGTAGTATGAGAACATTATTTTAAGTAAAATAAGCCAAACATGAAAGAACATGTATACTATGTGATTCCATTTATATGAAATATCCAGGGTAGGCAAATGTTTAGAGAGAGAAAGCAAATTAGTGACTGCCAGAAGCAGTGGAGAAGGAACCATGTAGAGTGACTGCTTCGCATAGTTTGCTTCACGGGTGTGGAGTTACCTTTTGGGGTGATAAGAATATTTCAGAATTAGATGGTGATGATGGTTGCAGAGTATTATGAGTGTAGTCAATGTCACTGAATTGTACAATTTAAGATGATTAAAGTGATTTTTTTAATGGATGCATGCAGGCAGGCTCAGTTGCTAAGTCAAGTACAATTCTTTGTGACCCCATGGACTGTAGCCCATCAGGCTCCTCTGTCCATGGAATTTCCCAGGCAAGAATATTGAAGTGGGTTGACATTACCTTTTCCAGGTTATCTTCCCAACCCAGGGATCTAACACCAATCTCTTGCATTGGCAGGTGGATTTTTTTTACCACTGAGCCACCAGGGTAGCCCTTTTTATGGTTAGTATGCTAAAATAAACATTTAAAGAAGAGGAAGAAGTGGAAGGGAAAAAAGATTCAAGCTGGGGGACAACTAAAAACAAAGAGGTGAATGGGACTTCCCTGGTGGTCCAGTGGTTAAGAGTGCTCCCAATGCAGGAGCCCTGGGTTTGATACATGCCCAGGGAACTAGATCCCACATCTAATGAGTTTTCATGTTGAAACTAAGACCTAGCTCAGTCAAATAAATAAATAAAAAGAAAATACATACTTTTAAAAAACAAAGAGATGGAGAAAAAGAGACCAAGACAGAAGAGAATTTTTAAAAAAATATTATTTGAGTGCATGTGTGCTCCATTGATTGGTCGTGTCCAACTCTTTGCAACCCCACAGACTGTAGCCCTCCAGGCTCCTCTGTTCATGGAGTTCTCCAGGCAAGAATACTGAGTGGGTTGCCATTTCCTCCTCCAGGGATCTTCCTGACCCATGGATCGAACCCGTGTCTCCTGTGGCTCCTACAGTGGCAGGCAGATTCTTTACTACTGAGCTATCTGGGAAGCCCCCAAATATTCCTTATTTACTGTGAAACCCAATCATCCTCACTTTTGGACAATATTTAATATGTGGTAATCAGATCTTAAAATTCTCAGAATTCTCTGCTGTCAAAAAAAAGTACTTCTTTCAAACTTAGTCCCTGGGCACAGACCTAAGGTTTATATCCTTTCTCCCTCCCCAGCTTCAACTTTCCAGATATGATGATCCAGGAGGAGTTTGTATTTTTAGTTCTCACTTTTCTCCTGAGCTCAGGGACGGATATTTCCAGCTCTCTTCCCATCATCTCATACTTAACATATTCATAATTCCACCCTGACTACATCCTCCACCTCCTGCTTTTCTCCTGTACCCTCTTGGCTAATCCTCTGAATTTACAGAATCCAAAACCCAGGAGAAGTGAGTGAGTCACGACTCTGAAAGGTTACAGTCTTCTTTCACTCAGTATTTTCCTTCATCCAGGATCTCCCATTAGTCAGTAAGTTGTGTTGACCTTTCCTTCAAATGGTCTTTGTGTCCACCTGCACCCTTCCATCCCCTCTGCCAACCCCCCCAGATTCAGCTTTTCAACACCTCTTGCCTGAATCCTCTGGTAACCTCCAGGCAGGTCTCTACAAACCCATCCTGCCCAGTGGCTTAGGGAGCATGCCTGATTTCACAGAAAATTTGCACAGAAAGGTTTGGGGAGGTCATCAAATCAGTGGCAGTAAACAATGTGTGAGCCAGCACAAGCCTCTAGATCTTGAGGTCCATGAGGAAAGCAATATAGGATGCACTTCAAGATAATCATGTAGTCCCTCCTTCAGACAGTCAGCAGGGCCATTCTACTGTATGAAGGGACCAAACAAGGGTGGATGCTCTTAGACTTGCACCGCACAAGCACAGGTCCGACTGGGGTTTGAAGAAGTGCACAATCCAGGTACTACCCTTCCTCCTCTGACCTGCTGGGTCTGATGTTCTGCAACATCAGAACAAGGGAAATATGGGATGTGACGCAAAGTGAAGTGTCCTAGGATTGTTTGGGGGGAATTGGGGAGCCACATTTGATGGGATATGGCTGCTTAGAGGAGGGTCCTGGAGGAGCAATAGAAGAGTAATAGAAGAGTTTAAAGTGAACTTAGAGCCTCTCAACGTTCTCATTTCATGGAAGGGAGAACCACATCACAAGAGTGTACTGCGATGCTTCAGGAATTGCTCAACCCCTGTCAATGGGGTTGTTCTTGTCTTGGTTGCCAAGTCGTGTCTGACTCCTTGTGACCCAATAAACTATAGCCTGCCAGGAGCCTCTGTCCATGGATTTCCCAGGCAAGAATACTGGAGTGGGTTGCCATTTCCTTCTCCAGGGGATCTTCCCGAGCCTGGGATCAAACCTTCGTCTGTCTCCTACCTGGCAGGGGTATTCTTTACCACTGAGTCACAATGCAAGAGATGTGAGTTTGATCCCTGGGTTGGGAAGATACCCTGGAGAAGGAAATGGCAACCCACTCCAGTATTCTTCCCTGGGAAATCCCATGGACTGAGGAGCCTGGCGGGCTACAGTCCATAGGGTCGCAAAAGAGTCAGGCACTACTGAGCAGCTAAACAACAATCAATGGGGAGCAGAGCCCAAATGGAACTAAGATGATCTGCCTCCCAAATTAGTGCTCGATTTCTTTCCTTTATGACTGACATCATGCGTGCATGCTTAGTCACTCAGTTGTGTTCAATTCTTTGATATCAGCCTCCCCTAAATAGCAAACACCCCACTCCAGTACTCTTGCCTGGAAAATCCCATGGACGGAGGAGCCTGGTAGGCTACAGTCCATGGGGTCGCTAAGAGTCGAACACGACTGAGTGACTTCACTTTCACTTTTCCCTTTCATGCACTGGAGAAGGAAATGGCAATCCACTCCAGTATTCTTGCCTGGAGAATCCCATGGAGAGAGAAGCCTGGTGGGCTGCACAGAGTCGGACACGACTGAAGCAACTTAGCAGCAGTAGCAGCCTAATAGGGTAACATTTGAAAACTATTAAAGCAGCAACATCGTTCACAGCATTCTGCCTTCTACAAGCTCCACTCCTGCCAATCACAACTGTCCAGGGACTGCCATGCTTTTAATCTCACGATCCTCAGAGGGTCCCACGGGTATTCTCATGGGAGTAGGAGGGAGGTCTCGTGGATATTTGTGGCCTTGCCCACCAAGAAGCCAGAAACGTAAAATCCATCTTGAGCTCACCATCTTAGCAAAGGAGACAGTGATGCCCGCAGATCTTTACATCAGCGCCTCGTTATGTATGATCACAGAGTTACGGATGAAGTGGGAAAGGAGTACAAAGGAATGCATGGTTGTCTGTCTAGGAAGGCAGAAAATATTTAGAGGAGTGACACCTGAGCAGGACTTTCCAGGACAAATAGAAGTTGTACAGCCAGAAAACAGGACAGTATATATGTTCTGGCTACATGCCAGCATTTTGATTTTGGACCTCTCTCTCGGCTCTTCTAGTCGGATTCACTGGAGAACAGTGCTTGCTATTCTCATCATGAGCTACAGGAACATTGTTTCAATCTCTACAAAAATTCCGAATCCTCTTAGTCCTCATCTGTTACTTCAAGGAAAGTGTTTATTATCAGGGCAGAGAAAAGAAAGTCTCTGGTTTGGCAACCATCATATACTAATTAGGCAAATGCACACACCTTTTCCCGATTCTGCAACGGTTTTCTGTTCTCCTGGACTGAATTTTTTTTTTCTCTCGATTGTCATGGAATCCTAGATCCAACCCAAGCCTCTGTACGACAACTGTATACACTCCACCTAACCTCTCTACAGCCATGACGCCTGACTTCTTGCCAATCCACATAAATTCTGAAAGTGAAAGTGTTAGTCACTCAGTCGAGACCAACTCTTTGTGACCCCATGGGCTCCACCAGGCTCCTCTGTCCACGGGATTCTCCAGGCAAGAATTCCTTGGGAATCTGCCATTCCCTGCTCCAGGGGATCTTCCCAACCCAGGAATCGAAAACAGGTCTCCTGCATTGCAGGCAAATTCTTCACTGTCTGAACTACCAGGGAAGCCCAATTAGTGGTCTTCAAACTCTGGTCTCTCTCTCTCTCTCTCCACTTCCCTTACCCTTCCTTTACTGCATCCTGACTCCACTCCCTAACCTTTCCTCCTCATCTTGACTCTTCTCATATGTCCTTTTCCTTGACTGCATATGGCCTTGGTTGCACTGAGCATCCACAAAGAAACCCAAATTCAGACTTTTGATAGTATCTCCAAATTTGATTACATTTATAGACCCAGAAGTACTCTAAAAGGATTGGAAAAAGATGTTTTTCACTCAACTTTAATGTGTGTCTTGTTTCCAGCCTGTGCTCTCTGTTGTATACAAGGAATTACTATATTTGATGTATCTTATAATCCCAGTTATGAATGGCACAATTATATTGCATTATGTATTTGTGGGTTACAAGCATAAAGTTTCCAATATAAATATATACCACACTTAATGTATACCACAAGGATGTATGAAGTTATAATAGTCTCACTTTTTAAAAAATATGCTAGAAATTTTCCTCCAACCTTATATTCTCCTAGACAATATTATCACTAGCAGGGGTCTGCAAAATTTGGTCCCCAAAAGCCACTTCAGAAGTGAAGAGGGTGAACGAAAGAAGATGGAAGATTACATTCATTTCCAAAGGTATATATGAAAAAGTTGGGGGCTGCCTGGATGCTTACAAAATAAGTGTACTGCTAATTTCAGCTTTAGATTAATTTACATTTCTAAACTTCATATAAATAATACAGAAAATACAATGTCCAACTCACTTTGGATTCCTGGTGTCTGGAAACCTAAGAAAAAATTTTCCTGATGACTCGGTGCTATAAATGTGGTTATCTTAGAGTCAAGGGTCAGAAGCCTAATTGATCTACAGTTCAACTAAATCATGCAGCACAGAGGAATCTCACTCCCTAGTTTAGTGAAAGGTCAATTCTAGGCACAGGTTTTATTTGATGTCTTCCCACCCCTCTTTCTGTCTTCCCTGCCATTCCTCCCACATCTTCCTCCCATGCCAAGTCCAATATCCTCATCATGAGCTGGCAAATTTCTTCGCTGAAGAATTAAGGGCAGATGGTTTTTGTTTTTAAAACTACACCTATTAAACCAGATAAATCTCCATCTGAAGAATTTCAGACATGAGAGAGGTCAACAGGGCTAAGAATTTTCTGTGAGGATCAGTTTCCTTAAATTTCCACATTATAGCTCTCAGGATATATATAATACCAAGCTTCTGAGGTGGTGCTAATGGAAAAGAACCCATCTGCCAGTGCAGGAGAGATAAAGAAGCAGGTTCCATCCCTGGGTCAGGAAGATCCCAGGAAGAAGGAAATAGCAACCTACTCCAGTATTCTTGCCTGGAAAATCTCAAGGACAGATGAGCCTGGCGGTTTATGGTCAATAGGGTTGCAAAGAGTTGGACACGACTGAAGAGTGAAAAAGTTGGCTTAAAGCTCAACGTTCAGAAAACTAAGATCATGGCATCTGGTCCCATCACTTCATGGCAAATAGATGGGGAAACAGTGTCAGACTTTATTTTTTTGGGCTCCAAAATCACTGCTGATGGTGATTGCAGCCATGAAATTAAAAGATGCTTACTCCTTGGAAGGAAGGTTATGGCCAACCTAGATAGCATATTTAAAAGCAGAGACATTACTTTGCCAACAAAAGTCCGTCTAGTCAAGGCTATGGTTTTTCCAGTGGTCATGTATGGATGTGAGAGTTGGACTGTGAAGAAAGCTGAGTGCCGAAGAATTGATGCTTTTGAACTGTGGTGTTGGAGAAGACTCTTGAGAGTCCCTTGGACTGCAAGGAGATCCAATCAATCCATCCTAAAGGAGATCAATCCTGGGTGTTCATTGGAAGGACTGATGTTGAAGCTGAAACTCCAATACTTTGGCCACCTCATGCGAAGAGTTGACTCATTGGAAAAGACCCTAATGCTGGGAAGGATTGGGGGCGGGATGAGAAGGGGACGACAGAGGATGAGATGGTTGGATGGCATCACCGACTCGATGGACATGGGTTTGGATAGACTCCGGGAGTTGGTGATGGACAGAGAGGCCTGGAGTGCTGCAATTCATGGGGTCGCAAAGAGTCGGACTGAGCGACTGAACTGAACTGAACTGAAGCAACTTAGCATACACACAAGGTTTTTGCAGTAATTTTCTGGGCTATATGAGTTAGGAGAATTTCAAGATGAGGAGAAGCATCAAACCATTTTAGATCCCCAAGGTTCCTATGTTAAAGATTGTATAAGCAATCCTCTTCCCATCTCCTAGAAGGTGAGGCTTCTATGTCGAGCTTGATATTAATATTATACAAAGCTCATTTTAATGAGGCTCAAACAGCAGACAGAGGACCTTGATGAGTTTCCTTTTTCCTTCCTTTCTTTCCCATGCAACTACTGCAAACCATGAGGACAGTATCTTGAAAATTCGAACTTGGTGTCTAATATTCATGATGACATGATACCACGAATACCAGAGAATAATAGGACTTCTCTGGTGGCTCAGACAACAAAGAATCTGCTTGCAATGCAGGAGATGTGGGTTCAATCCCTGGGTTGGGAAGATCCCCTGGAGAAGGGAAAGGCTACCAACTCCAGTATTCTTGCCTGGAGAATCCCATGGATAGAGGAGCCCAGTGGGCTACAGTCCATGGAGTCGCAAAGAGTCAAACACGACTGAGCAACTAAGCACCAACGAGTGTGCATGTTAAGTCACTTTAGTTACGTTCATCAGATCTCACTTCTGGTCCAAATGAAGCATTAGAAAATCATACATGGGATTGTCCTGAGAAAATAATGTCTGTCAAAATTCCCCTGGGATTAATTAAGAGTTGGAAACGATGGATTAAAGTGGCATTTAATGACTGCCATGTTGGATGCACATGTATATGGAATCTAGAAAAATGGCACAAATGAATCTATTTGCAGGGCAGGAATAGAGACGCAGACATAGAGAACCGACATAGTGGGGAGCTGCTGTATAGCATAGGGAGCTCAGCTAGGTGATGACCTAGAGAAATGAGATGGAAGGCTGAGTGAGAGGGAGGTCCAAGAGGGAGGGCATATATTTATACATCTAGCTGACTCACTCTGTTGTACAGCATAAACAGCATTTAAAGCAACTGTGTCCTCTCCTTAGTCACTCATTTGTGTCCAACTCTTTGCAACCCCGTGGACTGCAGCCCACCAGGTTCCTCTGTCCATGGGATTCTCCAGGCAAGAACACTGGAGTGGGTTGCCGTGCCCTTCTCCAGGGGAATCTTCCCAAACTAGGGAATCAAACCCAGGTCTCCCGCATTGCAGGCAGATTCTTCATCATCTGAGCCACCAGGGAAGCCCATGAATACTGGAGTGGGTAGCCTATCCCTTCTCCAGGGGATCTTCTGGACCCAGGAATTGAATCCGGGTCTCCTGCATTGCAGGCAGATTCTTTACCAGCTGAGCTACCAGGGAAGCCCCCCAAGAGCAACTGTATCCCAATTTAAAAGAAAAATAGAATAGAATAAACTAAGAATTGTGTCCAAATAAGTAAAGTCAGCACAAATTATGAGAGCCCTTGTTTTACTAAGTTCTCATGATTTCAAGCTTTTGCTGAAAGTCCTCCCCCACTTTCCATGGGATGCTTCTCACACTAACATCTGGGGACCCCAGCAGCATCACCTACTGGTGGCCCCAGGGTACAGTGTAGCCTGTGATAACCAGGCTGCTGTAGATCCAGGTCCTCCCATCTCCACCAAGTCTCTGGAGTAGCAGACTTACTCACCCTTCCCCATTATTTGTTTACTGAGCCCAAGTTGGGATTCTCGGCCAACGGGCAGCACAAGGGGAAAAGAACCATGGCGTCTTAAGTGCATTAAATCTTCATATTAGACCTTTGGCTTGGTAAACCCTTCTGCTGACTTTGTTCTCTTTTTTCCAAGCATGACAAACAAGTGGTTTTTCTTTTTCACTTTAATGATTCTTTAGACAAAAAGGAGTCATTTAAGGCTTTTGCCGAGGCTGATAGGTGTTTCTGTTTAATGAGATTTTTATTATACTGTATTGGCTTCCCTGAAAAGAAATTACAAGCAGCAAACAGATGATAATAGAACAAGGCTGGAAGAAACAATAGCCAAGAGAGGGAAAAATGAGTGTGGCAGCAGATGCACACGTTGTACTCAGGGATTAAATGCCACTTCCATTCTCCCTTGGCCACCATTGTACTAGTAATAATGTGGATGTGGGCACTTAGGTGCCGGTTACATGTGTGCAAAAGATATGGATATAGATATAGACTCAGCTGAACTGCCAAATGTGGAGGAAGAAGGGTGGCGAGCTCAGTCTAGACAAAGGTGAGTGAAGCTCAGAGTACGGGTTTACAAGGGCTGGTCGGTTACCATGGAAACTAATTGGAGCTAATAAGTAAAGGGACATTTTAACTGTGGGAACAGAAGAGGAGGGGCAATTTTTCAATATCATCATTACCTACAATTAGTCTATCATTTTAGGAGTGTCCCTACTTCATTCTTATGATGACGCTATACCCTCTGCACACAACCTCTCCCTGAATCAACATGACATTCAAAAGCCGAATATCATCTTTTAGAACGTGTCATATTTTAGGTTTCGATCTTTCAAGACAGAATCAATTTCACTTTTTTTTCCCCTTAAAAAATAAACTGTTTGCAGATGGCAAGGGGGAAGGAAAAGAGGTAATGGAAAATTCTTAACTTTTAAACTGACACTGCTGAGCACTGGAGCTGGTTACAGAGGGAAGGGGAGCCGGGATCTTATCCTGTAGCACCAGCTTCAGGTCTTTGTTTGAGTTGATTTTCCCTAACAAAAGCATTTCAGAACAGCCAGCCCAAAATGTGTCGTCGTGGGCTCATTTTAACAATCCTTTTGAAAGGTAATGTTTACAGACACAGAACAGGGCAAGAATTAAGATCATAGCCAAAGGGCAGGATCTGTTGCTCCACTGGTATTTTTCATTTTAGAGCAAGTTTTAAGTAGTGTAACAACTGCATCAGATAGATCTGATGCTATCCATAAAAAAGAGCCAGTGACTGAGACTTCAGGAAAAGATTGACCATTGAGAAGGGAATAGAAATACTCTTTCTACAATAGTGTGGCTCAGAGCCCAGGCTCATTGGGGAAATGTCTCACAGAAGGTGTGTTACCAGACCAAGGTGGATAACGTGATTCAACACCTTTACAGTTTCTTAAGTTTTACTTTTGTAACTCAACTCAGTTTAAGAGAAGGTAAACTACCTTAATAACGTCTCCAGGGTCTTCAAAATCTACGCGGTTGAGGTAATCCAGATTTCCAGACATGAGTCTGGTTGGATTAACCAAGAGAAAAAAAAATTTTTTAATGAAAAAAATTGCCTTGCAATAATTGGCACTATTAAAAATTTTATGGTGCCGGAGGGAAGCTTTAGCCCGGTGGGGCCACTTGCCATTGTTGAAGTTTCAGTGTTGATTATGTATCTGGATTTAACTGATTAGGAGTAGTGGTTTAGTGAATCTCCTGGATATGGTGAAATGGACACCTCATAATCACTTCTGGGAAGAAACTGAGCCAATGAATCAGGACTCCAACTTCTAATACTGTTTTTTTTTTTTTCTTCCTTCCCCCCTACAGCCCAATTACAGGAAAAATTCATTGTCTAAAAATAATAGTTCTCTAATATTGTGCTTCAGAAAACTGTACCAGGTGTCATTTTTAAGTACATTAGTATAATATCACACAAAAAGTCCTGAAAAGAAGTTAGTCAATTTTGCTATATACTGAAATAATTCTCTTTGTATTAGATATGTATTTGTAGTCTAGATTTTCATTCTTTAAGCAAGTTTAAATGGGTTTAGGGTCTTTTTTTTTTCCCCAGTGATCCCTCTCTCAGTTCAAAGAAATTCAAAAGGTGCAATATTTAAAATGTTGGCTTCCTGGAGACAGGGAGTTGCTAATATTTCAAATTCCTATTTTGCATTTCAGATTATCAAAATTCCTTAGAAGACTGATGGAATTTAAGTTGGTATTAGATTTTCGGCAATTACTTTATCTCCAGATAGCTCTTTCAAAGTATTGTAACAACTATAGCCATTTTCTGCTTTAAACTGCTATCAAAGTAATTAGTTCTATAAAACAGTTCAGAGAACTCAAAAAAAAAAAAAAAAAAAAGGAAAAGAAATGCACAGAAGAACAGAAGAAGGAGTGAAATGGCCCCAAATTGAAAACATTTCAAAGCAAAATTGTTAATGAGCTGTTTGAGCTACATGGGCATTATATGTGCAATTAACTAGAAGCCAATAAAAATAATCAATAAAAATAATCAATGACAGAGTGCAGCCCCCTGGTACCCAGCACTTTTCACAAAGAGATGTCTGTGAAGGCGACGGGTGATTCAAAAAGCCACCTTTATCTATGGGCGCGCGTGCTAGTTTACGCTAGTAGAAAAGAAAATGATTTTCATTGAGTGTTTCTGAAGTTCAGCCCGTGGCAAACGGTGAAGAGCTGTCTATGGGAAGAGAGAAGTTTCTGCTCTTAGCTGCGCCCCCACCCCCTTCCTCCCAGGAATGTTGGAGGCAGCCGCGATCTCATCAAGGGAAGGTAGGAGTTTAGATTTCAAAACGTAGATGTCACATTTCAGTGTAAACGACTCCTACAAGAACACTTTATCAGTATGTCAAGATGAATTTTTTATCTCCTGGCGGAGAGGGAGATGGGAGGGGGGCGGGACCTCGCTGAGAAGATTGAGCTCCCTAGCTTGGCAGGAAAAGGTTTTTTGTTGTTGTTGTGTTTTTTTAGCGTTTCTGTGCATCCTACGGAGGGTCCCCATCATCCCCGCGGGGCGCACAAGGAGTTGTGAAAAGTACCGCACAACTGGCCACCGGAATAATTCATCCCCTCCACCTTCTCTTTAGCGCCTCCCACTTCTTCTCTTTTTATAGCAGTTTCTTTCCCTCGAAAAATCTCAGGTTACTTGACTGGGAGTTCTCAGACCTCCAGTTTCAGCCCTGCCCTCAGCCTCCAGTCGTTGAGAGAGAGACACCCAGCCCCAGCAATCGGATTGGGCAGCCCGCCTTGACACACCACTGTGCTGAGTGCTTGAAGACGTGTTTCACCAGATGGTTGGGGTTAGCGTGTGTCATCACATTCGAGTGGGGATTAGGAGTAGGAAGGCTGCCTTGCCGGAGCTGTGTGGTCTTCTCCAAGGGAGAATTGCGGGCAAGAGAACTCCTTTGCTCCGGGGAGAAGAGGAGGAATTCGTTTTCCGCAGCCACGAGAAAAGCCGTGTTTTCAGGTAAAGTAAAAGACGTTGAATGCGCCTCTCTCTCTCTCAACATACTTTTGAATGGAATGCTAGCACAGCACACTTGTCAAACCCAGTTGTTGCCCTCCTCTCAAAGCGGCTGCTGCACGGCTGACATAGCCTGGTGCTTGGCTGTCTTTACAGAACTAACCCTCCTCAAGCCTTTCTCTCGAAGGTGTAGCTAAGAAAATGTCTTTGGAAGCCTGATTGTCCCCTACCCTCTCATATTCCTGTTGCATATTCCAAACAGGAGCTAGACGTTGTTCAGAAGGGATGGAGAAGTCCAAGAAAGCATGTCTCTCAGCTTTCGAAATTTACCAGTCACTTTTAAACTGTTGCATTTTACCACCCAATGGCTCAAGGTTCTTTGAAGAGTCTATTACTGAGTCTAGTTGCTGGCAGAGATGGAAAAGCTTTCTTCCCCGATTTTTTTGCACTGATTTGTGGTGGACCGAAGTGTTTTCAAAATCATTTGGAGATGGACTCTAAACTTGGAAACTCCTTGAGAGGCTGCCTTCAGAGCAGCTGAGAGCGGCTTTAAAACCAAAATTCTTAGAGCTAGAAGAAAAGCAGAAAAGGAGGAAGTAGGAAAATGCTTTTTTAACATGGCCCTTTTGCAGCTGCAGGGGAGCAGATGGAGGTAATTCATTTGCAGATCTGTTTGTGAAAGTTTTACAAGTCACTGAAAAGTAAAGAAGCATCTCTAATGGATGGTTAAAGTCCCTGCATTTATGGGTTTTTAAACAGGCTATCTGAAGTGTTAATTAAATGTAAATAGGTTTTCTGGCTTGGTTATAAACAAACTAAAAAAAAGGTTTTAATTACAAGTTAGTCATTGGAAATGAATGGTCATCTGATAATACAAAATGAGTTGTCATGGTATATGTGAGTAGCCATTAATGTAACCACTGTCGAAAGCATCACCAAAATTAAATTGAACTGGATGGAGCAAGGGGGGCTTAGATCTGATGCTTAAGTTGTGGTCGAACAAAGGCCTTTCAAGTTGATGCCCTGTTTTTTTACAGGGATCAAAAAATAATTTTTTTCCATTTCTCTAGTTTGTGATCCAGCGAGGTGAACCCATGTGTTACTTCCTTTGCACCCTAACCAACTTACCCTCCCACATCAGTGTTCGGATACCTGTGGTGCTTAAGAATTCCTGCTCCTATTGGACTTTCAAACTGAGTAGAGAAACCCAACACTGTCCTCACCCTTGGCAGGTGAGAGATTCTATGAATAATACTGTATATAAGCTATTCTGAAATAAGAGCTGTTTTGTAGGTTGAAACAGGATTTATGGCTAATGCTCTGTGATATTTGTATTTGGGTGCAGAAAGATGCTTGAAAAAATTATGTTTCAAGTCACTTTGCATATATATTTTTGGCAACAAGAGAGTTTATATTTTAATCCTCTTTGTATTTATTTATTTTTCTTTTCTATTATGGTTTATTAATCCTCTTTTTAAAAATTAAAAGAATGTGTTATCATTGTGTCTAGTTGTTAAACAGAGTGTTCTCTGAAACTGTTTCAAAAGTCGTCTTCAGTGAGGAAACATCCTCAGAAATAACCAGGCAGTTATGAGGACTGAGTAAGATCCGATTCCCAATATTACATAACCCAAAGAGAACTAAGTTCATAAGCTGAAGTCTTTTGGAATTCCAGTCATTCCATTTTAGCTTTACAATGGAACTAGGGTTTAACAAAATAAAGACAGAAAAGCAAACTAATATCTGGAATAAGGTCAGGATTAGGATAACAGGCACAGCCTGGAGCAGGTACAGTGCTGGCTATCAATGCCACTTTCCACGATCACAGAGATATTTCAGGAGAAAGTCAAGGCCCTCCTCACCGATAGCTTTCTCTCAGGGAGATATGGTTTGATGGCCTCTAACAAAGGCAAGTTGCTGATTAGCCATGGGATGCCCCCCCGTCCCCCCTCCCCCCGCCCCAACCCACAACAAGCATAAAGTGCTAATACTATAGACTGACCACCAAGCTGCCTGCCCAGGATTTGGGCAAAATGGGAGAATTCCCCTGTCCCCGCCCAAAGTCAGTTGTCCGCAGGATTTAGGCAGGATGGAAACAAGAAAGGAAGTGTTGAGAAATAATAAATTCACACCTTGAGAAGGCAAAGTTGTATGTTCCTCCCTCTAACAGGGCTAAGGTAACATGAAGTTACTTAATGAACCAAAAGGGTCTGTTTGAAGACAGTGCCCGCAGGGCAATTCCCATTTCTTGTCAAAATCAAAGTCCACTGTTCCAGATGGAAAACATTCAGAAGCGTATTGACAGTGACTTCCCCATACCTCTGTTTGACACTTGGTTTCTTCCTGACAGCACTTGTGCGGGAAACACAGGTGAAGTCCCCATCGGTGTTCTAACAGCTGTGAAAGTGTTTGAGCACAGGGTATTTCTCCCAGAGAGGTGGAAAATCCCTAGGGGGCGTGAAGGGGGGAATCTTAACTTGCCCTGTGGCTGCAGCCTGTGATCTTGGCACACAGGAAGGTGACAAATCCGAGGCAAAAAGTGATCTGAAAGCTTGATCCATTAGCTTACAAAACGCACTTCGACGGTGTTGTGGAAAACTAAAATCCATGAATCCAGGCAGTCACTGAACGTGTGGTAGATGATGAGCGAGAGCCTTCATCAAAGAGCTAAAAGGGCCCTGTACTCTCCTCCTAAGGAAATTTATGTGACTTCAAGCAGATCGCTGTGGTCATTTCCATGGTAATAGCACAGAAGAGTGGCATGTATGACACTTTGCATTCCCTGTCTTAAGTAAATACCCATATGGGAATGGATATGGGGCTTGGTTCTTTTGTGTTTTTGATTCTAAATGGTTTATTCTTTAGGAATCCAGAGAGCAGGAATTCTGACACTGAGTACTGAGATTTCACCAACTGTTGCCATGTGGATGAGGCCAGCCAATGGGTCAGGTTGGGACATCTGGTTCTTTTTCCCCTGTGCAATATTTTTGTGTGTGCGAAGAACATGTAGTAAATTTAAGGGGGTTAAAATGTTTAAAGAGCTGACTCTAAATAGATTATTATTTTTAATCATCATTATTGACTTTGAAGAAAAAGAGGCTCATGGATGAAATTAAGTCTATAGTGATGTGGCAAATTTACCTTTCCTTTAGGTTAGATCCATGCTGGGGAGAAAAATTTGAAAGAAGATATTTTATGGGAAAAGTTTGTCCTGAAATATGTTTCTCATTTCAAATATTTTCAATTCTATTTCAATATGCTGGGAAGAAAGGCTATTCGTCTGTTAGCATTTTTTTTTTTTTTTTTTTTGCTCTAATATTCCTCTCATCCCCACAGCCAAACTGCCATCAAATCCTGTGAGTCCTTCCTGTAAGGCATCACTCACATCTGGCCCACAGCTACTGCTCCAATGCAATGATCCCCTCACACGTGGGTCATTACAACAACCTCCTAACGGGTCCTCTTGCCTCCACTTCCCTCCTGTCCACCAGTTATGCGCTGAGCTTCCTTAAAAAAACATGGCTTCCATCAAAACATTTCTCAGCTGTGACTGTCACATGGACTGTCACTGTCCACAAGATGAAGTTTGAGTCACTGTCCACAAGATGAAGTTTGAATTTCTCAGTACGACATACCGGCCCTTTGTTTTTTGGCCCCAACTTTCCAACTGTGGCTCAGATGGGAAAGAATCTGCCTGCAATGTGGGAGACTTGGGTTCGATCCCCAGGTTGGAAAGATCTCCTGGAGAAGGGAATGGCTACCCACTCCAGTATTCTAGCCTAGAGAATTTCATGGACAGAGGAGCCTGGTGGGCTACAGTTCATGGGGTTGCAAAGAGTCAAAAACAACTGAGCGACTTTCACTTCACTTCACTTCCAACTGTAAATCCCTACAGCAACAGAAGTCTACCCTTCTCTGTGACTCAAGTGGCCAGGTCAATTTCCCCCACTTCCTGGTCTCTTCTCTTACCCCTAACCACTCCAGTTTTCCATCTTATTGTCTGCAAAATGAGAGTTTATCATTACATGTATTCCTTCTGGTTCTACATTTATAAGACTGTGTGTAGGACATCCTTAGCCTCTCTAAGTTCCACCTCCTCCAGGAAGCCTTCCCTGACTACCATATATCCCACTGAGGTTTCCCATCCCTTGGGGCTGACCATTAACACAATTACCTTGTTTCTTTACCCTTGCCTTTTTATCACTTGACTGCTCAGGTAAGGTGAACTCTCCTAAGACAGGAACTAGTCTGGTCCACTTTGTGTCTCATTAAAAGATGTGTGTCAGCTAGCTCACAGGGTCGCTCAGATATGCAAGGCACTCTTCTCTTTAATTATCCCACTTTAAAGTCATTTGTTGGCTCTGATAGCCTCTTCTCCATTCATAAAAGAAAAAGGAAAAAATGGTAAAACTTGATTGGTTGTATTTGGGAAATACAGCTTAGGAAAGATGCCACTTGTGAAATGATTGCCCCAAATTAAGTTCGATTATTATCTGAACCCCCCCCCACCACCTAATTTCAGTTTTCTGTAACAGTGGCAGGAAATTTTGCTATGATGTGAAATTTCAAATATGATTTAGGAAGCAGAACAGTCTTTGGGTTCAGACAGACTTGTGTTGTAATTCAGGTGCTACCTCTCACAAACTGTGTGGCTTTGAACAGATGACTTAACTGTTCACCTCCTTCTGTAAAATGAAGAGAGGAATACATTCTTTGGGAATGTTGTGAAGAAACCTACAAAGCACCTAGCTTAGCGCCTGTGCAATAAACGGGGGAGAAAGAAGGTTGGTAGATACATAAGCAGATGTAAGTCTAGGATGCGTGACTGTGTTCATCTTGGTCATGTCAATCACTCACTCTGTCTATTTAGAATGTGTCTTCTTTTAGCCTTTTTCTCTGCCACCAAAGGTGGTAGCGGGGTTGGAGTTAGGGAAGAGACAGGGAGCAGGAAGAGTTGCTTTTAACATTTAGGGGATTTGGAGCAACTGAGTTAATGGATCCATAGGGACAATGGTGACAGTTGAATACCCTTTGGAGGGAGGAGGGAGTCCTGGGTCCTGCATTAAAGGATAATAAAGAGCAGACGCTGGGCTGCAGGGCTAGGGGAACAAAGGGCCTAGGCAGTGGACCCCAGCAGGGAGCCGAATTCACCAAAGGGTCATGTGCTTCTCTTCCTTCCCCCTGCCTCACTGTTTGGAAAGAAATAATAACTTGGCAAAACATTGTAGAGAGTCAGGTCAAGCTTCCAGAAGTAATTGGTAAAGCAAGATATCATTTAGACAAAGCAAGGCACTTGGACCTTTGCTGTCCTTCACCTTTAAAGCAAATTGAACAAAGAGCTGAACGCAATCAGCTTTAGTTCTGGCCTGTTCCCAAACTCTGCACCCACTATCAAACACGGAGCTGTCTATCTGTACCCTTCCTCCAGAAGGGCAGCGGACCTACTGAGAAATGATCTCACAAAGCACTAAATGCCACCTAGCAGATACATCCTAGGACCCTTGTCATTCAGTTTTCAGGATCTTGGGATAGATCAAAGAATATTCTTTGCACTCCTGATCATCTGGTCTGCACCTGCCCCAGACCAGGGAAAGGAAAGAAAATGAGAGTCCTATAAATGAAGGGCAAGCCAAGATTTCTGGAGATGTCTCTCTCTTACCAGCAGAGACAACTATGCAACTTTCAAAATGAAGCATTAACAGTTACTGGCTGGACCTCATCTCTAGCTGGAGCAGATACACTAGATGCTCAAAATATGGGATCCATGTACTACTACTGCACAATGGTGCATTAAACCTTTGTTAATTAAAAAAATGTAGCTCTACACTTGACCTTCAAAAGTCAAATCTTTTCTTATACTCTGATCTCCTTTTTGCACAACCACAGATCTGTAAGAAAATATTTCTGCATATTTGAAATTGTGGATCTAAGAAACTCTGAGCCATGCCACTGTTAATTAACTAGAGAGGGTGAAATCAATATTGAATAGCTATGCTGAAACAAATGAGCAGACACAATGTGTTTCTGGGTGAGAAGGTAGTGTCTACCCAAGTTAATCTACAAATTTCAGGTAGTGATAAATTTTCACACAAGACAGTTAGATGGTTGACAGTGGGCTCAGCATTTGGCAGCAGGTTAAGAACCCCATTGGCTCTGGTTGAACATAAAATAAAGATCCAAAAGTTTATTTGGCTGATAAACTCATGAGCAAGACTGGACACTTGTATAAGAGAAGAACCATAGTAAGAAGGAGACTTGTTTTTATCTCATATCCAATTATGTTATACAAGTACAATAATTGAATTTTCTCTTCCAAAGCAATTGACTCTGAAGTACACGTTCATCTACCTTCATGTATTTTTGCTTTGGTTTTATTCTCTTCAGTTTTTCGCTCTCCTCAGTCTTCATCTCTGTTCTGTTGTTGTTGTTCAGTCGCTAAGTCGTGTCCGATTCTTTGTGACCCCATGGACTGCAGCACGCCAGTTTCCCCTGTTCTTCACTATCTCCTGGAGTTTGCTCAAATTCATATCCATTGAGTCAGTGATGCCATCTAACCATCTCATCCTCTGCCGCCCCTTCTCCTTTTGCTTTTAATCTTTCCCAGCATCAGGGTCTTTTCCAATGAGTCAGATTTTCGCATTGGGTAGACAAAGTATTGGAGTTTCTGCTTTAGCATCAGTTCTTCCAGTGAATGTACAGGGTTGATTTCCTTTAGGATTGACTGATTTGGTCTCCTTGCTGTCCAAGGGACACTTGAGATTCTTCTCTAGCACCACAATTTGAAAGCATCAATTCTTTGGTGCTCAGCCTTCCTTATGGTCCAACTCTCACATCCGTATATGACTACTGGAAAAACCAGAGCTTTGACTATACAGACCTTGGTCAGCAAAGTGATGTCTCTGCTTTTTAATATGCTGTCTAGGTTTGTCACAGTTTTCCATCCAAGGAGCAAGTGTCTTTTCATTTCATTTTCATTTCATTTCATTTGTTGTTCTGGTGTTGGCATTGTCCAAATCTTCAGCTCAGCTACAAACTGTGGTTGCTAGAAAGAAGGTCTATTGCTACAATGAACTGAAACTCTGAACTAGTTTTTGTTATTACTTTGTTCTGTCTTTTCTCATCTGCAAATAGAGCTACTAATATATTCAGCTTTTCCACTTCATGGAATACATAATAGGCCTGAAACAAATTTATTTTAAGAACTCAGGAAAATTCTCCTGTAGTCATTTCCTTGATAGAGGCTCCAAATACTCCAATCTAAGCATCTTTTCATTCTTCTGAGCAATAAGAGCACATTCTTAACAGACAAAATAAAAAATCTGAATTTCAGGGGGTTCTGTTTATTGACCAGTTTTGTGGTAAGGTGTTATAACTCATAGGCGACACCTGCTATATTAACTTAAAACTGAAGATCAGACTGTTATGAGATATTAGCTCTAGCAGGGTCATGATGATAACAGATAAAACGCATACAAGACTGTGCATTTCTTGGTAAGTTAACACGAAAGTGTGCACCTGTGGTTATTAGCCTCAAATTCCTATTACTAATTCGGCTTAGCATCAAAAATCACCTTTCTATAACATAACATGTCCTCTGAGTAGACTTCCTGCCAGTTTCAAGCTTCCTCCTTAACCTTCACCTGCCAGTAATCAGTCTTCCCCTGAGCAGAATATCCTAGTACACAGATGTGCTTGGTGTTGCATCCATAAATTCTGGACACTTCAGCTTTTAACTTTCATCTACAAGAAGTGCATCTTACCCCCCAAAAAGGCCTCTAAAACCTCTTGAGAGCTTTCACACTGACAAGAAAAAAGAAACTGTTCTGGATACAGCAAATGAATAAAAGCAAGGGGTGTATAATACTTTTTTATTTCCAAAGGTTTCACATGTGTTACCCCATTCGTGTCATATATGGTGTCTATATTTAGTAAAAGAGACTTGAGGGACAAACTCAATATCAAACAGCTTAAACTACTTTTTGGCAGTTGATCTGTTATCCTAAGAAACAGACATAGGTAACTTCTAAATAAAGCCAAAAGAACAGACTGAAAGCTTTATCAATGTGCTAATAGGTGGTGCAGTGGTAAAGAATCCTCCTGCCAGTGCAGGAGATGCAGGAGACCAGGGTTCAATCCCTGGGTTGGGAAGATCCCCTGGAGCAGGAAATGGCAACCCACTCCAGTATTCTTGCCTGGGAAATCCCATGGACAGGGGAGCCTGTCGGTCTATGGTCCATGAGGTTGCAAAGAGTCAGGTGTGACTGAGCAACTGAGCATGTGTACTCAACAATTTCTTGTGTATGTACTTCTATCCTAGTGCTCAGAGAATTACAAGATAACATAGGACACTATTCTTTCCCTTTAGGAATATCTAGTTTAGCTGTGAGCGTAAGATAAGTTCCCCCCTTCCCAAATTCTTTTAGTAGTAATGCAAAGAACTTTGTGGTCAAGTATCAATTATTACTACTAATTAAATAAAAAGGATGTCCACAGAGCCCCCTACTGGAGGAGCTGGAATCCGAGCCAGGCAAGACTTTTCTCCACGTCATTAAGCAGATGAATCAGAGCAGTGATTCATCTCCATTCTTTGCAAAGTCTATGGAGACAATTCATTTACCCTCTTTTCCTCAGTTTCCTTCTCTGTCAAGTGGAGATATGAGGATCACAAAGTGTAGAAGATTCAGTGAGATAATAAATGTAAGATGTTGTACACAGCACCTAGAACTTGATAAGAATTCAAAGAGTTGGATGCTTTTTCCAAGATGGCAGAAGGAACCACCTGAGTTAAGGCTTGGAGTTAGATTGTGCATGTCATTTGCAAGCCAAGACATAGTATTTCTGAGTCAGGATGTGCATAGATGGAGTTTGGGAATATGATAAAGGGAGGTATTTGGCAGAGGAGAGAGAAGAGGAAGGAAAGAAAAGTGATAGAGGAAGAGAGAAAAAAGGATGAGAAAGAAGGAGGAGGAAGAATATAGTCCTTGGTTGCCTCTACTTTGTACCCTTTTTTATTTTAGTTTTTTTTTGTTTGTTTTGGCTGTGCTGTGTGGCATGCAGGGTCTTAGTTCCCAACCAGGGATCAAACCTGTGCCACCTGCAATGGGAGCCTGGAGTCTTAGCCACTGGACCACCAGGGGCATCCCCCCTTTTCTATTTTAAGCACATCATGTCCTCTGAATTAGGCCAGATTCCAGAGTGTCATGACACATCAGGACTTCAGCTAGCGAGGTTGTACCTATTTTTGAAATAGATGCCTTAGGATGTTTAAGCAGTAGGTTTTTCAGGAATGGGGAGAGAGAGAGATGGGTGTGGGGGGAACACTCAACTGGGAGTCCAAAAAAGAAAACGAAAAATAAGTTGCTGTTCTCATCAGTAACACTGGCAGTGAGGAAAGGATGGGTGTAAGAAACATTGTGAAAAGCTTGGTAATTAATCAAATTGGAGACAAGTGACAAAGAAGACACAGGCATGAAGCCCAGGAAATCAGGGAGTGGTGACATCCCTTAAGGAAAATAAGGATGCTGGAAGTAGAATTTCATTTTGTAACACTATACATATCCCAAGCTATGGTTGGGATAACTTTATAATGCAAACACAGGTAAATACGTGTGCTGTGTGCTCAGTTGTGTCCGACTCTCTGTGACCCCATGTAGCCTGCCATGCTTCTCTGTTCATGGAATTTTCCAGGCAAGAATACTGGAGTGGGCTGCCATTCCCTACTCCAACAGGTAAATACATGTGCATCTAAATGTTTAATAATATGATTTTGAACTGATAAAATTTAACTTTCTGATCATTCATGGACATAAGACAGAATATACCATTGTGATGTTTTTCATGACGTATTCCTCCTTAGATGAAAAGGATCTTTTCTCAGATTCAGAAAATAATTGGCTCAATAACTCTTCTAGTGTTTTTAAACTTTAGGGAAGTAAGGGATTTTCAAGTCAGAACAACAAACTACTTCTGCACAATATCTATAATTCGCTTCTTTCAGCTAAGAAAATGTTAGTGGAGAGGGACATATAATTTAAAGAGTAAAGAGGCAAGAAGAGATGAAATATTTAAGTTGCATCTGCTCATAAACTTTCAGCTTCTACCTTGGTTGACATCCTTTTACAGAATGTGTGAATGACTTATTTTACAAGTGATATAGACACTCCCTTTTTCACTCACTACAACGACAAATCATTCTTAATTTAAAGCTTTGAGAAAGATTTTCCTGCCCTCTTGCTTTTTATCTCCACTTGTTCTACTCTTTTATTTGTTTGCCATATTTCACTTTAACCTTCTCTCCAAAAACAGGAGAGCCATTCTTGATACTAAATCAATGAATAATTTTCAGGATTAGGTATAATTTTATTAGAGGTAGAAGATTATATTTGCATTTCACACTCTTGCACCAGATGTGGGGGGAGCAGGGCAGTATGATTGAAAGAATACACTGCTAGAGTCTGCCAGATTTGGGATTTAAATTGCTAGAAATCTGTGGGAATAATATTGACCTGGGGAGACCTGACAGCATTTTGGTTCCTCAAAAGAGACTTGGGTTCTGTTCAAATTTTTAATGAAGACTTTGGCCCGTTTTATTTTACTCAACTGAGCTTGCTGAACCATGTTCCCTTGTTCCTATGGGAGAAATGCCAGCCTAAGTATCCACACCTGTAAATCAGTTAGGGTTGCCACCCATGGGGGTCAAATTGGCATGAGTTAGTTTACACTCAGAAGCTATTAATGGCTAACGACCGACTTGGCCATTCTCAAGACATCCAGTGCAAGGAACCAAGGATAAAAGACAGAATACATTCATTCCATCATTAGAGCAATAACTGTCATCTGCAGCAAGCACAAACGTTGGGTTTAACTGTGAAGTTTAACACTAGGTCTCTTCTTCTGGTGTCCACTTAGGTCAACAGGCTCATGAGTCTGCATATGTGGAGATGAAGGTATGGAGTGTAGGCTGATATTCTAAAACTCCTTCATCCAGACTGTCTAAACTCAGATTTCAATTCAGGATTCTATTCCTACATGTTCAACTTGTCGACCTGTCTCAGAGGTACAAAGACTTCTTGACAGGAAGAAGCATAGTCCTTGTAAGAAAAGAAAAATGAATAAGTGGAGAGGAAGGGGGAAAAAAATACCAGTCAAACATACTCTGTTTTAGAGTCATGTTTTTTTTGACACAAAAATAAGGACAGAAAACAGAGAGGAAATAAGCTTTATGAAACACTTCGTGTGTAGCGGTTGTTATTCTCATTAGTTGTTTTGCTCTAAAATTGGAGATCCACGGACTTCCCTGGTGGCCCAGTGGTTAAGATTCTGTGCTTCTAATGTATGGACTGTGGATTCAATCCCTGGTTGGGGAACTAAGATCCCAAATGCCACGTGGCACGACCAAAAAAAAAAGTTAAAAAATAGATAAAATCAGAAATCCATTGATCCACCCTTCTGGGCAACCACTGCCTTCATCTCAGAAGTGGAATTGGAAGTACTCTTCTAATTGCTTGTGCCACTATTTTTTTGTTTGTTTGTTTGTTTGTTTTTATTTATTTTTTGTGTGCCACTATTATAACCGTTTTAGAAGTTTAGAAAACTCCACTGGACTGCCTCATTGGCTTCAGGTAAAGCTTATTTCATGCTGGGCAAGTAATAGATTAAAATGTCACTAGCAATGACCAATTTGCTGAACAGTGGCAGTTGTGTTATAGCTAGGAAAAAGAAGCAGGGTGGTACAGTGGAAAAACATTGGCAACCTGGATTCTAGAGCTTGGCTACCATTAATAATGAGATATTGAGCAAATTAATTAACCTTTCAGGAGCATGCCACCCAATACCTCTTAACCTTTATTCTACTGTCCCCTCCATCTAGGTTAAATTATTCCCCTTAACTGGCAAGCTCTGCTCTTTCCCTAAGACCAGTCTAAATAAATAAAATATTCTCCTTTGAAATTAAAAAGCATGGTGGGAGGAACAGGGAAGGACTTTAATCCAGCTTTGCACCATCTCTTGCTCTTTTTTCCACGCATTTTACATATCACTATTAAACTAATCTTCTTCTAGCATCATCTTCATCATGCTCTTCCATTATTCTAAAATAGCCAGTTTTCTATAGCATCCAGCTTATTAATAAATAAAACACCAGCCTTTAAGGACCTGCATCATGTATTCCACTTGAACCATATCCCTTCCCTGATGTACTTTCTGTTCTTTACTAAGTTGGTTCAGCATCCCCTAAATTTCCATCACTTACTTTTACCGCTGAGGATTTGCTCATAGTATTTTCTGGGCTCAGACTGTCCTCCCATCACACTTGTGATGGTCACATCTCACCCGTCCTTGAAGAAAAATTACCCCACTACTTACATGGAACTTTCTTTTGTTCGCTATACCAACTATTAATAAGTTCCTTCTCATAGGTGATCTCTTACCACTTAACATGTTGCTATCTAATTTTAGCTCTTGATTAGGTACAATTTTGCATTTATTACTATTCTTCACAGATTTTTAATATTGCTCCCTCTCTTTATTATCAGAAACATGAAGGTAGAAATTGAGTTTTAAACCTCTGCCTCTATCAAGCATAGCTTCAAGATGGTATATCTGATATAGGCCATAGGTCTTCATTATATATTCATAGCCAGATTGGTCAAGGATAATTGGGATAGAAAACTGCATCTTAGTCACTGAGAAATTTGAGGAAACTAATCAAAAGTAAATCCACAACCACACCAGGCAATTCTTTTGACACAGTGGAAAGCACTATCTAGTGTACCAGTTTTCTGGCTTAATTTTTTTCCATCTTCTACACATCACTCTCTCAGCCCTGCATTTGGGCCAGCTGAATTCCATCCAGAAACAGATTTAAATAGACAATAGGCCAACTAGAATTCCCATCCTCCTTGATCAGATGTGAAATTGCAGAGCTGGGTGTCACTCACATGCCAGCCACTCAGGAGTCTATGCTATCAATTAATTTCTCTTGAGAGCTGAACTGAGGATATTGTGACAGTTCCACTTTTAAGGGCATGTAAAATTATGCCTAGACCAGAATTTTAGGGACAGTGCCAGACAGACAGACCCATCCCACCTGGATGAAAGTATCCACTATCTGCTGCATATCATAAATTAAAATGCCCTGAAAACACCACAGTAAATCATATTTTTTTGTTGCTGTAGTTGGATTTGACTATAAAGCTTGAAATCACATTCTCAATTGTAGGACAATTTGTCAGTGAGATGAGAGGTTTTAAATCACTTAGAAGAAAGAGGAAATTAGCACACATTCTATTGAATCTACTGGATCTTATTTCTTGTAGTTTTCTGAAATAATCAGAATTAAGGCTAGATTTTCCAAGAAAGGCATGGAAAATATCATAGAAGCACAGACTATAAGAGATATACTTCAGAGATTCTCTAGGTAAAAATCCCCCATTTTACATCTGAGGAAACTGAAAGTGTGAAAGTGTTTGTGCTCAGTCGTGTCTGACTCTTCGGACCCCTTGGACTGTAGCCTGCCAGGCTCCTCTGTCCATGCAGTTCTCCAGGCAAGAATACTGGAGTAGGTTGCCATTTCCTTCTCCGGGGTATCTTCCGGACCCTAGGATCGAATCGGCATCTCTTGTATCTCTTGCATTGGCAGACGGATTCTTTACCACTAGCACCACCTGAGGAAACTAAAGCCTGCCTACAAAAATCCTAAAACCCATATTTCCCAGAGATAGTTCTAGGTCAGGCTTTATCAAAACGTATAAGCAGTAAAATTCTACCAGGACTAACTGGATTTCATGTGTCAGTTGTCCTCTAAAAATGAGGAAAACATGAGGGTATGAAGCCAGCTCTCCCATGGCCCCTCTTACTAGCGCCATGATGAATAATCAGGAACTGCAGAGAAGTCTCAGGGCTGGAACAAATACCAGCAGAAGCATTTACTGTTTAGGTGTATACTTTGTGGAAAATCCATTCTACCAGAAATACCCAAGCGCTGATCTGAAAGTTCGTAGCTTTGTTATAAAGAGCCTTGTTTGTAAAGGCACCTTTTAACCTTTGCCAACAGAATGCTGCCCGAGTGATGATAATAATATTAACCATCACACCCTCAAAACATTTTCCCTTGAGTCAAATCACTGGAATTTGCAATCTTTGGATAAGCAAAGCAAATACATCATTTCTGCACACCAGAAAACAGCATCTGAGAGAGGAGTCTAGAGAGCTATCAGGTGGAATAATCCACATTGGAATTCATGTCTTCTAACACCTACTTCACTGCTTCATGCTTCCAGTGATCCCAAATACATGTATTATTATATATGTAATACATTAGGAAATCTGTTGCCTTCCATGGGCTTCCCTGATGGCTTAGAGGGTAAAGAATCTGCCTGCAATGCAGGAAACCTGGGTTTAATCCCTGGAGTTGAGCTGACCTTCAGTGACGTCACCTCAGTGAGAAATAAACATTAGACATACGTCCTCAGGTTCTGGAATTTTCCCAAGAGAAGTATAAGAGCCATATTCTTCATAGCTTTCTAAATTATGTGAGTGTATAAACCAGTATGTACCTACATAATTTATGTGTAAAATGGATTTATTTGTACAGGAAGTAAAATGAGTCATTATTGGATTATAAATGTCTTTCAAAATCATTAATTTACATTTTTCATCTTGCACTATCAAAAATAACAATTTAATAATTCCAAAAAAATATTAACTTAGAATTTTTAACTGTGGTTTTGATTTTTTTGGAAAAAAATAGCTTTGTCTTTAAAACATATCCTATATTTCTATTTGTTGTTAAAAAAGTCACTGATTTTCAGAGCAATGAAAGGAATATGTCACGGGAAAAAGAGTATGTGCATTCAGATTGTTATTGGCTATATTTCAATTCACTGAGAGTGTGATTGGAAACCTGGTTAGAATTATAAAGAAATCAGGCTTACCAGTATTACATCTGCTGATAAAAGGGAGAATTCTGTTGTGAATGTAGAGATAATGTGGCAGAATAATTATCTGTTTGTCATATAGCTAAACTTTAATTACAGCAAGTGCTGAAAAAGAATTCTATGAAAAATTATATCTTTGGTCCATAAGAATACTTTGTTTTTTGAACTAAGCCTATACATTGACCACTTCTGGAAAACATGCTTTCCTATTTATTATTTGTATCTCAACTGTTGTTCATAATGAAAATAAAACAGGTCATTTTCACTACTTGAAGGGAGGGTCAGAAGAAATAAAGCTGAGCTCTTTCCAAACTCTTTACAGCTCTTTTGTTCTGCTGTTGAGCAGTGGTTGCCCTTAAGTCGTTAAGACTTTTTTCTCAAACATGCTCATAATCTCCACCTAAAAGACCACATAAAATGGCAAACTGTTAAAGAAGAAAAACTGCACACAAAAAGAATGCAAACTTTTTCAGTAGTGTAACTCAAGAACATCTTTCTCATTTCCCCGACCCATCAGAGATTCCAAAGATTGCTCAATCTTTAGCTTCTTATACACAGAGAAAATGGACTTCTTAATTTGTCCTTCCTTGGTAAGTCCTCTAATGTTTTCTGAAATTTGACTTTTCCCATTTATGAAACTTTTAACTTTGTATAACAATCTATACTTTCTAAAGTGCTTTCAAACCATTCATTTGATCTTGAAAACCTTGTAGAACACATCACCCAGCCAAGTACCTATGCCCCTTTTAAAGAATAAGAATGAAGTTGCATTCTTGGATTATACACACTGAAAGATATTTAGGGTTATAAGATCATGAGGCATGCAACTTTCACTGAACTCAAGGAAAACAAACAAACAATATATACATCCAAACACACATCCATGCATAGAAAGAGAAAATAAGTGACAATTGATAAAAGAATTGGGGCAGTTCAGTTCAGTTCAGCCCCTCAGTCGTGTCCCACTCTTTGCGACCCCGTGGACTGCAGTACGCCAGGCCTCCCTGTCCATCACCAACTCCTGGAGTTTACTCAAACTCATGTCCATCGAGTTGGTGATGCCATCCAACCATCTCATCCTCTGTCATCCCCTTCTCCCGCCTTCAATCTTTCCCAGCATCAAGGTCTTTTCAAATGAGTCAGTTCTTCTCATCAGGTGGCCAAAGTATTGGAGTTTCAGCTTCAGCATCAATCCTCCCAATGAATATTCAGGACTGATCTCCTTTAGGATGGACTGGTTGGATTTCCTTGTGTCCGAGGGACTCTCAAGTCTTCTCCAACACCACAGTTCAAAAGCATCAATTCTTCAGTGCTCAGCTTTCTTTATAGTCCAACTCTCACATCCATACATGACTACTGGAAACACCATAGCTTTGACTAAATAGACCTTTGTTGGCAAAGTTGCAACATATGGATCTCAGTAAACGGTATGCAAGTGTTTTCTCTATTATTCTTGCAACTTTTCTGTAAGTTAGCTCAGTTTTCCAAACCTCAGATTTTTTTGGTAATTATTTTCAAATGCAAACATTTTTATAAAAGATACAGAGACACAGGAGAGTTAAATCATTTGCATATGCTAATAGAGCTGATTAGAATCTAAGTATTCTTATTTTTCCACACTTCCTCTAAATCTATACTCTATTTCTGTATAAAATGAACAGTAATTTCCACTTACAATATTTATAAACCACAATTACATTTTTTGCCAGTCATCAGTACCATAGCTCAAGGAAAACTTATAATTATTATTTAGCTATAACGTTTGTTTATATATCATATTACCCATTTCAAATCATTTTTATAATCCTATTTTATTTGATCCTCATAACTTTTTGAATAAAGTAGATAGCACAGGCATTGTTGGACCCATTTTACAGATCAAGAAACAGACTGTGAAACTAACTGGCAGTCATATTCTGGAGACAAATACACAAGTCCAAAAACTTCAGAACAGTACTCATTCCAATGTAGCCTCTTGACAGTCCAGTGCCTTTTCATAACCCTAATGAATGACCATATCTAAAACTTCTAGGGCTCATGCTTTAGTAATAGACAAAAATAACAGTCACTTAAAGAATAAAACCGAATGACTGAAAAAGATGCCTATGTTTTACTTACTATTATACATAACAGCTAAGTATATTCCTGCTATGTGCAAAGAAGTGCTTTATATATATATATTATCTAATTTAAGTTTTCAACATCTCTATGACATATAATTCTCATAGTCCCCATCATACAAACAAGGAAACATGTCTGAGAGTCTAACTTGACTGATATGCAGAACTATCAAGGCTAAGGCAGGACCTGCAAACCTCCCACCATTAATTACATTGTTCTATTCCACATTTTCCCTTTTTTCCTTTAAGCTCAGTTGATATTTCAGCCAAGTTCTTTTTCATATATTCAATGATCTTTAAATTCTGCAATTGAGAGAATTCTTTCCAGGAACAGAGTTTGTATGGAAAAGCACATGTTTGAAAAAGCAGGTACCATATCCTATTTGCATTGGCAGTGGTCTCTGGCATATATTAAACATCCAGTAAGTGTTTGCTAAATGTAAAGGATGTTTGGAGTTCTCTCTTAAAAAGCTTTTAAGATGTCATGATCTAAATATTTAAATGGTTATTGTTGTTTAGTCACTAAGTCGTGTCTGACTCTTTTGCAACCCAATGAACTATATAGCTCGCCAGGTTCCTCTGTCTATGGGAGTTCCCAGGCAAGAATACTGGAGAGGGTTGCCATTTCCTTCTCCAGGGGACCGCCCCAACCCAGAGATTGAACCTGTGTCTTCTGCATTGACAGGCGGATTGTCTACCACTAAGCCACCAGGGAAGCCCAAATACTTAAATACAGGATTTATGAGTCGGTTCAATTTGCCAAATCTCAGCTTTGCTGCAAAACACATAGTTCCAAAGCCAGAAAAAAAAAAAAAATGATAAAGAAGCGAACAAATTTTACTTAAGAATATTTCTTAAGCCATTTCTTGGAAACCTGAACTGCTCTGTCAATAATCTGACAGATTTGGACTGTCTGAATAACCTTTTTTGGATAATCTCCCATTTCTATGATAAAAGTAATGCTCAGTCTCACTGCTGGTGGGAGTCCATGATTTTTCCCTTTGCTACAACCAGTCAGGACAAAAGGTGAACACAGGTGACTTACTATGTAAGATGCCCTCACAGGCGCCAGCTGAGCAATGATGCAGTAAAGGATCAGTCACGGAAGATGTGAAGTCCAGGTAAGTGGCAGGATACAAAGGGTACACTTTTCCACCTCCTTTCTTCCTACCCACGATTGCAGCCATCCCTTTTGTGGACGGCTCCAAAGTTTCTGATATTCACTTGTATCCGTCTTTCCTCAAACACGAATAGTTTGGTGAGCTAAGAAGACCACATTCCCCTATATCTTTCCTGCGTTGGTACTATGACCTTTATCCTACCCCACCCAACACACAGACGCTTTAAGTGCACAGCTTGACTGCAACATTAGTGAATTTCAGGGTAAAAAGTGCATTCAGGTAAGTCAATCACATGCTGGTGTCAGGTTTCTCTGCTTGGCACCGGTTTATAGCAGCAAAGCAACTCCTTTCAGGCTCTGCCCGTTATCACTTCTCTTGCTGTCCATCACCCTCGCCTCGGGCTCTTGACCTCTGGTTCTTACTAAAACACCTGCCAGCCCCAGACATGGGTACTTGCAGATTCTGCAGAATGAGGCTTTTTCCTGTCTCTGGCTCAACACATCCTCCACCAGCATCTCTCAAAGACTGCACGACTATACGACCCCCACACCTTTGCTTCCCTTCATCTCCTTCACCTCTGTACGTCTTATCTCCTCTTCCCACTCTGTGCTCCTGTGCTTTGCCCAGTCCCTGCTCTCTGGCATATGCTTTTGCATTTGCCATTTTTCCCTCTTGTTCAGCCCCCAAGTTGTGTCCGACTGTTTGCGATCCCATGGACTGCAGCACACCAAGCCTCCCTGTCCCTCACCATCTCCTGGCGTTTGCCCAGGTTCATATGTCCATTGAATCGGTGACGCCATCCAACCATCTAATCCTCTGACGCCCTGTTCTCTTTCTGCCTTCGATCTTTCCCAGCATCAGGGTCTTTCTTCCCCCCTCTACTTTCTCTCTCTCTCTCTCTCTCACACACACACACACACACACACACACACACACACACAAACTGGAGGGAGCAAGCTGGATTTGGTCCCATTGAATTTCTTGGATCATGTTCCCTGGGTTCATTTTTTCTATGTCTCTCTAATCCACTATTTTCTAGCAAAAGCTTTCTTTGGATTTCTGATACCAGCCCTAACAGCTTGAATTTACCTGATGCTCTGAATAACTTTGCTCCCAGGGCTGAAGTCACAACTATAACACTCGGGTTATTATTAATAATTATCAATCATTCTCTTTTTAAAAAGATCCTTACTGTTATCTCTTTGTATCATTTAATGTTGTTGTTTAGTTGGGAAGTCATGTCAGATTCTTTTGCAACCCCATGGACTGTAGCCCACCAGGCTTCTCTGTCCATGGGATTTCCCAGGCAAGAATGCTGGAGTGGGTTACCATTTCCTTCTCCAATATCATTTAATATTTATATTTAAATACAGAAACCTAAGCAGCTGTTGCCAGGGTCACCGCTCAATATGTACTCACTGAAAAAAGGAATGTTCTTTACTCACTCAGGGCAAATAGTACTAAACTAGTGATTAGGACACGAGTGCCCTAAAAGAGCCAGAAAAAGGAGAAACTGAATGATAACTGAGTACCGACAACATGCTGGACATTGCTATAAACTTAGTTATTTCTGCACTAGTCATCCTACTTAGAAGAACTAGACTTAAAAAAATTACACACCTGTAGAGCTAGGATTTGGACCCAAGTCATTTTGTCTTCAAAAGTCAGTGCTGATTCTCAAAAGAAAGTTCTGCATAAATGCTAAAAGGTAAAACCCCATCGTTAATTACATGGAACGAGTTTACATTTGCCTGCAATTTACACCTTTTTCCCAGACTAATTTAATTGCCAATGCTAGTAAAGTGCTTCTTCCCACAATTTACTAGGCTTTTTTTGTAAAAAGCTAAATGGAAGTTTGCTGTCAAGGTGATGAGGAAGAGAAGACTGAGATTCAAGTAAAAACTTGCTAACTGGTGTGCAAAACCATGCCCATTAAGAGTGGAACAACTTTTACAGAATACAGACTGGTCTCTACATCGTTTGTTAAGGGCTGGCGTAGACTTGTCCCGGTGGGCTCACGCCCAAGTCAGCCCCAAGAGGGTTGAGACAAACCCCCATGGAAAATAATATTGGTTATGTAGAATCTAGGGCATTGCGATGAACATGCTGTTCGCTGTTCGGTGTTTTCCTTGAGGCATCATTACTGTTGTTACAAATTAGCAAGACATAATGTGCACTTAATGCATTTGCCCTCAATTTACATGCCCTTCCTTCTTAAATCATTTCCAGAAATGCTTAGGAAATGTGAAAGGAGTTTATCAGACAAACGTGTTGTCTTTTCCTCCAGCAGAATGTCAGATCACTTCTTGAAAGATCCTCTCCAAATGCTTCAACTCAAACCGATTTTAACAAACTTGACTATACACACCATAATTAGGAAGCCAATTCATTCAGTTCATTTGCATCCGTCTAAATAATTTTTCCTGACAGATGACTTCCGTTCTAAGTACCAAGTACTTTTTAATCCTAGGCAGGTTATTGCTGAGGATAAACGATTTCACATTCTCATAAAGATGCCAGTCATTAAGAATATTAACACGAATTCCTTCCCCTCGGATAGAAAGGAGCTGTCATTTTAGCAATGTTGCTGCATCAGCCTTTCTATTGTCAAACACAACAAATGATGAGAAAATCAATTTACTCTTTAGAATTAGTCAAGTGAGGAATTCTTTGAAGTGGGGGGTCAGGGTTTTTGTCTGGATTCCGTAATCTGGAAACGTAGGTACTGTATAGACGTGGGTAAAATGTTGTGAAATTTAATGAGGACTGTTTGCTGCCATAGACCTTCCAGACAGAATCTATCTCTGAAAAAGAATTCCCCACTCTTAAAATAGAGGTTTGATGAGCACCAGATGTGGTTTAAACGAAGCCTTGTCCAGCTGAACTCAGAATATATTTTGAACTGTATGAGGCACAGTCTAGAAAGAGGGGCAGTGAATTGATCGACTGGAGCCTGTGTTGAGGTTGGTGGTGGGACTTGAATATATTTATTTACTCCATAAAGCTTCTCACATTAGGCAAAATGCAAATGAGCTTTTAACAAATACTTTCTAATAGTTGGAGGATGTCATACTTGCTGCTTATGAGACAATTTACAATTTTATTTCATGTCTAAGATGTGTGCAGGATAGCATTTCAATGGGTAGCCACAACCTTTAGGATGATCTGTGTTCTGGCGATGATTGCAAGTTCCACATCTCAGTTTCTCCACCCATAAAGGGAAGATTTGCTCATTCTTCAAGAATAACAAGCATTTAATATTTGGAAAAGACTAAATAATGAAGTGCTTGGATTCTATAGAAATGCCGAGGAGAAAAGAAGATTTATTTCAAGTCAAAATCTAGTACAAACACGACCCTCCTATTGTAAATCTCATGAATAGGGAAAGAAATTACATTGAAGACTGTTTCTTGGGCTGAGAATTTGGAAATACATTAATATTGGGATGCTTCGGATGGTAAAAAAAAATATTAAAAACATCTGCTTATTATAATCTCTTGTCTTTGGAGACAAGAAAAATTCTTTCTGCTACACTGTCCTTAAAGAATGCAGTTAGTAAAGATTTAAATGACAGGAATGAAAGGGTCATCTTTTGATTTCTTTGCCTTTGGGCAGGACTACAGTTAAGCCACCTCAAGAAAGAGAACAATGCCATTTCTTGCAAAAATCTCCAGGTGAGAATAATAAAAATTAAAAATAGCACAAGGGAAAGCTCAGGGACCTTGAAATTAATAAAGGTCAGTTTCAGCTAATTTCAGTTCAAATCCATATCTATTTGCCAGTAGCCTGATGCTTCGCTTAGTGAAACGCCAAAGGATGTGATATTTGGCACTAGTTCTATGAGAATTCCATTCAGTATTAGCATGAATGTCTGGTCATTGTTTTGTTCGCCTCCTCTTCACCCCATGGGGGAGGGAGGGAGTCCTGTCCTAGGGTTCTCAGATGACCAAACACAGGACGTCTGACTTGGGACACAGGAGATCAAAAGTAATTTATTAGTCACATATACTAAGAATCCAAGGGGAAGTGGACACTCTGGGTCACATGGAGCAATACAGAGGCTGCATTTAGGGACAGAGGGAAGAAGAAGAGGCTATAAGGAGAAGGCTCTGTAGTAACCAGAGAGTGAGAGGTACCCAGGATCCCAGGGAAGGATGTGATTGGCTGGTTTCAATGACTGTGGCCTGCCAGGGAAGTAAACTCAGTAGGATGCAAAATAGATAGACTGCTGCTGTCAGGCTGTAGGGGAACTAGCCAGTGGGAGAGTCTTTCCCAAATGGTAGGGAGCATATCAGGCAAAAGTAGGGGAACCCACAGTCTTTTGGGGCCCCGTGAGGCTCAAAGATGTCAGGGCAGCAAGTGAAATCTTAGCCTTCCAAGCCAGTGTTTCATACAAGCTATGTCAACATATGGGATGCTTACCTCCCCTGGGCTATACCGACCCCTCTTAAGAGAGATGTCTTTGCCATAATTATTGTGTCTCCTGTGAAAAAAGTCACCTTGACTGAATTGATAACCTTGGGGCATAAGCAGTTTTCTAGCAAGAGTGCTCCCAGGCCAAGGCTATATAAGTAGCTCTATGATTCATGCAGAAGTATTCTCTGCTACTCGCTTTGATTTGAATGAAAAGAGAAGGCGAGCCCTGCATCATTCAGAGAAATTACATATTTATTCCTCACTTGATTTTCATTTGCCACGAGGTGAATGTTGACCAGTTTCTACTTTCAGCAAAAAAGACAAGCAAACCAAAGTGAAGAGTATGTCTGTGTTCTCTTTCTTTCCCTGCAATTTAACCGCTGAGGAGATAATGGACTCAGGGAGACTTAGAGTTCCAGGCAGTGCTTGGACCTCTGAAGTTTAATGGGGTGTGTGTGTATGTGTGTGGGTAGGTGTCCTTAGTCATCTCCAACTCTTTGTGACCCCATGGACTGTAGCCTGCCAGGCTCCTCTGTCCATGGGATTCTCCAGGCAAGAATACTGGAGTGGGTTGCCATTTCCTTCTCCAGGGGATCTTCCCAACTCAGGGATCAAACCCGCATCTCCTGCGTTGGCAGGTGAATTCTTTGCCACTGTGCCATGTGGGAAGTTAATGCTGGGCCTGTTATAAAATCTTAGGCAGGGGACTTCCCTGGCAGTTCAATGTTAAGACTTCCTTCCAATACAAGAACTGGGAGTTTGATCCCTGCTTCAGGAGATAAGAAACAATGTTGTAACAAATTCAATAAATGGTCCACATCAAAATGGAGACGGAGAAGGCAATGGCACCCTACTCCAGTATTCTTGCCTGGGAAACCCCATGGACGGAGGAGCCTGGTAGGCTGCAGCCCATGGGGTCGCGAAGAGTCAGACATGACTGAGTGACTTCACTTTCACTTTTCACTTTCATGCACTGGAGGAGGAAATGGCAACCCACTCCAGTATTCTTGCCTGGAGAATCCCAGGGACGGAGGAGCCTGGTGGGCTGCCATCTATGGGGTCGCACCGAGTCGGACACGACTGACACGACTTGGCAGCAGCAGCAAAATGGAGAAGGAAATGGCAACTCGCTCCAGTATTCTTGCCTGGAGAATCCCATTGAGAGAGGAGCCTGGCAGGCTACAGTCCATGGGGTCGTAAGAGTCGGATACGACTTAGTGACTAGATCATCACCACATCAAAAAAAATCATAGCAAAAAAAATCTGGTGCAAGGCATTGAATTTCTCTAGGCCTCAAGTTCTGTAACTTTTTAATGAGGAAGTTAAACTAGATCAACTGTTAAACTAGATCAATCACTATGTTAGAATGCACATAAAGAACATAAGGCACATTAAAGCCTGATACCCAGTCAAGACTCATACATGGTAGTGAAAACAAAGGTGATGGCTCTGACTTGAGCAGAACAAAAAGAGGGAAGATCTTGAACTACTAAATTGTAATGAGATCTCAGTCCTTCCTGAAGCCCATACCTCAAGAACTGAAGGCCAAAATTCCTCTTTAGAATCTGAATCGGTTTTTTATTGTTCTAAATTAGTGGAGGCGGGAAAGTTCTTCTAATTCACTGAACATTCTGCGTGCCCGGGAGAGCCCGTCGACACCCCCAAGTCTCTAAAATGACACCACTGTACATCCAGCCACCACAGACGGCACTGACAGCTGACTGCTTTCACCAAAGACTAACAGGGGAATGTCACCAAGAACGCTTGAACGCTAAGCCACAGAAATTCAACACCTGACAGCTCACATTCTGTACTTCACTCCATATCATAAAACACATCACCAGAGAGCTATTGTTCTCACATTGAGCTGCTGTTGTGATAGTCTGCATTCTTTCCACGGTGGAGGAGTTCTCTCATAAAATGCATCCAAGAAGTCTGTGATTTCTGAAAATCTCACCTTTCAGGAACTTTCCTGGCCTTCTAGGAAGTCAGCTACACTCCGGAGGTCTCCTGATGAGCAGTAGCAGGAACTCAGTAGAGGCCAGCATTCCTGGTGCCCTCACGAACACACCTCCTAAGGAATGTGACAGAAGGTCAGACGTTCCTCTCCAAATTTTACAAAGCTTTCTATTTTTTTAAATTTATTCTTAATTGGAGGATAATTGCTAACAATGTTGTGTTGGTTTTTACCATACATCAACATGAATTAGCCATAGGTATACATATGTCCAGGCTTCCCAGGTGGCACTAGAGGTAAAGAACCCACCTGCCACTCCAAGAGACATAAGAGATGCAGGTTCAATCCCTGGGTCGGGAAGAGCCCCCAGAGGAGGGCATGGCAATCCACTCCAGCCTTCTTGCCTCGAGAATCCCATGGACAGAGGTACCTGGTGGGCTACAGTCCATGGGGCTGCACAGAGTCGGACACGACTGAAGACTTAGCACAGTGCGGCATACGTATGTCCCCTTCCTCTTGAACCTCCCTCCCACCCCATTCCACCCCTCTAGGCTGTCACAGATCACCAGGCTGAGCTCCCTGTACTATACAGAAACTTCCCTCTAGCTATCTATTTTACACATGGTAATGTAAATATTTCAATGTTACTCTGTCAATTTGTCCCACCCTCTCCTTCCAGCTGTGTGTCGATAAGCCTATTCTCTATTTCTGAGTCTCTATTCCTGCCCTGCAGGAACTAACAGGGGAATGTCACCAAGAACCATCTTGGTTCATCAGTACCATTTTTCTAGATTCCACATACCTGCGTTAATATATTTCTTTTTCTTATTGTTTTTAATTTATAAAAATTTCCAAACATATCCAAAAGTAAAAGTTATCACAAACCCCCCTGGCCCACTGCACAATTTCAACAGTCCATCAATGCAGGCTTTCATCTGAGCACCTGGAGGTTACCTGGGGCCCCTCCACTCCAAGACTGATGGCCCAGGTGACATCGGGTTGGCTGTCAGCTACATTCAGTCAAAACACTCAATGAAGTGCCTGTCCTAGGCCACCTCCGAGAATCACACCAGATCCCAGACTTAGGAAGCCAGATGTAGGTGAAGAATTACAGCAGAGAAGCCAGGTCAAGGAGAAGAAAAGAAGGGAAATTGGGGGAATTTGGGGGGGAAATGGGATTTGAACTGCGCTTTGAAGGAAATGGGAGGGAGGACATTCCAGGCTGAGGTGGAGGATGTAAGGCAGGCTGGGGCTGGGCAGGGAAGAACCGGAAAGGCCATCTTTAGAACATGATTCATAGTCTCAGGAGCTGGAGTAGGTGAGGGGCGTTGGGCTGGGAAGAGAGGAATTAGTGCGGTGACACGTGGAAGGCGTGAATGCCTGGAGGAGGAAGTGCCTCAGGGGTTGGGCAGCAGAGCCAGAAACAGGGCAGGAAGAGAATGATCTAAAGAAAACCCAGGGTAGCAGAGAGGATGAAGTGAAAACTTTCTCAGCCCCAGCTCTGGCCTAAAGAACCCTTTGGCTGGGAGGTTTTCGCTCCCGCAAAGAAAAGAACAGAGACCCACGGAGACTTAAAATAGAGGATGGACATAGAGGGCAGGGCCCTGACCCCTGGAACTCCGTGCAAACTCTCCTTAGCAAAACGAGAGACCAGGACGAAAGCGAAGCAGCAGAAGCACCTGGTGAGTCTAAGAAACATCCGTGTTTACTAAGCACTCGGTCTCCGGAACGCCTGCCTCTCCAAATACCACATCTTCCTCATCCACTCCATCCCACCCCGGGCGGCTACTGTGTCGGCTGCCTGGGGGCAGGGAGGCGGGGAGCGGGCAGGACCGCAGCCTGAGAGCCCTGCCTCCCCTCGACCCCCTCCCCCCCTTCCTCCGAGGAGCCTCCCCGCGTGGCCGGCCGGCCGGCCAGCTGCAGCTCAGTTTGTTTGCCGAGGTTTGCGTGCACATATTGAGTTGCCTTTTTTTTTTTTCCAGCCAGTTCAGCAGTGTCCCTAAATTCACCCTCAGTGTAACTTATGCCTCTGCTCCTCCCCTTCTTGGAACTGCCTTTTGTTTGTCTGGCAGCCTTGGTTCTATGGGGGTGTGTGTGATGATAATAATACGCGGGCTTATATAACCCTCTGCATCTCGGAAGCGCTTCGCAGACCGGCCCTCTTGCCTCCCCCGGCCCGTGTCAGGCTGGGCGACTGGAGCGTCTAATAGGAAACCCCGACCCGAGGCGCGGAGGCCAGGAGGGAGGGCAGAGGGGGTCAGAGGCCGGCCCTTCCCAGCCCCCGGCGCCCCCGGAGGTCAGGGAGATAAGGAACAATGACTCTCGCCCCCGGGAGGAGGAAGGAAGCCCCGCTGCCGCCTTATCTCCGCTCCTGTGCGTTCTCCCAGTTCCCAGAGCTGGTTCTCTAGAGAGGACTTGGAAGGCGGCTTTTGTAAGTATGATGCTCTGCTTTTTCTTTCATAAGTAAAGAACCAAAGTTTCCTCACTGCCTTGTCCATTTCATCTTATTTATTCCCGAGAATAGATTTCCTCGCGCTCAGATGCTACCCTGATTGCAAATGTTTCTGGCCAAAGTCTTCCACCCAAATTTGGTCCCTCTTAAAAATAGGAGGGAAAAAGGTTTCTGTTGATCATTCATTTTTCCACAAAATTGCGCCTCCCCCCGCCCCCCCCGCCCCGTTTCCCCATGTCCTGGTGGTAGCTGACTGGTCTCCACACACATATCTCACCCTACGAAGGAACCCTGGTTATTCACCTTGCTTGTTAAGCATCCAGAAATGATGTTGCAACTTTGGGCTTAAGTTTCTCTGCTTTCAGGCAAATATAGTTGTGGGAAGTTTCTTTTCACACTATGATAAATCCCATTTTTTGGTATAGTCTTGAAACTTGTACTGGTGTGTTTAAACCTTGCGAAACACTGTCACTAGAGTGGACAGGTGAATTTTTACTAAGTTTTTCACTGTATAGCTGAAAGATCTAAATATTACAGAGAATGAACTTCTTAAGCCCTGGCAAAACCCAAAGCTCTGTTGTTCAGCTATGTGTCTGTAAAGGATGCTGAGTTAGTTTTGTTCTCAGGGATGATGCTCAAGGCTTTGGGAAATTGTCTTTCAACAAAAGGTGAATTTAAAACTCTAGAAGAAAGATACAATTTCTGAACATTTAGGAAGTATGATTTGCTAATTGAATAAGCCAAGAACACAAAGTTCTATCTTGGGTAGTTGTTCAATTTGCTTTTATGAAACCATGATTATAAGTTGGTGTACTATGAGATACAGAAAATTACTGTCTTTATTCAAGTAAGAAAACTAAGAAATATAAATTGTAGAAAGAACTTTTAGTGTCATGTGTGTGCTAGTCACTTCAGTCGTGTCTGACACTTTGCGACCCTGTGGACTGTAACCCTTCAGGCTCCAGGCAAGAATACTGGAGTGGGTTGTCATGCCCTCCTCCAGGGGATCTTCCTGATCCAGGGATCGAATCTGGGTCTCTTGCATCTTCTGCATTGCGAGCAGATTCTTTACTGCTTAGCCACTGGGGAAGCCCTTTTAGTGTCATAAGTGCTATGATTAATTCACTGAGCTTGATTACTTTTATATAAACAACTATGAAAACCACATATAATGTGTGTGTATCAGTGTGTGTGTGTATATGTAAAAGAATTGAAGATACCTATGTATGTATATGTTTAATTAAATGTATATATTTAATCATCTCTTATATTTGTTGTAACTATCCAGTGTTCAGTGTCATTACTTGATAGTATCATACCCAAAATAGATCAAGTGGAAAGATTTCATATCAAATTTCAGAATGCATTAGATCTATTTATTCATTATTTATTCAACAAACATGGAAAACATTGTAAAATTAGAGTTTGTTTTAAGAGTCCTTTTAAATGACATTTCCACTTAAAATTCTTTGTGGCTTTCAAGAAATTCTAAGGCATAATTAAATTTGCAAATAAGACTCGATTCTACTTGCTTTCCCCCCTAAATTTAAAAGTGAGCTGTCAACACTAAAATTCTATACTATAGCTAATTTAGTTACAAAGATCAGCCACATAATCTCAGTGTCCTTCAGAGGCATACTTGACTGTGGTAGAAGGAACACAAACTATGATTCGATCTGGCTGTGAGGCTTGGTTTTGCCATTACATGGTTATATGACCAGCAGCAAGATCTGTCAGATTTTCAGTCTCAAGTTTCACCTCTGTGAAAGGAGACAAATACTATGGGATTGGCCAACCCAATACTTATCCCAAGGAGAGGATTGTTGAAAGGATTAAAAGGAAATAAAACACGTAAAGTATCTAGCACAGTGTCTGAATGTAGAAGTGTTTCAGTCAATTTTAGGGCTTTTCCATTTACACAATTTTTTCATCTTTGATTCAGTGCCTTGGTTTTTTGAGCATCTACTATGTATTGCCTGCTGTGCTAAGCACTAGTGATGCCAAAATGAACAAGAGGAGTTATATGCTGCCCTGGGGGAGCTCCTACTCTGAGGAAACAAACAAACAAACAAAAAAAAACACAGAATTTTCTTAACAGTATAACACCTGCAAAAAAACAGAAGTCGGTTATGATTAAGTGACAGAACTGAGGGCACAGTAATTCTCTCCAATGAAATTCAAAGCAGTTTTTACAAAGATGATGTTGGTTGTGTGAGTTTTAAAGGATCAGCTGGTGGTGTGGAAGGACATTCCATAAAGGAAGGGCCTTGGAGAGGAGAATAAGTAAGAAGGCCAAGATGAGCATGGATGGCAGGGATGGAGAACAGGGGGTTGGGGGCAGACTGGGAACTGGTTTCAGTTGGTGCTGGAACTGTTGAATCTAGGGATCCTGGAGATTTAATCAGGGGTCCAATCATAAATATGGCGGTGTCTCATGCTCAGGTAGGTGTTTGCACTCATCACTCTCATAAAACTCAAACTCATGCTCATGAGTCTTTTTGGATGAGCTCATGATCCAAAGAAATGTCTTTTGTAGGTTTGCATTAACGTGAAAAGCTTGGGCTGGCACATGTTACCTGTATCACTAAGACATTAGTTGGTTTAATATACCATTTTGTTTATTTGGTTTTTTTTGTTTGTAGCAAACCCAACTCAATGATGGAAGCATTGTAGCACAAGTTCCTTACCTCACTGAGATTACTTTTAAGATGACTGGTACTTTTAAGATTACTGTTGAGTCAATAGAGAGTCAAGAAAGGACTTTGCTTGGGGCTGAGAAGGCAGAAAGTAGATGTGATTTATGTTTTAGGAAGATTTTATATAGATCATCTACTGTCGGTGTGGAATGTAGGGTGGGCAAAGGCTTAGGGAATGATAGTGCTGTAAAGGACGAGATCAATTGAAAGACTGTTGTAAACAAGTGAGAATTGCTGAAGGCCTGAGCAATTGCTGAAGGTGGACAATAGGGTACAGATTGCTGAGATATTTAGAAGGTGGGACATTCTCAACTTGGGAACTGCATGAAAGAATGGGAAAGACCTATAATATTAGCTTTAAGCTTGCGCAAATGGGTAGCTACAATAGAATACCGTAAAACAAGAAGGGGTACAAGTTAATAGAAGGAAGTTGAGTTAGCTGGGGCTGTTTATTTAACTTATATGCAGGGTACATCATGAGAAACTCTGGGCTGGATGAAACACAAGCTGGAATCAAGATTGCCAGCAGAAATATCAATAACTTCAGATATGCAGAGGACACCACCCTTATGGCAGAAAGTGAAGAGGAACCAAAGAGCCTCTTGATGAAAGTCAAAGAGGAGAGTGAAAAAGTTGGCTTAAAGCTCAACATTCAGAAAACTAAAATCATGGCATCCAGTCCCTTCACTTCATGGCAAATAGATGGGGAAATAGTGGAAACAGTGACAGACTTTGGGCTCCAAAATCACTGCAGATGGTAACTGCAGCCATGAAATTAAAAGACACTTGCTCCTTGGAAGAAAAGCTACGACCAACTTAGACAGCATAGTAGAAAGCAGAGACATTACTTTGCCAACAAATATCCGTCTAGTCAAAGCTATGGTTTTTCCAGTAGTCATGTATGGATGTGAGAGTTGGACTATGAAGAAAGCTGAGCACTGAAGAATTGATGCTTTTGAACTGTGGTGTTGGAGAAGACTCTTGAGAGTCCCTTGGACTGCAAGGAGATCCAACCAGTCCATCCTAAAGGAGATGAGTCCTGGGTATTCACTGGAAGGACTGATGTTGAAGCTGAAACTCCAATACTTTGGCCACCTGATGCAAAGAACTGATTCATTTGAAAAGACCCTGCTTTTGGGAAAGATTGAAGGCGGGAGGAGAAGGGGACGACAGAGGATGAGATGGTTGGATGGCATTACTGACTCGATAGGCATGAGTTTGAGTAAACTCGGGGAGTTGGTGATGGACAGGGAGGCGTGGCGTGCTGCAGTCCATGGGGTCGCAAAGAGTCGGACATGACTGAGCGACTGAAATGAACTGAACTGAACTGAATGTTGGGTTGAGAAGCTAACCTACATTAAGTAATATAAGAAGTCAGTTTTTGTTTAATCTTTTTTATATATAAATGATACTGTTTTTTGTTTCCTTTACAGTGTTGTATTAGTTTCAGGTATACAGCAACGTATATATGTATATTATACACATATACATATATGACTGAATCAATTTTTTTTTATTCTTTTCCATTATAGCCTATTACAAGATATTGACTATAGTTCCCTGTGCTATACAGTAGGTCTTTGTTGGTTATCTATTATGTGCATAGTAGTATATACTTTAATCTCCAAATCCTAATTTGTCCCTCCCCCACCCCTTGCCCCTTTGGTAACCACAAATTTGTTCTCTATGTTTGTGAGTACGTTTCTGTTTTGTAAATAAGTTCATTTGCATCATTTAAAAAATTCCCCATGATGTCACTTATATGTGGAATCTAAAAAAATGATACAAATGATATTACTTATATGTAAAAGGTAGCTTTTCAAAAAGTATAAAACTGCCAAATTTGTCTTAGAAATTTAGAGAAGAAACATAGAAACTGGGCTCTTCCCCCTTATGCTCAGTGCCCCCGAAGAAATGTCAGACTCTGGGCTCACTGGGGCTCTGAGCTTTCATCTTGCACCTCTGCTGTTGAGTGGGTTGTTTCCCATCAGTTTCAACAGGAAGGCCATGTCCAGAGTAGTCTTGCCAATAACTTTGTATACCTTCAAAAAGAGAAATCTGTACTTCCTCTAAACCTTCAGAAACAAGCAGAGACTTGGAAAAAGATCCGTAGGCGAGTAGAATACTTATTCATAAAGAGCACATATTCATAAAGAATTTATACTGATTCATCACAAAGCAGCTCTTTCCTTAGCAGGGTTTTTATTTTACTTCCCTGGAATTGAGGACCCACTCAGAGACTAGAGTAAAAGAGGAAACTTGTAAGACTAAAGCGAAGAAGGTGATTTCTTACTTGGCCGTGACTTGTCTCGCAAACATTTCCTCCTTCAGGATGAGCAGAAAGTTCTTCCCATTGACTTGAATGGTGGGTACCTGGAAAGGAGAGGTGTGTCACGTTTGTAAATTTTTTAAAGATAACGAGGGGAAGAATTTTAACATTTAGAGTGAACAGAAAACAATCTGATTAGCAGACAGGAAGCTGTGACTTTTTAAGTCTTTGAGGTCTGATTACTTGATAACCTTAGTTTTCTTATAGCCTTTTACCCTTTCTAATCTTCTATGGCAAAGCCTCTATTGGATTTCCTGAATTTTAGAGCTCTTACCCACACCTGAACACTTCAGAGCAAAGACCATTTATTACAAAAGGGGCTTAGCGCCAGTCTTCATGGTTGGTCTCACAAAGTCAAGTATAATATTTCCTCCTGCTAGGTAAACTGTATCAACATATTTAAAAGGAGATTTAAGAAACTCTTGTCACCTCCAAATATAGAGTTTTATCACTCATCAGAAAGATAGTATTTGGTTATTATATGAATTCCATCCGGTTGCTGGTAGCTCACTTCAAATTCCCCAAACTTCAGAGATTATCTTTGGTTTCTGAGATGATGTAAAAGGTTTTAAAACAGTTTAAAAAGAAAGTAAGGAAGGAAGGAAAGGAACTGTCACTATCTGTTATATAAAATAATCACCAAATATATACTTTAGAATAGGATGAGCTTGCATCATGGGAAAGTTTATTATTTAAAGAAGGAACAAGATATATTGGGGGGAATTCCCATTAGCATGCTTGAAAGCATGAGGAATATACTGAGCTTCCATAAATGGTGCTGGCCATTCTGCTTTTAAGTTACTCAAGCCATTTAAAGTCTGGCTTCCTAAGCAAGGACTTGGTCTTCACGATCTTTTGGGGTTTGCTGACATAATGATTGAGTCCAGGCTGGGTGCTGCTGGAGCCACTGTGCTCGCCTACGCAGTGTTTGAAGAGGGCTGGGGTGCAGCTGTGCTGGCCCCCAGACACCTGAGTCCAGAATACTGCTGAATTTTGCTTCATTTCTGGGCTCCATGCAAAGCTGGAAGTGCCCCAACTCTCTCTTGGGTTTGGCTTCCTGTTCACATGTTTTCTGGTCTCATGTCATTGTGCATGAAGTAATGGTCCCACATGCATACACCATCCACAATGGCAAGATTTGTGTGGCTCGGCATAAGCCTCCTAATGAGGACATTTTGGACCTTCCAACAACTCCTTCGGGAAGGCGGTTTGGAACCGCTTATTACTTTCCAAGGTGAAGGGAGCAGAGACAGAATGCATTTCTGAAACAGGACTAAAGCCACTTTTAGGAGACGATTAAAGGACAACAGCTTAAGGAAAAGAAACATTTCTTTCACACATTTATCTAAACGCATGTATGTGTAGAGTACACAGAAATGCCTTCAATCCACAGGTTTAAAATATTAGTTACTGTTTCAGCATTTCACTAACTATGAATGGTGCTAGTGTTTTCCACCAGGGACTGTTATTTGAATGACATTTCTCTGCAGCAAAATCTGATGAGTTTACGAAGTTTGAGAGCCAGGAAATGCAGTTCAGTTTCTAAACAACAGAGAAAGCTCAGATAGCTCAGGTCAGTCATCCGCTCCAGCATGGCTTCCTAGGTGCAAAGTGCAGTAGCGCACTAATACAGAGAGAGAAGCCAAACCAAACTTTCAAATCAAAGCTCTTAAACCATCAAGCTTAACTTCTGGACATATTATCAGTAGGTGAAATTCTGGCACACACCCACACTTGTTTGTGGATGTTTAATGTCAAATTAGTTGGGCTTCCTGGTGGCTCAAACAGTAAAGAATCCATCAGCCTGCAATGCATGAGAACCAGGTTCGATCCCTGGGTTGAGAAGATCACCTGGAGAAGGAAATGGCAATCCACTCCGGTATCTTTGCCAGGAGAATTCCATGGAGAGAGGAGCCTGGAGGGCTACAATTCATGGGGCCACAGAGAGTCGGACACAACTGATACTTTCACTACTTTTCAGTGTCAAATTAATGGGCACAGGTGCCAACATTTTTTAGAATTTTAGAGCAGGAAGTGATTTTGGAGGTCTTCCAATCTAACCTGTTATTTTACGAGCAGAGAGATTGAGACTCATATGAGCTCACTTCAAATGCACACGTGTACTTCTGAGTCTTAGGTCGAATCATTGCTTGCAGAAAATATGATAGGTCTGACTTAAGGGAAACAAAGAATAAAATGACCCAAAGCTGGACCGGTGCTTCCTTTTCCATTCAAGTTTGTGTAGCCCAGCTTTAGGGCTGTGGGCTGCTCTTGTTTTCTTGTTTCAGGAGCCATTCAGGTTCTCAGACTAGATATACTTGACCGACACTCGAATAAACTCCAAACAGACCGAGGGTCGATGTGTGACTCAGATCCTGATGATACAGTGATACTCAATCAGTGCATGGAGTTCTGGGAAGAACTGATTAGAGCTTAAAATGTAGACAAGAGCCCAAGGCACAACCTTCACGCTTCGGAATCTGAAAACCTTACCAGAGAGATGAGACCTTCTCCTGTCTAGACAGCAACAGAGACCCTTTAACTAAATGCTACATTGTGTGGCACAGATTTTAAGTGCTGTAGGAATTCTGGGGAGATAGATAAATGAAAATGGAAGCTGTCAGCTGATCCTTGAGGCTACAGTCGAACATGACTGAAGTGACTTAGCATGCATGCACGCACGCACGCATGCACACATATAACTATAAATCTACAATGATATAATTATACTTACGGTATTGAAAGTGCAAAATAAATAGCTAGTTAAATATAAACAAAACTATAAACCAACAATATTCTGTTGTTGGCATCAAATTAATTGGTTAAAATTAGTCATATTGGTTTTATTTGCCAAATGATGCTGTTTTGCTGAAACTAAAGAATAAATTTGTTTTTAAAGGGTGTTCATTAATAATATTGCCAACAAAGGAGAGAGAAATATTTTAATTAAAAATTTCCATTGCACATTTCGTGCTCTGACTATTTATAGTGAATTCTTACAAACTGGTACATATAAAGGAAGAAAGGATCCAGGCATTCCATCTGTTGGTGTTGAGATTATGGAACTAAAAACTATGGTGGCTCAGTCATCCTATCACCTTACACTCTCTTGGCAAATAAAACTTCATTTAGCACAGGAGAAGTGTTTGACTCTCACATGCATGCACATATTAAGCAGGTATAAATATCTGCCTCTGTTCTTTCTTTAATCACCTATGTCTTTCAATGATTGCTCTGTTTTCCTACACATTATCATTCCAGTGATGACAAAAGAAAGCTTCCATTTATAAAATGAATGAAAACTTTAGTCTCACTCCATGAAAATATCTTTGACTCCAAATTATACCATGGAAAGTTGTATCTTTCTTAATTGGCTTAGAAAACAGTTCAGTGTCAGTAGTAACGATCACCAATGTTTGTTGGCCACTTATTCTTCTAAATTTCTTACGAGGATGTTTGCCTGTCATCCTCATATCAACCCTATGGAATTAGATAATATTTTTGACTGAGGCATAAAGAAATGAAGTAGCTCGCTCAGGGTCACCTAGCCAATGGATGCTGTAACCTGGAATTCACATCTAATTCCTGCCGCTCCCAGTAGTAGATTCAAATAACCGCAGAAAGGATGTTGTTGTTTGACAGGCTATAATCCAGTATGACCACAGCCAGATACTGGAAGTCTCAAAGTCAAACGTAAATTTTTATTTTGGAGGATCACAGGGTATCATGCATAATTATAAACATAAGCATTTATATATCTTCTGGGAACATATTTAAAAAAATAGAGATCTCCATGATGCTTATAATAATTTATATTGTTACCGAGTATAAAAGTTCCCGTGGAACTCACCAACTCCCAGGCTGAGAAGCACAGGGGCAGGGTTGAAAGGCTGACTGGGCTGGATGTGACAGATGACAGGGTGGAGGAAAGGCGTGGAGGAATTGATCTGCCAGGAATGGAAAGAGGCATAAGGGTAAGGGTGGGTGGGAGGAAGAGTCCAGCAGCAGGAAGCCACCTGCAGGGAGGTCCTGCCAGCACAATTTCTCTAAGAGTGAAGCTTCCAGAACAGAGCAGAGGACCTGGGACCGTCCATATTTAACCTGAATCATCAGAGTCAGTTCAGAACAAGAAGAGATTCCAGGTCTACTGTGCTGAAATAATCTACACCCATTAACTCTGAGAATATTCATTAGGGAAGATATCAGAGAGCTCCAAAGGAAATGTCTTAATATTATTATATGAGCAAGAGAAATATTTTTTCAATTTCCAATTATTTAGTGTCATTATGTAGAAATATGATTTTTAAACTTTATTTATTTTTAATTGAAGGATAATTGCTTTACAGTATTGTATTGGTTTCTGCCATACATCAACATGAATCAGCCATAGGTATACATATGTCCCCTCCCTCTTGAACCTCCCTTCCACCTCCCTCCCCATCCCATTCCTCTAGGTTGTTACAGAGCCTCGGTTTGGGTTCCTTGAGTATTCCATATGTAAAATAGCTAGCTGATGGGAATTTGCTGTAAGAGAAATAGTTTTTAAATGTAGAGGAAATTTGGAGTGGTGAAACAGTGTGTGTTGTTTTCCTTTTCTTAAAGTTTATATATCTGAGAGCTTATATTTCTTTATAAGATGTATATACAATATTTCTTCTCTTTCTTCTTCCTTTTTATTTATTTTACAAATGAGAATGAACTTTAATATAATTTTGGCCAATTAAGAGTTTATCCCCTTTTTTTTATTGGAGTACAGTTGCTTTACCATGTTGTATTCATTTCTTCTGTATAGCGAAGTGAATTACTCTGTGTTTACATGTGCGTGCATGCTCAGCCTCTCAGTCACATCTGACTCTGCACCCTCATGGACTGTAGCCCTCCAGGCTCCTCTGTCCACGGAATTTCCCAGGCATGAATACTGAAGTGGGTTGCCATTTCCTACTCCAGGGGATCTTCTCGACTCAGGGATCGAAACTGCATCTCCTGCATCAGTAGGCAGTTCTTTATATCCTCTCTTTTTTGGATTTCCTTCCCATTTAGGTCACCACAGAACACTGAGTAAAGTTCCCTGTGCTATACACTAGGTTCTCATTCGTTATCTGTTTTTATTGTCTTTTATGTGTCATATCTGCATTAATTTATAGCGTATTTATGTTAAAATGTGCTCTTCATGGCAGCAAGATTGTTTCATCCAATACTGAATGGATTAAACTGGGTATTTCCTCTTATTCTAAGTATCCAAGTTAATTTTAGTCACTTATATTTTTCACCTCTCATAAATGCAGAACAGAAACAAATTTACCACTTGGAAATGCTTGCTTTGCTGCTCATCAAATACCCACTTGCAGTCACTTTAGATTTTATGGTTCTGCACATATTCCTTTAAAATAGGTCTTAGCAGCTGAAATTAGACGTCATTCAACTTTTAAAGTTGGAACATTTTGTAAACCTTTCAAAAGAAACTCTTCTTTATTGACTTTATGAAATCCAGTCAGAGAATAATATGAAATGAATATAATGGAAAGTCTTTCCCTAGGTGAATAGAAAGTCAAATGGAAACTTCTGTGAAAGGACCGAATGACCCACAATACTTCAAAGTCTCTTGGAGTGACTGTAAGAAACTCAGTCTGAATGGAATTTGGAAAATGCTGTTCCTAATGATATCCTCCTATGAAGGTGTGAAAGGCAACATCTGAAAGATAAATCACTGATGAAATGCAACTGATGGCACTTTTGCTTTCCTCTGTTGTAGGTGCTGACGGTCAGCCCCATCATCTGAAGAAGGTGAATTTGGCGAATGACATGCAGGTTCTCCAAGACAGAGTAATCACAGAAAATTGTCAAAGGTACCCAATACCAGATATTGATCTCTGTCTCTTTTTTTATTAATTGAGGTTTGTTTGTTTTGACTGCACTGCATGGCATGTGGAATCTTAGTTCCCTGATCAGGGATCAAATTCACGTCCCCTTTTTGGAAGCACAGAGTCTTAACCGCTGGACCACCAGACGAGTGCATACTCAGTCATGTCTGACTCTTTGCTACCCCATAGACTATAGCCTGCCAGGTCCCTCTGTTCATGGAATTTTCCAGGCAAGAATACTGAAATGGGTTGTCATTTCCTATTCCAGGGGATCTTCCCAACCCAGGGATCAAACCTAAGTCTCTTGCCTCTCCTACATTGGCAGGCAGATTCTTTATCACCGTGCCACCTGGAAGCCCTCAGGGAAGTCCCAAATATTGATTTCTTGGTTAATTAAACCATGACACTAGCAATACCTGAGTACTCCATGTCTACTTGGAGAGGGTAGCATTTCACAGATGGGGAATTATCAGAAAATAAGGAGTTGATACTACTCGTCCCTATAGCACTCTCTTCCTTCTTGGCTGAAAAAGCTAAAAGGCAGAGTCACTGCATGATATTTGTCTTCAAGAATGGCAAAAGAACCATCTGAAGAATCATGTTGGTTTATTAACATTTTGTGAGCTATTCCAGAAGCTCAGGGGAATTCCAGGGGTTTGTTCATGGCAGGTCAGCTATGCCCAGTCATCCACAATTTCGGCATGAAGACTACCAGTGTCACCCCTGTTGTTCACAGCTTAACCTCATAGTTTCTCGCCTCAGTCAGACTGGTGCCAAGAGTGTTGTGGGGCCAGGGTGAGCCACGGAGACCCACCTCAGCAATACAACTTCGGTTGTAAAAACATTCTTAGGGGTGTTGACTCATATGAGTTTATACCACACCCCCTCCCCATGTGTTTTTCTCAAATGTCAACACTGAAAGTTGTTTCCACCCACAGTGAAAACTAACACCATGGAAACTGTTGCGTTCCTCTTGGTTTTTGCAGCTCATCAAAATCATTGCCCTTTGCTTGATTTTCATTCTAATTCTTATGTTAACCCACGTTGACCTGGAATAAGTCCTTTAATCACCGAAAAGCTCATGGACCTCACACAAGCAAAACAAAACAAAAATAAACAAGTCTGACCTAAATTTCTGGTTTGTCTTTTGAGGGTTGATGTCTCCAGCTTTTCTTTCTAATACTTATGGAATTCAACATTTTGTCCTCATACTACAGATAGCAAAGAAAGAAGGGAAATAGCTGGAAACATATAGAGGACCAGGGTTGCTTCTTTGACATAGTCATGAGCACTGGCAGTTCTCTAATTCTCAGAGCTTTGTCTGCAGGTGGCCTGGGGTCTCACCAGTAATGTATTAGATTCCTGTTGTTCACAAGCTAAATCAACAGTTGGAGAAGACAAGCTGAAATTTAGGTCTGCTTTACTTTGAAACTCCAAATGGGAGAGGAAAGTATTCCAAAGCAAATGGGAAAAGATACCTGTTTAGGAATAAGCTCAATAAACAGTACAACTGTGACTTCTTAAATCTGCTTCATCATCTTGAGTCAGTTTACCAGACCTTTTTCTTGCGAACCTCTTATCCAATACACCCGTTTATCTGTAGGAAAGAAAGGAGTTGTCCTTGGGTATCATGTCATTCAAAATTAACTATAGAAGAGGCCGGAAAACCCTTAATACTGGAGGTCACCCTATTTCATCCTAAGAGGTCACTCAAGACCTGCTTTCTCAAAGCATCTTTATTAGTTTCTCTTGGGCTAGGAAGAGGCCACTTTTCTGGGATGCCATGTTGTTTATTATCTGGCCAATATTCTTTCAGGGATTCCCTGGTGTTTCTGACAGTAAAGAATCTGCCTGCAAAGCGGAATTCAATCCTGGATTCGATCCCTGGGTTGGGAAGATCTCCTGGAGAAACACATGGCAACCCACTCCAGTATTCTTGCCTGGAGAATCCCATGGACAGAGGAGCCTGGCAGGCTACAGTCCATAGGGTTGCAAGGAGTCGGACACAACTGAGCACTAAGCACAATATTCTTTCACACGTTTCTCCCTTTAATGAGTCATTTCACCACTTTAAGTATTATATCCTTTCATTTCTCAGCCTGTCCTTATGATGAGAAAATAGAATGCATTTACTCTAATACTGGATGAAATCAGAATCACTTGCTCAAATTTAACACACATGACACTTATTTCCTAAAAATCTGTGGAACCCTGTTACAGCCAACTCTAGTCTGCTGTTTTCATCTTTGGACTGGAAAATTCAGGGTCTGACCAGCTGCCAGCTTCAGAGATCTCTGCCCCTCTTCCCCCATCATTTGAGCCGGATTAGATAGGTAGCTAAGACCCCTCCCACTGCCACATCTGTACTCACATAGCTGTAGTCCTCCCAGCTGGCAAATTTTGTAGAAAGAAATGGGTTCTTTCTGTGTAGGGGCCATTTTAATGAGTCTTAAGTTTTCAAAATGCTGCCCTGTGCATTTTGACTGGCTTTCTGCTCATGTCATTGGGGTATAAAGTCCTTTCATTTGCTATTTTTCCAGCTTTAAGAACCGCTTACCTGAAGCTCATTGAACTTGGCATCACCTCCAAAACACATAGCATAAGAAACAAAACCATGAGATGTCATAAAGCAGATCTCAGAAGCTGGCCAAGCATCCCCTGGCTGTTTGTTTGCCAGAAATTTCTCTCTTGTTCCAAGGAGAGATAGGTATAATAAGACATCGAAAGGACAATTAAATTTCACAGCTTGGGGGAGATTTTTGAGAGCTCTTGTCAAAAATGTTCACACCTGTGGAACAGGCTGTTATGTTTTGTGGAGCCTGGTATTCAGCTTGAAGTGCACCTGCCAAAATCTGAATGGCTGCTATTGTACCTTCTGGACTCAAAAACTGCACTGTCAGACGAGGTTTGGTGCACACAGATGGGATAGTTTAAAACAGCGACTATGTTGTTTGTAAGGAAATTAAGACCTTTCCTAGCCCTGTAGATGCTTTTTGGGGATGGAAAATGTTATAAGCATGCCTTAGCTGTGTTGCCCTGGCACTTTATTTATTTTTATTACCTTAATTATTTAAGTTATACTCAAATACCTTAATTTAAATTTGAGTATTTTTAAAAAATCATCCGTAGACTGTAATAGTAAACAACATCTTTTCAAAGAATCAATTTCATATGTGGACCCTAAAAACCACTAGCATTATTCTCATCTTGGTATCCAAGGGCATGTAAATCTTGCTGCAGAGTATATAGAGCTGATGGCGCATGCTAAGAAGCAGACTCTTGTGACCACCCTTACCCTTAACATTTCTCATGAAAGAGGGCAATTTATTACTCAAAATCTTAATGTCAGTTAAAATCGTGTATTTGTTGTAAAAACAATATAATTGCTCCCTAATGGGAACTTTTTTTTTAAGTTAAGAAGCACGCATGCTTAACCCAAACCCATAAATCTTTTCTATATGAATATATGCTAGGTTGAATCCTAGAAAATTGCAGCTAATTGGCTTTTTTTAACTGACAAAAGCAGTAATTTTATATGGTACTACCTAGTAGTTTACATAGTTGGAAACTTGGAGGATGGACAATTTTACTCAGATTTTTTTTCACCTACCTTTCTATCAAAACAGTGTCCAATTCCTGCATTGTCTTCATTTTTCATAGTTTAAATTTGTGTATCATCTTCCATTACATGGATGTGGGAAATAAGTTGTTTTTTCTTTTTCCCTATAAAAGAAAATACTCAAAACATCACAATCAGTACCTTCTTTCACATGGCCATTCAATTTGTTTGCATTCTTGTGCTCTTTTTTTTTTGTTTTTGGCTGTACTGGGTCTTTATCGCTGCATAGGCTGTTCTCTAGCTGCTGTGCACAGACTGACTGTGGTGGCTTCTCTTGTTGTGGAGCATGGACTCTAGGGCTCATGGGCTTCAGTGGTTGTGGCACCTGGGCTCAGTAGTTGTGGCTCCCAGGCTCTAGAGTAGTTGTGGTGCATGGGCTTAGTTGCTCCACCACATGTGGAATCTTCCCGGACCAAGGATCAAACCCGTGTCTCCTGCATTGGCAGGTGAAGTCTTTGCCACTGAGCCACCAGGGAAGCCCTCCTCGTGCTGGTTTTTAAAACAGGATCTTCTCCCGCATCATCCGTCCAACCATCTGAACTGAAATACTTGCACATATGAGTCTTTCAATACAAACCTAAGTGATAAAGCAAGTGTTAGTTCATGCAAGTATACAAACGTGCACACATGGTATGTATGTAGTTAAATGGATCTGTTTAGACAATATGCCCTCCAAGTCAATGAACTTGTGTTTAAAGAAAACCCAACTCAGAGTCAGAAACGACTTAACAACTAACTAACAACAAGTAGTAACAACAACTCCAGTGGAACAAGAAATGTTGCGCCCATCAGGCTGTGCCATCTTCACCTGGCTCCTCTCTGTTCGTCTCTGACTAGGACCCAGCAGATGACCCTCTCAGTCTACTCTGACTGCCATCAGACTGGTGCTTTGTCTCCTGTAACCGAGAAGCAAACTCTAGCAGTGTTGACCCACCAGAGGAAACCCTTTGCTCTTGCCCTAATGATACATTCCGGCAGGAAGTTCAGAGGAAAATAACAATTCCGGTGAAGATGAGGAATGGGGAATGGGAGGAGGGACGCAGCTTAATTATGATGAGCCTGGGGACTGGGGGCTGGGAACAGTCACAAGTGACGATCAAGAAAAAGAATGGGATGATGTCATTCTTTATGGGGACATTCACTGAAATGAAATCAGGTCACACACAATGATCTTGTTCTCTGCCCAGACGCATTGTGTTAACAAGAGATTACTTTGTGGTCACGCTTCTTAGGAGGGGTCTAAGGACCCTGTTCACGTTAAGATCTTCCCCAAGACATCTTTAAAATGGATAAGAAGGGCAGAACCATTTCATCCAGTGCTGAAAAATGGCCCACACTAGGTTTGCAACATGTTTTAAGATCACTGAGTTTAGGACAGAGTGTCCAAATTCTTATAACATAGTGAATTTCAAGAAGCAGAGTGTAATGACACAACTTGGTATCAGGCCAGAGATCTTAAACTGGTGCCCTTTTTGGTAGGATAATTTTGAAGGGTGTTCTGAAGTTAAAACGGAATATATTTCTCAGTAGAAAGTTGGCACTTCCTGAAAAGAAATACTGCCTTGTACCATAGTAAGACATTTTTAGGACTGATTGATTCTTCTTGCAGAGGAAGCATTTGATCTGTGTCGATCTCGAGTTCCTAGTACCCCTGATAGCGAATATATTCAATTTTAAGTTCCTTCTCTCAATGATGTCCTGATTTCACCCCATTCATCTGCTGAGATTTCACAAGAGTGCATCACAATTACAAATGAAGGTTAGATTTTCTAAGCAGTTAGCCCTGGAATAGTTATATGATAGGTTCAAATCTTGTTATTAAGATTCTGTTGTATTGCATTAATAGGCTTCAAACAAATAAGTCATTGTCTGAGACCTTTTGTAAAGGATATTTTTGCTGCATGAGTCTTTGCAACAGAACTGAAACCTTGAAGCCTTTTTACACTGTCATCTGTGGTTTAGAGTATTTGTAAAACTGAAGGTTCAATTGTGGTAAACCACTGGTATTCAGGTGCTTGTTTGTATCTAGGGACAAGGTCTTTCTCTCTCTTATAGAGTATACAGAGATGTAAAAGTAAAATTGGGTTAAAGTGGGAATTCGTATTTGTCTTATGATTTTGCTCACTGATGACTAGAGAACTTGTGTGGTAAGTTAGGGCAGAGGGGAGGTGATGATGTACATGTCACAGAAATGTTTGAAAACTGTTGCAGATTGTGGCTATCAACATGGAAAGAGGCACATTTTGAAGGAATCCTATTTTGAGCAGATTTTGACATGAACTGCAGTGATTTCTGCTAACCTTATTTTTGAGTGCCAGGTAATTAGGCTATGGGGTTTCCCTGATAGCTCAGCCATTAAGAATCCACTTGCAATGCAGGAGACGCAGGAGATGAGGTTTTGATCCTTGGGTCAGGAAGATGCCTTGAAGGAGGAAATAGCAACCCACTCCAGTGTTCTTGCCTGAAAATCCCATGGACAGAGGAGCCTGGCGGGCTACAGTTCATGGGGACACAAAGAGTCAGACATGACTAAGCAACTGAGCACAATTAGGCTATAGAAACTTTGAGGGAAAATAATTATTTAAAGATTTTAAAAATAACCAGAATATTTCCCAAAAATATATTTTCAGCACCATCAGGAGTTCCCAAGTTTTCAAGACAGTGCTTCATTTTTTTTTTTCTAGTTGGCATTAAAAAAATCTGAGGCCATGATCAAAAGTTGACAATGGCAGCTAAATAAGGCAAGTGTTTAAGCAAATCCACTACTTACAAAAAAAATCAATTAGGTGTGGCTACTTACAATAAAATTTACCATAAAATCAATTTTAAAATTATTTACTTTTATAGTTTTATAAAGAAAAGATTGGATGCATTTTCTGCATTAAAATTTATTTGTTTATTCTACACTGTATGACTGTCTCTAGGTCCATCTTTGTCTCTGTAAAGGGCACAATTTCATTCCTCCTTATGACTGAGTAGTATTCCATTGTATATATGTACCACATCTTTATCTATTCCTGTGTTGATGGATATTTAGGTTGCTTCCATGTCCTGGCTATTGTAAACTGCTGCAGTGAACATTGGCATATCTTTTGGAATTACGGTTTTCTCCGAGTATATGCCCAGGAGTGGGATTGTTGGGTCATATGGTAGTTCTATTTTTAGTTTTTTAAGAAACCTCCATATTGTTCTCCATAGTTCCTATATCAATTTACATTCCTATTAACAGTGTAGGAGGGGTCCCTTTTCTCCACATCCTCTCCAGCATTTATTGTTTGTAGACTTTTCGATGATGGCCATTCTGATTGGTATGAGGTGGTACTTCACTGTAGTTTTGATTTGCATTCTTCTTATAATTTGTGATGTTGAGCATCTGTTCATGTGCCTTTTGGCCACCTGTATTCCTCTTTGGAGAAATGTCTGTCTAGGTCTTCTGCCCATTTTTTGATTGGATTATTTTCTTGGTATTGAGTTACATGAGATAAGAGTGTCCTAACAGAGTTAAATCCGTCCTACACTATTCATAGGCATCTGATATGGCCAGACATGATGATACTCAGCAATGGACAGGAGCCATGGGAGCACTAGCAGCCAGTTAGCATATCAGTGTTGTGCTGGAAAGGGTATGGATAGTCTATGGATATCCAAAGAATCCTGGCCTACACTGAGGGTTGATTGCAATTTTTGTTTACTCTGTAATTTTCTACACAATTAAAATATGCTTGTTTCCTTCCTTCACTGGGCTGTTGTAAATATAAGATAAAAGTACCTTGGAGGGAACAGATATTTGGAGCCACTCAAACATGACCTATTACTGTTGTATTAAAAGGCTAAGATATTGCGTGGTATTCATTAGTTCCCATCAGACTGTTCTTTCCCAGCACCTTATTTCTCCCCCCTTATTCTTTTAGTTTTATATCTCTTCCAGTAAACTAATCCCAATGTGTATTTTGATGGCTGGCAAAAATTCAAAAATGCTTTGCATACACGGGAGGCTATAGAATCACTCAGATTATAACTACATATTCAGTGCATTTAAAAGAAAAGCTTCAAAATGAAATACCTTTACTGGTTGAAGCATTAAAAATAGGAGTGAAAAAATTAGCTCCTACTATATCATACACTTGGAGCTGTTGGAAATCAGGTAATGATTGACTCCAAATAATCTTTATGATTAGGAAAAAGATGTGCAAGGTTAATAACTGGAAATAGGGGCTGTTGCTTGCAATATCTTGTCGACTGGCTCCTTTTGCATGAAAATGGATTAAGAAATTGCCATCATCTGCATCCCCTAGACAGAGGCCAGAGAGAAAAAAATGACATCCTTCTGCCCTTTGTCAGTGCTTGTCACAAGACCGCCTTTCTCTTAGGAAAATGCTCCCATTTTCTGGTTGCTTTTCCACCCCAAGCATTGACTTATAGAGGAATTTCTTTCAAATGTAAGTATAGTATCAGTTTAGTAGTTTGTAAGGGCTGAAACATGACTTCTAAGTGAAAGGAAAGGAATGTAACTTACATTTCTAATTGGAAATCCATCTTAGTTTAAAGGACTTTCTTTCTAACTAGGGAAATACTAAGACAGGCTTTGTATGGTACAACTTGTGTCTGGATGTAGGAATATACACTCAGAAGGTGTGTGGAAGTCTCATTAAAGATTTCTCTCTGAAACCTTAATACAACACCTGTACCAAAGATTGTACATGAGAAATACCTGTATCTGGAAGAATATAGGATTTATGGAGGTCTCTTAAAAATCTATGATACTTTAAATTTCTGGACATGGGAAATTTCCTATAATTAGAATTGTTGTTGTTTAGTTACTAACTCATGTCTGACTCTTTACAACTCCATGGACAGGAGGCCCGCCAGGCTCCTCTGTCCGTGGGATTTTCCAGGCAAGAATACTGGAGTGGGTTGACATTTCCACCTCCAGGAGATCTCCCTGACCCAGGGATCGAACCCAAATCTCCCTCATTGCAGGCAGATTCTTTACTGCTGAGCCACTGGGGAAGCCCATGATTAGAATAATGTTACCTAATTAGTTAAAATGTCCCTAAAATCAGGCAGAGGAATCAGAGATCAAATTGCCAACATTAGTTGGATCCTAGAAAAAGCAAGAGAATTCCAGAAAAAACATCTACTTCTGCTTCATTGACTACACTAAAGCCTTTGTGTAGATCACAACAACTGTGGAAAATCCTGAGAGGAGAATACCAGACCACCTTAACTGCCTCCTGTGAAACCTGTATGCAGGTTAAGAAGCAGCAGTTAGAACTGGACATGAAACAACGGACTGGTTCCAAATTGGGAAAGGAGTACTTCAAGGCTGTATATTGTCACCCTGCTTATTTAACTTATATGCAGAGTACATCATGAGAAATGCCAGGCTGGGTGAAGCACAAGCTGGAATAAAGATTTCTGGGAGAAATATCAATAACCTCAGATATGCAGATGACACCACCCTTATGGTAGAAAGCAAAGAGGAACTAAAGAACCACTTAATGAAAGTGAGCAAGGCAAGTGAAAAAGCTGGCCTAAAATTCAACATTCAAAAAAGGAAGATCATGGCATCCAGTCCCATCATTTCATGGCAAATAGATGGGGAACAATGGAAACAGTGACCGACTATTTTTTTGGGCTCCAAAATCACTGCAGATGGTGACTGCAGCCACAGAATTAAAAGACGCTTGCTCCTTGGAAGGAAAGCTATGACCAATCTAGACAGCATATTAAAAAGCAGAGACATCACTTTGCTGACAAAGGTCCATCGGGTCAAAGCTGTGGTTTTTCCAGTAATCATGTGTGGATGTGAGAGTTGAACCATAAATAAGGCTGAGCACTGAAGAATTGATACTTTTGAACTGTGGTGTTGGAGAAAAAAGACTCTTAAGAGTCCCTTGGACAGCAAGGAAATCAAACCAGTCAATCCTAAAGGAAATCAATCCTGAATATTCATTAGAAGGGCTGATGCTGAAGCTGAAGAGCTGACTCATTTGAAAACACCCTGATGCTGGAAAATATTGAAGGCAGGAGGAGAAGGGGACAACAGAGGACGAGATGGTTGGATGGCATCACCAACTCAATGGACATGAGTTTGAACAAGTTTCGGGAGATGGTGAAGAACACAGAAGCCTGGCGTGCTGCAGTCCACGGGGTCACAAAGAGTCAATCACAACTGAGCAACTGAAAAACAAATACAATTCAGAAGTCTTCCGGTCCTAAACACACACACACACACACATGCATGTATAGAAACCACATTACTGATAAATTATTCCTACCCTATAGGTCAACTCAGGGTTCATACAATATTGCTGTTATCAAAACCACAGACTTTTAACGCTTAATCACATTTTATCCACAGGATTCTTGAAATTTCCTTTCGTTTCTGACTGTATGTCTGGTTCCCTTCAATGAAAGGCTGTAGTTTTGTAGGTCAAGAAACTCAGCTATGAATGCGGTGTTGGTTCTTTCTTTCAGTTACCTTCTGCAAGTCTACATTTTCATCTTTGTGCTTTGGTTACACAGCCTACCAGATGGAAATAATAATTTCATCTGAAAAACCTCAATGCTGGGACAGATTGAAGGCAAAAGTAGAAGGAAGCATCAGCGGATGAGATGGTTAGAGAGCACTCACCCATTTAGTGGATCTGAATTTGAGCAACTCTGGGAGATAGTGAAGGACAGAGAAGCCTGGCGTGCTGCAGTCCATGGGGTTGCAAAGAGTCAGACATGACTTAGTGACTGAACAACAACAATAGCGTGAATGTGAAGGAGCCCTGAAATTCTAAGACAGGATAACAAAAGCTGGTTCATTGTTGAGGGATGTTTTTTCAAAATGATTGTACTTGTTTAAAGCCAGAGTGAGATGATGTTTAGAGAGCAGTGATTTAAGTTTGTGGTTCCAGAACTGTTCAAAACCGAAGATTTTCTTTCACTTAGTTTTTCTCCAACATTTCTCTCCTTGATTTACATTCCCCAGTTAAGAATTTAATGTGAACCTTTGCCAAAGCCTCAGGTTCCACCTGGTTTGGGGTTGAAACCACATGAAGCCACTGAATTTTGCATAGTTTCCATTTGAAATGATGTATCAGCTTAGTTTCTCTTTCTCTATGAGCCAGGCTTACAGGAAACTTGGCCAGGCTTTTGATAAACCTGTTTGGAGTTTTGATTTTTATATCAGACCCTAAAATAAGTCCACTCACCTTGTTCCCTCTTCTGAAAAGCTCTTATTAAAATGTCCCCAGAGTCTGTATGGTAGTTCCTAGTGATTGAAGCACAGTTACATTTTGTTTTAGTATAACATAGGGAGAATTTCTCAGCTACTTAGAACCCACTCTGATTGGGAAACCAGTTAAACTCCATAACAGAAGCTCTTACTATCAGGCCTAACACTTTAGGGAAAGAATTTTTTCCAAAGTCTCAACAAAAGGGTTTTCATGTAAATAGCTCAGTTCGACCAGGTTAATTCACTTTTTTTTGTTGTTCCGTCCTCCACTTGTGCATCCATTCATTCAAAAATTATTCATCAACACCTGCCCCACAATATGCCAAGCCTTGTTCTAGGTACTTGGGATTCTTAGTGAGCCAACGAAGTATTTAGAGAGCCTGACATTTGTGGATCTCACGGTTTAATGACAGAATAGAGAAAATAAAATGAAGCATAATATATAGATCAAATATATACAGTATATTAGAAAGTAGTGAGTACCATGAAATAAAACAGAAGTTGAATAAGAATTAAAGTCGGAGTTGGTAACAATGTTAAGGAGGGTTCACAAGGAAAACTTTATTGAGATGCAAGATTAGAATAAGACTTGAAAGCGGTAAGGAAGTAAGTAGCAGCCAGATATCTATTTTTTTTTTCTTCATTTGGCTACACTACGCAGTGTGTGGTGTCTTAGTTCCCTGACCAGGGATTGAACCTGTGGCCCTTGCATTGGAATTGCAGAGTCATAACCACTGGAGCACCAAGTAAGTCCCAGCAACCAAATATTTTGAGGAAGAGAATTCCATACAGAGAAAATAGCTACAGCAGAAGTCCCAAGATATGTACACATTAGAGGAATCACACGATGACAGAAATAGAGTGAGAAAACAGAGAGTGGTAAAAAAAAAAAATGAGGTCAACCAGTCACAATAGGCCACCACGTGACCTGTGAGCCATGAGAAGGATTTTGGCTATTTCCCAGGTTGAAAGGGAAGTCGCTGCAGGATTTTGTACAAAGGACTAGTACATTCTGATTTCTATTTAAAACCCTCTCTCTATCTGTCATGTTGAGAATAGCCTACAGATGGACAAAGGTAAAAAGAGACTGATTACAAGGCTACTTAGAGAGGTAAGAGTGCTTCTGATTTGATGTTAGCCAGGGAAGTAGTAAAAAGTAATCAGATGCTAGCTATCTTTGGGGGCGGGCAGGGAAGAAAAGAATCAAGGATGCTTCAAAAGTTGTGGCTGAAGCAACTGAAAGGATGGAGTTGTTCATTGAAATTAGAAAGGCTACAGTCAAAAGAGTTCTGGGGAAGAAGATCAGGGTTCACTTTTGGAAATCAAGTTCGAAATGTCTATCAGACCTCCAAGTGGAGATATTGTTGAGTCGGCAGGCATTTGGATTTGTGAGTCTGTATTTGGGAATAGAGGTTTGCATTTGGAAATCATCAGCATCGTATCAACAGAGATGTGAGTATAGACTGAGGAAAGAAGGAAAGACTAGCCTCTGTGGTATTCCAACATTAAGAGGTCAAAGAGAAGAGGAGAGATTAGCAGAAGATACTGAAGAGGAACCCAGGGAATTGAGGGAAGAAAACGGATGGAGGAGTTTTCAGTTTTTTGGAAACTGAATTAAGACAGTGTTTCAAGGAGGAGAGTGAATAACTATGTCTGGTAGATATGATGAGGGTTGAGAACTGATGGTTGGATTTTTCTCCTGGGTGGTCATTAGTGACAAGTCTGAGAGCAACTTTGGTGAAGTAGAGGGAGAGAAAGTCTGATGGCAGTGAACATAAGAGAGAATGGAGAAGTGAAATTAAGACAGAAATATGGCGCCTTTTCCAAGGAGTTTGCTGCAAGCAGAGCAAAGAAATGTGGGGCATCAGCCAATGCCAGATCAAGAGGTCAAGAAGGTTCGTAAAAGATGGGAGAAAAAAAGAGCATGTTTCTATGCTGATGGGAAGGATGGAATTTGGGAAGGAAGATTGATGATCTTGACGAAAGAGAGGAGGGTTGCTGGAGCTAAGAGTTTTTGAAGAGGCGAAAAGAAGTAGAAGCCAGTACGCAGGTGTTGAATTGGCTTCAGACAGTGAAAACATGGATGACTCATCTATTCTAGTAGATGATAAGGCAGGATATTGGAGCAGAGAAACTGGTAGGTGAGCCGACTTGGGGAGTGGAATGGGAGGAAACCTGTGGAAGTTCTCTTCCAGCTGCTTCTATTTCTTCGGTGAAGTTTGAACCAAGGGTATCTGCTCGGGTGATGGGGGAGGAGAGTTGAGGATGTGAGGAGAGGCAAGGTGACATCTTAGAGAATGGAAGGGTAGTTGGATTAGGAGGGTCCAGTGTGGTTGCCCGGCCGCACTTAGGCCCGTTCTTTGTTTAGTGACACAGGTGAGGTTGAGGAGTGGGCAAAAAGTTGGATGTCGCTAGGGTCATGGTGCACCAACAAGGATGGCAGAGTGATGGAGGAGGAAGTGGGTTGAGAGTCTTCACAGAGACTCAATGTCATGACTGTGTAAAATGACCTTGACCTGGTCAGGAGGGAAGTGAGGATGTCAAGAGAGGAAGGGCTGACCCAAAGTGATTGGATCAAAGGACTGAATAGCCCTGCCACTGGGTCAGAGAATTGTTGGGGTTGGAATTGTGGAAAGATGACAGATGTCCAAGGGCAGGAGGTGTGAAATTGAGATGACAGGAAGGGTACAGTACTGCTCCGGCACTACTAAGGGCTGGGGATTGACTACATTGGCCCCAGGAGTAGCTAGGGTAGAGGAAAGGTGGTCCAGAAAGGTAGAGACTATGGAGCTGATAAGCTCACATCACAAATTTTGACATTTCCAAGAGTTCAGACGTATAATAGTGGAGGGGGGGAGGTTGGCAGTGAGAGTGAAGCAGAAGCTAAAAATCACTTAGAAATGAGGAGGAATGTCCTGGGCTCAATCTATGGAAGTAATAAGCTATGTAATCTAATAACATGAGCTAAAATTTTTCATGCATGCGTGTCCAACTCTCTATGATGCCATGGACTGTAGCCCACCAGGCTTTTCTGTCCATGGGATTCTCCAGGCAAGAATACTGGAGTGGGTTGCCATGCCCTCCTCCAGGGGGATCTTCCCGACCCAGGGATTGAACCCATGTCTTTTATGTCTCATGCACTGGCAAGCAGATTCTTTACCACTAGCACCACCTGGGAAGTCCATAAGATAAGAAATAAGAAAGCACACAGATATAAGGAGGAAGAGAGAGATGCAGGCCAGCTGGCAGTGGGCTGGCAGATGTTAAGAAAGATTTTAATGTAACAGTCAGTGGATATACCCAAATTTGCATTCAGTTTTCTAATTTTCAACTTTCTGATTATTAAAAGATAGCATAGTTAGCCACAAACCTGGATAAATCATTACATTTCATACATAGTAACATTTTTCCAGAAGGAATTTTTTCCCTTTCCTCTGCTAGAAACTATCAAGATGCCCAGTAACCTGCTGCTTCTTGTTTTACAGTGAAACAAACAGAAAAGTCCTTAGAAAGGTGTCAAACAAAAGAAGCACATAAAAGGAATCTAATTTAAGCATAGATCTAGGCTTGCACTGTTGTTGCTGTCGTTTTAGTCGCTAAGTCATGTCCGACTCTTTTGTGACCCCTTGGACTGTAGCTCGCCTTTCTCCTCTGTCCATGGGATTGTCCAGGCAAGAATACTTGAGTGGGCTGCCATTTCCTTCTCCATAAAGGCTTGCTTTATGGTAATAATAAACCAAGTATCTTCTCTGGGAAAAAGAGCTGAAATCTCTTAAGAACAGTGGATGGTGCTTTATATGTATAGTAGTGGCTTTATCACCCCCCTTTTGTTGCTTTGCATTTTCTCCTTATTCTAACAAAAGATCATTCAGATGTGAATTTGTTTTGATGATATCCATAAGGTTTTATGCCTGTGAAAGTAATTCACAGTGTTTATCCTGGTGATGGCTCAGAGAAGACCATCAGATTTTTCTATTTTCATCATTATGCCATACTCCATTCTTGATGACATAGGAATATTTGGAAAAAAACTTCCTGGAAGTCAGGAATGACACCCTGGTCAGATTCTGTACAAATTTGAGCCCACTGATTCTCAACAAGTGCTCAGTGGGACTGAGTCTCTGACTGTTAATGCTGTTTTAAGTTCCATTTTATAGTAGAAACAAATTCTGTTTTCTCTGGAGTGAAATCAAGAAAGATGGTCGGGTAGAAGTCCCTGGAGTGATTTTCCTTTTCATGTTTATGAGCCATAACTTTGCCTGTGGTGCGTAAGGGCAAGGATGACACCAGGTGACTTGTTTTTAAAAATTAGTAAAGCAGAGGAAGGGCTTCTCTGGTGGCTCTTAGTGGCAAAGGATCCGCCTACAATGCAGGAGACCTGGGTTCTATCCATGGGCCGGGAAGATCTCCTGGAGAAGGAAATGCAACCCACTCCAGTATTCTTTCCTGGAGAATCCCATGGACAGAGGAGCCTGGCAGGCTACAGTCCATGGGATCGCCCAGAGTCGGGCATGAGTTAGTGACCAAACAACAAAACCAGAGGAAACCTTCTTCCTTGCACTATTCTAGGAAATCAAGTAGGAAGAAAGAGTCAGATGGGGAAAGAACATTAAATAGAGGGGATTTTCTTTTAATAAATTAGGATCTTGCTTATACTTTACTGTAGATAGCAATTAAAAATTTCAATGAGTTTTCCACATGGCCAATTTTATGTGAAGTGGATTCTGTGGACTTCACTTGAAATGGCAGATCTCAATCATTCATTCATTTAATAAATGTCATTGCATACCTTACACGTGCAGGTTATTGTGAGGATATGCTGTCGGGTGTGACTGCAGGCACTATTCTCAGAAGTTTACATTCTCCCGTGACCCTAAGACTGTGTGGTGTGAATTGAAGATCCCTGCTGGTGTGATCAAAAGAAACTACATCTTTAAAGGGTCAATGAGTGATCTTTAGCTCCTGGTACATATATCTTAGAACTCTTCAGTGGTTGATAATTCCAGCTCTGTTGTTGGTTAGAATAGATTTCAGGAAAATGATTAGAGGTTAGTGATGTAAACAGCAGTAGGAAACTATCGTCAATATCCCGTGATAAACCGTAATGGGAAAGAATATGAAATACATATATATGTGTGTGTGTGTATATATATATATATGTATGAAAAAAGTGGAAGTGTTTGTTGTTCTGTCAATTCCAACTCTTTGTGACCCATGGACTGTAGCCCACCAGGCTCCTCTGTCCATGGAATTCTCCAGGTGACAGTACTGGAGTGGGTTGCCATGCCCTTCCCCAGGAGATCTTCCCGACCCAAGGATCAAACCCACTCTCCTGCATTGCAGGCAGATTTTTTACCATCCAAGCCACCAGGGAAGCCCAGGAACACTGGAGTAGGTAGCCTATCCCTTCTGCACCCTTCTCCAGCGGATCTTCCTGACCCAGGAATCGAAGCAAGGTCTCCGGCATTGCAGGTGGATTCTTTACCAGCTGAGACACACACATATACATATACATGTATGTATATGTATAACTGAATCACTTTACTGTATAGCAGAAATTAACACAGCATTGTAAATCAACTACACTTCAACAAAATAAATTTTTTTCAAAAGAAGTTAATAATGAAAATTGGCCAGATCGTCCCAAGAACTGTAAAGTTTATAAGTACCAAATTGCTAACGTAACCAAATGCCAGATTTCTGCTTACACTTTCCAGCTTAAGAATGCTCAGGACTGTGACAGGAATTATCTCCCAGTAGCTTTTTCTGATTGCAACAAAATCCCTTTTCTCATATTAGAAGTGTAGTTAATATCTAGGCAGAGAGGTCTCTTTTTTCATTCTTTAAACAGAAAGGGCTTCCTCCCTGGGCTATCATCTGTGTTTTAGTGCAAAGGAGAATTTAAATGTATGGACGTTTCTTCCCAAAGATCAACTTGTCTTTTCTTAAATTTGTATTTGATTAGTCAGTCTGTTAAAATGATTTCTTTTATTAGTCAATATTTTTAAATGCTTCTATTTCAAAATACTTGTTTCCTGAAACTTATAGAGAGAGGTGACTTGAGTTCCACTCAAGTTATGTATGGGATTTGCTTCATGAGAAAGATAGCCAAAAAAAAAAAAAAATTAACCATCTCTTGTAAGTATTTGAAAGATAGGACTAATCCAAAATTATTTTAAACACTCTAGAAATACAAATAATAAGATGTCAGTGTGAACGGTTCTCATTTGGTATCAGCTGGTAACTTGAGGATGGTCTTGAGAATTCTCCCTCGTTTGCTGAAGACTCTGCCTCCCTGAGAGGATGCCCCTTTGGGCAGAATACAGGCTTACCAGGCACTTTTAGTGATAAAGAACCCTTCTGCCAATGCAGGAGATGTAAGAGACATGGTTTTGATCCCTGGGTTGGGAAAATTCCCTCGAGGAGGGTATGGCAACTGACTCCAGTATTCTTGCCTGGAGAATCCCATGGACAGGGGAACTTGGCAGGCTACATTCCATAGGGTCACAAGGAGTTGGACAGGACTGGAGTGACTTAGCGTGCATGCACGCAGACAAAATATATAAGTGCTCTTCAGGACAGATGCTGTGGGTGCAAAAGTACTTCATCTTCAGAGCTTCATTTTAACAGTTTACGGCCATATTCTCCATCTGTAAATTGTCTATACACAGAAAAGAGAAAATAACAGGGAGATAAAAACTCACTGGCTCGCAGATTGTTCCATAGAAGGCCTTGTAGTAGAAACCAAAATAATACAAAAACCTTACAATAGCCATGTCATTGGGGGCAAGTGAAAAGACAAGGCGAATGACCAACAGAGAAAGAGGAAAGAACCAGAGGTCAGAAGCACAAAGGGCTCTGTGGAGAGGACCAAAGACCTTAGTCCAGATGCCCTAAGCTAGAGGATGGCCGGTGTCAGCGGGGGATTCCTGGGCAGCTTAGGGACTAGGCAGGCACAGGGGTTTGGTTTGCTTAAAATACTTGTTATGTAAAAACCAGAATTCTGGGTATCGCCAAAGGATGTGTTTTTCCACATGTTCCTGAGTAAATAGAGGAGAGACCAAAAGCTAGATAGATAGATTAAATGAAAAATAAACAACCCTTATCCATACAGATTTAAAGGCTTAAAAATGAATGAGATTCTCATTGTGTGGTTTCTGTCCATGTAGTGTGGACACATGTGTGCATGCACGCACATGTGCATGTGTGTGTTTCTTTTTCTTTAGAATTGCAGCAAAAATGCAAGATGAAAAAATGATGCTTGGACTACAAAATCCATATGTGTTTCACTGGGGTAGGGCAGAAAGAGACAATGATGAGGCAAATGAGAAAGAGGGAATTTGTAATTAGTTTGATCCACTACTCCCCCAACCCAGGATCATGCAGTAAACTAAAAGAAGGCTAGTTTTGCAAAAGAATTTAAGCCAAACAATAAAAATGTGATCCATTCACCCAGTTTCTTCCTTTCCCAGTAACTCTTTTTATGTCCAAGCCCACAGTCTCTATCTTTTTCTAATCCTTTTCAGTCTTCTCGCCCTTTGCCCCCACATGACCTTTGGCACATTGCCTCCTAACCTTAAAATGAAGAGTTTAGAGTTTCAGGGAGATTTTGATGAAACCACCTGCTGTCTTCCTCTACTCTTTCTCCCACCAGTGAATTCCAATAGAATTGGCAGACTGTATAAATATGCTAATTTTCTGAACCCCCCTAAATCCTCAAGTCAACCATTCCTGTGAGATCAGACAGTTGTCATCATTGGTTGGATCTCTTAATTCTCCCACTGCTACTCAAATAAGAATAAGAATGAAAAATCTTATAGACAGAAGTACATTCTGATGTCTTCTCTCATACAAAAAAATTTAGATCCAATTCTCAAAAGATGAGTCAGTTCAATATTGTACTTTGAGATTGAGTCAACTATTTTTTTTTTCCTTGCAGTACTTTTTTTTCTTTAATTACGTACTGGTAAACTCTGACTAGAAAACTGGAATTTTTGATTACCTAAAATTCTCTTTGAAAAATCCAATTGTCAGATATAGAAGTCTTAGAAGACAGAGTCATATCAATGATGGGGATGAAATGAGATCATCAGGCATGCCTTTGGGGTATCTGTACTAGTGAAACACAGTCTTCTTGGGGAAGGTGGGAGATTGTGGTTAAAAACATAAGTAGAAACTATGGCGGGGGTAATATGTTTAGGTTGTGAAAATAAATGGGTAACAAAAATGGTAATATTTACAAGGAACTTTCCATGTACTAGCTATGGTCCTAAGAACTTCACATATATTAGGTGATTTAACTCTTAGAAGATCTATGAGGTGGACACTATCATCTTTATTGATGGGGAAACTTCAGTCCAGAGTTTAACTTGTGCAAGTTCTCACAGCTAGCATACATCAGAGCCCAAATCAATATCCCCAGCTTGTTAGATTCCCAACTCATAGTTATTAGAAACTGCTCTGAAGAACTGACTCATTGCGAAGAAGTGACTCATCGGAAAAGACCCTGATGCTGGAAAAGATTGAAGGCAGGAGGAGAAGGGGATGACAGAGGATGAGTTGGTTGGATGGCATCACTGACTCAATGGACGTGAGTTTGAGCAACCTCTGGGAGTTGGTGATGGACAGAGAAGCCTGGCATGCTGCAGTCCATGGAGTCTCAAAGAGTCGGACATGACTGAGCAACCAAACTGAACTGACTGTGATAGATTAGGAAAGAGCAATTGTACATAAGAAGGGGAAAACAATTAAGGATCTTCTGAAAGAGCCATTAGAAAATTCCTTTGAATCATCACTGATAGAGCTGTTAGACTTTCAAGACACTTATGCTCTCTAGACTCATCAGTTATTAGCAGTTAACAATAGCTCTTACTACAAAACTGAAAGGTGACTTCAGTCACTTATGAAATGAGTTTTCTTTAGAATCTTATTTTATTAGTTATCTATCATTGCATTAAAAATGACTCTGAATGTTTGTTGCTTAAAGCGACAATCAACACTTACTATCTCATATGACTTGGAAGGCTCAGAAACTTTCGGGAAGTTCTGATTCAGAGTCATTCATGACTTGGCAGTCCAAGACCTTAACCCAGGCCTGCAGTCATCTGAGAGACTGATTGGGTTTGGTGGATCCTCTTCCAAGATGGCTCACTCAGATGAGTGCTGGATGTTAACAGGAGGCTTCAGTTCCTTGCCAAGTAGACCTCTCTTCATGGAGCTGCTTGAGTGTCCTCACAACATGGCAGCCTCCTTTCCCCAGAGAAGGTGATCCAAGGCATTGAGTCAGAGCAGCAGTGATTTCTATGACTTGACCTCATGATGGAAGTCACACTCCATCATTTATGCAATATGCCAGGTCAGCCCTGCCAAGCATGTGAGAGAATTATACAAAGGTGTGTCTACCAGGAGGTGAGAGTCATGGGGCACTGTGTTAGAGGCTGGCTGCCACACAATATCGGGTTACTAATGGTACCCTTTGGTGATTTGAGTTCATTTTTTTCTGCTTCAGGGCAAGACCAACAAAGAAATCAAATAAAAGTGGTAAATACATTCAAAGAGGTATGAGGGCAGCAGGAGCAGGCAATCTGCCCTCTATCTGTCCCAGGAGACCTAGCATTTGAGGAGTCATGCTGAACTAGCAGCTCATCATCCTCTCATCCTACGGCTGGCATCATGTGTAGGGCAGTGTCTGAGTATAAGGCTCATCAAGACATTCAACCATCAAGCACTTTGAGCAGACAGAAAAAGTAGGCCTATTTAAGACGACTCTCCATATTCATTCATTTATTTGACAAATATTTATTGTATACCTATCAGTGGCCAGAACTACAGTCTTTGCAGAATCTTTGACACAGTGAACCATTAGGAAGGCTCAGTCTATTATTCTTAGAGATTTATTGCTAAAATAAACCTTAGAGATAATTCAATATCGCCACCACCTCTTGTTACAAATGAGAAAATTGAATTCTCCAGAAACCAAAACTTGCTTATTTTCACGTTGTTGTGCCTGTTCTGCCCTGACTTTTCATTCATGAAATCTCAGTCAAAACAGCAGTGGTTCAACTGATTACTGAAATCCACAGAGAACCTCTACAAATGACTGCTAAACTGTTTTTCATCTTTTATTTCATCATTTATGAAATCTCTCTGTTGGTCTTGCCCTGAAGCATAAAAGTGAACCCAAATCACCTGATAGTACAGTGAATAAACTGATAATGGGTGAAAACCAGCCTTCAACACAGGCCTGAAACTGTCTGTATCTCTTTTTAGAGTTCACTTAACAGGCCTACGTTGTTTATGGACACATAATCTGGTTCCTTCATTTTAGAAAGAGGAAAATCTGACTAACCCTCAATCCTGGCATTGACTCATACCAAAACTAACACTTTTATGCCTTTTGATCAGGGCTTCCTTTAAAGAATCTGCCTGCCAATGCAGGAAATTCTGGTTCAATCCCTGGAGTGGGAAAATCCCATGGAGAAGGAAATGGCAGCCCACTCCAGTATTCCTGCCTGGGAAATCTCATGGACAAGGGAGCCTGGCAGGTTATAGTCCATGGGTGCTGCAAAAAGTTGGATATGACTGAGCAACTAAACAATGACAACAGCATACCTTTTGACCAATATATCAAATCAAACAACTGTCCTTTCCAAAGGGGTTGGAGCTGTTGGTATCCTGCATAAGGAGGTACTGAGAAAGGGTGGAGGGGAAAGAGAGAAAGGTAAGATCCTTGTTGTGGACCTCCTGTGTGCCAAGACCGTGCTGGCATTTCCACTCCCATGCCAACTCTTTAATCCCCACAAGAGTGGTATAAGGTAATAGGCCTGATTCTTATCCCACTTTACAGAAGAGAAAACTAAGAAGGTAAACCACTTGCCCAAGGATGCTCAGGGAGCAAGAAGCAGGTTTGGGACTTAAGTTCAGGTCTTCCTGAGCCTGGATTCTTACTCAACATATTGTCCTGTTACCACTTGTAACTAATTTCTCAATGACCAGGCCTAGCTCACTCCCATCCTCTCCTTAAATTGTCCATGTTGTTTTGTAAGAGCTGTTAGATTTGTGTATGTATATAAATGAAGAGTTTCCAAATATGCAGCTATCTCCTTAATAACAGTATTCCTTTTAAATTTCCCTTTTCCCCACCAATAGAGCACTCTGCCCACAGAGAACTCTGGAGATAGCTTTTGTTCTCATGGCAAGTTTTCACCCAAGCCAAGACCAGCCTCCTGTATCTCCATCCCAACCCACCAAGCGTTCTCTTCTACTGGTGGAGGAAAAGTGATTTCTCATTGTTTAAAATCGTGCTCTTTTCCCCCAAAACTTGTGTAGATTATAACCCCTAAAAAATGTTTCTTAGTCAATGCATTTGTCTGCTTTAGAGTTACAATTACAGTAATTAATGTGGAAGCTGAAAAGTTGATTTTATAGTGGCTGAGAGAGTTCCCTACTGAGACCCTAGATCTTAGAAGTATTTTCTATTCTGGAATCATTTTTTAAATGTAGACACTTTATAATACTTTTTATTTCTATTTCTCTTTCTTTATAATTCCCAAGAAGACTTTTTTTCTTTGTCTCTTCTTGTCTGGTGGCTCCACAGCTCAGGGTCACCATAGACAAGAGAAGCTAAGCTGATTCAATACACTACCATCCTCTGTGGAAGGAACACTTTGCTGCTGAGCTCAGGAATTCACATCCTTAATGGAAGTGAAGACCTGAGACTCACTCACCACCTGATAACCTATATGACAGGATGAAACTGAAAGTGTTAGTCACTCAGTTGTGTCCGACCCTTTGGGACCCTACAGACTGTAGCCAACTAGGGCACCTCTGTCCATGGAATTTTCCAGGCAAGAATACTGGAATAGGTTGCCATTCCATTCTCCAGGGGATCTTCCCAAGCCAGGGATCAACCCCAGGTATCCTGCATTGCAGGCAGATTCTTTACCGTCTGAGCTGCCAGGGAAGCATCTTTCTAGCTTTACTGACACTCCAAGAGGAGTATAAGTTGGGATAGGAAGCATGAGTTTTAATGAAGTCACTTCTCTCCATTCAATAACATTGAGACTTAAGCCCTTAGATGAAGCAACAAGCAATCCATTCAGACAATGACATTGCTCTCCAGGTCATCATAGAACCTCAAGTTTTATATATTTCATTTAAAAGTATTTTTTTTGCCCAAGAATCTTGTAAGGAAATGAGTCATTCTGTGTCTTAAAATAAGTGTTTCAAAGCAGAACCATAAGAAAGCTTTAAGCTTCATTGAACCTTAAAGGAATTTTCAATTTTTAGGGAGGAAAAAAATCTCCAATTCTTAAAAAACAAAACACTGGGCAGCAATACAAATAGAATAGATTCATGAGCACTATGAAAAAACAGGTCACTAGCTCCTTTTTTCCAAATCTGCAACAGGTACTTCACCACTGTTATTAAGTGTTAGAAAAGTCAACTCATACACAGAAAGGAACTAGTGCTTTCACTAAGCTCTAAAAGAAGGGAACTCTTTGTATGGTCTTTAAATGCATCCTACAGTAAGAAAATGGGAAAAGAACACAAGAGGAAATTAGGCAACTACCCACTTGACCTGTAGATATCATGTGTGTGTGTTGTGCTCAGTCACAGGTGCTTCAATCGTGTCTGACTCTTTGCGACCCCATGGAGTGTAGCCCACCAGGCTCCTCTGTCCATGGGATTCTCCAGGCAAGATTACTGGAGTGGGCTGCTATGCCCTCCTCCAGGGGATCTTCCCGCATTCCCCAGGAATCAAACCCATGTCTCCTGTGTCTCCTGCATTGCAGGTAGATTTTTCTACCAACTGAGCTACCTGGAAATCCCATAGATATCATAGATTTATTACTGATTAGAATAATTGTGAGTACAAATAAAATTTAGATGAATTTATGAATATGAATTCACAATATTTGTGAATATTGATTAATCTGAATGTATTAATATAAGAAAATCACAGATTAGAACTTTGATTGACCAAGTGATTAAAAACACTTATTTGACTCTTACTGTTTCTAATAGAGGCTTCTACATGCTTGGTTTTACGCAAAAGCTCTTTTAAAAAACGTGATCCCTGATGGTACAATCCCAGTGAGGCTAGGGTCGTATTGAGCTGTGGGGAGGGGTAAAGCCTAACTGTAAAAGCCCATGGGCCATTTGTTCCAAAACCAAAGAAGTTGGAAAGAATGTGGTTATTTTTACCCCTAATCTGACATGATTGTGATATTAAAATCAGAGGCTGGTTGGGAATAGCTGAAAACTCCATAAACAAAGTTGAAAGGCAGATAGACCAAGAAAAAATATTTGCAAGGTTCAGTTGTGAAGTCAACTATTTTTCCCAGCTTAAGGGAGTTTTATTCTTAGTGGTTATAATAATGACAGAAATCGTGACATGGAATGGAAATGATAAGGAAGCTCTCAATGGTTTAGGAAAATCTTCCCTTAATGACTTTAGTGAGACCCATATGATCCAAGTTCATCTTGAGGTAGAATATATTTGATAATGTAAGTTTCACGTTATTGAACCTTTAGGTTCGCTTACTTTGCAGTTGATGCAAGAAGTAACTACTAATTAAATAGGCAATCTTCAAGGACCAGATGGAAATTGAAAAATTCAGGAAGCATTTACAAATGCTTCATTTAAATGTCTACAATATCATATTACATCTTTTGAGCCAAATGGCTCTTTGAGAAACTCCTAAATTAAGAGATACACAAGGGCTATTTTCACTAAATTGTGCATGGTCAATTTTGGGTGACTTACTGTTAGCTTAGGTTTTAAAGGAATTCTTTTTATACCATAAGAAATAAGAAACTAGTGCATCTGAAGATACCAACTCTGAAGAATAGGGATATATTTCTAGAAGCATCACTAGTCATTTGAAGTTTTATAATACATAAGAACAATTGCCAGAAAAGCAGGAAGATTGCATTCCTTTTGCTTATATTGGTTTTATTACTAGTTCAACCTTCAACTTTGATGAAGTCAGCTTGATCTTCCATATGTCTTGGATTGTATTTCCTTGACAAATGAATGAATTCTAAGACTTTATTTCCCCCACTCTTTTGAGACTTAAGAGAAATGAGACAAGATAGCAATACTCACAGGCAATTTGAGGAGGTTGGAAAGATGACAAATTCCCCAGTCTTGTGAAATGAATTGTACACTGATACAGTTGATGTCATATATATTTAATGAGAACAGTATCTTTAAATTGTCCTAAACACAAAAGTCACCATTCATAATTAATTCTTAAGTGGAAAAAATTGTAAATAATTCACACAGGAATGTGATGATTGGAAGGGAAATAATAGTAGACTTTATGAGGATTATTTTAATCAGAAAAGCAAGCTGTTTTTTAAATTAAAGTTTTACATTGTGTGTGTGTAATTCAGAATGCTTTGGGTTGAAATAGAAAAAGAATCAGCTTAAATTGGTTTAGGCAACAAAAGTGTTTTGGCTTACAGATGATAATTCCAGGGACCACTGCTCACTGCAGCCATTACTAGAGGTCAGTTAAAGTCTACTACACCATTTCCTTCCCTACCTCTCTTGCCTGCTGCAGAGAGCTCTATGTTTAGAGATGTTTATGCCCTCATGTTTACAATGTGGCTGCTGCCACTCCAGCTTTTCATTCTCACAGTCTTAAGTCAATGGATGACAGCACACTGCCTTCATCCACAGGTTAAACAAGGCACAGCTTCTAAAGTGAGGCTCACTGACTCTGAATGACTTGGCTTTGGCCAATGCTTCATCTTTGAAAACATCACTCTTGCTTAGAAGAGGAAAGAAGAATGCATTCTGTAATAGGGGACGGGTGGGAGATGTAAATATTCCTAAAAATCCACAGGATACCAAAAGGGTGAGAAATGATTCCCCTAAAGCCAAAAATCAGAGCCATTTACAAAAACAGAGGACAGTTGCTGGATATGAAGATGGCAAATAGCCCCTCTGGTGCCATAATATATGAAATGAAGCTCTAATCTTGCATACCATTAATATAAAATCCATGAAACTGGCTTAGATAAGATGATGGTTCCAACTGGAAAACCACATGCCACCTGTCAGAGAACAACACAACCACCCTTGTCCAAGAGGAAACCATGAAAGCGCTATCTGCCGTCACTAGCACCCCACACTTGATAGTGAAAATAACTTAGATACTAGAAACCTCCACTGATCTGGCTTGATCATGATTTTTTATACTACGTATGCCCAGGTGTTGTACATTCATCATCTCTTCTCCATCTAATCTTTCTGGTTTCTGGAGTTGAGCACAAACAGCTCTGTATATGGGAGCCTCGAAGCCCCGTGCATGTGCTTATGTACGTAAATTCATCTTTCAGCTCATAAGAAAGCATCATTGAGTTCCAATTCAAGTAAAATTGTTTAGAGGATCAGAAAATGAATGTTGTTCCCCTTCATCTGATGTGCTACAGAAATTTATTCTATCTGTGCTTTGTACAGACTCCATGATCCTGAGTGTCATTTGCAACTTAAATGAAAAATAACTGGTGTCTGGAAACAACCTAAAGATCCATTGGCAGATGAATGGATAAAGAAAATGTAGTATATATGCAGTGGAATATTACTCAGCTATAAAAAAGAAGGAAATAATGCCATTTGTAGCAACATAGGTGAGCCTAGAGATTATCATACTGAGTGAAGTAAGTCAGAAAGAGAAAGACAAATCCCATGTGATATCACTTATATGTGAAATCTAAAGTATGATACAAATGAACTTATCTGAGAAATAGGAACAGACTCACAGACATAGAGAACAAGCTTGTGGTTGCCAACGGTGGGAGGGAGGGAACGACTGGGAGTTATAAGGTCGTACTCTATAGCACAGGAAACTATATTCAGTATCCCGTGATAAATCATAATGGAAAAGAATATATATATATGAATGACTTTATAGCAGAAATTAGCACATTGTAAATATACTGTACTTCAATAAAGTAAATTTTTTAAAAAAATAGCTTTTGTCCTACCATTACTACTACATATCAAGGACATTCAGACTGCCTTAGCAGCATTACATTTATGAATGTCTGTGGTAAGCAGGACATCCCACTACTCAGTACCTTTGGCAGGGAGGAGTGACAGACTAGAACCTGTTAGCCACATTCTCCAGGCTCAAGTGAGCTGCATTTTAAGATAATCATTTGGCAAGCAAAACTACTAAGGCTGGAGCCCCAGAACCTAGACCCTGGAGGATATTTCCTTTGGCTAGCAGTGCTTGATTTGATTCACTTGGTAAAATTTTTAGAGCAGTGTGGCAGATGTATTCTCCAATTTTTATGCCAGTGTTTCAGAAAAATAAGCTAGGGAAACACATCACAGAGTGCAAAGTGCCAGGAAGTCTGGGATGATGGTAGAAAAATCACGTTCCTGCCCAAAGTGGCTCTCCCAACTAGCCGTGTAACATTGGAAAGTTGTTTAACCTGTCTGTATCTCAGTTCTTCAGCTGAAAATGGGGGAAATTGCCCCATCTCCTTCGTTTTGGGGGCAGTTACTGCCCTGTGCACTCCTCTGGTGGTTCAGTGGTAAAGAATCTGTCTGCAATGCTGGGGACAGAAGAGATGCGGGTTCCATGCCAGGGACAGGAAGATCCTCTGGAGGGTGTGACAACCCACTCCAGTTTTCTTGCCTGGAGAATCCCATGACAAGAGGAACCTGGTGGGCTACAGTCCATGGGGTTGCAAAGAGTTGGACATGACTAAACGACTAAATAAAGGACAAAAATGGTATAGACCTAACAGAAGCAGAAGATATTAAGAAGAGGTGGCAAAAATACACAGAAGAACTATACAAAAAAGATCTTCACGACCCAGATAATCACAATGGTGTGATCACTCACCTAGAGCCAGACATCCTGGGATGCGAAGTCAAGTGGGCCTTAGGAAGCATCACTGTGAACAAAGCTAGTGAAGGTGATGAAATTCCAGTTGAGCTATTTCAAATCATAGAAGATGATGCTGTGAAAGTGCTGCATTCAATATGCCAGCAAATTTGGAAAACTCAGGAGTGGCCACAGGACTGGAAAGGTTGGTTTTCATTCCAGTCCCAAAGAAAGGCAATGCCAAAGAATGTTCAAACTACCGCACAATTGCACTCATCTCACGCGCTAGAAAGTGATGCTCAAAATTCTCCAAGCCAGGCTTCGACAGTATGTGAACTGTGAACTTCCAGATGTTCAAGCGGAATTTAGAAAAGGCAGAGGAACCAGAGGTCAAATTGCCAAGATCCACTGGATCATTGAAAAAGCAAGAGAGTTCCAAAAAGAAATCTATTTCTGCTTTATTGACTATGCCAAAGCCTTTGAGGATCACAATAAACTGTGGAAAATTCTGAAAGAGATGGGAATACCAGACCACCTGACCTGCCTCTTGAGAAACCTGTATGCAGGTCAGGAAGCAACAGTCAGAACTGGACATGAAACAACAGACTGGTTCCAAATAGGAAAAGGAATACATCAAGGCTGTATATTGTCATCCTGCTTATTTAACTTATATGCAGAGTACATCATGGGAAACTCTGGGCTGGAGGAAGCACAAGCTGGAATCAAGATTGCCGGGAGAAATATCAGTAACCTCAGATATGGAGATGACACCACGCTTATGGCAGAAAGTGAAGAAGAACTAAAGAGCCTCTTGATGAAAGTGAAAGAGGAGAGTGAAAAAGTTGGCTTAAAACTCAACATTCAGAAAACTAAGATCATGGCATCTGGTCCCATCACTTCATGGCAAATAGATGGGAAACAGTGGAAACAGTGAGAGACTTTATTATTTTGGGCTCCAAAATCACTGCAGATGGTGACTGCAGCCTTGTAATTAAAAGATGCTTGCTCCTTGGAAGAAAAGCTATGACCAAATTTAGATAGCATATTAGAAAGCAGAGACATTACTTTGCCAACAAACGCCCATCTAGTCAAAGCTATGGTGTTTCCAGTAGTCATGTACGAATATGAGAATTGGACTATAAAGAAAGCTGAGCACCAAAGAACTGATGCTTTTGAACTGTGGTGTTGGAGAAGACCCTTGAGAGTCCCTTGGACTGCAAGGAGATCCAAACAGTCCATTCTAAAGGAAATCAGTCCTGAATGTTCATTGGAAGGACTGATGCTGAAGCTGAAACTCCAATACTTTGGCCACCTGATGTGAAGAACTGACTCGTTTGAAAAGACCCTGATGCTGGGAAAGATTGAAGGCAGGAGGAAAAGGGGATGACAGAGGATGAGGTGGTTGGATGGCATCACTGACTCCATGGACATGAGTTTGAGTAGGCTCCAGGGGTTGGTGATGGACAGGGAGGCCTGGCGTGCTGCAGTCCATGCGGTCAAAGAGTTGGACAGGACTGAGCGACTGAACTGAACTGAAATGACTAACACACGCATCCTGGGATAGAAATATTATGCAACCTGAGAAAATGACTTTCAGGGGAGAAGGGAGTGCAGAAGGGGAGAAGTAATCAACATGCCTTTTGTTTTGTTTGTTTGTGCATTGATTTCTTAGTTTGTTTTACCTTCTTTTTTTGAGCAATTGAGCTCTTTTTCTAGGCAGATGCTTCTCACCCCTGATCTCCTACACAAGCCCTAGAAGCTAAGCAACTTCAGGTGCCATAAGCATTTACTGCAGTTGGTGTCTAGAAATTTGGTTTGAAATTTCTAGGCTGTGTAATCACATGCTAAGGCCAAAACCCCTTTCTTCAATATTCAGAATCTGTCCCATGTTGGCAGGAAGTGTACTAAGTTTTGAAAGCACCTGTCTAGAAGGTGAGAGGGGAATAGTTAGTGATGATTTCTATGCAGAGAAGCTTGGAAACAAAGCACTGAGCAAAAATGAGACAATGAGAGAAAACAGACAGTCCTGTCCTGGCTAAGCCTTCCCACGCTCTAGTCTTTCAGTTTGCAACCTGCAGTTTATTTCCAAAACCAAGTGAGGTAAGCCAGGATTGAGCCCTGCAGCTGGATACCGGCTAGTGTTCAGGGCTCTCTTTGAAAGGGACAGGGGCACGTGTGTCCGTGAATTCCTCTTTCTGTTCACACACTCACCTCGCTGTCACCTCACAGGCTGAAAGGCTGCTGGAGATGCTTCACAATCCAAATACCTGAGCTTTTGTTCTCAGAAAGGAGGACTTAAGAACTATGCAATGGCTTTCAAACTGATTGGGAGTAAAGTCAGCCATTCACAGCTTTTCATTCTTTGAGTCTCCTGAATGAAAATGATCTTTTAGAGAAATTAAAGCTCACTGAAAAAGGAAAGGCTTTTAAAGATGAAAGATTATGTGCTATTTGAAAAAGACATTTAAATGTCCTAATTTTTCTTATATTTCACTATGATATGCAGATATGAAAAGATTTTGTCCCAGGCAGCTGCTCACCAGATACTTAGATAGGGTTGAAAATACCAGAGTGTGGGGCAGTCAATGATTAAAAAAATGTTTTTACATTTGGGTTGAAGAAGTATCGCTTAGACATCTGTTCTTTTATTGCACAAACATTTACCAAGCCCCTGTGGTATGTTGAATTTTGAGGGTGCTCTCAAGGGACAATGATAGAATTCCTGAGTGTATAAGTGGCAGGGGGAGGTCACACAAGGCTTCGTTGATGTCTGAACTTTCTTAGTGAATTAAAAAGGGATCCACCATTTTGATAGGAGTAGAGTTGGTAGGACAGATATCATGCTGGTGCTTGAATCTAGAAGAACTTTTTAACACTAATGCCATGTTTAGGAAGATGTTGAATTTTGAACAAAGAAGAGACATGGTTAGGCTAGCATCTAAGAAGATTGCTCTGGTGCCCTGGAGAGTTGAAGGTGAATTTAAAAGGAAGTACAGCTTTCCAGGTGGCTTGAGTGGTAAAGAACCTGCTTGCCAATGCAGGAGACATAAGAGACATGGGTTTAATCCCTGGGTTGGGAAGATCCCCTCGAGGAGGACATGGCAACCCGTTCTAATATTCTTGCCTGGAGAATCCCATGGACAGAGAAGCCTGGCGGGCTATAGTCCATAGGGTCCCAGAGAGGCGGACATGACAGGTGTCTTAGCACAGCACAGCATACAGATAGGAGACAGACTGTTAGAAGCTGTTAGTGATCTGCGGTAGGAGGGGGAAGAGAAGGCATAAACTGTGGTAGTGAAGAAGGAAATAGAGAAAAGAGAAGCATTGAGAAGCATTTAAATGACAAGATCAGCAGGAGAAGTGATTGATTGGCTCTGATGAGCGGGGAAGATGCTAAAAGAGATGGAGAAAAAGGATCCAAGTGGGCTCTAGTTCCATTTATCACTCATGGAATGATAGTCATGCCGCCCCAAAGCCATAGTTACATGGATTATTTTCTGTAAACAGAGACCAAAGCACTAGAGTGCCCAATAGTCACAAGGCATTTTGTGTTTATCTAGTGCTCCACGAATTCTTAGTCATTTGGAAGACAGGGAGAGCTGTTGCGTTTTAGAAATGAGGAACTACTGTCTCAGAGAGGAGGTCAGCCTCTTCAGGATCACACAAGTAGTAGGTGAGACAGCAGAACTTCCTTCCGAATCTGTCTGTCCCTCTGCTCCAGCAGAACTATAGCTGTTTTGAGGAGCTGTCTCCATGCCAGGACAGAGGCACGAACTGTCTGTCTTGGGGATGGTGTTTCCTGCCCAGGTGTCCTTGCCCGGTTGTATGTGTTGCTGACTGTGATTAAGAGTGCATGCTCGTCTTGTTGGATGACACCTGAGAACTCTAGTATAGATGCATGCATGCGTGCTCAGTCTCTTCAGCCATGTTCAACTCTTTGTGACCCCATGGACTACAACCAGCCAGGCTCTTAACTCCGTGAGATTCTCCAGGGAAGAATACTGGAGTGAGTTGTTATTTCCTCCTCCAGGGGATCGTCCTGACCCAGGGATTGAACCCACATCTCCTGCATTATAGACAGATTCTTTACCGCTGAGCCACCAGATAGATAGCCACTATCTATATAGTAGATATATCTATCTACTATAGATAGATATATATTATGCCTTTTTTTTCCCTTTGCCAGATAGAATCCAAAATCAAAGACTAATGATAAGTTTCCAAGGAAATATCTCCGATGGATACCCTCCCATACCTTCTTCAGTGGCATAGCTTCTCCTGGGAGTCACCACTCTGAAACCCTAGGAGTCCCACATACCCTGAAAAACACTGGAGAGTGTTTCATACATTTCAGACATGTGGGTGGGCTGCGGGCATATGGAATTTCTTCATGCTACACATGCAACGTACTCATTTGATCTGCTTCCTTAATCTGAGACAGAACTGACTTCAGTGAAAATATTCATGGAACTCAAAAGTGACTGCCTTAAATTAGTTTTGTGTTAAGTGCAATGTGTAGCTCCAATGTGATCAGGACGGAAGGTTCTGTAATGTGGGAGGAAAGTATGAGATGTGAGTTTCCTTCTCTGCCTTCAGAAATAGCGGTTTGGAGTCAGTCATTTAGCCTCTCTGAATCTAGCTCCATCCCTACAAAAATAGAGCATGCTGTTGCAGGTTATTGGATAATTCCAATTAGAAATGGTCTGTGAAATCTTTGGACAGTATGCATTTGATTACTTGAGGTATCACTGATTACTGAAGTCCTCCATTTCCACAGTTCTAAAATAAGTTAAATAACATGATTTGTAAAGTCCATTCTTGACTCTGTGAGTCTATGTGACTTCTATGGGTCTGCTTTTGTGGAGTGGAGATTTAAGTTGATTGTCCAGTTGATTCCTTTTATTGGTCAAATCAGACTACTTCTGCTTTTTTTTTTTTACTCTGAAAGCACCACTGTATACACTACATTACAAATATACAAATTAAGGCTCTGATTGTTTTAATCTTCTGTTTTCACTCTACATATTTTTTTTTAGATAAAAAAACCACATTAGTTTAAAAACCTCATAGCCCAATTCAATTCTCTAGAACCCAGCACCTTAGTAATCCTCCTGTGTTGGCAGCAGGCCACAAAGAGATGACAAGTGTCAAGATACCCATGTCCTCGGTTCAAGATGGCCGGGAAGGGCGAGACTGGCCAGTGTCCCCTCGTCTGCTTATTCCAGTGTACTGTACATGTGCTCAGTTGTTCAGTCATGTCTGACTCTTTGTGACACTATGGACTATTGCCCGCCAGGCTCCTCTGTCCATGGGGATTCTCCAGGTAAGAATACTGGAGTGGGTTGCCATTTCCTTCTCCAGAGGATCTTCCTGACCCAGGAATCAAACCCGCATCTCCTGCATTGGCAGGCCATGCTATACAGAATTGGTGTTATTGTTTTCTGTGTGTGCATGACATGGAACAGTTTGGGCAACACAATATGCACTAATCAGATTTACCAGATAATTTTCATTTCATGGTAAACATATTAAAAAGCAGAAAAATTACTTTGCCAACTAAGTCTGTATAGTCAAAGCTATGGTTTTTCCAGTAGTCATTTATAGATGTCAGAGTTGGACCATAAAGAAGGCAGAGCACCAAAGAATTAATGCTTTTGAACTGTGGTGTTGGAGAAGACTTTTGAGAGTCCTTTAGACTGCAAGGAGATCAAACCAGTCAATCCCAAAGAAAATCAATCCTGAATATTCACTGGAAGGACTGAAGCTGAAACTCCAATACTTTGGCCACCTGATGCTAAGAGCTGACTCATTAGAAAAGACCCTGATGCTGGGAAAGACTGAAGACAGGAGGAGAAGGGGATGATAGAGGACAAGATGGTTGGACGGCATCACTAACTCAATGAACATGAGTTTGAGTAAACTCTGGGAGGTGGTGAAGGACAGGGGAGCCTGGCATGCTGCAGTCCATGGGGTCTCAACAAGTCAGACATGACTGACTGACTGAACAACAACAAAATGTAAATTGAATAAGGTATTTTGGTTTGTATATTCATATTTTTTTCCTCCTCAGCTTTGCTAGTTTCTTAACAGTAATATTGGATTAACCATTAGTAACTGTTATGAAGTCAGTCTCACCAGTCAGATTAGTTTGTCACTTATGCATTACTCTGAATTTCTAAAATCCTAACTTGAGGTATATCTGACACATAACTGAGATATATATAAAGAACAAACCCTTTTTAAAAATTCCTTTAAAGCATGGAGACCTTGGGTTTTGAATTCAGAAGTCTGAATTTTTTAGAAAATCCTTGCTATTCAAATTAAGGCAGAATCCCTATTTTCAACCAAAAACAAAAGTTGTATTTGCAAGAGTGGGAAGGTGAAAAATGAAAAGGTCTGCAGGTAAGAAAGATAATTAAATTTTTCTCACTAATAAACGTATGTTAACATTTCTTCACAGGGGTTGTTTTTTTGCTATCTTTTTATCCAATAAAATTTTGCATTTAGATAAGACAATAATAAAATATCTTAAGTAAATCTTTTAAAAATATGAAAATTCCTCCTTTGGTTGTAAAATATGAAATTTATCATGGGGGGGTTACAATTTAACTTCTTTTAAGAAAACTCAAATAGGGTACTGATTATTGTCTACAGAAAATCTTCAGGCATTTTTTTTTAAGATGCTAAAGGTCAATTCATACCTTAATGAAATCCACTTGAAGCCTGGGAAATCTCCAAAAAGAATCTCATCTCTGGAGCTAATGAGAGATTTCTAACATTCTTTAATTGACCCAGAAACCCTAAACTGCCTTAAATATTAGGTAAATATTAGTTTGGGGCTTAAAGCCTGCTGAGAGAATTTCATGTTGCCACTTGCCCCTACGATTTTACCCCACCTAACATAACTTGTAATTATGCATTTATTTGTGTAGTTCCTTATGTCTTTAAATCTCTCATTAACCACAGGGTTTTTTTTTTTTTCTTATTTTGAATAGAAATCAAACTCTTCTGATTTGATTTAAAAGCCCATGTTTTCCTAACATGTTAAATACAGGATGGTGGTAGAATCAGGGGGAAAAAAACACAGTAGTGTTAGTAAGGAGATGTCATTGGACATTTTGACTCCACATAGCAGAAATCAAAATAGTGCCTTAATCACAAAAGGTTTTGTTCTCGCAAGTAAAATACATCCAGAGTTGGATTGTCAGGGCCGGGATAATAGTCACTATGGACCCAGATGCTTTTCCCTCTCTGCTCCACCATGGAACATTCCATCAGTGAGTGTATTTTATGGTTCAAAATGACTGTTGAACTATTTTTAGTGGACAAGACATGGAAGGAACCTAAATGCCTATCAGCAGATGAATGGGTGAAGAAGATATGGCATATATATTCCCAGGTGGCTCAGTGGTAAAGAATCTGCCTGCCAATGCAGGAGACACAGGAGATGTGGATTTGATCCCTGGGTCAGGACATCTCCTGAAGGAGGAAATGGCAACCCACCCCAACATTCCTGCCTTGAAAATCCCTTGGACAGAGGAGCCTGGTGTGCCACAGTCCACGGGGTTGCAAAGAGTCAGAAATGACTGAGCAACTGAACATACACTCATCCCATCCCCAAAATGGGATATTGTTCAACCATAAAAAAGTATGAAATAATGCCATTTGCAGCAACATGGATGAACCTAGAGGTTATCATACTAAGTGAAGTAAGTAAGATAAAGAAAAATATTATATGATATAATTTATATGTGGGATCTAAAAAAAAATAATACAAATGAACTTATTTACAAAGCAAAAATGGACTCACAGACATTGGAAACAAATTTAGGATTTCCAAAGGGGAAAGAAAAGTAAGGATCACTGAGGAATATCTTGTAATAACCAATAATGACAAAGAATCTGAAAAAGACTATGTATGTATGTGCATATCTATGTCTATAGATATATAAAACTGAATCACTTTGCCATACACCTGAAACATTGTAAATCAATTGTTTAGCTCAGTTCAGTCGCTCAGTCATGTCCGACTGTTTGCGGCACCATAGACTGCAGCACACCAAGCCTCCCTGTCCATCACCAATTCCCAGAGCCTACTCAAATTCATGTCCATGGAGTCAGTGATGCCATCCAACCATCTCATCCTCTGTTGTTCCCTTTTCCTCCTGCCTTCAATCTTTCCCAGCATTAGGGTCTTTTCCAATGAATTGGGTCTTCACATCAGGTGGCCAAAGTATTGGAGTTTCAGCTTCAGCATCAGTCCTTTCAATGAATATTCAGGACTGATTTCCTTTAGAATTGACTAGTTGGATCTCCTTGCAGTCCAAGGGACTCTCAAGAGTCTTTTCCATCACCACAGTTCAAAAACATCAATTCTCCATTGCCCAGCTTTCTTTATAGTCCAGCTCTCACGTCCATACACGACCACTGGAAAAACCATAGCTTTCACTAGACAGACCTTTGTTGGTAAAGTAATGTCTCTGCTTTTTAATATGCTGTCTAAGTTGGTCATAGCTTTTCTTCCAAGGAGCAAGTGTCTTTTAATTTCATGGCTGCAGTCACCATCTGCAGTGATTTTGGAGCCCAAAATAATAAAGTCACTTACTGTTTCCACTGTTTCCCCATCTATTTGCCATGAAGTGATGAGACCAGATGCCACGATCTTAGTTTTCTGAATGTTGAGTTTTTAGCCAATTTTTTCACTCTCCTCTTTCACTTTTATCAAGAGACTCTTTAGTTCTTCTTCACTTTCTGCCATTGGGGTGGTGTCATCTGCGTATCTGAGGTTATTGCTATTTCTCCCCGAAATCAATTGTACTTCAATTAAAAAAAAAAAATGACTGATGAAGTTCCAGCTGTGTTATACAACAAATGGCCACTTTATATGGAACCCTTTAAAGGGTTCCATATAAACCCTTTATATGGAACCACCCTTAAAGTCTCACATAACCTTTTCCTTACATCATGGAAAGAATTTAGTCATGTGGACATATAGAAAGAATTTAGTCATGTGGACATATAGAGCTGCAAGGGAAGCTGGGAGATGTCACCTAATGCTGAGCACATAGCACCTAATGCTGAGCAGGTAAAATCAGGATCTTGATATAAGTGAAAATGATAATGAATGAGAAGGTGGGCAATGAACAGTTCCTGCCATATAATTTAAAACCATTTGCATCAGTAAAAAATCTATTTTTCCTTCCAACAAATGGTAACAGAAATTACAGGAGCTCAGAATTTGTCTGGAGAAAAATAGGTTGTCACCATCAGACAAAATAAAGCAAAACTGTGCCTTATCATTGGATGGAATATTATGTCGGTCTCTCCATGGTCAAGCAAAGCACTGACTCAAGATGAGATAAATTTCCAGGAATAACTGGCAAATCCTGCTGCCCTCTCCCATGACTTCTAACCAGACAACTACAAGTTTTCTAGCCCCTGTCCACTGAGAAGGTACTAAATTCCTACAAAACTTTTTCCTATTCAACTGAGTTTCATGTCACCTACAAATGTATTTTCATGAAGACTTGGCTAATTGCTTGTCAATTTTCTCTATCTCCTCAAACAACCAGCTTTTAGTTTTATTGATCTTTGCTTTTGTTTCCTTCATTTCCTTTTCATTTATTTCTGCTCTGATCTTTGTGATTTATTTCCTTCTACTAACTTTCGGGATTTTTTTTTGTTCTTTCTCTAGTTGCTTTAAGTGTAAATTTAGGTTCTGTTTGATGCTTTTCTCTTTTCTCAAGGTAACATTGTATCACTATCAACTTCCCTCTTGTAACTGCTTTTGCTGTATCCCATGGGTTTTGGGTCACCATGCTTTCATTGTCATTTTTAGGTGTTTTTTTTTTTATTTCCTCTTTGATTTCTTCAGTAACTTCTTGGTTACTTAGCATATTGTTTAACCTGCATGTGTTTGTGTTTTTCACAGTTTTTACCCTGTAATTGATATCTAATCTCATAGCATTGTGGTCAGAATAGATGCTTGACATGATTTCAACTTCCTTAAATTTACCAAGGCTTGATTTGTGACCCAAGATGTAATCTATCCTAGAGAAAGTTCCATGTGAACTAGAGAAAAAAGTGTATTCTGCTGCTTTCAGATGGAACATCCAGTAGATAGCAAGTAGGTCCATCTGATCTAGTGTATCATTTAAGGCTTGTGTTGCCTTATCAATTTTATGTCTGATCTCCAGTAGCATATTGGGCACCTACCGACCTGGGGAGTTCACTTTTCAGTGTCATACCTTTTTGCCTTTTCATACTATGCCCAATATGCTACTGGAGAAGAGTGGAGAAATAACTCCAGAAAGAATGAAGAAACAGAGCCAAAGCAAAAACAACACGCAGTTGTGGATGCAACTGGTGATGGAAGTAAAGTCCGATGCTGTAAAGAGCAATATTGCATAGGAACCTGGAATGTTAGGTCCATGAATCAAGGCAAATTGGAAGTGGTCATACAAGAGATGGCAAGAGTGAACATCAACATTCTAGGTATCAGTGAACTAAAATGGACTGCAATGGGTGAATTTAACTCAGATGACCATTATATGTACTACTCCCTTAGAAGAAATAGAGTAGCCATCATAGTCAACAAAAGGTTCCAAAATGCAGTACTTGGATGCAACCTCAAAAATGACAGAATGATCTCTGTTTCCAAGGCAAACCATTCAATATCACGGTAATCCAAGTCTATGCCCTGACCAGTAATGCTGAAGAAGCTGAACAGTTGAAGACCTACAAGACCTTCTAGAACTAACACCCAAAAAAAGATGTCTTCTTCATTATAGGAGACTGGAATGCAGAAGTAGGAAGTCAAGAGCTACCTGAAGTAACAGGCAAATTTGGCCTTGGAGTACAAAACGAAGCAGGTCAAAGGCTAACAGAGTTTTGCCAAGAGAATGCACTGGTCATAGCAAAAAACACTCTTATAGACAGTATATATACTGGTCTTGCTTTTGTATCCATTCAACCAGTCTATGTCTTTTGGTTGGTACATTTAATCCATTTACATTTAAAGTAATTATTGATATATACATTCCTATTGGCATTTTCTCAATTGTTTTGGGTTTGTTTTTGTAGGTCTTTACCTTTTCTTATGTTTCCTGCATAGAGAAGTCCCTTTAGCATTTGTTGTAAAACTAGTTTGGTGATGCTGAACTCTCTTAACTTTTGCTTATCTGTAAAACCTTTCATTTCTCCATCGATTTTGAATGAGATCCTTGCTGTGTATAATAATCTTGGTTGTAGGTTTTTCCCTTTCATTACTTTTAATATATCCTGCTACTCCCTTCTGACCTGCAGAGTTTCTGCTAAAAGATCAGCTCTTAACCTTATGGAGATTCATTTCTGTTACTTATTGCTTTTCCCTTGTTGCTTTTCATTTTTTTCTTATTTATTTTTTGTTAGTTTGATTAATATGTGTTTCAGTTGCGTGGAGCACATATTCAATGTGTTTCTCCTTGGCTTTATCCTGTATGGGACTCTCTGTGCTTCTTAGACTTGATTGATTATCAACTGTTGATGTGGGTTCAACCCTAGGGTCAGGAAGATTCCCTAGAGGAAGGGATAGCAACCCACTCCAGTATTCTTGCCTGGAGAACCCCATGGACAGAGGAGCCTGGCAGGCTATGGTCCATAGGGTCGCAAAGAGTTGGACACAACTGAAGCAACTTAGTGCACATGCATTGCATTAGTCTGTATATTTTTAACATTTATGTCCAGGATGATTAAGTTGGCAATTATTAGCAAAATAATGGGGGAAAATGGAAAAGAACTGATTTGTTTGGGTGAAAAAGTTACCAGGTTCAGAGTCAGAACCAGAATGTGAGTTTCAGCTTTCTCAACCTCCTGTAGAGGATGACAGTGTATTAGAGAAGGAATAATAATGCATTCTCTAACTTCCTACAGAAGTTACTGTGAAGAACAAATAATAATCCATGCCCAAGTCTTTCTTGAAGTGTGATGCATTGTGAACATAGAACGATTTATTTTATCCAAAGAACAACAAAGGTACTAATGGGATTTGAAATATGAGAAAATACCTAAGTATATGAAAAATCTTGTTCACAGTTCAGTCATTGTCAACTTAAGGTCAGACTTGCAGAGGATAACTAAATGTATGTCGAGGAAAGTGCCAGCTAAGAAATAGTTGTGTACTAACCAAGGTGGAAACTCCTCTTGACTGGCTAATGTAGCTCTTTGTGGTTTTTTTAATTTGAAAAAAATGAACGTCAGATTCCACTATGGTGTTCAGAGTGATATCAACCCAGAGTGAATACTGTGCACATTCTAGGGAGCCTTTCTTTTTTTAAATATTTTTTATTGAAGTGTGGTTGTTTTACAATATTTCAAGTGTACAGTAAAGTGATTCAGTTTTATATTATATATATATATTCTTTTTCAGGTTCTTTTCCATATAGGTAATTACAAGATACTGAGTATAGTTCCCTGTGCTATACAGTAGATCCTTATTGTTTATATATTTTGTATATAATAGTGTGTATCTGTTAATCCCAAATTTCCAATTTATCCTTCTCCCTGCCTTTCCCCTTTGGTAACCACAGTTTGTTTTCTATGTCTATGAGTTTATTTCTGTTTTATGATTAAAATCATTTTATCATATTTTAGATTCCACATGTAATCAATATCATATGATATTTGTTTTTCTCTACACATGATAATCCCTAGGTCCATCCATGTTGATACAAATGGCATTATTTCATTCATTTTTATGGCTGAGTAGTATTCTATTGTATACATATACCACATCTCCACATCTTCTTTATCCATTTATCTGTCAATGGACGTTAGGTTGCTTCCATGCCTTGGCTATTGTAAATAGTGCTGGTAGGAACATTAGGGTGCATATATCTTTTCAAGTTAGAGGTTTCATCTTTCCTGAATATATGCTGGGGGCTTTCAAAGTATGCTGTCTGTCCAACCTTTAGAAAGAGGGCAGTGCCAGCACATTCTGGATCTGTGTTATACCTAGCCCTGGATATAACTCCCCATTTGGAAGCAGGGCTCTTTTCTCATTCACCCAGTATCTCCAATCAGGCTTTACCCAGAAGCTCTACAAGACTGGTGAATTAAATGTATGCAGTGATTAAGGTAAATGGAATTGTGCAAGAAATGACAGCTAGTTTTAGTGCTTAGTCAACTTTCTAGGGAAGAATATGGAAAATGGCAAAGCAAGGGTGCTACCTGGAACTCAATTCCACACTCAGTCTTTCCTGACTTTGCTTATTTGACACTCTCAACAAGCCAGACATACAAGAACAAGAAGGAATCTAATAACCCATGAAGTATGCACACCCAAACTTTTGTCCAGAGGCTATGGATCAAACCCACCCATGTATTGTGCTTGAAAGAGTCATGTCTTCCCTCTTATTTTGCACATAGATCTAACAAGCCATCTCTTCAGCATCTCCCTAGCATGTTAGGCAGAGGGAGGGTGGAGTTGTGAGAGGTAAATACACTTACAGTAACTACAAGTGATAATGGATAGCGAAGGAGGTGAAAACAACCCTGTGAAAGGTATTCATGAGGAATTCCAAACAGTATCGGTCCCTTGTTATTTATGTGTTGGGCAAACAGCTTTCCCCATCCCAATAGGAAAAAGTCTGAATTATAGCTTAAAAACAGTATTTGTGTTGACAATGATGACCCAAAGCCATAAAACAAACACAACAGTGACATCATTCCCAATATTTTTTGAGAACTAGGAAATACGTGATTCGCTCTTGAAAGTGCATGTCATAGATTAAATCATAATCCCGATTATCACCGCCCCTCCTCCACCAGAGATGTGACCAGAGTTCAACGTCCCTGCCCACTGCTTGGGACTTGCAAAGCTGCCCTGGGAGCAGACCCTACGCCTACCCCACCCTGGGCTCTACCACATGCACTGCTTTGGCCAGAGGCAAGTAAGCAGGTGCATCAGAGGCTGTGTCCAAGCCAGTGAGTAGTTCGGCACTCCAGATTTCCACGAACTCTCCTCCACCTGGTGTCTGTCATGAGTCTCGTGTGACTCGCATTGGGGCTGCTTCCTAGGCCTGAGGCCTGGAGTGGGAAGACTCAGAGAGCCACCACCCCTGTGGCCTCTATGTAACACAAGGAGACATAACCCTTCCTTTCTTGTTATGTCTCTGAGCTTCGGGAGATTTTTTTTTTTTTTTTTGCACATTCAGTTTGTTTCATAATGGTTCCTTTTTATTTGTTTTAAGCTCCTGCCTTTAAATAATTTAAATAAGATTTCATGGAAGTTCACATATTTAGAGACCCTTCCCCCAACTCTTGGCTTCCATGGTGACTCAGATGATAAAGAATCCACCTGCAATGCAGGAGACCTGGGCTCGATCCCTGGGTTGGAAGATCCCCTGGAGAAGGAAAACGTAACCCACTCCTGTATTCTTGCCTGGAGAATTCCAGGGACAGAGGAGCCTGGCAGGCTATAGTCCATGGGGTCACAAAGAGTCAGACATGACTGAGCAACTAACACTTTTACTTCCCCTCAACTCTAATCGATTATTGAGGTATTACTGTGAATTACTAACTTCTCTGAGTCTCAGTTTCCTCAATTGTTGTTGTTTAGCCACGAAATTGTATCTGACTTTTTTGCGACCCTGTGGACTGTAGCCTGCCAGGCTCCGCTATTCATGGAATTTCCCAGGCAAGAATACTGGTGTGGGTTGGCATTTCCTCCTCTAGGGCATCTTTTCTACCCAGGGATCGAACCCATGTCTCCTGCATTGGCAGGTGGGTTCTTTACTACGGAACCACCAGGGAAGTCCCTAACATCAATTAAAATTGCACATGAAGAGATGGTGGGAAAGCAGCCACAAGGAGCCATGTACAATATATAAACTAGATTGTTCCCCTCCTTCACCCAGCAAGTCGCGGGCCAAGGAACAAGGCCTGATGGAGGTGGGGAGCTCTCAGTGGATAGAGCCTCCATGGACTGGTGATATGGAGGATGATAAGGGTGTGGGTTAAGGACAACTGGCAGCCACCTTCCTTCCTTTTAGAAGATTTTAGAGGTTGTGAGTATAGATCTCTGGGATCACAGACATAAAGCAGAAAGCCAAGTCCAGTCTTCTTTTTGTCTCCGGAAAATGAATCCCTCCGGCACTAACTCGGAGCCTGAGAATGACCAACTTCGTGACTATGCACAAATTATTTCACCTTCTGCCTCGGCACCCAGGATTAATTAATCATTGTAAGTTGTCTTGTGACTGCACAATGCTAAATACAAATAGAGGAGACCCCTGAATTCATGGAGCTGTGACTTGTGGTCTTGAATATTCATGTTCAACCATCGCCAGTCCGCTCTCTCACCCAGCAACAACTCTTTGTTTTACTGAGCTCAGAGGAGTCCCCTTCTGTTTGGAAAGTGAAAGGGGGGCTGTACGTGATGTGTGGCTCCTCTGCAGATGCCCTGTTGCATGCTCCTGGGAGAGATGTTCTAAGGTGCGGTGGCTGCTGCCTGGAACCTTCAGCAACACCTGACATCCATTTTCACTCCAAGATTTCTCCCTATTAATTTGGCCAATTCAGAATTCACCAGGTCTCCAAGATCTTTTCAAGTGAAAATGGACTTCAGAAGAAAATAGAGAAACAGAACAGTTAGAAACGAAGTTTCTGGTGTGGGGTAGCCCCAGTTCTGCCTGCTGCTGCGTAACCTTGGATGGATTCCTTAACTTCTCTGAGTCTCAGTTTCCTAAGCAATAGTAGTGCCTGCTTCATTGGTATATGGTGGAGATAAAAGGGGCTGAAGACAAGTTTATACATGATATAGGCTTCCCTGGTGGCTCAGATGGTAAAGAATCTGCTTGCAATGCAGGAGACCCGGGTTGGATCCTTGGGTCGGGAAGTTCACCTGGAGAAGGGAATGGCAACCCACTCCAGTATTCTTGGGAAAATCTCATAAGACAGAGGAGCCTGATGGGGTCGCAAAGAGTCGGACATGACTGAGCAACTAACACTTTCACTTTTCATGTGGTCAACAGATATTAGTGAAAATTTTTACTTCTTTTTATATTCTGTGTTTTATTTTATTTGTTTTTAAATTTTTGACTGCACTGGGTCTGCATTGTGGTGAGCAGGCTTGTTTTAGTAATGGCACGTGGGCTTCTCTCATTGTAGCACACAAGCTTAGTTACTCTGTGGCATGCGGGATTCTAGTTCCCTGACCAGGAATCGAACCCACATCCTCTGCATGGGCAGGCTGCACCACCAGGGAAGTCCCTGTTACTTCTTGATAAAAGGGTAAAGTCTGATCCACATGTTGGAAATAGTAAAAGGTTGGAGACCCATGAAAGAGGAAGGAAAGAGGGAGTGGTGGTGGACTTGATATAGTCAGGGAGCATATGGGGGCAGTTGTATGCGAGGAATGAAGGGGAAATAGACAAGAAAATGGAGAGGTGGAGGGGAAGTCCAAAAATTCAAGATGTGCCACTTCTGAGAAGTACCCAGGTCCCCACAGCTGTCACAGGGTGCTGGAATACCACGCCCTAAAGTCAGACAACTGGTAAAACCAGATTCCAGAATTCCTGTCTCTTCTCAACCAGGATGACTCAGTTTCCTAAGAAGAAGTAGCTGCTACAAGAGTTAAAGATACACAAAGAAATTCTGGAGGGTTGCAAACTTGATCTTCCTTCTGTTTCCACCCACCACACTAGTTTCTGTCCTATTTTCCAGTTCACTTGTGCATGGCCTCATCCCATTTCTTCCTCTTGCTCAGCGTCAGAAGGAGAATTCAGCTTGGGGATTCCCAGAGTACCAAATGCATGTTACGCACTGGGTTGATATCTTCTGGGATCATGCTGTGTTACTGAGTCAGTTTGTCTTCTTACTGCATCTGTATTTGTCTGCTAGTGTCTCAAGGAGAAGGTGATAAATGAAAGTAAAAGACCCAGAGTGGGCGATCGGCAGAGACAGCTGGACAGAATTAGCAAACTGAAGATGGGCTTCCTCAAAACAGAAGCAGTAACTCACTCTGCTGCCTTAATCTCTAGTAAGAGTTTACCTAAAGGTGGAAAACCAATGGTGGTGATTGGTCAACCTGTCTTAGTGCATAACCATCATTTAATAAATGTAACAGACTTCATCATCACACCGTGCCACTGTAAGACTTCACTAATTCATGTATGCAAGGATTTGTGGAACCTAGTTCCTTCAGACATTGAAAGAAAATATATAGAAAGGAATATGAGAGGGTCCTTTGAAAGCTGCTCCAAAGAACACTTTTGGATATTTGCTCTCCAGCAGAAAACACTTTAAGTTCCTAGAGGGTGTGTTGAAAGCTTGCTTTTTTCAGCAACTCTGCAAAAGATAATCTTAGGGAATGATCCTATCAGCTATTAAGTAATTGGCAATCTCAAGAGTCCCGTTTTATGAATGATCAGCTATCTCAGCTGATGCCAAGGCCTGAGAGATCAACCCTCAGGAAAAGATCTGAAGTGCCTGCCCCAGGCCTGGTTCCACCTGCCTTTCCTTTTGCTAAAGTGAGTGAGTTGATTGCTCTACACTGGACCAGTACTACCAGCATCAGCATCCCCCAGGAACTTGTTAGACTTGCAGTATCTTGGGCCCTCCCTGTGAATCAGGAACTCTGGAATAATTAACAAGACTTCCATTGATTATAGTGAGCCCCTGCTTTACCTTATGATTTAAGTACTTGAGCTTGGGGCCTTTGTTTAATAGTAAAACGATTCTTCTCTTGCATGGCTCTTTTAAAGTATCCAGTATTCTGAGACTGGGCTTACCAGGTGGCACTAGTGGTAAAGAACCTGCCTCCCAATGCAAGAGATGTCAAACAAAGACTTGGGTTTGATCCCTGGGCTGGCAAGATGTGGTGGAGTAGGAAATGGCAACCCACTCCAGTATTCTTGCCTAGGAAATTCCATGGACAGAGGAGCCTTGGGGGCTACAGTCCAGGGGGTCTCAAGGAGTCGGACATGACTGAGCATGCACATACACGTTCCGAAACAGAAGCCAGATGTGATGAAGAAGATGTTTTTCTTAGAAGGAAAACTTTCTCAAAATCGAGAGAGAAATCAGTGACCTAAATTGGAAGGAAAAATATCTAGTTCTTGGGTTAGGATTCTTAGCCTAGACCTTCATCTTTCTTGTCTGGCTTTATGCTCCGATAAAATTGATTAATAGTAAAATAGCTGGCTAGTGGGTTAACCTGCTGTAGAGCACAGGGACCTCAGCTTGCTGCTCTGTGATGACCTAAAGGGGTGGGATGGAGGCTCATGAGAGAGGGGATATATACATATAGCTGAGTCACTTTGTTTTACAGCAAAAAGTAACCACAATGTTGTAAAGCAAATATATTCAAATTTAAAAAAGTAAAATAATCAAAAGGAGTAATATTGTGTGACTTATCATTTATATGAAATTTAAATTTCAGTGTTTACAAATTAAGTTTTATCAAAACTGTTTTAAAAAACTGATTAATGAATTACTTGTGGAAATTTTGAATGATTTCTGAGTTGAATTTAATCCAAACACGAAAGTAGTGATGTGTAAGGAATTTTTCTTGGTGAACTTGAAAGGCAATTCCTTTGAGTCAGATGGACATTAAATATACTGGCTTCCTATTTGTGTATCTACAGCTTTGTTGGATCTATTGAGATAATACTTAACCAAACAATGACCCAATTCAAAATTACACCTTCCACTGCTCTCCCATAATTTACCTCATATGTTTGTTTATTAAGAGGAAAAGATTCAGGAGTTAGATGGAAGCAATCTTCAAATATTTAAAGCATTTGCAATTGAGAAGAATATAGAATTATTTTGTGTGGTTCAGTAGAATAGAGCATAATTAAATACCTGGAAGATAGGAGGACAGATTTTTGTTCAATTAAACGGAAAGATTTTTAATCTTAATTCTACCCCAAACTAAACAGGTGGCCTGATGAGTTCTGTGTTATCCACCAGGGACATTTTTTATTGGTGCTCTCAGTTAAGTTCAGTCCCTAAGTCGTGTCTGACTCTTTGCAACTCCATGGACTACAACATGCCAGGCTTCCCTGTCCATCACCAACTTCCAAAGACTACTCAAACTCATGTCCATTAAGTCAGTGATGCCATCCAACCATCTCATCCTCTGTCGTCCCCTTTTCCTCTCGGCTTCAGTCTTTCCCAGCATCAGGATCTTTTCCAATGAGTCAGCTCTTTGCATCAGGTGACCAAAGTATTGGAGTTTCAGCTTCAGCATCGGTCCTTTCAATGAATATTCAAGACTTATTTCCTTTAGGATGGACTGGTTGGATCTCCTTGCAGTCCAAGGGACTCTCAAGAGTCTTCTCCAACACCACAGTTCAAAAGCATCAATTCTTCAGTGCTCAGCTTTCTTTATAGTCTGACTTTCACATCCATACATGACTACTGGAAAAACCATAGCCTTGACTAGATGGACATTTGTTGGCAAAGTAATGTCTCTGCTTTTTAGTATGCTGTCTAGGTTGGTCATAACTTTCCTTGCATGGAGTAAGCGTCTTTTAATTTCATGGCTCCAATCACCATCTGCAGTGATTTTGGAGCCCCCCAAAATAAAGTCTCTCACAGTTTCCATTGTCTCCCCATCTATTTCCAATGAAGTGATGGGACCAGATGCCATGATCTTAGTTTTTTTAATGTTGAGTTTTAAGCCACCTTTTTCACTCACCTCTCACTTTCATCAAGAGGCTCTTTAGTTCTACTTAACTTTCTGCCATAAAGGTGGTGTCATCTGCATATCTGAGGTTATTGATATTTCTCCCTGCAATCTTGATTCCAGCTTGTGCTTCATCTAGCACGGCGTTTTGCATGATGTGGTCTGCATATAAGTTAAATAAACAGGGTGACAATATACAGCCTTGACATACTCCTTTACCAATTTGGAACCAGTCTGTTGTTCCATGTCCAGTTCTAACTGTTGCTTCTTGACCTGCATACAGGTTTCTCAGGAGGCAGGTCAGGTGGTCTGGTATGCCCATCTCTTTAAGAATTTTCCACAGTTTGTTGTGATCCACACAGTCAGGGAAGTTTTATTCATTAGTTAAAAAATAATCTAGGTGAACTTTAAGATCCCTTGTCTTAGTCCGTCTGGGCTGCTATAACAAAAACACCATAGATTGGGTGACTTAAGTAACAAACATTGATTTCTTATTGCTCTGAAAGCTGAAAATCCAAGATCAGGGTGCTAGTAGATGGGGTATCTGGTGAGAGTCCACTACCTGGTTCACAGATGACCATCTTCTCAGTGTCCTCATATGGTAAAAGGTGGGAGCGGGGAGAGCTCTCTGTGGTCCATTTTATGAGGGCATTAATTCCATTCCAGAGGGTTCCACCCTCATGACCTAATCACTTTTCTGAAGACTCTGCCTCCTAATACCATCTCAATGGAAGTTAGGATTTCAACATATGAATGCAGTGGGGGACATAAACATTACTCTGTTACACCTTCAAACTCAGAGATGCTGTTAATATTAATATACCATATTTGAAATATGGACAGAGGTTCATGACATTGTACAGAAGACAGAGATCAAGACCATCCCCAAGAAAAAGAAACGCAAAAAGGCAAAATGGCTGTTTGAGGAGGCCTTACAAATACCTGTGAAAAGAAGGGAAGCAAAAAGCAAAGGAGAAAAGGAAAGATATACCCATTTGAATGCTGAGTTCCAAAGAACAGCAAGGAGAGATAAGAAAGCCTTCCTCAGTGATCAATGCAAAGAAATAGAGGAAAACAATAGAATGGGAAAGACTAGAGGTCTCTTCAAGAGAATTAGAGATACCAAGGGAACATTTCATGCAAAGATGGGCTCAATAAAGGATAGAAATTGTATAGACCTAACAGAAGCAGAAGATATTAAGAAAAGGTGGCAAGAATACACAGAACTATAAAAAAAGATCTTCACGACCCAGATAACCACAATGGTGTGATCACTCACCTAGGGCCAGACATCCTGGAATGTGAAGTCAAGTGGGCCTTAGGCAGTATCACTACAAACAGAGCTAGTGGAGGTGATGGAATTCCAATTGAGCTATTTCAAATCCTACAAGATGATGTTGTGAAAGTGCTGCAGTCAATATGTCAGCAAATTTGGAAAACTCAGGAGTGGCCACAGGACTGGAAAAGGTCAGTTTTCATTCCAATCCCAAAGAAAGGCATTGCCAAAGAATGCTCAAACTACTGCACAATTGCACTCATCTCACACACTAGTAAAGTAATGCTCAAAATTCTCCAAGCCAGGCTTCAGCAATATGTGAACTATAAACTTTCAGATGTTCAAGCTGGTTTTAGAAAAGGCAGAGGAACCAGAGATCAAATTGCCAACATTCGCTGGATCATTGAAAAAGCAAGAGAGTTCCAGAAAAACATCTATGTCTGCTTTATTGACTATGCCAAAGCCTTTGACTGTGTGGATCACAATAAACTGTGGAAAATTCTGAAAGAGATGGGAATACCAGACCACCTGACCTGCCTCTTGAGAAACCTGTATGCAGGTCAGGAAGCAACAGTTAGAACTGGACATGGAACAACAGACTGGTTCCAAATAGGAAAGGAGTACGTCAAGGCTTTATACTGTCACCCTGCTTATTTAACTTATATGCAGAGTACATCATGAGAAACGCTGGGCTGGAGGAAGCACAAGCTGGAATCAAGATTGCTGGAAGAAATATCAGTAACCTCAGATGTGGAGATGACACCACCCTTATGGCAGAAAGTGAAGAAGAACTAAAGAGCCTCTTGATGAAAGTGAAAGAGGAGAGTGAAAAAGTTGACTTAAAGCTCAACATTCAGAAAACTAAGATCATGGCATCTGGTCCCATCACTTCATGGCAAATAGATGGGGAAACACTGGAAGCAGTATCAGACTTTATTTTTTTGGGCTCCCAAATCACTGCAGATGGTGATTGGAGCCATGAAATTAAAAGACGCTTACTCCATGCAAGGAAAGTTGTGACCAACCTAGACAGCATACTAAAAAGCAGAGACATTACTTTGCCAACAAATGTCCATCTAGTCAAGGCTATGGTTTTTCCAGTAGTTATGTATGGATGTGAGAGTCAGGCTATAAAGAAAGCTGAGTGCCGAAGAATTGATGCTTTTGAACTGTGGTGTTGGAAAAGACTCTTGAGAGTCCCTTGGACTGCAAGTAGATCCAACCAGTCCATCCTAAAGGAAATCAGTCCTGGGTGTTCATTGGGAGCACTGATGTTGAAGCTGAAACTGCAATATTTTGGCCACCTGATGTGAAGAGCTGCTCATTTGAAAAGACCCGGATGTTGGGAAAGATTGAAGGCAGGAGGAGGATGGGACGATGGAAGATGAGATGGTTGGATGGCATCACCGACTCCATGGACATGTGTTTGGGTAAATTCTGCAGTTGGTGACGGACAGGGAGGCCTGGCGTGCTGCGGTTCATGGGGTCGCAAAGAGTCAGACACAGCTGAGCAACTGAACTGAACTGAACTGAACCACCATATTTTCAAGACTGCCTCCTTCACATTAGCTCTCTAGAGCACAGAAGGTAACTTCCCTCCTTTCTTATATATATCCGGTTTGTGAAGCTGTGTTCCAGTGGGGAACAGCAGAGTTTCTGAGTCAGAGTGTTACTGTCTGCTCGTTTTGGAAACATTCATGATCATGTACAAGTTTCCGTTTGTTTGAGTTGCAAGGATACGAAGTTGTGGGCAGGAGATCCTGAATTGGAGGGACCAGAAGCATATCAAATCTAATTCTTTGTATTTTCATCTACAAATGAAGCTAACTTCGACCAGCAAATAGAAAAAGGATTAGGAAAAACAAACAAACAAAGCTTCCAGAGATTCACCAGGACTGGAAGTCTTGGTAAACTTCATAGGCAGCCAGGCTTACCCAATAAGCCAGTTCTACTAATGATGACAACTAGTGTTTTGAAGCTGCCATGCTGTTATATGACACATTTTGACAATGTTTCACCACAGCGAGCCTAAAGAATGGTATACTAGAGATTCACAACTTTATAAGGAATTTTCTAAACAATGTAAACTCCTCACTCTTTAGAGTTATAAATACATGCTGCACTTAGCTAATCTGTCCATCAGTAAAAACTGTTTAGTTTCTCCTCCACTTTTATATGCAAATTTTATATGCAAGCCTGATTCAGATAACAGGAGAGCATTCTTCATTTTTCCTTAATTAATAAGTAAACGTCACATACCTTTATATGCATAATGTTTTAGTAAGCCTACAAATATAATTGAAAATTGCTTTCTTCTTGAAGACTCATATTAAAATGAGCCCAACCATGTTGCATTATAATCTGATATAACATCAGGTTTTAATAAGCCTCCTTTTTGTAGCACACATGTGCTTAAGACTTCATGGAAACCAAATCTGGAGAGAAAAGATTACTTTAGATTACTCTGAAATATGCATTGTTTGAAATGGCCTCTGGTGACCAGCTTTCATGAATGGCTGATTTTACTTGTGGGGCACATCATCTGGTTTAATTATATCAGCTCCTTTGTGTGATAAGTGGTGGTGTTGTGTGTACTGAGAAATGAAGGTTTAAAACAACGTAGAGTTGTTAGTGAAAAAATAAATTCTAGAAGTAGAGCAACATTAAGTGTTTGTAGTATAGAAGTGTAGTAGATGATATTTAGGGACTTGGCCAGCTGTAAACATCTATTTATAAAGATATTCTAGTGACAATAAACATACATTTGCCCCAAATATCCATAGACATACATCATAATCTGAGCCTTTTCAGGAAAATTATTTTACAGATATGATAGATAATAGTTTATGGTGATAATACAGCTCTTTTTTCGTTCTATAAATTCCTCTGCTTAAAAGTTCATAGGGCTTCCCTGGTGATACAGTGGATAAGAATCCGCCTGCCAATGTAAGGGATCAGAGTTCAATCCCTGGTCTGGGAAGATTCCACATGCCTTGGAGCAACTAAGCCCATGTGCTGCAACTACTAAAGTCCATGCACAGCAACGAAGACTGTGCATAAAATAAAATTTTTACAAAAGACTTCATAAAGTTCACTTTTTTGTAACAATGGAGTAAAATATGGCTTTTCATTAGCTAAAATATTTCCCAGCTTCTGCTAAGACAGAAGTTGTATTTTAAGTTTCAGGTTGCTACAGGCCTTCAATTTAAGCACCATCATTCGAATCAGTGGTAGTGAATTTATGGTTTTAAAAATGTCATACTGGGTCTCTTCAGGTGCTAATTCACCTGAAGACTGTGATAAATATCTTTACATCCAAATACTATTTTAAGAGTTAGCAGATGAATTTGATTGGACAAGAATGGCATAAATCAGATGGATGTCAATAAAGATGGGCAGAAAATTTATCTTTGTTGTATGCTTTATGTGTGCTTTGTGGTTATAATTAGTAAATTAATTTTCCTAGTGAGACCTGCTAGTTACTCGGTTTGTTCTACTGTAATGATATTTTCCATGATTGCCAACCTGAATCTCACATGAAACTTAAGTATAGTTGCTTTTTCACTTGATAAATGTATAGCTTTGCTTGGTAGTCACTGGAGATAAGTATACAACTGAAGGAATGATGACAATCTGAACAGAATAGGGTGCTGAAGATGATTTTTGTCATATAAAGACTTAATGATATATTTAACCTCCCGCCCCAAAACTCAAACCAGCATTTCCCAGTACAACTTGTGAAGGAAGTATTTTTGAAATAATACATGAACTAATCTGAAAGATTGAAGACTGGAGGAGAAGGGTATGACAGAGGATGAGATGGTTGGATGGCATCATCGACTTAATGGGCATGAGTTTGAGCAACCTCCAGGAGATGGTACAGGACAGTCCATGGGGTTGCAAAGAGTCGGACACAAGTTAGCGACTGAATGACATCAAAATCTGAATTTTAGGGTTTCTTTTGAAAATGGATCTCTGAGAAATGCAGTTGGCTTAAATATGGATGTTTGATTTTCTTCAAAGGCTTTCTTGTAAGGAATACATTGTGGAAGGAAAAATTAAAAAACAGAGCTCTTCCCCATGCATGCATGTTGTGTGGTAAGTTGCTTTAGTCATGTCCAACTCTGTGACCCTATGGACTCCACCAGGCTCCTCTGTCCATTGGATTCTCCAGGCAGGAATACTGGAGTGGGTTGCATGCCCTCCTCCAGACGATCTTCCTGACCCAGGGATCGAACCCTTGTCTCTTATGTCTCCTGCATTGGCAGGCGGGTTCTTTACCACTATCGCCACTATGAATTCCCCATAATTCATCCCTAAATCTTGAGCTAAGAACTAGAATTTGCTGCCTTTTGAAATGCATATTCATTTTTCACACTGTGTTCCCAGACCTCTTTTTCTGCATCATGACTCCATATGAGGCCAGCAGGGTCCCTTGGAAGGAACTTGTACCTCCACTCTGCTGTATTTCAGTTCAGTTCAGTTCAGTCACTCAGTGGTGTCCGACTCTTTGCGACCCCCTGCCGCACGCCAGGCCTCCCTGTCCATCACCAGCTCCTGGAGTTTACTCAAACTCATGTTCATTGAGTTGGTGATGCCATCCAACCATCTCATCCTCTGTCATCCCCTTCTCTCCCACTTTCAATCTTTCCCAGCATCAGGGTCTTTTCTGATGAGTCAGTTCTTCACATCAGGTGGCCAAAGTATTGGTGTTTCAGCTTCTGCATCAGTCCTTCCAATGAATATTCAGTCCTTCTGATGAATATTCCTTTAGAATGGACTAGTTGGATCTCCTTGCAGTCCAAGGGACTCTCAAGAGTCTCTCCAACACCACAGTTCAAAAGCATCAATTCTTCAGCTCTCAGCTGCTGTATTTAAACCCTTAGAAATGTTAAAGTGTGTTATGTTGGTAGTGAGCTTTATCACGTAGAAAATAGGCCAGCACAAACTCTCTTGACTGTGGCTTAATTTTTAAAGTCAGGCGTTCCTCTTTACTCACAAAGATGTTAACTACAAGCAAATATTTTGAGAAATGCTTTTGAAATCTAAATATAGCACTAGATTATTTTTTAAATATTTTTTTCAACTTAAAACATATCACAAGAATTGTGGAACTTTGAAATAAATTCATATGGTGCCAAATGATACCCATCAGAGAAACAGACTAAGACAAAATGTGTCCCCAGAAATCCCAACTTTGTTCAAAGGTGCATTTTTAATTATCTAGGGATGCTTGAACTTTAAAATACAAAGAATACTGTGTTTCCTCATTACTTTAACATGTGTCTGTATGTGTGAACATATTTATACGTGTATCTTAACCATGCACATGTGTGTGTGTATCTATTGGTTTGGCCAAAAAGTTCTTTCCAGTTTTTCCATGGCATCTTTCAGAAAGACCCAAACAAACTTTTTGGCGAACCCAAATAGTTAGGAAAAAAAGATAAATACATAAGGTACTGATGAAACGTGATGCTTGTGGTAGAGGGCAGTGCCCAGCACACTTCATCTGTGGGGGCAATTTCCTGCCCTCTTGCAGTTAGTTGGGGGTCATGTGACTAGTTTCAGCCAATGAAATATGAGAAGTGATTGGAGTCATTTCTGGGTTGGAGCCATGAAAAGCTCTACCACAAGAATCTCCAGTTTTTTCCTTCCTCTTCTTCTTGGTCCAGCTATGGCAACAATAAAACAACAGTGCCCCCATCAGACTGCATCTACGCACGATCGAGCAGATCAAAGCTCCCTGCCACTCTTTGTGTGATTTACAGTATGTGTTAAGTCATTGATATTTGTTTGTTTGTTTTTCCTTGTTGTTGCAGCAAACTGTTTCTGCTAACTTTTGCAATACCTTTAAGATACTTCAACACAGTTAAGGTATAAGTATTTGAAACAAAAGGCAAATTTAATATAATAAATCATATAGTTTAAGACATAGCTAAGATGTCTAAGATCACATTTGTGGTTCTTTTTATCAATATGCTTCCTATCACCAGACCCAAACTGAAGTTTTCAAAATCCCCCTTTGTAAAAGTTAGCAATCTTTTTATTCCCCTTATCTTGGAGCTCATGGCCACCATTGAAACTCATGACTGTTATCAGACCTGTAAGACACTCTGTAGCATCTGCTTCAGAAATACCAGGTCCTTCTGTTTTTGTTTTGTTTTGTTTTCATAATTTTTAGGTCACTTTGTTTTCCTTTGCTTTGCTAATTTCTATTTGAAAGAAGCTGGGCAAATCTCCATCTTGGATGCTTTGTATTCCCTAAAATGTTCTTGGTGAGCTCCTTGTTATGTAGGTAATTCTTGCCTTTGTAGGATAATGCTCATAAGTACCTTTCTTTTTTTAATTTATATTTTAGTTTTAATTGCAGGATAATTGCTTTACAATATTGTGATGATTTTTGCCATACATCAACATGAATTGGCCATAGGTATACATATGCCCCCTCCCTCTTATACCCCCTTCCCACCTCCCTCATAAGTACATTTCTTGCTATAGCCTCTCCCTTCATTCTTATCACTGCTTATCTCTTCCTATTCTCTTCCTCCATGGGAAGACAAAGAGAAAGCCTAGGAAGCTTAAAAATACTTATTTCTATTTTTATTGTGTAACAAATCATGGAGGAAAATCCAACTTAGACATAAATGAAATAAAAAAGTAGAATCTGTTCCTCTGCCTCACTGTACCCTGGGGATAATCAGCACTAACAATTTTGTGAACAGATGACTTTTCAAGGTTCCTTCCAATGTCACTATTCACAGTGTTATGGGGAGAAAGAACAGAAAGGGGAAAAAGAGAAGAAAAGCAAACACTGTTCAAGGAGGATCTCATCATTTAGCCAAGTGTTTCCCCAAAGATGCTCCAGGTCAGAGATACACACTTTCCAGCTGTCATTGGTGGCTGGAAGAGATTTATTATTCAAGGGGTATAAAAATGTTACTGCACCAGAAGGACACTGTTGTCTATCTTATTTGCTTGGAGTTGTAATAAATTAGATCCATGAACAGGCTTTCTGGGGATTAACAGTAGATGAACTTTGCCAGCTATGGGGTTTTTAAAAGAAGAAATTAGCTCCTTCATAGTTTCACGTATATCATAAAGAAGCTAGCACGTCCTGAAGGCTTCCTCTATGAAAAAAAGTGATGTATGGGAAACTTGAAAGTCAAAATTAAGGGAAGAGGGCCATGTAAACTGACCCCAGGATATGTGAGAACTCTGTTGATTGAGGGAATCGGGAGGGGGGATTTCACCTTCTTGCTAGTATAGTCCTATTTCACTTCACTCTAATGATAAACTAAGTGTGTTCTGACTAAATTCAGCTTTGAATAATTGCATGCTACTGGCCTAATCTCCCCTGCTGCTGTGATTGGTTATGGTGTCCCTTTTTTTTTCTCTGTCTTCACTCTGGAGTGGAGTGCTTTGTGCTAGAAACAATTGCTTTGCCCCATTCTTAAGAGTTTGATTTCTGTGCTGAGTGGGTTGTTCCGAGCCTCTCTCTCTCATACTTCAGATGTGTGGGCATTCGTTTATAAAGTTTTGTGTTATTCTCATATTAAAAAAGAAAAAACACAGAATGTCATCACTGAACAGTGATACCAGGCATTTAGAACTTAGTAAAGCTTCAAAGCTTTAAGGGGCAGGGGGGAATGAATTAAGTTTGTGACTAAGGCCAAATCTATAGCCTTAGAGGTGAAAGGCTGGGCTTAACTGTATACTCTAGGCCAGTAATTCTCAAATCCTTTGAACATGAAATCCTTTTGTATTACTGAAATTGTGTTTTTATCCCTTTATATTATTAAACCTGTGGGACTTCCCTGGCAGTCCAGTGGTGAAGACTTCATGCTCGCAGTGCAAGGGACACAGGTTTGATCCCTGGTCAGGGAACTAGGAGCTTGCATGCCATATAGGTGGCCAAAAAGTAAATTAACTTTTAAAAATAAAGTAATTTTTTAAGCTTGTGTTTATGGGGATTTGGGGCTTTCCTGGTGGCTCAGCTGGTAAAGAATCTGCCTGCAATTCGGGAGACCTGAGTTCAATCCCTAGGTTGGGAGGATCCCCTGGAAAAGAGAACAGCTACCCACTCCAGTATTCTGGCCTGGAGAATCCCATGGACTGTATAGTCCATGGGGTTGCAAAGAGTCAGACATGACTGAGCGGCTTTCACTTTATGGGGATTTTAGCTATTGGAACTTTAAAATTCAAACTGAGAATTTTTAAAAATATTTATTAATTAAAAATAATAAATATATATGTTAAATGATATATTTTATGAAAAATAACTGTATTTTGCAAGCCAAAAGAATATGGGTAATTAAAATGGCATATTTCACATTTTTGCAAATCTGATATTTATCTGAATAAAAGAGAACTGGATTTTTATATCTGCTTCTGCATTCAGTCTGTTGAAATGTATTGTTTTGGGTGAGGTATGGGAATAAAATTCAGCCTCCCATGGGTAAATAGTTGAAAACAGAAAATTATTTCAAAAGCTTTTTCAGATACTTATAGATCTTCTTTGATACTATACCAAAACTTGACAAGCAGTGATTCCTATAGGTTAGTTGTCATATGAAATCTCAAACCACATGAATGAGCTTTTAATACTTTGCTATATTAAGATTCAGTGGTCATTTTGCACTTTGAATGAGCATTTTTTACTTCTATATAATTTTGTAACATTGCATTTGGTCATTTCAGAAATATTGGTTCACTGATTTATACTAATAGTCTAAATGTTGACACATTTCATTTTATATCACAAAATAACATTTGTTAATATCAACATCAATGTCATCAGAAAAGTTTTACATATTGAGAAGCTGCCAAGCTCACAGTGGCAGATAAAAGTTTTCCAAAACTTTGCTTTTGACTTGAAAACTAGATTTCTGTCATTAGCAACAAATATGACAAATACTGTCAGTTGTTTTCCTTGAAGTGAGTCTTGGTTCATTCATGACTTGAGAAAATGTTTTCCAAAAATCCGAGTTCAAATAATTCTATCAAGTAAAAATTGTGTTTGAGTAAAAACAGAAAGAAGATGGATCCAATTCACCTTGCAACTTAGTCACACAAGTGGTTTCCCTCGACAAGCATCACACCTCCATACACAGCAGAGGGTTTTATGTGTCCTTTTTCTCTGATAAAACAGAAAATGTAAAAGAAAAGACATGTATTCGAGCACACAGGGACATGCTCAGTTGCTCAGTCATGTCTAACTCTTTGAGACCCTGTGGACTACAACCTGCCAGGCTCCTCTATCCATGGGATTCTCCAGGCAAGAACACTGGAGTGGGTTGCCATTCCCTTCTCCAGAGGATCTTACCCACCCAAGGATCAAATGCACGTCTCCTGCATTGGCAGGCAGATTCTTTACCACTGAGCTACCTGGGAGGCCTATGTGTATTAGACGCTCAGGGTTTAATCGAATTAATCATTTTACTGCTTCATCTTGAGTGAAACTGGCTTTTTTTAAAACTATATGTGATGCTCCCTGCATTTGTACTAAAGCAGTTATATCAACCATTGCTTTTAGAACATCAGTGCAAATGTCAACAAAGTGAAAAGGAGAGATGAAGTGTTGGCGTTCTTATCAAAATAGCTCTGGTCTGGGACATCCCTGGTGGTCCAGTGGTTGAGAGTCCACCTTCCAATGCAGGGGATGTGGGTCCCATCCCTGCTCAAGAAACTAAGATCCCCCATGACAGGGATTGCTGATCTCACTATGGCAAATGGAGAGCCCGGGCTCTGCAACAGGAGAAGCCGACGCACTGCAACTAGAGAAGCCCCTGTGGGCCTCAATGAAGACCCAGCACAGCCAGAAATAATAATTAAAAATAAACATAAGATAAAGACCCAGTCTTATTAAAAAAAAAAATAGTTCTGTTGTTTTGGATTCCATCTGTGAGGATCTCAGGCTCCCACAAAGCCCAGATTACACCTTGACAACCAGGGCTGTGGACAAGAATATTACCACCATCCCTTTACCTCCACCCCAGCTGTCTAGACAAAGGGGGGCTTTGTTGAAGACAGAGACCCCCTTAAACACATGAGGGCAATGAGGGCTTTGTTTTAGTGTGGGGCTTTGCTAGATAAGCATATGTGAACTAGACTTGTTATCCAGTTGGCTTGAAGGCTTCCCAGTCTTTTCGTTCTTTTATATGTGACTTGAAACTTTTAATATCACATTTATAGTTGGCTTGACTGCCCCAAACAAAGTGCTACAAACTTTCCACATCAATTGGCCATAGTGACAGTCGGTGTTTTCATTTTAGATCCTAAAGAAAAAGCAGCTTGTGTTCTGGTCCCGCTTCATGAATACAGCACCTCAAGTTCACTTTCCATGTGTGAGAAAAACCACTTTTGACATTTCTCCCATTTTCAACTATTTCTCAAGACAAATTGTTAGTCTCTAAGGACACTTGTCGTCCGCCACCAAGTATCCATTTCGAACACTGCATCCTTGTCTCCTTTGTCAAGGTCTGCATTTTGTCTGTCAGTTTTTTTTTTCTTCTTCTTCTTCTTCTTCACTTTTTTCCCTTCTGGAGGTAGAAACCAGGCAGTGAGAGGATGATGGGTTCTAAAAGGTCATTTTTGAATAAAGAATTGTCTGTGTGCACTTTTTTTTTTTTCCAGAGTGCTGTGTTTTGTGTGTTTTAGTCAAGGGAACGCTCCTGCTGAACAGGCTTGTCTGAAAGTTCCATTTTCTTTACCACTCAGCTTCTTGGTTTTTACATATGAATCCCTTGAATCAATAATAAACTGTGGCAGAAAAAAAAGAAAAACAAAAAATGTAGGTCTCTTTCTCACCTTTTAACTCTCCAGAAAGGCATGGCAAGCCACTTTAGAGGTAAAGCTCGCATCCTCTCTGCTGTCTCTTTTCTTTATTAGGAAATGATTTTCAGTGTAGTTTATACAGGGTGCCATTAAGGCTAATTTTCTTTTTCCTAAAAGAGGAAGTAAAGTAAATAAGATAAAGAAAAGAATAACCCAGAACATGGATTGGGTTCCAAGGAATGTTATCAGCATATTAATTGTCAAAAGAGTTTTCAATTGCGTGTGTGACTGATTATTTAAACCAAGCACTGCGCACACTCGATACAGTGTGAGTCTGGCTGTATTTTTTGGGTCACCATTGTCCGCAGAGGTTGGTTTAAATGATCGGGGATGCAAGAAACCCCGTTGACTATCTCTTTATACGTGGCTTTGAGAGGTGGGCAAAGTTCTATTACTTCAAGAACCAACGCTCTAAGAAATTTCTGTATTTAACTCTTTAGACTGATGCATGCTCCGCGGGAGAAAGCCATTGTTTCATTCACTTCTTTCGCTTTCCTGTCCTTTCGTGCTCCTATCAGTTTTCTCATGATTTGAACCAAATGCCCAGAAACCCACCAGTCAGGGGCAGAACAATTGCGTGCTTTCAGTGTTCAGCAGGCACCGCAATCACTGAAATAACCCCGAGTTATTACCAAACAGAAAACAAAAAAAAAAACCACACGCCAAACTGTGCGTATTGACTTTCTCAAGCCACAGGATCAATCGGAGGTGGTTAGCTGGTTGCTCTGCAGATAATGTGGTCAGGACTGCCTTGCTGCAGACACTGGATTTTTGTTTTAAAGCCTACTTCTTATTGAGTCTTTCTCTCTCTCTCTCTCTCCCTCTCTCCTTCCCTCCCAAGGAATAATTACAGGCTGCAGAGTCAAAAGCATTAGAACTGTTTACAAAACAGCTCATAAAGTTTAAAATAATGGGGGCGTGTGTGTTTGTGTAAAACTCAATAATGTGTATGGCAGGGGGAAACAGTATACCCTTCTTTCTTCTTTCACTGTCCCGTGTCACCCTCCAGAATTTAAGACATGGAAGTGAGCAACGGAGTCCCTTTTCTTCTGGTTCCTCACACTTCATTCGTGATTCGTATTTATCTGATGTCAGTTGATTGTTGAGGATCAAAATACAGACCCTCAGAAGTGTGGGGAGAGAGTGGATGCTGGAACCAGCTGCTATCTAATTAATTTTAGGGCAGTTGAAATTCCCATACAGATGCTCCCTCATGACATTCAAGAGAAAGATGCTTTTTTTGTTTTTTTAATGAGCCCTTTGCTATCTTTCAGAAGTCCTAAAGAACAGCGTTCAGCAGGTTAGTGTTCTAAAGTGAAAAGGGCATTTTTCCAACCCTTTCTGAAGTCTCCTCCTGTGCAGACTTACAAAGATTTTGCAACACTCCCCTCCAGATTTTATTTATTATTTTTTTAAGGTGAAAGAGTCACCTGCAGCCTCAGAGCCCATCAATCATTTTGCTTTGCAGGTTGAGATCTGCTGCGGCAAAGCCAAACCTCGGTGCTAGCGGCACTGCACCGGGTCTGGACAGTAGTGAGGCTGGTGCTGGCAGTCAGATCAGGGCTCTGTCCCCTTAGGCACTGATGCACTGGGGACGCGGGCTGGACCGAGGGACAAGCCCAGCCCGGAGGAAGCACCTCTTCCCCTGTGATTGATGGAGGACAGTTAGGAGCTTTTCAGAGGCTGGAGAAGGTTGCCCTCCCAGCCACTTACTCTGAAGTCTTTGTCAGCAGAAAGAACTCTCCTGGGTAGTGAGTGACATCATGCAGATGACAAATGACAGCTTTGCGTTTCGTTCTGCTTGATGAGTACTCAATATCTCATGCAGGTGAGTTAACGCTTCCCAGAGGCAAACACTCCAGGGCACTGTGGTTTCCCGGGCACTGCTGGCTCTTCATCAGTCGTTCGTTTTCTTTAGGAATGTTTAAAGTATTAATGCTATTAAAACATGAGCACGGATGATACCCAGATCACTGTGTTTATGATTATGCAATGAAGATATTATTCAAGTCATGTGTTAAGCAGTTCTGAATGTTGTTTCCTTCTGTTTCTTCCTTTTGGAGTACAGATTTTAAATTATAAATGTATATGTATATATATTATAATATACATTGTATATTATATTTACACATAAATATAATTAATATAAATACTATAAAATATATAGTGAATAAATAATGTATATACACACACATATATATTTATGCTGTTTCAAGAGACTGTTTCGGACCAAAAATCTGTATCAGAATCTCTGATTGACGTTTCCTTTGTATTTTTTTTCTCCCCATTCCAGCACCCCCTCTGCAGATGCCCTGAACACTTCTGACTACAGCAATTGATTCTTCAACTGGGATACCTAATTCCAGGTATTAGCTCTTGTCAGAAAGCTTTTACATCCGAGCTCTGTGCTGGAAATTCTATTTTGGCAATGAATTTTGAAATTGGAAAAGTTGGAATGAGAATAAAGGACAAAAGTGAATTTGCAAAATAATCAAGCGCTTAAAAAAAAAAACAACCCTATGCTGGGAGGGTTTGCTGCTTCTGACTCACGGGTAGCCCTTTCTCTGCCAGTTTATGTGCCAGTTCTCACTGAGTTGTAGTCCTTTTTCTGCAACCGTGTTCGGGGTTTGGATTTCATTTTCGTCTTTCCCTCTCCCCTTTCTCTGACTGCCCAGACCTGCAGGAATCAGGAGACAGACATTTTCTCAGTTTTGCGACATTGGAGCAAGCACAATGAAGTATTCTTGCTGTACTCTGGTTTTGGCTGTCCTGGGCACGCAGCTGCTAGGGAGCCTCAGTTCCAGCATCAGGTCCCCAAGATTCAGAGGACGGATACAGCAGGAGCGAAAAAACATACGACCCAACATCATTCTTGTGCTCACCGATGATCAAGACGTGGAGCTGGGTGAGACACTGGCTTTTTCACTTGTTCGTCCCTTTTGCTCAAATGATTGACTGACCTCTTGTTATCAGTAACAGTCTGAAAACATTCAGGGGTTTGATGCTTAACAGTAGTACCTTAACCAAAACCTAGTTTATAAAATGTACTTGCATTGATGGTAAAGCATCTGGTTTGTGTTTCGACATGACTTTTTTGGTCTTAAGTTTTTGAAGCAATGTGGGGTGGGGGGGTACGAGAATGGGGGTGGTGAGAGGAAACACAAAACTATAAAAGTCAGCGATTGGATTGTGCACCTTGGAAACTTGGTCAAGAGCTTTTTAAAATATTTGGGCAAAGTTGTTTCAAAGAATATGAGAGTATGACTGTAATTCTCTGCAGTGCATATGAACAAAGGTAGATACACAAGGAACTTCCAATTGTCATTATTATTAAGGTGAATCCTTTATTCACAGCTTGTAATTGTTAGGAAATTAAAAGTTACAGCATTCTGCATATCTTCTTCTGCTGCATATCACTGCTACCCACCTGAGACAGGATGCTTTTCAGAAGAATTCACTCACCTGGGTTAATTCTGGAGTGCTTGGAAAGCCTGCCAACATCCAGTGTTTCAGCTTAGCTTCTAAATCTTCTGGTTGGATTTCTCACCCTTTCATCTTCTTTCATGGCCCAGCCCTATGGTCTTGCCCATAAGCTTAGGATCAAGTTCTTCTATGGTACCTAAGACAGCTGAAAAGTTTGCCCTTACAAGTTACCAGCACTCCTTTCCATTCCTGAACCAAATTCCTTGCTCTCAAGCTATCACACTGAACTTGACCATCTCTAGTCTTTCACTTCATGCTGGCAGAATACCTTGGGCTTTTTTCCAGAGCTCCTCTGGCTAGTTTCCTTGAGGAATAAATCCCTGTAGGCTGGAAGTTGATCCACAGGGATGGGGACTTTGTTTTCCAGTTTGAAACCAAACTATGGAATCTCAACAAAGTTAACTCTTTGGATTCAGCTAGAAACAAAAGCACTAAAAGCCAGTGGAGGTAATAATTGTTGGAGGTGATTTGCAGTCTGTTGTCTCTCACTTAATTGTTTAAACATGACCATGGATTTTTAGGCAACATGTTAAAATGAAAAATCTTGGAGGTGTGACTTTAGTGTGTATGTGGCTGGTGGTTTGAGTTTTCATTCACCTATAGCACAAGTAAAGTGAAGACATTTGAATTCACCTTCCTTAACATCTCTCATACCCATCCCTTTCACTGAAGCCATTCTCTGCTCTCCTAGTTTTTTCTAACTGGTTTGATCACCTGATAGTACCTGTCCCTTCTAGTCTTGGCCCCTCCTGCCTATTCTTCATTTCATGCAAGTATCTGATTGGGTCTCTGCTGCTAAAACCCTCCAAGATGTTCCTTACCAAGAGGATTAAACCCCTCCTGTCTGCAGGCTGATGAGCTCTGGGCATCTGCCCCTTACCTACCTCACTAAGACTATTTTCCTTTCCCCCAATTTCGCTCTGTGCTTCATGGAAACAACTAGTTGTTTGAAACTGTCTAGTGATTTCATCTCCCTCACCTATATTTCATGCATTTACACATCTCATCCCCTCTGCTCTTTCCACCTTTCTCCACCTAGAGAAACCCTACCTATTTTTCATGACCCAGTTCAGTGCCTTGTCCTCAGGGATCCTCCTTCACCAAAACCATCCTGCCCTCCAGCAGGGTGGATGGAACTTTGTACCACCTCAGACCTGCCTCCAGCAGGACCCTTAATCCACCATGTGCTTCCATACCTGTCTCTTCCACTTGATTGAGAGCAACTAGAGGATAGGGTGTGTGTGTGTGTATGTTAATTGCTCAGTCGTGTCCGACTCTTTGTGACCCATGGACTGTAGCCCACCAGGTTCCTCTGTCCATGGAATTCTACATGCAAGAATACTGGAATGGGTTGCCATTCCTTCTCCAGGGGATCTTCCCAACCCAGGGTTCAGACTCACGTCTTCTGCCATCTCCTGCATTGGCAGGAGGATTCTTTATTACTGAACCACCAGAGAAGCCAAATATTTATTAAGCAATTACTAAATACTGTCTTCTAGTGGAAGCACATGAATATAATGGTGAAGAGTTGGTGGCCAACTGTTTCCTACATGTTTGTCTTTACTTCTTTCCTTGATTTTCCTCCCAGACACCAAGCTAAGCATTCACTCATGTAATTTTCAGTCACTCTATGTAGTAGTTAATACTACTATATTCAGATTATGCTTAAGACAAATGAGGCTTAGAAGATTTGCATATGCTCTGATGAGCTAGGAAATGGTGAACCCAGGACCTATATTAGGTCCGAATCTCCACAGCTACACATGTAACCATGATTCCTTCCATCGGTCCATCCTTCAACAAATATTTATTGAGCCCTTCCTAAAATAACCTGTAACTGTATGATAATATCCTAGGTTCTGAGATAATGACAAGATGGGTCTTATTACCCCATTGACAGAGCAAGTTGATGATGAACCAGAGTGAACAATGGGTAAAAATTTAGAGGAGACCAACCACCTTTCTCAGTAGAAAAATTATGTTCTGGGTAGTGGGTACAGTTTCACGGAGACGTTTGCCTGGCAGATTGTAATGTCCTCATAATCCCTGAAATTTTCTGCTCTAGTCTTTAGTTAACTTTTGGGTTTTGGTGGTGGTGGTGTTTTTTTAAATCATCTTAGCCATTTTTAAGTGTACAGTTTGTGTTAAGTACATTCACATTTGAAAATCTCCAAAAACTCTTTTCATCCTATAAAATTAAAGCTCTATACCCATTAAACAGTAATTCCCTAGCTCCCAGCTCTTGGCATTCGCTATTCCACTTTCTGTCTCTATGAATTTGACTGCTCTGAGTATTTCATATATGTGGAATCATACAGCTTCATACAGGGCTTGTCTTTTTGTGACTGGCTTATTTCACTCCAGTATTCTTGCCTGGAAAATCCCATGGACAGAGGAACCTGGTAGGCTACAGTCTGTGGGGTTGCAAAGAGTCGGACACAACTGAGCAACTTCACTTTCACTTTCACTTTATTTCACTTAGCATAAAGTCCTTGTTCACTGTTTATCTATGTTATAGCATGTCTCAGAATTTCCTTCCTTTTGAAGGTTAAATAATATTCCATTATATGTATGTCCATCCTTTGTTTATCCGTTTATCTCTTGTTAGACATTAGTGTTGCTTCTGCTTTTCTATTATTGTGAATAATGCTGCTATGAACATAGATATATAAATATCTCTTTGAGACTCTGCTTTCAATTCTTTGGGGTATATACCCAGAAACAGAATTACTGGATCATTAGATAATTCTATTTTTAATTTTTTGAGGAACCAGAATACTGTTTTCATAGCAACTGCACCATTATCCATTCCCACCAGCAGTGCATAAGGGTTCCAGTTTCTCCACATTCTTGCCAACATTTGTTATTTGCTGGATTTTTTATAATAACCATCTTAATGAGTGTGAGAGAGTCTCTCATTGTGGTTTTGATATGGTTTGATTTGTTTTGGTTTTTTTGCTTACATGTGATTTTGTTTGCCAAATATTGAACAAACCTTCGCCTAAAAAAGCAAAATTTTTGTGCCTGTAATACTGTAAGCATTTTGGCTTCTGTGCCTCCAGAAGGATATCAGACTTAGAAAAGGCTTAGGAAAACAATTCCAAAAATTGTAATCAAATACTTTTCCTTTTGGGAAATTAAAAATGAAACAATTCTATCTTTTTTGTCTGAAAAGACAAGACTAAGAAGTATGGTAATCCAAGTTTATGAAATCAAGCTGGGACGAAAAGCTCTTACTCAGTAGGAATGGGAGACACTCCCTTAACTTTGGGGACAAATAAAATAAACTAGTACTTTGTGAAGGGGGTGAGGCACAGAAGGAATTTATTAATAAAAGTGCTAGCACCTGATACGTAGATAACACTTTATCTTTTCCCAAGAACATTTATTCTTATTATTGCATTTTATTGTCATTCCATCCAAGTTGGGTGGGTAGTTCAAAGATCATTATCCCAGAAGAAAACTTAGTCTGTGGAAAGACTAAGTAATTTAGCCAATGATTCCCATGCTTCTGGATTTGCTTTTTCCACTACTTGGAAAGTGGTTTTCAGGTTATGCCTCTATTTGTAAATAGTTCAGGCTTTTAGGCAAAGCTAATGGGTGGAAGATTTATATCTTAAAAAAGAAAAAAAAAACTGAAGTATAGTTGATTTACAGTGTTCTGTTCATTTCAGGTATACAGCAAAATGTGTTATACATACAAAAATATCTATTTTTTTTCAGATTCTTTTCCCTTTTAGGTTATTACAAAATGTCCAGTATAGTTGCCTATGCTATACAGTAGGTTCTTATTGATTATCTATTTTATATATATGCTAGTGTCTGTATGTCAATCCCAAACACCTAATTTGTGCCTCCCCCAGCTTTCCCCTTCGATAACCATAAGTTTGTTTTCTATGTCTGTGAGTCTATTTCTGTTTTGTGTATAAGTTCATATGTATCTTCTTTTTAGGTTCCACATATAAGCAATATCATATATTAGTCTTTCTCTCTCTGGTTTGTATCACTTAGGATGACAATCTCTAGATCTATCCATATTGCTGCAAATGGCATTATTTCATTCTTTTCTATGGCTGAGTAATATTCCATCATATATATACATGGGGTATTTATATTTATACACCCTATCTTCTTTATACATTCATCTGTCAATGGACATTTAGGTTTCTTCCTCCATATCTTGGCTACTGTAAATAGTGCTGCTATGGATATTGGAGAGCATGTATCTTTTCGAATTATGCGGGTTTTTTTTTAAGCTAAAACAACACAAATGGACATGATTAAAAGAGTTTGGGATGATGGCTATCATCCAGGAAAGTAATGGTAACCAAGAACACCAGCAGTATCCCCGTTTTATTATGAAATTTTAAAAACATATCTGAAAAAAATAAAAATGTATCTCAAGCAACTATGAGCAAATGTTAAGTTTCATAATGTTTTAAAAAAGCTAGAAGACACATTATTTATTCTATTTTTCCCTCACTTGAGATATTTTACAAGTCAAAAAGAAGAAAATAAAAAATGCTGTGGGACTCCCTTGAGTTTCTGAGACTAGTGTCAAAGAGATTAAGCTCTAAGCCTTTTCCAAATGAGACTTCCCTGGGAGTTCAGTGGTTAAGACTTTCACCTTCCAATGTAGGGGAGCAGGGGATGCAGTTTTGATCACTAGTCAAGGAGCTAAGATAGATTTCCACATGCCTCACGGCCAAAAGACCAAAACATAAAACAGAAGCAATGTTGTAACAAATTCAATGACGACTTTAAAAATGGTCCACATCAAAAAAAAAAAAAAAAATGAATAAATCTTTCCCAAATGGTCCCTGGGTACCACTCTGAAAAGCAAAATAGTGAGCTGATTAGACCATTGATCCGGTTCAATGTGGCATTTCTTAAACTCTTAGGAAATTGGGCTGGTGCTAACATCTTAGGAAGGCTGACTTATGATCCACTTATATCATAAGTGAAATTAAGAAATCTTAAATACATGGAAACACTTTGTCTAAAGCAGAGGTCACAAATGGGATCTACAGTCCAGATCTATTCCACAGATGTGTTTTGCTTGACCAGCATACTTATCAAAATCAAGCCAGCATTTAAAAAAATCAAGTGATTTTTATATAATAGGGGGAAAAAAAAATCCAGATCTGACTTTTCTTGAAAAGTCATTGAAAACCTTACATTCCCGTGAGGCAGCCATGGGAATGGCTTTTCTTAAAAACCTTACATTCCCATGAGGCAGCCTTCAGTTAAACGCTTAAAGGGGGAGTTCCCTGGTCATCCAGTGGTTAAAGAATCTGCCCGCCAGTAAAGGGGACATGGTTTCAATCCCTGGTCTTGGAAGATCCCATATGCCAAGGAGCAACTAAGCCCACATGCCTAGAGCCCATGCTCTGCAACAAGAGAAGCCACTGCAATGAATCGCAACACAGAGTTGCCCCCAGTCGAGGAAAGGATGTGGAGAAGAGACGGTTATGGAGTTTGGAATTGACATGTACACACTGCTGTATTTGGAGTGGATAGCCAACAAGGACCTACTGTATATAGCACATGGAACTCTGCTCGATGTTATATGGCAGCCTAGATGGGAGGGGAGTTTGGAAGAGAATGGGTTTATGTTTATATATGGCTGAGTCCCTTCACTGTTCATCTGAAACTATCACAATATTGTTTGTTAATTGGCTATACCCAATACAACCCACTCCAGTACGCTTGCCTGGAGAATCCTAGGGACGGCGGAGCCTGGTGAGCTGCCGTCTAATGGGGTCGCGCAGAGTCGGACACGACTGAAGCGACTTAGCAGTAGCAGCAGCATACCCAATACAAAATAAAAAGTTTAAAAAAGAGAAAGAGTAGCCCTGGTTCAGCCCAACTAGAGAAAGTCTGTGCACAGCAATGAAGACCCAGCACAGCTAAAATTTTAAAAAATAATGCTTGAAGAGGAGTCAAAGCTGCCCCGTTGGGTGGGGCCTATCCTCCCCAGGCTCTCGGGATCCCCACCACTCTCCACTGCTCTCCCACACCTAGACCAAGGAGCATTTGTCTTTGCCTTCATGTCCACACTGCTGTTTTTTATCATCAGGGGAAAATTCTGTATGCCCACATTTCTATCAAGGGTAGAAAACTGGAAAGACGAAAGCGTTGTGATTTTTCTTGTACTTGGCTGGCTTCACTTGCTTGCCTTCTCTGTCTAGCCCTGTAGGCATTTTTACTTCCATTCCCCTAAAAAACTAGTCTCCACTTTTAATGGCCTTTAGCTCTTTAGGGGAAAAAATAATGAGTCCTAGTGACCTGGAAACATTCCAGACAGATTTATTATCTGCTTCTTAGTCCCTTCTTTCCCCAACTTATTTTCCCTCCCCAACTTGTTTTTAGCTGAAACATCTGGTTTTTTGTGGGGTTTTTTTCCTATCAATTCCATAGTTTTGGAAGAAAAAGGTATACTGTTCGATCATGTTATTTTTTTTCTAATGCTTTGAGAATTCAAATTTTCGATAGACCAATAGAGCCATTTTTAGTATGAGAAATATCACTGTTTAAGTTTCCATACTTTATTGTTGGCATAAGAAATTATCAGGATGTGCTTGGTACAGGACATTTATATATTTCAAGCATTGACTCTACCCCATCATAAAACAGTGGCATCTAGAAACAACCCTATATGTTTGATAAGAGCTGTGTTTGCGTCGTTATTACTTATCAAACCATGAACAGTTGTAATTCACACGGAGGTGTGTCTCCTATGAAGCCAGGTGTGTATGAATACCACATACCTGGGACTTCCCTTAATGAATGATGATGACAAAATTTATTATCAAATTTCTAGTTTTGTGAGTTTTTCTGGACATGATGAACAGCCTTAATGAAAATTTTAATGTTTGATAGTACAAAATATTGAAATATTTCAAATATCAAATGCTAAGATATTTGAATCAGGAAAGGTGAATCATTGTTGTAAAGTTTAACATGGACGTAAAGTAATTCAAGTTCACGGTGTGATTTTGGTAAAGTCCTCCTGATGAGTGGGACATTTTCTCCCCTCTGACCTTTTACACTCATGTGATTTGAGAATAAATGACTTGAAGCCTGTCGAACGATTGAAATTCCTGGCTATGACTCTGTCAGGCCCCAGTAACCCAGCACGCACCACCGCCAAAGGACTGTTCCTGGAGCCTTGAGTTTTAACCCCATCAGAATTGCAAGGCTGGCAGACCTTGCAGGATTTCCAGAGAGTGCCGCTTCTCCTCTCTCAGTCACTGGTGACCTAGCAGCATCCTAGTCCATAGCTGATCACTGTCAAAGCACCCCCACCCCTGCAGGAGGCATGGCAGACATCCCCAGTCCCAACCTAGAACTCTGGCACTGGGGCAGCTTTTCTTGGCAGCCTCGAGACTCAGCTGTGGCCCGGACCTTCCCTGTCCTCAAGCCAGCCCAGTCAGCAGTGCCCCCATGCCAACTACTGGACTTCATTATGGTCACTTCATAGCATCCCTGTCAGGCTTCCACCTCAAAGGACCATTTTAAATGATAATGAAGCCAGCCTTCTTGCTTAAGAGAGGCATGGGGAACAGTGCATGATGGGCAGACAGGAACTGATGTCTTTAAACCAGCTTTAACATTTTAAGTCTTGAAGCATTGACAAAGTAAACTTCTATCTTAATCCATCAGGACTGGTATAACCAAATACCATAGACTGGATGACTTAGTGGCTTATAAACAACAGACATTTATTTCTCATGGTTCTGGAAGCTGAAAAGTTCAAGATCGAGACTCCAGCAGGTTCTCTGTCTGGTGGGAATCTGCTTCCTGGTTCACAGATGCTGTGTTTTCACTGTGTCCTCACATGGCAGAAGAGGCAGGGAGCTCTTTGGGATCTCTTTCATGAGGGTGCTAAACCCATTCAAGAGGGCTCCACCCTCATGACCTAATTAACCTGCCAAAGCCCCCACCTTCTAACACCATCACCTAGCACATTAGGTTTCAACTTATATGTTTTGAAGGAACACAAACATGCGGTTTATGGCTACCTCTGTATGCTTACCTTAGCTTTGGAGTTCAGATGTGATGACAGAGAGGGAGATGGGAAAGGCAAGAGTAAATGAAACATCTTGGGGCCAAGATGATCACACAGTAAATCACAGCTCATGCCATTTGCTCAACAGCCCTGCCAGCAGGCCCAGGGAGCCATTATTAGTTCTATTTTACAGCTGCTGCTGCTAAGTCGCTTCAGTCGTGTCCGACTCTGTGCGACCCCATAGACGGCAGCCCACCAGGCTCCCCCATCCCTGGGATTCTCCAGGCAAGAATACTGGAGTGGGTTGCCATTTCCTTCTCCAGTACATGAAAGGGAAAAGTGAAAGTTAAGTCGCTCAGTCATGTTCGACTCTTAGCAACCCCATGGACTGTGGCCTACCAGGCTCCTCTGTCCATGGGATTTTCCAGGCAAGAGTACTGGAGTGGGGTGCCATTGCCTTCTCCCATTTTACAGCTGAGAAACACAAATCCAAAGAGAGTAAATGACTTGTTCAAGCACATCTGTGACAAAAACTCAGATGTTTCCCCTCAAGTTCAAGTCCAGGACTCTTTCTCTTCTCATCTTCATCCTCCTAAGCCCTGCCTTGGCAATCTTGTGGTGAATCTTCAGCCTTAAAGTTTCATAACATTCCCATGAAATAATTGCTCCGATAATTAAGAATCAGCATGATCTGCATTTTAGGCACCAAAGTCCTGAAACTCAGAGAGGTGAAGAGCTCTGGCTTAAAACAAAACCAAGTCTTTCCAGCTATAGGACAAAACATGGTCCCATCCACTGTACTCAAGCTGGAAATGCATAATTATTAGTTGTATGGATACAGAATCATTTGGGGTAGTTTCCCAATGAAAACTCAGTGGTGCAGTCATAGTGGCCATAGGTGCAGGACCAGGCAGTGTTGTTGGCTGACATTAATCACTACACGACCACAAATGAGAAGAGGCTTTGTACTTCCTTTGCTGGAGCACACTGACTCAGCAGAGGGAAGAGGTGTGATTCTTACACTCCATCATCTGTGTCCACCCAGGGACTCCAAGATCAGAGGCAGCATTTAACACCAGTGTGACTGTCAGCTTCTGAAGACAGACACATCTGCAGCCCACACCCCACTTCCCACCTGGACCCAAGCTACTGAAATCACTTCAGTCCATAAGAAGGCAGGAGACAGGCTTTAGTGTCTGTTAGTATCTCCCCTAAGAGGCTAGATGAAGCAAAATACGTATGTGCTAAGTTGCCCTCAGTTGTGTCTGATTCTTTGCCACCCCGTGGACTGTAGCCTGCCAGGCTCCTCTGTCCATGGGGATTCTCCAGGCAAGAATACTGGAGTGGGTTGCCATGCCCTCCTCCAGGGGATTTTCCTGACCCAGGGATCGAACCTGTGTCTCTTATGCCTCTGCTATTGGCAAGTGGGTTCTTTACCACTAGCACCACCTGGGAAGCAAAATATGAGCTACAGTAAATGAGATATACCCTTACTGTGAGCAGACATCATTTCTGTGTCTCAGTCTTCAGAAGTCAGTGTCACAGCCAGTACTCAGCCTAGATGGAGCTTAAGAGCATGATCTCTGAACAGACAGCCTGCATTTGTATCTGGGCTCTGCTGCTTAGGGTCTGTGCAGTCCTAGGCATGTTGTTTAACCCTTCTGTACCTCAGTTTATCATCCCTGATGTGGGAATAATAAATAATAACACCGACTATGGAAAGTTATTGTCAGGATTAAATGATTTGCTACATATGAAACACTTAGAAATGGGAGCAAGTATAAAATCCGCTGGGTTTCCCAGGTGTCACTAGTGCTAAAGAACCCACCTGCCAATGCTGGAGACATAAGAGACGTGGGTTCAATCCCTGAGTCAGGAAGATTCCCTGGAGGAGGTCATGGCAACCCACTCCAGTATTCTTGCCTGGGGAATCCCATGGACAGAGGAGCCTAGCGGGCTGCAGTTCACAGGGTTGCACAGAGTCAGACATGACTGAAGCAACTTAGCACTCACCCAGTCATAAAATCCGTGAGAATAAATATGAAATCAGTGTTTTCTCTTCCTGTCTGCCTATCTTACAGCTTTGGAAGTGGTCTGAACCACTTAGATCACTCAAAGTGAGGCACCCACTAAAGTCTCTTCCAGCCCGAAGCTTCCCTGCTTCTGTGTCAGGCTTCAGCTACATCTCCAAGATTGGACCGTGGACAGGCAGCACCAGTGTCATCAGGGAGCTTGTTAGAAATGCAAATTATTCCATGACATAACATGTTCTCCAGGGGATTTTTAATGTTGGAGTAGCATTGTCTCAGAATCTTCTCTTTGCTGAGAAACTTCAAGCTAGATGCTCACATTCAGTCAGGAGCCCCACCCGTGGGGCTCTTATCACTGTACTTGCAGAGACCAATGGAGAAGCACATGGCAACCCACTCCAGTGTTTTTGCCTGGAGAATCCCAGGGACGGCGGAGCCTGGTTGGCTGCCATCTATGGGGTTGCACAGAGTCGGACACAACTGAAGCAGCTTAGCAGCAGCAGCAGCAGAGACCAAACGTCTTCATTGTTCCGTTTGACTGGCAGATCAGTTGGAAGCAGAGGGTTTAGAGGGATTTTTTTAGTTCTTCAACACAACCAGCTCAGTCGTTTAAGAAAAGAATGATATTTATTTATTTTTAAAAGATTTTTTGATGTGGCCCATTTTTAAAGTCTTTGTTGAATTTGTTACAGTATTGCTTCTCTTTTATGCTTTGGTTTGTTGGCTGAGAGACATGTGAAATCTTAGCTCCCTGACTAGGAATCAAACCTGCACCCTCTGCATTGAAAGGCAAAGTCTTAACCACTGGACCACCAGGGAAGTCCCAAGAGTGATATTTAGAGTGAGAGGACAGTCCTGGCTGGGGCAATTCCAGGAGTGATGCATGGAACTGACCTTGGTGACACAGCTGGTAAAGAATATGCCTGCAATGCAGGAGACCCGGGTTCAAAGTGGGCATGGCAACGCACTCTGGTATTCTTTCCTGGAGAAATCCATGGACAGAGGAGCCTGGTGGGCTACACTCCATGGGGTCACAAAAAGTTGGACACAGCTGATTGACTAACACTTTCACTTCTTTCTGCATGGGGCTGAGTTTTCACCCCTAGTTTTCATAGCATATGATCCTAGATCAGATTTCCACCTCCCATCCAGTGTTGTGGTCCAAATGAATTTGTAAACTGGAGGTTTCAGCTTTGATGCAACCTTGGGGGATGGCCTCCAGTTGCATTTTTTTTTTAAATTTGAGTCGAGCTAAGCTCATGAGGAAACTCCGAGAAGTCATTCTCTGACATGAAGAGACCATTAGGCAATAAAAATTGGTCAATAGTGTTTGCTAAGTTTTCTCAAAATTCAAGCTGTTACCATAAGTAATCACTTCAGATTTCTAAAGAGGAGAAAAGAATAAGTGAATGGACTTTGACATGGACCTCGAACTCTCTCCCCACTCCTATGTTTCATTGCATGTATTTATTCCAAGCTCTATCCCTTTTATGATCAACTAACATAAATATAAAACACAACATTTCTAATGTGCACTTCTTTGATCTTCTGTAGGGCATAGTTCTTGTCAAGTTACTTCTTGAGCAACAGTGAAACCATTACTTATCCAGTTTTCTTCCCAAGCTGAAAAGTGTTAGTCAACACACAGCCTTCTGATACATTACAGCATCTCTTGGGTCTTCTATTTTTTTTAATAAGTATCTTTTTTAAATTATTTATTCTTTTTATTTTTGGCTGTGCGCAGGCTTTCTCTAGTTGCAGAGAGTGAGGGCTACTCTCTAGATGCAGGTGCACTGGCCTCTCATTACAGTGGTTTCCCTTGTTGCAGCGCATGGGCTTTATGGTGAGTGGGCTTCAGTAGTTGTTGTTACGTGGGCTTAGTTGCCCTGCGGCGTGAGGGCTCCTCCTGGACCATGGATAAAACTGGTGTCTACCCTGCATTCTTACCACTGGACCACCAGGGAAGCTCTTAGTTCTGCTTCTTAAGAGTCATTCTATTGTAGAAGCACAATGCCATTCAAGTTCTTATCACCCCACAACCTGAGGGTTTCAGCAACCTCTTGGCCATACCTTTGATGGACCAGCCTGTTTCCTCGGCAGTGTACATACCTCCATTATCATAGCAATACGTCTCAAAGACTTTTATCATAACATGCCCTTCATGCCTTTGACAGTGATCTTACTCTGCCATCATTTTGTCTGTTCTGTCAAAGCCGAATGTCTCTCCCCAGCCGCCAAGCTATTTGCTAGCTCTGCCACCCATTACATCAAGAGAAGTCTTCATTTCCGTTTTCATTCCAGAAAACTCATGTGCCATTTTCATCACTCCACTTACTTCTTCCCACCTCCAGTGCACTGCACATACCACCACACATGCCCCCGACGATGCACTTAGCTCATCCCGAGTTCTTCCTCCTTTCCTTCCAGTTGTTCTCATCTATTGTTCTCATCTATTGCCTCCTGTCCCCACTGTCTTTATATGCCCTGCTACTGCTGTATCCACACTACCTCACTTTGCAAATATCTCCAAGCAATCTTCATATATAAGTTCTTGTTAGATAGTTTACTAGTGAAGATTGGAGGCAGCAGAAAACCTCCCATTGCTTTTGTTAATGCTATACTTGCGGGGCCAGTCCAGAGAGTTGAGGTCAGTAGAATGAATGCTCAGCATGAAGTGGGCACTCACTACATGTTATTCATCGATAGCAAAAAAATAATTTGCTTGATCTTCTGAAGACAACCAGGGCAGAAAAAGCAGTTTGGAATCCTCCTCTGTGAGGCATACTCTAGAGAGCTCTAAGGAGACACAATTAGAAACCGTCTTTTCTGTTTTCATGTAAACGGTAAAAGCGCGTATGTGAAAAAAGATGAGGCCGACTGTGGCTTTTTGGATGGCTGCACACTTCTCTTCTGCTCTGAATGCTTGCCTGGTTTGCATTATGATTTCCTTCCTTGTTGGAAAACGACATAGACTTTCTCCCTTTCTTTGGAAGAAGTAGGACCTGTTGGAAATGTGAGGCTCCAGGATTGAAATGCAATGGGCTTGGCTGTAGTGCTCTGTAGTGCATTTCTTGACAAGTCCTGAAAAGACTATTGAATTCTGGCCTGAGCTTTTTTTTTTTTTCCTGCAGTATTTGGATGGGATTCAGCTGCCATGTTTGGCTGGATTGAGTAATCAAAAGAGTTTTTTCTTTCTTTCTCGGCAATCTTATGTACAATTTCATCCTTTAGCGTTCAAATGGAATATTTTACTGCTAATGCAAATACTTTTGAATGCAATAGAATCACAGCTCTTTCATAAGCAAACAGTCCATCTTTTTAAATGACGTGGAAACAGGCAAAAACATAAACTGATCGTGTGATCCTGATAGAAAAACTGCCAGGTAGGTGGTGAGTTTACTAGGGGTTACCAAGTTGCATTGGAGATTTTTTTTTTTTAGTTAAACACAGGCATTTTGGATGAACTTCTACTTAACTGAAGAAATTTTTCCCTCTTTTGTTTGATATGATAAAAGTACTCTATCCATCTTTTCTGCAGTGTTTGTAGCTGGTGTGAGTTTGGTGGGCTAGGAGTTTTGATGCTCTCTAATCAACTTCAAAGTGCTGCTGGCCTTTGAATCTACTCCATCTCTAAAATTCTAGCTTTAATGATCAGATGAGCCTGCAGTTTTTTCCTTTGTGATTAAAGAAGGGAGAAGCCGAAATGTGTTTGTTATTCTGCAAAATACTTGAGATGATAGTATCCCCAGTGCTGCACTGTGTCCTGGAAATGAGAACTGGTCCAATCACAGACTCCTTCAAGCCAAGGAAGGGGCATTAACAAGTCAGGGGAACAGAGTGACATGAAGTCAGTGGGTGATTGTATGCTAAACAGTGCTGGCCTTGTGCCTTTCAGGGTCCCTGCAAGTCATGAACAAAACCAGAAAGATTATGGAGCGTGGGGGGGCCACCTTCATCAATGCCTTCGTGACCACGCCCATGTGCTGCCCCTCCCGCTCCTCCATGCTCACTGGCAAGTACGTGCATAACCACAACATCTACACCAACAACGAGAACTGCTCTTCCCCCTCCTGGCAGGCGGTGCACGAGCCTCGGACGTTTGCTGTCTATCTGAACAGCACCGGCTACAGAACAGGTAAAGGGAAACTTCCAGGCCTTCAATTCCATGAACTCTGGTAACGCATCTCAGAAAAATGCACTATGTGATGAAATCTGTGAACTTCCAATTGGTCCCTAAATGGAAGGAGTCTAGACTTGTCTCCCTTCGCATCCCTTACTTTTCTCTCTGATGAATGTCCCAGCCAGAGATCCCTTAGAGAAAAGTCAGAATGATTCTCAGTGGACACATGAAGAAAAAGTTGTCCCCATCAGCACATGCATGTGTGTGCTCAGTCACTAAGTCATGTCCTACTCTTTGCGATCCCATGGACTGTAGCCTGCCAGGGTCCTCTGTTCCATCAGAGCACCCAGCAACTGGAATTTTCTAGACAAACTGCAACAGAAGAGTTTCTATGCCATGAGCCTGCTTACCTCAACCTCCCAAATTTCCAGGTCCTGGCACCAACTTCTTTCATGCAGAGCACCTATCCCAGGATCTGGGACACAGCAGATTATCAAAATTATTTACTGAATTCATAAATAGCTGAATGAAATAATCCAATGAGGTGTACCTTATTAATTCACCTATTTACTTACTCATAATTAATAGGATTCTGCTTTTCTTTAGCTTCATTGTGGTTACTTTTAGATCTCAAATGTTCACCCTTATTTTCCAGGAAAGGAGGTCATCCATCCCATGGTACACCTTTTATCAGTGTTTAACCTACATAGATGAGGGGTGTGGTTAACTGATGTCTTGCATACTAGGGACCTCCTTCCAGAGAGACTGTGAACATCATGCCAGTCATTCTAAGAAGTAAGCAAGGCTCCTTCCTGTATGATTGACCCAAAGCCTTTATTCCCCAAGCATTTAAATGCTCTCATTAGGTTTTCTGAGCATTTCTTTTTTTTTAATTTTTATTTATTTTTTATTATTTTAGACTTAGCTACATGTGGCCAATAGCTACCATATTTTATTAGACAGCACAGTGTCCACTATCTTTGGGGCAGTGGAACCATTTTAATAGAATTAGGAGTGAGAAAGACATAGTCTGAGCATTTTTTTAGGAAAGGAAACCCAGATATTGATTGAGGGCTGTAATGGAAAATAATTTTTTTGGAACCAACTAGACTTATTCATAAGAATTCAGGGTGTCATCATTAAAAACTTGTTGGAAATGATTTTCAAGTCTGCAGATTCTCTATTCTGAAGATTTAAAAGGAAAGGATTTTGGATAAAGGTATTCTCTCTCAAATGTCTTCTAAAAATGAAATTAATCTTTCCTGCTGGATTTAGGAACTATGTGGCCATTGGCTTCTGTGCAGAGCACCTTGTGGGCACTTAATACTTGTTATTTATGGATGAAAATACTGACTGTGGAGATGATAGCATTGTCATCCGCAGACATCTCAAAGTCTCCACTCACAGAAGGAACTCCTCCCATGAGTCTCAAAGGTGTCTGCTTGTGCTTCGGAAAGAAACTAGGTTACTCTGAGAGCCTTATCCTGAGTGTTTTCCCACATAAGTGGTTTAAATTTATAGCACCTTTCATCTGAGAGCTCTAAAGCAATTTCCAAGTCTCTCCAACATCCCTGTAGGGTTCATAAACAGCAAATGTACTTGGCTCCATTTTATAACTGAGGTGAGGATTTCAAATACCATGTGACCAGCTCAGAAGCAAAATCAGAAATGGTCCCCTGATGCCTGACTCCTGATTTTGACCACCAAATTGTGTTTTATTCATGGGAAGCATTGTGTGAAGTCAGTGTCTTTCAACTCTCACTGTCCCTGTAATTTAATTCCTAGTAGCAGAGACAGGGAGAGTTTGAACCTAGGGAGTTAGAACACCCATCATATCCAGACCAACGTGGTTGGTGTCTGTCCTAGGAAACAGAGATGTGGGTGACAAAGAGAACCCCGCTGAGACTTAGAGCTGTTGACTAGGGCTTGCTGATACATTTCAGGACCAAATCAAGGAAGGGAAGAATGAAAAGAAGTCCGGAGAGAGAGTGAACAGTGGTTTGGCTATAGTTGACAGTGTTTCACTGTGTACTTGAAATTTGCTAAGAGGCTAGATCTTGGATGTTCTTTTCACAATAGAAAATAATGGAAACTACTGAACATGTAAGGGGATGAGTATGTTGATTGGCTTGGCAATGATTCCTGTTTCACAGTGTTTTTGTATAGTGGGCCCTTGGGTTATAAACCTTACAATTTTTGATTGTCAGTTATACTTCAGTAAAGGTGGGCCATCAGAAAGAAAGGGGAAAAATAGGAGACTGATATTTGGTGCTTGCTTCCTCTGTACCAGGCATTTTAGCTGAGTTTTCTCACCTAATTCTTCCTGCAGCCTTGAAAGGATTTGCCCGTATTGCCAGTGAAGAAGTTGGTCTGAGGTCACAAGCTAGTCAGTGACAGACTGAATCTAGCACACCTGACTCCATCTTTCTTCTTCCCATTATCTTATTTCCTGACATATGTTTCTATCATGCCTCATTCCAAAGTGCCTGATAGAGACACATAAAACATAACAGGATACAGAGCAATAAGGACCCTGTCGAGTAGAAATGGAGGGTAGAACCAGTTCATATCAAGGCAAAGGTTAATATACAAACCATAGACATGCCACAGAATTGTAGAGAAAGGCTGCATATTTGAAGCTAAACTTCCAGATTGCAAAAGCAAAAATGGAAACGCCATCCAGTACAAAGTTCATTGGGTCACCAAGAAAAAACAAATCCATTGCTTCTAAGAAGTGGAGTGTATTCTGGTACTTGTTTAAATTATCCTATGCTGTATCCACCTTACAGTGGGTTACAAGAGCTTGAATAAACCTCAGAAATAATTTTGTTCAGTTCTTTTATTCTCAAATGATAAAGAATCTGCCTGCAATGGAGGAGACCCGAGTTCAATCCCTGGGTCTGAAAGATTCCCTGGAGAAGGGAATGGCAACCCATGCTAGTATTCTTGCCTGGAGAATCCCAGGCAAAAAGCAGCCAGGTGGGATACAGTCCATGGGATCACAAAGAATCATACAGGACTGAGCAACTAAGCATATACAGATAAAAAAACTTAAATATTCCACAACTTTTTTGTAAATTTTTACTTTTTGGCCACACTGCCCAAGAGGCATGTAGGATCTTAGTTCCCTGACCAAGGATCGAATCAGTGCCCCCTACATTGGAAGCACAAAGTGCTAATCACTGGGCCACCAGGGAAGTCCCATCAGATGAACAAATTTAGACCCACAAGATAAGGGGACTTGCTGAAAATGACCCCTCTAATGTTCTACTAGGAAGAGTGAGCAACAAGACCTTGGTCTTTAGGGCTCTTGTTCCAGTATGGTACCCTAGTCTTGTGGGTTAGGTCTAGGAGGAAACTGCAGACAATTAGCCTTTCCCAGGGACAACTAGCAGTCCTGTGGTGCAGTCCATTGGGCCTGCTTCAGTCAGTTCTCTTCTTCAGGAAGAGGAGATTTGCTTCTGGAAATTAACTCATATTCTGTAGCCAACCTTCTTCCCTGGGGTCTATACACTTAGGTAATAATGGAATTTACAGTGAGTCATCCTACAAAGTAAAAGGAATTCTTTAAGGAAAACAGGACTTTTCCAAATGCTTAAGACTTTTTCAAACACTCTGCTAGGAGTAGAAAATGGGTGATATGCACCCAGGAAAATAAATTTTGAGAGTGCCCACTAGTAAATCGGAAAAGGTAAAAATTGGAAGGCCATAGCAGCAGTGATAAATAATGAGCTATATAATTTAAATTCATCTTTAATGGGAAAATATTGATATGTCTCAGACAATTTGGAAGTAAAGATGTCTCTGTGACAATAATTATCAATCCAACCAGGGACAGAGATTCATCTGAGAATCTACAAATAAGCACATCAGGATGACAGACATCTCAGGAAATTAAGAGAATTGGTGTGTAGGTTTTAAACCAGCATAATTATTTATGAACCACTAAACTAGTGGGGGGGGGAGCCAATATATAAAGATTTTATTGTTTTCCCAACAATAAGCGCATCATTTAGAACATTAGCTGAGAACATTGAAAAAATAATGATGGAAGCTGTATTATACATAAATATCCATCTAGCGAGAAGCACAAAGGAGTAATCAGTTTTACGAAGAACAACTCAGAGAAGACAAACTACTGAGAGGCTTATTTTGTGAGGTATCCAGAGTACATGGATTTAAATGAATTGAATTGATCCAGTATTGTATTTACCATTGTATGACATTATTTTCTTTTTTCAGAACCAAGGCATATTTTCAGACTGACTATAACCTAAATTTTTATAACTTTACTCATGGAAAATATGACTTTACAACAGCTTAAATGTTTAAGAAGGGAAAATACAATAACATTTCTATTGCATTTTATGTTCTAAGTGAAATGGTAACAATATTGGATTATCCATCATAAAAAGGAAAATTCCACCTGATTATCCACTCAAAAATTTTTAGTTTAAATTTCTTTTGAGTAGAGACATGAATGTAAAACCTGGCATAAATTTTAAAGTGACAGTAATAATCCATAATTGAGATGTAGCATCAAGTATTAGGGGAAAAAACCCTGAACCAAATGGTGGAGAACTGGAATCACATCCTTACTCTGCCTTGAACTTATTTTGAGAACTTTTCCAGGCCAGTTTTCTAACATATAGAATGCAGAGATAGGACTAGAAGGACTCCTTAGTTCTCTTTCCTATCCAAAATTATATTGTAATTTTATTATAATCACTGTAATCATACTGATTCCTTTAAAAATTGTAGTGCTCAAATTATAATCATAACACAGGATTTGTAAATTCACAGGTGAATTAAATTTTAGTCATACTAATTTTGCTTCATATCACTGGGGTGGAAGGGACAATATTTAATAGAGACCTGCAATAAAATTGTTATGTAGAGAATTATTTTTGTAACAAAACACCACAAAGTAATAAATTTTTTATGTGTCTTTTTACATTATAAAATTTACTTATGTTACTTATGAAGTGAAATGAAAGTCGCTCAGGCGTGTCCGATTCTACACAGTCCCATAGACTGTAGCCTGCCAGGCTTCTCTGTCCATGGAATTCTCCAAGCAGGAATACTGGAATGGGTTGCCATTCCCTTCTCCAGGGGATCTTCCAGACCCAGAGATAGATTCCAGGTTTTCTGCATTTCAGTCAGATTCTTTACAGCCTGAGCCACCAGGAAGTCCCCATGTTACTTATGGCAAGTATATTTATTCTCTAATATGAGATGTTTTAAAATGTATTAATAGAGTTCACTAAAAGTAAAACAAACTAATATTCTTATTTTTATGAATGATGGTATTATGGATTTTTGATAAGTACCCAAAAACAAGATGTAGCATACCATAGTATGCTATTAATTGAGTCACACAATGGCAACCCACTCCAGTACTCTCGCCTGGAAAATCCCATGGACGGAGGAGCCTGGTAGGCTGCAGTCCATGGGGTCGCTAAGAGTCGGACACGACTGAGCGACTTCACTTTCACTTTTCCCTTTCATGCATTGGAGAAGGAAATGGCAACCCACTCCAGTGTTCTTGCCTGGAGAATCCCAGGGACAGGGGAGCCTGATGGGCTGCTGTCTATGAGGTCGCACTGAGTTGGACACGACTGAAGCGACTTAGCCGGAGAAGGCAATGGCACCCCACTCCAGTACTCTTGCCTGGAAAATCCCATGGACGGAGGAGCCTGATAGGCTGCAGTCCATGGGGTCGCTACGAGTCGGACACGACTGAGCGACTTCAGTTTCACTTTTCACTTTCATGCACTGGAGAAGGAAATGGCAACCCACCCCAGTGTTCTTGCCTGGAGAATCTCAGGGATGGGGGAGCCTGGTGGGCTGCCGTCTATGGGGTCGCACAGAGTCGGACAAGACTGAAGCGACTTAGCAGCAGCAGCAGCAGAAGCGACTTAGCAGCAGCAGCAGCATGCTTAAAACTATAGTAGACTTTGATCCATGAAGAGATATAAAGTAAGATTCCTGTCTTTGCTAGACTTCCAGTCTAGTTGGGGAAACCAAACTCATGTGTACGAGGTGATGGAAGACTAAACCATAATTTTAACTTGGTTCAAAATTATGTAAATTTATAGTTACTATTAGTGAAATTCTGCCACCCCAAATCTAATCATTGAAAAGAGTGAGAGCTCAATTGGTATATTATTTGTTATATTAAATAACATTTGACTTCTCTACAGCATCAGAAATCTTTTGTATATGTAGTTACTATTGCAAATCTAAAAATAAAAGCTTTTGCCTCAAATAGTTCAAGGAAATTTTTCTAAGTGTTGTGTAACAAGTAGTTTTGGACAGAAGTAGTGTGGACTGAAGTCAACAGTCATTATGATCAGGTCTTTCTGATCTTTCTTGCTGTCACCCAACCCCAACTTCCACCTTCTAAACAGCTGTGAAGGGAAGTGTTTAATGGCCCAGAGAAGAGAGGAGGGGTAGATGGTGTGCTAGTGACATATTCAGACAGTAGTTGAGTTGAATTGCCAAAGCTAAAGGATTGAAAAACTTCAAACTGCATGTAATATAATGGCAATATGGGCAAGAAAACGAAGTTCACCTTTGAGAGGGAGGAAGAAATTTAGTGCATCTGGAGGAAAATAATTAGAAGCCCAGATAATCAATTGCAGAGCACTGCCAGGAAGTGTTGTTGAAAGAGACCAGGGGTAATTACAAATAAGCCTCAGTGTTCGAAGGCAACACTGAAGGCTGAGTAACTTGACACTGACAACACTGGGTACTGCCTCATGATGCATGAGGTCCCATCTCCCTTGGAGCCAAGAGTGATGGGTGAGGACACATTTGGAATAGTGAGTACATTTTTTACACTCCATTAACACAAAGACACAGAAAACCTGGAGGGAGTTCTGAAGTGAATAACAGGGGCTATTAAGAGACTTAAAGGAATTGTTTATAAGGGGAGGATTAAGGGAAAGGGCGATAGCCATGGCAATGGGTAGAAAACAGTCCTAAATAACCTAATGAGTAAAACAATGAGGAAAGGGCAGGAATGACTTGGTCTGGCTTCCTTGAGAGGGGGAAAAACCAGAGAACAAAACTAAAAGTACCAAGAAAAAAAAAAATCTAAAAAACTAATTAAGCAAGAAAATGTCAGCCAATTGGGAGAGAATTTGTTGCTACAAAAATGAATCAAATTAGGGAAGAAAACTGTGTAACCTCTCCAGTGATGTTTTCAGATGCACAGGGGCAGAACTCTAGAATAGAATTTCCTTGCACTTCAGGAGGGTACGTTATTTAAATCAGAACCCAGAGTTGAAAGGCTAATGATCATGGTGATGGTAATCATAATATTGGGGCTACCCAGGTAGCTCAATGGTAAAGAATCTGCCTGCCAATGCAGAAGAATTGGGTTCTATCCCTGAGTCAGGAGGATTCCCCTGGAGGAGGAAAGGGCAGCCACTCCAGTATTCTTGCCTGGGGAATTCCATGGACAGAGAAGCCTAGCCATCTACAGTCCATGAAATTAAAAAGAGTCGGACATGACTTAGCAACTAAACAACAAACAAAAATCATAATATTGGGTTGGCCAAAAGGTTCGTAAGATGTGGAAAAACCTGAACAAACTTTTTTGCCAACCCAGTACCAACAGTGGCAGCATTTAATAAGCCCTCCTTATGCGCCAGGTACTGTTTTCAGTGCTTTACATATGTATTAATTCATTTTCATCCTCACAATATCTCTTCCACTATTATCATCATCTTCTTCATGGTTTTCCAACAAGAGAATTAGAATTAGAAAGAGGTTAAGTAAGTCACCTCTGGACATATAATTGGTAAGTAGCAGAGCCAGGATTTGAACCCAGGCAGGCTGGCTCCAGGCTTTATATTCCAAACCACTATGATCTTTTATAAAAAGAGGGAAAAGTGGGGAAAAAAACCCTGAGGATGAGGAGCAGGCCAGGGGAAAGAGCTGGGCTCTGGGTTATCAAGTGAAAGGCTTCTGGAAATAGTCCCATTCTGAAGTCATGCTGGTAGAGTGTGGCCTTGGTCTGCTGCCTGGGACTCTTAAGTCCCTTTGCATTTTGTCAGAAAGGAAAATCATCTGTGGTTCAGTGTGAGAAGGTGGTTAGTCTCTGAAGATGAGAACATCTCATTAAAAGAATTCCTACAGCTCATAGGAAGTTCAGAGGGAAATCCTGAGTCACAGCTGACGTGAGACCCTCTGACACTTTGTTCCATGCCCATCTGTCTGCTCAGGGGCCCTGGCAGAATCCTGAAGCTGTGGATGTTTGACTAAGGGACCACCTGATTGATTCAGTCATTTGCAGATTCAACGTATAAACATTCATTCAGCAAGTAAACAAACATTGCTGTGTTCCTCAGACTTGAGTCAACTCTTCAAAGAAAATAAATCCAAAGAAAAGTATCAACTTTTTCACCTCTGAAGCTCTACTCTATGAAAATATTTTGACCAAATTAGCTTTTTTGAAAAATCATTACTCAATTGAAAACACGAAATTTAACAAGTCCAGAACTTGTAGAGTTCCCAGAATATGTGGGGGTCCATGAACCCCAGTTCAAGAAACTAAAATTAATGGAGCCCCTAGACTATATGCTAGGATGGGAGGAGAGTGCACACAGATGAGATCAAGGCAGTGTTTGTCTGAAAAAAACCTTACAGTATAAGGGATATTGGCTTCCCCAGTGGCTTAGCGGAAATAATCTGCCTGCAGTGTGGGTTGGGAAGATCCCCTGGAGGAGAAAATGGCACCCCACTCCAGTATTCTTGCCTGGGAAATCCCAAGGACAAAGCAGCCTGGTGAGCTACAATCCATGGGGTTGCAAAAGATTCAGAGTTGACTTAGTGACTAAACAACAACATAAGGGAGATAAGGCTTATACATGAAGATAACTGTTCCACAAGGAAGGGTGAGAATGTGACATCAGAGCCACAGAGATAAAGTCCTATGGAATCAGTGCAAAAACTGGGAGTGAAATGGCATCTGTTCTGGCCTGATTCGTAGAGAGGGAGACCAAGAGAACAGCACAAGCAAAGGTGGAAAGGTGGAAACCAGAACGCCTAGAGGCAACACAGTTGCTGGGGAGAGGTATGCATCACAGAGATGTGCAAGATGGGGTTGGAAAGGAAGGGATCTTGTCCAGAGAGGGATCTTGTCCAGACAGAAGGAAGGCCTTGGATGGCAAGCTGTTAAACTCACCATGATTCTTCATCCAAGATTGCGAGAAGGTGGTGTGACCTGAGCTGGTCTTCAGGAAGCTGATGGTGAGAGTGGAAAGACCCTGGAGCATGCATAGGAGAGATGGTCAGGAATCTGTGGGCCCCCAGGAGGGGTGTCAAGTCAGAGAAAGAGTGAGAGGTCCCAGAGCTCTGACCCACATAGAGCCTACAGGCAGCAAGTGCTACATAGCCAGGTGAGCAAAGGGGTAGGTGAGGTAGGGAAAGTGCTGGGTGGCCACACCTGGTGAGTGATGATGCCACTCTGAGAATTAAAGGCTTTCTAAAGAAGTACATGGGAAGGTTATTCATTCCATTCTGGACAATTGCGTTAGGAGCAAGAAAAACATTCAGATGGAGATATTCTACTGGTGGTTATGTATCAAAGATGAAGTCAAGCTAAATAGAGATTCCATAAAGACCCAGGAGTGAAATATATTGGATAAGTTTGAGATTCAGAAACATGTGCTTTAAGAGCAATACTAATAAAGTGCCTGGATTCCAGGATCTGTTTTCATCATTCTGAGCCAGTCATCCAAGAACTTTCTTCATGTATGTAAGTGGAGGCATCTGTAATGAAGCCAGAAAGTGGGTTTGACATGGAAGGCATCTGGTTGAGCAGTGGTGTTTTTGTGGCACGTATATCAATATTTCCATTTTACTGTAATTCTATGAAAATTCATCATCAAGGTTGTAACCCCATGTTCCTAGAATTTTTGATTATCAGTAATAAGCACACATTTGTAAAATATACACAATGCAAACAAGATGATAATATAATACATGTGACATAAAGGCACTGACCACATCCCATAGAAACTGAGTTTACGAAGGTTCTTTGACTGGGAAAATACGTACTGTCCTGATAGGCAAAAACAAAGACAAGTTTTTCAATAACGTTTTTGTAATTCACAACTTTCAAGTGATATGTTGGAAAACTTACCCCAAAGACAACTTCCAGTACTCCGCATCTCACACCGGCTACTTCTCTGATTATTATATAAACTTATCAAAAAGATTCATTCTGCTTTTATCCTGGAAGGACCACAAAAAATACATGCATTCAAAGTATCATGAACCTGATGGTGATTTTATTAAACTATACTTTATTTATATAAACTATCCATGTACCTAGGCACTATTCTTACTTACTCAAAAGGAAAATGTATGTGGGTCACCTTGCCAAAGAATCAGACTATTATGCGAATGTTACCTTGGCATCCACTGTTACCTAGGTTAACTTTTGTTTCACTGTCTTTTTTTCAAGACATAATTTCATGTCGATGCATTTAGTTATGATTGATCATTTCATATGAGAAAATAATCCTTCTTTCCCCCTTGCAGCCTTTTTTGGAAAATACCTCAATGAATATAATGGCAGCTACATCCCTCCTGGGTGGCGAGAATGGCTTGGATTAATCAAGAATTCTCGTTTCTATAATTACACTGTTTGTCGCAATGGCATCAAAGAAAAGCATGGATTTGATTATGCGAAGGTAATTTTCAGGCACTTTTACACTACATCAATTTACTTCATGCATAATGGGAGAAAGTAATTTTCAGTATGTTAGCCTATCCAGGAGATTGGCTTTCTATGTTCTCACAGTTTTAGAATGAGAAATTTTAAGATAATTTTAAACTCCAGGCAAGAAAAAGGCTCTCAGGGAACACTGATGTTGAATAGTGGGGTTTTTTTTTCCCCCTTCATTAGGATGAAAGGCAATCAGCCTTTGATGAAAGTATTATCAAAAAAATCGTAGATGCTTCCACTCTGTCTTGTGATAATTTTTGGTTTTCCCCCCTCTAGAAGACTTGTCCGCATAAGCAGATGTTCATCTTGTACTGTTTTGCTTTTTATTAGGGTGAGAGTATATTCTGTCTGTGGCTTCAGATTTAGATGTAAGAATAAGAAAAGACAAGTGCAAAACTCAAAAGTTGGGAAACCACATTCTTTGCTTTTACCACACTTTGATATTGACAAGGACACCTGCCCATGGCAGCTAGAGCCCACAGAAGTCTGTAAGGCAGTCAATCCTAGAATTTCCAAATCAATTCATAGAAACTGAAGTGAACAGGTCCCAGAGTTCTCTAACAAATGGATCCCAGATTAGACTTTTTAAAATCCACACAGCTCTTGTGATTGCCAACTTAAAATGATTTCCAGATCGCAGGAGTAGAGGGGGAAACATCTTTAAATTTAGCCTGCTCATTAGCCTAAAATACCCTCTTCTCTCCTAACCATGTCCATCTCTTCCTCATTTATCTAAAAGAAGCTGAGAATCTGCTCCAACTAGCATAGATCTCTGTGAAAAAGCCATTGGTAGAAATCAGAAAGAGGAGACTTGATCTAATTTTGGCACATCACCATCTTTATGCTTGGCCTGATTTGAGCTCAAGGGACTTGGCAGGGGAGATAAAGTGTAAGTCTCCTTTCATACCCTCAAGAAAACAATGCATGCAAATGAATTCACAAACATTGCTAATAGGTTTCCAAACTCATCAGAGTTGAGAGCTGGCAGAAACCTTGGAGGCAGGTTTCAGCAATACCCTACAAAGTGCACTAATTGTCACTGCTCCCATTTTTTATCTGTGGGGATACTTGTCATGCTCCTTGTTCAAGCTATTAACCTTTCTTTCCCTGTTGTCCTAAGGAGAGCAAAGTAATCAAGATTCCCTCCAAAGACTAAATCAGTGTATCTTGCCCATTATCACAGCTGATTAAGTGTCAAAGACAACTGTGTCGAAAAGAATATAGATCTTTTTTTTTAAGAGAAAGGAATGAAACAGACACTTCCATGGAAGGAGGTGATAGCCTGTGGGCTTGTCCTAAGAAGGACATGTGACATTGGCTTGGTCCCTTGGGCATGGCTTTTGCAGCTGTTCTGGTCCTTGAATCTACATGCGATTAGTCATGCCTAGAAGCCTCTGACAGTGCACATTGCCTGAGCGCTTTCTGAATTAACTTTATACTGGAGTTTCAGGCCAATGATACACACTTAGAGGAAGCAGGTGTTTTCAGTTTTCATCTTTTCTTTCCTTTTCATTCCATCTCTTCCCTCTCTTCCTCTTATAGTCTTGCATCAGCCCCTTGGATTATAGATTAAATTGTTCTATTAACAAGTCAGGCTTTAATCCCAACAGCTGGATCATTTTAGTTATGCAATTAACAGAGTATAATCTGCAGGAAATCAACTGCTCCCCATATTGAGTGTTTCAGATAAACTAATTTATAGAATGTTTCCCCTTTTCCCTGTGCATTCAGATTTTGGTCATGACTTTCATTGACAATCATTGTGTAATTCTCACAGGTGAATTTTTAATTTCACAAAAAGATTTTGTGTGTGTGTGCATTTATGTGTGAATGTGTGTATGCATGTGCATGTCTGTGTGTGTGTCTGCAACTGTGAATTTGTAGTGGGCGTGGGTATTTCCTGCCCTTGAAGCAATTAAATTTTTTTGTCAACGAATTACATCAGCGAAACCTGAGAATGAAATATGTATCCGGTGTTTCATGTGCTGTAGCATTTGTATTGCCAGATCTGATCATTATCTTGGGCAAACAAGACTTGACTTTTTATTTTTTTCCCCTGATTCTTAAATTGTATATTACTTTAAAAAAGATGTTTGTGTGTGTTACTATGCTAGCAACCCTAGAAAATAACTGGCAACTGATCTCTGTTTCCGGAAGATCTTTTTCTCCTTGGGAAGTACAGTTTCTCTTCGTGCTTAAGATCTTACCTCTTCATTCAGTGAGTTGCTTCTGAGGGAAAGCAGTATTCAAATGTGATCTGATGAATGTCACCTTTTGTAATTTTTGTTTTGTGTCAAATGTATGTTTCAGGACTACTTCACAGACTTAATCACTAACGAGAGCATTAATTACTTCAAAATGTCTAAGAGAATGTATCCCCATAGGCCCATTATGATGGTGATCAGCCACGCGGCGCCCCACGGCCCCGAGGACTCGGCCCCACAGTTTTCAGAACTGTACCCCAATGCTTCCCAACACATGTGAGTAACAACCTCAGCTCTGGGACCTGCTGATCTCGAGCCTTTTCTTTGCACCCTACCCGTATCCTCTCCTGCACCCCATTTCTTTCCACGTGGCATCTCCACAAGGCAGGAATAGGGCTTCTGCCCCGAGACCACAGAACAGGCAGGCCCTGAACTCAGGGGCTTGCTGAGGTGGTTTGATTACGAATCACATCTCCAACATTGTTAGTGACTGAACAACAACAAGAACAACAAACAAAATGAACAGAGAGAGAAGCACATGGGCTGACTAGGGGGTGATTTTGATCAAGGGTTTCCTTCAGTTGTCTGAAATAATATTCATCAACGTGATCTAATAATAATAATGACCAAATGGTATGTTTCTTATAGCAGCAGAGTAGTGTGACCTCCCCCCAGTCTGGTTATAGAGACCTGGGTGAATTTCCTGGGCTCGAGCTGTCGCAGTTTTGCTGCAGATGTCTGATTAGAATTGCTGCAGAGGCAGCTGCAGAGGGCTTGCCCGAGAGGCCGTCTCAGGTCACGGCTTTAAAATAACCTGATGTTTCTTTTTGAGAGGCAGGAGCCTTGGGGAGGGGGTTGGGAGGCCCAGAGGAGAGGCTAATGGCATATGGCGATGAGACAGAGAGCTGTATTAAGCTGACCATTCTCACGAGACGAGTATAGTAAGTCTGGATACTTAGGCAGTGAAGAACGTGATTTTGTTTTTCCACTCTCACCTCACCCTTTCTTCTTATCCGTTGCAATGATGTGCAGTCCTCCACGCAGAGCAGTGCGCTGAAAGTTTAACCATGAGAAGGGTAGGAAACAGGGAACTGATATGTTTCCTTCATCACTAAACTTCCAGGATTCATTCGTAATCTATTTGTGCTTAAATATTATCCCTCTTCAGCCACACTGATTTTAAAGCTATGATCCCAGATGGGGAAAAAAATAAAGATTAAATGTACTTCCTTATGAAAAGAGATAAGTAACTACTGAAGGCATCTAGTTGCTGGCATAACATATCCCTGGAAAACTTTTTATTCTTATTTGTTTATCTTATTATAACTGATAAACTTATGGCTCCTTGTCAGTGGTACTTAGATCCTCTCTATCATATCAAGTGACTTAGAAAGAAGAAAAGACGGGAACTAGCAATACATAAATGAAACCAGGTGAGTGTCCTACTGAGCATGCCCAGGAACTTGGACGATGGAAGTGTTTTGATGCATAAGATATTGTCGACAAAGAAAGCTGCCCCAGCAACTGAGGCATAGGGTCTGGATGATCCATTGTGTTTTGGAATCAACCCTGTGGATGAATATTCAAGACTCTCTACCCTACGTATAATTATGCAGCTAAATTCATGAATGAAGCCCACCAGGGACTAGTGACTCTCCATTAGCCATCACTTGCAGATTCAGTAAACTGCTGGTTCAGTAAAAGAAATAGGTCTTTGCAGACTTCTTCCGTGCCCTGGGACTCACCTTTCCCTTTTCTTTGAGTCAGAAATTGCTTTCTTTGTTGCATTAGCAGAATCCCAGCCTAAGGTGATTTTCCACAACTGTAAACCTCATTGCTGTTTTCCCCGGAGTTTGAGGACAAGGAGTTGACAAAATGTGTTTTATAGCTCCTTAGAAGTCAGCTTGCCTTTGAAGCTTCAGGGCAAGGTCCGGACCTACAGGAAAATCAGCCACAGGTCAAAAGGTTCTGACAGCTCAGCAGTGTGCACAGACAGCAGTGCAGGATGAGAGAAATCTGCAGAGTTCTCGGGGCTTCAACAATAGCTTTAAAAAAAAAAAGAAAAACATCTCTGATTAAATTCTGTTTCATTCCACAAATATTTATGAGTGCCACCTGTGACACTGTACAGTACAGCAGGGATATAGGCGCAAGGAAGACACAATTGCTGGGACTTCCCTGGTGGTCCAGTAGCTAACTGGACTCTGCCAATTACCCCGCCCTCCCAGTGCAGGAGGCCTGGGTTCAATCCCTGGTCGGGGGACTAGATCCTGCGTGTAACAACTAAGAGTTCACATGCCACAACTATGACTTCCTGGTGCAGTCAAATAAACATAAAATAATCTTCATTTTTTAAAAAAGAGACACAACTGCTCATTCTAGAACCAATGAACTAGGACAGAGGTCAGCACATGGGGGCCATCTCTGACTTGCCATCAGTTTTTATAAATAAAGTTTTATTGAAACACAGCCATGCTCATTCATTTAGGTATTATTTGTGCCTGCTTTTGCAATACAACAGTGGAGTTGGGTAGCTGTGGCAGATGCCATTCAGCCTACAGTGCCTAAACTATTTACTGTATGATTCTTTACAGAATAAGTTTGTTCTGGGCTCTTGCTCAAGGAGGAAGACAGACAAAGAGCCTTAACAAAGAGCCTTGTCAGCAGCAGGCTCAGAAGCAAGTGCTAGAGCAGGGAGCCCAGGGTCTATAAAAGTTTGGAGGAGGAAGCATGCACGTCTTTCAGAAGAACCAGGAGAACTTCAGGGCCGAGGAGGCAGTCAAAGTGGACTACAAAGGATGGGCAACATTTATGCAGCTGATAGGCAGAGATTGGGTAGATGATTTCAGGAAAAGTGGTTGCCATGAGGCCGTCTAAGATGTGACCAAGGAAGTGAGGAAAGCAGTAAGGGATAAAGCTAGAGAGAGAAACCTGCAGGGTATTGAGAACTTGAGTGAATTTGTACGTAGCTGTAAACAGAGTCCCTGGAGACTGTATAGTCAAGGTAGACATCATATGTGACTTGACCATTTTTATATGCGAAGTTTTCACTATTCCTTTTTAGTTCAGATGAGCCACCTGTGTGCCTTACTGTGCTCAGGGCTCAGTCATGGCTGACTCTTTGCAGCCCCATGGGCTGTACCCCACCAGGCTCCTCTGTCCATGAAATTTTTCAGGCAAGAATACAGGAGTGGGTCACCTGTTCCTACTCCAGGATATCTTCCCGACTCAGGGATCAAACCTGCGTCTCTTGAGTCTCCTGCATTGGCAGGTGGATTCTTTACCACTAGCGCCACCCTAGGAAGTCCTGTGAGCCTTAATAGTGATTCTATAAAGCTGAATCCACACATTGGCAGAGTGAAAAGCTCTCAGGCCTCGGAGGCAAATAAGTACTGGTTCCTAACTCAGTGGTCCTTGCTGACCTGTAGGCAGTACCTTTCACCTCTCAGAACCTCCACTGTCTCATTGGTAAAATGGGGGTAATAACCAGCAACCTGGCATGATGTTGTAAATGACAATTAAAAGAGACCCCACCTTGGACCTGGAACACAGAAGCCACTTCATAGGTGCTAATTCTCTGTGATCCTTCCTATTAAGACGAACCATAAAAAAAGAAACAAACTGTTTTTTCTGGATTTGATCTTTCTTGACCTATGGAAAGGTGCTGTTTTGTTTGGTTTCAACTTAACATTCAAGGGGAAGCAGCTAGGGAAAGAACAAGCTGGTTCTTGTCCTTTGTGACCTGACAGGTCTGTTGACGAGCTAAGACCTGCATTGATGAGGCTCTCATCCTGCCTATTCTAAAGACAGACAGGAGAAGCACCGGCCTGGGCTGTGTTATCTTTGCCAGGTGCAAACCATGCTATTGGCAGTTTGAAGAAAACCCTTAGCCATAGAAAATGAAAACTCACACGGTGGGTTGAGTGATTCAGCTTCTGTTTGCTGCTCAACCGGGGCTTTGGAGCCCCTAAAATGAGATCCACTGTGTCTCCCACAGACCTTGAAAGCCTTGAATTCTGGGCATCTTTGTCGTCAAGGTCTCCCTAGCTGCCACAGGAGGAAAGGGCTGGAGAGAGTCCATGTGCATCTCTCTTGGGGCTGTGAGTGACTGCCTGGGTTCACAGTTCAGGCTGCACACAAAAGGAGTGAGACAAATTGAAGACAAGCTTTCCATTGTGGCGCTCGGAGCTCCTGAATGGCTGGTCTCCTTAGCGAGAACATGAGCAAGGCATTCAAGCAAAGGGATGCAAGAAGTTAAGTGCTTTGCAGAGATATTTGGCAGGCCCTGTGAAAACAGAGCAAGAAGCTGTAGGTTCTGCCCTGTCGGGGGCAGGGGAGGGGGATGCAAGCCATGTGAGCACTTTCCTTGAGGTTGCCTTCCTTGGTGGTCAAGCATTATCCAGATGTCTTTCATCCGCCTTGTGTTAGAGCTATCTGACCCCCACTGCCTGGAGCGAATGTATCAGGTTTCCATGGTGTTTGCCATCGCCAACAAAGAAAGGAAGCCAGTTCAATATTGAGGCTAGAGGTTATGCCAACCAACTAAGAAAGAGAACAGATTACCGACCACATGGAACAGGGGACCCTGTTTAATCAGACAGTGGCACAGCCACTCTTGGCCTCTGAGAGATCTGAGGGAGCCTCCATCATGATAATACATATAATCATTCTTATCACAAAGCCCTTCACTTTGACTAAGACTCTACTTCACTTTCCAGTAAATTCTGTCCCCCGTATCCTCATAATAATGCTAAAGCCTCATCCTCTTGGCATCATTTCTCTCTCCTGGCCTCAGTGTTGTGATAATACTCACCTGTGGACAAAAGCTGATGAGAAAAGAGATTACATTTGCCTTCTTGATGATTCTGTGAGATACCGAGTCTCCCTTGACATTTTTCCACCAACTATGCCTCCATGAACTTAAAGAAAAATTTTGTTCCAGTTCAATAGCTCTTTCTTTCTGCCCCTGGAAATGCGTTTGACTCTGTACACACACATGCACACACAAACACACACATGTCTTGATTTCACAGGTTCATGTGAAATCAAAGTTTGGGTAGAACAATCCACATCAACTAACTTGCAGAAATTGTTCTGATCGTGGAGTTTGGGATGGACACAGAATGTCAAAGGGACAACTACCTCTAAGGAAGCCTCAGAACATTTCTGAAACACCTTTGTTAACTAAAGTTGAAAAGAAAGGACTCCCCTGGCAATACAGTGGTTAAGACCCCATGCTTCCACTTCAGGGGGTGTGGGTTCGATCCCTGGTCAGTGAACTAAGATCCCACATGCTGAGTAGTGTGGCCAAATAAATTAATTCAAGCTCGAAAGAAATGTCTTGCCTTAAAAAGAATTTGCACATTCTCTCTTCATTTCTTCCACAAATACATAAAAGAATATACTTTCAAAGAGGAGAGAATTTTAAATCCTCCATCAACATTTCTGACTTGAGCAGGATTAATTGCCCCCTTTGTGGCTCAGCTGGTAAAGAATCCACCTGTAGTGCAAGAGACCTGGGTTCGATCCCTGAGTTGGGAAGATCCCCTGGAGAAGGGAAAGGCTACCCACTCCAATATTCTGGCCTAGAGAATTCCATGGACTGTATAGTCCATGGGGTCGCAAAGAGTCATAACTAAGCGACTTTCACACACACACACGCACTTCCCGTATTACTTCTCTATTCTTCTCTCTGTCATTTACTTCGTATCCCATTGCACTGGCTGTTTACTCAGATCTTTGATGTCCAGTTACACAACTTCAGAATATCCACACTCAACACCACACAAATGACACCCTGCTGCTATGCAAGGCAGCTCTTTCCTGAAGGCAGGACATAACCATCCATCTCTACCTCCCATTGCCTAGTGGGCACAGCTCCTGTTGTTTTAGTCGTACGATACATTTTTGTTTAGCAAATGCATCAACATGTTAACCCTTCCAACTAGCTGACATTAAAACCCTTTTAAAAATAGTATGAAAGTAGTTGAACAATTGGTTTTATGAATTAAAGTTTACCTAGTGATAGTATAAATCCATAACTTTTTAGATTAAAAAATGAATACCCAAAGTTTATTAAAAAAAAAAAAAAAAAGACTCAGTGGCTTTGCTCAGGTCACGTAAGTAGGTAGGGATGAAGCTGGAGCTCAAACTCCACTCTTCTGGACCCTAGATCTTCCCACTACACCAGGCCTGTTCAGTATCTGTCACAGTCACAATTTTTAGTAGAAGTGTTCCCTATGTATGTACTGACACAATTTCTAACTGGAGTTTGTAGCATCATTGGAAGATTCTTTGAATTAGTTTTGTGATATGCCATTTCATTGTAAGGTTTCCCAGCTGGCACTAGTGGTAGAGAACCTGCCTGCCAGTGCAGGAGATGTAAGAGACTTGGGTTCAGTCCTTGAGTCGGGAAGATCCTCTGGAGAAGGAAATGACAACACTCTCCAGTATTCTTGCCTGAGAAGTCCCATGGACAGAGGAGCCTGGAGGGCTACAGTTCATAGGGTCACAAATAGTAAGACACAACTGAAGCGACTTAGCATGTATCTTTTTTTATTGTAAAGTTTTAGGATGCACCTGTAATCAAGACAATTTGATGTTATCCTGCATGTGTTCAGTTGTTACCTACCTAAAGACATTTTAACTCAAATGGGGAATATCTCCACAAAGTCTCATCAAGTTTCATTTTAGTGAAGGCTGGGATGGTGTGGCTTGGGAGATTGTCTAGAATATCCAATTTTAATAGTTTGAGTGTGTACTTCTTGAATCTGTACAACCAGCTTGTTCTGAGAATTGAGACCTGTTTTTCAGTGAGTGATGATCCTGCTACCAATAAGGGTATTAAGAGTTAGGATTTTTGTTGTTGTATGAGACTAAACGGGTGGCTTCCCTGGTGGCTCAGTGGTAAAGAATTTACCTGCAGTGCAGGAGACCACTTGCAGTGGAGGAGATGTGGGTTTGATCTCTGGCTCAGGAAGACCCCAGAGAAGGAAATGGCAATCCACTCCAGTATTCTTGCCTGGGAAGTCCCAGGGACAGAGGAGCCTGGCAGGCTGCAATCCGTGGGATTCCGAGTTGGACACAACTTAGCAACTAAACCACCACCACCATGAGACTAATAGCAAATGAAGAAAACACATGTTCAAATATAAAATACTCGAAATGTATTTTCTTTGGGGTGACAGCAGAGGCCATCAGTGGTACCAAATGAACTGATAAGTTCTTTGTGTTTCCCCGAAAATGGATTTAATATGCAACACATGCATTTCTTGAAACTATTTCTGTGCTACTAAGAATTATTCTCCTAAAATGTCCACCAATCAAAAAGAAAGGGGACATGATTTATTTGAGAAATCTTATCCTTGTTATGTCAATAAGCAATGTTAGCAAGAAAAGCAAAGCCTGGGGAGAATCATATTTACGGCAAAAGTTGAACATGCAAGTGCAGTGGTCTGAGGGATCCGTCTGTGAGCTACTGTGCTGAGCAACTGTATTTTTGTTCAGTTGCTCAGTCACGTCCAACTCTTTGCAACCTTATGGACTGTAGCCCACCAGGCTCCTCTGCTCCAGGGGTTCTTCAGGTAAGAATGCTTGAGTGGGTTGCCATTTTCTGCTCCAGGGGATCTTCCCAGACCAGGGATCAACCCACGTCTCCTGCATTAGCAGGTGGATTCTTTACCACTGAGCCACCAGGGAAGCCCACGCTGAGCAATAATGCTGAACAAATGATGACTAGAGAAAATTAATGTGCAGAGAAGCCTTGCTGGGGAAAGCTCACCTTTTATAAGTATTGGAATCATCTGTTGAGAGTTACAGGTGCGTTCCTGAGAGTATAAGGTCTGGAGAGCACAGTTCTGGGCCAAACATGTATCTGAACAGACACAGAAAGCCTCACCAGACCAGACACACATGGCTGACACTCTGACATGAATTTTTGAGGTTTGCTTTTCTTTTTATGACAATCTGATCCTTTGTCCTCTCCATTTCCAAGCAAAGAGTCAGCGTTCTCTACCTTTTCGAATATGTCTCCAGGGTGTCGTGGAGGGTCAGACTTGATTCTGTATTTGCAACAAACGTAGGAATACAGCAGCTGGTGGGAGGCATCTGAATGGGAAACAGAAGCAGCTAATATTTTAAATCAGGATAATCAGGATAAAAGCTAAGCACTTTAGGACTTACTTTTTAAATATTTATTTATTTGGCTGTGTCAGATCTTAGTTGCGGCACATGGAATCTTTGTTGCTTCACGAGGGATCTTTGGTTGTGGTGCACGGACTCTCTAGTTGTGGCACGTCGGCTTAGTTGCTCAGCAGCATGTGCGATCTTAGTTCCCTTACCAGGGATCAAACCTGAGTCGTGCCCTGCATCGCAAAGTGGATTCTTAACCACTGGACCACCAGGGAAGTCCCAGGACTTACTTTTGATAGAAGAAATGTATGGATCACTTCTCCTTTTAATAATGGGAGTTTGAGATGCTTGTTGGAGAGGACAGTTCAGTGTGACATCATGAAAGGAGCAGGGTTCTCAGCCTGTTCTTTTCTGAGCCACCTCCATATGCTTTACTGTCTCATTTGTAAAATGGGAGTATTTCATTTTCTTGGGCTTCAAAATCACTATGGACGGTGACTGCAGCCATGAAATTAAAAGACACTTGCTCCTTGGAAAGAAAGCTATGACAAACCTAGACAGTGTATTAAGAAGAGACATCACATTGCTAACAAAGGTCCATCTAGTCAAAGCTGTGGTTTTTCCAGTAGTTGTGTATGGATGTGAGAGTTGGACCATAAAGAAGGCTGAGTGCTAAAAAATTGTTGCTTCTGAATTGTGGTGCTGGTGAAGACTCTTGAGAGTCCCTTGGACAGCAGAGAGATCAAACCAGTCACTCTTAAAGGAAATCAACCCTGAATGTTCATTGGAAGGACTGATGCTAAAGCTGAAGCTCCAATATGTCCACTTGATGTGAAGAGCCAACTCATTGGAAAAGACCCTGCTGTTGGGAAAGATTGAAGGCAGGAGGAGAAGGGAGCAACAGAGGATAAGATGGTTGGATGGCATTATCGACTCAATGGACATGAGTTTGAGCAAGCTCCAGGAGATAGTGAAGGACAGGGAAACCTGAAGTGCTGCAGTCCATGGGATCACAAAAAGTTGGACACGACTTAGCAACTGAACAACGAACTACAGTAAGAGGCCCTGCCCTCTCCAGGCTGCCTCAGCCATCAGTGAGCTGTGAAGTGATTAGCTCTCTCCCAGCTTCCTATAAGTATGGGTATGAGTGGTCCCAGGTTTTGTCCTATGAAGCCTCTGTGAAGCCTCACAAGAACTGTTTGAAGTTCTTGCTCCTATTACAGATATGTGGGAACAGAGGCTTAAAGAAAAAAAAAAAGTTGCTCCAGATCTCACACTAGTAAGCAACAGTCCTGGGCCGAGAATTCAGGTCTGATTCCAGACTCTTCTGGAACAATCGGATATGTGGTTTTCCACCGTTCCCTAAAACAGTCACCTGCTTCTCTGTGTCTCATGTTTTCAGCCAACAGCTCCCAGCTCCGTCTGAATCACTGTAAGTTGATTCTTAGGGCAGCAAGCCTTCATTATCACAGGGCAGAGGGACAGAAGAATGCATCTTCCAGGAATTTGGCAGACACCAACGGGAGGCACCCACAGGTCTTTGGCAAAAGATCAATTTTCAACAACTGTCAATTCCAGCAACCCCCGACCTTCCACCTGCAGGCCCCTTGAACAGCTGCTATTCTGTGGGAAGCAGTGGCAGCCTGTCTTCCCCTAAAAGGCAAATGGTTATCCCCGCCTCCTGCTGAGACCCCACCTGGGATCTTGTCCCCAGAGCTGGAGGGGGGGTGGTCATCTCTCACATTCAGAAATTAAGAGAAAAGAAGAAAAAAATGGGATGGGGGAAGAACAACTTTGACAATAGACCCAAACTCTCCCTTTTAATAAAAGCCAGACTGAACATATGTCATTCTGTAAATCCGGGAGTCCAATTTGAGGCTTGTAATTTGCTGCGAGCTTCCCTGTTCCTCAGGGCGAGGTGGATGGAGCCGTGCCAAGCACTGGAAGGTAACCGGTGGAAGATACGATTTACCCACTATGAGCCTGCCTCTTGGCTCCCTATTGTAATTTTTATTTGTGTTTGAGGTTTTGTGGTTTAAAAAAAAAAGTCAACTAGATTTATTTTAAAATTAAAGCACACCAACATCAAAGGCAGTAAGAGGAGGCTGGTGAGGTATTATGAAGAAAGCCTGTGTAATCTTTTATAGCCGTATTCTTTTTCAGGGCACGTATCAGAAAGTGGTAAAGGACCTTTCGTGACCAGCTTGCTCTATTTCTCTGACCTCAAACTCCCCCCAGTGGTGAAAATCTCTTTCCTCTGGGATTTAGAAGCTCCCCCTGCTCTCCTCCTCCTCTTCCGTCTCTTCCTCTAATCCTGTTTGTAAGGTTACACGCTGTGTTAAGAATAAGAAACCCGGGCTTAAATCCTTTCCTACTGCCCAGGCTTCTGAAATACAAGGGTCTCATTTGGTCTGTGGTGCAATCGGAGATACGAAGAACCCTTTCAGACCAGAAATGGTACCATTCGGTTCATGAGTTGTCTGCTTGGTGAGCAGAGGAAACTGTCGTGCTAACAGTTTCTCTGATAAAGAATGGCAAGTGATATCTGAAAATTTGTTTATTTAATGTCACGGATTTTTTTCCAACCCAGATCCTTATATAGAGTAGATTTGTTTATTGGCTCATGTAGGAAACTCAGGTACTTCTTTGTTCTGGGCACTTTAAAGAGATAGATGATAGATAGACAAACAGACAGGTTTGGAGGTTTTAGAGGGTGAGAGGCTGAGTATTTTTTTTTTTTTTTTGCTGCACCATGCAGCATGTAGGATCTTAGTTCCCCAACCAGGGATCGAACCCACTCCCACTGCATCGGAAGCACAGAGTCTTAACGACTAGACCACCAGGGAGGTCCCTAGTCAGATGTGTTGTTCCTCAAAACAGATTTTTATGAGATGCTCTTATCCCCATTTGCAGGTGAGCAAATTAAACTACATTTACCTACCCTAAAAATATGTCTCTTTAAAAGGGAGTTGCCTGACACTTCTCAGCATAACTTGTACACTTTTAGGGACAGTTTCTCTCCTATGCTCAGTTTTATATTGGCATTCGTTAACCAGCCAGCATCCATACAGATCATTAGGGTAACTTTCTGCACAGGAAGGCCAATCGTACCAAAACAGCATTTTCAACTACCGAAAGAGAAGTGCTGCAAATCCACTGGCGGAAGAAAATGTATAGTAACAGGTGGCATATATAGAGCTCCTTGTGTATAGTCACGCAGCTCAGAAACTCCAAGTTTCCTCGATAGGAAATTCACTCCATGACGGAACGAGTGGAACGTGGTCGAGGCTTCTGGACTCACCAGCTCACAGTCACTGACTGTTTCTCTAGTTTTATAATGTAAACAATGTCATGGGGTCCCCTGCAGTCATCATTATCCACCGTCTTTCACTGATAGGCTCCTCCCCAGAACAGAGAGCAGTAATCAGATTCCTCTATCAGCCTAGACTATCTCTTGTTCTGAGAGACTGGCGATTTGCACAGTTGTGGTTTACACAAAGAGCAACCTCAGATGCAGGAAGCCCCCATCGTTTTACTTTCCCTTCATTTTGTTAAAGCAAATGAGCTTTGGAACCAAGTCCTGGTTTGATTCCCTGCTAGTTTTGTTAATCTGAGAAAGTTAACTTTGCTAAGCCTCAGTTTTCTCACCTGTAAAATGGAAATGATAAACCTATTTCCCAGAAGAGCTGAGCTAATTAAATGAGTAGATGTGAACAAAACACTTAGCACAATCCCTGACCCATGGTAAATACTGAGTTTTCACTATTAAACAACGTTTACAGGCTTCCCTGGTGGGTTTACAGGCTTCCCTGGTGGCTCAGACGGTAAAGAATCTGCTTGCAATGCAGGAGACCCGGTTTCAATCCCTGAATCAGGAAGATCCCCTGGAAAAGGAAATGGTGACCCTCTCCAGTATTCTTGTCTGGGGAATTCCATGGACAGAGGAGTCTGGTGGGCTACAGCCCAGAGGGTCTCAAAGAGTCAGACTTGACTGATTGACTGACTTTCATAGGCTTATCAGCTAAGGAGAAAGTTCAAGCACACTATAGTCTGATGGAGAGGTCAAATGAAAAACAAACAATTCTCAGTGTGAAAAGCATAGATATATCGTAGCATAGATATGTTCTTTGGGAGTGTGAAGTGGCAGCATCTTATGATCCGGGGAGTTGGGGAAGACTTCAAAGAGAAGGTGATATACTTTACAGGTCCCCGAAGGGGAAGTATGGGCACCACTTAGATCTCTATAGATTAAATATAGGCTTGAACCTCCTGTCTTAGAACAATAGGACTCACTTCCCTGTAGTTAGCAAAAATTATGCCTGCACCTATATTGATTTGTCTATAATGAACAGCTTTACTGATAAACATGTATATTGTAGTAGACTTGATTGTAATTCTAGCAAATCCAATAAATTGATGGTATCTATATGTGAGGTTAGGAATGAGAAAAATTCACAGAGATTAGATATATAAGCAATCAATATAATATCCTAGTAAATTCTAGAGATAAAATGTGTTGAAATTATGATTTTTCATCATTGCACATAACATATTAGTGACTATATTTAATAGCCTAATTAGCAGTAAAATTTTACGAGTTAACATCACCATAAGAACATTCCCTTCTACATTACTGAGTTTTATCTGTAAATTTGTAACATGACCACAATCATCTCGAGGTATTTTTACACATTTTATTCAATGAACCCAAATGAACTTGTACTAATTAGATTTTCACTGCCAGTCTTGGTTTTATAAGTTTGAACCCATACACCTTCAGAGAACTCGTGTAGTCTGGGGTGGTGCAGACTTGAAATCTCTTTACAAACACAGAGATGTACCAGAGAGAAAAATTCTTTAGCTGTGTCTAAATTCTTTCCTAAATGGTTATTTCACAACTTTTAACATGAAATATTTCTCTAAATGACTAAAAAGCATATATAGTAAGACTCCTTTCTGGATAATTGCAGAACTCCTAGTTATAACTATGCGCCCAATATGGACAAACACTGGATTATGCAGTACACGGGACCCATGCTGCCCATCCACATGGAATTCACAAACGTTCTACATCGCAAACGGCTTCAAACTTTGATGTCAGTGGATGATTCTGTGGAAAGGGTAAGCCCATGAACCTGCCCCAGGGATAGGTTTTGGTCCAGCTCCCTTGTGTAGACGCATTCTTGCCAACCCTGTTTTTGTAGTAGTAGTTGTTGTTTTTCATTTTGAGAGAGTGTAGTGGCTGGGTATTCTGTGAACTCATCATCCCCCCCTCATCTTGTTCTCTTTCCAGGCTTGGTTCTTGTGGAGCCAGTAGCAAAAAGGAGATATTATTCAAATCATGACATCATAAATCAAGGGTTATCACCACAAATACCTTCAGGAATTAAGCAAATAGTGTAAATAGCTAAAGCAGATTGAGTATAAGGCGATAGGGCATGGTGGGGATCATGGTGAACTCAAATCTAAACTCCCTCATCTAAAGCAAGGAGCAACTATTCAGCTTCAACTAATTTTGGTCATGTGAAAATATGGATCCAGTATTAAGTCTTCTGACTTTTAAAAGAAGCCAGAAATACAAAAACTGTAATTGAAATTTCCTGAATTTTACAAGATAACATAAACCAAACAAGACATGCCTAAAGGCTGGATGTAACTGGATCAGGCTCAGAGGTAGCCTGTTTTTAATCTTTGATAACTAAATATGAGTGATGATAGTCAAATTTTCTTTAAAATGGATTTTTCAAAGTAAAACCTTAAAGTTTGATGGTAGAGGTTGTTTTGTGTTTTTTTTTTTTTCAAATAGGCAAAAATAAGCCAGATTAAAAAAAGTTATTATATAAGAATCAACTGTATTACTGGACTTTTTCCCTCCAGGGTTTCAGGCAACTTGAAAAATGTGTATAAACCTACATGTTTGTCAGCCCTATTAAAGCAACTCTTGCCTTCTAAAAATAATGGAAAAAAGATTTGAGGGGAATCATGGCAGTGCTATTGTCATCTTACGCCATCACAATTGTTTCTGACTGAGGTCTGTGCTGTGTTTCAGCTATATAATATGCTTGTGGAAACGGGTGAGCTGGAGAACACTTACATCATCTATACTGCCGACCACGGTTACCATATCGGGCAATTTGGATTGGTCAAGGGGAAATCCATGCCATATGACTTTGATATCCGCGTGCCTTTCTTTATTCGTGGGCCAAGTGTAGAAGCAGGATCCATGTACGTATTTCTCTGTTTCCAACATTCAACTGTCATAGCTCGCGTACGTCTGAGATAATTCAATTACCAATCTCAGGGTCTGGTTTCCTTTAGTCCAAACAAAAAAGGGTGAGTGTAGGTTCATAATTTAGAAGACAAAACCTCCCGCCTGCCCCACCCCTCCCCCAGCCCTGCCACACGCTAAATTAACTAATGTCTACTCTTTCAAGAGAAGGGAAAAATAACTGTATCAGTGATTAACTCTCTCAAACCGACCAAAATCCATGAGACTGTGAACACAGACATAGAATGTGATTTTAGGTGTATCATCCTTACCTTCTTTGAATCTTTTTTAAAAATGATAACCAGTGCCATCCTCTTGGTTGTTTTTTTAAAAAATTATTACTGAAGAATTTTTAAAGGAAATTAAATTTTGAGAACTTTAAAGTTTAAATAATTTTAGATACATTTTATTTAATTAAAATGTATTTAAATGAACTTTAAATGAATTTTAAGGAAAGAAGCCTGAAGGACTGGAATTCCATTTCTGTCATCTTAAGTCACTGCATCCCTTTGCAAGTCAGTATTCCCATCATAAATGGGTTTCGTATGCCCTGCCAAGCACATCAGAATGTGTAGTGTAAAATGAGATCCTGTACATGAAATGGTTACGGAAAGAGTGAAAGAAAAGAGTGCAAGTAGAATTCAAAACCTGGGATGACCCTTCAAGAGCATCCAGTCTGGACCCCTGATTTCACAATGAAGAAGCTGCACAGACAGGGTTCGCACGCCTCTCTCAGAGTTCCCCTGTCCTGGATGTGACAGCAGTGGGGCCCGGATGCCAGATAATCTGAGTCTCATCTACATGGCTTGTCTGCTGCTGCATTCCAGTGCATGCTGGGGAGGAAGTGATGGCAATAAGAAGGGCCTCTTTGGGAAATGTTATTATGTCTTTCCCGAGCTTCCTGGATGGCTCAGCAGGTGAAGAATCCACCTGCCATGCAGGAGACACAGGAAACGCAGGTTCGATCCCTGGTTCAGGAAGATCCCCTGGAAGAGGAAATGGCAACGCACTCCAGTATTCTTGCCTGAAAAAAATCCCATGGACAGAGGAGCCTGGTGAGCTACAGTCCACAGGGTCACAAAGAGTTGGACACGACTGGGTGACACACGCAGAGGAGACGCGTGCACACATGCATTGTCTCTCTCCAGATCACTGGAAACCCCTGGGGAAGCGTTGGATCTAGAGTTGGAAGGCTTTATGTTTGAAAGGCTAGGCAGCATGCATTGAATTCAAGTATAAAAACCTTGTGTCCTTTTTCATAAGATTGATTTCAAAGCCCTAGTTCAACAGAGAAGTGATGGACTCTCAGGTTTCAGAAGAAAATATACAGCCTACAAAAGCCAAACATCAGGCCACAATTTGTCTGAGGTGTGGCCAGAGCTCAGGGGGACAGGCCTGTCTCCAACCTGACCCCTGTGACAGTCAGTCTTTCTCTTGGTTCCAGTGGCTGAGCACTGGGGCACCTCCCAAAATCAACCACCATTCCTAGGCAACCAGATGAGAGGCTGAGAAGCAGTGAAGGCCAGGGAGTACTGGGATGGGAAAAAACATCCCTGGTGGGGCCCTCCACTGGTGCTGGGTCCCAGGCGTGACCATCTTGTCCCTTTACAGAGTCCCACAGATCGTTTTAAACATTGATCTGGCCCCTACGATCTTGGACATCGCGGGGCTCGATGCGCCTCCTGACATAGATGGCAAGTCTGTACTCAAACTTCTGGACCAGGAAAAGCCAGGTAACAGGTGCGTCAGTTTCATTCCCCTCAGCCAGCCCCGAGCACACCAGCTCCCAGAGCCAGCCAGCAGCCCGCAGAAGTGGAGGCAAAATACCCTCCGCCCCCGGGGATCACTTTGAGCTGAGCACTTCCTCAGCTGTTTGTGAATGGCGTGTTGATGAAGATGCTGTCCTGGTCTGCGGGAAGCAAGGAGTGTTGCTTTAAATAAACTGTTAGCACAGATCCATTTGGAAAAGTGTCCCAATGCCAACAGTAAATATTATTACTTTGCTTCCAGGTTTCGAACAAACAAGAAGGTCAAAATTTGGCGTGATACATTCCTCGTGGAAAGAGGGTAATTATTGGTTCTTGGGGTGCTTCTGGGAACGAGTCTTTGTGGGCAGCTCTCCCTGCTGGGAATGTTTTTCCCCCTTATTTTGGTTTACTAAGCGTGTGGATTTCGTAAACCTAGTCATAAGACTCATCCTCCTCTGGCCAGCAGAGTAATGACAGCTGAGTCAAAATTGCAAAGATGGGACCACAGTCTTTATGAGGCTGTGGATTCCCACGGCATGTCTCCACCTCAGTTCCTAACTGGACCGATTAATTGACTTTCTCAATTATCCCTCCCAAGTTCTGCCTGATGGCCTTCCACTTCTTTCCCTTATGTGCCTTTCCTCATTTTGAATTGACAAATAGATGAGATTGTATTAATAACTGTTCCAGAGTCATTTCTGGATTTCTCCTTTCTATTTGTAATGTCCATTGTCTTTGTTTTTCTCCATACTTACCCTAGGCGAGAGAAAAACATTTCTATCATTGCTTTTTAACAAAAACGAACTTTGAGCCTATAAAGCTGAACGTTTATGCCCAAAGTTTTGAAATGAAGATTTTGGAGGAAATGATTCTTCCTTCCCTGATCTCTCGTCTTTATAATTCCCAGCTTGTAATTTTCCCAAAGGACTCATGAAATGTTGGGTTCCTGTGGGTAGAGACTTGATAACTATTTATTGCTTTTTGGACAGTGTGGAGTCATGTGACAGGAAAGAAAAAAAAACAGGCAGGTCGCAGTGAAAGTCATTTCAGATCACTTCTCACATAAGCTTTTCTCTTTCTGTCAAAGGAAATTTCTTCGTAAGAAGGAGGAATCAAACAAGAATATCCAACAGTCCAATCACTTGCCTAAATATGAGAGGGTCAAAGAACTGTGCCAGCAGGCCAGGTACCAGACAGCGTGTGAACAGCCCGGGCAGGTGAGTGGCTCAGCATTTCTGCACCACCACTCATTTGCTTCTCCATTTCTAATGTAAAAGACTCGCAACATGTCAGATAATGGACATTTATGTTTAAGTTAGCTTTTCATAGCAGTCATGGAGTGCTCGCTGCAACACTTTTCCACTGACTGAGCAATGCCTGACTGGTCCAAGCTGGGTCTCCTCATCACTGCTTGGGCTTTCTCCATTTAAAAAAGATGGTGCTTCTGGTGAAATGTCTAGATATCCACCTAGTTAGCCAACGTCAGTTCAAGATATCAGACTTAGGAAGTAGATAGTTCTGTGTTAGAAAGTTCAGAGACTGTTTGCATCTAAGGAGAAAGAAACCCCTACCCCTCCTAACTGGTCATCAGGAAGTGCTGAGAGATAGCTTAATCAAGATCTGGGGCAGATACTGAGCCTCTGGACAGCAAACCACCCCAAGAGCCATGATTGGGTTTCCCCACCCTGGAGTAAGATCAGATGTCATCTAATCCAGAGAGGAGGACAGAATCTGTGACCAAGGTTGAGGAATGAAAAGGGAAAACATATACTGTCTGTTTATTGTTTCTACCTGTGGTCACAAAGTTACTGACATCAAATATTTCATTAGAATCAATCCTCTTCATTTATAGAATATTAAGTAGAGAACTCAGGGCTACCCAGAACACCAACTGTTACCAATAAGAACTGAAGAATTAGCATGTGGTGAATTAACATAGACCTGTTTTTAAGGAAACTGAGAACATAGGAACACAAACTAATTTAAGCACTCTTGCTTGAAATCTATGCTAGCTGGGAGAAATACACTATGTCATGATGAGAGGGACCAAATTTCTGCCTAAGTCATTACAACTTAGAACAGAATTGGAGGAAGGAGAAAAAATAACATTTATTGAGCTTTTGTCTTTTTTTAATATTCTGAGCCTAACACTTCCTTTATTTTTTTATGGAAAGACATTTTATATATAACAGTGAGTACATGTCAATCCCAAACTCCCAATCTGTAAGGCACTGTGTGCAGTGTTTTATACACATTAGCTCAATTTAATCCTCACCTCTGTCGAGAGAGGCATAGTCATTTTCAGTTTACAATCTGGGAATCCATAAATTGTCTGATTCCAAAACTCAGGCCACTTTGTGCCTTCCAAGGTAAATTTTTAACAAGAGGAAGAGAAGTTCAATTCTGTCTTTCTGTCCTTTCTTGCTTTTTTTGTTAAATCTGACCTCTGGATAGTCACTCAGCTAGCCAACACCAGTTCAAGGTATCAGGCACATAAAATGGGTAGCCCAGTTATTATTAAAATGGCCTCGTTTCTTACACGCTTTTTATATGGCATCTAACCATATTGAATAGATGTTCATAATAAACTACTTGACCCTCATCCGCTCTGTATTTCCTTGTGCCTTTTTGTACACAGGAATCCCTTTGAAGTGGAAAAAGGTGAGGAGGGAGGGCTATTGAATTAAGGGATAAAACCAAGCCTTCATAGCACTCTGCTAAGCCTTAATTTTCAAGTGTTTAGTGGAGAAGCTTAGACCTATTCATTATATTTTAATTTGAAGTCTCCAAATCCTTCTTGTGGAAGCTCCAAGTAGTATTATGACTAAAACCTCAGAATTGTTTTGTAGCTCTAAAATGATTTTTATGAGGCAGCCTCAATAGACTAATTTTACTTCTATTTAGGAGTTGGAAATGTTCAGTGTTAAATATATCTCATGCACATTAGTGATCTTGTTGCTATTTCAGCTAAGTGGAGAGACTTATAACCCTTTGAAGATAAGGTACATGGCCTACCTTTCAGTATACACTTTTGCAAACCACTCTATATGGCTCATGCTGAAATTTTAATTTATGCCCTCAAGGGCAAACACAGCATAAACTAGATTACTGGCACCGGCTCTTCACTCATATGCTGAATGCTAACTATGTTAAAAACTTCACTTTGCTTTTTTTTATAGTTTTCTAAATGTGTTTTGCCCCTGTGAAATGCTTTCATGTGTGGCTCCCTGGAATTTTCCTCTGTTGCTTTATTTTGTTAATCAGTCTGAATTTGGTTTCTATTACATGGCTCAGATGGTAAAGAATCTGCCTGCAGTGCAGGAGATCTGGGTTCAATCCCTGAGTCGAGAAGATCCCTGGAGAAGGGAATGGCAACCCTCTCCAGTATTCTTGCCTGGAGAATCCCATGGACAGAGGAGCCTGGCAGGTTCCATGGGCTCGAAAAGAGTTGGACACAACTGAGTGACTAATACTTTCACTTTCACATAAGCATATGAGAACATTAGCAATGATCTCTTTGAGAAGTGCCTGAATTAACGGGCAAAGAATTAGACTCGGTACAATGGTGATTTCTCTCCATAGGTGGTGGCAAACCATGCCTTCAGAAGCTGAGAACTTTGAGAAAATTTTGAGCCTCTTCAAGGCAGTTATTAAACCTATAAGTCCAGCCTGACATAGCTTGGTTATATTCTATAGAATCATTGTATGTTGGTTTTTTGCTCTTTCTTTTTGGCTCTACTTTGAAGATTACCTTTTTAAAAAAAAAATGATAAATTTTCATTTATTATCATTTATTTCATTTATTTATGAGCATAATTTAAATAAAGTTATCTTTTATTTATTTATTTGGCTGCTTTAGATCTTAGTTTCGACGTATGAGATCTCCATTGTGCCATGCAGGGTCTTTCATTGTGGTCACAGACTCTCAGTTGTGGTGCGAGGGTTTAGTAGTTGTGGCATGCAGGCTTTGTCGCTCTGAGGTTGTAGGATCTTAGCTCCCTGACCAGGGATCAAACCCATGTCCCCTGCATTGGAAGGCGGATTCTTAACCAGTGAACCACCAGAGAAGTCCCTGAAGATTATCTTTATTTACTATATCATTGACTTTTAGAAGGGAAGAAAAAGTCCCGAATAATGAGACTGTTCAGGATCAAGATGACAGCCAAGTCTTGAACTGACTTGCTTGGGTTCTCTTTCCTTGACATGGGTTTTACACCTGGTCTATGCCCTGCTTTTCTTCCTCTCACCAAGGTTAGCTGCCTTCCTTCAAAGGGAACACCCTTGGTTTGACTCTCCATGGAGTGTAGAGGAAAAAATCAGCACCATTAGCCTGATTCTCTTCACTCCTAATCCCCAAAGAGATAGTGCCTTCCCCCTACTCCTCCGACAGACCCCATGTCTGGTCTCCTAAGGATGGTTTGGTACAGTCAATGTGGGTTAAGGAAGTGGAGTAAATGAAAGAGCAATGTGAAGTTCAGAAGTTTGGGTTAGAATATTGGCATCCACTACCTTTCAGTTGTGTGTTCTTTCAGAAGACGGTTTCTCCTGTGTCTTGGATGTTCTGTCTCTGGAAAGAAAATTGATCTGTGTCTTGGGAGGATAAAGTGCCATCATGTATGTAAAGTTCTAGGTGAGCTTTAAAGTAGTGTGTGAGTGTTGGATGCTGGGCGTTATTATTGTTCCAGGGCATCTTACCCGTTGTTTTCATTCCAATGAAGCCAATAGGGAACAAAAATGGGCCAGAATCCCAGATATTTGGCATCACCTCTCCATCATATGAACTAAACAACCAGCAGGGACTAATTAAGACAGCATGGACATATGTGTTCTCATTACTTCCATGTTTCTGAATTAATACAAGGCTGAGTGTGAATTCCCATCACTCTCTCAGCTGGCGTGACACCCCCAAACATATTTATGTACACACTATACACACACACACTCACGCACACAATCATGTACAAGCTCAACGTCGTCTGAAGTTGGTTCAATGGAGAACATAGATCAGTGATGCTCAGTTCTTCTGCACATCAATATCATCTGAGGAGCTGTTGCAAATACTGATGTCCAGCCTTGCCCCAGACCAATCAGATGAACATGTCTGCAAGGATGGTGAAGGCATGTGTGTTTTTTAAGAGCATTACAAGCCACAGACCTGGAATCTGAGAATGTCAAAGTTGGAAGGAGGCTTAGAAATCTTCTGATCAAATGGTATCCTTTTCCTAATAAGGAAATTTAGATCCAGAAAACTTAAAGCCACCAACCCAATGTCAAAACCTGCATCTCTGCACTTCATGTTCAAATCGTTTCTTCCCCAGAGCGTCCTGCCTCTGCAAAAATGTAAGACAGTAGATTTTTTGTTTGAAATTGTCAATGGCATTTGCCTCCATGAATCCTTCACAGCATCTAGGGTAGCAACTCTTAACCATGACCTCAGATTAGAATCGCAAGCAGCTTTAGAAATGCCCATGTTCAAATCTCAACCCAGACAGTTTAAATCAGAATCCCTGAGGATGGGGCCCAGGTGGCAGTGTTTTGTTTTGTTTTTTCAAGCTCCTGGGTGATTCCTTTGACCAGCCAAGATCAAAAACTATTCATGCTGGGGGAGGGTGGTCATTTTTTGTTCCTCTTCTAGGTATAGATATTGATTTCTTAAATAAGAGTTACATAAAAGAGAAATTCCCTGGGCATTACATTTTGAAGTGCATTATATATATTCTCTGTCCTTTAAGAGGAAAAAGCAACTTGTTTTCTTTTTATAGAGCAAATGGTATGTCCTTTTGTTAAATCATTGAATTCCAGCATCTTTGTAATTTAGTTTGCCTTTCTACTGTTGTATCAATACAAAATCAAAGATGTTAAAACTCTAAAAACACCTCAGTATCAGGCACAGAAAATTAAAATGTATCCTGTTGAGTGTAAACTGGTTTAGTGCCAGGATCTATGCTGTCATCCAAAAATTATCCCTCTGGCCAGAGGTCCCTCTGACCCTTTGTGACCAGCTGCAGAGCAGGAATAAAAAGGCGTTTGCCAGGAAGATCTGGCTAGAATTGTTAGTGTGCCAGAAATGGACCGCCTGTTTCCAGAAACCTGCTGAGCCCTGGTGAAGATCACAGCATGGCTTGTGGCCATCCCCTCCCCACCTCCCCCTTGCCCTGGCTCTCTGGGCTCCAGAGAAATCGACTAGAAATATGGAGCCTCCAGATGCCATCCTCTGGTTCAACTCTCGTCTCAACAAGGAGAGTCTCAACTAGCCTCAGTATGGAAGGCTAGTCTCCTCCTCTCTTCAGCCTGCACTGAAGGAGGAGGCTGAATGGCTGGGCATCTACCTAGGTGTTTGGCTTCTTTGCATTTTTCAGAACACAAATCGCAGGGTTAAACGTAAAACCATCTTTAGTAATGCTCCAAACAACTCAGAAACAAACATTGAGGACAGAGGCTTTTTCCATCAACTGCATAATGTGGTCCCAGCTTATTTAATTCATACTCTCATTTCCCACTGTGCCCACCCTGGTCAGGTTCCCCTCTTCCCTCTGTCTCTCTGTTTCTCTTTTTTTTTTCTTACTAATTTTTATTGGAATGTAGCTGCTTTACAATGTTGTGTTACTTTCTGCTGTACAGCAAAGTGAATCAGCTATGTTGTTGTTCAGTCGCTGAGTCATGTCCAACTCTTTGTGACCCCATGGACTACAGCACTCCAGGCTTCCCTGTCCTTCACCATCTCCCGGAGTTTGCTCAAACTCCTGTCCACCGAGTCAGTGATGCCATCCAACCATCTCATCCTCTGATCCCTTCTCCTCCTGCCTTCAATCTTTTCCAGCATCAAGGTCTTTTCAGATTCTCATTAGTTATCTATTTCATACATGATAGTGTTTGTGTGTCTCAAGCATAACATTCTCTCCTGCATGTTAGTTGTCACCTCAGCCTCCCCAAGAGTCATTCCCTCAACCTATCAGCAGCCTCACTCTGCCCCAAACCACTCCCTTTTTGTATCAGTCAACCAGGATTGCATCCAAGCTGTTCACTTAGTATCTGACTGCAGGCACATTACTTAACCTAACTCTGCCTCAGTTTCTTCATCTGTGACATGAGCATAATAATAGTACCTGACTCCAGGGGTTGCTGTAAAAGATTGTAGGAGTTAAATGTATCCGCAGGAGTCCCCAGCACATAGCAAGCACTCAACAAATACTAGCTATTGGTTGTTAGCCAAGGTCGGTTCACCAATTTTATTTTCCGTCATTTGCAAGAACAATACTTCTTCCAACATTCCAACACCGGCTTTTACAAATGGTTATTCACATTAAAATCTAAAGGAGGAAACATTTTCTCTTTCTTCTGGTTTTCCCTCCCCCCTCCAACCCCTGCCCCATCCTGTTTCACCCTATCTCAGAGAAGGCAGGAGATAAATATCTTCAGCACAAATAACTCCATTTCATGTTTGTGAGAAAGTTTGAAAGCAACTTGAGCTAGTGGCAATTTGAACAAGGATGTTTATATGGCCATATTCCTCAGTGTTGAGATGAAAATTCTTTCTGTAATTGAAGTATAATTGATATATAACATTGTATTAGTATCAAGTGTACAGTTTAATGATTCAATATTTGTATATATTGTAAAGTGATCACCACAATTAGTCTAGTTACCATCCATCACCCCACGGTTAAAATTTGCTTTTCTTGTACCGAGAACTTGTTAAATGTACTTTCTTTGTGACCGACTCTTTGTGACCCCATGGACTATACAGTCCATGTAATTCTCCAGGCCAGAATACTGGAGTGGGTAGCCTTTCCCTTCTCCAGGGGATCTTTCCAACCCAGGGATTGAACCCAGGTCTCCTGCACTGCAGGCAGATTCTTTACCAACTGAGCCACAAGGGAAGCCCTGTACTCTCTTAGCAAATTTAAAATATATACTAGGCTGTTATTAACTGTAGTTACCATGCTATACATCACACCCTCAGGGAGTTATTTTATAACTGTAAATTTGTGTATTTTGACCACCTTTACCCATTTGCCTGCCATCTCCCTACATGAGTTTGAGCAAACTCAAGGAGATTAGTGAAGAGCAGGGAAGCCTGGCGTCTTGCAGTTCACGGGGTCGCAAAGAGTCAGACACAACTTAGCAACCGAGCAACAACAACCCCAGGTGAAAATTCTAAACACATGTCCTCATGCAGGTAACTGCTTCCCATGATGTTGGCACTGGGTTAACAGATAACCAGATTATTAGAAAATTACTATATCATTGTTACATCTCAGAGAATATAATCTGACCTGCATTAGAGCCAAATCCATGTAATAAGAAGTATAATAACAGAACTAGTGCATGTGCATATATGTATGTAAAATTAAGCTTTCATTGCAGTGTACCTTTGAAAAAGTTGTCACCAAATTTTTTTCTTACTCATGAAAATGGTATAAGTGATATAAATAGGATTATTTATACTCATCCGTAGTGGCTCCGATGGTAAAGAATCTGCTTGCAATTTGGGAGACCCAGGTTCAATCCCTGGCTCAGGAAGATCCCCTGGAGAAGGGAATGGCAATCCACCCCAGTACTCTTGCCTGGAGAATTCCATGGACAGAGGCTACAGTCCATGGTATTGCAAAGAGTGAGACACGACCAAGTGTCTTACTAAATACTTAGTAGGACAACACTTACTGAATACGTTTACAGGGCATTCTTAGTCAATCTGAGAAATATATACAATTCAAAACGTAGAAACTATAATGATCCTCAAGTGGTTACTTCAGGAAAGGGAAGTAACCAGAGTTCTATCATCATCTAATACTATGCTAAACATTTTTTTTTTGGTCACAGCTCGTGGCGTATGGCATCTTATTAATAGTTCTCCCACCAGGGATTGAACTCACACCTCTTGCATTGGAAGTGCAAGACTTAGCCACTGAGCTGCCAGGGAAGTCACTGCCCTAAGCATTTTACATGAGACATTTTTTCACCTGAAAACTCTTCTAAAAATAGATATTATGCCCATTGTAAATATGAGGTTCAGATGGGAAAGTTACTTGACCAAAGTTGCACTGTTAGAAGGGTGACAAGTCTGTGTTCAAAACAAGATCTGTGTGATTTGAAGCTTGCACCCTTCCCACTAAATGCTAATTACTATATTTAAGACAGCTTACAACCAGGGAACAGTGATTTGCCCAAGGACTGAGTAGGCATTGTTAAAGGTCAGTTATAATAGTTCTACTTCAGATTCCTGTAGTGCATCTTTTCTTCAGAACTCCAAAAATGGTCAACAATTTATTCTCATGACAGATCCTTGAAGCTGGGAGGAGTAAGTGTTATTTTACCAGATGTGGAATCTGGAAGAACAAAGAAATGCTGCAGTTTGCTCTAGGCCATAGAGTTAGCAGCAAAAGAAAATTAAAATTGAGGTCCTCAGATCCCTAACCCAATACTTATCCCCATTAAAAATGGCTACCTCTCATCAAGCTTCCATTAGGTAAATTTCTGTAAATAATTAAGTGTGTGCGTGTGCAAAAATAATAATAATAGCAGCTACCTTTGTTGAGTACCTGCCATGTGCTGAGTTCTTCCTGTGTGTTACCTCTACTGCTCATGACCCTATAAAAATTTAAATGGTGTACCTGACTTGCTGCCCATCCTATAGCAATGTGATAAATTTAATATATTCAAATCAGGCTTTTCTAGCTTGAAAGTCCAGATTTTTCCACTAAGCCACATCAATATAAGTATGGAATGCCATTCCCAGGTCCCAGGCAGAAGATAGGTGATATTCAATGCTACAAAGTCCTACTCTAACAAATGAATTATGATATACTTTAGGCTGGGCTTCCCAGGTAGCTCAGCTGGTAAAGAATCCACTTGCAAAGCAGGAGACCCTGGTTCAATTCCTGGGTTGGAAAGTTCCCCTGGAGAAGGAATAGGCTACCCATTCAAGTGTTCTTGGGCTTCCCTGGTGACTCAGATGATAAAGAATCCACCTGCAATGCAGGAGACCTGGGTTGGATCCCTGAGTCAGGAAGATCCCCTGGTATGGCAAACCACTCCAGTATTCTAGCCTGGAGATTCCCCATGGACAGAGGAGCCTGGTGGGCTACAGTCCATGGGGTCACAAAAAGTTGGATGAGACTAAGCACACCATAGCACTTTAGGTTATTGTGGAAATTAAATGAATAAATTTTTATATAAAACACCCTAGACCAGTACCTGGTATCAAGTAAGAGTTTAATAGGTGATGATAATGTGACATCTTCTCTTAGATTGGATTCCAGCCAAACAGCTACACACATGACTCCTTGAACCAAAAGAACCAACCTTCTCTTCTTCCTCCAGTGTGACTTACCTTCAGTTATATATTGGCTCAGCAAAAGGTTAATTCATTTTTTTCCATAAGATGTTTGGTCAACCCAATATAATCCATCCAAAACACTTAGACACAATTACTAAACAGAGTGATTCAATGCTGAGTTAAACTCAGGGAATGATCCATGCATGAGACTTGGTCCTTGCCCTTCATCCGAAGTTTCAGCATATTTGGAAAGGCTCATATGAAATAATAATAACTTTGGAATTATTGAAATAGTTTTATCGAGAACCTTGCGCATAGTAGATGTGCGGAAATATTTGTGGAATGAATGTGCTAAATTATCAACACAGACTAAGACCATTAGCCGATTTACCAAAAAAGTCCAAAAGCGTAGATAAAAGCGAGGCAGTGTGACATCTGTATTTCAGGAGGGGCACTTACTTCAGGTCCCATTAACCTTACCTGAACTCAGGCTCTCATCTGATTCCAGCAATTCTTTTGCAATGGAAAACCATCTCATTCCCAGGAGCATGTAAATGACCTGCAGCAGGTTTCAGAGCTATTCCTTTAAAAGTTCTCTTTCTCCACCTCCAGCTATAAACTCTCCAAGTAAGATGACCATTTGAGTTGCTGCTATTTCCAGGTTTTATTGCTCAGCCATAAAAATTGTCATGATATAGAACACTAAAATGACTGTGGCCCATGTGTGGTAATTACATTTCATTAAAATTCCTAGTATGCTTGCCACTAAGCCTTTAGCTAATTACTCTATCTAATAGGGTCTATGACTTGTTCAGAGAGTCCGTGGTACAGGAAATAATTGGCATTTTTGTCATTGACTCCTGTATTATACAAGAATGTATATAAGTAGTGTTTGTGGGTATATGTGTATGCGCATGTGTATATATATGCATGCATGTATGTATGTATGTTTGATTTTATATGATATGTCATCTGTGCCAACAACCATGCCAGACCTTAGATGGGGTTAAATTCAACTCTTCAGGAAAGAAACACACTTTTTGTTCATTTCTGTCCCATAGGAAATCAACAAGGAATTTGGTTAATGGGAAAATGCAGGTTGTAATCCAAATAGGATAAGTCACTAAAAATTCTGCCTATATTTTTGTGTTTTACAGGAGTCTACTTGTCCCCTCAGCTCTTCCAGAGCAAAAAAAGAAAAATTTTAGTCCATTGTGGTTATATAACTAAAGAAGGTTTTCAGTACAGTTGTGTGTTTTACAAATTAGTGTTTGCACTGAAGTTGATATAAATTGAAACACAGAAAGACATAAGGCCATCATTTTTTCAAGAATAAAGAGAGCCACATTTTTCTGTCTGATAAAAAATAGAGCATTTCTTAAATTAAGTTTCTGCTCGGCTGTGAGTTGAATCCACTGATGTCTTCTTTTGCTGCTACAGACATTAAGTAATCAACACTTGGTTTTTGAAGGCATAAGGTAGCATTTCAGGTGGATGGATGTGTCTTAAACCACTTGGATTTAAAACAGATATATGATATAAAGACTCAAGTACCACTGATTCCCAAACATTTTGGAGCTATGAAATATTATTTCTTTTAGACACTTTCCATGAGCAAGAATTTTCTTTTTTTCTTTTTGACTGCACTAGGTCTTTGTTGCTGCGTATGGGCTTCCACTGGTTGAAGTGAGCGGGGGCTACTCTCCATTGTGGTGCACAGGCCTCGCATTATGGTGGCTTCTCTTGTTGTGGGGCACAGGCTCTAGGAACGTGGGCTCAGTAATTGCGGTTGAAGGGCTTAGTTGCTCCTGGGCATGTGGAATCTTCCCACACCAGGGCTCAAACCCACCTCCCCTGCATTGGCAGGGGGATTCTTAACCCCTTGACCGCCAGAGAAGCCCTCAGAGAACTCTTCTGAGAATTTCCTGGCACCTCCTCAAGCTAATCAGATGTATCTAGGAGTGCAGTGAAGCAAACCCAAGCTTAGAAAGCACTAATCTCCATGTTTAAAAAAAATAACTGCATAGCACCAGCTCCATGCAGTTTTCAGCTAAGAATGCGTGAAGACTGTCTGTCATTTATCAACTAACTGTTCTGGTTAAGGTTAGGGTAAGGGTTAGGGTTGGCTTCCCTTGTGACTTAGTGGTAAAGAATCCACCTGCCAATGCAGAAGACTTGCGTTCGATCCCTGGAGTGGGAAGATCCCCTGGAGAAGGAAATGGCAACCCACTCCAGTCTTCTTGCCTGGGAAATCCCATGGACAGAAGAGTCTGGCAGGCTACAGGGGTTGCAACGAGTCGGACACGACTTAATGACTGAAAAACAACAACAAACGGTCAGGGTTAGGAGAGAGTGAGGAGAACTGGTTACTCATAAAGCACATAGTTCTGCCATTGTAGATGAGCTGGGAGTGTCCATCTATTCAACTGGAGCCACTTTTTAACCAGGTCACATCAGTACATTTCTACACACAAATTTCTTTTTACGTTCACACTCAAAAATATGCATAGCCCTCTCAAAGGCCATCCATCTGAGCTCCTTAGACCTAAAAGTATACCTTCTGCCCTCCTGTGGGATCCCACTGCAAAGAGGCCCAGTAACCAGTTGTGAATCTAAAGTAGTGGTCCTTGACCCAGCTTCACATTAGAATCACCAGGGAAGCTTTGGAAAAATCCCAATGTCCAGCCAAGGTGAGAACCACTGATCAGATGTATTCATAACTCCCATGTGCCTTATCAATTTGAATTCATATTTGGGTTTTTTTGTTTGATTCAAGTTAAATCATCTCTAGTTTAGTTGGTCCTTAGATTATTCTTGACTTCTTGCCTTTTCTTTGTTTTGTAAATAGGTAGTTACTTGCCTTGTCTCTTGAGCTCCTGCTTCTCTGGACAGAGATGTACATTCAAAACATTCTGGCCAAACCACTAAAGAAGTTTGTTACCTGGCATATCTTGAAATAGTTTAATTCAACAGCACAGAGTGTATAGGGGCTAGAGTGAAATTATAGAACACGTTCTAGATAGCAGGGATTTGGGAGCTCTATGATAGGGTTTCCCAGGTGGTACTAGTGATAAAGAACTTGCCTGCCAATACAGGAGACAAAACACTTGGGTTCCATCCTGGGTTGAGAAGATCCCCTAGAGGAGGACATAGCAACTCACTCCAGTGTTCTTGCCTGGAGAATCCCATGAACAGAGGAGCTTGGCGGGCTATGAACAGTCAAACACAACTAAAGGATTTAGCATGCACAGGTAGAAGCACAAAGGCTGCTGTGATAATGCAACTGCTACTGAAGGCATGTACGTGCTCTGTCGCTCCGTTGTGTCTGATTCTTTGCGACCCTCTGGACTGTAGCCTGCCAGGCTCCACTGTCCATGGGATTTTACAGCTGAGAATACTAGAGTTGCCATTCTCTTCTCCAGGGGGATCTTCCTGACCCGGGGATCAAACCTGCATCTCTTCTGTCTCCTGCATTGGCTGGCGGATTCTTTATCGCTAGTGCCACCTGGGAAAGCATGTGACTCCGTTAAGAGAAAACAAACTGTGGCTCAGCATGATGGTCTATTGTGAAGGGTTGCACACCATTTTGTACACTATTGTCTGTGCCAGACTTTTCGCTTCAGTCATGTCTGACTCTTTAGACCCAGGTTGAATCCCTGGGCCGGGAAGATTCCCCTGGAGAAGGGAATGGCTACCCACTCCAGTATTCTTGCTTAGAGAATTCCATGGATAGAGGAGCCTGGTGGGATACAGTCCATGAGGTGGCAAAGAGTCAGATGTGACTGAGCAACTAACTCTTCACTTAAAGAAAAAAAGTATCAATAAAAAATTGTACACAGGTGATACTTTTATATGGATGTGGGGAAAAAAAACACAAAAGTTTGATAACTCTATATTGTACCATGTTGTAACAACCATGATCAACTTAAAATGAATGTCATTATTCTTCCCATTTGCCAGATTAATGTTTTAGGGAGAGAAAAGGGAAAATAAAGAGGAAGATTATCAGATCTTTAAGTCAGTTATAGAGGATCCCATGAAATAACCACCAGGCAAAGTGCTATTATTTCAGCCAGGTTTGATACCCATAAAATGGGGGAGGAGGCACTGAGATGTGATGCTGTGTCATATTCATCCAGAGATAAGCCAGAAATTTCTGTAGCTATATATATATATATATATATATGCCTCTCTATGCAGCATGCAGAATCTTAGTTCCCCCACTGGAGATCAAATCCATGTCCCCTGCATTGGAAGCATGAAGTCTTAACCCCTAGACCACTGGGGAGGTCCCACCTCTGTAGCTTAATAGAAAGCTCAAACTGAAAACCCAATGCCAAGGGAACCCTCTTACACTGTTGGTGGGAATGCAAACTGGTACAGCCACTATGGAGAACAGTGTGGAGATTCCTGAAAAAACTGGAAGTAGAACTGCCATACTACCCAGCAATCCCAATGCTAGGCAAACACACTGATGAAACCAGAATTAAAAGAGACACATGTACCCCGATGTTCATTGCAGCACTGTTTACAATAGCCAGGATATGGAAGCAGCCTAGATGTCCACCAGCAAACTAATGGATAAGGAAGTTGTGGTACATATACACAATGGAATATTCCTCAGCTATAAAAAAAGAACACATTTGAGTCAGTTCTAATGAGGTGGATGAAGCTGGAGCCTACTATACAGAGTGAAGTAAGTCAGAAAGAGATACACCAATACAGTATATTAATGCATATATATGGAATTTAGAAAGACGGTAACAACGACCCTGTATGCAAAGCAGCAAAAGAGACACAGATGTAAAGAACAGACTTTTGGGCTTTGTGGGAGAGGCAAGGATGATTTGAGAGAATAGCATTGAAACATGTATATTATCATATGTAAAATAGATGACCAGGGCAAGTTCGATGCATGAAGCAGGGCATTCAAAACTGGTGCTCTGAGACAAGCCAGAGGATAGGGTGGGGAGGGAGGAGGGAGAGGAGTTCAGGATAGGGGGACACATGTGCACCCGTGGCTGATTCATGTCAATGTATGGCAAAAACTACCACAATATTGTAAAGTAATTAGCCTCCAATTAAAATAAATTAATTAAAAAACATACCAGTAGCAGCTCCCCATGCGTGTCTCTTGAGGAGATGAACCCTGCCTCTTGAAGGAGCAGCTTGTTCAGCCGAGTGTGCACTGTTTGTAGAAGGATAAGAAAAGTCACAGAGGAAGCCTGGTTCATCTGCTCATGTCTATGTGTGTGTGCACATTAGTCGCTCAGTCGTGTCCGACCCTTTGCCACCTCATGGACTATAGCCCGTCAGGCTCCTCTGTCCATGGGATTTCCCAGGCAAAAATACTGGAGTGGGTTGCCATTCCCTTCTCCAGGGGATCTTCCTGACACAGGGATCAAACCCAAGTCTCCTGCATTGGAGGCAGATTCTTTACCGCCTGAGCTACCAATGAAGCAAATGTTCTTGTCTGGCGTGTATGAAATTTGGCTCACCCCCGTGATGCACTCAGGTTAAATTCATTTCTGTCTTCCTCATATGCCACTCTTACTGGCCTTGAATTAGAAATTGAAGGGCAGAGAACAAAGCAGCCAAGTTTGTTTTTCCAGAAAAAAGACAGGTCTGGTGAAAACAGCCCCGACAGCTGTGCTCTGTGGCTTGGTGAGTTAAGTAAGGGCTTTTCCGTGTTTCATTCAAGACTCTGTTTAGTCTGGATGCTGAGGATTTATGTATCAATTCTTGGCTCTGGTGTCATTGAGGTAGTTCTGATTTCCTGTGATTTCGTGGTCATCTGTATTCGCCTGCAGTGAAGGAAATAACTAAGAGAACAGGAGTCAACTTATTCCAGGGTCACTTGAAAGCTGGCCTTTTTTTCATGCGCTCTTTCTAACGGTGTTGCCAGGGTTCTAAAAACAAAAGCAGCAGTCCTTAATCAGAAACACCTGACGTGGGTGGGTAACTGGCTCTCACGTTGCCTCTTGCAGAAGTGGCAGTGCGTCGAGGACACGTCTGGCAAGCTTCGAATTCACAAGTGCAAGGGCTCTGGTGACCTGCTCGCCGTCCGACAGAGCACGCGGCCCCTCTTTCGTGGTTTCCACGACAAGGACAAAGAGTGCAGTTGTGGCGAGTCCGGGTATCGGGCCAGCAGGAGCCAGAGAAAGAATCAGAGGCAGTTCCTGCGGAACCAGGGGACCCCAAGTAAGCCATTGCCTGTGACCCTCTTGGTGGCAGACTGAGGCTTTCGGGCATGGCCGTTAGGAAGGCAAACAAGCCTTGATCCATCTACATGTTAAATATCATCAATGCATAGGTTTGGGGCTAAAAGCAAATAATTGTTCTGTTTAAAATATGAAGGCTGAGGTCGTTTGAAATTTAGCTTTGTGAATATTAACCTTAGAGTGAAAATATACTCTGTAAAAGCGACAGACACAAAACATATGCACACTTAAAAAAAATGAAAATCCAAAGTTTCAGCTAGAAGATGAGTAACAGTATAAGTCGCTAAAGAATATATGTCATGAAATTATTTATGTATATGTGCATGTACCTGATAACTCAGTTGGTAAAGAATCCACCTCCAATTCAGGAGACCCAGTTCGATTCCTGGGTTGGGAAGATCCTCTGGAGAAGGGATAGGCCACCTGCTCCAGTATTCTTGGGCTTCCCTTGTGGCTCAGCTGGTAAAGAATCTGCCTGCAATGTGGGAGACCTGGGTTCAATCCCTGGGTTGGGAAGACCCCCTGGAGAAGGGAAGGGTTACCCACTCCAGTATTCTAGCCTGGAGAATTCCATGGACTGTATAGTCCATGGAGTCGCAAAGAGTCGGACATGACTGAGCAGCTTTCACTTTCACTGTAAAACATTAAATTTAACATGGTACAATAGGAGGCATGGTTATTTTAATAATTTGTTTTCCTGAGTGATGAGGTCCCAGATATTCATTGCATTCTTCTGTTTTACATCTATAGCAGATCAGAACAACTGAATAGTAAGAAGGAAAACATAGATTCTATACTACTAGGAGTTTCTCAGATTTGTATACATCTTTTTCTGGGAATGATAATGTTATCTGGCTTTCTTTGTATACTGGAAGAAAAAATTTGTTAGAGTCATTATTAAAAACCGTTTCAGGGCTTATGCATTTAACTAATAAGAGAAGCATGCATGCTTTTTTAAAAAGGCTTGTCTGTTTTAGGACAATATATTTTTCTAATTCCTCTCACTGACTTGTAGGGTCTAACTAGTCGAATTCAATATGAAAAGCACTGCCTAGCATTTTTATAAAAACTCTTACCAGGCAGCTATCAGATCCCTATTAAGTGGCACCTTCCATAAAAGAATGAGAGTCTAGTGCCATCTAGTGGCTTAGTATGAAAAGTGACATTTCTGTGATAATGCCTTTATGTACCGATTTTGAAAAGCAAAATACATTAAATTCTGAACCAAGAAATCAAATCATTGACTAGAACAGCAGGAGCCCTTAGAACAGACTTTTTAAACCCGGACTCCACAGGTGAACTTTATAGGATCATGAGCCCTCTAAAATTTTATCCAAAATTTTTAGTATATTCTTTGTGTATATATGCACGTTTCTGGATGCAAAACTTTAAAGGAATCGATAACCCAAAAGGCTGAAAATCATTGGCTTGCGAGATTTTCTTTCCTCCTGAAAGAAAATGCCAGGCTTAATAATTCACACCAAGATTTCCAATGGGAAAATGACAAAGGAGAGGACCTAGACTCTCACCCTTAACAGAAACCATCCCCAATGTCCAGCTTGAAGGTGGGGACAGCCTCTTCTCTCCCAAGAACTTCAGTGTCACTCCCCAGGCACTGATCATAAAGCACACTGATTTTTCCATGTTCAGCACAAGCTGGAGAAGTCTAGGGCCATTTTCTTGAGCTGTGTGGAGAACAGGGGTTGGATGCTCCTCTTTTCCATCATGGTGGAATCTGTGAGTACTCTCAGTGAGCCGTCTCAAAGAGGCATTTCCTCTCAGAGCAGCTTCCTGCAGAGAGTAAGATGGTTCTGATTCTGCAGCCTATGTGTGCCCTTTCTTCCTACTTTAGCAGCAGGGTCGACACATCAGAGCACTGAGTGTGCCCCCACAGAACGTGAGTGCATCTGATCAGCAGGAGCCCGTGTTTGCACGTTAAAGCTCTTACCTAGCCCACAGTGAGTTTTGACAGTAGTCTATGTTGACCAGAAAGCATACTGGCCTCCCCCTGGCATTATTCTCCATCTGCCAGGTATTTAGTCCATTGGCTGTTGAAAGCATTTGCAAAGTTCAGTTTTTCTTAGAGCAATCTTTTATTATTTGTGCAAATAGAAGGTGTCTGGAACATTTGAAAGTGAAAGTGTTAATCAGTCAGTCGCATCCAATTCTTTGTGACCCCATGGACTGTAGCCCGCCAGGCTCTTCTGTCCATGGAATTTTCCAGGCAAGAATAATGGAATGGGTTGCCTTTCCCTTCTCCAGGTGATCTTTCCAACCTAGGGATCGAACCCAGGTCTCCCACATTGCAGGCAGATTCTTCCTTATCGGAGCCATTTACCTTTTTGAAAAGGCAGCCCAGTCGAAAAGGGGCAACTTTATCATCTTTAGAATCTGATAGTTTATAGTCCAAGCTCCCACAACTGTTGGCTGCATCACCTTGCAAAAGATACGTAGCATTCAAACTTCAGATTTCTCGTCATAATATAGAGATGATAACACCAAATTCATGAGCCTGTTTTGACAATCTGATCATTTTTTTTTTAATGTGAGGATTTATTATCATAATACCTGTCTTTCATGATTGTGCATTAGAAATATATATGTGGGAAATGGTCTTCCCTGATGGCGCTAGTGGTAAAAACACGCCTGCCATCGCAGGAGACATAAGAGACGTGGGTTCGATCCCTTGCTCGGGCAGATCCCCTGGAGAAGGAAATGGCAACCCACTCTAGTATTCTTGCCTGGAAAATACCACGGACAGAGGAACCTGGTGGCTACTATTTATAGTTTTATCCAAACTGCCTTGTAGTTGACATTGAAAACAATGTATTGGGTTGACCAAAAGTTCGTTCAGATTTTCCATACCATCTTACAGAAAAATCAGAACAAATTTTTAGCCAACCCAATAGAAGTTCCCCTGGAGAAGGAAGCGGCAACCCACTCCAGTATTCTTGCCTAGAGAATTCCATGGACAGAGGAGCCTGGTGGGCTATGGTCCAAGGGGTCATAAAGAGTCAGACACGACTGAGTGACTAACACAATAGAAGTTCACAGCGTACCATAAGCAGAAAGAGTCTTAGAGATCACCTTGACCTACTCCCTCACTTGAGGGATGAAGGGCCTAAGGTCCAGGAAAGCACACCATCCAGCACCCCACTCTGCGCTGTTCGAGCCTGCCTCTTCTCGTGTGAATTCCCTCGGGCCAGCTGGCAAGGCCGTGTCTGCTGCTCACCCCCCTCAAAATGCTCCCCAAGCCTGGGGATCATTTTCGTCCCTCCTAAACTACACCCAGATGTCCATGTTAACTTGTGTTCCCTTATTTCCAGAGTACAAGCCCAGATTTGTCCATACCCGGCAGACACGTGCTTTGTCAGTCGAATTTGAAGGTGAAATATATGATATAAACCTGGAAGAAGAAGAATTGCAGGTCTTGCGACCAAGAAACATTGCCAAGCGTCATGGTGAAGGCCGCCAGGGGCCCGGAGGCCACCAGGCAACTGGCGGTGGTGATGGGGACACAATGCTGGCAGACAGTGGCAATGTCGTGGGCCTGCCCACCACTGTCCGTGTGACGCACAAGTAAGAAGGCTTTGTGGTCACGGGGGTTGAGTTCAAAGCCATCCCTCCATATCGTCATGATTTTTCCCCATTGCAAAAAGTAATATCGCTCAGCAGGGCAGTGTCCGAGTGCTGGCCCAGGTGATAACTGAGGGTTAAGAATCAAGAAGGAGGCTTCCCAGGAGACTCAGTGGTAAAGAATTCACCTACAGTGCAGACGATGAAGGAGATGCAAGTTCGATCCCTGGGTTGGGAAGATCCCCTGGAAGAAGAAATGGCAACCCACTCCAATAGTCTTGCCTGGAGAATCCCATCCTCTGAGCCTGGTGGGCTATAGTCCCTGGGGTTGCAAAGAGTCAGGCACAACTGAGTGAAAAGCAATAGGAGTCCACACTGTCATAGATTTGGACACTTTTTGTTTTGAGTCAGTATCACATGAAGGCTGACCACCTGAGTCCTGAGACAGAGTGATGCTGTCACATCTTAACTTAGCAAACATGGAGTTCTGCTCTGAAGCAGTTACCTTTGTGGGTCTAGAAAACACATATGAATCATTACCCGGACTGCACAGGTGGCCCGTGCTGCCTGGTCACCGTGGCTCAGAGCGGTTTACCCTCAGGACTTCAGAGATGAAATACAGCCCAAGGGAGGACTCTGGGTCCTAGAGAAGCTTCCAGAAAGATGGTGTAGATTGGGAATGGATGTGAGATCAGAAACACCTGACCTGTCCAGATCCCAGGGAATCACAGAGATGGGGTGGGGTGGGGGAGATGACTGCTCCTTGGCTTTGACTGCCGTGTTCTTCAGTTCTTTCCAAAATTTGTGTGCTCTTTTGATAGAGAAGTCTTTTCTTTCCAAATGTATTAGCAATATCTTTGTTTTCTTTTCATTTCATCTTTAGGGAGGCAGGGTGCCATGAGGCCTGCCAGGACTTTTGTCTTTGGGACAAGGGTCTCCAGGCACCTGTGATGGTTATGGTTGGATACTGAAAGATTTAGACCTAGCTTGATTTCTCTTTCAGTGTTGATAGACCCCGACCCCATCTCACCTGCTCTCCATCCCTGGGGCTGCTTCTTACTTCACACTGAAAGAGGCCCCTCAGTCAGGCTCTTTATAACAAAATGAGCTGGATGAATAAACCCCTTCTAACTCTGTATTTCTTCAAGTCAGTCACTTCCATTATGGCTGTGAGAACCTCATTCTTTTCCTACAGTATTTGGTGAGGCTTTCAGAAATGGAGTTTGGGGTGATGCTTGAATATTGTCTCTGACTTTGTGATGATGTCTCTCTGACACCATCCTCTGTCCTTGCCAGTTGCCGGGAAATATTCCCACTTATCCTTGTTTATGGCTCAGCTCCAAATTAATGCTAGCATTCCAAGTTAAGCATTTAGATAACGAAGTTCCCTCTGCTATTCCTAATGGGTTTTTTTAACTGCTTGCCTTTTTTTAAGTGTTTTCCAAAGAGCCTCGGGACCAGCATTAGGTGCCTTTTTAAAATATATTTGTTTTTTACTTTTTGGCCACGTGGCATATGGAATCTTAGTTCCCTGACCAGGGATCGGACCTCTGCCCCCTGCGTTGGGAGTGCAGAGTCTTAACCACCGGACAACCAGGGAAGTCCCTCTAAGGTTTTCTGATACTAGAATAGAAACCTATTTCTAATGTAGCTTGTTTTTGCAGGTGCTTTATTCTTCCAAATGATACAATCCATTGTGAGAGAGAACTTTATCAATCAGCCAGAGCCTGGAAGGACCACAAGGCCTTCATTGATAAAGAGGTGAGCTGTAGCCACGTGATTGGCAGGTGTATTCCAATTGCAAACTCTGCTGTGTACACTCATCCTTTTTTATAATTAGGTGAAAAATAGAAGAACAAGGTGCTTCTCTTTCTCCAATGATACAGTGATAGTCCTGACAGAAAGCAAAATAGACAGTGAGAAAAGCCTGACCTCTTGAAATCTCTGTGAGCAAAATGATTTGATTATAAAAGAGCCGGCTGCTAATACTTATGATAACACATTGGATGGTATATAGAGGTAGACCTAGTCTGTGTTCAGCTTGTTTCCAAACTGTTATCTCAGATGAATAGCTATAATTACAGAACACGGAAAACAGGGTGGAAAGAAAGTTACCTCATATAGAAAATCTTGACCTTACAATGTCATTGTTGGTGTGTGCATTTTCCAGATTGAAGCTTTGCAAGATAAAATTAAGAATTTGAGAGAAGTGAGAGGGCATCTGAAGAGACGGAAACCTGAGGAGTGTGGCTGCAGTAAACAGAGGTGTGTGTGTGTGTCCCACCCCAGAATCATCTTCAAAACACAAGCTACAGTGAAACACCTGAGGCTCACCTCTGTTTCACCAATAGAAAGTTTGATAAATTGAATTCCCTAATGTATATTATAATGATCTAAACCATTTCAGTCAAATTAAATATGTCATAAACCCAAGCAGAAGGTTAAAAAAAAGTCCCATTAAGACTGTTACATATTAACAAAGTAACTGCCTATCTTCTACTTTGTTTCCATTTTATAAATGAACTATTTGATGAAATGCATGATTATCAAAACTCACTTTTTAACCTTCTTGCCTGCAGCTATTACAACAAAGAGAAAGGTGTGAAAAAGCAAGAGAAATTGAAGAGCCACCTTCACCCATTTAAGTAAGTAACCATTTGCTACATTTGCTGGGAGTGAAGGACTGTTTGCTGGGCATTTCTGAAAGGTGACTGGAACTCTAGTCCAAGTGATGTGGCTTGAGAAAAGTAGATGCCACTGGGAGGGTATTAGCTCAAGAAGTTGAAAACAAGCCCACATCTTGCCAAGAGACCGAGGCAATCCTTGCTTTTGGAATCCCATGAGGGGGCATCACATGGGGCTCTAATCTAATTCCACGTGTTCCCTCTGACGATACACAGCTGGTAACTGGCTTGTCCTCCATGCACTGCTTTCTATGGGCAGTGATCAGGACACGTGGACTCACTGAATTAGGTCTCTTGCCGGAGTCCCGCTCCACCTGGTCCAGGGGCCCCCAAGGGATGAACAGCATCGGCAAAAGGAAAGAAAGGAGACAGAGAGTTTTTTGATGGCCCAAAGACCATAATCTTTATTGCTTTAGTCTCTATTTATATAGCTCATGTTCTTCTACATAATGATTCTTACAATATTTTTCCATTCAGATCAACATCCCGTGATTCTAAGATGTGTTAAAAGTTTTTTCCTAATCCTATGTCACATTTTGGTTACATGTTTACTCCAAAACCTATTTTTATTTTACTAAAACATAGTCTATAAATCATATTATTCCATCTACTTGTTCTGTACAGCCTGCTACTACAGTGAATACAACATCTTGCTTCAGTGAATAAGTACTATAGCGGTGTCTAAGGGCAAAATTTCTCATAGTACAGCCATTGTCAGTGGTGGTTTGTTTACCATCTACCCACATACCACAAGACTATTTCTGGCAGGGGGAAGTCTTTTGCAGTCTACCTAGAAACTATTTACAATACAATTCATATATTTCTTCTCCATTTATGCTTAGATTCTGAGGGGAAAAGGCAATTGGCTTAGTTTCTGTAATTTTCCCTGATACATGAGCCAAGTTCTCCAGTCATCAATAACAATCTCCTCATGAGGCCAGGTCACAATAGGCTTAGGGCTTGTTTTCCAAATGATCATGGCCTTATTCCCTGGCTTAATGTTAGGGACCCACCAGTCAGGGGCCTCAGTAGGTTTAATCATTTTTGGAATGTTTCTCTGGGCAAGGATCATTTTTCTTTTTACTGACTCTCATGATGTCATCATGGAAGCCCCTACAACTCCAGCCGTCAAAGAATGAAACAGAGTTAGCCACAACAAAAGCATAGAAACAGGAAGGAGGGAAGGTTCCGATCCTGGAGAGAAACCACTTTGCAGTTTCTTCTTGAGTGGTGCCATGACTTTGTCATCCGGCAGTAGATCCAGAACGGCTCCCAACAGAAAGAAAGAAACACAGCTAGCCACAACAGAAGCATAGAAACAGGAAGGAGTGAAGGTTCCGATCCTGGAGAGAAACCACTTTGCAGTTTCTTCTTGATTGTTGCCGTGACTATGTCATCCGGCAGTAGTTCCAGACTGGCTCCCAACAGTCCCTGTGTTCTGTAGAGCAGCCTGCAATTGTGTTGAATTCTGAAAGCTGGAAGAAATCAACACCTTTTAAAAATAATAGTAAAATTAGCATATAAGAGGAATTTAATATTTGAGCCTCAACAAAATTTGAACCCTTCATGGAAAAATCAAAAAAGTAAAAACACTTTTTAAAAAAATTCTTTCCAAGCCTGTTTTGTAGGATTTGTCAATAGAATTCTAGAAACCTAATTCAAGTTATCTAATCCAACCAATCATTGATTTCATGGCTGATAGATACTGAGCTGCCAGGAGGTTGAGCCACTTGTCCAAAGGGCATGGCTAGCGGAATCTTTTGATTCACATTGACATTTATTTCCATCAACGTTTGCATTCAGTAAGGAAGAGAAAGTTGATCCTGTTGAAATAGTGAAATTCTAAGGGTGTTGTCACTTAATAAGTTTGTCTTCAGTATCACTGATTATATTCCGTGCTTTGAGGCCCTCTGAAAACTTAAAATGAAAGTCGCTCAGTTGTGTCTGACTCTTTGCAACCTCATGGACTGTAGTCCAGCAGGCTCCTCTGTCCATGGGATTCTCCAGGCAAGAATACTGGAGTGGGTTGCCATTCCCTTCTCCAGGGGATCTTCTCGACCCAGGGATCAAATCTAGGTCTCCCACATCGCAAGAGGATTCTTTACCGTCTGAGCCACCAGAGAAGCCCTGAAAATTTAAGACCATCTATTATTGTATGTCTGTTATCTTGTGCCTGAATATGTGTGTGAGACTCACAGCAACAATCCTGTTTTTACTTGAGAAAGTGCTTTCTGATCATTTAAACGTCCCTTCTGTTGAAATAGAGAAGCCGCTCAAGAAGTAGACAGCAAACTGCAGCTTTACAAGGAGAACCGCAGGAGGAAGAAAGAGAGGAAGGAGAAGAAGAGGCAGCGCAAGGGCGAGGAGTGCAGCCTCCCCGGCCTCACGTGCTTCACACACGACAACAGCCACTGGCAGACGGCCCCGTTCTGGAACCGTGAGTCGCTCCATCTAAGTGCTACTTCCTGGACTTCCCTGGTGGTCCAGTGGTTAAGACTCTGCCCTTCGAATGCAGGGGCACCAGGGTTCGATCCCGAGTCAGGAAACTAATGTCCCACACACTAAGCATGCACACCTGCATGCTAAGTCACTTCAGGCATGTCTGACTCCTTGTGACCCTGTGGACTGTAGCCCTCCAGGCTCCTCTGTCCATGGAATTCTCCAGGCAAGAATACTGGAGTGGGTGGCCATCCCCTCCTCCAGGAGATCTTCTCAACCCAGGGCTCGAAGCTGCATCTCTTATGTCTCCTGCATTGACAGGCGGGTTCTTTACGACTAGCACCACCTGGGAAGCCCACAGGCTGCACAGTGCTGCCAAAAAAAGGAAAAATGCTGCTTCCTGCCACCGTGTGGACAGCCAGCAGCTCACCCAGTTACTTAGACTAAGGAATTCAGCAGCTGGAATCCAGGAATCTAGAAAGATTCTAGATTAAAGTATCATATCATTTTTCTGTACCGACAACTAGGATCATTTTTGTCCCTAAATTACTTTTTTTCTTTAGACATTTTTAGTTTGGTCTTTTGTTTAAAAATGCCAAGCTCTCCATGGGTTTTTCTCCCAATTATATTTCACACGGTCCCCGGCCCTTGACGGACTTCTGGCCCAGCAAGACTGCTCCATCACTAAGTAGCTGAATAAACGGATGAACACTTTTACCCCAAGTATACTTCATTTCTGGTTTCTTCAAGAACACATTCTGCATATCACGAGAGGAAGTAAAACTCCTTGAATGCAGGGAGTCTTTCGGATTTATTCTCAGTCCCCTTCAATACCAGCTTTTTGCTTGAAGGCCTGCCAGCCCACGGAGTAGCTAAAACACCAAATCTTCTAGTTGAAAGGATCGCAATAGGCCTGCCTGGTCAGTGCTTCTCAAACTGAATTTGGAGACTTCAAGGAACCCACAGACCATTCTTAGGGAGACCTAGGGCCTATCTTATGACCATTTTTGTTTTATCTTTCTGTTTTCATGCGTCTTGATTTCAGTGTCTGTGTTTGCACTTACATTTACATGGGCTTACCAGGTGGCTTAGTGGTAAAGAATCCACCTGCAATACAGGAGATGCAGTAGACTTGGGTTCAACCCCTGGGTCAGGAAGATCCGCTGGAGTAGGAAATGGCAACCCACTCCAGTATTCTTGCCCGGGAAATCCACAGACATAGGAGTTTGCTGGGCTACAGGGAGGTTAAGAGTCAGACATGACTGAGCACGCATGCACAATGACTTACAAAACAGAAGCAGACTCACAGAACTTAAAGGATGAACTTATAGTTGTCAGGGGGGAAGGGCAGGGGGAGTTAGGGAGTTTGGGATGGACATGTACACACAGTAGCAGCTTTAATTTGACAGCTCTTTGACATACGTTCTACAAATTAACCAGTGAACCTCTGCATGGTACAAAAGATGTTCATGGTAACTGTCCACCTCATGTTCAAGTGTTGTGGAGAGTCTGTGGCATCACAAATTTTGACATTCTTAAATCCTCTGAGCTGGATTAAAGCCTTCTCCAAGCCCGTCTACACTGCAGAATCCCCTCTGTTTCCAGGGCCCATTTGTAACACTCGACCATCTGCCATTCAAAACAAGCTAAGGCCCCGGGTCCATCTTTTTATTAAGTAATCTTTTTTTTTTTTCATTTTTATAAAAAATTACAACAACCATAAATAGGAGTTCTGATACTTTCCTTCCTTCTCTCCACTCATCACTCAGTTTTAGAGATCAATACCCAGCAGAACTTAGGGGAGAGCGGACGAACAGGCCTGAAACTTCACCTTCATGAGTCACCACTGTTTTTTCCATCTTCACCTAATCTCACAGCAAATTTGTATGGGGGGGGCGGAATATAGTACTTTTAACATCCACCCACACAGTATTTGCAAGAGAGAAAATATGAACTTTACGATGTGAAGACAAGGAAATGTTGAAATAGCTAGGTTGCCACCTTGTCTCACTCTCTTCCCTTTGTTTTCTTTCTTACCAACAGTGGGATCTTTCTGTGCTTGCACGAGCTCTAACAATAACACCTACTGGTGTTTGCGGACAGTTAATGAGACACATAATTTTCTATTCTGCGAGTTTGCCACTGGCTTTTTGGAGTATTTTGATATGAATACGGATCCTTATCAAGTAAGTCAATATGTTCTCATTTTGTGAAGCTATTGAAAATGGAATAAGGAGAACATGAGCTTAAAGCTATTGTCCTGGCCTCTTCATCCACAGCTCACAAACACTGTGCACACAGTCGAACGGGGCGTTTTGAATCAGCTACACCTGCAGCTGATGGAACTCAGGAGCTGTCAAGGATATAAGCAGTGCAACCCAAGACCCAAGGGCCTTGAAGTTGGTAAGGAAAAAAAAGAATTTTTTCTTCCTATAGTACCTGGAAAATTCTTTTTGTGGTCAAGTTTTCTGCCTTTGAAACATATAGCTGGGGAGAGAAGACGTGAAAGCATATCATTTGGGACCCTTACAGGGGAAACTTTCCAGGCAATTCCAAATATACTTTGTTCAATAAATTTAGCTCTGGGTGCGCTAATGAAAAATTTAATACCCCTAAAGATTTGGTGGGCGTTTCATTCCATCTCTCCCAAAGATGCATTCTCTTAGTAAACCTCAATATCTGATGAAAGCATCCATTGGAAGATGAGATGAAAGCGGCGAGGTTTTATTTGTTATTGCTGTCAACAGTCATAAGAGATACTCTAGGTCAACTGGGAAATCCATTTTTTTTTTAAAGAGAATTGGGACGGAAACACACAATGCCCTATTTCTGCCTTCCAGAGTTTGAAATTTACCCAATTGGATACCTGCCCACGACACACTGAATTAGATTTCTTTTGCCAGTATTTCCTGTCTGAAACTAGAGATGTTTGAGCAGGATGTTGTTTTGAGATCTGAAAGTTTAAGAGGGCTGACATGGAATCAGCCTGAAGTTCCCTCCCTGGTCTGCAGTGCTAAACTCACTCATTTCTCCTTTGGCTCCTGGAGAGCAGTTCTTTTCAGTGTCTGCCCCAGCTCTTTCCTGGTTAACGAGAATACTGATTTTCTCATAATTCCTATAGAAATGTAAATATCAGCTGTCCATAGAAGGAAGGAGAAAGCGCTGGAGCTGGCCAAGGGCATAACATGTCAACCCCAAAAGGTCCAAGAGTTTGACACATAGGCGTGTGCTATGTGCTAAGTCACCTCAGTTGTGTCCGACTCTTTGAGAGCCCATGGACTGTAGCCCACCAGGCTTCTCTGTCCATAGGATTCTCCAGGCATCAATACTGAAATGGGTTACTGTGCCCTCCTCCAGGGGATCTTCCTGACCCAGGGATTGAACCTGTGTCTCTTAACGCCTCCTGCATTGGCAGGGGAGTTCTTTACCACTAGTGTCACCTGGGAAGCCTGGACCCATAGGCAGTGAGGAGCAATTTGCAAGAATCTTCTATTGGCAGCTGGGTTTTCTCAATGCCCTTAAGGGCCTGTGTCTCTGGGTCCCTTGTAAGCCGGCATCAGCAGCATCAGCAGCAATAACAGCAGGCAGCTCCCTGGGCCATGTGATTGATGGGGATGAGGAGCCAGCGTGCATCCTGAAATGGCAGCATCGTCACCAGTCACTTCCACCAGTTTTGGGTCCTAGAGGCTTTCAAGCTGCAAGTCGCAGCTTGAAAATTCTAAATCCTGTGGGCGATCCCATCACAGCTGTCAGTCACCACCCCTCTATTCATGCCTTAGTGGAATTCATCACCAGCCAGGAGAGTCCAGATCTTTTGGTCAGTAGCTCCACTCAACATAAACCTTTTCAGATAGCTGGTTTATCTGTTGACCTTTTCCTCAAATCCTGAAGAAGAAAAAAAAAAAACAACCTACAGCCTGGAAACTGGAACAGCCATTAGAGGCATTAGAAATATGACACCCAGATCTCTGTTCCCCGAAGCACACAGCACTCTTATTGGTGATGACATGGCAGCTCTACTTAGTGAAACCTGATCAAGCCTCTGAATGGTGAGTGATGTGCCAGGTGGAGCCTGTTTTTGCTGTTACACTTCAAGCAGTCCTGTCCACTTCTAGACAATTCCTAAGGGAGATGATTGTTGGCCCTTTTTTCCAAGTGTTTGGTCTAAAGTCACTGAAAGTTAACTATTCCTGAGACTTACTTGGACTTTGGGAAGTACTCGTCTTATTACTTTGAAATGGACTCTCCTGTCTCACCCCCACCTGTTTTTCATGTAAACTCCAGTATGTTTTATCTTAAACCCTTTTTTTATTTATAGCTTTCCATCCTCATTTTGAACCTAGCAGAAAAGCTCTGTTGGACTCTGGCGCTGTCTGTATTTCCCACAATATGTTTCTTTCTAGGATTTAGAGGTTGTGCATGAAACAGGACAGAGTGGGTGGTCTTATGCGTTCTAAAGCTAACATAAATTACTCTTATATTTTCCTATATCAGGAAATAAAGATGGAGGAAGCTATGACCTGCACAGGTATTCAGACTTTTTTATTCTCCCTGGCAGCTTCTTTCCCAGTAATTGCATGATCGAGCCATTTTAACTCATTTCCGTCCCTCACCTTGTCGCTCAGAGCATAGCTTGGGGTGCATGCATGTTCTAACAGCTCTTTCCACCGTCTTGTGTCATTGGGAACAGATCTGTCATTTCGCTTTGAAATCAACTCACTGTCACAACCAGATGTGTCTCAGAGCCTTTACTCACTCGTGCTTGTGTGCTTGTTGGATGGTGCTTGGCAGCATGGAATGACGGGAAGGGGGAGAAAACAGAATGATCTTTGGGAGCCCTGGGAAAAAGCAGGGAGAATTATTTTCCTGGTTCTTACACATCGATTTGCTGGAGCGACGTCATGGCAACGAGTTAGAGATTTCATGAAATGTGACGTCAGTATCACAAAAGGGATCATGGGAATGTAAAGAGTATGGTAGAGCTGACATTGGAGGAAAGACAAGGCGCTTCCTTGTTCACGGTCCTTAATTAGTTGTAGTGATAAAAGCAGCCATGCTGGGGCTCAGAAGCTCTGTAGGGTGGTGATGAGTGAAGGGGGCAAGTGGGGGTCGGTGTACCTAGAGTCGAGACTCGCAGGAAGGTCTCAGCACATCATGGAGACAATAGTGCCTAACACACAAAAGCTTGAAGACCAGCCCTGGGCCCAGTCTTCTTATTTCCCTCTAGCCTCGCCCACCCCCCCCCCCACAGGTAGCCCTCCTGCCTCCTGTGCTCTGGGGTCGGGTGGGAGGACCCCAAACCCCTGGTGACTGGGTCAGCCCTTGCTCATAACCTTCTACTCCCTGCTGAGACCTCAGGCAGGTCTGTCAGAAGCATGCCGTGTGGGGCGGGAGGGACCTGTCCTTACTACCTTACTGCGGGGAAACAGGCACAGCCTTAGTTCATGAATCCTCTTGGGAGAAATGATTCAATCAAAGGAACGTGGACTCCGTTGGTGTCACCCGTTTTGATATTGGTCTTGGAGAAACCGAAGAATATTGCCCTTCCAGGATGTGCTGGTGGCCCCGCCCTCCCTCAGGCCTTCTGAGCTGTGGTCTCAGATTCCTTTTTTTTTTAAACACAGGCAAGCTGCATATATATTGTGCTTGCTTGTGCTTGTACTCAGTCGTGTCTGACTCTTTGCAACCCTGTGGACTGTAGCCTGCCAGGCTCCTCTTTCCATGGGATTCTCCAGGCAAGAATACTGGGGTGGCTTGCCATTCCCTTCTCCAGGGGATCTTCCAGACCCAGGGATCGAACCCAGGTCTCTCACATTGCAGGCAGATTCTTTACCATCTGAGCCACCAGGGAAGCTGTCAGATCCCTTCTTTTAAAGGGCAGTTTATTGGTGCCAGGAGAAGCTGGGTGATGGTGGGGAAGGTGTAAGCATCAAACAAGACAAAGGAACCTGGACTTTTGAGGATCTGTCTCTCTCTGTCTTCTTTTTCTCTTCCCTCTTGTCTTTTTTCTTCCCTTTCCTCACTCTGCCCCCACACCCACCCTGGGTCCCCTCCCCCACCATGCATAAGACAGAACAGAAAAACCCCCTCCTAAGCTGGTCTCCCGCGGGCCGTGGGTGGGCTGACGAGGTAATACTATCTCACACACTGGGACTCATCTGCCTGCCTCCCAGGGGTCCCTTTAAGACATTTCTCAAACTGGGCATTTTAAGCGGACCTCACACTAGACATTGACTTTACAGTTATTTTATGAGGCACTTAATTCTACAGCCAAGGGAGGTTCCGTCTGGCCCTCTTTTATTTCTCTCATGACAGAGGTAAAAGGTATAGACACAAGTCTGGTTGCAGCTGAGGAAGAGTTCTTCACAAGCCATCCCCCGATAGCTCTGAGATGAAGAATGTTATCTCCATTCCAGTCGTGATTAAAGGGATTTGGGCTTTCCAGGCCTGCAGTGCAGGAGATGCAGGACACTCGGGGTTAGATTCCTGAGTCAGGAAGATCCCCTAGATGAGGGCATGGCAATCCACTCCAATATTCTTACCTGGAGAATCCCATGGACAGAGGAGCCTGGCAGGCTGCAGCCCATAGGGTCACGAAGAGTCAGATGCAACTGAAGCAACTTAGCACGCACATCTGGGACTCCCCCTGCCCTGATCACCATCACCACCACCACCAAATGGGGCCAGATCTATCGTTTCTGGGGTCATTTTGGCACGCCCTTGGTGACTTTAGTTGTTGATGTCATCCCTTCCCTGGCAACATGGCACGAAATTGTGTGTGCACAGTGATCTCATGTTACCTGTTGCTTTTTTTTTTTCCTTCTAAATTCCTTACAAATGGACAAATTTAAGGATCCTCTTTAACTCAAAATGACTGTTTTTTCAGACTCTACCACTTCATAATCCATGATGCAAACTACCTTTCAGCTGCTATCCTCACCATTGGCAGGAGATGATGAAACAGGAAAGCATCAACCTGTCACACTTGTGTTCTCACTGGACACTTAAAGGCAGTGTTTGATGTAACCTCCCCTGTTCATTGTATCCTGTTGGATTGACAGGCAGCAGATGTAGAAAAGTTGGAAAAACTACTGTCCCAGTTTACCCGTGCTTAATCCTCCCAGGAATTTGGAAGCTTCGATCCTTTAAGATTTTTTTTTTTAAGAAAACTAAGTAGGTGACTTCTCTGGCAGTCCAGTGGTTAAGACACTGAACTTCCAGTGCAGTGGGCATGGGTTCCATCCCTGGTCAGGGAACTAAGATCCCACATTCCAAGCAGTGCCACTAAAAACTAGAAGGAAAAAAAAGAAGAAGAAAACTAATTAAAGTGCATTTTCAATCATGAAATTTGATTACAAAAGCCTTTGATAAATTGATAACAAACATACCTGAAGAATTTGGAACTTGAAAATCCAGCAGAGTATTTTAGAAGATGTATCTTGGACAAGAGCTACCCTGGTGGCTCAGACGGTAAAGCGTCTGCCTACAATGCGGGAGACCCGGGTTCAATTCCTGGGTCGGGAAGATCTCCTGGAGAAGGAAATGGCAACCCACTCCAGTATTCTTGCCTGGAAAATTCCACGGATGGAGGAACCTGGTAGGCTACAGTCCATGGGGTCGCAAAGAGTCGGACACGACTGAGCGACTTCACTTTCAATTATCTTGGACAAGACTGACTACAGAAGAGTTTTTAAACTGCCTTCAATTTTGTGGGTTAATCCTTAGACATATTTAGAAGGTCTTTAAAAAGTCTGTTCCCTAGTTCAATTTTTTTGTTGTTGTTCTTTTTGGTGTGGTAGGTGCATAAGGCAGAGGCAGCTGAAATGCTTTGCTTATTCATTTTCCGGTTAGGACAAGCTCACAGTAAGGATACAGTTCAGTAAAGTGGCCGCCATGACTCAGGAAATAATTGTTGGCTTGAGTTGAAAGTAATAATTTCTGTGTTGCAAAATAGAATAGGATCCACAGGTTAATGGGGTGTTTATTTTTCTCGTTGCCTGTGAAAACTGACGCTGCTGACCTTTGATGAGCTTCTCTGGCAGTCATGGTGTGTGTCTGTGGCTGCGTGGGCCAGACGGTCAGTTCTTGGCAGCCTGATGCTGGCACAGCTGCTTCCTGACCCTTCTGTCTGTGCCCTGCAGGCCAGCAGGCCACGTTGTGCCCACCCTCAGCAACCATACCTCCTGTTCACATTGCTTTTGCTTTTCTTTTTTTACATGTAAAGTCGACTTTTTCATTTTCTTGAAGTATAGTTGGTTCACAATGTTGTATTAATTTCTGGTGTACAACAAAGCAATTCAGTTTTATACATATATCTTGGAGAAGGAAATGGTACCCACTCCGGGAAAATCCCACAGACAGAGGAGCCTGACAGGCTGCAGTCCATGGGGTCACAAAGAGTTGGACACAACTGAGCACAACATGCTATGCTCTATGCTATGCTTCATATCATATCAATTCTTTTTCAGATTATTTCCTATTATAGGTTATTATAAGATATTGAATATAGTTCCCTGTGCTACACAGTAGGACTTTGTTGTTTTTCTGTATTATATTATATTATATAGATATCTGTTAATCCCATACTCCTAATTTATCCTCCCCTTTCTCTTTCCTCTTTGGTAACCATAACTTTGTTTTCTATGTCTGTGAGTCTGTTTCTGTTTTGTAAATAAGTTTATTGGTATCTTTTTTAGATTCCACATATAAGTGATATCGTATGATATTTGACTTTCTCTGATTTCTTTCACTTAGTATGATAATCTCTAGGTCCATCCATGTTGCTGCAAATGACATTATTTCATTCTTTTTTATGACTGAGTAATAGTCTATTGTATATATGTACATCTTCTTTCTCCATTCCTCTATATACACTTCCATCACTTCCATGTCTTGATTATTGTGAATAGTGTTGCTGTGAACATTGGGGTGCATTTATTTTTTCAAATTAGAGTTTTCTCTGGATATATGCTCAAGAGTGAGATTGCTAGATTATATGGTAGCTCTACTTTCAGTTTTTTAAGGAACCCCTTTTGCTCATTTTGGTTCACTTGTCCCTGTGGCAACAGTGCATGCCTTGCAGACAGTTACGGGTGACATAGCAGTGTGTTACAGGCTGTGCAGTATTGTGGTTAGAGCACGGATGCTGAAGCCAGCCTGCCGGGGTTCAAATCCCAGTCTCACTAGTCAGAAACTGAGAAAGAGCCTAACATATAGCAAGCCCCAGGAATGATGGGTATTACTACTCAGGTATAATAATATGGGGGTGCAAAAAATTCACATGAAGAAAGTGGTATGTGAAAGGGGATAGTAAATGATAAAAGAATGCTACTGTATTTTATAAGAAACACAAAAAGAGATCTTATCAGAGCCAGCACCATCTCCATCATCACTCATTGGCAACCCAGAGTTCAGTACACAAATGCATTCTCTGAACCACCGGAATCTCTTGAGATCAAAAGGAAAAAATGCAGCCTTTACTGCCCTGCTCTATGTTGTCCTGAGCTTCTCTGGTGGCTCAGACAGTAAAGAATCTGCCTGTCTATGCAGGAGACCTGGGTTCAATCCCTAAGTCGGGAAGATCCCCTGGAGAAGGAAATGGCGACCCACTCCAGTATTCTTTCCTGGAGAATTCCATGGAAAGAGGAGCCTGGCGGGCTACAGTCCATGGGTTCTCAAGGAGTCAGACACGACTGAGCGACTTTCTGTGTTTCCCTAAGAAAGCTCTTTTCTCTCGGTCACATCTCAGGGCTCCATTTTCTTTTCAAGCTGCCTTGCTAGTACGGTTGGACTCTTTAAGGCACTCAACCAAGAGACGAGTCAAGACCAGGGTTTGAAGTTAAAGGGTCTGGAGGTGAGGTTGGCTTCCTAAGACAATGAAGGGGACCTGCGATAGGGCTGTTAGGGTGTGAGTCAGGACCAGGGCCACTGGGTGGCGCTGTGCAACCGGTTTGCACCCTGCACCGAAGTGCACTATGGGGCGACAGGTGGGCCCTGGAACCCAGTTCCTGTTATCCTCAGTGGATTCAGCCATTTTCTAAATGCTGCGGTACAGAGAGGAATTTCAGAATTGATAACTCACACTAACTGCAAATTTGGCATATTTTGTGGATTATCTGGTTCTGCCTTTGACCATTTTTCTATCTGGTTTCTGAAAGAATTGTCAGGAAGAGGGTTTTTTTTTTAATTTTTATTGAAATATAGTTGATGTACAATATTACATAAGTTACAGGTATACTTTATAGTGATTCACAATTTTTAGAAGCTATAACTATATTTATAGTTATTATAAAATATTGATCATTGAAAAGAATTTATATCTTTGTGATGCTCTGTCAAACAAAGGACATTTTTCCAGGACATTTGGTCAAGTATATTTATGGGTCTTTCAGGAGCTTTTAAAAAGTATTTTCTTAAAGGTTTTGCACATTTCTTATTAAGTGTATTTATAAGCACCTTATCTTTTTTGTTACTACGTAAGCAAAGTTTTCATCCATCATTAAAACATCTACTTGATAATTGTTTATGTATATGGTTTCTGTACATTAATTTTACTACCTGCTACCTTTTAAATTTTTTTTCAGTCAGCTTTGTCATGTATTCTCTTGGATTTCCCAGGTATACTGTCAAACATTTGCAGAGATAGCTTTGCTTGTTTTCCAATTTATGTGTCTCATTGATTTATCTAATTGAATAAACTAATATTTTCAGTACAATGTTACTTTGTCCCTGTTCTTAGTGAAAGTAATTTCAGGACTTTTCCATGAAGTGAAGTGAGAAGCAGGCTTTAGGACTAAGATATATATGTTTTTGTTATGTTAGGGAAATAGCCATCAATTCTTTTTTAGTATTTTTTAGTGTTTTTAGTATTTAATGAATGTTGAGGTTGTCAAAAACCTTTTCAGCATTTATAGAGATACTCAGATAATTTTTCTCTTTAGATCTACTATATTAATAGATTTGCTAAGAGTGGCCCAACTAACCTTCCATTTCTGGAATAAATTTTGCTAGACCATCATATTTTATTTTCTTAATGTAATATTGAATTCTCTTCACCAATATTTTATTTAGGATTTTTGTGTCATCTTATAAATGATTCAGTCTGAAACTGTCTTTGTGTTTATGCTATGTTATCTTTTTAGGTATTGGTTTCCTATTACTGTCACAACTAATGATTACCCCATGCCTGTTGTTGTTGTTTAGTTGCTAAGTTGTGTCAGATTCTTTGTGACCTCATGTACTGCAGCCTGCCAGGCTCCTCTGTCCATGGGATTTCACATTTTCTCTGACTCGCTTGCCCTCCTTTTCCTAAAAAGGACCTTTGGGATGACACTGGCCCCACCTGGCTACTCTAGAATAACCTCCCCACTTCAGAATCCATAACTTAGTTCGAATTTGTATAGTCCCTTTTGCATGTAAGGCAACAATACCTAGTTTCTGGGGGTTAGGATGTGGACATCTTTGGAAGGTGAGTACACTCTTCTGCCTGCCACAGTGAACAAGGTTAGACTTGCTTCGTAGAAAGAGCTTCAAAGTTTTCTTTGATCTTCTATGCTCTGGAACAGTTAGTATAGCATTGAGATGTTCTTTTCCTTGAAGGCTTGGTAAAATTCTCCTGTGAAACTATAGTGACCTGTTGCTTCTTGCTGTATGTTGTTTTAGTCGCTAAGTCATGTCCAGCTCTCTGCAACCCGGTGGACTGTAGCCCACCAGGCTCCTCTGTCCATAGAATTCTCCAGGCAAGAATACTAGAGTGGGTTGCCATGTCCACCTCCAGAGGATCTTCGCAACCCAGGGATTGAACCCATGTCTCCTGCATTGGCAGGTGGATTCGTTACTGCTGAGCCATCAGGGAAGCTTCTTTGTAGTGTAGTTCTTATAAAACTGATTAAGTAGCTTTTATAAACTTATATAATTATATAAAAGTGATAAATCTTTATTTTCCTTCTTTGGGACTTCTGTTTAAACTTTCTACGTCTATTGGATCAATTTCAATAAAACATATTTTCCTAGACAATTATGTGTTTCATCTAGGTTTTTTCCATTGATTTGCTTTGATGTCTGCAGAGTACTTGTTTACTTTTTAAATTTTGTATATTTCAATCATTATTTCTCCCTTGTCATTTTCTATTTTGTCTATTTGAAATTGGTCCCTTTTTTCATAATTAGGTGAGTTAGTTACTGTTTGGATCCTTTTTTTTTTTAAGAACCAGGGTTTTGATTTATTATCAATATGTATTAATTAGATATGTCATTTTTCTGTTCTTTGCCTTATTAATTTTGTTTCACTCCTGGATCTGATAAATATGTTAAATGCTCACCACCCATCCTTTTGCTGAAGTTTCCCCAGTGATTTCTCGATTGAATGAAACTCACCCTCTAGGAGACTGTTCAAGATAAGCTGATGTGTCATATGTTCTTTGCGTTCTTCCATGTTTGAAACTGTTTTCCTGTAGCCTTGATACTTAAAGGAGAGGTTGGCTGGATATACTATCCTTGGTTCATACTTCAATGTTTGATCTAAGGTGGCTTTCACATCCTCAGATACTTGATTGAGAAGATTTCATTTACTTAACAGTGTTATGTTGTGGTTTTCTTCACTTTCGAGTTTATTTTGGCAGGGGCGTTTTCATAAGATGGTAGACTTTTTATACTTATTTTCTATTTTCTTTTGTAATAATTTTGTTTATATTTAGACTGCTTTTATTAATTTCAGGGACTTCAAGTATTTCCAACATGCCTAGTTTAAGAAGATCCTTTTCTGTCAGTGTCACCAAGCATACTTTTTTTTTTTTACTTTCTATTGTATTATTATTTGGGGATGGGGTTGTCAGAGGTTGTGTGTCCTCCAGTTTGTCTGTTTCTCTTTTTTTATTACAGGACTGAAATGTCACCCTTTTGGCTTCTTTTTTCCTTTATCGCCAAGTTTTTGAAGGCCATTTCTCTCTTCTTTTGTATCCTTTTTCCCCCCAAAGTGATGCCTTTCAAGACTGACATCTCCATTCATTCTCCCTTCAGTCTTTTCTTCATTGTCACTACCACAATTTACCAAGACTCTACAGAGTTTTATACTACAGGTTGATGTTCTTCCCAGCAATGGTTTCAACTCTGTTTTTGACTCCATTCTCACTTCCTTCATTTCTCTTCTATAGTCTTCCCAGGGCTGGTGCCCAAAGTGTGACACACAGCTCTACTAGCATTTGGTATTAATTATTTTTTTTAACTTACAGGTGATTTGAAGATTCTAGGATTCTCTGTATTGCTTTCTAGGTAGTTCATTGCCTTCATCTAGGCCACCTGTTCTTAAGTGGTACTTGGGCACATCTAGGGAAAAGACATTGTTTTCTGCAGAACTATAGTCATTTTGATGATGTAGAAAAATCAGAGCGAGAAAGCCGGTGGATTCATTGAATGCTGTGCAAAACCACTCAGTGGTTGGTTTCTTGAAAGGATAGAATTTTTAGAGAAAAAAAAAAATCAAAGAAACAGATCTGTCTAATTTGAAGTTAAATAAATGCAAATATTTAATTGCATTCAAATGTGTTTTTATACTGTCAGGGAGTATAAAATAATAAAATAAAAATATCTTACAAAGTGTTGTCTATTACATTAGATTACTTTGAAACATCATTCGTCTAGCAGCTCTGTATGTAATAAAGGTTTTAACACATAGCCATATATGGCAGATAAGGGACCAAGACTCAGAGAGACTAACACACTTGATTTCCTGGTTACATCAGTGACTTGAGTAGAGCCAGGAGTAAATCATAAGCCCCCCGACAGATAATACCAGTGTAGTCCCAGTACCAACCAAGCCTGTCATAGAATTCCTCACTTGTTCAGCCTTCTTTCCAAAGTTCATTCTCATTCAGTCACTTCTGTAACCTAAGGCCAGTCCTTGATAACAAATTTCTAGAGACATATACTTTTCCATGTTTTATTTCAAATCGATTTGTGTCACAAAAACAATGCAAGTTGCTTATTCAATAGGTTGGACATGTTTTCTCACTAATGATGCACCTTCATCTCTCTTCACAGAGGACAGTTATGGGATGGATGGGAAGGTTAATCTGCCCAGTTTCACTGCAGACAGCAACTGGCAAGGCCCGGAGGATGTATACAGCATGAATGGAAACGCCTACAAGGACAGACAAAACTATAGACTTAGTCTGGCTGACTGGACTAATTACTTGAAGGATGTAGATAGAGTATTTGCACTGCTAAACAGTCACCATGAGCAAAACCAAGCCAATGAGACTAAAAGTGCTCCAAGTGATGGGTTCCTGGCTGTGTCTGCCGACCTCTCTGCCCAAGCAGAGACGGATGAAGACCCCAGGGGTAGGGTTGGGGAAGCGCCTCCTTTTACCTTGCTGGCTGACCTTCCCACCCTGCATTCCAGCCAACCAACATTCAGTCCAGACAGTCAACTTGAATGGAACAACGACATTCCTGAAGTTCATCGTTTGGATTCTGAACACTGGAGAAATCATAAAACTGACAAATGGATGGAGCATGAAGGGATCAATCACCTTGAAACTGATTTCAGCGGCGATGGCATGACAGAGCTGGTGCAGCCTAGACTCAGGCAGCAGAAGGGCCGTCCCCAGGATGCTCGTCCAAACGAAGATGTTTCCGAAGATCGGCTGCTTCTTCCTGCGCATCCTGATGTTAACTCCACAAATCTGGTGATCAGGGAGTCCACTAGGGGGCCGCCTATTTCCTCCAGCATCACAGAGAGGATGTCAAACCAAGTGGACAAGAACCACAGGACCGGGAGCCTACAGAGCCTAGAAGGCAGTGCCTCCTTTCCACTCTCCTCCGATTAGATGTCATGTGACCTTACCCTAAACACAGTATTTTTTTAAAATTTGTTCTTAGTAAACTAATAAAGGCGATCACGACAACCAGCATTCCAAACTGCCCCAGGTACACCTGTGCAGTGGAAGTCAGTGCGGACACAAGTGGTATGCACCTAGGGACTTGGTCTTCTAAGTCACTATTTGTCAAGAATAGAAAGAAAGGTGCATTTGTGGGGTTTTGTTTGTTTGGGGGGCACTAAAACAGTATTAACCTTTGAAAGTTCTAGGGATGTGCATATACAAATGTTATCCAATCAAGATGGCTAGAATTGTGCCTTTCTGAGTTTCTGAAACTTGACATCCTCGGTGAAATTTCAGTCTGTTTTCCACTGCATGCGTAATGTGGTTTCGATTCATTTTTAACCACTGGAATCTTTCAGTGCCCTCGTTTTCACTCAGTGATTTTTGCACTTTGAGATGGGAATGCCATGTCTATTTGGTTAGTCTTATTTTTTTTCCCAGGCTTGTCACAGTCTCACTGCTTGCTCTCAGTGTGACAGAGGAAAATGGACCCCAGGATGACAGACAGTAGCATCACATATTGTTCAGCATACGCTTTTTGCCAGAAAACAATGCATGTGTTTTACCTTGACTTGCTAAAATCGATTAGCAGAAAGGCATGGCTAAGGATGTTGGCAGTAAAAAATAAATAAATAAACAAAACAAAGATTGCCTGCTTTCTCTGTTCCTAGCCTCAAAGTGTTCATCATCTGCTTAAAACTGCTAAATTTTTATTATTTGCTTAACAGGATAAAAGGACTGAAGACTTTTTTTTTATCTTGGTTTTGTTTTCTTGACCTGGCTAATAAGCTTAAGTGTTGAGAAAATATATCTAGTTTTGAACTTATATACGGAATTTTTTTTCAGTAACACAAACTCATGAATGTTTCATAATTTAAATGCACCATATGTGTTGTATGGTTACTTTTAAGGCCTTCACCAGGTTCTGATTTTTTAAAGGCATAAGTGAAAACTGCTTTTGAAATTCTGTGTTCTTGAAAATATTCGTCCTATTTAGATGTTTCAGTACCAGCAAAAGGATTATTACCTCACTGAGAGTTAGCAGTGTCCTAGCCAACTTCCCAAGAAGGTATTTTTTAGCTTAATGGCAATTTTCATTTTATTTTTAGATAATCAAATGCATAGGTAAGTTATGTTACCTTTATGTGTTTAAGGTAAACTCTTTTAAAGAAAACCTAATATGTTAGAGTTGAATCTTTGATAACTTTGTCTTTATCATAGACTCTGTACATATGTTAAAATTAACTCTTTATCAGATGTGTGTGTCACCGGCTGAATGACAGATGAAACATATTTATGGTCATGAATGATGTGCTTTGTAAAAAAGGTTTCAAGTTATTAGGAAGCATATTGTGTTTTTTAAAATCTTGTGTAATATTCTGTGATACTTTTATAGAACAATTCTGGCTTCAGGAAAGTCTAGAAGCACTATTTCTTGAAATAAAAGGAGTTTAAACTTTACCTGTTTCAGAGAAATGAACTTAACCAAGTTTCTGTGGTACACTCATCCCTTGCAAGTAAAATGGAGTCTTGATCTAAGTATACATAATTTCTTTTTTCACTTTTTTTTGACCACACCTTGTGGCCTGTGAGATCTTAGTTCCCCGACCAGGGATCGAACCTGTGCCCCCTGCATTGGGAGCCCAGAACCTTAACCACTGGGCCACCAGGGAAGTCCCACAATGTATATGATTGAACATTATCCTTATTTGGAAAATTGATCCAAAGTCACTGTATGTTATAGAACATTCTCCAGTTGATGATTTCAACATGGATTTGCCTCACTGATGTCCGGAGGGGTGTAGCAGAGGCAGAAGGGGGCGGCTTCCCTGGGCAGGCAACCTGGGCACCTACAAAGGGGCCAGTGCTGGGCTGAATTCTCTACTGTTGCCATCTTGAAATTCTCAATAGTCTTTGAACTTCCCATTCTTCACTGAACCTGCAAATTATGTAGCCAGTCTTAGGCAGCAGAAATAGAGTTTTTCAAAAGCAAGAGGACAGACCACTCCCCTCCCCCCAGGAGGAAATTTGAATTCTTTGGTGATCATGAAATTTGGTGAATTCCTCACCACCTTCCAAGACCTCAAGTTTTATGATTGACAAGTTCCATATACCTCCTCCTGCTCTAGATCTCCTGAGGAGCTTTCTCCCCTTCAGATAGAGAGGCTAACAATCTATGAAATGTCCAGAGCTCAGAATGTTAATAGTAAAGGAGAAAAAAAAAGCAAAGAACTTTGGGACCTGCCAGTTCAACCCCTGGATAATGAAGGAAACCATCTGTACATGAGTGCTCAGTTGCTTCAGTCGTGTCCAACTCTTTATGACCCCATGGACTGTAGCCCACCAGGCTCCTGTCCATGGAATTCTCCAGGCAAGAATACTGGAGTGGGATGCCATGCCCTCCTCCAGGGATTGAACCCACATCTCCTGCATTGGCAGGTGGATTCTTTACCGCTGAACCACCAGGGAAGCCCAAAACCATCTTTATCTGTTTGCTGTGTAACAGAGTACCAGACTGGGTGGCTTACACAACAGAAATTTATTTTGTCACTTCTGGAGGCTAGAAGTCCAAGACCAAGGTATCAGCAGGTATGGTTTCCCCAGAGACATCTCTCCTCGGCTGGCAGAGGACCACGGTCTTCTGTATCCTCACGTGTCCTTTTCTCTGTGTGTACATTTCCTGACGGGGGCAGTGGCGGGAGGGTGGGTGGTCTTTTTCTTATGAAAACACTAGTCATAAGATCAGGGCTCCACCATTAGGACCTCATTTAATTTCACCTCTTTAAAGTCCTCTTTCCAGACACAGTCACACAGGAGATTAAGGCTTCAATATATGAATTTTGAGGGGACACTGTCCAGTCCCTAACACTACGATTTCATGAGAGAAGAATCCAAGGTAATAGTGCTGTCCAAAGACATATCCTTGTGGCTTCTTCCTCCTTCCTTTCCTGTAATGTGTGAATAAACCAAATGTTGCTATCCTGGAGGAAATTCCACTGTAGTTTAACAACCATTCCTACTTCTGTTTAAGTAGCTGCTCTGCGTAAAGGGCCTGAGGGAAACTATTCAGATCGCAAAAGGCCCCTAGAGATTTGCTGGCAGGTGGGTCTCCTGTGATCTGTGACAAAGCTGATGCCCAGAAGGGGTATGCTGATGCCCATCTGTGTGCTCCCCATGGATTTAGAAGAGGAAGAGATTTAGCAGAGGTGGGGGCCAGCCCTGTCCACTTTCCCCATTTCAACGCACATGGGGGACACACACACACCCCAAATCAGTGAAAAGAGAGGCCACAGTGGGGACCCCATCTGGTCAGTAGTGGAAAGAATGACGGACATGAAATTAGAGAAGACTTAACTTCGCCACAAACTCTAGTTTTTACTTTCTTCATGAGCTTGGAAAAGTCACTAAGCATCCTAACACAGCTTCTTTGACTATAAAATAGGTTTGAGTCAAGGATGGCAGACACTTAGCAGGTAGACTGCTTTTCCAAAACACGCCCAAGAAAGACAGAGCTAATTCCTTGGGACAGTTCTCCAACATCTCGGCCCTTCTGGTTCCTAGGTTGGACTTAGGTAGCTCTGTTGTTGTTGTTGTTCAGGTGCTAAGTTATGTCCAACTGTTTCATGACCCCGTGGACTGCAACATGCCAGGCCTCTCTGTCCTTCACTATCTCCCGGAATTTGCTCAAACTGTTCTCCAGTCAGTTCAGTCCCTCAGTCATGTCCAACTTTTTGTGACCCCATGCATTGCAGCACGCCAGGCTTCCCTGTCCATCACCAACTCCCAGAGCTTACTCAAACTCATGTCCATAGAGTCGGTGATGCCATCCAACCATCTCATCCTCTGTTGTCCCCTTCTCCTCCTGCCTTCAATCTTTCCCAGCATCAGGGTCTTTTCCAATGAGCCAGTTCTTTGCATCAGGTGGCCAAAGTATTGGAGTTTCAGCTTCAGCATCAGTCCTTCCAATGAATAGTCAGGACTGATTTCCTTTAGGATTGACTTGATTGATCTCCTTGCAGTCCAAGGGACTCTCAAGACTCTTCTGTAACACCACAGTTCAAAATCATCAATTCTTTGGCGCTCAGCTTTCTTTATAGTCCAACTCTCACATCCATATATGACTACTGGAAAAACCATAGGTTTGACTAGACAGACTTTTGTTGGCAAAGTAATGTTTCTGCCTTTTAATATGCTAAGTTGATCATAGCTTTTCTTCCAAGGAACAAGCATCTTTTAATTTCGTGGCTGCAGTCACCATCTTCAGTGATTTTGAAGCCCCCCAAGATAAAGTCTGTCACTGTTTCCATTGTTTTCTGATCTATTTGCCATGAAGTGATGGGACCAGATGCCATAATCTTAGTTTTCTGAATTTTGAATTTTAAACCAACTTTTTCACTCTCCTATTTCATTTTCATCAAGAGGCTCTTCAGTTCTTCATTTTCTGCCATAAGGGTGGTGTCATCTGCATGTCTGAGGTTATTGATATTTCTCCCAGCAATCTTGATTCCAGCTTGTGCTTCATCCAGCCCAGCATCTTTCATGATGTACTCTGCATAAAGTTATTTAAGCAGGGTGATAATATACAGCCCTGACGTACTCCTTTCCCGATTTACAACCCGTATGTTGTCCATGTCCAGTTCTAACTATAGCTTCTTGTCCTGCATATAAATTTCTCAGGAGGCAGACCAGGTGGTCTGGTATTCCCATTTCTTGAAGAATTTTCCAGTTTGTTGTGATCCACACAGTCAAAGGCTTTGGCATAGTCAATAAAGCAGAAGTAGATGTTTTTCTGGAACTCTCTTGGTTTTTTGATGATCTAGCAGATGTTGGCAATTTGATTTCTGGTTCCTCTGTTCTCCAGTAAGACAGAGCATTTGTGTCCTTAGAATCTTCAGTGTATCCATGGGATTTCCCAGGCAAGAATACTGGAATGTGTTGCCATTTCCTCCTCAAGGGGAACTTCCTGACTCAGGGATCAAACCCAGGTCTCCTACTGAAGGCAGATTCTGTGCTGGAGAAGGCTCTTGAGTCTCTTGAGCCACAAAGAAATCAAACCAGTCAATCCTAAAGGAAATCAACCCTGAATATTCATTGGAAGGACTGATGCTGAAGCTGAAGCTAAAGCTCCTATACTTTGACCACCTGACGCAAAGAAATGACTCACTGGAAAAGACGCTGTTGCTGGGAAGGATTGAGGGCAGGAGAAGGGGGCGGCAGAAGATGAAGATGGTTAGATAGCATCACCGACTCAATGGACATGAGTTTGAGCAAACTCTGGGAGATAGTGAAGGACAGGGAAGGCTGGCGTGCTGCAGTCCGTGGGGTCACGAAGAGTTGGACACAACTTAACACCGGAAGTCCAAACCAGGGAATCCGACGGGTCGAGAGATTACAGCTTGTGTTTTCCATAATGACCATTAGGTGTCACTCTATTGCAACTAAAGACCTCTGCTGGGTCCCAGGGCCTGGACCCTTGGCAAAGCTGACCTTTATATTGATTTCTAAAGTAGCAGCTCTACCATTTCTCTAAGAAAACATCTAGAACAACTTGATCCATGGCAGGCTTGCTCTTTCTTCAGTGCCTAGGATCTTAGCCATTCCAGCAGGCCAAAGAACAGTTTAGCTTTCTACTGATTTATATTGGTATTATGAGCAGGGATTGCATCAAACTTTGATGTTTAAATTCAAGAGTGAGCCCCAAATATTGATCTCCTTGCTTCCCCATGACTCTGTATAATTAAAAATGGTTTTTGGCTCCCAGAAACCAAAGCTATGGAGGCCATCTCTGCCCAGTGGGCAATTTTTAAAAGACCAAAACGAACTGGATGCTTTTTAACTGCTCTAAAAATGCTGAGGTTTTACCAAGTCTAGGGCTGGAGCAAAATGAGTGGTCATATTCAAAACATTTCTGCTGTCTTCACTCCTTAAAAAGAAACTGTTTTCTCCTGTGTCTATTTCAAATGGTGCAATATCCAGAACGGCTCTGCTTCTCCTTTGAAGGTGTGGGCTATTGAAGAGATTCAAGGAAAATCCTTTTGCTTAAATTACACACACAATTGAAGAGAAGATGGTACACTTGGGTAGGGGTTACCATTTGGTCTTTGCATAAATGGCTCCTTTGTTAAATGCACAAAGTCATGGAGGAAAAGAAAGTTTTGCCCAGAAATCAGTACAGAAGCACAGACTCCCTCCAATTATCCATGTATCTTGGGCCACTGTGACCTTTTAGTTTAGGTGTGCAAGGGAGTAGTAAATAGAAATCAATTGTCCTGCTTTCCACCTACTGAGTGCTCCGGAGCTGGGTTCTAAATATAGCCACTTTGCATCTCAGTCCATGAGTCACGCTGTTATTTCCAAGGCTCATTTAGCTCCTTCTGCCTCTCACCCAAAAGTTTGAGATGCCAGTACACTTAGAAAATGCTGTTGGCCTTCAGATAAGGCCTCAAAATCTAGTGCTTTTTCCACATGCGGGTTGGAGTCTGATCACAAGTTCTGCCTCTAGGCTCAGGCCAGCTCCTGGCCCCCCTGAGCAATGATTAGCTTGATATTCAGTAGAGACTAGGGAAACGGAGCTTTTAACTTCTTTGGTGATCAAGCTTTGATATTTACTCCTTTGGAAATCATTCTTTTTTATGCTTGATACAGTCCTTTGGTTTATCAATTCTCAGACTCATGAGCTGCTTCCCAGATGGCTCAGTGGTAAAGAATTCATCTGCAATGCAGGAGACGTTAGGTTTGACCGCTGGGTTCAAAAATCCCATGAAGAAGTAAATGGCCACCCACTCCAGTATTCTTGCCTAGAAAACACCATGGACAGAGGAGCCTGGTGGGCTACAGTCCTTGGGGTTGCAAAACAGTCGGACACAACTTAGCAACTAAATAACAACAGACTCATGAGTTGCACTCCTTTGGAAATACCCTTAAACCTATCATGGTCAACTTTGTGGCAAAGAATAACATCCATCAAATGCCTGCTACCTGCTCCCCAACACTTGCAGGATCCCAGCAGTTAGGCAGGGAGGAGGCACTACTTCAGACTAATACAATGTGTCACTTCCAGTCTGAGACAGAGAAAAGTCCCTTTGCCTTTCTCTATGCTTTTTTCCTTGCCTCTACAACCAAAACCATCTCTAACAGTTTCAAATTGTGCAACTGCAAGATGAGGGAGCCTCTGTCAGGCTGGGTCCCTGTAGGACTCTAGAACAGACCCACATAGATGTGTCTTATAAATGAGAAATGAATTTTGTGCTATGAAGCCACTGAGATTTGGGGATTGGCATGTTATTTAAGCATAACATAGCCTATCTTGACTAACACCAACCATATTCAAGGCACACAGTTCTGTGACCCCAAATTTTGTTTGAATTTAAATAGATAAAAGATGAAATGCTTATTATCTTTAGTGACTCAGTAGAAAATATGCTACCACCAGGTTCCTAAAAACTAGTCCTAATAGTTCACACATTGGATATTTGGCTTCGAGGAAGTTAACAGTTAGGTAAGGAGTTCATTTCTGCCATTTTCCAGAGAAAGTGGAAGCCCATTGAATCTCATCTAATCCCTGTGTCTTTTTTTTTTTTTTTGGCTGTATCAGGTCTTACTTGTGGCACACAGGATCTAGTTCCCCAACCAGGGATCGAACTAGGGTTCCCTGCATTGGGAGCATGGAGTCCCAGCCACTAGACCACCAGGGAAGGCCCCTGTGTCTTTACAGTGGGAGAAAACATTGACATCATTACTTCATCTCTTCAAACCCCCAAAATCTTAAGAGACGAACAAATTTCAATCCAACACACATTTTATTCTTTTTTTTTAAAACTTTTTTTCTGAATTTGCAATGATCAAGTATTCAAGATGTTGTAAACCAATATTTCTTAGTACATTGACAATAGATTTCATTAAACACAGGAAATTATACATCTTTTACATTACCCTAAGAGGTCTCCAAATAAATATTCATTTTAAAAATCACAAAATCAAATTCCTTTATGCAACAACTCAAAACATTCTTTCATCACAAGCACACCCCTATACACAGAAACACACACACTGAACACACACACCACTGGGGCCCTAACACCAGTTTATTCGACACAGAATCACATTTCCTTTAACTAAAGAATTGGTGGCTGACCTGCCTATCTCGTGCTTCCAAATTAATATTTGGGGTAGAGGTATGTATTTTAAGAAAAAATGCCCACTATAAAGTCTTACCATTATCTTTATCTTTCATTTCAGCATACAAACTTTAAACTTCTTTTGTTCACCCCTTTGGTTTAATATGTCCCTGCAATTACTTCAGTTTTCAATAATACCATCTCCTTCAATTTCAATATATAATAGTAGAATACCAGAAAAAGACAACACCTTCAAAATCTCAATATTATAAAAACACCTTACATGTGTGTAAGGTTTTTGGGGAGAAGAAATAAGATTATCTGAAATATTTTTCCCCTCTCTCTGAAATTATTTTTAGCATCTGATTATTCTTGCTAAAATAAATATCAAAAGCACAGAGTTTTCCATAAAAAAAAGTAATCCTCCTTACACTCTTTCATTTTTGCAGCGTAAAGTTCATGAATTAACTGTGGTAATGAGAGTAATGAATGCTTATTTTCTGAGAAGCTCTCCAAATTTCTAAAAGCAAAGCACATGCAGCCCCTTATCAGTGAAATACTGTCAAGTGAGTGGTGCATTTTGTAGTGAGCATGCATCATCAAATACTTCTAGCACCGAGGCATTTATTTTTTAATGTTGCAAAAGCAAATACCCAGGGAGGGTTTACATCATAGCTGGCTTCCCAGCTGGCGCTAGTGGTAAAGAACTCGCCTGCCAATGCAGGAGACATAAGAGATGTGGGTTCGATCCCTGGGCTGGGAACAACCCCTGGAGGAGGGCATGGCAACCCACTCCAGTATTCTTGCCTGGAGAATCCCATGAACAGAGGAGCCTGGCAGGCTACAGTCCATAAGGCTGCACAGAGTCAGTCACGACTGACGTGACTTAGCACGCATGACCCTTCCTAGGGCTGAGTAAAAATGAAGTGCTTAAAATAACCTCTTCAAACATACACAGATCTGATTCCAATGTGGCAAGAAGTCTGGGACAGATACAGCCAGCAACATCCTAGAAGGTAAGGAAAGGAGAGAAGATAGAAAAGATAAAGTGCACGAGGCGAGAAATGTCACCTTGCCAGCCATGGCACTCCCTTCCAAACTATGAAAGAGGAAATGCCGTTATGTGTGTGTAAAGGATCTCTACCCGTCTGTATAACAGGAATAGCAAGGCTGCATCCTAAACAATCCTGGGATTATGCAGTATTTTGATATCTACCTGCTACTTAGAATACTCAGTATGCACCTATATGGGGCTTCCCAGGTGGCGCTAGTGGTGAAAAAAAAAAAAAAGAAAAAGAAAAATCACCTGCCAATGCAGGAGACCTAAGAGATGTGAGTTCGATCCCTGGGTCAGGAAGATCCCCTGGAGAAGGGCATGGCAACCCACTCCAGTATTCTTGCCTGGAAAATCCCATGGACAGAGGAGCCTGGCGGGCTACAGTCCAGCGGGTAACAAAGAGTCGGACACAACTGAAGTGACTTAGCACACACACACACACCTATGTATCAGTAGCTATTATCACATTTCTGTGTCATTTAGGATGCTTTAAGAACAAACAAAATCATACCGTACTTGGCTACCACCCTAGGTTCCTGCTCGAGCACAACTAGAGAATCCCCAAATGCTTCAGGTCCAACCAAACTATGAAGCTTCTCTTTGGTGCACCTGTAGTTGATACAAAACAGGCTCCAAGAAGAAACTTTTTGGCTCCAAGTCCACCAAAGAATGCCAGACAGAAATGCAGGCTCAGGGAGAATTGTCTTGGTGGTTGGTGAAAAGGCAGGACTATCATTACCTCCTCCAGGTAAGCCCTTGCTTTGATGGCTGACATTTCTAGGTGCATGCGCCCATTTGTTCCTGTAGCTACTAAGGGTAACAATCAGTAACAACTGGGTTGTGGTTTGGTTCATAACATATAACATTTTGATCTGTTCACTTAACAAGTAACACTTTGTATATGTTCATGTTAAAAGCTAGTCATTTAAAAAAACTAATAGAAATGTTAACATTCTGAAAGAAGCGGGGGAAAGACCATACACTTGAAATCCCCAAAACTCAGATTCAAAACTCTGAACCACCTTTCCTCATAATGGTTCATTTCAGAAACTACTGAGATGCAATGTTAACACTAAAATTGGATTTGTTCTACATTAAATAGGAACTATAAATAAATACTTGAGGTAAGTTAGGGCAAACAATTGTGAATATAAGACTTAGCTAAATAAACGTAAATTTACCTTGAAAATCAAAACATTCCATTTTGATGTTTCCTACCGATTTTTTTTTTCTATTTTACACAAGGAAGTAATAACTTCTCTACTCTTCAGAAATAGCAACACATCAAAATATGAAATGCTTCACCTCACTATCTTATAGTCATATCTTACCTATGTTAACCAAAATTACTCTAAGTATTATGTAGTGTAAGAAGTGCACAACAAGAAATAAGCATCCAAACCCTGACTTGGCCACTATGTATAATCCTAAACAAATCACTTGACCTCTATGAGCCTCAGTGTTCATGACCTGTGTTTTAGAAGAACAATAAAAAATAGCTATCTTGTAGAGTTATTAAGAGGATTAAAATGCATGCTACATATTGTGTGCTTGACAAAAACGCTCTGCCAATAGCCAACACGCAACAACTGCTCATTCGCTTCCTCTCTGCTGCTCCTTTCTTTCCCCCACCCTAGTTCTTGACTGTTTTCAAGAATTAAATCCACCTACAAAGGATAAAGATTTCAAGCTAAAGAAGACAACCAAAATAATGTGTGCCAACTGCCCACTCTACCGCCTGGGGTTTCTAAATTAATAGGCTAGACGCAAGGATATTATATTTGCATATTAAGGCCAAATAATACTTTAAACTACAGAATTTTTAAAAGAACAAGGTGACCTTTCCAAAAAAAAAAAAAACAAAAACACAAGTAATTAGAAGCCTAAGCTCACGGAGAGTGGCAATTAAACTTATATTAGGAGTGGTGACTCTAAAGTAACATCACCAATTTATTATCAAGCATATGAGGACCTTATATATACAATCAAATGGCGTCATTTAGCAAACAGTCACTTTAGTTAACTACTTAATATTCCAATGATGCCACCTGAACCCAAAGCGCTTTGGAATCAACTCTTAATTGGTACATATTCCAAAACATCAGTCTCCCATGATTTTTACTGCTTATTTTACTTTTACCAACAACATGGTAATGATATACCTGCTACTTATAAGTACCAGATATTTGAGGAAGTACAACATTAACATTGTGGTGTACAGTTCAGGCCAATTTCTTTGAATTCTGACCTAATCAACCCAAAGGATTGTATAGATTGGCAGATGGTAACTGGGTAAAATGGCTTCTGATAAGGAAATGACACTCGGTGATGGCTGAACTGAATGAATCTTCAAGGTAAAGACAGGGAGGGATCTCTATTTATACCTGATTTCTGATACCATCATTTCTGATCATAGATTTCTAAGGGCAGCGCTCTTTTTTAAAATGTTATAACAGGAAGAGAGAAATTCTAAGAGTGTTGAAACACACAATCTTAGCTACAAAATTAAAAAAAAAAAAAAAGAAGTGCCAACCTTACCAAATTCTCTCAATGCAGTTTCTCAAAAATCAGAGGAAAATTTAGAAGACAACCCCATCTCTCCGCAATCTACCTATGTTTTGCTCCAACCCAATAAGAAACTTTCTCTTCTAAAGGATCAAAGATCTCCCACAAAGGGTGAGGGGGATTACAAAGGCCCCAGAGTAGACTCCAAGACATAAAGCAGTATTCTCTGAAGATCCTCAAAATACACCAAGTTGACCAAAGTTTGACAGACACAGTGTAATTACAGGCAATGGTGCTTCTTATGACAGCCAAACAAGTCTGCTCCAAGGAAGTCCTTAGTCACCCAGGACTGCCAACTCCACCCTGTAGACATTATTTAGTCTAACTGCCAACTCCACCCTATAGAGAACCTCTCCATAAACTGCTTGCAACCAAGAGAACCATTTGACCAACACCATTCCTAGTTACAGAAGAAAACAATCTTGAACCAGGAATATTCACACAACTCCACCCGTGCACCCATGGATGGAGGGCAAAAAGCCAGGAATCATGGGTCAATCACATTCCCTCTACTGAAGAGTGTAAATGAGACAAGAAAACCATTTCCCAAACCAGCCTTACATAAGCCTAGGCTCGTTGGCAGAAACAGTTCTCCATCATATTGATGTTTGTACATTACAGTCCCTTCTGAGTTGTCATAAATCTTTTTCTGAGCAGCCAAATTCCACAGGTTAATTTGCATCAGTTTACAGTGCCATCAGGAGGCACCTACCTTCAGAACCACATAGAAAACATTCCATGTGGATCTAAATCAAAGTGATGTGCTGAGAGGTACCGAAAAGGATGGTAGCTGTTGAACCCCAAGTGCATTTAGGAACAGAAAAATCCTCTCCCAAAATCACTTCAGGAAAGTTACAATAGAAAGAAACTAAAAGGAGGTATAAAATGGTTCTAACTCTGATAAGGTAGGATTCAGTATGACAGGCCAGTTTATTTTAAATAATTTTCAACCTTTACTGAGGATCATCACCAAGATCTGGCTCACAGATCTCCCTCCTTTGTTCAACATGGATTTCATGTCACAGGTACAGCTTTCCTGATTAAATGACTCCATTTTCACAACAACCACAGCAATTCTCTGCACATAAAAAAGAAAACTACAGACCTGCTAGTGTTTCCAGGTATATAACTAAAGTGATCAGGTGAGACTCGATCTTACTTCTGTGGGATTTCTTTTTTCCAACTCTTTTGAGCGTCAAGGTTACAATTTTCAACAACTCTTACATGGGCCCTTAAAAGCTAAAGAATTTCTGCAGCAATTTTCTTTGGATGGGAAAGCCATCAGTTTCTTTTCTTATTATGCATCTCAAATGAAAGTTTCTAGCCATATTGTTTAGCACAGGAGTGTTAAAGTCCCTTATGAAAGACTCCTGTAGTTTATATTCAAGCTCTCAAGTTCATGACTCAGCAGCTTCCTTTATAGTGAGACAGACAGACTAAAAGAGAATGTGTCTTATGAAACAAAGTAGCTGTTCCCTTTCTCATGCTATGCTTATGGTTCTGGTGAAGCATTTAGGTTCTACCTGATTTTTAATTCTACTATGGCTTAAAAAGCTATGAACAGTACTTTAGGGAAAGTTTAGCTTCCTCTTTTCAAAAAACCTATCTGCTTTAGTCTCTGAAAGCAAAAGTAACATGCTGCACTTATATTTTCCAATCAAATTGCATAGTTGAGGCAAATTCATTTGTGCTTTGTAGCAGAACTCACAGTAGTTGTTCATATCTAAAAACCTTGATTTGTAAATGCAAAGTCATGGTCAAGCTCACCCTTGTTCGGAGTGTATGCTAATGATATGCACCGCCATTACGCTTCCCAAGATTTTGTTAACCACACCCCCAGCCTTCTACCATATCAGAGCATGAGCGTCAAATTAACATCTGAGAAATGGTAACAAATCTATCTAAACTCCTCCTTGGAGAGAAGGAGGAAAGGCTCATTCTTGTTGAGGTATCCAGCCCTCAATCAACAGTGGCTGTGTATAGTGAGTTTTGTTGGTTTGAGGATTGTGTCTTTAGAGGTTAAAAAAAGAAAGAAAAGAAGGCACGGGTGTTTCTCAAGTCGCCATATTCAACTCAACCAACAAAACCAAAGTCTTCCATTTTCAAGCTTCAGGAGGGAGGCTACATGGCCGCAGGGCTTTCTTCCAGCCCCAGGTCTGGGGAGGAACTTATTGCTTCTGGGAATGGCCCCGGGTAGGTCTGTGCTGTGTACTGGATCCCTTTTTGCAGAGCAGTCTCTTCCTGGAATTCTCCCTGGGTGCTGAACGTGGGACAAGATCTAGTCCGGGCAGCCTTATTGGCACTGTCGGGGTGGCCCACCGTCTCACTGACAGTGCTCAGAGGGAACTCTCTCCACCTCTGCCTCTGCAGTTCTTCCTCCTTGAATTTAATGGAGTACCAGGCCAGAAAAATAAAGATAAAACCAACAAATTTGAGGCCGGCTGCTAAACCAAAATAGACAAAACGAAATGACGTGACATTGTACTCCCAGCAAGAGCCTTGCACTCCACACTCCTGTTGCCAGAGCATGCAGGTGGTGTCAATAACTGCTCCAAAGTAAATTGGAGTCGGAATGTATGCTAGAGTAGTAGGGGAAAAGAAAAAGAAAAAGTGTTAGCACATCTTGTAAGAGGAAACAGATTTGTAAATTAACAGAATACCTGTTTACTCTAAAATCAGTTGAGAGGAGTGGTTTTTCTGTGTTACTTGTTTTTTTGTAAATATACATCACATCTTGTCATAATATTCTTATTATAGACATGTTCACTACTACTTTAAATCTTTCACTTCACAGCTCAGTCAGAATGTGCTTTGGGTTTTAGACATTTTATGATGTTTGTTTTATAAGTATTACTTATTAGACATATTATGACATGACATGTCTAAAAAGCAAGAACACATTTTTATGTCTGCTCAATATTAGATAACAACTTAACTTGGAAAAGAATTTTAAAAAGAATATATGCATGTATATTCATAACTGAATTACTTTGCTACACATCTGAAACTAACACAACATTGTTAATCAACTATACTCCAATACAAAATAAAAAGCTAAAAAAAAAAAAGAATTTTACAAAAGATTTTATTAAGTTAAAATGAGCAATAATATGTTTTTGGACATAAAAATTTCCATTGATAAAAATGTAATTAGGGAGGGGAGTTCCCTGCGTGTCCAGTGGTTAGGACTCTATGCTTTCACTGTCATGGCCCTGGGTTCAGTTCCTGGCCCAGGAACTAAGATCTTGAAAGCCACGTCGCATGGCACCTCCCCCCCAAAAAAGTTAGATTAAAATCTGAAATTTTTTAAAAAATAAGCCACTCAATTCAAGGCACTAGAAGCCTATGATGCCCACTGACAAGTCCTCACTCTTGGTCTGGGCCATCAACCACAACAGAAGACAAAAAAGGAAGACCAGAGAGGATTCCTGTTGCCAATGGTCAGATGTTTTTAAATGTTTAAAATGTTTCACCCCTCAAAACTGAAATAAGCAACTTGAATTAAAAAAAAAAAATTTTGTCCTGTGGATGATGATACTGATTACTGAGGAAAATAACAGCTGAAGAAAATGACAGACTACCTCTTAAGAAAGAAAACAATATGCTTGACAATGAGGAAGTCATATAAAAATATACTGAAGTCAGTCAAGGTAATGGAGCACTTCACACACTGCTCCCCAGTCACTGTCCCAAGACATCACAGGTGATGCAATGTTTGTAGAAGTCAGAAGGATGTTCTTCGAGTCCAAATAAACTCTGTGACTTACGACATTGACACAGTGCTAACGAGCTTCTCTGTTAATAAGAAATCTTGCTGCTGTTTAGTCGCTGTCATGTTTGACTCTTTGCGACCTCAGGCTCCTCAGTCCACGGAATTTTCCAGGCAAGAATACTGGAGTGGGTTGCCATTTCCTCCTCCAGGGGATCTTCCCGACCCAGGGATCAAACCCGTGTTTCCTGCATTGGCAGGTGGATTCTTTACCACTGAGCCACTAAGTAAAGCTTAGTCCCTATATATCAATTTGGACATCTTTTTTTCCATTTAGAATTTTTATTTCTTTTTCTCAGAAAATTTCATCAGCATACTCTTTACTCAGTCCAATACAATTACTAGAAAGAAGCAAGGAACTGAAATTTTCAGACACACATACACACAAAGTAAGCACTAATTCCCATCATTTTCATGTTACAAAGTCACAAAAAGGACAGAAACACCAGGACTGTAAGCCCACAACAGTTTCTTGGTTCAAGATTTCTTACTGTACAAAACTCTGGGGAATTTAGTCCAAGTGCACACTCAGAGTGTAAGAGAAACTGATCAAAAGTCAGTTTTGTTTTGTTTCATCAGCGACAGAGTGGGTCAGCTTTTGGTTTAAATCAGAAAATGAGGAAGTTGTGCCTGCCCACTAACGTGTAAAAAAACTCCTAGCTATACGAATGGTAACAAGTGATCTGACTTGACATTTTTAAAGGACAGTGAAAATTTGGTATCTGCAAAGAGGAACTAAAAGGCACTATGGGAAATTTAGGAACATACCAAGTGTTCTCAATAAAACAAACTGCATTCCCAGGGCAAAAGGCCTCTCTTCATCTTTTACAGACCTACAAAGAAGGGAAAGAAATATTTTAGAATAAGGGCCTCAAGAAAATGAATGTCAAGTCAAACCTGCTTAGCTGCAGGGCCAGGGACCACATAGATAATGGGCCAAAATATTGAATTCGCTAGAAGTTACTAACAATAGTCGAACAAGACTGCTTATCGCTAAATCACTGAATAAAGGTCTCCCCAGTGAAGACTCCAAAGAACTCTGATTAACTCCACTTTTTGTGTAAATAACAGGTGGAAGGACAAAGGTTCAGGGCTGAAAGTACAGAAGCACCTCTGAGTTTGCAAAATCAATTCTGTTAAAAAAAAAAAGGTAATCCTAACTATTGCATTCTTTTTCTGTTTGCCTGCATTTTCAGAATGGCACACTGAAATTTACTTCTACGATTTCTAAAGGAAAAATACAGAGAAAAAAGGTTTTTTTCTAACAGTCCCAAAATGTATCGGAAATAAGTCAAAAGTTAGAAACAGAATGAATCCTCCCCCGTCACCTCACTTTTTCTTCTTTTCCTAAAACTTAAGTTTCAAGTAATTCCCACATGGCAGGATGATTGGAGTCTATTGATTTTATAATTCAGTTCAGTTCAGTTGTTCAGTCGTGTCTGACTCTTTGCGACCCCATGAATCACAGCATGCCAGGCCTCCCTGTCCATCAACAACTCCCGGAGTCTACCCAAACCCATGTCCATCAAGTCGGTGATGCCATCCAGCCATCTCATCCTCTGTTGTCCCCATCTCCTCCTGCCCCCAATCCTTCCCAGCATCAGAGTCTTTTCCAATGAGTCAACTCTTTCCATCAGGTGGCCAAAAGTATTGGAGTTTCAGCTTCAACATCAGTCCTTCCAATGAATACCCAGGACTGATCTCCTTTAGGATGGACTGGTTGGATCTCCTTGCAGTCCAAGGGACTCTCAAGAGTCTTCGCCAACACCACAGTTCAAAAGCATCAATTCTTTGGCACTCAGCTTTCTTCACCGTCCAACTCTCACATCCATTACATGACCACTGGAAAAACCATAGCCTTGACTAGAAGGACCTTTGTTGGCAAAGTAATGTCTCTGCTTTTAAATATGCTATCTAGGTTGGTCATAACCTTCCTTCCAAGGAGTAAGCGTCTTTTAATTTCATGGCTGCAGTCACCATCAGCAGTGATTTTGGAGCCCCAAAAAATAAAGTCTGATACTGTTTCCACTGTTTCCCCATCTATTTCCCATGAAGTGATGGGACCAGATGCCATGATCTTAGTTTTCTGAACGTTGAGCTTTAAGTCGACTTTTTCACTCTCCTCTTTCACTTTCATCAAGAGGCTCTTTAGTTCTTCACTTTCTGCCGTAAGGGTGGTGTTATCTGCATATCTGAGGTTATTGATATTTCTCCCGGCAATCTTGATTCCACCTTGTATTTATTCCAGTCCAGTGTTTCTCATGATGTACTCTGCATATAAGTTAAATAAGCAGGGTGACAATATACAGCCTTGACGTACTCCTTTTCCTATTTGGAACCAGTCTATTGTTCCATGTCCAGTTCTAACTGTTGCTTCCTGACCTGCATAGAGGTTTCTCAAGAGACAGGTCAGGTGGTCTGGAATTCCCATCTCTTTCAGAATTTTCCACAGTTTATTGTGATCCACACAGTCAAAGGCTTTGGCATAGTCAATAAAGCAGACATAGATGTTTTTCTGGAACTCTCTTGCTTTTTCGATGATCCAGCAGGTGTTGGCAATTTGATCTCTGGTTCCTCTGCCTTTTCTAAAACCAGCTTGAACATCTGGAAGTTCATGGTTCACGTATTGCTGAAGCCTGGCTTGGAGAATTTTGAGCATTACTTTACTAGCATGTGAGATGAGTGCAATTGTGCGGTAGTCTGAGCATTCTTTGGCATTGCCTTTCTTTGGGATTGGAGTGAAAACTGACCTTTTCCAGTCCTGTGGCCACTGCCGAGTTTTCCATATTTGCTGGCATATCGAGTGCAGCACTTTCAGAGAATCATCTTGTAGGATTTGAAATAGCTCAACTGGAATTCCATCACCTCCACTAGCTTTGTTAGTAGTGATGCTTTCTAAGGCCCACTTGACTTCACATTTCAGGATGTCTGGTTCTAGGTGAGTGATCACACCATTGTGATTATCTGGGTCATGAAGATCTTTTTTGTACAGTTTTTCTGTGTATTCTTGCCACCTCTTCTTAATATCTTCTGCTTCTGTTAAGTCCATACCATTTCTGTCCTTTATCGAGCCCATCTTTGCATGAAATGTTCCCTTGGTATCTCTAATTTTCTTGAAGAGATCTCTAGTCTTTCCCATTCTGTTGTTTTCCTCTATTTCTTTGCATTGATCGCTGAGGAAGGCTTTCTTATCTCTCCTTGCTATTCTTTGGAACTTGCATTCAGATGGGAATATCTTTCCTTTTCTCCTTTGCTTTTCGCTTCTCTTCTTTTCCCAGCTATTTGTAAGGCCTGCTCAGACAGCCATTTTGCTTTTTTGCATTAGCAAAGATTAAATGGCTCCTTTTCTGAAGTTTTGGGTTAGAAGACAACTGATGATCTGCCATGTTTAAACATTATTAAACAGGCACCTCTTTTCTAGTTATTTAACATCTCATTTAAGAGATGTTAAATAAAGTTCAAAGTATTAGATTATTAATGATTCCCATTTTTTTCATGATGAAGTACATTATCCTTTCTAGACCATACACATAGAGCTCTCAGTATGCAATGTGAAATTCTCGAGGACCAGTGTGCTTGTCATCTTTTCCCCTAATTTGTTTATTTTCTTACAGCAATTTCCCAAGTGTGGTACACACTGTTGTTACTCTATAAGTATCTGCTGACTGAGGATCTGAGGATTGGTCCCAAACCAACGGGACTAGTGGGACTCCTGGGTGCCATTTGTTATCTTGCCATCAAGGAATGCATCAGCTGAGCAACATCTAAATCAGCATCCCATAAAAGGGAAGCCAGAATATGCAGAACTGGCAGGCAAGCAGCCAAACCTCCCTGCTAAGAAAGACATCTCAGCAGGTGCATCCCACCAGAAGCCAGAATCCTGGGTTACCAAGGAGCCCAGGGAGGGCACAAAAGGGAGACTGAAGACTGACACCCCTCTCCTTCCTTCATCACCCTGCATCCCAGTCCCCCTAAAGCTGCTGTGACTATGCTTTCATCTCTTCACCACACCGTCCACTCCCTTCCTTGGTCTATGGCCATCTTTACTGCAAATACCAACACTCTGATTCGAATGTGTTGGTGTCAACATTTTAAATAGAGCCTCCATTAAGGTAACCTCCATATTCTCTCTTAGAAGCAAAACAAAAACAAAAAAAAACCACACAAACGGGACATATAATACAGCAAAGAAAGCACAGCACGAACAACTTAAAATTACATTTCCTAGTCTGCCCTTTCCTTGATTCAGTGCCAAAATGTTATATGACAGTGAAATTAATGAAATAAGCATTTGGAATTGCAAGCCCAGCAACAATGGTCACTGATCCTGGAGGTATTAACTACCTACAAGGTCAGAGATAATATTCTTAGCTGTATGTACAATTTAGTGACTTCACCAAATGACTTGTCACCTCCTCTCGGGCCAGGCTTATTGTAGCTAATAGTCATAGCTTTCAGCTCCTGAACTTGAACCTTTCCGTAGAGACTTCAGGAACAAAAGGCATCCAAAAAAAGTTTCACTGAACTATGTGGATATAATTCATCTAAATAAAAAAAGTTCTGGAGTATGAAATGTTGCTGTTGTTTAGCTGCTAAGTCATGACTGACTCTTTTGCAACCCCATGGACTGCAGCCCACCAGGCTCCTCTGTCCATGGGATTTCTCAGGCAAGAATACCAGAGTGGGTTGCCATTTCCTTCTCCAGGGGATCTTCCTGACCCAGGGATCGAATCCATGTCTCCTGCACTGGCAGGGAGATTCTTTACCACTGAGCCATCTGGGATGCCCAATGAAATGTTACCATCTTCCTTTCCCTTCCTGACTTGGGAAAACTCCCTTCTCTTAAGTTCACCAGGTAAATGTCTGAGCACTTTCCTGCACAATCTCATTTTGCTTTCATCATCACTTTTACCACATCAGTCCCCAGTCTGGAATAAAAATTCTGGCAATTCTGAGTGTATAACCCAACCTAGACATTGAACACCATCCTCACCTGAGTGTTACTATGATGGCTGACGGTTGGGCGCATGCTGTGATGAAGGTCACTATGAACAGAAAAACTAAGAATGGGATGAGGGTGTTACAGGACCGTTTACATTTCCCGGACACAGCGTAGCCATTCTCATTGAGGTACGTCTTGACGATAACCACGCGGAGCTGGCTGCGTTGTCCCACTGTGGGTGGCGTGATCACCTGGCGGCTCTGAACACAGGTGCATTCTGTGTAGTTCCTCATCTAAGTGATAATAAGGATCAGTCGGATGCCAATCAAAAGCAAAATTCAGCATATGAACAGTCTGAGTTAAAAGGCTCTAAAATCATTCTAGCATTTAAAAATATGCAGAATAGTTCATTGAAAGTATCTTCTGGGAGTTCCCTGGTGGCCTAGTGGTTAAGATTCCAGGCTTTCACTGTTGCAGCCTGGGTTCAATCCCTGATCAGAGAACTGAGGTCCCACAAGCTGTGCAGCACAGCCAAAAAAAGAAAAAAGAGAAGGAAATATCTTCCTCATTTTAACAGTAAGGATTCAAAAAGTGCATCTAACAACATCAAAATCTGCTGCTCTAGGTTGTTTAAACTTTGAGTAGAAGCCTTCAATACTCAATCCTATACTATTCATGTTCCATAAGGGCTTCCCAGGTGGCAAGGTGGTAAAGAATCCACCTGTCAATGCAGGAGACTCAGATTCAATCCCTGGGTTGGGAAGATCCCCTGGAGTAGGAAATGGCAACCCACTCTGGTATTCTTGCCTGGAAAATCCCAGGGACAGAGGAGCCTGGCAGGCTACAGTCCATGGAGTCGCAAAGAGTCAGATGGAACTGTGCACGACCACAACCATGTTCCATATCCTCATTTTGGGTCATAATCAGATGCTGCTTCAATGGATGTTCATTCTTGGGCTCTCCAAACAAAGAAGCCCCTCGAAAACAGGAACTAAATCTTATTTTTATTTGTGCTCACCAGAGTGCTTTAGCAAAACCCTGAAATAGTGTAGGATCAAATGTAAATATCTGTTAAATAAATGCAGAGAATTCACAATGCAACTATAACGACTTCAGTACCAATACTAGTGAATGTATCACTGGCTGTTTCATTTGAAACCAGCTAATACAAGGGACTCAAAAGATGTCTCAAACGAAACAGCCAATTGACCTTTCTGCCTATTATGCTGCTTTTACTGAATGGACATCAGCTGAGCTCTTGTCATTGTGACCTCTCAGCCACCGAGAGAAGCAGGAGGCACAAATACGAAGATGGGGAGCTGCGTGGCTGCCTGTGCTCCAAGGACTGTGGGCCTCTTTATATGAATGAGGGCCACGGACCAGAGGACTCAGTGGCTATGTCCTTCCCTGGGGGTGAGTGAGTCCTCTGGTCTGTGGCCCTCATTTGAAGAGCAGGTCTCATTGTCCCTTTCAATTCAGTCACACCCTGCAGCTCACCAGTTATATAATGAGGAGTTAGCAAGAGGAATCTCAATTCATCACCATAGTTTAAAACCCAAAGATCAAATATGACATCCCCAAGACACGCAGTCAATGGTATCATCCCATATCACCTGCACAGAACAAACAAAGGCACCTTAACCTTTCAATGAAAGCAGCCGCCTACAGTCTGTTATTATGCAAAGAATGGAACCAGGCTCAATAAAGAACAGAGTAGAATATGAAAACCTTCTCCCACAGTATTACTGCCTATTTATAATTCACGGGAAAGTGAATTCTCAAAATAGCCTATTCTTGGACTGACAGAAATAACTTTACTCTAAACGTTTTAAAAAAAAATCTGAATTGATAGTCTATGAACAATGGCCACTGCCCATGTTCACAGGCTCTGAGCAGGGGAGGTGCTCTCCTCTTCTCTTCTAGGCAGAGAGTGTGGTCATCTCGACCTTCACGTCCATCATCACAAGGGCCCTGTTGGGGTAGCAAAGGAGACATCCAGCACTCGACCTTATCAAGTTTCACTGGGTTGGCACAGGATGTCACTAGGGGGGGAATGATGTGGAATCAGATCACTATACTCAAAAACTCCAATTATCCCTGGGAAATAATAGTATTTATTGCATAATTTCCTTTCCTCTGGGTTTTTGACAGAAGCACGTGTGCATTCATGCTCAGTTGCTTCAGTCGTGTCCAACTCTTTGCAACCCCATGGACTGTGGCCTGCCAGGCTCCTCTGTCCATGGGATTGTCCAGGCAAGAATACTGAGTGGGTTGCTGTGCCCTCCTCCAGGGGATCTTCCTGACTCAGGAATTAAACCTGCATCTCCTGTGCCTCCTGCATTACAGGAGGATTCTTTACCCACTGAGCCACCTGGAAAACCCTTGACAGAAAATATCCTGTATCTTATTTGAAGTTTTTGGAAAAGGGAGACAAAGCCTCTGTTTGCATACAAAATTGAACAACACTACAGGAGCTTGTGAAGTATACTCACCCCGGTGCTCACATTCCCACTATTAACACAGCCAGCCAGACAAGGGTTAAAGTATGTAATTCCATCCGATCCACAGACTGGCTCATATTCATGTGTTTTACAACCACAATTAACATTGCAGCTTCCTGTCAGATTCCTATGTGGCATGGTCAGAGAGGGTCTAAGAGAGAGAAGCAGATCATGAGCCATTAACGTTTGCCAAAATAAAATTCACAGGACAGTTCTTCATGTTAAGTAAGGTGTCCGTTTTAGAGAATATATTCCCACGAAATCAAAGCCATGCTACTATGAAGTAGCACCCTAGATAATTATTTTTATGACTTTAAAACAGAACAGAAAGAAAACATTTTTCAATTTTCCCAAACTACAGATTTAGTACACTTGTATCATATTATTTATCGTGCCTCCATTCCACCCTCCATCTTGGTAATCGGAGCTCAGAAGTTCTAACCTTCCTAGAACCAAACTACTCACTCACTGCAGACGCTTGGCTCTCTATCATAACAAACTGAGGCCTCGATTTCTTTAACTGTAAAATGCAAGAAGTATTTTTCGTGCCAAATTAATAATATCGTGATGAGGACATTAATATGGAATCCATCAATCAGAGCTGTCAACACAAGTTCCTTTGACCAAAAGCCTTTGCTCTGGAATAAATTATCAAAGAAAGACAAGGGACTCCAGAATATCAAAAGAAGGTGGTTTTTTGAAGACTATCAGGAATCAGAGCACGGGTTTGATTCAGACAACCAGAGAAGAACAATTAAACTCTCCTTCCCTCAAGAATGCCCAGATGTGGGACTTCCCTAGTGGTCCACTGGTTAAGTATCTGCCTGCCAGTGCATGGGACATGGGTTTGATCCTTGGTCTGAGAATATTCCACAAGCTGAGGGGCAACAAAGCCTGTGCGCCACAACTACTGAGCCTATGTGCCCCTAGAGCCCGTGCTCCTCAACAAGAGAAGCCACGACAATGAGAAGCCCATACACTGCCACTAGAGAGTAGCCCCCCGCCCCCGAAACTAGAGAGAGCCCACACCCAGCAATGAAGACCCAGCCCTGCCAAAAGCGTTAAGAAAAGAATGAGCAGATGTGGACCCACAGGCAAACACAATAGGTTCTATTTTCTCGTGAGATCATGATTTCTAATTCAAAGAAATGATGCAATGTGAAAAACTCGAATAAAATCAGTTCAGGCAAGAAATATAAAAGGGCAAAAAAGTCAAGTAAGGTATATAGGGCCAGAGACGGAAGCGTAAGGAGATGGCTATGGAAAGGCAGAGGCAGGCAGGTACCCAGAGGGAACCCAGGGAAGGATGAAGGGGCTCAGAGTTCTCACATCCAATGACCTTCCTTTGCTTTCGAAGCCACCGTTTTTAGATGTCACTGATGAAATACTGTTCCTAAAGCCACATGGGCTGGAAATGGCAGATTTCATTCACCTGTCCAACTACTCATCATCCATTCATTCAACAGGTTATTTAGGAGTGTCTGTCATGTGCTAGGATTTACCTTTAATGACTATGTTCAGAAACCATTCATCCAGAAGCCTCCTGTTGTTTGTTCAAAGGCTTTTCTCCTGTTTCCTCCCTCACACGTTGATAACTGAGTCATCAAATTTGAACAAAAGGAACAAACTCATAGCAATATTTAAACTTTATCAAGAAAGCCTTCCAAAGAGGGAAGTAAAATAACCCCTGGTCATTCCCATCCCTCCACTGAAGTAATTTTTATCACAAGACTCATAATTATTGGGCTTCCCAGGTGGTGCTAGTGGTAAAGAACCCGCCTGCCAGTGCAGGAGACATAAGAGACACAGGCTTGATCCCTGAGTCAAGAAGATGCCCTAGAGGAGGACATGGCAACCCACACCAGTATTCTTAACTGGAGAGTCCCATGGACAGAGGAGCCAGGTGGGCTATAGTCCATAGGGCTGCAAAGAGTCGGACACAACTGAAGCGACTTAGCACTCATAATTATTATGTTCACAACACCATAACGCTTGATATTTTGAATCATACCATTTGATAGTTTTAATATACCTCTAAAAGGTGATTCTAAACCAGTAGTTCTCCACAGGGGCAATTTTGGCAGTGTCAGGAGACATTTTTGTTCGTCACAACTAAAGGGATGCTGCTGACATCTAGTGGGTAGGGGCCGGGATTGCTTCTAAATGTCCAATAGGGGCCTTCCCTGGTGGTCCAGTGGTTAAGACTTCACCTTCCAGTGCAGGGGTGGTGGGTTCGATCCCTGGTTGGGGAACTAAGATCTCACATGCCTCGGGGTCAAAAAAAACGAAAGCATAAAACAGAAGCAATATTGTAACAATTCAACAAAGACTTTAAAAATGGTCCACATCAAAGAAATCTTAAATATGTGTGTGTGTTTATATATAAAGAGTCCAACAATACCCAGAACAGCCCTTGCCCCACAAGAAAGAATAAACTCACCCAAATCTCAATACTGTATACTGAGCTGAGAAACTCTGTTCTAGACCTATTTCCACATTTCACAGATGATGAAATGGATGTTCAAGGAGGCCAAATGATTCAGTATGAGGCTGATTAGTGCTATTTTAACTGGTATCACATAAAATGTATTCTTTGTGCATTACTCTTCACTAGTTCTTCAAGAACCAAATTGCAAGCGGTGATCAAATAAAAGGAATTTATATGCCTGCATGCTTAGTCACTAAAAATGACAGGCTTCAAATCCATACAATAGGGTTATTACTATGCCTATTTAGAAGTCACAAGGAATTTCTTATTAACAGCATGCTTTGTATTCATTTATGACAGCCACAGATTCCAAATACCTCTCCTTTGTGGGTATGTTCACTCAAGAGAAAGAAATCTAAAGAGAATGTCAACAGACACAACACACATGATGACAGGAAGGCAAAAGATTTCCTGAGTTCTGGAAACAAAGGCACAGTCCCAGGTCACCCTTGGGTACACTTGCTATTCTCTTGAGATCATGATGTCTGACACAAAGAAATGATGGGAGTATCAAAAGTTCTAACAAAATCAAAAGAAACAACAAATATAAAAGCAGTGGGAAAGGCCATAGTGGCACAAAAAAAGAAAGATGCTGACACAGTTAACCCTTTACACTGCACTGATAAAAAAACATTATTTTTAATAATAGTGTCAGGTTTCCCTGGTAACTCAGAGGCTAAAGGATCTGCCTGCAGTGCGGGAGACCTGGGTTTAATTCCTGGGTCAGGAAGATCCCCTGGAGAAGGGAATGGCAACCCACTCCAGTATTCTTGTCTGGAGAATCCCACGGACAGAGGAACCTGGCAGGCTACAAAGGGGTAGCAAAGAGTCGGACACGACTTGAGCAACTAACACTTTCACTTTCTTTCTGCCAATGCAGGAGACACAAGTTTGATTCCTGATCCAGGAAAATCCCACATGCCATGGAACAACTAAGTCCGTGCACCACAACTATTGAGCCTGTGCTCTAGAGCCTGGGAGCCGCAACCACTGAACCCCTACCAGCAACTATTGAAGCCTGTGTTCCTCAACAAGAGAAGCTACAGCAATGAGAAGCCCACATACCACAACTAGAGAATAGCCCTTGCTCGGCACAACTAGAGAAAGCCTGTGCATAGCAATGAAGACCCAACGCAGTCATAAATAAATAAATTATTTTTAAAAAAGAAAGAATAATAATGTCTTATTTCACTATAACTTATGCTCCAGAAGACAGACTGGATTATAATAATAGTGCAAGCGCTGAAATCTGAGTCACACCAAGCAACCTCTTATTATCTGAGCTGAGCCTGTCCTGGGAGAACACAATGCACTAACACTGTAGTATCCACACTCATCCTTGTGCAAAGGGACGGTATCTCCTTTCCAGTAAACAAAAACGTCTCCGACAAGCCAGCCTTGCAAGCAAGAGGTTCATGTTAACTCAAGGTCCATGTAAGTGTTCTTTCCATGACAGGAACAAGGACTCACTAACAAATGCCTTATAACTGCCTGGTCCAAGCTGGAAACCTGAGTCACACGTTACACGTTACTATAAAAATCATGGAATAATAGAATTGGAGAGATGGGAGGAGTTTCTGAGGTTAACTAAGATAACTGACTAATTTCAAAGCCTAGGAAACTATGAGAGGTATAATGACACACCCTGCCATCATTGAAGCTGGAAGAAAACTAGCCACAGGGAGACCAAAATGAACAAAAAATAGGAAAGAAGAACAAGCTTGCTGCCTAATCTTCATTAAATCAACTGTTTAAGGATTGATGTTTATTTACAGTAATATACAACAATAAATGTCTTCCGAGGTGGTTCAGGGGTAAACAATCCACCTGCTAGTGCAGGAGATGCCAAAGACATGGGTTCAATCCCCGGATTGGGAAGATCCCCTGGAGAAGGAAATGGCAACCCACTCCAGTATTCTTGCCTGAAAAATTCCATGGACAGAGGAGCCTGGCAGGCTACAGTCCATGAGGTCGCAAAGAGTTGTACATGACTGAGCGACTGAGCACACACATACAACAATAAAACAGACAGTGATTTAATGTAAGCAGTGGGTCAAGGAGTAAAGGAAAGATATACCCATCTGAATGCAGAGTTCCAAAAAATAGCAAGGACAGATAAGAAAGCCTTCCTAAGTGATCAATGAAAAGAAATAGAGAGGAAAAAAAGAACGGGAAAGACTAGAGATATCGTCAAGAAGCTTAGAGATACCAAGGAAACATTTCATGCAAAGATGGACACAATAAAGGCCAGAAATGGTATGAACCTAACAGAGGCAGAAGATATTAAAAAGAGGTGGCAAGAGTACACAGAAGAACTATACAAAAAAAGATCTTTATGACCCAGATAACCACAATGATGTGATCAGTCACCTAGGGCCAGACATCCTGGAGTCCAAAGTCAAGTGGGCTTAGGAAGAGTCACTATGACCAAAGTTTGTGGAGGTGATGGAATTCCAGCTGAGCTATTTCAAATCCTAAAAGATGATGCTGTGAAAGTGCTGCGACTCAATATGCCAGCAAATTTGGAAAACTCATCAGTGACCACAGGACTGGAAAAGATCAGTTTTCATTCCAATTCCAAAGAAAGGCAATGTCAGGAATGTTCAAACTACCACACAATTGCACTCATTTCACACTCTAGCAAAGTAATGCTCAAAATTCTCCAAGCCAGGCTTCAACAGTGTGTGAACCGAGAAACTCCAGATGTTCAAGCTGAATTTAGAAAAAGCAGGGGAAACAGATCAAGTTGCTAACATCCGTTGGATGAAAGAAAAAGCAAGAGAGCTCCAGAAAAACATCTACTTCTGCTTCATTGATTCGCTAAAGCCTTTGTGTGGATCACAATGAATTCCACCTTCTGAGAAACCTGTATGCAGGTCAGGAAGAAACAGTTAGAACCAGACATGGAACAACGGACTGGCTCCAAACTGGGAAAGGGTATCAAGGCTGTGTATTGTCATCCTGCTTATTTAACTTATATGCAGGGTACATCATGTGAAATGCCGGGCTGGATGAAGCACAAGCTGGAATCAAGATTGCTGGGAGAAATATCAATAACTCAGATGACATCACCTTTATGGCAGAAAGCAAAGAGAAACTAAAGAGCTTCTTGATAAAGGTGAAAGAGGAGAGTAAAAAATTTGGCTTAAAACTCAACATTCAAAAAACTAAGATCATGGCATCTGGTTCCATCACTTCATGGCAAATAGATGGGGAAACAATGAAAACAGTGACGGACTTTATTTTCAGGGGTTCCAAAATCACTGAAGATGGTGACTGCAGCCACAAAATTAAAAGATTCTTGTTCCTTGGAAGAAAAGCTATGACAAAGCTAGACAGCATATTAAAAAGCAGAGACATCACTTTGCCAACAAAGGTCCATCTAGTCAAAGCTATAGTTTTTCCAGTAGTCATGAATGGATTTGAGAGTTGGACCATTAAGAAGGCTGAGCACCGAAGAATTGATGCTTTTGAACTGTGGTGTTGGAGAAGACGCTTGAGAGTCTCTTGGAGACTGCAATGAGATCAAACCAGTCAATCCTAAAGGAAATCAATACTGACTACTCATTGGAAGGACTGATGATGAAGCTGAAGCTCCAATACTCTGGCTACCTGATGCGAAGAGCTGACTCATTGGAAAAGACCCTGATGCTGGGAAAGATTGAAGGCAGGAGAAGGGGACGACAGAGGATGAGATGGTTGGATGGCATCACCGACTCAATGGACATAAGTTTAAGCAAGCTTTGGGCGATGGTGAAGGTCAGGGAAGCCTGGCGTGCTGCAGTCCATGAGGTCTCAAAGAGTTGGACATGACTGAGTGACTGAACAACAACAGCTCCGTGTAAGTGGCCACACTTTAGCTTGAGTGTTCTGCTCCTTCTTCTTCCTCTACTGCGGCTTTCCTGGCACTTAGTTCTCACTGTGCCTAAGCGTTAGAGTCAGAAGGAGCAGGTTAGGGAATTCCCTGGTGGTCCAGTGTTAGGACCACTGTACTTTCACTGCTGAAGGCAGGTTTAATCCCTGGTGAGGGAACTAAGATCCCACAAGCTGTGTGGCAAGACCAAAATATAAGAGTGGCTTCAACTCCATATCCACAATTCTCAAGCACCACAAACAAACCTAGACAGACTTCATTTGTGTAATAGAGATCAGGCTATCCATATTCCAGGGTTCTTGGGGAAGATTAGATGAGTAAATAGATGTCCAGGGTCCAGCGTGTTCCTAGCACATAACAGGCACTGAGATGTTGTGCTTTCTTTATCTAGACAGGGCAGAAGCCAGAAGGAATAAAAGTAGCACAATCACAAACTCAAAGAGCACAAAAGGCCTTCGTGATGATTTTCTTTTCAAAAAAGATGTCATTTTCTTATTTACTCCTACAGAGAAATATTGGAAAACTAGATGGAGATCCAATTTCCAGCCTAACATTTAGTAGCTGCGTGTGTTTTTGTGTGTGTGTGTGTGCGCGCGCGCACACATGCGCAAGCTCAGTCTTGTCTGACTCTTCGCAACCCCATGGACTGTAGCCCACCAGGCTCCTCTATTCATGGAATTTTTCCAGGCACGAGTACTGGAGTGGGTTGCCATTTCCTACTCCAGGGGATCTTCCCGACCCAGGGATCGAATCCACATCTCTTGTGTCTCCGATGTTGGCAGGAGCATTCTTTACCAACTAGGCCAACTGACCCTTGGGCCAAACCTAACAGTCAATGGCTGTCAATGCCCCTCTTGCTTACAAGAGGCAACGGAGACATAATCAACACAGAAGAAAATGTGATAATTCACGTGGATAGCTTATACTTCCCCGAGAACTATAGTCATAAAAGTTACCATTACTGTACCCAGTCATTCTTTTTATTGTTAAAGCTTCTTTTAGCTTCGTAGTTAACAAATTCAAACCAGGTATAACTAGAAATTTACACGTAAAACACTATAACTTATACAAACCATCTCTTTAAATCCAGAATCATTTTTAATAAAATGATGTATCCTCTGTACAATGTTTTGAAATGCCTTTATCTTTAAAGTAATACATATTCATTGCAGAAATTTTGGAAAATACAAAAGGACTGAAAAATGAAATTAAACTCATACAATAATGCTACAATCCAGAAACATCCACCATTATGTGGTTAGTGTATTACTTTCCTTCACTGTTTTTTCAATTGGCATACAAATTAACGTTAATAACATATTGTTATCATGATTTCAGAGTGTTCTAAATTCTGTTTTTCCTGCTAACACTACATGATAAACATCCTCTATCAACTATGTTAATGTGAGGTTATGAATGGCAAATTTAGTCCTGAGTTTAATAATAGTCATAGGTTCAAGGCTTAATGTGCTTAAACAGATATTATATAGTTTTATAGAGTTCCTGTGATATCTTTAGATCTCAGTCACAAAATTTATATATAGCAGAAAATATAGCAGAAAATTATAGAAATATATTATATATATTATATAAATAATATAAATATAGCAGAAAATCTGCTATATTTTTTACCCTCTTGATACTCTTAAAATGAAGTAAAACAAATTTGGTTTGTATCTCCCAAGTAGAGCCAAAAATAGATCAAATCATATACTTGCAGCTAGAAATTAACTATAAGTCTAATAATAGAAGTAGCCAAGATAACCAGAAATACATATACCTATACACACACATATATAAGATCCTTTAAGTAAACTGTTCTCTATTTTTGAGGAATTTCCTTTAAATTAGTTATAGATAAAAGATCTTGAATGGCACCCCCCCAAAAAAAGCAATAGAAAAAAAAACTTCATAGAGTTAAATTGTCTGAATGGTTTAATTAGAGAAATTAGGAATGCTCTGACTAGAAGTGCTAGTCACCCAAGGGCTGGCAGTAGAATATTATCTAAAAGTAGCAGTATGTTGAATATACTCCCTTGTGCTATACAGTAGGAGCTTGTTGTTTATCCATTCTGTACGTAATAGTTTGCATCTGCTAATCCCCAACTCCCCATCCTTCCCTCCCCCTACCACCTTCCCCTTGGCAACCACAAGTCTGTTCTCTATGCTGATTCAATATCCTGTGATAAACCATAATGGAAAGGAATGTTTTTAAAAATGTTTATAGGTGTGTGAGTCACTTCGCTGTACAGCAGAGATTAGCACAACACTGTAAATCAACTATTCTCCAATTAAATAATAATATTTAAAATAAATAGTGGCAAGAGGGCAAGTTCAGAAGTGGTGACAAAGATAATGAAATATACCTTTCAGCAACGGTCTGAATTAACAGACTGTATTTAATTCCTAAAGTCTTAACCTCGGGACAATAAAACTACATTGAGAGAAGTAATTTCAGGAGAATACCCCAACCCCGGAGATTTTGGACCTGTGGACAGGTAGACTCACTCCATCCAACAGTCACTGCTGAACTCAGAAAACAGAAAATGCTTCTTCATCGTGTCATAGCTCAAGAAATCATCCCTAGAAAAATTCTGGCCTGGTAACTCAAGTCTCAAAATCATAAGATGATATAATAGACTTTAGTTTAAGTTCAAAAAGATGACATTGACAAATGAAAGATAATAAAGCAAGAATTATTAAGTGATTTATCAAGACTTAGTACTGTTGAAAAATTTTGTACATGGACATCAGACTTAACCTCACTTGAAACACATTTTTGAAGGGAAAGAGCAAGTAACTCACATTATACAATGTGTTTATTGAAAGTATTGCTTTGGAGTAGGAAATGGTAACCCACTCCAGTATTCTTGCCTAGAGAACTCCATGGACAGAGGAGCCTGGTGGGCTATAGTCCATGGGGTTGCAAAGAGTCCGATACAACTGAGTGACTGAGCATACACACACGAAGTATTGCTTAAGCTACAGTTTTCACTCTTTTGGCTACAAAATGATTAGAACACACCTGTGTAAAACACAGTTCAGCTGACACAGAGGGAAAGCAAACCACATTTCTTAATTAAAACTGCAGGGAAATTGTGAGTGCTGGGGAAGTAGATGTAATTACTTGAGTTAGAAGTGGGCCAGGATACTATCTAGAGCTACTAGGATTTTTCATGACGAAAAATCATCACACTCTCAAATTTGAATTTTTTTTTTTTACCTTCAATTTTGCCTTCTTGGGGTTAGAACACTTAACATGAGATATATACCCTCTTAACAAAATTTTAAGTGTACAATACAGAATCATTGACTAAAGTTATACAGCAGACGTCTAGAGCTTACTCACCTTTTTTGTCAGTACTGTTTTTAGAAAAATTAAGATTTATTTTGAAGGGAAGTCAATAAATCTTTAATAGGATCTATATGGAATGACCAAGTTAATATTACTGTTTAAATGGCCAGCAAATACCCGAAGGTATTTGAACCAAAGTTTAGCAGTTTTCAGTGTTTGCCTATCTCATAAAGATGTGTGTGCATCAGTGAGTGCTCAGTCATGTCTGACTCTTTTGTGACCCCATGGACTGTAGCCTGACAGGCTCTTCTATCCATGGGATTTCCCAAGCAAGAATACTGGAGTGGGTGGCCATTCCCTTCTCCAGGGTATCTTCCTGACCCAGGGAGTGAACCCACATGCTCCTTCTTGGCAGGCAGGTTCTTTACAACTGAGCCACCAGGGAATCCCCTTATAAAGACAATTCTCTCTAAATTCAGAAGATTAAGGAAATTGGAGACCTGATGTTTTGTGAGGTGGGAGAGATTGTCCAGGGCCATTTAGCATGCCTCCTTTTGGCATCATCAACATTAGAGCTTATTCATCTTGCTTTATTGAAATGTGGTTTCCACTGATTAGTAACTCCATGTTTCCCCCTCAACCAGACCCTGGCAACCACTATTCTGCATTTTCATTCTATGAATTTAACTATTTTAGATACTTCCTGTAAGTGGAATTGCACAGTATTTGTCTCTCTGCCTCTTTTATTTCACTTAGCATAATGTCCTCAAGATTCATCCATTTTGTCGCATATTACAGAATTTCATTTTAAAAGCCAAATCATTTTCCATTATATGTATATTATATTTATATATTATAAATATTTGTATGACATTTTATTCATCCATTGATGGGCCATTGAGGTGGTCTCTACATCTTGGCTATCAAATCTGAATTTTCTAAGGGAACCACTAATAACACATCAGGTTCATTCTACAAAAAAAAAAACCAAAAAACTGGTGACTCCATTTTGGCTCAACAGGAAAAGTTCATCCTCCTAAAACATCCCAGCTGCATCCCAGGAACTTAGGTGTCTCTTGAGTACTCGATGCTAATTCAAAGATGGGTTAGTCATTCACTACTTTAATGTCAGAAAATTCATCATGTAGGTGAGCCTGGAGCTTGTCATACAAACCTTAATAAATGGAATTGGCTTTTTATATTGTGCTTCCTTCTTTATGTTTCTTTTCTTCTTTCTGGACAATTTAATAAGCAAAAACATCACATTCAAAATCCAAATCTTATCTCTATCATTTTCTAGTTGTGTGACTTTAAGCAAGTTATTTCATCCCTCTGAATCCCTTTCTCCAAATATTTAAAATGAGAAAAATAACATCAAAGAATTATTTAACAATTGCTTATTATTGTGGGTTTTATTCCATTTTAGCCTCTCTATAATTCTAAGAGATCATTACTATTATCAACCCTCCTTAATTATGAGGAAATTGAGGTACAGAGAGGTTAAGAAATTTGCTAAGTACCTTATTGAATCTTCAGAGCAATTCAACAGTGTTACTACTATCCATATCCTCACCCTAAAGATGTGGAAACCAAGCACCGAGATGATTAATCGGCCATACTCACACAGCTAGGATGCGGCAAGGCCGTGTAGTAGCGCGCTACTGAAAGAAATGGATGCATTCTCTATAGTCTTCTGAGTAAAGAGGTGATGTGTGGACTTAGATATGTGCTTACATGAAATACAAAGTGTAAAACAGCACCTCAGTGTACTGCTCAGAAAGGACAAAAACTCTAAAATAGATAATCTGGGTTTCATTCTGTTCCACTCATTATTAACTGATGACTTTGGGCAAATCATTGACTCCCTAAGCCTTGGTTTCTTTAAGCAAAACATGAGGCTAATAATATATACAGCAAAGTGATATTGTAAGCAGTGTATATAAAAGATATATACAAGTGCCAATCACCATACCTGAGCCCAACAGGTGTCTAACAAGGGCTCCTCTCTTCACTGCCACTCCCTTCATCTCTCTCTTTATTGGCTTTAAAGGAGAAAGATCCCACATACAAGGCTCAAAATTAACATAACTGTTTTTACTAGGCAGGCCAACCATGTACTGATGAACATGTTGTGCACTGCACAAGAGCACCCAGCCAAGGGAGCAAGGAGAGACTGAAATGTAGCCCATTCCCTGTATGGAGAAAGGGCCCCATGATTCTTCACACAAAGTGTCTGAAAGTGTCAAACCTGTGCAGCTGTATCAGCCATTCAACTTTAATTCTCTTCCTAGAAGTATCTGGAGAACCAAAGGAATTCTCCAAGGAAACTGGGTTTTTCTTTCACCAATCTAATAAATTTTGATGAAGTCAGGCTGCAAATATTAGAATGAATGGACCCTTGCAGCAACCCCTGGCACTCTAATCAAGTTTCTCTTTGTTGAATACAATTAAATGAGAAGAAGTATACCATAAGTCATGGATTTAGATAATTACAATGTTTATTTACATCTTACTAGTTTCACTATTTAAGCATCACTATTTAAGTAATGTCCCAGCACAAAGGTAGGTGCCAGACATTCATTAATCTTTCAAAAAGGAAAAGACAAGAGTTGCTTTGCATAATCTAGAAAGGAAGGGAGTAAAGCCAAGAAACTAACTTTTTTTCAACATATACTAAGTGCTGGATTCTGGGAAATACCTTCCTGTACACAATCCTTGAAATCAAAACTACAAACCTTTGTTTATAATATTTAAATGCTTCAAATTGGAGGTTGAAGATGGAGCAAGGAAACATTGACTTTTCATTTGTTACACTTCTGCAGTATTTTAATTCTTTCAATCACATATATTTTACTTTACAACCAGGTATGAATGACATTAATTCCATTTTATATACAAGGAAACCAAGAGTCAACAATATTAGATTATTTTTTATAAGGTCACACTGCTAGGAAATGATGGCACAAGTACTTGCCTTTGAAAATAATACTATCTTTGACCAAGGAATTCAAGGGGAGAAGGGAGATAAATTCAAGGAATTCTTTCTTGTGACCTCAGTTTTCTCACTAATAAGGCACACTGGATTGTCTGACAAGAAAAACAAGGTAAGGTTAAGGTAAAAAATTTGAAGAAAGAAATTTTTTAAAATGGAACCACCAATATGGGGCATAGGAGAGGAAGCTGACTAGGGCCAAGTAAATGGATTGCTCAGCAAAGAAGTCCTGCTAAGAATGGAACTCATAAATTTGTAATGGAGCCAATCAGCACAATTATATAATTTTTATTCCCAGTAGTGCTGGGGAGTCCAGAATCAGTTAATTCAGGATTGGCAAAACTGATGTGGGTTTAAGCAAAAGCCTTAGAAGTCTTGAGGGGACTTGCAATTTAAAAGCAGATAAGACATGGAATCTGCCTTCCATCTCTTCTGAGAAAGCACTTAAAAGTAAGTATGATGAAAAGGGATCGAGCTTGCAGAGAGAAATGGAAAGAGTGATACCAGACTCCATGAAAATAGCAAGTGGATAAGCAAAGGGGCATGTGAAATGAGCAGATATCACCTTGCATAGAAGCCAGTCTGCCCCATGGAATCTCTACAAAGCTCTGAACCCAAATCCAACAGAGCCAAAAGTGACCACAAAGCTGAAAACAATGGGACTCAATGGAGATCTGAGAGAAAGAAACTGAATCAGTGGGCCTTTCCATTCTCATACCCACATACCTTCATCCCCAATTCAGAGCTCTGAAATTCATCAAAAAGCTCTTCTTCAAAAGAAATAGGAAAAATTTTTAAGAGCTAAGCTTCTACATTAGATATAGACAACCCATAATAAAATTCCCTCATTCTTACATGAGAGGAGGTGGGGAAGAGAAGGGGACATATAACCTGAACAATGCTAGATGAGTCTTGTCAACCTGTAAAACCTAGAGTAAACAAACAGAAAAATTGACCTTTAAAATTAAATGATAAAATATAAGTCAAAGAAACAAAGTTAAAAAATTGGAATTCTATGCACAGAGAGATCTGAGAAGATATTACTCTTGTTAAAATAACATCAGGATGTTATGAAAAGGGAACACTTACAATACAACAATGAGAAAAATTATTCTCAAAATTCTAAGTTTACATAAAAAATAAAAATCAGGTTTGGAGAAATATCATAGAAAACAACATATGAAATATGACAGAACAAATTAAACATACAGGCAACCAGTCTATAAGTTCCAACATCTGAATAATAGGTGCCCTGGAAAACATGGGGAAAATGAAGAGGTGAGAATGAGTTAAAGATATTGATGAAAATTTCCCTGAGGTAAAAAAAATTAAAAAGACATACGTGTTAGATTAGAAGAGTTCTAAGAGTGTCTAACACAATGAATGAACAAAGCCCTAGGCAAGACATTCATGCATCCATCCGCTCATTCATACAACAAACATTTTTGCAGATGCCTTTTTTTTAGTGCAAGTCGCTCAGTCTTGTCCAACTCTTTGCGACCCCATGGACTATATATCCATGAAATTCTCCAGGCCGGAATACTGGAGTGGTTACCCATTCCCTTCTCAAGGGGATCTTCCCAACCCATGGATTGAAGCTAGGTCTCTAGCACTCTAGGCAGATTCTTTACCAGCTGAGCTACCAGGGAAGTCCTGTTGTAGAATGAGGCTGCAAATGTTATGTAGGCAACTATAGTAACTGTTCTCAAGGAGCTAATATTTTAGAGGAAAAAAGACAACAGTAAGCAAGTAAACAAGATAATTTCAGATAGTGGCAAGTGTGATGAGGAAACTAAAGAGAGGTGATATGATAAAGGATGAGGGGGGAGTGAGCTCCTTAGACTGGACAGAGAGGGAAAGTCTCTCTGGGAATGTGACATTCTCAAGACAAAATTACAGGGTAGAGCATTCCTTATGAAATTTCAAAACACCTTGAATGAAAAATATCTTCAAAACTTCCAAACAAAGCTGGTCACAGACAGATGAGAACTTGGATTGAAATTAAATTTGCTAAGTATCCACAGCATTAAATGACAGATAATATGCACTTCCCTGGTGGTACAATGGATAAGAATCCACCTGCCAATGCAGGGAACTTGGGTTCAATCCCTGGTCTGGGAAGATTCCACATGCCAAGGGCAATAAATCCCATGAGCAGCAAGTACTGAGTCCAAGCACCCTAGAGCCTGTGCTCCACCACAAGAGAAGCCACCACAATGAGAAGCCTGTGCACCTCAATAGTAGCCCCTGCTCACCGCAACTAGCGAAAGCCCACTTGCGGCAAAAAAGACCCAGCACAACCCAAAGATAAGTAAATAAATAAAAATACTAGATGACCAAACAATGGTTTCAAAGTTTGCAGAAAAACAAATGTTTAACCTATAATTCTATACCCACTCTAACTACCATTTAAATGTGAAAGAATAATAAAGACATTTTAATAAACTTAGGGATTGAGAAAGCTTTTCTTACCAAGTACCCTTCCCTAGGAAGTTATCCAAGGACTTTTTTCTGGCAAAAAGAAGAGTTAACAAATAAACAACTATATAGACAACTACTAGTGGGCACAACTGAGATCTATGAAAGGAAGTTCAAGGAAATAAGTTATGCAAAAGAGCATTCAATCCAACTGAAAGATTATAGAGAGTTTCTGGAAAAAGGAGGAGTTAATAAAACAGAAAGTATAAATGAGAACTTACATATATGGGCAAGATAAAGGTCCTTAGTAGGAGAAAGAACATGCCTTTGGAACTCAAAGACAAACAACACAAGAAACTCATGGTCCAAATATGATACAGTTTTAAGCAGGTTCCCTTTCCTGACCTACTTAATAGAGGATTACTTCTTCCTCCATCCCTCTACTTTCTGCAGGAAATGAACCAAGTCTCTGTACTTAAGAGAACCTCATGAAGGAGCCCTTTGGTGAGATGCTAGGATTATGATAGAGGAATTCAATAAAATTCATTTGCAAAATGAACAGTAGGTCCTGGGCTCCTTCCAGTCACCACCTTACCTCCAGCTCTAGAATGCCAGAAGCTGGGCTTACAACCTTGAACGCACCACAACACAGCCCCAGCCAAGAGATAGGAGCATCCTTTTCTTGAGGAGTTGAAGTACCTCAGAAGTAAGACTTCAGGTTCTCACAGCGAACACCCCAGTGAAAATGCCAGCTGTCTCCATGCAGGTACCCTATGGTGAGATCCACCAAATGACAAGCCCTACCCTCAGACACAGAGCCCTACTTCTCAGCCTTTTAAATTCACACTTTTTAATACTGAGAGAAAGCTCGGGCTGACTTGAAATTTAAGGGAAACTTTCAATAGAAGGGAGACAGCAAAATAGAAAGCAGCCACTCAGAGGATACAGACAACTCAGGAAGGAAAAGAAACTCTAAATAATGTTGGAGAAATAAGAGAAGCTATCCCATCCATGAAGCAAGAAGACTAGGAGCAGGGAACAATCAAAAATCAAGAGAGAACTTTGGAAACTAAAAACCACAACAACTTTAAAGAAGAATTCAGCAGAAGGCTGGGAAAATAAAGTTGAAGAAATCTTTCCCCCAAAATAGAACCAAAACTAGATATAAAATAGGTTGAAAAGACTAAGAAAATGAGAGAATCAATGAAGGAGCAATAAGAGAAAAAAAAAAAACTGTGGGGGAGAAAATATCAACACTAAAAAGTTAAAAATGGAAATGAAAAACATGATCTGCAGACATTTAAAGTTCATCAAGTGCTCACAGGAGGCAAAAAAAAAAAAAAAAAGACCCACTCCAACGTGTATCATGGTGAAATTTGGGAATACTGGGACTAAACAGAAACTTCCAGGAAGGAAAAACAAGACACATACAAAGGACTGGGAAAAAGGAGGGCCAGAATTCCCACAACAGCATTAGAAATTAGACAACTATGGAATGAAAACTTCAAATTTTTTAGTGAAAGTGATTTATCCAATCCAAAATTCTTTACCTAGACAATTTGGTAATAAAATGTAATTTTTTTAAAAAAAGGCTATTTCATGAAAAATTTCAAAAAATGTAACCGCCTTTACAGGCTTCCTGTAGCCACTGGAAGATGTGCTCTAATAAAATGAGGAAGTAAGATAAAAGAGAGACCTTCACAGATCCCAGAAAACCGAGGATCAGTACAGAGAGAAGCATCTAGGATTCCCAGGTGACAGTGGGGCAGCAGGCCCAGAGAGATCCCATACAGACGACTCCAAGGGGTTGGGGAATGTATTCCTGAGTTCACCAGATGGGCAAAAAGTAATACTGAGATTTCTTGAGTCCTCAGAGGATATGGGAAGCTAGATTCAGATTCAAAGAAAACAAAGGAAATGAAAATAAAGTGATGATTTAATTCCAGGAAAATCACTGCTGTACAAAAGAGGAAATCTAATCATGATACAGTGCATGAACCTCAGCTGCTAACAATACTGTCATAATCATAACATGAAAATGTCAAAAAGAATTTGAGATCAACTTGGGAAGCAAATGCTAAACTTCTCATTTACCAAGACAGGAAGTCAAAAATAATGTCTCAATTTGGTTAATTTATACAGTATGCTTTAAAAATATAGAGGTAAATACCAGCAGAGATAGCTAAAGAGAATTTTAAATTATCATCCCTGGGAAGCAGGGTTAGTCAGGAGACTGCTGGGGTTTTCTTACTAATTTTTAAAATTCTATTTATGTTTGCCAATTGCAGTAAAAATAACTTGATGGAAATTATTCTTAACGTATTAGTGATGACTAATAACAATAGCTAACTTATCTCTGAGCACTTGTTCTGTGCCAGGAGACCTGAGAACTTTACACGTTTCTTGTGTAATCCTTGCCTGTGATCATTAAGTCAACAGACCAAATGTTTGGGTCCCTGAAAAACACATGTGTTTAAAATTAATGCTCCAAGTTGATGGTATTTGGAGTTGAGGTCTTTGGGAGGTGATTCAGTCATGAGGGTGAGGCTCTTACGAGTGGAATTACTGCCCTTATAAAAAGGACCCTAGGGAGAAACCTCACCCCCTCCACCATGCGAGGACACAGCAAAAGACAGCCATTTATGATCCAAGAAGCAGGCCCTCACAAGACAATGAATCTACTAGCACCTTGATCTTGGACTTCCCAGCTCTGGAACTGTGAGAAATAAGTTATTCTTGTTTCTAAGTCACCTAATCTATGGTATTCACTTAAAGCAGCCTGAACAGATGTGTAAGTCATACCTCAGTTTTGCCATCTGTAAAATCAGGATGATAACAGTATCTACCTAATTAGTGCTGCTGGTGAGGATGGATGAGTCAATATATATAAAGCATTTAGAAGAATGCTTGACATGCAGTAGTATTAATATAAGGGTTAGCTATGCATTGAACATCATCAACATGGTTATTGGCACAGAAAGATCTCCAACCTATATTGTTACATTAAAAAAAACTAAGCCCAGAAAGTATGTATAGGATGATACTTTTTGGAAATAAATCAGGGAACAATGAAAAGACATATTCTTATATAAGGAATATCCTTGAAATGATACACAAGAAATGAATTAAAGTGGCTCCCTGGTTTGTCTTTGGGGAGAAGTGGGATGGAGGACTTGAGGTACATTGTATTCTCATTGAACTTTGTTTTGAAATTATGTGAATGTATTACCTATTCAAATCTTTACATTAAAGAAAAAGAACAGTTTTCATTAAGCCAACAAGCCTTTCTTCCTCATGGACTGTAATCCAAATGCAATGGGAGACACTCCCAGGGTCCAAACAGACACACATAACTGAGAGACCACGCTCTCTGCCCATCGAGGGTGCAGTGCCACCAGGACAGAGACAGAGACGCGATGAACCCTGTGCAAAGGAGGGGCACAAGGTGGACCCGGGGATCCAAACAGCGCTGGGTTTTGCAATTAAGTCACAACCAGGAAGAGAGGAGACAGCTCTTCCAAGACACTTACCCTGTCGTGTAGGGGATGTTTATGCCCCCTAGATTGATACTTTCACATCCAACAATAAACAGGGTTGAAAAGCACAGTAAAGACACACCACTGCAGATCATTGCTAGTTTTGCGGATTCTCTTGCACCAAGCTTCAATTTTTTTATAATGTAGCCTCCCAGGACAATCCCAACACCGGCACTAGGGACAATGATGACGCCTGGAGAGAAGAAGGGAAGGACAGGATTAATTTGAAGTAATGTACACTATTTTGTTTTCTAAGTATTCTGTTTCTACTTACTTATTAGTGCTAAGGCAAAGAATTTTTTAAAATACTGTCATCAATAAATCTTCAATGTTTGTGATTTTATAGTACAGTTTACTTTCAACAAAGAATTCATATCCAGAATGTGCAAAACTTAACAAAGATATAAAAAGAAAGACAAGCAAGTGAGCAAAACTTAAATGGCTCTTCACTAAGAAGGAAATTCTGCTGACTCATTAAGATATAAAGATGCTCATCCTCTTTCTTAGAGGGAAATGCAAATTAAAGCCACAATGAAAGAATACGCCACGTTAACCATATTGGTAAAAATTGAAAAGTCTGACAATACCATATATAGGCAAAAGATACAAAGCAATGGGCATGCTCTGCATGGCTGGTGGGATATAAACTGTGACAGACACTTTGCAAGACAGTTTGGCGTTATCTGGTAGAGTTGAAGATACACACATCCTGTGACAGACAAGTCCATTCCTAGATCTGTACCCTGAAGAAACTGATGCACACAGGGACCAAAAGAAGTTTACAAGCTATCTAAGCACCATAGTAGCTCCAAACTGGAAATAAGCCAAACATCCATTAATAAATACATCGCATGAAGTAAATTCATGTACTGAAAAGCTACTTTACAAAATAAAAATTAAGACACATAATTACATGCCATTGCAATGAAGGAAGTAAAACACAACAAAAAACACAGCCTGCCTGTATTTGTATAAAAAGTTCAAAAACAGGTAAAACTAAATGTTGGTTTAGAAATGAATATACAGGAAGCACACCTATGAAGGAAAGCCAGGAAGTAAAAACTGCCATAAAAGCCAAGACGGTAGAGGGATGGGTGGGATCCAGAAAGGATATAGGAGCTCCTGGAAAACTGAAAATGCTCCTTCCCATGACTTGGGTAGTCGTTGCACAAGGGTTCATTTTATGATTATCCATTATCTCTAAGGATTTTTTTGAAGGATAGTCAATTCACAACGTGATGATTTCAAGGGTAGAGCAATACAATTCAGTTATATGTGTATATAGAGATGGAGAAGGAAATGGCAACCCACTCCAGTATTCTTGCCTGAAAAATCCCTTGGACGGAGGAACCTGGTAGGCTACAGTCCATGGAGAGATATAGATATATAGATTCTTTTTCATATTCTTTTCCATCGTGGTTTATTACAGGATTTTTAATATTATTCCCCCTATGCTATACAGTAGGACCTTGTCGTTTATCTACTTTATATATACTAGCGTATATATGTTAATCCCAACCTCCTAATCTATCTCTCTCCGACTCTTTACCCTTTGGTAGCCATAAATTTGTTTGCTATGTCTGTGAGTCTATTTCTGTTTTGTACATAAACTCATTTGTATCATATTTTTGGCCACGCCAAGCAGCATGCAGGAACTTACTTCCCAGACCAGGGACTGAACTCATGCTCCCTGCAGTGGGAGGACAAAACCCTAATCACTGGACCGCCAAGGAATCCCTGTATCATATTTTAGACTCCACATATAAATTATCTAAGGTTTGATTAATGCACTTCTGTGTCCATTAGATTTCACAGTTAAAAAAAAAAAAACTAAAAAATTAGTTATATTGTCTGCCCATGAAACTTACAATCTAAAAGAGAAACAAACAAAGCAAATTAAAGTATGATAGCCTGGCAGCCCACTCCAGTATTCTTGCCTGGAGAATCCCATGGACAGAGAGCCTGGCAGACTAGTCCACAGGATCGCAAAGAGTTGGACACAACTGAAGCGACTGAGGGCAAGCAGGTGCAAGATAATTATACAAAGGGCAGGGACAAAACAGGGGAAGAAGCACCTGAGTCTTCCCTGGGAGAAATCAGAGAGGACTTCACAGAAGTGGCAGTATGTGAGCTGACACCCAGCAGATGAGACAGAACCTGCCCAATGTGCCAGCACAGAGAGAATATGCTAAGGAAATATGTGCAAAGGGGCATAAGATAGCAGAACTGAGGATTCAGAGTTTAAACTATGGGACTGTGGAATGCAAGACACTGGGGTGAGGCGGGGTGTGGGCAAGAGACCAAGCCCATGTGGGTAAGGCCAAGTGAGACCATGAAGGATCATGGAGAGGAGCTCAGGGTATACGTCTAGGCAACAGGAAGCCACCGAGGAATCCTGAGCCAGGGTCAGAGAGGATGGGAGGTGTGCACAACAAAGATCGCCGCTGGCAGAGAGATGCAGTCAACATCAGACACTTGGTCAGGAGGGAACTGCTAAGGACCACGTTAGCCACAGTCAGGACCCACACTGACAATCATGAGCTGTGGAGGGAATGGGGACACACAGAAGGTGGCAAGGATCCAGAATACAAGGAGAAAAGGCGTGGAGGAGCACAGCTCAAAAGCCCCATGGTAGACATGCCAAATGTGATGGGCCTGGGGACAAGCAGGGAGAAAAGCCTCATCAGTGGTCCCGGTGCTGAGAGCCCAGGAAGAGCCGGCCTGGGGCATTCAGAACTGGTGGCAGAATTCATGGCATTTATGGGATGTTCCAACAAGAGCACCTTCCTCTGTTCTACTGACTGAATAAAGTCAGATGAGCAGAGGAAGATGAAGCTTGAAAGGAGATCTCAGTAAGAGCAATTTTAAGGGTGCCGTGAAGGCAGAAGACAGGCTGCAATGGGTTAAACCATCTGTCGTGAGGATTTAGAGACTGGAATTCAAACTCTTTGTAGAATTCAGACTCTAAAGGGAAAAGGGGCATGGGTTTAGAATTAAGAGTGGGGCCCTGAATACTCATTGTAAGGACTGATGCTGAAGCCGAAGCTCCAATACTCCAGTCACCTGATGCGAAGAGCCGACTCATTGGCAAAGACATTGATGCTGGGAAAGATTGAGGGCAGAAGAAGGGGGCAACAGAGGATGAGATGGTTGGATGGCATCACTGACTCAGTGGACGTGAGTTTGAGCAAACTTCGGGAGATGGTGAAGGACAGGGAAGCCTAGTGTGCTGCAGTCCATGAGATCACAAAGAGTAACTGAACAACAAGGCAGACTGAGCAACTGAACAAGGCAGAGCTGGGACTTGGGGAATTTCGCTTGTTTGTTTACACATGCAGGGGACTTAAGCATAGTTATACACGCACAAAGAGATTAAAAAGAAATGGCAGATTGAACAGGGAGGGAAAAGGTTATCTAATGCCAAGGCAAGGTCTGTGAGAAGGAGAATATAGAATTAAAAGCACAAATGATCAGATTAGCCCTGGGGAGAGAGAGACTCCTGCAACTGAGCTGGGAATCAGATTTGGGAGGGGTGAGGGTGGGGGATACATCAATGGGTGGGTGATAGCTCCTCAAAAGGCAGTTTTTCTGTTGCTGTTGTTATTTTGGAAACAACATACAACACATATTGTAATAAAACAACATACAGAAATATAAAGGACCGAAACCCCACAGCTTACATTCTGGCAGAGTTCACTCCATCTTTTTTTCTGTGTTATTTTCCCCCTCAAGAAGTGATAACAGGGACTTCCCTGGTGGTTAAGACTCTGCACTCCCAACGCAGGGGGCCCAAGTTCAATCCCTGGTCAGCGAACTAGATCCCAAATGTGGCGACTAAGACGTGGTGCAGCCAAATAAATAAATACTAAAAAAAAAAATTTTAATAAAAAGAACTGATAACGTGTAGATTCTTTATGATGTCGTTGTTCAGTTCCTCAGTCATGCCCAATCTCTGCGACCCCATGGATTGCAGTACGCCAGGCTTCCCTGTCCTTCACCATCTCCAGAAGTTTGCTCAAACTCATGTCCATTGAATCGGTGATGCCATCCAACCATCTTGTCCTCTGTTGTCTCCTTCTCCTCCTGCCTTCGATCTTTCCCAGCATCATCAGGGTCTTTTTCAATGAGTTGGCTATATAGATTCTTTATAGCTTTGGTTTGGGAAGAGCTATCAGTTCAGTTGAGTTGCTCAGTCGTGTTCAACTCTTTGCGACCCCATGAACCGCAGCACACCAGGCCTCCCTGTCCATCACCAACTCCCTGAGTCCACCCAAACCCACATCCATCGAGTCGGTGATGCCATCTAACCATCTCATCCTCTGTCGTCCCCTTCTCCTCCTGCCTTCAATCTTCCCCAACATCAGGGTCTTTTCAAATGAGTCAGCTCTTCTTCGCATCAGGTGGCCAAAATACTGGAGTTTCAGCTTTAACATCAGTCCTTCCAATGAACACCCAGGACTGATTTCCCTTAGGATGGACTGGTTGGATCTCCTTGCAGTCCAAGGGACTCTCAAGAGTCTTCTCCAACACCACTGTTCAAAAGCATCAATTCTTCTGTGCTCAGCCCTCTTTATAGTCCAACTCTCACATCCATACATGACCACTGGAAAAACTATAGCCTTGACTAGACAGACCTTTGTTGACAAAGTAATGTCTCTACTTTTTAATATGCTGTCTAGGTTGGTCATAACTTTCCTTCCAAGGAGTAAGGGTCTTTTAATTTCATGGCTGCAATCACCATCTGCAGTGATTTTGGAGCCCCCCAAAATAAAGTCAGCCACTGTTTCCCTATCTATTTGCCATGAATTGATGGGACCAGATGCCATGATCTTTGTTTTCTGAATGTTGAGCTTTAAGCCAACTTTTTCACTCTCCTCTTTCACTTTCATCAAGAGGCTCTTTAGTTCTTCTTCACTTTCTGCCATAAGGGTGGTGTCATCCGCATATCTGAGGTTATTGATATTTCTCCCGGCAATCTTGATTCCAGCTTGTACTTCATCCAGCCCAGCGTTTCTCATGATGTACTCTGCATATAAGTTAAATAAGCAAGGTGACAATATACAGCCTTGATGTACTCCTTTTCCTATTTGGAACCAGTTTGTTGTTCCATGTCCAGTTCTAACTGTTGCTTCCTGACCTGCATACAGGTTTCTCAAGAAGCAGGTCAGGTGGTCTGGTATTCCCATCTCTTTCAGAATTTTCCACAGATTATTGTGATCCACACAGTCAAAGGCTTTGGCATAGTCAATAAAGCAGAAATAGATGTTTTTCTGGAACTCTCTTGCTTTTTTGATGATCCAGCAGAGGTTGGTAATTTGATCTCTGGTTCCTCTGCCTTTTCTAAAACCAGCTTGAACATCTGGAAGTTCATGGTTCACGTATTGCTGAAGCCTGCTGTGGAGAACTTTAAATAGGCTGGAATAACCACTGTGGGAAAGAGAGTGCTAAATAAGACTATGTACTTGGCTTTGCAAGTGGAGAATACTGTGGGTCCAGGTGATATTAGATTTCAGAAGTCTGCAGCTGCATCGATGTTCATGCTTTGATGGCTTGCTCCTGCATGGTCAACAGCCCATGTTGGGTATTAATAGATTAATCTAAAGTCTGAGCTTTGCATGGGTTGGCAGGAAAAAAAAATTGATATTCATCTTGTAATCCTCACCACGGTCCTGATTTTAAAAAACTAGTAATGGCTGTTTTACAAATGAGGAAGTTACTGGCCCAAATGCACACACAGGGGAAGAGGAGACAGATGGAAACGGAGGTTTCTGCCTCCCAGCACAGCCCATCCTCCACAGCACCACAACTGCTGCTCAGAACCAGCAGTACCTGGAATCTTATAAGTAACCTAACTAGAGCTCTGAGTTGCTTAACAAACTTCCCTCCTTATTAAAGAACAGTACAAATTACACCTACATGAATAAAAAGCTTTACCTTTAGAGTGCATCTGTCCATTAATAAAATTACTATTTTAGTTGAGCAATGTTTATCTTTATAGATACCGTGCTAGACCCCAGGAGAGCAACAAAACAAATCCCCACACTTACAGCTGAGTCATAATTTAAAGTGAAAGTCACTCAGTCGTGTCTGACTCTTTGTGATCCCATGGACTATACAGTCCATGGAATTCTCTAGGCCAGAATACTGGAGTGCGTAGCCTTACCCCTTCTCCAGGGGATCTTCCCAAACCAGGGGTCAAACCCAGGTCTCCTGCATTGCAGGCAGATTCTTTACCAACTGAGCTACATAATTTAAAAGTAGTGTAATTTGTTTGCCTGTGCATCCTAATTAGTATTCAGGGGTGTTTTTTAGTAATCAGTTCTTTAAAACAGAAACTTTGTCATTAGCCAGTATGAGGTCTCATCAAACACAGTGAAGATCTATTAAAATTTCCTTCTAATGTCCCCATTCTCTAAATCTCACTGAACTACCAAAATGGAAAGATTCTGACCATGCATTCAGGCAAATGTGAACAATGCTCAGAACTCCAGCTTGAGTAACAGACCCAAATGTTTTGGTGTTGGCATTTTAGGCAAATGGAATGAGTAGGGACAATTTTGTGCTGGGGGGGTGGGGTGGGTGGAGGATCGGGGGAACAATAGAGCCTTCTCAGGGACCCTTCTCCAAGCCCCTGGCTCCCTGCAACCCAGCTTTAGTGGTTTGGGGTAAGCCTGTGGGAGGCACGAAGCACTGAGGGGCCAAGAGTTTCAGCCTCTCCATCCACCACCTTGCTGCCACCTAAGCTTCCCCGAGCTTTACCACTGCCTTTGAAAGGGGAGAAAGAAATGGGTATAGAAGATGGACTCTCCAGGTAGAAGCAGCCCTCCTGCCGCTAACTCTGAGCTCAAATTCTCCTCACCGGCTGGTGCTCTCCTGACCTTCCCTGTGTCCACAGACCCAAGCGCCCCTTCTTCTGCCTCCCACCTCTGAGCCTCTACTTCTGATCCAGCCCCTCCTCCAGCCACTGCCAGACAGTTCTGTCACCCTCGAATTTCTGCTCCTCCCACCCTCTAGGGGTCAAGATGCAGGGAGGGTGGGGCTACAGGGTGGAGAAAAGGCATCAACAGGGGGCGGGTAGAGGGAGGACAGAGCAGTGGGGAATGATGAGAAAGCCTGGACCAAGCCAGGGGCCCAGCCCAGGGCACAGGTGCAAGAGGATGGAGGCCAATGCGATTCCAAGTATCACAGACAATTCCGGGTAAGAGTGTGGGTCATGAAGATACAAGTTCAAATCTCAGTTCTGCCACCTACAAGCTGTCTGCCCTTAGGCAAGTTTCTGAATATTCAGGATCTTGGGTTTTCCTTGTCTGGAAAATGTGGTTAAGAATAGTTTCTTCCTGGTAGGTTGTTAGGATTACCATAGAAAGTGCAATTTTCTTGAGGAGATCTCTAGTCTTTCCCATTCTACTATTTTCCTCAATTTCTTTGCATTGATCACTGAAGAAGCCTTTCTTATCTCTCCTTGCTATTCTTTGGAACTCTGCATTCAAATGGGTATATCTTTCTTTTCTCCTTTGCTTTTCACTTCTCTTCTTTTCACAGCTATTTGTAAGGCCTCCTCAGACAGCCATTTTGCTTTTTTGCATTTCTTTTTCTTGGGGATGGTCTTGATCCCTGTCTCCTGTACAATGCCACGAACCTCCATCCATAATTCATCAGGCACTCTGTCTATCAGATCTTCCCTTAAATCTATTTATCACTTCCACTGTATAATCATAAGGGATTTGATTTAGGTCATCCCTAAATGGTCTTGGTCGCTAAATTGTGTCCAACTCTTTGCAACCCCATGGACTGTAACCAACCAGGCTCCTCTGTCCAAGAGGATTCTCCAGGCAAGACTACTAGAGCGGGTTGCCATATCCTTCTCCTGGGGATCTTCCCAACCCAGGAATTGAATCCCAGGCTTCTGCTGCACCTCCGGCATTGCAGATGGGTCCTTTACCACAAAGCCACCAGAGAAGCCACATCTTTATTATTATCTGCCTACTATTAATGAATTTAACATTTGCACTAATAAATATATTGGAATTATAACCTGGCAAATTTCCATATGCTATTTAATCTACAGGATTGAATTTAAACTTACAACTCATAACAGTCTAACATAAACCTGTATGTGCTCTTTTATATATAATCCTTTGATATTTAGCTACTCTGTTCTCTTAAACACATAAACCTCTTTTGAGCTTTTAAGCTACTGTGTGTATATGTGTGTGTACTCAGTCATGTCCTTCTCTTTGTGTCTCCTGCATTGGCAGGTGAATTCGTTACCACTAGCACCACCTCCAAAGCCCACTGTGTGTATATGTGCATGTATATATGTGTGTGTGTGTATGCTAACTCACTTCACTCATGTCTGACTCTTTGCAACCCTACGGACTGTAGCCCTCCAGGCTCCTCTAACCATGGGATCCTCCAGGCAAGAATACTGGAGTAGGTTGCCATGCCCTCCTCCAGGAGAGCTTCCTGACCCAAGGATCAAACCTGAGTCTCTTACATCTCCTGCTTTGGGAGGAGGGTTCTTTACCACTAGAGCCACCTGGGGAGCCCCACTGTGTATATAGATCTGAATCTAAAGATCTAACCACTACAAAGTAGTGACCAGAGGGCCCTGCTTGGTTCATATAAGGTCTGTGCACATCCTACTGCTTTCCAGTAGGAAATCTTTTATCCACTTATTTAACCAAGCAGATTGATATGTTAATTGTCCTACTTCCTTTCTCTTATTTCCAGCATGATACAGTAACAGTCAATTTTGAAGTCTTTACTCTGGATCACAATATTGCTTGCCCTTAAAAAGTGTGCCTGGATGAAGTCAAAAGGTCTTTATGAAAATGATATTCAGGGGATCACCAAATATTAAAGCTACTGATGGATTTTTCCTCTTCACTCCAATTTTTGTCACCATGTAGATAGACATTATCTGTATTGCAAATAGACACATAAAATATGTTTAAGCTTATGCATTATTTGGAACAAGAAAATCTTGAATTAGAAAGAGGAGGACAAAATCAGATGACCCACTTATCATATAGTATCTAGAAAAATGGTACAGATGAACCTGTTTACAGGACAGGAATAGAGACGCAAACATAGAGAACAGACATGTGGACACAGGGTGGGAAAGAGAGGGTAGGACAAATTGCGAAGTACCATTGACCATATGTAAAGTAGATAGCTAGTGGGAAACTGCTGTACAGCACAAGGAGCTCAGCTCAGTGCTCTGTGATGACCTAGCGGGGTGGGATGGGGGCGGAGGTAGGAGGGAGGTTCCAGAAGGAGGGGATGTACGTATAACTGATTCACTTTGTTGTACAGCAGAAAGTAACACAACATTGTAAAGCAATTATATTTCAAATTAAAAAAAAAATTTAAGAATGCTTTAGGTTCAGGGAACTGCAATCGTGCTGCTATTGTTATTGTGAAAAATCATAATTTGCTTTCACAGGACCCAGCATTCACCCTCAAGATAAGATCTGCCAGCATCTATTGGGTTTACTTCTCTCTTTTCTGCTAGACTGAAAGGTTCCTGTGCATGGCAAGGACTCTATCTTTGTTATCTTCATAACTTTCTAGCAATTTCCAAGGCCTGGAAAATGCAAAGGTGAATAATTTTGTAATTTTAAATTTGTTACATAAAGTCTTCAAATGACACTCATTTTTGTTTTCAATGATTCCTTGAAATAGGCCACATCTTGTTTTACAAACAGGAAATCTCAGATTTCATTTGGGAGCTAAAATAACTTGCTAAAATCAGTTTAAAGCTGGCAGGCACAAAATATCTAGACTGAGAAAATCTCACTGTTAACAAAATTCTGAATTAGGCGTTTTTAGCAAAAGTTTAACTGCGAAATCACCACAGGTGACAAAGTGTGGACTGTCGGTGATCCTCTAGCCTCTTCTATGGTGAGATCACAAGGGTGCAGACTGTCTCACTGAAGTGAATCGTTAGTACAGACAGAGCCTCAGAATTTGCGTGTTCCACATTAAAAGCTCTCTTTAAGTAAGTGAAAAAGCGTGTGACTTGCAAACCTAAGACTATGAATCATTACAAAATACCACCATGAGCCATTATGGTTCCCAGGTTTTGCCGTTGTCTTTGGGGAAGTGGCGGGGAGGGGAGTGGAGGAGAAAGTGGGGTGAGATCTAGAAAAGAAGGAAGTACGATTCACTCTCTCTTTCTCTTTCCCTCTTTCACTTCTTCTCTTCCTGCACACATGCACACCACACACACAGACACACACATGCTGATGTTGGCTGAGTGCCAGATACTGTGATAACTACTCTTTGGATAGAATTTCGTCTAATTCTCAAAACTGTGTGGATTTTGAGTTGCTCTGAAAGCAGAATGGATCTGACAATCAACAGTATCTCTACCTTGTGTCACGTGTGTGTCTGTTCAGTCATGTCTGACTCTTTGCAACCCCAGGGACTGTAGTCCACCAGGCTCCTCTGTCCAAAGAGTTTTCCAGGCAAGAATACTGGAGTGAGTTGCCATTTCCTGTTTCAGGGGATCCTCCTGACCCAGGGATCAAACCCACATCTCTTGTATCTTCTGCTTTGGCAGGTGGGTTCTTTACCAGCTGAGCCACAGGGGAAGTCTCACCTTGTGAGTCATAGTCTAATTATTAATAGAAGCATTTGTCTTTCATAGTAACTCAAAATCATGGAGCATCTTACAATGAATGGCATCTTAGGTTGGAAGGAATACAGTAGATTCTTTCCACATTGCAGGCAAGGAAGCATCCAGTGAGTGACACAGCAGGGTAAACAAACTCATATTTATTTAACTTTTCCAAAGACTATGTTTGTAATCTTATGATACAAAACAAATGTTTTCCTATCAACCAAGCCTAATTATTTTACCCCTTTTTAAGCTTCCACTTTCCCTTGCAAATATTTTCTTATAGGAAATAAATACCAATTATTGTCAGAGGGGAGAAGAAGATGAGAATAATTTTCAAGCTCAAGCCTTGAAGCTAGCAAATTTTAAATGGTCTGAGACGAGACCACATAGTAAGTATACATTTCCATAAACTACACATATACCCACAAAGTATCACAAAAACACAAAATAACTTTCTCTTTTGTATATTTCAATATCATCCTTGTGAAAAAAATCTCAGAAATTCCTTCACAGGACCCCCCCTGGTGGCCCAGTGGTTAAAAACCTGTCTGCCAATGCAGGGGACATAGTTCGATCCCTGTTCCAGGAAGATCCCACATGCCATGGGGCAGCTAAGCCCATGCACCACAGCTACTGAGCCCACAGTCTAGAGCTTCAGAGTCGCAACTACTGAAGGCCGAACACCTAGAGCCTGTGCTCTGCAACAAGAGAACCCACCGCAATGCAAGAAGCCTGCGCACCACACCTAGAAAATAGCCCCCACTTGCTGTAACTAGAAAACGTCTTTGTGCAGCAATAAGGACCCAGTGCAGCCATTAATTAATTAAACAGAAATCCTTTCCCAAACTATGAACAAAGTTGCATCATTAGAATTCATTGGTAATGCCTTTTTTATAATTTGGTGGCTGTTTTAAGACAGAAACCAAACTATTTCTTTCAATCCATACTATTTCATAGCATAACATCAAGTCACACTGTAAAGGGTGTTTGACTGGATCAGGAGGATCAGCCCCGTGTGATGACAGGAACAGCATGTGTCAATGAAAGCTAGTGGCACCAGGAGAGAAAGGCTATGCGAGTTCTTGTAGGAATTCTCCTGAGGAAGGTAACCTGGCAGGGCAGCCAGCCTCGCACAGGGCCTGCTGCAGACAGCCTGTCTCCATTCCAAGCGCCAGCAGCAGAGCTCTCCAGCCAGTTTCCTCTGTCAAGGACCCGTGACGGCCACAGTGGGGCTGAGATGGGACCATCTGCAGCTCACCAACCAAGAATGCTCTGAAGTCTCGCGTGGCCTTGCTGAAATGATTAATAAAGGCTTTACCAAGGAATGACACGCCTCTGAAAACTTAGCCCCCATCACATCAGCATGGAGATAGCAAACCAAGCTCACACTGAGCCTCCACTGGGGATAAATGGATCTCTTTCAACCACAATCACACTCTCTTCAACTCTGCCAACTCAGGGAAATACCATGCAGCTGGACAGAAATATGAGAATCCCAATCTTAGGGATCCAAGGTCTTGGGAGCACTGAAGGAAAGGTAATAAATAGGGACATTCAACAGAAGAAACAAGCCCACTTTTCATTTCAGGTTTCTGCAAAGCTCTGGCTGAAATAATATATAAAATCAAACGCCACACTGGGTTGTAAAAGGGATTCAAAAATCAAATCAAATAAATATTTCATCCTGTATGGCTTAAAAAGCTAAGAGAGTTGTCTGCATCCAGGCAATAAAACCAGAGGGCAAAAATAACTTGATGGGATGCAAAACATCAGAGAGCTTACTTCCGTTTTTCACTGGCAAGCTTCAGGTGAAATGGCAAAAGCGTTATTGCACAACAAGGGTGTACATTCTGTAAGGGCAATTTCACAGGAGACTAGTAGGATGACCTTTTTCAGTGATCAAAAGAAGCCTCAAAGGAAGACCTTGGTATTTAGTTACTAGACTCAGTTTCTGTTTAGAGAGGCAAAGCCTACAGATGTGGGCCAGTGCCAAATGCAAATCCCTCTCTGGAGGCCCTGTAGGTGAGGTTCATTTTCTGTCAGCAGTTTTTAGCGTCTCCCCTGTCCATTTTTGTCCAAGTCCAGAAGCTCTTCAGCCTTCCCATCAAGAGAGTTGATGGTTATTATGCCCACGAATTGCTGAGCCACAAAATCTGGCAAAGATATCCTTCCCCTGGGAGAAGTAAATGGATTTTTCAAATTCTATTTATCCAAAATATTTTTGTGACAAACTTCTACACACCTAACTATATTTGTTAGAATGCTTTTGCCCCACAACGGCCAAGTGAAAATCTGGCTTATTAAAAACGACATTAATTCTGCAAATGAACAAGCAGGACCAGTTGTTGTTTAGTCACTAAGTCATGTCTGGCTCCTTTGCGACCCCATGGACTGGAGCCCACCAGGCTCCTCTGTCCATGAAATTTTCCAGGCAATAATACTGGAGGGGGTTGCCATTTCCTTCTCCAGGGGATCTTCCTGACCCAGGGAAGGAACCCACATGTCCTGCATTGACAGGCAGATTCTTTACCACTGAGCCACCGGGGAAGCCCAAAGAGGACTAAAGAGGCCATTTAATAAAGATTGTCAACTCAGTAATCTAAATGCTCTGCTTTTTATTCTTTGTTATATTGACAGCTTCACTGAGCTATAATTCACATACCATACAACTCACCTAGTTAAATAAGTGTACCATTCAATGTTCTTTAGTATATTCACAGAGATATGCAACCACAATCATTTTTAGAACATGTTCGTGACGCCAGAAAGAAACCCTGAACCCATCAGCCATCATGCTCATTTCCTTCCACGTCCTTTCCTCAGCCCTAGACAACCACTAATCTGTGTTCAGTCTCTATAGATTTGCCTGTTCTAGACCTTTCATGTAAATAGAGTCATAAAATACATCTGGCTGGCTACTATCACTTAGCATAATGCTTACAAGGTTTGTGCATGCTATAGGACGTGTCAGTACTTCATTCTTATTTATGGCCAAATAATAATCCTTTGTACTAAGAGACTCCATTTGATTTATCCATTAATCACTTGATGGACATTTGAAGTTGCTTCTATTTTTAGATACTATGCATAATGTTGCTATGAACATTCATGTGAAAGTTTTTATGTGGACATATGTTTTCATTTCTCTTGGACATGTGCCCAGAGATGAAATTTCTGGATCACATAGTAATTCAGTGCTTGAGGAAGTGCCAAACTGCTTTCCTAAACAGCTGCATCATTTGACTTTCCTACTGCCAGTGTGTGAGGTTCCAACTGCTCCACATCTTCACCAGCATTTATTTCCACAAATAATATTTGATTACAGACATTCAGATGGGTATAAAGTAGTATCTCATTGAAATTCTGATTTGTATTTCCCTGATAACTAGTAAGATTGAGCATCTGTTCCTGTGGCCATTTGTACATCTTCTTTGGAGAAATATCAATTCAGATCCTTTGTCCATTTTTAATTGCCTGTTTTTCTTTTTATCATTGAATTTTAAGAATTCTATATAAGGGCTTCCCTGGTAGCTCAGCTGGTAAAGAATACGCTTGCAATGCAGGAGACCCCAGTTTGATTCCTGGGTCAGGAAGATCCCCTGGTGAAGGGATAGGCTACCCACTCCAGTATTCATGAGTTCCCCTGGTGGCTCAGATGGTAAAGAATTCACCTGCAATGGGGGAGACCTGAGTTTGATCCCTGGGTTGGGAAGATTCCCCAGAGAAGGGCATGGCAACTCACTCCATTATTCTTGCCTGGAGAATCCACATGGACAGAGGATCCTGGCGGACGACAGTCCGTGGGGTCGCAAAGAGTCAGACACAACTGAGTGACTAAGCACACAGACATATGAGGGATACAAGTACCTTATCATAGATATATGTTTTGCAAATACCTTCTCCCATCCTGTGGGTTGTTTTTTAACTTTTTTGGTAGTGTTTTTGACATAGAAAAGTTTTTAACTTTGATAAAATCTGGAAATTCCTTGATGGTCCAGTAGTTAGAACTCCGTACTTTCACGGCTGAGTGCCTGGTTTAATCCCTAGTCAAGGAACTAATATCATACAAGCCACAGGACATGGCCAAAATTTTCTCTTAATTCAATAAAATTCAATTTTGGTTGCATTATCTAGTTCAAAATCACAAAGACATAAGCTCTATAAATAAATACTAAAAATGTGATCAACTGCCACACAAGGAGCTAACTATACTGCCTCAGTGCAGCATTTGCTGTTGTTCAGTTGCTCAGTCGTGTCTGACTCTTTGTGACCCCAGGGACTGCCACATGACAGGCTCGTCTGTCCTTTACCATCTCCCGGAGTTTGCTCAGATTCATGTCCATTGAGTCGCTGAAGCCATCCAACCATCTGCTTTTTCTTAAGTTTTGTAATCAAGAAGTCTAGGTGCTCTGACTTTGTTCTTTGTCAAGATTGTTTCGGCTATTCTAGGTCACTTGCGTTTCTAAATGAATTTTAGGATCACCTTGTCAGTTTATTCAAAGAAGCCCCCTGGAATTTCGATGAGGATTGTGTTGAATTTATCTGGGGAGTATGGCCATCTTAATCACATTGTGTTCTAATTCATGAACATGAGATGAGTTTCTATCTATTTAGGTCTTCTTTAAGTTTTATGGATATTTTGTGGATTTCAGAATACAAGAATATTTTGTGGGTTTCAGAATACAGATTTTGTATTTTTTGTTAAATCTAATGAAATCTAAGTATTTCCTTCTTTCATGCTAGTATAAATGCAACTGTTTCCTTAATTTCATTTTTGTTCACTGCTAATGTATAGAAATACAATTGATATTTGCATACAGACATACCTTGTTTTATTGCACTTTGCAGGCATCGCACTTTTTATAAATTGAAGGTTTGTGGCAACCACGAGTCGAGTAAATTTATCAGCACCATTTTTCAACAGTATTTGCTCACTTTGTGTCTCTCTGCATCACATTTTGATAATTCTCCCGATATTTCAAATCCTCTACCAGCAGAAAGGTTATGACTTGCTGAAGGGTCAGATAATGGTCAGCATTTTTAGCAATAATAATTAAGGTATGTATATTATTTTTTAGATGTAATCTTATTGCAAGTCTCTTGACTGAAGGCAGATTCTCTACCATCTGAACCACCAGGGAAGTCCTTAATAGACTCCAATACAGTGTAAATGGAGGCTTCCCTGGTGGCTCAGACAATAAAGAATCTGCCTGCAATGCTGGACCTGGATTTGATCCCTGGGTTGGGAAGATCCTCTGGAAAAGGGAATGGCAACACACTCCATTATTCTTGCCTGGAAAATTCCATGGGTAGAGGAGCCTGGTGGGCTGGAGTCCATGAGGTTGCAAAGAGTTAGACACAAGTGAGCAACTAACTTTCACTTTTTTTCCACAGTGTCAATATAATTTTTATATGCACTGAGAAACCAAAAAACTTTGCATGGCTTGCTTTATTGCAATACTTGCTTAACTGCAGAACCTAACCCACAATATCTGTGAGATATTTCTGTGTTAGTCTTGTATCTTGCAACCTCACTAAACTCATTTACTAGTTCTAATAATTTTTAGTGCACTCTAAGATCTTCTCTATACAAGACTGGCTAATCTGTGAATAAAGATAGTTTTACATCTTTCTTTCGAATCTGAATACCTTTAATTTCATTCTCTTAGCCAACTTTTCTGGCTAGAATCCCCAGTACAGTGATGAATAGAAGTCCCAAGAGCAGACATCCTGGTCTTGTTCCTGATCTTAAGAGGAAGGCATGCAGTCTTTCGCTACTAAGTATAATGCTAGCTGTGGATTTTTTGTAGATGCCCTTTATTGCATTATTTTTAAACCTCCAATCATTTAAATAGTGGTTGAGTTAAAATTCACTTTTGTGTTATTTGTAAGTATGTTAGGTATAATCCTCAGAAAGCTCATAAAAACATAATTTTTAAAACATATATTTCAGTTCAGTTCAGTTCAGTCATTCAGTCGTGTCCGACTTTTTGCAACCCCATGAATCGCAGCACGCCAGGCCTCCCTGTCCATCACCAACTCCCGGAGTCTACCCAAACCTATGTCCATCGAGTTAGTGATGCCATCCAACCATCTCATCCTCTGTCATCCCCTTCTCCTCCTGCCCCCAATCCTTCCCAGCATTAGGGTCTTTTCCAATGAGTCAACTCTTCGCATGAGGTGGCCAAAGTATTGGAGTTTCAGCTTCAACATCAATCCTTCCAATGAATACCCAGGGCTGATCTCCTTTAGGATGGACTGGTTGGATCTCCTTGCAGTCCAAGGGACTCTCAATTTAATAGAAAGCATTTACTGAGTATATACTATGTTTTGGCTCTGTTCTAGATTCTGAAGATACATAGTGAGCAAGCTGACAAAAAACCCTGCCTGCACTGAGCTGATAATCTACTGTGAGGAAAAGAGACAATAAACAATACATCAGTAACAAAGGAAATTGTACCAAGTGTTGGAACATAAAAAGCACCACAGAGAAAAATGTCCAGCCTAACAAGGAAAATCAGGAGTCCTGAAAGAGGAGCTGCATTTTTAAACGGGGTATACTGGGTAAGGTCTCATTGACAAGGGGCCATTTGAGTAAAAATCTGGAGGGAAGGAAGTGCAGCATGCAGAGAATAAATGATCACCCAATTACACACTGTTTTCATCTATCCATCAAAATAAGTTTGCCAAGATAATAAAAAATCAGAACATTTTATACCTAGAAGAAAATTCAAAAATTAATCAAAATTAAAAATTCAAAGCTTAACTAACTTGTTTGCTGAACGAGACAGCTTAAGCCAGAAAATATAAGAACTTTGGGCAAAGCAGGGACAGTTGAGATGGAAATCGTAACCAGTATGCTACATACTGCACTTTTAACCTAAGGTGCTGCTTTGTTTCAAATGATATGCATATTTCCACAGGTAATGAAATCCACAAAATAAGTTTAATGAGTGAAAACATAACCTAGTAATCTAATGATCTTCTAGCATCTTTGGAGCACATCAAACCTACTGTTAATGAGAATTTAGGCTTCAGAAATCCATTAATGGACTTCCCTGGTGGTACAGTGGATAAAACTCTGCCTGCCAAAGCAGGGGGCATGGATTTGATCCCTGGTCCATGCAGATTTTACATGCCTCAGGGCAACTAAGCCTGCACGCCACAACTACTGAGCCCATGCCTTTCAGAGCCTGTGCTCCACCACAAAAGAAGCCACCGCAATGAGAAGCCTGTGCACTGAAACTAGAGAAAAGCCATGAGCAGCAGTGAAGACCTGGTGCAACCAAAAGTAGAAAAATAAAATAAAATATGCAGTTCCATTTTTAAAAGTCCATTAATAAATCAATTTTATAAAAATAGCCATTGAGTAGAAAGCAATAGAGAAGAAACAGATGACACGGTTCTTATGTACCTTCCTATTGCAACAACAAGCCCCACCAACCGATGAGTCTAAATCTCTCAGCAAAACCCTAGTCTCTTTCCCTCATTGTTCAGACCTTATCTACTCTTGACTATGAATAATAAAATCACACATTTTAAAACAGAGCTTCTCTTTGGAAGGCAACGATAGATCTCAAAAGCTAAAGGAATAAAAAAGTGCAATAAATATTTTAAATTTCACCCCAAATGATACAAGTGAACCAGCAAAGGAAAAATACAGTGTAGCAACAATCAATGCAATGTACCAAGGGTGCTCCACCAGGTTCAAAGGTAGCCCTGAATCTTTTCACATTTTTCTTTTCACGAAAATGAAGGATATGCAAGGCACATGGGTTTCCCAGGTGGCACAGTGATAAAGAATCCGCCCGCCAATGCAGGAGCCACAGGAGATGCAGGTTTGATTCCTGGGTAGAGAAGATGCCCTGGAGAAGGAAATGGCAACCCACTCCAGTATTCTTGCCTGGGAAATCCCAGGGACAGAGGAGCCTGACAGGCTACGGTCCATGGGGTTGCAGAGTTGGACACAACTGAGCACACACAGGCACACACAAACCACATGCCAAATGAAGTCGTTTTTTACTCAAAACTGTAGAGGAGTAGCTGACATCTTAGACAACTGGGTAGAAACTGAACGCAGCCATTAAAGACGGAGAAGTGGAGAGAATTTTAAAAAGAAGGCAATTTAACAGGTGCCACTCAAGTCTCAGCCTGTTAGAGCAGGAAAGAACATTGTGTTTTAGTATCAATATTTACTAGCATGTGTTTTGGAGCTTACTAACATTTTTGAAATTATTCCCATATAATATGAAATTAATTATTTGGGTTTTTCGTTTGTTATCATAAAACCACAGAATTGGAAGTTGTGGCAGAGATTGCTGTATACCTCCTGATGATGACCCTTCGTTCTTAAAGGTTCTGACCCTAAGATGGGCTGGGAGCACATACCATAAGGCAAAATTCTCCACTGGGTAGATATTTTACATGACACAAAGTTTCTATTGACATCCTGTTCTAAGATTCTTGGGAATCTGATCTAAAAACAAAGACATCTACTATTAGCTATCAGCACTAGAATTGCACCTGATGCTTTTACAATACTTGCTGCTGCTGCTGCTGCTGCTAAGTTACCTCAGTCGTGTCTGACCCTGTGTGACCTCATAGACGGCAGCCTACCAGGCTCCTCCATCCATGGGATTTTCCAGGCAAGAGTACTGGAGTGGGTTGCCATTGCCTTCTCTGACAATACTTGAGGCAACTGTAAAGTTGCTTCCTTAATTATTTTAAACATACTCCCTAAAAATCTTCAATTATTGTGTAGAATGCTTTGCCCAGTGAAGTTAATGCCAATGACTTCATTCAAAAAACAAAAGTTAAGTACAAATTGGCATTTTGCTGATATATATACAATATATTCCTTGTAACTACAGCTATAAACCCATTGATTACATGAATAACTATCTCTAAGAACAAGGTTGAAATAAGAACAATAACAAAAAATTTGCAATGTCACAAAAACAGATGTTCTACTGGAAAATTTTACCAAAGGATATGGACATTTACACAGCTGCTCCATAACCAAACGAGTCCACCAAGTTCAACTGCATTTCCAAAAGGGTTTGGTATTTCCATAGACTATATTTCAAGAAAATTTAGGAACAATGGAACAAAATAATATTGATCTACTCTACTGTTTTTAAATATCTTTTTTAGTCAAAAAACCAATAGGAATTTTATTCATCTTTATTGCAAATAGAGATATAAGAAAAATTTCAATACAATGGCTTAAAAAAAAATTAACCATTAGCCTGAAATCTAATCCATCTAATAGTAACAAATGTAAATAAGCCCATGTTCTACCCTCTGGCCAATGGAAAGATGCCATAATGGGAAGTTGAACCTGGCAGCAAAGCAAATTTTCTGTGGTCCATGATGAGACAGTTCAGGTTACAAAAGGACATTACTTCAACTTCTAATAATGTCAAAGTACATGTCTCATTGTTTAGTTGAAAAGAGTAAGTTATTTCCTGTCTGTGTGGTAGTAACTATATCCTGGTCATACTTAAGGGCCAAGATATTCACTAGGTCTGCTGCTAAGTCACTTTAGTCATGTCTGACTCTGTGCGACCCCATAGACGGCAGCCCACCAGGCTCCCCCATCCCTGGGATTCTCCAGGTAAGAACACTGGAGTGGGTTGCCATTTCCTTCTCCAATGCATGAAAGTGAGAAGTGAAAGTGAAGTCGCTCAGTCGTGTCCGACTCTTAGCGACGCAATGGACTGTAGCCTACCAGGCTCCTCCATCCATGGGATTTTCCAGGCAAGAGTACTGGAGTGGGGTGCCATTGCCTTCTCCATCACTAGGTCTGGACATGATTTTTACAAGTTAACAGCATCTCAGAGGAAATGAGAAATTGTGGCAAGCGCTGGGTGTTAGGACAGTTTATCTCTAGCCCCAATTTGTTACTACCCATGAGACCATGAATCCTTCAATTACTGCCTGTACCTTTTATTTATCTATCAACAAAACAAGTAATATTATACTCCAGCCCCTTCTTTCCCCTCCTCCTCATCTTTTTCAATAATAATCCTGGTTCTGGGACTTCTCTGGTGGTCCAGTGGTTAAGAATCCACCTTCCAGTGCAGGGGACATAGGTTTGATCCTTGGTCGGGGAACGAAGATCCCACATGCCATGCGGCATCTAAGCCCATGAGTCACAACTACTGAGCCCGTGTGCTCTGGAGTTTTCAAGCCACAACTAGAGTAGCCCACACACCACAGCAAAGAGCCCATGTGCCACAACTAAGACCCAACAGAGCCAAATAAATACATATTAAAATAATAACAATCCCGGTTCTCCTGTCCTACTGTGGAGAATGAAATACTTGATAAATGGAGATGAAATCCAGGGTCGTTCTCAGTATTTATATTGCTCTTTACACTTAGTAAGTCACTTTTAAACTTTTTAAAATTTCAAAAGCCCTGTTAAATAGCTATGATTACATCAGCTATTAAACAGCTATGACTCGCAGCTAGTAAAACTGAGGCTAGAGAAATTAGTTAACTCACCCAAAGTTACATGGTGAATAAATGGCAGAGGCAGGTCTCGAACCCAGACCTATGACTCCAAAATCCATCACCTTTCTCTTCTAAGATGTTGACTCGCTACAAAGTGGGTAGGGATCATCTCACTTCAGCAGGGTATGAACTTTTACAGGACACACTCAGTAAAAATGTCTGGAGTTTTTAAAAGGAGAAATTTAATCATCAACCTACCTTACTCTTTTACAGTCCCTCCAAAAAAAAGCAAAAAGTGTGGCAATTCAACATCAGTTCTGTCACATGCACCAAAGATGGAAAAAAAAAATCAGTATATCTATAAAAGAAATTTAAAGTGCCAGGAAAAGATATTACATACATCCAAAGTGAAATGGCAAGACACTAACTTGAATGCCTAGAAAAAGTTGTTCACAAAGATCAGAGGACTTTGTGAAGTTGGGGGTGTGGAGGAGACAGTGGGGTGTCAGTCACTTGATGTTTGGTGAAAGGTGGTCTCATTAAACCCCTTATTCCAAAGATGAGACTGCGGACTGGAGAGGTTAACGCTTGTTGTTGTTTTTGTTTAGTCGCTAAGTTGTGTCTGACTCTTTTGCTAACTCATGGACTGTAGTCCTCCAGGCTCCTCAGTCCATGGAATTTTCCAAGTGAGAATACTAGAGCCATTTCCTACTCCAGGGGATCTTCCTAGTCCAGGGATCGAACCAGAGTCCCTTGCATCTTCCACATTGGCAGGGGGATTCTTTACCACTGTGCCACCTGGGAAGCCCTCAGAAAGTGGACATTGCAGTTATTACTAAAAGCTACTTTCCAGCCACAGTGCTAAGCGTACCATCTACATGCTCTCATTTAATCATCACAACCTGTAGCTCTCATAAAAGTTAAGGAACTCGTCTGGGAACACAAGCAGCCCATCAAGGTCACTATACTGTAAGGTCCTTGAGGACGGGATCCCTCTGTGTTCTCATCATGGTGTTTCCAGCAACTGGCACAGTGTCAGACCCATAGAAGAAGCTTCTCTGAATGTCCTTCGCTGTATGGTTTTGACTTTCAAATCATATAAATGTCTTCCATAATTTAAAAAACCATATTTAACTTAAAAATGGAAAAATAGAAAAAAAAATAAGTATCATAGTATTAGTCGCTCAGTGGTGTCCGACTTTTTGTGATTCCATGATGGACTGTAGCCCATCAGGCTCCTCTGTCCATGGGATTCTCTGGGCAAAAAAACTGGAGTGGGTTGCCATTTATGCATATATATGGAGAAGGCAATGGCACCCCACTCCAGTACTCTTGCTAGAAAATCCCATGGACAGAGGAGCCTGGTAGGCTACAGTCCATGGGGTCGCTAAGAGTCGGACTCGACTGAGCGACTTCACTTTCACTTTTCATTTTCATGCACTGGAGAAGGAAATGGCAACCCACTCCAGTATTCTTGCCTGGAGAATCCTAGGGATGGTGGAGCCTGGTGGGCTTCCGTCTATGGGGTCGCACAGTGTCGGACGCGACTGAAGCGACTTAGCAGCAGCAGCAGCATGGAATCTAGAAAAATGCTACTGATGAACCTAGTAGAGAACAGACTCGTGGACACAGCGAGGAAAGGAGAGGGTAGGATGAATTGGGAAAGTAGTATTGACATATATACACAATCATGTGTAAAATAGATAGCTAGTGGGAAGTTGCTAAATAACACAAGGAGTCCAGTCTGGTGCTCTGTGATGCCCGAGAGAGGCGGGATGAGGGGAGGGGTGGGTGGGAAGGGATATATATATATAACTATGACTGATTCTCATCGTTCTATGGCAGAAAACAACACAAAACTGTAAAGTAGCTTTCAACCAATTAAAAAAATAAAAATAAATTGTTTTATTTAAAAATGGAAAAATAAATAAATCCCTAAAAACTAAAAACAAATTAAAGCAAATAATTTCCACAGTATATCATGTGGCCATAGCCAAACAGAGAAGAATTATTTCAAATAACTTTAGGCCACAGTATTTTGCAAATCCCTAAGAGATAGCCTATGGACAGAAAGAACCACAAAGACATCTAAAACTGTGTTTCATATTTCATAGTAATAACACTGATAGATGGTTTGAAACCATTATACACAAACTCGTGCTCACACACACACATATGGATAAAGTAACAATGTAAAAGTCATTAGGAAGAAAGATTTTTAATACTAGAGCAAAAAGATATAATATCCAAGAAGTGACAACTTGTATTCTTGACAACTGAAGCAGAAATCACATAACTTCATGATTTGCTTTCCTCTTTTTATTTTAAAAAAAAGGCCTACAAACAACAACCTTGTACCAATGATCACCCCAGTGCTCAGAGGGTGATCTCCAAAGATCACTTATTCTAAAAGGAACCAGGACTCCTTGGAGAAGTGTGACTGATCCCAGGTCTAGGGCAGAAAACCATAAAGACTACTGAGGTTGTTCCAAAGGATATACAGATGCTAACTTGAAGGGGCTCCCAGAGGCCAAGGACTGCACAATTGGAACATCAAAAAGAATAATGACTGCAGTGGACTAAAGCACAACAAACATATAAAAAGCCATGCATTCACTATGTTTTCTTAAATTTACTGGTCCCTATATAAATTTGCTAGAATAAAATTTTTGACTCTGATAATTGGTAAATAAAGCTAAAGAATCACAAAAGAAATAATGGTCACTTGGAGAACTGGCCAAACAGGAGGCTGGTCATTTGGTAAATTGATTCAGAGAAATTCAAAGAGAGAAACAGAAAGACTTCCCCGGTGGTCCAGTGGCTAAGAGTCTAAGCTCCCAACACAGGGGCTGTTGGTTTGAGCCCTGGTCAGGGAACTAGATCTTGCAAGCCACAACTGAGATCCAGCACAGCCAAGAAATAAAAATAATTATTAAGAAAAAGAGAGAGAGAGATTGAGAGGCAGAGAGAGGAAAATGGATTCATGATGCATTATACCATGAATTTCCCTCCTCAGCATCTTCTGCCCATCTCCTGACCTAGAAGGTTTCTGCCACTTTATTCCTATGATCAGGACTAAAATAGTCACTTCATACAATTTCATTTGAATGTGTTACTTCTCTTATTAGATGAGATTTAACAAAATGCCTTCGAATTGCCACTCTAAATTAGACTAACACAAAGTTTGTTTTAAATCAGAAAATCTAACAAAACTCTTCAATGGGGATTTAAATTCAACAGCATCTTACAACATGCAAAGGTTTTACTGACCATCTATGACTATATGCCAAATTTTTAAGATATCATTATCTCATTTAACTTTTGTTAGTAGGTTTGGGAGAGGATCACTCACATTTTACAAATGAGAAACTGAGACAGAACAGTTAAGTGACTTGGCTAAAATCATGCATTGAGTTAAGTGACAGAGCTGGAATTCCAAGAGAAATCCATGGACTACCTCTGGTTACCCACAGAAAAGAAAAAGAGATCAAAGGATGCTGGACATAGTCAAAGTTTGTGGTGATGTAACATTACTAAAAATACCCCAGTGATGAATTGCTTATTAACTACTTCCCTTGTAAGAAAATCACAGGACTATACAGGAATGTAAGAATAAGTTTATTTGGTACATGTGGCCTTGGGAAAATTATTTAATCTAAGATTTTGGAGCAGGAAGAAGTCATCAATTTCATTCTAGTCCAAATTATTGTTTTCTAGATTAGAAACATACCTAGAGAGAAACACTTGACAGCCTGAAGTCAGACAGTGAATTAGCAGCATGAGGGAAAAGGTATTAGCCACCTTAGATACCACCATTGCCCTGTGGCGGTCGGAGGGTGGGGGATGGAGCTTCAGTAGTAAAGAATCCAACTGCCAATGAAGGAGACACGGGTTCAATTCCTGGTCCAGAATCCTATATGCCGAGGAGCTGGTGTATCACAACTACTGAGCCTGTGTTCTAGAGCCAGGGAGCCGCAACTACTGAAGCCCTGGTGCCCTAGAGCCCATGCTCTGCAACAAGAGAAGCCCCTGCAGTGAGAAGCCCAGGCACTACGACTAGAGAGTAGTGCCTGCTTGCAAGCAAGTAGCTCCTGCTTGCTGCGATTAGAGAAAAGCCCGTGCAGCAACGAAGACTAAGCACAGCCAAATAAATAAATAAAGCCTGGTTAAAAGCCATTTCTCCTCCATGAAATGCAACTCACACTAACCCAAAGCTTCCACTGATTTATTTAAACAGCTTTTTCTAAACTTATTTCATAAGCTCACTCTCTCTCTCTCCCCAGATCTAGAAGAAACTTAAGGTTCAAGTTTGAGTCCTTGTATTTCTCCCCTACCCGCTAACACACACACACACACACACACACACACACACACACACACACACACACACACACACACACACACACACACACACACACACACACACACACACACACTCAGCACAGTGCCGTAGTACTCAGTGTTCAATGACTATGCAAGGAGGCAAGTGAGCAAAAGCCAGTCTTTTGATACATGTATGGAGCCTCAACTCCACTATATAACACAACAAAACAAATTGCTATGAAGGGGCAAGGAAATTTTTTTAATGAAAAAAGAACTTTAACTCGAAAACTTTGTCAGAGGAGAAATTAAAACTACTTTTAGATTCATCTTCAGATACATTTCTTCATTCTCCAAGTTACTTATATGCATAGAAAGGGATTTAAATACAAAAGATTAAATAAATTCTTAAAAAATACAGATCTCTGCTTGGAGAGTAACAAGGATTCAATCCTTACAAATTTAAAAAGTCAAGGTGAGTTTTAAAAAGAATTTTCAGCCCTGATTAGTCTTATTGTAATGACAAGCCATCCAATATTCTTAATCAGTCTGAGTATCTTTTGAAAGTGCAGAAATTAATACTCATTCAGTCATGTCTGACTCTTTGTGACCCCTATGGACTGTAGCCTGCCAGGCTCCTCTGTCCATGGGATTTCCAGGCAAGAATACTGGAGTGGGTTGCCATTCCCTTCTCCAGGAGACCTTCTTAACTATTATTACTTTTTTTCTGTCTGGTAAGGAAGGAAAAACTATGTGAACTAGAAATGAAAGGGCTTTTATCAAAATAGCAAAGACTACCAAACATTGTATAAACTGCATTGGTAATGATAAAAAAAAAACTTGCTGTTGATGAAACCACAGTGGCACTAGCACAGTGTGATCCTGCTCCTTTTAATCCAGATGTTAAAACACAGGATGAACAAATTTCATGATTTAGTTCTTGTACCCTCTTTACCTGGGTGGTCACACTCAGTGACTGTGGAACTCTGCAACCAAACACCCCTTTATTCCATTTACCACAGATGTTATCTAACTAGCCTCTGACTAGACCAGTAATTAAGACATGGCCTTGGTCAATACACACTCAATATGCATCAGTTCCAACCCAGCTCATCACTGGACCACTGCTAAGGAGAACTTGAGATCAAAATAGTCCATCTGGAGGCAAATGGGATGATCTAGACACCTCTGCTCCCTTGTCGCTAGAAGGGCAGTATTTCCTGATATGTGCCCAGGTAAACACTGTTCATGAGAATGAATGCCTTAAAAAAAAAAAAAAAAAAAAAAAGCCAGATTGCATGGTCAAATAAATGTGGGCGAGAACATACTCAGAATCTTCCTTTGGGAGTTCACAATGCACATTGGCATATTGCTGTTGTTTAATTGCTAAGTCAAGTCTGACTCTTTTGCAACCCCATAGACTTGTAGCCCACCAGGCTCCTCCTTGGGATTTCCCAGGCAAAAATACTGGAGTGGGTTGCCATTTCCTCCTCCAGGGGTTCTTAGGGTTATGAAAGGTCCTACAGCAAAGATCTCTGTAGTATTTTAATTCAGCAAGCCCTAAACTTATTTGACTATGAACCTTCTTTCCAGTAACACCTTTAATATTGAAACACAGAGTGGGAAATGCTGAGATTACATTCAACAGTTATGTACCTTCAGATCTAACTACAAGACCACTCATGGTTTCCCTATCCAAGAATTGTTGCTCAACAAAGGTTAGTGTAGGGACTTCCCTGGTGGTCTAGTGGTTAAGAATCCACCTTTCAATGCAGGGGACTCTGGTTCGACCCCTGGTCAGGGAACTAAGATCCCACATGCCCTGGGGCAATTAAGGCCAACCACACTGTGACAAAGACCCAAAACAGCTAATAATTAATCAATTATTTTTTTAAAAAAAAGACAAAGGATGAAGGTGTGCTCAGTCACGTTGGTAGTGTCCAACTCTTTGTGACTCTACGGACTGCAGCCCACCAGAGTTAGAGTAGGAATTAAACTAGAAATGGGATGTTCAGGATATCTGAAAACCAAATTACAATGTAATCTATAAATTTTACCCTAACATAAGGAAAACATACATTTCTTTAAAACGAACAGAAAAAAAAAAATATTTATAGGCGACAATTACAAGGTCCAAAGCAGCATACCCTTTATAAAAAGATTTGTTATCCTGGGCCTACAACTCAATATGCATGTCTTTTTATGGGCAAAGTGAAATAGAGAACAAAATGATTACCCAAATAATTCAAGTCAACTGCTCTTTCTACAAATAATATAATTTTGTCTGTTAATTTAATCCAAGCTTGCTGGGTTTGAATGTGGACATGGAGGAGAAAGTGGGAGCCAAGGCAATCAGTAAAGCTCTTGCAATTCTCCACTTAACTGCTTAATGCACTTTATTAATAAATAAAGCCAGTTATTTGACCACCTTTGAAACCACTAAGGAAATATCCAGAATATTCTATGGTATAATACACTGAAAATCCCAATATCTGAGAATTCATGTTCCCACATTACTGAGAACCCAATTTACTGTGAGAAGAAAGATCTGATCACTGAATGCTACGGGTCCCTGTACCAAAATCTTCTAAAAATCAATTTTCTCAAACATAAAACATCACCTGAGACAAAAATTTATTGATTTCCTTTCTAACTTTAAGTTCCTCCAGTAATAGAATTAAAATCTGTTCACATTTATGAAGGGAAATTCCTGATACCATGAAATTGATCTCTATTTCAGATTATCAAATTTTTTCAATTGAACACTGTCAGAATCATGTCAACCCATAAAAAGATTTGTTCAGGTTTAAGTTTGAACACTTTGCCTATTTTATTCTTTCAAACTGAGAATCTTAAAAACACAAGTATGAAAAGTTTTCCCTTTTCCAAAACACAGTTGGTAAAAAATGTCATACAGTAACACAATCTGAATCAAAGAGAAGACATTCAAAGACTTCCGCCTCCTAAAATCTGAAGGGGGAAGGTTGCTGTTCATGAACTTGAGTTTTAACACTTTAATGTTAGAATGAACTTTGTCTTCACTCATCGCATTTTAGTTTAGTGGTCAAAAATGATCATGGTTTCAAGGAGTTCTAATGGCAGTGCCTTACCAGTGTAGATGCTGGCATTGGAAGCTGGAATACCAAACTGTGACTCGATGAACTTGGGGATGAAGGTAATGAAAGCAGTTACAATGGCACTCTCAGCTGTGTATGACAAACTCACAAAAAGGAATGTCATGTTGCTTAAGATCCTGACAGCTGCTCTTGGTAGGTCTACAAAATGACAAAAATGACAAATGAATGTTATAAACAAGGGATGGAAAAGAAAAGAAAATTGAACTGCTTTTGAAATGAACTGGAAATAGCCATTCAGCAATATAGGAAAACCTGATGAATGATTAGAACTCATCCCCTTTATTAAATAGACTTGGGTTTTTTTTTTAATTTTCCAACTAGGATAAGGAAATTTACCAAAGAAGCTAAAAACATACCCATATGCAAATATCCTTCTAAGAAGAAGGCAATCTGTTTCAAAGACTGCTTAAAATAAATGAACCACATTTTTTTTATTGATTAAACAATGTTAGTCTTTGTTAAGACCCTGAAGACTATTAAATGTGTAAAGTACCTGAAATATGGCCCTAAATTAACAGTTTTCACTTCACCCAACTAACACTTCTCTGAGTAAATGCACTTCTGAGATGCCAGCTCTCTGGCCTGACATGGCAAACGCCCACAGCAGAGGAACTGGTACATGCTATTGGACATCTGTTCTTCCAGTCTCATTAAGAAACAGGAAATAATACAGTTAGAAGGGTAGAAGAAATAAGGGCACCAAGTCAGATACTTCCAGGGACTTTGGATTGAGGAACAAACAAATTATATCCGAAGGAGCAGGACAGCCCAGAGGTGGGGCTCTGTACATGTCCAGCCGCCTCTCAAGGAAAAGAGAAAAGTCTCACTTGAATCTAGGCATTTATTTCACAAAAGCTGTCACATATATGCTTCAAGATGCATGTTCAGTTTCATTGCAGCATGGTTTATAAAAACAAAAATCTGGGAGAAAAAACTAAATGTCCATCAGCGGTGTTGGGTTGGTGATGTTAGTTACTCAGTTGTATCTGAGTCTGTGACCCCCTGGACTGTAGCTCAGCAGGCTCCTCTGTCCATGGGATTTCCAAGCAAGAATACTGGAGTGGGTTGCCATTTCCTTCTCCAGGAAATCTTCCCAACCCAGGGATCAGACTCAGGTCGCCTGCATTGCAGGATTCTTTACCATCTGAGCCACCAGGGAAACCCCAAATGTCCATTAGTGGGAAACATTTAAATAAACTATGGCACAGTCATATAATGAAATACTATGAAGTAGTTAAAAATGAAATAGAGTTTGGTGTATTGACATGAAAGGAACTCCAAAAAATATTTTTACTAATGAAAAAATGCAAGCTGTGCAAAAATATACATATGCATGCATGCTTGTGTGCTAAGTTGCTTTAGTCGAGTCCAACTCTTTGCGACCCTTTGGACTGCAGTCCGCCAGGCTCCTCTGTCCACGGGATCTTCCAGGCAAGAATACTAGAGTGGGTGGCCATTCCTTTCTCCAGATGATCTTCTGGACTCAGGGATTGAACCTGCATCTCTTTCATCTCCTGCGTTGGCACGCAGGTTCTCTACCACTAGCGCCACCTGGGAAGCCCATATACATGCATGTGTGTGTGTGTATATATATATGTATATATATAATATTTAAATGAAAACAATGTGTTTACATATGGTTGAATGTATACTTTTCAATATATATAATACCAAGAAATTCTGTGAACAGGAGTAAGACTGGGAAAGAGAAATACGAAAAGATTCTTGAGTGCACGCTTTTGTAATTTTTGCATATTGTAATGTGAGTTAACCCACATCTGCATGGCCTTTATACATCTTCATAGAAAAGGTAAGCTGCCTTACTTTTGAGATACAGAGTCTCTCAGTTATTAGAACAGTCATCTCCTTATGCTACAACATAATAAAATAATTTCCAGTTATTAAAACATCCCTGATGGCTCAGTGGTAAAGAATCGCCTGCAATGCAGGAGACCCACGTTCGACCCCTGAGTCAGGAAGATCCCCTGGAGGAGGGCATGGCAACACACTCCAGTATTCTTGCCTGGAGAATCACATGGACAGAGGAGCCTGGTGGGCTACAGTCCATGGGGTTGCAGAGAGTCAGACACAACTGAAGCTACTAACCAGCAACAGCATTATTAAAGCTATAATTCATAGCCTATTCACTAGAATTTAAGACTTAGTCAAGACTGTTTATTATCATTTTGAAGTACAAACTGACTTTAATGTTCTATATCATAATTTAATTGCTGAAAGTTTAAATAAATATTTTAAAAGTAAAATTAAGATGCATACTTTATTTTTTTAACACAGATAAACACACCAGAAAAAATATAAAATATTTCATAAAATTATCCAATATTCTCTTATAAATACTGCAAATCAAAATGTCATCTCCAGAATTAAAAATTAGAAAGTTAAGAAGATTTTCCCATGGACATTTAAAGATTCAAATTAAGCTAGCTGGTAAATTAAAATCCAACGTGTTGAATCTAAAACATCTGGGAAAATATACAATAAAACTTGCAAACCTAAGAAGATAACATATGTATAACATAAATATTTTAAGATACTAGTTTTTTGTAAGAAAAACTGGTTTTTCTTGTATACCCATTTAGCATGGTAAAATAACCTACTAATTTCCAAGCTAACTAAAAATACATGTCATGTTTTTCTCTCTTCTTTTATTAAAAAAAAAAACAAAAACCTATTACTTAAGAAGAATTTAGCAAACGTTCAGACTCTGAACAACTCTAAGCTAGTTTCCTTTTTTCTTCTACCTTCCTCCTCCTCTATTGTTCGAACTAAACTTTCAAACTACATGCCCTGCAGGGGTGACAGGGGTAAGGGGCTGCATATCTCCAGGACTGTCTTTGGCTGGTGGGACTGGTTATCTGTATAGATAGATAGATATGACAGATAATAGATGTGTGTGTGTTTGTGTGTACAAACACACATTTCCTGTCTACTAACAAGACAGAAGTAATGACACACTGATAGCAATGAACCCACCTAGCACCCAGTTCTTGGTTTCTAAATGCCACTTTCCACTAAAAGGAACCAGAAGTCCTTGGCAATTGGCGGTTTAGTCGCTAAGTCATGTCCGACTCTTGCGACGCCATGGACTGCAGGCTCCTCTGTCCATGGGCTTTCCTAGGCAATACTGAAATGGTTGCCATTTCCTTCTTCAAGGGAATTTCCTGACCCAGGGACTGAACCAGAGTCTCCTGCTTGGCAGGCAGATGCTTTATCACTGAGCCACCGTGAAGTCCTTGGAGAAATGACTAATTCATGTGTTACGTAAGCTTCCTTCAATTCAGTTCAGTTCAGTCGCTCCGACTGAAAGACTCTTTGCTACCCCATGGACTGCAGCATGCCAGGCTTCCCTGTCCATCACCAACTGGATGGAATCAGCTTCCTTCAGGCATGAGTCATACTATTGTTGGCTGTTGGTTTAATATTAATGAATCAACAACCTATATTAAATAAGGTGTCTTTCAACAGAAACACAAGGTTATACATTGATTGACTGATGATTATATTGTGATGGGAAGTTAACCCGGATTTCCCCCAGAGCAATCCTTCAGCATTCACTAACACAGTGTTTACCACAACTTTACAGAACAAAACTACCACAAATAACAAGGATCAACTGTATTGGTACTTAGTTGCTCAGTCGTGTCTGACTCTTTGCGACTCCATGAACTATAGCTTGCCAGTTTCCTCTGTCCATGGGATTCTCCAAGCAAGAATACTGGAGTGGGTAGTCATACCCTCCCCTCCAGGGGATCTTCCCAACCCAGGGATTGAACCAAGGTCTCCTGCATTGCAGGCAGATTCTTTACCGTCTGAGCCATCAGGAAAGCCCATGAATACTGGAGTGGGTAGCTTATCCCTTCTCCAGAGGATCTTCCCAACCCTGGAATCAAACCGGGGTCTCCTGCACTGCAGGCAGATTCTTTACCACCTGAGCTACCAGGAAAGCCCCAACTGTATTTACACCCCCTCAAAGTACTTTCCCATGGAGTACCTATAATTTATTGATTGATTTATAAATGCAATATACTTGGTAATTTTGGAGTGCAGAAGCCTGGCAGATCCAATCCCATTCAAGATAGGAAAGTTTACACAACTGGTAACAGGGCAAATTAAGATTGTGTGGCTTCTGTGAAGACACTGAGCACAGCATCCTTTCTGTGCCTACAAACAAGCATAAATCAGGAGGCAACATCATCAAATCCAAATTGAGGGACATTCTATAAAGTTACTGGCTTACAATTTTTTTAAAAGATCAAGGTCATAAAATATTAGGGTAGATGAGGAACATATCCAAATTGACGAACCAAAACATACCACAACTAAATAGTAATACAATCTGTGATGGCGGATTGGTTTGGACATAAAGGGCAACGTAGGGATAACTGGCAAAATTTGAATGGGGCCTATGGTCTAGATGGTAGCACTGGATTAACGTTAATTTCCTGATTTCCATGGTTGCCCTGTAGTCCTGCAGTAGAATATTCTTGACTGAGGAAACACTGAAGTACTAGGGGTCAGTGACTTCACAAATGGGTCAGAAACATTAACAATCGGGGAATTGGGGCTCAGGGAACCCAGAAGCTCTGTGTGCTACTTCTGTGGCTTTTATTATAATTCATAATTATTTTACAAAGTTTTAAAAACAAAGTTAGCAAAGAAGCTGCTGAATCTATCAATTTGCAGCCAAATATTAATTTTTATGCTAATATATCTTAGATAAGTTTCTTGATGTCATTTATAACTGTGTCATTGTGAAATCAAAGATGCGGTAAAAAGAATGATGGAGGGATTTCCCTGGTGGTCCAGTGATTAAGAAACCGTCTTCCAATGCAGGGGACCCAGGTGCGATTCCTGGTCAGGGAACTAAGATCCACATGCTGCAGGACAACTAAGTCCATGCACCACAACTACTGAGCCCACGCGCTGAAACTAAGACCCAACACGGCCAAAAAATTAATAAGTAATTTTTTAAAAAAGAATGACAGAGGGACTAACTAACAGTAGTAATTATCATTTTTTTGATCACTGAATGCTAGGAACTCATACAAATTCACTTACAAGGACAATCTGACACTAAAACTAGAAATGCCTTCAACAGCAGTAATATAGGAATAAAACTACAAACCTCCAAAATTCAAGAGAATATAATACAAGGTAGACAATACTTAGATATCAGTTTGAGAAGTGTTGCTATCACTGGCAGATCCCTTGCTGGTTCCCACATGCACATCAATGGCAGTGCAGGTAACCCAGCCAGCCAGTACCCACAACTAGACTCAGGTGCTAAACTGCACTCCAGTCACCACAGGGCTGTTTGTTACTCTGTCAGCCGTACCTGCCTCTTAGTGACCCCATGGACTGGAGGCCGCCAAGCTCCTCTGTCCATGGGATTCTCCAGGCAAGAATACTGGAGTGGGTTGCCACTCATTTCCTTCTCCAGGGGATCTGCCTGACCCAGATCTTCTGCAATGCAGGAGTCTTTAACATCAGAACCACCAGGGACTCTCACCACAGGGCTATGCTACAACAAATTTGATGTGGTCCCTCCCCTTGACCTTGCATCAAAGGTAATCCCTTGACCGTTAGTCAAAGTTTCAGAAAATCTGACCTACGTGGTGGGCCTGGATTCTTATGGAAGCTGCCAGGGACAGCCTTAGCAAGTGCAGACCCTGTAGGGTATGGAGTTAGAGAAGGCAATATTCAGAAAAAGAATGAGACCAGAACTTCACAAGAACAAATCACCTTTAATGAGGCGAGAAGGGGCAGCAGTCAGATTAGTGAGCTGCTGCCCTTACCCAAGGAAAGACTAAGTATATATAGGCATGTATGTGGAAAGCTACATACATGTGGATAGCTATATAGGCATGTATGTGAAAGTCTTAAGGGGGCCTGTTCTCCTCCAAGGTTGTTCAGAGTAGTTATCTCTTAAACGGCTGGGGCAAGGAATTTTGGAGATCGGCCAGAGGCTGGACCAGCTGGGAGCTGGGCGTAATCAACCTAATGTCCATTTTTTTGGTGAGAGAGTTCTTTGTTTTGCATAGAATGGTGGGGAGGCCCTGGAGGGGAGTTTTAACTCCAGGATATTTTGAGCCATGTAACTTTCCTTCAGACACCATGCCTTAACTGTTCTCCAATGCCTCACAGCGCACAGTATAATATGAGGCAGCAGGTATTGATAGATTTGTCTTTTTTTTTAATTTACCATCTTAACTGTTTTTTTATTTTTAAAAATTATTTATTAATATTGTGGCTGTGCTGAGTCTTTGTTGCTGCACCAGCTTTTCTCTAGTTGTGGGGAGTGGGAGCTCCTCTCGAGTTGTAGTGTGGGGGCTTCTCGCATCTCCGAGCACAGGCTCTAGGCTGCACAGGCTTCAGTAGTTGCAGCACATGGGCCCAGTAGTCGTGGTTCCCAGGCTCTAGAGCACAGGCTCAGTAGTAGTGGTGCATGGGCGTAGTTGCTCTTCAGTATGTGGGATCTTTCTGGACCAGGGATAGAACCCATGTCTCCTGCACTGGCAGGTGGATTCTTTACCAATGAGCCACCAGGAAAGCCCAGGTTTGTCATTTTTTGACCATCAAGGAAACAAGCTCCAGTAGGAAAGCATGCTGAGCTCCTGAACCACTTACCTGCTGACAGTAAATAGAAACAGCAGCCATCAGGACCAAAAATACATTATTAGTGATTACTAGCCATAGTACAATCCTGCTTGCTTAAATCTAATGAGTATTTATATATATATATATATTTCAAAGTAGATACTACTCTGATAAACATTAGTCCTGAAATAGAGCAGGACCCTACGGTCCTTGGCCCCCTCCCATGTCCTCTGCCTGCCTTTTGTCTGTGAAAAAACTTTAGCCAAAGAATAAGTTTAATTGGAGAAGTGAGAAAATGCAGAAACAAAGGAAAAAGTCAAAGGAAACCAAATACTAATAATGTAGTCATAAGCATAGTCAAGGATCTTTAGTTCCTTCTCAAGGGCTAGGGATAATATTCTGAGCCTTATCCTGTGAACTGTCTTATAGATACTGAAACCCCACCAGGTCGAAGAAGTTAATTACATGATGACCAAACTGTAGCCATGATATTAACCGCCCCAATTCCAAGAACTGGCCTCAAGGAAATAGAAAGAAACCAACCCTGGAACTGAAGCTTCACTGTTCTTTACAACCAAGATGACGCTGATCAGACCACTGTTGATCAAATTCAAGATGACTGTCAGAGCTGATTGTGCTTTTCTACATGTAGCCCCCTCCCTCCGCCTATAAAAGCTTTTGCCCCCTGATTGTCAGGGTGGAGGAGCTGACCTTGGACAGGCATCTGGCCTTCTTCCCAGTTGCCAGCATCCAAAATAAAGCAAACTTTCCTTTTCACCATACTGGCCTCTTTAAGATCACCAAACTGATCTTTGAGTGGCAAGAAGACAGATCCCACTTTTGGTTACAGTCCCACAGTTCATTTGCACTGAGTATTTTAAGTGTGGTCTTTTTAAGGAATTCTTTGCCATGCCTGTTACCATTTACCTTTTGCCTCCTAAGCTGAAGGTACAACAAAATAAATGCAAAAGAGAAATGAAACAAAGATTTATAGAGAAGATGAGATGAGTGGATAAAGAAGATGTGGCATATGTTTACAATGGAACCTACACAGCATGAAAAAGAATAGGATTCTGCCATTTGCAACAACATGATGGACCTAGAGGGTATTAGTAAAATGTTAGACAAAGAAAGACAAACACTCTATAATCACTTATATGTGTAATCTAAAAGGTAAAGCAAATGCATATAGCAAACCAGAAACACTCACATAGAGACCAAACCATGGGTTACGAGTGGGAAGAGGAAAGGGGAGGGGGCAAGACAGGGGTATGGGATTAAGAAATACAACTACTATGTATAAAATAGGGCTTCCGTGGTGACTCAGACGGTAAAGAATCCTCCTGCAATGAAGGAGACCTGGGTTTAATCCCCGTGTTGGGAAGATCACCTGGAGGAGGGCATGGCAACCCACTCCAGTATTCTTGCCTGGAGAATCCCCAAGGACAGAGAGAAGCCTGGCAGGCTACAGTCCATGGGGTCGCAAAGAGTCAGACAAAAATGAGCGACTACACACACACATGTATAAAATAAACAAGCCAAAAGCATATATTATACAGCACAGGGAATATAGCTATTGTTTTCTAATAACTTTAAATGAAGTATAAAGTATAAAAATGCTGAATCACTATGTTGCACATCCAAAACTAAATCAATATTGTAAATTAACTATGTGTGCTCAGTTTTGTCTGAATTTTTGCAACTCTCTGGACTACAGACTGTCAGGCTCCTCTGTCCTTGGGATTTTTCAGGCAACAATACTGGAGTGGGTTGCCATGCCCTCCTCCAGGGTATCTTCCCGACCCAGGAAATGAAGCCACACCTCCTATATCTCTTGCAATACAGGGGGATTTTTACCCTCTGAGCCTTCAGGGAAGTCCTGTGCAATGCTGTGTTTAGTCACTTAGTCATGTCTGATTCTGTGACCCCATGAACTGTAGCCTGCCAGGCTCCTCTGCCCATGGGGATTCTCCAGGCAAGAATAATGGAGTGGGTTGCCATGCCCTCTTCCAGGGGATTCTTCCCAACCCAGGGATCAAACCCAAGTCTCCCGAATTGCAGGTGGATTCTTTACCATCTGAGCCATCAGGGAAATCCACGAATACTGGAGTGGGTAGCCTATCCCTTCTCCAGAGGATCTTCCCGACCCAGGAATCGAACTGGGGTTTCCTACATTGCAGGTGGATTCTTTGCCAGCTGAACTACGAGAAGCCCTACACTTGAATAAAAAAAGAAAAAGAAAGGCATCATATTTCCTTGAAAAAAAGAAATAAATAAGATATAAACAGAACAGCACATCAAAGCCAGTGAAAAGATTCTTTCTGGGCTTCAAATTCGACCCTTGGTTTCCTGGCCACAAAAGCAGAAAGTTGTATAATCATCATTAGCAGAAACATCCTAATGTTCTCATAGGAAACAAAGCTTTGCTCTATGTTCTAAAGCACCAGATTCTCACACTGTGGTCCCTGGACCATCTGCAACAGCATCACCTAGAAACTTGTCAAAATGCAGATTCTCAGGTCACATTCTCAGGTCACACCTCGGTCTAGCACCCTGAGCTTTATGAAGCCCTCATGATGCTTCCTAGGTAGACTAAGTTTGAGAACCTCTGTTCTCACTGTTCTCAAGAAATAGAGTTTTGTATAAAGGACACTGAGCAATGCTCCTATGGCAAATACAGAGAACTCAGGCAACAGCTTTTAATAAGAGCTGCAAACCTAAAACTAAAGTTAAAATCAGCAAAAAAGCTAAGGCAAAATGCAAGAGGCTAAGATGGCTTGGTCCAGGCATGTGGCTTCTGGTGATCCCTCTTTGAGTCTAGTATTGCCTCTAACATATCCCATGCTATACTGGGTTTAAACCACAGAGCAAAGAGCCACATGCAACAGTTCTAGATGTTCTTGGGCAACTCACATTCAGAATTCATTCCTTCTGCCCCTTTCCTCCTCTCTCTGCCATCTGAGCTTGAAACCTGAAACCATCCTGGATACCTCCATTTCCATCATTCCATGAGCGTATGCACGTGTGCTCAGCATGTTGGATTCTCTGCAACCCCATGGACTGTAGCCCGCCAGGCTCCCCTGTTCACAGGATTTCCCAAGCAAGAATACTGGAGTGGGTTGCCATTTCCTTCTCCAGGGGATCTTCCCAAGCCAGGGATCGAACCTGCATCTCCTGCATTGCAGGCAGATTGTTTACCACTGCGCCACCTGGGAAGCCCATAATTCCCATAGCAATCGCCATATCCTATACACGCAACTTCTTCCCTCCATTCATTAATTTATTCATCAAATATTTACTGAGTATCTACTAGACAGTGGGAATTCATCAGAGAACATGATGAACCAATAAAAAAAAAGAAGAGAAAAGAAAACCTTGCCTTTGTGGAGCTTACCAAGATGATCAACAAGTAAAACACATAGTATGTTAGATAGTGATCAGTGCTAAGGAGAGAAACTTAAGGAGAGAAAAGATAAGCAGCTTTGGAGAAAAAGGTAGAAATTTTTAAATAGGGTGGCTGGGTAAGGCTTCATTAGAAAGGGATTGTTTGAATAATACCCTGAAGGAAGTGAGGGGCCTCATGGAGAAAATTCCCAGCACATGACCAGCAAGAACAACTGCCCTGAGGTGAGAGTGTGCTTGGAATACTTGAGCAACAGTGACGAGCCCAATATGGTTGAAGCAGAATCCACTGCAGAAAGGAAATGGCCTCAAGCAGGTAACCAGGGGTTAGACTGGGAAACCACAGAAGTTTTGAGCCCAGGAGCGGTATTTCAACAGGATCCTTTTGACCGCCGAGTTGAAAACAACTGAAAGGGGACAAGGAGGAAATTCCCTGGTGGTCCAATAGTTAGGGCTTTGCGCTTCCACTGCAGGGGGCATGGGTTCAATCCCTAATCCTGCATGTCACGCAGTGAGGCCAAAAAACAAACAAACAAAAACCAACAAAGAAAAACTGAGTTTAGCACGCTACTGTCCTTTCCATCTCTACTAGGCAAAACCGCCATCACCTCTCTCGAGCTCTGTCCATAGCTTTCTACCTTGTCCCCCTCTTTCCATTCCACTCCCTTCTCTCCCTAATTTAACAGGACCTAATGGAGGGCCTGCCAAAGGCTGCTCAAACCTCTCCACTGCTCATTCGAGACGAATTTCATTAAAGCTAGAACTTTAGCTCTCTACACACAAGATGGCTCTAACTGACCTTCCCAACCTCATCCCCCAGGTCTCTGCCATGCACAGCCAACACACCAACCACAATACACTTGCTCAGCATTTTCAAACACATCTACACAGCCTGATCTTCTTGCCTTTGCTGTCTCTGCCTGGAATACTCCCACCATCCCATGTCCACCTACTGACACCCTCTCAGTTTTCCAGGAAAGATAAATCCCACCTTCTCCATGAAACCCTTCCCTGGTCCCTCAACTAGACATTCCCTCAGCTGTCTGTGACCTTCACACCATGGTGTCTATCTTCTTTTTTGATCATTAGTATATTTCCATCTGTACTCATCCTGTCTCCCTCAGTGGACTACAAGCTCTATGAGGGAAAATCATGGCTGACTCATCTTCCAAGCTGCCATAGCTGGGAGTGCAGCAGCTTTTACAGAACAAACAGTCACTGAATTAAATGATGACAACATAACCTTCTAGAGATCAAAATTCTCTGATTTCCAATGGCCCCTGTTTTTTAAATTTTATTTTAGTTGAAGGATATTGCTTTACAATATTGCATTGTTTTCTGCCATACATCAACATGAGTCAGTCATAGGTACACATATGCCCCCACCCTCTTGAACTTCCCTTCCCATCTCTCACCCTTCTAGGTTGTTCCAGAGCCCCAGTTTGAGTTCCCTGAGTCATACAGTAAATTCCCACTGGCTAGCTATTTAACGTGTAGTAAGGTATATTTTCTATGCTACTCTCTCCATCCATCCCACTCTCTCCTTCCCCCACTGTGTTCACAAGTCCATTCTCTATGTCTGCATCTCCATTACTGCCCTGCAAATAGATTCATCAGTACCATCTTTCTAGAGTCCATATATACGCATAAATATATGTTATTTTTTCTCTTCTGGACTTCACTCTGTATAACAGGCTCTAGGTTCACCCACCTCATTAGAACTGATTCAAATGTGTTCCTTTAATGGCTGAGTAACACCCCATTGTGTATATGTACCACAGCTTCTTTATCCATTCATCTGTTGGTGGACATCTAGGTTGCTTCCATGTCCTAGCTACTGTACATAGTGCTGCAATGAATATTGGGGTACATGTGTCTTTTTCAATTTTGGTTTCCTCAGGGTATAAACCTGGTAGTGGGATTGCTGGGTCATACGGTAGCTTTATTCCTAGGTTTTTAAGAAAGCTTCATACTGTCTTCTATAGTGGCTGTATCAATTTACATTCCCACCAACAGCGCAAGAGGGTCAGTGGCCTCTTCAAATCAATGCATCACCTCAGAGTAACCATTTGACTTAGTTAGGATTATAAATATATTTTACTCCAATACAAACAAAAGTCTAGCAGAGCAAGTCTGTCATGTGGAAGTGAAAAGTGAAAGTGTCAGTCACTCAGTTGTGTCCGACTCTTTGTGACCCCATGGACTGTAGCCCACCAGGTTCCTCTGTCCATGGAATTCTCCAGGCAAGATTACTGATATGGGCAACCATTCGCTTCTCCAGGGGATCGTCCCAACTCAGGGATCAAACCCACATCTCCTGCATTGGCAGGCAGATTCTTTACCGTCTGAGCCACCAGGGAAGCCACATAAGTCTGTCATGCTTTACTACGTAATAATGCTAAGCAATTAAGCTTAGAAGTTAAAAGTGAACACAAAAATTAAAATTTTCTTATGATTAACTGCCACCAAAAATTTTCTGCTTAAGAATAAGAAGATAACCAGTTAAATTTGGAAGGCTTTTAAAATACCAGACCCCAAGCCTCAGAAAAATTGATCCACTTAAATATTTTAACTGTTTACTTTTATGGTAAGATGTTGAAGCCATCAGTGCTAATCTCTTTATGGGAAGGTGATGCAGATCCACTAAAAACTCTTACTTTCTCCTTTGTGGTTGTTTTAAAACAGTTTTATTCCTGCATAATTTATAATAAGAACCTAGAAACACTGAGTCAGATTTTCCCCATGTCTATCATTAAAATGTGGAAGTGGTGGGTGGAAAGCGAAGTGCATTCTCTTGCATTCTCTGCAATAAAGCTTCTCAAAGAGCACTATTCTATATGGTCTAAATCATTTTTGATTTTAGGAACTAAAAGATACCAACTTGACCACTCTTTATACCTTCTCTTTGAAGATGCTAATATTGATGTATGAATTTCAAATATAAAGAATAAAAGAAGCCTTACTCCAAAAAACAGGACAAGAAAAAAGATCTGGGAACACACTGCAGTTTAACTCAAAATGACATCTTAGCAATCAATCTTTCATTCAAGACCTAAATAGTAACAGACATGAGTAAAAAAAAAAAAAAAATCCTGAAAAAAAGAAGTTATACATGGAAAAAATTGTGTTATAATTTATATATGTCAGTTGGTCAAGTGCAAAACTGCAAAGTGTGTATTAAATAGATATTTAAATTTTTTTAAAAAAAGACCTAGTATATCTCAGCTTTGTAATACAAATTTTGTCCGTAGTAGAATGATTCTCAGAGATGTAATTGATTCTTTTGAAAATCTGATGAAATATTAGACTGTCATTTCCTGTAGGTGATAGGTATTAGAAATAAAATGTGCAAAAGATATATATAATTTTAAATACTGTATTTGAAGATTATTCCAATATCATCAACATCACTTGAATAATTTTTAGCAGAACATTGTCACTTTATAATCCCATTTAAACAGGATTCCTGTCTAACAAGAGAACATGTTTCTGGAAGTGCCAGTCTAGATACAATTAGAGTCCAGTGCAAGCAGAAATAAATAAAATAAACCGGCTCTGTGTCCCAACCAGGAAGGTTTGCTGCCAAAGATCACTCATCACAATTAAGGCATAGAGTAAAAAAGTTGGAAATTTATCAGAAACATCTACAAGAAAATCAGAATAAAAATGGAGTTTATAAACCAACTACCCATCACTGTCAAAAGACTCTTAATCTTTCCTCTAAAAGAAAACACCTTGAACCATTAAATTGAATACAGAAAAGATGGAGAACACTCCCTAGCGGTACAAGAAGACATTTAACATAATAGTAGACAGATTCAATTCTGAAAAATAATTTTAAAATCCCATGACAGATTTTATCACTTGTGAATCTGCCTGCCAAAGTGAGCTTTGCCCCAGAAGCAGGTCCTGAGTCAAGGATCCAAGTCCAAGTCATTTATTTGGGGGGTTTGAGAAGCACTGGATGGGGAGTATAGACGTGATGCACGGGAAGAAAGGGCAGCTTACAACGGATTGTCTCACCACGAGGGGACAGAACTGGGATGCTTACTAGCCATTGGTTAAGACTGCTTTTAGGGGTGGGAGGCCAGAGTGTTAATTCCTTGGCACCTGAAGCCTGCCTCAAGCAGAAGCCAAGCAGCCTCCCAGCCTAAGAGAAGATGTTCAGGCAAAAAGAAGACCTTCAGACCAAGAAGACTCACAGACCTTCAGAAGGTCCTGCCTGTGGCAGTCCTCACCTTGAAAATGGGAAGCACCAGGAGTCCAGCTGGCTCATTGAAAGCACTGTCCACCCAGCCTCCTCCAAAGAACTCCATTCCCATCAACAGTTGCATCTGCTGTTGGTGTTTCATATCAGTCTTCTCTCTCCCTTTTCTCTGCTATCCAACAGAGCACATATTTCACATTCTAGTCACCTACCTCTAAGCCATAAAATATACAACTTCAGCTCTAGCCTTTATTTCTCCTCTGGCGTCAACTTTATATTCTCCTTACATTAAGACCCTTAGTCTATTTCTATGTTGTAAATTCTCTAACGTCAACTTTGTTCTCAATTGAGTTATTTTTTTAAAAAAAATCACTCCTTGATTATGGTCCATCGTATGTCCATGAAAAATGGTGAAGTGGTCCACGGGGTAAGAGCTCAGGCTCTACTCCACTACCATCCAGAGAATCTTTTATGTTACAGGAGCAGAGGGGGTAATTTTGGCAGTTCCAAAAGTAAACATTGCCCCAAAATAATGGGGAGGGAACCGGGAAGGTAAATCTAAAACTTAACTGGGAAGAAGCATTTCCAATGAAATGTCACTTCACTGCTTTGAACAAAATAGTCTTTAAAAATAATTCAATCTAACCACTCTTAGGCTGCAGGCACAGTTCCATAATATATTAGTAACTTCCCTCTAGGCCTGAAAGGACCCTCTTTGCCTTTACTGTGCATGTAGTCCAAACAAGATGAGAATGGGCCTGAGTGAATTTTACCGAAAACAACCTTAACTGATGTAACCACTTGATTTATATTATGCTTCCTAATTTTAAAAAATTTAATTTGGAGAATTCAGGAAATAGGCAGGAACTAATGGGAATGTGGCATTATAGGTTTCCTGGATTAAAGGGGTTTATTGTCGCTCAAGAGAGGTATTGACTATGGAACAAAAATGGCCTGGTAAAGATTAAGTTGTTTAGATTTGAGATTGCCTAATCTGGATTTAATAAAGTGATTGTTTTTAAGAGAAATAAAATGAAAAAACAGACCAGTACACATCACTGAAAACTCTCTGGATGTTTTTCTGCTGGGTTTTAAGACCCATGCCCTGGGTGTCTTTCTCCATGGTCACTTAGAAGCTTTGACTGAGCCACTGCTGAAAGAGATCCCTTCCTAAGGGTGAGTTTTGTATTTCTATAAGGATCAGGACACACTACCAAACCCACGTTCCTGGAGACAAACTATCCATTGTATGAGGCAACGATTATTTTAAAAATCAGACATCTCTCATTACAATATGAAGTCTTCACTTTAAGAATTTAATCAGTGCTTCTCAAACTATCCGTGAGGAAGGACCATTTTTAGATTATGTCCAGTCTCCTGTTACTGATACTTTTGCAAGATATATCAAAGATGAATCATTAGAAAATGAATTTTGTAAAACAAACAAAATGTGAGCCCAGTTTATTACTGTTGTTATTAGAGTCGATAGACAAAATTATTCCATTGAAATTTTTTTTTTTTTAAGTTTTCAACATTGACTCAACTTCAGCCCTTATCCTGTCACAGACTAGTAACTGCCATGAGACAGCAGGGGCTGGGGACCACACTTTCAGGAGCACTGATACGAAGCGCCATGCACGAACTTATTCAAAAGGTATACTTTACCTCTGACATCCTTCCCAAATCCTATAGAAGAAACTTTTTTGTCCACTTGTTCACAACTGTCTGGTTTCTCCTTCATAACGTCATCATCACCAGAAGCATCCGCGGAATATTTTTTCTTTCTCTTTTTCTTGTATCGAGGCGGAAGCTTTTTTGGAAAAGTAAACATTGGGAATATCACAAGAAACATTGCAATGGCACAAAGGAGGAATCCACTCCACCTAAAAAATTGGGAGATGTGAACAGCATTTATGGCTTTTATATTATGAGTGAGAACAAGTTAGCAAAGTAGAAATGTGGGATGACAAATTTCTCCAGAGAACACTTTTTACCTTCATCAGGTGTATGGCACTAAGAAGTTAGCCAACCTAAGAAAATACAAGAATCCTCCCTTTCTGTGGTATAAATGAGAACTGTACTCAGAATTCATATTAGTATTATAATGAATACTAGAATCACCAGCCTGACTAGAATTTCATTCAAGTATTTTTGAGCACACGTGTTAGTTCTGCTAATGAACATTGTTAATCCTACTACAATGTGCATTTTATATTCACTTTATATTCATTTTATATTCATTAAATCAATAGCCCATAAGGGCTTCCCAGGTGGCACAAGGATAAAGAATCCTCCTGCCAATGCAGGAGACACAGCTTCAATCCTTAGGTCATGAAGATTCCCCTGCAGGAGAAAATGGCAACCCATTCCAGTACTCTTGCCTGGAAAATCCCATGAACAGAGGAGCCTGATGGGCTACAGTCCACAAAGTTGAAAAGAACTGGACAGGACTGAGCACGCACAGGGTGTGTGTGTGTGTGTCAGAATTGAGTCAATACCCCATAAATTTAATAGAAAAATAATATAGAGTCTATATCATGCTTTATGGACCAATATAGCCACTTTTTTAAAGAAAAAAACCCAAATACCTGCTGTGAAATGTTTTTCAAATTGCTGATGGTATTCAAATATTTTTCTGCAAGCACTTAAAAATGTATTAACCCTTCTTAGCTTAACCCTTCTAGCTTAACCAAGAATGAATAGGGATAAAGGCATTTACACCTGGGGCCTTCCCCAGAGGTCCAGTGGTTAAGACTGTGTGCTCCCAGCTCAATTCCTGCTCAGGGATACGATTCCACAGGCCACTCGACTCATCATGTGGCCAGAAAAAAAAAAAAAAAAAAGAGACAGAGATATACACTCTATCTTTGCATTCAAGAACTTACAACCTATTTGTAAAGAGCTAAAGATATAAGAAACAATTCCTAACAATCCCCCACAATGCAAGAATGTACATAATTGTTAGATCACGTGGTGTAGAAGGGCTTCCCTGATGGCTCAGACAGTAAAGGATTTGCCTGTGATGCAGGAGACCCAGATTCGATCCATGTACTGGGAAGATCTTGAATGCCATAAAAATTCAGAAGGGAAGTCAGTATGTCAGAAAGCTTCCTAGGAGAAGTGGAACCTGAGCTTCCATAGAATTGAGATTCTGCCTTTAAACTCATCTGGAGTTGCCATGCTGCCGAGACTAGGAAACAAACACAGAGTAGACCTCAAATTCTAGTCCTGTTTCAGTTCAGTTCAGTCGCTCAGTCATGTCCCACTCTTTGCAACCCCATGAATTACAGCACGCCAGGCCTCCCTGTCCATCACCAACTCCCGGAGTTTACCCAAACTCATATCCATCGAGTTGGTGATGCCATCCAGCCATCTCATCCTCTGTCGTCCCCTTCTTCTCCTGCCCCCAATCCTTCCCAGCATCAGGGTCTTTTCAAATGAGTCAATTCTTCACATCAGGTGGCCAAAGTATTGGAGTTTCAGCTTCAATATCAGTCCTTCTAATGAACACCCAGGACTGATCTCCTTTAGGATGGACTGGTTGGATCTCCTTGCAGTCCAAGGGACTCTCAAGCAAGTCTTCTCCAACACCACAGTTCAAAAGCATCAATTCTTCGGCGCTCAGCTTTCTTCACAGTCCAACTCTCACATCCATGCATGACTACTGGAAAAACCATAGCCTTGACTAGACGGACTTTTGTTGGCAAAGTAATGTCTCTGCTTTTAAATATGCTATCTAGGTTGGTCATAACTTTCCTTCCAAGGAGTAAGCGTCTTTTAATTTCATGACTGCAATCACCATCTGCAGTGATTTTGGAGCCCAAAAAAATAAAGTCTGACACAGTTTCCACTGTTTTCCCATTTATTTGCCATGAAGTGATAGGACCAGATGCCATGATCTTAGTTTTCTGAATGTTGAGCTTTAAGCCAACTTTTTCACTCTCCTCTTTCACTTTCATCAAGAGGCTTTTTAGTTCCTCTTCACTTTCTGCCATAAGGGTGGTGTCATCTGCATATCTGAGGTTTTTGATATTTCTCCCGGCAATCTTGATGCCAGCTTGTGCTTCTTCCAGCCCAGCATTTCTCATGATGTACTCTGCATATAAGTTAAATAAGCAGGGTGACAATATACAGCCTTGACGTACTCCTTTTCCTATTTGGAACCAGTCTGTTGTTCCATGTCCAGTTCTAACTGTTGCTTCCTGACCTGCATAGAGGTTTCTCAAGAGACAGGTGAGGTTGTCTGGTATTCCCATCTCTTTAAGAATTTTCCACAGTTTTGAGCATGTGTTAAGGCCTGGGGCTTCCTGCCTGCATAATTTCCCAAGGGCAGTTTTTCAGTCTCCTTTCAATCTTCTCTTAACAAATAGAGGTCCCTGGTCTTGCCTAATAGGGTCACAAATTGTCCAACTAGGATCCCTCAACTTCAAATTCTCTCCTCAAAACTTCCAAGCTCATAAACACTCAGATTCTGGCCTCTGTATCAACACGTTTCATCAGTTGTTATCAGAATGCAAACAGCACTCCAAGCCTTCATGTGGAATACAACCCAGTCAGCATACAGATCAACTGCAAAGCAAAAACTCACTTGTAAAAAGTAAATGTTTCAGGACTTCTCTGGTGGTGCAGTGGTTAAGACTCTGCGCTTCCACTACAGGGGTCACGAGTTCAATCCCCGGTCAGGGAACTAAGATGCTGCATGCTACTAGCTGCAGCCAAAAAAAATTAATTAAAATGTTTTCTAATTAATTAGAAAAGCAAGTGTTTCTATTAAAATGCTGTTTTCAGCTGCTAAAGGTCATAGCTTAGCTGAGAGAATCATTCCTAGAACTAGTCATTAAAAATCCAGTGTGCTATTTTCAAAGATACTTAACATTGTATCTAATTAAGATATTAAAACCATCAGAAAAAGATTTCATTTTGAGACGACGTCTCAAAGCAGGCTTCCAGCAATCTCAATGAGTCAGAATATAATCATGAACCCAGTGCCTAATACAGGTTAGGTACTCAAAACATTTCCTAGATAAATAAACTGAATGAGGGTCGGTTTTTTAAAAAAGAGAGTCATCTATCTGCAGGGAACATAGCTATGAAAATAAACTGGCCCTTTTTGTACTTGGCTGCATACAAGGTCTTTCCTAACCCAGACCTGCCTTTAACTTCCTTGAATTTCTTTCTGCAAACTCTGCATTCAAGTCCCCTGAACTCCTTAGCTCCCTGGACCTCTCAAACTCTCTCCAGAAGAGGCCAGGCAGTGGAGTGTAAGGGGCCGTTCTTGAGCTATAGCTTCAGGAAGACCCAGGTTTTTGTCCAGTCTTCACCACTTACTAGCCCTAAGATTCTAGAGAAATTAGTTTGCTTCTCTGAACAGGCTTTCTCATCTGAAAGGGAGGAAATAATAACTTTGAGGGGAATCATCAAAATTAAGAAGACAAAGTATGCTGCTGCTCAGTCGTGTCCTACTCTCTGTAAACCCCATGGACTGGAACCTGCCAGGCTCCTCTATCCATGGGCTTCTCCAGGCAAGAATACTGGAGTGGATAGCCATTTCCTTCTCCAGGGGATCTTTCCAACCCAGGGATCAAACCTGCGTCTCTTGCATCTCCTACATTGGTAGGCGGATTCTTGACCACTGAGGCCCACAGCCTGCCCCACCCAAACAACAATAATTTCATGGTAGCTAATACTGTTTTTTTATTTACATCTGTACTTACGGCCCCACCTCCAGCCAAAGCCACTGACTTAAAATTATATGCAAACATTAAAGATACTCAGAGGACTCCGAAGGGAGAGTAAATAACAGAAGACAGAAAAATTGCAGTAAATGAAGAAAAATAATAAAAAAGGTTTAGGGACATTTCTAAGCAGAGCAAACTGGTCTCCAGTAACATCAAAATGAACATATGATAGTTGGTGCCAAAGAGGACTCTGAGAAAAGCTGGGTAAGGTAAGGAAGTGTGCATTATATGTTAGAAAAAGATGCATCAGTAAGAGCTAAAATTGAAAAGCCAGGACCCCTTTCATGAGCCATTACCCAGAGACTCTTCATGAAGGGAAGACAGTGAAGTACATTGACTAAAACCTCCACCCTGGACTCATTTTCTTATCCAGCTCTCACTGACTCTCAGACTTTAGGCAAGATGTTCAAATTGCCAACCATCAATTTCCTCATCTGCAAAATGGGCATACTCTTAGTGATGACATGTGGTTGTTATATTGCTTCAGTGAAAATGTTGGTAAAGGTTTTAATGTTATGTTTGACACACAGTGAGCACCCAACTAATATTAGCATTATTCACTTACTCCTTCCTTCTCTCTTCCAGCATATGTTTACCGAAAAACCTATCATTATTACTGCGCTGTTGTTTAGTCGCTAAGTCGTGTCCAACTCTTTCATCACCCCACCAACTGTAGCCCTCCAGGCTCGTCTGTCCACAGGATTTCCCAGGCAAGAATACTGGGGTAGGTTGCCATTTCCTTCTTCAGGGGATCTTCCCAACTCAGAGATCGAATCTGTGTCTCTTGTGTCTCCTGCATTGGCAGACAGGTACTTTACCAGAGTCACCTGGGAAGCCATCATCATCAGGCATCATAAAGCCTAATGTTGTATCAAATAACTCTGTCTCTGTTCAAGGTTAGAAGCCTGTTAAAAACAGGGCTACTCAACAGACAAAATTCATTTTTAAAGAAAACACTAATGTACATTTCTATATGGACAACTTTTAACATTTGTAGAACAAATATTGAGCCATTAAAATGAATAAAACTACTTGAGCAGAGATTAAAGCAGTTGCTTCAGTCAAAAGACTGAATAATAGCTAACCCACATTATGTAGGAAGAACTACTTAGAGCTCCACATACATAGACTCATTTATTCCTCGAAACAACTGCATGAAGTAGGTATTGCAACTATTTCCATTTTGTGGATTAAAAAAAAAACTTGGGGCTCAGAGGAGTTAAGTAACTTCCCTAAGGTCACACAGTTATTAGGTGGCAGACCGGGATTTAAACCCAAGGGTCTACACTTAGTTGCTTCACTTTGCTACCAACTGGGTTGATGCATATTGGAAAACTTAGCAAAAACAGCATAAAGCACTTATAATCCTGCACCTGCTTCCTTGCCTTCTCTCTGCCCCTGATCTGGCCCTCCTTGTCTTTCTCTCTCCCTCCAGCTGTTCCCTTTTGCCATGCTCTTCTCATGACGTCTATACAGAACACAGATTATACATGGGATGGTCACAGGTACATTTTAAAAACCTAATTTTCTGAGAATTTTTTTTAAAATTCTTACTCTGAATTATTTCAGAACTGCAAAGAAAATAGTAATTGAGATCAAAAATTTTACTGCTGACCAAGAACATAAAATTCCTGTGTTATTCCCCACCTGCTGACAAAGGAACTCCCTTTCACACGATCTGAAAATTCTACCAGGACAGACTCATCTATTATAGATCTTAACACTTCCACCTTCAAAGACTATTAACTTATGAAAATAACAAGTGTTCTATAATTTAATTAATATTTATTAACTGCTTAGAAAATAGTGTTAAATATTATTCCCACATAGCTCAAATTATGAAGTTATTATCGTAAGAATTTCATTATAAAATGAAACAGAGAGAACACAAGTAGTCTAAGAAACTCTTTAGGAAGTAATTACTCAACACTAGTTTCTAATAATGAAATTCTCTGTTCTAAAATGAAAATATCTTATCAATGTATACCCAGTACCAATCCGTGTTAAATAAATTTGGGATGCCAATACTTTGAGTGCTTGCAATTGTGAAGAAATATCATGTTCAAGTTCAGAACTGGGAAGAATTCAAATGCAGCCCTTGGATATATATATGAATAAGTAACCTATCATCCAAAATTGGAGTTCTCTTTCTAAACTCTAAACTTAGGGACTTTGGTCCAGTGGTTAAGACTCCATGTGTCCACTACAGGAGCCATGAGTTCAATCTCTACTTGTCGAGTGGCCAAAAAGAAAAAAGAAAAAAAAATATTCTTGAACTCGATAAAAATGAAAACACAACATATCAACTTTAAAAAATACATAAAAATAAAATCCAAAGCTTACATATTTAGCAAGACAATTAAAGGCTATCAAGTGACCAAAAGGGAGAGGGTATATTTATATATATGGCTGACTCACTATGCTGTACAGTAGAAACTAACACAACATTGCAAAGCAACTCTGTGCCAATAAAATTAATTTAAACAAAAAAGGCGTGAAAGTGAGAGAGTAATTAATCTACAGCACATCCAGGGAAATGAACTATTCCTTAGCAAAAAGACTCACTAAGAGTGGAACAATGGAAACAGAGTTAAGAGTTCTGGGCAGTGGATGAGGACAAAGCAAAACACAAATACAATAAGTGGGGAAAAAATATTTTTTAAAAGGCACAGAAAAGACAATGAAAGTTCTAATTCAAGTACACAGGGAAGTCCCAACATGGCCACATTCCCCTTTTCCTTCCCTCTGCTATGAAGAAAACAGCCATCTCCATCTTAAAGAATGTGGATTAAGCTGTTGGTCCCAGCTCCTCTGTGTTGGTTTCCTATTGCTGTGATAACAAATCCCCACATACTGCGTGGCTTAAGATAACACAAATGCATCATCTGAGAGCTCTGGAGTCAGGGTCGAACCGCATCTCTTATGTCTTCTGCATTAGCAGGTGAGTTCTTTACCACTAGTGCCACCTGGGAAGCTGTAACTCCTGGAGAGCAGAAGTGTCAATAAAAGATGGGCATGGCTGCATTCCTTCTGGAGGTTCTACAAAGGAACCTACTTCCTTGCTCTTCTAAACGTCTGCAATCTACCTGCATTCCTTGGCTTGTGGTCCTCTGCTCCATTGTCAAAGCATATCACTTCAACCTCTGCTTCAATCATCACAACTCCTTCTCTCACTCTGACCCTCCTGCCTCTCTCTTTCCCTTATAAACACCCTTGTGATTATCCTGGATCCACTTGGATCATCCCAGATAATCTCCCCATCTGAAGTTCCTAAACTTCCATCACCAAAAGTCCCCTTTGCCATGTAAAGGTAAATTCATAAATCTGGGAATTAGGACAAAGTTATCTTTGGAGATTGTTATCCTGCTTACCACCACCTTCTAGGTGACATTTAGCTATTTTTCACCTTCCCATTGGGGAAATTCTTATTTTAACTACAAGGGGACCATGACTCTAACTATCATAATACCAAGTGAAATGAAAGATGCAGTAAACAATTCTTACCAGTTTCCAATGAAACGAGGATCATCCTGGTTAAGGTGAACAGGATTTCTGGGATCAACATAAAAACCAATAAGAAGTCCACCTAGTAAATATCCCACTGCAGGACCGAGTGCTCCCATGACATACATGATGGCTGGGAAGACAGAAAGGGAAATTTGAAATATAACCTCGTGCTATTTCTTTCAGTAGTTGTCTAGTTTCAGTCATACCATGCTTACATCACAGTCAAATCCAGTTAACAATTTCCAAAAACAGAGAACTTTAGAGAGTCTATGTTAACATTTGGGCTTTAAACTATGTCCTTTATTTATTTAACTGTTGCCTGTCATCCTCCTAGTATGTCAGGACTTCTTTGGTTACTTCTGAAAGTACAGATCTGGGCTAGTTACTGATGTAGTTACTGGATAACCAAGAGAGGCTATCAGAGTAGTCTCAAGATAAGAAAAGTGGAAAAAAAGGAATGTCACTTATCCCAGCTAGAATATTCTAACGGGCTGAGGGAACTGAAGACCAATTTTGCCAAGAAGTTGGATTCAGTTGAACTGGTAAAGCTGCTTAATCAAGCACCCTCAAACCACTAATATTTTCAAGTCACCACTTTAGAATCAAAGAATGCCTCACAATGAATTTGGTTTATTGTTAATTGAGGAATCTTACCTAAAGGTTCATAAATTTCCTTAAATGGCATGAGTGAGAAGGTTGGAAAGCGCTAACCCACAGGTGAATTAGAAAAAATTTTAAAGCACATCTAAAGGGAGAGAGGGGGTTACTGTCAGTAGATCAGAAACATCGTTCCGTCCAAAAACATGTGGTCACCAAAATGGGCTAATAGCAAAATGATAATAACGAAAACAAATACATTGTCAAGTCTTTATATTGTTTCCACTGCTGTTATTGAAATTTTTAAAAATAATATACCACTGCAGACTTTCCTGGCAGTCCAGTGGTTAAGACTCCCAATGAAGGTGGTATAAGTTTGATCCCTGGTTGGAGAACTAAGATTTCACATGCCTCTCCCTGCAGCCAATACATCAATACATAAATTTTCAAAAATAAATAAATAATATATTGCCAATTTTAAAGTTTTGAAACAGAATATGAAATTCCTTGAAAGTCACAGAAAAATCTAGCCACACTCCAAACATGTGTTTATCCTGTTGAAACTCAATTATTTGGGGACAAATCAATAAATACCTTTAATATACTTCTGTGTGCAAGGCATGATCACAAACTCAGGTGACACATGCATCTCCTTTCTGTTGCTATCATGCATTTTTACCAAAGAATAAATAAATGATTTGTCACATCCTTTATATAGTCCCTATTTACCAGAAAGCAAATTTGAACTAATCAAAATCCTGACTTTATCAGTTGCACCTAAATAAGCATTGAATAATCTTATGCTTCCTGTCACTCATAACTATAGATGGTAATTTAACACCTGCTCACACTTTTCTTACCATTTCAAAAGAGAAAAGCACAGTGTTTATATATCTACGGCATCATCTGCTTGTAACAATAAGACATTAGGCTCTTAGACTTCTCCATCTGTGTTTGGAAATGGAGAATGGAGGCACAGAGGAAAGTAATTGGCATTCTTTTGGAAGTATGCTTTTCATAAAATAAAATTAGAATTTTGATAAACATCTTGTTAACCTCTGTTTATAGCCTAAAACAGAACTAAAGAATAGCAAGTACTTTTTCCGATTCAGGTATTCCCATAAGCATAGGAAGATAAAATTTATGTTTACATCTTCAGGCAAATCAGCGCCATTTACAACTCAAAACTATAATGAGGCCAAAATGTGACATGAATCATCTCCCCAAAATAGTTCTTCTGCCGTGAAAGAGACTGTTTTACAAACACAGACAGGGAAAAGGGTATTTCCGCCACGTTGTTGATGCCTGGGGCACTTGAGTGCAGCATCTTGAAGTGCTCAGAAGCCATGTGCAGACTCTATGCTGGCAGGACCATTCGATCAGCAGTGAATGGAAAACCAGTTAACTAATGTTCACCAAGAAACCCTAATTCTTCACGAAATATAGATCAAGATTTTTCAAATTCACCTATAGAAGCATAAAAATTCACTTTTATTATATAGCAAACAATGTTAAGTCCAATGGAATCACTCTCATTAACAGAAATACACATCAATACTATGTATAAAGAGATAACTAATGAGAATCTACTGTATAGCACAAGGAACTCTACTCAGAGCTCTGTGGTGACCCAGTTGGGAAGGAAATCCAAAAATGAGGGGATATATGTATTGTATAACTGATTCACTTTGCTGTACAGTAGAAACTAACAACACTGTAAAGCAACTGTACTCCAATAAAAATTTTTAAAGAAAATAAACTACTATTGAATTAAAAAAAAGTAAATATGGAGATCTTTCAAAGAACTCTTATAATGCATTCAAATTATGATTTATTTTATTAAATTGCAATGTGCATACACTTTATATAAAAATTTGTATATGATGAAACATGCTCTTATCTTATAAACTGAAAAAAGACTGGTGCTCGCTTTGGCAGCACATATACTAAAATTGGAACGATACAGAGAAGATTAGCATGGCCCCTGCGCAAGGATAACACGCAAATTTGTGAAGTGTTCCATATTTTTCATAGGCAAAACACTCTCCAACATAAATCACAGCAGGATCCTCTATGATCCACCTCCCAGAATATTGGAAATAAAAGCAAAAATAAACAAATGGGACCTAATTAAAATTAAAAGCTTCTGCACAACAAAGGAAACTATAAGCAAGGTGAAAAGACAGCCTTCAGAATGGGAGAAAATAATACCAAACGAAGCAACTGACAAAGAATTAATCTCAAATATATACAAGCAACGCCTGCAGCTCAATTCCAGAAAAATAAATGACCCAATCAAAAAATGGGCCAAAGAACTAAACAGACATTTCTCCAAAGAAGACATACAGATGGCTAACAAACACATGAAAAGATGCTCAACATCACTCATTATCAAAGAAATGCAAATCAAAACCACAATGAGGTACCATTTCACGCTAGTCAGAATGGCTGCTATCCAAAAGTCTACAAGCAATAAATGCTGGAGAGGGTGTGGAGAAAAGGGAACCCTCTTACACTGTTGGTGGGAATGCAAACTAGTACAGCCACTGTGGAAACAGTGTGGAGATTCCTTAAAAAACTGGAAATAAAACTGCCATATAACCCAGCAATCCCACTGCTGGGCATACACACCGAGGAAACCAGAATGGAAAGAGACACGTGTACCTCAATGTTCATCACAGCACTGTTTACAATAGCCAGGACATGGAAGCAACCTAGATGCCCATCAGCAGACAAATGGACAAGAAAGCTGTGGTACATATACACAATGGAGTATCACTCAGCCATTAAAAAGAATACATGTGAATCAGTTCTAATGAGGTGGATGCAACTGGAGCCTATTATACAGAGTGAAGTAAGCTAGACAGAAAAATACCAATACAGTATACTAACGCATATATATGGAATTTAGAAAGATGGTAACGATAACCCTGTATGCAAGACAGCAAAAGAGACACAACATGTATAGAACTGTCTTTTGGACTCTGTGGGAGAGGGCGAGGGTGGGATGATTTGGGAGAATGGCATTGAAACATGTATATTATCATATGTGAAACAAATCGCCAGTCCAGGTTCGATGCATGATACAGGGTGTGCGGGGCTGGTGTACTGGGATGACCCAGAGGGATGGGATGGGGTGGGAGGTGGGAGAGGGGTTCAGGATGGGGAACACATGTACACACATGGTGGATTCATGTCAATTTATGGCAAAACCAATACAATATTGTACAGTAATTAGCCTCCAATTAAAATAAATAAATTTAAAAAAGACTGAAAAAAACCTCAGAATTACATATATATACGCCACTTAAAACTATATGACTATATTCTGCTTTACTATTGATACATATCATATAATAACTATATGGTATACATAGATATATCTTTTTATATATTTATAAATATATATCACTAAAAGTATATATGTACATATAACTTACTGGCATGATTCCATTTAGTAAATATATCATTCTAGCCACTCAGTAAGAGGTATGAAGCACATAACCCCGGGATGTGCTCAGTTAAGTCAGTTGTGTTTGACTCTTTATGGGCCCATGGACCATAGCTCACTAGGCTCCTTCGTCCACGGGATTCTCCAAGCAAGAATACTGGAGTGGGTTGCCATTTCCTCCTCCAGCGGATCTTCCCAACCCAGGTACTAAGCCCACATCTCTTGTGTCTCCTGCGTTGGCAGTAGATTCTTTTCCACTAGCACCACCTGGGAAGCCCCACCCCCCATGTACTTTTCAGTAAAATAACTGTGTACGTGGACCATTAGTCTCACAGCTGGGAACTATATTAGTAAATCCTGCTGGTTCTACCATCAAATCAATTCTAATATGCAGCTCCCTACCTCCACCCTGGTCCAAGCCACCATCATCACTTACCTGGAAAATTGCTTCAGGTACCAGACAACTAGGGACAGACAGCTCCCACACCCCAGAGTCCTCTGAAATTATTCAGACTAGTCAATCCTACACCTGCTTACCTTGCCTAACTCATTCTTCTATGGGGAAACCACAAGGCTCTAGCTCACAATCCCTCCCTCTCTCTACCTGTAACTGACCCTGGTGCTTGCTCACGCAGTTCCTATGGCATCATGCGCACATCTTCTTTCTTTAAATGTTTATTTATTTGGCTGCACTGGGTCTTTGCTGTGACATTCCGGATCTTTGATCTTTGTTGGGGTACAATGAATCTTTAGTTGCAGCATGCGACCTCTTTGTTCCAGCATAGAGAATCTAGTTCCCCAACTAGGGATGGAACTCAGGACCTTTGCCTTGGGAGAGCAGAGTCTTAGCCACTGGACCACCAGAGAAGTCACATGTGCAGCCCTTCTTGGTAACTGTGAGTAGAAAACTATCTTCTCAATGGTAATTGTCTCTTAATCTATGGTCTCACTAAACCTCAAATTTTCCATTAAAACACTGTATTTTAGAACAATATCATGGCTAAAGAATGACTATGTCCCTTGTTCCCTATCCCATGGCTCTGACTTCTCCTCGGTCTGGATCAGCTTCCTCCCTTTCTTACCAAGACATAGAGTTTCCCCATCACTTGTTCATTGGTCACAGACTTAGATACTGAACCACCTGAAGTCGTGATACTGTTCCTCTCTTCTCTTACTATCTCTTTACTGCTCATCTACCAGTTCTGTCCCCACCTGACCCCTAACCTGTCTCCTCTAGTTTGGATATTATTTCTCTCCTGACTCTGTCTTCATCTCATATTGCCCAGTTGTGCATTGATTCTTCCAATAACACCCCCTCAGACTTGATCTGTCCCCAGAATCTCTGCTCACCTGGTGCTGGCTGCATGGTCACTCTCTAGTTGTTTTTTCCAGAACATGGTATTTATTGCTTAACTTCTCTGGTGGGTCAGACTGTAAAGAATCCACCTGCAATGCAGGATACCCAGGTTCAATCCCTGGAGGAAGGAATGGCTACCCACTCCAGTATTCTTGCCTGGAGAATTCCATGAACAGAGGAGCCTGGCAGGCTACAGTCCATGAGGTTGCAGAGAATGGGACATAACTGAGCAACTAACACTCAACTATAGCTCTCAGGCCCTCATGTGCTTACACTCCCTATCTATCAAAGCCCGGCTCCTTCCCTCTGACCTCTGGAAGCCCCAGAAATGTCTGTCCTTGGATGTCACATCAACTATTACCTAGTACTGCCACAGGAACAGGTGTGTATTACTGCTACGCCTCATTTCTTTATTTTTCCAGCCAGGCTGGATGCTCCTCGAGGGAGTCAGCGAGAACTACGCATTTCTAAAACTTCTCCAAGACCTAAAACACAAAATAATTCACACAGAAAGCACTGAAGCCAGTCCAGTGCTGGGAACACGATCCTGGAGTTAAACTGCCTCAGGTTAGACCTCTACTCCCTCTGCTCCCTCTGCTTCTGCGCAAGAGAAAAAGTTATTTATTTATCCTCTGCTTTCCTCGAGGTGGGGGGGAGAAAGACGTTAAATAAGATTATTCACATAAAGTGCACAGCATATAATGAAAGTGAGAGTCATTCAGTCATGTATGACTCTTTGCGACCCCATGGACTAGTCCATGGAATTACCTAGTCCACAATTAACTAGTCCATTCTTTACCAGCTGAGCCACAAAGGAAGCCCAGGGCATATAAGAAACACTGAAGAAATATTACATTGTATTTTTGTGTACTGAAAGATGACCTATTCGTTTTCTAATAAATATTAATTTTGTATATATCAAACATACATTATTTAACAGAAGGCATACTTAATAACCTTATAGTACCTTTAAAAAAATGAACTTTTCTGGAATCACTATCCATTGTTGGACAGATGGGAGTGGGAAGAGGGAATATCTAGGCCTTTCTTTCCTCACAGAAGGGCAGCAGAGAACAGCTTCTGAAGCTGAGCACACGTCTGTGCTATATCGTGCTTAGTTGCTCAGTCATGTCTGACTCTTTGCGACCCCATGGACTGTAGCCCGTCAGGCTCCTCTATCCAGGGGGATTCTCCAGGCAAGAATACTTGAGTGCGTTGCCATGCTCTCCTCCAGGGGATCTTCCCGACCCAGGGATCGAACCCAGGTCTCCCATATTGCAGGCAGATTCTTTCCTGTCTGAGCCTCGAGGGAAGCCCAAGAATACTAGAGTGGGTGGCCTATCCCTTCTCCAGAGGATCTTCCTGACCCAGGAATCAAACTGGAGTCTCTTGCATTGCAGGAGGATTCTTTACCAGCTGAGCTACCAGGGAAGTGCCAAGCAAACGTCTCTATCTGTTGTTTTTCTTTTTCAATAACTCTTAGGGTTTTTCTAATGATTCAGAACATAGCATGGATTCACTGCAGAGAAAGTCCTCAAGAGCACAAAAAATAATTGTTTTTTAAAAATCTTCCACAATCGCTAACATCCACATAATGGTATCAATTGTGTTATATAATTCATAGCTGTATAAACTTTTTAAGTAGCTGCAGTTATACAGGACCTATTGTTCCATAATGTTTTTCACATAATATCTCCGATATTTCCTATGTTAATAAATATTTCTCAAGAATTTTTTTTTACAGCTAAATGGTGTGTCACCATGTAGCCATGACACACTTCACTTAATAATTCCTTCCCAGGACTTCTCTGGTGGTCCAGTGGCTAGGACTCCACACTCCAAACGCAGGAGGCCCAGGTTCAATCCTGGGTCAGGGAACTAGATAGATCCCTCAGGCCACAACTAAGAGTTTGCATGCTGCAAATAACAATTTTGCCTTAAAATAAATGAAGATCCTACATGCCACAGAAAAATAAATACATATTTTTTAGTTCTAAAGACAACAATAACAACAACAAACAATCCCTTCCTGATGCCAGTGTTTCCCTATCACAAGAGTCTGACTAGGGTTATAGCTATAAGATGAACAATTTGGAACTTTGCCACTGCATGTGTTGCACAAAACCAGTCATAGCCTGAGAATTATAACCCCAACCCCAAACCAAACTGAGCCATGTACTTTTGGGGACTTAAGAAGTCACACCTGATGGGAAAGAGCCACCCCCTTCAGTGGAAGGAACTAGCTTTCACCTTGACCTTGGACATCACAGCAGGTTTGGCCGGGACAACTCTTGGGGAATTCCATGGACAGAGGAGCCCGGTAGGCTACAGTCCTTGGGGTCACAAGAGTTGGACATGACTTAGTGACTAAACCACCACCACCACCACTCGTGGGGAAGGCTGACCGGCAATATCTTAAGGACTGTCACCTCGCCTGCTTCCAGCCCATCTTTCCTTCACTTACCTGTTCACCAGCTTTGTTATCTTCAGATTCTCCATTTTAATCTCCTTGAATTACTCTTAACCCTATTCTGTAATCGCTTATGCTTTTTATGTAAAAGTCCATTAACTTCTATTTTTATCCCATTTATCTTCACATTTTTAATGTTTCTCCTATAGACTTAACCTTTATTATAATCTAGTTATCTCTTTCACATCATTAACTCTTTTACTTTTTGATCTTTATTTTTTAATGCATTTTATCTTTAAAATATTTTTCATCAGGGTTTTAATTTTTAATTAACTTTAAAGTTTTTTTAAATTAGTTATTACTTTTTATTTATCATAACCGTAAGAAAGTTTTCTTACTATTGTAGTTTATTTATAGGAGGCAATGGCTCCCCTCCTATAACAGGTCCTATATCCACATTCTTTAGGCAGTTAGGGAAAGGTCAAATGTTCTTCCTGAGTCTTTTGGGCCTTGATTATTTTCAGCTCAAAACAATCCACAGGCCAAAGAGATGTCTGAAGTGGTAAGTTTTGCTCCCCTACACCCTAAATCCCAAGAAAATACTCCAGAACTCCTCACCATGAGCCTCACTGGACCTGGAAAACCAAGGGGCCCAGTCAAAACTCTATAAGCTTCTGGAAACCGATGCTGATAAGGGTTTAGGTTACATGTAAAATTTAGGCTCAGTTTCAGGACCTGGGATTGCACCCAGAATGCTCCCACACAGAGCATTTTGCACACTTGCCTAAGGTCCTCCAATGACCACCAAACCCATTTGGGACATAATGACAGAAGGTCGCCCTCTTGAATATGTTTGGTGGCACAGTTACTACTAAAAAATGAAACATTTCCTGCCATAACAATATAAACAAGGATGTCACAGTCGTCAGCGATTCCAGCCCTCCAGCGTGAGCTGGAACACCTGATGAGAAGAGCCAACTCATTGGAAAAGACCCTGATGCTGGGAAAGATTGAGGGCAGAAGAGGGTGACAGAGGATGAGATGGTTGGATTCCATCATTGACTCAAAGGACATGAGTCTGAGCAAACTCTGAGAGACAGTGAAGGACGAGGAAGCCTGGTGTGCCGCAGTTCATGGGGTCGCAAAGAGTAGGACACGACTTAGCAACTGAACAACCCAGGGCACTCAGGAAGGGAATACCTGTGATCCTACAGCCTTCAGGCTGCAGCCACTCTCAGTGGTGAGCCCCAAGGGAGCTCAGGATGTGAGAAACACAGGATACCAACCTTGTAGCTGAGATGCATATGAAAGGAATGATTTCAGTGAGTCCAGACTCTTGCATCTTCCCATACATATAAAAGCGCTGAATTCCTTAACTTGGGAATCTTGTTTTCTTTAATTCACAAAGATACTTTTGACGTTCAGACTACCTGACCTTTGTTGCAAATTTCTATATAACCTGTTTCCTTCTCTCCCACCCCTATCCCCCGGCCTCCCCGAAGGAGTTCTCTCAGGGTCTCTTGAGATACTGTCTCCCAGGCTTGGAGTCCTAAAAATTCCCACAGAATAAACTCACAGCTTTTAGGTTTGGAATATTTTTTAAAGTCAACACTACAGACAACAAGAGGACATGAAAATCAAGCCACACTAGACTGCCACACGGCAGCAGTGACACCAACGGACATTCAACTTGCACAGTTTCTTAAAAATTAGCCAGGGTACTTCGTAAGCACCAGAGCATCAGGTCAAAGGAAAATATTCCCTCACTCATGCTTCCACTCACAAGCACAGACAGATAAGAAACTTTTGATCTCGGTTATTTTGAGCAGTGATTTTATTTTTTTCTTTTAAGTGATTCAGTTATTTTGACACAGGTCTGAGAGCAAAAGAACAGCTGTCACAGCCGTCAGGAGAGAGTCTATCACTTTGCTAAGACATCCAGAGAACATCTTAGGTCACAGATGAGAAGATGAGGGAAAAGGCTTTAAGTAGATCCCGAGTATTTTTTCCTCACAACCCTAGTGAGCTGTAGTTAATTGAAATTCACTATCTTCCTTTAGAAATATTTTTCAAAGTACTGGGTTGGCCAAAAAGTTCATTTGGGTTTTTCCATACCATCAGAAAGTAACACCATTTACAAAAGAATCAAAAAATACTTAGAAATAAATTCAATAGAATACATGCAACACCTGCACATTGAAAATTACAAAACATTGCTAAAATTAAAGAAGACCTAAAAGGAACTGATGAGTAACCTGTAAGGCCTTCCCAGGACAGAGACCCCTCCCCACCACCACCATGCCCTGTGATGACCTCTCTTTGTTTTTGTTTTTTGGTTTTTTTTTAAAAAAGCTATAGTCTCCCAGGCCTCCAAAGTCTGGCTCAAGAATTAAATGGATGTGAACTTGTAATGACAAAAATAGCAGTTGGGCCAGGAAAACTGTTATTTTACAGATGTTAATACTCCCACCAAATGGAAGAAGTTGACTACTTGATGACTGTGAGCACTCAGCCCCCAGACCTACTGAGGCCTGAGGACTGATCATGATAATCCATGTGATACCACCCTGTTACCTGACCACTAACTACAGAATTGTGCTCAAGTCGATCACATATCCTGCCATATCCCTCCCTTACCTTTCCTTTAAAAATGCTTCCCTGGGGCTTTCCTGGTGGTCCAGTGGTTAAGAATCCACCTTGCAATGCAAGGGGCACCAGTTCAATCCCTGGTCTGGGAAGATCTCACATCCCATGGAGCAACTGAGCCCATGCACCACAACTACTGAGCCCACGTGCTACAACTACTGAAGCCTAAGCACAAGATCCTGTGCTCCACAACAAGAGTATCCATCACAATGAGAAGCCCGCACACCACAATGAGAAAGTAGCCACAGCTTGCCATAACTAGAGAAAGCCCGTGTGCAGCAACAAAGACCCATTTCATTTATAAAATCCATCTTTCCAGAATTGGCAATTTCTCAAAGATTCAATTTCTAAGAGCATAAACCCCAAGAAATATTTCAGTTGAACTGTGAAAACAGAATATCTATCTTCCAGAAACTACACGAGGCACTTTCCATCTTCCATCCACTCAACACTAACAACTTTGTGGGGGGAAAAATGATATTCATTCCCAATTTACAGATGAGGCAGCTGAGTTCTCAAGCAGTTAAGATCAGCAATTAATAAGTGCTAGAGTCAAAATTAGAACTTGGCTCCATCTGAAACCAAAGCCTATCTTCTCTCCGTTTATGGACACGTCTCCAAAATACAAAAAAGCAACAAGAGTTTAATTATTAAGAAGTATATAGAAGAATTCCCTGGTGGCCCAGTGGTTAGAACTCTGCGCTTTCACCACCAAGGGTGTGGGTTCAAACCCTGATCAGGGAACTAAGATCCTACAAGCTGCACTGTGCAGCCAAAAAAAAAAAAAGGAGAATATAATTTTCTACTATTGAACAAATTAACCTCACTAGAGCTGAAAATCCCAAAATATTTTTGGAACTGTTAGTAGCAGGAGTTTTAAAAGCCATCTAGAGGAAAAAGAAACTCACTATTTAGACCTCCATTTCCAGTTTCATTCCTAATCGGCTGCCATAAGGATGGCAGAGAAACATACATTATCTGAAAAATACTTTCCAAATATGTGGTATGACATTTACTTGGGTAATTACAGTGAAGACTCAGAAGAGCATGCCAGCTGTTAAGAGCAGATTAAATTTACCTCCCAGGGATGGGTAGGTCACTGCCAAAAAACACCTTCCAGGTAAACAGTCATAGGTATGACACAACTCCTGTTTGCTGTCCGAAGAAGCATGATTTTCTCAGGAAGGATCCAAGTCTAGAGAAATGCTTAGACGTAAGTGAAATCACCTCATGTACAAAGGTCCCTACCATCATAGGCATCATCAGGGCCATTTTATAGACATTCGTGTGAAATAAACTTCTTACGACTTTTTAATACAAGTTTTATTAAACTTTTTAATGTTACCACCCACCCACATCAATCCACAAGAATTGGTTCTATCACAGTAAGACTGCTTACACTAGGGCTCACTATAAAGCTTATTCTTATATTTAGAGAAAGGTTTATAGTCCAAGTCTACAGTCACTGACAAGAGAACTATTACCAAAAGATAACACTGGGCATTTATTATATGTTAGATAGTGTGCTAAACCTTTGTAGGTATCTTCTCACTTCATCTTCACAGCAACCTTACGAATTAAATGCCATTATTGTCCTAATTTTATGTATTTTACTTTGTAACCACCTCATTAATGAAGGGATAGAATAAATTCATCCCAACTGAAACATAATCCCTGGCTCTTTGTTATCTAACAATAAAGAAGATAATTTATCAATAAACACTTTTACTAAGTTACTATGCCTAAGCTTTTTGTGTTTCTTCCTCATACAACACTATAACTTACAATAATAAATTTTCATTGAGATGTTGGTTTACAGTCTACTTTTATGAGAAAGAAATACGAGAAATGACCAATCTAACATCAGGCATTTTGTGTTAAAATAAAAAGTAATGTTCAGTGCTGTTATAAGAAGACAATTATGATTCAATATTCAACTGGTTTGTAGGATCATCAGCTTCACCATCAGTTGTCTGTGTAGGTCTCTATCACGGGCTGACTCTGTGATCTTAGAAAAGATACTTAATCTTTAGACAAGTTTCCTCATCTATAAATAGGGGATCATAACTTATCTATTTCCAAGAGTTCATGAGGGGATAAATGAGACAATGACACAAAACTCTAAACATTTACTAGGTGTTCAGTCAATGTCAGCTATAAAATTATCATTATTAGTACTTCTATAATTATATCCAACTTCATAGTTAAAATTACAATTCTGAGCAATACAAGATTTTAAAGTATCTCCAGAGCTACCAAAGGATGATGATGTTATATTCAGTATCATTTTAGTGTTAAGTGTATTTTATTATTTCCAAAGTCTTCAAGTATGGAATGGTCATATCTGGTTATCAGATCATCAGCATAGTCAATTACCCCAAAACACCTTATTCCTTAATCATTAATCAATCGGTAGTTACTTGTTGAAGTTATATTGTATGAAATATCTGATGTTAAATATAAATGATAAAAAGAACTATGCCCCTTTCTGAAAAAAAAAAATTGTGAAGAACTCTTCTTGTCGGGAGCAAAATGCACGAGAAAAGATAACTGGCAGCATAAGACACAAGCACAATGAAGTGGTCCCAATAAAAACTAAGAGAAGACTTAAGGGGAAAAAAAATGGAAGAAAACTAACACTTGTTAAGTGCCTCCTCCTTGATTTTTAAACACAATAATCATCCCAACAAATATCTGAAAAATAAGTTTAATTAGTTTCTGCTTTACAGAAGGAGTCTGACCTTTGAAATGTTAAGGGATATATCCAAGTCACAAAACTAGCAACCAGCAGATTTCAGCTAGTCTGTTTGACCCCAAGGACCACATAAACTGCAACAAATGGCCTCCCACATGATTTAAATGAAATCATTTCAGTGATCATACTGAAATCACTCTTTACACTCAACAAATACCAAGATCAAAGCATTCAAAACAAAAAAAATTAAACCATCCTTAGTGTTCTCTTGGCAGAAAGATATTGATTTTATACAACAGCCAAATAAGAAAAAAGAAATATCAACACAAAGTTCTAGGATTTAAAAAGAAAATCCTGAATTATCATAGGAGCTATTACAATTTTCAGAGCAAAGCTATCTTTGAGATGTTTTCATGAATTTACTACGTTAAATTTTCCAATTTATTTATACACTTTATCAAGCTCTCAAGGACACTTCTGGAGAAGGAAATGGCAGCCCACACCAGTATTCTCGCCTGGAGAATCCCGTGGACAGAGGAACCTGGTGGGCTACACTCCATGGGGTCGCAAAGAGTCAGACACAACTGAGGCAACTTAGCAAGCATGCAAGAACATTTCTAGAGTAAAATCATCACTTATAGAGCAAGAATTTTTAGCCCTGACTGGAGATCATACAGATATTATGTAATATTTAATAGTTCAAAATGAGAAGTTAATATACTTCTAAAAATACCAAAGAAACTAGCAGATAAAAATGTCAACGGTGATCATCAAAAATGCTTTGAGTTCTGTCTAATTCTTTCATATTCTTCTTAAGAGTTCTGCATTTTGTATCAGGGATGGCCTGAATAAATAACATCATTTTATATGTAGCAACCCTTTTTTATATTTCAGCCCATTCTGAATAATACAGATTTATCACTATCTTATAAACACCATGACCCATCCATTCCTCAGTTTTCAACTGCTTTCAGGAGGTTTCACCAATATGTAAATATGCTGAGGGGGGCAGGGGGGAAACCCAGATACATCCTAGAGCATTTTAATAAATCATAATTCTGAGCTGTGCATAGTGATCTTCACTGCTTAAACGACAACACTTATTTAATATTATACACCAAGTTTTCATAAATGTCATGCATCTGCATTATGCAACTGCATAATGTCAGTTAATGAACTTTTGGTAATGTTATTAATTAGTAAGAAACCTTAAAACAATTAATTATTGATTCTCCTCAACAAAGTAGACTCCTTTCATAATTTAGCCAATATACTTGCATGCACACACACATACACAAACCAGAAATGGAAAAGAAATGGAGAGCTTAAGACATGTATCTGGCAATGTGAAACTCCTCGAAAAATGATCCTGGGGACTTACTGGCTGTCCAGTAGTTAAGACTCTCCACTTTCAATACAGGGGGCATGGGTTTGATCCCTGGTCAGGGAACTAGATTCCACATGCTGCACAGCGTGGCCAAACAATTTTTTTATCTTATTCATTAAAACAATTATCTTGCCTAGAAGTATCTAGATAATTGAGAGAAATGGCATTTCTGTCAAATATTGGGGGAAAATATCTGAATTAATGAATACTTTAATTTCTTAAATAGCCTAAAAGAAATTAAGTAAAAGGCTTGACAACCTCAACTAAATGGCTCTTCAGTCCAAGAAAACAGTAAATAGTTAAGGATCCATTTCTTTGACTATTCATGATTTCAAAAGTAAAAGTGAAAATTCCTTTAAAATTCTGTTGTTCATTGTTAATTGGCTATGTTTATGTCACTTCAGCCGTGTCCAACTCTTTGCAATCCTAGGGACTGTAGCCCATCAGGCTCCTCTGTCCATGGGATTTTTCAGGCAAGAATACTGGAATGGGTTGCCACGCCCTCCTCCAGAGGATCTTCCCAACCCAGGGATTAAACCCCTGCCTCTTAGGTCTCCTGCATTGGCAGGCAGGTTCTTTACCACTAGCGCCACCATCGGCTATACACCAATACAAAATAAAAAGTTAAAAGTTTGGAAAAAATAAATAAATAAAATGTTTTTGTTGTTTGGTCGCTAGGTCGCATCTGACTCTTTTGCCATTCCATGGACTGTAGCCCGCTAAGCTCCTCTGTCCATAGGATTTCCCAGGCAAGAATACTGGAGTGGGTTGCCATTTCCTCTTCCAGGGTATCTTCCCAACCCAAGGATCCAACCCCTGTCTCCTAAGTCTTCTGCGTTGGCAAGCAAATTCTTTACCACTGAGCCACCCAGGAAGCCCATTAAAATGTTCAGTTCAGTTCAGTCACTCAGTCATGTCCGACTCTTTGCAACCCCATGAATTGCAGCACGCCAGGCGTCCCTGTCCATCACCAACTCCTGGAGTTAGCCAAACCCATGTCCATCGAGTCGGTGATGCCATCCAACCATCTCATCCTCTGTCGACCCCTTCTCCTCCTGCCCCCAATCCTTCCCAGCATTAGGGTCTTTTCCAATGAGTCAACTCTTCGCATGAGGTGGCCAAAGTATTGGAGTCTCAATGTTAGTAAGTTGCATTTGCAAAGCTGCCTCCTTGGGAGAAGGCATAAAACCCTTTGGAGACCCAGAGCTGAGTTACTCTGCACCACAGATTTGTCCTCATTTCCTCCCCATTAATGTGGCCAGATGCCCACAGCAACATCCAAAGTGTGAAATCAGAAGAGCCTTCCATCATTTCAACTCATGGCATCTAGCACAACAACACATCAACCTCTTCTTATGAAGAACTGTTGTTGTTGTTCAGTTGCTCAGTCATGTCTGACTCTTTGCGACCCCACAGACTGCAGCATGCCAGAGTTCCCTGTCCTTCACCATCTCCTGGAGTTTGCTCAAACTTCATGTCCATTGAGTCGATGATGCCATCCAACCATCTCATCCTTTTATGAAGAGTAACCTTACTCTAACTTCTGATACATTTCCGATCAATCAAATTTTAGATCTATACATGCCCTAAATTGACATACCACCTTACCCCACTGGAAGGTGCAATGGTTTATGTGTCAAGTTAACTGGGTTAAGGGATGCCCAGACAGCTGGGAAAACTATTTCTGCATGTGTCTGTGAGGCTGTTCTTAGTATATTAGCATTTGTATCAATAGACTGAGCAGGGGACTTCTCTAAGACTCTGTGCTCCCAAGGCAGGGGACCCAGGTTCCATCCCTGGTCAGGGAACTAGATCCTGCATGCCACAGTGAAGGTCCTGCATGCTGCAACTAAGACCCGGTGCAGCCAAATAAATAATTAAATAAAAACATGTACTTAAAAAAATTTTTTAAGTTAAAAATATAGACTGAGTGAAGACATTCACCTTCACTAAAGTATGTGAGTATCATCCAATCCTACAAGCCCCTGGACTAGGACTAAAAGGCAGAGAAAGGGCAAATTCTCTCTCTTCTTGAGCTAAGATGTCCACCTTCCCTTGCCCTGAGACATCAGAGTTCTCAATTCTCAGACCTTCAGACTTTAGGACTTACATCATCAGCCCCACAATTCTCAGGCTTTTGGACTTGAACTGAAGATCACCCCCAGCTTTCCTGGTTCTCTAGCTTGCAGATAGCAGACTATGGGACTTCTTGGCCTCTATAATCACGTGAGCCAATTCTTACCTAAATCTTATATACATATATATATCCTGTTAGTTCTGTTTCTCTGAGAACCCTAATACAGTTTTGCTTCACATAGCTAGCTTTTTCTTTATGCCATATGATTATCATGATTAAGTCGTATGCAGCCACTGACCTAAAAGAAGCTATTAGCTTCATAGACAGTCCTAGTCACTGGCAACTGCATTTGCTTTCATGCAACTATAATTAATCAAGGTTGTCTGGGTTAGGTAAGAACATGAATTCAGATCCACAAGCCCTCAGTGGAAAACTCTGAGGCTGGATGTGCCTTGGAACGAAGACCTCTCCACATTTTACAAAAGTAAATGGCGAGCGATACTGGATATTATGTGACTTCCCCAGCAGAGTCTGGAATAAATGCTCCAAAATCAGTCATGCTATTGTTCCTTCAACAAAATGAATGAATATTCACATGAAGTGTGATTTTAAAACTAGCCCCAATCAGATCAGGCCTGGTTTTGCCATGGAGTAAGTTGCAAAACTAACTTTTAGACTTCAAAGTGTTTAATAGAATGGAAAAATACTCTTAGAGGAGCTGTAGCAGTAGAAAATATTTGAAATCATTATGAGAACTGGCATATGAGAACAGGTGTCAGACACCAACTATGCATACTGCAAAAATGTTTTTTCAAATAATTTTATTTATTTATTTATTTTTGACTGTGTGGGTCTTCACTGCTGTGTGGGCTTTTCTCTAGTGGTGGTGAGTGGGGGCTACACTCTAGTTGAGGTGCATGAGCTTCTCATTGAGGTGGTTTCTCTTGCTGCAGAGCATGGGCTCTACGGCTCTCGGGCTTAAGTCGTTGTGGACGTGGGCTCAGCAGTTGTGGCTCTAGGGCTCTAGAGCTCTGGCTCAATACTTGTGGTGCAGTGACTTAGCTGCCCCGTGGCATGTGGGATCTTTCCAGATCAGAGATCAAACCCATATCACTTGCATTGGTAGGCAGATTCTTTACCACTGAGCTACTGGGGAAGCCCCCCTCTAGAGTGTTTTACTCAACTTATCAAAGAACACTTCCTAAATCATGGATCAAGCCAATATTGGTATTAATCCTTTATTTGATTAGTCTTCTCCTTTTTGGGGGGCGGGGGGACCGTGTCACAAGGCATGTGAGATTTTAGTTCCCCCACCAGGAATCAGACCCCCCCCTATTAGATGCAAGGACTCTTAACCACTGGACCACCTGGGAAGTCCCAGCCTTCTCCTTTTGAATATTACTTCTATCTCTCTTTGATTATAAGATTTCAGGATCATTAGAGATCTACATAGCAAGTCAATAGGTAGATTTAAAGGGAAAAAAAAAATCACAAAATTTAAAATTATTTCAGGAGATTTAGACAGCCAGGGGATCAAACTCTAGTTTATTCACTAGCTCTGCTCCTTTGGCCAAAATTATATGTTTGATGATCATCCCTTTAAGGCAGCTTTGCTTCTTTTAGTAAATTTCTATATGATCATGCCACAATCCTGAATTTTGTGTTTATTCTATCATTACTAGGAAAAACTCAATTAAAAAAACAAAAGGCAGTGTAAAAGCTCAAAGTGTTCATAGTAAATTGGACAGTAGTTTGCTGAGTGTAGCATACAGAGACCAGAGCAAATCTCATTACCTGTGCTAGGTCATGGTCACCATAAGCAGCTTAAGTGATGCAGTCTTCCTCACTGTTTACTCCACATTTACCCTAGTCATTTGGATTAGTCCTCATCCAAACCCTGCCAGCTCAGCTTGAAAAATGCTGGCCTACATTTTATCTTGTGGGATTTTTTATAAACATTACACTTTCAGAGTCACAAACATTGTAATGTATGAGACTACAGTGACTGTGATAATAATCCCTTATACCTCCAGCAAATGCTCACACTAACAACCCTGGTATTAATATAAACTGATTATATGTGCAATTATCCTTTCTAATATGCATTTAGTTCAAACAGTGAATCAGACACTATAACAATATAATGTATGATCATCTTATTCTTGAAATAAGATGCTTCCCTACTGTGCATCTTAATTACTGAACAAGGGAAGCATTCCAACTAAAATCGTCTTAGTATGATCTAAAATTATTTTCTCAAAAATATGAAAATTTCTGCAGTAGCAGATATCTTAGGCTGGATTCCCCAGAAGAGCCCACAACAAGGGTTTGAGACCAAGTAGTTTAATATGATTCTGGAATACATGATATTGAGTTTAGGGAAACTACATAATAGTGTTGATTCATCTAAATACCATCGATCTCTGAAATACCCTCAAATGTATATATTAATCTGTACACACATAATGATCTATTTGGCCTTTCCTGGTGGCTCAGTGGTAAAGAATCCACCTGCCAATGCAGGAGACATGGGTTTGATCCCTGAGTCAGGAAGATCCTCTGGAGGAAGAAATGGCAACCCACTTCCCTATTCTTGCCTGAAAAATTCCATGCACAGAGGAGCCTGGCGGGCTATGGTCCATGGGGTCGCAAAAGAGTCGGACACAACTTAGTGACTAAACAACAGCAAGAATGATTAGCTTTATTTGTGTGTGTCTGTTCCATCCCCCAAGAAACATGCTTTGTTTTCAAGCAGTAGAAATTGCCCTGAGATACAACACTGTGCCTCTCAGTCAATGAATCTCAGCCAAAAACTAGGGTGAATGTCTGCACGTTGTTGGCTTCCCTTGTGTCCATTTATGTGTGAACAATGTTGACCCCCTATTGCCCAAAAAAGAATATCCAAGTAATAGTGCTGGACATGTGACCCAAACAAACCTAGGAGGAGAATCAGCCTGGAGGAAGAAAGGCAAGTATCTGTAAGTTTTATGTTCACTGAGAGTCATCAAGTCATGGTCAAGGACACAGATAGTGAAGATCAGTAGGCTGGTGGGGTCAGTGAAGAAGTCCTTTGATACTCCACTCAGTTGCTGCAGTCATATCCAACTCTTTGCAACGCTATGGACTGCAGGATTTTCCAGGCAAGAAGACTGGAGTGGGTTGCCATGCCCTCCTGCAGGGGATCTTCCTGACCCAGGAATAGAACCTGCATGTCTTGTGTCTCCTAAACTGGCAGGCAGATTCTTTACCACTAGCACCACCTGGGAAGTCCATTGAGGGCCTCATAAACAGAACTGCAGCCCAGGAAGACTCACCCATAACAGAAAATGTGAACTGGGAAGAACTAAGGTCAGAGGCCATCATGACTTCAGGGGACTTGAAGAGAACGGAAAGCCATTGCCAAGACTGCCATTATATAATATATATTCTGTTCAAATGTTACTAACATCTTTCCAAAAAAGGAAAAAAGAACAAAGCACTGAGATTTCCCCCCATTCCACCAGCAAAAAGTGGTCCAGACCTGAGGCTTCCTATTCGGCCCTTCTGTGCCAGAATGGGACACACCCCGGAGGTTCTGTGATTGAGGCCACTTGCTTGCTGGGAAAGGCCTGCTTTGGGTGTTCTGGGCTAAGTTACAAGGAAACCCAAACTGGAAGCAAGGATGTGCATCTAGCCAGCCAGCAATATCGCCAGGCAGCAAGGGAAATGTGAGATCTCTGATGGTAGCTGTCACCATAAAACCGACAGGTGCTGTAAATTCAATACATGGATGTACTGAGTCAGGAGATGTTACTCTGCTCAGACTCCCATTACAAAGTACCACAGACTGGGTGGCTTAAACAACAGACATTTGTTTTCTCACTGCTCTGGAGGCTAGAAGTCCAAGATCAAGGCACCACTGGGGTTGGATTCTGGAGAGAAAGCTCTTCCCGGCTTGCAGATGGCCACTCTCTCACTGTATCTTCACATGGCCTTCCCTTCATGCATGTGTGGGGAGAGAGCGAGCACTGGTGTAATGTCTCTTCTTACAAGGACACCAGTCTTACTGGATTAGGGCTCCAGCCACCGACTGCATTAACTTTAATTACCTCTGTGAAGCTTCTCTCTCCAAATACACTCATATTGGGAATTAGGGCTTCAACACAAATTTGGGCAGGGGCGTGGGGGCGGGGGGGAGAGAGACACAATTCAGTCCATAACAGAAAGTGAGAGCCTTTTAAAAAATCATTATATTGTTAAATTACAGTCATAAAAATTGTGCTTAGTTTGTGTACTAGAAGAAAAATATTAAAGTCATGACAAAGATTCAACACGTTAAAAAATATCTGTGATGTAGGGACTTCCCTGACGGTCCAGTGGTTAAGACTCTGCTTCCAATGCAGCGGGTGTGGGTTCAATCCTTGGTTGGGGAACTAAGACCCCCCCCACCATGCCACACAGTCAAAAAGAAAATTCTGCAATGTAATTTTCCCTTCCTTCCTAGCCTGCAGTGCTATTTTGAAGCCTCTCATCTGGCCACATTCACTGCTCACTATATGCCAGATACTTGAGCTCATGGAAGATGACAGAAACAATAACTTGCCCCAAAAAACAAACAACCCAGTCAAAAATGGGCAGAAGATCTAAACAGACATTTCTCCAAAGAAGATATTCAGATGGCCAACAGGCACATGAGAAGATACTCAATATCATTAATTATTAGAGAAATGCAAATCAAAACTATGAGGTATCACCTCACACTGTCAGAAGGGCTATCTTCAAAAAGTATACAAATAAGAAACGCTGTAGAAGTGTGGAATGTACACTGCTGGTGGGAATGTAAATTGGTAGAACTACTATGAAGAACAGTATGGAGGTTCCTTAAAAAACTAAAAATGAGACTCATCATATGATCCAGCAATCCCACTCCTGGGAAGACATCTGGAAAAGATGATAACTCTTCAGTTGAAAAGATATATGCACTCCAGTGTCCACAGCAGCACTACTTACAATGGCCAAGCAATCTAAATATCCACCAACAGATGAATGGATAAAGGCAGTATGACTGATAAACACACACACACACACACACACACACACACACACGATGGAATATTACTCAGCCTTTAAAAACAAAGAAAGAAATAACGCCACCTGCAGCAACATGAACGGACCTAAACATTACCACACAAAGTGAAGTAAGTCAGAAAGAGAAATGTTCTATGACATCCTTATATGCAGAATCTAAAAAGAAATTATACAAATGAATTTATTTGCAAAACAGACTCACAGACTTAGAGAAGGAACTCATGATTGCCAGAGGAAAGGATGAGGGGAAAGGATAGTTAAGAAGTTTGGGACTGACACGTCCACACTGTTATATTTTGAATAGGTAACCCACAAGAACCTACTGTATAGCACATGTAACTCTAATGAAAGTTATGTGGCAGCCTGGATGGGAGGGGAGTTTGGAAGAGAATGGATACAGGTATAGGTATGGCTAAGACCCTTTGTTGTCCACCTGAAACTATCATAACACTGTTAATTGGCTATACACCAATATAAAATAAAAAGTTAAAAAACTAAAAACGGAACTTCCATATGATCCAGCAACCCCACTCCTGGGCATATATCAGGAGAAAACCAAAATTTGAAGAGATGCATGCACCCCAGTGTTCACTGCAGCAACATTTACAATAGCCAAGACATGGAAGCAACCTAAATATCCATTGACAGAGGGATGGAAAAAGAAGATGTGGTACATATATATGCTGTTTTTGTTCAGTCACTAAGTCATATCCAACTCTTTGAGACCCCATGGACTGCAGCCCATCAGGCTCCTGTGTCCATGGGGTTTTTCAGTCAAGAATACTGGAGTGTATTGACATTTCCTTATCCAGGGGATCTTCGTAGCCTGGGAATCAAACTCATGTCTCCTACACTGACAGGCAGATTCTTTACCACTGAGCCACCAGGGAAGCCCAGTATACATATACAATGGAATATTACTCAGTCATTAAGAAAGAATGAAATAATGCCATTTGTAGCAACATAGATGGACCAACATAGATGAGATTGTCAAACAGAGTGAAGTTAAGTCAGACAAAGACAAATATCATATGATAGCACTCATGTAGAATCTAATTGTTAAAAATGATACAAATGAACTTATTTACAAAACAGAAACAGACTCACAGACATAGAAAACAAATGTAAGGTTACTAAAAGGCAAACATGGGAAGGCAGGAATAAATCAGGAACTTGAGATATACATACACACACTACTATATATAAAACAGATAATCAACGAAGACCTACTATATACCACAGGGAACTCTACTCAATGCTCTGTTGTGACCTAAATGCGAAGGAAATTCGAGGAAGAGGGGATACACACTTTCCTTTGGAGGTGATTCTCCTTTACACTGGTTAGCAGGCGAGGCTCAACTCAGGAAACATGGGCCAGGCGCTGCACTAAGCGTCATGGATAGAACAGTAAATGAGACACAGGGGATGAAGGTATTTGCAGGGGGCTAAGTACAATAATGCAGAGTTCCAAAGAATAGCAAGGAGAGATAAGAAAGCCTTCCTCAGCGATCAGTGCAAACAAATAGAGGAAAACAACAGATTGGGAAAGGCTAGAGACCTCTTCAAGAAAATTAGAGATACCAAAGGAACATTTCATGCAAAGATAGGCTCGATAAAGGACAGAAATGGTATGGACCTAACAGAAGCAGAAGATATTAAGAAGAGGTGGCAAGAATACACAGAAGAACTGTACAAAAAAGATCGTCAAGACCCAGATAATCACGATGGTGTGATCACTCACCTAGAGCCAGACATCCTGGAATGTGAAGTCAAGTGGGCCTTAGAAAGCATCACCACAAACAAAGCTAGTGGAGGTGATGGAATTCCAGTTGAGCTATTTCAAATCCTCAAAGGTGATGCTGTGAAAGTGCTGCACTCGATATGCCAGCAAATTTGGAAAACTCAGCAGTGGCCACAGGACTGGAAAAGGTCAGTTTTCGTTCCAATACCAAAGAAAGGCAATGCCAAAGAATGCTCAAACTACTGCACAATTGCACTCATCTCACATGCTAGTAAAGTAATGCTCAAAATTCTCCAAGCCTGGCTTCAGCAATACGTGAACCGTGAACTTCCAGATAGATGTTCAAGCTGGTTTTAGAAAAGGCAGAGGAACCAGAGATCAAATTGCCAATATCCGCTGGATCATCGAAAAAGCAAGAGAGTTCCAGAAAAACATCTATTTCTGCTTTATTGACTATGCCAAAGCCTTTGACTGTGTGGATCACAATAAACCGTGGAAAATTCTGAAAGAGATGGGAATACCAGACCATCTGACCTGTCTCTTGAGAAACCTCTATGCAGATCAGGAAGCAACAGTTAGAACTGGACATGGAACAACAGACTGGTTCCAAATAGGAAAAGGAGTACGTCAAGGCTGTATATTGTCACCCTGCTTATTTAACTTCTATGCAGAGTACATCATGAGAAACGCTGGGCTGGAAGAAACACAAGCTGGAATCAAGATTGCCGGGAGAAATATCAATAACCTCAGATATGCGGATGACACCACCCTTATGGCAGAAAGTGAAGAAGAACTAAAGAGCCTCTTGATGAAGGTGAAGGAGGAGAGTGAAAAAGTTGGCTTAAAGCTCAACGTTCAGAAAACTAAGATCATGACATCTGGTCCCATCACTCCATGGGAAATAGATGGGGAAACAGTGGAAACAGTGTCAGACTTTACTTTTTTGGGCTCCAGAATCACTGCTGATGGTGACTGCAGCCATGAAATTAAAAGACGCTTACTCCTTGGAAGGAAGGTTATGGCCAACATAGATAGCATGTTTAAAAGCAGAGACATTACTTTGCCAACAAAAGTCCGTCTAGTCAAGGCTATGGTTTTTCCAGTGGTCATGTATGGATGTGAGAGTTGGACGGTGAAGAAAGCTGAGCACCGCAGAATTGATGCTTTTGAACTGTGGTGTTGGAGAAGACTCTTGAGAGTCCCTTGGACTGCAAGGAGATCCAATCAATCCATCCTAAAAGAGATCAATCCTGGGTGTTCATTGGAAGGTCTGATGTTGAAGCTGAAACTCCAATACTTTGGCCACCTCATGCGAAGGGTTGACTCATTGGAAAAGACCCTAATGCTGAGTAGGACTGGGGGCGGGAGGAGAAGGGGACGACGGAGGATGAGATGGTTGGATGGCATCACCGACTCGATGAACATGGGTTTGGGTAGACTCCGGGAGTTGGTGATGGACAGAGAGGCCTGGCGTGTTGCAGTTCATGGGGTCGCAGAGAGTCGGACACGACTGAGCGACTGAACTGAACTGAACAGAAGTACAATAACAGACAGGAAGGGGTCAGAAGAAACTTTTCAATGGAATGTATCAGGTCCACCTAGATAATACTTGTGGGTTTTGTTGAGGGCTTTTGTAAATCTTCCCTAATTGTGATTTCAGAGAAGTAGGGAGCTAGTTTCCTTAGGACTTCGATCTCCCAGGTAGGACAGTAGCTCTTTAACGCTAGTATATATGGGAATCACCTAGAGGACCTGTTAAAACTAGATTACTGGTGTCACCCCCAGGGATACTGATTTAGTAGGTCTGGGATGGGGTCCAAGAATAAAATATGCAAATTTAGCAAGTTCCCAGGAAATGCTAATGCTGCTAGTCTGGGGACCACATTTTGAGAATCATTGGCTTACAACTAACTGATTCTCTTTAGAAAGAGGTAAGAGAAGTTAAGAGAAAGGTCAGGATGTTATGCCCATTTTTTTTAAAGAAAATCTGGAGGAAATTTTTTCAAAATGTGAGAAATTTGTATTTTGGCCATATTTAGATAAAAACAACGTATCAAATATACTGTTTTTACTAGTAACTTTTAATACTTAAAGAATATCATAAAGTCAGGTTTAATCTGATATTAATTTGATATTTAATTAATAGGTATTTTTAATTCTGTTCCAATTCGAAAGGAGTTGGAAGAAGTAATCTTTTAAACTCTCAAAAAAGTCTTAGACATAGTACATCTCATGAACATATTTTTTTTATTTTTAAAGTTAACTAGAGAGTCATTCACGGAGAAGGCAATGGCATCCCACTCCAGTACTCTTGCCTGGAAAATCCCATGGACGGAGGAGCCTGGTAGGCTACAGTCCATGGGGTCGCTGAGAGTCGGACACGACTGAGCGACTTCACTTTCACTTTTTCCTTTCATGCACTGGAGAAGGAAATGGCAACCCACTCCAGTATTCTTGCCTGGAGAATCCCAGGGATGGCGGAGCTTGGTGGGCTGCCGTCTATGGGGTCGCACAGAGTCGGACACGACTGAAGCGACTTAGCAGCAGCAGCAGCATACAGCAGAAACAAACACAATATTGTAAACCAATTACATGCCAATTAAAAAAAAAAAAGCATAAAAATTAGAAATCTATGTTAAAGAGTATATAATAAATATATATGTAACTTGATACATCAATGAAATAAAGTATAGGGCAGAGCTAAAAAAAAAATTTTAATGGTTTTCTCTACTAAGTGAATTAGAGAAGGCTCACTTAGGGAAATATTCAAGCAAATATTGATCTGACCATTAAAAGAAGCTCAGATAATCAGGATAAACAACATTATAAATAGCAAAGTTAAAAATAAAGTGAAAGTCTGTCTTTTTTTTTTTTAAAAAAAGCCTTTTTATTCTTACATCTATTTTCATCAAATATTAAAGATATATGAATTCATCAATCAGCAGCCCATAGATCACCCATCTTCTGCAGGACACTGGGTGCTAAAAAATGTAAGTACCTTCAGAAACATTACAGTTTAGTTAGAAGGAGAGAAGCACATGAATGTAAAAAGGCATAGAGTCATACCATTTCAATGCAAGAAAAGCACAAGCCAAGTGATTAACCACCAATTGAAAGGAGCAATTTACAAAAGCGAAAATGTGAACATTTTGGACAAGGATATATTCAAGTAAGATATTCAAGGATAAGTAAAATTTGGACATCAAGGGGGCAGGAGAGCAAAGGGATTCGGGTACAAAAATATGTAAGAAAAGCTTACAAATAAGGTGAATGAATGGAATATTTGGGAGAGCAGGTAAAGAGCAAATGTAGAGCAAATGTGGAGCACCTTCAATATCAAGCTGAGAAATTGATTTTATCCTCAATGATGGAGCAACTGAGGAGCCCCTGAAAGTTTCAGGAAAGGATGACACAATGTAAGTGGTATATTAAGAACATGAGCTTAGCATCACTATATAGGGATTGAAAGAAACCTGTAGACAAAAAAACCCGATAGTCCAGCATGAAGGGTTAAGGATGTGAACTAGGCTGGGTGATGGACAGCAGTGTGAGAGAGATTTAGGAGAAAGAATTTATAACACTTGATAAGTTATAAGAGACCAAGAGATCCGCTGGTCTCCACAACACGTGGCCAAGAGATGAAAAGAATCATTAACAAAATTACAAAGTCAAGGTGGAAAGCCGATAAAGATATCTGCTTTTTCAGAGCAGATAAAACTCAACAGAAGGGTGGGGGGTCCAGGAAGGGGAACACATGTAAACCCATGGCTGATTCATGTCAATGTATGGCAAAAACTATTACAATATTGTAAAGTAATTAGCCCCCAACTAAAATAAATAAATTTATAAAAAAAAAAAAAAAAAAACCTCAACAGAAACAGATCACAAGTGGCCTAGTGGTTGAGAACCCACCGACCAATGCAAGGGTCACAGTTTCCATCCCTGGTAAGGGAAGATTCCACATGCTGCAGGGCAACTAAGCCCATGTGCTATACCCACTGAAGCCTGAACACCCTAGAGCCCACGCTCGACAACAAGAGAAGCGACTGAAATGAGAAGCCTGTGCGCCACAATCAGAGAGCAGCCCCACTTGGCGGCAACTAGAGAAAGCCTGCCCGCAGCAACACAAACCCAGTGGAGCCAAAAATCAAGTAATTAATTAAAAAAAAAAAAAAAACAGATTACAAAATGATAAGGCAAAAACATTAGTCATAGGATTTAGTGTGGATACTGGCATATATCCTTTTGGAAAATAATCACAGTAAATACACTGCTTTTAAATAGCTTTTTTTCTAATTAAAAAACAACCCAAGTTCAGAATAAACAGATTTGGAACCCAAAAAGAGAACCCCCAAAATAAAATCAACAGAATCCTGCTACCCGAAGAATATAACTCTAACACTGTGTCTATCCTTTCAGTATTTTTTTCAATGTCAACAACAATAAGAGGGGAAGAGAGGGTGGAAAATGGCTAAGATTTATTGTCTGCCACATATATTACAGGCCATGTACATTGCACACACTAATAAAAGCTCCTGACATACATTAAAGAACTTATTCTTCACAAACAGCCCTATGAGAGGTACTAATATTATCCTTTTTACAGATGGAGAAACTGAAGCCCAGAACATTTAAGAAAACTGCCCAAAGTAACACAGAGTTGGGCTCTGAACACAGGTAATCCAGCCTGACTTGGGATCTTAACCACCAGGTATACTGCCTCTTGCACAATGTGCTTATATAACTCATATCAGTTTGAACACATAACCATAGAATGTATGCTCATTCATTCATTCTTCAACCAAGGGTGTAACCTTTGCTATTCATAGAAACAGCAGAATTCCTTAGTCAAACTCCATTAAAGGCAGAGGGGCTGCCAACTGGCATCTTCTCTAAAATAATTCTTTTCCAACAGCTAGTCTTCCTGTGGTCTCTTGAGATTTCCCCAGTTTACTGAACACCATAGTCAGGATAGGAACGTGATGTTGCTGTGACAAGCATCTCAAAACATCTCAGGGTTTATAACCACAAAGGTTTATTCCTTGCACACAATTCTTGATCCAAGGGTCACAGGAAGATCTGCTCCATGATGTCTGACTATAGAACCCAAGTTGATGCCACCAGAACGTCGCCACTTTGGTGACAAAGGAAAAGAAAGCTTTGTGGGGTCTTGCTTAAGTGCTCTGGCCTAGAAATAGCCATCTGTCACTACACACAGCTCATTGGCCAGAGCTTGTCATATAACCTCAATATACTACAACAGGACCAGGAAGTACGCTCTGCCCACTAGTCCAGACTGGGGAAGGGCACCTCAGACTTCACATTACTGCATGAAATTCACATTCTGAGTTCCTGGAACCCTCAGGTTCAACTCACATTTTGACAAATACTCTATTACTAATACCTCTTTAAAGCAAAAACTGTAAAATATTGATTGGATTAGCAGTGCTTTAAAGGTGACTTTATGGCACCGACTTGAATCAATAGTCTTTTTTTTAATATCTATTTTTATTTATTTATTTGGCTGCATCGGATCTTAGTTGTAGCATGTGGGATCTATTACCCAGACCAGGGATCGAACCCAGGCCCCCTGCATTGGGAGCACAGAGTACTGACAATTGAATCACTAAGAAAGTACCAATAGAGTCATTAAGGAATATTTGAGTTCATTTCACAGATGAAGAAAATGAAGCCCAGAGAACACCAACCCAAAATAACCCCAGCTAGTAACAGACTGAAATCAGAGGTTTTTTTGTTTTGGGTTTTTTTTTTTTATGATTCCCTCAATTAATTCCTCACAAAGCATGAAAGAAAAAGGTTAGGTTTTATCTGTTGGGAGAGTCACCATTTGTATTCAAACCCAATATGAGTTTCATTAAAGTTAAAATCTATGTTAAAATATCTTTCAGGAAAGTACATTACCCTAGATCTTAGTCTTTTTATACACATTTCTTATCTTCCTTACCAACATTTTATGATGTAGAGTTGCACATTCTCTGACAGATTTTATTTTAGTTACTAATCTGGGAAGTGTACTCATTTGCAAGCAAAAAAGAATCTAAATGGTGGCATTTGATGAATATATGTACATGTGTATCCCAATATTGTTCTTTTGCTTTACTTAGCTGACACAAACTCAGTAGTCCAAAAAAAAAAAGACAAAACCAATAGCCATTTCCCCAAAGTGACTCCAGGGTCATCAGAAAGTAGACAGTGCAGCCTCCCTCATTTTAAAAAAGGAAATTAAGATCCCGAGTTAGGGCTGTGTGCCCAGGACCCCCACTAACAAGGTGTTAGAGCCAATTTTTTTTTTTTTTTTGGCTGTGTTGAGTCTTCATTGCTGCCTGGGCTTTCTCTAGTTGCAGTCAACGGGGGCTACTCTAATTGCAGTACCCGGACTTATTGCAGTGGCTTGTTGCACAGCACGGGCTCTAGGGCGCCAGGGCTTCAGTAGTTGTAGCACGTGGGCTCAGTAGTTGCAGCTCCCAGGCTCTAGAGAACAGGTTCAACAGTTGTGGCAAATGGGCTTAGTTGCTCCAAGACATGTGAGAACTTCCCGAACCAGGGACCAAAGCCCTGTCTCCTGCACTGGAAGGCACATTCTTCACCACTGAGCCACCAGGGAAGCCCAAGCCAAGTCTTAAAATCAGGCTCCCACCTCCAAACTCAGTGTCCTTTCCAGCACCCTATTCCCCCAGGCTTCATTATTTTGGGCAAGTCCTTTCATTTCTCAGGTCCTTGGCTTCCTTAGCTGGAAAGTGAGGGCAAAAATCCATCATTAGATTAAATTTCCCAAATGGGTTACAAAGAAGACCAGCCTAAGATGGCTGTGGAGTTAGAAGTTTTTTTGGTCATCCAGGTGTGACAGAAACTAAATGTCTTAGTCCTCTCTTGCAGATTCTAATGGAGATCGACAGGTGAAGGCTTAAGAAATTCTTCAATAAAGAAGAACATTTAATGGCCTTGTTTCCTGAACTCATTTGATAGTAGGGAGGTTTGGGTGTGTGACTCTCCTCGGTGTCCTGCCGCCCTCTCTGACCACTCTCCCTCCTCTTGCTCCCTCTCCTCTGGTAAGACGAGACCCAAACACCCCAACCCTTCCTGCTCCATGCCTTCCGACCTGCCGCAACTCAGCCTGGAGGACTCATCTACCCAGGGATGGACCCCCCGGCCACCAGGCTCCGCTAGTGCTCTGCTTGGTGGTCATCTTCTTCACAACTCTTATCGCTGCCTAGAGTTACATGATGCACCGTCAGCTCCCTGCACTAGAATAGAGACTTCAGAAAGCAAGACTCTGTCTTGGGAAATCTCTAAAACCCCAGCACCTAAAACACTAAGAAGAGGAGGAATGCAGTGGATGTTTCTCGAATGGATAAACTAATGAACCAATTAGCAAAATACCCCAAAAGAACGCTCTGTAGAATAAGAAAAATTATCACCAGACTGGATGTCAGCAACACCTGGACACTTGATGGAAATTCTCAGGTCCCACCTTGGACCCACTGAGAGACCACTGGGAGACCCCCAGGGTAAACAGCAATCTGGGTTGGAATAAGCCTTCCAGATGATTCTGGTACTCACTAAAGTTTGAGAACCACTGGTCTAGAATAGCTTTAAGTTAAATTCAATCTCTAGAATTCTTTTATTTATGAGCAATTCTCTTATGGTACTTTGAGCATTATACAAGAGAATAAACTAATTTATCACATTTCCTGAGAGTCTTAGAATCATCATATATGGTAACTCACTGGCTTTTCCCTCCAATAGAAATAAAGCCCTAATTAACACACAATGTCCCACTGAGAATTAATCAGTTCAACAGCTACCCCAACACACTCGAGGGTCATTTTACCATCTGTTATAACAGAAAAGCCAGTTACCCTAGAACAACTAAAGCTCTTTCTAACAAAGGTTGAGTTCTTCCTCCAAAAAAAGAAATATTCACACACACACACATCACACAATACGTATATATACAAACAAAGAGAAAGACTTTCTCATTATCCCTTGATTAATTAATCCATTATATTCCAAATGATAATGCAAGAAACCTAGTTAACTGTCATACAAAAACACCCAGAGGATAATTTATATATTCAAATTCTGTCTTCACTTCTCATTAACTGAAAATGGACAGAGGGGCAATTTTTGATAAAAGTTTTACTAGATGATGCCAAATCAAGTAAGCATTATTGACTGGGAAAAGCCAGGGGTATAAACATGTACAAGTCACACAACACCTTCTAAGCCTTCACAATCCAGCCCAAACACGCTGTTACGCTCAACCAGGAAGACGCTCGCTTCCTGCCAAAGTGATAGACTTGTAAGCTCCATGCCATGCTTTTCACACTTCTCTGTCTTTCTTGTTTCCTTCATACCCATCTCAGCCTTTTTGGTCCAGCCCCACCTTGCCCCTCACTCAAGTGGACCTGACAGATTCAGAATGAGGGGACAAAAATAGATCATTAAATAGTTAATCCCACTAGGGGATTTAAAGTAGAAAAATATGAGAGACACTTGTAAGTTAAAGACTACTCAAGAAAGCAGGCTTGCTTAACCACTAAACCATGCAACAGAAGCATAAGATATGCCCCAAATAAAACAGTGGCCGCATGAGACCCACATATTGCCCAGTGAGCTCAGTAAGTTAATGATTCCTAGGACATGCTCTCTGCACATAAAAAAACAATCATTTGTGGACCTAGCTTGACCATCTAGGGACAAGAAAACTCCCCTGCCCAACCTGGAGGAGGAGCTGATGATAAAAAACATAATGTCTACTCAAGAAAGACAAAGGAGTTCTTCTGCTCCTCCCCAATTTTCCTTCAATTATAAAACTGTAGCCCAGTAAGTTCTCAGGGCACGGCGTTTCTCACCCACCCACCTGTAAGTCTCACAAGCAACCTACTCTAATAAATCACTTCTTATCTACCACTTTGCTCTTGTTGGATTCTTCTCATGGGTGGCGGTGCTCAGTCGAGTCCGACTCTTTCTGACCCTCTGGACTGCAGCCTGCCAGGCTCCTCTGTCCATGGAAATTCCAGGCAAGAATACTGGAGTGGGTTGCCATTTCCTACTGCAAGGGATCTTCCTGACCCACAGTTTGAACCCCAAGTCTCTAGCATCCTCGTACATTGGCAGGCAGATTCTTTACCACTGTACCACCTGGGAAGCCCAAATTTAATCATAGCTCTGCAGTGAGACACAAGGTACCTGAGCTCTTCAGAACTCCCCCTCCCTCCGAAATGACACCAATTGCTTTCAGAACCGTCATTTGCAAAGCTTGCCTGCAAATCCAGGTCAGAAGTCTGTGCCACACTCACTGGATGTAAGTGCTTCATCTTCTCTTATATATATTTTTTTAATTTATTCGACTGTGCTGGGTTTTAGTTGCTGGCACTTGAGATCTAATTCCCTGACCAGGAATTGAACCCAGGCCCCCTGCATTAGGACCACAGAGTCTCAGCCACTGGACCACCAGGGAAGTCCCTCCTCTTTTAATTTCAATGAAACAAGAAGACTAGGACATACACATTTCTGCACTCTCCCTCACCCGTTCTCCTCCTGAACCTGCCATCTTGAATCTTTGGCTTATGTCTTGGTTTCAGCAGCAGCCAAAGCTCCAGCTAAAAGACTGTGCTTACTGCTCTGAAGGGGTTTCACCAGCTGGGTGAGCCCCACTGTTACCTCCTCACCTCCCTGTGGAGGAGAGAAGACAGGGAGAAATCTGAGGGAGTCGCCAGGAAGGACCCCTGAAACACAGGAACACTGACTATAGGGAAGGCAGTGGTTATAAGATGGTGCCCTTCTTATAAAAAAGATCAGATACCAAGGGAGAGAGACCCTACCTCTGGCCTGGTATAAGTCAGGTTTTTGCTGTCCAAGACATTAGAATCCCCAAAGGAGGATGGAGGATAAAACCATGTCTGAAAGCAAGACATTTTTGTTAGGATCTAAAATCTATGCTGTCAGGAACCTAGAGTAGTCAAATTCATAGAGTCAGAAAGTACATTTATAGACGCCAGGGGTTGGGGGCTGGGAGGAATAGGGAGGGAGAATGGGGAGTTAGTGTTTAATAGTGTTTAGAGTTTCAGTTTAGGAAAGTAAAAAACTCAGGAGATGGATGTGAGAGTTACACAACAATGCCACTGAACTGTACAGTCAAATAAGGTTAAAACAGCAAGCTTTATATTATGTGACTTTTACTGCAATAAAAACAATTTTTTTAATCAATCAGGTTTACAGCTTCTTGTATTTTGTAAGTTTATTCTCCTGTTGTTCTCAGGCTTTATGGAAGCCTTTTACAAGCTGCAACCTCTTTCAGGATGCCAAAAAAAAAAAGCAAAGGGAGAGGTTTTTCTGTTCCAGTTATTAGCACATCAAACAGGAGGCTACCTAGTGTACCCCTACAGCTCTGGATGCAGAAACAAAAGTGAGGAGCCCCCTACTATACTCCCTCCTCGTGGGGAAGATGAGCAGACATGTCAGAGTCCTACTGGTGAGTTATTCTCCCCACCTGAAGGTCCTCCTGCCAGAGAAACTTTGAAGTTTCTCAGTTCTCCATTAAAGGAGAAGCAGGACTTCCCTGGTGACTCAGAAGGTAAAAGAATCTGCCTGCAAAGCAGGAGACCTGGGTTTGCTCCCTGGGTTGGGAAGATCCCCTGGAGGAGGGCATGACAACCCACTCCAGTATTCTTGCTTGGGAAATCCCATGGACAGAGGAGCCTAATGGGCTACAGTCCAAGGAGTCACAAAGATCCAGACAAAAGGAAAAGATAAGTTCTTACAGTCACACAGGGCTTTACAAAGATAAACCCACTCAGAGACCACATGTTAACTCCTCCTCACCAAAAGATGACTGTCCTTCTTCAGGCTCAGCTGGTCCGAAGGGCAGCAATCACTGGGCACAAAAGGTGACTTGAATTCACACTCCCAGATGACTAAGAATCACTACTCGGGACAAGCAGTGTCCCAAAAGATTATTTGTCATTTGCCACATTCTTTTTTGTGGTTCAGTCACTAAATTGTGTCCGGCTCTTCACAACCTAATGGACTGCAGCCCGCCAGGCTCCTCTGTCATCTTCACTATCTCCCAGAGTTTCCTCAGATTCAAGCCCAGTGAGTCAGTGATGCTATCTAACCCTCTCACCCTCTGCCGCTCCCTTCTCTTCTTGCCTTTGATCTTCCCTCACACCCTATGAGCCCCTAAATGACTGAACTGCAAGCAACCAATCTTTTTAAAGACACAGCTTGGAGCACAGGAAAATTTCTAACATAAACAAATTTTTGAAAAAGCCTATCACGGGTAAATCCCAGCGGCAACTCCTTGCTCTCAAATAAACTGCTACCGGCTTTCCTGAAAATCCCCAGGGGGATAGAAAAAAAGAGCAAGCAGCTGCTTCCTTTTCCCCATGACTCAAACTGAGTTTTGCTAGACAGCAGGAACCCAACATAAGAGCTGGTCACTCAATTGATAGACAGACAGACAGATAGATATGTATGCATCATATCCAACTCTTTGCAACCCCATGGATTGTAGTCTGCCAGACTCCTGTGTCCATAGGATTCTCCAGGCAAGAATACTGGAGTGGGTAGTAATTCTCTCCTCCAGGAGATCTTCCTAACCCAGGAATCGAACTTGCATCTTTTATGTCTCCTGCATTGGCAGGAAGGTTCTTTACCACTAGCACCACCTGGGAAGCAGATATGTGCGCGCGCGCGCGCACACACACACACACACACACACACACAAATATGTTGTCTGTTGTTCAGTCACTAAGTCATGTCCAACTCTTTGCAACCCCATGGACTGCAGTACACCAGGCTTCCCTGCCCTTTACGATATGTTATCTTAAATCTAGACAGAAGGGAAAAGTACAGTGAATTTTGTTGGGAGGCAATCTCAACCATTACTTTCATGGAATTCCCAGTATGTCTCCTATAGGTATAAAGTTACAAGAAGCATTAAGAGTTCCAAAACAACCCACAGCAATCTACTCAACATACTATATTTATTATACACCAGAATTCCAATATGTATAGAAACAGACCTGCCTCCCCCACCCTACTTAAAGAGCATTCAGAGGCTCCCCTCCACCATATAACATACGTGCTTGGAACTGGAGACCAGCTCCACAATGATGTTAGGGAGTTGCAGGGCCAGTATCACAGAAGTTTCAGAAACATGAAGACTGAGGTAAGAAGCTACATATGGTGGACAAGAAGCAAGATACACGAAGACTAAGCCACAGTTTTTCATTTGAAAGGTAATTGGTTCTGTCTAGAATTTCTCCAGATTAGCTTCCAACCCCAACACATCAGCAGGATCATCTGGGAAATTTTTTTAAAAAACAGATTAGATTCTAGGGCATCATGTGCCTGCATGCTAAGTCCCTTCAGTCGTGTCTGACTCTTTGTGACTCTATGGACCATGGCCTGCCAGGCTCCTCTGTCCATGGGAGTTTCCAGGCAAGAATACTGGAGTGGGTTGCCATTTCCTTCTCCAGGAGAACCTTCCTGACCCAGGGATCGAACCTGCATCTTTTATATATCGAGCATTGGTTGGCAGGTTCTTTACCACTAGCACCACCTGGGCATCATCACAGTTCTACTAAATTAGACCCTGATGGAATGCCCTGGTGGTCCAACGAACAGAACTCCACGCTTTCACTGCTCGGGCACAGGTTCAAGTACTGCTTGGGGAATTAAGATACTGAAAGCCTCATGGTGCAGCCAAAAAAAAAATAGACTCTGAGAGATGGGACCAGGAATCTGTGTTTTTAAGGACACCTCTCCAGTAATAATGATGTTCAGCCATATTTAAGAATCCTATTTTGGGGTTTTGCTGTTAGAAAGACAGACTGATGATACATTTTACGTGTCACAGTTTTCCAATATCCTTTAAGCCTTAGTTTCCTCTTACGGACTTTGATTTCTATTTAAGTACCTCCTAGGCAAATGCAATGCTCTGTGGTTTCCTCTATTTATAGCACTTAACCATGATTTTTAATTATCAGCTACTTGTTTATTACTTGTCTTCTCCACTAGACTAAGCCCCATGAAAGCAGCTCTGTTCCATCATTTAACACAAAGAATGTGATAGTAAACTTTGCTGAGTGAGACATTGTATTTACTTGTTTCATTTCATCTTACTGCTAATGAATGATGGAGTAGAATTATATCTTTGTAAACCTTCCTTCACTGTTGATGGGAATGTAAATTGGCGCAGCCACTATGGAATATGGAGTCTCCTTAAAAAACTGAAAATAGAATTACCTTATGATCCAGTAATCCCACTCCTGGGCATATATCCAAAAAAGACGAAAACTCTTAAGCGGAAAAGATACATGCATTCCAGTGCTCACTGCAGCACTATTTGTAACAGCCAAGACATGGAAGCAACCTAAATGTCACCAACAGATGAATGGATGAAGAAGATGTGATATATAATGGAATATTATTCAGTCATAAAAAGAATGAAATAATCCCATTTCCAGCATCATGGATGGGCCTAGAAATTATCATACTAAGTGAACTAAGTCAGATAGAGAAAGATAAACATCATAAGAGAACAATTATGTGTGGAATCTTAAAAAAAAAAATTATACAAATGAACTTACAAAACAGAAATAGACTCACAGACATAGAAAACAAACTTATGGTTACCAAAGGGGAAAGGGAAGGCAAGGATAAATTTGAAATTTGGGATTAACAGATACACAGTACTATACATAAAACAGATAAACAAAAAGGACCTACTGTATAGCACAGGGAACTATCTTCAGTGTTTTGTAATAACTTTATGATGGAAAAGAATCTGAAAAAGAATATACCTCTGCTGAACCACTTTGCTGAACAGTTAAAACACTGTAAGTCAACTATATTTCAATTAAAAAAAAAAAGGAATTATCTCTAGATCTTTTGAGAATTATCACTTTCTTATTCCCAAGTTAAAGAGATAGACCAGAGCAGCTGAGTGGGCCAAGATGACTTGGTGGTTAAGTGGCAAAACCACATCTCACACAACAACTCAGTTCCACTTTTACTCCTTTTTCCACTCTCCCATGCCACCTCCCTTCTGTGAATATCACAGCTGGAGTCCAAAATATTAGTATCCAACTTGCTGAAGAAAAGGCCCCTGGGTCTAAGTCTCAAAGTTTCTTTGCATGATAGGCAATTACGCAACTCAGAAGTATAGGTGTATATGTGTGTGTGCTCAGTCATGTTCAACTCTTTGCAACCCATGGACAGAGGAGTCTGGTGGGCTACAGACCATAGAATTTTCCAAGCAAGACTACTGGAGTTGGTTGCCATTTCCTACTTCAGTGGATCTTCCCAACCCAGGGATCGAACCCGCATCTCTTGCACCTCCTGAGACTGGCAGGCAGATTCTTTACCATTAGCACATATGTCACTGGAAATGTATAAAGCAACCTTGAACTCACTCAATTCAGTTAACAGAGAAACAATGACGCAGAGTGGGAGAATGAAAGTTCATTGGAAAACTGTGGCATGATAAATCCTAGCTATAGTTAGAAAAAAACAAAACATGTTATAGAGAAAGATTATCTAGCTACAATTAAAAAAACCTCACAGAACATAATAAAAGAATCCTTTGCTGGAAAGAAAGAAAAGCACACTTAATGGAAACCTGAATTTGGAGGGGAGGTTAATGAATAAAATATCATGAGTTTATTCTAACCTAAACAATTTATAGGAAACCAAAATGAGTATCTATTAATGGGAAGAAGAAATTCTGGAAATTAAATGGGTAAAGATACAACAGTAATGTTGAAATGACTAAACTGGTCATTTAAAATCTGATTTGAACAATAATGAAGCTTCCCTGATAGCTCAATCGGTACAGAATCTGCCTGCAATGTAGGAGACCCCAGTTCGATTGCTGGGTCAGAAGACCCGCTGGAGAAGGGATAGGCTACCCACTCCAGTATTCTTGGGCTTCCCTTGTGGCTCAGCTGGAAAAGAATCTGCCTGCAATGAGGGAGACGTGGGTTCGATTTCTGGGTTGGGAAGATCCCCTGGAGAAGGGAAAGCCTACCCACATCAGTATTTTGGCCTGGAGAATTCCACAGACTATACAGTCCATGGGGTCACAAAGAGTCGGATATGACTGAGAAACTTTCACTTTCACTTTGAACAATAATGAAATTAGAAACTCACCCATTTGTGAGTAGTAATACTGTTAACACAGATTTTGACATATTTGTCCTATACCTGGAGAAATGACATATAATCACAACAGCAGGTTTAGATTGTATGAAGTCACAGAGAAGTCAGTTATTAAGCCTACTAACACATGGGCAATTTTTTTTGAAGAAACCAATGAAAACTTTCTAATTACATTCACACAAAGCATTTCAGCAAATATCTCTAATAAGAGAATATAAAAGAGAAATCAAATCATAACAAATCAGATAATAAAACTAGCAATAAACTATCTGTCCCTTTTAGAAAAAAAAATGGAGTTTTATTGAGTAACTGATTGTGGCTCAGCTCCCTCATCCCTCCAGCAATGAGGGAGTCCTGGGTTCAATCCCTGGGTTGTGAAGATCCCCTAGAGAAGGGACCAGCTACCCACTTCAGTATTCTGGCCTGGAGAATTCCATGGACTATATAGCCCATGGGGTCACAAAGAGCTGGACATAACTGAGCAACTTTCACTTAACACTTAAGTAAGTACAATAGGGCTTCCCCAAAGGCTCAGTGGTAAGAGACTGCCTGCAATGCTGGAAATGCAGGAGGTGCAAGTTTTATCCCTGGGTCAAGAAGATCTCCTGGAGGAGGAAATTGCAACCTACTTCAGTATTCTTGCCTGAAAAATCCCACAGACAGAGGAGCCTGGCAAGCTACAGTCCATAGGGTTGCAAAGAGTCAGACACAACCGAGCAAACACACACACACACACACACAAGGAAATATAATAACCCTAGCATGCATTTGACTGTAGGCATTCTTGGATCTTCTCTGAAACATTAATTCAGATTGACTAGCATTAGAGCCATCAAAAGACTTTAAATCAGTAGGAGTAAATTAAAGCAAAGGGTAATAAGCAACCAATGAAGTTTCATTTTCATTCAATGTTTTAAGAGTTATGGAGGGTCCCAGTGGAAACTCACAGACTTGGGAGTAAGTTTGAACTGTGACTAATCAAAGGATTCAGTTCAGTTCAGTTGCTCAGTCATGTCCAATTCTTTGCAACCCCATGGACTGCAGCACACCAGGCTTCCCTGTCCATCACCAACTCCCGGAGCTTGCTCAAACTCATGTCCATCGAGTTGGTGATGCCATCCAACCATTTCATCCTCTGTCATCCTCTTCTCCTCCCACCTTCAATCTTTCCCAGCATCAGGGTCTTTTCCAAGGAGTCAGTTCTTCACATCAGGTAGCTAAACTATTGGAGTTTCAGCTTCAGCATGAGACCTTCCAATGAATATTCAGGGCTGATTTCCTTTAGGATTGACTGGTTGGATCTCCTTGCAGTCCAAGGGACTCTCAAGAGTCTCCTTCAACACCACAGTTGAAAAGCATCAATTCTTCAGCACTCAGCTTTCTTTATAGTCCAACTCTCCCATCCATACATGACTACTGGAAAAACCATAGTTTTGACTAGACGGACCTGTGTTGGCAAAGTAACATCTCTGCTTTTTAGTGTGCTATCTAGGTTGATCATAGCTTTTCTTCCAAAGACCAAAGGATGAAGAGTTCTCAAATTAAGATCACAGATGATGCCAATGAAAAAGGAAAAGAAGACTCAAAACAGAGAACCATTTAGTAGCCAGATTCTGTGATCAGTGATAGATAAACATCTAGAATTAGAATACACATGTGTATGAGAGATTTTAACAGATCTAAAAGCTACATAGCTAAAGGAATTCATAAGAAAACAAAAAAAAACTTATAATGGAAGAAATACACCTCACATGAAAAAAGTAGGTATCCTATGTTTTTATTTTTGCGTATCGGTTTTTTTTAAAGCAAGACAAATCTACAGGTTCAAAAATGAGCCAACATAATCTGAAATAAACTCATTAAAGAAAACACATAATAATTAACATGTACTTTTTAGTCTAATTAACTCAGAGTAAAAAGAGTAACACTTTATTATATCTTTTAGTATAAGAAAAGATTGAAGACCAGGAAAAGAAATACTTTTTTAAATCTAAATCCAAATGCCAGTGAGATGTGTGGATTTGGTATATAAATTGAAATAAAAGATAAGCAATCTATCAGAATATCAATTGACTATGCCAAAAGAAAATTTGAAAAGACCTAGCATCATTTGAGTTACTTAAAACCAGCTTGGTCAGAGCATTTCAACATCCTGCCTTCCCAAGGCTACTCACAAGATGATTATAATTACCATATCATTATTATGCCAAGTTAATTATAAATTTTTATTATACTTTTTCTAGGTACTGAGATACAGTTACTGACCTGAGACAGTTTTGTAGTGGGTTTTTTTTTCCTTGGGGGGAAGGGCAGTGTGGTTCGGGGATGATGGGTTTTCTGTTCTATTTTCATGTTTGTTGTCTGCAGTGGGGATGGATGAGCACTTCTCTTATTCCTTGCCTCCTGGAGATCAACAAGCAACCTCATTTGCAACTTGACAGGACAAGGTGAGAACAGTCCATTATGGAACAGGGCAATGGTATCTGAATCACCTCTAACTTATACTCACAAGCTTCATTACCATTACCTCATTACCATGACTTCCCTGGTGGCTCAGTGGTGGAAGAGTCTGCCTGCCAATGCAGGAGATGGGGGTTCGGTTCCCGACCTGGGCAGATTCCACATGCCTTGGAGCAAATTAGCCCCTGCACCACAACTACTGAGCCTGCGTGCCCGAGAGCTGGTGATCTGCAAGAAGAGAAGCCACCGCAAGGAGAAGTCCACACACCACAACTAGAGAGCAGCTCCCACTCACCACAACTAGAGAAAGCCTAAGCAGCAACAAAGACCCAAAACAAATAAATAAAAATAAAAAGTTGTGTTGCCTTTAAATAAATTTAAAGAAACACTGGCCTATGCCTACCCATTGAGTTCATCAGCTTGCAGACATGAAATAACCCTCCCTGCAAGTTACAGCCGTGTACAGCAGAGCATGTGTCTGTGGCTTAAGTGCAGAATTTCACACCAGGATAAGGCAGTCCAGTGCCCCAGGCCCCAGGGGAGGTTTGGAGAGCTTGAGTAGACACTCTGTACACAGTGGAACAGGCCAAACTGCAGGAAGGAGCCAAGAGAGTCAAAGCTCACCATCCTTTTAAGTCAGAATGAAGATCCAAGGAAATGGTCCACTGAAATCCACAGAGACCCAGGAGATTGAAAGAAACAAGGTGCCAAGCAATGAGCATAAATGGGAGGCACCCGGACAAAGCAGACAGGTTGAGAATTCAGGCTAAGAAGTGGAGCCTGCAGAAATTTTCTGAGATACTTGCCAGGTGTTATTGCAGCCAAAAGCCTTAAAAGTGGATAGAGAAGGAGCTGGTGCCAGTTCTTCAAGTCAGTCAGAAGAAACCCACACAATAACAAATACTGATAACTCAACCACAATGAATACGAGTCACAGAGTTCATCGATATGAATCCAAACTTTACTTTGAACATCACCCCTTTTCAGCTTTTTAGGCAAGATCTTTTGGAAGTGTAATTAAATATAGAAGAATCAATTCATTAGGCCTCTGCTTCCTTTCTTTGTCCAAGCCAACTCTGAACGTGGGGCCACAGGTAATAAACCTTACTACAGAGAGAGAGCAGAAACAAGAGGCGTGGATAATCTGTAAAGTATCATTTGACCATGAAAAAACACGGGATTAGAAGAAATGCAAACATTCCGACTCTAGCAACATCAAGGGACGGTCCTATTTCTGGGAGACAGTATAAAGCAATGGCTTATGTTTTTTCTTCTACACCCTTGGCTCTAATACACACACACACACACACACACACACACACACACACACACACACACTCATGTGATCACAGGTCATGCTCTATGAGAGGAGGAGAACAAGCAGGCCCATTTCTGTATTTCCCCGGCATTAGCTCTCTGCATCTTTTTAAATTGGGCTGCTCCAGGTCTTAGATGCACCATGTGGGATCTTTTAGTTGTGGCATGCAGGACCTTCTTCACTGTGGCATGCAAGATCTAGTTCCCTGCCCAGGGATTCAACCCAGGCCCCCTGCTTTGGGAGCTTGAAGTCTAAGCCACTGGACCACCAAGAAAGTCCCTCTCTGTATTTTTACATAATCTATTCCACCTTTCAGTCTAGAATAAACCACGTGAGCCAAGATATGAGGAAGTGGACTGACTACCCGGGAGAGTCATAAGCCCACTCCAGGAACCACATAAGACTCAGTAGTCACCAGAACTTGCCAGTTGGAGACCTGATCAGAGATTCTTAAAAGAATGTCTAGCATAGGACAGAAAAAGCACAAAGACAGCCCAAGAGCATGCTTGCTTTGGGCTACCTCCCTGTGCTCCTTAGCAATTAAACTTGATTATAGCCAACAGCTCCCATTACAATTATCTGAAGCCGATAGCAAGAGCCTCCTGTCAGGAAGCTATTAATAACCCGAAAGCCTTGTCTTCTTTCTCCCTGTAGTGACTCTTTACTTTCTGGGGGAGATTACAAACCCTGCAGACCCAATGAATCACCGAGTCCAGGCATGCCTATGGAGAGTTGGGACAGAGGGTGGGTGACTTCAGGAGAGGTGCTGCCCAGCCAAGAAACCCTGATATAAAGGAACCATGTATGTGCCTCTGCCCACCAGCTCAGGGCCAGCCTAACACACGCTGACCCAAGCAGAGGCAGTCAGTACAGCAACCTGTCCAGAACAACCGCAAGGATGCTGTGCCCTGCCAGCCACAACGAAAGCTCACACCACTCTCTTCCAAAGCAGAATTAATTTTCTTTTTAATAATGACAGCCCACTTTGAGGCTTTAACTGCATGCCAGGCTAGGTCCTGTTTTAAGTGCATCACACATTAACTCACAAAAGAGAAAGTGTTAGTCAGTCATGTCTTACTCTTTGTGATCCCATGGGCTGTAGCCCACCAGGCTCTTTGGCTCCTCTGTCCGTGGAATTCCCCAGGCAAGACTACTGGAGTGAGTAGCCATTCCCCTCTCCAGGGGATCTTCCTGACCCAGGGATCAAACCCAGATCTCCTGCATTACAGGCAGACTGTTTACTGTCTGAGCCACCAGGGAAACCCACTAGCTCACAATGATCCAAGTGTTAACAGTGCTTGGGATTAAAAAGAGAGAGGCCACAGATCCCGCCCCAGGCTATACCTCTGGCCCTGGCAGAGGTAGATTCAAGTCCAAGAAGCCTGGCTCCAAAAGCCACACTTTTAAGTACAAGGTTCAACTGCCTGGAATATGCTAACTTCAGGGTCTACACCACAGAGGTCCAGAAGAAATCAGAAAGCATAGTCCAGGAAGACCCTTCAAGACACTCTAATTCAATTGCATCAATTTACAAATTTGAAAATGGAAACCCTGAGATATCAATAGACTTACTGGTGGTCACACAGCTCACGGATCGTCTTAAATTGTTCAGAATAGATGCTATTAAATAGTCAAACTATACTGCAAGTTCCTTGGGGACCAGGAGTCACTTTTTAGGGTGAGTTTTCAGTAGTACAGTATACAGTACAAAGTGACTCTCCTCTTTCACTGCTCCAATCCCCAATTAAGCCTTTAAAAAAAATCATCATAGATTAAATCAGAAGTCTTCTGGTGTGGTCACACTGGATTATTTTACTAAGGTCCTGAAAGGTTTGTAACTTGATCAAAGTTATGTCTGTAATTACAGATGAATTTGTGTCAAATTACAAATTGATCCCTATATGCGGCTTATCATTTCTCCAAGACTGGATGACCTGGAAGGTTTAAGTCCTAAATTAGTCATGCTCGCCAAGTGGAGTGATACTTCACACAGGTGAATAAATTAAGCGTCCAGTGAAAACCCACGTGAGGGTCCCCAGGCCTCTCCCTGACAGCAGTGGCTCTAGAACAGGAAAGAAAGAATGTATAAAGGAGAACACTGCACACCCAAAAAACTAAATCCAGCAACTGTAAGATAATCACCCATCTCCCATTTAGCCACCACTGTTTTCCATCAATCCCAATGAAAGAAATGAAAACTAACTTCTTTTCTGAGTTTCACAAGAATGAAATAAACAGAGACATCTTCAGTTCTGTTCAGTTCAGTCGCTCAGTCGTGGTCCAACTCTTTGCGACCCCATAGACTACAGCACACCAGGCTTCCCTGTCCATCACCAACTCCCGGAGCTTGCTCAAACTCATGTCCATTGAGTTGGTGATGCCCTCCAACCATCTTATCTTCTGTCATCCCCTTCTCCCTCCTTCAATCTTTCCCAGCATCAGGGTCTTTTCCAAGGAGTCAGTTCTTCGCATCAGGTGGCTAAAGTATTGGAGTTTCAGCTTCAACATCAGTCCTTCCAATGAACACTCAGGACTGATCTCCTTTAGGATGGACTGGTTGGATCTCCTTGCAGTCCAAGGGACTCTCGAGTCTTCTCCAACACCACAGTTGAAAAGCATCAATTCTTCGGCGCTCAGCTTTCTTTATAGTCCAACTCTCACATCCATACATGACTACTGGAAAAACCATAGCTTTGACTAGACGGATCTTTGTCAGCAAAGTCATGTCTCTGCTTTTTAATATGCTATCTAGGCTGGTCATAGCTTTTATTCCAACGGACATCTTAAAGAGACATCTTAAAGACCAGCAAACCCAAATTTCAGAATCATTATCCCAAGATATATTTTTTAAGCAAGTCTTTTCTTACAGGAAACTTTTTAGATTTATCTCATGAAGTATTTTGCATCTTGCTAAAAGCTGTTGTGGCCTTCCACCTAAAATGAAAGCCATTAAAATGCAGTTCAAATTAGGAAAGCTTCCCCTTCCAGCTGAAATTAAACACCAGGGACATAAGCACATTTCTAGACATGATAACAGCAAATCTTTCACCCAGTAATTCAAAGACACTTTGCAAACTAGGATTATCAGTCCCTCTTTATACACTAGTCAGAGACTGATTTACAGCCAGAATGCTAGGTCTAGAATTCACTTCACAGTCTTAAATTTCTCCCCTCTCCTCACTAAAAAAATCTTTTTTATTGAAGTATGGTTGATTTACAGTGTTGTACCAATCTCTGCTATACAGCAAAGTGGCTCAGTTATATATATATATATATATATACACATTCTTTTTTAAAAAAGCATCTTAAAACTTCTATGTCCTTCATAAGAACTCAAGGCCAAAAAAATCAGGAAAACACCTAACAAGACCAAAACCTATTATTATTAATTATTATTATTATTGAAGTATTATAGCCAAGAAGTCTCACAAGTTCACATGCTAGAAAATCAGGAACAACACAAGTCCATTTCAGACACTTGCAAATTATGTAATTTCATCCTGCTGAAAATATTAATTACATGAATATGGTCTTTACTTTTAAGCAAGAGTAACCTGCACCTGCCTTCTTCCCAGGTTATATTAGGTAACAGGGATTAGCATCTTTCCGGGGTGACAGTTTCACAAGCCATCATAACTTCCAGGAGAGGAAGAAGAGTCTGAATACCATCAGGTAATACACAGCTGCCTGGAAAAGGAGCAAAAGGAATGTCTGACTCTCTGTAGACAGCTGTCACATGGCGACATCACTCAAGCCACCAGGGTGTGGAAGAAGTGCCCAAGAGACTCACTTCCGATGGCTCAAGAAAAACAGAACAGGCTATAACTCCTCTCCAGACGCAAGTCCGAAGTTCCAGAACTAGATCATATTAAAGGAAGGGGTAAAGGGGAGGGAGGCTGAACAGGGAAGGGGTATATATATATATATATGTATATATATATATAATTATGATTGATTCACACTGTTGTACAGCAGAAATCAACACAAAATTGTAAAGCAATTTTCCACCAATTAAAAACAAATAAAATTGCTGAAAAAAGGTCATATTAAGCCAGGCTGAATGAGGCACAGAACAAAAGAACTGAAGAGCCGACAGCAATCTAAGAAGCCACTAACCTTGCCTCCTCATCTCCTTTATACATAATAAAATTAAGAAACCAAGCCAAAGTTACATCAGAAACTTATAAACGTTTTCCTCCCCCCCGTTCTCCCTAATGTCAATATTTAGAGCTCAGGCTTTGAACACTGACCCTTAGTGCTGGTTTTGCCACTTTTCCTTAAGCACATTGTTATTTTTTTTTATTTTTAATTGAAGGGTAACTGCTTTACAATGTTGTGTTGGTTTCTGCCATACAACAATGTGAATTAGCCATAAGTATACATACGTCCCCTCCCTCTTAAATCTCTCCCCCCAACCCACTACCCCATCCCACCCCTCTAGGTTGTCACAGAGCACTGCATTATATAACTTTTCACCAGTTATCTATTTTACATATGGTAATGTATATGTTTCGATGCTACACTCTCAGTTTGTCCCACCCTCTCCTTCCCCCACCGTGTCCACAAGTCTATCTTCTATGACTGTGTCTCTATTCCTGCCCTGCAAATAGGTTCATCAGTATGATTTTTCTAGATTCCAAATATATGGATTAATACGTAATATTTGCTTTTCTCTTTCTGACTTACTTCATTCTGTATAACAGACTCTAGGTTTCATCCACTTCACTAGAACTGACTCAAATTCATTTCTTTGTACAGAACTGTAAAAACAAATAAATAAATTTTCTAATAGTCAAAAAAAAAACCATAATGCTATAATGTGATAACATTAAAAATTCATTTGATGGTTCCTTGTAAAGGAACCTTATCTAAAACCAACAATTTCAATTCTAGGTATTTATCCTCAAGAAAACTTAAATAATTGCAAACAATAAAATAAACTTTTAAAAAGAAAAAAATCCATTGCTTTTTATGGCTGAGTAATACTCACCGAATATATCTAACACAACTTCTTTATCCATTCATCTGTTGATGGACATCTAGGTTGTTTCCATGTTCTAGCTATTGTAAATAGTGCTGCAATGAACACTGGGGTACACGTGTCTTTTTGGATTATGGTTTTCTCAGGGTGAGCACACTGTTTAACTTTGATTTTCTCATCTATAAAATGTGAAAAACAAAAGTAGCTGCTTCAACCAGGAAGCCAAGACTACACAATGGGAAAGGACAGCCGCCTCAGTAAATGATTTTGGAAACTGGATATCCACATGCAGAAGAGTGAAGGTGAACTCTTACCTTACACTGTACACAAAAATTAATCCAAATTGCATTAAAGACCTAAATAAAGTTAGTCAATCAGTTGTGTCCGACTCTTTGAAACTCCATGGACTGTAGCTCACTAGGCTTCTCTGTCCATGGAATTCTCCAGGCAAGAATACTGGAGTGGGTTGCCACAAAAATTAATCCGAACTGCATTAAAAACCAAAATATAAGGCCTAAAACTACTGAACACCTAGATGAAAACATAGGAGATAAGCTTTAAGATACTATATTTGACTATTATTTCTTGGATATGACACCAAAAACATAGGCAACAAAACATAAAATAGACAAATGAGACTACAGCAAACTTAAAAACATCTACACACGGAAAGAAACTATCAACAGAGTGAGAGGGTAACCTACAGAATGGAAGAAAATAATTACAAATCATATATCTGATAAGAGTTTGACATCCAGAATAAACAGAGCTGCTATAGGTTAACAATAACAAAAAGTAATCTGATTTAAAAATCACAAAGGACTTAGACATTTCTCCAAAAAAGATATACAAATGGCCAATAAGCACATGGAAAGATGTTTGACATCACTAATCATTAGAGAAATGCAAATCAAAAACTACACTGAGATAGCATCTCATACCCATAAGGATGGCCACTATCAAAAGAACAGAAAATAACAAGTCCTGGTGGGGAAGCAGAGAAGTTCAAACACTTATACACTATTGGTGGAAACATGAAAAGGTGCAGCCACTACGGAAAGCAGTATGGAAGTTCCTCAAAAAGTGAAAAGCAGAGCTACTAAATGGTCCAGCAATCTCCCTTCTAGGTATATACCCAAAAGTATTTAAAGAGATATTTGCACACTCACATTCATAGCAGCATTATTCACAATAGCCAAGAACTAGAAGCAGCCCAAGTGTCCATCAACAGATGAGTATTTTTTTAACGTGGTATGCACATATAATGGAATATTATGCAGCCCTGAAAATAAGGAAATTCTGTCATATACTACAACATGGATAAACCTCAAGGACATTATGTTGAGCGAATTAAGCTTGTTAAAAAAGGAGAAACAGTGTGTAAGTGCACTGATGTAAATATCTAAAGTAGTCAAAACCATGGAGAAGGCAATGGCACCCCACTCCAGTACTCTTGCCTGGAAAATCCCATGGATGGAGGAGCCTGGTAGGCTGCAGTCCATGGGGTCGCTAAGAGTCGGACAAGACTGAGCGACTTCACTTTCACTTTTCACTTTTCATGCATTGGAGAAGGAACTGGCAACCCACTCCGATGTTCTGCCTGGAGAATCCCAGGGACAGGGGAGCCTGGTGGGCTGCCCTCTATGGGGTCGCACAGAGTCGGACACGACTGAAGCGATTTAGCAGCAGCAGCAGCAGTCAAAACCATGAAAACAAAAAGTAGAAAGGTGGTTGCCAAGGGCTGAAGAGAAGGGAAATTAATGTTTAGTGGGTACACAGTTTCAGTATTGTAACATGAAAAAGAATTAGAGATCTGCTGCACAATGGGAATATACTTAACACTACTAAATTGTACACTTTAAAATGGTTGATAGTAATTTTAATGTTATGTGTTTTTAAACTCACAATAAAAAAGGTGAAAAGTTGCACCTGCCACATAGACTTGTTCTGAGAATAAAATAAGATGATAATGCATTTAGCACAATGCCTGCCATCCTTAAACATTCAAAAATAGCTCTTGTTAGACCCCATCTATGAAACCATACCAAAGGTTTTTTCTTTTTAGTTAATTACGCTCTCATTTATTTTTCAGAGAAATTTTAGGTCGTAAATCCCTCATTAAATCTACCCTACATCTCCTCTTGACATCTAATTATTCAGCTGGTGAGCTCTGCTTTTAAATGCTGATTAACTGCTTTAGAGTTTTCTAGAATTCCCCATCTCAATGTTTTCTTTTACTAAATCCACCATCCTTTGAAACAGAGCTCAGATAGAGGGGGAAAGGGCATATCACTCCCCTTAGCACATACATGTGCACACACACACATCATTTCCTCTTCAAAGGTTACAATAGTCTCAACTCCAAAACTGTGCACAGAAAACCTATATGGGTAAAATCTTTTAGGGAATTCCCCGATATTCCAGTGGTTAGGACTCCCAGCTTTCACTGCTGTGGCTCAGGTTCAATCCCCATTCAGGGGAACTAAGATCACAAAAGCCAGTGGGTGCAACCAAAAAGGAAAAAAACTTAAACTGATGGAAGTGAAGTCACAATAAAAACCATGAACCCTTTCATGTTTCTACACCCACTAAAAATGATCTGTTGTGCCACACTTTAGTATCTCCCAGGCTTCCCAGGTGGTTCAGTGGTAAAGAATCCATCTGCCAATGTAGGATGCAGGTTTGATCCCTGAGTTGGAAAGATCCCCTGGAGAAGGAAATGCCAACCCACTCCAATATTCTTGCTTGTAAAATCGCAAGGATGGAGGAGCCCGGAGGGCTCACAAGAGTCTTGTGAGACTCCAGTTTCATAAGAGTCGGACGCAACTTAGTGACACTTTAAATAACAATAGTATCTCCCGTGATCTAATAAAAAATATAGTACAGATACTATGCTATCTACTGGGTAATGGTGTAGCAATGAGTCCTGCACTGCTAATTGTATTTCCTATCTCTTGTTTGCTAGAAAGTGAAGTCACTCAGTCATGTCTGACTCTTTGCGACCCCATGGACTGTAGCCTGCCAAGCTCCTACGTCCATGGGACTTTCCAGGCAAGATTCCTGGAGTGGGTGGCTGTTTCCTTCTCCAGGGAATCTTCCCGACCCAGGGATCGAACCTGGGTCTCCTGCATTGCAGGCAGACTCTTCACCGTCTGAGCCACCAGGGAATCTCTGTTTGCTAAAAGGCCTTCCTATTTACAAAGACGTGTCTTCCCTGAGTCTCCTCCATCCCTTCACTGCTTTCTAATTCAATGAACTGGAGATTTCTACTTCCAGTCCCAAGATAAAAGAAACACAAAATAACATAGTATTATAACTTGCATACTTAAGATAAAAAAAGTTTAGAGCATCACTAGTGATCATTTTTTCTAGGGTAATTCCTTGTTGAGGGATCTGTCTTGTGCACTATAAGAAGTTCAGCAGCAACATGGGCCAAAATATCACTAAATCCCACCAGGCCCCCTCCAAATTGTGACCACCAAAACTGACTCCAGACACTAACAGGTGTGTCCACCAGGAGTAAGAGGAATTACCTCAAATTGAAAACCACTGTTTTAGACCTGTAACCACTGCACAAGACCTGTAACCTATGCAGCTTTCCATGGGAGCTGAGTTCAGAGCATGTAACACCTGGATGCTGAGAATGATCCCGGAGGAGGAGGACCAGGCAGCAGTGGAATCCCCATCTCTTTTCTTTAGACCAGGAAGATGGAAATCGGGGGGTGAGAGCACCAGCTCCAGCAGGACCCAGAATACAACGGCATGGACCCAAGTCTTGATTTCCGAATATTTTCCCCAAAAGACACAAGTGCATGCGCTATAAGGTCACTTCAATCGTGTCCAACACTATAGACTGTAGTCCACCAGGCTCCTCTGTCCCTGGGATTTCCCAGGCAAGAATATTGGAGTGGGTTGCTATGCCCTCCTCCAGGGAATCTTCCCTACCCAGGGATCAAAACTGAATCTCCTGTAGTTCCTGCATTGCAGGTGGATTCTTTACTGCTGAGCCACCAGAGAAACCCAAGAGAACAATCTAAACACCCAGGTATGTTTCATCACCTTCATTTCTCTCCGAAGGCTTCATTCCTAAAATGTTTACTCTAAAATTCACTTTGCCTCCTTCTCTTTTCTGAAATCTCTATTCCTTCTTTCTAAAATGATGCCCAAATTCCACTATAGTATTCTTGCCTGGGAAATCTCATGGACAGATGAGGCTGGCAGGCATCGCAAAGCATCAAACACAACTTCGTAACTGAACAACAGCAACACACAATCAACCAGATTGATTTGGGGAAATACTTCTTGTTGGATATGTGGCATAAAATGGAGAGTGAAGTGACCTAGCAATATGGAATAGAGTCTTGTAAGAAATTAACACTTGTGTATAGATTAATAGTTGCAAATATTCAAACAATAAAGTCTGTGGCTAAAGGAAAAACAAAATGATGCCCACAAGGAACGACCTGAAATTCCCACACCCTTGAAAAAACATTCCCATAGTTGAAATACAGACACACGTCAATCTACATGTGCTAGAACACGGCATAGGCTGGGGAGAAGTAACTCATCATCCAAGGACGTGGACTTCTTCAAATTTTCATTTACTTGGTAATGATTTTTTATGCAGACTGGTTTATAATCTGTAAATCAGTTCAGACTCAAAACAAGTTGGCTGTATGATTTGGACAAATCTCTGCATGTTTTATTTTTTTTAACCATCATAACTAATTTTAAGTGTACAGTTCAGTAGTGTTAACTATATTCAGGTTGCTGTGCAACAGACTGCTGGAAGTTTCCATCATGCAAAACTGAACTGCTATACCCATTAAATACTAGCTCCCCATCCCTCCCCTCTTTCCCTCCTCCCCTCAGGCTCCCCCTCCATTTTCCTTTCCGTCTCTGTGAATCTGAGTATTTTACATGCTTCATCATCACACTCTGTGCTCAGTCGTGTCTGACTCTTTGCAACTCCAAAGACTGTAACCTGTCAGGCTCCTCTGTCCATGGGATTCTCCAGGCAAGAATACTGGAGTGGGTCGCCATTTCCTTCTCCAGGGGATCTTCCTGACCCAGGAATCAAACCTGCTTCTTTCATGTCTCCTGCGTTGGCAAGCGGATTCTTTACCACTAGTGCCACCTGGGAAGCCCTTTAGATGCCTCACATAAGTAAAATTATACAGTATTTGTCTTTGGGGGACTGTTTTATCTCACTTAACACAATGTTCTCAATGTGTCAGCATTTCCTTCCTTTTCAAGGCTGAATAATATCCCATTATATGTATATAAGACATTTTTTATCCATTCATCCATCTAATGGACATTTAAGCTGCTTCCACTTCTTGGCTATGGTGAATAATGCTGCTATGAAAGTGGGTGTGCAAATATCTCTTCAAGATCCTGCTTTCCATTCTTGTGGCTATATACCCAGAAGTAGATCATAGGGGCTTCCCTGGTAGTCCAATGGTTAAGAATCCACCCTGCAGTGCAGGGGACACCAGTTCAATCCCTGGTCCAGGAAGATCCCACATGCTGCAGGACAACTAAACCCAAGCATCACAACTACTGAGCCTGCGCTCTAGAGCCTGGGAAGCACAACAAGAGAAGCCATCACGATGAGATGCCCGCGCACCGCAACTAGAGAGTAGCCCTCACTCCCCACAACTAGAGGAAAGCCCTTGCATAGTAACGAAGACCTAGCACAGCCAAACATGAAATAATTTTTAAAAAGAAGTGGGTCATATTTTTAATTTTTTGAAGAAATGCCACAGTGTTTTCCATAGCACAGATCCCTTCTTCTTTTGGAGTCCAGGTTCCCTCATGTGTCAAATGATCAGTTTTTACAAATGAGCCTGAATGAGATGATCTCTAGGACACACTGTGGCTTGTCTATCACTGCAGGAGAAAAGTCAGGCATCCAGTCCAGCCCACTCCTTTTCTGTCTGATCACTTTTGGCAAATTTCTGATCTCCAGCCTCCAAAACCATCTCCAAAACACCCAGGCCTTGTATCTGTCTGTCACCAAACTCCCAATTCACTGCTAAAATTTCTAGATGGTTTAAAAAGCAGAGCCAAGTACAGTACTCTTTGAAAAGAGTCAAAGATCTGTGGTCTTTGGACCCTTGTTGCTCAAAACGGGGCCCCTGGACCAGCTGCACTGACCTCACCTGGCAGCACATTAAAAATGCAGGGTCACAGGCCCCACCCTAGACTTTCAGAAGCAGAATCTGCATTTTGAAAAGATACCGTGGTGATTCACACACATATCTTAAAGTTTCAGAAGGACCGAGATAACAGAATTCATAGCAATGTGAAAGATGGATCATGAATACTACTAACAAAGGCTGTTCTCAGCTGTTGGCAAGTGGGCTGAATTAAATCAAGGTGCGCCCCCACCACCTTTTCCACAGTGATGCAGGAAACCTTTCTGCTTTTCAGGTAGAATCTAAGTTTATCAGCATCTTAGATGACTAATTTTTCTTAAGAGGCCAAAGGTAGCCACCAGGCAGCTGACGTAAATTCAGGAACTGCCAGGGTGCAGAAGATGTACCCACAGATGAATTGCCCCAGGTATACATGAAACTCACCAACATCTTAGCCAGGAGCTGCCACAGCCACCGATGCCCAGCTGTGCTCACAGCTCTGCACTGCATCCATCCCAGTAATTCCTCCTCCAGGCGTCCCGGATCATTGCCTCAAATCCCTCTCCCTCGTATTAGCTTCCAATGGAGATTATTTTTTTATTTATTCATGATCTGTACAGAGCCTACTTCCCCAAGGGATTGTGTGTGGCTTACAAAGATGAACACATTGTAAACAAGATGAGCAAAATTAAAGCAGAACAAATGCCCAGTTCGAAGTCTTAGAAGAGACTGTGTGTTCACATGATCTTTACTCTCTTGGCTCACCAGACTCCCCCATCACTGCTCCTCCCCGGGAAAGCAGCGGGGGATTAACATGACGGATGAATTTGAAAATAAACTGGGGATGCTCAGCTCATCTCCTCTTCTTTGTTTCTTGGGAGTGAGTTTGCACATAGGGAGTAAAAATTCCACCCTGCTCCTTCTGGGCACAAGACTCGTCTACACCACCCCTTCCTGGTCCCCCCACCCACATGGGGAGACCCAGGAGTGCCATGAGGATGAGGGTCAGCATTGCTGGTAGCTGGTTGCGTACGTCTATGTAATGCTGGGATTATTAAAAAGCCCAGGTGCACAAAGATATGAACTATATTTTCAACCTCACTTCCATCAGTTCTAAAAACTGATTTTTTGGCACTCATGCTTTTACTCCTTATTTCTCAATTAGCTCAAAACTCAAGTGAAGGGGAAAGGTGCTATTTATTATGCCCTTCCAAAATCCCAACAAAAAGATCCAGAGACCTTATGCTACAAGACACTTAGGAGAGATTATTAATTGTGATCAGCAGAGGGACTTCCCTGGAGGTCTAGTGGTTAAGACTCTGAGCCTCCCATGCAGTGGGTGCAGGTTCGATCCCTGGTCAGGGAACCAAGATCCCACATGCCTCACGGCACAGCCAAAACAATAAAAAATAATATATAAAAGGGTCAAGGACTTCCTTCATGGTCCAGTGGTTAAGACACCCCACTTCCAATGCAGGGATGCAAGGGACAGGGGCTCAACCCCTGGTTGGAGAACTAAGATCCCACATGTTGGGCAGTGCAGCCAAAAAATAAATTAAAAAAAAAAAAAATAATAAAAATATAGTGATGGAGGGGGAAAGGCCTGAAATCTCTGGCTACCAAGACAGAAGGGAACATATGAGCAGTGTGGGAGATGTAACTAGAGGTCACTCAGTACTCATGCCATTCTCATCTTACCTGCCTTCCTCTCCCGCACAGACTGGAAAATCTAAAACCTGCCTTCCCCAAAATCCTGTTAGCTAGGAGAGGCCAGGCACTCCATTCTGGCCAATGGAACGTCCTCAAGAGTAAATGACACTGCCTCATCCACGTTCTCCTTCTCTAGGGGACAGGTTGCAATGCCTGAGGTGCTACAGCCTCTGCTAACAAGGGCTGGGCAGGCAGAGAGAGGAAGCTGGCACCAGGGAAGGCTCAATGGCCCTTGACCGCCTACCCGAGCTGGCCTGTTGTTCATGATGAATAACTCCCCAACTAGCAAAGCCACAGATACACTTGGTTATATCTTTCTAAGGAACCCTGAGTTGAAAGATATGTATGTGTATCTTTCATTGTTTTTATGACTATAAATAAAATCTTATATAGAGAGACATCAGTCAGTCAGTCAGTCCAGTCGCTCAGTCGTGTCCGACTCTTTGCAATCCCAGGACTGCAGCACGCCAGGCTTCCCTGTCCATCACCAACTCCTGGAGTTTACTCAAACTCATGTCCATTGAATCGGTGATGCCATCTAACCATCCTGTCCTCTGTCGTCCCCTTCTTCTCTCACCTTCAATCTTTCCCAGCATCAGGGTCTTTTCAAATGAGTCAGCTCTTCGCATTAGGTGGCCGAAGTATTGGAGTTTCAGCTTCAATATCAGTCCTTCCAATGAACATTCAGGACTGATTTCCTCTAGGATGGACTGGTTGAATCTCCTTGAAGTCCAAGGGACTCTCAAGAATCTTCTCCAACAACACAGTTCAAAAGCATCAATTCTTCGGTGCTCAGCTTTCTTTATAGTCCAATTCTCACATCCATAGATGACTACTGGAAAAACCATAGCCTTGCCTAGACGGACCTTTGTTGGCAAAGTAATGTGTCTCTGCTTTTTAGAGAGACACAGATTGTTCTAATAAAACATCACTAAAAAACAGATGAAGATTTTCTAGGCAATGTTTTGAAGAAGTGACTTCTTTTTTCTAATTACATATTTTAAAAAGATAGGTTTAAGGGTTTTCATACTCAGAAAGAGCAATCTATGCCAGATAGATGGAGAGAGAGAGACAGTCATAAACACACATATATATGTTTATTCAACTCTAAAATCTTGATGAAATAGAACTCAACTAATTTCAAGCTCATTTTACTTTTAAAAGACTGAAGAAATGTCAAAAAAAAAAGAAAAGAAGCATCAAGAATATATTTGCCTGGGAAATCTCATGGACAGAAGAGCCTGGTAGGCTACAATCCATGGCATCACAGAGAGTCGGACACAACTTAGCAACTGAACAACAACAACATACAATCAGGCAGACTGTGATTTGGGGAAATACTTCTTGATGGAAATGTGGCATAAAATGGAGAGTGAAGTGACCTAGCAATATGGAATATAGAGTTCTGTAAGAAGTTAAAATTTGTATACAGAATGACAGCTGCAAATATTCAACCAATAAAGACCATGGCTAAAGGGGAAAAAAAAGAAATGTACTTTAAAATAATAGAATTATTGATACTCCTGATTTTTTTTTAATTTATTCACAATTTGGGACCAAATTTGGAACCAGTTCTTGCTTGTTGGGATTCCCTGGTGGCTAAGAGGGTAAAGAGTCAGCCTGCAATGCGGGAGACCTAAGTTCGATTCCTGGGTTGGGAAGATCCCTGGAGAAAACGGCAACCCACTCCAGAATTCTTGCCTGGAAAATCCCATGGACGGAGGAGCCTGGCGGGCTACAGTCCATAGGGTCGCAGAGTCAGACACAACTGAGCGACTTCACTTTCAGTTCTTCCTCAACAACATGCTGCATAGTCAAAGTGGACAGATGAAGACACACAGTGGTGAAGTTGGGACACCACAGGCCTTCAGACTTCAGAGGAGTTTTGTTATGTTACAGTAAGCGCAAATATACATTACATAAATGTTCATATGTTAAAGAAAAATAGTCGTCAAAGGTTGCCAAGCAGAAAGCTCTGGCAGCAAAACCATGGAGCTTCAGAAAATGCAACCAATCAGAATATAACGTTTTCCAAACACTGATCAAGATTTTCCTGTACAGAGGAAAGAGAACCCTCCTATGCTGTTGGTGGGAATGTAAATTGGTACAGACGTTGTGGAAAATAGTATGGAGGTTTCTCAAAAAAACTAAAAGTAGAGTTTCCATATGATCCAGCAGTTCCACTTCTGGGTATATATCCAAAAGAAACAAAAGCACTAATTCAGAAAGATACGTGTACCTCAATGTTCATAGCTGCATTATTTATAATTGCCAAGGTATGGAAGCAATCTAAGTGCCCGTCAACAGATGGATGGATAAAGAAGATGTGGTACACGTATACAATGGAATATTACTCAGCCATAAGAAAGAACAAAATTTTACCATTTTCAACAACATGGATGGACTTGGAGGTCCATCCTCCAAGTGAAAATTGCTCAGTCACGTCCAACTCTTTGCAACCCATGGTAGCCCGCCAGGCTCCTCTGTCCATGGAGTTCTCCAGGCAAAAATACTGGACTGGGTTGCCATTTCCTTCCCCAGGGGATCTTCCCGACCCAAGGGTAGAACCTGGGTCTCCCGCATTGTTTACAGTCTGAGCCACCAGGGTAGGTATTATGCTAAGTGAAATAAGTCAGACAGAGAAAGACAAATATTGTATGATGTCATTTATCATGTGAAATCTTAAAAATGCAACTAGTGATTATAACAGAAAAAAAAGTAACAGACTCACAAGATATAAACAACAAATTAGTGGTTACCAGTGGGGAGGGGACAATCAAGGGGTAGGGGATTAAGAGGCACAAACTATTATGTGTAAAATAAACTACAAGGATATATTGTACAACATAAAGGATAAAGCCAATATTCTACATAAGTTTTTTAAAAGCATAAGCAATTAAATATTCAAAATGTAAAAAAAAAAAACAGAAAAAGAAGGATTGTCTTGTACAATATATAAGCAGTGATTTCTCAGTGTTCTGATTTCCTACATAATGGTTCTTTCCTTTTTCTCGATTATAAAGAGATATGTTTAAACGTTTTCAGACACAAACGGAGTAGAATATCTCCTGCTCCTCACTCTGCTCACTCTTTAGGACGAGTTTGAATTCAGCTCTAACAAACTGAAGTGCTGCTCTTACAGCTGGCACAGTGCTTGCACACACGTAATCCCATTTAGTCCTCAAAATATCACAGTGAGGGGGCTTCCCTGGTAGTACAGTGGATTCTTACCCAGAAGATCCCACATGCTACAGGGCAACTAAGCCCTAACGCCACAACTACTGAGCCCACATGCCTCAGTTACTCAGCGCACAAGCCCTAGAGTCTGCGCTCCGCAATCAAAGAAGCCACCACAATGAGATGCCCACACACCGCAATTACAGAGTAGCCCCCTCCCTCACCTCAACTAGAGAAAGCCTGCACTAAACAACAAAGACCCAGAACAGCCAAAAATAAATAAACAAGTAAACAAATCTTTTTAAAAAAAGAAAAGACCTTTGTCGATAGTAAAACTTTTTTTTTTTAAATATCACAGTGCAGAGCAGAGGGGGAAGGAGAGGGTGAAACGAATGGAGAGGGTAGCATGGAAATTTATACACGATCATATGTAACACAGAGAGCAGTGGGAACTGCTGTATAACTCAGGGAACTCAAACAGGGCTCTGTGACAAACGAGAGGGGTGAGATGGGGTGGAAAGCGGGAGGAGGGTCAAGAGGGAGGGGACATATGTACACCTACGCTGATTCATGTTGATGTATGACAGAAAACAACACAATATGGTACAGCAATTATCCTTCAATCAACAATAAATTTTTTAAAAAAATATCACAGTGCAGGAAACCAACGGAATAAGCCCTAAGTGCAAACAGAAGCTGGAGAAGTTAAGGAATTTGTCTAAAGTCTCCTGATCAATTATATTTGGGGATCTGTCTAAAGTCTCCTGACCAAACTGTGTTTTAGTCTGGTAGAGCCAGACTAAAATATAGATCAGCTGCCTCCTCATCTGGTGCTCTTTCTAAGGCACTATGCAGACTCTGACCCTTGTCTATGGTCTGACGTGAGAGTGGATACACCACGGAGGTGGAGTGGCTGCCCTCACACCGCTTGGCCAATGGCTGGCCCGTGGCCAATCATCACCTATCCTGAAAATCATTCAGTTGGCATTGTGGCTTTCTATTTTAGAAAAGCATCCTTTATTTTTTCCTTTTCCTACCTGGTTAGTCATTCTTTCTTGTTTCCCTGTTTGATTCATGAATTCTGTGCCTTGCAAAAGGTCACATTTTCTCTCTCCTTAAGATCCAATCGCAAATCGTGATGCAGTTGCTAGCCTTACTTCTTCCTACCTACAAAGTTTTCTCTATGCTCCAGGTTGACACTGAACCTCTCTCCTGGCAGGAGTTAGGGCGCTGAATGTGTGTAAAGACTGCTGGGTCACATCTACAACCACATCACTTCTACATGGAAAGTTGCCAGTATGTTAATATCAAAACTTTCAAAAGATTAAGGTATACATTTACATTCCATTTCAATGATTTCTACTTTAATTCAGATTTTGTTCCCAACTGCAATTACTAACCTGCTACCTGCTTTTATTTCCCCACCCCATTCTGTAGTTGTTATCAGTTAGAAAGACTGACCAAAAAGTGAAGAAACAGGTGGGGAGTGGACAAGGTAATATGGAATAACAGTTTTGCAGAAAATCACAACAATATACACCTAGTTATTTATTATTGATAGGAAAAATTCCATGTCACAACAGGTTAATGCTGCTCATGTGCTAAGAAGACGGTGTGTATGCTTAGTCATTCAGTCGTGTCTGACTCTTTGTGACCCCATGAACTGTGTAGCCCGCCATGGGGGCTCCCCTGTCCATGGGATTCTCCAGGCAAGAATACTGGAGTGGGTTGCCATGCCCTCCTCCAGGTGATCTTTCCAACCCAGGGATTGAACCCAGGTCTCCCACATTATAGTTCAGTTCAATCGCTCAGTCGTGTCCAACTCTTTGTGACCCCATGAATCGCAGAACGCCAGGCCTCCCTGTCCATCACCAACTCCCTGAGTCTACCCAAACCCATGTCCATCAAGTTGGTGATGCCATCCAGCCATCTCATCCTCTGTCGTCCCCTTTTCCTCCTGCCCCCAATCCTTCCCAGCATCAGGGTCTTTTCCAATGAGTCAGCTCTTCATATGAGGTGGCCAAAGTATTGGAGATTCAGCTTCAACACCAGTCCTTCCAATGAACACCCAGGACTGATCTCCTTTAGGATGGACTGGCTGGATCTTCTTGCAGTCCCAGGGACTCTCAAGAGTCTTCTCCAACACCACCACAAAGAATGTCAGTCTTTGAATTGATTCAAAAGCATCAATTCTTCGGCACTCAGCTTTCTTCACCGTCCAACTCTCACACCCATATGTGACTACCGGAAAAACCACAGCCTTGACTAGACGACACCCACATTATAGGCAGATTCTTTACCATCTGAGCCACCATGGAAGAAGATAGCAGTCTCCCTGATTTAAATTTGTACGGAGGTAACCTGTGAAAGCTGCTTTAAAGGTCTCAAGAATGATCTTGTTTTGATTATGTCTTGAGGACGTTAAGCCAGCTCTGCATCCTTCTGCACCGTTTAGGACCCTACTGAATGGGACCCATCATTTGGTTTCAGTGGGCTTTCAGAAGTTCAAATGCTCTGGGGTCAGACGGTGTGAGTTTGACACCCATAACCAAGTCATTTAAGTTCTCTGGGCCTTAGTTTCCTCATTCACAAAAAAGGGGAAACAATTCCCATCTCCTAAGGCCATTGAGAACATTAGATGAAATAACACAGCTAAGATTCCTGGTACTGAAACCACTGGAGCTTTTATCAAGATCCATTTAATACAAAGCAGAACTCCTACGAGTTACACCAAGAATGTATCCGAAGGCAGGCATCAAGACATTTTCCCAAAAAATGATTATTAGTCAATATCTAAATGAAGGAGGAGGAGGTAGGGGGAGGGCGGGAGCAAATCCCATCTGTAGGACTTTCTTCCCCTTTCACGTCACTTCAGGTATTACCTTAAACTGGAAATATTTCTTCATTACATCGAAGGCACCTCAGATGCTGGGCTTGTGTCTCATTTTTTGGTCTTCCCACAAGAAGCAAAGTTGCTCAGCACTGAATATGCACTTGCTATTTTCCTTCTTGGTGAAAAGGTCACTCAGTCGCGTCCGACTCTTTGAGACCCCATGACTGTAGCCTACCAGGCTCCTCTGTCCATGGGATTCTCCAGGCAAGAATACTGGAGTGGGTTGTCATTGCCTTCTCCAGAGGATCTTCCCAACACAGGTATCAAACCTGGTTTGCCCTCATTACAGGCAGATTCTTTACCATTTGAGCCACCAGAGGAGTCCCTCCCTTCTTGGGGGCAACCACTACCAGAAAAGTTAGATCTCAGGGCTCTGATAGCAGATATTCTCTGTTTGTATGGGGCTCTGCTTATGTTTTTCATGAAGCAGATTTGTGTCAGTGGTACCTAGACATGGGTGGGAGATCCAAGTTTTCAAAATAAGTGGAAGAAAAGATCAGAAAGAATAAAGAAAACAATTGGGATGTTTACAGGGTCAAGATGTCACTCTAAAGACTGCTGGTTGTTTTCAAAGAGAGAAATGTATGTTTACAGTGGAAAGACCTGACAATCAACCAACTCAACTAAGTGATTAAACTCAACAACCTAGCAAATGGGCAGGTGCATCTAACAGACAACACACAACACGACTTATGAAGGAGCCTGGCCAAAAACATTTTGCCTGAACTGAATTACACGTTTAGACTGAACTTTCAGTTTACAAGAAACACAGAATATGGAGGAATGAGCTAAGTGCACCACAAGGAAATAATCAGATAACTGTAGAATGTAGAGTATTCCACAAATTAGCCTTGTCGCTTCAAAAAGTCTGTGTAGTAGAAACAGAAAAAAGTTGACACACTTTTCTAGTTTATCAAACACTAAGAAAGCAAACAACCAAATGCAATGATTGAATGAATCTTGACTGGCTCGTAGTTTGAAAAAACACATAGCTAGAAAAGACAATGAGTGGACAATGAAGATTTGAATGTGGACTGGACTTTGATGATCATATAGAATAGTTACTTTCTTAGGGTATTTAAGCTCCTGAGTTATATAAGAGAATGTCCTTATTTTCACAAGACACGTGCTGAAGCTTAAAGGGACCCACGATTACTTTCAAAAGTCTTAACCTCCCACCCTATATATATATATATATATTCTACACAAACACACACAGGTTGATACAGCAAACATGACAATAATGAATAATTATTGAATCTAGGTGGTTGGATATACTGATGTTCCCTATACTACTATTTCAACTTTTCTGTACGTTTGAAAATTTGTCACATATAAACGTTAGAAAACATGGAGGCAAAAGTAACAAGCAAGGGACTCCCCTGGTGGTCCAGTGGTTAAGAACCCACTGTGCAATGCAGGGTATGTAGATTCAAACCCTGGTGGGGGAACTAAGATCCTGCGATGCTCCCCAACAAGAGAAGCCACCACAATGAGAAGCCCGCATGTACCACAACCAAGACCCACCAAGGGCCAAAAGTAAAAATTGAAAAGAAAAACAGTAACAAGCAAACTATTGCTCCCTGCCTGAATAAAAATTTATTTCTCTTGCATTTCATAATAACAACAAATTATAAAACCCTTTATTTGGGCCAGTTACTGGGGACTACAAAGGGCTCCAACATCCTCTAAGGACAATAGTTGTCCTGAGGAAAAAGCATAGCCCCTCTTTGTTGAGTATCACTTTCACTCCCCTTTCACTGTTCACCAGCGACTGCTCTGCAGAAAATAGCAGAAAATAGTAATCATTATTCTCCCAATTTCATGGAACTGAGGGTCTTCAAACCAACAATAAAAACAGCTTTGAATAAACTTTACAACCTGTGAGGTTGCTTCTGCATAAAGATAACCTAGTCATTTGATATCACTTAAGTTTTTTTCTTAATAGTGAAGCAGACAATATGTAAGAAATAAAGATACACAGATAATACAGCCTGTTTCCTGTAGTCTGAGTACTTCCTGCTGTTGGAGGCAGGAAGAAGAAGTAGCAGTGGATGACAGCTGTCAATGACCTCACTTCACACACCAGTCACTTCTATACCTTCCTGAGCCCTTTGAGAAGATAAACTCGATAAACTAGAGCTTCTCTAAAGACAGGCAGCAAGAAAGAGAAGCACTACTCCACAGTGCAAGTCTGTATTACTTGGGAAAAGCCCAGCGTGAAGTGTCAGTCTGAAAAGTCATAGAACTCTCAACTGTTTAATTCCAAAACTGAAAACACACCACAGGGAGGCTTGAAAACCAAAAAGCAAACAGAAGCTTACTGCTTAAAGTATACATACATAAAATATATAACACATATATTCTCTATAATATCTACCATCCACTAAAATGTGAAAGAAGGGTCTTCTTTTCCATTTTTGAGTCCAAGCTCATATGAGAGGATAGGAAAGGCTTACCTAGGTACAAGGATGCGTTTTCTTTCTTGACATTGTCATCTAAGTAGGTTGGTCCCAGGGTATAAATAGGTGTGGAGCCCATTCCAATGAGAATCTGTGCGCACACGAATAAAGCCACGTAGACCCAGTGGTCGTTGCCACCCGAGTCCTTCAGGCAGGTGGGAGGCTCCATCTTGACCGAGGAGTTGCCGTTTTGACACAGGCCATAGTTGGAGGCGGAGGCGTTCAACTCTTGGATCTGGTAGGGCGGCGAGACGAAGTGAGGTAAGGCGAAGAGGGCAGCCCCCACCGCGATGAGGAGACCCCCCACGGCCAGCCACAGGGGCCGCCGTCCCCGGCCGCCGAAGTAGCTGACGAACACCACCACCACCAAGCTCCCAATGTCAAAGCAGCTGACCAGCAGCCCCGACTCGGAGCTCTTCAGACTGTAGCGCCTTTCGATGGTGGTGATGACGCTGCTCAGGTACCCGGAGACCATCAACGCCTGGATGAAGGTCAGAAAGCACATGCAAACCAGGAAGCAACGGGAATCGGTGAGGACCACGTAGAGGCACCTTCTGCCCTGGAGCATGGCCAGAGTGGAGGACACCGACATGGTTTTGCCGATTTCCACCCCGTGGCGACGTTCCGCCGGTCCTGCCTTCTCTGCCGAAGTAGACGGGGCGGAGGGGCTGGGGGCCGGCGGGTAGGGGTCTGACTTCAACTCCTGATGGCTGGGAGCGGGCTCGGAGCCTTCTTCACTCGCGGGACTCAGGTCTGGCGGGCAGGAGGCGCTGTTCAGGGCGGGTAAACTCTGGGACCTGAAGGACTCGGTTTCGCACTTCTCTTGGACAGCTCCTACCCTGGCGCGCGCTTCCTGCGGCTCTCCCGCCTGGGGCTCCAGCCCAGCGCCTCGGTCCATGGCTCTCAGAATTCAGATTCGGTCGCCGATCGCACTCAAGGACTCCGGAGCTTTGCATCCACCGGCACGAGGGGCTGAAGCCGGGCCCAGGCAGTCGTGCCCACCAGGGACCGGGGCTGGCGATGCAGAGCCGCGCTCTGGGGCATCCTCACCAGCAGGGAGGTGCCCAGTGCATCCTGACCGCAGACGTGGCCCCGAGGCTCCGCAGCCGCGTGCCCCGGAGGGCAGGGGTCCGCGCGGTCCTGCGATGAGCCCAACTTAGGGTCCACCCCGGGCTGGGAGCGCGCAGCAGGATCCTGGCGCGTCCCGGGCGCATCCCCTCCGCCGCTGCCGCTCCGCCTGCCGCCCGGAGTGCGTACGCCCGGTGCCCAGCGTGGGGGCGGTTAGCGCTACTGCCGGGGCCGCATCCCGTCGGGCTGGCTGGGCCAGAGGCGCCCGGTCCTCGCCGCCTCGGCTCGCGACACCCTCGGGAGCAAAGGTGCCAACCTGCAAAGCAGAAGAGAGGGCGGTCAGCGAAGGGAGGCTGAGGCTGGCGTCCCGGCGCCCCCGGCGGACAGCGCTGGGGGACTCGGACGGTCCCAAGTGGGACCGAGGGACAAGCGAGGAACGAAGCCCTGGAGGAGGATTAGGCTGTAGGCAGCAGCCTCTAGAGCCCAAACAATAAGCAGCGGGCGGTCGGCAGAGACCCTCCCTCATTGTCTACGGCGGACCTGCCCCCGCCCCGCCCCTTTTGCCTTAAACAGAGCATCTGCTTTTATATGTTAATAATTATCCACCTGGCAGATCTGACTCAGACAGCGTCTTTTATTCGAGTGAACTAATTGCAACCTTTTGGTACTCCTACTCCATTACTCAAAATAGAAGAGGCCCAAAAGAACAAAGGAAAGTTTCTTTCTTTCCTTTTTTTTTTTTTTACAAGCACGATGCACTCCTAGTACCGATTTTTAAAAAAGAAAAAAGGGGGAAAGCGAGGTGTGTAGAAACGTGTGTACACACTTGTGTGCAGGCACGTGTGCGCCGACTGGATGCGAATCAGTCTTCTCCATCCATTAGAGATGGACACACATTCAAAGCCCAAGGCAGCAGCAAAAAGGTCAGCGTGCTTGCCTCTTTATTCGCAACACTAAAAATAACACCCCTGCCCCCAAGCCGCCAGGGAGAACTATTCAATTACAAATACCAGGGGCGTTCGAGGCTGCGGCCCACGCCAAGTCCCAGAGCTCTGTGTCAAGCGAAACCGAAAATCAGTTTGCTTTGCGGAGGGGTGGGGAAGCCACAACCAAACAATGAGACGCGGGAGCGCTGTCACGGCGCGCTGGGAGCCCACGGAGCCGGCTCGGCACGCGCGGACTGGCAGAGAGGTGTGCTATTTACACCCAGCGCACCCCGCGAGCGTGGGCTTGGGGTGCGCGCGCGCCCCCCACACACACACATACATTCACCGGCGTATCTGTGTAGAAAACCCTCGCGCGATCCAGCACCCAGCTTGAACATAACGCGAGTCGAAAACAGGTGTGTCCCCAGGGTAAGCCTACGCCCCTTATCTCGGGACTCCCACTCTTCCTCCGGCCCCCGAGGGGTGGTGGGGGAGGAGGTGATGTGCACCAGGTGGGAGAAGAGAGCCGGGCTTCGCTGCATTTGTGTTTCATGCGACGCGCTTTTGTGATGGTGCTGAGAAAAGAAAGGAGGAAGCGTAAACGGAGAAAGGCAGAGAGCTTGGGATCCAGGGGCGGCCGCTCCGGCGTATCCCTCGGCTCGGCTGGGCCAGCCCAGCTCCCAGATTCCCGGCCTGCCAGCCACTCAGAGCCAGGGCTTCCCCGCCGCCTTCTTGCTCCGGAGCCTTCCCGGGGAACCCCACCGGCGGCGGCATACAAAGTCGGGGAATCCCGGAAAACTCGCTTCCTCGCGCCCGGGGGAACGCGCACACGCACCGCAGCGCTCCCGCACCCCAGCGGACCCTTGGAAGGGCACACGGACCCAAGCGGGTGGCTCTCGGAGCCGGCGTGGGGGCCCAGGGACATCTCCTGCGCGCGCGCAAACACACACACGTACACACACACACGGCCCCGCAGGAAGATAGGACCGCCGGAGACAGCTCGCCGAGCTGCACGGTCGCACGAGCCGCCGCTACTCACTCGTGAGTCGGCCGGTCAGTCTGGCTGGCTGGGAATGGAGCGGGGGGAGGTAAGGACCTTGGAGGCGCGAGAGTAGTTGGAAGCCTCCTGGGGAAGCAGTCTCGGTCCAGCCGCGAGGAAATCAGTGAATGAGTCTGTGACCCCAGCCTCTGGAACCAGACACACGCGCACAGACGCGCCCGGAGCCGAGCGGCAGAGGGCGCAGGCGCGCGGGCAGCCGCCCAGCCCAGCCCGGAGGCGGCGAGCCACCAGGCTGCCTTTTCACCTGAAAGGCGGGGGAGCGCGAGGAGCCCAGGGAGCAGGTCTCCAGAAAAGTCAGCTTCTCAGGCAGAGACCCCACTCGGAATAAAGAAGTTGAAATTTCTGTTGGTTTATTCCGTGCCGTGGGCACCTACCACGTCTCAGGGACCATAGCAGGTAGGTTCTGGGAACCAAAGCTGAACAGGACAGGATCCCTAGACCGCGGAGACCTCTGTTTGGGGAAGAAATGCTCCTGTAAGTAGCCTAAAAGGATGCAGTAAATTCTATACAGGATGACACTGAAGAACCATTACTATATATCGATTATAATATCCATTATTAACCCATTAGACCTTCATTTCCAGACAGCAGGAAAGGCATGTGCAAAGGCCCTGGGGCACGATGCTGCAAAGAAATCTTGAGTCTCAGGGTAATTGCACCGATGGGGCAGAGAGCTGGCCAGCAAGAGTGGCACAGTAGGAAAGGTCAGCATGGGCTTTATAGGTCCTGCGCTGTCAGCACTGAAGGGCCAGTGACATTCAACCTCAGTCACCAGACAGCTGGTTCTGACACTGGTGGGTGAATGGAGCCCATGTGGGGGGCATGGAGGCAATCTCAGCAATCTCTGAGCAAAATGTGATGCAGCAGTGGTGGAGCACGGAGAGGAAGGAACTCCTTGAGAATACTGACAAGGTAGAAGTGGCCAGACTTAGAAGCCGATGTAAACAAGAGATTGAGATTGAGGTCCAAGGAAAACACAAGCAGAGAAACTTGCTCTTGGGGTAAGATGTTTCTCCTTTAAGATACCTTGACTATGAAATGTCTCTGGGACATCTGAGTGTATACACATCCCATATACCACCAGACACATAACACACAGGCAGTTAGGATTAGGGAAGTGAATTAGGAGGCCACAGCCAGACACAGCATGAGGGGTGTGAATAAGGAGATCAGAGGAGGAGTAGACTAAGGACAGGGCCCTGAGGACAGGGTGATCTAAGAGCTGGAGAGGGAAAAAGCTAAGAAAGGAGATTAGAAGCAAGGGTCAGAGAGATCTGTGAAGAATCAGAAAAGAGGGACCATCACAGAAGCCAGAGGAGAAAAAAACGTTTAAGAAGGGAGTGTTCAGATGCAGGAAAGGCTGCCGAGACACCAAATAGGATGATAACGGAAAAGAGCCCATGGGCTGTAGCAAGTAGGAGGACACTGCAGAACTCTGACAGAGGGAGACGGTAACCTAACGAGGGGAGGGGATTGTTCTACATTTACTGGTGACTGCACTGACCATCCTGCCATGCCAAAGCCACTTCACTCGCTCCTGGCCTTACCCAGTGAGAGTGCGGGATCCACTTCACAGTGTGATGAGGGAAGTGGAGAGAGACTATGTAACATGGTAAAGGCACACAGTTAGTCTCGGGATGATAAAAAGTCCATGCTCCATAATACTTCATTCCCCAGGGATGGCGAAAATAAGCTTTTAATCTGTTTTAACAATTGTTTTACTCCAAAATCGATTTTTTAAAATTTTCAGATAGAGAAATAAGCTTCCACTGTTTCTCTTTGCGTGGCAATTTTAAAGGTCCAAAGATATTACATTACTAATTCTCTCAGGAGAGCCCATTTCATACTGGAAAGCCACATGGGATAGTGAAAAAGAGTATAGAATCAACTTGAAATTTTTATCCCAGCTCAGTTATCACAGCCATGAACAATTTATTCAATCGTTATTTATTTATCTTGATTTCCTCAGCCACAAAGTGAGAACAATATTATACTGAGAGTGCCTGAGAAGGGCACAAACATACCTTGAAATGTTTGAGATGTACATACTTTGAAAATGTGCTCTGTCAAGTCAATCTTTCTTTTGTTAAAAAAAAAAAAATCCATGCTCTAAAATCCATGCTCTTAACTCTGACCCTATACTCTCTCCTTTTCAATCATATAGCAGTTTAACTTTACAGGACATTTTGCATCTTTTAATTATCTCACGAATCCAACAACCACCATATGTACAGCTGATCCTTAGAGAACAAAATATTAAGTCAGCTGACACCAAAAGAACAGTTAGTGCACGCTCCAAGTCTACATCGAGACAGCACTGCTCTGGCAAGTGCCAATCTGATCTATCAAACAGGACAAAGACATTCATTCCTCATTCTCTGTCCCTGTCCCTGTCCCGTCTTCTTGAGATCTCCATCAAGCCCATAGTCACTTTTCCACAAACAGGATAGATGACTCCAGTTGACACCCTTGCCCATGATCTTAGCTATGTGGCACTTCCCGTACCTTATCTCTCCTCTGAGCTTACTCTGGATCCAAACAGAATAGATCTGCCTCCTTTTACGTCCTTCTAGGCTCTGAGGCCCATTCTCTCATTTCAGCCCCAGACATGGTAGTTCCACAGCAAATTCAATCTGGCACCAAATCGCATCAGGTGCCAGCAGAGGGCCTCCCTGCTGAAAGTCAAAGAATCATGTCCTTGCCACATGCTGTTTATTCATGGTCAATTACCACAGTTACACCAGAAACAATTCTGAGAACCTATAGGTTTTCTTATTGCCACTAATAGATCACAATTTATAAACAGAATTCAAAACATCCAATTAGCTGCCCATATAGGAAACAAGAAGAAAACATTTAGCAACAGACATTTCTTGAGCTTTTCCTTTCAGAGTTAAATGTGCCTTTGGAAAAGGTCAGATATGCCTCCATCAGCCCTAATCTTCAGATTCAGAGAAAGAAATGGACTTACTTCATGGAGATCTGCTACCCTCATGGCTTATCTCACACAACATGAAACAGTACAGTTGCTGAGACGCAAATACTTGCCTTGCTAGGTATATCGGGAGGGGTAGCACATGGCTATAAACTTGCTGCAAATCTTCAGGTGTGCTGATGCTGTTTCTAAGTCACTAATCAGTCGAATTTACACATAAATTGCTTCTTTCCCAATCTTCATATAATAAGATGGTAGCCTTTGCAATTCCATGAATTTGAGCAAGCTCCGGGAGTTGGTGATGGACAGGGAAGCCTGGCGTGCTGCATGCAGTCCATGGGTTCACAAAGAGTCAGACACGACTGAGCAACTGAACTGAACCGAACTTTGAAATTACCTAGGGCATTTGGTTTTCTTTTTTTTTTTTGATGTGGGCCTTTGGGGCCTTTTTTTTTTTTTAAGTCTTATTGAATTTGTTACAATATTGCTTCTGTCTTATGTTCTGGTTTTTTGGCCAAAAGGCAAGTGGAATCTTACCTTCTCAGCCAGGGATAGAACCCGCCCCCCCTACACTGGAAGGCGAAGTCTTAACCACTGGACTGCCAGGGGAGTCCCAACAGTGCATTCTATGAGCTTGAAATCTAGCTCCTCTGGAGAACAGGGCAAGGAAAGCAGAAAGGACCCCTTTCTCCACTCGCATCGCTTTTCCCTTAAGAGGATTCAATTCAGAGGTCTTCCAGACACAAGAAGAAGGGCTCGGTTTAGGTCCAGAATATTTTCTGTGCTTAAAATAAAATACATAGTTGCCACTACTCTAATTGAATTAGGTATTGGTTCTTGAAGAGGGATAAGTTGTATTTCAAAGGTAACCTTTCATACATACATATAAATTCAATTCAATGTATTTCAATATATATAATAAAAATACAGCTTTATCAACAGACCCTGAAGAAGTATACAGATCAATGACTTCTGGGATATAATTAAATTACATCTCTATTCTTCTAAGTTAATTTTTTAAGTTTTTGGCCACACGGCTTGCAGGATCTTACTTCCTTGATCAGGGATTGATCTTGCACCCTCAGCAGTAAAAGCGCAGAGTCCTAATGACTGGACCATCAAGGAATTCCCCAGATCTCTATTCTTGATTCAAAAAAGTAGTTTACAGTATGATTGATTTCTTCATTTTCTCTTCTTTTTTATTTAATGAGTTTTTATTAAAATATGATTGACATATAACATTGTATTAGTTTTAGATGTACAGTATATTGTATATATATACGGCAAAATGATCATGGCAATAAGTCTACATCAGTTACAAATTTATTTTCTTGTGGTAAGGATGTACTCTCTTAGCAACTTTCAAATATCCAATATGGAGTGTGTGTGTGTGTGTGTGTGTGTGTGTCTATGCTTAGTCACTTTGTTGTGTCTGACTCTTTGCGACCCCATGGACTGACTGTAGCCCGCCAGGCTCCTCTTTCCATGGGGATTCTCCAGGCAAGAATACTGGAGTGTGTTGCCATGCCCTTCTCCAGGGGATCTTCTCAACTCAGGTATCAAACCCAGGTCTCCCACATTGCAGGCAGACTCTTTACCGTCTGAGCCAATATGGTATTATTGATTATAAGGTTATAAGGTCGCCTCTTAATAGAACTTGGCTTTTATACCTTTCATGCTCAGTCTCTAAGTGGTGACCAACTCTTTGTGACTCCCTGCATGTGGCCCGCCAGGTTCCTCTGTCCATGGGATTTCCCAGGCGACGATACTGGAGTGGGTTGCCATTTCCTTCTCCAGGGGATCCTCCCGAACCAAGGATCAAACCCGCGTCTCCTACATTGGCAGGCGATTCTTTAACACTGAGTCACCAGGGAAGCCCATTTATACCCTTACTGAGAAGTAAATTTCAATCTAGGTAAACAGAAGAGGCACAGATCTATCCCTGGGTCACAGTGATTCAGGCAGTCACTCCAGCCCTGGGATTTGAGTATGATGACCACCATATCAGTTGTTTGTTTGTTTGTTTTTATTGTGCTGGGTTTTTGTTGCAGAACACTGGGCTGTTTGTTGAGGCACACAAGCTCTCTAGTTGCATGGGCAGACTCAGTTGCCCCACGGCATATGGGATCTTAGTTCCTCGACCAGGGACCAAACCCGAGTGCCCTGCATTGGAAGGAGGATTCCTAACCACTAAACCACCAGGGAAGTCCCCAGCATATCAGTTTTAGGCCTGCAAGTCCCCAACCCAAGAAACCATAGTCTGATGAACACTTGGACACCTGGTTACACTCTGAAGGAGCCAAGAAACCAGGCAGTGCCTCTGGGAATTAGCCAGGACAAGAAGACAATACTATCAACTAGGACCTCCTAGAAACTGCCACCTCCTTTAGTAAAAAGATGCCAGACACACCAAGGCTAGTAATGAGAAACTTCCCTGCAAAGAAGAGACATTTGTCTGCAGAGATTAGCATTCCCTTGAAACATTTTTGTCATCACCTCCACTGCCACCTGGGCCTGGGAAAGGAAAGAGATGGCAGAAGCGATCTGCTATGGCCCTCAGCCCCTCTGCACATTCTCTGTGGATGTGTCGAAAATGCAAGACCCTGACCACTCTTCAGCCAGGCCATTTTTCAGGGTTGTGTTTGCAGCTGGCAACCTTGAAGGGCGAGGTAACCTTCCCAGCTGGACAAAGAGCAGGCTCAGTTCTTTCTTCAGGGCAGCCCCCCAGGCTCAATCCTCCTTCCTAAATGCACAAGAAAGCATCCACAGAGGACTCTGTATCACCCCATGAGACTTAGGCACGCATCTCTCACATAAGTCACAACAGTATTTTTTTGAATGGGTCTCTTAGAGTAAAGGAAATAAAAGCAAAAATAAATAAATGGAACCTAATTACACTTAAAAGCTTTTGCACAGCAAAGGAAACCATCAACAAAATGAAAAGACAACCTACTGAATGGGACAAAAGTATTTGCATATGACACAACTGATGGAGATTATTATTCAACATATAGAAACACATCATAGAACTCAACATCAAAAAAATTTTTAAGTGGGCAGAAGAACTGAATAGACATTTTTCCAGAAAGGAAATGCAGATGGTCAACAAGCACATGAAAAGATATTCAACATCACTTACTGTCAGTGAAATGCAAATCAAAACCACCATGAAATATCACCTTACACCTGTCAAAATGACTATCTTCAAAAAGAATGCAAATAACAAATGCTAGCAAGGACATAGAGAAAAGGGAACTCTCGTACACCGTTGCTGGGAATGTAAATTGGTCCAGCCACTGTGGAAAACAGTACAATGGTTTCTCAAAAAACTAAAAACAGAACCACCATATGACCCAGCAATTCTACTTCTGGTTATATATCTGAAAAAAAGTACTAATTTGAAAAGATACATGCACCCCAATGCCCATGGCAACATTATTTATAATTGCCAAGATATGGTAGTAACCTAAGTGTCCACCAACAGATGAATACACACACACACACATACACACACAAAATGGAATATTCCTTGGCCATAAAAAAGGAAATTATGCCATTTGCAGCAACTTGGATGGAGTTGAAGGACATTATGCCAAGTGAAATAAGTAAGACAAAAACAAATACTATATGATATGACTTATATGTGAAATGTAAAGATACAACAAACCAGTGAATATAACAACAACAAAAAAAAAACAGACTCACAGATAAAGAAAACAAACCTACAGTTACCAGTGAGGAGCAGGAAGGGGGAGGAGCAATAAACAGGTAGGGGAATTAGAGGAACAGCCTATTAGGTTAAACATAGGCTACATACATATATTGTATAACACGGGGAATAACTGTCAATAGGGTATAACCTTAAAAATTATGAATTACTATATTGTACACCTGTAACTTACATAATATTATACAGCAACTATATTTTAATTTAAAAAAATGAAAAGATGAAGCATGCCTACAGTGGAATACTTAAATGGATTAAAGGATGAAGCAGTCTAAAGACAAACAGTGCATACTATTGCTTTTGAATAAAAACACAAAACAAACTGCTCATAGAGCCATCATCTCAATAATGACTGGGATTCAGGTTTTTACGAGATTGCCTAACCTTTCGGTCACTAGCAATGGTTTCATTCCCAGCTCATGACTCCTCCCTAGACTTCTCTGCATTCCTGTCCTTTACTTGGGAACCTGAGCATCACAGAACAAGCTGACCGTGAAGCCCACCCCTCAGAATGCTGCTGCCCACCTGCCACCACATCCTAGCACAAGGTTGAGAATAATTGGTCAGCCGTGGGGAGAGACCTGGCCTCATTGCCTCCAAGCCAGTCTTGTAGAGAGAGACCAGGTCAACCCTGGCGTCCTGAGAACCCAAATCACAGTCACCATACAGTAGGATCCTTTTAATAAAAACTCAGAAATGTAGGGGACTCTGCAGAATGATCGGGAGCTCAGAGCTGTCTGTCTTTTCAAACATTATTTCCTTAATATAAAGACACCAGAAAAGAGCTCTTCACAGAATTCACTCAAATCCCCTTCTCTCCTCTGTAACCTCTTTTGTTGATGACATTTTTGATAATTATCTGATTGCAGAAAAACTCCACAAATCCAAGTTGAAGAGTTATATAAAAAAAAAAAAGAAAATCTTTTATTTTGTATTGGGGAATAGCTGATTAGTAAACAATGTGATAGTTCAGGTAAACAGTAAAGGAGTTAAAAATAATATAGCACTTTATATTTAAAATGGATAACCAACAAGAACCTACTGTAGAGCACAGGGGACTCTGCTCAATGTTATGTGGCAGCCTGGATAGAAGGGGAATTTTGGTGAGAACAGATACATGTATTTTTAACTATTACTATTGTTTTGGGCACATGTGTGCAGGTGCCTGTATCTCAGGCCTGACTTTTATCCTCCATTCTCTTTGGATGTTGGTGATACCCTGATAATTTTTCTTATTTTCTTGGTTGTAACTAATGAATACCAAATGACCCAATACAAGTAGAATGTACCACTTGGACCATCAGGGGAGTGAGTTTAAAGGATTTACTGTTCTGTTTGGGGGCTGCATAACCTGTCATCAAGGAATGGGATTTAAATGACAAATGAATTGTGTTATGTCATTCCCTCTGTGAAAATCAGAGCAGTTAGAATCTAAATTTAGTTTGCCCAAAGAGAGGAATGACCAGGCGAATAGGCATGTATACAATGGAAAGATAACATCTAAACATCATGATCTTTCTTCCTTCCTTTAGCTGATTTTGTTTGTGAAATTTCACACTAGAGGAAAAATGTGATTTTTCAAAGAGAAAAGAACTGTTGTGAAAGTTTGCACATTTCAGTTTCTCCTCTGGAGTTTAAAATATACCTTTCTCTTACTCCACACCAGGAGACCACAGGTTTTTCTGCCGTCCAGTACTTCTTCCATTCTGTTTTTTGCAAGGAAAATAAGGTTGTTTCTCTTGCACCCTCAGTAATGTCAAAATGTGCTTTTAGAATAGAGACTCATACAAGTCACGGTGTGCCCTATGGTTCTTAAACTGTTATTTAAATACTGTCATGCATAGAGAACAGACTGGTGGTTGCCAAAGGGGAGCGGGGAGGGAAGGGATGAGATCGGAGGTTAGGGTTAGCAGATTTCAACTTTCATATACAGAATGGATAAAAAACAAGGTCTTCATATATAGCACAGAGAACTATATTCAATAGCCTTTGAGAAACCCTAATGGAAAAGGATATTTAAAAAAGAAGGAAAGCGGGAACAAACTGGGTAGCACTGACATATATACACTACCGTGTATCAGATAGCTAGCTAGTGGGAAGCTGCTGTATAGCACAGGGAGCTCAGCTCAGTGCTCTGTGGTGCCCTGGAAGGGTGGGATGGGGATGGGGGGAGGCTCACGAGGGAGGGGATATATGTATACATATGACTTGATTCATGATGTTGTACAGCAGAAGCTAACACAACATTGTAAAGTAATTATATTCCAATAAAAAAAAGGAATGCTGTCTTTTAGGTTATAAGCATTGGTTAAAGAGGGTATCAGTTACAATATTTAAATCCATAATGCATTATTAAAAAAATATGTATCATGGTTTTAAAAAATACTTGATAAAAGAAAGACTGTATATGTATGTATAACTGAATCACTTTGATGCACAGCAGTAATTAACACATTGTAAATCAACTATAGTTGAATAAATAATTAAAAAATAAATACTATCACAGGCTAAACTGTGTCCTCTCCAAAATCCACAAGTTGAAGCCATAAGCCCCTATTCCTCATCCTGTGACTGTATTTGGTAATAGGATCTCCAAAGAGGTAATGAAGTTAAAATGAGGTCATTAGGATGAGCTCTTATCCAATATTACTGGTGCCCTTTTAAGAATAGGAAATCTGGACACAAATAGGTACGGCAGGAAGACCAAGTAAAGACACAGAGAACCTGGATGGCTCATCTACCAGCCAAGAAAAAAGGCCTCGGGAGAAATCAACCCTCTTGATACCTTGATCTCCACCTTCCAGCCTCCAAAAACATGAGACAATAAATTTCTGTTGTTTGAGCCAATTCATGCTCCTTTGTTATGGCAACCCTAGCAAACTAATACAAATATTGATGAAAAGAAAATCAAATATTTAAAAATGATAATAAATAACTTACTTTAAGGTTTATTCTTACAAGAATTTTTCAAAATTTTAAACATTTCTCACAGTAAGAAAAAGTAAAAACTTTCATGATTCACTTCACAGAATAAATTGGAAGGAGATGACTTAAAAAAAAAAAAAAAACACCCTATGGTGCCTGTTAGTCAAAGAATATGGTCTAATAGAGTGCATTTTAATGCATGAGAAATGTCACACAATTGATAGGAGAAACTACTGTGATTGAGACATGTTAAAAAATAAAAGCAGTTTATATCAAAGTAATATAATCCGTGAGGCTTCTCTGGTGGCTCAGTGGTAAAGACTCCACCTGCCAATACAGCAGATGCAGAATCCCTGGGTCAGAAAGATCCCCTGGAGAAGGAAATAGCAACCCACTCCAGTATTCTTGCATGGGAAATCCTATGGACAGAAGAGCCTGGTGGGCTATGGTCCATGGGGTTGGAAAAAAGTCAGACACAACTGAGCCACTAAACAACAATGTAATCCATAAGTGAGCAATTTAGAAGAAGAAAGTAAGCCAAAAGATAAACCCAATTGGAAAAGAAATGAAATATACTGTGTCTAAAATAGAAATGCTAATCACAAATCTGACAACATTCCTAAGATCTGGAAAGCATATAAGAAAGCATAAGGGACTTCCCTGGTAGTCCAGTCGCTAAGACTCCACGGTCCCAAGGCAGGGGATCCAGGTTTGATGCCTAGTCAGGGAACTAGATCCCACATGCTGCAACTAAAAATTCTCATGCCACAACTAAGACCCTGAGCAGCCAAACAAATAAATATTAAAAACCAAAAAGCATAGATCTTGGGGAAAAGTAACAATCCTTTGATAAAAAAGTGGTGACATTATCCAGCAAATTTGGAAAACTCAGCAGTGGCCACAGGACTGGAAAAGGTCAGTTTTCATTCTGATCCCAAAGAAAGGCAATGCCAAAGAATCCTCAAACTACCGCACAATTGCACTCATCTCACACACTAGTCAAGTAATGCTCAAAATTCTCCAACCCAGGCTTCAACAGTACTTGAACCATGAACTTCCACATGTTCAAGCTGGTTTTAGAAAAGGCAGAGGAACCAGAGATCAAATTTCCAACATCTGTTAGATCATCGAAAAAGCAAGAGAGTTCCAGAAAAACATCTACTTCTGCTTTATTGACTATGCCAAAGCCTTTGACTGTGTGAATCACAACAAACTGTGGTAAATTCTTCAAGAGATGAGAATACCAGACCACCTGACCTGCCTCTTGAGAAGTCTGTATGCAAGTCAAGAAGCAACAGTTAGAACTGGACATGGAACAGACTGGTTCCAACTGGGAAAGGAGTATGACTAGGCTGTACATTGTCACACTGCTTATTAAACTTATATGCAGAGTACATTATGTGAAATGCCGGGCTGGATGAAGCACAAGCTGGAATCAAGATTGCGGGGAGAAATATCAATAACCTCAGATACGCAGAGGACACCACCCTTATGGCAGAAATTGAAGAACAGAAGAGCCTCTTGAAGAAAGTGAAAGAGGGAAGTGAAAAAGCTGGCTTAAACTCAACATTCAGAAAACTAAGACCATGTCATCTGGTCCTATCACTTCATGGCAAATAGATGGGGAAACAATGGAAACAGTGAGAGACTTTATTTGGAGGGGGCTCCAAAATCACTGCAGATGGTGACTGCAGCCATGAAATTAAAAGACAGTTGCTCCTTAGAAGAAAAGCTGTGACCAACCTAGACAGCATATTAAAAAGCAGCGGCATTACTTTGCCAACAAAGGTCCATCTAGTCAAAGCTATGGTTTTTCCAGTAGTCATGTATGGATGTGCGAGTTGGACCATAAAAAAAGCTGAGTGCGGAAGAACTGATGCTTTTGAACTGTGGTGTTGGAGAAGACTCTTGAGAGTCCCTTGGACTGCAAGGAGATCCAACCAGTCCATTCTAAAGGAAATCAGTCCTGAATATTCATTGGAAGGACTGATGCTGAAGCTGAAACTCCAATATTTTGGCCACCTGATGCGAAGAACTGACTCTTGAAAAGACCCTGTTGCTGGGAAAGATTGAAGGAGGGAGAAGGGGATGACAGAAGATAAGATGGTTAGATGGCATCACTGACTCAATGGACATGAGTTTGAGTAAACTCCAGGAGTTGCTGATGGACCGGGAGGCATGGCGTGCTGCAGTCCATGAGGTCGCAGAGTCATAAACGACTGAGCTGAACTGAACTGAACATTATCCACGTGTCCAGTTTCTCCTCATGTTAGGATTCTCAAATGGGGGCTGTGTGTCCCCAGGAGCATTGGGCCCCCTTCCAGTCATAAAGCCACTGAGCAAGGAAGAGACTTTAATTGGAGAGCTAGCTGACGGAAAAGATGGCAGGTTAGCACCTCAAAATGGCCCTAGCATCTTATCGGGGTCTGGAGGCTAGGTTTTTTTATAGATCAGAGATGGGGGGAAGTGAGGAAGCAAAGTAAAAAGGCTATTAATCTTGCAAACATCTCCTAGAATGGCGAGCCTCAGGCAGGGGATGTGTTAATTTCTTCCTTCCTGCCATCTGAGGTGGACTGGGTTTTAACAAAGGCACTTTAGTTTAACAGTCAGGCAGAGGGGCGTTACTCTTGAGGCAGGCCATTCTGTATGATTATAACAACAAAAGCAACAAAAAGCAAGTCAAAGAAACAGTTCCATCACGGGGTCAGAATTGGCTTCTTGTCTGCAACACCATCATGGTAAACAGTCCCCTCAAATTACCTAGGAGAGTTGGCAACTTTTGGAACCCTGATTACCTTTAATTTCTAAAGATAGTTAGTTTCAGATATCAGTAAAAAAAAAAAAAAAAAAAAAAAAAGAATGATGCAATCCATACTAAAGTGTGAATGATTGATAGCATAATCCCTCAGGCATTGTTTTGTCTGAAAAACAGATGTGTGGACAATTGAAAAGAACTTCAAACTGTGGTTGAGGTATTTTCCACCCCCCAGGACCTCCTGAATAAAATAAATACACATCTCTTGAGGCCAAAACTTGAGGTGCCAGATAAAGGTACTTCTCCATCTTTTCAACAAAAGTGCCCTGGTGGAAAGGAGTGGCCCCAGATCCCGGGGAGTCTGGAATGCCAGTAGCCCTAAGTAACCTTTAGCAAGTACAGTTCTTAAAAAGGTCCTGCTTTATTAGAAAAAAAAATGAATTTTCTTTCAATCCCGTAAGACACCTGTTTGTCACATTCTCAAAACTCAATAAATATATTTTCTAGGATGATGCTTCCTGATGGGGAACTAAGATTTCACATGCTGTGGAGCAACTAAGACTGTGCTCCACAACCAGAGAGTCCCTGTGCCACAACGACCTGATGCAGCCAATAAATAATTTTTAAAGGATTTAGAAAATATGGATGGTATTGAAGGAGGGAACAGACAGAACAGGCTCTATCTTGAAAGCAGGATTCCATCTTGGGCCGGACTGTGGACTTTGGGCTATGTGCCCAGTATCTATGGAAACGACATACCAACTGGAAAACCAGGCCCCCAGAAGGAAGAGCCCCAGGGCTCCTACCTAGACTCTCACCTAGAAGAATACCCTAATTATCTGTGTAACAGAATAGAATCATACATTCTATTATGCTTATTGGGGTATGACCACAGGCCTATTGTTAATTGTCCACTGTTAACTACCTAGGCTTAAGTCATATGAACCACGGGTTAACTTTGATTGTATCTTTCTTTTCCTTTGTTCAGACTAGTTTCAGGGAATTTGGGGAGGTGGGTTTGGGCACGTACCTTTAGGGTATATAAGGTTTTCACAAAAACTGGTTGGGGTCCTTGGCTAAGAGGAGACTCTGCCTTGGGCCCTCTGGTGTAATAAACTGCACTCCACTATCTGCATTGTCTTTCTGAATGAGTTTGTTTCCCGGAATGTGTGGCTACAACAGAATGTTTCTGTTTAAGTTCAGATGAACATTGTAGATGCTAAAGGTGAATAAAATGGAAATATTGAAGGCTGCATTGAAGGCAAAAGGAGACTGAAGACAAAATAAGAAGAGGGCAACAGAGGATGGGATGGTTAGATAGCATCACCAATTCAATGGACATGAGTTTGAGCAAACTCCAGGAGTTGGTGATGGACAGGGAAGCCTGGTGTGCTGCAGTCCCTGGGGCAGCAAAGAGTCGGACATGACTGAGCAACTGAATGACAACAAATGCTGCGCTGAGGCAGTATAGTTAGCTCCTGTGTGGCAGATGATTACATTTTTAATATCTATTTATTTATTTCGCTGCACTGGGTTGTAGTTGCAGGATTTAGTTCCCTGACCACCATCAAAGTCCCCATATGGCTACATTTGACCAACACCCTTTCTGCGACCATCTTCCAGCCCCACTTTCAGGAACTTTCCCAGCCCAGGGGCCAGAGGAGCAGGCCAATGTGGTGAAGAGCCACACTTTCCTGCAAGTGATTGTTCCAATAGTAGGTGCGGGGCCAGTAGGGCAACCAGAGTCTTTCCCTAGGCTTGTGCAAATGGAAGCACGGAGAGAAAACCACCTTTCCTTTTGCATCAGCAAGTTGGAATGTTAAAAGTCTGGTATACCTGAGGCCATGCTCCACAGCACATGGAAAATCCCAACCTGCAGTGGTGGGGAATGAAGCCATGCATAGTGAAGACTGATGGAGAGAGAGAGAGTTCTGATGGTAACAACCGAGTACCTCCTGTGAGTTATTCCTGAGCCGAGTGTTTTCTGTCCTTCCCTTCTATGTGAGGCAATACATTTCCCCGTTTACTAGAGTGATTTGAGTTTAGTTTCTGTCACTTGCAACCAAAAGAATCCTGACTAATGTTATGGACTAAATTCTGTATACTGTCATTCTGTTTCTTTAACTAATATGCAGAGTACATCAATGTGAAATGCCAGGCTGGATGAAGCACAAGTTGGAATCAAAACTCATGAGAGTCCCTTGGACAGCAAGGAGATCAAACCAGTCAATCCTCAAAGAAATCAACCCTGATTATTCATTGGAAGGACTGACGCTGAAGCTGAAGCACCAATACTTTGGCCACCTGATGCAAAGAACTGACTCATTGGAAAAGACTCTGATGCTGGGAAAGATTGAAGGCAGGAGGAGAAGGGGATGACAGAGGATGAGATGGTTGGATGGCATCACTGACTCAATGGACATGAGTTTGAACAAACTCTGGGAGATAGTGAAGGACAGGGAAGCCTGGTGTGCTGCAGTCCATGGGGTCGCAGAGTCGGACAACAACAACAAATTCTGTCCCCTTTATGAAAATGCATGTGTTGAAGTCCTAGCACCCAGAATGTGACCTTACTTGGAAATAACATCTTTCCTGGAGGCTAAGATGGTAAAGAATCCGCCTGCAGTACAGGAGACCCAGGTTTGATCCCTCAGTTGGGAAGATCCCCTGGAGAAAGGAATGGCTACCCATTCCAGTATTCTTGCCTGGGAAATCCCATGACAGAGGAGCCTGGCGGGCTACAGTCCATGGGGTAGCAAAAGAGTCAGATGCGACTAAGCAACTAAGACTAACAAGTTAAAATGAGACATTCAGGTGGGCCCTAATCCAGTATGACTTCTGTCCTTATACAAAGGTGACATGTGGAGACAGACATACAAAGAGAAAACACCATGTGAAGAATGGAATCATGCTGCCAGGAGTCAAGCAACCACTGGAGGAAGCAAAGAGAAAAGCTGGTAACAGAGCCTTCCCCCACAGCTTTCAGAAGAACCAGCCTGGCCGACACCTTAATTCAGACTTCTAGCCTCTAGAAATGTGAGACAATCAGTTTTGGTTCTTGAAGTCACTTGGTCTGAAGCACTCTGTTACAGCAGTCCTGGTAAATTAATATACCACACAACGAGGGCGTGATAGAAACAATTTGTACCTAGAGTTGGACAAGATGATGTCCAAAGTCTTCCAAATCAGATATGGATAGTTAGCCCACAAGAACCAAAAGTGGAGTCTCTTTTCACTGCAAATGGCAAATGTATAACTGCTAATTCAGAGATTGCTTTTATAGCCTTCCAAAGGGCCCCACACCTAACCCTGTTGGTCAGCCAGGCAGCATTTATTGAAGGTGTCTTTATATTCATCCAATATAAGCACTAAAGAAGGAAAACTATAGAGAGACAATTTTGGAGATGCTAATGAATTATATGGAAAAAATATAATAGATGTGAATAAAGCCACTTCATGCTGCAGTCCATGGGGTCACAAAGAGTCGGACATGACTTAGGGACTGAACAACAACAACATAAACCAAGTTATCAGAGAGCAGCTCATCATCTCTAGTGAAGCATCTTTGAAGATCCCAGCGCCCCAGTCCATGACCAGGACAGAGTATACAGGAGCCTCATTCCCAAGTATTTTGTTTCCTTTATGTAGAATAAAAACGAACCTCCTAAAAGAGCAAGTCTTTGTTTAAATTGTTCCTGTGGCCTACGCAGTTCTCCAAATATGAAACCTAACTTTAAAAACGTGAGAAAAAAATTAAACCAATACCAATTTTATCTTTTTAACTAGCTTCTGGTTTCCAGGTTATTGGCTTGGGAGACTCCATTATTCCAACAACGCTTACATCCCTCACTTGGAATTTGGATGACTCAATCAAATCCACCTTTGCTAGCTTAAGTAGTAAGGAATTTATTAGAGAGTATTAGCCACATTATGGAATCTCCAGGAGGGTCAGGAGAGCAGATTTGAGTATCATGCAGCCAGAAACATCTAGGAGAATTACAGGACTGTCCCAGCAAGAACTCCAGTGCTGCCAATTCAAGTGACTTGGCACCTCTGATATTAAGAAACAGAACCTTGAAACCCAACCGGAACTGTCCTCAGAAGAACCAAATACCTCCTCCCCTATAACCTGTAGGGGCACCTCACTTTCCTGCCTGGCCACTAGCCCCGTTGAGTTACTCCCCCATCCATGTCCCTTGCCAGTGTCCTGGTTCAGCAAAACCAAACACTTCTGGGTCCCCAGCTGCAAGAGGGTCCAGGGAATGCAGATAGATTATAGCTTCTCAACTCCTTTCCTAAAGGAAAGCATACAAGATGAGTGAACCAATACACTGTATCTCCCACAAAATTGCCTTCAGAACTAGTTTGTCAAATGTAGGAAAAAACTGTATTTCGGTCTTCTATGGTCACGCTTCGCTTTGACCAAACACACACACACACACACTCTCTCTCTCAGCAGATTTGATCTACTTAGTATCTACTTAGTAGATTTGGCTCTGAAAATCTTGTTAGTCTCCAAAGATGATAGTCCATTCCCAAATTTTGATAGTTTCAACCATAAAGCTGTTCAAAAGTGTGTGCCATGAGATCTGAAACTTTTACCAAAAGATTCCACAAAAGGTTTAGGCAAGGGTGGCGATACTGAAAACAAGTTTTAGCATCCCCAAAATCCTACCCTGGTGGCTCAGATAGTAAAGAATCTGCCTGCAATGTGGGAGACCTGGGTTCAATCCTTGAGTTGGGAAGATTCCCTGGAGGAGGGCATGGTAACCCACTCGAGTATTCTTGCCTGGAGAATCCCCATGAACAGAGAAGCCTGGCGGGCTATAGTCCATGTGGTCACAAAGAGTCAGACTCCACTAAACAACTAAGCAAAGCACAAAATCTTATGTTGAATGGGGACAGCACTCAGAATGGAAGCATTCTAAAATACTTGCTGATGAATCAATCCGATTAGTAACAGGCATTCTTGGTATTACCCTCCAGCCTCCTCTAAGGAAGGCTGCCAAAACACCTGGCAGAGAGCAAAGCTCATCACCATTTGACTTCCTGCCAGGATTCTTACGACCATCAACCTTTCAAAAGAAGCCTCTGGCTAATGGGTCTTGCAGACAAGACTGCGATGACTCAGTACTTTGATGGAGGCCTCTCATAAAACAAGCAGGCTTTAAAAAAATCACATTATCATTTTCCCCTTTAGTTGAATTGGCCTCTTTTTAAGATTCTAATGACCTAAAATCAAGTTTTAATTTATACATTCCATTGCATATTCTTAGACAGTATTTAGAGCTTGTGCAATTTTGCTCTGCCAGTACAAAGTTCTGGACAAGATCCAAACCCTTAGAGTTCAGACTTAGTTCTCCTTTACATATGCACAGGTAAATGGTTTTACTTTTTATGCTTGTTGTTGTTATTTAGTCACTAAGTCGTGTCCAACTCTGCAACCCCATGGACTGTAGCCCACCAGTCTCCTCTGTCCATGGGATTCTCTAGGCAAGGATACTGGAGTGGACTGCCATTTTCTCCTCCTGGTCCCAACCCAGGGATCGAACCCATGTCTCCTGTGTTGGCAGGTGGATTCTTTACTGCTGAGCCACAGGGAAACCCTTTAATCCTTAGTTTGCATATATTCATCCTTATAAATGCCCATCAGTTTTATATTGGGAGGAATGAGGCCTATTCAAACCATAATACCTTAAATGATTCAGGAACCATTTTGCAAATATGAATTTATTTGTAAATGACGGTGCATGTCTATCTCCAGGTAGTGTCAGGTTAACCAGGACCAAGGTGGATAAGAACAAGGGATCACAACTACTGACCACTTCATGGGACTGGCTGAGTCATTTCATTGGTCTCTCAATGACCCAAGCCTGTTTCACCTTGTGCATTTTTCTGATTTCACTTAGCACATCCTTAGCACATCCTACCTCCAATGCTCCTGCCCATTGTAGATTTTCAGTATATCCTGGCCACAAGAGCCCTAAAGAAAAGACAGGCCTCAGTTGGGTAGGCTGTAAATCTCATAAAGTTAAACTTCGGGTCTCTTACTTGCATGACTCCTAACCATAACCTGGGAGGGTCCCAATACATGGGTTCTCATGTTCCTATGGTTTTATAAAGTTTCCAAAGGGAAGGTGTTTTAACTGTAATCCATGAAGATCTTGGTCTCTCTCTAGTGCGACTTCCTCTCCTGTCTGTTGGCACTGAAACTGCCATGGGCATTCGTGGGATCCATGCAAAGGGAAATAAGACTGGGGCATCATTTTGTTCAGGCTTCACAGGTGGCTCAGTGATAAAGAATCCACCTGCCACTGCAGGAGATGCAGGTTCAATCCCTGAGTCAGGAAGATCCCCTAGAGAAGGGAATGGCAACCTACTCCAGTACTTTTGCCTGGGAAATCCCACAGACAGAGGAGCCTGGTGGGCTACGATCCCTGGGGTTGCAGAGTGGGACATGACTGAGCATCTGAGCATAAGGAAGTATGGAGGCTGAGAGGTCTGAAGATCTACAGTCAGCAAACTAGAGACCCAGGAAAGCAGGTGGAGGAAGTTCTAGTCTGAAGGCCAGCAAGTTCAAGACCCCAGAAAAGCTGACTTTTTAGTTCAATCCAAAGGTAGGAAAAGACCTATGTCCAGCCCAAACAGTGAAACAGAGAGTCCCCTCTTACCCAGCCTTTTCGTTCTGTTTAGATCTTCAACTGATTGAATGAGGCCACCCACACTGTGTGTGTATCTGTGTGTTGTATGCTTCGTCAAGTCCGACTCTTTGCAATCCCATGGACTGTAACCCACCAGGCTCCTCTGTCCATGGAATTTTTCAGGTAAGAATGCTGGAGTGGGTTGCCATGCCTTCCTCCAGGGAATCTTCCCGCCCCTACATTGGAGACACCAATTGGCTTTACTCAGCCTACCAATTCAAATGTTACTCTTACCCAGAAACCGCCTCACAGACACACCCAGAATAATGTTTAGCCAAATGTCTGAGCACCCCATGACCCAGTCAAGTTGACACCTGAAATTAATATCACGTATACCAAGCCAGAAACCTTGCCAAATCTTACAGCTCACTTGTGATGGGTTCTTACCTGGGATTTCCCCAGATTTGACAGCAATCCTAAAACTTGCATCACATTATCAATAATGAACTGTAAAGCTGAAACAAACTTCTCTGAATTATCCACAATAAAAATAAGTTAACCAGTCACAAAAGAAAAGACTAAGTTTTCTTTTTATTCTCTATACAGAAAATATGCTAAAATTACTGTCAAATGAAGAAGCAATCAGAGTATGCAGTCAAGAAACTTGGAAGAAAGAGTTCTCTGGTGGTCTAGTGGTTAGGATTCAGGTGCACTGACTGCCATGGCCTGAGTTCAATCCCTGGTCAGGGGATTCCTTCAAGCTGCCTGACATGGCCAAAATTTAGAAGAAAAAAGTATCAAAGATGTTTGTCTAGGGACTTCACTGGTGGTCCAGTGGTTAAGAACCCTATTGTAATGTGGGGGATGCGGGTTCCATCCCTGGTAGGGGAACTAAGATCTCACATGCCCAACCACAACAAAAGATCCCACATGATGCTCAAAGATCTTGCATGACCCAACTAAGACCTGATGCAACCAAATAAATAAATATTAAAAAACAAGATATTTGTCTAGCAGTTGATTAATACAAAGGATTATGTTACTATGTTATTATGTTACTATTATGTTGTATTTACAATACAGCATTGTAAATGAACTATATTTCTATTTTTAAAATATTATGTTATTTTTCTGGGTTATTTTTCTGCCTGTAGTAATTGTTAGCTTTTTAAAATTTATAATTTGTTGAGATTTCTTTTGCAGTCTAAGTCAATGTCCTCTTCACATCTAGTTGTGTTCATAATTTTGTATTATTTTTATTTAAGGTGGTCTCTAACGTTGCTTAAGACCCAGGAAACTTGTTCCTTGGCTGGTTTACATTATTTCATAGAGTAAACATTTTCAAGCTGTTAAGGCCCTTAGAGGGCTTTCCTGGTGGCTCAGACAGTAAAGAATCTGCCTGCAATGCAGGACACCCGGGATCGATCCCTTGGTCGGGAAGATCCCCTGAAGAAGGGAAAGGCTATCCACTCAGGCAAGAATACTGTTGCCTGGAGAATCCCATGGACAGAGGAGCCTGGTAGGCTACAGTCCACGGGGTCACGAAGAGTTAGACACAACTGAGTAACTAACTCTTTCACTTCTTTCACAAGACCCTTAGAGATCTTTCTGGTCAAGTTACCTCAACTCTAGGTAACTTTCTGGGGGGTGGGCCCATCCATGTGGACTTGTGGGATCTTAGTTCCCTGACCGGGGATTAAACCCAGGACATGCAGTGAAAGTGTAGAGTCCTAACCACTGGACCCCCAGGAAACTCCTCAGACTTGAGCTTAGATCAGGAGACTCCTCAGCCCCCAGACCAGACTTCTACACTGGTGTAGTCCTAATTTAATCATAGGAATGAATGGTCCTAGAATATTATTGTGGATTACCAGCAGTGCCCATTCACAAAGAGTTGCTGGCCAGGGAGTCCAAGAGATTAATGGTTTGAAATCCTTAGGTAGAAACCTACTGTTTTCATTCCACTGTGGCAGAGGCATTAAGCCCATTGAATGGTTTAGAGACACAAGGTTAAGAATGGAGGTTATAATCAGACTTAAAACTACTGTGTTGACTTAAATGTCAAGGTCATGCCAGACTAAAAGCTCCTAAATATAGGTGCTCTATTTTAAGCAAAATAGTCCTTTCTGTTTCCATCCCTTTATGTAAAGTTTGCCCTACATTTTTATTTTTTTAAGACCTTCTTTAGGGCCTATTATTTAGATAGCAAAAGTCAGGAATGCATCCTAGGACTTTAATTTGCATTTAAATGCTCAAGTGAGAAATCACATCCACCTCTTCTCTGGATTTCCATGGTTGGGAAATCACTGGACCTGAATGATCTTAATATCCCTTCTCGCGTAAAAATTTGTCTCATTCGGTAAAATAATACAAACCTATCATTTCCTTAGTGTTACTTTATTATTATGACTTAGTATTTAATGAGAGTCTACAATGGGTAAGCACAGTTATTTGGGTTTTTTAATAGCTGTTATTTTTTAAATGCCTTCAAATGGTTTCTGATACATGGCAACATTTTAATATACATTGCATTTTGTTGATTTAATTCCATATTGTCTCATTTCACAGTCTTAGAATCTTGCATTTTTATGCCTTGCTTCCACATGAGATTTTTTTGTTTTTTTAATTAGACTGTGCTGTGTGGCTTGTGGGATCTTAATTCCGCCCCCAGGGATCAAACCTGAGCCCCAGCAGTGAAAGCACTGAGTCCTAACAACTGGACCACCAGGGAATTTTCATCCAATGAGATTATAAACTTTGCATCTATTAAAGTATTGAGCACTTTATAATATTGAGTATTATAGGTGGTCCATAAATATTTGCCAGACTGAATGAACAAAAGCCCAAATTACTTAAATTCTAATAATAAAATACTCTCTGAAGGCAATTTTTAAAGTCAAAGGGAAGAGTAATCTATGGTTATAGAGACATCATTACTCTTTTAGTCCATCTGGGCTGCTATAACAGAATACCATAGACTGAGTAGCTTATAAAGAATAGAAACCCCTGGTGAACGAAATAGCAACCCACTCCAGTATTCTTGCTTGGGAAATCCCATGGACAGAGGAGCCTGGCGGGCTACAGTCCATGGGGTTGCAAGAGTTGGAAACAACTTAACAACTAAACAATATTTATATTAAATTAAACAAAATCATGTATGACTTTATATTGTATGCTAAGAAACTTTCCTTATATTGTTATCCACATGAATGAAGAATAAAATGCATAACCATAAAAAAAAAAAAAAAGAAAGAAAGAAACAAAGAAACGTATTTCTCACAGTTTTAGAAGCTGGAATGTCCCCAGCAAATGCAGTGTCTGGTAAGAGCCTGCTTTCTGGTTCATAGACAACCATCTTCTCATGTGGTGAAAGTGTCAAATGACCTCTCTGGGTCCCTTTGATAAGGAGCACTAGTCTCATTCATGAGGGTTCCACCCTCATGATCTAATCACCTTCCAAAGGCCCCACCTCCTAACACCGTCACCTTGGATGTTAGGTTTCAACACATTTGGGGCATGGGAAGGACACAGCATCGGTTCTAGAGCAACGATAGAGCCAGTCAGCTGGGAGTTACAGTTGATTTTTACTCTTCCTTAACCCCTACCCTTACCCAGACATCCTTATGCCCATACCATTCAGCATCCCCAAAACCTTTATCTGTCACTCATTTCTCCTTCCTACTATGGCTGCCTTAGTCTTGTTTCTCATAATCTCTCCCTGTTATTACAATGACCTCTTAAACCTCCCTTTCTCCTTGTCCTCTCCCCCCAGTCTTTTCTCATCCTGCTAGATACATTTTTCTAAAATAAAATCCCTCTATCACACTCTCTCTTCCATTGTCTGTACTCCCAGCCATGACTCCCACTTGCTGACCCCGAAGAATACAAAGTTGTCCACCATGTTACCGTTCCTCCTTCTGCTCCAGCAGCAACTCAATACTCGACACAGGTGTACTTTCTGTGCCACAGCCAAATTCAACTACCGAGCTCAGTCACTCAGTCCAACTCTCTGTGGCCCCATCAACTGTAACCCACCAGGCTCCTTTGTCCATGGGATTTTCCAGGCAAGAATGCTAAAGTGGGTTGCCATTTCCTTCTCCAGGGATTAGACTACTAGTGGTTCTTCCAACTCTGGTAGGGACTCCCCTGGTGGTCCAGTGGTTAAGAATCTGCCTTCTAATGCAGGAGATGCAGGTTCCATCCCTGTTCAGGGGAACTAAGATCCCACGTGCCGCAACTAAGACCTGACACAGCCAAATAAATAAATATTTAAACTCTGGGATAAGTTTTGTCCTACCAGCATTACCCCTCACCCCACTATTTACTTAACTAACCCATTATCACTGTTTTTAAAAAAATATTTTATTTATTTGGCAGCATTGGGTCTTAGTTGCGGCATGCAGGTTTGTTCCTGGCTGTGGCATCCAGGCTTAGCTGCCCAGCAGCTTGTGGGATTAGTTCCCCCACCTGGGATCCAACTCATGTCCCCTCATTGGAAGGCAGATTCTTAACCACTGGACAACCAGGAAAGTCCCCCACTGACATTCTTTAAGACGCAGCTCAGCAGTCACCTCCTCTCTGAAGCTTTTTCTAACAATAACTCACCCAGCAACCACAAAGAGCTGACCACATCCTACTTACTTCTCCAACATTACAGGTACTTTGAAAAACACCTTATTGTCTCACTCATTTTCAGTCCATTTCATCTTTCTAGAATAAAACTCCTTGAGAAGCTGACTCATCTTTATGTTCACAGTACCTAACTCGGAACTTGACATGCATGAGATGCATAATATTTATTGAATGAATAAATAAAACTGGGTAGAGTGAGGTGAGATTCTAAAGACTGTATTAGATTAAAATCTCACATAGTCAAATTACTTCTTACACCTCAAAATCGATTCTAAAGGACAGCATACATTTTTTTGGATCTACCAAATCACCTTTTAGGAAGCCAGTTTTTTCCTAACACTAGAACAATAACTTCATTTTTATTTAAACTACAAACGAAATAGCTTGCATTTCTGGACCATATTGTTAAAAAAAAAAAAAAAGTAAGGACTGTGGGGTGAGAGTGAGGATGGTGGTGGCGGTACCAAGTCTGCATATTTGAATTCAGCTAAAAGCATGTAATATAAAATTCCATCACGAATCTCTTTACTTACACAAAACAGATACTAGCATAAACTATAAAGCCAATGCAGAACAAAGACTGTCAATAAAGTAGCACTGCTTAAATGATGGATCCCTTTTGATAACCGTAAGTTTGTTTCCTATGTCTAGAAGTCTATTTCTATTGTGTAAATTCATTTGTATTATTTTTTTAGATTCTTCATAAAAGCAGTATCATACAATACTTCTCTGTCTTACTTCACTTCGTATGATGATCTCAAGGTCCATCCATGTTGCTGCAAATGGCATCATTTCATTCTTTTTTATGGCTCTGCCAAGACATCTTAATATAAGGTGTAAATTTAACATCTGCTGCTGCTGCTGCTGCTAAGTCACTTCAGTTGTGTCCTACTCTGTGCGACCCCATAGACGGCAGCCCACCAGGCTCCCCCGTCCCTGGGATTCTCCAGGCAAGAACACTGGAGTGGGTTGCCATTTCCTTCTCCAATGCATGAAAGTGAAAACTGAAAGTGAAATCGCTCAGTCGTGTCCGACTCTTAGCAACCCCATGGACTGCAGCCTACCAGGCTCCTCCGTCCATGGGATTTTCCAGCCAAGAGTACTGGAGTGGGGCACCATCGTCTTGTCCGGAATTTAACGTAAATCCATCTTAACAGAAATCCTAGAAGACCTGAGCAGAGAAGCAGCTTGGGAGAGGGAGAGAAGAGAAACCTGAGTTGATTTCTCAGATTAACATCGGAAATTTTCCAAGTCAGGGCAGACCAAGTACAGCAGTGATGGGAAACAGTGCTTGCTAGAACTAGGGTGGCTCCCCCAATGAATAACCAAATGAAGCTGGTTGATAAGTAAGTAATAGGAACCCTGGAAAGCTAAAGTGAAATCTATATATAGGCCTGATGCTGGCTGAAGCTAAATTAGCAAATTAAGTTCTGGGAGAAGCAAGATGGAAAAAAGAAGTCCGGCAGGGACCAGGTAGACAGAAAAGGGACCAGGCACTGAACATGTAAGGTGTAGAGACCAAGGTCAGCCTCCTGGAGCTGGCTTAAGAAACTGCCTGCCAACATGGTGAGGCAGTCTTGCCTCTCAAAACAGTAAGGCCTCAGGACTTCCCTGGTAGTCCGGTGGTTAAGACTCTAAGCTTCCACTCCAGGAGGCACAGGTTCAATACGAGGTCAGGGAAGTTCTGCATGATGTAGCCAGAAATAAATATATAAAATTAAAACTCCTCTAAAAATAAAGTATATTTTTAGAATAAAGCCCTGAGAAATGAGATTCAATGATGGGGAAAACCAAGTTGAGAAGAAAAATGGTGCATGAGTGCATGGAATAGAGCCAGGAAAGATTAGACTAGGGTACCACGCTCTATGGCCAGGTTGACCAGGAGACAGCATGGCCGTTCTGGATGAGATAAAGGTGAGCTCTGCCTAAATTAGGGAGGTACACGGAGTAGGAGACAATCTCAGGCAACCAGCTTGATTGTCAGAGTTAGTCCCTGAATCTACAGCAAGGGATCCTTTTGTCCAAACTCCTACAGAAATGCAAGGAGATTAAGATGCCCTGGGGAATTTCAACCACTAGGTGTTGATCAAGGACACAAGGATAAAGGAGATACTGGAGCAGCCAGAAGGAGAAAATGAAAATCAGTTGATTAACAAGTCATAAAAGACTACAGCAGAGAGAAGGAAGCTTCAGAAAGACACTCACCATATTTTTAAATGAGAGGGGACAAGGGAATCAAGAAAACACAATATCCTTTGAAGCTGGCGGTTAAGAGAGAGGACAGGGGAGACAAAAGAGATTCAGCTCAACCTCATTCATCGTGCCCGTTCTTGTGAGCAGTGCTCACAGGAGGTCTGATGAAGGAAAAACTGAAACTACAGGCTAAAATGGACCCTGGGGGATTCTCAGTTAACATTCATTAGCATGGAAAACCAAGAACTGGTTGAACAGCACAGTAAGCAGTAAAGTAATGAACAGTCTCAAAATCATTTTTCTGGGGCAGGTGGATTGTCCAAGCAGCTGTGAGGATCAGTTTTTTGAATCATGTGAAGAGAAAACACTAATGATAGAGCAGCAAAGGAAAACGATCTCTCTCGGCTGTTGTTAAAGGACTCCGAGTGCCCTTTGGCTCTGTCTAGTTTCAGAAATTATACACTCAGGATAACTGCGAAGCTCCAAACAAAGGAGCCCTATTTTCCATTCTTCATCTACTCTTACTCCAATCTGGAGAGACAAAAATAGACCACTGTTATAATACTGGTCATAACAGGGGAGAGAATGCCTCCGGCAAGAACATCAAGGGAAAAAATGCAGTACCTTCGGATTATAAAAATCACCCTCAGTGGTTTATACAGCATAGACAGAAGGAAAATCCTAGTTTAACACACCAGCAAGTGGGACTGTTTTTTTAAACAAAGCTTTTTAATGAGACAAGTGAATGAAGCTTCATTAAGATAGAAATACCCCCACATGATTCACTCTTCATTTTAATTAAGAACACTGTAAGCAGTTTTCACTTATTTTTCAGAATAATGATTCTGCTTTGTGGACTACTGTTTTTCAGAATAATGATTCTTCTTTGTGGACTACTATAGTAATCTCCCAAGTGAAAATATTTTACACAAACTCTTAGGTCCACATGTGAAACAGTTTATTGTAGACATTTAGACATATGAACAAACAGTAAGAATTGCAAAGCTGACACATACTATTCTGCTCTTATCTTAGTTTGTGCAACCATAGAACTAAATTAAGAAATTTGGAATGAAGATTTCAAGTTTTCATATATGGCCAACCAATACCTGACAAGGGAACCAAGAACACTCAGTGGGGAACAGATGTGTGTGCATGCTCAGTCACTTCAGTCATATCCAACTCTTTGTGACTCTGTAGACTGTAACTCACCAGGCTCCTTTATCCATAGGATTCTCCAGGCAAGAATACTGAAGTGGGTTGACATGTGCTCCTCTTGGGGATCTTCCCGGCCCAGGGATTGAACCTGCAACTCCAACACCTTCTGCATTGCAGACAGATTCTTTACCCACTGAGCCACCTGGGTAGCCTGGGGGAAAGATGGTCTCTTCAATAAATGGTGATGAAAAAACTCAATATTCACATGAAAAGAATGAAACTGGACCCCTATCATACACCACTCACAAAAATTAACTCAAAATAGGAGACTTCCCTGGCAGTCCAGTGGTTAAGACTTCGCCTTCCAATGCAGGGGGTGCAGGTTCAATTCCTGGTTGGGGAGCTAAGATCCCCCACATGCCTGGAGGACAAAAAACTGAAACATAAAACAGAAACATGATTGAAACAAATTCAATAAAGACTTTAAAAATGGTCCACATACAAAAAAAAAAATCTTAAAAAACATTAACTCAAGATGGATTAAGGACTTAAATGTAAGGCCTGAAGCTTTAAGATTCCTGGAAGAAAACATAAGAAAAAAGGCTCCTTGACATTGGTCTTGGAAATGATTTTTTGGCTATGACACCAAAAGCGTGAGTAACAAAAGCAAAAATAAACAGGTGGGTCTATGTCACACTAAAAATGTTCTGCACAGCAGAAGAAACAATCAACAAAATGAAAAGGCAACTTACAGAATGGGAGAAAGTATTCGTAAACCACATATCTGATAAGAGGTTAACATCCAAAATATGAAAGAAACTTGTACAACCCAATAGCAAATATAAATAAATTTGACTTTAAAAAGAACAAAAGACTTAAGCAAACATGTCTCCAAAAGAAGACATACAATTGCCAAAAGAGTCAACATCACTGATCATTAGGGTAATACAAATCAAAACCAACCACAATGACACATCATCTCACACTTGTTAGAATGGCTATAATCAAAAAGACAAAAGATGTGGTGATTGATTTTAACTATAGTTATCGTGGGCTTCCCTGATAGCTCAGTTGGTAAAGAATCCGCCTGCAATGCAGGAGACTCCAGTTCGATTCCTGGGTCGGGAAGATCCCCTGGAGAAGGGAAAGGCTATCCACTCCAGAATTCTGGCCTGGAGAATTCCGTGGACTGTATAGTCCATGGCTCACAAAGAGTCACAAGTAGTTATTGTAGTAAATATTTCACAATATAAACATATACTGAATTTTGTTGTACACCTGAAACCAATGTAACATTTTATTAATATAATAATTGAATCTCAATTTTTTAAATGAAGGGGAAAAAAGGCAAGAGATAACAAGTGTTGGTAAAATGTAGAGAAAAGAAACACTTATGTACTGTCGGTGGGAATGTAAGTTGGTGCAGCCACTGTGGAAAAAAGTATGGATGTTCCTCAAAAACTTAACAATAGCACTACCAATTGCACTTCCGAGTATACTGGTGGTTAGTGGTTTAGTCATTAAGTCATGTCCGACTCTTGCAACCCCATTAACTATAGCCCACCAGGCTCCTCTGTCCATGGGATTTCCCAGGCAAGGATACTGCAGTGGGTTACCATGCCTTCCTCCAGGGAATCTTCCCGACCCAGGGATCGGACCCAGGTCTCTGCATTGCAGGCAGATTCTTTACTGACTGAGCTGCCAGGGAAACCATATCCAAAGGAAATTAAATCACAATCTCAAACAGATAGCTGCACTCTCATATTCATTGCTGCATTGTTTATAATATCCAAGACATGGAAACAGCCTAAGTGTCTTATCAACAAATGAATGGATAAAGAAAATGTGGTATATACAGTGGAATATTACTTAGCCATAAAAAAGAATGAAATCCTGCCATTTGTGACAACATAGATGGACCTTGAGAGCATTATGCTACATGAAATTAATCAGAGAAAGACAAATGTTGTATGCTATCAATTATATGTGGGATCTAAAAAAAATAACCAAGAGTAGATTGGTTGGTTGTTGGGGTTGGGATGTGAGGGAAAGTGGCCAAAGAATAAAAATTTGCAGTTATAAAATGAAGAATTTCTGGGGATCTAATGAGCAACAGTGATGGCTGTAGTTAATAGTACCGTATTAAACACTTGAAAGTAGCCAATCTTAAAAGTTCTCATCACCAAAAAAAGTAAGGGGATAACTGTGTGAGAAGACAGATGTATTAACTAATCTTACTGTGGTAATCATTTCTCAATATACACACATACCAAATCACTACATTGTACACCTTCTTCTGGAGAAGGAAATGGTAACCTACACCAGTATTCTTGCCTGGAGAATCCCACGGACAGAAGAGCCTGGCAGGCTATAATCCATAGGGTTGCAAAGATTTAGACATGACTCAACAATGAACCGGCATGCCTTAAACTTATCCAACATTATATATCGATTATATCTCAATAAAGCTGGAAACAATCTTTTAAATAAAGGTTCACATAGATTTTAAACAAGTTCTTTAGGGTTCTAGAAAATTTAACATAACTGTTAACTAACCTACTGTCAGAGGAATAACTAGCCAAAGTCCAACAAGTTGATATGTGCAAAAACATCTGTGAACATGTTGTATTGATACAAGGCCCCACTCTTCAGGTTTTGTTTTTTGTTTGCGGGGGGGAGGGTGGGTGGGTATCAATATATATTGTATTTATTTTTTAAATTCTTTTACAGTTTTATGAAATTATAATAACAAAAAGTGTGCATGTGTAAGGTGTCAACATGATGGTTTGACATTAAGGCCCCACTATTACTAATATCAGGGCTTTAAAAATTCTTCTAGAATATTGGAATTAAAGAAGAAATAGAGGAAATTCCGTGGCAGTCCAGGGGTTAGGACACTGCACTTTCACTGCAAGGGGCGTGAGTTCAACCCCTGGTCAGGGAACCAAGATCCCACAAGCCTCACAGTGCGGCCAAGAAGACAGAGACCCCCAAGAAGTGAGATGTATCCTATATCGACATCTTTCAGTAACTAACGCCACCCAAAAATATATTCTCCCATTTAATAAAGAAGAAATACAGGACAAGAAAAATGCACTCAAACTAAGATGTGACTAGACTCATTATATAACTATCTTACTAAAAATAAGAAATAAAAATGAGCTCATTGTATTTTCTACAGATTATTTAGATGCCCAAGATGTTTGTTACATCAAAAGAGAGCTTTAAGCTTTAAACAAACAAACAAAAAATCATTACATTGTGTATTTATTTGGAATTATGAATCTGGTCACCTCCCACTTGCCAAAGAAAAATATTTAAAGAAAGACTGAGTGTGGGGAATTCCTTGGCTCTCCAATGATTTAGACTTTCTGTTCTCGAGACTGAGGGCTGTGGTTCAATTGGGAATTGGGAATTTCCAACTGATTGGAATTCCCAATTGGGAATTCCCAACTGATTGGGAATCTAAGATTCCACAAGTTGCACAGTGTGGTGAAAAAAATAAAAAAATAAAATATTTAAAAATAAAAAGATTGGACATGAGGAGATCCCTAACCTCCTCCACTTCCAATAGAAATAGTCTATTAGACAGACTTAGACATGGAGTAAATTATCTCCACACTGTTGTTAACTATATTTGTTGAGTATAAAAGGTCATAACTGGGACTTCTCTGGTGGTCCAGTGGCTAAGACTCCATACTCCCAATGTAGAGGGCTTAGGTTAGATTCCTGGTTGGGGAACTAGATCCCACACGCACCAACTAAGACACGGCACAGTCAAATAAAAAAAAAAAAATTAATAAAAGGTCACATCTTGGGTTTCCCTGGTAGCTCAGCTGGTAAAGAATCCACCTGCAATGCAGGAGACCTGGGTTCGATCCCTGGGTTGGGAAGATCCCCTGGAGGAGAGAATGGAAATCCACTCATGGCTCAGGAAAATAAATAAATAAATATATATATTTTAAATAAAATGTCATATCTAAGAGAGGAAAGGAAGAAGAGGAAAAGGAGAAAGAGAGAAGAGAGGAGAGAAATTGTCGTATGTAGGACAGAAGCACAATCATATTGAAATAAGAGGCCAAGAAACAGCAGACAGCTTTCCAACCCTGGCATCAGTGGTGGTTAGGGACAGACATAAAAGCCATGGGGAATTAACTAGTTTCAAGACAACAAATGGAACTCTGGCATACAGTTGTCGTTGGCCCGGAGAACTGACTCAGCCTTCCAGGTGCTGGGGAAGATTTGATTCTTGCCTGCAAACAACTTCCAGTGACCTTGGGAGGAAATGAATCAAGACTCTGGGCACTGGTGCAGGCTCATTCCTTTTTAAGAAATTACCAAATTGGTCAAAATTTGACCCAGCCAGTGGTTTATCTTCTAATTTTAAGTGACAAAAGATGTGACCAGTAATTAGAATTGATTATAGCTAAACATGGACCTAACATTCAAGGTTGCTATGCAATATTGCTCTTTACAGCATCGAACTTTACTTTCATCACCAGTCACAGCCACAACTGGGTGTTGTTTTTGCTTTGGCTCCGTCTCTTCATTCAAAACATCTACTTATGCTTTATTGACTACACCAAAGCCTTTGACTGTGTGGATCACAACAAACTGTGGAAAATTATTCAAGAGGTGGGAATATCAGACCACCTGACCTGCCTTCTGAGAAATCTGTATGCAGGTCAAGAAGCAACAGTTAGAACTGGACATGGAACAACAGACTGGTTCCAAATCAGAAAAGGAGTACGTCAAGGCTGTATATTGTCACTGTGTTTATTTAAATGATATGCAGAGTACATCATGCGAAATGTCAAGCTGGATGAAGCACAAGCTGGAATCAAGACTGCCAGAAGAAATATCAATAACCTCAGATACCCAGATGACACCACCTTCATGGCAGAAAGCAAAGAACTAAAGAGCCTCTTGATGAAAGTGAAAGAGAGTGAAAAAGTTGGCTGAAAACTCAACATTCAGAAAATTAAGATCATGGCATCTGGTACCATCACTTCATGGCAAATAGATGGGGAAACAATGGAAACAGTCAGAGACTTTGTTTGGGCTCCAAAATCACTGCAGATGGTGACTGCAGCCATGAAATTAAAAGAGGCTTGCTCTTTGGAAGAAAAGCTATGACCAACCTAGACAGCATATTAAAAAGCAGAGACATTACTTTGCCAACAAAAGTCTGTCTAGTCAAAGCTATGGTTTTTCCAGTAGTCATGTATGGATGTGAGAGTTGGACTATAAAGAAAGCTGAGTGCCAAAGAATTGCTGCTTTTGAACTATGGTGTTGGAGAAGACTCTTGAGAGTCCCTTGGACTGCAAGGAGATCCAACCAGTCCATCCTAAAGGAAATCAGTCCTGAATATTCACTGGAAGGACTGATACTGAAGCTGAAGCTCCAATATTTTGGCCACCTGATGTGAAGAACTGACTCATTGGAAAAGACCCTGATGCTGCGAAAGATTGAAAGTGGGAGGAGAAGGGGACAACAGAGGATGAGATGGTTGGATGGCATCACTGACTCCATGGACATGAGTTTGAGTAAGCTCCAGGAGGGAAGCCTGGCATGCTCCAGTCATGGGGTTGCAAAGAGTAGGACACGACTGAGCAACTGAACTGACTGAAACATGAATACGGACATACCTAGGAGGGAATTTGCAAAGTAAAAAGTTCTCTTGAAGCTACACAGGGCTTTTTTCTTTAAAAATGTTGTTACATTATTTTTGCCATTTCAAGAGCAAATTACACAAAAGAAAAAAATGCAATCACATGAAAAGGTCAAAACAACAAAACGATGATCTGTGAGAAAATATTTACAACTTTACATCACAAAGAACTAATATATGAAAAGTTCTTCAAATTTGAGATAAAAGACAAAATCCCTATAGAAAAAAAAAGCTTAAACAGTTTTCAGAAAAAAAGTCATGTGAAAAAGATGCTTAACTTCTAGTCAAAAGAAGAGAAATATAAACTAAAACTATACTAAGGTATAATTTCTCACATATCAGATAGGCAAAAATCCAACAGCTTGGCAATGCACAGTCCTGGTGACGTTGTGGGGAAACCAGCAGTTTCACAAGTTGCTGGTGGGAGTCAATGACAGAAACACTTCCCGTTAGACCCAGCAATCTCACTTCTAGGAACCTATCCCACAGATGGATTAACACTAATCAACAGTTTCACAGATTTAGTCATTACAGAATTGTTTGTAATAGCAAAATTTGTAAATGTCAAATGTTCACAGTAAGGAACTGAGTAAATAAACTACCCACACAATAAAGTATATTCAGTCATGAAAAAGAATAAGTAAGATTTCTATATACTGATAAGGAGTGATTTGAGTGGTTTCCAGTATACATTAAGTGAAAGAAATGTACCATAGTATATATCAAACACTACATCTTATGTAAAATGGAGATCAAATAAGAAATATGGTTGCAGCCATGAAATTAAAAGATGCTTACTCCCTGGAAGGAAAGTTATGACCAACCTAGATAGCATATTAAAAAGCAGAGACATTACTTTGCCATCAAAGGCCATGGTTTTTCCAGTGGTCATGTATGGATGTGAGAGTTGGACTATAAAGAGAGCTGAGCACAGAAGAATTGATGCTTTTGAACTGTGGTGTTGGAGAACACTCTTGAGAGTCCCTTGGACTGCAAGGAGATCCAACCAGTCCATCCTAAAGGAAATCAGTCCTGAATATTCACTGGAAGGACTGATGCTGAAGCTGAGACTCCAATCCTTTGGCCACCTGATGTGAAGAACTGACTCATAGAAAAAGACCCTGATGCTGGGAAAGATTGAAGGTGGGAGGAGAAGGGGACAACAGAGGATGAGATGGTTGGAGGGCATCACTGACTCCATGGACATGAGTTTGAGTAAATTCCAGGTGTTGGTGATGGACAGGGAAGCCTGGCGTGCTGCAGTCCACGGGGTTGCAAAGAGTCGGATGTGACTGAACTGAACTGATGGCTCAGCTGGTAAAGAACCTGCCTGCGATGTGGGAGACTTGGGTTCAATCCCTGGGTTGGGAAGATCCCCTGGGGAAGGGAAAGGTTATCCACTCCAGTATTCTGGCCTGGAGAATTCCATGGACTGTATAGTCTACCGGGTCACAAAGAGTCGGACATGACTGAGGAACTTTCACTTTCACTTTTCAAACTTTTTTTAAATGTCCTGATATGCTTGCCTTTCAAAGAGCATTAGCCATTTTGAAGAACACGTGATGCCACTGGGATTAAATTTATCATCTGTAAAAATGATGCTGACTCAGCACAGGTTTATAGAAGTTGACTATAATTTCTCTTCCCAGCTCCCACACTTCTAATCTGGGAGTTGACCTGATTTATGATAGAAACAGTTCAGAAGGCAACATAGACACAGGAGGGAAAAAAGCAATGGGAAAAATCACTAAAAACCTGCATTACTGACAAAACTACAGCAGCAACCATAAAGTGACTAGGGAATACAAAGTGTCTGAAAGTATTATGTGCATTTAATCAAAGTAAATTTCATAAACAATAAATGATATCCCCAAATATTTCACTGGCTCAACAAATTTTTAATGAGAGAAAACATCCTAGCTTTCTCTAGGAGGATTAAACCTATGAATAAATCGTATATTAGACAAACCTTCTTCTTCACTTTAAACAGCCTCTTCTTGAATACCTCTTTATTGTTACCAGTTTAAGAATGAAATCAACCAACCTAGAAAATGATAAAATCCCCACCCCACTCACCACACATTTAAGCCTGAGGGCTTTTGGCAAAAGATTCCCAGGAATCTGTTCAGCTGACCCAGAGATTAACCCATTTATAAATGCATCCAGTCGTCACTGAGTATGCTTTCTGTTCATTTAATGAATACTGGTCTAATGCAAATCTCTATGTAGTGAAAATAAAGGACCCATTTAATCCCACTCAAGACTTTTTATTTTGCTCCTTAGTACAAGACTGCCATGGATATGCCAATGTTACTTCCAGAATGATAGACTCCTACAGAACAATTCAAACTTACTAATGATTATAGCAGGATGAGAAAGAACTCCAAGCACTTTGCTCCAACCCCATTTGCTAGAACTCTCAAAGTCAAAAAAAAAAAAAAAGTGAAGGATGCAGTCTGAATGCACGACTGAGAGTTGCCAAAACCATGTGGTTCTAAGAAAGTAATTTTTTTTAAATAAAAAGTTAATACTGAATTGCAATTCCACAAGAGTGGAGCCATCAAAAATAGTAAGATCCTAGACTTCATATTTTATCCTGTTTACTTTTCCAGTGTTTAGCAAGGTGCCTGTCACATGGTAAGAGGCTGAAATAATAAATAAATGAGTTGATGTTCTAGACTGTGACACGTGCTAAGTCGATTTAGTCATGTCCAACTCTTTGCAATTCCATGGACCGTAGCCTGTCAGGCTCCTTGGTCCATGGGATTCTCCAGGCAAGATACTGTAATGGGTGGCCGTGCCCTCCTCCAGGGGATCTTCCTGACTCAGGGATTTAACCCAAGTCTCTCATGTCTCTTGCATTGGCAGGTGGGTTCTTTACCATTAGCACCACCTGGAAAGCCCTTGATCCCTGGTAGGGAAACTAAAAGTCCACATGCCACTCAGTGTAGCAAGAAAAAAAAAAAAAAAGCAGCAGCAGCATCTGTGCCAACTGTCCCCTCCCAGAAGGACCACACCCTCAGGCTCCTCCCAACCTTGCCCAGGGTAGCCAGGAATCCTTGTCTGCTGAGTCACCAGCAAGCCCCGTTCCAGGGCAGGTAGCCTAACTAGGAATGCCTGCAAATCCCACTCCTTCTCAGACCCACTTGCCCAGTCCAGGGAAACCACTCTCTGGCAGGGAACAGTGGCTTCTGTCTGCCCTGAGCCACAGAATAAGGTCAGTGGCTGCACATTTTCTATGCTCAGTGGACTCTCAATGACTAAGTGTCCTTTTCTGGGACAAGGATAGTTAAGACCCTGCAGAAACAAGTGTTTGCTTTCTAATATTATTCAGTTTTAGTATTATATGCCTATTAAACTTCCAAATTCAAAAACAGTCTTCTCCAAGACTTCCGAGGCAGTCCCATGGTTAAGACCCCGTGCTTCCAGTACAGGGTGCACTGGACTGCCAGGGAAGACCCTGGGTATGTGCTTCTGGTAACACTCATACTACTATGTTCCCAAGGTGTGGTTCATGACAATTACCATAGACTCAGCTTGGCTCCCTGGTCCCCTCTACAACCTCCCCAGTCAGAAGCAGGCTCAAAGTTACCAGAGTTTGGGAACTGCTGACCTAATGGGTTTCTAAATAGTTTAAGTTCCATTCAGACAATTTCAATATGTCATCCAGGATTTATGTAAACTCTGTGCTTCTAGTTCATACAAATTATTAAGAAATTGATGCCTTTTGGCAGAGCTTCATAAACACCTGGGAAATCTTTTTTAAGTAACTCATTTTTATTATGAATAAAATGTTTGCTCATAATGGAAAATCTGGAAAATACAGATAAACAATAAGAAGGAAAAAATAATCAATCTCGGAATGTACTTGTTAAGTAATTATAAGCAGATACAAAATCTCGTTCTTATAAAATTAGAATCTTGTTATATATAGTATGCAGTAAACTAAGTTTTTTTTCACAAGTCAGTATTTCTTGAACATTTTCCTGTGTCAATAAATATCTTCCATAGCATCATTTTGATGGCTCCATAGTATTCCTTTATATGTGCTGTGCTTAGTCGCTCAGTCGTGTCTGCCTCTTTGTAACCCCATGGACTATAGCCCGCCAGCCTCTTCTGTCAGTGGGGATTCTCCAGCTAAGAATACTGGAGTGGGTTGCCATTCCCTTCTCCAGGGGAATTTCCCAACCCAGGAATCGAACTGGGGTCTCCTGCATCAAAGGCAGATTCTTTACCAGCTGAGCTACCCGGGAAGCCCCCATTCCTTATTATATAATAACTCCTAAATGTATTTTTTATCCCAGAAGTTCTCGATCCTACCTGTATATTAGAATTACCTGCCCAAGCCCTGCCTCAGAATACTTAATTATGAATCTGGGAGAAGGGGTCCAGCCACCAGTATTTTTTTTAAGCTTCCCAAGAGATTCTAATATAAAGGCAGGATTAAAAAAACAATGATTAACTAAACATTCAGAATTTTTCCAATTTTATGCTTGGACATCAATAAGCATCTTATAGCTAAATCTTTGTCACATTCATAATTATTTCCTTCAAACATCTAAAATGTTTAACATCTGCTAACAGCAAAACTCAAAGACTATTACTGACCAGCACCTAAACATAGATATATAGTGTTCACTGCAAAACTCTTTCAACTTTTCTCTATATTTAAAAATGTTCAAACTAAAATATTGAGGGGAAATTCCTTGGTGGTTCAGTGGCTAAGACTTCATGCTTTCACTGCTGAGGGCCCAGTTTCCACCCCTGGTTGGAAATCTAAAATCTCACAAGTCCCCTGGACATGGCCAAAAAAAAAATGTTGAGGGAAAAATAACATTTAGGGTTTTCCAGGTAGCAGCCTGAGGTGACCTCTAAAAATGGTGTGCTACTCACTTGATCCAGAAAACCCCACAAAATCAAGCAAATCAAGAGGTTCAAATCGTCCTGTTCACTTTAAGAACATTCAGGAAACTGCCCAGGCCATTAAGAGTATGCATAACTGAAAAGCCACCGCGTATCTGAAGGATGGGCTTCCCAAGGGTGTTCAGTGGTGAAGAATCAGCCTGCTAATACAGGAAACACAAGCGATGTGGGTTCAATCCCTGGGTCAGGAAGATCCCCTGCAGGAGGAAATGGCAACACACTCCAGTATTCTTGCCTGGAGAATTCCGTGGACAGAGAAGCCTAGCGGGCTACAGTCCATGGGGTCACAAAGAGTCAGACACAACTGAACACACACACACACACCCGAAGGATGTCACTCTAAAGAAGCAATGTGTGCCCTTCTGTCGTTACAATGGTGGAGTTGGTAGGTGTGCACTGGCCAAACAGTGGGGCTGGACACAGGGTCAGTGGCCCACCAAGAGTGTTGAATTTTTACTGCACATGCTCAAAAATGCAGAGAGTAATGCTGAACTTAAGGGCTTAGGTGTAGACTCTCTGGTCATTGAGCACATCCTTGTGAACCAAGCCCCCACGGGGAGGCTCAGGACTTACAGCGCTCACGGTCAGATCAACCCTTGGACGTGAGCTCTCCCTGCCACATGCAGATGATCCTCACTGAAAAAGAACAGATTATTCCTAAACTGTAAGGGGAGGTTGCACAGAAGAAAAAGATATCCCAGAAGAAACTGAAGTATATAAACATGGCCCAGGAATAAATGCCACAAAAAATAAATGCAAAGAAAAGTAAAAAAAATAAATAACATTGAGAAGTTACTTAATTAGTAAAAAAACATATAAATAATGGTAAATGTTATCCTAATAGTAAGTAACTAGACAGCTAATTCTCCTCAACAAAATTTTTAAAACAGAAACGTGCTCTTTCTTTTCTTTTTTTTCTTTAAACTGTTCATTTTGTATTGGGGTATAGCCAATTAACAAAGTTATGACAGTTTTAGGCAAACAACAAAGGGATTCAGCCAAGCACATACATGTATACATTCTCCCCCAAACTCCCCTCACATCCAGGCTACCCCATAACACTGAGCAGAGTTCCATGTGCTATACAGTAGGTCCTTGTTGTTATTCATTTTAAATATAGCAGTGTGTACAGGCAACCATAATTTCGTTCTCTAGGTCTATGAGTCTCTGTTTTGTTAGTAAGTTCATCCGTATCATTTCTTTTTAGATTCCACATATAAGGGATGTCATATACTATTTCTCCTTCTCTGACTTACTTCACTCAGTATGACAATCTCTAGGTCCATCCATGTTGCTGCAAATGGCATTATTTCATTCTTTTTAATGGCTGAGTAATATTCCATTACACACACACACACACACACACACACCACATCTTCTTTATCCATTCCTCTGTTGATGGACATTTAGGTTACCTCCATGTTTTGGCTTAAAATAGCAAACGTGCTCTTGACATTTGCTCTTACATTTGCAGAATTAGCATCTCCACAGTGGACAGAAAGCCAAAAATGATAGCAAATTCTTCAGGGGAAGGAGTGGTTTTTGCCACTTTGAAGCATTCACCAGAGAAAATGCTAAGTGGAAAAGTTCAGTCTGTGGATGGTTGCCTCAGAACTCTGCACATTAACCCTATCATCCAAGGAACCCACCACCCCAGCTCAGTAGACAGAAGATCCATGGTGAACTGTAATCACAGATCTTGCACAGACAATGGTCCACAGGCCAAATGAAATGCAATTAACAGCTGTATAATGAAGGCAGTTTAAAAGTCAGGAAGGTTTTCCTAGAAGAGGTTGGTTTGAGCCTGGCCACTTGCACCCTCCCTAAGACCTGCTGCCTCTGTCACCTAAACAAGTGACCAATAACATTAGCAGTGAACACTGAAAATAAAGATATTCCAGGTCATTTCTAACACAAACAAACAGTTCAGCACCTCTCTGGTGGTCCAGTGGTTAAGAATCTGCCTGCCGATGCAGAGGACACAGGTTCAATCCCTGGTCTGGGAAGATTCCACGTGTCATGAAGCAACTAAGCCTGTGCGCCACAACTGCTGAACCTGTGCTCTAGAGTCCGTGCTCCACGAAAAGAGAAGCCACCACAGTGAGAAGCCCGAGTGCCACAACTAGGGAGAAGGCCCGGCTCTCTGCATCTAGAGAAAGCCCACTCGCAGCAGCAAAAACACAGCATAGCCAAAACTAATTAATTAAAAAAAAAGAAAGAAACAGGAGTTCAAGTTTAACATCAGGCACAGTGGAATTCAAGTCAAAAGTTTGTCACACTTTATATTGACAAAAATGTTACCCACATAGAAGATAGAATCATCATCCTACACCTTAAAAAAAATTCAAATGTATGGCATCCGATGGGCTTTCCTGGTGGCTCAGCGGTAAAGAATTTGCCTGCCAATGCAAGAGACACAGTTTCGAGCCCTGGGTGGGGAAGATCCCCTGGAGAAAGAAACGGCACCCCACTCCAGTATTCTTGGCTGGAAAATCCCATGGACAGAGGAGCCTGTTGGGCTACAGTTCATGGGGTTGCAAAGAGTCGGACATGACTAAGTAACTAAAAAACAACATGGCATTCGAAGATAAAAAAGCAAAATTGTTAGAAACATACAGGAAAGTTAGGAGTCCCACTAACTCACAGGGGCTATCTGTTGCCCCCAAGTGGAATTTTTTTCATCCTGTGCCTTTGACTTTGTTTATTATATAAACATCTAAACTAAGAGAACCTTGTCTTTTATATTTAGGATTCTTAATGTCCAATATGTACAAAACTTAGGAAACTGCATTCTTAGAGGACTATCTTAAAGGAATGTATTTTTGTCATAAGTATGTAAGGGTCACAGGACTACCAAGTTTGGACCAGATATTTAACAAATCTACTCATGCTTTGACAAGATGGAGATAACAAAATATTGTACTCTCTTAACAGATTCAAGGGCTTCCCTTGTGGCTCAGTGGTAAAGAATCCGCCTGCCAGTGCAGGAGACTGCCAGTGCAGGAGACATAGGTTTGATCCCTGGGTCAGAAAGATCCCCCAGAGTAGGAAATGACAACCCACTCCAGTATTCTTGCCTGGGAAATCCCATGGACAGGAGTTTGGCAGGCTACAGTCCATGGGTGGGAAAGAGGCACAACTTAGCAACTAAACAACAACAGATTGAAAGAAGAGGAGGGAGGAAGGAAGGGAGGAGGAAAAAGAAGACAGGAAGGGAGAAAGGACAGAAATGAAATAAATCTTTACTGAGTAGCCAGTAAAACACTAGGTGCCTTTACAAGCCTTAGTTCAAAGCTACATACCCTTTAAGTCAGGATAGTCTCCCTGACATTACTCACCAGCAGGGCTGGATTCTTTTTAAAGCCTTGAAGCTTTGAACAGGAATTAATTTGTCCCCTAAATCCAGGTCTCTCTTAAACAAATGATGTTAATGCCCAAAGCGGGGTTATGAGATCAAGATCTGTGTGTGGAGTTAAATTCCTCCTCCTGCCTCCATTCCAAAATAGATGTCCAAGTAGCTAGCCTTCAAATCTGCTTAAAGGGAGCCTTTTCCTCTAACTTTCTATTTCCTGTGTGTGGGACTAGACAGCAGAACCGACACCAAACACCTACTGAAAGTCTGCTGAGTGGTTACAGAGTAGCAATCTTAGGAACTTTTATTGCATACATTGTGTGTTTCTATTTTCCTAGTTTGTATCCAGTGAAAATTAGTTAAAGGAACTAGAAATGTTGGCCCTTTGAAACAGGTGGACATGACTGATAACCTTTTGATGTTTGAGACCTGAGATGCTGAAGAGAGATTAGCTCTGGTCTGGGCACATCCAGTTGAGAAGGGCCCGGCAACCCACTCCAGTATTCTTGCCTGGAGAATCCCATGGACAGGGGAGCCTGGCGGGCTACAGTCCATAGGGTTGCAAAGAGTCAGATACGACTGAAGTGACTTGGCACACGTGCATTCAGGCACGTACACATCCAGAGGACAGGCCAGGATATGGAGGTGGCAGTGAAGCTTCCAGCCTTTAGGATGCTCCCACAATGGGATGGGCTGCCTGGTGAGATGGCGTGTATCCCCCCAGGGAAATATTCCTGCAGAAGCTAGAAGACCATCTGTCATGGATGCTATAACTGGGATTTCTGTCAAAACTGGACAGGTGAACTAGATCAGTTCAGTTCAGTCACTCAGTCGTGCCCGACTCTTTGAGACCCCATGAATTGCAGCACGCCAGGCCTCTCTGTCCATCACCAACTCCCGGAGTCTACCCAAACCCATGTCCATCGAGTCAGTGATGCCATCCAACCATCTCATCCTCTGTCGTCCCCTTCTCCTCCCGCCCCCAATCCTACCCAGCATTAGGGTCTTTTCCAATGAGTCAACCCTTCCCATGAGGTGCCCAAATCAGTGGTTCCTAAATACCCGTCCAGCTAGGACAAACTTTGATCCAAGATGAAACAGTAAAAAAAATAAATAAATAAGGAACAATGTCAATATTTTCCCCAACCCTACCTTTATTGAATTTCAAAGTTACTCTTAATTCTGAGACTACACAAAATTAATCATCCCTAAGCAGAGACATCCCTTTGCCGACAAAAGTCCGTCTAGTCAAAGCTATGGTTTTTCCAGTAGTCATGTCTGGATGTGAGAGTTGGACCATAAAGAAAGCTGAGCACCAAAGAATTGATGCTTTTGAACTGTGGTGTTGGAGACAACTCTTGAGGGCCCCTTGGACAGCAAGGAGATGAAACCAGTCAATCCTAAAGGAAATCAATCCTGAATATTCACTGGAAGAACTGATGCTGAAGCTGAAGCTCCAAAACTTTAGCCATCTGATGCAAAGAGCTGGCACTGGAAAAGACCCTGATGCCAGAAAAGATTGAAGGCAGGAGAAGGGGGAGACAGAGGATGAGATGGTTGGATGGCATTACCGACTCAATGGACCTGAGTTTGAGAAAGCTCTAGGAGATGATGAAGGACAGGGAAGCCTGGCATGCTATAGTCCCTGGGGTCGCAAAAAGTCGGATGCAACTGAACGACTGAAAAACAACAACCTTTTCACTGTTAGAATCTCCACTTTTCTGTGAAATAGTGGTTGTTGGAGATGATGGTAGTTGTTGCTTTTGATTTTGTGACTCTCAAGGCAAAGGTACAAATAGCATCACTATGCTGGTTGCCCCAAATTTTTCTTCTACATTAACAGTTCACAGAATTCAGAAGTCAAGGAAGTACTAAACTAGAAAAACCCCAAGGTGTCATCAGTGTACAAACCCTCCTTCTGCTTTCACTCTTTGCCTTCAATTCACTCTCCACTCAGCAACCAGGACAATGCAAAACATAAATTAGCTCATAACCTTCCCCCCTTGATGGGCTTCCCTAATGGCTCAGTGGGTAAAGAATCTGCCTGCAATGCAGGAGACATCAGAGACTCAGGTTCAATCCCTGTTTGAGGAAGATCCCCTGGAAGAAGAAATGGCAACCCACTCCAGTATTTTGCCTGGAGAATCCCATAGACAGAGGAGCCTGGTGGGCTACAGTCCATGGGATCCCCAAGAGTTAGACACAACTGAAACAACTTAACTATTTTGTTGTATTTTGTTTCACAGTGAGAGAGAGCTCATGGTAGGGTTTGCCTCTTGAGAAGAAGTGGAAGCAATGCTCCAACAGAAGGAAAACATAAAATGGCCAATACCTCAGATTATATCACAGACCGAGAAATGATGGTAATAATGATAATACTTTTAATTCAAGCTAGGACTTAGATTATTCAGTCCCAGGCACTCTGTTAAGTTGCTTAATCCTCACCACAACCCTACAAGGAAGATATTATTATTATTCTCATTTTTATTTTGTATTTATTTTGGCTGCATTGGATTTTAGTTGCGGCACACAGGATCTTCATTGCCGCGTACCAGCATCTCTCTAGTAGCAGCACACAGGCTTAGTCACCCCTTGGCATGTGGGATCTTAGATCCACGCCCAGGCATCAAACCCACATCCCCCTGCACTGGAAGGAGAATTCTTAACCACTGACCCACCAGGGAAGTCCCTTATTCTCATTTTACAGATGAGAAAAACTGACCAATTTAGCTTCAAGTCAACTATAGAAAAACAAACAAAAGCCGTGACTCTAACATGTTTCTTGCACCTACTGACTTTCATTGGTTGATTTAATGCTCGTTCCAATTCTTTTTTTTTCCTCTCTGTAGCATCTTCTCAGCATGCTTTAAAAAGTGGAGACTGGAGAAATCTTCATTCTTTTCTGATGCAAAGATTAATTCCAGTGACACATATAATCTGCTGTGTCCTACCATTTTCCATAAAGGGAGGACGATTTTTAACTTTTGTGAGACAAGTTTTGCAAATAAGCACAGCCAAAGAGAATGCACAAAATAGGATGCAAGAGCAAAGGAAAATGGAACAATGATGGCCCTTCCTTTTCTCTTACGGCAGCAATCTGCTGAAAAGAGGCCTCCTGGACAGGCAGAGGGTCAGGATTTTGCACAGCTGTTCCAGATCCGGCTTCAAGCTCTCACTCCCCCCAGGCAAGAGGCCAAGAGCTTCCTTTAATTGACTCCCTCTGCCCCCATTCATTAACATATGGCCCTCCAACACTGCAATTTGGGAGAGTGCCTCTCCACTCAGAAGGATGGAGAGTCCCGCCTAGATATTTAGGAAGTGGCAGTGAGCAGCAATATGGCAGGCTGGCACCTCCATTCAGAGCACTACTGCCGTATGCCTACATGCAATTAGAAAAAAGATATTCCCAGATTAGCTGGCTCATTGACACCTGAAGCAAGAAGAGAAGGTGAGGGGGAACAGGAGACACATATTCAGATGGTGTGAAAGACATATTTATCCATCTATCTAAATATTAGGAGAATCTCATCCAAAAAAAAAAAAGAAAAGAAAAGCACTGGGCCTTGATAATTCCACAAAGAAGGCCACAGCAGCTGAGCAGAGGGTGCTGACATGTCCTATGGTCCTAACAGTCACGAAGGGCAGAGGCCAGAGTCTGAGCTCAGGCTGAATCTGAGAGCTTAAGAACTGAGTTTCAGATCAATTTCTAAATGGCCAGTTTCACTGTATCGGCATTTAGAGCCAAGAAATACATTCCTTTTATAGAACGCATTCGTGTTCCAGAAAGACGCTGTGCACATCAGCTTCAAATTACTGACCGGCTTTTGTTTCCCAAGGATTCCACATACCATTCTCAGGTGATTTCTGTCTTTTAAAAGACAAGCCATACATTTATTTTAAAAAGTAAATGGTCAGTGGTGATGGTTGCCTAACTATGTGAAGGTACTTAGTGCCACTGAACTAAATATATTTAGAAATGGTTAACCTGGTCAGTTTTATGTTATGTCTATTTTACCACAATTTTAAAATTTTTAACTCAGAAGAAAATACATTTTCTTTTACAAATGAAGACTTGAAAGTTTCATCATTCATGACAAGGTAATGAGGCATAATAATGCTGACAATTATAATTTTCATCAATATATTTCAATTTTAAATGACAAAACAACAAACAAGGAAGAGCATTAATAAAACAAATGTGAAATGTTTTGTTTTCAGGCATAATGTCTGCACTGGAAACCACAATTTTTCACCAGCACAGAACGGAGGCTTTTTTGGACTGAAGGTTGGACTTAAAACATCGACAGATCTAAAAGTCTTTGAGGAATTTTAACAAATCAGAAATCAAATCTCTTAAAACCCTGATAAGAAACACTGTACATAAATTAAATTATGAATCATTTTACAAAAATTCCTTAAAAGTCAGATTTCCTTGAAATCATCAATGGAACAGAACAGTCTAGAAATAAATCCAAATTCATTCAGGAATTTAGTATACTATAAAGATTGACTTTCAAATAAGCAAAGAAAAGAAAGATTAACCAACAAATAATATTGTGGTAAATGAGTAGCCACCTGAAAAAAAAATAAAGTAAGTGATCCTTACTTTATTTATATACCAAACTAAATTCTAAATGAATCAAAGATTTCAATGTAAATATACATACACATATACACACAAAAGTATGAGAAGAAAACAAGGAAAATTATTTAAAAATAATCTCAGAATTGGGGAAGCTTTAGTAAGATACAGCATCCAAAAGCTGTGAAAAAATATATCAATGAAATCAAAAGGAATAAAATATGAAAAAAATATTTGCAACAAATATCACAGACAATAAACAAGTAATTCATTAATGTACAACAAATGCCTAAAATCAGTAAGAAAAAGATCAGCCACCAAAAATAGGTAAAAGAGTAAACAGTTTATACAAAGTAATACAGAGATCTTTTGTACATAAAAACAAATGTTCAGATTTTACTTATAAGAAAAATAATTATAACTACAATGAGATACCATTATGACTTTCATATTAGCAAATACCAAAAATCTGATGACATACCATGTTGGTGAGAAAATGAGCAGACTAGCAATTTACCATCTTGTTGGTGAAAATATAAATTTATATGACTTCTTTGGAGGCACTGTATGGAAATATTTATCAAAACACTTAATGTATATTCTGGTCTTAAAATTACAGATTAGAAGTTCATCCAATAGTTATGCTTACACCTATAACAAATATTGTTTATACAAGAATTTTCACTGAAACAACAAAATGTCTGGCTAAAGACTTGCCTAGGAAATGGAATACTGTGTAGATCGTTAAACAAATTAGGCAGTTCTGACTATAACATAATAATAAGTATAATTCAAAAAGCACGGTACAGGACTTCCCTAATGGTCCAAGACTCCAAGCTTCCAATGAAGGGGGCTCAGGTTCGATTCCTGGTCATGGTACTAAGGTCCCACATGCAACGTGCATGTGCAAGCCATGCTTGAGTGTGTGTAACATTTAGAAGGATAAACACACACACACACACACACACACACACACACACACACCCTTAAATGGGCTGTAAAAGCCTCTGAAAGGATATCCAAGGAACATTGTATCATTTCCAGGGCTTTTGTGAACAAGAAATGAACAGCTAAGGAAATAAGAGAAAAGCTTCCTTTTTAAGCATGAATTCTCAGGCTTTTTTTTAAAAAATTTTTGGCTGCACCCCTCGGCATGAGGGATCTTAGTTCCCGATCAGGGTTCAAATGCCTGCCCTCGGCACTGGAAGGCAGAATCTTAACCACTGGACCACCAGGGAAGTCCCTCTCAGGCTTTTTTGATATCTGTACCATCATCAGGTACACAGACTCCCAAAAAATTATTTTAAAGGAAAAATCCATCAATATAAATGTCTTACATGCTAATACTGATTAATTAGCTCCAGATTCAATGGCTGAATTGATATTTTTATAAAAAAAAAACTAAAACACAACCCCAACTCCTGACAGTACAGGATAAAAAAGAATGACAGCACAGTTTAAAAAAAGAAAAGAGGAGTCACGAGAGTTTTCCCTGGTGGCTCAGTGGTAAAGAGTCCACCTGCCAATGAAAGGGTCTTGGATGCGATCTGTGGTCCGGGAAGATTCCACATGCCTCAGAGCAACTAAGCCTGTGTACCACAACTATTGAAGCCCGTGCTCCACAACAAGAGAAACCACTGCAGTGAGAAGCCTCTGTTTGCAGAAACTGGAGAAGACCCATGAAGAGCAACAAAGACTCAGCACAGCCATAAATAAATAAAATTAAATTAAAAATTTTAAAAAAGAGCAGTCATGAAAAAAAATTTTAAGAGCAAAGATAAATCAGTAGAATTATACTCTTCTTTTGTCAAGTGTCTCAAATCACCAGGATTTTACAAAGCCCTTGGAGCAGGGAGGACAAAATGATAATAATCCACATTTAGGAAATGAAAACTTTTTAAACTGTTTTCAGGTAGAAGTGGTACACAATTAGATTTAAAAGACAGCTCTCAGATTGTCCCCTCCACCAACCCCGGGGCTATCACCCCAATATAAATACGTGCAGACATCATTCTAATCCCAGGCATGTACTGTTATCAATAATCAATTCATCTGGATAGGCAGGCACTGTGGGAAGTAGTTAACAACCCTTCCAATGTGGCCATTAAGAAGATTAGCTTTACCTTTTACAGGAAATGTTTTCTGCTGAGGCCGGCCTGCTGGCCATGACCGAGCTCACATGGAGCCCAGACCTCTGTGCTCTGTCCTGGGAAAGCAAAGGAGACCCAGACAGGTCCCCCAAGATGGGCTGCAGAGCCAAGACTGCCAGGGCTGCCTGCGTCCGCTCCACGTCATCTGTGTGCCCAGCGATAGTGGAACAGACAGCAAGGAGATGGGAAGGAATTACATTCTTGAAAGAGCAGTGGAAAGCACTTGAAATGGTTCAGGCCCAAAGATAAAAGCTCTCAGAGAAAAGAATTTTAATTCTCCAGAACACTTTCAAGAGATTAGCATACTATAATTATCCATAATTCACTGTTGTTAAGTCTGTTTAGACTCCTCTTTATTGACATGCATGACATACTGGAATACACAATGGAAATAAAACACAAGACCTTGGGTTATAAGACCATTCCCCTACCTGCTTTTCCAGGTTTACTCACTTCTCACTCCTCTCCTGCAGGAACTCTTCCCACCTCTTCACCTTGCTTATCCTGTTCCCCTAATGAGATGCTCCATTTCCATTCTACTGAAGCGTTTTATTGAAATGTTTCCCATCCTTCAAGGCCCATTTCAAATCCCAGTTGCTTCCCCAAACCTTCTCTAATTACCCGAGTCTCATGAGATGATAGCTCTGAATTCCAACACATTTAATATTTTGTATTAAATATATACCTCCATTTTATATATGCATATATACATAGACACATGTGTATGTACATATCATTTAAAAGGCAATTAAACATAACAATTAACCATAATAGGCAATTGAACATAATAGTTACGATAGCCTTGGCGTCCTGGAGTTGGAATCCCTGTGCAATCTTTACTGTGTGACCTTGAGGAATTTATTTAACCTCTCTGAGCCACAGTTGTAAAACTTAAAAACTATTCATCTCCAAACAAAAAGAGAAGAAGAAAAACTACTATTCATCAATTCATTCATTTGCTCATCAAGTATTTACTAAGAGTCAATTATGCGACAGGACCCAGAGAACAAAATGAACACTATCTCACCTCCGTAAGGATCTAATATTCAAACAAGATAAGTGAAATCTAGATATAGTCTAAGCAGAATCTCACTCATCATAAAATAGCCCACAAATAAACAATAAACAATTTCAAAGGGAAATGACTTTAGTGGGTTTTCCAGAACACTTTTAATGATGTTCTCTAGATATGGTAAAGCTATGATTATGAAGATTATTTTGTGAATGCAATTCAAAATTTAAATTACATTTCTAGTGAAATGAGCATACATCCTAGATCCCTAATTTTTTTGATGTTTATTTCTTTAATTATGGCAAATAATTTATGTTTAACATAAACATTTCCATCTAGGTATCATATAATGTTTTTACATTAATAACATATATCATATATAAAACATATCGCCAGTCCAGGTTCGATGCATGAGACAGGGTGTTCAGGGCTGGTGCACTGGGATGACCCTGAGGGATGGGATGGGGAGGGAGGTGGAAGGGAGGGTCAGGATGGGGAACCCATGTACACCCATGGCTGATTCATGTGAATGTATGGCGAAAACCACAATATTGTAAAGTAATTAGCCTCCAATTAAAATAAATTTTGAAAAATATTGGTAAAAAAAAATAACATATATGTATTCAACTTTCTTCTACAGCTAAGGATATTGCCAGACCTCAGCCATAGTCCTAGACATATATATGCTGCATCTAAAAGACTACACTCCTGGACATATATCTGGAGAAAAACATGGTCTGAAAGGATACACGCACCCAAGTGTTCATTGCAGCACTGCTTACAATAGCCAAGACTCTGTATCAACCTAAATGTCCATCAAGAGGGGAACAGATAAGGAAGATATGGTACATATATACAATCACTCAGCCACTGAAAAGAATGAAATAATGCCATTTGCAGCAACATAGATGGACATATAGATTGTCATACTGTGTGAAGTCAGATAGAGAAAAACATAGAATATTGCTTACAAGTGGAATCTAAAATAAAACACTAATGAACTTACTTACAAAACAGAAACAGATTTCACAGACTTGGAGAAAGAATTTATGGTTACCTGAGGGGAAAGGTAGGGGGAAGGGATAATTAGGGAGTTTGGGATGGACATGTACACATTGCTATATTTAAAATGGATAACCAATAAGGCCCTACTGTATAGCACATGGAACGGTGCTCGATGTTATGTGACAGCCTGGATGGGAGGGGAGTTTGGGGAAGAATGGAAGCATGTATATGTATGGCTCAGATCCTTTGCTGTTCATCTGAAACTATCACAACATTGTTAATCAGCTATATCACAATAAAAAATGTAGAAAAATAAAATGCATAACCAACAAAGACCTACTGTATAGCAAAGGGAACTATGCTCAATATCTTGTAACAACCTAAACAGGAAAATAATTTGAAAAAGAATAAATGCATATGTATGTATAACTGAGCCACTTTGCTGTGCACCTGAAACTATCACAACATTGTTAATCAACTATACTACAATACAAAATAGAAAGTTTAAAAATAAATAAATAAAAGACTGCATCTGAAATAACAAATACAGGAATAAGAAACTGAGCTACATGTATACCTGCCTCAGGGTAGCCTTAAAAATGTTTGAATTTATTTTTAATAAATTTAATGTGTGTTTTTTAGAGTGGCTTGTTTTATTAAGTTAACACTCAGCAAATATTTGAGTGCTCACCAAACAATGCTCTAAGTGCTAAAAGATAGAATTGGAGATGGAGTGATTTCGAAGATTTCAGAAAATGGGCTCCTAATTAATAAAAGTTTTGCCCTAATTACTTCACCAACAATACAATTATTGTATTTGTCTATCTTTTTGACAGCAACATAAAAATATTTCCTCTTATTAGGAGGGCAGCCTGCCTGCCTTTTTCTTGCTTTGCAAAACTTTGCCAGGTTGCAGCTATCCAGGATCCTTTCCTACCTAGCAACTGACAAATAACAACAAAAAAAGAAAAAGAAAAAAAAACCTTTGCCATTGGCCAGATCTCTTTTTGGAAACAGGCATATATATATATTCACTAGTCTCAATTTTAGCTACTGGAAACACAGCTTAACAGAGAAGAATATAGCTTCTTTTTTTAAACTTTTCTTTTTTATTGACATATAGTTGACTTTCAATATTAAGTTACTTTCATTACAACATAGTAACTCGTTATTTTTATAGAGCCAACTCATTGGAAAAGACCCTGATGCTGAGAAAGATCGAGGGCAGGAGAAGGGGATGACAGAGGATGACATGGTTGGATGGCATCAGTGACTCAATGGACATGAGTTTGAGCAAACTCTGGAAGATAGCGAAGGACAGGGAAGCCTGGTGTGCTGCAGTCCATGGGGTCACAAAAAGTTGGACATGACTGAGTGACTGAACAACAACATATACCATACAAAGTTATTATAATATTATTGACTATGTTCTTTGTGCTGTACATTACACCCCTATGACTGATTTGTTTTATAACTGGTAGATTGTAATTTTTAATGTCTGTGTTTTTTAAATTTATTTTATTGAAGTAAAGTTGATTTCCAATGTTGTATTAATTTCTGCTGTACAGCAAAGTGATTTGGTTATACTTTCTTTTTCATATTCTTTTCCAATATAGTTCGTCACAGCAATATAGCTATTTAGAGCACTTTAGCTTCTAACTTGTGTGAATGCCCCAGAAGAGAGCATCACAGTCCGTAAAGCAAGAGAAAGAAAAAGAACTTAATAACACATTCACCTCTTTAATTAACAAGACCTTCTGCTATTGTCCGAGTTCATGTAGCTTCTAGTGGGACTGAGGTTGATAGATTTAAAAAAACAACAACATTTTGGTATAACGTTTTGTTTAAAAACTGATTATATGAGAGAGCTTGCGGAGACAAGTCACTAGGTGTGCCCAGGTTCAGAGTGAGAGCGAACCAGCACCAGTACTTTCAATCTTTTCTAAAGTTCTCGAAATAATTTTACTCATCTCACATTCATCCTCTCAACGACCCTATATCAAGCTAGCATGATTCACCAAGAGACGTGGCCACAGAAGGATTTAGTGACTTACCCAAGGTCATAGTGAGTTTTCAACAAGTCCAGGAATCAAGTCCAGGTTTCCAGTCTCTGCGGGCTAATTCCCCTCACATGTCGGAAAACATTCTTTCCCTCACCCCATCTCTCACCCTCTTCTATTCTGAGACAGTGTTGATGCCCACACTGAAAATAGAATCTCACACCACTGCCAAAAACTCCTCCCTTCCCTGACTGACCGAGGGGAGTCGGAAGGGAACAACAGTCCATCAGGCTTCTCTCCCCAGATCCCCCCAGTCAGGCTGCTAGGTTTAGCAAAACAGTAATGTAAGACATCCAATTAGATCTAAATTTCAAATAATGAATAATTGTATAGTACAAGTATGGCCAGTGCAAAATTTGGGACAGACTTATCCTAAACATTTATTTGATATTTATCTAAAATTTAAATTTAACTGGATGTCCTTTATTGAGGCTGCCAGGCCCCTCTGTCCATGGGATTCTCCAGGCAAGAATACTGGAGTGGGTAGCCATTCCTTTCTCCAGGGGATCTTCCCAACCCAGGGAAACGAACCTGGGCCTCCTGCATTGCAGGTAGATTCTTTACCATTTGAGCCACCAGGGAAGCCCCCCCTGTATTGTACCTGACAACCCTACACCTACTCATCCCCAATTCTACCCTTGTGTCCACACACAGGAACACATCAAGGACAGGAAGCTCACCCAGGACATGGGGAACAATACACAGATGTTTAGCAAGGTTGGTCTCAATTATGCCAAATGGTTTTCTACTTCAAAGCTCAGCTAATTAGGCTCATAAGTATTTTATAATAAGCTTTATAAAAGGGTTTTTTTAAATTTTTGTCTGCGCTGGGTCTTCACTGCTGCACGCAGGCTTTCTCTACTTGCAGCAAGCCGGGGCTACGCTTCATTGCAGTGCTCAGGCTTCTCATTGCCATGGCTTCTCTTGTTTCGGAGCACAGGCTCTAGGCACATGGGCTTCAGTAATTGCTGCTTGTGGGTTCAGTAGTTGTGGTGCATGGGCTTAGCTGCTCCTCAGCAGGTGGGATCTTAGTTCCCCAACCAGAGATTAAACCTGTGTCCCTTGCATTGACAGGCAGATTCTTAACCATTAGATCACCAGTGAAGTCCTATAATAAGCTTTTTTCAAAAAAAAAAAATAAATGCAATAATATTTATGGAGCTTTTTTCTTAACTGCAAAATTAAGATGTGTGCATTTTCCAAAGATGACTGCAACAGTGTCTCCCACCTCGCTTTTTTCCAATGTGACCAAGAGATGGAGTCTGTGTCCCTTCTCCCTTGAATATGGATGGCTGGTGACTCTTGACTCAGGAGAAGTAACAGAGTGAGACCACAGTACTTCCAAAGCCAAATCAGAAAAGGCAGAGTCTGCCTTGCTCACTCTACCACGCACACTTGGGGCCCTCTGCTACACTGAGGCCGCCATGCTGGGAGGGAATCCAGCCACACAGAGAGGCCACCTGTAGGCACTCCAGGAAACAGGTCGGTCATCAGAGCATCCCAGGGGTCAGACATGTGAGCGAAGGAGACTTCAGGTGGTTCCAGCCCCTAGCTGTTCAGTCACCCCCAGGTGTGGTGTGAAATGTGTTGAAGCAAAGCCAGTCTGACCTTTCCAGATTCTTGACACAAATATAGTAAAACTACTCTTGCTTTATGCCAAAAGTTTACCATGGTCTGTAATGCAGCAATAACAACTAAAATGTAACACGTGCTCTTCGCAGAAAAATCAAAAAACCTATAATTCTCTATGTAAAGACAACTGCTTCCAAATTGTAAGCCATGTGCTTCCAGTATTTTCCTAAGGCTATATGCACATTTTTCTTCTTAAATATAGCACGGGTTTGATTTTTTGGCTTCAACAGTATCACTTGGAAAAAAAAACTCCATCTCACGGAACAATTCAGGTCTTTGATAATAATAACTGTAATAGCTATTACTGCACATTTAGGTTGTTTCTAATTTTTTATTAGAAACACAGCTGCATAAACATTCCTATATAAACACAGCTTTCAATTCATCTAAGATTTTCCTAGAAGTAGAAGTCTTAGGTCAGAAGGCTTGCATATTTTTAAAAGATTTTGATACATACAAACTTTCCTCCAGAAACAACTATTTTTTAAAAATATTTACTTATTTATTTATGGCTGTGCTGGGTCTTTGTTGCTAGTTGCATCAGCGGGGGCTACTCTTCTTGTGGTGTGCAGGCTCACTGCCGTGGCTTCTCTTGTTGCGGAGCACAGGCTCTAGGCACATGGGCTTCAGTAGCTGCAGCTCCTGTGCTCTAGAGAGCTGGCTTAGCAATTGTGGCACCCCGGCTTAGCTGTTCCTCGGCATGTGGGATCTTCCTAGATGAGGGATCTAACCCGTGTCCCTTGCATTAGCAGGCAGATTCCTATCCACTGTACCAGCAGGAAGTTCACTATTCTTTTCATTAATGAGTTTTATCATTTTCTGCCACCAGCAGTAATGTATGATTGCTCAATTTTCATATCCTCACCAGCAACAAATATTCTGATTATTTTAAATTTTGCCAATTTTATGAACCAAAATGATCCTTCATGGTTACAGCACTACAGAGTGAATACTTTTTCATATTTATTAGCCATTTACATTTCTTTTTGGCATGAATTGCCTTATGCTCTTTGCCTATCTTTCTACTGGAATATTTGCTGTCTCTTAATGATTTATAAAAGCTCTTTGGCTATTAATTACATTAATCCTCTGTCATATATGTCCAAAAATGTTTGTTAGTGCTTTGTCTTTTGTTGAATATATATTTCAAATGCCAAATCTATATTTGAAAGATAAAATAGCATCTATAAAACAGTATTTTTGTGTTCTTGGCTATTTCCTGAAATTGTCAGTTTATTATTGCTAGAGGCATATTTATTAATGTTTATGGTTTCTTTATCTCTAATGTGAATTCATTTCTCTTTGGAAGTGGTGGTGTTCATTTATGAACTGAGAACGTCTAACCCCACTGAAGGAGAAGGCATTGGCACCCCACTCCAGTATTCTTGCCTGGAAAATCCCATCGACGGAGAAGCCTGGCAGGCTGTAGTCCATGGGGTCGCTAAGAGTCGGACAAGACTGAGCGACTTCACTTTCACTTTTCCCTTTCACGCGCTGGAGAAGGAAATGGCAACCCACTCCAATGTTCTTGCCTGGAGAATCCTAGGGACGGCGGAGCCTGGTGGGCTGCCGTCTGTGGGGTCACACAGAGTCGGACACGACTGAAGCGACTTAGCAGCAGCATGCAGTTCAAGGGGAGAAGCTAAATGCAAGAAATGGACTTGAGCCAAAAAAGCACACATATTGAAACCAAATATTAGAATTCCAGCTGAAATAAAAAGGGAAGTGGCCAAGAGCAAATACATTAATAATAAAAATTAGTAGTAGAGCAATAATCAACATGTACTTTGTATACATTTAATAGTTTAGATATGTTTTCTCATATAATTATCACAATAACCATTTAGAGAGGTACTATTAATATTTCTAATTTTTTTGGCCATGTCACATGGCATTCGGGATCCTACTTCCCTGACCAGGGATTGAACCTGTGTCCCCTGCAGTGGAAGCAGAGTCTTAATCACTGGACCATCAGGGAGGTCTCAATATTTCTAATTTATAATTGAGGAAATAAGACTTAGCAGGGGTGAAATGACTCATAAATACTACACTCTGAGGCCTGCTTCCTGCCTCAGCCGAAGTGTTAAACACTAACTAAATATTACCACCTCCTCTCTTCCACTTGCTTAACCTCTCCAAGCCTCCCTTGGTCTTTTGAAGATTAAATGACATCATGCTTATACAGTGAATAGCACAGTGCCCAGTACATGATATATCCTCAATAAAAGGCTGGTCATAAAAGACAAGTGTTCACAACCATGTGGATAAGTTGGAACCCTTTTGCACTGTTGGGGAAAAGGGTGCAGCCATTATAGAAAACTGTATGGAGGATCCTCAAAAAATCAAAATAGAATTACCATATGATTCAGCAATCCCACCTCTGGGTATTTATATTAAAAAAAAAACAACCTGAAATCAGGATCTCGAAGAGATATTAGCCCTCCCATGTTCACTGCAATACTATTGACAATGACCAAGATGTGGAAACAATCTAACTGTCCATTGATGGAAGAATGGATAAAGAAACTGTGCTATAACAAGTATTCATTGCAGCACTATTTACAATAGCCAAGACATGGAAGCAAATTAAATGTTCATCAACATTGAATGGATAAAGAAAGTGTTGTACATATAAATGCTAGAATATCACTCAGCCATTAAAAAGAAGGAAATAATGCTATCTGCAGCAACATGGACGGACTTGGAAATTATCGCACTAAGTGAAGTCAGAGAAAGACAAGTATCATATGATATTGCTCATATGCAGAAACTTAAAAAAAGAAGATACAAATGAAGTTATTGACAAAACAGAAACAGACTCACAGACTTAAGGAACCAACTTATGGTTCCCAGGGGTAGAGGTCAGAAGGGAGAGATAGACTGGGAGTTTGGGATTGACATGTACACAATGCAGGTAACCAACAAGGACCTACCGTATAGCACAGGGAATGTGGCTCAATAGTCTGTAATAAACTAAATGGAAAAACAATTTGAAAAAAATAGACACATGTATATGTAAAACTGAATCATTTTGCTGTATGCTTGAAACTAACACAACATTGTTGATCAATTATACTCCAATATAAAATAAAATTAAAAAAGACAACTGTGCTATGTATGTGCACGCATGCTCAGTCGCTCAGTCGTATCCAACTCTTTGAGACCTGATGGACTGTAGCCCACCAAGCTCCTCTGGCCGTGGAATTTTCCAGGCAAGAATACTGGAGTAGGTTGCCATTTCCTACTCCAGGGGATCTTTTCGACCCAGGGATCGAACCATACATATATCAGATTATTCACCCTTAAAGAAGAAGGAAATCCTATCTCATTTTACAACATGAATGAAGCTTGAAAACTTTATGATCACTGAAATAAGCCAGTCATGGAAAAATATAAAATACTGCATGACTGTGCTTATATGAGGTTTCTAAAGTAGTCAAATCCATAGAATCAAAGAGTTGAATGGTGATTGCTAGGGAGAGGGGGGAAAAGGAAGTTACTAACCAACAGGCAGACAGTTTCAGCTGAGTGAGATGAGTAAGCTGTGGAGCTCTGCTCTACAGCAATGTACCTGTAGTCAATGCTGCTGTATTATGCGTTTAAAATTCTGGGAAGAGGGTAGATCAACTATTAAGTATTCTTATCACAATGAAATTAAATTAAATCAATACAGAGTAGCCTATAGGGGACTTCCCTGGTGGTCCAGTGGCTAAGATTCCATGTTCCTAATGCAGCGGGCCCAGGGTTCGATCCCTGGTCAGGGAACCAGATCCCACAAGCTGAAACTGAAGATCCTGCATGCCACAACTAAGACCCAGCACAGGCAAATAAATAATTATTTTAAAATAATTAGTAACCTTAAGAGTTAAAAAAAAAAATCTGTCATCCTCATTGTCACATGATGATGTCAACAGGAGAGCTGCACCAACGTTTAAACACACCTTTCTACACCAATAGTCACTTTTGCCTAATCATGCCCCACCATGAAATGTTAATGCTACAGGTCTGCTATTAGGTACTGTGTCCTTTTGGAGGGCCACACACCAATGTACTATCTGTTGAAGTAGCTTAGATATTTTTGTCCCCAGGCATCCCTCATCCCAGCAAGAATTGGTTATCAACCCTTGGTTTTTCATTTTTGTTTTTGGCCAGATCAGATGGCTTGCAAGATCTTAGTTTCCCAACCAGGAATTGAACCAAGGCCAGACAGTGAAAGTGCTGAGTCCTAACCACTGCACCACCAGGGAAATCCCAGTTGTCAGCTGCTTGGAGTGACATTGTCCCCACCATCCTTCCAAGCCTCCCTCTTTGAGAATGCCTGATTTGTGTTCACCAGAAAAACCTCTGATGAACATGTCTTGCATATCCTTCGATACCTATATCCCGACATAGTTCATCTGAAAAACACTGCTGTACAAACCTCAGCAGATGCAGGGCAGTCCACTTAAAACCCAGCCTAATTCTGACAGTTAGAAGCTTTATTAAAACAAATATATAAATGAAGGCAGAATTATCGATCACCTATTTTTCTACCACTTTCAAAGAGGAAAGAATTGTCACTGATAATTTTTAAAAAGAGGAGACTGGACAAATGATCTTGTCTGGACTAAATCAATATGAAGTTCCATGTGTTTTACCCACCGCTGTACAATGTATAATTGATCAAATGATGAAAACTGACAGAGCAGTGACGGCGCACAATAGCTGGGAGTTATTAAATCACTGGCTAATGAGTCTTCCGTGATGCACTGCAGATCACAAACTCTCTCCGCCTTTTATATTTCAATGTAAATAATCCAATGTTCTGCTCAAGGTCAGAAAGATTCTGTGCTCATTAACTGTGGTGAGGTGGGATTTTTGCTGAGTATTAGAAAATACTAATGATCATTTAACAACTAAAACAGGATAATCCACAGCTGAAAATAGCATCCATAACCAGCTTGGAAAGTGTTCTATGGAAGAAAATATACTCGGGCAAACAATAGTGACTTGCCACTTTGCCAGAATATTCTTCCTCCTGGTGTGTGTTTTGGACCAGCTATTCCTTACATACCTAAACCAACACAGCCCTAAACCATCTTCAAATTCTCTAATCAATTGTGCTTTGGTAGTGAGCCCTCTGTCTACAGTGAGGCAATGTTAACAGAAATAACAGTCAGGCTCAGATGCCTCAGTCGTGTCTGACACTTTGCGACCCCATGGATTGTAGCCCAGAGGCTGCTCTGTCCATGGCATTCTCCAGGCAAGAATACTGGCGTAGGTTGCCATGCTCTCCCGCAGATTTCCTGTGCCCAGGGATTGAACCAGCGTCTCCTGCATTGGAGTGGATTCTTGACCGCTGAGCCACTCTAGAAGCCCCAGAAAGGCACTCATCTCTTGGAAGAATGCTGGTGAGAATATTGGTCACTATATAATCTGATGTCCTCCACAAGAGAGCAGAAATTTACCTTTCCTTTCAGCCCCAGGAATGGTTTTCTCCTTCAGTTTTCAGTTTCTTTTTAGATACAACCCATGAACAATAGACACCCCCTCCCCATCTGCAGATTTGATCTTTGTATTTTCAACTGTTCAAGAGAGACAAGCCCAATGGGCCTCAAGTTTCACTCACAGTCTCTGCAGAGCTGCGGCGTGACGGGTGTGGCCGGGGATGGATCCGAGACTCGCTAACAAGGGGGTCTGACCCCGCAACGCGCCATGAGCCCAGTTTGGCTGTGGGCTGACCTCGCGTCTTACTCCACCACACTGTCCTGTCCCACCATGCTTTCCCGGCCTCCTGGGGGTTGCTAGAAAACCCCAAGCTTTCTAACGTGAATTAGAATTCACAGCATCGATTCTGGGTTCAGTAACTTCAGAGCTTCCAGGTGCCCTTCCGGAGGGCGGAGGGTCGGCCCTTTGTCATTTCACCCTGAGAGGACCCCTGAGCTAGGCTTGAGACAGGACAGAAGAGAGCAGGATGGGCCGCAGGGCCACTCCACGACAGCAAGTGCTCGCTTCCAGGAAAGAGTTCGTCCTGGAAGAGAGCAGGGATGAGTAAAAACAAAACAGAAGTGGAAATACTCATTTTTCACCCAGATGAACGGGAGGTGGGGGGGGGGGTGGCGGAGGGTGGAGGTGGGGGGGGAGGATGGAGGGGGGAGGATGGAGGTGGGGGGTGGGGGGGAGGATGAAGGTGGGGGGGTCGGGGGGAGGGTCATCTTTCCCAGCAAATGAGAAAGCGTCGATTCCCGCAGTTTCGAAAATCACTTCTGAGTTTTTCCAGCAGAGGGCGCTCGGGTATAGGAAAAAAGAACAGCAAAGCACTCTGCAAAGAACTGACTCATCAGAAAAAATCCTGATGCTGGGAAAGATTGAAGGCAGGAGGAGAAGGGGACCACAGAGGATGAGATGGTTGGATGGCATCACCGACTCGATGAACATGAGTGTGAGTACCAGAGTTGGTGATGGACAGGGAAGCCTGGCGTGCTGCAGTCCATGGGGTCGCAAAGAGTCGGACACGACTGAGCGACTGAACTGAACTGAAAGCGCTCTGCCTCTTAAGGAAACCCCAAACACAGACTGGTTGCCCACCCAGCTCCGGAATTTCAGTGTAGAAGGCACTTGGGGTAACAACATGGGTGGAAGCCGGGAGGGATTCCAGAGTGTGTTTATATAACAGGGGGAAGTGGAGTGGAATCACCCCTAGAAATCCTTGGGGCTTCAACAACCCTTAGAACAGTTACTGAAAATAGGAAAAATAGTTCCAGCAATAATATCTATTGTATTACTAATAATTTCCCCTGATATTCCTATCAGTGTCTTTCTGTACTTTGGACTTCCACTTATTAAGCTCATTTTAAGTGCCTTCTGTGGGTAACCAGGATGTCACATGCTGTGGAGACTTCAAACGTGTAAATCCAGTCCCAGTCCACAATGAGTATATAGTCTAAAAGTGGAGAGGAGACAAAGACACAAATCATAGTATTCTGCAAATAAGAATAGGGCCAACACTATCAGAAAGGCACCAGTAAGTGACAGTAGACAAGGAAAGTTTGTGGGCAGATAATGCAGGGGTTGAGGGTTCGATCCCTGGTCTGGGAGCTAAGATCTCACATGCTTCACCAAAAAACAAAACATAAAAACAGAAGCGATGCCATGACAAATTCAACAAAGACTTGGGAAAAAAATGGTTCACATTAAAAAAAAAAAAATCATGAGTTAGCCTTGGAGAACTTGATACTAGGCCTTCTATGTCTTTAATCCTCATGACAACCATATTATTATTCTCAGATGAAGAAACCAAGCCCGTAGTCACTCATTAAGTGTCCTCGTGGTCAGGATCTCAACCTGAGTTCTGTCCAAGTGAAAAGCCTGTGTTGTTGTTCCCACTTCTCCATTCTGCCTCTCTCGTGTAACACTCTCAGTAATTGTGTTTTACTAAAAGATAATGTTTTGAAAGAAAAAGTATTTGAAAGCCAAAGGAGAAAAACCTCTGCAAACTGTGGGCCTTTGAGGAAGAAGGGAGGGATTTTTAAGATGGTCCTGACGACATAGCCAAGAGGCACACGACCTCGTCTCAACTCCTAGGCATACCTTTCCCCTCTGGAAAACTTCCGGTTATCAGCCTTTTTTGAATGTGTTCTTAGTCGCTCAGTCATGTCTGACTCTTTGCGACCCCATGGACAGTAGCCCGCCAGGCTTCTCTCTCCATGGGATTCTCCAGGCAAGAATACTGGAGTGGGTAGCCATTAACAATAATTTTCAGCTGACCTGAAATCTGGCACCTTTGTCCTTCCTTAAAGCCAAGCGTCTTAATAGGAAAATGTTGCGTCGCTTTTCCACAAATCCTGTAGGTGGCGCCCAGGCACTAGTTTCCGCTGAAGGAAATCAGCGCTGATCTTTCATGGGTCCTGGTGGGCAAACAGGAGTAGCTCCTTTCATTCCAAGTGACAAAAAAATAAAGAAGTACAGCCTTGCTTCCTGTAACTTCTCCTAAAAAAAGCCTCCTTTTTAACAAGACTTATGTTCACCTGGAGAGACTATAATGGAGAAGTGCCAGCTTCCAGACACCTGAGTCTGACAGCCATATGACCTTGAGTAGACAGACACCCAACTCTTCTTAGGGTTGGGTGTCTCATCCAGACAGTTTCCAAAGTCCCTTCTAACTCATAAATGTTATTTTGTTGCTCCACCCCAACCCCCTGCCCCCAGTCCTGCCAAAAACAATCTTGAATAGTCCCTAAAGGGGAAAAAAAAAACAAGGAATTTGTAAAATCAAACTTGAAAAGGACTGTGAGAGTGATCCAGGCCAAAATGCCATTCATGCCTGGAATCCTCTGTGGTATCTCCCTCAGAAGGTGATGCCCTCCAGGAGTCAGCAGTCCACTAATTCACAGGACCCCTTGTATGACCACTGGAAAGTTCTTAACTCTGTTTCCATGCTGGCCCTAAGCCTATGTTCTTGGGTAAGTCTCATCCCACCAGCCAGCTCTCCATTTACCAGGAAATAGCAACCATGCCCCACCACCCACCACCTACTTCTTATACCCACATATAGGCATTCCCCTTCCAGCCTGTCTATATCCCTTTTAATCCTGAATGAAATGCTCTTAGGTAAGTCTAAATGAAGTGAAGTAGAACAAAGCTGTCAACTTCCTTGTTCCAAATACTGTACCTTTATTATTTTACATTATTAATAGCCCCATTGCACTGCAGACTCCTAAACAACTCCAGCCAACTGAATCATCTAAAGCTGCATAGTCCAATATGGCAGCCACAAGCCAATCAAGATTGCTGGGAGAAATATCAATAACCTCAGATATGCAGATGACACCACCTTTATGGCAGAAAGCGAAGAAGAACTCAAGAGCCTCTTGATCAAAGTGAAAGAAGAGAGTGAAAAAGTTGGCTTAAAACTCAACATTCAGAAAACCAAGATCGTGGCATCCGGTCCCATCACTTCATGGCAAATAGATGGGGAAAGAGTGGAAACTGTGGCTGACTTTATTTTGGGGGGCTCTAAAATCACTGCAGATGGTGACTACATCCATGAAATTAAAAGACGCTTGCTCCTTGGAAGAAAAGCTATGACCAACCCAGACGGCACATTAAAAAGGAGAGACATTACTTTGCCAACAAAGGTCCATCTAGTCGAAGCTATGGTTTTCCCAGTAGTCATGTATGGATGTGAGAGTTGGACTATAAAGAAAGCTGAGTGCTGAAGAATTGATGCTTTTGAACTGTGGTGTTGGAGAAGACTCTTGAGAGTCCCTTGGACTGCAAGGAGATCCAACCAGTCCATTCTAAAGGAAATCAGTCCTGAATATTCATTGAAAGGACTGATGCTGAAACTGAAACTCCAATACCTGAGCCCCCTGATGTGCAGAACTGACTCATTTGAAAAGACCCTGATGCTGGGAATGATTGAAGGCAGGAGGAGAAGGGGACAACAGAGGATAAGATGGTTGGATGGCATCACCGACTTCATAGACATGAGTTTGAGGAAGCTCCCGGAGTTGGTGATGGACAGGGAAGCCTGGCGTGCTGCAGTTCATGGGCTCATGAAGAGTCGGACACGACTGAGTGACTGAACTGAACTCATGTTTGAAATAACTTGAATATGTGAATCTACTTTTCCAATAGTAAGTCTTATGAAATCTAAGGACAGATTCAGTATTTCCAGTGAATTTAACTTCTGACTTGAGATATGCCCTAAGTGTAAAATGCACACTGGATTTCAAAGATTTTGTATAAAAATGTAAAGGTATCAATAATTTTTATATTGATTAGTTGTTGAAATGATATTTTTGATAAATTGGGTTCAATAAAACATATTATCAAAACTAATTTTGTCTGATTCTTTTTATTATTAGATCTATTGGAAAATGTAAAATTATATCTATAGCTTGTAATTTTCTATTAAACCATACTGCTCCAAATTACTCAAAACAGCTGCCTATCTATAAGTTTTTCCTATGCAAATCTGTCCAGTTGGGCTTTCAAATTTCCAGTGTTAAAATTTATATTAACCTCTTTTACATTTCTCTTTCTTAGATCTGATTTGCTATCCTAGCCAGGCAATATGATCTTTTGGAATTTCGATCCCATATATTTATTGTCCCCTTAAACTTCATGTTATCCACAAATTTCATAAGTAAACTTTATTATATTTATCCAAGTCTTAGGTTAAAATATTGACAAAGTCAAGGCTGAAACATTATCAGACATCACTTTTCATCTCAGAAACAGCACATTAATTAAACATTACCTTGGATGTGCTTTTTTAAAAAACTAAATAATAACTTTCTAGTTGTAATAGAGGTCAGGACTTTCCCATCTTCTATCGTATTGCCCCATCTGCCCATTTCCTGTCAGAGAGTTGCTGTACAGAAAGCTCAGGGCAGTTAGTGAGGCCCGGGTCAAAGTCAGGGTCAGGGTAAGCCTGGGGTTGGGGACCAGGCATCTAAGGAGACTAACCCCAGCAGTGGCTAAGATAAGCGGGGCTGCAGAGTAGGAGAGCAGACCAACCCAAACAGGGCTGGGCTTTCTGATGATCAGGTAAGAAGCTCTGGGTCTCTGAGGCCAGAGCAATGGAATTAAGACTTTTAAGTAAGCTTACTTCCTGGGTGGACATTCAGAGACAGCCAGGCTTCCCCTCTATCTCTCATTTCCCTGATCTCCCTTGTCTTAGAGTCAGAGGACCTTAGAGGACTCAGACATCCTTTCATTCAAACTTCTGGTCTGTTCTACAATATCCTCGAAAAATTGACAATTTAAGCCATCTGCACGCCTGCTCAGTTGCTAAGTCGTGTCTGACTGTAGCCCAGCAGGCTCCTCTAAACATGGGATTTTCCAGGCAATAATACTGGAGTGAGTTACCATTTCCTATTCCAGGAATAATAAAAACTCACCAATTCTCCACCCAGGGATCAAACCTGTGTCTCCTGCATCTCCTGCATTAGTGGGTGGATTCCTTACCATTGCATCACCTGGGAAGTTCTTAACCCATCTGGTCACTGCTAAAACATCTCCACCAGTAGGGGCCTCACTATTTCATTGCAAAAAAACAAATAACTAAGAAGTCCTTCCTTAAATTAAGTGGAAATCTGAGTCCTTATAACTTCAACTTGCTCGTCTTATTTCTGCCTTCAGAATAAACCTAGTTTTTCTTCAACATGGCAGTTTTAGTTTTGCCTATATAGATATCTATACATGTCTATGTATCTATATCTAACTATCTATCCTTCTAATCAGAGCAGTAAGTGATCCTCTCAATTCTTTGCATACTCAGGCGTTCCCTAGCACTTCAGTCATTCTTCTCCAAAGTGGTCTCAGATCACTTCACCATCCCAGGTGCCCTGGTCCCACACTCTCTGGGGAGTCCATTGATGTCCCTCAAAAAGTACAGCACCCAGTACTGAGCACAGTACCCCTGCTGGGTTTCACCTTACCTCCCTCCTCTATATTTCCTCTAACATAGACAAATGATCTGAGGCACTCATATTGTGGACACATTCAGAACTTTCATTGCACTCAAATGCATAGATGATTTTATGTAACACTATTCACTGCCTAGGTACTCCCTGTGTCTACACCAGACAATGCTGATCAGCATGGCACACTGTTCCCTGGAATTCAGCAGTATCCTCAGATTCCTTCTTTTTTTTTTTTTTTAAATTAAGTTTATTTATTTTTTACTTGAAGGATAGTGGCTTTACAGAATTTTGTTGTTTTCTGTCAAACCTCAATATGAATCGGCCATAGGTATCATATATCCCCTCCCTCTTGAACCTCCCTCCCATATCCCTCCCCACCCCACCCCTCAGATTCCTTCTTAACACTACCTCTAGTCAGCCACTAAAAGCTAACGCATGCATGCAGCCAAGTTAAATCTCCCCTACCCTGTACCTCTGCAGCTGACTTTTATTTGACAAAGGCCTTTACATTTATCTTTCATTGAATTTGTTGATATTAGTTTGGCCAATCAAGTCCAGTTTCATCATCTGTATAGTATAGTGCTTAACAGAACATCTGTGACTTCATCCAAATATTTCCTCCTTCATCTCATTTTTGTTTTAGCATTGCTCCCTAATGGTTACTGGAAATTATCTATTTTATTATCTGATGTATTTATTGAATGGACTTTTATGTTCGCTCTTTAGTTTCAAAGCATTTCCATTTCACATCAAATTAGCTACTTTGTAAAATTCACATGGCACTGCTTTTTATGTCCATTTCAATTATAAGCTTTTATTGGGAATCCGTGAGGTGAAAGCAGTAGCCATCAGTATGATCCAATGTGCAGTGTTCATAGCTCTTAAGCTAGCCTGATCCTTTTTTTTTTTTTTTTCTTAAAGCACAGCTTGCAGGCTTGCAGGATCTTAGTTCCACAACCAGGTATTGAATCCAGACCCTTAGCATTAAAAGGTCAAGTCCTAACCACTGGACCTTCAGGGAATTCCCTGAACTAGCCTGATCCTTAATGCCTCACAATAATTTCTTCCCAGGATCAGTAGGCGCCATGATCTTCAACTAACACTTTCCTGTTTCATTCTCATTGTCATAGAAGCCATTAGGGCAGAAGACTTGAATCCTTCACGAGCATAAACTGGTACCATGCTTGAGTTTTTCCTTTGCTTGGGCTCTCAAAGGACCTTGGGACCTGCAGATGGAATCTTCTGGTTTTGAATATTTTTCTAATTTATTTTTATTTATTTATTCATTTTGCTGTGCTGAGTCTTAGTTGTAGCATCCAGGATTTTTATTTGCAGCATGTGGTCAGTTCCCTGACCAAGGATGGAATCTGGGCCCCCTGCATTAGGAGTGCAGAGTCTTAGCCACTGGACCACGAGGGAAGTCCCTGATTTTGAATTTTGCCCAACTAGCCACACACACACACATACTCAGCAGAGGCAGACAAAGAATCATCTCCTTCCTACAAAATAGACAATAGGGGTTTAATATTCAATAACAGAAGGTTCTTCGTAGGACCAAACCAGATCTTTTCAGGAGCTGTATTTCAGAATACAAGTCTTAGGTCCCTGAAGCAGTACTGCAGTCAAACGATGTCCTCATGGCTAAGAATGCAGATTTTACGGGCTTCCCTGGTGGTCCAGTGGCTAAGAGTCCAGGCTCCCAATTCAGGGGGCCTGGGTTTGATCCTTGGCCAGGGAACTAGATCCCATATGCCACAGCTGAGAGTTCACATGTTGCAACTAAAGATCCTATGTGTTGAAACCAAGAACCAGTGCAGCCAAATAAAGTAAATAAATAAATATCTTTACAAAAAAAGAAAAAATGTAGATTTTACACACCTGGTGTCACCTGATTATTACAGAACTCTGTACCACAGGTCAGAATGCATTAAGTACATGTTAAGTCGTCGACCGGCCTCGCTTCCCCGTAGACATGCAAACCAGATATTCTAGGAAACAGAGTATGATTCACATAATTCCTTCTCCTCCCCCTGTCCTTTACTCAGCCACCGTATTATTGGAGATGTGATACTCTGCTAGACAATCTCTACTCTCACTGAAATTACCCAGAGACAACAGTGTGATGAAGTGGTTTGAGCACAGAAGCTGCAAAAAGAGATCCATTTTCCAATCCAACTAGGAGGTTAATGATTATATGTCACTTTGGAAAATCATCACCTCTTTGTCGAAATGAAAACTAAGTCCAAATGCATGTTGCTTTGTGTAGGGTCAGACTCTCACCTTTAGGGGGAGAGGTCAAGGCCTCCTTCCCACCAGTACCCCCACCTCTATAAAGGAGCTCTGATAGAGGACAAAATAGTGTCTCCAAGATGCATAATTTAGAAGCACTAGAGAAATTTCCATGGGAGGAAAAATATAGCTCAAAAGGTCCTATGTGCACAAACAAGTGTACGTGAGAGGGACTCTGGGGCCCCTGAAGCTTGTGGGCTTAGTAGGAACCCCTCACCCTGTGGGGCCCAGGCTAATGGAAGCAAGCACAGAACAGGTAGATTCCAGCTGGCTCTTTCTGAGCCTTAGGACAGGAAAAAGAATGAAGCCTAAGGTGCTCCTACTATCTGCCTCAGCTTATCAACAGGAGAGACCCGATAGAGATGTGGGGCAAACTTACAGGAGGAATACATATATATACATATATACATATACATATATATACACACACACATATATACATATACACATACACATATACATATACACATACACATAAAAAACACATGTACATATTGTTGTTGAGTCATGTCCTGCTCTTTTATGACCCATAGACTATATAGCCCACCAGGCTCCTCTATCCATAGGATTTCCCAGGCAAGAATACTGGAGTGGGTTGCCATGCCCTTCTCTAAGGGATCTTCCCAACCCAGGGATAGAACCCAGTTCTCCCTGCAACTCATTCCAGTATTCTTGCCTGGAGAATCCTATGGACAGAGGAGCCTGGCGGGCTATAGCTTATAAGGTTGCAAAGAGATGGACATGACTGAAGCGACTAAGCACACACACATATATATATAATTTAGGCCAATATTGGCCTAAATGATCCTCTACCCCAGAAGCCAAGCATCTCAGTAGAGGCTGGGAAGGGCCTTGGACTGCGGGCCTATGGAAACCTGTCTTCCAAATGACAGGCTTTCTGGAAGCAGACAGCACTGTGAGAGAGTGAGGAACAGAAGCCTGGAGTCAGGTGAGCTGGGTTTCTGTCTAGGCTCGGCCTCAGACCACTGTGTGACCTTGAGACTCAGCAACTTCCCTATAAAATGAGGATAACAACAGAATCCACCTCAGAGGGGTTAAGACTGAAAAGGCTTGAAGCACATAAAGAGATTATCAGTGAGTGAGTGCAGAATGAAGAAGGGAATGGAGAACCACTTCAGTATTCTTGCCTTGAGAACCTCATGAACAGTATGACAAGGCAAAAAGATAGGACACTGAAAGATGAACTCCCCAGGTCGGTAGGTGCCCAATTTGCTACTGGAGATGAGTGGAGAAATAACTCCAGAGAGAATGAAGAGACAAAGCCAAAGCAGAAACAACATCCAGCTGTGGATGTGACTGGTGATGGAAGTAAATCCAATGCTGTAAAGAACAATATTGCACAGGAACCTGGAATGTTAGGTCTGAATCAAGGCAAATTGGAAGTAGTCAAACAGAAGATGGCAAGAGTGAACATCGACATGTTAGGAATCAATGAACTAAAATGGACTAGAATGAGTGAATTTAACTCAGATGACCATTATATCTACTCCTGTGGACAAGAATCCCTTAGAAGAAATGGAGTAGCCATCATAGTCAACAAAAGATGCTGAAATGCAGTACTTGGATGCAATCTCAAAAACAACAGAGTGATCTCTGTTCGTTTCCAAGGCAAACCATTCAATATCACAGTAATCCAGGTCTATGCCCCAACCAGTACTGCTGAAGAAGCTGAAGTTGAACAGTTCTATGAAGACCTACAAGACCGTCTAGAACTAACACCAAAAAAAAGATGTCCTTTTCATAATAGAGGACTGGAATGCAAAAGTAGGAAGTCAAGAGATACCTGGACTAACAGGCAAATTTGGCCTTGGAGTACAGAATGAAGCAGGGCAAAGGCTAACAGAGCTTTGCCAAGAGAATGGACTAGTCATAGCAAACACCCTCTTCCAACAACACAAGAGAAGACTCTACACATGGACAGCACCAGATGGTCAATACTGAAATCAGATTGATTATATTCTTTGCAGCCAAAGATGGAGAAGCTCTATACAGTCAGCAAAAACAAGACCAGGAGCTGACTGTGGTTCAGATCATGAACTCCTTATTGCCAAATTCAGACTTAAATTGAAGAAAGTACAGAAAACCACTAGACCATTCAGGTATGACCTAATTTGAATCTCTTACGATTATATAGTGGAAGTGACAAATATATTCAAGGGATTAGATCTGATAGAGAGTGCCTGAAGAGCTATAGATGGAGGTCCATGACATTGTACAGGAGGCAGTGATCAAGACCATCCCCAAGGAAAGAAATGCAAAAAGCAAAATAGTTGTCTGACAAGGACTTTCAAATAGCTGAGAAAAGAAGAGAAGCTAAAGGCAAAAGAGAAAAGGAAAGATATACTCATTTGAATGCAGATTTCCAAAGAACAGCAAGGAGAGATCAGAAAGCCTTCTCAGTGATCAATGCAAACAAATAGAGGAAAAACAATAGAACGGGAAAGACTAGAGATCTCTTCAAGAAAATCAGAGCTACCAAGGGAATATTTCATGCAAAAATGGGCACAATAAATGACAGAAATGGTATGGACCTAACAGAAGCAGAAGATATTAAGAAGAGGTAGCAAGAATACACAGAAGAACTGTACAAAAAATATCTTCATGACCCAGATAACCACAATGGTGTGATCACTCATCTAGAGCCAGACATCCTGGAATGTGAAGTCAAGTGGGCCTCAGGAAGCATCACTATGAACAAAGCTAGTGAAGGTGATAGAATTCCAGTTGAGCTATTTCAAATCCTACAAGATGATTCTGTGAAAGTGCTGCACTCAATATGCCAGCAAATTTGGAAAACTCAGGAGTGGCCACAGGACTGGAAAAGGTCAGTTTTCATTCCAATCTCAAAAAAAGGCAATGTCAAAGAATGTTCAGACTACCGCACAATTGCACTCATCTCACACGCTAGTAAAGTAATGCTCACAATTCTCCAAGCCAGGCTTCAACCGTACATGAATCGTGAACTGCCAGATGTTCAAGCTGGATTTAGAAAAGGCAGAGGAACCAGAGATCAAATTGCCAACATCGGTTGGATCATTGAAAAATGCAAGAGGGCTCCAGAAAAACATCTACTTCTGCTTTATTGACTATGCCAAAGCCTTTGACTGTGTGGATTACAACAAACTGTGGAAAATTCTTCAAGAGATGGGAATACCAGACCACCTGACCTTCCTCCTGAGAAATCTGTATGCAGGTCAAGAAGCAACAGTTAGAACTGGACATGGAACAACAGACTGGTTCCAAATCGGTGAAGGAGTACATCGAGGCTGTATATTGTCATCCTGCTTATTTAACTTATATGCAGAGTACATCATGCGAAATGCCAGGCTGGATGAAGCACAAGCTGGAATCAAGATTGCTAGGAGGAAGATCAATAACCTCAGATATGCAGAGGATACCACCTTTATGGAAGAAAGTGAAGAATTAAAGAGCCTATAGATGAAAGTGAAAGAGGAAAGTGAAAAGGTTGACCTAAAACTCAACATTCAGAAAACTAAGATCCTGGCATCTGCTCCCATCACTTCTTGGCAAATAGATGGGGAAACAATTGGAACAGTGAGAGATTTTATTTTGGGGGGCTCCAAAATCACTGCAGATGGTGACTGCAGCCATGAAATTAAAAGACGCTTACTCCTCGGAAGGAAAGTTATGACCAATCTAGACAGCATATTAAAAAGCAGAGACATTACTTTGCCAACAAAGGTCTGTCCAGTCAAACCTATGGTTTTTCCAGTAGTCATGTATGGATGTGAGAGTTGGACTATAAAGAAAGCTGAGTGCCGCAAAATTGATGCTTTTGAACTGTGGTGTTGGAGAATACTCTTGAGAGTCCCTTGGACTGCAAGGAGATCCAACCAGTCCATCCTAAAGGAAATCAGTCCTGAATAATCATTGGAAGGACTGATGCTGAAGCTGAAACTTCAGTACTTTGGCCACCAATGCAAAGAACTGACTCATTTGCAAAGACCCTGATGCTGGAAAAGATTGAAGGTGGGAGGAGAAGGGGATGACAGAGGATGAGATGGTTGGATGGCATCACCAATCGATGGACATGCGTTTGAGTAAGCTCCAGCAGTTGGTGATGGACAAGGAAGCCTGGCATGCTGCAGTCCATGGGATTGCAAAGAGTCGGACACGACTGAGCTACTGAACTGAACTGAACCGAGTGCAGAATAAGAGCTCCATTAATATTAGCCATTGTGATGATAAGGAACTTTTCAAGCTGAGGTTAAAAAACTTTGATTTGGTGGCAGTGTAATTGGAACCTTTAATTAATATTATAAATACCCACAGGGAACCTCAGTAAAAGGTGAACGTGAGAAGACAGACTCCCTCAGGCAGCCCACAGAAAGAATATCTCCTAATGGAGAAAGCTTCTGGTAAGCTTCTACTAAATATCTTACTACTAGTTGCATCAATTTCTACCTCTGCCCCCAGCAGCACAGCTCAGAACCTAGCAAGGAATAAATACTAGATGGTGGTGATAAAAAAAAAAAAAGTGGAAAATTTACACAAAATCCTGGATCTTGTGGTGCTTCTGTTCTGCTGCATGGGGAGAGACAACAGATTAATAAACCCATACAAATTAGATAAAATGGGGTGAGTATCGCGAAGAATACTCGAGCAAGGTAAGAGAATAGAAGGCACTGGGGTTGGGACTTTGGATGTAGTGGCTAGAAAGTCTCTGGCATCTGAGCAGAGAACTGACTGAAGGGAGGAGCAAACTGGGCATAGGGGAAAGGAGCGAGACACAGAAGAGCTTGTGCAAAGGTCCTGAGGCAGAGCCTTAGTAGTCAGTGCATGAGGAGGCTTGTGGGCAGGAGACAAGCAGTTAGGGGGCTTGATTAAATAAGCAACTCATTCCCACACACCTCCACTGGGTGCATGCATGCTAAGTCGCTCCAGTCATGTCCAACTCTTTGAGACCCTATGGACTATAGCCCTCCAGGCTCCTCTGTGCATGGGATTCTCTAGGCAAGAATACTGGAGTGGGTTGCCGTGCCCTCCTCCAGGGGATCTTCCCGACCCAGGGATCAAACCTGTGTCTCTTACATTTCCTGCACTGGTGGGTTCTTTAACACTAGCGCCACCTGGGAAGCCCAGTGTTTCCCCCCCACCTTTTTTTTTCATAGTGCTCATCCCTCTTCTAAAAAGCTATAGGTTACTTATGTAGTATTTTTTTTTTACCAACTCCCCTTGCCAGAATGCAAGAAATCTCATTTGCTTGTTTTACTGATCCATCCTAAGCATCCAAACCTGGCCCTGCAGAGAGCACAGAACACACAATGAATACTTGGTGAATGAAGGAGTGACATGCTATCCAAGATAAACATGGGGTTAGTTCTAAGGACAATGGAACTTTGGGGAGATTTTGCTCAAGAAAATGACATAATCAGATTTTTTTTTTTTTTTAATGAGAGGCAGAGGATTTTATTTATTCATTTATTTTTATTTTCTGTTTGTCTGCGCTGGGTCTTTCTTGTTGTTTGAGGGCTTTCTCTAATTGTGATGAGTGGAGACTACTCTTCCTTGCAGTGCACAGGCTTCTCACTATGGTGTCTTCTCTTGTTGCGGAGCACAGGCTCTGGGGCACACAGGCTTCAGCAGTGGTGGCTCAAGGGCTCTAGAGCAAGGGCTCAATAGTCATGGCGCACAGACTTAGTTGGTCCACCACATATGGGATCTTCCCACACCAGGGATCAAACCCATGTCCCCTGCGTTGGCAAGTGGATTCTTATCCAGTGTACCGCCACAGAAGTCCTCAAATTTCTGCTTTTAATTGCTTTGGCTACTGTGAGAAAAAAAGACCAATGGATGGGTAGATAGATGGATACATAACTGAATGAATCCCAGAGTCCATAACTCCTGCTTTTGCAGGGGAGGATTTTTCAGGTGCAATTCAAGCAGGATGCTGCTCTGCTAACATTGAAATTGAACGTTATCCTCACTACATCCAGCTTCTACCCCATGGCTCTGAGGGGTCCTGGGAGAAAACAGACCAGAGAACTGCAGGGCAGAGCAGTGGTGAGAACCTCTCAGGAAGGGGTATGGGGCTTCCAAATGCTAGCAAACCTCAACTCTTTAGAACTCTGGGCAAGCACAGAGAGACTGTTTCTGTGGCTGGTGTCAGAACAGATCATAGGAAGTTGCAGAGGGGGAGCCAGGAAAGGACCAAGGCAGCCAGGGGATCCAGGCTCGACCAAAAGACACGCCCCGCTGAGGGTGCACCAGCTTCTTCTTGAGGAAATAAATGGAGCTTCATGCCAGAGCCAGGCTAAAAGGTATTTGCAGTATAGAAACTCATGTTTAAGCCAATGGATTCCCTCAAGTGTGTGGTCCAGCCATTCTCTATTAACCTTTACATGTTACTGTAAGATCCCAAATTAAAGAGCTTCTTCAGGTATTGATAAAGTTACCAATCTCATGGGGGGAAGACTACTGAAAATTTCTGTCGTCTGACGTCCAGAGTACAACATCCCCTACAGGATGATCTGGGGATGTCGCTGTGTCCCACACACTTTCATTTCTATTTCGGATTACTTTTACTGAGTAAATTTACTGATTTACAGTGTGGGTGTTACAGCAAAGACTCATGGATATCCCATATGAGACCAGATTCACTTTTTTTCCACATTTAATTTTCAAGTGCATAGAATGACTGTTCACCTCTTTCCATATCAACATTTGCCCTAATCAGATGAACAATCCATCTGTAGAAAGACAAGGAATAAATGTTCACATATACAGGAAAGAGCTGATGAAGATTTTTTTCTCTTCGAAATGCATCTTTAGTCTGTCTTTGCCTCCTTGCTTCTGGTTTGCTCTTGTGGCTTCTAGAATCCTAGGTAAGCGATATTCTACATTTCCTAAAACCTTTGAAAAGCTTGAAGTTTGGTAAATGAGACAGGATTGTCTTTTTCCTTCAGAAGAAGAAATTGCCATCCTGTCTTTTACCTAAATCATTTTATGGGCCATTAATTGAATAGATAATGTTTCTCAGCAAAGGCTGAAGGGTTATTTACCATTTTCAACCTGACAACTACCTGTAATCACAACAGAGCAATACAGAGAGGTGACACCGAGCTTTTATGAAGAGCACAGACCCGGCTGGCACTGGAAACCTGCACGTTTTAGTCTCTTTTTCTGCAATTACACAGGAGATGAGTGACATGATTTCCAATTTCTTCACTATAATGAATCTTTGTTTTAATGGGAAATTCTGAACATCTGAAAGTCAACCAATATAATGCTTTGGTTTTAGAAAACCAGAGGATATGTTTTGCTCTTTGTGATTCAAGAAATAGCTAGATCAAAGGCCAAAGATCCCCAAGTGCCTCGACTACCGAGACTACCTGCTCTGGAGCCCACACGCCACAGCTAGAGCCCATGTGATGCAAGGAAAGATGTCACACGACACAATGAAGATCCTGCTTGCCTCAACTAAGATCCAACACCACTATCAAATCAATCAATAAAATAAGTAAATACTGAAGAAAAAAAAAAGCCAAAGATCTCATCCCAAATAGCCATCGCTTGTGCCCTCGACTGTCACTATCCTTTTGGTAGAGTCATGGGGGACACTGAACTGCTTTGTTAGCCAGGGTCAAAACTGACTTGGACCTCTCAGAAAACAACTCTGCAGTGATTAGATAACTAGAATCGAGGAGTGATAGTGACTCTCCTTTTTTGTTTTAATTGAAATATAGTTACACTTTAATTTAAGGTATAGTTAATACTTTAATTGAAGTATAGTTAATAAGCTCCAATACTTTAGCTACCTGCTGCAAACAGCTGACTCGTTGGATAAAACCCTGATGATGGGAAAGATTGAAGGCAAAAGGAGAAGGGAACAGCAGAGGATGAGATGGTTAGATAGCATCACTGACTCAATAGACATGAATCTGAGCAAATTCTGGGAGATAGTGAAAGTCAGGGGAGCGCGGCATGCTGCAGTCCATGAGGCTGCAAAGAGTCAGACATGACTAAGCAGCTGAACAACAATAACAATAGTTAATTTACAACGTTGTGTTAGTTTCAGGTGTACTGCAAAGCGATTCAGTTAGGTTGGTAGATAGATATATATTCTTTTTCCAATTCGTTTTCATTGTGGTTATTACATGATAATGCATATAGTTTCCTGTGCTATACAGTAGGTCCTCATTGTTTATGTATCACTTTCCTTCGAAAAGAAGTCAAACAGGAAAAGGGGGGTTTTAGTCAAAATGCTGAGTTATTGGGATAAAATACAGTTCTATTTCAAATCACCCTCCAGTACCCTTTCCCTTACTGTTACCCCTATTCCCATAACTTCCGATGGTCTGACAAGACCATGCTTCTTTGCATCATAGGAGTCACTAAGGAGGCTTCCCTGATGATCCAGTGGCTAAGATTCAAAATGCAGGGGGCCTGGGTTCGATCCCTGGTCAAGGAACTAGATCCCTGTGCGGCAACTGAGACCTGGCACTGTCAAATAAATAAATAAATATTTTTAAAAGAAAATTAAAAAAGGAGTCAGTAAGAGCAGAGGGCTTTGACAACCACTGACATGGTCAGTTTCTTCCATCACAGGGGAACAAGCACAGCCTTTTTTTGTTTAATTGTGATAAAATATACGTAACTTAAAATGTATCATTTCAACCATTTTTTAAGTATACATTTCACAGACACAAGTACACTCATGTTGTTGTACAACCATTTCCCATCACCAGGACTTTTCATCTTTCCAAACTCAAACTCTGTATCTATTAAACACTAGCTCCGCATTCTCCCTCCCCTAGTCCCTGGCAGCCAACATTCTACTTGTGTCTCTAAGAAATTGTCTATTCTAGGGACCTCATATAAAAGGAATCATATCATATTTTTCCCTTTTGTGACTGGCTTACTTCAGTTAGCATAATGTCTCCAAGGTTCACCCATGTTGTAGCAGGTGTCAGAACTGACTTCCTCTTTAGGGTGACTAATACTCCACTGTAGTCATAGACCAGATTTTGTTTGTTCATTCATTCATCAGTGGACATCTGAGTTGTTTCTGCCTCTGGCTATTGTGAATGATGCTGCTGTAAACAAATATCTGTTTTAGCCCCTATTTTCACTTCTTTTGGGTGTTGACCCAGAAGTGGAATTACTGGGTCATACAGAAACTCTGTTTAATTTTTCTAAGGAGCCACCAGACTGTTTTTCTGAGCAGCTGCACCATTGTATCTTCCCACCAGGAATAACATCTTTTTTATTTTGGGCTGTGCTGGATCTTTGTTGCTGTGTGCAAGTTCTCTAGTTGTGGCAAGTGGGGTCTACTCTCCAGTTGTGGCACGCAGGCTTGTCATTCTGGTGGTTTCTCCTGTGGCAGCCCACAGGCTCTAGGGCGCCCGAGCTTCAGTAGTTGCAGCTCACAGGCTCAGTAGTTGTGGCGTTGGGGTTTAGTTGCCATGGGGCATGTGGGATCTTTCCGGATCAGGGATCCAGTCCATACCCCCTGCAATGGCAGGCAGTTTCTTTACCACTAAGCCAGCAGGGAAGCCCTCAATAACATCTTTATGTCCACTCATCAAGGTATCACCAACACTTTTGGTTCCAAAGATCGCCATTTTTAAATTCCGCCTTGTTGTCTGTGAGGTAAGAGTGCAAAGACACAGAGAAAAGAAATGACCCTGTAAATGGACTTGTGAAGTTTCCCCACAGGAGGACTTGCTCAGGAATCAGCATATGGTTGACTCAAGTGAAGAGATGGTCTCAGTCTTGTGTTACACAAGCTCAGGAGGAGGAGGAGGGATCCTTCAGGTGACAGCATAAAGCCTGTGGACACACACTGTCTCCATCTAACTTCTTCTGTTTGTGACTCAGATGGTAAAGAATCTGCCTGCAATGCAGGAGACCCAGGTTCGATCCCTGGGTTGGGAAGACCTCCCTGGAGAAGGGAATGGCAACCCACTCCAGTATTTTGCCTAGGAAATCCCTGGACAGAGGAGCCTGGAGGGCTACAGTCCATGCGGTCGCAAAGAGTCCAACACAAGAGAGGGACTCACACTTTCACTTCCTTTCATCTTCATCTCCTTCTAGATGTTAGCAAGGGCGCTGATACAAAGTCATGAATGGAGCTTATAGAATAAAGGAGGGGGTGGGCATCGTTACTGGAAGAGGGGATTAGATTATGATTAAGGACTCAAACTAGCCTGAGACCCACTGGAGGGGTAAACATTTCCCATCAGAGCCCAGGAGGGAGGAGGGAATCTTGGAGAAAGATCCTACCAGTGCTTAAAGAATGAGGATTTATCCAAGGCAAAAGCCCCAGTCAAATTTTTAAGAATTTACACTTGCTTCAACTGATCTGTGTTTTCTCTTAGGAATCTTAAACCCAGGGGTAGAGACCGAATATAAAACCCATTAGCGAAGGGAGAGGCTTGCAGCCTGATAAGGGTTGAGTTGTGTTATCTAATGTGCTACTGGACAAGAGGAGAAATAACTCCAGAAAGAATGAGGAGACAGAGCCAAAGCAAAAACAACACCCAGTTGTGGATGTGACTGGTGATGGAAGTAAAGTCCAATGCTGTAAAGAACAATATTGCATAGGAACCAGGAATGTTAGGTCTGATTCAAGGTAAATTGGAAGTGGTCAAACAGGAGGAGATGGCAAGAGTGAACATCGACATGTTAGGAATCAGTGAACTAAAATGGACTGGAATGGGTGAATTTAACTCAGATGATCATTATATCTACTACTGTGGGCAAGAATCCCTTAGAAGAAATGGAGTAGCCATCATAGTCAACAAGAGTCCGAACTGCAGTACTTGGATGCAGTCTCAAAAATAATAGAATGATCTCTGTTCGTTTCCAAGGCAAACCATTCAATATCACAGTAATCCAAGTCTGTGCCCCGACCAGTAATGCTGAAGAAGCTGAAGTTGAACAGTTCTATGAAGACCTACAAGACCTTCTAGAACTAACACCAAAAAAAGATGTCCTTTTCATAATAAAGGACTGGAATGCAAAAGTAGGAAGTCAAGAGATACCTGGACTAACAGGCAAATTTGGCCTTGGAGTAGCAAATGAAGCAGGTCAAAGGCTAACAGAGTTTTGCCAAGAGAATGTACTAGTCATAGCAAACACCCTCTTCAACAACACAAGAGAAGACTCTACACACGGACAGCACCAGATGGTCAATACTGAAATCAGATTGATTATATTCTTTGCAGCCAAAGATGGAGAAGCTCTATACAGTCACAAAAACAAGACCAGGAGCTGACTGTGGCTCAGATCATGAACTCCTTATTGCCAAATTCAGACTTAAAATTTAAGAAAGTAGGGAAAATCACTAGACCTTTCAGGTATGACCTAACTCAAATCCCTTACGATTATACAGTGGAAGTGACAAATATATTCAAGGGATTAGATCTGATAGAGTGCCTGAAGAACTATGGATGGAGGTCCATGATATTGTATAGGAGGCAGTGATCAAGACCATCCCTCAAAAAAAGAAATGCAAAAAGGCAAAATGGTTGTCCCAGGAGGCCTTACAAATAGCTAAGAAAAGAAGAGAAGTTAAAGGCAAAGGAGAAAAGGAAAGATATAACATTTGAATGCAGAGTTCCAAAGAATAGCAAGGAGAGATAAGAAACCCTCCTTAGATTTCAATGCAAAGAAATAGAGGAAAACAATAGAATGGGAAAGACTAGAGATCTCTTCAAGAAAATTAGAGATACCACAGGAACATTTCATGCAAAGATGGGCACAATAAAGGATAGAAATGGTATGGACCTAACAGAAGCAGAAGATATTAAGAAGAGGTGGCAAGAATACACAGAAGAACTGTACAAAAAAGATCTTCATGACCCAGATAACCACAATGGTGTGGTCACTCACTTAGAGCCAGCCAGTCAGGGGGGCCTTAGGAAGCATCACTACGAACAAAGCTAGTGGAGGTGATGGAATTCTAGTTGAGCTATTTCAAATCCTACAAGATGATTCTGTGAAAGTGCTGCACTCAATATGCCAGCAAATTTGGGAAAACTCAGGAGTGGCCACAGGACTGGAAAAGGTCAGTTTTCATTCCAATCCCAAAGAAAGGCAATGCCAAAGAATGTTCAGACTACCGCACAATTTCACTCATCTCACATGCTAGCAAAGTAATGCTCACAATTCTCCAAGCCATTCTTCAACAGTACTTGAACCATGAACTTCCAGATGTTCAAGATGGATTTAGAAAAGGCAGAAGAACCAGAGATCTAATTACCAACATCCGTTGGATCATTGAAAAAGCAAGAGACCTCCAGAAAAACATCTACTTCTGCTTTATTCACTATGCCAAAGCCTTTGACTCTGTAGATCACAACAAACTCTGGAAAATTCTGAAAGAGATGGGAATACCAGACCACCTGACCTTCCTCCTGAGAAATCGGTATGCAGGTCAAGAAGCAACAGTTAGAACTGGACATGGAACAACAGACTGGTTCCAAATTGGTAAAGGAGTATGTCAAGGCTGTATATTGTCACCGTGCTTATTTAATTTATATGCAGAGTACATCATGCAAAATGCCAGGCTGGATGAAGCACAACCTGGAATCAAGATTGCTGGGAGAAATATCAATAACGTCAGATACACAGATGACACCACCCTTATGGTAGAAAGCAAAGAGGAACTAAAGAGCCTCTTGATGAAAGTGAAAGAGGAGAGTGAAAAAGCTGGCTTAAAACTCAACATTCAGAAAACTATGATCATGGCATCTGGTCCCATCACTTCATGTCAAATAGACGGGGAAACAATGGAAATAGGGAAAGCTTTATTTTGGGGGGGCTCCAAAATCACTGCAGATGGTGACTATATCCATGAAATTAAAAGATGCTTGCTCCTTGGAAGAAAAGCTATGACCAACCTAGACAGCATATTAAAAAGCAGAGACATCACTTTGCTGACAAAGGTCCATCTAGTCAAAGATATGGTTTTTCCAGTAGTCATGTATGGATGTGAGAGTTGGACTATAAAGAAAGCTGGGTGCCAAAGAATTGATGTTTTGGAACTGTGGTGTTGGAGAAGACTCTTGAGAGTCCCTTGGACTGCAAGAAGATCCAACCAGTCCATCCTATAGGAAATCAGTCTTGAATATCATTGGAAGGACTGATGCTGAAGCTGAAACTCCAATACTTTGGCTGCCTGATGCGAAGTACTGACTCATTTGAAAAGATCCTGATGCTGGGAAAGATTGAAGGCAGGAAGAGAAGGGGATAACAGAGGATGAGATGGTTGGATGGCATCACCAACTCAATGGGCTGGAGTTTGGGTAAGCTCCAGGAGTAGGTGATGGACAGGGAAGCCTGGCGTGTTGCAGTCCGTGGGGTTGCAAAGAGTTGGACACGACTGAGCAACTGAGCTGACTGTGTCATCTAAAAAGTTATCAAAGTAGGAACATTCCCTCACCTCTGAACTTTGTTTGGAAATAGTGTTTGCAGATGTAATCAAGGTAGGATACGGTCATTAAAGTGGTCCCTAATCCAGGTCTGATGCTGAAGCTGAAGCTCCAGTACTTTGGCCACCTGCTTCGAAGAACTGACTCACTGGAAATGACCCTGATGCTGGGAAAGATTGAGGGCAGAAGGAGGAGGGGGTGACAGAGGATGAGATGATTGGATGGCATCATTGACTCAATGGACATGGGTCTGAGCAAACTCTGGGAGATAGTAAGGACAGGGAAGCATGGTGTGCCCTAGTCCATGGGGTCACAAAGAGTCAGACTCAATTTAGCAACTAAATAACAACAATCCCCTGGAGGGGAGCCAGTCATGTGACAGTAGATAAAGAGAAGGAAATTACATTAAGGAGGGCCCCTCCCTAGAGGTTTCTGAGAGAGCATGCCTCTATCAACATCTCCATTTCAGACTTGTAGACTCCAGAACTGTGAGAGAATCAATTTCTTCTGTTTTGGACTTCCCTGGAGGTTCAGGGGTTAAGGCTCCAAGCTTCGGATATAGGGGACTCAGGTTCAGTGCCGCCAGGGAGGATCCCCCATGCCACTTGGTGAGGCCAAACAAAAAAATCTGCCATCAAACCACCCATATCATGGGACTTGGTTCTAGCAGCCCAAACTAACACAAAGCCCAACACCTAGAAGCCACACCCTGTAACACACGTTCACCACATATTGTTTCCATATTTATTATGAGAGCAGTTGAGTTAGGAGGTTTCTTTAGGAAGTGATCTTCTGCCATAATTTCAGATAACCTTAAATATTAATGGGCCTTAATATCATAATCTTAGTTAATGAATGGTCCCCCCCAAAGGTTTTCTTTTGGGTACAGAGACATCTTTTCTTCCATTCTTTTTCTTTCTTCCTTCCTTCCTTTCTTTTTACTGTTAACACTTCAGTTTTTTTATTTTTAAATTTTTCTTAAACTTTTTATTTTATACTGGTGTATGGCTGATCAACAATGTTGTGATAGTTTCAGGTGGACAGCAAAGGGACTCGCCACATAGATAACATGTATCCATTCTCCCCCAAACTTCTCTCCCATCCAGGCTTCTGCAAACACTGAGCAAAGTTCTATGTGCAGTAGGATCTTGATGGTCATCCATTTAAAATAGAGCAGTGTGTACACGTCCATTCCAAACTTCCTGTCTACCCCTTCCCAGCAGTGAAAGCATCAAGTCTTAACCTCTGGACCTCTAGGAAATTCCCTTGATTTACTTTCATATGAAAATTTTAAGCCCCATTTTGTTTAGGGGTTCATGAGTCAGATTCATACAAATTAAAGTCGGGAGTGATTTAGCATCATCAGAAGAAAGTGAATGAATTCTACACCCATTTTTATTTCTTTTGAAAAGACAACTTTGCTAGAGGACAATACAAATGGGGTTTCAGAAGCTCATTAGGCAAAATTCCCACCCACCACCCCCTTTCCCTCCTGTAGTCAGTCAGTTCAGTTGCTCAGTCATGTCCGACTCTTTGCGACCCCATGGACTACAACACGTCAGGCTTCCCTGTCCAGGCACCACAAACTCCTGGAGCTTACTCAAATGTCAGTGATGACATCCAACCATCTCATCATCTGTTATCCCCTTCTCCTCCCACCTTCAATCTTTCCCAGCATCAGGGTCTTTTCAAATGAGTCAGTTCTTCGCATCAGGTAGCCAAAGTATTGAAGTTTCAGCTTCAGCATTAGTCCTTCCAATGAATATTCAGGACTGATTTCCTTCAGGATGGACTGGTTGGTTCTGCTTGCAGTCCAAGGGACTCTCAAGAGTCTTCTCCAACACCACAGTTTAAAAGCATCAATTCTTTCACACTCAGCTTTCTTTATAGTCCAACTGTCACATCCATACATGACTACTGGAAAAACCATAGGTATGACTAGACAGACCTTTGTTGGCAAAGTAATGTCTCTGCTTTTTAACATGCTGTCTAGGTTGGTCATGGCTTTCTTCCAAGGAACAAGCGTCTTTTAATTTCATGGCTACAGTCACCATCTGAAGTGATTCTGGAGCCCCAAAAAATAAAGTTTGTCACTGTTTCCCCATCTATTTGCTATGAAGTGATGGGACCAGATGCCATGATCTTAGTTTTTTGAATGTTGAGTTTAAGTCAGCATTTTCACTCTCCTCTTTCACTTTGATCAAGCGGCTCTTTAGCTCCTCTTTGCTTTCTGCCATAAGGGTGGTATCATCTGTGTATCTGAGGTTATTGATATTTCTCCCGGCAATCTTGATTCCAGCTTGTGCTTTATCCAGCCTGACATTTCTCATGATGTACTCTACATATAAGTTAAATAAGCAGAGTGACAATATACAGCCTTGACATACTCCTTTCCTAATTTGGAGCCAGTCTGTTGTTCGGAACCAGCAGTCAGGGAGGGTCTAAGAACCTGTTCTTTGCCTTAACAGCTCCTTGAACAGAAACAGGGTGGAGCTCTGCAGTTCTGTATGTGAAAATAACATCACAGGTTTGTCACCTGTCTCTCTTCTGTGTCATCTGCTTCTTTGATGCAGAGAAGAAGTTAAAAATACAGTGAGTGCCAAAGGAATGAAGCATCTATCTAATGAGATATCTGATGCCTTCACTGCTAGGGGTAACTGAAATTAATTGACTAACAGCCTTTGAATTCCATATGATTGGTGAGAAAATACTATGGGACTATAAAATTCCCAGGTGGAGCTAGTGGTAAAGAATACGCCTGCCAATGCAGGAGACGTAAGAGATGCAGGTTCGATCCCTGGGACGGGAAGATCCCCTGGAGGAGGGCATGGCAACCCACTCCAGTATTCTTGCCTGGAGAATCCCATAGACAGAGGAGCCTGGTGGACTACAGTCCATTCGGTCCCAAAGAGTGGACACGACTATAGCAACTTAGCACACATGCATGCACACATCTGGAAGGAACTACAGAATCACCAATGGTAGTAGAAGACCCAGGAGGAGAAATTCACAAAGAGGTAGGGCCCAATCCAACATCGATCTCACACAGTGAGTATGTGCAGGGCATTCCAGCCTGATACACTGGACACTCCATGCAGGCCCTGCCACAATCAAACGAGAGACAACATGTCCATCCCCAGACAAATACTCAGGAAATGTTGGTTGTTATCATCTCTCCTGGAAAATGCATCTCTCCTGGAAGTTCCCACAAATTCATGAATGTGTAAGTGTAACTTTCATATCTAACAACGTGTGTGTATGTGTGTGTGTGTGTGTACTCAGTCATGCCTGACTCTTTGCAACCCTATGGCCTGTAGCCTGCCAGGCTCCTCTGTCCATGGAATTTTCCAGGCAAGAATTCTGGAATGGGTTGCCATTCCCTACTCCAGTGGATCTTCCCAGCCCAAGGATCAAACCCAAGTTTCCTGCAGTTCCTACACTGGCAGGTGGATTCTTGACCACTGCACCACCTGGGAAGCATCTAATGATATACAGACATAATAACAATAAGCAGCTTATGTCCTTTGAGCACTTGCTACATTTCAAAGACATTTCTCGGGATTTTGCATTAAGTGGTTCAGATGGTAAAGAGTCTATCTGCAACGCGGGAGATCTGGGTTCGATCCCTGGGTTGGTAAGATCTCCTGGAGAAGGAAATGGCAACCCACTCCAGTCTTCTTGCCTGGGAAATCCCATGGACAGAGGAGCCTGGCAGGCTACAGTCCATGGGGACGCAGAGTCAGACACGACTGACAACTTCACTTTCTTTCTTCAATTCTCAGAGCATTTCTCTCATCCAGTATTATGTTTATTATTTCCATTTTATGCATGAAAAAACTGAAGCATTGGGAGGTTAACTGACTTGCTCAAGATCATACAAACAGTGTAAGCATGAGGGGGGATGGGAAGAAGGCCACGGCCAAGCACAAGGCTATGAAAAGAATGACAAAGCCTGTTTTCTGTGTCCCCCACCTCCTCCTCTTGCCCATTAGAAAATTTCTACACAAGTAAAATGTCATTGAGATTTCCTGATACAGATTTCCTGAAACCACTGTTTCATGGTCCTAATAAATGACTGACAAAATGGCATAAGAGAGGGAATTCCCTGATGGTCCAGTGGTTAGGACTTGGTGGTTTCATTGCCGTGGTCTGGGGGTTCAATCCCTGATCACGGAACTAAGATCCTACAAGGTGTGCGTCGTGGCCAAAAAAAAAAGAACATAAGTAGAAAGAAAACTTCTCATATAAATTTAGGACATTATTTGATGTTTATCTTGCCTCTCTACATAAAGTAACAAAAAAGTAAACTGTGAATGATTACACTATATCTGGCACACCATAATTAGTATGTATTAACATTAGATGAAGAATAAATTATCTAAATGTTTCACTTAACTGCTCCCAATCAAATCCACAACTGCTGCAATTTGGTGTCTCACAGTGCTATTTTTTAAATCTAGATTTACCCTCATTTTTTAAAATTGAGGGTTTTTTTCATTGATATACAATATCATGTAAGTTTTAGGTGTCCAACATAGTGATTCACAGGTTTTAAACATTATACTCCATTTATAGTTATTATAAAATATTGGTTACATTTCCTATGCTGTACAATAGAACCTTGTAGCTTATTTACTTTATTCATGGTAGTTCGTACTTCTTAATCCCCTCCCTCTATTTTGCCCTTCCCCCTACCCTCTCCCCACTGGTAACTACTACTTAGTTCTCTACCTCGGTAAGTCTGTTTCTTTTCTGTAATATTCACTAGCTTGTTTCACGGTGCAATTTGAACTAGAGACTATATTGCAACTCGTAATAAACATTTATAACCCCACATAATTTCTATTTTTTTTCTTCAATGGCTTTACTACTTGAATGACTAGTAATGTAGCTTAAAGATTTTTTAATTGCTTCTTTTTCTTGCATATTTATTTGCATTCCTAAATTTACTTAACAAAAGGTTTTCTTATTTGCATAGATCAATCTTGAATGCAAAGCCTATAGAATATACTTGCAAGCAGACAATAGCTCTGCGGGGTTAAGGTATTAGAGCATGACTACCTTTGATTGTTAAGAAGATGGGCTAAGTGCTTCTTTTTAACCTAAATAGAGACCCCATGAACACAAAGAACAAAAGTCAGTCACAAGTCCCTGTAACACCTTTACACAGTTAAATGAAAAACTCTGAAAACTCCTAAAAGTCTTTTAAAACTTACCTAAAAAACAAAAAACATCGCTGTCACTCATTGCTACTAACCTCACGGCACCCACTGCAATTATTTTAACACACACTAAATAGATTTATTAGGTCATGGTGTTTGGGCCAGGTCTTTGCTAAAGGAACACATAGTCCAATCTGTAGATTATTAACCAAGAGGGGCTATAAGCCCTAACGTCTGTTGTGACCTTTTTATTTTTTCATGAGACATTCATCAATGAATGGATTAATAGGACCACAAAGGAAAAGTGAAGCGTTTGTCTGCAATAATTCACCTTCTAAAAGAATGATTAACTGACAGAGTCTATTGAATGCCAAAATCTAACATCAAATTTTATTCTTTAGCTGATTCAGGTTAAGAAAGTAGTTATAAAATAACCATTTTTATCAGGGGAAAGCATGCCAGGAACTCAAGAGTCAGGGGTTACCATTCCTAATTAATTCTCCAGGAAATTTATGAACTTAGTCTTTTATTCATAATCTACCCTAGTTTTCTGATTAAAATGGGAGTGCTAGTGATTATGGGACTAAAAACAAGATTGAGGCTGTGGGGTTAAAATATTTCACACATGCTTCTGTAACATATGAACTTTGATGAGCACACAGTACTTCTGTAATTATACAAAACAAGAATTTTTAAATTAAAAAAAAATTTTTTGGACAAAATGTTGACCTTCACCATTTCTTTCGAGAAAGCAAATGGAATGTATGTAGGATGCAGGTTCTCTTTCAATACATCTAGTCTGCGAAATTTGTAGCTACTATTTGTCGCTTTCAAAATTTCTCTGAAGTACACCTTCCCGGGTATCTGATGTTTTTCAACTTCTCCTCTCCAGACTCCTCCAAATGTTGTGCTTGTCAGAAGCATCCTTTCTGGGTTTTTTTTTTTTTTTTTTTTACTGTACGATGTGCAAAGCTGAATGTTAATACTCTCATCTCTCCCCAATGGATAAAAACCAAGTCTGTAAAACTTCAAAGAAGACATAAGGAGAAATAGTTTTGAAAACAGAACTGTGACTCGATTACATTATTTTTTTTCTGATTGCCTGTGTCTAGTTACTTGTGACTTTCATTTACATCTAATTTCCTGTTTTGATTATTACACCATATTTATACAGAGGCTTTAGAAAGTATGGAAAACACCGCTCAATGTGTACCATCAATTAAGATGAATCTCCAATACTTATTTTCCCTTCTCTGAAATGAATTTGAATTTTTCTGCCTAAAGAAAAGATCCTGAAAAGAATACTGGTCTTTTCCTTTTGGCTAAACTTTTTTCTGTTACATGTTACATGTGCACACTTCACACTGTGAAAAAATAATTCATTTTCACAAACTCTCCTTCCTGTATCTGACCTGTCAACCTGACCCGGCTCTTTGTGAGTGTGTGGTAACAAGTGGAAATGTTTGTCCATAAATGCATACTAGGTTCCCATCCATTCTCTTGCTGATGGTTATATTCCAAGAAGCCAGATATAGAAAGTAGCAATGGGATGGGATGAATTGGGATATTGAGATTGACATATATACACTATTGATATTATATGTAAAATAGATAACTAATGAGAACCTACTGTATAGCAGAGGGAACTCTACTCAGTGCTCTGTGGTGACTTAAATGGGAAGGAAATCCAAAAAAGAATATACACATATTCATACAGCTGATTCACTTTGCTGTTAAACATCATTGTAAAGCAATTATGCTGTTGGTTAGTCACTAAGTCCAGTCGGACTCTTTTCAACCCCATGGACTCGGCCAGACTCCTCTGTCCATGGAATTTTCCAGGCAAGAATACTAGAGTGGGTTGACATTTCTTTCTCCAGGAGATCTTCCCCACCCAGAGATCAAACCTACATCTCCTGCATTGGCAGGTTGGTTCTTTACCACTGAGCCACTTGGGAAGCCCAAAGCAACTATACCCCAACAAAAATTTTAAAAAAGCATCATTGTCATAATAGACTGAAACTGTAGGATTCCATAAACAAATTGCTGATAAACGTTCGTAAAGTGTTTTTCATTCTGCATTTCTCTCCAAGAATTTTTTTAATTGCACGCGCGCGCGCGCACACACACACACACACACACACAGTACTGTGCTAAAGTAAGTGAGCGTTTTGTCCCTTGCCGGAAGGAAGCTAAGATGCTAGGAGGTAATGAGTTTTATTAACGCTCATAATGTCTGCAAAGCAACCCAGCCTAAGTATCGTATCCCTTTTTAGTCTCTCCCCGAAGACATACTTATAGGAGCACGCGCATCGGTGCCTAATTGATCTGCAAAATGCCGGCTGCTGCAACCTCTTCCAGGCCCTCGCGCGGTTCCTGTACCATCTCTACCGCCTGCTACGAACCTAAGGAGACAGGCTCTGCGCTGTACCGGAATCAGCCAGACCAGACCCGTTCCCGCAACGTGCGCAGAGCTCAAATGTCTCGAATTGGGATATTCTCGCCACCGCCCCCCCCCCACTAGGTTAGAATAGCTGTGAGGTTCCCTGGCTGGGACACAAAAACGTCCTAAATCATTCTGATGATGTGATGGCGAAAAAAGAAATGAAAGCAAAAATGCAATGAAACAAAGTTTCGAAAACAAAGACTACGAAATTGGCTTATTTTTCGGTAATTCCGGTGCTTAAGAAAAGCGGAATTAAGAGACCTTCGGGGATTCAGGTCTGGGGCTGCAGGGTGGGGGTGGGGGTGGGGGTGGGGGTGGGGGTGGGGGTGGGGGTGGGGGTGGGGGTGGGGAGCCGCTGTTGGCTCTCTAGTAAGTGATCCTTAATTAATACGTTTAATTGAGAAGTCTGGATCTCTTTTTTGGTACAGATGTGGCTCCATCCTTAGTTTATCAATTCTGACGGCTAATCCCTTCACGTGTAGTGAATACAGTTTCCCAGAAGCCATTGGAACTAGAATCAGAGGTTGTCAGGGTGGGAATTCTCAGACAAGCGGCCCAAGTCGCCGGCAGCTTTTGGGATCCGATTAAAAATGCAAATAATCAGGCTCCACCTAAGATTTTCTGAAACTGGAACTCTGGGGAGTGGGCCCAGCCACCCGTGGTTTAACAAACCCTCCCAAGAGAGTCTGAGGCAGGCTCAAGTTTGAGAAGCTCACTGAGCCATCAGGGAAGCCCTTCCCAAACTATCCTGGTAATCAAAAAAGAAAAAAAATCACCCAGGGCCTTGATTAAACTAAAGATTTCTGGAACCTTTCCTGCAGATTCATTCAGTGGAGATTCATTCTGCTCTGGGGTCTGAACATCTGTTGTAATCAGCAGAGAGGGTTTCCTTTTTCTCCTGGGGTAAGTCTGGGGAGCCCTGGATTGAGTTCAGTCTCTAAAATTACCTTCCAGGACTGGTTTTTCATGTGTTGCTTGAGTGGAACAGTCTTTTGAAATAGGGACAGAGAACAGAAGTGAGATTGCTGTGGAAAGGGTGAGGATTAGAACCTGAACTGGAGATGGAGGAAGCTGAAGAGACTATATATGCCATCAGTGAGGAAATCCTTACCAGGAGAGCATGTCCACCTGAGCAAATGGCCCCATGTGAGGAGGTAAAGGAAACATGGAAATCAGACATTGGTTAGACTTTGGCTACAAAGTGAAGTGTCTTCCAGGCAAGGAGACAAGGAAAGTAGTGTGTAATTGACCACTTCCTCAGTAGGATTTTTCTTAAATCAGGTCCATAATTTGGAGGATTGGGGGCAAGCAGCCTTGTACATTCAGTTGTACATTCGCACTGTGTGTCTACGTTAGACTGTTTTCCACATGGATGCTGGGAACCATGCCAGTGAGCACAGGGAGAAGGAAAAAAAAAACCAACCCTGGGAATTCCCTGGTGATCCAATGGTTATGACTTCAAGCTTCCACTGAAGATGCCTGGGTTCCATCCCTGAACAGGGAACTAAGATCCCACAATCCACATGACAGGGTCAAAAAAAAAAAAAATCAGCCCAGGAGAAGCCTAGTCCTCTGCTGACAATTACACCCCTCAGTTTCTTTCAGTAGCTTTTTAGTCTTAAATCCCTTAAATATGCAAGAATTAAGTCTTATCTCTCTCAAGAATTCTGCTCCTTCATAGATTAGCTTAGGGCACGGACAGGACCTAGGGCTGATGCCCAAGTAGAAGAGTGCCTATATTTTAGGCTGTTTAAGAGAGCCCTTAGGGCTGTCTTGTTTGTTTAAATTGGATAGGGAACCAGGTTAGAGGGTATGAAGATAAATAATAAATGAGTGACAGCTCAAGACCACAATTAGGCCAAGGTTAATAAGCCTCAATCCCAGTGGGTAAAGAATCTCTCTTTGGAAGGAGTCACTCCATAAATGTGCCTCACTGGTGAACTTACTGGTATTTCTTTCATTAAAATAAATTATTTTCTAGAGGAGAGGGAAGGGTGCAGGGACAAATTAGAGGCACTGGATTAATGGATAAAAAATACTACATATAAAATAGATAAGCACCAAGGATACACTGTATAACACAGGGAATTATACCCATTATCTTGTAGTAAACTTGGAAGACATCACTGACTCAATGGACATGAGTCTGAGCAAACTCCAGGAGATAGTGAAGGACACAGAAGCCTGGCGTGCTGCAGTCCATGGGACTGCAAAGAGTCAGACACAACTTAGCAATTGAACAACAACAACAATTAAATATAATTTCTAAAATAAAAATACAAACATTTTAGAAAATTCCTTGGCAGTCCAGTGGTTGCGACTTGGTGCTCTCACTGCCAGAGCCCAGGTTCAATCCGTGGTCAGGGAACTATATGTATGTGTAAACATTTTAATGGTGCTTGTCAAAAAGCTTTTAGTGATCAGGTTGTATAATTCAAAAAAATGGAAATTACTAACCTAGGTTCATTGGAAGGACTGATGCTGAAGCTGAAGCTCCAATACTCTGGCTACCTCATTGGAAGTCGCCAAGAGCCAACTCATTGGAAAAGACCCTGATGCAGGAAAAGATTGAGGGCAGGAAAAGGGGGCGACAGAGGATGAGATGGTTGGATGGCATTATTGACTCAATGGACATGAGTTTAAGCAAACTCTGGGAGATAATGAAGGACAGGGAAGCCTGGCATGAAGCAGTACCTGAGATTGCAAAGAGTCAGACACCACTGAGCTGCTGAACAACAGACCCTAGTTTAGACTTGGAAGTTAGTTAATTCAGGAGGGCTTTGCCCCTTAGGTGCACTGCCTGCCTAAATCAGATGTTCAGCGGGTACTTTTTCTACACTTTCTGTAATAGGCACAGGAGGTGTTAAAATATCCAGCTTAAAATTTGCCACGCTAAAATTATCTGGCCTTTCTTTACATCATAGAATCATGGAGCTAAATTCTCCCACTGGCTGTAGCAGATCCAGAATGTTTTCCATGAGCAAAATGCAGGCTTGGCCCCCAGAGGCTTTCTCTGCACCCTCTCAGGGGAGGGAGTGATCTTCCCTCCAGGGCTGGGTCTGCATCTCCAGGAAATGAGAGGCTGTGAGTTCTCTCAACTGCTTGAATGACCTTAAACCCAATGGCTCTGCTGCTAATCACACCCATTTATGAGGTCTGCTCTCCTGGCACTTGTTAGGGACCCAAACGCCAACTCAATGCCCCTAACAAATAGCCAGAGGCTGGTTCAGAGAAATAGGATACATTTAGAGAATTTTCTGAAGTATTCGGAGACTCCCAGTTCTGCTCTGACTGACGTTTTCATCGCCAGAGCTTCCGAGAATAGCGAATGGAGACCATAACCTTTTGGGCCTAGTGCTGGTGATCTTGGGCTTCCCAGGTGGATCAGTGGCAAAGAATCTGCCTGCCAATGCAAGAGATGCAGGAGACACGGGTTTGATCCCTGGGTCAGAAAGAGTCCTCGGAGTAGGAAATGGCAGCCCACTCTAGTATTCTTGCCTGAAAAATTCCATGGACAGAGAAGCCTGGCGGGCTCCAGTCCATGGGGTCGCAGGGTCGAATACAACGGAGCATACACACACTAACACTGGTGTTTTTGCTATCAGCGGATGTAGAGGAATGTTCTGAGAAGGACCTCTAAATATCTAATTATTTTATTTTTATGCAAATATCCTTGGGGAGGCCAGAGGAAGGACATTCAGGTGAAGGTCAGAGCAGCGTATGCAGGCTTGGGGAGGGGCTGCCTGGATGCTTAACGAATAATAGCCAGAAGTCAGGGTGACCCAGGGTGAGAGTGGGAGAAAGTGGCAGGCGTAAGGTCAGAGGGCATGGGGCAGGTTTTGTAAAAATAGCAAAACAAATAACAACTTATATACAGACATCCGGGAAAGCTGTAAGAGTTGGCGCTGTGCCAGAAAGTCATTAAAGTCTTTTTAGTGCGTTCCTTTTGTGGTCATTGGTGAAGCACTAGTGGCCAAAGTGAGTTTGAATCCCTTCATGACTTCTGACAAAGCAAGAACGTTAAATAGGCATTTTGAAGACGATTGTCTTTCCGTCCTTCCAAAGAGCTGAGACAGGCATGTTTGATCCACGCCCAGTGGGAAGGAGATGAAGTTGAGGTTGGGCAAAGGCTCTACAGAGGGCAGCAAATTGGCAGAGTAGGGCAGGTTGACAGAAATCAATCATCTACACAGAACAAGTGCTGCAGGAGATGTTACAGGCACAGCTGTCCGTGGATTGGGAGGAGTGCTTTCATGCAGCAGGTGGTTAACATCACTCCACTACACCTGGGCAAAGACCTCCAAAAGCTCCTTGAACATAAAGCCACATCAAGCCAAGAAAAGTAGAGGGCACCGCCATAGAAGAAACAATTGAAAAGATGCAGGAATAGAGTAATCTTATACACAACTCTCTCACAGATGCTTTTGAACTGTGGTGTTGGAGAAGACTCTTGCGAGTCCCTTGGACTGCAAGAAGATCCAACCAGTCCATCCTATAGGAAATTAGTCCTGAATATCATTGGAAGGACTGATGCTGAAGCTGAAACTCCAATACTTTGGCCACCTGATGCAAAGAACTGACTCATTGGAAAAGACCCTGATGCTGGGAAAGACTGAAGGCAGGAGGAGAAGGGGAATTTGGGGAAGAACGGATACATGTATGTGTGTGGCTGAGTCCCTTCTACATTCACCTGAAACTATTACAACATTGTTAATCGGCTGTATTTCAATACAGAAAGTTAAAACCAATAACAACAAGAAAACTCTGCATGCTTCCACTGCAGGGGGCATAGGTTCGATCCCTGCTCAGGGAACTAAGATCCCACATGCTGCACACACACACAAAAAGTGTGGGAGGGTATTCTGAAACAGGTTTTGAACTGCTTCCTACAGTTCCAAAGCAATCCTTCCAGTTGAACCTGCTCCATGAGACAGCGTGATGAGAAATGCATGTGTGTATTGAACAAAAAACAAAGTAGAGGAAAGAGCTATAGATCAATCATCCATGAAGCAATGGGAGTGAATCTGAAGTCATTAAACGTGTTATGCAATAGCTTGAAGCTGTCAAGAGATTTGTGAGCTCAGTCCTAACTGAAACGTGGCTTGTTAAGTGAGTTTTCCATCGATGTAACAAGAGGGAGTCACTACTCATCTTCTTTTGGAAAAATAAAAGAAAATATAAAAGAAAATCTGAGTCTTACTATGATCTTTCCTCAGTGCTCTTTTCCTAAATGTATTCATTTTCCAGCTTGTTGCCATGTCAACCAGAAGAAAGAAATGGTTAGGTGAGCTCATAAGCTCACCTGTAACAATTTGCTTTTTGTGGTTATGAATTCATCCAAATGATCTATGTTGTGGGATTATGAAAAATTATATTATTTTGTAATCTGTGTAATTTTTTTCTTTTTTCTTTTTCTTTCTTTCTTTTTTTTGACCATGCTGCACAGATTATGAGATCTTAGTTCCCTGACCAGGGATTGAACCCAGCTCCAGCAGTGGAAGCCGAGAGTCCTAACCATTGGACTGCCAGGGAATTCCCTGTAATTATATTTCTTAATCCAAAGACAGAAAAATTAGGGATTTTCACTGAACTGAATATATAATATAATGGAGCATTATTCTTCTAGAAAAACTAGAGCCCAGTAGGATATGCAGGGTGATGGTTTCACTGTTCTACATTCTGAAGAAACTGAAAAGAAAAAAAAAAAGCAAACCTGTAGGTTTTTTCTGATCTCTTGGGGCCCTAAAGCTTTAGGATGGAGTCACTTAAATTTAAAACTGCCTTGTTCATGTCATTAACCGCAACTGTCACCAACACCACCTCTGGATATTCACAAAGACCTTGCCTGATGAAACTGTGGACCTCATTCTCAAAGTAACCTTGTTAAGCGTATAAAGTACAGAATATTATCCCAGAAAATCAATAATATTAAAGAAAACCCTATTCAAGTACAGTCTGTGGACAGAATCAGGGAATCCATGAAGTTGGGTAGGATAATAAATACATTTTTAGTTCCACCCATCTCTAACTGAAATTTACCACTCTCTCAAATGACAAGTGTAGGAAAAGACAGTAGTATAATCATCACTGGAGACTGTTATTTAGGGAAACCAGTTTTTTTTAAATATCATATCATCATTGTTGTATTCATCTTGACATGTAATTTATATATAAACTATATATAACTAAGTAGATGTGTGCATAATACCTTGAAATTTCTGTGATTAGATCTGCTGCTAAATCTTGTTAAGAATTAAATAGAAGGACTTTCCTGGTGGTTCAGTGGCTAAGACTCTGTATTCCCAATGCAGGGGGCCCAGGACTGATCCCTGGTCTGGGAACTAGATCCCACATACCACAGCTAAGACTCAGTGTGGCCAAATAAATAATTTAAAAAAGTGTTTTAAATGGGTGGATCTTAAACTTAAAAAAGAATTAAGTAGAAAAGACAATGACTATTTCTTAAAAAGAAAATATATTTAGGTAATCCTACTAGTTAACAATTTCAAGGATAAGTTCTTTAACATAGATGTAGGTTTTAGAATTTTTACCATATGAGATGCAAGATATTTTAAAAGGTAGTATCCATGCATCTAGCTGTGTTGTTTTAGAATGTAACTGAAAGTTACAATTTTTAAAAAATCCATAAAAGATTCTTTTTCTTCTGAGGCTGTCACAAAATGTCTCTTAACTGAAAACACTACACTACCCACATGGGTGATGTGATTCCAGGCTCTAAGTTTCAAATCCACTTTTAGTGGAATTATGTAGCATCTCTCCATAATCCACATTAATTTATAGATAAATGGGGAAAAACTGCAATGAGAGAACTTTAAAACTTCTTCTAAAAAGTATCAATTAGGCAAATTGCTTATTTATTTATTTTTGGTAAATTGCTTTTGATTTCAAATTGCTTTCTCTTCTCTCTGAGAAGTAAAGGAGGATTGCAGACTAAAGATAAAGTTACATCTGTAACTTAATTGAAAGTAAATTGTCTTAATAAACCAATCAGAACAGATCAGCTGATTATTCCCTGGAACTGCTCAAAAATGGTTTCTTTTCAATCTGAGGAGAAATTGTCCTATTAGATGAAGGTACCATGCAGAGCATGAGATGCGATCAGAAAGAGAAATGCCTGTAGGAGATTGAAGGAGTTGCCTTCAGGATTCTGATAACAGAGATGCTACCCTAGGTAAATCTGAGCATTGTCTGAAGTGAAAATACTAGTAAGGAAAATGAATGCTTTGCTATAAAGATGCTCAGCTCTCAAAGATTCTTCTTTAAAAAAGAACAGAGAATTTCATTGCTTAAGTAGTAAACTTTTTTTTTAAAGTCTAAAGGAAAATATAAAGCAAACTGGCTCATAGCTTTAGGAGAAAGTATATTTTCTTCTCAATATTTTCTCTTAAGAAAGTATATTTTCTTCTCTTAACCAGCTCCAAGCCTGGGTCGTGCTCTGTTAATAGAAGCTATTAAGAAGAGGTGGCAAGAATACACAGAAGAACTATACAAAAAAAAATCTTCATGGCCCAGATAACCACGATGGTGTGATCACTCACCTAGAGCCAGACATCCTGGAATGTGAAGTCAAGTGGGCCTTAAGAAGCATCACTATGAACAAAGCTAGTGGAGGTGATGGAATTCCAGTTGAGCTATTTCAAATCCTACAAGATGATTCTGTGAAAGCGCTGCACTCAATATGCCAGCAAATTTGGAAAACTCAGGAGTGGCCACAGGACTGGAAAAGGTCAGTTTTCATTCCAATCCCAAAGAAAGGCAATGCCAAAGAATGTTCAGACTACTGCACAATTTCACTCATCTCACACGCTAGCAAAGTAATGCTCACAATTCTCCAAGCCAGGCTTCAACAGTACTTGAAACATGAACTTCCAGATGTTCAAGATGGATTTAGAAAAGGCAGAAGAACCAGAGATCAAATTGCCAACATCTGTTGGATCATCGAAAAAGCAAGAGAGTTCCAGAAAAGCTTCTGCTTTATTAACTACACCAAAGCCTTTGACTATGTGGATCACAACAAACTGGAAAATTCTTCAAGAGATGGGAATACCAGACCACCTGACCTGCCTCCTAAGAAATCTGTATCCAAGTCAAGAAGCAACAGTTAGAACTCTACATGGAACAACAGACTGATTCCAAATAGGAAAGAAGTATGTCAAGGCTGTATATTGTCACTTTGCTTATTTAATTTATATGCAGAGTACATCATGTGAAATGCTGAGCTGGATGAAGCACAAGCTGGAATCAAGATTGCCCAGAGAAATATCAATAATCTCAGATACTCAGATGACACCACCCTTATGGCAGAAAGCAAAGAGGAACTAAAGAGCCTCTTGATGAGAGTGAAAGAGGAGAGTGAAAAGTTGGCTTAAAACTCAACATTGAGAAAACTAAGATCATGCCATCCAGTCCCATCACTTCAAGGCAAATAGACGGGGAAACAATTGAACAGTGAGAGACTTTATCTGTTTGGGCTCCAAAATCACTGCAGATGGTGACTGCAGCCATGAAATTAAAAGACGCTTACTCCTTGGAAAAAAAGCTGTGACTAACCTACACAGCATCTTAAAAAGCAGAGACATTACTTTGCCAACAAAGGTCCATCTAGTCAAGGCTATAGTTTTTCTAGTAGGCGTGTATGGATATGAGAGTTGGACTATAAAGAAAGCTGAGGGCCGAAGAATTAGTGCCTTTGAACTGCGGTGTTGGAGAAGACTCTTGAGAGTCCCTTGGACTGCAAGGAGATCCAACTAGTCCACCCTAAAGGAAATCAGTCCTGAATATCGTTGGAAGGACTGATGCTGAAGCTGAAGTTCCAATACTTTAGCCACCTAAGGCAAAGAACTGACTCAGAAAAAGGCCCTGATGCTGGTAAAGATTGAAGGTGGGAGAAGGGGACGACAGAGGATGAGATGATTGGATGGCATCACCGACTTGATGGACATGAGTGTGAGTAAGCTCCGAGAGTTGGTGATGGACAGGGAAGCTTGGCGTGCTGCAGCCCATGGTGTCGCACTGAGCGACTGAACTGAACTGAACTGAATACCTTGAGGAAACAGTGTATAGTTCAGTTCAGTTCAGTTCAGTCGCTCAGTCGTGTCTGACTCTTTGCGACCCCATGAACTGCAGCTCTCCAGGCCTTCCTGTCCATCACCAACTCCCGGAGTTTACCCAAACTCATGTCCATCAAGTCAGTGATGCCATCCAACCATCTCATCCTCTATCATCCCCTTCTCCTCCTGCCCTCAATCTTTCCCAGCATCAGGGTCTTTTCAAATGAGTCAGCTCTTTGCATGCCGTGGCCAAAGTATTGGAGTTTCAGCTTCAACATCAGTCCTTCCAATGTAGTACTTCACCCCAAAATCACTGCGACAATTACCTTCCTGACGTTCATTTGGGTAAAAATTATCCTTCATTAGATTGATGTTTACAGTTGCTGGAATACTAAATTAGACAGTTGTCTTACTAATAAGCCACTTTGGGTATTACCTGTGCCTACCCTACTCAGACCAGTGGTTCAGAAAAAATGGTTATCGGGGGAGGTGTTTGTGGCTGTTTGATAATATTGATGGTAAGATCAAGGATCTAGGACAGTTCAGGACAGGACAGTTCTGGAAGATGCAATTAAAATGTCACTTTCATAAATAACAAAGGAAAAAAAATCTTCCTAACAAGAACTTCTGAACACTGAAGTTCAGCTTCCCTATGCTCTGGGAGATGACCACGTTCGTTTCCCAGGACGCAGTAACCAAGTCCTACAAAGTGGCAGGCCTAAAGCAAAAGAAATGTATTCTCTCACAGATCTCGGGGCTAAAAGTCCCAAATAAGGGGATTGTACTCTTTCAGAAGCATCTAGGGGAGAATCCCAGCCTCTCCCAGCATCTCATGGTTCCAGATATCACTCCAGTCTTTGCCTCTTCTTCATCTGACCTTCTTTGCCTTCTCCTGTCTCTTAGAAGACACTTGCCACTGGATTTAGACCTCACCTGGATAGTCCAGGATGATCTCATTATGAGATCCTTAACTTATTTATATCCGCAAAGACCTGTTTTCCAAACAAGGCCACAATCACAGGTTCTGGAAGTTAGAACAGGGCATATCTTTTGTGGAGTCTTCATGTAACCCACTACAACTACTGAGTCAACATTTACTCCTTTGGATGATAATAGCTCATCCTCTCAAGAAAGTGATGACAAATCACAGCAAAAAAGACAAAGGCATCAGGGAGACATGAGGGCAAATGCCTCATTTACACATTGACTTTGAGATTCTGGGTAGATCTTTCATGGTTATCTGTTAGAAAGCCAACTCCTACAGGGTAACAATAATTGGAGCAAGCCACGATAACCATAAGTTAATATATTTCTTTCCTTTCTCTTTTCCTTCCAGTTGACTTTTATTTATTTACATTTTTTAGTTGGAGGATACTTGCTTCACAATGTTGTGTTCCTTTCTGCATTATAACAACATGAATCAGCCGTAAGTATACATACATCCCCTCCCTTTTACCAAATGTTAATTTAAATGAAGAATCTTTGGTAAAATCTCTTTCCTCGGCTTATCCTTTGTAGCATCTTTTTAGACTCCTGTCCTTTTGTGAGTCTCTGCCCAAAGTACCTAAATACCCACCACTCTCTGAGCATTGAACTGCATTTCAACTGATCATCAGGTTCTCATGCTGAACAGACATAATATTTGGTCAGTTTCACTCTCTAAACCCAACCTTATAACTACCACTCAGCCTCTGGACATGCTGCCTTCCATCCCTTCAAACATTCTGATTGTGTCTCTATTCAGTAATGTCTTCATTCAGCCACAACCATGTGTTCATTAGGAAGCCAAAGTGACAGAGCTGCTTGGCCAGACAATGTCTGTATTCAAAGTTCAAGCTTAAGTCAATACTATTTGCATGCGTGCTCAAGTCACTCGGTTGTGTTTGACTCTTTTCGACCCCATGGACTGTAGCTCACCAGGCTCCTCTGTCCATGGGCTTCTCCAGGCAAGAATACTGGAGTGGGTTGCCATTTCCTTCTCCAGGGGATCTTCTTGACCCAAGGATAGAACCCAGGTCTCCCTCATTGCAGGCAGATGCTTTACCTTCTGAACCACCAGGGAAGCCCCAACAGTGATACATAAGTAAAAGTACATTTAAAATCGAAAAAAAAAAAAAAAATTGGCTATAATTTTATAGATAGTAAATAATACCTTATTAATGTGATATTCTGATGGATCATAAGATTTTTCTGACTCACTTTTCTGTAAATAAAGGCTGATTTCAAAATGTATACTCTTTCATTTTCAATTGGTGGAACTGAAAGTCACTCTTCGCATATGCAAAATCACAAGCAATTTTTGTAATTTTTCTTTTTAGAAGGACTTTTCTACTGATGTGATGCTGAAGTATCACATGGAAAAGTGTTCTTTTCCATCAAACGACAATCTTTGAATTTAATTTCTATGTCTAAGCCTGAGGCCATTGGCTTTGCAATGTTACATCAGTTTTCAAAACCAGAGACCCTAAATTCACTGAAGAATTCAGGGAACTCCTGATATGCTTTACTATAATGTCCACGTGTACAATTTTGTTTTGTAATAATTTACTGACAAAGTTTGCAGGCCAGCGAGGTGCCGCAAGAATGGGCTCTGGGGACAGAAGTACCGGGCACCCCCTCACTCCAGCTTCTGCAGTTGACGCCACAGGCACAGCCACTAATCAGGGCTGAAGGCCACGCCTTTGTGACCCTTGCCTCTGGGGCCTGCCCTCCATTCCCGGGTTGGCCCCACCTTGGCGCATGCGCACTGGGTGCCAGCCCAACCGCCCAGGGACCCGCTCTTGCCCGCTGGCGGGAGTCCCCACCCAGCTGCCGGGTTTATCACCCCCATTGCACCATCGGCCTCTACTTACAAAACACAAGTTCCAAGATAAAATTACTGAGAATTTCAAGACTGCAACAGCCTCAGAGCATTAAACCAAGCTCGAGGGCCCTTCTGAGAGGGGGGCGGGAGGTTTTACCATGCCCATGGAATGTCTTGGTTGCATCCGTGATATCAGCAGGATGTTTGCACCCAGCCTTCACTCTAGAAACGCGTTTTAATATAAGCTGGATTTCAGATGAAACCAAGGGAACTGGGTACTTGTGTCCTTAAGGTGATGGGATTATACAACTGTTGGGCTGTATGCTCTTGGGTGAGTGGTTCAACCTCTCTGGGCCTCCGTTTCTTCATTTGTAAAAGATTAGAGCATTGTACCATTGTACCTGGTGGCTCAGACGGTAAAAGAATCTGCCTGCAATGCAGGAGACCGGGGTTGGATGTGGGAAAGATCCCCTGGAGTAGGAAATGGCAACCCACTCCAGCATTCTTGGCTGGAGCATTCCATGGACAGAGGAGCCTGGCAGGCTACAGTCCAAGGGGTTGCAAAGAGTTGGGTAAGACTGAGTTACTAACACTTCAAAAGCATTGTACCAATGTTAATTTCCTGGTTTTTCTCATTGTACCTTGCTTAACCAAGAAATGAACATCAGGGAAAGCTACCTGAATGGCTGATGGGAATTATCTACATTATTTTTGCAGCTTTTCTGGAAATAGAAAATTGTCTCAACAGTTTATGATGTGGAAGGCAAGGAGCCCCTCTCACCCCGTGGTAGAATCAGAATGCACAGGCCCTGACAAAGCCTGACTTCTACTCAAGGTTTGGTTGTGAACTATTTGTATTCTGTCCTGAACACATTGCTTAACTTCTTTGTTTTTTAATGTTTTATTTTATATTGGAGTGCAGTTGATTAACAGTGTTGTGTGCTGTGATACTTTCAGGTGTACAGACACTGCTTAACTTCTAATCGCTTACCTTCCTGGGTAAGGAATGTAGAATGTGGTATTGAATTAGATTCTTTTTTAATTTTTGCTCCTCTGTCCATGGAATTCTCTAGGCAAGAATACTGGGATGGGTAGCCATTCCCTTCTCCAGGGGATCTTCCCGACCCAGGGATTGAACCCGGGTCTCCTGCATTGCAGGCAGATTCTTTGCTATCTGAGCCACCAGGGAAGCCCACTGAATTAGATTTTTTTTTTTTTTAATTTTTTTTTAAAATTTCAACCCCAAGGCATGTTGAACCTTAGTTTCCATCCCTGGTTGGGAAGGCAGAGCGTTAACCACTGGACCAGCGAGGAAGTCCCTTGAATTAGATTCTTGATGTCCTTTTTAGCGTAAGAACAATTGAAGGGCCTCTAGGGTCTCATTTACCTCTTTAACTCTTCTTTATTTTGATGTTTTTTTAAATTCATGCTTCTAAGCTTTCCTCACTGGAGGAGGAAATGGTAACCCGCTCCAGTATTCTTGCCTGGAAAATTCCATGGACAGAGGAGCCTGGTGGACTATATATAGTTCATTGGGTTGCAAAGAGTTGGACACAACTGAGCAACTGAGCATACACATAAGCTTCCCTAGCTGTGTTTTCCTTCTATTTTTGTTCCACTTGGTATATCTTGAGAGCATTTAAAGTTGGCACTTAGGGACTTCCCTGGTGGTCCAGTGGCTAAGACTCTGAGCTCCCAATGCAAGGGGGCCCCAGGTTCAATCCCTGGTTGGGGAACTAGATCCCACATGCTGCAACTAAGAGTTTGCATGCCAAAACCGAAGATCCTGTGTGCTGAAACTAAGACCTGATGCAGCCAAATAAATAAAATGAAATAAATAAACCTAGTACTTAAAAATATCCAGGAGTACATTTACAGAAGCAAAGCAACCTTTACTGTGGGAGAAAGCGCATTCCCAGCATATCCTATTGAAAGAAGGTGATTGTCACCCAGCCATTTCAGCTCAATTCCTGTCCCTCATTCTTGGTGACACACTGAAGTCACCTGAGAATCTTTTAAAACTACTAGTGTTGCAGTGCCAACTCCAGGAGGTTCTGGTTTAATAGATTTGTGTGTGACTAGACCAGATTCTACTTTTTATGTTTGGTGCATTTGTTATTTCAAAACCATGCCATCATTGACATTATCATCAATCCTATTGAAGCATAATTCAGTCTTTTTAAAAAACATAAAATGCTCCTGTCATATGACCCCCTATCAAGTATAGTGCAAATTTTATTTGGTACGATGTGTATATTATTGCATGATTCAAGAACATGCAATAATGTATACAATGCACCAATTGGAAATTGGTGTCCTTATCGATACTTTTGTTCATATAATATGTGCATAAACACATTTGGGATTATAAACTACAGTGTGACAGGGAGCTAAATTTTTTTGTTACAGCTTTAAGTTGATATATATATATATTTCATATGCCATGTGATTCATCCATTTAAGATATACAATTCAGTGGTTTTTAGTATATAGGCTAAGTTGTCAGGGACCTAAAATTTAACCCTTGTTATACAGGAGAGCAGAAGTGAAAGACCCAATAATTTCCACTTGATCATGGTAAGTTTTTTAGCTTTTTTTTTTCTCTTGCTGTATTATTCTATAAAGCCTGCTTAAAGGAAAAAAGCTAATCACTGGTGATAAACTCATCTTTAATGAAAAGAAGTGTCATTAAGGAGAAAAAAAAAGCCAGTTTTCTCTCTGTACTCATTCATCCTCCCTGAAAGGACACAGAACACTTCCAAACTGTGATGATTAGATCCAAAATTTATATGCTCTGCTTTATACACTCTTTGATTAATCCATAACAACCAATTACCATTGCTTACCTTTATTATTAGATTTTCCCAGCACCATTACACTCCTGACTAATGAAAATGCTAAGAGTCTATTAAGAGCATGCACAATATCATTCTAGCTAATGCCAAATGGTTAATTGTCTTCAAAATTTGAAGGCATGGTCTCACGATATCTGTGATCAGACTATATATAAATGAGTCTATATAAATCACTTAGAAGAACACCGAACATTTGTGTTCAGTGAGGAGAGTGATCATATCATCTAGAAACCAGGACACTTTTGAGAGTGAAAGGGGCTATGCAATTTAATTAGCTCTGATTATTATATACTGTCTGTTTTGCATAATTCAAATGGTAATACAAACAAATGGCTGTTCTTCATAATCTTAATTTATAATTAAATTTTGGAAAGAAATTGCACATACACTTTTTAAGATTTTCCATTAAAATGAAGGTGTGTGTCTGTGTGTTCAGTCACTCAGTTGTGCCTGAGTCTTTGCAACCCACCAGGCTCCTCTGTCCATGGAATTTTCCAGGCAAGAATACTGGAGTGGGTTGCTATTTCCTCCTTCAGGGGATTTTCCCCACCTAGGGATCCCACCCAAGTCTCCTGCATTCACAGGCAGATTCTCTACCACTGAGCCACCTGGGAAGCCAGAATGAAGGTACATATAGACAAATAAAACAAACTGTCCTCTTTGGCTACCACTTTTGAATCCCACTGTTCCTCCCATCAAGTCCACATTGGTTACAATACACATTAGTTATCAAACAGCCAATGGATACCTGTGTAGGAACCTCATCAGTTCAACTTGAGCCAAATGTGCAGATCACTTGGTCTGCAGATGCCAGGCTCTTAAACATTTGGATTTCTGGGGCAATTAATCTGTCACTTTTCGACATGTGATCAATTTTCTAATAATTGAACTTTAAGAGAAATGAGTGGACAATGGCTCTTTGCACTCGAGCTGTAAGGAAGCAAAAAGCAAATGAATTTTCCAGGTCATGGGAGCTTCCGCCATCAGCACTTCCAGTCATTTTAGGTAGAAATCTTCCCAGATGTGTGAGCCTCTTAATAATGGTTTCCAAGACACCCCAGGTCCTTCTTTTAGGGAATCTCATCTCAAGGCCAGAAAATACACAGCTACTAGTCAGCCCAGTGCTTTGTACATTCAGGGAAGAAAGAACATGAATGCTGTGTTTACTCTCCATGTCAAGAATGAGTGTCAGGCAGAATCACCTCCTTATGTGTCCTTGACATGGCTGCCTCTGTATAGTCAGGAAAGGAGCCTCTGGAGTTAATATCTCACAAGTTCCTTCTTTATGATTTTCTAGCCTAGAAATTTTGTCCTTTTTTCCTGCCGTGACTCCTAATAGAAGCTGCTCATCTTCACAGCACGTGTCTGAGAAATCCCAGAGTGAGGCACCCATCTTGGCTGGCCACTTATAATTTCACTCTTCTTTCTCACAGTCAAGAAAGCATATGAGAGGGACTTCCCTGGCAGTCCAGTGGCTAAGAATTCACCTTCCAATGCCAGGGACATGGGTTTGAACCTTGTTCAGGGAACTAAGATCCCAAAGGAAAACTGAGCCCACAAGCTGCAAGTAGAGAGCCCACACATCACAACTAGAGAAAGCCAGTGCATCACAATGAAGATCCAGCACAGACCAAAAAAAAAAAAAACCATCTTGGAAAGCAAGAGAGTAAGGGAGATATTTGGCGCTTCCCTGGTAGCTCAGAAACGCTGGGCTGGACGAAGCACAAGGTGGAATCAAGATTGCCAGGAGAAATATCAATAACCTCAGATATGCAGATGACACCACCCTTTTGGCAGAAAGTGAAGAAGAACTAAAGAGCCTCTTGATCAAAGTGAAAGAAGAAAGTGAAAAAGTTGGCTTAAAGGTCAACATTCAGAAAACTAAGATCATGGCATCTGGTCCCATCACTTCATGGCAAATAAATGGGGAAACAGTGGAAACTGGCCAACTTTATTTTTGGGGGCTCCAAAATCACTGCAGATGGTGATTGCAGCCATGAAATTAAAAGACGCTTACTCCTTGGAAGAAAAGCTATGACCAACCTAGACAGCATATTAAAAAGCAGAGACATTGCTTTGTCAACAAAGGTCTGTCTAGTCAAGGCTATGGTTTTTCCAGTAGTCATGTATGGATGTGAGAATTGGACTATAAAGAAAGCTGAGTGCTGAAGAATTGATGCTTTTAAACTGTGGTGTTGGAGAAGACTCTTGAGAGTCCCTTGGACTGCAAGGAGATCCAACCAGTCCATCCTAAAGGAGATCAGTCCTGAGTGCAGACTGCAAGGAGATTCAACCAGTCCATCCTAAAGGAGATCAGTCCTGAGTGTTCATTGGAAGGACTGATGTTGAAGCTGAAGCTCCAATACTTTGGCCACCTGATGCGAAGAGCTGACTCATAGAAAAAGACCCTGATGCTGGGAAAGATTGCAGGTAGGAAGAGAAGGGGACGACAGAGGATGAGATGGTTGGATGGCATCACTGACTCAATGAACATGAGTTTGAGTAAACTCCGGGAGTTGGTGATGGACAGGGAAGCCTCGCATGCTGCAGTTCATGGGGTCGAAAAGAGTCGGACACTACTGAGCGATGGAACTGAACTGAACTGGTGGCTCAGATGGTAAAGGATCTGCCTGCAATGCGGGAGACCCAGGTTCGATCCCTGAGTCAGGAAGATCCCCTGGAGAAGGGAACGGCTACCCACTCCAGTATTCTTGCCTTGAGAATCCCCATGGACAGAGAAGCCTGGCGGGTTACAGTCCATGGGATCGCAAAGAGGGACTAACACTTTCACTTTTTTTTCTTTCAAGAGAGATATTATCATAACAGTTCAGTTCAGTTCAGTCGCTCAGTTGCGTCCGGCTCTTTTCGACCCCATGAATCTCAGCACGCCAGGCCTCCCTGCCCATCCTCAACTCCAGAGTTTACCCGAAGTCATGTCCATCGAGTCGGTGATGCCATCCAGCCATCTCATCCTCTGTCATCCCCTTCTCCTCCTGCCCCCAATCCTTCCCAGCATCAGGATCTTTTCCAGTGAGTCAACTCTTAGCATGAGGTGGCCAAAGTATTGAAGTTTCAGCTTCAACATCAGTCCTTCCAATGAACACCCAGGACTGATCTCCTTTAGGATGGACTGGTTGGATCTCCCTGCAGTCCAAGGGACTCTCAAGAGTCTTCTCCAACACCACAATTCAAAAGCATCAATTCTTCGGCGCTCAGCTTTCTTCACAGTCCAACTCTCACATCCATACATGACTACTGGAAAAACCATAGCCTTGACTAGACGGGCCTTTGTTGGCAAAGTAATGTCTCTGCTTTTTAATATGCTATCTAGGTTGGTCATAACTTTCCTTCCAAGGAGTAAGCGTCTTTTAATTTCATGGCTGCAGTCACCATCTGCAGTGATTTTGGAGCCCCCAAAAATAAAGTCTGACACTGTTTCCACTGTTTCCCCATCTATTTCCCATAGATAATCTCAAATCTCTGATTTTCTTTTTAGGCTAAACAACTTGGGTGTATTTGCAAACTCTGATAAGTTGTTGAAAAAAGACAAATATTTGTGAATTACCTTACAACTTATTATGACCCATTAGTGTATGTGCTCTCTTTTTGCTTCGATGGGTCTGCAGTGAGGCCACCTTTCCCCTTTCTTCCTAAAATAGTCATTCATTATTTGTTGATTCATTTGTTGTTCTTTCCACGAGCATTTAATGAATATTTACTATGCTACCTACTAGGCTTCCCAGGTGGCACTAGTGGTAAAGAACCTGCCTGCCAGTGCAGGAGATGTAAGAGACATGGGTTCGATCCCTTGGTCAGGAAAATACCCTGGAGGAGGGCACAGCAACTCATTCCAGTGTTCTTGCCTGGAGAATCTCATGGAAAGAGGAGCCTGGTGGGCTACAACAGTCCATGGAGTTGCAAAGAGTTGGACACAACTGAAAAGACTTAGCGCCCATACTGAGGAACATGATGTACAAGACCAAAAATCCTATGCTGCCAACAAGCTCATATCTAACAAGAGAAATTAGATATGTCAGCAAAAGAAATGGAGATGAAAGTATGAACACATAGACTTGTGTACTGTATCTGATGGATGGACAGATGGCTGACAGCTGAGGATAACTGCTAGGTAGAGATACGTATGAGACATCCGAAGGATCTCTGACTCTCCTCCTGTAGAAAGGTAGTCAGGGAAGCTGAGTGTAGGTGAAATGGACCACTCTGCCAGCCAGGCAAGGGCAGGCAGGCCTTCCAGGCAGCACCACAGCCGTGCTCTGTAACCAACACACAGGCCTGGAGCTGCAGTGTCAGTAAATTGACTTATGCCTCAGTGTAGTCTGAAGAGGTAAGAACGTTTTGATAAATCTGGTGGGATATGGGTTATAAATTGGATTTTTTTTTTTTTTTTAAGAGTGAAGCCAGGAGACTCTGTGATAATCTAGAGGGGTGGGGTGGGCTGGGAGGTGGGAGAGAGATTCAAGAGGGAGAGGACATATGTATACCTGTGGCTGATTCATGTTAATGTATGGCAGAAACCAACACAATACTGTAAAGCAATTATCCTTCAATTAAAGATAAATATATTTTTTAAAAAAGAAGAAGAAAAAGGGAGTAATAAAGGCATCTGAAGAGATGTGGGAAAAAAAGTGTGAAGCCAAGAGAAAATAAAGGCCTGAGAGGATTATGAAGGAAAGTGGAAGTTTGTTAGAGATTAGAGGTCCCGTACTCTGAGCCCTCTCTGTCTCATCCCCTGTTCACTTACATACTTTTTCTCCCAGCCCCCTCAGCTCCTAGAAGCAGCCAGCTTAATTAAATCTTATTGGTTGTGATCTAAAACCATGGTGATTATTGAATTCCCTAAGATTTCAGGGTTGGAAAAGTACTTCCTTTGCCAAAAGGCTTGTATGTGACTGTTCTGACTAGCATTGTTCATGATAGCCAAAAACTTAACTCGTGGTACACCTATACCATGGAGTATTCTCCATCATAAAAAGGAACAAACCACTGATACTTGCAATAATATGGATGAACCTCAAAAACATTTACTCAGGAAATGAAATCAGATACCTATTGTATGATATATGTATCTACCTATTTTTATGGAATTTCTAAAAAAAGGAAAATCTATAGAGAAAGCATATTAGTGATCATCTATGTCTGAAGGTAAGAGTGGGGATCGATTGCAGATGAGTAAGTGGGGACTTCTGGGGTGATGGGAATATTCTAAAACTGAATTATGGGATTGGTTGCACAAATCTAAATTTATTAGAAATAATTTGACTATGAACTTATACTTACCACAGGCAAATTTTATAGTAGGTAAGAAGTTATACCTCATTTTTAAAATGTACTACCCACTTCCCTATTCTTTTAAGAAAATATATTGAGCATTATTAAACTCTTTTCTTCAGAGTCGTCGCATAAATATATTGTTACTGGTATAGTGGAATGGTTAGGTGCTAAACTGTGTGATCCCCAGCAAGTTACAAAATCTCCAAAGCCCTCAGATTCCTCATGTGTAAAATGAGAACAGGGACTTCCCTGGTGGTCCAGTGCCTACGACTCCAAGTTCTCAGTTCAGGCAGACTGAGTTCGGTCCCTGGTCAGGGTACTAGATTCCACATGCTGCAACTAAGACCTGGCAGAGCCAAATAAATAAATAAATTTAAAAAAAAAAAATGAGGAATCACTTCACATCAGTTCGAATGGCTATCACCAAAAGGCGCACAAATAACAAATGCTGTTGAGGATGTGGAAAAATTAATAAAACTTGGAAATTAGGAAAGCTCTCCACAAGGCAAGAGACCAGAATATAAAGGAAAGACTTGTATGTAATGTTTACAAACCAGCCATTTTCTCCTACATAAGAGCTTTCAACATAGTGGACTCATGACTTCTTGGCTACACCAGCCCGACCAACTCAACTGCACAGAGAATAGTTAGGGGAGGAAAACAAAATGGAGGCTACAGAGCTAATTATTGTTTATTCTTACGCTATAAAGACCAGCTCAAGTTTGGGCCAGTGAGATACAAGAAGTTTGCTATGAAAACTGCCACAGAAATTCAGCCAACCATTTAGTCAATAATACTGATTTGTGGTACCATCTGCATAATAGAGTGTTGCCGTTAAGAACATGGGGTTTGGGAAGCAGACAGAACAGGGTGAGATCCTGGCCCTGCCTTCACTCTGCAGCCATCATGAGCAAATGACTTCACTTTGTTTCCTCACCTATAAAATGGGACAACTGCAGTGGCTACCTTGTGATGATATAGGTAGGTGTTGTGTGCAGTGCTTAGAAACATGCTCAGTTAGTGTTATGCTCTGAGCTAAGTACAATAGGTAAATAACAACAGTGAACAAGATAGACATGGCCCCAGCCTGGAAGAAACCTATGCCCTCACAGTATGGAACTAAGATCCTACGTGCCGAGTGGCTGGGCCAAGAAAAGAGTAAAATGAAACACACACATGCACACAAAACAAAAAATCCACGTGATTATGAAAAGGAGGGCAGAGTTGGTGTTGATAGGCAGAGAAGGGAGAGATTTAGAGGGAGGGTTTAGAGTTGTTGATGGTGAGGAGGTTAATGATAAAAATGGTGATAATTTTATTGTCCTTGTTGTTGTTTGAGATGAGACTAGAAAATGTTTTAAGTGAAAGAAGGAGGGAGAAATCACTGATTCTGAGGAGGGAGAAATACACAGAGAAGTCTAACCCAAAGCATGAGACTCATTCTGATAGAACAAAGGGCAAATGTTCCCTTTTCCTTGAGAGCAGGAGGACAGATGAGAGCAGAGTGTAACTCAGGCATGGAGTGGGCAAAAACATGAAGGTCTTTTCTTCTTTTTTTTTTTTTGCAGTTTTACATTCTATTTTATTTAACATTACTTTTTGAGAATATTACAATTTTTTCATCATGATAATTTTGATGACTGAATGATATTCTGTAGCATGAATATATCATAATCTTTTAAAGATTGCAGTATAGTTAATTTACAATGTTCTTAGTTTCAAGTGTACAGAAAACAGATTCAGTTATACATATATCTATTAATATATACATATCCTTTTTCATATTCTTTCCCATTATAGGTTATCTCGAGATATTGAGCAGAGTTCCTTGTGCCATACAGTAGGTCCTCGTTGTTGAACTATTTTATATATAGAAGTGAAAGTGAAAAAGTGAATCGATCAGTCATGTCCGACTCTTTGCGACCCCATGGACTGTAGCCCACCAGGCAACTCTGTCCATGGACTTCTCTAGGCAAGAATACTGGAATGGGTTGCCATTCCCTCCCTCCAGGGGAATCTTCCTGACCCAGGGACTGAACCTGGGTCTCCTGCACTGCAGGCAGATTCTTAGCATCTGAGCCAGCAGGGAAGCCCAATGTATAGTAGCCTGTATATGTTAATCAAAAACTCTTAATTTATCCCCCCCCCCCACTCCACCCTTCAAGGCACTCTCTTCTGATGGCTCTATTTTCATTGGAGATCAGGCAAAATTGCTGATGGCATTAGAAAGATCGAAGGCTCTTTAGAAGCTTGGAGGTTTGAAATAATCCTTGTGATGAGTGGGAAAGCCAGCTCACCAGGACAGGGAAGGGGTGGCCAGGCAGAGCTGAGGGTTTACACCGGGCTGGACACAGCAAACTGAGTAGTATTCAAGAACTTTCCAGCAGCCCAGGGAGAGGTTGTAGAAGGCAGAATCAGAAGGACCCAGTGTTTGGGTTTTTCCTGGTGAGCATGACAAAAGGACAAAGGGGAAAGGGATCTGGCAGGAGAGTGGTTAGAGAGTTTAGAGGAAATTCAAAGGAGACCAGAGAAAAGCAAAAACAGAAGTAGAGAGATTGAGAAAAAGTGACTGGGGGAGGGTCTACAGACTCTGGTATTTTACTTTTCTGATTTCAAAGGGTAAAGTTCACAACCTATCAGCAAGAACTCTCTGAAATTGGACTGAGAGGGTAGTAGGCCCCTGAGATAAAGAGTTATTTGAAATGGAGGGAATTTGCACTTAAATCAGTTCAGTTCAGTTCAGTTCAGTCGCTCAGTCATGTCCGACTCATTGTGACCCCATGAATTGCAGCACGCCAGGCCTCTCTGTCCATCACCAACTCCCAGAGTCTACCCAAACCCATGTCCATCGAGTCAGTGATGCCATCCAACCATCTCATCCTTAAATCGGCACATATTAAATGTCAGGCATTATGCTATGAATTGTACACATGGACATAGGAAGGTATTTGGCTTTCAAAATAAACCTAAAAGGGATTATTATTCCCATTAAACAAAAATTGTGCTCAGGAAGGCTATCTGCCCATAAGCTACATAGTTTGTCAAAGATTCCCTTGGATTCAAACTCTGTTCTTACCCTCACCCCCAAATCTTAGCATTATTCCCAAACTGCTCCAGAAGTCATTTGTTAGAAATAATTCAACTCCTTCACATATTTTTTAAACTAGTTTAAAAAAAACTATTTAAAAATTCAAGCCCTAAAAATGGGTATGTGTAAAGAAAAGTAAATCTCCACCACTCTTAGTTTCTTAAATTATCTTTCTAGAAATTTCCCTGCAGATAGGCATATGTGTGTGGTGTATACATATATTTACATAAGATGTGCCAGATACAGTTCTTCACCCTCTTTTTCAAATGTAGCAATATTTCTTGGTAATATTTGCCATAGCACACCTTTTCCCTTTCAGACAAGCCTAATATTCCTGAAAAGGTGAGTGTTAGTTGCTCAGTCGTGACTGACTTTTTGATGCAATGAACTGTAGTCCGCCAGGCTCCTCTGTCCATGGAATTCTCTAGGCAAGAATACTTGTGTGGGTAGCCATTCCCTTCTCCAGAGGAGCTTTCTGACCCCGGGATCAAATCTGGGTCTCCCACATTGCAGGCAGATTCTTTTCACTGTCTGAGCCACCAGGGAAGCCCAATATTCCTGAGGAATCATAAATTATTTAACCCTACAACAGATTTTAGGTTACTTCCCATATTTGTCAATTACAAGTAAAGAAGCAATGATTACCCTCCTATATATGCTTTTCTCCATCTGGAATTGAATTTGGGAGTAAGAATGCTAATTACCTCAACATTATTATTAATATTGCCATTATTTTTGAACTTGACACTGCCACATGGCATGTGGGATCTTAGTTCCCCAACCAGGGTTAGAATCTGCACCCCCTGCATTAGAAGCCTGGAGTCTTAACCACTGCCTGCCAGGGAAGTACCGCTTCAACATTATTTAATGACTAAATTGTATTCTACCTCACTGATTTGAAATGTCCCCTTTTCTCCTATACTCTTCTCCATTCTGAAATGAATTTTGCTCTATTTCTGTATGCCCTGTTCTCTTTGCTTGATCTATATATTCATGCATCATTACTAAATAAACTGTTACACCTTGTAGTTTTATAAAACATTTTGATATCTGTTACGTCTAAGACTCCCTCATTCCTTTATTTTCAGAATTTCCCCAGGGAAATTCCATTTCATTGAATAGATGGACTAATTTAGAGATAGGTCTCACTCACACCTTAACAAGACAGTAAGAACTAGAGGGACTCAAGGAATCAGAGATTTGAGAGAGTGAGAGGGGTGGGGCGCAGGAAAAAGAGGGAACATTCAGATGTTAATTAGCTCAATGAGCCCACACAGATGCTAGAGGTCCTGAAAGAAAGAGGAGAGGGAAGAGAGAGTTTCAAGAGAGAAAGAAGAAGACTGGAAAGAAGAGGCTTTCTCTCCCTGTCCCTGAGATCTAGCTTCTGTTCTCCCCTTTCCCCTGTCTGAGTCTTGACAAACACACTGGAATTCTGGTTCCTAAACACAATGGACTCTCAGGGCCCTGCTAGTCACCCACCTGTACAATAGCAGTGCTTTTCCTGATACCCTCATTAAGTTGTAAGATCAGAACCAGTTTGAATGACTACAAACCTCAGCTCCTTTTTGAGTTTAGTTCATCTCCCCAGGCCAAAAGAGTCTATCCAGTCTGCACGTGGGTGATGTCTAGATCACACATGAGAATCTCTGCCTTGGCCTTCAAGCATCCTCCACTCCTTTACATGTTCTCCCTCTTCCTAACATCTTCCCCACATTGTCTCCCTTCCTTTCTCATTTGAGTTTCAGAATGGTACAGTGAAGTACTGGGGGGAAGAAGGTGTGGAGGGGACAGACTGAGGGAGACCCAGAGGGAAGAAAAGATACCCCGAGGATCACCAAGTTGCCATACTACATAATCTCCCTGAGTAAATAGCTCTCTACACTTTATAAGGTCCACAGTACAGTAGTCCATGGTACGCAATGTCTGGAAGCAGAGGTCTCAGTACCTGATGGATAATCAACCACTGAATGGTTTGTTGCTTCTAAATCAAAATTGCGGTAGCCATTAATGACAGCCGTAAGTTATCCTAAGGAATTCATTTCTGCAGAACTTGGCAAAGACAAAGTTTGCTATAAATAAGTATAGTTTCATTGACATTTGGTCTAGGGCAAGTAAATTACCCAATGAGGTGATTTATACATTCATTCAACTTAACTCTCTGATAGGAAGCTGAGCAGCAGTGCTCTGGTCATTGGGTCTGATTTATGTCAAGAAAGTGTACAAAAGAAAATGGAGGTTCTCTATCTCACTCTTGCTCTCTCCTGATCTCCTGTTACTATATAACAGGCATCCTTTTCCTTTAATTACCTTCTTCATGGCTTGAGAGCTTTGATGACTTGATTAAGCCTTGCAGTGCAGTTCCAGTCCCTACCCAGCTGATTAATTAGCCCAAACCTTATTAACTTCCTAATTCTGATCAATAAGGCACTGATGCTAAACTCTGCAAGGGCAAACTAAGGAGGCAATTTTATTGCAAGACACAGAGTCCCTATTGGTTTTTTTAATCATCTTTTTTTGTTTAATCTTACTTTTTAATGCCAACCAGGTTGGACTACGGTAATTCAATAATAGTCCTATGCAGACTACCCACTCTCCAATCATAACCACTTTGCTTGCTGCACCAGCACTATTTGATGGCATGGCTGGGGGGACTTTGCTTAAAAATGCAGGGTCTCTGTTATTCAGGATATTGGATAAGAGTTGCTTACGGCCAGAGAAAGAATATGATGATAACGATGCAGTCATTTCTTCTCTGCAGGAAAATGACAAAATATGTAGCAAATCTTCTAATATCCTACACCAACACTATTCAATAGAAATATTTTGAATTTTCTAGAAGGCATATCGAAAAAGTTAACTAGTGAAATGAACTTCCCTCCCTACTTGTGCTATGGCCCCTGATAACCACTATCCTACTGTTTCTTTGGAGTTCAGCTTATTAAATTACATATATAAGTAAGATCATACAACATTTGTCTTTTTCTGTCTGATTTATTTCACTTAACATAATGTGTCCTCAAGGTCCATCCATGCTGTTACAAATGGCACAATTTCCTTTTTATTATGGCCAAATGATATCCCATTGTATGTATGTGTATATGGTTGGTTGGTTAGTTGGTTTAGTCACTAAATCGTGTCCGGCTCTTGAGACCCCATGGACTGTCACCTGCCAAGCTCCTCTGTCTTTGGGATTCTCCAGGAAGGAATACTGGAGTGGGTTGCCACTTCCTTCTTCAGGGGATCTTCCTGACCCAGGGATTGAATCCAGGTCTCCTGAATTGCAGGCAGATTCTTTACCAACTGAGTTACAAGGGAAGCCCACATATGTATATATACCACATTTTAAAAACCCATTGGTTCATCAGTGGGAGATATAGGTCTAAGGGGACAAGCTTCCAGTTATAAGATGAATAAATTCGGGGATTCTAATGTACAGCATGATGACAAGGGGACTGATCCAGGGAACCCCACTTTGAGGACCACTGTGGAACTCAGACTGATTTCAACCCATCTCCTTCAGGATATAGAGATCTGTGCAGATGGGACATCCTCTGCCACCAAGACAAGCTTGTGACTTCGAATCAATTCTATTTCCCTCAGTCACTTTTAGAGCCTGGTCTAGCTTCAACCTTCAATTGTCCCCCAAATTACATGAAATTTGGAAGTTTAAAGAAAAGACTAAGGACTTCCCTGGTAATCCAGTGGTAAAGAATCCACCTTCCAATTTGATTCCTGGTCAGAGAACTAAGATCCCACATACCACTGGGCAACCAAGCCTGTATGCCACAACTGGGGAAGACTTCGAACCACAATGAAGACCCAGAGAGCCAAAAAAATTTTAAAAGAAACTAATAAAGAATAAAATAGATTTTACTTTGAACTTTGAAATCATTTCAGCTCTTTGCATGAGCTGATATGTTGAACTACTTAGCTTGTTGGTGGTCTGTCTCTTTCCACTTCGAAGGGCAGGGTTACAACCTACTGAAACCTCTGAGAAAGGCTTTACTCACTCCCCTGCTCCTATCCCTCCTCTGCCATCTCAGGTGACTGCTCCCTCTTTCCTGCACGCCCCTCCTCATCTTCCCCTCCCCCCAGACCCCCCACCCCCTCACAGCAGTTCTCTCAGGGTTATTTGAGATGCTGCATCTCAGGTCTTGAAGGCCTAAAACTTCCCACTGCATAAAACATAACTGTCGGGACCTGTCTCGTGGTCCAGTGGCTGAGACTCCACACTCCCAATGCAGGGGGCCAAGGTCTCATCCCTGGTCGGGGAACTAAGATCCTACATGCAACAGCTAAGTGTTCACATGGGTCAACTAAAGATCCTGCATGATGCAATTAAGACTCGGCGAAATCAAATAAATAAATATAAATATGTACAAAGACATAACTCTCAATTTTTAGGTTGTGACTATTTTTTAAGTTGACAGGCCCTTCCTTCCTAGTCTGAAGACTGAAAAAAAATGATGTATTCAAAACATAATCTTTCTGGGATTTCCCTGGCAATCCAGTGGTTAAGACTTTGCCTTCCAATTCAGGGGATGTGGGTTCGAACCCTGGTCAGGGAGCTAAGATTCCACATACATTGTGGCCAAAAAAGCAAAACATGAAACAGAAGCACTATTGTAACAAATTCAATAAAGACTTTAAAAATGGTCCATATCAAAAGATAAAAATTAAATTAAAAAAAAAAACCATGATCTTTCCACTGTGAAAAAGCAACAGAAAAGCTCTTCATAAAACACCAGTGATGCTGAGACAGGTCATTAAGGTTTATCAACAGCTATGCATTGCTCTCTCTCAGGTGCAAAGCACTAAGCACAGCTGCTTCAGGTGAAGATGACCATCCTTAGAATAACTCAGAAATATGATTGGCCCACCAACTCCCACCCCCCTTCCAAATGTTCTCCCCACTTTCTAGCCTGATAGTCACCTCAGGACCTTTGTCAACAAGGCCAGAGGTGCAATCAAAAGTGCCACTCGGAGTCATGCTTTAAAACTCTTCACTGGCCTTCACAGCTTACAAACCCCTGTCTAATTCTTTTTTTACATTTAATTTATTTTTAAATGCTTATTTTTTATTTATTTGGTTGCACCCAGCTCTTTGTTGCAGTATATGGGATCTAGTTCCCTCACCAGGGATCAAACCCCGATCCCCTGCATTGGGAGCTCAGAGTCTTAGCCACTGGACCACTAGGGAAGACCCTCCCCTACCTAATCCCTGTTTTTTATGTCTTTCCCATTTCCGATCATCTATTTTTGGAACTGCTTATACTTTTAGACTTTATCAAGGCAATCCCAAACTCTGTTATTAGCAAATGTGTGACCTTAGACAAGTTTCAGAACTTCTCTCAGTACCTTGGTTGTTAACAGCTTTAAAATGAGAGCCAGCATCTTTCTTGGTGGCACCCAAGCAAATGGAGATGAACATTCCCAGAGGTGTTGAAAATTCTACCTCCCATGGACCCGTCCCACAGGCAAGTCTTCAAACTGGAGCGTAACCACCCCTGCAGTACACAAAGACTTTTCAGACACCCTGTGACCTTGGATGGTCTTAAAGGAATTAAGTTCCACATCCTTTACTTCCATGGTTATGGAGCTTCCCAATAGCCTGACAAAGGAAAATGCCACTCTTACTCAATCCAAACTAAACTCTGATCATTGCTCCAGGACATAAAGCCTTCCTGGGGCCCCAGAAAGGGAGCCTTTTTAATGACTACTCCAGTCACCTATCTTGCATTTCCTTATATTCTCCTGTCTAGTCACACCTCTATTAAAAGAGAAGCATAGCCTTAGGGCTTCCCTGGTAGTTCAGATGGTAAAGAATCTGCCTGCAACATAGGAGACCCTGGTTTGATTCCTGGGTCAGAAGATTCCCCAGAGAAGGGATAGGCTACCCACTCCAGTATTCTTGCCTGCAGAATTCTATGCACAGAGGAGCCTGGCAGGCTGCAGTCCATAGGGTCACAAAGCAAACATTTCTGCCACACAGACAGATTCTTTACCACTGAGCCATCAGAGAAGCCCTCTTAGATACTGTGCAGAAGTTAAAAATAATGATAGTTCTCTAGAAACTGACAAGAAAAGTACATCCAGACTTACGGTAAAATGAAAAACCCAACTGCTACACAGTTATGTGCAGTGTGATCGAATAAGTTTTTTAATGACTCCACAAAATAAAAGCATATGTTGCCAGTGGGTCTCTATATGCATGTAAATGCATTGACAAATTTCTTGAGAAAACACACTAACCTGTTAAGGAGGAGGGAGCTGGTAATGAAGTAAGAAAAACAAAGGAGACTATTGCTTTATCTGTATTGAGTAATTCTCAGTGAGAATGTATGCAAGAATTATTTGTGTAAATAAAGCAATATTTAGAATAGAAGAAAAAAACATTTAGAATAGAAAAATAAATAAATATAAGCAATTCTTTTTCAGTTATTCTCCATACTCAGTCCTGGACTCAACACTGTGGGAACACATTTAGATATCAAGTTTAAAACGTGAACACCTTGGAGAAGGAAATGGCAGCCCACCCCTGTTTTCTTGCCTGAAAAATTCCGTGGACAGAGGAACCTGGCAGGTTGCAGTCCATGGGATCACAGAGTCAGACACAACTGAAGTGACTGAGCAAAGCACTTCAGCAAACATATATTGGGCTTGGGCACTGGGGATATGAAATACTAGGGATATAAAACAAAATGCTGTCATATCTCGGGAAAAAAAAAAATGTGAACAGAGCACCCATGGTTTTCCAAGATTAATTTATGGAAGGTGGTAGTCACTCAGTCCTCAGTCATACCCGACTCTTTGTGACCCTATGGACTGTAGCCTGCCAGGCTCCTTTGTCCATGGGATTCTGCAGGCAAGAATACTGGAGTGTGTTGTCATGCCCTCCTCCAGGGGATCTTCCAACTCAGGGATCGAACCCAAGACTCCTGCATCTTCTGCACTGCAGGTAGATTCTTGACCCACTGAGTCACCTGGGATTACAAAACAGCAAAACTCCATAAATTGTGTAACAAGCTTGGCAGGGCTGTGAGGGAAAGGGTACCCTCTTACATTGGTGGGGGGAGTGTAAACTGGCACAGCCCCCTTTGGACCACAATTTGGCAATATCTGTCAGTGTTACACATATTTAACCTCATCTGGCATGCATCCAGCTGTCCTTGCACACAAGCGAACGGAGAATGGGGAAGACCATTCACTTGTCTTTTGCTGCCTTAATTACATTAGCAAACACCGGAAAAAAACAGTCCCATCAGTCAGAGATAAACGAAATAAACTATGGCATATCCATACAATGGAGTACTATGCAGCTCCAAAAAAAGAATGAGAAACCTCTGTGTTCTGATTGGAAAAGGTTTTGAAGACATGTTGATAAATAAGAAAAGTTCACATAGAAGAAAACGCAGAGGAAATAAGACATACATCTGTATTTGTAGAAAGAAACTCTGGAAAGACATTTCAGAAGCTGGTAAAAATGGTTGCTCATGAGAAGTGGAAAGATACTTCACCATATATATTTGCTGTATATGTACTTTGTTTTATTTTTAAGTTATGTGAATGTCTTACCTAGTCGAAAAATTTAAAAATTAACAGGGCTCTGCGGTGGGATGCCTGTGTGGAGTCGCAGCTCTAACTTGGGCAGATTACTCTTCTCTCTGTGTTTCAGTTCCTCATCTGTACAAGAGGTTGAGATGATAACAAAAGCCACCATAAAGTATTTAGAACGGGCCTGGCACATCAAATTTTTTGAAGGTAAAATTTTAGTCAGGGTGTTTAAAGTTTTAGAAATAAAATATAATCCTATTTTCAGAAAGGACTTAATATCCATCATACAATGAGTAAAAAAAGTACTACTATATTTGAACTAGTAGTGTTCTAAGTATTTAGAAAATACTGAATTCGAACTAAAAGCCTGTGTGATAGGAATTGTTATCTCAGAAGTTTGTTGCCCCAAATCATACAATTAATTATATGTTTCTAACGTCCATGCTCTTAATTACTACACTTGCCTGTCAGAAAAGAAGAGGTAGGTTCTTAATTTGTAAAAGCAAGTAGAATTTCAAATACAACAGCTTAAAAATCTCCAAGCCTAATTACCATACTGGGCAGCATTGTAAGGCTAATACTCTGCTTACAAAGCAATTATGACTGAGTGGGGGTGGGGTGGGGTAGGAAGTAAAAAATATGGGCTTTGCTTTTCATGTAGTGAGTGCTGTCTTTAAACAGCAGAGCAACTGTCAATAGCAAGGAAAAAATTAACGTGGAAAATAAAGAAAAACTATTAAATAAAGAGAATCTCAGCCAGAAAAATACTTTCAAACTTCAAATGAACTCCTAGTAGTAAATATAAAACGAAAATGTTATACTGTTCCTGCTTTGATAATCAGGTACCCTCAAGTGGAAGACAGAAAATTCCAGTTCTGCTGTTTTAAAATTTGCAGCTACAAGAACTCACAAGAATGGTATTAACAGTTTCACTTACAGGATGCTTTTAGCGAAAAGGCATTGTCCTCTTTTCTTCTACTATTCTGCATGAAGTGTAACCTGAAATTAAAGATTTCACAATGAGAGCTTCCTAAAGACTGAGCTCTTACTTAGATTATGTTCATGTTCCTCTTGATTGCTCTGCATGGCCTAGTCAAATAAACCAAAAAAACCTCATGTGACAATATCTGAAAATAAGGCAGTGATTTTTTTTATCCAAAGGATATGCAGCCCTCATCCTATCCAGTTGCTCAGGCTTTCACCTTGTTTGGTCTGGCACAGAAATTAAGTTCATTTTACAGCTCATCACACTCAGCATATGCTCCAACAAATGGATTCCTGTGTCCAGAGACCAGTAAAATCCCTGTCTCCCTTAGGGATTCTGCTATAGCATTTGTTCGAGGACATTAATGGATGTCCTAACCAGTCCATGGTTTCTAAAGCAATGACAACTCAAGGTCATACTCTCAAAATGAGACATGTTCAATATAATGACTACAAAAAAATTGTATGTGAGTAGCACACACAAGACATTCTTGGTGATGTCAATCATACATATTGCTTCTTTTTCCAATATGAAATTTAATGGGAATTTTTATTTTAAGAGGCATTTTAAAAATCAACAAATCAATCTCTCATAAGAAGCCTTTTGCATAAGAACCCAATGTTTGCTCAGAGGCACTGCAGGGAAACCTAACTAGAAATGTGATTGATGAAAAAATGGCCAAGATGATAAACTCTCTCAAAACTTATGCCCCAAGCTCCCCAAAAGGTTCCATTATGATCTCCATCAAATTACTTCAAATGGAAGTTCAGCAACTCTGTCTTCTAGGCAAAATATTTTTAATAACCTGGAGTTTATTGTTCCATAAACTAAATTGCTCAGTAAGACAGAAGAATGGATGTATTTCAGTACAGGAGTTGTGATTTTAAAATGGAAAATGTTTAAAATAAAGGGATACTTCCCAAGACAAATGGGAAAGAAAAATACAACTTGGAATTAGAGAGAGTGAGCCAAAAAGTCCACACGGCAAATCATAGAACATATTATAAAACCAAAACACCACACTCGTTTCGTGGAAAGGCAGGCCAGTGGATTAAGGCAATACTGAGTATGAAATATACACTAACAGAAATAGACCAAAAGTAAAAAGAAATGTTCATTTGACTGAACTGGAAGGAAGGAGATGATTTTAACCTATTTATAGCTTGAGCTAATAGGTATGAATAGAATTTTTTTACCCAGTTTATTGACACACTTCTAATCAACTTAATTATTATTGTCTAGATTTCACTCAATGTCCATATTGTATATTAAAAAACCATAAAAGGGCACCCAAGTGTGGATTTTTCATGTACAATTTTCGATTCCTACAAATCAAACCAGCATGGGATTCAAAATTAAAAATAGTTACAAATATAGGACTGCCCTGGTGGTCCAGTGGCTAAGACTCAGTGTTTCCAACTCAGGAAGCCTGGGTTCAATTCCTGGTCAGGGAATTGGGTCCCACATGCCGCAACTAAGACCTGACACAACCAAATAAATTAAGAAAAATGTAACAAACATGTAAAAGTGAGCTTATCAAAACACCACTGCTCAGTCCCGTTGAACTGTCTTAGTTTTCTGGGTGTTCAAGCTCTCCCATCCTCTGGAAAAACAACAGCTGCCACCAGTACATTGTCCTGCATCTCAGACCCCCTCACTACCCCTCCCTTGGGGGATGGAGGTTCCTAGTAAAATTCAGAACAGGGTTATCTGAACAGAAAGGGACAAAAATTTTATATATATATATATACATACACACACAAACACACACACACACACACACACAATTTGGGAAATACCGAAATGGCAAAAATTATTATCAGACTCACTGTTTTCTCCACCTCTCATTAAGAGTATAATAAAAGACAAAAAAAAAGGAAAGGAAAGAATGGAAAAAAGTAGATCTAACAGGTAAATGCTAATAAAAAGAAAATAGATATAGTAAATATTATCAGACAAATTAGGACAATCAAGGCTAAAAGTACTAAAAGGGCCGAGAGGAATATTCTATATTCATAAAAGGTATGATCCACCAAGAATATATAACAGCCAGGCAACTTTACATACCTAGTAACACATATTTAAAATAAGTAAAGTAAATCCTGACAGCAAGACAATTATTGACAAACCCACAATGGAATGGGAGATTTTAACCTATCACTCAAAAATCAACAGATCAAATGCATACAAAAAATATGCATGCAGATGATTAAGTAACACAATCCAATTAACAGACTTGAATTCATAAACATGCATTTTTTTACCCAACAAAAAATTACACATCCTTTTCAGACACTCATGGTATATTTTGCAACTATTAGCCATGTATTAATTAGGCAGGTAAAAATTTCAATGAATTCCTCAAATTAGAAGTTTACATAGGCCACATTCATTGACTATAATGTACTGAAATTTGAAATTAGAAGTTAACCAAAAACAGCACCCCTTCCAGAAAACTTTTTTAGTTTGTCTTGGGAGGTCTGAGATTTTTGCAAAGTTTTCCTCTGCTCCACACCTTGTTTCCTCCCAGGTTTTGTTTGTTTGTTTGTTTTACTATTTTCTTATTTTGAACTCTGGCACACTGAAGGCTTTGTCCATGTCAGTGATCTTTGTTCAGGGCGCTGGATAACTTCCTGTGCTGAGCAGTTACTGCTGCCAAAGCCCCCATTTCTGCGGCGCACGGAACTACGAGGCACGTGGGATGAGGCAGTTCCTGAGCCGAGAGAGGGCCAAAAACTCTGTGCACACCCACGTGTCCAGGAGCCAGTGGCTGAAACGAGTCTCAGCGACCTCACCCTAAGAAGAGGCGGATGCTACGGACCACACAGCCCAGTGGAGCCAGAACCAGCAGGGAGATTCCAGCGTCCACGGAGATGGACAGAGATGCCATCAGATCGCGGCCGGGAGCCAGGCGGTCCCCGTAAGATGCTGAAAACTCAGGCCTAGAACAGGATGGATCCCGGGAAAGAAAGAAAGAAAACCCGAGCCTTACTCTCGGCAAGGCCCACAGCGCCCTTTTGACGATGCCCTGGCCTGGAGCCCCAAAAAGCCCAGGAGGACTCTCTCCCAGAGTCAGCCCTGCGCCGGGATAAGCCTGGGGTCCCTGCGGTGCTCGCATTTCTTATTGTTCTTCCTTTCCTGAATTACTTACTATTACATCATGCGATCATTCATAGCGTAAGGAACTTTCTAGATCTGCTTGGAATTGTCCTGCTTATCTTACTCGAATTGTACACTATGATTAAAAAGGAAAAAAAGAAACCGGTCGCCCCATCTCAGTGTCAAGTAGAGAGCCCCGAGTTAGACCTTTCCTCAAAGGGCGGGTCTCTAGCTGCCTCCTGGGTGGCTCCCCAAAGTTAGGAGAGAGCCGGCCCAGCCTCCAGGGTTAGGGCGGTGAGGGGGGCGGGGGGGCGGGCCGGGGTGCAGCCTGGATGCGGGTGTAGGAGCTCGGATGCCCCAGGCTGCGCGGGGAGCAAGGAGAGGCTCCGTGCCCCGCCTCCCCTCCCCGGTTCTCACTGCAGGATGCCCGCTGACCCCAGCCTCGCTTGCTCGCCCGCCCCCTCTCTGGCCCCAGGCGGGCGGCTGGGCTTCCCACTCACCTGGGCGTGGGGGCTCCGGCAGCCGCGGGTGGAGGGGAGGGGGAAGGAAGTCCGGTGTGGGGTTGGGGAGGGAGAGGAGAAAGGAAGAAGGGGAGACTGCGGCTCCCCATGGCCAGAGGCTCAGTTGAGGGCCACCTGTCGTCAAGGCCATTGTCACGACCCCCCGCCGCCCCCAGCCACGCCCAAGCAGGGGATGGGGAGGGGTCGGTCATCTGGGACGGACATTCATCCATAAATTGGGTCTGGAGCCGCGCCTGTCCCTGTTCCCTTCCAGAACTCCCAGCCTCACTCTAGATGCCTGGTCTCTTGGCAGGGTCAGTCCTCCCTGATGGGAAGATCTCTGGTAGTCCAGGTGAAACCAGGGCCACGCTTTACCCAGGAGAGCTCGGAATAATAATTATTGGTGGAGGAGACGGGGGAGAGGGGCGCAGCTAGAGAAAAAAATTAGGAAAGGATTAACAATAGCTGCTGTTGCAGTCTCCATCACTGCAGCACACCTGGGCCCAAATGAACCTTACCATTTTCTTACCTATGTTTGGTTCATTCGTTCCTGTCTAGAAACTGATTCGGATGTAAAACAATCCGGCATGTAGGCAAATACCTACACGGGTGCTCAGCGCAGCTATTTTTAATATTGAGAAATTAGAAGCTACTTAAACGATCAACATTGATTCTAAATCATGGCTCATCCTTTCAGTGGGATTTAATGTGACCGTTTAGTCATTTTTACGGACGGATACTTTGAGTAAACAGAAAGTGTTCATTATACAGTAAGTGGAGAAGGCGCAGTTCACAAAACAGTTTCTGTTGAAGAACGACGTACAGACGTAACCTGGATGGACGGAGACTGGAAAACGGTTACCTGTAGGTGGCTGGATGCGGAGTATCAATCTCCCCCAAAGATGAGAGAAAAAAACAATTACTTCAAAAATCTCGATTCTGCTCTTCAGATCCTCTCCTGGTTTTCCTCGCTCGAGGTCGTGGAGTTCTAAGAAGTGGTGGCGGCTGGGGCGGCTGCAGAACATCTCCGGCGCCCCTTCGCAGCCCTTTCCAGCCCCTACCACCGGCAGGGAACTCGCGCTTCCAAAACACGCCCCTGGCAGGACCCGGGCGGGGTGGAGCCGGCTGGCCAGCGGTCTGGATGCCTCCGCTCCCTTCTCGCCCCTGGCGCCTTTCCTCCCAGTTTGCTGAATTTGGGACGTGATGGGAAATGACAAGGCCAACGAAACGTCCTCCAATTTAGTGTTTCGGTAGAGCCCGAGAACAAATGTTCCCCCATTCCCTTGGAGATCTCCACCTCGCTGATCTCTGGCATTCCCACACCCAGAAATCACCCCGAGGAAATCATTTGCTGGTGGGAGGGACCACCGTAGGCGGGAAAGAAGGGTCTCTGAGATTCAGAGCAGAAGTAACTCCCACCCAAATCCAGAAAACCAGGGAGAGAGGGAACCCAGGGTGGCCACTGGCCCCCTAGATACCCAGCCAGGAGATGGTGTCCTGGCCATCTGTTCTCAGGTCCCTGGGAACAGTGATGTGTTCCCCAGAATCTACCACGTGCCCCCACCCCCCAAAATAAACAATTAAGTCTCTCTTTCCACCTCCATTGCCCCACTGGAGGCTGCTACCTGCTTCTTGAGTTTTCAAATTCTTAGCAGCTTTGTACAGCAATTTGGCCTCTCCAAACAGGGCCCAAAAAGGAAGGGCTGACAATAGCAAATGTTAAGGGAGATTGCACCTTCCTTGCATGTTTGTTTATCTTATCCATGATAAAAATAGTTCAACCACTTCATTTAACAGACAAGGAAACTGAAGCCCAGTGGACTGACAAGCCTGTCCTGGAGGGCAGGATAGCTTCAGCACATAAAGACAGCCCTGAAAGAATTTAAATAAGGCCTGCCAGGAGGGCTTCCGGGCTAATCTCCTCTGCCTAGTTACTAACTTCTGACAAATGGTAGTTTCTACCCATCTGTAAGCTCTGTACAGATACATACCTGCTATACAGAGTTTGGGTTCTTTTTTGGCTTCACAACATTGTGAGCTTTGCCCAATGTCATGCAGTAGGTTTATAGAAAGAATGTCAAACATCCTTTGAAAAAAGCTCAATTATATTAAACTACCCAACACTCCATTGTATTCACATGCCACCAGCCCTGTTACTGGACATTTATGTTATCATGTTTTTCACTGTCAAAAACAGCGCTGCAAAGAACACGCTGGTTCATAAATCTTTGCATTTCTAACTCTCTATAGAATGGATTCCTAGAATTACAGACATTTTTTAAGTCTTGAGACTTCCCTGGTGGTCCAGTGGTTAAAACTCTGCACTCCCAATGTAGGTGTAGTTTGATTCCTGGTCAGGGAATTAAAATCTCACATCCTTCAAGGTGTGGCCAATAAAAAAAAAAAAAAAAAACTTTCAGTGCCCAGTGTCTAGTTGTCTCCTAAGACTGGTGCCAGATTATATACTGTATATAGCAGAATGGGTGTGCATTGGCTCTGATCACTGGCAAACATGTGAATTTGTTGTGAGTGTATAAAAGTGACAAGGTGTAGAAGCAGCCTGCTGGTGGCCATATGAGATCCTGCAGAAGCATCCCAGGATAGTGTTAACTTCTTCAAGCTTACCTTGAACACATCCCATGTTCCCACCACGACTCCCATCCTTCACCCAACCCCCACCTCTCCCCCATAGATTTCACCCGGCAGATCTGGGCTGTCACCTCCCCACCTCCCATCACAGGATGAAAGCTCATCATGACTTTTCCCTCCTTGTGTTCACACCCACTGTGCTTTCCCACTTGGTTTTTGCTTCTGTGTCCTTGTTCTCCCCTCTCCATGTGGTCACATACCCTGGGCGGCTGCTCTCACTCTTTAGTTCCACATGCACATGTTAAGTCGCTTCAGTCTTTGCAACCCTACGGACAGTAGCCCACCAGGCTCCTCTGTCCATGGGATTCTCCAGGCAAGTACTGGAGTGGGTTGCCATGCCCTCCTCCAGGGGATCTTCCCCACCCAGGGATCAAACCTGTGTCTCTTAACATCTCCTGCATTGGCAGGCAGGTTCTTTACCACTAGCACCACCTGGGAAGCCACAGTAATGACAATAAAGGGATGGCCAGATCTAATCTTTCCTGTGCTCATTCATTCATTCAATAAATATTGAACCACCCTGTTATAAATATAGGCTACTATGTTTATTGGAAACACAGAAGAAAATAACAATGGTGCTTATCTCTAGTATTTATTGAACACATACTAACTGCCTTAGACATTAAGGATAAGGTTCAGTTCAGTTTAGTTCAGTCGCTCAGTTGTGTCCAACTCTCTTCGACCCCATGGACTGCAGCACACCAGGCTTCCCTGTCCATCACCAACTCCCGGAGTTTACTCAAACTCATGTCCATTGAGTCAGTGATGACATCCAACCATCTCATCCTCTGTTGTCCCCTTCTCCTCCTGCCTTCAATCTTTCCCAGCATCAGGGTCTTTTCCAATGAGTCAGTTCTTCCCATCAGGTGGCCAAAGGATTGGAGCTTCAGCTTCAGCATCAGTCCTTCCAATGAATATTCAGGACTGATTTCCTTTAGGATTGACAGGTTGGATCTCCTTGCAGTCCAAGGGACTCTCAAGAGTCTTCTCCAACACCACAGTTCAAAAGCATCAATTCTTTGGTGCTCAGCTTTCTTTATAGTCCAACTCTCACATCCACAACTCTCTACTAGAAAGGATAAGGCTAGGTACATGATTTTACTTAATCCTTATATAACTCAATCAGGTAAGTGCTATTATTTCCTGTATGTCACAGATAGTCTACAGAAACTAAAGGTCACATAACTGGTTAAATGGTGGAGTTTAGATCCAAATCAAGGTGGACAGCACTCAAAGCTAGTTTCAAGAAGGGTGGGGAGTGCTCCAGGCAGAAGGCAATCAGTGAAGGCCCTGAGGCAGAATGTAATCTGACTTGTTAAAGAGACTTTCAGAAAGCTAGTGGCTGAAGCAGAGCCCTGAGGGAGATTGTGTTTCAGAAAGACCTTGTAGGTTAAAGTTAAAATTTTTGGACTATAACTTGGAAGCTAGTAAAAGGCCTCAAGCAGAGAAGTGATTTGTATTTTGAAAAGATGCCTCTGGCTAAGAAGGAAGGGATCTGGAGGGGCAGCAATAGACGTTAGAGCTATTGTGTCAGTTGGGGTGGAGATGATGGGCCTCAGGCTTCTGAGATGAAATGTACGAATTGGAGGTGAGGTGTGACTGCCAGGTAGGAACCTGGGTAGGAGGTGGTGGGGCCATTCCTAAATTGCTCCAAATCTTTGTTGTGACGAGACAGAAGGGAGGAGCATACACTCGTCTGACACTAAGATAGGGATCTGGTGGGCTGTCAGACTTGTAGGAAAGATCTTTAGTTTAGTTGGACACTTGGCAAAATTAGTTGCCTCCAGGGTACACGGCACACAGTAGTAGGAAGTCAGGTCAAAATGTAGGATGGAGATGGCGATTTAAAGAATCTGACGCCAATGCAGAAGATACCAGAGATAAGGGTTGGATCTCTGTGTCGGGAAGATCCCCTGGAAGAGGAAATGGCAACCCACTCCAGTATTCTTGCGTGGGAAATCCCGGAGACAGAGGAGCCTGGCAAGCTACCATCCATGGGGTCACAAGAGTCGGACACAATTTGCAATTAAACAACCACTGGGAGTTCAGGACACTGCAGAGACAGTGCGTAGTGGGAAGAGAAGGCAGGTCTCAGAGGAAACAGGAGTGTCCAGGATCAGGAGAGGGACCCGGGTTTCACATGCAGACTCACATCCAACGGAGGTTAGAATAGCCCCGGGCGTCAGGCTTTTAAGTTGGGAATGGAAGTATCTTTACCCCTCTCTCGGCTCCCCCGATTTGTGCGCTATTGTGGGCTGACTGGCCACCCACCTCTTGCCCCTGTTAAGTTTCAGCAGAACACAATTCTGAAGTGACTTTAAGGGCTCTTTTGGTCATTTCTTTCAAATTTTTACATTTATGTCTCACATAACAAAAGAAAAGGGAGGAGGGCAGAATTTAATAAAAGAACACTTACATGTCATTGTATCCCCTTTCATTACTCCTATTTCTCTCCATGTGCACAGAACAGCCATGCAATTGAACATTTAAAAACATCTCTCAGGGAATTCCCTGGTGGTCCAGTGGTTAAGACTTCACCTTCTAATGTAGAGGGTTCAGGTTCAGTCCCTGGTCAGGGAGCTAAGACCCCACATGCCTCAGGTCCAGAAAGAAAACCAAAAACATAAAACAGAAGCAATGCTGTACCAAATTCAATAAAGACTTTAAAAATGGTCCACGTCAAGAAAAATCTTTAAAAAAAATTCATCGAACTGCACTAACAGAAACAGTGAATCCAGTTCTGGGCCCTAATCTTCCCAAAACACCAGTGTGCAAAGTCCCAGCTCTTTTCCTAGAGCCCTCAAAGATGAGTCTCACTGGGGCAGTACTTTTTCTCCAGAAAAAACTGTCGCCAACCATTGAGTCCCTGCTGGGCAAGACACGGGTGCTGAGATATCCAAATTTGGTGCTGAGTGTTTATTTCATGAAGGAAGGATGGGGCGGAAGGAAAGGACAGTGGGAAAGAGGGAGATGAGTCTTGCCATAAAAGAGCTCAGTTTGGTGGTGAAGATCTTTCAATGACTGAAGGATATTTGGCTAAAGGTGGTGATGTACTTATTTCCTACAAACATGGTTGAAAATGGATCTTTATGAGCTTTGGATCACTTAGGTGTGCAAATATGAAATGTTTGATATGAGGCGAATAACACAGAATATAAGGGCAGGGGGTTTGTGTTTGAAATGAAAAAATACACTTCAGTTATCCTGTACGCTATCAAAATAGTGTGTGCTGCATGGTAGCAATTCAAGGCAATTTCAGCATGTCTGGTTTTTAGCAGGCTTATCAACCAATCATTAAGGGAGTGAACGTTACACCCAGGGAATGCTGATGGTAGCATTAGCGATAAATAAATAAGCTAGCCATAAATAGATAAACTAATATGTACAATACCTAAATGAATAGACTTTTCCTCCGTTGTTTCATGGCCTGAAAAGAGCACAGCTTTTCATTAGAGGAATCATTTGAAAATGTGGAAACTGATACTACCACAGCTTAGCGCTCTCTGTCCATTGATAATGGCCTCTGGATCAGCAGTGGGGGTGGGAGACCGATGTCCATTTACTTTTGCCAAGATTATTATTGAATGAAACCTTTAATGGGGACATTTACGAGCCCACTCAGCTAAGAGCTCAGGGTGGCCTTAGAATAGTCTTTCCCTCCACCTTGACGGCTCTTAGAGAATCAATACAGGTAATATGTCAGTCAGTGGTCGGCCGTCCCGTAAATAGAAAGGTAGAGCTGAAATGGAAACTGACAGGTAGCTACTTAGAGAGAGGGTCTGGGGTAAACACTTCGAAAGTGAAGCTCCTCTCGGGAGTAGGGGAGTGTCCAGCCCCCCATCACAGTCAAGCCTGCGATCAGATAGGCAGAGATTAGGAACAAAGGCTTAGCTAGCAGGAGAAAAGTCACTTACAGCTTAGGAAAGCCCTTCTATCTGGGTAGTCCTTTTAGAGCACCAGAACTCATGTTGGGTTGTCTATTTGTAGTAGCTATAGTCGATCTCATTAAAAAAAAAAAAAAATGTGGTAAAATGTTGCGAAAGGGCGTCAGAGGGCAGACACACTGAAACCATAATCACAGAAAACTAGCCAATCTGATCACACAGACCACAGCCTTGTCTAACTCAATGAAACTAAGCCACTCCGTGTGGGGCCACCCAAGACGGATGGGTCATGGTGGAGAGGTCTGACAGAATGTGGTCCACTGGAGAAGGGCATGGCAAACCACTTCAGTATTCTTGCCTTGAGAACCCCATGAACACTATGAAAAGGCAAAATGATAGGATACTGAAAGAGGAACTACCCAGGTCGGTAAGTGCCCAATATGCTACTGGAGTTGTTCAGTGGAGAAATAACTCTAGAAAGAATGAAGGGATGGAGCCAAAGCAAAAACAATACCCAGTTGTGGATATGACTGGTGATAGAAGCAAGGTCCAATGCTGTAAAGAGCAATATTGCATAGGAACTTGGACTGGAAAAGGTCAGTTTTCATTCCAATCCCAAAGAAAAGCAATGCCAAAGAATGCTCAAACTACTGCACAATTGCACTCATCTCACACGCTAGCAAAGTAATGCCCCAAATTCTCCAAGCCAGGCTTCAGCAATACATGAACTGTGAACTTGCAGATGTTCAAGCTGGTTTTAGAAAAGGCAGAGGAACCAGAGATCAAACTGCCAACATCCACTGGATCATTGAAAAAGCAAGAGTACCAGAAAAACATCTATTTCTGCTTTATTGACTATGCCAAAGCCTTTGACTGTGTGGATCACAATAAACTGTGGAAAATTCTGAAAGAGATGGGAATACCAGACCATCTGACCTGTCTGTTGAGAAACCTGTATGCAGGTCAGGAAGCAACAGTTAGAACTGGACATGGAACAACAGACTGGTTCCAAATAGGAAAAGGAGTACGTCAAGGCTGTATATTGTCACCCTGCTTATATAACTTATATGCAGAGTACATCATGAGAAACGCTGGGCTGGAGGAAGCACAAGCTGGAATCAAGATTGCCGGGAGAAATATCAATAACCTTAGATATGCAGATGACACCACCCTATGGCAGAAAGGGAAGAGGAACTAAAAAGCCTCTTGATGAAAGTGAAAGGGGAGAGTGAAAAAGTTGGCTTAAAGCTCAACATTCAGAAAACTTAAGATCATGGCACCTGGTCCCATCACTTCATGGGAAATAGATGGGGAAACAATGGAAACAGTGGCAGACTTTATTTTGGGGGGCTCCAAAATCACTGCAGATGGTGATTGCAGCCATGAAATTAAAAGCCGCTTACTCCTTGGAAGGAAAGTTATGACCAACCTAGATAGCATATTAAAAAGCATAGACATTACTATGCCAACAAAGGTCTGTCTAGTCAAGGCTATGGTTTTCCCAGTACTCATGTATGGATGTGACAGTTGGATTGTGAAGAAAGCTGAGCACTTAAGAATTGATGCTTTTGAACTGCGGTGTTGGAGAGGACTCTTGGGGGTCCCTTGGACTGCAGGGAGATCTAACCAGTCCATCCTAAAGGAGATCAGTCCTGGGTGTTCATTGGAAGGACTGATTTTGAAGCTGAAACTCCAATACTTTGGCCACCTGATGCGAAGAGTTGACTCATTGGAAAAGACCCTGATGCTGGGAAAGATTGGGGGCAGGAGGAGAAGGGGACGACAGAGGATGAGATGGTTGGATGGCATCACCAACTCAATGGATATGAGTTTGGGTAAATTCCTGGAGTTGATGATGGACAGGGAGGCCTGGTGTGCTGCAATTCATGGGGTCTCAAAGAGTCGGACACAACTGATCAACTGAACTGAACCGACACAACAAAATTTTCCATTGTAACCTTTTTTATTTTTGGCCAGGCCACTCATATTTTGTGAGATGTTAGTTCCCCAGCCAGGGATGGAAACTGTGCCCTCTGCAGTGAAACTGCAAAGTCCTAACCACTGGACTGCCAGGTAATTTCCCCATCTTAACCATTTTTAACTGTACAGTTCAGGGAGAGTAAGTACATTCACACTGTTGTACAGCCCTTACCACCATCCACTTCTATAGCACTTCATCTGGCAAAACTGCAACTCTGTACCTATGACACATTCATTCTTTGTTCCTTAACACCCCGAAACCAGGATTCTACTTTCAGCTTGCTTCATTCAGCATCATGTCCTCAAGATTCATCCATATTGTAGCAAGTTGGAATTTCTTCCTTTTTAAGGTGGAATCTTGTTCCATTAGATACTAGATATAGAGACCAACTTTGTTTATCTACCCATCTGTTCACAGACACGGGTTGCTTCCACCTTTTGGCTACTGTGTGGTCTCACTTTTGACCCCAAATTCACACAATCATCTTCTTTCCTGAAGTGAAGTGAAAGTCGCTCAGTTGCATCCGACTCTTTGCAACCCCATGGGCTGTACAGTCTATGGAATTCTCCAGGCCAGAATACGGAAGTGGGTAGCCATTCCCTTCTCCAGGGTATCTGCCCAACCCAGGGACCAAACCCAGGGATCAAATCCAGGTCTCCCACATTGCAGGCAGATTCTTCACCAGCTGAGTCACCAGGGAAACCCAAGAATACTGGAGTGGGTAGCCTATCCCTTCTCCATCCGATCTTCTGAACCCAGGAATTGAACCGGGGTCTCCTGCATTGCAGGAAGACTCTACCAGCTGAGCTACCAAGTAAGCCCATCTTCTTTCCTAGACAGCAATTAAAAAACAAAAACAGGGCACTTCTCTGGTGATCCAGTGTTTAAGACTCCATGCTGTCTATGCAGGGGGCATGGGTTCGATCCCTGGTCAAGTAACTAAGAGCCTTGCAGTATGGCCAAAATATTAAAAACAAGCAAAAAACTCAGAAAACCTTCCTGGAATTTGTAGAAAAATAATGTTTAGTTTGTAGTACCCCCAGCCTCCTCTCCTTCCACCCTCCACCCTGAGGGTACATAGGCAAGAGGGTGATTCTTTTTTTTTTAGATTTTTTTTTATGTGGACCATTTTTAAAGTCTTTATTGAATTTGTTAAAATATCACTTCCGTTTTATGTGTTTGTTTTTTTTTTATGCCAGGAGGCATGTAGGATCTTAGCTCTCCGACCAGGGATCAAACCCACATCCTCTGCACTGGAAGATGAAGACTTAACCACTAGACCACCAGGTAAGTCCAAGAGGGTGATTCTTAACTTCAGGCAGGTTTGAGAAACTTGGACTTCTATTCCATAGGAACCCCTTTGGTACTGATCAGCCCCTTTTATTTGGGAGTTAGAACTTTGCAAGCTCAATAAATGGATGGCTGGTCGTATTAATATTTCTTTCAAAATATGAATTCTCAGTCTTGCAGTTTGTCATCTATTATGAGAAAATTAGAGGTCAGGCACTATCTCAGATTGAATTAAGTAAACAGCTGTAACCACAAACCTACTCTCTTCTCATTTGACATCTGAAATCAGTTTGGAAACCTGGACTGACAGACCAATTGATGGATGACAGATCGGTTGTAGGATTAGGTATCCCGGAGAAAATTTCTCATTTTGCATTTAAGTATTTCTATAATTAAGATAATTCACATGTAGACTTCTAATTTTTAATGTCTCTTGATATTGTGTATTTGCTATTGGTAAAGTGCTGCAGTCCATGGAGTCACAAAGAGTTGGACATGACTTAGCAAGTGAACAACAAATATAAACACATCCAGTTCTTCCTTTGTATTTCCTCTCCCTCAAATCCTGCCACTCCTTGAAAACAGCAAGAAAATGGCATACACCTCCCCAAGTAACTAGTGGAGGACTTTTCAATTTGTGAGTTGACCAAAGTTGCCAAATTTGGCAATTCATAAGTTGACAAAGTTCCTGACTGGCCCTGTGCAAGGTTCTTCTCCCTGGCAATGCCCCTGGGCATTTGTGAGTCATTAGACTCAGGAGCCCCAGGGTGCCCAGACCTGTTGACAGCCTAAGGGGCCTATATCCCAGCACTAGCCTTTCCAGGTCCTTCAGTCTTCCCCTTTGGCAAGTGGAAAAGACTGGAATCCTAAATCATGCCTGCTCTGCAGACTACCCAGCCCTGGGCTTCTAGCCACCACTGAAGATTTCAGGCCCTCCAGTTACAGGAATGGGCTTTCCCACTGGTGCAGTGGTAAAGAACCGGGAGGATCCCCTGGAAAAGGAAATGGCAACCCACTCCAGTATTCTTGCGTGGAAACCCCTTGGACGGAGGACACACAGTTACAGGAAGAGACTGCCCTGGGCTTGCCCCCAGGGGGCTTTGGGACTGAAGAGATTTGATGTTTAAGGGAAACAGAGCAGCTTCCCTCTAAGGAAGAACCTTGGAAGACACCCTGCCCATTTTTAGTAGATAATGTAATACATAGATTGTTGTTGTTCAGTTGCTAAGTCATGTCCAACTCTTTTGCAGTAGCCCTCCAGGCTCCTCTGTCCATGGGATTTCCCAGGCAAGAATACTGGAGTGGGTTGCCTTTCCTTCTCCAGGGATCTTTCTGACCCAGCGATTGAACCTGCATCTCCTTTCTTGCAGACGGATTCTTGACCAGTAAGCCACCTGGGCTCTCTTAGTGGAAGAGAATTTTTAATTATGGAAGGAGTTTGCAAACCAAATGGAAGAGAATTTGGCTCCAGCATCTTTAAATCAGATAACTAGGGACAGGGGAATTCACCAGCATGGCTCGGCCTCCTTTCCCTGGTTCAGGCCTTCACAGTTCTGTGGCCATTGGAGGTTGAGAAAACCTTTCCAAAAGAGAAGAAAAATCCTTGTGTCATGAAAAACAAGCTCTTCTGCCTCAGTCATCTTGCTACGTCAAATTGGTTACGAGTGGGGGAAAAAATCACATATTTGGCCATAAAATCGTACCTGGTCTTTTTACTAGCGTTTAAAAAATAATCGATAGATGTCAAATAAAACACACAGTGGAAGCAAATGGAAAAACACTTGGCGTTTTAAAACAGTTTGTCAAATCAAGAATGGAATTCCAATCCCTTGGTATATATTGTTAGCAAACAGATTTCAGCAAAACCTGCCGTGCTGTGCTTTGTCGCTCAGTGGTGTCCGACTCTTGAAAACCCATAGATTGTAGCCCGCCAGGCTCCTCTGTCCATGGGATTCTCCAGACAAGAATACTGGAGTGGGTTGCCATTCCCTTCTCCATTCAGTGAAAATTAGTATGCTATAAATAAATCCAGCAAGGAGATCCAATCAATCCATCCTAAAGGAGATCAATCCTGGGTGTTCGTTGGAAGGACTGATGTTGAAGCTGAAACTCCAATACTTTGGCCACCTGATGCGAAGAGTTGACTCATTGGAAAAGACCCTGATGCTGGGAAGGATTGGGGGCAGGAGGAGAAGGGGACGACAGAGGATGAGATGGTTGGATGGCATCACTGACTCGATGGACATGGGTTTGGGTGGACTCCGGGATTTGGTGATGGACAGGGAGGCCTGGCGTGCTGCAGTTCATGGGGTCGCAAAGAGTCGGACACGACTGAGCGACTGAACTGAACTGAACTGAAATAAATCCAGAACAAATTACACAAATTGACAGAATTTACATAATGTTAAAACAATTTATCCCACATTTTGAGATAATGAAAAAGATGAAAAAGAATGATGGTGAAAGAATACATTATCCTGAGATAATCTTCTCCATAGACATTCTTCACTCTAGTTGTAATTAGAGCTAAATATCATCTCAAAATATAATTCGAGGAGTTCCCTGGCAGTCCAGTGTTTAAAACTCTGCATTTCTACTACAGGGGACCCAGGTGTGAACCCTGATCAGGGAACTAAGATCTCACATGCTGAGTGGCATGGCCACATACATACACATAAATCATAATTTATTTTTGTTAAAGTTACTTTAAGCCCACAATCAAGTTTAAATTCTTTTCAGCAATAAAAGGAAGCATCATGTACTTTATATTTCCTGAATATAGAACTTCTTTTAAAAATGGAGAAGACTATTCATTTCTGAGATTCTCATATTTTATGTAGAGATTATCAATGAGGAAGAAGTTTATTTCCATTTTATAGTATACTTAACACTTTTTCTTTCAAAATAAATTTGGCCATTCTATTTTGATACACATTTGATGTATGGCTGTGCAAGTTGGACTATAAATGTATATCACATGTATGGATGTGAGAGTTGGACTATACTATAAAGCTGAGCACCGAAGAATTGATGCTTTTGAACTGTGGTGTTGAAGACTCTTGAGAGTCCCTTGGACTGCAAGGAGATCCAGCCAGTCCATCCTAAAGGAAATCAGTCCTGAATATTCATTGGAGGGACAGATGCTGAAGCTGAAACTCCAATACTTGGGCCACCTGATGGGAAGCACTGACTCACTGGAAAAGACCCTGATGCTGGGAAGGATTGGGGGCAGGAGGAGAAGGGGGTGACAGAGGATGAGGTCACTGAATGGCATCACCGACTCGATGGATACGAGTTTGAGTAAGCTCTGGGAGTTGGTGATGGACAGGGAAGCCTGGTGTGCTGAAGTCCATGGGGTTGCAAAGAGTCGGACACAACTGAGTGACTGAACTGAACTGAACTGATTTTGATAGAGTCAATCAACAAAAAAGTGCTGTGATATATTTGAGTTACATGTTTCTATGGAAAGAATTCAATATATGAATTTGTTCTCCTTAATTTTGGATCTAGTCCATAAAGTAGCAGCATAAGGCATTCTGAAAATACATAGAACTACTGGGTCTTAGTTGCTGTATGTAGGATCTAGTTCCCCAACCCGGGTTCAAACCCAGTCCCCCTGCTTTGGGAGTGCCTGGAGTCTTAGCCACTGGACCACTAGAGAAGTCCCAGTATTTGTGATTTTATCTCTATCACACTTGCATGGTAGTTTCTTGAGACCCCAATCTGCCTTGTCCTCTGTGGGTACAAACCAAGCTATGACTTTAAGGCCGTAACCCTGTGAGCCTACCTACTGCAGGCCCCATAGAGTCCCAAACATCTGTCCACTTTGATAGCACTGTTCATTGCAGCCGGCAACTTCTCAAGTCCTAGAAGAGCACCCCGTGGGCCCATTAAGAGCTCCATCAATATCACGGATACCACTTTGAGCCTTGTTATTTTCCTGGGGTTCAGATGTCCCTTTTTATACATTTTTTCCTATAATAAATTAACAGATAATATTTATCATCAAATATAGACTCAGATAGGAAAAGGAATATAAGCACAGAGATGATCTCATAAGGTCTCTGAATTCCATCAATCAGGTTCATAGCTGTAGAAAGGGTTCCATGTTTCCAACAGTAAAATGACAACTGTGTTCTATAGGTTTCCATTATTCTCAGGAAGAGCGTTATTTTGCCTGCCATCTGCATTCTAATGGTTCCTCTTAATGAACCACTTTGTGATTTTACCACGTCACCGAGCTACTCAGTTTTACCCATTGCTCTGTTGCAGGGACTGTGAAGATAGATCACATAAAGCAATGGTTTCTGAACTTTAATATGATAACTGGGTGCCACCCTCAGAATTTCTGATTTAGTAGATATTTAGCAGGGGTAGAGAATTTGCTTTTCTAACAAATTTCCAGGCAATTCTGATGCAGCTGGTCCATGAACCACTGAAAGAAAGCATATTTATCTATAATAGAATTTGCATAGTTCTGTCTCCCTTTTGCCTTCATTGACAGGTTAAGAAAAAAGAAATAGATTTAATAAATATTATACAGAAGGCAAGTTGTTTCATCTTACTTAATTTTCACAACACCCTACAACATAATTATTACCTTATTTTATGGATAAGCCTGTTAAACCTTAAAGATTAAATGGCCTGCCCAGGATTATGCAGTGGGGACATGGTGCACAAATGTAAGTTTGGCCAGCTCCAAAATCTAGTCTATGCTTTGTGTTTCAACAGTGTTTGGCCAACACAATTATGTAAGCTGAAAGTTTTCATACTTTCTATGGAGTGGTTTGTCTTCTACTTTAATTCTTAGTCCATTTTTAAAAAAAATCTCATTGCTCTAAGCTAATCTAAATTACCTTTAGAAATCTGAGTGTACTTTTAAACACAAGAGAGCTTAAGGTAATTACTAATAGGAGGATGTTATGAATTGACTGTATTTTCCAAACAAAAAAGTGATATAGGTAATGTGATCAATATGACCAAAACTTTATAGAAATAAGCTTGGATTAATTAAAAAAGGTCCAAAGCATTCCAGTTAGTGTAGGCATGCATGATCTGTATACTAAGGTATTACTTGACATGCATGCATTTTGGTATTAGTGCTAGAAAAATTTTTTTTTAACCTTTCTCTGATACTCTTCCAGTTCAAAGAACAGAGTAGTTAATTTGAATTATTCAACTAGTGAAAACACTGGCATCACACCAGTTCCTGATGTCTTGCTTTACTACTTGGTTTTAAAATAATGTTCAAATCCATATGGACCGAGAAATATATTTTGAACTAGCAGACAAAGAAGGGCTGCCTAATTACAGGCTGAGCCCCCTGATCTTTTCAAATGATCATTGTTCTGACTTAATTAACACGAACTAAAACAGTCCTGAAACAACAGGGCACACTCCCATTAGGATAAATTACTCAGACCTACTCACTGCAGCCAAGCATTCCCCAGAGAAAAATCTGTCACTGCTTTTTCCACCTGCACTACATCTCTTTTCAAAGGACTCTGCTGCAGCTGGGAGCCCCCTCTGAAGGGACATCTGCTCCGTACTGAAATCTCTGCGTTTGGAAGAGGTGGACCATGAATAAAGGGTGGAGAAAAACCCATGGTTGACAGAGCCATGACCTAGTGGCTTAGTAGCATGCTTGCCTACAAGACAGTTTTATTCTGGTCTCCCATTTTCCATGTGAGTATTTAAAAGCTTGCTGTTGCTGGCCCCAAAAGCGGGAAGAATGGGCGTAGTCAATAGAAAAATGCTATTTCCTTAGCAGGGTTCATAAAGCTGAGCATCACTAGTTCATTAAGAGGCTGGGTTTTGGAGTAAGGCCAACCTAGTTTTGCCCCTAAAGAGGCAAATGCTGGACCACTTCCTTCTTCCTTCAGCCTTGATTTCCTTATCTGTCAGGTGGTAAACTCAGTGCTGCCATATCACAGGCTTCATGATCTACAGATGTTGGCCATTTTGACCCACATGAGTCAATAAATAAAATAAAAGATTATTCTCAGGACTTCCCTGGTGGTCCAGTGGTTAAGAATCCATCTTGCAATGCAGGAAACACAGGTTTGATTCCCTGGTCAGGGAATTAAGAGCCCACATGCCACAGAGAAACTCAGCCTGCACACAACTGAGACCTGACACAGCCAAGTAAACAAATAATTATTTAAAAAGAAAGCAAGAAAAGATTATTCTCCACAAGCTTGCATCAGTCTTGTGACAATGTCTGCCAAGGAGCTATAGTTGTCTCTTCATCAGGAATGAAACCTAGGGCAATATAAATACATTTATTTATTTCTTGGCCTATTGCAATTTTTAGCCATTCTTCACTTGGTAATAACATTTCTCTTGAAAGTCCCTTGGATAGCAAGGAGATCAAACCAGTCAATCCTAAAGGAAATCAACCCTAAATATTCACAGGAAGGACTGATGCTGAAGCTCCAATACTTTGGCCACCTGATACAAAGAGCAGACTCATTGGAAAACACTGTGATGCTGGGAAAGATTGAGGGCGGGAGGAGAAGGGGGTGACAGAGGATGAGATGGTTGGATGGCATCTCCGACTCAATAGACATGAGTTTGAGCAGACTGCAGGAGATAGTGAAGGACAGGGAAGCCTGGCGTGCTGCAGTCCATGGGGTTGCAAAGAGTAGGACATGACTTAGCAACTGAACAGTAACAACAATAACTTTTCTTCCCTATTTGTTGAAGGTCACAGATGGTGAATGAGTACCTTCTGTGTCCTCCAAGCAACTTTGTTTGGTGCTAAACAAACTATTAACAGACATTTGTCAGTTAACAAGGGAGAGGTAGAAACTAAGGGTTTAAAAAATGAATTCAGGGGACTTTCCTGCTGGTTCAGTGGTTAAGAATCCACCTTTCAAGGCAGAGTTCCATAGTTGGAGGAGGAACTAAGATCCCACATGCCACAGGGCAACTAAGTCCAAGAGCTGCAATGAAGACTCAGTGCAGCCAAAAAAAGAGTTCAAATAAAATGAGAGCTTAGTTCATGTCTGAACACTTAGTTACGATACTAATGAAGCTCTGGCTTGAATGGATTTTTAAAGAATTTATTCTGTTAAGAAATATAACAGGGGATGTCCACAGACATATTACAAACAGGAGCCGAGGCAAACAGTAGAGAAAAATCCTCCTTTTTTTTTTTTTCAATCGAGAAATCAAAGATTCTGCTTCCTAATCCCTGAAATGAAACAGTCCCTTTCAGGGCTGATGGTGTGTTTCCAGACCTTAAAGCACTGTTAACCATCAGCCTTTCACTCCTTCCAGGTGAATTCACCCAAACTCCATTCTTGTTAGAAACCGTGAAAAATCATTCCTGCAAAAGCTGTTAAAACTACAGACTTAATAAATCTGGTAAATTCTACTGCTTGGTCAGTTCCATTATTCCGTTTCTCACCTCAATATAACTACCATTGGCTTGTGAGATATACCCATGAACACGAGAAACACCAAGACACATCTAGAGGCCTTGTCCTCCGACTCTCTGAGGGCTAGCAGTCTTCATGAGACTTCATGTGGGAGTGGAAGGCTTCTTGATCTGAGAAGGTTTTTCCACAGATGTTACAGAGAGAGCCGTCATCCTCCTTGTGCGAGCGCCGGACATGGCTGTCGTGAGCAGCGTGTGATGCAAAAGATTTACCACAATACTTGCATTTGAAGGGCTTCTCCCCAGAGTGCTGCCTGATATGCGTGCGGAGTATACTAGAGGCAGTGAATTTCTGCAGAGGACAGAAAGCAGAGGAAAAAATAAAATGCCATCCACCAATGAAACAAGGGAGTTAATTTCATTGTGACCGATCCTTGGTGTTGTTTAGTTGCAAAGTTGTGTCGGACTCTTTTGCGACCCCATGGACTGTAGCCCACCAGGCTCCTCTGTCCCTGGGATTCTCCAGGTAAGAATACTAGAATGGGTCGCCATTTCCTCTTCCAGGGATCTTCATGACCCAGGAATTGAACCCACATTTCCTACACTGGCAGGCGGATCCTTCACCCCTGAGCCACGTCAGAAGCCCCCACTGATTCTGATATCACTCTTTAGTTCTCCAGTCAACAAATCTTGGGCTTTAATGCTATAGGGCACTCTTGGTCACCAGGAGTAGCCTTAATAAAAAAGGACATGATGGACATGCCACTGGTTACAACAGTGGCCCTTCAATGGCTAAGATCACCTGGTTGTCCAGTCAAAAATGCAGGTTGACCTGATGAGTATGCTCTTTTGGTTAAGAAGGCAGCTGCATTTAAGCAGCTGGTATTGAGATCACACTCCAGGATGATCTGCATTATGGAAGGAATTGCTAACATTGGTCACTGTCCTTGCATACATGGGTACCTTATTGGTTTCTTTCTTCTTTTTTTTTTTTGTTTTAGTTAAACTTTTAGAGTAATAGTGATTCATATGCAGTTAGCAGAAACAATAGAGACTCTGGGTACCCTTCACCCAGTTTCCCCAGTGGTTGCATCTTACAACTATAGGATAATATTACAACCAGGATGTTGACATTGAAAGAGTCAAGAAAATTAGAGATACCAGGGGAACATTTCATGCAAAGATGGGCACAATAAAGGACAGAAATGGTATGGACCTAGCAGAAGCAGAAGATATTAAGAGGTGGCAAGAATACACAGAAGAACTGTACAAAAAAGATCTTCATGACCCAAATAACCACAATGGTGTGATCACTCACCTAGAGCCAGACATGCTGGGATGCGAAGTCAAGTGGGACTTAGAAAGCATCACTACGAACAAGCTAGTGGAGCTGATAGAATTCCAGGTGAGTTATTTCAAATCCTACAAGATGATGCTGTTAAAGTGCTGCACTCAATATGCCAGCAAATTTGGAAAACTCAGCAGTGGCCACAGGACTGGAAAAGGTCAGTTTTCATTCCAATCCCAAAGAAAGGCATGCCAAGGAATGCTCAAACTACCACACAATTGCACTCATCTCACACGCTAGCAAAGTAATGCTCAAAATTCTCCAAGCTAGGCTTCAACAGTACGTGAACCCAAAACTTCCATATGTTCAAGCTGGATTTAGGAAAGGCGGAGGAATCAGAGACCAAATTGCCAACATCTGCTGGATCATCAAAAAAGCAAGAGAATTCCAGAAAAACATCTACTTCTGCTTTACTGATTACGCCAAAGTCTTTGACTGTGTAGATCACAGCAAACTGTGGAAAATTCTTCAAGAGATGGGAATACCAGACCACCTAACCTGCCTCCTGAGAAAATTGTATGCAGGTCAAGAAGCAACAGTTAGAACTAGACATGGAACAACAGATTGGTTCCAAATCGGGAAAGGAGTACATCAAGGCTGTATATTGTCACCCTGCTTATTCAACTTCTATGCAGAGTAAATCATGTGAAATGCTGGGCTGGATGAGGCACAAGCTGGAATCAAGACTGCCAGGAGAAAATATCAATAACCTCAGATTCGCAGATGATGCCACCCTTATGGCAGAAAATAAAGAGGAACTAAAGAGCCTCTTGATGAAAGTGAAAAAGGAGAGTGAAAAAGCTGGCTTAAAACTCAACATTCAGAAAACTAAGATCATGGCATCTTGTCCCATCACTTTATGGCAAATAGATGGGGAAACAATGGAAACAGTGAGAGACTATTTTTGGCAGCTCCAAAATGACTGCAGATGGTGACTGCAGCCATGAAATTAAAAGACGCTTGCTCCTTGGAAGAAAAGTTATGACCAACCTAGACAGCATACTAAAAAGCAGAGCCATTACTTTGCCAACAAAGGTCCATCTAGTCAAAGCTATGGTTTTTCCAGTAGTTGTGTATGGATGTGAGAGTTGGACTATAAAGAAAGCTGAGCACTGAAGAACTGATGCTTTTGAACTGTGCTATTGGAGAAGACTCTTGAGAGTCCCTTGGACTGCAAGGAGATCCAACCAGTCCATCCTAAAGGAGATCAGTCCTGAGTGTTCATTGGAAGGACTAATGCTGAAGCTGAAACTCCAATACTTTGGCCACCTGATGCGAAGCAGACCCTGATGCTGGGAAAGATTGAAGGTGGGAGGAGAAGGGGATGACAGAGGATGAGATGGTTGGATGTCATCACCGACTCAATGGACATGAGTTTGAGTAAGCTTCAGGAGTTGGTGATGGACAGGGAAGCATGGCATGCTGCAGTCCATGAGGTTGCAAAGGGTCAGATGTGACTGAGCAACTGGACTGAACTGAACTGAACAGAACATTTCCACCACAAGGACCCTCATGTTGCCCTGTGACAGGCACACACAGTTCCCTCCCACTCCTACTTTTAAGCCATTGCAACCACTAATCTGTTCTCCATTTCTCTAATTTTATTATTTTGAGAATGTTATGTATATGGAAGCATAGAATATGTAAGCTTTTGGGATTGGCGGTTCTCCCAGAATTTTTTTTTTGCTTTTTGCAGATTCACACAAGTTGTTTCATGTACAACAGCTCATCTTTCATTATAAAAATTATTTATTTATTTACTTTTGGCTGTGCTGGGTCTTTGTTGCTGTGAGGCCCTTTTCTGTAGTTGTGGAGGGCGGGGGCTACTCGCTAGTTGCAGTGCCCAGGCTTTCCACTGTAGAGTCTTCTCTTGTTGCGAAGCACAGGTTTTAGATGCATGGGTTTCACTAGTTGTGGCATGTAGGCTCACTAGTTGCGGCTTCCCAGCTATATAGCACAGGCTCAATAGTTCGGGCACACAGGCTTAGTTGCTCTGCTATATATGGGATTTTCCTGTATCAGGGATCGTTTCCGTGTCTCCTGCACTGGCAGGTGGATTCTTTCCCACTGGACCACCAGAGACATCCCCGCTCACCCATTTTGATTGCTGAGAATTCCATGGTGTGGATGTTCCAGTCTGTTTAATCGCCTACCCATGGAACGGTATCTGAGTTATTTCCAGTTTGAGGTTTCTATGAATAAAGCTGCTATTAATATTTGTGTACAGGTTTTGGCATGAACACATAAACTTTCACTGCTCTGGGATAAATGCCCAGGAGAGCAATTGCTGGGTTGAACGGTTGTTACAAGTTTAGTTCTTAAACTGCCAAACAGTTTTCCAGAGTAGTTCTACTATTTTAGGTTCACAAGTGCTTTGCTGTTTTTACATGGCCACTTCGTTTCTTTCCCTTACTTACAACCTTTTCCCTAATTCATTTCACTACTCTGCTCTGACCTTTGTCACTTTCAAGTATTTATTAGAGATGTAATGACCCCAATTTGGGAGTCTGCTGACAGTGATACAAAACACCAGGTTAAAGCAGTGACCTGGGAGTTTCAGGACTGGGTCCATGCTCAGTTGGACCACTGCTCAGTAAGGAGCACAAGCTCTAGGTGCCTAGGACACCCAGATAAGGACAGTCTCCATCAGCTTAGGTGACAGGAGTCTGACTAGAAGTCAGAACCTCGGGGCTTCCCTATGGCTCAACGGTAAAGAGTTCTGTCTGCCAAATGCAGGAGACGTAGGTTGGATTGCTGCTCTGGGAAGATCCCACATGCCTAGGAGTAACTAAGCCTGTGCACCACAACTATTGAGCCTGTTCTCTAGAGCCTGGAAACTGCAATTACTGAGCCCATGGGCTGCAACTACTGAAACTTGTGAGCCCTAGAGCCTGTGCTCTGCAACAAGAGAAGCCACTGTAAGGAGAAGCCTGTGCACCACAGTTAGAGAGTAGGCCCTGCTTGCCATAACTAGAGAAAAGCCTGTGCAGCCACGAAGACCCAGCAGAGCCAAAAATAACTCACTAACTAGCTAAATTAAAAAAAAAAAAAAAATTAGAACATCAAACAGCTCATTTATGACCCAATGCATTGAGTCACCCCTTTGGGCATCTCTCATTCCCAGATTAGCCAGAAATTCAGGGTGAGGATCAGAATTAGAACGCCAGGAAGCAGAGGGGCGGTGGGATATTTTGAGCCTGCTCTGGAAATCTGGCAGGAGATCATTGATCCCTCAGGATAGATTCCTCGTCCAAACAAATCCAGGGCCACCCTCCTTAGGTCTGTGCTGGCTGCACATTGTCTAGGTATGTCTTAGCCCCAATTTGCTACACTGATTATTTTCATTCTATTGACACAGTTTCTTTGGTGGTATCTGTTTCCCTAAGCCAGGTAGTTTTATTCCTGTTTTATTCCTCTTTTGGAAGTTTAAAAGTTATGCTAATAGACACTATATTTCTTTCATGGCTACATTATTTTTTTTTTTTAATGGCTTGATGATAGAAATAGCAGATTCTAGTGTATCCAATAAGATTTTCTAAAATGATGGAAATGTTATGTCCGTGCCAATGTGGTGGTCGCCAGCCATCAATGGTGGGACTGTTGAGCACTTGAAATGTGGCTAGTGCCACCAGGTTACTAAATTTTCAATTTTATTTCATTTTTAGTAAATTAAATAGCCACATATGGTTAATGGGTAACTACACATCGGACAGCCCAGATGTACCTCATCGAAATAGGACATGAGATGTTTTGGTATAATATTTTTAAAGCATGGTCAAACTTTTGTTCATAACCCAGCAACCCCTAACCACAATATATTTGTCTCTTCATTTTTATAAATCAGTATTCTGTTTAACAAGATTAGATGCTACTTCAGCAAAAGTGCTCTGGAAACCAAGATCAGCAAAATTTAAGAGTCTGTACTTCAAAAAAAAAGGCAGTCTGTACTTCATGTCTGTTATCATTGGAATCCTATAAATTTAGGGTCCATTTCGTAACAAATGCCTTAAGTGCCAATTTGGCAATAGTAGGTTGTATCTGATCATTGTAAGCAAACATGAGTATAATCTGGGGTGGAAATTGGGGATGGGCTAACGATGTATTAATTTACCAGGGACTCATTATAAGCCAGGGTTTATTCTATAAATTCTTATCCATGGACACGCAAACAGGGCTCAAGGCAGATTCCTTAAAAGAAGGTTCCGCTGAGACTTCCCTGGCAGTTTAGTGGTTAAGACTCTGCACTTCCACTGCAGGGACATGAGATTGATCCCTGGTTGGGGAACTAAGATCCCATATGCTGTGTGCGGTGCACTGTGTGGGGTGGGGCAAAAAAAGGGAAGGTTCCATTTACCTTAGTACAATACACACAGTGGTAGGGTCTGTCTCCAGAGTGGACTCTCAAGTGTTTGTTTAGACTGGAAGATTGAGAGAAACATTTCCCGCATGTAGAACACTAAGACAGAAAAGAAAAATAGAGCTGAAACCACATTTTCCCCTAAGAAGTTAACTTCACTATTATGTTTATCTCGGGCGGTGGTGATGGTGGGGGAGAACTACTGCATTTATTCTGTGCATATCTGTAGGCAGAGATCGAGCAGACACAGGCTGAGGGTCTAGTTGAGACAGGTGAGGGCATCACAGGACTCTGGGGAAGAAATGGACACCACCATTCTGATCCACAGCCTACTCAACGCTGTGGCTCCAAGCAATTCCTCGTAAGTCTTTGGGTGTCAGCTGCCTAGATATACAACCCTGGTGTGTAACAGAGGCCTGAATCTGTCCTGCTTGGTCAACAGGTAGCTGTGTGACCAGAACAAATCAGTTAAGCTCGGCGTCTTTGCTCAATTTTCCTCACGGGTAAAATACTTGCCCTGCCTTTCTCACAAGGCTGGGAGGAAATTGCAAGCCCTCAGCAATGAATTCACCAAGTCTTTATGGAGAACCTCTCAACACTCTGCTAGAGACAAGGAGTAAAAATCTCGTGGGAGTGGGGACAGATATATAGACTAAAGTGGCAATACAGGTGACAGATGATGCAAAACATGTACCTACAAAAAAAAAAGGGCAATTTTTTGGGGGGCGGGTGAGAGCACGCAGTATAGCCACCTGCTATAGGAATGAACTACTATAAGAATGACAGGCATGAACTATTGCTGTCATTTCTCTGTGTTCTTGACTCTGATGACTCCTGTCCAATCTTCTCAGGAATTCTGAAGCAGGTAAAAGAAACTACTGTGCTTCTGGACTCTCTTCCGCAGGTGTCTTTATGGGCACACATGGGAACCTGGGTATTTCTATTATTTTTTATTTATTTAACTTATTTATTTTAACAATTTTTATTGGAGTAGAGTTGTTTTAAATGGTTGTTAGTTTCTGCTGTATAGCAATATGAATCAGTCACACGTGTGTGTGTGTGTGTGTGTGTGTGTGTGTGTGTGTGTGTGTGTGTGTGTGTGTGTGTGTGTGTGTGTGTGTGTGTGTGTGTGTGTGTGTGTGTGTGTGTGTGTGTGTGTGTGTGTGTGTGTGTGTGCCCTCTTTTTGGGATTTCTTTCCAATTTAGGTACCCCAGAGCATTGAGCTCCCTGTGCTACACAGTAGGTTTTCATGAGTATCTATTTTATACATAGTAGTGTATAATGTTAATCCCAATCTCCCAGTCCACCCCCCTCCCCCCTTTGGTATCCATGTCTGCTTTGAAAAATAGGTTTATCTGAACCATTTTTCTAGATTCCACATATAAGCGATATTATGTTTGTTTTTCTCTTTCCAACTTACTTCACTCTATTTGACGGTCTCTAGGTCTATCCACATCTCTGCAAATGAACCTAGGTATTTTTAGATGGTGGGATTTGGGAGTGGATTTTAAAAATCTTCTCTAGTTTTTCTTTACTACTTGAAGTTCTAATAAGGAGCATGTATTGACATTGAAAGTGAAGGTCGCTCAGTCGTGTCCAAATCTGTGACCCCATGAACTACACAGTCTAAGGAATTCTCCAACACTATAATACTGGAGTGGGTAGCCTTTCCCTTCTCCAGGAGATCTTCCCAACCCAGGGATGGAACCCAGATCTCTCACATTGCAGGCAGATTCTTTACCAGCTGAGCCACAAGGGAAGCCCGTATTGCCATTACTAAAGCAAAAATAGTCAGATGTTCAAGTTAACATTGCAGAAAAACAGATCAATTTTAAATGAAAAGGAAGCAATTAGAACATGAACCTGTTCTTGGAAATTAAAAATAAACAATGAAAATGTACAGAATAGAAATGCTGTATCAATAAGCTCAGCTGACTGCTAAAGACTGAAACATGACATAAAAATGAAGGTTGAGAACTCTCAGAGAATGCTGATGAAAAAAATTAAAGGTTAATAAATACAAGGAAGTAGATTCAACCTAACATTTGGCTAAAAGAAGAGAACAAAAATGGAAGATGGATAATAGCCAAGGAAAGTACAAGAGAGGGCGCCCCATCGGCGGTCCAGTGGTTGGCGGTCCAGTGGTTAAGACTCCGAGCTTCCACAGCAGGGGTAGGGGTTCAGTCCCTACTTGGGGAACTAAGATTCTGCAGGCTGAAAAAGAAACCAAATGAAAAAGAAACCCCGAAAGTGCAGAATTCCTCTGAGCTTAGGATCTGTGCCTTCAGATGGAAAGAATACCTTGTCTTTTACTGACTTCAAAGCAGGCAGGGGTGAAAAAAAAAAGGAAGGAAAGAAGAAAGAAATATTTAACACATTCTGTTAAAATTTCAGACATAAACTGACAAACCACAAGACAAACACAAACTAGCCAAGAAAATATATCTTATTTTATTTTTCAGGTTACTCTTTATCTTAACCACTGAACCACCAGGGGAGGTCTCAGAAAATATATTTTAAAATTTAAACCTCATAAATAACAAGATGCAAAGCCAAGCAAGACACCATTTTCCATCTATAAATATGTGAACATAATAAGAAGGATAATATTATTGTGGGAGACCTGGGGTTATTGACTACATACACTGCAAGTCCAGCTGTTGGACTGTCTGGAAAGGTGTGTGGTACCTTAATTCAAATGCCTTAAAATTGTACCTTTTACTCAATCTTTCTACTTCTAGGGCTTTACCCCAAAGAAATAATCAGAAATGAAAAACAGAGTGATTTATATATAATATTGTTCACTGCAGCCATATTGGGGGGAAATTCACGAAACAGTGGATTTGTTAAGTACATAACATCAGTGTGACCCCAAATGTATTAAAAATACATACACATATAGAAAAAAATTATATGTAAAATAACTTTGGGCCATAGCATATCTAGTGGTTTTTATTTTCTTTTTATCTCCAGTGTATATTATTTTCTCATGTTAAAAAATAAAAACTGCAGATAAAAAATAAAATTTTAAGTTTACCAAGTGAAGACATAAAAATCATCACACTCCCAGAGAGACTGCAGTTTAATGGTTTCTTTCCAATTGTGTTTCCATTTATATGTAAACATTATATATACAGTGTACATAATATTCTAAGTGACATCATTCCATACATGTTTTGCAACTTGCTTGTGCTTAATAAGCCAAAATTTGTATAACCAATTCCCTATTGATTTACATGTAGAATACTGGACAGTATAACTTTTTACTCTGCCAATCTATAGCTGAGAATAAAGAAGGCTGAGCACCAAAGGACTGATGCTTTTGAATTGTGGTGCCAGAGAAGACTCTTGAGAGTCCCTTGGACTGCAAGGAGATCAAACCAGTCAATCCTAATGGAAATCAACCCTGAATATTCACTGGATGGACTAACACTGAAGTTGAAGCTCCCAATACTTTGGCCACCTGATGCAAAGAGAAGACTCATTGGAAAAACCCTGATGCCTTTGCTGGGAAAGACTGAGGGCAGGAGGAGAAGGGGGAAACAGAGGATGAGATGGTTGGATGGTACCATTGACTCAATGGACATGAGTTTGAGCAAATTCCGGGCGATAGCGGAGGACAGGGAAAGCTGGTGTGCTGCAGTCTATGAGGCTGCAAAGAGTTGAACATGACTGAGCAACTGAACAACAAAAGGTGAGAAATGATTTCACTGTCTTAATAATTTAAAATATTCTTAGATTTACAAAAACAATTTGAGATAATTGTAAAAATACTCTGATTTTACAGCTGTATATAATACAGTGATTGTGGTATTTCCAGAAGCTTCACTGTGAACAGAAGGGGAGAGACAAGAGCAGTTTTATTTCTTCAAACGAAGAAAAGTGGGGCTGGCAGAAGTCCTGATAGCACTGAAGTCTAATCTGAATCTGTTGGTCTGTACCCAAGCCCCATCCTCTTTATCCTAATTAAGACCAGTGTAGTCAGCACTTTCTTGCACCAAGTCTGGCAGAGCCACCACGGATCCAGAATGGTAGACAATGGCTCCCTAATGCACTAGTGTTTTTTTCTTCCTTACAGGGTCCCTGGCATGGCACAGAAGCCATCCATCCTTCCATGCCTGTAATTATCAATATGCCTGCACATTGGACCTAGGGATTATCATACTAAGCAAAGTAAGTCAGAAAGTGGAAGACAAATACCAAATGATATCACTACTATGTGGAATCTAAAATATGACACAAATGAAGTTACCTACAAAACAGAAACAGGCTCACATACACAGAGGTCCTTATAGTTGCCAACGCAGAAGAGAGTGGGGGAGGGAAGGATTGGGAGTTTGGGAATAGCAGATGCAACCTAGTATATATAGGATGGATAGACAACATAGTCCTACTATATGACAAGGGGAACTATATTCAATATCCTGTGATAAACCATAATGGAAAATAATATGAAAACGAATGTATATATGTGTATAACTGAGTCACTTTGCTGTACGGCAGAAATTAATACTACACTGTAAATCAACTATGTTTCAATAAAACACTAGAAAAAAAAAAGCCTGAACACATTATGGAACAAGGTGTAGTTGCCTGAAACCACAGGCCAAGGTCTTTCTCAACTGAGATGTCTCAACCCTCCCCCCAACCCCCAATCAACCCTACCTCCAAATAAACCAGACACTTCCACAGTCCTAGGTTCTGCTCACGGCCACCTGTCTCTGAGGCCTTTCATGGCCCACATGTAGAAGGACACCCTTCTTCTACCCCTGTCTACTACGCATCTGCCAACACTCAGGCATCACATCTCGGTCCATGGACCATCACATTTGGTCCATGTCTGCCCTTTCACAACACTGTCACTTCCTTCAGAGACCCTGTCCCATCCTCCCATCCCAGTAACTTGCACCCAGGAGGCCCTCAGGGTGCACCCAGGGGTTTGGGGAAGAAGCGTGAAAGCAGAGCGCTGGAGAGAGATGGGTCGCTGCCCTAACTCTTACCTTATGAGGCCGATGCTTCTCATGAACATGAAGGATGTGGATCCGGAGCCGGTCTCTCTTCTCAAAGGATCGTTTGCATAAAGAACAGGGAAATTTCCTGTCACCCGTGTCCACACAAGGCGTGTACTTTAGATGCTTGTCTCTGTAATAGCTGTAGGTAAATACCTTGCCACATCTTTCACACCTGTACCCTTCCGCAGACTCTGTCAAACACAGGAGGAAAAGTGGCTTGGTCAGCTACCTTTCCTTATTCTTACTTTCTTCAGGATGGTCTTTTACAACCTTTTATTACAAAAAATTTTAAACAAATACCAAAGTCAAAATAATAGAATAAACCTTCTTGGGCCCAAACACCAGGCTTTGACAGTGACTGACTCACATCACTTCCCCCCACAATGGATTATTTTTAATACCGATTTCTCATTTGTTTCATGAACACCTCAGCCCACAATCTTCAACAGATAATGACTTTTGGGGGGGGGCAGGGGCATGTGGGATCTTAGCTCCCTGACCAGGGATCGAACTTGAGTCCCCTGCAGTGGAAGTTCAGAGTCTTAACCACTGGACTGCCAGGCAAGTCCCTGATAACAACTTTTTGAAAAGCATAACCATAAAGCCACTGTCATACCTAATGGTCAAAACCTTATTCCTTAATAGATAGAAACACATATATATTTGTTTATAACACATATACATGCACTTATGTTTATTTTTCAGTCAGTTGGTTCAGTGTAGGATTCAAAGTCTACATGTTGTCCACAGTTACTATGTCTCTTCAATGTCTTAATCTACAGGTTCCTTTTCCTTTTTGTTCCTGAAATATATTTACTGAAGAAGCCCTTCCTCCAGCCCTATTTATGAACAGGTCAGTCCTATAGTTACTTCCTAACTGGCCTGTGTTACAAGGTTCATGTACCAAATACCTATCCTATTTGTGCTTTTCAGATCAGACTGAGCTACAAGTTCAAGCAGTTCACCCTTTTGGGGCCTTGATGGGCACCCAGAGCTTCTTCCCAGGCTTCATTAAGTGCTTCTCCATTGGACCCCATTTACAAAGACTTAGGTACCCTGTTAGCTAACAATTCATTTCTCTGAGCTTTGGGGAAGATTCCAGAACTAAAACATGGGGTTAGTATGACTAGTTTAACCCTAACACTTACTGAGTTCAAACCAACAAGTGACACTATCACTGAGTGACAAGACTGAGAAAGGTAAATCCGTTTTCATCAGAGGAGGAAAGAGGTGGGGGAGAGGTTAGAGAAGGTGCAGCCAAATCTAGCAAAGGAGATGCCAGGCTCAGGGGTGTCTAGGTGTTGGGGTGGGGAGGGGGAGGACCAGGGCCACCTACAAAAGCGTTCCTGCTGAGGACACTCTGGATTCCAGAGGATCAAGTGGTTTTGACTATGAATGCATCAATGAACCCTCATTGCCTCTGCCCCAGGGAGACAGAGAGCAGCCAGGACTGAGTATGTGCAAGAGTGTATAGGTAGAAATTTTTTAGTTAGCTTGGGGACAGCAGGAATGCTATCCACTGGGGGCTTTGTTAGTCAATAACTGCGTCCTAGGCACATTTAACAGGTGGCTAAGGAAAGAAATCATTTTATCAAGTAAGTAAGCAGGAAGGCAGCTACCAGCCCCAGGACGATCCATAGCTCAGTCCCGTCTATCGCTTTCATTGAGGTGCTAATACTCTCAGAACCTCCCCGCTGGGACGGTTTTTGCTCGGAGCTAGAATTTTCATTGGTTAGAAATACCTGGACTTCCTGCTTCCGGGGTGGGAAGGGGGTGGTCTAGAAGACAGGGTCAGCGGGTCTTCACAAATTAAAGCCCGAAGGCACACTAAAAGTCAGAATTGGGGCTCAACAGTCAATTTGCCTAAGAACCACCACTTAGGCAGAAATGACACAGCCACCCTTACTAATTAGGCTTCAGCCGCCAACGTTTTCGGCTCCGGTTCTTGGAAATTTTATCTTAACCTAATTTTGTCCTGTTTCCTTTCCTTCCTTCTCCCTCCCATCTCAATTTTTTTTAGCGAAATGTTTTCCTAAAACTTATGATGCTTTCTGCCCCACCTAGACAACTCTTTAGATAGAGTTTGGTAGTGATTAAGAACTGTCTACACATTCCACACCCCCACCCCCCAAAACACACACTCCGCAGGTCTGCAAACTCAAGATAACCCGCCCACACAGGGCCCAGGCCCTTCCCTCCCACTCAAGACCTTAAAGGGGAAGGCTCCCACCAAGTCTCAAGGAAACGCTTGGATAAAACAAAAACAAAAACTTCCTCTTGAGAGGACAGAAGAATGTTGACTTTTCTTTCCTTTTAATTCTATTCCCAACCGTTCTTATTAACAGAAAACCATGAATTTATCTATTAGTCTTCCCAACCGAGTTGTTCACAAGTTCTGTCACAAATTATCGTAACTACATACGATCGTATGTAATAAGCGTCAGATATAATTTGGTTCAGAAGTGTAATACAGGGACTTCCCTGGTGGTCCAGTGGCTAGGACTCTATGCTTCCAATGCCAGGGACCTGGGTTCAGTCCCTAGGTGAGGGCACTAGATCCTAAGTTCTGCTAAAGAAACTTCATGCCACAACTATGATCCAGTGAAGTCAAATAAATATTTAAAAAAAAAGAAAGAAGTGTAGTACAGGTGGGGGTACTACACCAGGTACTACACCTGCTGGGGTTTCTCCCCACCCCACTGGCCATTGTAAGCCCTTATCCCTGTTGCTTGTGATTGTGATCTCTGATATCATGCTAATATACCATCATTCACTTAATAATTATTCTACTATTGGGCATTTGTTTCTGACTTTTCACAAATAGGAATGATGCTGTATTAAAAATCCCTGTGGACAAAGCTTTTTCTATTGGAGTATTTCCTAAAGATAAATTTCCAGGAGAGTATTACTGATACATCAAAGGTTATGAACATTTTAACAGCTCAGATACATAGTGCTGAATAACTTTCCAAAAAGATAATGATTCTATTTTGTGAGTTGTCAAGCATATACCTTTTTCAAATTCATTTCGCACTTCTATTTCAACAGTGCTTGGTACCTTTTGGGAAGTGACTAAAAAGGCTTGGTTTGGTGCCAAGTATGGGGCAACTGTGAAGTCCGGACCCCAGAGAATTCTGCCATCTCACCCCTCACCCTCATCCCTACACCATCCATAAGCTGGGGTACTGAGAAGACAGTTCAACAGCCCCTCATTATTTGGCCTCTGGAAAGAGACTGTTCATTGTTCACCTCTTAATCCCAGGTGAACCCATTCTTGCCCTTGGCTTCACTATTCCCCAAGCCCGGACTGTCTTGCCTCTCCCTGCCTAAACTGCGATGAGCATGTGTGCATGCTTAACCGTGTCTCTCTGCTACCCCATGGACTGTAGCCCTTCAGGCTCCTCTTTCCCTGGAATTTTCCAGGCAGGAATACTAGAGTGGGTTGCCATTTCCTACTCCAGGGGATCTTCCTGACCTGGGGATGGAACTTGAATCTCCTGCATTGGCAGGCAGATTCTTTACCACTGTGCCACCTGGGAAGCCCAAAACTCATCCCTTATTTCACCACATCCCTAAGCAGTTTTCCCCAATCTAGTCTAGTCTTCCACCTTCCTTCAATACACGTGGGAATTCAGAGCAGGAGCTATGAAGGTGTTTATGGTTGTCTCCTGCCCTGAAGGGTCTCAGTCTAGCAGGGAGACAAGCATGCAGACCATCACTGCAGTGTGATGAATGCAATTCACATTCTCTTTTACCTGCTACTTATGACATCTGTCTTAACAGAACAGAATGGTCTTCTACCCGGTAACACATATTAATTTGCATTTGTCTGGTCCCACCTATGAGATCACTGGTTCCCAGGCTTTTGTGGTTATAAAAATCAACCGCCCAGAGAGCTTTTTTAAAATGCAAATCCCCAGGGAGTGGGCTGATGGTCCTCTAGCTCCCTGCTACTGAAATCTGGTCCAGGGAACAGCAGCAGCAGCATCCCCTAGTAGCTTGATAGAAATGCAAAATTCCCCAGCCTGGAATGAGAATCTGCACCTTCTGAAAGGGCCCCACATGTTAACACAACACTAAAACTGGAGAGCAAGAGTCTAGCTCCATGCTCCTCTAAGTGGACTGAGACCCAGTAAGAAAAATATTTTACTCTTGAGACAGAGTTCACACACATCCACGTGAAACAAAAGCCTCACCAAACAATGCTTAAGTGAGATTCATATCAATATTTTCTATTCTATTTTATTCTTATTCTTTTTTCTTCTTTAATGCTGATCTCTACCACCAAATTGATTTCCCATCCTATTAACATATTGCAAGCCACCATTTGAAAAAGGTGCTCTGTGTATGGCTGAGACCTTTTGCTGTCCACCTGAAACTATCACAACATTGTTAATCGGCTATGCTGTTGCTGTTTAGTCACTGAGTTGTGTCCAGCTCATTTCAACCCCATGGACTGTAGCTCGTCAAGCTTCTCTGTCAAGGGGATTTTTCAGGCAAGAATACTGGAGTGGGTTGCCATTTCCTTCTCCTGGGGATCTTCCTGACTCAGGGATTGAACCTATGTCTCCTGCATTGCAGGCAGATTGTTTACCACTGAGCCACCAGGGAAGATCTAATCAGCCATACTCCAATACAAAATAAAAAGCTTAATTAAAAAAAAAATTTTTAATGAATAAACAGTGACTTCCTGAGTTGTGTGAGCCTCTGCAGAGATGAATCAGAAGCTTGCTCATCTAAGGCAGGTGTTGCATCCATTTATTTCACTTCTATTTTATTCTCTGGGAGCAGGTGAAAGGGTAGAAGAAAAAGTATCCTGGTGAATAGTAGTAGCGTCAGCAGCTTTGGAAAGAGGAGGGGATCTTCCTTCAGCTGGGCAAGACTCATGTAGCTAGAGACGCACTTGAGTTTGGGGTTCTACATTAGAGCTGGGAGGCAGAAGTTCCACAAGCAAGTGGAGAAGCTGCAGGAAGGTGCTGGTCTGGGCAAAGAGCACAGCCCTTTGACTAAGAGGACCTCACTGGGTGAGGCAAAGGTGCGCACTCACCTTCGGAGGACCCAGATGCCTGCTTGCCCTGCTTGAGGACCTGCAGGCTCAAGGGAATGTCCAGAAACTTCTCATAACAATCTCCGTACCACACGAGGAGCTCCTGGTTCTGGTAGATCTCCTTGCAGCTCTCGTAGAAGATCTGCCCTTGACATTGTACTGCCACCAGGTTCTGCTCCGACGGGAAACGGGCACAGTTGACATAGGACATCCAGTTCCCTGCACCTCCTTTTCCATCAATAAAGTGGCTCAACTGACCATCTTCAAAGATCTAAATGGCATCAAACAAACCTTAGAAATGTACCTTTTATTTCTCTTTTGGCTTGACATAGAAAATAAATTTACTTATTAAAAATGTATAATTCAAATCTCACACTTGATCATCAATATTATTAAGCCTAAATAGACTTATTAGCTGAAACATATCTGTCTAGGTGGTGTGACATTTTTAAAAGGATTTTATTTTTATCACCTCTTGATTCCCAAGTTTCTAGGGTGAGCATATATTAATTTCATAAATAGGAGCAAAGGGAACAGGAGGTTACATTTAATTCTATCAGTTCAAGACAACCAATTCGTTTGGTATTTTGTCTCAAATGAGTTTTCGTGTGTATTGATGGAGATATAATTTAATTCTCTCTCCAGTGGGTAATTCTGCAGTCGTCAATGCTTTGGTATTACAAACAGATCCTGGGAAGTCTGGATTTCAGATTATTTTCCTAAAGTATATTCCTCAAAATTCAGGGCAAGGAAGGATAATCTGATACAGTCTGAGAAACTGCAATCCTACCATCATACCTCATACAGAGTTAAGAGTAGCCGTTTTTAAAAATCCCCATTAGACCAATGATATCAAAAATTTTAAATCTGGTCTTTGTCCTTTCGGGCATATTCTTAGCATCACAGGGTAATATTTAAAATATTTTGTTTTGTCTGTAAATATAACCCAGGGTATTGGCTCTTTGTATTCCGGGGCTAATCTTCAGATGAAAATGCCTTAAGGCACTGAAAAGATACAGACTCCATGTGGAGGTGCTATCCCTAGGGGCTCTGCAGTTGCCTTCTTTTTATGTTGCAAAACAGACAGCACAAGACATCTGATTACTGCCGAGAGGTTCCCCTCTCCCAGAGGGGCAGAGGCCAGGCTTTATCCCGAGCGACCCTCCTCCCCACTTTCCGACAACCCATCAGAAGCAAATTTACCTCCCACATCAGGGAATTGTCTCCGTGTGTCTTGACTTCGCTGGTGTTGACCACTTTACCCTGAAAGGGCCCAAACCTGACTCCTTTGGCCACAAGACTACTGCAGAACACCCCAAAATGTGTGACTTCACCAAACTTCGTCTGCTGGAGGCAGAGACCTAACAGGAGACCCAGGGTAGGAAAGAAAGCCAGTGAAGAAGCCGACTGTGTTTGCTGCCGTCAAAAAAAAAAAAAAAATCAAAAAATCCAAGCCAGGAGCCCTGCCTACCTTCCGGTAGCTGAAGGGAGTCGTTATCCACAGTCTGAGGAAGAGAATCAGCCCCTAGAAAAAGACAGGATTAAGTTCTTATTTTTTTAGATAAAAGGTATTATAAAATGCCTTCATAAGGTGTCTTCCTCCCCACTCTCTAGAGCTTACCATTTGACCCATGGAGGCTTCCGGCTCCTTTTACATATGCAGTGTCTCATTTTAAGACTCAAAAGGACCCTAGTTGGTCAGGTGGTAATTAACTCCCGTTAGCAAATTCAAGGAACTTGAGAATCAGAAGTAATGCTGATTTTGGCTAAGGTCAGATGGCTGGAGGGGGACTCCCAGAGTGAACTGCAACTAGCTCTCACTGAGACACCTTGGGCATCCTGGTAGAATCTGAGCCCACCTGATCAGCCCACACACAGCAAGAGCCATTTCTCTTAAGACAACCTTGTTTAATCGTTAAGTCGTGTCTGAGTCTGCAACCCCATGGACTGTAGCCCGCCAGGCTCCTCCGTCCATGGGATCCTCCAGGCAAGAATACTGGAGTGGGTTGTCATTGCCTTCTCCAGGGGTTCTTCCCCATTCAAGGATGGAACCCGCGTCTCCTGCATTGGCACCGGGGAAGCAAAACAACCTTAAGAGTCATGCAGTTAAGCAAGTAGGGTTTCGGAGGTAAGCCTGGCCTCCCCAGCTCTATCTTCTGATGGAAGCACACACCCTCCCCGTCAGCACTCGCACAGCCTCGGATCCACCTGGAAGCGCCCCTTCCGCCTCCTGCTCCCACCTCCCTTCCAGTTGCCCCCGGCTCCCGCCTCATGGGGCCCGCCTTTACCGGAGCTGTCGGTGGGGATCAGGAGGCCCGAGATCGCGTGGTTCAGGCGGGCTGAGTGCTGTGGGCTGGGGATGACCCCGTACAGAACCAAGTGCAGATCTTCGTGGGTGAAGTGGTAGCGGCGAGATGCCTTCCCCTCTCGGTTCACGAGTTCGGGGCCATCCTCAGAGGGCTCACTGGGGGACCCCGATAACAGCTGCGAGGGCTTCGGCCTCTCAGGTAACAACGAAGCATCCACGGGGGGCGGCGGAACGAAACTCTCAGGTCCCCAACGCTGACCACCGTCGCTCCGGTCGGCGGTGTGTACCAAGTCCTCGCTGGCAGCGCCTGTAAACTCGCGACTGCCGTTTTGGAAATGCAGCCCCTCCCTGGGGAGGTAGGGAACTGGGTACCAGGTCGGCAGCTTGCTGTACCAGGGCAGGTCGCACAGCGGCTCTCTCGGCAGGGCCAGCCCGGAGCTCAGCAAGGGAGGCGCGGTCCGGAAGCCGAAGGGGGGCAGAGCTGGGGACGCGGCCAGGGCCTCCAAAGGCCGGAAAGGCTGGAAGCCCTCCTCCGCCGCGGTCAGGGTGTTCCCGTAGAGGCCATAGGGCAGGAAAGGCGTGTAGTAGGCGGCCAGGTGTTGAGGGCTGCCCTGGAGCCAGTCGGGCGGGTACCATCCCTTGTCCTGGGGTCCGGCTTCCCCCGGCGGCCGTAGGGCCATCCCCGGGCCACGGCGCTCGGTGGGTCTGCGGAAAAGCAAGCGCGGCCGGGTGAGGGGCGCGGGGCGCTGCAAGCCGGCTCCTGCGCGCCCAGCCTGCCCCGCCCGAGTCCAAGGTAACTGGATAAACTTCCCACTTCGATTCCTCAAGACCTACCCCGCACACGAAACAAAAACAGGAATGAAAACACCGCCCCCTCCCAAACAAAATAAAAACGAAAATCTGCCGGGATTCCGTCCGACACCGAGTTCCGGGTAAGTGTCGCCTTCGCGCTCCCTCTCCAGACACAACTTGACCGGGCAGCGCTCATTTCCAACACCTAAGCTCGACGCCCACCCCAAACCCGGCTCCTGCAAAATCCGCTTCAAGTTCCCTCCTCCGCCCTCTTCTCTGTCCTCCACACCCTCTTTTCCAGGGTGGGTCAGAGCCGCAGAACCTCCCCTCTCACCCGGGCTGGGGCCGAGTGCTAGACCGCGCCTGGGGACAGGCGGCAGCTCCGGGCACTTCCAGGTCTCTAGCAGAGAGGGCAGGGCCGAAAGCCTGGTCGGATCGCGTAGGAGTCGCGCTTCCCTAGCCCGGCGGTAGGTCCCGGGAGGCCGCTCCGCTGCTAGGCCCGGGTCTGACCCCGAGGACCCCGGCGGTCCCGGCTGCGAAGAGGAGGTGGAGGAAGTGAGTGCCACTTTCGGCTCCCCTCTCAACTCCGGAGCCAGCGCGGGCTCCCCACGTGCGCCGAGTCCCGCCACATCCCCCAGGTCGCTTGGGAAACTCGCCACCCCGCCTGGGGACTTAGGGATCCTGGGGTGGCCTCTCGGGAGCAGGCGACGACGAGCCTCAGGCCAGGTGGGGCTCCCGCCCCGGCGCCGCTGCCGCCCCCACCCCCAAAAGGACAACGTTTTAATGGACAGAAGTTCACCAAGCCTGGAGGCTGGAGCCCCTTCAGGGCAGGCGGGTCTCGAGGGCAAGATCAATGAGCCCAATAAGGAAACCAAGCGGGGTCGTGACTCAGAAATTAAAGAACACGGGGTCAGGAGAGGAGGTCAGCCACGACGAAGGCATCTACGCGCCCCCTTCTGAGACTTCCCAAAGGCGCTCGGCTCACCCCGAGGACCTGCGACTTGGGGTTGAAAGCCGCTTTAAGCGAGTTAAAACAAACAAAAAACCCAACAACTCCGAGAGGGCAAAACGACCCCTCAGAATGAACTGCGCCAGAGACTCCTGCCTGCGCTTCCCGACCACCCCGGCGGGCGACAGCCACGGGCCACAGCCGCACGCTGGGCTCCGCACCCACCTTGGAGAGCGCGCAGCCGGGCGAGCCGGCGACCAGGGTCCGCGGAAGGGCGGCGCGGGTTCAGGATCCGTAGGCTTCGAGCGGGCCCGCAGGGCTGAGCCGGGCTTAAGAGGGAGGGCGGGCGGGCGGGCGGGCGGGGCAGCAGGACCCTGAGAGCGCTAGGGTGGGGAAGAGACGCGGCCCACGCGGGTCCCCCGGGCGCGGCTCCTCCCCGCCCACTGCGGCCATTGGCCGGCGCTGGGCGCGCCCGGCTCCCAGGGGGTCGCGCACTTAACTCTTCACTTCTCCAAACCTCCCCGGAACCCCGGCGGAGAGAGCTCGCCTCCCGCTTTCCGGGGCGGTCACCGGTGCAGCTCCAGGCTGACCGTTGTTGTTGTTTAGTCGCTTAGTCGCATCCGACTCTGCGACCCCACGGACTGCAGCACGACAGGCTTCCCTGTCCCTCACTATCTCCTGGAGTTTGCTCAAACTCAAGTTCATTGAGTCGGTGATACCATCCAACCATCTCTTCCTCTGTTGCCTCCTTCTCCTGCCCTCAATCTTTCCCAGCATCAGGGCCTTTTCCAATAAGTCGGCTCTTCACATCAGGTGGCCAAAGTATTGAAGCTTCAGCTTCAGCATCAGTCCTTCCAGTGACTGTTCAGGGTTGATTTCCTTTCGGATTGATTGGTTTGATCTCGCCTGCAACCCAAGGGACTCTAAAGAGTCTTCTCCGAGGAGCAGCAATAACCGTGGACATCTGTGGCCGGGGTCCCCAGACAGGCCCCTTTGCGCTCACATCCACCTGCACCCGCGCCCGTGAGGCTGGGACTCGAGTCCTGGGGTCGCGCCCATGTCTCTCGGCTTCCAGTTCCCAAGAGCCGAGCCTGGCTGAAAGCGGCGTCCAACCCCTAGGACCCGATGGACATTTGTCCCTGACACCGCGTGGGGAGCGAGCATCGCTCCCTCAGGGCTCAGATCCGGGTGGGCTCGGCGCCCGTGCCGCTCCTAAGGTTTAGGGGGCGGGGGAGATTGTTGAACCCTCTCGGGGGCGTTTTACTTCTCCAGCGTCTTTCACTGTCGGAGAACCGGCCCGCGCGCCGCCCGGCGGTCCCTACCCCCGGGGAAGGCACGCCACCTCCGACGTTCGGGGCTTTTCAGACCCAAACCCGGCGCTCGAAGACCGCATTTTTATTCTTCTCGCCGGCTATTGAGGGAAAGAAAGGAACATTTAGACCCATTCACATTCACACGGGGAAGCATCTAGGGTGGGGGAAACCTTGGTCAGTCCCGGTGACCTTGGATCAGGTTCCTCACTGCCCTAGCTGCGGCTTCATCTTGGCAAAATGGGGCGAGCCTCTGAGCGCAAAGGTGCGGGCTGGAAGGAGAGACGGAGACCCTAATGCCCGGCTCGGCCTCGACTGTGTCACTAAACCTGGAGGGAACGAAAGGAGGCGGCATCCATCCGGCCGAAAGAGGCCACCAGAGGTCCTAAAGTCGGTGGAGAGAGGAGGCCTGCGGCGGAGCAGGGCATACTCCGTGACCCACCCCACTTACCAGAGCAGCCGCAATGCGGCTGGCGCCCTCTCCTCGAGCCCCGGGGACCTGACCTTACAGCCTTCGCCGCCCGCGAGCCAGTGTAGGGGGCGCGAGAGAGGAAGGCTAGCTCCGGGCCCCGGGTCTTCGAGGGCCCGGGCGATGCGCGCCCGGCTGCTTCTCCAAGCCGCCTGCCACGCCCACGTGAGGGGCCAGGTCACCTAGCCCGCGCGGCGCGGTCGGTGTCGCCTGCGCACCCCCGGGTCCAGACCCGTTTCCCAGGCGCCAGGACGACCTGAGAGGCGGGCGGCGTGGGGTTTTCTCAACAGGGCTGGGGTAACTAGGAGCCCAGAATTTCCTTCTCTCCTGGTTCTAGACTCTCTGCCTCACCTGAGTTCTTACGATCTTGGCTGATAGGTGAAAGATATCCGTCGGATCTTGTCCGAGGAGCCTCTGGGGAGGATATTGTACTTGGAAATGCAGAATGAATTCTGCCATCTTTCCGGAAGCAAGCACATCCCAGGACCCCCACGACTTCCCTTCATTTACTGTGTCTTCCTTCTTCCCAGACCTCACCCTAGGATTTAAAGACTGATGAGCACTTTCCCTTTCATGCACTGGAGAAGGAAATGGCAACCCACTCCAGTGTTCTTGCCTGGAGAATCCCAGGGACGGCAGAGCCTGGTGGGCTGCCGTCTATGGGGTCGCACAGAGTCGGACACGACTGCAGCGACTTAGCAGCAGCAGCAGAGCCTGTACTTGAGTGGTCTCTGGATGTTAGGTCCTCAAGGGACCATTTTTTAGTGCAGTTGCTCACTGGTGGTGGCTTTAATTTAACCTTGGCAACGTGAACCTTACCTTATAAGTGAAACTTATAAGTCTTGTTCTGCAAAGATTCTAGATTTTAAAATATTTTAAAAATGTATTTTAAATTACAAGCTTGCCTGTTTGTATAGTTTAGAGATATTGATAAAAATAAAAGTGAAAATCCCCACCCACCCCTCATCCCTGCTCTGCAGAGGTAAAACTCACCAAAGGTTTGGTTTATTCCCTACCTCCATTATTTTTTTAAAAACACCAGACTTTTATTTATATTTATATATGGAGGATTTAAAAAAAACAAACCTGGGATTAACTTTTCTCATTAACCATTAGTTTTGTGACTAACAGTATATTTGTTGTTAGGACTTTGGAATTCTACATTCAAATGTGCATATCTTTCCTTTTCATTTCTCTTATTTTCATAGCTGCTTGTAAGGCCTCCTCAGACAGCCATTTTGCTTTTCTGCATTTCTTTTTCTTGGGGATGGTCTTGATCCCTGTCTCCTGTACAATGTTACGAACCTCCGTCCATAGTTCTTCAGGCACTCTGTCATCTAGCACATGTATTAACAGTTCCTTCAGATACTCACGGCTGAATATCAAGAGTTGGTTGAAAGGACCTCGAAATTAGTCCAAAGTCCTTAAGTTATGTCTGACTCTTTTGCGACCCCATAGACTGTAGCTGGCCAGGCTCCTCTGTCCATGGGATTTCCCAGGCAAAGATACTGGAGTGGGTTGTCATTTCTTCCTCCAGGGGATCTTGCTGACCCAGGGATCAAACCAAGTCTCCTGCATTGGGAGGCAAATTCTTTATCACTGAGCCCCCAGGGAACCTTATAATAGTTGCATGGTGCAGAAATTCATTTTATGAGTATACCCTTAATTTTTCAGTATCCTCTTACAAAGGTACTTGAGTTGTGACCAGTTTTTCAACCCTTCGAGCTGTTATTTCTGGAACATTGTTACAGAGATATGTATTTGTGCTACTGCCTGCAGAATAAATACCCAAGTGCTAAATCTTTGGATCAACAGGTATCAACAGTGAACATTTTTATAGGTACATGAGGCTGTTACCAATTTATGCCTCCATCAACAGTGGGTGTGAGTGCCCTGTGTCTCCACACCATCACCTAACACTGAATATTGCCAGTCCTTTAAAGCAGGGGTCCCCAACTTCTGGGATCTAATGCCTGATGATCTGAGGTGGAGATGATGTAATAATAATAGAAATAAAGTGCACAATAAATGTAATGTGTTTGAGTCATCCCGAACTGTTTCCCCCCTCCCAGTGGAAAGATTTTCTTTTGGGGAACTGGTCCGTGATGCCAAAAAGGTTGGGGACCACTGTGTTTAAAGCTGCCATCTCTCACATGGAAAGTGTATCTTAGTCTAATTTTCTTTTTAGTCATTTACCCAACAAAATCCCTGAACACCTTGCTGTCGATGTGCTGGTCACAGAGAATACAGTTGTGAGCAAACCAGCTCTGTCCAGCCCTGGTCCCCAAAGCGGTCTTATGAGGATGATAAATATTTGTGTGACTACTTGGTAAATGTGTAACTATGAACTGTGATCCAAAGAGAGCAAAGAAGAAAGCATAAAGAAGCAATGTAAAGGAAGAGGAGCATGACCTGACTTGGGCTGAGAGGACAGGGATGGTTCCCCTGCTCCAGAAAGTGTGAAAGATCTGAAATTAACTAGGTGATGAGAGCAAGTGGTCATCACGTGTGATTCCAGGTCAGTGGAACACTTGGTGTCAAGGCTCTGACACCTGGAAGGCATGTGACTCACAATAGTTCATGCTAATCCTGAGAGTTTTAAGGCAAAAATTGCAGGTTGGCTGCTCCCTTCTCCTTGGAATTCCTCTTATTATCTGTTAGAGTTTTCCCTGCCCACAGTGGGGTAGTTGGTCTTCCAGCATCTGTTTTGTTCATAATGACAGCAAGTATTCTTTCTGGGGAGACCCTTTTTATGGAAAGGCATAGAGAACATCTGGGGCTATCCAGGTGTTTAATTTGAAAAATCACTAACTTGACTAGAATCTAACTTTGTTTTTCTTCTTTAACCTTCTCCAACGCTATACATCTATCCCACTCTAGCCATGAAGTATCAATTCTCTGACTTCTGGCTTAAGGCTGTTCATTAAAAAATGAGGATGATGTGACAAGAGTGTCTGTCTATTGATCTACCTCAGATTGTTGCCTGGAGGCAATTTCTAAAATCCTCAATGAATTTGCTTAAAAAAAAAAATTGAATTGATGTCCAGTCAGTCTTCACTCAAAATAAAACAGGTATTGCCTTCAGTAAGGACTGTACCATGTTTTGTGCTTTCTTTAGTCCCTGTTCTGTTTGACTGACACCAGGAATACATAGACTGATTTCGAGGTCCTTTCAACCAACTCTTGATATTCAGCCGTGAGTATCTGAAGGAACTGTTAATACATGTGCTAGATGACAGAGTGCCTGAAGAACTATGGACGGAGGTTCGTAACATTGTACAGGAGACAGGGATCAAGACCATCCCCAAGAAAAAGAAATGCAGAAAAGCAAAATGGCTGTCTGAGGAGGCCTTACAAGCAGCTATGAAAATAAGAGAAATGAAAAGGAAAGATATGCACATTTGAATGTAGAATTCCAAAGAATAGCAAAGAGAGATAAGAAAGACTTCCTCAGTGATCAGTGCAAAGAAATAGAGGAAAACAATAGAATGGGAATGACTAGAGATCTCTTCAAGAAAATTAGAGATACCACGGGAACATTTCATGCTAAGATGGGCACAAGAAAGGAAAGAAATGGTATGGACTTTACAGAAGCAGAAGATATTAAGAAGAAGTGGCAAAAATACACAGAAGAACTATACAAAAAAGATCTTCATGACCCAGATAATCATGCTGGTATGATCACTCACCTAGAGCCAGACATCCTGGAATGTGAAGTCAAGTGGGCCTTAGGAAGCATCACTATGAAAAAAGCTAGTGGAGGTGATGGAATTCCAGTTGAGCTATTTCAAATCCTGAAAGATGATGCTATGAACGTGCTGCACTCAATATGCCAGCAAATTTGGAAAACTCAGCAGTGGCTACAGGACTGGAAAAGGTCAGTTTTCATTCCATTCCCAAAGAAAGGCAATGCCAAAGAATGCTCAAACTACCGCACAATTGCACTCATCTCACACACTAGCAAAGTAATGCCCCAAATTCTCCAAGCCAGGCTTCAGCAATATGTGAACTGTGAACTTGCAGATGTTCAAGCTGGATTTAGAAAAGGCAGAGGAACCAGAGATCAAATTGCCAACATCCGTTGGATCATCAAAAAAGCAAGAGAGTTCCAGAAAAACATCTATTTCTGCTTTATTGACTATGCCAAAGCCTTTGATTGTGTGGATCACACAATCTATGGAAAATTCTTAAAGAGATGGGAATAACAGACCACCTGACCTGCCTCTTGAGAAATCTGTATGCAGGTGAGGAAGCAACAGTTAGAACTGGACATGGAACAACAGACTGGTTCCAAATAGGAAAAGGAGTACATCAAGGCTGTATATTGTCACCGTGCTTATTTAACTTATATGCAGAGTACATCATGTGAAATTCCAGGCTGGATGAAGCACAAGCTAGAATCAAGATTGCCAGGAGAAATATCAATAACCTCAGATATGCAGATGACACCACCCTTATGGCAGAAAGGGAAGAAGAAATAAAGAGCCTCTTGATGAAAGGGAAAGAGGAGAGTGAAAAAGCTGGCTTAAAACTCAGCATTCAGAAAACTAACATCATGGCATCTGGTCCCATCACTTCATGGCAAATAGATGGGGAAACAGTGAAAACAGTGGCTGACTTTATTTTTTGGGGCTCCAAAATCACTGCAGATGGTGACTGCAGCCATGAAATTAAAAGACGCTTGCTCCTTGGAAGGAAAGTTATGGCCAACCTAGACAGCATATTAAAAAGCAGAGACATTACTTTGTCAATAAAGGTCCATCTAGTCAAAACTACTGGTTTTTCCAGGTTCATGTATGGATGTGAGAGTCAGACTATAAAGAAAGCTGAGCGACAACTGATGATTTTGAACTGCAGTGTTGGAGAAGACTCTTGAGAGTCCCTTGGACTGCAAGGAGATCCAACCAGTCCATCCTAAAGGAAATCACTCCTGAATATTCATTGGAAGGACTGATGCTGAAGCTGAAGCTCCAATACTTTGGCCAGCTGATGCAAAGAACTGACTCATTGGAAAAGACCCTGATACAGGGAAAGATTGAAAGCGGGAGGAGAAGGGGACGACAGAGGATAAGATGGTTGGATGGCATCACCAACTCAATGGACATGAGTTTGAGTAAACTCGGGGAGTTGGTGATGGACAGGTAGGCCTGGCGTGCTGTAGTCCATGGGGTGGCAAAGAGTCAGGCATGACTGAGCAACTGAACTGACTGACTGAGATGATGGAGGTCAAGAAGACTGGGATTATGGCTTCCTTGTATCAGCTTAAATTCTGAAGTTCTTCATATTGGTCATAAAAGACTGACCACTGAATTCGAAATTAACGATTTAATTCCATTTGCTGCCTCCTCCCGCTTTCCCCCTTTGTTTTTTTCTTTTTTCTTTTTGTTTAATTTTGACCACATCCCGAAGCATGTTGGATTTTAGTTCCCTGACCAGGAATGAAATCCATGTCCCCTGCCTTGGAAGGCAGAGTCTTAACCACTGGATCACCAGGGTATTCTTCCTCCCTTGTTTTAAGATGCTTCAAGGATGGACAATTTTGGTCCTATTGGAAGCTCCTCAAAGAGGTCACTTGGTAAACTGTCACTTTTGTAAGATACACACAAGAATTTATATTGCACTGAGAATATATTGGTACATAAGAAACAGGTTTTGAGCCTGCTGGAGCTGTGGGCTTGGACCCAGCAAGATGACCCCATGCAAACTGATAATGATCTGGCAGAAGTTTTGGTTGTGCATAGCCCCCAGCTGTCTCTGACCACAGACCCAACAACTGCAGCCCCTGAAGTCTGAAGCATTGGAGATTTTTTTTCTTCCTCATAAACCAATTCTCAGGGACATAAAGCTGAGTTGAAAGAATGACAGACTTCATAGGGTTTTTAGATGATTAGTCAAGGCAAATTTCATCTACTGAGGGACATTGGCAGGGCAAGACTTTAAGCTTGCCAGTCCTCTGGACCTGGTGGGCTTCTGTTCATTGTCTATTCTTTGTTCTTTACTCCGTTTTAGTTAATGACACCTTGTAAGACAGGAAAAGCTAAGTTTAGATCAAGAGTATCGTTTCACCAAGAGTGTTTAGAAATACAGATCTAATCAGAAAATGGAAATTTCAGTGGGTAATACCTAATTTTCCTCATAGAATTAGGAACATCAATGACATTGGCATTCAGACCTACTGTGTGACTTGTCTCTCTCTTTTTTGGGCCAGGAACCTCAGGTGGAGAGACACAGGGTGAGTCATTAGGTGCCCAAATTCAAGGTCTGAGTGTATGGTCGGGAGTTGCATCTAAATCTCCATTAGGCTTCCAAATTGTGGAAGGCTTCCCCCTCAAATAAAGCAACTTGTGAGAATGCCCCACATGTAATCCTAAAATAGCTTCTCATTAGGGGAAATAAGTGTACAATTTTTTTTTTTTTCGTATTTTGGGTTTGGAAGTTTGTAGGACGGGATATCAGAAGTGGAATGACTTTAATTAATTGATTTCTCAAGGCCATGGTTGATATAAGTGAGGTGAGGCTCTGACTGAAGAAGGAAGTGATACTCAAAACCCAAAACTTTGCACAGTTGTAAGCAAGTAACTGATAGGGTTGTTCTGGTTCAGTCTTGTACGACTAATCAGGGTTGGGATTCACAATCACAGCAGTCAAAGCTATAAGTCAAAAAACTTATAAATACTTTATATATATATATATAATAAATAAATAAATTTATAAGATATATAACAATATAAAATAATAATATAATAATATATCATATAATAAAATAAATACATAAAATTTATATATAAATAAATAATTTTTAAAAATGACCTCAAGTTTAAACTTGAAGTCATTAAAAAAAATTTTATATATTTATTTATTTATTTATTTATTTATGGCTGTGCTGGGTCTTCATTCCTTCCAGTGGGCTTTCTCTAGTTTTGGCGAGCAGGGTCTACTCTCTAGTTGTGGTGGATGGGCTTCTCATTGCATCGGCTGCTTTTGTTGTGGATCACAGGCTCTAGGTGCTCGGGCTCAGTAGTTGCTGCTCGTGGGCTCTAGAGCGCAAGCTCGGTAGCTGTGGCGCACAAGCTTAGTTGCTCCGTGGCATGTGGAATCTTCTTGGACCAGGGATTGAACTCGAGTCCCCTGCATTGGCACGAGGATTCTTATTCACTGCACCACCAGGGAAATCCATAAATGCTTTTAGTATTTAAGTAGGAGAGAAAGTAAACAAAATAAGAATTCAAGATAAGAATCTAGAAAAAGAACAACTAAATACCCTTAATGAAATCAGGAAGAAAGAATTCATAAAAAATAAAAACCAACTTCACATACTGAAAAACTAAAAATAATTGAATTGATATCTAAATCTGAGAGCTGCTTCTTTGAAAAGATCATTAGAATAGACAAATTTCTGGCGAGAATCACCAAGGGGAAAGGGAGGAAAATATACAGCAATGGGAATGAGGAAGAAAATATAACCATAGATAAAGATAAGACAGAAATAACTATTAGAGGAGTCCATGTTAATCATTATGTCAGGGAAAGCTCAGAGAACTTTCAGAGCCTGCTCTCACATTTGTAGGGATAAAGATGGCCAATAAATGGGACACTGAAATCTAACCATATATTAAAAATTGATCATAGAGGACTCTCCTCTCATCCTTGAAGGGTTTATTGCCACCGGAATTGCCCTTCTACTGTGAGCATTAGAAACAGGACAAAGTATTTAAATCAACTGCTTTGAGCTGTTAAGCAACAGGAAGCAGCAGACCTTGATTCTTAAGGAGTTGAGTGCTTGAGCTCACTAGCTTACTGAGGAGCTTCCAGGATGTAGATCCAGGAAGGAGAATCCCAAACCAAGCCCGACAGTCTTGCTGAGTTGAAGATACAGAGATCAGCAAGGTAGTTAGAATCGTGGGGCCGGATACCAAGGGGGGAATTGCATAGAAGGAGAGTTCCAGAGATCTGCAGAGGGATCTCCTTGCCTCTGGGACTGAGTGGTGGCCTGTGCAGATACAAGAGGAAACTATGAGGCAAGGGAAAGAACCCTAGAAAGTGGTAGGACAGATGATTCCAGGGTCACACAGAGCCGAGTATACATCACATCCCAACCAGTCAGAGACGAGAGACCATATACCGGGCATTAGCTGAGCACACAGGGAATTAGTTGAGTCCTTGGAAGACCTGAAGAGTAGGAGGAAATTAATTCTAAATTAAAGGCTTCTCTGGGCTTCCCAGGTGACACTAGTGGTAATTTTGGGACTTCCTAGGTGGTCCAGCAGTGAAGACTCCACACTCCCAATGCATGGGGCATGGTTCAATCCCTGGTCAGGGGACTAAGATCCCAAAACTGAGCAGTGTGCCCTCTCTCTGTCCATATATATATATATATATATATATATATATATATATATATATATATATATAACTTTTTCTTAGATAAAGAGGAGAAGGGGACGACAGAGGATGAGATGGTTGGATGGCATCACCGACTCAATGGACATGGGTTTGGGTAGACTCTGGCAGTTGGTGATGGACAGGGAGGCCTGGCGTGCTGCGATTCATGGGGTTGCAAAGAGTCAGACATGACTGAGCGACTGAACTGAACTGACTGATAAGGAACCAGCAGTTAGAGCCATTTCTCTGGTTTTCATTAGTTTTAGAGTTTGTTTTGTTATAATATTGACAATTTGTTACATATACAACAGATTTCTCCTTTGTACCAAATGCTTACCTTCAAAGTGCAGGATTTCTCCTGCTGTATGACAGCCACAAAAGGGAGCCAGCTTTGTTTAAAATTCTGTATCAGTCTGGGACCCATCAGAAGAGAAAAATCGAACAGTAATTTGAACAGAGAAAGCTTAATATAAATAATTATTATCAATACCAAGGGAGTGGAGTGACTAGGGATTTGCTAGGAAGAAGTTAAGAGAACTCTGAAGAATGTAGGAATAGTAAATATGATATATAATAGAAGACATAATATTACTTAATACTGGATCTATTAGGGCTTCTCAGGTAGTGCTAGTGGTAAAGAACCTGCCAGCCAATGCAGGAGACATGAGATGTGGGTTCCATCCCTGGGTCTGGAAGATCCCCTGGAGGAGGAAATGGCAACTGCACCCCAGTGTTCTTGCCTGGAGAATCCCACGGACAGAGGAGCCTAGCGGGCTAATAGGATCTAATAGGCACCCCTCACCCCATGAAGTGAGATGTGGACCTCGTTGGAAAAGGCTTAGCCATTGCTGCTGCTGCTGCTGCTGCAAGGCAGACATGTTGCTGTGGTCCACGCCTAGGAGGTAGCTGGACACTCACCCTCTGGAGCTGATTGGAAATCAGCTCAATAGTGTACTGGGGAAGGTTGTTCATAGAGATGTCTCATTGCAGGCATTCTGCTACAAGACCACCCAAGGGAGTTGCTAGGAGGAGCTGCCGGCCACCGAGTATTGCTGGCTGCCGTGTAGGGGTAGGTGGGCACTGGGGAAGCCAAGCAACTGGTCCGCTCAGATGGCCTCAGAATTAGAAAATGAAGCGCTTTCTTCCTGCAATCTGATCTCTGGTTCCTCTGCCTTTTCTAAATCCAGCTTGAACATCTGGAAGTTCACGGTTCACATATTGCTGAAGCCTGGCTTGGAGAATTTTGAGCATTACTTTACTAGCGTGTGAGATGAGTACAATTGTGTGGTAGTTTGAGCATTCTTTGTCATTGCCTTTCTTTGGGATTGGAATGAAAACTGACCTTTTCCAGTCCTATAGCCACTGCTGAGTTTTCCAGATTTGCTGGCATATTGAGTGCAGCACTTTCACAGCGTCATCTTTCAGGATTTGAAATAGCTCAACTGGAATTCCATCACCTCCACTAGCTTTGTTCATAGTGATGCTTTCTAAGGCCCACTTGACTTCACATTCCAGGATGTCTGGCTCTGGTGAGTGATCACACCATTGTGATTATCTGGGTCATGAAGATCTTTTTTGTACAGATCTTCTGTGTATTCTTGCCACCTCTTCTTAATATCTTCTGCTTCTGTTAGATCCATACCATTTCTGTCCTTTATCGAGCCCATCTTTGCATGAAATGTTCCCTTGGTATCTCTAATTTTCTTGATCATCAAAAAAGCAAGAGAGTTCCAGAAAAACATCTATTTCTGCTTTATTGACTATGGCAAAGCCTTTGACTGTGTGGATCACAATAAACTGTGGAAAATTCTGAAAGAGATGGGAATACCAGACCATCTGACCTGTCTCTTGAGAAACCTCTATGCAGGTCAGGAAGCAACAGTTAGAACTGGACATGGAGCAACAGACTGGTTCCAAATAGGAAAAGGAGTACGTCAAGGCTGTATATTGTCACCCTGCTTATTTAACTTCAGAGTACATCATGAGAAACGCTGGGCTGGAAGAAACACAAGCTGGAATCAAGATTGCTGGGAGAAATATCAATAACTTCAGATATGCAGATGACACAACCCTTATGGCAGAAAGCGAAGAAGAACTAAAGAGCCTCTTGATGAAAGTGAAAGAGGAGAGTGAAAAAGTTGGCTTAAAGCTCAACGTTCAGAAAACTAAGATCATGGCATCTGGTCCCATCACTTCATGGGAAATAGATGGGGAAACAGTGGAAACAGTGTCAGACTTTATTTTTTTTTGCTCCAAAATCACTGCTAATGGTGATTGCAGCCATGAAATTAAAAGACGCTTACTCCTTGGAAGGAAGGTTATGACCAACCTAGATAGCATATTTAAAAGCAGAGACATTACTTTGCCAACAAAGGTCCATCTAGTCAAGGCTATGGTTTTTCCAGTGGTCGTGTATGGATGTGAGAGTTGGACGGTGAAGAACGCTGAGGGCCGAGGAATTGATGCTTTTGAACTGTGCTGTTGGAGAAGACTCTTGAGAGTCCCTTGGACTGCAAGGAGATCCAACCAGTCCATCCTAAAGGAGATCAGCCCTGGATGTTCATTGGAAGGACTGATGTTGAAGCTGAAACTCTAATAATACTTTGGCCACCTCATGTGAAGAGTTGACTCATTGGAAAAGATCCTAATGCTGGGAAGGATTGGGTGCAGGAGGAGAAGGGGACAACAGAGGATGAGATGGTTGGATGGTATCACCGAATCGATGGACATGGGTTTGGGTAAACTCCGGGAGTTGGTGATGGACAGGGAAGCCTGTTGTGCTGCGATTCATGGGGTCGCAAAGAGTCGGACACGACTGAGCGACTGAACTGAACTGAACTTCTTGCAATGCCTCTCCAGCGCCCTCTGCTGACAAAACGTCAGCGCCTGCGGCAATTTATTTAAAGGGCTCAGATTCCTTTTCATTAAAGCACTCAAGTAGGGTGAATTTGAGGCTGAGCGAAAATTAGGGGGGAAAAAAGTAGAATACAGACGTTTAAGGAGCTATAAATTCAGTTTTTTTTTAATCATTCATTTATTTTATAATTTTATTTATTTATGTATTTTTTGGCTGTTCTGGGTCTTCATTGCTGCTTGGGTTTTTCTCTGGCTGTGATGAGCAGTAGTTACTCTCTAGTTTCGGGGCTCTGGCTTCTCACTGCGGGGGCTTCTCTTGTTGCTGAGCACGGGCTCTAGAGCTTCAGTAGCTGCCACTCCCGGGGTCTAGTCCACAGGCTCAGTAATTGTGGTGCTCGGGCTTAGTTTTCCCTTAGCTGTGGAATCGTCCTGGACCAGGGATTAAACCCATGTCTCCTGCATTGGCAGGTGGATTCTTCACCACTGAGTCACCAGGAAAGCCCTCAGTTTTGTTTTTATTTAATTTGTTTTTTAATTTTTAAAATATTTATTTATTTGGCTGCACTGGTCTTAGTTGAGACACCTGGGACCTTTGATCTTCATTGCAGCATGTGGGATCTAGTTCTCTGGCCAGGGAGCGAACCCAGGCCACCTGCATTTGGATCACTGAGTCCCAGCCACTGAGCCACCAGGGAGGTCCCTTAGTTTTGTTTCTAAATTGCATACGTGGGGAGAACTAGTCATGACAAGAACAAGTAAGTTGCTGAAAGGTAACTCTACTTGCCAACGACCAGTTTGGGGTTAGACTGTCACTGGTTGGATTGAAGAGCCCAAGAGTGAGGCTGTCTGTGTCTGTCCACCTCCAGGTCTGCATATCTGTTGGAGGAGGTGGGAAAGAGGGCCTTTTAGCTTAGCAGGGTATTCACACATCTCTACAAACTTGGTCCCAGAGGGTTTCCCTTCTGGTTGGGAGGCTGGTAGCTCTTGCTTTCTTCTCCGAGATGTACCTTCTTCAACTCCCTAAGTCTCATCCCTGCCCCTGTGAAACATTAAACGCTACCATTTCCATGAAATGTTCTAATGGAAATTAGTTGCTCTGATTTCCTCTAACTTTTTAAATTTGCTTCCTTTGAGAAGCACTATGACTTTGAACCCTACTTTAATTGCTGTTTATAGACTATGAGCGGCTTCCCTGGTGGCTCAGACGGTAAAGAATCCTGCAATGCGAGTGGTGTGGGTTCGATCCCTGGGTCGGGAAGATCCCCTGAAGGAGGGCATGGCAACCCACTCCGGTATTCTTGCCTGGAGAATCCCCATGGACAGAGGAGCCTGGCGACAGTCCATGCGGTCACAAAGAGTCAGACACGACTGAGCGACTAAAAACAGCACACAGCACATAGACCATGAGCAGGGCTTCCCAGGCGGTTCAATGGTAAACAGTCCTCCTGCCAATGCAAGAGACACGGGTTCAATCCCTGATCCAGGAAGATCCCCTTGAGAAGGAAATGGCAACTGGCTCCAATATTCTTGCCTGGGAAATCCCACAGAGAGAGGAGCCTGGTGGGCTATAGTCCGTGGGGTCACAAAGAGTCGGCCACAACTTAGTGATTCAACAACAGACTATGAGCACATTCATTTTGGTGTCTACCTGCTAAGTGACTTGTTAAATACTTCTGTGACTCAATGAAGCAATGAGTTACACTGGTTCCTGTCACTTCTTCCCTTCCATCATCCTCTGCACCGCCCCCCTTGCCCTTTCTTCCTTCTACCTCTCAGCCAGAAAGGCTCCTGCTCTATCCTGGCTACCGGATGTAGCCAAGCGGCCCAACTAGACAGAAATGCCACTTTCACTGTCATGCCCACAGAGCTCCGTTTTCTGAAGGCATGTCGCCAGCTGCCTGGGATGGAGTGACACACATACCTGTCAGGGAGCAGAAACAGAAGAACGGGCTTTAAGTCCCTGACTTGCACAGAATGCCGCATTGGATGCCCAGCAGTGTGCCAATGCACGTGCCTGTGAGTGGGGCTGACACGACTCTGCAGACCTCGCAGTGCACGCGGTAGGAGCAGCTCCTTGGGGCCAGGCCACATGGTGGGGTGCTTTGTGACACAGCAACAGGCTACAAGCTGGCAGATCTGGGTGGATGTTTTAGCTCCCATCACTCACCAGTTGTGAGTCTTGGGGGCTTCTGGAAGAATCAAGGGAGCCAGTGAAGGAGGATAAACAGAGGCTGACTCTGTTCAGCACAGCAGATTGTAACAACAGAACTGAGCATGATAGGGGGTCTCTAGGCTCTCAGCAGGGAGGTCTGGGCTTTTTCCATCTCCTGGCCCCCATCCCACATTGCTAGATCCCGATACACTGTGTGTGTGTGTTGTTGTTTAGCCGCTTATTTGTATCTGACTCTTTGTGACCCGATGGACTGCAGCCTACCAGGCTTCTCTGTCTGTGGGATTCTCTAGGCAAGAATACTGGAGCTGGTTGCCATTTCCTCCTCCAGTGGATCTTCCCGACCCAGGGATCAAACTCGCATCTCTTGCACTGGCAGGAAGATTTTTTTTTTTTTTTTTTTTTTTTTTACCACTGAGGCACCAGGGAAGCCTGTTACACTGCATACACTTTGTAAATATACACGCTCGAAGTGAAATGAGTAATCTGGGGGGCAATTTGGAAAAGGATGAAATCAGAGAAAACGTTTACTTTTTTTTTTTTTTAATAAATGTATTTATTTTAGTTGGGGGCTAATTACTTTACAATATTGTAGTGGTTTTTGCCATACATTGACATGAATCATCCATGGGTTTACATGTGTTCCCCATCCTGAACTCCCCTCCCACCTCCCTCCCCATCCCATCCCTCTGAGCCATCCCATTGCCCCAGCCCTGAGCATTTGCCTCACGCATCGAACCTGGAATGGTGTTCTGTTTCACATATGATAATATACATGTTTCAGTGCTATTCTCTCAGAACGTCCCACCCTCACCTTCTCCCTCAGAGTCCATAAGACTGTTCTATGCATCTGTGTCTCTTATTCTGTCTCACATTTACTTTTTAGGTAGTATCATTTTCTGTTTCTGTGTTTTGTTTTTAAACTCCTCTTGAGTTGTTCAGACCAAACAGAGCCCAAGAGAGCTTCCCTCTCCTGGAGAAATGAGTGGCATGAGGATGTCAATCTGAGGGTGGAGACAGGGGTGTCTCTTTGGAAAAAGCAAATAAATAGTTCAGATCAGGACGGGAAAGAATGGCCCGATTCTGGGAACAAAAATAAGGGATTGAGAAGAATTCCCTGGCGGTCCAGTGGTTAGGACTCTGCCCTTTCACTCTGAGAGGGGATTGAATACTGAAGAGCTAACGTTCATAAAAATCTGTGATCTGGAGAGATGCCCCAGAGGCGATAAATGACTGCAGTGTCTCCTCCCTCTCCTGGTTGCCACCTCAGACAGTTGGCTTAGGGTTTGGGGCCCCCCAGTGGGGAAGCTTTGCGCTTTCTCTGCACAAGGCTTGTGTGTGTGCTTTTCTGATTATAAAAGTAGTTCATCGCCATTACAAAGTATTTACAAAGGATAGAAACAAGTTGAAGAAAAAAAGTAACATAATCTTACCTGCTCTTTTAAAATATCTATCACATTAGAAAAAAATAAAGTTTTGTAGCAACATTGGTAGTGAAAGAACCAGAGAATACCTCCATTTCAGCTTATTCTTTTTTTGTGTGAAAGGCTCTCTGCACATCCCTTGTAAACTAGTTTCCTTATTCAACTTATTCCTTATTCAGTTCACATCCAAGCTGGTAGCACTCCACTTTATCCCAGATACTGTCATGGCAGCTTCTTGTTATTTTAGGATCAAAATTTCAGACCTTCACTATTTGAAGATATAACCAAGGTGCTTATTTGCCATTTTCTTCATTTAGCCCTCTTTTCATCTGATATGTGAAATATAGTATAGCTGTTTTATGCATCTGAAAAAAAACTTCGCTACTATCCAAATAACTAAGTAGCATTGATTCACAAATGAATGGCTTCCCAGGTGGCTCAGAGGTAAAGAATGCCTGCTGATGTAGGAGATGCAGGAGATGTGGGTTCAATCCCTGGTTGGGAAGGTCCCCAGGAGGAGAAAATGGCAACCCTCTGCAGTATTCTTGCCTGGAGAATCCCGTGGGCAGAGGAACTTGGCCATGAGGTTGCAAAGAGTTGGACAAGCCTGAAGCAACTGAGCATGCACACTACCTTATATTGGTTAAGGTATTCTTGTACTCTTTGTAGTAGAACAAACGATAGTATATGCTTTCCAAAATAAAATTTGGCAATATGTGTTAGGAACCTTTTCATTCCATTTGGAGATGCTTTCCTAAGGCAAATAATCTGAAATACAGAAATCTATAAGCGCACAACTATTTTTGTGCTATTTATGTTATCAAAAATTTGGAAATTACTTAAGTCAATGGGATATTACATAAGATATTAACATTAGTAAACTCATTTTTCACTAATCAAAATAAGGAAAAAAATAGACTGCAGAAGTTTAATGAACTCAGTTTTGTTTTTAAATTGCATATGTGAATTAGAGGCAAATACGTCCAAAAAAGTGGTGACTCAAAGTCTATTAGAAGTAAAACCCCCCTACTTTTTAAGTTATTACTCCTTTTTTTTTTTTTTTTTCCTGGGCCTCATGGCTGTGGGATCCTACCTCCCTGACTCAAGGCCCTAGGTGGTGAAAGCATGGAGTTCTAACTACTTGAGCACCAGAGAATTCCCATAACACCCCACACTTTTCATTCCTCTTCTTTTATAAACAGTTTACTGTAGATATTTGGAGAGATCGGAATACCTAGCAGGAAGGAAAAAATCATCCCTTCTCTCTCTTTGCAGGGAAAGTACTGTTCTTATTCAGGGCTATTTCATATTTAATATTTATGTATTTACATTAAATCTCATTGGTTTCTAGCTATTTGAAAACTTTTTTTGCACCTGTTTCTTCTTGTGGATAAAATTTAGACAATTTTAGCAAAAATTTAAAAATCCCATTAAAATATGAATTGAAATTAAGCCTAGAAATTAGCTGTGAAGATCCAGCATTCTTGGGTTCATCTACTTAAATCTTTTTTGTTACTCTTTTGCAGATTTTTTTATACAATTATCCTTAGGAACTTTATAATTTAATAAAGCTGATATTGTGAATGGGAATGTTATATGCGATTATTCATCTCACTTATTTGTCGAATTGATGATAGTGATCATTCTGAGCTGTCTTATGAATTCTCATCTGTTTCTGTTGGTTCTGTGGGATTTTCTAGATAAACAAATGATCTGCATGATGGTAACGTCATCCCCTCCTTTTCATGAATTGTGTAGTCCCATGGTCCTCACTTGTGATCTATCACTTGGTGAAACTGCATCAGAGATTTTGGGGTGACCAATCGTGCCCCAGTGATTCTGGCAACATCCCTATTTGTGCTAAGTGACACTGCTCCTTAACCACCATTCTTTAGAGACCTGATCTAAGGTAGTTCCATCATATTGAATCTTTTTCTCCCTAGGACAAAGAATTCAGAATCTGGGACACTGCAGCTGAAGCATCATGGTTGCAGCTCTAAAGAGAAAGTCACTGGCTTCTTGCTAGGGTAGTCCCGGGAGCACTGGCTTCTTTTCCTCAGCTTCTTTTTGCTTGTTTCATTTCATTGGTAGAAGGAAAGTTATTTAAAAATTTCTTTTTATTGTAGTATAGTTGCTTTACCATGTTGTGTTAGTTTCAGGTGTACAGCAAAGTGAATCTGTTATACATATACATGTATCCACTCTTTTTTTAGATTCTTTTCTCGTATAGGTCATTACAGAGTATTGAGTAGAATTCCCTGTGTTATGCAGTAGGTCCTTATTATCTATCATCTCCTCAACTTCTATATCCTTTTATGAAAACTCTTTGCTCTTTCTTTTCTCTGTGTGTGTCTCTCTTATGTTAAACTGGAATCAGTTCCAACCAGTTGCCACCAGAAGAAGCTCTAATGTTAAAGTCACCTGAAATGTCGTGGGTTTTCATGTAGTGTAACACATCTCAATTTCGGTATTCCTTTCCCTCAGAGCCCAGAAGTCTGAGGCCCTGTTTCAGCCCCATCACTGAGAACGGGCACAGCCCCCGGCTCCACACTGTTCTCTTCTCAGCATAGCCCTGACCCTACATTCAATCAGAACCCCACCCACCCGGATACTTTGCCTTCCTCAAACTTCAGTTTGTCCCGGTACCCATCCAGGGCAGTGTAAATTTCCTCCAGTGGCCTTTGATCTTTTAAATGTCCATTTGACTCACGCAAGGATCTACAGGCTTTATCCACAGGTGACACATGTATAGCTGAAACCATTCAACATCCTCACACGGTAATTCTGTTACCCTTCACACTATGGTCCTTTTTTTTTTTTTTTTAAATTGGAGTGTAAGTGTTTACAGTGCTGTGTTAGTCTCTGCTGCAGAACAACATGAATCAGCTATATGTATACACATGCCCCTCCGCTGTGCCTCCCTCTCACTCCCCCATCCTATCCCTCTGGGTCATCAGGGAGCACTGAGCTGAGCTTCCTATGTTATACAGCTGCTTCTCAGTTGCTATTTATTTTATATGATACTGTTTATGTCAATGTCACTCTCCTAATTCATCCTATCCCCTCCCCCTCACCTTTCCTGTGTCCATGAGTCTGCCCTCTACATCTTCGTCTCCACTCCTGTCCTGCAAATAGGCTCCTCAGAGTAACTAAGCCCAGATACCACACTATCTTTCTAGATTCCATATATATGTATTATATATGATATTTGCTTTTCTCTTTCTGACTTCCTTCACTCTGTATGATAGTCTCTGCGTTCATCCACATCATTAGAGATGACCCAATTTCATTCCTTTTTATGGCTGAGTAATATTCCATTATATGTATGTACCACATCTTCTTTATCCATTCATCTGTCAATGGACATTTAGGTTGCTCACATGTCCTGGCTATTGTAAATAGTGCTGCAATGAACATTGGGGTACATGTGTCTTTTTAAAAAAATGTATATATGTATTTACTTGGCTGTGTGGGGTCTTAGTTGTGGCCCATGAACTCCAGAGCACGTGGGCTCAGTAGTTGCAGTGTGTGGGCTTAATCACTCCATGGCACGTGGGATCTTAATTCTCTAACCAGGAATCAAACCCACATCCCCTGCATTGCAAGAATTCTTAAACACTGGACCACCAGGGAAGTCCCTGTCTTTTTGAATTTTATTTTTCTCAGGGTATACGCCCAGTAGTGGGATTACTGGGTCATATGGTAGATTTATTTTTAGTTTTTTAAGGAACCTTCATACTGTTCTCTGGACTGCATTCCCACCAACAGTACAAGAGCATTCCCTTTTTGCCACATCATCTCCAGCATGTATTGTTTGTAGATTTTTTTATGTTGGCCATTCTGAACTGAGTGAGGTGATACCACATTAATTTTTATTGAACTGTGGTTGATTTGGGACTTCGCAGGTGACGCAGTGGTAAAAAATTCACCTCCCAGTACCGGAGACGCAAGAAACGATGGGTTCGATCCCTGAGTGGGGAAGATCCCCTGGAGTAGGAAATGGCAACCTGCTCCAGTGTTCTTGCCTGAGAAATTCCATGGACAGAGGAGCCTGGTGGGCTGAGTAACTGAGCACAGCATATAGTTGATTTACAATGTTGTATTAGTTTCAAATGTACAGCTAAATGATTCAGATATCTATGTATTCTTCTCAAATCCTTTTCCATTTAGGTTATTATCAGATATTGAGTCTAGTTCCCTGTGCTATACAGTAGGTCCTGTTGGTTATGCTATGCTCCTTGAAAGACTGCTTTCACGAACTCCAAACTCAACAAGGGTCCTGAGTTTCTTTCTAAGTTCTCTCCTCTAAGGCATTCTGTTCTCTCCATCCTGCCACATCAGTAACCTCATCTAAGCCCTAGCAGATCCCCTACACCTGTGCATAATTTTCTTCACCATTCAAACTCTTAGTTTACATGAAGAATTTAGTGAATTTCTACTTCCACATAATGTAAAGAAAACTGGAAAGGGTATTGCTCTCACCATAACAACAAGAAAAGGCTGGTTAACTATTAATACAAACTCATAACTTGCCATGAATCCCTCAGAGAGTTGAGGCGGCAGGGCAGCCAAGTAGCCTGAAATCTAATGACTAATGCATGCATGCATGCTAAGTCGCTTCAGTCATGTTCGACTCTGTGCGACGCCATAGATGGCAGCCCACCAGGCTCCTCTGTCCACAGGATTCTCTAGGCAAGAATACTGGAGTGGGTAATGGGTCTAATCTAATCTAGTGGATCCTCTACCTGGGAAGCACAGGAGGAAGAAATATCAAGATGTGAGCTGAATTTTTTTTTTTAAAGATTTTCCATATTTTAATTTTTTAGATTTATTTTTCAACTGGAGCATAGATGCTTTAAAATGTTGTGTTAATCTCTGCTGTACAATTAAGTGAATCAGCTATATGTATACATACAGCCCCTCTCTTGTGGACCTCCCTCCTAACCCTCCCATCCCACCCCTCTAATTTGGGAAGATCCGCTGGAGAAGGGCATGGCAACCCACTCCAGTTTTTTTTGCCTGGAGAATCCCATGGACAGAGGAGCCTGGTGGACTATAGTCCATGGGGTTGAAAAGAGTTGGACAGGACTGAGTGACTAACATTTAAGGTCATCACAGAGCACCGAGCTGTTCTCCCTGTGCTATACAGCAGCTTCTCACTAGCTAGCTATTTTACACATGGTAGTGTATATATGTTGATGCTACTCTCTCAATTCATCCCACCCTCTGAGCTAAACTTTTGAACAAATTGCCGTAGGCTGGCATAAAAGAATAAGGCTCTTGGGAACCAAGGCTAAAGGCAGGCTTCAGCTTCACTGCACTTGAAGGCTCTTCTCCAACGATCTCTGCTGGGCTCTTTGAGAAAGCTTTGCTTGCGGTGCAGACCTGGAAGACAGAAGCAGATGGTGCTACAGAAAAGATGCGACACCCTGCCTGCATCTTCTCCCTGGCAGACAAACGCAGGAGAAGGGAGGAGGGCAGCGAATGCTTTTGCCCCCATGGCAGAGGCCAAGATCCACCAGGGCTGGGGGAAGGGTCAGAGGAAAACCTTTGTGTCCTGCAAGAGAGTCAAGAAACTGTCCCAGGATCGGGTCAATAGAAGTTTCCAAATGCTGGGGAAAGGGCAGGAATCTCTTCCCCAGGAGACCTGCTTAAAAATTAAGGCAAATTTCAGGTGACAGAGGGAAAGATCATTGAGAAAGGCTTGTCTTCAAATCCCAGGGCCACAGGGCTTTGCCTAAGACTGAGCCCGAACTAAGCCAATAACTGCCATCTTCCTTTTCAGCAAGCTGTATCAGGAACATGTATCAGGAGCAATCCATCTACCATGGAAAGAGGGTAAGAGCGTGGGCAGGGACCCCCTTTGCAGTTGGTGCAGGGAAACAAAGTCCGATGAAACCTGAGGGTGGAGGCCCCAAGCCCTGGCTTACCATACCACCAAAGGAGTTCGAAGTCTGTGGTCCATTGCACATAACCATAGACAGAGCCACACCCAAACCCAGCTCCATACTTGATGAGACTGATTCAAACTCCAACATGAATGGCCTGACAGAAGAAGAGTTATGACCAATGCTCATATAAAACGGAGGCTTCCCTGGTGGCTCAGATGGTAAAGAAATGCCTGCAATGTAGGAGACCTGTGTTCGATCCCTGGGTGGGGAAGATACCCTGGAGAAGGAAATGGCAACCCACTCCAGTATACTTGCTTGGAGAATCCCATGGACAGAGGAGCCTGGTGGGCTACAGTCCATGGGGTCACAAAGAGTCAGACACAATCGAGCAACTAAAACACACACACTGGTATAAATACAGATATCCCTTAATTTTTGCTTTAGGGCACCTTGCTTTTACAAAAAAAAAAAATCACCTCCAGGTACTAAGTACCTGTGTTTGCTCACTGAAGCAAAAATGAACAGTATTTTTGCTTTTATGAAAAAATGTGAAAGGTGACAATAGTATGCAGCGTCTGTTTTGCTCTTATAGGCAACACAACCCTCCCCACCCAGCAGTGAGACTGGCGCCACCAAGCTCCTACCCCGGGAATTGCATGCGGCTTTTTGGCCTCTGGCCACCAGAGCTTGGAACTGTGTCTGCAAGCATCTGGGTTTTTTCTGGATTTATTTTGTGCATCCCTTAGCAAGATGTGTCCTGTAGGGTCAGGCCACTCAAGATGGCTGTTCTCTTGCTCTCTGTCTGTCAGCTGCCCATACAGGGCCTGTGTCACCCATGCCCTACTCACAGGACTGACCTTCCTATTGCTTACCCCCAGAAACCAGCTGGTGATGGTTTTCATCAAAGGAACGGTGAGGGCCTGTGCCCCTCTACTGGTTTCCCTGGTAACTAATGAGTACACCTGACATCAATTCCCTATAACTGGTAATCTCCTCTCCTCCCCGCCCCCAGAAGTGAAGAGAGCCCCCATGTCCTGCCTGCGGTCAGCTGCACACACTCGGGTGTTGTTCCGGGACCTTGCTTCAGACAGGTAAGCTCCCCCATCTGTTAAACCACTGAGGTCGCTATTACTGACTCTGGGCTCTTTCTTTGGTCTTTTGTTTTCTTTTTTTTTTTTTTAAAGGATTTATTCATTTGGCTGTGATGGATCTTAGTTGCGGGCATGCAGGATCTTAGATCTTAGTAGTGGCACGTGGGATCTAGTTCTCTGACCAGGGATCGAACCCATGTCCCTTGCATTGGGAGCGTGGAGTCCCAGCTGCTGGACAACCAGGGAAGTCCCTCAATATTGTTTTTGATTTACCGTCTTGACTGGAGTTCGGTTTAAAATTTTCCACTTCAACACTTGGGGACTAGGGAAATGCCCTCGGGAGGTCCAGGGAACCAGTGGGCCTACATGAGTGGGACTTCAGCCAGGGCTCCATTGATTACCTGGCCTCCTGGGCCCCCACTCTCACAGGGGTTCAGAACGATGCTTCTTTTCATGTGGCAGTGTCAGCTCAGACCTTGTGTCCAGGATCCTCCAACTGTCTGTTTCTTCCCCTTCCCCAGCATACAGTTACCAAAAAATACCTGTAGCTCCCTTAGAGGAAGCCTGGGGAATGCTTAGATGTTGTAGATACTTGTCATGGTACAGCAGGATTCTTACTCCTAAGGACCAGACCACCTCTTCAGTCAATGGATTTTAATTTGAAAATTGTCTCAGGCCTGAGAACTGAACTAGGAACTGAGACTTCTTAAGGAGGAGGCTGCCTTCAGCATACTGCTCTCCTTTCTGTCCTGTTCATTCGTTTTGTCCTCTTAAGGACATGTGTATCTACTTATAATAATAAATCACACCAACATGAAAAGCGCTGATAACAAATGATAGATCAAATCATTCTTTTCTTTTCGATGACAGATGTTAAGTCGAGAGCTCTTAGTAGAGAAGGGTGGGCCACCTCTATTAGCTCAGGGGTTTTGTAGGCTTCAAAATCAGCAGCAAACATCTATTAATAGATTGACAGTCCCCAGCCCCAGCCTTTTTGGCACCAGGGACTGGTTTCATGGAAAACAATGTTTTCACAGACGGAAAGAGGGGGATGGTTTCAGGATGATTTGAGCATGTTACACTTATTGTGCACTTTATTTCTAATCTCATGCTACTTCTGACCTGATAGGAGGTACTAGTCCAAGGCCCAGAGGCAGGGGACCCGTAATTTTGATGTCTCTACCCATGATTCACCCACTCCAGTATTCTTGCCTGGAGAATCCCATGGGCAGAGGAGTCTGGTGGGCTATAGTCCACAGGGTTGCAAAGTGTTGGACACAACTGAAGCAACTTAGCATGCACGCACCCACGTTTCAGGGTCCCAGGTTTTCCCTATCAGGGCCCTGCCTTTTGCATAACAAAGCTGCCTCCATTGAGCAGTAATAAGGAGTGCTTCAGCCTGCCGCTCAGCAGTGTCTGCTCTTGCACTGCAGGAGAGTCTTGGGTGCTGGCTCTATTGTCTTATTTAGAGTTGTGTGGGTGCATGCTCGGTTGCTTCAGTCATGTCCAACTCTTTGTGACCCTACGGACCATAGCCTGCCAGGCTCTTCTGTCTGTGGGATTCTTCAGGCAAGAACACTGGAGTGGGTTGCCATGCCCTCCTGCAGGGGATCTTCCTGACCCAGTGATCAATCCAATGTTTTTAATGTCTCCTGCATTGGCAGTCAGGTTCTTTACCACTAGCACCACCTGGGAAGCCCATTATTTAGTGTTAATTGTACCTTAATGGTCCTCATCAGCATTATCCCTCTCCAGTTCAGTCGCTCAGTCATATCTGACTCTGTGACCCCATGGACTGCAGCATGCCAGGCCTCCCTGTCCATCACCAGCTCCCAGAGTTTATTCAAACTCATGTCTGTTGGGTTGGTGATGCCATCCAACCATCTCATCCTCTGTTGTCCTCTTCTCCTCCCTCCTTCAATCTTTCCCAGCATCAGGGTCTTTTCAAAAGAGTCAGTTCTTCCCATCAAGTGGCCCAAGTATTGGAGTTTCAGCTTCAGCATCCCTCTGCCGGGCAGCAATTCAACTAGGCAATAACCAGCCTTCTCCACAGTCTTTGTGGCATCCTTTTGCCCCCCAGTTTTTTCCTCTCAATTATTGAGAGACAGCTATTGACGTCTCAGACTCTAACTATAGATTTAAAAACATTTTATTTATTTATTTGACTGCACTGGGTCTTAGTCGTGGCATGTGGGGTCTAGTTCCCTGACCAGGGCTTGGAACCCGGGCCCCCTGCACTGGGAGTGTGGAGTCTGGACCACCAGGGAAATCCACCCCCAGACCTTCTGAATGCCTTGCTTCGCCCCATCTCCTGTAGCCTTCCCCTCCACTGTTGTACTTTTCTGGGGTTCCCACCAGTCAAATCTTCAGGATTTGAGCCACCACCTTATACCAAGGACTGTCTGTGTCATACTTGCTGACCACAATGATGTCTCTTCAACTGGCCTTGAGTGAGCCTGTCCCAAGTCCCCTTCTTACAGCCTACTTCCTTTTTAAAAAATATTTTTTTGGCTGTGTCAGGTCTTAGTTGTGGCATGTGGGATCTAGTTCCCTGACCAGGGATTGAACCTGGGCCCCCTGCAATGGAAGCTCAGAGTCTCAGCCCCTGGATCACCAGGGAAGTCCCACTGTCTACTTTCTTAGATCACTTAATGTTAGTCTGCGCCGTCCAAGAAGCAGTCATCGAGATGGCATTAGAAGTGCAAGCAATTTATTAGGTGCAGTGCTTGTGAGGGAAAGTAAGGAGGAATCCAGGGCAAATCAGAGAAAGGAAGATCCGTTAGGGTGTAGTATGCATCTAAGAAAACTTGGCAAGTCTGCTTAGAGTCCTTGAGGCAAAGCTGCTCATGGGAGCAGTTCCGTCTCCTGAGAGCGCCTCTGCCTGCTATTCCTGCTGCACCCAGTCATGGGCTTGGGGCTGCCAGTGGGAAGTGTGTTGTAGCTGGGCACTGGGTCGACCGCATTCCCCCTGCACAGCACATCTAGGGGTGTGTGTTCACGGCTGCTGTAGTGTCTGTCATTTCTAGGCTTTCCTTGAAACTGGTTGAACCTCTTCCCTTGTGTTTTAGACAAAGGCACTGAAAGATGTTTGGAAGCTCAGTGTACATGGACAGGATCATCAGTTGTGGGCTTCACTGTAATGTGACCTGGGTTTTGTCATGAGCAACCAGGATGTTCATCTCTGTGTGTCTTGCCTTTGCAGCTGCTCAGGTTCCCTTGTGAAGACATTTAGGCAACCAGGCAGGAAAGTGTGTCTGGGTAGCTAATCTCATGAAAAAGGATCAACATTCAGACTGTAGAATTCATCTTATTCAATATGGTACCATCCCCTGGGCTTCCCTGGTGGCTCAGATGGTGAAGAATCTGCCTGCAATGCAGGAGACCCGGGCTCAATCCCTGGATTGGGAAGATCCCCTGGAGGAGGGAATGGCTACCCACTCTAGTATTCTAGCCTGGAGAATCTCATGGACAGAGTATCCTGGTGGGCTATGAGTCCATGGGGTGGCAAGCAGTCAGACACAACTGAGCTACTTTCACCATCCCCTGATCGCTGTTAAACTTTTCTGGAGAATACACTTCCATTCTGCTGCCCAGGAGGAAGGTTGCTTGCTTGGAGCCGATCAGCCAGCTTCTTATCATGGCTTCTCATGCCCACATCCAGAGTCACCTGTTCTTCCTAAGCCTTTGAGCTTAGGTGAAACTTTTTTTGCTTCTTGCCGTTACTCTCTCACTTCTGGCTCAGCGTTCAGCTTTGTCAGGTCTGCAGAGTGAGTGACCACTCTTTGATCTGCTTTCAACTGCCAAACTTTGTTGTGGTTTCTGTTCCTATTACCTTTGTCCTTGTGGGCTTACGCTTTTGTAAAAGGACTTTACTGTTTTAGTGAGATGTGGGAGGGACCTGGATTGAAGTCCTGAGTCCAGGCCTCCATTTTTTTTTTCTTTCCATGACACACGGCATGCAAGATCGTAGTTCTCCAATCAGGGATGGAACCCTCGCCTCCTCCAGTGGAAACTTGGAGTCCTAACCACAGGACCATCAGGGAACTCACAATCCTTTTTTTTTAAAAATTATTTTTTAATAATTGGTGTCTTCAGTAGCCTATTAGCTGGCTTCCATAGAGATGTTTCTCCACAGAGTAGTCAGTCTTTAAAAACGTAAATTAGATCACGTTACTTTCTTGCTGAAAAGTCTTTTCCAAAGGTTTCTCATTACACAGAATAAAACCTAAATCGCTTGCCTTGGGGGCTGGCCTATATGACCTTACATGATCTGGCCCTGGGTGCTTCTTGGGCCTCATCTCCTACCTCTCACCCTGTCAGTAATCGTCTCCAGTCACACTGGCTTTCTTGCTGTCTTCCAGACAAAAATTTTCTTAATGTTAGTTTGACTTCCCAGGTGGTGCAGAAGTAAATAATCTGCCTGCAATGCAGGAGACTCATGTTTGATCCCTGGGTCAGGAAGATCCCCTGGAAAAGGGAATGACAATCCACTCCAGTATTCTTGCCTGGGAAATCCCATGGACAGAGGAGCCCGGCAGTCCATGGGGGTCCCAAAGAATCAGACATGACTGAGTATGCATGCACACGTTAGATTACGCTAACATTAGTTTGTTTCTTATTACATTTGCTATGTCTTGACTTTTTTTGACAGAATATTAATTTTTATAAATTTATTTTTAATAATTTTTGTATTTTGTCCTTAAGAATGACTTCACTTTTCCAACAATGTAAACATCTATTTTTCTAGTTTTATATTTCATTATGTTTACACCCTGGATCCATGTTAATATTGTGAGGAAGGGGTTTAACTTGGTATTTTCTCCAAATGTGGCCAACTGTCTCAACATCATTTTTTTTTTTTTTTGAAACAGATTCCTACTGATTAGAAATGGCATCTCTATCATATACTTACCTACATACAGCGACCTGTCTCTGGGCTCTATAATCTTCTTCTGAGTTATTTAGCCAGTTCTGTGTAAGTACTCTGCGATACTCACCGGTATGTTAAAACAATTTTACTCATGTATTTATTCACTTTTGGTTGTGCTGGATCTTTGTTGCTGTGCAGGCTTTTCTCTAGTTGTGGCGAGTGGTGGAGGGGAGGATGGCCACTCTCTAGTTGTGTGCAAGGGCTTCTCATTACATTGGCTTCTCCTGTTGCGGTGCACAGGCTTCAGCAGTTGTGCCATATGGGCTCAGCAGTTGCAGCTCCGACTCTAGAGCTCCTGCTCCGTCGTGGTGCACTGGCTTAGTTGCTTCTCAGCATGTGAGATCTTCCTGGACAAGGGATCGAACCTGTATCTCCTGCATTGGTAGGCAGATTCTTTACCACTAGCCACCAGGAAGCCCCCTCACCAGTGTGTTTTAAAATGTTTCTGGAAGTTGTTTTACTTTTATAACATTTCCATTATTGTGCATCTTATCTTCCAAATGTACACTTTTCTTTTCTGATGTGCACTCGAATTATAATGATGTAGGGGCAGGAACTGATGTTTGTTTTTTTTTGATCCTGGGCTTTCCTTTTCTAGGTTCATGGCACGCCTGCATTGTTCAGGTCTTTTGCATCTTTTAGTAGAACTTTATAGTTTTCTTCATAAAGGTCTTTCACACTTTATGTTAGGTGTAATGTAATCCTATTTTATAATGTTTGTTATTGTAAATGGGGGTTTAAAAAACTGGTTATTATTCTGAGTGGAAGTTAGTGATTTTTGTATGTTCCAGACCTCTGACTGAACTTTTTTACTTTCTAAGAGCTGGTGCTCAGCTGCTCAGTCCTGTCCAACTCTTTATGGCCCCATGGACTGTAGACATGGCACCTCTGTCCATGGAATTTTCCAGGCAAGAATGCTGGAGTGGCCTGTCATTCCCTACTCCAGGGGATCTTCTGGACCCAGGGATTGAACCTGCATCTCCTGCAAGTCTCCTGTGCTTGGCAGGATTCTTTACCATTAGTGCCACCTGGGTACCCCTAGAGTGGGTAGGTAGATTTATTTTGGCTTTCTCATAGATGGTTAAATGCGCTGAAAATGTTTTTCCTCTTCTATTCCACCAGTGATACCCATTTCCTTTAAATATTTATTTTATTTGACTTTACCAAGTCTTAGTTGTTGTGGCACACAGGATCTTTGATTTTATCATGGCATGCAAGATCTTTAGTTAAGGCATGTGGAATCTAGTTCCCTGCCAGGGATCACACCTGGGCTTTCTGCATTGGGAGCTCAGAGTCTTAGCCACTGGACCACCAGGGAAGTCCTGACAACCTAATTTCTTAGCATGGGTAGTGGGCTACTTTTTTGTTCTGATTTCAATTCTTTTAGTATTTCACCATGAAGTCACACTGGGATTGTATCAAATAACTTTAAACAACTTTAGGACATTCACTTTGCCGAGTGGCTTTACTTTGCCTTGAGATTTCCTCATGTATGGGGGCTGAAATTTATTCTATGCAAATTTATCCAACAGTGTGTTAAGTTAATCATGTTTTTAAAATTCTTCTTTTACTTTGCTAATATGGTGAATAGCATAGATTTTTCTCATCATTCATTTCGGTTTTGGTATATTTAAAAAAATACAATTCCAGATTTACTATTTCATGTAGTTTATGACCTGGGTTTTAAGTATTGTACTTGCATTGCTTATTGACTATTAATAAGCCAATCTATTAAAACCATCATGATAAGATGTGTAAAGTATAACCTTAATAAGCCAGTAAGAAGCCCACATTATTCTCATAAATGTCTTTTGAGAAACGGGAATGAGAGGTGATAGCATCATTTAGGATTCATTTAGATTCCATCTCTATTTGCCATTAAGTTGTCAGATAATCTTAAGCAAGACACACCCCTCTTGGCTTCAGACTGAAAATCTAGAAAATGGGACATTGAGATAATAAATGTTAACGTGCTGAGAACAGTGCCAACTACTGTATAAATCTAAGAAATTATTAAATGGCAAGTCAGGTAATTTTACATTTAACTGCAGTTGTGAATGAGGATACAATATAAACTCAAGAAAATCTTCAAAGCCATGTAAAACCCGAAGGCATTAAAATTTATTAAATGATGCAATAACAACAGAATTCTTTATTTACAATAGCATTATTTAACATCAAATAAGCAAATAGCATCAGCAAAGCAATATTAACTTGCATAAATGTATTTAAAATTTCTCTTGAATATATCTACCTTTTGCATAAACTGCTCACACTAGAAATACAAACATCAATGCAGGTGAACAAAGTGATGTTTGGAGTCAACTCCATTTTGAAAATAAATCACAACCTGAAACACTGTAAGCTTTCTCCTGAAGAACCATAGTTAATATATTGCTTAATTTTACCCTTGTATAATCTTTTCATATACACACATCTCAGATGCAACTTCATGAGGAACTGTACAAATAAAACCACAAATGGCATAAGAAAAAAAAAAAGACAGTTAAATGTTTGAAGAAATGTATCATCATCACCGTTCAACAACATAAAGGTTAAGTGATGATGCACTTATTCAAAAAATTGTACACAGTTCACTATACAAATATAATACATCAGACAGCTATGTAGGAATATACAAGACTTAAAAACAGATCTAAGGCATTATGCTAGATTTTAGCATTTTGAGGTTCTTGCACATAGCTTTTACCTGTAGTAAGAAACTTAAAAGGTTTCATTTTAGTCTATAAAGAAACACCAGGGAGAAAATTCTAATTAAAATTGAAGCCACTACAGTAATTTTCTTTTGTGCAGAGAATGCTTTGCTCGGAGGCAGCATACTACCATACAAATACTAGAAAATTTTAAATTCACACCAACAATTAATGGCTTAAGTTGCATTTCAAAATTGATTGTGTATCTTTGGGTTCTGCAAGGGGATCTGTGCCACCCATTTCATGTGTTAAGCCCATAGGAACTCCGTTTTTAAACACAGATTAAAAACTGCATTATATAAACTGCAAAAACATTGCTTTCAATGGTTACAGGCCATAAGAGATACACGTGGGAGGGGGCATCTTCATCTTTTGAGTCCAACGAAGTCATTGCAGGAAAACAGCTCACTTCACTTTTTCAACTTACCACGTTACAATGAACACGTAGATGAGCTTCACAACCAAGTTAATGTATGTATACTTTTCACATTATGTGTTTTTCACATTTAGTAATATAAGTAAAACACTGATTATTTGTTCTATTAAACGAAAACCGAGTACTCGGTCTAACAAGTTTATTGTGTACACCATGAGAAATACTGATCATGGAGGGACTGGTTTGGCCTTTGCTTCTATCACGATCAATGTGATCAGATTCCTTCACTGACTTTTCTTAATTAGATGTAAAAAAACCCATGACCTGATCTAAGCCGTAAGAGAACTGATCATCTCTCTTCCTTCAAAATGGCAATGATTATGAATTATTCCCAATGACCGGAGTGGCGGGTTTGCAGATCAGATCTGTCTGAACTGGGACTGACAGTAGAAGAGGGTTAAACAAGAAAAGGTACACATGGATTTTTGGACAGTTTTCTAGTGGAAAGGGACTTCCAACTCAAAACAAACAAATCCAGCTTAAACTCCATTTTCTCTTCTGTGCTGTGTGAAGTTCAAGTCATTCTAATTCATATATTTCTAAACATCAACTGGAAACCGGTCACGTGACACCAAGTGTGACGTAAGCCTCATGGTGCCAGTGAGGACACTGAGCTCAGGCCGATGTCTGCCTGTGTTTCTCCACAGTTGGGCGACCCAATGGTTTGGTTGAGAAAAGCAGAGCCTTTTGAGGGGGAGACTATGAACTGGTGGCCCCCAAGAAGTGCTGTTCCTGGGCCACCTTCCTGTAGTGAGACCCCCCCTAAGTGGAAAAAAGAAGTAGCGAAATGCAGATTTCCCAGGACATTTCTTTAGCATGGAGCCACGCTTTCAGACTGTCTACTTAAACATTTATCTTTGGGCTATATCTCTTTCTATACTTCCGTAATATCTGTCCATATATAGAGAGATATACATATAAGTAGGGGTAGTTGGTATATTTTTCACCCTGCCACAATCAATCAAATTTCAAGGAAAAAAAGACTTCTCTGTTCCTAAAAGGCCTGGCTAACAAGATATAAAATGCTTTGCTTTTTAGACATCAAAAAGACATCATTCTGAAATTTAGGTAAGAAAGTAGGTGTCTTAGGAGTTGGGGAGAAATAGCTCAAAAAAGGTCACCAGTTTCTTGGTATTATAGTTGTCTGAAACTGATGCCAATTAAGAAAAGATTATTCCCCTACCAGAGTGGGCAAGAAAAACAACCAGAAAAGTGGCCTGCTTATTAACACGTAGTCTTCCTAAGGTTCATTAAGAAAGAATATAAACATATAAAAATCAAGAATTGGTTTCTACAGCGGCTGCATATCAGATAGATTAGATAAATGACTTATGAGCAGAATCACAAGATTTAGAAAATAAAAAGTCTTAAGTCTACAAATTAGGGCTAATCGAGGCCTTGAGAGCCTTTACAAAACACTTTCAGGAGACACCGCTATGAAGATATCTAATTGTAACACTGAAGTACCTCATTTTGGATTCGATTCCACAATATGTATACCTCACAAAAATTACACAATTAAAACACTTAAGTCCTCAACTTAAATTATTGCTTGTTTACATATAAACTGGATTTTATGTACCTTACAAAACTTCGGCTTATTAAGTCAGCACTGCTAACAAAAAAACGAAATAAGAAACACATGGCGGAGGTGAACTGTCGATTTTAAGCACACTATGGTCTTCTCCCGTGTGGGGGGCCAGTGTCGCTGGGGAACAGAATGAACACACTTCCCAGGCAGGTGTCCACAGTCTGATGGGTTTCGAGTCCTAACTTTGCTCCTCTCCTTCCAGTAGATGCATTTTTTTTCTGGAATTTCAGAGTTAGCGGTTGGTAAGTGGCTGGCAAAACATGGAAGGAAATAATAAAGGGCTTACCTGGTTTCTGTTGCTTTTATTGAAAAAAAAAAAAAGGAGAGTGGGGAGAATGGGGAAGGCAGAGGGGGAAGGGAAGGATCAGATGGAAGAAAAGGCGCTGATTCAAGCTTCTGATGGATCTAAAGCAAATTGAATTTGGAAATCAATTTCTTTTTGATTCATGATTTGGGCAAACTAGTTTGGTCTGAATCAAAAAATTTAAAAAAAAAGAGGAAGAAGGACTTGTTAATGTTAACAGCCCTCCCACAGGCTCTTTTTCATCTGTTCAGGAACTGGAAATGCTTTCCAACACCATCTTGAGAACTTTCTACAAAGATACAACTACGATGTCTTGGTCTTCACTTCTTGGGCATGTCTGTACACACGGCACGGTCCGTGGTGTCTGTCCTGCTTATCCCAGAGGCAGGCTTAGCTTAAAACATCTTTAGTTTGATTTTTTTTTTTTTTTAATCTTTACTTTCCCCCAGATGAAATCTTAATCTTTTGGACTGGACTGGTTAGCCAGGGAAAACAAAGCAAGAGACCAGTGTCTGGAGCCAGACAGGAAGAGAACAAGAGCATGGGTTGTTTTCCTTAAATACATACATTTAGATACATTCAATCTGACACGGGTGTGAAGTCTGCCTGTCAACATTTACTCTGCAGGAGAGATCTAAGTTGCACTAAGGTGAATGCAGTGAACAGACTGACAACTGTCCGGACGTGAGCTGCAGGCCATCTGTCAACATGACAGGCGGCTCCTCCAGGAGGAGGAGCCGAGGGACTCGGCCCGTCAGCCCATCTTGCTCTGGCAGGGCTGGATGGCAGGTCGGTTGGGTTGAAACGAAGAGACGCAGCTCTCCAGATTGGTAATGTCTTGAGCAAGTGAGCCCAGTCAGCTGAAGAAAGAAGCAACCAGCTACCTTCAGTGTCAGCAGTATTTCTGCGGGAAGATAAAGAGAAAGTTGTGATGGCTCAGAATTTTTGGTAAAACCATCATGAGGCCCAGCATGAAAACATCAGGCTACTTGGCCATTTTAAATAACGCCAATCATAAAGGTTGCATCCACTTTTTTTTTGTTTTGTAGGAAATTCAACATCAATTCTACATTTTCTCACTTAAGAGAGAACTTGAAAATAGAGTTATCTACTGCTAGGGACAACGTTTTCCACCTTAAGAGGCCCCCTCACTCTTGTTAATAGGCCTGCCACCAGGCTCCCAACTCAGGTGGGTTCTCAGTACTAACTGTTCTACTGTTTCAAGATTTAGTTGGACACAGTAATATCACTCTTCTTAGAAAAGGTGTTTAAGATGATAAAGAAATAATATAGATAACGATTTTAAGATTGTTGCTTAACTAAAATGAAATCTAGAACACTTAGAATAAACTTAGGCTTAATTAAGGGAGAGTGGAGTCTTAGCCACTGAACCACCAGGGAGGTTCACCCCTAGATCTTCTGAATGCCCTGCCCCATCTGACCTGCAGTAGCCTTCCCCTTAGAATAAACTTAGACTTAATTAAGAGAGAGAGAACAATCAGAAGCTAGTTCCTGTTCATCCTTCTGAAAATCAAACATTACAATTCAGAAACAGAAATCAAAGTTTGTGCTAACATGACTAATTCTTTGCTATTTCATTTTTTGCTTTGCTATAATCATTCCATTCTGGAGCAAAATGAGTGTTTTTAAATCATATGCCACCATCAGCTCAATTAAAATGAGCTTAAATAAAAACTTACTCACACAAACATCATTGTATATCCAATAAAATTAGATTTTTTTCCTTCGTTTTTTGGCTGCATTGCATAGCATGTGGGACCGGCATTGGAAGGGCAGAGTCTTAGCCACTGGACTGCCGGAGAAGACCATATTACACAACTCCCCTCAGTCTACTGGCAGATAACGTGTCTGCGCCAATTCTAGTCTATGGAATATTCACAGCCACGGGTTTGTTTCTCTGCTGTTTCTTACCCGTGATGCGTCTCCCTCCTGCTTAATCATGTCCATTCCAGGCAGCTGGCTAGGGAAAAGGCCGCCTCCCCTCAGAGCAGGGTCATTCACCTGAGGGCGACAGGACAGGACGTGGCTTTATCTGGAGAGACATCCGTCCGCCTACTGGGGAGCAGCCACCCCCCACCCTTCTGCTTTGTTTCTGGGGGCAGAACGACCAGGAGAAGGGGCGACAGACAGAAGGCTGCTTCCCTTCTGCAGGTGCCCACATGCAAGTTCTGGGGGGAGTGTGCAGGAACGTGAAAATGCTGCGCTCAGACTCGCAGTCATGTCCGACTCTCTGCGACCCCCTGGACTGCAGCCCGACAGGATCCTCTGTCCATGGGATTCTCCAGGCAAGAATACTAGAGTCGGTTGCCATTTCCTTCCCTAGAGGATTTTCTCGACCCAGGGATCAAACCCACATCTCTCAGGTCTCCTGCACTGGCAGGTGGGTTCTTTACCACCAGTGTCACCTGAGAAGCCCCTATAAATACACTGGCTGCCTTCACAATTAATTTTTATTTGGATTCTATATAGAAATTCAACACAGATAATAATACTAGAAACATTCTTATGTCTTTCAGTTCAGTTCAGTCGCTCAGTCTTGTCCAACTCTTTGCAACACCATGGACTGCAGCACACCAGGCTTCCCTGTCCATCACCAACTCCCGGAGTTTACTCAAACTCATGTTCATTGTGTCGGTGATGCTATCCAACCATCTCATCCTCTGTTGTCCACTTCTCCTCCTGCCTTCAATCTTTCCCAGCATTAGGGTATTTTCCAGTGAGTCAGTTCTTTGCATCAGGTGGCCAAAGTATTGGAGTTTCAGCTTCAGCATCAGTCCTTCCAATGAATATTCAGGACTGATTTCCTTTAGTATTGACTGGCTGGATCTCCCTGTACTCCAAGGGACTCTCAAGTCTTCTCCAACACCACGGTTCAAGAGCATCAATTGTTTGGCACTCAGCTTTCTTTATCGTCCAACTCTCACATCCATACATGACTACTGGAAAAACCATAGCTTTGACTAGATGGACCTTTGTTGGTAAAGTAATCTCTGCTTTTTAATATGCAGTCTAGGTTGGTCATAGCTTTTCTTCCAAGGAGAAAGCGTCTTTTAATTTCATGGCTGCAGTCACCATCTGCAGTGATTTTGGAGCCCAAAAAGAATAAAGTCTGTCACTGTTTCCACTGTTTCCCCATCTATTTGCCATGAAGTGATGGGACCAGATGCCATGATCTTAGTTTTCTGAATGTTGAGCTTTAAGCCAACTTTTTCACTATCCTCTTTCACTTTCATCAAGAGGCTCCTTAGTTCTTCTTCACTTTCTGCCATAGGGTGGTGTCTTCTGAGTATCCGAGGTTATTGATATTTTTCCTAGCAATCTTGATTCCAGCTTGTGTTTCATCCAGCCTGGCATTTTGAATGATGTACTCTGCATATAAGTTAAATAAGCAGGGTGACAATATACAGCTTTGATGTACTCCTTTTCTCATTTGGAACCAGTCTGTTGTGCCATGTCCAGTTCTGTTGCTTCTTGACCTGCATACAGATTTCTCTGAAGGCAGGTCAGGTGGTTTGTTACTCCCATCTCTTTAACAATTTTCCACAGTTTGTCGTGATCCACACAGTCAAAGGCTTTGGCGTACTCAATAAAGCAGTAGTAGATGTTTTTCTGGAAACCTCTTGCTTTTTCGATGATCCAGTGGACGTTGGCAATTTGATCTCTGGTTCCTCTGACTTTTCTAAATCCAGCTTGAACATCTGGAAGTTCACGGTTCAGGTACTGTTGAAGCCTAGCTTGGAGAATTTTGAGCATTACTTTGCTAGCATGTGAGATGAGTGCAATTGTGCGGTAGTTTGAACATCCTTTGGCATTGCCTTTCTTTGAGATTGGAATGAAAACTGACCTTTTCCAGTCCTGTGGCCACTGCTGAGTTTTCCAAATTTGCTGGCATATTGAGTGCAGCACTTGCACAGCATCATCTTGTAGGATTTGAAATAGCTCAGCTGGAATTCCATCACCTCCACTAGCTTTGTTCGCAGTGATGATCCCTAAGGTGCACTTGACTTCACATTCCAGGATGTCTGGCTCTAGGTGAGTGATCACACCATCGTGGTTATCTGGGTCATGAAGATCTTTTTTGTTTAGTTCTTCTGTGTATTCTTGCCATCTCTTCTTAGTATCTTCTGCTTCTGTTAGGTCCATACCATTTCTGTCCTTTATTGTGCTCGTCTTTGCATGAAATGTTCCCTTGGTATCTCTAATTTTCTTGAGATCTCTAGTCTTTCCTATTCTATTGTTTTCTTCTATTTCTTTGCATTGATCGCTGACGAAGGCTTTCTTATCTTTCCTTGCTATTTTTTGGAACTCTGCTTTCAAACATTATATCTTTCCTTTTTTCCTTTGCCTTTAGCTTTTCTTCTTTTCTCAGCTATTTGTAAGGCCTCATCAGACAACCATTTTTGCCTTGCATTTCTTTTTCTTGAGGATGGTCTTGATCACTGTCTCTTGTACAATGTTCCTCCGTCCATAGTTTTTCAGGCACTCTGTCTATCAGATCTAATCCCTTGAATCCATTTGTCATTTCCACTGTATAATTGTAAGGGATTTGATTTAGGTCATAGCTGAAAGGTCTAGTGGTTTCCCCTACTTTCTTCAATTTCAGTCTGAATTTGGCAATAAGGAGTTCATAATCTGAGCCATAGTCAGCTCCTGGTCTTGTTTTTGCTGACTGTATAAAGCTTCTCCATCTTTGGCTGCAAAGAATATAATCAATCTGATTTCGGTGTTGACCATCTGGTGATGTCCATGTGTAGAGTCTTCTCTTGTGTTGTTGGAAAAGGGTGTTTGTATGACCATTGCGTTCTCTTGGCAAAACTCTGTTAGCCTTTGACCTGCTTCATTTTGTACTCCAAGGCCAAATTTGCCTGTTAATTCAGGTAGCTCTTGACTTCCTACTATCGCATTCCAGTCCCCTATAATGAAGAGGACATCTTTTTTGGGTGTGAGTTCTAGAAGGTCTTGTAGATCTTCATAGAACCGTTCAACTTCAGCTTCTTCAGCATTACTGGTCGGGGCATAGACTTGGATTACTGTGATACTGAATGGTTAGACTTGGAAATGAACCGAGATCAATCATTCTGTCGTTTTTGAGACTGCATCCAAGTACGGCATTTTAGACTCTTTCGTTGATTATGATGGCTACTCCATTTCTTCCAAGGAAGAGCAATATTGCCTAGGAACCTGGAATGTTATGACCAATCTAGACAGCATATTAAAAAGCAGAGACATTACTTTGTCAACAAAGGTCCGTCTAGTCAAGGCTATGGTTTTTCCAGTGGTTAGGTATAGATGTGAGAGTTGGACTATAAAGAAAGCTGAGTGCCGAAGAATTGATGCTTTTGAACTGTGGTGTTGGAGAAGACTCTTGAGAGTCCCTTGGACCGCAAGGAGATCCAACCAGTCCATCCGAAAGGAGATCAGTCCTGGGTGTTCATTGGAAAGACTGATGTTGAAGCTGAAACTCCAATACTTTGGCCACCTGATGCAAAGAGCTGACTTATTTGAAAGGACCCTGATGATGGGAAAGATTGAGGGCAGGAGGAGAAGGGGACGATAGAGGATGAGATGGTTGGATGGCATCACCGACTCAATGGACATGGGTTTGGGTGGACTCTGGGAGTTGGTGATGGACAGGGAGGCCTGGTGTGCTGTGGTTCATGAGGTCGCAAAGAGTCGGACACAACTGAGCGACTGAACTGAAAACTGAACTGAACCTGGAATGTTAGGTCCATCCATGAATCAAGGCAAATTGTAAGTGGTTAAACAGGAGATGGCAAGAGTGAACATCGGCATTTTAGGAATCAGTGAACTAAAGTGGCCTGGAATGGGTGAATTTAACTCAGATGACCATTATATCTTATGTCTTTACATGTTTACTTTTTTGAGTGAAATTAGACCAACGATCCTCTCCCACCCCCATCCTTCTTTGGCCATGCTGCACAACTTGTGGAATTTTAGTTCCCTGACCAGGGACTGAACCTGCACCCTCAGCAGTGAAAGCAGAGTCCTAACCACTGGACTGCCAGGGAGCTCCCTTCCTCTGATTTTATGTTTAGGAGAAAAAAACATCAGTTCTTGAAAATCCCCAAATATAACTATTTAAGGAAGCACATTTCATCACTCCATTTTTGAGATTCATTTTTGATACTGCAAAATCCTTCAAATAAGAGAAAAATTTAGAAGACAAGAAAGTTAAGAAATATTTTAAAAGATCTTTGAGCTGTCAGGGATCCTTCTGTGTTTATTTCATCATCAACAAGTATTTCTGTTAATTGCACTAACACTAGTGATGGTAAGGTGATAAACACTCTTCAGAATAAATGTGGGAGTTGATGGCAGATGTTAAGCACATGGAAAGACACCTTTAATGCAGAAACAGACCAAAAGTTGCAATCAGGAAACTGAGGGTGGTTTCTCCTTGGGGTACTCACCTGCTCAGGACCCATGGAGGACAGCCCTGACGTAGGCACGGAGGTCACTGAGGTCATGCTGATCTGTCCGGTCATCTGGTTCATGGTGCTCATCCCACCTGTGTTGGTCGCCATGGATACATTGATGTTCATATTGTTATTGTACATGCTGGTGTTCGCCTGCTGTGCGAAGTGTGGAGGGGACTGTTGCGAGAACATGCTAGAAAGAAACACAGTGAAAAATTAAAATGTTAGAGCCCTTGGGCAAACAGGGAGGCAGGATGAATAAATCTAGGCTGAGAGAACCTGGGGAGTGGGCCATGGGAGCGATGGCCAGGAGATGGTGAGATCAGAGACAGCAGGGGAAGGGCTCAGCCAAGCTGCAGGGGTCTCTGTGTTCTCACCCGTCCCCAACATCACCATGTTGGGGTGGTGGACAAAGTCTGGAGGGACACTTTGTACTGTCATGTCTGCACCAGACAAGGTTTCTGTTTGCTTTTATTATCTGCACTGATAGAGGAGTGGGCTTCCCAGGTGGCACTAGTGGTAAAGAACGTGCCTGCCAATGCAGGAGACATAAGAGATGTGGGTTCAATCCCTGGGTTGGGAAGATCCCCTGGAGGAGGGCATGGCAACCCACTCCAGTATTCCTGCCTGGAGAATCCCATGGACAGAGAGGCCTGCTGTGCTCTAGTGTTGCAAAGAGCTGGACATGACTGAAGCAACTGAATATGTACACACGATAAGAGGGTGGTTTCCAGGCCACTGCCTTCCACAGCACTTGCTCTCATACATTGCGGGTGCTACCTTCTTGGTGAGGGTGTGGGGGGGTTCCTTTTACTCCCAAGGCAAAAATATTAAGCTAGGGTTTGGTAAATTCTGGTACCTTCTACCCTAGGAAAAGCAGATTGGCTTATTACTGAGAGGTTTACTTGGTATTGTTTGCTTGAACAAAGAAGAACTATCCAGAAGACAGACAGGTGGGCTATAGAAAGATTGCCCAGTGGTTGTTTCTGTCAAAAAGACACAGACACGCGGCATACCTGTTTGCGCCCATGCTCCCCTGCGCCCACCCGTTCATGTCTGAGGAGGCCTGGTAGGCTGGGTTTGCCTGGGACTGCTGCAGCATGGGGCTCTGGGTGTGCGCCAGCCGGGGTGATATCAGCGGGCTCTGGGGTGCGGTGGCCCCAGTGAAGCCGGGGTCAGGCTGCTGACTTATTCCTTAAAAGACAGAACAGAAATCCCAAGGAGACTGTTAGTTTTATCATCGAGGCAGGGGACAAAAGAGAACATTCAAATCAAATACACAAAGAAAATTACTTTCATGAGTGAGGTTCAAGAGGGAGGGGACATATGTACATCTATGGCTAATTCCTGTTGAGGTATGGCAGAAATCAAAACAATATTGTATAGCAATTATCCTTCAAATAAAATACCCTGTCCTGTGCTGGTAAGTTATACACATTGAAAAAAGATTCCAAGTTGGGATAAAATGCATGAAGAAAAACTCTTCATACCTTGGTTCTCTATGGTAATTAGAGGCGTGCCCAGGAGACATATTAACCATCAAGACTAAAGATAAAGAAAATACCATTCTTGCCCATATTCCTTGCAAATCAAGAATGGGTCAAATGTATATATTTCTCTTTGACTGGAAACAGTCTTTCAATGTTTATGTGTTACCACAATTGGATTAAATTGGATTAAAGTTTGGCTCTCTATAAAAAGTCAACACACTTGAATACTTTTTTATTAAATTAAGTTATTGTATGATGAGATAGCTACGTTTTTAAAAATAAGTGACCATGAGAATTCTCTGGCATTCCAGAGTTAGGAGTCTTCACTTTTAATGTTAAGGGCCTGGGTTTGATCCCCAGTCCGAGAACTGGGATTCTACAAGTCACATAGTATGGCTAAAAAATACAAAATTTAAAAAAGTAAGTGCATTCATGATTAGCTTGCTGTGTATTCATAAAGGATACTTTTACAGTATACAAGATTACTTGTACACTACATGAGGTTACTTGTACACTATATAAAATTACTTGTACACTATACAAGTATCTGGGATACTTTTGCACTGTACAAGATTAACAAGAATAAGAAAAACAAACTCCAGGTAAGCTTGTTCAGTTTAGAGGCAAATGGTGTTAACATTAAAAGTAAAGAAAGAACTTTGAGCAGACTTTCTTAAATCGTCAAAAAAGAAAGAGGAAGAGTTGGGAAACAAAGGAGGCAGCTTTTCAGAAAATTTCAGGGATGACATTAAGCCCATTTTTGCCTAGAAGATTTGTAAAACATGCATATTTAATGACTAATAAGCTATGAAAGGAAAACTTAAGATCACACAGGAAAAAGCTGCACATTATCCTTCTGTGTCGTTAAAGAAATAGGCGATGTGAGGTTCAAGCACCACAAAGACTGGGTGGTTGTTTTTAGAGAACTCTGGTGGGAGATGGGGAGAGTCACTTTGAATGTTAATCTTGATGTAAGCACTTAACTTTTATCAATAATTCAACTATTAACCGAATATGACATGCACACAAATATTACTGTTTATGACACAGCATGCTTGTTTCTTAAGATTGACTTTAAACAACAAATCAATACAAAGAAAATGAAGATCTAGTCCACTGTGGTTTCTGTAAGGCACTTCTGAAGATTTATCAATTCATTAAAGATTTGGTATAATATTGAAAGTGGAAGTGTTAGTCGCTTAGTTGTGTCCAACTCTCTGTGAACCCGTGGATTGCAGCCTGCCAGGCTCCTCTGTCCATGAGATTTCCCAGGCAAGAATACTGGAGTGGGTAGCCATTCCCTTCTCCAGGGGATCTTCCCCACCCTGGCATCAAAGCTGGGTCCTCCTGTATTGCAGGCAGATTCTTTGCCAACTGAGCCATCAGGGAAGCCTTTATTTTTCTAAAGTCATGGAAGGTAACACTTAAAAGGATATATGTCTTTCAACATTTTGTATCTATCAGTTTGGCTAAGCAGACTCAGAAGTTTTAAAGTACAGGTATATGCACATGCACCTGTGTTTACAGACATGGACGTAAACACAGACATGCGTATGTGCTCATGCACACGACTGGCACTCTATGCACACCCACCTAGTCCGGTTAGTCTTAAAGTAAGACCTGTGCTCAGAGACAGGGTAGTGGCTGAGCTGAGAGATGGGAAGATACGGCACTGGACCTGGGGACTCGGATGAGCCCCCGCTGCCCTTGCGGGTTTCCTAGCATCCCCTGGTTAGCCAGGTTCATCTGGGATCCGCACAAAAAGCTGTGACCCCAGACAGTGGGGGGACCCTGGGAAGAAAGGAGTGGTGAAAGGTGGTGGGGGTCTAGGTTCCATACCGTAGTTTGGAGGGAATGGAAACTGCTGCGCATTTGCCTGGGGGATCCGGGGGTTGCTCATAGTTGCCGGCACGCCACTGGGAGCCACCACGCTGGGCGTCATGTTCAGCCCCTGCCCTCGCATCATCAGAGTTCGCTGCTGAACCTGCTGCTGCTGATGATGCATCTGTCTTTGTCGAAGATGTTGGTTCAGGATTTCCCTCTGTCTCTGGGCCAGCATCTGGGCGTTAATAGGTGCCTGGAATGGGGGCGGGCAATACACGGAGGAAGACGTGGGGATGGGCACAGATCGAAAAAGAAATCGCATGTTAGAAACAGGATAACAGAGGGTACAGGCTCGTGCAACACTATTTGGAAAATAAAGAGAGAACATTTTAGAGTTGAACAACTGGCGGTGGAGAATGTGAGCCCTGAGTTCTATACACACAGTGAGGATTTGGAACCCTTGCAATGACTGATGTGGTAAGTTCAGTGTTACTATCAATTAAGTGGAGACTCACTGTGAGAGGACACCATTAACTACGGGACCCCAAGGTAACATCAGTCCTGTCTGTAAGAAGACTCTGTGCAGAAACCCTGAAGATGGCAGTTTAGAGGCTCATTAAGGGACATTCAAGTCTAAAGGGACATCAAGTCACTTTGCTGAAAGGTGGCTTTGAAGCACTTGAGAAAAGGCTGAACAGAGGCAGGAAGAAAGGGAGTTGCGTAGGGAGAGGAGGGTGACAGATGGAGGGTGGGTGGGAAGGATGGATGAGGGAAGGGGTATTGTGCTTGCTGTCAGTGAGGGGGACAGGCTGGTTATGGGTCTTGGCCGTACACAGCCGACTTCATTATTCGTGGATTCCGTACTGGCGAGCTGGCCTACCCGCTAACATGTACTTGTCACCCCAGAACCAATACTCACAGCACCATTGTCATTTATGGATATGTGTGGAACAGCAAAAAATGTGAGAAGCCCAACATGCACATTCCTACCCACGGCTGAAACGAGGTGACATCAGTTCTTGTTTCAGCTTTCACACTGCAGACAAGTGTCCTTCTTGTGGACTACTTAGTTCCACGTTTTTCACACTGCTGTGCTTTCCATCAGTGACTCTGCTGTTTAAAATGGTTCCTGAGACTAGTGCTGAAGGGCTATCTAGTGTCCTAAACAAGTCCAGGAGGCTGATGTGCCTTGTGGGGGAAACTGTGTGAGTTCGATGAGCTTCATTCAGGAGTGAGTTATGGTGCTGTCGGCTTTGAGTTTGATGTTAATGAATCAACAATATATATTACAAAAGGTGTCCTTAAACAGAAACACACATGGACTGACTGATGAAAATGTGACCAGAGGCTCAAAGAAACCAAACACTTTATTTCTCCTAGAAGCAATGGTTCATTATTTGCCAATTCAGTGTTGGCAGTAACTTTGCTTCCTTGCTTAGTCAGTCCAACTGATTCGCTTGCTCAGTTGTGTCCAACTCTTCGTGACCCTGTGGATTGTAGCCCAGGCTCCTTAGTCCATGTGATTCTCCAGGCACGAATACTGGAGTGGCTTGCCATTTCCTCCTCCAGGGGATCTTACTGACTCAGGGACTGAACCCGCATCCCCTGTGGTCTCCTGCATTGCAGGCAGGTTCTTTACTCACTGAGCCATCCGGGAAACCCAGTACTGAATACGCAGTGTGAATAATGGTAACTGACTGTACGTGGCAATAAAAATGGCAGTCATGTGGAGGGAACCACAAAGGCAACAGACTAGACCAATAAGCAAATGGCATGACCTCCATCGTGTGGATCTAGATCTATGTATGGCCTTCTAAGTTACTTTACATGGGATATCAAGGAGGAAGAAATGATGAGACAGGTTAAGTGGATATAGTGAAAGCTGACAGCCTGTCTGCCCCTTACCTGTGTGGGTACTCCAGGCCTCAGAGTCAAGTTCACGTTTGAAACGTTGCTGATTTGATTCATAAGTGGCTGGCGATTCTAAATGCATATACATGGCAATCAATACACTTTTAAACAGAATATATTTTACTTCAAATTCCCACCTCAAGAAACCTCCCCCAGCCCCCAAACCCAACATCCATATGCTGCTGGATATTGAAACCACATGGTGTGCAGCTGGATACCCTTGTAAAGCTAGTTATCAAGTGATGCTTCCCATTGCTTGTAGCTGAGAAGTTACTTTGGACAGTTTGGAAAGTACACTGTTTGCAAGGGAGAAAAAGAGTAGAATGATCAGAAGAGGAGGCCAAGAGGAAGATTAAGGAAAAAAGCAGAGAAAAAAAATGAGGGGAAATTTTTAAAGTCCACAATACTGTTATTTACTATATGACAGAAATCTGTCCAGGCTTGTTTCAGTGAGAACATACTTTCTTGAGCAAAATAGCTACTCCTTAACGCACCACCCCTCTGCCACCATTCTGCTAAAAGCCACAATTTTGATCACAAGATAGGACTCATGGCAGGAGCTCCCGGTGTCCTGGGTACTCACTTGGGGCCAGAAACTGTGCTGGGTCCTGTCAACCCATACATATAGCCCTAGAATGTTAACAGCGCCATTTGATAGATGTGAACAGATCTCCAAGCTCTGAGGCTTGGAGAACTCAAGGTCAGCCCATCAGTAAATCACCGAGCTAGGAAATCAGAGGAGAGCTGCTCTAGCTGGAGCAGAGTCAGCAGAGGAGCAAGAAAGAAGGGAAGGAAGAAAGCAGAAATGAGCACGAAAGCTGTACGGTCATGGCAACATCTTCACTGTCTTAGGACAGAGTGAGACTTAAGCCCCCAAAAGGACCCCCCATTCTTTTTGCCATCTCACATCCACCTTCACTGGGTCCCCCCACCCCGACTTTCTGGGTAGCGGCCAGGAACACACCTGCTGTGCTTGGAGGCGATGCTGCAGTTGAAGCCTCAGCTGGTTGGGCTGGCTCTGCACAAGGCCTGTGGGCCTGAGGCCGGGCCGGGGCTGCATGCGGAGGGTGGCGTAACTGGGCCGCTGTCCCATGGTGTGGAAGTTTGGATCCTGCATGGGTGTGTAGCTGCCCTGGGCCATCTGCGCCTGAGACGCATACTGCTGTGGGAACACGGGGGTCTTCTGCTCTAGCATGAGGCTGGAATCCTGACTGGAGAACTGCTCCGGGTCCACACCTTGGCTCTGAAGAGAAAGCCCCCAGGTGACCAACACATAAATAAAACCAGCAGAAACCGCAGAGTGAACATAAGATTTTCACTGCCCTGTCTCTGAAGCTTCTGCTGTTGTACTTATGGCACAAAGGTACTTCTACCTTGACTCCACTTGTCTTCCTAGAAAATGCCTCTTTGTTCAAAAGATCCAGTTACTTGAGGCCAGAAGCAGGGTTCAGGCGTGACTCCCAGCAACCCTTCTTCCCAGGGAAGGGGGAAGTGGTGATAAGTACAGAAAGCCTCCTTCCTACTCACACCACCAATCTGACTAACCTGAACCTGAAAATGCAAATGTCCCCCAGGTGTGTTCAGTGTTCTGACTGCTTATTCACAGCTGTATAAATCACTTCAAGTAGACAACTGCCTTGATACCTGGCTGGGGTCAGCAGTGCTGGGGTGCCCACCGCTATTATTCCCATTTTGCAGATAGTTAAAGAAACTGAGACTTGGAGATGTGTGGTAAACTGCAGTAAGCCTGTCTGGAAGGTAAGGGGTAGGTTCCAGTCGAGTCTGTGATTTAGGACCTGAGCCTCTCACCAGTGTGACACACTGCCTGTATCTGCCTGTTTTCTGTGGTCGCCAGAATTCCCTACACGGTCCACATTCTGCCACCATCTTATTTCCTTTTTTTTTTTTTGGCTGTGTTGGGTCCTTGTTGTAGTGCAGGGGCTTCTCTAGGTGTGGCACAAAGCGTTAGCTGCCCTGTGGCATGTGAGATCTTAGGTTCCTGACCCGGGATCAAACCTACGTCCCCCTGCATTGGAAGGTGGATTCTTAACTGCTGGACCCCCAGGGAAGTCCTACCATCTTATTTCCTACTAGATGTATCTAATGTGTTCATCCTTCTTGACTTCTTAGGGCTACCCCATCTATCTGGCTCAGAATGGAGTGGGTACAGAAAATCCAGAATTTCCCAGGGGCGACACCTTCACCCAGGTGGCCCTTAAATGACTGCAAATCCAGAGGGTGCCCTTGGCTCATTCTTTCTTCCTTCTGCTACGAACCTCCCAACCGCAATCATCTCTCAGATGTTCTTTAAGCACAGTAACGTCCTAGGTTTTCCTTAAGCTAGTCTACCCATGTGAGAGCAGGCCTGCAGCCACCCAGAATCCCGCCCTCAGATCAAGTTTAACCGTGAGAACTGGGCCCATCCTCTTGTGCATAGCAGTTTTAAAAATGTGGAGCCCACTCATGGGAACCATTCACTGTTGAATTACTGCTGTAAGTATATACACAAAACCATCTCAGATCTTGAAGTATTGGCCCATCTTTAAAAGAGAGAAGGTTTAAGTAATTTCCATTTTTAAAGAAAACACACAACTCTGATGACTACAAGTAAAGCCCATTTGTGTTCTACATTTCCCCAACTTCACCTAACAATCATATTTCTGTAATTCAGGTAATATGATATTATCAGGATGGATTGGATAAGACAACATAGAAACACAAATTAAAAAAAAAAGAAGACTGAAGATATTAAATGATGAAATGACACCAGTTTTGATAAAACAATGCTTGAGTCACGCAGCAACCCCAAGAATCACATCTTTAAATGTCACTTTAGACGAAACTCAGGGATAACAATGCTGAATACTAAATTCTCACCAGCACTAAAGGCAAAGCAAACCAGCCACACAGGAAATACTTCAACTCCATTTTCCTCTCTTGATTTATTCAGGTTATATCATGCAACCTCAAGTCATTTCTTTCCATTCTGCTGTTCTCAGTATGAATTGACAAGTCTTAACTCCCACTTCTGTCTGCTGAATGTGGGGATTATGACAAGACTAGTTTTCATGCTTCAGAGAAAGTCTCCCATGACTCGGCACCACCTTCTCCCAGACCCTCACAACACGTCATATGTCCAGGAAGCAGATCAAACCCCTGGAAGGTACTTCTTAGCAGTAAGAAATAAAGATGATTCATGATGAGAAAAGAAGACTGCAGCGAGCCTGTGATCTTTCTACGGGAAAACAGGATGCCTGCTTCATACCAATTGGGCTGCGTAGCCAGACTGAGAAAAGTCCTCCAAGTTATTTCATGAGACTCTGTTAGGTTATTATATTGTTGCTATAAAGTACTCTTAAATGACTTTATGTCACCAACTAAATCAACTATACAGGCTTCCCTGGTGGCTCAGACAATAAAGAATCTGCCTGTAATGTGGGACACCTGGGTTCGATCCCTGGGTTGGGAAGATCCCCTGCAGAAGGGAACAGGGGCAGGGGGAGCAGGGGAAGCAATATAAGCCCACGAAGGTTGGCTAACTTCACCTTTAAAGTGACTTCTGCTAACTTCTGTGCAACCTATTTTAGCACAAGTAGCTTCCTATCACTCGCTCACAGATATAAGATGAAGGATACTGGTTTTGAGACGGAAGGTTCTCGATCACTGAGACAGCAGTGCTCTGTTCTGGCCTCTGTGCTCCTTGTGTGTTCCTCTCTGCCATAGTCAAGTGACCTGGACTTGAGTTTATGCCTTCTGGCCCAATAAATCCAAATTACAGGTAAAATTCATTCTTGGTCGTTTCCATTCTGGGGCAAAAGTTGATGTGGGAGTAACAAGGAGAGGGGGAGACAGGAAACAGAGCTCCTGGTTACGAGGTAAGAACACGTTCTAAAAAGCCGACTGCAGTTTATGTGCAAGCAGAAGAGAACAGACATCTGTGTGTCCCTGCGAGCTTGGCCTCTGCCAGCCTCGCGGTGCGCCCACCTGGCTGACGAGCTCGGGTATCCCCAGGGCTCTGTCGATTTCCTCCAGGCCATCGAAGTTCCTCAAGGCCAGGTACAGCTGGTCCAGGAGAGCGCCTTCATCACTTGGAGACTCCGCTGTGGGATGTGGACACAGCAAGTCGTCGGGAGAGCTGCCAAACGGCTGCCTGTAAAGAGACAAACTTCGTCTCATGCCCACGGAAAAGTGAGTTGATTAGAGAACATTTTTTTCCCTCCTTAATAACAAAAGTAGTAAAATATGGTACCGGTCAGACACAAACAACAACCCCACATAATAGATACGCGTTATTTAGTGCCTAACAGAGATAGGGGGCTTCCCTGGTGGCTCGGTGGTTAAGAATCCACCTGAGCCAAAGCAGGAGGAGATCTGGGTTTGATCCCTAGGTGGGGAAGATCCCCTGGAGGAGGAAATGGCAACCCACTCCAGTATTCTTGCTTGGAGAATTCCCATGGACATAACTCACCAGGACCCTGAGGAGTTACAGTCCATGGGGTTGCAAGAGAGTCAGATACAACTGAGAGACTAAACAGCAACAGAGACAGGTGAGACACACATGAAGACACTGGATGTTATGATTGTTGTTTTTATTGCTCCTGCTCTAAAACTGGCAAAGCTGAGGCTTGGAGGGCTTGTCAGACTCTGTGGTGGAGAACAGACAGGCAATACTACAAAGCAGGGATTCACCACTGGCCAGGGTGACCACTGTGTTCCCACAAATCCATGATGACTCTTCAAGCATATATACTCATATATTTACTTTGCCCTGAAGCAGTCCAAGGAGTTTTCTAGATTTTAGCAGGAAAGACTAATTGATTACATAGTTTCATTTCTCATGAGGCTTGAATGACCCATCTGAGGGACACAGTGAGCATGAAAGCTCCATTAATTTTTTTGAACTCAGCTGCCATTAGACTGCACTTGGCTGGACTAACAGGATATTTCTCCGTCATGCATAAGCGGGATTTGTAAACATTTATGAAAATCCTCAAGAAGTGTGGCTGTCAGGCTACCAAGTTAGTCACGAAAAGTCGACCATGAACATGCAGATTATGTCTGTTATATATTTTAGGCGATAAAATTGTAACACCACACTCCAAATTCAATGGTATAATAAATTCCTGTGATTTAAATTAAAGAGTTTCTGAGTTACTCAAATATTGAAAGGGGAAATTATCCTCTAATTTGTCCTCTTAGAGGTACTACATGATGTTTTGTAGAGAATGAAGTTTATAAGTAGGCACCCTCATTCTTAGGGCTTCCCTGGTAGCTCAGCTGGTAAAGAATCTGCCTGCAATGCAGGAGACCCCAGTTCAATTCCTGGGTAGGGAAGATCCCCTGGAGAAGGAATAGGCTACCCACTCCAGTATTCATGGCCTTCCCTGGTGGCTCAGGTGGTAAAGAATCCACCTGCTATACGGGAGACCTGGGTTCGATCCCCTGGAGGGAGGAATGGTTACTCATTCCAGTATTCTTGCTTGGAGAATCCCCATGGACAGGGGAGCCTGGCGGGCTACGGTCCATTGGGTTGCAGAGTGGAACACGACTGAACGACTAAGCACAGCACCCTCATTCTTAAGTGATGATAGATTCACATAGAGATGACAGGCCATGTTTTCTAAAGCTAGCTCTGTGCCATTTTGGCCTAGTATCCTGAAATGCTGAGGATTTACACCAATAGTCAAACAGTTCTAACCTAGTGCACTTAGAAATAATCTACCCTCTTCATTAGCCCCAGTCACTTGTGAGGACAATCACCCAGTAAGTGTGCCCTTCACAACATTGTGTGTCTGTAGTCCTTGGCTCTCTGAGCTCACATCCCATGACCTGAGAGGTATCATAAGAGGCCTTGCAGCCGGGGCCTTGGTTCTCAGGAAGATGTCAAGCACACAAATAAGACACCCATTGGCCCCATGGCCCTTCCTGCTTCCATGTGCTCCCAGAATTAACTTTCTAAACACAACTGTGATCAGATTACTCTACACTTAGGGAGTGGGAGGAAGGAGCTGATGCAGAACAGTGGCAACAAGGAGGAGAAAAACCACAGCACTGCATGTCACGGAAGCAAAGAGCACAGGAAATTCCCCACAGAGGAGTGACCAATATTCAGATGTGGTACATTTCATGAAAAAAGAGCTAGAGTCAGCCGAGAGTGGATGCTATTTACCACCTTCTCTTAGGCCTGAGACCTCCTTCCCCAAAGATGCTAGTTAATATTTTCTTTCCCGAGCTTTACTTCATAATTTTCAACTTCTGTTTCTTCACAAGCTTAAAATCTCCACACAGCCAGAGCCCCCACCCCAGATCTCTACTATGAAATCAAGTCCCTCTTAAGTGGAGTGAGGCTGCACTAGCTCTGTGGGAAGGCAGGTGCCCCATATGCATCTGCCAGTGTCAGCTGGAAGAGGAGGCCCTGTCCAGTACTGTGGAAGACAACTCCACTCCAGGGAGGGCACATCCCAATGCTTTCAGAGAAAAAAAAACCTACTGCAAACATTCATTGGCATCTAAGTGATTTCCTACATAATAAAATAACCCATTTTTTGGTTACATGATTTCCTTTTCTTTTTCTAATTAAAAAAGTTAAGCTAATGCATGACCTAGATTCCTACTTTGGTCAAAGCCCTCTTCAACTTGAGCTGGGGCCTTGGGGATACTGTCCTGCTTACAGTCTCTCTCTGATTCTCCTGATACGATGTTGCCAGGTTCCTTTTCCCATTACTGTGCTGACTCACAAAATCCCAGGCCCTGGGTCAGGGCACTGGTGGTGGTGGACACACACACTTCAGTAAAGCCTAACCTGTCCCAGAGTAGAGCCTACGGCTTCCCTGTGGGTCCCAGCTGCCCTGGGCAACCGGCCTTTTCCTAGAAGATGCTGTATATCCAGCATAATGCCAAGACTTCCATTCTACATTTCCCACCCTCTTCTCCACCTGTGATCCTTCCCCTCCAGGGTCGGCATGTCTCCTCCAGTCACTCCTGGCCATACCCACTCTACTCTCGACTCCAGGACTACTCACTGTGCTGTGCTGACTTGATGCTGGCATTTACTTACAAACCTCAACTGCGCCTGGTGAGCATCTTTAGTCTCTTCGTTGGCTTGGTATCTGAACTGTGTAAATTCAGCAAGTTCCCAGTTGGTGAAAATAAAAGGTTCTTGATCTAGCCAGGTTATCATACCTTATGCTCAGAAAAATACATTTTTATGTTCATAAAAATATATTGCATTGTGGCTTGGTATCATAAATTTGGGCATACCACGAGGTACAACACTTCTTTGTTGTAGAAACATCATAATACGTTTGGCTTATAGAAAAAACAGTGATCTGGACTTTCAATTCCACCTTTATAAATGACCGTCAATATGATGGAGAAAATTTTTTCTTACATTTTGGGCAATTATATATATAGTTACAATCTAGATGGTGGCTGACAAATATAGTATTAAGACAAGGATGAAATTCAGAGGAATAAATGGAAGAACACACAGAAGCCCCAGGCTGGCACAGTAGTAAGGAATGAACTAGCAGAAGATAGGTCCATCATCAATAAAAATCTTTCTTTTAAAAAAAAATTAAAAAAAATTTTATATCCTATTTGAGTATAGCCTATTAATGATGTGATAATTTCAGATTGACAGCAAAGAGACTCAGCCATACATATACATGTATTCCTCTCCCTCAAACCCCCCTCCCATCTAGGATGCCACATAACATTGAGCAGAGTTCTTTGTGTAGGTACTTGATGGTCATCCATTTTAAATATATACATGTCCATTCCAAACTCCCTAACTATCCCTCCCCCCCAGCAACCATAAATTTGTTCTCTAAGTCTGTGAGTCTCTTTCTGTTTTGTAAATAAATTCATTTGTATCATGTCTTTTTAGATTCCACATATAAGGGATGCCATATGATAAAAAACCTTATTTCTTGAAATCTATACTTTCATTTATTTACAGACTACTAGGACATTAAAGATGGTGATAAGGGGAATAAGATCAATTCTGAGCTATTGTTTGAGAAATTGGAACATTACCATTACTTTTTACTTGTATTTTCAAAATTTTGCAAAAAAGTAGCAGCTACTACATGATGAGAAATTAACAGTCAACCAAGAAAACTTTACTCTTGGACACATTACAAACAAAAGAACACCAAATTAACTCAGAAATTCTGAACTTAATGTGAAAGAAAGTCTTTCATGAAAGGCAGCTACTGTTCACTTTTACTAATCCAACAGAAATCATCAAAAAATCATCTACACATTTGGGACTATATTTTAAACATCTCTTTTACCTACCAGATGAATAAAAGGAAAAAAAAACCCACAATGAAATGACAGCCAATGGAAATATAATTATAAATAAATGAGGATGTGAATATGTTAGAAATTTAAGGGTAAACTACTCTCTTTTTGAAATGTGTATATATAAACTAATGCTGGGTTCATGAAACATTAAAAAATCTATTCCTAAATAGGTAGGCAGTAAAGATATAAAATATTAACGGTGATATTAATACTTACAAAGGGTATTAAAAAGAAAAACACTGCTTTTCTTTTATTTCAAAAGAGAGACGTGGTTAGAACCCTTGTTGTCCATCATCTCTGGATTTCTATGACAATAAGACTACTGTAAATTTGGTTATAAATTTCTTCTAACTGAATTATTTAAAATAAAAGAAGAGGAGTTAAATGGCTAGAAAAGCTGAAATAACTTTAAAAGTGGTAAAAATGTTCTGTTCTATCCACAGAGTTCTTATACAAAGAAAACTGACAGTAACACCAACAGCATGAGAATAGGGTCAGAGCAGAGTCACAGAAATGCCCCCAGCAAACTGAACCGCTGACTCTGTAACCAGCTTCAGCGTGTACTCTGGATTTCTCCCATTTTGTTTTTTAGTTGTTGCTGTTGTTTGGCCTGGGTGGCTTGTGGGATCGAACCCATGCCCCCCCGCAGCGGAAATGCAGAGTCCTCCTAACCATGTGACAGCCAGGGAGGTCCCCACTTTTGTTTTAACAGAACCCTGCTCAACTTGGGCAACAGTGAAAATCCTAACTTTGGGCCTAGTTTTCCCCTGGAAACTAATCTCAGATATTTCATCCCCAACCAGCTCTCGGGGGTTGGGTTACTTTTTCTTCTATGTGCAAGTCTCCATGGACGTGGGTATGTTTTTAACAAACCAAATAAACATATTTAGAAAATGCACATACTCACTGACACCATGAAATCAGACTTAAAGAGCTGGAAGGACCCTGAGAAAGTACCACCTCTAAGGATGACTACAGTGGTTATTTATACAATGCTCTATTCCCAAGCAAACCCAGTGATGCAGGCCACACACCGCCCTTGGTACCCAGTCCAGTAAGAGCCACTGTGACTGACTGTGGTTCTTGATGTTCTCCCCTACGAAGTATAGTGGAGGAGCAACAGTGCTAGCTAGCATCACTTGGGGCTTGTCAGAGACGTAGAATCCTGGATTCCACTCAGAACTGCTTCCCAATGAGACCCCAGAAGTGGTGCACAGGCACTGGGGGTCTGAATACACTAGTTTCTTCCACTAAGTGAATGGAATACAGCTGGAGAGCACCTTCTCTTTTTTATCTCCCTAAACAGCTATTAAGCAGTTGCCCTGGTCTTTTCTTTCAGTGAAATAACTAGTTTCCAGCTTTTTCTCACCCAGCCTATTGCTGAGCTCATATTCATCTTATGCTATTTTTATTTTTTTAAAACTTCACAGAGTGCCCTGAATCCTGCATCATTCTCTTAAGATACAGAAAGGAAAACAGGCTCCACAACACAATTCTGAGCTATGCAAAAGCATTTCATCCCAGGGTAGGAGTCACTATAAAACCTATTTCTCTGCTTGTTTGTTTTTTAAAAAACAAGAAGCTCTGGAAATATTCTACCCTTATGCTTCAGCAACACGTGAACCGTGAACTTCCAGATGTTCAAGCTGGTTTTCGAAAAGGCAGAGGAACCAGAGATCAAATTGCCAACATTCGATGGATCATCGAAAAAGCAAAAGAGTTCCAGAAAAACATCTATTTCTGTTTTATTGACTATGCCAAAGCCTTTGACTGTGTGGATCACAATAAACTGTGGAAAATTCTGAAAGAGATGGGAATACCAGACCACCTGACCTGCATCTTGAGAAACCTGTATGCAGGTCAGGAAGCAACAGTTAGTTAGAACTGCACATGGAACAACAGACTGGTTCCAAATAGGAAAAGGAGTACGTCAAGGCTGTATATTGTCACCCTACTTATTTAACTTATATGCAGAGTACATCATGAGAAATGCTGGGCTGGATGAAGCACAAGCTGGAAACAAGATTACCGGGAGAAATATCAATAACCTCAGATATGCAGATGATACCACCCTTATGGCAGAAAGTGAAGAAGAACTTAAGAGCCTCTTGATAAAAGTGAAAGAGGAGAGTGAAAAAGTTGGCTTAAAGCTCAACATTCAGAAAACTAAGATCATGGCATCTGGTCCCATCACTTCATGCAAATAGATGGGGAAACAGTGGAAACAGTGGCTGACTTTATTTTTTTGGGCTCCAAAATCACTGCAGATGGTGACTGCAGCCATGAAATTAAAAGACGCTTACTCCTTGGAAGGAAAGTTTTGACCAACCTAGACAGCATATTAAAAAGCAGAGACATTACTTTGTCAACAAAGGTCTGTCTAGTCAAGGCTATGGTTTTTCCAGTAGTCATGTATGGGTGTGAGAGTTGGACTATAAAGAAAGCTTAGCACCGCATAATTGATGCTTTTGAACTGTGCTGTTGGAGAAGACTCTTGAAAGTCCCTTGGACTGCAAGGAGATCCAACCAGTCCATCCTAAAGGAGATCAGTCCTGGGTGTTCATTGGAAGGACTGATGTTGAAGCTGAAACTCCAATACTTTGACCACCTGAGGCGAAGAGCTGACTCATTTGAAAGACCCTGATGTTGGGAAAGATTGAGGGCTGGAGGAGAAGGGGACGACAGAGGATGAGATGGTTAGATGGCATCACCGACTCAATGGACATGAGTTTGGGTAAACTCCGGGAGTTGGTGATGGACAGGGAGGCCTGGCATGCTATGGTTCATGGGGTTGCAAAGAGTCAGACACAACTGAGTGACTGAACTGACTGACTATGAAATTCCAGAAACGCTGCTTTTATCATTAGTGAATTTGATAAAAGTATTTTATAATTTTAGATTTGAATACCCCCCAAAGGACAAAATAGTTCAGTCTGCAATGAAGTCCTCACTAGCCTCCAACCTGAACTCTTTACATGCGAGCCTCAAGACCGAATTCCTCCAGTTTGTTTCCTAATGTTTACTTCCCAGAACACATTGCCTGCATCCTTTATGTGCCCATGCTGACTCCTGCTTAGTACATGAATTATCTCCCTGCCTCGAGGCTCTGTGCCCACCCAACTGGCTGAGCAGCACCATCACACAGGCCTCAGGGTTACCTGCGAGACACCTGCTTCCAGTGTCTAACCCTGAGATTAGCATATAACACAACTGTGACGTCATCTTTCCAGGGAATAATGGAACAACCACCTTCGAGCTAAAACTTGAGCAACACCTAAGCCCCCGGGGACAGGTGGATTTTATCCTGAAGAGTTGGGGGCGCTGGGCCACAGCCACATGAAAGAGCTGATTGTGTGTGGGGGGGAGCTGGGCTGCTCTGAGCAGACCGGTGAGCAGAGACCCTCACCCCTGCAGAGACCAGTGCAAATTCTCTCCTAAGAAAAAGTATCCTCAGTTTTTAACCTCAGGTGTTTTATTGACCAAGAGCAACTAGAACTCCCAATGAAAGACTGCCATAATACTCAGGGAAAAGCGCCACCAGAAGCAAGAGTCAGTCACTGATTTACAACTGCAAGGAATCCAGATACTGGAACTCTCAAATCAAGAAATGTAGAAACAAAGGATGAATGTCATGTTTAAAGACATAAAGGTGGAATCAAAAATAAGCAAACCACAAGAGGCCATGAAAAATAATAAGGCAAATAGAACTTCTAGGAATGAAGAATGTAATTGCATCAAACATAGCTAAAGAGATAATTAATGAAATATACATATGAATAAATTATCCTCAGTATAGTACAGAGAGACAAGGAGACGGAAAATGGAAGATGGATAAAGAAATAAGGAGGGTATGAGTTCTAAAAAAATCTAATGTAGAAGGTTAACGTGTCTTGGCAGAATCCCAGAAAGAAAGAATAAAGAAAATGGAGGAGTGGCAGTATATAGAGATAATGGCTAAAATTTCTAGAACTGATGAAACACATGAATTGACAGATTTAAAAAACAAGTACAAGATATACCAAACACCAAGCAGTATAAATAAATCAATTCACACCTAGACACACTACAGTAAAACTACAGTATCATGGTTACAGAAATATTTCAAAAGCAATTAGAAAAGATTGCCTATACAGAAACAAAAATGATTAGACTGATAATCAGAATCAAAAAAATCAAACTTGGTCATATATACCACTTTCTTTTTCAAAAAACAGCTTAAAGAAAAAAGGCTGAATTCTTCAGAGTTTGGAATTTAAGACCCTCTATAAATCTGTTCCATTATTAATCTACTCTTCCAGTCAAATCTTCTGATACTTTTTTGTTAATGTGGTAAAGTATATGAAGCATAAAACTAGACTATTCTGTTATCCTAAACATATTGTGTTGCTTCTGTAACCTCTAGGCCTCTGATTATACTGCTCTTGCCAGATGAACTGGCTTCCTGCCATCTCTGCCTGCTGAAATGATACCTTTCTTTTACATTTTTTTAAATCTCTTGGTCACACTGCCTGGCATGTGGGATCTTAGTTCCCTGACCAGGGATTGAACTTGTGCCCTCTGCATTGGAAGTATGGAGTCTTAACCACTAGACCCCCAGGCAAGTCCCAATGATACCACTTCTCAAGAACTGTGAAGCTTTCCCCAGTCACCCCAATTGAATGATCACCCTATTTATAGTACATGCTAGCTCATATTAGTTATTAGTCTACGTATTTTATTTTCCAACTAAACTGCAGCATCTTTAAAGGCATATAGTCAAACTGATTTTTGGATTCCCCTCCCTCCCTTACCTCCTGTACTCCCAGACCAGTAAGTGATATAGTTTGAATACATGGAAACTGGTCAGGCACCAAGTGTTTAAAAGGATAAGATTAACTCCTGGCCTAGGGCCGAGATAACTCCTGGAACTTGTGAACTCTGCTCTCTGGGACCTCCTGAGTGCTCACCTGTTCTGGCTGGCAAACGGTGCCTGGTCTATTGGCAGAATGCTCTCAGGCCAGGGGGCGGTCTGATTTGGAGGTGCTTGTTGTTGGCTATACTGAGGTCCCCCCATGTTCATCTCCAGTTCAGATGGCCCTGAAAAGGGAGAAGAAAACAACCCCTGAATCTTACAACTTGTAATTAGCGAAGTGTCTGTTTCGGCTATGGACTAGAAAGAGAAATATCTGGCTGATAGAAAAGACAGAAATAATAATAATTAGGTGGAAATAATAAGACAGAATTTTTGTTCTGAAATAGAACAAAAGGGCAATAAATATCAAGGCTCATCAACCACTTTGAGACTCTAGATGAGCAGTTCCAAAACCCTGTACTTAGGAATTTTTACGCTAAGTCACTTCAGTTGTGTCTGATTCTGCATCCCCATGGACTGTAGCCTGCCAGGCTCCTCTGTCCATGGGATTCTCCAGGCAAGAATACTGGAGTGGGTTGCCATGGCCTTCTCCAAGGAGTCTTTATGATCTTATTAATGTACAGGCTTTTGTGTATGTGGGGTGTATCTTACTGCTATTTACTGTATTGAAAATTGAAACTGGAAAATAGAAAAAAATGATTAATTCATTTAAAAATCATCATAATAAATCCACTATGTTATAAACAAGACTTCTTCCAGCAGTATTGAGATATAATTGACACACAGCACTATGTGAGTTTAAGGTGTACAGCACCATGATTTGACTTACATACATCATGAAATAATTATCACAATAAATTTAGTGAACATACATAATCTCAAATAGACACAAATGAAAAAAAAAAAGAATTATTTTCCTTGTGGTGAGAACTCTCAAGAGGATTTACTCTAACAACTTTCATATATAACATACAGCAGTGTTAGTTATATTGATCATGTTGTACATTACATCCCTAGAACTTATCTTGTAATGGAAGTTTGTGCCTTTAGACCACCTCCAACCAGCTTGCCTTTCCCTGCCCTCCCCTCCCCTCTAGTAAAAACAAATCTGACCTATTTTTCTATGAGTTGTTTGTTTGCAACACAAATAAGATTTTTTTTTAAGCCAACTCTATTGTGCATCCATGAGAGAATAATATCTTTATATTATTGTGAGAATAGTTTTGGCCTTGCAGATCCCCTAAAAGGGCATCAAGGTCCCAGACATAATTTTGCGAAGTGCTGGTATGAGTAAGACAGGAGAAGAAAGGGGGCTTAGACAACTCAGATATGCTCTTTCTTAGGAATTCTTTGTAGAGGTTTACAGCTAATGCATGATATGAGCTCTTTAATGATTTTATTATCACTGCCTGTGAACCTGTCTTCCATTACAATAGATACTTTTCTGTTGAGTTCACAGCTTTTATGAGTTTATTAAAAATCAGAGCAATTCAGCTACACAATGAAGCTCATAGAGCCATTTTTCAAGCTCAAAAGCTATGTGTCATTCACAAAGAAAGACTGAGGATAAATGAAATTTCTGGACAGAAAGGATTTACTATGATGATTTTTAAATGAATGAATTAAGTATTTTAGAAATTTCCCAGTGTATTTCTGCATGGAAATCTGGCCATTTTTAGTATTTTTCATGCAAGTCTCAAATTATGTGAATTTACACTTGGGAACTATGCATTATTAATTGGAAGTACACTCTCCATAGAAAGGCAACATGAATGTCATCTCAGAAACAATAAGCCAAGATGTGCTGAGCAATTAAACAACTAGAAAAGAAAACCGATGCCAGGGCGGGATGACCATTCTGCATTATCATGTCAAAACCATCCGGGCATCTTTCTGGTAATGACTTAGCGCTTACTCATCCTGCACTGGGCTTCCCCAGTTGCTCAGTGGTAAAGAATCCACTGCCAATAATGCAAGAGATGCAGCTTCCATCCCTGGGTTGGGAAGATCCCCTGGAGGAGGAAATGGCAACCCACTCCAGTATGCTTGCCTGGGAAATCCCATGGATGAGGAGTCTGCCTGGCTACAGTCCATGGGTTGGCAAAGAGTTGGATACAACTTAGTGACTAAATAATAACAACATCCTGCACTATCTAAGTATATGAAAAAGTACATAAACATCACCTTATCTGAATTATGGTAACGGACAAGTAGAAGGTTAGCATGTCAATGATTAAGAAACAAGAATGAGCTACATTAAGTTTTTTAAAAAATAATCGTTTATTGAGATATAACTGACACACTATATACTTAGCTCACTTAAAGTGTGTGATTCAGTGTTTATTAGTGTAGTTACAGAGCTGTACAACCATCACAATGATCAATTTTAGGACATTTTCATCCCCCCACCCCCAAAAAACCTCATGATGTAATTAGGAGTCACTCCCCATTCTCCCCACAAAGCCCCAGCCCTAGGAACCCACTAATCTTATTTTATCTACAGATTCGCCTGTTTTGGACATTTCATATAAATGGTATCAAACAATGTGTCTGATCATTAATGTTAATAACATGTGAACTGTATCCAAACAGAATTCTAGTGATCCTTATATTTTCTGAGTTGCTCTATAAGAGCCTGCTCTTTCAGTGAAGACCTGGGAGAGTCTTGTTTAACAGTCTAGGGTGAAATGTGCTGTGCTTAGTCGTGTCCGACTCTTTGTGATCCCATGGACTATAGCCCGCCAGGCTCCTCTGTCCGTGGGATTTTCCAGGCAAGAATACTGGAGTGGATTGCCATTTCCTTCTCAAGGGGATCTTCCTGTCCAGGGATTGAACCCGCTTCTCTTACATCTCCTGCATTGGCGTCGGATTCTTTACCACTGTGTCCCACTTAGTCTAGGGTAGTGCCCAGAAATCTGCATTTTAAGGTCCTGATGACCATGCAGAGTTAGGGACACTGCTGTACCGTTGAAATGCTTCTTTACAATATCGTCTATATGATATTTCTAGTACTACAGTATAATCCACTCCCTGCAAAAGTTGAAATTGGATAGTCTCAAACAAAGACAAAACATCATAGAGATAGTGAGTCCTCTTATTTTACTGGAAAACCTGCAATTCTATGACCCTGTGCAGAGATCTTCAGCAAAATCCCACTTACGACAGCTTGACATGGGGGGAGAGGGGCAGGATTCCCTAACCGGAAAAGACAAGCCTGACAGAACTTAAGGCGTTGTTCCTCTCTCCTCCTAAGAATGCATAAAACTGAAAGGCAAAGAGTACAGGAACCACCTTACCCATATTCATGACCTGAGGCTGAAGCATCTGTCTTTGGCCAGGCTGGCTGTTGGGTCTCATGGGGATGCTGGCTGTTGGGTTCCGAATCATACCTCCTTGGATCGGCCGGTTCATGGCATTGCTGGTAGCAGCACAGGTGACCCTCACGGCAGGACTCTGGGGTGCCCACTCCCCAGATGGCATGGTGGGCCGGGCAGCACTGCTGCCAATCATGCCTACAGGCAAGGCAGAGAAGACAGAGATGTGGTGACTGGAAACATAGTCAACACGTAGGAACGAACACTAGACGCTCTTACTCTGTATGAGACAGACAGTTGTTCTTAATACACAGTTAACCCGACAGCTCACGCCCTCGCCGGGCCAGATGTGGGCCCTTGGGTAAGAAATACAAGTTGGCAATTACTATGAAGTTTTTCACAACACGGACTTGCCACTCTTTACAGTTCGGAAAAGCTGTTAAAGTTGTTCCCATATGTACTTAGCGACAGGTGCTGTGGTGTGTGGATAACCCCAACTTCCTTCCTCAGGAAGTGAATCACATTAGCACGTCAATGCTTTACTTTTTCCAAAAGGGAGGTGAGGCCAAGAGAAACAAGGTAAAAACTGATAATCAATATTCTAATTCTAAACCCAAATCACAGAGAAATCCCTTGAAGCCTTGGCCAGATTTTAAATCCTTAAATCCCTTTCTGAGCATTACAATTTGTTAAGCTTCAAAGCTGACTGAGACAGCCTTGGAAGCTGGGGGAATGAGAGCATCTTTCCACTCTGGTTCTTTGTGGTTGTGGCAAGGAAGCGCCGGCCACCTCGGTATGCCTGGACCACCTTGTTCCCGATGATGTAGATCTAGACCGGGTAGGGACAGATTTGTAAAAATCCTCTTACTTGAGATAGTAATAGCTGCACGACCACACAGACCAGCGAGAAGAGCGCACACTGCCGGCTGATCACGTGCCTGCTCTCTCTGGCCCCAGGATGCTGGTGATGGCCAGACATGGGCTAAAACTTGGTATCCTACAGGGGAAGAACCCCAAGTGAGGACCCTTCATTCTGAAGTGTTTACTAAGGATGTGCAACAGTTCTGCTTTTAAAGACGTGGCTTGCGTTGACTTTAATTATGATAAACAACTAAAAACAGGGTATATTTCAGAAATGGGGAGAACATGTATTGTGGGTGGTTTCTCACTGGTGAAATGAGAATGTACCTCATCAGGACGATGAAGAGTTGAGTGTAATCAGACTGAACAAGTTAGGACAATATTATATTAGTACATATTTTAAAAACCATTTGAAGACTAGACTTGAATGATATAAAGATATGCGAGAAAAGATATTTTCTTTTTCAAAAAATCTATTATCTAATCAATATAACAAGATTATATAAGGTCTAGAAAGCAGAAGGGAAAATAATCCATAATTTGAAATATTAATGTAATTATAACCAGGGTAGTCTCTTCCACATTTTTTTCTTTTTTTTTTTTTTAAAGCAAAGCACAGACACTGCTTGATCTTTATAGTCTGGATGCCAGTCATCTTCAGGCTGCCTAGATTTGAATATAGGTATGTCCCCAAATTCCTAATGTTTCTCCAAGAACCCAGACCTTGCATTTCACTGATAAGGAGCCACCTTTAATCAACTATTGGCTCCTTTTCTCTGACAGAATTTCATGTGAGTCAACATTTTACTTATATAAATCAATACTTTATCTTAAAAAATAATATAAGATTAATATGGGATTGTTTCCGCAAATAAATAAATTAGTGATGTAGTCAGGGTCTGGCATATCTAGTAGGCACCCAGTAAATATTTGTTGAATGAATAAACTATTTTAACACAACATAGCTCACATTTCCCATGTGAACTGCTCACCAACAACAGAAAGTTAAAAGAAAAAAAATCCATCTTTTTTCTTTCAACTGAACTCTTATTTTCACTTATCTGAATGGTAATGTGATTACAGGGATGACACACTAAGCTAAAAAAAAATGCCAAGAATTAAAACCTATGAATATAAGTTCTTTTTATAACATGTTTCTTTCAATGCCTTTGTCTCCAGTTACAAACGGTGAGCAGGACTTCATTAGAAAGCTCAGCATCCTAAGGGTGCAGGATACCCAGAGGGTACAGGACATGGTGGTTATAGCCATCAATGCTGCTGCAGTGATTCCTAGCCTGAACCGGAAGGAGGTTTGGGAGTATGGCAGCTGCTATGGTTATGACTACCACTTAGGAATACGCATGGGAAACTTGGCAGACACCTTAAGCCACAGCAGGTCAAGGGTCAAACTAGATCACAGGCAACCTTTTCAAAAAATGGAGTTCTTGGATCAGCTACTATTAGGTTAAGCACACTACCATTTAAAATTCATTTTCTTAATTAATATTTTTCAGAATGAGAATTGCTATTGTTACAAGTATAAAAGGTTGGTGGAATTTTACACTTTCATTCTGAAATTCATGAAACACAAATCATCAATTAATAGGAAGCTTTGGGGTTATCCTGAGTTGGAAAGATCCCTTGGAGAAGGGAATAGCTACCCTCTCCAGTATTCTTGCCTGGAGAATTTCATGGACAGAGGAGCCTGGAAGGCTATAGTCCATGGGGTCGCAAAGAGGCAGACATGACTGAGCGATTAACACTAACACACTTTTGGGGTTATCAGCAGAATATCACAAAACGCTAGCAAATTATTCTACATAAACCACTACAAGGTCTAGAACAGTAACTAGAAAAGCAGTGAAATAAGTCTTTACTGTAGGATTGGCGAGCAACTAGAACCCTTGTAAAAACAATGATCACAACATAAAAAGGGTCAGCCTACTAGGAGGCTTTCCAATGCTTCAAATACCACGCTCACAGTGAAAATCTGCAGAGTTTTCTTACATTCAAATGTGTTTCTAGCATAAAAAACTTCACATGAAAAATTCTACTACTTGGATGTGGAGGAATACATCATTAAGTTGAATAACCCACCGATAAAAAGTTAACAGCACATTTGAGCCCTTACCTGTGCTACTGTTCCCTAAATTTCCTTGGTTTCCTATCATCCCTTGATTACCCATCATTCCTGGCTGAGGTATCACTGAGTAGGGACTACTGTTTCTGATTGGTGGGAAAGGTCCAGCACCCGTTGGGCTTTGCAATGTGATGTCAAGTGGGAAATTCTGGTTTGGCAATAACCTGCCCAGTTGCCCTGGTCGTGGGTTATTAAAAGCTAAGGAGAAAACAAATGAAAATTGAAGGTTAATAGAGGATAATGGAAAATAGTAACAGAAGCACTGTTCAGGGGAAATGTTGTTTGTAAAATTACAAAGGTATGCATGTCTGGGACCAGCTGCTTACGTAAAGACAAATTCACAGACAAAAAAAACATGGGGTGTCCAAACACAGACTTGCAATCTAATCAATACATCTCTAATTTACTTCTCGACAACCTCATAGAACAATAAAGCAAAGGAAAAAAAAAAAGGAGATCATGTCTATTATTTACTGCATATTTTTCTCCCCAATATCAACTTCTAATATTCAATTGTATTTGCTAAGGAAACTACAAATATGTTTTTCATATATTATTTGAATTTAGAAATACTGTTTCGTCACAGCTGTGAAGCCATAAATATCTCCAAATGCACCAAACTCAGACACATGTGGTTTGGACATGAGACTGTCATATTTTAACTGGATTTTCCTAGGAAGAGAATTAGGCTAAAAATGTCTATTCTCATTGAAAGTTAGAAGTCTTTAAGTGTGAACTCTGGTACCGAAAGTCAGTATTAAAGCTTTAAGGCCCTGTTGAATCTTCTAAATACATATTTTTTAAATTCTAGATTTGATATTTGAAATAGTTTCTATGATTAGTTTATAAGAGCTTATTGTGTAGTAAGCACTACATCAATGCACTATACTATCACATAGACAACCAGTTATTTGGTAAGTGTTTTTACAAGAACAAAGATATTGTAGATTACAATTCATAGAGCAAATATATAAAATAATATCAAGCACTTTATTTTCTCTGAATTATATAAACAGAGCATGAAACAGAACATTTAAAACATATTAACGTCCTTAACAATCAGGAAGAGAAATCAAATATTTAGAAGAATTATCATTTGGAATGAAAATTATGGATATGCTTAATCTGACTTTCTCAGGTTTAGCTACCTGGATGCTATTCAATAGTCTGAACAACACCAGGAGGTACAGAAAGGGGAGAACCCATGAGTTTCCACACAGCCCTTCAGTAACTCCTCTGGGTCTTAAGCATAAGCTCACTAGAGTGTTTCTTATTCAACGTCTCAATTCTCTTTGTGATCTCTCATGGGCCATAAGCAAACTTTCATTCCCAAACAAATTGGCAGGTCTGATACATAACTAGCATGAACTCTGTTTTGTTTTACCCTTTTCAGAAAGATCAGGAATCACTTTAAGAAAAGATCTATTAATCAAAGATACGTTGTAATTTGGTTGATGGTTGCCATTTCTGATTTGAGAACAGATGCTAAGCGTTGGGTCAAACTGTATTTGAAGAGGGAAAAATCATTATGTTCACCAATTGAGCACTAAAGAGGTTCTCTATCTTTCTACAAGTTATGTCCCTAGTTCAGGAAAGACATTTTCTTCTCTTAAAAGCTACTGGATAACTAGGGAATTATGAAGTTTGTAAACCAAGTAAATGTTCACACACTTCACTAAGTGAAGAAAGACTTCATCTTAAACCTACAAAAACATAAAATAAAAGGGAATTCCCTGGTGGCCTGGTGTTTAGAATAGGGGCTTTCACTGCTATGCCGGATTCAACCTCTGGTTGGGGAACTGAGATCCTGCGAGCTGTGAAGGATGGCAAAAAAAGAAAAAGTGATACAAACTGTACCTTATAAAATAGTCTTCTAGCTTTATATCACACTAATTAAACTCAAGATGCATTTAGAAACCATTTCTGTGATAAATTTCCATGTAAAACTGATATTTACATGAGGATTCCAAAGAGATAGGACAAGATATTTTTAACGTGTATAGCCCTTTCATGTATAAAGATTTACAATTCTGGTTAAGAAATTTTTACTAGTGAGTGTATTATTCCTAAAAAGTCAGCATACTTTCTAAGTTCCTGTCTTTTAAGTGTTTAGTCATGTATTAAGACACATAAAATCTATTTTAAACTCCATTTCTGAAGGCAGTAACTGAAATGGAGAGAAGTATGACAATTATCCAAAGAACTTTTATCTGTGCGGGTCAGTCTCACTCTGTGCTGACTCTATCAACCACAAGCGCCTGCAGAAAGGCCACGTTGACTAGAATCCACTCTGACTACTGTTTTGAAGGGCCAGGACAGTAGATGGTGCTATTTGACCATAAAAACTGTGAAGTGACTAAGCTGTTTGCATCAGATTTCAGTAATCCCTGTTTCTGATGGTGATTACATGGGAATTTCTTGGCAAAACCGTCAACACCCCATACTCACTGCTCTGTGGGATTCGCATCGCTGTTTTCTGGGCTCCGACAGGTGTCACGGGACTGCTTTCAGCCGTGAGTTGCATGAGGTCATTGATGATGGCTTGCTTGTCAACTGATCCAGCAGGGGCGCCTGGCCTCGTGTCCGGGAAAAGCTGCGGTAATTGACTATTCTGCAAATCATCCAAAATCTCCTCCAAGTTGTCCAGCTCACTGCCAGGCTGCGGTTAACAAACAGAAGAGTTTACCCAGTCCCACACTAAGAGTGGGGGCTGCAGGCCCATGTGCAATTACAGACCTAATGGGTGCAAGGAACCAGAGCCAAATGAGACGCGGACACACGCGACCCTCAGGCCTCACTGTTCATTGATCATCTTTAACAACAACAACAAAAAATTAAATTGACAGAGGACAAATAATTTAATCTCTTGCTCCTCAATTTCCTCCTTGGTAAAAAGAGATGACTGAATTAGAAAGAAAGCTCTCTTCCAGCACTGGGATTCATTGGCGATTTATAAATTCTCCTTCATTTTATGCTAATAATTCAATTCATCATGAGTATGAGTATTTCTAATTAACCATGGGTATACTAGGATTTACAGTCTAGGCCCAGGTTTAGTGGTTAACTCGCTTGAAGAAATAACAACAACAAAAAATGGATGGAAAATATGATCCAAGTTTACACAAAATCAGTATTTAGTAAATGGTCATTTCCCTTTAGAACTTTGTTTTTCTTTCCTTTTTCTTTTCTTTTTTTTAAGAGCAAGAGGTAAAATGCACAATGAGCTTGAAGTAATCCTGAACAGCTCAGCCCTGTCTTTTCCATTTGAGTGGTGTTATTTTTTTTTTACTGCTTACACTTTCAGTTTCGAATGACACCGGTTTTCTTAGTCCTCATCAGCTTAAGGGACAAATGCAGGGAAGCAGGAGGACATTTCCAATCACTGCATCTATTAATTTGACTTTACAGAAGCTGTAAACATGTTTCTTATGGCTTTTCCCTCTATTAAAATAATTTCCTTTCAATTATCAACATTAAAATAATACGGTATGCAGTACCTCTATTTCACACCTAGAGCTTTTCTTCCCGAGACCTCAACTGAATTTATGTTCTTTCAAGTAGAACCTATCTGGGTGCCAAGTATTTAAAATCAGACGGTGCCAACCATGCAAGAAAATGGCTAAGTTAAACCCCAAGATTATTTCCTAGTGAAGAGAGTGGTAAGAATGATTTTTCCTGATGTGTAGGTGGAAAAACACAAGTTAGGTAACTTCCCCAAAGTCACTGATGGACTTTCAATCCTTGACCATGACTAACCCTTTTGTCTACACTAGCAATTCAAATGATATAATTTACTTAAAGTGGAATGGCTTACAGTTTTATTCTATACACGAGAAGCTGGACTGAGTTTTTTGCAATTTATGGCATCTAGGAAGTCTTTTTACTGGACACATTTCTCAAGTAAGAAAGGATACAATGAAGTGATATTTTATTGGACTCTTTGTTTCAGAGTCAACTAGCTTAGCAAGAACTTGGCGATCCATTTTCCAGGAAATTCCTAATGTACTGTTAGAGCCATTATAAGACCATTTCCTAGTTAGTTTAGCCATCTGTTTCTTACAAAAGAGGCAGGGATCAAATTTGGGAGAGCTACATCTTAGGTAAGGGTTAGGTTCTAAAGTTAGAATGCTCAAGTATGGACAGACACAGACAAAGTGATCCTCAGAGCTGCTCAGGAAGGAAACATATTGTATATCCCCCACCCATGGGCAACATGGCCAGTGAGTGAAGGCACACCACTGCTTCTCTGGCTTGACTCTGAACTGATGAAGTCCATGAGGGAACCATTCTGCATTGGAAAAGCCTGTAGCTACATTTTCACACCATTGGCACTTCAAGGGAACCAAAACCAAACCAAACCAAAACAGAGTAAAGTCTGTTGAACTGTGGGCAAAACTGTTCACACAACTTAATCATTTAATAGATACCTATTCTTTTCTCCTGAATCAGTATGGACAATTTTGTGAAAGTTATATGTATGTGTAAAGTGGCTCTGCTGGAAAGCCAACTTTATCATGTTTTGCTGAATATGTAAGGTATCAACAGGAGTACAATATCAACACTTAACGCCCTCTGAGGACGGTGCCTGGAACACGGCAATGGACATGCAGCCAACACGGTTCCTTCAACCATTTACACTTGTAATTTAAAAAGCTTCCCAGAATCAACTCAATTTCTCACAAAATTCCGATAATTTCTCAGAAAAAAAGTTGTCTAAAAATTGACAAATATCCTTATAATTGGGTCTTGAAAATAGCTATGGAGGTAAGAAAGAGGTTCTAATAAACTGAAGTTTATTAGAGAGTTTCCCTACTACAGTCTGACTGGTGTGGAGTATTTTAAAATTGTGTGTGGAGCAGTGAGAGGGTGGGTCATTAGAAGTAATAAGTAATTTCTTGAGAAAGCTTTGCAGATGCCTTGAATGAGAAACACTCAATACAGATTTATACAAATGATGATAAAAATACAGTATATTAATTTCCTCAATGAATGCCCTTATATTTGCTCCCAATCCCTGATGTGTATAAAAGAAAGCTTTTACAATACAGATTGATAGTCTGGATCTAGACTCCTACCTTTCTTTTTTACCTTTATTCTTTTCACTCAAATGACACTTTAAGCCATCTTGAATAGAAAAATAACTATCATAGTTTCAAAGAATTCTAATGACAGGACTCGTGTTTTTTCATTGTGATTTACTCTTGTGTTTAATATATATAATGAGTTGAAAATAAGGCTAAAATTAATCTTTTTCTCCACATACACACACACACACTAAAATACATTTGGATGGTTTCAACCAAGTTTTTGGTTCTTTATTTCAAATAATCTGCTAATTTTCATTCAGCTCACCATCAGAAAAATGCATTATGAAAATTTACCCACTAGAGTTAATATTGCTTTGCTTGTGTTCATTTCTTGTCAATTTTTGGAGTGCGCATTTAAATTAATCTAACTGTTTTAAATTTACTTCAAAAAATTTTCTTCTTCAAGGAGAGTATCTATACAGCTTTGGCTGCCTAGCAATAAACTTTAACAACTACAGGCATTTTCTTCTGCAGTCATGGAAGTTCTAGAAGGGGTAGATTTGATCACGCTAAGTTTCTGATCAAACAGTTCTTCCCTCAAGTTTTTTTAAGCTTTAATTCTCATCAAAAGTTCTTCTAGTTCCTTTCTTAGGCATGATTTCTCCACAAGACAAAAAGATTAATGCCTTCCTTTAAAACGCTTTGCCAAGATACTTCAAAGTTTTGCTTAGGCATCTCTTCGAACGCTCAAATTAGCCACATCAATTTGAAGAGCTGGTTTAAACTATTTCAGGCAGAAAATGAGTCAGAAAGATTTTTGTAAAAGTTCTACAAAATGAAAATTGGACTTGATTTCTGTGATTTTTCATTTTCCTGGTTTTATGAATTTTTCATGTGTCAAATCAATTTGTTCCCTGAAGGAAATATAAAGAACATATGTACTTTAATGATATGTATTCTAATAAACTACAAAACAATGTTCCAAAAAATTTTTAAAAACTAGTAATTGTACCACATTTGCCTAACAGAAAATTGCTTTAAAAAATGGTAACACAGTTCTACCATGTTTGGAGGGAAATTTTCAGGCCACTACCAGTTTAAAATATGGTTTGTTCTTCTAATGGAGCCAAATAGCAAGAAGAAATTCTCTACAGACTATTTCTAAACCCTCATCATAAGTGGCCTAGAAGCATTAAGAAAGCCTAAAAGTACCATTTAGTTAGTATCCTTTACACATGCTCCATTGTGTAAATAAGTATATAACTTAAGTCAGTGAACATATTGGAAATTTTTCTGTCATTGTTTCCTGTTGGTTATGAAACACTGTAGAAACAAACGTTGTTTAAATACTCTACCCAGTGAAGAATGCTATTTTCAGTATAACAGTGCCATTGAAGTACTTCCTGCCCTTAATAAGTTAGTGATAGGTTAAACACACACTCGATAATAGTTCTTTTCTGAGTCAAAATAACAAGAAAGTTAACAGTGCAGTTCAGGCTCGCTAGCAGTTTATCTTACTAAATAAAAATGTGTTGTGTTCCCTTGAAGTGAAAGAAAAGTCTTAGATAAATGTGCCTAGAAGTCAACAGGAGATAGACTCAATCTGTATTTGGGAAAAGTGAAGGAGCGAGGGGAGTGAAAGAATCCCTGTTTTTTTTTTCTTAAAGTAAGTCATTCTAACTTTGATCTAAATTTAGGTAATGCATACTTCCTGTGGTAACCTTTCTTTTCAAGCTGCAATGTTTTTGATGTTAAAATTGCTCTGAAGCAGTATTTTTGGGGTGGAGTTTTAAATGGGAATGGATAGAAGGTAAAACCAGGAACTGGGCTTCATTAAGAAAAAAATACTGTGTGCGTGTCTGTGTGTATGTCTGTATGTATCCATTCAAAATGACAGATTTGTGCAGATAATACTCTGTGCTTTAAGTTCCCAAAGTGAGACAGTTTTGATTTAAAAAATGTTCTTATAAATACCAATTAGAAACTGCAAGTGACTCAATGACTTAAAAAAAAAAACTTCTCCTTTGTTAGTTTCTTGTATGAAGCTAATGTAATCATATAGCTAAATATAAAAATGCCAAACAGCGCCCCCCTTCCCAGACCCTCAAAGTCCTTAGGGCCTCAGTCCAGGGATAGAAATAAATTCTGTTCCTGGAGGGAGGGACCAACCACTTAGCCACTAAGCCAAGGGGGACCTCGTGAGTCACCATCTTGCCCTCTAGCGTGTGTCAAGAAACCTGAGTGACAGTATCTGTGCCTGCCACTCTGAACTGCCACTAGCCCTGTGTATTCTAATCTAGTAAACCTCAAAAGATTAAAACGTCTGCAGCTGTCAGTATGGTTTTACACAACACTGTATTCAAGATATGGTTATTAAGTTTCTGCTGAGTTCCCGTGTAACGATCTTACAGCATCAGAGTAGCCAGTGTTGAGAACTCCGCACCAACAGCCAAGTTTAAGGACTCATCACCAAAGGGGTTTACACAACGACACTGTTTCCCTCCTGAACGGCACAAAGCCCTCATAGAATGGTAGTAGTGGGCCAGACATCAAAGTGGAAGACAGAAAGCTCCGTGCTCAGGACCCGAAAGGAGCCTGGCTGTCAGAGCATGTGTGGCCTCAGCCCTGCGCCAGGGCCCATCAGGCCTCTCCACCCTAGAGCCGTCCCCAGGCTCAGCCTCCACCTAGGAGGTCCTCGGGTGACGGCCAGGGGTGCTAACCTCTCCTCTCTCCATGCACACCTGAAACAGCGACACCTAAAATGTCCACTTGCAAAACAAGTTTCAAGGCCAAGTCAGTGAACCATTTTAAGTCAAGAGGTTTGGGCAGCTTCTTCACTTCGAACCCACCACGACCAAAGGCAGTACTCCGGACATCGTTAACCCAGCCAGTTGCTGATTCCCCAGAAAGCCCCTTACGCCAAGCCATTATTGTCAGTAATGACTCATTTTTTTAATATCAACAAAAATATTAGACTGTCGGCATCTTCCCTGTGATGTCACTACCTCAGGGTGTCATCAAGGATGACTTGGAATATTATTTTAGCTCTCCTGGATTTTTTTCAGGGAATTCGTTTTTCACGTAAGAACAACAGATAGCACCACCTATTATTTCAGTTTTGCACTTATGTTTGATACTTGATGGCTCAGCTACACTAAGACTCAGGCCAATTCTACCTCTCCTCTCCTCTTTATTTCCCCTTAAGTAAGTTTTTACCGATGGCCTAAGAAATTCTTCAGCATCAAGCATAAGTCCTGGCTGAGAATAAAGAGAGGCAGAATGACTTTCATTAAGTTTGAAAACCAGCCAGACTCTCTGATCTTAAAAAGAGAGAAAGGTAAGTAAGAAATCATTTACTGAAGTCTGCCCTGACCAAACCCAGTTTTGAGGAAGTGATTGTTTCTAAGTGAGGTGTCTTCTGATACCAGGGGTTGGTAAACCCCAGCTGACCTGTGTGCGAAACGCTACCTGTTTCTGTATGGCCCGTGAGCTAAGAAGAGGTTGACAGTTATTAATAATTGAAAAAAAATTCAAAAGAAGAGTATCTTATGACACATGGAAATTGTGTAAAATTCAAGCATCAGTGCCTGTTGATAAAGTTCGATGGAAACACAGCACGCTCACTTGTTCCCCTAGCATCTAGGATTGCTTTTGTAGCTCTCCAGTGGCAGAGCTGAATAGAGTGTGTGGCCGGAAATATTACCATTTGGCCCTTCACAAAATAAAAGTCAGCATCTGCTCTATTCTCTGCCAGCAAAGGTCCGTATAGTCAAAGCTATGGGTTTTCCAGTAGTCATGTATGGATGTGAGAGGTGGACCATAAAGAGGGACCAAAGAAATGATGCTTTTGAATTATGGTGCTGGAGAAGACTCTTGAAGAGTCCCTTGGAGTGCAAGGAGATCAAAGTAGTCAATCCTAAGGGAAATTAACCCCAGATATTCACTGGAAGGACTGATGCTGAAGCTAAAGCTCCAAGACTTTGGCCACCTGATGCGAAGAGCTGACTCACTGAAAAGACTCTGATGCTGGGAAAGATTGAGGGCAGGAGGAGAAGGGGGCAGCAGAGGATGAGATGGTTGGATGGCATCATGACTCACTGGACATGAGTTTGCACAAACTCTGGAAGATAGTGAGGGACAGGGAAGCCTGGAGTGCTGCAGTCTGTGGGGTCTCAAAGCATTGGACACGACTTAGCGACTGAACAACGATTCCATTCTTTGTTAGGTAACAGTGTTTGAAACTCGTGGACTCAGTGAGAATTACCTCTGTCTCAAAGCAAGAACCACCAACGAGGAGGTTTATTTTCATCCAGTCCCCTGAGGCCTCAGCAGGCCCTTTGTGGAGAAATCCTTGATGGCTATGAATTAGTACCCTTGGGAGAACACCCGACAAACCTTACCTGGTCACTGGGCTCGAAGCTCATCTCCTCCTTCTCAGTTTTCATAGCTATTAACTTCGTGTTGCTGGCAGGGTCCGTTTTACTGTCCAGTCGCTCAAGTTTGGGGGTGATTTCTGGTAAACCGATATCTTTAGTATCGTCTTTATCGAGCAGATAGCGAAGTAGTGCATTCTCTTTCTTCTTGGGGCTCACTGGCTCCTGCTTGATGGTCGCCTCGGACCCAGGAGCTGTGCTGCTGGCCTCCTGGCTCAGCTCCTTGCCCGTGGCTTCCGCTGTCAGCTTTGCCAAGTCCACAGGGGAGCTGCTGTCCTGCAGGAGTCTGTGCAAAATCTTATGCTTCTCCTTGAGTGAAGTCCCATGCGTCGACCCGGGGCCGGGCAAGCTGCCTGTGGAGTCCTTGTTGGTGTCCGACAGAGAGCTGGGCAGTGGCGAGGGCTCTATCTGGTCAGATTTGGTGGTCAGCAGCTGCAGGAGTTTGGTCTGCCCTTTGCTGTCGAGGAGTCGGCTCTGCCCGTCGGGTCTCTCACTGCTCCCAGCCGGAGGCAGGCCGGCCTCGCTGGGATCCTTCGGCTCCCCGGGGTGGCAGCTGCTCTCTGCTGGCCCGCCTGGCCCTTCTGGGGGCTCCCCGTAAAGTCCAAAACAGTCTTTGGAGTCTAAGCTTCCCATCTTGCTGAGCTGGGGGGGATTCATATTCACTGGGGAGTTTTGCAGATTGCCCATTTTGAGGTCCGGGGAGGCCAATGACGACCCCAGCGAGACCCCGTGCCCCTCACTGAGGGCCTGCAGCGCATTGAGGGAACTGTTGGTGTAGCTATGGCTATTTCCTGTGCTGCTGCAAACTCCCACAGGGGAATGCAAGCTTCCTGCGGGGGAGAACTGACTGGGAGGGATTCGAGGGCTTCCAGCCACCCCGGGGCTCATGCGATGCCTTGGTGAGAGCATGGAGCTGGGCTGTCCTGGATTCAGGCCCGGGCTGCTTTGTGAGGGGCTGTTCATTTTGAGTGCATAGTTACTACCCTGAGGAGTGGTTGCTTGCATGCTCGACACGTGGTTCATTCCCCCGGAACCACTGAACCTGCCCATGGGCATGCCCATCTGTTCTTTTGGGCCGTTCATGGGGAAGTTTATATTGCTACTGAGGGTCATGTCCTGACCAGGGTTCCCGCTGCACATGGCCGGGTGGGCAGGGCTGCTAGAGCTAATTGGATTCAATGGCTTCCCCATCGCTTGTCCAGTCAGATCCGGATTCATTACACATACATTCTGCTCTCTGTAAGATGAGGAAAGACATATAAGATAAAAGGGAAGATACTGAGCAAGTTGTTATTAATTTTCAAAGATGAGATTGCTTCATTTCTTTAAAAGAACGGATGACATGGAAGGAAAAGAAAGATAATACTTTGATGAAACCATCTGCAATTATGGGCAAGATTGAACATGCAGCGTTTAGGACCAAGAGGGATGTTTTCCAGTCCATTCATTAAGACGTCTGTGGTTTTACAGAGGGAGTTTGTGTTTAAATTTGACTACTACCATATTGACATCGTAGTTGCTAGACAAGACGTTAGCAGGGTTCCAATTACATACTATACCTTGCTCATTAACCAGTATGTTATCATGAATAACTGAGAGCTTGTACTGTCTGAAAGAAATGACCCAAGCAAGCATAGCTGTCTTCAATTATTTGCCAGAGATTACAATTCCTAATAAGAGACCCATCTGTGAGCCTAGAGCTTGATGTGGGCTACTTGGCTCAAGATGAATAGTAAACCTTAAGAGGAAAAAAAAAACCTGCCCCAACTATTCGAAACTCTCCAAGTTTTCGAGCCAACAAAGTTACCCGAAGTGTTGGGAATTCGGTTACCTGTCTAACAGGTCCCCTGCCTGGGTTCCCCTAGAAGGCCAAGCGAGCGCCTCTCAGACCACATGCAAGGAGTTGCAGATCATCCTTACTCTGGGATCTTAGTCCCTAACTCGCAGGCCACCCCACTCCACTCCACTCTTGCACTCAGGGCAGCTTCCTAAGCTGGACGATTTTCCAAGCCCTGTGAGCTTTAATTTACAGCTTGGCAGTTACTCATGAGTTACCAAATGCATTCACAAATCCAAACAAAACAGGTTTCACAAATTGTCAAACATCAGCTTTCAGTTAGGGGGGAGCAATCTGGCCCATCTGTAATCATTTTCAGATTGTTTCAGTTCGAGGTCGGATTTATTAAGAGTCGGCACACAGGGCCGCTTGATTTTAATTTCTAAATAACAAAGTACATAATTGAGAAGTGTAATAAAAGGGAACTCTTGAGCAACTTTATATATCTGCTGATAGTACCTCATAAAGTTTTATACAGCACACACATAAATATTTACATAACTTGAAATGCAATCATTTCCCTAAATTTGTGCTCTAAAACAAGATGGTTTATGATATTTACTTTAAAAATCAACATTCAATTTTCCTCACTTTTATTTTTTGGAGAAATGTTTACTACCTTTCAATTTAAAGTCTAATGCAAAAGGTTAATTTGAAGCTGAGAATAACAATGTAAACTACTCCTTTCTAAGTATATGTATATTTGAAAGTTTCAAATCTAAACACATGGGAGCAGAAGTCATTCTGTATTCCTGCCCTGCATGTGTCACCGCTGGGAACTGATCTGTTTTCCTCCTCTGATGTGACAGGCAGTCATTTCAAAGTTAGTGTGAACTTGTGTCCTTCTAGTTAAGTTTTAAAATTCACTAGTATTGGGAATTCCCTGGTGGTTCAGCGGTTAGGACTCCCAAGTTTTCACTGGCGAGGGCCTGGGTTCGATCCCTGGTCCAGGGAACTAAGATCCCACAAGTGCCATGGCTCGGCCAAGAAAATTAAATAAATAAAAAAATAAACTAAAATGTATTAGTCTTAAGGCTAAAGTTCAAAGTGTAGCCTTCATTTGAATTTCAGTATCAGAAGTAGTCTTTTAGCCAACAGTTTACTTATTTTTCTCTTTCTCTCTTTTTTTGATGTGGACCATTTTAAAAGTCTTTATTGGATTTGCTACAACATTACTTCTGTTTCTGTTTTGGTTTTTCAGCCCTGAGGCATGTGGGGTCTTAGTTTCCTGAACAGGGACTGAACCAACCCTACCCCCTGCACAGGAAGTCTTAAACCACTGGACCACCAGGGAAGTCCCAATAACAAATCAATTTATATTTACATGACTGGGGTTGGTCAACAGAAACATCTACCCAAGCTGACAAGCTCTGGGATAAAATCTGCTTTTGGAACTTGGCCTCCTGAGCTGGGCGGGGGAGGTGGTGTGTCAGAACGAGGCTTACCTGTGCAGCACATGCAAAGATATCACAAGCTGAGGTTCGTTAGTAGTCTGAGATCGGATGAGCTTGCTCTTCGTTTGGGCGGCCACGAGGGTGCCGTCAGACAAGGAAAAACGGTAGATCTGACTAAATGCCAATCCCTGTCTCAGCACTGCAGGCAAGCAAGGAAGCAGAACGCATGGTTAGAAACAAAACTGGAGGTGGGGGCGGGACCAGACATAATAACAGTAATCAACTTGGTTAAGTTTAATATTTTCCTCCCAGCAGGTTGAAGAGAGTTGTAAGTAATACTTTATGACAGAACATTATCCATTTTTAAAAGCATATTTATTTTTCTCTCAAGATGCCAATAATTTCAGTATACTGGAGTTTTCTTCCTCCCAAATGAAGTTTTGATCCCCCAATTATGTTCTTTTAAAAATCTTCAATATCATGGTTAGATAGAGTGTAAACAATTTATTAGCTCAAAACAAGTTTTGCAATGATTTGTCTGAAACGTTAGGAAATAATATGGTGTTATAAACATGATTACCTCTAAAGGGTACAATGTGCCTTTAATTTCTCTTTAAACTAATACAATAGTAAATATTATAAAAAACTTATGATACTGAATATATCCTCTGAATATTCATCTTGAAGTTACAAACTGTTTAATCCATTATATCATATTACCATTCCCCAATGTTGTTTCTCAGTGTGTAAGACATATTATTTCTGTGGTCAGGACAACAGGAAGTAAAACATAAACAACCAGAGGGATCTTTTCGGAGAAAAAAGAAGGCTAAATAGAAAACGGAAATAATAAAAGCACAACTCTGAGTGACAGAGAATTGGTTTAACATCTGGATAATGACATCAGTTATTTCCATTTTCAGGACTACAGCAGAAAACATAACACTAGGTTAAAATAATTTCTCTCAAAATTTCAGATTTATCTTTAAAACAACTGCATTTTAAAGCTGTTTTCAAATACCACATACTAAAAAAAAGAACATTTGATTCAGCCACATGGTTTAGTTACCTTACCTCCTAAACCATTTTAAGACGACTGCCATTTTTTACCACATAATCCTCAGCACAAATTTTGTGGGTGGAATAGTCAGTCCCAAAGTGACCAAGTACATTCATCATTCTACAAAATTACCTAAAGACACACACACACACACACACACACACACACACACACACACACAGGTGCTGACATACACACACACACACACACACACACACACACACACACACACACACACACACACACAGGTGCTGACATACAATGAGGATTCAGACTTTTTGGTAAAATTTCACTTTGAGCAATTTCCCTGGTAAACCCCCTCCGCAGTTCCAGGTAGGGACAGACAGTATTTAGGTATCACTTTCTGCCACCAACTGTTGCATGATTCCTCTGAAGTGGCAGTACTGGGAACAAATTGCTGTACATATGTGCATCTGGTTTTCCATACTCAGTATGCCAGCCAACGGCAACAGGAATACCATTTTTATAATAGGACTCATATTTCCAGTGGCTTATAATTTCAGAATTTTATCCAACCTTGGCAGTGATCCTTTGAGATTTTCCATTACCGTTTGTCTACATCAAGAACTTCCACTGAGTAGATTTGTGTCAGCAAGCCCCTGAAGGCATTCAGGAAGCTCCTCCACGTAAAACAAAGTCTTCTGGTAGATTTTTATTCAATGCTAATGATTACCTGCAATCTGACTTATTTCATACACTTGGATGAAATGTATTTTATACATGGCGGAGATTCCTTTTAGTGGGTCCCCTCTGTTTAAACCTAGCGCTGTGCATAGTACATATGTGTAAACCCTTGTGTAAGGAATCAGGAAGCCACAGGATTAAACATGGGGCATTGCTACTCAGAGCCCAAGGACACTGAACACGGTTGCTGGGGGATTTCTTATTCTTTGTTACTGTTTTTTTTATTTTAAACCAGATCTAGTGAAATGGCAGGTGAGTTATTTATTTCTGTCAAATTTGGCATCTTTACTTTCTCTTTTTCTTTCCCACTTAAAGAAAAATGCTGGAAGACATAAATGGTTGGATTTAGTGCTTATTTCTAAGAAATGTGGATGAAGAAGATAAAAAGGATAAACAGGACAAGAAAAAAATAAGGGTTATTTACCATGACTTGTATTTTTTCATAAGCGATCTTAAAAGAATAAACTTTTTAACATACAAACACTATTGATAAATGCCAGAGTTTCAAACTGTGGTGTTGGAGAAGACTCTTCAGAGTCCCTTGGACTGCAAGGAGATCCAACCAGTCAATCCTAAAGGAAATCAGTCCTGAATATTCAATGGAAGGACTGATGCTGAAGCTGAAGCTCCAAAACTTTTTGGCCACCTGATGCATAGAGCCGACTCATTAGCAAAGACCCTGATGCTGGGATAGATTGAAGGCAGGAGAAGGGGACAACAGAGGATGAGATGGCTGGATGGCATCACTGACTCAATGGACAAGAGTTTGAGCAAACTCCAGAAGATAGTGTAGGACAGGGAAGGCTAGTGTACTGTTGTTCATGAGGTCTCAAAGAGTCAGACATGACTTAGCAACTAAACAACAACAACAGTCATGGATGCACCTTAAATGGAAGATGACAAACTAAAACTGCATTTTCAATACTGAGTTCTAAATTTTTTCTGCAAATATGGAGACAATTTGCCAAAACCAGTTACAAAGCACAGGGCCCCGTCCCTCAAAGGCAGCGTGGCTCCGATGGAATCCATGCTGGTAACCAAGTGCCCCCACCAGGACACGGGGGGCCCAGGAGAGAAGGGTGAGAAGACTGGAAGTGAAAAGTATCTCCCTCCACGATGGAGTCCTTAATAAGCGCTAAATAAAGGATTTTTTTTTTTCCCTTTGTTCTTGCCAATTTAGCACTTGAGAAAAAGTGATGCTGCAGAACAGCAGTGGGAGCAGTGAGGTGGAGTGACAGCCAGGACGACCCTCAGGTCCCTCCAGGGCTCACACTTTCTAATTGAAGGCTCCCGGATCTGTGTCACCTGCGTCAGTTCCCCATCAACAGCATGGGAGGCAAACACCCACATCCCTGGGTGGACTGTGGGGCTCGAGCGGCCCACAGAAAGGGGGCTGATGCCAGGCAGAGGCCAGGTGCTCAGAGAGGGCTCCTATTATTACTGAAAGACGACTCTGACATTGTGGGCTTACCTCCAGGTGTCCTATTAACCAACTGTATGACCCCAGACAAGTCACTTCATCTCTTTCTAGAAGCGATGTCTCTTTCCAGACTTCACCTGGAAGGTGGTGGGGCTCAGGATCCCACTGTCACCTCTACCAGGAATTCACCTGTTCTTGCAAATTTTCTTTCATTCTTATTTTCACAGTATCCTTATGATTCAGGTGGGGTTTTTTTTGCTATTAGAGGGGACCTGAGTGCACTGTCTTAGATGTCTTGAAGACAGAGCATTGAAGAAAATGATTTTGTTCCCTTTCTTCTGTCTTTGTGAGAGGTTATCATCTTCAATTTGACTTCCCTCATCACACTCTCAGCCCCACAGTTCCTCCTATTCAATTTCCCTTCAGATGGCGACAGTCCTGGGCAAGAGTCACCAGATCCAAGCCCCCAGGGTGGGTTCAGGAATCACTGTTGCAGAGAGAGCACTCATCAGAAGGGGTAAGTCAGCAAGATGAACTTCAAGAAAAGTATCACTAAGAGACCATTACCTTCGTGATGATGCCTCTTTGCGTAAGACACAGACTCCCCTTCGTGCTGTGCGTGGAACTTCTGGATGCACCTCCTCACCAGGTCCTCCCAGCCTGGCTTCATGGCTGCCCGCATGGTGCTAGTGTCCAGGGACGTGATCTTGCCTAGTAAACAACAGTGAGCATTTGAACTATGCACTGATCTATTCTTTAGAGAAATAATTAAATCTTAAAAAGATAAAAATTGATTTCTTTAGGAATAGGTAGCGTAAGTGCGTGGACCAGGAGGACAGAAGGTGAGTGTCCCCCCCCGACCCCACCTCCAGCTTCTGCCCCAGCAGCAGCTGCTACGCTCAGCTTCTTCACCGGCTTCTAGACCCACTCCTTGCATTGACAAACACGTAAGTATTCTAGAATGATTTCTTTGCCCTTCTCTGCTGAGAATATTTACCTTGGAGATCTTGGCGAGTAGTGAAACTTTCTGATGAGGGAAGAGCTGGTCTCTCCTTCATGGGAACTCTTCTAGCCACACAGATCAAGCAGGACTGCAAATCTTCAATCACATATATTCATGGTTATCATAGGAACCTTTTGTAGTGTTTCAAACAAAATCAAATGCACTTATGACAGTACAACCTTGTAGGTCAGTAAGGGAGAGAGCAACGAGACACTATGTACCTCTGGTCCTCACCTGGAGTGGGAAGCAGCTGGGGGAGGTTGAGATATGGGGAGCTGAGGATAAACTGCTGAAGCCACACGACACGTGATGAAAGTGCATCTGCCATACTACAGCTGACCATCCAAAACCATCTCCCCAGTGGTGGAAATGAATGGAACCCTTTCTTATTAACTGGCTGATAGTAACAACCATCTGAATTCTTAATAAAGCCTACAAATGATGACAACTGAAACCGTCAAGGGTTTTCTCTTTGAGTTTTAGATTCATTAAGATATAGGAAAACTAGATATAACTTCTCCTGAACTATGTTGATGCTCCTACAATGGCAATATGCAATTTAAAACAAAGTATATAAACAGAATCTAGACTCAGATTTGGAGAACAAATCCTAGAAAATGCAGTGTCTCAAGTTTAGTTTCTTGGCCATGGCTAGGATCTCACACAACTGATGCTAAGCATTTATTCCTTACCCTACTTCAACTGTTTTATGTGTCTGTGTTCCCTTCTGGAGATCAAGGAGGACGTGTTTTATCTTGTAACATGCAGAGCACACTGAAAGCCCTTTCAATTTCAAAAGTGCTGGATAAAAGGTTGATTAAAAAAAGTCTCTTCATATCTTATATCACTGATTTATGATGTTAAATTTGGGAAAGAATGTCTTTAGACATATCCAATAGTAGTGAGTATCACAAAAATAAATGTAATCCTCATCTTCAACATAATAAAAGCTAAATTTTTGAGCACTTACTATGAGACAGACATCTTTCTAGCTGCTTTATAGGCTACTGACTCATTTAATCCTCTTAACAACTCTATGAGGCAGGCACTAGCATTATCACCACTTAACAGAGGAGAAGCAAAAGCATGAAGTTTCGGTAACTTGTCCAACATCACATAAAATTTTGGGGAAGTGAGGATTTGAACATGAGCACACCATGGCTCAGAAACCCTACTCTTATGCTATACTATGTAAACATTCGGAATCAGATTTTAAATGGACAAACATGTTGACATATACAGCACAAAACCATAAATTAGCTCAGCTAAAGAATATGGCTTTAGAATATTACAGATGAATTAGCAGCACTTACTCTGTTGCATACAGGAGAATAAAACAGCTTGACATTCCATCTCTACATAAAAATTTAATTTTGAAAACTATGTATCATCTGTGACAGCTCAATTACTTCTTTTCCAATAAAATTTAAATTAAAAATTACTTACATATTTTTTGAAAAGAGGATTAAATATCTATGCCAATCATGGTCCAGGCATGCTCATTTAATCCTTATTACACTGTGATACTGGGATTGTTGATTTCACTGGTTAAGAGAGTACATGGGTGTTCAGAGAGGTTGAGAAGCTTGCCTACAGTCAGTGTTGATATGCAGCTGATGTAGGAGCTGGTCTGTCTGATTATAAAGCCCACAATGTTTCCACTGACTGATGGGCCTTGGCTCTTTCCCTTCTGCTACACACTTGGGAGGCCATATTCAGCATTGTCCCATATCATATTTTTTTTTTAATAATTTGATTCTTTTTATTAACAGATAAAAACAAACAGACACACTGTATTAATCAAGGTTTGATCAGAGAAGGAAAATTTCTAGGTGTTATATAGAACAGTGGTCCCCCACCTTTTCGGCACCAGGGACCAGTTTCACGGAAGACAATTTTTTCACAGAATGGTGGTGGTGTGGGGGGGATGGCTTTGGGATGATTCAAGCACATTACATTTATTGAGCAATTCACTTCTATTATTACATCAGCTCTACCTCAGATCATCTTCAGGAATGAGATCCTGAAGGTTGAAGACCCTTGGGGTAGAATAAGGAATTTATCATAGGGATTTGACCTCATGCAAGGTCAATGTTGGGGCTTCCCAGGTGGCTCAGCAGTAAAGAAACCTCCCGCAATGCAGGAGACATGGGTTTGATCCCTGGGTCGGTAAGATCCCCTGGAGGAAGGCATGGCAATCCACTCCAATATTCTTTTTTTTTTTTAATTTATTTATTTTAATTGGACCCATATCATAGAGAGTGACACTCTCAGAGGTGTAGAGCAATCTCCTCAGAAGGCATAGGGGTGGACACTATATCAGTACCTCTTTAAAGGGAAGTGCCTAAGAGCTTACGGTTTGGAACTCTTCTCCCATTCCCGCTCCCATCTCCATCCTCTCTTATTCTGGATGCAGCATCCATAGACAAACCACAAAAAATTCATTAATCTCTTGGAAGTATACAAAAGATGTTCTTCGTACCATGGGTGTTTTCCAAGGTGTGGCTTGGACCTTGCTGCAGGTGTTCAGAGATGCCTAGGATCCCTGAGAGGTTCAATACTAGTGGAATTGCTCTCGCAGGGTAGCTACTAGCCACGTGGCGGGTATTTAGATGAAGACTTAACAAAATTGACAATTTGGTCCCCAGTTGCATTATTGACATTTCAGATTCTCAACAACTACCTGTGGCTACCGGTGGCTGTGCTGGACATTGAAGATACATAACACTGCCATCAAAACAGAAAATTCTATTGGACAGTGCTGTTTTAAAAACTTGATAATTAAATTGATCACAAGAATTGTTAAGCAGGTGAAAAAAACAAAGGAACTGCCTCTAAATTTTCCTGTGTGTGGCTTCTACTTTCAGATTAGTAAGTGTGAAAGAAGTAGCGCAGGAATACATGATAGTAACATATCTTAGAGAAGTAGCCCCTACCTTCCCCTTCTTCTTTGATGGACTTTGGTTGAGAGACAGCAAAGCACTGCATAGTTTCATATTTCTGATGTGCTTCCTGGTTATCATGACCTTCCTCTTCTGCTTCAGGTAAAGGTTTTACCAACATCCGACAGTTGAAAGTATGGCTGTTCCGCCTGGGAGGTTCACCGGACCAAGCTCCCCCGTTCACTGAGCAAAAGGCAAAAGCAACCCAACAGGGTAAAGAAACTAGTGTCAGACTGGCTTCTGCCAAGTTATCAAAATGGTGTAAGAAACATGCAGTGATTTTACTTTTATATAGTGTTTACACTTTTCTAAGTAACTTCAAAATCTAAAGGGGAAGAATGACTGGGTGAATTCTTGGGAAACTTCGTGGGAATCTCAAATGTCTTTCACACTGCTTACTCTTCACCCGGACTCTTTCCCTTCAAGTTCAGGCCCTGATTTTTAACCAGCCCCCTCTTACCCATCCAGCTGGATCTTTCATGTTGCTGGGCACAAGATCTGCCCCCATCACTGTCCATACCCAGTCCCACATGGACATCTCTGCACCTGCTACCTCATCTAAAAGGTCAGGACCTCTCCATGTCTCCTAACAACATGTACTCCTGCTCCAAGGCTTGAGATCCTCTAGTTATATAACCAGCAACTCTACGCATCCCACCACTGCGGCTTCTTACTGACTCCTCTTCCCTAGAACTTCACCAAAATTTTAAGTGTATAATCTGTAATTGGGCTGTATTTTTTTTTTCTTCACGTATATTTCTTCATTAAGACTGAAATAATCTTGAGGATACACTGCTAATGTCATTTATTTCTTTTCAATGAAATACTACTATACTATGTCTTCTATTTTCTTATCAATACTCAGGAATTTAATACCAATATATTAAACATATATATCAATTCAAGAAAAAGATGATGTAAGAGAAGAAAGACATTTTTTTTTTTTTTTGAGATGCATTACAGAAACCAGAGAGAAATAAAAAAAAGGCAAGTCATAAGATAAGCAAAGCACTCTCAAAAGTCACTAGCTAGAAAACATCTGAAAGACCAGTTAGGTCCCACAATGCTAACCCCGCAGATACTGGGCTGCAGAGGCGGAACGAAGGAAACAAATCCTGGAGAGAAAAAGGAAATATCAAGTTAACTGCAAGAAACTGTTTCACTGAAGGAACCACAGCTAGCTTGATATAGAGATCTGAAAAGTTTATTTTACCATCAGTATTCTTAAAAGCTTATTTACATAGAGGAGACTACATAGAGTAATCAAAGAAAAAAAAGACCTCTTATAATTCAGGTTAATAAGTAGTTTGAAAGTATAAAAAAATACAATGTAAAGTAAGGCAGAGAGCTCTTTAGACAAGTGAACAATAATAGTGAAATTAATAAGTACAGGTCCTTTGAGAAAGTCATAAAATTACTGAAGAGATTTGAAAATACTAGTTATTTGAAGTAAGAAATCTCATTTTCCTGTTCATTTACTAGAGAATATAATAAAAGGATCTCACATTTTGTATTACTGCTGCAGTCACTTAAAACAAAGGGTTATCCTATTAAAAGAAAAGCTAGCCATAATGGAATGTGAAAGGACCTTTTCCTATTTACTGTGGTGACAGTGAGACCAGCTAGTATAAACAGTTTTAAGAAAAGGAACAAAAATACTTGCTAACTCAGGACTTGACTTCATTCTCTACTGAAATATGCATTTCTTTTTAGCCATGAAGATGTTCTTAGCATCATCAGCTTAAGTGAGAATATTAAAAAAGAGCACTTAGTGAGTGGAAACAGTTATGCTCCCCAAGCAGCCACTGAGGTGGGCCCATGCAGTGAATTACCCACTTTAAAATATGGCCCTTCATAATCACAGACACTTTTGGACAGTATCTCCAGATCAAGATGAGGAGGGCAGGAAGGGGCAGCAGTGGGTGGGGAAGGAGGTAGTGCACGGCCATGTCACCTACAGAGCCACTGAAGAGTCTGTGAAGCCAAAGAGCCCATTTTGGGCTCCCAGGCTGAGAGCATCCGAACCGCGACACGCCACTTGTTCCTTCACATTTTATTTTTAGAACGCCGTATACACCCACATCATACTCTTCACAAGCCGGGACTCAAAATAAACTCAATCTCAAGCTTCTCATGACCTTCTACTTCTTAAGTGGTCATGGAGAAAAAGGACAAAACAGAGTTGGCTGGCACTGGATAGGGTGGGAGGCAATTGGGCACTGTCTTGAAAAAAACCACCAAACAAACCCCATGAAAATAGTTGCCATATGACTGCTTTCCATCTGAAGTCCTTTCACTAACTTTAAATACAGGGTCAAAATGATCATGCATAGACCAATATCTACAGATGCCCTTTTCTCCATGACCTCTAAGCTTAAAACATTTAACACAAGCATCTCTTAAAACACTACCCAGTTACTGTTATCCCCGACTGACATAAAAGAGTTCTGTTTCACCTCCCTCTGGTGGGGGTGGTGTGGGGTGGCGAGGAGAGACCCGGAGGACATTCATTTACCTATGGACTTTGGCAGCAGGTTTTTGACGAATTCAGTGTGGTCCCCAACGTGCAGAACGCTATAGACGCTTTTGTTCATCAGCTCTTCCTGGTTATACCTTAGGTACTGTGTCACATTCTCTGAAACAAACACAACGTTGCCTTCCAGGTTCACTACAAAGAAGAACCCATCAAGGGCCTACGGGAAGAGGCACAAACTGTGTTAGAAAGGCTGCAGCAGAAGGTCACGTGCAACTGTTAAGGAGGGAATGGTCCTTTTAAGGGAAACATGATTCACTCATGGAGAAGAAACGAGATCTCTCTCCCACCTCCCCTCGCGTTCAGAAACAACGAACACATTTTTCTTGGTGAGATGATTCCATCTTAGACAGTGGGACAGGGCCTCTATCAGGGTTTCTTGTCATAAACTAAATGACAAACACTCACCCTGTTACTTTATCAGGAGATAATTACTGCCACATTAAGAGTATGCAGGCATTTATCTGTATTTTCCGAATGAGATGGATGTACTCCGCAAGGCGGAGAACAACTTGTACGCTACTGATCCAGTTCAGAGCTATTACTTGTCTTTGGTATAGTTCCTCACGGAATACAATGCGAGGGAGAAGTCACTGATAATTTCCCACAGTTTAAGGATAAATGCCAAGGAAAAAAAAACCAGAAAATTTTGCTAAGCTGCCAAGTCTTAAATGAAAAGAAATGAAAATGATCTCAGACCTTTTTAAGCAACGTCAATCCTTTATTGTCTGGTGTCAGTGGGGGAAGGTTCTGGGAAGTGTGTCTCTGATGTGACAAACCCGTCTTCCTGGGGACCTCAGGCTGAGACTACACAGGGCCTTGGGGTTTAGGTTTCTAACACTGAGGGAAAGAAAGTTAACTAATTGTGCCTGGCTGTATTTCTTTATTCTTCAAGTGAAGATGTAGGTTCCTAAATCTCCCGGAGAGCAGGAGCATTTTTCCTGTGATGGGTGCACGGTTCACTCTGCCATCATTCCGAAACAGATTAGGGAAGGAGACGAAGGGCCGAGGATCATTTCAGGAAATAATAGTAGATATCGACACATTTACTGAGCCTTAAACACACTGTGTCATTTTATTTTTACTTATTTATTTTTTTGGCCGTGCTGTGCAGCTTGTGGGATTTTAGTTCCCTGACCAGCGATCGAACCCGGGGCCCTCGGCAGTGAGAGCGCAGGGTCCTAACCATTGGATTGCGAGGGAATTTACCACTGTGTCATTTTAACATTTACAATTCTGGAAGGAATATTTTTCCCTTTGCCAATTTGCAGAAGAAGGAAAAATTGAGACTCAAAGAGTGTAAGTGATTTGCCCAAGCTCTTGCAACCAGAGCTGGGATGAAAATCCGGGTGGACTGACTCCAAAGCTTGTTCTTTGATTCCCAGGTGGCACAGACTTCTCCCCCAGTGTTGACCCAGAGCACCTTCTTGTCACGGTTGCCTGGACAAGGCAAAGTCTGGGTGCTCAGTGAGTTTCTCTTAGTTCTGCCTCCTTTCCCTTTTTGGTTTGATCCTCATTTGTCAGAGCTGTTTTACGGATCAGGGAGCTATTAGGACTGGATGAGGCTTGATAGTGACCAGGCATTCCTTGGATCAGGGCCAAGGGGTCCCCCCAGTTCATGCCAGTTTCTTCAGGCTGTGTATTTACTAGTTTTTCACATGGATGTTTCATGGACACACCAATATAACAATGTGCATGAATGGGGCACAGTGTGGCTCTTATTCTGTGAGCTTTCTTTGAAATATTTCATCTTGACATATTTTCATGACAAAACTACGCACTCTCAAATTAGAACTGACCATAAGGCACCAATGAAAAGCTCTTAAAATATATACATATATGTATGTATGTATATATACATATATATATGTATATGTGTGTATATGTATGTATACATATGTATGTATATGTGTGTATATATATGTATACACACATGTATATACATATATACAGACACAATTTTGTTTTAAGCTCTTCTTAAATGTTCATTGTGGTGTTCCCACTGGTGTAAACAATGTGCAAGCCGAAGTAAGACTGTGTAAATGCCTTCCATGACAGGTTGGCATCAACTGTTGGAAACCTTGTATGAGTGTGTGCGCATGTGTATATGGGGTATGTGGGGAGGGAGGTCAGGAAGTAAGTCAGTTGATTAGTTATGTACTAAGTGTTCTTTTAAACTCACAGCTTTAAACATACCTTCAACAGGGATTGTCATGATAATATTATCTACGGGTCACTTTTGGAAGTGCACGTAGCTTCCTACTGCTTTATACAATGGTAAAGATATAGTGGAAAGATGAAATTCTTTCACCTTATAAAACTATTTGTTTTCTTAAAGCTCACTATGATATGCTCTGATGAAAAAAACCTGACATTTAGTTTTGTTGCCTAGCAACTACTATGCTATGATGTAAGCATGAGTGTGCATCTATGCCTAGAATGGCTCAATGAGAGCAAGTTTTCTCTGTTTAAATTATTACATGTTAACAGGGAAAAGATGCAAATTCAAACCTTAAGTCTCTAGATTCAAAGCATTACCTCTCACATATTTAGCACTGAAGTCCTGCTACACAGGTGTTTGCTCAATGCACTGAATTCTCAGAAGACTTTTGCAATTGGATTTGATCTTATAAGATAAGATCCATTGACATCTAGCAATCTGATTTCTGCAATTAATGAGCTTGCTCTCAAAGAGCTTGAGTCATAGCCTTGTGGTTACTGCCAGCATCTCTTTTTAGAAGCCTTGAAAATCTTCCCAAGAGTTTCCACTCTACCTTAAGTCACCCTCAATGTAAGTAATAAACACAGGTATATGGACTTTTCCTAACTGTAATAATTAAAATTCCCCATCATTTCCAAATGAATTTTGTTTCCAGTTCTTTCATCGAATTCTAAGATCTGCCTAGTTAAGGGTTTTCTCAGCTGCTTCTAAGAACCAAGTAGGAAGCAGGGCTCTCTGGCCTTCCAGTGCCTTGTCAACTCTGGAAAATCAGGTTAAGTGTATTTTTGCTTTTTCTCTAAAAATTGTCATTACGTGTTTTCAAGCCAGTGATAAAAGAGAAATAAGCAGGGCCCAACATAGGGTCCTTTAAAGTCTTTTGGCCAGCAGGATATCCCCAAGGGTTGAATTTTGTCATCTCTAAAAATAAAGACTGGGTCAGACAATCTTTACATTTTTTTGTGTGTCTCCCTAGCCCCATTATACAGTAGATTTTCACAGAATTAGACTTTCTAAAAATAAAAATCATCTTATGCGCCAACTGGTTATCTTCACTTTAAAAATCCTAATTTCTATATGTGCAGTGGCTGCCAGTGAAGCAATTCTACAACGGCAATGCTGCAGACCTTCTGGCCATGTGATAATTTTCAATCTCATCATATCATCAGCAGAGTAAATTATCCTGAGAACTGACATAATTTAAGTCTCAGGGCTCCTCTGCTTCTTGTTATATATTCACTGACATTTTTTCCCCCTCATCTTACTATAGCCTACATCCTGAGTTTTAATTTTGGAATAGGTACAGCAAAGAATTTGTAATACTGTACTGGGTTAATAAAATAAGAAAATGGGAGTTAACAAGTTCTATATAGTAGTCTGGTCATGAAAATTCTTAAAGTTAATAAAGAAATGGCAGTTAATCAAGAAGGAGGAGATATATGTATACTCACAGCTGATTTACACTGTTGTACAGCAGAAACTAACACAACATTGTGAAACAATTACATATTATACTCCAATTAAAAAAAAGTTGGCCCCTCTCAAAAAGAAATGGCAGTTAAGACCACCCATTGCAGTGATGCTTATCATAAAAGTTCTGAATATTACTTCAATTTTTGTCTTTATGAAATCAATAATCTAGATTCATGTAGCATAAATAAAAAGTGTAAACCCCCATTTGGTCCTCAAATTTTAGCATGTATACATAAGTATCTGTACTTGGACAGGTGAAAATCTAAGAATTCTAGGAACATTTGAAAACATAATATATCACAGAATTTAACTGGACTTGTGAACATGAGTGCTTGTGAAATGGATGCTCAACTAGCACTTGGTCAAATTTATATTCTAATCTAGTTAATTTAATTCTACATTATCAATTTGAAAGGTATGTAAGCTGGAACCAGGAGTAAATTTTAGATACATATTATTAGTAAGCTCAAGAGGTCAGTAGTATTTCCATCTTAAGAGTGAAAAGTAAATGTGGATTAGCCTTAAATTATATTTACTTAAAAATGAATTTTGGGTTTGTTTTTTTTTTAACTTTTGAGATTGGAGTATAGCTAATTAACAATGCTGTGATGGTTTCAGGTGGACAGCAAAGGGACTCAGCCATACATATACATGTATCTATTCCGTACCTCAAACTCCCCTCCCATCCAGGCTGTCACATAACAACGAGTAGAGTTGCCTGTGCTATACAGTAGGACCTTCTTGGTGGTCCATTTTAAATACAGCAGCATTCACGGAAAGATTAAACGGAACACTGGGAAGATCAACAGCACAGTGAAATACCTCCAGCATCATCGGCCCCAGCGCATCCTTGTCAATGACCCCCTGCCCGGTGGACGATACGTCTGACTTCTGCACTTCATCGATGTTGGCAGCTGCTGCTTTCTCTGCAACAAACATGAGTGTGAATTAACTGGTGTGCTATTTCAAGGACAGAGTGACACAAGAACATTTTTATTGTTATGACTTCAAAAAATAAATCTTCAGCAGGATCAGATCAGACTGTAAAAGAGTTAGAGAACATCCCTGCTGCCATGGCACGAGAGAAACTGCTGGAAGCGGGAGCCAGAACATTAACTTTTCACCTCCAGGGCCTGTGGCTCAGAGCCCCTTTCAGGCTGCCGATAAAATGAGTTTAGAGGTTTCATGCCAGTCCCCAACAAGCATTTTCTTTTTTTTCAAGACTGCAAAACTGTTACATACTGCAGCACAATTAGGGCTGCAGACTTCCCAGGCAGGGATGACTGACCGGAAGTCTGTAGTTCAGGCTTTGGGAGAGAAATCAGAGATGCATCTGAAGGAATAAAAACGAGTCCTGACCACTGTTGCTGCTTCCATGGGACACTCCTGTGGCTTTTGGACTGTTCCACCTCTTGTCACCCTCACATTTAGAATAACCAGAAAGACTGGCCCCTGTCTGGAGGAAGGTGCTTAACGACATGAGGCAGAGAGTGAGACAACCTATCAGGCACTCGGAGAATTTCATCGGCAGCCCTTTCATCTAGTTCAGAGATGCGTGGTCTGGGCTCCTGGACTCAAATGGGCGAAGCAACTTCCCACCAGGCCCGGGAAGACATTCCGTCATGGAAAAGGCTCGTGGAAGAAACAGATGCACAGTCATCAATGTATATGCAAATGGGTTATTTTGAGAACACCAAGACAAGTTTAAAGCATAACAAGATACATCTCAACAATTTGCTAGAAAACAACACAACAAAATGTGTCAATTATTTGTCCTGGAATAAATCATAGCCTTGTTTACACTGCATGTTATCACTGTAATTAAATGCAAGTCAAGAAAACTGTGAGGACGAGATGGTTGGATGGCATCACCGACTCAACGGACATCAGTTTGAGCAGACTCTGGGAGATAGTGAAGGACATGAAGGACAGGGAAGTCTGGTGTGCTGCAGTCCATGGGGTCACAAAGAGTCAGACATGACTGAGAGACTGAACCACAAAGAAAACTGTAAATCAATTCATTACTCAGAATCAACTTGCTTTCATGAACTTAGCAGACTCTGCTTCTTTTTTTTTTGTAACAGAAGATTTTATACAGTATTTGTGAAAACCTGTAAAGCTTAATTTGTACCTAGGAGCCTATAGAAAATAATTAGGAATTATGCAGGCCCTCCAAATCTTGATGGAAATCGTCCACATGCATATGTATCAGTGGAAAAGGGAAGAGGGCCTGTGTAGTTCAAGTCTCAGCTCAGCCACTTAGTACAAGTCAGAGCATGTCACTTCAACTTTTGCAGGCCTTAGTTCCTGCCTTCTTGCATCATGGGCTGTGACAGGAGTAAATGGGACATGTAAAACACACTTTAAAAACCAGAAAGTAAGGGCTTTTCCTAGCGTTCCAGTGTTTTAAGACTCTCAGCTTCCCATGCAGGGGGTATGGGTTCAATCCCTGGCTGGGGAATTAAGATCCCACGTGTCGTGCAGCACAGCTAAAAACAAGGAAAAACAAAACAAAAACCCCATCAAGTAGCTTACAAATATAACTTACTACTAGCATATCTGTCTTTATTAGCTCTTGCTGACTGAGTTCCAAAGGCAGAGGTCAGAAGCAGGGAGTATCTGTTTCTCAGTGACTGCGACATTCCTGATTCACCTGCTTAGATCTGAATAATTGTGACCGGCTATAAATAGAGCTGTGACTTGTCAATAGCCTTTATAACTCAGCATGTGAGGATGTGCTAGTCCTCACTTCATCTTTCCTTGCTGCTCTCCCCAGCTGTCAACTGTGGGTCCCTCGCCCTAGCTGCTGGCTTGGTCTCAGCCCAGCTCTTCAGTCATTCTCACCTGGGGCAGGCGGGATCTCAGGCGCTCCTCTTCCCCCCTCCCCATTTTTCCCAGAAATTTTTTCATTGCCAAATAACCCCTAAATAAACACATATTGGGGCATACTCCCCCCAGCCCCAGTTCACTCTGAGAAGCTGTATTTCTCTTCAGTTTCTGCTCCCTTCCCCACATCAGTCCAGGGACAGGACGGGCACCGTCAGCTGCTGCTTCATCTACTTCTCCTCTAATTTAACAGCCCTGCCCTGTGAGGTCTCTGCAGGTTAAGGCCTAAAGGATCCCTGAGTTTCATGACTACTGAATCGCAAAAGTCATGTAATGGATATTATAAACGTCCGTGCATTCCCTTTTATTTACTTTTTGTCTTCAGTGTGGTGACATTCAGGGTGTAGGAGTGTTAAGACTCTGCAGACTGAGTAATCCTCAGCCTCATTTTAGGGCAAAATAATACAAAATGACAATGTTTCTGATAATCCATTTCCAAGTCCTTTGGTAAAAAAACCTGAAGAACAGTTGATATACAATATTAAATCAGTTTCTGGTGTACAATATAGTGATTCAACATTTTGATACATCACAGTCCACTTCAAGTTGTTATAAAACATTGCTGATAATCCTTGAACGGTACATTACTTCCGTGTATCTTATTTTTATTTCCCAAGTCTTTCAGAGATAATCAACATACTTTGTGAGATATTTACATTTTGAGGATCTGATTATCATGCTGAAGACCCCAAAGTTTCCTGAATCCATTCAATATTTTGTGGAATTAAAAAATTCAAACTTGGAAAAACTCAATCATGCAGGTTCCTGAACAGTGACAGACTTTCATATTGGGGTATTCTAAATGTTCTAGCAATGTGTTCAGGCACTGAATTTTTAATGCTTATCAGAAAATACAAAGCATGAGATTATCATTTTCTTTCATCTTTAGGAATGTACAGATCATAATTTAGGTTAAGGGCCTAAAATTTAATGTAAGAGATGATTCAGAGGGGGCAAAACATGTGTTTGGGCTCTACTGGAAAGCCTGGATAAAAATAATTATCATCCTGAAAAACTGCAATGATCAACCATGTCATTTTTTCCCTGTAACATTCAACTGATAAATTTTTGGGAGAAAAGCAGCAGCTAACAGGCACTCACAAAGAATGCAGGGCTGGTAAGAGGAAACTGGCCAGAAATACTGTCCATGTGTCTTGGTGTCCTGCTGTGTGTTCCAGTCATGCTTGTGCTGCAGGTGGAATGAAGGATCCTTGTTGGATGAGAGGATATATCTTGCTGGGGGCATCTACTGAGTCAAATGAGAACTTAGGGCTGAACAGTGAGGCACTAACTTTAAATTCAAAGAAGATATTTTTTTAAAAAAAGGCTAGACAGAGCTGAAAATACTTGCACATCCCCTGTAGTGGTGCTGGATTCTGTGGGATACGTGAGTGCATGGCAAAAGCAATGGATGTGTGGCGTCTGTTCCTGGGGAAATCTCAGCCTGGCCTCTGAAACCAGTGTTTAGGAATAATGGCCAACAGTTTGTCTAAGCTGGAATTTTAGGAATCCTGGACTCAGAATGAAAACAACAAAGATTTTCCCAAGGTCAGTCTGAAATTATGTTAGTGTGCTGGCAAGGAAAATTCCAGATGAGGCCACTGAGTATCTGTAAGAGAACTTTTAAAATGTTCGATGTTCACACAGTGCTCTTCATATATTCACTCAGAGAATGGGAACTGTTCACTACTCATAGAGTAAATAAATTATTTGGGTACTTTTCATGAAGTAATTACTACCTCTGTACAAAATTCATTTGGGCTTTATAGTCAAACAGGAGGAAGAAAAAAACTCCTTTGAGATATCTTGTCATGTTACCCAGACATACATTGGTATTTTGTGGGAGCATTTCAAGAATGAGTATGCTATTTTTATGTCCCTGATATAAATAAGCTTAAATCCTTAGATATATTTATACTTCTGTAAGAACAGCCATTACTATACTAAAACATACTCTTCAATATTTTTAAGTTAGGCAGTTTTCTCAGTGGTCACAAATTATATTGACTTTTCTATATTTTGCATCCATTAATCATAAAAATATATTCTGTTACAAAAATATCCTTCAGTAAACTCCACGGTTTACTGAAAAATCATCCCAGATCTTTTCAAATGATCAAAACCTCATGAAATCTCATTATTACAGGTGGAACTCTTACACTGAGAAAAGAGATGATAAAACTGAATTTTCAGAGCCTACAAAAAGCCTTCTCCTCCATGCCCTGCTTCCCAGTTCTTCTGCACTTTGACTATTAAGGTTGTTCTTTTTAGGTAAAGAATATGAAATGTAATAAAGCTAAAGCTTAATAAAAAAAAAAAAATATGACCTGAGAAAGCGACAGTGAAAACAGTAAGTCTGTCCTTTTCTTCCTCACCCCGCTAAAGACAAAAATGCCATGAAATAGCTCTAGGTCTTTGTAACAGCCCAGCGTTAAAAATGCAATGCTCTGATTAAAGAGACTGTCCAAGGATGTGGCCGTCATCTTTCTGCTACTGACCCTCCCTCCTGGGTAGCTGCTCCAAGAGCAAGCCCATCCTTCCTCCATTCACCTGCACTCTAGAAATCCAATACCAATGAATTAATTGCCAGTTTCAAAGCAAAGAACAAACCCCATTTCTTTAGAGACTGTGTTCAGATGAGTCATACCACAAACTGGGAGAAAATCATTAATATTATATTCCATATGCTTTTCTTCATAAGTAATTATTACTTGTGCTTTCTCTCAGAACAAAAGGAAAGGTGAGTAGGGAAGTGTTTAATCTCTAGATATTTAAGTAATTTACAAATACAGAGTAAAATTTAAATTTCCTGGTGAGAACAGAAACACACAGAAACTGTGATTCTAGCAAAAAAATTTATTTATCCTTGGAAAAAAAGAGCATATATAGCTATTTTTAAAGTATGAAGTGATGTTTGTATGTTTCTTAAAGACCTTTACATATCCTTAGAGAACATCATTCATTGATTTTTGGTAACTTAGTGAATCTTATAATATTAGAAGGTCTCATCTACTTGTTAATTAGTTAACTGAACTGAGAACATGCACTCCCAGGGCCTTTCTGAAAAATGTGGCCAGAACAGATTCCTGCCTCTCACAGGGACGGCAGCCACGGCCCAGGGGACAGCCATATAATTGCTCTAATTCCAGCAGCAGCAGCAGCGGCGACAACCACCAATGACTTAGAAACCTAAGTGCTATTTAATGTCTGCGCATTAGAGGGACATGGTAATATGGTCATTATTTAAGAGGTTTACGCTCTTTTTCTCTCTCAAAAAAAAAGTCATCTGAATATGGGACTTCCCTGGTGGTCCAGTGGTTAAGACTCCACGATTCCAATGCAGGGTATATGGGTTCTATCCCTGGTCAGGGAACTAAGATTCCACATGTCATAAATACATAGAAAAATTAAAAAAAAAAAAAATCATCTGAAGAAGCCACGGAAAACTTGTGGAAATTATCTTTAAAAAGTCAGAATTGAAACAAGTATCAGTGATTCACTCTGAAAAATATATAACCTGAAAAATAACCCACGGTGTATTTTTATATCTATGCATGGAGAATATTTGAACATTGCCCATGTTTGGATGCCCTGACATGTAACAAGTAAGAGTTTAAAAGTTGTTCCCAAGTTTGGTCAAGTATGAGGAGAGCTGCTTTTACCGAAGTGGTATTATTTAAGGTATTAGTACCTTCAACTAAAAGGGAACCCGATACTTTATGCAGGTTTTATAATTAATTCCACTGCTCCAAAATGAGTGCAATCGCTCACCCAGATACCTATCAATTTTTCAGCAGACTGACGTCAAAGACGAGTTTAATTATCTCCATAACAAATTTTAACACTCAAGCGGGAATATACCCACAATTTCCACCTTTTCCTGCATTGAGGATTTCAGGTGAAGTGACAGTCCAACCCAGCAGTGCTGGGACCCACGCTGAGAGTGAGCAGAGAAGTCATTGAGACGATGACAGGCAGTTTCTGGCCAAGCACTACAGATAAAATATTACAGGGAAAGTGATGTAGCATCTCAAAGGTTCTAGAAGGTAAAACCAGAGAATTATGCATCTGCACCCAACTAAAATTAGAAAAGCTGCCATCTGGCTCCGTGAAGCCAGCAGCACATTCTTATTCATTAGGAAGCATTCTGCTAACATAAAAACACAAGGCCCTTCCTGTGCTCTCCAAATGTGTTTATCTTTTCAACATTAATGCACTATATATCATCGAGCTGCTGAAATCTCCTGCCGTGCATATTAAAAACGCACAGCTGCACTTTCTTTGGGAGTGGGAGGAACTTCGGCTCCAAGTCACCTCCCTCTCTTTCTGACTCGGACTTTGGTGTTACTACATCATGGTTTCCCTTCGGCATGAAGAAATGGCAAAGTGAACCCATCTGAAGGCTACCTCCCCCAACCCCCGGCAAAGCTCCCTGGCTCTCTTGCTTCAAGAGAAAGCAACAAGCTTGGTTTCATTTCCATCAATGGGAAGGTGTGACTGCTGACATGGAACCAACCATCATGCCATAAGTTTGAAATATGCAGGTCCTACTTTGAAAACAAATGTACCACACGGATCAGGAAGAGAAAATGGTAGCCAGAAAAGATTCTGGGTATAACTGGCTAGAAAACACTTTTGCTTGTAAGAACTATCACTGAATCTGCTATCACCAATATACCATTTAGCACCCCACTTCAATATTACCTATCAATATTGAATGTATTGATAGGTAAAATTGACAGTGGATAACCTTTCATAGTACACCATGCATATATAACCATTTGTCCAGAATCTTTCTTTTACACAATCTATATATGTCTATGAGGTAGGACCTTAAATTTAAAGACAGATCCTGGAAGGCGAAGAACAAAAAAAAAATCAGACACAAAGTCAACCACATCGACAGAGAAAAGAAAATGGTTTAAATTTGTGGCAACACGGCTTCAGAAGCACTGCAGGTAGATCAACTCAAAGGCCACAAGTACATGTCATTAAACCCAGGCTGTCAGGATTCATTCATTCTCCAGTGTGAGAACGTTGGTCTCTGCCTGCATCTTCTCCAGCAATGGAGCATTAAGAGCTGAGGGCAAAATAAAATCTGAGAACTGCTTGGTTCCAGTTAAGTCTAACTCACTGGGCGCTGACAGCTAAGGCTTTAGGAGTTATCTGAATAAGGAATGGAGGAATCAGAATTTGCTTAGAGGACTGAAAGGTGAGATTGAGACCACACAAAGGAAAAAAAAAATCAGTAGGTATGAAAGAAGTGAGAAGTGAGGTAAAGTTTGAATTCAGCACTAATTCAGGATATTTAATGGCAGTCTCTCAAAGGACAAAACTATTAAAAAAAGTTTCACTTTTCTCAAACACATACGTTAACTCAAGCAGTGCCAACAAAATGATACCATAGGAGCATGCAAAGCTTCTCATAAATGGGTTAAAATACGGAAATTACATGAAAAGTTGTTTCTAAAATCCTTAAAAGAACTTTAGCCTAAGTAGTAGAAATATTCTATCTTGCAAGTCATTATTCTGTTACTTAGCACAGCATAACTCATCTAATTGTCCTACCTTGAATGTGTGTGTGCTCAGTGGTGTCCAACTCTTTGCAATTCCACGGACTGTTCTCCAGGCAAGAATACTGGAGTGGGTTGCCATGCTCTTCTCCAAGGGATCTTCCCAACCAGGGGATATGAACCTATGTCTCTTACATCTCCTTGTATTGCAGGCAGGTTCTTTACCCACTAAGCCACCTGGGAAACCCCAGTCCTACATTACACCCTGGCAATATTTATTACCTCTCTCCCCAGTGGCATGATCCTGTTTGAAGGTTTCAGGTACTTTTTGACTCTTCCATAAGCACCTGATGCCCTTCCACCTGTTCTCTTTGAAGACCAATCATTGTTCCGGAAGCTCACAACAATCAAGCTAACCCCTTCCTCTGCTCCTGCAAGGCCTGGTGCCTACCAGCCCCTGACCCTAGGGCTGTGAGATGACTGATCTGTTCCCACAGCTGTCCCTTTCGCAGCGTTGCTGGCTGTTTGGCTACAGGAGAAGTCGTTTTACTCTCTGGCTGGCACACAGTGGGTGCTCAAGCCATGTGTTAACATTGAACAGTTTTACCGCTGGAGCTGAAATTCAGGATATGCAGAATCTAAAACTCACAAGTACCTCTGTTGAAAGAGCTGTTCTGAAGGGCTTCACTGTGTACTTAACATAGCGGAGGTCTAAGGCTCTGATTTTTGTAATCCAAGTATGAAGTAGAAATAGGATGAGACAGAAGTGAGACTGTGAGTGTTAAGGGCATCAGGACTATCCTGGTGGGGAATGGGGCAGCATTAGGTGGGGTGCTTTATATTTCTTTCCAGACTCCGGGGATTTTATTAACAAAAACAACATAGCGTCTTCTCACTGACCAAAGCACCATCTCTTTCTACACTTTAGAGATGAAGAAAAATAAACAGACCAACTTGATTCATCTAGGTAATCTATCATTTAGGAAGTTGCAAATTGCTCCATAAAAAAGGGTAGCTTAGGTATCACGGGAGTTTTTACTCTGACTCGGGGATTTTCCTAGCCATGCTTAACTCTTAAGAAATTATGAGGCAAGCCAGGTAGATGTCTACATTTGACCCGTATGCCGGAGACCCAGGATGGACGACTGCTTCATCATATTTCTAGGTTTTCCCACATGGTGGGCTGGGAGAAGCCCTGGCCTCCAAGGAGAAGGTTCCTGTCCGAACTGCAAGAGTCATCTGGAAAGTGAGGCTGGGCAGAGGAGGGCTGACATCCCTGGAGAGGCTGGCAAGGATCTTGTCTTATTCAACTTTGGACACTCAGTGACTAACATGAAACTTACCACCTCAACGGTGTCCAATAAAAGCACAGGGTAAAAGGGGGGGGGGAGGATGGAAGGGGAGAGGCTAGAAAACAAAGAAGGATTGGTCTCTTGATGTCCCCTTACCCTTCTCACCAATTCCACAAGTTCCTACTTCGTTCAGGGTTCACAGGGCTCCGATCCAAGACTCCCTTTCCCTTAGCAGTGGATGTTCAGAGGAATGCTTCTTGTGAGACTGAACAGCCACCTAGGACTCGACCTTCCTTTTCTCTGGGGCCATTCTTCCGTGCCCACCCCCATGCTCCCACTCGCCTGTCACTGACATGCCTCCTGCTCTGATTCACTTTAGGTTCCGCCTGTCAGACCAGCTAGCCTGCTCTCTCCTCACGATTCTCTCCCCTTTGGATATTTTTTCCTTCCAGTTTTTCTCTGCAGACACAGGACCTGATGCCTGTCTCCTGAAGAGACTGGTACAGTGAATTGTGCAGACCCGTCTCTCCTTTGCCCACTGAGACCCCAACAATCTCACAGGGAGGCACCCACTTCCAGAGGAGTCTGTCCTGCCTGCCACCCCCAGAACCCTGGGCGCTCACTTGTGCCTTAGCTTGAATAGTCATAGGGGAACCTTTTGAGCAGGCTTTTTAAAAAGCAAGTGTTCCCAATTTCAAGCACCTAATGCAGGAAGCTGATAATAGAACACAGAATCATCCAATTTAGAGTCTTGAAACATTAAATTATGTTAAATCATATCACCCTAGTAGAGAAAGCACAGCATTGATAACAATTTGGGAACCTTGCCTAAATACATGGAGTAGCATGGCTCTGGTTAATCACGGAAGGCAGGCTAGAGGAGGGCATACTAGCAAGGGGTCGAGGCAATTGGATTTCAAAGTGACAGTAAGGTGAGGGCAGTGTCCCTGGTGAAAGGTCTCCATGGTCAGGGACCAGAGAGGACCAGGGCCCCCAGCATCTACTCCCTGGGTCACAAGGCCCATATAGGGCCCATTGTCAGAGGTGGGCTCCAGAAAATCATACTGTCTGCAACCACCAAAATCTCTGGTGGACAAAAAATCTCTAAAAACTGAAGTTTCATTTAGATCAATTCGGCAGATTAACGACTAAGACATAAACAAATCCCAGGTAATCCCTATGTGAATGTTTAGGGAGGAGAAGAAACAACTATTAAGACAGCAGATCTAGTCAAGTTTATTTCAGGCACTTTGAACAATTACTACAAGCAAAGTGCATCATTTCTGGTGACCTTGAAGCCATCATTCTTGGTTGTTTCTTGTTAGTCCACAAAAACAGAACTTTTGTGGGAGAAACTACAGCAAGTATCATTTTTATATCATACAGAAACAGAAGTTTAATCTATTCTATTCAAATGTTTGAAATAGCATTTTGATTTGAACTCATATTTTGACATACTGAAGTGTCGGTACCCCTTGACCCCCAACTAATCTTCAAGAGGTCCTGGGCTTTATGAACGTGGGCTCTGAGGAGAGAGCATAGTGATTAATGCTGACCATGCAGAGTGATGGACAAAGTTGTTATTCGGAATGATTCATCTTCTGCACGAAGAGCTGTCATCTTAGGATGGCATCTTAACTGTCCAGACCAAATGTGAAACAAAGCTGGGTAAAAGAAAGGATCTGACTTGTCATGAAGGCCAAATATATGCCACGACAGAATTTTTTACAGCAAGGTTTGCCCACACAACAAAGAGAAACTGGATATGTATTTGCAGATTTCCAACACACGTACTCAAAACTTTGATTGTGGAGAATAATCACTGTACCTTCAGTAAGAGAGTGAAAGTAAAAGTGCTAGTCGCTCAGTCATGTCCAACTCTTTGTGACCCCATGGACTGTAGCCCTCCAGGCTCCTCTGTCCATGGGATTCTCCAGGCAAGAATACTAGAGTGGGTTGCCATTCCCTTCTCCAGGGGATCTTCTGAACCCAGGGATTGAACCCAGGTATCTTGCATTGCAGGCAGACTCTTGACCATCTGAGCCACCAGGGAAGCCTAGTAAGAGATTAGGTGAAAAGAAAAGGACTGGCAAGAATTTGGGAAGTAATTCCAAAGTAGATCTTCCTGATTTTCCAAAATAGGAGGTTTCCTTATCATTATCACAGTCTCCTAAGTTCAAAAGACATCCTAGAAAACCAATATTCACTGTGTTTCATAATGACAATAGCAAAAGATTTAAATTTGTCTTTAAAGTGATCCTTTAAATACCGTGTGGCATAAAATCTCTCCAATTTAAGCAGGAGTGGCACTGAGTTATCAACCAGCCTTCCACAACTATTTACAGCAGCAGGCAATTAAAGAGAAGACAGGGGTCAGCTTCATGCAGAAACGCACAGGCCTCACCAGGCAGCAGGTGCACAGTGAGGGGCTTAGACACTGTGGTACCTGCACATCTGAAAGCCCAGCAAAAGTGTGGACAAGAGGTGACCACAGTTTGCATGATGAGGTTAAAGTGAAATGAACAAAGGTTGACATTTACAGAGATCCCTAAATTTGGTATCCTGACTACCTTTCCCACAATGAAATTCTCTCCTTTCTTTTTATATGGTCTTATGATTCTCCAGTAAATTTTGTATGCTACAGAAAAAAATTTTGTGATGCCGCTGGTAACTGAGCAATTCTCTTGGATATTGTATGTTATGTCCTCTCAAATACAAAGACTATTTAAAGCAATCAAATCCACTTGCAAGAAATTTTAAAAGGCATCTGAAGTCTGACAGGGAATTCCTTGGCGGTCCAGTGGTTAAGACTTGGCACTTTCACTGTGGTGGGCCCAGGTTCCATCCTTGGTCAGGGAACTAAGACCCTGCAAGCCATATGTGATGTGGTGCCCCACCCCCTCAAAAACCCCCCAAAGTTTGACAATTTTGTTCTCTAACAAAGCTTATGGAAAAGTTTGAGCTACAACTGAAAGATACACACACAGTGAGTGCCATGGCTATTCCCATGGGGAAAAAAAATCCTGGGGAGGTTATCACAACCATCTGTACAGGCGATGGCATATATAAAAATTAACTAATTATAAATACGAAGAAGACATAATAGGAATTAACTTACTCCCTATCAAATTTACTGGTTTAAATTAGCTTCAAATTAATTTTTGTTTTACATGTATTAGCTGTGAGAGAGAACTTTCCCTTACCACTCTACAACCCTTCAAATGATGAAATAAAACCTTCATTAGATGTACTCTTCCTATTTTCACTTTTAATTACCCTGCTTACAATTTCAATTGCTGCATGATTTAGTATGATACTGTCATCAAGACTTCAGTAAAGTTCTACCCAATGGCATTTGGAAATAGGTTTTACTGTCAACACAGATGAACAGTTTGAATTCCAGAAACCTGTTTTTGGAAATCTTGCCTGCCAGGTGACGGCTAACAGTCAGGCAGAGAGAGTGGCTGATAATGATACACGTGACAACTGGGCAGGTCCAGTGTTGAGAACTGCAGCAAGAGCAGACCCAGCCTTCTGTAGACTGAAAGCCTGGACCAGAAGGTGAGCTGTTCTCATGCCAACTGTAATTCACCTGCCTCTGAACTGGCAGAGGCAATATACTGTTTTCGATGTGCGTTTTCAAAAAAATTTTTTAACAGCATCAATGGACAGTGGGTTTCCCAGAGACTCGAATGGTGGCAGTTATTAGGGCTGTATTGCCAAGGAAAATATTTGGCTACATGTGGGGTTTCCTGAGAACAAGTTAGTACATGACCTCAATCTTTTTCCCAGCTTATCATAATGCTGTGAGGCGGTGCTGATTCAGCAAAGCAATCCATAATCGCTTGCAAAATGCCCCTGCCTCCCAGAGATGTTATGAGGCTTAATAAGATACTGTATGTGAAGCATTCTGAGAGCCACAGAAGAAAGGCGCTAAGTAATAATATTATTCTGCATTTATAATTACAAGCAGTCTTACAAAGGCAAGAATCCAATAAACCTGTTTACAAATTACAAATAAAGACGACATTAAATAACAGAATATAAAGGACTGTATAACAAAGAAAAATGTGAAATCAGGCATGTCTAAGAAAGGGAACAGACAGACTTCATCAGGCTAAGTCAAGTGGAAAGGAACAGGAATTGACAAGTTTGTGCTAAAAGAAAATTACACCCCTTTGTGATAAAATAGAAATTGAATCAGAAACTTACAAGAATGTATTTTATTGAAGTTATCTTGAGACATGGCTTGTTAACGAATTAAATTTAGTATCATTTCTATGGCTTTTCTACCAATAAATTTAAATTAAAAAAAATCAATGTCAGTATTAAGAATAATAAAATCTCTTCAGTTATCTGTGGTAACACCAAAACATAAATTTTCACTCTCACTGGGAGAAAACATGAGTACTCTACCAAATGTAAATGTCCTTCCTTTTTAAATATTAAAATAAGATGCCTTCCCCTCCCACCCCAACAGCATTAGTCTCTTAGAATGAAAACATTTGTTTTCTGTCTTTCTGGCTCAGCCCAAGCAAGGGAACATGACACAAGAAGATCCACTTTGACGAGGGTATTTCTAAAACAGCAGGCCAGGCACTGATGGGTCCTTGGGTGTCACTACCTTTACTGGACAGGACTGATGCCTTCTTGATCCTGGGTCCCAGTTGTTATTTACTCCAAGAAATCTTCCTGGAATCTCAGGGGAGCCAATTTTTGTTTTTACACTCTGTTCCTCCAAAACACAGCCGTAATATCACTTACTATTTCATACTGAAATCATCTGATTTGATGTGGATCACCTCATAATTCTCCTGAGGCTGTGGAGTCCTTGAGCCAGGGGGTGTATTTTACATTTTTGTATCCCCATCACTTTGCATGGTCTGTGCTAACCCATGTAGACACTCAGCAGGAGTTTACCTGATTCATGGTCTGGAGAAAGCAATGCAAGAAGAGCTCAGGTGGTCTGGGCAGGTTTGAGGGATCAGCTCCAAGCACACAGATGGTTGAAGGCATTTTAGTTTTTAATTTTTCTTTGTAATTTTGTTTTCAAGAAAGCAGTATTTCATGTTTTTAAGGGAAACATAAACACGGTATTAGATGGTGAGTTTGCAAAGATAAAAAAGACAAGCCTTGTGCCACCGTGCATGCTTGAGGCGCTGCCATGGTGTAGCCGAGTGCTGAAATAGGGTGAGTAGATTGTCTCTTTAAAGTGTTGTGGATTTAGGCAATAAAAGAAAAATGAAATTTATAAATTTGTCAGTATGAGGAGGTTTTTTTATTTACTTAGCTAGAAGACTAAGTTTATTTGGAGAGTAAAGTTTAGGATACAGCATTGATCCAGATGCTGAATGAAGAGAAACTAATTATCGAAGATGTTACTAATGCCTTCATCACAGACTGAGCATGGCAAGAGCTGATATACTTAACTCAAAATAAACATTCATCAACATACCAGGAACAATGCGCACACCTCAGGATGTTAACAGGGCCTAATTAGTTCTCTGAAGTGTAGCAACCCAAAAGAATTTTGGAAAATAAAAATGTGAAGGTTAATGATCTTTCATATTATTCCCCCCAGGATAAACCCAATTGCCAAGGAAATTACAGGTCTCAAAAATACAAGCTGAGAGCATACACTACAGGAATAAAAATAAAGCTTTCAAAATTTCCAAGTAAACCTACTGGGTGAAGTTAAGAGAAAAACCTACAATCACCTGATTACAAAGTGAAGTCCATCTATAAGATGGGTTATGTATCTGTCCTTTTTAAGAAAAGCACGGGTCACTGAGTTAGAAGTGTAGCTAAAATACATGAATGTCTGGATCTTTCCTCTTACTTACCCTAATATGAAAACCAGGAGCTCAATTTGAAAACCTCAATTCCCAAAGAGGAGAATTAAGTACATGGAAAGAACCAAAGGGGCTCCTCAGACCAGTGTATGAAAGAGAAGCAATGTTAAAGAAATTAGCATAATCAACTTACATATATAGTATTGTGACTCCTCACAAGAATATCTAATATCAGGTCTTTATAGATCCTGACATTGGATTCATAATCTTTCAGGTTCATGATGACTACCTCCCCCATCCCTACCCTGAGGGTTAATTTGAAAAAAAAATTAACTGCTCATAATTTGTAATTTTCTAAAATATGAAAACAGCTTCATTGTGTCCTGTAGGCAACAAATGGGCAGTGAGTGTAATCTTACAGTTCTAAGTAACTACAGTATTGAGAGGGGCTTCCCAGGTGGCTCCCTTGTGGTTTCCCACGTGGCTCACCAGGTAAAGAACCCGCCTCTAATATGGGAGACCTGGGTTTGATCCCTGGGCTGGGAAGATCCCCTGGAGAAGAAAATGGCAACCCATTCCAGTATTTTTGCATGGGAAATCCCATAAACAGAGGAGCCTGGCAGGCAACAGTCCATGGGGTTGCAAAGAGTCGGGACATACTAAACAACAACAACTATATTGAGAAGATGGTTATTGAAGGTAAAACTGTTATGGCTTTGAAGCCACTAAGTAGAGACTAAAACTGCAGCTGTCTACATGTTCAGTTGGGTAATGTCAATCTATCAATAATACTTCAGTACTCACCTCTGCAAGTGCACAGGGGGCTTCACTCCCATTTCTTAGCACCTCCATTTAGAATATTTCCTCTGAAATACTGACAAGCCATACTTCAATTCTTTGTGTAACTTAAGATTCACTATTTACCTATGAGGTCTCTGTCTCGTTAAATAGAATTTAAGAGAAGGGAAAGAAGAGAGAAGGACAGACAGATATAAGTGGAATGGTATGGAAGTTCGGGGAACCCACAAGTACCTCCTGTGAGATCGAAAGAGATAAACTTAGGGTTTTTCTAAAGACAAGATGAAATTGGGAAGAGAGACAAAGCTTGAAATAGAGCTTCATGTATATTTCAGAGAACATCTGGAACACAATTTATTATGAGTTTTAAAGACTTCCTGAAAGTTTGTGACTTTTCCTTTGCTATTTTCACTTTATCTGTTTCGCTAGCTAAATAATTCCAGAACTGAACATTTGCTTCAAAGACAAGAATTGCACATAAAGACCTGAATTTTGTGCTGCAGTAGATCAAGGGAGAGGAAAAAAAAAAAATCCCAGGAGAAATAAAGAGAGTGGTTAAAAGAAGAAATGGAATGGGAAGCAGGTGAAAAGAAGGAAAGAAAGATAACCTTGGCCCAGAGCCTCTGGTTTACTCTGCCAGCGTGAGCTCCTGGATTTCAGGCTTATACACCCTTAGGTCACCCTCCCCATTACCAGGGTCTTGCCTTTTTGGGACTTTCTCCTCTCACAGGAGTCTTGGCATGTGGAAGCCTGGAGGGGGAGGAGTCTAGGAGACCCTACCAAGGCAGAAAGGAAGGAAGGGGCAACCCTGTTCCAGGCCTCTGGAAATCCAGGATCCACCCAGGAAATACATGCATGTGTTGACTGATTTGCCACTATAGTACCCTTCAGTTTGTAAAACACACTGGGCTTCCCAGGTGGCACAGTGGTAAAAACTCTGCCTACCAATGCAGGAGACACAGTTTTGATCCCCTGGAGTAGGAAATGGCAACTCACTCCGATATTCTTGCCTGGAAAATGTCATGGACTCCTCAGAGGAGCCTGGCGGGCTATAGTCCATGGGGTCACAAAGAGTGGGACACGAGTGAGCAACTAAGTGCACACACACACACACACACACACACACACACACAGTGGTGGGGTAAGAGGGGGTCATTTTTTTTTTTATCAACAGTAACGTCCATAGAGTCTCACCAGATGATTATCTATACTTGAAATGACATATAACAGAAAGAAAAGGTTACAATAAACTTAGTAATACTTCTAGAAGAAACTGCATCCTATTTATCACTACAACATCCCTATAAACCTCACCTACTGAAACATGGCTCTTTATATTAAGAAGTATCCTAGTTAGAAGCAGTAGGTTATAATAGGCATTATGGAACTGGTCCAGGAATCTCTTCACCAAACTGTATTGTTTTGATGGAAAAATATCCTCTATTCCAAGCAATAAACTTACAAATAAACCTTAGGGGGTGGGGAATGGTTTTTAAAATTGAAAATTCTCTGTCTTTCTTAAGAAACCATGGCAAGAAGGAAAAAAAAAAAAAGGACTCATTCAGTCACAAGGTAAATACATTCATATAATAAAAGACAAAAGGTATCTCTTTCACTTCTGACAATTTTGGTTCTCTAACAATATTCCAAATAAAATATACTATATGTTATTTTTTTCTCTAATCTGACATAAAGGATCTATAAATCGAAGATAGTCTATCAAAAGGAAAAAAGTTCTTAAGAGAAGGTGAACTTGATTTTGGGGGTGGTAGAGAACACTCATGTCTATTCCAGTAGGGTTTGCTTTTCTGTTTTCCCTTTCCCTTTTCTCCTTCTATCACTATAGTAAGACATATAAAAACTTTGAATCTGTCAAAATGGTAGAATGCATATACCTGTCTGATGTATACAGTCTTAAATAAAAAGGATCATCAGTCTACTGAGAAGTACTTCAGGTCTCAAGAAATAGAAGCTACAGATTCCCCCGGACAGCTCAGGAATTCTGCCCTGTCCCCGACCTGCCTCTAATGGGAGTGAAAGCTATCTCAGTTATGAACTTAGGTGAAGAAGCACCACGCTGAATGTCAACATTATTTATTTCATTTTTCTTCCAAAAGATAAGATGTCTTATTTCCAAGACTGACAGGCCCAAAAGGAACCTAACTCTATCACAGGTGATCGTGGTTCTAATATTCTTAAGAGCAGGATGCAAGTCCATTTTAATGAACAATTTTTGTCTTCTGGGTACAACTTTCTATGTGACTATGTTTGAAATGGGGCTTTCTTTTGCTCAAAATGACAGGAATGAGACAGGAATGGCAATCTAAAGTGCTATGTCTAAATATCTGAAATCTAATAAAACCCATTTTCCAGGGGAAAGTTGGCACTGCACATTCTTCCTTTTCAGAACCCAAGTTAAAACACCTCTATGTAGTCTTGAATACAGTGAGGTTCCCATGTGAAACGTAGCCCTCATGGCCAGTTCCTTCATATTACTTCCGGTCAGTAATGAGGTGAGTATGGGGATGGTCCCAACGACTGTCAGTAAAATCTGTTTTGTTCCCAATATACTCCCTGAAATGGGAGTGGACAGCTGAACAGGTCAAAAGTGCTGTTTCTCTAGAGATTTTTTGTTGTTTACTTGCTGAGTCATGTCCAACTCTTTTGTGACCCCATGGACTGTAGCCCACCAGGCTCCTCTGTCCACAGGATTCTCCAGGCAAGAATACTGAGTGGACTGCCATGCCCTCCTCCAGGGGATCTTCCCAACCCAGGGACTGAACCTGCATCTCCTGCGGTTCCTGCATTGGCAGGCAGATCTCTAGAGGTTACACTGTACAAACAAGATGAACAGAGAAAACGAGGAACATTCTCTCTGACACAGTAATTCCTCATCTGCTCACATCAGGGTACAAAATGAATGCTTTAGGAAAAAAAAGAGCTTGATATCCAATTTTCTGGCTAAATACCAAGAAGTCTTTTTTGGCCTAGACAGCAATTTTCTATTTTCTTGGGATCTTTTATCAATTTTTTTTTTTCCCTGACAGGAAAAGCAGAGCTGCCTTGAATGTGTATATCATCTTCTGAAACAGGAATCTGTAAAAAAAAATTCTTCCTAGGAGCTAAGCCCCAGTGTCTCAGTATATCTTAAATTCAATGGATAATATGCTTACCCAATTCTCTCATAACAACTCCTTCCAAACGGCAGAAGAAAGTGAGTAAACAGTGGGGCAACAAATTCATTCTATTTGGCTCCACTGGGAATACTGGGTGTCACACCCAGTATCAGCTCAGTACACCCAGCTCAGTACACCCAGCTCAGTAGAGATCTGGATTTCAATTCTAGTCAAAACACTTGCACTTAAACTCTAGGTTCCCTTCTATAAAATGGGGTTAATGATAAACCTGCCCTACAGGGTGCTGCACGCATGAACTGGGATGATGATGTGAGTAAACAACTGCCCAGCACAGTCAGCACCCCACACGACACGTGTAAGCTCTCATTTTCACTATGGACACTGACCCTTTGGCTTTTGACCTAGTATAGGTTATAAACTTTGCTAGTATCTAGAGAAAGATCTGTTTTGTAGGGCCCGAAGCTGATACAATTAGAGGAAGGGACTCTCTTTAAGAATACAAAATTAGGGGACTTCCTTGGTGGCTCAGAGGATAGGAATCGGACTGCCAATGCAGGAGACATGGGTTTGATCCCTGGTCTGGGAAGATTCCACATGGCACGGAGCAACTAAGCCCGTGTGCCACCACCACTGAAGTCTGCACACCCTAGAGCCACAAGAGAAGCCATCGGAGTGAGAAGCCTGTGTACCACAACCAAGGGTAGCCCCCGAAAACCTGCACAGCAACGAAGACCCAGCACAGCCAAAAATAAAATAAAGTCAAAGAATGCAAAATTAAGTATGATTCTCATTCTTCTTTATAGAGAATGAGAAGAGAAACAGCAGATGCTAGAGCTCTGCAGAAGATTTAGACTTCTTCTTTGGACATCTCTTTAGGTGATTATCTGAAGTGCTTAGGAAAAAGCTCTTCCTGAAGCAAATGTAGTTTCCCCATCAAGAACCTCACCTCACGGGGATCAGTGCAGGAAGAGGCTCTGAACCTTAAGTTTCATTAGCTTAGTGGTAATTTTGCCTTTGAAAGTATACAATGTAAATTCACAACATATTTCCTATACATAAATTTTAAAATGTATTTATTTTGTTGCTCTGTGCAGTATGTGGGATCCCAGTTCTTGGACTAGGGATCAAACCTGTGCCGCCCGCAATGGAAGCACAGAGTCTTAATCACTGGACCACCAGAGAAATCCCAATATTTCCTCTATTTTTTACGTCATTCATCTGCCTCTTCAAAAAATGTGAATTCTCTGGATACAGAGCAACAGTATTCAGAAAGTTTTCACATCTATGAGAAATTCTTTTCATGGGTCAACAACACCTTAGCATCTTTTTCTTTGCATCCATTTTGATATTGAGATAACTAGAAAATGACAATATAGAAATAAGTTATTTATCAGTAATTAAAGAAGCCTGGTTAGAAACGTACAATGTTCAGAACATATAGGAACCTGGACTGGAGGCACTTACAACCTAGAATGGCTGCCTATTGTTACAGTTCCTCAGTTTACAATGCCTCATGCCCTTGACTGCAGTCCCCATAAGATTTCAGATATTTAACAAAATCACACCTAATCCCCAATCATCAAAATCTCTTCTGTGAATAATTCATGATAAAACTGCCCTGAAGGGAGCATCCCTGGTGGCTCAGTGGTAAAGAATCCACCTGCCAACGTGAGAGACACGGGTTCGGTCCCTGGTCTGGGAAGATCCCACATACTGCAGGGCAGCTGAGCCCCTGCACCACAGCACGGCCAAAAATAAATAAATAAATAACATTATTTAAAAAAAAAACAAACAAAACTGCCCTGAAAGATCCAGGAGCATCTATTATAAATCTTCATTTTGGCTTTGAGAGTGTTGCTTTTGGAGTTTCCCTGTAGGTCAACATTTCCTCTCATAATAAACAAAGGCAAAGTTAAAGACCTGCCCACCATTCTCAGAGGGAGGTATGGGACACAGTATGTATGGATATATTTATACAACATGCTTTTAACATTGCTAAAGAAAAAAATAGAGTAACTTTTTATTATTTCCCTCATGGAAGAGTCAATACACTCTTGGAGATCAAAAGAAGTTTTATTTCTTACCTTCTCTGTTTATCCCAGTCTCTCATATCTATATTCACCTATCTATCATAGCGCTTACTGACTTGCTATAATCATTTCTTCTTTTTTTTAATAATCACTTCTCCTTTTGCTTAGATCCAAATGCCAGCTTTATCATGTAATGAATGTAGGCACCGCTCTCACTCTAGGCTGAATTCCCAATCAGGGAGAAGGAATACATTTGCTGAGGACAAGGTACTCTAAAAAGGCCTGAATGATTTCTTTATGAATGAGTCCCTAGATGGTGGGAACAGTGTTGTGCTTCTCTTTCTACCTCTGATGACTTGCATAGCATGTGGCACGTAGAAGATATCCAGATATAATTATTGAGTTAATAAGAGCTCATCAGGCTTAAGTACAATTGTGGCATGGTCCCTGGTCATTTCCAGACTACACCACTGGAATTTATTTCATGCAATGCTATTTCAAACAGTCACAGTAGTTTAATGATGAAGGTCCTGACTTGCCTTCTTTTCTTCCACTAGTCTACTCATACTTTCTTGAAGCATATGAAGAAAATCTGAATTTCTTGTTGCTTTCACATATTCTCTAAACCTTAGTTTTTGTCAATTATTAATATAAACACTTATTAAATATCTCTTACTTTCAAAGATATAAAAATGAATAAGCTGAGAATTCCCTGGTGGTCCAGTGGTTGGGACTTGGTGCTTTTACTGTCGAGGATCTGGGTTTGATCGTTGGTTGGAGAACTAAGATCCCACAAGCTGTGCTACCAGGCCAGAAAAAAAGAACACTCTCCCCACCCCCACCAAAACAATAACAAAAACCTCAACACGCTCTGGTTCTTCCATCAAAAAGTTTACATGGTCATAGGGATTTCTTTTGTTTTTGTTTTTTTAAGTTTAAATGATTGTATTACATGCCAAAATGAAATAAATATTTGCAGGAAATCAGTATTGGTACCAATGGGGATGGAATCATAGAAGACAGAGAGACAGAAATGAGTTAAGGTGAGAAAAGATAAATTAGTTGCTCTAATAAATTTATTAGAATAAAAACGGGAAAACTAAGGGGTAGAGGTATCACAGGATATGGTGAGGACCTGACAGAGATGACTGGCTGCATATGGTGAACAGGGAGAGGAGAAGGTCAATATGACCAGGACCCAGGTGTCTAGCCTAGGTAAGCACAAAACAGGTGATGATGACATGCCCTGAGACTGAGCGCAGGAGATCGGACACACCATTCCTATAAGGAGGCAGAGGGGAAAAGCAGTTGTTTGAAATCTGGGGTGCCCAAGGGTGATGCCTGACAGGAAGTTGAAAATCTGGGTGACGAGGGACTGAATGGCGAACTATGGGGAGTGGGGACTGGCCAAGACCCTCACTGGGCATCTGTGCAATGACAGGTGTGGCAAGGGCCAGGACGGACAGCTGACAGGATGTAGCAGAGATGTGAGGCTGAAGGATGGAAGTAAGTAAAAGTGATGAAGGAAGGGGTTTAGTTGGGAACAGAAAGAAGGCCAAGGGTTTGAAGAGGAAGAAAAGCCAGGGAATGAGCATGAATAGAGTACAGACCCAAAGCAGAAGTGTTTTCAGGACAGCTGGTCAACAGTGAGACAGCTACTGAGGAGCACACTTAAAAGTAAAAATTTTATGTTATGTATGAAAGTGTTAGTTGCTCAGTTGTGTCTGACTCTTTGCGGCCTCATGGACTGTTGCCACCAGGCTCTTCTGTCCATGGAATTTCTCAGGGAAGGATACTGGAGCAGGTTGTCATTTCCTTCTCTAGGGGATCTTCCTGACTCAGGGATCAAACCCACATCTCTTGCATCTCCTGCACTGGAAGGCAGAGTCTTGACCACTGTGCCACCTGAGAAGCCATTAATCATCAGGGAAATGTAATTCAAAATCACAGTGAGATGTTACCTCACACCCAGGAGCATGGCCACTATCAAAAAACCAGAGAATAGAAACTGTTGGTGAGGATGTAGAAACTGGAATGCTTCTTCACTGTTGGGATGATTATAAAATGGTGCAGACACTATGGAAAAGACTATTATGGGTCCTCAGAAAATTAAAAACAGAAATACTGTACGACACAGCAACCCCACTGCTGGATATATATTCAAAAGTATCAAAAACAAGGTCTTGAAGATTTCTTTGCGTACTCATGTTCACAGTAGCATTATTCACAATGGCCAAGATGTGGAAGGAAACTTAATGTTCACTGATGGATGAACGGGTAAAAAAATGTGGTAAATACATACAGTGGAGTATTATTCGGCCTTTTCAAAGATCTTATCATATGATACAGCATGGATGGACCTTGAGGATATTATGCTAAGTTCAACAAGTCAATCACAAAGAGACCAACACTACAGGATTCCACTTACATGTGGTATCTAGTCAAAGTTAGAGAAACAGAAAGTAGAAGGTGGTTGCCAGAAGTTGCAGGGAGGAGAAATGGTGAGCAGATCAATGGGAAAAGCATTTCCATCATGCAAGATGAAAAATGTCTAGGTCTTTTGTACAACAGTGTGCATACAATTGAAAATACAATAATGTACACTTGAACTGTTAAGAGGGTAAAATTATGATGTATATATAGTTTTTGCCACAGTTAAAAACTCACCAAACTAGAAAATAAGTCTTCTTGGGAGGACCAATTAAAATAGTTGCCTGTAGAATAATTTATTACTGGATAGTTCATCTCAGTCTGAAAACTAGCTGAACCTGCAGTACACAAAGACAGTCACAACTCCCTCTTTCTCGTTCTACCAGTACAACAGGTTGGGAAAACAAACCAAAACCAAAACACAAAAAACCACAGAAAAATTTTTAAAGCCTAAACCAACCAGAGAATGACAACAATATAAAGAATAGCCAAACAGTGGCAGTTATGCTATTTTTAATCTATTCCTATATTAAAATCACTTTTAATTCAACTTATATGCAGAGTACATCATGCAAAATGCCAGGCTGGATGAAGCACAAGCTGGAATCAAGATTGCCGGGAGAAATATCAATAACCTCAGATATGCAGGTGATACCACCTACATGGCAGAAAGCGAAGAAGAACTAAAGAGCCTCTTAATGAACGTGAAAGAGGAGAGTGAAAAAGCTGGCTTAAAACTCAACATTCAGAAAACTAAGATCATGGCATCTGGTCCCATCACTTCATGGCAAAAAGATGGAGAAACAATGGAAACAGTGAGAGACTTAATTTTCTTGGGCTACAAAATCATTGTAGATGGTGACTGCAGCCATGAAATTAAAAGACGCTTGCTCCTTGGAAGAAAAGCCATGACCAAACTATACAGCATATTAAAAAGCAGAGACATTACTTTGCCAACAAAGGTCTGTCTAGTCAAGGCTATGGTTTTTCCAGTAGTCATGTATGGATGTGAGAGTTGGACATAAAGAAAGCTGAGCGTGGAAGAATTGATGCTTTTGAACTGTGGTGTTGGAGAAGACTCTTGAGAGTCCCTTGGACTGCAAGGAGATCCAACCAGTCTATCCTAAAGGAGATCACTCCTGAATATTCATTAGAAGGACTGATGCTGAAGCTGAAACTCCAATACTTTGGCCACCTGATGCAAGGAAAAGACTCTGATGTTGGGAAAGATTGAAGGGGGGAGGAGAAGGGGACAACAGAGGATGAGATGGTTGGATGGCATCACCAACTCAATGGATATGAGTTTGAGCAAGCTCCAGGAGTTGGTGATGGACAGGGAAACCTGGCATGCTGCAGTCTGTGGGATCACAGAGAGTCAGACATGACTGAGCAACTGAACTGAAAATCACTACACATAAATTCAATTGGGGAAGAAAAAGAAAAGCCCACAAGAAGCCTTGTCAGAATAAGATGAGATAGAACAAGTGATGATATGAGATTCAAATCTATACTGGCCAGGAATTAGGAAGTTCTTCATAAGACATGGGCCCTGAAGAATGAAAACAGTAGGACTCTAAAGGGAGTAGACACAAACAGGGAAAGGGAGGCAGTCCAGGAAGAGAGGAGAGTCTGAATGATACAAACACAAAAAACCAAAAAAAAAAAACCCAACAAAAAACCCCCCACCAAGGATGTGTTAGCAACAGTCAGCACTCTAGCGTAGGCATCTTAGGGAGGACTTACTGATGACAGGGAAGGCAGGTATGTGGTACTGGACAAGAGCAGTCAGACATGGGTGCTGGTGAAGGGGCCACTGGATGTCCTCTCACTCCTCCTCGCTGTGCTCTACCCACCCCACCCCAGTGGCCTATCAATGTGGGCAGTGGGCAACTGGCCAACAAGGAAGAGGGGGAGAAGCGTTCCAGGCAGGAGGCACAGAGGCCACGAAATATATGCATGGACGGAGCCAGCACACGTCTTCTAGAAGGGGATGCAAGTTCAGGCGGTTGTGGGATGGAGCACAGAAGCATACAGCTTGGTGCGCACACATCACAGGGGGACCTGGGTGTGGTGGTGAGGGTCTTCCTTTGCACTCTGTCATAGTCTCCTGGCAGCTGTTAAAGTTGCGACAGAAGGATCAAGCTGGCGTCCCTTCAGGGGGGTGGGGGTTCAGCAAGTATCTTTAGCTGATTCTCATGGAGGAAAGGTCGGGTATTGCTCCCTCGGGCACAGTGGGAGATATCACTGTTCCCAAGCCCTGCGGTACCAGGGCTAGGGGCGATGGTGTGCTGATGCACCTCCTATGGGCCAGTCAGGGGAGGGCTGACATGGGCAGGGTTGGGGGGCTGATGCTCAGCCCAAGGGTCCTTACCTATGTGCCCACAGCTTCTGAATGACGCTGTGCCTTTAGGCCATCAAGGGCAATGCAGTAAGAACTATAAAATTTTATATGTAAAAATGTTTCGGACTTCCCTGGTGGCTCAGTGGTAAAGAATTCAATGCAAGGGATGCGGGTTTGATCCCTTGTCCAGGAAGATCCCATATGCTGCGGGGCAACTAAGCCCGCTGCCACAAGTATTGGGCCAGTGCTCTAAAACCTGTGCTGCACAACCAGAGAAACCAGAGCAATGAGAAGCCCACGCTCCACAACTAGAGAACGGCCGCATGCAGCAACAAAGACCCAGCACAGCCGTGAACAAATCTAAAAAAAAAAAAAAAGTCTCCACCTCTGTGTCCGAACTTGTACATCTGAGTTTCTGATTGTGTTTACTACCCTGCTCTGTCTGCCAGGCTCTCTGCTGGTGTTTGTGGGTCTCTCTCGCTGCCTTTCTATCTGTTGTTTTCTGCCTGTCACTTCCTCCTGGCTCCTTCTAGGTCCCCTCCACAAGTTATAAAAATATATGAAAAGCTTTTTAAAAAAAATATTGTTTCCCGTTACATACGAATGAGACATTTTATAGTTCTCGTACTTTCATTAATTTTTATTCTTGTTGTTGCTTTATTAATTATGAGCTTTCTACACCCCACCCACTGGACTCAGCAGCATTTTAAAAAAAAGGGACTTCCCTCAGAGTCCAGTGGTTAAGACTTTGCCTTCCAATGCAGGGGGAGCGAGTTCAATCCCTGGTCAGGGAACTAGAGTTTACATGCCTCAAGGCCAAAAAACCAAAACATAAAACAGAAGCAGTATTGTAACAAATTTAAAAAAAAATTAAAAACTATGTTTAACCACGTTAGAAAAATTAGCTTCTCTTCCTAGAACAGGGTATCTCGAGTGTCTGAAGACCATGGTAGGTGACATCAACAGAACTCTGCTGGAGTTGGTTAGGAATTTCTCATTTTATGTCACTTTCTCCAAATTACAAAATTGCTTCTGGTCCTGTGCTGACTGTCCCATTTGGCCCTGACCTGCCCCTTTCAGTCTCAAATCCAATCAAATGCTTTAATCCATCTTTCTGTAGGCAAACAGTCCAACATCACGCACACCCGGTGCCACAAAGGGCTCTTAGCATGCCTTTGCTCTGCTCCCTGTTGGAAAGCTTCTCTCCTTTCCTCAACCCTCACTCTCTCGTCTATTAAATCTTACACTTACAGAGAGGCCCATGTCTACTTTACTGTCTTCCTTGAAGCCTGCACCAATGTCAGTGCATACAACTAACTCCTGCTGTCCCTTTGTGGTCCACAGCTGCTTGTGTACAAGCTGATTTCCCTCCAAATGAGTGAATGATCCAAGGAAAAGAACCAAGTACTTATCGACTGTCGGATTCCCCGTTAGTGAGTAACATTATATCCTGCATATAGTATTTACTCAGTAAAAATTTTATGGAATAAATGTTTGTTCTGGAATGAAATCAACATAGAATAGTGTCGGAATTTCTTTTCCTAACAGTGCAAGGTGAGCAAGAAAACAAGAGATGCCTGTCTTCTATTAGTGTGTGGAAGCCAGTTTAAGTCTTGAAATGAGAGCTCATGTCATAAATTGTTAAAATCCTAAAGCATTAGGGCACACTGAATTATTTAAATCCTTTTCATCTGAAAGCTGTTAAATATAAAAAAAACTTCCATATACTTAGGGAGGAGAAAAAAAAAACCTAAACCACGGAGCTCCTATGAGGAATGAAAGCAAGAATTCCAGCCAGCTCACTAATTTTAAGGATTTCACTCATAGCATGAGCCATTAACCCACATGAAATTCTGAAAGTGAATTATATGCAGATCAGTGGAAAAATCCCTGGAGGAGGAAATGGCAACTCACTCCAGTATTCTTGACTGGAGAATCCCAGGGACGGAGGAGACTGGTGGGCTGCAGTCCACAGGGTCGAAAAAGTCAGACACGACTGAAGCGACTTAGCACGCATGCACAGTGGAAAAATATTTTATCTTCATTAAGAAACTGTAACATCAAGGATATATTGTTGATCCTAGGGGTATTCTCAAACAAGGAAATAAAATTCCTTCATTTCTGGATGCATGGAAACCTGTAACAGTTTCAAGTCTTCAAGAGTAAGTTAGGGCTGGATTTGTTCCTGTGTTGAAGTAAAGAAGGAGGAAATGAACACTGCTAAGACTCTTGCCCTCTTTAGTTCTCCTTAAAGCAAGGAGAAACTGCCACTCAGGTAACAGGGACGGTGGGGAGCCACATGGTGCAGCGGGGGCAACAGAGCCTGGGGAGGGGTGCAGACAGGGTCACAGCAAGCACTAGATTTTGTTTTGCTTTTTTTTTGGCCAGGTTGCAGAGCTTGTGGGATCTTAACAAGGGATGGAACCTGGGCCCTGGCAGTGAGAGCACCGAGTCCTCGTCACCGGACCACCAGGGAATCCTCAAGTACCACATCTCTGAGCTTTGTTCCTGAATAGATAGCTTCAAAAGGTCTGTTTAAAATATCTGTGTTAAAACAAAAAGAACTAACATTGTCAGTAATAGTACTAAGGCTTAAATCTGTAATAGAGAATACATCCGAAAACAACTTGCTTCCTTATCAATACTGTGTCCTTAGCAAGAAAGCCAAGATTCATTTGGATGAGGATGCCAAGTCCAGTCCATGGAATTCTCCAAGCCAGAATACTGGAGTGGGTAGCCTTTCCCTTCCCCAGGTAAGAAGAGTAGTAACTACTGTTGAGGAAGTCTATCTGCCAAGCACGAGATTAGATCCTTTATAAACACACTGAACAGACTTTGTAACACTGATGTACAGTGACATTATCATCCCCTTTTTACAGATTAGGAAGTAAAGGCCCAGGGATGTTAGGGAATTTAGACATAGTCCTACAGTGGTGAAGAGAGAGATTGAGTTCATCTGATTTTACATATACCTCAAGCTCTTAATGAGCTTATTATATTGATGAACTTATTCTGCCAACTGGATTTGGTGCTCGCCCTGGACTATTACACAGTCTACTCTGTTGGCCCACTTTTGTGTCTGTCTGTCTGGCTTTGTCCATTTAATCATTAGCAGCATCTTTAGAAGAAATAGGATAAAAAAAGTTGACAGTTGGAATTTAAACTATATGTAGTATATATAAGAGGCCACTATTTTTTTTTTTAACTTAGAAGATATATGTTTTTTAAGTCTAGGTCTCCTATTCATTCTCTCACTGATCAAACATTAGTACCATCATCAATCCTTGCCTGGCAATCAACGACACTGATTTCAGTAGGATGGTATCTACAAGGGCACGCCCAAGAGATGCGGAGTTCACGCGCCTATCTTTCCAGGGCAGTGGATGACTCCGCTGTCACCCTAGGGTTTCATCACAGGGAACATAAGCAATGCCTGGAAGCACCACCCCAAAGTCTGATTCACAGATATCCCAGCCCTGGAAGGGATCTTATATCAGAGCCCTTCTGCTTACTCTGCCTGGTGACAGCTATTAGTTCACACCTAGGCGTCAGCTCTGAATAATTGAATTTCCATCACAAGGTCTTCATGTATTTAACATGGGGAAAAAGAAGACTGAAAGGAAAAATACAACTTCAATGGGCTCCACATTTCACTTTTACATGCTAGAATTAGGCTGCTTCTATTACTATTTCCTTGAATTTTTATATAATGAGCTTATGAATTTGACTCACCTACATTTACAATACAACCCGCACACCCCTACACCCACCAATGGTACACTGGGAAATGCTTAAAAACCAGCTCCTTGGGGATAAAATAGTAAGCATCAAAATGTTTATTATGAGTTTTACTAGTACAAAGGACGTGGAGTATATAATTTGCAAGTGATAAAATATATGATACCCTCTGTTGCAAATTCCATAGAGCCAAATGATTCTAAGAGAATGTTTGTTGACTTTTGCCAAACTCTTGCCTTATAGCTATCTTATGATTACAACTGATGAACAGATAGAGTTCTGACACAAATGTTGCTTGAAATTTTCACTTAGGTTAAAGAATAAGACAAAAGTGAAATAATGAAAATATATGGTTAAGATATTAAACACAGAAATCCAATTGTTTGTCAGTTTGTGACTTTTCTGATGAGTTGGACAATATTTTTATGTATATTTAATGTTAAAATATTAGATGTTAATTAGAGATTTGCAGTGACCACCACTGCCTAGTGTTATATTTCTATCATGTGTCTTATCACATAAGACACAAGGGCCTCTAGAGAAGAGGTAATAGTAAAATGCAGTAAAATAATTAGGAAATGAAGAGCTTTAATCTTCCTTACCTTTTTTTTTAAATAAGTCTAAACAATTTTCATTAATGGTTGTGCTTATTAACTGGTTTATAAAATTCTAAAAATTTAACAACTGGCTCTTGATGGTTGATACCAGTTGACTTCAGCACACCACTGCCCCTCAACCCTCTCTTAAAATACTCATTTTTTATGCTATGCTCAATTGTAGGGGAAATTTACATGTAAGAAGCAATCCATAATCCCAATGCTCTCATACTACAATCAAAATTAAATCATTAGAATAATCACAGTGAGAAACCAGAATGACCTTTTAACAGGTTGCCTGATTCAACAAGGAATTTGCCCCCCCAAACTGAGCCTGTACAAATGCAAATTTTTGAAATATACTTTTTCATTTTTATTGCTATCCACATTCAGAAAATAATAACAAAAGGGTAAAACAAGTTTCTCCACTGTTAAATGTATTGTATCCTATATTCAAATATATGCACTAAAATGGCTTTAAATAAAAGGACAAATGTTTTCCAAATAATACAATTCAATTTAGATTATTATTTAAGAAAAATAAGAAAAAGTGTGGCTATGTTAGAGTAATAGAGGAGATATTACCTTAAAAGCCCTCCCCTGATGGCTCAGACTGCAATGCAGAATCCGCCTGCAATGCAGGACACCTAGGTTCGATCTCTGGCTCAGGAAGATTCCCAGGAGGAGGGAAGAGCTACCCACTCCAGTACTCTTGCCTGGAGAATTCCATGGACAGAGGAGCCCGGCAGGCTAGAATCCATGAGGTCACAAAGAGTTGGACTCGACTGAGCGACGTTCCCTTCACTTAGAGAGGGCAGTGGCGATGTATTATTAGCACTCTCCTCCTGTTTTGGTCACTTTATGCTTCAATTCTGTTTTTTTAAGAGCACAGGAGTCACCGAGTATTTTCCATAGAAATTTTTAAATTTAAGCTTCTAGCTAAGGAGTGTGAAATTGGACCCAGTCATCCAAAATTAAATCATTTGTATTTTTCTGTGAAATAGCAGTATTAGTCTTCCCAGTTAGGAAAAAAAGATAACTTACTACTTATGACTATTCTTTGTGAGTTATGGACGCCAGAGATTTTCACCATTTACTGGTATACCACATAGGAAGAAATACCCCGCTTCAGGACTCAAAAGCAGGGGTCATGGTTCAAGTGCAGACTCGGTGTGTGCTTGGTCTGCTGCTATGAGGCCCATGGCCACATGATGCTCTTGTAGAGCTAGCGTCTACCAAACATGGGGCTCAGGAAGTGCTTCAGACAAGGGAGGCTAACTTATTTAGGTAGCTGGTAACCTCCCCTCCAAATCCCCATCCTTTGGGCCTTTTAAAATTATCTTTCATTCTCTGCCTTTATTCCCAAGCCTATAGAATGGGGTGGAGCAGCTGATGGCTAAGCAGACTTGAGTGAAAGACCCCACCCGGCCAAGCCGAGCTGCCTAAGCTTTGGACCAGAGTGGGCTCCTTTCATGGGAGCCCGTCTTCCGGACTGTGTAGCCTTGAGTGTGGGTCTCATGCAACCCGGCTTAACCCCTCAGGACAGCGAGGGTTTTATTCATGCTACCACCTGTGACAGCAATACAAATGAAGTCTAGATGATGCGGTAAAGATGACAGTTGGATTCTATTCACATTGACTGGTAGCTGGGCGGGTGGATGCGCACAGAGAGAAGGAAGGGTTTCACTCTGTCCTTCTTGCTGCTTTTGAACGTTCGCTGGCTGCCAGCTCCTGATAAAAATTAAGGTGGTGGCACAGAGCCACACAGAGCGTCCACCTCTGGTCAGCAGAGGCCATGCTGAGTCCTCTGGCCCCCCCAAAATGTGACTTTCTTCAAATGACCCTGTAGGGGAGAGTAGGCACAACCATGTCCCCACCATTTCCCCTCTCCTTCCATCTGGAAAGGAAGAGCTCACTGTATGAGATTTGAGCATAGATGAAGGAAAAAAGGGGCTTCACAGGTGATGCTAGTGGTAAAGAACCTGCCTGCTAATGCAGGAGACGTAAGAGACATAAGGGACTACGGGTGGGTACTATGGGTGGGTTCAACCCCTGGGTTGGGAAGATCCTCTGGAGAAGGAAATGGCTAACCACTCCAGTATTCATGCCTAGAGAATCCCATGGACAGAGAAGCCTGATGGGCTACAGTCCAGGGTCGCAAAGAGTTGGACACAACTGAGCGACTTAGCACGCAGCACACACGAAGGAAAACAGATGCCTTTCTTCTGAATGTGGGAAAGATGTCTACTGAATATGTACTGAATACTGTGACAAGTACTTGCTGGGAATGTTTACACAGCTCCTTATTTCTTCAACAACCGTGCAACCTAGAGGCTGTGATTCCTAAATTCTATATGAGGAAACAGAGTAGCAGAGAGCAAAAATAATTTGCTCAGGTTCAAAAAGTTTTTAAGAGACAGAACCAGGATTCATGCCTAGCTTCCACCTGGTTTGATTCTAAGGTCCCTGCTCTTTCTAAAAAACAATATATTAAACTAGTAATAGTCTTAAACTATCAGACTGGTCGAGAAGTGAAAAGTATGCTTGGACTTTTCGTTGGGGTTTTAACTTCTGCTTTTCCTTTTCAAAACACGTTACTTTTCAAATTAATGGGAACATTATTATAAGAGGGAGACGTGACAGGGCGTTTATTGTTGCTGCTTCTTGGGTGGTTGTGGTATGCGGCCTTATGATTACACCCACAGTGAAAGTATGGCAGAGTCCCAGCGTGACACATCTTAACGTGTTTTATGGTTTGAATGGGGGAATACCAAGGTTTTGCGAAACTGTAAAACTTTGTGCAAGACCTTGATAGCAAAACACATACATATGTAACTGTTTTAAAGTGTGGAAGTTTTACCTAAAAATCTGATGTTTGAAAAAACGAACCATTCAAAATCTCCAGAAACACAAAACAAGAAACTTAGTGATTTCTTCACTACAATGATATCAGCACCTAGAAATGTGGCAACTTCAGAGCACTGTAACCTTGAACCAATTATTTCTCCTAGAAATTTTGGGACTATGATTTTATCCATTTGCTGATACCAAATTGAGATGAAACTGAGTTGTTGATAACTAGTGAATCTTAAAAGAAAAACAAGAAGAAAGAGATGAAGGCGACTAAGGCAGGCATTGAATAGACTCTCTGTGAAAGCTGACGCTACACTGATATAATTTTGATGGAGAAATCAGGAAATATTCATTTTGAGTGGGCTGGTATCAGAATCTATCTTGTGGATGCTATGTGAATGTGTGTTTCAGTTCTTAGAAGACAGAACTATACTTGTAAAATTGTTCTATATAAAACTTAGCTCAATATTATCAGTATGAAAATGGAAAATGTTATGATGAAAATATGCAAACAGGATTTTATGATGGAGGGCATCAGGCAAAGCTGCAAGCTCACGTGTAGAAACAGACATTATTTTTCTAAAATCTGCCTCTTTTAAATGCTATATAAAAAGCAGATAAAAAAAAAACCCCAATATGAACTCCAAGAGGATGCATTCAAAAACAGATGACAGGAGGTAACAGCCTCCCTGGCCCCAAAGGAAGGCAGTGTATGAACACTTCATGAGCATATATTGGCCCTGGGTGCTAAGACGCTGTTCGTACTTGTCTAATACAATTTTTTTTGGCACTACAAAGTCCGATGTGATTTTTAAAATACTATCTGTTTAAATTTTTTTCTGCAGGCAAAAATATCAAAGGAAAGAGGCAGAAAATGAGCTCGGGGGGAGGAAAAAAAACAAAGAAAGACAAGAAAAGCCCAGGAAGAAAGCTGTCATGTTCTGTGTTTCAACTTCACAAAAGAATTCTGTCTCGAGGTTGAGCCTTTCAAATCTCTTGTCATTCGGGATATGAAACTCTAATTTAGTAGCGTGGCCAGTTGAGGCTCAGACTTAAACATGCTGACGAGCTGAAACAAGAGGCGGCTCACTTCCTTACTTCTGGTTTCCATCCTTGCCTGGCTCCTCACTTGCAAATTCTGATAGTCACTCGCCTTGTGAGCTATGAAAAGATCAAGGTGGCGTGGGATCAGTGGGCACCTAATTGAGTTTTAGTAGATGAAAAGTTACATCACCCTGCCTCACCTTGGCCCCCTCCATCTTTAGGGGATTGTTGAATTTTATACAGAGCCTATTTATAAACCACTGCAAGTGATACCTGCATTCATCTTGCACTGTGACATCATCTTCTCATCAATAATTTAAGCCTAAGAAATGGATTAAAGGGACTCTGAAGGGATTTCTCACACATGAAAAAACAGAAAGCAACTCAACTCTCCGAAGTATTCATTTGGTCCTCTTACCTTGTTCTTTGATCTGACGAATTTGCTTCACAGTTTCTTTTAAGATTGCACATTTGTCAGGTTTGAAGTTAAAGTTGTCTATGTCGTTAAAATTAGCAAAAATCAGCTCTGCAAGTTCTTCGATATATTTATTTTCCTGCTCACGGTTACGTTTCTCGGTGCTCCTTTTGGGGCTATTATGAAAAAGATAATACTGTTAACTACATTCCAATACAGAGAGCAAACAAAAGTTACACGTAGAAACATGGAAGTACTTTGGGGGGAAAAATCCTGAATTTGCCCCAAATGCTACATATTTTTTGTTTGTTTTTAAATCAACCTTGTCCCAGTTGGTAATTACAAATTCAGTTATGCAATCATTTGTTCAATGTGTTTAATGTCTCCCACTCGACTGTATGCTTCACAATGACAAGGATGATCTGCCCAGCATTGTGCTTAAAGCGACACTTGGTACAAACAGGCATCAAATTTATTATTGAATAAATAAGAGTTTTAGAAATGGAAAGGAGCTCATGCTTATAAAAATTTAAGATTAAGAAAGGAAAGTTAAACTAGTTATAACAGGAATAAATAAACTTCACGGCAAAATAATGAAAATAAATCTTCATCATTTCATACACTTCTTTAGGATGTTAATAATTAAACTCAATGGTCTTTTAAGATAATGTTAAAAAAACCACAGTGAAGCTAGAAACAAAAGTGAAACTGACCCAGGGTCTCTGTTAAGTGTTCAGCTGAATGACATGCAAAAAGTAAACAAACGGTTCAAGTTTAACTCGAGTTTTAAAACGTTACTGGAAAGGAGGGAAAAGTAAAAACTGGCAAGATCTTCTCATCTGAATTTGATGAAAGAGCAAACTCAGAAGTTCCCTTTGATAATTACAGGGTGTCACTTTTTTTCTCAACTACAGCACAGAGTCCACTGGATGACATTCAAACAATATAATAAATAAGAAAAGTATACTGTTCAGAGTACCAGCTTGCTATGTTCTTAATATATAATTATTTGTATGTAATACCAATTTATAAAACTTTGTAATTTGTAGTAGATATTCATATGCTTGTATTTACATATTAGCATTATTTTCATGAACTAATAAACCTAAGACAGAACACAGTTTCTCTATTTTATAGTGATTGCATGATTTGTCCAAGATCACTCAGTGACCAGAACTGGGTTTTGCTAAGTCTCATTTTCACTCCTGGCTTCTACTTTCTTAAGTCTGGAGAAAGAAAGGCCGTGGCTGCCATGCACTTAAGAGCCAAATTCCAATTCTGGATCCTTCTACCCCTTTCACCTCCCTCCATCACCCCAGCCCCCAAATGACACATGTGTGAGAAGGGGGAGCAGGGGTGGTGGGAGCCGTGCACCCCCCAGAACCAGCAGAACACTGAAGAGAGGAGGCTCTATTTACCACCCGCCTCCTCGGCCAGGACCACGGGCTGTGAAGGCGGTTTGACAGACAGGCTGAGGCTGGCCAGGGAGGACCACAGGCTCCAGAGGGAGCACACGGGAGCTGGAGACTGGGGCTGTAGTGTGGTCCGTGGCCATTCAATCCGCTTATTTTGCTTGGCAACTAGATGGAGAAAAGGCTTTCTGCTCTTTCTCCTGCTCCCAGGGCTCTTCCCTAGTATTCCTCACTCAATCTTTCTATTGGCCATTGAATACAAGTGGCTGTTTAAATGTTAAAAGCATTTACATGATTTAAATCATCAAAAGAGTGAAGTCTCTCTTCTCTCTGTTCCCTAGTCCTCATTCCCCCAAATGGGTAACAACTCTTGTGTCTCCTAATTACCCTAAAACCATACAGATTCTTATTTTCTTTTTCTGTACAAATGGTAGGACACCATACACATTTTCTGAACCTTGCTTTTCCTCTGTAACAATATTCTTAAGAAATTGCTAAATATCAACCCATAAAGAGTGTCCTCACTCTTTTTCAGAGCTATATTGTGTGTGGATGTGTCACAGCTATTTACATAGCTCCCTACAAATGTTTAGGGTTTTCCTAATCTTTTGTGTTTATAATCAGTGTTGCAATGAGCAACCTCATACATAAGTCATTTTGCATGTGTCAACGTATATCACTGGAAAATTCCTAGAAATGGAACTGCTAGTTCAAAGAGGATATGCATTTATAATTTTAACAGAGACTACTATATTACCCCACATAGAGGTCATAACAACCCATACTTCCACCCATAATATATAACATGAATCTTGTTTTAAAAAATTATTTTATTCACTGAAGATCCTCAGTCTTTGTAATCAACTCAAAAGCAACGGGATTTAACATTTCATTTCTTGCTCTTAGAAGGAAAGAAAGAGAAAAGGAAGGGAAAAAAAGCTGGTACTTCTTGGCAGCAAACCTTCTTACTATGGGATCTCTTGTCTTTATGACATTCTAAAAGCAAAAAGGAGTTAAAATGTGAAACATTCAAGATTATGTAGAATAAACTGGTTTTAAGAGTCAGAGTACACAGGAACCTAGAGGAAGTATGGAGCTTGCCTCTTCTTGTAAGAATAAAATCTGCAACCGATTAGCATATCTAAAATACAAGTTAAATAATACATATCCAAAGGCTTGACAGTTAAGGAGAAAAACCAAAGAGAGCATGTAAATCAAGTGTGAAACAGATACAATAAAACATCAAATCCAAGGCTCAGGTGTGCACGGCTCTCCTGGGCCATAGTGAGAGTCTCACCTGGGTCCGAGCTGGTCAGGACATTCCTTGCGCTTCCGCGTCTCTGCCCTGGATGGGTCAGGGGTGTTCTCTCCCATCCCACTCATCTTGAACACATATCAGCAACTGAAACAGAAAACACAGAGAAAGCAAGTGAGGAGAGCCAATGGTCAATTCTGCCGACAATAAAAAGAGCTTTGCATTCAATCAGCAATCTGACAACAGTAATTAACACACTGTTTTGATTTATGTACATGTATAATTCCTAATGAGAAGACTTTTCTTTTTGGTAACCCTGCTTAAGTTAAACAAATGTCAGGGTGAACAATTAGAAAACAAACAAACAAGCCTACCTCAGTGGGCCCTCTCTTCCAACAGGAGCTGTATGTCAACAGCACCTGAGCTACGATCTGCTAGCCCGGTGTTTCTGCTGTCAGCCTCCAGTTTCAGGAGGAATGGTGCCCCACGTGAGAACTACAGGTGCTGTCAGGGGCTCCTCCCAGTCTCTGTTTGGGGTTGGCCAATGTCACATCTGTACTGCAATCACTCACTCGTAACAAACAGCCCCGGGAAGAGGCTGTGTCTCGCCACAAAGCTGTGCTTCCAAATCTGACCGGGTTGCTCTGACACCCGTCCTGGTGAGCAATGTCCCTCAAACAGGATCTCCCCCGCCCCCCACGAGGCCCTCCTCTCCCAGTGGCTCCCTCCCTGAGCAGTGACTTCCTCTCACATCCTGCCACCCAGACTACCTCCCTCCCTGATTCTAGCTGCTGTTAGCAAAGGTCTTAAGATGCACTCAAAAGATCAGGAACATTATTGACCTTAGTGCAGGAGGCCACTTATTGGCCCACTTGCTGAATTCTTTTCCCTAAGAAAATAAAAGGACATATAGTAAGAGAATCAGTGTGTTCACATGGGTCATCATGAACACCATCAAAATAACATTTGTATCTGCAAATAACAAGAGCAACAGAGGTTTACGTTTCAAAAGAACTATGCAAAAGGACTGGCAAAGATTTTGAGGAAATGGAAGATGGTTGTTACTCAAGGTGTTTAATAACTGCTCAGCAAAGAAAAAACCCCAGCCCCAAAAGTTTAAGTCAGCATTTAGCAATCTCTCCTTGAGTTCCAATTCTACGCTACTTCCTCCTGCCTTCCTCCTGCCTTTTGTCCCCCAGGGTTTGAAAACCTCCTTCGCCCTCCTTCACTTCCTGCAGTGGCTCTTCATCCTATGCAGCCTGGAAAAATCAGAGGGAAGGGGGAGTTGGGAGAAGGTAAGGGACTTACAGATGACGCTGGGAGAATGACAGGTCCATTGAGAGCAAGGACAAGGAGGCAGGTGGGCTAGAAGGGCCAGGCAGGCTCGATGGTGAGAGCACCGTCACACACCCATCCAACTGCCCAGCTGTGCCCAGGCTAGGATCTGAGTGCTCCAGACAGCACACTCATGTCTTTTGGCCTCAATTCTGATCCAAGGGGGGAGGGGAATTATTTATATATAAATATATAATATAAATATAATATATAATATAAAAATATATATCTATATATAATATATATATAATATTAAATATATATATATATTTTTTTTTTTTGAGGAATCACATGTAAGGAGAACCAACAGACACTGGATCAGTTGAGGGAGGTGATGCCAATTACATTCTATTCCAGAGGCTGCATCAGGAGGGGACAACTCTGGAAGCTAGTGTGGGAGGTTCCTGCTGCTGGGAGTGACATAACTAAGCATCAAGGCCCCATGGTGCACTCACAGGTTTGGGCTGATAAGTATAATCTGTATTTAGGTACTGTTCATTTAGCATTTATTCTGCACCAAGCAATTGCCAGATATAATTTAATCAGCAAAAACAGACTATGAGAAGCTGGAGAGCAAAGAGGCAGGAACCATACCCAAGCTTCACCACGTTAGTTATGGGACCTTAAGAAGTTATCTCTCGTGCCTCGATTACCTTTTCTGTAAAATGGGGATAAACATTATCATCCGTAGCACAAGGCCATGGAGCGGATCAGCAAAGGGTGGAAGTGGGCCTGACACACAGGCTTACATATTCTATTCTTTGCTACAAAGTTATGGTAAGGGGTTGCTTCATCAAAATAGCCATTCTTCCTCGAATCACGAGTCACAGGTCAGGTGCAAGAAGCACCAAGATCTGGACTGCCTGGCTCCCATGCTCTAATCCCTACCCTTTCCCTAAATATCATTCATTCATTTCTTCAAAGACTGCCTGTCCACTGCTGTGACTCAGGCTTGGCATGTGAGGGCCATGAGAAGGGATGGCCCTTCTTCTCTAGAAGAAGATGGAGGAGAGGAGAGAAATTTATATAGGAGATTTATAAAGGAAAAGCTCCACTAAGGAGAAACAGGTGTCCTTTGTACTGTGAGACACTCTGCTGGTGGGGAGGGAGCAGGGTCTGAGCTGGGCTGTGAGCAGGTGTGGCAGTTGCTAGGGCATTGCAGGAGGTATAAAAGTGGGGGGCTTCCTTCGTGGTCCAGTGGTTAAGAATCCACCTTGCAATGCAGTGGATACCAGTTCGATCCCTGATCTGGGAAGATCCCATATCTGTGGGGCAACTAGACCCATGTGCCACACTCTAGCCACACTCAAGTGCACCCATGTGCACTCGAGCCTGCACTCTAGAGGTGGGAAGTACAGCTAGTGGATCTACCTGCAGCATCTACTGAAGCCCACCTGCCCGAGAGATGGTGCTCCGCAACAAGAGAAGCCACCTCAACGAGAAGCCCGCACGCTGCAACTAGAGAAAGCCCATCCACGAAGACCAAGCACAGCCCAAAATAAAAATAAATAAATCAATATTTAAAAGGACAGACAGGGAAGCAAAAACACCAGAACCCAGTGCTGATGACACCTTCCAAACATTCCCTTTCAGTATTTCTCCTAGAATCACAATTTCCATGGCTTCACTCACAAGCACGTAAAAAAAAAACAACCCCAAAACCATTACTCATCCAATCTGAGTGAGCTCTCAACAAGTGACCTAGGGGATTTCCACCCTGGAAATATCTTTCTATCAATCAAAAAACATTTTTATTATCAAAATAGAATGCCCAATCTGTAACAAAATATCCCATATAAAAGATATATGTGATAAGTTTGTTGATAAAAAAGGCCACCATGCCCCAAAAGTATTTAATAGTAATACTATCAGAATGATCAGAAGGCTTCTCAACATTTAGCTAAAATAAGAGACCCATTTACTTAAAAGTTGTATATACTCAGTTTGAGGATTTAACATTAGCGTCAGCATCATCTACTTTTACTTTTCCCCAAATATCTATCAAATAATTATAACTCTGCATGAAGGGGCAGTACTGATGCACTTCAACAAAGCATTGCACAGAAGGGAGGTGTGAAGCCAGGAGCACACGGGTTTTGATCTAAGTACAGTAAAACCATTTGAGCAGAGTTGTTAAGAACCTGCCTGCCAATGCAAGAGACTTAAGAGACTCGGGTTCTCCCTGGGTTGGAAAGATCACTTGAAGGAGGGCATGGCAACCCATTCCAGCAATCTTGCCTGGAGAATCCCATGGGCAGAGGAGCCTAGCGGGCTACAGTGCATGGGGTCGCAGAGTCGAACATGACTGAAGTGACCTGGCATGCACACATGTTTAATATTTCACTTGGATCTATTTCTTGGATTATTTCTTGGATCTTCCCTGGTAGCTCAAATGGTAAAGCGTTTGCCTTCAATGTGGGAGACCTGGGTTCGATCCCTGGGTCGGGAAGATCCCCTGGAGAAGGAAATGGCAACCCACTCCAGTACTCTTGCCTGGAAAATTCCATGGATGGAAGAGCCTGGTAGGCCACAGTCCATGGGATTGCAAAGAGTCGGACACAACTGAGCAACTTCACTGGTTCACTGGTACCTACCCAAGGCTGGCTCACAAACCACTCTATTTGTAGCTTTAAAACATCACTCATTTCCTCTTGAAGTTATTTAAATGCCAACTTTCCCCTTTTATTATTATTCGATGGCATCTTAACCCAGCTTCCCTGGAGGCTCAGATGGTAAAGAATCCACCTGCCAACGCAGGAGATGGTTCAATCCCTGGGTTGGGAAGATCATCTGGAGAAGGGAATGGCCACCCACTATAGTATTCTTGCCTGAGATATTCATGGAAAGAGGAGCCTGGTGGGCTACAGACTTTGGGGTTGCAAAAGAGCCAGACACAACTTAGCAACTAAACAACCTTCAACACATTTCTTCAAAACCTAAAAATTTCAGCTTTTCAAATTTCTTCTTTTTCTGTGTCTGCCTCATATGTCGTCTTTTTCGAGCAACTTCCCTGGGCTATGTGTGTCCAGGACACATTGCCCGCCAACCTTTAAACCACCAGAGGGAAGGAAAAGGACAGGGGTGTGTGTAGTCACTGGCCAAGGTGGGGACAGGTGGATGCACTCTGCCAGCTACAGTAATCAGGCTGAGATGCCCCAATTGAATCACTGCTCATTTATGTGGAAAAAAACTCTCAGATAGGAAAAAAAAAGGAAAGAGTAATTTGAGTATTGGAGCAGGGAGAGGAGGAGGGTGGAGAAGGTGGTGACAGGAGTGGACGGCTCCTGCTTGCCTTTCTCCTGCCTACCACAGGGCCAGAAGCAGATGGAACCCCACAGCAGACACGCGGATTTACACTCTGCTCCTCAGCGGGTGAAACTACCAATGACAAGATCCTCATCATAAAGAACCAAAGGGCTCTAACCTCAACCTTTCTAACTGATGTTCTGAACCGCCCTGTCAAGCCTCAGCTAGCAGCAAGTGCTAGTACTTCATGACAGAACACAGCTGTGCAAGTTTGTGTGCACATGTGCCTAGGTGAGTTAATTTTTTTGCCACCCAAATAACACAGATAAAAACCAAAGATACAGATCTATGGCTTCCAGGGTGCATGCGTGCGTGCTCAGTCGCTATCTCACTCTATGGGACACTTTGGACCGTAGCTTGCCATGGGATTCTCCAGGCAAGAACACTGGAGTGAGTTGCCATGCCGTCCTCCAGGGGATCTTCCCGACCCTGGGATAGAACCCTCGTCTCTCGTGTCTCCTGCACTGGTAGGGGGGTTCTTTACCACTAGCGCCTGGGAAGCCCTCCAGTCTGCATGCACACATAGAAAAATCACTGAAAATAAAATAAACTGCCAGGCATAAATTGGGACATTGGGACTGACATATACACAATACTATATGTAAAGCAGGTAATGTATAAGAACCTACTGTATAGCACACGGAACTATACTCAATACTCTGTAATGACCTAAATGGGAAAAGAATCTAAAAAAGAGTGGCTATATGTATATGCATAACTGATTCACTTTGCTGGGCATCTGAAACTTATACTGTTCAAATCAACTATACTATGATGAAAATTTATTAGAAAATAAATTGTATATACAGATGAGTTTTAATGGAATTTTGTAGATCAAAGTTAAATATTAATTTCCAACAAAGGGAAGGAGATGGAGAATACAGAAGGGCAGCATTGAAGCTTTAGACATTTTATTTTGTGAGCAGGTTTAAACTAATAGTTTCTTAAACAGTCTACAGGTTTTCAATATTCACATGAAATTAACATTCTTGAGCATTTCTTTCTGGATTCTGAAATGTTCAGTGTGAATCACAAAAACTGAAAATGTCACAAGTAAACTGGGTCGTACCTGATGGGAAATTACAGTCATTGAGAATAAGCCAGTTTCTACCAAATACTGGGGGTGGGGGGTGCGAGTGTGAAAGGACGAGACTGGAAAAGAAGTTTCCGTTTGTCCATTCTTGCTATCTAGAGCAAAACAATAGCCCTGCTGTTACTGAGAGCACATCTTCCCTTACATCCTCTGATGTCAGCCTGTACAAACTAGACAGCAGAGCGAAGAACCAATGTTTGATTTTCTTAAAGTAACAATACTTTGGGCGGGGGTGTATGAGTAAACAATGTCAGTTTAATCCTTAGCATAATATGATGAAAGCAAAATAATATGTTAACCCTCAACATAGCTTAAAAAAAAAAAAAAGCACTCTTCTTGCATGAAATTCATCAATGCAACTTATAAGGTAACAAAGCAGGTGTTCACAATACAACCTCATGCCATTTAAACCAGTTAATCATCCAGAATTCATGTAAACGGTAATGTGTATTTTATCTTTTGTCAGTACTGGCCATCTTCCAAACAGGGCCTGTAAAACTGTCAGATTTATTACATGCTGAACAAATTCAGTTAAAGAATAAATAAGGATAATACTGTTGCTGAAATCCAAACATAGTAAGTGATCAAACATCAGATCTCTATTGCCATTTTCAAGAAAGAGTTATAAAATATTAGGCCTGCTATGAAATTCCTACTTGGAGATGAAATTTATAATGAAAGGACACACAGCGCTGTTGAAACAACTTTTCTTATCAATACCTAACGTGGGGAGGAGCTGGCTGATAAATCACCCAGCACTTGATACGAGACCAGAAAGGCTTCTATGCCTCCCAAGGCCTTCCGGCTCTTCTAAAACTCTCTCTACAAGATGCAGGTGACAGTACTGTGTCATCTGTGGTCTGATTCTTCATAAACTTAGCAAGACAAAGAAACACTCAAGTAATACTAAAGGTGTGAATACTTCTGTTCGCTTAAACACTTTTCCATTTCTATCCTATTGAATTCATCATGAGAAGGTAATCTTTGAGGGCCCTCCACAGCTCAGAAGTCCACCTCAAAAGTTAGATGTATGCATTGTTTCTCTATCACAAGTAAAAAACATTTGTTCATTCTAAATTGTAAACAATTTTATTCCTCAGAATATACTGTGTTCCAGGAGGATCTTGGCTTTACAAAAGCGAATTTTCTGGCTCAGACTCTGAAGAAGTCTGAAGAAACAAAGCATCTAATGTTGAAATATACATAATGTGCCTTAAGGATGCAGAGGCTTGAGAAAGGTAGAAAATCAAGTGGGCCAATCCTTAGACGTCAGTTAGATGATACAGCAGTGAAGACAGGGGAGGGGGAAGGAATCACTTTCTAAACAGTGTCAACTAAACAAAATTACCCAAAGCAAACAATATTTTGGCAAGACCCCAACTCTCGGCAGGAGTTAACAAATTTTCCATGCAGTACATACACAGGTTGTATGAAAGGATATATTGTTGGTTCATTCAAACAAGCAGACAAAGAAGCATCACACATACAAACACAACAGAAGCAGGACTATGAAGATTTACTGAAGGCAGGGTGAGAGGACGGAGAAAAAGACCACACTTTTCCTTCCCATTGGCAAAACAAGTAATGCAATAACACAATGACACAGATGCTACATTTCAAAACTAAATTTTAGTTAGCAAAATGGTTTATGATTTTCCCCAAAGTGTTACTCTTTACTAGATCTTAAGAACAGTTTTAACTTCATCTTTACCTGACAGTATTTTGTTTCTTGCTTTTCATACAATAAAGTTTTAGTTTACCCCATACAATACAATGTGTATTTACAGAATGAGACTCACAAAAGTGCACGTTAATTCATGGAGTGACAACAGTCATGCTGCCGAGTTTTAGGAAACTCCCTTCATATAAATCCAGAAGAAAGGGCATCTGATAGGAAACAAACTCTCAGTTTAACTTCACTACCTTTGTACTTACTCTACACTTGCCTTTTTTAAAGATAAGTGCAATAAGCCAAACACATACTATTATTATTATGAGATGATTTTTCAAAGATAAAACACTAACAGTTTCCAATTGGACACAGGAGTCAAAAAAATACCACAGGCTACAACTACAGCTCTTCTCCAAGTAAAATGGCTTCACTACCTACCTTTTCTTATGCTGTTTCTTACTCCACGGGAACAGTAATAACTGTGTATAAACAAATGTTCAAGCTAAAAGTTCCTTCCTTCTCAGTGTGCTGCACTCTTACATTTACTTTTGTATAATGGCCTTAGAGTGGTATATTAGACAGTAACTAGAAGACATATTCCATTTTCTGACTGAAAGCCAATAATCCTCATGAATTTTTTAGCTGAGAGACACTTCAAGATGCCATTGGGAAGACGGTGAGAAACACATTAGGCTGCAAATGTGCGGCAGCAGCTTTTTAACACAGGCTGCAATAATCAAGTAAGTGGCTAAATTCATGTTTGCTGGTTACACAAATATTTTGCTGTAACATTTCCATCATCTCCAACTCTCCAAAAGAGGAGAAAAATATCCTCTCTGAAAGTCTTGTCTTAGCAAAATTCAGTGCAGAATGTGTCAGCATGAGAGAGCTTTCTAAGGTGTGTGTGTGGGGGAAGGGTGGCAGGTCTAGTCTGACATCAGTGGCATAGGACAGTTTCCCCTTTCTCAGTTCTCAAAGGCTAAGGTCCTTAATCCCTGGTAGCGCAGGCGGTAAAGAATCTGGTTGCAACGCAGGAGACCCGGATTCAGTCCCTGGGTTGGGAAGATCCCCTGAAATAGCAACCCACTCCAGTATTATTGCTGCAGAATTCCATGGACAGTCCATGGGGTCGCAAAGAGTCAGACACAACTGTGCGACTAACACACACAAGGTCCTTACTACTGCTTCTATACCCAACTATGTCAGCCGGTGCTAATACAGACAGCCAGGAATAGCAAGACCAGGTTTTAACAAGGCCTTGGATGAGGAAACACCCAGGGAATAAGCTTCATTCCTTGCATAATGTAAGCACTTCAAGCACGGTGTACTCAGTCCATATTTAATACTTGGAAAACCAGTTCTCACCGAAGGCTTGGTATTCTGGAAAGAAGTCATCAGACTAAGAACCACAATGTAGCACTTGTGTTTTGAGTTTCATAACTTGTCCAGATTAAAATTCAATTCTTTTTCTTTATTCTGAAACCCATTTTAAACTTCGAGATTAAAAAAAAAAAAAAACCCTTCCTAATTTATGAGAATAACTTGCTGAAATGGTTAAGAGCAAGACAGCCACTACCCACATAAAAATTATTTATTATTCAGTTGTAAAACATTTTAAAATAAATGACAATATTCTCCCATAATGTAATATGTTGATTGCTTTATTATTTTTTGGGGGGAGTAACATTTATTGAGTACTTACAAGAGTTAAGTGCTTTTCTTACTTAAAAACCCATTTTGTTTTTCCTGTATGTGCAAGTACACACACATATACAGACTCATCTCTTATAGATTATCTAACCTCTCTGACCTGTTTCCATAAGTAATGTGTTCAAGTTACCCAGATAATAAAGGACAGGTCAGGAGTCAGACTCCAGTGTAATTATAACAGCTATCATTTACTGAGTGCTTATCACCTTGGCAGGTATTCTCTAAGCACTTTATACATAGGTAACACCTTTATTTCCTGTAACTATGATTATCACCATTTTACAGATGAGGAAACTGAGGTACAGATGAGCTGCAGTAAGCTGGTCAAGGCCATATCATTAGGAAGTTTCTTAGAGTTCATTCGTGAATCCAAACAGCTCTGCAGTTCTTAATCACTACAACATGAGCACGGAGGCTCCTATCTTTTAATACTTTCTCTGAAGAGAGAGACACAGACTTATGTAAACTATAGAAAGCAGTATATTTTAATTCAATTTGATAAATGCTAAATATGTAATTTAAAAGTACCCTTTTTGGGGGCTAAAAATATAGCAGTATCATTGCAAAATGCAAAATACTGTAAAAAATGTGTAGATTCTTTCTTCTATTCATTCAATAAATAATTAATGCAGCAGGCACTGTTGTAGGCATGGAGATAGAGCCTGGAACAAAACAGGCAAGAGCCCTTGTCCTGTTAAAGCTCACATTCTAGGGCAGAAAAGAAATCTCGTATCAGCTCATAAGCAATTATACCCTGAACAAAAATGAAGTGTTAGTTATTACTGAATTTATTATGAAGTACTGAAATAATAAAACCAGCTAGGAATTTTCTCTGGCATACCAGGAATTCTGAGTTTCATTCAAGATAGAAAAAGCCTTCTTTTGCTACAGAATCAGCAGTATTAATTGGTTAATTTTAAGAGGCAGTTATCAAGAGCAATTATAGAAAATGATACCTACTACTTAAATCATTTCATTTCAACTTTAAACATAATACATTTGAGTATCAGTTTCCACTGGGGTTTCATATTGTCTTTCTTGCATAAATCAGACCTATCATTAAGGTATTGTCTACTACTTTCAATTTCTGTTTATTTAAAATATAGTTAGAACTCATAGATACTTAGAGTTCTTATAAGTGCTCATGAGGTATAGATTTCATTATTTTTTGCCAGCCTTTTATAAATGCAGATACATACTTAGAAGCAATTTTGATCCATCTGACTGAGTCTTTTCAAAGTATTTTAGTTTTTATAGAAACATATGTATCTTTTCACACAAACACCTAATCAGTTACATAATATTTATGTGCTTACAATAACAAGGACAACTAGCATAAACCAGTCTGGACTAGAAGTTGGCCTTTTAGTAGGCAAGCAACGTTGCTGCAGTGCAGAAGTGTGAGGTGTTCTGTTTTGCCCACCAGCCTGAGGTACTCGGAGCCTAGCATTCTTGGTATTTACAGAGTGAAACACAGATCACATGGTCCTTTCAGCCTATCAGTCCCAATGGAACTTGATTATGAAAATCAGAATTTATGCAACACTAACCTGAAGGCAGAGGTCATGAAATCATTCAGTAAGTTTAACTGAAGTTGTATTACAGTCCATGGATGGTTCTAGGTATTGGCGGATAGCAGCAGTGAAAAGAGAGACCAAGTATTTGTCCATAAGAGAAATAGTGAAACAAATAAACATTTACCATATGAAGTGGTGAACAGAGCTATTTAAAAAACTAAGGGTTAGGATACAGTATACTGTAGGTAGGGTTGAGGAGTGCCATTTTACCTCGGTGGTCAGGAAAGTTCTCTCTCGATAGGGTGACACCTTCCTAACAGAACTCTAAGATCCAGAATAGAATTTCTTTATTATGCAACCATTAAAACAAAATTCAGGTAAAGCTGTACAATGCAGTGGCTAAGAGTATATCCTCTGGTGTCACCTCAGGTTTGGGCTCCCTGGAACACCACATATTAGTTGTGTTAATCATACTAATTAAACCCCATTGGACCTAAGTTTCTTTACTTCTAAAACTGTAGGAATAATAATAAGCTTTTATAAGCTTGTGGAAAGCATGGAATGTAAAGAGCATAGAACAATGATTGGCACCTAGTAAGGGCTTATTTGGGCTTCCAAGGTGGTGCTAGCGGTAAAGAAACCTCCTGCAAATGCAGGATGTAAGAGACGTGGGTTCAATCCCTGGGTCGGGAAGATCCCCTGAAGGAGGGCATGGCAACTCCTTCCAGGATTCTTGGCCTGGAGAATTCCATGGACAGAGGAGCCTGGCAGGCTACAGTCCATGGAGTTGCAAAGAGTCAGACATGATTGAGCAACTGAGCACGTACAAGGGCTTATTTAATAGATATATTATTATATGTTGAATTTAATAGCATGTAAATCATTGCAGACGATGACTGCAGCCATGAAATTAACAGATGGCTGCTCCTTGGAAGAAAAGACCAACCTAGGCAGCATATTAAAAAGCAGAGACGTTACTTTGGCAACAAAGGTCCATCTAGTCAAAGCTATGGTTTTTCCAGTAGTCATGTATGGATGGGAGAAGAGTTGGACCATAAAGAAGGCTGAGTGCCAAAGAATTGATGCTTTTGAACTGTGGTGTTGGAGAAGACTCTTGAGAGTCCCTTGGACTGCAAGGAGATCAAACCAGCCAATCCTACAGAAAATCAGTCCTGAATATACATTGGAAGGACTCATGCTGAAATTCCAATACTTTGGCCACCTGATGTTAAGAGCTGATTCACTGGAAAAGACCCTGATGCTGGGAAAGATTGATGGCAGGAGAAGGAGACAACAGAGGTTGAGATGGTTGGATGGCATCACTGACTCGATGCACATGAGTTTGAGCAGGCTCTGGGAGCTGGTGATGGACAGGGAGGCCTGGCATGCTGCAGTCCAAGGAGTTGCACAAAGTCAGCAAGACTTAGTAACTGAACTGAACTGAAATGCTTATGAAACAATCTAAGTTGACGGTGAACTACGTTTAGAGAGAAAAACTAATTTACAGAAAAAAATTAGAGGAAATTTCACCAAAATATTAGCAGTTAAGTTTTTTAAAGAAGAACTATGGGTATAATTTAATTTTTGTATTTTTCCAAAATTTTTTTCATTACCACATCAGATTTTAATGAGTTTACCAAAAGGAAAAAAGGAGGGAGGAGGAAGACCCGCCTGTGTCACTGGGGAAAAAACAAGCAAAACAGATTCTTTTAAATGACCAGCTCTCTAGAATGCAAATCATAAACATACAAACTGTTTACATGCTATTTTTTAGGAAAAATAGGGTATAAAATGAGGTCAAGCTACTCTATGGTAAGTGGTATGAAAAATGCCTAAAGTGAATGAAGTAAGAAATTGGACCTCATTTTACCATTAAGTATTAGCAATGAAATTTAAAGTATAAATTTTTCCCTTTTAACAAAGGATATTCTCTAATAGTATTCTGTAATTACTGAAACTCAATTACGACCAAATTATTATATTTTCCAAATTCACCCCAAGTTCTTCTAAATGAGAAAGATGGAGGCTTTTGGTCCTTTTGGACTCATTACTATCTGTTAGTCTTAACTTTTGGAACAATCTCATGTTTTCTCTCTCCCATGGATTCAAGTCTTTTAAAGCAAGAACAATGTCCAAGATGTCCAACAATGTCCACCAGAGCCTTCCAGCAAAGGTTACTCAAATTGCTCTTCCTCCTCAGGAAAATCTCCTCTTTCAAGCTCAGCTGGAAAGCTACCCTCTTTATGTGGGCCTCAGAGATTTCACTAGGAAGAAGTAAAGGTTCCCTTCTACTGAATGTTCCCTGGCACATCACTGTGCTCAGTCGCGTCTGACTCTTTGCGACCCATGGACTGCAGCACGCCAGGCTCCTCTGTCCATGGGATTTTCCAACCAAGAATACTGGAGTGGGCTGCCATTTCGTCCTCCAGGGGATCTCTCTGACCCAGGGATTGAACCTGCATCTCCTGAGTCTCCTGCATTGGCAGGCAGATTCTTTACCACTGAGCCACCTGGGAAGCCCCTCCGTGGTCCACAGGACATACAACTAGGATAACGCTTCTTTCTCCTGCATCATTAGTTGCTTGCTTCCCAGTGAGAGTCCAGGCTACTGTCTGGGCACCCACACACCGCTGCCTCTTGCTCCAGGTTCTGGGTGCCAGAGAGTTAACACACTCGCTTTACTTTTCTCATTTATGCTCATTTAACGCTAAGCTGTCCTATGAGTTCTTTATCTCCAGTCAAACTGGAACATGAAGCAAAGGCAAGACATGTCCCAGGGACAAAGTATAGAACCCAAACAAAATGTCTGCGGTTAGAGAAGAAAAAAGTACACAGTTATATAGCTCCTTTGGGCGGTTTAAATTATGTTTCCCGTATAAGAAGTCTTTTTCTGGAATACTCTTTTTTATGTTCTTTCTCTTGCCACAAAAGTGGAAAGTGAGCAAGGAGGAAAAACTTGGTTTGGTGGGAGGACCGCTGATTCATTTTTTCACCATACAAATTCCGACAAACTTTCTTTTGGTCAGATCGTTACAATAACTCCAAACAGTATTCGCTACGAGGCAAGGCTGCCATCAAAAACAGAAGGCAGCACTGGGTCAACAGCACCCCCTCCCCCAACCCAATTTGGTCTTACAAAAATAAGCCAAATTAGGCATTTTTATTTGCAAATAACACATACCTACAAAAGGGCTTACTGAGAATTATTAGACTTCAGAAAGTTGTTTACATGAATTCATTATTTGAAAAGACTTTAAAAATTACCTTGGCACCTGAACATATAAGCCAAAACACTTCCTTTAACCATTTTCTTCTCTCCCGCACATTGGTAATCATCAAACTAACCACACTTTAGGGGCTTCTCTGGTGGCTCAGACCATATGGAATTTGCTTGCAGTGCAGGAGACTGGGGTTCGACCCCTGGGTCGGGAAGATCCCTGGAGAAGGGAATGGCTACCCATTCCAGTATTCTTGCCTGGAGAATTCCACGGACAGGGGAGCCTGGCGGGGTACAGTCCATGGAGTCTCAAAGAGCAGGACACGACTGAGTGGCTTTCATTTTTCAACCATACTTTAGCTTATGAGAGATTTGCACTTCAGTTTAAGTTTCAAACTTGGGACTCACAGCTTTCAGTGGAAGTAATCATGTCGTTAGTATCGTGACACACAGGGGAGCCCAATTCTCTGACCTCAGGATCAGAGCGGGTGGGGTGGGGTAGGGTAGGGTGGTTAGAGAACTTTCTCAACGTGACAGACTGAGAGCAGCGCTGTTCTGGAGAGCTGTCAGTGGACAGCTTTCTCCTCTCTTCAGCTCCAGACACAGAGTTACCGCATTTTGGGAAACTAAAAATATATAATTGGACTCAAGAATGGAGCTTCTAATTACCCTTTTGGTAGTTAATACTAACTTAAACCCAAATGAGTTGACAATGTGTTACAAATAATAATTTAATGGATTACATAAGGGTGGTCTAGAATAGGCACTGCAATGATTAAAACAAACTCCTCCTGTTGTAGGATGCGTCATTCTATATTTTTTATACATATATAATTTTGTTTATTTATTTTTGGCTGTGTTGGGTCTTTGTTCCTGTGTGGGGTGTTCGCTAGTTGTGGTACGAGGGCTTCTCATTGCAGTGCCTTCCTTGTTGTGGAGAACAGGCTCTAGGGCTTCTGGGCTCTAGGGCACAGCTCTGTAGGTGGGGTGCACGGGCTTAGCTGCTCTGTGGCATGAAGGATATCTTCCCGGATCAGGGTTCAAACCCATGTCTCCTGCACTGGCAGGTGGATTCTTTACCACTGAGCCACCAGGGAAGCCCTTGGTTCTGTACTTTTTATTTCAATTAGTCCTAAAAATGTGTTTGCACTGAGAGAGTGAAATATCATTGTTTTTGTAAACCTACACCTATGGATAAAGATCTGTAAGGCCGCTGTACCTTATTTAACCATAACTGGCAAGTAATCAGCATGAAATGAAAACTTAAAGAAAATTAAGATAATTGCTTGACACATCAGAGACACATAACTGCATCATTTTACTTTTTCCTAGTATTGGGGCAAAAAGAAAAATAATTCATTAAGCTGAAACTCAAACTCTGGTTTCAGTTAAGCCAGATGATGTGAAGAAAACTAAGCTTTCGGAGAAATCACAACACATTATATATGTACGTTCACAACATAAGCATATGATTTCTTCAGCTTAGTATTTTGTTTTAAGGCAGTATTTCAAAATCAAGAGTCACGACTATTAGGGCAAAAACATATTTGGGCCCTGGACAATTTAATTTAAGTAAGGTTAAGTTTCTAATTAATACAGGTCTCTTTTTGGTATTAAAAATATAACCTAAATTAAAGGGTTTTAATTTAAAAATCTACTTGTATTTATTTCTTTCTGATGTTCAACTGTGCTGATAATTATTAAATTGCTGCTTGAGGGCAAATTTCTGGGCTTTCTGGACACTGTAATGTCATCCTTGAGTAAAAAACAGAACTTAACCTCAAGAGGTCAAAGATTTAGGAAGACGAGACAAGAAGGCAGTAAACTAACAAGGGATACAGCACACAGGAAAAATACCAAGTGCTCACAGAGGAGAAATCTCTTCTTGTCAGGGTGGGGGAGCCTTGGCGAAGGTCTGATGAACAGCTGAGTTGGGTTTTGGAGGAGTATTACATTTCAAACAGAAGCTGGGATGGTGGTGAGGGTGTCTGAGGATCAGAGATGCTGAGAGACTGCATGGCCATGTGACTTGACAGTTGAGGGGTGGGGGTCTGGGTCTCTCCAACAAGCCTGAACCTAGAGGCCTGCTGAGTGTCACCAACCACCGCCATCAACTTCAGGGGGCAAGTTTCTCACCCCATCGGTGACCTGAAATCTGAGTAACTCAAGAGCAACACTCTGAGAAAGAAGGAAAGAGAGAGAGAAGGCAGAATCCATGTTATTCATTGAACCCATTTACTCACCACATAGTGAGTGTCTACTTCGGAGTGTCAGTATATAGAAAACCTTAGAGGCTAGAGTGAGTCGTAGTTCCTGTTGCCTTCCTCGACCACAGGTACAGTGGAAAGTTCTGAGCTCGAGGTGGTTGAGACCACCCTCTGGTCAGTGAGACACATGACAGGTTTGGAAGGGTAGGGAGGAGGAAGACCAGCTAAGAGGATACTGCAAGGCTACATACTGTACAACGGCACTTACAGGAAACATCCAGAATAAGCAAATCCACAGAAACAGAAAGCAGATCAGTGGTTGCCAGGGGCTGAGGGGAATGGCAGAGTGGGGCTGACTGCTAATCAGAACAGGGTTTCTCTTTGTGTGGATGAGGATGTTCTGAAACTACTGAAAGAGTGGTCATGGCTGCCCACCTGGGGAATAAACTAATAATCACAGAACCAGACACTTTCAAAGGGTGAACTTTACGTTTTGTGAATTCCATCTCAATAAAGCAGTTATTAACAACAAACAATCAGAAAACAACAATAACAAGTCCTGTAAGTAATCGGGCCTGACTGATGACTTGTGGAATAGATAAACGGATGGTATGCAAGGATTCAGGAAACAAAATGGTGACTATTAACGAGCAAGAGTGATTTCTCTAACAATTCATCACAAATGGAATTGCCCTCCTTCCTTCTGCTAAAGAGATTCAAGTAAGATTTCTTAAAGTTTTATTATTTTTCTCAATAAAAGTAATACATGCTCATAGTAGAAAATTTAGAATATAAAATACTAAAGAATAAATTGCATGTATTCCTACCACAGAGAATTACCACTAAATTAAAAAAATTGGGAATTTTGGGATTGACATGTACACACGGCTATATTTAAAATAGATAACCAACAAGGATCTACTGTATATCACAGGGAAATCTGCTTAACACCTTGTAATAACCTAAATGGGAGAAAACTTTGAAAAAGAATAGATACATTTATATAACTGGCTCACTTGGCTGTACACCTGAAACTAATACAACACTGTTAACCAACTATATTCCAATATAAAATAAAAACTTAAAAAATAAAATGGGAGTATATGTCTGTGTGTGTGTGTCACAAACTGCATGTACAATTTTATAGATGCTTTTATCATTTCTAAGATTTTCCGTGGTATTAGTTTTTATAAACATAATTTTTAATGGCTCTATGATATTCTAGCATATAAAGAAATCATAATATATTTAACCATTTTCTATAATCATTTAATTTGCTTCCATTTTTACCACTATAAATAACACTGATGAATATCTTTTATGTAAGTACTAATCCACATCATGTGATTAATAATAATCAATATTCTCAATACAACAGAGCCTCAGAAATGTAATTACTGGATCAAAGGGTGTGACCTTATTTACAGCGATTATATGCACTGTCAAATTATTTTCCAAAAAGGCTGCCTTAATTTATAATCCCCTCAGCAGGGTTATCTGAGATCTCGTTTAACCAGAATTCACAATAACGAATATTATGATTTTCACAAATGTTTTGCAAGTTTGAAGACTACGGCATGACCTATTTTCTAATGTAAACTGGTTACTAATAATTTAGTATCTTTCAGATGTTCAGGAGCACTTCACGTTTACTTGGATGGAAGAATGTTAAGTCAGGGATCTGGCATAGACACTGCGTACTCAGGTTGGCAAAGCATCTGATTTACTGCTTGTGCAAAGATGGAAGCAGAAGTGGCTCATAATGAACCACCTGAGGAACTTTTAAAAACATGGCTTTCCAGGCTCCACCCCAGGCCAACTAGAACTCCCTGCAGAAGGACCCCAGGTGGTCAGCAGAAGCCTGCCCAACCCTGACTAGAAAGGAAGAGCAGCACTGAGAACTACTGGGCTTCCCAGGGGGCGCCAGTGGTAAAGAACCCGCTTGCCAATGCAGGAGACAGAAGAGATGTGGGTTTGATCCCCGGGTTGGGAAGATCCCCTGGAGGAGGGCACGGCAACCCCACTCCAGTACTCTTGCCTGGAGAATCCCACGGACAGAGGAGCCTGGCGGGCTACAGTCCGTGGGGTCACAAAGAGTCAGACACAACTGAAGTTGACTTAGCACACACAGACTTAGCACACACACAAGGGCTGGGAGGTAACAGCAAGTTAGTCAAGGCTGGTGGAGTAGCATTCCTGGTGTTAATTAACTGATTATTACAAACAAACAGAAGTCTCCAGTCTAGTTTGTTTTTAATCAGTGACTGGGGAAAAAAATTATTTATCAGAGAGGATGATGACACAGAGGATACTTGAACAATTAAGAGTACTTTTCTGAAAATCTTAACATTAGCAAGTTAAAAAGGTTTGAACTTGAGCAAACTCTGGGATACAGTGAAGGACAGAGAAGCCTGGCTGGCAGGCTGCAGCCTATGGGATCGCAAAGAGTCGAATACGACTGAGCAACAGAAAAACAATAATAAACCTTTGTATTATTAAAACAACGGGAACACCTACAAAAATACAATTAAAAAAGGAAAGGAAAACCCCTCACAATCTATTTTAACATGTTCAGTATTTGAACTAGAGTAGAGGAGAAACTTCTCTCACATATGTTCACCACTATTTTTCTTTTTCTGTCTTGAGTTTCTTTCCAAATACAGTCCATAAGAGTTCTGCTCCATCCTACATCTCTTCCTGTGCTTCTTAAGTCCCTACACTGTGGTAACCAATTCCCTTAAATTCTTAATCCAGGAACAGGGCTACTTTGGGGGCCCCTCCCTTCAGGCGCCCACCCATGGTCCGTTCCAACAGAAGCTGCTGGTCCTCTTATAGCACATGTCCTGGAAATGGGATGGGGGTGGGGGTTGCCCTCTGCTTCCCTGAGAGTAGGCACCAGGCCAGTGCTCAACAACAAGGGTGACCAAGAATAAAAATCTCCACTCCTTGGAAACCCATGCCTTAAAAACACCCCCATTTATGTTCTGGCCTGAGACTGACCAATAGGCCACCTAATCCTTCACCTTCACTGAAAATGTTGGTGTTTGACTAGTTCTTCCCCTCTAGCCCACACCCGGTCCCCACCCTGAGTAACCTGATAGACCCTCCTGTCTCAACTCTAGCAGTAGCCACTGCATCCTGTGACCACACCCAGAACCTTGTTCTCACCCAGAACTGGTACACCTGGAAAGCCACTTCTGGTCCACGGCTTTCGAGCATGCAGACTTGCTTTCTGTCTTCCTCCTCCATAGCAATCTTCATGGATCTTGCTTTCTGTCTTCCTCCTCCACAGCAGTCCTCATGAATTGAGGCCCTCGCCTCTCTGCTCATTGCATTTCCCTCCCCATCTCCCTGGATTCCCCACCATCAGGCTCCTCTTCATGTCTCTTCTCACAGAGTTACTTTTGCAAAACCTAACCTCAAGTTTCCCCCCTCACCCCCATCCCCGTAACTGGGAATATCATACAGCTAAAGGTGGCAAGGGATTCCCTGGTAGCTCAGACAATAAACAGTCTTCCCACAATACGGGAGACCTGGGTTTGATCCCTGGGTCAGGAAGATCCCCTGGAGAAGAGAATGGCAACTCACTCCAGTATTCTTGGCTGGAGAATTCCATGGATAGAGGAGTCTGGTGAGCTTACCATCCATGGGGTCACAAAAGAGTTAGACATGACTGAGTGACTCCCACACACACAAGGTTGGAGAGGCCCCCTCAGACCACTCAAGGTCTCTAAACTTGCCTTACACCCAGAGTCCTGCCCATCGATCCTTCCCTTTGTTCTCTAGTCAGCTCCTTCTCTTAATCCCATCAGGCAAATAGCTTGCCAACAGGTATTTCCAGCTTTTACCACTTTGGCTAATGGCTGGTTCATCTGATTATTATTATTATTATTATATCCACCTGAATATCAACTTTCTTTTGTTCCTGTTTCAGTCGCTAGGTTGTGTCCGACTCTTTGTAACCCCATGGACTTTAGTCTGCCAGGCTCCTCCGTCCATGGGATTTTCCAGGCAAGAATACTGGAGTGGGTAGCCATTTCCTCCTCCAAGGGATCTTCCCGACTCAGGGATTGAACCAGTGTCTTGTGCATTGCAGGTGGATTCTTTACCGTTGAGCCACCAGGGAATTCCTCCCTTCCTTTTACTCACACAGAAATCCACCGCTCTCTTCAATGTCACTCCTGGTCATTCCTGGCTTCTTGGAGGCTGTGTGACCCCCCTCCCCTTGTAAACAACCCCATTTCCTATTTCCCTCCCCATCTTCTTTGAATCTTTGCTACTAAAGTTCTCTTCAGCCAATGTCTCCCCCCCCCCTTTTTTTTTGCCTATATTCACCTCTAACCCCACTCAGGTCCTTTCCCCTCCTTGAGTCTCAATCCTTCTCCAGCAACCATACAATCTCACATCTTTCCTACACATATGGACCTGTCCCAAGACTACAGGCCTGTGCTCCCTTACCCCAAAGAATTTAGAATTCAGATAGATAGATACATTTTAATTTTAGAAAGAAAACATGGCATACGGCATATTTCATAACATCCCCACAGGGCTCTGTGTGCACGTTCTGTAATCAAATTCAATATTATTTCTCCAGTGAAACGTATGAATATTCACACTAAGTGGGACAAATGAAGATTATAAGTCATTCCATATCCATTCAGGTCAGGTTTTACCACCAAAGGAGTTATAAAAACCTTTCCTGTTTCAGAGTTTGTTTAATTTTGAGATTCAAGTAAGGGAATACAGGCCTGAGGTTTATTCCTATTCACTTCCACTCACTTCATGATCCAAAACAATTATACCCCCCCTGCCCAACCTCCACTGAAAATGCCTCCCTTGTTTGTCATGATATTTGAAGGTCAAGTCTAGAGAAAGGGTGGCACCTGTGTTGTGTGACTTGGGCTTTCTGCCGTGTTTGTTATTGTGATCATGTCCACTCAGTGATCCCTTCACAAATCTCCTTCTTCTGAGTCTTTCGTGACATCGTCCTCTATGCGGGTCCTCCCCTTAAATTGCATAATTCTTATTCCACCTCTTTTATGGGATCTTCCGCTTGGAGTTATCCAGTTATCCAGGTCTCCCTCTCCTCAGTTAGCTACTTTTTAAAAATTATTTTTAACACTGAGGTGTAATCAGAAACGGTATGGACCTAACAGAAGCAGAAGATATTAAGAAGAGGTGGCAAGAATACACTGAAGAACTATACAAAAAAAAGATCTTAATGACCCAGATAACCACAATGGTGTGATCACTCATCTAGAGCCAGACATCCTGGAGTGCAAAGTCAAGTGGCCCTTAGGAAGTATCACTACGAACAAAGCTAGTGGAGGTGATGGAATTCCAGATGAGCTATTTCAAATCCTAAAAGATGAAGCTGTGAAAGTGCTGCACTCAATATGCCAGCAAATCTGGAAACCTCAGCAGTGGCCACAGGACTGGAAAAGGTCAGTTTTCATTCCAATCCCAAAGAAAGGCAATGCCAGAGAATGTTCAAATTACCACACAATTGCACTCATCTCACACACTAGCAAAGTAATGCTCAAAATTCTCCAAGCTAGGCTTCAACAGCACGTGAACCGAGAATTTCTAGATGTTCAAGCTGGACTGAGAAAAGGCAGAGGAACCAGAGATCAAATTGCCAACATCCGTTGGAGCATTGAAAAAGCAAGGGAATTCCAGAAAAACATCTACTTCTGCTTCATTCACTACACCAAAGCGTTTCACTGTGTGAATCACAACAAACTGTGGAAAATTCAAGAGATGGGAATACCAGACCACCTCAGCTGCCTCCTGAGAAATCTGCATGCAGGTCAAGAAGCAACACTTAGAACTGGACATGTAACAACGGACTGGTTCAAAATTGGGAAAGGACTATGTCAAGGCTGTATATTGTCACCCAGGTTATTTAACTCATGTGCAGAGTACATCATGAGAAATGCCCGGCTGTATGAATCACAAGCTGGAATCAAGCTGGAATCTTGATATTTCTTCCCGGGGGAAATATCAATAACCTCAGATACCCAGATGATACCACACTGTGGCAGACAGTAAAAAGGAACTAAAGAACCTCTTGATGAAAGTCAAAGAAGAGAGTGAAAAAGCTGGCTTAAAACTCACATTCAAAACACCAAGATCATGGCATCTGGTCCCATCACTTCATGGCAAATAGATGGGGAAACAATGGAAACAGTGACAGACTTTATTTTTTGGGCTGCAAAATCACTGCAGATGGTGACTGCAGCCATGAAATTAAAAGATACTTGCTCCTTGGAAGAAAAGCTATAATAAACATAGATAGTATATTAAAAAGCAGAGACATTACTTTGCTGACAAAGGTCCATCTGGTCAAAGCTATGGTTTTTCCAGTAGGCATGTATGGATGTGAGAGCTGGATTATAAAGAAAGCTGAGCATCAAAAAATTGATGCTTTTGAACTGTGGTGTTGGGGAAGACTCTTGAGAGTCCCTTGGACTGCAAGGAGATCAAACTAGTCAATCCTAAAGGAAATCAGTCATGAATATTCATTGGAAGGACTGATGCTGAAGCTGAAGCTCCAATACTTTGGCCACCTGATGCAAAGAAAAGACTCTGATGCTGGGAAAGATTGAAGGCAGGAGGAGAAGGGGACGACAGAGGATGAGATGGTTGGATGGCATCACTAATTTGATGGACAGGAGTTTGAGCCAACTCCGGGAACTGGTGATGGTCAGGGAAGCCTGGCATGCTGCAGTTCACAGGATCACAAAGAGTCGGACATGACTGAGCGACTGAATTGATTGACTGATAATTCAGAAGCCACAAAATTCACTCTTTTAACACATACATTTCAGTGGTTTTAACCTAATCACAGGATAGTGCAACCATCACCCTATCTAACTCTACAACATTTCATCAACCCAAGAGGAAACTCCATGCTCCTTATGCAGTTATTCCTCATTCCCTCCTCTCTCCCACCCTGGCAACTAGCAGCAGTCTCTGACTTTACGTCTAATTGGGACATGTAATATAAATGGAAACATAAAATACGTGGTTTTTTACTTGTCACTTCTTTCAATTAGCATGGTGTTTTCAAGGTTCAGCAATACTGTAGTATGTATGAGTACTTCCTTTTTATGGCCAAATATTACAATGTATAAAGGTTATACCACATTTTATTTATCTATTCATCACTTAGGACATTTAGGCTAATACTACTTTTTGGCTTATCAGGAATAATGCTGCTGCGGACATCTGTGTACAAGGGTACACAGATGCTTCAGTTCTTCTGGATATATACCTGGGAATGGAATGAGTGAGTATACAGTACTTCTACATTTAATTTTTTGATGAACTGCCAAACTGCTTTCTAAAGCAGCAATGTCTGAGGATTCCAATTTCTCCATTACCTTCATCAACACTTATTTTAACTTTTTTTTAAAATTATCGTCATCTTACTGGGTATGAAATGGTATCTCACTGTTGGTTTGACCTGAATTTCCCTAGTAACTATGTTGAGCATCTTTTCAAGTGGTTTTTGGCCACTGCATTATCTTCTCTGGAGAATGTCTACTCAAATCTTTGTCTATAGCAAATTAGACTCTGCAGTGACTCTTAGCACTACTCTGGAGTTACAAATGGCTTGGAGAATCTGACCAAAGCCAAAAAGTAAAACTACATAGATAACAAAATGGGGCATACCATTTTCCTAAGGAGTCACTAACGCACTAAAAGACCATTTATGAACCTTCCAGATTACTCATCCTCACTTTGTATCAGAGGTTCTCAAACTTCGTGCATATCTGAAGATCACCTGGGGAGCTTTTAAAAAATATCACATTACCACACAATCCAGCAACTCCATGTCTAGGTATGTAATAAGAAAAAACTGAAAGCAGGGACTTAAACAGGTATCAGTTCAGTCGCTCAGTCGTGTCTGATTCTGCGACCCCATGGACTACAGCACGCCAGGCCTCCCTATCCATTACTAACTACCAGAGTTTACTCAAACTCATGTCCATTGAGTTGGTGATGCCATCCAACCATCTCATCCTCTGTCATCCCCTTCTCCTGCTTTCAATCTTTCCCAGCATCAGGGTCTTTTCAAATAGTCACGTGGCCAAAGTACTGGAGTTTCAGCTTCAGCATCAGTCCTTCCAGTGAATATTCAGGACTGATTTCCTTTAGGATAGACTGGTTGGATCTCCTTGCAGTCCAAGAGACCCCCAAGAGTCTTCTCCAACACCACAGTTCAAAAGCATCAATTCTTCCACGCTCAGCTTTCTTCACCGTCCAACTCTCACATCCATACATGACCACTGGAAAAACCATAGCCTTGACTAGATGGACTTTTGTTGGCAAAGTAATGTCTCTGCTTTTTAATATGCTGTCTAGGTTGGTCATAGCTTTTCTTCCAAGGAGCAAGCGTCTTTTAATTTCATGGCTGCAGTCACCATCTGCAGTGATTTTGGAGCCCAGAAAAATAAAGTCTGTCACTGTTTCCATTGTTTCCCCATCTATTTGCCATGAAATGATGGGACCAGATGCCATGATCTTAGTTTTCCGAATGTTGAGTTTTAAGCCAACTTTTTCACTCTCCTCTTTCACTTTCATCAAGAGGCTCTTTAGTTTTTCTTCCCTTTCTGCTATAAGGGTGGTGTCATCTGGGTATCTGAGGTTATTGACATTTTTCCCGGCAATCTTGATTTCAGCTTGCGCTTCCTCTAGCCCAGCGTTTCTCATGGCGTACTCTGCATATAAGTTAAATAAGCAGGGTGACAATATACAGCCTTGACATACTCCTTTCCCTATTTGGAACCAGTCTGTTGTTCCATGTCCAGTTCTAACTGTTGCTTCCTGACTTGCATACAGATTTCTCAACAGGCAGGTCAGGTGGTCTGGTATTCCCACCTCTTTAAGAATTTTCCACAGTTTGTTGTGACCCACACAGTCAAAGGCATTGGTGTAGTCAATAAAGCAGAAGGAGATGTTTTTCTGGAACTCTCTTGCTTTTTCGATGATCCAGTGGATGTTGGCAATTTGATCTCTGGTTCCTCTGCCTTTTCTAGATACAGCTTGAACATCTGGAAGTTGATGGTTCACATACTGTTGAAGCCTAGCTTGGAGAATTTTGAGCATTACTGTACTAGCCTTATTCACAACAGCCAAAGGTTGGAGACATTCACCCACACATGATTGAACCAAATGCGTGTATACATACAACATAGTACTATTCAGCCTTAATAAGGGAGGAAATGCTGATATATGCTACAACAATGGGTGAACCATGGAAACACGATGCTGAGTGAAAGAAGTCAGACACAAAAGGCCACGTATTATGATTCTACTCATATGAGGAACCCAGAATAGCCAATTTTGTAGAAACAGAAAGTAGAACTGTGGTCACCTGGACCTTGTGGGAGGAAGGGTGAGTACTTATTGTTGAACAGGATGAAAGTTTCTGTTTAGGATGATGAAAAAGTTCTGGAGATACACAGTAGTGACAGGTGCACAGGAATGTGAAGGGGTGGTCAGTGCCACTTAACTGTATTTAAAATGGTAAATTTTAGTTATGTCTATTTTCCTGTAATTAAAAAAAGGAAAACCATGTTTGTATACACACAAACATGACCAGGACACCATCAGTATTTTGTTTAAAAGCTCTCCAATCAATGTAAATGTTCAAACAGAGTTAAAAACTGCTGCTTCACACTTTCCTTGATGGTTTCACCTATTCCCAAGGATTCCCAAATCTTTCTTTCCAGCCTTCACCTCTCAAAGCTTCTACCTCATACCTAGCTCAGATGACCCTCGCCCTAAGATTACATTCCCTTCTATCTTCTAATGCTGTTTAGTTGCTAAGTCATGTCCAACTCTTTTGCAGTGAACTGTAGTTTGCCAGGCCTATCTTCTAAAAGCCCATATATAAAACTCTACCATTAACCACAGATATCTTAATTATTTATGTCTTTTGCCTTAGCAAATTTTAAGCTTCTGAGGGGTAGAAACTAAGTAGGCTTCATCTTTTTATAACAGATCCATATGCCTGACATGCAAATTAATGTTCACGGAATAAATTGCTTTACAAACTGCTGCAGAGTTTGAAGCTATTTCATCAAAATAGGGAACATCATTTACTATGCTATATTTGTATTATTTTATTTGATCTTCATAAAAGCCCCATGAAGTCATTATTATTATGATGTCCTTTAGTACAGAAAAATCAAACGTGTCCAAAGTCAAACACAGCCAACAGGTGGTAGAAGAAACTCCAGAGCCTGCCCTCTGCCTCTATCTCCCCATCTCCTCCCATTCCCTAGCGGAGACACAGGTCTTTTTATCTGGGTATGTGTCACCTTCTCAAGTAGGTATTTCCTTCCAGGATTTTTCTGTTAATTTTTTAAGCTATAATCTTCACAGACAGTTTTGCAGCTTTTCAAAATTAAAAAAACTTTAGCATTTTACTACACAGTCTTCATAACCAGCATGGTGACTACCTACAAAGACAAAGGTAGACACTTATAAGGAGATTGAAACAAACAAAAATCAACTGTGTGATGTTCTAAATAGGGGAAACTAAGATAATGGTCATTAGGTGATAACAGTCAGGGGATTTCAGCTGACCACCAGTTTAATATGAATCAACCAAATGACTGGAAGCTAAAAATAACAAATTTACATTTAGATTGCAAGAACAAAAGCAAAATCAGAAACTGTCAATTTGGAAAGAAACCTGCTACGCTGTGTTGCTCCAGAACATAGAGATAATAGACGCTGGAGAATTTAGTCAATGAACAGACACTAACCAAGGACTTATTTAAATAAGCAGGGATATGCATGGGTGTGTGTGTGTCTGTCTATTTGTGTGTGTACACGTGTATATACCACTTGGGGAGATGAAACATACAAAGGTAAGAAAACACACTAAGTGTATTGAAGGGCTATTTCACAGAGAAGAGAGATCTTAGATTTGGTAATTAGGTGGGGGATACTACATTATTTTATTTAATTCTGATCCTGTTCCCTGTTTTACAGAGGAAAAGAAGATTCAGAGATGTTAACTGACTTGTCCAAAGTCTCAGAGTTTGTAAGTTATGCCACTAGGCATCAAACCAAGTTCTGATTAGTAAATCATATTCAATGATGGCACAAGAAAACGGTCTAGTTAAAACATTAGAAAAAAATGAACATATCATCCTTGAAGTTCCTCGGAGAGTAATGTCCATCGCTGGGGACCTTTGGCTGTAACATCAGGGAGGGGCAGACAGCTGACACCAGTATTGCCAGGTGAGTTTGACATTCCCACATGTATTTAACTGCTGACCTTCCAGTGTGAACAGAGGAACCAAAAGCCACGACCTTACAATGCTATGATATGAACATAGCAGATTTTTCATTCTTTCCTCGAAGCATTACCAAGGAAGCGTGTGCTTTCCCTTCCCTGAATTTCCTTTTGAGTTTTCACGTCACTATTTGTTTATCTGTGCGTCATTTCCAGTCCACAGCCTGGTCCCACAACCTCTAGGTTCTGACTGTGACCAACAGGGAATACGGCGCATTATTTATCTGAAGCACAAAATTATACTGAACTCAGGTGGCTTAGACGTTGAGGACAGTATCAGGCACCCAGAAGCTCAATTGTGCCACTACTCATTTCCATACCAGCGAAACATCTGTTCTTAGTGTCTGGCAATAACTGAGTCGACTTCTCTTCCTTTGGAACATTTGGCTCATAGTAACCTGTGTACAAGAAACAACTTCCCACTTATATCTGTTACCTCGTCTTTCCCCCTTCTTAATCCTAGGTGCCCTGGTAACATGTGTAAGCAAGTACATTAGAAAATTATGCTCCAGAATCTAATTTCAACTGTTGTGAGGTTACCTGGCAGTTGAAATAATCTGGAGGTGACAGGAGATCAGACCTGGGAGGCCAGAAGCGGCCTTGGCAACGAGCCATTATAGAAATTCTACATCAGTCCCGACAGAGGTAGCTGTATGGTTATCTCTGCTCAACACGTATCTTGGCTTATTATCTAAATGAGAGCCTAAACTCACAAACCACCGAGCAGAAAAGTCAGGGGATTTAAATTGGCCTTCCTATTTTAATATGAAGAACATAAAAACACACGAAGTCCCACAGATCTTCTTGGTCAAGTCACACGGTAGCAGACTCCAGTGTACTCTGTTCTGAACCCAATAATCCAGGCCAACAGCCCTTCCTAAGGATCCTCCGTGGGCGGCACTAGGAAGCTGTCATCTGCTGCTCACACTGATGACGCCAGGAGACACGGCTCGCCTGGCACTTACCTAGGCACTTGGTCTATACTCAGGCTGCCCCGCGGGCTACCAGAGTGACTGGTGAGGAAAGTCCTGTGCTGACACGGATAGTGGTGATGGGCTGAGGCTGACAGAGTCTCAGAGTCTGTCGGATGTGTAAGAGAGGGCTGTTCTGTGGGCAGAGGGAGAAGTTGAAAAGACAGAGGAAGAAACCAGAGGATGAAAATGGGACAAGGAGCCGTGGATGAGCCAGGAAGGAAGCAGAGGAAAGATGGGCATTGACCGTGACGAGGCTGATGAGCTGGTGAAACAGATGTAGCTGATGCAGACAGGGCACACCTTGGTCACCACAGTCAACAAACAATGGTTCTCCACCTTCTCTCCCAGGAAAGCATAGCACGTGCTCTGCTAGGCCAGATTTCAATCGTTAAAGCAGACACGGAAGTTTTCAATGGGGGCAAATTTGTGGCCCACAAGCTGTAACTCTAGCCCTTCTCAACCAAGGCAGACACCCTATGGACAACGCCAGAACTACATCCCCTCACTGGGCTCCGAAGTCAGAGAAAACCTGGCTTGGCTCTTGCTTTCAACATTTACTGGCTCTGCAACCTTGGGAAAGGTACTTATTCTGAGCTTCAGTTTCAATGTCTGTAAAATTCCAAAATAATACTCACTTCATCAGTTTGTATGAAAATTAAATGACATCAAGGATAAAAGTACACAGTCAGATACACAAGCTCCATTTAGGCATGAATGGCCAACAGTTCAAGGTTAATGAAAAAAAAAAGTGAAAGTGTTTGTCTCTCAATCGTGTCCGACTCTTTGTGACCTCATGGACTGTAGCCCGTCAGGCTCCTCTGCCCATGGGATTCTCCAGGCAAGAATACTGGAGTGGGTTGCCATTTCCTTCTCCAGGGGCTCTTCCTGACCCAGGGATTGAACTTGGGTCTCCTGCATTGCAGGCAGATTCTTTACCGTCTGAGTCACCAGGGAAGCCCAGTTCAAGGTTAATGAATCAATAATACATATATTAAGTAAAGTGTCTTTGAAAAGAAATCTACTCAAAATAAGACTATATATTGATCAAAGAGCTAAATGTTGTGACCAGAGGCCTGCAGGAACCTAATTCTGTATTTCTCCTAGCAGCAATGGCTTGTATTTGCTAATTCAGTGTCTGCCCTGACTTCATAGAACGTTAATGCCTGCAAAAAACAAGGATCAAAGATATTAAAGTATTAAAAATAGCACACAGGAGCAGGGGAGATCTTTGGGGCAGGCAGCTAGAATGGTAGGGCCAGGTCATGAAAGGGCCTTTAATGTCCTACCAAGGGATGTGGACTTCATATCACTTCTAATCTGGTTATTGATTAGAAAACTACAGGCTTGGGAAAGGTCTCAGCTCCCTGCTTCTTGGTGTACCTCTAAGGTCTGGCACAGATGTCTCAGCTACGAGGAAGACTGCTACCCAATGCCTTGCACACTGCTGTCCTCTTGGTTCAGAGCAGTGCTGACAATAGAAAATACTGGGAATTGCTGACCACCTAGTAGCCACCGTGAAAGTCAAAGGAACAGGTGAAATCAAATTTATTAATGTATTTTAACACATTATATTCAATATGTAATCAATATCCTAAACATGTAATCTTTTCAACATGGAATTAGTGTTCTAAAAATTATTAAGGAGCTATTTTATGTTTTTTTTTAAAATTATTATTTATTTATTTGGCTGCTGGGTCTTAGCTGCAGCATGTGGGATCTAGTTCCCGAACCAGGGCCCTCTGCAATGGGAGCATGGAGTCTTAGCCACTCGATCGCCAGGGAAGTCAAACATTTTTTTTGGGGGGGGGGTACTCTGTCTTCAAAGTGTGAGTGTATTTTGCACTCAATTAAAATCAGCCATGTTTCAAATGGTCAAAAGTTGCTTGAAGCTAGTGGCTCTTATGCTGGGCAGTGAAGGCCTAGTGCACCCTATACATCTCCCAGTGCCTGGTGATCAATCTTCCCCTCACTTTAAGAATCAGGTCAACCTTTACTTTCTCTGCTAAGTGTCCCCTGAATCCTTGCCCCACCGGAGGGACAGTCAGTTTCTCTTCTCCTGTAATAGTGAATCCCCTGACAAAATTTTATAATAAATAATTGCTGAATCAACAGAAGGATTTAAGTACAAGAATGAAATTGGCCATTTTTGCATTTCAGAAATGGATACAAAATAGAAATGACAACACTATATCTTTACTTAACTTTCCCACTCTTTAGCAAAAATCCAGTTTCAAAAATTTTGTGAGGTAAAATGTTCCACCACAAATACTGAGGAGAAAGAGTGACACAGGAATCAATAGGCTTGTTCACTACTAAAGCCTGAAGAAGTATAAGGGATCCCTGTCTGAAACACTATGTAGACATGAGCTCTCTAGGGAATTTGCCTGGGTGTGAAACAACTGACAACAAATCTTAGGTCACTGGCTTGTATTCCAGGGGTGTTCCCAATGTCTGAACACAAGAATCTTAATTTGGATTCTCTGCGGTTTTTATACCTGAATGCTCCATCATAGCAATGCAGTGAGTAATTGACCTTGAAAACAGTAAGGTCTCCATTTGCCAAGAAAAAGAAGTAGCTAAGGAAGAAAATATGTAACACATGTCTTTCAGATCCTACAGCTTCAGAACTCCCCCCCACCCCACGAGACTGATGCTAATTCAGAGTCCACTTCTTACGCCAATCTCTGCTACCCTCTAATAACACTCTCCCCACCTCTCACCTTCCTCTAAAACAGATTTCTGAATCAGCTGTGAGTTATTTTTCATGAACATGTTTCTTTTCAGTGCAGACCGAACCCCATTTAAACAAAGCTTTAAGAGGGACCCTGGAAAATTCGCTAGCCGTTGCACAAGTTTTTTCACTTCATGAGTTTTATATCCCTTTGGCTCCCAAATAATTAAACTGCATCTCACATACAGCCTAGTGCCTTAATCCTGCCTAAATCATCCCAAACTTTGACTTTTTCAAAAAACAAAAATACTCCTAAGAACATGTTTCACTGAGTACTAAGATCACCTTTAATTCCGTCCTTTCTTACCCTATCTTTCCTACAAATTAAAAATCTCTCCAAGAAGCAAACCCCCTCAGCCTGACAAGATCGGACCTGATTATATTTGTGGTTAATTATTGTGGTTGAAATTCTGAGGTGTAGCAGGATCTGCAAGCGAGTCATCTGGCTTGTTTAGACACTACCCTGATGTCAAAATGTGTGTCTTTTAACTCTCAGAGGAAGACGGGGTCTCTTCCTCACTCCCCAACCTCCAAAAGTTAAGATATTTTTAGATAACACAATAGATTAATCCTTTCATGAATGTATCTTAAAACTGTAAAAGACTGATACTTGATGCCCTAGGATCACATCTGAAACCAAAACTATTCTAGTTTCAAGAGAACGTAAATAAAATGACTTTTTTGGGGTGATGATACAAAGGAAATATAAATGGGCACAGATGGAGGCCAGTTAAAACTATCATTCAAAGCTGCTCAGGGAAAAGTCATTGACTTTTACTTGCTGATTGGCCAAACAAGTTTTACAAAAACTCCTCTTAATCATTTATAATTCCTGTAAGATGTAAGATAATTATACAGTGACAGCTTTAAGTTATCTTTTCAGTACAGATCAAACCCCATTTAAATAAAGCTTTAAGTATCTTATTTGCCTTTGTTTCCCATAGTGTTTCACAGAATGCCTTGTAATAATAATAAGTGCTCAATAAAAACACCTTGAACTATTCCAAAATCCTTGGCTCACTTCAAAGACTTTAGATAAGGCAGCAAAATAAAATTAAAAGCAAAAACAAAGAAAGCCCAAATCATCTGGCTATAAAAAGTTCATTATTCAAAAATTTTAAATATATGATACTAGAGACTCTGGGGCTAAAACCATAATGTAACTGTCTTATATCCTACTTATAAGAATGTATGGAGAGTCCTACAATTAAAAAATAAACAAATCCCCAAATGATTAAAACCATAGGTAATTAACTGTTTATTTTAACCAAGTTGTCTTTTTATGTAGGCAGACTAAACTAAGGTGCCAATATTTTTTAAAAGAAAATCCCAAATTAGTAAGATTAATAGTCTATTAAACTACACTGTGCTAAAATATGGTTTGTAGATATTATAAGGAAGAGAATCTCCTATACTTAGTATCATTAAAATTTATGTTTGAGCTGCCCTCGCCATCATTTCTTGAAGATAATAAAAGGATGAATTCTTTGTAAACTGTCCATGTAGTACATAATGGCCAACTAGAGTTCTTATCTCCATCAATGTTAATTTCAAAAGGGAGATGTATACAATATAATAATATATGTGGTTTGAAACATACCCACACCCAAAGATGTGTATATCTGGTCTAGAAGTTAAATGAAAAACATTTTAGGGAATTCATACTGTAAGAGTTAACCCTTTTCAGATAAAGCTTATGATTATCTTTCACCAATTTCAGATTTTTAAGTACTACACTTCCAAGGTTAAGAGAAAGGGTACAGACTGCGAAGAGAATTAATAACATTAGCATGAGCAAAAGTGGCCAAGCTTGGTCCAAAGATTAACTGAATGCTTTCAGCTTTCAGCATATAGTAGCAGAAAGATGTAATAAATCAGAGAAGTTAGGTACTGTATACAAAAAAATCGTTCATTCGAGGCCTCAACCCCTCCCCTCCAAATTATTACCTAACCAAAATTTAGATGATTTCAAATTCACTGCAAAGCTCTTTTTTTAGGATAAAAAAATTACAAAAGGATATTGAGGAAAAAAATGAACAGAGATACAAACAGCAAGCTTTTATCTATTCCTTAATGAGTAAAATTTACCTTGGATTCTTCTTTGGAAATTTAAAAAATGCTTACCAGTTCATTTCCTAAAACAAGCAAGAGACTGTATTTGGCCACTGTAAAGAAACTGCAAGGAACCTTTAATTGCTAAATAAACACAAAAGAAACAGGGACCACAAAAGAATCCATTTGAATCGCGTTTGTATCTATTTGATCCTGAGAAGGCTGTCACTGTCTGGTTGTCATGCTCAGTTCTCCCTCGATAACACACACATCCAATCCACAGGCACACAGAATTCCAAGAACACTGCCAAATGTTAAGTCAGAGCACTTGTGAAACACACCTTGTAATTGTCCACAGCCTCTGTCGTTCAAACCAGAGCTCGGCAGCTTGTCCTGATCTTCACCAGTGATGTAAATAAAAACACCATACATCACTCTTCCAAACAAAAAAAAAAAGTAAAACAACCTCACAATTAGCAATTAATTTATTGCCTCAGAGACAAATCTTTTCTGTTAACCCAAACCAACATTATGCCTTGATGTAAACCTGAGCACATGCTGAGTGCCCTGCCGCTTACCTCCTCCATCACTTGCTTCTAACGATAGCTGACAAACTAGCCTCACAAATCCTTTTTTAGCTGCTGATCAGACAGATCCCCCTTTGACAATCCAGCATGGTGGAACACTCGAAAATTCTTCCTGCTTCTATTCTATTGCTTGCTTGAAAAACCAGTTTCCTTTTCATTGAGATAATAGCCTTTTCTGTGGTCACATGACTCCGAAGCTACATTAGCAGAGCTTTATGATAATAGACTGAATAAGCCTCTACCCCCTCCTGTTATTAAGGGGATGGCTCTCTATCACACACGCGTGCAAAATGCACACATGCACTCACATACACGTGTCTCAAATTATTTATTCTTCTTGGAATGATCATAATACATTTAAAATGTCTACCGTAACATGAAAATACTAAAAATTTCTAGGTCTGCTGCTAAAAATAACTACTTGATGCAAACACTCTGATGCATGGTCTTTCGTGCAGCAGGAAGCAGCACGCTGGCCACGAACGCTCCAGTGTATGAAGTGGGACAGAGAAGACCTGTCTGCTCCTGTTCTCTAGAACTTTTGACCCAGTAATATAAAGTTGACACATCTGGCCTCAAGAACACTGAGGGAGACATGATACCTGCCTAAACACTGGTATTTAACTAGTTTTATATTCTTGCCTGGAGAATCCCATGGACAAAGGAGCTTGGTGGGCTACAGTCCATGGGGTTGCAAAGAGTCAGACACGACTGAGCGACTAACACACACACACACACGTATTAGCAAAACACATGTAAGCACACTTTTTCAACATCAAAATGTATCTTATTGGAAATGCACCCTACGTAATCTTCTAGGTTATTCCATGAAGAAAAATATTACCATGGCCAAAACAATCTTTAAAACATAAAAAAAAAAAAAAATCAAAAGGTCTTCTGAGTCTGGCCAATTTGTTTGATTTCTGATAAACGATCAACTTTCAAAACACACATGTGGAAACACTACGTCAGTACCTGACACACGGTAGTTGCTCTACACTTTTTTTTTTTTAATGTCCTTGGTAACAGGTTGAAGTGCCAGGCAAAGAGACAGTGGCAGATGACATTATCTGCTCTCTTGGTTTTCATGGGAAAAAAAAAAAAAATCTCTTAAATCTATCAGACAAGTAATTTGGGAAAGGAGTTTAAGTGTAAGAATATGCTGAGAAGTAGAAAGCAGAGAGGAAGATGAGCGAAGGAGTGGCCCCAGAAGCAAATTCACACCACTGGGAGGGCGCTGCTGCTCCTAGACTGAAAATAAGACAGACAGTCCCACTAAGGCAACGGAGGAAGCTCCATTTGACATATTTGGGTTTTATTTCTTGCCTTGGTTGTCTCATCTCAAAAACGGAAAACACATTAGGTATTTTCCTTTTTTAACTTTTCACTGTGCTAAAATACACACAACATTAAAAGCTACCACTTTTGAATGTACAGTTTGGTAGAGCTAAGCCTATGCACACGGTTGTGCAATAATGCTCCCGACCTTTTTCATCTTGCAAAACTGAAACTGCACCCACTAAACAACAACTCCCATTTCCCCTTCCCTCCAGGCTCTGGCACACACCATCTACTTTCTGTTTCTGTGAAATTTAACTACTTTAGACCCCTTGTTTAAGTGGAATCAGACAGTATTTGGGTGTGTGTGTGTGTAGATATGTTAAAGAAGAATTGTTTCAGTACCTGGAGATCAAGACAGTTTTCACCTCACCAAATCATTTTACACAAACTGCATAATCCCTAAGTAAACCAAGCCAAAATCATACTCTTTAATATAGGAAAAAACAGAAGTTGTTATAGATAAAAACAGACAGAAGGAATTATTACCACATAAAAGTTATCTATACAAAAAACTCTGTAATTTCTAAGAACCCCAAAATTTTGTTAATTCTAATTCTGAAACTCTTTAGTTTTAATTTAATTAACCACTCGAGACATAAATAACTCGAGCAGGATGGAGTGGGTGTTGACTAACTCTCTTTTAGTCACTGGAAGGGACTGGAGTCACTCTGCTGGAACACAGTCCTAACATCTCACCAAGCTTCTGGAGACCACACAGGGGTCAGTGAGCATAACTTCCATGAGGACTCCAGCAGAGAAATTGAGACATCAAGAAAATATATTTAAAACACTCAAACGCTCACACCTGGTGATACATCATCAAAAACACCAAAGTACAAAGAACTTTTACAAGTTATAATGATTTTAACAGCCACCTAAATATTTTCATTGTGCACTTAAAATCTAAAATCAATAATCAGCCAGGGCATCATAGGAAATTAATGTTATTATAGGAAACTAACCATAGCAGATATGAGAGAACACTTCTTTTTTTAAAGGAACAGCATAAAAACTACAGGGGGTAGTTTTGTGAAATCCATCCATCTATTTGTCCTTTTTCTGCTCACAACATCATCCAAGCTTTGGTTATCTTGAGCTAAGGTGAGGTCACAAGCCCTCTTTACCACCATGTTGTCCTTTATCAGCTACAATGGAGTTTTCACAAATTATTTCTCAGCCAGTCATGGGCAACAGCAAAATCTGCTGAGAATTCACTGATCAAAACCATCACAGGAAGAAAATGTCTCTTGCCAAAACTTCCAAGTAAAATGTCTTAATCCAGATTCTGCGCTTATGCTTCAAGACTTATCACAGTTAGCAAAGCTGTCCCTCCGTCACGTTTTCTGCTGGCAAGCACAAGTAGGTGAAGCTGTCTAGCCCCCTCCTGAGGGCAGGCTGGTGGCTGCAGCAGACTCCAGTTTATCAGTTTTAACCCTTTTTCTTCACTAGGGCATAAGTGTTGACAAGGGAATTAGGCTGGATGGTTTGTAAAGCTGTTTCTAGCTTTAAGGTTTCCTGATGGTGGTATTTATATAATTGTGATTAATTTCTTAAACCAAAAGTCTGATGAGAAGTCAAACAAGAATTCAATAGAGTAATAAGGTGAAATTTACATTTGGTGCAAAAAACAGATGTTAAGAATAAAGTTAAGCATTCTCACCAATGAAAGCCTGGGTTGGGAAGAACCTGTGGAGAAGGAAATGGTAACCCACTCCAGTATTCTTGCCTGGAGAATCCCATGGACAAAGGAGCCTGGTGGGCTACAGTCCGTGGGGTTGCAAAGAGTCAGACATGACTGAGCGGCTAATACACACACACCAGTGAAAGTACCTATGGAACTGATGCTCCCATCTAGATACATAGCATGGTCATCACCCAGCAGAGCTCTCCTGAGCCCACCCACTCACCCCATCAACAACTGTAACTCTTCTGCTATCACAGATTAGTTTAGCTTTTGCTAGAACTTCAAACAAAGGAAATCAGACAATAAGTACTTTTCATGATTCTTTAGCATCACATTTTGTGTTATTGCATATATTAATAATTTGCTCTTTTTCAGTGCTCAGGGTAATTTGACTGTGTGATTACACGGCAGTTCATCTACTTTCCTTTGATGGGCATTTGGGCTGTTTCCAGTGAGGGGCTTGTGGTAAACAATTCTAAAACGGTTCTGCAAGATTGCCCCACATCCTAAGGTACACATCCTTCATAATCCCCAGCAGTGTCAATATGGTGGATTTTCATGCTAATGATTAGGTTATGTTACATGGCACTGCTGACTTTAAGGTAGGGAGATTATTGAGGTGGTGGTGGTGTTGTTTAGTTGCTAAGTCCTGTCCAACTCTTTTCAACCCCACAGGCTGTAGCCCGCCTGGCTTCTCTGTCCATGGGATTTCCCAGGCAAGAATACTGGAGTGCGTTGCCATTTCCTTCTCCAGGGGATATTCCCGACCCAGGGATCAAACCCAGGTCTTCTGCAGTGGCAGGCAGATTCTTTACCACTGAGCCACCAGGGAAGTCCAGGGAAGATTACTGAGGCCTAATCATAATGCATTTTCTCCATGAGGCAGGAGCAGAAGTTAGAAGTCTGAAGCCCGAGAAGGATTCTATAAACCTTAGATGACATTAAGATGGAAGAAATCCAATGTCAAGAAAGATGGATGACCTCTAGGCGCAGAGAGTGGCATTCAGCTAACACCTAGCAAGGACACAGGATGTCAGTCCCATTGATCCAAGGCCCTGAATTCTGCTAACAGCAAGAATGAGCTGAAAGTGGATGTTCCCCCGAGAGCTTCCAGATGAGAACTCACTCTTGCTGACACACCTTTGTTTTAGCCTGGTGATGCTCTGAGCAGAGAATCACACTGACTCTGTGCTCAATTTCAGATCTATAGGATGGTGAGCTAATAATTGGGAGTTATTTGTGCTAATCTGTTACTCAGAAAAAGAAACCTAATGAGGGGAAGGGGTGACTATATACAAGTTGCTACCAGTACACATGCGCAAGTCTTTTCATGGACATGAGTTTTCATTTCAGGTGGGTGAATACCTATGATAGAATTGGGGGCTCGTGGGTAAGTGTAAGAAACTGTCAGTGTGTTTTCCAAGGCAGCTTTACACTCCCACGAGCCATGCATAAGAGATCTGGGCGTCCCACAGCCATACCAACATTTGACATTGTCAGTCTTTTAAATCTTAGCTGAAATTCTACATGTGTTAGCAGCCTTCCCTACACATGGGGCGTGCTCCTCGTTCATTTCCTTCTCTGTAGAGGCTTTATAACATTTATAGCTAATGACACCACACAAAGCCCTGTTTTGTGTACTCTGTCAGTGTCTCTTAGGGATTAGCTTCCTCTGCACTGGAGCATAAACACTGAAGGGTAGAGATCATGCCTTTATTTCTCTAAATCCTCACCATCATCTATCCTAGCACTGCCTCTATGGATTAAACGGTCAAATTTAAGTACTGACATTTCTTTTTCCTTAAAAAGGTTAATTATATAGCAATATGAAAAAAATGCTTTTGAATAGGCCACTTTATAGGGAGGAGAGAGTATGGCCTTGGGACTACATTTCAGTTTGACTCCATTGCTAGACATACAACCTTGAGCGAGTTACTTGACCTCTCTGAGTCTTAGGTTCCCTACCTGTAAATGGGGAAAGCAGGGGGCCTACACTGTGTTATTCTTGTGAAGAGTCTATAAATTATATGGAAAGCAACTAGCCCAGAGTCAGACAGGACTGAGTAGCTGAACTGAACTAGCCCAGAGCCTGGCACAGGAAGACATCAATTGATGGCAGCTATTATTAGCCCTTAGTTTGATATGATGTTCAGCAAAAAAAGAAACATTATAACTTTATACTAAGAACGGAAGAGAATACATAAAATATAAGAGTTGGATTAGGTGGATGATACCATAGGGGATTTTAATTCCAATTTTTAAACCCTTAGTAAAGTTTCCATAATTTTAAAACACAGTAAATTGTTGATAACTTCTAAAACTGGATGAAGGATACATGGGGGTAGGGGTTATAAATACTATTCTAAATTTCCATTATACAAACGTCAAAAACTAGAATTCACTGTACCAAAAAAAGGGTAAATATTTAATTGACAAAGATTTCCTGATGCACTCAGACTTATTAATTCAAATGATTAAAAATGAGATAAACCCTGAAGGTGTCACAGTTAACAAGCTGCAGGGTGAATAAACTTTAGGTCATTTATGATATTAATTTGTTAGCCCATTAGCATTGTAATTCTATGTAATTCTATGTAATTAAACCAAAATATCAGGTTTTGAAAACCTGATAAAATGTCATGGAATAGTTAATCTCTTTGTTAAATACATTTTTAATGCAATAAGGCATCAGTTGCATACATAGGATAAGTCGATAAAGTGAAAAGTAATAACACCCACTTGAACTAGCTGTTTTTATTAGGTACCTCTGTGCATAGAATTATGTCACTTGGCTCTCTGGGCCTTCTTCCTCAAGAGGGGAGCCAGGGATAGAAAGAAGACCTCTTTGAGAATATGCTGCCTATGGCTGTCAGCCCACTAACATTAACTAAAGATTTCACTCTTCTGATATGCAGGGAAGTGCGTCTTCGAGAAGGCCCAACTGTGCTAAGCTAGCTAGCAGCGAGTGCTATTTTGCTGGGTTATTTCCAATAAAAGGCTTATGCAAACAGCAGCGCATAAATGTCTATGATATGACTGTAGGAAATTATACCCACACAAAAGACAGCTGAGGAGAAGGACTAGAGAGTACAATCACTTCTAAATACGACTCTGCCAAGTTGCCACTTCATGGAATGAAATAATATACAAATAGCACACTGCATTTCCAGCTCAGCATCTGTGCTTCATCCAAGGACTTTAGAGGCTTTGACTACCAAATCTGATTCTTCCCAATTAGTCCACATGTAAACCATTCCAAAGAGTCGCCCTTAAGAGGTGCATTTATTCTCTGAAGTCACTGAGTACCCCTGGGTTACAAATGAAATTCCTAGGTGATCAGCTAACCAGAATGAATGAGAACCCCAGCCGTTTATCAGGATTTATAACTTTGATTTCTCAGGATTCTAAAAATGCCAAAGGCTCAGGGAGCAGATTAAAGACCACAAGAATTTGACCCACTGATTATTCTAGCCCTTTGAGATTGGCACTATTCCCTAGAAGGCTCTGATGGGATCAACGACCATTAAGAATTATAAAATTGTGGGGCTTAAAAAACAAAACAAAACAAAAAACGTGAGGGCCATCTCATGTTGGGACTCTAGAATTCTTCCACCTCAAATTCCCAACCTTGGACAACTTCACAGTCGCCGGTTAGATCTTTTCAATTCATAACCTTAGAGCCATTTACATTGTAAGGAGAAAATTTCCCCAGTGTTCTTAAGAGTTCAAAAAGCAACCAAAGGCTGAGACTAGACCATACTGTTTCTTTAAAAGGTTAGATGAGAATGAGATTCCAGGGACAAAATGGAAGAACTACACCTTTTGACCATGATGGCTAATGGCCTTAAACACACCTTCTTGTCATCTTTAAACCCTGGTAGGTTAACCAGACTCGCTCTTCCCACTCTACTATTCTCTGCCTCCTCTGTGTATTAACTTCTCCCAAACGGAGTCAAGAGAGTGACAGCCACACACACAGCGAGGACTAGAAGAGCCTGGCTTGCTTTTCTCACTGGATCATAAAGGAACGCTGCGCAGGTAACTGATAATAAGGTTTTTTGTTTTTTCTTGACAGTCTGCTTTAACTAAGATCTGACTGAAAGTTTTCATTGGTTCACAAATTCGGCCATATAAATACAGAAGAGACCAAAAAAAAAAAAGTCTCTCTTGGTGGAGGTGCTATATTCTGAGGCAAATAGTGAATTATTCATCTATTCTACATTTCCACAGGCATGAGAGGGACTTGTGACACAAGTCACAAGTCGGGAGCATGTGCTGCGTGTGTGGATGACTACACCTCGCACAGCACAGCACAGGGCTGTATCTCCGCACCGCAGCCAGTTCTGGGTCAGCTTCAAGGGTCCCCTGTTAAACGCTTTTAAACGAGGTGGATGATTTCTTCCTTCTCCCCCTCACCCTTGCTTTTTCTTTTCCTGCTTTCTCCTTAGTCGCTCCTTCCTTTCATAACATTAAGATTACTTGCCCTGGTGAGCAAGAGGGTATGTCATGTCATAGTAGCCAGTCTAAGAGAAGAGAGGAAACATCATTAGAGGCAAAAAAAAAGTCATCTTTCCTGAAAGCCTCATAGGCTGCAGCAATAATTTAAAACAAAGGAAAAACATGTTTGACACCTGCCCTGATGTCTTTCCGGAGAAGGCAATGGCAACCCACTCCAGTACTCTTGCCTGGAAAATCTCATGGACGGAGGAGCCTGGTATGCTGCAGTCCATGGGGTCACTAACAGTCGGACACGACTGAGCGACTTCACTTTCACTTTTCACTTTCATGCATTGGAGAAGGAAATGGCAACCCACTCCAGTGTTTTTGCCTGGAGAATCCCAGGGACGGCGGACCCTGGTGGGCTGCCATCTATGGGGTCGCACAGAGTCAGACATGACTAAAGCGACTTAGCAGCAGCTGATGTCTTTCACTTCTTCCTCGCTCTTTTTTCTTTTGTAGCTGTGGATTAATTCATTTCATTCAACAAGTACTTATTCAGAACAGTGTCATGTAAGGCACTAAGTCAGGCAATGGGGACACAAAAATGGACAAAAAAATCCCTGTCCTCTAGAGGCCCATCTGATTCAACAGGGGCAAAGAGAGAAGTAAGCAAAATGTATATGATCAGAAATGCCTTCTCAAGATGGGCTGTTAGAGGATGAAGAGAGTCAATGCCTAACTCTGAATGAGGAGGGCCAGGGAAGGATTTAGAGGGCATAGGACAAGCAGGACTCTACCTAGTGTGTGAGGAAGGGGAGAAAAAGGTATAACAGCAGGGGAGCGTGACAGCACATTTCTTACTCAAGATCCAATGAAATCTGCATGATCACAGCTGAAAGGTATTAATGCCTAAAAGAAGGTGGTGGGAGAAGAGGCTGCAGAGGTGGGCATGGATCAGGCTAGGATGAGCCCTGTCTGCAGAACTAAGGAGGCTGAAATTCATCCTGTGGGGAATGAGGAACCCATGAAAGGTTCTGAGCAGCTGAAGAGATGATTGTTTTTCTAAAAGAGAAAGATTTCCATAGGGAGGAACTTCAAGAAATGATACTACATGGGGAAGAATAATCAGAAAATTGTAGCAATAAATCAGTGAGGAATAATGCTGCTGCTGCTGCTAAGTCGCTTCAGTCGTGTCCGACTCTTTGCGACCCCATAGACGGCAGCCCACCAGGCTCTGCCGTCCCTAGGATTCTCCAGGCAAGAATACTGGAGTGGGTTGCCATTTCCTTCTCCAGTGCATGAAAGGGAAAAGTGAAAGTGAAGTCACTCAGTCGTGTCCGACTCGTAGCGACCCCATGGACTGTAGCCTACACCAGGCTCCTCCATCCACGGGATTTTCCAGGCAAGAGTACTGGAGTGGGATGCCATTGCCTTCTCCGAGGAATGATGAGACTACACATAAAGAAAGATACCTATGCTTATGTCTAATAACACAGCCTACAAATAAACCCTCATACATGGTAGAATGGTTTCTGACACAGGTGCCAAGAGTAAATGGGGCCTTCATATTTGTCATTTCAACAAATGGTTATGGGAAAACTGGATATTCATATGCAAAAATAATGATGGTAGACTCTTTGAAAAGTGAAAGTCGCTCAGTTGTGTCTGACTCTTTGTGACCCATGGACTATATAGTCCATGGAAATCTCTAGGCCAAAATACTGGAGTGGGTAGCCTTTTCTTTCTCCAGGGGATCCTACCAACCCAGGGATTGAACCCAGGTCTCCCACATTGCAGGCAGCTTCCTTACCAGTTGAGCCACAAGGGAAGCCCGAGAATACTGGAGTGGGTAGCCTATCCCTTCTCCAGGGGATCTGCCCAACCCAGGAATTGAACCAAGGTCTCCTGCATTACAGGCGGATTCTTTACCAACTGAGCTATCAGGGAAGCCATGTTTACCTTACATATACAAAAATTAACTCAAAGTAGATCAAAGACCTAAACATAACAGCTAAAACTATAAAATTCTTACAATAAAACAGAGGGGGGAAAGTTTCATGACGCTGGATTTGGCAATGATTTCTTAGATATGACATCAAAAGCATACAAGAGGAAAAAATAGGTAAGTTGGCCTTTATTAAAATAAAAAGCTTTTGAGCATCAAAGGATACCATCAACAGAATGGAAAGGCAACAATATGGAATAGGGAAAAACATTTGCAAATCATATTTATTTGATAAGGGATTGATACCCAGTATAAAGAACTCCTATAATACAACCAAAAACCCAAACAATTTGATATAAAAAACAGCAAAAGAAATTGAAAAGACACTTCTCCAAAGATATACAAACAGCCAAAAAAGCACATGAAAAGATGCTCCAAAACCACTGGTCATTATGGAAATGCAAATGAAGACTACAAGGAGATACCACTTTACACCCATTTAAATGGTCATTATCAAAAAAACTATGAAATAAATATTGGCAAGGAGAAATAATGGAGAAAATGGAACCCATGTGCATTGCTGGTGGCAGGTAAACTGGAAAACAGTATGTGATTCCTCCAAAAACACTGAGCACAGAATTATCATGTAACTGAGCAATTCTACTTCTGGGTAAGAACCCGAAAGAATTGAAAGCAGAGACTTGAACAAATATTTGTACTTCTATGTTCTTAACAACATTATTCACAACAGCCAAAAGGTGGAAACATCCCAAGTGTTTACTGACAGATGAATGGATAAATAAAATGTGGGGTGTGTATGTATATACATACATACAAACAATGGAGTACTTTTCAGCTATAAAAAGGAAATTTTGACCTATGCTACAAGATGGATGAGTCCTGCAGACATCCTAAGTGCAATAAGTAAGTCACAAAAAAGATCAGAACCTCTTATATGAGCTTTCTAGACCAGTCCAATTCATAGAGGCAGAAAGTATAATGGTAGTTGCCAGGAAATGGGGACGGGGTGGGGTAAGGAATGGGGAGTTAGTGTTCAGTAGGTACAGACTTTCAATTGTGGAAGATGTAAAGTTCTGAAGATGGATATTGGTGATGGTTGTACAATAATATGCATATACTTAACACCACAGACATGGACACTTAAACATGGGTACAACAGTAACTTTAGTATGTATATTTGACCAGAATTTTCCTAAAATTCTAATATAGTCATATTTTAGTTACACAAGGTCAAAAAATGTTCTTGTATTCAGAGTTTTGCTTATATCTCCTACATTGTTATTACTTCCTCAATGAAAGAGTGTTCTTTGTCAGCTGCCAAATCATCATTACCTTTAGGCCTGGTGAAGCCACCTGCTGTGTGCCCAAGGCTTCAAGTGATTTGTGTTAGTTTATTAGTAGTCCATTAAGTAAAATTACCCCCAAACTTAGGAGTACTTTCTGCCAAACCTACAAAACAGAAGATAAAACCACACGTCAACTAAGCAAGAGAAGCTCAACGAAAAGGTCAGAGAACAATTTAGTCATCATCTCAGAAGTGAGAGAACACAGAACAGGTTGGGTGTCTAAGATCTTCTTTAAGCAGGCCATGAACAGCACACACAGGTAACTCTCGATCATCCAAGCTAACAGAGGATTCCTAATTTATTTCTATTTTCCTGTGGAATAGAGTAATTGATATGCGCTAACTGAAAGGCAAAAACACTGGGACACGAAATGAGACTGAGTCTCTCAAGGCTGGACCTTGCTGTGGAATCTGTGAGGCTCAGCAAATGCACATGTGTGCTCTAGTCGCCCTTCCCCCTGGATCGGCAGACACTGCTAATGAATCATTTCTGAGCCGGAGTGCAGGCCTCTCCCTTCTTCTGACCCAGCACCCCCAGGCAGTCGCTGTAATCGATAGGAATTGGCACCAGAGATGAAGCTGTGCTTGCCGCCCCAGTACCAGGGTACTCGTGCTTAATGATCCCCAAGTGTGTAGGCATCGGGCCAGCCAGGTGTTTTTGTATGTGGCATCCCACTGGTTCCTCCAAATACCATATGAGAGTGGCTTCATCTTCCCCTTTGAGAGATGAAAAAACTGAGGCTCGGTGAGGTTAAATAACTTATTCAGGCTTACACAATTGAAACATTGCAAAACACCAGTTATTAATATTTAGTAGGTACAAATTATATGCCAGCCACTCTGACATGTATTATCTCTTTAATCCTTTCTATAGCCCTGTAACATAAGTATTAATTTATCCCTATTTTACAACTAAGGAAAATGAGGCTTAGAGAGAGGTTTGGTAACCTAGTATCAGTCAGATTAGTAAGAACAAAATTTTAACCTCAGACCCGCAAACAGATGAATCCCACATCCCCTGTTTTTCCTCTTTGATGCTTCTGGAAATAAAACTTTATGCTTAAGTTACACTATGCCAAGGCATTATTAGGGGTACAGAGACAACCGCTCAATAAGTTTACAGTATAAAAAAGGAAAAAGCTGCTATGCAAATCACTATAACTGCCATTCATCTATTCCTCAACTAATCATTGAGGTCCTTACTATCTGCAGGCACTGTGGATATAGTGGTGAAAGTGATAAAAATCCTTGCCCTCCTGACCGTAACAATCTGCTGCTGCTGCTAAGTCACTTCAGTCGTGTCCGACTCTGTGTGACCCCATAGACAGCAGCCCACCAGGCTCCGCCGTCCCTGGGATTCTCCAGGCAAGAATACTGGGGTGGGTTGCCATTTCCTTCTCCAGTGCATGAAAGGGAAAAGTGAAAGTGAAGTCACTCAGTCGTGTCCGACTCTTAGCGACCCCATGGACTGTAGCCTACCAGGCTTCTCCGTCCATGGGATTTTCCAGGCAAGAGTACTGGAGTGGGGTGCCATTGCCTTCTCCGGTAACAATCTAGAAAGGGCCAATAAACAAGATAAATGAGTAAAAAGATGCCAGATGTGAGCTAGTGCTAAGTGCTAAGGAGGAAAAAGCATGGAGAGGGATGAGAAAAGAAGGGAAATTGAGGGCATTTCAGCTAGGGCAGCAAGGACCCTCCTGCTACATCTTTATACATGTAGCACGCCTCCATCGCTGGGACAGCCAACACCACCCCCTCACCTTTCCAAATAGCCATAGGGCTCCTGGCCCTCCTGAGAGCTGTGGATACATGTTTGCCAAAACGTTCATTTGGGTTTTTCTGTAAGATATTCAGGAAAACCCAAATGAACTTTTTGGCCAATCCCAATATTGTCTCACCATTTTTCTTCAAGCCTGGTACAATTCAGCTTCTGTCAGAAGCTGAATTTTGTGCTTTTTTCAAAACTTGGCTTTAATGACACTGCACGAACATGCTTCCTACCTCACCTCCCTGATCTATGTTGAGTCTACTTCTCTTTGCCACCAAGCCAAACAGGCAAGCAAACAAAAACACCCAAAAAACCCTATGGCTGTTGTTTGAATGACAATCCTGGTTTTGCTTCTGGCTATAAAGGCACTCCACTGATAATGCAGTTCCTGTGATCACATCAGTAAAACTGGCACGCAATGGATACTTCCAACCTCAGGACCTCACTCAGCTCCAGTGCCCAGCTTTCATCCCACCATCGACCTCTCTCCCAAATGTGAGGACCCCTCACCTCTCTGAGGAAACTCCTCTTCCTTTGTCTGCTGCTTTTCAGTTTCTGTCACCCGGTAAGTTTTCTGTAACTATCCCTTCTCTGTCTTCAAGCCCAACCAATTTCCATCATCTACTTTTACAGTTTCTCTTGATCACATCTCCTTCTTTCCAATTCCTCCCCAAGAGTCAGAACTTCCTCATCTCTAAAGTAGGCTTCCCCAGGAATATCTCCAGGTATTCTCCCTTTCTCCACTTATCCTAGGATCAGTATCAAATTTTGGTGCTACAGTCCCTTCATGGTGAACTTGGAGGCAGAAAGCACCATATACTAAGATCCTCAATTCACTGAGGACTAAGTGCGGTGATGATAACAGCCTTCTATCACAGTTCCTAACGTGCAGTAGGGACTCAAAAAAAAAAGTTAGTTTTCTTTCTTTTTCTCTTATTTCTTATTCTCTGTGAAATCAAATAAGGATCTGGCATTCAGAGGCTTGCGCAATCTACCTGGTTTTCCAGGTTTTCTGAGCAAATATTCCTCCAGCTCTGTGTTCTCAGTTCTGGCCAAGCTGGAGTACCCAGTGCTCTTAGACCTGACAATCATTTGTGCATCTTGTCCCTTTCTCTTGAGAGTGAAGTGTCCCTTGCCATTCTCTGCCTATGTAAATCTTACCGATCCTCCAAAGGTTATTATCAATGGCCACCTCTTCTTGAAGTCACCCCTAAGCCCTTCCTACAAGAGACCCTTTGCTATCTCTGTCCCAAGAAACCACCAACTACTCTGACAGCACCTTTCAGTCAATCTAGAAACATGTATTGGTCATTTAGTATGTTCCAGGCAATGTATCAGAAACTGAGGACACAAATGTAAAAAACAACTATATTCTTTGTATATCCTGGTTATTAATGTTTATGTACTTAATTTACCCTAAGTATATTATAAACTTGAAAGAGGCCCAGCACTATGATTATAAGTTCTTTGATGTCAGAGTCTGTGTATTACTCATCTTTGTATTCTCTACAGCACTTATTATGATACCTTGGTACATAATATAAACTTAAATTGTTAAATCTGATAGCAACCATAATAATTTTGCAGTACTTCAAAAAAATATATTTTATTCCAGAGACAATTAAGGCATTTATAGTGAAAAATTAAGTATTACTAAAACACAAGAGAAATTACTATTATTTGTGAAATTTTAGATGAAGAAATAAGTACTACATAGCATTAGGTGCATAACAGTTTACTATGATTTAAATACAAAGCTAGGATTAGAACTCTGTCTCAGACTATGCTCAAACTTCAAAGTCTAAAGAATATGTCAAAGAAACAAATAAATAAGGATAAGATAAACTCAGTAGAACCCTCAATCCTGTACTTTTATTGCATGCTTCCGTATTTTGTGTTGAGTGGAGACCTGTTGTGTGAAAGTCTTATGACTGGGATAAACTATGCCATATATAAATAAGAAATTAAAATGCCGGAATAAAGAACAAATTCACTGCACTGTGTCCTTGATTCAGGTGTTAAACTCAAGACTTATTAGTCAGAGGGATGAGCCAAATATAATGCGTGAGGAAAATCTGACAGAAGACATGTACTCTAAGTCGTCTCTTCATATTCAACACCTCTACCAAGAAAGAATTAGAACCACGGCCCTCCAATATCTAAATCAAAAGCAAATAGAAGTCAATTCTCCAGCAGCTTAGATGTTGTAAATATATGAATACACACTCAGAGAGTGGAAATAAATCTCAACATTTCAAAAATATTTCTTGGCCCTAATACTTCCAAGTAGATAGAGTTTAATGAGGATTAAGGGACTATTTTATGCTTGGTGCTGAGGTAGATGCCATACTTAATCATTTGCTTTAAACAGAATAATGAGGAAAAAAATTAATAGTTTAAATGTTCAACTTGAGAGTTAAGTATCACAAGCACCATTATATCACCAACTAAGAAAATGAATGAAAAGTGTACTAACACTTGTCTCCCACTTTTAAGATACAAAAGGCTATCAATTTGTTTCCATAAAAACATAACCAATATCACTTACTTTGATAGAAAAATTTATTCCTTAGATGCTCCTGGCTAAAAGATGATTAACAACTAAAAACATTTACAAAGAGCCTAACAAAAATGAAACAAATGACTGTAATTATTGAAACATGAACTGGTGAATAGACATTCTACTGGGAAAAGCCATACTATCTGAGTTCATATGATAGATAATGATAAAAATAAAACAATATGCTACATAAAAGGTGAATCTTCAAAGCTAACCCCATTGCTTGCTGATATGACAATATGCTGTAATAGAAAAGATGAAGAAATGACGAAAATCATGGGAAATGATCTCGTTTTAGAGTAAAAACATTAGGATATGGCAAATAGTGAATATGGTGATGAAACACTGTAGTCCAATTTGAGTCTTAATTTAGTAAAACAGATAAAGTTAAATTATAAAAAAAACTCCATACACATAGCAGATACTAAGAAGTAATTACAGCAAAAGAAATTAGCCAGCACTTAAATGTCAAAGCTTCAAATAAAGTGATTTTAAGAATGGCTAAACTTTATTAAGTGCTTAGTAAGTGCTAAGCCTGGTCCTAAGCCCTTTACACACATTATCTCATTTAATAACAACCCTAAGAATGAGACATTTATCCCCTATTTTAAACTTTAAGTGTCAGAGCTTGGATTCACACCCAGAATCTGACTTGGTTCTTTATCTATGACAGTAATATATATTGTATTAACATATATATATTAACATATGGTTCTTTAACCATACAGTAATATATACTGTATTAATTTTCATGTAAATTTAATGATCAAACACATACATAGGATAATTAACATGCCTAGTCCTCTTGTAATATGGGTGTACTCATATGCATTGGTCTAATCTATATATGTTAAAAGTACTTCTACATGGAGAAGAGGAGAGAAGCAAAGTACTGACAACTGGGTCTTGACATGGAAAAAAGAAACCAGGGTCACTCTTTTTGTAGTTTCTTGAATCAAAGCCCTGATAGGGGCATGGCTGAGATGCCGTGGGGGGTAGGAGGTGGAACATCCTGCCAGGCAAACCATGGTCTCTCCATGCACTGAACACGCAACTTTAATAGGCTTATACCAGCTTGGGGAGAGAGGAAGGACAGGAAGTCAGTGGATACAAGCATAATCTAGCTAAGACAGTGGGTAGCAAATGTGGTAAAAGGGAAAGCCTGAGAAGGCTCCCTTAATTTCTGCCTCGATCTAAAAGAAATTATTTCCTTTTTATCTTTAAGGAAACGAAGCAGTGAGCAAGCAGAGAATGCATTTTCATATATATGGTACCGTCATTTTTAGAAAAAAGCCATATTTATGCCTCTTAACAGACTGGTTCCAAATAGGAAAAGGAGTACATCAAGGCTGTATATTGTCACCCTGCTTATTTAACTTATATGCAGAGTACATCATGAGAAACGCTGGGCTGGAAAAAACACAAGCTGGAATCAAGATTGCCGGGAGAAATATCAATAACCTCAGATATGCAGATGACACCACCCTTACGGCAGAAAGTGAAGAAGAACTAAAGACCCTCTTGATGAAAGTGAAAGAGGAGAGTGAAAATGTTGGCTTAAATCTCAACGTTCAGAAAACTAAGATCATGGCATCTGGTCCCATCACTTCATGGGAAATAGATGGGGAAACAGTGGAAACAGTAAAAGACTTTATTTTTGGGGGCTCCAAAATCACTGCTGATGGTGATTGCAGCCATGAAATTAAAAGACGCTTACTCCTTGGAAGGAAGGTTATGGCCAACCTAGATAGCATATTTAAAAGCAGAGACATTACTTTGCCAACAAAAGTCCGTCTAGTCAAGGTTATGGTTTTTCCAGTGGTCATGTATGGATGTGAGAGTTGGATGGTGAAGAAAGCTGAGTGCCGAAGAATTGATGCTTTTGAACTGTGCTGTTGGGGAAGACTCTTGAGAGTCCCTTGGACTGCAAGGAGATCCAATCAATCCATCCTAAAGGAAATCAGTCCTGGGTGTTCATTGAAAGGACTGATGTTGAAGCTGAAACTCCAATACTTTGGCCACCTCATGCGAAGAGTTGACTCATTGGAAAAGACCCTAATGCTGGGTAGGATTGGGGGCAGGAGGAGAAGGGGACGACAGGATGAGATGGTTGGATGGCATCACCGACTCGATGGACATGGGTCTGGGTAGACTCCGGGAGTTGGTGATGGACAGTGAGGCCTGGCGTGCTGCAATTCATGGGGTCGCAAAGAGTCGGACACGACTGAGCGACTGAACTGAACTGAACTGATTTTTTAAATCACAAGGTAAGCCTACAGTTTCTGCCACTAATTTCAGCATTTTCCCCTGGATCTTAAAAAAAAAAATCAAAGGTCAGTCGAATTCTTATTTGACTCAATTATACATGTGTCTACCAAGGATTAGCTAAAGGTTTGAAAATTTTTAATAGTTATTAAAAATAATGCAAAGATACACCTATATATCTACCTAGAAGTCAAACTGAACAACCCTAACAACTGAATCAAAATGTTATTTGTTGACATTTTTAAATGCAATAAGGCAAAGGCAAAGTATACATCCCTCTGGCTCAAGATAAATATGTTCCTAAAATGTATATAAAATACTTTTCACCTATCAGACATGACTTTCCTTTTAAATCACATGATTTAATATGCTTCCATGAGAAAGAAAAACCACACTGATGGAGTGAGCTAAAAATCGCTAGAAATTTGACCACATGCCTAAGTCTGTATTCCAACATGGCCTAAAAGCCATCAAACTGAGTTCCATCGGCTTAAGTCGATTACTAGGAAAAGTCAAAAGCAATCAAAAATGATCAGGACATGGCAGGAAAACAACAGGTGCTGACTCCTCTCCATTTTAATCAACAAACTCACACAGCAGAGCCGCCCAGACATAAATCATACTTCTCTCTTCCCTCAGCAGAGCCCATTAATTAGGATCAAGATTGCATAATCAAGATGTACAAATTATATTTGAAAATGCATCATAAGAAAATTTAAGAGAAAATTAAAAAATATTTCATGGAGGTTATCATATTTATCAGAAGCTAATTCTTTATCTTTCAGATAATTTTAAGTATGAGTATAGCTGCAACACTTACTAAAGGGTTTTCTTAGGTTCAACTAAATATTCACACTCAGAACCATCACAGCAACATCTGGCCCCAGTCTCCTGAGAAAGAGGTTACAGGACAGAACAGGGCTTGCCCAGCCAGGGAGCTTTAGACCAGGGGTTGGTTGCGGTTGGTTCAACTCACTTCTACACGGGAGGGGTGTATGAGCTGTTTTTTTAGATGCTTCCTGCACAGAGTCGGACATGACTGAAGCGACTTAGCAGCAGCAGCAGCAGCTCCATAGAAACCAGTATCTCTTTTAACAAGTTCACAGGCAAAGCTTCCAAAGTTCCAGTGAGGGAAATACTCCCAGGGAAATATCAGAGCTATGGCTCCCCCATCTGGTATTGATATTTCATTTTCCCTCCTATCCAAGATGCATTTAACCAACCAGCGGTCATTTTTAGTGAATATAATGTTGCCTAGATTCACAGCTTATGTAGTCTTATCAGACTGCCAAAGGAACAGATATAGCACTAACAAAAAGTTAAAAATGCCAACCTTGTACTTCCTTTGTGGTCCAGTGGTTAAGAATCTGCCTGCCAATGCAGGGGACAGAGGTTCAATCCCTGGTCCAGGAAGATTCCACATGCTGCAGCGCAACTAAGCCCATGTACCACAACCGCTGAGCCTGTGTGCCCCAACCGCTGAGCCTGGAGGCCTAGAGCCCATGCTCTAGAGCAAGAGAAGCTACTGCTGTGAGAGGCCTGCACACCGCAGCTAGAGAGTAGTTCCCACTCACAGCAACTAAAGAAAAGTCCACGCAGCAATGAAGACCCAGCATAGCCAAAAATTAATAAAGTTGGATATTTTTTTAAAATGCCAACCTGAAGTATCTCAACTATATCAATAACTATTAATCAATATAAAAAACATAACCCAATAGAAAAATGGGCAAAATATATCACAGGCAGTTCAAAAGAACCAAAATGGCCAATGTATAATCCAATAGTAATCAGAGAATATTTATTAAAAGTAAAATGGAATACCATTCCACACCCTTAACACTGTCAAAAATTTAATCTTAAGTCACATATCCTACAAATTATTACTACCTTCCTAGTAATACCCCAGAGAAATTCTCACATTTATACAAGTTGACATTCACAAAAACATTTGCTGCTGGAATACTTACAGTTGTAAAACACTGGAAACAACTTCACTGTTCATTAAGAGGAAAATGGACAGTTTGTGACATGTGATATAATGGAATACAGTCCACTGAACTGACCAGCAAGTATATGCACATGATCTCAAAGCAACATAATGTTATAGGAAAAAAAGCAAGTTGCAAAACAAAATGGGCAGTCTGGTATGTTTAATCAAGTTAAAAAAATTTTATATTGGAGCATAGGTGATTAACAATGTTGTGCTGGTTTCAGGTACATAGCAAAGTGATTCAGTTACACATATACATGGATCTTTTTTTCCCCTCTGCCTTGGAGCTGGCAGGATCTTAGTTCCCTGACCAACTGAATTTGGGCCCTTGGCAGTGAGAGCACAGAGTCCTAACCACTGGACCACCAGGGAGTTCTTTCTCATCAAGTTTAAAATTTACAAAATGACATCAAATATTATCAACAATTAAATACACAAAGAGTAAAAGTAAAAACAAAAATAAAAGCATGGGTACAATAAAGAGCAAATTCTGAACGGAGTTATCTCTGAGAAAAGAAAGAGAATGCTATAAATAACCCAAAGAGTTCAAAACAAGTGTTTTTTACCTGGTAAAGAGGAATAAACATTCAAAGTCCAGATAAGATTTTATCTTTGCAGTTCTCAATCAGAACACAATATACAGATACTGGTTCTTTTTAAGACTGTCATTCTACTTGTAATTCTGTTTCTTGAACTGAATTTCTCTTTCAAACATCTACCAGTTGACTTTTGGGTGTCAGGACCTCGGTCCAGTTGGGACGTGGTGTCCACTGTTTTAAACCAAGACTTCGCCTCTCTTCCTCTGGCTTCTCCATTTCCCCCCTAAATTCACCCTGGGCATCAGGAACAAAGCAATCAGCATACAATGTCACTTTGGTAATCTCACTCATCAGATCCTGAGATGTCAATCTCTGATGGCAGCCACTGCCTGGAGAATGAAAGGAAAAGGCTTTTAACCCAGCATTTAAAGGTCTCAAAGCTGGCCTTCTCCTCCTCCCCTATACAAAGGGCTCTCTGGCTTTGCTCGTTCCCTTTTCTTCCTTTTCGTTCAAGCTGTGTGTCTTGCTGAGACCACTAAACATTCATCACCTCTCTTCCAGTATCTAAATCTTAGCTATCTTTCAAGACTGGTCACAAGTTTTATCTCCCTACCCCCCCTAAGCCCCCTCCCTAATCAAAGGGTCCTAATTTGGATTCTTTCATCCATTCAAATACTGATTGGATGTAGGCATGTGACAGGAGACATATCCCTGGGGGCACTGATGGGATGCCTATGCATACTACAATGAATTAAAACCCCTTGGTCTTTTTGTTAATGTCTGTATGTCAATCTTGACTATGCTATAAGCTTCTTAAAGGAACGGATTCATTTTTCCCCACACAGGAGCTAACACAGTACTTTGCAGTGGTCGGAGTTCAATAAAGATTCTCTGGTTAAACTAATTTTGAAATGAAAAGGTTATATGATCTAATTTTTTGACCAAAAACAATTAATGCTTATCCTTGAAGCTTTGAATAATGACAACATTTTCTTGAGAAGTATATTTCTACCCAACAAGATCAATGGACTTGGAGTCAGAAGGTCTTGTTTTAACTTAGGCTCCACTATACTACCTCTGGCCATAATTCTCTCTCTCTCATTAGTCTCCATAAAATGAAAATATTCACACCTGTCTAAGGTGTTATGAAGAATGAGTAAATTAGGAAAAGACATGTCATTATGTAAGGAAGAGTCTAGGCTTCCCAGGCGGTGCTAGTGGTAAAGAACTCACCTGCCAATGCCGGAGATGCGGGTTTAATCCCAGGATTGGGAAGATCCCCTGAAAGAGGGCATGGCAACCCATTTCAGTATTCTTGCCTGGAGAATCCCATGGACAGAGGAGCCTGGCAGGCTACAGTCCCAAGAGTCGCAAAAAGTCAGACAGGACTGAGCACACATAGTTGATTTACAATATTACATTAGTTTTGGGTGTGCAACATAGTGATTCATTATTTTTATAGCTTATACTTCATTTAAAGTTATTACAAAATAACAGCTATATTCCTTGTGCTGTATTAATATATGCTGTCGCTTACTTATTTTCTACACAGTAGTTTGTATTTCTTAACCCATACTCCTATCTTGCCCCTCCCCCCTTTCCTCATCATTCTGGTAACCCGTGGCTTGTTCTCTATGTGAGACTGTTTTGCTATCTTCATTTGCTTCTTTTACTTTTTAGATTGAAATGACTTAGCATGCACACACACAAGAGTCTAGTGTTTATCACTTAGTTCAATAACTATCAGGCTATTCTCAACAGATGCCAACATCCTCACCTCCCACAAGAAGTGTTTATAAAGATTCATTCCCTTTCTGCCAGGTGAGAGAGATGACATCTTTGACCAACATATGAAAGAAAAGAGGACCTAGAAAACCAGCCAATTAAAATATTTTAATTATATGCTAAGTAATAATCTCAAGGTCATGAAAGTATTCTATATTTAAAATATCTTTATCATTCTATTTATCACATAAAGTTAAGTACAAACAGTAAATATTTATTACCCTTGTAAAGGACCAATGAAAATGGTGCTTGGAAAAGAATAGAGAACAAGAAAATTGCTCTTTAGAATAAACATGATCTCAATAAACTTTTTACTTCCTTTTACATAAAATCATTTTCTATTTGACTTCCTGTTTGAAGTGGGAAACATAGAAATACATTAATGACTGACTGGTTTGCCTACCTGGTTCCTCAGATGAATTATTAACCTCTGCTATACATCCTTGCTGCTCCTGCTTGGTAGAGCTGCCCAGATGAGAAGCAGCTTTCAAGGAAATCAGTTTCTACAATTTGGAGTCTGCTCTTGTGATCTTCATTTGGAGCCCATTCTTGGAACCACCATCTCTCTGTCCTGACTGTCTTAAGATTCAAGGCCCCCCTCCCCACTTTGGCAGTGCCCCAGACCCACTACATCTCTATTTTAGCTACACTCACTCCTGAAAGCTAATTTCTGGCAGACCATTTAGCCTATAGCATATCCTCTAAATTTATTGACACTCAAAGAGTAGCGACTTTTACATGATATGGCAGCAAACAGAAATTTGCACATTCAGTTTGTTGGCAAAATCTTACACGAGTCATAGTTTGACTATTTCTTCGTAGGTCACGTTTCTACACCACAACGCAAAACCTAGGTAACTGCTACATAATATTCAAGGTTATGGGCGCCGGTACCAGATGTTCAAGTAGTAGCTGCACTAGATGTGCTGCCTCAGAAAAAATTATTTCACACCTCCATGCCTCAGGTTCTTCTTTCAAGAAAGAATAACCACCACCATGACCACCACCATCAGCACCACGTTTTCCTAAGGGCTGTGGCATGAAATGAGTTAGTAAAACAGCACAGCTGATATGAATTCTATACAAATTCTGTACTTTATTTTCCTTTTATTTTTTCAAATTTATTTCTTTTTAATCTAAGGATAATTACTATATTGTGTTAGTTTCTGCCATACATCAACATGGATCAGCCCTGGGTATACCAATGTCCCCTCCCTCTTGAAATTCTCTACTTTTAAGAGGAAGTAACACCAGTTACTAGAGGAATAAGCTGTAAGTATACTTTTAATAATTTAACAGTAAGTTGAGCAAGTATCTTTCTGGTTGAGTAGATTCTTTTAAGCTTAAAAACTGTTAAGTATGATATTAGCTGTCTACTCAGTTCATCTGTTAGGACAAATACTTATAATTTCATTCCTAACAGGTTGAATGTTTTTTACAGGAAAAAGTGTTCCCTAGGAAAAAATGTGCAAAGTAAGGAAAGAAGGGAAACACTCATATTTCTACTCTCTGAAGATACTATTTAACAAAAATTAACAATTTTTAACAAAACATAATTTTGAAAAATCAGTCGTACAAAAATGAATCCTACCATTCATTTTCATCGAACAGCATCACAAAGTATTTTTCATTATTTCAGCTTTTGGAAATACAATTTTAATAGTGCTATAATATTTCAAATTGAGTTCATATATTTCAAAGTAAACATAGGTACGCTTATGATAACTGTAACCAATATACAAAACACATATATTTACATTCTGTCAATCTAAATTCATCCTCAAAAAAAAACCAAAAAAACAAACACTCATAGATATGCCTATGCTGAAACTTTAATTTCCAATCCAATAACTTGTGGTGCCTTCAGTTCAGTTGAGTTGCTCAGTCATGTCTGATTCTTTGCAACCCCATGGACTGTAGCACGCCAGGCTTCCCTGTCCATCACAGGGTGCCTTAGGTTATACATAAAACATGTGTTACATATAACACATATTCACCAAAACTTCAATTACAAATTTTACCAGATTCAACACATACCACTTTGTTTGATTAACAGCAACCAGTGAAAATGTTTCCTTTACAAAAACAATCAGGGAAGCACCATGGTTTGATAACATGAGCCACTGAACTGTGAAGGTGAGAATCAGGATTCATGTCCCAGCACAGCCCATAAGTAACTATGCAAGAGCCAGAAAATTGTTTACTAACTATAGGCCTTAACTTTAAAGGAATTAGATAATTTCCAGGGCCCCTTCCAGCTCTAAAAGAAAGATGCTAAGAAATAAAGATGGTTACAGTATCAGCACCTACATGCAAATTACTTACTACCACAGGATGGATGATTCTCACTGACAGAAATCATATCCCAACATCTAGAATTATGTTCAGAGCTATCTCACACAGCCTGTACTTCCTTGCTATGTAAATTTTCTTTAAAATTAAAAAAAAATAAAATAAAAATTCTACTTTAGACTTTCCTGCCATCTTGGCACCCTGACCTCTTTTTACAACAACTAAAAATTAAAATTAAATATTTACAGTTGTTTTTGTCAAAGAAACTCTGGCTTCCGTGGCACACAAGAAAATTTATTTTGAAACCTGCTTAGCCAACAGAGTGTCAATACTGTCAGTTCAAATAAACACACTTGTGCGGTTGATAAAAAAGAACGCTGTATGAAATTATGCTTGAATTCATTTATTTGGAACACATACCTATGAGCAATTAGATAAAAGACAACAATGATGAATTACCTACTCCATATTTATTTACAATGGAATATCTGCTTTGTAGGAGTTTTCAAAGCAGATTAAATAAGCAACTAAAAATCTATGAATGCACTTCAGAGTGCTGATTTTGTTAAAATTGTGTTTATTTGTAATATGCAGTAAGAGGGAAGATACATGTTGAAAAATATATCTTGGCCCATTAAACAAAGCAACCCAGGCATATACTTTTTTAAATTTTTTAAACATTTCCTTGAAGCAAGGAGAAATCCTCTCTTTGCTGTCTCTCAAATAAACTGGTCCTAATTATAAACAAGATGCAGTACAGTAAATGACAGGTGTGTGCTGTCTTTTTCTTGAGTTAATAGAAAATAATACACTCAAAGAAATGAGGCAAAGTCAGCACCAGAGTACTGTCAAGGAGACTGAGCTTATTAATATTAATTTTTTACACGTTTCAACTGACTAAACGTACCTGTAATTGGTACCCTGGTTGTAAATTTAAACTGTTACACTTATGTAATAAGCAGTCATTATGCGCCTTCTTCTGTGTTCTCTAATGGGAAAACTGAGACGCTCTTTCCTCTTTTTAAATTAAACGCTTGAGTAAAGTACGATTTTAGGAGAACAAATACTCAACTTCTTACACTGTAAATTACTAAAAGCTGCTCTCCCCGGACTTGCCTGTGTAGAAACTACAGTGATTAAATGCTTTCCAGAGCTTACATGTTAGTACTTTCAACATCAAAAACTAAAACCAGGATCATGCCAGCTCTCTGTTCTGCCAAGCTCCAAACAAAGAGTGAGTAACGCACAATGGGACTGGGTCCTGGACACTCTGAGAGGGGCAGAAACGTCACGGAGACCCCAAATGACTGAAGACCGTCTGCTTCTGAACCCATGTGTCCGCAAACATGGCTTCTACACATTAAACCGGCAGGACTGACCCTCGTTCCCGAGTCACTGCCTCACCAAGGAAGTTCCCAGCTAAAGCCCTTTACTCTTCGCAGAAGAGATTTCAGACAGATTCTACAAACTGAATAAGGAGACTGGAAAAATATAACGATTCTGCACACAGGCATAACTACTGAAAGAAACAAAGTACATGTATTTTGAGTCAACTGATTTCCAACTTAGAGAAATTTAGTTGTAAAGAGCTGAAAAATAAAGAGTTGTGAAGACACATTTTTTTGTCTCTTCATGTATTTCAGAATGTGTTCAAACTTCATACACTCTGCAGTCTCTGAAACTTCAAGCTTTTTCACTTCTCTTCTCCCATCTTTAAACTGCCTGTAAACTTCCATCACCCGTATCCTGCTGCAGGTACAGACATGGCTAAAACACATTCAGCCCAGAAGGAGAGCTGTTTACAGAAATTAAGCCACATTCAGTCAAAGCAAAGTGCGTGCTTCAACACGATGAGCCTATCCCCTCCTCCAAAACATCCTTAGTAGTGTCTGTCTGACTTATCTGCACATCTCTTCTACTCTTCCCTAAGTCTTCTTTGTCATTTTTGTTTCTATTATCCTGAGCTTTTCCTTTCATAACAGGGAGGGAGGTGGGAGGGGGGTTCCAGTGGGAGAGGGGTTCCGGAGGGAGAGGACATATGTACACCTGTGGCTGATTGATATTGATATATGGCAGAAACCAACACAATACTGTAATGTAATTATCTTCCAATTGAAAAAAAAAGGCTAGAGAAACTTTCTTCTGACCATAGATTTAATAGCGCAGTCTGTTAACCTCTGGGTCTAAAAGCAGAGAATCCCTTTGCTCCACCTCCTAACATCTGTCACAAGAGTCAGATTACAAATCAACTCAAATGAGGGGATCAAGGAGGGTGGAAGTGAAGAGGGACACGGGAAAAGGAGCAGCTTGCTTACTGGTTAGGTCACTGGCAGAAACCATCATATAGATTCAATTCTTTGACAATCATATCATGGAAAGTAGCATTAAACTGAATGTTTAATGTTTGAAAAAAAGAGAATATTCTAGTTTCCTAAATAGAAATCCTCTTTAAAGATGTAAAATGGTAATCCTTTTACTGTTCAGTCCATGGAGATTTGTTAAACACATATGAAAAAATGAAGAAAATTGCTCTTTCATTCCTAGTTTTTTAAAAGTCACTGTAATGGCCATCAGAATTATTAACAGAGATATACATTAATTACAAACCAACATATTCATTGTATACAGCTACTTATTTATGCATTTTATTAGAAAAATAACTTAATCTCTGATGTTTTCTATTTTTAAAACTGACCTGTGTACTGCTTTTAATACTTCTTGATTCTAAATCTCCTGAGATTACTGAAGTAGACAAAGAGATTAATCAGTACCTATTTATGGGCTGCCAAAATATACTTTTAATTCTTTAAATGCTAAGAGAAGCCTAAGACAGTTGGCAAACATCTCAGAAATCTGAGTCTAAATGGTTTTAACTTATAACTTTATGCCGAACAAACGTATTTCAGGGAAACATTAGACTAAAGCAACAATAAAAACTTGTAAAATGCTGAATATTTTAGGTACTACATGGTTCTCTAATACATACAAACACCCAAAAGGCAATTTAGATACAATTTTACCCCATTAAAACACTGAAGTTCCCAGAGTATGGAGTGTAACCAGATCATAACTGCTATGAAGTGGGAGGGCTGACTATACGCTAAATCGTGCCATCTGTAGGTGCTTGGCTTTACACAAATCCAGTTTTTGGTGTTTTTTAAAAATAGGTTCAAAAGTTTACAGTATATTTTTCTATTTACTACCAGTCACAAAATTCTTTTATGTTATGTCATTCTTAAACAATTCTCTTAGTGATTTCTGCATATCCAATCATAAATTTGCACAACAAGAACTCTATCCCCAAATCCATTCACATTCATATTATGAACAGTCTTTAATGGTAAAGCAAATAATACTTCCTTATATATTTAGGAAAAAGACTGTTGTTGTCGTTTGGTTATGAAGTCATGTCTGACTCTTTGCGACCCCATGGACTGCAGTATGCCAGTCTTCTCTGTCCTTCACTGTCTCTTGGAGTTTGCTCAAACTTGTCCATTGAGTCAATGATACCATCCAACCATCTCATCCACTGTCATCCCCTTCTCCTCCTGCCCTCAGTCTTTCCCAGAATCAGGGTCTTTTCCAAAGAGGATTAAACCTCCCCCAAAATAATTCTCCCAAAGACACTACTTCTAGAATGTAACAATTATTCTAACTCTTAAGACTCCTACATGAAAATACTGATGGCTTGCAACCCAACAATTCACAAAGATTGTGAACTGAAAAGAATTCATACTCAGGACCTCAATTTTGTTGTTACTAAGTGAACTCTACTTATATTCAAGATGCTCACTAATTTCCACTCATTTCACCTCTAATGTTCACAAGAGAAACACTGATGCACTGTCTTCCACGACTGGAACTCAGGGCTGGAGAACTGTCACAGTTAGACCAAACAGATCTACAATACAATTAAACACATTAAAACATCTGCATATAAGGAGCCCATACATGGTTAATAAAAAGGTTCTTTCACAAACCAGTAGATTGATCTGTAGTTCTGATGATTTTAAATTAGCAACCACTCCAAAATTCAAAAAAAGGCCAAATATGCCATTTTCTAAAATTCTCTCACTTTAGGTCTATTTCTCTCCTTTACAGTTATCAAATTTCACTTGCCAAATTCTATCCTTAATTAATCACAGGAAATTCCCAGTAAATTGAAATCATCACTATAAATTCAGTAGGAGTAATGTGAAAATATCAAAGGGTAAAACACAGTCTTTAAGAAGAAATAAGAAAGCAACAATACAGCTGCAGTTTACCATCTAAAAGAATTGTAGACCTAAAAATATTATATAAAATCATGCAAATTTGAATTCCATTTTCAATATATAAGAATTTAATATTTAAAAAAAGACCCTGAGTCCTATTTTTAAACTGAGTAATTTGGCAGTACATACAATCAACTCCCATCTAAACTATTTTACTAGGAATCTGATATATTAAAATGAGTTAAATCAATGTAGTATTACTCTAATCTTAAAAACAAACAAAAAATCCGAGCTGACTGAAGAGGAACAAGTTTAGTGAAGCAAATATGAAAGAAACTTTGAATTAATGTTTCACACAGACTTCAAAGCAAATTTCCCTTTCCCAATTAATTAGAACACCAACACAAAGAATTAGACTCTAATTGACAATTCTGCAGAGAACTAAATGTGACCAAACAGCAGAATACATGTTCTCTAATTTTTAAAAACTTGCAACAATGTTAGGAAGTGTTCTATTTTTGTGTACAGTGTTAGGAGAACACTTCCTAACACCGTACACAAAAATAAACTCAAAATGGATTAAAGATCTAAACGTAAGACCAGAAACTATAAAACTCCTAGAGGAAAACATAGGCAAAACACTCTCCGACATAAATCACAGCAGGATCCTCCATGACCCACCTCCCAGAATATTGGAAATAAAAGCAAAAATAAACAAATGGGACCTAATTAAAATTAAAAGCTTTTGCACAACAAAGGAAACTATAAGCAAGGTGAAAAGACAGCCTTCAGAATGGGAGAAAATAATAGCAAATGAAGCAACAGACAAACAATTAATCTCAAAAATATACAAGCAACTTCTGCAGCTGAATTCCAGAAAAATAAACGACCCAATCAAAAAATGGGCCAAAGAACTAAACAGACATTTCTCCAAAGAAGACATACAGATGGCTAACAAACACATGAAAAGATGCTCAACATCACTCATTATTAGAGAAATGCAAATCAAAACCACAATGAGGTATCATTTCACACCAGTCAGAATGGCTGCTATCCAAAAGTCTACAAGCAATAAATGCTGGAGAGGGTGTGGAGAAAAGGGAACCCTCTTACACTGTTGGTGGGAATGCAAACTAGTACAGCCACTATGGAGAACAGTGTGGAGATTCCTTAAAAAACTGGGAATAGAACTGCCATATGACCCAGCAATCCCACTGCTGGGCATATACACCGAGGAAACCGGAATTGAAAGAGACGCGTGTACCCCAATGTTCATCGCAGCACACTTTACAATAGCCAGGACATGGAAGCAACCTAGATGTCCATCAGCAGAGGAATGGATAAGGAAGCTGTGGTACATATACACAATGGAATATTACTCAGCCATTAAAAAAAAATACATTTGAATCGGTTCTACTGAGATGGATGAAACTGGAGCCCATTATACAGAGTGAAGTAAGCCAGAAAGAAAAACAACAATACAGTATACTAATGCATATATATGGAATTGGAAAGATGGTAACGATAACCCTATATGCGAGACAGAATAAGAGACACAGATGCATAGAACAATTTTATGGACTCTGAGGGAGAAGGTGAGGGTGGGACGTTCTGGGAGAATAGCATTGAAACATGTATATTATCATATGTGAAACAGAACACCATTCCATATTCGATGCATGAGACAAGGGCTCAGGGCCGGGGCAATGGGATGACCCAGAGGGATGGGATGGGGAGGGAGGTGGGTGGGGGGTCCAGGAAGGGGAACACATGTAAACCCACGGCTGATTCATGTCAATGTATGGCAAAAACTATTACAATATTGTAAAGTAATTAGTCCCCAACTAAAATAAATAAATTTATAAAAAAAAAAAACTTGCAACAAAAATCCTATTTAGATTGATAGACACATAGGTGGTGGTTCTTATACTTAAATAAGAACACCTTTGAAAATCATCAAAGCTGTGTAGCTGATAGTGTGGCTGAAATATTTTGGCCAAAAAATAAGCTCACTCTGCTCAAAGTAACATTAAACTTTCCAAAGAGCTTTTTGTCAACTTAAATATAATGTAAAATCCTGACTCAAAAGACTTCAGCAAAAAAAATCTAGAATTGTTCCTCTTTCTATTGATGATTCCCTAATTATTACATACATATTTCAACGTTGGCCATTAACTTAGATAGGATAATTTTACAATACATGCAGAGAATTCCAACTTGGTGTTTTTTAAAAATAGGTTCCTCCAAGATAAAAAGAGGCACGATACTAATGTGAAATGGATATGCTTAAATTAAATGGAAAGAAAGAAATCTAGGACACGACCCATAACAGCACTGCAATTAAAAAGATAAGGAAAGGAAATTCTCAGGAAACACAAATAAATCCTCCAGCCTCTAAAATGAGGGACTTGCTCATAAGGGGAAAAAGATTAACATTAAAGAATAGCAAATTGAGGGGATTTTAGAAGCAAATTAAAAAATACTGCAGCAAAGCTTTCTGAGTGCCAAATTTTAAATGTAGGTACCCTTAAAATTTTCAAAACAATTCTCTAAAGTTCTGATATGCAGACCTTTTAAAAATACAGATGTCATCAATAGATACATGGTATTTTAAATTTGCTGATAATTTTTCATCCTGTATTATGACAGACATTTTCCCTAATATTTTTCTGTGTCATTTTACAAGTAAAATAATTTGAGAATCAATAACAAAATGATAAATATACTAAAGTGAAAATGTCTTGCATTAAAATAATTTCTAAGATTCTTTCCAGGCAGATCTTACAGAGTTTCTCCAACTCCACACTTATTCCCCAATCCCAACCATGGGAAATTCCCATTTCCTTGTTTTCCTTAAAAGACTTTTTTTTTTTTTTTCCTGATTAGCCCAGCAATCATATAAAAACAAAAGGAGACAAAAGGGCCAAAATGGTTTGCAGAATATTTTTGCAAAAAAGTGTAACTGACAGAAGTCACCTAAGAGATGAAACACTATACCCTGATCTGTAATTTTATATACTTTCCTAATTAGAGCATGCTTTCTATCACTCTACACTTTTGCTCTGCATCATCATCTCTTGCCTTTTTTGGGGTCCCAAATAATAATATTTCCTTTTCAAAAAAACAAAAGTTACGTAAGAAATTGTTTAAGGATTCATCTTTGAAGATGTCCAAGATGCTAAAACTTTTCAGTTAAATGAAACTGACCCTGGAAGTATTTTAAACAAGTCCAAATCTCTGAGTGTTAAAATAAAATCTTTCCAAACTCTATTATATTGTTTCATATCCTTGTTAAAGAGTGTTCTTTTGTAATATATTAATAGTAGTTTTAAAGCTTGAAGAGTTAAGATATTTTACTCCTATACTAAATGTTCTACAAATGCTAATTTTAGGTCGCATCTTAAGTTATTAATATTTTATATGCATTTGTTAATCAGCAGGATTCTTACTGTCATTTCTTTTTTATGAATATATCATACATTATCCATTTCTCCTGTTGCTACACATTTAAGGGCTTTTTCTCCAGTTTTATGCTATCTTCTCATTGTTCATTTCTTGATGTATTTTATATGCTTGTTTCTACCAGCTGGTCTTCTGTTTTCTAGATAAATTAAGGGTGACTTTACTCCCATATTCATACTTTTAATAATAACTTTACTCAGATATTCACATATTATACAATTCAAATGGTATCAATTTGTACAATTCAGAGGTTTTCAATACATTCATAGAATCGCATAATCAACACCACCATCACTTTTAGTACATTTTTATCGCTCTGAAAAGAAACCCCATTAGCAACCTCTGTAAATTTCTCTGACCACAGCCCAGTCCCTGGCAACCACTAACCTTTCTATCTCTACCAATTTGCCTATTCTATACAATACGTGGCCTATTATTACTGGCTTCTTTCACCAAACATAATGTCTTCAAGGCTAATCCATTCTGTAGCATGTATCAGTACTTCAATTCTTTTTATTGCTAAATAAGTCTATAGTGTGAATACACCACATTTTATTTATCTTGCTGATAGACATTTGGACTGTTTTCACTTTATGACAATTATGAATAAAGTTGTCCATTATGAGCATTCTCATGTTCATGTTTTTATAAATACAGAAAATCTACTAATCAGTTTTTGCTAATAGCAGAATGGAGATCACAGGGACCCTGGGTATCCAAAGAAGACAAAGTCAGGTCATCTGTAGGACCTGAAATGAGTCCTCTACCCCTGAGCCTTCAATTACCACCTTCCAATGTGGGTTTGATCCCTAGGTCAGGAAGATCCCCTGGTGAAGGAAATGGCAACCCACTCCAGTATTCTTGCCTAGGAAATCCCGCAGACAGAGGAGCCTGGTAGGCTGTGGTCCATGGGGTTGTGAAAGAGTTGGACATGACATAGCAACTAAACAACAACACACAACAACCAAACTGCTTTACTACTGCTCAGCTCTGCATACATAACCCACTACCTCTGCCACTAACTCTGTACTCCCTTCATCATCTCACCTGGATTACTTCAATGGCTTAAATGTGGCTCAGACTCCAGTGCTGTCCTTCTCCAGTCCAAGTGCACCAGCCCAGAGTATTCGTTCCAGAATAGAAATTTCCTCATTTCACTTTCCTGCATCAAACCCTTCAATAGCTCCCCAAGGCACTTAAGATGAAAGTAAAAATGCTTTCCTAAGGAAAAGACTCTCAGATGATCTGGCCTCAACAACCTCTGCGATCCTGACCTCTGACTATGTCTGTGGCATCTATAAGAAATTATTCTGGTTAATTACCCTCTCTCCCCACTGGACCTTTATACAGGCTGCCCTCTCTGCCTGGAACTGCCCCCATGTCCCCATGGGTGCTTCCCTCAGTTACAGAACTGTTTATACTCCACCTTCTTATAGCCATCATTTCTGTGATAATATAAACTCTGAATGAGAAAAATTTGTGATTTTTCTTATAGTTAGTGGTGTGGTGGTTTAGTCGCTAAGTTGTGTCTGATTCTTGAGGCTTCTTGGCCTATAGCCCACCAGACTCCTCTACCATGGGATTTCTCAGGCCAAGAATACTGGAGTGGGTTGCCATGTCCTTCTCTAGGGGATCTTCCCACCCCAGGGATCAAACATGGGTCTCCTGTACTGCAGGTGGATGCTTTACTGACTGAGCCACCAAGGAAGCCCCTGTAGTTAGTGAATCTACTCCAATGAATGGCATAGAATTGATTCTCAACACATATTTGTGGTTGTGATGAGTGAATGCTACTTACTGGCATATTCAACAATTCTGATGAGTAGGTAGGACTTTTTGAGGCTTGGGTTTGAAAAAAATGAGTGAAAAAACACCACAAAACAACAAACCTTAATCTTGGCCTAGTCTCTCTCCAGTTGAAGCAAGTAACCCTCCACCATCAGGTCATAGGATGCTATCAGGAAAGAAACATTCTCTTTAAAGGGGAACGATGGCTGTTAAAGTGATGAAGGCCAGAGCTGCCGAGGGCCTTCTCTGCCATCACATAAGGTCCTAATTGAAAGAAGAAGCCAACACAGAAGGAAAGTAGAAACAAAGGAAAGAGAGAAGTTTCTGGATGACATCATATAAATCTCCCATCCAGATGTGCCCAGAGCTGGTTGCGGCCTTGGACTTCCCAGATATGTGAGAAAATAAACTCCAGTATGGCTCATACTAGTTTGATTGTCTTTTGGGTGGCCCAAAGATTCCAGGGCTACACAGGAACCATCTACCTGTGTTAGTCTCTAATTAGGCAGCAAAATAAATGACTATACTTATTTTTCATTGCTGGTGCCATTTTACACTATATAAACTAAACATTAGTATAGCTGAAAGCCTAGGCAAAGAATATGCCCTCCGCTTAGGGATACCCTAGTGGGAGGCAAGACTTCTAGTACCAGAGCTGGACTTCGACTGCTTTCTCTGGTGGGTGAAACAAAGCAAGAAGGTTCCCAGAGCCAGGCAGAAGCCTAAGCCCCCTGGAAACTGGGATGCCTGAAGCTTTCAGGATGATAAAAGCTGGCACCAGAATTAGACCATCTGAGAGCAGACCACGATTCATTAGGAATCCAGGTTACTTACTTTAAAGTCCGGGACACTTTTTTTTTTTTTTACCAACACAACTACAGGTAAATCAAAATTCATTTGTTTTCTGGGGAATCAACTTGATGGAACTAAAGGATCAGGTTGGTTATGTAGAATTCTTCCTCATTTCATGTAAGATGTAGAAATACTGAATTTTACACGCAGTCCACCAACTACTTCCTATGGATGAATTAAGGAGGGCAGAGCCAGTTCAGCAGGTGTTCATGAACCCAAATTGTGTGTTCATCCTAGCTACATTTCTTTTCTTAAAAAATAGGGTGAAATATGGAAATTAAGACTTACCTGTGTCCTCAGTGACTCATATGGACTACAGGAGAAAGAACAGTATGAAAAATCGAAAAACTGGAGTTGGGTGCAAGCATCTGCCTGTACACCCTTGGAGCTTTTCCTGACCAAGTTTCAGTTCTTCCTCACAGGAATTCATCCTATCCTTTACTACCAGGCTCCTTTCTCCTAAAGGGCAGCTTTGCCTTACACCATTGGTGACTTCCCACTGCATGTGAAATATCAAAGGTGAAGGCCAGTGTGGGCTGAGTAGAAGCAATGTCACACCAGGTATAGCTATCTGCTAGGGGCGCGGGGGTGGGGATGAGGGACACATGTTATCAGTCAGCCCGACTGCGGATGCTCATGAGGAAAAGGCTCATGAAGCACTGTGAGTCAGTCATTAAATTGTAAGGAAAAAATATATATTCAGAACCCCAGGTGAGAAGATGCTTCTGCAGTGACTAAAATCCCTCTGCCATTCAGGAAGCAGAAGCGGTTAGTAATATGGAAAACATGTGTGCCGCTTCCAGTAGATGAGGGGAAAAGGTAGGGGAACTTCAGTGGTGGGAGAATATTCCCAGAAGAGACTCTAAACTAGAAAATTCATCGCTCCACTGAATTTTCTCAGGTAGCAGCGACCAACGGAACAATACTGAACAGAATTAGAGGCCTCCCAGCAAAGGGAGACGAACCCCAGAGTCCTGATGATACCACACGGCAGGTGTACTCATAGCTACTCATGGTGTCTATTTAGAAAAAGCATCGAGCTTCAGAATTGCAGGTTTTCACGTCTGCAAAGTGGCAAGTACATAACAAAGCACCATCAGCCTGCTCCTGAGATGATAAATTTGGTTCATTGTTTATTATTCAAAGACTTCCTAAAATGTATGACCATAATGTCCTATTTTAGTAAATATGACAATCTGAATCTGAAGATAATTTCCTCTTCCTCTGTGATTTAAGACCTGTGCTCCTTAGGACTACCATTCTGAATACTGGATACCAACACAAAACAATGGAACTTCGTAAGGGGTAGGAGATAACAAACACAGAAGGTCTCTGGGCCCCCACAGATTCTTAAGTGTATAAATGCATGTGTTATTTTCTAACTTCTTTTTAGGAGACTCAAGAACAATGTACAGGAAAAATATTATTATTAATTTCAGCATCTCAGCACGGGGCTCATGTTAATCTCAGTTCAGGATACCTAACTAGATGTATACAGATTGATTATAAAGGTTAAGAAAGATATCATGCACACATCTACTAATACAAAAGCACTTATCACAAAAGGGGGCTGGATGGGCAAGAGAACTCTCCACTGGACTGCATCTGTACTACCAAGTAATTCCTATGAAATTAGGCAGGTCACTGGATTTGTTTTTTCCCAACTGTAAAATCTCCCTTGCATAAATAACAAGATTCTTTCAAAATCAGGGATGACACTGTCAGCTGGCTAGTGCTGAGTCTAGTATCATACTGAATTCAAATGACAGGATCCACTTCTGATGTACTGTGCCATTCAAAGTGACTGCAGGTCCCATTTTTCAAAAATGCTAATATGCCCACTTTGTGTGTATACACTGTATGTGTTCACTTCATATTGGATTTTCATTTTCACCCCAGAAGGCCCCACTGGCAAGGCACTGAGAAAAGAAGTGGGCAAAGGCAGAGCTCACCCTCCGGCTCGCAGGCTCAACTCCACATTGCTCCTCCTCTGGTGAACGCTTGCTGTGCCCCAATGCTAACTGTTACCTTACTAACCGAGATTATCCATGAAACTGAGAAAAGACTTCCAGAGATGTTCCAGGCAAGAGACAGAAAACGAGTGGGGAATTTACACTATGCCAGATATTAGAATCATTGCTTTAGGGATACGCTACTTACTCTATGGCTTTCCTGGCAGTGCAGTGGTAAAGAATCCGCTTGCCAGTGCAGGAGATGCAAGAGATGTAGGTTCGATCCCTGGGGTAGGAAATGGTAACTCACTCCAGTATTCTTGCCTGGAGAATCCCATGAACAGAGGGGCCTGGCAGGCTACAGTCCAGAGCGTCACAAAGAGCCGGACACAGAGCAGGCATATGCAGCAGCACTTACACTGTACACTTCATTTCCTCCAAGCCCAAAGCATTTGTGACGCCCAAATGATGTGCATTTTAAATGGTCATTCGTGGGTTTTGTTTTTTTAAGATTAACTGCAGGGTCACAATGGACTTCTCTTTGTAATCTTACGGATTCTGATGTATTGAGTCCAGGAAAAAGAAACAGCATAGCCAAGGTCTCACAGCCACTGGCTGGGACCACTCTGATGAACTGCCCACTGGCTCCTATGCAAGTCTGTTTTAGTCCTGCCTTTTCTAATGTAAGACACACAGATCTGAGGACTGGGGTTTAACTTTTTATTTGCTATAGCCACTGCTAGAGCAATCAGTTAAAAAGAAAAGAAAAGAAGTACTAAAGTCGTTATGTAATCTACCTGGCAAATATTCTAAATTAAAGACAACACTGCTAAAACAGCAGTTTTGAATATGCCATAGCATAATACTTGTTTCATTTGGTGATATTTTGAGCGATTTTTCTCCCTCTTTCTCACCAAGTTTACTCTCACAAATTTAGAAACATAAATGTTCACAAAGTGCTCCTCTGGAATAAATGAGTGACAGAGAGCCCCTCCTTTTACAAAAATCACTCTCTCATCTCCTTAGCAGATGCCTACCAACAATGACAACAACTCTTGACAAAGGCAACGTACACTGGATATGTGATAAGAAGGTGAAATATTCAAATGATTACCTGTTGGAGTCTAAAGATAACATGCTTAATCACTGTTCACATCTCTTTTGGTGCTTTTTATTCCTCAGAACCTCTAGGATTCTGTGCTCCCAACTAACAATTTGTGCAAAGCTCTAGTTGGGAACAAATTTTAAGAATAAATGTCCTTCTCTTTCTTTCATTTCTTTCTTCTCCCTCTAGGAGGAGGCTTGACAGGGTGTAAGCAAGAGGAAGTGAGGAAGTAATCACAATGAAAACATTTAAGAAAAGACATTTTAGTAAAAATACTCAGTGCTTTTCAAGAGGGAGAAATCCTAGGAAATTGACTTTTTAGGTGCTAATCCATTATTTTTTAAAAGGTTTCTAGCTCTCATCATATTTATTTCTTCTTACAATGCTAGAAAGGAAAAAACATAAAGGGGAGTAACCTCAACTCTCTGGACCACTCTTGCCTATCTCTACTTTGTTACCCAATGCCTGGTCAGATCATTTGTGGTTACCTTGTGAGTTTCTTTTTTTAAGTGACTGTACGTATGGATGTGTGTGCGCACGCGTGCACTATTAAAGATGATTTCAACTGATTACTGGGCTCCTACTCAGGAAAGAAGGCTTGCCTCTACCCTGTGGCAGTGTAAGTTAAAACTTTAAAGGCTTAAAATAGATAGGAAACATCAGGAGGGAAAAAAGGAGAGAAAGGGTAGAGTCTATGGTCTGGACAACAGGTAGAGCTCAACTGGGAACTGCTGTTGAGATGCTAATCTGAAATTTTCAGAAATGTAACTCAACCTAGACTAGGAACAGGAATTAGAGAAATGAGGAATAGAAGCCGACCATGAGGAGAGGGAAGAAAAGGAGGAAGAGCAAAGCTAATTTTGAAAAAGCAATGTTCTAAGTGCTAGGCATTGTTCTAACTGCATTATGTGAAGAAGCTCAATATAACAAAACCACACAGTAGAAAAAGAAGAGATGTCTTAGCGAGGTAGAGAGATGGAATTTGAACAGGAAGAATAGATCAGACTCAAGTTGATATTAACAATAAAGAGCCCTCCCTGAAAAGATACATGCACCCCAATGTTCATGCAGCACTGTCTATAGTAGCCAAGGCATGGAAGCAACCTAATGTCCATCAACAGAGGACTGGATAAGGAAGATGAGGTACATATACACAATGGAATATTACTCAGCCATTAATAAGAATGAAATAATGCCATTTGCAGCAACATGGATGTACCTCAGTCAGTTCAGTTCAGTCGCTCAGTCGTGTCCGACTCTTTGCAACCCCATGAACCGCAGCACGCCAGGTCTCCCTATCCATCACCAACTCCCGGAGTCTACCCAAACCCATGTCCATTGAGTCGGTGATGTCATCCAACTATCTCATCCTCTGTCGTCCCCTTCTCCTCCTGCCCTCAATCTTTCCCAGCATCAGGGTCTCTTCCAATGAGTCAGCTCTTTGCATCAGGTGGCCAAAGTATTGGAGCTTCAGCTTCAACATCAGTCCTTCCAATGAATATTCAGGACTGATTTCCTTTAGGATGGACTGGTTGGATCTCCTCGCAGTCCAAGGGACTCTCGAGAGTCTTCTCCAACACCACAGTTCAAAAGCATCAATTCTTCGGCGCTCAGCTTTCTTTATAGTCTAACTCTCACATCCACACATGACCACTGGAAAAACCACAGCCTTGACTAGACGGACCTTTGTTGGCAAAGTAATGTCTCTGCTTTTTAATATGCTGTCTAGGTTGGTCATAACTTGCCTTCCAAGGACTAAGCGTCTTTTAATTTCATGGCTGCAATCACCATTTGCAGTGATTTTGGAGCCCAGAAAAATAAAGTCTGACACTGTTTCCCCATCTATTTGCCATGAAATGATCGGAGAAGGCAATGGCATCCCACTCCAGTACTCTTGCCTGGAAAATCCCATGGACGGAGAAGCCTGGTAGGCTACAGTCCATGGGGTCGCTAAGAGTCGGACACGACAGAGCGACTTCACTTTCCCTTTTCCCTTTCATGCACTGGAGAAGGAAATGGCAACCCACTCCAGTATTCTTGCCTGGAGAATCCCAGGGACGGTGGAGCCTGGTGGGCTGCCGTCTATGGGGTCGCACAGAGTCGGACACGACTGAAGTGACTTAGCAGCAGCAGTAGCAGATGGGACCGGATGCCACGATCTTAGTTTTCTGAATGTTGAATTTTAAGCCAATTTTTTCACTCTCCTCTTTCACTTTCATCAAGAGGATCTTTAGTTCTTCTTCGCTTTCTGCCAGAAGGGTGGTGTCATCTGTATATCTGAGGTGATTGACATTTCTCCCGGTAATCTTGATTTCAGCTTGCACTTCCTCCAGCCCAGCGTTTCTTATGATGTACTCTGCATATAAGTTAAATAAGCAGGGTGACAATATACAGCCTGGACATACTCCTTTTCCTATTTGGAACCAGTCTGTTGTTCCATGTCCAGTCTTAATTGTTGCTTCCTGACCTGCATACAGGTTTCTCAAGAGGCAGGTCAGGTGGTCTGGTATTCCCATCTCCTTCAGAATTTTCCACAGTTTATTGTGATCCACACAGTCAAAGGCTTTGGCATAGTCAATAAAGCAGAAATAGATGTTTTTCTGAAACTGTCTTGCTTTTCGATGATCCAGCAGATGTTGGCAATTTGATCTCTGGTTCCTCTGCCTTTTCTAAAACCAGCTTGAACATCTGGAAGTTCACGGTTCACATATTGCTGAAGCCTGGCTTGGAGAATTTTAAGCATTACTAGCATGTGAGATGAGTGCAACTGTGTGGTAGTTTGAGCATTCTTTAGCATTGCCTTTCTTTGGGATTGGAATGAAAACTGACCTTTTCCAGTCCTGTGGCCACTGCTGAGTTTTCTAAATTACCTAGAGAGTATCATACTGAGTGAAGTAAGTCAGACAAGGAAAAGGAGAACTATATGACATCCTTTATACGTGAAATCTAAAAAGAAATTATACAAATAAACTTACTTACAAAACAGAAAGAGACTCACAGACTTAGACAACAAACTTATGGTTGCCAGGGGGAAGAGACAGTTAGGCACTTTGCAATGGTCATGTACTCACTGCTATATTTCAAATGGATAACCAACAAAGACCTATTATATAGCACATGGAACTCTGCTCAATGTTATGTGCCAGCCTGGATGGAAAGGGGGTTTGGGGGAGAATGGATACCTGCATATGCATGGCTGAGTCCCTTCCCTGTTCATCAGTAACTACCACAACACTGTTAACTGGCTATTCCCCAATATAAAATGTTTTTGATGTTAAAAACAATTAATAAAAATTTAAAAAGAAAAAAAAGAATAAAGCGTCCACAAGGTAGGCTTTACTTCAATAACCCTGCATCTTTTCTCTGTGTCCAAGGCACCTGCAACTGACTACTCTTAAAAAGTATATAATATCCTTATATTAAAGCAGTAACCATTAACCATTTCTTAAAACCTCCTCAACATGAGGTATTATACTTCAATTAGAGAATCTATCAGATATAATATATTAACATCTAGTAGGTAAATTAAAATCTAAGAATTTACTCAGAACTTCGTATAAACCCACGTTACGGCTTCTTCCTGATCAACAAGGGCAGGAAAACTGATAACCTAGCTGGACTGGGTGTGGAGTGCAGTAGTCCCCAGTAAGAGCCTGCACTCTCAGGACACTTCCAGCTCAGATGTAACTAGCAGTTGTTTTTCTGTCTTTGTGGCAATTGAGTCCCATCCACAAAAGACACCCTGTGTTTCTCTTTCATTTCTAGCTACTCCCATTGTAATGATCTAGAAAACACAGCAGAGTAGTAGATGTCACAGCAAGACAGCCACAAGGTCAAGAGTGTGCAGAGCGACCGCCATGCGGCCCAGTGTCCCTCACCTTCCCACACCGTGCACCTGCTACAATACCTTATTCTGTACGTGTGGTTACATTGTTTTGTAATCCCATTTATGTAACTTAACATTTGTTCTCCATTTCTCTTCTTACATAAAAGATGTGGGTGGGACAAAGGCCATATATTTTGCTTCTGTACACCTAAAACGTTCCTATTTTACTCTGGGCACGATAACTGCTCCAAAATGAAAACAGACTAACTTGGAAAACACTGCCAGTTGGCCAGGGAATGAAAAACAAATCAGAGATTCACCAGATCAAGAAGTTCCATTTGCATCATTAAAGAGGACAGAGCTGAGGAATATATAGTCCCAGCTTCATATTCTAGAGCAACCTGCCCTCTTACATGACACTGATTAAACTCCACAAGTCTCAGAAATTTCCAAGATAAAATGTGGACAATTTCTCTCATCCAAGCTGAGGGGAGTACAAATTTGATAGAATAATGTATACCTTAAGGACTAGCAGAATGTAAGTATGTAAGAAAAGTTTCCTTCTTAAAATTCCTTTATATTCTGATTTATAAAAATATTTCTACACTTTATTTTTTAAAGATGTGGTCAAGCCATTATTGGAGGGCATATAAAACAAAAAATGTTAAGAGACAACAAACAACCATGAATTACAATAGAGATAAGGACTCAGAAAGAAATCTGAGAGGTAGATTTCACCAGTGCTTTAAGAAATAGTATGAATTATTAAAACATTAAAGCCTATGTCACAGTATTAATTAAATTATTCTGTATTTGCTTAAAAAACAACTTTGCAAGAAAAAGGAAACTCAGCTGTGAATAAAGTCAATTTGAGGTGGTAGATAATTAAAATCTCTTTTGTATTTATGGTGAATACTCTGAATTACATCACGACAACTCATAAGCGCCTAAAAACATTCTGCACTGGTCCTACAGAGAAGCTGTGTGAAAATACTGGAGGAAATCTGAGAGGAAGGGGAGCCTAACTATTAAACATTTTGTAAAATGTAAATGCCACGTCTGTTCATTTAAATCATGTTTATCTAAAATATAATATAGTCAACATGAACAAGAAACTGTACTTCAATATAAATTAAGCTTTCTGTCAAGTGATTGAAAGAACTCTCTAGTCACTCTTAGAAATATAACTTTTTCTAAATAACAACTGAAATTTGGTTTTGAATGGAACATTTTCTGCTCTTTGTGTGAAAAAAGGTCCTAGGATTTCTTATTATGGGAAGTCTAGGATATGCCTTTTTAAGATTCTTTTAGAAAACCTATTTTTAAAGAGAGGAACTGAAAAAGAAAGTGAGGTAGCCCTTTTCCCATCCATCAGAACAAAACAACCCATGTTAATAAAACATCTAAATCTAAATCCCATTGAATGAATTATCTGTGTAACCTCATTTGAAGCCAAAGAACCGCTTAACATAATATCTGTGACCTGCATTTCCCTTTATTAATTAATGTCAGATAATCATTTCTGATACAGTATACAATTCAGCAACTCATAGAACCTAACTGGGAGGCGGGGACAGCCAATAAAATGCTAAGCCTTGTCACATTTCCCCCCAAACTTAGAAGGTTAGCTTGAAACTTCACTTTGAAATTATTATCTTTTTTGTGTGTTTGGATGGTCTGTTTATTTGTCCTTTATTTTTTAAGAGAACAAACTTTCATAGGCAACACTACCAACGATAGACTGGAATCCCAATTCTGCATCTAACTAACTAGCTAGCCTAGGTGCACATCACTGGATAAGTCACTGGACTTCTCAGTGCCTTCTTCCCCCCATCTCTAGGGAGAGACTATAACAGCAGCTATTTCCTAGGCTTCATTTGAGGGTTATGTGGATTATTACAGGAAGACCTTAGAAAACACTACCTGGCACATGATGAGAACGATATGTACGCTAGGAATTACAAACCATCTTTCACTTCCAAGAACTTTCTATTACATTTGTACTAGGTAGGATTTAAAGAGGATCTGTGTTGATAATACCTGGTTCCACATTTACGTCTCTGTGCTGAAATCACATTGCGGAATGGCCTATAACTGTGACATTTCATCAAACACAAGTAAACTATACATTTCATTACATAGATGACTTAACACTTGAGTCTTCATTTGTGCCCATGTCCTACTTTCTACCTGTTTGGGGTCGCCTCATAATTATCAGTCTTTGGTAACATGAGTCAGTGAGTGAGCGAAAGTCACTCAGTCGTCTTTCACTCTTTGCGACCCCATGGACTGCGGCCTGCCAGGCTCCTCTGTCCGAGGAATTCTCCAGGCAAGAATACTGGAGTGGGTTGCTATTCCCTTCTCCAGGGGATCTTCCCGACCCAGGGATCAGACCCAGGGATCAAACCCAGATCTCCCGAATTGCCGGCAGATTCTTTACCATCTGAGCCACCAGGGAAATCCCTTGGTAATATAGCAATGCTCTTTTTAAATAAAACGAATTTATCTATCTAGTGACACACTGACACAGAAAAGTTACATGCACATATATGTGCAGCAGTAACGTTAAAAATGTTCTATGAACAAAACCATGAAAAAAAACAAAACACTAACATGTTGCTCTATATAATGAAAAAAATTCTAATGAAGTAGGATGCTTCCAACTCAATTTCCTTCACATTCTTGATGCACATCTTTCGAGTACTTCTGAAGAAATTCATTTTGTAGTATCTGATGGGATCAGTTAATCAAGTTTCCTCTTCTGAGATAAGAATCATTTTCCTCAACTAATATAGAAGGTAGCACAAAATGTCTTTGCAATCGCTACAAGATTCAATTAAAAGCAGGTGAGTTGAAAGACACCAAGTTCTGTTTCACTACAGACATTACAGCCCATTTGAAAGCTTCGAAAATCAAAAGTGGTTCAGTCTCAAATTCAACCAAAGAGAATTTAGACATGATCAGAACATACTTCAATTCCTGACACAAAGAATTATCCAGAGTTGAAACTCATACAAAACACGTAAAGGTCAAGAACCACATCTTGCCAAAAATAATAGTAAATGTTTGTTTTTCCTTTTCTCTCTACCACTCAAGGTAACCTACATTTATCTCTACTTCAAAACACTGTGAAAATGTAAACTCATGAAACCTCATTGTAGCATATAAATAAATGATCGGGTATGCTATTTTCATAATTGGCCTTTGAAATTTAGTATGAAACAGGACCACAGAGACCTCAGTAAAAGTAATGACAAAACCACTGAAGGAGAAGTACCACAATAAGCCAAAGATATCAAATTTGTGGAAATAAACAGATAATAAACAAATGCCTCTCATTTTCTAGGGTCAAGGATGGTCAATAAGTAGGTAAGCGTATAGCTCCCGGTGTGGCATTCCTGGACCCCTCAGGGCCAGAGGACAGCCACCAGGGCAGAATATCCATGGGGACTGTGGCCAATGATGCAAACATCATTTGGCTCTGGTGTTGAACAGTTTTGATGATAGTCACTGTGGTGTCAAAGAAGAAAAGTTTTGTCTTTTTCCTTCCTTTTAGAAATAAGGAAGAGAAAAAATTAAAAGATGGGAAATAGATAAATAAAGTGAGCACGCATTATGGTTTGGAGCAATATGGACTAGAATTTAGGATATGTTAAAATCACAATATATTTAATATATTTAAAAGATAACAGCAGTATGTTACAAAGACTAAGATTTAATATTTTCTCTTTAATGAAAAAGTTTGAGACAGATCTTGACTTATAAATATATCAGTGAACAAGTTCAAAGAAGTAATAACTTACCTGTTGGACAATAAAGATTTTATGAAACTTTGGGAATTATTCTGAAGGAGTAATAACAATAAACATCTAACTTCTACATTAGGGGAAAATTTTAATGTTCCAAAGCATCTAGCTTCAGAGAAAATCTAAAATCAAGATTCCACTGGGTTCATGCACAAAATCTACTATTGTATATAAGTAAAACTCATAAAACCGACTTAATTTGTCTAACAGATGTTTAATTCAAGTCAAAGGAAATTTCCATTTCCATTCCATTCAAATATAATAGCATCAGTAACCACCATACAGTTTTCAAACTTTATCTCATAACCTAGCAAATAGTTTATTTTCTGGGCTGTAATAAAACTGTCATATAAAAGGAAGAATTAGAAATCTAGATCAAACAGCCTTTTTCGTGACAAAGAACTCAAAGAAACTGCAAGATAAACTGTTTCCTCCAGCCTTGGTTTTCTCTATTCTAACTTAAGCCACCAATTCAATAATTACAACACAGTTGTTTCTTCAAAGGTATTCTTTCATAGTTTAGGTGAAGAAGTCAAAGTCTTGGTATTCATATAAGCACGGCAAAGTCTTTTACAAGCTCACCCGTTCATCTGTCTGATGAAATTTACCCCAGCTCATCACACCCATGCTTTTTAGTCCTTTGCTCTTCTTAAGGAGGTGAAGTAAAACTGGGCTCCAATGCTGTGATATTGACAGCTAACAGACTACGCATCCTTTAGGTGAAGACCACAAAATTTCAAATGTATGATTTCTGCTCATGTTAGAAATTTATGTAACTGGCACCAAAAAGGCTAAAACTGTGGTTTAAAGAAAGCAAAGCCCTCAAATTATCAATTCTAAATCAATTCAGTATTTTTGAATACTTCCAAAAGCAGTAAAGGCAAGTAAGTCTACAGACTACGGCACCACAATCTCTCAACTTTGCCTGGAGACATGTACTTAAGAGATCCTCCAAAACTGGACTACATACATCTATTGTATATGGTTAAATTCTTACTTAGCCATTATTAAATGCTACATATTTCTTCCTTCCCTTTGGCTCTTTTCGGATGGAAAGGCAGAACTGTAGCTGTGACTAGAACCAAAAAATATATTTCCACTGACTGAAGAAACCCATGATTCATTCATCAAGTAGCACACAAGGCTCTGACAAACCAAATGTGCAAAACTGGGTTAAAATCACAAGTGTCAAAATCCACTGTTAATGTCTCAGGTTATGTCCAGTTTTTCTGAGTCTCAAGCTAGCAATGGAAGTCTCAACAGAAACCTCTATATCCCAACAGCAAAGAAACACAGAAAAAAAGAAAGGGAGGGAGGGATGGAGGGAAGGAGGATGAAAGGCAAGCAGGCTACGTAATCATTATGGATATAAACAATTTTATAAATAAATGTTTAATTTATCCCTTACATTTAGATGCTATGAAGAGTGGAAAACAACATGCATGATGTGAGCTTCAAAAATAAACTATGAGGTGTTTAATGGAAGCAGCCTGATTTTATTTGTTATTTTCTCTTTAAGGAAATTCTGGCAAGGTCAGCTGACTCAAATTCAACCCCTGTCCAGAAAATAACATACATCTGTCACTTCTTCCAAAATGAAAGTGAACGGCATAGCTAAAATTCCTTGTGTGTGTGTGTGTGTTCAGTTGCTAAGTTATGTCTGACTCTTCGTGACCCCACGGACTGTAATCCACCAGGCTCCTCTGTCCACAGAATTTTACAGGCAAGAATACTGGAGTGGGTAGCCATTTCCTGCTCCAGGGGATCTTCCTGACCCAGGGACCGAACCTGTCCCTTGGGTCTCCTGCATTGGCAGGCAGATTCTTTACCCTAGTAACTGATCCACGTCAAATGCCACGCACTTGTTACTATGGTGGCACAAATGTGCAATTCTGCTTATCGCAGACTTTCTCCCTAAAGCTAACAACTTTACTCTTCAGGTTAAGTAGAACTTATAAGTTTGAATTGAAATCTAAAGGCCAGTAACAAAAAAAGGCAAGAGAATATAAGTTTTATTAATATAAACAATCTGCAACCACTTCTCCCCACTCCCAGGCATACATACACCTATCCTACAGATTTCTACTTCTTTCTCAGAGGATTCTAGCTCCAGTGCTACTTCTTCTAAGACATGCTAACTCAAAAGAGCTACACAAGGTATAGACTGGCAATACTTTTGCCTTAGCCATCTAATCCCACAAGGCTGAGAGTAGCTTTTCAGAGGAAACTGAAGTGTCATGCTATGCATGCTAAGTCGCTTCAGTTGTATCTGACTCTTTGTGATCCTATGGACTGTCACCCACCATGCTCCTCTGTCCATTAGATGCTCCAGGCAAGAATACTGGAGTGGGTGGTCAATGCCCTTCTCCAGGGGACCTTCCCGACCCAGGGATCAATACACCTCCTGCACTGGCAACCGGGTTCTTTACCACTAGCGCCACCTGGGAAGCCCTAGACTGGCAGTACTTTTAATTTTAATTATTTTTAAAGAATACCAGTGATGCCAATAGAAGTCACACTTAGAATTTATCAATTAAAAAAACACAGTGCTCTCCCAGTGAAATCTTTCTACACTGAAATTCAACTTACAGCCCAAGAAACATCCTGATGAATTTTATAAAAAGTCATGTTTTAAAATTGTTGCAACTCTAAATTTTGCTATTCTAGCATTTGAATGAGCCATAAAAACCAGATTCTGCCCTATTGCTGGTAAATCTTTCAACAATGCACTGAGCTGACATCACTTTGCTTGTCTGGACCCCTGCTCTACACGCAGACAGCCTGGACTCTCCGACCATCTCAAGTTCATCAAGCATTAACACACCTACCTCCCGGAATGTGCACCTTCCCAGGGGCACACTTTGCAAGCACTGCTGCCCCCATGTAAACAGGACATTTGTTTATGAGGGACAGCTTTTGCTGTTGTTGCTGTTGCCTTGATCTCTACCATAGATTAAGACTTTCAGCAGAAGCAGACATATAATTCAGAAATCAAGGCTCAGTTTTCTTCTTTAAGAGAAAGATCAGAGAGCCAATTCAATGGGGAAAGAACCTGCAAGGAAATATGGAGTTAAATATGCAGCAGTACTCCTTTTCCAGTTTAACACATTGGGGTAGGCATTCTTTATATTTCCCACAGCACTTAGCACAGACTAACAGGAAATAAATAATTAATATTCTGAAAGAGAAGAGAGTGAGAAGTAAGGAGGGATGGCCTGAAGGTGAAGGGAAGGAGGGAAGAGAGAAAAGCAAGTTAATGATGCTGAACGAATGTAGTTTCATGGGCAAAAACTAAACCAAGCTGTTTACATGAATGTGTGCATAAAAAGGGAAGAAAATGGAAGAGGAAAAATGCTTTAAAAACTGGCAGGTCACACAAGTAGTTTCCAAATGTGGCTTTGTGTCAATAACACCCACTGGAAGATAATTTCAACTTACCAGTAAGCCTGTTTTTTCCTGGGTCCAGTCTAGTACAAAGAGCAGAGGGTTCTACCCATGGGGGTGAGGGTGGGCTCAGGATTCCAGTTTGAATAGCTAAATGCAAGGGCATTTTATCAACTGTCAAAATATTTATTTTTCCAAATCACAGCGCCTATACTGCTGACATCTGAAGGAAATACCACCAAAACAGCAATAGAATTAAATGCTGGCAGATTTTTGCCTAAAGCATTTAAATATTAATATACTACATTTCTGTTTAGAATAATACTGATTTTCTCAGATGTGTAGCTCAAATCAAGCTGCCTGTCTTCATGGGAATTTACACACCTCTCAGTTAAATCCAACACCTAATGACAAATCTTTTCATGTCTATGAACAAAGAAGGAATTCAAAATCCAAGAATACTCATTTTAAATGTATTTTCAATCAGTGGGGACATAATTTCTTTTATGTCTTGATATACTTAATATACTGTTTAGTGTTTAGCACTGAGTATACAACAAACCACAAGAGGTATATCATGCTTTACTGTACTTGGGAGAACTCTCTCTCCATGTTGGTATTGAAGAGTTGAGATCTAACCTAGCATGCATGAACAACCTTCAGCCACCCATCCCATTCTGTCCCCACCCCAGATATCTCTATTGTAGAGAAAATAAACTTATAAATAAATCCACAATATATATGACTCCACAGTGAGCTCAGGTTTTCATAGCAAAGGGAATATTACACTTCAAGGCTACATTATCAAAATAGATTTATCTAGCACTTGCTCCTGTTTTGACTATCAATTCTGAGAACTTTTTATTGGCCAACCTTAAAAATGCTTAAAATGTGAGATTGCAATGGCAACACTCACGAAGCTATACATTAGGAAGCATAGTCCAGGCAGCTAAAAAAATTCTGTCTTTTTAAATTCAAACTACAGAATTCTCTTCCACTATACTCAAATCTGGAATTTGCATTTACACTCAGAGACAGAATCCTTTAGGAAAGTGTGAAGAAGTATACTTAACCATGTTTTCAAATCAAAATTTACAGTCATGTACAGTATCTTATAGGGCTTCTCTGGTGGCTCGGTGGTAAGGAAGCTGCCAGCCAGTGCAGGAAATGTGGGTTTTATCCCTGCATCGGGAAGATCCCCCGGAGGAGGGCATGGCAATCCACTCCAGTATTTCTTTCCTGGAGAATCCCACAGACAGAGGAGCCTGGCAGGCTACAGTCCATGGGGTCACAAAAGAGTCAGACATGACAGAGCGACTAAACAACAACAATATATATATTATATATTTGAGACTCAAAATATCTCTGTATTATATATCCTACTCAACCTTGAAAATAAACTAAATAAGGAAAGCTGAAGTTCTTTTCGGACCAACTCTGCTTTATCTCAAAGTTATGTCACTTCATTTCTTAAATAATTAAAATAAATCTCCATAGAGACACGAATTATGACACCATCCAAGATAAGGGTTCTAAGTAATTCTATAGTCACAATATTTCACACAACCTGTTCTCTGTAAAAGTGATTTATCCAACAAATCAGAGATGCCACTCATAACATAGTATTTCTAATATTGCAAGGAATAAAGAATTCTGATTCATAGGATACCATATTCTTTTAACAACAACAAACAAAGAATCCAAATGGCTTTTTCCCATGCACCTGCCCCCCAAAAGTGAGTATGAAATTAAAGTGCCCGAGTGGGACTTTAAATTGTTTAGGGCATCATTAAACTACAAATGAGTCGTTATGTTCTACAGTTTGAAATAAAGGTTATTTAAAAGTCCTACTAATGAAATATAAGCAAAATATTCCATAATATTTGATTTGAAAATTAATTTTAAGTCCTCAAATATGAATACTATGTTCCTATATTACATTTATTGCCACAAATACGCTTGTTTTAAGGCTACTCAGGCAGAAAATGGAGCTCAGGGGTTAAGATCAAAGTCTTTGAAGTGGCAAACTGCCACTCACTTGATATGACCTTGAAAAAGTCACTTAACCTCTCTCAGCTTCAATTTCCTTATCTGTTGTTCTGAAGATAATGAAACGCACTTACATAATGCCTGGCACACAGTGAGGGAGCTATAAGTAATAACTGCTGTTATTTAGTATTATCAAAGGAATCTCTGCAAGTTGCACTTGCAAATTATATGTAAATAAGAAATGGCTGTGCAATTCCCAAAATTTAACTTAAAAAAAAAAGGCCTAGAGGTTAGACTTAGTTCTTTCTATAAATGAAAAACCATGATGGCAGAAGGAGAGACCAATATCTAAAGAGGGTCAAACAGATCAAAAAACAATGCATACAAAAAATGAAAGGTAACAAACCAATAGTAATGACTAACATCCTGGGACACTTAAAGAATAACTGCCAGGCACACAAGGTAAGAGCTGTGTCAACTTATGCATATAAGTACCTTCAATAATGAATTCAAACATCAATATAGAGGGCAGAAAAATGGCCCCAAATTTCCCTCAGTCTACAAAGAGAACACAACTTAAACTACATTTTGTATGCACTGACAGGTAGTGGGAAAATTTTAACTTCTTTGGTTTTCAGAGATTAAAACTGGACAGCTAAGGTCAAATAAACTTTGTTCTCCATAGAGGTATCGTAAAACATTTCCATCATGGTAGCACGATGGAGTAAGGGGGCAAGAAGCTCCCACACTTGTGTCAGATTTATCCATCACTTAATCCTAAGAATCTACTAGGGTGGTGACAAAATACAGAATTGGAAGCATTATCCTCTGACTTCTACCCTGATTAAGCATACTTGAGTAACACAGGTAATTTCTCTGAGCATTTAAGAGCTCTATACTTAAAAAAAGTATCTGATAGAAATTAATTTCATATTTAGAGAAAAGTATAAAGAACTATTTCTAGTTTGTATTTACAGATGCAGAGTTTAATGACTCTGAATATAAATCAATTCTTAATATCTATTACCCAATAATTACTGTATCAAACATTTACTCAGTCTTTCCTATTCAATGAGCACTATTCTAAGGGCTACAGATACTGTTTTTAACAAGACAAAAGTGGCCCCAATGTTCATGGAGCTTATATTCTAGTAGGAGAGACTAAAAATAAAATATATCACATGATCATAAACATTATGATAAAAATAAATCAGAGTTGTGTGATAAGGAGTGGTTGAGAAGCTATTTCAGACTGGTTGGACCAGAAGAGCCTGCTCGTTGAATCTACCCATATAAGACTGAAATTTGCTGCCAAAATCTATAGCAACCATTCTTTTATTTACATATAAAAATACACATTTTTCCAGGCTATGAAATTATAATTCACTTCATCCAATGAGTAAATATAAACTCTTCCCAAATATACATAACAAACACTGATAAACAGCTATGGTCCTTTTACCTTCAAATATCATTTCCAACACATGGATACTGAATCTTCATAATAAAACAAATGTAGACAAATGTACAACATTTAAAAATTCACATTCATCTTATTTACATACTATATTGCTCAATTGTAAAAATTTTAAATGTTTGATTACACTTAAAAATCAAAATATACCAACAGGAAAGCTTACTTTTAACTCACCTGTGACTGTACACAGTGCAGAAGATCTATAAATATGTAGCCAAATCCAAGAGAAATCTGCAATAAAGAGAAATGAACAAATATGAACAAAAAATGCAGAATCCTGTCAGACTCATTAGATTCGGTATGATTTTTTATAACCAATATAATAAGTAATACTCATTAATAACATCTCTCTACTCAATAACTCACTGATATCATATAAATCAAGAAGCAGACTTGCTGCACAACTTTTATTTGTACACGCTAATATAAGATACAAGGCCACATTTCAGTGTGAATTATGAGGTGTCTACCCATCAACTTTTGAGTTCTCAACATAAAACATATAACATTTTCTGGTAGCTGCTTGTCTAATCACTAGCACTTCACTGAATAAAAGCAGAGGAGGCCCGAGCTACCCATTTTTACAAGGCACTCCTAGTGTAATGATCACCTCACAGTAATACAGTGCCGAAGAGATGTTTGCCAAATGAATGAATGAATGATTTAATTAAGTAATTAATTAAGCTCGCATGCTGATCTTACTTTGCTGTGATTTACAGTTTGCCTCTATGGAAGAGAATGGCTTGAAATTACTGAAATAAAAATCTGTCATAACTGCTTAAACAAAGACATTCAAAAGTGAATAACTTATCTCAAAAAAAAAAAGTCTAGAGTATAATGATGCAATAGGGAATTCCCTGGAGGGTCAGTGGTTAGGACTTGGCTCTCGCTGTCAAGGGCCCTAGGTTTGATTCCCTGGTCGGGAACAAAGATCTTGCATGCCGTGCGGCAGAGCCAAAACAAATTTTTAAATAACCGTAAAAATGATGCTATCTATGGCAATTTGCAGAAGTAAGAGTGGATAAGAAAGTAAGAATCGAACATTTTCTATAATGAAGGCACAGCTCCCCAAGTTTCTTCTGGGTCGGTACCTTTGAGAAGAAAGAACTTAGCAATGAAGGACCATGTACTTCCTCTGACCCACACAAGGGTCACTTACACTGCACCTAAGAAGTTTCCTTCCAAGATGCACAGCCCAGAATACGAACATGACAAATATGTACCTATGAGATTTTATGTGTATTAATATTTACCACTTTTGTGTACATTACAGATCTAAGAAAAACTGCACGACTGCTAGTAGTATGTTTTCATTTTAACTATTATGGACTACTAGATTTAGTCAGCTTCAAGGAATGTTTTTACAAACTGAGCTACTGTACTTTTTTCCCTTCAGGTGACACCAATCTGTAATAATTCATACTCTGAATCATTATCAGGCTTGAGTATTAACTTTCTTCTGAGCTCTTTATTCTTTAGAATAAATAGAACCTAACAGTAAAAAAAAAAACTAATGTTAATTTAATACTCAAACTGCCATTGTTCTAGGGCACTAGAAACATCTGATTTCATAACCTGAGAGGTCTAAACAGAAAAGAAATGGGGAAAAATGCACTTTCATTTTTACCAGGACCTGCTTAGGCTGGAGACCATCATATATAAAGAAATGCAGCTAGGGAATCAGGCAGAGATGATTCATGAAAAACAAAAGGAAGTCTATATGCAAATAAGAAGTTATTATAGTAAATAAAACAAATAGATTCTCCTCAAGTGGTAGTCCATGAGCAGTGTGCAATAAACTGTTACATAATAGGGGTCATCAATTCTTTACAGTGCTCCTGGGGTAAATATACTCATTATGCTGACCTACTTAAGCCCATTCTAATTCTATACCAACAACTAATTTATTCAAGGACATCACACTATGCAACAAGTCAAGAGTTAAAACTTGTGATATGAGTAGAAATGATGACATTAAACAATTACGGCTTGATCTATACCATTCACAAAGGCTTTTCTGAATGTTCTAATATAAGGAGGAAAAAGTGCTAATGAATCCAAACTAAACAAAGATACATAAAAACATGAAGACAGACAATACATAAAAATATGAAGACAGTATATTATGATACCTCAGCGTGACACTTTAAACCAGAAGAACTAATAAAATACTTATAAACATAGAATTACAAAATGTTTTCTAAGTCACTGTCTCTGTGTCTGTGTGCATGCTTGGTCATGTCTGACTCTTTATGATCCTGTTGACTATAGCCCACCAGGCTCTTCTGCCCATGGAAATAATAGCTATTTAAAGCGACAGTTCGAGCAATGACAATCCTATAAGAAACCGATCTCCCTACTCTTCTGTGAGCCCTGACACTTTTCAGGAAGCTCCTTTAGGAGTTTCAAGGGAAGAGGAGCAGAAGACTACCCTGAGCCTGGCAGAGTGACAGAAGGACAGAGAGGAACCTTGCAGGAAATGACCGAGGGACACACGTTGTCCTCTCTCTTACAACCACTACTATTTCCACTGTATAAACCAAAAAGATAAACCTCCTCTCCATAGAAAGAAAAAAAGCTGCCTGGAGCAGATCAAGAACCTGGGGCTAAGATCATCAAACAGGTGAGCTTTCAAAACCCGGCTCTCTCACGTGAATACTGCTGCTGTTAATGTTTCCATCGCAAGCCAGTTGCTTAGGCGTGTGACCTCAAAAATGTTATTGTGGACTCAACTATCAAATGAGGATAATGTCCTCTCTGCACCACCCTGAAAGTATTAAATGAAATAATTACACAAAGCACTTGGTACATGGCAGGCATTACACATAATTATGATTCTGCCAAGTGTGATTCTGCTAAATGCTGCTAGCTGTGACAAGCAACTCAGTACAATGACAAGCCTACCCTAGTCCAAGTAAAACTGATTTTTCCTGAGACGTCTTAATAGCTTTCTCTGCCCATAATTGCCTAGACAGATGCATAAACATGGATTTTTTTTTCTTGGCCATGCTGTGTAGCATGCAGGACCTTCTATCCTTGACCAGGGATTGAACCAGTGCCCCCTGCAATAGAAGTGCAGTCTTAACACCTGCACCACTAGGGAAATCTCCTGCTGAGACATTTTTGAATGAGGACTGGCTTTAAAACTAAAAGTGGAAAGATAATATTAATACCTGATTTCAAATCTTACAATAAAGTTATAATAATCAAAGAGGTAGGGTACTGCCATAAAGATAAACAACAGAAGAGAACAGAGTCCAAAACAGGCTCACACATTTGTATCAATCTGTATTCAATAAAGGTGACATGGTATTTCAGAGAAGAAAGGGGCAGTCTTTCCAAAAAAAAAAGGTACCAAAAACTGATTATACATGTGAGAGGGAGGAAGAACCTCAACCTTTACCTTGCACTATGGAAAAAAATCAACTCAAAATGGATAGCATCATAGATCTAGAAATAAGAGCTACAAAGCTTGTGAAAGAAAGCAGTTGGAGAAAATTACTGCTGATTAGGCAAAAATATTTTAGGTATGATACTTAAAGGCATAAAAGAAAAAAAATTGTTTAAAGACCATAAAAGAAAAACACAAAACCGAATTCCTTTATAATTAAAACTTCTGGGCTCCCCTGGTGGCTCAGTGGTAAAGAATTCACCTGCCATTGCAGGGGACACAGTTTCGATCCTTGATCTGCGGAGATCCCACATGCTGCAGGGCAACTGAGCCTGTGCAACACAACTATGGAGCTTGTGCTTGAGAGCCCAGGAGCCACAACTACTGAGCCCACATGCCACAACTATGGAAGTGTGCGCGCCCTAGAGCCTGTGTTCTGCAACAGGAGAGGCCACCACAAGGAGAAGCCTACACACTGCAAGAAAGAGTAGCTCCCACTCGCTGCAACTAGAGAAAGCCACTCACAGCAATGAAGAGCCCAGCCAAATAAACAGATAAATAAAAATCTGAAATATAATAAAGTTAAACTAAATCTCCTGTTCTTCAAGAGAAATAATTTATCAAATGAAAACACAAGCTACAGACTGAAAGAAAATACTGGCAAAATAATTATCTGAAAATATGTATGTATTTAGAATATATAAAGAGCTAAATATATAATAAAGGGTGTACATAGAATAAATAAAGGACTCTCACAATAATAAAACAGACAGTTCAATTTTTTTAAGTGAGAAAAATATGTGAAGACATTTTATATATATATATCATAGGGAACGTATATCAAAAAATATTGGGTATCGTTAGTCATTAGGAAAATGGAAATCAAAATCAAAACAAAATACCATAGCCCATCCAGTAAAATACCCAAAGCATTGCCAAGGATATGGGGAAACTAGAACCTTTCCATTTCATCCCTTGTTGGTGGGAAAGTGCAATAGTACAGTCATTTTGGAAAACAGTTTGCAAGCTTCTCATCATCTAACCCAACGATTTCACATCAAGGTGTGTTTTCATTCATCTCAGGGACAGAGGGCCATACAGAGAGTTGTACATGAATGTTCTTATCAGTTATGCTGAAAAAAATTCAAAAGTTTTAGTTGGAGAATGAATCTTTTTCAGAATGTGGTACATTCACACAATGAAATACCACTCAACAATCAAAAGGAATGGATAGCTAACGTATGCCACAGCATGAATGAGTCTCAAAAACATTTTGCTAAAGAAGGAAGCCGGACACAAAGACAACAGACTACATGATTTCACTTACTTGAAATTCCTAGAAAAAGTAAAATTACAGAGAGAGAAAACAGACGTGGTATCCTGGGTTAGGGAATGCAAGTGGACTGACTGAAAAGACCACTCCAGTATTCTTGCCTGGAGAATTCCATGGACAGAGGAGCCTGGTGGGCTTCAGTCCACAGGGTCACAAGAGTCAGACACGATTGAGTGACTAAACCAACAACCAACAGTAGCAAATGGTGGTGTGAGCATTTGCCAAGGAGAGCATCAACTAATACAATTACTTTGAGACAAAAAACAAAAGAAAAAGAAATCAGGACCGAACTAACATCACTTAAAAAAGATTGTTAGCAGCCTTAAAGGAATAGGTTGATGATTTTCTAAAAGGTAGGGGAGGGTTAGAAGGAGAGGCACTTGATATTTTATTTGCTTGTTTAAAAAAATGAGTAGTTAGGAACAGAGCCAGAGGAAGGAAAATAAGCCAGAAAGAAAAAGAAGTCATGTGTGCAATAGTGGCTAAGACAGCACCTTCTAACTAGTAGTATAAGGGAAGGGCCATATCTTGCTGTTTGGGTTTAATATCACCACAACCAACAACTATCATTGAGAGCTCTGGGCAAAGGGCTTGAAATGTGTTACTTAATTTAATCTTCCTAACAACCCTATGAGGCAGGTACTGCCACTATCATCACTCCTTTGTAGATTCAGAAACTTAACTGAGATGAAGCGCAAGGCCACAGAGCTGATAAGGCAGCAAAGCCTGGATTTGAACCCAGAGTCTGACTGCTGAGTCTATTATGCTCTTACCCACTAGGCTATTATGAAAATTTTAATAATGCTATCACTGTTGGCAATTTGATTTGCAAAAGGTGGCCCAAAATGTGATCGGCCTGAAAACAGCTGCCTTGAGTTTTTGGTATGGTACCAACAAGAGCAGTGTGTTCCTCACGCCACCCAGGCTGACATTGTTAATAAATCTGGACATTATTTTTTTCCTGACTCAAATGTAGCCTCATAATTTTCTCAAGATTGTCACCAATTAAAGGAAGTCATCAGGACTTCCCCGGTGATCCAGTGGTTAAAGACTCCGGGCTGCCAATGCAGGGGGGTGGCCGTTTGATCCCTGGTTGGGGAACTAAGATCTCACATACTAAGAGGCACAGCCAAAAAGTAAAGAGAAAGTCATCAACACCAGTGTCGGAATGCAAAAAATATACTTTCTAACTGTAATAAAACCAACTTGATTTTTGATGGACAACAGAGTAGATGGAACCAGCCACTGGAAAGATGACTAACAAAAGGGGAGTCACCATACTTCATGTTCCGAAGTCGGTCTTCTTTGTAATTTAGCCAGCACCAGCTCAGTCAACAAGCCAGCCAGACACACTGATAGAAATGAAGAGGACACATGGAGAAAAGAAAAAGCTAGAGGTACGGATCAAATTACTTGAGATTTTTCAACAGTTCAAGCCAATAGTTTTTCCACTTGTTGCTGAAAAGCACAAAAACTCCCAAACAACTGAACAGAAAACACCTTTACCTCAGCACGTTTCAACTCATGTAACATCAAGAGGCAAGTCATACTTTCAAGATTTACCTATGAGAACTATTATAGGACACTGTATTTATATACGTAACATATATTTTAGATAAAATATCTTTAAAAGCCTTAATAATGTAAAGAAAGTATACTACATATACAAGGTAAAATTCTTTCCCAAATATTAAGTTAATGGTGTGAAAAATAACATCTAATCTACAGAAGAATAATTTATACTTTAGACAATATACTTCTATATATACTTTATAGACAAGCTTATGTTTTCTTTCTTTGTTTAAAGAGTTCAATGATTCCTAACCCATGAAACTCTTTATACATGGAATCTAAAACAATAAAACAAACCAGTGAATATAACACAGATATAGTGAACAAACTGGTGGTTACCAAGGGGGAGGGAAGGTAGGGAAGGGCAAGATAGGGGTAAGGGAGCTGGGCATATATCAGAAGAAAAACATGGTTTGAAAGGATGCATGAACACCAGTGTTCACTGCAGCACTGTTTACAACAGTCAAGACAACACTCAGGGAAGCCACCTGAGTGTCCATCAACAGAGGCGCAAATAAAGAAGGTGTGTACAATGGAATATTACTCAGCCATAAAAAGGAATGAAACTGTCCCATTTGCAGAGGCATGGACAGACCCAGAGGCTGTCATACAGAGTGAAGTAAGTCAAACAGAGAAAAACACATATGTGTAATCTCACTTTTATGTGGAATCTAGAAAAATGATAAATGGACTTATTTGCAAAGCAGAAATAGAGACAAAAGATGTGAAGAACAAATATATGGATACTAAGTGGGGAAGAGGGGATGGGATGAACTGGGAGATTGGGACTGACATATATACACTTCTATATATAAAATGTAAGACTAATGAGAACATACTGTATAGCACAAGAAACTACTCAATGCTCTGTGATGACATAAAAGGGAAGGAAATCCAAAAAAGAGGGGATGTATATATATGTGTAACTGATTCACTGTGCTGTACAGCAGGAACACTACACTGTAAAGCAACTATACTCCAATAAAAGTTAATAAAAAATAAAAATAAGAAAGTAAAATGCTTTTCCATGAAAAAAAAAAAGATAAGGGTAAGGGATTTAGATGTACAAGCTACTATGTATAAAATAAATAAAGATATACTGTATAACATAGGGAACATAACCAACCCTTTCCAGTAACTATGTGTGCTCAGTCACTCAGTGGTGTCCGACTCTTTGTGATCCCCATGCATTGTAGCCAGCCAGGCTCCTCTGTCCCTGGAATTTTTCAGGCAAGAATTCTGGTTTATGTCACCATTTCCTCCTCCACGGCATCTTCCCAACCCAGGGATCAAACCCACATCTCCTGTGTCTCCTGCATTGGCAAGCAGATTCCTTACCACTGTGCCACTTGGGAAGCACCATAATAACTACAAGAGGAGTATAATCTTTAAATACTGTGAATGACTATGCTGTAACATGAAACTTAAGTAAAACTGTAAATCATCTATACTTCAATTTTAAGTGAAGAAATATATGACTTCATAACTTTTTATCCATACTAAGTATTAAAAACTTGTAAGCTACAATTAAAATAGATATATAGAAAAGGATATATCATCTATTTAAAAACTCCTAAGCTATAGGTTACAGCCCGTGGGGTCACAAAGGGTCGGACATGACTGAGCATACACACGCACCCAAGCTACAGGTAGGTACACATATACAACTGGTATGTGTGATATGATGAAAAATAAAATACCCATCAAATTTGCACATCTCATACAACCATTCCTTTCAAGTCTGTCTCTCATTCACTGTGATCAGAGTCAATATAGTAATGCAACTATCACAAAACACTAACTCTCCAAAGAGCAATATTCTCACATAGAGACAGACCTAGAAGAAAAATTAACTCACATGTGGTTGAATGCACATGCCTCTAATTTGGGAGACGACTAAAGATACTAAATTTGTAGTCACTAACTTGAAAACATCATTTAAATCCACTGATAGGGTTTAAAGAACAAAGAGCTGGGAGTTTGGAATGAAGCCCTAAGGAACTCCTTCTTTTAGAAATTATGTAGGAAAGGAACTAACCAAGGAGAATGAGAAGAAATTACCTAAGAGGCAGGAGGGAGACCAGCACAGAATCTAAGAGAGGGAGTTCCCGGAAAGAGAGGCTGGACAACACTACTCAAGGCTCCTTAGTGAGAGCTGCATAGTTTCTACCTGAGTTAGAGCAGAAATTGCTCATGACTTTCCTAAGAAGAGTTTCATCAGAATGATACAGACATAAAGCAGACTGGAGAAAAGTTAAAGTGTTGACAAGTGATAGGAAAAAAGGATTTGGACACAACATATGCAAATAATCACTATCATGATTAGCTTATATTAAAATTTAGCTCAAGGGGTAAAGAATCTGCCTGCCAATGCAGGAGAAACAGGAGATGCAGGTTTGAGCCCTGGGTTGGGAAGATCCCCACTCCAGTAATCTTGCCTGGAAAACTCCATGAACAGAGGAGCCTGGCAGGCTACCGTCCATGGAGTTGCAAAGAGTCGGACATGACTGAGCACGCACATCCCCCCTAGACTGTGAGCTTCTTGAGGGCAAAGGTAAGGTTTCCTTCGTCTTTGATTAAGACAACCTGTGGTTGGACAGGTGATCTTTTAAACAATGTTCCTGCAGAAGTCCTAGGGCTTTAATTAGGGTGCTCAGCCAAAAACACACAATAGCAGTCTTGAAGAGAATTAGAGGGGAGAAAAGAAATAGCAATGTATTGGGCAGAAATTAATCTTTCTTAAACATAAAAGAAAGGCTCAGAGATGACTCCCACCAAGACTAGAACATGCCAACCTGTCAACCAAACAGTCTGCCCAAAAATAAAAGGCCCCCAAAAACTATGAGTAGAATTTTAATTGTTTTCCTCCCAATAGGGTTGGATCATTTTGGCCTGAGTGTTCCCTTCCATCCTCACTGAAATAGGAATAGGTACTGAAGCCTACAGTATACGCCAGAATAGGTGAGGATTACTACTGATTACCAATTTATTTTTTTACAATAAATCAGTGTGAGAAGACACATCTACCATCCTTAATGCAATAAAATATAAATCCTGTTCGGAGAAGGCAATGGCACCCCACTCCAGTACTCTTGCCTGGAAAATCCCATGGACGGAGGAGCCTGGTAGGCTACAGTCCATGGGGTCGCTAAGAGTCGGACACGAATGAGCGACTTCACTTTCACTTTTCCCTTTCATGCACTGGAGAAGGAAATGGCAACCCACTCCAGTATTCTTGCCTGGAGAATCCTAGGGACGGCGGAGCCTGGTGGGCTGCCGTCTATAGGGTCGCACAGAGTCGGACACGACTGAAGCGACTTAGCAGCAGCAGCAGCAGCATAAATCCTGTTATAAATATTAACAACAGAGGAATAAAATCCATTCAGGGAGAGGGAATAAGACTGTGAACTCCTCTCAGAAACTCATCTTCTCCTTGGATGTTCACCCTAACTGCAATGACCACTCTGCTACAAAATGAGTCTAGAAGCTTCCCCTCATAACCCTGAGCACAACCCACACAAATCTGCACAATAATTACCTCAGGACTGTGGGGTAACAAAAGGAAGTGAATCAGAAGTAACATTAAAACTATATCATCTGAAGAAAAAAACCTCTATGATCTGTCTACAAAGGATGGGGCGGTCTTTAATCGCCCAATCCCCAGCAGTGTCCTCAAACACCACGACACAGCTCGTGCTCAGTCACTTCAGTTGCGTCTGGCTCTTTGTGGCCCCATGGACTGTGGCCCACCAGGCTCCTCTGTCCATGGGATTTTCCAGGCAAGAATACTGGAGTGGGCTGTCATGCCCTCCCTCCAGGGGATCTTCCCCACCCAATCAAACCCGTGTCTCCTGCACTGCAGGCAGATTCTTTACTGCTGAGCCACCGGGGAAGCCCCCACATCACAGGGACCAGCACAAAGCTTCTGTCCACCAAAGCCCCTTCTGAGTTTGTTTCCTCTCTAAGGACCAGCTTCTTCCCCAGATGACTGTCACTGCTAATTCTCACCCAATTCTCACCCACTCCAGGGAGGCTGCTGCTTTCAACAGTATATGACTGCGTTAAGATAATCATCGGTTCAACATAAAAAGGGAACATTCTTAAAAAAAAAAAAAAAAACAGTATGAGGGAGGGTAAGAAAGTGTCTTCTTTAAAAAGAAGGTGTTATATAATACCCATTTTATAACCAAGAAGAGGTAACACAATTTGTCTAAACTCAAAGAATGTGCATAGAGCTGGATATTAAACCTGAGTCCACCTGACTCAAGGCCCTGTGACTCGGCAGCTTGATCTACTGAAGACAAAAAAAAGAAGCAAGCACCCAAACAATGGCATTTTAATTTTCAAGTTGAAAACAGCTCACAGTGTATATGTGTTCACAGGCCTAATTTTGTATCACAGATAAGTTCTTTTTCCCTTAGAGTACAATTATAATTTTATGTGATATAATTAAGTGTAGCAGTATTTTACAGAATTCTAGAAAGAATATGGCATTCCAAAATTGAGACTACTAGGAGAAAAGCACTGCAACTTAGTTTATCCTTGGAGTACAAGTTAGTACCTAGTCAAACAGTCACTGTCTCTCTGTATGATCTGAGTCAATCCATGGATCCAACAGTCAGGAAGAAGAAATATATCAAAAAAAGACACTACCTCAGAAATTTGATTCATTGTGCAGACCAAAACAGAGTTTCCCATTTTGTTAAAAAAGAGGCAATTGTTCATTCTACTCTGTGTCTGGGTTTCAACAAAAACTTTGAGGCACAGTGGAGAAAATCGGACCCTCTGGCGATGGTATCCTTTTGTGTCAAAATTTAGGTACGGAAGAAACCTGGAAATATCTATTGTAACTACGCTGTTTCATGATGCAAAACTGAGGCTCAAAGAGATTAAGTACCTCTCCCGACACTGATAGTACTTCCTCTGACTAAAGAAGTTTCTGTGAACCCAGAATCAAATATTATCCTAAAAACACTGGCCTTGCCCTCATGTCTGAACGGTTTGCTTCAGAAATCATCATCAAATAAGTGTCGGCCTTCCCACCAAAGAAGAGCATTACATATCCAAAAAGATATGAGAGAGGCTTGTATATTAGTTGTAAATCTAGAATTTACACGTAAAATATCTAATAACACAAGATACAAATACAACTTGAAAGATCTGGAGATGAGCAGTCTAACATGCTAACCAAGCAATGAGAGCCACCTTTGTGTTAAAAATCAGGTGCCAGCCACTTTGATACAAACTTTACATGCATTATTTTTGATGTTTTCCATAAATGGGCATCTATCAATTCCATTCTGTAGGTGAGGAAGGTGAAAATCAGGGAAGGTAAGTGAAATCCTCACCGAAGCAAGAGGAAGACCTGCTGGTGACATCTGGGTCTCTCCGAGCTCAAGATCACCACCACACCCTCACCTACTGACCCTCCACCCCACTTGCATCCTGATTCCTTCATTCTTTCGGTATAGCTCCACTCCTCTGCACTTCATGGTCCACCCAGCTCATTCTCCCCAGAAGAAAATGTCTGACATCAAGATGATGCTTTGTAACAGCCAGCAACCACAAAAAACAGCCCCAAGCATCAATTCACCCAGTGAATTCACCCAATACAATCCAACGAATTGCCCTAAAAATGTTTCACTAACAGGATTATTCAATCATTGGCTTGTTGTGCTTATACAAGTAAAGAAAATGGAAGAAACACTATGATGTTGTAGCATAAAAGCTGGAGTGAAGGAAAAAAAAACTTAAAGGCTATGACAAAATGAGAATTTTATCTGACATAAGGCATCTCATTTTAAAAAGAAAATAAAACAATTCTAAAAGCTAAGGAGGGACACAGTTAGGAAAACAATCTATTGGTGCTGAATTTTTGCTCAAACTGGGAGCCCCAAAGACTCAATGTATATAAATGTCCATGAAACTTTCTAAAATCATATTTTCATTCTGATGACAATCTAAGTTATTTAACAAAGGGATCTGCTAATTCATATGGATGACCATTATACAGCTGATAGCCTAATGCCATTTAATTTCAGTATTTGTTTTTGTGCTTACAATTGGAATGAGAGACTAGTATTATTTTAATGTCTTTGTTATCAAGTCTTAATGGACAAAGTTTTCTATAAGTTCAAGAAAAAGAAAATAAGGAAGAGAGGATATGAAATACTGTCACACAGCCAATAACAGCACAGGCTGGACTCAAAAGGTACCAGACCTCAACAGGTTGTAAACAGCAAGACTGTCACAGCCATACAATACTGCATGGTTACCAATAATTTAAATCTTACTGATTTGGTAGTTTTATTTATATTTAGTTAGCAAATCTGATTTTGTTTTGTAGGTCCTAATGAAACTAAAATCTTTCTGCATTGAAAAGGAATCCAAGGGACATACACTAAAATGTGTGCTTTTCATAAGGGCCATGACACCAGTTAATTTCCCCCATTACTTATATAATAAATATGGCCATAAAATGTGATTAAAAAATAATCTGTGTATGGCTTTTGCTATTTAAAAATTCTGACAAATCAAAATAAGGCTCTACCAGTGGTTCCCAAAATGTGTCTCTATGTAGCTTAAGAAAAAATTTTTGAGGATTCTCTTTCATTATTAGATTATGAGCTTATTGTTTTTGTGAAACTAAATTTTCCCTTTATTTTCTTAAAAGGTGGTAGTAGACAGTAATTTTTTTTTCATGTAATGACTTAACAAAATCCAAAATTTGCCATTCTTATGTCAATTGCCTAGACTTTTAAATAGCATATGAAATTTTAAAATTGTATATGAAACCATAATCTCTAGGTACCACACTGGCCTACCTATTATGAAATTTTATACACACACACACAAAAACACACACACACACAGAGACAGGAATTTCCATCTGGTACCACAGAGAAAAATCATTTTGAGCATGAACTTGCATTCAAGGAGTTCTTGCTTCTACCCAAAGATACTTAACACTTTTCTATTTCTCTCTCTCTCTCTGGTCTAGGGCTAAGAGCGCTCAAGTAGTCAAGCCACACCTACAACATGAAGACAGGAAGAGATGACTTATCATGTCCAAGTGCACAGAAGTAGACATTTTGCCCAACACCCTAGGATAAACCACAGCCTCATAAGGTAAATAATGATGATGACAAATAGTACATAAAGAACAGAACTATGGAAGACTAACGGTAGCAATAAATTCTTTGATATTCCTCTCACTGAGAAATGAAGTCTAACCACCTACCCCTGAAACGACAGTTACTTTAGTGATTGGCTGGACCAAAAGGCTGTGGCAGAAGTGATATTCTGGGACTTGGGCGCCTTAGAGCTCCAGCCTGGAACACTGGAACCTTCTATCTCACAGTTCTGACTACTGTTAAGACACTGTACTGTGAGGAAGCCAAACCTTGGCATGAGAGAGGCCACGTCAAAAAGAGAATGATATGCCTAGCCAGCCCCACACTGTTCGAGCCTCTAGTTCTTGATCTTCCCAGCCGAGACTCCATACACGGGGGAGCAGGGACAAGCCATTCCGCCTATGTCATGTCCAAATTCCTAAGCCACACAATGATGAGACGGTAATAATAAGTTGTTGCTTTAAGCAACAGATAACAAGAATAAAACTAATCCCCTTTCATAAATACTAATAAAGATTTTAAAGCAAAAATGAAATGTCTCAGGCAGACTAGCTGGAAACTAGAATGGCATCAGACACAAAAGAAGATTCTAGTGCATAAAGATAAATATAAATCCATTCCTGCAATTATCCAGAAAATATGTATAATACCAAGACCTGTAAACAGGGATATACCCAAGCTCTGGAGAAGGTTTAAAAGGCAAAAAAAAAAAAGACCTGCCTTCAAGGAACTTCAAAGCACTATGTATCACAGTGTTTTCTTGCATACTTTCTGATGTTTTTCACAAAAATAACACAATCAACAATTCAGATCAAATCAAAATGCAGATCTCATAAAGTGACCTAGGGTTTGAGTTCTTCTGTGAGAAGAAAGTCAAGGTTGAATCAAAATCCAACAAAAGGTCATGTGTAGTTTGTAGTAAGGAAACATGTCTCAGTTAACTGTAGCATACTCAAAACTTTTAGGTTCTCATTTTAGGCTATAAATTCAAGGCATGCGTAACTAATCCTTTTTAATTTTTCTTCATAAAGTATCAGGTTAAAGAACCTTTTAAAGATTAAATTACAAATAGGTCAAGTAGACCTTGGCTATTTTACTGCAGTCAAGGTTTGGGGACCCAGAATGAGCAAAAGCAAGTAAGGTCAGAAGCGAGCCGCTGTTTTAACAAGATTTATTTCTGTCTAGGTGTGCGGCTACTGTTTAAACAAACACACTTATTATTCCAGTGACTAAAATAATTTTAACTGCTTCTTTTATTAAAGCATAGACAGTTTAACCTTTCATAATATTATTCTCAGGATTCTAAAATTATTCACACTTCTTCTATTTGTAGTATTTCTCTATTCAAATTTCACAGGGAGCCGAAATGAACGCAAATAGAGAAAATTCTTCTCCCAGGTATTTTTAAATACAGGAAAATGTTTGATCACACACTGTAAAAGAAGAAAATGGTAAATAAGTGTGTATATGGCCTCTTGGGCAAAAGACCACGTGTAGTATGTCTTAAAACTCATCAGCACCAAGCACAATGCCTCCGTACAAAGTACTCAGCAAATGTGTGCTGACTGATAACACATTTATCTCTCACTTATTTTTTAAGTGGGGCCAATAAAAATAAACAGTGCTATTTTCTGTCTTAGTAAGTACTTGAGGCAAAGAAAAAAAGATAACATTTTCACACAGCGGTCACAGAGAAATACATCTTTCCTTTTTTTTCTTCCTAACATTTGAAGAGGTATGGTAGTGGGTATATCAACAAATTCTACATGTCAAAATAGTAACAGGAAGTAACAGTACAACAGTAACCTAAATTATAAACGGCCTTGCGTTTATCTTTTCTCTCATAATTTTGATTTTAGCACATTACATGGTAATTTGTCAGAATTCCTTTTTTAAAACGACACAGAAGAATAAAAATTCTCATGGCTAAAGGGTAATCATTAATATTTTATCCAAAATATACTATAGAAGTCAAAACAGAGTACTGACAAGAATATAATTAGGACCTTCAAAATGATACTACTAATATTCCATTATAAAAGTAACAGTATCTGGGAGGAAACAGCAGGAATCGCTTATTTAACAGGTCTCTCTCCCCTCTTCTGGGCTTCCCTTGTGGCTCAGCTGGTAAAGAATCTGCCTGCAACGCGGGAGACATGGGCTGGGTTCAACCCCTCGGTTAGGAAGATCCCCTGGAGAACGGAAAGGCTACCCACTCCAGTATTCTGGCCTGGAGAATTCCATGTTCTACAGTCCATGGGGGTCGCAAAGAGTTGGACACGACGGAGCGACTTGCCCTTTCTTCCCTGTTCTAGATGGGCCTGAAGGTCAGCACAGTCTGGGTGAGGCAGGAGACCTGGCTGGCTTGCAGGGGGGCCCCTAATGAAGGTCAAGGCCAATCACTAACCAGTCCAAGGCCTCAGTTTCCTCAATGATGAGAAGAGACTGGCATGATTATCGCCAAAGTAGACTTTTAACAAAGTCTACCAACGTCAAATAAAGAGTCATTCATCTAAACAGGATTTTAAGACACTCCCAACTTCCACTTGCTTCATTGAGGCACAATTATTTCCTGAATCTGACAGATAATCTACAGATTGACTCCTTTTCTGTTATTTTATCTTTACAACAATTCCGGGAGATAGACTGAGTCGGTAAGTATGACATGCATTAAGCAAATGTCAGAAGGGAGAAAAAGTCTCAGCCGAAAAAGACTAGAAATCAGATCTGCTGATTCCTGACTCAGTGCTCAAATTTCCAGAAAAGCCACTTTAAAATCCACAAGAACTACCAACTAAATTATATGCCAGTATAAAAAGGAAGAAAATATGGTGTTACTTCTAAGTGGCTAGACTGCTTCTTTAAATCACAATGTCATGTGTCTTAAATTCCCTTACGATAACAATTTTAGGCCTTTATGTTTCAGAATTAATTTTCAAGATTCCTGGAATAAGAAAATCCCGGTAGCTTAAACACATAATAAAAGTATTACCATATATCAAAGTTTCCTAAACTGATGTAGGAAGAAAAGTGAAAGTCTGTTGGCAAAGTTGTGTACGACCCTTTGCGACCCCATGGACTGCAGCCTGCCAGGCTCCTCTGTCCCTGGGATTCTCCAGCCAAGAATACTGGAGTGGGTTGCCATTTGCTTCTCCAGGGGATCTTCCTGACCCAGTGATCAAACTCAGATCTCCTGCTTGGCAGGCATATTCTGTACCACTGAGCCTCAAGGGAAGCCTAACTGATGTATATTCCTTGACAAAAAGGGGCCCAGGGACTTCCCTAGTGGCCCAGTGGCTAAGAATCTGCCTTGCAGTGCAGGGGAGATGGGTTCGATCCCTGGTTGGGGAACTAAGATCCTACATGCACGCGTGCCACAACTAAGACCCAATAAAGCCAGATAAATAAATATTTTTTTAAAAGGGGGGGAGACCCATGGTAAAACCAGTGTTGGAATACAGTATTTGTAAATTGAACAACACACATAAGCTTTTTAGTTTAACGTGGCATTTTCCATGGTTGTTGATCAATACACATTTTTGAATTTTTAAAAAATTAACTGACATTCTAATGCACTTTGGTTCCAATGAACCCCTCTTGGAAAATACTTCTATTATCTTTTAAAAATATATTCATCTGCTAAATAAAACACACAGTTTGTCCTTACATCATAAGGATATATATTTCCATATTTTCTGGGGAAAAAAATGAAGTATCTTACAACTTATACTTTTAATGTGACAGTGTTTCTTTTTATTTTTTCCTGAAAAGTTGCTCACCTAATATTGTATTTAAAATCAACAGCAACTCAGGATAGAGAACTATGGCAAATCTTCTCATAATCTTAAAATATACTCTCGGTGACACAAATGACCTCATAGTAACAGGTTTCCTCCACTTGCCACACTAAATCAAATACCCAGAACTGATGTTTAAAGAATCTGAGGGAGGATCCCAATTCAGATTGAGACTGTATTAACAAACACACGTTAACTGGGAGAAAATGTTCATCAAAGAAATAACATTTGAATCAATCTTAAAGTACTATAGGGATCTGTGACCAAAATAGGGAGGAAACATTTACAGGTAAAGATAAAACAAATTACCTTATCACTGATAAGCCCCAGTTAACAGCAGCATGGAAGTAACCGTAAGTGTGATTTTTTTGCCCTATTTATAAAATATGGGGTTGATCAAAAAGTTTCTTTGGGTTTTTCTATAACATCGAATAGAAAAATCTGAACGGACTTTTTGCCCATCCCAATAGTAAACTCTGAGACAAAGGCTAATTAGATAATCTGAATTTATCTTGTGCTCATGATTTTGTAAAACTTGATGAATTTAAGTCCCAAAGGAATTAGACAATTCTAACCCTTCCTCTAGACAACTCTGAGTTCCCTAATACAAATTAACCAAACACACTTCCTTTGTGCTTTCAACTAATAACATTTAGCATGTCCAAAAATACTTTCAAATGCTTTTGAAAATGTAAGGCAGCTTAGCAAATTGAGCTGTTTTTAGTAATGGTATTTTAAAAGTGTTATAACTTACCACTCCAAGCAAAGAGGTATGACTTGTCACTGGTAATAGCGGTAACACGGAACACCGAAAAGAGCTATTTATGAGAAAATAAGAGATTGGGGTCCTAGTCTCGAACCTCACCCTTCCTCTCATGTATACAAGACTTAATGCTTACGCAACACACAAATCAGATATTGGCTTAAAAATGAACCAAGTAGCACGATAAGTTATGTATTTGTTTTTAAAGGTAGATTTAAAAAAAAAGTTTTAGAAACAGAATCAGTCTGTGGTGTTGTCTAGAAGATTTTAGATATTTCAGTTCTTTCTAATCCTTAAATGTTTACACACGCTTCCTCACCCCCACCACCTTATATCTATTTTAGAATTTAGCAAGTCATTCTGTTAACCAGGTCATAAACAGTTTTCAGATACAGAGTAAATTTCAAAAGCTACTTCCTTGTCCATAAATACAAGAACAAGTCATATTTTAAAATAAAGCACAGAATATCACAAAAAGACTCACAAGAAGGTATAATAGTATGGTATGTTCACAAACCTATAGTTACCCTATTTTCAGCTACAGAGTAAATAAAAGCTACTCCTTTGTGCAAATGAGTAGAGACTTCCAAGTGCTCGATTAAGGAGTACTACACATCTAAAACCACTTGAGAAATAATAACAAACAACATTTTTCTGAAGGTCACATCAAAAAGATGAAAGCACCCAAACACCATGGCATCAAAAGCCACAGTGAGAGAAATGACTGAAGAAACCTGTGCTCTGCAGATTGATAGACTGGAACCAAAACCTAGACACATGTTCATCTCAAGTAAAAACACTGGCAAGTGAGGGTCTTGAAATGCTCTTCGAATATGGAAGCCAGTGGCATTTATTTCCTAAATGTAAAATGTAATTTTTAAAAAGTAAGTCTAGTGGAAATGATCAGCATTTAAGCATTATGAAACTATTTTTCATCATTTGTTTGGCTTCTTTTTTTAGACTGTATTGCATAAATTATAACTGTATTGCTACAGGTGGGAAGAAGACCACTGTCTCCCTGGCTACCTTCTAACTTTGAGGATATAGCCATCTCCCATGGATGTGGGTCTCCTCAGGTAGATGACAGACGTGCAGCTTTGGTCTGTAATCAACGTTCTCCAGAGGACATTTCCTTCAAGTCCTTTTATCTGAAAGCATCACAGAACTGATAAACCCTGTGAAACCCTGAGGACTGATGCTACTCACTGCTAGACACTGGAGCCCCTTTTCATTCATTTCAAAGCCCTCAGTCTCCAACAAGTTCAATACAATAGTGGTGGGTAAAGAAGTTGTGGAGAGTTAATGAAGACAATGCACCATGTCTCACAGATCACTTCTTGATTATATATCTTTTAGAAAATGGGTAAACTAGAGCGTAGCCCCGTTTGCTGCGACTAGAGAGTGTTGGAACAGCAATGAACACCGAGCACAGCCAACAATAGTAAATAAATAGAATTGTTCTTTAAAAAAAAGAAAACGGGTAAGATATTTAATACTGGTTAAAGGATGGATGATCTAGCTTGTTGATAATACAAAAGTCCTTCCATCTGGGACATTTTTGCCTCTTATATTTTGGCTATTTCTCTGGGCATTCAACACCTCGAAGGAAAAGAAAGGGTTGAGAAAATGAGGTAAAATTCCACTCTGTGAATTTCATCCCCAGTAAAAGCACTTAAAAAACAAAACAAATATTAATAGAATAACCTCTTAGAGACCGAAAAGAAAATACACCAAAACCCTAAAAGTGGGTGTGTGAGGATGGCGCCATTTCTGGGTAAATTCTTTAATGTCCACACCTTCTGAATGAAACCATACTGAAACCAGAACAGTGAGAGAAAAGTCGAGAAAGTAAGTTAAACCTAATGATTTCACATATTTTCAGTACCTTGAGTTTATTTTCTAGAAGACAAAGGGGAAGTTGCCTATCCAGCTTGACAGTGTCAACAAACACAAAAATATGTCATAATTATTCCCTTCCTCATTGTCTATGTAAAGGAGTAAAGGAAATGAAAGCCATGAGTTCACACTCACAAACCAAAACCACAAGAAAAATAATCTAAAACCAGACCATAGGAGGCAGGAGAAAGGCAAAGGTTCTCTAGCCCAGAAGTGATTTTGCAACACTAATAGGGTAAAGCCACATTCCTGCCACAAGCCTCGTGCTCTCAAAACAGGCCACACAGCTGGCGGTCATGAAAGCTTTCCAGACCGGAACTAAGATAGTAAGAAAACTCAGTGGGTCTCGGGGCTGAACTGCGTCCTAAACTGATTCTGATGAAAACACTGCCCTGCTGAGGTGTAACTTGATGACAGCCAGAAACTTGGTTCAATAGATGATTATAACTTTCACAGAAAAATCCTGAAGAAACACTGCTTTGAATGAGGACCGCTTTAGTTCATAATGATCTGTCCAAAGTATGGAAAACACACCTTTTAGAGAGAGTCACCCACGTGATGCACACCACAAGGAGAATGCTTCAGAAAGCATCCAGAGGTAAACTATGTCTGTGTGAATAGTAAGAGTTTAGCTTCCTCTGGAAGTCAAAGCACCATGAGGCTGAAAAGAAAGACTGATTGGATTTGGAGCCTGAACTTGGTTTACAAGGGCCCATGGGTTGTTTAATGAGCTGTTTTAAAGGGACGTTTTCACCAAGCCCAGGGAGAGTCCCCTCTGAAACTACTGTGACTGACTCCAAAAAGCAAGACTTCCCTGCAAGAATCTGAACGCTTCAACTCAACTGCCAGAGAACACTCTCAAGCAGCACTCGGGTTCTGTTTTCAAAACACTCAAGAAATTACTCATCCAAAAGAGATTTAAGGAGATATCTAAAGAGCTGGCTGTGCTACATCCATTTTCTTCCTCCCAGAGGAAGTCGTCTGACTAAGACATTCTTCATCAAACAGGAAGTAAAAACAGCATTCTTTCCTATGAGGCTTGACATTTTCTATTGTATCAGGAACTTGATTTTTAAAGCTAGAATGTATTTTACAAATTTGATTCTTAGACAACGTTTTCCTCTAAGTTTAAAAAATAAAAGGTTTGAAAAGTGCATAAAATGAGCAAGTGACTAAATCTATTCACAAACTGCCAATAAACTATTTTATCACATGACCTAAATATAATCCTCACTGGATAAGGGAATGGCAAACCACTCCAGTATTCTTGCTGTGAGAATCCCACGAAGAGTATGAAAAGGCAAAAAGATATGACACCGGAAGATGAGCCTCCCAGGTCGGAAGGTGTCCAATATGCTACCAGGGAAGAACAGAGGGCAATAAATACCTCCAGAAAGAATGGACTCAACACTCAAAAAACTAAGATCATGGCATCCAGTCCCATCATTTCAAAGCAAATAGAAGGGGAAAAATTGGAAGCAGTGACAGATTTTATTTTCTTGGGCTCCAAAATCACTGTGGGCACTGACTACAGCCACGAAAGTCTGTCAAATACACACTAAAAGAAGATCTTTAAAAAAAACAAAAAAGACACTTGCTCCTTGGAAGGAAAGCTACAACAAACCGAGACAGCGTATTAAAAAGCAAAGACATCACTTTGCCGACAGGGATCCATACAGTCAATGCTTTGGTTTTTCCAGTAGTCATGTACGGATGTGAGAGCTGGACCATAAAGAAGGCTGCATGCTAAATCACTTCACTCTTACCCAACTCTGTATAACCCTATGGACTGCAGCCTGCCAAGCTCCTCTGTCCATGGGATTCTCCAGGCAAGAATACCGGAGCGGGTTGCTGTGCCCTCCTCCAGGAGATCTTCCTGACCCAGGTATTGAACCCGCGTCTCTTACATCTCCTGCATTGGCAGGAAGGTTCTTTACCACACGCCACCTGGGAAACCCAAAGAAGGCTGAGCACTAAAGAACTGATGCTTCCAAACTGTGGTGCTGGAGAAGACTCTTGAGAGTCCTTTGGACTGCAAGGAGATCCAACCAGTCCATCCTAAAGGAAGTCAACCCTGAATCATCATTGAAAGGACTGATGCTGAAGCTCCAATACTTTGGCCACCTGCTGTGAAGAGCCAACTCATTGGAAAACTGAAGGAAAAGAGAGTGGCAGAGGATGAGGTGGTTGGATGGCATTATTGATTCAATGGACATGAGTCTGAGCAAACTCCAGGATACGGTGAAGGACAGGGAAGGGTGGCGTGCTGCAGTAAATGGGGTCGCAAAGAGTCGGACATGACTTAGCGAATGAACAGCAACAACAAAATACAATGCTAAGAAAATTATCACATTGCTCATTAAATCTCGGTACACTGATACCAGCTCAGTTCTTACTGAGATCTGCTTCTTTCAACAAAGCCATTGTGCCTCTAGGTCTTAGTCAAGACTCTTAATATGAGTTGATTCCAATTATAAAGATTTACTGATATTAAGATAAACAATAGTGAATATAAAATAAATGGCATAGACAAATGTTACAAGCTTCCTTTTCACTTAGAAAGCAGGATTCATTTCAAGTATAAAAAAACTGGATTTCAATAAGCACATCAACTGTGCTAAGCCGCTTCTTCCTGATCCAGGGATCAAACCAGCGTCTCTTATTATATCTCCTGCATTGGCAAGAGAGTTCTTTACCACTAGTACCACCTGGGAAGCCCATGACATCAATTATTATATGATAATAAGTAATATTGTAAGAGCAATATGAGTATAGTAAATACTAGTAAAGTATTATTCAAAATGTTTATAGTTACAGCCAGTATTTGAATTTAAGTATTTTTTCCTCTAGTATCTTCCGTCACTGAGAGGTATTAGAACATTGCAAATGCATGTAAGGCTTGGAAACCAAAGCGTTGTAATTCAAATACTGACTTTTACCATATGTATGATTCTGAATATGTTAACCTCTCTCTTAGTTTCTTCATCTGCAAATTGGGAATAATATAGACCAGCAGTCCCCAATATTTTTGGCACCATGGACTGGTTTCACAGAAGATGACTTTTCCATGGACGGGGGGTGGGGTGGGAGGGTGGTGTTTGATGGGGTATGATTTGGAGATGATTCAAGTACATTACATTTATTGTGCACTTTATTTCTATTATTATTACATCAACTCCACCACAGATCATCAGACGTTAGACCCCAGAGGTTGGGGACCCCTGATATAGATCATGTTGAGTTTTTAAGAGTGTAAATAAGAAAACATCTATAAAGCACATATGGAAGGGTTTGATGACTAGTAGGCACCTAATACAATAATTACTATAATTATTATTGAAGTTGCAGAAATCAATCAACTTATTTCTAGTAACAGCCACAAAAGTGAAATGTTCATGACCATCAGAAATATTTCCAAGAATTTGTTTTAAAGATGTTTTTAGACTTGAACTTCTAGGTCCCACAAAGTCCAGATGGCATCTCTGTCATTAGGCTGCGTGGTAAGACTCTTGTATGAGGTACTTTCTTGATGTTAGTGAGAGAGAAGCAGGCATTCCACCTCTACTTGAAACACTAGGACTGCCAACTACTGAGTCAGATTTAACTAATTCATAAACTCTCAGATCATGCTAAACACTTTGGGAGGCTGCACTGAAATTTCTCAGCAGCTAGTCAGCGAGTATTGTGTGTAAGATCGTGTAGTGGAAACTTGGCACACACACCAATGATCAATATAATTCCTGCCCTCAAAGAGTTTACCATCTAAAAGAAATAAACAAAAGAGTAATTACAGGAAAATGCAAGACAGTATATTAATTCTTGGTATAAAAGTAGGCTAAAGATGGTTATGGAGAATGATTGGTGGACAACTGATATTAATTAGAAAAGTTTGAGTCTGTCAGCTTTGCTCAGTTTTAAAAACAAGAGAGAAAATAATAGATGACTAAATAGATGAAAGGCAGCTATAAATATAAATTACAATTTGGACACTGAATGTAGCCAACAGTACGAAAGCACATCAAAGTAGGATACAACATCAGTAATTACCATAGTGAAAAGCAAAATCGTCTGGAGAAGGAAAAGAATAAAAATCAGCAAACTGAGAAAGTTACTCTCAGGGCTGGTAACAGCCTAACCTGGAAATTTAATAAAGTTTAAAAAGTATTTGCTATATTGATTCCTTTGCTAATTACTCAGTCTAGGGGGAGAAAAATCATTGCCGAGGGATATTCTATTTATTACCAGGACCAAGCATCTATAAACCAATGGGTAAATCAAACTGCTGATTATATGCTTACAGTGTCTAATTCAACTGTGCCTACCAAACTATCTTTAGATTTTCTGTCATTTGGTGTGACTTTCAAATTCTCTAGGAAAAGATCAAATAAATAAAACTAATCCTCCCAAGGACCGAATTTTAAAGAATAATATGTAAAGTGTTAGTTGCTCCGTAGTGTCCGATGCTTTGTGACCCCGTGGACTGTAGCCCACCAGGCTCCTCTTACCCTGGGATTCTTCAGACAAGAATACTGGAGTGGGTTGCCATGCCCTCCTCCAGGGGATCTTCCCGACCCAGGGATCGAACCCAGGTCTCCGGCATAGCAGGCAGATTGTTTTCTGTCTGAGCTACCCAGACAGAATATGTACACACAACTCCTCAAATATTACACAGCAAGTTAACAGTATTCCCAGAGCAATCCTGGTCTTCAGTGGGATGAACAAGCTTCCACGGGCAATTCAAGGCCCCACTCCCCAGGGTTAGGCCCTCACTACCCCCAAGACTGGCCCTATGTTGTTTAGTTCCTAAGCTATGTCTGACTCTTTGGCAACAACCTCGACTGTAGCCTGCCAGGTTCCTGTGTCCATGGAATTTGCCAGGCAAGAATACTGGAGTGGGTTGCTGTTTCCTTCTCCAGGGGATCCACCCAGATTAGGGATTGAACCTACATCTCCCTCATTGGAAGGAGGATTCTTTACAGCTGAGTTACCAGGGAAGAAGCCCAAGCGGCCCTATATACCACCCTAATTAACTCTACAACTTTTTTTTCTCCCTCTCCAAATCTGTCTTAATAAAGCATTCCCGTTTCCAAAACTGACATACATGCCCCTGAGATCCACAATCTTAGACAAAATATACCAAGTAAGCTTGTGATGATTCCACCTTAAAATTCTCTATCTTCTCCATCTTATATTGATAAGTGTATCACCTTATATGGATAAGATATATTCTACCTAACTCTAAAAGGATATGCTGAGTTTTATTGTGCTGATTTGTTTTAAAAATCCAGTGCAAAATTTCCATTTCCTTATTTTCTCTGAACTGGTCAAAGACCAGGTGCCGGAGGGTACAAGAAGTCATATTAATATTATCCTTACCCTCACAGGATGCACTCAGTACATAAACAATCTCTAAGACAAAATCAATACCCTTTCTCACTCGTTCTAAGAAGAGCCTGCTATCCGAGGAACCTGCTCCGTAGAGATGCTAGAACGGGTCTTTTGTTTACAAACTTGGCCCCATAACTGAAGCAGCTCTTTCAGATGATATCTGTTCATTCTCCCTTTACTGAAGCTATTATTCACACTGTTCTTCTTAGATTTTCCTTTTTAAGATCATATGATAAACCAATATTCATTTTGGAAAACAGAAAAGAGAGGGAAATAACATTCATGACCATCGCACACCCCTGAGGAACCTTTTGTTAATAGTTTAGCTAATATTCTCATTTAGTTTCTTTCTTTCTGGTATTTTTCTATCCATATCTTTAAATATGATTAAATATAATTCTCTACAGCAACTCGCTGCTCTGCTTTTTTCCCTTACCATAATCGGTGCTATCATAAGAATATAATATCATTTACTTTTTTTCCCTGTTCAGCAGCACTGCTTCCATTGTTTCACTGCTTAGAAACTGTTTGATGGAAATCTTTGCACACACATCTTCACCTGGATGCACAAGTACTTCCTTGAAACAGAGGATCAAGAATGGCATTCCTACGTTTAAAGATAGGATCAACTGTAAGGCTTCTGATATATGAAGCCAAAGTAATAATCAGAAAATTCAAATTTATACCACAAACCAAAGTAATAATCAGAAAATTCAAATTTATACCACAGACCAGTAGTTCATGAAAACACTCTTTAATCACAACCTAATTAACAAAGGGCAGGCTCTCACTCATTCATTCATTCCTTTTACTAATTTGATACACAGAAAGTGGCATCTCACTGCGATTTTCATTTGTATTTTTTATTTAAAACATAATCTATTCTTCATAGAGGCTAAAATGAGGCTTGGCTTTCTCCCAGGATTTTTGACATGGGTGGCCCATGAACTTGGTCTGGTCTTTCTGGCCAAAGATTAGTCACCTCTACCTCACCACCTCATAAATGGAGGCCATTACCACCAACATTCTAAGCAGTAAAGACTGCTGTCCCTGGACACACCTACCCTCCTGGTGGCAGAAAGCTCAGATGGAGCCACCAGAAAACCAGGCTGGACTAGTCCTTACCCCTCCATAACTAGCAAGACAAGCCAAGAACACTGGTAAAGGTTTCACAGATTTCCTCAGAACCTTCAACTGTTCTGAATAATACTTTTCTTACTCCTCCTGGCACCTATGCTACTGTTCAACACAGTACTATTTCTGAGTTGCCCAGTACTTAGAACACAAACTGTGAGTCTGTATATATTATATACATAAAGTACTCATGTTCTTTCTCTTCATAATTAAGTTATTACCAGATACACATCAGTCTCTGTAAACATGTAGATGAAGTACACATGCTCTTATCTTTATTATCTAAGTTTTCCCACATACATGTGAAAGGATAAAGGCATTTCACTGCTATTCATCCCAACTAGTGAGGGCAATAAAATGAACACAAATAGGGGCTTCTCTACTGGTCCAGTGGTTAAGAATCAGCCTATCAATGCAGAGGACACAGGTTCGATCCCTGGTCAGGGAAGATCCCATGTGCTGTGGAGCAACTAAGCCCATGTGCCATGACTACTGAGCCTGTGCTCTAGAGCCCACGAGCTGCAACTACCGAGCCTATGCACCCTAGCGCCTGTGCTTTAAGAGAATGCCCCACAATGAGAAGCCTATGTACCACAACTAGAGAGCAGCCCCTGCTCGCCACAGTGAGAGAAAGCCCAAGCAGCAAATGAAGACCCAGTGCAGCCAAATAAATAAATCTTTTAAAAAAATCAATACAAATAAAGTAATGGAAAACTGACCCCTCCACTCTTCACATACAGAGAAGTGGGGTGGGGGAGGTTCAAGTGTTGTGATTCTAGAATCATATAGAGAACTCAAAGTAACTTGAAGCACATAGCTTTTATAAAATTATCTGCAACATGGAAGGTTCAGATGAGGAAAACTGATAGCAAGTTTTCCATTTCTTATATTGCTTACATATGATGAATCATTAAGTCTGTTGGCCACAGCCTCAGTGATCTGATATTGAAGGTTTTAAACCCAAATGTAGAGTAAACACATTGGTAGCTCAAAGCTATTTCCCAACAGTCAGGCTCTTCCAGGTGCACCAAGGTGGACTAGAAGAGGTGACAAAATATTTAGTTCTAATGGTTTTCAACTTTAAAATAAATTTATTGGTGGTAGCCCATAAACTCAACAATGACTTACAAGTCAGAAATGGCCTTAAAAAAAGAGAGAGAGAGAGAGAAGGCCTCAGCTACCTTCCTGGGGTTCTAATAAATAACTCATTCACTGGGTTTCTCTAGAGACGGCACTCTTATGTGGGACAATCAGTAACCAGTCCCGTCCTGAGAACTCTTTACCAGCAACTAATCCACATCACTGCCTGTGCTTAAGCGTTCCTTGCTTAACTTCAAACTTTTTGATGCCTATTACAAGACTACAGATTTTCCTGAAGTTTGCTCAAGGATATTAATTCATTCTGCTTTGTGTTATCTCTTTCCACACAAGCACACATGAACAGTCTTCAAATGAACAACAATCTCGCTGTCTATTCATTTATATTTTGAATACTATCCTTGAGATAAATTGAGTAAAGTATGCCTAGTAAAAGAAGATTCAACAGAAAGCAAGACTCCTGTATGTCTCCACTCTTCATAAACATAAACCAACCTTCCCCTGAGGTCCTTAAAAGATTCATTCAAATATTGTCCAAAGCAAACTGCCTGAAATGATCATATTTCAAAGGTATTTACTTTAAAAATTCTTCAACCCATTCTCTGTAGTTAAAAAGAAAAAAAGGCATCAATGACAACATTAAGTTAATTCAGTTAAAAGCCAACCAGTTAAACAAAGCAGCAGTACAATCTGACCATATGATTGTTCACAACTAACCAAAACCCTCTAGCTAAAACAAACCTACTATAGACAGAAATGCACCTGAATCTCCAAAGTCACTTTTAATCTTACTACAGAGAGCAATCATCCAGTAGATAATATGATTAAACACTAATGTATTAAAAGAGTCTAAAGAATAAAATGAAGATAGACAGACAGACAGATAGGTAAGTTTTTAAAGCTGTATTACATACCAAGTGCTTCCAACAATCCCTGGTGCTTTGGGAGACAGCATTTTAATGAACCACTTCATGCACGCCATAGGCTCAACCCACATTTCCTGATTTCTATGACAGAGATCGTCATTAACCTACCAAGATCACCAGGAATGCAGTAACAGTGTGGCCACACTTAAATAAACCTTTCATCTACTTGAGCAAAACAAAAACACTGTGAAACTGGAATGGCAGGTAGTACAACTTAGCACTATTATACATTGGTTTCAGATGAGACTGACTGACTAATCGGCAACCTGAGACTCATACAGGAAAGGCAAACACGTGTAACTTGCACAAACTTGGAAAAATAAGAACTAATCAATTCAAGTAGTTTTTCATCAGAATAACTTACTGTAAGATTATGTAAGCCATCCACTGAATAAAAGCCTAAAGTCCTACAGATGAAAATCTAGACAAAGTCCTACAGATGATATGTAATTTCCATATTTTGATGCAAAAAAAAAAAAAAAAAAAGACCTGGATTTTCAAGTTATAAAGGTCTTTAACTGGGACTTTCCCAGTAGCCGAGTGGTTAAGTTTCTGTGCTCTCAAAGTGGGGGGAACAAGTTCAATCCCTGGTGGGGAACTAAGATCCCGCATGCCAAAGGGTGTGGCCAAAAGGAAATAAATAAAGGTGCTTTTAAAAAAGGGTTTTTACTGAATTCTATAAGACAATTAGTAAGTCTGTGACATTCTCGGATACAAGCTTTCTTGTCCCCACCAAGTCTCCTTTGTAGACATGGTTTGTAAACTTGATTTCTTCAATAAAGTTCTTTACCATATTAAACTCCTTTAAAATTTCCCTTAAATAAAACTCCAAATGAAACAAGCGGTTTCTAGAAATTTTCAGTTCAGTTCAGTCACTCAGTCGTGTCCGACTCTTTGCAACCCCATGGACTGCAGCACACCAGACCTCCCTGTCTATTACCAACTCCCGGAGTCTACCCAAACCCATGTCCATTGAGTCGGTGATGCCATCCAACTATCTCATCCTCTGTCATCCCCTTCTCCTCCCGCCTTCAATCTTTCCCAGCATCAGGGTCTTTTCCAATGAGTCAGTTCTTTGCATCAGGTGGCCAAATTATTGGAGTTTCAGCTTTAGCATCAGTCCTTCCGATGAATATTCAGGACTGATTTCCTTCAGGATGGATTGGTTTGATCCCCTTGAAGTCCAAGGGACTCTCAAGAGTCTTCTCCAACACTACAGTTCAAAAGCATCAACTCTTCTGCGCTCAGCTTTCTTTATAGTCCAACTCTCACATCCATACACTTGTCTTTATTATAGAAAAAACTGATCAGTGATTTAAAAAGTAATCAAGGCTTGCTTACAGAGAAAGAAATTAGGGGAAGAAAGAAACCTCAGCAATATTCAAGAACATATACATGACCGTTAATCTTTAAATATGAGTAAGAATATATATTTCACACTAAATATCTTTTCATTCTAAAACATAACTTTTAATTTTCATTTTCCTGATATCAAACTCCATATGCTACTAGATTAAATTAAAATTTAAAAGGAGAAAAGATTAATAAGACTAATAATGTTGAATGTGAAGCAAATAGAACCCCATATATTGCTGAAGGGAATAAAAACTTAAACATTTGAAAAACTGATTGCCAGTTACTACTAAAGCTCAATTTATAATTTACCCAGGATTTCAATCTTGGGTATATACCCAAGAGAAGAGAGCATAAAACATGCATAAAACTAAAAATATGTAAAAGAATGTTCACAACAGCTTTATTCTTAAAAGCCAAAAAATGGAAATGACCCAGATGGCCATCAATAAGACAAATACAAAAATGTTACTATATTCACTCAATGGAACACTATATAGCAATGAAAAAGAAGAAATAAACACTACACTACAACATGGATGAAACTCACAGATGTAATTCTGGGCAAAAGAAAGCTGGTACCAGAGAGTACATTCTATAGGACTCTATTTTCATAAAGTTCAAGACCAGGAAAAACTAGTCAAGGAGGAATCAAGATCTATGGGGATTGAGGACAGAACAGTGGTTATCTTTTTAAGGAAATTGATGACAGCGTGCACACAGAGTCTCCTGGGGTGCTAGAAATGTTCTCCATATTGATCTGGGTAGTATCCACAAAGGTGTATACGTATTCACATGTATATTCAAACTCATCTGAGTCATATTCTGTCTTACTACTTACTGGCTTCCTGACCTTTATAAGTTAATAACCCCTTTACATCTAACTGACTTGCAAAGAGTCAGACACAACTGAGCGACTAAATTAATTGAACTGACACCTAACTTTTTCCTTTATAGGATAGGGATATCTTTGATACAGGGTTGATCTTTAGATTATAAAGTATTCAAAAAGTGGTAACTACTATTATTATCTGTTTTTTAATTTGCATCAACAGAGGATCATGGTGAAAGGATTTTTAAAAACCAATAGTGAAAAGAAATAACCTACAGTCATGGAAAAAACAGACACAAGTTTTCAAAATCTGGACAGATCTGATGCCACAGTATAAAAGCAAAACCAATACTCAACAAAAATTCACACACAGTCACAAGAAAAGAAGAAACTATGTATATGGAATCCTAAAAGGTATGAATGTGTACAATATACTTAGGGAAGATTTCCAGTTGAAGTGGTTAGATAAAATAATCTAAGACTTGGTTACTTACAGTTACTTGGAAAAGGCAATACAACACAAATGAAAAGAATTAATGATTTCTTATTAATTTTAGTAATTTTCTCTCCCAAATAAAAACTTTCAATTAGCTAATTTGTTTTAAAGCCTCTCATACTCCCATTTACTTAAGAACAGTCAGCATAGAAAATAGTTCTAACACTAAGGAGGGATTTATTTAATCCCAAATTGCTCACAACAGCATAGCTCTTAATTATAAAAAGCAAACTCCATGTTGAAATTACAAATTTACCAAAGGTATCATATTAATATATTATTTCCTAGATTTTTTCCTTATAAAAATGGCCCAAATTATTACTTATAAAAACTACAGCATAAAGCTTTCTTACAAAAACAAAACAAAACAGAATCCTAACTTGACCAATTCAATGCCAGAATGCTAAATTTAAAAACTTAAAATAACCTAACCCAATACAGTTCAGCACATAAGTAACTGCAAAAGGTCATTACAATTTTCAAAACATTTACTACAGCTTACACAAGTCTTTGAATTTACTCTGATTCAAAATTCTAGCTTGCTCAAATGTAAAATGCTTCTAAAAATGTTAAACTAATTTGAAAAACTACTATAATTGTATGAATTATATAGAGATGTTTTGCTTTTTACAGTTCTTTTCAGTTCACTAACAAAATTTATAGCTAAAAGTAACTGAGATAATCTTGCTTTAAGCTAATATGTCTGAAATTACTGCTATGTATTAATTTGTGTCAACTTTTAAAAAGTCTAACACTTTGATGTTATTTTCATATCTACATTTTTTCCCCTGGCATTAAACTGCATACTAGCAGAGAAACTAAAGTAAAAATCAGGCTTTATCCATGTTCATTTTAAGCTAAGCTTTCATTTTCATTTAAACTTTATCTTTTCACATTTAAATTTTCTAAAACAAACCTCATCTTCCATAAGGCAGCAATCAAGTATATTGTTTAACAAAATCATTAAGATGTTACAGTCCAAGCAAAGGCAGGAAGAAAAAATGCATTTTCACACGCAGAAACAAGTTACAATTCTAAACAATAAACCATGACTTACATCATGACATGAATAGAGATGCTGAAAAGGTTAGAATGAAAAATCCCCTTGAGGTCAACAGGATTTACTTTTATATTCATGTTACATGAATTCCTTTATTAGGGTTTGAAAAAGCACGGCTTATGAAAAGCAGTCACTATGTGATAATGGAGGCCATTTTAAGACTTGCAAATCAACTCTTTTACTAAAAACACAGGTATACAGTAAACAGTAACTGGAATTCAAAGAGGCTGGGGATGAAGCCAACAAACTGCTTGTAGCTACAACTGGACAAAGTAAATAGCCCCAAAATTTTCACATCTCTAGGAACTCTTTTAAAAAACTAGTCAATTTTTTTTTTGGTGGAAAACACAATTACACTTGCATCTGAGCAGAGAATATGGGTGCTGAGCTTAAGCCTACTATGAATTTAAATGGCTAGGTTTGTAAGCGGGTTTAAAACTACACTCAATTATTAAAAGAAAACCACCTACACTAAAATCTGTTTCACAATACCACGACACACTACAATATGATTTAGTCTATTTTAAGAATGCTAGTCAGACTAAAACTTTTCCCCAACGTATTCCTAGTTCTAGATATAAAGATGAGTCTTTTTTTCTGTGGAAGCTGATAGAAAATTCTACCAAAATCCCCTTTGACTGTTTTAGTCATTAAGTTTTGTTGTTGATACTACTGTTTTCTGGGGAAGGTGATAAGTACTTAAAAAAAAAAAAAATGTGTTTTAAGGTATATGACAAGATATTTTGCTATTTGAATAGATTTTAACAGCAAAAGTAATGCTTCAATCAAACTATTTTTTTTTTCCATTTTAAAAAACTCACAAGTGACCAGTGCTTGCTTTGGTGTTCTGAGTACTCTAAGTCTATTTAATCTTTAAAGCTCAAACTTCAGGAGTCCATAGTTCAGAGAAACACATGCTTTACAAAACCTGGGAAATGGTTGCTTAATACAGAGAGGAATAAAAAGCACTGAAATCATCACATATTGGAGACAAGAAATACATTATTCTTCTCCACAGAGGACAGTGCCTATTTTAGTCATTACCTCGAGTCATCAAGCAGGGCTGAAAGGTAAATATTATTACCTTCGTTTTACAAAGAAATGGAAAAAACTTAGTCTAAATAGCTTGCCTAAGGTCTGTGGCAAAGTAAGGATTCAAACCTATGATTCCACATTCTCAATTCCATCTTTTTTACACTCTATCTTTATCCACTGTGATAGCTGGTAGACACATTTATCAAAGAGCTGGCAGGACCGGTCTTCGCCAGTTGCTTACGAGGCATGTTCAAAGACTGGACCTGCTTGTTAGCCGACGTCAGTGAATGAACAGAAAGACTCAGAAGGAAATGGAACAAAGTCAAGAATCGTCATAAGCGTGCCCTATTACATCAATGCCTAACCCAGGGCGCATCCATCCCAGATCCCCCAGCTCTGTACTGCTATTGGGCAGAAGGGTCTCCGGAAGCCTCGGGGAGCAGGAGTGAGGCAGTTAACTAGGCTCTGTCCTCAGTCACAGCAATCGTTTCCCTGATAACCTGTTCAGCTGGGCTCTCTTTCACACACTGCCAGGCAATGTGACTGTCCACTTGCAGCAATAATGTCAGTGCGTTTCTGAAGGGTCTGCAGTTCACAGGTGTGCCAAGGCACAGAGGTTTGAGAACCACTGGCCGGGGTACGTCTGTGGACTCTGACAGTGAGCGCTGTCTGCCCATGTCAGTTGGGAGGTCCTGAGAGCTACCAGGCTCCCATCAGCTTGCTCAGCCCAGTCATCTCACAACTTCATGCCCATTTTCTGACCAATCTGGCACATCTATTTTCTAAGAGTGGGCATGACTGGTCAGTTGTCCTGTCACGGAACAAATGCTCCGTACATAAATACGCTTACCACTTGTGAATTTCACTTCCTCTTCCTTTTCACCATTTCCTCTGCTTTGTGTCAATCTTCTTTTTGTTTCTGTTGCTACTTCCCTCCTCAGCTCTTCCTAATTCCACCATTCAACAAACTTTTCACTAACTAGCTCCTCTCTCTATAAAGTCCCTTCTATACTGCTGCCTAACTGATCTTTAAGAGCAACTTCATGGAGGGAGATGGACTGGGAGTTTGGGATTAGCAGATGCAAGTTACCACATACAGAGTGGAGAAGCAACAAGGTCTTACATAGCACAGGGAACTATATTCAATATCTTGTGATACTGATAAACCATAATGGAACAGAATATGAAAAAGAATATATGTAAAAAAATAAAATAGCTTTCATCATGCCAAACTCTTTCAATAGATCTCCACTGAATTAGATGTATTCTTAACACCTCCACCTAACTTTCAATGCCTAATCTGTATCCTCCCTAATTATTTATCCAACCTAATTTCCTACTTCAGATGGACACCAAAGAACCAAATTGGCCTCTATAATTAAACAATCGGATCAAGCCTGCTTCCTAACCACACGTTTGTGCGCTTAACCTCTGAAGGTGTCAAACCATGTCATTCCCACATTAGAAACCTGCAACAGTTCCCTACTGCTGATGGAAACTCAAACCTTTCAATAAGACATAGAAAACTCCCCACGATCTGGCCCTAAAGCATCTCTGCCATCATCTTCTTCCTACAACTAAGGTGCATCCTATTCTCCAATGACACTGGGCTCTTTGCCTTTCCTGGCAGGGATCTCCCTGGCCTGGCCTGTGTTCATCTGTGCATGATACTCAACATGGATCCAGACCCCGTCATCTCTACCTGATAACAGCCTCTCCATCTTTCAAGGTTCTGCTCCTGCTCGTGATCTTTGGATCTTACTTCTGAAAATTGGATCTCTTTATACTGCTTATGAGGTTCTGTCTTAAATTTCAGTTATAATGGTCCACATGTTCTATCTTCTCTTTCAAAGCAGAAAGCTTTCCGGGACAGGGGGCTGTGGCTTGATCTTTACAATTCTAATACCTTATAGCACGGGACGTTTCTTGAAATACTTGTTATAGTAAGTACTGATAAACACATTGTACGTGGGTCCCTGGCAGAAGGCATCAAATATTCTAACTGGTAGATGTGGTGAGAAATAAAATAAAGCAAAATGACAAAAAATAAAAATAAAAACATAAATTATCAAAAAGTCTCAAAATTATCAGCAAGTCAAAACTTGTAAAAATGCAGACTTCTGCCAGAACTGTGGCACTGGTGGCATCAGCTCTCTCTGCCCACATAAACAATGGTCATTTCCTCAGTTGCCTTGAACATGGTCCCCTCATTCCTGTCTCCATGAGCTCTGCACACACACATCCCTCCACATACTCCTGATCCCTTCCTTCAACGTCCATGATCAGCTTTTTCAGGACTGATGTAACACACTCACAGTCATGCCACAATGTCTGTTCCCTGGAGAGTAGGGCTGAGCTCAGTACTCTCAACCGTTGCAAGAGCCAGCTACTACCAGAAGTGTCTGTCAATGAAAACGTTGCACTGCTGAACAGACTTTATACTAAATCTGAAAGGTCTGCTGTTAATTATGGTAAAATACACATAACATAAAATTTACCATCTTAACCACTTTTATGTGTACAGTTCAGTAGTGAGAAGGGCATTCACACTATTGCACAACCAATCTCCAGAATTCTTTACATCATGCAAAACTGAAACTCTGTAGTCACAAAAAAAAACTCCCAGTTTCCATTCCTCACTACCCTCATTCCTGGTGATTAGCATTCCACTTTCTGTCTCTATGAACTTACCCTAGGTACCTTATGGGAGTGGAATCACTCTGTATTTGCCTTGCTGTGACTAGCTTATGTCACTCAACACACTGTTGAGAACAGTTTCATCTAACTTGTCAGAATTTGCTTCCTTTTTAAGGCTGAATAATATTCCATTGAAGCTAGAGATCACAGTTTATTTATCCACTCATCTCTCAATAGACACTGAGTTGCTTCCACCTTTTGGGTATTACGAGTCATATTGCTGTGAATATAGGTGTACAACTTAAGGTTTATTTTATGAAAACTCGAGAGTCCCCGAGGGGCTGTGTGAAAAGAGGGAAACGGTACCTCCAAAGGGAAAAAAAAGTCACCTTACAAAGCAGCTGAAACTTAGACAACAAGTTCCCCTTAAGAATACCGATGAAGACAGATCTGTGTGTATGATGATGCCACAAACCAGGAGCTGCTCACAAACTAGGGTTTGTTTGTGTGTGTGTTCAGTTGTGTTTGACTCGTTGCGACCTCATGGACTGCAGCCCGCCAGGCTCCCCTGTCCATGGAACTTTCCAGGCAAGAATATTGGAGTGGGTTGCCATTTCCTACTCCAGGGGATCTTTCTGACCCAGGGATCGAACCCTGATCTCTTGCATCTCCTGCATTGGCAGGTGGATTCTTTACCACTGTGCTGCTAACATAAACTCATTACCATTTTTTAATATGTGGTATGGACCAAATATTGACATCTTTAAGAGTAATCATTTGTGCATGTGTACACACACACATACATATGCATGCACACGCCCCCAGCCTTGCTGAGAAGAATCACTAATCACAAACAAGTCCCCACTACTGCTCATCTGGAGCGGGTTAGCAAAGTTGTCCTTGAGAAATGAAGCTCCTCTAAACACTGGCATTGGTGAGATTCGGTGTGCAGCTCATATTTTCCATCAGGCAAGAGTACTGTTTCTCTGCTTTTTTTCCTTATTCCCAGCTTCCACTGTAAACTTGGACACCACTCTCACTCTTAGCCCAGATCTCTAGATTAAGAGGGTAGACTTCATTCTAGATCCAGGAAAGTTTCTACCCAAGGGCTGCTCCTGAAGCCAAATGAGGGCCACTCACAGTCAGACGCGATAACATTGCCTGCTTCCTAAGAGCTAGCAGAGTTAGATAGTGAGAACTCCAGCCAGCATGCCCCTTCCAGGGCTCCCTGTCCAGTCAGCAAGAGCATGGGAGGATCTGACAAGGGAAAGAATTCCGACTCAACTTTCCAGAAAGATCTTCCTGGACAGGAACAGGGGATACTGGTTAAGGGCACAAGTGGTGGGGTAGACAATGGAGGCAGACCGCTGAGATCCGCACACCAGCTGAGGAGTCTGACTCTTGTGTGCCATCTGCAATCAGAGATGACTATCATGCCCACTTCAACCCAGGCATGCTATCAGGTTTGAAGTAAACTGAGTTAGTATTACTGAACAAGTCCTGTCCCGTGGTAATCACTATCCCAGCGTTTGTAAAATAAACAGTGTAAGTTCTATGAAAAAGATCAATACTACAAAAGAACAATGAAGTCTGGGTTTCCTTGGTGGCTCAGTGGTAAAGAATCAGTTTGCCAATGCAGGAGATGCGGGTTCGATCCCTGGGTCCAGAAGATCCCCTGAAGCAGCAAATGGCAACCCACTCCAGTGTTCTTGCCTGGGAAAGTTCATGGACGCAGGAGCCTGGTGGGCTACAGTCCAAGGGGTCTGACACGACTTAGCGACTATAGCAAAAACAATGAAGTCCAGGTACCTCAACCAATTGTTCAATCTGTACATTTCTTGGTATATACCTGCTAACCACAAATCAAAGTCTCCAACACTAAAAAGTCAGTAAAACTGATTGCAATGAAGCACACAGAGGGGGAAAAGTGTCATAACTGATTTATTACTAATGAATATTATTTAAACAAAGAAGATAGATATTACTCATGAATGTTTCTATTTAGCATTCATAATATTACTTGTGAGTTTCATACTTGTTTAGTCTTTTTTAAAAATTTATTTATTTTTAATTGAAGGATAGTTGCTTTACAATGTTGTGTTGGTTTCTGCCATACATCAATATGAATCAGCCATAGGTATTATGGTCTTTTAATTAGCAAATTCTCACCTCTGGTAAGACAGAAGCCTGGGGAGTAAGCTACAAGATTTTCCACAACCCTGGCAGACACACAGAACAAAAAGAAAGATCTTAGGCCAAATTTTCCAATATTCAAATGCATTCCATTTAATATCAGTCAATACCATGTTGTCTCCTCTATGCATTTTGTACAAACGTTACATTTCAAGTATACAACAATTTTTAATTCCGTACAGATCTCTTTTTCTATGACAGTGACTTTCAAGGTACAATTGATAAAACTTCCCAGGATTCTTTTTTGCTTAAAAAAAAAAAAAAAAGTAAAGATGTTTTTGGAATGATGCTAAGATTTGAGGTATTCCTTTTTTAAGTTTGTTGTTATCTTAACCACTACAGAACTCAGTAATACCCCTGATACTTCACATGAAACTATATCACACACAGAAGCAGTTATTCAACCAGCCAACTGTTTCTAAATGATTTGTCTGTTTTGACAAACTAATGACAGTTAAATTAAGTTCCTTGTAATTTTAAAATTCAAAATATCTGAATTTTTTTAAAATCAACCATACTAATGCAGTCATTTTCTTCAAGATAGTTAAAATTAATGTAATAGAAAGCAAAACAAAACAGAAAACCCTCAGACAGTCCCTTAGGGCTTGTAGAAAAATTAGAGCTTCTCAGCATCTTTATAGGTCAGTTCTGAATATCTAGTTTTCAGAAAACTCAAGATAACTTTATTTCTCTTAGCGTTTAAAACCTGCAAATACTGCTTTATGTTCTTCACAATGTTTATACGAAATCAAATAAAATTACTTTCGTATTAAGGCAGTTTTAGCTTAACACTGCATTCTCTTTAATTTGAAGGAAATCTAAATAAGTTAGCTTCTTTCTCTGATTCTACACCTACAAATACATTTTTATTTAATCATCCTAACACTAATCTAACACGATTGCTATATTTTCACATGTTGAATTATGGCCAACCTGATAACATTCTGGAATACATTAAATACGGCCAGGGTGCCAGAACACACACATAGTAATAGTAATACATTATTATTTCATTGAATTTGTTCTTTTGTAATGATAGATTTCTCTGTATCCTACAAATTAACATACTTTTCTCTCTTTGCAATTATTTACACATGCACACATACCCTACAGAGTTTAAAATCTCTTCTGGAATACTGTTTGGCTAAGCAGCCAAAATTACAGAAGGTAGATTCCAAATATGCTTTAAAACACATACAAAATAGAAGTAATGTCACTAGATAAAGTACGTAAAGATGGTATTTCAGAAATAACAGCCTATAAGCCATTAACCATTAACTTATATTCTATTTCATTACAGACACTGAGCAGAAAAGATAAATATTTAATATCCTCATATGATCAATAAATTTGAATTATTTCAGCAGTCACTGCAAATACATTAGCAAATGCCTCTAGTTATAATCCCATAGGTTAGTAAACAATTTTCAAGGGACAAAGTGACTAGATGAACTGAAGTTTATTCAATGTCTCAGATCAAATGTTCCTTTAAAATTTACATTTTTATCAATGAAATCAGTGCAGTCTCTACTTCTGCCCTTTCTGTTCTTTATCATTCTGCCACACATAACACACTTCCAGGATGTCACAAATAACTAAAATAATAGATGAGTATTTCTATACCATTACCATCTCAAAAACAGTCCCCAAAGTCAAAGAATCAGTGATGATTTACACTGGCATGTTAAAATGGGTGATGAATGTAAAATGCAGATGACAAAAGAGCCCTATCTCCTCTTTCATTAAGAATCTGAGTCTTGGGAATTCCCTGGCAGTTCAGTGGTTAGGACTTCGAGCTTTCACTGTTGGGGCCTGGGTTCAATCTGTGGTCAGGGATCTAAGATCCTGCAAGCCACAAAGCCGGACCAAAAAAAAAAAAAAACCCAAACAGAATCTGAGTTTATTTGAAGCTTTCATTCTAATTCAGAGTTAAGAAAAAGTGAAAGGAGATAGTCAACATGAGTTCCATAAGAGAAAACAATCTTCCTTAAAAAATGCGTTTCCAGGAGCTTCCCTGGTGGCTCAGTGGTGAGTAATCCACCTGCCAGAGCAGGAGACGTGGGTTCAATCCCTGATCCAGAAAGATCCCTCATGCCTCGGAGCAACTAAGTCTGTGTGCCACAACCACTGAGCCTGTATGCCTAGAGCCTGTTCTCCACAACAAGAGAAGCCACCTCAATGAGAAGCCTGCTCTCTGCAACTAGAGAAAAATCCATGTAGCAACGAAGACCCAACACAGTCAAAACTTGAATCAATTAATTAAATAAATTATTTTTTAAAAAGTGTTTCCAAAACCCATTTTAGGGTTGACTCGAACTTGGGACACTCTCTGCTATGAAATATTGTAAATAGTTGTGAGTTTCTCTCATAGCAACAAAGGCCTTTTTAATCCACATACTCTATTTGTATAGCACTAGCGTACCTTTACAACTCTGGTGGGGAAGGTTTAAGAGTGGCTGACCACCAGGTGGAGGACAGGAAGTTTTGAATTTGAGGGGGAACACTCACGGCTAAGAACAGAGGGTACAGCTGGGCTAACCAGTGGACAACCAGCCAGTGGTCTGGGCCAGTCTGCTGCCTCTTTCAACTCTCCTCACTGTGTTACCTCTGCCCCAAATTTCACTCCTCCTTTGCTGCTGCTAAGTCGCTTCAGTCGTGTCCGACTCTGTGCGACCCCATAGATGGCAGCCCACCAGGCTCCGCCGTCCCTGGGATTCTCCAGGCAAGAACACTGGAGTGGGTTGCCATTTCCTTCTCCAGTGTATAAAAGGGAAAAGTGAAAGTGAAGTCGCTCAGTCGTGTCCGACTCTTAGCGACCCCGTGGACTGTAGCCTACCAGGCTCCTCCGTCCATGGGATTTTCCAGGCAAGAGTACTGGAGTGGGGTGCCATTGCCTTCTCCACACTCCTCCTTTAGCGGGCTACAAAACAGACACAGCCTCTCTCTGTCTTCCTTAACTACAAACCCTCCAGATCACTTAAGGACTTCTGCTGCTAATGGCAACAACAGCAGGAGTGTTAAATGGGCCCTCTTCTGTCTTGATCAGGGTTGAGTTCTTTCCTGGAGGCAAATGAGGCTTCATTCCAGGAACTGGGACCAGCCAGGAGAGGAGGAAAGATGACAGCTGCTCTCTGGAGCAGGGCAGGGCTAAAAGTGAGCCAGAGGAGAGAAAAGTTTCCAACACTGGGCACGGAACAGGGGAGGGAGACTCCCAAACTGTCAGAAGTCTTGCAAAGTCAATCCAGATTACATAAATCAAGGGCAGCTTATTAACAAAACTTCAGCTATCCCAAAGACAAAACTGAGTTCTAAATAGTAGGATAAAAAATAAACACTTAACTCTCTCAAAAAGCAGTTCTTTTATTTCATGTAAAATGTATCCCAAGTGGAGTTAACACTAACATGCTCTTTTCAACTGCTGACGCCAAAGCAGCAGTTTTGTAGTAAATTACAGTGGCCGAGATCATCTATGAGTAATTTACCGTCCAAGTTCTCCAATCACACCTGGAAACAGTTAAGCCTGTCATGCCATGTATGTTCATAGTTAGGAAGCAGGGCCTGTGGATTAACCACATCTGAAAAGTTAAATTATCATTTCATATAACTCCAAAGGATCACAAATAATACAATATGGTTACTCCCCAGGGGTAAAAAGGCAGTGTGTGACATATGGGGATATAGAGATAAATAATCACTCCAAATCACAGTTTTCTCAAAGAATTTGTAAATGAGCCATGCACGCTTCATAGATTTTTTTCTCTGCTCAGAAGTTGTCTTCAAATTCTGAAATGTGACTTTTCAGCCAGATAAAATTTCAAAGCATTTTTTAAGAAGGATACTTTGACTAACAGCATGTGCTCCCAAACACTAATGTGTCCTTTCTTCTCTCTGCGGGGGCAGGCGGGGGCTGCAGAAACCAGTCAGCACAAAAACAGTTAACAGCAGCAATCTGTTGGCAACTAAACCTTGACTTATATAAACACATATAATTCCTGGACCCATTCCAAGTACCCTGTAAAATCCTATTAAGATGATGAATCGTTCATAATTTAGATTTGTTTTAGCTCTAAACTTCTAAATGCAGCATAAGCATTAAATCCCTCTCACAGAGTCCATGATAAATGCCAACTTACTCTGCATGGTATTTTCTGCTACTGTTCTCCAAAAATCACAGATTTTTTTTTGTTTTAATTGATATTCGCCCGCCGGGGTTCCCTGGTGGTCTAGTGGTTAGGATTTGGTGCTTTCACTGCCATGGCCAGGGGTTCAATCCCTGGTGGGGAAACTGAGATCCCACAAGCCACACTCCCTGGCCAAAATTTAAAAAAAAAAAAAAAAAATTCACCTGGACTCAGAAGAGATCTTCTCCAACACTCTCAAAAAAATTTTGAGGGGGAAAAAAAAAAATCCCAGTGATTTGCCTAAGGTCAAACAGTGCCAAAGGATGGAGTAAAAAGTGACTTTGGGTTCAAACAGTCAGCAGGCAGCAGCAGAGTCGAGGTTGAGGACTCCTAATCAGCCTCTCCCCACACCAAACTGTAACCCCCACCCTACCCCCACTACTCCTGTCCAAATACAAAGAACTGCAGTGCTTACTGCCTTGTCGTGAAATGACATTTCCTTCTAAGAGCACTACCTTTACTATGGGGGATGACCACCATGCTACTGTTTAAAGAGAATCAACGAGGCTTTCTGTCTGTGTTCTTCAGCAGAATGTACGTGGTTTCTTGTGACACTCTGAAACATATAGAAATCTACGGATGGAATCCTCATACTGTAAATGTTTAAGGATAAAATGTTTCAAACGGAAAACCAACAAGGACCTACTGTGTAGCACAGGAAACTCTGCTCAATGTTCATCAGCAGCCTGGATGGGAGGGGAGTTTGAGGGAGATTGGATGCATGTATTATGGCTAAGACCCTTCACTGTTCACCTGAAACTACAATTGGTACTCAGCTATACCCCAACACAAAATGGTTTTGGTGTTAGAAAAAATTAAAATTAAAAAGAAGAAATAATCAACTTATCTGTGTTTATCAGCAGAATATATGGAGTTTCTTGTAACATTCTGAAACATAAGAAATCTAGTGATGGAATCCTCCTCACTGTGAAAGTTCAGTAATAAAATGTTTACCGTTCTATTACTAAGGACCAGCAAGGACCTACTGCAGAGCACAGGGAACTCTGCTCAATGTTCTGTTGCAGTCTGGATGGGAGGGGAGTTTAGGGGAGAAAGGATGCATACATATAAATGGCTGAGTTGCTTTGCTGTCTACCTGAAACTATCACAACATTGTTAATCAGCTATGCTCATATAAAATGAAAAATTAAAAATAATAAAATGTTCAATCAAGAATAGAACATTTTCACACGAATCTCCTTCTCCAAAGCTGCAAAGATCCTGCTTTTCTGGCCCTTGCTCTGGCCATGCCACTCCACCTGCCATTCTGACCTGTTCAATGACTTTTTAATAACTGTTTACAGCCACTGGGCGTAAATATCAAAGTGCTTGCTAAACAGTAATTACTTCTCCTTCTCGTAACATTCCTTTTTACAGAGATAAAGAAACAGCCTCAGATCAAGGTCTGTGTCTGCACTGAGGGCAGTATTTTTCTATTGCTAAAGCTTAAGATGCTGAGTATTATGGAAATGATTATCAACCTGAACACGAGATGCCTGCCTTTTTCCTTTAAAAAGACAAACACTGATAGAAGAAGTTATTTCTTTTGCAAAATATAGAAATTTGCTTATCATATATATCTACACCCAGAACTGTCACTAAACAGGACACATCAAGCAGGCAGCTTGCCCAGAGCCTAGATCATACTAAGAAGTCACAACATATCCAGAAAACAACTGGGCTAGTGAGTCCATCACTACACTCAAGCTATGAGGTTGAATAGAACCCTAACTTTTATAAATGGTAGCAGATTAATGCTTAATATAATTCCTATGTACATCTGTTCACTGTATTCCCAAATATTTTATCATGATGGAGTGTCATATATTTAATTTGCTGACAGGCCAGTGGACAGGTTGAACTTGCCTGGTGGCTCAGACAGTAAAGAATCTGCCGGCAGTGTGGGAGACCTAGGTTCAATCCCTGGGTAGGGAAGATCCCCTGGAGAAGAGAATGGCAACCCACTCTAGTATTCTTGCCTGGAGAATCCCATGGACAGAGGAGCCTGGCGAGCTACAGTCCATGGGGTCACAAAGAGTCGGACATGACTGAGCAACTAACACTAGTGGACAGGTTAATTATGATTTTTCAACTACAAAAGCATGATTTTTGTCTTTACCAATACCACCCACGTAAAATATATTGGCAGATTCACATTAAGTTGGCCTAAACAGTTTTCTTTAAAATGAGTAAAATTAATCTCCCCTTCTTAATCATCTTCATTCTGTGGATTAAGGTACAAAGATACTGGGATTCACTTCGTACACTTATAAATCCATGCTGAATTCACGTACAGTAACTCCTATCTGAAAATTTAAAGTATCATTATGGGTTGTTTAAATCTTTTATTTAATAGAAATAACCAAAAGAGGGGGTGGGGGGGCCAATAGAGCCCTGATACCACACCAGAAATCAATCAACGTCATCACTCTTGTGATGCCTTAGGACTCACTTCCAGCAGAGCTCTACGATGCTATAAAGACAGCACTTGTTAAAAAGATGGTGCCTGTCACCCCAGGAGCCTGCTTGTACACTTGCAGTGACATCTCTAGAAAGGCTCATTTTACAACGCTTCTATACCGTTAACTCTAAGTACTGGAATAGTTAAACTTCTTAGGAAGAGAGTGTAAGGAGTTTCACTGAAGGCAACTATAAACAACGATAATCATTTCATCCTTTTCAATCGGTACCTGCTGAGTGTCCACACCAACTGCTGAAGCAGCTTAAAAGAGAAAGCCAAGTCAGAAAACAGTTTCTACCTACTAGGAGCTTATACTCCAGGAGGAGATATTAAGCAAGTACCCAAATGGCGATGATACAAAGTGAGCTAAGTACTCTAGAAAGAACAAAGAAAAGTGTTCTGCAGGTCACCAAACCTTGTCAAGAAAGTATGAGATTACCGTTGACAAGCTAGCTTCCTTTTAGCAGGCAGAGATGAGAAAAAGGGTATTCACTGAAGGGCAAACAGCTGAACAAAAACTCAAGCACACAAAACAGAGATAAAACCCTCAGGCCGGATACCAGCGAGGGTAAAGCAGTGTAGGGAGATCAAGGAAGGAACACTTGGGGGCGCTCTTCTGGAAGACTTAGAAAGCTAAGGAGTTTGGACCTACTTGAGGCAGAGAAGGCAATGGCACCCCACTCCAGAGTTCTTGCCTGGAGAATCCAAGCGACGGGGGAGCCTGGCGGGCTGCCGTCTATGGGGTCGCACAGAGTCGGACATGACTGAAGCGACTTAGCAGCAGCAGCAGCAGAGGCGGCTGTGGCTTCAGGTAACCTGAATCTAAACAGTGGTCTGATCGCTGTTGAGTTAGCGAGTGATTAAACTGCTTCTACGTGGAAGATGAACTGGATTCAGCCGAGAAGGCAGGGAGGCTATTAACAACCATCGGGTACAAAGCACTGAGGGTGCCTGAGTGCAGGTAGTGAGAGTGGAATGAGGGGTCGTCACATTATATACGCCGCTGACACTGTGAAGGCAGGCTGCACAGAGTTTGGAAGTAAGACTCAAAATGACTGGGATTTTTGAGCCTGGATGAGTAGCAGTGCCAATTAATAGAAACCAGGAAATCTGGGGGAAGAACTGGTTTGGGCTGAGGGAAGTCAGGAGTTTCCCTTTGGTTTCAGTTGCGCTGAAGGTGTAAGCAAGATACTTGGGAGAAATGCCAAGCGAGCAGTCAGAAGTCAAGTTCGGGTTATAAATTTGGGAGCCATCTAAATAAAGACGATGGCAAAAGCCTGGATTGGATGAGATCACTAACAAAAAGAGACACTGACTTGGAAGAGAGGGAAAATTTTTTGAAAATTCCTACCTGTGGGGGAAGGAGGAAGGGGAAGGGGAAAGACAAGCTAGCGGTGGACACACAGTATTGGCCAGAGACAGGGAAGGTCCATCAACTCCTGAATTCCAAATCCAAGCTCAGCTCAGTTCAGCAGGAGTCAACAGGGCCTGACCATGCAAGCGTTAGATGAGAGGTAAAACAATGAACAAACAGTGAACGCCCTACTTTGAAAATGTGATGTCAAGAAAATCAAGCCAAGAAACTGCTGCAAAAAGAACTCAGGAGAACATATTTATAGTTACAGACACAGCAGAGACTTTCAATAGTCACTGAAGAAAACTACGAGCCACTTTACGCCAATAGTTGGAAACAACAAAGAATGGATAACATTCTAGCAAACTATGCATTATCAAAAGTGGCTCAAGAATAAATTGAGAAATAAATTATTTACAAAACAGAAACAGATTCACAGACAGAAAACAAGCTTATAGTTACTGAAGGGGAAGGCAGGGGAAAGGAATAAATTAGGACTTTGGGATGAACAAATACACACTACTGTATATAAAATGGGGCTTCCCAGGTGGCCCAGTGGTAAAGAAGCTGTTTGCAATGCAGGAGATGCAGGTTCAATCCCTGGGTCGGGAAGATCCCCTAGAGTAGGAAATGGCAGCTCACTCCAGTATTCTTGACTGGAAAATCTCATGGACAGAGGAGCCTGGTGGGCCCCAGCCCACGGGGTCACAAAGAGTCAGACACAACTGAGCAAACACACATATATAAAATAGGTAAGTAACAAGAATGTACTGTACAGCACAGGGAACTGTACTCAATATCTTGTAATAACCAATAATGAGAAAGAATCTGAAAAAGGATATATATAAATATATGTGTATGTGTGTGTGTATATAACTCAATCACTTTGCTGTATACTTGAAGCTAACACAACATCATAAATCAACTATAATTTAAAAAAAAATAAATTTAAAGCCCATAATAACCATTAAAAATTAATTTTTACCTGAGATTCCTTAAAACATATGATCATATCACTAAATGCAAACTAGGAAAGAAAAAAAAAAGCTATTGGCAGACAAGGGGGCAGAGAGGGCCTTCTGGAAAGGCTACCCAGAAGCCCACCATCACTCTGGGTGGTCTCGTCAGGCCAACTCTACTTCCCAAGTTTTAATAGGAAAAGTGACTGCATATGCAGTCAGGTCGGCATCCCATCAATAATGCTGAGTTCCATTTGACACTAAGGAAGAGCTTCGTGTCATTTTCCAAATGGAAAAACCAGATCCTAATTATCTCAAATCTTCTTTAATTTTCTATTTTGTATGTATCATCTGTGAATCTTATTTTCATTATTTTTTCAATCTATACTCTACCTCGTAGTACTAATTTCCACAAGTTTACTCTCCAGTATAGAAGAGAGCTCTTTATTATCCTAAACCTGACTCACAAAATTTCTAGAAGCACTCTTACCCCACCCTCCATTCTGGCATGATGGTATTTGAGGAATTTACCCAAGATTGTATTTTTGTTGTTTAGTCACTCAGTTGTTCTCAACTCTTTGTGACCCCATAGACTGTAGCCCGCTAGGTTCCTCTGTCCATGGGATTCTCTAGGCAAGAATACTGGAGTAGGTTGCCATTTCCTTCTCCAAGATTGTATTTTAATAACCTCAATTACACCTTTCTCCTCAGTATTACACTTTAAGGAGCAAGTATTTGTAGTATACTGCTGTAAGTCCAGATACTTCAATATTTTTAATTAACAGAACAACATAGAGCATTTATCCAGGGTGTGTACAAAGCATGGTTTTGCACAATGGCAAGAAGCATGCAAGGTGTTCCCACACGTGTCCAAAGAATGCCAAGCACATCACTAATGTACTGTTGAGGTCCTCAGCACAGTATCTAGAGAGAATCATCTACAACAGTTTACACTCTTACCCTGGTTAGAACTAAATTCAGGACTCCTCATTTAATAAATGTAATTCATCTGATTTTTCCTTAAACAGACCTCGAAAAACTGTCCCACACTCAGTTTATTCCATTTCTTCTCACTCATCATCTGAAATTAGGTTTTTTCCTGTGGTATTTCATTACCCTAAAAAGCTTGAAACTGACTGTACACACACCCCTTTACACCATTTATAAAATATGTGAAATGAGATTACCCCCAGCAACACCAATTCCTCAGAAACCCATAAAAAAAAAATCTGAGAAAAAACACAAAATTCCTCCAGAGAAGTGACAGTTGATGACCAACATTTACTTCCTGCTTCTAAGCCAATGTGACTTTGGGAACAGTCACAAAGCATTTCTTCTCCATCTTTTAGGAAAACACACACACAAATTTATTCCTTTGGGATTAGAACCTTGAAAGGACATAAATTATTTTCACTCTCTCTCTCACGAAAGTACTCCAATAATCCCCTAAAATAACTCCAGTTTGCCAATCAGGCAGGCTTTTCTATTGTAAAACCAGACTCAATATTTTTGTTCCAAATCCCAGAATATTAAAACACAGTGAGACTAGCTGACACATGCTTTCCTGCTACACTTCTTCAAATTTTCTTATAATGGGACATATATTGACAATCTATCTTTATATTAACATAATTGGAATAAAGGGTAACAGGTTATACATTCCAGCCAACAGCTCCATAACTCTACTCATCTGTTCTCTCCAAATTAAGCCAAGAATATTCTAGTTTTTCAACAGTTCTATTTCTGACTTTAAACTAAATTTTAGATAAAGATTCCATGTATACACGTCCCTATTTTTTCATCCCTGAGTATATAATTTACACGTGACTATCAGCCAGTTCCAAGAGTTACTAATGAATCTTTACCTGGGTTTTTTGACTGAAGAGGATTTGTCTGAGTTCATTTTTAATGTTTACAAGGAACTATTTGATTTGAATTTGGCCCACTTAATTTCTAATTTACATCTTGCACATTACACTTTCTTAACTGAGCAATGTTTGATTTTTGTTTTAAAACAAAAGCTATCTTCTATAATCAGGGCTTCTAATTTTTCAAAAGGTCATGAGAAATTTCTGCTCTTGCATGTGATCCAGTTAATCTTTATATGTCATACATTTCCAAGATACTCAAAACAGATTTTTAAAATAAGCAGTAGTACTCAATGTTTCTACATCCTTTCAATTAACTTAATAAATACTAAGAATCTACTATCGTCCAGGCAAAGTACTTGGTGTTTACAGTGCAGTGATAATTCATTTAATCATGAGTAAGTACTATTCTTTTTTTTTTTTAATGGGGAAGGTGAAGCTCAGAGTGCAGGAAAAAAATTGCCCAATATCCCAAAGTTTATATGTGGCAAGAGTCAGAATCGGAACTCTTTCAAAATGTCTTTCTGACTTTGAGATGGATGCTCTTCCTAGCCTACACGCTGATATAAAGTTAAATGACACACAGTCCCTATATCCAAGGAGGTCACAGGCAAGAAACAAAACAATTCCAACACAGCACATGGGTCCTATCAATTTTCCTAACAAAATTTTGTATGAGAAGTTTTTCTGAATTTATTTAGAGGTTTTTATCTGCTGTCGCTACTGCTGCTAAGTCGCTTCAGTCGTGTCCGACTCTGTGCGACCCCATAGACAGCAGCCCACCAGGCTCCGCCATCCCTGGGATTCTCCAGGCAAGAACACTGGAGTGGGTTGCCATTTCCTTCTCCAGTGCATGAAAGGGAAAAGTGAAAGTGAAGTCGCTCAGTCGTGTCCGACTCTTAGCGACCCCATGGACTGAAGCCTGCCAAGCTCCTCCGTCCATGGGATTTTCCAGGCAAGAGTACCGGAGTGGGGTGCCATTCCTATGTAGATTTACTAAATTAAATTGTGTGCAGCTAAAAGTTATTGACTGCCTACCACCCTGAAGGCTCTATGTATTGTGTTAAGTGTTCAGGATGGAGGAAGAGAAGTTAAGAAATACCTTTTACATCATAAACCAATACACACAGTGTGTGTGTGTGTGTGTGTGTGTGTCTGTCTGTCTGTCTGTCTGTCTGTCTGTCAGTCGCTCAGTCGTGTCCGACTCTGAGACCCCATTGACTGTAGCCCACCGGGCTCCTCTGTCCAAGGGATTCTCCAGGCACGAGCACTGGAGTGGGTTGCCATTTCCTTCTCCAGAATACACACAATAACTGAAACCAAAGTTTTAGTACTCACCTTTACTACACGTGATATACAATCATCTATCACACTTTTCTTAATGCTGGTCCTGGCCTACTAAATAAATTTTAGAATCCATTTACAGGTCACACTCCCCAATCTGCAAAACACTGTCCTATAAAATAGGCTAGCCAGCCCAAATCTCCACTTTCGCTTCTGACTCAATCTGGCCATTCTTTATAAATAAAGTATTTACAACAGATAATACCCATTAAGACTTATTTTGCTACTATGCCTAATAGTGTTATAATATCAAACCACCCTACACTTTAATATGTTCTCGTATTTAATGATCCACTACTTTTAAGAGCATCAAACTTTTTCTACTTTGAAAAAATTTGTTTGTTAGGTCCAAACTATTAAATTTTACTTTACAAATACTTTTTAATAAATTAACTACAGCAATCTGTAAAGTTATCACAGTGATAGTCTATTACCATCAAAGGAAACATACTTAGAAAAACCAACCAACTTGAGTGTTTAAAAGGATCTAAACCATCCTTAAACAGAGTTTAGATAAACCATACTCTTAAATTTTAGTCCAGTAAATCTTTTTTTAGCATAATGAACGGGAAAGAATTTAGAAATAAAAACGATGTTACACATTTAAAAAAACTCTCTAGGTTTAGAGGCTTAAGTGATTTGACCAAAGTCATAAATGTCCTTAATCAAGGAACTTGCACTAGCTCTCAACTGCTGCTCTATCAGTGGGATCTTTTTCCACTATGCTACACATTGTCCACATCTTACTACAAAAAAAAAAAAAAAAAAAATCACTGTCAACAGCAGCTAACCTTGATATCTGCTTTGTCTAAAATTCTAAGGCAATTATGCTCTGACTTGCACCACTGAAGTATACTTGATTATGCAACCTTGCACACTGTCCTCTAATTGATTCCTCTGTATACATCTTAACTCTTCAGTAAGACCTTTTGCTATGTCTTATAAATAAACTAACCCTTATGAACTATTAAAATGGTAAATGTAATTTAACCACAGGACTACTTTAAAGTCAGTTTCATTTTTAATCTCCTTAATTGCATGCAACGCCTGCCAAGACCTTAGCTCTGGATTCTATCATGTTCTGCAACCATCGGAAAGAAAACCATTTCTCCTCTAAATAAAGGAATCACTCTCTTTATTTGCACAGTCTACCCTCTCCAAGGGCATGACAAAGTTTTCAATTATAATTACAAAGTGTCACAAATAATATGAAAACATATGTCATTTTCATCTTTTCTCAGACTGTAAGGGCACTGTATTTATAAAAATGATGTAAAGTTATTTTTAAATATCATCACTATATAACTGTATGATATTTATAAATGCCAAATCATAAATATGATTGAATTTTACAAGTATTTATTTTTGTGTTTTGTTGATACGGCTTTAGTTTAAGCTATTCTCAAAAGCTAGAAACAACAAAATTCACTTCTAATTATAAATCAATTAGAAAGAAGCCCATGCCTTCTCACAGATTTTCCCAAAGGCAGCTGCAGCAGAAACTCAGAGGTGACCTGTGCGTTCTTCCCCTCTGTAGGCAGTAACAAACATATTCCCCAAAAGACACATGCTTTGTAAATATAATATGCAGTCTTAGCACAGGATAGCTGTATCCTATGACTACTACACAGTCATCTGAAATGCATTAAAAAATGCAAAGAAAAAAAATTTTTTTTAATGGGACATAATCCTAAATACAACAGTTCTGGGGATAGGGACACTTGACCTGCATCTTTGATGAAATTTAAAACTTTACATTTCTAAACTTCAGTAACAAAATTTCAACGACGGACCCACCAGAAAAATACTGCAATCTCTTCCATGGATGTTATTAAAAGTTTAATAATAATTAAAACAAGCCCCTACTTAATGCTAAAGGCCTCTATGAAAAATACATTTGCCTAACAGCAATCTTAAAAATATAACAGAACTTTACTCACATCAGAGTTACACAAGACATTTATCCTTCTTGTAGAGTGGATTTTGAAGAAGTTGATGGTTTATTATTCTCTGAGATTTGAACAGCTCCAATATAATGAATTTATTTTGAAAAAGATGAGGCCGACGAAAGCCTGTTGTAATTAAAGGTGTTCTGGCACTGTTGTTGGTCCTCAAACGTTTGCTCTGTCAGCTGTCTAAATCCACACTGACAACACAGTAATTAGCGCACTGTCTATAATGTTTTAAATGCAAATTTGGCAAAATTAAGCTGTTATGTATTGGGAAATGAATACTGATCAAGCCATCAAATGTACTTCTCTGTTACTATAAGATGTCAACCATATGTATGGCACATGTCCAGATCAGCCACGCTCAGTATGAAGAACATGCAAGAGTATTCAAAACCAGAAGGGAGACTGTGCTGACCTAAGCTAATAAAAACACGCAAATATCCACCCTAAAGGGGAACAGATTCTGATGCTTAAACAAAAGAATCAAAGTTAAAAGGCTTCAAGTCTGCCTGTCTCACAAATACTTTCTAAGACGATACTTGTCCTTTTTTTCTGGAGTATAGTTGATTTTCAATGTTGTGTTAGTTTCAGATGTAGAGTGAAGTGATCGCTTTTACATATACCCACTCTTTTTTAGTGTTAGTCGCTCAGTCGTGTCCGACTCTTTGCGACCCCATGTACTGTAGCCCACCAGGCTCCTCTGTCCATGGAATTCTCCAGACCAAGAATACTGGAGTGGGTAGCCATTCCCTTCTCCAGAGGATCTTCCCAATCTGTGGATAGAAACCCGGTCTCCCACACTGACATTTCCTTCTCCAGGGGATTTTCCCAGCCCAGGAATTGAACCTGGGTCTCCTGCACTGCAGGCAGATTCTTTGCCCTCTGAGCCACCAGGGAAGCCCAATCACAAGCTAGAATCAAGACTGCCCGGAGAAATATCAACAGCCTCAGAAATGCAGATGACACCACTCTGACTTGCCACCTGATACAAAGAGCTGACTCACTGGAAAAGACCCTGATGCTAGGAAAGATTGAGAGCAGGAGGCAAGCGGGGGCAACAGAGGATGAGATAGTTGGATGGCATCACCGACTCAACGGACATGAGTTTGAGCAAACTCCAAGAGATAGTGAAGGACAGAGGAGCCTGGCATGCTAAAGTCCATGGGGTAGCAAAGAGTGGGACATGACTTAGCAACTGAACAAGTCAGCTCTTTTAGAGTCTTTTCCACATAGGACATTACAGAGTATTGAGTAGAGTTCTCTCAGATATCTGTTCTTTATTTTGACATTTATCAAGCCTCTACTTTGTGTCAGACACCATTTTAGGCATTGTGGACAGGTGGATGGATAAAATGAAGAACTAGCCAACTACCCTCTTGAAATTTTCATTTGATATAAGATGCAAACAGTTGCCTGTCACCTACTAACACTGAAATCCTGACTGAAGCAGGAGGCTGAAAAGGTTTCTGAGGCCGTGACCCAAAATTCAACAGGAAAGTTTGGAGTCGAGTCAGCAGCCAAACCTGGTATGGACATCAGGTACAGAAAAAGATGGTGGGAACTTAAATTTGCAGTTTCCATCATAAGGAATTTTTTCCATCCTTCTGTCTTACATGTATATCACACAAACGTTAATTTAATGACACATGAAGTTTCTCAAACTAAGCTACCTCTTGTGTAATTCTGACTGAGACTGAGTGGTTCTCTCCACTTCGGTAGAAGCAGAGGAATACTGTATTTAAACAAAACTATCTCTACACAGGAGCTAAATGTTTTCACACTTCTCTGACTAAACATACAATTAACAAGGATAATTTTTACCTGCCTTCTTAGAATTTAGAAAGACTATGGGAGAAAATGATTTTATAGTCCTTGTCTCTCTTTTTAAAAGCTGATCTCTTATTTTCTCTCAATAAATGTTCCTGTAGTGAGCACAAACAAAAACATTTAACTCACCATTCTTACAGCAAGAGGGAGAGAAAACACAGCCCTAACAGCTGTCCTCCTAAGAATCATGGATTACAAAAACTTCTGTTATAGAAACTACTGTTCCAATGATTTAAAGTGTGAAAAGGGGAAGAATAAAGGCTAGAGAGTTCTGTACACTACATATTTAAATACTGGAAGCATGTTTAATAACTATAAACAAATAATTTTGTTCCCAAAAGCAAGTAAGTCATACTTTCCTGCTGATTAACCCTTTAAAGTCAAAGTCTCAAAAAACAAACTGATTTCCTTGTTAGTTGACTAATACACAAATTGATATAAAAACCAATAGCACAGAAGTAATAATTTCTCCTTACGTTTCTATAATGCTTTGCCAGTTTTTGAGGTTACTGTTACATTCATTACTTCATTTAACATCAAATAGTTGATGGTACGATTAAAATGGCTAGCTGTTTTCACAAAACAGGGAACATCATTAAATCTGGATTAAATTCATCTTTGCTTTGCCCTCTCACTACATTTTTCTGTCCTATATGTTTTCTTTTAGAGTTATTATACATGTTCTTCCCCCTAATACTGTTCTTCTTTTTCCCCCTACCACCCAAACAGACGGTAGTTTAATAAATTGTTGCTCAATGAGTTTCCTATGTTTGGACTACGTTTCTCCCACATTATTTTGGCCATCAAATTCTATCGTTCAAAATTTATTTTACATGTCCCTTCTGCCAGGGTCCAAGATCAGTGTACATAAAACAATTGTGTTTCCATATACCAGCAAAGGACAATCTGAAAAGAAAATTAAGGAACAATTTTCCATTTATAATGGCATTTGAAATAAAATACCGAGGGATAAATTAAACCAAACAGGTGAAAGACCTGTACAATGAAAACTACAAAGCACTCCTCAAAGAAATTAAAGACTTAAATATGTATTTTTTTCATGATCTTTGTTTTTCTTTTTAATTTATTTTTTTATTGAAGGATAATTGCTTTACAGAATTTTGTTGTTTTCTATCAAACTTCAACATAAATCAGCCATAGGTATACACATATCCCCCCTTTTGAACCTCCCTCCCATCTCCCTCTCCATCCCACCCCTCTAGGTTGATACAGAGTGCCTGTTTGAGTTTCCTGAGCCATACAGCAAATTCCCAGTTGGCTATCTATTTTACATATAGTAATGTAAGTTTCTATGTTACTCTTTTCATACATCTCACCCTCTCATCCCCTCTTCCTATGTCCGTAAGTCTATTCTCTATGTAAAGGCCTAAATAGATGGAAAGACATCCTATGTTCATGGACTGAAAGATTAATATTGTTAAAAATGGAAATATTAGCCTAACTAGTCTAATGATTTGATTTCCAATAGCTTTTTTTTTCCACTGGAAAACCAACCTTCAACATATTTGAAATCCCAAGGGGCTCCAAAGAGCCAAAACAATATTAGAAAAAGAAGAACAAAGTTAAAGGACTCACACTTCCCAATTTCAAAAGAAAGAACAGTCTACTCAACAATTATTAATAGTGCTGGGACAAAAGGCAACTGGATATCCACATGCAAAACAATGAAACTGAACACCTATTTCACACCATATACAAAGATTAACTAAAATGAATCAACAACCTAAATATAAGAACTCAAACCATGGGACTTCCCTGGTGGTCCAGTGACAAGACTCCCAATGCAGGGGGCCCAAGTTCAATCCCTGGTCAGGGAACTAGATCCCACATGTCACAAATAAGATCTGATGCTGCCCAATAAAGAAATAGATATATTCTTTAAAAAAAAAGAACTAAACCATGAAACTCTTAGAAGAAAATATAGCAGTAAATCTTTGCGGCCTTGGATTTGGCACCAAAAATAAAAGCAAAAATAGATAAATTGGACTTTATCAAAATTCAAAATGCTTGTGCATCAAAAGATTTAACCAAGAAAATGAAAAGACTACGCAACTAGAGAAAAATATTTGCAAATCATATAGTTGATAAGGGTCTAGAATCTAAAATAAAGAACTTTTATAATTCAACAACAAAAAGACAAACAACCCTATTAAAAAATCAGCTGGGACTTCCCTGGCAGTCCAGTGGTTAAGACTACACTGCAGGGACATGGGTTCAATTCCTGGCCGGGACTAAGATCCCACATGCCATGTGACTCTGCAAAAGGAAAAGAGCAAAGGACTTGAACAGGTATTTCTTCAAAGAAGCTATACAAGAGGCCAACAAGCACATGAAAAAATGTTCAATATCACTGGTCATTAGGAAAATTAAAATCAAAACCATAATAAGGTATCACTTCCACCCACGAAGATGGCTACAATCACAAAAACAGAAACTCATGTCAGTGAAGATGTAGAGAAATAGGAAGCTAGTTGTATTGCTACTGGGAATATAAAATGATGCAGCCACTGTGGAAAACAGTGGGCAGTTCTTCAAAGAGTTAACACAGAATTACCACAGGACCCATCAATCTCACTTCTAGGTACGTATCCCAAAGAAGTGAAAACAGGTACTCAAACACATATGTTCATAGCAGCACTATTCAAAACAGACAAAAGGTAGAAACAGCCCAAATGTCTACTGATGGAAGAATGGGTAAGCAAACTATGGTATACTCAGATGATAGAATATTATTCAGCTGTGAAAAAGATTAACTACGAATGCATGCTGCAGCATGGAAGAAGCTTGAAAATACTGTGCTAAGTAAAACAGACCAGACATAAAAGGTCACATATTGTCTGATTCCTTTTATAATGAAATGTCCAGACGAGGTAAATTCACAGAGACAGAACAAAGACTGGTGTTTGCATGGGCTGCCAAGACACGGAAATGGGAGCAGCTTTTAATGGATAGTTTCCTTCTCGGCTAACAAAAATCTTTTGGAACTAGATAGAAGTAGTTTCCTTCTAATCAACATTGTGCATATCATTCCACATTTTATTTGCATTTAAAATACATATACCCTGCCCTAAAACTTTATTTTCTGTGTGAATCATTTTATCGTGTCTTATTCTGTAGTCCTTTTCTCTCTCCATTCCATCTCTGTTATGTTTCTTTCTTTTCCTAGACTAAACTTTATTTTGCTGAAACAAATTTTGCTATAATCTATTAGGAAAGAAAAGTAGACATAAAAACTCAAAGACACATATGTTGAAGTTATCCCTTTGCTGTTGTTGTTATCCCTTTGTAGTTGCCAAGTTATGTCTGACTTTTTTGTGACCCCAAGATCTATAGTCTGCCAGGCTCCTTGGTCCATGGAATTTCCCAGACAAGAATACTGGAGTGGGTTGCCATTTCCTTCTCCAGGGGATCTTCCCGATCCAAGGATTGAACTCACATGTCTTGCACTGGGAGGTGATTCTTTACCACTGAGCCACCAGGGAAGCCCAAAGTTAACCCTACTCTGCATTAACTATAACAAATACAGTTAAATTCGTTTTTATTTGGAGTGTCTCAATATTCTTCACTACATAAAATCTACCAGATGTAATCAAGCAAATTTTTTAGTATATTTTAAATGTCTCTAAAGTCAAATTAGTGTCAATAGATAAATCACAAAGCCTAGAGTAAAACAGTAATGATAGCAAGGGAAATAAGGAGTTGTCACTTTTAGCCATATGTTTACTTTTTAGACAAGTTAGTTATTAGCTAAAGGTATTAGAATGTAGCATGTATTGTTCCAGTATATTTTAAAGAAAATTCACTATTTATACCTTCATATCACCTTTCAAGTTATTAAAGTCAAGACAAAACAACACATAAATGCTGCCCTATAAGTCTTAACTATGAATTTAACTAGCAATACAAACAGCACCCTTATATTTAAAGGGTTGTTAACTACAGTACATGAGACTTTAAAAAGAGGTCATTGGAAGATTTTATGTTCATGGTTATTTCAACCCACCAAGAGATTTTCTTGTAACAAACCTGTTTAAAAGCCACAGTTAACACAAAACCATTTATTTCCACATAATCAGAGGGTTGAAATATCTCTATTATTTAAAAGTTATTTTTAAAATACTGATTCTAATATGGTCTTTGGTCAACCCCATCACTTAAATAACAAAAACTTTTTTCAAAGGCCAAATTAAAAAAAAAAACAACTTCATAAAATGAAATTAACAGTCTATGCCCAAAGCCACCCATGCTAATAACTCTGCATTGTTAAACGGAAGTATGCTTATCCTCATCTCTTACCAATTTTTAACATTAGCTTCTTCATAACAAAACTATGTCTCTACAGAGCATGCATTTACAATGAAAACTAGGAAAATTTAATTATGTTTGTGAAATTCAAATTCATTTAGATGTGTATACATAAATTCTAGCACTTTAATGAGGAAAAATGAGAATAGAAAATGCTGTTCTATTAGCATTTAGCTTTCCCTAAAAATCTATTTTTTCAGAACTTAGAAGCAACCTATTCCATTAATAGAGAATTTCAGAATAATCCAATTATATGTAAATATATTTCTAAATGTCTACCATTCACAAATGGAATGCTGACACTTGTAAGCAGTTCAATCATTTTTCTAAATGGACTACATATTTTAAGTCTATTCAGTGGCAGTTTTAACAGTGAAGTAGGGGTTAACTGTAATCAGAAACCAAGCCCTCCTTAAGAAGGATCAAGAGGAAATGGTAACTTTTGGAAAATCCCAAATATTTTAAACACAGGAACATACCCAGTTTTGACAAGCTATATGACCATGGCATAAATGCTTCCATCTTCAGTAGCTGTTAAAACAAGCAGTCCTTTCCAACTTTGACAGAGAACAGAATTCATTTCCCCTATACAGCTGCACTGTTTCAAAGTCTGTTAAACCTAAGTGTGACAGGATTGATTTTTTTTGGGGGGGGAGCATAGATATTTACTGTATTGTCCTAAAGGACCTAACTTAAAAGTAAATGAGGAAAGGTAGGGGTGTGTGTGTGTGTGTAGGGGTGTGTGTGTGTGTGTAGGGGTGTGTGTGTAGGGTGTGTGTGTGTGTGTGTGTGTGTGTGTGTGTGTTGGGGGAGATGAAGGGAGGAAGGGCAAAGTTAAAGAAAAGAAGGAAAACAACAGGATAATCAAAACCATACGTGGACATTAATGCACACAAGCATATTTAGATGCCTTTTTAAAAGCTTGTTTTTGGCATGGTATTAAGATCAATGCTTAGAACAATGTATCAAAGAAAAATTGATAAATGAAAAAACAAAACACATTCTGAACAGACAGCCAACAGGAATTTGCTGTTTGGCTCAGGAAATTCAAACAGGGGCTCTGTATCAATCTAGAGGGGTGGGATAGTGCCGGAGATGTGAGAGAGGTTCAAAAGAGAGAGGATATATGTATACCTATGGCTAATTCATGTTGAGGTTTGACAGAAAACAGCAAAGTTCTGTAAAGAACTATCCTTCAATAAAAAAATTTTTAAAAAAAAGAATGCCATATAGGCAAAAAGGAGGTAAGCATGAAAGAGTTTAAAGATGAAGAAAATATAGTGGGGGAGGGTACAACACAGGTCAAATGGGAGGTTTAGGACAGGAAGGGGCAACTTGTTCCTGTAAAAATATCAGATAGTAAATATTTTAGGGTTCATGGGCCACAAGGGTTCTGTCAACCCTGTCACTGTCCTGCAAAATGATGCTCTGAAAAATACTGAGAAATACTCAACTCTGCCATTGTAGTGCAAAGCAGCTGTAGATAATCATGTAAACAAATAAGGCTAGATGTTTTCCAATAAAACTTTACTTACAAAAAGACAAAATAAAAAAACACATCCTGGCAGGAAATATTTACAAATCAGCACATCTGATAAGACTTCTGAACAGAATACGGAAAGAACTCTCAAAACTACAAAAAAATAAAACATTTTTTTTAATTAGCAAAATATTTAAACAGGCTCTTCACCAAAGAATATATGCACATAATACATAAGCTCATGATATTTATCTATGAGAAAAGTTATGTTCATATGATCTGTAGGCAAAAGTTTACAGCAGCCTTATTCATAACTGCCAGAACCTGGAAACAACCCACACGTCTTTTAAGTGAGTGGATAAATAAACTGTGACACAACATACTACAGAATATTATCAACAATAAAAAGGAATGAACTGATACCACAACAGCCAGACCCACAAAGCTGTGAGACTTCATCTCTATGACGTTCTAGGAGAGGTGAAAACTACAGCAACAGATCAGGGCTTGTGAGGTGCTCAGTGTGATGGCTGAAGTTGCCTAAAAAGGGCACCGTAAAATTTGGGGCAGGGGGGAGAGTGGAATAGAACTGTTCTATATATAGTAGTTATGTGATGTGTCAAGTCACATCAGTCATGTCTGACTCTTTGCAACCCTATGGACTGTAGCCCGCCAGGTTCTTCTGTCCATGGGGATTCTCCAGGCAAGGATACTGCAGTGGGTTGCCATACCGTTCTCCAGGGGATTTTCCCAACCCAAGGATCAAATCCACGTCTCATGTCTCCTGCCTCGGCAGGCAGGTTCTTTACCCCTAGGCACCACCTGGGAAGCCCCTATGTGACTATATCTGTCTCTATATTTTTGTCAAAACACACAGAATTGGACGTTTTTAAATGGATTGTTCTGCATGTAATATATAAATTTTTTAAATGTTCAATATGATGTCAAGAAAATAGTGGCCATTATGAGGAGTGTATTGGAAAAAAAGGTACTCTTTACCTTATTATAAAACTTTTTTCCACCACTTGAATACTATATGCAGTACTGCTGGGTCCAACAATGGCAAAACATAAATAGAGAAGACTTAAAGAATGGTACAAAAATGGTAAAGGGAAAGGATGTTGCTGTGTGAAACACATAGCAGATGTAACTCAAGTCTCTATTACCAGGAAAAATACAGATGGACAGAACATTACCTCAGTTGCCAATCTCAGATCACTGGGGAAAAGTTATCATTTAAAGCTTTCGAGTTTTACACTTAAGACTGACAGCAAACTTAACTCATCTCTCAAATACAGTATACAGAGTGGGAAGGGGCAGGGAGAGAAGAAACAGTATAAGCAAAAAAAACATGAAATACATGGGGAAAACGTTTAATCAACTTTAATTTGAAGATAACAGCAATTCTGACTTTAAAAGGAAAATTATAATTTTTTGGAGAGAAAATGCAGTGAATTGGAAACAGCAAAACAGACAGTCGAGGGGACCTTGGAGAACTAAAGCAGATGGTATATACTAAAGTCCATAAATGCTGAAGTGTAAAAATGCTAATTAAGAGGTGTACTCTCTCGAGCTGTAAACAAGGAACATGTGAACTTTCAAGTCTGTGTGCTAATCTCATAGATGATTATTGTCACGGGGCCAAAAATGAAAGAGCTAAGCCTTGAAACCCAGTTTGTCTGACAGCACAGCCTAAACTCTTTTGACTACTCTATTATTCATTGCCCCACGACACTTAAAGAACAGTTTTATACCAAAAAACAGAAGCAGCAAGGCAATATTCTACCTTCCAACGGAAGATTCTATAAAAACAAACAGTTTTGTTTTGGAGTCCGTGCCTATAGGTGTAGGAATTCTGAGGTAGGGATGGTCCCTTCTGTTTGTGTGCTCTGATGTGGTCACCAGTGTTTGATGTCCATCTGGAGTTTCAGTACAATGGCCGAACGATGTGGTTCTTTACCACAGACCTTTCTAGTTTTTTTCCATTTTAAGGTATCTCATTTGAGGCAAACAGTTATCCAGTAGGGAAAGAGAATAACTGATACCGAAAAACATGTTCACTTCAAACCAGTGAATGTTTATGGATTGGATATAACATGCTGGATTGTACCATCAATTTGTATCACAGATGACTTTACAAAACAATCGTTTCCTCAGTTGTTGTGACCCTATGGACTATAGTCTGCCAGGCTCCTCTGTCCATGGGATTCTCCAGGCAAGAACACTGGAGCGGGTAGCCATTCCCTTCTCCAAGGTATCTTCCTGACCCAGGGATCGATCCTGGGTCTCCTGCATTGCAGGCAGATTTTTTTACCATCTGAGTCACCACAGAAGCCATATAAATCAGATAACACTATAAATAAGTCCAAAGAATAAAGTCCTGTTCTAGTTGGAAACAAGGAATCTCTACATAAAGTCAACCGTATTTGCTCCTTTCTCTGAATATCTGTATCGTTTCTAAATCATCTAATTCAGAACCAAATTATATAGCACACTGTTCTTTTTTAGCCCACAGAGTATTCTTTCACAGGAACACCCTTATCCATGGACTTCTAGAACATTAACAATTAAATCCCGTATCTTCCATGGTGCCCATCCATTTTCAATTAGACATTTAAAAAAATTTTACTGACATACAGCTGATATACAATGTGTGTTAATTTCTGCTGTGCAGCAAAGTGACTCAGTTATACATATATTCTCTTTCATATTTTTTCCAATATGGTCAGACATAAATGTTTTTAAATGTCTTTCAACCATTCGACACTACAGTTTCCAATGTTATTTCTGCCTCCAGAAACCCCTATTGGTGGCAGAGCAGTTCTCTAAATTTTCTTTCGCAATGTAAAGGAAGACAAGCAAAGGGGGAAATTAGTAAATCTGACCATAAAAGAAGATAAATAAAAACATACAGAAAGATATTAATTAGCCAACAAAATCATTTTTGGTGAAAGATCCTTTAACCATCACCATTCATTTTGGTAAAAGATGGAGGGCAAGGTACAGTGAAGGGGAGGAATGAAATGAACAAACACTGAACTGAATCAATACAAGTCTGCACCTGGGAGGTGAATGGGGGGAGCTTTAAATAACAGCTCCCCAAACCCGAGTCAGGGGCCTTCCTACCAGCACCATCATTCTCTACACTGCCTTCCCTCCAAAGCCACAGGCTCCGTTCCAGGTCTCCAGGCGGCATCTGTACAGCTCCCCAAAACCCCATGAGAGCCCTTGTGCCACCACAGTGCTCGTGTGATGCATTTGAGGGAAAAAAGTGGCATCTGAAAAGTGAGGGATGTGGAGAGAGGACAGAGGCTAGTGAAAGTACGCTGTTCTAAAGCAGTGAAGGGGATGCAGGGCACACTTAGGGACTGGGGTTACAGAGCTTCTACACTGGGAGTCACACAGCACCTAACACAAATTATGAATCTAAGAAATAACAACATTAAGGATATTCAGTGTTTCCATATGAACTACCTCTAATATGACCTTAGTCACAACTGACTATTCAGAAGGGGCTCAAGACTGAAACATTTAGTCCAATACTCAAGGGCTCTGGTGAGGAAAGAAAAAAAAACAACAAAAACTGTGTTTTAATTCTCAATTGCAAGGCTTTTTCCCTAAGCACTTGATTGAGAATATTTCCATTACCTGCATGAGTACATGTCTGTAAATAAGATTCAGAAAACAAGAAACACCACCCTATGAAATTAAGCAGCTTTTTTTTTTTAAGTTACTTGGGGGGCTTCCCTGGGGGGTCTAGTGGCTAAGACTCTGTGTTCCCAATGCAGGGGGCCTGGGTTTGATCCCTGGTCAGGGAACAAGATCCCACAAGCCACAACTAAGACAAATAAATAAGCTTTTTTTGTTTTTTTAAGTTACTTGGAAGGATAGCTTGGGGGTACTTACTGCATGCTTGCTATTCCTTCCTAGAATTCTGATATTGCAAAGAAGAGATCTCAGGAGAACTCTAGTGGCTACAATTCACACACCTGAGCAGAATACAAGGTAAAACTCTGACCTTGAGTTCTGACAATGGAGACACCTTTTACCCCTTAATATGCTAAAGATTCATAAATGCAAAAGACAGATGTAGAATATTAGTGGTCAGTATAGTCTAATTCTATGGTCTTCCCAGGTGGCACTAGTGATAAAGAACCCGCCTATGAATGCAAGAGACTTAATAAGAGTCGTGGGTTCGATTCCTGGGTCAGGAAGAATCCCCTGGAGAAGGGCATGGCAACCCACTCCAGTATTCTTGCCTGGAGAATCCCATGGACAGAGGAGCCTCGCAGGTCGCAAAGTCCATAGGGTCACAAAGCGTTGGACCTGACTGAAGTGACTTAGCATGCACACATACTCTAAATCTATACACAACATCCTGTAACTGACATGGCAAAGCAGAAATCTCCTATAGTTCTTCGAAAGGAAAACCCAATCATGTTTCACTGTGTGCATGACCTTCAAAACACCATACCAACTCCTTGGGTCACAAGGGAAGATTCTTTTTGAGAAAGAAATGAAGTTACTAGTAGCCTAGATTCTTCCCTTTAACCACTGCTATTCCTTTAATACAAACTCCTAAAACCATTCTCTTCTCCCTCTTCTGTAACACTGACGACCTTGATTCAGCTTCTGCGTTTCTTTAAAAGACATTGAACACTGTTTTGAAATGAAATAAATGCAAAATAACAGCATTTGTGAAATTAATATGAAAACTTTTGTACCGATTTCTGAAGCTCTGTGGGAATAATGGTAGTAAGCGCTACTATTTTTTCTCTTTTTTTCCTCAGGAGGTGGACTACATTTCCAGATACACTCAAAAGACTACCAACAGAGTAATAGTTACACCAATAACATATATAAATAGCACTGCTGGGAGTAGAACACAGATTTTGGAGTTACTGCACAGAGGGGCCAATAATCACAGTACTCCAGCTTTTAGTAAAAAACCAGTTTACAGGTACAAACAGTTTCAATTTAAATGCTTGATAATCAGTTTGCAAGTATTAAGTAGTACCATTTAAACTCTTTGAAAATTCTCTCTGTAAAATAATCACATATCTAAAATGTTAAGGATGTCTTGAAAGTTATTTTTAAAAAGGAGCTTAGTGAACAACTATTATACAGACCTTGCTAAAATAAAAATAACAGAAGTAACAATAAAACATACCCAAGCCATACTATGACTTCAAGAAGATATTATTCCCCAACACCACCAAATTCACACGTATAAGACTATATTCTCAACTCTAAATGACATTCGATCAACGTTTCCAGTTCTAAATCTGACTTTATGAATTCTGTGTGTGGTTTTTTTTTGTGTGTGTGTGGCCTCATTATGTGCAAAATAGTGTTAAATAGAAGCAGATGCTGTTGAAATGAACTCAATATAGATTCAGAAGTAGAAGACACAGGCCTCTGCTCTCAGGAAGATATCAAAGGAAGACTAGGAAGTGAGATAAATAATAAAAGAATTTACTGATGTTCTACGAACAGTGCAAGGTATGAGACCTTATATACCAAATGGAAGGTATAGAGAACAGCAGCAATGATTTCAACAAAATGTGAAATAAAAGTGTGCTGGCTTAGTCCAGAAAGTTAAATGAGGCTTAATCTCCTAAACTGTAAAGCACAAATAGGATTTGGACAGGCAGAAAGACTCCCAGAACCAAGGATCAGTCAATACTGGCTAAAGAAGTCTGGCTGAGTACAACACATGCATTCTTGACGAGAAGGCTAAAACATACACAGGACTAAAACCTCAGCCTGGCCTGGTGGCAATTCTAAAACACTGAAAAGTTCAGGGAGGAATTAGAGATAGAATTTTAAGAAGCATAATCACCAAGGGATGTGAGGGGCAGATCAAAGACCAAAAAGAGTAAATGGTACATAATCAAATAAGGTAAAGAAATACAGCCATTATGTAGGTTTTCAAGTCAAAGAATATCTATTACTGAACCTAAAGTGACTGGTTATCTGTATCAAGGAAATTTATCAATTCTTCACTTTATTCTTTGTATAAAACAGCTTAAGTACAGTTCTGATGTTTTTTATTATTTTTTTTTATTTTTATTTTTTTATTATTATTATTTTTTATAAATTTATTTATTTTAGTTGGGAGCTAATTACTTTACAATATTGTAATAGTTTATGCCATACATTGACATGAATCAGCCATGGGTTTACATGTGTTCCCCTTCCTGGACCCCCCACCCACCTCCCTCCCCATCCCATCCCTCTGGGTCTTCCCATTGCCCCGGCCCTGAGCCCTTGTCTCATGCATCAAACATGGAATGGTGTTCTGTTTCACATATGATAATATACATGTTTCAGTGCTATTCTCCCAGAACGTCCCACCCTCACCTTCTCCCTCAAAGTCCATAAAATTGTTCTATGCATCTGTGTCTCTTATTCTGTCTCGCATATAGGGTTATCATTGCCATCTTTCAAATTCCATATATATGCATTAGTATACTGTATTGTTGTTTTTCTTTCTGGCTTACTTCACTCTGTATAATGGGCTCCAGTTTCATCCATCTCAGTAGAACCGATTCAAATGTATTTTTTTTAATGGCTGAGTAATATTCCATTGTGTATATGTACCACAGCTTCCTTATCCATTCATCTGCTGATGGACATCTAGGTTGCTTCCATGTCCTGGCTATTGTAAACAGTGCTGCGATGAACATTGGGTTACATGCGTCTCTTTCAATTCTCGTTTCCTCGGTGTATATGCCCAGCAGTGGGATTGCTGGGTCATATGGCAGTTCTATTCCCAGTTTTTTAAGGAATCTCCACACTGTTCTCCATAGTGGCTGTACTAGTTTGCATTCCCACCAACAGTGTAAGAGGGTTCCCTTTTCTCCACACCGTCTCCAGCATTTATTGCTTGTAGACTTTTGGATAGCAGCCATTCTGACTGGTGTGAAATGATACCTCATTGTGGTTTTGATTTGCATTTCTCTAATAATGAGTGATGTTGAGCATCTTTTCATGTGTTTGTTAGCCATCTGTATGTCTTCTTTGGAGAAATGTCTGTTTAGTTCTTTGGCCCATTTTTTGATTGGGTCGTTTATTTTTCTGGAATTCAGCTGCAGAAGTTGCTTGTATATTTTTGAGATTAATTGTTTGTCTGTTGCTTCATTTGCTATTATTTTCTCCCATTCTGAAGGCTGTCTTTTCACCTTGCTTATAGTTTCCTTTGTTGTGCAAAAGCTTTTAATTTTAATTAGGTCCCATTTGTTTATTTTTGCTTTTATTTCCAATATTCTGGGAGGTGGGTCATGGAGGACCCTGCTGTGATTTATGTCGGAGAGTGTTTTGCCTATGTTTTCCTCTAGGAGTTTTATAGTTTCTGGTCTTACGTTTAGATCTTTAATCTGATGTTTTTTAAATTAAAACCTTCCACTGTATTTCCTAAGTGTCACATAACTAAAGGTATTTATGCAAAAATCTAGTTAAGAAAAATTAGGATAGTTGTTATTATTGGCCCAAAGCCTTTCTCAAAAGGAAATAAATAATGCTTTACAGTTTTGTTGATTCTGTCAGGCTGTAAGGGTGCCATGTGAGCACCAGATGAAATCAGTTTTTGGTTGGTCAATATAACTAACCCCTCCTAAAGCTGATGATTCACTTTATTATTCCTCATGGGTAAGTCTAGTTTGGAAAGGTACCTGGTTTGTTTATATTAGGTAAATGTGCCATTTAAAAACAAAACTAACATCTCTGACATAACTACTTAACTAAAATAGTTCAGTTTGGTCACTCAGTCACGTCCAACTCTTTGCGACCCCATGGACTGCAGCACACCAGGCTTCCCTGTCCATCATCAACTCCCGGAGCTTGCTCAAACTCGTGTCCATCGAGTCGGTGATGCCATCCAACCATCTCATCCTCTGTCGTCCCCTTCTCCTCCCGCCTTCAATCTTTCTCCGCATCAGGGTCTTTTCAAATGAGTGAGTTCCTCGCATCAGGAGGTCAAAGTATTGGAGTTTCAGCTTCAGCATCAGTCCTTCCAATGAATATTCAGGACTGATTTCCTTTAGGATGGACTGGTTGGATCTCCTTGCAGTCCAAGGGACTCTCAAGAGTCTTCTCCAACACCACAGTTCAAAAGCATCAATTCTTCCATGCTCAGCTTGATGGTCCAACTCACATCCATACACGACTACTGGAAGAACCATAGCCTTGACTAGACGGACCTTTGTTGGCAAAGTGATGTCTCTGCTTTTTAATATGCTGTCTAGGTTGTCACAGCTTTTCTTCCAAGGAGCAAGCATCTTTTAATCTCATGGCTGCAGCCACCATCTGCAGTGATTTTGGAGCCCCCAAAAATAAAGTCTGTCACTGTTTCCACTGTTTCCCCATCTATTTGCCATGAAGTGATGGGACCTGATGCCATGATCTTAGTTTTGTGAATGTTGAGTTTTAATCCAACTTTTCACTCTCTTCTTTCACTGTCATCAAGAGGTTCTTTAGTTCTTCTTTGTTTTCTGCCATAAGAGTGGTGTCATCTGCATATCTGAGGTTATTGATATTTCTCCCGACAATCCTGATTCCAGCTTGTGCTTCATCCAGCCCAGCATTTCTCATGATGTACTCTGCATATAAGGTAAACAAGCAGGGTGACAATATACAGCCTTGACGTATTCCTTTCCCAATCTGGAACCAGTCTGTAGTTTCATGTCCAGTTCTAATTGTTGCTTCTTGACCTGCATACAGAACTAAACTAAACATACATAGAACTACATAACTAAAATATTAAATGTCATTAAACACATTCCAAAAATAATACTACAGTCCTAAATTAAAAAAAAAAAAGCTTATAATGTTCTTCATACTTTCCATTTCTGTCCCATTAACTACATTACACATTTGCTCGTTTCTTTATATTTATCAGTGTACCTAATAAACTTCAATAGTATTTTAAATGCCTTGTAATTTTTTTAATTTATTTATTTATTTTATTTGGCTGTACTGGGTTTTAGTTGTGGCATGTGGGATCTAGTTCCTTGACCAGGGATTGAACTCAGGCCCCCTGCACTGGTTTAGCCATTGGACCAGCAAGGAAGTTCCATAATTTTTTATGTATTATCAAAATGCACAGATTTCACTTAAAATTCATATTAATTCGACACACTGATTTATTCTGAAATATTCCACACAAATTCAATTTTTGTAACTTATATAGTTTAAATATACTTTGGAAGATGTTCATTTAAGGAAGCCAGTAGTACACCTAGTTCTTTTGTAAAACTGAGATGCACAGATGTAAAGTGAGTATAGCCCTGATTAATGTGCTGTAGTTTGCTCTTTGTAGATGGTGGTATTAAAAACTGCCTTATAAGCATGGTTTGAAAGTACTTCCATCATAAGTGATCAGAGAAGTATTATAAGTTGGAAATTCAGTTTTCTAATTAGTGAATACATGATACCGAGTAGCACAAACCCAATTAATCCACAGCAAGTTACACTGCTTGTTCCCCAGCAGGACACAGTAACAAGACACAGTAGAAGGCACACAATCTTCAAAACCATCCTTCAATGTGATCTTGCTTCTGCCAATGATTCGTTTAAGATACAGCCAAACATTCCTAACGAACGCACGTGTAGTGGGGATGGACAGGGCTGCTATTACTAACCTCCTAAGAATACCATGAGTCAATGAGACAGCTTGAGTAGGATTCTGTCCCTTTCCTGCTGGCCTGAGGAGTACAACAAGAAGTTACCAAGGGTGAAAGGCAGAACAGTGCCTCATCCAGTGCCTTCTTTTTTTCCAGGTTATAAGGTGAATATTGTAAAACACACAGAATAAAAAAGTGAGAGCTAGGAAAAGAAAGCAGAAAAATGAACAATATTACTTTGGAAAATTTTAGGCTTTCTTCCATGGAATTTTCTAGGAATTATTTTCCACTTATGTGAGGAAATTATACTTTAAATAGTGAACAACTATGAAATAAAAACTTACTGAAGTTCTGTAAGTACATATTCTACTTCAAAAGACCCTTGTATACACACACACACAAATACACACACACATATGTATGATTGTTTACATCCTTTCTACAACAGACTTCTGGCAGCTAAAAGAAGACTTGGGCAGTAGGAGAATCAGCCACTGGGTCTTACAGAATCCCTGCTCTTACGAACACCTTCATTTAATTATGATCATAGTTCTCACAGCCACCGCTGCTTCACCTGGACACATCCTAAGAGAATATGTTTCATGGGAAAAGATCAACTCTTCTGGAGCAAAAAAAAAAAAAAATCTGAACTTGTGTTATAAAGTAATAGACTTGAGGTGAACATATCTGCTTCCTCCACTTATGTTGCTTATTCTTTGTTTCTAAGAAATAATACTCTGAAGAGGCGAGAAAAAGAAAAAAGTGAGAAAGACAAAGTGGGGGAGATACCCTAAAGGAACAGAAGCTACAATTAGAAGCTCATGATAAAAAGAAAATGCAAGATATCAGTAAAAAAAAAAAAAAAAACAACTGAAGTTTACCAAGACTGGTGTCAGGATCAGCTTTTTAAAATTCTAGACAAGTGATTTAAAATTAAATAAAAATCTCACATAACCTTTATTAATGTGCTTGGTGATAATGATCCATGTGCACTAAAATGCTGCTGCTGCTAAGTTGCTTCAGTCATGTTCAACTCTGTGCGACCCCATAGACGGCACTAAAATGAAGTTACCTTAAAAATAAAAGGGAAGCACAACGTGTAATATATTTAACACTACTAAACTGTACATTTCAAAACTGTCAAGATGGTAAATTTTACATCTTTTTTACCACAATAATAAAAATAAATAAAGGTAAAGACTCCATGAGCCAATTTAGGATTCTTATACACTTAAAACAGTGCCATCATATCTGCAGCAGCATGGATGGATTTAAGAGATCATACTAAGTGAAATAAGTCAGACAGGGAAAAACAAATATATGATATTATTTATATGTGGAATATAATATATGATAAAAAAATAAACTTTACAAAACAGAAACAGATCTACAGTCATAGAAAATCTTATGGCTGTCACTGGGGAAAGAAGAGGAAGAGATAAATTAGGAGTTTGGGATTAGCAAATACAAGCTACTGCATATAAAACAAATAAACAACAAAGTCTTATTGTACAGCATAGAGAACTATATTCAGTATCTTGCAATAACCTGTAATGGAAAAGAACATATATATGTGTGTGTATATTTGTACATATGTGTGTACATACGTGTGTGCACACGTGTGTGTACATACGTGTGTGTTATATATATATAAAAACCTGAATCACTTTGCTCTACACCAAAAACTGCTGCTGTTGCCGCTGCTAAGTCGCGTCAGTCGTGTCCGACTCTGTGCGACCCCACAGACAGCAGCCCACCAGGCTCCTCCATCCCTGGGATTCTCCAGGCAAAAATACTGGAGTGGGTTGCCATTTCCTCCTCCAGTGCATGAAAGTGAAAAGTGAAAGTGAAGTCACCAAAAGCTAACACATTTTAAATCAACTATACTTCAATTTAAAGAAAAAAATTAGAAGCATCAAATGGTTAGTTCTTGTTTAAAATATATAACTTGATTGTGTGAAAACACACAAATCAGAAATTCCTCTTATAAAGATACGAAAAAAGATGTTAAGTGATTTATAGACATTCCTGATGTTCTGATAAAAAGATATTTTCTCATCATGGCTATCAGCACAAACTTTGGTTCTATGAATACTAACCTGCACAGCTGGATTTTTTAATGTATTTTTTTAAACCACATAAACACAAATATACTACACTTGGGGAAATACATCAGTCCCAAGAGAACATAAAAACTACTGCAGCTTTTAAAATACATTCACTTCATTGGTTTCCTCAAAACCCTGAAAAGGAAATTCCCTATCACTTTGGGCCAACATCAGAGGACGTCTTGAGAGTGCTATTCTAAAAACTGTCAGTTTTTTTAAGGTCATTATTAGACAATATAATAGATTCCTTTAACATAAATTATCAAGTTAAAACTTATTATGTAAAAAACAATAAATATTCACAAATGTAAATTGTATATGCATGTATTATTTTGTGGCATTTAGGAAAAAACTGCATTGGTTAAAAATTATGTTAACTATTTTGTTATGTAATCCCTGCAGGCCAAAGAAAAGTGGAAAAATTAGTGAACTAGATTACTGAGTTATTGGAGAAGGAAAAGAAAACAAGGAGACAGGAAAAAAAGGCAGACATAGGGGTACATTCATTCTGAAACCCTACAGACAAAAAAAAAAATTCCACACAGAATTTAAAACAGCATTTCTGGAAACCAAATTCTGTTCTAACACTCTATAAGAGCTCAAAGGTCATCCACCCATACAAAAACCACTACTTAAGTTTTCTCAGTTACTGGAAAAGGAAAGGGAATACTATGTTTAATACAGAAATTTGAATTTAATATTTTAGCATGTGTTCTGAGGTGTTAAACATTTAGTTAGGAGCTATGCAGAACTAAACAGTGAGGGGCAATTCACACGGAGAACCAACCGCCTACTACTGGTAAAATCCTACTCTTTTTTACAAGTGTCACATAAACTTGTTTTAAATCATTTTATGATTTAGCCTATACCACGTTTGTGTCCTCAGAAGGGAGGAGAACAGAACTCTTCTCACTGGCATGACCTCCATCATTTAAACAAAGCATCCAAAAACATGGTTGACCCAAAGCTGGTATTTTATGAACTGTACTAATATTAACAAATGTGTACACAAGTGTGAATAGTTTGCTGAACTTTAACAAACACATAAATGTACACTGATAGTGAAATTAACATACACATTTTCATCAATCCAGAAAGTTCCTTCGTGACCCTTTATAGTTAACTCCTCACTCCCACTCCAGTCAATCCACTGTCTGACTGCCATCACTATACATTAGTTTTTCCTTTTCTAAATATATAATGGAAACATACAATACTCATCTATCTTCTTTTAATCAGCATAAGGTTTGTGAGCTCCTCCAATGAGGTGGTTATGTTTATCACTAGTCTGAATCGTATTCCATTGTATGAATACTACGATTTACTCAGCCATTTATCCTGCTGATGGATGGACATCTGGGTTTTCCCCAGTTTGGAGCTGTTATGAATAAAACCACTAAGAATACGCATGTTGAAATCTTTTTGTGGACACGTGTTTACATTCCTCTTAGGTAAATGGTGAGTAATACGGTAAGTACACGCTAAATAAACTCCACAAGAAACTTTCTAAGAAACTGCCAATCTGTTTCCCAAAGCGGCAGTACTGCCGACACTACCACAAGCAAAGAATGAGATCAGATTTGCTTCCAGCTCTCCCCTATGCTTGGTGTTGTCAGGTTTTTTTAATTGAGCTAGGCTATTTCACTGTGGTTTCATTTGCATTTCCCTGATGGTTTATGATATCGAGCTTTCTTCCATGTGCTTATTGGCCATTTGCATATCTATTTTTTGTGAAGTATCTGTCTAAATCTTTCAAACGTTTTAAAAATTTGGTTTCTTATTGTTAAGTTACAACTGGAGTTTTTCACATATTCTAGATACAAGTCTTCTAGATCACGAATATTTTCTTCCAGTCTGTGGCTTGCCTTTTCATTTTCTTAACAGTTTCTTTAGAAGAGCAGATGGCTTTGGTTCTGATGAAGTCTAATTTATCAGTTTTTTTCTTTTGTAGTTAGTGCTTTCTCTGTTCTAAGTAATACTTGCCTATCCCAAAGTTGGTTATGATTTTGTCCTGTTTTCCTCTAACACTTTTAGAGTTTCAACTTTTATGTTTCGGCCTATGAGCTGTTTCAAATTAAATTTTATGCATATTGTGAGGGAAAAGTCAAGAGGACAAAGTTCAGTTTTTCCTCATACCAATATTCATTGTTTTAATATCATTTGTTGATCAGAAAGCAACTGACCCTATATGTATGGGTCTATCTGCAAGTCTACTCTGTTCCATTAATTTATATGTCTGTCATTAAGCCACCACCATGCTGACTTGAATCTTGAAGCTTTATAATAAAATTTGAAACCAGATAGTGTAAAACCTTCAAAGCTGTTCTTCACTTTCAAAAACAAGTTGTAGCTATCCTAGGGTCTTCACGTTTCCACATGAATTTTAGCACCAGCTTGTCAATTATATAATTTATCACTCACTGCTGAGTGGAAAAAAAAGTAGCTTGACAAACAATATTAAAAACATAATTCCATTTTGGTTCAACCAAATCTATAAGTAAAGGTACATAAAAGAAACTCAAAGTATACATAACACGTGAAAGAAGTCTCTCTAAAGGGTGATTACAAGAGAATTTTTTTTCCTTTTTGCAGTTCTGTATTTTCCAAAATTTGCAATTTTAAGTAAAAAGTTAAAGGTAATTAAGGAACATAAGCCCATCAGTAACTTAAGTAGGGGGAAAAAGAACTGATGCTCAGTCATCCTATTTATTTGCCCTTAATCTCACATATTATCTGTAAAAGCAAAGAAAAGGTATGAAAAGATAAACTACAAACTATAGCTCTCCTTGTTGGGAGAAGAATAAAGGGAAAACTTTCACTTTTCATTTTATATACTTCTCCAATGTTTGTATCGGAGAAGGCAATGGCACCCCACTCCAGTACTCTTTCCTGGGAAACCCCATGGACGGAGGAGCCTGGTAGGGTGCAGCCCATGGGGTCGCTAAGAGTCGGACACGACTGAGCGACTTCACTTTCACTTTTCACTTTCATGCATTGGAGAAGGAAATGGCAACCCACTCCAGTATTCTTGCCTGGAGAATCCCAGGGACGGAGGATCCTGGTAGGCTGCCGTCTATGGGGTCACACAGAGTCGGACACAACTGATGCGACTTAGCAGCAGCAGTAATGTTTGTATTGTTACAACGACCATATTTTTTATATTTAAGAAAAGCTAAAATATTCATCAATAAAGATAAAATATATGTATCTGTTAATTGAACTGAAGCATCACTGGGTAGGATGACTACCCAATTTGATGTCATTTAAATTTTCAGTTAACTAACACGACATTGTTAATCAACTATGCTTCAGTATAAAATTAAAAAAAAAATGTTTTAAAGAAGAAAAGAAAAGCCTCTGCTTGGCTAGGAATTTGCCTCTGGCCTCAGGTGAGATAGCTGCTTCAGAAAATCTGAAATGAATTAATCAAATCTCTTCTGGAACAAGAAGCAACCAGAATACACTATTTCAGTAACCCCACTAGGATAGCTAGAAATGAATGCTGAAGGCAAAACTAATGAGATTTAGGAACTAAAGGGCAGTGAGTTGATGTACGAGATACTAATGTTAAACATAAACAACATCACAGGTGATTGTGCCATAGCTACTGGTACTCAGCCCTCATTATCGATTCAGACTTAGGGACTGATCAGCAAATCAAGGTGAACCACTAACAGTGGCGATTTACACTGCAGTTTCACAAATTCTAATACACATGCAAGAAAGAAGGACACAAATAGATTTAAATCTTTGAATTGTTAGATTGTGAAACAAATAGGAATGCAGCATTATTTTAAAGGTCTATGGATAGATGTACTTCATACTAAGCTTCCATAAAAAACAGACCAATGAAATTCAATTTTCATAGACACGGATAAAATCTACTCACCTCAGCCCAAGATAGCCGTGTTACAGATATACACAGCACTTATTTAATACTATTTCCTGCCAAAATGTTACTCAGGTATATCTTTCATCTTCAGTTAAGGAACTCGAGGGCCCAGGTTGGGAAAGAGCTGCCTGAAAAAAGTCAATCTCAGAGTCACTGATGATGCAAGAGCTCAGCTGGCCTGCTCTTGACCCCTGAGCATCCCCCAAGCCTCAGCTAACATCGATGGCACGTCACCATCAATCTAAATTTTGAAAAATATATATTGATTTTCCACAAATGATGATAATGGGTTTTTCTGCAGTAAATGTGCTTATACAATGTTTTCTTCTACACACCAAGATGATGATCAACACAAAGAATAAAAAAGTGCTTTATGTATTTTTAAAGACCTATTGGTCAAGCTCTCAAGTGAGTCAAAATTCATACCAAAATATAACAAAAATATTAAGGAAACACCTTGAATAATTCCTACATTGTGAATAACAACTGATTACACGGAAAAAATTTAAAATATCTAAAAGAAAAGCTTACTTCCCACATATCAGAAATCTCCTACAATTTTAACACATTTAATTTCTTTGAAATAATTAAAAAGGAATAGTCTCAGGTAGTTTAGTTAGACACAAATAAGTAAAAATTAATTATTTAGTGTGTTACATTTATTAGTAATAGCCAACATATCCATTTAAAAAGATTAAATCTCTTAACACTTCACTTATCTTTGATCAGTTTGGCAATTTGAGCCATTTTTCTAAGCAAATTAGGCTGAATAGCTTTTGGGAAAAAAAACCCTTTACCACATATTTTCAAATAAAACTATCTTTCATGCTGTTGACTGATGTACTGAAATTTTTAGTCTAAAATTCCAGGCACTGAATTGAAAAGAATGTTTCCCATTTCCATAGTACTGCAAGTAGAAATATGTAAATTAGTTCATGGGCAGAATCATTAATTTAGATAAAAAGTAAAAACATATTAATTGAACACCCAAAATGTGACAGTTCTTGCACAAAATCTAAGATGAGACAGCTGCTACCACTGGAGCTTATAAATCTAAATTAAATGGGCAAAAAGGCAAAGAATTTTAATTTTTCTTATTTTCCAAGGAAATAACAAGTCTGATAGTCAGTGCTCCAATCTTTAAACTGACAATGATAAGGCTGAGTCTCATTTCTATAGGCTGATGTTGGCCTAATTATCAGAGCCAAAATCACAGTTGGGGTTTGGGTAGGAAGCAAAAATTTTGACCCAACTTAGAACCACAAGAGATCTAGTGAAATGAATTCCCACTGGTTATCTATTTCCTAGAAGATGTGGGTCAGTAACACTGCCTGTTAAGATATTGCTTATTGCCGGTTATCAACAGTCTTGAATAGCCAGAAACTGATTCTAAATAAGATCTAAATAATTATTTAGCAGTAATTAAATATGCAGATTTTCAAATAGTTTCATAAAATATTATTTTAAATATATTATACATCATCTGTCAAAAATTTGACAGGGAATTTTGCCTCTGAGTTGAGGAAAACAGAATCTCAAGTTAAAATGAGAAAGGACAACAGCATTTTGAATTTTGCCTCACATGGTGTTGCATTTCAGCTAAAATAAGGAGGAATTCTCATAATAATTATCTTCTAAAATACTTCTTAAAAAGAAATTTACTTAGGAAATCCTTCTTACAACATCATTCCACGCAACACCATTATAATGCAGCAGAGTGATGCATAACTGGTGCAAAATGAAACGAGGGGAGTGTGGGAAAGGTCCATGTTTTCAAGGGAGATGGTTCAAGGCTTTCAGCAGAATCTCAGAGGGATCTGGCAACACAAAAAATGTCACTGATTTCTTACATAACCCTGAGGTGTTTATCATTACTTCAAAAATGACGAAATTGAGACTCAAGGAATTTAAAAAGCTTTCTCAAGGTCAACTATTAGTACCATAAAAGCAAATGAGAATGCAAATTATTTTAGTTTCAAAGTCCCAGCTCTTTACCTGCTATGCTAAAAAATGACAAGATGAAGAAACTCTTATTCAATCACCTTTGCAAACAGCAGCCTGATGATGCTGACCATAGTAACAACGACAATAGTGAACGCCTGTACAACCCTAACTATGTACCAGGCACTGTTGTTAGGGCCTCATTTAGTCCCCACAGTAACAGAAGCAGATGGCAGGCACATTATTATGATTCCCCACATAGCTCCTAGGTGGCAGAGCTGTTTTTCAAAACCAGGCAATTCTGGCTCCTTGGACTTTGCCCTTAACCACTAAGTGTGTGACATTCACCTCATGAGGATTCGCGATTAAAGGATAAGGGTAGAAAATTTAAGAAGGTTATCCTAAATAAATTTCTTTTTTTAGAAGTATTTTATTTTTTTAATTTTATTTGTTTGTTCACGTTAGGTCTTAGTTGTGGCATGTGATCAGGGATGGAACCCAGGACGCCTGCATTGGGATTGTGGAGTCTTAGCCCCTGGACCACCAGGGAAGTCCTAAGAGTATTTTAGAACATAATTATTACATGGTAATTCCTCCTTTCCAGTGCCAAAGAATATTCAAACTGTTGAACAACTGGACTCATTTCACATGTTAGTAAAGTTAGGCTCAAAATCCTTCAAGCTAGGCTTCAACAGTATTTGAACTGAGAACTTCCAGATGTACAAGCTGGGTTTAGAAAAGGCAGAGGAACCAGAGATCAAATGGCCAACATTCGCTGGATCATAGAGAAAGCATGGGAATTCCAGAAAAACATTTAATTCTGCTTCATTGACTACCCGAAAGTCTCTGACTGTGTTGATCACAGCAAACTGGAAAAGTCTTAAAGAGGTGGGAAAAACCTTACCCGCCTCCTGAGAAACCTGTATGCAGTCAAGAAGCAACAGTTAGAACTGGACATGGAAAAACTGACTGGTTCAGGATTGGGAAAGGAGTACAACAAGGCTGTATACTGTCACCCTGTTTATTTAACATATATGCAGAGTACATCATGCAAAATGTCAGGCTGGATGAATCATAAACTGGAACCAAGATTGCCAGGAGAAATATCAACAACCTCAGATATGCAGATGATACCACTCTAATGGCAGAAAGTGAAGAGGAATTAAAGAGCCTCTTGAGGGTGAAAGAGGAGAGTGAAAAAACGCTTAAAACTCAACACTCAAAACACTAAGATCATGGCATCCAGTCCCATGACTTCCTGGCCAACAGAAGGGGAAAAAGTGGAAGCAGTGACAGATTTTATTTTCCTGGGCTCCAAAATCACTGTGGACAACAGCTGCAGCCATGAAATTAAAAGACGTTTGCTCCTTGGAAGGAAAGCTATTTCAAACCTAGACAGCATATTGAAAAGCAAAGATATCACTTTGCCAACAAAGATCCATATAGTCAAAGCTATGGTTTTTCCAGTAGTCATTTATGGATATGAGAGTTGGATCATAAAGGAGGCTGAGAACCGAAGAATTTATGCTTTCGAATTGTGGTGCTGAAGAAGACTCTTGAGATGGTTGGACAGCATTACCAACTCAATGGACATGAGTTTGAGCAAGCTCCAGGAGATGGTGAAGGACATGGAATCCTGGCATGTGCAGTCTCCATGGGGTCGCAAAGAGTCAGACACCACTTAGCGACTGAACAACAACAATTCTGCCTTATTTAAGCTAAAATGCAATACCATGTAAGCCTAAGTTAAATCAAAAATAGTTTTAAGAACAATCCCATTTCCTAAAAGATCTGCATAAACTCAAGCAATCTAGAAAATCTCCAATTTAGAAAATCTATCCTCTTTCACTATAATATTTAATGAGCATAGGAGAAATCTTATGTTTTAGAAATGTTTACTCAACAGGTATAGTCTATGACCCAGGACATGAAAATCGAAGTTCTCAAAAAATCTCTAAAAAAAAGATTTGTCAAGTGGTTTCATTCAACTTTTCTAAATCCCCCGCAGAAGTATCCCTTTTCCATGAATGAGTCTGGACAAAAGCATTACTGCTTAATGGAGTCATCAGACTGCCTGTCCTCTACATTAAGCAGTAGTTCACATTTTCACTTTTATTTTCTTTCCGCCACAGTTTACTGTATTGGAGACAGTCACTGAGGAAAATGAACCCCAAGGAAAAAAGTCTTCTTCATGCCAACCAAAACTCTTTAAAAGTTACATACTAAAATTAGCAACAAAACAGAGTAATTTGTCTTTATCCTCTACATAATACTCTGAGCAACTTGACTTTTGATTATATCAGTTATTTCCTTGTGATGATTTAGCTATTATTAATAACTTGCAAATTAACTAAAACTCAAAGAAAGATGACCAACTGATGGTTACAGACTGAAATTCTGTTTTCCCACATTACATTTCCCATAGACAGATATAAAAATGTCAATAATTATGAAGTTTATATATAACTCACCAAGGTTCAAAACAAGGCAACAGGATTAGTTTTAAGTGTTTTGAATATGCAAACATGAACACTCAGCATACAGTTTTATCTTCTACAAATAAGAAAGGAAATGAGCGTCAGGCAGGTTCTTAATGTGAGGGGGGAAAAAAAAAGTATCAGAAATGCCATAAGCCAATGGCAGCCTAAATAACTTATTAACGTAAAAGCTTTAGAATTATCTTTTATTTCCAGTTTCTTTAGTAGTCATACAAATTACTTACCATTTACCTATACACTTCACATAACTTCTTAAAGAGATGCTACTAGGTTTTACTAAAAATCAGTTTTAAGCCAAGTGTAATTCTGTCTGTCCCTCAAGACAAATTCTAATTCATTCTCTGCTCTCCTCCTCTTCAACTCCTCCCAAGCCTCCCACACACACACACACTTTAAATTCTAAATGACACTAAACACAAGTAAGACTTATTTTCACAAGAATTTCATTTTGTAAAAAAATTCCATTTTCAAATTAATTTTTTTCATTCACTCAACAAATTTATTAACATCTAAAAGATACCAGGCCCTAGGCCAAAAAGACAAGATGTCTGCCCTCTAGAGCTTAATTCAGTGTTTTTCGTTTTGGCCAGTGGTATGTGGGATCTTGATTACCCAACCAGAGATCAAACTTGCGCCCCCTGCAGTGGAAGCCAGGAGTCTTAACCAATGGACTGCCAGGGAAGTCCCAAGTAGGATTATTAATCTAATGTCTACCTTCCCTGGACTGCACATCTGCTATGGGCGGCCCTTTAGCAAGAGGTCCACTCTGTGAGCCTAACAGCAACACTCTACAATCGCTCTACCAGGAAGCAAAACGTTTAAAAGGCTGAACAGCCCAAGACTGTGTTTCATCAGTCAGCACTGGTTAATTCACATATTAACACATGAAATCCTGTTCTTTATAAAACTGCTTTATAGGATAAAGTGATATGATCTGGGATTTGCTTCAAAATGGCGGGAGGGGTGAAAGTAACAGAGAAGTTGGTTCATAGGAGATTATTATATATGATTATTCTGTCCACTTTTACACAGGTTTAAACTTTTTCCTGGGCCTCCCAAGTAGTGCAATGGTAAAGAACCCTCGTGTCAATGCAGAAGATGTAAAGAGAAGCGGGTTTGATCCCTGGGTTGGGAAGATCCCCTGGAGGAGGAAATGGTAACCCACCCCAATATTCTTGCCTGGAGAATCCAACGGACAGAATCTGGAAGGCTACAGTCCATGGAGTCGCAAAGAGTAGGACACAACTGAGCAACTGAGCACACACACACACTAAATTTTCCATAGTAATTTTTTTTTAATGTAAAAGAACTTTTACCCAATATAAAAAAAAAAAAATTACCTTCAGGAGTTTCAGGAAGCTGCACAGAAAGACAGAACATGAACGACAGAGGTATTTCGATGTACTTGATTTAACCCACCATGAGATCCTGCATTGGAATCCTAATTATATAAATAACGAGTTTTACAGTTTCAAACTGCTCATGTGTTAAACTGAAGGTAGTACTGCTATTCTCTCTCACTGAAAACATCCTAGGAGGCTGTGCTGACGGAGGACCCTACTAAGGTACCAAGTTAAAGCTATAGAGAAACTAACACTAATGAGGGAAATGTATTTTTGTATTTTCCAGCCACACAGGTGATGAAATGGAGTTGTCATTGCAACAGTATACAGTTCAGTTCAGTTCAGTTGCTCAGTCGTGTCCGACTCTTTTCAACCCCATGAATTGCAGCACGCCAGGCCTCCCTGTCCATCACCAACTCCCAGAGTTTACTCAAACTCATGTCCATCGAGTCGGTGATGTCATCCAACCATCTCATCCTCTGTCGTCCCCTTCTTCTCCTGCCCCCAATCCTTCCCAGCATCAGGGTCTTTTCCAATGAGTCAACTCTTCGCATCAGGTGGCCAAAGTATTGGAGTTTCAGCTTCAACGTCAGTCCTTCCAATGAACACCCAGGACTGATCTCCTTTAGGATGGACTGGTTGGATCTCCTTGCAGTCCAAGGAACTCTCAAGAGTCTTCTCCAACACCACAGTTCAAAAGCATCAATTCTTTGGCGCTCAGCTTTCTTCGCCGTCCAACTCTCACATCCATACATGACTACTGGAAAAACCATAGTCTTGACTAAATGGACCTTTGTCGGCAAAGTAATGTCTCCTCTTTTTAATATGCTATCTAGGTTGGTCATAACTTTCCTTCCAAAGATTAAGTGTCTTTTAATTTCATGGCTGCAATCACCATCTGCAGTGACTTTGGAGCCCAGAAAAATAAAGTCTGACACTGTTTCCACTGTTTCCCCATCTATTTCCCATGAAGTGATGGGACCAGATGCCATACAGTTACCAAATGTAAAATATTTCTTATGCCACTCAAGCTTATAGAGGTAATAGCAGAAATGCAAAACTGAAGCTGAGTAATGAAGTCTGTAGGATAGGGATCAAAGCTAGATGATTTCTTAAATATAACACACTGTACTTGACATTTCTCAACCTTTGAAGCTCTTGCTTAGAGTCAACAGCTGGTCCAAATACCATACAGTTTTAAGATCTTGCGGCTATATTTAAACGTGACCATAACCACAACAAATAATATTTGTAATGGCATTTTACAGGCTATAAAGCATTTAATCTCATTTTCTCATTTACTCTTCACAAAACCCTGTGAATTAGGTGAGCTACATGGGGATGTTTTTGAAAACTAAGAATCTGCCTATGCTTCCAACTCATGGGGTCAGGACTCAGAACTGATGCCCAAACATCTATATCCAAATTCCTTTCATTTTCCATTATCCCAAGCTGCTGAAGGAGCTCATAATTTCATTAAGACACAAAACCTAAATACATGCCAAAAAATTAAAACAAGAGATAAGGTATCAAATGTGTGGTCTGGCCAGTAAGTACTGATGAAAGATCAGGAAAGGGGAATACCACCAATGGGTCAAGATACTGGAAAAGGGGACTGAGAGTCAGTGTCATGTAAGGTATGAGGAAGCCCACCGGACAGGAGTGGAGGGCAGCTTTCTATCTGTGTAGAGTGCTTTCACAAACAAAAAACTTTGAAGTTTGCAAGTGGACTCAAATAAGTTAACTGGCTAGAATAAAGAGTTGTAAAAGTGTACCGTGAGGCTTACGTCTAAAATATATATTTTGCACAGCAAAGGGAACCATTAACAAAATGACAAGGCAACCGAAGAATGGGAGAAGGTTTAACAAATCATATATTTGATAAGGGATTAATATCTAAAATATATAATGACCTCACAACTCAACAAAAAAGTAATCTCATTTAAAAATGGGCAGAGGAACCAAACAGGCATTTTCCAAAGGAGACATGCTGCTGCTGCTGCTGCTGCTGCTAAGTCGCTTCAGTCGTGTCCGACTCTGTGTAACCCCATAGACAGCAGCCCACCAGGCTCCGCTGTCCCTGGGATTCTCCAGGCAAGAATACTGGAGTGGGTTGCCATTTCCTTCTCCAGTGCATGAAAGGGAAAAATGAAAGTGAAGTCGCTCAGTCATGTCTGACTCTTAGCGACGCCATGGACTGTAGCCTACCAGGCTCCTCCGTCCATGGGATTTTCCAGGCAAGAGTACTGGAGTGGGGTGCCATTGCCTTCTCCAAAAGGAGACATACAAACAGTGAAAAGGTACTCAACATCACTGATCATCAGGGAAATGCAAATCAAAACCATAAGAAGTTAGTTCACACTTGTTAGAATGGTTATCATCAAAAATACGAGAGATAACAAGCGCTGGTATGGATGTGGAGAAAATCAGAACCAACCCTTGTGCACTGCTGATGAGAATGTAAATTGATGTAGCCACTATGGGAAACAGTATAGAGTCTCCTCAAAAAATTAAAAACAGAACTACCATATGATCTAGCAATTCCACTTTTGGGTATGTATCTGAAGGAAACGAAATCACTATCTCAAAGAGATATCTGTACTCTTATGTACACTGCAGCATTTTGTACAATAATCAAACATGCAAACAACCTAAGGACCCACTGACAAGTAAATAAAATTTTCAAATTTTATTTAGACAGGTAGATAGATCCAACAGAATATTATTCAGCCATAAAAAAGGAAATCCTGCCATTTGCAACAACAAGGTTGGATCTTGAGGGTATTATACTAAGTGTAATAAGTCAGATAAAGAAAAATACTGTATGATCCCACTTACATGCAGAATTAAAAAAAAAAAAAATCAACTCAGAGAAATAGAGAACAGATGGTGTGGGGGGAGAAGTGCTTCAGTAGAGGGAAATGGGTGAAGGTGGACAAAAGAAACAAATCTCTAGCTATAAGATAAATTCTGGGGGTGTTAAGTCTAGATGGTAACTGTAGTTAACATTGCTGAGAGTAAATCTTAAAAGCTGTCATTACAAGAAAAAAAATTGTATGTATGGTAATGGATGTTAACTAAACTAATTGTAGTGGTCACTTTGCAATACAGGCATGTATCAAGAAATGGCAACCCACTCCAGGGTTCTTGCCTGGAGAATCCCAGGGACGGGGGAGCCTGGTGGGCTGCCGTCTATGGGGTCACACAGAGTCAGACACGACTGAAGCGACTTAGCAGCAGCAGCAGCATGTATCAAATCATGTTGTACACCTTAAATTAATACAATGGTATATGTCAATCTCAATAAAACTGGAAAAAATGTTTAAATATTTTTTTTTAAATTTCAACAAAGAAGGAACAAAGAAGTCTTAGTCATGATGCGATGTAAGTCATGGAAGACCAGGGAATACAAATATCTCACGTTGGGAAGGCTTGAGTATTTGCTGCTCCAAGCCCACCAACCGTATCTAGGACACGCATGCAGCTATTAGATATTGTTGCTCAGGAATTTCAGAATATGAAACAGGGAAGGAAGTTAGCACATAACTATTCTGAATGAAAATTACAGTTTATTTGTAAAAGCAAGTCTCAGCCAAGTCAAAGCAGGCATGCATTTCTTTCTCAACATACCAAGATAGCAAACTGGCACACACCAATTGGTAAATTACAAAACGGTATCACACCCTTCAGAAGGGTTAATGCAACTGATTCAAAAAAAGCATTTTGTCCCCCAGAGATGCCTTTTCTCACCCTGATTCACTGTAGGATCAGCTGTGTTAATAATGATGCTTTGTGATTCTGTATCTCTTTCCCTGCTAAAAGCTCAAGTATGAGTTGATATGGCACATCACAGACTACACAGATGGTACTCCACAGTTTCCACAGCTCTCACTGAATAGCTCATTTGACTTACTAATAAATGTTCCTACTTCAAGATTAAAAACAAATATGAAAGATTAAGGAAAACGGGAGAAAGATAGTAAATTTTCATATCCAATTCAGTGGCATCTAGCTAAAAAGGTACACTCTAGACGGAGCACCCAGAGCAGAAGACAGTTCCTCCAGATGCTAGTGCACACGTGTCTCTTCCAGAAAAGTCCTGTCAAGCCACCAGGCCACTGGGAAAAGAAGAGGGCTAAGCAGTAAATGAGGTTATGCTAATTTCTATGTGAACACGCAACAATCAGACCTAAAAGGAAAAATTCTCACCGAGGAGGAGCTAGACCTGGAATTACATGGTCCTTCTGTTTCAGTCCATTAACCTGTAATTACTCACTGGAGGCAGACCCATGGTCAGAAGCTTCACTAGAAGTGAAGTAACAGATATCAGCCTACGTAACAGGGTTACTGAGATTTATAAAGCATGTTTAAATTGGACTCCTTAAACTAAACACTTTTAAATGGAGAGGAAGACTACAATCATTCTAGAAGTTTCCTTTATGCTGTTCACAAATGCCCTGCTCACATTCAACTAATAAGAGAAGGTGTTTGTTCCTTTGAACTTCATGCACAGAGCTTCTAAATGTTCCTCATTGGTAACTCTATCTCTCTCATCTCCCCCTGGGGATCTGGAAATTTCCCATTAGGGAATTTAGCTATTAATAAAGTTTCCCCTCACCTCTGCATAAATCACTGTACTCCATTTGTGTAGTAAATGTGGGCGAACACAACTAAATACAGGCATCCAGCATTATGATTTGTGAAATGTGAACTGATCTATGGATCAGACCAGATCTTGAAAAATCCAAAGTGAGCTTATCCCTGTGAAAAACAGAATTGTTACTGATGACCAGATTTAACTAAATGAAGACCACTGAGGCAGAGAATAGCTAAAGAGACTTGCTTTTCTTGGTAATTAAAGTGGTTTTATAACGTCTACTTACAGGATTATATTCAAGCTCCAGGAAAAACAAATACCTGATTTAGGGAATTATGTTCAACCACTCTTAGCAAGAACATCTTTCTTTTTTTTCCTGATAAAATCACTGTATTTGAAACCACAGTCTGAACTGGTCAAAAATAACATTCAAGCCTTATGTAGCAATTTTCTCAACAAAAAAAATTGGGGTTTTAAATTATAATCAAAACTAGTCAGATGATTCCAATATTGAGGTCCCATTAGATATTCCTGAGAAATCTATGTTATCTCTTTGCAGAGGATACCACAGTCCACTTCTAACACCAATACTTCGATATATCAAGCAAGCATTCAATCTTCCATGTTTATGAAATGTGAATCTTATGTGTATTTCTGATATTTTCAATACAATAATTAAAATGTTCTACCACCTCTGGGTAGTTTTAAAAATACTGCCCCAAATTTCTCCAAAACATAAGCAAATTTAACTCTCTGGATGTAAATCACCCTCCTCTCAATTTCCTGCATAAAACAGTAACTACCAGCTTGGAACCACATGGATTTAACAAGGACAAGAAAGTTGGCAGACCACCATTCAACTAATCTTTGTCCTCACTCCCCACCCCTACCCGTTGAGAACCACTGAATCAGACCTACTAGGGGCTAAGATGCTCTGTGATTACAATAATCATTCTGTAATCAGAGTAGCTGCTTATCTACTCTAAACAGTTGTTAATTACAAGACAGTTTATGACTAAAAAACAGAGTGCGGCATGACCGTCTACATTTCTGGAATGTGCGCTAATTGACAAAGAGAGATGGTTTAAAAAAACTGGGCCACAAATAATTTTGAATACCTAGGTGCTTCTAGTCTTCAGGATTAACTTCCTAAATAATTCCCTGAATTGTCCTCAATTGCATCTAAAATAATCTACTCTGAACCACAATCCCAAATAACTAGTCAAGATCTATCGAACACCAGTTAGGGTCAAATAACTAATCACTGAAGGAGACTGCGAGTAATCATAGCAACAACAGTGGACATTTAAGGAAACTGGGGCACAAGGTCATGCCTGTTCAAGTGATGAAGGCAGACCACAATCCAGGCAGCGTGGCTTTTAAGTGCTACTGCCAGCTGACCTCACAGAATGAAATAAATAAGGAAGTAAACCTCCAGCGTTCAAGGAACTCCAGAATTCCTGTATTAACAGCTTCCAACAGAACATTCCACACATTTTTAGTCAATTCTCTAAGAAAGATTTTACAACCTTTCTTTCAAGATCTTCAAAGATTTTACTTTTATTTTATCCTTAAAATGGAAAGGCCTTTTTCAAAAGACAAGCCTGTGGCTGGTGGTACACAAAATGTCATTAGTTACTTCAGCGTGTGGTCTTCTCATCTTCCTGCTACTAAGAAACTTCTTAATATGTACGAGTGTGCTCAAATAGTACACAAAGATGGACGCAGGAGGGTCCTGCTTGGTCTCCAACCCCCTACTTATTCTCAGGTTACCGAGATTCCTGGCGAGAAGGGGTCTCAGGGCCTAGACCATGGGACCTTCTGTGGTCCTGTCCTCTGACTCCCCACCTTATCTATCAGGGTCACCTGAAGAGTCTCTCTAAAAAAACAGACACCCTCCCCAACCCCATACTTTTGTAAATCGCAATGAGACCTCAGGATTTCCATTTTTGACAAGCAAGGTAGACTACCTGTGCACTCTGATATTGGGACCAGCAACTTAGACTAAAACCACATCATCCATGCTTCCAGCATAGGAAAAGCAGCGCCTTTCAACAAAAAAAATGCTGCCTTCATCTATAACACGATCTGCTGAGGCAGCACCATTCTGGTGCTTTTGGAGGGAAGTGTGTTAATTATTACCCATAACACGAGCAGCTTCCAGGCCTAACTCCCTAGAAATGCTTCTGGTAAAACAAACTGTCCAAAAATATATGTCATTATCATTTAGTCAAAAGTTATACACAGTAAATGCATGAATAGTGAAGAAAGTAACAGAAAGAGGCCACATTTTTTTCCCCATTTGGTAAAAAAAAAAAAAAAAAGAATTCTAGAATTTAAAAAAAATTTTGAGAAAGATTAATGAATACCCCACCATCCTCCTTAGTGATAAACAGAGAACCCTTTATCAGAAGATTTCTTTAAAGTCATCTAATTCATTTTGCCTTCAGTAATAATTAAACCTTGAGCCTCACCACTCTTTGAGGCAAACAAGTATAGCCCCCGTTCAACAAAAACATAAACTGGGACTCAGACATATTCAATCACGCGCTCCAGGTGACAGGCCCAGTGGTAGGCAGTATACACTTCATTATTGTTCAATTTATCTCTAAATCATACAGATTTCCTCCGCTCTAAATAAAATGCATAAAGTTTTGTCAGAAAGTTCTTCTAAACATCTAACTAAAATATCATCAGATATAGGTTAGGAACCATACCTTCTGTGGGATTATAGAACTCTCTGGAGAAGGAAATGGCAACTCACTCCAGTGTTCTTGCCAGGGAAGTCCCATGGGCAGAGGAGCCTGGCGGGCTATATTCCATGGGGTCACAAAGAGTCGGACACGACTGAAGCGACTTAGCTGCAGCAGCTGCTGCTCATTATATTTCATATTGAATCATTTCATGTATCTCAGGAACAATAAACCCTCCTTCCATTCTTCTCTTCTTTTAACGGAAACGACAGCAACATTTCAGCTTAGCCTGTGACAGACAACGGTTCCCACAGATGACCAGATCCCTCATCCCACATGCTCTTCTTCTCATTCAACTTGTAACTTTCCTCCCAAGGTGAGCTGGGATCTGGGGAGGCTTGTGACTAAAGCCTAAGATGTGACTTCCGACGTTAAGTCATAAAATGAGATACAGCTTCTTTGGAACTCACTCTTTGAACCCCAGAGGCCATGCTGTTAGGAAGCTCAAGCAGATGCAAAGAGGCTGTAATTAGGCATTCTAGCCTATAACTTAGCTGAGGTCCCAGCCAACAGCCTCTGTCCAGCACCAGGTCTGCAAGTGAGCAAGTCTTCGGTTGCTTCCAGCACTGAGCCACTGGCTGACTCAGGCTTGGACCTGAGTCGTCCACACTGAGACACAGGATATCATGGAGTAGATAAGCCGTGTCCATCATGCCTCTTCCCAACATGGTAACATTCATGAACAGAATGCCACCAAGTTTCAGATGCAACGGTAAACAAAACTCTCTCTAATTCAAAACACAAGCAAGAAACGAAAAAGAGGCAAAGGATCAAAAAGGTTCTTTCTGAAGGTTCAAAATAAACATCCCCAGTTCTGTGCTCTAAAGATTACTTGCTTTACTGATAAGGGTCTGTCAGACTCTCACACAGATCTTAGTGAAAGTTCATGTAAAATAAAAGGAATTAGGAACACAACTATATTACTTTCTATCCTCATCCTATGCACATCTCTCTTTAGAATGCCTTTTCTCCTCTCTGATGAAATCTCCATCAGCCCTTGATGCTCAAATAAATCCGCAGAGCAGCTATGAAGCCGTCCTCACCTCACAAAATGAACTGTTTGCTTCTTATAAAATGTCTGTCCAGCCCTTCTAAGACAATTTTCTATTCTAATACATATTTTATACTGTAATTACTTGTTCACTTGTCTCTTTCCTTCCCTAAACTGTGAGACCTTCGAGGATGGAGCCTATTTCTTTTTTAATCTCTGTGTCCCCAACTCCAAACCCATGCTGCAGGTAAAGTACCAAAAAAAAAGGAGAAAATGGACTGTTCTTTAAATTTTAATTTTTTAACACAAACATATACACTCAAAAAGTAACATCCAGGCAACAGAAAAAGGCAAGTCTAGTTTGCTGAGCTAGAGCTGGTAGCGAGGGGTTCATGGTTTACAGTGACTGAGTACAGAGACAGACCAGCATCCTAAAAGATCCCATGGACACTCAGGGGAATTTTAGCACATTTCAAATCAGTTTAGTAAACAGGGAAATACTACACATTTTAAAAGCATTTTCTCGTAAATAACTAATGTTAAAATTTGAGGTGCTCAAAGGAATAAAAATCAGAAGCAGAAAAAACAGATACATGAGACCTCATTTTCTGAAAGTTTTGTATAGCCACTATTTTACAGTAATATGACTTTCTTTATTATTAATTTTGCCCCCCCCCGTCCCCTCAGTCCTTAATGTCCCTGCTGTTTGGTTACATTTCAGAACTCTAAAGTACTTTCCCGCCAGTTGACCTAAACTGCTACCATGTCACAAATCCAATGAAAAACACAACCACAATACTGTCTGTTCAACCCTCTCCAACAAGCCAACATTTTTTCTTTTGTTTTAATTTAGTTTATTTTAATAAGCTCTTCAAGCACCTCCTGCAAGCTTGAGCAAAGATATTCATGAATATATTTCTTTTAAACCACGCCAATGAATTATTTATCCTTTTTATTAATTGAAGTATAGTTGATTTACAATGTTTCAAGGGCCAACATTCTTTTCTTAAGCAGTACCATACCAGGTAGCACTAGTGGTAAAGAATCCACCCGCCAATGCAGGGGACACAGAGACGCGGGTTCAATCCCTGGGTCAAGATCCCTTGGAGTAGGAAATGGCAACCCACTCCAGTATTCTTGCCTGGGAAATTCCATGGACACGGGAGCCTGGCAGGCTGCAGTCCACAGGGGCACAAAGAGTTGGACATGACTGAGCAACTGGACACAAGCACAGTACTCACAAAAGGGCAAAAATGAGGATATCACCTAGTATGTCCATAAGGCATTTCAGAAAAGTCTTGCAGAAAAAAAAAATTCAAAAATCAGAGTCATTTAAAAAATTGTCTGAATCTGTTAAATACAAAGGCCTATATCCAGTCCTACTTTTCTTCTCACTTGGCATCTCTTATGTGTCTCCTAAATTGCCATACTCCACAACCCCAGGAAATTGTCCTCTCCATAATGTTACTCCGAAGCAGTGCTTGGTATACAAGCTTTCTATTTAATAGTCAAGTGCGCTATAAAATTAATGTCTCAATTTCAACCCCTTCCTGTGCCTAAAACAGAAATCTACAACTTCCTAGGAGGAAAGAAGTCCTCAAATTCTGACAGTAAGCGTTCTCGTAGGTAGGTGTCCCCTCTGTGCCGGCTCCCCTCGCAGCATCAGTTGTATGAATCTCCCTATGAAGTGTCTATAGAAATTATGGCTAGGTTCAAACCTACAGAGACTTCAGAAGGGGTATGCTGAGAAAACATCCCAAGATGTCACTATTTCAAGCAGGAAGTTCTTAGTATTTATGTGCTTCTTCAGCCCTATCAAATCCATTACTATATTTAACAACTTAACTTCTTAGCCCTACTTGAAAAACTGTAGTCTAAACACTGCAAAGATTGGTTGCACAACAATATGAAGACACTTAACCTTACCGAACTCTACACTTAAAAAATGGGTAAGATGGTAAATTTTACACGTATTTCCCCATAATTAAAAAGTTTAATTTAAAAGAATAATTGCTAAAAAAAAAAAAAAAAAAAGCCAGCATCTAAAAAACCCACAAAACCAACAAAAAAAACTAGGGGAACTGTTGAGTATTAACAGAGATTACTGAATCAAATTTCCAAATCGGGAAAGGAGTACGTCAAGGCTGTATATTGTCACCCTGCTTATTTAACCTATATGCAGAGTACATCAAGAGAAATGCAGGGCTGGATGAAGCACAAGCTGGGATCAAGATTGCTAGGAGAAATATCAATAACCTCAGATATGCAGATGATGCCACACTTACGGCAGAAAGTGAAGAAGAACTAAAGAGCCTCTTGATGAAAGTGAAAGAGGAGAGTGAAAAGTTGGCTTAAAACTCAACATTCAGAAAACTAAGATCATGGCATCTGGTCCCATCACTTCATGGCAAATAGACAGAGAAACAATGGAAACAGCAGCAGACTTTATTTTGGGGGGCTCCAAAATCACTGCAGATGGTGACTGCAGCCATGAAATTAAAAGACGCTTGCTCCTTGGAAGAAAAGCTATGACCAACCTAGACAGCATATTAAAAAGCAGAGACATTACTTTGCCAACTAAGGTCCGTCTAGTCAAAGTTATGGTGTTTCCAGTAGTCATGTATGGATGTGAGAGTTAGACTATAAAGAAAGCTGAACGCCGAAGAATTGATGCTTTTGAACTTTGGTGTTGGAGAAGACTCTTGAGAGTCCCTGGGAGATACAACCAGTCAAGCTTACAGGAAATCAGTCCTGAATATTCACTGGAAAAGACTGATGCTAAAGCTGAAACTCGGATCTTTGGCCACCTGATGTGAAGAACCGACTCACTGGAAAAGACCCTGATGCTGGGAAAGACTGAAGACGGGAGAAGGGGATGACAGAGGATGAGAGGGTTGGATGGCATCACCAACGCAATGGACATGAGTTTGAGCAGGCTCCAGGAGTTGATGATGGACAGGGAAGCCTGGCGTGCTGAAGTCCATGTGGTCGCGAAGAGTCGGACACAACTGAGCAACTGAACAGAACTGAACTGAACAGCTTATCCATTTGCCAATCTCTTTTTTTGGCAGTGCCATAGTTCCTAACAAAACCTTTTCTAAAGCCTAAGAAAACTCATATCAAGTATCAACTGTTTCAGTTTTCCCAGTTTTCTCCAATCGTCTGTTACAGCTTTGGGTTTCAAACCAGGATCTAATGAAGCTCCCCCTTTACTTTGGTTCAGTTCAGTCGCTCAGTCGTGTCTGACTCTTCGCGACCACATGGACTTCAGCACGCCATGGATCCCCTAGGACTCACCCATCTTCACCTGTCACCGGCTTCCCCTCCTCAGCCCTTCCTTCCCCACCACAGGGTCAGGGCCTGTCTCCGGTGACCATGAGAGAGGAGGGAGTGGTGGACAGCCTCTCCTAGCTGAGGCCCAGCTCACCCTACGGCCTGCACACAGGGCCAGGCCAGATGCCCCCGGCCAGCTCCATCCTGACCCACCTTCACTTGCCTCGAGCCCACAAACCTGGGCTTCCCTCCACCCCCTGGCTCTCTCCTCCTGAATGCTTTTTCTCAAAGTGAGAAATTTACTATTACGATGAGATCACCCATGATTATGAGAACGTAGTTTTATGATGTGCCTGTGCTTCACCCAGGAGAATGCTCTGGTTTTCTTTTCTAACGTCCTTCGATGTCCAGGCATTTTGTTGACTTTTGTCACTGTCAGTTGCCACTGTCAATATGCTCAGAACACAATGAGTATCATTTTCTTACATTATACTTAACAGCTTACAGCCTTTAATTTATTAAACTCTTAACTGCACACACCTCTTGGTTAAAATACAAGGTAGTACAGCATAAACAGATCTTTATATACCTTTATTTACATAAAGATTATTATGTAAATAATCTTTATATAACTTCACCAGGTTTTACTTATTCTTGTTGGTGGTGTTTAACAGATAAATAGTCGCATTTGACTCTTGCGTGATGCCATGGACTATAGCTTGCCAGGCTCCTCTGTCTATGGGATTTCCCAGGCAAGAATACTTGAGGGGGTTGCCATTTCCTTCTCCGGGGGATCTTCCTGACCCGGGTATCCAACCTGTGTATTCTGCATTGGTAGGCAGATTCTTTACTACTGAGCCACCTGGGAAGCTCTGACTTATACTTCTGTTTATTTAAGAAAAGACTCTGGTGGTGCTAGAATACAATAAAATGACACTTCTTAATGGGAAATATTTCTACATCACACTTTTACAGAAAAATCTTCAGGAATCAAGATAGTCATACATGTTACTTGAAAAGCAACAAGAGCACTATACACTGAATCTCAGAAAAGAATTACAGAAATTGAAAATACTACACACTACCAGAAACTCCAGAGAGGCGGGCATTCCTAAGACTCTAGGAATCTGATGAAATTTTCACCAATCTTAAATCATCTTTAATATTTCCAAGTGAAAGTGAAAGTGTTAGTCGCTCAGTTGGTCCAACTCTGTGTAGCCTGCCAGGCTCCTCTGTCCATGGACTTCTCCAGGAAAGAATACTGGAGTGGGTTGCCATGCCTCCTCCAGGGGATCTTTCCAACCCAGGGATCAAACCCTCGTCTCCTGTGTCTCCTGCATTGGCAAGCGAATTGTTTACTGTCTGAACCACCAGGGAAGCCCCTTAGTATTTCCAACTTATAACCAGTACCAATTGTACTGGACCATCAAAGGCAAGGGAAATAACTTCCTGTTTGATTCCTGGACTGATTTTGTTAAGTGGGAACAGTCTGCTAGAAAAGCCCACCCTCATTTAGATCGGGGCTTCCAGGGGCAAGGGGTTTCCCTGGTGGCTCAAATGATAAAGAATCCACCTGTAATGTGGGAGACCAAGGTTCGATCCCTGGGTCGGAAGATCCCCTGGAGAAGAGAATGGCAACCCACTCCAGTATTCTTGCCTGGAAAATTCCATGGACAGAGCAGCCTGACGGGCTGCAATCCATGGGGTCACAAAGTAGCCCATGGGGTCACAAAGAGTAGGGCACAACTGAGCGACTAAAACTTTCACTATTTTTCCCCCACTTCCAGGGGCAAAGGTCAGCCAGAAGCAATGGGAACTCTGAGGTCCCTGTTATAGCCTGCAAGTTAAGCCTTGGGAGATGTGGGATCACATTTCCTGAGGATCCACTAAATGAGTAACAGAAAATACCACACGTTACATGTTCATCTCTGACAACAGGGCTTCAGAATGGCAACTGGAACACTGAAAGCAGTGCCTGCTGATCCCTACACGTGCACAGGTGAAGAGTTCCCTGAAAGCTCTCCTGGCTCCCTGAAAACAATTGAGCAGACAGAAGAATTCCACAAATAGCAGAGCACAAGTCAGATGACTGAATATATTATCAGCCTCCTTCGGGAACTACAATATCGCAACACCAAGTCACCCGTGCTACATGGGTTGCAAAAAATCTGCCAAACATGCATCACACAAACCACCAGCTAACAGCTAAACGTGCTAGGATTAAATATATGTTACAGAAATACCAGTGTTTCATCCGTCCAAAACCTCTATCCCCTAAAAGGTTCTCTCCATCTCTTTTCTGCCTCTCCCCCACATTCAAGTTTTCTCAAGTTTATTTTCTGAGCTTCTTATTGTGAGAAACAATATGGGACCTGAGTGTGCTTTTGCAAAATACACGCCCACTCCGTCCCTTTCCCTCATGGGGAATGACTGATCCGTGCTTTCCACAAGGACTGGATGGCACACACCCACGTGAGGCTGCAAGGAGGTGTAGCTGGCCAGCTCACTCGTCAGGGAGGCAGGGCTAAGGGGCAACGCTGGCCTGGGTTCAAATTCCTCTCCAGCACTCGGGCTATGTGACCTCTGGCAGGTTAGTTGACAGCTTTGTGCCTCCACTTCCTGAACTGTGAAAAGCAGTGACAAGAGTGCCTCCCCCACTGTGTCCCAGTGAGAACCAGACAGGAGTGTACAGTAAAGGGCACCGGGTTTTAAGTGAGCACTCAGTTAAAGATTACCTGTTTTTTACTTCATCCATTTCCATTCGTATTTTTTGAAAATTAAAAGACAAGAAAGAATTCTGCAATTTAGGACCTGTTAAATACCGGGCTGACGACTAAAGAATCTGGAGACTCTCTGTAGGTCTTAAGGGAGTATCTGGCCAGGTGTAGGCCTGCCTGGAGGCAAGGGTTTGGGAGAGCTACAGGCCTACAGAATTCGCAGGACTGGGTCTATTCAAAACCTATTCACCCTTTTTACAAACTAAACCAACAGACTGAGAGTCTTACAAAAACCTGCAAACATTGCTTTATCAGATCCTTAATAGGAAGATGTTCTCGGACTCACCATTCCCTCTGAAATTTATAGTGCTTCCCCACTTGTTGGTCAAGGTTCATTTTTCCCCAAAGTTTTGCTCAGAGGCACAGCGACTTACTCCCCTACAAACTTCATCTCCTGGAAAATGAGGGTAACTTCTACTTCACAGGGTGTGGGCAAGAATGAAAGAAGGCAGCATGCCTCAGAGAGCCCCTAGCAGGTTGATGGCACTCAGTGAGAGATGCTATTATCACTTCTGTTGCTGCTCTGCCAATACAGATGTTTTAGCCAAGAGCAAGAGTGAGTTACGTCTAGAAAAACTGACTACCGCAGCAGAATACCTGTGAAGGGCTGTGCAAGGGAGATTTTACACACTTTAGAAAACAAGGATGGTAAGACCCAGGATCTGTTACTCTTCAAAGCAGCGACAAGACACAAACAATCCACAGAAATCAGAGGTCACTGCCTGCCCTGTCACCTTCACCCAACTACAGATTGTCTCGCTGACCACACACAATATGATTTCAGGAGAAGTAAAACAAAACTGGTTATAAATATTCATACCTTTATTAAAGGAAATCTATTTCTTCATAAGCTAATCAGTCAAGGGGACATTTAACAATCTTCTTACTATAAATATTACAATCCTATTTTCAGGGGAGAAAAAAACCCAAACCCAAATTAAAGCAGAATTATCTGACTCTGTTATATAATTAAAATTACACATTAAAAGAAGAGCAGATCTTTAGTTTGAAAGCAAATCGAACATTAGAGTGGACACGTCCCTCCCCAGGCCCTCCCCCACCAAAAATAAAAAAATCATCACCCACTGTGTGTTCCCCCTTTAATCAGATGATTTTGGCAGTAAACTGCCAAAGCTGGGACACTCAAAACTCATCAAATAACACGAGTAAATGAATGAAACAATGGTTAAATGAGGCAGGAATGCAATAACAAGATCTAAAAAGCCCAAAATGCGAGTTAAGTTGGCCATGGGGAACTCCATCGGGAACTCTTAATAGTTCATAATTGACTGCCTAAAAAACATAACTTCTGCCAGAATTAACAGGCTAACTTCAACTCTTCATGTGCATCTGTCAACTGACACCCAAAGTAAAAATTTTTTTTCTTTCAAAACCTTTAACTATTAATAACTATTTAATTATTGCTAATAAGGTCTACCTATAAACAGCTCCCCTCTTTCTTACTTAAAATTAAGTGCGTATATCCAAAAGCAGCTGGGCCAAATATTTCCGTAGGTTCCCTGCTTATTTAATACATCTCTAGAAGTTTCCAAATAGGGAACCAACTGAAAACTGTCCTAGAATCGATGTTTCCACAATTGCATTACATCATCACAGCCGCTGGAAGCCAGAAATGTGGTCACTGATGAACATTTCATAGGATAAGCACATAAAATTTTTGCTGTAAGAGCCAAGAGTATTATAATCTCTCTGCAGACCATGTAGTTATTTAATTTCAGATACCTTCATAGCACAATCTTTAAGATTTCCGTTCTTCTCCATAATCACCCTTGCCTCAGTTTTATAACAGCAAGGAAAACTATACAAGTTTCTAAAGTATCCACAAAAGTCACATTCTCACTTCTGTTTAGAAATTACTATCTAGAATCCATAAAGTATGTGTTGTCTTTATACTGTCTGAACTGAGGGCCTGTGACACTAAATCCATATTGTACGGCTTTTCCAGACATTACTTTTAATAGACTCTAAAAAGTAATATGACATAATATTCTCTCTACAGTTAGGAATCCATAAACCCTTCTGCAAGCCTGTAAAAACAAAAAAGGAAATAAACACAAATGCTAAAATTGTTTTTGTTGAGAAAACAAGGTGTTTAGAGGTAAAATTAGCTCGACACGTGAAAGTGTGTTAACTGAGTAAGGGGTTTGTTCTGTTTTCTCTTAAATGGTTTTCATTATTAGTTTGTAAACAGTCTGATTATTTCATTGCAGGAAAGGTCCTGATTCACTGCTCATTTTATGATTTACTGTAATAAAAGATCAACACCTTAAAGCAACTGACTTATACGCTCCCTCCTATTCTCTTAATTTAAAATTGATATAGAATGTAATAACATAAATGACCAAAACTATAAACACAAAATACTGAAAAATTAGTAATGACTTCAAAAGTGGTTTTGCTATAAAAATAGCGAAGCACTATCATGCATTTAAATATAATATCAATCATGACAAATGGTCAAAATATCAAATAAAGATACACTGTGCTTTTCAGAAAACTAACCTTCTAGAAAAACTGATTAAAGAGCACCCTTTTAAAATCCAATACAACACAAACAATTTTTTCTAAGAAATCCAAGCTGTCAACTTAATGGGTCACCTCTTCAACCGGGTGTGATATGAAACAGCTAAGGTACTGAATCCTTAAATAAAAGGTATGTAATTAAAGAACTGCTCATTGGTCCTTGTTTCTAAGGTGTGCAAAGCTTTAATAAGATATAACTAGAGGGAGGTTCAAGACAGAGGGGACATATGTATATCTATGGCTGATTATGTTGATGTATGGCAGAAACCAACACAATGTTGTAAAGCAATAATCTGTCGATTAAAAATAAATTTAAAAAAAAGATATATCTAAAGATAAAGCCAACCAAGGAGCACTGCCCCTTTACGGCCTCACACCGCAGCCCAAGTTCCCCTCTGATCCTGACATTTTAGGTTGCTCATAAAACGCTCCCCTAACACAGAGCAAAAGTCATGTAAATTATATGTAACCAATGAAGAATTAAAATCAGAGCTAATCTATCTAATAAATATTAAATTCGTAAATGGTGAGCTCTTTTTCTATCCTCTGCTTCAGTACCCTAACATCTACAACTCCTCTGTTAAGACTGAAATTCCCAAGAGGAAGAAGGCTGAGCTCCAGTCTTCGAGCACACAATGGAATCACAGCTGACGACGCACATCTTTTTCTAGATGTCTCCATATGCTTGAGAGGATTTTTTTTGCCCCTAGCCAGGCATTAGGGGACTTGCTACTCACTGCCACTAAGAATCTGAGAACAGTCTCAAGGATTATTGTGGAGAAGGAGTAAAATAATGTGCTGCTCTTGAGCATACAAAAGGCACACGTCAGAGTGGCCTTTAGGAACTAAATTAACTAATGACGGGGCAGTTTTGCATGCTCTCAAATTCTGAACGTTGTTTAATTTATAATTCTCCCTACTTCTGGCAGCTAAATGTTTGTTTTATATTCACAGTTTTTACTATTTTATCACTAAAATAACACCTCAAGGGCTACAACAAAATGCGATTAATTTTTGTCATTATGAACACTTACAATTATATTGGATTGGGAATTCACATTATGAATCTGAAAACAGTCTATTACACAGAGCACATTGATAAACTGTGGTAAACACTATTCCCTAAAAACCCTAAATCCCCTAAAAAGACCCCTCAATTCTTTCTTAGTAACACGAAATTATTAAAAGCCTCAGAAAGCAGTATACATAAGTAATCATGCACATAAACTGCCTCAAAAAGAAAAAAAAAAGTCCCAAGATTAAATTCATGGGATACTCATCACAAAATGAATAGATGCATTCTCAAGTTAACATTACTCATCTTTTGAACTCCCAAAGATTCTACAAATTCCAGTTGGGAAAAGGAGTCTTGCTGCTGTCAGTGTGCACTAACCTCCCCAACAAAGAGGAGCACAAGCGTACACACACACACACACACACACACAAAGCATAGCAGCAGCTGCTGTCTTTTTAAAAGACTGCTATTCCTGCAGAGCAACCTGTGATCTTTACAAAGAACCAAAGACCTATCCTCCCATTCTGAAAAGTTAAAGAGTTAAGTCACTAGACTGCACCCAACAGTGTAAAATAACGAAAGATGTCTCCTAAACTTGCAAACACCAAAAAAGTACCCACACACTGAACCATTCACTAGTGTTTAAGCAAACTAATTTATTTTTAAGAATCTTTTGTGTGGGAGTAATCTGGCAAACTACATTTATTCACTTTTTTCCTATGGACAAATATTCTTTGACTGGCTTGCTCCTTAAATATCAACGCTTTAGGTTGCAAACATTGATGCTTTGGTTCCTAACTTCACGTTGTTTACTCAAGAGCAAAAAAAAAAAACACCCCAAAATAAAAATGCATACCATAAACTACAACTTTTTTTTTTAATGTCATCCCAACGCCGAAGTTCCAAGTGCACTTTGGAAACCGGCGCTCTCATTAATCAAGGAACCAGTGAAGCCATTACAAACAATGATGCTTTACACTCCCAATAGTCAATTGACGTGAAGCTTTCCCGATGCCTTCGTTTTCAGAGCAGCCTTTCAGATTTCATTGTCTCCACGCTGGAGTAGCTAAGTGAAACTGAGACAGAGGTAAACAGATAACTCCTAAGATCCTTAGCAAGTAAACCGAGCGCTGAGGTTCGGAACGCGATCACTACAATATATGCCATTTTAGAAACGGGCCTCGGACAGTTACTGCCACATCCTAAGTGCCTTTAGACTTCGCTGTGTCCAAGACAACGTCTCTGGTGGTACCAAAGCAATACAGTATCTCGTGCAAACTGCGTGCCTCCCCGGGTCGGAGGCCCTGTAAGTGACACTACCCCACAGATCTAGAAGTGGGTGACCAGGGATGTACAAGAGTGGATAGCTCTCGGCGTCTCCATGACTCCCCCGCCCCGCCTGCAACTCCACTCCAACTGGCCCGGAAGAAGCCCCGCCCCCTTCCTTCCTCCGGTCCCCGCGATTGGCTTAACGACACCCGGCAGGTCGATTCCCCGCCTTCGATTGGCTCACTGCCCCATCAGTCACACGCAGCGAGATTCGGGTCGGTGGGAGGGGAAGGCAGTGGAGGAGGTGGAGTGGGAGTGGGATTAGAGGACGAGGTGACGGAGGAGGGTGTTCAGGCTCGGTCCCCGGTTTGGGAAAGTTTCCCTACGAATGACAGACCCGGACGGCGTTAGGCCCGGTCCCGCTCCGGGCCGGTGCAGGACGCTCGGGTCCCTGATTCCCGCCCCTCGGTCCCGCAGGCCCCGGAAACCACTAGGGGGAGGGGGAAGAGGGAGGGACCAGCTAACCAGGGACCGACCCACCCCCGATCTCGGAAGAGGCGCCTCCGGGACTCCCTGGAGGGGCGGGGAGCGCCAGCGCGCCGCGACGACCCCCGGCCCCCTCCCCTAGCAGCCCCTAGAGGCCCGAGAGAGCAGTGTCCCCGGGCCCGGGGCGTGACCGTCGCGAGCCGGCTGGGAGGGCCCCTCCCGCTTCCCGCCTGGGGCCCTGAGGGCCTGTCCCTTCAGGGGCGGGGAGATGGGGGAGTGAAGAGGGGGCGCTGGCGAGCCAACCCGGAACCTCCCGGCCCGCCTCCCGCCCCCAGCCCCGGCCCCTGCGCGCCTCCTGCACACACGCCCGCACCCAGAAAGTTAAGTCAGGGGCGAGCCCGGCTCGGCGCCGCCGCGCTCCGGCCCCCCCCCCGGCTCCCCGCCCCCACCGCGGCCCGGCCTGCTCGGCCCGAGCGCGCCGCCCGCCCCGCCCGCCGCAGCTCCTTCCCGTCCGCGCGCGGCGCCCCTCGCCCCCCGCCCCCGACGCTGACACGGGCCGGGCCCGGTCGCCGGGCCGCGGATCCCCTCTCCTCCCGGCGCCTCACCCCGCCGCCCGCCCCTGACAAGGCGCTTCACCTTCACACACCCCCGAGCACTTCCCGAGTCCTGCCACCCCTCGCCCAGCTCCCACCCTGCGCTGCAGTCGCTCCGCGTTTCCATGAAAGAATGCACCTTCTCGGGCTTCACCTTGCCGTCTCTCTGCCTCGCGCCCCCCGAGGGTGCAGGAGACGCGCTCCGCGCCGACCCGCACCGGGCAGGGGCGGCGGGCGCCGCGGTTCCTCCGGCGGGGGCCGCGCCCGCGCCCCCGGCCTCCGCCGCGCCTCGGCTCTCACCTCTTGGCCGGCGCCGCGGGCTGCAGCCTCCGCCCGCCTCGCGCTCCGGGACTCGTCTCCCGAGCTCTCGCAAAGCGCTGGAGCGCCTCCTTTCTCTCCCAGGGACTCCGCGTCTCCCCGCCGCTTCCCGCCCTCCCCACCCCTCCCCACCCCCCCACCCCCAAGTCCCAACTCCCCAGCTTCACGGCGCCTCTCCGGGGATGCAACTCTCGTTTTCCGCGCACCGGGGCAGCGGTTCCCCGCACACAAAACAGCCCTCTCGGCGGCGCGCAGCTCTGCCCGGCTCGGCGCAGGAAGGGCGATCGCGGCCGCGGGGTGGGGACGCGGCGCCCCCCGCCCGTCCGCTGCCCGCCGCCCGCCTCCAGCCCGCCCTCGCGGCCCCCAGGGAAGGAGCGGTTACCGGCTCGGGTCGGTCACGCCGTCAGGTGCCGGCTGCCGTCGGCGCTGACCTTCGCCGCCGAAGCTGTGGCTGAGGCTGCGGCCGCCATGTTCCCGTGTTAATAACTGCTGCCTGGTTGTTTATTTCAATGGAGATCCTCCCCCAACTCCCTCCTCCTCCTCCTCCACCTCCTCCTCCTCCTCCTCCTCCGCGTCTCCGCACTTGCCTAGAGACACACAGACCGCGCGAGCTCGCGATCAGGGGAGGGGGCTCGGGAGTCAGGCAGTCCCTCCCTCCGCCTCCCGGGCCGTGGCCGCAGCCGAGTCCTGTCACTGGGGAAAGGACGGGGCGGAAACTTGCGTCCCGCGCCCCCGGGGAGGGGGCAAAGGTGGACGGAGGGTTCTCCGGGGAGCCGACCCTGGCCGCGGACTCTGCAGCATCTCCGTCGGCGCAATCCTCTTAAGAAGACGACCCGGGGAGAGGTGAAGAGTGAGGAGAGAAGGGAGAGGCAACAAAATGGGTGACGGTGGTAGCAGGGAGGGTGACCTATGGGTGACTGGAAGCGAGGGGAGAGTAAACAGATGACTCCATGGGAGGGCAAAGGGCAAGTGCCAAAAAAGAAAGCGAGCGTATGGGACCGGCCGGGTCTGCAGAGTGGAGACTGTGGGATCTTGAGGTTGCAGACGGCCAGGCAGATGCCCCCGCACGAAGATGGGGAGAACGCAGTGCCAGGTTCGCCCCAGGAGGAGCCACCCGTCCGCGCTGCACCGGCGCCCCTCGAGCAGCAGCCGGCACCCCTAGGGCGCACCTCGCACTCCCGCGTCTGCTGCTGCGCCCTGGAGGCGCCCGTCGTCCATCAGTTCTCCCCGGGCTCCTGTTAGGATTGGCTTCTTCCGTGGCGGCCGCCTCTGAAGAGGGGATGGAGGGGCGCGACCGTGCAAGAAGAGCTTAAAAGGGTGCCACCCAGCAATTGCATGATAAAGCAAAAGTGCACACAGTGTAAATAGCCTGACCTGGTTGAGCATTCTCGTCACGACCTGAGTCACAAAAGTTTTTTATTCAAAAGTCCACTTTCTAGACAGAAAGTGATGTTGGGGGGACACGGAAGAGTTGCACTGAAGATTCAAAGAGAACCCTCGTAAACTCACTTGGATCAGCTTTCTGCCTTGGAAAAGCAAGTTCTTCCCAACCCAGATACACTTAGAAAAAAAAAAAAATAAACATTTGTTGAACAGATTTCCTTATTTTTAGTCTTAAAATGAGAAAAGTCACTTGCCATGGACAATAATAGTGTTTATTGAACACTTACTGTGTGTTCAGTCACTGGGCTAAGTGATTTCTAGATTTTGATTCTCAGGCCTTACAAAATAATACCATTTTTATCCTTCACACAAAAAATGAAGTTTAAAAAAGTTTAAAGAAGTCGTAGGGTCATAGAGCCAGGAGGTTGGAGAGGATTTGAGCCCGGTTCTGTCTGACTCCAGAGCCCACACTTTTAATGGTGACTTCAACCTCAAATTTGTGGGAGTACCACAAATTTTCTTTGGAGAAAGAAAAAAATGTGTGTGTGTGTGTGTGTGTGTGTGTGTGTGTGTGTGTGTGTGTTTGACTATGGTAGAAAATGTTTCCAAGTGGAGAGTATGAGTGGGTGTGTAGTGGAATAGTAATTCCACTTTTTTTTACACTATAATGTTTGAAATGTTTGCATTCACCATGTATTAATTTCATAAGTTTTTATAGATTATTTTAATTTCGTGGCATAACAGATTTCTTGAAATCCCAAAGTTCTCAAAACACTGCGGAAGAAATTGGAATGGAAAGGGTTTTTTTATGACCTGTGTTCTTTCACAAATACTTGTCCAGTGTATTCCTACACTGAAGTAGTAATCACCTGGGGTCTGTCACATTGCTGGCCTCCAATTTCCTTTCTTGTCCTCACCCCCAACTCTGATTTGTGATAAAGGAAAGATTCTCCTTCTGGCTTTTTAGCTCCCCATTTTTCTGGCAGAGGTCCAGAATTCATCAGTCCTCTGGAGCAGATTTCACACTTTCAAAAACACCCATGATATCTGTGCAAATAAATGACTCCCCATTGCATTTCCATATTATTCAATAAAACTTACTCAAGATGCCTGTTTCTACAAACATAAAACAAACAAAAAAATCTGACGGCATAGCATAATGAGTTCCATCTCCAGCTGCTAATCAGTTGCCTCCAACCTTGAGGAATCCTATAACTTCTACTCTCTAGTACAGCCTCTGGGCTCCCTCAACACTTCACGCCATAGTTAAAACAATATTCTGTCTTGTACTGCAGTTGTTTATATATTTATCTTTCTCTTTCACTAGATCTTAAGCTCTTCAGGACCCATGTCTTGTTCTTGTTTTTACATGCTACAGCTCCTAACTTATTTAATGTTAACTGTCTATGTGAATCTATAAAATGTAAATGACATTATCTGATCAATCTTAATGTTCATTTCCCCAACTCACCCTCCAATACCTTGCTCTTAAAACATATATATGAAAAATGTTTTCAGTATTTTCGAACAACTTAGATTTCTGTAAGACCTCAGAATAATTGTTTAGTACAACCAGCCATAATTATTGGTAAATTATCATGTGATAATGTAACATGAAAAGGAAGAAAAGTAAATAAACTGACTTAGTTATTCAGTCAAAGAAAAAAATGAAAGTAAAGATATAGGAACTGGATATATTACCAACAGAGAACAACCCAATAAGGAAAAAAATGTGGGTGCAAATCAGAAAGGGGAAGGAAATTATTGAAATTTAGTAGAAGCAGAAACAACACACCATGGATAGATGAGGCAAGTAGACACATCAAAAAGAAATGTCAGCCAAATCACGAATGCAACTTAAAGTAATAAAGAAAAATGATAATTTAGATAGTTAACAATACACCTAAGAAAATCAGAACAATGTGAATACTATAGAACAAGAAATTCTATATTGTCTGCCTTCTCATCCTCATTCAACTTCAAATTACTCACTTCCTTCATAGATAAGCTATATAAAAATTGGAAGATTCATTGTGATTTTTGTATTATTACTACTAACATGCTTCATGATATAATGAGAGGTAATATGGTATGGTACACTATATTACAGATAATGCTTGGATGGCGTCACTGACTCAATGGACATGAGTTTAAGTAAACTCTAGGAGTTGGTAATGGACAGGGAGGCCTGGTATGCTGCAGTCCATAGGGTCACAAATAGTCGGATACGATTGAGCGACTGAACTGAACTGAATATAGTGTGGTAAGAAGAGCTATTAAAGATAGGAAAACATATGAACTGGGCTTTGCTTCTTAACATGTGAGTAAATATATCAGTTTCCTCATCTGTATGATTATTGGAAGACTCAAACAAAATGGTATAAATAAATGTGGTTTGTTAACTCTCAAGTTCTTTACACGAATAGAGTATTATGTTGACTAGATCTGTGCATGGCACAGTTATCTCAGTGTTCAAGTTGTAAGAGCAAAAAATGTATCGTTTATTATATTTAAGATGTAATCACTGAAGGAGGGAATCAGTTAAAACTGACCGACATTTGATTATTGAAAAAATCAATTGTTTGGCTAGGTATTTCATTCTTATTGTATACGCTCTCCAAATCCCTTAAATATTATAGGTACCATAAGTGCTACTGGAGATCAGTGGAGAAATAACTACAGAAAGAATGAAGGGATGGAGCCAAAGCAAAAACAACACCCAGTTGTGAATGGGACAGGTGATAGAAGCAAGATTCAATGCTGTAAAGAACAATATTGCATAGGAACCTGGAATGTTAGGTCCATGAGTCAAGGCAAATTGGAAGTGGTCAAACAGGAGATGACAAGAGTAAACATCGACATTCTAGGAATCGGTGAACTAAGATGGACTGGAATGGGTGAATTTAACTCAGATGACCATTATATCTACTACAGTGGGCAGGAATCCCTTAGAAGAAATGGAGTAGCCATCATACTCAACAAAAGAGTCCAAACTGCAGTACTTGGATGCAATCTCAAAAATGACAGAATGATCTCTGTTCATTTCCAAGGCAAACCATTAAATATCACGGTAATTCAAGTCTATGCCCCAACCAGTAACACTGAAGAAGCTGAAGTTGAACAGTTCTATGAAGACATACAAGACCTTCTAGAACTAACACCCAAAAAAGATGTCCTTTTCATTATAGGGGACTGGAATGCAAAAGTACGAAGTCAAGAAACACCTGGAGTAACAGGCAAATTTGGCCTTGGAGTACAGAATGAAGCAGGGCAAAGGCTAATAGAGTTCTGCCAAGAGAATGCACTGGTTATAGCAAACACCCTCTTCCAACAGCACAAGAGAAGACTCTACACGTGGACATCACCAGATGGTCAACACCGAAATCAGATTGATTATATTCTTTGCAGCCAAAGATGGAGAAGCTCTATACAGTCAGCAAAAACAAGACCGGGAGCAGACTGTGGCTCAGATCATGAACTGCTTATTGCCAAATTCAGACTTAAATTGAAGAAAGTGGGGAAAACCACTAGACAATTCAGGTATGACCTAAATCAAATCCCTTATGACTACACAGTGGAAATGAGAAATAGATTTAAGGGACTAGATCTGATGAACTATGGATGGAGGTTTGTGACATTGTACAGAAGAAAGGAATCAAGAACATCCTCAAGAAAAAGAAATGCAAAAAAGCAAAATGGCTGTCTGAGGAGGCCTTACAAATAGCTGTGAAAAGACGGGAAGTGAAAAGCAAAGGAGAAAAGGAAAGATATACCCATTTGAATGCAGAGTTCCAAAGAATAGCAAGGAGAGATAAGAAAGCCTTCCTCAGCGATCAATGCAAAGAAATAGAGGAAAACAACAGAATGGGAAAGACTAGAGATCTCTTCAAGAAAATTAGAGATACCAAGGAAACATTTCATGCAAAGATGGGCTCAATAAAGGCCAGAAATTGTAGGGACCTAACAGAAGCAGAAGATATTAAGAAGAGGTAGTAAGAATACACAGAAGAACTGTACAAAAAAGAACTTCATGGCCCAGATAATCACAATGGTGTGATCACTCACCTAGAGCCAGACATCCTGGAATGTGAAGTCAAGTGGGCCTTAGAAAGCATCACTATGAACAAAGCTAGTGGAGGTGATGGAATTCCAGTTGAGCTATTTCAAATCCTGAAAGATGACACTGTAAAAGTGCTGCACTCAATATGCCAGCAAATATGGAAAATTCAGCAGTGGCCACAGGACTGGAAAAGGTTAGTTTTGATTCCAATCCCAAAGAAAGGCAATGCCAAAGAATGCTCAAACTACCGCACAATTGCACTCATCTCACACGCTAGTAAAGCAATGCTTAAAATTCTCCAAGACAGGCTTCAGCAATATGTGAACTGTGAACTTCCAGATGTTCAAGCTGGTTTTAGAAAAGGCAGAGGAACCAGAGATCAAATTGCCAACATCCACTGGATCATTGAAAAAGCAAGAGCGTTCCAGAAAAACACCTACCTCTGCTTTATTGACTATGCCAAAGCCTTTGACTGTGTGGATCACAATAAACTGTGGAAAATTCTGAAAGAGATGGGCATACCAGACCACCTGACCTGCCTCTTGAGAAACCTCTGTGCAGGTCAGGAAGCAACAGTTAGAACTGGACATAGAACAACAGACTGGTTCCAAATAGAAAAAGGAGTACGTCAAGGCTGTATATTGTCAGCCTGCTTATTTAACTTATATGCAGAGTACATCATGAGAAACGCTGGGCTGGAGGAAGCACAAGCTGGAATCAAGATTGCCAGGAGAAATATCAATAACCTCAGATATGCAGATGACACCACTCTTATGGCAGAAAGTGAAGAAGAACTAAAGAGCCTCTTGATGAAAGTGAAAGAGGAGAGTGAAAAGTTGGCTTAAAACTCAACATTCAGAAAACTAAGATCATGGCGCCCAGTCCCATCACTTCATGGAAGATAGATGGGCAAACAGTGGCTGACTTGATTTTCCTGGGCTCCAAAATCACTGCAGATGGTGATTGCAGCCATGAAATTAAAAGACGCTTACTCCTTGGAAGGAAAATTATGACCAACTTAGTGTATTAAAAAGCAGACATTACTTTGCCAACAAAGGTCCATCTAGTCAAGGCTATGGTTTTTCCAGTGGTCATATATGGATGTGAGAATTGGACTATAAAGAAAGCTGAGTGCCGAAGAATTGGTGCTTTTGAACTGTGGTGTTGGAGAAGACTCTTGAGAGTCTCTTGGACTGCAAGGAGATCCAACCAGTCCATCCTAAAGGAGATCAGTCCTGGGTGTTCATTGGAAAGACTGATGTTGAAGCTGAAACTCTAATACTTTGGCCACCTGATGTGAAGAACTGACTCATTTGAAAAGACCCTGATGCTGGGAAAGATTGAGGGCAGGAGGAGAAGGAGATGACAGAGGATGAGATGGTTGGATGGCATCATCAACTCAATGGACATGGGTTTGGGTAGACTCTGGGTGTTGATGATGGACAGGGAGGCCTGGCATGCTGTTGTTCATGGGGTGGCAAAGAGTCGAACACCACTGAGCGACTGAACTGAACTGAACTAAATGTGTCTGATACAGGTCAAGCGTACGACATATATTTTTAGTTCTCATCAAAGCAGGCATTATAGGTATTATTATTCTCATTTTACATATGAATATAATGAGGTTCCAGGATATTAATTTATGCAAGATCATAGAGCTGTCTTTGCAGCATGGCTAACAGATTGCACTAAAGTTCTTTTCTCCATCACTGAAAATGTCTGCTACTCTAAGCAGCAGATTATCTTCATCCTTATTTCCTCAGTACCTATAACAATTATTAAAACATAATGCTCAACAAATGATTCTGAAATGAATGAATCAAAAATGCGGGGTTCCCATCAAACCACACTACACACGACAAGACTAAAATCACCCCTACTATTTCTTTCCCACTTGAAAACACTTAATCTTTAATCACCTACAGAATACAATTCAAATTCTTTACCTTATATTCAAGACCTTATATTCAAGATTGAATAAGTGTGACCCAAACTGCTTTTTCTAGCAATTACAGCAACAAAATTTTTAATACACCCTCACTCATTCCACGGTGTCCTGGAAACAGGCTGACATGAGTTTCAATCTTGGCTCTTACCAACTGTGTAAACTTAGGCAAGTTATTTAGACTCTCTGCAAATCCTACCCTGTGAAATAAGGTAAGAAAATGAAAGGGAGGAAGTAAAATCATCTTTATTCATGTGACTGTGTACATAAAAAATTCAAAAGAACCTATAACTATTAAAGTAAATGTAAGATCACAGGATACAAGGTCATTAGTCAGATATATTATAAATTATATTTATATTTATTAGGAAGAAACAGAAAATGACATTTTTCAAAATATCATTTACAAAACATAAAAAGCATCAAATACTTAGGAAAATATTTAACCAAAGATAGCAAGATCTCTACACTGAAAACTAAAAACAATGCTGACAGAAATTTACAAAGGCCTAGATAGAAGGAGAGATATGTAGACTTGATATTGTTAAGATGTCAGCTCTCCCCAAATTGATCTTTAGATTCATTATAATTCCAATCAAGATTCTGGCACATCTTTTTAGCAAAAATTGAGATGCTAATTCTAAAATTTATGTGGAGATATATATAATCTAGAACAGCCAAGATGAACTCAAAAACAGGTTGGATAATTTACATTACTGATTTCAATAATCATTGGAGAGCTACAATAATTAAGACAGTGAGAGACTTTTTTTTCTTGGGCTCCAAAATCACTGCAAATGGTGACTGCGGGCATGAAATTAAAAGACGCTTCTTGGAAGAAAAGCTATGACCAGCCTAGACAGCATATTGAAAACCAGAGACATTACGTTGCCAACAAAGGTCTGTCTAGTCAAAGCTATGGTTTTTTCAGTAGTCATGTATGGATGTGAGAGTTGGACTATAAAGAAAGCTGAGCACTGAAGAATTGATGCTTTTGAACTGTGGTGTTGGAGAAGACTCTTGAGAGTCCCATGGACTCCAAGGAGATCCAACCAGTCAATCCTACAGGAAATCAGTCCTGAATGTTCATTGGAAGAACTGATGTTGAAGCTGAAACTCTTTGGCTACCTGATGTGAAGAACTGACTCTTTTGAAAAGACCCTGATGCTGGGAAAGATTGAAAGCAGGAGGAGAAGGGGACAGCAGAGGATGAGATGGCTGGATGGCATCACTGACTCATTGAACGTCAGTTTGAGTAAACTCCAGGAGTTGCTGATGGACAGGGAAGCCTGGCATGCTGCAGTCCATGGGGTCTCAAAGAGTCGGACATGATTGAGCGACTGAAGTGAATATTGGTGTAAAAATAAACAAATAGATCAATGGAACAGAATAGAGAATCCAGAAATAGACCCCCAAATTTACAGTCAATTGATTTTTTACAAAGTTGTCACATTCAACAAGGAAAAGAAAGTCTTGTCAATAAATAAGACTGGAACAACTAGATAGCAGTATGGAGAAAATGAATATTGACCCCCTCCTCATGTCGTTATACACAAGAATGAATTACAGATTGATCATAGACTAAGATGTAAAAGCTAAAACTATAAACCTGCTAGAAAAAAAAATGGGTTAATAAGTATCTTTAAAACTTTAAGGTAGACAAAGAATTTTTTTTTTAACAGGACTTCAATGACACTAATCAGAAAAGAAAAATAAATGATAAATTGGACTTCATTAAAATGATAAACTTCTCATCAAAAAATACCACAGAGGAAGTGCATAAGTAGTACGTGGATGGGGAGAATATATCTGCAACACACAAATCTGGCAAAGTACCTGCACCCAGAATAAGCAAACAACACCTCTAAATTAATTTTAAAAAATCCAATTACAAGATGGAAAAAAGACTTATAAGGACACTTTACAAATGTATGTGAATAGTCAATAAACATAAGAAAAGATACTCCAAGTCATTAGTCATCAGAGAACTAAGGCAAATTAAAACCATGGGAGATAGGACTTACCCTCTAGAATAGCTAAAATTATAAAGGCTGACAGTCCCTGATATTGGCAAGAATATGGAGCAATTGGAAGTCATTTGTTGCTGGCAGGACTATGCAAACACTTTGGAAAACAGGGTAGCACTTCCTCTTACACTAACTATATGACCCAGCAGTTCTACTCCTAAGTATTTACCTAAGAAGCTGTTGATCTGAATGATGATTACATTTTGACAATGATTTGTCAAGCTTCACTGAGTAGTACACTTTGGATTTATGTATTTTACTATCTGTAAATTATACCAGAACAGGTTACTATTGGCATTTTTTTATGCAATAAAAGAGAAGTTTCTCAATATAATTAATTGTATATACAAAAAGTCTATAACAAATGTCATACTCAATGGTGAAACATTTAGAGCTTCTCCTAGAGACTGGGATAGAGAATTGGAAATAGAATGCCCAGTATTATCATTTGTATTCAGTATTGTGCAGGAGATTCTAGTCAATGTGATAAGGAAAGAAAAATGATGTAACTATCACTAAAGGAAGAAATAAAAGTTCCCCAGGTGGCTCAATAGTAAAGAACCCACCCGCCAATGCAGGAGACACAAGAGACACCGCTTCTGCCCCTGGGTTGGGAAAATCGCCTGGAGAAGGAAATGGCAACCCACTCCAGTATTCTTGAAAATTCATGGAAAATCTCGTGGCCAGAGGAGCCTGGTGGGCTATAGTCCAGGGGGTCGCAAAGAGTTAGACACAACTGAGCACACACTAGGAAGAAATAAAACTGTCATTGTTTGCAGATGGCATGAATGTTTATGTAGAAAATCCAAAAGAATCAATGAACAGCTAGAATTAAATTTTAGAAGCTCTCTGGCACTGAAGGTCAATATACAAAATACAATTGCTCTTTTAAAAAGTATTTTAGAGCAGCCTTATGTTCACAGTAGAATTGATTGTCAGGTATAGAGATTTCCCATAAACGCCCCTCCCCCACACATACATTACTCCCCAGTTATGAACATCCCCCCCGGAGTGGTATGTTTGTTACAATACAATTGCATTTTTATATATTTTAGAAACAGAAAATGAAAACTTGAAATGTAAACTGAAAAGCTGTTTCGCAATATCCATTAAAGCTGAGTATTTCTGCTTTATGACCCTGTAATTCCACTCCTAAGTATATTTCCAGTAGAATTCAATGACAGATGAATGAATAAACTACAGTGTTTTTGCACAATGGAATACTAGATGGAAGTGAAATGAATGAATGCATGATAAAAAAAGAAAATAATACAGTACAATATGAGAATCACAGCACACTTGTGTACTCTGATAAGTAAGAACTGGTCAGGTGTTGATCTCATCTCACTTAACACAAAAGTTCATGTGGGTAGGTTGACAGGGAGTCTTAGAACAGGATGTAGGTTCTAGATCATAATCTAAACCCATAAACAGTGTTACTTAAGCACTTGGTTAGTTGGTTGGTTGGTGACATCTTTTTATTTGGCAACCCACTTTAGTATTTTTGCCTGAAAAATCCCATGGACAGAGGAGCCTGGTGGGCTGCAGTCCACAAGGTTGCAAAGAGTCAGACAAGACTGAATGACTAAGCGTGTAAGGATATAACCTAAAAATTGCCATTTTAACCTTTTTTAAGGGTACAATTCAGTGGCATTAAGTACATGCACACTGTTTTCAACCACTACCCATCTCCAGAACGTACTCATGAAAACATTCTGGACATGGTATTAAGGACTCAGTTTCCAACCCAAGGAATATCCAAGATCCCATGTATCAGGGAGCTAAAGCACACTCAGAGGGAAAAATCTTCCTTCAGTTAAAATGCAAGATTTTTGTAAAATCCTGGGTGTGAAGGGGAATGTCTGTGTTCATTGTTAGCTAGGACAGAAAAATACCTTCATCAAAAAGAATGTATCTGAATAATGACTCTTCTTCCTTAGAACCGTCTTCTTGCTTCTTTTGAAACAGGCTTCTGTAAAGGTGGACCACTTGACAAATAGTGCTGCTCGCCACAGAGCTCTCATTCTAGCCATATTTCTTGGGCTTTAAAATATAACACTCTGTTTTTATTCAAAACATTTACAGGGTCAATCAATGTTATATTTTAATTAATCTATTTTTTATGAATGTCAGTTTTTTACATCCTTGATGAAATGCCTTCACTTTTGGTTTATTTGTTTTAATTTTTTTAGCTTGTATCCAAGATGATTATGAAGTTTCAGACACACAACTACCTGAAAGATTGCAATTATTCTCTTGCCCCATCCTCAAACTCTAATATCCTAGTTCTTCACTGAGCAGTAGGCATGTGGATATTTGTTGTTCTTTATAGCTGTCACACCTGTTAAAAATATTATTTTGTGTGTATTCAATATTTAATAAAAACAACTTTTAAACAGTCCTTCTGTGTTATATATTTTACTTAAGCATATTCTTTTGTTACAAAACGAGAAAAGCTAATACTTAGATCTCATATTTCTTTTGGACTAAGTTTTAAAATAAACTGCTAATACTGGATATTTTCTAATACACTCAATCCCTGCCTTACATATGGCCAGGGCCAACCAACCACCTAAGACTGGCAAGGTTTTTACTTGACTGGAGTTCCCTTCTCTTTTTGCCTCTCCCTAGGGTTTTTCCCACTGGTGTTTCCTCTTCTCCCTCTCTATTTTAAACCTCACATACAGCTTTTACTTTCCCCTCATTAACAGTGGTTTCGTTCACAATACCACCACTTCCTTGTATCTGAATCCTATGCCTCTCAAGAGTTTAGTTGTTTGTTTCAATCTCTACTGCCATCCTAAGATAAAATGCCAAGCACAGGTGAGTTTGAATACTCTTCTGCAGTGTAACCACTAACCCCAAGACTCACCATTCTAATGTAGACAAGCTTAACAGAGTGCCTTTCCAAATACAGCAGATTAAGTTCTAGTTTTCCACAGAAACACATATGATGGTTATGTTCTATTACTACAATTGTGCTATTTTCGATGTCATAGGTTTTAGCAGGGCAGCTCTGAGAATCTAAACCCCTTGCAAAACCTTGTTTCCATAGAAAAATATGTTCTGCCTCATAACCAATCAATGAACAAATAAACTTTTGAAATAAATCCATGAGGATTGCCTGTACTTTTCATCTGAGACTTCAAAGCCTTTCACAAAAACATCATTTTTTTTCTAAAAAAAAAAAAAAATGCCATTTTGCCATAGCTAATGATTATTAAAGGACTTGTTATGTTCACAACTAGGAAGTGTATATTAACAACCTTTGGACATGGAGTGCCAGAGATAATGCACAAATTATTACCAGGGGTATTGGATATGCTTCTTTCCATTTATTAATTCACTAGAAATTTATTGAGTTCCTATTCTGTGCAAAGCATTATTCTTGGTACTGGAGACCAAGTAACAAACAAGACAGGCAACAGCCCTATCTTAATGGAATTTACAAATCATGTGGCTCATACCTGGCACTTGGTAAATATTTGTTGAATGAATGATTGAATGTGCCTAAAGAAAACCATTCGCATAGAATAAATATTTATGTTTTATAAAAATTAAGTGAAATCAGTGAACAGAGGGGTGGCAGAATGCAGAATATAAATTAGACAGGGGAATGTGCTCAAATGGGGCTTCCCAGTGCTTCAGTGAAGAATCTGCCTACAGTGCAGGAGACACAGGAGACATGGGTTTGCTCCCTGGGCCAGGAAGATCCCCTGGAGTAGGAAATGGCAACCCACTCCAGTATTCTTGCCTGGAGAATTCTATGGACAGAGGGAGCAGACTACAGTCCATGGGGTCACCAAGAGTCAGACATGACTGAAGCGACTTAGCACACAGGCATCCTGTGTGCAGCTGAAAGTGAACTAACTCCTTAGAAGAGGAGCCAAAACCCTTGGGTGATGTTCACTCTTCTTGATATTCTTGTAACTTTATGATGTAAAGTTAACAATATTTAAATATTATGATTTAAAGTTAATACATTTTAGGGGCTACAATCCTGACGTTGCATACCTAAAGCCTGTGCTCTGAAACTAAAGAAGCCACTGCAATGACAAGCCCACACACCACAACGAAGAGTAACCCCCAGTCACCACAAGTAGAGAAAGCCCACGTGCAGCAACAGACACCCACCACTGCCAAAAAACAAAATGAATGAATAAATTTCAAAATAAAGGTAATACATTTTATATTATATGATAAGGGGATGGGGGAAGAAAACAAAAGGAGACAGACAGGTAGATACACACATACATACAGACACAAACATACACACAAGCATATTCATAGCAAAAGAAGAGCAAGAAATACTTGTAACAGTTACATCCTCATTTCTGTAACTGGTCACATGGTCATAGCTGGTATTGATAACTGTATTCTTCCACTACCCATTACATATTCCTTTCATCCTCACCAAGCAACTTGGCTGGTTGTGGTTCTTCTTTCTCTCTCTCTCTTTTTTTTTTAAACTGAGATAGAGTTGATATACAATATTATGTTTCAGGTATATGACCTGTTCGTGTACAGTGATACACAATTTTTCAAGGTTATATTCCATCCCTGGTTATTATGAAATATTGGCTATATTCCCAGTGCTCTATAGTATATTCTTGCAGCTGATTTATTTTATACATAGTAGTTTGTACATCTTCATCGCCTTCCCCCATCTTGCCCCTCCCCACCTTCCGCTCCTCACTGGTAACCACTAGTTTGTTCTAAAACTGTGGGACGCTTCATGAATTTGCGTGTCATGCTTGTGCAGGGCACATGTTAGTCTGCTCTGTATCATTCCAATTTTAATATTTGTACTGCTGAAGCAGCACTGTTTGTGGTTTTTTACCCAGTAGAGTGACCCAGGGAGCATCTGGGCCTTTAATAGAACTGCCTGAATTAGACTGTTGTAGTTTTCCATTGACGTTAACCCAGGTTATGTTACTAAGAGAAGCCCTAGCAGATCTCCTGAATTCTAGCCACACTCTTCCTTACCTCCATTGCTTGTAGCAGTTCAGTTTTCCCTTGGCAATGAGGATCAATTGCTCCAGCCATATAGTAACCTTCTTTTTTGCCTGTTAACTCAGAGGCTTGAGAAGCCCAAAGTGGCCAGGTAACAGTCTTCACTTCCAGTTCTTGGAATCACTGCTGCGTCCCTGGTGGATGCATTCCTCCCTTTGAAACTAAGACCTCTAGACCAGCAGAATTGATGGTCACAGGGACAGGAGGCAAAACTTTTGCCAGTGGATCACTAGAGGTAGTAGCGAGGGCTTCCCCTGCCACTTCCACTCCTTGATTCTTAGACCCACCCCCATGAATTCTGGCTATGAGGGAAATATAGCACCATAGCACTGATCACCAAGGTAGAGCACACACCACCTCCTGGAAAACCTGGCCTCAGTCCTGTAAAGTGGTGACCCTGAGCTGTTTTTGTATTTAACTTCGTCTTCAAAAGGACTTTCCACTATTCTGTCAAGCTAACTGCTTCGGGATGGTTGGAGAATAGAAATCGATGAGGAGGGACCAGTGACACACTTCATTTGTCAAGTGAGTTCTTCGTTCAGAAGTAATGTTGTGGAAAACCACAGTGGCGGATAGGACAGCCCATTCTGTGGCTACCAGTTCCCTTGGTTCCCCAGAGATTCTTGTCACTGCCCCGTGGGCTCATGTACAATGTAGTCATGGTGACAACATGGACTTCCATTAACCCAAGCCAACCTGGCTATGGCTACCAGAGAGCATCCAGTCAGCCAGCCTCAGAGACTAACACTGAGTCCCCAGTGTGGCGCCGTTCCCAGGGGGAGCAGTCAGCTCTCTGGTTGGCAGGTTGCTTACACTGGATCACTTCCATCATGGGAGGACCAGTGTTGGGTATTTTTGTTGTTGTTGTTTGTTTGGTTTTGGCTATGCTGCATGACTTGTGGCATCTTAGTTCCCCAACCAGGAATCGAACCTGAACCCCCAGCAGTGAAAGTACCAAATCCTAACCACTGGACTGCCAGGGAATTCCTTCTTTGCAATATTTTGTTTAAAAAATAAATAAATAAATAAATAAAATATATATATATAGTAATGAAACAGCAGTTATGACAGTCTAACTCAACCTTCTTTCGTGACCAAAAATCTAGTACTCTATTAATAATACAGTAGTTATAATAACCAAAAATGAAGAAGTCTTATTCATAAATTGCTATTGGCCTGCAATGTAGGAGACCCGGGTTTGATCCCTGGGTTGGGAAGATCCTCTGGAGAAGGAAATGGCCACCCACTCCAGTATTCTTGCCTGGAGAATTCCATGGACTGAGGAGCCTGGCAGGCTACAGTGCATGGGGTCACAAAGAGTCAGACATAACTGAGCGATTAACACAGACATAAACATACTATCAGCAATGAGGTACATCTGTAGTACTAAACTGAGTGCTATATTCAGTATGCTTTCCATCATACTGTTGTCAGTGCCAAGCTGAGAAATTTTGGATCCCCACAGGAATAATTTCAAGATTTCTTATAGTATGGTGGAATTTTATAGGATTTTATAAAGAACAAGATAACCAGATTCTTTACTGAGTAAATTCTCCCAGTGTGTTTGGCTTGATTTCACTGTTGGCTTTTCTTTGATCTTTACTAGGTTTTTCATGCTAAATTTTAAATAAGAACATTTTTGCAATTCTTTAAGAAGTTTTATTTCCAGTCTGCTCCCTCCTAAAATTGTTTTTCAAATGAAACAAAATGATGTATTTTATACAGCATATTTTAAATAAATAATAAGCAGATTTTTTTGGTAATAGCATGTATTTTCCAGTCTCATTCTATTATACACAGTACTCTGCTTTTATTTTTCTTCTCTTTAAAATATCATTAACTTGTGATATTCTTAAATATACTTGAACTCTATTTTGGAATGATTATGGTTTCTTCACGAGACATTCTTGAGTTTTTTTGCTCTTTTTCCTTTTCTACAAATTGTTTCTGTTCTACTCTTGGTCTGTCCCACTGGCCCTTTATCATATATTTTTATTGCTTGTTTACTTTTAATGTAACTCTATTAACTATCATTTCCTTCAATTCTGAATGATTTTAAGAAAAATCTATCAATATGAGTTTTTCTTTTTTATACTAATGTTTGTGTGCATGCATGCTCAGCTGTGTCTGACTCTTTATGACTCTATGGACTACAGCCCACCAGGCTCCTCTGTACATGGGATTCCCTAGGCAAGAATACTGAAGTGGGTAGCCATTTCCTCCTCCAGGGGATCTTCCCAAACCAGGGATCGAACTCACATGTCCTGCTTTGGCAGGTGGATTCTTTGCCACTGAGCCACTTGAACTAGTCTTTGTCATTTCAAGGCCTTCTCAAATTTGACTTCAACTTTAAACAACTTTCCATTTTCTATTGATAGAACTGTGGTGTTGGTCTACACACATAACTTATATAGTGTTTCACTTATAACTTCCAACTGAACAAGAATTATTATCGTTTTTTAACTTGGTTTCGATATAATACATACATACACGACTCTATCATACCACAGATGGCACTCCCTCATATTTACTAGAGCACTTTTTTTCCTACTAGTAGATAATAAGCCCCCTGAAAACAAGGAGCATATGTCAACCTCTAGTGTCTGGCACAGTGTAGGTTTTTAATGAATGAAGAATAAATGAATAAATGAATGAATGAAAACCATTAGTTGTATAATTTCAGGGATCTCTTCCAAAAAAATACTTCCCCTGTCAGCCAACTGGACTTATTTTAAAGCAAAAATATCCTTAGAAAAATACACTCATTTTAACCTATTCATCCAAGGCAGAAGTTGTCAATCCTGCTTGAGGAAGAGAACCACATGCTCATCCCAATAAAAATAAATTAGGAGCTCCTACGTGATTCTAAGGGCTTCCCTGGTGGCTCAGATGGTAAAGAATCCTGAAATGCGGGAGACCTGGGTTCAATCCCTGGGTTGAGAAGATCCCCTGGAGGAGGACAACCCACTTCAGTATTCTTGCCTGGAGAATCCCCGGGGACAGAGGATCCTGGTGGGCTACAATCCATAATGTCACAAAGAGCAGGACACGACTTAGTGACTGAGCGCATCACAGTGCAGGTGATTCTAAAGTGCAGGCAAGGTTGAGAACTGCTAGGCTAAGACAGAAATAACTGATAACTGGCAGGTTCTAAGGTACAAGGAAAGAAGAAAATTAGGATCCTAATGACTTGGGGAGAGAAGTTCTTTGTTGGAGGCAGGGCTTGAGGGGCAAGGAGTTTGCAATGAGCCTAACTCATCCTCCAAGAGGCTGGAGGTGGCTGGAGAGAGAGAGGTAGTTTTAAAAGTATCTATCGTCTTGAAAAATTAAGAGGAAGAGATTATAAGTCCTTTTTAAAGAGGTAAACTTTGAAGAGGAAGGAATTTAAAATTTAAATTTAAAAATGAAGTCAGAGATTCCAACAATTGCTAATAAAAGGACCCTTTGAGTTTCTTGGGCTTTCTACAAAAATACTCCCCAGGCTCACAAATACTGCAGGCAGACTGCTTATACAGATGAAAAGAAGAATCTAAAGAATAAATGTTGACATAGCAGAGCTTGAGAGAAGAAAAACTGTTGTAAAGAATTAGTAGTCCCCAATTTGTGTCTATATTATAATTACAACAACATAGAAACTATATGTGAATATGTTTTATTTTATTTTTACTACTTATTTATCCGTTTACTTAGGCTGTACCACGTGGCTTGCAGGATGTTATTTCACCAACCAGGGATTGAACCCATGCCCTCAGTGAGAGCACTGAGTCCTAACCATCAGACAACCAGGGAACTCCCAATCATGTGTGACTATGGATTGAACAAGAAAAGAAGAGTGATGATGTTAGACAACTGGCATGTTGAGGTGTATTGAACTTGAAGCTTGAAGTTCTAGTTCCTACTTTACTGTTAATCTGCTGTGCTTCCTTAGGCAGGTGTATTCACTTCTCTGGGGCTCAATTTCCTGACCTGAAAATTGAAAGCCTCAACTAAATCAGTGTTTCTTGCAAGGTTTCTCTAAAAAGAGTAAATAAATGCAGCCCCAAGATCAATAAGGGGGAGGCTGAAGCACCCTCTGTAAGTCCAATTTTTGTTGAAGTCTCCTATTTTGTTTTAAAAGTCCACATCCCAGTATGTGAATTGCATCTCAGTTAAACAGTTTTTTTTCCCCAAAAGTTCATGTACTTTATATTCTTTAGTCTTTGTGTTTTTTTTTCTTTTAAATACAGCTGAGCTTGTATTGTATTTTATACTCTGTTTTTTTTCATGAAGTATTATATCTTTCACATTTTATATATGTCATTAAAATGTTGTCCCTTTTCTCTTCATAGCTTTCCAATATTCCATCATATGACTGTATTATAATGCATTACTGTCTCCTAATTTGGGATATTCACATTACAGTACAGTGTGTTTCTGCCACCAAGCTGCCTTAATTCCAGTCTGCTTGGATCTGTGAAGAGCCTGAGATTTCTTTATAGTTTCTAATTGAATCCTCTGAAGTACAGAGCTTGGAAAATGAAAAAAATTTTTTTCTCTTATTGCTGCCATGTGTGAAGTGGTCTCTTGGTGACGTAAGTTGTAATTCATTCTTTCTTGAGATCTCACTGCTAAAAGTGGGGAAGAAACTAACGCTTACTGAATCTGGACTGTTTTTGTAAAGGTTATTACAGGTCATCCACCCAGTGAGGTAATGAATATCCCACTTCATGTAATAATAAGCTGAGACTGAAACGATTGGGCTGACTGACTAACGATGTGCAGTACCTGCAATTAAATTGGATCTGATCTTCCCCAGATCTGTTCCAGGCCATCCTGTTCACCACACTTTGAATCCACAGCAGTAAGAGAGGGAGCATAGCCACCTCTGCACTTCCCTCTGTTGGCTCTTTTTTTCTTTTTTAATTGAACTGTATTTCATTGTCAATATTATATTTGTTTCAGGTGTACAACACAGTGATTTAATATTTTTAAAGATTATATTCCATTTAAAGTTGGGCTTCCCTGGTGTTTCAGATGGTAAAGAATCTGTCTGCAATGCAGGAGGCCTGGGTTCAATCCCTAAGTCAGGAAGATCCCCTGGAGAAGGAAATGGTTACCCATTCCAGTATTCTTGCCTGGGAAACCCATGACAGAGGAGCCTGGTGGTTACACTCCATGGTGTTGCAAAGAGTCAGACATGACTGAGTGACAAACACTAAACACTAACATCAGTTCAGTTCAGTAGCTCAGTTGTGCCCAACTCTTTGCGACCCCATGGACTGCAGCATGCCAGGCCTCCCTGTCCATCACCAACTCCTGGCGCTTGCTCAAACACATGTCCATAGGGATTTAATACTTTTATAGACTATATTCAGTTTAAAGTTATTAAAAAATAATGGCTGTATTCCTTGTGCTGTACAATTTGTCAGAATATGGTCCACTGGAGAAGGGCATGGCAAACCACTTCAGTATTCTTGCCTTGAGAACCCCATGAACAGTATGAAATGGCAAAAAGATAGGACAACGAAAGATGAATTCCCCAGGTCAGTAAGTGCCCAGTATGCCACTGGAGATCAGTGGAGAAATAACTCCAGAAAGAATGATGGGATGGAGCCAAAGCAAAAACGATACCCAGCTGTGGATGTGACTGGTGATAGAAGCAAAGTCCAATGCTATAAAGAGCAATATTGCATAGGAATCTGGAATGTTAGGTCCATGAATCAAGGCAAATTGGAAGTGGTCAAACAGGAGATGACAAGAGTAAACATTGACATTCTAGGAATTGGTGAACTAAAATGGACTGGAATGGGTGAATTTAACTCAGATGACCATTATATCTACTACTGTGGGCAAGAATCCCTTAGAAGAAATGGAGTAGCCATCGTGGTCAACAAAAGAGTCCAAAATGCAGTACTTGGATGCAATCTCAAAAATGATAGAATGATCTCTGTTTGTTTCCAAGGCAAACCATTCAATATCACAGTAATCCAAGTCTATGCCCCGACCAGTAACGCCGAAGAAGCTGAAGTTGAACGGTTCTATGAACACCTACAAGACCTTCTAGAACTAACACCCCAAAAAGATGTCCTTTTCATTATAGGGGACTGGAATGCAAAAGTACGAAGTTAGGAAACACCTGGCGTAACAGGCGAATTTGGCCTTGGAGTACAGAATGAAGCAGGGCAAAGGTTAATAGAGTTTTGCCAAGACAACGCACTGGTCATAGCAAACATCCTATTCCAACAACACAAGAGAAGACTCTACACGTGGACATCACCAGATGGTCAACACTGAAATCAGATTGATTATATTCTTTGCAGCCAAAGAAGGAGAAGCTCTATACAGTCAGCAAAAACAAGACTGGGAGCAGACTGTGGCTCAGATCATGAACTGCTTATTGCCAAATTCAGACTTAAATTGAAGAAAGTAGGGAAAACCACTAGTCCATTCAGGTATAACCTAGATCAAATCCCTTATGAGTATACAGTGGAAGTGACAAATAGATTTAAGGGACTAGATCCGATAGACAGAGTGCCTGATGAACTATGGACAGAGGTTCGTGACATTGTACAGGAGACAGGGATCGACACCATCCCCATGGAAAAGAAATGCAAAAAAGCAAAATGGCTGTCTGAGGAGGCCTTACAGATAGCTGGGAAGAGAAGAGAAGCGAAAAGCAAAGGAGAAAAGGAAAGATATTCCCATCTGAATGCAGAGTTCCAAAGAATAGCAAGGAGAGATAAGAAAGCCTTCCTCGGTGATCAATGCAAAGAAATAGAGGAAAACAACAGAATGGGAAACAGTAGAGATCTCTTCAAGAAAATTAGAGACACCAAGGGAACTTTTCATGCAAAGATGGGCTCGATAAAGGACAGAAATGGAAGGGACACAACTGAGCGACTGAACTGAACTGAACTGAAACTATATTCAATTTAAAGTTATTAAAAGATAATGGCTATATTCCTTGTGCTGTACAATTTGTCCTTATTGTTAATTTTTTTATTCATAGGAGTTTTTACCTGTTAATCACCATCTCCTATCTTCCCTCAACCTCTTTTCTTCTCCTTATCTGGTAACCACTAGCTTTTTCTCTAGTCTGTGAGTCTCTTTCTGTTTTGTTATATACATTTGTCTGTTTTATTTTTAAGATTTCACCTGTAACTGTTAACATAGAGCACTTGTCTTTTCCATCTACCTTATTTCACTGAGTTTAATAAGTTTAATACCCTCCTAGGTAAACTGCTTTTTTGCATCTGTCAGCAATAAAGGACAGAAACGGTATGGACCTAACAGAAGCAGAAGATAGTAAGAAGAGGTGGCAAGATACACAGGAAAACTACACAAAAAAGATCTTCATGACCCAGATAATCACGATGATGTGATCACTCACCTAGAGCCAGACATCCTGGAATGTGGGTCAAGTGGTCCTTAGGAAGCATCACTACGAACAAAGCTAGTGGAGGTAATGGAATTCCAGTTGAGCTATTTCAAATCCTAAAAGATGATGCTGTGAAAGTGCTGCACTCAATATGCCAGCAAATATGCAAAACTCAGCAGTGGCCACAGGACTGGAAAAGGTCAGTTTTCATTCCAATCCCAAAGAAAGACAATGCCAAAGAATGTTCAAACTACTGCACAATTGTACTCATATAACTCGCTAGTAAATTAATGTTCAAAATTCTCCAAGCCAGGCTTCAACAGTACATGAACCGTGAATTTCCAGGTGTTCAAGCTGGATTTAGAAAAGGCAGAGGAACCAGAGATCAAATTGCCAACATCTGCTGGATCATTGAAAAAGCAAGAGGGTTCCAGAAAAATATCTATCTCTGCTTTATTGACTATACCAAAGCCTTTGACTGTGTGGATCACAACAAACTGTGGAAAATTCTTAAAGAGATAGGAATACTAGACCACCTGACCTTCCTCCTGAGAAATCTGTATGCTTTATTGACTATGCCAAAGCCTTTGACTGTGTGGATCACAATAAACTGTGGAAAATTCTGAAAGAGATGGGAATACCAGACCGTCTGACCTGTCTCTTGAGAAACCTGTATGCAGGTCAGGAAGCAACAGTTAGAACTAGACATGGAGCAACAGACTGGTTCCAAATCAGGAAAGGAGTACGTCAAGGCTGTATTTTGTCACTCTGCTTGTTTAACTTATATGCAGAGTACATCATGAGAAACGCTGGGCTAGAGGAAGCACAAGCTGAAATCAAGATTGCCGGGAGAAATATCAATAACCTCAGATATGCAGATGACATCCTTATGTCAGAAAGTAAAGAAGAACTAAAGAGCCTCTTGATGAAAGTGAAAAAGGAGAGTGAAAAGTTGGCTTAAAGCTCAACGTTCAGGAAACTAAGATCATGGCATCTGGTCCCATCACTTCATGGCAAATAGATCGGGAAACAGTGGAAACAGTGACAGACTTTATTTTGGGGGGCTCCAAAATCACTGTGGATGGTGATTACAGCCATGAAATTAAAAGACGCTTGCTCCTTGGAAGAAAAACTATCACCAACCCAGACAGCATCTTAAAAAGCAAAGACAATGCAAGGGACACTAGTTTGATCCCTGGTCTGGGAAGATCCCACAAGCCATGGTGCCACTGAGCCCCTGTACTGCCACAACTACTGAAGCCCTCGATCCCTACAGCCCATGCTCTGCAACAAGAGAAGCCATGGTGATGAGAAGCTCACTCACACCAACCAGACAAAGCTCAAGAACAGCAATGAAGACTCAGCACAGCCAAAAATAATAAATAAATAATTTTTTAAAAATAAATAAACCCAGCAGATAATATGGTCTGGCTTCAAGTTAATGATATGCACTGTGGACTCTTCAATATCTGGCATGCTAAAAACTGGAACGCTTCAGCGTGCAGCTCTTTTATCTATCCAGTTATCATTATTTGATATGAGTTTCTGAAGGGCAGAGTCCATGACTGTGCATCTATTTGTCTTTTCATTTCTTGTGCCTAGTCCTGTGCCTAGCATGTCATAAGATGCCTAAATACAGTTGGAATGAATGATGAATGAAAACGGTCACAAGGATAAGACATTGCAAAATTCTGAATTAGTCTTTAAACCATTAACGAGAGCCAGAATTACATTCAGTGTGTCTCATATTCTAATTATGTGACTATTGTTAATCTGATATCATGTCAAATGGTAAGTTCACAATTAAATGTGATAGTCTTATTTCCCCACACAGCTGAAAATTAATTTATTGACATGTCATTAGATGGCAGATCCAGTGTTAATATTTTTATAGATGTCCTTGAAAGTAATAATAAATACTTTCAGTTTTCAGTGGAAAAATCAAGAGCATTTCATTAAAATAGAGAAACTGATGAAGCTAGAAATAGAATAAAAATTAACCTGAGACATATAACTTTAAAAAAGATTAAGATACTATCAAATATAGAATCATATCTGAGTGTAAGTAGTGAAGTATTCACACATGAATGCTTTACTCAAATTGAATATATAAAGTTCCATACTTTCTTTTTATCCATTAATCTTACATCTCTGTTTAAAAGCAGTTAATTTTTTTGCAGATTAATTTTCTTTTAGTATGAATACTCAAACTACCGTACAATTGCACTCATCTCACATGCTAGTAAAGTAATGCTCAAAATTCTCCAAGCCAGGCTTCAACAATACATGAATCGTGAACTTCCAGATGTTCAAGCTGGTTTTAGAAAAGGCAGAGGAATCAGAGATCAAATTGCCAACATCTGCTGGATCATCAAAAAAGCAAGAGAGTTCCAGAAAAACATCTATTTCTGCTTTATTGACTATGCCAAAGCCTTTGACTGTGTGGATCACAATAAACTGTGGAAAATTCTGAAAGAGATGGGAATACCAGACCGTCTGACCTGTCTCTTGAGAAACCTGTATGCAGGTCAGGAAGCAACAGTTAGAACTGGACATGGAACAACAGACTGGTTCCAAATAGGAAAAGGAGTATGTCAAAGCTGTATATTGTCACCCTGATTATTTAACTTATATGCAGAGTACATCATGAGAAATGCTGGGCTGGAAGAAACACAAGCTGGAATCAAAATTGCTGGGAGAAATATCAATAACCTCAGATATGCAGATGACACCACTCTTATGTCAGAAAGTGAAGAAGAACTAAAGAGCCTCTTGATGAAAGTGAAAGAGGAGAGTGAAAAAGTTGGCTTAAAGCTCAACATTCAGAAAACTAAGATCATGGCATCTGGTCCCATCACTTCATGGGAAATGGATGGGGAAACAGTGCAAACAGTATCAGACTTTATTTTTGGGGGCTCCAAAATCACTGCAGATGGTGATTGCAGCCATGAAATTAAAAGATGCTTACTCCTTGAAAGGAAGGTTATGACCAACCTAGACAGCATATTGAAAAGCAGAGACATTACTCTGCCAACAAAGGTCTGTCTAGTCAAGGCTATGGTTTTTCCAGTAGTCATGTATGGATGTGAGAGTTGGACTGTGAAGAAAGCTGAGCGCCAAAGAATTGATGCTTTTGAACTGTGGTGTTGGAGAAGACTCTTGAGAGTTCCTTGGACTGCAAGGAGATCCAACCAGTCCATCCTAAAGGAGATCAGTCCTGGGTGTTCATTGGAAGGACTGATGTTGAAGCTGAAACTCCAATACTTTGGCCACCTCGTGAGAAGAGTTGACTCATTGGAAAAGACCCTGATGCTGGGAAGGTTTGGGGGCAGGAGGAGAAGGGGACGACAGAGGATGAGATGGCTGGGTGGCATCACCGACTCGATGGACATGGGTTTGGGTAGACTCCGGGAGTTGGTGATGGACAGGGAGGGGCTTGCTGCGATTCGTGGGGTCATAAAGAGTTGGACACAACTGAGCGACTGAACTGAACTGAACTGAACTGATGAATACTTTCACTGGTTAGCAAAATACTGTCATGTTAGCTATACATTCTGGTACTAAAAGCCAAAAAAAGTAGCTCGACAATCTGTTCCTTGAATGTTTGGAAAAAATTCTTACAAACTCTCCTAGTGTTCTAAGATGAATAGTTATTTCCCACAATTTGGACAAACAGGTATGCTTTCCCCCTCCCCAGGCCCTTGTTCTTTTTCCCTTCAACTTACTGCAGCAAACTATTTATTCCAAAAGTTGGCTGGAGAATAAAGATGCCACATGGACAGCCACATGACCACAAATTTAATGACATGCATATGAAACTTCAGCATCACATCAAACCAGTCTCTGTATAGGATATCAAACCTAGCCGGGCACAGCCAGGTGTTCTGTCTTCTCCAGCTTGCTGAGTGACGTATAGAAAACTGTCATGAGGGAATTTCTTGGCATGCATGTGGTATGGGCAAAAAAAGTCACAAATATCTATCACAAGAGCCAGTTTACCTAAACCTTCCCGTACTAAGGATTTTTTTAGTGAAAATGGAGAAAGTCTAAGATGTTCAATATTTTATTTATTTATTTTGGCCAAGCAGCATATGGGATCTTTGTTCCCTGATCGGAAGTCAAACCCACTTCCTCTGCATTGGAAGCATGAAGCCTTAACCACTGGACCATCAGGGAAATCCCGAAGAGCTTTAATATTTTAAATAAAATATACTTTCATATGTGATTAAATAACATAAAAATATGGGTAAAATAGCAGTAAAACTAACATAGTTCTCACATAGGATGATAAGAATGTGGTATTTTTTTCCCCTTAAAGAATATGATATCTTTCCCCTCAAAGTTTTCTTAAGAATCCCTTTGTTGGAGTTCAGGATTGTTAAGTGCTAGCCACCCATTCTCCTTACTTGGCCCTGCAATAAACCTTTTCTGCTCCAAAAAACAAATAAACCCCCCAAAATTAAATAACTTTGCTGCAATACTCTGTGGGGACCTAAATGAGAAGGAAATCTTAAAAAGAGTGGATATATTTGCATACATATGACTGATTCACTTTGCTATACAGTAGAAACTAGAACAACATTCTAAAGCAACTGTACTCCAATAAAAATTAATTTACAAAAAACAATACCTTTGCTGTTGTACATATAAAACTTCTTTAATGAAAACACTATGCTTCTCAAAATCTTTAATTTCCAAGTGTTCTACTGTCTGTGATGGAAGACAGGAACTTGGTTGAGAGGTTTGCCTGAAGCAAGGCCGCATAGCAACTATTCTTATTCTGTAGGGCAAATCACTCAGCAAGCAGCATGCCCTCTGCATGGCATCTATCATGTGTCATGTCAAAATCATTTGCTTTAAAAACATAAAGTCTAGAATAAAGATATCACTAGGGGACTTCCTTGGTGGCCCAGTGATTAAGAATCCACCTTCCAATGCATGGGATGTGTGTTCAATCCCTTTTTGGGGAAGTAAGATCCCACATGCTGGGGGTTGGGGGAGAATAAGTAAGCCCTAACACTGGTATGAAGACCCAGTGCAGCCAAATTAAAGGGGGGAAAAAAAGATATATATATATATATATATATATTACTATATTTCATTAACTTACTATGGGAAATTAAAATATATGTCATACATGATTTTCAGTCTAAAGTAAGAAAAATAAGGGCTTCTTTTTGATTAATGTCAGTATTTAATCATTTTGGATTCTTTCCATTTCAAAACCTTAACAATTTCAAAATTCCAATTTGCTATTTTACTGTCTTACCCAAAGCAAGTTCAGCTGGGTCAAGCTAAGTACAAAACACATTCATTCATCTTAAGGAATTACAAACACATGATTTTAAGATGTTTTATTGTAATACTACTACAAGCTCAGTTTTCCCATTTGTATTTGAAGCTAGATTAAAATTATGTGTCTGGCAACTGGGATATGAGGGTAACACCAGCCTCTCAGATTGCTGCTACCAAATGCCATCTCTCTGCTGGGGGAGCATGACTGTCCCATTGGTGACAAGAAGAACTTGTCAATTAAGAACTTGTCAATTAACTTTCAATTAAGCAGAACTACTTCAATATGCTCCTGTAAGAAAACAAAAGAGCTGTAAGTATGTTACTATTTTACTTAAATTATGCATCTTTCTTTCTACTCCCTTACCTTCCTCTCCTTCATCTTTTCTTTCTTTCTTTCTTATTTTTTTAAAATTTATTTATTTATTTTTGGCTGTGTTGGATCTTCAGTTCAGTTCATTTCAGTTCAGTCGCTCAGTCGTGTCCGACTCTTTGCCACCCCATGAACTGCAGCACGCCAGGCCTCCCTGTCCGTCACCAACTCCTGGAGCCTACCCAAACTCATGTCCAGTGAGTCGATGATGCCATCCAACCATCTCATCCTCTGTTGTCCCCTTCTCCTTCTGCCCTTAATCTTTCCCAGCATTGGGGCCTTTTCAGATGAGTCAGCTCTTCGCATCAGGTGGCCAAAGTATTGGAGTTTCAGCTTCAACATCAGTCCTTCCAATGAACATCCAGGACTGATCTCCTTTAGGATAGACTGGTTGGATCTCCTTGCAGTTCAAGGGACTCTCAAGAGTCTTCTCCAACACCACAGTTCAAAAGCATCAGTTCTTCGGTGCTCAGCTTTCTTTATAGTCCAACTCTCACATCCATATATAACCACTGGAAAAACCATAGCCTTGAGTAAACTGATCTTTTTGGCAAAGTAATGTCTCTGCTTTTTAATATGCTGTCTAGGTTGGTCATAACTTTCCTTCCAAGGAGTAAGCGTCTTTAATTTTAATGGCTGCAATCACCATCTGAAGTGATTTTGGAGCCTAAAAAAATAAAGTCAGCCACTGTTTACAGTGTTTATCCATCTATTTGCCATGAAGTGATGGGACCAGATGCCATAATCTTAGTTTTCTAAATGTTGAGCTTTAAGCCAACTTTTTCACTCTCCTCTTTCACTTTCATCAAGAGGCTCTTTAGTTCTTCTTCACTTTCTGCCATAAGGGTGGTGTCATCTGCATCTTCATCGCTGCACTTTTCTCTAGTTGTGGAGAGCAGGGGCCACTCTCTAGTTGCAGTACTCAGGCCTCTCTTTGTGGTGACATCTCTTGCTGTGGAGCACGGGCTCTACAGCCGACAGACCCCAGTTGTTACAGCACGTAGGCTCAATAGTTGTAGCTCCAGGGCTCCAGAGCGCAGGCTCAACAGTCGTGGCACATGGGCTTAGTTGCTCCTTGACATGTGGGATCTTCCCAGATCAGGGTTCAAATCCGTGTCTTCTGCATTGGCAGGCAGATTCTTTACCACTGAGCCACCAGGGAAGTACATTTTTCTTTCTTATTTTTAAACTATTCTTCTTTCAAGACTGAAGTCACTTAATATACATATGGGGCAATTTCTCTCAGAGTTGTGATCACAGACTCATCCTTAAGAATCTTGTTTGACATTTCATTCTCTTAATATACAGGGACAGACTTACATTTATTAAATGTGAATAATGGGAAATATGAAACAAGTGTAATTAATCTTAAGTGGTGAGTATAAAAAATAATAAATATAAGGTTTTAAATTTTAATCATCAACCAGAAGAACAAAAAGTTTAAGACTGATATCATAAAGATATCAGCAGAAGATGGCTTGTAATCTCAAAACAATGTATGATTGTAGTACATTAAAAGTTTTTTGGGTTAAAAGTTCTTTGATTTTGCATTTAAAAAAATAAGTGAAGTGAAGTCACTCAGTTGTGTCCGGCTCTTTGCGACCCCATGGATTGCAGCATACCAGGCTTCTGATTCCATGGGATTTTCTAGGCAAGAGTACTGGAGTGGGTTGCCATTGCCTTCTCCAAAGGATCTTCCCGCCCAGGGGTCAAACTTGGGTCTCCCACATTGTAGGCGATGCTTTTAAAGTCTGAGCCACCAGGGAAGTCTTTAAAAAAAGATTTATTTAAAAAAATAAAATACCACCAAAAAATGAGGTAAAAAGGAAAACCTCTTACTCCCTCGAGGATAATGGCATAAAATCACAGTCACTTGATAATTACTTTAATAATTACCTTTACTTTTATGATAGAACTATTTTTTTTTTAAATAATTATTTATTTATTTGGCTGTGCCCAGTCTTAGTTGCAGTACACAGGATCTTTAGTTTCGGCATGTGGGATATAGTTTCCTGACCAGGGATGCAGTCTTAGCCACTGGACTACCAGGGAAGTCCATAATTTTGTTTTTGTTTTTTACAACTTTATTAAGGGATGCACTTCTCTGGTGGCTTAGTTGGTAAAGAATCTACCTGCAATGAGGGAGACCTGGGTGAGATTCCTGGGTTAGGAAGATCCCCTGGAGGAGGGCATGGCAACCCACTCCAGTATTCTTGCTTGGAGAATCCCCATGGACAGAGGAGTTGGACACGACTGAGCAACTAAACACAGTATATTAAGGGATATTGACACACAAGAAAACACATTATGATTGATGTGTACAGTTAGATAAGCTGTGACATGTGTATTTCCTTGAAACTACCACTTTGATGAAGCCTGAACAGATCCTTCACCTCCTCGAGTTTCTTTGTGCCCCTTGACGATTCCTTCTTTTGCTTCCTACCCAATCAACCACCCTCTTTTCTTGGGGCAACCACTGATGTGCTTGCTATCACGGTAGGTCAGTCGGCATCCACCAGTAATTTTTTCCAGGACTCCAGCAGGTTTGCCCTTATATGAAATGTATAGTATGATCAGCCCCACCATGTCCACGGATCCTGCATCCTTGGATACGAGTGTTGACTGTACTTTTAATAATCTATAACTGACCTAAAATCCTTTCCGCTCATTTTAAAAAAGGATTTTTTTTCCTAACTGGAAGAAAAAGTAATAATGCCAGAGTGAGGCAGATGATACACAGGTCACTAGAAAGCACTCTGAACTGAGTAATGATTTTGCAGATTATTTTTCATATTCCACAGCCTAATGCTAATTGGATTAAAGAGTCGAGAATCCAGGAAATGAAGTAAAAGAGATGTGTTGATTTAAATAAATAGGGTGATTTTTTTCCTGTCTCATCTGTCAGCTTATTTCTAATTAATAAATAGATTTTCAAAAGTTGGCCCAAAATGGAGATCTCCACTGACGAATGTTCAAATAAACTGTATGTTTCTTGAGAAAAAAAAAAGAAAAGCTGCTACATGTTGGAGTTCTACATCAATAATAAAATAAAGTGAACTGTGGATGTAACATTAAAATACCACCTATACTCTTTCTTATGAAAATATAAATTTATTCTAACATATTATGACAACATGTCAAAATTATGTTTGCATATAAGATTGGCTGAGGATGCTGAAACTATAGCAGTTGAATTGTGGTGGTTTGTAGACTTATGTGTATACTTTGCATTTTGTTTTTAATTAAATAAATATGTCAGTAATGAATATGTGTAATTTATTTCTACCTCTTTCTACTTTACATTATTCAGTTGTACTTGGAGATATGCTTCCTCATTTTGAGTGTTTCTGTAAGACGCGGTATCTCCAGTAAACTTAATACTTCATTTTTTAAACAACACATTTTTCATTCTCTTGACATCACCAAATGAAAATGCTGTATATTGGAACATAAAACAAAAAGAGACCTAAGTTAGTTGGAATTATAATATATGTAGCACTAATGCTACATATTGATTACCACAAGGGTGTTGCTTTTTACCACTGCAACTCGTTAGCTATTTCTATAAGTAGCAGAAATACAGTATTTGTGAAAAGTGGTTGGACTAAAATGCTTTCATGTGGTGAATGCCTATTCCACACTCTCATAAAGCAAATTAATTAGCTTTTCATACAAATGGAGTATTAGTTATTTCAGCTATGTGTATTTCAATTCTTGAAAATTCTTAGGTAATTTTAATATACATAAATCTTTGTAGACAACATAGCCTAATCTATATTTTATGCATTGACTTGTATATGAATTTTAGTTAAAATATGTTCCAAATAGCCTATTAGTTCCAACCACTGTTTGCATAGTTTTGAAAGATATAGCAGTGACCAAGCTGATTTGCTGAAATGTTTTCATTTATATACTTCTGATTTAAAAGACATAGAGGCCTCCACAAATGTATTCATATGTTTCAACACATTTCTGAATACTCTGAACAGAGCACCAGACTTGAAATAAAGTTGCAGTCAAAGAAAACAATAAGCGGCCAATGGGAGTGTGCCCTGAATGGGGGCGTGCATAGGTAGGGAGAAAATAAACACGAACCAGGGGTTGATAAACATGAGTGTAGATGGGTAGATGGATAAAGTCCTGTATCACTACTGCAATTACCCTACTTCCTAATGTGTGCTCAGTTGCTCAGTTGTGTCTGACTCTGTGATCCCATGCACTGTATCCTGCCAGGCTCCTCTGTCCATGGGCTTTTCCAGGCAAGAATACTGCAGTGGGCTGCCTTTCCCTTCTCCAGGCGATCTTACCAACCCAGGGATTGAACCCAAGTCTCCTGCAGCTCCTGCATTGGCAGGTGGATTCTTTCACCACTGAGCCACTTGGCCTTCCCAACTTGCTAATACTGATAATTGAAAGAATGCAGCAAGTCCAATTGTATCACTAGTTTCAAATTTGGTAACAATTTTCCTGACAGTTGAGAACAAGATAGATAGTTCTGATTTACAATACAATGTTTTGTTTTTGGCCACACTAAGTGTCATGAGGGATCTTACTTCCCTGACCAGGAATCGAACTAGTCCTTGATTCTTAACAACTGGATTGCCAGGGAAGGGCCAGTATTGATTTACAAATGAAATATTTCTGTAACTCTGGCACAATGGGAAATACAGGAATTTTTTTTTTAAAGCAGGTATGATTAGCTCTTTTTTTTTTTTTTAAAGATATGATGAATTTCTCTACAGGATTTTAGAAGACAAGTTCTTCATTCCAGACTGGCACTAGGCCAAGTAAAGGTCACACCTCTCAACTCAGAAAATCCTGGGATTCACTCACAAAACTGAAAGAAATGTTGGACTCTCAAAAATTAAAATTATAACATAAATATTTTTATGATAATTTCAGATGTATTTGTATATCCTGTAATGAGTTTAGATTTGGCAAATATTCTTCAAACTAACAGGTACCTATGAAATGGCAAACCACTCCAGTATTCTTGCCTAGAGACTCCCATAGACAAAGGAGCCTGGCCGGCTACAGTCCATGGGGTTGCAAAGAGTTGGACACGACTGAGCAACTGAACGATTCTACATACCTTTTTTTTCCTTCTGAAATTAAATTTATATTTTGGATAAAGTTTCAAATTTTTAACAAAAATAGTTTCTTTTCATCAATTTCTTTAAGAGATTTACTTGTTCTTTAGGAATCCTGTTGTTTACCTATTGATTACAAGCTACAATTCCACTAAGTAAACTAAGAAAGCCTGTCACAAACTGATTTCAGCAATAGTTATATTTTTGTGTATCTGTCTTTTGAAAAAGCTGGAGAGGGTATCTATATTTTACTTAGTAATATCTAAATTTCCATAATAAGTCAGTAAATTGAATTTATAGTTTATTTTGTCTTTCCTCCTATCAAATTACATGGGTAAGAAATACTGTGGTTTTATAACATAATCTATTTCCAAAGAGAAAGAACATGCGAGTCTATAAAATAATAGTCAATAGCATTTTGTCAAAATATATTGAGTACCTATAGGGTACTGTAGGGGTGATAGAAAGATACTTTATCTCATGTCCTTGCTTCAAGAAGAGTGTACTTTAAAGAGAGAGAGATGAGTAGACTTTAGGTACTAAATGTTTGGTTAAAACAAATAAAGACTGTATTTTCTGATCTATATATTAAAAGAAGCTTTTATTGCTGTTGTTTAGTCATTAAGTTGTGTCTGACTCTTTTGCGACCCAATGGACTATAGCCTGACTGGCTCCTCTGTCCATGGGATTTCCCAGGCAAGAATACTGGAGTGGGGTCGCCTTCTCCAGGGGATTTTCCTGACCCAAGGATCAAACCTGTGTCTCCGCATCTCCTGCATCACAGGAGGATTCTTTACCACTGAGCCAGCTTTAGTAGATCCATATAGGTCAACAGAGGGCTTTTGATTTAGACATTTTCAAAATACGAATGTTAAAAACAAGTTACAAGCTTCAAGATTTTAGGGTGTGAGTCATGATGGGTGGTGTATCCAATATGGACAAGTAGGTAGAGGCCAGATCATAGAGGGTCTACATTCTTTAAGCAATGAACGGCTATTTAAAGATGTCAGAACAGGGAGTAATTTTCCAGACATGATGTTAAGAATCTGAATTTAGGAACAGTAATTGGAATAGAGAGAGAGAGTCTGGGATCTTAAGGGAGCATAATCATCAAAATGTGTAATGTGACTGGTGATATTAATAAAAGGTTTCCAGGTTTTAGGCTTGGATGATGAGATGGATGGAATTGCCACCCCTCATAAAGAAGGCTGAGTGCTAGAGAAGTGATGCTTTTGAACTGTGGTACTAAAGAAGACTCTTGAAAGTCTCTTGGACAGCAAGGAGATCAAATCAGTCAACCGTAAAGGATATCAACCCTGAATATTCATTGGCAGGACTGATGCTGAAGATAAAGCTCCAATACTTTGGCTACCTGATGTGAAGAGCCAACTCATTGGAAAAGACCCTGACTCTGGGAAAGATTGAGGGCAGGAGGAGACGTGGGGCAACAGAGGATGAGATGGTTGGATGTCATCATCACCTCAATAGACATGAGTCTGAGCAAACTCCTGGAGACGGTGAAGGACAGGGAAGTCGGGCATACTGCAGTCCACAGGGTTGCAAATAGTCAGACATGATTTAGTCCTGACATGATCCACCTGACTGGTAGGATCTTAGTTCCCTGACCAGAGGTGGAACCCAGGCTCTTGGCAGTGAAGGCATACAGTCCTAACCACAAGACCCTCAGGGGATTCCTTCTTTTCGGATATACAGAGTGTGAAGCAATTGGGGGGACTTTTAAGACAAAAGGTCCCCTAGGCAGTCTGGTCCTTTGAAACTTCAGGGAAGAAATCTTTGCCAAGATTAAAGATTCAGATTCATTAAATAAATGAGGCTCATTAGCATATATGTTGTCATTAAAATCATGGGAGTGGATGAAATTGCACAAGGTACTCAATAAATGTTTATGGGCTTGATGAATAAATGAATAAGAGAGGGGAGATGAAAAGAGAGAACACTAAGAGGGACAGTGAAGAGTTCCAAGATAATAGGGAAGTGCCAGGACCACCTGTACCCACTCCATAAACTTCCCTAGAACTGTCTTGTGTCATAGAAATACTGTATATAGTTAAACAGTATAAAGAAGACTACCTGGAGAAGTAAAAATGTATATATGGTACATTAAGTTTTATTTGATAAATGCATAATTGATTAACTGGGGATACCTAAACTAGCTATTTCAAGACTGGTGCATTTTAGCAGATTATAAATTCACATTGTTCCACATTATTGATGAAATGTATTACTCCTTCAATTTGTTCTCAGAGAAAAGAAAAAATGTAACATGAGAACTGAGAAGCATTGTTAACTGGTGGTTAAGAGCACAAGCTCTAGAGTAGCATCTTGCTGTTCATCCTTAGCCCCCTAAGGACTCTATTAAGACATCTTTTGGAGTTCTCTGGCCTTCCAGTGGTTAGGACTCAGTGCTCTCACTGAAGTGGCCCAGGTTCAGTCCCTAGTCGGGGAACTAACATCCTCCAAGTGGTGAAGCCAAAAAGACATATTTTTCCTAACCAATCCCCCTTCTCTGTGAAATTTTAATGCTATTGATTTACTCTACATCTATGTGCTGTGGTAGGGTTTCCCAGGTGGCACACTGGTAAAGAATCTGTCTGCTAATGCAAGAGATGCAAGAGACTTGGGTTCAATCTCAGGGTTGGGAAAATCCCCGGAGAAGGAAGTGGCAGCCCACTCCAGTATCCTTGACTGGGAAATCCCATGGACAGAGGAGCCTGGTGGGCTACAGTCCATGGGGTCACAAAGAGTCAGACATGACTTAGCGACTGAACAACAACAACAAAACGTTTATTGAGCCCTTGTAGTGTGTGAATGGCAGACAAAGGTGAATAACTCACATCCCTGAAACTACCAAGCAAGCAAGAGAGAGAATTGTTGTTTAGTTGCTCAGTCGTGTCCAATTCTTTGGGCCCCATGGGCTGTAACCTGCCAGACTCCTCTGCCCATGGGATTATCCTGGCAAGAATACTGGAGCAGGTTGCCATTTCCTTCTCCGGGGGATCTTCCCAACCGAGGGATGGAATCCCATGTCTCCTGCATTGGCAGGCAGATTCTTTACTGCTGAGCCACCTGTGAAGAGCCAAGGTAGAGAGGCATATACAAAAATAACCCTAATTCGAGGCAGAGCGAGGTGGAAGAGACAACACAGATATGATCAGAGTGCCTCAGGGCATGGAGGAGGTGACAACATATTTGACCTGAAAGAATTGGAAGGAGTGTTTTTGGAGGAGGTGGCCTTTGAGAAAGACCATATAGGATTCTGAAGCTATCTGTTTTAGGGTTGGGAGGAACATTGTAGGGTTTGATAAAAACCCTTTAACTTGGTTCAAAAGGCCCTCACAGGGGTGTGTCTGGCCCCTATTTTCTCACCAGAGCCCTGTCTGAATATGCTGCTCTATTCTCTCTGGTCCAGCCATGCTGGCCCATCTCAGTTCCTGCATCTCTCCAGCTCTACGGTTTCCACAGAGGCTCCTCTCTGCCTGGAATACTGTTTCCACAGCCTGTTCACCTAGTAACCCCTAATCATCCTTCAGACCCCAGCTCATGCGCCACCTGAGGGAAAGCCTTCCCTGATCCTCATGGTGAGATCAAACCCTTCAACACAGGCTCCATCCCATTCGTTCATATGTTCAGTTGCTCAGGGTCTGTCTGTCCCAGTGGATCAAAAGCTCCATGAGAGCCCCGACTGTGTGTGTTTTTCCACCTTGTATTATCTGCATATAGCCCAGGTGTCCAATACTTACCAGGTGCTTAATAACTAGCTGTTGAATGAATAAATGAATTATTATAAACCAAGATAAAAACAGAGAAGTGGAAAAGCACAAGATGTTCAAAAATTGGTAAAAAATCTGGTTGTATAACAGGAGGAAAAGGGGCAGGACACAACTTTTGAAAGAATGACATAGCCCAAGGACACAACAAAAAAAACCATTAGAGTCAAATGGACCAAGATGCAGACAAGACTAGATTTTGATTCTCAATCAGCAAGTGAAACGACACACCCAGAGGTGCCATGACAGTTCCAAGACACTGTTATAAAGACCAATGAGTGGGCGGTGGCCCAAATCCTGGAAATCTCTGCTCCTTCCCCAAAATAGTTGGAATAATCCTCCTGCTTGTTAGCATATGAAATTACCCAGCCTATGAAAACCAACCACCCCAAATTTTGGGGCTGCTGCACTCGCCCTGCATGATGGCCCACACTCTGTGGAGTGTGCTTCTCTCTGAATCTGAATAAATCCACTTCTTACCTATCACTTTGTCTCTCACTGAATTCTTTCTGTGATGAGATATCAAGAACCTGAGCTTCATTAGGTCCTGAAACCAGGTACTGCGGTTTTGGCTGGGTTTGAGTACAAGCCACGTGGGTTAAAGTCCCAAGCAAGGTTTTGGCTGGGTTTGAGTCCCAGCCACATGGGTTCAAATACCAATCTGTGGCAAACAGTTTCAGCTTGACTGAAGTGTGTGTTTAGTCACTTAGTCATGTCTGACTCTTTGTGACCCTGTGGATTGTAGTCCACCAAGCTCCTCTGTCTGTGAAATTTTTCAGGCAAGAATATGGAGTGGGTTGCCATTTCCTCCTCCAGGGTATCTTCCCAACCCAGGGATTGAACCAGTGTTTCCTGGGTCTCCTGCATCACAGGTGAATTCTTTACCCACTGAGCCATCGGGGAAGTGAATCATACTCAAATTTATGCTCTGAGACCATGATGATGAGTAAGTTGTACAGGATTTCTTTTTGGGGGATGGGGGGGTGGAATTAAATAAGGTCTGTCTTTCCCCACCAGATAAAAAATAATATATTGTGGATAGATTTCTCTGTTTAAAAATTTTCACTGGTACATGTTTCTTAAACAGAATGTTTTTCCTTCCTGCTAATAAGAAGCAGCAAACAGCAAAATAAATAAACATGTAACAAATAATATTAGAAGAAAAAAGTTAATCATGGTTAAACTGACAGCATGATCATTATGGGAATGTGCTGATAGACATTGTGTTGTGCATACATTTAACGGTTATATTTTTCATGAGTTAAGTTGTTCCAAATTGATATGACTACCGTTCTACTACAAAGATAAAGAAAGGGTTGGCCAGAATCAAACATTCATAGGGAAAAATGTAAGTTCATTAAATGACCCAGATAATTTGAAATAGTATACTTTTGCAACAGTTTAGATAAAATTTCTGGGTGATTAGATGAATTTTTCATTCTCCACCTAACTGTGTTAGAGTTATATGCTCTTTCAGTACCCTGATTATCACTATGGTAGCTTTACATTTTATTGATACATACATACACATACACACTTTGCTTTTGCTACATATGAGTTATCTAAAAGCCTTTTAAGATTTTTTGTTGTTGCTCTTTTTTTTTTAATTTATTTTAATTGGAGGCTAATTACTTTACAATATTGTGGTGGTTTTTGCCATACATTCACATGAATCAGCCATGGGTGTACATGTGTTCCCCATCCTGACCCTCCCTCCCACCTCCCTCTGCATCCCATCCCTCAGGGTCATCCCAGTGCACCGGCCCTGAGCACCCTGTCTCATGCATCGAACCTGGACTGGTGATCTATTTCACATATGATAATATACACGTTTCAATGCTATTCTCTCAAATCATCCCACCCTCGCCTTCTCCCACAGAATCCAGATGTCTGTTCTTTACATCTGTGTCTCTTTTGCTGTCTCACATATAGGGTCATCGTTACCATCTTTCTAAATTTCGTATATATGCGTTAATATACTGTATTGGTGTTTTTCTTTCTGGCTTACTTCACTCTGTATAATAGGCTCCAGTTTCATCTACCTCATTAGAACTGATTCAAATGCATTCTTTTTAATAGCTGAGTAATACTCCATTGTGTACATGTACCACAGCTTTCTTATACATTCGTTTGCTGATGGACAGCTAGGTTGCGTCTATGTCCTGGCTATTATAAACAGTGCTGCGATGAACATTGGGGTACACGTGCTCTTTCAATTCTGGTTTCCTCAGTGTGTAAGCTCAGCAGTGGGATTGCTGGGTCCTACGGCAGTTCTATTTCCAGTTTTTTAAGGAATCTCCACACTGTTCTCCAAAGTGTAAAAGCCTTTTAAGATTTATAAATCACAGTTATAGGAATTCCCTGACGTTTCAGTGGTTCAGACTCTGTGCTTTCATTGCCAAAGGCCTGGGTTCAATCCCTGGTTGGGGAACTAAGATCCTATAAGTCATGTGATGTGGCCAAATAGAAAATTTTAAAAAATAATAAAATAAAAATCACAATTACTACTGCAATGTCCTGTTTGTTCAGAGAATTTCACTACATTTTTGTATTGTTACCAGAGTTTCAAGTTTTCCTATTTTCTAATTCAAGATTTTTTGTTAAGATTAATTTGTAATTAAATCTCTCATTTGTCCTAGGATTTTTTTTTTTTTTTTGCCCATTGTATTTTCCTAAAATATTTTAGGAAAATTTTATTCTTTTTTTAATTTTTTAATTTTTATTTTATTTTTTTCCTTTCTTTTATTTAGTCATTAAATTATCTTATTTTATTTGTAAAATCAAGCTTTTATTTGTGAAAACCAATACATTATACTGACCTCACCAAAGCTAGACATATGTAGAACATTTACTTAATTGAACCTTTCTGGCTTGTCTTGTTCTATATTTAAGCCTCCATTATGCAATGCTATTTACTTGATTTATTGGATTTGGCTTACATGTTTTATAAATTGTGACTGTTGGGAAAATTTTAAAGAGATTGACTTGGCCTGATTGGGGAGTTTTATACTGAGGACTTGAAGTTACATTTGTTTAAAAAAAAATCCATTTTAATAAGGACCTTGATCTGGAAGTAAATAACACAGGCTTCCAGAAGCTAGGACAAAGGATTTCTTCCAGTTTTTTATTTTTTTCCCAATATTAGAATTTGTTTAAAATCTTCACTTAAGACTAAGTATATGTGATACCAAACACCAGGGTTAGGGGTTAGAAATTCAGTCACTGAGATGTTTCAGAATATCTGAATAGAGGGCATTGTACAAGCCCTAAACTTAAGTGGTTTTTTACTTTGCCCTCTTTCCATTCAGAAATTTGGGCTCCTGCCTAAGTCCTTTTCTAAGAGCTTATACTCCTTTTCTAAGGCTACCTTTATGTAAAATAGGTAGGGTAATAGTTACCTCATTAACAAAGTTTAACAAGCTTTACTCGTTAAATAATTTAATATCCTTTAATATCCTCTGATGAAAGGCACTAATTCAATATAAAATACTGCTTTTGCTTTTACCTGTGGTTTGAATTCCTAATTAGGTGTGGATTGCTATACCTAGTAGTATATGGGATGCTGCTATGTGCCAAGCATTATCCTAAGTGCTAGGGACTCAAAAGTAAGTTAAATACAGTCCCTGCCCTTTAGGAGTTCACAGATACATGATGAAATAATGGTGGCATGTGCAAGGTGTTATGGTGACTTTCAAGAAGGCCAGTGTAAAGGAGGATCTGGGAAACCTGCAGAGAGGAGGTCACTCTTGAACTGACCCTTGTAAGAAGTTTGGATCTATGCCAGCAGACTGATGTGGAAGGCACTCTGGGAGAGGAAACATCACAAATGGAGAGGTGATGCCTTGTCGTTCATTCAGTCATTCATCAAATATTTACTGAGGAAGTTCTACGTGCTGTGAATGGAAGAAAAGGCTCTGTATCAAGAAGAGCACAGTCTAGTGGAATGGAAGATCCAATAAGCAGACAATGTCAATACGGCACTGTAAGTATATTAATAGAAGGACACACAGGAGCTCAGATGTGGAGCTCGGAGGAAGGGATGCCATCTAGATTCCTCACCCAGCCTCAATGAAGTCATCACTCTATTTGGAGACTCCTGCTGCCCTTCTCTATGGTACAGTTTCTTCCACTGAGCCTGAGTTGACTTCATCCATTCTGAAACTGTATTTGGTTTTCAGCATTAACATTCAGAGTGCCTGCCCTATGCTGTGTTACTCCCCATCCCCGACCCCATCTATCCCAGTTGCTACTGGAATCTAATACTTCGTGCTCAGGACCTCAAAATTAAGACAAGGTGTTAACAGAGCAATCTTGTCCAAGACTCAATGGCCTAGAAGAGCCACTGAAAGGCTGACTGGTCGTGGGGCTCCTTGCTGTCTCTAAACAAGCCACATTATCTCATCTAGAAACTTACTAGAAATGCAACACTCTGACCCCTTCTCAGACCCTCCAATTTTAATGAGATCCCCAGGTGATTGAACCATTTAAGCCATTCTAAATGGATGGCTTATGGTCATAGCAAACACCCTCTTCCAACAACACAAGAGAAGACTCTACACATGGACATCACCAGATTGTCAACACCGAAAACAGATTGATTATATTCTTTGCAGCCAAAGATGGAGAAGCTCTATACAGTCAGCAAAAACAAGACCAGGAGCTGACTGTGGCTCAGATCATGAACTACCTATTGCCAAATTCAGACTGAAATTGAAGAAAGTGGGGAAAACCACTAGACCATTCAGGTATGACCTAAATCAAATCCCTTATGACTACACAGTGGAAGTGAGAAATAGATTTAAAGGACTAGATCTGATAGACAGAGTGCCTGATGAACTATGGATGGAGGTTCGTGACATTGTACAGGAGACAGGAATCAAGACCATCCCCAAGAAAAAGAAATGCAAAAAAGCAAAATGGTTGTCTGAGGAGGCCTTACAAATAGCTGTAAAAAGACGAGAAGCAAAAAGCAAAGGAGAAAAGGAAAGATATACCCATTTGAATGCAGAGTTCCAAAGAATAGCAAGGAGAGATAAGAAAGCCTTCCTCAGTGATCAATGCAAAGAAATAGAGGAAAACAATAGAATGGGAAAGACTAGAGATCTCTTCAAGAAAATTAGAGATAGCAAGGAAACATTTCATGCAAAGATGGGCTCAATAAAGGACAGAAATGGTATGGACCTAACAGAAGCAGAAGACATTAAGAAGAGGTGGCAAGAATACACAGAAGAACTATACAAAAAAGATCTTCATGACCCAGATAATCACGATGGTGTGATCACTCACCTAGAGCTGGACATTCTGGAATGTGAAGTCAAGTGGGCCTTAGAAAGCATCACTACGAACAAAGCTAGTTCGTGGAGGTGATGGAATTCCAGTTGAGCTATTTCAAATCCTGAAAGATGACACTGTAAAAGTGCTGCACTCAATATGCCAGCAAATATGGAAAACCCAGCAGTGGCCACAGGACTGGAAAAGGCCAGTTTTCATTCCAATCCCAAAGAAAGGCAATGCCAAAGAATGCTCAAACTACCGCACAATTGTACTCATCTCACACACTAGTAAAGTAATGCTTAAAATTCTCCAAGCCAGGCTTCAGCAATACGTGAACCGTGAACTTCCAGTTGTTCAAGCTGGCTTTAGAAAAGGCAGAGGAACCAGAGATCAAATTGCCAACATCCGCTGGATCATCGAAAAAGCAAGAGTTCCAGAAAAATATCTATTTCTGCTTTACTGACTATGCCAAAGCCTTTGACTGTGTGGATCACAATAAACTGTGGAAAATTCTTAAAGAGATGGGCATACCAGACCACCTGACCTGCCTCTTGAGGAACCTGTATGCAGGTCAGGAAGCAACAGTTAGAACTGGACATGGAACAACCGACTGGTTCCAAATAGAAAAAGGAGTACGTCAAGGCTGTATATTGTCACCCTGCTTATTTAACTTATATACAGAGTACATCATGAGAAACGTTGGGCTGGAGGAAGCACAAGCTGGAATCAAGATTGCCGGGAGAAATATCAATAACCTCAGATACGCAGATGACACTACCCTTATGTCAGAAAGTGAAGAAGAACTAAAGAGCCTCTTGATGAAAGTGAAAGTGAAGAGTGAAAAAGTTGGCTTAAAGCTCAACGTTCAGAAAACTAAGATCATGGCATCCGGTCCCATCACTTCATGGCAAATAGATGGGGAAACAGTGGAAACAGTGGCTGACTTTATTTTTCTGGGCTCCAAAATCACTGCAGATGGTGATTGCAGCCATGAAATTAAAAGATGCTTACTCCTTGGAAGGAAAGTTATGACCAACTTAGACAGCATATTAAAAAGCAGAGACATTACTTTGCCAACAAAGGTCCGTCTAGTCAAGGCTATGGTTTTTCCAGTGGTCATATGTGGATGTGAGAGCTGGACTATAAAGAAATCTGAGTGCCAAAGAACTGATGCTTTTGAACTGTGGTGTTGGAGAAGACTCTCAAGAGTCCCTTGGACTGCAAGGAGATTCAACCAGTCCATCCTAAAGGAGATCAGTCCTGGGTATTCATTGGAAGGACTAATGTTGAAGCTGAAACTCCAGTACTTTGGCCACTTGATGCAAAGAGCTGACTCAGTTGAAAAGACCCTGATGCTGGGAAAGATTGAGGGCAGAAGGAGAAGGGGACAACAGAGGATGAGATGGTTGGATGGCATCATTGACTCAATGGACATGGGTTTGGGTGGACTCTGGGAGTTGGTGATAGACAGGGAGACCTGGCGTGCTGCGGTTCATGGGGTCGCAAAGAGTCGGACACGACTGAGTGACTGAACTGAACTGAAATGGATGGAAATTTATTCCTAGTGCTGAAGAGAATATTTATCAACATTCTTTGGTTATCTTAGTCATTATTTGGATGTATACATAAATCCCTCAAGCAACATGTCTACAACCTTATTTTCACTTTTGTTCTAAATTCAGTTAGAGATGAAAACAAATAATCATCATTCTTGTATATTAACATTTCATAAACATTTTTAAGTGCTTAGTGTCCTTAGATCATAGTTAATTTGAAAAAGCCTTCCTTTGCATAAAAAGAGAAATTTCTTGGGTTAGGAAACTTTGCTAACTTAGTAAGCACATGCCTAATTGTGAAATATAAGATCAAATTTTTCCTCTAAGTAATATTTATTTTCTTGTAATACTGCTCTGTCAACAACTACTGACTTCTGTTTTGCATAAAGCATCCTTGAATGTTGCTGGCCTGACATACCAAGGCTTTTTCCTTTACCCTAAAGTCTTTGATAACCACTGTTACTAGTCACTTCTGCTGGAGAATGATGGTTCCATCTTGCCCAGTGGTAGGGAATGACTTGTCTTATACTTCTGTGCCACCTCTGTGCCTAGTGTAGTGCTACCAAGAAGATAATCAGAGATAGGATTCAATGACCCACATTTTATTTAAACCTTGAAAATTTTTTTTACTATCAAAAATATGACTTCCTCAATATCTCAGCAGGTAAAGAATCCACCAGCAATGCAGGAGACAAGGGAGACTCAGGTTCGATCCCTGGGTCAGGAAGATCCCTTGGAGTAAGAAATGGCAACCCACTCCAGTATTCTTGCCTGAAAAATCCCATGAACAGGGTCACAAAGAGTCGGACATGACTGAGTGACTAAACAGCAGAAACACAGTAAATGGTAAATGCAAAATTTGTAGGCTTTTCACAAAGACATAAGAATATATTATAATAGTAGGCACAATACATTCTTTTCTTTATTCTGTACCTTGAAGGGATCACTATCTTTAGACAGCAGTGATTTTATGCATACTTGTATACATTTCTGTAACTTCACAAGAACCTGAACACTCTGCCTCGGGCAAACCACTCTGTTCATAGCTCCTTGGATCTGTCCTACGCATGCGCACTCTGTACCTTTGGTTTACAATTCTTCCTGCCCAGAGGGCTTTGCCCTTCTCCTCTCTGTTTGTGTATATGTATGTGCTTCTCTCCAGGCTCAGTTCAAGTCTGAACACCTCCGAGAAATCCCTGTTCAGTTCACTGAATTCTTGGTAATTCGTCCTCTTCTGTTTTCCCTGCCTTTCTACTAGTTCAGCCCTTAGTCCTGGCCATTATCATTTGGCGAAACTGTTATTCCTTCAGGGCATCCTCTGTGCGGTGGGAAGGATGATGGGCTTAACCTACCTTTAGGGTCCTGGAAGCTTTTCATTTCCCACCGAAGAGCTTTTCTTTCGTGGACAAGATTAAATTTCTTAGAATTAAAGATTTTGAATTATTTAACGTAAACTTCACAGAGCCAGGTTAATTAAAGCAAAGTTTTCATCATATTAGTCTCATATTCAAAAGTTTTCCTTAGTTTTTCATTACCAAAAACTCCAAAAGCCAAAGACAGGCCTGGCACTGAAGGTCATCACATTTGATCAAAGGTAGTTTCTGAGGACTTCCCTGGTGGTCCAGTGGTTAAAGCTCTGTGTTTCCAATGAAAGGGATATGAATTTGATCCCTGGTCAGGGAAACTAAGATTCCCACATGCTCTGTGGCCAAAAAAGTAAATAAATAATCTTCAAGATAATTTTTTTCTAAAAAGGTAATTTCTGGTGTCACCATTCACTAATTCACCATTCACAAACTCCTGCTCCAGTTGATAATCTTTTCCTGCTTTCTAAATGTAAAATGGAGGTATATGGCCTTTGCTTTTCCCTTTGTCAATAATGCTTTCCCTGTAACCCTCTGCTATGCAAATCCTCATCATTTTAAGATTCAGCTCGAGCCTTGTTCTCTTGGAAGTCTACCCCCTCCCTATAAGACCTTTCTGTGCTACTTATTTGGCACTTCACCAGTGGTTCAGTGGTAAAGAATCTGCCTGCAATGCAGGAGACATGGGTTTCATCACTGAATCAGGAAGATTCCCTGGAGAAGGGTATGGCAACCCATTCTAGTATTCTCTGCAAGTGAGCATGCATGCACCCATGTCCTACTTATTCAGTGTCCTGTCTAACAAGACTGTAAATTCTCTGGAGGCAGAATCTATCTTACATTCCTTTTCTTAACTTGGAGCCTCTTGAGGACAGGATTCTAGTCATCTGTGAATTTCCAGCACCTAGTGTAATTACTGGTAAACAGTAGGTACTTAAAATGTTTTAAATGAATGAATGAATGAACTCCTCTAAAGGGATACAATGTGCTTCCTTGGTGGCTCAGATGGTAAAGAATCCACCTGCAATGTGGGAGACCTGGGTTCGATCCCTGGGTCAGGAAGATCCCCTGGAGGAGGCATGATTACCCACTCCAGTATTCTTGCCTGGAGAATCCCCATGGACAGAGGAGCCTGGTGGGCTATAGGCTATTGGGTCCCAAAAAATTGGACACAGCTGAATGACTAGGCAGAGCAGAGAGACAGGGATACAAGGTTCAATATGCATTCTTCTTTCGGTAGCCTTATATTGAAAGCAGGAGGAAATGCTACAAAAGTGTATCCTACAGTCTGAGACTGGGAGAGAGGGGTCTTTGTTGTCAGGTAGCCACCCTGGCTCCAGGGGATCTTTATACCCTGGGTCATTTTTAGCACCACCATAGGGTGTTGAGCAACTGTTCCAATTCGAGATCCTTGGGGGAAGAGAGGGTAGCTCTGCTGTTCTGCCTTTCTCCCTGGCATAGTGCCTGGCAGAGTATTAATACCGTAGTGCATGCTTCATAAATATTTGAATTAAGGGTAAATATTGAATTATTAGCAAATGGTCAAGCAAGTTGCTCTGGAGTGAGCATGCAGTCCTGCATTTCTGCCCATGTCCCATCTTGAGATGCATAGTATCATATTTTCATCTCTAAAAAATAATATACATCTTGACCTTGGTGGTGGACACATCAACCTTAATGTGGTAAAATGGCATGGAACTAAGTATACAGACACACACACACACACACACACACAGCAATTTTCTTTCTTGGACATTTATCCCAGATAAATGAGAACCTACATTCACACAAAAATCTGTCTACAACTGTTTATAGGAGTTTTATTTCTAATATTCTAATAAAAAGAAACACTCCAAATGTCCTTCAGTGGGTGTATAATTCAATAAATCAATGAATCGCTATATCTCTGTACCATGGAATATCACTCAGTAAGACAAAGGAGCAAACTGTTGACACACAACAACTTGGATGGATTTCAAAGGAACTATGCTAAGTGAATAAACCCATCTCAAAAGTTCACTTACTATAGGATTCCATTTATATAACATTCTTGAAATGACAAAATTATAGACATGGAGAATAGATTAGTGGTTACCAGGGGTTAGAGAGAGTGGAATAGGTGGGGATGGGCTGGGGCTATGCAAAGGTAGCACGAGGCATCTTTGTGATGAAACTATGCCATGTCTCAACTGGTGGTGGTCACATAAATCTACAGATGTGATAAAATTGCCTGGAACTAAGTACACACACAGACACACACACACACACACACAAGTGCGTGTAAAACTAAATAAGATTGCTGGAGTGCATCAGCGTTAATTTCCTGGTTGTGACAATGTCGTATAATTATGTAAGAAGTCACCACTGAATGAAACTGGGCAATGGGTGTATGGACTCTCTCTGTGTTATTTCTTGCAACTCTGTGAGAATTTACAATTCTCTTGAAATAAAATAGTCTTTAAGAAAAAAAACCATAGCAATTTCTCTGAACCTGGGGCTATTTTCAGAATTAATAAGACAAAATATACAGTGCAGATCTTTGAAAAGCCTTCTTTATGTGTGTAGATCATTAATATTATTTTTAATTCTGAAAGGGTACCTCAGCATTAGGTTTTATAATTCAAAATTACACCGAACTGATGTACCTAACCCTGATTCTACCTTTTCCATTTGGAGTTTAAAGTTTTATTAATCTCTTTCCCTTATTAATGTCCACTCATTTTGCTAACAACTTCAGTAAATGTTTCTACTACTTAAACGATTTTGTGTGAGATGGTGAATGCTGTATTATGTATGGGTGCTCTCTATAAATAATGTTTAAAATTAGATGGCAAAGACTTTTAATTCACATCCTGCCAACTGTTTTACCACATTTTTTTCCCTTGCCTGTTTGCCTGCTATGTTATCCTCTATAATGAGTGAGTTACAGTAATTGTAGCTGGAAAAATCATCATGCAAGGGGGAAAAAAAAGCTCAAAACCTGCCTTATTTTTAAATCAGTAAAGCTTCTGTCATTTTTTGGCCGAGTTACAGCTTCACAGCAAAGTCAAAGAACCAGTAGAGTAAATGCCACGTGGGGAAAGGCTCCGTTGAAGCATAAATTAACTGTATTTCATTTTCCCTTAATAAAGAATTTCAGTTTTTCCACAGTTAACTGTATAATCAATTTGCTCCCCTGCTGGTTTGCTAACTTGCTGTTGGCTTTACTTCAATAATATCAAGCCCAGCCTGGAATGAGAGGAGGAGGAGGAACTGATTTCCCTGAGAATATGCCTCAGTGATAGAACACAGATTTTTCCTTCTGGAATTCTGCTGGGTCTTTTATCCTTAAAGAGCCTGAATGTATTGCCCCCAAGCACCATACCCCTCTGGTCACCCAACTCTCTATTAGAATATCTGTTAGATTCATAGAGCTTCTTTAATCACCCTTTGGTAATAGGATGATATTATAGTTTTAAATCCTTTTCAGTTTTCTGCCACCATGGGCTTTCTAAGTCCCTAAATGCCCCTGGAAGACTTTTTGTTTTATTATTTAAAAAAAAAAATCATTTAACCATGCAAGAACTGAGAGTTCTAAGTAAGAAAGTATTTCACGTCAAGTTGCTTCCATGAGTAATGAAACGTAACTTTATATCAACTGCTGCTGTACGATCAGCACTTGAATTGTAAAATTATCCTACTGGAAGGGCTGAGAGAGCACAGAAAAAATACATTCTATCCTAACTGCTGATTTGGTTCTTCCTGCCCTTCCCATGTCTAGAAATTATACCCTATACTATGGGTTTGTTCACTAACTCACTTGTAATTCCACATTTTTTCCCCCAGCTCTCTGGATTACAAGACACAAGTTAAACATACAAGATAAACAAATATTATCTTTAGTCACAGAATCACCAGACAAAAAGCTCTTTAGAGCAAGTCATCTCCACCCTCTGCAGGGCTGTCTGCTCCTCATTCCTAAAGCAGATCTTCAATCTGAGGACAGTACACTGAGTAGAATTGAGGGAAGATATGCACCGACATCAAACCATCAACCACTCCTCTATCACCTTCAAGTTTTATCTGTCCTCAAATATCTTCACAGTCACATTAACTCCTAAGGTGCCTTACAGAGAGCTGTGGAAGAGTATAGGGTTACAAAGACTTCCTAGCACTCTTGGTTGAGAAAAGCACAAAGAACCTCTCAGTTTTCAACTTCGATTATGTCCTTTGTTATCCTTCATTATAGATTTTACTGTATAGCATTGAACTATATTTCTCATGGTTCTGATTCCTGGCTCATCATTACATAATGGCTTAGGATGAGGTTTTGCTTTTGTCCTCTTCCCCAAATCTATTTTAAATCTCAGTGATTTTTTTTTCCTCTTCTGATTTTCCCCAGAGAGTCCCCAGGAAATATTCTAATTAATTGAACTAGTTTTCTCTATTTCTCTCAGTTTTTCCATCTGACAAAAGGGTCAATTTAAAGTGACTTTTTTTCCTGAAAGAAATAGTTCTTTTTCTGCAAGATATGTGAGAATGAGTAAAAAGAAGTTAAAGGATAAGAAAATATGACATTTAATATGAACTTTGCCTCTCTGGAATGTCTAAGGTTTGATATACACCCTAAACTATGCCTAAAAGGCAAGAAAGCATTCATTACGGTCCTGTCATCGGAACATAAATCTGAGGCTGCTGAGCCATGCTAGGTTTCCTGAAATTTTTTCAGTGAACTGACCAAATCAAAATTTGAGTTTAACTGGCTTGAAATCAGGGCAAAAGTTGAAATTCAAACATACTAGAGTTGTGACAATTCATCTTTGTTTTATAGAATCCTCTGGAAAATTAATATGAAGATAATTATGATTAAATTTCTCTTTGGCAATCTTTGAGAATTTCTTTTTAAGTAAAACTGTGATTGAGAATGGTATATTTTTTTTGAAGAAAGCAACTTAACACATTGTCACTGAAGCAGGATGTGCTGGTGAAAGCTGCCCCTTGCCATGTCTCCTCAACATCTAGGTATGGTCAGTCTCATCAAGGCTCAGAACTGCTGAACTGGGCCAAAAAGTACTTTGAAGACAGTTGTTTGACTGCTTTGGGACAAGCCATGACAAGTCTAGGCAATAATTTGAAGGAAACTTCCAAAACGATTATGTTCCAAGCTCCCAATTTAGAAAGTGGTAGGAATAGTGTCCAGTCAAATAATGGTGGCCACACCCACTGTGCCCAGTCAGATAACTGTCCAAGAGCTTCATGGTATGACTCACTTCAAATCCACAGAAAAGATGGTCTGCAAATGTTTTCTTTGAGACTGAAGTTTTTTATCTTCTAATCCCTTCTCAAGAGTGAATCTAAATTCCCACTTTCCCTTTTTTTTTAGCATTTGCTGAGACGGTCTCTATTACTTTGGCCTTTGGTCTGTGAATTCAGTATTACTGATCCTTAATCATCTTTCATATTCTTATTCTCATCTAGTTTCTTGGTAAAGAGATTCTGCATGGGCATATTTGTTATCTCTGATAGGTATTTTTCTTCAAGTTTATAGGGGCTATATCACAAAGGGATAAAATGGAGGCTAATGCTATTTTTCTTTCTTCTGGTCTTCAAGAAAATGAGAGGGCTGAAGGAATCATTTATGAAAGCAAAAGAAAACTTTATTGGTCTTTGTAGGGCAGGCAATATTATCTTGATGTGAGAAAGCTGATAGTCTAAAAGGAATGTCTTGAAGGGAAGAAATTCCTCTCTCTTTAGCATGACTATGAGGAAAACACACACACACACACACGCAACACACACACACAAATCACAACAGAAGTTCAGAGTGAACAAAGTGAAGGCAAAATTGAAAGAAGTAAGAAGACTAAAGTTAAAATTCAGTGTACAATACCCTAGTTTTTGGGTTTTTTTGTCCTGTGATCAGAAGCATTCAGTGTAAAAATTGGACAAGACAGAAACTAAAGTTAAAATTCAGTGTACAATACCCTAGTTTTTGGGTTTTTTTGTCCTGTGATCAGAAGCATTCAGTGTAAAAACTGGACAAGACAGAAATCAGAATACTAGCTAAGAAAGAAATTACAAGAAAATGTATAAGAAATTTTTGAAATGAGAGACAAACTATCTCTTTCTCTTTTTCCTTTGGTATTAAACTCACAGTCTGTCTCTCTCTCTCTCTCACACACATATACACACATAACTTATACAACTTAGAAAAAAAAGTTTCTTGTTTCCACCTGTACAAGCTTCTGAGAGTGTACAGAAGGCAATGTTCTTAACTGCTGTTGTGATACAATAAAGGAAATTTATCATACAATGTTACCTGGCATTTTTAAGTTAAAAATGGATTTCTCAAATGAGTCAACTTACAAATGAAGAGCAAACTGAAAATTTATCAGTGCCATGGCCTTTATCAAAAATCTCACCTCTGCCCAAATAATTGTTAGGGGAAACAAGATGAAACAGAAGCATCTGCTCCCTGTTTATTCATTTATTAATTATTTAACAAATATTTGTTACACAACTCCTAAAGCATCGGGTAGCGTGAGGGACTGTATCAGTTAGGGTCTCAAGAGTAAACAGATGGCACATTCAAATTAGGATCATCCAAAGGGAGTTTATTTATAGAAGGGATTCATTGCAAAGGTTTGGCTAAGGAGAGACCGTGCAGGAACCCAAGGCCAGTATCAATACTATTGCCACCACCCCTGGGTTCTGAAGGGAGCAGGAGAGGAAAGAGCCAGAGATCGAGTTGTGAGGAGCAGAAGACACACAGGAAAGAGGCCCAGGGACCCGACATCCTGCTGTCACTGGCGCACCAGCCTCTGATCTCCGCCAGGGGCTCACCACCCCCTGAACCTAGAGGGCTCAGCTCTTGTGGACAGAACCCATACCTGCCAGCCCCTGTGAGGCAGGGCAGAAGAGAAAAAGGAGATCCAGAGGGAAGATTCAGCCAAGTAAGAAAGCTTCTGTCCTCAAAGAGTTTACTTTCCTTTTAGAAAGTGGGTGTGTTCACACATAACAGGAAGAGCCTTGAGAGCTATTAAGCAAGGACAAACCAAGGGTAAATGTCCCATTGGGGCAGCAGGGCAATTGAAACCACCCTGAGCCTATATGCTCTGAATGGCTGGTATGCTTCTTCAGTAGTAGCATTTTAATAGCATCCCAAGCAGGATTGTAGAATGATGCACACCTTTCTCATTTCTAGAGACCTTTCTTCTTATAGGATGATAATATAAGAAATTTGGGAAAGGGAGTACAGTTTTATTATGTGAAATATATACCCTATTTGCAATCCTTCCTCTTACCATAGAAGCATGAGGTTGCCCTGTGCTTCTGGACTTCTCAGCATGTCTTATACATACATTGCATCCCCTGCTAATTCATATCCTCTTTAAAATAAAATTTCTCTTGCTTTCGGTACTACCTGTCCTTCAAGGCTGAAATTCCACTTAGTTCTCCAACACTAATTTCTTCCTCTTCTTCTTTGCCACCAGAGCACCTAAATCCTTACTTTGTTAATTCTGAAAACCTTGACATTAAGTTGCTTAAAGACTTATGAATTTTAAAATATTTCTTTTATATTCTTTTTCACAGTCTCTAGCACTCTGCATAGTACAAGAAGGGTACTGAATTTGATTAATTATATCTGATTATCTGGATAGATAAACTGTCCCATTGAAGCTAACATAAAATTTACTCTTCAATCTGCTGGATCAAGATCTTCCACATGTGGATCAATCATACGCCCTGCTTTGCTGGAATAGTGTCAGTTTATGCCTATACTGGGGCTTCCCAGGTGGTTCAGTGGCAAAGAATCTGCCTGCCAGTGCAAGAGATGCAGGTTCAATGCCTGGATGGGGAAGATCCCCTGGAGGAGGAAATGGCAACCCGCTCCAGTATTCTTGCCTGGGAAACCCCATGGACAGAGGAGACTGGCAGGCTATAGTCCAAGGAGTCGCTAAAGAGTCCAACACGACTGAGAGACTAAACAACAATATGCCTATATTATCTAAGTAAGTAAGTAAGTATTAATAGCTCTCTCTTCTCATTTGTCAATATATCCTGAAGAAAATATTTGTAATGCATATATCAGGTAAGCGTTTGGCATCTGTAATATATAAAGAACTCTATTTAAGTTGAAGTATGGTTAATTTACAATGTTGTGTTAGTTTCAGATATAGTAATTCAGCAAAGTAATTCAGTCACATATATATATATGTATATATACATATATATATATTCTTTTTCAGATTCCTCCCTGTTATAGGTTAGTACAAGGTATTGAATATAGTTCCCTGTGCTATACAGTAGGATTATTGTTTATCTATTTTATATAGTGTGTATCTGTTAATCCCAAACTCCTAATTTATACCCCCCACCTCCTGTATAAAGAACTCTTACAACTTAAAAATGAAAAGACAAAGAACTCTATTTAAAAATGGGAAAAGGCAGAATAATGGAAATAAAAGCAAAAATAAACAAAGGGGATCTACTTAAACTCAAAAGCTTTTGCACAGCAAAGGAAACGATAAACGAAACAATGACAACTCACAAATTGGGAGAAAATATTTGCAAATGATGTGACCAATAAGGGATTAGTTTCCAAAATTTACTAACAGCTTATGATGCTTAATAGCATTAAAACAAACAACCCACTCATAAAATGGGCAGAAGACCTGAATAGACATTTCTCCAAAGAGGACATACAGAGGTCCAATAGGCACATGAAAAGATGTTCAACATTTCTAGTTATTAGAGAAATGCAAATCAAAACTACAATGAGATACCACCTCACACCAGTCAGAATGGCCATCATCAAAAAATCCACAAACAACAAATGCTGGAGAGGGTGTGAAGAGAAAGGAACCCTCTTACACTGTTGGTGGGAATGTAAATCGGTACAGTTTCTATGGAGAACAGTATGGAGGTTCCTTAAAAAACTAAATGTAAAGCTACCATATGACCCTGCAATCACATTCCTGGGGATATGTCTGGAGAAAAACATGATCCAAAGGGATACATATGCCCCAATGTTTATTGCAGCACTGTGTTTATTTAGTTTGTTTTATGTTTATTGCAGTTTATTGCAATTTCAATAAACACTATGCTTATTGCAGTTTACAATACCCAAGTCACAGAAGCAACTTAAATGTCCATCCACAGAGAAATGAATAAAGAAGATGTGATACATATATCCAATGGTATATTACTCAGCCATTAAAAAGAATGAAATGATGCCATCATGGATGGACCTAGAGAATGTCATACTGAGTAGTAAGTCAGATAGAGAAGGAAAAATATTTTATAACATCCCTTATATGTGGAATCTAAAAAGAAATGATACAAATGAACTTACTTATAAAACAGAAAGACACTCACAGACTTAGAAAACAAACTTAGATTGCCAGGGGAAGGGATAGTTAGGGACTATCCATACTTAAAATGGATACTTAAATGGATACTATCCATACTTAAAATGGATAACCAACAAAAACCTATTGCATAGCACATGGAACTCTGCTCAATGTTATGTGGCAGCCTGGATGGGAGAGGGGCTTGGGGGAGAATGCATGTGTGTGTGAAAGTCCCTCAGTCGTGTCCAACTCTTTGCGACCGCATGGACTGTAGCCTGCCAGGCTCCTCTGTCCATGGAATTCTCCAGGCAAGAATACTGGAGTGGGTAGCCATTCCCTTCTCCAGGGGATCTTCCCAACCCAGGGATCAAACCCAAGTCTCCCACATTACAGGCGGATTCTTCACTATTTACCTGAAACTACCACAACATTGTTAATTAACTATACTCCAATATAAAACAAAAATTTAAAGTTTGAGGAAAAATATTTCTAAAGTCTTAAAAAAATAAATAAATAAAAATAGACAAAGGACTTAAACAGATTTTTCTCCAAAGAAGATACATAAATAGCCAATAAGCTCATGAAAAGGGACTCAACCTCACTAATCATTCAGGAAATGCAAATCAAATCACAGTGAGATACCATAGCTATAATAAAAAAGAGAAAAATAGCAAGTGTTGGTGAGGATATGGAGAAATCAGTACCCTCATGAGTGGCTGGCAGGAATGTAAAATGGTGCTGCCACTATGTAAAACAGTATGCTAGTTTCTCAAAAAGTTAAACAAGAATTCTCATATGACCCAATAATTTCATTTCTAGGTGTATACACAAGAAAAGTGAAAAGAGGTATCCACACAAAAACTTGTACATGGGTGTTCATAGCTGCATTATTAGTAATAACTGAAAGGTAGAAATAACCCAAATATTCATCAGCTGATGAATGGCTGGACAGATGTGGTATAACCATACAATGGAATATCATTCAGCCATGAAAAAGGAATGAATTACTGATTCATGCTACAACAGAGATGAACCTTGAAAATATGCTCAGTAAGAGTAACCAGATACAAAAAGTCAAATATTACATGATTCCATTTATATGAAATGTCCCTAATAGGCAAATCCATAGTAAACTAGGTTGCTAGGGCCTAGGGGAAAGAGGACCATGGGGTCACTGTTCAGTGCGTGTGGGGTCCTTTAGGGGAGATGAAAATGTTCTAGAACCATACAGAGTTGTACAACACTGAATATACTAAAAACCACTTTAGAATGGTGAATTGTATATTATGAGAATTAAATCTCAATTTCAAAAACTGCAAAAAAATCTGTAACAGAACAAAATCACAATGTGTCCTGGTTTGAACTATTAATTATACTATAATTCTATCTCATACAGCAATTATTAGGGAGTAATTGGAAAAAGTAAAGATGACAGAGGTTGCAAGGAGCTGGGAGCCGAAAGACTGAAAAAAGATCTTTTTTCAAGACCCAGTTCTCTAAGAGATAGACAGTTAACATTATAGGAAGAAAGCTTTGGTCCTGTGTTTTCAATCTGATATTATTCAGGAGTAAGGCCAGACTGAAATTACAAAGATTCTCTTGAAGAGTCAAGGTTAATACTCTTTAGTACAGAAGTTCCCCTACCTGGCAAATTTTAACTTAGAACTTTCAACAAAAGTAGCTAAACTAGAGGCCTACCTGTCACTCGCTCAGTTGTGTCTGACTCTTTGCGATCCCATGGACTGTAGCCCTCCAGGCTCCTCTGTGCATAGAATTCTCCAAGCAGAAATACTGGAGTGAGGAGCCATTCCCTTCTCCAGGGGATCTTCCTGACCCGGGGATCAAACCAGCATTGAACGCAGAAGTCTGATCCACAAGGGAAGTGTATAGAAGGCCTATAGGCCTCACGTTAACTCAGCAGAGACAGGAGTTTAAGGACTGTAGGTCATGGCCCAAGTGTTGCTGCTGAAATTTTGTTCAGGATCTCACTATCACCCTAGTGTTCATGGCACATTGCAATGAGCCCAAATCCAGTGTCAGTGGCAGATAGAGAGCTAGGAAAATCCTAGAGCTGCTAAAAGGATCCCTTAGGCTCTTGGTGACTCATCAAGTAAAGGAGTTGTCCTTCTCTGCATGTGTGGTGGAGATGAAACAAACTTATTTTGCACAAAGATGACTGATATGATATATATTAGCCTGGCTCTAAAGCTCAAAAATGAACTCACACTCCTTAAGAGAAATGAATTTGAGTTCTACACATTTATAAACCTAGGCTGTTTGGAAGTAGAAAGGTATACTGAAGTTATGCCCTGCCTTTGTTTTATTTTTTCAGTTCAGTCACTCAGTTGTGTCCAGCTCTTTGTGACCCCATGGACTGTAGCACACCAGGCTTCCCTGTTCATCACCAACTCCCGGAGCTTGCTCAAACTCATGTCCATTGAGTCAGCATTGCCATCCAACCATCTCACCCTCTGTGGTTCCCTTCTCCTCCTGCCTTCAATCTTTCCCAGCATCAGGGTCTTTTTCAATGAGTCAGTTCTTCGCATCAGGTGGCCAAAGTATGGGAGCTTCAGCTTCAGCACCAGTCCTACTAGTGGATATTCAGGACTGATTTCCTTTAGGATGGACTGGTTTGATTATGGCTGTGCTGGGTCTTCGATGCTGTACGTGAGCTTTCTCTAGTTGAGACAAGTGGGGGCTACTCTCTAGTTGCAGTGCCAGGGCTTCTCATGGTGACGACGTCTCTAGCTGTGGAGCACGGGTTCTAGAGCACAGACTCAACAGTTGTGGCTTAGTTGCTCCAAGGCATGTGGAATCTTCCCAGACCAGGGATTGAAGCCATGTCTCCTGAATTGGCAGGTGGATTCTTTACCACCGAGCCACCAGGGGAGCCCCTGCCTTTGTTTTAAATCAGGTGCTGCGTGAGATGTTTCCTATTAGATAAAATCCCCTGAACTGTCAACGAGGCCCTTCAGATGAGCATCAACCCTGCCTCAGTTTGCCACACCATCTTCTTGCCCTTCCTTTTATTTCTTTCTCCCTTCCTTTTATTGAAGATTTTCTCTAGACTTAACAATACAAAGTACACAAAAGCAAACCCTGGATATTTTCCCTCAGAGACTTCAACATCAAGTTAAAAAGACAAATAGAAATACATAAAAAATGCTAGATAATCTTATGCTTTAAACAACCTATATAAGCAGGTTATAGAGTAATAAATGATCAAATTTGAAATGAGCAATACGGGAATATATACTATGGGTTTAGGAGGAAGATCACCATGGGATGAAAAAGATTGAGAATAGGTCATGTTTCATTTAAGGGAACTCTCATTTTGAAGAACTGAAGGATTTTCTACTGACAAGTGAAATATGTTGCCTATTGACTAGGACTTGAAAATAGTTTTGTTTTACATAATTGTAATCAGATTTGATGTGTACTGTAAAATTCTAATACAATCTCCCTTCCTAACTCCAAATTGGATAGCCTCTTAGCATTTGTGGTAACAGGATTTGACCTATAATACATTGTGTTTATATAATACCCTATATTTAGCATCAAATGGAAAAGTGTTCCAATAATGAGGTTTTGGAACACAGTCAATTTTTAGGTATCAAGTCACGCTCATGACAGCTCAGCAGCTCTGAACTCTTCTTGAGAAGAAAGTGACTGACAGGATGTAAAACGAGCAAATCGTGCAGAGGATGGAGCTGCTCCTCATCAGAACTTGGCTTTAACCTTCCTCATAATGGACTGCTTGGCTGTTTGACCTTTCTCTGGGGAAACTGTCCTTCATCCCCCCACCCTCTCACTCCTGAAGACCTTTCACTTTATCTCAGAGGTAGTACTAGACCATCAGCTAAATTATCTTAGAACGTTGGCAGGCTCCCATTTTTAGTTTGACAATTACTTCACTTAACCACATATATATATATATATATATATTTTTTTTCTTTCCAAAAAACCTTCCCAATCCACAACACAACAAAACAAACTGACCCAAAACACCACCCTCACTGCCAATTGCAAACAAAAATCCCCCAAATAACAATAACAACAAAATTCCCCCACTGACCTCACTTTGCAAAGATTTTGGGGACCTGGCTTTGTAAACCCTCCATATTGAGAACGTTCTGGCACAGAGAGGAGAAGTTTGCTTGTTTTAGGTGTGGATTTTAGGAACAGAATTTTCCATACCGGATTAGATCATTTTTCCATCAAGTCCAATATCTGGCTTAGCTGACATGAAGTTAATGATGGTGAAATGCTTTGAAAACATACATACCACATACATATAAGCAATAATGAGCCTGCATACTAGTAACTGTTATGGCCCCAAGTCCTGGTTCATGAAAGAATTTTTGAAAAGAACCTTAAATGAATAGAAGAGACAGTATTAAAAAGATTAGCTTCTTGCTTCTTTCTATATTTCACATGTCTTGAGCAAATAAATCATTTTAAAAAACTGAAAGTGTTAAGAATTAACGGTGTTTCCAGAACAAGCTAAGAATGTGTTTGGTGATATTTACAATGTGGACGTGTTTCTTGGGTCTGACTGTGAAGAATCAAGTTAAGCAGGTTACATGTAGCCATAGGGCTCACTTTACTTAAAAGTGATTCATTTTGTTCTTTCTTCTTTCCTTTTGGGCAGAGAATAGGAGGAGCAGAAGATTTACCAACTAGTATTTCTTCAATTGTTTACCTTTAAATTTGCCTAGAGAGGGGGAACCATTTTCGTTTAGATCTGTTTACTTGGTATTTTTTCAGGTTAGTTTAATTTGTACTTGAACTATGGGAAGAACATTAAACTAGAGAACAGTACTTGCTTTTTTACTTTGTATTGTTTATCGAACAGCTTTTTAAAATTAACAGTGACTGAAGAATGTATGGGATTCATCAGTGAACTATGGTAGCTTTGCTCTCTACAATTTTGGACTGAGGGAAAAAAAAATCACACTACAGAGTCTTTCAATCTTTGTGTTACTTTTTAAAAGAGATCTCAAATTTTCCATTTCAAATGTTTCCAGATAACTTTACCATTTGGTCTTTATTTAATTTGGAACTGTTTAGATCATCCCAAGAACACTTAGCTTCTTAAAAATTTCAGAATAATTAAGATTTTGATGCTTTAGGAACTTTTATTTTTATTGGGATGTCATTTGAAATTCTATCTAGATTTTACCTAAGTTTTCTAATCATTACTGAAGAGTAGAGTTTATAAAATACAGAAGAAAAGGTGCCAAATGAACATTTTGTGTGTGTGCAGTTTCTATCTCAAATAGCCCAAAGCACTTTGCATGCAGGAGACCCCGGTTTGATTCCTGGGTCAGGAAGATCCTCTGGAAAAGGGATAGGCTACCCACTCCAGTATTCCAGGGCTTCCCTGGTGGCTCAGATGGTAAAGAATCCACCTATAATACGGGAGACCTGGGTTTGATCCCTGAGTTGGGAAGATCCCCTGGAGAAGGGAACAGCTACCCACTCCAGTATTCTGGCCTGGAGAATTCATGGACTGTATAGTCCATGGGGTTGCAAAGAGTCAGACATGATTGAGCGACTTTCACTTTTCACTTTGCATGCAAATATTTATTCTATTTTATAGATGAAGAAATTTAAGGGCCAGAATAACCATCAAAGCCTTGTGTAGTGAAAAATGCTCTGAGCTGCAGACAGACTGTTTCTAGATTTGAATGTATCATCAGAGGCTTGACATTTAACCTCCCTGGGCCTGTCTCACCACTTATAAAATGAGAGATTTGGACTAAATCTACTGAGAATCCTAACATTCTGCATGTCTAACCTTGAATGAATTTTGCAACAGCAAGAAAATGAGAACAAAATCTAACTTGCCAACCCCAGCGAGGAAAGGGGACTAAGAGAGAAGGTATAAATGCACTGAAATAGGGACATCCTTGGTGGTCTAGTGGCTAGGACTCCACACTTTCTCTGCTGAGGGCTGGGTTTAATCCCTGGTCAAAGAACTAAGATCCCACCAAAAAAAAAAAAAAAAAAATGGCACTGGGACGTGTTGGCCTTGAAAGGGGGTATTACTAGGATCGGACTCTCAATGCACTTGCTAAGCACTGGGCATCGTTAAGAACAGCACCCGAAGTTCAGAGCTTGTGTGCATTGGTGCAGGCAGGCAAATAAGGGGATGTGTGCAAAATAAAAAGTTCTAGGGGAATTCCCTGGTGGTATAGTGGTTACAACTACGTACTTTCACTGCCATGGACCCAAGTTAGATCCCTGATTGGGGAGCTAAGTCACACAAGCATCAAGGCCATAAAAAAAAAAAAAAGAAGCTCCAGTAAATTCAGTGAGGAAAAACCAGTCAGGCCCATTGTTGCCAGTCATGCATACCTAGTAGTCCTTAGATTCCCAGAGCTTTGTCAACCTACTTTTAACTTGCTTTTCCAAAACCAGCCTACCTTACCAGTAGGTTCACAGCTTCAATTGAATGTACCCAATGCCAAGCACTAAATTAAACTCTTTTAGTTTTCAAATTAAGTTCATCGCCTAATCACACAACTAAAATGCTTTTCTGTTGTCAAAGCAATGCATGTTTTACTGAAGAACATTAGAAAAAGTTTTTAAAAACTACAAGCAAAATGAGAGTCGGCAATAAGCCCACCCACCAGAGAATGAATGACACACGTTGTTATGTTTCCGTCCAAGTTCTCTTCTGTGGGCATATCTACAATTTTTGTTTTGAAAACTGGAATCGCACTGTATAATGACTTTAAGCCCCCTCTTTTTAATATTAAGGGTAGATGGCAAGCACTTTCACATCACAAATGCTCTTACATAGTAAGATGGTATTTAATTCTGATGCCAAACATCTGGATGAAACGTTAAAAAAAAAAGCAGTCAATTATCTGGATATTTTCAAATATCCAGATGTTTGGCACCAGGTCATCAAAACATTAAAATCCTTGACCAAAATTTTCAGCTTTTGCACAGATGTCTGGCATTATGTAGGCAAACTCTCTCTGAACGGACTGGCCCCTTTGGCAGCAGAGAAGCAGAGCATTTATTACATGCTTTAGTCCAAAGTGTTTCCAAGTGTAGCTCATGGGTAACTTTTTCATTTTTTTCATAATGATTCAGCAGCACAAAGAATATGTATATATTTTAGGAATCTTCAATCCATTATGAAAAAAATCTGTTATCGATATTTTTAGTCATTTCTCATCCGATTTGACTGACCTTGAGAGCTTAGCATAAAGTTGTCATTTCACCCAAGTCTTGGTCTTGAGGATTTGTATCCTAATCAGGGATTTGTTTAGTCTTTTTTTGCTGTAATGAAACCAGTTCTTTCTGGCTGATAATTTTATTAACAGATTGCTCTGAATATTTAAAAGCCGTGTTATAATACTCCAATATCTCTGACAACAGTCTGACTTAAAATACACGAAGATTGCCTTAAAAGATATTTTTATGATTTTCTAATTATCTTCTTCCTTGGGTCCTAGTTTTTCCTTTAGTTCTGTATTAGTGTCTGTTTTTTCACTCGTATGCCTTTTTTTTTTATTCCTGAAGGTATCATTTGTATAAGGTCAGTGAAATTCAATGTCATTCACAATCATGTCACACCAAATTTTATGTACTTGAATACATATAGATATCTTTGAAATTACCATCCTTAGTATATTTTTCTGTCTTTCATCTTTCATCCTATCTGGTTTTCTTTTCATTAGTTTTGCTTTCATTATGACTATTACATGTCTATTAGTGTAAAAATATTTCTTACTTCTGTTGCTGAAATAGAAAAAAAAAAAAGAGAGAGAGAGAAAGAATCTATCCAAGATATGCCAAAGAGAGCAATGTAGCTGGATAACATGATGCATGAGTCAATGAATAACATGAACTAAGTTCACTTCTTGCCTCTCACCTACGCATCACTGTTCATTCCTATGTTCTCTTCCTGCTCTGTTACCAACCTGCTTGATTGCCACAGGCAGGACATTACCTGGGCCTTTGCCTCGGGTTCTTCATCCTTCAACCATAAAAAATTAGACATTGCCACCTAGGTATGTCTTGTGAAATAATTTGTAAAGATTCCTTGACATCATAAATATTAAATGTTACTATTGAGTAGCTTGATTTATCTGAATAATTTACATGGAAAAACCAGGCAGATTTAAATTTTTGATTTTAAAAATTATATATATGAACCACCCCACCCCACATTTGAGGGCTAAATCTTTGTTTCTTTTTTTTTTTTAATTTTTACTTATTTGAGGACTTCCCAGTAGCTGAGTGGTAAAGAATCAGCCTGAAATGCAGGAGAGGCAGGAGACACAGGTTCAGTCCCTGGGTAGGGAAGATCCCCTGGAGGAGGAAATGGCAACCCACTCCAGTATCCATGCCTGGGAAATTATCTATTTATTTGTGGTTGCACTTGAATCTTGGTTGCTGCATGCGGGCTTTCTCTAGCTGTGGTGAGCTGTGGCTACTTTCCCTTGTGGTGCATGGGCTTCTCATTACAGTGGCTTTTCTTGTTGTGGAGCATGGGATCTAGGGCAGGTGGGCTTCAGTATTTGCAGCACATGGTCGCAGTAGTTGCGGCTCGAAGGTTCTAAAGTACGGGCTCAGTAGTTGTGGCACCTGGGCTCAGTTGTCCAGTGGCATGTGAGATCTTCCCTGACATGGATCAAACCCATGTCCCCTATATTGGCAGGTAAATTCTTAACCACTGGGCCACCAGGGAAATCCTAAGCCTTTGTTTCCTGCAAAGCATTGTAAACTCATTTTTAGTCTTAGCATCTATGTGCATAATTTGCTCTTGTGAATATCTGCTTCAGATTTAGTGAGTGGTGTTCCTTCCCAATGGCAAATTATCTATGATTTGATATTTGGGGCACTTTTCTGGGGTCTGAACAGGTCTAAGTAGAGCAATCATTAATGAGGTGATATGCCACTGCTGCACTGAGATGATATCTTCACACGATTGGTATGTTTTATATGACAGCAAATCTTTGGATAAAAATGAGAAATTATAACTGCTTAGCTAGATATTTGGAAATCTTTATATAGTTGTATTCTTTCATCCAAAGTACTAGACTGCTGGGCTGTAAAAACAGTAACCTCAGTGTTTCTCAGACGTGAATTTCTGCATGGCCATATGGATTGTATACATAAATAATAAGCAGAAAGATAGATATGTGGACATTCATGCAAAAACTGTTGAAAGAAATGTCAGAATCATTTTAATCATTTATTTGGCAACTGATAGCTGAATTCAGCCACTAATTGGTTGCTTTAAGGTTAAGTGTTTGTTTGACAAACTTAACTCTTCCACCTTAGTATTGGTGTAGGCATATTGTGGTGTACATATTCCTATGTGGCTGAATTTCAGTGACTATTTCCTGGTGTCCATCAGTGATGAGAGAAGTCAGATTTCTCTGTATCTCTCACTTCCGTCATCCAATTCATTAGCAGGTCCTACAGCACCACTTTCAAACTACATTCTGAATCAAACTACCTCTCACTATTTCTGCAACTTCCATCTTGGCCCAGGCTACTGTCAGCACTTGCCTGGACTATCACAATTGCCTCTGGATTGGTCTTTGTCCTTCCAATCTTTTCTCCTGTAGGCTCTCTTTGCCCCCAGATGCCAGATTGATCTTTCAAAAATGTAACCTGGATCATGTTATTTTCTACTCCAAAGCCTCCAAAAGCTTCCCCCAATATTCAAAATACAAGCCAAACTCTAAGACCCAACATGATCTCCATCGTGCTTATCTGTCTTCCTCTCCCTTGCCACCACACAAGCTTTCTCATGGTTCCTCATGTGTATGAAGTCAGCTCATGTCTCAGGGCTATTGTAACACTACCTCCTCTGCCTGGAAGCTTCTTGCTTTATAGACTCATACATCTCAGGTCCCTTCAATGTTACCTCTCAGAGAGACCTTCCCAGACTATGTTTTCTAAATGAGGTTGCCTACCCCTTGTCATTCTCAACACTCTTGATCCACTTTATTTTGCTTCATGGTACTTGCACTATCTAAATTTATATTAGATATACTTTTTTTTTTTGCAAGACCTTATAAAGCTTTATTGAAAGACATTGAAGACAATACAAATAATTGGAAAAATCTAATTCCTCCATTCCTGGATATTCCTGGATAATGACATTCAATATCATAAAGGTGTAAATTCTACTCTAAATGAATCTATACATTTGAAGCAATTCCAACCAAAATTCCAACTACCTTTTTTTTTAATTTTACAAAGCAATATATAATTAACCTATAAGAATAAAAAAATGTGTACTTATTTCAGAGTAGAGTAATGGAACAGAACAGAACCAGAAATTGACCTATGTATACTTAGGGCTTTAAAAATATGATAAAGGTGATTTTTTATACAATTTTGAAAGATTAATCCCCTTTTACAGTTATTACAAAATATTCATTATATTCCCTGTGTTGTACAATGCAATGCCTTGTAGCTTATTTTATATTGTTCAGCTGCTAATTTATGTCCAACTTTCTATGATCCCATGGACTGTAGCTTGTCAGGCTTCTCTGTCCTCCACTATCTCCTGGAGTTTGCTCAAATTCATGTCCATTGAGTCAATGATGTTATCTAACCATCTCATCCTCTGCTTATTTTATACCAAATAGTTTATACTTCCTACTCCTTCACCCCTGCCACACCCCCTTCACAGATATATTTCTGTTTATGAATTGTTATCTCTCTCAGTGACCAGTATATAATCCTCACAGAAGAAGAAATTGTGTCCATTTTTTGCATTGATGTTTCCCAGCACCTAAATTGGTCTGGCTCATAGTATGTGCTCAGGAAATATCTTTTCACTGAAAAAATGACTCAGGGTTGACTAATAAAAGACGTTTGTTCTCTAGTTCTATATCATTCTATTGTACATCGCTGGGCTTGTAAAATTATCATAGAAACAATTCTTAGAGCAACAATTATTAGGAAGAAATATCTCATGGCATGTATGCGTGCTAAGTCACTTCAGTTGTGTCTGTCTCTGTAACTCCATGGACTGTAGCCCACCAGTCCCCTCTGTCCATGGGATTCTCCAGGCAAGAGTACTGGAGTGGGTTACCATTTCCTCCTCCAGAGGATCTTCTCAACCCAGGGATCAAACCCAAGTGTCTTATATCTCCTGCATTGGCAGGTGAGTTCTTTACCACTAGCGCCACCTGGGAAGTCCAATGTCTCCTGGACAACCCACTTAAAGAAATGTAGATAATTTATTTAGGAGACAGTTGGATTAGAGCACCACCCGTTGATCAATTACCTTTGCTCGCTCAGCTGCAGGGGCCCCTTCTGCCAGGTGACCCAGACATGGGTCCTGGTGGCTTCCAGCCTGCCTAGGGGAGCATGTGCCAGTCTCACATACCAGTAGTGAAATGGGACCTTCACCCTCTGTGTTACTAGGGTCCATCTTCTTTTCTATCTGGGCTCACTTCACCTATCATTGAATACACTGATGCAATAGTCATTTCTCATCCTCTTAAAACTATTCTCTCTCATGTTATTGAAGGATAAAAAGGACAAAAGTTGACCCCAAAGGCCTAGTTACCTAAGCAGAAACTTCTCTTCTATGAATGCTTGTGATTAGTCCCATAACTAGTATATGCTGAATTCTTTCCATGTGTCAAATTATGTGGTAAGCACTAAGAAAAGCAAAAACATAACTGCCCTTTCATTTGATCACACTATTTTAGAGCTTTCACAGGTATTCTCATTTATCTCATTCATAGTCCCTGCTCTCAAGAAGTTTGTAATCTACTTGTGGACTTTAAAAAAAATGTAAAATAATTAGAAACCAACATGAAAGTATATGAAGCCTAAATTGCTTGGTTAAGCTAAATATCATAGGAATTGGGGGCTGGGTAGACTTAGACTAGACTTTTCAGAGACGGTTCCAGAGAGAAGGTTAGGGTTGATCCAAACCTTTGGCTGACTTCTCCACTAGACCATTGCTTATATTAATACAAGACATATTTTATGTTCCCAAAGATCTTATAATATAGTGGGAAAGTTATACAGGTAACATTAAAACAAAGCTTAGTTAGGTAATATGAGAGTGATATAAGCAGAATAGAACAGAATAGAAGAGGAAAAAGAGTTTCTAATCAGTCTATCAAGGAACACTTCATAGAGAAGGGCCCACTAAGACCTAGCTTTCAGGGTAAGAAACAATACTGCAGTCACAGTAAATTTATTCAATTGGTCATGATTCAGCATCGATTTAGTCAATGTTACCAAAGCATTTTTAATATGTAGCTACAGTGTAAATAACTTCCCAGAGGTAAATGCATCTTTTAAGTTTACAATGAGCAGTATTACTAACGTGGTCTATGCGTGCTCAGTTGTGTCCAAGTCTTTGTTACTCCATGGACTGTAGCTCGACAGACTCCTCTGTCCATGGGATTTCACAGCCAAGAATACTGGAGTGGGTTACCATTTCCTTCTCCAGGGGATCTTCTCTACCCAGGAATTAAATCTGTATCTCCTGCTACTCCTGAATTGGCAGGTGAATTCTTTACCACTGAGCCATCTGGGAAGCCCAATGTACTCTATATTAGGCGGCTATTCTAGAATAGGATTCAAACCTACATGCCATAAAGCAAAAAGGATGAATCACACCCAAAATGGAGGAAATAAGTATGCCAAACTTAATCAAGTTTCTTGGTTAGTCAAGAAGTTTTTCTCTACTCCCCAAATCCTATTAAGTACAAGACTTAAAGAAAGAAAGACAGTGAAGCCGCTCAGTCATTTTCAACTCTTTGTGACCCCATGGACTGCAACCTATCAGGCTCCTCTGTCCATGGGATTTTCTAGGCAAGAACACTGGAGTGGGTTGCCATTTCCTTCTCCAGGGGATCCTTCTGACTCAGGGATCGAACCCAGCTCTCCTGCATTGCAAGTAGATGCTTTACCATCTGAGCCACCAGGGAAGCCACATGACCTAACGCCATAGGAAAAAGTTAGAACGTTATGTTGCTCAGTAAATTAAGGCAGAATTGATCAAAGGAGATGTATCAGATAATGTGCTCTTTACACAAAGAATCAGTCCTCTTCTTTTTCCAAAAAAGGTGTAATCAATCCCATTTTGAGATGACAAAATCAAGATTTGGGAAGGTCAAGTACCCAAACTTCCATAGCTGCTAAATGGCATCACTACTGTGATTTGGAGTCTGGTCTGTTTGGCTCCATTACTACACTGTGAGTTGCCATAAAGAAAACAAATGGGTGGAGTGGCAGAGAAGAGATAAATCAGGAGTTTGAGATTAACAGATACACACTACTATATATAAAATAGGTAAACAACAATGACCTATATGGCACAGGGAACTGTATTCAATATCTTATAATAATCTATAATGGAAAAGAATCTGAAAAAGAATATATATATATGACTCATAGATAAATATGAATCACTTCACTATACACCTGAAACTAACACAACATTGTATATTAACTATACTTTAATTTTTAAAAATGATGCTAAAAAGTAATAAAGTCTACAGGAATTCCCTGGCCATCTGGTGGTTAGGACTCTGTGCTTTCACTGCTGAGGGATCAGGTTCAATCCCTGGTCAGGGAACTAAGATTCCATGTGCTGCACAGGGCAGGCAAAATAAAATTTTAAACAATAATAGTAAAGTCTATTTTGTCTGGAAAGAAAAACAAAGCAACTGGGAAAGCAGGCTAAGTAGGAGCAAGAAGTCAGCCTGTGCAATCCGCACAGTAAAGTGATGCTCTTGAGTAATAATCTATTAGGTGAGTAAACAGATGCCATCCATTGTCAATCTAGGGTACATCATTTGCACCAAATCCCACTGTCAACAGCGCTTCCTTTGTTCTCAGTAAGAACTTATATTGACTTTTCAGTTTTCTATATTCACACTGATTTTTGCATGAAATTTGCACATTAGCAATGGGAGCACTTTGAATCAATTCCAAACAAAGCACAAAACCAAGATCTCTCTGAGTCAAAAGAGATTTGGAAGACAGGTGAGTTAACATCTGTCTGGAAAGTCTGCAGGCTTTGCCTGGCAGCAGAGGCCAGGAGCAGACTTCAGCCTAAGGAGGCAAGTGTCCCAGCTCTCCTGAGTCGTGCCTCCATTTAATTTTGCTTGAATTTTGAGATCAAATCTGCCCATATGTAAATATGTCATAACCAAAGCATGTTTTAAAGCCGAAATCTAAATAGCATTGACATCAGCCACCAATTTCTGGGACTTGGGAGGTGTTCTCATCCACAAATGCTATTAACTAAATGTTGGTTATTGCTTAGAATGCAAACAAAAATATAACATTCATGGTTATTGTCTTTGACATATTTCAGAAAAGAAGTGGCACCGGATGTGTCAATTCAAAGAAACTCTAACAGAGAACACTACCACTGCCCCCAATTTCTCTTGTATCTTCAAATAGCAAAGCTGAGTTTTATTTCTCATATCACTTATTTGTTGGTGTTTGCTCATAGGACTGGGGTGAGTTCAGTAGATTCAGTATTAGGGGAGCAGGAGAAACAAGACTCATGAACTTGTTCTGGAGGGAAAATTGGGGACACAAAATTGGCAGACAGGATGGGATGAGGCATCAAAATGTGCTTGGTTCTTGATGTTGGTACCCATCTAGTCTACCTGAGCAGAAGTCATTGTATCAAGGCTTACTTACAGGAACGACATGGATGGACCTCAAGATTGTCATCCTCAATGAAGTAAGTCAAAGACAAATACATGTTATCACTTGCATGTGGAATCTAAAAAAAGATACAAATGAACTTATTTACAAAACAGAAGTAGAGTCACAGACACAGAAAACAAACTTATGGTTACCAGGGAGGGAAGTGGGAAAAGGGATAAATTGGTAGATTAGGATTGATGTATACATATTATTATATGTTATATGCAAGCATGCAAGCTAAGTCGCTTCAGCTGTGTCTGACTCTTTGCAAGCCTATGGACTATAGCCCGCTAAGCTCCTCTGTCCATTGGGCTCTAATATTAGAGTGGGTTGTCGTGCCCTCCTCCTTCAAAACCTAGGGACTGAACCCGCGTCTCTTATGTTTCTTACACTGGCAGACAGGTTCTTTACCACTAGCGCCACCTGGGAAGTCTCATTATATATTGTGTAGATAACTAATAACAACCTACTGTATAGCGCAGGGAACTCTACTCAATATTCTGTAGTGGCCAAACGGGAAAAGAATTTTTAAAAAAGAGTTGATATACATATATACATAATTCTGATTCACTTTGCTGTACACTTGAAACTAACACAATGCTGTAAATCAACTATGCTTCAATAAAAAAAATTTTTTTTTAATTTACTTATATAGACCTAGATAGATTTATCATGAGCTTCCCAGGTGGCTCGGGTGGTACAGAACTCACCTTCCAATGCAGGAGACATAAGAGACGCAAGTTCTATCCCTTGGTCAGGAAGATCCACTGGAGGAGGGCATAGCAACCCACTCCAGTGTTCATGCCTGGAGAATCCCATGGACAGACAAATCTGGCAGACTACAGTCCATAGGCTCACAAAGAGTCAGACACAGCTGGAGACTTAGCACGCATGCACACACAGACTTATCATGGAAGAGTTTTCAAAAACTTAGTAGTGTTGTAATATTCTTTCTATCTGGTCTTGGGCCTCTCTGCTAGTTCTAAAAATCAGAATAAATACCTTAGGGCCTTAAGATATACTTCATTTTTTTACTATTTTCTCTCATTTTTATTTCAACTCAAAATCACAAAAGACAGAAAAACCTCATTCCAACACTATGGGAATATAAGAGTGGGTGCTTGAGAAACACAAGCACCTTTATCTATGGGTTATACTCCTAGGAAATTTATCATAAGTGGAAATAAAGTGCATCAAATATGATTTTCTCATAGAAATAGTGCTGGAACAGAAGGGCAAAGTTCCTGACCTAGGGCCTTATGCCAACTTTTACCAAATGCAGGACTTAATAAACTATAAATGATATATTTTATGTTCCATAGCATAAAGCTTTCTAAAGCAGACATAAATCAATTAAGTAGTGCTACAAGTAGTCAATAAACATAAAATCCATTTAATATGATGCAGTCTCTTTGACCGTGTTTTCCTGCCAAATATTATACTGAAGCAAAACAACTTTGAGTGCATTTATTAGTTATATGGATTTCAGGAAGATTTTCTTGAGGACATTTTGATAAGCGCGTTGAAGGAAAGTTTGGGCCAGTGATTCGATGCCATTTTGGAAAAGAGCAAACTAACTCAATTTTCCACGGTTCCCTCGTTTCCTTACAGTCAATTTTCCTATCATAAAACCTAGGGATTAGAACTAATCACGGCCTGCTAGTGTGCTTGAGGTTGGGAATCTTTTCCTCAAAGGGGGAGCGAAGCATATGTTCAAGTGAGAAACTGCCTGTTTAAGTGTCGGAAGTTACAACCTGAGTGTAGTTGGCAGAGGACTGTAAGTGTGAATTGCTATGCGTACAGATCACCACCAGGATTGCTTGCGGGACTTTTCACCCCCTCCAATTTATTACTGAGCAGGAAAAAACATTAACTGGGAAACTTCAGTGCTTATAAGCCTAGTTAGTTAATTCAGGGCAAAAAACAAAAAACAAGCAGATCCTAAGAAAGGTTGAGCATTCTGGACTAGATCTTAAAAACCATCCCAAAATGTCATTTTGACTACACGTGTACAATAAGAAGTCACCAGTTATCTTTTAAGAAGCCAATCAACGTCAAGGGAAAATAGATCTCTGATAATAATTCTCAAAATCTTGCAATAAAATCCTGAATTTTCTGCTAAGTTAGTCTGTATAACAGGACACAGAGAACAGTACAATTTGTTCTAATTCATTTTAGAAGGGGGAAAGGGGAGCAAATCATTCACTTAATCTTGTATTACCTCAAAATTAGTTTGGGAAAAGTCACAGATTAGCTCTGTCATTTCTAACAATATGATTTTTATCAGCTTGGTTAAATAGTGCAGGGTGAGGGTGGGTGGGGGGTAGATTTTATTTCAAATCTTGGGGAAAAGACCTTTGCATCAACATGATTCAACTATCATTTGCAGATATCTGCATTCAGAATAACTCTTCTATAGCTGTATTTACTCTCTGCAGAACTGGCCCTTTGTCAGTTCCATTTATCTTAAAAGGCCCAGTTATTCTTTTCCTTCGTGTACAACCAACTCCACTAAGGCTGTTTTTATCTCGGCTTGTTTTCTAATCTAGTGGAACCGACGCAGCAAGATGGTCAAGTATGATTTTCCCTTGAAATAGAAACTGCTGTTTACCTAGCCTGTTGCAAAGCAACAATCTTGTTTTCTAAAATCACCTAAAACATACTAGAAAGCAAGGTCACAAACCAACCTTTCTGGGATAAAGGCGTTGATATAGTCCTTTGGGAGACAGAAAAAGTGATGTCCTCAGGTTTGGAAAGTGGAGGAGGGCCACCAGGCCATTAGGCTCTTCTATGCCTCAAATTTGAAAAAAAGAAGCAGCAGCAAAATAGGGACTGGTGATTGGTTTCTCCTCGTTAGCAGATCCAGTTTTCTCCAGACTGTTTCTGGTTTGCCTTCGTAACAGGGAGTAAATTCCTTTGAAACAAGAAGGCATTTCTTTAAAGAATACCTTTCTCCTCACCTCCTGTTTTCTGATCCCCTAAACCCATCCACTGTTTGACTTGACAAGTAAGGGAGTAAACACAGGAAAGTTGTGTAGAAGCTGCAGATTGGTGGGGGGTGGGGCAGAGGTTGGGGGGAGAGTGTTGAAAGAAGGAAAACCAGTATGTATACAGAGCTTGAAACCCTGGAGTGGAAGGACCACTGTGGCCACCAAGAGCTAAGCAGTGAGGTAAAGCCTTTCAACGAGACAGGTCTTGGCCCAATTCAAAACCTGTTTAAAAGTCAACACACCTTGAACAGGAGATAAGTCCTTTAAGCAAAATGGTGAAACTCGTTAAGAGGCACTTGTAAGACTTAAACTGAGAGAATTTCTCTCAGGTGACTCCATGGGTGGTGGGGGGGTGGGGCGTCATTATCCTTACAGAAGGCACTTTGCAGTGATTATAAAATAATACCATCCACCATTTACTGAGTTCGGTCTTATGCCAGTGCTTTACATATCTTATTTCATTTGCAAAGTAGCTGTGTTAATTATTGTCATTGCCAGGCTTCCCTGATGGTCCAGTGGTTAAGAATCTGTCTTGCAGGGCAGTGTGATAGTGGTTCGATCCCTGGTCCGGGAAGATACCACATGCTCTGGGGCAACTAAGCCATTACACCACAACTACTGAGCCCAGGTGCCCTAGAGCCTGTGCTCCGCAACAGGAGAAGCCCCCACAGTGAGAAGCCTGCAGCACCACAACTAAAGAGTAGCCCCTGCTCTCCACAACTAAAGAAAGCCCAAGCAGCAACAAAGACCCAGCATAGCCAAAAATAAATACTTTTTAAAAAGTATTGTCATTACCTCCTCCTGTGGCTACCTCCAGATGCTGCATTAGTGACAAGGCTGGGATCTGAACCCATACAAAGTGGTTTCACTCAAAAGATGTAGTCCATGTAACTGCTTTGCAAGTAAAGTTCTATATTGTGTATCGTGAAAGCTTTCCTAGTCTGCAAAGTCTGGCCCAAATTCAAAACAGTTCTCTGGGGCTTCCCTGGTTGTCCAGCGTTAAGACTCCATGCTTCGACTGCAGGGGTCATGGGTTTGACCCCTGGTCAGGGAACTAAGATCTCCTCTTACCCTGTATGGTGCAGCTAAAATAATAAATAAATACATTAAAAAAAAAAAAAGAACAAAACATGCAAAGTGGCATGAGCCTGGATTTAGTTGTCACTCGTTGCCTGCCTTCTCTACCCCAGCTGGAATCCCAGTGGTTTTAGTTTGAAAATGATGATGATAATAGCTACTTAAAAAATGGTTTGAGGAACCAATGAGGTAACATATGTAAAATACTGCCCAGCACGTAGTAGGCAAATCTTGTGCTCAATAAATATTCCTCTATCCCTTTTCTTCATGAAAGTGAAAATGAAGTCACTCAATTGTGTCCAACTCTTTGAGACTCCATGGACTGTAGCCTACCACGCTCCTCCGTCCATGGGGTTTTCCAGGCAAGAGTACTGGAGTGGGTTGCCATTTCCTTCTCCAGAGGATCTTCCCAACCCAGGGATTGAACTCGGGTCTCCTGCATTGTAGGCAGATGCTTTACCGTCTGAGCCACCAATTACTCAAAAACTATTAACTGTGTTCTCTATCTTGGCTAATACCATTCCTCATCTGTTCAGTCATCTAAACTGTCAACTTTGGAAGAATCATTCATGGATCCATTAAAAAAAGTATTTTTTCAGTACTTACCTTATGCCCAGTAGTGTTCTAGGTGAGACAGGAGGGGAGGGGACAGAGCACAACCTTTAAAAGGATGACATAGCCATTGAAGATATGACACAAACAGGCTAGAACTGATTAGACCCAAGATGGTAGGTGGAGTCAACTCCTGGTATACCTTAAGCCTCATTACATGCTATCGTAATATATTAGCATATGCTACATGACAGACACACTCACAGGCCCCGGGACAGTTCCCGCGTAGACCATAAGAGGCCAAAAAAGTTGGTGGGGGGCCAATTCCTGGAAATCCCTGCCCCTTCCCCAAAATAATTGAAAAAAATCCTCCCACTCATTAGCCTGTGATATTACTCAACCCTTCAAAAACTAACCACCTCTTAGGTCAGGGCCCCTCTCACTTTCCGAGGTGACTCCCAAGCCCTGGGGCGTTTCTGAGATGGATCACATTCTGCCTGTGGAATGTGTGTGCCTGAGTGCTCAGTCTCTCCTTCGGACTGCAGCCCACCACCTCTGTCCATAGGACTTTTCAGGCAAGAATACTGGTGTGTGTGTGTGTACTCAGTTGTGTCTGACTCTTTGTGACCCCATGGATGGCCAGGCTCTTCTGTCCATGGAATTTTCCAGGTAATAATACTGGAATGGTTGTCATGTCCTACTCCAGGGGATCTTCCCCACCCAGGAATCAAACTTGTGCCTCTTGCATCTTTTGCATTGGTGGGCAGATTCTTTACCACTGTGCCACCTGGGAAAGCCCAAGAATACTGGAGTGGGTTGCCAAGCCCTTCTCCAGGGGATCTTCCTGACCCAGGGATTAAACTTGCATGTACTGAGTCTCTGGCATTGTAGGCAGATTCTTTACCTAATAAGCTATCAGGGAAGCCCCACTGAATGTGTATCTGTCTAAATAAACTTGCCTTCACTTTACTATAGCTCTTGAATTCTGTCCAGCACGAAGCCAAGGATCCTCACTTGGCGGCCTATCCTAAGGACTCACCCTAGTCCTGGGACACTACACGACCATCCCCTCCCCATTTACCTGAACATAGAGGATCAGGAAGTGAACAAAACAGATGAAGATAATTTTCATCTACTCTTGTCTATCTCCCCAACTTCCCATCCATATAGTCACCAAAGTCCTATCCACTGTGCATCAGTATGTTAGAAAGTGAGAGTCTGTGTATATAGAACATCTTAAATCTACCCCATTCTCCTTTCCTACTGCCCTCTCCAAAATACCGAAATTTATTCTCCTCCATCTGTCTTAGATCAGTGGGCCTCAATCTTCAGCAGACATCAGAATCACCTGGAGGGGTTGTTCACACCCAGAGTCCTGAGACCCACCCCCAAGTACCCAGGTGATGGTGATGCTGCTGCTCCAGGGACTTTGGAAATCACTGACCTGGGCTATCACCTAGCTCTAATCTCTCCACCAGTCACATCACCATCTTCTGATCCAGGGGTCATCAAATTCTGGCCCCACAGCTTGTTTTTGTAAATAAAGATTTACTGGGACACAGTACATTGTCTATGACTGATTTTGTGCTACCGGGCAGATATAACTATTTGTGACAAAGACACTGGTCTTATGACATATGGCCTTTTACAGAAAAAATGTGCTGACCTCATCCTCACCATGTTACAAAAATGGTCTTTTCAAAAATAACACCCATATTTAAAATGGATAGCCAACACATACTGTATGGCACATGTAACTCTGCTCAATGTTATGTGGCAGCCTGGATGGGAGGGAATTTGGGGGGAGAATGGATGCGTGTACATGTATGGCTGTGTCCCTTCACTGTTCAACTGAAACTGTTATATCACAACTTTGTTAATCGGCTATACCCCAATACAAAATAAAAAGTAGATAAATAAATAAGGCCCATCCTGTCAACTCTTGATTTAAAATTATCAATAGCATCCAAAGTGTCCTATGATACAACAAGCTGTCCAACCCTGGCTGGCCAATCTCTTTCTACCCCATCCTGTAATTTCACCATCTGGATCTTTTTTTTGGTTGCACTGAGTCTTTGTTGCTGTGCTCAGGCTTTTCTCTAGCTGCAGCGAGCAGGGACTACTCTCTAGTTGTGGTGCTTGGGTTTCTCACTGCGGTGGCTTCTCTTGTCACGAAGTGAGCACTTTAGTAGTTGCGGCTCATGGGCTTAGTTGCTCTGTGGAATGTGGGATCTTCCTGGAACAGGGATTGAACCATGTCCCCTGCATCAGCAGGCAGATTCTTAACCACTGAACCAGCAGGGAAGTCCCTGGATGTCTTAATTTTCTCTGATCACATCAGGATCCTCTCCCATTTCCTTGTCATCCCACATCTGGTCCATCTCTCTACAATACCATCTTCCTCTTCACAGCATGAGCAGCTCTACCATGTGTGAGTTTAATGTTTGAGAATTGAACAATTCGCTCTACAGAGAGATAGGGGAGAAAGAGGACAGTCTGCCCACCCATTCTGCTTCATGGGTTTGTGTTTCTGAGTGAAAGTGAGATGGTATGCTTGGATCCACTGCTTCCTCAGTCTGCTCAGACCCACTGTGATTTTCATATGTTCATGTGAGTATCTCACCACAGAGGGTGTAATCCCAGTGTTTCAAGATAAGTGTGTTTCATACAACAGAGCCAATAAACACAAGCCAACTCTTCATCTGGTGCTCAAAGAAGAAGAAACAATCTGTTTCTAAACTGGAGGAAAATCTGGCTATGTTGGGTTTACTAGACCCCAGATCTCTAGATACTCTATATGTAGATACTATAACTTATGGGTGATATAAGGGTTCATTTTACTTTTTTTTTAATGTGGACCATTTTGAAAGTTTTTGTTGAATTTGTTACAATAATTGCTTCTGTTTTATGATTTGGTTTTTGGTTACAAAGCATGTGGGATCTTAGTTCCTCAACCAAGGATCAAACCCGCACCCTCTGCATTGAAAGGTGAAGTCTTAACCTCTGGACCACCAGTGAAGTCCTAAGCATTCACTTTAAATATCAGCATTAAAACTCAAGCCCTAAATAAGATCTGACTCATTCTTTAAGTCTTTAGCACAAAAGTCCTTTCTTCTCATTTCCTGTGTCTTGGAGTCAGTCGTCACCGTCAGTTCCCTAAATAATTTGTTTTGTTAATTGCTTTTATTTTTCATTATTTTTTTTTTTCATTTTTAAAATCTTGTTTATTGTCATCGTTTACCAATGAGGAGATGCAGTTTATTTACCCCAGCAGCCATAGGGGCAAGGGGAATACACAGTTAGTTAGCAACATTATTTTTTTTTTGTCTTTGGGTACGCTGCATGGTGTGTGGAATCTTAGTTCCTCCACCAGGGCTGGCACACACAGCCCCTGCCGTGGAAGCCTGGAGTCTTAACCACTGGACCGCCAGGGAATTCCCTTCTAGTAATTTGTATGTTATCTGTATTATAACATTGAACTGTAATTATTTATTTAATTTTAAGACTCTCTCCATTAGGCAATGAGCCATTCAAGGATAAAGGCATATTTTATTGATCCAGCGACTGTGTCCTTCCCAGTAAGAATAAACCTAGCCTAAGTATAAGCATTTAATAAGAGTTTACTGATGAAATGGATAAAGCCCCAACTCCCACTTTAGACCACTATCTTCTCTCTGAAATGATCTATGAACTCCCACTGAACTTTCCGTTAATGCCTATGGTTTAACATTTCAATGCATTTTAATTCCTCCAGTACTCACTTTCTTTTTCCAACTAGATTTAAGCTTGTTCAAGGGCAGAATCCATATGCTTACTCTATTCTGACAAGAAAATAATATTTACTAGTGGACTGATTGCTAAATTGAGTGTGATGTGTTAAGAACAGGGAGAAATTAATCAAATTGATTTTGCCTTAGTTACAGATTTATTTATGCCTGCTTATCCAAAGTTATAAAGGCACTGCTATTGAGTGAATGTTACTATGCCTCCCAAATTCATAGGGTGAAGCCTAATCTCAGATATAATGGTATTTGGAGGTGCAGCCTCTGGGAAGTGATTAGGTCATGCAGGGGGAATTCTCATGAATGGAATTAGTGCCCTTATAAAAGAGACCCCAGAAAGCTCCCTCACCTCTTCCATCATATGAAGACACAGAGAGTACATGGCCATCTATGAATCAGGGAATGACCCAGACTAGACACCAAATCTGCCATGATCTTGGCCTTCTCAGTTTTCAGAACTTGAGACATAAACTTCTATTGTTTTATAAGCCACCTGGTCTATGGTATTAGCAGTCTGAACAGATTAAGACAAGCCCTAAGTATAGCCCCATGTTGAATAAGGGATCAATTCTCCTTATTTCAAGAGTTCATGTTAACAAATGAGCTATGCCAACCTTGATATCATTGTCTGAAGTTGCCTTGTCTCTGTTCTTTGCCTGGAATGTTTTGTCTTGCTGGTTGGTTTCTTTCTCACCAGCTGTGCCCTGTGCACCTCCCTACCCCCTCATCAAATGCTCTTTCTTTCATGATCCAGTTTTTTTTTTTCTATTAAGATTTTTTTTTTTTTAATTGGGACTTTCCTGGTGGTCCAGTGCTTAAGAATCCACCTGCCAACGTGGGAGACACGAGTTCAATCCCTGGTCCAGGAAAATTCCACATGCCACAGGGCAGCTAAGCCCGTGCATCACAACTACTGAGCCCATGCTCTGCACCAAGAGAAGCTGCTGGGAATGAGAAACCCACAAACTGCAACAAAGAGTACCCTCTACTCACTGCAACGAGAGAAAGCCTACATGCAGCATGGAAGACCCAGCACAGGCAAAAATAAATAAATCTACAAGTAAAATTTTAAAAAATATTTTTTCATTTGTAAAGAATGTAAATTAAAAGTTCCAAATACATATTTGTCCAATGAATATCAAGGTATTACTCTAAAAATGGAAATGTGTGTGTGCTCAGCTGTGTCCAACTCTTTGCTTCCCTTTGGACTGTAGCCCACCAGGCTCCTCTGCCCATGGAATTTTCCAGGCAAGAATACTGGAGTGGGTTGTCATTTTCTCCTCGAGAGGGTCTTCCTGATCCACGGATCAAACCCGCGTCTTCTGTGTCTCCTGTATTACAGGCAGATTCTTTACCACTGAGCCATCGGGGAAGCCCCAAAGAAAACAGCTAAGCTAATTTGACCCTGTATTCAATTGCTCTATCTGTGGTGAAAAACATTAAGGAGGAAGTAATAGACAATTGGTTACTTAAAAGGTAACCAAACTTGAGAAAGTGTAGTTTGCAAGATATTGATTACTCTGGAGCATTCAAAAGGCATTTGGGTCTCATTTACAGGAGACCCAATTTCAGGAATTTTCTGAAGACTTCAATTTCTTAGAATTCTAAGCAATATTTTTTTTAAAAACAATTGTTGCTTATCACACCTGTGTGAAACTTTACTCATAACTGTAAGAAACTTTAGAAAATATTTTATTTTCCTTTCTCCTACGTTTCTGAAAGTGAGATAGAAAGTTTAACCAATAAAATTGTGCTAGGAAGTTTGAGATTTAAGAAAAAGAAAGATCTCTATCCTGATGTGTATCCAGTGAGATGAATGGGAATGTTAACGGGTGAATGTGTATTTGTTCCTTAGTTTTGGGCCTGAAGACTGAAGGCCAAGTTCATTTAGAGATACCATGGAAACCAGACATTTGTCTAAATGCCAAGGAAGAATTGAGGGGAAGGGATTGAAGCACTGAAGTAGGAAATATGGGTTTCTCCCTGTGTCTCTCTTTCTCTTTCCCTTGTTTTGTGCAGGTTTTTTGTGCGTGTGTGTGTGTGGGGGTGCCTTAATCCCTTTACATTTCCTTTCTCTCTTTCACCTATAAAGTCACCAAAATTTGGAACCTAAACTGAGAATTTAAAAAATCACCAGCTATAATAATTTTTAAAAACACTTTATATTTTCTGATACAGTCTTTTCTTTATTCTTCTAATATTTTCTTGCTCAGCTTGATTTTAAAGAAAAATTATTCCAATCTTCTTTGTTTACTATTTTTAAATGGTCTGAATGAATCGATAGCTTGAAAATGCACTTTTCCTTGATCCAGAAACCCTACTTCCTAGAATTTATACTAAGGAAATAATTAAATGGGTGTGTAAGAACAGTTGTGTAAGGCTATTTCTGTCCACCGTATTGAAAAATTTGTACAAAACCTATATGTCTAAAAATAATGCTGGTGGAATAATCTGCCTGCAACCCAGGACACCCCAGTTCAATTCCTGGGTGGGGAAGATCCCCTGGAGAAGGGATAGGCTACCCACTCCAGTATTCTTGGGCTTCCCTGGTGGCTCAGAGGATAAAGAATCCACCTGCATTGTGGGAGACCTGGGTTCCATCCTTGGATTGGGAAGATCCCCTGGAGGAGGGCATGGCAACCCATGCCAGTATTCTTGCCTGGAGAATCCCATGGACAGAGGAGCCTGGGGAGCTGCAGTTCATGGGGTTGCAAAGAGTCAGACAGGACTGAGTGACTGAACACTCACACTTAACTCATACAGTGAAAGGTTACACAGCTTTTGAAATTAAAACACTTATTTCCATAGAATCTATTTATGCTATATAGTTAAGTGAGCAAAGCAGTTTACCAAATGATGTGTGTCATGGTCTCATGGTAAATACAGGTATACACACATAGAGAAAAAAACCACTGGAAGAAAGCAGAAATTCAATACATTGTATGATGGTTATCTCTGGTGATATGATTGTGAAGTGATTTTTCTTTTTTATTCACCTGCAATTTCTAATTTTTCTACAGCTAGAAAAACTGTTACTTCTATAATGAAAATAGTTAACTATAATCGACAAAATTAGGTGCTTATTATAGGTGATAGTCAGCTAAGTTGTATAGAAAATGGCATCCATTTTTGTCCTCATTAATTTTATGAGCCTGTTCTAACTCCTTTTCTAACTTTTCCCCTTCTTTGTTTCTTCTCAATTAAAGAGAGTCTCATGTACTAGGGAAACCACTGGTGAGTCACTTGTTGAGGCCTCAGGGGCTCAAATGTGCCTTACAGTAAAAAGCAGATAAAATGAAAAATTCATGGTTCTAGGGATCTGTTCTCTGATAGAAATGTTCCTTAGACAACTAGGATTTTCTCTCACTTTGATTTTAATGGTTTTTGGCTTCAAGATGGCTGAGGAGGATAGACTTCCAAGGGATTTAGTGCCATGTACCTTCCCACCTGGACATGCAGTGGCAGGGAGAGTGGGCGTTGTTGAGGTGCTATGCACAGAAGCAAAGTCCGCTGGAAACTGAGACAGTCTCCCAGCACCTCTAACGACATTTCCTGGACCTATTTGTTTTTTCCATACAGACACCACCTGGCCTTGAATCATCTGATAATCCTGTATTTGGCGTTTTACCATATTTCCAAAGGGCATGGCCAGGATTCCTGCCTTTTGCTTTTAATCAATGGCAATGCCAGGATCTGGCTTCAACGGAGAAGCCATCATTCCATGAGACACAAGGCCTTTCCATATCTTCTAATATCAAGACCCTGAGCCTGAGGTTAAAGCCACCCAGGAAAGGATCAGAGCTTGACCTTTGCACGTGCTATTTTTAGCTCCAGGGTTTGGTCCGGGTGATCTGGGGGGACACTCTTCCTCCCTGTACACTGGTTTCCAATGGGCAACACGAACACTGTGATATTGTAGGCAGGGGAGTTGGGATGTTGCAGTGGACAGAGGAGCCTGGCCGGCTACGGTCCAGGAGCCTGGCCGGCTACGGTCCACGGGGTCCCAAAAGAGTTGGACACGACTCAGCAACTAAACAAAACAAGTCAGGGGAGTTGCTTAAAGGCCAAAGAAAGAATGCCACAAACATAGTATTCTCAGCACAGCGAACAATGATGGGGGATGGGGGTGGGGCACCAAAATTCTTTTCTAGATTTTATCTCTGACTTGATGTGTGTCCCTGAGCACTTAAGCTATTTCTGTAGCTTCAGCTTTCTCATGCATAGACAGGTAATAATACTCTGTTCTCTCTCCTTTCATTAGATGGGCATTGTGAGGATAAAATAGCAAGTTAATGAGATTTAAAATAGGAAGAAAATGTTTCTGAAGCCTTTAATGTACTCTGAGATTTTCAGGTCCTGATTAAATAGAAGTTATTGTTTCAAGACAAGTCTGTAGGGTTTCTATCAGGTCCATGTTATTTCCTAGAGTACTGTAGTTATCAGACTATTTCTTTTCTCTTTCTGCACAAATATGGAGGAAAAACAACAGAAGCGAAGTAAGAAAAATAAGTACATGAAACCTACAAATGCTTGGGCCGTCGCGTTAAGTCTCGGACCCATATTCTGATTGGAACTAGCCTGAAAACTCCCCTCTGGTAGATTTGCAACAGCGCATTTAATAGGGTGACTAAAACATCCACCCTGGCCAGGACGTTTCTCACATGGAGACAGGGTGCAATTTTATCTTGGGAAAGCACTGAGAGCACACTTCTTGAACACATACAATACTGAGGACATTTCCTGGAAAATCACTGGCCTTTGCCTGGGACAACAGTTGCATCACACAGAAAAGTTTGTGGTTCAGGTTTATAAGCAACACAGGACACGAGGCCAATGGTCAACTTCTGCTCAGGTGCCAGATCAAAAATACTAGGCATTTTCCTATTTGTACTTTAGAAAAACATTGTCCAAGTTTTGCAGGATTCGTTTCCTACCTTCCTAATAAGAAGGGCTTCCCAGATGGCCCTGACGGTAAAGAATCTGCCTGCCAAGGCAGGACACGTGGGTTCAATCCCTGGGTCAAGAAGATTCCCTGGAGAAGGAAATGGCAAACCACTCCAGTATTCTTGTCTGGAGAATCCCATGGACAGAGGAACCTTCCTTTTAAGACAACCAGTCAAAACAACAAACTACCTTCTGAAGAAAACAAACATTTCACTAATTCAGACTTTTAATGTCTTACTCTCTTGTGAGCCTTTCTTTTCTTTTGTTACCAAACTACATCTGAAAAGGAGAGAAATGGCCAAACAAATGTGTCTCTGTTTGCTACTGAGTTTTATGTCACACATAGCTTAGAGCATGGAATCTGAGGAAAAATGCTCTTTTCTCTAAATATTATAAAACCACGTTCATTCTGGAAGGGCAAACAAGACTCATGACAATGATTACCTGCTGAGAGGAGGGGAAATGGGAGGGAGACTTCCCCTTTTCATATGTTATGTTATTTGCACAAATGTTAATTATTCTTTTTCAAATTAAAATACTACTTAAAAAAAAGTTAACCTGTGGGGAAAGAAATTGGCAGTGAAGAATGAGGAGGTGGAGATTTTTTTTAATGGAACATTCTGATGTTTTTATGTTTTTGAAATGTGCATAAATAAATAATAAATAAATGTAATTTCAGGGGACTTCCCTGGTGGTCCAATGGTTAAAACTCTGTGCTTCAATGCAGGGGGCATGGATTTGATCACTTGTTGGGGAACTAAATATACCACAGGTTGCATGGTACAGCCCAAAATAAAAATAATAAATGTATATTCATAATTAAAAAGAACAAACAACAGGAAAAAAAGAAAAAAATCTCTGTATTTCTTACTCCTTGAAGAAGAATATATGAACCTCTTACTACTTCCTAGACAGCATATTGAAAAGCAGAGACATTACTTTGTCATCAAAGGTCCGTCTAGTCAAGGCTATGGTTTTTCCAGTGGTCATGTATGGATGTGAAAGTTGGACTACAAAGAAAGCTGAGTGCCAAAGAATTGCTACTTTTGAACTGTGGTGTTGGAGAAGACTCTTGAGAGTCCCTTGGACTGCAAAGAGAACCAACCAGTCCATCCTGAAGGAAATCAGTCCTGAATATTCATTGGAAGGACTAATGCTGAAGCTGAAACTTCAATACTTTGGCCACCTCATGCAAAGAGTTGACTCATTTGAAAAGACCCTGATGCTGGGAAAGATTGAGGGCAGGAGGAGAAGGAGACGACAGAGGATGAGATGGCTGGATGGCATCACCGACTCGATGGACATGGGTTTGGGTAGACTCTGGGAGTTGGTGATGGACAAGGAGGCCTGGCATCCTGTGATTCATGGGGTCGCAAAGAGTCGGACAGACTGAGTGACTGAACTGAACTGAACTACTTCCTTACTGCTTGGAGCTTTTTCCCTTGTGCCAAAGTTGCTATTGCACACTTGTGGGATGAAGGGAAAGGCCAGGTCCATTCAAAAGTCCATTCTAAAATCCAGGCCACGATGATATCCCTGGACAACTTTCTCTGTTCAGACATAATAAGGTTACACATTCTCATGAAAAAGTTACAGACAGATCACCCCAGTCAGCAGATCACCCTGCAATGAAACTGTAAAACCACTTTAACACTTACTTCAGATATTATTACATGTGTCAAAGTATTTGAAAGATCAACCAAATAAACTGTTCCTAGAAAATGTTTCCAAGAGAATACTTCTTGAATCATGTTGCTTCTCTTAGGTCACAGGGAATTCAATTAAGTTACTGAAATGTAAAGTCAAGAGTGAAAACCTACATTCTTAGCTAAATACATTTATAGACGCCTCTAGCTACGATACGGAGAAGGCAATGGCAACCCACTCCAGTGTACTTGCCTAGAGAATCCCAGGGACGGGGGAGCCTGGTGGGCTGCTGTCTATGGGGTCACACTGAGTCGGACACAACTGAAGCGACTTAGCAGCAGCAGCAGCAGCTAGCTACGATATGGACTTCCCTGGTGGCTCAGCTGGAAAAGAATCTGCCTGCAATTCGAGAGACCTGGGTTTGATCCCTGGGTTGGGAAGATCCCCTGGAGAAGACAAAAGCTACCCACTCCAGTGTTCTGGCCTGGAGTATTTCATGGACTGTATATTCCATGGGGTTGCAAAGAGTCGGACACTACTGAGAGACTTTCACTAGCTAGCTAGCTACGATGCTATTTCTCAACCCTCTTTTAGGCATATAGAAAAACTAAAGTAGATTGTCTGCTTTACATGGCAGAGAATGTGTGGATTTTATAAGCGTGGCAAGATTCCAAATTTGACAGTGTTTATCTACATAATGGGGCCTTTCCTGGTGGCTCAGACGGTAAAGAATCTGCCTGTAAAGCAGGAGACCCAGGTTCAATCCATTCATCCAGTCATCAGTCATTTCTCTTACTCTGCATGAACTCTGCATGAGATGCTGTGAAGATATAGAAATAGGAAGACCCCGTTGGACAAGGGGAAGCTGATGGGAAACTCAGAGATCCCGGACTGGTGTGACAAGGAAGGTGAAAGTATTGTAAGCACAGGTGTCTAGAGTCAGGAGGGAAAATAACACCTCTTCTGGAAGACTGCTATGCAACAGAAAAAGAGCAGTGTGTATATAGCATTTAACCCAAACCTGACACATTCATAAAGGATCACTAGGTATTAGCTACTGTAAAGAAGGTAGCAGAGTTATAGAATACTTGGGGAGCATCTCAGAAGAGTATGCAACTCAGTCTGAAAGTGTGGGACAGAGAAAGAGAGAGAAAAAACAGGAGAGAGAAAATACTAAGAAGATGTACTTTATTATTTTTTTCTGGCTGCATTGGGTCTTTGATGCTGTGTGGGGAATTTTCTCGAGTTATAAGAAGGGGCTACTCTCTAGCTGTGGTGTGTGGGCTTCTTGTTGCAGTGGCTTCTTTTGTTGCAAAGTACAGGCTTTAGGAACACAGGTTCAGTAGTTGTGGCTTGAGGGCTCTAGAGCGCAGGCTCAGTAGTTGTGGCACACGGGCTTAGTTGCTCCATGGCATGTGCGATCCTCCTGGACTAGGGATAGAACTGGTGTCCCCCGCATTACAAGGCAGAGTCTTAACCACTGGACCACCAGGTATGTCCTGCAATTAGCTTTTAAAGTTACATCTTCTTGGCACTTCCCTGGTGGTCCAGTGGTTAAGACTCTGCTTTGTAATGCGGGGGACACCAGTTCTATCCCTAGTCCAGGAGGATCGCACATGCCACGGAACAACTAAGCCCGTGTGCCACAACTACTGAGCCTGCGCTCTAGAGCCCTCAAGCCACAACTACTGAACCTGTGTTCCTAAATGCAGAGGGTGCTGGTTCAATCCCTGGTCAGAGAGCTACGATCCCATATACCTCAAAGCCAAAAACCCCAAAACGTAAAACAGAAGCTATATTATAATAAAATCAATAAAGACTTTAAAGATGGTCCACATTAAAAAAAAAATCTTATAGTTTCTAAAACTGCATTAAATTCATAAACAATAAGCTGATGATCTTAAATCAAAGGAAGACTGAATTTTGTCATGAGCTTGACTTAAAGCAGGGACCCACCACTTACTACACTAGGTGAAAGGAACCAGGGCTTCCCACTTTTGTGCCCTAGTGGACATTTTAGACAGGATAATTCTTTGTTGTGGGGACTGTGTTGTACATTGTAAAATGTTTAGAAGCCTCCCTCAATTTTAGCCACAAGATACCAGCTCAGCTTCCTGTTTGTGACAACAAAAATGAATCCAGTCATTGCCAAATATTGCCTGGTGGTCAAAATTGCCCCCAAAATAATTTCATTGTTTACTTATAAAGTTTTGTAAGCTATGAAGCTGAAAATGGAAAATTATCACTGATAGAGAACCAACTTAAATATTTTTGTATCGATTGCTACTAAATGTATTGTGATGGTAACTATCAAATGAACATGTCTAGAGACGGGTTTTTTCCTCATTTCCATTTGCCAGTCATAACAGAGTCTGAGACAGAATCCAGGAAAATGGCCCAGATTTGATGTGGGCACCTCTTATTCAGGGAAGTGAGAGCCATTCTACTTCCTCAATACCTCTATTAACTTAAGCTGTCTTGGCAGAAACTATAAAATAGGGGGTTTTAGTCATCAAGTCCACCGGCGTCAGCATTGTTAACTCTTGTTCCCTAACATCTCTCTGAGGCATATTGACACAAAATTTTGAAGTGGTGATCCCTGTCTTTTATCCTCTTCCCTGAACTTGCTGGGAAACTGCAAAAAGCAAAGGTGACCCGGAGGCTGCTGGGAGATTTTTTTGTTTACTTGCTGGTATAATTCCACCTTGTCTTTAGTTTTTAATTTCATATTGGAGTACAGTTAATAAACAAAGTTGCGATAGCTTCAGGTGGACGGCAGAGCAACTCAGCAATACATATGCATATATCCATTCTCCCCAAACTCCCCTCCTGTGCAGACTGCCACTTAAGACTGAGCAGAGTTCCCTGTGCAATACAGTAGGGCCTTGTTGGTTATCCGTTTTAAATATAGCAGTGTGAACATGTCCATCCAAACTCCCTACCCTCCCTTCCCTTCTTGCCACCAAAAGTTCATTGTCTAAGTTCTCACAGTACTTCTGATGGCTGTTACAAATTTAAGTAATAAACCATGATAAACTGGAACTTAACTGTTTAACAAAAACCCAAAATATTTATTTTTATCATTTTTTAAAAGAATAAAGAACACCAATAAAGGACAAATGAATAGGCATGTTTATATTTGAAAAAAAATTTTGTAATGAAACTTTCAGTATAAGAGCCAGGTATAAGAAAATGAGTCGAGAACATCCTTAATCACAATTTATTAATGAGCAGATTGATTTCTTTGCCACTACATAAAGGATCAAAGTAGTCTTTCTCTTTAGATGACTTATACCATTTTAACTTCCAAAATGATATTGAAAATTGTGCTTACAAACCGTATATGCAATACAAGCATATATATGGAGGAATGGCCCTCTCTTTTATTATAAGCCCCATACTGTACACATTTTTTACAGATTGTATTTTTTACTTAACAATATAATGTGGAGGGCATCCCTGGTGGTCCAGGGGTTAAGAATCTGCCTATCAATGCAGGGGACAAGGGTTCAATCCCTGGTTCAGGAAGATCCCACGTGCCTTGGGGCAACTAAACCTGTGCTCCACAACTACTGAAGCTTGCGCTCTAGAGCCTGTGCTCCACAACAAGAGAAGCCACCACAATGGGAATCCCCTGCACAGCAACTAGAGAGTAGCCCCCTCTTGCCACAGATTGAGAAGGTCTGCACATAGCAATGAAGATCTAGAGCAGTATAAATTAATTGGTTTTTAAAAAACAGTGTAATGCGGAGACAATTCTACATCTGTTCGTGGTGCTGTAACTCAGTCTTTTAAACAGGTGCATAGAATTCGACTGCATGAACGTAGCATGATTGATTTCACTAGCTCCTTATTTACAGATCTGAGGGCTATTTCCAGTATTTTGTTACTAAAAGTATTGTAATGAATATACATACATATAGTCTTTTTGATTCTTAACAGAAATTCCTAGAAATAAAGTCGCTGGGTCAAAGTATGTTTGCATTTAAACTTTTTTTTTTTTTTAACATAAACAGATTATCTCCCATAGAGCTAGTCCAATTTATCTTCTCACACTGTTTGAGAGTGATTCCTTCCCCATTTCTCTGATGGGTTAAAAAATATCTCAGTGATTTAAAATTTGCTTTTCTTTAACCCCAGGTGAAGATGAGTGTATCTTTCTATGTTTAACCAACAGGTATGTCTTTCTCTGTGAACAACTTTTTCACATCTTGAAGGATAGGTTACTTCTTCTGCCCTTCTCATCCTTTCTCCCTTCCTCACTTATTTCTCTGTCTTTCCTTTCTAGGAACTCTTAAAAATTAGCTTTTTTTTAAATCATATCTGCTTCAAATATTTTTTCTAAGTTTGCTTTTCCTTTCAACTTTGCTCATGGTAATTTTTCACATAGAAATATTTAATTTATGTAGTCAAATGTATTCCCTTTTTTCTCTATGGCTTTTGGTGGGTTTAGAAAACCGCCCTTACTTTGAGATAGAATAGAAAAAAATTATTCCATGTTTTCTTCTAGTACTGTCTTACTTTTCATCTTTAAATCTTTGAGCTAGCTGGATTTTGTTTTTTAATAAGAGCAAGGTAGGAATCCAAGCTTTATTTTTTTCCCCACGTGGTTAGCCAAGTGTCTCAACACCTTTTATTGTCCTTCCAAATGGAACTATAACCTTTATCTTACACTAGACATTCATATTTAGGATTATCTCAGAAGTCTTAATTCTTTTCCATTTATCTCTATCTTTTCACCAACTATTTATAACACATTTTAATATACTCTTTTTATATATTAATATTTTATTTTATGTATTTTTCAATATCCCCTTTTAACTAGTTTTATATATATTCCTTAAGATACAGAAAAAAAAGTACTGATGTTAGGATACAACTATTCTTATAGTGGGAAAATTTTGACACATATTATTTTGAGTATCCCAACTTAAACCATTGAATGTTCAGCTAGTTTATCTTTCAAACTTTGAACATGATTTAACTCTTAACATTCAATATATCTTTGTTTATCATCTCATGTGTCACCTCCAGAGCTTGACACAAAAGTCAGCTTACTGATTACAATGGGAGACCAACTGTGATGAGACCAAATGTGACAGGGATCCCAATTATGAGCATAAGGGGACAGAAGCCAAGTGGGGTCTGTCACCAAGGGAGGTGCAGTGACAAAGTTTTGGTGGAAAGTGGCCACGAGAGAGGCCCAATCCTCTAAGTGTGTCAATTATGGGAACCACAGGAACAAAACTGTCAGGTAATGCAAAGGGTTGTTTGATTGTATCAGAAGAAAAAATACAAACCTGACAAACTAGATCCTATATCCAACTCATACTCAATAGAGCAAGGAGTACCAGGCCCTCAGGCAAGTACTGGACTTGAGTTCATTACATGATCCAAGGCATTCTTAACAAAAGGAAAAGTTAGTTATATTTAAGTAAGGCTGCTACAAAACCACAAATGTATGTCATGAATTTTTGACCTCTTCCTCAAGGAGCCCTACTCAGTCAGGAATGCTGCCCACTGTTCCCATGAGTTTAGAGAGGCCTCTGTAGATCAGGATACTGTGTGGAATCTGCTGGAAATCTATGTGGATGACTCTGGAAATTCTGGAGCAAGTCCATGCCTCCTGAAACCATTCCCTATGAACTTATGAACCTATGAACCATATGAACATATGAGAGAGTTCCAGACTTGCTACGAGGCTCATAAGTTGCTCGTGACAAGCAGGGGACATGCCAGGGTCCATTTCTGAGTGTGCTAGCATCAAATGGACTCCAGATCTACCACTTACTAGCCACGTTATGATGAAGTGGAGTCACTCAATCATATCCGACCCTGCGACTGTTATGATGAGCAGTTACTTAGTTTCTGTAAGCCCCAGTTTCCTTTTTTTTGAAACAGGTTTTACAAAATCTATAATTATATCTCCTAGGGTTGTTGCGAGGATTAAAGGAGCAAGGACAATCATGTACTTAAACTTGACCTGGCACATGTTAATAGTAACTCCTCAATAAATGTTTAGGGTTGTTATTGCTATTACCATTATTACTGCAACCATTTTCTTTAAAGAGCAGGATTCCATAGGAAGCAAGCAGAACACAACTATTTCTTTCCCCTACTGCCTGTTCAGACCCATTCCATAGGGCTAGCCTTCCTCTGTCCCTTGGGTGAAATTCACAGTAAGTTCTAGGATGCCGTTGTCACTCTCAAGTACTATAATGTTATCTGTTATGCATAGTCACAGAATAGTCATATTTCAGTTTCATGAATAAAGCCATTTGGATGTAAAGGGTGAAGTTTAACTTCAGTTGAATTGCTATCCCTTTCTAGACCAGAGCCAATGGCTAGTTTGGTTTCTCCCAGTGAAGTACTGACAGATAATGAGTAGACACAGATCTGGTTAATAGATAGCTGTATTCAGTATTACAGCACATTCCAGAAATTTATTCCAGCTTTATGGATCCTGAACAATAGTGTGGGTTTCCCTGAACAACAGTGAGGGTGAAGGTTTCTCCTTTACATTTCTCTCATATTAAAGGGAAGTGTGGTTCATTGGCAATTTCAATGGTTCTTTTAAATGATCTCTAATAATAATGTATTGAGGGCTTCCCTGGTGGCTCAGTAGTAGAGATCCTGCCTTCCAATGCAGGAGAGACAGGTTTGATCACTGATCTGGGAAGATCCCACATGCCACAGAGCAACCAAGTCTGTAAGCCACAACTACAGAGCCTGTGCTCTAGAGCCAGGGAGCCTCAACTACAGAAGCCCACGTGGCCTAGAGCCCATGCTCTGCAAAAAGAGAAGCCGCTGCAATGGGAAGCTAGTGTACCACAACTAAGAGTAGCCCCTGCTGTAACTACAGAAAAGCCAACACAGCAGCGAAGACCCAGTACAGCCATAAAAAAAATAAATAAATAATTTTTTAATGTATTGATTTCATAAAAGTTAAAAAAAAAAAAGGAAGGTTGGCCCAAATCAGGATTTACAAACACTGCAGATTGGCCTGATGAGCGGGAACTTGGAAAGAGCAAGTTTGTTTACAAAGAAGAGACATATAGATTCTGTCAGTGAGTTAATTATAGCACAAACAGATCAATTACCTTACGGTGGAGTTCCAGGGTAAAGAATAAGGGACACTTGTCATCAGATGATTATATTCCTTTGTCCTAAGTACATCCCACCCAGTGTGGCTGACTCTTCTCCTCTTGGCTTTCTGTGTCTTCATAATCAATTGATGTAACTAATATAACTTGAGCATGCCTCTATGTTTGGCATTCAAAAAAATTAATACAATCTTATTGTTCTCCAGTAACAGTGATCTAATCTTTCTCATTTCTGATAGTTAGGTCTTTTGGTTCTGTTTCTTGCCTAAAGGCATTACCCAGAAATCCCAGAATTTTAGTAAATAATATTGATAATAGCAAGAATTCTTTTCTTGATATAAATGTAATGCCTCTGAAGCATTTTTGGTATGCTCTGTCCCTTTGAGACTCTGATAAAAGTTAACTAGGAAAATGCACAGATATAAAAAATGTTTTAACAGTTTTAGAAGGTGCAAGGACCATGGACTACATGGAGATTTTTGTGAGTTTCATTAAGTACGAAGTTGGCTATGGGTTAAAATATTTTTTTTACTATATTACTATTCTTTTTTTTAACATCTTACTTTTTTTTGGTAATTTCATGAGGCTTGTGGGATCTTAGCTCTCTAATCAGGAATTGAACCTGGGCCAACACAGATTGGTCCAGGTTTGAATCTTGGAAAAAAGATTCCTAAACGCTGGACCACCAAGGAATTCCCAATAAAGATTCTTTATAGTGCTAATTTAGAAATAAGACAAAACATGAATTTTATCAATTGTCTTTTATCATCAACCAATATATTCATATATTCTTTAGTCTTACATTGCTGAATTATATCAATATGCTTATCAATATCAAACCATCCTTGCATTTCCAGGATAAATTTTAGTAGGATTTGATATATGATGTCTTTATTTATTTATTTTTTTTAAAGATTATTTTCTGGATGTGGTTCATATTTAAAGTCTTTATTGAATTTGTTACAATCTTCATTCTGTTTCTTAGGTTTTGGTTTTTTGGCCCCAAGGCATGTGGGATCCTAGCTGCCTGTCCAGGGATCGAACCCTCACCCCCTGCATTGGAAGGCGAAGTTTTAACCACTGGACTGCCAGGGAAGTCCCTATGATGTCTTTAATATTCCGTCAGATTTAATTTACATTAATAATCATTATATTAATGATTAGGCATTTGAATTTCTAAAAGGATTACAGTGCACGTTAGAAATATTTTCAAATAAAGAGAATTGTAAGAGAAATTATTTGTTGGTTAAACCTCAGTAGGCATGAAAATGCTATCAATAAAAGCATCTCTTTTGTAAGCATTCTGGTAAGCATTAAAGAATACAGAAGTTCATAAAATTAGAGAGCTAAAAAGAACAGCAGATCAAACCCACTCATTTTACACTTTAGGAGGGCAGTTGATCAGAGAGATTGACTTGTGCAAGATCACACAGCCTAACAATGGCAGCATTGATTATACAAATAAGTTGTAATAAGAAAGTTGTTGAGGCTGAAAGAGAAAATCATCTGAAAAACTTGTCTTATTTTTCCAGTGGAACATAAATTCTAAGGGAGAGTGAAAAGAGTGACTGAGATTTGTTTCTGAAACAGTGAAGGTTTCACAAAGAAATGATGTAAGCATTTTAATAAATTAAAGACATGACTGTCTTCTTTAAGGGATTCAAAATATTATGGGGCTTGATATGCCCTTATCTTTCAGTTCCAACTCTCTCATTTTCTCTATATGTATACTTGGACAGTTCTCCCTAACACACACCAGGGAAGCCATCCTGCCAAGATTGGGCTAAGTACATTACCAACAGGGATGAAAGAAACACAGAACAAATGAAAGAGGCTTTGAGGACAGATATTTTCAGAAAGTCTCTAACTTTCAGCACTATCTGGAACTATACCAACACATATGAAGGGCCCAGGCAAAGCAGGGGCTTCTCTTGCTTGCTGTGTGTGCAAGTTCAGGTGGATTGTCTTTTAAGGTCTCAAACAGGGTCCTATGAAACCTGATCAGATTTGTGCTGAAGCTATTCACCCAACACTTCCCTTCCTTTAACCTCATCAGCACAGAGTCAGAAGGAACCTTGCAGAGCTGCCCAACACGTGGTGCCCAGGCAGTGCTTGACTTCACGTGTGGCCAAGGGCTGACTTTTGAGGACTGCAACAATAGGACTGAAACATCTGCTTTGTTTGGATAAGCCAGTGAGAAACTCAGCCAAACTGATGGTTTGGTGGCACATAGCAGAACAATCAGGAGATGGCTGATTTTTTTTTTCTCCCAGCCGCTGTATTGACAGGACCTCAGATTCTAATCTAATGGTACATTTTATTGAAGGCTTGCTATAAAGAGCACAGTTTAAATTTTTTTTCAACCATTAAGAGGCTGTTATATTTACTATTTATTTGAATCTCCAAACACTCTACAGCAGATAGAACAGTTAATATTATCCTAATTTAATAAAAGATAGACTTGGTTAATTCACTCCAAGTCTCATAGCTTTTTGTTTGTTTTTTCTTTCTGTTTCTTTCTTTTTCCTTTCTTTTTTTTTGTTTATTTATACCTTTTAGTGGTGGAGCTAGACCTGACTTTAACTGTCTGTCTCTCCCGCTGTGCTACACTGTTCCTGCTTCATTAGCATGTCTTTTCTAAAAATGTATACTTTCTGGAGAGAAAGTTGTACTTGTTAGAGTTTTGCAGTTTCTTTCTTTCTTTCTTTTTTGGCCAGACTACACGGCTTTTGGGATCTTAGTTCCTTGACCAGGAATCAAACCTGAACCCTTGGCAATGACAGCACTGAGTCCTAACCTCTGGAACATCAGTGAGTTCCCAGGGTTTTACAGTTTTAAATACTACCAAATATTTGGAATGCTTACAGAAGCATTCAATAAATAGATGCTATGTAGGTTGTAAATACATTTCGTTGAGGAAATTTATTTACATAATATTTGGAGGAACACTGAAGAGAATTGAAATCTATTTTTTAAATAATTTAATGGATATAAAGAGTGTCTTTGTGGGGCTTCCCTGGTGGCTCAGATGTTAAAAAATCTGCCTGCAATGCAGGAAACTGGGGCTTGATCCCTGGGTCAGGAAGATCCCCTGGAGAAGGGCATGACAACCCACCCAGTATTTTTGCCAGAAGAATCCCACGGATAGAGGAGCCTGGAAGGCTACAGTTCATGAGGTCGCAAAGAGTCAGACAATACTGAGCGACTAACACACACACACATGGAGTGTCTTTGTAGAAATACTAATATGATAAAACAAAACCTAATCGCTCAGAATTTAGGACATTTAAAAAAGTTTTTTCATTGTGGGAATTTTAATATATATACAGAAGAAAAGAGAAGAGTATAATGAACCCATCTTTCCACTTCAGCCATTATCAACATATGGCCAATCATTTATCACCATCCTCTATGTCCCCTGCATCCCTTCCTTGGATTATTTAAAGTAAATCCCAGATATTATATTATTTCATCCATAATATTTCACTAATATTTCATATTTCATAATATGTATGTCTCAAAGATAGTTTTGTTTTTTTTTTTTAAAGTTTGGCCACATCCCAAGCCATGTGGAAACTTAGTTCCCTGAACAGGGATCAAACCTGTGTCCCTCTTGCACTGGAAGGCAGAATCCTAACCACTGGACTGCTGAAGTTCCAGTAGCCTTTTTCTTAAGTCACAATATTAGTGCACAGTTTAAAAGTGAACAGTAATTTCTTAATATCATCTAGTATCCAGTTTGTGCTCAAATTTTTCTGATTGCCTCCAAAATGTCCTTTATAGTTAGTTTGTTTAAATCAGGATTCAAATAAGATTCATACATCAAATTTGCCTAGTATATCTTTAAATCTCCTTTAATCTAATTTCTGTCAGGAAAAATATTGAAATAACTGCCCCTGGAAGAATTCTCTGGCATTTGAGGAAGTAGTTTCATTTATATATACAATACTTGATTTATTCTAAGGCAGGGTTAATTATGGGCTCAGTGGTAAAGAATCTGCCTGCCAATGCAGGAGACTCAGGAGATGTGGGTTCAATCCCTGTGTCAGGAAGATTCCCTGGAGAAGGGAATGGCAACTGACTCCAGTATTCTTGCCAGGGAAAACCCATGGACAGAGGAGCTTGACAGGCTGCAGTCCATGGGGCGGCAAAGAGTCAGACACAACTGAGCATTCACACCTACACACTGGGTTAATTGTAAGATGCATTATTATTTTATGTAGCACCAAGAAATTTAAAATGCTGACAAATGTCATTGGTCAGATGCCACCAATTGTAAATATATTCCAATTTCAGAGAGATAAAAATGGGGAAAATATGTCTTAAAATCAGTAAAATATGGCAGTTGCAACACAGAAAACTCACATGCTATTTTCAGATTCAAATGGGGTGTGGGAAAGACATATGGGATGTGCAAAAAGCCCCTTAGATGGGAATGATTCACTTCTATTCCAGAGCAGATGAAGAATGAAGAGTGACACCATCCCCTGTTTTCATGGCTAATCCTTGTGAACTCCTTTCCCCTCTGTGTGCTTTGACTTCAAGTTTGACATAGAACTTGAACTTCTTAGAATGTTTATACCATATTTAATGTACTCAGGACTTTAACTTGTTACACAAATTACAGTCTCTGAGAAATGCTTACTCTTTTGATTACTCTGACTTTAGGATGTTAGGTGGGGCTTCCGAGGTGGTGTTAGGGGTAAAGAATCCACCTGCCAATGCAGGAGATGCAGGACACACGAGTTCGATCCCTGGGTTGGGAAGATCCTCTGGAGAAGGAAATGGAACCCCACTCCAGGATGGCTGCCTGGAGAATCCCATGGGCAGAGGAACCTGGCAGGCTACAATCGATGGGGCCGCAAAGAATCAGACACTACTGAGTGACCAAACACAAAATGTTAGGTGATCTAATTTGAAAAATACATATTCATAATGCCAAAGCCTTTGACTGTGTGGATCACACTAAACCATGGAAAATTCTGAAAGAGATGGGAATAACAGACCACCTGACCTGCCTCTTGAGAAACCTGTATGCAGGTCAGGAAGCAACAGTTAGAACTGAACATGTAACAACAGACTGGTTCCAAATAGGAAAAGGAGTACGTCAAGGCTGTATATTGTCACCCTACTTATTTAACTTATATGCAGAGTACATCATGAGAAATGCTGGGCTGGAATAAGTACAAGCTATAATCAAGATTGCGGAGAGAAATATCAATAATCTCAGATATACAGATGACACCACCCTTATGGTAGAAAGTGAAGAAGAACTAAAGAGCCTCTTGATGAAAGTGAAAGAGAAGAGTGAAAAAATTGGCTTAAAGCTCAACATTCAGAAAACTAAGATCCATGACATCTGGTCCCATCACTTCATGGCAAACAGATGGGGAAACAGTGGAAATAGTGGCTGACTTTATTTTTGGGGGCTCCAAAATCACTGCAGATGGTGACTGCAGCCATGAAATTAAAAGACGCTTACTCCTTGGAAGGAAAGTTATGACCAACCTAGACAGCATATTAAAAAGCAGAGACATTACTTTGCCAACAAAGGTCCATCTAGTCAAGACTATGGTTTTTCCAGTAGTCATGTATGGATGTGAGAGTTGGAACTACAAAGAAAACTCAGTGCCAAAGAATTGATGCTTTTGAACTGTGGTGTTGGAAAAGACTCTTGAGAGTCCCTTGGACTGCAAGGAGATCCAACCAGTCTATCCTAAAGGAGATCAGTCCTGAGTGTTCATTGGAAGGACTGATGTTGAAGCTGAAACTCCAATACTTTGACCACCTGATGTGAAGAGCTGACTCATTTGAAAAGACCCTGATGCTGGGGAAGATTGAAGGCAGGAGGAGAAAGGAATGACAGAGGATGAGATGGTTGGATGGCATCACCGACTCAATGGACATGAGTTTGGGTAAACTCCGGGAGTTGGTGATGAACAGGGAGGCCTGGCGTGCTGCAGTCCATGGGGTCGCAAAGAGTCGGACACGACGAGCAACTGAACTGAACTGAACTGAATGCCACATAATGCTCTAGAAAAGCATCTACTTCTGCTTCATTGACTACACTAAAGCCTATGATTGTGTGGATCAAAACAACTTGCAGAAAATTCTTAAAGAGATGGGAGTAGCAGACCACCTTACCTGTCTCCTGAAAGTGTTATTTTCACTAGCCTGGTATCCTGAGAATTTACACTAGCTACTCTGAAGTTGAACCTTGCTTCAACCTTGATCTGTATGCAGATCAAGATGCAACAGTTAGAACGCAACATGCAACAATGGACTGGTTCCAAATTGAGAAAGGAATACCACAAAGTTGTATATTGTCACCCTGTTTATTTAACTTCTATGCAGAGTGCATCATGCGGAATGTTGAGCTGGATGAATCACAAGCTGGAATCAAGATTGTGGGGGAAAATATCAACAACCTCAGATATACAGATATACCACTTTAATGGTAGAAAGTGAAAAGGAACTAAAGAGCCTCTCAATGAGGGTGAAAGAAGAGAGTGAAAAAGCTGCCTTGAAACTCAACATTATAAAAACAAAGATCATGGCATCTGGTCCTGGTCAAATGTCACTCTGGCCTTCAAAACACTGTTCAGAGTGCAATTGCAGAGTCTTGGTTTGCGCCATCCTAGATGTATGCTTAACGGACAATAATATTCTTTACATCAGCTGGGTGACACAAGGAAGAAAATTGGCCAAATTGGCTTCAAACATGGTAGTTTGGGGTTTTACATCTTAGGGATATTGACGTCACAGATTAGTTCCTGATAAGATGAGTGTCCACTTCAAAGACTTTGGGCTTCAACCTGTTCCCTTCTTGTTAGCAGAAGCCTTTTGATAAGGAAAGGTTAGGAGGGTAGGAGGGGTATAATCGTAGCACAGGTTCCAGTATCGATGAAAACAGGCTCTAAACTTTTTTGCCTAAGGGCAATGACAGTTTCTGAAAGACAGAAGAGTTTGATTTCTCCCAGGAGAAATTCCAACTCAGGGCTGAAGAATTTTGCTTCTAGCTATCTGTGTTTATGAGAAGAATCTCAGTTGTTTATTTACCAGATCTGAATTTGCCCAAAGGCAGTGTACTCCTAAAGGCTCTCAGAAACCTGGAATACAGAAGTTTTTCAATAAGTAGAAATGTACTACTCAGTCCTTTATGGTATATGTGCCTTCTGAGAAATGAAATAGACTTGTTCTAGAATTAGCTTCCTAAGGATTCAGGAAGTTCTAACATGGAAATTGTAAAATCAGGGTTTCAGGTAAAGCTGTAACTTACATATGCTCTCCTGTTTCTGCCTTGATTTTTTTTTTTAATTTTAATTAGCATACATTGTTGGACATGACTGAGCGACTAAACAAGAACAACAAATAGTTGATTTACAATGTTGTATTAGTTTCTGCTGTACAGCAAAATGAATCTGTTATACATATACATATATTTACTCTTTTTTAGATTATTTTCCCATGCAGGTCGTTACAGAGTACTGAGTAGAGTTCCCTGTGCTATACTGTAGGTAATTTTTAGTTATCTTGCCTTGATTAGTGAAAGGAATAAAATCTTTCAACTTTGTCATAAGCATTTTGGCTTAGCAGATTATTGATCAGCTTCCCCTATCCACAATTTAAGTTTCAATGATAGTGTATTTGAAATGTATTTGGAATGCTGCTCTAAACTGTTTTTCATAAGTTACAAGAAAGTCTTAACTGTAGTTTGTTATTTTCACTAGCCTGGTAGCCTGAGAATTTACACTAGCTACTCTGAAGTTGAACCTTGCTTCACAAAAATTCTCACAACAAAAAGTGCGAATTGTTGGTTAAGGGAAAAGAACCTTGCTTCACAAAAATTCTCACAACAAAAAGTGCGAATTGTTGGTTAAGGGAAAAGAAAAGTAATGCATATAAAGTTCCATGAAAACATGAAACTTAGGAACATTAGAAATTTGAATTTATTTCCAGACACTCTGGAAATAAAGAAATGTAAAAAGGGAGAATTACTTATTCAGAAACAGAAAGAGTATAGTAGTGGGGATACTTGAAACTTAAACAAAATTGTAAATCAAATGAACTTCAATATAAAATAAAACTTAAATTAAAAAAGAGCATAGTAGTGGATATATTTTCTTAGCTAAGTCAACAATAAATGCTCTTCTTTGTCATAGTAGTAAAATGAATTTCTGACTTACACTGTTAATTAAAAAAAAAATTCAAATCCCATGTGTCTTTTTTTTTCTTCCAGTGCTTGTAATGTCACAGTCATCATTTCAACACAGTCCTCAAGAACTGTTTGAAGAACAACTGATTAAGTTTATACCCTCTGTTTGTTTCAAATTCTAAATTTTCATAGATGTGTAAACCTAGAAGGGAACTTCTTTTTTGGTAAACGTTTTATTGAAGTATTACATTTACAGAAAGGTTCAGCCAAATAAATTTTTGTAAAGTGAACACACCCACATGACCACCACTCAGATCAAGAAAAAGATTATAACCAACACCATAGGAAGCCCCCAGGTGCCCCCGATTAGGCATTCCTCACTCCAGAGCTAACTACTATTCTGACTTCTTTCATCATAGTTTTACCTGTTTCCGATCTTTGTAAAAATGCAGTTAGAAGTATCATTTTGAATCTGATTTTCATTCAACATTAACGTTTGTGAAAATCAATCATAATGTTGTTGGCTGTCCGTCCTCATTATTGTGTGTGTGTGCTGTGTGCTGGGCTCAGTTGTGTCCAACTCTTTGCAACCTTATGGACTGTAGCCCACCTGGCTCCTGTGTCCATGGGATTCTCCAGGCAAGAACAATGGAGTGGGTTGCCATGCCCTCCTCCAGTGGATCTTCCCGATCCAGGGACTGAACCCATGTCTCTTACATCTCCTACATTGTAGGCGAGTCTTTACTCAGTGAGCCACCTGGGAAGTCCCATTGTTGTATAGTATTCCATTATATAAAAATATCATAATATACATATTCATAATGTAGCTATCAAATATTGATGAACATTTGAATTGTTTTGAGTTTCAAGCTATTATGGAGAGTCCTGATAAGAATATTTTGGTTTTGATTTTTGGTACTTGTATATGTAGGCTTCCCTTGGTTATACAGTGAAAAATGGAGGATTTAAGTCCAATTTTAGTAGATATTGTCAAACAGGTTTTCAAAGTTGTAATACACATTTACACTTGTACCAGCAGTGTATGAAAGTTCAATTTGCTTCACATTCTTGACAACATTTTGTACTGTTAGTCTTGTTCATTTTAGCTATTTCGGTGGGCGTGCAATGGTTTTAATTTGCACTTTGCTGGTGATCAATAAAACAAGCACCTTGTCACAGGTTTATTGATTGGGTATCCTTTTTATGGAATACCAATTTTAATCTTTTGCCCATTGTTCTATCAAGTAGGCTGCTTTCTTCTATCGACTAGTAGAAATGCTTCACATATATTGGGTTGGCCAGTAAGTTCATTCAGGTTTTTCCATTTGTTCATTCGAGTTTTTCTTTAAGCTGTAACAGAAAAACCCAAATGAACTTTTCAGCCAGCCCAATAGATACAATTTGGGGATTGAATATTTGTACTACAAATATCTTTTCCCACTTGGCTGTTTTCCTTTTCACTGTTTTAATGATACTGATAAACATACATTTTTATTTTAATATAGTCCAATTTTCAGATCTTCATCTTTATGATTTGTACTTTATGGTTTGTCCTATTTTAGAAAATTGTCACCTATCTCAAACTCATGAAAATACTCTCATCTGTCTTCTTTCTAGGAGTATTACTGTTTCATGTTTGTAATTAAAATTCTCTAATATTAATCTTGTTTGAGGTGAGAGATAAGATTCAATTTTCACTTTTTTTTTCTTATATGGATATCAATTAACTCGGCATGATTTGAAAAGACCACTGCTTTCCTCATGATACCACACTCATTCTGTGTCTAAACTCTCTGTTCAGTTCCAATGGTCTATTTGTCTATTTTTATAAGAATGACACACTAATCCATTATTGCAGTTTTGTAAGTTTATTAACCTTGTTCTTCTTTATAACTATCTTTGCTATTCTTGGCCCTTTGAATTTCCAAATAAATTTTAGAATCAGGTAGTAAATTTGCCTAAAAACCTGTTGGGGCTTAAATTGGATTTACATTTAATATCTTAGATCAATTTGGGAAGAGCTACATCTTTACAGCAGTGTCTTTCAATCCACAAATGTAGCATGTTCATTCTATATATTTAGAGTTTTATTTATTTTTCTTTCAATATAGTTCTGTGATTTTTCTATGAAGGTGGTTTTTTTTTTGTTTGTTTGTTTTTTTTTTATTTGCGTCTTGGTCCTGCGTGAGTAGCCTACAGGGCCCCCCTGCAGACCAAACTCACACAGGAGCAAGAAGCGGAGCGCACATTATGAAGGTGTTTTGAATTTCATCAGATTATTCCCAGATAGCATGATTTTTAAAATGCTAAGTGATATATTTTATATTGCCATATAATCAACATATAACATACTCAGTCAGTTCAGTCGTTCAGTTGTGTCCAACTCTTTGCAACTCCATGTACGCAGCATACCAGGCTTCCCTGTCCATCACCAACTCCCAGAGCTTGCTCAAACTCATGTCCATTGAGTTGGTGATGCCATCCAACCATCTCATCCTCTGTTGTCCCTTCTCCTGCCTTCAATCTTTCACAGCATCAGGATCTTTTCCAATAAGTCAGTTTTTCACATCAGGTGACCAAAATATTGGAGTTTTAGCTCCAGCTTCAGTCCTTCCAATGAATATTCAGAACTGATTTCCTTTAGGATTGACTGGTTGGATCTCCTTGCTGTCCAAGGGACTCTCAAGAGTCTTCTCCAACACCACAGTTCAAAAGCATCAATGCTTTGATGCTCAGGTTTCTTTGTAGTCCAACTCTCATACCCATACATGACTACTGGAAAAACCATGATTTTGACTAGACAGACCTTTGTCAGCAAAGTGATGTCTCTGCTTTTTAATATGCTGTCTAGGTTCATAGCTTTTCTTCCAAGGTGCAAGCGTCTTTTAATTTCATGGCTGCAGTCACCATCTACAGTGATTTTGGAGCCCAAGAAAGTAAAGTCTTCCACTATTTCCACTGTTTCCCCAACTATTTGCCATGAAGTGATGGGACCAGATGCCATGATCTTAGTTTTCTGAATGTTGAGTTTTAAGCCAGCTTTTTCACTCTCTTCTTTCACTTTCATCAAGAGGCTCTTTAGTTCTTCTTCACTTTCTGCCATAAGGGTGGTGTCATCTGCATATCTGAGGTTATTGATATTTCTCCCGGTAATCTTGATTCCAGCTTGTGCTTCATCCAGCCCAGCGTTTCTCATGATGTACTCTGCATATAAGTTAAATAAGCAGGGTGACAATATACAACACTGATGTACTCCTTTTCCTATTTGGAACCAGTCTGTTGTTCCATGTCCAGTTCTAATTGTTGCTTCTTGACCTGCATACACATTTCTCAGGAGGCAGGTCAGGTGGTCTGGGATTCCCATCTCTTTCAGAATTTTCCACAGATTGTTGTGATCTACAAAGTCAAAGGCTTTGGTGTAATCAATAAAACAGAAGTAGATGCTTTTCTGGAATTCTCTCGCTTTTTCTATGATCCAACAGATGTTGGCAATTTGATCTCTAGTTCCTCTGCCTTTTCTAAATCCAGCTGAACATCCGGAAGTTCACGGTTCATGTACTGTTGAAGCCTCCCTTGGAGAATTGTGAGCATTACTTTACTAGCGTGTGAGATGAGTGCAATTGTGCCATAGTTTGAACATTCTTGGGCATTGCCCTTCTTTGGGATTCAGATGAAAACTGACCTTTCCCTGTCCTGTGGCCACTGCTGAGTTTCCCAAATTTGCTGGCATATTGAGTGCAGCACTTTCACAGCATCATCTTTTAGGATTTGAAATAGTTCAACGGAATTCCATTGCCTCCACTAGACCCACTTGACTTCGCATTCCAGGATGTCTGACTCTAGGTGGGTGATCACATCATTGTGGTTATCTGGGTCATTAAGATCTTCATGACCCAGATAACATATACTAGTTTCCAGTTAATGTGATGATTCGATATTTGTGTACATTGCAAAATGATCACCACACTGAGTACAGTTAACATCTATCACCATGCATACTAATAGTTACAAATTTTTTTTCTTTTGATGAAAATTTTTAACTATGCAATGCAGTATTATCAACTATAATCACCATGTTGTACATCCTTATGATTTATTCATTTTATAACTGGAATTTTGTACATTTTGATCCCCTGCACTTATTTTTTTCACCCTCACCACACCTCAGGCAAACACCACACCTTTTCTATATCCATGAGCTCATTTTTTTTAATCCACAGAGAAGTGTGATGACATGTTATTTATCTTTTTCTGTGTGACTTATTTCACTTAGTATAATGCCCTCAAGGTCCATCCATATTGTCACAAATGGCAAGATTTCTTTCTTTCTTATGGCCAAATACTGTTCTCTTGTATTTATGTAGATCATTCTCTTTTCTTTTCCTGGTGTGCTGCACAGCATGTGGGATCTTAGTTCCCTGACCAGGAATCCCAACCTCCTGCGGAAGTTTGGAGGCTTAACCACTGAATCACCAGGAAGTCCCAACATTTTCTTTACTTATTCATCCATTGATGGACATTTAGATTGTTTCCATGTCTTGGCTATTGTAAATAATGCTGTGATAGACATAGGGAAAATGCATATATCTTTTTGAGTTAGTGTTTTCATTTTTCTTGAATAAATACTTAGAAGTAGAATTGCTGCATCATCTACCAGCTCTGGTTTTACTTTTTTAGGAATCTCCATACTGTTTTCCATACTGGCTGCACCAGTTTACATTTCCAGTAACAGTGCGCAAGTGTTTCCTTTTCTCCACATGCTTGCCAACACTTGCAATTTCTAAGTGATTTTTTAAATTTTATTTTTAATTGTTTTCATTATATATAAATAACATTGATATTTTATATTGATTTTATGAATATAGTGATCTTGGTACATCCAGAGCAGATTCTCTCATACTTTCTCCATATGTAATCACATCATCAGTGAATAATGACAGTTTTATTTCTTCCTTTGTCATTCTTATAAATTTTTTTTTACTTATTGCATCAGTACTGTAGTTCAGTGTTATTAAAAATAGTGATGATGAGCATCCATGTTTTGTTCTTGATTTCAGTGGTGAATACTTTTAGTATTTCACCATCAAGTGTAATGTTTATTGCATGTTTTTATAGATTCCTTTTGTCAAATTAGGAACATATTCATCTATTTCTAGTTTTCTAGGATTTTTTTTTTTTTTTTTGCATGAATGGGCATACAAGGAAACTTTTAATCTAGCTCCTTTATTCTGGTGCTTATGTGCTTAGTTGCTCAGTCATGTCCAACTCTTTGCAACTGCATGGACTGTAGCCCACCAGGCTCCTCTGTCCATGGAATTCTCCAGGCAAGAATACTGGAGTGGGCAACCATTTCTTTCTCCAGGGGCTCTTCCCTATCCAGGAATTGAGCGTGGGTCTCCTGCATTGCAGGCAGATTCTTCACCATTTCCTGGCAGTTCAATGATTAGGACTCCAGGCCTTCCCTGCCGAGGACTGGAAATATGATCCCTGGTCAGGGGAACTAAGATCCCACAAGCCTCTCAGTGCAGCCAAAGAAACAAAACAAAACGAAAATCCTACAACTTTACATTTTAATAATTCATTCTTATTTATTTGGCTGCACCCAGTCTTAGTTGTGGCACAATGGATATTCAACTGCAGCATGAGAACTCTTAGTTATGGCATACAGGATCTAATTCCCTGATCAGGGATCAAACCCAGGCGCCTTGCATTGAGAGCTTTAGTCTTAGCCACTGAACCACCAAGGAAGTCCATAATAATCAATTCTTATGGGCAGTATGGTTTTCCCAGTAGTCATGTATGGATGTGAGTTGGACCATAAAGAAGGCTGAGCGCTGAAGAATTCTCAATTCTCCAACTGTGGTGTTGGAGAAGACTCTTAAGAGTCCTTGGACTATAAGGAGATCAAACCAGTCAATCCTAAAGGAAATTAACAATGAATATTCACTCGAAGGACTGATGCTGAAGCTGAAGCTGCAATACTTTGGCCACCCAATGTGAAGAGCTGACTCACTGGATAAGAACTTCATGTTGGGAAAGATAGAAGGCAGAAGGAGAGGTGGTTCACAGAGGATGAGGTGGTTGGATGGCATCACAGACTCAATGGACATGAGTTTGAGCAAGCTTCAGGAGATGGTCAAGGACAGGGAAGTCTGGTGTGCTGCAGTAAATGGGGTCACAAAGAGTTGGACATGACTGAGCAACCGAACAACAGCAGTGGGCAGTCTGATATATTTTACAATCTCCAATCAGTTTACTGTGAAATGGGGACAATAATCATATTTACTTCAACTTGTTTTGGGGAGATGAAATAAGTATATGTAAACTTTTTAAAAAGTGCCTGATAGACAGTGAGAACTTCATAAACATTAGGTGCTGTTACCTTTTTTTCTCCCTCTTTTTTGCTAATGAAGAAAACAAAGTTGACAAAGAGCGAGTGACAACAGGCTTGGTCCTGAAAACCAGCTATCTTCTTTTTTTGGCCATGCCACCTGGCTTGCAGAATCTTAGTTCCCTGACCAGGAATTGAACTTGGGCCCCAGCAATGAAAGTGCCAAGTCCTAACCACTGGACCATTAGGGAATTCCCAGAAAACTAGCTATCTTAACTCTCATCTCCTGGCTCTTTCTCTTACATCATTTTCCTTCAGGGGCAGATTCAGCAGCCTTTTAATAGTTCTACATTAGTAAGTCTCTTCATCATATTCTGTGTAGTTGCTAAGTCATGTCCGACTTAATGACCCTATGGACTGTAGCTTGCCAGGCTCCCCTGTCCATGGGATTCTCCAGGCAAGAGAAGGTTTTCAAAAATTATAAAATAATGCTTCCAAACTGTACTGACTGGAAAGGTTCTTCTACTTAGATAATTCTAAGTAGTCAGCATACTTAGTATACATGATTGCTATGTCTCAGAATAGCAGAAGCATTTGAGGAAGAATTTTTTTTATCAAGTTCTTTCTCATAGACTCTTCTTACAAGTTAAGACTACCACATCCCTCATGGTTGCCATGCAAAGAATCTTGTCTTCAATCAGCTCATTAAGGTACCTTTGTAAAGATAGTGTTTTTTTAAAGGCACTTTGCCAGCTCCCTCAAACATAACTTTGCAAATGGACAGCAAGAAAAACATAGAAAATCACTTCCATATGGCTCAAGGCAATGAAAAATTTTTTTGATTAATGACACATTCAGTACAACAAAATAACTTCCAAGTCTGCTAGAGACAGTAACTTATCTGGTACATTGATTTTCCGTGTGATTTTTTTCATTGTTTTGACTCTGTAAAAACCCTTCTAAACTCCCAATTGGTTCATTTTTAAACAACAACCTCTTCCAAGATGATCACCTGTTCATATTTGTCAGCCCTATCAAGCAAATAGCTGGTCTTAAACTTATTTTAGAACCAGCTGTTTTAAACATATGCTTCAATATTCAAGGGATTTTTTTTTACAGACTCATCAGTTGATAAAATCATTAACATGTCATCTGCATGTGCAAGTACTAGTTTGAGCATCTAAAACTACTCTGCTTCCTTCCACACCTGTCTAAATTGTGAACCAAGCAAGTTAGTTTACATCAAAAATTCTCATCAAAGGGTTTTTAATTAATACGTAAAGGACCAAATGGGTACCCTACCCTTAATGTTTTCATTATCTGGATCTCTCCATTCCTCCCAGACAAAAACTAACCACGTCATTTTCACACTCTCAACAAAATGAAAAGGTATGACGTAAGCCTTAAGCATGTTCTCTCCCATAAAGAGCTTTTTTCTTCCCCCCTCTTTTTCAAAGAAAATAGGGTAAAAAATCAACTGTCTTTTATTTTGTATGTTTTACAGTTTCTCTTGGTATAATGAAACCATCTGCCACCTCTGTCCCTAACGCCTGGAATGAATTAAATCATCTTCCTTGCAAACATTGTTAATCTCACAGTAATCCTTCCTAATCACTTTGTAATCAGCACTCTAAGGGGCTGAAGGTCCTTGACTCTTAATCACGATATTTTAATCATCATTCTTGTGAGACAGCAGTTAGTAATCCCTGAATCTTGGGCTTATTTCTTCTCAACTTCCTAATTATTCCCTAGAACAAAGAACAGAAGCTCTCTAGATAAGAGAAACCAGATCTCTCTGGCTAGAACTGGTTGGGAGAACATGACAGTATCAGGGTGGTGTTTCTGATGACTGACTATTATTTTCAGTTTTGGACACTGAAGACAGATCCTTATTTTTGTTTTCATTCCCAATTTTCTTTTGTTTTCTTTTATTTCCTTATTATTTTCCTTAATCTTTTTCCTTTATTGCACTTTTTACCTTACCAAAATTTTGGGTAACGATTTGTTTTTCCATTTGGCATCCTTAAAAGGCTTTGGTCTCTGGATGTATAATTAATTCTTATTTTTATTCTTTCTCAAGCTGAGAAAATTTCCCTTTATTTCTAGTTGGCTGGGACCTTTTATCATGAACCAGTATTGGATTTGATCAAATGTTTTTTATGCATCTATCGATATGACTATGATTTTCCTCCTTTGGACTTTGATGAAATGGATTACATTAATTGATTTTTGTCTCTCTATATTTTTAGGGTGCAATATTCTTACTCCTTTATATAACTTTACAATTTATTTCTTTTTCTTTTCAATATTTTTTTCCTGAAAGGGATGGAAGAAACACATGACATATTTTAGAGACTTGCTGTCTTATTAAATAATTGAATATTCCTTTTTCTTCATAACTTTTCTTCCATCACCAGTTTAAGATTGTGCTACTTTCTCATCTCACAGTGTCTTTCATGGCCATGTTTATGTAGCACTTACCATAAAATCTATTTCTATTCTTAAGACTCATTCAGTTAATTTACTTTAAAAATATTCTGCAGGACTACTATTTGTCAGGCACAAAGCAGAAACTCATTCACCATTTGGTGTGAGGCTCCACGTCAGCTAAATACCTCTTGCCTAGAATCGAAATTTAAATTCCTGATCTTTAAGAAACCAATTGAGAAACTGGCCTTTTCCTTTGGTTACTTCAGTTCGGTTCAGTTCAGTCGCTCAGTTGTGTCCGACTCTTTGTGACTTCATGAACTGCAGCACGCCACGCCTCCCTGTCCATCACCAACTCCCAGAGCCCACCCAAACCCGTGTCCATTGAGTCAATGATGCCATCCAACCATCTCATCCTCTGTCGTCCCCTTCTCCTCCTGCCCTCAATCTTTCCCAGCATCAGGGTCTTTTCAAATAAGTCAGCTCTTCGCATCAGGTGGTCAAAGTACTGGAGTTTCAGCTTCAACATCAGTCCTTCCAATGAACATCCAGGACTGATCTCCTTTAGGATGGACTGGTTGGATCTCCTTGCAGTCCAAGGGACTCTTGAGAGTCTTCTCCAACACCACAGTTCAAAAGCATCAATTCTTCTGCACTCAGCTTTCTTTATAGTCCAATTCTCACATCCATACATGACCACTGGAAAAACCATAGCCTTGACTAGACGGACCTTTGTTGGCAAAGTAATGTCTCTGCTTTTTAATATGCTGTCTAGGTTGGTCATAACTTTCCTTCCAAGGAGTAAGCGTCTTTTAATGTCATGGCTGCAATCACCATCTGCAGTGATTTTGGAGCCCAGGAAAATCAAGTCAGCCACTGTTTCCAGCGTTTCCCTATCTATTTGCCATGAAGTGATGGGACTGGATGCCATGATCTTAGTTTTCTGAATGTTGAGTTTTAAGCCAACTTTTTCACTCTCCTCTTTCACTTTGATCAAGAGGCTCTTTAGTTCTTCTTCACTTTCTGACATAAGGGTGGTGTCATCTGCATATCTGAGGTTATTGATATTTCTCCCAGCAATCTTGATTCCAGCTTGTGCTTCCTCCAACTCAGAGTTTCTCATGATATACTCTGCATATAAGTTAAATAAGCAGGGTGACAATATACAGCCTTGACGGACTCCTTTTCCTATTTGGAACCAGTCGGTTGTTCCATGTCCACTTCTAACTGTTGCTTCCTGACCTGCATACAGGTTTCTCAACAGACAGGTCATATGGTCTGGTATGCCCATCTCTTTAAGAATTTTCCACAGTTTATTGTGATCCACACAGTCAAAGGCTTTGGCATAGTCAATAAAGCAGAAATAGATGTTTTTCTGGGACTCTCTTGCTTTTTTGATGATCCAGAGGATGTTGGAAATTTGATCTCTGATTCCTCTCCTTTTTCTAAAACCAGCTTGAACACCTGGAAGTTCACGGTTCATGTATTGCTGAAGCCTGGCTTGAAGAATTTTAAGCATTACTTTACTAGTGTGTGAGTTGAGTGCAATTGTGCGATAGTTCGAGCATTCTTTGGCATTGCCTTTCTTTGGGATTGGGATGAAAACTGACCTTTTCCAGTTCTGTGGCCACTGCTGAGTTTTCCATATTTGCTGGCATATTGAGTGCAGCACTTTCACAGTGTCATCTTTCAGGATTTGAAACAGCTCAACTGGAATTCCATCACCTCCACTAACTTTGTTCGTAGTGATGCTTTCTAAGGCCCACTTGACTTCACATTCCAGAATGTCCAGCTCTAGGTGTGTGATCACATCATCGTGATTATCTGGGTCGTGAAGATCTTTTTTGTACAGTTCTTCTGTGTATTCTTGCCACCTCTTCTTAATATCTTCTGCTTCTGTTAGGTCCATACCATTTCTGTCCTTTATCCAGCCCATCTTTGCATGAAATGTTCCCTTGGTATCTCTAATTTTCTTGAAGAGATCTCTAGTCTTTCCCATTCTATTGTTTTCCTCTAATTCTTTGCATTGATCACTGAGGAAGGCTTTCTTATCTCTCCTGCTATTCTTTGGAACTCTGCATTCAAATGGGTATATCTTTCCTTTTCTCCTTTGCTTTTCACTTCCCGTCTTTTCACAGCTATTTGTAAGGCCTCCTCAGACAGCCATTTTGCTTTTTTGCATTTCTTTTTCTTGGGGATGGTCTTGATTACTATCTCCTGTACAATGTCATGAACCTCCATCCATAGTTCATCAGGCACTCTGTCTATCAGATCTAGTCCCTTAAATCTATTTCTCACTTCCACTGTATAGTCAAAAGGAATTTGATTTAGGTCATACCTGAATGGTCTAGTGGTTTTCCCTACTTTCTTCAATTTCAGTCTGAATTTGTCAATAAGGTGTTCATGATCTGAGCCACAGTCAGCTCCTGGTCTTTTTTTGCTGACTGTATAGAGCTTCTCCATCTTTGGCTGCAAAGAATATAATCAATCTGATTTCAGTGTTGGCCATCTGATGATGTCCATGTGTAGCATCTTCTCTTGTGTTGTTGGAAGAGGGTGTTTGCTATGACCAGTGTGTTCTCTTGGCAGAACTCTATTAGCCTTTGCCCTGCTTCATTTTGTACTCCAAGGCCAAATTTTCCTGTTACTCCAGGTGTTTCTTGACTTCCTACTTTTGCATTCCAGTCCTCTATAATGAAAAGGACGTCTTTTTTGGGTGTTAGTTCTAGAAGGTCTTGTAGGTCTTCATAGAACTGTTCAACTTCAGCTTCTTCGGTATTACTGGTCAGGGCATAGACTTGAATTACCGTCTATTTGTTAAGCATTTGGTTACTTATATAATAAAAATGATCTCTAGAGAGCTGGATATTTCTTTTATGATTTCCTCATCCCAAGTCTCATCCTATAGCATATTTCTCAAGTTTCCAAGTGTAGATTGGTAACTAAGTGTATTCTGATTGCATTTGATGAGAATGGGCCTGGAGAGTCAAGGCAGAGAGGACCTGAAATGTCTTCTCTCTGGATTTATGTTAGGAAAGTAATCACTTCATAACTGATGCCCTTGCTCTCTGTTTCTCTCCACTCCCATCAGTGATCTCCCTCAAACATAGCACTGATTTTCCTTTTTGACAATTCAGTGGTTTTTAGTATGTCTACAGAGCTGTGCAATAATCACCACAATCAATTTTAGAACATGTTTATCATCCCCCAAAGAAACTCCTGTCCCTTAAATATCATGTCCCAGTCCTCTCATCTCACCATCCAGTACTAGGCAAACGCAAGTCTCCTTTCTACCTCTATAGATTTCCCTATTCTGGACATTTCACATAAATGGAATCATAGACTATGTGGTCTTTTTGTGCCAGGCTTCTTTCCCTTAGCATATTGTTCTCAAGGACCATCTATGTTGTAGTATGTATGGATACCACATTTTGTCTGTTCATCAGTTGATGGACCCTTGGATTGTTTCTACCTTTGGAATATTAGGAATATTGCTGTGTGTACATTCATTTACAGGTTTTTATGTGAGCATGTTTTCATTTCTCTTGGGGATAAACTTAGGGATGGAATTGGTGGGTCATAATATAACCCTATGTTTAACTCTTTAAGGAACTGCCACACTGTTTTCCAAAATTAACGCACTATCATACATTCCCACCAGTGGACTTCGGGGGTTCCAATTTCTGCACATTCTCACCAACACTTGTTACTGTCTTTTCTATCGTAGCTAAACTAGTGGGTATGAAGCAGGGTCCCTTGCAATTTTGATTTGCATTCCCTTATGACTAATGATGCTGAGTATCTTTTCATGTGATTATTGGCAATTTGTATATCTTCCTTGGAGATATACTGATTCATATCCTTTGCCCATTTTTTAATTGGATTTTTTTTTGCTATCAAAAATTTTTCTTTTCTTGTGATGTCTTTGCTTGGTTTTAGTAACAGGGTAATTGTGGTCTCATAGAACAAGCTGGGAAGTGGTCTCTCACCTTCTCATTTTTGGAAGAATTCGTGAAGAACTGGTATTAACTCTTCTGTAAATGTTTGGTAGAATTCATCCCATGAAGTCAACACTGATTTTTTTTTACCTTTCTGTTAAAAACTCTTTAATAGTTACCAATTATTAATGAGTTAGATGCAACATCCCATATTACACCCTCTATAATGTCACAGTATGCATTCCCAGTCTTATGTTCTACCATTACCAACTAGCATCCCGCTGGTTACACCACTAGGCAACTTGACCACAGGCTGTCCTGCCTCTTGCCTTGACTTTGCTTCTCTTGTACTTGTGTGTCTTACTAGTCAGACAGCCATTTCCCCTACGGCATCTCAAATCCAGGACTTTCCAGGCAGTCCAGTGCTTAAGACTGTGCACTTCCACTGCAGGGGATGTGTGTGCAATCCTGGTCAGAGAACTAAGATCCCTCAGGCCAAAAAAGGCATGTCAAATCCGTTTATACCTTGAAAGCTTTTCTTGACTCTCCTGTTAAATTAGTTTGGCTTTTTGGGGAATATTTGGACCAACTTCCTCAAATAGCCATTTAAAAAGAAAAGAAAAAAGAACTCTCTTGATCTCCACAGTATAGGACTTTAAGTCTTCATAATAGATTTCCATACAGAAAAAGCCACCATAATGGGAAAGCCCAATTCCAGTTAAATTGGGACCTGTAAGTTACTCTGGTAGTGACAATTAACTATCAAATGCTTATATGGAATCCACTGTGAACAGTATTTCTCTGTGAGCTCTTTTTCCAATGTTCAAATAATTAAAAAGAATTTTTGCTTGAGGAACTCATTATGAATGACTTCTCTGTGTTTCACCATATTTCTGAGGAAAATTTGTCTTTAAAAAAAATTGATTCAGTACTGGGAGAGGTTCTGCATGCCTTTTTGCTGACTTTCCAAGTCTCAAAATAATGATCTTTACAGTAGGGAATACCAAAGAAGCTAATGGCAGAGTTATAATGCTAATCATTTTCTAAAGACTACTTCTTCTTCCAATAGCTAAAATAAAGTTTTTCAGTATTTTAAAGCTGCAGTATAATTTTTTTGTTAAGAAACTGTATGGCCTTAGTAAATGTAGTATTATATATATATATATATATATATATATATATATAAAACATTACTTTTCAAGTACATATGAAGATTGTATTTTCTTAATATAGTTTTAAAATGTTTATGAGGGGGAAAAAGGCTAAAAACCTTCTCTTGTTTTGCCATGTTTTGAGGGGATTACTACATGAGTGAATTAAAATTTATGACAAAATGAGTACTGTACTAACATTGCTAATGTATATGTTTGCTAAATTTCATTAAGATAAAATTTTATTTTAATGATGAATGAGTTAAGAAGGAAACTCTTTTAGATAACATAATCAACAAACATCTCACAGATCTAGAGTATTATGTAAATATTGTGACTACAGCCATATTTTTAGCTGACTTCAACAATATTGCCAGTTTTATCTCAGCATTAGCTGTGGAGGTAAGTTGGTATTGCCTCTATTATTACTATCAATCAAAAAATAATAATAGCTACATCCATTTATTGTCTCTTACTGTATCCTAGGGGCTTCCCAGGTGGTGCTAATGGTAAAGAACCGGCCTGCCAATGCAGGAGACTTAAGAGATGCTAGTTTGATCCTTGGGATGTAGGCACTTATATTACCACCTAACTCACAATAAACCAAGAAATGTATTTAGATCAACTTGGATTAGATTCAGTTGTGAGTAACAGAAACCTAAGATAATGATATCTTAAACAAGCAAGAATTTCATTCCTGTCACATTAACATCCAGAGGTAGGCAGTCTAGTGAAAGTGAAAGTGAAGTTGCTCAGTCATGTCCAACTCTTTGCAACCCCATGGACTGTAGCCTACCTGGCTCCTCCATTCATGGGATTTTCCAGGCAAGAAGACTGGAGTGGGTTGCCATTTCCTTCTCCAGGAGATTATCCTGGCATTGTAGGCAGTCTAGGGCTGGTTCCAAAGTTCTGCTCCACAAAGTCCTTAGGGATCTAAACTCTTTCTTTCCTTAAGTGGCCACTAGCTGCCTTGCCAACAGAAAGGAAAGGAATGAAGAAAAAGGGGGTGAAAGAAATGTACCAGCTTCCTTAGGAATGTTTCTACAACATGATATTTCATTTAGAGCTCGTTGGCCAGAATCTAGTCACATAGCATACCTAGGTGGGCGGCCATGTGCCCAATTAAAAACTGGGGAACCTAAAACATAGAGAAAGGAAGGTAAGATATTGGGGGACAATTAGATTCCTTCTCTATGACAATATTATGAGTTCTATTTTATAGATGAGGATTTCCCTGACAGTCCAGTGGTTAAGAATCAACATGGCAATGCAGGGGATGTGGGTTCAATCCCTGGTCCAGGAAGATCCCATGTGCCACAGGCCAACTAAGCCCGAAAGCCGCAACTACTGAGTCAGAGCACCTAAAATCTGTGCTCCACAACAAGAGAAGCCACCACAGTGAGAAGTCCGAGCATTGCAAAGAAGAGTAGTCTCCACTCACCACAACTAGAGAAAGCCCATGCAGAGCAATGAGTACAGCAAAAAATAAATAAATATTTTATATCTAAGAAATCTGAGCCTTAGAACTACTAATTAAGTTGTCCAAAATTCATCTGGTTAATACATGTTTCAGAGAAGATTTATAACTAGGTTTATCTACCTGAAAGTTCTGTGTTATTGAAGCAGGAGCAAAGGGAATGGAATAACAGTAATTACTTTTAGGAGCCTAGTAACATTGCCTTAAATGGTGTCTCAGATAGTTATTGCCATATAACAAACCATGCCAAACTTAAACAATAAGCACTTATTTAGCTATAGGTTGATTGAGCAGTTTTGCCGATCTACGACAGTCTTGGCTGATCTCTACCTAGAGATTGGCAGACAGCTGATCTAGAATTGCCTTGTCTGTGATAACTTGACATTGCTCCACACAGCTCTCACCCTCCAACAGGCTAGTGTGGGCTTGATCTCGTCACATGGCAGCAATGCAAGAACAGAAGCAAGTAAAGCTTCTTGAGGCACTGGTTCGTGATGGGCTGAATGTTATTTCCACTGCATTCTATTAGCAAAGTAAATAACAAGACCAGCCCAGATTCTAGAGGTGAGGAAGTGGTCTCCATCTCTTGATGAACTGCAAGTCACATTGGAAAGAGCATGGATGCAGGAAACCACTTACAAACACAATATTTTCTTCTGCTACCCTGAACCTGGCAGGAAGTGATACAGAGAGAAAGAGTCTGTAACTAAAGATTGCCTCATTGTCCTGTGAAATTGTAATTAGTCCTGAAGCGCATTTTTCCCTAAAACAGAATGTCCGTGTTAAATCTTAATTAAAGGTGTATGGATATCTTCAGGTTCTTGAGAGAGAGAATGAAAAGAGTTAGCTTTGTTTTCTGGATTAGACCAGTTCGTTTATTCATTCGCTTAACAAAAAAGCACTAAGTCCCTACCATGTACTAAGAACCTTGCTAGGCACTGAGATATGATGATTAACAAATCCAGAAATGGGGCCTACTTTTCTGGGGTTTACCACTGGGGTTGGGGAGATGAGACATTAATGAATTTCACAAATGAATACATTATGACAAAAATGCAAAGAATGACATGAAGCAAAGATATATGACAGTAGGGGACTTTCTAAAACAAAGCTCATCTGGTCTGGGGCATCCCTGAAGGCTTTCTAGAAGAAGATATGTTCAAATTGAGATGTGAAGGATAAGTTAGAAATACCGGTCAGAACGGCCATCATCAAAAAATCGATAAACAATAAATGCTGGAGAGGGTACAGAGAAAATCAAACCCTCTTGCACTATTGATGGGAATGTAAATTGATACAGCCACTTTAGAGAACAGTATGGAGATTCCTTGAAAAAACTAAGAATAAAACTACCATATGGCCCAACAATCCTACTACTGGGCATATACCCCGAGGAAACCATAACTGAAAAACATACATGTACCCCAACGTTCACTGCAGCACTATTTACAATAGCTAGGACATGGAAGCAACCTAGATGCCCACTCACAGATGAATGGATAAAGAAAGTTGTGGTACATATATATACAACAGGCTACTACTCAGCCATAAAAAGGAATGCATTTGAGTCAGTTCTAATGAGGTAGATGAACCTAGAGCCTATTATATAGAGTGAAGTAAGTCAGAAAGAGAAATACAAATATCATATATTAATGCATTTATATGGAATCTAGAAAGATGGTACTGATGAAATTATTTGCAGGGCAGCAATGTAGATGCAGACAGAGAACAGACTTATGGACACAGTGGGAGAAGGGGAGGGTGGGATGAATTGAGAGGGTAGTATGGAAACATATACATTGCCATATGTAAAATAGATAGCCAGTATCTAATTTGCTGTATAACACAGGGAGTTCAAACCCAGTGCTCTGTGACAACCTACAGGGGTATGATGGGGTGGGAGGTGGGAGGGAGGTTCAAGAGGGAGGTGACATATATATACCTATGGCTGATTAATGTTGATGTATGACAGAAACCAACACAATATCATAAAGCAATAATCTCCCAATTAAAAATAAATAAAAAATTTTTAAAAAGCTTGTAGTGAGAGAAGACAGGGTTTCAGGCATTTTAAAGGTCCTAAAGTGGCAGAGAGTCCCACACTTATGAAGGACTGAAATAAAGCCATTAGGGCTGAAATACAGAGTGGGAGGAAGCAGATTACAAAAGACGGGAGGGTTAAACAGAATTTGAGTCAAAGATGTAGAAAACAAACATACTTACCAGAAGATAAGCAGGGGAGAGATAAATTGGGAGGTTGGGATTGACATATATATACTACTATATATAAAATACATAATTAGTAAGGACCTTCAGTACAGCACAGGGAACTCTACACAATACTCTGTAACAGCCTATATCAGAAAAGAATCTAAAAAAAGAGTGGATATATGAACATGTATAACAGATTGGCTTTGCTGAACACCTGAAACTAACACAACACGGTAAATCAACTATACTCCAATAAAAAAATTTTTTTTAAAGAGCCTTTGTTTTTACCTTCAGAACAAAAAGGAGTCATAGAGAATGACCTTGTTCTTTGCTACTAAAGAATTTCATACCAGTAATTACTGGAAAGTTTAAGTATCAAGCCAAAAGAGGAGCTTTGCCCTGATATGGTTCTGATTGAGTGAATTTTATTTGTGAAGTGTGTGTGTGTATGTGTGTGTGTGACAGAAACATAGAGACTGAGACACAGGAGGAGAGACACGGAGGGCTGGGTGTGGTGGCTCATTCCTACATCTGAGCGGTTGTCTGGGCTGGTTTTCGTTCAACAGTTATTTGACTGACATTTGACACTGCTGCCTCTTTAGAATAAGGTCTTTCATAATTTCCTCCCATTTCCCTGCATGATTTCTGTCCATCACTGGGTAAAGCAGAATTATTCCTAATGGATTTTTGATTTGTTCTTTGGAGCCCCCATTTTTAGTAAGCACACAAAAAACTATTCATTCACATTGCTACCTTATACTAAACGTTCTTTGTTAAGTTAAAGTCTACAGGCTGGGTAGCATAAACAGCCAAGAAAAAAATTCATTGTATGCCAGTTCTAAGAATCTGGCACCAAATGGTCCTCTAAGGTTTGTTTAAACAAGAAATGTATTAAAAGCGAGACATTTTTCATGGAGATGAGGGTCTTGACCGCAGAAACTGCCTCTTTGAGCCCTGGTCCTGGGGCCTTCCCAGGTGGCACTAGTGGTAAAGAATCTGCCTGCCAATGCAGGAGACGTGGGTGTGATCCATGGGTCGTGTCTATCCCCTAGAGAAGCAAATGGCAACCCACTCCAGTATTCTTGCCTGAGAAATCCCATGGACAAGGGAGCTTGGTGGGCTGCAGTCCGTGGGGTTGCAGAGAGTCAGATATGACTGAGCACAGACGAGCAGATGGCAGGAGCTTTAAGGAGCCTGTCAGTGAAGTTTCCCTTCAGAGAAGAGCCAATGGGAAGATGCTTCACTTTGGACATTCTACATCTTTTCTCTTTTCTAAGGAGAGTTTCAGCTTTTTTAGGCTTAGCCCATGTCAATACTAGAGGGTCAGAGAAAAGCAGCTGGAAGTGAAAATTATTTACTTTAGGCATTTAAACAGTTCTGTGAAATTATGGTATTCAGTGGCTTTCAATCAAATTGATCTTAATTTTCTAGCCACTTCACTTCTAATTCAATCCTGTAAAATAGCTTCACCATTAAGGATGCAGAGCTGGGGTGAGGATGTTGGTTTTCTGTTCTGCCCAGAATTGCATTGGTCTTCTTTCCCCATCTTTTGCCCACTCCCTGCTGAGACCTCTGTCCATTCCTACCTTGCTGCAAATGATTGCTTAGGTGTTAATTTAATCATGAAATTTAATATTTTACCTCATATTTTGTTCTGAAGCATTTCCAGGCTTACAGGATGTTTAGAACTGACAGGGTCATTCATTCATTCAGTCATCTCATATTTGTGCTTTGTGCCAGGCATTGCCCCAGGCCTCAGTAGTTTCCCTTCCAATAGAGGAGGCAGATACGCAGAAAAGACATTATAATCCAGTCAAACAAATGCTATTATGGAAGCGTGAGCCTGTAATAGGGAAGGACAAATCTGGCTCCATATTGGATCTGTTTCTTTTACTTTAACCTTTGTATTCTATTGCTTTTGATACAAGTTAATTATATTTCCTGTAGCCTGAAATATACAGGAGAGCTCATTCTCAAGGCTCTGACCTTTAAAGGTATAAAACTTTCCCACTCATAGAGAGATTTAAAAAAATTGCAGAATGGTGAGTAACATTTATCTTGTTGGAGATTTACAGGAACATCATGACCTGACCTACATGGACAGCTGTAAGAACAAAGGACTCCAGCACCAAGAAGTTTGCAGCAACCAACCACACCCCTTCCCCTTTTAGAATAAAAGAAGCCTGAATTCTAACTTGTGTAAGATGGTTCTTTAGGACACTAGTCTACCATCTCAATCTGCTGGCTTTCTGAATAAAGTCACTATTTCTTGCCCCAACAACTCATCTCTCAATTTATTGGTCTATCATGCGGTAAGTAGTATGAGTTTAGATCGGTAACAAGCAAAGTACAGTGGGAAAAAAGGAGAAGTAGTTTCTTTGTCTATTAGGAGAAGACCGTGAAGACTTCCCAGAGCTGGCAGTGAGCATATCATATTCAGAAAACAGGTGTAGGAATAATGTTTCCATTGGAGAACAATGTGTACGAAGACATGGAGAAGCTGAGGGACCACTAGTGGCTAAGGACTGCTTTAAGTATGGTGTCAGCAGTGAAGCCACTGCCAACGACCTTGAAATGCTGGGGTAAAATCTTGAAGGACCTTGAATGTCTATGTGCAAATACAAGAAAATTTAGATTTTAAACTAGTAGTGATGGAAAAAGCATTGAAGATTTTTTAGCATATATTTTATGTTACAATGTCCACTCTGAAACTTAGGGTTACGGATAGGGTAGGAGGTGGAATCAGTGAGATTCAACTCAGGGAAATCTAGAAAGAGGCTAGTGCAATAGTCCCAGCAACAGTGAAAGCCTGAGCCAGGGCTCTAGGCATAAAGGGGAGAGATGTTCAGGACTGAAAGATTAACTGGGTGCGAAAGGGAGGAATATAAAATGAACCCAGGCTTTTCTGGCTTCACTGATGGGACAAAAGATTGTACCGTTCACCTACACAAAATCTAGATATTTTCACTCAGAGCTGAATGATGAATTCAGTTTTGTGCTTTCTAGGTTCTGATTAAAGACATGGAATCCTGGAAATATGCCATGTGAAAAATCTGAGACAGGGTCAAGGACAGAATGGTGGAGTTTTTGTTGTTCAGTCGCTAAGTTGTATATGACTTTGCAATCCAATGGACTGCAGCACACCAGGCTTCCCTGTCCATCACCAACTCCCGAAGCTTACCCAAACTCAAGTCCATTGAGTCAGTGATGCCATCCAACCATCTCACCCTCTGTTGTCCCCTTCTCCTCCCACCTTCAATATTTCCCAGCATCAGGGTCTTTTCAAATGAGTCAGCTCTTTGCATCAGGTGGCCAAAGTATGGGAGTTTCAGCTCCAGCATCAGTTATTCCAATGAATATTCAGGACTGATTTCCTTTAGGATTGACTAGTTTGATTTCCTACAGGCCAAGGGACTCTCAAGAGTTCTCCAACACCACAGTTCAAAAGCATCAATTCTTCAGCGCTCGGCTTTCTTTATAGCCCAACTCTCACATCCATCGGTTCAATTCAGTTGCTCAGTCATGTCTGACTTTTTGCGACCCCAAGGACTGCAGCATGCCAGGCTTCCCTGTCCATCACCATCAAGTCGGTGATGCCATCCAACCATCCCTCACATCCATACTCACATCCATAGGGTTGACTGGTTTGATCTCCTTGTTGTCCAGGGGACTCTCAAGTCTTCTCCAACACCACAGTTCAAAAGCATCAGTGGTGGGGTACTCCAGACTTAAAGATTAGAGATGATGTCCTCAATTCTGAATAGATTCCAGGTCCCGCTCTAGATGATTTAGAAGGTTCAGGTGAGGCTTAAGAATCTGTTTATAAAAAGCTCTTCAGGGGATTCTGATTAACAGCTAGAGCTGAGAACCACAAATCAAGTCCCACCCTATTCCAGGAAAGAGCTGGAGCCTGAGATTCATGTGGTGGAATGACTTTCCCAAGGTCACAGAGCTCCCTAGAAGCTAAATGCGACTCAGATTCCCAATCCACAATCCTTTGTCTGCAGGCTCACTTCTGCATTTAGATTTGATTGTCTTTGTCTTATTTAGATTTCAAAACCACTGGGGAAGGTCTGCACTTCCATCTACTGTTTGTAAAATACGAAGTTATAATAGCAAGTCTGACTAAGCAGCAGATCTCGTGGACTGAGAGAGAGTTGTCTCTCACATGTTCATGCCACTGGTTTCCTAACAATTCTATCTTTCACAGCACTCCTATTTGTACAGAGAAAACATAATCAGTGACTCAGCCTCGATATTCTGCTAGTGGCTTTTTGCAGAATCTGGTCTTGGACCTAATATCTTCGTGTATAATCTAGACCATGGGAGAAAAAATATTGCCTCTATTTTTGTGGAAGAGAAACAGATCCAGAATCTGCAAGTCCCTAAGAATTTATGGATGATGCAGAAATAAATTCTGGTGATGCTAGTGGTAAAGAATCCACCTGCCAGTGCAGGAGACACAAGAGACACAGGTTCAATCACAGGATTGGGAAGATATCCTAGAGAAGGAAATGGCAACCCACTCCAGTATTCTTGCCTGGAAAATTCCATGGACAGAGGAGCCTGGTGGGCTACAGTCCTTGGAGCCGCAAGGAGTCAGACGCAACTAAGCGACTGAGCACACAGGCAGAAATAAAAGACAAGATTGAGGTGTTTAGCAGAGCTGCAATCTCATTGACTGGGGGAGACCTTCCGTGAGTACCAGGATTTCTCTTTTGTTCTTCTGTCCTTTGGGGCACGTATCACCCTTGGAAGGAATCACAAGAACGTGACTTGCTTGCATCAAAGAAATGGTAGCATAGCAATGTGCATCACTTCTAGATGGAATAAACATGGCAAACACCTCCGTTCTCCATGCTCTGTGACCCTGCCCCAGCCAACCTGGAAGACTTGAGTTGAGGTGGTGGCACAACAAGATGGAACAGCCTGGACCATGGAGTGGCTCTGATGGTCAGAGTCCTCTGATGACCAGTGTAGGAAATGCAGTATGAGTGGAAAAGAGAACTCAAAACTATGGTTTTGAGTCATTGAGATTTGGAGATGATTTGTTTACAGCAATATAATTTAATGTAATCTGACTAATGCACTGATCAACAGAAAATGTGAAGCAGGCAATGAAAAACCCAAACCCTGAAGTGTCACAAACGGAAAGATCTCTGCAGGCTACAGTGGTCCTAGAAAGCAATGCTGATCGACTGAAATAATGGGACATAGACCGGATGCAGTTCAGCAAAAAAAAAAAAAAAAAAAATTCAGGATTATGCACTTGGAGTTGAAAAGGGAACATGTTCAAAGGCAAGGTGCCAGCCACTCAAAGGCAGTTGGCTGGAAAATTAGAAGTATAGCTTTAGTGGATAGCCAGCTGACCGGGAGGAATTGTCACAACCCTGCAGTTCTGTTGATTGAAAAAAAAAATGCAAGCAGAGAACTGTGGCAAATGAAAAGCATGTCTGTATCATGAGGTAATTGCTACACTGCTCTGCACAGATCAGAAGTGTAACGGAGCTGGGCCAGCTCTGGTTCTCCATTGCTCAATGGGATTCAGAGAATGTGGAGAGAGTTCAGAGAAAAGCAAAACAGTCATTCAGTGACCAGCAAAGAAGGGCTAAAGACCTGGGATTATTTACCCTAAAGAGAAAAAGCTTCAGGGTCACTTGAGAAGCATCAGTGCTGAACACAGACTTCAGAAGAGCCATGGCATAGAGGATGATGGCTGTGTTTTCTTTGTTGCCAAGAACACAAAAAGAATGGGCTTATTAATGTTAAGCAAAAGGAAGAATTTCCTGACCCCAAGGCTTGTTTGACACCAGATAGCATGGGAGATTTCTCTCTGGAGAACATGACAAAGATCAACGTTCTTTTGAAAGTCATGGATTCCCTGGGTCCTTCCTGAAGCGAAGGGATGGAAGGTTCACCATCTTGCTTTTCTGCCATCACCCAGGTGATGGATGATGTCCACTGGGGTACACTCCCATGGGCATGCTGATGTTTTACACAACTCCCAGTATGCTACTGGTGGCTGCACTTTTCCTTCTCTCAAGAAAACATCAGAAAACAAGAGAGAGCCGTATTGTGATCAGGATCACTGTAAATCCTCTTTTTTAAAAATGGCAAATGTGTCAATTTTTTAAACTCTTCTTTGTAAAAATAACCTGTGGTGTGATGATTCAACATTTATTTAACAAATGGTAATTGAGTGAGGGGTGTGTGTGTGTGTGTGTGTGTGTATGTGTTGGGTAGGGGATGTCTAAGGCTAACTCAACATGCAGTTACGATTCAGTGCAATACATGCTATTATGTGGAAAATGTGAGCTGTTGTGAGACCAGGGGGAGGGGTTGACTAGGTGGTACTTGAAGGTCCAGGGAGGACACCAAAGAAAGGCATTTATGAGCTGAAGTCCACAAAGGGAAGCAGAGGAAAGTTGGTCAATAGAGGAAAAAAGGGAAGAAAGCAGGAGAAAAAGCCTGTGTGAAAGCCTGGAGGCTGGACACATCTGGAGGAACAGAGAAATGGGAAAACACCTTAACACAGACCTGGGGTTGAGGAGAGTGGGTGATGACAGGAGACAAGGTAGGCTTGCAGGAGCAAAGGCACTTGGAGGTCCTGTCTGCCACGTTCAAAGGCTTAGTTCTCAGGAGAATCATGGGGCCAGCGAACTGTGTTATGTGGGGATGGACATGATCATGTTGATATTTCAGAAAGTTTACATATTTTTCTGGCAACTGTGTAGAAAACTGATTGTTGGAAACACTTTAAAATTAATCTGGCCTGGATTTGAATCTATGTTCTATATGATTCAGTTCAGTTCAATCACTCAGTCGTGTCTGACTCTTTGCGACCCCATGGACTGCAGCACACTAGACCTCCCTGTTTATCACCAACTCCCGGAGTTTACTCAAGCTCATGTCCATTGAGTCGGTGATGCCACCCAACTGTTTCATCCTCTGTCATCCCCTTCTTCTCCCACCTTCAATCTTTCCCAGCATCAGGGTCTTTTCAAATGAGTCAGCTCTTCACATCAGGTGGCCAAAGTACTGGAGTTTCAGCTTTAGCATCAGTCCTTCCAATGAATATTCAAAACTGATTTCCTTTAGGATGGACTGGTTGGATCTCCTCGCAGTACAAGGGACTCTCAACAGTCTTCTCCAACACCACAGTTCAAAAGCATCAATTCTGCGGTGCTCAGCATTCTTTATAGTCCAACTCTCACATCCATACATGACTACTAGAAAAACCATAGCTTTGACTAGACAGATCTTTGTTGGCAAAGTAATGTCTCTTCTTTTTAATACGCTGTCTAGGTTGGTCATAGCTTTTCTTCCAAGGAGCAAGTGTCTTTTAATTTCATGGCTGCAGTCACCATCTGTAGTGATTTTGGAGCCCCCAAAAAAGTCAGCCACTGTTTCCACTGTTTCCCCATTTGTTTGCCATGAAGTGATGGGACCAGATGTCATGATCTTAGTTTTCTGAATGTTGAGTTTTAAGCCAGCTTTTTCATTCTCCTCTTCCACTTTCATCAAGAGGCTCTTTAGTTCCTCTTCACCTTCTGCCATAAGGGTGGTGTCACCTGCATATATGAGGTTATTGATATTTCTCCCGGCAGTCTTGATTCCAGCTTATGCTTCATCCAGCCCAGCATTTCCCATGATGTACCCTGCGTATAAGTTAAATAAGCAAGGTGACAATATACAGCCTTGATGTACTCCTTTCCTGATTTGGAACCAGTCTATTGTTCCATGTCCAGTTCTAACTGTTGCTTCCTGACCTGCATACAGATTTCTCAGGTCAAGTGGTCTGGTATGCCCATCTCTTTACGAATTTTCCACAGTTTGTTGTGATCCACACAGTCAAAGGCTTTGGCATAGTCAATAAAGCAGAAGTAGATATTTTTCTGGAACTCTCTTGCTTTTTCGATGATCCAACGGATGTTGGCAATTTGATCTCTGGTTCTGTATGATTAGCTGTAAAATTTTTGGCAAATTAATCTTGTTGAATCTCAGTTTCCTCATCTGTAAAACAGACATCATAATGTCTGTCTGGCAGTGTGTCTCTGAGGATAAACTTAAGAATTGTATGGAAGAGGCCTGCCTGATCCTGAGGTGAGTGCTCAATGAACTTTGGCTCCCTTCCCTATGAATTTATAATCAATTAGCAAATGATAAAGTTATTTGACACAGTGCAGAATCAAACAATGTTTTTCATTTGTGAGTGATTATCGCAGGGGTTGGGCTTCCCCGGTGGCTCAGTGGTAAAGAATCCATCTGCAATGTAGGAAATGCAGGGGACTTGGAAATTCCCCTGAAGGAGGAAGTAGAAACCTGCTCCAGTATTCTTGCCTCGAGAATCCCATGGACAGAGGAGCCTGGCAAGGTACAGTCCATAGGGTCGCAAAGAGTCAGATATGACAGAGCAACTGAACACACACTTGCTCACATCACAGGGGTAGTTTCTGGAATCCTCTGGACACGTTAGAGATCAGACTAGGTTTTCCTGCAGCTCTTTAACCATCTTTGTGGTTTTTTGTAGAATCCTCTCCAGTTTTTTTTTTTTAAATTCCTCTTCAGTTGTGGAGACCACAGCTAGATTAGTTGATGGAGAGAAGTTGTGATTATTAGATCAACATCTTGTAGTCACTCTCACTGATGCCTAGCCATATAAACCCAGTCAGCTGGTCCCAGCTGACCAATAGGTTGTGTTCCAGGAGTTCAATAGTATGTGGGTTGTTTGGAACATAGAAGGCCTTTCCCATTAGAAACAGAATTATAGATAGTGACTTGTTTCCGAGGCCAGTGCGTAAAAATCTACTTAATGCACACACAGCTGCACCAGGACCTGGCGATAACAGTCACTCAAGCCCTTGATTTGCCTAAGTCCCAGTGGGACTCCTAGTGCCATGGAGCCCTGAGAACCTCTGAACCCTTGCAACCCCAAGACCTCTGAGGGAAGTAAGAAATGGGCTGACAGCCTTTTCGGAAACTATAATTTGCAACATTATTTTGAAGAACACTTCTTTGAAGTAGACTTTTACCTGCAATTGTGGCTATTAGCATATAAGCAAGTAATCAAGAATTACCTTATGATAAGGGGCTTCCCTGATGACTCATATGGTAAAGTATCCACCTGCAATGCAGGAAACCCAGGTGCAGTCCCTGGGTGGGGAAGATCTTCTGGAGAACGGAATGGCTACCTGCTCCAGTATTCTTCACTGGAGAATTCCATGGACAGAGGAGCCTGGTGGGCTACAGCCCATTGGGTCGCAAAGAGTTGGATACTACTGAGCGACTAACATACACACACACTCCTTATGATAAATACACCTACAATATGCTGGACACTATTCCTAAATCTACCTTAGTTATCTTTAATCCTCATGATAATCTTATAAAAAAAAGACTCTTCTCGTTTTGCTGGTGTCTTGAGAAGATTTTGCATGGTCCTGGAACAGGCAGGTAGAAGGTGGCGAGAGTGATGTGGGAGCCAGGCATACATGCAAAGCTGAGAGCTTTTCACTGCACAACACTGCCTCCCAGTGGAGTGTGCTTGACACATACCCCAGAGTCACTAAATCAACCACGTATGATCTCCCCTTGAAGTAACAAGTTCTTCATTCATACATCCAACAAAGAATCTTTGAGTGCTTCCAATGAGCGAGGCCTTGGGAACGCAAAATCAAATTAGACTTTGTGCTCTCACAGAGTAGTTGAGAGGAACAAGTAAAGCAAAGGAAAAAGTAAATCAAGGGTTGAAATCAATGAGACAAGAATATGATCAAATTAAAAAAAAATTACCCAGAAACCCAGAAGAGAAATTAATCAGACTAGGGTGGTTGTGATGGTAATCCAGAAAGGCTTCCTGGAGAAGGTGAGATGAGCTGAGTTTTGAAGAATGAGTTGGAGTTAGATGTAAATCTAAAGACAAAGGGTTGAAGGATTGTCCTTCTATTCAGAAGGAACAGCATATTTAATGCACAGGGACACTGAACACATCAAAAATATGTCAAGCAGGGATTTCCTTGGTGGTTCAGTAGCTAAGACTCTGCACTATCAATGCAGAGAGCCCAGGTTTGATCTCCGACCAGGGAACTAGATCCCACATGCTGTAACTAAGACCCAGGGCAGCCAAGTATATAAATATAAAAATAAATATCTTTAAATATGTTAAGTATTTCTTTGACCCATCTGTATGTGATACGTCAGTGCCATGCAAACATGGAGTAGCTGATAATTTACCTTGTGGGACAGTAGGCAAGTGAAAATAGCATTTATTATAGCTGTTTGTAAAAAAAAAAAATTATGTATTTGGCTATGCTGAGTCTTAGTTGCAGCATGCAGGATCTAGTTCCCTGACAAGGGATCAAACCTGGGCCCCCTGCATTGGGAGCACAGAATCTTAGTCACTGGACCACCAGGGAAGTCCCTATTATAGCTTTAATTTGCCTTTATTTCCTAGTGATGTTTTTAGATCCTTTATATATATAAGTATGTATACATGTATTTTTTCTGTGAACTATGTATATTTTATTGATTTCTCTATTGGGCATTTTTGTCATTTAAATATTTGATTTGCAAGGAAATGAAAACACTAATTTGAAAAGAAACCTGTACCCATGTTCACTGCAGCATTATCGACAATAGCCAAGACATGGAAACACACTGTGTCCATCATTGGATGAATGGATAAAGAAGCTATGACGGAAAATTAAAAATCAATGGAAATACAAGGTGAAAAATAAAAAGAGAGGGAAATCTTGCCATTTGTGACACATGGATGGAACTTGAGGGCATAATGTTAAGTGAAGTAAGTGAGACAGAGAAAAACAAAGACAGTATGATCTCACTTACATGTGAAATCGAAAATAAAAGCAAAAATAAAAAGATCTTGAACTCATAGACACAGAAACAGATAGGTGGTTGCCAGAGGCAGGGGGTGGTGAGTGGGCAAAATGGGTGAAGGTAGTTGAAAGCTACAAAGTTCCAGTTATAAAATAAATGTCACTGGGATAAAACATACAACCTAGTGACCATGGTTAATAATACTGTGCTGTATATTTGAAAGTTGCTGAAAGAATAGATCTTAAAAATTCTCATCACAAGAAAAATATGTGTATCTATATATAGTGATGGATATTAACTAGATTTACTGTGGTGGTCATATTACAATATGTACAAATACTGAATCATTATGTTGTACCTCTGCCACTAATACAATGTTACATGTCAATCATACCTCAATTAAAGCATTGATTTGTAAGAGCTCCCAACTCATTGTATGATCTTTTTTATCTTTTGATTTTTTAAAAAATCCTTTCCTAAAAACCTTCCCCAACTTGGACTATTTTTTAAAAATTAGGTTCTCTTTTTACCTTCAAATCGATCCAGCTGAAATTTGGTCCAGTCAGTGTAAGCAATCTGGTAGTGATGCCACTATATTTCCCATCCTGCCTTGCAGCTTTTTGCCCTCAAGACTGGGAGCCAGGTGCCAGGCTCCACAGGTGAACCTGGAGCAGAGATGGGCTTCCCCTCACGTGATAGGAGTCTAAGAAAGCTGGGACCATACATATGGGCTGCAGCTGGGAGGTGGGTAGTCGTTCACTCTGGCAGGATGGAGATGAGAGCAACTCAGACCAAGGAGCTGAGAGCAACTCCAGATCCAAGTCTAAGCTGCCTGTTGCCTCTTCACCACGTGTCTCCAGCCCCCCGACTCCATTTCTGTTGAATGAGAAAACCTGGTCCTTGATGCAGGCAGCAATAAGCCTGCTACAGGAGAGTGAGCTCACAGAGAGCCAACCACACACACACACACACACATCCCTCAACAAACGAAATAAACAAAACAAAAATTCCAAAGCACAAGACAAAAATTAACACTAAGGAAACCAACACACGGAAAGGGGGAGAGATAAATTCAGAGATTGAGATTGACATATATGCACTACTGTATATAAAATAGATAACTATTAAGAACCTACTGTATAGCCCAGGGAACTCTACTCAACACCCTGTAATAATCTGCATGGGTAAAGAATCTTAAAAAAGAGTGCATCTCTGTATATGTATAATGGGTTCACTTTGCTGTACACCTGAAACCAACACAACATTGCAAATCAACTATACTCCAGTAAAAATTAATTAAAAATAATAGTTCAATAAGGGTTTAGACAGGAAAATCAAAATATGTTTTTATTTATTTTTTTTTATTTTTATTTTTTAGTTCTACCAGTTTATTGCTACCAACCCATTTCCCTCCACCCTCATGCACGCGTGCTCAGTCATGTAACCCCATGGACTGCAGCCCACCAGGCTCCTCTGTCCATGGACTTTTCCAGGCAAGAATACTGGAGTGGGTTGCAAAATATGTTTTTAAAATCAATAATTCTATATTTCCAAAGCAAGTGACATTTAAAATTTGTAAAACAGAAAAACAAACAAACAAACAAACAGAAAGCTGATACACTAAACAAGATAATTTAACTACTAAAAAAACCCAAAAAACAAAACGCTGGCAGCCTTTCCACCATAATCTCTTTTCAATCTATGAGGACTTGTCTCATTGTACCTTCAGCTGTTCTCACTCACTCCCCAGATAACTAAGCCACTTCTCTGCTCCTACCCTCCTCATCTCCATATGGCATTACACTTCCAATATCCTGAGGAGTCTCCCTCCCCTCCTCAACCCCCCAAACCCTTGGCCGTTTGAAAACCCCTACACCCTCTACCTCATTTGTGAATGCTCCCCTTAGCTTCTTGTTCTAAACTTAACATGGACACCCACCCCCACAGGTCGCTGCTACCCAATCATTCTCTTCCCAACCCCCCACTCCTGCACCCTGGTACTCCTGAGCCTGAAGCTGTCTTCCTCTTTCCTCATTGATGATTCCCCTCATCCTGCCTAGATTCATCCAGCTCTAACCTCATATCATCAGACTATATCACCCACTATCCACAACCCCTTGGGCAGTATTATCACTTGGTTCAGTAATTGGAGCTCCCAGCTCACTGTCAGTCTCTTCAAGCTCATTCCCGTCTTGGTTCTCAGTGATTTTTAACATACACACTGATGATCACTTCCATACCCAGGCCTCTCAGAATCTTGAGCCCCCCATATCATCTCCCCTTCCCCATCTGCACTTACCTCTGTGGTCATTCTCTAGACTTTCTCGCTACCAGTCACCACCACCCCTCTAGGCACTGCACTCTCTGAGTGAGACCTCCTGTCTCTCCAGCTCACTTTTTAAACCATTGAAGTATGTGACATATAACATTATATTAGTCACAGGTGTACAACACAATGATTTGTACATTTGTACAATGATTTGTATAGCATGATAATATATACATAATCATTTGTATATATTACAAAATGATCACCCCAATAAATCTAATTGACATCTATTACCACACATAGTTACAATTTTTTTCCCTGTGACGAGAACTTTTAAGACTCATTCTTTTGGCAACTTTCAAAACTGTAGCCACTATGCCGCCCGAGACATCCTCAGGATGTATTTATTTTATAACTGGAAGTTTGTGCCTTTTGACCCCTTTTATCTATTTCACCCATACCCCATCCCCCACCTCTGTCTGCTCTCTGTATCTAATGAACTTGTTTTTTTTTTCCCCCAAGATTCCACATATAAGTGAGACGTGTTAGTCTTTGTCTCTCTCTCTCTGACTTATTTCACTTAGCGTAATGCCTTCAAATTCCATCCATATTGTCCCAAATGACAAATTTTCTTCCTGTTTTATGAATGAATAATATTCTATTCATTATTTCTTTATCCATTCATCCACTGATGGTCACTTAGGTTGTTTCTGTATCTTGGCTATTTTAAATAATACAGCTATATACATGGAACATACAGCTATATATATGGAAGTTCCAGCTCACTTTTCCTAGAAACTCAACCCCCATCTTTTCACTGCCCCATTCTCCCCCATACCCTCTCTTCTTACACAAATTAAATTCCATAGTCAAATAGTATAATTACTCCTTTGCATGTACTGTCAATTACCAAGGCCCTTTCTCACTTATACTAGAAATTTAACCATATATTATATATTCTTTTGTGTCTGGCTTCTTTGCTCAATATTGTATTTATGAAATACTTCTTTTTGTTTGAGCAGTTTATTTTCATTCTGTATAGCACCCTGTAATATGAATACCCCACGACTTATTTCTTCATTATGTACTTGCTTTTGGCTACTGCTCCTGTGAACATCCTCCTACCTTCTGTGCATACATTTCTATTTGGAGTGGAATTGCTGAGTCACAAGGAATGCACTTCTTCAGCTTTAATAGGTGATGCTAAACTGGTTCATGGTGGTGGTACTAATTAATTTACAATCCCATTTGCAGTGTATGAAAGTTCCGGTGGCTAGCATCCTTTTTTACATTTGTATTGTCAATCCTTTTAATGTTAGCCATCCTGGTGAGATTGTAATTGTGTAACATTGGGATTTTAAATTTGCACTTCTTTGATTAAGGAGGTGAAGCACTTTCATACATATTTATTGGCCATTTGGAGAACACTCTTGTGAAGTATGTGGACTTCCCTGATGGCTCAGACAGTAAAAGCATCTGCCTACAATGCAGGAGACCCAGGTTCGATCCCTGGGTTGGGAAGATCCCCTGGAGAAGGAAATGGCAATCCACTCCAGTACTCTTGCCTGGAAAATCCCATGGACGGAGGAGCCTGGTAGGCTACAGTCCATGGGGTCGCAGAGAGTCGGACAAGACTGAGAAACTTCTTCTTCTTGTGAAGTATCTTGCCCATTTTACCAGTGGGTTGTCTGTGTTTTCATGTTGATTTCTATGAGTTCTTCATAGGACTGTGAGTTAAATGTGTTGCAAATAACCTCTCCCATTCTGTTGCTTACCCTTTTATTCTCCTGCTTTTTTGATGAATAAGAAGTCTTAATTTTAGGGAACTCTCATTTATCAATCTTTTCCTCTGTGGTTAAGAGTCTGTGGTTTTGAGTCCTATTTAAGAAATCTTTTTCTACCCTGAGGTTATGAAGTTAATCTATATTCTCTTCTAGATTTATTTTGTTGCCTTTCACATTTGAGTCTACAAATATTCTGGAATTTTAATGTAAGGTAGTATTCAGCTTTATTTAATTTTTTTCTATTTGGAAATTGTCTCAGAGCTGCTTGTTGCACTGTTACTCTTTGTGACGTATCATACCTTCGTTGGACTTCCCAAGTGGTGCAGTTGTTCAGGAATCCACCTGCCAATGCAGGAGACCGTTTGATCCCTGGGTCGGGAAGATACCCTGAAGAAGGAAATGGCAATTCACTTCAGTATTATTGCCTGGGAAGTCCCAGGGACTGAGGAGCCTGGTGGGCTACAGTCCATGGGGTGGCAAAGAGTTGCACATGACTGAGCGACTGAGCATGAACACACACGCATGACTTTGTCGTGAACGGCAAGTATATAGACGTGGGGGGCTGTTTCCGTTTCATTTAATAAGGCTTGTTTTTATAAGAATGTACCCATTTCATTCAAATTTTCAACTGTGCTGTGGTGAAATTGTTCATAACATACTTCTGTCTTTTCAGTGTCTGAAAGATCAATAGTGATATTTCCCTTTTCAAATTTGACATTGGTAATTTGCCTTTTTTCCTTTTAAAATCAGTCTCACTAGAGATTTATCAATTTTGTAAGTATTTTCAAAGACCAATTTTTGGCTTTTCCATTCTTTTATTTTAAACTTTCTGTATCCTTATGTTATAAACATAAAGTTGAGCATACATATGTCTATGTATGTGTCTATCTATCCATATCTAATAGTCTAGGATCAAATTATATGAAGAAAAAATATGCTTATATATCCAGTTTGTAATATATACATGCAAATTAAATGCCTCAGTGGGGTAAAAAATTACAGTACTATACAATCTGTGGTTGGTTGAAACTTGTGTTGTTTATGGGTCAACTGTAAAGTAATATAAGAAAGACACTTAGAATGGGACACTGACATGTAATAAGCGCTCAGTAAATGATAGCTGATCTTTTGAAATTCTCTTATTTTTAGTTTTTTGCTTATATTTTGTGCTAGTCGTGTTGTCTTATAAATAGCAAGTCAGTGAGTGTTGTTTTTAAAATGTGGTTTGGGAATTCCCTGGCAGTCCAGTGGTTAGAACTCAGCATTTCACTGCCAAGGGCCTGGGGTTTAGTTCCTGGTAAGGGAACTAAGATCCCACAAGCCGTGAGTCACAGCCAAAAAGAGAAAACTGTGTTTTTATTAAAAATAAACACCCAGAAAGCACACAAACTGTAAATTGATGGATATTCATAAAGTGAACAGAACTGTGGAAACAGCCTTCAGATCAAGCACACCCAGAAACTCTCAACTTGCCTCCTTCCAGGCACTGGCCTCACCAAGGGCACCATTTCTAAAAGCATAGATGGCTTCACATTGTTTTGAACTTCATCTGAATGGATTTATATAATGTGTGCACCTTCATGTCTCGGCTCTTTTGCTCGTTATGTTTGTGAGACTCGTCCGTATTTGTAGGTGCAGCTGCACTTGTTCACTCATTGCTGCATAATTACCTCATCATGTGATGCAGCACAGTTTAGCTTTGCAAGGCTCTTGAGAGTCCCCTGGACAGCAAGGAGATCAAGCTAGTCAATCCCAAAGGAAATCAACCCTGAATACTCATTAGAAGGACTTATGCTGAAGCTGAAGCTCCGATATTTTGGTCGCCCGATGTGAACAGCTGACTGTTGGAAAAGACCCTGATGCTGGGAAAGATTGAGGGCAGAAGGAGAAGAGGGCATCAGAGGATGAGATGGCTGGATGGCATCACCAATACAATGGACATGAACTTGGGCAAACTCCGGGAGATGGTGAGGGACAGGCAGGCTTGGCATGCTGCCGTCCACGGGGTCATGAAGAGTCGGACATGACTGGGCAACTGAACAACAACAAATATGGTTGATAGTCTTTTGGTCTTTCTTGGTTAGGACTATCTCAAATGATGCTGCTGTGAACACTCTTATGCATGTATTTTAGTGAACCTCATATGCATTTTGGTTGGGAATATTCCTTGAGATGGAATCACTGGCTCACAGGATATGCATTTTTTCAATTTTACAAGGCACTGTTAAACTGTTCTACAGAGGGGCTGTACCAGTTTACATTCCCACAAACCTTGCCTTTTAATAAGAGTTTGTAATTGTCATAACTGTTATGACCAATGTCATGTTATTTTGTGGTTTTGTTTTTGGTTTCTTTGCTGTTCTTTTATATTTAGTTCTCCTTTCAGTATAAACAGAACTTGGTTTTGCTTGCCTTTTGAAATAACTTGGAGGATAAAGAACCTGTTTTTAATTTTACTAATGGTTACTATACAGCAATTCACAATCATTGTCACAAGTTTGTCTAATTATCAAAATTACAATAAAAACAATTATGCTTTTCATGAAAGGCAAAGATTGCAATGCTTTTGCTCCCTTCCCTGAGCCCTGTCTTCAAGAAATTAATGTTGTGTCATAAATTCTATCATCCAAAATTTAGCCCATCAGAGAGGTGCTAATTTGAAGGGCTTGATATTGGCCCATATTAAATTGATCCAATGGCACAATGCCATTGACCTTGAATGCTGTTGTAAGAAAAGCTATGAAACTCCTGATTGTAATTATGAGGATCTTGTTCATTGCATTACTGTGTTTTCCCAGCAAGGCATTGTTCCCAGATCTCGGAATCAGAAATTGTGCTTTTAATGAGCATGTGGCTTATTTTTACCTTACAAACCCAGATATTTTCCTTTTTATAACACTGACTTGTAGGAAATTTAGAATATATTGGGCTGGCCAGAAAGTTCTTTCAAGTTTTCCCGTAAGTCAGGAAAAACCCAAATGAACTTTTGCCCAACCCAATATTTTATTTCTCTATGTTTATATTTTTGAAAACAATATTATACTCTTTTGGAAATGAGACAAAATATGAATCAGTGCGGCAGGGCAAAGATGGCTTCCATGTCAATGGTGGTTATCTCCAGGGAGAGAAGTGAGAATGAGAAAAATAAAAAGTGAAAACAGCTTATTCATTTGCATTATTTAAGTATGAATTTGTGTGTTATTGGTATAATTTTAAAAAGAAATATGTGTACATTGAAAAGAAAGGAACTAAGGGCAAACACATGTAGGAGCTGGGGTAGAACTCCCTAAGACATGAAACCATATAGAGATGATAGAGCAATCTGACCCAAAATTTCAAAACTTTCTCTCTAGCAAAAACACTAAAAACAAAGCCCCAAAATCAGTAGACTACTGACCGACAACATTAAAAACAAATGTTATAGACAAAGATGAATAACCTCAAAATATAATGAGCTTCTATTAATCAAGAAGAAAATGAGAAAGAGCTAATAAAAATGAGCTAATAGGATATAAACAGGCAATTCACTAAGAAGAATGATAAAGGTCCTATTAACACATATTAGTTAAACTAATAAGTTAAGAAATAAAGAAATGCAAATCAAAAATAGATTTTCTGTTTCAGTCTAAATTTTTCACTTATCAGATGGGGAAATATTTAAAAAATGCATACAACTGATGTAGGTAAGGGGGAAAAGGGCATGCTATTGATGGTTATAAAAATAGCACAGCCTATGGGAAGGATAACTGTGTACTATATGAACTAACAATCCCATTTTTTAAATTATTCTACAAATACACAAAGATGCATGAACATATATACATATATACATGCATACAGGCAGGCCTTCACAGACTTGCACTGCAGTATTATTTGTAGGAATACAGATAGTAGAAGTTATTTAAATGATCATTTTGGGAGAAATGTATTAATGAAACACTAAGCATCTAATTCCAGAAAAACATCTACTTCTGCTGTATTGATTATGCCAAAGCCTTTGACTGTGTGGATCACAACAAACTGTGGAAAATTTTTAAAGAGATAGGAATACCAGACCACCTGACCTATCTCTTGAGAAACCTGTATGCAGGTCAGGAAGCAACAGTTAGAACTGGACATGGAACAACAGACTGGTTCCAAATAGGAAAAGGAGTACGTCAAGGCTGTATATTGTCACTCTGCTTATTTAACTTATATGCAGAGTATATCATGAGAAACGCTGGGCTGGAGGAAGCACAAGCCGGAATCAAGATTGCTGGGAGAAATATCAATAACCTCAGATATGCAGATGACACCATCCTTATGGCAGAAAGTGAAGGAGAATTAAAGAGCCTCTTGATGAAAGTGAAAGAGGAGAGTGAAAAAGTTGACTTAAAGTTCAACATTCAGAAAACTAAGATCATGGCATCTGGTCCCATCACTTCATGGCAAATAGATGGGGAAACAGTGGAAACAGTGCCTGACTTTATTTTTCTGGGCTCCAAAATCACTGCAGATGGTGACTTCAGCCATGAAATTAAAAGACGCTTGTACCTTGGAAGAAAAGCTAGACCAACCTAAACAGCATGTTAAAAATCAGAGACATTACTTTGCCAACAAAAGCCCATCTAGTCAAAGCAATGGTTTTTCTAGTAGTCATGTATGGATGTGAGAGTTGGACTGTAAAGAAAGCTGAGCACTGAAGAATCGATGCTTTTGAACTGTGGTGTTGGAGAAGACTCTTTAGACAGCAAGAAGATTGAACCAGTACATCCTAAAGGAAATCAGTCCTGAATATTCATTGGAATAACTGACGCTGAAGCTGAAACTCCAATACTTTGGCCACCTGATGCGAAGGACTCATTTGAAAAGACCCTGACGCTGGGAAAAATTGAAGGCGGGAGGAAAAGGGGACGACAGAGGATGAGATGGTTGGATGGCATCACCAACTTGACAGACATGAGTTTGAGTAAGCTTCAGGAGTTTGTGATGGACAGGGAAGCCTGGTGTGCTGTAGTCTATGGGTCGCAAAGAGTCGGACACAACTGAACGACTGAACTGAACTGAACTGAAGCATCTAATAACAAAAATATGGTAGTTTTATCTATACTGACCAGAAAAAGCCCACAATATGTTAATCGTGGTTGAATGAAAGAATGAGCAGATGGAAATACATAACCTGAATGAAAGCTCAAGTGGATGAAAACTAGATATTAAATAACCTCTGGGCACAGAGGGCACCAGAGGGGGTTCTGGCTTCTTCCACCTTCCTTAGGGTTTGACAAGAAGGCAGTGTTGTCTTAAGTTTCCCAGGTGGTGCGGTGGTAAAGAATCCTTGTGTCAGTGCAGAAGATGCAAAAGATGCAGGTTCGATCCCTGGGTGGGGAAGATCCTCTGGAGTGGGAAATGGCAACCCACTTCACTTCTTACCTGGAAAATTCCATGGACAGAGGAGCCTGGCAGGTTACAGTCCCTGGGGTCTCAAAGAGTAAGACTATAGGACTACACCTTTGCAGTCTTAAAGGGGCACTGGCCCTTCAAGATTAGCATGGGGCTAGTTTGCCTGAGAGGATTATAGTGTCCTAGGGGTGTGTGTGTGTGTGCATGCATGCGCACACGTGCATGCACGCTTTTGTAAGAGCTTTGTTGCCTGTATCTTTGTTTGGGATCGGGTTGTGAATTGGGTTCTGTTTTTACTTGCCACTCTTCCCCCTCTCTGAGACCACCAGTAAGGACCTAGCACCTAGCCAGGGAAGCCAAACAGGATCTTGAAGAAAAACCAAAACTCCCCCAAACCAGTAAGGCTCCCTCTCCCCACAAAGACTGCCTCCACATTTCCTCTTACCATTTAGAAGTAAGTACAAAATGTGTTCTCAAATCTTGTACTGTCCCTTCCATTCTGGATCTGCTTCCAAATCCCCAACTCTGATGAGAGGGGAGCCTGAGTTCTCAAGGTGCAAGGGCACCAAGAAAGGAGTCGGGTATCTGCTTCTATGCTTGGGCATGATCTAAACCTCTCCTGGTCTGTGTGGTTGGACTACTTTTCTCCACTTCTCATTGCCAATGACTCCATAGCTCATGAGGAGCCTGGCAGGCTACAGTCTGTAGGGTCGCAAAGGGTCAGAAACGACGGAGCCACTAAGCACAGGACAACACAGCGCAGGAAGGTCCTAGGAAGTGAGTGGATGCAGTTAACGAAAGACGTAGGGAAGCACTACCTATGTCTCCTGGCCCCTCTGCACCCCTCACCACACACCCTTTAATAAGATACACAGGTAACTGGGCCTCACGTTAGCAGGAAAAATAGTTTGTTCCCCTTCAGATTTGACTTAACATTTTTCAAGCTCCTTTTATTATTTTGTTCCTTCTACCCTTCCTGTTTCTTATTTTTTAAAAAATAGTCTTTTTTTCCCCTGATATCCTAGAAAATAGACCCGGGTTCGATCCCTGGGTTGGAAAGATCCCCTGGAGAAGGAAATGGCAACCCACTCCAGTATTCTTGCCTGGAGAATCCCATGGACGGAGGAGCCTGGTAGGCTACAGTCCACGGGGTGGCAAAGAGTCCGACACGATTGAACGAATTCAATTTCACTTTCACTTTCCTAGAAAATAACCAAAATAGCCTATGTGATTTCACCATAGGTAAGGAAGTCCTGACCTCAAAATGTATTGTTGAATGAAGTCCTGCACATGAAATAACCTACAAGCTTCTGCCAACAGCAAACATACCAAAATGAGGCTACAGAACGTATTTCTTGGAAAACCAAAGGAAGAAATGGGCAAAGCCTGTTTCTTTTCTCTGCCCGCCTCCTGTTGCCTAATTCTCAGTTTTCGTGAGGTCTTTGGAAAAGGGCAAGATTCCAGAGTCGTGGGCCTGTGCTTAAATGATCCTGTTTTTCATGGCTCCCTTTCTTCTCTTTAGCTTCTCTCTCATGGATGGTGCTCACTTACTACATGAACCGTATTATTACCAAATGACATTCAGTGGAGACACCACATATGCCTTTTCTGGAACAAGCTGTAACAAGAGTCTAAAACATGACTTGTGGTTCTCAAAGGGTCTGGTCAGTGTCTCAAAGGGTCTGGTCAGTGTCCATGCACTCTTCCTTGGGGAGGTTGAGACTTGCTGTGTTTGAAGAGTGTTGGGTCTTTCTCGAAAAAACTTTGGTTCCACTTGCTAGGTTTGCAGGATGATTACAGAGCAATGGGGTGACAAGTGAAAATGAAACCCTCTATTCAAAACACAATGCGGGCCACTCCTCATACCCCAGCCAAACAAGTTCTATCAGAAGGGAAGTGTGTTTGGCTAAGCAAAATGGGGATGTGGTGGGCAAATGCAGGGGAGAAGGAGACAAGGAGATGGTGAGGGAAAATGGAATGAAGTTTCTGTGCCCTCAGGGCTCCTGATTCTCCACAGCTTGGAGCTTGTGTCCAACACCGTGGCCTGTGGTTCCCCACTCCCCCGCCCCTGTCGACTGGGCTGTCCTCTCTAGACCCTGTCACCCTCACTCCCTCCAGGCCCCCTCATAGCTGGACCCCTTCTCACGGATGTTGTGGCCAAGAAAGAACACACAGGGCCTTTCTGGATAATTTTCAGGAAATAGAATGTAAAAAGTCAGTGTTTTAGTTTTTAATTTCCCTTCAAGAAAACTCACTGGTGGAGGCCTCCTCCAATGGTTGGATGGCTTAGATTTTCTCTGAGCTAATTAGATCTTGACATATATTTGACAAGTATTCTGTACTATTTTTTTCTTTCATTTCCAAAATTTTAAATCTAATTCATGGAACCTTGAATACAACAATGAACCAGCATGGAAAATAAATGCACTTTGAAAGTGGAAAAAGGGAGCCTGCTGTTTGATTTACATCATTTTGTTAACGGGTTAGTCAACATTTACTCAGAACCCTCTGGGTACAGAATGTAATAGGCATGTGGGAAAATTACAAAAGATATGGGAAGATATTTTTTTCTGCCTGCAAAAATCCAACTAATTCACTCTAATGGAAGACACCGACTAAAGACATATGAGAACAGCTAAGAATACAAATAAAGGGAACTGGTTGTGTCCACTAAGGACATGTTAATTTAAATTGCCTGTGAGTGCTGAAGGCTGGCTTAGACTTGCTGGCAGTGAAGTATCCCAGTTGGGGACTTTGTGGCATTTCCTTGGCGAAATCCATCCAATAGCAGGCTTCACCTTTCTTAGCAATCTAGGAGGAACCACACAGGTAAATGTGGCGAACTTGAAGGCTGATTTCCTAACCATAATATTGTTTAACCATAATGATATTACAGTGGCCATCTTTGGATTTATGCCAGAGGCTTTGTAACTATATCAGCTCAGGACTCTTCTATTTTCCTTAGAGTCAGAAAAAGCAGACATGACACTTGGCTCTGAAGACATCAGTTGTTCATTGTTCAGTTGCTAAGTTGTGTCCGACCCTTTGCAACCCCATGAATTGCAACATGCCAGGCTTTCCTGTCCTTCATTATCTCCTGCAGTTTGCGCAAACTCATGTCCATTGAGTCAGTGATGCTATCTAAACACCTCATCCTCTGCTGCCCTCTTCTCCTCTTGCCCTCAGTCTTTCCCAGCATCAGGGTCTTTTCCAATAAGTCAGCTTTTCGAAACAGGTGGCCAAAGTATTGGAGTTTCAGCTTCAGCAGCAGTCCTTCCAATGAATATTCAGGGTTGATTTTCTTTAGGATGAATTGGCTTGATCTCCTTGCTGTCCAAGGACATCAGTGATACCACCCAATCCTTCTGTGCCTCCTTCTGGCCAGCTCTCTTTTTGTGGACTTCTTGTAAAGTCAAGTGTCTGCTCTGGATAAATAGGACTTTCAAGAGTGTGCTCTGCTTTTTCAAAGCTTTCTTATCTGTGTTTCCTGCTGGCAGAAATCTGGAAAGCTGCCAAGAAACTGGCCAAAGCCTCTATTTTGAATGAGAAAGTCTACAGGGTAGGTCCAAGCTCCCTTCTGACTCATCAAGAGTGTTTCTGGCTCCTTTTGAGAACTATCAGGTTTAACTGCCTGTGCTTTTGAGCCAAGTGCCTTTGAGGCCCACTTATTTTCTTGGGCTCCAAAATCACTGCAGATGGTGACCGCAGCCATGAAATTAAAAGACGCTTGCTGCTTGGAGGAAAAGCTATGACAAACCTAGACAGCATATTAAAAAGCAAAGACATTACTTTGCTGACAAAGGTCCATCTAGTCAAAGCTATGGGTTTTCTATAGTCATGTATGGATGTGAGAGTTGGACCATAAAGAAAGCTGAGCACCGAAGAATTGATGCTTTTGAACTGTGGTGCTGGAGAAGACTCTTGAGAGTCTTGGACTGCAAGGAGATCCAACCAGTCAATCCTCAAGGAAATCAGTCCTGAATATTCATTGGAAGGACTGACGCTGAAGCTGAAGTTCCAATGCTTTGGCCACCTGATATGAAGAAATGACTCATTGGAAAAGACCCTGATGCTGGGAAAGATTGAAGGCGGGAGGAGAAGGGGACAACAGAGGATGAGATGATTGTATGGCATCACCGACTTGATGGACTTGAATTTGAGCAAGGTCTGCGAGTTGGTAATGGATAGGGAAGCCTGGAGTGCTGCGGTCCATGGGGTCGCAAAGAGTCAGATACAACTGAGCAACTGAACTGAACTAGTGGCTCAAAATAAAGCATGTCAGAGCACCTGTGGGGAAAGACTGATTTTTTTTTTTAATCCATCACAGAACAATGTTTTGGAAAATAATAATAAACTACTAGGAAAATTCAATTTTTAAGAAAGCTCAAAGACTACTAAACACAAGTTTAAATCTCTCTCTCTTTTTAGATTCAATACACAAAAACTATTCTGTCAAACTTCCATAAAAGTTCTAAATATTTACTCTGTTTCTAAACTTACCTTACTGAAGATTTGTTACCAACAATTTGCAGGATGGACTTGGGTTCGATCTCTGGTTCAGGAAGCTTCCCTGAAGAAGTGAGTGTAACCCACCCCAGTATCCTTGCCTGGGGAATTCCATGGAGTCTGGCGGGCCACAGTCCATGGGGTTGCAAAGAGTCGGACACAACTGAGGGACTGAGCACAAGGTCCAATGTAACAGTGCTCGATAAATGCAGGGAGGAGGAATGAAATAATAAAATAATACCAATTACATGTGCTAGAAAATAAGCACATGTAAGCAGGCACCTAACCTGTAAGATTTAACAATATTGCTGAGAGTGTCCCAAGAAATATCACTTTCACTGGCATCTTCAAAGGAGAAAGACTTGCTGACAAAACAAGAGGGAAAATGGATGAAGCTTCCTTCCCTGGAACCTGCCCGCTATACACCTGCAGGCCACACTTCTCCATGAAGATGGCAGGAAAAGAAATACCTTGGAGATACGTTGGTGCCAAGGAAAATGGGTGGCCTGGCCGCTCAAGGCCTGGCATCAACGTCCTAAAGACCCCACCCTGCTGGCTTCCCCATCCAATGGCACATTTATCTTGGGTGGGCTGCTCTAACCAATGCCCCCTTCGCTCTTGGCCCTAGTGGTACTCAGCCTGGTAAGTATAATACTTCTCAGCTTCCAGGTAATTTTCTGAAGAGATGCCTTGCCTCCTCTCCTTCCATCCTTTTCTCCCTCTCTCTCTCACATTTGGTGGACCCCTTTACAGTACTTAACTGGTGGTTCAATGATAAAGCATCTGCCTGCCAATGCAGGAGACACAGAGATGCAAATTTGATCTATGGGTCAGGAAGATCCCCTGAAGTAGGAAATGACAACCCACGTCAGTGTTCTTGCCTGGAGAATCCCATGGACAGAGGAGCCCGGGGGATTATAGTCCATAGGGTTGCACAGAGTCAGACGTGACTGAGCCTGCACCTCTACTTTTCCAGCACTTACAGTGTATCATTGTATTTTTGTACATGGTTACTTTCTTCACACTTTTAGGTCAGTGAGGATCGGAAATCATACCTGTGACGTCTGTCCCTGTGGATTCTGAGCCTTGCCATGTTGCTTGGAACCAGGGCACTCATATCTGTGTGAGTGACTCCTCCTGGGCCTCAGCAACTACGCTGCTTATACAGGCTCACCTTGCTTTATTGAGCTTCCCAGATACTATGCTTTTTAAGAGTTGAAAACTTGGTACAACCCTGTGTTGAGCAAGTCTGTTGGGGCCGTTTTCCCAAGAGCATTTGCTTGCTCCTTGCCTCTGTGTCACATTTTGTCAATACTGGCAATATTTAAAGCTTTTTTAAAAAAATTATTGTATTTGTTTAGGTGATCTACGATCGGTGATCTCTAATGTTACTACTATGACTCACAGAAGGTTCAGATGATGCTTAGCACTTTTTAGCAAAACAGTATTTTCTACCTAAAGTATGTGCATTTTTTAGGCATAATGCTATTGCACACGTAGTAGGCTACAGTATGGTGAAAACATAACCTTTATATGCACTGGGAAAGCAAAAAATTCATGGGACTCTTTTAATTACCATATTCTGCATATTGCTATAGTCTGGAGCCTAACTCTGCGATCTCTCTGAGGTCTGCCTGTAATGGATTTTTTCCTCCATTTTCACTTGTAAACTTTTAATTCAGTGCACTGACTTTGATAGGGTGGAATCATGAAGCAACTTAATTTTGTGTTACTGTCCCTTCAAACCCACTCTGTGGGCTCCTTCTCTTTCTGCTAGTGGGGATGCACTTGGGCAGGTCCTATAGCTCGTCATGTCTGTTGTGGGTCATAAAAAGCCACTTGGGTCTCAAGAAATGACTTTTGTTACTAGTTACAGCCACTGCGGGGCCATGATGGAAGCTGTGAACATTTGCCCACCCCACCCCCAACCTGGGGTCTCACCTGGGTCCTAGTAACTGGGGATGTGATCACTCCCATCAGTCCCTGTAGTCAGGGTCTTTAGTGGGGATGGCGGCCTTGCTCTGGGAGCCCTGCACACAGCAGACTCGGGAAGGCCCTAGCAGGCTTCCAGTGACAGGGGCTGGGGGGCAGTGTCACTGGGCCCCCACTCTTTCCTGCACTTTTCCACTGTGGGTGTTCTGCACGCTGGCCTCAGGGTGGGGGTGGGGGGTGCGTTGCGGTGGGGTTGGGTGAGGTCAGTGTCTCTTCCCTCCTGCTGGGAGGGGTCCAGCACCTACCGTCCTGCGGGCTCCCTCTTGATCCTTCAAGGCCTTAGGTCCATAAATGGAAGTGAGGCAATGTAAAGTTGCCTAGCCCAGGCTCACTCTGCTAACTGCAGGACAGGCCAATACATTGGGAGGCCCAGTTGTTCGGGGGAAAGGAATACGACTTTAATTGGAAAGGGAGCAGATGGAGCAGATGGCAGACTAGTGTCTAAAAAACCCATCTCCCCTCAGCCTAACTCAGGCTCCTTTTATACAGAGGAAGGGCAGGGGGAAGGACCCACTGAGATGTTGACCAATGGCTGAGCAGGACTGCTAACGGTCTCTCCTAACGGTCACTAACTTGGGGGAGGGGCCCACTGCTGATGCCGACCAATGACTGAGCTGGACGGCTAACAGCTGTACCCTGCCCCGCCCCCATTACAGTCACATCTTTTGCTCTTCTTAGGAGGACACCAAAGACTTCCTCAGAGATACATTTGAGGAATGTTTTTTTTTTTTCAGTCTTTGCTTTCTCTCGCCACTTCTGACACCGTTGATCACTTCCCCCTTGAAGCCCTTTTGCTTGGTTTCCGTGACCTCTAGCGTCTCTTCACCTCTTTCCCTTCCCTCTCAGCCTCCCTCAAAGGTTTGTGTTTTCTTGATTGCTCCGTACCTATAGTGTCTCCAAGTTAGGGGCCCAGCCTCTCTCCAGCTAAGTTGCTTCAGTTGTGTCCGACCCTTTGCGACCCTATGGATTATAGCCCTCCAGGCTTCTCTGTTGTGGGATTATCCAGACAAGAATACTGGAGTGGGTTGCCATGCCCTCCTTCAGGGGATCTTCCTGACCCAGGGATCGAACCCACGTCTCTTACATCTCCTGCATAGGCAGATGTGCTCTTCACCTGGGAAACTCTCTCTAGCCTTAGCTGATTCCTTCTTTCACTGGTGGCTTGATTCATTCACTCCTTCCTTCATCACTGGGCCCTGGGCGCCAAGCCCTGAAGCACATTCTTCAGATTCAAAACTCAGCTTCAGGACTTCCCTGGTGGTCCAGTGGTTAAGACTCCACACTGCTAATGCAGGGGATACTGGTTCAATCCCTGGTGGGTGAACTAAGATCACACATGTGGTGCAGTGCGGCCAAAAAAAGCAAAAATGAAACAAAACTCAGTTTCAGGTCATTCCTCCAGAAAGCCTCTCAGCTTCCAGACAGAATTCAGCCTCATACCTGAGGCATCTTCTGCTTGAGGTGACAGGTACCAATCCCCACTGTAGGACTTTGCCCATTGTTGTAATTATTGTCTGAGATGTCTGCCTCCCCTTTAGACTGTGAGCCCTTAAAGGCAGGGATTCTGTTTAGTAAATTTTGTACCCCTGTCATATCCAGAAAAAGTCTGTTAGTGATTATTGAGTAAATTAAAATGTTGCGTCTGATTAACGCTGTGTCTACAATTGTAAATAACTTTATCTTTGCAATATTCCCTGGAAGTAAAAATGGTGAACATCATATCTAAGGCTCCTCTTCTAAGGACAGGCTTGGGTGGAGGAGGGTTGGGTGGAGGAACAGATCAAACGCACCTGTCCAAAGCCTGGCTTTGCATGCTTGTGTGCTAAGTTGCTTCAGTGGTATTCGACTCTTTGCAACTCTACGGATAGCCAGCCAGTCTCCTCTGTCCATGGGATTTCCCAGGCAAGAATACTGGAGTGGGTTGCCATTTCTTCCTCCAGGGGACCTTCCTGACCTATGGATCGAACTGGGCTAAGAATGGTCCCTTTCTATTCATATGGTTCTTATGAAGAGTAAAAATAAAGGTTGGGGAAGCACTTACTATAATTACAACTTAGTAAGCTAGCAGTTTTTAACTGCATTTCATAGAATCTAAGAAATCACCATTAAAAAAAGTCCTTATTTTATGTACATTGAGAAAAAATGCTGCCAATCATGACATGCCATTGATTGAAAAACCCCTTCTTATTTCAGAGAGGCTGAAGTATGGGGGTGAGAGAGTACAGTCTAGAATCAATAGAGTATTATTGTGTCTTTTGAGGAAAAAAGAGTGTGGAGGATAAAGAATGGGCTGTGGGAGGGTATTTTGGGGATTGATGTGGGAGAGGCTAGTGCTTTGCTCTACCAGAATGTAAAAATGCAAATATCCTGTCCCTATTTCATTCATTTCAAATTCAAGATGCTAGACATTGGGACCCTGCTGCATGCAGGGAAAGATAAAGATGGTGTGGAATTAATGGAAACAAGATCAGACATTGGCAAGGGGGAAAGATGGAGGGAAGGGATTGTTAGGGAGTTTGGGATGGACACTTACACGCTGCTATATTTAAAAGGGATAACCAACAAGAACCAATTGTATAGCACATTGTATCTGCTCAATGTTTGTGGCAGCCTGCATGGCAGGGGAGTTTGGAGGAGAATGGATACATGTATATGTATGGCCAAGTCCATTTGCTGTCCACCTGAAACTATCACAACATTATTTATCGGCTATACTCCAATATAAAATTAAAAAGTTAAAAAAAATCAACAGACATTTGCAGAGCTCAAGGGGAGGCAAAGCCGAGTATGAACCTATTAAAACTCAGCATCTCTGAAATGAAAATCACCAAATGTAAAAATACCCTACATAACTGGTAACTTCAGTTTCTTTTTATTTAGGCGATTAGAAATATCAGAAAGAAATTTCTACTACTTCTAAAGCCAGACTTCCAGATCAAAGAGTGAAGTTGTGGATCTACATTCAGCTTGGTCCCTCCCATTGGCCATTCTATCACATCAGATCATAATAATGTGTAGGGCTTCTATTTGGAATTTTGAAGCCCAGTGTGTGAAATGGAAGAGGATTCTTTCATCTGGAAGTGTAGCTCCTACATAAAGAAACAGGTGAAATAATCAATACAAAAAAAAAATCACAAGCCAGAAGTGTTTCCTTTAGAAGAGAATTTGTGACATTAGTTCTAAAATAAGCGAACAAATGTCAAGGGCAGCTGGGTTAATGAGTACAGGAAGTGCAGCTGCTCTTGCCGATGGAGACTGGAGCGCTGACGTGGACCGAGCAGGAGCGGAAAATGACGATGGTGACTGCAGCAGCCCTAACGGGGCACTTACTCCACGTCCATTCATAATAGAGGATGATTGGCACTGCCGGCTGAACGAGAAATGCTGGGCTGTAATTAGAACGTTAGTGCTCATCAAAATCCGGTAAAACAAGGAGAGCCATGATTACTTAAACCTGAAGCTACATTCCGCAAAATGGCTTTGCTTTTCAAATTCTCTATTGTTTTAGTATTCATTGAAAAAAAAACAAAACCCACAGACCATGCAAAATTAAGATGCTATATCACAGAAGAATAAATGAAATGAGCCTGCTTTCTGTATAATGGCCAATATTTAGAGATGTGCTCTATAAATTTCAATGAAAATCACTGCAGAATATTGCACTTCAGAAAGACATTTCTTTTGGCTAAAGGGCTATTTCCCCATCCCCCTCTTGTTCCTCGGTACCATTATTTCTTCACTGAGACAGAGCTGACCCACTATGTCGTGGTATCAACTGAGAAATGACTTCTAGGTTAGAACTGGGGTTTCTATTCACGGAGAATGACTGATGTGTAGCTACCCAAGTTCTCTTTGAAGAGAAGGTTGAACCAAGCCTCGAGTGTTTTCTTTTGAACTCTTTAAAGCTTCCTATGTGTATTAGAATTTGGTTAATCACCAGTCTTCTAACATAGTCCTGGTAGTCTTCTAGACCTTAATCCTACAGAATTGAATCCACTTTTTAAAAACACTTAACCTTTTATTAGCATAGATACAGTATAAGCATTTTCCCCTTCTGATCTGAGTTACAAATAACCTGTCTTACTGTTCTGGGTTTTTAAAAATTGCTTGTTTTTGGCTGTGCCCTGTGGCATACAGGATCTTAGTTCCCTGACCAGGGATCAAACCCATGCCCCCTGCAGTGGAACTGCAGAGTCTTAACCACTGGACTGCCAGGGAAGCCCCTACCTGTGTCTTAGCGTTCTGTTTGTTTGTTGTGAATGACATTAGCAAGAAATAGAAAAGGACCACTCCATTTGGTCTGATCACTAATAACCTAAATTTGGTAAAGTTGCATTTTTGAAACATTAATCTCAAATTGTTCTCACAAGGAGTATTACCATAGCTTCTCATATTTGAGGGAAGAAGAAACTATCAGTCCAGAAGTCAGTTAACCAACATATAACAAGAGTAGCAACCTCAGTCTTCAGATTTTGGTCTGTTTCATATATTATCCACACTTGGCTATCTGCCACATCTAGGCCCTCCAGTCCAGTTGTAATTTCTAGGACATTTTATGAGATCAGCTCAAATTTCTTGATAAATGCTATCTTGTAATACGCCCTTTTTCTTTCCCAGATAAATATACTCATTTACCTAATGGAGTTTGAATCTTTCTGTTAGAAGGTAAGGCAATTCTAAGCAGCTAATAGCTCTCTAGAAGTGGTACATGCCATCTAAATGAATGTATAGTTTCATAACCATAGGTATCTGATTTTTAAAAAATCATTTTTTAGAGATTACACATACTATTTGCTTTTATGATTATTGTATCACATAAATCATTCAATACAGACTTGAAAGTTTGCTTTATGAACATTCATGCTGGGTAAAAGCATGCATACAATCTTCCAATGACTAAATGCTGTGATGGTGACTCGAACATCTCCTGCAGCATCGCTGGCCCCAGAGCTCAAGGGCAGCAGCCATGGAGCACTGCTCCTGCTCAGTGAGCAAGTGCTCATCAGCCTCATGCAATGAGGTCTTACAGGGAAAAGTAGTTAACAACTAAAATTACTTAATAATACTGTGAGCCATTCATTCCATGAACTGTGTGTCACAAACTTATGAGCTAACGAGTAACATTTGATAGGCATCAGGCACGGAGCTATGCACAATCCATTCTTCGAATTACTTCATGGGGACAGTGCTATCACTCTCAGGAAACTGAGTCACAGACATTAACTAGATCATACAGAGCTGATGAGTGGAGGAGTCAAGATTCGAAGTTTTGCCTTCTAGTTTTGCCACTATGTACTTATTAATGTTCATGGAAATCAGCAAGTTATTTCTCATTAAAATTTGGATCTTCAAAATAGGAGATTTCTTTCTTTGGCCAATGTAAATTCAAAGTTACTAGTAATTATGTGATGGAACCTAAGCTTCTTAAATTTTTGATTTTCTTTTTTTTAGAACACAAAATGTTTGATTTCAGCTTTAAGCAAATATAGTAATAATCTTTTCACAAAAATAGTTAAGCTGGGCAAATTGGCTTAGCCTTTCTTTGAATTTTGGATAAAGCTGGTTGATGTGTGACACACAGGTGCCTAGTGCAGCCTTTTGTTAAGCAAATCATGCTTAGGTAAGCACAAGACTAGTTTCTCTTTTTAAAGACTTGGCTCTCTGCTGTCTTCATAGGATAGAGCTGAGCCACAGGTGGGTGCTGCCTACTGTGAACGGCTAATGGCTTTACACACAGTTCAGTAATCAAATGGACAAAGCCCTATTACTGAAGTACAGTTGATTTACAATGTTGTGTTAGTTTCTGTGGTGTACAGCAAAGTGATTAATTTATACCTATGTACATTCTTGTTTAATTAAAAATTTTTTTGGATACACCACATGGTATGTGGGATCTTAGTTCCCAGACAGGATTGAACTTGTATCCCCTGCATCGGAAGCAGTCTTAACCACTGGACCTCCAAGGAAGTCCTCATATTCTTTTTCAAATAATTGCCATTATGGTTTATTATAGGATATTGAATATAGTTTCCTATGCTGTAGATTTGTCTTCTTGTCTTTCATTCTAGTGGGTTGAGCTGTATACCAGCGCTTCTAAAACATGTACTCAGTCCAACCCCCTTTACTTTCTTCAGGCCCTTAGTTAATTCTTTAATTAACTAAGTCTTTAATTCTTTCAACACTAGCTAATGTCTACTCTTCAATTCCCAAACCTATCTTCTGTGTTGAAGTTTTATAGTAGATGATGCTTTGTAACTGAATCAAGTATCACACCTAGGGTGAAAAACATCTCTTAGGGGAAAAACATTTTTAAGCACTAACCTAGAATTTCCTCCAGGGTTACTTTGAAGGCTACTCTTTAAAAAATGCAAACAGGTGATCAACACCAACTGATTTTTATTGATTGCAGACAGGCCACAGAACTAGTTTTCTGTGAAAACATCTGGCAACACCTTGGAGATAAAGGGTGTCATTAGCTATTGCCAACATCTGTGTGACACGTTTCTCTCCATTCCCTCACTTACACAAGCATCGCTCCAGAATTAGTTCTGAACTTAAAGACTATGCACAACTAATTTTAGAATGTTAATCCATTTTTTCCACAATAGTCCACCTGGACCACTCACAGCCATACCCTAAAACGCAGGCAAGAAGGCATCTTACAGAGGGAAAGACACCCCCAGAGTGGCAAAGCAACTAGTTCAAGGTCATTCTGTGATGCTTTCTACCAGGCTTCAGAGTGTGACAGAGGCTGGGTGACATGGAGCCTCTGGGGGCCTGTAGGGAAACTTTGTTTGGAGGGGATCTAGGGCTTACTCTTTACAATTACACTGATGCATATACGTGTGTTTTGTAATGCCAAAGGCTTCCCATCAAAACCCACAGCATATGCTGTATGGGTTTGCAGCACCTGTAGCAAGTGCTGGAATTTCACAGAAAGAAGTTTCCTCGACTGAGTGTTGAGTCACTGCATGTTGGGTCCCCACTGCTGTCATTCTAGGTATGTCAGGAAGCATGTATGCATGTAAAGGATGACCAGTCCGACAGTAAAAAAGACACACCTTTAAGTTTGTTTAGCCTAACAGTCCCTGAATTTGGTTATAAACCATTTTTTCTCAGGCATGCTCTCAATAAATACATGAAACTAATCATGCTTTTTGGTAGAACACGTGTTACTTTGGAGGAAAGGCTATTCTAAATGTTTTTCAAAAGTATACTCTTTAAACATGTGTACAGGACTTCCCTGGTGGTCCAGTGGTTAAGAATCCACCTGCAATAATGCAGGAGACATGGCTCTGATCCCAAATAAGCTGGTGTGCTGCAATTACTGAAGCTGGTGCATCCTAGAGCCCATGTTCCCAACAAGAGAAGCCATGGCAATGAGAAGCATGCGAGAGTAGCCCCCTTTTGCTGCAACTACACAAAGTCTACACATAGCAGCAAAGACCCAGTGCAGCCAAAAATAAATATAAAAAAAAAAATTTCACTTATAAAAATAAATGTGTACCTTTTAATGAGATTAGACACTAAAAATAGTGTAAAACTTGCTAACAAAGAAAACGTTCAAGATGCAGCTTGTGAAAGTAAAAATTTTTATTCTGATTGATTTCTCAACGTATAGTTCAATATAAGGCCAGTTTTTAATGGCAGAGATTTGGTTCCACGGAAACTCCATGATGCTACAGAGAGCTACTACTTTTTCCAGGAAGTAGGTAAACAGCTGGAAACAGAAAGCACTTTCTAGCAGCATGGCAACTCATTAAACTGCAGAGCGACCAGGTCTGCAACTTTTATACTAAAAATGGCGCAAACATTAGCTGGTGACAGAAGTGAGAAGTGGGGAGCAAGATGTGAACACTGAAAGGAGCGACATGTGTCTTGTAAAGATGACAAAAACCCAAGGACAGCTATAAAGAGTTGAAAGGATAATTATAGAAAAGGGAACCAAATATTTTACTCAAATGTTTTTTAGAGCCTTTCTGTAGAGATACAAATATATATATATATATTTATCCAAAAATATGTTTTATACAGATAAATGGTTTCTCAAATAAGGATGGAACCAAAGCTACAGTTATAACATAAAGCACTGTCTTTTGTAAGACTATTTATCCACCTGAATTTTCAATTTGAGGTTAGTGCATTAAATATTTTCGACATATTGACATCCTTTTCATGTATATAAATCAAGTAGGCATTATTTTTTAAAAGGGTTTTCAGGTTAAACAGTATTTTTCTAAGATCCTGTGCATATCAAACTTATGACAAGCCCCATTAAGAATCATTATTTAATAAACATATCAAAAAGGGCTATGGTTAAATTTTCTTCTCTATAGGAAACATTTAATTTTCTGATTTCCAGTTTACAAGTGTTGAAAATGCACAAGAAAGATATTACTTCACAAGTACTTTTATGTTAAGATATTTTGATTCAATATACATGGCAATATATCTCCACACATCGTAACCAAAAGTATGTTTTTTTTCCTTAAAAAAATGGGGATGTAACATTAACAATCACTATAAAATAAAGCACACAAGTATTTTGGTGAATTTACAAATCTTTTTTCCCAAGTGTAAAGGCTACAAAAATTCCTAAAAATTAGAGAACACTGAAAACATATTAAAATTTGACATCCAACTTTATATTATTTCCATTTTGCCCTGAAAGATAACTTAAAAAATATGACCCTGCTGGAACAGGCCATCTTGCTTAATATAAAAAATTGGCGAGAGCAAGAAATTGTATCACTGACATGTATAATTTTTGTAAATAGTTATCTCTTCAAATCATTAGAAAAATGCTTAAAGATAAAAAACAAAATAAAATAAAATAAAATATGATGGTGGTCCCTAAACTATTTTGAAGGCAGGTAGCTTAGTCTAAGCTAAAACATTTTTTTCACTCATAGGAATCATCCTCCCCTCAAATGCCCTTTAAAAAAATGCATGAAACAATGCAACAGTAGCAAGAATCAAAGAGCAGAAAATGTATTTTCAGAAACAGAAAAAAATCTCTAGTGCTGAAAGATATAGTAAGAAGCAGATTTCTTTGGGGACATTAATCAATTAGATTATAATTCATTATGAAGATTTCTCTTTTCTATTACGGGGAGAGTCTGCTCCATTTGAAGTTACTGTTCCATTGACACCATTTTCTGAAAAGAGAAAAAAAATCAGGATTATTTTCTTTTATAAATAAGTGTAAATGACAGTATCTTTTATACATAAAGGTACCTTCAGAAAAGAAAATTTAAAACCCAATATATACTCTTATGCCCTTAGGTGAAACTTACTAGTGCTTAATCCATCCTAGTATTTAACCAATCATAAAACCTTCTAACAAGTTAAACACAATGAACTGAAAGCAGCAAATTAAAAGGAGTCATAATATGTCAATTATATCTCCAAAAATAGTTCAAAAAAGGAAAGAAAGAAAACTGACAGAAACTCTGGAAAACAACTACAAGAATTATACAAAAAAGTCTGCAAAGCAACACTTTCATAGAAAAACAGGAATGTTTTTTATACTGGACAGCAGACAAGGGAGGTTCTTGGGGATATGTTTCTTTACAACATATTAAAAAATCGGCATTTAGGATAACTCTTATGTTTAAGAGTGTTATAATGGCCTTCTTCAAGCTAGGGTGGAATAACTCATATAAGACCAAGCCTCCCTCCTAAAATACCCATAAAAGGAGAACATAAAAATGGCCATTTGAAGGCACTGGGGAAAAAAACAAGTCAGCTAAGTATATTTCTCCCCCAAGGGATCTGCCAGCTACTCAATGAGCACATAGCACACACACACACACAAATGCACACACACACCAAGCAAGACTCAGAGAAATCCAGCAGAAAGTAACTCTGTGAACAAAAAGCTACACAGAGAATTGGTACGTCTCACAATGACAGGGAGATAAAAATAAGTATTCAGTGCCTGTCAGAGAAGAAAGTCCTTAGAAATAGTTGATGTCCTAGGAATGAGGGCAAACTGGAAATACATCGGCTTCAGTGACACAGAATGATCCACTCATATTTAATCCAGAGTTTCTACTGATGCAGCCACAGTATCTACATTCTTTTACACAAAACATTCAGTATTCAATTAAAAATTACCAGGTGTGTCAGTGTTACAAGACCAAATGACTAGAAACTAAGAGAAGAAAAAATATCAGAAATAGATCCTCAGATGAGCCAGATGTGGAGCTGTCAGACAGGGACATTAATAGAACAATGACTAATAAAAATAAATGCAAAGACAAGTAGTTTCATCCAAGGACTCAAGGATCTTTAATCCTAGGACTGGAAAATATCACAACTAAAAATATAAATTTAATAAAAATTTAATAGCAGATTAGACACAACAGAAGAGATTAGTAAACTAGAAAAAAATACTCACATTGAAACTCAGGAAAAAAAGGATGGAAAAAAACAGAAAAGCATAAAAAGATATAAAAGGCCAGGGTAAAGGGGTTTAAACACGTGTACTGGAATTCCTGAAGGACAGGAGAAAGAGAATGGGGCAAAAGCAGTATCTGAAGAAATAATGGTGAAGAATTTCCCCCAAATAGTGAAAGACACCAAGCCAAGATTCAAGAAGCTAGGTACAATGCAGAGCAGGTTATACACAAAGAAAATCAAACTCAGGCACATCATAGTGTAACTGTCAAAAAAGAACAATTCCGTCAGACTGGATGAAAAAACTAAAATCAAATTACACACTGCTTACAAGAGACACAATTTATATTTAGGGACAAGAAAAGGTTTAAGGAATAGGTGTACCTAAAATAGTTTGAAAAGGTACACCATGATATGATATAACATTTTACCACAAGAAAGTTGGTGAGCTAGAGTGAATTCAGACTAACTAGAGATGAAGATGGGAGAAGGCAATGGCACCCCACTGCAGTACTCTTGCCTGGAAAATCCCATGGACGGAGGAGCCTGGTAGGCTGCAGTTGGACACGACTGAAACGACTCAGCAGCAGCAGCAGCAGAGATGAAGATGGACATGTGACAATAACAAAGGACACATTCTACAGGGATTTATAACAACTCTAAACTTTGATGCACCTGTAATACATCCTCACAATATTTAAAGCAAAAATGTACAAGCTATAAGGAGAAGTGGGTCAATACCTTTCGTAATTAACTGACTGAACAAGCCGAACTCCTTCTACCAAGTCAGTAAAGACACAAAAGACTGGACCACACAAATGGACCTGAAGCCTACCTATAGAACAACATACTCAACAAACACACAATACACATCCTTGACAAGCCCAAAGGGAACATTCATCAAAACTGAACACATGACGAGAAATAATGAAGGTCCCAACAAATTTCAAAGAACTGAAATAATTCAGAGTGTGTTTTTTAACCACAGTGGAATTAAGGTAGAAATCACTAGTAAAAACTAGAAATTACCCAAATATTTGTAAACTACACAACGTACTTAAAAATAATCCAGGAGTCAAAGAAGAAATCACAATTGGAATCATAAAATATTTGAAACTGAATGATAATGAAAAAGATGTATCAAAACCTGTGAAATAAGGGTAAAGGAATGCTGAAAGGGAAGTCTGCCCTTAATTGCAAGTAATTCATGAGAAGGGATAAAAATCAATGAATCATTTTAACAAAGCTACAAATAACAAAACAGCAAATTAAACCCAAAGAAAGGGAAATAAGAACAGAAATCAGTGACAGAACTGAGACAATCAGCAAAAGAAGACAAATGTTGGTTCTTGGCTGATGGAAGTGAAAAACAGAAAGGCATAAATTACTAACATGGGAAGTGGAAAATGGGAATCATTGCTGTTTTACAGGCATTAGTAAGTAGATACTATGAATAATTTTACGTCAATACATTTCACAAATTTAGATGAAATGGATAAATCCTTGAAAAATACAATTTACCAAAAGAGAAATAAGAAATAAAAAATTTGAATAATCCTATTATCTATTAAAGAATGTAAATCTGTACCTTCCTATAAAGAAAAGTCTAGGTTGGATAATAGCTTCACTGGTGAATCCTTCCAAACATTTAAATAAGAAATGATGCTGGCATTACATGAAGGACAAACTTGCCCAGTACCTTTTATAAAGTCAGCAAAACTCATATCAAAACCTGACAAAAGGCTAATTTTAGCCTAATCTTTTACATGAACACAGATGCAAAAATCCTAACAAAATACTGAAAAAACCATCCAGCAAAAGAGATATTATCATCAACTTGGGTTTATGTCAGGAAATACATTACCAAAAATACATATCTATATTCTTTATGAATATAGATATAAAAATCCTCAACAAAATACTAGCAAGTCAAATCAAGCAAAATTCAAAGGATTATGTACATTACCAGTCAGTGAGCTTTATCCCAGGATGGCATTGTTTGCTTAACATTAAAAAAAATTAACATAATCCATGATAATAATCTAGAAGAGGAAATGGCAACGCACTCCAACTTGCCAAGATAATCCCATGGACAGAGGAACCTGATGGGCTAAAGTCCATGGAGTTACAGGAAGTCAGACACACTTGAAGTGATTGAGCACGCATGCATGATAATAATAAAGGATACAAACCATTTGATGATCTCAACAGTTGCAGAAAAAGGAAGTGATAAAACCTAACATCCTTTTGTGATAAAAATTACAAACTAAGGAAAAAAGGGAACTTTCTCTACATGTTGAAGCCCATTTAGGCAAAACTCACAGGTAACATTATACTTAAAGGTGAAAGACTGGGTGTTTTCCTGCTAAGATCAGGAATAAGGCGAGGATGTATGTTTTCGCTTATTCAAAAATGTTTTGGAGGTTCTAGCCAGGGTAATTTGGCAAGAAAATGAAATAAAAGGCATCCAGACTGAAGAGGGAAAAGTAAAACTATCTCTTTGCAGATGACATGAGCTTGTATATTGAAAATGCAAAGAAATCCACAAAAATGCAATTAAATAATGAAATAAAAATTAAAAAAACCCAGTAAGTACAGCAATGTTGTAGGATACAAGATCAATATGCAAAAATTCCATTGCATTTCTATACACTGGCAATGAAAAATCCAAAAATGAAATTAAGAAGACAATTCTATTTACAAAAGCATCAAAAAGAATAAAATACTTAGGAATAAATTTAATGAAGGAGTGCAAAACTTATACACTGATATCTATAAAATTTAATTGAAAAAAATTAAAGACCCCCAAAGACATAAAGACATCTATGTTCACCTCCCCAAGGCAATCTACAGACCCAAGATACCCCAAATGAAGCCCAGCTTTTTTGCAGGAAAACGATAAACTGATCCTAAAATTTGTATGGAAATGCAAGGCACTCAGAATACCCAAAACATGAAAAAAACAAAACTGGCAGACTCACATTTCATGATTTCAAAACTTACTACAAAGCTATGGTAATCAAGACAAGGGCATAAGAACAGACATCCTGATGAAGAGAATAGAACAGAGCCAGAAATAAATTACTACTTTTATTATCAACTGATTTTTTAACAAGATTATCAAGACAATTAAACAAAAACTAGTTTTTTCACAAATGGTGCAGAGACAATTGGATATCAACATGTGAAACGATGAATGTATGAATACAACGTTATACTTCAGAAAACAGTTTAGCAGTTCTCCCAAGTGTTAAATATACAGTTATGATATGACCCAGCAATTCTACTCCTAGGTATGTATCCCAAATAGCAAAAACTAGGTGTTCAAACAAAAATATGTACATGAATATTAACAGCATCAGTCATGGTAGCCCCAACATAGAAAACAACCCAAATATTCATCAATTTACGGATAAACCTAACACTGTATCTTCATACACTTGTTTATTATTTGGCCATGGAAAGGAATGAAGTATCGATATACGCTATGTATGATACATATGAATTTTAAAAATGTGCTATGTGAAAAAAAAATGTCCAGAAAAGGCTAATCTAGAGACAGAGAACAGGTAAGAGATTGCTAGGGGCAGAGGAAAGGAGGGAATGGAAAATGACTGCTAGTGGGCATGAGTTTTTTTCTGGGTGATACAAATCTACAATTAGGCAGTGGTATGCACAACTTTGTGAATATACTTAAGAACTACTGAAATATACACTTTAAAAGGTCAACTTCTCATGTATGAATTATATTCCAATAAAGCAGTTATTAAAAAACATTACTGAGAGAAATCAGAGGTATTCTATATAAGTGGGAGTTATATAGCATGTTCGGGACTTCCCAGTTGGTACTAGTGGTAAAGAACCCATCTGCCAATGCAGGAGACGTAAGAGACATGGGTTCGATCCCTGGGTTGGGAAGATCCCCCGGAGGAGGGCATGGCAACCCACTCAAGTATTCTTGCTTGGAGATTCCCATGGACAAAGGAGTCTGGTGGGCTACAGTCCATAGGATCACAAAGAGTTGGACACAACTGAAGCGACTTAGTGTGTATGCACATGCACACACACATGCGCACACACATACACACACAGGTAACACCATACTTAAAGGTGAAAGACTGGATGTTCACACACACGTCATGCTCATGGGTTGAAATACTCAATTCTTCCTCAGTTGATCTATGGAGTCACAGTAATACCAACCCAATACCCCAGTGAAGCTTTTTGTGTGTGTGGAAACTGACCACGATGCACTAAAATTCATATGACACACAAAGGCTCAAGAGTTGCTGATACAAACCTGAATAAGGACAAGACTGGAGGACATAAACTATCAGATATAAAGACACAAAAGGAGCAAACCACCACTGTTGATAAAGATTTTAAAATGGAATTTCTCATCTTACAGTTCCAGCTCTAATACTATAAGTTGAAAAATTATTCCACTGTCAATGCATTTTCAATCAAAAGCCAGAAGGAGAAAAGAGGTGAGATGCAAAGTAAAAGATGAAGGGCCAAACAATCAGGAGTTATAAAAGAGCTCTTCCTCTTGGGACTAAAGGGCAGATGGAAAGGAGATGAAAGAGGTCTTGTTTTTTTAAATATGAGTAAGATGTCCAAAAGCACTATCACTCTTCAGGATACCCACTCATTAAAACTGCCCATGTACACATTGGTCTAGAGGGGCTCAAAATCACCAAGTCTGCAGAACTTGTGAGAGAGAACTTTAGTGGATGGCTTTTGAGGGGAATAACTGATTTGAGGGAACCACCAAATTGTAAGATGGGGCAAAATGATTTTCTTTCTAATTTTGTTAGTAAGTAGAATTAACTCTTCTTTTTAAGATTTTAAATCTTAAATAAAATTATAAATTAGACCCCAAAACATTAAAAAAAAAAAGTGTTTTCTACTTCAGGTTTTTCACTGTTTGCTGAACACAAACCTGTTCCTTTTCTAGAAGATCTGCCTTTAGTCACTGGTGGCTTCTTCTTCACAGCTGGTGCCTGAAAAGTAGAATGTTCTCTCCACCTTCGAAGCTGAAAATTAATGAACTTCCACATCATGAACGCTTGGGTAATGCAAATGGATGCCAGAACAGCAATTCTGAGAATACAAAGAAATAAACAGAAAATTAACGTGCACCCAAGCAATGCCATTGCATAAAGTAGTCTCTCTTGCTTTGACAGTATTGACTTAGCACTAAATTCCCACTACGTTGATAAGATTATATTAATGAATAATTACCCCACTAATAATTAACCCCAGATGGCTTAGTGGTAAAGAATCCACCTGCCAATGAAGGAGATGCAAGAGACTCAGGTTTCAAGCCTGCTGGGAAGATCCCTTGGAGGAGGGCATGGCAACTCACTTTAGTATTCTTGCCTGGAGAATGCCATGGACAGAGGAGCCCTGGCTGGCTACAGTCCACAGGGTCACAAAGAGTTGGACATGACTAAAGTGACTGAGCACAATAATTAACCCCAGAAGTTAAATAAATGCTTTAGAAACTTTTTTTCAAACTTTAAACTTTTTATTTTTTATTGGGGTATAGCCAATTAAAATGTGGTAGTTTCAGGTGAACAGCAAAGGGACCCAGTCATCCATATACATGTATCCATTCTCCCTCAAATCCTTCTCCCTATCCAGGCTGGCACAGAACATTGAGCAGAGTTCCCTGTGCTATACAGTATGTCCTTGTTGGTTATCCATTTAAAATACAGCAGAGTGTACATGTCCATCCCCAACTCCCTAATTATCCCCGCCCCTTGGCAACCATAAGTTCATTTTCTAAGCCTGTGAGTCTCTGTTTTGTAAGTTTATTTGTATTTAAATGCTTTAGTACTGATACCTTAATTTATACATGAAATTGCAATAGGTATGAAATCAAATCAAATGAGTATTTTCCCCTACCCCTCATAATTATACCTTTATATTTTAGACAATTCATATTTTAAATTGATAATACATATTACATTGTAGGGCAAGGTGAGAAAAGTGTTAAAGCAACCCTACCTAACAGCCAACACATTGAAGTTTCCAGTACTGAAATCCAGCTTCTGGTTCTCTGCTCTTGCCAGGCCAAAGCCAACAGTGAGTACCGAGAGAATCAAAGTCAGAAGTCTTCCCAAAACAAACAGAACTGCCCACAGAGAAAATCTGCGAAAAAAATGTTGCAAGTCAGATTCACAAAATTGCAAAGATAAGATCTAGTATAAATCAGATTCCTGTTAAGTAAATGCATATTAAAACAGGATTTCTTACTGTTCTGCAAAAAGGATTCTGAAAATGCTAGGGAAATGCTTCATATTATATCACATTCTTGGAGACTGTATAACATATAAGCATATTTCAGGTTCTAGAAATCCAGTTAAAGAAATATTCGATTTTTTTTTTCGTTTAGCTGATTTTCTATGTATGTGTATGACAACTATTAATGATTCTGAGAACTACTGGTATATAGAACAATTTTTGAAAAGGCTGAATAAAAACAAAGGCCATGTAGTCAATTCTCATGAGAGTCCTCGTTTCACTTTTTTTCCCAAGGCTCTATATAAGACATATTACTTCAATGCTGTTCAAGTTTTAATTGTCCCATCAAAATATTTTTGTATCTTTAAGGCTCTATAATCTATTATTACAATTTCTTCTGAAAGTTCACTTTACCTCATTATTCCTTCTCCAAAAGAACAATGTGCACTAAACAAGATAGGAAAAGTTTTATCAGAAAAGTAAACCCTCAACCTTCAAAACTAGAAGTTCCAATATACTATCTCTCAAGCTAAGAAAGACTATTTTAGAGAACAAAATACCAACTTCAATTGTTAAAAAGTGTCATTTTATTTAAAGTAGCTTATAAAGCAACATAACTGCCCATAGCAGAGACCTTGGCAATAGCATGGTCCTTTGCAACATAGGTACTGACTTTAATTACACAAGAAGCAGAATGGTTCAAAGACTCACCCTTTCTGATACTTTTCATCACTAAAGTAAAACAGGCGGGAAATGTGGAAAAGAAACTCGACAAAATAGTGTAGCACCAAAAGCACAAGTCCTAGATGATTCAAGCTGTTAAAAGAACACATTTAAAATGAAAAGATTATGAATTAAGACAGAGTAGCATATTATCTGCCCAGGCCATAAACACGCCCAATAAAAATCCCAACTCACTTTAAAAGATAAGCTCCAGCAATGTGAAAGAGGTAAAGGCCGATGTAGATGAGCTGACGAGGAATATCCTCCTGTAAACAGAAAATTGCACAACAGGTTAAAACTGGGGGAAGTAGTTCTGTTTGGAGAAGCAGTGTGAAAATGCACTGTCACAAGAAGACCTGAAGGCCACTCTGCCCAGTACCCACTCTGACTGCTCACCCCAGTTGGCCACAGTCCTTTACCCTCTCTTGGCTTCATCTACTCGTCTGGAAATGTGAATAACCTGGGTTTGCTTGAATCAGATGAACTCCAAATCCCTTTTAGTAGTGAATGGTTCTTTTTATAATAAATAATACTAAACGACACAATCTTAATAACCATAATGTCCTTCTAATATTAAAACTGCTATGTTTATACCAGCAGAAATTCTTTTGTTTACCTAAATAGTATTCATGTTTTTTAATCCCTTTCATTTCACTGTCAGTCAAGTCATTACAACCGAAGGTTAAAATTTATCTTCTCACTTAGGATACCATCTACTTGTATATTCTTTCTCCTCTTAATAACCCTGTAAGTCAGGTATTCAGATTTCACTTTTGCTTTTCCTTCCCATTCCCCCTCCTCCATAGTTCTTAGTGACTTGGTTATCTTAGAAATAGTGGTTTTCAAAGATGTTTAAGTCAAGTGACTCATAAAATTAATTTAGGAGTCACTCTAACATCTTTTGAAATACGAAATATAATTTAAAAAATGCTAGCATGTACAGCACATTGTATTGTTTTATGAAAGTTTTATTCCAGATTTACACACACCTGTACACACACACACACACAGAATTATAATGTAAACTCTATAGTTTTTCACCTTAGGTTACAGTCAAAAATGTTTGCAAAAAATGAACAGTAGGCCCTATAACACTTGTTAATTTAGGAAATGCCTGTACCGCTCATTTCTACTCTGCTTTTGGCAGTTTACCACATATATGGTTCTACTAGCCTGGTTATATATATTACATTATAAGGCTCTACTAGCCTGGTTAGTACTATTCATGTACTGCAGCTCTAATTAAAATGATTACAATAGTGGTTGATGTCAGCAAACTGAGCACCATTTGCCTGGAACCTCACTAGACTTGCACTGGCATACAGGAGAGCTGAATGCAGATCTCTTCTCTTTCAGCCCCTAAAATTCAAGTACAGTTACTTCACCAAATCTTCTGAGAAAGAGTAAAGAGTTTGTAAGTGTAGTTTTGAAACTGAAAAGTCTTTTCCAGTAAGAATGGTACAAAGATCAAGTGTTAGAGAACGTATGACAGTTGACCAGAACTATATAGAGTCCTACACCGTGGAACTCTCGGGGAAAATTCCTAAGACACAATACTAAGCGTACAGTGGAGCTTCCAACTGGAGAGAGAACTAAGGCTGGCTGACAATTTTCTCCACATAATTTTCAAACTTCCAATGAAATATTTCTCTGTACTAAAGGAGCGAGAGAGAGAGAGAGCAAGGTGTTGTGATAACGTGGCAAAGTTCAACCACAAGGAAGTCTCTTTACTCCCTTAAAATCATTTCAGACCAGCTCAGCTGTAGTGTTACAATTGCAATTTGACATGCTGTGGAAACAGAGGTATCACTAAATACATGGTACTTGTATTTCTGAAAGTGTGGTGTGTATATCATTGGCACTGCACAAAATGATTTTAGATAGTATACAACAAAACACTCTAACGTTCACGGTAATTTTATTTTTTATTTTATTGTTTCTAAAGATTTTTTTTTTTTTGATGTGGACCATTTTAAAAGGCTTTATTGAATTTGTTACAATATTGCTTCTGTTTTATGTTTTCGTTTTTCAGCTGCAAGGCATGTGGCTTCCCAACCAGGGATCAAACCTGCACCCTCTCCACTGGAAGTCTTAGTAACCATTGGACTGCCAGGGAAGTTCCTCACTATAATTTTAAATACAATTGAAGTTGCAGCAAGGTGGCATGTAAGTGACTATGTATAAGAAACAATGCCATATTCCTTCAGATGTGCTAAAGAGTGTTCCAAATTTCTGAGGGGAAAACAACACCAAGAGGACCCTTGATACTTATAATAAAAGCTTTTTAAAAAGTTTTAAAATTGCTGATTGGACACTAAACTCATTTTATTACATAACAACTTGTGTAAATCAACGTAAAAAACTAATTTGCTGGAATAATTGCTGGAAAAGCTATAGCAGTGTAACTGCTTGGAAAGATTAAAGAAAAAAATGATTTTTTTTAAAAAGAAGAAACACAAATAAGTTTTAAAAATATGCCATTTAGCAGAGAACATAAGCTGCCTATCTTTTTTCCTGTCAGACAAATCTAAAAACACTATTATAAATTACAAACATACTATATTTCAAAAAGTCATTCCATTTCTCTTTTATTTTTTCTCCTTAAACCTCAACCTAATTATGTGAGGCAAGGTTTTGCTTGCTCTTAGGTAAAGAAAAGTCCAGAGCTTCTTCCCTAAATTCAAGTTCAACTTTGCATCTCAGCCCTGCCTTTCTGATAGCAACCAACTGAGTCAATCATGGTGAGTAAATACCACCAAAGGTCCCATCTTCACAACTGTCAAATCCTTAGCAAGAGCTTTCCCAAAAGGACAGAGTACCAAGATATCTTTTTCTAAGTAATGGAAACTTGAGCCTTCTACAAACTGGCCAGTGTCTCTAAAGCAATGTTTGCACATTCAAAGCCGAACCAAAGAAAAGTGTCAAAATAAATGACAGGGAGGGGTCTATTGCAAGGAGTGGTGCAGAGTGCAGGTCAAAGGTGTTCCCCTATTAACAATAATAAGGTGACAGGTGTGATGTAGCATGACTTTTTAAAATGAGACCAGACTTCCTCTGATGTTCTTCAATCCTCACTGGGTTACAGCCCTTCTGGGGCTTACATGTCTGTGGCCAACAATAAAGACCTTGCCCAGCACCATGGTCTCTGGGGCCTACATGTTTCCCTGGGGTGTGGGGATCAGTGAGAAAAGAGGAGGCTGGGTGAAAAGATCAGTGAGAAAAGATGTTGGTACTCTTAGAGGCAGTTCACCGTATCAGTTAACTGGCCATATCACAGATTTCAATTAGGGAGTCAGCATGCCATCCAAGGGTGGCTCCTAACTGTTCTAGAATATAGAGTCTAGATGAATGCAAATGTGGATGAGGAAAAGCTATTTCGGTTTTTCAAGACTCACCACCCTATAATTTTGTTATGTAAATAAACTCTTTTTACCAGAAGTCAGAAATGAGGTTTTGTTTATTTACAAACTTTCTTATACCTGAATGGAAAAAATATGTAATGAAACTGAGCAGTTGCCAAGTCCTTATATATCCTTAATGCTAATATTCAAGTAGTTTATATAAGGACAAAGTCATAGAATAATGACTCAAAATTCTGATAAGTCTCCTTTTTCATGGAATACCTGATAAACACAGTACACTTAAATCAAAACAAATGCTAAAATTATAAATAACTTCAGGTGACATTTTTGGTTGTTATTCCAACATCTTTTATTAAAAAGGTCAACCGTATACTTTAGTAAATTTCTATTTTTATAAGGAAATGTTTTTCTTAACTACACAGTACTAAAATATGAACTTTAAAGTGAATATCGCATATATGCCCAAATATAAGGCAAAGATTTTCCCCTAAACCAAAAATGTAGTCATCTCATATGTAAATTTTCTCAAAGCTTTCAAACTACAGAGATCTGTATTGACTGCTTTATTTTAAACAACAAATAAATGGGTTAAGATACATAACCTGAGAAAACTCAACCGATGTCATTTCTAAATGCTTGTACAAGGTTAGTGGAGGAAACAATAAGACAGAGTAACAGTGTACTCTGGAAAAACTGATTTAAATGAGTCAAGGAAACTCCAGTGATGAAGGACAGATATTAACAAGTCGCACATGAAAAGTGTGACTGTAACCCTCAGGGAGGAGTGGGCAAAAGGCTTTTTAAAAATTTAATATACTTTATATTATATGCAACTGTATGTATGGATAATTAAACCAAAGAATCTGAATATCAAAAATAAAACATTTGGATATTCCATCCACACTTTTCTGAAACTTCTTATATTCAAGTTGGCTAAGAAATTACATTTTGAATCCTCTTATGGACAAGAGAGGACTCTTTATATTGAAACATACACATTACATGCAATTAAAATATCCTTCTTAAAAGAAACTGAGTTATTTGTGACTAACACACCTCTTGAATTGCTACTGTGTTCCTTTTTCCATTTCTCTGTAGGACTGGGTCAAAACAACCACTGTACTAATTTTTTTCCAGTGAAGAGTTCTTCCAAAAATAATTCTTACAGAGTAAATTTTAAGAAACCGTTGAACACATATGCAGCTGTTACTTTCAAATTATGTTAATTACTTGCAACATTACTTTCGACTGTCATATGTAGGTGTTAAAAATAGTTTCAGTTAAGTTCTAAGTTATGCAAATTATTCCATAAAAATTAGATTGCATTTCTGGAGAAATGCCATCTGGTAGGAATTGACAAGAAAAGAGCTTTGAGAACTAAAATGAACAATTACTTTGAAATGTCCCTCTCTACTTACATGGTCAATGAACAACATATAGACATATGAACTCATACTGAAACCCAAAGGTAAAACATCCATAGGTACAAAAGTATAGGAAGAAAGATCTAAACATCTGAACCATGATATTAAGACATCAAGGACTATGATGGTCTCAGCAGTGCTCCACAGAACCTTCTGCAATGAGGGCTAGGTTCTCCGTCTCTGATCCAAAATGGCAGACTGTGAAACCATGTGTGGCCAACGAGCATTTGCGACATGGCTTGTGTGACCAACAAAGCGAATTTTGTTTTTGCTTAATTAAGTTAAATGTGTCTTGTGGCTACTGTTTTGGACAGTGCAGCTATGGGACACGTATGGTTCACATTAGGTAATCACTAAATATGGAAGGGTTATTGGAAGTGGTGTGCCTAAAAATTTTATCTTAAGACAGTTCTAAGTCAAAGGTTTTATGGATCTTCATCCTAATCCTTACGATCAACTTAACTAGCAAACCATTCTACTTTACATGGACTCTAATTTGGTGCTATTCTCTAATCATGGCAGACATCAATGATGACTGACACACAGGACACAAAAACCACAGACACAATACAGCAATAAAATCAAGCACTTACATTCATGAATTAACTACTCAGAGTACATACAGAAAGAAGTGTCTGTGGCTTTTAAGAGGGCAGAGAGAAAATGGTCACTGGATGGGTGGTTACATTTCTGTTTCGGAAAAGCTTCTCAAAGTAAGGGGATTTTAAAACCAATGTTTTAAATGTGGAAAAATGTAAAATACACACAACCCACAGAGAGAATAATGAATCCCCATGTACCTGTCTCCCAACTATGGCTGTTAATTCATGACTTTCTTTTTATCCATCACTGCCCCTCACCCCGCCACCAACATGTCAGTTCATATATAGGGATTTTAAAAACAATCTCTCCCCAAAGGAGAATAAAAGTGCTTGATTAATTTATTAGAAAAGGTATCCCAGAGAAAACAACTATGTGCTGGGGTTATAAAATTAGAGAATGTTAAAATTGAATGAGGTACAAAAAGGGACCATGGGACAGGGGCACAGATGGGAAGAACCCCTGGAGCATAGGTGAGCAGCTTGATTTTAATTTAGAGCAAAAAGGACCTAGTCCAGTTTTTAGAAGAGAAAGAGTTAAATAAAGGAAACAAAATTTACTCTGTGACATCAGCTAAGACTGACTTCAGAGGTACGGAGGGTAAAACTACACAGAAGGCTACTGCAGTGCTCCAGTAGCTGAGTTACTGTTTAAACAACACAAATGAACATCTTTCCTACCTATTTCATTAGGAAAAGATTCAAGGTGAATATTTAACTCTGGTTTACTTTTCTCAATACTGAATTTTTCTTTGGGACTTATACACAGTACCATTAGTTGCAGAATAATCTAATTAATCCGTTTGGTCTCACTTGTGAAACTGCTAAATGTATCAGTAACACAAATTGAATATTACATTGCAAGATTTGTTTAAATTTTATTTTAAATCATCACTAATACAATTTTAAAATGAGAAATTAGCATGTCAAATGTAAGATCCCCCCCCTTTTAAGTTGAAACGAATCAAGTTTCTGCAATAAATACTTAAAGACTTTTAGTCTGTGTGGAAAAAGGGGAGGTGAGAGAATAGTGGGGGGGATGGAAGAGGGGAAACAGAGGCTAGAGATGTGAGGAAATATTTAATTTTAAAACAACTTTTCAAAAAAAGGCAAAAATGACAAGACAAATCTAAAAATTACAAAACCCCTGCTTACTTTTTTGGTTTTCTGGAAGTAGAGTTCAGGAAAAGCATGAAACCAGTACGCCAACTGTGATATGTAGAAAAACTTCATCTGAAATCTGTGTAACACAAGAAAGTAGAACATATCGTTTAAAGAACAACATCTTTAAAGAATAAAGTAAAAACAAACACTGGAAATCACAACATGCTAAGTAGCTACCTTTGTGTTACCATTTCAGGTCCCCTTACAATACTTCCTATACTTTACTCTGCAGTAGCCCCCTTCTCCAGCCCCCCAGGGTCTCCTCACCATCAGTCAGTTCCTCTGGACTAAAAAGCAGAAGCAAAAGACATGATCCACAGAACCCTGGGAGCAACCAAGCAAGCTACGAGGAAACAGCCCCTTGCCTATGAGTGAGTTAGTACTGATGAGTGTGCCTGTTAATGTGCCTGTTAGCTACTGAAAATATGCGGAACATGTCTCTGAGGGAATCAAATCACACATCTGTAAGGGTTCCTCAAAACGCAAGTGGGAAGGGCAAAAAGATGGATGAAGAAATCAAGGTGCACAGATTCACCAGCACTGGAAACTGAGACAATCCCAATTTCAAACACCCTCTGGATTTTTCCTTAGGGAAACATGGTAACTCTACCTGGTTGAGACACTTGAGAACCCCCAATAGATGGAAGCAAACTCGGATTCAAGAGAGGAATAAGGCACTGAAAGGCTCCCAGGAGACATATTTTCATCAGTCTAGAGTCCACAGTCTCTTCACACCACACCCCTCTAGACCTCCTCTTTCTGCTTTCCCTCCCCCTCTCCTCCAGAGGTCTAAAGTGGAAAACAAAGCCTATCTGAATAATTCTGTAGGGAGAGAAGGGATGGGGGCAGGGAAGGGGAGAAAATACAGTCTCACATAAATATGATGTTTATATCCCTATTCTACAAAAGTTCATTGAATTAATACACTTTTAAAAGTTAGAATGGCTCAGGAGAATATGGCAATACTGTAGGTCATGTTACTCTCTTCGTATCTTTTTCTCCAATCCCCCCATCACAATGCATCCACTGACTACTGCCTAGATGATAAGCCACTACAACTGGTACAGCAAAGGATATGAAAAGAGTTCCTTCTGCTGTCAAGATACATACAGTCTTGGTGGGCTTGGGTACAACATAAGACAGACTTACATAAATGAGACAATTACAGAGCAGCCAAGACAATGTATAAACATAAAATACTACACAACAAAAGGAAAAATTCAGGAAAGCAGAAGCCCACATAGGCTAAAGGACCAAGGAAAATATGGAATAGATGTTTTAGAACTGGGCTTGAAGAATGAATAACTTAGCTGGCTGACTTGGCGACCCCTGAGCTTCTTGTAGCACTCTGTATAGAAACCTTGGGGGCCAAAAAAGTGAAACAGTCTCTATCCTCAAGCTTACAGTGCAAGAGAGAAGAAATGGAAGAAAAGAGACTAGGGTACAGAAAAGGAGCAAAAGTATGTAGAAGATGGAGCAGGAAAGAGGAGAAAAGATGAGGGAAAAGAAGAAGACAGAGGACTAAATTAGGATTACCATTAAAATCAGTTTTCTTAAGGTAACAGACATACTGAAAAGACTATATACATAATAAAAGCAAAAAGGAATTTTTGTTCTTATGGCAGTGTGATTGCCAAAGACATACCTATTGTACGAATTTGCCTCAGGTCTTAAAAGGGATTAACAACAAATCCTGCTTAGAAGTTACATGACCACGGCCCTTAAGTGAGAAAAGTCTACTAAAAATGACTTACGTCATCAGGTTATGCGGATAAGCCCTCCACAAGATAGTCGGGTCTGAGATGTAGTTTTCCTAAGAGAGAAGATACAAAAATTAGCCTAACGACCATGTAAATTTCTTAGAAAATAAGACAGTATTTTCATTTCTTGCACATTTACAACTCTCTATCTCAAGTTCCAAAGGGTCCACGGAAGTCAAACGTTTTAGATGTTTTAGTTATTTTCATTCAGTTGAACTGCTTACTTTAGTAAAGTGAAAATCAATGAGTGATGTGAAGTCCAAAAAGACATAATTCCTAGCTTTTGAAATTCTTTCAATCCAGGAGAGTAAAAAAGACACACATGCAAACACAACCAAAAAACAGTAATGGCACATAACAGTCATCCAAGGAATGAATTTTGTCTTGGGAAATCAAAGAAAGGATTCCAAAAGAGGGGACACCTGACAGGAGACAGAGGATCAAGGTGCTGCCAAGTTTTATAAGATTATGTCCACATAAGGAGAAGGAAATGGCAGCCCACTCCAGCATTCTTGCCTGGAGAATCCCATGGACGGAGGTGCCTGGTGGGCTGCAGTCCACGGGGTCGCAAAGAGTCAGACATGACTGAGGCGACTTAGCATGCATGCATATCCAGATAATAACCATGTCTTTTTCTTAGATAACCAGATATGTTTAGTGAGAATTATCACATATGTATATACAGAAAAAACTGAAGCAACTTATCCTTAATACCCACTGAGGTTTAACACATTTGTTTTTTTAAAACCGTGTAAGACAGAATTTGTGTACATCAATAATAAAAAAAATTTCTGAGTATATAAGATAGATTTTAAGCTGAATTTTATGTTCATCTATAAAGTATCACTAAAGCAGCAGTTTACAATGGAACAAGCACTGGACTTGAAAAGCTGAGTTTTAGTCTGTCTCCAACTGTGTCATACCCTGGAAAATTCACTTGGCCTATTTATTCATCTCTAGTGTGCATGCAACCTTGTGAAAGTTCACTGATAACTTACCCTTTCTGCTAATACAGAGCCACTTGCAAGTGACTACAAGATATGAAGACAACATTCAGATCGACTAAAACTGAGTAAGGTTTTCTGAAACACTGAACATAGTTGGCAATTTTTGCTGTATAAAAACTTAGAGAGGCTTACTGATGAAACTTAATTTATACTAGTTCAATAGCAGAACTCCTAATCTTAGATAAGAACAACAACAGAAGAGGAATTTTTCTAAGGTTCAGGGTTTGCTTGTGAGTGCTAAAAATAGGACATCATTTCCTGTTCTGAGTATATAATTAAATACTCTGAGAGATGAGAATTTAAGCATAGTATATACTTACAGATATGAGAATGAATGTGCCCCAAATACAAGAAAACAGGTAGAATGCACTAAGCTGACCAGATTCATTAAACTTGCTGTGTTTCGTTTTGGAGAAATGCATTCGTCTGTTAATTTTCTAAAAATAAAAACAATTGTTAAGATTATAAAAATGTATTTAACATAACTAGCATGGTATGGAGAGCTAGTATTTTACAAAGTATAGATTTCTAAGATTGTATACTTACATCCAACACATATTCTTGAATTATGGCATGAATAATTATCGCCACTAGCATGTAGAAGAAAACTGTAGCCAAATCTTTGATACCATAGTAATAAAGGAACGCTGCTTCAGTAGCTTGTTCTTCTGAAGGCCAAAAGAATAGGACACACACACACACAAAAATATACATAAGATTATAAAAACAGCACTAAGTACAACACAGTTATGGAAACAAACAAAAGAAGACTAATAAATAAGTTTATAGAAACATCACAGTAATATGCTTTTCGGCACCTTGAGTCTTAGCAGCAATGAAAACTGAGATTACCTAGAAGACTAAAGTTTCAGAAATTACTTACAAAGACTTGACACAGGTTAGTTACAGCCATTAAAGATCAGAGCATGGGGGAGGGGAGGCCACACTCAGACCCCTGGAGATCCCAGGGTAGAGCAGGTTATGTTTCGGTTATATTAAAGTAAGTTATACTTAGCCCATTTGCCTGTGTTTTCAAGGAACTTTTGAAACTTTCAACTTTCTAGCTCTATTTTTCAAACTAGATGCCATATTTATGATTCTGATGGAAAAGCTGACTTTGATTTGATTTAGTTTTGAACTCTAAGTAGGGGAGACAGAAACAACTGCTACAATTGTTTTCAGTCTTTAAAACTGCTAATTTTCCAGAACAAGACTTAAGCAAATACTTGTGAGTTGATAAAAGAGCTTTGTTCTTCTCTGGCATACTCAAATTTCTCAACAACTTTGTGGTTTTGAGTAATCTGATATCTAAATTACTAAACCAAATATTTACAAAATGATAAAACTGAACAAAAACCCAACTCCATGTTGTGTAATTTATCTTACATTATAAATAGAGAGACTGGGGACAAATTTACTGCCTGAATATGTTATCTTGTTAAGTGAATACACCACCCCTCATCCATGCTAGTTAATTACATTACTATATTCAACTATAATCAACTTTCAATAACAACTTGATTCTCACCTAGCATAATCTAGAAAAAAATTTTGAAATAAAACCTAAAAATGTAGTTTGGATGCTATTCCCAAGATATCTCTTAGAGCTTACTGTCATTCTCTCATCAAAATAACTGATAGAATGGTAGAGCACAACCAAAAAGCAAAGATAAAATGGGTTTAAGAGGGTTGTTATTACAGTTCCCAAACAGAACTCATAGGTCAAAAAAACTGAACCTGATTGGGCCTTTAAAAACCTTGATTGAACAATGACACTTCAGACAATTGCAAAATATCTATTCTTAGGATTTTCTTATGAAAAGATCAGAGGGACAAGGACAAAAAAAAAAAAAAAACAACAACCCACAAAAACTGTTCTTCGATGGAATTTCAAGCCCACTTATAAAAGTACACAGTAGGGGTTGTCAAGATGTCGTTCCCCAAGTACAAGCCGTCGCGCCTGGCCAGCCTACCTACTATCCTCGACCCAGCTGAATACAACATATCTTCTGAAACCCGGAAAGCACAGGCCGAGTGGTTGGCCATAAGATCTCGGCTTAAACGGGAATACCAGCTTCAGTACAACGACCCTAGTCGCTGAGGGGTTATCGAAGATCCTGTCTTGGTTTGTTGGACCTACACAAGATCAGCAAATATCTATCCCAGTTTCAGACTCAATACCAAGACCTCCCTCCTGGGAGCTCTGTTTAGAATTGGGCCCCTCATCTTCTGGTATTATGTTTTCAAAACTGACAGAGATAGGAAAGAAAAAGTTAACCAGGAAGGAAAATTGGATCGAACATTTAACATCTCATATTAAGTCTGACAATGGTGTCTATATGTACTACTGTTTAAATAAATCAATTAAATAGTTAAAAAAAAAAGTACACAGTAAACATTAAACACATAAAAACTGATTTTCATACAGGGTGAGGTCAACCCAAAACATAAGATCTTGCATTATTACAAAATCATCAAGAATAATACTCATTCTCATCATGAATGAGATCTGTGAAGATATTGAAGAACCTAGTGTTCACAGAAATTTCCAAGTCTGCCCAGCTGAACTCTTCTACTTAATCAGAAAATTCCAAAAGAAAACGACCTACCTGAGGCAGGGAGGGTAACATTGTACTGAAGAGTAACAAAAATGATAGAAACTTTTGCTGTTATCTGGAAAGAAAAAAAAGATCAGGTCAATTTGTGACGCTCTTCCAAACAGCAACTCCAGGAGAAAAAACATTCCAAGTTCTGTCCCTATATCTAAGAACCAAGGACCCCCCAGTTCCTGTGTCACCCAGACAGGCACAATTGGGATTCCCCCTCGCCAAGGAGCTAGAAGTTAAGGTAATTCACCAGAGTAGTTTGCAATTTAGATGGGACTGTGCAATTCACTCCTAACTTTAAGATTTCAAAAAAGAGATACTGCAGTTCCAGTAAAGTGTTTTTAATAAATAATGTTTCTCTCTCTAGACCTGTACAATGAACACAAAATTGCCATCAAGAAAAATTTTAAACGTAAATTAATGAAAGAAAAGGGAGCACCGTTACCAGGATGAAAATGGACTGAAGGTAGGGTCTGTGGTGTGTGTGTTAATCTCTCGCACACCTGGCATAGGTATATGGTCAAGAAATACTTAACTGATCTGATGACTGGTACAAGCAAAGTGGTCACAACAGAAAAATGGAATGCTTACTCAATATTTATAGGCACCAGGCACTGTACTAGACAAGAATAGATAACAAAGATGAATGATATGATCCAGACGACTAGAAATTTATTTGGGTTTTGGAAGAAACAAATAGTTATAATACCAAAGAATCAGAGCCAACAGGAACCGAGAAGAAACAATGCAATTTTTTTTTGTTTTTTATTTCTTCCTGGGGTGAGGAGTGAGGTTTTTGTTTTCTTCCTGAGGTGAGGAAAGGCTCTTCAGGAGATGTGGTGCCTGAGCGGCTCCTGCTGGCAAAGAAAAGTTACCTCGCAGGGGATGGAGAGGACAGCCCAGGTAGGAAAAAGGGAAGCGCAAAGGTCAAGGAGCTGGAACCAGGAGGTCAGGCGTAACAGGTGGACATGAGGAAGGGCCTAGCGTGCTGATCTAAGTAGTGTAGACTTTATTTTAGCCTGACCAGACAATTTGAGGAGGGAGTTACTGGTGTTGAGAGAGACGGCTGACTGTGGCCCAGCGCTGGCCCCCCAAGTCACCCTCAGATCCACACGTCAGCTGGCAACTGGAATCCTGCTCTCCATCAGGTGAACACACTCCCCAGGCCCGCCCACCTTTCCTCCACCCCCGCCCTGAAGGTCCTCCAGTTGAGTCCCATTCTTTACAGGATGAGAACAAACTCCAGGTTCTGGCCCTGCCTCCTGCACTCCTCCCACCCAGAGCTCTGTGCACTTGTGGTTTTATCTGAAACACTGCTGGAAAACCTCTCCACTCGGGATCTCAGGTCAACTACACCCTTTCAAGGAAGCCTTCCCTCCTCTTAGGTTAGGTCATTTCCTTTGTTAGACTGCCTCAGAGACCTCGGTTCCTTTCTTACAAAATGCACACTCTCAGCATGGTGATATTTGTAACTGCTGTTACTCACTACAGTAACCTCCGTAAGAGCCAGGACCATGCTGGTTTCTGTTCATCACTAGATGCTCAGAGTCCAGCAGGGCGTGTGGCATTTATTCAGTGATTGATCAACATTACTAAATAAATATCAGACAAAAAATAAATTGGAGTAAGGAGGCAAGTCAAGTATGAGAGAAACCCTGTGAAAGCTAGTAAGGCCTGAACTAAGGCAGCGGTGGTAGAAGAGAAGTGGAACTTTTAAGGCAGAATAAGGCTAGCAGAGGTGGTGGAATTCCAGTTGAGCTATTTCAAATCCTAAAAGAGGATGCTGTGAAAGTGCTGCACTCAATACGCCAGCAAATTTGGAAAACTCAGCAGTGGCCACGGGACTGGAAACGGTCAATTTTCATTCCAGTCCCAAAGAAAGGCAATGCCAAAGAACGCTCAAACTCCCGCACAATTGCACTTATCTCACACGCTAGTAAAGTAATGCTCAAAATTCTCCAAGCCAGGCTTCAACAATACATGAACCGTGAACTTCCAGATGTTCAAGCTGGATTTAGAAAAGGCAGGGGAACCAGAGATCAAATTGCCAACATCCGCTGGATCATCGAAAAAGCAAGAGAGTTCCAGAAAAACATCTATTTCTGCTTTATTGACTATGCCAAAGCCCTCGACTGTGTGGATCACAATAAACTGTGGAAAATTCTGAAAGAGATGGGAATACCAGACCATCTGATCTGCCTCTTGAGAGGCAGGAAGAGACCTGTATGCAGGTCAGGAAGCAACAGTTAGAACCAGACATGGAACAACAGACTGGTTCCAAATAGGAAAAGGAGTACGTCAAGGCTGTATATTGTCACCCTGATTATTGAACTTATATGCAGAGTACATCATGAGAAATGCTGGGCTGGATGAAGCACAAGCTGGAATCAAGATTGCCGGAAGAAATATCAATAACCTCAGATATGGAGATGACACCACCCTTATAGCAGAAAGTGGAGAAGAACTAAAGAGCCTCTTGATCAAAGTGAAAGAGGAGAGTGATAAAGTTGGCTTAAAGCTCAACATTCAGAAAACTAAGATCATGGCATCCAGTGCCATCACTTTATGGCACATAGATGGAGAAACAGTGGAAACAGTGTCAGACTTTATTTTTTGGGGCTCCAAAATCACTGCAGATGGTGACTGCAGCCATGAAATTAAAAGACGCTTACTCCTTGGAAGGAAAGTTATGACCAACCTAGACAGCATATTAAAAAGCAGAGACATTACTTTGCCAACAAAGGTCCATCTAGTCAAGGCTATGGTTTTTCCAGTGGTCATGTATGGACGTGAGAGTTGGACTATAAAGAAAGCTGAGCGTGGAAGAATTGATGCTTTTGAACTGTGGTGTTGGAGAAGACTCTTGAGAGTCCCTTGGACTGCAAGGATATCCAACCAGTCCGTCCTAAAGGAGATCAGTCCTGGATGTTCATTGGAAGGACTGATGTTGAAGCTGAAACTCCAATCCTTTGGCCACCTGATGCAAAGAGCTGACTCATCTGAAAAGGCCCCAATGCTGGGAAAGATTGAGGGCAGGAGGAGAAGGGGACGACAGAGGATGAGATGGTTCCATGGCGTCACCGACTCAATGGACACGAGCTTGGGTAGGCTCCGGGAGTTGGTGATGGATAGGGAGGCCTGGCATGCTGCAGTTCATGGGGTCACAAAGACGTGGACACAACTGAGCGACTTAACTGACTGACTGACTGAAGGCTTGTTAAGCAGGAGGGAAGGATCAGAGATCATGTACTGATGCTTCAACAAGCAGGTGAAAAACAATACTATTAATAAAAACCCGGAATACAGGAGGAACAGCAGGTTTTAGGGAAAGAGGAGTTTTCAGTAAACTTAGATTTCTTTGAGATGTGCAGGTGGAAAGACCAACAGGCAGGTGAGACCCACTCCTGGAGCTCCGCAGGGAGGGTCAGGCTCAAGGATTTTTGGAAGTCTCTCTTTACAGACAATAGACGGTACACAGTGGAGGCTGTGGAAATATGTAAGTCCTCTACAGAGAGTGTACAGGATTTGACAGAAGCAGGACAAATCAGAACCATGGAGAAGGCAGAGAAAAGTGGGTGGGGAAATAACAAGAAATGATCAGAGAGGAACAGGAGAGAATGAAGAGAGCTGGATACCCCCAAAAACCAGTGGGGAAATATTTCAGGACAGTGTGGACAATAAAGCCAAAGCTTCAATAGAGATGTTTGAGGAAAAAGAGTACAGTGGACTGGACGATTTAGGAAGTCATCAGTGGTCACAGCTTTTGAGTGTTTCCAACAGAGTGAAAGGCACATGAAGGCGGTGTGGAGAGCCCAAAAGGAACGAACACAGGGGTTCCCAGTGAGAGATACCATGTCAAGGCTTATGTTGTTTTATGATGGGAGGGACTGAGCTGGTGTGAGGGCAGTTAGGAAAGGGGTTAGGGAGAATTTAACATGTAAGGGCATGATGGACAGAAAGATCTGGTAGGGAATGAAACACAAGGATAGCTGCTGTTGTTCAGTCATTAAGTCATGAGCGACTCTACAACCCCATGGATTGCAGCATACCAGGCTTTCCTGTCCTTCAGTATCTCCTGGAGTTTGCTCAGACTCTTGTCCATTGAGTCAGCGATCCCATCCAACCATCTCATCCTCTATTGTCCCCTTCTCTTTCCCTCAATCTTTCCCAGCATCAGGGTCTCTTCCAATGAGTGGGTGCTTTGCATCAGGTGGCCGAAGTACTTCAGCTAAAAGTTAATCTTGAACTGTTTTCCTCTTACACTAAGCAGAAGGTAAACACGATGGGATAGATAAATTCAAAAGACAAGAAACTGAAGAAATTCTCCATGGCATGGAGAGGAAACAATGTTATCTGTTAACTACAGCTGGGGAATCCAATGATGAGTATTTTTATAGTTCCTTTAGGGAAAGGAGCTGGCCAGGGAGAAGTAAAAAGATCCCTGAGCATTACTTTTGTCTGATGTCAGAAACCTTTGACTTGTAATATTATCTAGCAGCATGAGTCCAAGACTTTCTCTGACAACCCTGAGCGATCCACAAATGGGGAGGCAGGGAAAAGGCAGGTGCCAGGCTGGAACCACGGCTGGACATGTATAGGCCAAACAGGAAGAAAGACCAAGAGGGAAAGGGAGCTGAGGGCCTGGGGAGAGTGTGGACAGTGAAGTCTGCAGGAAGAAAAGCAAAGCAACGAGAGGCCACTATACTGGAGAAAAGGAAAGGGAACCAGGCCCCACCAAAGCCTGGACTAGACGGAGAGCCAGCAGGTGAGCAGCAGAGGTGGGGAGATGCACAACATACCGGCTATAGCTGGGCTCTGCTATCCTGGAGTATTACAGGCCTGCGAGAGAAAGTCAGGGTAAGGCCCCTCCACTGAGTTGCTTTGCTGGGTAGATACAAAAAGCCACTTGACTAGAAGAGGCCAGTAGGGCTTTTCTGTATCACATTCTGGGTCATTCACACGGATACATTACAGCAGAGCGATGACATGTGTTTCTAGGGTAACACTGCTTTTCTGCAATTCTTTTAAATAAAGTTGACTGATGACTAAATTTTATGCTTTAATATCTTGTTTAGATTTCATATACAAACATACAAACACATTTTCCATCCCTGTTTCTAGTTTAAAATATGAGGTCACCACTACGGTAGCTGAAAAAACTTCTCTAAGTTTTTTTTTTTTTTAAACAAATGACAAGGGAAATTCTTCAAAGATAAATTTAATATCAAATTCCCACAGCAACAAAAATTAGATTATCCTTTCATGCTAGGCTTCCAATAAAATTAAAATCTGGCTTCCAGCTAGCTTAGCATGTGACAGTATGTAGAATAATAAGAAGAAAAATACAAACCACACACCCTACAAAAGTTTATAGGAAATTTTTTAAAAAAAGAAGAAAAATTAAACCAGTATCATGCTCTTAGTCATTTCCAGGCCTCCTAAGTGTCATATCCCAGCCAACACTGTTTTAGTTAAACTAATATTACAGTTAATCAATAGTAAGACAAATTAGTTTGGAATAAAATATGCTACCGAAATACATGAGCTTCCCAGGTGGCACAGTGGTAAAGAATCCTCCTGTCAATGCATAAGATGCAAGAGACAGGAGGTTCAATCCTTGGGTCGGGAAGATCCCCTGGAGGAGGAAATGGCAACTGGCTCCAGTATTCTTGTCTGGAAAATCCCATGGACAGAGGAGCCTGGAGGACTACAGTCCACGGGGTCACAAAGAGTCAGGCACACTGAGCATGCACACACAAAAAATATATAATGCATTCAAAAGTAAAAATAACCGAGTTTACGACAATTTGGGACATTTGAAGCACTGCTCTCCATTTATAAGAAAAATATGAGACTTATTCAGATATATCTTCAACAGGTTACCATGACGCTTCATGAATTATTTAACTCTGCACTGATTACAATTATCATGAATATCATACTATTTCTTTCACGGTCACCAGCTGGGGCTTGGTAGCGTGTCATACAGAAATGTTAACTACGTTGTACTTGCTAGAGGAAGGAGTGACTACTACACGGACTGGATGCCTTAGAGATAAAGGCAGTTTCTGAATATCAAATCCCACTTCCTCACTGACATATAAAATTAAGTTCTTAAAAAAAAAGGAAAGAAAATGGTGGCATTAAGACAAGCCACGTTTAAAAATAAAACAAACCTCCAAGTCTGTTCCATGATATTTGCAATTGTAAAGGTCCCCCTAACCTGGCATGGCATGAACAACCTGGACTCCTGAGTATGTGAAAAGTAACTCCCTTCCAGCAGATCTTCTTCATGGAGACTCTTAACTCCTCTTCTGCATCCTCGCTTTTGGAAAGCTTCTCAAGTATCCTTACATCTTCTAACTATTAAGTTTTCCTCACTCCAATTTGAAGTCATGAATTATATACCACAATTTGCAGTATGTAGACAGAAACTGACTACACTAAAAAAATATATAATTTCAAAATTTAGAGCAATTCCTGAGAACACAAATTCCCTGTAAATTAAAGTCTTCCATTTCCCCAAAACAAACTATTGCTTTATCAAGAATGAATGTGTCTGTTCAGTCGTGTCTGACTCTTTGCAACCCCATGGACTGTAGCTTGCTAGGCTCCTATGTCCATGTGATCTTCCAGGCAAGAATACTGGAGTGGGTTGCCATTTCCTAATCCACGGGAATCTTCTCAACCCAGGGATTGAACCCGAGTCTCCTGCGTCTTCTGCATTGGCAGGTTGGTATATACAACTCTTTAGATGCTGTTAGAACCTTCTCGCACATAAAAATTCTGTCTTCTATTTTTGGACTTTGATAAATACCTAAGGAATAATGAGCTTTTATTTATGGCATGTCTCCTGTAACCTAAACTTTCAACTGTGAATTATACAAATTAATTTGATTCTCAGAGTAATCCAATGAGCCCTATCTTACAGAAAAGGAAACAAGTTCGAGAAGTTAAATGACATGCCCTAGATTACCAAGCGAGCAAGCAGTAGAGTCCTAACTCCCTTTAGCTTCAGCATTTATACGGAGTCTTCATTTTGGCTAGTAATACAGTATCTGTTATTGCTTTGTCAATTTCACCATAAATCCTCTGACATTTTCTCAATATATTTACACAAAAGGCTGAACAGTTCTGCTGCAAAAATATCAACTTCTCTATTATTCTAGCACAGATACCATCATTCAATAACTACGTTAATCGTGAGATTCATCAGCAATTATTTTGAAAGCAGCAAAATGAGCCGGTAAATTTTTTTCCCATGTGTAGATAACATGCTTTTAAATCCTAAAACTTTAACATATGGTTAAGAAAAATATCATGGGACATGCACAAACTTTCTTCTGTATACTACTTCAACATTCTTTCTTGAACTGTCTTTAAAAACTTCTATTTAGATCTTTGTTGAGTCTATTTAAACTGATAAATTTTACAGATGTAAAGGTGAAAATCCCTTCACTGTTAAAAAAAAAATCATTGACATGAGGAAGTTAACAGGTGGTGAACTTCCCTAGAAATGTGGTAAGAGAACATAAAAGTTTACATCAAAACAAAGTTAAAACATTTCTTAGTGTCAGCATTTCTGATTTATATTCCATTTCATTCAAAACACTGGAAATACATTTTGCAGATAATATTACTCCTAAATTACATCTTCAAAGTCAGGAATTTTTACCACGTGGAGATGGGTTATGGCAAGTCTTACAAAACTGTTTAATATAAGACCAAAGCAGAAGGTATATATATGTAAGTATAATATTCAGAAAGTGAGTATAAGTGTTTAGCATTGCATTTTTAATATCGTACATATTCACACAGTACTTTATAAACCATGAGATGCCTTCATACCATGCTATCTGATCCTTGCAAACAATGGCGGTGAGAAGAGCACAGGTGGTATTTCCTTATACACAGCAGAAAAACTGAGGCTTACCCTTAGGTCATTCAGGTGGTAAGTAGCACAGGCCCAGCCTAAAATGAACTATATGACATATGTTAGTTCCCTTCTACCTTCCCATTTAGGAATACTCACTGCCTCCTTAACTGTGGACTAAGTGGGCAAAAATGACACTGTCACGAATAAAAAAAACCATATCTAGATCCAGAAAAAGCCCATTTGAAGATGAGCAAAAAGTTCTAAAACATTTTAAAATATGAAAATATTTTAAGTATTAAAATATTCAATTTCTAATAATAACATTTTAAAAAGCCACACAAGCCCTATTTTAACAATTTAGTCATCTTTTGGTCACTGGCAGTCTCATTCCACTAGTTTTTCTTAAGTTTTTTTTTTTTAATTTGACTACTGTTTATTTAATCATTTGTGAGTTGGAAACAGGATTTCTTGTCTTTTATTGGACACTGTTCAAACTGAACTGCATATGAAACTCTACTGCTCTGTCTATATTTTGCTAACATTTTTATTGGAGCATAGCTGTCTAACAATGTTGTGTTACTTTCTACTGTACTGGTAAAATGAATCAGCTATACATATACATATATTGCCTTTTTTTGGATTTCCTTCTCATTTAGGTAACCATAGAGCACTGGGTAGGGCTCCCTGAGCTACCCAGTGGTCAAGAATTCTTAATGTCACTCACTAAACAAATATATTGTAAGCACTTCCTAAATGCCGGGATATATTCTAGGCGCTGGAAATTAAGAAAAACAAAACAAAAAAAATTGTGTCTTCACTGAGGTTACATTCCAGGACGCAGACAATAAATAGGTAAAATAATGAGTGTATCTGGTGGGGGCACAGGAGCTACAGAGAAAAGTTAAAAACGGAAAGAGGATAAGGAACGGGCGTGTGTTTTGGGGAGCGAGGGGAAGGAAGCCGTAGGATGTTACCCGTTCACCTGGCAAAGTTTATTACCCACATTCAACAGCTGTTAAGTCAGTCATCACGATAAGCGCTACGTGGGAAGAGAATTTACACACTCCTGACATTTCCATCCTCTCCTACTTCAAGAAACAAAAAGAAAATTATTAGACTCCTCGGCACTTTTGCTCTGTACCCCGATTTCTGTATCAGACCTTGTTTAAGGAGAGAGCAAGCGCGGGGCAAAAAAAAAAAAGTTCGACCAGTGGTAACAATACCAGTTTGGGAGACCGAAGTTCTTAACAATCGAGTGGGTGATCCCGCGGCGATCGCTCGCTGCCCCGTGTGGCCATCGCCCTTCCAGCGGGCAGCCGGCGCCCGGCTCCGTCGGTTTGCCCCCCAAACCCCGCGCCGCCGCGGCCGCGGCCTCCGGCTCCCCCCAGCCCCCTGCGGCCTGGCCGGCCGGCCATTCCCCAGCCCGCCCACTACCCGCAGCCAGCTCGGCGCGCAGGGGCCGCCCCCGCCGCCCGCCGGCCCCTCGCCGGCTGCCACGTAACCCTTCGCGGGAACCAGGAACTGCGCGGCCAGCGGGAGGGGGCGGCGTGCGCGGTGGCCGAGGGGGCGACGCGGCGGCCCCGGCCCCTGCGGGCGGGCGGCGGCCAGGCCCCCGGGTCTCCGCAGCCCCAGGCCAGCGCGGGGCGGGGCGGGCCCGCTCTTCGGGGGCCTGGAGGCCGGCACCTCCCCCGCCCCCTCCCCCCCCCCCGGCCGGGGTCCCCCCGCAGTCCCGGACCGAGGGGCTGAGCTGGAAGCCCGGGCCGGCGGCGGGGAGGGCGGTTGGGGCGGGCTGGGCTCACCTCGAACATGAGCCCCAGCAGGAAGACCATCGCCACACAGGAGACGATGTCCGCGTGATTCTGCAGGACGAATTCGTGGCTCAGGACCGGGGGGCTCTTGCTGCTCTTCTTGCGAATCGCCATGGTGAAGCCGCCGCCCGTGCCTGCAGGTGCTCCGCCCCGGCTCCGCTTTCCCAGCTGCTCACCGACTCTCCGCCGCCGCCGCCTCCCTTTGGCTGCTCCTCACAGCCCCGCCGCTGCCGCGCGCTGGGGCTTCACTTCCCATCCCACAGCCAGTACGCAGCCGCCTGGGCCACCCGAAGAAAAAAAAAAAAAAAAAAAGGCGAGCCCACGGCGGAAAGCGAGCATGCGCACTGGGAGGGACGGCGCTCTCTAGTGCCGCGGCCACTCTTGCGAGCCCACAGCGCCGCCTAGGGACCGGAGGCCGTCCGCCCGCGGCCGGGCCGGTGGAAGGAACCTGAGCGGTGCCCCGCCGGCTCCGCGCCGGGGCAGGGGTTGGGAGTCGTTTGAGGCGCGAGCTCCCTGCGTCCCTTTAACAGGCTGAGTCCGCGCCGCGGTCCGAGGGCGACCACGTGCTACAGCGTGCACTGCTGTAAGCGTTTTCCCCCTGCTCTCCTGGCCACACAAGGCTTGGGTGTCAGTGCCTGCTTCCACGTCGATTGTCACTTCTTGAAAGCCAGTGCCACCAGCAAGATACTCTTGCTGACTACAGCTTAACTACATAAGGATAGGGCCATTCTTTGGTGTTCGCATCTGCCTTAAAAGTTAACCAGAATTATTATTAACACACCTGAGGACTTTTTCTTGTTCTTTGTAGCCTTGAGCTAGTTTTTAAAAAAGAACAACTCCTATTTGGTCTCACCTGTCCATTCCCATCCCCCAACGGGTGTCCGACTGAAGAGATCAGCTTGGGTTTACTGGCTTCTTACTTTTTAACACTTCTTGGTTATCAACGAGATAGTTTTAAAAGTTTATGGATTAGACATAGCCTTCTTTCTCATACTTCTACCCAATATAAGACTTCTGGTATACTTTCTCCCGATGAACTGAATCACTGTCTACGCATTTGCCAAATCTAGAAACCAAGTCATCCTGGAGTGATCTCTTTCAGCGTCCTTCGTATACAGACTATTGCCACACCCAGGCCATTCAGTCCCTCTCCCCATCTATCACTGCTGCAGCCTCAGGAGGGGACTCATCTCTAGCCTACAATATTACAACTCTGGTGAATCCACTAATGGTTTAAGAACATGGGTTTTTAAATCAGAATTCTGATCACTTACTACCTGTATGATCATGGAAGTTACTTCATCTCCATGAAACTCAATTCCTCATTTATTTATTTAGGTATTCAAAAATTTTATTGGTTATCTACCGTATGTTAAGCACTGAGGATAAAGAACTGAAGGAAAAATACAGTTGAACCTATTCTTACAGGCTTTCATTCTAGTATGAGAAGAGGGTCTTTATACAAGATTTAAAACGTGAAATGTAAATTGAGATGAGAGTTCTGGAGAAAAAGAAAGAAAGGGGATTAGGGAAAATGGGAAATTACATTTGCCTGATGACTTGAACAGGTGAGGGAGCAAACCATGTGGATATCATCAATAAAAAGAATTGTACCTATTTTGGCAATTAAATGAGATGATTCAAAGAAAGTGCTTAGTAGAGAGTTAGGTATGAATGTTAACTATTGTTATTTTCCTACTTTCTGATCAAACAATTACCAGTTTTACTTACTTGCAAATCCCCTTTCAATTTTCATATTAAAATGATGCTTTTAACAGAACTTTTCAAAATTTTGTCATGATTTCCCTTCTCCTTCACGGAAAGCTGGTGTGTGCATGCTCAGTCACATCCCACTCTTTGCCGGACTATAGCCCTCCAGGCTCCTCTGTCCATGGACTTTCCCAGGCAAGAATACTGGAGTGGGTTGCCATTACTTCCTCCAGGGGATCTTCCTGACTTAGGGATTGAACTGGAGTCTCCTGTGTCTCCTGCATTGGAGAGAGGCTGTAGGGTCTAGGGAAAGCTTTTTTTTGGATATGATCTATTTTTTAAAAATTAATTTTCTGAAGTGTAGTTGATTTACAATGTCATGTAATTTCTGAATAGCAAAGTGATTCAGTTATACATATATTCTTTTTCATATTCTTTTCCATTATGGTTTATCTCAGTACATATTTCTCCGTACTATACAGTAGGACCTCTCTGCTTATCCATTCTATATGTAATAGTTTATATCTGCTAATCCCAAACTCCCACATCATTCCTGGATATGATCTGTTGTATGTTTGCACACAGAGACAATGACCCAATAGAGACGCTTCTTCTGTAGGAGATTCCTACAGATCTGTAAGAGGTGATGGTGTCTAGTGTACAAGCAGAGGACCCATGGTAACAGGGATAGTGTTCCCATAGTAACCAGAGGAGAGCAGAGTCTGTGGATAGGTTAAGAATGGCCAGATGAAGTTGTCTTCTGTTTGCTTCTATTGTCTCAGTAAAATATGACATGAAATCATCAGGAGTGGATATAGCATATTGGAGATTGAAGAGAAAATAGGGTAAAATTGTGGGAGGGCGAATGGATTAGAGGAATGTAATCAGACAGCAGTGCCTCCTTGAGACTTGGAAACCTTGGGGATCTATATTTAAAGTGAGACTCTGGACTTCATGGTGATCCAATGGTTAAGAATCTGCCTTCCAATGCAGGGGACAAGGGTTACATCCCTGGTCTAGGAAGATCCCACATTCCGTGGAGCAACTAAGCCCACAACTGCTGAGCCCGTGCTCTGGAGTTGGTGCTCCACATCAAGAGAAGCCACCGACCTGAGAAGCCAGCACACAGCAACTAGAGAGTAGCCCTGCCTCTTCCCAACTAGAAAAAGCCCGCACTCAGCAACAAAGACCCAGCACAGCCAAAAAATAGAATAAATAAAAATTTTTTAAAAAAGTGAAACTAGTAAGCAGAGTCCCATAATTGTTTCCAGTCCCCTCACCTTGCTTGGATACAGCTCTGGAGAAGGCAGGGAGCTGGGGTTTGCCAGGCTAGCATGATGGAGGGGCAGGGGAAGGGGACTGCAGATGAGGCCCGGGCTGCAAGGAGGTAGCTGTGCTCCTTCCACCCTCCACTCCATCCTTTTTTGCTGTGAAAGGCAAACCTCTCCAGACCACCTCACCGAGACTCCCTGGCGCTGTGACTTCTAGTTGACTTCAGCCAGTGGAAGGCCGTGGCCCCAAACCAGGAAAGAGTTGGGGGTTTATTCTCCCTCGGTTCTCTTCTCGTCTTAAGGTGGCTCTCGCTGGGGCCATGTTCTCCTGAGGCCACAGCCCCTGTCAGCCTTTCTCTCACATCCTAGCTCGCACTGGGCTCAGCACCTCCTCTCCGCTGCCTCTTTAGTTTGTTCCCAGTGCCCAAGAGCCGCCCTGTCTCCAGTTGGTTCCCTCAGTCAGCCTGCTCCTCTGTGCACAGGCCTTTCATGGCACTCCCTCCATCCCGGCCTCTCCTGAGTGAGCCATCCATGGCTTGCCGGTTCCATATTCCCAGATACAGAGTGCTGGGGTCTCAGCCTTGGGGGTGCCCGTGGGGTGGAAGATGGTTGGAGCGGGGCTAGTTGGCCGAGCAGGACATGGTCAGAGAGTGGGATGCTGGGGATGATGAATCCAGAGGGCCTGTGGTCACTGGCAATGAGACGGGAAAGGCATGATGAAGGGCGCAGGTGGCCGGAGGGGATGGAGGGGCGCACGTTGGAAGCGATGAGTGAGGCAGTGGGAGGGGAGGGTGCCCTCCACACACTTCATGGATGTTCTGTCACCAAGAGGGAGTCGAGCAGAACAGAAGGGAGCCAGTGAAGGAGCCAGGTGCTGACGCTGGGCACGAATGAAGAGGATGAAGAGGAGTTGGGCGGCGCTTGGTGAGCGGGTGATGGTGCTGGGGTGGAGGACACTGGGTGGTGTAGTTGGAGGGCATGGGCTTCCAGCGAGGTGGGGGTTTTGAGCAGATGAGAGAGAGAGCTGTCTGTGAGCAGCAGCGAGGGCCATGGGAACCTCCACTCCTCCTCTCGGCTCTGTGGCAGGCAAGGCGTGGGAGGGAGAGCAGGTTTCAGTTTCCAGTTAAGCTGCACCAGGTTTCCAGGCAAGAGGGTGAAGAAAATATGCAAAAGGGGGTGGGGAGTTGTAAAGGATCTGGCACAGCTGGAGTGCTAGGGGATGCAGTGGAAGGGTGGGGAGTGGGGAGGTTAGCGTCAGTTGAATAAGGGGAGGAAAATCCACGTGGGGGAGGATGTGCTGGTGGTGGTTGATGCTGGAGACTTGCCTCCAAGGGGACTCAGGTGGAGAGCATCCTGCTGCATGGGGCAATTACCCAGGTGGCCATTTAGGGGAGAATGGGGAATCATTTCTAATTTTAGCTTCCTTTTTAGGGTGGGCTGCTTCAGAAGCTTTCTGGGGGGAAGGGGCACTGCCATGAAATCCTCTGAAGGTGGGTCATGGTGGTGGGGAAAGTGGTCTTATGAGGCCCTCAGGGCTCTAGAGACCTCTCTTAAGCAGACTGATTGCTCAGGCGTGTCCACCTCTGGCGGCCATCATGGTTCCAGCATGGTGCTGGCTCCTATGTGTCCAGGAGTTATGTTCTGGGTAAGTGATGTACAGGCATTATGTTCTGGGTAAGTGATGTTTTGGCAAGTGTCACTTGGACCCCAGGATATTTTTAATAATTTAGAAAAGAACAAAGAGAAGATTGTTTGAAACTGAGTCTGTCCAGGAAAAACTGTGGCATAGGGTTGCTGTAATTATGAGAAATATAGAAGAAATGGAAAGACGATCTTTGCCCTCCAAAGAGTTATTTCTAGTTGGTTGTACAAGTATTAAAAAGGGGAAAAAAACAGTTCTGAGATGATGTGAAAGTAAGTGCAACAAGCATGTGTCTAATAAAAGGAAGAACTAAAATGTAACTGTTGGGTTTTACCATCTCCCAGGGGACAGAATTCACTTTCATGCACTGGAGGAGGAAACGGCAACCCACCCCAGTGTTCTTGCCTGGAGAATCCCAGGACGGCGGAGCCTGGTGGGCTGCCGTCTATGGGGTCGCACAGAGTCGGACACGACTGACGCGACTTAGCAGCAGGGGACAGAAGGAAGGAAAATGAGAAACTAATATTTGTTGCATGACTACTATGCTCCAGGTTACATCATTTAGTTTTCATAGAAACCCTATGAAATAGTTGTTAAAATTTTAAAATGGGGAAACTGAGGCTCAGAGAGGTTAAGTAATTTGCCCAAAGTCCCAGCGCTGGCAACCTGTTTGTCTGACAGATCCATTCTTACTTCAATATAAACAGTCCTCCAGGAGTTTTACTTACCAGGATGACCTTGAACTTTCAGAAAGTGATGATTCTCAACCTAATCCACTGAAGAAACTGGCTCTGATGGAAACACAGAGCTCAATAATTAAAAAAAAAAAAAAAAGCAGATCATATCATTTATCTGTTTACATGCTATTGTCAAATCATTTACAGTAAGTTTTAAGAACATAAAATTGCATTCATACTGTGAGGAGGAAATTGTATTTCTATGAGGAAGCAAAATCACTGCTTTAATAGGTGGAAATGATATAATTTTCTTGAGTATAAATGTTACTGCTATTGAAACTATAAACCAAATTTATAATATGGTGTTGTTACTCTTAGAAAAGATTGGCAGGGAGAGCCGACTGGTAATGAAAAGACTTTGACCCATTCATACCACTCTTGGGTCCTGCTAAGGGCAGGACTGTGACCTTCTGACCTCTAGAAGCTTAAGGAACCCTAGGTGGAGCATCTATCCTTTAAACCATAACTTACTTCACTTTGCTGCTGCTGCTGCTAAGTCGCTTCAGTCGTGTCCGACTCTATGCGACCCCACAGACGGCAGCCCACCAGGCTCTGCCGTCCCTAGGATTCTCCAGGCAAGAATACTGGAGTGGGTTGCCATTTCCTTCTCCAGTGCATGAAAGGGAAAAGTGAAAGTGAAGTCGCTCAGTCATGTCCGACTCTTAGCGACCCCATGGACTGCAGCCCACCAGGCTCCTCCGTCCATGGGATTTTCCAGGCAAGAGTACTGGAGTGGGGTGCCATTGCCTTCTCCTTACTTCACTTTAGTTTCACTTAATTTAGCACACCAACGGCCCAAGTTAATGTTTCTCTGTTAGACTAGAGATCAGTTTCAGAAAGTGGTGAACACAAAGTGCAGAAGTAGAGACAGGAAGCGCAAATGGTTTCAAGAAGGTTAGCTTTGAAGGGGAGGAGAGAGCGGGGTAGGTCACTAAAGAATAGGGGGTTAAGGTAGGTCTTGTGTTTGCTTGTGAAGGATGTGACAGTTGAGCATGTTTAGATAATGAGAGAAGGCAAAAGAGGAAGAGGTGGAAGTCATCGGGGAAGTGGGGAGAGGTGGGAAGATTGATGGGTTGAGGTCTTGAAGGTCTGGGTCCTCCAGAACATAGGTAGAGGGTTAACTTTCTATAGGAGGGGACATCTCTTTTCACACTGAAATGAAGGAGGGAGAAGGAGAGGTCAGTAGACACAAGGCAGTCATGGAGCTGAGTGGAGGTTCTCCCCACGGTGCTGAGATCGGGGCGGACAGTGCCAGGAAGACTGTGAGCTACAATCCTATTTTGAAGGAATGAGTGGGGAATAACAGCCATAGTGTGGAATTAAAGATGGTGATAGGAGCAGGGTGATGGAGGGGTTGGGATGGGAGACTGTCAGCCCCACTAAAGGGGCTTGGTGATTTGAGGGGAGGGTTAGGACATAGTTTTGGCAACCCATCAAAGGCATGTTTGGTGCAGTGGTGGAGGATGTAGGAGGTTTTCTTTATACTTAAGTAGATTATCTTATTATAACTCTCCTAGTTGCAAGGGACTGAAAACAAAGAGTCAAAAGATTCAACGGATTCAGAAGAAAAGTTTTGGGAACTGGGACACGTTGTGGATTTTAGGAACTAGAACCAGCCACTTGACCTTATCAGGACCCTCTCTCCATAAATCTTTTTTTCTGTCTTTTGTTTCAAGTTGGCTTTGTTTTTCCCTATAGTCAATGGACTTTATTTACATGTCAGAGAACATGGTCCCTTGCAAGTTTTACCAGAACAATCCCAAGAAAAGATCTAGACTAGGGTGGCTTGGTTGTATGGTAATTTCTAGGACATGTGCTTTTCCCATGGGTAGGGTGTGTCTATTATTAGAAGGTGTAGAGGAAGGGTGTTGGGCAAATAAGAACATGAACCAACATAGGTGATCCAGAGAACAAGGTTCTAAAGGTAGAGGAACAGCAGCAGGTGTTGGATCAAGGGAGAAAAATCCAACAGCATATGAACATGAGTGAATGAGGATAATGGATGGAATAGAATAAATGACTTGTGTTTGAGGCAATAGCCAAGGATTCTGGAAATGGGCACAGGGTGGATTTCTGAAATAAACTCAGCAGACAGAGATAGAGGAGGGGTCTTTGAATTTGTTTCACCAGCAAGAGGGCCTCAGGGGCTTCTCAGTTGATAGAAGAATCCCATGAGACCTGAGAGACATGGGTTCAATTCCTGTGTCGGGAAGATCCCCTGGAGGAAGGAAATGGCAATCCACTCCATATTCTTGCCTGAAGAATTGCATGGACAGAGGAACCTGGCAGGCTACAATACAGTAGATGGAGTTGGAAAGAGTTGGACTGGACGAAGCATGCAGGCACACTACTGTGCTATGCAGGAGGGTTTTAGTTCTCGTGAACAGACAGAAAAATAGTGGTTGGTAAGTGGTTCCTGGTAAGACTGGTACGTGAGGTCACAGCAGAATATTAGGGGGATGTTTCATGAAGTAACTGGAGACTTACCTGCCAGGTAACTCCTCTGACAGGAAGGCCACCCAGTCATTCATGTTCACCTGAGGAGTGTGAAATAATGAGTGCATTGTTCTGTGCCAAAAGCTTTGCTCAACTGTTTCTAAAATTAGAAGGTCTTATGCCTCAGGGAATTCATGACTGGTGGAGCTGACATGATGTCTTGTAGCCATCAGAAAAATGGTGTATGGCTCAGTGCCCAGTAGAGCCAAGGTCTTGGGGTTATGGCCAAAGATGCTTTGGAGGCATTTCCCTGTTTGCATCAGCCCTTGTGCTCAAAGACAAAGCTTCCAGCGCAACTGAAAACAATTAAAATGTGTATAATTCTTTGCAGTCCCCCAAGCACTGCTGATATACATTATTAATTTTAATCTTCATATCAACCAGGAACATAATGTTTTCCCTATTTCAAATAAGGAAGCTTCTGCTCAGTAAAATAACATAAGACTTTACAACTACTACACTTTAATTCCCAAGGTGAAGAATGTGCATTTTATCTTGTAAAGTTATGGTAAGATTTTACTAAACAGTAAATATAGTGCTTTGTGGAGCTTAATTGGTATGAGGCCAAGTGAAATCATTAGGGAATATGTGAGTGTGTTCTGTTAACAAAATAAACAGCAACTAACATTTATGGGGTGCCAAGCACTGTGCTAAACACAATGAACATTTAATACTCACAACTCCTCATTGTGTTGAGTTAGGTACCACTGTCAGTCTTTATAGATGAGGAACTAATTGGACAAATAATATTCCTAAACCATTACAGCCACCACCACTACCATGATGAATGGAAACAGGAATAGGCCACGTTCAGGGAAATCAATCAGTAGCAGTTTATTTTAACTCAGGAAATGAGCACTAGGCCAGGGAAGGAAAGAGATAGGGATAAACCGCTGAGACAGTGTAAGAGAAATGATGGTCTGTATTCATACCTGTAAAGCAAGCCCCTTTCATTTCCTAAGCGGTTTATCACTCTGGGGCATCTCTCACACCCACCAGCATTTTCTTTGGTCTTCAGATGGTAGCTACACCCTCAAACGATAATGTAAATATTCCCTTGCCAAGTGGTGTAGGGATTAAAAGAAATAAGAGCAACCAGGGACAAATTCAGCTGAGGACCTGGGAGAGTGGTGATGCTATTTAACCCAAATGGTGATTTGGGAAGGGGAGGTGATCAGGAATATGAGATTGTCGAGTAAGCAGAAGAGTTCAGTTTTAGACAGATGGAATTTCTTCACACTGACGTCTGGACTTGGTCAGACAGCCACATGAACAGTTCCTGCCGATAGCAAAAGATTCAAGCTCTAGCATATATTTGGTGGTGATGGTTAACACGACTAAACGGTTTAGCTCTTTGAAGTGGTGAATGAAAACAAAGAAGAAAAACAAATTTAGTCTTGGGAGTGCCTGTAGTGAAGAGGCCAAAGTGGGGCAATCGGGATCTTGATTGTATATCATCATTTAATAACAATGGTTTTCAGAGTACTTTTCTAACTAATGTCCCTGAAGTCTCCATACACTCTGGATGATGAAGCTTTTAAGAACTCACAACAGTCTCTTAGTCTTTAATCCTATCCTAACAAGTGATTTGTTTTAGGCTTAAATGCTATTGCAGGGAATGTGTTGGTCCAAAGAACAGTATTATAAAATATTTCCTCTGAAGTTGAAATTCATTAAAAAATACTAAATGAGACAATTAATAAAACCAGGGAAGAAAAGGACAATGATTATATTAAAAAACTGAACTCCGAGAAAAACTGCTTTAAAACTAGCTTCCAGGAAGGCAGAGTGTGAACATGGTGAATTAAGTAAGATATTTGTCCCATGCAGAGTGTATGAAGCATGGTTAATTATTAATATCCTATGGATCCTCCCAAATCTGGAGACTCTGGTGGGTTTGGGAAGCTATACATGTTTTCAAAGTTCCCTCTCATTTAGTCTCACTTTCTTGCAACCAGTGAAGTTGCTCAGTCGTGTCCGACTCTTTGCGATCCCATGGAGCCTACTAGGCTCCTCCATCCATGGAATTTTCCAGGCAAGAGTACCGGAGTGGATTGCCATTTCCTTCTCCAGGGGATCTTCCCGATCCAGGAATCGAACCCAGGTCTCCTGCATTGCAGGCAGACGCTTTACCATCTGAGCTACAAGGGAAGCCCGAAGTTCCCTAGGTGATTCTAATAATTAGTCAAATCTGACAAGTCTTAGACTAATAAAGGGCTTCCTTGGTGGCTCAGGTGGTAAAGAATCCGCCAGCTATTCAGGAGACCTAGGTTCTGTTCCTGGGTCGGGAAGATCCCCCAGAGAAGGGAATGGCTACCCACTCCAGCATTCTTGCCTGGGGAATTCCAAGGACAAAGGAGCCTGGTGGGCTATGATCCACAGGTCCCAAAAGTTGGAGAAAAACTTTTTCTCTAGCTCTAAAATCTGAAAGAAATTTCATTCTGTGAACACTGAAGAACACTGAATAATAAAATACACAATGTCCTCAATAGCATAACAAAAAAAAACAGGTAAGAGATTTTATGTGTGATCTTACACTGACTTTGAGAAATAAAACCCCATGACATAAAACTAAATTCTGTTCATTTGAGTAAAGAACCATATGGGTCAATGGGAAAAATTATATTCCTTGGTCCTTTTCAGGAATTCTGATTCAATAAATATGGTTAGGGACCATAAATTTGCTTATTTGTAGTAAGTTGTTGTTGTTCAGTCCCTAAGTTGTGTCTAACTCTTTGCGACCCCATGGACTGCAGCACAGCAGGCTTCCCTGTGCTTCACTACCCCCCGGTGTTTGCTCAAACTCATGTCCATTGAGTCGATGATGCCATCCAACCATCTCATCCTCTGTTGCCCCTTTCTCTTCCTGTAGTATCCCAGTTGATAGTGATGAAAGTGGTTCAAGACCATATTTTTGCACCAAGAGAATGGATGGTTAAAAATATTCCTTAAAGTTTTGGGTTTACATATAACATCTTGATATGCCATTTGTGATTGACTCGTTCACCATTTTTAAAAACTGAAGCAGGAGAAAGAAGCAGGATTAATCTACTTCCACAAAGTAGGCTGGGAATAATTCTGTGGTATAAAACCAGAGAGCTTCCTTCAGTAAAAAATTTTCTTCAACCCTTGGGAAAACTGTAAAAGCATGGGCTGCATCATACGCCATTAGAATAGATGTCGGTCTCACTGAAAGGAAGAAATGGATAATAGGATTGACATTCTATTATCACAGGTGATGATACAGCAGTCTCGACCTCCCATTTCCTCCCCTCCATTATCCTATAAGGCAATTTTAATCAATGTTTACATTATTGCCTATGTAAAATTGAAGAGGCAGATAGTGTTTCGTACTTATTTCCTTCCTAGCATCACTTTTGTTTTCTGGAATCAATAATTGTCTCATTTCCACCCTGCCCCCACCCCCAGTATAGTTTCTGATAACCGATTGTTGCTTCAGTTGCTCAACTAGACCTGTTGTCTGATCACCAGCAGTTCTTTTCCCCCCAAAGCCCGAAGCATCCCAGGTAATATGTCATTTCCCATACCGCCCCCCACCATCTCTCTCTAAAGCCTTCATTTCCTCTTGCTCCAATCTACAGGCTTTGGGGACACTTTTGTCTTAGAACTCACTTTTTTTGGGGTGGGGGCACAGCCACTGCTTGTGGGATCTTAGTTCCTAGACCAGGGATTGAACCCAGAGCTCTCGGCAGTGAGGGAGCAGAGTCCTAACCACTGCACCTCCAGGGAATTCCCTTAGAACTCACTTTTGACTTTTTTCTGTGTGGGATTTGCTATTTCAACTGTGTGCTTTCCTTTTCCTTGTTTTTCTGAAGTGCATTATCCAGCAATTCCCCAAAGAGAGGTGCATGGCAGACATACTTCTTGAGTCTTTCCCTGTGCACATGGTTGATGGTTGGTTAAAAACTACTAGGACACAAAAAAATTTCTCCCTCAGGTATTTGAAGGCATCATGTCCTAAAACCCACTGTTCCGTGGAAGAAGCCTGTGCCATTTAGATTCATGCTCCCTTCTAAGTGAGTCTAACCCCCTAATCCTACCAACACACCCACAGCCTGAAGATTTGAAGGGCTTCTCCTTGTTTTCATTCCTATACCCAGACCCTCAACTACCTGTTAAGTTCTCTTGGAAGGTAACCACTGTTACTGTTTTTTAAAATTTGGGGGTATTTTCCAAGAGACACTGTCTGCGTACACAAGTAAATACCCTTATATAGACCTCTCCTTCACTTTCCACTTCAATTTTATTTTTAAATTTTTTTATAGTTGCTTTACCACATTGTGTTAGTTTCTGCCGTACAGCAAAGTGAATCAGCCACAGGTACACATATCTCCCCTCTTTTTTGGATTTCCTTCTCATTTAGGTCACCGCAGAGCATTGAGTATAGAGTTCTCTGTGCTACCTAGAAGGTTCTCATTAGTTATCTATTTTAAACACTATCAATAGCATATATATGTCAGTCCCAAATTCCCAATCCCTCCCTCCACTCCTTTCCCCCTTGGTATCCATACCTTTGTTCTCTACAACTGTGTCTTTACTTCTGCTTTGCAAGTAAGATCAAGTATACTATTTTCCTAGATTCCACATACATGCATTACAGTGAACAAATACAATATTTGTTTTTCTGACTTACTTCACCCTGTGACAACCCTTAGGTTTATCCGCAAGTATGGTACTGGCATTGCATTCTCTGCTTTAATTTCCAGATGTTTCAAAAGGCCCAGCATCAACGTGGCTGGAACTAAGACTTTCACAATCAATATTTCAAATATTGAACTTTTTTTCTCCTACCAAACCCATGTATTTTAAGCTCTCTGCAAAATGGGAAAGACAGATGAATTTTCCTGCACCAATAATGCCTGGAAACTGGTAGCAAGATGTAGGGGGATGCACTGAGCTGGTGAGTGAGAAAGACTGGCAAGGAAGGGGGTGCAGAAGTCCACCACTGGTAGAGTTAAGAGAAACCTGAACTTAAATATTTTCTCATTTTCTCCAGGATTCTAGCCTCTCTGCTACTAGTCAGCTTTACTGTTTAATTTTTATATTGGGGTATAGTTGATGAACAATGTTGTGTTAGTTTCCAGTGTATAACAACGTGATTCAGTCATATATATACATCCTTTTTCAAATGAGTTTCCCATATAGGTTATTAAGTTTACTTTTTCTTGAAGTGACAACCTGGATGTATGAAAATACACACAAATAACTTAAAAATACTCAAAAGATCCCCCAGAAGCACTCGGGAGATTCGGGTTTCAGAGAATTGGCCCAGTCATTCCATCAGCTACTGCAGAGCTGTAATTTACTTATTATCTATTGATATTTTATACACACTGGACAGAAGAAGAGCAATTCAGGAAGTAATTGATACTGGTCAAGAATCCTTCTCTGACCCTTTTTTCCATCTGAGAACAGTCCTTGTCCTCTCTGGCCACAGGAGTGGCATGTGACCAGAGCCGGGCCAAATACAGAACTTCATGCTTCCTTGACCATGGGGACTGGCTTAACAAATGGGTAATGAGCCAGTGTAAGTCATTGAGTCCTTCCCCTAGGAGTTTCCAAACTGAAGCTGGAAGAACCAGCTTTCCCGGCTGGTGAAGAGCTCACACCTGCCCATAACCATGTCCTGCACCATGTAAAGAAGCCAGTCTGTCGTGGAGACTTGGACTCAAAACAAGAAAAGACCAGAGAGATGTCTGGGGTTGAGTTGATAGGATCCAATTCTTCACTCCTGTTCACAAGCCTGACTTCACCTTCATCCATCCATGGTTACATTTGCCAACCAACTTCCTTTTTTGCTTACACTAGTTTTATCACCTGCAATAGAATATATCTTATCTATTTAGCCCCAGCTCTATACACCTAAGTGCTTACCAGGAATCTCCCTCTGGATGTCCCTTGGTACTTCAGACTCACACCTACAGTACAATGCATCGTTCCTCCCATCCTCCCTCTACCTACTCCATTTCCTGTATTCTATCTTCCTGGTTATCAACTCAGCCACCGGCCAGCTGCCCAAGCCAGAAACCTGCAGCTCCACTGGGTTCCTTCCTTTCCACCTGATCCCCATCCCTCAGGACCTAACGGGTCTCTACGTTCTTTTCCTCTTCACAAATATTTCTTGTATCTGTTCCTCTTTCCTCTACTACATTTGAGACTCCTTTGGCCCATTTTCTCCTTTCCCTGTGGTGCTGAAAAGGCCATCTCAGAGTGCTTACTCCGTGTATTGTCTCTGACGAATGGGGTATGCTTCTAATAAAATTTCCTGGGAACTTTCTAGTCCCAGACGATTGGCCTAGAGAATTTTACCCTAAGGTCTGGTCGATAACATATAAGGATGGCAGAGAGCTTTCAAGAAGAGATATGGAAGATTAATGACACCAATCAGGTCCTCTTCTATGAGGCAATCTGAATCTGAGATACCTAGAGGGCTACTTAGTGGTTCCAAACAAAAGCTGAACATGTACAGAAAAAGGACATAAGTGATGAGAAAAAGAATGTAGAAACTGTTCAGAAACTAGGAAATGGGTAAGCAGAAGCTATGAGTAATCCACAACCTATGGGTGTACTGAATAGAGGGTAAAGTAATTGATTGGAGTGATGGAAACAAGAAGAGCAAAATTACCATCATGGTTGGGGGCAAACTCTCTGGTGAGGAAGCAACAAAATGATACTAGCCCTGGCCCCAACCACCACCTGCTTTTCAATTGCTAAGTTGTGTATACTCCAGCCTGTGTGGCTGGAGGACAGCACACTGGTTCCTATGAGTTCTTGTCTTCCTATGAGTTTCTGTGTTCCCATGAGATACCTTTTATCCTTATGACCTCAACCCACAAACACTATACAGTGTAGTGTAGTCATATAAATTAATTCCCCAACCACATGATGTTTTGCTCTCTGTTGATGTGCCTACATTATTTCTTCCAACTAGAATAATCTTATGTCCCAAAGTGTTAGTTGCTCAGTTGTGTCTGACTCTATGGGACCCCATGGACTGTAGCTCACCAGGTTCCTCTGTCCATGGGATTCTCCAGGCAAGAATACTGGAGTGGATAGCCATTTCCTTCTCCATAGGATCTTCCTGACCCAGGGATTGAACCTGGGTCTCTTGTATTGCAGGCAGACTCTACCATCTGAGCCACCATGGAAGCCCTCTCATGTACAAAATACCCCTAAATTCATCGCCTGGCTGCACTACTGCTTACTTTTCAAGACTGGGCTTAGGCTCCTCTAAGCAGTTTTCTGTAACCCATCCAGGTTACACACTCTTGCTTTACTCCAAACAGACTTACTGCTACTGCATATTTTAACCGTGTGTTTCCACAGCAGATGAGCTTCTTATGAGAGCATGATGCTGTTCTGTTCCTCTTTGTATCTCCAGTGCTGGCCCAGGATCCACACAAAGCAGATACTTAGTAGATGCTATTGTTTTTGTTAGAGGTACACACATACAATGGAATATTACTCAGTCATAAAAAGGAACAAAATCGGGCCATTTGTAAAGATGTGAATGGACCTAGAGGCAAAATCGGGCCATTTTGTAAAGATGTGAATGGACCTAGAGGCTGTCACAGAGTGAATTAAGTCAGAAAGAGAAAAACAATAATGTATATTAACGCATATATGTGGAATCTAGAAAAATGGTACAGATGAACCTATTTGCAGGGCAGGAACAGAGATGCAGATATAATGGATGAGTAGACATGGGGTGTAAGGAGAGGGTGGGGTAAATTGAGAGGGTAGCACTGACATAGATACACTACCATGTGTAAAACAGCTACTGGGAAACTGCTATATAGCACAGGAAGCTCAGCTCTGTGTTGACCTAGAGGGGTGGGGTGGGAGGCTCAAGGGGGAGGGAATATATGTATAGTTATAGCTGATCCACCTTGTACAGCAGAAACTAACACACCATGCCGGGAGCCAGCCCACGAGATCCCACCCATGACAGAGTCATGGGAAAGAGGAATGATTGAGCACGGCTTCTCAGGCCTCAGGGATTCTCGGAAGGCTGCCTCAGCGCTCACCTTGAAGATATCTGTCTTTCTGATGTTTACTATAAAAAACTTCTTCTCATTTTCTATGACTTAAGCAAAAGGCCTTTCCCGATTTCCTTCTAAAATAGATCATTCTGAAACCTCGAATCAACAAGGCCCCTGAACAGTAGCACCCTAAATAAAATTATCTGGGATATAGAATATGCTGATCTAAATTCCTTTTGCTAACATATTGGTTTGTTTTAATAAGTGTACCTGTGCCTTTGGAGCCAATGTGCGTAACTGTTCCTTAATAATAAAATAACATTGAGAGCCTCCACACAGAAAGCCCTTATGGGCACAAAACCCTTCACAGGAAAAAAGGCTTGTTAGGAAATATAAGAAATATTGCTTTATAAAACTGTTACTTAGTCTATATTCACTCACTATGGTTTTTACTCTTAACGTATTTAGCCTATATAATGAAAGCATAATAGTTAAAAATTTATATAAATAAAAGTTTAGCTTTAATACAAATAAGTAAGACAACTGTAGATTTAACTGATGATTCTTACTTAGAGCTGACCTTCAGCTTGCTGTTCTATGACTTTATGGGACCACATTCTTTTCTGTTAAGCTCAAGGCGTAAAGTAAATTACCGAAAACAGGTTTTGCCTTGAAACTTTCTATTGATGGGTTCTTTCCTGCTGTGCCTGATACAAAAGTGTTCTGACTGATCAACCCTTATCAATAGGAGAGTCACAAGATGTTGGCAGGCCCCCAGGCCAGAAGATGATGTAAACAAAATGAACTAAGATATGCAAACTATGTCGGTAAAGGTCAACACTGTTGACCCATTAAGCTGATTTGATATGACTCTATACATTTGTTTCTATGTACCACTAAAAATATAAAAGCTGTCTTAAAAAACAATAAAGGCGGAAGACACTTCGGAGACACTTGGAAACACCGAGACTCGCTGTGTCTTCTCATTCGTATCGCCGACGCCGTCCATCCTGAGGGAACCCCTGGACCTGCTGGAGCTGGACTCCGGCAACACCATTGTAAAGCAATTACACTCCAAATAAACAGAAAAACTCCAAAGGGATAAAAAGAAAGAAGCGGGGTGGGGCGGGGGGCGGGGGGACTTGTTTATACTCGTTCAGTAACCAAGTTTAATAACCTTCCATTATCAGTCCTCTTTCACTAGACCCACTTGCAGCCTGACATGTGCTCTGGTACCTTAGAGAAAAACAATGGTTCCATGGCTTTGTGTATGTGATCCCCTCAATTTGGAAAGCCCTTCTCATCCCTGTCCCCTAACTCACTGTGGTTTTAATTTGCATCTTCCTCATGATTAGTGATGTTGAATATCTTTTCATGTGCTTATTTGGCCATTTGTATATCTTCTCAGGACAAATGTCTTATCAAGTCCTTTGCTCATCTTGGGTTGTTAGTTTGTTGCTGAATTCCCAGTTATTTTGTAACATGGAATGGTTTCAGGAACACAACGGATCTCCAGAGTTTAGAATGATATGAAAATGCTAGAGGCCTTGGGAAAAAGGTGCTTCCTTGGTGGCTCAGCTGGTAAAGAATCTGCCGGCAATGCAAGAGACCTGGGTTCGACACCTAGGTTGGGAAGATGCCCTGGAGAAGGGAACGGCTACCCACTCCAGTATTCTGGCCTGGAGAATCCCATTGGTGGACACAACTGAGCGACTTTCACTTTCACTGTGGGAAAAGGAGCAGGAAGAGATGAGGTTGTCAAAAAAAAAGTTCTTAAAGAATTTTTTAAAAGTCTTATAAAAGAGAAAAGGAAGTACACTTTCAGGATTCTGAGCTCATTTTTGTACTGTTATTTGGCAACCTTCTGGGTTAAATAAGCAGTGGTGGTTGACCTTAGAACCTAACCACTATTTAAAAACACTACTTATATAAAAAATGCTCTTATAATATTCTAATCTTAAAAAACTTTGGTATGTAATTCATATATATTTTGATGATGGTGGTGGTTTAGTCACTAAGTTGTGTCTTGCAACCCCATAGACTGTAGCCATCTAGGCTCCTCTGTCCATGGGGTTTCCCAGGCAATAATACCTGAGTAAGTTGCCATTTCCTTCTTCAGGGGATCTTTTCAACCCAGGGATCGAACCTGGGTCTCCTGCATTGCAGGTGGATTCTTTTACCAACTGAGCCACTATATACTAAAACCTAAATTAGTAAAGTATATTGGTTGTACTAATGGATTACAGAAATTATTTATATACAATGACTTTAATTGGGAATTTAATGCTTTTCTATTACCAAACGTTGATTTACATGAATCCCTTTTAGGATGCCATTATAAGAAAATACAGATGATACAGAGGAACAGAGCTGATATTTAATCATGATGAAACATGACAGAAACATGAAAACAAGTCTCTAATCTACAGATATAGACAAAGGTTGTAGAAAAGGAAGGATGACATTGACATCTGTGCTGTTAACTGAAGCAGCTGGGAAAAAAAAAGTATTACTGACCACTGGTCATAGATAAATGATCTCTAAGAATAATATCCAGTTTAAATGTCATAAAATTTATTATTTTAAAAGAAACTCTTACTTTGTTTATTGAAAATGGATAAGCTGTTGGATTTCTGCATTTTTGGTAAAATGTTATAAGAGCTTGGTTAGATAATAGCTAATATTGTAGGTGCAAAATGTGATTTACGCATTTTAGAATAGATATAATGTTATTTAAAAGTATATCTAGAGTTATTTTCAGTGTTCCACAGGCTATATTCTCTGCAAATAATTCATAGTTAACAGAACATCTCATTCTCCAAAAACAAAACAACAAAATCTTTCATCAAGCTGAAACTAAAGATGAGCTTTCCATTTCTTCTCAGGATCTGTGTTGCTAACTGTGGAAAGAAAATTACAGAGTAAACATTTAACAACAGACAAGCAAAATCACTGGATTTTAAGTTCTCTTGTAACTAGAAAGAGCATTAATTCCTAAAAAAATTTTGTTGCTCAATATAAAGTTGGGGTTTCTCTTGTGGTGGGGGTACAAATAAAAACGTTGCTAAAACTTCTACACAGGATCCAACTTTGCACCTCTTGTTTTTTAAACAGCAAACTTCTAAGATTATTAAGTTGACAAATCAACACTAGTGAACAATTACAGAATTACTGCTTTAGTATCTTTGAGTTTACTACCTTTACTACTGTGAAACCTTTGGCTGTTCCCAAATCTACATGAAAAGTTCTTTGTGGTCACTCTGGCAAAGGCCAAGTTCTCTTGCCGCTACATTTGGGTGGGTGAGGACTGGAGTCCCCACGCAGGGCTCTCACTCCTGTGGGAGCTTTTGTTCTAATTTTCCTTCCCTGGCCTTTCGCTACCGACTCTTTCTAATGACTGTCGCTCCCACTCACAGTGACATTCAAGGGAGAACCCTGGTGGGTGGTGTTTTTCCTCAAAGGAAACTAGTTCATTTGTTAACAAATATTTTCAGCACCCAAAATAAAAAAAAATTTGGAAGAATACTTACATATTTTTCCTTCTTTTTCTAATTTTTTCAAATGAAGCAAGACATTATGTTGGGCCATTTTATATAAATGCTCAGGAGTATTCTAAAGGAAAGATGAGAGTACAGTATTTTTTAATTTTTAATTAATTTATTTCTGGCCACACTGCACAGTGTGGAGAACCTTAGTTCTGAACTCTCACCCTCTGCAGTAGAAGCACAGAGTCCTTACCACTGGACTGCCAGGGAAGTCCCTACAACAATTCTTTTTCAAAAAATACCAGGGTTAATCTTTTTGAAACTTTTAAAGAAAAAAGACAAAAGAAGACAGTCTTTTTTGTTGTTGAGAGGTACTTTAAAAGAATTTTTTTAACTGAAGGATAACTGCTTTACAAAATTTTGTGGTTTTCTGTCATACATCAAGAATCAGCCATAGGTACACCCATGTCCCCTCCCTCCCAGACCACGCTCTCATCTCCCTTTCCACTCCACCCTTCAGCCTGTCACAGAGTCCTTGTTTGAGTTCCTGAGTCAGATAGTAAATTCCCATTGGCTATCTGTTTTACACGTGGTATTGTAAATTTCTATATTACTCTCTCCATACATCTCCCCTTCTCCCTCCTCTCCTCCCACCTTGTCCTTAGGTCTGTTCTCTATGTCTGTTTCTCCACTGCTGCCCTGAAAATAGATTCATCAGTGCTGTCTCTTCAGATTCCATATATATGTGTCAGTGGCCACAGGACTGGAAAAGGTCAGTTTTCGTTCCAATCCCAAAGAAAGGCAATGCCAAAGAATGCTCCAACTACCGCACAGTTGCACTCATCTCACATGCTAGTAAAGTAATGCTCAAAATTCTCCAAGCCAGGCTTCAGCAATACGTGAACCGTGAACTTCCAGATGCTCAAGCTGGTTTTAGAAAAGGCAGAGGAACCAGAGATCAAATTGCCAATATCCGCTGGATCATCGAAAAAGCAAGAGAGTTCCAGAAAAACATCTATTTCTGCTTTATTGACTATGCCAAAGCCTTTGACTGTGTGGATCACAATAAACTGTGGAAAATTCTGAAAGAGATAGGAATACCAGACCATCTGCCCTGTCTCTTGAGAAACCTGTATGCAGGTCAGGAAGCAACAGTTAGAACTGGACATGGAACAGCAGACTGGTTCCGAATAGGAAAAGGAGTACGTCAAGGCTGTATATTGTCACCCTGCTTATTTAACTTATATGCAGAGTACATCATGAGAAACGCTGGGCTGGAAGAAACACAAGCTGGAATCAAGATTGTGGGGAGAAATATCAACAACCTCAGATATGCAGATGACACCACCCTTATGGCAGAAAGTGAAGAAGAACTAAAGAGCCTCTTGATGAAAGTGAAAGAGGCAAGTGAAAAAGTTGGCTTAAAGCTCAACGTTCAGAAAACTAAGATCATGGCATCTAGTCCCATCACTTCATGGGAAATAGATGGGGAAACAGTGGAAACAGTGTCAGACTTTATTTTTGGGGGCTCCAAAATCACTGCTGATGGTGACTGCAGCCATGAAATTAAAAGACACTTACTCCTTGGAAGGAAGGTTATGGCCAACCTAGATAGCATATTTAAAAGCAGAGACATTACTTTGCCAATAAAAGTCAGTCTAGTCAAGGCTATGGTTTTTCCAGTGGTCATGTATGGATGTGAGAGTTGGATAGTGAAGAAAGCTGAGCGCCTAAGAATTGATGCTTTTGAACTGTGGTGTTGGAGAAGACTCTTGAGAGTCCCTTGGACTGCAAGGAGATCCAATCAATCCATCCTAAAGGAGATCAATCCTGGGTGTTCATTGGAAGGACTGATGTTGAAGCTGAAACTCCAATACTTTGGCCACCTCATGCGAAGAGTTGACTCATTGAAAAAGACCCTAATGCTGGGTAGGATTGGGGGCAGGAGGAGAAGGGGACGACAGAGGATGAGGTGGTTGGATGGCATCACTGACTCGATGGACGTGGGTTTGTGTAGACTCCGGGAGTTGGTGATGACAGGGAGGCCTGGCGTGCTGTGATTCATGGGGTCACAAAGAGTCGGACACGACTGAGCGACTGAACTGAACTGAATATGATATTTATATTTCTCTTTCTGACTTACTTCACTTTGCATAATGGCTCTAGTTTTGTCCACCTCATTAGAACAGATTCAAATGCATTCCTTTTTATGGCTGAGTAGTATTTCATTGTATATACGTACCACAGCTTCTTTATCCATTCATCTGTCGATGGACATCTAGGTTGCTTCCATGTTCTAGCTACTGTAAATAGTGCTGCAGTGAACACTGGGGTACATGTGTCTTTTTCAGTTTTGATTTCCTCAGGGTATATGCCTAGGAATGGGATTGCTGGGTCATATTGTGGTTTTATTCGTAGCTTTTTAAGGAGTCTTCATACCGTCAAGAAGACAGTTTTAACTCTAGGTTTTTATATGGTAATAACCAAAACTATTTCATCCTATATATGTCTCACTTTGGGTCATTATTAGAAGTATATTTTACAGATAAAATAGACTGTAAGCTCCATTAACAAACACAGTAGTATAATCTATTCACTACTGAATACCCAGTGCTTAGCAAAATGACATACAGTGGGAACTGAGTATTTTATAAGTGAACGAATAAACATAAAAATTATTCTAGGTAGTTTGGATGATGCTACAGTTGATCCTATGGTTTACTTATTAGGTGACATGGTAATATCTTTACATATTTTTATTAAAAGTATATAACTTAACTTAAAAGTATATAACTTAAAACTTACAATTTTTCCTTTACTTTTGCTAAGCTAGTAATGTAATATTGACAACTGTTACCTGAATGGTAAACAAAATAAATATTCCTTTTATTCTTTTTTCCATATATATTTTTATTTTATTGAAGCATACTTGATATACAGTATTCAGTTCAGCTCAGTCGTGTCTGACTCTTTGCAACCCCACGGACTGCAGCACACCAGGCCACCTCTGTCCAATATTATGTAATTACAATATAGTGATTCATAATTTTTAAAGGCTATACTCCATTTAGGTGTGCATGTGTGCTCAGTTGCTCAGTTGTATCGGACTCTTTGTGACCCCATGGACTGTAGCCCACCAGGCTCCTCTGTCCATGGGATTTTCCAGGCAAGAATATTGGAGTGGGTTGCCATTTCCTCCTCCAGGGAATCTTCCCAACCCAGAGATCAAACCCATGTCTCCTGCATTGCAGGTGGATTCTTTTACCACTGAGCTACCAGGGTATACCATTTATAGTTATTATAAAATACTGGCTTTATTTCCCTGTGTTGTATCAATAAAATATCATTTTTAGCTTACTGTATACATAACAGTTTACACCTCTTAATCCCTGCCCTTTTATTGCCCCTCCCCCTTCCTGCTCCCCATTGGTAACTACTAATTTGTTTTCTATAGCTGTGAGCCTGTTTCCATTTTGTTATAATTCACTAGCTTGTTGCATTGTTTAGATTCCACATTATAAGAGGTAACATACATTTATTTGTCACATACACTATTTATCTCTTTTATTCTTTAAATAAGAATTTTTCAAAGTCAAGTTTCTTGACTAAATTGACTATCTCCATTTCTCAGCTCCCTGAAAATGTTTTGTTAAAAGGTCATCAAATAACATTTTAATGAAAATTCAAAGAATTCTTTTAAGTCCTCCTTTTACCTGAAATCAGCAGGCGAGTCTCTTCTTTTGGAAGAGCTCTTCTCTTTTCCCTTCCCTAGGTTATCCTACCTCTCATCATTTTGTCTTCACTCTGGATATTCTTCCTGGGATTTCTCTTTAACACTGATGTCTACAATGAATTGTATCACTGACTCTCTTCTCATTTTACTCAATCAACTTGCCACTGCATTAAAGATTCCCAAGTAAAAACCTCCAAACCCAACTATTCTTGAAGCTCCAGCACCATGTATTATATCCACCAGCATGATTTTCTAGGTCTAATTATGCAACCCCCCTGCACTAAGATCTGTGGTGGTCATTCTCAGTTTATAGGCTGAAGCCCACATTTTTTAGCATGGCAACCAAGGGATTCCTCTGACCCACCATGCCTGTCTTTCCTGCCTCATATCCTGGGACCCCCCCCGCCCACCTGCAACATCCATTCTGTGCTCCAACAACACACATTCTTTTTGAGGGTTTTCGAACACATTAAAGGCTTTTATGACCCCCAGTGTTTGAACACATCTTTCCTTCTATCTAGAACGACTTTCCTTCTCCTGTATCTGGTCTGGGAAATGCTTACTCCTTCTTCAAGATCTGATTCAATGATTAAGTTTCTGAAGGTGTTCCAGAGCAGTCTCATGACCCATTATCTTCACCAGGTAGGACTGACTTCTCTTTCCTTTGTGCCCCCAATATGCTGTGTACGGGCCGTGGAGGGAAGCTTGGTGTGATAGAAAAACACAAGGTTTGAGTATCTGACTTCTGACATTTGAGTATGTGACATCTGCAAGTTTTGTGCCTTTGGAAAAGTCACTTAGCTTATACTTTTAACGTCAGTTTTTAAATCTGTTAAGTTGGAAGAACAGTATCTTTATGTAGTGAAAACTTGGGGTACTGGAAATTAAGTACCCCAAAATACAAGTTTAATGTGAAGCATGTAATACTGTGTCTAACACATAACATGCTCAAAAAAATGGGAGCTATTATGAGTATGTCTATCTTTGCTAAACCCCAAGTTCTTTGAGGGCAGAGGTCTGTAGTCATCTTAGTATCTCTGCACCTAGTCCAGGGGCACACGAAAACTTCAGTAAATGTTTGTAGAAAGAATAAATGTCTCCACAATATCTAATGCTGTTCTATATGTGACAGGTGCTGTACACATATGCACAGCGAACACATCCCTGAACACACCTCTGAAAGCAGAACCAGCATTTCTGAGGCAGGCACAGTCACTGGCTGACTTATCTGTGAGGGTTATCAGAGAGTTCTGCAGTCTGTACTTGGGTTAGAAAACACTACTCAAGTTTCAATGCATAATCTAGAATGGCTAAACTCTAGGAAGTGAACTCCTTCACGGAATTTAAATATTTACATTTCCCCTTTGCTCCTGGCACTTTTTATCTTCAGCCCTTTGAATCATTTATCCCTCCCTTTAATCACAAAGCACAATGAGTGTGATTTAACTGGTTTTTGATAATTTAGGCCTATGGGACATTGTTGTCAGTCAATTGCTAAGTCAGGTCCGACTCTTTCTGACCCCACAGACAGCAGCACGCCAGGCTTCTGTCCTTCACTATCCTAGAGCTTGCTCAAATTCATGTCAAACTCACTGACGCCACCCAACCATCTCATCCTCTGTTGCCACCTTCTTCTGCCCTCAATCCTTCCCAGCATCAGGGTCTTTTCCAATGAGTCAGCTCTTCGGATCAGGTGGCTGAAGTATTGGAGCTCCAGCCTCACCGTCAGTCCTTCCAATGAATATTCAGGGACTGACTGGTTTGATGGGCCGTTAAAGACCTTTACTAAATGAAACTCACTCAGGTTCCTTTTCAAGCTCATCTTTACTTACACTCTCAGGTATCTTATGGCTGTATAGGTTATGGTAGTGGGAGTCTTAAAACCTAGATAATCTTATTACATTCTTAACCCCTAAGCTATACTACCTACATCAGTTAACTGATACACTTGCTGAGAAACTGAATCCTACGGATGGATTGCCACACACTGCTGTCAAACAAGGATGTGCTCAGAGGCCACTGTATGAGGGGCTCTTTCTCTACTAAATGACTCTCCTCATGCTCTTCTTTGAGGCCTTTCTCTTTTTAATCCATTGGGCTTCCCTTCTGGCTCAGCTGGTAAAGAATCTGCCTGCAATGTGGGAGACCTGGGTTCAATCCCTGGGTTGGGAAGATCCCCTGGAGAAGGGAAATGTTACTCACTCCAGTATTCTGGCCTGGAGAATTCCATGGACTGTATAGTCCATGGGGTCGCAAAGAGTCAGACATGACTGAGCAACTTTCACCTTCACAGGCACTGCTACTAATTCTCACTGTTATTAGCCAGGATCTGTCTCCAGCAGATCACCCCTTCTCACTCGCTGCCGAGTAGGACACTAGATAATCAAGATGGTCAGAGTAATACATTATTGTTGTTAGCTGCTCAGTCGTGTCTGACTCCCTGTGATTCCACGGACTGTAGCCCGCCAGGCTCCTCTGGAGCCTGACCATGGAATTTTCCAGGCAAGAATACTGGAGTTGGTTGCCATTCCCTTCTCCAAGTAAAACATAAATCATAACAAAGCCTCATCACCAGGCTGTTGGCAATGATCTCCTACAGAATGAAGTATAAAAGGCTTAGTAATGGCTCAGAAGGGTTATTCTGTGGGCCAGTGTTTATCAACTTCTGCAGTTCTAGAAACTTGAGATTTGATGATCTCAAATCTATACAAGTGACTAATATTACTTAAAAAATTAACAGACTCATTCTGCTCTAAGATGTGATGAGTTTACCACATTAATAGTCTAGTGAATATATTCTTCTATTAAAATTGTGGCTATGTACAAATCAGATAAACAAAAATTACCTTGTAAATACTTTTTACAAGTTCCATTGCTGTGAATGACTTTTCAAAGTTCTCATGAAATACTGTAAGAATCTGCTGTTCTTGGATGTTTCTGTGAGAAATGTATTGTAGAATTTTAGCTTCGGCATTATGGATGACTGGGCCATGTCCTGAATCAGAATAATTATAAAAATTATTTCAACCAAATAAAAATTTTTAAGTACAACTGAAGTTAATTCACTCTATTTAAAAAATATTTCATACAGTATACTGGAAAGGCATACTAAATATACAAGTGAGAATTATTTGGAAAACTATACAGGTAATAAGAGATTTAAAAATTACATACCAAGCCAAAAACTATTAGAGAATTATGTCAATATCTATATAAAATATTACATTGTTCATTAGAAAAAAGAAAAGTAACAATTAAAAGATAACATAAAATTAACAATAAAAATAGTAACCACAACAGTAACAACAGGTAATATTAACAGTGTTCATTATTTGCCAGTTGTTCAGTCACTGTGTCCAACTCTTTGCAATCCCGTGGACTGTAGCATGTCAGGCTCCTACGTCCTCCACTACCTCCCCGAGTTTGCTCAAATTCATATGCTTGAATCAGTGATGCCACCCAACCATCTCATCCTCTGCTGCTCCCTTTCTACTTTTACCTTCAATCTTTCCCAGCATCATCGTCTTTTCTAATGAGTAAGCTCTTTCCAACAGGTGGCCAAAGTGTTGGAACTTCAGCTTAAGCAACAATCCTTCAATGAATATTCAGGGTTGATTTCCTTTAGGATTGACTGGTTTGATCTCCTTGCTGTCCAAGGGACTCTTAAGAGTCTTTTCTAGCACAATTCAAAAGCATCAATTCTTCATGGCACTCAGCCTTCTTTATGGTCCAACTCTCACATCTTTACATGACTACTAGAAAAACCATAGCTTTAACTATATGGACCTTTGTTGGCAAAATGATGTCTCTGCTCTTTGTCTCTGCTTTTTAATCCACTGTCTAGATTTGTCATAGCTTTCAAGGAGCAAGTGTCTTTTAAATTTCATGGCTTCAGTCACTGTCCACAGTGATTTTGGAGCCCAAGAAAATAAAAAGTCTGTCACTGCTTCTACTGTTTTCCCAATATTTGCCATGAAGTAATGGGACTGGATACCGTGATCTTAGTCTTCTTTTTTAATGTTGAGTTTATTTGCCAGATACTGCTCTAAATGTTTGATACACTTTATTCTTACAAGAATCCCATGAAGTACGTATATTTATTCTCCCCTTTGAACAGCATAAACTGAGGCATAGGAAGGGTAAATAATCTGCCTGCAGTTACATAGCTAAGTGGAGCTGGGATTCTGACTCAGGTGCTTTTACCCACTCTGTGTTTTTAACTACTATGCTTATCAAAGATTGCAAAGTGGAATATATAAAGTAACTTCACGGAAGTGATGAAGAGCTATTAAAAATTCACAAGGACCACAGGAGAACTTTGCGTCTTATGTAGCAGTTCAGAAATGTTGTTAGCTGAGATAAAGTCATAATGAAATGTACTTGCTCTTAAAACAGTGAAAATGAATGTATTACACAAATCTGCAAGAGAGGTTTTTTAAAGATATTTGAGAACAATCACCAGGAGTAGGTGCTTCCTTGGTGGCTCAGTGGTAATGAATCTACCTGCCAATGTAGGGGTTGTGGGTTCGATACCTGGGTCAAGAAGATCCTCTGGAAAAGGAAATGGCAACTCATTGTAGTATTCTTGCCTGGGAAATCCCATGGACAGAGGAGCCTGGCAGGCTACAGTCTATGAGGTCCATGACTTAGCAACTGAAGAGCAACAAGAACCAAAAGTAGACTGACCTGTTATGTAAAGAGCTCAGGCTTTATCATACTACCTACCATTTACTAGCTGTATGGCTGTGAAAGTCTCTGAATCTCAGAGCTTATTTCTTCAGCTATCTGCTTCACTGAGTTTTTGTGAAGACAACTTTGTGAAGGTCCCTACACTGTACCTGGCAGGTAGGGTAGCAGGCTTTAATATGTAGTAGCTATGGCTATGGAATGCCATTGACATATGGGCTCCTGCTGTACCAATAAGCCAGTTCACTGGATTCACTAAAGCCAACATTCCAAGAGCCTGTACCAGGCACCCTCTCATTAGCTTTGCTCCAATGTGAGTGCATCAAACATCTACTCTCTTTTCTTTCAGAACAGTTGTCAGCCTCTGCCTCTTTGCTGTCGTAACATTAATCCAAATGCCTAATCCCACCAACTCTATGTTTCCCACCCCTCAGCAGTGGGAACCCATGAGAATATGAAGGTATTGAAGACATTGTATTTACAGATCTTTTCATGGCTCTCTGGCTAGGAACAAGTTAGAAGGACTTAAAGGAGTCAGTAATTGAGTTTCTTTTCCCTTCTGGGCCTTCTGCTGGGTCCTGTATCTTTCTTAGGTTTTAGGAGGGAGGGGAGATTCATACTGTAGAGCAGGGCAGTGATAGCTGATATACTAATAACAGGTTGTTTTTTTTTTCTGAGGAACTGAAATAAATGTACAGTTTCACAGTTAGTATGAAGAATATTGATTTCCATGAATGCATGCATGCATGCTTGTTACTTCAGTTGTGTCCTTCTCTTTGCAACCCTATGGACCATAGCCTGCCAGGTTCCCCCGTCCATGGGACTTTCCAGACAAGAACACTGGAGAGGGTTGCCATTTCCTTTTCCAGGGGATCTTTCTGACCCAGGGACCAAACCCACATCTCTTAGTTTCCTGTATTGGTAGGCGGGTTCTTTACCCCTAGTGCCATCTGGGAAGCCCCACTGATTTCCATAGTGTGAGTTAAAAAACTAAAGCTCAGAGGTCAAAGGTTACTTGGTTACATGGTTTAAATGCAGTCCACAATAGGAATCAAGTGAACAAAACTAAAGATAGCTCATGAAATGAAAACATTTTCTGGTCCCAATAAGTTTATTTCCTTTGTTTAAGAGTTCTGTTAACAGCTGGGTAGATATTAAAAAATAACCCTGTCTTTAAAAAAATTATCAGTACAACTCTCAGTCTTCTTTTCAATTGTATTGCTAGACAAGACTTACAGATGTAATTTAGAAAGAAGCAATTTATATGTATCTCTTCAAGGCTGAAGACACACACAGACAAACCAAAAGGAAATCTTTCTCATCATTTGAAACAAATGATTTGCTAGATTAAAAGAATGACCCACCTGGATATATAACTTTAGCTTTGATTTTTAATAACTCTTTCAGGGAGTTCATATAATCGTAGAGGTCTTCAAATACGGTTGTTCCTTCCCCTAGGATGCAATCTCCAGAAAACAGAGCATTTTCTTCTTCTAAGACTAGGGCCATATGATCATCAGTGTGGCCAGGTGTGTATATAACTCTAGTTGAAAGAAGAAATAGTTAACAGTTGGAACTCGTAGGCTTAGGAGAAATTTTGAGACTAAATTATTCTCTCCTTCTTTATGGACAAGACACAAATAAATGATGTCAATGCATTTTCTAAAAAGAGTGGAGTCTTAACCACTGGACTGCCAGGGAATCCCCTACATGAAGGTTTATGACCATACCAATAATAAACCAGTTAAGGAACTAAGTCTAAATAATTTGTTCTGCAGAGTACTTGATTGCTCAGCCACACACAGGCAACCCTCTCCTGTGGTCATTTTTTTCTGTTATTACTCCTGTACTTTGAATTACTGCAGATTTCACTTTGTTTTCTTGTTTACCATTCTACATCCCAAGGCTATGAACTCTGAAAGGCAGGACTCCTGTCTTATTCTCATCTTTATAGTCCCAGTGCTTAGCACTCAGTATTAGCTAATATCAATGTATTTCTTTCCATGTGTCAGGCACTGACTTCAGGAATTTACAAGCATTATACACTTAATCCTTCCTACTAGTAATGGGGTGGGTACTATTAACCTCTCCATTTTCTATTTTAGATAACGAAATCACAGGAGATAGCAAAAAAAAAATGTCTGGTGGAATAAGATTTAAATTATGTTTTATTTAGCTTGAGAGGTTAATTAGCCTTACCTCTTTTCAAAATACTTTACTTTTTGGCTGTGAAAACAGAGCTCTGTTTTGGTTTTATTTTTAAAAAATTAATTAATTTTACTTTTTCAGCCACTCAACGCAGCATGAGGGATCTTAGCTCCCTGACCAAGGATCAAACCCATGCCCTCTGCAGTGGAGGCATGGAGTCTTAACTACTGGACTGCCAAGGAAGTCCTTCTCTTTGCCTATTCTAAATAGTATTGCATTTTATGTGCCTGGAATACTTTAAATAATTTTTCTCAATAATGGATTTTTTGGCGGGAAGATAGGGCAGATATATTTGCATTTATTGTATAGGAATTGAGAGTGTGTTTCTGGTTAAGACTAGGTTGAACACCTGCATCTCTTCTTTTCCTCCTAAAACATCAACAAAATTACCATAAAGGGATATGTGAATAATTGCACTCCTCACAGGAGTGAGGAGAATGGACCATATCATTAGAATTCTAGAAGCTAAAAGAAGACACATGAGTGAGAAATGACTTATTAGATGAGAGAAAAACTGACATCTAAGCTGGCAGAGGTGAAAGCTGAGATCCAACCAGATTCACACTGCCGAAGTCGCCAGTCTCTGGACGTGGGATGCCAGGAATTTAGAAGTAAGTAGAGGGTGAAGCGGGGAGCGGAGGCTAAAGGAAGAAGGATTGATTGAGAGTGTATTTAACAAACATTCAGGTCTTCAGATTCCCCTCTTGTTTGGAGCAACCTGACAAGCACCCCAACCCCACTAAAGGAAAAGACTGGAGATTTAATCTTCAACGAGGGAAACTTCAACGAGGATGAAACATAGGCACTGACAGAGGTAGCGACACTGTTCTAAAAGCAGGAAGACCACGTGAATACACATGGATCCCCAAGCCTTCTTTCCACACTCAGCTTCACACTCAGCTCCTAAAATGCTGGCAGCCAGGCCTTTCTTCTTCATGAAGATAAGAGTCTTTGCTGGGAAACACTCCCAGCTCAGGAAGAAAGATTCCTATGTTGGAAGTTTCCCAACTAAACAATTCATCTAGATGATGCCACAGTGTGGTGCACAACCTACAGGAGCCGTCTTATGTTTTCAGAGCTCCCAAATAGCTGTCATCTCCCTTAGAAGACATCCTGGAGGAGGGCATGGCAATCCACTCCAGTGTTCTTGCTGGGAGAATCTCCATGGACAGAGGAGCATGGTGAGCTACAGTCCGTGGAGTCACAAAGAGTGTTACACGACTGAAGCGACTTAGCATGCATGCACCTTTAGAAGACATTGGTAAATACCAGATCACCAGACATCTGAAGAAAGCCTTTCCAACTGAAGAAAGCAAATAAAAACAAGCAAAATAATTAGGAGGCCACAAATTACGAGGAAGAAAATTTCCAACAAAAACAAAAACACACACAAACCTCCCCTCCACAGCCACAAAGAAAAACAGCCCCACTAATGTCCTAGGAGAGATACGACATTGTAACGATGAAACAAGAAAGAATAGTATGAAGGGAGCATTTAGGGGGCAAAAAGATCTCCTGAAAGCTAAAAATGTGAGAAGAGAAAGGGAAAAATAGGATTAGGAGATAAAGCTGATAAAAACCTCCCAGAAAGTACAGCAAAAAGGCAAAAAAGACAGAAAACAGGAGGAAAAAAATAAAGTTAGGGGATGAGTCTAAGCATTCTAACAAAATAGGAGGGGTTTTAATAAATGAAACAGGACAAAAGAGATTAGAGAAAACATCAGTGAACAACTTCAGAAAATTGTGAGAACTGAAGGACACGTTTCCAGACTGAAAAGGCTTCTCAAGGATCCAACATTATAAACTTCCTCCAAGGTATACCACTGGGAATTTCCAGAACATAGTGAAGAAGAAAAAAAAAGAAAGAAAAAAAGAAAACAAACAGGTGGTCAAAAAAGTTCAGCAATCTGAAAGGTTTCAGATTTCTCAATCTCAATACTGTATTAACTAGAAGGCAACGAAATCTTGCATATGAAACCAAGAAGGAAAAAAGATTTTCGACTTGGAATTTATAAAGTGCACTTCAAATCAAGCTGGATTAAACAAAGACATTCTTAGATATGAAAGGTCTTAAAAATGCACTTCCTCAGAAAGCTATTGGAGATGGGCTCCACCAAAACAGGAGTATCAAGAAAGAAAATTATGGGGTACAGGAGGCGTGATACAAGACTGGCGGGAGGCAAGGGGAAGCCCCATGTGAGCATGAAGGGAATTCTGGGAGGATCATAGAGTCAGCCTGGAAGAGACCTGTCCAGGACAGCAAGTTAGGAGGCTCTGAGGGAGGTTCATCCAGAACATGGAAGCGTGAGAATCCCAGATATATTTAAACATTCTAAGAGAACATTTATATAACTGGAGTTGAATTAATGATAAGTATATAGAAAACTATTTAAGTATCAAAATAATTATTAACTGCAGGAAAGCAGGAAAGGAAAATTAAGCACAGTTTACTACATGGTTCAGCTGTAAATACTATCTATAGTCCTAGTAAGGTTAACATTGAATACTGAGCTAACCAAAATTATGACCCCAGAAGACTGGCAGATAGGAATGGAGCCCATAAATAAGAGAAGTGGGAAAACTAACTCTTAATTTTTTTCAGAGTGGGAAATTAATTAAAAAAAAAAAAACTAAGTGGGAAAGTCAAGACGCAGCAAAGGATCAAACAGTCCTTCAAGAATATTGTTATTGTCACTGCTCCACCCTCTTTCATTTTTTCTCCCTAGAGGTGTCCATTTTCACCCCTTTTGCTAATTATGTATGTCATGTGCCTGAATTTTTTGTGTGTGTGTCTGTCTGTCTGGCCCCAAAAATCTACACTACTGAAGCTAATTCTGCATTCCTCTCTGCTTCAAGACCTTGAAAAACCTACCTAATGATCTAATAAACATATTTTCAAGTTTGGTTTTTAGATTCTAGCAAGTTTTGATGAGTAACCTTCTTCTGGGCTTCCTAGGTGGCACCAGTGGTAGAATCTGCCTGCCAATGCAGGAGACATGAGACTTGGGTTCGATCCCTGAGTCAGGAAGATCCCCTAAAGGAGGGCATGGCAGCCCACTTAAGTATTCTTGCCTGAAGAATCCCATGGACAGAGGAGCCTGGCGGGCTACAGTTCATAGGTTTGCAAAGAGCTGGACATGACTGAAGCGACTGAGCATGCACAGGCAGATAAACCTTCTTTTAACAAAATACGTTAGATTACAGTACTTTTTAAAGTCTGAAGTGAAGTGAAGTGAAGTTGCTTAGTCGTGTCCGACTCTTAGCAACCCCATGGACTTTAGCCTACCAGGATCCTTCATCCATGGGATTTTCCAGGCTAATCTCGAATTAAAAAGAGAATCTATAAAAACACAAATAAGCTTAAATTATATGTCTTATTTAAGCTTAACTCACAGAACCATATTACTAGTAAGCAACAATGAAGCTTCACTAACAAGATGTGTAACTATTAGCAACTAAAGGCTCAGTATTTTTATGGACTAACTCTAATAAACATTTAAAAGTCTGACAGTTTCACTATCATCTGTGCCAGAGCATAGGTAAAGAAGGAAAACTTATGACTGCCAAACCTGATAAAGTTGCACAAAAAGAAAACTAACTACCCAATCTCATTAATAAATAGTATTATAAAAATCTTAACCAAAATATTAGGTTATCCAAAAAGTTTGTTTGGGTTTTCCTCATAAGCTGCTATGGAAAAACTTGAATGACCTTTTTGGTCAACCCAGTATTAACAAATAGAATGCAAAAGCAAATTTAAAAATAACATAGTGATCAAATAAAGTTTACCAAAAATGCAAGGGTGTTTCAATATTATAAGATCACTGAAAATAATAATAAAGCTATGGAGAAAACTAGTAAGACCACTGCCCTAGACATTGCAAAGATGACAAAATTCAAATCGTAACAGTATTTAAGAAAACTGACACAACTCTAACGGCATTAATAATAATCAGATGTCAACAAATGAGTCCAAAATGCAGTACTTGGATGCAATCTCAAAAATGACAGAATGATCTCTGTTCGTTTCCAAGGCAAACCATTCAATATCACTGTAATCCAAGTCTATACCCTGACCAGTAATGCTGAAGAAGCTGAAGCTGAATGGTTCTATGAAGACCTACAAGACCTTCTAGAACTAACACCTAAAAAAGATGCCCTCTTAATTATAGGAGACTGGAATGCAAAAGTAGGAAGTCAAGAGCTACCTGTAGTAACAGGCAAGTTTGGCCTTAGAGTACAAAATGCAGCAGGTCAAAGGCTAACAGAGTTCTGCCAAGAGAACAAACTGGTCATAGCAAACACCCTCCTCCAACAACACAAGAGACGGCTCTACACATAGACACCACCAGATGGTCAATACCGAAATCAGATTGATTATATTCTCTGCAGCTAAAAGATGGAGAAGCTCTATACGGTCAGCAAAAACAAGACGAGGAGCTGACTGTGGCTCAGATCATGAACTCCTCATCGCCAAATTCAGACTTAAATTGAAGAAAGTAGGGAAAACCACTAGACCATTCTGATATGTCCTAAATCAAATCTCTTATGATTATACAGTGGAAGTGACAAGTAGATTCAAGGGATTAGATCTGATAGACAGAGTGCCTGAAGAACTATGGACGGAGGTTCCTGACATTGTACAGGAGGCAGTGATCAAGACAATCTCCAAGGAAAAGAAATGCAAAAAGGAAAAATGGTTGTCTGAGGAGGCCTTACAAGTAGCTGAGAAAAGAAGAGAAGCTAAAGGCAAAGGAGAAAAGGAGATATACCCATTTAAATGCAGAGTTCCAAAGAATAGCAAGGAGATAAGAAAGCCTTCCTCAGTGATCAATGCAATGAAATAGAGGAAAACAATAGAATGGGAAAGACTAGAGATCTCTTCAAGAAAATTAGAGATACCAAGGGAACATTTCATGCAAAGATGAGTACAATAAAGAACAGAAATGGTATGGACCTAACAGAAGCAGAAGATATTAAGAGGTGGCAAGAATACACAGAAGAACTATACAAAAAAATCGTCATGACCCAGATAATAATGATGGTGTGATCACTCACCTAGAGCCAGACATCCTGGAATGTGAAGTCAAGTGGGCCTTAGGAAGCATCACTATGAACAAAGCTAGTGGAGGTGATGGAATTCCAGTTGAGCTATTTATTTCAAATCCCAACAGATGATGCTGTTAAAGTGCTGCACTCAATATGCCAGCAAATCTGGAAAACTCAGCAGTGGCCACAAGACTGGAAAAGGTCAGTTTTCATCCCAATCTCAAAGAAAGGCAATACCAAAGAATGTTCAAACTATTGCACAATTGAACTCATCTCACACGCTAGCAAAGTAATGCTCAAAATTCTCCAAGCCAGGCTTCAACAGTACATGAACCCTAAACTTCCAGATGTTCAAGATGGATTTAGAAAAAGGCAGAGGAACCAGAAATCAAACTGCCAACACCTGCTGGATCATCGAAGAAGCGCGAGTTCCAGAAAAACATCTACTTTTGCTTTATTCACTACGCCAAAGCCTTTAACTGTGTGGATCACAATAAACTGTGGAAAATTCTTAAAGAGATGAGAATAGCAGACCACCTTACCTGCCTCCTGAGAAATCTGTATGCAGGTCAAGAAGCAACAGTTAGAACTGGACATGAAAAAACTGACTGGTTTCAAATCAGGAAAGGAGTACATCAAGGCTGTATATTGTCATCCTATTTATTTAACTTACATGCAGAGTACATCATGCAAAATGCCGGGCTGGATGAAGCACAAGCTGGAATCAAGACTGCTGGGAGAAATATCAATAACCTCAGATACGCAGATGACAGCACCGTTATGGCAGAAAGTGAAGAACTAAAGAGCCTCTTCATGAAAGTGAAAGAGGAGAGTAAAGAAATTGGCTTAAAACTCACCATTCAAAAAACTTAAGATCATGGCATCTGGTTCCATCACTTCATGGTAAACAGATGGGGTAACAATGGAAACAGTGAGAGACTTTATTTTTTTTGGCTCAGAAATCACTGCAGATGGTGACTTCAGCTGTGAAATTAAAGACACTTGCTCCTTGGAAGAAAAGCTATGACCAACCTAGACAGCATATTAAAAAGCAGAGTCATTACTTTACCACAAAGGTCCATCTAGTCAAAGCTATGGTTTTTCCAGTAGTCATGTATGGATCTGAGAGTTGGACTGTAAAGAAAGCTGAGTGCCGAAGAATTGATGCTTCTGAACTGTGGTGTTGGAGAAGACTCTTGAGAGTCCCTTGGACTGCAAAGAGATCCAACCAGTCCATCCTAAAGGAAATCAGTCCTGAATATTCATTGGAAGGGCTGATACTGAAGCTGAAACTCCAATACTCTGGCCACCTGATATGAAGAACTGACTCAATGGAAAAAGACCCTGATGCTGGGAAAGATTGAAGGCAGGAGAAGGGGACTACAGAAGATGAGATGGTTAGATGGCATCACCAACTTGATGGACATGAGTCTGAGTAAGCTTCGGGAGTTGGTGATGGACAAGGAAGTCTGATGTGTTGCAGTTCATGGGGTTGCAAAGAGTTGGACACCACTGAGTGACTGAACTAACTGACTAACTGAGATGATACCACTCTAATGGCTTAGAATGAGAAGGAACAAAGAGCCTCTTGATGCGAGTTTGAGAGGAGAGTGAAAAAGCTGGCTTAAAACTCAACATTCAAAAAACTAAGATCATGGTATCCAGTCCCATCACTTCATGGCTAATGATGAGGAAAAGTGGGAACAGTGGCAGATTTTATTTCCTTGGGCTCCAGAATCACTGTGGATGGTGACCACAGTTATGAAATTGAAAGACACTTGCTCCCTGGAAGAAAAGCTATGACAAATCCAGACAATGTACTAAAAAGAAGAGACATCACTTTGCCAACAAAGGTCCGTACAGTCAAAGCTATAGTTTTTCCAGTAGTCCTGTATGGATATGAGAGTTGGATCATAAAGAAGGCCGAGTGCTGTGAAGAACTGATACTTCTGAACTGTTGTGCTGGGGAAGACTCTTGAGAGTCCCTTAGACAGTAAGGAGATTGAATCGGTCAATCCTAAAGGAAATCAATTCTGAATATTCATTAGAAGGACTGATGCTGAAGCTGAAAGCTCCAACATTTTGGCGACTTGACATGAAAAGTCAACCCATTGGAAAAGACCTTGAGGCTGAGAAAGATTGAAGGTAGAAGGAGAAGGGGGCAACAGAGGGTGAGATGGTTGGGTGGCATCACCGACTCAATGCACGTGAGTTGAGCAAACTGTAGGAGACAGTGAAAGACAAGGAAGCCTGGCATGCTACAGTCCAAGGGGCTGCAAAGAGTCAGACATGACTTAGCCACTGAACAACAGGAAAACAGAAACAAGTATAACTTAGAATGATTTCTCCCTTACCAAAAAAAAAATCAAATCCTTATAAAAATTTTTGCTAAAAGTGTAATAGACGTAAGGTACAAGAACATAAGCTACTAGTGTAATGGGAGCAATTACTTTTGAGAGGCATTAAGAACTGACATTAAGAACTATTATGCTTTTATAGTTTCTAAGTGTATGCTTTATATATTGCAAACAATTACAATTTTATAGTTGAACCAATGTCAAGTTATTAAAGAGATGTTAGAAATCATCTCTGGTCTGATTAAACCTGCTGCCACCTGTTAATGAAAGTATTCATGTTATATGAAAATGATTCCAGTAGCTATATTTCTAGCAAATATAAAAATATGTGAAGACACTCTACAGAATGGGAAAACATTTGCAAACCATATATCTGATAAGGAGTTAATATCCAAAATACATAAGAAACTCATACAGCTGAACAGCCAAAAAATCCAATAAAAAAAATGACCAAAAACTTGAATAGACATCTTTCCAAAGAATACAGATGAAAGACCAGCAGGGACATGAAAAAGTGTTCAACATTATTAGTTATTGGGGAAATCCAGATTAAAACCAAAATAAGATGTCACCTCATGCCTGTCAGAATGGCCATCATCAACAACACAAGAGATACGAAGTGCTGCTGTGTGTGTGCGCAAAAAAGGAAACGCTTGTGCATTACTGGCAGGACTGTAAATTGATACAGCCACTACAGAAAACAATATGGAGAACTCTCAAAAAATTAAAAATAGAACTACCTATCATCAGCAATTCCACTCCCAGGAAATGAAAACACTAACTTCAAAAAATATCCGTAGCCCAATGTTCACAGCAGTGTTATTTACAATAGCCAAAACATGGAAACAACCTAAGTGGCCACTGATGGCTAAATGGATAAAAAAGTTGTGAGATACACACACACACATATACACACAATGCAGTATTATTCAGCCATAACAAATGAGGAAATCCTACCATTTGGGACAATGTAGATGGACCTTGAAGGCATTATGCTAAGTAAAATAAGTCAGACAGAGAAAGACAAATACTACATGATCTCACTTGTACGTGGAATCTTAAAAAAAATAAAAATAAAAAATGCACCAAACTCATAGAAAAAGAGATCAGGCATGCAGTTACCAGAGGTGGAGGGTGAGGGGAGGGAGAAATGGAGGAAAGGTAGTTAAAGGTACAAATTTCCAATTATAAGATAAATACAAGGCATACAATGTACAACAAGATGACTAAACACTGCTGTATGATCTATAAAAAAGCTGTTAGAATAAATCCCGAGTACTCATCATAAGGAGAAAATTGTTCTTTTTTTCTTTTTATTCTTCTTTCATTTCTTTTTATCTATATGAGATGATGGATGTTAGCTGAACCATAATACATGTAAATCAAACCACTGTGGAAAAAACAGTGTTGGTGTGTATCATATCTTACAGACAATCCTATGAATAATCACAATAAAATGCATTTATGAAAAGACCCAGTGTTTTTTTTTTTTTAATTGAGAACGACTCATTTGGAAAACCATTCTTTTCAGAGTCTGCAAATTGCCTTTTCTGTCCAAGTGCTTGCAATACCTCCTTTTCCACCTGCTGGGTTGAGGGAGGTGAGCATGGCGACCTTGAAAGAAAGGACTGAGGGTAATGGAATCACAAGATGGAAGGAGCTTGAAACCTCACTTGCAGGAGGGCCCCTCACTAATCACTACCCACTTTTGGACTTTCTGTGACTGAGAAGTAAACTTCTTCCATGTTTTAGCCATTACCCATTTCTGGGTTGGTTGACCACAGCAACTAGAATTAACTAATATTAATTAGTGAAGCTAAGGAGTTGATTACCTGAAGTACTTACGTACAAAAAAACTTAAAATTTAATATATGCTATGACAAAACAGTAAAGGTTATAGAAAAGTTAGTGGAAAGAGCAATGAATTTTGCCCAGAAAGGGTTCTTAAACTAAATAATGGGTGGATTAGGTTTGAAGAATGAACAGATAAGAATCTGTCAGGGAGACAAGTTGACGAGAAGGGGCGATGCCTGGTACAGGGGATGGTACGAGCCAAGGCACAGATGCACAGAATGTCCTTGTAACTGTGCCTATGAGGGCAGTGATGACAGCGAAGACCAGGAACCTGTGGAGCAGACTGTGACATTAGGGGAACAAACATTATCTTGTGTGCAGGGAGCGCTATTCTATGTTTCAGGTGACACAGGGTATGAAGGGTAGATTAGAACGCAGGGAGTCTGCAGACATGAAGACTGAGTAAGAGGTAGTGGTTGTGCACAAGCAGAAAAAGAGGCTGCACTGCCAAATATTTCTGAGGTTAAAAACTACCCTGATTAAATGCAGCAGGCGAGGGTGGGGAGGGGAGAAGGGGGAACGAGAAGAGTGAAGAGGAGTCAGCTTCTATCTCAGGGGAAAAAAAAATTCTATGAAGTACTAAGAAAAGTAACTATTGTGAAGTCGGACAGCAAGTAGAGTTTGTAGGGGAGAGAAAACCAGAATTAGTTCAGCTTTAAAATTGAGTCAGAAATACCCTTTTGAATCCCTCTGACAGATCTCAGGAGAGATGAGTCTGGCCTGAAATGTGTTTACTTTAGGGATGGGTCAACCTTTGGAAGCGAGAGCATGAGCGAGCCCTGAATTTACCTAACGGGAAGATTCCTAAATCACCCTAGCAGGAAGCTACTCCATTTTTTAAAATTTAAATTTGAGTTATTAAAAAAGGTCCTCAATTAATTCAAATAAACAATTTTATAAAGGTAGATAGAGTGAAAAGTCTTTTCCTCTGCTTATCAAGCAACCTATTTTCTCTTCCCAGAGAAACCAATGTCAGCACATCTTCTGTATCCTTCCTGAGGTATTTGCACTCAGACAAACAAATGTGATGAAATCTCCCTTCTCCCGCTTTTATAACACATAGACGTAGATCCCCATCCTGCCTTCCCCAGCTCAAGGACATTGACTTACCTTAGTGTGGCACCTTCAGTCTTAATTATATCTCCATCTTTCACATAAATATACTGTTGCTCTCCATTGCCTATAATTTCTTTTCTCTCAGGATTCCGTGGGAGTTTTTTAACGCAATAGGTAGTGTCTAGTCACAAAACATGTAAAATATATGAAGTCACATTTTAAGTGATAATTCAGCCTTTTACAAGATCAACTTCCACAGAGCCACAGACACTTGAGAGTGGCTGCAAAGTATATTAACAGTAAGAGGCAACAGAAATTGGGATGAATTACAGCAGCATACCTCTGAGATGGTAACTGTTTTTTCCCACCTTAACAAAGAGATTTTTATTCTATCATGCCCTTCCAGGTCTACATAAAAGCCTTTATGTTTTTCTAGTCACTCTTATTTTTATACAAAATTTGGAAATAGCACTTCACAGTCTCAGCTAGCTTTGAGATCAAGATGGGTACCGACTACTGTATAGCACAAGGAACTCTACTCAAAGCTCTGTAATAACCTATATAGGAAAAGAATCTGAAAAATAATAGATATATGTACATATATATTTATGTCTGTCTATCTATCTTAAGATCCCCTATCTATCTATCTATCTATCTATCTATAAGATCCCCTAGAGAAGGAAATGGCAAGCCACCCCAGTATTCTTGCCTGAAGAATCCCACGGACAGAGGAGCCTGGGGGGGGGACTATAGTCCATCGGGTTACAAAGAGTAGGATAAGAATGCATGCATAAGTGAATTACTCTGTTGTACACCTGAAACTAACACAACGTTGTAAATCAACTACACTCTGATATAAAAAAAATTTTTTTTAAAAAAAGTAGGTGTTTAAGGAGCAGCAGTAAAGAACCCAGGAACTTTTTTCTATCTAAGTGCCTGCTGCTGCTAAGTCGCTTCAGTCGTGTCCAACTCTGTGCAATCCCATAGATGGCAGCCCACCAGGCTCCTCTGTCCACAGGATTCTCTAAGCAAGCATACTGGAGTGGGTTGCCATTTCCTTCTCCAATCTAAGTGCCTAACATAAAGTAAAAGAAATATGGCATCATGGCAGAACTTAATAATAAAAGGTTGAGAGCATAAGGTTCTTTCTGTGAATGCTGAAAGGAAGCCCCAAACCCAGGGCTGAGATATGAAAACATTAAAATCAATGTAAACCATAGTACCCTCCCTGACACAATCAATTACTTAACCAATCAACAGCTGAGTGGGCAATCATATAACCAGTATATCATGTATAGTGAATACAAGCACCATGATCCCAGAGTGCTTAAAAACTGTCATAGTTGGGGAAATAAAACGTAAACAGGCAATAATTAGAGGACTATACTCAGGCCTATTTCATCGAGATACTAAATGGACAATGCAGCTAATAAAAGCAACAAGTGTTTAGAGAAAGGAGCGACAGTTAGGAAGGGGTTCATAGACACGACAGAACTGAGGTGTGACTTACAGGATGAGTAGGATGGGAAAAGGTTCAGAGAAAGACTTGTGGGGAATGGTGTTAGTAAAGGCATAGAAACAAGGATGAGCTCTGCTCATGTGCCAAACATGACGCTGCTTACTTGTCTAAAGCAAAACACTGGCTGGGAAATGTGGAGGGAAAGTGGGGTAAGTAAGATGAGCTCAGATCATGGAGGGCCTTAAAGTGCCCTTCACAAACAGAAGGATTTAAACTTTACTGTATGTGGCTACTGTACACTCTTTAGTAAGAAAATGAAATAGTGTTAACAGGTAGATGAGTATGATGGCTGTAGGTGGGGAGACTGCAGGGGGAGAGATCAGAAAGACTGGGGCAGGTGGTGACTGCAATAAACCAGCTAAAAGACAGTGAGCATCAGGGCTAGGGTGGTATCAGTGGAAATATGGAAGGAGAAAAAAACATTCTGAGGAAAACTGACAAAGGACAGAAATCTGGCTGGTAGGGAGGAGACAGAAATATTGCGAATATAATAAAAAGAAAATAAAACAACAGCAACTAGACCTTCCCTCTTCTCAGCTCCAAACTCTATTACTTTGCACCTTAAGAGGCAGAAGCATAAAATAGTATGTTATCATACTGGGAACTGACATTACACAATAAGGCTGTCTTCATTCTAGAGTGAGATAGTGAGGCTTTTTTGTTTTTATTTTGTAATCTACACAATTTTGCCTTTCAGTGAAGCAGTGGAGATATTATATCTCTAGTTATGAGATCTTTGGCAGACAACCCTTCCAAAAAACTCACAACTATCTCAAAATTACAAAACAAATGTCATATGATAAAAAAGTCCATATCATAAAATTATATGCAAATTTGAAAACACATATCCTATTCACAACAGCAATCTATACAGGCAAGATGAAGAAGGGCATGCTGAAAGCAATCATAGTATTATTGAGATGGAATTCACATACTATAAACGTGACCCTTTTGAAATGTGCAACTCACTATTGTTGTTAGGTTTGTTTTTTTTAAGTATATTCAAAGAACTATACACCGTAAGCACTATAAAATTTTAGAACATTTTCCAACCTTCGTACTCAATGGTACCCACTCCTTATTCTTTCCTTCTCCCTGCTCTTGGCAACAACTTATCTGCTTTCTGTCTCTATCATATAATTATTTAAACAGGAGGAAACCCACAGTCATTTGTTAAGGTTTATGGGTTATAACATCATTGTTGATGCTAATTATTTAAGCTGATACAAGCATGTGATATTGCTCATATATAATACTTTCTAATAAAAACACATTCTACTTGAAAAGCAGGAAGCAACTGTTTGACTCCTAGGACTTGGATGTTAAACACATGGCAAAGGCCCAACTTCAGCTGCAAAATAATTATTATAACAAAATACATTTTATAAGATTTACCCCAAACCAAACCAAAACACTCAGACAGCCCGAGGCCATCGAGTTCTCATGTCTGGTAAAATTCTGGCTCCCTGTAAGCCACTGCTGCTGCTGCTAAGTCGCTTCAGTCGTGTCCGACTCTGTGCAACCCCATAGACGGCAGCCCACTAGGCTCCCCCGTCCCTGGGATTCTCCAGGCAAGAACACTGGAGTGGGTTGCCATTTCCTTCTCCAGTGCATGAAAGTGAAAAGTCAAAGTGAAGTCGCTCAGTCGTGTCCGACTCTCAACGACCCCATGGACTGTAGCCTACCAGGCTCCTCTGTCCACGGGATTTTCCAGGCAAGAGTACTGGAGCAGGGTGCCATTGCCTTCTCCCTGTAAGCCACTAGGAGTTCCCAAATCACATACTGATGGTATTTTAAATTTTGTAAGCAGGTTGCTTAAGAGGCGGTCTTCCCTGGTGGCTCAGACGGTAAAGAATCCGCCAAGAACGCTAGAGACCCAGGTTCGATCCCTGGGTTGGGAAGATCTCCTCGGGTAGGGCATGGCAACCCACTCCAATATTCTTGCCTGGAGAATCCTCATGGACAGAGGAGCCTGGTGGGCTGCAGTCCATGGGGTCGTAAAGAGTCGGACACAACTGAGCCATTAACTTATCTGCCCACAAAAATCTTATAAATGGCATTCATAATTTTGGTGTGGCCTGTTAGAAACATAGGTTACTAGCACTGTAAAGTAGCTGAAAACTTTCTGCCACGCTAACAGCTAAACAAAATTATAAGAAAATTTAAGCTAATAATTAAAATATGGAACAAAAAAAGTGAAATGGAACAAAAACGATAGTGATTAACGACTGAGAGAATGAAGAAATATATGGAACTTTGGGGAGGAGACCCTGAAAGTCACCTCTGAACAATTTTAGTGCTGAGCAACTCAAGGTCTGCAAGTAGCTGGTCTACTTTCCACCAAGTTCAGAATGAAACACGAGCCACGTCTCAAATAAGCACTAAAGTTTTCGTGGCTATAAAGCTGTGTCAAATTTCTCTCTTTAAATCAACATACTAGTTAATTAAATAAATATTATTTTGTAGGGAACGCAAACCAATTTTCATGTTTGAAGAAAGTGGGTCAGATGGCCATTAATAGGTGAATGGATACACACAGATGGTGGTATATTCCTACCATGAGTTACTATTTGGCAATAAGAAAGGGACAAACTACTGATGCATGAAACACAGGTGAATCTCAGAAACAAGATGTGGTGTGAGAGAAGCCAGACAAAGAGTGGTTCTGTATTCTTGCATTATAGGAAACTTCAGAACACAGACAAAACTAACCTATGGCAAAACGAAGCAGATGTGTGGCTGTTGAGGGTGGAGGGGGAGTCATTGCAAAGGGCCATTGGCAGATCTCTTTTTGGGGTGGTGGAGTTGTCTTGATTGGAGTGTCACATCAGTGTTTGCCAAACTATACACTTCAAATGGGTACATTTTATGTATGTGAATTCAAGCTCAATAAAGCTAATTCATGAAGGAGAAAAAGGGGGCCATAAGCATTTTAATTCATCACCCTGACCCTCACGTTAAAAGAACTGACCAGAAGTAATTAAGGGTCCTCAGTATAGATTTTTAATTTGCAAAATTTAATGATGGACAAGAGAAAGAAAGGTGAGGACAGGTCAGACTGAAAAAGAATAATTTCCTGCGGTGGACAGTCCCCTTGGATTGGAAGAAAGAAAGTGAGAAGGTAAGATGGTCAGGTTAGACAGGTTTTCACAACTGGCAGCCTGGTGATATTGGTGCTGGGCCTGAGGATATCTTGGTGTCCTAATTAGTCTCAAGGCCTAAAAAGACAGTAATACAAATAATACTAGTTGAATGCTACGTGCATCCCTTGTGTGAATGAACTTTCTCAACTTCCTTGTCTTTCCAGTGCCTTGGACAGGCCAAGCACAGTCCTGTTCCAGTATCTCTGGCCCTGCAATGCCCTCAGCCAGGTAAGCCCTGCTCTCAGACACTGTACGGCTCACTGCCTCTCCCTCCACCCTGGATACCTCTGCCACTGCCCTCCTTTGCTTTACCCTTTACCCTTTCTCCCCTTGCTTTTACTTTTCTTTGTAGTACCTGTCACCATCTGATCTATGATTCCTTTACCATTTACCTTCCCTGTGAGAATAAAGCTCCATGTTTTGTTCACTGCTAGGTTCCTTGTGTCAAGAATAGTACCTGCATATAGCAGTCACTCCAGTGTTTGGTAAAGAAATGGATGGATGGGTCAAACTGTGTGTGATGGTGGGAGGAGAAAGATGGTAAAGTGTCAGTACTTAAGACGTTTCAGAGACAGAGAATTACCAGTTTGACACTCCTTCGCCAGTAGTTCAGTTTATCACGGTGATTGTCTTATGCTCTGGAAGACATATGGATAAGAACACACCCACTGCCCAGTACTCAGGCCACGTGATCGGCACAGTGCGGGGCACACAGTAAACATTCAACAGTAGCTGCTTAGTATTTAATATAAATAGTAAGCGTCACACAAACTAAATTAAAACTGACCTTTGTTACTGGGCAACGGGGAAAAATACCAGGTAAAAGAGATCAGAGGTAGAAAATGGGACTTTTCTTTCCTCTTTTGTCAAAACTGGGGCTAGTTTTCAAGTTACAGTCGTTTCTGAAAGTACCATTTAATTATGGAGTATTCAGTAAATGGTTTACTAGCTTACTTAGCTGTTAACTGAATTAAATCATCCTGAAAACACAGTTTTCTTCAATGAGCTTAATGAATATTTTCTGTTTACCATTACTGATGCTTTTACAAATATCTCCTATGCCTCCAGTATGATCACGGTGCCAATGGGTCACTACGATTTCCTGGATGGCTGTGTTAAATTCCGTCAGAGCCTGCTTTAAACAGCTGATATATTCTGGGATTGATGGTTCTCCAGTGTCAATGAGGATCCTCCTGAAAATTAAATGGAAGATAATCACACAATCAGAACACACAGTATCAATATATTTCTCTCACAGATAATTTACAGTACGTGTAAGAAACTGCATAAATTGCCTTGCTTCCAAAGTGCTTGAAAACCAGATGCACATAAGCTTAACTATAATTATCTCACCTTAAGAAGATCCTTTGAAAAAACTTAAAGCTAAATGTGAGTCTCAACAAGGAATAATAGCAATGATATTGAACACTTACATAGCATTTAAAAGAAATAAAAAGAAATAAGGCACAGTTCCAAGGATCTTATATGTTTTTACAACAGTATTCCTTGTAGCAAACTCTGAAGGTAGGCTTTTCATTATTATATCCAGAAATTAAGTAACTGGGCCAAGGTTACTTGGCAAAGAAATAGCAGAACCAACATTCAAACCCAGATATTCTGGTGCCAGAATACGCATTTTTATTCTCTCTGCTCTTGAGATTTTTTACAGCATTCTCAAATGTCTGAGCAATAGGGAAGAAGCTGATTCAGCGGTTTCCCTAAGGAAATTTAGCCTTCTGCACTATATACAAAATGGAGTACTAGGGTTTCTGTATGTGAAAGTGAGGGCAGCAGGGGAGCAAGGGGTGGGGGTGGGGGATGTTTGAGCCTGTTTCCTTCCTTTACTCAGACAACTTACTTTTTCTGCTTGTGGTTCTGAACCCTCCTGCTTTGTTTGCCCTTCCTCCCTGTTTTATCAACCTGAATATTCACTGGAAGGACTGATGCTGAGGCTCCAATACTTTTGCACCTGATGCAAAGAGCCGACTCACTGGAAAAGACTCTGATGCTGGGAAAGACTGAGGGCAGAAGGGGGCAACAGATGATGAGATGGTTGGATGGCATCATTGACTCAACGGACATGAGTTTGAGCAAACTCCGGGAGATGGTGAAGGAGAGGGAAGCCTGGTGTGCTGTAGTTCACAGGGCTGCAAACAGTCAGACACGACTGAGCGATGGAACAGCACTGTTCCATGCAGGAAACAGTCTTTCTCTCTGAAGTTCTTTTGAAGAAATACGGGTGACATTTTTCCTCCTCCAGAACCAATTCACCAACTTCTTAAATTCATGCCGTTTCACAGGAATCCCTCCCAAGTTGAGGCTGGGGGAGAGAGGATTCGTCTTGATGAAAAGTCTCAGTTATTCATTTGTGCATTAATTCCTCACTGTTTATGAATGATCTACTGTGTGCTATGCTTTTCTTGTTTTTTTTACATTTTTATTTTTTTTAACATCAAAAATGTGCTATGCTTGTCTTGCAAGGCAAAAACCCATCTTGCCCTGGAAAAACACCCTGAGTTTATATGTTAATGACATCTCTTCTGTGACTTCTGATGTTGACTGAATTGCCACACTGGAAACTTCTCTTGACAGTGATGACTGGATTAAAACCTTTAATTATACTATCCTAGACTTACTCTTCACTGGTCTCATCAAATATTGAATTATATATTAATTTTGGGAGCTATCTGATGACTTATGGTATCTACAAGTCTAAGCCAAGGGAAAACAAACCTATTGTTATGGGTGTACTATTTCTGCCAAGTTCACAGGACACCAACACACGACCTGAAACACTGCAGGCACTTAGGCACTTTTCTACTATGAATGAATGAAAGCTTTCTTTTTTATCTTTTAAACAAATCCCATTTAGAACAGTAAGAAATACTATGTCTCCAAAAATTAAAAAAAACACCAGAAGTGTTTTATTAAAGAGCAACTTAATCAAGACTACGTTGTATTAATACTTTACAAACAGGACTTCATTTTATTAAGCATACTGCAAGGAAAAAAAGAAGTTTCACTTTTCACCTACATATAACAATGTCTCTTGAAATGTCACTTTGAAGTTCCTCCCATCAAGGACTAGGGTCTGTTTCCTCATCCTTTGAGTATGGATGTACACTGGGTTTTCCTATGGCCAATGGACTGACATGAAAGTGATGGCTTGCCATTTGAAAGCCTTCACCTCTAGATCTTTACATACTTTCTCTCATTCCACTGGAACCCTGCAATCAGCCAGTGAATAGAATACGTCAGGCTAGCCTGCTGCAGGATAAGTGACCAAAACACAAAAATAAAAACCATACACTACTACTTTGGTTACACGGGGAAGAATGGATTGAACAGGGACAAAAGTAGATCCAGAGAGGCCAGTGAGAGACTATTTTAAAAGCCTAAGCAAGAGTTGTACTGGCTTGGACAGGTTAACAGCAGTGGAAATGTTGAGATCTTTATAATGGCTTGGATATGTGTGTGCAGGAAGCAAAGAAAAATGGTCAAGGAGGGTACTTAAGTACTAACTTTGATTATATATGGGGATGGTTCTGTTTACCAAGATTCAGACAACTGGAAGAAGACAGGTAGTTTGGAGTGGCTTTGAGGTATCCAATTAGAGGTATAAAAAAGCAGTTGGCTACCCTTGTCTGAAGATGAAACCTGGATTTGTCTACACTGGAGCTATAAATTCGGGAGTTATTAATGAATACAACAGGTGAAGCCCAGGAAGTAGTCAAAATCCCCTGGGTAGAGAATATAATAATGAGAACAGAACAAAGAGTAGGACTGTCTCGTGAGGAACTCAAAAGCTTAAAATATCTGGTAAAGAGGATGATTCTATAAAGGAGATTGCTAGAGAGTAGAGTAGCTAGAGAGGTGAGAGCAAACCAGGAGAAGGCGGTGTCAATAAATCAGGGAGTGGTCCACAGCGTCAAAAGATACTGAAGTTCAAATAAGATGGGAATGGTAAAATGCCACCGGGTATAGTAATACAGGAGCCACCAGTGATCTCAGTGGAACAGATGGATATCACTTATCAGAATCACTTGGACCCAATTACTATTCATTTCTAGCCACCTAACATCTACTTTATACAGCTGAGCAGCAGCACCTGCACATTAACTTATCATAGCTCAGCTGCATGGGCTCAACATCATCTCTTTCACTCTCATCTGTGAGTGATTCCACTGGCCGTTCATAGTGGTCTAAGCAGTGCGACATTCAAGACAGTGAATCTGTTCTTCCCTCAATCAGTTTCAGGTTCCTCACGTCTTTTAGCACCAGCACTTTGCCACGCTGAGTGTGATTCTAGTGTTTAAAGATACAGTATGGATTTTTCATACAACATCGTCCCCAACCCCCGCCAACTTCATCTGGTTTTCAAACAGAGCCAGCCATCTGTTTCATCGCTGGAGGAAAAACAGGTTGTGTTGAACTTAGTGAGAGACAGTACACTAATCTTCTATATTGTGTTTTCCTGAGAGACTTTCCAGGATAATTTTGACTACATGCAATTTTCATCTTAGGTACTGACTTCAGAACTCATTTAAGATGACACACTGAAAAGCGAAGAGCATACCTATGGACTTCCTGGGGTGAGTGAATCTAAGCCAACCCCGACTCTATGCTAGGTGTCAGGTATTTTTTTTTTTTTTTTTGCTTAATTTTCTGTTCACCCTAGACCCCGGAGGCAGCTTAAAGCTCTGACTCTGTGTCGTTTATCCCGGACTCAACTTTTCGCTTTCGGCTGGATGGTCAATACTTCCAGATTCTCCAAGCTGCTGCTTCTAAAATTGTGATTTACCAGAAAAAGGCAAATATAGTGGATACTTCAAATGAAAACCCAATAAACTATACTTATTTAACTGTTTAGTAATCAACTATATTTTACTAATTGTAACACGTCTAGTTCATGGCAAACAGATGGGGAAACAATGGAAACAGTGAGAGACTTTATTTTTGGGGGCTCCAAAATCACTGCAGATGGTGACTGCAGCCATGAAATTAAAAGACACTTGCTCCTTGGAGGAAAGCTATGACCAACTAAGACAGCAAATTAAAAAGCAGAAACATTACGTTGCCAACAAAGGTCCGTCTAGTCAAAGCAATAGTTTTTCCAGTAGTCATGTAAGGATGTGAGAGCTGGACCATAAAGAAAGCTGAGCACCAAAGAATTGATGCTTTTCAACTGTGGTGTTGGAGAAGACTCTTGAGAGTCCCTTAGACAGCAATGCGATTAAACCAGTCAATCCTAAAGGAAATCGACCCTGAATACTCATTGGAAGGACTGATGCTGAAGCTCCAATACTTTGGTCACCTGATGCGAAGAACCGACTTATTGGAAAAGATCCTGATGTTGGGAAAGATTGAAGGCGGGAGGAGAAGGGGACGACAGAGGATGAGATGGTTGGATGGGCTCACTGACACGATGGACGCGAGTTTGAGCAGGCTTCCAGAGTTGGTGATGGACAGGGAAGCCTGGCGTACTGCAGTCCATGGGGTCATAAAGAGTCGGCCACGACTGAGTGACTGAATTTAACTAATGAACGCGTCCAGACTGAATAATTAAATTCTGGGCTCAAGATAAATTATATCTTATTTTCAATTTTTATTATTTAGAGTAAGATTGCTCAATGCACTTTTGAGCAGTAAATGACATGTCCCCGTTTCTGCATGATACCACTAAAACAGAATGCGTCTGAACAAAATAAAAATCTTGGAAATACAGACAGGTTATTCCACTCGCAGAATAATTTAAAATAGTTAAAAATATTTAAAATAAGGCCACACAACAGTAACAAGAAACAAAGTTAGTTAGCTCTTCTTTCCCCAAGCTAGCTTTTTCCCAGACTCGAGCAATCTGAAGCAACGAAATCCTGCTCTCTCTGCCAGCGAGTTAAGAAAAAGGCCTCAATAGAACCACTCGCTTTTGCGAACGGAAGTCAAACTCAGGGCCAAACACCAGTGAAAGTCAGGTGAGGAAAGTAAACGCATTCCTGGATTCTTAACTCCAAGCGATCCTAGTGTCTCAACAGCTTAAACAACCTCACTCTGGCTTTCAAAATCAAAGTAAACTGGGTCTCGAAAACAGGAAACGTGTCCATTTTTCCTTAGTCATTTGTAAGTTAAGACAGTTGACTACCCCGGGAGGTCGTGATTTAGGGGAGAGGGTGTCCGAGTCGGGGTGGGCTGGGGCAGGACCCACGGTGCAGGATGCGGGCGCACAGCCTCTCCGCCCGCCGCGAGCAGTCCCCGCAGCCCCAGCTCCGTGCGTCACGCGGGCCGGTGTGTGTGATGGCGGGGGTGGAGAAACGTTTACCTGGGGCCGGTCCCCACCAGGTAGGTGTTGGTGCCCTGCAGGGTCATGGGACCCGGGTTACAGCCCAGGATGCGAATCACCCGACTGGACAGCCGTTCTATGCTCTGCAAGGTGGCAGCCATCTCCTCTTCCACCGCTCGGCGCCGCGGAGCAGGCGGGACCGCCCAAGCCCGGAATCAGCAACAAGGCCGGGGGCGGGGCCGGCGGTCACCTGACGCCGCGCGAGTGGAGTGGGGCGTTGACCCGTAGCTGTGCCGGGGGCGGGGACAGAGGTCACGTGGATCAGCACGAGCAAAGTGGGAGGGCCGGGGAAAATCAGCCCCCTCCCGGCGCTGTGGGCGGGGCCGGAGATCACGTGTTGACGCGCGAGCCCAGCAGGTGGGGGAGTCGCTGTTGTGCGGTGAGGCGGGGCCAGCGGCACGTGACTGTGGGCGAGTATCGTGGGCCTCAGCGCGAGGTTCGCTCGCACGAGGCGCGCGGCGGCCTGAAGCGAGACTGGACTCTGGCCCTTGCGTGCTGCCTCCTGTCACAGAGCCTGGTGGTTTCGCAGGAGTTCGTTTTCAGGCAGGCGAGTTCGTTCGACTCTAAAAGACACGTTTTAGCCCGGGAAGTCTTGTGATGGAGCAAAGGGCAGGCAGGTTTCGGGTTAGTTACAGAGCACGGAATCCCGGGAAGGGTAGCTAGTCGGGTTTTCAGGCGAGGGGTGGGTGTGGGTGTGTGAGGAGGAACTGGTTTATCTTTTATAATAAATGGCAGTAAGGAAGGATTACTTAGCACTTACTGCTGTGTCGAGTGCGTTTTACAAACACTATTAATCTCATTTAATCTTCACAATGTGAAGAGGAAGGCAATATTTTTATGTCCATTTTACAGACGCAAAACGAGGTTTGGAGACTTGTACCGACACCCGAAGCCACCTCTGCAGCGGGTTCAAGGAGTTCCGCTCCCTTTTGAGCCACTTGCAGTACCCCACCCACCCCAAGACTAGGGGGGCCGCGAGCGCGTGTTTTAGGGGGGTGCTCGTGGTGGGAGGTTGTGTCCAAGACATAAAGGACTTCTTTTTCTTTGTAAGGAGTCCCTTTCTAATCTGCTGAGCAGTTAACTACCCCAGTGTTAACTAACTCTCCCCATATTAAAAAAAAAAAAATCCACTTACTGTTTTCCTAAAAGGAAATGCACAGATAACATGAACAGTTTCATTCCCTTACGGGCAATTGTATGTATGTAACCACCACCCTAAAAGATGTGGAACACATGCGATATCCTAGCCCATGCCTTTTTCAAAAGAAATGATAAATTGACACATTAGATGCTAGTAGTTTTAAAATTTAGGCATTTTAAAAGATGCTGCTGCTGCTGCTAAGTCGCTTTAGTCGTGTCCGATTCTGTGCGACCCCATAGACGGCAGCCCACCAGGCTCCTTCGTCCCTGGGATTCTCCAGGCAAGAATACTGGAGTGGGTTGCCATTTCTTTCTCCAGTGCATGAAAGTGAAAAGTGAAAGTGAAGTCGCTCAGTCGTGTCTGACTCTTCGCGACCCCATGGGCTGTAGCCTACCAGGCTCCTCCGTCCATGGGGTTTCCCAGGCAAGAGTACTGGAGTGGGTGGTTTCTGCCATACATTAACATGAATGCACCATAGGTACATACGTGCCCCCTCCCTCTTGAATCCCCCTCCTACCCTATCCCACCCCTCTAGGTTGTAGGGCATGCGTTTTTAACATCCTTTTTGGCAGGTGTTTCTGGAGAAAACTGTTGCTCTGTATGCAGTATTTATATTACAAATCGAAAGTTTAGTATTCCAGATTTCTTGAAAACACACCTGGATTATGTGTGGCAAATATCTTTCCTGTGTCTTCAAGATGTACTTTTAATAGCAAAATGTTTCAAAAACCTTCATTGAAATAATCATGTGAATCATCCCCTTTGCAATGGGAAGGCAAGCGACAAGTCCTTTAAAGACTGCTTGGAGTAATCATCAAAATTCCTGCATCAACTATTTTCAACTCAACAGTATTTATTTGTCTGCTATCAGTAGCTCTTCCAGCAAGAAGCTGGTTTCCCATTTTAAAACCTCTCTACTGGGAAGTCAGCAAATCTTTGAGAAGAGAGTGGAACTATTTTCGTGGGCAGCTCCACTTTTTTATTCCTTAACTTTTTTTTTTTTACCCGTGAATTAGAATTTCCCTTGTGCCTTCCATCTCAATTTAATGTAGTTCTTGCCAGGGTCTTCATTTGGTAGATGAAGAAATGGGCCCAACAAATAATTTAAAAGTTAAGTGACTTGAGTCGAGTCATAGAAGGAGACATTAGACATTAGCAGAAGAGCAGAACAGTGTAGGTGATGAACTTGGTATAGAGGAGTTTAAGTTGAGGTTGTTGTGGGATATCCCCATAAAGAAATCCACAAATAGACGTATGGCTTGAGCTAGGAAGATAGATAAAGGCTGCAGATTCAAAACTGAGTCTTTGTGAATGTCAATGTAACTTGACGTTTTAAGTTCCCAAGAAAGAAGACCAATGATTTTTACATTCTGTTCAGTTACATTTATAATAATTGATCAGCTACCTCTAACATGTAAAGTATTGTCGTTGATGTGTGGGAATGTGTGTTAAAATGAATAGGATAGCTTTATAGAGGCTTGTAACTAAAAAGGAGATGTACATGATAACATTTTAAAGCATATTCAGGTGAATCCTATAAAGTATAGTAAAAGTGATGAGATTGCAAGAAGGAAGGAGAGAAATTAGGATGATCTGAGAAAGCTTAAAGGTAGTGGATGTTAGCTGATTCTTAAAGGATTGATATAACTTTTATCATGTTAAGGAGGAAGAAGGGCCTTCTGGACAGTGAATAACCTTGAGCAAAGGCTTGGAAATAAGAACTGTAATGTTTATTTTGGTAATAGAAACCAACGATCGTATGTTTTTGGGGCATAGGGTTTGAGAAGGTATAAAGTTTGAAAAATTAGGTAGGGCTCCATTAATAATACGTTGTAAATTCTTTATTAGAGCATTTCAAATTCAGGAATCTCTCCCTTTCAAACGTGAATTGTCCACTTAGATATTCTGTGAGGCCAATTGTATGTATTTTTTAAAAAAATTAATTGATAATATAGTAAAAGCTTGGAAACTCGTCAGTCTGTAAAAGGAGCCATGTAATTCCTTCCCCCAAGGTGATAGTTAAAAAAAAAAAGGATGTACTATGGTCACAATGATATAGACTCTTATCACTGGATTAGAATATTGCACATATGACTAACAGGTGATTTCAGTTTCATTTTGGTTTGGATCTTAAAGGTTTACATACTCCTTAATAATGCTTGTTTTCTGTGAGGAAGAAAAAAAATTCCAAGGATGAAGATTTTCCAGAAGGAACTTTGAATTAAGGCTTTTTATATATGACAAGTAAGTCTGTATATTATGTGTATTAAATTTGATTGACAAGTGAACATTTGCTAGTTTGTACTTCTTCAGGTATCTTCTTTATTGCAGAGAGAGGAAGAGAGCTGTACAGTGGGCATAGTTTATATATTTTGACTGGCAGCCAGATAGTCACACAGGTGGGTTGACCTCTGAATGAGAAACTGGATTGAAACTCCTATTAAGTCAGTCAGTGTTCCGAATTCTCTAAGTGAAGTGAAATCTTGTAGATTGGCATTATTTCTGATAAGATGATATTGGAACAGTGCTCAGTTGTAGGTATAAAGATGAACATCCTTCATACAAGTTACCTGACTGTGGTTATTGAAGAAAGTGCAGGCCCTTTTTTATGAGAGCTGCTATATTTATTAAGTACTTTGCTGTGTAGTTTTCTTTCCAGTTGGCATTATGTTCTGCTTCACTAAATTGGGAATTTAAAAGTTGCCAGATCAGATTAGTTTATTGAGTCTGATGTTCTGCCAATAATGCAATTTCTAAGTTTCTTAGAAATATTTTTTCCCATCTTGTAAATCTTGGTTCAAAATGGCTAGAGTTTTCCTTTTCCATGCCAGGTAAAGTAAACTATATTTGTGGGGAGAGTGATTAAGAATTGTGCACAAGGAGGTCTACCTTGTTTTATTGCACTTCACTTTATTGCACTTCTCAGATATTGTGGTTTTTACAAATTGAACGTTTTGGCAACCTGCATGGAGCAAGTCTACCAGTGCCATTTTCCCAACAGCATTTGATCTCTTTGTGTTACTGTGTTCGATTTTGGTAATTCTCACAGTGCTTCAAACTTTTTTTTAATTATTGTTATGTTTGTTATGGTGTTCAGTGATCTTTTACAACTGCAAGAGGATTTTGTCTCCCTGAAGGCTGAGATCATGATTAGAAGTTTTTTAGCAATGAAGAATTTTAAAATTTAAGTATATACAGTTTTTAGACATAATTGCACACTTAATAGACTACGGTATAGCTTAAACATAACTTTTATATGCACAGGAAAACCAAAAACTTTGTGTGACTCACTTCATTGTGATATTTGCTATATTGCGGCAGTCTGGAACTGAACTCATAGTGTCTCCAAGGCGTGTCTGTACATTAAAATCAGTTTACTCATTAGAGATAACTCATGCAAATACCAACATTTCTAAGCCTCAGTTTATGATTTATAAAATGAGGCCAATGATAATCTTCTTACAGAAATTTGTGTAAAACATTTCACACATAGTAATAAATTTTGTAAAACATTTCACATAGTAAATACTCAGTTTGTAAAACATTTCACACATAGTAAATACTCAGCATGGTAGCTACTATTCTTACTATCTATTCTTTTACTATATATGGAAATATTTTTTTTCCTTGATAGAAAGCTTAGGAAATAGCGGTTTTTTTAGATGATGTTAAACAGGACTTGGATACACATTAAACACATCCAATATAACCATGTTAAGAAATGTGCCAACATTTTGGGGAATTTTGTTCCACATACTCAAAATCTAGTACATTAGACTTCTGAACTCGCTGTTCTTCCACCTGGCAAGCCTTTTCATATGATAGCAATATGGCTAATTTCTTTACTCAGATGCCATCTTCTTAGTGAGGCCTGCTCTGACCATTCTAATTAAAATTAACAACCTGTGATGCACCTGCCTCTACTCCAATTCCTGATTTCCCTTAACATGCTCTGTTCTTTCTGTAGCACGGCATGCTGTGATTCATGGGGTCCCAAAGAATTGGACACAACTGAGCGACTGAACTGAACTATCACCTTCTAATATGATGTCTAATTTTACTTATTTTTATTGTTAATTATCTTTCTGTGCTAGAATGTAAGTTCCACAATGGCAGGGATTTTTGTTTCTTTTACACATGATATATCTCAAGAGCTTAAAATAGCACATCGTAGGTTTAAGTAAATATTTAAACAGAACTTTTTGATGAACTCTCATCCTGCTAAACTCCATGCTTAAACTGACATGACGTCTTTCATTTAAGATAAGAAACTCACTGCAGGGAAATTCATGCCCTATTAGATTGGAAATACTCAGACTTAAAAACATTTTTTTTCCATCCTGTTGGCCACAACATTCTTGGTAGGAAAAATAGCAATAATGAGCGTTTTCTTTTACTGTAACAACAGTGAACTATCTTTTAATATTCTGAAAACTTTTAAAGAAAATACTTACAAGTGCTAAAATGACAGGAACACTTCTAAGTATTGGATTGTGTGTTTTTTTTTTAAGGTAACATCTTCCCCTCCTAATTTTTAAAGTAATATTCTTTATAGAATACATAGGGTGTTAGTCTTCTCAGGCTGCCTTAACACAATCCAACAGATTGATGGATTAAACAATATAAATTAATTTTTCCCACAGTCTGGAGACTGGAAGTCCAACACTGAGGTGCCAGCAGGGTTGGTTTCTGTTGAGGCCTCTTTCTTTGGGTTGCAGATTGCTCTTTTCTTGCTGTGTCCTTTCTCATAGGGCCACCACTCCTATTGGGTTAGGGACCCATCCTTGTGACTTCTTTTAACCTTTTTAGCTCCATAAAGGCTTATCTCTAGAAACAGTCACTTTGAGGGTTAGTATGTCAGTGTATGAATTTTGAGGGGAAATCGTTCAGCTCATAAATACAGAAAAGAATGAAGGAAAAAAATCATCTATAATACCGTTAATTCCCCAGATAAAACTGTTAATTAACTACTGTTAATGTTTTTCCCATTTCTCCAGTCCTATTTCCTTTACATTTTCAAAGCTTTGAGATTATAATAGTATTTTTTCCACTTAACATTCTTTAAAGTGAAGTCAAAGACTGCAACTCAGATGCTTACAGCTATCAGGCAGACAGGCAAAGTAGTAATGGTAACTAACAGTTATTAAGCCCTAATTGTACCAAGTACTTTTCTAGAGGCTTGTATATATTATATATATTATCTTTCTTAACCTTAACAACAACCTTCTGAGATATATACCATTATTATCTCCATACTTTAGATGAAGAAAATAAGGGATAGGGGAGTAAAAAGAACATATTTAAGGATACACAGCTATTAGATAGGTGCATGGGCACTGAGACCTCACTGTTGAAATGACTGAAGTGGGGTGACTGGCTACTGTGGTGAACTTGAGAGAGCTTTTGCCATCCAGGGTGGATACCCACTGCTCATGAAGAAATGGTAGTCTACTGTAGCAGATCTTTGAGTTGATAGCAGCGAAAACTCTGGATTTTTATTTGAAATCTTGGCAGTTCATTAGTACAATTAAAGAAATCCCTGTTGAGTTAAACAGATGTCATCTGCAGATTGCATTCATGTTTATAAAATAGGCTTCATAATAGTAATATCTACCTTCTAAGTTTGATGTAAGAATTATACGAGGACATTTTATTTGCAACATATAGGTCAATGCCTGGCATGTAGTAACTTATTAACAGAATGAGTATCTTCTCCAGTCATCAAAATTCTTTATAAGTATCATTTACTATTGTTTTTGTTTTAAGAAATTACAAAACACATTAGTGCATATCTGTTGTAAAAATTTCAGACAATATGAAAGAATATTTAAAAGATTGAAATTGCATTTGCTTCCCACTCAACTCCTTTCCCCTCTCCATGTATAATAAAAAAGCATATACTGCAACATGCTATATTTATCCTTCTGGTACTTGCTTTTTTCATTTAATATGTCTTGGAGACCTGCTGAAATCAGTTTATATGAAGCTACTTCATTCTTTTTAAAGGTTGCATGGTATATTCTTTAGTGTGAATATACCATAATTGATTGAATTAGACTTCTCAATTGTCATTTGGGTTGTTTTCAATTTTTGCTGTTTTAAAAAAGGTTCTGCAAAGAGCATATACCTTTGTGCATGTTTGTAAATATTTCCCTAGGCTTGATTCTTAGATGGAATTGCTTTATCAAAGCACATTAAGAATTTACACAACTGCTGGACCTTTGTTAAATATATTTTTAGTAGCTTTGTAATATTCCACTTTATGAATCTACTGTTATTTAATTCTTCTTGTTGACACATTTAGGTTATTTCCAATTTTTTGCCGCTATATATAGTCCTTTAGTAAATATATTTGTGAGTAGGTTATGTTTTTTAAAAAGCAAATAGTCTGAGAGGAAGTTGTCAACTATTAAGTATATTTCTAACACTTTACTTTCCCAAAGCTATATATTGTAAGAAATGTATTTAGTGGTAATATATTATTTTTAGAAAAAGTAGAGCTTTGATAAAGTCATGGCCTAGGATTTTTAATGTTAGAATCAAGATTTTTGGAATTTTTTATGTTTTATTTTAGGTGTTGTCATCTGTAATGAAGATCACTGTGAAACAAGATTGAATAAAGCCTAGTAACAACTGGACTAGAGGTTTAGAAGAGAAAGTTAAAATTAGTCACTTTGGTTTTAGTGTTCCAATTTCATAATGTTTATTCTTTTGAATATTTAGGGAGTGGAAATTAAAATTCAGTGCTACACCAAAGAATGCAATAATATTTGTTTTTGTCTTTTTGTATGAGAGGAGGAGGTAAATAACCAAGAGATATAGTGATTCATAATGAAATATACTAAGTTGAATTTTATGATGTCAGTCCTTGGCATTATAATCTATGTAACTGATTTAATTGTGGACATCTGGGTGTCTGTCAGATTTTTTCATGAAAGACAGTATGTTTTTGGTGTTTTAACAGTAAGCTTTATGCTCTTTGGAACACTTGTGGTCCAGTGTTTTAGTTATTCTTGGTTCAAGGCTGATTTAAAGGAAGCAGGCCAAGAAAGTCATCCTTGTTTTCTTCTACTTCATTGCTTGCAAGGAGGAGTTTTTACAAGGTGAGCATATACTTTTGATCTTTAATACTCTGATTTAATTCTCTGATTCAGACAGAAGCTACTTTCTGTATCTGGTTAGTGAAATGTACAAAGTTTCTCTTTTTGCACCTAGAACAAAGGTTACTTGCTTCTCACTAGCAGTGCTTGCATGAGTCATTGTACTGTCAGAATTTTCCAGGTTCATTAATAGAATGTTTTAATTTACCTAATTAAGTTGCTTTTTCTAATATATTATCACGTTTTTATGAGAAAGAAAAGGACTCATTTCTATGTCTTGTGAATCTTTTCTCCTCTATTTTATGTTTTAAAACTGATTATGTAAATACAGCCTATCACGTGCAACTCTGATAGAGCACTTTTTTTTTTTTTTAATTATTGATTTTAGTTGGGGGCTAATTACTTTACAATATTGTAGTGGTTTTTGCCATACATTGACATGAATCAGCCATGGGTTTACATGTGTTCCCCTTCCTGGACCCGCCACCTACCTCCCTCCCCATCCCATCCCTCCGGGTCATCCCATTGCCCTAGCCCTGAGCATTTGTCTCATGCATCGAACATGGAATGGTGTTCTGTTTCACATATGATAATATACATGTTTCAATGCTATTCTCTCAGAACATCCCACCCTCACCTTCTCCCTCAGAGTCCATAAGACTGTTCTCTGCATCTGTGTCTCTTATTCTGTCTCGCATATAGGGTTATCGTTACCATCTTTCAAATTCCATATATATGCATTAGTATACTGTATTGGTGTTTTTCTTTCTGGCTTACTTCCCTCTGTATAATGGGCTCCAGTTTCATCCATCTCAATAGAACTGATTTCAAATGTATCCTTTTTAATGGCAGAGTAATATACCATTGTGTATATGTACCACAGCTTCCTTATCCATTCGTCTGCTGATGGACATCTAGGTTGCTTCCATGTTCTGGCTATTGTAAACAGTGCTGCGATGAACATTGGGGTACACGCGTCTCTTTCAATTCTGGTTTCCTCGGTGTGTATGCCCAGCAGTGGGATTGCTGGGTCATATGGCAGTTCTATTCCCAGTTTTTTAAGGAATCTCCCCACTGTTCTTCATAGTGGCTGTACTAGTTTGCATTCCCACCAACAGTGTAAGAGGGTTCCCTTTTCTCCACACCCTCTCCAGCACTTACTGCTTGTAGACTTTTGGATAGCAGCCATTCTGACTGGCATGAAATGGTACCTCATTGTGGTTTTGATTTGCATTTCTCTAACAATGAGTGATGTTGAGCATCTTTTCATGCGTTTGTTAGCCATCTGTATGTCTTCTTTGGAGAAATGTCTGTTTAGTTCTTTGGCCCATTTTTTGATTGGGTCGTTTATTTTTCTGGAATTCAGCTGCAGGAGTAGCTTGTATATTTTTGAGATTAATTGTTTGTCTGTTGCTTCGTTTGCTATTGTTTTCTGCCATTCTGAAGGCTGTCTTTTCACCTTGCTTATAGTTTGCTTTGTTGTGCAAAAGCTTTTAATTTTACTTAGGTCCCATTTGTTTATTTTTGCTTTTATTTCCAATATTCTGGGAGGTGGGTCATGGAGGATCCTGCTGTAATTTATGTCGGAGAGTGTTTTGCCTATGTTTTCCTCTAGGAGTTTTATAGTTTCTGGTCTTACATTTAGATCTTTAATCCATTTTGAGTTTATTTTTGTGTATGGTGTTAGAAAGTGTTCTAGTTTCATTCTTTTACAAGTGGTTGAGTAAGTAAGTACCAGTTTTCCCAGCACCACTTGTTAAAGAGATTGTCTTTTCTCCATTGTATATTCTTGCCTCCTTTGTCGAAGATAAGGTGTCCACAGGTGCGTGGATTTGTCTCTGGGCTTTCTATTTTGTTCCATTGATCTATATATCTATCTTTGGAGCACTTACTTTTTTAAGTAACTTGTACTATTGATTTAGTGAGGTGAAATTTTTACTGCAATAGTGCAGTAGCCATGTGGTTAGCTAGGTACAGAATCACTCAGAACTGAAAACAAACTTCAAAATCATGTTGCTTAAAACCTATTTTATGGTTAAAGAAAGTAGAATCTAAATGAGCCCTGAGAATTCTATGATTATCCATATATCTAATTTCACATGACCTTTTCTGTCATCATCTTAAGGGATTTAATTCTGTTCAAAGCAATATATATATTTAAGGTAAGGGGAATAATTAAAGACAAATATTAAGAGGATAATGTACTATTTTGTTACAGTTAGGTTTTGAATTTGAGCTATTTTTATAGTCATCTTTCCTGAGAAAGATTTTAGTGGTAGTAGAATTCTAGGTAAATAGTTGTTTTCTCTCTGTATGTTATATTCTCTCATCTTTTTGTTTCCATTGTCATTTTTGAGTAGTTAGATGTCAGTCTTGCTGTTGTTCTTTAAAAGGGTTTTGTTTTCTTTTCCCTCTGGTTTCTCTTAGGATTTTTCTTCTTATATTTGGGTTTCTACAGTTTATGATATATCCATGTGAAGAATTTATTTTTATTTCTTTCACTTGGGATTTGCTTGCTGTCTTGATTCTGTGAATTATTAGCTTCCATGAGTTCTGCACAATTCTCAGCCATTACCTTTTCTAACATTTTCATTACCGTATTTCTGTCTCTTTTCCTTCTGGACTCCAAACAAATTTAAGATAGATTCTGTTGCTGTATCCAACATGATTATTACTGTTAGATTGTTTATCTGAGATCTTTCTTGTTTCCTAAGATAAGTCTGTATTGCTATAAACTTCCCTCATAGAAAAGCTTTTGCTGTGTCCCATAGATATAGTATCATTGTGTTTTCATATTCATTTGTCTCCAGGTATTTTTTGATTTCCTCTTTGATTTTGTCAGTGACCCATTGATTGTCTAGTAGCATATTATTTTTGTTTATCATGCATTCTTGTAGTTGATTTCTAGTCTTATGCCATTGTGGTCAGAAAAGATGCTTGATATAATTTCAATATTCTTAAATTCATTGCGACTTGTTTTGTGGCTTGTCATGTGATCTATCCTGGAGACTGTTCCATGTGCACTTGAAAAGAGTGTGTATGTTGCTGCTTTTGGATGGAATGGTCAATATATAATCTATTAAGTCTATCTGGTTTAATGTCATTTGAGACCAATGTTTTCTTACTGATTTTCTACCTGAATCTTACATCTCTCCCCTGATGTAAGTGGGGTGTTGAGTTCTCTTACTATGTCAGTTTCTCTCTTTATGTCTGTTAATATTTGCTTTATGCATTTAGGTGCTCCTATGTTGTGTATTTATATATCTACAATTGTTATATCTTCTTCTTTAATTGATCCCCTTATCATTATGTAAGTCCTTTTTTGTCTCTTGTTACAGTCATTGTTTTAAAGTCTGTCTTGCCTGATATAAATATTACTACCCCAGCTTTCTTATGATTTCCGTTTGCATGTAATACTTTTCCCCGTACTTTCTCTTTCAGTCTATATATCTTTAGCTCTGAAGTGAGTCTTGATAGGTAGCATATACAGGTCTTGTTTTTGTGTCCATTCAGCTATTCTGTGTCTTTTGACTGGAGCATTCACTCAATTTACATTGAAAGTAATTATTGTTAGATATGTCTTATTGCCATTTTGTTAACTGTTTTGCAGTTCTTTTTTGTTTTCTTCTTCTTTTGCTCTCTTCTTTTGTGATTTGATGACTGTCTTTAGTGTTATGTTGGGTTTCTTTCCCTTCTTTTGTGTATCTATTATAGATACTTGTTTTGTTATTACCATGTGAAAGTGAAGTCTCTCAGTCGTGTCCGACTGTTTGCGACCCCATGGACTGTAGCCCACCAGGCTCCTCCATCCATGGGATTTTCCAGGCAAACGTACTGGAGTGGGTTGCCATTTCCTTCTCCAGGGGATCTTCCCAACCCAGGGATCGAACCCTGGTCTCCTGCATTACAGGCAGACGCTTTTACCGCCTGAGCCACCAGGGAAGTCAGCAATCTGATTATCATACTGATGTGTGGTTATTTTAAGTTGATGACGTTTTAAGTTCTAACAGTTTGTAACAACCAGCACTTTTGCTTCCCACCACCCATATTTACTGTGTTTGATTTCATATTTTATATCTTTTTGTTTTGTGTGTTCCTTAGATACTTATTATGGATATAGATGATTTTACTCCTTTTGTCTTTTAACCTTCCTATTAGCTTTATGAGTGGATGATTTACTACCTCTACTATGTATTTGCCTTTACCAGTGAGATTCTTCCTTTCATAATTTTCATATTTCTAGTGGTGGTCTCTTTTCCGCTTGGAGAAACTTCCTTAACATTTTTTATAAAGCTGGTCTACTGGTTCTAAACTCTTTTAGCTTTTGCTTTTCTGTAAAATTTTATATCTCTTCTTCAAATCTGAATGATATCCTTGCTGAGTAGAGTATTCTTACTTAAAGGTTTTTTTCCTTTCATCACTTTGATTATATGGTGCCATTCCCTTCTGGTCTGCAGAACTTCTACGAAAAAGGCAGCTGATAGTTTTATGGGAATTTCCTTGTACATGCAATGGAGATTCAACATTCTTACTAATTTTTATGCTTAGTAATTAGAGATGTTGAAATAAGTATATAGTCATTTGGAAAAAATAAGTAAATTATAAGTGGACCTTCACACAAAGGTCATACTTAGCTTATGCTCTAGCATGGTATGTGATCTTGAAAAGAGTTCAGCCTGTTCTGTAATGAAGGTGAAATCTTTAGAAATACATTGGTAGAAACATAGAGATGGGTACAGTATTGTGAGAGTTTTAAAATGTTGCAGTTTATGTCTTCAGTTTGAAGAAAATCTGAAAGCATAATCTGGAAGAGTTTTGTTTCCACAGAGACACTAAGCACCATCCACCTGCAACGACCAACACCAAACCCAAACCACAAGGACAAGAAAACAGCTTTTTTCCCCTGTTTGCCATTTAAATGGATAGACCATAGGTTGTAGAAATTGACTAGAATGGAAATAGGAGGAAGTAATAACCAGTATATGCAACATAAGAACAGTAAAAGTTTTGATTCACGTTAGAGTTGGGATAATTTAAGGTTGCATATTATAAACTACACAGCTAGATAAAATACCAGACACGAGGATGAATTTCAAATGACTCAAATATTTAATGTAAGAAATGTACTATTAGAAAACATAGGAAAATTCCTTTATAGCCTTGAAATGGAGAGCCTTTCTAACCATAACTCAAAATCCCCAAGCTATAGAAATTATAGATTTGACAATAAAAATTGCATGCAATAAATAAAAAGATCCCAACAAACAAAAGCAAAGCAAAAAGGAAAGCAGTTTTCATAGGGGAAACTATTTGTAATTTTTAGTAGAAAAAGACCTAGTCTTTTATTTATTTTTTTTAGAGTTTAAGTTCATTTTATTTATTTATTTATTTTATTTATTGATTTTAGTTGGGGGCTAATTACTTTACAATATTGTAGTGGTTTTTGCCATACATTGACATGAATCGGCCAAGGGTTTACACGTGTTCCCCATCCTGAACCCCTCTCCCCTCTCCCTCCCCATCCCATCCCTCCGGGTCGTCCCATTGCCCCAGCCCTGAGCATTTGTCTCATGCATCGAACCTGGAATGGTGTTCTATTTCACATATGATAATATACATGTTTCAGTGCTATTGTCTCAGAACATCCCACCCTCACCTTCTCCCTCAGAATCCATAAGACTGTTCTATGCATCTGTGTCTCTTACTCTGTCTCACATATGGGGTTATCTTTACCATCTTTCAAATTCCCTATATATATGCATTAGTATACTGTATTGGTGTTTTTCTTTCTGGCTTACTTCATTCTGTATTATGGGCTCCAGTTTCATCCATCTCAATAGAACTGATTCAAATGTATCCTTTTTAATGGCAGAGTAATATACCATTGTGTATATGTACCACAGCTTCCTTATCCATTCGTCTGCTGATGGACATCTAGGTTGCTTCCATGTCCTGGCTATTGTAAACAGTGCTGCGATGAACATTGAGGTACACGTGTCTCCTTCAATTCTGGTTTCCTTGGTGTGTATGCCCAGCAGTGGGGTTGTTGGGTCATATGGCAGTTCTATTCCCAGTTTTTTAAGGAATCTCCCCACTGTTCTTCATAGTGGCTGTACTAGTTTGCATTCCCACCAACAGTGTAAGAGGGTTCCCTTTTCTCCACACCTTCTCCAGCATTTATTGCTTGTAGACTTTGGATAGCAGCCATTCTGACTGGCATGAAATGGTACCTCATTGTGGTTTTGATTTGCATTTCTCTAACAATGAGTGATGTTGAGCATCTTTTCATGTGTTTGTTAGCCATCTGTATGTCTTCTTTGGAGAAATGTCTGTTTAGTTCTTTGGCCCATTTTTTGATTGGGTCGTTTATTTTTCTGGAATTCAGCTGCAGGAGTAGCTTGTATATTTTTGAGATTAATTGTTTGTCTGTTGCTTCGTTTGCTATTGTTTTCTGCCATTCTGAAGGCTGTCTTTTCACCTTGCTTATAGTTTGCTTTGTTGTGCAAAAGCTTTTAATTTTACTTAGGTCCCATTTGTTTATTTTTGCTTTTATTTCCAATATTCTGGGAGGTGGGTCAGAGGATCCTGCTGTGATTTATGTCGGAGAGTGTTTTGCCTATGTTTTCCTCTAGGAGTTTTACAGTTTCTGGTCTTACATTTAGATCTTTAATCCATTTTGAGTTTATTTTTGTGTATGGTGTTAGAAAGTGTTCTATTTTTCATTCTTTTACAAGTGGTTGACCAGTTTTCCCAGCACCACTTGTTAAAGAGATTGTCTTTTCTCCATTGTATATTCTTGCCTCCTTTGTTGAAGATAAGGTGTCCACAGGTGCGTGGATTTATCTCTGGGCTTTCTATTTTGTTCCATTGATCTATATTTCTGTCCTTGTGCCAGTACCATACTGTCTTTATGACCATGGCTTTGTAGTAGAGCCTGAAGTCAGGCAGGTTGATTCCTCCAGTTCCCTTCTTCTTTCTCAAGATTGCTTTGGCTATTCAAGGTTTTTTATGTTTCCATACAAATTGTGAAATTGTTTGTTCTAGTTCTCTGAAAAATACCGTTGGTAGCTTGATAGGGATCGCATTGAATCTATAGATTGCTTTGGGTAGTATACTCATTTTCACTATATTAATTCTTCCAATCCATGAACACGGTATATTTCTCTATCTGTTTGTGTCCTCTTTGATTTCTTTCATCAGTGTTTTATAGTTTCCTATATATAAGTCTTTTGTTTCTTTAGGTAGATACATTCCTAAGTATTTTATTCTTTCCGTTGCAATGGTGAATGGTATTGTTTCCTTAATTTCTCTTTCTGTTTTCTCATTGTTAGTGTATAGGAATGCAAGGGATTTCTGTGTGTTAATTTTATATCTTGCAACTTTACTATATTCATTGATTAGCTCTAGTAATTTTCTGGTAGAATCTTTAGGGTTTTCTATGTAGAGGATCATGTCATCTGCAAACAGTGAGAGTTTTACTTCTTCTTTTCCTATCTGGATTCCTTTTATTTCTTTTTCTGCTCTGATTGCTGTGGTCAAAACTTCCATAACTATGCTGAATAGTAGTGGTGAGAGTGGGCACCCTTGCCTTGTTTCTGACTTTAGGGGAAATGCTTCCAATTTTTCACCATTGAGGATAATGTTTGCTGTGGGTTTGTCATATATAGGTTTTATTATGTTGAGATATGTTCCTTCTATTCCTGCTTTCTGTAGGGTTTTTATCATAAATGGATGTTGAATTTTGTCAAAGACTTTTTCTGCATCTATTGAGATAATCATATGGTTTTTATCTTTCAATTTGTTAATGTGATGTATTACATTGATTTGCGGATATTAAAGAAACCTTGCATTCCTGGGATAAAGCCTACTTGGTCATGATGTATGATCTTTTAACTATGTTGTTGGATTCTGTTTGCTAGAATTTTATTAAGGATTTTTGCATTTATGTTCATCACTGATATTGGCCTGTAGTTTTCTTTTTTTGTGGCATCTTTGTCTGGGTTTGGAATTAGAGTGATGGTGGCCTCATAAGCCATCTGGTCCTGGGCTTTTGTTTGCTGGAAGATTTCTGATTACAGTTTCGATTTCCCTGCTTGTGATGGGTCTGTTAAGATCTTCTATTTCTTCCTGGTTCGGTTTTGGAAAGTTATACTTTTCTAAGAATTTGTCCATTTCTTCCAAGTTGTGTCCATTTTATTGGCATATAGCTGTTGGTAGTAGTCTCTTATGATCCTTTGTATTTCTGTGTTGTCTGTTTTGATCTCTTCATTTTCATTTCTAATTTTGTTGATCTGATTCTTCTCCCTTTGTTTCTTGATGAGTCTGGCTAATGGTTTGTCAATTTTGTTTATCTTCTCGAAAAACCAGCTTTTAGTTTTGTTGATTTTTGCTATGGTCTTCTTTGTTTCTTTTGCATTTATTTCTGCCCTAATTTTAAAGATTTCTTTTCTTCTACTAACCCTGGGGTTCTTCATTTCTTCCTTCTCTAGTTGCTTTAGGTGTAGAGTTAGGTTATTTATTTGATTTTTTTCTTGTTTCTTGAGGTACGCCTGTATTGGTATGAACCTTCCCCTTAGTACTGCTTTTACAGTGTCCCATAGGTTTTGGGTTGTTGTGTTTTCATTTTCATTAGTTTCTATGCATATTTTGATTTCTTTTTTGATTTCTTCTGTGATTTGTTGGTTATTCAGAAGCATGTTGTATAACCTCCATATGTTTGAATTTTTAATAGTTTTTTTCGTGTAATTGAGGTCTAATCTTACTGCATTTTAAGACCTAGTGTTCTAATATTTAGTGAGCTTCTGAAGTCAAAGAGAAAAAGGTCATCCTCCCAGTTGAAAAATGGGAAAAAGAATGATATTTTAGAGAAGAGGAAATGCAAATGGCTCTTAAGTTGTCTGAAGGATACTATACCTCATTCATAATTTAAAAACTACCAATTAAAACTTCACTGAGATACTTTACCTACCAGATTGGTGAAAATCCAAGTGATAATACACTCTTGTGGTAAGGTATGGGAAAACAGGTATTCTCATACTTTGTTGATGGGAGTATGGATTGGTACAATCCATATGAAGGACAGTTTGAGCATATTTCAGGTGCACATACCTTTAGGCCAGAGCTTCCTCTTCTGGGAATTTATCATACCTGCATACATGTAAAATGACATACGCATAGCTTTTTAGTTGTAGTATTGTTTATAACAGCAAAATACCAGAGACAATTGAAGTGTCTGTTGGTAGAGTTTATAGTATATCTATGCAATGTCATACTACAATAACTGTTACAAAGAATGATATAGTACTTTATATACTGTAATGGCAAGATCTCCAGGATGTACTTTTAAGTGAAAAGACAGGGTATAGTCAACAGGTATGATATAATACAGTCTATTTTTAAATGGTGGTGAAAATGCATATTTACTTGTGTTTGTAGATTCATAAAGAAACTCTGGAAAGGGTACACATGAAACTAGTAACCATGAATTCTTATGGTCATGGGGGAGAGTGAAAACTGGGTAGTTAGGTCATAGGAGTGGGATAGAGTATTTTCAAAAAGTTAGTAACTTCTTTTTTGATTTTTGATTTATGTGAATATTTTGCCTATTAAAATAATTAAAGAAGAAAAGGAAAAACTGAATTAGGTTTGCTATTACTGTTAAACAGATACTTGATAAATAAACATTTCCCTCTTTTTGTCTTTCTTTTTCTTTGTGTTTTCTTGGCGCAGGAAGTGGCCCAGTACAGACATGAATAGTGAGAAATAAGCAAAAATTAAAGCAGTTCTTAAAAGTGGCCAAATTATCCAAGGATTTGTCTAAACTAAGTATGCAAAAACATGAAATATACTAAACTACAGATTCATTTCCCTACAGAATAGATAAATTGAGTTTGTGTTGGTAGATGAAAGACAAGGAATGTCAACATGAATTATTTACTCTGTATTAAGTGTCTTGCTACTAAGTGTGTTCTTACTGCTTAGTGGTCTGTGGAGTAGAACGATTAATTTTCCAGAATATAAATTATATGACACTTTTGTATTTCTGTTTTATGTATGACTTGTGATAATACCCTTTTCTTTGCCAAAGTAGACTTTTTCCTTTGATGGATATATGAAAGGAATTTGTTTTATTTACAATATGGAAGTTATTATTGCTCTTTTTAAATAGCTGGTAAAAAAGTTCAAATTGTGTGAAAGAGAGTACAATGGGAGAAGAGTTTCAATTCCTCCACAGGTCCCTAGGTCCTTCTTTAAGGAGTTTCTTAAAGTGTGAAAGTGAAAGTCGCTCAGTTGTGTCCGACTCTTTGCTACCCCATAGACTATAGAGACCATGGAATTCTCCAGGCCAGGATACTGGAGTGGGTAGCTTTTCCCTTCTCCAGGGGATCTTCCCAACCCAGGGATTGAACCCAGGTCTCCCACATTGCAGGTGGATTCTTTACCAGCTGAGCCACAAGGGAAGCCCAAGAATGATAGAGTGGGTAGCCTATCCCTTCTCTAGCGGATCTTCCTGACCCAGGAATCGAACCAGGGTCTCCTGCATTGCAGGTGGATTCTTTACCAACTGAGCTAACAGGGAAGCCCGATGTTTCTTAAATGGGCATTAAATAGTTGAACATTTTTTCCTTACCTATTCTTCTATTTTAAGTTCTTTAGAGAGAGGTCATCTGGTAATGTTCAAATTTCCTAGGGTGCAATATATATGAAACTTGAGAGTCTGGGCCCTACAACCGCTGAATATGTGGTGATTTTCCTAGATATGTTGTTGTTGTTGATTTCTCATTCAATTTTATTTTGATCAGAAAACATAATTTGTGTGATTACAGTCTTCTTTAATTAACTTATTTCATTTCCCAGCACATAGTCTAGCTTGGTGAATATTCCATAGGCATTTGAAAAGAATTTGTAACTTGCCTTTGTTGAGTGTCCAACTCTTTGCGATCCCATGGGCTGTAGCCCACCAGGCTCCTCTGTCCGTGGGATTTCCCAGGCAAGAATATCGGAGCGGGTTGCCATTTTCTTCTCCAGGGGAACTTCCCGACCAAGAGATTGAACACTTCTTCACTGCCTGCGGATTCTTTACCACTGTGAGCCACCTGGGAAGCCCCTCATTGAGCATAGTGGTCTATAAATGTAAATTAGGGCAGTATGTTGATAATGTCATTAAAGACGTTTGTATTCACACTGGTTTTTTTCTTTTGGCCTACCTTTTCTTTCGTTTACTGAGAGACGAGTGTTAAAATGCTCTAAGATTGTGGATTTATCTTTTTCTCCTTGTACTTTTGACAGTTTTTGCTTCATGTGTCTTAAAACTCTTATTAGGTACATTCAGATGTGTTCTGGAAAAATTGATTCTTATATCATTATGACATGATCCTCTTTATCTCTGTTATTGCTCTTTGATTTGAAATCTGTTTTGTCTGGCATACTAATATAGCCATACTAACTACTTTCTGTGATTGCTCTTCAAACTGTCTGTATCTTTATGTATAAAGAGTGAAAGTGAAAGTGAAGTCGCTTAGTCGTGTCTGACTCTTTGCCACCCCATAGACTTTAGCCTACCAGGCTTCTCAGTCTATGGAATTTTCCAGACAAGAATACTGACTGACTCCTTCAACCTTGACATATTCATAAGGGCATGTATTAATATCTGTCTTATAATTAAGATAAATTGCATGAAGTGGACATTGCAGTTTGTCTTTCAGAAAGGAGTGGTTAAGACTAGGAATTGTAAGATAAAGGTTTGGACTCTAGGTCTGCTCCTGACACTCTGTGTATCTTTCAGCATATCATTCTAGTTCTTAGTCTTACTTTTCCCAACTGTTAATTGGGAATAATACCTACTCATGTCTCATAATTATTTTGAAGATGAAATAAGATCATGTATGCTCAACAGTGCTAGCACGCACTGACACATCAAACATCCAATAAAAATTGTGGAGTCTTGAATCTCAATACAACTACTGTGAAATGTTTGCAAAATTGTAGTAGATAAAGTTTGTGGGAAAATTCTGTACTTAAACACATACTGCTTTTTTTCAAAATTATTATGTATATGAACACACATGAAGAATCTATTACTGAAGATAAATGTTCATGTTTACTTTACAGGTATTGGTTTGCCTTGAAACAAGGTTTTCAAGTGGCTTTCAAGTATAGCAGCAAAACTGAAAACTTCGTGGAAAAACAGATTAATGATAGGGTGACAGATTTGAGCATGCTAAGGCTGTTTGAGACCTACCTGGAAGGTTGCCCACAACTTGCTCTTCAGCTCTACATCTTTCTGGAACATGGTCAAGCAAATTTCACTCAGTGTAGGTCTTTCTTAATTCCTTGTGTTAGATGGATGCTACTGATATCTTTTGTCAATTGTATAACTCTTTGGCAGGTTTTATATTTGTTTTTATCATTTTTTAAAGAGTTATTTGTTATTTTTGAAAAGAAGTACATAGTTCAAATATCGAAAAGTATTTAAAGGTGTACTGTTTCTCCCTCCCCTTCTTCCTATTCCTTCTCTTTGCCTACAAATGAAACTATTGTCAGCTTTTTAATGATTCTTTCAGAAAAAATTTTTTCAGAACCTATCTTTATTCTCTTATCTTTTATGGAAATGGTAACGTGAAAACTGTCTTTGTTTTTTTTTTTTTACTTAACGTATGTCTTGGAGATCTAAACATACTGGTACAGAAAGAGTGCCCACATTTTATTTTTATTATCTGCATAGTTTTACAAATTATAGATGTATCCTGAATTATCTAACAACCTTTATGTTAATTTAGGTTGTTTCTAATATTTTACTGTTGGAAAAAAATTCTGCAGTGAATAATCTAATGCATGCATCCTTTTGCATGTGTGAAGTTCATCCATAGGGTAAATTCCTAGAATTAGAATCATTGTGTAAAAGTGCATCTGTTACAAAACCAATGTTGGCTTGCAAATTGGTCGATATGTTACTCTTTTATAGCGGATTTTCTCATGGTTAAATGTATTTTAAAAGGACAGTTTGGTATTTCTATTAAAAAATATTTTAATAGGTGTTTATTATGAGATGTTAAAAAACTACTTATTTGCTAAAAATAGTTGCACTTTTCATTAGTGATGAGGGTTCCATGTGGTCTTGGCTTCACCTCAGAGTGATAGCAGATTGTCCTCTCCCTTGGAGTTCTCTCTATGCTAGATTTTCTTGTGAGACAAGTTCATTCCCCTAAACAGTCTTCCTGTTCCCAGTTCCCATAAACCTCTAGGTGTAGTCCTTTCTAATATTTTCATATTTGTTAGTGTAACACTGAAATGAGCCTACAGCGTATGAGACCTCTTTTTCCTTGTGATGCCCAGAATAGTTGTATGTTATATAGTCCCTGAAGCTAAAGATCAACATTTAGAGTTTACAACCTGTACTTTGGTAGATCTGCTGATGTTAACTATGGCTGCTTCTGTGTGGTGGGATCATGAATGATTTTACTTACTTCATCTTCTTTATATTTTTTCTGAATTTCAAAATTTTTATGTTTTGATAATTAGGAAGAATAATTCAAAATGTAACAAAAAATCAATTTGTGTACAGAACGACTTCAGAAAACTGAACATATTCTTTTATCTTTGTTCCTTCCTGAAATCGTGCTAAAGAGGAAAGTAAAGGAGTGAAAACAATAAAACTCATAAGGACAAAGAGAATGAAGGGTAGAACAGCAGACTAGAAATATCAGTAAATATTTAGAAGATGGAAAGCAGATGGAAAACTTGGGTTATTCAAATCAGTTCCACCACCACCAAAAGGCTAAATTATTTGAATCAATTCTCCTGAAATTATGTGAAACAATTGGGTATATAGTTTCAAAATTCTTCATAAAAGCTTAAAATAATCTGATACAACAGGCCAAAATATGCATGAAAGTGGGAGTGCAGCAGGGTTGAGTAGGACTGTGAAGGCATTTACACCCTGAGGAGTTTTACAGAAACTTACGCACAGCAGATTCAGTTTTGATGGCTTCCCAGAGTCCAGAGGACTGTAGACAAAACTCCGGGTCCTCACAAGGGAGGGATATCTAGTAGAAAATCCTACTTGTAAAGGTGACATGCCAGAAGGCACCCTCCCCCTCCTCAGGGTAAAAGTAAAGCTACCTACCTCTAAATGAAAATTGACTGCATAAACAAAAGTAATACTATGTGGTTAAGGAAAAGAATGAAAATACAAGACAAATAAATACAAGACACGTAGAAGATGAATGGAGTTAAATGCCTTGTACAGTTCAGGAGAAAGGTAAAGCAGAAATGAATCTGGGCTTTAATTAGACCTTAATTTTTTTTAAAGAATATATTATTAGGAAGACAAAATTAGATATTATGTTAGTCTGCTTGGGCTGCCATAACAATACCACAGACTGGGCAGCTTAACCAACAGAAATATATTTTCTCATAGTTCTGGAGACTGGAAATATGAGATCAAGGGGCCCAGTCTGGTTAATTTCTGGTGAGGACTCTTTGGGTTGTAGATGGCCACCTTTTTGCTGTGTCCTTATATGTCTTTCCTCTGTGTATGGAGAAAAAGTGAGATCTCTGGTATCTCTTTGTCTTCTTACAAGGATACCAGTCCTGTTAGATTCAGGCTCCACCTTTATGACCTTGCCAAACCTTAATTGCCTCCCTAAAGGGCCTATCTCAAAATGTAGTCACATTGGGGGTTAGGGCTTTAACATATGAATTTTGGATGAGTATAATTCAGGCCATGAAAGATATGAAAATAAGCATTTTTTAAAATATAAAAAATAAGTAATAGCAAATTACAGGGATAAGAAATCTGACCAATACCACAAATTTCACAAGAGAAAGAAAAGTAATATGTTTTTCTTATTTTAATGCTCTTTAATACAAATTTTTAGTATCTGATTGGCTCTTGATTTGATAATGATTTTATAATTTCTGTAGAAAAGAAAAATTCAATCTTTTTTGTAGCATAGTTAATAGGGATTTTATTTTTTAATTTAGAAAAGTTTCTTTCAACTTCACAAATTATTGATAATGTTATATGTATATTTTTGGATTATTATTATTATTATTATTGTCACATTTGAAACAAACTCTACCAATTTATTCAATAATGTGGTTTAAAATCAGGGTATATCAAGATTTTTTTTGATGAAGGAACTGATTTTAAATACTGTTTGAATTGACAACACTAATTTATTGTTGATGTCTAATTTAGTAAATAGTGGTAGTCTTGATTTTTTCCACTGGTGTCAATAATGTCGAATCAGAAGTTAAAAAGAATCTGTATAGATGTAATTGGGCAAAGTCATTCCATACTGAGAGAAATGCATAAACAAAGGCATGGTTTTGCAAAGACAAGGAAATTCAGTTTGAATAGAGTGTAATGTACAGATTAGATTAGCAAAATGGGCAGAAAAAGTATATTGGAAACAGGTAGGTAAGCAGGAAATGGAAAATAATGTCAAATAGTGTCAAGGAACAAGGATAGATCATCATGCCTTAATGTTAAGGAATCAAAGACCTGTTGATGGCAGGATAGTGAAGCGTTAAGATAAGGCAAACTGCTTGAAAATCCTAGATCTGTTGCTTACTCATCATAATTATACAAGCAAATCTTATAAACAAATCCTCCTAAACCTAAACTCTTCTCAATTTCCCTTTAGCTAGAGCCCCAAAATGATGACAGTTGCTTCAGTACACTTAGGGAAAAATGTGGAAGAGGGAAAGTAGGAGTAGAAACAGGGAATGTAAGCAATTAAAACATCTTATTTTTCCAAATATTATAAAAGTATATGACCAAGTGAACACATTGCCAGGGCTTTGCCAGGCTTGGAAGGAGTCTGGGCAAGCATGGGTCCCTGAAGTTTAAGCTCCGCTACCTTCATGATAAACCTTCCTGTGAGGTAGAAATTTTGCTTAATTTTAAACTTTAATATGTTTAGTATACATGTTGTTATTTCTAGGGAAGCCTTCAAAGAATAAAAGCAGTGTATCTCTGAAGGACATGTGTTACTAGATTGAAAAGTTGATAAAATGGTCCACACCAAGCCCATCATTATAACATTTCAGAGACTTAAAGATTTTAGAAGATTTGAAAGACAGTAAAGATTGTTTAAGTATAGAGAAAGTGAATAGCTTTGAAATTCTTAACTGTAACACTGGAGATTAGAATTTAAAAGAGAAATGATTTCAAAGTTTTATTGGAAAACATTTTTAAACTTTGAATTATATTTCTGTTGAAACTGTATATCAAACATGGAGGGTAGAATAAAGACATTTAGAGACATTCATGATCTCAAAAGTTCAGCTTAGGTGCAGCTTTTCTCAGAAATGTCTGGAGAATGTTTGATCCAACCATGAGAATGAAGCAAGAAAGAAATAATGGGAAACAAAATCAACAGTGAAGAAAGGTAAAGGCAAATTCTGGGAAGACAGGAAAGCAAACTTGGACAACAGCTACCTTTGACCAGAAAGATCATATTATTATTTTTTTAAAAAAGCCAATAGATGTATCTGGGGAGTTTAATTAATATGAAGAGTTTGCTAAAAAAATATTTATGAGTCATGAAATAACAAGCAAAGTAAGGAACAATGAAATGTTTTAAAAATATTGCATTGTATACTTGAAAGTTGTCATGTTGACCCACCAAAAATGTCATGGGGGGATGAGGTATTAACTAACCTCATTGTGGTCATCATTTTGTGTATATATGTATATCATATCACCACATTTTAAACTTGTATATATATTGATAATATCTCAGTAAAGCTGAGGAGTTTTTTAAAATTAATAAAATACTTCAACAAAAAAGTTTTAAAAGGAGAAGAAATACAAGCAGAATGTAGTAACTTGGCCAAGCAACTTTTAAATCAATAAGCAGTGTGTAAAGTAGATAAATTTAAAAAATAGCACAGTATGTGTTTTATTTAGAAATAGGGCAATAATGTCAGAAGAAAAGCTAAAAGTTGATAGTGTTTTTTTTTCTGAGGGTCCCTACTGAGAAGTGAGAAGGGGCAGAGCGAGCTACTGCTTTTTTTCTTATAAGTTCTGTGGCATTTATTGATGTTTAAAAATGAAGTATATGTACTGGATTTGGTAGAAATTAAAACCAGTTCTAAGAAAGACACCACTGAAGGGCAGTTTAAGGGAAATGATGTTTTAATTCATATTTTTGAGTTAAAGAAGAAAGTCCAACTAATTAGTTCAGTCCAGAATGCTATATGCTAAAACCAGGAGAGTGGACAAAGTCATTTGTCCATAGATAGATCTGTGTTAAATCTGCCTTTTTTTCCTAATGTATTGACCTCCAATGAGCTTAAATGGGAATGACTAGCATTCTGTATTCTACTCTAAATTACTTTCTTCTAATTCCCTACTATCTTTGCTTTCAGTTTTAGGTCCCCAGCTTTGACGGTGGGATAACGACATGTTTTTCCAAAGTAGTGATTAGCTTGCTTTTCTGTTATTTGATGGGATAAAAAATGGGCTAAAGATGTAAAACCTATTTATAAGTTTTAGATCATATTTGTTCATCTGATCTTTCGTCATAAAGACATGGGAAACTGAGCTGTTAATACCTCATACTTATGTTAAAATTTCCATTTAACCTCCTTCCCTGTCTTCCTGCTGTTTTCTTTTTTGGATGCCATTTCTCAGTGAATTAGGTTTATGCCCAAGGCCAGAGTTAAAAAGACTGGAAAAGCTAGGACTATAACTAGTCTCTTAGAAAACTTCTGTAGTATGCAGTTTGCATTGTACCAGGTGGTGAAGAAGATTTGTCCAGTTAATTTATTCACAGTCTGGTATAGTGGTTAAGTACACCAACTTTGGAATTGGCCAGATTTCAATTCATATCTCACCTCTCTGCAACTTGCTGGCTGTGTGATTTGGGTCAAGTAATACATATATTCTCTAAGCCTCAATTCCCTCATATGTAGTATAGAAATACTAATATCTAGTATATAAAGTTGAGTATATAAAGTATACTTTATATGAGTATAGAGAGTATATAAAGATGAGTATATAAAGTATATAAAGATGAGTATATAAAGTACCTGACTTGTGTTTGTGGCTGAGTATATACAGATAAAACATGTATGGTGTATAATAATATTGCTATTATTATTCCTATAACTACATCTTTAAAAATTTTTTTGTTTTGTAGATGCAGCCATCATGGTCTCTTGCTGTGCTGTTTCTTGGTCGACTGTTGATTATCAAGTAGCTTTAAGAAAATCCTTACCGGATAAAAACCTCCTTAATGGACCCTGTCCCAAGCTTGTATATCTCTTTTACAAGTTGTTTACATTATTATCTTGGATGTTGAGTGTTGTGCTTCTTTTATTCTTAAATGTTAAGATTGCTTTCCTTCTGTTGTTACTTCTTTGGCTTTTAGGTATATTTTGGGCATTTAAAGAACAAACTGAATTTTGTGTTTCCACAAGTATGGAAATCCTATACAGGATTGTTGTTGGATTCATTCTTATCTTTACATTTTTTAATATTAAGGGACAGAATACCAAATGCCCAATGTCTTGTTATTATATTGTAAGGGTATTGGTCACATTGGGGATATTGATTGTGTTCTGGTTTTACCCACTCTCTATTTTTAATGCAGACTATTTTATACCTGTCAGCGTTACTATAGTTCTTTCTCTTTTCCTTGGAATTATTTTTCTTCTTGTTTATTATGGGACTTTGCACCCAAACAGAAATGAAGACACAAAACTGGATGAAGTTGATGGAAAACCAGTTGAAAGAGATTGTAGAATGAAGTATTTCCTCATGGAATAAGCTATTCACTTAAGAGATATGTTTTCTTATTTTTTATTTCATTGGTTAGTAAAGAAAAAGTTTGTGTATGTGTGTGTTGTTTCTTATTTTTGCCTGCCTTAATTTGAGACCAGTTCTAGTACATTAATTATGACTGTTAGTATAATAATGTTTTTATTATTTAATTTATTGCCTGGTAAAGTTGCCATCTTGAGCCTGAACTGAAAGAAAAGGTCTAATTCTCATAATTAGAAGGTAGAATTGAATTGCCTCCAACATTTCCCTCATTGTTTCTGAGCTAAAACTGGTGTTTGTCTTCTTTCCTCTATTTTCTTTATCCAGTTATATATATATATATATATTTTTTTTGTTTCAGTGAGTTGGAGACAGATTGAGTAGAGGAAAAGGAAAAGGAGGGAAGAGGAAGAAAACAAAATGGAAAATTAATCATTTAACCCATCTTAACCATTTTTAAGAATATAGTTCAGTAGTGTTAACTATATTCACTTTGTTGTGCTGCTCTATTAACATTTTTATCTTGCAGAACTGAGACACTGTTCCTATTGAACAATTTCCCGTTCTCTTTTTCTGCCTGGCAAACACAATTCTATTTTGTATTTCTATCAAACTGGCTATGGTAGATATTGCATATGAGTGGAATCATGAAGTATTTGTCTTTTTTGTGACTGGCTTATTTCACTTAGCATAATGTCTTCATGGTTCATCTATATTATAGTGTGTGAGAAGACTTCCTTCTTTTTAAAGGATGAAAAATATTCCATGGTATATACATGTATGCCACATTTTCTTTATTTATACTTCATTGGGTTGCTTCTACCTCTTGGCTAATTTTGAATTGTTTCCTGGATACTATGAGTATCTTTAGATCCTCTTGATTGTTTCTTAGAGGAATTTTTTTTTTCTTTTAGAAACTTAAACTCTGAACTCTAAAGAGTCTTTATTTGGTTAGCCTTCAATGTACTACTTGGAGTCTGCCCCTCACGTATATATAATTCAGTCAGAGATTTGGAAAGAGTTATTACATGAAATGAGGCTTACTGTATGTTGGCCGTCTCCTTTTTACAATTTTCACTGTCACTTTTCCGTTTCTGTGGTCACTCCATACTGTGTCCTCTAGGACTTTAAGCCATTAAGACTGCAGCTTTTCTATCTCGGTTTGTATACACAGTGTGCCGATGGGGGTCTATCTTTACTCAGTGCCATTCCTTCAGAATGTTGACTGCCTCCCAGTGTCTGCCTGCTTTTTTTCCAGATAGTTTTTTTTTTCATGTTTTATCTAGAGTTTATAGTGGTTTTTTTTTTTTTTGAGAAAGTTTAAGCAGTATGAGTTATACCCATCTTATTATTAATCAGTACCATTTTTAAGTCTTTCTGTAATGCTTGCATTTTTTTCTGAGATTTGCTCAAACATAATGTGTAAGTTCCTCTTGTATAACATTTAAGTCTGTCTTATCCTTATTTATTTGACCCTCACAAAAAACTGGGCAATATAGTTATTGTTATCACTACCCTTTAGCTGGGAAAAGCAAGCCTCATAGAATTTAAGTAACTTGCCAAATTTCACACAGATCCAATCTCATACTTTTGACCTCAAGTCTAGTTTGCTTTCATTCTATTCTTTATCTGATAAATAGATGAACTGACCCATCAACAGCTTAGAGCTATAGTAAATTACACGATTTGTAAAAACTATTATTAAATTATTTATTTGCCATCAAAACAATTTTTTAAAGTTTGGTCCCAATATTTTTTGGCTCTAGTTCAGAATGGGGCTAAGGTTGTGTCACTGATTGAATAATTTGACTAACAATACATGAACTATGGACAGAGGTTTGTGACATTGTATAGGAGACAGGGATCAAGACAATCTTCATGGAAAAGAAATGCAAAAAAGCAAAATGGCTGTCTGAGGAGGCCTAACAGATAGCTGGGAAGAGAAGAGAAGCAAAAAGCAAAGGAGAAAAGGAAAGATATTCCCATCTGAATGCAGAGTTCCAAAGAATAGCAAGGAGAGATAAGAAAGCCTTCCTCAACGATCAGTGCAAAGGAATAGAGGAAAACAACAGAATGGGAAGGACTAGAGATCTCTTCAAGAAAATGAGAGATACCAAGGGAACATCTCATGCAAAGATGGGCTTGATAAAGGACAGAAATGGTATGGACCTAACAGAAGCAGAAGATATTAAGAAGAGGTGGCAAGAATACACAGAAGAACTGTACAAAAAAGATCTTCACGACCCAGATAATCACAATGGTGTGATCACTCACCTAGAGCCAGACATCCTGGAATGTGAAGTCAAGTGGGCCTTAGAAAGCATCACTACGAACAAAGCTAGTGGAGGTGATGGAATTCCAGTTGAGGTATTTCAAATCCTGAAAGATGATACTGTGAAAGTGCTGCACTCGATATGCCAGCAAATTTGGAAAACTCAGCAGTGGCCACAGGACTGGAAAAGGTCAGTTTTCGTTCCAATCCCAAAGAAAGGCAATGCCAAAGAATGCTCAAACTACCGCACAATTGCACTCATCTCACATGCTAGTAAAGTAATGCTCAAAATTCTCCAAGCCAGGCTTCAGCAATACGTGAACCGTGAACTTCCAGATGTTCAAGCTGGTTTTAGAAAAGGCAGAGGAACCAGAGATCAAATTGCCAATATCCGCTGGATCATTGAAAAAGCAAGAGAGTTCCAGAAAAACATCTATTTCTGCTTTATTGACTATGCCAAAGCCTTTGACTGTGTGGATCACAATAAACTGTGGAAAATTTTGAAAGAGATGGGAATACCAGACCATCTGCCCTGTCTCTTGAGAAACCTGTATGTAGGTCAGGAAGCAACAGTTAGAACTGGACATGGAACAACAGACTGGTTCCAAATAGGAAAAGGAGTACGTCAAGGCTGTATATTGTCACCGTGCTTATTTAACTTATATGCAGAGTACATCATGAGAAACGCTGGGCTGGAAGAAACACAAGCTGGAATCAAGATTGCTGAGAGAAATATCAATAACCTCAGATATGCGGATGACACCACCCTTATGGCAGAAAGTGAAGAAGAACTAAAGAGCCTCTTGATGAAGGTGAAGGAGGAGAGTGAAAGAGTTGGCTTAAAGCTCAACGTTCAGAAAACTAAGATCATGGCATCTGGTCCCATCACTCCATGGGAAATAGATGGGGAAACAGTGGAAACAGTGTCAGACTTTACTTTTTTGGGCTCCAGAATCACTGCTGATGGTGCACTCAATATGCCAGCAAATGTGGAAAACTCAGCAGTGGCCACAGGACTGGAAAAGGTCAGTTTTCATTCCAGTCCCAAAGATAGGCAATGCCAAAGAATGCTCGAACTACCACACAATTGCACTCATCTCACATGCTAGTAAAGTAATGCTCAAAATTCTCCAAGCCAGGCTTCAGCAATACGTGAACCGTGAACTTCCAGATGTTCAAGCTGGTTTTAGAAAAGGCAGAGGAGCCAGAGATCAAACTGCCAGTATCCGCTGGATCATCAAGAAAGCAAGAGAGTTCCAGAAAAACATCTATTTCTGCTTTATTGACTATGCCAAAGCCTTTGTGTGGATCACAATAAACTGTGGAAAATTCTGAAAGAGATGGGCATACCAGACCATCTGACCTGTCTCTTGAGAAACCTGTGTGGAGGTCAGGAAGCAACAGTTAGAACTGGACATGGAACAACAGACTGGTTCCAAATAGGAAAAGGAGTACGTCAAGGCTGTATATCATCACCCTGCTTATTTAACTTACATGCAGAGTACATCATGAGAAACGCTGGGCTGGAGGAAGCACAAGCTGGAATCAAGATTGCCGGGAGAAATATCAATAACCTCAAATATGCAGATGACACCACTCTTATGGCAGAAAGTGAAGAAGAACTACAGAGTCTCTTGATGAAAGTGAAAGAGGAGAGGGAAAAGTTGGCTTGAAGCTCAACGTTCAGAAAACTTAAGATCATGGCATCTGGTCCCATCACTCCATGGGAAATAGATGGGGAAACAGTGGAAACAGTGTCAGACTTTATTTTTTGGGGCTCCAAAATCACTGCTGATGGTGATTGCAGCCGTGAAATTAAAAGACGCTTACTCCTTGGAAGGAAGGTTATGGCCAACCTAGATAGCATATTTAAAAGCAGAGATATTACTTTGCCAACAAAGGTCTGTCTAGTCAAGGCTATGGTTTTTCCAGTGGTCATGTATGGATGTGAGAGTTGGACAGTGAAGAAAGCTGAGCGCCGCAGAATTGATGCTTTTGAACTGTGATGTTGGAGAAGACTCTTGAGAGTCCCTTGGACTGCAAGGAGATCCAATCAATCCATCCTAAAGGAGATCAATCCTGGGTGTTCATTGGAAGGACTGATGTTGAAGCTGAAACTCCAATACTTTGGCCACCTCATGCGAAGAGTTGACTCATTGGAAAAGACCCTAATGCTGGGTAGGTTTGGGGGCAGGAGAAGAAGGGGATGACAGAGGATGAGATGGTTGGATGGCATCACCGACTCAATGGACATGGGTTTGGGTAGACTCCGGGAGTTGGCGATGGACAGAGGCCTGGCGTGCTGCAATTCATGGGGTCGCAAAGAGTTGGACACGACTGAGCGACTGAACTGAACATGTAATGAAAAGTGGCAATTTATGTAATGGAAAAAATGAGTAGAAAATAATGTACATCTACTGAATATTGCATTCCCCACAGCAGCCTGGGTTGAATATTCATTGCATTCAACAAATATTTTATGATCGATTTTATAGCAAAGAAACGACTGATCCTGAATCTTGGTCAGATGTTTTGGCTAGTTAGCAAGCTCTTAAAATGAACTTTTAATATCTAATTATTTTACCTTTATTCATTTTATCTTATTTTCTATATCATCAGCCATTGCACTTTTAAATCCCCCCTCAATTTAGTGTAAGCTTTTTCTAGATTATTCTGCACACATGAAGGGCTTTTGAAAATTTAGAAAAAGCATAGGAATAATTATGAGCAATACTTATAACACTCATGCACTGTCGTAGTCAGAGTTCTCCAGAGAAACAGAACCAGTAGGATATATATGGAAACACATCATAGGGGATTTCTTGTAAGAATTGGCTTACATGGTTGTGGAGACTGAAAAGCCCCACCATCACCCATCGACAAGCTGGAGAACCTTGAAGGCCTGTGGTGTAATTCTGTCCAAATCTGAAGGCCTAAGAATTGTGGGGCTAATGATTTAAGTGCTGATCTGAGTCCAAAAGCTTGAGAAACATGAGTCCTAATGACAAGACAAGTGGAGATGGATGTTGTAGCTAACCAGAGAGAGTGAATTTGTCATTCTTCTGACTTTTGTTCTATTTAGGCCCTCAACTAACTGGATGATACCCACCCATGCTGGGGAAGCCATTTGCTTTACTTGGTTCATCAAATGCTAATCTCGTCGAGAAACACCCTCACAGACTCCCAGGATGTCTTACTAGCCATTTGGCACACTTAGCCCAGTTAAATTAAACCATAAAATTAACCCTCGCACACATCTTTATATTTTCACATTTACTGCAACTACAGATTGACTGCTTCCCTTAGACTGCCTGCTGCTGCTTCTGCTGCTAAGTCGCTTCAGTCGTGTCTGACTCTGTGCGACCCCATAGATGGCAGCCCACCAGGCTCCTCTGTCCCTGGGATTCTCCAGGCAAGAACACTGGAGTGGGTTGCCATTTCCTTCTCCAGTGCATGAAAGTGAAAAGTGAAAGTGAAGTTGCTCAGTCGTGTCCGACTCTTCACGACCCCGTGGACTGCAGTCTACCAGGGTCCTCCATCCATGGGGTTTTCCAGGCAAGGGTACTGGAGTGGGGTGCCATTGCCTTCTCCCTTAGACTGGCTAGTGGTTCTCAAACTTTAGTGTGCATCAGAATCACCTGGAGGGGCTATTAAAACACTGCTGGGCACCATCCACAGAGTTTCTTTTTAGTAGATCTTAGGTGGGTTTTGAACTCTGTATGTCTAGGAAACTCCTGGATGTGGCTAATGCTGCTGGTCTGCCCACTCAGCTTTGAGAACTGTTGCTGACTTCTGAAGGCTAATATCACTGTCAATAACTAGTTTTAACATAGCCACTAGAGGGCAGTGGAACCATAGAAAAATTAGATGTGCAATAGAGTCCCTGTTTTATGCTATCAGCTACAGTTTTGCCATAGGCTGTAAGAAAACCAAAGCCAAACATTAATTTCCTGTACAATATCATGAGGCTCATTCTCAACTGTAATATAAATAAAAGCTTGTCTTTGTGATTGTGAGGGTCATAGAAATACAGTGCAGTTCTAACTCTGTCTGATGCTTGTAATCACAATAAATTAAAAACTGGACTTTTCTAAGTGGGCATTTGCATATATATATCTAGTAATATTGGGGGTTAACATGAACAATTTGTGGTTTCCCAAAGAGGTGGTATTTTGATAATAGGTTTAGTTACGAAGATAATTCTACACTTAAATAGTATTATTGTTTTGATACATGCACTTTTTATTTTGTGAAAGTAAGACCTAAGTACTTTTAAAAGTATTAAACCTAGTATACACTAAACTCAACATAAAGATTCACAGACTATCAGGAATTTGTAATTCTTTTCTCCCAGATGTATTGTTTGATAGTACAAAAGGACTAGAGAAAAATCAAAAGATACAGTTTGCAGGGTCCTTGTTATATTGTCTTTTGCTTTGGAAGCCCAAAGGCCTAGATTTGATTTCTTGCCTTGTCATTATTACCTGGATAACCTTGATGATTTTATCTCTCCAAGTCTCAATTTCTATATATGTAGAGAGAGAGAATACAGCTATCTCTCTGGGTTGTTGAGAAAAATCAGCGAGATACTATTTGCGATAGTGTTTTATATATTGCAGCTATCTTTGAAATTTTCTATTTTTGACATACTTCCACCAGCATGCAGTATATTTTGAACTTGGTTTTAATGTCATTGTTACACCATTGTAAAACTGCTCCTGGGCTTCCCTAGTGGCTCAGTGGTAAAGAATCTGCCTGCCAATGCAGGAGATGTGGGTTCGATTTCTGAGTCATGAAGATCCTCTGGAGAAGGAAATGGCAACCCACTCTAGTATTATTCTTTAAATTATGAAAGTGGGATAACACATTTACAGGAAACTTGGAAAATACAGAAAAAAGTTACATATGGTTCTACTATATATTACAATGATTTTTTTTAAGTAGGTAAGATTTTTAGTTGGAATTTTATATCAAACTCAAAAATTAATAGAGTGAATAGACAGAAAAGTAGAAGGATATAGTAGACTTGAAAAGCACTGTGAACCAATTCAACATGATTAAGATTGATAACAATTTTCACACAACAGCAGGATACAGATTCTATTCAAGTTCCCATGGACTATAAGCCAGAAGACACTGGAACATATCCAGAGACGTAAAACAAGGTGCAAGAATTTCATGGTCTAAAGGTATTGAAACCATATAGAGTCTGTTCTCTCATCACTGTGGAATTATGTTAGAAATCAATATCAAAAGATATTTGAAAGTAACCTACATTTTTTCAAGTGCAGTGTGACATTTACCAAGAGAGATCTTTGACTTAGTCATTGAAAGCCTCAATAAAGTTGACTGAAAAAACACAGAGGGTGATAGCAGAGAAGGAAACATTTAAATGAGAAGTTAGTATCAAAATGAGAAATTGATATCAAGGATACTTAGAAAACCCCATATATTTGGAAATTAAATGTTCACTTTTAAATGATGGGTATATCTAAGAAGTCATAAGGAAAATTAGAAAATATTTGTAACAGAATAAAAATGAAAAGAGAATGTATCAGAATTTGCTGTATGCAGCTGATGCAGCTGTGTGCTCCCCAGTGAAGCTAAATACAGTCTCACTCTAGTATTCTTTCCTTGAAAATCCCATGGACAGAGGAGCCTGGCAGGCTGTAGTCTTACTGTTTTTCTGGACAGCAGAACCCCTTCGCTATGATTGCTTTAAGATTAAACACAAGTTTTACCTATTGTGTTTGTGTCCAGCAGTAGGCACACTAACTAGACTATAAGCTTGTATAGACCAGTGATTGTATTTTTGTGCCCCTCTTTGTATAGCATGTTTGGGAGTTTCCAATCGCAACAAAGTACTGTTACTTTTTGTGAACCCCTGGAAAAGTGAATATATCTCATTCCATAGACTACTAGGAAAGTCATCTGATTCCTGTTTGGAGCATGAATCAGTCCATCAGTTTGAGGGCTGTGTGTTCAGTGGTAGGATAAGGCTTAGTAAATACCTGTTTCTTAACTGATTAATCACCACTCCAAAGAGTGATTTGTGGTTTTTGGTGGTCTATGGATGAAAAGCACTTTTTAAAAAATTTGTGGAAATGTTACTGTTGTAGGCTGTGTTTTTTTTTAAAACAGCTTCTTTGAGATATATATGTCACATACAATTCACCTACTAACAGTGTACAATTCAGTGTTTTTTAGTGTATTTACAGACATGTTCAACCATTACCACAGTCAATTTTAGAACATGGGGGTCACAAAAAAGTCATACACAACTTAGCAACACAACAACAGCAAAAACAACAACATCTTTGGGGAAATGTCTACTTATATCTTTGCTCATTTTTTAGATTGGGTCATTTGTCCTCATTATTGACTTGTGAGGGTTCTTCATATACTGTAGATTCAAGTCTCTTAAACAAATACTTGATTTGAAAATATTTACTCTGATTCTTTGATGTTGTCTGTTGAAGCACAAAAGTTTTGAACTTAATAACATGTAATTTATCAATTTTTCCTTTTGTTACTCATATTTTTGGTGTCATACCTAAGAATCCTTTGCGAAATCCAAGGTCATGAGTATTTGCCCTTATGTTTTCTCCTAAGAATTTTATAGTTTTTGTTCTTACCTTTATGTCTTTAATCCATTTGAGTTATTTTTTGTACATGGTGTGACATAAGAATCCAGTGTTACTCTTTTGCATGTGGTTATACGTTTGTCCCAGCACCATTTATTAAGAACTCTTCTTTCCCCGTTGACTGGTCTTTGCACCCTTTTTGAATTATTTCTGGATTCTAAATTCTATTCTGTTGGTCTGTATGTCTGTCCTTGCACCACACTATTGTGATTACTGTTGCTTTGTTGCTGTTGCTAAGTTTTAAAATCAGAAAGTGTGAATCTTTCTAGTTATTTCTTCTTTTTCAGGGTTGTTTCAGCTATTCTAAATCGCTTGCAATTCCATATGAATTTTAGAATTGGCTTGTCAATTTCTACAAAGAACTCAGTTGGGATTCTTATAGGGATTGTTTTGAATGTGGAGTTTAGTTTGGTTAGTATTGCCATCTTAACAGTGTCTTCCCATCCTTAAATGTGGGATGTTTTCCATTTATTTAGATATTTAATTTCTTTCAATAATGTTTTATAGTTTTCAGAGTATGAATTTTATACTTCTTTTGTAATTTACTCCTAGATATTTCTTTATAATGCCATTGGGGTGGAATTGTTTTCTTGACTTCATTTTAGATTGTTCATTGCCAGTGTATGGAAGCACAACTGATTTTTGTGTATTGATCTGAAATCCTGCATCTTTGTTAAATTCATTTGTTAGTTCTAATAGCTTTTTAGAGGTACCTTAGGATTTTCTATATACAAGAGCGTGCCCATCTACAAATAGAGATAGTTTTACTCCTTCAAATTTGGGTGCCTTTTCTTTTTTTGTGCTTAGTCCCCTTGGCTAGAACTTCCAGTACAGTGTTGAATAGAAGTAGTGAGAGCAGACTTCCTTGTCTTGCTCCTCGTTTTAGGGGTTAAGAGTTCAGTCTTTCACCATTAATTATGATGTTAGCTGTGGGTTTTTCATAGATGCTCTTTATCAGATTGAAGGAGTTCCCTTCTATGCCTGGTTTGTTTAATATTTTTATCGGGGGGGGTGCATAATTTTTGTCAATTTTTTTGAGAAGATTATGTGGTTGAGATGGTTATGTGATTTTTGTTTTTTGATCTATTGATATGATTTATTACATTAGTTGATTTCAGATGATAAACCTATCTTGAATCTTTGAAATAAATCCTGCTTGGATTTTCAGTCATGGATCATGGATCTTCTGTCTCTTCTCCTTCTGGTATGTCTCCTCTATCTGTATGTTGGTGTGCTTAAGGATTTCTCACATTTCTCCGAGGCTCTGTTTATTTTTCTTTATTTCCCCGCTCTGTACTTTAGCTTACATAATCTCCATCAGTCTGTCTTCAAGTTTACTAGCTCTTTCTTCTACCAGTTCCAATCTATTATTGATCCCTTCAAGCAAATTTTTTTTTATTTCTGTTACTGTACTTTTAACTCCAGAATTCCATTTGATTCTTATTACTGATATTCTGTATTTACTGCAACATTGTTGGTATTCTTTTTTTCTTTAAATATGATTCTCTTTAATTTTGTGAACATATTTATAATGGTTATTTTGAAAATTTTTATGTTGAATCAGGCATCTGGTTGCTCTCATAGGAAGTTTCTGTGGCCTACTTTTATCTTTTTTGGAGTGTTAGTCATAATTTCCTGTTTCTTTGCATGCCTCATAATTTTATTGGTAATTAGACATTTTAGGTAATATATTATAGCAACTCTGGGCACTAGTCCCCTCATTCTGGGGCTTGTTATTGCTGTTTGCTTGTTTATTTGTTTAGTGATTGGCTGGATTATTTCAGTGAAGTTTTTCCTCTGTCACCCTCTGCCTGCAGTATTAAGTCTCTGATGCTTCTAGGAACAAATTTAGGTTTTCCCAGCCATGTTGGAGTGACAGCAGCACTCGTAGAATTTTTTCCACTCTGGCCCTGACCACACTCAGCTGTTAAAACTCTGTTAAGTGTTGGGGGGTTGCTCTATTAAAAAAAAAAAAAAATGCCCTGGGGCATAAATTCCTCTACAAATGAATCCAATCAAGTTATGGCTTTTTGGACAGAATACTTTGTGAAATCAGTGTTTGATATTTGTTCTGACCCCAGGAAGACTCCTCCCAGCTGTCTTAGTCCCCATTTGTCTCCCACAAATTAAATTAGCCAGCCTACAGTCTAGGCTTTTTTCTTCATCACACACACAAATCTCCCAGTTGCCTTTTGTCACATTCTCCACTGTTCTTGAGAGTGCTCTTAGGTTAAACTTCTCCAAGTTGTGTTGCAAATAAAGTCAGTTTCTGTGGGAAGAGATTGGGAGCCACCTGTTTTATGACTGCTTCTTCCCTCAGGTAAAATCTCTGACCCAGGACTCTGAAGCTGGGGGTGGGGACAATGGCAAGCTTCTCTCTGTGTGATACCCTCATTATAGAAGCCTCAGTTCCACAAGTAGGATTTGGGTGAAAGTAGGGAGCCCCCACCTCTTGACTGCACGTGCCTGAGACAGCTGGTGCAAGATGGGAAACACTGAAGTCTTGCTAAGTCTCAGGAAGACGTCTCTAAGAGGGAGCCCCGTATTCCTGGCTGCAGGAGCCCTTGAGTGGAATGTCTGCCTCATTGAGCTGGGTGTGGAGTAGGTAGAGTGGTTTTGATTCAGATAACACAAACTCTCACCTTTCTTACAGAAACTTTCTTAGGTTTTTTTGGAATAGATGTTTCTCCATTTGTTGTTTACACTTACTATCATTTCCAGAAGTTTTACGTGCTTACTTTTTAATAATTCTCAGTTTTACTAGGGAGTGATTCAGTGGAGCTCTTCTTGCTGACATGGTACTATTCACAGCAGTGTGTTGTTCTTGACAACTGTCCACTAACCTGATGTTAAGAAGATTAATACAACTCAAGCCAATAAGAAAAATCTCTTGATTCATTGTGAGAATTCAATGCCCTTCAGGCACCCATGTAAACATAACTCTTCTTTGAATGGAGTTGCTCAGATAATTCGAATCCAGGATGCTCTAGGAGACCCAGCTCCCAGTTCAGTTCTTTCAATCTTTCTAAACACTTTTCTGTGATACAGTGGTAACATGTTTTTGTCTTTCACAAATCAGTTCAGGTCAGTCACTCAGTTGTGTCTGACTTTCTGACCCCATGGACTGCAGCATGCCAGGCTTGCCTGTCCATCGCCAACTCCCAGAGTTTGCTCAAACTCATGTTCATCGAGTCGGTGATGGCAACCAACCATCTCATCCTCTGTCGTCCCCTTCTCCTCCTGACTTCAATCTTTCCCAGCATCAGGGTCTTTGATGAGTCAGTTCTTTGCATTAGGTGGCCAAAGTATTGGAGCTTCAGCTTCAGCATCAGTCCTTCCAATGAATACTCAGGACTTTCACAAATAGCAGCTATATTTAGACAGTGTCCTTTTTAAGTCAGTCTTAATGACAAAATTTCTTGGGTTTAAGATTAGGGTAACTCAACAGTTAGCATTTTGAGTTGTCACTCACCCATTTGTTTATAGTATGAGCAATAGCCAAGCTAGCAGGCATGGGCAATGCAGATCAAGAGTTAACAGCAGAACACTGCATGTGTGGCCTTACCCTATTGGCACTTCACATGGAGCTGCCTGGCTGGTGGATAGGTAAATCCCTGATGTGCTGGCCTGTGTTACTTGTGATTGTTAGTGATGGATTATGCAGAGGTCTGTCTGGCAGTCTGTGACAGGCAGAGATCCCTGAGTTTCTACTGCTGGATAGTGATGTGTAAACAAAAAGGGCAGAAGCCCCTTTTTAACTGTACCATATAGGAAAACATAATATTTCTATTTCTATCACAGTATATACTCAAATATCTTAAATCATATGTTATCATTCTCTCTACAAAGGAAAAAATACTTTGCCTACACAGAAAGCGAAACTGTCAGCTATGGACTTACATAACAAGGAAAGATTAAAAGAAACAGTTTCAACAAATTTGGCAATATTGATAAGAAATGGAATTCTTAGATTTATGCAAATCACTGAGATCTGATTTTTCCACATGTTTCACTGGGATTAGAAAATCAAACGTCAAGAAAATTTCCCACCCTTGGCTATAATATGCAAATGCCTGCTTTAATTAAATACTACATTCTCTCCCTTTCTGTGATTAGTACATTTGGGCTATACAAGGACTTCCAAAAGTCTTTAGAGTTAAAAGTCTTTACAATTTTTAGCTAAAATGGGTTTGTTGTTCTGCCATAATTGTCTTGCCAACTGTTTTCTTTTTGGTAATGAAAAAGATACAATCTATAGATACAATGTACTCCCTATCAAGCTACCAACGGTATTTTTCACAGAACTAGAACAAACAATTTCATAATTTGTTGGAAATACAAAAAACCTTGGATAGCCAAAGCAATCTTGAGAAAGGAACTGGAGGAATTAACCTGCCTGACTTCAGGCTCTACTACAAAGCCACAGTCATCAAGACAGTATGGTACTGGCACAAAGACACAAATATAGAACAAAATAGAAAGCCCAGAGATAAATCCACGTACATATGGACACCTTATCTTTGACAAAGGAGGCAAGAATATACAATGGAGAAAAGGCAATCTTTTTAACAAGTGGTGCTGGGAAAACTGGTCAACCACTTGTAAAAGAATGAAACTAGAACACTTTCTAACACCATACACAAAAATAAACTCAAAATGGATTAAAGATCTAAACATAAGACCAGAAACTATAAAACTCCTAGAGGAAAAACATAGGCAAAACACTCTCTGACATAAATCACAGCAGGGTCCTCTATGACCCACCTCCCAGAATGTTGGAAATAAAGCAAAAATAAACAAATGGGACCTAATTAAACTTAGATTTTGCACAACAAAGAAAACTATAAGCAAGGTGAAAAGACAGCCTTCAGAATGGCAGAAAATAATAGCAAATGAAACAACAGACAATTAATCTCAAAAATATACAAGCTACTCCTGCAGCTCAATTCCAGAAAAATAACCCAATCAAAAAATGGGCCAAAGAACTAAACAGACATTTCTCCAAAGAAGACATACAGATGGCTAACAAACACATGAAAAGATGCTCAACATCACTCATTGTTAGAGAAATGCAAATCAAAACCACAATGAGGTACCATTTCATGCCAGTCAGAATGGCTGCTATCCAAAAGTCTACAAGCAATAAATGCTGGAGAAGGTGTGGAGAAAAGGGAACCCTCTTAAACTGTTGGTGGGAATGCAAACTAGTACAGCCACTATGGAGAACAGTGGGGAGATTCCTTAAAAAACTGGAAATAGAACTGCCATATGACCCAGCAATCCACTACTGGGCATACGCACTGAGGAAACCAGAATTGAAGCTGTGGTATATATACACAATGAAATATTACTCAGCCATTAAAAAGAATACATTTGAATCAGTTCTAATGAGGTGGATGAAACTGGAGCCCATTATACAGAGGAAAGTAAGCCAGAAAGAAAAACACCAATACAGTATACTAACGCATATATATGGAATTTAGAAGGATGATAATGATAACCCTATATGTGAGACAGAAAAAGAGACACAGATGTGTAAAACAGTCTTTTGGACTCTGTGGGAGAAGGCGAGAGTGGGATGATCTGAGAGAATAGCATTGAAACATGTATATTATCACATGTGAAACAGATCACCAGTCCAGGTTCAAGGCATGAGACAAATGCTCAGGGCTGGTGCACTGGGATGTCCCAGAGGGATGGGATGGGGAGCGAGGTGGGAGGGGGGTTCAGGATGGGGAACAGATGTACACCCATGGCTGATCCATATCAATGTAGGGCAAAACCACTACATTATTGTAAAGTAATTAGCCTCCAACTAAAATAAATAAATAAATTAAAAAAAAAAAACCCCAAAACTACCATATGACAACAATCCCACTATGGGGCATATACTCTGAAGAAACCATAACTGAAAAAGACAAATGTACTCCAATGTTCATTGCAGCACTATTTACAATAACTAAGACATGGAAGCAATCTAGATGTCCATTGACAGATTAATGAATAAAGAGGTTGTGGTATACACACACACACACACACACATACACAATGGAATATCACAGCCATAAAAAGGAAGATATTTGAGTCATTTCTAATGAGCTGGATGAACTTAGAGCATATTATACAGAGTGAAGTAAATCAGAAAGAGAAAGACAAATATTGTATATGGAATCCAGGAAGATGGTACTGATGAACCTATCTTTGAGGCAGCAGTGGAGACGTAGACATAGAGATTGGACTGATGGAGACAGTGGGGGAAGGAGAGGGTGGGAAGAACTGAGAGAGTAGCACTGAAACATATGTATTGCCATGTGTAAAATTATTAGGTTGGTGCAAAAATAATTTCAATTTTGCATTGTTGAACTTTGCCATTTGATATTGGAATACATTCTTAAATAAACATGGTTATATTTCAAACCACTACAATATTGTAAAGTAATTAGCCCCCAACTAAAATAAATAAATTTATTAAAAAAGAAAAAAAGAAAAAGATAAACTTTTTTCATGGCATTTTTCATTCACCTCAGGTTTATGCAATATACAGCTGAATGCACTGTGGTCTAGGTACACTAAGCATTGTTAATAGGATTCATTTCTTCAGGAAATATAATAACAGCTATTTAAAAAAGGGAGTAAAGGGCAAGGAAGAGAAGGAAAAAAAAGAAAAAGGGATCACTCTTCTAAGACATAGTTCAGTCATGGGATATATGCAGATGAGTTTTTTTCCCTTTTTATCATGAGGAGTGTTTGAAAATCATCTGTCTGACAGTCCATACATCATTCTTGACCTTATCATTTTAATCCAACAGTAGGTAGAAAACAAATGCTTTTTTTTCCCTTGAATGTATGATCATGACATCTTGCAAAAGCATTTTTGTTAAGTTAAAGGTAATAAGCTCTATTTTTCCTTCTGTCATTGTGTCAGGGAGGGAAAGCATTCCAAGGAGTTGTTTTAATTACCCTATCTGTATGCACCGTGACATCTGGTGGCATTGGTGAGCTCACCTGATGGACCACAAAGAACCCTGATTTATGAACCCATAATTGGGTTTCCAATAAACATTTGTCAAAATAATGTATTAGTTCAAACCAAAGCCTTCTTTATTTATTCATATAAAAGAGCACTTAACTTTCAACAAAGAATTGCCTATCATCAAAAACACTCTATAAATGAATCAAATTTATGAAGACACGGTTCTAGAGAGTGACTGCTCAGAGACTAAAGCTTATTTTAACTCTTTAGAGGACTTAGTATTCTAACTTGCTAGTTTTCACCACATTCCTTCATATTTTTAAGTTCAAATAAAATATAGTTCAATGTTTACTTGTCAAGGTACTTGTTACAAAATGAATCTAGTGACTTAAAGATTTATTCAATTATGAATCTTTAGCAGGTATCATTTTATAGCTATCTCAAATTCTGTTATGACAACATATTTTTACCCATTCTTACTCAATTTACTTCTAAGTAAGAACAAAAATACATTGCCCTCATATTAGTTTGTCAGTTGCTAAGGTTTCTGATAAAGATCAATGATCTTTATTTTAAATTTTACTTGTTTACTCTTTAACAGGTTAGTCTTTGTTTCCATTGGAGTTTCACATCAATAAGTAAGATATGTAATTTACACAGTGTATATGTCCTGGATCCTTTACTTTATAGAGTACATTATTACAGATTACCTTATGAAGCGTTGTTTTAATATTTAATAGTCACTATCTTTTTTATTGTGGCATAATATACACAACATAAAACTTACCATTTTAACCAGTTTTGAATATACAATTTAGTGGCATTAAATACTTTACAGTGTTGTACAATCATAATCAGTATCTACTTCCAGAACATTCTCATTATCTCAAACAGAAAGTCTGTACCCATTAAACAATAACTCTTCATTCCTTTCTCCCCTCCAGCCCTGATAATATTTATTCTATTTTGTTTATGAATTTGACTAGGTACCTTATATGGTTGAATCACATGTTTTTATTCTTGTGCCTGGCTTATTTCACTTGTAATATTTTCAGGGCTCACCTGTCATATTGTAGCATATATCAGAATTTTATTCCTTTTTTATGGCTGAATAATATCCCATCATATGTATACACCACATTTTGTTTATCCATTCATCTGTCAGTGGACACTTGAATTGTTTCCACTTTTTGACTATTGGGACTTAATGCTACTGTGAACATTCATGTACATTTATCTATTTGAGTCACTATTTTCAGTGTTTTTAGAGTGGAATTGCTGAATCATATGATAATTCTATGTTTAACGTTTTGAGGAGCCTTACTCTCCCCTTTAAAAATTTTATTAAAAGTGTCATTCCTTATGCTAAATATTAGAGTCATCTTCAGTCATGATATTATTTGAAAACATTAGTGTATAAACAGGTTAAGTCAGCTGTTCACATTAATAAGTATTTAAGCAAACAGCATTGATGGAGGGGCTTCCCAGGTGGTGCCAGTGGGAAAGAACCCACCTGCTAATACAGGTTAGGTGTAAGATACATGGGTTTGATCCCTGGTTTGGCAAGATTTCCTGGAGAAGGCAATGGCCACCCGCTCTAGGATTCTTGCCTGGAGAATCCCCTGGACAGAGGAGCCTGGCAGGCTACAGTCCATGGGTTCGCACAGAGTTGGATACAACTGAAGTGACTTAGCATGCGCACACACATGATGGTGTTCCAAGTAGAGTTCTAGACCCTGAGATCACAAAGATAAATAAGATAAGGTCCTTGATCTGAAGGGATCCTTATAGTCCCCAAATCTTAAGAAAATTCAATCACTAGCAATAGTCTCAAGTCTGCTGTAAATTTTGATGCTTTATTTATTTGAGTTATGAAGCAGAAATAAGTTTTCATGCTCTTATCTTTTTTAAGAAAAAAATATATAGAAGCACTATTGAAATTTTGAACAAAATGTTGTAGCGTTTTGGTAAAGAAAGGTTGATCCTGAATTATTTTGTGACTGGAGGATGTGAAAAGGGATTTACATGAAGGAATCTCAGCCTGGGGTTTGTGAGAAAGAGATTAGCGAGTGAAAATTATTAGACATAAGGTTTACTAAAGGATTCCCTTTGGTATATACTCTACCTATAATTTGGGGGAAAGCTTAATACATATTGGGGTGGAACATGGTCCACCACTACTTCTGAAGAATGGTGATTAATTTTGAAAAGTGTTCTGAGGCAGTGGTCTTGCTCACTTATAGCTGGTCATGGGACCTCCTGGGCCTTTGCAGGATAGAGCAGGGATCATCCAGCTGAAGTTATTTAAGAACCTATGGGTATCCTCTCAGTTTGTGCTCTGCTCCATTTTAGCATTTCTAGAGGTTTGGACTTGAGGTCAGAATCACCCACGTAGGCCTCACCTGAAACAGAATTTGAGAGTTCATGGCTGACTGCTCTGGCCCTTGGGAAGTCCCAGTACTGTTTTCCTTCTGTTTATAATAAATAATTTTCATCAACAGCACATGTATTCAATTTACAGGTGTTCAAACTTTTTAGCCTACATGGAAATTTCACATTAAAAAGCAGATCTAGAACTTATTGAAGAAAAAAAGAAATTCTTTTCTTTTGCCGTCTAATACTAGATAAAGGTCCAGTGAGCTGTCTCTGACTCCTGTTTGAAGCACAAGTGCAAACAGTGGTGGTGCTTCACCTTAAATTCGTCTTTGAGTATATCGGGGAAGGGAACTTACACCTGGCCTTGTGTTGATCTTGAATATACATTGACTGAAAACTAATGAGCTGGATTTAGTGGACACCAATTCCGGGTGCAGCCGAGAGGACCTACCCTGCCCCCGAGGTCAGGGGCTGCGGCCGAGAGGAGCTACCCCGCGTCGGAGGTAAGGGGGAGCAGCTGCGCTTTGCTGGAGCAGACGTGAAGAGAGATCCCATGTCCAAGATAAGAGAAACCCAAGTAAGACGGTAGGCACTGAGAGAGGGGACCAGAGGGCAGACAGACTGAAACTACAATCACAGACAACTAGCCAATCTGATCACATGGACCACAGCCTTGTCTAACTCAGTGAAACTAAGCCATGCTGTGTGGGGACACCCAAGATGGACGGGTCATGGTGGAGGGGTCTGACAGAATGTACTCCACTGGAGAATGGAATGGCAAACCACTTCAGTATTCTGGCCTTGAGAATCCCATGAACACTATGAAAAGGCAAAAAGATAGGACACTGAAAAATGAACTCCCCAGGTTGGTAGGTGCCCAATATGCTACTGGAGATCAGTGGAGAAATAACTCCAGAAAGAATGATGGGATGGAGCCAAAGCAAAAACAACACCCAGCTGTGGATGGGACTGGTGATAGAAGCAAGGTTCGATGCTGTAAAGAGCAATATTGCATAGGAACCTGGAATGTTAGGTCCATGAATCAAGGCAAATTGGAAGTGGTCAAACAGGAGATGGCAAGAGTGAACATCGACATTCTAGGAATCAGTGAACTAAGATGGACTGGAATGGGTGAATTTAACTCAGATGACCATTATATCTACTACTGTGGGCAGGAATCCCTTAGAAAAAATGGAGTAGCCATCATGGTCAACAAAAGAGTCTGAAATGCAGTACTTGGGTGCAATCTCAAAAACGACAGAATGATCTCTGTTCATTTCCAAGGCAAACAATTCAGTATCACGGTAATCCAAGTCTATGCCCCTACCAGTAACGCTGAAGAAGCTGAAGTTGAACGGTTCTATGAAGACCTACAAGACCTTTTAGAAGTAATACCCAAAAAAGATGTCCTTCTCATTATAGGGGACTGGAATGCAAAAGTAGGAAGTCAGGAAACACCTGGAGTAACAGGCAAGTTTGGCCTTGGAGTACAGAATAAAGCAGGGCAAAGGCTAATAGAGTTCTGCCAAGAGAATGCAAGGTCATAGAAAACACCCTCTTCCACCAACACAAGAGAAAACTCTACGCATAGACATCACCAGATGGTTGACACTGAAATCAGATTGACTATATTCTTTGCAGCCAAAGATGGAGAAGCTCTATACAGTCAGCAAAAACAAGACCGGGAGCTGACTGTGACTTGGATCATGAACTCCTTGTTGTCAAATTCAGACTGAAATTGAAGAAAATGGAGAAAACCACTAGACCATTCAGGTATGACCTAAATCAAATCCCTTATGATTACACAGTGGAAGTGAGAAATAGATTTAAGGGACTAGATCTGATAGACAAGGTGCCTGATGAACTATGGACAGAGGTTTGTGACATTGTACAGGCGACAGGGATCAAGACCATCCCCAAGAAAAAGAAATGCAAAAAAGCAAAATGGCTGTCTGAGGAGGCCATACAAATAGCTGTGAAAAGAAGGGAAGTGAAAAGCAGAGGAGAGAAGGAAAGATATACCCATTTGAATGCAGAGTTCCAAAGAATAGTAAGGAGAGATAAAAAAGCCTTCCTCAGCAATCAAGCAAAGAAATAGAGGAAACCAACAGAATGGGAAAGACTAGAGATCTCTTCAAGAAAATTAGAGATACCAAGAGAACATGTCATACAAAGATGGGCTCAATAGAGGACAGAAATCCAGTTCAGTTCAGTTTAGTCGCTCAGTCGTGTCCGACTCTTTGCGACCCCATGAATCACAGCACACCAGGCCTCCCTGTCGATCACTAGCTCCCGCAGCTTGTTCAAACTTATGTCCATGGAGTTGGTGATGCCATCCAACTATCTCATCCTCTGACGTCCCCTTCTCCTGCCCCCAATCCTTCCCAGCATTAGGGTCTTTTCCAATGAGTCAACCCTTCGTATGAGGTGGCCAAAGTATTGGAGTTTCAGCTTCAACATCAGTCCTTCCAATGAACACCCAGGACTGATCTCCTTTAGGATGGATTGGTTGGATCTCCTTGCAGTCCAAGGGACTTTCAAGAGTCTTCTCCAACACCACAGTTCAAAAGCATCAATTCTTAGGCGCTCAGCTTTCTTCACCGTCCAACTCTCACATCCATACATGACTACTGGAAAAACCATAGCCTTGACTAAACGGACATTTGTTGGCAAAGTAATGTCTCTGCTTTTAAATATGCTACCTAGGTTAGCCATAACCTTCCTTCCAAGGAGTAAGCGTCTTTTAATTTCATGGCTGCAGTCACCATCTGCAGTGATTTTGGAGCCAAAAAAAATAAAGTCAGCCACTGTTTCCACTGTTTCCCCATCTATTTCCCATGGAGTGATGGGACCAGATGCCATGATCTTAGTTTTCTGAATGTTGAGCTTTAAGCCAACTTTTTCACTCTCCTCTTTCACTTTCATCAAGAGGCTCTTTAGTTCTCCTTCACTTTCTGCCTTAAGGGTGATGTCATCTGTATATCTGAGGTTATTGATATTTCTCCTGGCAATCTTGATTCCACCTTGTGCTTCCTCCAGCCCAGCGTTTCTCATGATGTACTCTGCATGTAAGTTAAATAAGCACGGTGACAATATACAGCCTTGACGTACTCATTTTCCTATTTGGAACCCGTCTGTTGTTCCATGTCCACTTCTAACTGTTGCTTCCTGACCTGCATACAGGTTTCTCAAGAGACAGGTCAGATGGTCTGGTATTCCCATCTCTTTCAGAATTTTCCACAGTTTATTGTGATCCACACAGTCAAAGGCTTTCGCATAGTCAATAAAGCAGAGGTAGATGTTTTTCTGGAACTCTCTTGCTTTTTCGATGATCCAGTGGATATTGGCAATTTGATCTCTGGTTCCTCTGCCTTTTCTAAAACCAGCTTGAGCATCTGGAAGTTCACAGATTTCTGAAGCCTGGCTTGGAGAATTTTGAGCATTACTTTACTAGCGTGTGAGATGAGTGCAATTGTGTGGTAGTTCGAGCATTCTTTGGCATTGACTTTCTTTGGGATTGGAATGAAAACTGACCTTTTCCAGTCCTGTGGCCCCTGCTGAGTTTTCCACATTTGCTGGCATATCAAGTGCAGCACTTTCACAGCATCATCTTTGAGGATTTGAAATAGCTCAACTGGAATTCCATCACCTCCACTAGCTTTGTTCGTAGTGATGCTTTCTAAGGCCCACTTGACTTCACATTCCAGGATGTTTGGCTCTAGGTGAGGGATCACACCATTGTGATTATCTGGGTCATGAAGATCTTTTTTTTACAGTTCTTCTGTGTATTCTTGCCACCTCTTCTCAATATCTTCTGTTTCTGTTAGGTCCCTACCATTTCTGTCTGTATTGAGCCCATCTTTGCATGAAAAGTTCCCTTGGTATCTCTAATTTTCTTGAAGAGATCTCTAGCCTTTCCCATTCTGTTGTTTTTTTTTTTTTTTGAATGCAAGTAACTTTTAATTATACTCACTTAATAAAGTTAAGGAATAGTGTCAGGTGCTAACATTACTTTGTCAAATCAAAAGGTAGTGTTGGGATAAAAATAGAATCACAGAAGAATTTGAAAATTGTAATCAATTTCAAAATCATTAAATACTTTTGTATGAATTTGGTTCCAAAACAACCCTGTATCCTGGGTTGTGAATATGTTCAGCGCTTCTAATGGAAACCCAATTCTTTGCATCATGCCACATGTATTATTCATTTGTCAAATCCTACTAATGTTCCTGCTGCTGCTGCTGCTGCTGCTAAGTCGCTTCAGTTGTGTCCGACTCTGTGCGACCCCATAGACGGCAGCCCACCAGGCTCCGCCATCCCTAGGATTCTCCAGGCAAGAACAATGGAGTGGGTTGCCATTTCCTTCTCCAGTGCATGAAAGGGAAAAGTGAAAGTGAAGTCGCTCAGTCGTGTCCGACTCCCTGCGACTCCATGGACTGCAGCCCACCAGGTTCCTCCGTCCATGGGATTTTCCAGGCAAGAGTACTGGAGTGGGGTGCCATTCTGTTGTTTTCCTCTATTTCTTTGCATTGATCGCTGAGGAAGGCTTTCTTATCTCTCCTTGCTATTCTTTGGAACTCTGCATTCAGATGGGAATATCCTTCCTTTTCACCTTTGCTTTTTGCTTCTCTTCTTTTCCCAGCTATTTGTAAGCCCTCCTCAGAAAGCCATTTTGCTTTTTTGCATTTCTTTTCCATGGGGATGGTCTTGATCCCTGTCTCCTGTACAATGTCATGAACCTCTGTCCATAGTTCATCAGGCACTCTATCAGATCTAGCCCCTTAAATCTATTTCTCACTTCCACTGTGTAATCATAAGGGATTTGATTTAGGTCATACCTGAATGGTCTAGTGGTTTTCCCTACTTTTTGCAATTTGAGTCTGAATTTGGCAATAAGGAGTTCATGATCTGAGCCACAGTCAGCTCCTGGTCTTGTTTTTGCTGACTGTATAAAGCTTCCCCATCTTTGGCTGCAAAGAATATAATCAGTCTGATTTCGATGTTGACCATCTGGTGATGTCTATGTGTAGAGTTTTCTCTTGTGTTGTTGCAAGAGGGTGTTTGCTATGACCAGTGCGTTCTCTTGGCAGAACTCTATTAGCCTTTGCCTCGCTTCATTCTCTACTCCAAGGCCAAATTTGCCTGTTACTCCAGGTGTTTCCTGACTTCCTACTTTTGCATTCCAGTCCCCTATAATGAAAAGGACATCCTTTTGGGGTGTTACTTCTAAAAGGTCTTGTAGGTCTTCATAGAACCGTTCAACTTCAGCTTCTTCAGCGTTACTGGTAGGGGCATAGACTTGGATTACCGTGATACTGAATTGTTTGCCTTGGAAATGAACAGAGATCATTCTGTCGTTTTTGAGATTGCACCCAAGTACTGCATTTCAGACTCTTTTGTTGACCATGATGGCTACTCCATTTTTTCTAAGGGATTCCTGCCCACAGTAGTAGATATAATGGTCATCTGAGTTAAATTCACCCATTCCAGTCCATCTTAGTTCACTGATTCCTAGAATGTCGATGTTCACTCTTGCCATCTCCTGTTTGACCACTTCCAATTTGCCTTGATTCATGGACCTAACATTCCAGGTTCCTATGCAATATTGCTCTTTACAGCATCGAACCTTGCTTCTATCACCAGTCCCATCCACAGCTGGGTGTTGTTTTTGCTTTGGCTCCATCCCATCATTCTTTCTGGAGTTATTTCTCCACTGATCTCCAGTAGCATATTGGGCACCTACCAACCTGGGGAGTTCATCTTTCAGTGTCCTATCTTTTTGCCTTTTCATAGTGTTCATGGGATTCTCAAGGCCAGAATACTGAAGTGGTTTGCCATTCCATTCTCCAGTGGAGTACATTCTCTCAGACCCCTCCACCATGACCTGTCTGTCTTGTGTGGCCCCACATGGCATGGCTTAGTTTCATTGAGATAGACAAGGCTGTGGTCCATGTGATCAGATTGGCTAGTTTCTGTGATTATGGTTTCAGTGTGTCTGCCCTCTGATGCTCTCTTGCAACACCTACCATCTTACTTGGGTTTCTCTTGCCTTGGATGTGGGGTATCTCCCCACGGCTGCTCCAGGAAAGCGCAGCCGGTGCTCCTTACCTTGGACAAGGGGTATCTACTCACGGTGGCCCCTCCTTACCTTTAACGTGGAGTAACTCTCTCGGCCCGCCTGTGCACACGCAGCCGCCGCTCCTTGAACATGGGGGTAACTCTTCTCAGCTGCCACCCTTGGCCTTGGGCAAGGGATGGCTCCTCTCAAAGGACAGAAATGGTAGGGACCTAACAGAAGCAGAAGATATTAAGAAGATGTGGCAGGAATACACAGAAGAACTGTACAAAAAAGATCTTCATGACCCAGATAATCACAATGGTGTGATGTCTCACCTAGAGCCAGACATCCTGGAATGTGAAGTCAAGTGGGCCTTAGGAAGCATTACTACGAACAAAGCTAGTGGAGGTGATGGAATTCCAGTTGAGTTATTTCAAATCCTGAAAGATGACGCTGTGAAAGTGCTTCACTCAATATCCCAGCAAATGTGGAAAACTCAGCAAGGGCCCCAGGACTGGAAAAGGTCAGTTTTCATTCCAATCCCAAAGAAAGGCAATGCCAAAGAATGCTCAAACTACCGCACAATTGCACTCATCTCACACACTAGTAAAGTAATGCTCAAAATTCTCCAAGCCAGGCTTCAGCAATATGTGAACCGTGAACTTCCAGATGCTCAAGCTGGTTTTAGAAAAGGCAGAGGAACCAGAGATCAAATTTCCAACATCCGCTGGATCAACGAAAAAGCAAGAGAGTTCCAGAAAGACATCTATTTCTGCTTTATTGACTATGCCAAAGCCTTTGACTGTGTGGATCACAGTAAACTGTGGAAAATTCTGAAGGAGATGGGTGTACCAGACCACCTGACCTGCCTCTTGAGAAACCTGTATGCAAGTCAGGAAGCAACAGTTAGAACTGGACATGGAACAGCAGACTGGTTCCAAATAGGAAAAGGAGTATGTCAAGGCTGTATATTGTCACCCTGCTTATTTAACTTACATGCAGAGTACATCATGAGAAACGCTGGGCTGGAGGAAGCACAAGGTGGAATCAAGATTGCCGGAGAAATATCAATAACCTCACATATGCAGATGACACCACCCTTATGGCAGAAAGGGAAGGAGAACTAAAGAGCCTCTTGATGAAAGTGAAAGAGGAGAGTGAAAAAGTTGGCTTAAAGCTCAACATTCAGAAAACTAAGATCATGGCATCTGGTCCCATCACTCCATAGATGGGGAAACAGTGGAAACAGTGGCTGACTTTATTTTTTTTGGCTCCAAAATCACTGCAGATGGTGATTGCAGCAGTGAAATTAAAAGACACCTACTCCTTGGAAGGAAAGTTATGACCGACCTAGACACCATATTAAAAAGCAGAGACATTACTTTGCCAACAAAGGTCTGTCTAGTCAAGGCTATGGTTTTTCCAGTGGTCAGGTATGGATTTGAGAGCTGGACTATAAAGAAAGCTCAGTGCCAAGGAATTGATGGTTTTGAACTGTGGTGTTGGAGGAGACTCTTGAGAGTCCCTTGGACCGCAAGGAGATCCAACCAGTCCATCCTAAAGGAGATCAGTCCTGGGTGTTCATTGGAAAGACTGATGTTGAAGTTCAAACTCCAATGCTTTGGCCACCTGATGCGAAGCTGGACTCATTTGAAAAGACCCTGATGCTGCGAAAGATTGAGGGTAGGAGGAGAAGGGGACAACAGAGGATGAGATGGTTAGATGGCATCACCGACTCGATGGACATGGGCTTGGTTGGACTCCTGGAGTTGGTGATGAACAGGGAGGCGTGGCGTGCTGTGGTTCATGGGGTCACAAGGAGTCAGACACGACTGAGTGACTGAACTGAACTGAGTTCTGGGTAATATATTGGCATTTGCTTCTCAAGTCTGCAGTAGGTACAACTCTGCTGTATGTTTAGACTCAGCTTGGTCAGTACTTGGTGGTTCATCCCTTCTGGCATGGCTTTACCTCTCTTCTCACTGATGCTACATTGGTCTCAAGTCTCTACCATGAGCTGCCGAGAACACTGACTATCTCCTTTGTCCTCTTCTGTGGGTCTCTTGTTTCCTCAGCATAGAAAGCCCAACCATGACTGCTATCCTGTTAACTTTTTTCCTAAGAAACCTGTGAAAACCTTTGGGTTTACTCCACCAGATGAGAGATTAGGAATGATAATTAGGCATCTTTTTTTTTTTAAGGCCTCTTTCTGACTGTCTTTTTCTGCCTTCTTTACTCTGTTGGGGATGTATTACTTCTTTACTCTGTATTAGCACAGTGTTGCCTTGCATAGTGGTTTTGTTCCTGAGACCCAAGGGGTAAAGAGCCCCTTTGCCTTCAGTGTTCCTTTTATCTTCCCTAATAGTCCACCCCACATGCCCCCACTTCAGCCTGGAATGTGTGGGTAGGAAATACTTTTCTTTTGCTTCTTCTCTTCTCTTCTGTCTTCCTTCCTCTTCCCAAAAGCCACTTGCAAAGGAAGAAATAGGCTTTCACACTTCTCATTGTCTTATCTGTACTTCTCTTATGTAAAAATCTCTGATCAAGTCAGCCAGATCTGCCTGTTCACCCATAAAGGAATCTTAAAAATCTTTTTTCTCTCACACAAAGCCTGACTTTGAAGACTATTTCCTAACCTTGTTGACTTTAAAACTCTATTTGGTGGCTCTAGTGATTATTTACTTTTATTTCTCTTTATAGTGATGCTGCAGCATTCCTAACCTCTTTACCTCACTTCCCAAGGAAGATGGATACTTTATGATATCTAAATGGTATGCAAAAGAAGAAAGCCTGGTAATATGCTTCAAAAAATGGTATGTATGCTATCTATGGATCAAGTGGCTGTTTTAGTTCATCTGTCTTGCATATGACATTAGCCTATAAGTAAAGATAGGGTTAGACTAGCTACAAAGAAAATGAGGCCTGGGTTGATTGATATGTAGGCTGGTAGTACCTAAAATGTCCTTTGACTGTATCCACTAATGATAGTTTATACATCGACCTTCAGATCATCCATTCTCACTTGTCAAACCCTGTTTCCTAACATTTGGATAAAGCAAATGGCTCAATCCTGCTGTAGCATGAATCTTTCAAGACCTGGCAAAAAAAGAATTTTGAATATTGGCACATCTTTGCAAGATAACTTATTAAAAATAAATAAAAATTGATTTATGAAAAAAGCCAAGAAAATACATAGGTTTTGGATAAACAAAGTAAAATATACAAAATAAAATTGTTTCACCTGCCTTGTGTAATGTTGAACACTTATAATTAGACTTTATTTAAGATGGTCCAGCCAAGCACCAAAATTATACATGGCAATCTAATGCTGTAATACCACGAGAATGTCTTTTTTTACATAATTACTGTATGTTTTCTCTACAAGACTATAAGCAACTTGAGGGCAAGACTGTGTCTTATTCACTTTGTTAATCCCAGGCTCTCAAGTGATAATTGGAACATTGTAAATATTAACACGTATTTGCTGTCTGTCTGGATCTTTGCTGATCTCTGAACAAAAGACTTGTGAATGAGAACAAAAAGACAATTATATATCTCCTTTTAGTGTTATATGCTTGGGACAATACTCCATGACAGGGAGGAACCTAATAATTTGAGTTTTAACTTGTACTGACCCAGAAATGAATTTGAATGGCCCAACTTAATACTAGGCAGGGCTTCTGGTGAAAAACAGATTTCTTGGCAATCTAATCTAGTTTATAACATCATGAAATGCCTTGGTTATAACAGCCTTCACAAGCCAACAAGCTAGGAATTCTAACTTTTATGAACTGATAGGAGTGTAAAAACATACAAGGTTTCATTTGATATACTACAAGTACTCTTGATTGTGATGTCTCCTGGTCATAATATCATACTGAAATACCATGGCAACTTAAAAAAATATTTATACAAATGTTAAAAAATGAAATTAAAAAACCTGTGAGATGAGCAGCAAAAATCAGCAAAATTTAATTTATGGTTTGGAAGTCTTTTGCCTTTTAGGACTTGAAAATGTTTCAGTTTTCCCCATTTATAGCCAGGTATGAAGTAAGGGGAATACTTTGGTATTGAACGTTTAAAGAATTTTAATGGCAAGAATAAAGCATTGTTGGTTCCAAATGAAGAAATGTTTTGAGAATTGTTATTGTTTTATATAAAAAAGTTATTTGTGCACGTAAGAGAAACACACTTTTGTGATAAACCTATTACATCGTTATTGTGCTATAACAGAAATCTTGTTACTTTGTAAAAAGCCCCAATATTATGATTACTGAGTGCTCAGAAATGTTCTTTGAGTGGTTATAAACTGATCTGATCAATGAGGTAAGCAGTTCATAAATGTCTTTGAGAGATTTTTAGTTTGGGTTGCCCAACTGAAAAAGGAGTATTATTTTGCATATCTATGGATATAATGGTATGCTAGGCAGCGGGTCTGTGGCCTAATTTCGCCAGAGAATGTACATTAACAAATTGGCTCTGTCAATGATGGATTATGCCTGAAAGAAGTTAGCTGAATGCAATCTACTGGCCATGGTCATAGAGCAACACAGGTTTTTTTCTTCTTCCCATTGGGCTGACTTTTCTCCTGGCTGAGCACTTAACAAGCTCCACATGCAAAACTGGATGATCCTGATTGTTGTAAAGCAGCCTCAATGTGTGCATTTTGGGAAAGGGAAGAAACACGTAGACTAAATTTTGTGTGTTAATATTTTGAAATGTGTGTGGATCAGACTCTGGGAAGGAGATGGATAGCTTCATGGTGAAATGTTGGCATACCATTTCTAGCTTCCATTTGTCAGCTGAAAAGGGGAAGTGTTCTGGGTCAAAAACAGTGATTTATTTGCTACTTACATAGAAAATGAATGGACAAAAATGAGTGTGTCATTGTAATATTTGGACTTAAAGGGCAGCATAAAGTCAAGCCACTTAATTAGTCCTTAAGCCAGTTGGTTACACTTAACTCTTCATTTCTTTATAATTTTTGTTAGGTTTACTAAGAAGGCAGAGTATGGCTGTTAGTATAGGGTCACTTTTATGTAGAATAAAAATATGGAGATTTAAAATTTAGAGCAGTGGTTCAGTAGAAATGACTCCATACCATTCTTTGGGCACTCTTTAATCATACTTTTCAATTTTTCTTTGCATCACTCAGAGGTTGGACACATGTCACCTTTAATAGCACATCTCTTCTTTGAGGTTCTACCTCTAATTTCATGCTTGATGGAAGTTCTCAATTGATGATATACCAGCTTTCTATATTAAAATTGTCAATAAATCCTTACATTTCTAAGAAAAATAGTATTTGGATTGCGTAACCAATCCATTTATTACTTATCGGGCTAGAATATGCTTCAGTAACAAAGAATCCCCAAATTTCAGTAACTTAACAATACAAAAGTTTAACTCTCATGCTACATGTCCACAAATAATGGGCAGAATCTCTGACAGAACTTCTGTTCTGTCTGGACAGATGCTTTCATGATTACTTGGAAAAGGGAACATGTTAAATCATGTCCTGACTCTTAAAGCTTTCACTCCATAGCCATTCACATTTTATTGACCACAGTGAAAGTGTTAGTCACTCAGTCATGTTCCACTCTTTGCCACCCCATGGATTGTAGCCCACCAGGCTCCTATGTCCATGGAATTCTTTCCAGGCAAGAATACTGGAGTGGGTTGCCATTCCCATCTAGGGGATCTTCCCAACCCAGGGATTAAACCCAGGTCTCCTGCATTGCAGGCAGATTCTTTACCATCTGAGCTACCAGGGAAGCCAAAGCAAATCAGTATTTGCCTACCCCAAAGTCTCAAAATTTTCTCCTATGTTTTCTTCTAGGAGATCTGTAGTTTGCATTTAGGTTTGTGAGCCATTTTGGATTATTTTGGTCTGTTGTATGAGGTAAGGATTGAATTTTCTTTCTTTTCAGATGGATTTCCAGTTGTTCCAGAACAATTTGTTGAAAAGACTGTCCTTTCCCCATATAGTTATCCTAGCACCTTTGTAAATAACAAATTGACTATTCGTCTTTCTATTCTCAACTATTCCTTGGCTGTCTCTGTTGGTCCATTGCTGTATATGTCTATCTGTAGGCCAGCGAATAGTGTTTTGATTACTGTATCTGTAAGTTTGAAATAGGTAGTATTAAGTCCTGTAACTTTGTTCTATTTCAGTATTGTTTCCACTGTTTTAGGTCCTTTCAGTTTAGTTCATTTCAGTTCAGTCGCTCAGTCGTGTCCAACTCTTTGCAACCCCATGAACTGCAGCACGCCAGGCCTCCCTGTCCATCACCAACTGCCGGAGTCTATCCAAACCCATGTCCATAACAGTTCCATAATAAATATTGTTATTAACTTGTCAGCCTTTACAAAGAAAGGATAGAGTTTTGATTAGGGTTGCTTGTTTTGTTTTGTGTTCCTTTTTATTTTGTACTGGGGTGTGGCCAATTATCAACATTGTGATCCTTTCCAGTGAACAGTGAAGGGACTCAGCCACAAGTATACATGTATCCATTCTCTTCCAAAGTTCCCTCCCATGATTAGGACTGCTTTGAATCTTTGGGCCAATTTAGGATGAGAAGATTTATTTCTTAATCCAGTTGAGTTTCTCAGTATTTCCTTATCTGTATAGGTCTTTAATTTTTTTCTCAACAATATTTTATGATTTTCAGTGTGTATATCCTATTAAATTTATCCCTAAGTATTTTATTTTTCATGATAATTAAAATGGAATTATTCTCTAAATTTCATCTTCTAATTTCGTGCTAAGATATGTAAATACAACAGATTGGTATATATTGGCCTTGCATCCTGTAAGCTTTCTAAATTCACTTATTAAATTTTAGTACCTTTTTGATATGTATTGGTGTCTTCTATGTATATAATAATTTCTTTTTCATGGTAAGATAGTTTACCTCTGCTTTTTCAAGTAGTATGCCTTTTATTTATTTTCTTTCATTATTTCACTAGTAGGACCTCAACAGTGTTGAACAGAAGTTTTCAGAGCAGATATTTGCCTTGTTTCTGATCTTTGAGGGGAAAATATTGTCTTCACTATTAAGCAGGATGTTAGCTGTGGGTTTTTTAGTAGCTATAAATCTTTAGTAGATGCTTTTTTTTTATCAAGTTGAGGAAGTTTTCTAGCCCCAGTTTTCTGAGATTTAAGAGTTAAGATAGGTATTAAAGTTTCTTAAGTATTTTTTATGCATTGATTGAGATGCTCAGATGTCTTTTCTCCTTCATTCGTCTAATATGATGAAATACACTGATTTATTTTCAATTTATTTATCAATTACATAAATAAATCAGTTGATTTATTTTATCAATCTTGTATTCTCAGGAAAACCCTATTTGGTCGTAATGTATAACACTTTTATGTATTGCTGGATTTAATTTGCTTATATTTTTTTAAGATTTTTTCTTCTATGTACACGAGACATATTAGTCTTAAAATTTCTTGCCATGTCTTTGCCTTTTATTGTTATTGGGGAAAGACTGGTCTCATAAAATCAGCTTGTCTCATAAAATAGAGGAGAGGTCCCTCCTCCTCTATTTTCTAAGAATTCTGTCTACAGAACTATTATTATTCCTTTCTCAAGTATTTGAAATAATTCACCAGTGAAGCTATCTGGGCCTGGAGTTTTATTTATGAGAAGAGTTTATTCTGATTTATTTTCTCTAATTGATAGGAGGGCTCTTCAGATGTTCTGTTTTTTCTAAAATCAGCTTTGGTAATTTGTATCTTTAAGGAGTTTGTCTATTTCATCTAATCAAAAATATTTTGCGAAACTTGTTTTACAATAGTATCTTCTTTTAAGTATCTGTAGGATCTTAGTGATTTTCCTTTTTTCAATCCTAGTATTAGTAATTGAGCTTTCTTTTTTTTTTTTATAAATTTATTTATTTTAGTTGGGGGCTAATTACTTTACAATATTGTAATAGTTTTTGCCATACATTGACATGAATCAGCCATGGGTTTACATGTGTTTCCCTTCCTGGACCCCCCACCCACCTCCCTCCCCATCCCATCCCTCTGGGTCATCCCATTGCCCCGGCCCTGAGCCCTTGTCTCATGCATCGAACATGGAATGGTGTTCTGTTTCACATATGATAATATACATGTTTCAATGCTATTCTCCCAGAACGTCCCACCCTCACCTTCTCCCTCAGAGTCCATAAAATTGTTCTATGCATCTGTGTCTCTTATTCTGTCTCGCATATAGGGTTATCGTTACCATCTTTCCAATTCCATATATATGCATTAGTATACTGTATTGTTGTTTTTCTTTCTGGCTTACTTCCCTCTGTATAATGGGCTCCAGTTTCATCCATCTCAGTAGAACCGATTCAAATGTATTTTTTTTTAATGGCTGAGTAATATTCCATTGTGTATATGTACCACAGCTTCCTTATCCATTCGTCTGCTGATGGACATCTAGGTTGCTTCCATGTCCTGGCTATTGTAAACAGTGCTGCGATGAACATTGGGGTACACATGTCTCTTTCAATTCTGGTTTCCTCGGTGTGTATGCCCAGCAGTGGGATTGCTGGGTCATTATTTTTTTAAACCAGAGATTCTTTTCAGTTTTGTCAGACTTCTGAAAAAAAATGGCTTATATTTCACTGAAGGAGGAGAGGGATGAATGGATGAGATGCAGGGTATTTTTAGAGTAGTAAAACTATTATATATGAAACTATAATAATGGATACATTTCATTATGCATTTGTTAAAACCCATAGAACTTGTACAACACAAAATAGTAAACCTTTCTTCCTTCCCCTAGAACTCTTGGCAATCACTGATATTTTTACTATCCCTTTTAAAAAATGTCATGTAATTGATCCAGGGTACAATCAAGGCTTAGGAGGTACATTTTCTTATTATGTCTCTTTAGCCTGTTTAAATCAGAACAGAACTTTTGCTTTCCTCCACCTCCACCCCGCCATGACATTGACAGAAGAGTTGAAGAAGAGTTTGAGCCACAGATGTAGAAAACAAACTAGTAGTTGCTAGTAGGGAGGAGGGGGAGAGGCAATATAGGGGTTGGGGAGAGGGAGGTACAAACTAGTGGGTGTAAGATAGGCTACAAGGATGTATCGTACAACATGGGGAATATAGCAAAGACTTTATAATAACTGTAAATAGAGTGTAGTCTTTAAACATTGTACATAAATTAAAAAAAATAAGGGAATCTCAAGAAGAAAAAAGTCCTAGAAGAAAACATAGGCAGTATACTCTTTAGTCTAAGCAGTTTTTTTTTTTTTTTGGATCTATATTCTCAGGCAGAGGGAACAAAAGTGAAAATAAGCCAATTGGACCTATTCACAATAGCCAGAACACGGAAGCAACCTAAATGTCCATCCACAGATGAATGAATAAAGAATGTAGTATATACTTATATATGTTGAAATATTAGTCATAAAAATGAGTGAAATTGGGTCATTTGTAGTGATCTGGATGGACCTAGAGTCTGTCATACAGAGTGAAGTAAGTCAGAGAAAACCATATATTCACATATATGTGGAATCTAAAAAAAATAGTTCAGATGAACCTATTTGAAGGGCAGGAATATAGATGTAGATGTAGAGAATGTACATGTGGACATAGGATGGGGAAGGAGAGGACAGGACAAATTGATAGAATAGCATTGAAATATATACACTACCATGTATAAAGTAGATAGCAAGTGGGAAAGTGCTGTGTAACATAGGGAGCTCAGCTGAGTGCTCTGTGATGACCTAAAGGGGTGGGATGGGGGTGGATGGAAGGGAGGCTCAAGAGTGAGGGGTTATGTATATACATATGGCTGATTCACACTGATGTATGGCAAAAGCCAACACAACATTTAAAGCAATAATACTCCAAGCAAACAAATAAAACCTTCCCAAAACTAAAAAGCTTTTACACAGTAAGGGAAACTGTCAACAAAATGGAAAGGGAACTTACTGAATGGGAGAAACTATTTGCAAACGATATGACTGGAAAAGGATTTAATTCCAAAATATATGAAGAACTCATACAACTCGAAAAAAACAAAAAACCCAGTTAAAAAATGAGCAGAGGACATGGATAGGCATTTTCCCAAAGAAGACACAGATAACCAGTAGGCACATGTAAAGATACTCAGCATTATTAATGATTAGGAAAATGCAACTCAAAACCACAGTGAGCTACCTCATACTTGAAGCCACTATGGAAAACAGTATAGAGGTTCCTCAAAAATTTAAAAATATAACTACCATTCAACACAGCAATTCCACCCCTGGGTAATTATCTGAAGAAAATGAAGACACTAATTTAAAAGATATATGCACCTCAGTGTTCACAGCAGCATTATTTACAATAGCCAAAATATGGAAGCAATGTAAGAGCTTGTCGACAAGTGAGTGGATAAATAGAATGTGGCACATATATACAATGGAATATTACTTAAAATATTATATCATAATACATAATATATAATAAAAGATTAAAATAATATATAATATTGTATATTGTATAATATTGTATATAATATTATATAAAAATGAAATCTCAGCCATTTGTGACAACATTTATGGACATGGAGGGTATTATGCTTAGTGAAATAAGTCAGATTGAGAAAGACAAAGTATGTTTTCACTTATGTGTGGAATTTAAAAAACAAAAGAACAAATATAACAAATCAGAAATGGACTTATAAAGAAAGAACTAGTAGTTACCACATAGGAAAGTGTGAGGGGAGGGGGAAATGGAAGGGGATTAAGAGGTACAAACTACCAGTTATAAAATAAGTTGCGGGGATATAATATACAGCACAAGGAATATAGTATAATAACTGTATGGTGTGTAATCTGTAAACATTTTGAGTCACTATGTTGTACACCTGAAACTAATAATAGTGTAGTAAGTCAAGTATATCTAAAAGACTGTCTTTTTTCATTCATCATAATCCTATAAGACTTATCCAGGCATCAGTAATTTATTATTTTTAATGCTGAGTAGCATTTTATTGTATGGATATACCACACTTTACATTGATGGACATTTGGCTTGTGTTCAGTTTTTGCCTTTCAAATAAAGCTGTTTTGAACATTTGTGTACAAGTCTTTGTATAAACATATATTTCCTTTCCCTTGAGTAAATCCCAATGAGTGAAATGGCTGGCTATATGTATTTAACATTTTACGAAACTGACAAACTATTTTCCAAAATGATTATATCACTTTATATTTCTACCAGCAGTACATGAGATTTTCAGTTGTTTCATATCTTTGCCAACACTTGGTTTGTTCATTTTGTTAATATTAGACATTCTAATTGTTGTACAGTGATCTCTCATTGTGATTTAAATTTGTGTTTCATTAATGATTTATAATGATAAGCATCTTTTGATATGCTTATTTGTCATCTGTATATCTTGTTTGGTGATGGGCCTGTTCAAATCTTTTGTCTACTTGTGCTGAATTTTGAGAGTTCTTTTTGTATTCTGAATACAAGTCCCTTATAAGGTATGTGCTTTGTAAAGGTTTCTTCTCAGTCAATGGCTTGTTTTGTTATTCTCTTAACAGGATCTTTTTGAAGAATAGAAGTTTTAAATTTTGTTGAAGTCCAGTTAATCAATTTATTCTTTTACGGATCATACTTTTTGTTTCATATCTAAGAAATTTTAGCCTAATCCAGGGGTCAGCAAACTATGACCTATAGTGCAAATATGGGCTGCTGATTGTTTTACATGATCTGTGGTCAAGAATTTTTTAATGGAAATTTTTGTTGAGATAACTATAAGTTCATGTGAAATTATAGCAAACTATAAAGAGGCATCCATATAAACTTTCTCTAATTTCTCCCAGTGGTAGAAGTTTGCAAAACTGTATAGTTTAATATCACAACCAAGTTACTGACACAATTCACAAACCTTATTCAGATTTCTGCAATCTTACTCATTTGTGTGGGTAAACATTTTAACATTTTTAAAAGGTTGGAAATCAACCATTTCCAAATCAAAAGTGTATTATTTCTCAATATATGAGTATTATATGAATTCAGATGTCAATGTCCAAAGTAAAGTTTCATTGGAACATTTATTCCTTTATGTATTATCTGTGACTCTATGATAACAGAATGGGGTAGTTGTAACAGAAGCTATATGTGATAATCCCATTACCTTACACTGTTGCTCAATGCACTATAAATTGCTGTGATGCTGTTATAATGCTGTTGACATATCACTGTACCATGACATTATATTTACTTTTTCATCACCAGGGCATTCCCGTCATGTCACATCAAGAAGAGAAAACTAGACTTTAAATATCATGCTTTTAAGGCACAGTAGAGTTTAACCATTTAAATTAATAATTTGTTAACAAATTAGGTGGTGAAGTATTTATTTATTGTGGAATGACTCAAGAGCTGTGCTGAAAGAATGTAATATATGTACATTGATGTTACCAGACTATTCATCACGATATTCCCAACACATAGGACAGAATAGTCAGGAAAAATTAGAAATTTTCAATGAAATATCTCATCATGGTAAAACTTTTTTCCAAAAATAAAAAATGAGGCTGCAACCAAAACAAGCTTTCAAGTGGTCCATTTGTTAGCCAAGCAAGGATTTTTGACGGTGAATTAATTAAATCTTGTTTGCAGCAACTGAAGAAGAAATGTGTCAAGGGAAAATGTTTAAGATTATTAGTTATTGGGCAAAAGTGATTCCTCAAAGAGTTGAAGACATTAACAGGGACATCAGTAGTCAGTTTAAAATGAAGGCAAATGATTTCAAGTGCATTCCCTTGGCTCTTGATGAATTGAAAAATGTTATTGATATTCCTTAACTGTTACTGTTTATTCAAAGATTCAGGGCTTCCTTGGTGACTCAGTGGTAAAAAAATTTGTCTACAATGCAGGAGATGCAGGGGATGCAAGTTCGATCTCTGGGTCAGGAAGATCCCCGGGAGGAGGGCATGGCAACCACTCCAGTATTCTTGCCTGAAAAATCCCATGGACAGAGGAGCCTGGCAGGTTACAGTCCAAGGGGTTTCAAAGAGTCAGACATGACCGAAGCGACTGAGCACAGCAGTCAAAGAATCAATACAGAGTGATAAAGTATTAACCCAATGAAAAGTCAACATGGAACAACTACAGGTAAGAATATTTTCAAGTAAGTTATGAAAACATTAATTTAGTATAACCTGAAGGGTGGTATTTGCTAAAATGCGTTACATCTGTTAGTGGTAAAAATGTGAATGAAGCAGGAAAGATTTGGTTGAACAAATGAACATAACTTTTGAAAATAAAACTTGTTTAAAGTCTTTGATTATTTAGTGGTTCTTTGAAGGAAATATTAATATTTGAATCTGTTATTTGTTTTTGAAACAGTAGTTTTAAGAGTAGACTTCACTTACTCTCATGGGCTTCAATTGTGAGTTCTGTGAATTTTTATCAGAAACAAGCAGAATATCCTAGCTTGCCCTTTCACACAGCGGTTCAATGATTTAGCAATGGTAGTGTTCCATTGTGTTTTTCTTGAATTAAGAGCTAAGACTGAAATTTTTCTGAAAGCAAAGAACCTCTTTGAATTGTTACTATTTAATACTGAATGGCTTTGGACATTAGCTTTTGCTGCAATTCAACAAAGTTAATGCGCTTACTCCAAAATTACAAGAAAACAGTGCATACATGAATAAAGTATAATGAGGGAAAGTCATTTCGGTTTTTGTTTCTTGAATCTCAAGTAATGTCAGGCTTCTTTATACAGTTCCTATACTGTCCAGTGTTAAAACAAGAAATGAGACCTTCATTCCTATGCAGATTTGTAGTAGGTATCTTTTCCAGAAGCATTTTTAAGACTGTAATGCAAAGGCAAGAGAAATTCCATATTTCAAAATCCACTTAACTTAGTGCAGGAAACCTTCACTTAGAAGTTATCTGCAGTGTAATGACCTGTGAAAGAAAAATATGAAGAAAGGAATCTAGCAGAATTATGTAAAGGCCTTCCAAGTGATGAATATTAATTATTAAAATCATATGATTATGGATTGCTGTCAGTATCTGGTAGTACCTATCTATGTGAAAGACATTTTCAAATATAAAAATGTGTAAAATCTCACTGTGTGTGCTCAGTAACTCAGTCGTGTCCAACTTTTTGCAACCCCATGAAGCCCACCAGGCTCCTCTGTCCATGGAATTCTCCAGGCAGGAATACTATAGTGTGTTGCCATTTCCTATGCCAAGGGATCTTCCCAATCCAGAGATCGAGCCCTTGTCTCTTGCGCTGCCTGCGTTGTAGGTGGATTCTTTACCAATGAGCTACCAGGGAAGACAGTATAATAAAATCTCATTACAGATTAGCATTAAAATATGTACCTTTGCAATTTATTTTTTTACATTAATTTTTTTATATTGAGATTGAACTCACATATCCTTAAATTCATCATTTTAAAGTGTATTCATCAGTAGTTTTTAGTATTTTCACAAGGTTGTACAATTACTGTTTCAGAAAGTTTACATCAGTACCAAAAGCCCATACCCATTTTGTTGTTCTTGTTCAGTCGCTAAGTCATGTCCTACTCTTTGTGACCCCATGGGCTGTAGCACACAGCAGGCCCCTCTGTCCTCCACTATCTCCCAGAGTTTGTGCAAATTCATGTCCATTGAGTTGGTGATGCTATCTAGCCATACCCACTAGCAGTCACTTACTTCCCCTTCCTCTAACTGCTATTTGCTTTCCTCTCTCTATGGATTTGCTTATTCTGAACATTTAATATAAATGAAATTGTTTATGTGCCATTCATCTGGCTTCTTTCCCTTAGCATATGTTTTCAAGGCTCAGCCAGTTGTAGCAAGTTCAGTACTTGTCATTTTTATGGTGAATTCCATTATATGGATACTCCACATTTGTTTATCCACTTACTAATTGATACAAATTTGAATAATTGGTAGAAATTGATTGAAAGTTTCTACTCTTTTTGCTATTATGAATAATGCTCCTATGAGCATTCATGTACAAAATTTTGTTTGAACACATATTTTCAATTATCTTGAGCATATACCTAGTTGTGGAATTGCTGATTGTCATGGGTTGAATTTTATCCCTCCCTACAAAGGCCATGTTGTGGTTCTAACCTTTGGTGTCTTTGCTATGACCTTATCTGGAAATATGGGTTTTGCAGATGTAATAAAATTAAGATGTTGGGTTAAGGTGGACTCTAATCCTACGATAGATGTCCTTATAAGAAGAGTGCTAAAGAATCAACACTTTGGAATTGTAGTGCTGGAGAAGACTCTTGAGAGTCCCTTGGACAGAATGGAGATCAAACCAGTCAATCCTAAAGGAAATCACCCTGGATATTCATCAGAAGGACTGATGCTGAAGCTGAAGCTCCAAACCTTTGGCCACCTGATGCGAAGAGCCAACTCATTGGAAAAGACCCTGATGCTTGGAAAGATTGAGGGCAGGAGGAGAAGGGGGCAACAGAGGATGAGATGGTTGGATGGCATTATCAACTCAATGGACACGAGTTTGAGCAAACACTGGAAGATAGTGAAGGACAGGGAAGGCTGGCATGCTGCAGTTCATGGAGTTGCAGAGTGAGACCCGACTGAGTGACTGAACAATAAGAAGAGGGGAATTAGGACATACAGAGACAGACATACATAAAGGGAAGACAGAAACAGAAGCTGGAGTGATGTACCAACAAGCCCAGTAATGCTAAAGATACTGATAACCACTGGAAGCTAGAAGAAGCAAGGGGGAATCTTCCCTAGAATCTTTAGAGAGAGCATGGTCTGAAATCACGCCTGATTTTGGATTTCTAACTTTAGGATCTGTGAAAGAATAAATTTCTATGGTTTTAATTCATTCAGTTTATATTAATTTGTTACAGAACCCCTAAAGGATTAATACACTGGGTCATATGATTATTCTATGTCTAACATTTTTAGGAAATGTTAAACTGATTCAGTAGTAGCTGTGCCATTTTACAATCCCACTAACAGGATATGAGGACTCTAGTGTTTCCACATCCTCACCAACTTTTTTTTTAATTGAAGTCATCCCAGTGAGAGTCGGAGAAGGCAATGGCACCCCTCTCCAATACTCTTGCCTGGAAAATCCCATGGACGGAGGAGCCTGGTGGGCTATAGTCCATGGGGTCGCTAAGAGTCGGACACGACTGAGTGACTTCACTTTCACTTTTCCCTTTCATGCACTGGAGAAGGAAATGGCAACCCACTCCAGTATTCTTGCCTGGAGAATCCTAGGGACGGCGGAGCCTGGTAGGCTGCCGTCTATAGGGTCGCACAGAGTTGGACACGACTGAAGCGACTTAGCAGCAGCAGTAGCAGCAGTGAGAGTGGTAGCTGGTGGTTTTAATTTGCATTTCCCTAGTGATCAGTGATTCTTAATGATCTTTTCAAGTGCTTGTTGGTTACTTGTATATCTTCTTTGGAAAAATATCTATTGAAATTCTTTGCCCAGTTTAAATTAGGTTGAGGTATAAATGTTCTTTGTACAACCTTGATATTAGATCCTAATCAGATATATAATTTACAATATTTTCTCCCATTCTGTGTATTGTATCTACACTTTTGATGTATAAAAGTTTTATGTTTTGATGGAGTCAGTGTAACAATTTTTTCTTTGACTGTTATTTTTGTTGTTATGTATGAGAAAAACATGCCTAATGCAAGCTCATGATGACTTACACCTATGTTAGAGTTTTATAGTTTCAGCTCTTATGTTTAGATTTTTGATTAATTTTAAGCTAATTTTTGTGTATGGTGTGAGGTATAGGTCTGAATTCATTCTTCTGCATGTGGATATGCAGCCGTCTCAGCACCATTTGTTGAAAAAGTTATGTTTTCCTCATTGAATGTTCTTGCATCCTCATCTAAAACAATTTGACCATAGATGAGTAGGTTTACTTCTTTTTTTAAATTGAAGTATAGTTGATTTACAATGTTGTGTTAGTTTCAGGTATACAACAAAGTGGTTCAGTTATACATATACATATCTATCTATTCGTTTTCAGATTCTTTTCCATTACAGATAATTACAAGATATTGAATATATTTCCCTGTGCTATAGGTCCTTGTTTACCTATTTTATATATAGTAGTGTGTATACCTCAGTCCCAATCTCCCAGTTTACCTCCCTCCCCAAAATTTCTTCTCGAATTAATTTTGGTGATTTATGTCTTTTAATGAAATCTTCCACTTTTTTTAATTTATTGACCTACATTGTATTCCCTTATAATCCTTTATAGTTTTGTATGGTTAACAGTAATGTTTCCCCTTTCATTCATAGTTTTAATATTTGAATCTTCTTTTTTCCTTTTATAAACACCTGTCAACATTGTTTACCTTTTCATAAAACCAATTTTACATTTCAACTTTAGAATCTCTATTTGGTTGCTTCTTATAATTTGGATTTTTTTTATTGATAAGCCTCTACTCAATGAAACATCATTTTAATAGTTTATTTCTTTAGGCATGATCTCCTTATTCCTTGAACATTTTCGGCATAACTGATTAAGTCTTTGTCTAGTTTGTCCAGTGTCTAACTTCCTCAGGGACAGTGTATATTGACAACTTAATCCTGAGTTTGTATAATTCTTTTCTTGTTATTTGCATGTCTTGTAATTTTTTGTTGAAAACTGGACATTTCAAATAATATAGTGTAGCACTCTGGAAATTAGATTCTGATCCATCTTCAGGATTTGATATAACTGCCACTTGTTGAAGCAGTTTTTTGTTTGGCAACTTTTCCGAGAACTAATTTTGATAAGTTTGTGTCTTTTATGTGTGTGTGTGCCCGCTAAAGTCTCCACTGGTTAGCTTTGTGGTCAGGTAATGATTTAACAGAGATTCCTTAAATGTCTGGAATCATTAAGTCTCTCAGTATTTTTCAAGAGACTTTAGGTGCTTTTTGAGGCATGCCTTCAATACTCAGCCAAGAAGTTTACACTCTACCTTATACTTCATTTCCTACTTGTACAGAGCCTTAAGGAAAAGTGAGAGGTTAGGGCATTTTCAGGTCTTTTATTAGCATATTTACAGCCGTGGGTACTCATATGGCCTTATGCAGTCTCAGGAATATGTCAGATCTTTTTTATAGCCCATATGGACATCTCAAGCATCAGGTTTTCCTTTTAAAACTTTTGGTTACACAGACAAATAGAACAGTGTTATGGACTGTATGGGAGAGGGCGAGGGCGGGATGATATGGGAGAATGGCATTGAAGCATGTAAATTATCATATGTGAAACGAATCGCCAGTCCAGGTTCGACGCATGATACAGGGTACTCCGGGCTGGTGCACCGGGATAACCCGGAGGGATGGGATGGGGAGGGAGGTGGGAGGGGGGTTCTGGAAGGGGAAAACATGTACACCCATGGTGGATTCATGTCAATCTATGGCAAAACAAATACAGTATTGTAAAGTTAAAAAATAAATAAATAAACTAATTAAAAAAAAAAAAAAGACAAAGGAACCAGAAAAAAAAACAAAAAACTTTTTGGTTAGTCAATTGTTTGCCTTGACTGTCATTTATTGCCTCAGGCATGTATGATGTTAGATATTTGACAAATACTCCTGTGTAGTTCTGGACCAGTTCAAGTGAGATTTCCTTTGGTATCTGCAGGGGTTGTTTCCAGTAGCTGCTGCAGATACCAAAATCCAGGGGTGCTCAATTCCCATAGTTAGTCCTCTGTATCTGTGAATTCAAATGAAAGGGGATAGTAGTGTATGTATTGAAATATATCCATGTAGAAGTGGATCTGCGCAGTTCAAACCCATGTTTGAGGGTCAAATATAAATGCAAACATTTTGAATGGAGAGTTATCAGACAGGTCAAATAATAATTCTTTGGAAATCTGTTCTGCTCTCACTGGGCATGTGAGCTGTGATTTTTTTCAAGACTGCTGCAGTTCTGGGTATGGGACTTGTACAAGTTAAAACAAAGCTTAATTTTTCACTGAGATTTAGATGTTTTTCTTGATTGAACGTTTCCTGGATTGCTGCAAGCCTTTGATTAATTTCTAGAGTTATGAAAAAGTTTATTTTGACAATTTTTACCAATTTTTTGTTTTGCTGCTTTTATACAGGAGCAAACTTTTGGAGGTATTTACTCTGCCAGTCTTCCTGATGTCACACTGTAATGAATTTTGATGTTAGGAAATACTAACTTTGACCTCCAACTAAGTGAAATATTACCCTCCTCAAAGAATTCCTTTGTTTATATTCTTATCAATATAGAGGGCCTTTATTACAAATAAGTTTCACTTCGTTATTTAGTTCCACTCAATTTGTGGAAATATTTTTCTTTCTTGTTATGTAAGTACCTCTGGAATATCCTCATTTTATCTTCTTGGTCCAGTGCTTAAAATATTTACTCTCTGGCCCTGTATAGGAAAAATTTTCTGATCTCTGGTCTAATCCAAGATCCAGAGATTTTCTCCTATGTTTCCTTGAGAAATTTTATAGTTTTAGGTTTTCAATTTAGGTCTGTGATCTATTTTGAGTTAATTATTGTACACACTGCAAAGTATGATCCAAATACATTTTTTCTATATCAATATGCAATCATTTTATCACAAGTTGTTGGAAAGGCTGCCTTTCTCCACTACTTTCCCTTTGCATGTTTGTCAAAAATCAGTTGTCTATACATATGTGGGTTTAATTCTGGCTTTTTACTCTTTTCCATGGATCTGTCTTGTCTTTATGCCAATACCATGCCTGTTCTGATTATTATAGATTCATATTAATTCTTGAATTCAAAGAGTATAGGTTCTTCAACTTTATTATCACTTTTTTCAGGATTGTTTGGATATTATAGATCTTTAACATTTTTATACACAATTAAGAATTAGCTTTTCAATTTCTACATGAAAGTCGTGCTGAGATTTTGATTGGGATTGTGTTCAGTTTACAGGTCAATTGAGAAGAATTGACATCTTAACAAAATTGGACTTCTGGACCTATGAACAAGGCATATCTCTTCATTTATTTAGATCTTCTTTATTCTCTCATAAACATATTGCTTCTAATTCCAGGGCCTTAGAATTTAAGAACTACACCTACTAGAGTGATAAGTGGGAGCATATGAGCTCTGACCTATAGGGCAGGTTACCTGCTTTTTCATTCTAGCTTCACTATTTATTAGCTGTGTGATCTTAGAGAACTCATTGACCCCACTTTGCTTTAGTTTACCATTTATAAAATGGAGGCGTCGTGGTGTGATAGTACTTATTCATAGGACTAATATGAATTTTTATGTATATATATATGTATACATTGTTTAGAACACTTTCTGGCCACAGTACTATGCAAAGATTAGCTTTTGAATGCTCTCATAAGGAACTGTTACATACATAATTTAACTAAAACTTTTACTGAGGGATGAGTATGCCTAAAACTTTCTTATTGTATTCTTGTGTGCATGTGTGCTTGTGTGCATGTGTGCTCAGTTGCTTGTTGTGTTTGATTCTTTGTGACCTTGTGGATTATAGCCCACCAGGCTCCTCTGTCCATGGGATTCTCCAGGCAAGAATACTGGAGTGAGTTGCCATGCCCTCCTCGAGGGGATCTTACAGACCTAGGGATTGAACCCACATCTTCTGTCTCCTGCATTGCAGGTGGATTCTTTACCACTGAGCCACAGGGGAAGCCCTCTTATTGTATGCTAAGTAAGTTGCTTCAGTCTTGTCCGACTCTTTGCGACCAGTCTGTAGCCTGCCAGGCTCCTCTGCCCATGGGATTCTCCAGGCAAGAGTACTGGAATGGGTTGCCATTTCCTTCTCCATCTTATTGTATAGGGGCAAGTAAAAATGAAAGATATATAGCAAGCGGCAATAACTGCAAAAATGTTTTCTGGTCAGCACAATCTTTTAATTCATAGGGTCGTGATGAGGCTAAGTGGCAGTAAAGTCCTTTGAGGCTTGTAAATATAAACAGTTTTATAATAATAATAGTGTACATTTGTAAAGAGCTTTTAACTACTTTCATGTGTATTATTTGAGCAAATGATGACTGTGAATGGCTTTTTTCCCCTGTGAATGGCTTTTAAGCTATTACATAACAGAAAAGAAACTCTAGATTGCTAGCCAAAAAATATGAGCTAGACTATTTCTCATTTTGATTTTAAAAATAAGTACACAGGAACTTCCCTGGTAGTCTAGTGGTTAAGAATCTGCCTTGCATTGCAAGGGGCACAGATTCGATTCCTGGTTGGGGAACTAAGATCCCATATGCTGTAGAGTAGCCATTTCCATGCACCGCAACTCCTGAGCCCGAGTGCCAGCATAACGCAGCAAAGATCTTGTGTGTGGCCACTAGGACCCAACGCAGCCAAATAAATAAATAATAAAATAAAATAAGCACACAAAAATCCTACCTTTAATGAGTGCTTTGTATAACTTTAATGAGTGTATAACTTTGTATAACTTTAATGAGTGCTTCCCTCATAGCTCAGTTGGTAAAGAATCTGCCTGCAATGCAGGAGACCCTGGTTCAATCTCTGGGTTGAGAAGATACCCTGGAGAAGTATTCTAGCCTGGAGAATTCCATGGACTCTATAGTCCATAGGGTCGCAAAGAGTCAGACAGGACTGAGTGACTTTCGCTTCACTCGTACATAACAATAGACTATGATTTATAATATATGTAGCATAGTGGTTAAGAGTACAAGACTCTGAAGCCTGACTCTTTGGGTTCAAATATCTGCTCGTTCCTTTCTAAATGTATATGTACGGACAAGTTACTTAACTTCTTCATGACTTGGTTTCCTCATCTGAAACTAAGTTTAAATAATAGTACTAACTTATAAGATTGTATGATGATTAAATGAATTAACATATATAAGATATGTTTATGCTCTTAGTTACATACTGCTATTTATTATTAGTAGTAGTAGAAACCATAGTAGCATTTTGTTGTTATCGCTATCTATTTTTAAAATGTATTTATTTTAAATTGGAGGATAATTGCTTTACAATATTCTATTACTATTATTTTTTATTTTACTTTAAAACTTCATTGGAATATAGTTGATATACAATGTTGTATTAGTTTCAGGTGTACAGCAAAGACAATCAGTTATGCATATTCATATATCTAATCTTTTTAAGATTCTTTTCCCATCTAGGCCATTACAGAGTAACAAGTAGAGTTTCCTATGCTATACAGTAGGTCTTTATTAGTTAACTATTTTATATATACTTTATATATAAAGTAGTGTATATATGTCAATCCCAAACTTCCAATTTATGTCTGTTTTTTTTTTCAAGGCAATTACTCACGTAATTTATTCCAAGTCAAGTAGAAAAAACCATTTTCTCCATAATTCACATCCTGTTTACTACACATTATATTAAGTTGACCATATCACATCTAGAAAGCTATATACATTATCCAATGATGTATCTAGTTTCTTCTCAGACATTTGGTATAAGAAAAAGCAAAATATACCTTGGCTAAGTTTTTATTGCCCAGGGGCAAAGCGAGTCTTAAATATATATGCTATTAAACACATGCATCAAGTATAAAATCTTTTTGGCCTTGATGCAGAAGAAATTAGTCCTTAAATGTCTTTTAAATACAGTATGTCTATTACTTTTTAAATATTTTTTTGGCTCAACTCTATCCCCACTGGGCACAGATTCTTGCTGTTTCAGTTGTATTGGATCATATGAAGTTGTCATTTTGTAAGTGAGAAATGTTTGAATATCGGAAATTTCAAAATGTTCAAGCTCATACATAATAACAAGTAACACTGTAGGACAGCTACAGTTATAGAGAGGTGTGTGTGTGTGTAAAAGGTGGGAGGGAGGACATGGAAACTTGTGAGCATTTATACCCCTTGGCATACCCCAGCTAGAAACCTCTATTCTAGCCTGTGGTTTTAGACACTCAAAATCAAACACAATTGCCCTAGTGGGCTTTCCTACTTCCACATTAATACAGAAAATAACATTTTTTAAATTATAAAATTAATGCTTGCTTCTTATGGAAAATATAGATAATTCTCAAAAGGAAAAGAAAATCATTTATGGTCCTATCCATCAGGATAACTGCAACAAACCCTTTGGTATATATACATCCAAACTGCATTATTATCATAGGGTTTACTTTCTTAAAATATGTGGGATCACACTGTATATTTTTTTTGTATTATGTTTTTTATTCAGGTGTAAACATTTGGAAGAAAATAAATTTTGGTCTTCTGAGGTTCTCAGCTCCATAGGTTTACTAATTATATGGCCAATGGCAAGTTTTATTGCCTTTTTATGCCTCAGTTTCCACAATCAGCAAAATAAGGTGATCATTAAAATAAATTAAGTAATATTGTGAATGTAAGGTCTTAGCATACACCTGGAATATTGCTGTTATTGTTAGATAAAAATTGGGAAGTAATGTAGAAATATAAGGTATAGTAAAGGCAGGTGGTAGATACATTTTCCATGGATAACAAACAGGGCCAAGGAGTTACAAAACATATTTTTCTCTCTAAAACATGAGAGTTTTACCTTAAATGGGAAAAGAATTTGAAAAAGAATAGATACTTGCATATGTATAACCAAATCACTTTGCTATACACCTGAAACACAATGTTGTTATTTAATCAACTATACTCCAATATAAAATAAAAATTTAAAAATAAATAAATAGGAAACATTAAAAATCGATAAAAATATTTCACTTAAAAATGAAATATATAAAAAAAAGTTTTTATATAGAACTGAACCTAACATGCCTGGCAAATTATACCAATGTAAAAGCTAAGTCCATTGGTTAATCAAATAATAGGCATTAGTTATTTCAGTTTGCACAGAGAAAGTGAGATAGATACTCCTTTAAAAATGTTTGGTGAAGGAAAAGTATAGGAGCAGAGTCTGTTGGGGCACTCTTGATAGGGAATTGAAAAGGTAATGTGAGGTCTGTACCAGGCCATCATGATTGCGAGGGAGGCTAAGTGAGGAAAGAGAGGCATGGATGGGACAGATCTTGTTCAAGTTATTAATATCAATAGATTCAGAAGCTTTGGTTTCTCCCAAAGGATGGAAACAAGTCTGGTTCTATGCAAGGATCTCTTCTATATATTCCAATCCCAGGGCAGATATTTGGGTAGTGGAGAGGTGTTTATGATAGAAAGATGGAGGGTTGATAGATAGGAGGAATGTTATCTTGGTGTTTTATGTTAGAAGTAGTTGAATCTAATCTTGAAAGACACAGGAGGGAATAATACTGATAAGGCACAAATCCACTATTACAGGGTGTTTCTAAGACTGATCAAATGAGTTAACCTCTACTTGGCCTTCAGTCCTCTCTACCCCTTGACAGCTTTTCTTACATTAATTGACTTCTAAGTGTTGGGGTTCCTCAGGTCTTGGTTTTAGGTCCCCTTCTCTTCTCTGAATATTTTCTTCCTAGGTCATATCTATTTACATGCCTTTATATACTCTGTTGGTGATTTTTAAGTTTACATCTTCAGCAAAGACTCTTCTCAGATACATACATACATACATATATATATATATATTTATATATAGCTGCCTATTTGGTATTTCCTCGTGGATCTTTCACAGGAATTTCAAAGTTAATATGCCTCAAATGTATTTTTAATCCCCATCCCCACCTTGCCATTCTGGCTGATACCTGTTCTTCCTTCGTTTTCTCCTAAGTGGCACCATCATTCAAGCCAGAAACCCAGGAGTCATTGGTGATTTGTCCTTTCCCCTCAACCTCACCATCTTCCTTCAGTCCATTAGTAAGACTCTCAAAGTCTTATTTCCAAAGTATATCTTGAATGTGTTTACATTTCTCCATCTTGGCTTCCATTCTCTCAGCCCATACACTATCATTTCTTGCACGAACTACAATAATGGCATCAGACTGGTGTTTTTCTTCTTGTCTCATCTCCTTGTAATTCATTTCCACATACAATGAGGAGGGCAAATGGCCTTTTAAAACTGTAAATAGGTTTATGTCTGCCCCTTAAAATACTTGACTGGCTTCCCATTGTATTTATAAATCGAAACTGTCATGGATTACGAGGTCTTACATATTTTATGATACTTACCTTTCTAATCTCAGTGTTCTTCTCTTTGCTTATTATACGCCATCTACTGTGGTCTCCTCTCAGGTCTTTAGATGCTGTTCTCTTTTCTGCTTTAGCACTTTTGCTCAGGGCATCTGCTTGGAATGCTTTTTAAAGTAATTTTTACACGATTATCTCTATTTCAGGTTGAATCTGCAGAAAGTCCTTCCCTGGTCAACCTAAAAATCATTCCCCATCCAGCTACTATTACTTTCTACTACAGTGCTTTATTTATTTATTTTTCTTTTGGAGTACCTTTCTTATATTATAATTACATTCTTTTAATTTAACAAATTATCTGTTTATTGACTGTCTCTTACCTAGACTATAACCTTCATGAATGAGGAGATTATGACTTATTTATTGTGATAAAGCAACACTTAAACTATGACTATTTCCCACCATATAACTAATGTCTGGCACTGTTTATTAAATGAATGATAAAAGGAATCTACCTAAAGATTCTCAGAGTTTCTGGAGAAATCTGTGAAATCTGGGGGGTAAATGGCCATATGTATTGGAGGCATTAGACAACATTTGTGCTGGGTCATGCAAAATACATTTGATTGTCTGGGACTTCTGTTTGCATCAAATTGCTATAGGCAAATGTAACTAGGGGTTGAGTGGTCTTAGAGACTATGCCATTTGACTTAACCTCCGCTAAGTCATTACTAGAGAATTGGACTACACACTGGCCTATTGACTGTGTGGTTGCAGTTTGGCAAGGCCAAGGCCATGACTGGCCATCTGTGTCTTAGGTCCTTCTTTCGGTCTGGAATGGTGAGACAAAAACACTCCTGTCTTTCTGAAGCTGATGAAGAACAGACTTCTTCCCTGGAATGGGGCCGAACAGTAATGTGCCTCTAAGGACTGCACTGAGTAAACCTTTAGAGCAAGGTACAGTCAAAACTGATTAAAATCACACTATTTCATAACACTGCTTACAGGCAAAGACATATACCAGGAAGCTGTGAAGAAAGAGAGCTGGCTGTCCAATCAACAGCAGCTTGGATCTGTTCTCTCACCCCTTGAGCTGTTTGTTCAGCACTGCATGAAAACAGATTTCCTGGTTCGTTTGTCTATTACACATTCAGCTTCCCCCTACCCCATGTCTGACTTATTGATAAGATTCCAGTAAACGTCTAAGAGTTTCCCACCTCAAGGTTAAATGTTGATATAATGCTCTTGTTTCTCTGTTGCTTCCTTGAAAGGAAATGTTTAGGGGTATCTTAGGAAAATTGAAAAAAAGAATCATACCTCTTAGAAGTTTTTAGTATGTTACTAACACATAAAGAATTGCCATTCTTTCTTTGAGAAAGTGGACTATATTTCCAAGAAGCTGTTCACTAGTGTTCTAATATTCAGTCTTTTCTGAGTGGTGATGGAAAGAGTGTTGTTCCTGGAATTTAAAGAAGGGTTCAAATTATGACTCTGTCACTTAACAATTTGAGGACTTTAGCAAAGTCACTTAACATCTCTGAGCCTTAATTTCCTTAGGTAAAATAGAAATAACAGCTGCTCTACCTAACTCACAGACTTGTTTTACGAATCAAAATAATGGATATGAAGGTACTTTGTATCCTGTAAAGCTCTTTGTAAATGTACCATTGTACCAAATGTACCATTGTCCTTGCCAAGACTTTTTTTTCTCACCTTTCCTCAAAAAAAAATATTGACTTTCTCCATCCACTAGTTAATCATTCCTCTAAGGCCATACTTCTTTTTTTTTTCAGGCAGAACAGGTGTCAGGCTCTATGATGAGATTTGAAGGAAAGTGGAGAAGAACCCCTAGAGTCTTCCAAGTGACCTGCCAGCCTTCAAAGAAAGGAAAGTTGGCTCATATAAAAACCTTTTCCTTGTCATATCTCTTCTACCAAGGCCCCTAAGGAAATACAAATTGTGACAGAAAGCATATACTTGGGAAAATATTGTTAGTATATATTTATTGAACGGGGATTATAAATGCACTCATTTAATAGACTTGATCCATTACTTCATTATAAAGTAAAACATATATCAATCTGACTAAAAATCAGTTTAATTTATTGTATTGTCTAACATTTTTATTTACTGTTTTTCCAAACAACAGTATTTTGATTAAAAGCAATCATTTTCCTTTTCTAAATTTCATCAGGACAGTTTTAATAGTTTAATGTCCTTTTATCTTAACTGTCCTACAAGGTCTTGTCAAAATTATTTCACATAGTTTGGGAAGAACAGGAAATTTGTGACCATGAGTAATACAAGTAGAAGATGAAAGACTCTTTTCTTTATATTTGAATCTGCTAACTTCCCCCAAACTATTACACTATTTGTATTTGCCTCAAAACTTAGGAATATACTTTAGTGATTATATTTTTTGTAATGAGTAATTTAGTATATTAAATAATATAATAATTCATACTAAGAAAAGAAATGAGGAATAGATTAAAATTCTGGCAGCAGGAATAATCACTTTAACTTAATAACTGCCCAGGACAGTGAAATGAACACTTTCAGTACTTAGTTGTTGGCTCTGAGTAGTAAGTTTAGCTTTAGTAGCAAACAAGAATTCTTTCCTTCCATCCCTACCCCTACCCCACCCAGATTTAAGGTTTTATCTGTTCTTAAAATGTAAACAGAGCAGACACCTTACCCACAGCCCCAGCACACACACACAATGAGAAGGCCAAGTTCCTAAAAAAAACTCTTTGGTAGGAAAATTCACCCTTTAAAAGTATAAGATATTACCAGATAAATTGAATTAGAAAGGTTGAAGTTTTTAGTACATGAAATAAGGAGAACAGTCAGTAGTATTTCAACCCTTTGATATGAATAATAATGGATACTTTACCATTAATTTCCATTAATCATTGCTTGCTGCTAGAACATTTTCAGGATCTCTATCTGCTAGTTTCAATGAGATTAAAAAAATGTCCAATTTACCTTATGGGGATAATATATATACTAAGGATCTATTTCTTTTGTGTCTAATGTTCTGTCTGGATCCTTTTGGACTTTATGATCCAGTGTTGTTGACTCCAGTTTCCCAAACAGTTGTCTCAGAAATGCAGCAAAATTAGGGATCTGACATTTATCAAGCTTTGGGTAGCCTTTATTTTACATGTTTGGCCTAACTAAATAGATATTTCCTAAATTATGAATTAAATTGAAGATTCTATACCTTGGTTCTAATCACTGCAATTTGCGTGGAAACATACCACCAGCTCTTATGTGTATCTCCCTCCCTCCTTACCAAGTGAAGTTGCTCAGTCGTGTCTAACTCTTTGCAACCCCATGGACTGTAGCCTGCCAGGCTCATCCACCCATGGGATTTTCCAGGCTAGAATACTGGAGTGGATTGCCATTTCCTTCTCCAGGACATCTTTCCAACCCAGGGATCGAACCCAGGTCTCCCACATTACAGGCAGACTCTTTATCATCTGAGCCACCAGGGAAGCCCTCCTTACCAAAGTAGAGTGCAATTCCAAAGCTGAAGGGTACTTTTCCTTGGCTTCTTTTATCTCTGGAGAAGGGCCCAATGCAAAAGGTTCTACGGTTTCTCTGCCAACCACTCTATTTTTCTATTCCCAATCACTAGTTCCTTCTTTTTCTACTTATCGCTAATCGAAACGACTTACAATTTAAATACTCAGGAAGTCAAATTAGTTGCTAAAAATATGTATATATATACACAGCAGACTAGAATTTCTTTTAAGAGAAGATTGTTGTTGGGAAAAGATTCTTGTGCATGGGTGAAGATATTTTTATTTAGTATTTAAAGATGTTTGCCTATCTCAGTGAGGTAGGTTTATGAGTCTGTCCCATGACAGAAATTTTGGATGAAGATGGGGTGGTGGTAGAGGATGGGGAAAAAAAGTTGAGTCCTTGACCAAGTACATGGGGGTTTATATGAAGGAGTTGGGGTGATGCTGAAGGAAGAGCACTAGAGATGCTGAAGATAAACTTTGCCCATCTCACTGTTAGGGGAAATACACTGACTGAAACCACCCACCCTGGCCAGGCACCATAGTAACCATTTGCATGAGTTATTGTACCACACAGGGTCCTGGTAAGGAACACGGAACTAACAAGCCACCACCAACCAGAAGAGTTCACAAAAGGTCAAAAAGAGATGCCACTGTCCTAGCACCTCCCAGAATCCTTCTCACTGGCATCCATGTTGGTTGAGTAACATGTATGCCACCTGGAAGGACCCTGAGTCAGACTGAGTAGCCAAAGACAACCCAGAAACTAATCCCATCACCATAAAACCAGAGACTGCAAGCCACTTGGCAGAGCAGTTCTCCTTGGTTCCCTTACCTTCCTGCTCTCTGTTTGGGCCCTCCTTCCCAATAAAGTCTCTTGCTTTGTCAGCACATGTGTCTCTTCACACAAGTCGTTACTGAGTGTTAGACAAGAGCCCACTTCTGGGTCCTGGAAGGGGACCCCTTCCTGCAACATTACTACTTTTCCTAAAGTAGAAATAAGGTCTCCATGCTCTAAGAACTTAAATTTCAGTTTCTATAGCAAGAGTTTATTGCAGTGGAATTGTGAATTACTAAGACTAAGACATATTATCAAAATAATTTGTAGCCTTTTGAGAAATTTTTTAGTGAAAAAAGTTAGAGCACAGTATTTTTTAGGGGTAGATTGGATTAACTATAATACTGCAGAGAACACTGGGAAAAGTGAGCTATATAGATGTGACTATGAGGTAGTGACTAAGAAAATATTAAAGATCATTTTCATTTAGGAAAAATTAGACCATTTTCATCCATGATATCTTTTAGAGAAGGAATATCTGAATACTTGGTTAACTTCATCCTTTATTATTACCTCTTTTAATAGCATGGTATCTGACACACAGTAAGTAGACAAGATTTATATGTTATCTTTAGCACAACTATAAGCACAAGATTATTATTTTCAGTCTAGAATCTAGAGAAGTGAAGGCGGTGTCTGCTTTTCTTTCTTTTTTTTTTTTGTTGTTGTTGTTAGGTTTTAAAACTCTGTTCTTAGCTCTCTATTTCCTGGCTTAATAATCTTATTTTCAAGTTTTTTGTTAGCATTGTGTTCTTTTGTTAGGGCTGCCATAACAAAATACCACAAACTGAGTGATTTAAACAACAGAAATTTATTTTCTCACAACTCTAGAGGCTAGAAATCCATGATTCAAGTGTTGGCATATTTGGTTTCTTCCAAAGCTTGTCTCCTTGACTTGCAGATGGCTGCCTTCTGGCTGTGTCCTCATATGATCCTCTCCTGGTGTGTATGTGTAAAATTTCCTGTGTCCTAATCTTTCCTTCTTATAAGGATACCAGTCATATTGGAATTAGAATCCACTGCTATGATCTCATTTTACCTTAACTACCTCTATAAAGAATCTATCTCCAAATACAGGTTTGGGGTATTGGGGATGAATACTTTAATACATGAATTTGAGGAGGAATTAATTCAGTCCATAACAACCACCTTGAGCAATGCCTTTTACTGCTTCAGGAGTTCAGATAAGAACTCCTCAAAATAGGCCTATGTAAAAGACCAAGAGAAGGACTATGAAGATTTTTTAAGATGATCATATCCTCTTGCCAACTACATACCAAGGACCAAAAGAAATTGAGCACCAAGTCTAAATAAAGTTATATATTCTCCTTCTCTCACTCTTTCTCATTATATATAGGAGCCATGGGCAAGCATTTACACCTTAGAATACTAGGAAGAGCAAAAAAATGTGTTTGGTGAATATCTATGATTACATGAAGAGAGCTATTTTATAGTCTTCTTGAGTTGTGATGTGTGGTCTTAGATTTTGGTGGGCTTGATTTAAATGAAAGAAGTACTTCTTGAGAGATGTAGCTCTCAGGTACAAGGATTCATTAGAGCAACAAGTACTAACTAGTATTAATAGAGATGTTAATCATGGTCACTGAGGTCCTGCAAGATTTCAGTCCTTTCTCAACCCTCAAAGAAAGTTAAAATATTCAGTATACATGGCTTCAGTGGCAAGAGGATATAATTTTGAGTTGAATCAAGTTCCACATTCATCATGGTTCTCTGAGTTCTTCTTTGTGTGGCTCTCTGAAACATGGAGATCTGATCTTTGAAGTTTTTCTAGAAGTTCTCTTTCCTTTGTTTGAGTTATTTGCTGAACCATAAATTGTTCATCTATAGCTCTTCCCCTGTTCCCCTCCCACCTTGCCCTTATCCATTACTGATCATATCCTCAGGCATTTCCCCTGCTGGAGTTCTCAGCTGGACTTGGTCCATTTTCTTATCCTTACCTCACTGAGTGGCCCGCTCAATGAGATATCTTGAAAATTTGTTAGTTTGCATTCTTCTCTGAATGCAGGGAGATTTATTTCCTCCTTTTATGTCTTCCCTTAAAGTTTTCCTGAAATAGAATGTTTTAAACTCCTATAATTCTGTCACAGAATCCTGAAAAGTTAGATAACTTTGGAAAAATTATCTTAAGGTTCTAGTAAAAAGGACATTCTTTAGAAGATTGACTCACTGGTTCTGTCTTCAGCTCCTGAAAATACCAAATTTCTATAGTTCTTTCATGGGACCACCCCAAAGAGCTTCTTTCGTACAAGATCCAGTCACTTTTGTGTCTCTTAAACAAATTGCACAGCCATGTCTGTGAATGTCATTGCTGTCCTCTAGAATTTTAGTAGATAAGCCATGGGGAAATCTACTAGACACCTGGAAACTTAAGGATCCTTTGAAAATTGATTATTCATTTGTGGGATCTATGGACATGCTCTGTTAACTATCCACTTCCTTCCTCTTTCCTCCTCCCCTGAGATGACCATGCTGGAAAATGGAATTCCATTTTAAAATGGAATTTTAAAAGAGATTTAAGAATGAATTATACTTCCTTCAGAAAGGTTCAGTTTGTTCTATTGTATATGTGTGTGTATGTATATATATATATATATATATATATATATATGATTTATTTTGTAACTGATTTTTAAATTATGGCATAAAGTAGGATAAATAATTATGTTGATAAAAGTACGTTTCTATTACTTATTTTGGGTCTTTGTTTTCTAAGGAAAGACTGTATTAGCTGTGTGTAGGACTCAGGCATTTGTATAGTAAATTCTCAGTTGTTAAATTTTACTCTCATTTCCCAAATTTTGACTGGGTCTTCAGTCAAAACTGAGTGGACTATAGAAATCACGAGATGAAATTTGAACTAACTAGTTTTGTGTAGTGTCAGAAGCTTTGTAAAAGGTTTTTTGTCTGACTTCTATCATCAGCAAAATTAAACATTGACTTCTTTTGATTTTTCTACTATTTTTTTCATTGTTGAGCATTCTTCATCCAATGACATATTAGATAACATAAATTTTGTCTTATTTTGGATAGAAGACAGCAGTAGAGCTTAATTTAAGTCAGACAAACTGGCTTAAATGGTTCTATATTTAAATTATGAGAAATTTAGAGGCATGGAAACTTTACTTCTACCAGTATTAAGTCTTTTATATTGATTTATGTTATTTATTTTAAGAATTATAATAGTTCAGGGTGGTTGATTTTGCAGGCTTTCCATTGCTTGTATGTAGATCTTTTTCTGCTACAGGTAATTTGATAAACTCTTCAGGTAACATTGCTGTTCTAGTCTCAAATGATGTGTCAGTAGAAATGGAACTTAGCCATTTGATATGTTGACATAAGTAAAGGATTAGTTTCTTTTAAAATAAAAATGTTCATGTGATAACATTAAAAATGAATAAATTTGTAGTGATATAGACATATACTATTCTAAGTGTAGCTTAAGAAGAAAAATAATTCCTTGAAGCTATTTTTTCATACCATTTTAAAAAGGGTTAACAAGTAAAACACAATGTGGGCCACAGACTCATAATACGTAGCTTCTCTAATGGTGCCTCAACTCTTAAAATTTGTTGGACATAAAAGTGGTGCTAATTTAATTAGTAACTGTGATTGAGTAAATCTACTGTAAAAATGGACTGTGTTCTGGTTTTTAACATGATACCATAAAAGTCATTTGAGAACTGCTTCTGTGGAATATTAAAGTCTCTTTGATGCAATATTTATTCCATGATTAAAAACTATATTTATACATACATATACACACATATATGTATATGTGTGTATATATATGACTTGTGTTTTTTATTTGCATGAATAGTTGTAAAATTTACTTCTTAGAAACTGATAAGCAGAAAAGAAATATAGTATGACACAAACAAACATTAGTCAAATCTGAATGTGAATGTGGTTACTCAAAATTAAGATCCAAGATTATCCAATGCTCTTTTTAACTTTCCTCCTGACTTTTTCCAGATATATGTAGAGAGAAGAGAACTAATATCTAAGAGACTACTGAGTGTAAGCATTTTACATATGGTACCTCATTTAATTAGAAGAGTTAATCTGTTAGCTATATTGTGAGATCTTGAAAATATTCCTCAGGCCTTCTATTAGGCTGTAGTGTATTTTCATATGTCACTTTAGCAATCAAAGATACTTCTTTTAAAGCCAAGAAGTTCATTCCTTGGCCTCCACATACACTGTAATTAGACCTTTTGTGAAATGCCAAAAATCTATGACAGTTTAACCAGAGTCCAGAGAAATGTAAGCACTCCTTATTAATGTATTTGTTGAAAAAAAGGAGTTCATTTTCAAATTGTTAATATGTATGAAAATATGCCAAGAGAGGAAGGGTTTTAAGCAGGTAAAATAAAAATTGCTTAATTCAGAGTTAATCTGGAATTTAAACTGAACCTTCCATTTTTATCACAGTATATACTTATTAAAATGTCAAATTCTGTGATTCCATTTTAATATGTTTTACAATCCAGTGAATACCTCATTTATAAATAACAATTACTTTATGCTCTTATAAGGTTTTTTGCACAAGAATTTTGTTATTATTCATAACAATATCATAAAATATGAGTGCAGGCATCATATAAGACACTTTATAATATGTAAGGTGGGAGCAATTGACTAAACAAGTTAGGATTTGTTTCAACTTGGCCATTTGGCAATTTTTTTTTTCAGTTGTGTGGCAAGTTTTGAAAGAATTGACTAAGTTTGCTATGATTTTTAAGGATTTCACACAGCACACTTTTTGTTTTGTGGTGATGTCTTCCATCTTCAAAGAAGATAGAGATTAATGGAAAGTTTTTTTATGAATAAAAAAATAAATTCCAAGTAGACTTGGATTTTAGATGCATGATTTAACTGTAAAACCAGCAATTTATATATCCCTTAGTTCACAATTATGCAAACACATGATTGGTCTCCCTTCTGTAGCTTTAGTATATGTGAGAAAGAGGACAGCAGTGGGGATACTATATGGAGATTGGAACAACAGCTTTCAAGGTTTGGATAGAGGCTCTGGGTTGACCACCTAAACATTTGATTTAATGCATAGGAAGGACTTGTGAGGAATGGGAATAGTGGTTAGAAGAATAGAGTCTGTAGCAACCATCATGGTTACATTATCCCTAATGATGTTATCCGTTGGGTCACTAAAGAGTCCTGAGAATAAAGACCAAGTTCCCTTTCTAAGATCTTTACATACATCAATTTTTCCATCTCTACTTGTTGCTTCTCCACAATTTTTAGTTATCTCCTTTTAGAAGAATTAAACTGTTTTCATTGCCAGTGAAGTTCAATCTGTTTCCATACGAGAAGGATAAATTCTATTGAAGACCACCATAGCTTTTACCAATATATAGTATATATGACATTTCTTTGACACTTATTATCACAAATTCTGGTGTAGTGGTTTATCTTTGAAGTAAAAAGAATGGAATTTATTTTCCAAGCATGAACTAAATCCCAGCTCTTCTATTTACCAGATGTGTGACCTTTTGTAAATTACTTAATCTTTCTTTGCCTCCATATCTTTATTTGGGATAAAGAAAATAATAGGACTTCTGTACAGATTAAACAGGAAAATACAAGTAAGGCACTTTAGACAATGAGCACTAATTAAATGTTGGCTACAGCTATTATTGTTGTTGATCTTGCATACTTTATTGGATACTTTAATTTCCATGCATTTCTGTGGGGTCCTTTGGGCCGATCTCTGGATTAGAAAGTAGTACTTTTGGACCAAGGAGTTGAATATTTCTTAAAACTTTTTGGTATGTATTATTAAACTGTTTTTTCAAAAGATTCTACTAGTTTATGTTCCCAAAGGACTTGTGAAAGTTTCTATTTCACCTGTACCAACATACCATTATTACAATTTTGAATTTTTGCTGAGTAATACTCAAACATGATACCACATTATGCTTTTAATTTTAATTTCCTTGATGATTAAATAGATTAATCTTAAAATGAGTTTATTTGTAAAAGGTCCTTGTCCTGTTTTTCTTTGCAATCTTATTGTTTTGCTCATCTAGTTTTATGAGGACTTTGTTAAAGGGTATTAGCCTTTTGTCACATTTGTTGTAAATATTCCTTCCTTTTAGTTTTATATTTCATATGTATGGAAATTTTGTTTATATAGTGAAATCTGTTGATATTTTCCCTTGTAATTTCTTCCACTGAAAAGCTACCATTCTTAAGATTCATGAAACCTGCTGGTTCAGGCTAAGTCCTGATTAGAGTAGCACAGAGAATTGTTTGCTCATCAGTTTCAAGGACTTGGAGTTATTTATTTGTGTGAACTTGAGAAGTCACTTACTTTTACTGTAATTAAAACATCACCAATTATCATAGCAAAAGTTTCCTACTAAATATAAATTTATATTTATATAAACCAACTAGATACCCATTGTCTGTTGATATTGCACATTATAGTTTACAGAGCACTTCTAACATGCATTCTATAATTTTATTTCACTCCTCACAACATCTTTACAAAAGAAGATGGATATTATTATATTTCCAAATCTCAGAAAGGGTTGGATTTTCTAGGGTTATGCACCTAATAAACAGCAGAATTTGGACTTGAGTAATATACCAAGTAACTTTTTAAGGACCTAACTTCTTTGGATTTTAAAATTCCAAATTCTTGCTGTTTCAGATACCTGCTAGAAAAGAAGAAAGGAAACATTTGTTGAGCTAATATTTATATTTTCACCTCTACATTAAAGTATCCTTTAATTTCTTTCCCTTTAGCAGAAACTGTATCATTTCCTATTAGTAAATACTTCTTTTCATTAATCTCATCTCCATGTTATAAACCACCCCCCCTTTTTTAAAAATCATCTTTCGGTAACGTTGCATTTTTACCCCTTAGCAATCAAGCACTGATTTTTTGCCAAATTAGACTTCTTTCCTTTTCCTTCCAAAGAAAAAACCTATGTTTGGCTCTCATAAGCATTTAGATTCAGGATGCTTTACATAATCATTATCTCCTTTAATTTTCAAAATAATATGTAAGGTTGATATTATTAGGTTTTCCATTTTACTGGTAACAAAGAGACTTAAACAGATTACCTGATTTGCTTGAGGCCTCACACCTAGTAAATATCCATACTTTAAACCCAGGTATTTCCCTGCTGCATCCTCTTGCCTCCCTGGCAGGAATGACTGAAATTCTTTTCACCTGTTATGATCCCAGAAGCACTTTTTCTTATGTGTCTGAGCAGCTGTAAATGCACTTCTTGGTTCCCATCCCATAAACCTAATTCCATCTCAGGGTCATTCTGCACAGCTTGACTTACACATAAAAATTAACTTTTAAGAGGTTTACTTTAGCTTGATAGCCATCTATTCACTGATCTAGAAAGCAGGTATCCTGAGTGCAATTTCCTTTCTATAAATGAATACATTGCCCCACTCTTCTGTGAGCTCATTCTTACAGAGTATCACATTTGCATTGTTGTTCCAGACTAGATGAGGGCATACCGACCTATAGTTCTCAAACTCTCTTGGTCTTCAGATTTCCACAAACTACTGAGCCTGGGTATTCAGAGGACCTGGACATTGAATTTCTTTTTTCTCTTTTGGAGGAAAAGTAAAAGAAAAGAGAAATAGAAAGTACTTGGCAAAAATAGGCACAAATTGATCTTGTAATGGAAAAAAAGATTTGCAGAAAAAGATGAAAAGGGCTGAATTCCCACAACACAGACGAAAGATGATTGAAGGGAAAAGTCTTTACTTACAGAGATGATATTAAAAAGGAATTCTGCTGAGAAAGTTTAGTTGTAGCAGAATGTTTAATACAAAGTGTGTATATATTTATATATATGTATATTTGAACTTGGAATGCTGTGTAATCACTGAATTATCCTTATTAATATTACTAGCTAACTCTTAGTTTTCCTGTGTGCTCAACAGTTAACTCATTTAGTTCTCAAAACAACCTTGGGAGTAAAGTACATTTTTATCTGCTTTATAAAGATTTAGAGAGGTTAATAACTTGCTCAAGTTCACAGAACTGGTAAGTTGTAGAAATACTGAACAAATGCTTAATAGCACTTACCATGCTCTGTAATTATTTATATGCTTACTATCTGTCTCCTCCACTAGAACATAAGTCCCATGAAAGTGAAAAGCAAGTGTTAGTTGCTCAGTTGTGTCCAACTCTGCAACCCCATGCACTGTAGCCCACCAGGTTCCTCTGTCCATGGAATTCTCCAGGCAAGAACACTGGAGTCAGTAGCCATTCCTTCTCTACGGGATCATCTTGACCCAGGGATTGAACTCAGGTCTCCTGCATTGTAGGCAGATTCTTTACCATATAAACCAACAGGGAATCCCATGTCCCATGAAGGGAAGCCAATGCCTATCTTTTCACTGCTTCTCAAAGCAATCCAAACATAAGAAAAAAAATCATATAATACTTAAGACATGAAAAAAATTAAAAAAATAATTCAATGGCTATTCATAGACTTGCAACTAGATTAAAGATAAGACATATCACCAAATGACAGTTGAAACACTCTGCATAGCTCCCCCAAATACACTTACTTCCCCAAAGTAACCACATATTTCTCTTTTAAAAAATAACACATATTTCTAAGCAATATAGAGTATCATTTTCCATTTAAAAATTTTGAACTTTTATAAAAATGTTCATATGCATATATATATATATTTTTAATTTTATTTATTTATTTATTTTTGGCTGTGCTGGGTCTTCATTACTGGGTGATCTTTTTCTCTAATTGCGGTGAGCAGGGGCTACTCTCTAGTTACAGTACACAAGCTTCTCATTGCCATAGCTTCTCTTGTTGCAGAGCATGAACTCTAGGTGCGTGGACTTCAGTAATCTGCCACACGTGGGCTCAGTAATGGTGGCTCCCCTACTTTAGAGCACAGGCTCAGTAATTCTGGCACAGGGGCTTAGTTGCTCCATGGCATGTGGGATCTTCCTAGATCAGGGATCCAACCCGTGTCTCCTGCATTGGCAGGTGGATTCTTTACCACTGAGCCACCAGTCAGTCAGTTCAGTCGCTCAGTCGTGTCCGACTCTTTGCGACCCCATGAACTGCAGCATGCCAGGCCTCCCTGTCCATCACCGCCTCCCTGTCGATCACCAACTCCCGGAGTCCACCGAAACCCATGTCCATTGAGTAGGTGATGCCATCCAACCATCTCATCCTCTGTCATCCCCTTCTCCTCCTGCCCTCAATCTTTCCCAGCAGCACAGTCTTTTCCAATGAGTCCGCTCTTCGCATCAGGTGGCCAAAGTATTGGAGTTTCAGCTTCAACATCAGTCCTTCCAGTGAACACCCAGGACTGATCTCCTTTAAGATGGACTGGTTGGATCTCCTTGCAGTCCAAGGGACTCTCAAGAGTCTTCTCCAACACCACAGTTCAAAAGCATCAATTCTTCTGTGCTCAGCTTTGTTTATATTTGTTTTGTAACAAAATATTTGTTTATATTGTTTTGTAACTTACTCTTATGTTTGTGAGATTCAACTAGGTTGATATATGACACTTAAGTTCATTTATTTTCACTGCTACACTGTATTCTATTGTCATAACTATACCAGTATTCTTTCTCTGCTGGTGGACGTTTAGGTTGGTTCCATTTATTTTAATGTAGTCCAAAGTCATCTTAGCTTTTCAATAACCAACTCACACTGTTAATATTTACATGTACTATCACTAATCTATAATTTTCCTATCTTGTTTCAGTTCATTTTCTGAAAAATTTTAATGTAAGACCTTGTATTTTGCCTCAATTTATTTCACATTTAGATTTTTGAGGTGGATTTTTCACTTAAAAATTGATCTTGTTAAATCTAGCTTCATATAATTATTCAGCTTGTTAATTTTTTTTTGGATTGTAGTTGGATCACCTCATATTTTAACTCACCTTCCATCTTCATGTTATTCACACATTTGCTAAGTAATCCTTCTATATAGTCATTTAAGCTATTGATAAGAATTATGTTGGGTAGGATAGGAACTGTTACACAATGAAGCAGAATCTACAATTAACCATGCAGTTGTTTTCACTTGCCACAGATCAAAGCAAGACTGGTGAGTTTATTGTTTAGATCTGGATTTGAGGAGGTAAAAAATATGCTACTTTATATGACCACAGATTCAAGAAATATCCTGGGATTGAATATGCTGATCTGGATTCTTTCCCAAATAGGATCATTGAGTTGGAGTAGTTGATCAGATGCTTGAGTGAGAATCCAAGGAGACAGAGTCAAGGAAAGTCATGCTGGTGTTTTCCTTCTTAGAGCTAATCCTAATATGATCACATCATTTTGTTTTTTTCTTTTTTTACCTGTTTCTGTGATTTGAATTTAAGGTTCTTACATCTGTTGACCACAAGGAGGAGCTATGATCTAATAAGGGAGAGGCTTGCTTCTTCTTGCTGGGAGGGGCAACTCAGAAGAGGCTTTCTCAGAAAAGGGGACATAGCTTGGAAAATTTATAAAAAGTGATATTCATGTAAGAACATTTAAATGTGTAATCTAGTCTTTATTTTCAAAAGTAAAAGAAATGAGGCAATTATTTGTGATTAAAATAAAACTGCTTCCATTAAGAAAAAAGTGTTTTCTTTTTTGGGCTTCTTTGGTGGCTCAGCTGGTAAAGAATCTGCCTGCAATTGGGGAGATCTGGATTTGATCCCTGGGTTGGGAAGATCCCCTGGAGAAAGGAATGGCTACCCACTTCAGTGTTTTGACCTGGAGAATTCCGTGGACTGTTTTCTTTTTCAACTAGTTAGATATGTGGAACACACCAGTTGGCTTATTCATCAGTTCTTCACCCAGAACCATAGGCTTTAGAGTGAACAGGAATCTCAGATCACCTGGTTCACTCCTGTGCCTTTAGGTATTTGGGTATTAAGGTTTTAAGAAATATAATATGGGCTCAATAATCATTCCCTGGTGGCTCAAACGGTAAAGAATTCTCCTGGAATACAGGAGACCTGGGTTTATCCCTGGTTTGGGAAGATCCCCTGGAGAGAGGAATGGCTACCCACTCCAGTATTCTCGCTTGGAGAATTCCATGGACAGAGGAGCATGGCAGGCTACAGTTCATGGGGTCACAAAGAGTCAGACACGACTGACTGACTGTCACTTTCACTTTCAAAAATCATGGGTTGAATGAATGAATGACTAAATGACCATTCATTAACATAGGCCAGGTAGGTTAATTAAGTTGACCAAACAAGTAGTCAGCCAATGGGATAAGGATTTGAGAAGAGGAGAGATATCACACCAAACCCCAGGTTTCTAATTCCTCGGATTATACTTCATATACAAAATCATGTTGTCCCTTCTGCATTTACTGCTTAAGTATAGTTTAAATGTAAGTTAACAAACTATTTTCAGCCATATTCGAAGATGCAGTAGTCTGCTTTGGGGATAGGGATTTTTCAGCCATTTCCAGTGGTCATGTATGGATGTGAGCATTGGACTATAAAGAAAGCTGAGCGCTGAAGAATTGACGCTTTTGAACTGTGGTGTTGGAGAAGACTCCTGAGAGTCCTTTGGACTGCAAGGAGATCCAACCAGTCCATCCTAAAGGAAATCAGTCCTGAATATTCATTGAGAGGACTGATGCTGAAGCTGAAACTCCAATACTTTGGCCACCTGATGCTAAGAGCTGATTCATTGGAAAAGACTGTGCTGCTGGGAAAGATTGAGGGCAGGAGGAGAAGGGGATGACAGAGGATGAGATGGTTGGATGGCATCACCTACTCAATGGACATGGGTTTCGGTGGACTCCGGGAGTTGGTGATCAACAGGGAGGCCTGGCATGCTGCGGTTTATGGGGTCGCAAAGGGTCAGACACGACTAAGAGACTGAACTGATCCGTATATAAACGGAGGCTGACACAATACACTTGTTTTGGGATGTCATTGAGATTCCTGCATTAGATGTCACTTTAGAATAGCTGCCCTCAAAGATTCTTTTCACTTCCAATATTTTAGTTTATGTAATTCTATTTTATTCATTAATTTAAATAAAACATTTTGTTACAGATAATTTTAAACACAGAGAAAAGTAGAAAGAATTTTACAGTGAATACCTTTATTATCTACCATACAGATTTTATCATTAACATTTTGCTACCATTGTCCTATAACATATCTATCCATTTCTCTGTCTTATTTTCTTGTGCATTTAAAAGTAAATTGTTGACATCAGTATGCTCAGCATGTATAATTTTTAAGTGCTGCTGCTGCTGCTAAGTCGCTTCAGTCATGTCCGACTCTGTGCAACCCCATAGACGGCAGCCCACCGGGCTCCGCCGTCCCTAGGATTCTCCAGGCAAGAATACTGGAGTGGGTTGCCATTTCCTTCTCCAGTGCACGAAAGGGAAAAGTGAAAGTGAAGTCGCTCAGTCGTGTCCGACTCTTTGCGACCCCATGGACTGTAGCCTACCAGGCTCCTCCGTCCATGGGATTTTCCAGGCAAGAGTACTGGAGTGGGGTGCCATTGCCTTCTCCGAATTTATAAGTAGAGTTCAACATTTGTTTCATTCTTTTGTTTTCACCAAAAAATGTAGAAATCTTTAAAAAAAAAAAACTTGCTATTTTGTATTAGGATATAGCCAATTAACAAACAATGTTGTGATAGTTTCAGGTGAACAAGGGACTCAGCCATGCATATACATGTATCCATTCTCCTCCAAACTCTCCTCTCATCCAGGCTGCCACATAGCATTGAGCGAAATTCCATGTGCTATACAGTAGGTCCTTGTTGGTTATCCCTTTTAAATATGGCAATGTGTTGATGTCCATCCCAGACTCCCTAAATATCCCTTCTCCCCAACCTTCCCATGGGAACCATAAATTTGTTCTCTAAGTCTGTTGAGTCTCTTTCTGTTTTGTAAGTTCATTTGTAGAATTTCTTTTAATATTCCACGTGTAAGGGATGTCATATAATATTTCTCCTTCTCTGTCTGACTTACTTCACACAGTATAACACTCTATAGGTCCATCAGTGTTGCTGCAAATGGCATTATTTCATTATTTTTGATAGCTGAGTAATATTCCATTGGATATATGTACCACATCTTCTTTATCCGTTCTTCTGTCAGTGAACACTTAGGTTTCTTTCATGTCTTGGCTATTGTAAATAGTGCTGCAATGAACATTGGGGTGAATGTATCCTTTTGGATCATGTTATTCTCTGGATATGTGCCTAGGAGTGAAATTACTGGATCATATGGTAGTTCTATTTTTAGTTTTTTAAGGAACCTCCATACTGTTCTCCATAGTGGCTGTACCAATTTATATTCCCACCCACAGTGTGGGATGGTTCCCTTCTCTGCATACCCTCTCCAGCATTTATTGTTTATAGATTTTTTTGATGATAGCCATTCTGGCTGGTGTGAAGTGATATCTCATTGTAGTTTTGATTTGCAAAAAATGCAGAAATCTTAAGTGAATATTTGCTGAATTTTGACAAATGAATACACCTGTGTAACATAAACTCCTTTCAGATATAGAGCATTACCATCACTCTAGATGGTAGAGTGACCCTCATGTCACTTCCCAGAAAATCTTTGTCTCCCACCCAGAGGTAACCAAGGTAACCACTGTTCCTTTTTTAAAGATTAGTTTTCCTGTCATAAACTGCATATAAACCAAATTTCGCTATGTACTTTTTGTGACTGGCTTCTTTTGCTCAACATACTATTTTTGAGATTCATCAGTCTTGTTGCCTGTATCAATAGCTTGTTCCTTTTATTTCTGACTGATATTTCATTGTATAAATACACCACCAGTTTTTTTTAATCCATTCTCCTATTGATGGATACTTGGTTTTTTTTTCCAGCTTTTAGTTATTACAAATAAAGTTACTACAAACTTTTTTTTTGTACCAATAGTTTTACTCAGGGAACAAACACTTACTGAATACTTACTTAGTATCAGTCATTCTGCTAAATGCATTCCCATCATTGTTGGATTTCACAGTCTCCTGACAACCTGCCAGATAGTTACAATTATCCCTGCATTACAAATGAGAACACTGAGGTTCAGGGACATTAAGTAATTGGCTCAAATCATACATTCAGTGAACAAAACCAAAACAAAACTGGGAGTCAAAAGCAGTCACATCTTTCCTTGAAGACCATGCGACCTCAAAGATAGAGTGTTCTCTCTCTGATACTTAATTTGTCCTGGTCACAAAGTTAGGAGTAGAGTGAAGTTTATAACTCTAGGTTGGGCCGTTCTTTCTGCTGCATCCTGCTGCTGCTGCTGTGTGGTTTTAGCTTGTCTCTTCGTTATGCCCTCTCCAAAAGTAGAGAAAACAGGTCAAGAGTTTGCTCTTTATGAGACATTTTCAAATCCATGTGATTGTGACCTTGTGTACTCCTTGTCGGTAGACTAAATACTGGGATAGCAATTCCTTTCACCTTTGCTTACAGATCATGTTTTTAGTCTCTAATATTTTTGGTTATCATTTTTAATTGTGATAAAATAAAACATAACATAAAATCGACCAGATTAACTATTTTTAGTGTACAGTTCAGTAGTGTTAAGCATATTCACATTGTTGTGAAACAGGTCTTCAGAACTTATATATCCTGCAAAACTGAAGCTCTACTACTCATTAAATTCTAATTTCCCCTGCCCCCAAGCTCCTGGCCACCACCTTTCTATGAATTTGACTATACTTTAGAAACCTTATATAAGTGAAATCATACAGTATTTGTTGTAATCGTACAGTATTTGTATTGTATAACATCCTCAAGGTTTATCCATGTTGTAGCATGTAACAGGAGTTTCTCACTTTTAAAGGCCACTTACCTTTTAATTTTTTTCACCTCCTGTTACTTTACATTAAAGAAAAGAGCACAAACTTGTGTATTCTGAGATGCTATTTCCTGATACAGAGATCCTATGATATTCTCAAAGAGAAGTGTTGCTCTGAAGAATGAAATGTGGGTGAAATAATATGACCTGATTTCATATTTCTTAAATCCAATGACTTGAAGATATACTGGGCAAATAGAGAAATTTCATGGTCTAAAATCCATATTCTGTGTCCCGAAGGACTGAATTTTGCTTGCATAAATGTACCTAGAATATAAAGAAGTGTGCTTCCAAAGAATTTCACAAAAAAATGGAATTTTAATCTTGGTTTTGAAGGCTAAATTTACACCTTTGTGCTTAGAAGCTAGAGTTTCTTTCTCATTTCTTTTTATATACTACTTAGAAATATGTTCCCTGAGAGACTAGTACTCTCAGGAGATTTTAAGACTTGGTCTTTAAATATGTGCTCAGATAAACCAACGTAGTACATTTATGTCTATTTTTCCCAAGCATGGGAGTTACAATCCCTTTAGTGAAATTTTGTTAGTACTTGCTTTATCATGAAGACTATTTTATCTGCAGGATTTTAGTGTACCATTGGACAAAAACTGATATTCCAGTGAAATGTGTTTGTCATCTATTTTGTTTCTCTTCTATTTGTTTCTAGACATACCTTGCTCACCTTCCTCAGGAGAATTTTATATCCATCTAATCAACAGAGAAGACAGTATCTTTCCATGGAAAGGAAACTACCACTTGCTGAAGAATTGTGTGTTGTTTGCGGTAAGACACAGTCCCTAAATTTCAAGGGTCTCTGTCCTTAAAAAGAGAGCCACCAGCAGATGGCAATCCCCCTACATGGAATCTCCTTCCAGACAAATGGCAAGTACCTAAGTCATTGGATACCCCCAGTGAAGTCACATGCCATTTCAGAGAAACCTGATAGCTTTAACTGGGTAGGAACCCATTTAAAATTATCTCTCAGCTATTATCTCATCTCTTCATTCCTTCTGACAGTTCTCCCACTCAGAGTTTTGTGTATATCATCCTAAAGGTCAAGAGTGGCTACTATAGTGAGTGCTTTGAATATGGTCCCTAGTTTTGGTATTAGGAGCAGATGTTTTTAACAAGCAACTTATGTTGATAGCTCTCCACAGTCACCTTGATGGGGCTATTTGCTGTACTTATCTCTATGACCTCCTGTGCTTGGCCAACCCAATGTCTTGGGATGCTAAGTCTTGAATTACAGGACCTTATGAGCACACCTCGTAAGGTCCTGTTAATTCAGTTCATTGGAAAAGACCCTGATGCTGGGAAAGACTGAGGGTGAGAGGAGAAGGGGGCAACAGACGATGAGATAGATGTATGGCATCATTGACTCAATGGATGTGAGTTTGAGCAAACTCTGGGAGATAGTGAAGGATAAGGAAGCCTGGCATGCTGCAGTCCGTAGGATCACAAAGAGTCAGACATGACTGAACAACAACAACATGAGCAAAACTTGAGGCAGAGAATGTTGTTGGTTGTTTTATTTAAATAAGAAATGTGGAGGTTTTTCCTCAAGAAAAGGCTGTGATTTTTGAATTTGATTGATTGTTTCACTCTCTCTATGCCCTTCCTTTCCTCTGTGGATTAGTGGTTGACTTCTACAATAACTCTATAGTCTTTTGCTTGCAAAAGTCTCCCTCTACCGTAGGTACTATAATCTTCCAGAAACTGGTTGAACTCTGGAAACTCTGTAAGAAATTTGAGGCCTGTGGCTGATACTTTGTCTTTATGCATATCTTAAGATTTATTCTCTTTGTAGGAAATTTTCTATGATCTTATAACTTTTCCTTGATATATATGTATGAAGATGCTTTTGGCTGCAACAGAAAACCCACTCAAATTAATTTAAATAATAAGGGTAATTGTTATTTTCTAGAATAGAAAATGGGGCTTCCCTGGTGGCCCAGTGGTCAAAAATCTGCTTGCCAATGCAGGAGACATGAATTTGATCCCTGATCCAGGGAGATCTCCTGGAGAAGGAATGGCAACCTATTCCAGTATTCTTGTCTGGAGAACCCCATGGACAGAGGAGCCTGGTGGGCTACAATCCATGAGGCTGCAGAGTCAGACATGACTTAGTGACTGAACAACAATAACAATAGCATAATAGAAAATCCTGAGATAAAGCAATCTACAGGGTTGGTTAGTTCAGTGGATAAACAATGTTATTGGACACTGATATTCTTCTATATCTCTACTTTGTCATTCTTGACTTTGACTCCATCCTTAGACTTCTTCTTGTGATCATAATATGATTTCTAGCAATTCAGCCTCATCTAGCATCCTTGAACCCACTACTGGCAAAGGGATAGAAATCAGTATGCTTGACTGGAATCATTTAGACTGGAATGAAAGCTAAGGAGAAATTCATGATGTTTACTATAGTATCTATGGAACTCATTTGTACCCCAAATCTGTTTTTAAGTTCATCTATAAGCTCTTTTAATCTCTGTGAAATTTGAGGAACAAAGTCTTAAAAGAATAGTCATTTCTAATGAAAGATTAATTAAAGCCTTTTATATGAGCAAACATTTTGATTCTAAATTCACAGAATTTTGTGCAGGTCAGTAACTGAAAAATATGTATCATTATGTCTGTCCTTTACAAAAATTACTCAAGGTATTATTTGATTTGTGAAAGCAGACTTTTGCTTTAATAAGCTTAAGATATAAAAGAACAACTTCAGATTTTTTTTAAAAAAGAAAATGTTATCTATGAATAATATTCTGTAAGTCTGATAAAATCTTACCATTCAATCTTTATTTTCTGGGCCTTAGTTTCCAACTGTGTAGGAGTAGGACTGGGTGATTTTTCAACTTTTAATAATGATATAATTAGAAATAAATATTTCTGCTTATTGGAAGCATTAACTTTATTTTTTATTGAAATATAGTTGATTTACAATGTTTCATGTTTACAGCTAAGTTTATATATATATATATTCAGATTATTTTCCATTATAGGTTATTAAGCATTTACTTAATAAAGAACTACTTCATCAGATTTCCATGAACTTCTTGGTTAATATAAAAATCACAATATGGTTTTACTCTATAACCTAGTCAACATTATTTCATTATCTATTTGAGATTTTTAAGGGGGCTTCCCAGGTTGCACAGTGGTAAAAAATCTACCTGCCAATGCAGGAGACACAGGAGACCCAGGTTTTATCCCTGGGTCAGGAAGATTCCCTGGAGAAAGAGATGGCAACCCACACCAGTATTCTTGACTGGAAAATTCCATGGACAGAGGAGCATGAGGGCTACAGTCCATTGGGTCACAAAGAGTCAGACATGACTGAGTGAGCACACACAAGAAGCAATTTAGTTGGTAATAATTTCCAAGTTAAAGAAAAATTGTAAGAACAGCACAGAAATCTCCTATATACTCTTCACCTAGAGACCCCATTCAAGTTTCAGCAATTATCCTTTTGATATCTTTTATAGCATAGGGTCCAGGATCACCACCTGCAGCCAGTGGTCACAAACCTCCAAATTCTTCCAGTATCAAACAGTTCCTCAGTCTGCCTTTGATTTTCATATCCTTGACTATTTTCAGGTCACAGATCAGTCACTTTGTAGACGGCCCATCAATTTCAGTTTTTCAAATGTTTCCTCATGGTCAGATTATGCAGTTTTTGACAATAATATTATAGAAGCGATGATGTGTTTTATCACTGTGTTCCAATTGGATGGCACACAATGTTGACTTGCCCCCTTGCTGGATGTGTGAACGCTGATCACTTGATTGCCATAGTGTCTCCACTGTAAAGTTGTTTTTTGTCTTTGTAATTAAGTCAGTGTTTTATGTGGAAATTGAAACTATGTAAATACCAGGACCTACTGTATAGCACAGGGAACTATACTCAATATTTTGTAAAACCTGTCCAGGAAAAGAATCTGAAAAATATATATATGTATATATAACTCAGTTCTTACTCTGCTGTACACCTGAAACTAACACAGCATCATAAATCAACTATACTTCAATAAAATTTAAATAAAAAAGAAACTACATAAATACCTTTTTCTCACCTCACCTTCATCCATTAGTTTTAGGATGAATTGATGTATCATGCTTAACTTAATTATTACCATGATGGTTTCTAAGTGATGTTTTTTTCTAATTCCATCATTTTTCTGCATTTAATAGTCAATGTCATACTATAAGCAGAGCTTCCATTATCCCCGTTTATTTATGTCAGTGTAGACTCATCAATTCCTATTTTATTCAGTGGTTTATAATCTGTTATTATCATTATCACTTGGCACACTGCATAGCATGTGGGATCTTAGTTTCCCGACCAGGGATGGAACCCAGAACCCCTACAGTGGAAGCCTGGAATCTTAACCACTGGATTGCCCCTATCATTATTATTTTGATGTTCAAATTGACCAGATTTTCCCTAAGGTGCCCCTTCAAGCTAGCTTCTGTGTCTTTTTGACATGTCTTTCCCACTCTTTGGAAGAAAAGTTGTGACCAACCTAGACAGCATATTAAAAAGCAGAGACATTACTTTGCCAACAAAGGTCCGTCTAGTCAAGGCTATGGTTTTCCCAGTAGTCATGTATGGATGTGAGAGTTGGACTATAAAGAAAGCTGAGCGCCGAAGAATTGATGCTTCTGAACTGTGGTGTTGGAGAAGACTGTTGAGAGTCCCTTGGACTGCAAAGAGATCCAACCAGTCCATCCTAAAGGAAATCAGTCCTGAATATCATTGGAAGGACTGATGTTGAAGCTGAAACTCCAATACTTTGGCCACCTGATGTGAAGAACTGACTCATTTGAAAAGACCCTGATTGGGAATGCAAACTAGTTCAGCCACTATGGAGAACAGTGTGGAGATTCCTCAAAAAACTGGAAATAGAACTGCCATATGACCCAGCAATCCCACTGCTGGGCATACACACTGAGGAAACCAGACTTGAAAGAGACACGTGTACCCCAATGTTCATCGCAGCACTGTTTATAATAGCCAGGACATGGAAGCAGCCTGGATGCCCATCAGCAGATGAATGGATAAGGAAGATGTGGTACATATACACAATGGAATATTACTCAGCCATTAAAAAGAATACATTCGAATCAGTTCTAATGAGGTGGATGAAACTGGAGCCCATTATACAGAGGGAAGTAAGCCAGAAAGAAAAACACCAATACAGTATACTAACACATATATATGGTATTTAGTCAATCGGTAAAAATAACCCTGTATGTGAGACATCAAAAGAGACACAGATAAATAGAACAGTATTATGGACTCTATGGGAGAGGGTGAGGGTGGGATGATATGGGAGAATGGCATGGAAGCATGTAAATTATCATATGTGAAACGAATTGCCAGTCCAGGTTCAATGCGTGATACAGGGTGCTTGAGGCTGGTGCACTGGGATGACCCAGAGGGATGGGATGGGGAGGGAGGTGGAAGGGGGGTTCTGGAAGGGGAAAACATGTACACTCATGTTGGATTCATGTCAATGTATGGCAAAACAAATACAATATTGTAAAGTTAAAAAATAGAAAATAAACTAATTAAAAAAAAAAAAAGACCCTGATGCTGGGAAAAATTGAAGGTGGGAGGAGAAGGGGACGACAGAGGATGAGACGGTTGGATGGCATCACTGACTCAATGGACATGAGTTTAAGTAAACTCTGGGAGTTGGTGATGGATAGGGAGGCCTGGCATGCTGCAGTCCATGGGATTGCAAAGAGTCAGACAAGACTGAGCGACTGAACTGAAGTGAACTGAACTACCTCTTGGTGCTGAAATATGTGATTATTTCCTTTGCTGTGCATAAGCTTTTTAATTTGATGTAGTCCTACTTGTGGGGCTTCCCTCATAGCTCAGTTGGTAAAGAATCTGCCTGCAATGTAGGAGACCCCGGTTCGATTCCTGGGTTGGGAAGATCCACTGCAGAAGGAATAGGCTACCCATTCCAGTGTTCTTGGGCTTCCCTTGTGGCTCAGCTGGTAAAGAATCTGCCTGCAATGCGGGAGACCTGGGTCCGATCCCTGGGTTGGGAAGATCCCCTGGAGAAGGAAAAGGCTACCCACTCCAGTATTCTGACCTGGAGAAGTCCATGGACTATATAGTCCATGGGGTCGCAAAGAGTCGGACACGACTGAGCAACTTTCACTTTCTGTTCTACTTGTTAAGTTTTATTTTTTGTTGCTTTTGCTTTTGGTGTTAAATGCAAAAAATCATTGCTAAGACTCATGTCAAGGAGCTTACTGTCTATGTTTTCTTCTAGGAGTTTTATGGTTTCACATCTTACATTCAAGTCTTTAATCCATTTTGAGTTACTTTTTGTGTGTGGTATAAGATAAGGGCCCCATTTCACTCTTTTGCATATGACTGTCTAGTTTTCCCAACACTGTTTATTGAAGAAATACACATTCCTGTTTTTTAGACAGTTTATTCTTTATTGATTAGAAATGAATGAACATGCAGCAAAGTGCAAAGTCAAAAAAGGGGGGAGTTGTCAAATATTTTACATGTTTAATAATTAGCTTACATCATAAAGAGGAACCTCCATTTATTGGTATGCTATTATTCTGTCCTCCAGATTATTAGGGTATCTGCTGGCTCTAGGATTTGATTCAAAATTTAGGAACTCAAATTCATTAGTCATTTAGAAATACCATACATTTCACAAATAGCACTGGCACATGTTACCTTGTACTAAGTTAGTCCTAAGTTACCTTGTGCTAAGTTAGGGGGCCAGGGGTATATCCATGTTATATATTCTTGTCTGCTTTGTCATAAATTAATTGGCCACATATATGTAAGTTTATTTCTGGGCTGTATATTCTGTTCTATTAATCTTTGTGTGTTACTGTGTGGTTTAAATGGGACAATTTACTAAAGCACTTAGCACAGTGCTCAAAGAATGTTAGCTATGATTATGATACCCAATTGGAGGGGTTGATTCTGGCCTTCTAACTGCTTTGACTTTCTTCTCTTTTGTTGGATGCGTTTGTTCCACATCATAAATATTTGCTCTAATGCTGAGAAAAATGGATATGTGCAACTCCAGATAGTTGTTGGTTAGTAGTATGTGAAAAAATCTGAAATTTTGGATATTTTAGAGTGATATGATAAATTTAGTATTGTGTAATCTCAGACAGACAACTGTTGAGAGTCAGTATGGTGTTTTTTTAAGGGCAAGGACTCTGGAGCCAAATGGCATGGGTTTCAACCCTAGTTCTTCCGCTCCCTAGTTGTGTGATCTCTGACAGTTTACTTAACCTCCCAGTGCATTAGTTTCCTTATCTGTAAAATGGGGCTGATAATAAAAATAATTATTTTGTGAGACAGTTGTGAGAATTCAACAAGTTAAAATGTGTGAATGTACTTAGACTGGTATCAGCACTTAAAAATCTGCCTGCAATGCAGGAGACCCAGGTTCAATCCCTGGGTCAGGAAGATCCCCTGGAGAAGGGAATGGCTACCCACTCCAGTATTCTTGCCTGGAGAATTCCATGGGCAGAGGAGCCTGGTGGACTACAGTCCATAGAGTTGCAAACAGTTGGACACGACTGAGGAACTATCACTTTCACTTCACTTCACTTCAAGCACTGTATACACATAAGCCATTCAACTACTGACCTGTAGTGGCCTTTCCAGGAGCATGGGAGATAGCCTGTGACCACAACCAAATCGTGCTTATGTCCTGTTGTTTAGATGTCTTTTCCTTTGTTTGTAGGAAGTTGAATTTTTATAGTACACATATTACATATATATTACAATTACATACAGATGACAACTATATTATGTATATAGTTTTCTTATTTATCCATTCTATTGATACAATATGATTGATTGTGGTGTGGGAGAGACCTTTTCTCTTTAGCCTCATACCCACATGTACAAGTGAGATGAGAGTGGAGGCAAAGCAGATCACTGATGGGATTCGTTGGAGGATATCTGGATGGTTGAGAAGCAGCAGTGGGTGCCTCTACTTTCCTCCATGTGACTCAGATGCTTATAGAGCCATGGAGAACCAGGTCAGCTGAATGTTTTGGCTCAGTCCATCTTGTTTGTAGCATAAAACCCCACATAGTATCTCAAATCACTGGTGCTTTTTTTTTTCCTGCCTCACTGATTCATGCACCTGAGGTTAGAGTTTTGTACTTTAGACTTGAAATCACTAGCAAAAGAGATGTTGTTTTTGAAGGGGTATGACAATATTTTGGTATAATACCGGTTTTTTGAAAAATTTGTGTTGTTGTTGCCTATTTGTTTCAGATAAATTGGACCAGTACAGAGTTAAATGTTGAATATGTTTGTTCTTTAAAAACATAGATTGTAATTAATATTGGTTTAGACTTTTCTTAGAGGCAGCATGATGTGATAAAAAAGAACATTTATTCATTAAACAAATATCCATTAAGCTCCTATAAATGCAAGCCAACTGTGCTGAGCAAACAGAAAGCATGTATATACATACACATTGCCTCCCTTACTCCTCAGGTGAAAAGATATTTCTTCTCTTACAACTTCCATCTGGTGGGGAGACAGATATTAATCTAAGAATCGTGTAAATAAAAAATAATTATAACTGGAGTAAGAACGTGGTGTTGAGAGAATGTGTATTAGGAGAAATTTATCCACTCAGAGATCTGGGCTTCCCTGGTGGCTCAGATGGTAAAGAATCTGCTTGCAGTGCAGGAGACCCAGGTTTGATCCGTGGGTCTGGAAGATCCACTGGAGAAGGGAATGGCAACCCACTCCAGTATTCTTGCCTAGAGAATTCTTTGGACAGAGGAGCCTGGTGGGTTACAGTCCATGGGGTTGCAATGAGTCAAACACGACTGAACAACTTTCATTTCGTCTTCATCTACTCAGAGAGGTCATGGAAGGCTTCTTGGAGGCAGTGGCATTTGAGGTGAGATCTGAAAAATGAGCAGAAGATAACACTGCAGGGGCATCAGGGAGAGAAGGAAGGTGGATATTCCATTCAGGGGCCTAGTGTACGCCAAGGTCTGTGGCAAGAGGGAGCATGGATTGTCTGAAGAGCAGAAGGAAGGTTGGAGTTGCCTGAGTTCAGAGGCAAGAGGAGTGTGGTGATGTCGCGAGGCTGTAGAGTGAGGTAGGAGCCAGGGCAGTCGGGCCTCATGGATCACATTATGTACTTGTGTTATCGCAAGTTGGCTGGAAAAGTACCTCTCAGCTGTTGAGAGAAGTTTAGGTCATGGCTTATAGTATATGAAAAAAAAAAAAAAAAAGAAAGAAATGCTAAAAAGGCTTATAATTAGGGTTTTCATTTTAATACTCTGAATATATAAAAATACAATTTAGTATAAGCATGCTGTTCACAAGATAATTAAAGGACTTACAAAAATTAGTCAAAAAATCAGTAGAGATCGGTAATGGGACACCGATTTGAAGTTGCATGGTTGAGCACCTTCTCCCACTCCTGGCACTATGTTTCTGTGATTCCAAACGTCCTTATTTGGTGATGGTTGTTGTCTACTTACTCAGTCGTGTCTGACTCTTTGCGATCCCGTGGACTGTAGCCTGCCAAGCTCCTCTGTCATAGAATTTCCCAGGCAAGAATACTAGAGTGGGTTGCCATTTCCTTCTCTAGGGGATCTTCTGGACCTTGGGTTTGAACCTGCGTTGCTTGCATTGGCAGGTGGGTTCTTTACCATCTGAGCCACCAAGGAAGCACTGTCCTTTTTTGGAGGTAGGGTCAAACTTGAAGTTTGTGGCTTGTCATGAATATGAGCCTTCATGTCCTGCCTTTATGATAGGCTCTGAATTAGGAATTGTTGAAATGTTGCAAACAATGGAAAGTGATGTAGTCAGACCTGCATATTAAAAAAAACAAAAACAAAAATCACTGGATGTAAACTGAGCAAATTTTAAAGTGGACAGTGAGAATTTGGAAAGATCAGTTAGGAGACCTCTGCAGGAGTCCTGACTAGAGATTCTAGGAGAAGGTGTTAGGGTGATGACAGGAGAGCTGGAAAGAAACAAATGGATTGTTTTAGACTTTGTTTGGGTTTCTCTGGTGGCTTAGATGGCAAAGAATCTGCCTGCAATGCAGGAGACCCAGATTTGATCCCTGGGTTGGGAATATCCCCTGGAGAAGGAAATGGCAACTCACTCCAGTATTCTTGCCTGGAAAACTAGATTGAATATAGAGAACAACCGTAATTTTGGACTTTATAGAATAATGTCCCCATATTGGTGCTAGAATTAGATCATTTGACTGAAGGTAAGCAAAAATCTCTAATTACACCAATACAGCGATTCTTTTTTTTCATATAATCATGTCTTTTCATGGTCCCATATCTGGATATATTTAAAAATTTCATTTTCTAAACAACTATTTGCATGTATAAATGGTCACTTAGATATGGCAATAACACAACTTGCACATGTTAATATTTACACTTTGGCTTTGTTTTTAATGCAGAAATTGTCAACCAACATTTATTGAGCACCTACTATGTTCCAAATGATAAAGGATTTTAATTTATGACCTATAAATTTGTATTTTTCCCCTACTGTCTTATAACATTATGGTAATTATGAAAAAGATTAAACTATTCCAACTTAATTTTAAATAGCTTGAAAGTTAGAAGTATGAAAATGTAAAAGGAAACAGAAGTTCTTGAATATTGCATAGAAAATGCCGTCTTTTAAGAATCTTCTTAACCTTTTTACCTTGCTTTCCCACTGTGTGCCCAGAATAATTGATTATCCATGAATGATCCTACAAGCATTGGAGTGAAAAAGGCAGAAAACAATGGACAAAGATAATGAAATTTCACATTTTGCCTTGGCTACCTTTTTTTCCCCCAGGTAACCCAAGTTAATAAAACTTCACATAAAAGGCTTTGAAATTTCATCATGGGTTTTGTGAAAGAGGTGAAAGTTGACCTAGAGGCCTTGACCTGTATAACTTGGCGGCTACTGAAAGTCTAGCCTCATAATTCAGAGGTCCAGTGACAGCTTTGCCTATAAACTCCAGTCTTCATTTCACCAAAATGCTTACAAAAGTGAAGGATATCATTTCTCTGCTTGGGATAGCAATGGTGATGTTTATGGAACCGTTTGCTGTCTCAGGGGTAATCTCCCGGATAATTCAGATTAACCTTATGAGGTCTCTAGATACCACATTACCCAGGGTGGATGATCTCCAGAATAACCTTTCCAGATCTTAAAGTTTTAACCCTAGCATCACTTTTTATCAAAAAACTTTCAACAGAAATTCATTGAAAACTATCCAAGTAGGCATACTTATTTCAACCCCTTTGGTCTGAAGTGGCCTTTGCCCAGGCAAGAAAACTTAGTATTTTCTGTGAATGATTCTAACTAGTAAGTGGGACATCCTGATGTCTTCTTCTGTTTAGTTTTTTCACAGGACATTTGTTGTGCATCAAAATGTCTCGCTCCTCATAGTTGTTTAGGTTTTGAAATTGATTACCTGGAGAAAAGGGAGGCTTGCTTTTGTTAGTTCATTTAGTGGTAGAAAGAGTTTGCCTAAAGGAGTGAAGAATTTTCCCCAAGAAAGAATTTTGTCTTTCGGATTGACAGCAGAAAGAATCTTTCATTTGTATTGATCGAAAGTCTTTCTGTGTTTGTGTGTGTGTTTGTAGGAAGGAGAGAAGTCAAAAGCCCTCCCAAACTAGGATTAACCCTGAAACTTTGTCCTGTTCAAGACATCTACATCCTAATAAAGCTTGCTCTTTTTAAATCTAATTTTAATTAGATTAATACATCTAATAAAAATTAATAAAAGTAAATTGTTAGTAATAAATTACTTCTTAGTACTATAAGGCTAGAGCTTATAGTTTCAGTGCAAGGCTATGAATTTTACTGTCTCAAAACCAAAAAGTAGGAAAATGAAATAAATAAGCAATCATGATTGAAATGCAATGAGAAGGTGAGCCCAGCTGGTTCACAGAAATTTATGTGGAAAAACTGATTTGAATGAATTTAAAGTGGTGGAGCAGAGCAGGGGTGGTTGATAAAACTAATGTCCTATCTATAATGGTTGGAGTACTTTATGGTGGTGGTGGTGGTGTTAGTCGCTTAGTTGTGTCTGACTCTGCAACCCCATAGACTGTAGCCCACCAGGCTCCTCTGTCCATGGTGGGTGGCCATACCCTTCTCCAGGGGATCTTCCTGACCGAGGGATCAAACCCCGGTCTCCTGCATTGTAGGCAGATTCCTTACCATCTGAACCACCATGATGTCCGTCAATAAAAATAACAGAAGAAAAATTCACTTTGCATTCTTCATCTTGAAATCTGGCCTATGCTTCTGAAAGTGAGCTATCTGTAAACCTTTTCCCAATATGCATTCATTTGTTTATAAAAATGAGAGTCTGCAAGTAAGCACTTGAGATTGACCATGAGAAGATGTTGGCTGTAGTTTAAGTCTTGTGAAGTCAGTGATGCTAGTTAGGGTGCTTTTTCACATATATGGCCAAGGAAACGATTGAGGTTATCTTTTTCAAAAAATAAGAACCTATTGATGATTTACTTTATAAAATAGCCACAAAGTGGCTAAGTGGTTCTAAATAAATCATGTAACCTTGCTGGCCTCCAATTTTCATATTTTTCTTATTTTAGCCTCAGGTCCTAGTATAGTGCTTGGCAGATAGTAGGAATAAAAATGATACATGACATAAATGAGGAAACTTGGATTGCTAATTTTTAGAATTAGAATTTTAATTTTTAGATTTCTTTTCATTTCTAAATTCTGTGATTCAGGTGTAGTAATTTTGGTTTCTTTATTCTTTCAGTGAGGAAAATCATGCCAATGTTTTTGGCAAAGCTTACCATCAGAATTAACTAGTATGATATTTTCCAAGTTATGGAGGTCCTACAGAAAAAGATAACAAGACCACATCTTCTTTCCTTTCAAATAGCTATGATAATTTTTATTAATATTTTGTAAAAAAAAAAAAACTATTTTTCATTGATCAAACGCCACAATTATGTCAGGTACCACAGAGAAAATAGAACCTTCTTAGCAAGTTTGTAATCTGAATATAATTTCAAGGCACTAGTATTAGTCACTGAGTTTAGAAATGACTGCATGCCAATGTTTGAGAGAGTCTGGTCACATATGTTGTAGCACAGGAAAGAGTCAGACTGTCATCAGCCCAGACATGGCCAGAGGGAAGAAAGTTCTCTAAAAGCCTATTCTATTAGTGAGGTTTTTGCATTGCTTTTTATCTTTGTGGTTTGGAATGGCAGCCACCATTTTGTGGTCTCAAAAAATATGGAAGCCAGGTGCTTTGTGTTCCAGGCCTGGTAATTTACCCTGGGAGGGTCAATCATCCATTTTGGTTTTCAGTTAATCCACTTTTGAAAAGTTGATAGTAGCATTTACACCATCAGTTTGTTGTGGATTCAAAATAAATGACTGTAGAATAATCTGAGAAAGTTCTATTTCTATGACAACTATGTGGATATACCCTATTTTTCAAGTCTGTGAAAAGATCAAAATAATTTAGAAACTCAGATTTACTAAAATATTCCAAGTGGAACCTGGGCTATGTGATTTTATCACTCATTTTCCTTTGCTAAAAGCTTTATTAACAAAAGGAAATAAAAGGAAAATAAGTGGGGGGATAAAAAACAGTGTCTTTATCTACTGGCAATGAGAAGTGTGTCATTTGTAAAATCTCCCCAAAGGATGGTATTTTCTTCCACCATTAGAGTGGCTGATGGAGTGGGTTGCCATGCCCTCCTCCAAGGGATCTTCCCAACCCAGGGATCGAACCCAGGTCTCCTGCATTGCAGGCAGATTCTTTACCATCTGAGCCACCAGGTAAGCCCAAGAATACTGGAGTGGGTAGCCTATCCCTTCTGCAGGGGACCTTCCCGACCCAGGAATTGAAATAGGGTCTTCTGCATTGCTGCTGTTGCTGCTAAGTTACTTCAGTCGTGTCCGACTCTGTGTGACCCCATAGACAGCAGCCCACAAGACTCCCCCGTCCCTGGGATTCTCCAGGCAAGAGTGCTGGAGTGGGTTGCCATTGCTTTCTCCAATGCATGAAAGTGAAAAGTGAAAGTGAAGTCGCTCAGTCGTGTGCGACTCTTCACGACTCCTTGGACTGCAGCCTACCAGGCCCCTCCGTCCATGGGATTTTCCAGGCAAGAGTACTGGAGTGGGGTGCCATTGCCTTCTCCACTCCTGCATGGTAGGTGGATTCTTTACCAGCTGAGGTACCAGGGAAGCACAGTGTATGCTCCAGATTTGTACTAATTACACACAGGGATTCCAAGTAGCAATTTATACCTTACACTGTGTGTGTGTGCTCAGTTGCTAAGTTGTGTCTGACCCCATGGACTGTAACCTGCCAGGCTCCTCTGTCTATGGGATTTTCCAGGCAAGAATACTGGAGTGGGTTGCCATTTCCTCCTCCAGGGGACCTTCCCTACTTTACTTGTAGAGAAACTGAATCAACTAAGAACTAATGTTATTAATATGGGGAAAACCCAAGAGTCAGATATTGGGTAATGATTTACACTAATTTTTTAAATTCATGTATTCATTTCCTTATTCATTTAACCAATATATTAAGTTCCAGGTACTGAGCTAGGTGATGAGGATAAAAAATATAACTAGTCTCATATTTTTAAGTTTAATTTCTTTCTTGTTATTTATGAACTTTAACAAATAAGAGGGTTTATAATGGGTCATTCTGATATTTCTGTTAATATGTACATTTCTATTTATTTATGAAGAAACTTATTCTTTACCAGAGATCCCTATGAATGGGAAAACCCTTAAATACTCTAATATATCTACAATGAGTAGATATACAAATTAAAAAATAAACAATAAGATATTAATACAAAGCATGGTGCTTGTAAGAGTCTATTGCAAATAGAAGAATCTTTTTAAGGTTTAAACATGAGCTATGCGACTATAGTATTGACTCTTCTCAAATATTTAAAAATGTATGAACCATGAGTGTATCTTATTCTTTAGAGAGTATTTTCTTTTATTGATAACTGACTTAAGAAAAATAAATATATTAATTCCAGACCTGAAAAGCTTAGGACTTCAGACTTGGTCTAATCCAGAGACTCAAATGATGTCAGTAAGGTTAAGACTGTCTCTTGGCTTGGCTTTTTCTGTATTGGCTCCATCTTTTGATTAGGCTCTTCCTCATGGTGATAAAATGGCTGTTAGAAGTTCTAGAGTTATGTCCTATTTTGCTAACAGTTTGAACGGAAGATCATGCATTTTCTCCAATAATTCCAACCAAAATAAAAGAATTGAGTTTCATTGACTCTGGTTGGTGTGCCTTGGGTCACATACTCTGACTTGGAGCTGGATTGATGCCAATCTCACCCAAGCCACAGGAACTGAGAATGAGGAAAATCAGACTTCTGTTAGAAAGAGAGGGCGTGAATACAGCTGTCTGTTATATTACTTTCAGCAATATGTAGTATCTAGAAAGGTCCTGTTTGTCTTCTGCCTTATATCACCATGGCAGGTTCCATTTTGGCCTCTTCTCTCTGGCCCAGTGGACATATATTCCTTTATCTTGCACGTTTGGGTTTGCACATTAGTCTGTCTATGAGACCATGGTTTACAACCAGCAATTTTTAGAACTGTGAAATCCTTAAGTGGAGAATGTTTCCATTTATAGCAGAAAAATGGCTCTGTGCTATTTGGCCATATAGCTTGCCTTGGATGTGAAGATACATATTTTTATGTCATCGAAATCCCTTGATTTTAAAATAAGATCAAATTTTATATAGCAGGATATATATTTTGTGTCCTCACCACAAGGAATTTTTAATACTGCTGCTGCTGCTGCTGCTGCTAAGTCGCTTCAGTCGTGTCCGACTCTGTGCGACCCCACAGAAGGCAGCCCACCAGACTCCACCGTCCCTGGGATTCTCCAGGCAAGAATACTGTAGTGGGTTGCCATTTCCTTCTCCAGTGCATGAAAGGGAAAAGTGAAAGTGAAGTCGCTCAGTCATGTCCAACTCTTTGCGACCCCATGGACTGTAGCCTACCACGCTCCTCTGTCCATGGGATTTTCCAGGCAAGAGTACTGGAGTGGGGTGCCATTATACTGCATGTCTCCTTAAAGAAAATGCATCATGAATTCATATAAATTATATTAGGAAGAGTTTTTCCTTTGAAAATTAAACTTTGCATCCAACTTGATGGTTATACTTAATCTAATGGATTTTTTTAAATAAATTTATTTATTTTAGTTGGGGGCTAATTTACAATATTGTAGTAGTTTTTGCCATACATTGACATGAATCAGCCATGGGTTTACATGTGTTCCCCATCCTGAACCCGCCTCCCACCTCCCTCCCCATCCCATCCCTCTGGGTCATCCAATCTAATGGATTTTTGAGTGTTCAAAAATAGTTAACATCTGCTAATGAACTCATAACGGGATCTATATGTGTGTGTGTTTTAGTCACTAAGTCATGTCTGACTCTTTTGTGACCCCGTGGACTGTAGCCCTCCAGGCTCCTCTGTTCATGGGATTTCCCAGGCAAGAAGACTGGAGTAGGTTGCCATTTCTTCCTCCAGGAGATCTTCCCAACCCAGGGACTGAACCCATGTCTACTACATTAGCAGGCAAATTCTTTACCACTGAGTTCCCTTGCTTTCCTAAGGGGATCTATACATCATAACAATTGTAAAAAGTTAAAATTTGTCTCTGATTTGTCTTATCACTTTGTGGCCTTTACAACTTGTGCTTTTCTTTTTTTTTTGTAATACATACTGGAGACATTTTGAGATCTGGATTCCACTACATTCTGACTAATAATGCAGCACTGATGTGTGATGAATACAAACTTTATTACTGCATATATAATAGGAGTTACCATTTTCACCATTTTAAATGTGCTAGGCATAATGCTAACAACTTTAACTTTCATAACAAGTCCAAGAGGCAAATATTTCTATCCTCATTTCACATATTAGATGATTAAGGCTTAGATAACTATTTTGATGTTAGCTACAGGTGTTTTGTAGATGCCCTTTATCAGGTTAAGGAAGTTCTTTTTCATTCCTACTTTGCAGAGATATTTTAATCATTAATGCTGAGTTTTATCAAGGGCTTTTTTCTCCCTTAATTAATAGAATCTATGAATTTAGAAAGCTTTCTTAATGGTGAATTATATGAATATTTTATTGATCCTCAAGTATTGAACTAGTTTAATTTCCTTGGATAAGCCCAAGTTCACTCATAATGTTGCTTTATATGTTGCTGGATACAGTTTGCTAATATTTTGTTGAGGACTTATGCCTTCGTGGTCATATGGACATTGGTCTGTAATTTCTTTATAATGTCCTATTTCTGGTTTTGGTATCAATGTTATGCTGATTCATAAAATGAGAGTCTTTACTCATTTTTTGGAACATGTGATGTAGAATTGTTATTTCTTCTTCCTAAAATTTTTGGTAGAAATCTCCAGTGGAACAATCTGGGCCTATAGTTTCCTTTATGGGAAAGTATTCATTCTATAATAGATATTGCAATATTCAGGTTATCTATTTCTCTTTGAGTGAGTTTTGTTCATTTCTTTCTTTCAAGGCACTGGCCCATTTGAGCTTCAGTCAGTTCAGTTCAGTCATTCAATTGTGTCTGACTCTTTGCAACCCCATGGACTGCAGGCTTCCCTGTCCATCACCAACTACTGGAGCTTGCTCAATCTCATGTCCATCCAGTTGGTGATGCCATCTAATCATCTTATCCTCTGTTGTCCTCTTCTCCTCCTGCCTTCAATCTTTCCCAGCATCAGGGCCTTTTCAAATGAGTCAGTTCTTCGCATCAGGTGGCCAAAGTATGGAGTTTCAGCTTCAATATCAGTCCTTCCAATGAATATTCAGGACTGATTTTCTTTAGGATGGACTGATTTGATCTCCTTGCAATCCAGAGGACTCTCAAGAGGCTTCTCCAACACCACAGTTCAAAAACACCAATTCTTTGGCACTCAGCTTTCTTTAAAGTCTAACTCTCACATACATACATGACTACTGGAAAAACCGTAGCTTTGACTAGACAGACCTTTGTTGGTAAATAATGTTTGCTTTTTAATATGCTGCCTAGATTGGTAATAGCTTTTCTTCCAAGGAGCAAGTGTCTTTTAATTTCATGACTGCGGTCCCATCTGCAGTGATTTTGGAGCCCCCCAAAATAAAGTCTGTCACTGTTTCTATTGTTTCCCCATCTATTTGCCATGAAGTTGATGGGACCAGATGCCATGATCTTAGTTCTCTGAATGTTGAGTTTTAAGCCAGCTTTTTCACTCTCCTCTTTCACTTTCATCAAGAGGCTCTTTAGTTCCTCTTTGCTTTCTGCCATAAGGGTGATGTCGTCTGTGTATCTGAGTTTATTGATATTTCTCCTGTAAATCTTGATTCCAGCTTGTGCTTCATCCAGCCTGGAATTTTGCATGATGTACTCTGCATATAAGTTAAATAAGCAGGGTGACAATATGCAGCCTTGACATGCTCCTTTCCCACTTTGGAACCAGTCCTTTGTTCCATGTCCACTTCTAACCTTTGCTTCTTGACCTGCATACAGATTTCTCAAGAGGCAGGTAAGGTGGTCTGGTATTCCCATCTCTTGAAGAATTTTCCACAGTTTGCACAGTCAAGGGCTTTAGTGTAGTCAATGAAGCAGAAGTAGATGTTTTTCTGGAATTCTCTTGCTTTTTCTATGATCCAATGCATGTTTGCAATTTGATCTCTGGTTTCTCTGCCGTTTCTAAGTCCAACTTGAACATCTGGAAGTCCTTGGTTCATGTACTGTTGAAGGATGGCTTGGAGAATTTTGAGCATTACTTTGCTAGCATGTGAGATGAGTGCAATTGTGCACTGATGCTGAAGCTCCAATACTTTGGCCACTTGATGTGAAGAGCCAACTCACAGGAAAAGACCCTGATGCTGGGAAGGATTAAGGTAGGAGAAGGGGTTGACAGAGGATAAGAAGGTTGGATGGCAAACCCAACTCAATGGATAAGAGTTTGAGCAAACTCAGGGATATCGTGAAGGACAGAGAAGCCTGGCATGCTGCAGTTCATGAGGTCTCAGAGTTGGACATGACTTAGTGACTGAACAACAATGGCAACAAAAGTTGTCTATTTTGGTGCGCAGATCTATGAGCCTTGACAAATGTGTTGTTTGTAGAATTACCACCACCAGCAGGATCTCGTTTTTTCACCCTCCCCAAATTCCCTTTGTGCTGTTACTTAGTTTTCAACTCTTTCTGCATTTCCAGTCTTAGCAACCAATGATCTGTTATCTATTTTACAGATTTGCCTTTTCCAGAAATCATACACAACATTTAAAAGTGGAAATAGGAGACATACTAACACATTTCAGTCACCATTTCCCATGACCATCTCTATGTTCTGCTTGCTAGAGATCTAGGAGAATTCTGTTTGAAATTCCAGGACTGTTTCATCCCTGTCTAATCTCTGTGGACTCATAAATATTTTCTCACAGAGTTAGTAATCTTAGATCTTTGGTCAAAACATTGTTATGTTGTTGTGAATGAAAGTTTTTTTGGTTAAAAACAGTTAATAGTGATAAGGTAGATGATACTTCCTATTTTACATTGCCTTTTCAAGAATCAGACATACATTTATGATAGTCTGGACTGAAGCCATACCTGTTGCCATGACTTAGGTCTTCCTATGTGTAGAAAGTACCTGAGTCATGTGCCTGTGTATTTAAAATCCCTCCTTCCCTCTCACCTTCTCTTTCTCTTCCTGTCTCTAAACAGTATGTATATGCTGAAAAACAGCAGAAAATTTGATGAGCATAGCAGAATTTGGAGGGAGACATAATTTAACTAGTATCAATTCTTGTCACAGTGTAGAAATGGTTAACCATTATTGATATCTAGACTTACCTTAGACACCACAATAATAATTTCTGAAAGTTTGTTACTTTTTATTATACTCAAACATTACTTTTAACTTGATTCTGTTTTGATCTCTATCATTTATTATCATATCACATCATATTTATTCTTTGCTTTGTCAGTTTTACAAAAGCTCTTGGTCAAAAATAGTAATATTCTGATATAACCTGATCTGATTTGACTATTTGAGTTAGCTTAAATACTAAAAATAGAAAGGCATAGAAATAATTTGTGCCAGTTAAAAGGAAATTGTTTCAGAAAATTAACTGAAAGTTAACTTTTTATGATGACTGTCTTGTAATCTTATGCATAATTTTCTCTTAATTCTCTGGGACATTACTAAATTAGTCTCTAGAGGTCTTGTTCAAGTTAAACCTATATTTTTTTGGGTAATGGGACAAGGTCAATTTTTCAAAAATTTTCTGTAGCACTGAAATAGACATAAACTATGTCCCAAGAGCCTTGAACAGAGACTGATTCAATAAGGAGTAATTAATTCATGCATTCATACGGTAAACTTGAACTTGTATGTACTAAAAGGCACAAATATTACCTTCACTTCATCAATCAATGCTAGGTATTGGGGATATAGAAAGAAGATTTCATTCTTTGCCTTCAAGGAGCTCATAATAACAATGACAGTCTTCAAAAATGTCTTTTTTTCTCAGTGAACAGTTTTATTCTAGTATAGTTGATTTACAATGTTGTTAGTATCAGGTGTACAGCAAAGTGATTCAGTTATACATACATATATATCTATTTTTTTTCACATTTTTCCCTTACAGGTTATTAAAAAATAATGAGTATAGTTCCCTGTGCTATACACTAGGTCCTTAGTGGTTATCTATTTTATTCATGACAGTGAAAGTTGAGTGTTAATCTCTTGGTTGTGTTCGACTCTTTGTGACCCCATGGACTGTAGCCAGCCACACTCCTCTGTCCATGGAATTCTCCAGGCAAGAATACTGGAGTAGGTAGCCATTCCCTTCTCCAGGGGATCTTCTCCACCCAGAGATCAAACCTAGGTCTGCAGTACTGCAAGCAAATTCTTTACTGTTTGAGCCAGCAGGGAAGCCATATGTTAATCCCAAACTCCTAATTTATCTCTTTCTCCCTTTTCCCCTTTTGCTTCCTAGGTGGCACAGTGATAAAGAATCCACATGCCAATGCAGGAGACATAAGAGGTGCTGGTTTGATCCCTGGCTTGGGAAGATCCCCTGGAGTAGGAAATGGCAACCCACTGCAGTATTCTTGCCTGGAAAATTCCATGGACAGAGGAGCCTGGCAGGCTACAGTGCAGGGGGTCTCAAAGAGTCAGATGCGACTGAGCACACAACCATTAGTTTGTTTCCTATGTCTGTGTGTCTATTTCTGTTTTATATAGAAGATCATTTGTATCATTTCTTATAGATTTTACATATAAGCTGTATCATATGGTATTTGTCTTTCTGTGTATGGCTTACTTCACTTAGTATGATAATTTCCAGCCATGTTGCTACAAAGTTCACACTCGCTAGCAAATCAGACAATGGTTTTTATTGTCTGGCTTTTGCCTATGAACTAGGCTCCTCACATCTTGGCTCTTGGCAAAACAGGCTACTTGCAGTCCATATGATGCTTCCTCTTGTTTGTACATTTGAGCTCATGTTGGTCCCACCTTTGGAAAGCCCTTTTCTGCTGGCAAATGTCTACTTGTCCTTCAAGATACAGGAGCATTCTTTCCCTCTGTTTTCATATCTGGGTTAGCTGTCTGGATTAGATGATCCTCTGGTTCCCATAGGCCATTTGTTTACCTTTTGCATAAGATGTATCACATGACATTGAAATCACCTGTTTATAAATGAATTATTTGAAATCAGGAACCCAGTTTTATCTTTGTAACATAGCACTAAGTGCAATACTTAATATGTAGTAGGTGCTCAGTAAATGCTTATTAACCAGAACCCACGAAAGAAAGCAGGGCAAGTAATATCTTTCCCATCATATAGACAAGAGAACTGAGGCTCTCAGGCAATGACAACTTCCTTAGGGTTTGCCCAGCTACCAAGTCATGGGGCCAAAACACATTTTTAGTTTCTTATTGCCAGCTTCAACCTTTTTCCCTCACACCTCAAATTCCTTTCCAGCACAGCTGCAAGCCATCTGTGAGCGCTATAGTTACATGTTGTTACATGCTGTTGTGGAAGGCGCATTAAGCTGGGAGTTATGAAATCTGACCTCAAATCTCAGCTTTTCTAGTAATTAGGTAGGTGGACCCTAGTGTTCTACTCTGCAAATGTGAAGATTCAATGGAATTCTTAAGATTTTTCTTAATTCTTAAAAAAGTTCTATCAAGTAGTTATTTTTACTTAATTTGTTTATTTTCAATCCCTTTTATTAGTAGAACCTGATACCAAGCTAAAATACAGAAATGTGGAATCATTTGTTCAGAGACTCCCTGCAAACTGGTGGTAGAATAGGAAATGAGCCTCTGTTACTTTTCTATTGCTGCGGTGATATGTTGCCACAAATTTAGTAGCTAAAAACCACACAAGTTTATTATCTCACAGTTCTGGAGGTCAGAAGTCTAGGTGGCTCAGCTGGCTTCTCTATTCAACCTCTCACAAAGCTGGAATAAAACTGTTGACTGGCCTGGGCTCTTATTTGGAAGCTCCAGGAAAGAATAGGTCTTCAGACTCATGCAAATTGTTGGCAGAATTCAGTTCCCTGTGGTTGTTGGACTGATGCCCCTCTTTTCTTGTTGGCTACCACCTGGAGGTTGTTCTCAGGTTCTAGGGGTGACTCATATTCTTTGGCTTGTGGCTTTCCTTCATCTTCAGAACCAGCAGCTGGAGTATACTCAAAATCCTTTGCTCCCATTGCATCTCTTCTGACTCTCTGCTTTCTTCTTTTGCTTGTAAGGGTTCATGTGATTATACTGGGGCTTCTTAGGTGGTACTAGTTGTGAAGAACCCGCCTGCCAATGCAGGAGATATAAGAGAGTGGATTCAATCCCTGGGTCAGGAAGATCCCCTGGAGGAGGGCATAGCAAACTACTCCAGTATTCTTGCCTGGAGAATCCCATGAGAGAGGAGGCTGGTGGGCCATAGTCCATAGTCACAAAGAGTCAGTCATGACTGAGGTAAATTAGCACACACACATGCACGTGATTGTATTGTGCCTACCTGGTTATTCCATGATAATCTCCCTTTATTAAGGTCAGGTGATAGTAGCCTTAATTACATCTGCAGCATCTTTTCATAACACTACCTATATTTAGCCAACGGATTGAATAGCCAGGGGATGAGAATCTTGGGGAACTCTTCAGAATTATGACTAACACAAAGCCCCCCTACCTGATTTTTTTTTTGAAATACCTGGTTGTTTTATTTTTAATATTTTATTTATTTGGCTGTATTGGGTCTTAGTTGTATCATGTGGGATCTTTCTTTGAGGTGCACGGACTCTAGCTGTGGCACGCCGGCTCAGTAGTTGTGGTGTGTGGGCTTAGTTGTGCTCCATGGCATGTGGCATCTTAGTTCCCTGACCAGGGATTGAGCCTACATTCTCTGCATTGCAAGGCACTCTTTTTTTTTTTTTCTTTTTAATAAATTTATTTGTTTTAGTTGGGGGCTAATTACTTTACAATATTGTAGTAGTTTTTGCCATACATTAACATGAATCAGCCATGGGTTTACATGTGTTCCCCATCCTCAACCCCCCTCCCACCTCCCTCCCCATCCCATCCCTCTGGGTCATCCCATTGTTCCAGCCCTGAGCATTTGTCTCATGCATCGAACATGGAATGGTGTTCTGTTTCACATACGATAATATACATGTTTCAATGCTATTCTCCCAGAACGTCCCACCCTCACCTTCTCCCTCAGAGTCCATAAGACTGTTCTATGCATCTGTGTCTCTTATTCTGTCTCGCATATAGGGTTATTGTTACCATCTTTCAAATTCCATATATATGCATTAGTATACTGTATTGGTGTTTTTCTTTCTGGCTTACTTCCCTCTGTATAATGGGCTCCAGTTTCATCCATCTCAATAGAACTGATTCAAATGTATTTTTTTTTAATGGCTGAGTAATATTCCATTGTGTATATGTACCACAGCTTCCTTATCCATTCGTCTGCTGATGGACATCTAGGTTGCTTCCATGTCCTGGCTATTGTAAACAGTGCTGCGATGAATATTGGGGTACACGCGTCTCTTTCAATTCTGGTTTCCTCGGTGTGTATGCCCAGCAGTGGGATTGCTGGGTCATATGGCAGTTCTATTCCCAGTTTTTTAAGGAATCTCCCCACTGTTCTCCATAGTGGCTGTACTAGTTTGCATTCCCACCAACAGTGTAAGAGGGTTCCATTTTCTCCACACCCTCTCCAGCATTTATTGCTTGTAGACTTTTGGATAGCAGCCATTCTGACTGGTGTGAAATGGTACCTCATTGTGGTTTTGATTTGCATTTCTCTGATAATGAGTGATGTTGAGCATCTTTTCATGTGTTTGTTAGTGCAAGGCACTCTTAACCACTGGACCACCAGGGAAGTCCCCCAAACTACCTGATTTTTAAGCAAAGGTGCTGGCCCTTATTACTTAGTTCCTAATACAAATTTGTTTTTCTCGATACTAAGTAATTTTGAATATCTAGATTATTCATGTAATCTAATTATAGATATATCTTACCACTCCTGGTCACATACACTTCATGTATGAGATAGCACAAATTTAATATTTATTTTTGATAGAGCAATTATTAGAGCCATCTATCTGTTAATTCATCAAATGTTTATTAAATATATACTTTGTGTCAGCAACACTAGTTCTAAGTGCTAAGGATACAATGGTGTAAAAGTTGGAAACTACATACAAAGAACCCATTCTTTTATTTGTTCATCACATATCTATCCAGCACTTATGTGTCAGGGACTCTTCTAGTTCTGGGAATACAGTGGTGAAGTAAGATATTGCTCTCATGGAATGGTTATCCCAAGTGAGAAATCTGAAACTAAATAGATGAACAAATTAAGAGATATTACATTCTTGAGTGGTTTATTAGTGCCATGAGGAAGATTATAGAGAGCAGTAAGTTGGGGAAATGGGGTGGGGGTGTTGTTGAGTATTGTTTTAGGTAGTATATAGTCAGGAAAGGATTCTTTTAGGTAGAGACCTGAGGAAAGTTTGAAAAATTTAGTTGGGAAGACATAAAAATAGGCCAACAATCAACAATAGATGAAGGAAATGCTATGAGAGAAGTGAACATATAAGAAGAATGCTATAAGAGGATAAGAGCAGACAGAGGACTCCATCCAAGTCAGAGGCCAGGGAAGCCTGGAGGAGGAGTTGATAACTAAGTCAACGCTTGAAAGATGGGTGTGAATGACTAAGATAGTCAGATGGAGAGGTGTGTTGAAAGCAGAGTGAGCAGCACATGGGAAAACATGCATGTTATGAGAGGCAGAAAGAAACTTGCCTGTGGTTCAGATTGGCTGTGCTTTGAGTTTAGTAAGTGGAGAAATAGTGGGAGATAGGCTAGTGATGAAGGCTGGGTTAAATATTAAAGAATGTTGTTGACTATGTTTAGAAGCTTTATTATTTTTATTCAAAAATTTTATTTATTCAGTTTCTGGCTGTGCTGGGTCTTTGTTGCTGTACGTGGGCTTTCTCTAGTTGCAGCGAGCGGGGGCTACTCTCTAGTTGCAGTGCACAGGCTTCTCATTGAGGTGGCTTCTCTTGTTGTGGAGCATGGGCTTTAAGTGCACAGGTTCAGTAGTTGTAGGGCTCAAGGGGATCTTCCCAGACCGGGGATTGAACCTGTGACCCAGCATTTACAGGCAGATTTTTAACCACTGGACCACCAGGGAAGTCCCTAGAAGCTTTATATGGAACACTACTTGGAAGCATTTTGAGTCCAAATGTGACATGATCCGATTTATGGTTTTATAACATCACTAGAGGGCTTCCCAGGTGGCCCTAGTGGGAAAAAACATGCCTGCCAATGCAGAAGACATAAGAAACGTGGGTTCATTCCCTGGGTCAGGAAGATCCTCTAGAGGAGGGCATGGCAGCGCATTCCAGTATTCTTGTCTAGAGAATCCCATGAACAGAGGAGCCTGGCGGGCTACAGTCCATACGGTCACAAAAAGTTAGACACAACTTAAGTGACTTAGCATGCATGCAACATCACTAGAAGTAGTATGAAATTTTATTTGAAAAGGCCATGAACAGAGGAAGGGAGAAAAGTCATAGCCATATATGAAAACTAGACTGAGATGGCTTTGATGGGGACAAAAGGAGGGGCAGAATTTAGAGATAATATGGATGAAGGTCTTCTGAATGTGGATGGTGAGAGGAGCAGAATCAAGCATGTGCCATAGTTGACCGGATATGGCAAATTCATGGAGATAGGAAATACTGGAGGAGGAATCGATTTGGGGTACAAGTTGAGTTCAGCTTTTGACATATTGAATCTGGGTTCCCAAGGGATAGTTAAATGGGTATTTTTAACAGGCAAGTTAATATTCTTGTTTGAAGTACAGACTGAAGAAATTAAAGACCATATTGATGGTAGTTGTAACCACAGACATGAATGAGATCACCCAGGGAAAATGCATAGAATAGGAAGAGAAAATGGGCTTAAGGGAAGGGAGAAAAAAGAGCTTTCAGAGGAAACTAAGAAGAATTGGCTTCAGGTACATAATGTCACAAAAGCCAAGAGAGTTTCAAGAATTATTTTCTTTAATACCTTAAAAAATATACATCTTTTGAAATGACAAAGTAATTAAACAACAAAGATAAAATAAAATTCCAGTAACAAGGAATACCAACTTTCGTCAGAGTCCTCATTCCATTCCCCCCAAGTAATACAGACCAGTGGAAAGTTTTGTAGTACAAGAAAAAAGAAACCATGGAAAATTTAAAATCACCAAAATGAATGGTCTATAAGAGTGTTTTCCAAACAATGATGGGGGACATTGCATCACAACCATTTGAGGTATGTGTGAAAAATGAAAATTCCTAGTCTCTATCCAAAATACTACAGAGTTATTTCAGCAGAGAATGAGAAACATGTATTTTAAACAAGTTCCCCAAATGATTTTTATATGCATTATCAATTGAGAACCACCCAGGTTTAAGAAACAGCAATTTTTTAAATGTTGAAAATCTATTCTCAGATAGTAGGACAATCAAAATATATATTAATGTCAGCTTGAATAAAATAAAAAATATTACTAAATAGTGAAAAGTGTCATTGGTAATTATTGGAAATGCTAAAGAGGATCAATGAAGCAGATTATAAATCAATATATAATAATATACCTTTTAAGTTTACATAGTAATTCATAATAACATATTTCTACAAGAAGAATAATGGCGTGGAATTTATGACAGAAAAAACAGAAAATTTTCCAGTAATTAAAAAATTATTAACTAGAAATTGAAAGGGGTTATAGAGTTTTAGTCAATATTTTAAATGCATTTTTTTGGGTTCACTATATGTAAAAGCACATCATAAATACATAATCATAAATACACTGCTTGATGAATTGTTACAAAGTGAGCATATCTGTGTCACTATGACCCAAATCAAGAAATAGAATATTACCAGTCCCTTGGGCTCTCTAGGTGGCGCTAGTGGTAAAGAACCTGCCTGCCAATGCAGGAGACGTAAGAGATGTGGGTTTGATCCCTGGGTTGGGAAGATCCGCTAGAGAAAGAATGGCAACCCACTCCAATATTCTTGCCTGGAGAATCCCATGGAGAGAGAAGTCTGGCAGTCTCCAGTCCACAGGATTGCAAAGAGTCAGACACGACTGAAGCGATTTAGCAAGGTGGATTCTTAACCTCTGGACTATCAGGAAAGTCCCTCATTGAGTGATTATTGACTGATTTGGTTGATTAGAAACTATAAAAAGTGGGATGGATATCACAAACTTAGTTTATCATGGGATGCATTGCCCTACAGGTTTTCAGCCTTGACTTCATCCTTGATTACTCCCTTGCTCTCCTTCCCCAATCCAATCCTTCTAATGTATTTGAAGGCCTACCTTCAGATTCTTCCATTCTTTCCCACCCTCAGCTAATCCATTTTTCACAAAGAAACCAGAGTGACCTTTAAAAAATTTAAGTCCGATCATTTCCATCACATAAAATCTTTTGAAGGCTTCTCATTGCACTGAGAATAAAGTCCAGACTCCTTAAAGTGGCCAGTAAGGCTTTGGATGAACTTGCTGGGATTTGCTTCTCTGGTTTCACCTTCTATTATTCTCCTCTTCACTTCATGTCTACTTGTTCCTTGACCTCACCTGTTCATACCTCAGGGATTTTTCTTCACAGTTTAACTAGAATGCCTTGCTAGATCATTAGCTGGGTTAGTCTCACTTTCAATTCAAATAATGCCTTTTCTGAAAGACTTTCTCTGATCATACTACCAAAAGTAGCTTTCCTCTTTTCTTCACACTTTTTTACATCACTTTTTATTATTTGAAATTACCTTATTTGTTATTTGCTTATGATCTCACTCTAGTAGAATATTAGCTGCAAGGGGGTCAGAGTCCTTCTATATCTTGTTCCCTTTTGTGTCCAGATCCAATAATAGTATTGTTTCTGGCTTTATAAATATTTATTCAAAGAGTAAATAAATGCCATGGTTGAATTTATTCAGCTTTCTTCAGATTTTGGCACCTTGTAAACACAGATTCTCATGATCTTTAGAAGTAGAGCAGTTAAACATATGGTTGTTTTTAAAAGCCAGATTGCCTGGATTCAAACACCAGTTTTACAGATTGCTAAATGGTGTGGCATTGAATAATTCACACATCTGTGCAAGCCTCTTTCCTCCCCTTCCTCCTCCCATGGGGCTAATACTAATTAGTGTTTTACTGCAAGGGTTATGATGAGGAATATATGAGATAATCCATGTAATGTGCTTAGAAGAGAGTATACTCAGAACAGGTACCTAGTGCTCCATAAACATTTGTTATTAATTCTAGTACAGGGAGTTATGTGGAGATAGTGCCATAAATGTGGGTAGAATCCAGTCATCTGTGTGCTAAGCTTTCAGAAAGAGTGGGAAAGTTCTCCTGTTTCCAAATCTTCTACACGTCTGTTACATTGCTTGACATTTATCTTTAGGTAATTTTTTTTTCTTTCAATTTTGTCATGGTTTATCCTCACCAAGCAACAATACATGTTGGACGAGGAGTGATCAGGGTGGAAAGACAGAAGACAGAGTGCCCAAAGACCAGGGAAGACTGTAGAAGGGAACCAATATGGCAGGTGCAGGTAGCAGACTGAGTCAAGGAGATCCAGAGAGGGTGAGAACACAGGTGAGAGATGGCATATGGAGGTCTCCCATCCTTAGAAGGATTTGGGAGAAACAAAGCCTTCAGATACAGAGGGACCGGATCTGGGAGCCAAGCCAGAGATTAAGGAATAGATCATGTAGTTCCTGGACTGGAATATAAGACAGTTAATGCACATAGCTTGGCTGGACTCAGGTTCAGCCAAGAGGTCTTATAGAGCTCCTATAAAAGGAACAATATTGGTCTCAGATTTGACCATTTGGTTAAAATATAACTAGAGGTATTTAAGAGCTGGAATCTAAATAGTTTCTGAGATTTTTAAAGTGTAAGCATAGCTGGTCAGACCCTTAGGTTTCAGCTTTGCTGTTTACAATCTATCCTACTTTGGGTAGATTTCTTAACTACCCTGAACTTCAGTTTCTCTATTTAATGAAAAAGAAAATAATTATGTATATACTTACATATATAAAATTATATATACACACACACACACACACACACACACACACACATATTTATACACGTACATATAGCAGAATTTTTTCAGTGAGCTAACCCGTGGAGCATTGCACTGAGTTCTAGGCACGGCATAGATGCTCAATAAATGAGTTTCTCTCACTACTGATTTGGTCATTCATACATTTAGGTGACTGTTTTTGCATTTCTCTGTTAATAATAGTGGGGCTTCCCTTGTAGCTCAGTTGGTAAAGAATCTGCCTGCAATGCAGGAGACCCAGGTTTGATTCCCGGGTTGGGAAGATCACCTGGAGAAGGAAATGGCAACCCACTCCAGTATTCTTGCCTGGAGAATCCCATGGACAGAGGAGTGTGGCAGGCTACAGTCCATGGAGTTGTAAGAGTCGGACACGACTTAGCAACTAAACCACCACCATCACCATTAATAATAGTTCTTTTTAATACTTTATTTTAAAAAAGCAGAAGTTTAAAAATAGCAGACAAATTACAGACAAATACTCATTGACATGGAAAAAAGTGTTTTTCTTAAGAGAAAAATAAAGCAAATCTCAAAATAGTTCTTAAATTTATTTTTGTAGAGAAAAACTGTGGAAAAATCTTAGATCACACAACATATTTTAACATTTTAGTTATCTTTGTGGTAGAATTATAGATAATTTTTGTTTTCTCTCTCTGTAAATTTCAATGCTTTCCAATATTACCATATTAAGCTTTCCTATAATTGTAATTAGAGGAAAAATAAAGGCACTTTTTTCAGGTAGAAGTGAAAAATACTTATAAAAAATAATGGTTCTTTTTGTCTGCCAAGGGCAAAACATTGTAGCAGTGAATAGGGAAGGCGTGGGATGAAAGAAGAAGAAATAATAGTGAGTGTCAGGCCTAGGTGGAGGATCCAGTAGGGTATCACTGCTGTGCTCTAGGGTTTTCCAGGGTAGTCCCCTGGCAAGTGGGAAGAGGGGCTTGCCCAGTTAACTCCTTGTCATTCTCTTAACTTACTCTGAGAAGTGGTTTCTTAGTTCCATGCCATATCACAGTGATTACAGAGGCTCCCTTTACTCTTGTGATTATTTGATGACTAGCTGTCTTCTTCACTGAGCTTCTGGCTCTGTGAGGGAAGGGGACGTATCTGTATGTGTTGTGTCCACAGTGTGCAAAGACACCAAAACACAGAGCATGTAATAAAAGGGTACCAGGACTGGGAAGGCGAGCCCTAAAAAATTGGAATGTTGAGATCATTGAAAACAAACTTCTCTTTCTCTATATTTTTCCTAGGGCTTTCAGAATTAATGGCTGCACAGATATTAAGATTCATTTTTGAGATCTTGGAGATTTATAAACTCATTATCTACATGATGGGCAGAATTTTCTTTCTGGAAGATCCTGATATAGTTACTTATAAAATCTCTGCTGGTATCAGCAGTGGTGTACGTAAGACCTATGAAGCAAAAACTATACTTTATGGCTGCTGTAGATCTCAGGTCTCATTGGAAAAGACCCTGATCCTGGGAAAGATTGAGGGCAGGAGGAGAAGGGGGTGACAGAGGATGAGATGATTGGATGTTATCACCAACTCAATGGACATGAGTTTGAGCAAACTCCAGGAGACAGGGAAGGACAGGAAAACCTGGTGTGCTATAGTCTATGGGATTGCAAACAGTCAGACATGACTGAGTGACTGCTGCTGCTAAGTTGCTTCAGTCGTGTCCGACTCTGTGCAACCCCATAGACGGCAGCCCACCAGGCTCCGCCATCCCTGGGATTCTCCAGGCAAGAACACTGGAGTGGGTTGCCATTTCCTTCTCCAATGCATGAAAGTGAAAAGTGAAAGTGAAGTCGCTCAGTCATGTCCGACTCTTCGAGACACCATGGACTGAAGCCTACCAGGCTCCTCCATCCATGGGATTTTCCAGGCAAGAGTGCTGGAGTGGGGTGCCATTGCCTTCTCTGGACTGAGTGACTGAACAATAGCAAAAGGGGTTTTAAAGAAAATGAATGCAAAGGCTATCTATGCCTTGGTAAATTTCAGCAAAATATGTTATCTTAATAATAATTATTCCATCCCACTTAGTTTTAGGAATACATAAGTCTTTTTCAACCAAATAAAATTATATTTGTCAAAGTACCTAAGAGTAGAATCTTACATACTACATTGTTGTTGTTTAGTCACAAAGTCGTGTCTGACTCTCTGCCACCCCATGGACTGTGTAGCACACCAGTCTCCTCTGTCCATGGGGTTTCCCAGGCAGGAATACTGGAGTGGGTTGCCATTTCCTTCCCCAGGGGATCTTCCTAACCCAGGCACTGAACCTGCGTCTCCTGCATTGCAGGCACGTTCTTTACCACTGAGCCACCTGGAAAGCCCTACATATTACATTAGTGATAGACAAAATTTTGTCTAAAAATATTGTGTGAGGTATGAGACTTACTGAAGAATGAAAAGATGAATTTCACCTTAAAAGTATACTTACCATAAATTAAGTTCCTCTATTAACTTTTATCAAGATTTTTTTCATTCAGTCATGAAAAATAATGTGGAAATTAAACAACACTTTACTTACTAGAACTTTTTTGGTGCATTGGCACAAAAATGAAGATTGCTAAACTTGAACAGCTAGAGATTTTTCTTGGAGAGTGGATTGAAATATGACATCTTCTTTTTTGGTAAAACACCAAAAATAATGATGTGGAGTTAAGTGAGTTCACAAGTTTTCTAATGAAAACAGTTTAGGGAAAAGAATGCATAAAAGTTAGACATTTAAGGGAAATTTTTGCATTTACCTATCTCAGATTGGTAGGAAATGATTGTGATGTTTTTCCGGGAACTTGTCTACATTTTTGAGTAATTGTTTTCATTATTTTGAAATGAAGGAAACAAGAAAAAATATTTGAACTCACTAGAGTAAGTGAAATAAGCATTTTCTGCATGCTTTTCTTAGCTACAATTTATTGACCTTCACTGTGCATGAGTCCCTGGCCAAGGCCTTTAAATATATTCTCATTGTCTTCACAATGGTCTTATAGATGCAGAAACTGATGCTTGCCCAAGGCCACAGGTTGAATAGGAACAGCTTGAATTTTCGCTGAGATTTCTCTGAGTTTCCATTAAAACATGTTGCACTCTCCAAATTAAAATTCTAAAAATGTGAACATGATAAACTTAATTTTAACTGCTAAACAGAATTCAAAGAAGCTAAAACAAAGTAGCTTCATTTTCAAAGTGTTCAATTAAAAAGAGTATATATGAAAAGATTTTAATATAAATGTTTTAATATAAATCTTTTGACAAATCTCTTAGCTAATGGGTCCCTACCGATAATGTTACTGATTTCCAATGCCCATATTGGGACTAATTACCTGTTGAGCTAATTATTGTGGTGACATTTTTCCTGAATAGAAAGTAGAATGCAGATATTTTGTCAATGTAAACATTTATCCATTCAAAATCTTTTCCCAGCTGATTATGGGGTACTACCTTGTTGATGAGATGAAGAGGCTGAGATAAATCCATTAAAAACTCCCAAAATTGGCTACTGGGAAAATCCCTTATTCAACAGAGAGGATAAGCAGTCCCTCAAACCAACAACGGCAGGATGTTCTCAGGGAATCAGGCCTGGCTCTCTGCCCTTGCGTTGTGTGGCACATGACAAACAGTAGTGAAAATTAGCCATTATTGGCATTTGTCAACCCTCTGGTTCCGTGGCAGTAAAACGGAAACAGAGGCAATCACGCTCAATTTAAGTCTCTGTTGATGTCAGGCTTTTCGGAGACTCGCGCGGACATCAGAAGAGACTCAAAAAGGTTTACAGATGTGCAGTCAGCTATGACAGTGATGCTGTCAACGTGGCTCACGGATCAACTCACGATTAAGATATCAAAAGCGATCCCTGTGGCTTGCTGACAGCTGGTTCAATTGTTTGCACCTGTTTCCCCGGCATTACACATGTGTCTGGAATGGATTATTCTGGCTTGTGCTAGACAGATTTCACCTTTCCTCACCGTTGACGTCCTCCAGCAGCATCACTGCTGAAGACCAGAGGGCTCTCTACAAGGGCCCACCGGGGAAAGGAGCTGGTGTGCTTTTAGAAATGGGCTATCAGTGCGGACAAGGTTATCATTTAAGGTTGGTTCTTGATAACTAGTTAACAGGGATATATGAATAGTGTTGGCTTCCTCCACCAATCAGGGAAAGCCCTGAGATCTGACATCTTGTAGGGATGGTCTGTGCTCTTTGGATAGTGGTGTCACCAGGCATCCAGCCATCATGTGTCTCCTGTGGAACTGGACAGAAGTATATGAGCCACGCTTGGTCTCCTGAATCTTCCTGTTACCCTGGATACCTCTCTCGCCCTCAGAGACAAATTCACCGTGAAGCTGACCAAGGTTAAGCTTCAGATTCTTGCAACTTCAGGGACCCTTTCCCAGGTTCTGAGAGCTGCCCTGGCAAGGGGTTCACATGGTTGCATGTTTTTGTAAAATGTGCAAATGTAAGACATTTTAACCACAGTGGGTTAAGACTGCTGTTTCTTTCCACTTTGACTTCTCCTCTGACATCCTTCCCGTCATGTGAAGTGGTGTTGGAGTGGTTGTGGGCACTTTTAGTTTCTGGCTAAGGGGAAGTTGAGTTGGGGACACATTTAGTTTGGGTTTAGCAGAATATTTTTTGTGGTTTTGTAGTCACTTCCGTGTATATTTGAATTATTGCTGGCTTCCAGGAATACTCCTACTGTCCATTATTTTTTTTTAATTAATTTGTTTTTTAATTGAAGGATAATTGCTTTACAGAATTTTGTTTTCTGTCAAACATCAACAAGAATTAGCCATAGGTACACATATGTCCCCTTCCTCTTGAGTACTGTCCATTATTTATGCCTAATTTTGAATTCAGAGTCTATATTTATTTCTTAGGGAGCATACCCTAAATTTTAAAAGTTTCAGCCTCCACAATATCTGATATCTCCTGCTTGTTCCTTGTATCCAGTCACCCACATCCTGTCAGTTCCATCTAGGACTCTGCTACACTGACTCTTGAAAAACTAAAAACTCCAATTCATAGTGTTTGCTGACTTCTGTGGCCAATTTCCATTGCTGATACCAAGCTACCAATGGTTTAACAACCAACTCACAAAATCTCTAAATATATAATTGACCCTTGCAAGCTGGTACAAGATGGCTCTAGGATGCTGAAATTCTCTCTTAGCAGTATTTCTATGAACTGGCCTCTTTTCTTGTCTTCATTTCTAATTATTTGGTTTAGACTGTCTTCTCCTCTCAATCCCATCCTCCCAAGACTATTATCAACATTTCCTTATGTTTTCAGCTACCCAGCTGTTTTGAGCTCAGTCTATCTTCTAAAATATCACCAGATTTACTTCTTAAAATGCAAGATTGACCATGTGACCCTCTTGCTTTAATCCTCTTCTGGCTTCCCTAATATTGATAAGGGAGAAAGTAAACTTCCGACCTTGTTTACAAGCTCCTTCATGCTTTTACTGGTCCATCTGGTCTCAGCTCCCTGAATAGCACTAGGGCTTCCTGAATGAATTCAGTCCTTCCCGAACATGCTGAAGCCATCACTTTTCTGTGCCTTTGTTCATGCTGTGCCTCTGCTTGAAGTCTGCTTCTTTTCTTTCTCCACTTGGCAAACTCCTGTGTACATGTCTACACTGGTCTGTTTTGCAGACTGTGGAAAAGTTTCTCTGCACTAGAGTCACCTCAAGGATGTCTTTTGAGGAGACTCACTGAATTCATAAAAGTCTACTTGAAAACCTAGGGCAAAAAGATGAACAAAAAAATGAAATATCTCCACATAAGGAGTTACATTTCCCCAAATTCCCTGGGCACGTGGCCAAACAGTACCAAATAATATATGTCATTTCACTATATAAGACCACTTCTTTCTTTACTGACTTTAAAGCAAGTCACTTGTTATTGCAGGATTAACGAAACTGTGTTTCAATATGGACTCCTGAAGCCAGGAGTCTGAAAATTTAACCTCAGGTTTTCTGCCCACATCAGCTTTCAGAGGTAGTCATAAAAATGCCCTCTGCTTACTGAACCTACAACCTGTGTCACATCATCGCATTCAAAAACCATCTGTGTCTCTTGTCCTTTCAGTTGCATTTCCTGTGAAGATTACTTACCCTCATAAGTTCTAGGATCCTCCAGCAGGGTTCTGTCTGTACTTTTTATAGCACTTATGAGAATGTGTGTAGCCATCTGTTTACACGCCTAACTCCCATGACTAGACTATATGCTCTATAAGAATAGGCACCATGTCTTATTTTTTTTTAATTTATTTATTTTAATTGGAGGCTAATTACTTTGTGGTGGTTTTTGCCATACATTGGCATGAATCAGCCACGGGTGTGGTGTACATGTGTCCCCCAATCCTGAATGTCCCTCCCACCTCCCTCCCCATCCCATCCCTCTGTGTTGTCCCTGTGTACCGGCTTTGAGTGCCCTGCTTCATGCATCGAACTTGGACTGGTCATCCATTTCACATATAGTAATATATATGTTTCAGTGCTGTTCTTTCAAATCATTCCACCCTTGCCTTCTCCCACAGAGTCCAAAAGTCTGTTCTTAACGTCTGTGTCTCTTTTGCTGTCTTGCATATAGGGTCATTGTTACCATCTTTCTCAATTCCATATGTATGCATTAATATACTGTATTGGTGTTTTTCTTTCTGACTTACTTCACTCTGTATAATAAATAGGCTCCAGTTTCATTCACCTCATTAGGACTGACTCAAATGTGTCCTTTTTATAGCTGAGTAATATTCCATTGTGTATGTGTACCACAGCTTCCTTATTCATTCATCTGCCGATGGACATCTAGCTTCCATGTCCTAGCTATTGTAGACAGTGCTGCAATGAACATTGGGGGTACTCGTGTTTCTTTCAATTCTGGTTTCTTTGGTGTGTGTACTCAGCAGTGGGATTGCTGGGTCATGGCAGTTCTATTTCCAGTTTTTTAAGGAATCTACACTGTTCTCCATAGTGGCTGTACTAGTTTGGATTCCCACCAACAGTGTAAGAGGGTTCCCTTTTCTCCATACCCTCTCCAGCATTTATTGTTTGTAGACTTTTTGATGGCAGCCATTCTGACCGGCATGAGATGGTACCTCATTGTGGTTTTGATTTGCATTTCTCTGATAATGAGTGATGTTGAGCATCTTTTCATGTGTTTGTTAGCTATCTGTATATCTTCTTTGGAGAAATGTCTGTTTAGTTCTTTGGCCCATTTTTTTGATTGGGTCGTTTATTTTTCTGGTATTGAGCTGCAGGAGGTGTTTGTATATTTTTGAGATTAATTCTTTGTCAGTTGTTTCATTTGCTATTATTTTTCTCCCATTCTGAAAGCTGCCTTTTTACCTTGTTTATAGTTTCCTTCGTTGTGCAAAAGCTTTTAAGTTTAATTAGGTCCCATTTGTTTATTTTTGCTCTTATTTCCATTACTCTGGGAGGTGGGTCATAGATTACTTACCCTCAAAAAGTTCTAGGGTCCTCCAGCAGGGTTCTCTCTGTACTTTTTATAGCACTTATGAGAATCTGTATAGTCATTGGTTTACATGCCTGTCTCCTGTGACTAGACCATGCGCTCTTCAAGAATAGGCACCATGTCTTATTAATCTTGGTATTTTCAATGCTTGAGAAAAGGAGCCCTCAGTAGAGATACAAGTCCTCCATCAGTGTGTAGAATAAAGAATGGATGGGTGGGTATATGAAGGAAAGGATGTAGTAGGAAAGGCAGAGGTCAAGGTAGGTGGGATAAGTTTTCCCATGTCCATCCATGTGGCAGTCAGAATACTCTGTTCCTAGATGATAGAATTAGATCACAATTCTGGAAATAACAGTGGAAGTTCTTGGTTTTGTCTGTTAATGTTTATAAGCATGATATCTTTATGAAATTGATCCTTATGCTTGATATGGTAAAATTTAAACCTTAAAAAAGAGATATAGTTGGGATAAGAGGAGAAACTTTACTAGAATACAAGCCTGGCTTATGCACATAGTAGCTAAACCATGAGCAGCTATTGCATACTTAGCATTATTTGAGAAAAGGGGATGGACAGGGCCAACTAGGGGAAGAGAAGGTAAGCTAAGAGAGGAGGAAAGGAAAAGCAGTGTGCAAAAAAATGCAGAACAGGCTGATATGATAATAAAGAAACATTTGCTATTAGGAAGAAACAGGGATGGAGCCCAGTAATAAGGGAAGCAATGAATATTTGGAACAGAAAGGCAGCAAACTAAGTGAAAAAAAATGATAGGAATTTCTGAAATGGATGAGAAGATTTGCAGGCCCTAATTGCAGACTGATGTACAGAGCGCTTTCTTATAGATTGTAAATATACATTATATGTTGATATTTCTGAACTTTATGGCAGTGTTTCCCAAACTATGTTCTGTGGAACACTAATGTCTTCAAGATGGTAATAGTTTCACTGGAAAAATATTCCATGTACCTTATAACCAAGCTTCTTGTAGATGCATTTGCTTACTTAGATATTAAACTATCTGAGAATTTAAAAAATATTTTTCCCTTTTTAAACCCAATTTTTCCCAAACAGATCTTTCATCACTTCTTTCATGAAACATCTACTGAGATGTCAAAGAATGAAAGTTTTCCCCCAAACACATTTTGATGTATTTTTTTATGTATTTAATTTAATTCACTTTAAGGAAACTAAAGTGTGACATCAAGGTTAACTGTTTATTTCGACCAATCTTAAGCTCAGTTTTCTTCTCTTTGGTGGTGGATGACTGCCCCACCAACTTGTGAGGATGAAGGGAAAATGCTTGGAAAATTTTAGAACAGCTGCTGGAAGGCAACATGACCAGACCACCAGACAAGGCGTCAGGAGACCTGGGGTACCTGGGCTTGACAGCTAATGTTTTCATTTAGGGTGTGGATTTAGGAAAGTTGATGAACTTTAGGAATTTCACTTTCCTTTGTGTATGTATGTATATACATGTGTATATATTACATATGTTTGTATTTTCTATATCCTCCTAGGGCCCTGGAGGAGAAGGAAATGGCAACCCACTCCAGTACTCTTGCCTGGAAAATTCCATGGACTTAGGAGCCTGGTAGGCTACAGTCCGAGGGGTCACAACTGAGCGACTTCACTTTCTTTTTCTTTCTTTCTTTCTTGTAGCTCAGTTGGTAAATGATCTGCCTGTAATGCAGGTGACCGGGTTCGATTCATGGGTTGGGAAGATTCCCTGGAGAAGGAAATGGCAACCCACTCCATTATTCTTGCCTAGAGAATCCCATGGACAGAGGAGCCTGGTAGGCTACTATCTATGGGGTTGCAAGAGTCGGACACGACTTAGTCACTAAACTACTACTAGGGCCCTGGTATCTAGTATTTAAAGTATATATATATATATATATATATATATATATATATATATATATACTTACCAGTATATATATATATATACTTGCCTGGAGAATCCCATGGACAGAGGAGCCTGGCAGGCTACAGTCCACGGGGGTTGCAAAGAGTCAGACATGACAGAAACAATTTAGCATATATATATATATATATATATATATATATACACACACAGACACTTTAAATCTGTTTGGAACTTTTCAAATTGTACACTTAATTTTAATTTTAATTTTTTGGTCGCACGACATGTGGAATCTTAGTTTCTTGACCAGCGATTGAACTCACAGTCCCTTCATTGAAAGTGCAGAGTCTTAACCACTGGACCCCCAGGGATGTTCCTATATGTATTTATATCTCATACATATACAAATAACTTGGTCTGAAAGAGGTATAATGTCCTGAGCTGGGGTTATTTGACAGTAAACTGAACACAAGGTGGGATACAGGATATGTGTCCAGGAGTGAGAAATAGAAAGCAGCAGGGAGGGCTACAGAGTAGAAAGGAGAACTCATGGAGGAGAGAGGAAGGCATCATTGACCATCTCCTGCTGGGTGAAGAACTTTGTTGCTGGAGTGGAGAGCCTTGGGGTGGCATCTCCTTTCCTGTTCCCACCTACAGACTTATCACCGCTGTGTCAGCTTGTCCCTATCTTGGCTGCCTGTTTTTGCTATTCATTCACTCAGTCATGTCCAACTCTTTGTGACTCCATGGACTGCAGCTTGCCAAGATTTCCTGCCCTTCAGTATCTTCCAAGGAGCTTGCTCTAACTCATGTCCATTGAGTTGATGATGCCTGTGGTGACGTCTGTACCTCCTGGCTTAGGTCATGTGCCGGTGGCCACTGGCTCTGCGGTGCATAGGAAACCCTCTCCACTTTTTTTTGGTTTATTTGTTTTTTATATTGGAGTATAGTGATTAAAATGAACTTCCTCCAGTATTCTTGCCTGTGAAATCCCATGGACAGAGGAGCCTGGCAGGCTGCAATCCATGGGATCATAAACAAGTGTCAAACACAACTTAGCAACTAAACAATGACATAGTGATTAACAGTGATGTGTTAGTTCCAGGTGTCACAGCTAAGTGGTTCAGTTATAACCATACAAGGATCTGATTCCTTTTCAAATTCTTTTCCCATTTAGGATATTAAAGAATATTGTACTGAGTTCTCTGTGCTATATAGTAGGTCTTTGTCGGTTATCTATTTTAAATACAGTAACCCCATGATATTTCTTTGTGTGTGTGTGTGTGTGGTTTCCACTTTTTAAAAGAAGAGTGGTCTGGAACTGGCCTGCTCTCCCCCATTATGTCACTAAGATTGAACTGAGCTCGAGAGCCCATTGAATTGTAGGCTTTCTGACCATTAAAACATGTCTGTGTCCTGATCAGTGATACATGTCAGTGTAGGGCCACCTGACTGGGTCTTTTGTTCCTTGTTTCCCAATTTTTTCCGTCTTCCCAGGGCCCTGTTATCGAGTTCTCTCCTTCCTTTTTTCTGGTATGACTTGAGTCCTGATTTGGCCTTTTATCTAATTCCTCTGTTTTCTTTATCTGCCAGGACTTAAACCAAAATCTGATTTTCAGGTTTTAATTAGGACACCTGACATGTGACTGTGTGGTCTTGCCATAGCTTCAGAGATAGTCATAAGCACACCCCATGGGATGGAGCTGTCTGTTGCAAAATAAAAAAGGCTTAAAATGTGATTCTTTATTTTTAGGTTTGTGAAATATATGCAAATGGAAAAAATACCTGATATAACTGGTCAAAATCTTATCGCTTTTCAGGAAAGCAATTTTGTGGCCTCCCACCCCTACTTTAATTGATACCTAGAATTGCTGTCACCTTCAAGCCTGGGTGCTCATCCTTGGTTTGTTCCTTTACAGTATCCCTACACTATTAGCCAGGGTTAGACTTTCCTGGGCTTGGGATTGAATGACCAGAGTTTCCTTTTTGCCAAAATGTCAGAGACTCCAAAGTTAGTTCCAGCTTGTTCTCTTTTATGAGATGGCTCAGATGTATGATTGCTAGCCTTCTGCAAATAAGTATGGCGGGTATAGTAGAATCACGTCATGTGCACATTTAAGTGAAACAAGTCCAACTCTAGGAGTTCAGAGAGAGAGGGTGGAAATAATATCACAGATTCTACTCACCATTCCACAAATTGATTATGTGTCTGAGTGTAAGCAGGAAATGGAAGGGAGAAATCTGTTTCCCTTGATCAGTCTTAGTTCCCTTTTGTTTCTCCATGGTGTGAGCATCTCACAGGGCTAAATGTGACTATAGCATTGTTGTTCTTGTTTAGTTGCTTACTTGTGTCTCACTCTTTGAGACCCCATGGACTGCAGCACACCAGGCTTCCCTATCTTTCAACATCTCCCAGAGTTTGCTCAAACTCATGTCCATTGAGTCAATGATGCCATCCAACCATCTCATCTATAGCATTAAAGATATAAATTTTACTTACCACATGGTCCTTAAATGCAATTAATGTAATATTTGCTGCTTAAAGTAATGTACAGTTCAGTTCAGTTCAGTTGCTCAGTCGTGTCCAACTCTTTTCGACCCCATGGACTGCAGCACGCCAGGCTTCCCTGTCCATCACCAACTCCAAAGTTTACCCAAACTCATGTCCATTGAGTCAGTGATAACATCCAACCATCTCATCCTCTGTCGTCCCCTTCTCCTCCTGCCTTCAATCTTTCCCAGCATCAGGGTCTTTCCAATGAGTCAGTTCTGCGCATCAGGCAGCCAGAGTATTGTAGTTTCAGCTTCAGTATCAGTCCTTCCAATGTATATTCAGGACTGATTTCCTTTAGGATAGACTGGTTGGATCTCCTTGCAGTCCAAGGGACTCTCAAGAGTCTTCTCCAATACCATAGTTCAAAAGCATCAGTTCTTCAGCTCAGCTTTCTTTATAGTCCAACTCTCACACCCATACATGACTACTGGAAAAACCGTAGCCTTAACTAGACAGACATTTGTTGACAAAGTAATGTCTCTGCTTTTTAATATGCTGTCTAGGTTGGTCATAACTTTCCTTCCAAGGAGTAAGCATCTTTTAATTTCATGGCTGCAGTCACCATCTGCAGTGATTTTGGAGCCCCCCAAAATAAAGTCTGACACTGTTTCCACTGTTTCCCCACATATTTCCCATGAAGTGATGGGACCGGATGCCATGATTTTAGTTTTCTGAATGTTGAGCTTTAAGCCAACTTTTTCACTCTCCTCTTTCACTTTCATCAAGAGGCTCTTTAGTTTTCCTTCACTTTCTGCCATAAGGGTGGTGTCATCTGCGTATCTGAGGTTACTGATATTTTTCCCGGCAATCTTGATTCCAGTTTGTGCTTCTTCGAGCCCAGCGTTTCTCATGATGTAGTCTGCTTATAAGTTAAATAGGCAGGTGACAATATACAGCCTTAATGTACTCCTTTTCCTATTGGGAACCAATCTGTTGTTCCATGTCCAGTTCTAACTGTTGCTTCCTGATCTCCATACAGGTTTCTCAAAAGGCAGGTCAGGTGGTCTGGTATTCCCATCTCTTTCAGAATTTTCCACAGTTTATTGTGATCCACACAGTTCAAAGGCTTTGGCATAGTCAATAAAGCACAAATAGATGTTTTTCTGGAACTCTCTTGCTTATTCAATGGTCCAACGGATATTGGCAATTTGATCTCTGGTTCCTCTGCCTTTTCTAAAATCAGCTTAAACATCTGGAAGTTCACGGTTCACATATTGCTGAAGCCTAGCTTGGAGAATTTTGAGCATTACTGTACTAGCATGTGAGATGAGTGCAATTGTGCAGTAGTTTGAGCATTCTTTGGCATTGCCTTTCTTTGGGATTGGAACGAAAACTGACCTTTTCCAGTCCTGTGGCCACTGCTGAGTTTTCCAGATTTGCTGGCATATTGAGTGCAGCACTTTCATAGCATCATCTTTCAGGATTTGAAATAGCTCAGCTGGAATTCCATCACCTCCACTAGCTTTGTTCGTAGTGATGCTTCCTCAGGCCCACTTGACTTCAGATTCCAGGATGTCTGGCTCTGGGTGAGTGATCACACCATCATGGTTATCTGTGTCATAAAGATCTTTTTGGTATAGTTCTTCTGTGTATTCTTGCCACCTCTTCTTAATATCTTCTGCTTCTGTTAGGTCCATACCATTTCTTTCCTTTATTGAGCCCATCTTTGCATGAAATGTTCCCTTGGTATCTCTCATTTTCTTGAAGAGATCTCTAGTCTTTCCCATTCTATTGCTTTCCTCTATTTCTTTGCATTAATCACTGAGGAAGGCTTTCTTTTCTCTCCTTGCTATTCTCTGGAACTCTACGTTCAAATGGGTACATCTTTCCTTTTCTCCTTTGCCTTTAGCTTCTCTTTTTTTCTTAGCTATTTGTAAGGCCTCCTCAGACAACCACTTTGCTTTTTTACACTTCTTTTTCTTGGAGATGGTCTTGATCACTGCCTCCTATACAATGTCATGAACCTTCATCCATAGTTCTTCAGGCACTCTGTCTATCAGATCTAATCCCTTGAATCTATTTCTCATTTCCACTGTATAATCATAAGGGATTTGATTTAGGTCACACCTGAATGGTCTAGTGATTTTCCATACTTTCTTCAGTTTAAGTCTGAATTTTGCAATAGGATGTTCATGATAAGTACTATGAACATAATATTAATCTGGGCTAAAACTACAGGAAAACTGATTCTTCTTTCTATTTTTTTTAAATTTATAATTTTTGCTGCTCCGGGTCTTAGTTGCATTCATGAGGGATTTTTAGTTGCTGCACACAAGCTCTTAGTTGCAGCATATGGGATCTAGTTTCCTGACCAGGCATCGAACCCTGGCCCCTTGCATTGAAAGTGCAGAGTCTTTGCCTTTGGACCACCAGGGAAGTCCTGAAAACTGATTCTTTTGGATCTTTCAGAGCATTCCGTCCAATAGAACATTTTGTGATGATGGACAAGTTCTGTAGTTTCTAGTGTTCAATATGGTAGCAAGTCGCCACATGTGACTATGGTGTACTTGATTCGTGGCTAGTGTGACAGAATTTAAATTAATAAAAAGTAATTTAAACAGCATAACCTCATGCTGTTATATTGAATAATATTAGTTTTTCATTTTGTTTGGCACACTCGGCAGTTTGCACATACTTGTTTATTAGCTCACAGTTCTTTAGGTCAGAAATGTGGGCTATTTTGGCTGGTTTCTCTGCTTAGAGTCTCAAAAGACTGAAATCAAGGTGTTGGCTGGGCTGGGCTCCTGTCTGGAGGCTTGGGAAGAATCTGCTTCCAGGCTCACTTCAAGTTATTGACAGCCTTCAGTTTCTTGTTGCTGTAGGACTAAGGTCCTTGTTCATTTGCCATCTGTTGGCCAGGGGTCACTTTCAGTAGATAGTGGCCAATCTCTGGTCCTCCCTTCCATCTGCAAGCCAGCAATGGCTTAAGAAAATCTGTGTGGTTCTTTCAGTCTCTCTGAATTCCCTTGCTAATACCAGCCTCAGCAAATATTCTGCTTTCAAAGTTCTCTCAATTGGGTCAGGCTTACCCCAATACTCTCTGTATTTAAAATCTAACTGATTAGGGGCTTTGCACCTGCAAAAAATCCCTTCACAATGGTAGTCAGATAGGTGTGTGATTGAACGACCAGGAAAAGGACTCTCAGGAGGTCATCTCCCAAATTCTGCCTACCACAGCCCCCTTAAGATTTCTAGCCCTTTTGGTCTTCTGAACAGCATCATGGTGGTTGGCAAGAAAAAGTGCCTTATGAAAGCCACGAAGAAAGTGGTTGACCCATTTTCTAAGAAATATTGGTATGATGTGAAAGCACCAGCTATTCTCGGAAAACACTGGTCATGAGAACTCAAGGAACCAAAATGGAATCTGATGGCCTCAAGGGTTGTATTTCTGAAGTGAATCTTGCTGATCTGCAGAATGATGAAGTTGCCTTTAGAAAATTCAAGCTAATTAAGGACGATGTTCAAGGCAAAAACTGCCTGACTAATTTCCATGGCATAGATCTTACCTGTGACTAAGTGTGCTCCACGGTCAAAAAAATGGTAGACCATGACTGAAGCTCACGTTGTTGTCAAGACTACCGATGGTTATTTGCTTCATCTGTCCTGTGTGGGCTTTACTAAGAAACACAGTAATCAAATTCAGAAGACCTCTTATGTCCAGCACAAGCAGATATGCCAGATTCACATGGAGATGATGGAAATCATGACCTGAGGGGTGCAGACAAATGACTTGAAAGAGGTGGTCAGTAAATTGATTCCAGACAGCATTGGAAAAGACATAGAAAAGGCTTGCCAATCTATTTATCTGCTTTACGATGTCTTTGTTAGAAAAGTAAAAATGCTGAAGAAGTCCAAGTTTGAATTGGGAAAACTCATGGAACTACATGATGAAGGTTCTGGAAAAGCTGCTGAGGATGAGACAGGTGCTAAAGTTAAACAAACTGATGGATACGAGCCCCCAGTGCAAGAATCTGTTTAAAATGCAGGCTTTTTAATGGCAACAAAAGGTCTTATTTGTGGCTAAAAAAAAAAGATTTCCAGAGATAATTTTGACTCAGCTTGGTTTTTGTAATTTGCACTAACTTTAAACCCAACTCCCAAGTGAAATATGACCTCACAGTACATAGAGTAACTTCATTGCTTTGGTTTTGAATTCTTTCCTGTTCTCAAGAATCACATTGAAAATGTAGAAACCTAAGAGTTCATGGGTGTGGGTTGTAGGTGGGGCAGTGTAGGAGAATGTATTCCTATATCTACAAAGAATTTAACTTTTCACACTCTCTAGTTAAGATTAGTTTATATATAGATGAGATGGGCTGGCTGTGGGGCTGGAGGATGGATAGCCACTTGAGAAGACTTGTAGGGGGGCTACCAAAGACAACATAATTCACCTCTCTCAATGTTACCTACCACTGTATTGTCTGTATGTTGCTGCTCCATGCCTTAGCATATTTTGAGAGCTGTTAAAGTCAACAACCCCCTCCATGATTTGTTAAAAAGAGAGATCCCTCAAATCCGTTCAAAGTGATATCAGTCTGTATTAATGGAAGCATTATGTTCCGAACCAGAAAAAAATTATTTCCAGTGACTTGGCACTAGTCTTGCCTGAACATATTTCAACTGCTTTTAGTTTGGGATACCACATGTTGAAAAAGAGACAAATTAGAGAAAATGCAGAGAGCGGCAACCAACATGATAAAATGTCTAGTTGAAGGTTCATGGCATGGCACAGGGGATTGGTAATGGGATATAAATCCTCTCTCGTCAGCACGTCATTTTTAACAGTGTCTATCTAATGGCTGTCATCACTGTTTGGACTCAGAGATCCGCTAGGGAGGAACTGATGGTTGGGGTATATTCAGAATATTGTAGTTCATATTCCAAACAGCATTATCATCAAAGCTTTTTTTATCTTTCCAGAGAAGAAGTGAAGGGTTAAACCCAGAGAGTAAATCAGGTATGCACTTTGACCAGTCGGTTCCAAGTTTGGCTGGGTGCACGCTAATTACCCTGCCTAATGGACTTTGCAATATTTGAATTAGGAGTGCCGGAAATTCTCTTTCTCAAGTTTAAATAAATATCCACAGTGGTTGAACTAGTTCCAAGAAGTTTGCAATAGGCTTCAAGTTTAAGTTAAAGCAATTAGAATGCCAATTTATTTAACTATAGTGATAAATACAATGACAATCTAAATGACCATGCTTGAGTTGATGAGACCTGTACGTTCAGTCCCTATAGGAAGATCTCCAGTGGAAGCCAAAGCATGATCTGGACATTGCTCTGTGCTGGCACAATGTTCTTTAAATGATTCCAAAATAGCTGGATGTGTCCATCTACAGTTTTTGATCGAGTCTGGATGACTGGCCAGGTTGCTTGGTGGAATGAGGATGAAGCCTAGGATTCATGAGGTCTGTTTTAGTCTGTCATTTAGTGTAAATCTGTTATTAACTCACTAGGTGATGCTCAGTAAATAGGTAAAATAAAAACTGGTAAAAATGTCTCTAAAATCTTTTTCATATAAAATTATTTAATTTTATGAATATGCTCTAAAGGAAGCTATTATACCTAGATAGGGAACTTTCCCATGGCTCAGACAGTAAAGAATCTGCCTGCAACGCAGGAGACCCAGGTTCGATCCCTGGGATGGGAATATCCCCTGCAGAAGGAATGGCAAGCCCCTCCAGTATTCTTGCCTGGAGAATTCCATGGACAGAAGGAGCTTGGCAGTCTAGAGTCCATGGGGCTGCAAAGAGTGGGACACAACTAAGCAACTTTCACTTCACTTTCACATATACATAGATAATTAACTTAGTTCTATTTGCTAAAGACCTTAAGGATTTTTACAGATATCAGTCAATTCAATAAACAATTGTTCATGGCTTCCTGTGTGCAAATTATTGTGTTAGGCATGGAAGTAAGCATGCTGTCTTCCCACAAGGAATTTAAATGGCTAATTAATAAAGTGAATATTGTCAATGTAGATTAATATAAATATTAATAGCTATGAATGATAGCATAAATATGATAGTATTATGTGAATACTGACTGATAACAATGTAAGACAGAATTAAATAAAGCCAGCAATAGAGGTGCAGATATCTGTGGGACAGGTCATGGAGTAGGGAAAAATATATTTTATTTGGGAAGATTAGAGAAGAATTCATAGACTATACCATTTAAGCTAGACTTTTGAGGATGGATATGTTTGTTTATCATACCTGGAGAACCAGTGGTCAGAATTGGCTATAATGGGATGGGAAATTCAGCTTGCCTGATAGGAGAGGAGGCTGTAGGAAGGAGCTAGTGATATAGTAGCTTCAGGGCCCTCAGTTGCATGAACCATTTCTGCTGTCTTCCATAGGGCTGCCACAACAAAATTCCACAGGTTAGTGGCTTAAACAACAGAAATTTGTTTTCTAGCAGTTCGGGAGGCTGGAAGTCCAAGATCAAGGTGCCAGCCTGGGTCATGTCTCTGGAGGCCTCTCTCTTTGACCTGTGGATGGCCACTTTCTGTGTCCTCTCATGGCCTTTTGTCTGTGTATGTGCATCCCTGGTGTGTCTCTCTCTTCTTGTAAGGACACCAGTTGTATTAGATCAAGGCCTCACCCTTATGACATCATTTGATCTTAATTACCCTCATAAAAATCCTATCACCAAATACAGTGTCACTGGGGGTAGAGTTTCCTATGAATGGAGGTGTTATACACAACAATTTATAACAATGCCTAAGGCTCTGAGAGGAGCCCTAGCCTTGAATCCACATGAATATATACATATGCAAAAGGTGAGGGTTTTCCTTTTTTTTTTTTTTTGTATGCTTTAAGAGCAAACCTCTAAATAGGATAGGCTTCAGGGCTTTCCTGGTGGCTCGTATGGTAAAGAATCAGCCTGCAATGCAGGATACCCAGATTTGATCCCTAGGTCAGGAAGACCCCTGGAGAAGGGAATGGCTACCCGCTCCAGTATTCTTGCCAGGAAAATCCCATGGACAGAGGAGCCTGGCAGGCTATAGTCTATGGGTTCACAAAAAGTTGGGCACGACTGAGCAAGTAACACTAACAGACTTTCAGGCACCTTAAAACCTGGGTCCTTCTGTCTGCTGCTGCTGCTGCTAAGTCGCTTCAGTCGTGTCCGACTCTGTGCGACCCCAGAGACGGCAGCCCACCAGGCTCCCCTGTCCCTGGGATTCTCCAGGCAAGAACACTGGAGTGGGTTGCCATTTCTTTCTCCAATGCATGAAAGGGAAAAGGGAAAGTGAAGTTGCTCAGTCACGTCCAACCCTTAGCGACCTCATGGACTGCAGCCTACCAGGCTCCTCCATCCATGGGATTTTCCAGGCAAGGGTACTGGAGTGGGTTGCCATTGCCTTCTCCGCCTTCTGTCTGGGAGCAAGATATTCATTAGGTTCATTGTTCAGCAGAAGAGTAAGGATGCTGTATGGGCAAGCTGGGTACATGAGTGGCTCCCCCATCATCTGACATGGGGGACATGGGGACTGATGTGAATCCCAAGTTCTGATGAAGCTATGAATGCTTTTAGATTGAAGGATCAGTACATAGGAATTAAAGGTGTGAGTCCACATCAATCATCCCAATTTCCTGATCCTATACCACTAGTGTCAAAAGGAACCAACACTAATGGAAATCCAAAGGAACAAGACACAATGAAATAGCATCAAGGCATTTGGGTCGTGATACAGTGTTATCAAAGCTGGAGGAAAGTGTGGTCAGAGATGTTTGGAGATGAAGTGGAAGAACCATTCTGATTCTTCTCTTCCTGACATAACACAAATATAAGTTAGATTTGGGAGAAGATTTCTTGGCCTCAGAATCAGAACAGTTAATGTGAGTGAAGTACAAGGACTTTCGGGGACAGGGCACATGTATTCTGTTCCTCTTTCCTCCTTGAAGGTCCTCCATTCTTCCTCCCATAACACTGTTTCTTGTCAGAATCGCTTGCGGTACTTGTGAAAAAGGAAGATTCCTATGACTAATCCCAGGCTGAGATAAATCAGAATCTTTGGTGAGTGGGGCCCAGAAGTCTTCATTTTGAAAGTTCAGACTTGATTTTTTTTACTCTTTAGAGATTGGGGTTTATTGCTCTACATTCACAGCATAGGAGGGTACAGCTCTTAATTTCAGTATTTCTATCATTAATATCTATTAATTATAATAAAACTACTGTTCTTGGAGTGCTTATTGTAAGCTCCTTATTGTTGTAAGTGGGCTTCCCCAGTGGCTCAGCAGTAAAAGAACCTGCCTTCAATGCAAGAGCCACAGGAGATGTGGGTTCAATCTCTAGGTTGGGAAGATCCCCTGGAGGAGGAAATGGCAATGCACTCCGGTATTCTTGCCTGGAGAATCCCATGGACAGAAGAGCCTGCTAGGTTACAGTCCGTAGGGCCACAAAGAGTCAGACACCACTGAAGCAATTTGGTACACTGGCATGCACTGTTCTAAGGAACATGCTCACCTGATTTTCACGGTAAACCTTCATGGTGATAATATTACTTCTACCTTGCACATGAGAAGTCAAGGCTCAGAAAAGTTAGATTTCTCAAGGCTGCATAAGCAGTATTAGTCAAAAAAGTAAAGAAGAAGGACATGCATGCCTGAGACCCATGCTGGCTTGGGTATTGCTGGTCTATAATAAACTGATATTCTGATGGGATGGAATGCGAGGAAATTCCAGGCACCTGTGGCAGAAGAAGTGGATTACATGCACTTTTCTTGCCAATGCTAACATCCCTCTAGGGCACTTAAGAGGCTATGTGGGCTTGTTTGGTTGGCTAATGTTCACATTTTTGGTTTGATAAGAAGTTTAGGCACTTTGGGAACAAGATATATAGTTTTGGAAATTATAAACCCAAACCAATTATATGACAATCTTATTTTATTTCAGTGGGCTTCCCTGGTGGCTCAGACAGGAAAGAATCCGCCTTCTATGTGGGAGGCCTGGGTTCAATCTCTGGGTTGGGAAGGTCCCCTGGAAGAGGGCATGGCAACCCACTCCAGTATTCTTGCCTGGAGAATCCCCATGGACAGAGGAACCTGGCAGGCTACAGTCCATGGGGTCACAAAGAGTTGGACATGACTAAGCCACTAAGCACATTTTATTTCAGTAGTATATGAATCAATAAATACAATGTTTTATTTTTGTAAAGCAAAACAAGACAACTCATAGTCAAAACACATTGGGAATATTGGGATACTCTATCCTTAAGTCTTCCACTTAAAATAATTTCCATTCAGTGGACCCAACAACATAATAAAATTTCTTGAGGCAACTCTTGCAATTACCCTGTAAACTTATAACACAAGCAATGTGTATATTCCTTCAGCAAATTTGCACTTCAGTTATACCAAAAGAAATAAAATAGTCATGTTTATTATATTTAGAATGACTGGAAACCAATTATAACAAATGGCAAAGGAAAAGAGTCCAAGTCAATGTAATTCATTTTAATAAATGTAGTTCTCCCTAAATTAAGAGGTCAATTATTTCATAGATGTTTTATTTTGTAGATGATGAGAATACTTTTAAATATATTTATTAAAATATAGATTTCTGACTTCTGAATTTTTTTTAATTTGAAAATGTTTCCAAATATGTTGAAAAATAAAATAAATAGAATTCACCTGCTATCCTTCCATTTATGTTTGGATTTTATAAAATGAGAAGCTAGAGACTTCTTCCACCGTACACTTTCTCTGCCTAGGGTTAAAAACTACTGGCTAGCTATTTGATATATATCATCATCTTTCTTAGGTTTCTACCTTATGTGAGTATGTATTTGATACCCTAAACTAGAATATTATTAAATGCTTTTATCTAGAATCAGTTTTAATTACTAAAAATATAGTATGGACATTTTCTAGGTCATTTCATGCAGGACTTTTTAGCTCTTTGATGACTGTATATTGTTACCACTAAACCATTCCCTTATTAATTTTATTTTTTCCTCAATTTAATTTCCTCCTATTTTTGCTATTGTAAACATGTTTTTTCAATGAATAGCCTTACAAGGTATGCACATGTCAAATTTCAATAGATATTGACAACCAAATTACTTTCCACAAAATTTGTATATTTTTCCCACCTATTTGTATATTTGTATTTGTATAATTTTCCCATGTTTGCTGGAACTGGCTGTTTGCAATCTTTTTAATCACTGACAGTCTTCTGAGGGCAAAGTATATTATGTTTTACTTTGTAATAAAGAACTGTATGATTCTAAATATTTTGAAATATTTAAAAGTTTTCTGTGTATTTCTGAAAGGTACATGTACTGTAGAGTCAAGAAGAAGAAATATGGATGCTTAGATAGGATGAAAATAACTGCCTATTAAAAATAGTTAAACATATTTTAACTCTTAAAATAACTGCCATCACATCTTTACTCCCAGATTATGAGCACCTTTTACTTGCCAGTATGGGTAATTAGTTCAAAATATTTCAAACCTTAACCTCAATTTTTCCTTCTTCTATGAGGGAACTAGAGACAAGAGAATACTAATTCTACTTGTTTGAGAAGTTCAAGCTGTTTTGTTTTTACCATTTGCACTTTGTTTATTGGGAACAATCTTCATTTTTATTGCTCTGTATTATAAATTATATTTTAAATTTTGAAATCTACATGAAACACTAAAGACTATGATTTTGGACAGTTTCTGACTAGTGTTATTCATTTGAGTTTTTGCACTTATGTTCTCATAAATTAAAACTATTTTCTTTTCTTTAGAATAAGTTATTGGATCTTGGTGGATAAGAAACTGAAATGAGATGCTTTTTACTCAATCAAACCAGCAAATACCTTTGCAGGCTTAGTCACAAGACTCAGCACGGAAATAATACTTGTCTCACAATCAGGTTAGAAATGATAACTGAAACCATGGAATCCTTAAGATAAGCTACCTGTGTAATCAGGGGAAATAGCTGAAAGCCTAATAGAAGGCTTTGTGTTGGAGGACAGTGATTGAAGTTCAAAAGGCTTAGCAGAGGTCAAGTTGGCAATGTCAGGTATTTCCCCAAGTTTACTTCATTCAATTAAGTTGGAACAATCTGTTCCTGTGAAAGAGTTAGTGGCTTTCCTTACACTTGGGGGGTGGGGGGGAGGGGCAGGCAAAGGGATGTTTGGTTTCCTCTGTACCAGAAGCTATGTCTGGGATAAGTTTTAAAAAGAGGTTGAGTTGATTTTCATGAAGTCTCTGTGGGAAACTTATGTGCAGTACAATGACTGGAAGTCTTGTGGGTTTACTAGATACATTTAAAAGGGATGGAAGATGCAGTATTTATCTGCATGTATTAGCCAACAATCGCAACAATGATAGCAACTAAATTTGTTTCAAACTTACCTTGTTTCTAAATGTGATGACCATTCCTGCATCTGCCACATTAATTGAGCTGGTTTTCTTCCTGTTTAGTCTAAACTACTGTTGATTGCTTTGACCCCTGCCCAGCTGAGGGACAAAATGCCCTGGATTGAGAGCTTTCTTAGGACCGCCTGTATTGTCAGCTCAAGGCTGCTTGAGTTGGATGGATTCTAGGGTAGAAAAGTGCCCCAAATTGCTTCCTTAAAAATAAGTTTCACACACTTCTGATTTTGTCTTTTTTCTTGGTATGTCACTTTTTTTTTCCGTTTTGAAATGTACTGTCTTCTTTCTTAGCGTAATTATTTTACAAACATGAGTGAACTTTCTGGAGGAACAGAAATGGGACATACCCTGACTGCAGTGTATGATCAGATTACAAAGATAAATTGATACATGAGAGGTTCCGGAATACTGGGTAATTATGGCACATACCTCCAGGAAATTCACACACACACACACACACACACACACACACACACACACACACACATACACACACACATCCAACTTTAATCTCCTGCATATGTATGTGTATGTGACTACATAGATTTTGAGTCTAAGAAAGATTTAGGAGCTAGCACCTATTTTTAAGTTGAATAGCACTAAGTGTCATTATCAAGGTGTCTATTACAGTTTAAGACATATTTCTAAAAGCTATAATCCTAATAACTTTTCACTAGTCAGATACTGGGCAAAACAAATGTGAAGGTACTGGGCAAAACGTATCTATAAAGTCCCCAGATGATTCTCAGAGTCCGCCAAGTTTTTGAAGCCTAAAAAATAGTCCGTCTAGAATAATAAGTTAGTTTGTTCTAATCCGTTTGATGTTGAAGGAACTGTGCAGTTTTCTCAAGAACCATGAATGCGTGGTTCTGGTAATGAATATGAACACTAGAGTAAGAACTGCCTCCTCGGAGCTTCCCGGTATAGTCCCTGACTTATGTGTTGTGAGTTCCATTTTACAGGTAAAGAAATTGATATTGTTAGAATAATCAATCATAAAGTTAATAACTGGGAAAACCAGCATTCAGTCCCAAGCCTTCTGGCTACATGTCCAGGGCTCACAGAATATTGATCTGAGTTAAAAATCTTTAGAAATCTTTTCCAGTAGGATCTCTAGTTTAGTGTTTTGTGTTTCTGTCATCTTCCAAATAACTTTTGAGGTCAGTGTTGTTTCAGTTGAGGTACATCTCTTGAGGTGCTAGGTGTCTAACTTTGAGTTGAATGGTGGGCTAAGCCTCAGAGGGATGAATTTTATCCTCCCTTCATTGGGTAGCTGAGATTTACTTGGGGACCATTCAAAGTGACCAAATGTACTTGTGGACTCTCAGTGTAGTAGCTGGAGAAGGCAATGGCAACCCACTCCAGTACCCTTGCCTGGAAAATCCCATGGACAGAGGAGCCTGGTAGGCTGCAGTCCATGGGGTCGCTACGAGTCAGACACAATTGAGCGACTTCACTTACAATTTTCACTTTCATGCATTGGAGAAGGAAATGGCAACCCACTCCAGTGTTCTTGCCTGGAGAATCCCAGGGACAGGGGAGCTGGTGGGCTGCTGTCTCTGGGGTCACACAGAGTTGGACACGACTGACGCGACTTAGCAGCAACAACAGCAGCAGCAGTGTAGTAGCATTTCAGAGGTCATTTTCAGCTAACATTTTTGGGGAAGACTCCAGGAGAAGCAGCAGGATTTTATTTGAGCCTTAAAGAGTGGGATTTGGAAAGTTCAGGAGAGGACATTACAGTTATAGGAATAACATGAACAAAGACGTGTCTGTATGTGAGTGTGTGTTTTGTAGTTGTTCAGTTGCTAAGTCTTGTCCAACTCTTTTTGACCCCATGGACTGTAGCCTGCCAGGCTTCTCTGTCCATGAGATTTTCCAGGCAAGAATACTGGAGTGGGTTGCCATGTCCTTCTCTAGGGGATTGTCCCAGATCAGGGATCAAACCTGCATCTCCCGCATTGGCAGGTGGATTCTTTACAACTAGTGTGTGCATGTGCATGTATGTATTTAATCAAACTCAGTGCTCAAGAGAAGACTGGTTCAGCTGAGGAGCAGTGAGGAAGAGGGCACAGGGTTCGGAAGATGGGGCCATGCCCCGTCCTTCAAGCAGGCCCCACTCCATAAACCAGTGAGGTGCTCGAGTTAAAAAGTGCCTTTGGGGTCACTGACCTCTTCTGATAGGTGTTATTTATTATTCTCTCACATATGTGTTCTTGGCTCCCAGAAAATACTCCAAAATCATCTGTCATTGTCCAGAATAGAATTAAGTGCAGCAAATATGACCATCGCTCTGAGACACTCATGGGATTTGGGATGTCGAAAAGACACAAAAGCCTCAGCATAATAGGCAGAGAAATGGCAGGTTCCTAGCACAGGACTAATTTTTCTCTGGCTGTTTAGTAACAGGTGGTATTTATCTAAGCAGACGGGCCTGGGCAGCTGGTTGATGGGTTTTTCCAGCTGGACATCTTCTCTCCATTTAGTCCAACCACACCTGCTTCAGACAGCAAACAAGAGCCTTTCTCATCTCCAGTGTCTGTGGTGGGGGGGCTGGGTGTAGACAAACCATTCAGCTCACAGTTGTAGTGTTTCATGATGTCCGAGGATCCCATCTGGCCTCCGACCAGAAAAAAAGAGGTTTTAGGTTTAGAGGTGGGCTTCCCCCCTGCCCCAGGGAGTAGTTTGCCCTTTTGGGTTGCTTTCTTTCAAAAAAGAGATTTCATCGTTGACCGCTATCATGTGATCAGATTTACCTCCCATTAAAACTTCCTTTCCTTAAAGCATGCACTGACATGACTGTGGCTGTCCCTTTGAGCTTTTATTATACTGCATTAAGGAATAGTAGAATAGTCTCATGAAAGATTAATCACTTCCTGTATGCATCTTGTACCTGCAGACAGGCAATTACTAAAATATGTCTGAGAGAAAGCAAGGAAGGACGTTAAAATGTATTGGCCAGGTATTTTTTGGCAGTGTGACTACAAAACTTGCTTAGGTGCCAGCTTTTATGGAGCCAAAAAGGACTTCTGTGCTGAGTTAATGGATCATAGTTTGTTTTGTACATGAGGAGCAATGTTTTCTTTGTAATGATAGCCAGAACTTTGACACTGCACAGGTATTTCTCTTGAGGCTGTGCAAGTGTGTGTATTCTTATTTATTTCCCCATCTAAACTGAATGATAAATCAACCACGTGGACTAAATGTAACCCTGGCAATTTAGAAAGCTCTGTATTCCTAGTGCTGGACCCTCCAGATCATAGGTGCTCAATAAATATTTGGTAACTGACAATTTCTATTTTACAGTTTTCAAGAGGTTTACAACAAAAGAGTGAGATTTTAGGGGATGTTGAGGTCTTGAAAATCTCCCTAGCCAATATAGTGCTAGGTTCACCACTACCTTTACTCAGAACTTGCTGTTTACTGACTATGCTCCAACCTCTGTTTTAGAGGCTTGAGATTAAGAAAAAGACATGGTCCATGCTTTGGAGAAGCTGGGAATTCTTGGCAAGGAAATAGTAATATAACAACAACATCCAAAACAAAAACAATATTTGTTGAGCACTTGTGTATTGTTGACATGTAAGCCCTTTGTATAATATGTATTCATTTAATCCAGATTTTTTCTTTTACTATTATTCTAGTTTTTCAGATGTGTAAACCAAAACACAGAGAGTTACACCTTTCTGTAATTTATTCAAAGCTATTAAGTGGTAGAACTGGGACATGAATAAAAATATAAAACCAAGCATTGAATTTGTGGAGCACTCTGATGGGGTGAGGACCAATGCGGAGAAGAGGCTCCCTCCACTAAGTACAATGGGGGTTGGGGAAGTTTCAGGGACAGTTCATGTCCAGGCCTTTTCCTTGTTGCCTCCATTTCTGGTTCTGGGATCTGGGTCATTTATTTCTCTCCAGATCTGACCCCAGTGTTTTCCAGGTCCTTCAATCTGGAGGGAGCATTGTGCTTAACTTTGTGAAGTCTATCCACTGATGTCTTAACAAGTTGCTCAGCTTCCAGCCACTCTAATTATGTCCTGCTGTAGTGCGCCTGTCCCTGCAGTCAGGCACACTTGGGTGAAATCTTGTCTTTTCCATTTAGAAACTGTGCAATGTTGGGCAAGTTAACAGGATTAATCACACTCATTGCTTTGATCTGTTTAAAGGATTAATTGAGATAATACATGTAAAATATGGGCTTCCCCAGTGGCTCAGTGGTCAAGAATCTGCCTGCAATGCAGGAGACACAGGAGACGTGGGTTTGAACCCTGGGTCATGAAGGTTCCCTGGAGGAGGAAATGACTACCCACTCCAGTGTTCTTGCCTGGAGAATCCCATGGACAGAGGAACCTGGCGGGCTACAGTCCATGGGGTCGCAAAGAGTTGGATACAGCTGGGGCTACTGAGCACATGCATACATACACATGTAAAATATCCATCATATTGGAGCTGCTCAATAAATGCTAGTTTTATTTCTCTTGTCAGACTATACCTTTTGTTGGTCTGTTTCTCCCAGCACCTAGCATGGCTCCCCACAAATAGCAGATGATGAAAACATATTTGTTCATTTGATTTTATGGGAGAGGAGAAGTAATTTATGTCAGTGTTAAATTGTTAAATCATCATATAGATAATATTTCTGTGGATTGTTTTTCTCTTTTTCTCTTTCCCCCATCTGTCTCTACCTTCCCTACTTAGTTTAAATCCTAGTTGTCTTTCAGGTCTTGGCTTCAATATAATGTCTCCAAAAAGGTTCCCCTGCTTAAGTGAGGCTTTCCTTCTCCTTCCTACTATAGCATCTTGGGCAATAGGAACTGTAGGTGCCAGACAAGCTTTGTTATTATTATTGATTTTTAATTATTTAAAAATTTATTTTTTATTGGAATATAGTTGCTTTACTAATATTATGTTAGTTTCTGCTATACAGAAAAGTGCATCAGCTATACATGTACATATATCCCCTCTTTTTTGGACTTCCTTCCCATTTAGGTCACCACAGAGCACTGAATATAGAGTTCCCTGTATAGCACAGGAACTCTATACAGTAGGTTCTCATTAGGTACCTATTTTATACGTAGTAGTGTATATATGTTGATCCCAATCTCCCAACTGTTATTTTATTATTGACATGAAATCCATTCAACATAGCAGTAACCACTTTAATGTGTATAATTCAATGGCATTTCATACCTTCACAATGTTGTGCAACCACCACCTCTGTCTACTTCTAAACCATTTTTCATCAGCTCAAAATAAAAACTTTTTACCTGTTAAGCAATCATTGCTTATCCTCTTCCCATCAGCCTTTGACAGCTACCAATCTTCTTCTCATCTCTACGTATTTACCTGTTCTGGATATTTCGCACAAATGGGATCATAGAGTATGTGACCTTTTGACCTTTTGTGGGGACACCTTTGACTTAATATAATACTTTTGAGGTTATAGCACCTATCATAAAAAGCTTCATCCCTTTTCAAGGGATGAGTAATATTCCATCTTGGGCTTCCCAGGTGGTGCTAGTGATAAAGAACTCACCTGCCAATGCAGGAGTTGCAAGAGATAGGAGTTTGACCTCTGGCTTGGGAAGATCCCCTGGAGGAGGGCATGGCAACCCACCGCAGTATTTTTCCTTGAGGAGTCCCATGGACAGGGGAGTCCATGGGGTCCTAAAGAGTTGGACATGGCTGAAGTGACTTGGCATGCAATATTCCATCTTAGGTACCTAATACATTTTATTTATTCACTAGCCATTGGTGGATATATGGGTTATTGTGAACAGTGCTATTATGAACATTTGTGTACAAGTAGTTGCATGCTTGTTTTTAATTTTGGAAACATATACATGTGTGGAAATGTTGAGTCATATGGTAAATCTATGTTTAACTTTTTGAGCAACCATCAGCTTTATTATTTTCTAATTTCAACATGTTGCCCAAGTCCAACCTAAAGACAAGTCCAGGATCTGGAGTTAACTATAGTTAGAGAAAGCCCCAGTGGCAGCAGATCTTGAAGACACTGATTCAGGGGAAAAAGATACCAAAGATTGTAAGTGCATGCACGCTAAGTCACTTTAGTCATGTCAGACTCTTTGCGACCCTATGGACTGTAGACCTCCGGGCTCCTCTGTCCATGGGATTCTCCAGGCAAGAATACTGGAGTGGGCAGCCATGCCCTTGTCCAGCGGATTCTCCTGACCCAGGGATCAAACCTGCTTCTCTTACGTCTCCTGCATTGACAAGTGGAGTCTTTACCATGAGTGCCACCTGAGAAGCCCCAAATAAATAAATCTATTTTGTAAAAGTAGTTTTCCTTATGGGAAAGAAAAACAATTCATAACAATCTGACTATGAAACATCCTAATGGGGGAGAGGAGTAACCAGTCTTAATCCAGCTCCCTAGAGTCCTCCCAACGCCCCTGGATTAACTCTGAGCAGCTGGACTGAGATTTCATCATTTATCTGGATTCTTCAGGTTGCAGTTTAAAGAGTGTCAACCCAAGCCCAGTCTCTATAGCACAAAGAGCTGTCTTCTACAGAAAACTCAGATTCTGACTACTGAGCAGATACTATGTGGAAGTCACTGAAGCAGGTACAATTTGGGGAGGATTTTGATTGATATTGTTGTCTGTTAGTTCATTCAGTGAGAAAAAGTAATAATTTAAGTAAAATTATGATGTTTAGACATAAAAATTATTAATTGTGCCAGGAAATGCATGATGATGCCTCATGAATGCTATGGAGGTTAGTCATGAGAAGAAGCAAACATTTCACGTGAGAATTATCAGAGAGAGTTTCGATAAAAAAGGGGACTTGAGCTGTTTTTAGGGATATGTTGGATTTGTATCTGGGGCTTCCTGGGTGGTGCTAGTGGTAAAGAACCTGCCCGCCAATGCAAGAGATGTAAGAGACGGGAGTTTGATCCCTGGGTCAGGAAGATCTCCTGGAAGAAGACATGGCAATCCACTCCAGTATTCTTGCCTGGAGAATCCCATGGACAGGAGAGCCTGGTGGGCTGCAGTTCATGATGTTGCAAATATTTGGACATGACTGAAGCAACTTAGCACTCATGCATGCAGGATTTGTATCTAGAGAGAAGAAAATGAAGGTCATCTCCAGATATGAGATGGTCTGAGGCAAGCTTCTGAGTTTGGCTGTGAGTTTGGTCCTGAGCAGGTTTACCTGTCAACAAAAGTGAAAGCAAACACAATCACTTCAGAGCAAGTGAAGAGAGACAGAGCATCTGAAGAGGGGAATACACTTCCTTAAGAAAACAAAGTACTAAATCCGAGTTGGAATTTGTGGGCAAGTCAGTCTGATGAGGGAGATTTACTGCTTAGAAACCCCAAGTGAAGGAACTGAGTTTCTTGGAAATTGAGTGTCTCCTCTGATCTCAAAACTAGATGTGAAAGTGGTTCTGATTGATAATGGCCTTAAAACTTCTACGTTCTTCTTATACAAGTCTCCGGAGTAATTCCAAATGCTACCCCTGTGGAAAGATAGTCATCACTCTCTCTGGATTCAGGTATGAATCTCCCTTTGATAAATTGTCTGTCTAACCACAAGACCAGTAGATGCTTTTGTTTTATAATTGAGCTACATTCAGTTCATGATTATTTGTTTTACTTGGGGGGCAGCCTGGAGAAATGAAACCATACAAGTTGTGGACTGGAAATCACAGTCATTGTATCCACTGAGAAAGGAATGATGTTTTTCTCCCAAACTCTCTAACTGCTACCTAGAAAAGAAGCCATACACCTGGTGCTCTTAAATCATAATTTCTGTCATTGAAAAGAGTTTTGTTTTTTTCATTTGGTAAAGCGCTTCTTGAACCATTCTGTTTTTATCTATGACTTTGCCTAGTTTCTGTGTAAGTTAAGAAAGTGTCTTAAGCAAGCTCTTGCTGTAATGGTGTAATCAGTCTAGTCCTAGGGTAATAGAGACACTAGATGCTTCCTTGTATCCTAGAAACATATCACCTTGCAGCTAGTTAAAAAGTGATCATAGTTGATAACTGTATTTGACTTTTGTGGTTCCCTGGGAACATTTTCTATGATCTGCCTGGATAAAATCTGGATTCAGATTAGAGTCCCTTTATGGCATTATGTTTTACAGGAGCCTTGACGTTAATCTCTTACTTACCTTCCTTGGTAACCTAAAAACAGCCCACAGGCAAAGGAGAGAGCAATAGTCCAAGTGGCAGAGAGGGTTGGGAAAATCCCACCAGCAGGGACTGAGTGCTTGTTGCAGTGACAGCTGTGTTCTGTGACTTTCACTGTCTTCCCCACTGCAGTTTCATTTAGGAATACTTCAGGCTGCCAACTGTGGACACTCAAAATCCTAAGGTTTAAACTAAGGTTTAAACCAGGGCTCCCCTCACCAACTGTGAAACCTGGGATTGGCTACTCAATATGTCTAAACTTAAGTTTTCTAATCTGCAAAATGGACATAGAAGTATTACTGACCTCTTAGGGTTTTCATTAGGATTAAAAAAAATAATGTATATGGTGCACAGAGCAAAGTGCCTGGCACATTATAAGCTCTTAGTAGATGGTAGCTGTTGTTGGAGGTCTAGATTCACATCCTGTGGCCAGCTTATAAGTCTTAGCAGCTTTTCCCAATTTAAATGGGAAGTTTCATTTTGCCAATATTTTCCATACTTTTAGTAAATATGTGCATTATTGCAAAGTTTGGAGAGATTTACATTTCAAAAATGGCTTATATAGAGCATATGGGAATTTATAATAGAGCCTAGAAAATGTATGAAAATTGTGTTTATATTGGCCAAATTAATACTTGAAGGAAGGAGAGGTTTTCTTTGGCACTGGGCTAACATTTTCCTTTTTTCCCCCATTTTTATTGAGATGAAATTGTCATAACAGCACTGTATTAGTTTAGGGTGTACAGCAAGTATAAAATTTTCAATCATTACTTACTGATAGAATTTAGTTCAGTTCAGTCACTCAGTCATGTCCAACTCTTTGCGACCCCATGGACTGCAGCACGCCAGGCTTTCCTGTCCATCACGAACTCCTGGAGCATACTCAGTCTCACGTCCATTGAGTTGGTGGTGCCATCCAATCATCTCATCCTCTGTCGTCCCCTTCTCCTCCTGCCTTCAATCATTCCCAGCATCAGGATCTTTTCAAATGAGTCAGTTCTTAGCATCAGGTGGAGTATTAACAAAGTATTGGAGTTTCAGCTTCAACATCAGTCCTTTCAATGAACAATCAGGACTGATCTCTTTTAGGATGGACTGGTTGGATCTCCTTGAAGTCCAAGGGACACTCAAGAGTCTTCTCCAACACCACAGTTCAAAAGCATCAATTCTTCGGTGCTCTGCTTTCTTTATAGTCCAACTCTCACATCCATACATGACTACTGGAAAAACCATAGCTTTCACTAGACAGACCTTTGTTGGCAAAGTAATGCTTCTGCTTTTTAATATGCCATCTAGGTTGGTCATAGCTTTTCTTCCAAGGAGTAAGTGTCTTTTAATTTCATGGCTGCAGTCACCATCTGCAGTGATTTTGGAGCCTTCTGAAATAAAGTTTGTCACTGTTTCCATTGTTTCCCCATCTATTTCCCATGAAGTGATGGGACCGGATGCCATGATCTTGGTTTTCCGAGTGTTGAGTTTTAAGCCAACTTTTTCACTTTCATCAAGAGGCTCTTTAGTTCTTCTTCACTTTCTGCCATAAGGGTGGTATCATCTGTGTATCTGAGGTTATTGATATTTCTCCTGGCAATCTTGATTCCAGCTTGTGCTACATCCAGCCCAGCATTTCACGTGATGTGCTCTGCATATAAGTTAAATAAGATATAGCCTTGACGTACTCCTTTCCCGGTTTGGAACCAGTCTGTTGTTCCATGTTCAGTTCTAACTGTTGCTTCTTGACCTGCATACAGATTTCTCAGGAGGCAGGAAAGGTGGTCTGGTAGTCCCATCTCTTGAAGAATTTTCCACAGTTTGTTGTGATCCACACAGTCAAAGTCTTTGGCATAGTCAATAAAGCAGAAGTAGATGTTTTTCTGGAACTCTCTTGCTTATTCGATGATCCAACGGATGTTGGCGATTTGATCTCTGGTTCCTCTGCCTTTTCTAAGTCCAGCTTGAACATCTGGAAGTTCATAGTTCACGTACTGTTGAAGCCTGGCATGGAGAATTTTGAGCATTACTTTGCTAGTTTGTGAGATGAGTGCAATTGTGTGGTAGTTTGAGCATTCTTTGGTATTGCCTTTCTTTGGGATTGGAATGAAAACTGACATTTTCTAGTCCTGTGGCCACTGCTGAGTTTTCCAAGTTTGCTGGCATATTGAGTGTAGAACTTTAACAGCATCATCTTATAGGATTTGAAATAGCTCAGCTGGAATTCCATCACCTCCACTAGCTTTGTTCATAGTGATGCTTTCTAAGGCCCACTTGACTTTGTACTCCAGAATGTCTGGCTCTAAGTGAGTGATCACACCATAGTGATTATCTGAGTCATGAAGATCTTTTTTGTATAGTTCTTCTGTGTATTCTTGTCACCTCTTCTTAATATCTTCTAATTCTGTTAGGTCCATACCATTATAGAATTTAGGAACCTAATTTAGGTATTTTCTGGATGGTTTTGAATTGTCCCCTACTTATTCACTCATTCATTTATTCATTCATTAAAGTGTTTAAAATCTACAGGTGTCAATTTTCCAAACTTATGATTTAATAATTATTGGCCAAATACAATTTAATAATTAAATGACCAAATCTGGTAATGGATTAAGGCTTTTTGGCTGCCAGATGATCTTCCAAAGAAAAAATGTTGAAAAATTAGGAGTAAAATAGGAGTATATGGATCTCATTTTAATTAACATGTATTTTGATTCAAATATTAAGGGAAAACTGGGACAATTTTTTTGAAGCCAGTTTTTTTAAAAGGTGAATATTTGGCTGAATACAAAGTGATATCAAAATCAAATATTAATATTTACATGTTAATAATGTCACCAACTGCCAAAAGATTTTTTTCTTTTGAACAGCAATGAATGTTTATAGGTCTTTCTTTACCAAAATCTGCTTTCTTTTGTCTTTACCATGTGATTAACAGACCTTGAGGAAAAAATTTCTAAGTGAAGCTGCATTGTTAAAATCCTGGGCTAGGACCTTGGAGATTTGGGTACATATTTCCTGATAAAGACTGATGAAAAATTTCAGATATCAAGAACTACAGAAATGGCATTTTAAGTTAAAGTCTGATTTTAAAACTTGATAATTTTGTTACTATAGTGAATGCTGCTTTCAGATTTTTATTTTTCCTTTGGTAGGAAAAATATTTTTAGTAAAGTTACATTCTGGTTAACTTTCTTACCGATTGGCACATATTGGTACTTTTCATAATTCAAAATTGTACTTCTGAGTATTTTCTGAAAAGAGTAAATAAAATGTTTCATAATTGTCCAAACTTTGCATAATTCATAAAACCAACATTTTTTTGAGTTTTTGTGCAGAATATTCATCTTCAGTGTATACATCAGGAAACATGTACTTCTCACAGAATGAGAGAATTATTTCCTCCTCAAATAGGGGAGAGAGCTACACTGAAACCAGATTTTCATCTGAAGTAGAAGCTGTTACAGAATTATTAAAAGGAGAATAAATCCACCTTTATAATCAGATGGTATCCTAGTAAACAGTGTAAAATAGAATCATCTAGCCTAAGAGAAAAACAATGAGGTTGTTCTAGAGAACAAAGAATTTAGTGAACATGGGAAAACTCTGAGTCAAAAAAGAACAAATAATCTCTTCTAGAATATTAAGGATATAAAATTATAAGAGGAAAAAGTACCCAGGAAAAAAGAGGAAATGAGAGCTTGGGGTCTTATCTGAGTTTTCAGTTGTTACTCCAGGCAGGGAAAATTCACCACGGCTACAGATCTTCTCTACAAAGACCACACCTCATCTTTTTTTATGATCTCTGTTCCCCGCAGTCTCAGTTTACATCCTATAACAGCTTGGGCTGAAGAAGGAATTTGTTTTCTCTCAGCAACAGTTCTATCTCTTCCCAGAAGTCACCTCTCTGTGAGGGGATGACCAGTTAGCTGCAGCAAGTAAGGAAAAGTTTGAGGAAAGAAGAGATCAGAATGTTCACTTAGCATGAGCTTCAGAAGAAAGGGATTAGGTTGTCCCTTTGTTTTCCATCCCCCTGGCATTCAAGCAGATACACAGAAATCTCTCTATAAAATTGTCCCCTGGGTCTGTGTCTTCAGGCAGTCTTACAATTAAGCCTGTCTTGTAATAAAAAGAAATTTTCCGATACTGCAGAAAATTGCAAATGCGTGGCCACCTATGATGGATGCTATTATTAAATCTTGATCTATTGGGAATTCAACATGAGGTTAAATAAACAACACAGGAAGAGAAAATATCTCCCGGTATAGCCTTTGGTACAGATTCTATTCTTTCTTTCTTTTTTAAAAAATTAATTAATTAATGTATTTGGCCATACTGGGTGTTAGCTGTGGCATGTGGAATCTAGTTTCCTGACCAGGGGTCGATCTCCGGCCTCCTGCATTGGAAGCACCAAGTCTTATCCACTGGACCACCAGGGAAGTCCCCAGATTATTTTCTTAAGGAACATTTAATGATTAAAAAGTGTTACAGTGAAGTCAGATAGAGAAGGAGAAATATCCTATGACATCCCTTATATGTGAAATCTAAAAAGTAATGATACAAATGAACTTAGTTACAAAACAGAAGTAGACTCAAAGACTTTAAGAACCAGCTTATGGTTGACAGAGAGAAGGATGAAGAGAAGGGATAGTTAGGGAGTTTGGGATGGGCATGTGCGTGTGTTCTCAGTCGCTTCAGTCAAGTCTGACTCTTTGCAACCCACTGGCTTGTAGCCAGTCAGGGTCCTCTGTCCATGGGATTCTCCAAGCAAGGATACTGGAGTGGGTGCCATGCCCTCCTCCAGGGGATCTGCCCAACCCAGGGATCAAACCCACGTCTCCTGCATTTCCTGCATTGCAGGCGGGTTCTTTACCACTGAGCCGCCGGGGAAGCCCTGGACATGTACACACTGCTATATTTAAAATGAATAACCCACAAGGACCTACTGTGGAGCACATGGAACTCTGCTCAATGTTTTGTGGCAACCTGGATGGGAGGGAGTTTGGGGGAGAATGGATACATGTACATGTATGGCTGAGTCCCTTCGCTGTTCATCTGAAACTATCACAACATTGTTAATCAGCTATACCCCAATACAAAATAAAAAAATTTTTTAAGTGTTACAGTGATGTTTTGGTATAATTTACACCCTAATGCTTTATTATTGTTAATTTGTATATATTGAATCTTTCTAGCTAAACTGCATGTTTATTATATATCTTAGCATGTATCTCTCCATGTTTTATTACAATTGTTTACTTAACTGATAAAAGTTTGTAGTAGGTAGTACAAGGGAAAATAATTAATAGCAAGACCTTGAACATGACTCATTGTATGCTTGATGCCCAGAAACATGACAACCAGTGGGTCCTGACTTGGTCTTATAATGCTGACTAAAGTCTCATAGAATTACATTAAATGAGAAATGAAACTTGACACTTCTGGCTTCAAAATCTAATTGTGAAAAAGGGGAATCATGGCATCCCCAAATGGCACATGTCTGCTGACTAAGCAGTGCAAGATGCTGTAACTGAATCCTAAAAGTGAGGCTGGAAATAGAAATAATTGGAGAAAAGAAAAGAAAATTGTGTTAGTAAATTCAGCAACCACTAATCCCTGTTTTTTGATCAAAGGCGTCTAGACACTACCTAACTCCATTCTAACTTTTATGACTGCTGCAAAGGAGTGTGCATTCTTATTATCTTATTTACAGTGTCAGAGGATGTCTGTGTAAACAAACATCTCCTGAACACTTGTGCATTTGTCAGAGTTGCCTGTTCTCTGGGCTTATTTAGAAATATGATTTGGTGTTAAAAGACTTCTTTTGGAAGCTACACTCAACAGCCTCAGACTTACTACAACTGAAAAACAGACATACCATGTTGTACTTCATGCTGTAGTTCTCCAAATGTGTAGCAGACACTACAGACATCTTACCTCTGGGATTCTGATTTTGGGTGGATAATCTCGACCTCAAATATTTTTGTCCTTTTGTCCCCCTATCTCATTTATATTTTTCATGTCCTGAATACTTAGTTTTTGAAACAAAAGTGTGATCATCAGATTTATGCAATCCCATCTTTCCATTGAAAATAATAATGTTAAACATTTATGTGAGAATTTATATTCCAGGTACTTTGCTTATATAGTCCCTTCATCAATCTTTCAGAGGAAAATATCATTATCCTTGTTTTACAAATAGGCCAATTAAGAATTCGGGAAGACAAGTTAACTTCTCTGACCACAGTGCTAGTAAACCAAGAAGTCAGGATTAAAATGAAGTCTGATTCTAAAGCTCTTGTTCTTATTACACAACTACAGGTTCAGGTCTGTCTTGAGAGTATGTTGAGTGGGAGACCTCGTGATGTGATTTGGCTGCTCAAAAGCTTTTCCTCTGTCGAGGTATGTATGAAACCTTTTTTTGATGTAAAACATTGCAATACTAGGGAAGGGAATGGAAGTTCACATTCACAACTTATGTTATATTAATTAACTGAATTACCCAGCAGGACTCTGAGAATGGGATGCAAGAGTAATGGCTTTTACTAATAATGCAGAGAGGTTTGGGAAAGGCAGCTGAACCCCTTTTCAGCTGAAAGTGAGAAAGAGGTTTAATTTGAAGGTCAAGAGATTTTGTGGGGGTCTGGTTTCCGCCACCAGGGGTCAGTGTGCAGGTGCTAGAAACAGAGGCAGGAGGCAGCATTGGGAAAACAAACTTGGATCAAAATGGAAAATGGAAATGGAAACTCTTTTTCAGTTAGTAAGACTTGGCAAAGAGCCCCTGGCAGGTTAACCCCAAACTAAAACTATAAATCAGAAGTTACTTAAGATTAGGTCCATCTGAAGACCTGAATGTATATATCTTGCCTAATTGAAAGCAGCATGGACCCACCATTATGATTGCTAATAAGGGGTACTTTAAATGACAATCTGATAAGTTACACAGAAAGATGCTGACAACAGTCTTCTCAAGTTTATTAAAAATTCCCTTATTGATTGCATTTTAGAGTGATCACATGGCAAAGAGAACAGAGGAAGGTCAAAAGAAAGAGGAAGACTAAAAGGTGTATTTTATAAATTACTAAGATTTAAGTATAAGCATCTCATTTTTAAAATGAAAAAGTACTCTTAATATGTTAGATAATTGTTAAAGGTCATTTCACTCTTTTATCTTATCATTCTTTTAGGTAAGACAATGTATGCAGTGAGAGGAAGGTAACTAGTGAGAGGAGGGTAACAAAGTGATGTTAAATATCAATATTTAAGAAAATACATTCTCCAACAAAATCTCACATTTAGTTTTATTGCTTTCAAATACTTTAGTTTGCCCTCAGCTCATTTGGGAACTGTTTTGCTTAGATGCACTAGGACCTGCATTTTGCAACGTATGTTCATGTTCTTTTTGGTAGGCAGAGCTATTTGGATATTTTTTTTATAATATGGTTTGAAAATCAAGAGAGTTTAAAATTTTTGTTAAAATAATGACTACAGGAAACTGCAAGGTATTTAGATTTATTCTTATTTTCCTAAATATAAATATATTCATTTCGTAGTCAGGAAAACATATTCAAAACGGTAGTTTGCATCCTTCATGATTTAACAGAAGCGTATGTCTGCAAAAGAGCACAGTGAAAGTTAATTGCTGTCTACTTGGAAAGCCTGAAGCAGCAGATTTTGCCTCTGGCGAGATAATTTTACAAAAGCGGGAACATAAAATGAGCCAGGCTGTCTCACAACCATTACTGTGTCAGATGAAAGCTTCTCTCTCTCTCTCTCCTCATCATATATATATATATGATGAACTTAAGAGGCACACATTCAAAATGATTGTTTATAACCAAAGCAAAAAAAAAAAAAAAAAAACCATAACAGAACACGCTGTATCATAGAAATCTTCATTTGTGCCAGTGGATTTTGAGTGATGTATGTCTAAGGTCTAAAAGTACAAATTATCTGCTGGCTAAAATATCTTTCTGTAAGGGCTTTGACTTACTTCATGTAGGTCTTTCAGCACTGGGACTTAACATTCTGACCTAACATTTAATGTATTAATCCTAATTTTAATCCAATACCAAGGCTCTCTGTTGTATTGAATCAATTCAGGTTAATTCAGAATTATGTTGCTCCCACCCAGAATCAATAGACCCACTGTTGGTTCTCTGCAAAGCTGACCACCCAGTTTTGTGAGAATCTGCAGTGAATTAGAAAATCTGTCATTGCTGGGGAGACCAGGCAGCTCAGATATGGTCTGTCATTCTCTCTGGTCTATACAATACCTACCCTTTGTCTACCGTCTCCTAAAGTAACCTGACATAACTGAGCCTGCCAGTCAATGAGATCTTTATTCTCCTGGAAGGAATGCTTTGCACACCAGCATTATTAAGAAATTTCTGGACAGTGTTTAGTGGCTGAAGAATAATCCAAGGTTCTATTAAAAAGCCATCTGGGTAATTAATAGCACATTTGTTCTCAGCCTCCTCCCAATTTGTCCATTAGTGGAATAAAAGCTCAGGACAAAGGGTAATGTGGTTCAGTTATATTTTACAAGAATTCTTCAGGAAGTTGAAAACACATGATAGTTTTCCAAAGATACATATGTTTATGGGCTCTTAGAGCAGCAAATAGGAAAATCCGTGAGCTTTAAAACTGAAGTTTTCTGCTGCCACTAGCTATTTAAATGAAGAAAACAGATACGGAATATTGACAATCCATTTTTAGAATTGACGAGCATGCTGCTGGAATGCCCCCCCAAACATGTATAGACTAGGATGTCTCTGTCATAGTTAAGTTTAAAAAAATCTCCCTGAATATTTACAAATGTGAAAAGAAAAAACAGTCCTTTTATATCCTTTTACCCGATAGTTGAAGGCTTTTCTGAGCTCTCTTTTTAACGTATTTTCATGAGTAGTAGCCTCAGGCAGCATATTTCTGCACCATTGCCAAATAAATTCTGTTTTTCTTATTGATGCTTTCTATGTTAGCTTGCCTTTTTTCTTAACTGCATGTACAGAGAAACTTTGAAGTCCTAGATATTTGAAGATAAAAGTTAAAAATACCTCAGCAAATTTAAAATGAGGATTTAGTGTGTTTCTGTCTTTTAGATTTATTTTAAAGCAGTGATCAGCTAAACAGCACAGGAATCTGGAATTTATAGGGATTACATTGCCACAGAGTATATCTGTGTGTGTGTGTCCCCATGTGTGTGACAGGGGATGTGGTGGAGTGGGAATGGGCCCATGTCAAGGTCACAGCTAGTGTGTTTGCAAATATACTCCAGTAGCTTGGGAAGTGATTTGACAGAGAGACAGAGAGAAAGAGACACAGAGAGAGAGAGGAAGAGGGTGGAGAAAAGGTGGAGGGGAGCAAGAGGGAGACAGGGGAGGAGGATGAAGAGACAGAAAATTTCTCTTAAAGGTCTGTATATTTCAAAGGTCTCAGATCCTGCAAGACATTAGTTTTAGTTACTTTTCACTATGTGCTAGGCTAAGTACTTTCACGGATTATTTTATACAAGTTTTATAGCAATGCTATACAGTAGGTGTTTGCCTCATTTTTAAATGAGACTCTGAGAGGCTGAGGTCACACAGCTAGTTAGCAATAGAACCTGTGGTCCCTGTGGCATACTGCCTTGCTCACTGGCTGTCTTTTTCTTCCTCAAACATGCAGTCCTCTGCATGGATTAACCCCTTCATCTTGAGTGCCCTTCCCCTAACTCTTTATATGACTGGGTTTTCTCTTTTTAGCAGCAAATGTCCATTTAAGAAAACATGCTTTGGGAATTCTCTGGTGGTCCAGTGACTAAGACTCCACACTTCCAAAGCAAGGGGCTTGAGTTTGATGCCTGCTTAGGAAACTAGGATCCCACATGCCGCGTGGCAGAACTGTCCCCTCCCCAAGGATTCCCCCCTCCCCGAAAAAGTAAAAAAACATGCTTTGGAAGGGATAGACCTCAGTTGAGTCCTAGCTTCATTCACTCATTCATTCAATGCTTATTAAATGTCTATTACATCCCAGACACTGTTGAAGGCAAGATAGAAAGAGAAAATATTTCCAGCTCTTGCCCTCAGGGACTTATAATTTTGTCAAGGGAGAGAGACAGTCAAATACACAATTGCAAAATTGTAACAATTCCTGAGGAATTGACTCTTGGACTGAGATCCGAAGGATGACATGGTATTATTAAAAAAGCAGAGACATCGCTTTTTTGCCAAAGGTCCAGATAATCAAAGCTATGGTTTTTCTGGTAGGCATAAACAGATGTGAGAGTTGGACCATAAAGAAGGCTGAGCACTGAAGAATCGATACTTTTGAACTGTGGTGCTGGAGAAGACTCTTGAGATTCCCTTGGACAGCAAGGAGATCAAACCAGTCAATCCTAGAGGAAATTAACCCTGAATATTCAGTGCAAGAACTAATGCTGAAGCTGAAGTTCCAGTACTTTGGCCACCTGATGCGAAGAGCCAATTCATTGGAAAAGACCCAGATACTGGGAAAGATTGAGGGCAGGAGAAAGGGGTGACAGAAGATGAGATGATTGGATGGCATCACCGACTCAATGGACGTGAGTTTGAGAAAACTCTGGGAAATAGTGAAGGACAGGGAAGCCTGGTATGCTGCAGTCCATGGGGTTGTAAAGAGTCAGACATGACTTAGTGACTGAACAACAGTGACAACTGTGGAGAAGCTCTTCCCCAGACAGATATCAATCAGGAAATTACTCCTGTAATTTCCTTCCTTTCAGGAGATTTCACTGTGCCTTTCAGTAGCACTTTGACCCCAGGATGCCTTCAGTACCACAGATTCAGGAGAAGGTCTGGAGGGCTCCATCAACAGTGGTCCCTACTACATCAGGACAGCTTCAGGTATGGGCCACTCTGACCCAGCAAGCACATGAAGGAAAGCACAGCTTTATTCCTAAGCTAAATTCTGTTTTAGAAACACAGACTCTGGGAGGAGCCAAGGAATGAAATTGTTTAAATATCCGTTTGTGACTAAGTAGTTTTTCAGTTTCACTGAGTTAGGAGGTCAGCTATCTCAGCTGCCAAAATGTGAGGGGAACATAGAGTCAGAGGCCCCAGGGCTTCAGGGAAGCAGTTCTTGGCCAGGAGGGCTGGGCCTTTCCTCCCAGAACAAATATTTGTTAGCACTTTACACAAGAATACTCTTGAGCTCATTGTATTTACATTGCAAATGATCTGTAAATAGCAAAGCAGTTATGTGTACCTGAAATTTGTCATTTGTTTGAGGATACCGTATAGATGATAGAAGATGAGAGAAGTGAGTTTTGGAAGGGAGCAGAGTGCCATGAAAAAGCAAACACAAAACCTCCAGCAGAACCTTTCTTTGCCAGGGCAGATACTTAAAAAGCCACCCCAAAAGGAATCCCAAATGAACGCTGCCTCCAGTCTCTCCCTTGGCAGGTTAAGTGGACCTAGACTTATAAACCCAACTGTCAGAACAAGTTGTCTCTGAAAGGAGTAAATAGACAGCCCTACCCTGGCTCCAGTACAGGGGTCTCTGGAGCATCACAGGGGAGTTTTCTGCCTGTTGGACCTCCCAGGGCTCAGCCCCTGTGGCTCATAACTCGTTGGCAACTTCTGGAAGGGAAGAGAAGGCAGTCCCTGTTTGCTAGAAACAATGTGTCTTCAACCCTTTCAAGAGTTGGATTTTCAGGTCAACACGGGTAGATAGATTAGAATCATGTGTATAGAGCCCTTTCCTATTGAGGGCTTCCCTGGTGGCTCAGATGGTAAAGAATCTGCTTACAACGCAGGAGACCAGGATGTGATCCCGGGGCTGGGGTTGGGAAGATCCCCTGGAGAAGGAAATGGCTACCCACTCCAGTATTCTTGTCCAGGAGAATCCCATGGACAGAGGAGCCGGGTAGACTACAGTCCATGGGGTCACAAAGAGTTGGACATGACCAAGCAACTGACACTTTCACTGGTGACTCAGATGGTAAATCTTCACAACATAAGGGAAAGTACTCCAATCTTTCTGTCTATGCAGTTTAAAATTTTATTTACCCGTATTCTACATAAGGCTTCCCTGATGGCTCAGCAGTAAAGAATCTGCCTGCCAGTGCAGGAGCCTCGGTTCTATCTCTGGGTTGGGAATACCCACTGGAGAAAGAAATGGCAACCTATTCCAGTATTCTTGCCTGGGAAATCCTGTGGACAGAGGAGCCTGGGGGGCTACAGTCCATGCAATCGCAAAAGAGTTGAATGTGATTTAGTGATTAAGTAAGCAGAAAACAATTTCTACATAAGGATTATTCCTACATGGTATGAAACTTCTGGAAGTAGTTCTACCGTTCTCCCAAACCTGTCCCCCAAGTGAAGCATGAAATCTCTTCATTCTTTCCTTTTTTTTTTTTGACCCCACCACATGGCAAGATGTGGGATCTTAGTTCCCTGACCAGTGATTGAACTTGTGTCCTCTGACTTGGAAGCTCAGAGTCTTAACCACTGGACTGCCAGGCAAGTCCCATTAATGGATTTTTCAAAATGCTAACATTTTTACTTGTTTGAAAAGCTTGCTTACTTGACATATGATTAGCAAACATATAATCCATCCATTTAAAGCATACAATTCAATGTTTTGTACTATATTCACAGGGTTATGTAAACATCGTCACAATCTAATTTTAAATCATTTTTTTGTTTCTCTATAGGAGAAAACCCCACACTCTTAGCAGACCCTCCTCATTCCTTCTACTCACTCCTCCCCCAGTCATAGAGAACCGTGAATCTACAATCTATCTCTATAAATTTGCCAGTGCTGGACATTTCATATAAATGGAATGGTACAATATGTGGCCTTTTGTGACTGTCTTTTATCATTTGTCAGTTTTCAAGTTTCATCTGTTTTGTAGCATGTGTTAGGACCTCATTTTGTTTTATTGCTGAATAATATTCCATTGTGTGCTGATAGCACATTTTATTTTTTTATTCACCAGTAAATGGACATTTGGGTCATTTTTGCTTTTTGGCGCTTATGAATAATGCTAGTTTAAACATTCAGAGTTTTTTCTATGTGGACATGTATTTTTCTTTCTCTTGGGTAGATACTTAAAAACAGAATTTCTAGGTCACGTGGGAACTCTGTGCTTAACCTTTTGAGGAAATGCGAGGCTATTTTCCAAAGAGCTACACAAATTTACATTCACATTAGCAAAGGGGTTCTGATTTCTCCACATTCTCACCAGTACTTGCAATTGTCTATCTGATGTTTCTTTATATTAAGCATTATTCTTTCTTGACTACTATTTTTCACTTCAAATCCTTTTCTCAGCCCCTCTCCTTCCCTTCCTTGATCAAGTTGCTGATATAATAGCATGAATTAGTTTATCAAATGGCTTTCTTGTGAGAGTGGGTTGTTCTTTGCTTCAGTGCATCTGTGTGTGAGGTTGGCTGGGGGGAAGGTGTGGGGAGATGGGGGGATTAGGCTCCAGAAGAATGGAGCCCATGAGGACTTTATTTCACAGACTATTTAGCCAAAGGCCTGGGTTGGAGACCGGGTCATGGAATTTGGTTGGTAAGCACACCTCTGGTGCCTTGAAGAAAAGTGTGGAGGTATATTAGGCTAAGTACATTTTCTAAGATTTCTGAAACTCACAGTAATCTATCTTGGTGGAACTCTGTTTAAGAGCTCTAGCCAGGGACTTCCCTGATAGTCCCATGGTTAAGAATCTGTCCTCCAAGGCAGGGGATGCGGGTTCAATCCCTGGTCAGGGAACTAAGATACCACATGCTCCGCAGGACAGCTAAGCCCATATGCCACAACTAGAGAGCTTGCTTGCTCCAGTGAAGACCCAGCACAACCAAAATAAGAAGAAGAAAGCTCCAGCCAATCGCCGTTCACCACGACTCACAGTGAGGTCTGAGAATGCTTTCTTTACTGGTCCACAACAGAAACTGAGAACAAATGTTTAGAAACATCATTTAACAATATGACAGAGCTGTGCCATCCAAGCAGGATGAACTTGAGATGGATGAACTCATCTCGATGAATAGGGTTTAACTTGTTCACTCATTGCCAAATCCATCTGGCGAGGTGCATGTGGTATGAGTTGCATTCTAGACACAGGCAGTAGAACCAGAACAGATGGGAAATAAAAAATAAAATTAGTCCTTAGCCACAGTATGAGAACCACTGCAGTGAATTAATGCTTTTCAGCATTTTCCTTCCTTCAACTATATGAGACTTTGATACAGGAAGGGAGGGGTCCAGAGCATAAGGAGAATCACAGTAAGAGCATCTCTAAATGCTAGTCTCTGTGCTAACCACTCTACTCACAGTGACTGATTTAGTTGATACAATTACTAGTTCCATTTCATTATGCTATTACTATTTCCATTCTATGGAACTGGGGTCAGGAGGTGTAAGTACCAGCTCTGTGGGGAGGTTTCCATCCTGATGGGTTAGCAAGGTATTCCTATCTCAGCTTCAAGCCTGTCTGCTTCAGGAGGGTCTGCCCTTCTCATTAATTTGGAGCCTGTTCTCCTCTCCTTGGCTCTCCCAGTCTTGGGCTCTGGCTCTGCCAGCCCTCTCTGCTGGCTAATTGGCATGATCCCAGAGATAGGAGGAAGTCTTGTGATGGCAGAAGACTGAGTATGCATACAGAAAGAATCAAGGCAGGAAAAGAAACTGAGAGAGAACCCAGAGATGTGAAGGAGAGCATGGTTGGAGGCCTTTCTTTTAAAGATTTTAATCACTAAAGTACTTACTGAGTACCTTACATGTATCAGAGCCATTGGCCATTGCTCAAGGTTCTGTGAGCCCGATGGACAATTTATTCTAGAAGGTCATGGACTATATTGTATATAGGGCATAAATAAATTCCTGAATTATTTTGTTATGGATAGCTAATAATTCTGTCAGAAAATTCTTGTACTTAACCCATTTTTTTGTTTTAATTAATTTTTATTGCAGTGTAGTTGCTTTACAATGTTGTGTTAGCTTCTGTGCTGTGTTATACTTAGTTGCTCAGTCATGTCCGACTCTTTGCAACCTCATGGACCACCAGGCTCTTCTGTCCATGGGATTCTCCAGGCAAAAATGCTGGAGTGAGTCACCATGCCCTCCTCCAGGGGTCTTCCCAAGCCAGGAATCAAACCCAGGTCTTCCACATTGCAGGCAGATTCTTTACCGTCTGAGCCACCAGAGAAGCCCATGAATACTAGAGTGGGTAGCCTATCCCTTCTCCAGGGAATCTTCCTGACCCAGGAATTGAACCAGGGTCTCCTGCATTGCAGGCGAATTCTTTACCAGCTGAGCTACCAGGGAAACTGTGTGTAGCAAAATGAATCATCCGTACATATAGGTATATCACCTCCCTTTTGGATTTCCATAAGCCTTTCTTTAGGGAAAGACTTGTAGAAATTGTTCTGGAAAGTGGAAATTTGGGGGAAGAAATAGATGCTTATTAAAGAAGTGCTAAATTCATGGTCTATTTCTCACAACCTCAGGGAAAATCCAGGACTTCTGCATGCTTTTGGAGTGAGGTGGGTATTTTCCTTTGTCTTGGGTGAGATCACGGCAGGCTGCCTGGCCATGTTTGGCTTACATTTGAATGACCCCAGCGCCCTTAACTCTCACTCCCAGCTAGTGTAGGCTGGGACATGCTGTTTATACCAGGGAGAAGAGCCTCTCATCCTGTCTGGGATTGTGGGAGGGCTGGGGTGAGGGATGAGGAGATGGAGTCTCCCTGCCTCCTCTTCTTAGAGAGTAATCACGTGGGTGTGGATCAGTTTCTTCTTTCCTTCCTCTGCTTGTATGTTCACAAAAGGTTACCCTGTAAAAGTTGGTTTTTCAGCCAGGATCATCCTTGTTCCATGCAGATTTTCTAGGGTGGGCTTGTGTTACACTCCTTTGCACTGTTTCCCATCACTATAATTATTTTAATGATTTGTAAAGTGGTCTCCTTATTTAGTGATCTGAGGTTAGTGACCCTTAGAAATAGTGACTGACCTTGAGCAGACTTCCCTGAATTTATAGAACTGAGATTATAATTGAGTAGCCTTGACCCTCAAGTTCATTTCCATTCAGGGAGCGTCAGTTCCACGCAGATGTGTTGGTCGTTTACATCAGACAGCAAATCGATGGTTTCAGGGAAACAGTTTCTCATGCATAAACCCTTACACATTTGCTGGCTGGAGAACAATACTGTATGCTCCTTACTAGTCTTTCCGGTTAGTTGCAAGAGACGAAGTATACTATGTAGAACGATTACTGGACTTTCTGGAGAGATTCTTTGAGATGCATAATTTGCCGGCTGGAGAAGACATCAGTCTTTTGAAAGTCTGAGATTTTTCAATTTAAAATGAAATCTTTGGCTTCTTGGGACTCTTCTCCAGGGGACTGTAAAGTGCACTGGTGTCACTGTGTGATTTCTTCAACAAGAGCTTGTCTTGGGAGCATCGCAGTGGCTGGGAATTAAGAAACTTCTGTTTCAGTTCCAACTTCACCAGCGGCTTCTGTGTGACCTGAGGGAAATTAGTTAACCTCCTTGGATTTTATGTGCTTCATAATGAGGATCAGACCATTACCTCATAGTCTGGCCTCAAGATTCTGCAGGGAGCTGAAATCCAACGTGATCCCCAGGTGAACGCTGCTAAAACCAGGCTTGTTCCTCGATTTGAAAAGCTCTCCCCTGGTTCAGAAATGCATGGTTACTCCTCTGTAGCCTGCAGTCCTTTGGCTGGGGGCGGGGAGGGGGGCTTATTATACCTTAGAGTTGAGGGGTGAGTCACGATTTTTAAAGGATGTTAAAAATCTTATTTGATTTTCCATCCCAGGGAAGGCAGAATTTGTTGTCATCTCAATTCTATAAATTCAGTTTAGGGCAGAGAACTTGAAAGAGGAGTTAAAAGTTAGTATACAGTAGCATACAGGGCAGTGTATATTCTTCCATAATCTGGCCCCATGGAAGGAGAGTTTCTATTTACATTTTCAGTATAAAGTACGCTTTGGTATATACTGGATCTAGAATCAAAGTAGCCGGGTTTAAATCTTGGTTCTGTCACTCAATGAGGAACCTTAGGTAAGTTACTTTATTCTTCTCATTTTAAGATGGGAATAATAAAAATACTTGTCTCATAATGTTATTCTGTGGATTAAAGAAAATTATATATATATGTGAAGTACTTAGGATATTGCCTATTATATAGTAAACTCCCAATTATTATGTTGTTTTATTACATTTTATTTTCTTAAATACCATCAAGTTATCCCAGTAGACCATCAGTTATTCTTCTTTTAAGTGTATACTTTAAATATATATAACACCAGTAGTCTTTTATCAGAAAAGTACAAAGAAGAAAAGATAAAAACAATCTATATTCTTTCCACTCAGATAATCCCTGTTGATATTTTTAAAAGAAATAACAAAATAATACCCTTAAAAGTTTAGAAACATCAACTTTAGTAGATGTGTATCATTAGTAGATTTGGTATTCTCATGAGAAATGTATAAAATGGAAAGTTGGAATCTTCTCCCTTTTTGCAGGGTAATTTCTATTACCATTTGATTATTTCCAGAAAAATGTTACACATTACCACATCAAACTTTGCCGTTTTCACACATAAGATATCATACAAAGCATACTATTCTGCCCTTGCTTTTTTCCACTTCTGTATCTGAGAGCTTTTCCACCAACAGATCTGTTTAGTTCCCTTTCATGCCCTTCTTGGATTCCATAGATGATACATTCATATATGAATAGATGTATCATAGTTTAGTTATCCTATTTTCTACTGATGGACACTGGCTAATTTTCAGTTGTAGTTAGTTAGTTTGAAGTTTAATTATGTATCAGTGACTATTGCACTATGCATGTCTTGGAGAATTTTTATGAAGTATATCAAGAAGGTAAATTCCTAGCTATGGGTTTACTGAGTCAGCAGTTTTAGTTTTGATAGTTATTTGATAGATCCTTCTCTACTAATTTACATAAATTTAACATTTTCACTAAAGGCCATTTCCTTTACCCAGTTGCAGGTACTGGTATCCTCCAACTATAAGCATTTTCAAGAGTTAACAAGTATCATTGTGTGATTTATATTTCTGATAAGTGAAAGACATTATCTCTTTCTTGTTTGGATTTTATTATGAGTGAGGCCAAACAGCTTGTCCTGTATTTACTGGGCATTTGTCTTCTTTCACTATAAACTGTATGTTTTTATACTTTGCCCATTTTTCTATTAGATTATTTAACTCTTTCTTATTTATTTATGTGACCTTAAATACATAAATATGTGGTTTTGAGCAATATATTAAATTATATGAAAATTTAATTATGTCTTGGAATAAAAAATTTTGCTTAGGAGATATAGAAGATAAAAATTGTGTTTGCTGGCCCAGCCTTTATTTCCTCTTCTGAAAAAAGCCCCCAGATTTTCCTTTTGGATAACAGCATGTTTTCACCTCACACGTTTTGGGTTTCTCTGTGTCCGGACATGTGATCTAGACTTGCACACCAAAGCCTTTCAAATTTCTGGCCACAGTACAGAGATTGAGACCCACACCCAAGCAGTGAGAGACTTTCCATGACTTTGCTGTATCCATTTGAGGAAAGACACTCTTTCTCATTCCACTGCAGTTACTGAGAAGGGTAGATAGGATGCTTTAGGAAATACAAAACAGTGGAGCCTCAAGTCAGGAAGTAGGAGAAGGCGAGCATCGATAATTGTCCTCTCAAATACCATGGGCCTTCTGGGTAAAGTTAGCTTGTCTAGGAAAGTTTGATAGGAAGGATAAGCTGAAGATATGCAAAGGCAGGTGGGAAAAGAGCTATTAGGATGATTGAAATTCAAAATAATCCTGGTAGAGTTTCCTGTGCTATATACAGGGAGCTCTACTCAATGATCTCTAATAACCAATATGGGAAAAGAAATCTAAAAAAAGACTGGATATATGTATAATGATTCACTTTGCTATACACCTGAAACAAATATAATGTTGTAAATCAACTATACTCCAATAAAAATAAAAAAATAATAATCCTGGCAGAGTTGTGAATGCCAGGCAAAGTTTGTCCACAAAGGGGAACTGGGCACTTGTTTTAAGTAACTGCACTATGACCTCTATATTATGAAATGCCCACGTCTTAACGAGAGACTGGTTTAATAGCTGTTAGTTAGGTTATAGCCTGCAGTGTAAGGGACACACTTCCTGGAAATGTGATTCAATATGCCTGCGTTTTTTTTTTTTTTTAATGTATTTATTTTTAACTGAAGGATAATTGCTTTACAATATTGTATAAAGCACAATATTGAGGGACAGAGAGGCCGGACACACTGTAGTTCATGGGATTGCAAAGAGCCGAACACGAATTGGTGACTGAACAACAACAAATTGCGTTGGTTTCTGCCATATATCAACACGAATCAGCCATAGGTATACATATGTCTCCTCCCTCTTGAACCTCTCTCCCACCTCCCACTCCATCCCAATGCCCTAGGTTGTCACAGAGCCCTGATTTGAGTTTCCTGAGTCATATAGCAAATTCCCACTGGTAATCTATTTTGCCTGAGTTTTTAAATTTTTTTATGAAGTCACACACATTGATAGCTACAGAAGCATTGGAAATGAAGGATGGCTTCTGTTTTTGTTTCTCGTTCTTTCTCTCCCTCCCTTTCTCTTTCAATTGGGAATCTCGGATTTGTACTTCACCGTATGTCAGAGGGCGAAGTACTACCACGTTACACATAGTTTAATAGCCAGAGTTCAAGATTAAAACCACGGAAAGCCAGGATGTAAGAGTATAGTTTCATAATGCTGCTTACTTTTGGCCTTGAGTACCAGCTTATGATCATATTCCTTCTGGCAAGCCCCAAGTTTAACTTTCAATAAGAAGAGTTAAGTGGTGAAAATGTGTAAGATAAACTCATAAAATTAAGCTTCTAAAACAAGAATTAGTGAAGTGAAAAAGCATAAAGTCAGCTCAGAGTCAGGAAAGCTGGTAATTTATATCCACTTAAATATGGTTTCATTAAACTTTTTTTTTCTTTACAGTGTGATAGTAGCTGGGGTGACAGATCAGCAAAATTCAAACCATGTAATAAAAGCAGCCACACTGATGAAAGAGAAAAGTTCCCTAAATGTTGATCAAAATGGTTTTCTCTCTTCAGGATAAACTCATTATAAAAGTCAGACTGGAACCATATGGGCTGAAGTTTGACCAATGAGCCATGGACTGAATTAAAGGGACAAGCTGTGTTGCCTTTTCTCCTTATAGGATCTTGAGGATTTGACTGTGAGGTGAGGCTGGGAACCAAGAAGGCCACCTTCCCATTGTAAGCTCATCTATTTTGGTAAAAGACATTCTCCCCAATTCCCCTTTCTTATTTTCCATGTTTTTTATTTCTGTGTATAATAATGACTATATTATTTGGTATTATTGAAATTGAAATATTTTAAATATGTGAATTTTTCTGGCCATATGCCTATGCTTAGTTACTCAATTGTGTCTGACTCTTTGCTACCCCATGGACTGTAGTCCTCTAGGCTCCTCTGTCCATGGGATTCTCCAGGTAAGAATACTGGAGTGGGTTGCCATTTCCTTCTCCAGGGTATCTTCCTGCACTAGGAATCGAACCTGTGTCTCCTGCATTGCAGGCAGATTCTTTAACATATGAGCCACCAGGGAAGCCCTTTCTAGACTACTGTGGAACCCAAACGTTTGTATTTTAATTACAATTTTTAACTTTTTAAAAAAATGTGGACCATTTTTAAGGTCTTTATTGAATTTGTTACAATATTGTTTCTGTTTCTTCTTACTTTGTTTTTTTGGCTGCAGTTCATGTGGGATCTTAGCTCCCCAACCAGGAATCAAACCTGCACCCCCCTGCACTGAAAGGTGTATTCTTAACTACCAAACCACCAGAAAAGTCCCACATTTTAATTGTTTTTAAGAGAACATTTTCTAAGGGGTATTTTTACTTCTTTGGTATCTTTACTGGGACTTGCCATTATTGTTCTTTGAGTCAGTATAATTCTGTGTCCACAAAATAAGTCTCATGTTAGGCTGTCAGCTTTTGCTTACTTGTCATCCATAGTCAGTGCCTCCAAGAAACACCACTGCCTTTTCTAGTTTAAGTCCTCAGATATGAAGTAGTGAATATCACACATGTGAGTCAGGTAGGGGACATAGTTTTATAGCAAATTTTGGGCCATAGTGTGTCAGTACATTGTGGAGAGTATTCCCATGCTGAGCACATAGTTAGATTAGATGACTCAAAAGGGCTTTAATGACTGGCTCTTCAACACTTAGTAGGTAGAATTTTTTCCCCTTTTCTTGACTAGTTTTCCCCTTTCCTTGTTGCCTGGCTACTTTTCTTTCATTCTTTTGATCTTAGTCATTTCCTGTGAGGTATCCTCTGTGACTCTTCTGCTAGGTCTCCTCAAGTACTCATAACACTTGGTCTTCCTGCATCATCACTAACTATATCACATTTTACTCTAATTTCTTATGTAATGTCTGGGTTTCCTGGTAGAAGCCTTGCAGGCTGGCATTGTGCGCATTAAGGTTTCCCCAGCATACCATACAGCGCTCTGCACATAGTAGGTGCTTTACAAATAATGAGTAAATGCTTGTTTAATGTTTCAGTTCAGTTCAGTCGCTCAGTTGTGTCTGACTCTCTGCAACCCCATGAATTGCAGCACGCCAGGCCTCCCTGTCCATCACCAACTCCCGGAGTTTACCCAAACCCATGTCCATCGAGTCGGTGATGCCATCCAGCCATCTCATCCTCTGTCGTCCCCTTCTCCTCCCGCCCCCAATCCTTCCCAGCATCAGGGTCTTTTCCAATGAGTCAACTCTTTGCATGAGGTGGCCAAAGTATTGGAGTTTCAGCTTCAACATCAGTCCTTCCAATGAACACCCGGGACTGATCTCCTTTAGGATGGACTGGTTGGATCTCCTTGCAGTCCAAGGGACTCTCAAGAGTTTTCTCCAACACCACAGTTCAAAAGCATCAATTCTTCGGTGCTCAGCTTTCTTCACCATCCAACTCTCACATCCATACATGACCACTGGAAAAACCATAGCCATGACTAGATGGACCTTTGTTGGCAAAGTAATGTCTCTGCTTTTAAATATGCTATCTAGGTTGGTCATAACCTTCCTTCCAAGGAGTAAGCGTCTTTTAATTTCATGGCTGCAATCACCATCAGCAGTGATTTTGGAGCCCCCCAAAATGAAGTCTGACACTGTTTCCACTGTTTCCCCATCTATTTCCTATGAAGTGATGGGACCAGATGCCATGATCTTAGTTTTCTGAACATTGAGCTTTAAGCCAACTTTTTCACTCTCCTCTTTCACTTTCATCAAGAGGTTCTTTAGTTCTTCTTCACTTTCTGCCATAAGGGTGGTGTCATCTGCATATCTGAGGTTATTGATATTTCTCCCAGCAATCTTGATTCCAGCTTGTGTTTCTTCCAGCCCAGCTTTCCTCATGATGTACTCTGCATATAAGTTAAATAAGCAGGGTGACAATATACAGCCTTGACGGACTCCTTTTCCTATTTGGAACCAGTCTGTTGTTCCATGTCCAGTTCTAACTGTTGCTTCCTGACCTGCATACAGGTTTCTCAAGAGACAGGTCAGATGGTCTGGTATTCCCATCTCTTTCAGAATTTTCCACAGTTTATTGTGATCCACACAGTCAAAGGCTTTGGCATAGTCAATAAAGCAGAAATAGATGTTTTTCTGGAATGCTCTTGCTTTTTCGATGATCCAGCAGATGTTGGCAATCTGATCTCTGGTTCCTCTGCCTTTTCTAAAACCAGCTTGAACATCTGGAAGTTCACGGTTCACATATTGCTGAAGTCTGGCTTGGAGAATTTTAAGCATTACTTTACTAGCGTGTGAGATGAGTGAAATTGTGTGGTAGTTTGAGCATTCTTTGGCATTGCCTTTCTTTGGGATTGGAATGAAAACTGATCTTTTCCATTCCTGTGGCCACTGCTGAGTTTTCCAGATTTGCTGGCATATCGAGTGCAGCACTTTCACAGCATCACCTTTGAGGATTTGAAATAGCTCAACTGGAATTCCATCACCTCCACTAGCTTTGTTCGTAGTGATGCTTTCTAAGGCCCACTTCACTTCACATTCCAGGATGTCTGGCTCTAGGTGAGTGATCACACCATTGTGATTATCTGGGTCGTGAAGATCTTTTTTGTACAGTTCTTCTGTGTATTCTTGCCACCTCTTCTTAATATCTTCTGCTTCTGTTAGGTCCATACCATTTCTGTCCTTTATCAAGCCCATCTTTGCATGAGATGTTCCCTTGGTATCTCTCATTTTCTTGAAGAGATCTCTAGTCCTTCCCATTCTGTTGTTTTCCTCTATTTCTTTGCATTGATCGCTGAGGAAGGCTTTCTTATCTCTCCTTGCTATTCTTTGGAACTCTGCATTCAGATGGGAATATCTTTCCTATTCTCCTTTGTTTTTCGCTTCTCTTCTCTTCCCAGCTATCTGTAAGGCCTCCTCAGACAGTCGTTTTGCTTTTTTGCATTTCTTTTCCATGGGGATGGTCTTGATCCCTATCTCCTGTACAATGTCATGAACTTCTGTCCATAGTTCATCAGGCACTCTGTCTATCAGATCTAGTCCCTTAAATCTATTTGTCACTCCCACTGTTTAATGATAAGTAATGAGTAAATGCTTGATTCTTACGTTGATGCAAATGTAATCATTGCCTTACCAGGCCACACAGTGAGGGTGGATCACATTGGCAACAAAATGGTGGTACCTTTAGCTTCAGAAAAAGGGCAGCTTATGCTACAAACTTTGGTGTGTAAGAAATATCACTTTAGCTTTATATGGATGAAATTACCTCTATTTTCTAAGTTTCTTTCCTGTCCTGCTATTAGCGCTCAGTTGCTTTAGTGCATAATCCAACACTTTCCGACCCAGTGGACTGCAGCCTGCCAGGCTCCTCTGCCCATGGTGTCTCCAGGCAAGAATACTGTAGTGGGTTGACATTTCCTTCTCCAGGAGATCTTCTCAGCCCAGTGATTGAATCCACATCTCCTGCATTGCAGGCAGGTTTTTTTTTTTGTTTTTTTTTTTTACCCCTGAGCCACCAGGGAAGCCCCTGCCACTAGTAGGACATGAAAACTATCATTATCAGGGCTCCCTTCCTTCTCATGGGCCAACCAAGAATCTGGAAGGTGTATGTAACTGGTGCCTGGAGAAGTAAGAAGACCTCTAGCCTTTAGTCCTTCATTGTCGCCATTGCTGTTATAATTGTTCAGACCCACTCACTGCTCAAAGGTAGGCATCTTCACTGTCATCAGGTCAATGGGGACCCAGGGCAATTTCTCTATCTTCATAGTCATCAACTCTGAAACCTTGCCACTATCCTATGGGATCATCTCCACTCTCTTCCCTATCCTGTGAAATCTCTCTCTTATTTCCATTAAAACATCTGCTTTCTCCCTTCTTTCTAGCCCAGTCATCTCAAATAGTTGTTGTAAACAAAGACCTTGTAAAACAAAAGCCAGGAGAGGTGGTGAACTCTAAGCAGTTTCTTCTCTGTCCTGCAATACAAATGCTACAAAGAAAAAGGTGAAAAGTGAAAGTGAAAGTTGTTCAGTCATGTCCAACTCTTTGCGATTCCATGGACTATAGAGTCCATGGAATTCTCCAGGCCAGAATACTGGAGTGGGTAACCTTTCCCTTACTCCAGGGGATCATCCCAACCCAGGGATCGAACCCAGGTCTCCTGCATTGCAGGCGGATTCTTTACCAGCTGAGCCACAGGGAAGCCCAAAGAAGAAGGTATCCAGAGGCTATTTGTTTCACATGAGGAAAAGGAAAAAAAAGGGGAAAGAACAAAATATAAATTAATAACCAAAAAATTAACCTGAACCCTTAAGGACTGAATTGGTTCCCACCAAAATGTTGGCCTTCCCTGGTAGCTCAGTTGGTAAAGAATCCACCTGCAATGCAGGAGACCCTGGTTCAATTCTTGGGTCAGGAAGTTCCCCTGGAGAAGGAATAAGCTACCCACTTCAGTATTCATAGGCTTTCTCGGTGGCTCAGATGGTAAAGAATCCACCTGCAACGTGGGAGACCTGTGTTTGATCCCTGGGTGGGGAAGATCCCATGGAGGGGGACATGGCAACCCACTCCAGTATTCTTGCTTTTAGAAATCACATGGACAGTGGACCCTGGTGGGCTACTGTCCATGGGGTCGCAAAGCGATGGACACAACTGAGCAAGTAAGCACACAAAATGTTGAAGCCTCACCCCCAGCCCCCATGTAACTGTCTTTGGAGATAGGGCCTTTAGGTGGTAATTAAGGTCATAGAGTCTCTTGGACTGCAAGGAGATCAAAACAGTCCATCCTAAAGGAAATCAGTCCTGAATATTCATTGGAAGGACTAATGCTGAAGATGAAGCTCCAATACTTTGGCCACCTGATGCAAAGGCTGACTCATTGGAAAAGACTCTGATGCTGGGAAAGATTGAAGGCAGGAGAAGAAGGGGATGACAGAGGATGAGATGGTTGGATGGCTTCACCGACTCAGTGGACATGAGTTTCAGTAAACTCCGGGAGTTGTTGATGGACAGGGAGGCCTGGTGTGCTGCAGTCCATGGGGTCACAAAGAGTCAGACACGACTGAGTGACTGAACTGAACTGAACCAAAATCATAAAGGTGGGATCCTAGTCCAATAGGGTTAGTGTCTTTCAAAGAAGAGGAAGAGCGACCAGTGCTTGCTCTCTCCCCTCCATGTAAGGATACAGTAAGAAGGCAGCTATCTGCAAAGCAGGAAGAAGGCTCTTATCAATAACAAAATATACTGACAGAATCTGGAGGATTCCCAGCCTCCAGAACTGTGAGAGGTAAATTTCTGATTACTGGGTGGTAAATTTCAGACCACTCAGTCTGAGGTGTTTTTTGTTTGTTTGTTTTTTGTGGTGGCTCAAGCTGATGGAGACATGGATTTCATGTTTCTGCCCCAGAGAGTCCCTGGGTTGCCCAGCAGAACCAGTCTATCCATTAGGCATCTTTGACAGTGTCAGACTCACCATGGACTTAGGAGTCTATGAAACAGTTGGGAACTGAAAAAATACATTAATTGGTTTAAAATAAGAAAATTGCAAAACTGAAACTAATAGCAAGTTTAATGAAGGGTGTATAAAATGTAATATCATACCATTCATGAATGGCTAAATTTAGAATCCATAACAACTTTTATTACATGTGAAAATCATTTATAGGTTAGACTTTTGTCACTTCTCAAGATTTCCCAAGTACTCACCATGATTTCTGAGTATAATAAATTAAGTAAATTATAGTTGGGTATGTCTTAGTCACTGAGTCATGTCCTATTCTTTGCGACCCCATGGACTATATAGCCCACCAGGCTCCTCTGTCCATTGGGATGCTCTTACAGTTATTTATAAATAGAAAACCTTTTGGCTTTTCAAGCCAAAGTGGTATTTAGTGCAGGAATATGAGTACACTGTTTTATGTTTGATATGGTGTGAGGTGAAATCCCTGAATTTCTAAAGGCCTGTGCCTTCAGCTCCCTCACTTCCCTGCAGTGTCCTGGGTCTTCTCTGCTTGAGAGCATCATGTAACTCTGATACTAACTGCCTGGAGTTAGTGCAGACATCACTGAGATATGCATATGCTTCAGCAAGGTTGCCCTCAATTCAGACACCAGCCACAGGCAGTGTACACACCTGCAGTGTGCACCACATTTTGTTTACCCATTTATCTGTTGATAGACGTTTCAATTGTTTGCACCTTTGGGCTGTTGCAAATAGTGATTCTGGTGACCTATTTACACAATCTTCTCAAAGGAGTACACGTATTCTTTCCTCCGCCATGTCTACCTTACGGATGAGCCCGTCAAAAACATTCTTCATTTACAATGTTTGTAGTTTATAAAATTTGATTTTATAAAGGGAACTGAGGTAAGCAGGCCTGTCTTTGTTGAGTCCTTAAGTCATATCTGGCCCTTTGTGACCCAATGGACTGTTGCCCCTCAGACTCTTCTGTCCATGGGATTTCCCAGGCAGGAATACTAGAGTGGGTTGCCGTTTCCTCCTCCAGGGGGTCTTCCCCACCCAGGGATCAAACCCACGTCTCTTCTCTCTGCTGCATTGGCAGGCAGATTCTTTACCACTGTGCCACCCGGGCAGCCCCAAAATAAGCCTGTAGTGTGAGCTTTTCTGTTAATCTAGTGAGGAGTTAGGCTATGATTAATGTTTCTTGTAGCTATAGGTGGCAGAGGCTTCAAAATCTTCTAGTGACCTGGTTTTTAATCTCTTCTCTTGACTCTGGGCTCCCCTAAGTAGTCTTCCTCAGAGAAAGTCTGCATCTGGAATTTCCTTCAGCTACAATCCACTATTATTACATGGGAGCTCATACAGTGGTAAGATATGGGGTAGGGGAAGCATTGTCTAATCTTATGATTTAACCTCAGTCTTTTTATTTTTCTTTATTATTATTATTTTTTAATCCTTCAGGATCTTAGTTTTCTGACTAGAGATCAAACCCTTGCCCCCTGCATTGTGGGCACAGAGTCTTAACCACTGAAACACCAGGGAAGTCCTTTTTCCTTTTCTTTATTATAGTTGCCATACAGCACTATATAAGTTTAAGGTACATGGCATAATGATTTGATTTACATACATCATGAAGTAATTATCACGATAAGTTTAGTGAACATTCATCATCTCAAAGATACAAATTAAATATGTAGAAAAAATTAAAATTATTTTCTTGTGCTCAGAACTCAAGTTTTACTCTCAACAACTTTCATATATAATATACAGCAGTGTTAGAGTATGTTGTACATTACATTCCTAGTACTTATTTTTATCTGATAACTGAAATTTTGTGCCTTTTGACTTCCTTTCCCCAATTCCCCCTCCCCCAAACCTCTTCCTTTGGTGACCACAAATCTGATCTCTTTTTTGGAAGTGTGGTTGACCTACAACACTATATTAGTTCCTGTTACATATCATAGAGTAAATCTCAGTCTTTTGGTGGGCCTGTGTTGCTTTACTGTGAACTTCAAAGTGTTTCTTAACTTCCCCATATAGTCAAAGCTATGATTTTTCCAATAGTCATGTGAGAGTTGGACTATAAAGAAGGCTGATCATTGAAGAATTGATGCTTTCGAACTGTGGTTCTGGAGAGGACTCTTGAGAGTCCCTTGGACTGCAACGAGATCAAACCAGTCAATCCTAAAGGAAATCAACCCTGAATATTCATTGGAAGGACTGATGCTGAGGCTAAAGCTCCAATTCTTTGGCTACCTAATGCAAAGAGCCAACTTATTGGAAAAGACCCTGATGCTGGGAAAGATAGAAAGCAGGAGGAGAAGGGGCAGCAGAGGATGAGATGGTTGGATGGCATCACTGACTCAATGGACATGAGTTTGAGCAATCGTGGGGTGATAGAGGACAGAGAAGCCTGGCATGCTGCAGTTCATGGGGTTGCAAAGAATTGGACATGACTTAGTCACTGAACAACAACAATCCCTTGGCTGGGACAAGAAGGCTAGAGGGGCCTGCCATGGGAGAAGAGCCCTTTCCCCCAGTGGACTAATGCTCTGATAAAGTCTTCCTTGAAAGTAAGCCTTCGAGATGGAGAATGCTTTGTATTTCATGGTGATTACTCTCCCTTGTCCACTGCCAAAGCAACAAGTGACCTTTATCAGCTCTTCACCGTGGGCACCTAGTGGAATTCTGGAGGGAAAGCCCACAGACGTGGAGGGGACTCCCAGGACTGTTGTACCCAGGAGTTTCTCATTCTGATGCTTGTCCACACTCATCTTCCCTCAGTTGGTCAAAATTACCATTTATGTTTTCCTACCAGTTTACAGCTTCAGCAGCTTCTGCTTCAGGTAAACAGATCTAGGGTGTGACCTGCCGAATTTACCTGTCTTTCCAAATTATAAGTAGCCCTTTACCCTGTGTTCTTAGTTCTCTGATGGGTCAAAGAAAAGTTGTTGATCTTTAGTTTGTTTGACTTTCTCTTGTAAGGACAAGAATGACAACTTCCAGACTCCTTACATATCAGATCTGAAGCCAATTGTCATTTTTAAATCTTAAGAAATTCAAGAAAAATATTTAACCTTGATAATGTACATTTTCAGAGAAGGCAATGGCACCCCACTCCAGTACTCTTGCCTGGAAAATCCCATGGACGGAGGAGCCTGGTAGGCTACAGTCCATGGGGTCGCTAAGAGTCGGACACGACTGAGCGACTTCACTTTCACTTTTCCCTTTCATGCACTGGAGAAAGAAATGGCAACCCACTCCAGTATTCTTGCCTGGAGAATCCTAGGGACGGCAGAGCCTGGTGAGCTGCCGTCTATGGGGTTGCACAGAGTCGGACACGACTGAAGCGACTTAGCATAGCATGTACATTTCAGGTTCTCAGAATCCTCATGATCATAAAGCTCTTCTCAGTGTCTCTGCTAAATCCTCAAATTGCGTTGCTTCTCATTAGTCCATTTTCCTTTGTCCCATCTTAGTTAAAGTTGAGAACATCCATAAACCTAATATTCCCTCATGCATGAAAGAGACTTTTAGGTCTCTCCCAGCTTTCTCTTCTCTAAGCTAAATAATGACAAATGTTCTAGACTTCCTAATGTCACTATTTTCTGAATATTTCTTCTTTTTTTTTTTTTGATTGCTCCTTTCTGAGTCTTCTGAGCCTTCTGTGCTTTTGAACTCTGATTTCCTGGGCTCTTGGGAAAACTTGTAGCTTCAGGAGTAGTTCTAGAAAGTCCTAGATTTTGAAACCTTTCAGGAATTTATAGTGAAAGTGGGGAGTCAGGAAAGTTGTATACAAGGATTAATAAAAATAGAAGGTAGAAGGTGCTAAGTATATATGAATGACACAGACAAGGGTGCTATATAATTCTGAAGACGGTGTATCTGTTGAGGGCTGGTTTGGTGAAAAAGTGGTTGTAGAGGATGTAAACCGGAACTTGGGTCTTAAAGGAACAGGAAGACTGATAAGTGGAAAATAGTCATTGAGGGAATTCTGAACAGAAAGACTTAAAAAGGCATGAAAGTGAAAGTGTTAGTCACTCAGTTGTGTCCGAATCTTTCTACCCCATAGACTATAGCCCACAAGGCTTATCTTTCCATGGAATTCTCCAGGCAAGAATACTGGAATGGGTTGCTGTTTCCTTCTCCAGGAAATCTTCCTGACCCAAGGATCAAACTCGGGTTTCCTGCATTGCAGGCAAATTCTTCACCATCTGAGCCACATTCAAAGAATAAATAGTTTGGTTGACATAGAATCCTTATAAGAACATAAGAACTGAGAAGATACCAAGGGACCTGCTTAAGAAGTGTAGGATCCTTCCTGTGGGTGAAAGAGGTGCTTTAAGATATTTGATCAAGGGATGTCGTATTCAAGGCTGGGTTTTAAGAAGATTAAGATGAGGGTGGTATATTTGGCTGGATTGCTATGGAAGAGTTAGTGGAAGAGAATTAGAACAGGCATATTTAGGGCCGTAATTGTCATACTTTCAAAAAAAAGTATAAGGCAAATCCATTAATAAGTACAGCGATGGCTACAGTGAGAATGATCAGGGTTTTTAAAAATTTTTTTTTGCCTTAGCACCTATTTCTTAATATTTAGAAATAGACATGGGCAGGGGTATAGTAGGGTGAACTACACTATCCTGAAAGTGGAAACAGTCTCCCTCTGTAGATTCTTAGGTCTACTCTGCTTCCTCTCTCTAAGCCATTAACTATTTCTCTGTCTAGTTTTAGTCTTTATCTTGTGGTCCAGATTTCCCTGACTTGTTATGTTGCTTGGCTGTGATTTTTAAAAGGAGAAAAGTTGCAAATACCTTTTGGCTACCATCTTGAAAAACACAATCCTTGGGAAAGGCAGCTTGAACATTACCTCTGTAAATACTTACAACAACTTTCTGAAGCAAGGATTACCTCTTTCTATAGATGAGAAAATTGAGTAGGAAGTACACAACTGGTAAGAGGTAGAAAAAAAATCCAAACCCAGGTCTGTTTGACTCTAGGCTGAACTGCTTTAGGGTCATGGGACCATCTCTATGTACATTTCTGTTATGTCTATTCAAAACTGGTCACTGGCTCACTACTTCTCTCAAAGGATAAACCAAGTCACAGCAACAGGATTACAAGCCCCCACATGATCTGCCACATCTTCCTCATTACTCTTTGATCTCCACTCCCTTTCACCTTCTCCACTTTTATGCTGGCTTCTTTGTAATTCCTTGTACCAACCAGGCTTACTTCCATCTTTGGGCATTTGCACTAGCCTTTCTTGCAGTGTGGAACATCCTTAACCATAAATATCTGCTTTGTAATGACATCACCTTCTTCAAGTCTGTGCTCAAATCTTCACCTTTTTCTTTGGGACTATCCTGATAATCCTATTTAAATTGCAATCTGCTCCTTACTCCATCACACCCAAATCCTCTTACTTTTTCTCCCACAATACTAATCACCATCTTCTAAATGATACAATTTACTCTTTTTTATTATGTTTATCATTTGTTACTCTCAAGTAGAATGGAGACACGATTTTTGTCCTTTTTTGTTGTTCACTGAAATATGTCAAGCATGTAGAAAACAGCATCTAGAAACCTAGCAATTATACAAAAAAAAAATCATTGAATGAATTACTTTTCTTGCTTTTGTATTTCCTATAATTCATCCTAAAAGTACTTGGAGTGTTATAAAAATCATGTCACAGCCAGAATGTCTCTTTATGTATTCTCCTGGGAAGCCGATAAAGAATGTTTGTACAAGTTGTTGAAATAGGCTGGATTTCTCCATTTCAGATGTAAAAAGAAGATATGAAGTACATGGACTACCTGTTAGTCTGATGTTCTTTGTTGCAAGTTCAAGAAAAATTATTAGGACCTGAAGTTTGCTATCTCTATCATTTTAATTAGTTGATCAGATTTTAATTGCCTGATAATTATTTCATTCAGTGTTATGCACTGCTTTTTTATACAGTGATTTAAATGACAAGATATAGTAGAGTTGTTTCCAACATCAGAAACAAAACTTAAATTGGATACAATGTCACAGCATTCCAGAGTTAGTACCTTTAAATGTGTCCATTGTGGAAACTGGTGGGGGTGGGGGTGGGGTGGGGGTGGGGCTGGTTGGAATTGTTGCTAAAAGAATTTAGGAAATATGTTTTAGGTCATTTGGTGAGCAGGAATCCTCCGCCCCTGGACCACTGAATCCATGTTAAGAAGCCTACATTATTTGTAATTAAGCTACTTTCAATAAAAAATTGCTAGATTAAACAACAGTCACCAAATCCAAGATGCTACCTCCATTGAAGTGTCATTAAAGCTACACTCTGGACTTCAGACTTCAAAAGAGCTCTTTTTCCTCATAGTTAGTAATAACAAAGGTTTCTAAGGCAGAGCCTTTTAGCACCCTGTATAATTCTCAGTACTTCATAGATCCTCAAATTTAATTGAACATATACTCTCTAATTATCCAATTTCTACATGAGGCACATTTCAACTGAGGGCCTCCCCGTGGACCTGCAGGCATTCAGCATACTCTTTGGTGAATGTACTTCCTCTCTGAGTGATTAGAGGTAATGAGTTCAACTGTCTCAAGGAGTACAAGGACTCTGCTTTTAAGCCTCCAATTATACTGATGGTTTGCCACCTCGCCCCTACCTTGTAACATAATGCTTTCTAACTGAGATGGAAAATGAATATTTCCCTATCGAGCTTATGATGTGCATCAAAATTTAGTTCCTGGGGTCAGAGTCAGATGCAGGCATCTCATTTTTCTTTAAAGGACTGGAGATAATGTGCGTAACTTTGGGTCCATTTTTGGTCCACTGGTTCTCAAATTTTCTTTCTAAGAATTGCCTGAAGGGTGTATTAAGTATAGATCCTGGGGCCCCACCTGCAAGGACTGGGATTACCTCACTGAGGAGAGGAGCTCAGGAATTTGCATGTGTTAAGAAACTCCCCAAGGGATTTACCTGTAGATGCTTTGAGCAACAGGAGAGCTTATCACTGGGTATCATTTGTGTGGAGTTTGAGAAGATCCATAACCATTCCCATGTGTAATGCTATGAATATAGCTATCGGTGAAACTTATCCCCTACTGTACTTTTATTCTGTGTAGGCAGTGCCTAAAGATTAGTGAGAATGCACAAAATGAAGAGTTGATACATCAGTGGAACTCTGATAAAATAGGTGGTAGTAGTCCCCCCTTATCTGTGGTCTCACTTTCCATGGTTTCAGTTACCTGCAGTCAACTGGGGCCCAAAAATACTAAATGAAAAATTGCCAGAAGTAAACAGTCCAGAAGTTTAAAATTGTGTACTATTCTAAGTAGCATAATGACATCATTTCACTGTGTCCTACCTGGGATCCCCAACTGTTGACACCATCTGCTCCTGACGTCCACCTATTGACATTGTCCTGGCTTGATGATCCAGGATCACCTGGAGTAGATAACCCTCCTTCTGAGTTAACAGTCACAGTCAGTAGTTCTAATGCTATGTCACAGTGGCTATGTTTTTCATGTCGCTTCATCTCATCATATAGGCATTTTATTGCCCTACATCATCACAAGAAGAAGAGTGAGTACAGTGCACAATAAGATACTTTGAGAGAGAGAAAAGGAGACACACACCTCTAGAGAAAGAGAGAGAGACTATACTCATATAACTTCTATTGTAATATATTATTATTATTCTATTTTATTATGAATTACTGTTGTTAATCTCTTACTGTGCCTAATTTATAAAGTAAGCTTTATCGTAAGTATGTATGTACAGAAAAAAGCATAATATATGTAGAGTTCGGTACTATCTAAGGTTTCGGGCACCCACTTGGAAGGGATCCCTCATAGATAAGGGGACCGCTGTACATTGAATTGGTGTCAGAGTGAGAAATCTAATTTTTTTAAAAAGGATTTTTAAAAAGGAATTTTTTTTAAAAAGGATTTTCCCCAAAAGATTACTTTTTCTTTTATCTCATTGCTTGCAGCTTGCTTGAGCTCAAGCATAAACAAGCTAGCTTCTAACCTATTTTTGTCTCTTTCCACCATACCATGAAATCTATATGTCACTCTTAATTTTAAGTTTTTATTTTGACCAAAGTCATGGAGCTAGTCTAGCCTACTGCTGGCATTTTAGACAGCCAGGAGAAAAAAAAGTAATATAATCATGAGCCTAGAAAAAAGTAAAATGCCAGTATTCCACCAAATAGATTAGCAATTATACTAGTAGAAATAAAGGACAGACATGGCTTCAGGGAGTCCTTTTGATCTGTACTTCACGGGGGGAAAAAAAACCTTAATGTGTTCATACATGATTCTCAGCGACTTCTAGAAACTGCTTTTGTCACTGAAATACAGAGCAACCACAAAGTAACAAGAATCAGACAATTTTGTTCTTGTAGTAGCTGTTTCATGTCATTTACAAATTCAGACCATTGAAGTTGTCAAAGTAATTTAGTGACAAAGTGGTCAGTTTCAAACTTCAATGTTCATGTTTAGAAGGTAGCACCATAACCTCACAAAAACATGTTTTAGAGACATAGTCACTATATATGTTGCCCATTATATATTAAAAAATATATATATGTCACTGATGTAGCTGATGTTGATAATTGCTAATAAGCATTTCAGTTCTTTCAGAATATTCTATCTTTTTTGCCAATTAGAAATAATTATGTATTAAAGTGAACCAAGTTCATTCTCATTCATTTTTACTTTTTATCTTCTCCAAGAAAAAATATACTAATTTGTTTAAGTATCCATTGAATTTAGCATACAGTTTATTCACCCTCAAAATTGTGAGAACATTTCACCTTATTTCACATTCAATCATAAATTCTCTTCAGACAATTGTTTGACTCTAGACAGAAAAATTGAAATAATTCACTATAGAAAATCATAGAGACAAAATTATGTATCATTATTATATTATATGATTTGAGCCCATGTCATTCTGTTGACAAAGAAATGACAATATAATTCATCTGAGTGAGGACTAGGCATTCGAATATTTTTAAAGCACCACGGTGGTGATTCTGTTGCCGAAATTCAGCCTCTGTACACTGGTGCCGGATTAAATCTCAGAGACAGAGTTTTCAGTGAATTAGAAAGAAATAACTTTATTGCTTTGCCAGGGGAAGGGGGCCACAGCAGGCTAATGCCCTCAAGACTGTGTGTCTCCCCCTGGATGGGGTATGGAAGAGTCTTTTTTTTTTGTCTTGTTAAATCAGACATTTGTAAACAAGAAAGCATACATTAATTACATAAAAAAGCTTTCTGAATAGTAGAGTAAGTCATCATATTGATTCAGTTATATATATACATATATATATACACATTGTTTTCCATATTCTTTTCCGTTGTGGTTATCACAGTATATTGACTATAGTTCCCTATGCCCTGTGGCTAAGCTGGTAAAGAATCTGCCTGCAATGTGGGAGACCTGGGTTCGATCCCTGGGTTGGGAAGATCCCCCGGAGAAGGGAAAGGCTACTTACTCTTAGTATTCTGGCCTGGAGAATTCCATGGACTATACAGTCCATGGGGTCACAAAGAGTTGGACACGACTGAGCGAATTTCACTTTCACTTTCATGCTATATAGTAGGACGTGTTGTTTATTCATCCTGCATACAATAGGTTGCATCTGCTAATCCCAAACTCCCAATCCTTCTCTTCCTCTTGGCAACTGCAAGTTGATTCTCTGTGTTGTGACCCTACTGACTCTCAGTTCGAACATTAGTGAAATGGAAAAACTAAGTCCCAGACTTTTCACACAAGGCCATCACATGGATCAAGTGACATGATGAAAAATCTAACAGTTTGTGGATTGATAGCTACTAAAAAACAAGATTAGGCAAGATGGCATGGCACAGTCAATGAAATGGACTTGGGATCAGAAGGCCTAGCTTAAGTAACTTAAGTGACAGAAGTCACTTAGCATGAGTGCACATATCATTTGACTTTCTCAGCCTCCATTTTCTCATCTCTAGAATGAGACTGTTTGCACCTGGCATGCCTACTTGAGTGATATTACTCATTATGTAAAAAGAGAGGTACATGCTGCTTAGTCAGTCACATCTGATTCTTTGCGACCCCATGGACTCTAGCCCACCAGGCTCCTCTGTCCATGGGATTCTCCAGGTAAAAATACTGGAGTGGGTAGCCTTCCCCTTCTTTTCCCAACCCAGGAATTGAACCTGAGTCTACTGCATTTCAGGCAGATTCTTTACTGTCTGAGCCACCAGGTAGTTAGCATTTAGCTGCCCCAGACACAAGGGCTACAACCCTGAACAAGACAGCTTGGCTCTTCTGTGGTGGAGCCTACAGCCTCCTGGAGCAAACAATGGATTTAAAACTACTTTGTCAATAGTAACCTGGTAAGCAAATGTGCACTACTACATTAGCACTGTACTGTTAATGTTACAAAGTAGAACAGCCTTCTAGGTAAACTGAAAAAATTAACCTTTTTTTTTGACCTCTCATCCAGTGTTCCAAATATAGGAAAACTCTCAGGATTTTCTGAACTAGTGTTCAGAGAATACATGAGATCAGCTTTAAGAAGTTGGAATTGTTTGGGTTTCCATATTTAATTATCACATATGTATATAAAAATATCTAGCAGAGTGTTTTAAGTGTTTACCAAAAAGTGGACATGATGACCCCCCCAGTCAGATTCTCTTAAGTGTGTAATTGAATTCTGGAAATCATGAAGGCCTAAGAGAAATTCCAGTACTGTTTCCAGGCCACTGGGATGCCCTGTAAGGAATTCCTTGTCAGTTTAGTAAGTTGGCCTCAATTCCATCATGTTCTGATAGGCTGTATCAGAGGCCATGTGTGCTAAGTTACTTCAGTCATGTCCAACTCTTTGTGACCCCATGGACTATAGCCTACGAGGTTCCTCTGTCCATGGGATTTCCCAGACAAGAATACTGGAGTGGGTTGCCATTTCCTATCCCAGGGGATCTTCCCAATCCAGGGATCCAATCTGCATCTCTTGCATCTCCTGCATTGACAGGTGGATTCTTTACCACTAGGACCACCTGAAACCATATAATTGTCCTAATGCCAGGGAGACTGTGATTGATGATAGTTTAATTACAATAGTAAAGATAACAAGGAATGGCCCATTATACCTGGTTAGAGTTTGTTTTAAAGAAGTATTTTTTTTTTGAAGTATAGTTGCTTTCCAAGATTATATTACTTTCAGGTGTACAACACAGTAATTTGGTATTTTTATAGGTTATACTCCTTGTAAAGTATAAAAGTTATTATAAAGTATTGGCTATATTCCTTGTGTTGTATATTATATCCTTAAATGTTGTATATTACATACCTTAAATGTATTTATTTTATACCTAGTAGTTTATATCCTTTAATCCCCTTCACCAACCTTGCCTCTCCCTCCGCTCCTTTACATGATTTTAATTCAATAGAATGTTTCAAATAACTGAAATTGTGGTGTGGTAGGTTTCTGGCTTTTACAAGTTTCAAGTGGCATTTACATTAATTTTCTTCTCCGTGTATTCTGTCCTTCTACTGACAGCACACAAAATTTAGCTTTCTAATTTTGTTTATTGTATGTTTAAGTAGAAATGATCTAAAATAAATGGCAAAGTATTTACATTCAATGGGCAATTTTTGTTTTATATAGTCATTTCGTTTTTTCTTATGGATATTATTATAATAGCAAACAAACAAACAGACCATACTCATCTTTACATACACAGCTGGGTGAAGCACTAGTAGCAACTTCCCTGCTGGTCCAGTGGTTGAAGACTCTGTGCTTCTGATGCAAGCGGCATAGGTTCCATCCTTGGTGGGAGAAAAAAGATCCTAAATGCCGTGCAGCACAGCCGAGAAAATATTAAAAAAAGAGAAAGTACTAGTAAAGTGAAAATATTGAAATTCATGCTGTAAGAAACAAGTATGAAAATAGAAACTAGAGGAAAGGCTTGGTAAGCTGTCTGGTTTATCTGGCACATCACTCAGATGCCTTTTCACATGGGAACATGTTGCTTTTGGTAAGTGAAGTTCCTCCTCCCTGGGGAGCAGGAGGTGACTTCTCCAGTTAGTACTGTGTGTGGCTGGTGGAAGCTATGAGGCTCGCTAGGTGGAGGTCTGCCTTTGGCATCCATTCTGTGAGCCGTGAGGGGCTGACATTTGGCAGCCATGTCCTGTGCTCAGCAATGTACTTCAAAGTAGACACTTCCAACAATTTTCAGGTTAGTGAGGACATCACACTCAAGGCCCGTCTGGTGCTTTGAAAAGCATTGCTGTGTTTTGAATGTGATCTCTTTCACACAAAGCTTATTTTCAGATCACGAAGGGAACCGATGCTCATAAACTCTCTTAAACTCTTGGGGTTGTTTTTGTGCTGGCTTTAGAAATCATCGGTCTGATACTTTCCCATATAACATGAAGATCTCGCAGCAGAAAGCTTCAGTGGCAAATGCTCACAAAGAAAAGAGAAAGGAAAAAGGTCCCATGAACCAGGGAACAATTCCTCAACAATTCCTCCTTTAACTGTAACGTGACCCATATCATTTCACCAAGTGCAGACAGAGTTATAGAATGAGAGTGTGGCATACTTTTCTGGCTAAAATTAGTTTTCGTGTTTTTCTTTTCCAACCCAAAGCTTATTTCCTTGTCACTTTTCCACAAACTCTCTGGTCAAGTAATGAATCTAAGACCTACCTAATCCCGGGCACTGTTTTCGTCAGGGAGACTCTCCTGTGAAGGCTCTTGTCTATTTTCTGTGTCAGGCTGTTGTCTCCTGGCTTTTTGCTCCATCCTCAGCACCTGGAATGATCTGTATCATGAATTAGGCACCTGATACATATTTGTTCAGTGAGTGAACACAGATGTCCCCTCTGTCTAAATGGAAGATGTAGCTAAGGAGAACAAAGTTATCAACTGTACCAAAAGTGAGTGATTTGCATTTCTGAGAACCCACAGACTTGGTGTGATAACTAGTTCATTAAGCCTCTGACCTTCCCAAGAATACTTTCGGAGGTTATTTCCTTGGAGACAAAATTTGTAAACAAATCAGTATGTCACAGAATCTTATGGGAACTCAGAGAAGGCAGCATGAGCTATGTATGGAGGAGAAGATATTTAAACGTGATGTGGAAGTGTGCCCAGTTAACCAGAGGAAGATGGGGAAGAGCACCATGAATAGGAAGGACAGTACAACAACAACTAATAACTTAGTGTTTGAAACTCTTGGGCTTCCCCGGTGGCTCAGCGGTAAATAATCTGCCTGAAATGCGGGAGATGTGGAGACCTGGGTTTGATCCCTAGGACGGGAAGATCCCCTAGAGGAAGAAATGGCAACCGACTCCAGTATTCTTGCCTGGGAAATCCCATGGACAGAGGAGCCTGGAGGGCTGCGGTCCATGGGGTCACAAAAGAGTTGGACACAACTGAGTGACTAAGCAACAACAACACTGCAAAGGAAGGAAGGCATAAATGACATGGATTGATTATGTGCTTTTTGATATGAGAGTTTTCAGGCCCTTTAGACCAAATAATTAACATAAAGGCAATAAATAGTTAAAGCATTAAACGGCTAAAGATAGTTCATGCAAACTGGAGGGAGTTGAGACTGATATTTATGAAGGATGTGAAAGAACCTGAACCCTTACAGGACAAAGGGTGGGGAAAGACTGCTAAGGTACCAGACTTCGGGTTGGTGGATGGAGATGTCAGTGAGAAAATTCCACCTAAAATAGTGAATTTGTTTCTTGAATAGGCCTGCAACTGGGGTACATGTGCAGTGTAGAAAATAAAAGAAACAACGAACCAGGGAAATCAGACTTGATTAACCAGGTTACTTTCAGGGACTCGAACCAATCCAATAGACATCTAACTATCAAAAGACAATGGTCTGCTTCTCTATATCTTGGAGGCTTTTGCAGTGGAAAACAGATTTATGATTAGAAAAACAAAACAAAACTGAAGCAGCTGTTGTTGTGGATCTTAAACCCTACAAGGGATATTTGTTTCCACATGGGTTAACTTATCTTTGGTCTTTTTAATAAAGCGGTGGACTTGAGGAGACTTAGACACTAAGAAGGGTCTCTGCTTAAATTAATGAGTCATGGTGGTAATAACAGATGGAGACAAGTGGATATAAAGTTCCAAAAACTTGGTTGAGGAGCCTGTAATAATGGCTCTGTTCAAGGAATGCTATTGGAAGTTTCAATGTCTTCAGTTTTCTTGTTAAAACCAGACAGGCTTTACCCTGAGAGTCCTGCCTGAATGGACCCTCCTCCTCCCCTCAGCATCCAATTATGGGGCAAACAACTCTTTCTGAATGTGATGATGATCTATACCATAGTTGCTGGGTCACAGTACTCACATTCTATAGGACTGGAGGAGATGTGTGGAAGCCATACCATTTCAGTGGCCCAAGAAGAATGTCTCTTTGGAGAAAATTAGTATAATCCTGGGAGAAAAGTCAACCTATGGATTTTCTTACTTGGTTCTAGTAACTTTTAGGTGATTTGGCCTTGAGTGGGGTATGATCTCTATTATGAGGAGCTCAAAGGACTGTGGTGAGTCCTCAACCAACTCTGCTTGGAGGCTATCTGGGGATCATTCATAAATGCACAATGAAAAGAATTAAAAAATAAAACTTCCTAGACAATAAGAAGCAAAGTAAGTGAAAAATGTAACCAAAATAGTAACAAAGACTTTATTTAAAAGCTCAACTGAACACAGATAGTGTAAGAAAACTAATAGAAGAGTGAAAATGTGTCAGGTTAAGAAAAGTTGAAATATAATGTAAACCACTAAATAACGTCAAAGGTGAAAAAGTCAAACCAGACAATAAGAAAAATAATAAAACAAAATTTAAAAATATACACTTAAAAAAAGGATAAAAGTAGCCACACTAAAAGGAAATTTAGGATGTTTTTCCAGGAGAATAGTCTGGAAGTGTATACAACTGCATGTTATATGTCATTATCTTTGGGTCAATGAGAGTATAATTTTTAAAAATTATTCATTTTGCTTGTTTGTAAAATGTGATTTCTCTGAAATTATCCTTCACTGTATATGTAATTATAATTATAAGGAAAACTGCTTATGAAAAACATGAAATTAAAATAAGTGGACAATATTTAGAAACCAAAAAAGCATTAAATTAGACAAAATGGTAAAAACAGTAAGAATGAGAAAGCAGGGAATAATGAATATTCCATAAACTGTACAAACCCCAAATTAAAATATTAAAAGAATTAAAAAACGTACTACAAGCACATAAATATTTACAAAATTTAAGAGACTAAGGGATTTTGGAAAAACACAAGATGAAAAGTCATAAAGAACTCTGGGGTTCAAGGCTCTTTTTTAGGGGCTAAGGTGGGGCACCCTCTTCAACCTGAGTTTCCCACATAGGTCCTCGGGGAGGAGGTCTCTGGGCAGAGAGCAAATCCCTGACCTCTCCAGCTCTTCTTATGCTGAGGTTCCTGGCCTCTGTGACCTTTGGAAATAACCAGCGAATGGTGTGGCAGACTCAGATTCCCCTTGCTCCGTATATATACATAATAGAGCCACCAGGAGGGACAGCACACTCAGTTTCTGAAAATGCTTTGAGTGTGGCAGTTATGAGTCTGCTGCCATCTTTCACTGCCTTGGCAGTTTCATCTTGGCTTTGAGCGGCTGCTGCGGCATTTGGAGGCAGACACTGAACCATACACACCCTAAGAGAAGGAAAGAGAGAGGAGCATGAGAATGATTATGGATTAGGCATCGACACAGGCAATGTATTGAGTTGGCCAAAAAGTTTGTTCAAGTTTTTCTGTAAGATGTTATGAAAACGAACTTTCTGGCCAACCCAATACTATTAATAGGACTATCACCATGCTCTTTCTCTTTGAGACAAAGCTGGATCCTGGGGCCCTTCACTGCAGTGCTTATTGTTGTGTTAGTCACTCAGTCATGTTTTGACTCTTTTGTGACCCCATAGACTGTAGCTTGCCAGGCTCCTCTGTCCATGGGATTTCCCAGGCGATAATACTGGAGTGGGTTGCCATTTCTTTCTCTAGGGGATCTTCCCATCCTAGGGATAAAACCCAGGTCTCCACATTTCCTGCATTTCAGACAGATTATTTACTGCTGAGCAACCTGAGAAGCCCACTGCAGTGCTTGCACCTGGGCAAATATCTCCTTGAGCAAGAGAATGCAAAGAAACTATACGGAATTAAAGATAACCACGTGCACATGCAATTGGAACCAATTGTGAGTAAGATACAAAAAGGCCAAAACCCAGCTGCCACTTGTGAGGTGCCAGGAGCAAAAGCAGAGGCATGTATGAACCTTGTAGACAGCACCTGCCACGGGTGGGCTGACCACCTAAGCCACCCTTCTAGCCTGACCCACCAATCCACCCCTGCTCTCACCCCATTTAAGGGACCAGTTTGCACCCCACCCTTAGAGAGGAAGCAAGGGTATCAGTTACTTGTTCTTACTCCCTCTTGCTGCAGCCAGAGTCCCAATGTAACAGGGCAGAACCTTTGTGTTCTATTATAGGTTAATCACTAAAGGGGTGTTGCTTATAAGCTTAAATTATACATAATGGCCCATCCCTGGGAACCCTGCCTCCCAGGTAATGAGCATTAAGTTAAAATACTTTTGTGTAGCTCACAGGGAGCATCTTGACCAGGTCCACCTATGAATGACTACAGACAGATAGAAATTAACACATCCTCTCTGGAGGCAGACAGGAATCAGGAAATGTTTGACTTCACTCCCTCCCCTTTTAGTAAGAATCTGCCTGCAATGTGGGAGACCCAGGTTTGATCTCTGGTTGGGAAGATCCTTTGGAAAAGGGAATGGCAGTCCATTCCAGTATTCTTGCCTGGAGAATCCCATTGACAGAGGAGCTTAAGAGACTATAGTCCATGGGGTCTCAAAGAGTCAGACATGACTGAGCAATTAACACACTTCCTGGTGGCTCAGCTGGTAAAGAATCTGCCTGCAATGTGGGAGACCTGGGTTGGAAAGATCCCCTGGAGAAGGGAGTGGCTACCCACTCCAGTATTCTGGCCTGGAGAATTCCATGGACTGTATCATGGGGTCACAAAGAGTTGGAAACGACTGAGTGACTTTCACTTTCACTTTTAGTATAAAACAAGCAAGATAGGTCTTTGGGTCATAAGTTTACTTTCTTCTCAGTCAGCTGGTTTTCTGAATAAAGTCACTGTTCCTTGCCCCCAAAACTTGTCTTTCTATTTACTGACCTGGTACATAGGACGAGCTTGGACTCAGTAACACCAATAAGGCTTTGCCTGAATTTTTCATCTGGCCTCATCAATTTCTATTGAGTAAAGAGCCCAGGAATCCAGGTTGGTAACATTTTGATCTTTACTATATCTTTAAAAATTTTTTTAAATCTTATATTGGAGTATAGTTGATTTACAATGTTGTCTTAGTTTTTCAAAAATTTTTCTTTTATATTGGAGTATAATAGGCTCAGATGATAAAGAATCTGCCTGCAATGCAGGAGACCTGGGTTGGATCCTTCAGTCAGGAAAATCCCCTGGAGAAGGAAATGGCAACCCACTCTAGTATTCTTGCCTGGAGAATTCCATGGACAGAGGAGCCTGGAGGGCTACAGTCCATGGGGTCGCTACGAGTCAGACACAATTGAAGCAACTTAGCAGCAGCAGCATAGTTGATTTGCAATGTTGTTTGTTTTTAGTCTTAAGGCAAATATTTTGATGCCAACTCTGCAGATGTTGAATCAGAGGCATAGAGAAGTCACATCACTTGCTCAAGGCCACATTCAGTAGCAGAACTCTGATTCTAAAACCCTGGGAGCTTTTAGCACACCCCACCACCTGAGAGCACTCCTCTCTAGATAAAGGGTTCCCAACCTCTGAGCCACAGATAGGCACCTCCTGTGAAATCAGCAGTGGCATTAGATTAGAAATAAAGTGCACAATAAATGTAATGTGTTTGAATGATCCCAACCCTCCCCCCACACTCCTGGTCCATGGAAAAATTTTTTCCTATGTAATCTGTCCCTGGTGCCAAAAAGGCTGGGGACCACTGCTCTAGAGTAAGGAGGAAGTCAGTGAGAGTGGAGGCTTGACACTGAGGCCGAGCCAGAGCAGAGGGCGTCAGAACACATCTTCTTGGTTGTCCTGGTCAGCGTGGCGGCCAGGCTGAGAGGGCCCAAAAGTCTCGGCTCTTCTCCTGCCAGTGAGGAGGCAGCCTCCAGCCACAGGGACATTGTGGAGGGACCAGAGTCAGGCTGCAGAGGTTCTCAAAGAGTGGCTGACAGACCAGCTGCACTGGCATCACCTGTAGGCTTGTCTGAAATGCAGAGTCTCAGGCCCCATCCTGACCTACTGAGTTTGAATATGTTGGGATGGATACAGGAAATAAGCTCTTCAGGTGATTTTCAAACACAAGGTGTAAGAACCACTGCTGTGAGAGCACCAAGGAATTGAATGTGGGATTTGGAAGGCAGGAGCTTAGATGTTCGGCTTCTCCAGTGATTCAGGGGTAAAGAACTTGCCCACCAATGAAGGAGACACAGGTCAGATCCCTGGCTCAGGAAGATCCCCTGGAGAAGGAAATGACACCCCACTCCAGTATTCTTGCCTGGAGAATTCCATGGACAGAGGGGCCTGGTGGGCTATAGTCCATGGGGGTCACAAAAGAGTTGGACATGACTTAGCGACTGAACAATATCAGCTTAGGTGTTGGAAGAGAGAATGGTAGGTGGATGAGGGCTCTGGGCTAAGTCTACAGGATGAAAGGCGGGGTTTTGATGGGAAGGATAAGAAAAATTAGGCACTAGGACAATGGGACAGGTTGTGGGGGTGGGGAATGGCCTATAGTTAAGATCAAGTAGAATCTCGTCTCATTACCAACAGCTGAGCAGTCTCCACCAATCCTCCTCTCCCTGAGCCATGCTTAGTAGGCTCAGGTGTTGCCACTTATCTCACGGGGTTGCTTTACGGCTGCAGAGCAAATCAATGTACGTGTCCTTGACACACAGCCCATGCTCACAAACTAGTACTTGAGCTTGGATTTAAATGGGGAGCTGAGTGGCGGAGCAGTAGAGTGACAGAGAGCAGTAGTTTCATGTGTTTTCTCAGTGACTCTGGCCTACGTGTGTCGCTTCTGTGGTTGAAACGTTCCATTCCGGCCTCTGGGCAACCCGAAGTTACTGGGAAAGGTAAGTTCTCCACTTGGACTGATTTAAACAGTGAAACAAGTATTTCACCTGTCTTCTGCTGAGTCAAAAGCTAAGAACCTCCCCCAAAGAAAAAAGGGATAGGTTTTGTCCAAGTTGTACATTTTGAGCTGCGTGGAGAATGGAGCAAGGGGTTGGTGAATGCGGCCCCAGAAACGGGGAAGCGTGTGCATGAGGCAAAATGTCAGGAGCTCAGAGGGAAAAGATCTGGTTTTTTGAATCAGCCCTGGTCTGTAACTTCCCAGCTGGGTGACCTTAGCAAATTCTTTATTCTCTCTGAACTGTTGGTTCTTCTTCTTTCTCTTTTTTTAAAAATAATTTATTTTGGCTGCACTGGATCTTCATTGCTACTCAGGCTTTTCTCTAGTTTCAGGGAGCAGAGACTACTCTCTAGTTGCGGGTCCTCAGGCTTCTCATTGTTGCAGAACACAGGCTCTAGAGCATTTGGGCTTCAGAAGTTGCAGCGTGTATGCTTGGTGGTTGCGGCGCTCTGGCTCAATTGCCCCCACAGGGGGATCCTCCCGGACCAGGGATTCAACCCATGTCACCTGCACTTGCAGGCGGATTCTTTACCACCAAGCTACCAGGAAAGCCCTGAACTGTAGGGTCTTGATTTCCAAAAGACAACTATTTTGAGGATTGGAGAAAAATGATAGCTGATAAATGCTTCCTGAATCTCAGTTCTGTCTCAGCCTTTGCCCCGAATACAGTGAGGGGAGGGGAAAGAATTCCTGAGCGAGATGTCCTCTGCAAGCTTTGTTAACACAGGCCCTTTGAAGAAGCCATGTCTTTAATGATCCCTTAAGTGTTTACTTGACACAGTTCATCCCATTTGCCTGTCAGTCCTTCCCCTTCCCATCTTCACTGGGTTGGGGAGACTGTTTGCCAAGCCAGCTGATCAATTTCTCTAAGCAACAGAGGACATTTCAAACCTTGTCTTCTGTCCTCATTTCCAAGTCAGGACAGCACTTTCCGGTTCTTGGCATCTTGTGTTTGGATTTGGGATTGGGTTCCCTTTCTGGCCAGTGTGAGTAAGACTAAGACAAGAAGCAGCTGGGAGACAGCATCATTTCATGGGCACTGATTTTATTGTAAGGCCAGGAGGATGGCAAAGTGGGGGATGGTATTAGTTTCTGTAATAGTCTCCTCTAGAAGGATGGCAGGAGGGAAGGAAAAATCAAACAATCGGTCTGTGCTCTTGCCCAGGGCTCCATAATTTGCCTTTTACTTTCTGCATTTTCATATTTGAGTCTGAAAAGCAGAGGGACCCAAACAATGAGCAACAGATGTCCTGGTGCAATCCGCACGGTACATGAATTCAGTTAGCATGCAAATTGTCATCCTTGGGCGATTCCTGGGGACTGCTGAAAAGACAGCAGTCTTGCTTTGCAAAATAGATAGAGGGCATGATTAAAATGTCTGGATCCAATCATATGTTTAATTACAATCCCCTCCCCCCTTTTTTTATCTCAACTACAATGACTGGTAGCTATTATGACACAATATTGAAAATGTGTATGACGCATGGTGGCACTTGGAAGGCTGATCGGTGGTCTGTGTTTGATCAAAATGATCAAAGCTCCTTACCATGGAGAGCCCCTCTCCTTCTTTCTCGTCTGATCCACTTAGATGAGCAAAATATGATTTACAGGAGACAGTTTATGTGATTTTCATTCCCCTAGAGCAGGGGCATAATTTTTGCATCACCATTTTCCCCTAGAAACAATGGAAGCTTGACAATGCTTATAAACACACAGTAACAAACCCTGCTCATGGTTGTCTGCAAGGCATCTCTTCTGCTTCAGCTCTCTCATTGACTTTCAAATGTTCAAACACTTTTGAATTTTATTATTGGTATGATCAGAAAAAAGGCCAAAAGAAAATGAAAGTGCTGAGAGAAGAAACTCTTATTTCACCCTATCCATACAATCTGATTATATTTGGGGGACTTCAGAGAAAACTGAATTTCTCATCAGATGATGTGTTCAGCCTGAAGTTTAACTACTTGGTTGAGGATGAGGACTGAATTTGACTGTGTAAGTTGTGGAAGTGGCATCAGCCAAAGTTACTGTTGTGTCTGTTATGAAAAAGAATTTATATTGGAATTTTCTTTCTGTTCTTCAGTTGCTTCTGAAAGGTGGAGAAATAAGGCATGTAATATGCCTCATTAAGTGGTGCTAGTGCTAAAGAACCCACCTGCCAAGGCAGGAGACATAAGAGACACAGGTTTGATCCCTGGGTCAGGAAAATCTGGAGAAGGGCATGGCAACCCACTCCAGTATTCTTGCCCGGAGAATCCCATGGACAGAGGAGCCTGCTGGGCTACAGTCCATGGGGTTGCAGAGTTGGACACGACTGAAGTGACTTAGCACACACGGGGATTTTAAATATGTAACCAGCATTATGGAGAGAATTGTTTGCCAACAACTTAACAAAAACATCCAGTTATTAATTTGGATATTACACTTTATCAGATGAAAGACTTACACACCACAGCTAGGTAGTAGTATATTTTTTCACATCTTGAAGGCTTGGCATTAGAACTTCCTACAAAACTTGGGTTGTGGTTTCATTATATTTGCTTCTCTATTTTAGAGATGTCCTGACTTCCTTTGCTCGCCTTTTATAAGGGTTGTTGTATAAAGAAAACAAATATCCTTTACTAAGAGTAAGAAATTGAACCAATATTTATTGTACTTCTGCTCAGCACTCAGTATAGTGTTGGGGTCTACGGGGGGCTTTAGCTGACTTTTTAAGACTTGAGTCCTGCCCCCAAGGATTTATAGCCCAGTGGGCTTCCCAGGTGGTGCTAGTGGTAAAGAATCCACCTCCCAGTGCAGGAGATATAAGAAATGTGGGTTCGATGCCTGGGTCAGGAAGATCCCCTGGAGAGGGACATGGTAATCCACTCCAGTATTCTTGCCTGGAGAATTCCCCATGGACAGAGGAGCCTGGTGGGCTACAGTCCGTGGGGTCACAAAGAGTTGGACACACGGAAGTGACTTAACACGCCCTCATGCCATCTCTATAGTCAGTCTTATCTGAGGAAGAAACAGAGATAAAGAGATGCATAGAAAGACAAGAGAGATAGGGAGTTGGAGAGGGAGGGAGGAAAAAGACTTGGGGAGGAGGGTGGACAAAGAAAAAGAAATGGTTCGAACCTGTAGTCTTTTTATCAGCTGCATCCTCTTACTATAGATTCCCAAGGAAGGGGGTGGGGCTGCATTCCAGGCTAAAAGCTGTTTACTGTCATAAGGCTTTGGTTCCAAACTCTTTTGTTCAAATTCTAGCTACAATAGCTGAGATAGACACCGGGTGAATCACAAACACTGATTTTTTTGTTTTTGTTTTGTTTTTAAATCTGAAACCCAAGGTCTACCCTAAAAGCATGCTGAATGACCTATTTAGCTTTTACCCTAATTCAGCACTTCAGATCCTATACCAATAGCTAATATTTATTGAAGTCTTACCTTATGCCAGGCATTGTGTTACTACTAAGCCTCAGAGAGGTTTTTCATTTAGTCCTCATAAAACCCCCCTTGGAAGTACCATTTTTCCAATGATTCAAGTGAAGAAAGCGAGGAACTTCCCATGGTTAGGGCTCAAGAGATCAAAATTCAGAACCTGGGGGTGTAACTACTATTCGGGACAGTCTAAGTATATGCCGATGAGGAAAAAGATAAACCTAAGTAAAGACTGAAAAAGGCAATAAGTGAAAAAAGCTAATGTGTACTGCCAGAGTCTTATAATATCCCTGTTCTAGAAACTCTATTCCAGCCTCTGCTTATGTCCAATCTCACTCTCTTCTTTGGGGGAAGGATGGAGGTGGGGGTGTGAGATGCTCCCTGTCATGCAGTGAGTGCTCTTGGATAGGGTGGAAGGTTGAAGTCTGAGTAGTTGGAGTAGAACTTGAGTTGGTCTTGGAGAAGTTAGCTGGGTGGGTAGTGAGGAGAAGGAGTGTGTGCTCCACTTGTGTAGGAAGGTAATTAGAAGGAGGGAGGAGATAGTGTGAGTTTTCATGAAGGGTGGGGACCAGGGTGGGGTTCTGCAGGGCCACAAGATCATCCCAGCAGAGGTGGATGGCTTGTGTTGGGGAGATGAGGGTTGCGATGGAGGGTCTTATATCAGGTTCCTTTAACTCTTTAAGTTGCAGGAGTTCCCCTTCCCCCTCTTGTGATCTGATAGTGGTTGAACAAGACTGGGTACTGTGACCACGTGGCCTGGAGTGAGCTCTCATTCAACCCCACAGTGGGAAAGATACCAAGATTGGCACAGGGGCAGAAAAGAACCTGTGCTTCCCACAAGTTGTTCCCATGATCGTCTGATTTTCATGAAAGCCTGCAGGGTTGCTATTGGGCAGAAGTATTAATAGATCATAAGAAACTGAAAGTTGCTCAGTCATGTCCGACTCTGTGACCCCATGGACTATACAGTCCATGGAATTCTCCAGGCCAGAATACTGGAGCGGGTAGCCTATCCCTTCTACAGCAGATCTTCCCAACACAGGAATCGAACCGCAGTCTCCTGCATTGCAGGCAGATTCTTTACCAGCTGAGCTACGAGGGAAGCCCATAATATATCATAAGGGAGCTTCAAAGAAGACAACTTGGACCTCCCTGGTGGTGTAGTGGTTAAGAATCCACCTGCCAATGCAGGGGACACAGGTATGACCCCTGGTCCGCGAAGATTCCACATGCTGCGGCAACTAAGCCCTGTGCCACAGCTCTTGAACACTTGAGTTGCAACTACTGAAGCCCATGAGCCTAGAGGGTGTGCTCTGCAACTAGAGAAGCCACTGCAGAGAGAAGCTTGCACACAGCAACTAGAGAGTAGCTCCTGCTTGCCACTAGAGGAAGCTCATGTGCAGCAACAAAGACCCAGCACGGTCAAAAAATAAATTATTTAACAAAAAGACAACCTGCAAAAATTATTGTTGAAAAGCGACAGAATGCCTTGATCCTCACAGCTTCATGGATGTGTTAAAGAATATAGCTAATTTTATTTCCTGCGGAACACCTCCCTCTTTGGTGTCTTGCTTTTCTTGGTGCCATGTTGGGAACGGTCACTGAACATGACTCCTTCTGGGTGTCATGAGCCCCTTGAATGTTTGGAGGGACTAGCAAAGAATTCTCCAGAGCAGTTTACGTCTATTCAGTGACTCTCTGCCCTCCAGTAGCAGCTACCTTGTGATTAGGAGCAAGACTTATAATTTAATGGCGTTTTACACTTTATGAATGTGTGCCATCTGTGTGTGTAACCAAATATGAGGCGACTAGCCCATCATTGTCAGATTCAGTTTTGCGTGGTTTTCCAGGGCTGGAGATGGATCAGCCCTGCTCACCATCTCACATTCTCCCGTATCTCCCCAGTAAAGCTTTGGGACTTTGGGATCCAGGTTGTTCTGTGACTCTGGAGTTTTCAAAGTCCTATCTCCGTGGGAGTTGATATTCCCGGCACAGTGAGAGAAGCATCTGTTTACCTTGGGGTTCATCTAGAACCTTTTCCAAAGGAAGCCTAAACATCTTCCTGGTTGAGAAAACTTAATACTCAAAACATTTAATTTAGTTCACATTTTAAAACTCTAACATACTATATTATTGTCGTCTTGGTTTCCTGTGGCTGCTCTAACAAATTGCCACAAGCTGGGTGTCTGATAATAGAAATTTACTCTCTCACTGTTACGGAGGCCAGAAAACAGAAATCAAAGGACCCTAGAGAGAATTCTTCCTGGCCTCTTCCAGCTTCTAGTGGTTCCAGGCATTCTTTGGCTTGAGGCTACATCATGTCAGTTTTTGCCTTTGTTTTCTCAGGACCTTCTCCTCTCTGGGTCTGTGCCTTTTCTTCTTCTGTCTCCATTTGTCATTGGGTTTGTTACCGAAAAGTATGTAGTGAGATTCAGCTGCTCGCCACTCAAAAGCCAATAAACAGCCCAGGTTGGTGGAAAGGAAAATTGCTTTATTTCAGATGCTGGCAATAGCTGGAGGGTGGGGGTAGGGGAGGCAGACATCTGTCTAAAGGCTGACTGCCCCCACCCCCGCCCTGGCAATCAGTGGCGACAAGAGCTTTTATAGACAGAAGTGAAAGTGTTGGGGGTGGCTCATGCAGAAACAGCACAGTCAGCTTTGACAGTCATCTTCAAATTGGTCATCGGTGGTCTGACCAGCATCATCTTGGTTGCTTTAGGTACAGTTAATCTTCAGTTCCAGGGTCCATTTGTTCCCATTTGTTTGAGGCCAGTTCTTGGAACTGTGAAGCTTATGTCATGGGTACAGTCTCATCATCATGTAGTTAAATTCTTCCACCTGGTGTTTAATAAGACAGCTCACAGGATGTGTCTTAGAACAATATCTATAGCCCTTGAGAAGGAACTAAAGGTCCTTGACTATGCTTAATGACTACATCATTATTATTTGGTCTCTTTTGACTGGTTTCCTTTGTTTCTGCATTTCCCATTTCTCTGATTAAACTTACTCTTTGACTACAGTTTTTTATAGACAAAAGGCAGGCAGAGGACACGGCAAGGGGCAAGGACTTACAGGATCCTGCTTCATTTCAGATTTAGTGCCCACTTGGATAATCCAGGTGGGCACTAAATCCAAGATAATCCAGGATATCCCTTCTCCAGCAGATCTTCCCGACCCAGGAATCGAACCATGGTCTTCTGCATTGCAGGTGGATTCTTTACCAACTGAGCTATGAGGGAAGCCCTAATCTCATCTCAAGGTTCTACAAAGTCTCTTTCAGGTGTTAGCACATGAACCTATCTTTTGAGGAGACCGTCATTGAATCCATTGTAATCATGCTCTCTAAATAAGCTGCCTTGAAAAAATATTATATTCAACAATTGTAAGATGTAGAAAATGTTTAAAAATATTTCACTTGTAATTTTTAAGATGTGGAGTGATTGAAGAATTTGCCTGGTCAGAGATTAGGAAAGATATTTTTATTTTCATTGGGTTTGAGACCTGGGACTGCTAATTACCAGCTGCAGACAGGTCTCGGCTTGTCATGAGAGCTGATCACTTTGGAGACTGGGAGGATAAAACACCACGTGACTTGCTTTATCAGTTGAGTGGGATGGAGACATAGGCAGAGCAATTTGCTGTTAGAGGGACACAAGAACTTACAGAGTGTTTCCCTTTTAGGGCCCATGCTACAAAGATGCTTTGGGGTCCTTGAAACCACCCAGGTTTGTGTCATACCACTTGAGTGAAATACTTTTCAGTTCAGTTCAGTTCAGTTCAGTCGCTCAGTCGTGTCCGACTCCTTGCGACCCCATGAATTGCAGCACGCCAGGCCTCTCTGTCCATCACCAACTCCCGGAGTCCACCCAAACCCATGTCCATCGAGTCAGTGATGCCATCCAACCGTCTCATCCTCTGTCGTCCCCTTCTCCTCTTGCCCCCAATCCTACCCAGCATTAGGGTCTTTTCCAATGAGTCAACTCTTCACATGAGGTGGCCAAAATACTGGAGTTTCAGCTTCAACATCAGTCCTTCCAATGAACACCCAGGATTGATCTCCTTTAGGATGGATTGATTGGATCTCCTTGCAGTCCAAGGGACTCTCAAGAGTCTTCTCCAACACCACAGTTCAAAAGCATCAATTCTGCGGTGCTCAGCTTTCTTCACAGTCCAACTCTCACATCCATACATGACTACTGGAAAAACCATAGCCTTGACTAGATGGACCTTTGTTGGCAAGGTAATGTCTCTGCTTTTCAATATGCTATCTAGGTTGGCCATAACCCTCCTTCCAAGGAGTAAGCATCTTTTAATTTCATGGCTGCAATCACCATCAGCAGTGATTTTGGAGCCCCCCAAAATGAAGTCTGACACTGTTTCCACTGTTTCCCCATCTATTTCCCATGAAGTGATGGGACCAGATGCCATGATCTTAGTTTTCTGAATGTTGAGCTTCAAGCCAACTTTTTCACTCTCCTCTTTCACTTTCATCAAGAGGCTCTTTAGTTCTTCTTCACTTTCTGCCATAAGGGTGGTGTCATCTGCATATCTGAGGTTATTGATATTTCTCCCAGCAATCTTGATTCCAGCTTGTGTTTCTTCCAGCCCAGCATTTCTCATGATGTGCTCTGCATATAAGTTAAATAAGCAGGGTGACAATATACAGCCTTAACGTACTCCTTTTCCTATTTGGAACCAGTCTGTTGTTCCATGTCCAGTTCTAACTGTTGGCTTCCTGACCTGCATACAGGTTTCTCAAGAGACAGGTCAGATGGTCTTGTATTCCCATCTCTTTCAGAATTTTCCACAGTTTATTGTGATCCACACAGTCAAAGGCTTTGGCATAGTCAATAAAGCAGAAATAGATGTTTTTCTGGAACTCTCTTGCTTTTTCGATGATCCAGCGGATATTGGCAATTTGATCTCTGGTTCCTCTGCCTTTTCTAAAACCAGCTTGAGATGAAACAAATAACTTTGAGTTAGGATTTCTTTATGAAAGATATACATAGACTTGTACTTTATCAAAAAACATCTAATGGTTAGATGTTCCATAATGAAAAAAGACTATTTCTGTTGCAGTCCTTGGCACATACTTTTGGCCTCAGAAATAGCTGTGTCTTGGTTTGGTCATTTGCACTATGCCTTCTGTCATTTGGCACTTCCAGCCTGTAGTAACTAAAAGGAATCAGCAGTTTATGAGAGCACAACAGACTAATGGGAGGGCAGATTTGGTCAGATAAACACATTTAAATGCCAAGTTTTTATCATGCCAAATCATACATCAGAGAAATCTTAATGCATAGAGATCATCCTTAAAGTGTTAAGACTAGATTTTCAAAGCTATTTGTTTTAATGATGTCTCATTAGCTGATCTAAAAAGCCTTAAAACTTTTGGCTCATTATTTTTTCTTACAAATGTTAAGTATTTTTTGTAGACAGGAATTGTCTGTTAAAGTAATATTTGACATCTACTGAATCAAAAATACTTTACAATGAAAGGCTGACATCTGTTTACTATATAAAAAAGGGTACTGTGTATTTTTACTAGAAGAATTTTCCTTTAATAAGGCAGCCAAAAGTCATCTACACACACCAAACCAATTTACAGGCAAACCTGTTGAATACCAACATAACATCGTGGATGCTTAGCGATCCATTTTTTTGGTATTATTCTGATTTGGTATTGAGTTTGTATAGGAGATATGCTTCTTTTTTTTTTTTTTTTTGGAGTGAAAGAGAATAGCAATAAAAAGGTCTGGGTTAATTATTCATTTGGTGAGCTTTAATCTTTTCCGTGCTCTCAACTTTGATTTCATTATATTGGTAGTTGATCTTCCTTATTTAAGATCAAACTGCCACTGAGTTCTTTTTCAATTTTTCAATCAAGCAGTAGCAAACAGTCTGTACATTTGGCCAGTTCCACCCGAGATCTAAGTCACTGCAATTAGGAAGAGACCAGACAGAAGGCAGTCAACTTGGTAGAGTTTAAATCTGTGTGTAATCTCATACAGGTGCTGCTTCCTGTGCTCTGGGAAAATCCCTCATCGCAAAACAGGCCAACTGAGCCACACCTGGGTTTAAGCAGAACATCTGGACCCACTCTTTGCTACTCACTCATGTTCTTCAAATCTCCCCAAAACAAATGGCGCTTTAGCTCAAGTCTGACACCAGAGATTTGTAAACCCTATGTGCACTGCCAAATCCAGTTTGATACAAAACACAGCTACTTTTCTTGAACCAAGTATGTTACAGATATGATACCCCTATCATATATTTCAATTAGCCAAGCCTCAAGTAATTTATGGGGTCATTTCTACCACTAGTAATAAATTTCATAATGGCATTAACAATTAGAGAATTTTTAAGGAAAGTTGAAGTCCAACAACTATTAAATACCCAAGCGATCATTGGTTATATGCTGTTTGTTTTCTAGTCATACAATCATTGGAAAATCCTGAAAAGTAAATAGGGGTTTAATTACAATTAATGAAATGCCAGTTTCAGTGGGTCCTGGTTTCCTTAAGAAAAAGCACCTATCAAACTCCTAAATGTCTAATTTTTACTTAATGGAACCACTTAATTCTTTGATATACAAATCTGGGAGGTTTTATAATTAAAAATATGTACTAAGGTATACTGTGGGCTTAGCTTTATGCTGAAATTTACTGAATTATGTTGAATTTACTGATCTAGCAAACTATTGGTGTAATTTGTATGGCCTTAAATAGGGTCTTTCAGTAAGGGCTTTATGTGGAATTTTGGCTCAGATGGTTACTAGTGAGTTCAGATGGTCAGAATGAAGAATGAATGGTATGGAGTAAGTATACCTTTTGTGGCTCCCATAAATGATGCAGAAACAGTGGGGATTATGTGGAGATCATCAATATATGTGTACATTTTAGATAAACACATTTAAATACATCTTCCAGTGTTAACATTTTGAACTGATAATCGATTCACTACAATGAATTTAGTACACTTGTGATGCTGTCCTGTTTATTGTTTGAATTCCTTGGTTCCAGTAGGTATTAGCTGGTGTTAGTCGAATTCACTATCTCCAAGAAGGCTTGGAAGTAGAGAGGTAGGAGGCATTAGGGATCGAGGGGCATGGTGGGAGGGAGGGAATGATGGAGAAGGCGAGGATTGCTAGTTTAGCAGGAAGCACCAAATGATACCTTATATTCCTGAAGGATAGAGATTGAGAGAGGCTCTACAAGGTCCCTTTGGAATTCAGAGTAACTTGGATCTGATTCAGATGCTCCCAGTGTAGGGCTAATGGGAGAGCCTCCTAGAAGAGAAGGTGTATATGCCTTGACTTGGTAGTGATGCCACTTGGCACTGAATCAGACTCAATGCCTCTTAGCCTTGGAGCCCAGTCACTCAAATAATGAAAGCATGAAAGTTCCAAAAGTTTCTCTGCAGCATGATTTGTTTTTGGTTGATTGGATGCATGGTTACGATATTAAATGTATGAACTAACTAGGCTTTCAGGCTTGAGAATTCTCAAGTTGGTAATTTTTGTGAAATATTCTTTGAAAACCTTTGAAGCTCGTATTTTGTAATGTGAATAGATAAACTACCCATCTCAAAGTTTAAGTTTTCTTGGATCAATTTCTTATATCCAGAAGCAGTGAAGTTGAAAGGACTGCAGAGGGCATGGGGAGTGGGGGAGAAGAGCAAAAGTTTTTTGAAGAGACATGCAGACAAAGCGTGAGTGTGCAGAATGAAAGCTCAAGTATTCTAGAAAGTATGCAGAAGGTTGGCCTTTGTAAGATGACTGAGAAATGCAAAGGACTAGTAAAAGAAGCTGTTGCTTGAAGCTCACACTTTGGAGAGAAATGGCTCTTACAAGAGGAAGATGTGATAGAATACAACATAGGAGCCCTGCCCTAAAATTGTGTGAGGGTCAAAGAATTTTTGGCAGGGAGAAAGAAGTTCCAAAACAGATACCCAATGGAGAGGCCACGGGAGCTTCCAAAGACATAAAGAAAGTCAGCAGAGTAACCCAGGTTATAAATAATGGGGGTGACACGTTGTCCAAGAGGAAGGAAATGAGTTTTGTGAAGGCAGAGACCATGGCAGGAAATATTTCTTTTCCCAGCTCCAGCACAAGGCCTGGCACACAGTGGGTAAGCAGTGCTTGAAGAATGAGTGGGGCTGGGGGCTATAAAGGTACAAAATTGGGCAAAATCAGCAAGGATGGGAAAGTATTTGTTAGGCATTAGGATAAAAACAAAGAAAAAGAAGATGATTTTCTGAATAAAAGAAACTATGTGTGCTAAGTTGCTTCAGTCATGTGTGACTCTCTTGCGACCCCATGGACTGTAGCCCACCAGCTTCCTCTGTCCATGGGATTCTCCAGGCAAGAATACTGGAGTGGGTTGCCATGCCCTCCTCCAGGGTATCTTCCTGACCCAGCGATGGATCCTGGGTGTCTCCTGCTCTGGAAGGTAGGTTCTTTACCACTAAGAAGCCCAAAAGAAACTGTAGAAGATAGTACAAATTTGTTGGAAAATAAGCCTGAACTCTTTTTTGGGAAATGGCTTTCTAAGTTTCAGACATTGTTTTCCAATCAAAACATACCCACTTGAGAATATAAACTCAAGATAAAATTCAATGTCCCCATCAGATAGTTTAGCTGAATATCATTCAGATCTGTGATTGATAGCTACATTCCATGTATTTCTACAGCCCAAGAGGAAGGTGCTTATCTATTATCCCTTACATCTCGCTGCTTAGTAGTAGCTAGTTGATTCCAAGTTTGTTAAACACCTGAAGTATTTTGATGAGGCTACGCAATGCTTCTGCATTCACGTTCTAAAAATGTGTTCAGTCATGTCCCACTCTTTGTGACCCCATGGACTGCAGCACACCAGGATTCCGTCCTTCACTATCTCCCAGAGTTTGCTCCAATTCATGTTCATTGTGTTGGTGATGCTATCTAACCATCTCATCCTCTGCTTTCTCACTCACGTTCTAAAAATGAGAATGCACACACATACACACACACGTGTAATTATTTTCTACCTAAGATCCAAGTGAGAAATACGTTCTTCTTTTATTTAATTATCATACAAGTGCTGTCAATAAGGTATTTTATAGATGGGCACAAATAAAGAAGGACTTGATTGGTTAAGAGACTTGCGTCTAGGACTTCCCTGGTGATTCATTGGTTAAGAATCCTCTTCCAATGTAGGGGACGTGGGTTTGATCCCTGGTTGGGTAACTAAGATCCCAAATGCCATGTGATGTGATCAAAAACTAAATAATAATTTAAAGAATTAAAAAAAAAAAACCCTGGGTCTATAGAATTCTAGTGAAATCCTTGGAAATGATTCTCCATCATCTTAATCCAGGAGACAAGCAGGACAAAGAGCCTGAAATGAAATGCTAAGGAAATCCAACTCTTAATTTTTGTATTTACTTCAAGGATTGAGCTAAGGCATTATGAAGACCAAAACATTCAGGGTGATAGTCTTTATTCCTTCACAAGCCATATGGGAGGCTGCCTGAGATATTTTCCTCCCTCATGTGGCTGGTGGAGGTTCATGCCAGCAAGTAGGTTGAGTAGCTGCCTCTGCATGCTGGATTCAATAAAGAGATCAACCTCTTCACTTTCCCTCAGAGTCTTAGGTGGAACACAGGTTGGTCTCACAGTGATTCTTCTATGTTTTTGTTAAATCTCTGAGGTTGAGGTTGATTAACTTTTAGATGAAGCCACTCTCTGAAATGAAGTTGAAAATGTCTTAACCTTCGAATAGGAATGGAATTCTCCCCAGTCATTATTAGCATCCACTGATGTTACAAATTTGTGGACGGATGTTATCCATTAAGGTGAAAGCAGAAAGAGGCTGTAAAGTTGACTTAGAAGGCTAAGTACTTTACCTTCAGGGAAGTGCATATAAAAATCTGTGCTGAACTGAATATATAGTCATAGTTAAAACTTTGAACACCTGGTTCTTAACTAGCCAGGCAAAGTCATATAAAATACTGACATACTTTCTACTTACTGTTATTTTGATCTTCAGGCAGGTTTCTCTTTTTATTATGGCTGCTTAGGAATTTAGCCTCAGTGATAGGTCAACCCAGATGGCAGGTATTGAATGCCAACCATGTGTTGGCACAAAGCCTGGATGAAGTCTAGTCCTAGGTCCAGACTAGATTTCTCAGGACCTGGTTGGTCTAATTTTAGCTTGGGCGAATGGAAATAATGGTTAAGTTCTTTAGTTCTTAACACTTTTTCTTGGTGATGTGACAAGTTGACATTTTTCAGAGAGCTCAAAATCTGCAAGGCACTGCATGCCTGGCTTGGTTAGCTGGGCCGGTTGGAAACATGGCATTAATAAGGCCAAGGTTCCATTCCCATCTGGCCCAAGTTGCTTTGAAGGTGAAAAACAGTTCCCTAGCCACAGGGTGTATCTCTAACATTGCCTAGCTTCTTGATTTGCCAATAATTGCCATGGTTCAGAAGGAGGACTACTATAGAGAGAGTGGTGTTCAGGGAAAATCCTCTATCATTCCTGGAAAAATAATTGAAAGTTCATGTACTGTGATGACAATTCAGTAGCATCATTTCTGTCCCTGAACAGCCTCGTTAAGGTGACCACACATGAGAGAGTGGAACCTGAGATTACCTTCATAAAAATCAAATTTCCATGTGTGTATTGAAATATATGAGCTTCCCAGATGGCAGTAGTGGTAAAGAACCCACCTGCCAATGCAGGAGACATAAGATCCTGGGTTGGGAAGATCCCCTGGAGGAGGAAATGGCAACCCACTTCAGTATTCTTGTCTGGAGAATCGCATGGACAGAGGAGCCTGCCGGGCTACAGTCCATGGGGTTGCCAACAGTTAGACATGACTGAAGCAGCTTAGCACAACACAGCATTAGAATGTATGGAAAAGAATAGTGAATTTTTATTGAGCATTCCCCACCTATCTGGTATTCTAAGCTTTTCCATCTGTATTAGCTTATATAATCTTCATAATAGCTCTATGAAATAGTCTCAGTAGCCCTGTTTTATCCATAGGGAAACTGAGGCATACAGACCATCCATTTACTCCAGGGGCACATGGCAGGCTTGCTCCAGAGCTCTTATATTCACACTGCACTCCACTTGAGCACTGCTTGGAGAGAGAATGCATTAGCTTGCCAGTCAGCTCTCAGATAGATGAGAGCTATCCAAGGACTAATCTTGGTTCACTGGTGAATGGGAGCTACCTAATAGTCTCTGATTCTATTGCTGAACTACCAAGTCCACCAATTAGCTAAAATTAGTCTATGAAATTTTCATTCTTTCAATACCTGTGACATGTTAAATTAAGAAAATGTGCACTTGAATGTTTCTTTGCAAATATACTTGGGTGTTTTTGAAAAAGCCTTCCAAATTGAAAGATATCTCTACTATCCATCCAATAAAACATCATGTAAGTTACTGCATGGAATAGAACTAGACATTCAAAAATCAAAGACATGACCCTCTGCTGCTTTCCTCCTGTCAGCCTCACAAACAACTCCAATCTCCCTGATGGAAAAAAGAACCCTCCCATTGGCCCCAGTTTTCCAACAGCCTGTTCATATCCAAATGTCCTTGCTTTTAAGCTTGAGTTCTGACAGCCACTCTTATTCCTTTATCTACTGCAATGTGCTTTACTGCTTTAGTCTACTGAAATAAGTCCCTTGAACAGTATCACTCCTCTTTTGTAAGGGTACTCTATCTTCTCTGGGTCCTTTTTTTCCACCTGCCCTCTCCAGAATATTTGCTCTCACTTCTCAACCCAGCTTTTATATTCATTATGCTGTGACATTGAGGTAAGTTTATTTTACCTCTTCTGTCTGTTTGACTTGCTCAGACTGGCTCAAACACAGGCATTGGCCTTATGTTCTTGTCCTGAGCCCTCTCTTCTCCTCCCCATCCTCTGTTCTTACCCTGGTTGATCTTCTTTTCACCCAGGTACCCAACAGTGACTTGTGTCTGCAAGATGCCAAAATCTAATCTATGTCATCCTGAATTGTCTTCCAATGCATTTTTCCATCTTCTTGTTATTTATTTTTCTTCTGGCTGGCCTACCAATATTTCAGATTCAATTTGTCCAAATTATGTCCCTGCCTCCAGACTACTCTTGAACTTATGCCTTACCAAGCTGGAAATCTGACTTATCCTTAGCTTTTCCCTGTCCCTCATTCCCCACATCCAAGGGTTTGCCAAATCCTGTTGATTCTATTTCCAAAAACCTTTTGGAATCAGTCTGTTTTCCAATTCTATAGGAATAATTGAGAGTTTTTATCCAAAATTACGGAGCATATACTATATGTTAGGCATTAGGTTAGGAGTACAAAGGTAGATAAGAGTTCATTCCCCTATCAGGGACCCTCCAGTTTCAGAGAGGGGACAGAAGGAAACAAGTTACTAGTTAGTATGGCAAGAAGTCTGCAGAGTGTGTCCTGTGAATGCAGACCTGGGAGAACAATGTGCCGTCAGCACAGGAAATGCAATCAGGTAATCAAATTCATTAGAGGTGTTTGCTTGTAGCACACTACCACTTTCTGAGGACCAGTAAACACTTAATTGCTTCCCAGGTGGCTCAGTGGTAAGGAATCTGCCTGCAATGCAGAAGACACAGGTTCGATCCCTGGGTTGGGAAGATCCCCTGGCAAAGGGCATGGCAAACCACTCTAGTATTCTTGCCTGAGAAATCCCATGGACAGAGGAGCCTGGCAGACTACAGTCCATGGGGTCTCAAAAGAATCAGACACGACTTAGCCACTAAAACAAAAACAATTACATGAACAATGTTTAGTCTTTCATCACTAGTTGAGAGTTTTTTAGCAATCATGTTTATTACTCCAAGTGTGATCTGCTTCTCTCTGCTGGCAGTGAGAATTTGAGTATTTTGAAAGCCTACCTGCTTTGTGCTATGTGACCCACATGAAATTTAGAGTTGCCCTATGATTTCATATCATGGAGCATAAAATACAGGAAATTCTATCATAACCACTCAAAATTGTCACTATGGCTCTTACTAGAACTGGAAATATGTATATATATATATATATATATAACAACATTGGAAGATTTTTTTTAACACTACATTTTAGAAACTTTAAAAACTTAATATACTTGGATGTGGAAGAGTAGTTTATGAGCTAAAAATTTCATATTTGATTCAAATATTCTTGTATTTGGGGTATTGTTATTAAAACCATGATTGTATGTCAAAATGGTTATATACTGGCAATTTTATACGACTCAACCTAAGTAAACAAAAACTGTTTTTTGTTATTGCTTTTTTTTTTTTTAGTTATTAGGAACAGTAAAATTGAGCATATGTACTGTGGGTTTTTTTTTTTAATAAATTTATTTATTTTAGTTGGGGGCTAATTACTTTACAATATTGTAGTGGTTTTTGCCATACATTGGCATGAATCAGCCGTGGGTTTACATGTGTTCCCCATCCTGTACTATAGTTTTTAAGGTTCCCCTAGTGGCTCAGTGGTAAAGAATCCGCCTGCCAAGCAGGAGATGCAGATCCTTCGTTCGGGCAGAGCCCCTGGAGAAGGAAATGGCAACCTGCCCCAGTATTCTTGTCTGGGAAATCCCTTGGACAGAGGAGCCTGGCAGGCTGGGGTTGCAGAGTCTGACATGACTTAGTGACTAAACAACTATAGTTTTTAGGGGAACCAAGAAGTATCATTCTTATGGCTTGGCCATCAGTATTCTTTATTTTAATTTCATTCCTTTGATTTTCTTATTCTAATAAAGATTCTTGAATGTTTAATACTTTACTCTCTATGACATGAATGTATATTTTGGGGGTAGGGGCATTTTGACCAATCATCATTTAGAAGCTCTCACTTAAGTAGTGCTTGGATTTGGAGCTCCCTGGCATGGCTATGGAAGTCAGAGGTGGGAAGAACTAGGTTTCTATTTTTAAAAACAAAGCATCTAAGAGTCAGAGATAGTAACATACCCTACACTAACATACTCAGCACCCTAACATATGGAGTAAATGATTCATAGAATTGTGACTAGAGCTCTTTCTGTTCACAGAAGGCAAGAAAATATGCAAGAGTTGGGAGAGAGAAAGAAAGTAACTTGAGGGCATTTGTGATAGTACTAAAGAGTCATCTCTAGGCAACCATGACCTTCCGATTTCCATGAGTTCATACCCTGCTGGCCACCCTATCTAGGGCTCCTTCTTATGTCATCCTTCCCACCAGATCTTTGCTTTTACTTTGGTCTCCAAGTCACCAGAAGAGATGTTCTGTGGCAGGAGGAGCAGGTTCTTATGACTGCGGGAACCGGGATGAGACTTCATCATCAATTCTAAGAATTGGGAAATACAAATACGATTCTTTAAAGCAAATCAGGTTTCTAATGTAAACTATTCTATTACTTTGATATATTTATTATCACTCACACTTCTAAAGAAACAGATACAAAATTAAATGTAACAAACATTTCAGCTATCATTCTGTTCATATGGTCCTTGGAAATGTATTCAAGGAAATTTTGGGAAAATTTTCAACTACCAATTGTGTTCAGTGTAAGTTTTATATGCTTATTAATATAATGAAACACTCAGTTTTCTTTTTTGCCAAAATATGTAATCCAAAGTGGAAGGCATAACTTCTTAACATCGTGTTCCAGAGGCTCTCTAGAGATACGTGATATTTTAGTGTTTTCTTATATAATTAATAATAAAAGAGTATTTTGAAAATATATTACTGCCAATAGAACAGAGTTATTAATCCTAAAACTACTATTCTACTTCCAGGGTAGGTATATTTAAAAATATTTATATAAGGAAGCCCAGCAATTGAAAACATCACCCCATTTTTCTATAGAACTTGTAAAGAACATGGAACTAAAATGTAGTTTGCTGAGAAAAGTCACTAGTCTTCTTGGTACATTGACAAAGTAGTCACAATTCTGTTTGAATATTTGAAGTCTGTTGTATCATGCTCTGGACAGCTTTTAGATTTTTTTAAAAAAACTTAGCTAATTGACCAATTTTAAACTCTTCTCACTATGTTCCCAGCCTGAAGAGCAGAGTGCTTTTCTAAAGAGCTGGATTTTTTATGAGGTGTTAAATCAGCATTGCCAAATGTGACTTTGTGGAGCTCACTGCACCCTCATAGTAGAGCGATGCAGGCTACTTGATCATTTGTGTATCTTTAATAGCCCACAATTAACCCTTCTTATAAGGAAATGTGTGGGATGTCTTGGTTATATATAAATCATCATGAATAGAATGCGTTCATATTTATATAGGACCGAGGCCAGGAATCCCCTCCACGTATCCCTCCACGTATCCATTTATATTTGTTCTGCAGACTTTAAAATGTTGGCAGGACAGACTGCATGCACAGCATCTTGGATAGTGATGCATTCTTGATACAATGATGAAAAAAAATGGGTAAACCAGCTTTGGGTTTCCTAGACTTTTGGGAAGAGGGGAGAGAAGAATTTTGTTTCCAGAACATGGCAATATCTATTACCTCCAGACAGTCCTCTCCAGTTCAGTGTAAATTGTCACATATTCATTGTGTTCCATAATCCTCATAGCTACCCTGAGAGCTGAAGAGGGCAAGTCGTAGTAGAGGAAACAATGCGCAAGAGAATTGGCTTCAAAAATATTGAAAGTGGTCTTCAAATCCACTTTCCTTATAGTACTTTCTTTATAGAAATCTCAGTGTGGTTTTAGGAAGTTTAAGACAGCTTTAAGAAATCTTGACCTAAAATCACTTTAGAAATAAGTAAAGAGAAACAGCAAGTAAAATAGCCTTTAATGTTATTTCTCAGAATTATTATGGCTGATAACAAGTATTCCAAGTGGGAACTCTGAAACCAGACTGTTTGGGTACAAATCCAGATTCTTCTACTACCAATGTCACTTAGGTGAATAATATAATTTCTTTTCATAGTGATATCTTTATTCGGAAGAAAACAATGAAAATATTACCTTCTAGGGCTGTTCAGAAGATTAAATATCAATACGTGTAACAGTCAATAATAGCATTCTTAATGTTACTATCACTACTACATTTGTTGTAGCAAATGGGATTTTCCAAAGATGACAGTACCTTCCATCTCACATATTCTTCCACAATGTATCTTGCTACTTCTCACATCAAGAGGAGAGTCTAGTTCCTCTTTCCTTGAGTTTGGGTGAGCCTATGACTGCTTCAGAGCTTTCCTAGTGGCTTGGATGGTAAAGGATCTGCATGCAATGCAGGAGACCTGGGTTTCATCCCTGGTTTGGGAAGATCCCCTGAAGAAGGTAATGGCTACCCACTCCAGTATTCTTGCCTGGAGAATTCCATAGACAGAGGAGCCTGGTGGGCTACAGTCCATGGGGTCACAAAGAGCTGGACACGACTGAGCAACGAAGCACATGCACATGACTGCTTCAACACACAGATTACAGTGGGACTTGAATGGCTTGGTCATGAGACGTGATGGCACTTGCTAGAATACTCAAGCTTGGAGTCCTAGGTAACAATGAAGAAGTCCAATTACTTTGAGGCCCCCATGCTGGGAGGAAGCCAAGTCACCCAGGGAAGCTACACGTAAGCTCTCTGGTCAACAGGCCTAGCCTTTGATTCATCCCATTCCAGACGTGTCAGTGAAGGAGACTGTGGACGATTCCACCCTCCTGTTATCAAGTCACCTCCAGCTTTCCCAGCTGAGATCCCAGGCATTGTGGGGAAGAGATAAACCATTCCTGCATGCCCTGTCCAGATTCCTCACTCACGGAATCTGTAAGCATTAAAAATACAGTTTCTGTTTTGGGCTACAAAATTTTGGATAATTTTTTTATACAGCAATAGTACCTGGAACATGGCGTCTTTCCAACTCCATGAACATAGTGATCATATGTCTTATTCATTACTTAACATTTGTCATCTAGCATATAATAGTCTATTTGTTGAACAATGTATCATATTTTAAATAATTCCTCATTGTTGCACAACTAGTTTTCCATTATTCTCAGTGATTCCACTTATCACTTGTAGTGAATATCTGAGAGTGGAACTGCTGAGTCTTGATATGGAGATACCAGAGCATTTAATCACCATTATTGCCCATGAATGGAGAAGGAAATGGCAACCCACTCCAGTGTTCTTGGCTGGAGAATCCCAGGGATGGAGGAGCCTGGTGGGCTGCTGTCTATGGGGTCGCACAGAGTTGGACACGACTGAAGTGACTTAGCAGCAGCATTGCCCATGAAGAATCATCCAGAGAGAGCCTATCAAAGTCAAACCATCAGCATATACTTTAAAAGAAGAACATGTGCCACTTAAATGCACAAGACTGATTTATAAACCAGAATGATGGCTTTTGAAGAGAGAACACCAATATATTAAAACAGGGTTTGCTAGCCCTGGTGGTTCTTCACTTGATGTCTAAAAGTCCAAGAAAGTTGTGAAAAAGAGGTCTATAGGTTGTGTCAAATAATTTATCTTATGCATTCTTAAAGTAAGGCAAGATGTTACAAGCATGATAAGTTCTCTCTCTCTTGGCCAGCCTCATCTTGTGTTGCTCAGGGATTCCAATGATGAAGTCAAAGGAACTTTGAGGCATAGTTTCTCTAACAAATGCTGTTAGCAGAGTCACATATTGGATCATTTCTGAACGTTTCTGAACACATCCCATCCATCATTTGATCAACTCTGACAAAATAGAGTGGTGGTAGTCAAATTTAAGGGTCCAGTAGAAATAAACATTAGTTTATTTATGATGGGGTAGTTAGAAAAAAAGTTCCCCCCATTCACTGAAGAATAAACAGAATATATTGGGATTTGAGGTCAGAGAACAAGAGGGTTAAATTCTAGGCAGCTCATCTGTAATACCGGGATATTATCTTACCGGTTTTTGTGAAGACTAAATGAGTTAACACACGAAAGATCCAGTCACAATGGATGGCATAGCAGTACTCCATAAATGTTATTGGAATCCAAATTTATCCTTCTATATATCTGTCTATATCCTGACTTTCAGAATTAGGGCATCCTTTTCCTTGGATAGTAATAATTCTGGAATTTTTGAAACCATAAGCTAGTTCAAACTTATGCTGATTTGTAAGATAGAGATAACATCTTTTCTTCCATTATTTGTATTACTGATAACCAAGTGAGCACCACATAAAAATCATCTCATAGCATGAGTTACTAGATCAAAGATAAGTCATACCTATTTATCTTATTTTAGTTTTAATTGTAGAAGATGACTTTTTCTTTTATTTAATTGAAGTATAGCTGATTTACAATGTTGTGTTAGTTTCAAGTGTATAGCCAGTGATTCAGTTATATATATTTTCTTTTTCAAATTATTTTCCCATTTAGATCATTACAAAATATTGAGTATAGTTCCCTGTATAGTAGGTCTTTGTTGGTTATCTATTTTATGTATAGTAGTGTGTACATGTTAATCCCAAACTCCTATTTTATCCATCCCCCTGTTCCCCTTTGGTAACCTTAAGTTTGTTTTCTGCCTGTGAGTCTCTTTCTGTTTATAAATAAGTTTATTTGTATCATTATTTTTAGATTCCACAAAAAAGTGATATCATATTATACTTGTTTTTCTTTGACTTACTTCACTTACTTACTTGACCTACTAACCTCTAGGTCCATCCATGTTGCTGCAAATGGCATTATTTCTTACTTTTCTATGGCTAAGTAATATTTCATTGTATATATACCACACAGAAGATGACTTCTGATTCTATTCTTCAGCTCTGAAATTGTATCATATCTTTCAGAACTTGTGTTTCTCCATGCATCCATAGAGTCCATGAATTAAAATGTAGTTAGGTTAATATTCCCTTGTGGCTTAGACAGTAAAGAATCTGCATGCAGTTCAGGAGACCCAGGTTCAGTCCCTGGGTTGGGAGGATCCCCTGGAGAAGGGAATGGCTACCCACTCCAGTATTCTTTCCTGGGAAATCCCACGGAGAGAGGAGCCTGGTGTGCTACAGTCTGTGGGATCACAAAGAGTTGTACACAACTGAGAGAGTAACACTTTCACTTTCAGGTTAATATTACTAGAAGTCAACTCAGAATTAATTTGATTTTGTTATCATGTCATTGTATTGATTAAGAAACTGAAGTCCAAATGGATCACGTCAGAAAAAGCAGAAGCAAACTGAGGAATCATCCAACAAAATGCTCTCATTTTATGCATTTAGGGAGGGTATATATTAATTGTTATAAATCAAAGACTACCTCTGAGGAATTATATCTTCTAGTCTAGTGCTTTACCTAACAACTTCCCTGTGGTTTTATGTCATACATTTTAAAAAAGTTATTTTATTTTATTTATTTATTTTTGGCTGTGCTTGGTCTTTGTTGCTGTGTGAGCTTTTCTCTAGTTGCGACAAGCGGAGGCTACCCTCTAGTTGCAGTGCACAGGCTTCTCATTGCAGTGGCTTCTCTTGTTGCAGAGCACAGGCGACAGGACTTGTGGGTTCAGTAGTTGCAACTCCCAGGTTCTAGAGCACAGTCTCAATAGTTGTGGCTCATGGGCTTAGTTGCTCTGCAGTCTGTGGAGTCTTCCTGGATCAGGGATTGAACCCGTGTCTCTTGCATTGCCAGGAGGATTCTTTACCACCGAGCCACCAGGGCAGCCACAAGTCATACATTTGATATTACCAAATTAATAATAAAAATTTAGACCCCCAATTGCCAATTGAGAAAATGCTTCATACTAGGTTTGAATAAGGTTCTTATGAAAACGTTGGGCAAGATTTAAAAAGTTTGTTTGCTACAAAAGGAATTATAAAGTTATTTTGAGTTGGAACACGGGATGACTTTATAGTGACAAATCTTCAGGTGATTGTTATAATCTTAATGCCTTTTGTATACTTTTCATTTTGTCTTGAGTCTTAAATCCAAACAAAGTCACTGGAATAACAAAAGAATGAAGTAAGTTCCTGGGTAGATTTGAAGCTCGGTTTGACTCCTTATATGGTTAAACTGTATTAAAGTTCCCATCTGTCTTCGGATGAGAGGAACATAAAAATCTACATTAATTGCTGATAAAAGTTGGAATCATTTATTGTCACAAAAAGGATTTGATTTTTGTTTTGCTTACACAGGCACTGAGAGCAGGTGCATATTTATATCTACAGAATTTATACTTTTCTTCCTTTCCCTGGAAGTGAATTGTCAAAGTTTTTTTTTCTATGCTCTCCTAACAACATGTTACGTGATCAGAACAACTTGCCAATCAAACTTTGCCAACTCAGTAACAATTAGGACAGAATATATACTGTTAACATTGCTGAGACCATACCATGGGTTAAAATCAACTGCTTTCTTTAATCATCTCACATATTTGTTATTGTTTTTTGGTGGTAGAAACTTATCATAAGACTGTAGGTAACTTAGACTAATTGTTTTTCTCCAGCAGTTCTCAAGAATAATTTTCCTAGCTCCCTTCCTATTTAAAAAAAAGAAACAAGTTCCCTCTTTTTTTTTGGACAAGAATTTTAACAACTATTAACTCTGAAAAAGGCTGAGGTAGAAGCGAAAATTTTACAAATGTTATTAGACACAGTTATATATTTATTTTTTGCAGTAAAGGAACTAGAAACGGTAAAGCATAAAAGAAAAAGTAGACTATTTGCTTAAAATAGAAGTCAGAATGTTGCATAAGAGCTGTCTATAGTATTGGAAATATTGCTTGACTGTTTTGAATCTGTTCCAAGCCTCCTTAGCACCCCCACCCCTCCACCATACCCCAGTCAGGTTACCTATGTTGTTTGTTGATTACCTAGAAGTGGCAAAGAGGATTGTAAAGGGGGAATGGAATAGAAATAACAGTGCTTTCTTTGCAAAATAGGGATCATCCATTCAACATTTCCCACTCTATGTATGTGAAAGGAAATAAATCAGAAGACCACAGTGAGGGATCTCACCAATTATTTCTAATAAAAAAATCTCTCTAAATTTTAAATCTGCTGATTTTCTCTTTAGGTGTCCAGATGAAGGAAAAGAAGATGCTATCTAGTGTCTATTATCCCACGATGCCCAAGAAAGTTTAAGCGTTATGTGTTCCTCCTGCTTAAACCCTATAGTATATCCACAGAATGACAGGAACATGGGAAAAAGTCAGCAACAAGTCTTTCTGAAATTTTTACTTCTTTTGCAATATCATGTCAAATATCCAGTGGATTTTCTTCAAGCTGGTATTTGACCACTGTGGGGTAGAAGAGAGGTGAGAGAGGGAGGGAAGGAGGGAGTGACTGCTGGGAGGTTCACATTATTTCATCCTGATCTTTTGCAACATGTGGTGGTCAAGGCTCATTGACTCTACACGGTTGAACCACATGAAATTGCTGCTTTTATTGGTCAAAATGGTTACATATCAGCAATTTCATATGCTGCAATGTGTTAGGTAGTAGTGAACACCTATGCTTTTGTTATTCCTTAATTTAACAAGTATTTATTGAGTCCCACTTTATATAAGAGAATGTAAAACACCAAAGGCTTTTCTAGAGCCCTTGACTGGGGCCTTGAATGCTCTTATTTCTTTTAAGACTACTTAAGTGATCAAAATTACTTACTCTGGGAGTTAGTATATTATGTTCCCTTCCCCCTACCTTTTTTTGTTGTTGTTGTTGTTGCTCTGCAGTGCTCTGATTTTCACATAAGGGTGGTTAACTTCTACATATAATTTTCATCTTAACTTTCCATTTAACATGAGAAAAATATTCCACGTTATAAAATTTTCATAACTCTATTTCAAGGGCTATAAAATATTCCTTAAAGTGGATAGTTTATTGGCCATTTCTATATTTGGGGGACATTTAGATAGTTGGTAACTGTCTTCATGCATTAAGTTTTTTTTTTCCTGTTTGCAGGTTATTTCCCTAGGATAGAGTCCCCAATGTGGAATTACTTGGTCAAAGGGTATGAACATAGAAAAATCTCTTGATACACATGTCAACTGGAAATAGCTGTAGTTTTACTACTGCTTGATATATGAAGTTTGACTCCTCATCAGTCACAGGATATGTTAAAAACTGTTTAAAATGACTTGCCTACATGGTGGTCCCAAACCGTATTCAATGACAATGTCATAGTCCAGATAAAGGAAGAGGTTTGGAATTGCTCATTATCAAGAGAACCAATAGCTTTTCTCAGAGGGAATGGCCTTTGAATATGCTGATATCAAAAAGAAAGGCTAAGTTCCCAACACACACAAGATTTCTTAAAGTTCTGTTAGTAATTACTTTTGCCTTGAGGAAATGAGGGAAAAGGAGACCAAGTGTCAGCCTATGTTTGGGGAATTTTCTAAAGAATATGTTACAGTTTTCACGCCTTGGGAAAGAAGAAGTGAAAAACAGAATATTTTTAGGTTTAGTGTATTTTTGCTTAACATATATGATAAACCACGGGTATTTTAGTATTGGTCAATAACATCTATCAGCATATTTTAAAATGCCTGCATATTTACTATAATGTATTTTCTCAGTTAAGGAAACCATTTTCCAAATGTTTGCCCTACAGACAGTATACTTTAAATCCAGTGTCTCAAATATTATGTTATATATAATAAAACTTCAGGTGTTAAACAATTGACAAAAGGATAACTTTTCATTCTCAGAATATTTTGTTTTCTAAGACAAGAAAAGTCCAAAATACTTGATCCATGTAGGTGCATGTAGCCTTTAAAGTATTCCTTAGTTATTCTGGAAAACTAAGGTGCTACTTGGGCTTCCCAGGTGGCTCAGTGGTAGAAAATCCACCTGCCAAGCAGGAGACTAGGGTTCAATTCCTGAGTCAGGTAGATCCCCAGGAGAAGGAAATGGCAACCCACTCCAGTATTCTTGCCTGGGAAATCCCATGGACAGAGAAGCCTAGTGGGCTGTAGTCCATGGGGTTACAAAGAGTCAGACACAACTGAGCAACTAAACAATAAATCTTCCTAAATAAGATAAAGCAATTGGACTAATGCTACTGAGACCTATAACTTCTATGGGTCTGAGAAAACAAGCTAATGAAGAATAAGTGCCACAGGTGATGGATTTGGTCAGTGGGGAGCTCAGGGAGAGGAGGAACCACAGGGTCAAGGTGTGATTGCTATGTGTGTTTCCATCTTGCTCGTCCAGATGATGCTTAGAGACTGGCTTACCCTAGAATCGAGAGCCCAGTGTGATTCAAGTGGAATCATTAACATCACATGAGCTATAGCCATATCAAGCAAGGGAAAATGCTTGGACCATGAAAATACTCTGCCTTGGGGCTAGGACAAAGCATCAGAGGACAGGTGGTTGTCAGGGTCTTTTGAGCCACGTCCATGGGAGGCAGTAGAGTACAGTGGTTTGGAGCAGGGAGCTAGACAGCTTATGTTAGAAACAGGGTTCCACTTCCTGCTAGATGTGTGATTTTGGGTGAATTCCTAACCTCTCTGTGTTTCAGTTTACTCATCTGTGAGACAGGGCTAATAATAGTCCCTACATCAGGGTGGCTATGAAGATTAAGTGATTTAACACGGGCTACCAAAATCACTGCAGATGGTGACTGCAGCCATGAAATTAAAAGATGCTTACTCCTTGGAAGGAAAGTTATGACCAACCTAGATAGCATGTTAAAAAGCAGAGACATTACTTTGCCAACAAAGGTCCGTCTAGTCAAGGCTATGGTTTTTCCAGTAGTCATGTATGGATGTGAGAGTTGGACTGTGAAGAAAGCTGAGCGTCAAAGAATTGATGCTTTTGAACTGTGGTGTTGGAGAAGACTCTTGAGAGTCTCTTGGGCTGCAAGGAGACCAGTCCTGGGTGTTCATTGGAAGGACTGATGTTGAAGCTGAAACTCCAATACTTTGGCCACCTGATGCGAAGAGCTGACTCATTGAAAAGACCCTGATGCTGGGAAGGATTGAGGGCAGGAGGAGAAGGGGACGACAGAGGATGAGATGGTTGGATGGCATCATCGATTCAATGGACATAGGTTTGGGTGGACTCCGGGAGTTAGTGATGGACAGGGAGGCCTGGTGTGCTGCGGTTCATGAAGTTGCAATGAGTAGGACATGACTGAGTGACTGAACTGAACTGAAGTGCCTAGAATGGTCCTTGGCGTGTAGTAAATGCCAGTTATTTTTTTTCCTCTCTGTATATTAAAATAAACATCCAAAGAGGGTTACAGAAAGCTTTTGGCCCATTTAAATGAATATATTTAACAAATTCATCTTTTACACACACAGTACAGTGACTATAGGGTGTCTTCACTTGGGAATTAAGTCAGAAGTCTAAATCCAAGGTCATTTGTGATGTGAGGATGACAAATGGGTTTTCTGATAAACTCCATACAAGGCCCCGGTGGTCAGGCCACTGCTTCCTTCCTTGATCACTATGCTGATTAAATAAGTGTCTTTTCCTTTCCTGAGAGAGTGCACCACTCAAAGGAAGCATTTGTCACACTAGGGAATGACTTTGATAAAGTGTCTCTGCCTACCCAACTTTTCCAGTTACTTGAGAGCAGCCACTTAGGGCAGAGAGCACATAGTTGAGGCTCCATGTGTTACTGCTCGTAAGATCTGGTGGCTAAGTGGTATGGAGCATGGTGCTCAGGACCAGGGAAGAAAGTCAAAGTAGGTCATTCATGGAAAATTCATGGTTCTCCAGGTGCCCTGACATGATGCAGTTGAATGGCAGGTCAGACACTGGTCAGAGGAAATAGTGCAGAACAAGACAAAGCATTTCTTTTCTTTTCTTTTTATTAATGTATTTATTTGTTTTTGGCTGTGCTGGGTCTTGTTGCTGCACGAGGTCTTTTCTCTTTAGTTGCAGCTACTCTTTGTTCCAGTGCACAGACTTCTCATTGCAGTGGCTTCTCTTGTTGCAGAGCACAGGTTTTAGGTGCCCAGGCTTCAGTAGTTGTGGTGCCCGGGCTTAGTTGGCCCATGGCATGTGGAACCTTCCCGGACCAGGGATTGAACCCATGACTCCTGCATTGGTAGGTGGATTCTTAACCACTGGACAACCAGACCCCCCATGCTTTGGAAGCTGTGCCTGAATTTGTCTAATTCTGGGTTAAATGTTGGAGATAGGACAGGTCCTTTTTTGTAATTAGATATTTGAAACAATACTGTAGAATGTTCATACCTGTCTACGAGGTCTTTATAGAAGTCTAGAGGACTGTAAGTCTTGGTGAGACTTGCAAAATTCTTTGTGGATTAAGCAAAGTGGTGCCTGAAACATGGACCAAGGAACCTTGGCAGTTTCCATATTCCAGAGACCAGATATCAAGGAAAGGTGTGTTATTTCACTTCTGAAACCGAAACACCTAGAGTTTCAACAAAGATTTGCTGTTGACTTTAGGTTACGTGTACAAGCCTGTAATAAACTGAAGACCTTTTGCTTCTTTTGACAATTCTGTTTAGCAATTATGAAAGCTGTTTTCATAGCTTTCCTCTCTCTCAGAGAATCATTTTTCCTTATTTCTCAATATCACTATCTCACAATAAAGCATCTTGTTATGTGATATCCAAAGTACCTTTGATTTTTTTCTTTAGTATATACTGATCTATAAAAAGTTATAATTTATACATGATATTGGCTTTTACTTAAATTATGTCTTTTGACAGTCAAATCGACTCTAATAAACATGAAAGATAGAGTTACTTCAAAATATGACAAGGTCAAACAAAAATTTAACTATCTTATTCAAGGGCTATTAGCTATGTGTGAAAAGAAAAAGTGCGACATGTGAGTTGAAAAGATTCATTAAAATTCATGGCAAATCTCACTGGGAGTGAGTCAAATTGGAAACTATTGTTGAAACTCAAACAGAATGTGTGTTATGCCTCTAGGGCATCACTTATTTGGAATTTTTCTCTCATACACAAGCCATCTACCTAGACTTTTTTTTTTAATCTTCTCCAAGTGTAGTACTTAAGCATGTTAAAGCTCCTCAAAAGTGAATTTCTCCATTGTTTTGGAAAGTTATTTCTACTCGTACCTCACACATGCCAGGTAGTTCTCTCAGCTGCTGAGATCACTCAGTTGCTGTGCTGCTTTGCGTCTGAAAGGAGGAGTAACAAAACAGCCTCACAGATAAAAAAGAAACTAGTTGGAGCCATTGACAAAGAGGATGGGAAAAATTAAAGACAACTGGAGAATTTACTGGAGTAGCATGAAAAATAAATTACCTGAGTGAAGTAATGATTAATGAAACCACTCTTAAGAATCAGCTAAAATTGTTTGTGCTCTTAAATACCTTTAGGAGTACTTTTCTTTTTGCTTTGTGTTCAGGGACATACATTATAACATTACTTATGCTTTAAATTACTAATTTAGAAATGAAGTTTTTTTTATTAGACTGAAAAAAATTGGGATATACTTTTTCACCATCGCAAGATTGTGATGTAATTTCTTAGTCTTGCCAATGGCCTTTGGAAGTATGAAACCTCCATGGTAATATAAAGAGTAATTGAATGTCTTGTCAAGAATTATTCTTGAGGTTAATTTTATCATTTAAATTGCTGTGTGTTAGTGACTTTTCTCCATGGATTATATTATCCACACAAAGTGCCACCAGTTTGTTTTGCCCACTGATCAGCAGAAAGCTTTTTACCATGGGGAAATGGAAGCAAAAATTCTGCTGGCTGGAAATATTTAACTTGAGCACATTTATAGAATAATGGAACTTCTGACACAAAAGACTTAAATGAATGCCATATATTTTAACTCTGGTGAAGGTGAAGAGAATAAAAAAGGGTTAAATTTAGGTGTATAAAATTGTATGTGTATACTTTCTAGATGTGGGGAGGAGAAGCAAATAGAGTTCAAGAAAGTAAAATACTCTTCCATTTCCAAACACTGTGTTTCATATTAAAGTAATTTATCAAGAAACTGTAAGTTATAAATCTTTAGCTTATGACTACAGCAAGGCCTTCAGCTTGAACCCAAGCTACACACACTCCGTGATTCCAGCATATCTGAAAGTCTTGTCATGTTCTTATCTGGGGACTATTTGAAAAAAGTCCAAGAAGCCTCCTGAGAATGAGTGAGTCATCTTAAGGCTAAGACAAGGTTGGGAAACAAAATCTATGAGCTATGGTGTGGGGGGAGGCTGTTCTGCCTGCATGTTGCTCGTCTTTGCCTTTCATGTGCCCTTGTTCTTCTTGGGGAGTCTGCCAGATCCCAGTGGAAAACAGTCACGGTGAAACCAGTAAAAGAGCTTTTGCACTTTTCTGTGAAAATGTTATGCTGCAGTCCATGGGGTGGCAAAGAGTCACACACAACTGAACTGAACTGATGAAAATGTTTAAGCCATTAGTGAACATAAAGTAGTCACACTCTTGTGACCAGGTTGCAGAGTATGGAGGAAGTGGGGCCCTTGCATGGAACTGAGTGGGTTTTGTGCAGAGCACAACTCAGGGGGACGTGGGTTAATCACCTGCAGAATCACAGGCAAGGGCCTGGAGAGAGGTGTTCTCTTTAGTAGAGAGACTTGTGTGGTAAGGGTGATGTCATGGCCACTTGAGCCTGCTCTGACTTTGGCAAGAGGTGGCTTTGATGTGGTCCATGCCTTGGGATATGGCTGGCTTGGGAGATTGGCTGGCTTTGGAGAGTTAACAGCCTCAAGCCAAGTAGGAGGTGTCACTTCTCCCAGTAGCAAGAGAAGTAGGATGGGAAGTAGGAAAGGTAGCCTGTGGGAGCTTGGGGGGGGGGGCGCGGAGTTTGTGTTATAAACCCACTGCAGGTATCAAGCTGGGGCTCCCAGATGGGAAGTAGGGAGATCAAACTAGGGGAGAGAGAAAAACCAAAGGAGCAACAGCAAATTCTGTGACTTGTACTCTAGCACATGCCCCTCCAAGTTCATGGAGCCCTGGGAAAGTGGATGTTCTGTATTATATTCATTTTATATTGCTGAAAGTACAGGCCAAAAACTCATCATTTGGTAATAAAGAATATAATTGTCACTATTTATTGAATGGCCATTAAGTGTTAAGAGAATATCAATATTCACTTAAATTGTAGTGCATTGACAACTGTGTAGTTTCTTCATGAAGGCTGCTATGAGCCCAAGTCTGTAAAGGTGGTAGAACAGCCTGAGATTCTCAAGGCAGTCAGGGAGGTTCTCCTTTGTGTGGATAGGCAGCTGTGTCCCTTCTGTGCATACATGTCTGGTCTATGTGGCCACCTCATTTCTACTTAATGGCTTTTCAAATCAGAGACTGAACTAACTCTCAGAGTGAATGGGTATGTCATTCCTTCCCTCTAATCTGTAACCCTCCAAAACAATTCAATAACTATCATTATACCCATCTGATAGACGGCAAAACTGAGGCTCACAGAAGTTGAACAAATTGCTAAAGAGGGCAGCCAGTAGAAGTAAAGTCTTAATTCAAGCCCAGATCTATGTCTTCCTACAACCAATGATCTGTAAGGTGTTCTCTAAAGCAAACTGCTGGATCCCATTGTGAATAGAGGTAAAGGACCTTAGGCATTAGAGATTCACTTTTAGTGCAATTGCCTCATGAAATGTTAAAACATACCAATGGTGTTTTCTCAGATGTAGCAAATATGATTCAATGGAGGAACAACCACATAACTAAATTATAAATCAAATTCTCCAGTTTGGCATTTCTTCAAGTTGCATCGTTGATTCTCTTGACTCATTCTATATCTAACTTTGCGTAAAAACTATAATGATGACTTTTTGGTCCTGAGAAAGAACACGGCCTCTAATTGAGGTCTGTTTATGAAGCAAGTCTACATGGGTTTTACCACAAATATGGAGAAATATGAACCCAAGTTTGGTTTTTTGGTATGTCTATTAGGGTAATTGCTTTGTTCTTGATGTTGTTGTATTTATCTATATACAAACAAATGGAAAAACTTTATAAGAATTATACATGAGTATTGTCTCTTGTGCAAACACGTCATTAACAGAAGTTGTGGGAAAGAAGATTGGGTAAGAATAGAAAGTGATTCAGAGTTGGCTTGGCAAACCTCGAGGTCTAGCACAGAACCAAATACTGTCCTATCTGGTTATTTAGCTCTCCTGCATATGATATTTACTATCTAATTAAATTATAGACTCCTGATGATAAATGCCATCTCTTATTGTTTGTTTGTACACTCTACAGTACATTACAGTACACTTGGAGAAGGAAATGGCCACCCACTCCAGTATTCTTGCCTGGAGACTCCCATGAGCAGAGGAGCTTGGTGGGCCATAGTCCAAGGGGTTGCAGTCGGACACGACTAAGCGACATATACAGTACCCTAACTCAGTACAAGCAGAGTATACTATCATAAAATTGCTTTTGTATTGAAATGCAAAGTTACAACTAACTTGGGTCTTAATTCCTGCTAAGGTGTAAGTTCTAAAACCACCTCCTCTGCATGCATTTCATTTGACCTTCAAAGTGACCATGTGTAGGAAACCAAGCTATTTTCTCACCTGCAAGGCGTGGACCAAATTGTCAGCCTTCCAGGAAGCCTTGTCAGGCTCCTTTCTTTGGGTTGGATGCATTCCCTTTGTGTTCTGTACATACCGAATTTGAAACATTTATCTCATCTTTTAAAAATTGATTTGATTTTTATTTTTTGTCTTCCCCAGGGGCCTGAGAGCTCCTCCAGGGCAAGGGTCACATTTCTTCACCCACAAGTCCTACCACAGTGTATTAGGTGCTCAATACACATGTGTGTGAATAACTGGTTCTCACAGTGCTTTGTAAAATGATGATTCCTTTGTATGTGGAGATATGCTCATTTGCATATGGCAACATTTCTTTTGAAATGACCAAAATAGCTCTATCCTAATTTGGAATTGCTTAGGCTCCTCTGTTCATGGGATTCTCTAGACAGGAATACTGGAGTGGGTAAAAGTCATTAGTTTTTATTTAAATGAAATGTGAGACAACTCTTATAGTGGGAACCACAGAAATTAAATCCATGTTTTCAGTATGACCAGGTTACTGAAATATTGCACGGTCTCATCCCTGCAGGCTTATTCCATTCTGGGAGGTGATGGGAGGCCTCACGTTCTGCGTATATGGAATGACCAAAAAAAAAAACCTGAGAAGCCAACAGTTCTCTCCATGGTGTGTAAGTATGACATTACTTGCTTGATTCTCATCTACAGCTGCTATGTGGAAGGACTGTGGCTGTTTGGCTTTTCTTTTTAACCTGAGTGATAAGATGACTTGAACAATGCAATTCCTCTCTTCCTCCCTTGTGTCCAATGGGCTGCGCTGTCAGCATCGGTGGTTTTCCATTGATTGTGATGCAACATTGCTTAAGGCTGAGCCTCCCTGAGTCTTTGAAATGTGAATTTTTCTCTTCTCCTTTTTATTTTTAAAATAATAGAAATGTATTTATTAATAACAAATATTAAGATAGATAATATTTTCGATATGGTCATTTACTTATTTTTAAAAGTAGTTTCAATTGGGTCCATTGTTTGGTTCTGTTTTGAACAGTTATGAGACATTTGATAAAACTACATTATCATGGCTTTAGTCTCAAGCATCTGGATGTTACTTTGAATTCCCAAAATGGTTTCCTGAATTTGTTTGTGAATTCAGCCTATAAATCACAATATTGCTATTCTATTCTGGTTCTCGGTATAAGTAAAATGTAGATATCTATATCCATATTCTATGCATTGAGGCAAGAGGTTTTTCTTCTCCATTAATAATAACTAATAATTGGTAGTATTTTTCTGAAGTTGGGCCATGTGGTAAGTGCTAAAGAGTTGTGTTGGTGCAGCTTGCTGTAGCTGAATTTATGAGTTACAACTCTTAATCCAAATGAAATACAATTTTATTTGAGGTAGATCTGCAAGTGGGAGAATGACTATTAATTCTGCAATTCCAAAATAACTAATGTACTTGGTTTGAAGCCAGATACACTGTGAGTTCTGGATTTAAGTGCTCTTGTGGGAAATACAGAGAGAGACTGTAACATATGGATTCTCAGAAGAAAATGCAACTGTTCCATACAAGAAATATTGAGTTATTCTTAGTACTTTTTAATGTGTGGTTGACTATATATTTTGAGTGGTGCCATTTTTAACACTTGGCAAGGCAAGTCAAAGATCTTCATTTCCTGGGGTAATTTTAATAACTCACCCATTCATATGGCAAGTATTTAGTGAGGATTGATGGGGTAGCTGTGTACTTGATTTGATGAGAAATGCAAGGAAAGCAGAGGCCGGATCCGTCTTCATTGGATTTACAGTGTTGTTAGAAATTACAACTGATACAAGCATGTGTGTGTATATACATGTGTAGTTGTGCATATGTGTGTAGGTGTGTATATATGTGTGCACTACATGTGTGCTAAGTTACTTTGGTTGTGTCCAGCTCTTTGTGACCCTATGGACCGTAGCTCACTAGTCTATGGGATTCTCCAGGCAAATACTGGAGTGGGTTGCCATTCCCTCCCCAGGGAATCTTCCTGACCCGGGGATCAAACTCGTGTCTCTTATGTTTCCTGCATTGGCAGGAGGGTTCTTTACCACTAGCAACAACTTGAAACCCTGTATGTAGATGTGTATATATGTGTTGTTGTATAGTGGCTAAGTTATGTCCGACTCTTTGCAATCTTGTGGACTGTAGCCTGCCAGGCTCCTCTGTCCATGGGATTTCCTAGGCAAGAATACTGGAGTGGATTGCCGTTTCCTTCTTCAGGGAACCTTCCTGACCCAGGGACTAAACCTGTGTCTCCTGCATTGGCAGGTGGATTCTTTACCAGTGATCCATCAAGGAAGCTTGAACATATGTGTAGATGTGTGTATGCATCTGTATATGCATATGTGTGTGTCTGTGTATATATATATATATATATATATATACGTATAAACAAGTAGAAAGCAAAGTGGAACTGCATGCTAATGTATTACAAATTCACATTGACTCCCTACAATGCTATGAGGTTTTTGGAGTGCCTGCCTTTGAGGAACTCATAATCTGGTGGGGTGAGTGGACCCAGGTGGGTGGGGTGATCATCAAGGGTTGAGCCAACTCCCTTCTTGTTGTGAGAAACCGGTTGTCATAGCTCTAAGTTCTGCCTATGAAGGAGGTGTCAGAGAAGAAGGGGAGTTTGAGGATCTTCTTGGAAGAAAGTGTAACCACAGTGGGCTGTTTGTGCACACAGTGAGAGAGGGCAAAGAAGAAAAGAGACTTCCGTGAGCTCAGAGGCCTCCTTTGAGAACTGAGTTACATCTTGCAAGAAGTTCATATATTATAATGACAAATATTCATAATTTATATGATCTGATATATGCATAACAAAGAGAGATGAATGGAAAGAGAGGCCAGGCAAGAACATCCCCACAGGCAAATGTGCAGGAGGTAGAAATTGGTACATAGGGAGGGTGGTCCATTGAAATAGAGGACCTTTTACTAAAAAGAACTCAAACGAGATGGATTTATGGATGAATAGGCTAAAGGCTTGGGTCAAATGAGAAATGAGAGGTGTTTACAAAACACAAAACGTGGGGGACTTCCCTGGTGGTCCAGTGGCTGAGACTCTGCACTCTCAATGCAGGGGTCCTGGGTTTGATCCCTGGTCAGGGAACTAGATCCCACATGCTGCAACTAAGGATTCACATGTTGCAACTAAGATCCTGCATGTCACAACTAAGACCTGGTGTAGCCAAATAGATAAATAAATAGCCAAACAAACAAAATATAAAACATGATGTAGGAGCAAGTAGTTCCAAGAGGAGACAGCACAGTATATTGGTTAAACACAGACTGAATTTGAATCATGGCTCCATCACTTGATGACTGTGTGATCTTGGGCAAGTTATTCATCATCTCTGTGCCTTAACATCCACATCTATAAGAAGGGGAAAGTCACAGGTCTTACGTTATGGGATTGTTGTGAGGATTAAATGAGTTGATATTTTTAAGGACTTAGAACAAGCCTAGCACATTTATATACATCAATAAAAGGATAGACACTAGGTAATAGAAACCTATTATGGGTTCTTAAGCGGGAGGTGATAAAATAGTGTATGAGGACATTTATCCTGGTGATAATAGACAGGGCAGACTGGAGTGAGGGGCATTCTGGAGAATGGAAGACAAGACAAGACAGATATCATGGATGTCTGAATGAAGACAGTGGGGGCTTGGAGTAGGCTGAAGGAAACAAAGAGATTTGAATACAACAGGAGTCCCCAACCTCTGGGATCTAATGCCTGATGATCTGAGGTGGAGCTGATATAATTAATAGTAATAGAAATAAATCGCACAGTAAATATAATGTGCTTGAATTATCCCGAAATCACCCCACCATGGTCTGTGGAAAAATTATGAAGACGTGCAGTCTCTGGTGCCACAAAGTTTGGATACTGCTGGAATAGAATTCATCTTTCAAAGAAAGAAAGAATTGTTAGTACTTGGTGGGGAGTGGTAGAGGTTGTGAGAAGTTGTAGCCAAGGAGGACTGGTGTTGAGGGTGTGAGAGGCTGGGAAAAGAGTGGTGCCATGGACAACAAATGAGGGAAGTTATGCATGGATGGACCTCAAAGCTTCAGTCATGAAATCTACAGCACTTTGCTTGAATGTGTTCAAATAGTAATAATCATTAGCTAGAATTTCATCTTCCTTTGTGCTTTTGTGCAATTCTTTGGCCATCTGTTCTGAGAACAATTGCAAATGTCAGTTCTCTTTGAATGGGAAGCAAATTCTAAAAGAAGAGATTTCTGATTCAAAAACATGTGCTTTGAGCATTTAATTCAATTAAAAATAAGACAGAGAAGGAAAAGCCTAACTTTTTCATCCCTTAGAATTTTACTGAATACAGTTGAAAACTTATTTCAGTTGGGAATAGAAAAAAAACCCCACAAACAATGAACCACAATAAAACAAAAACTACGTTAAGAAATGACCCTGAGGCAAAGTCTTAAATCTTATAGGTCAACAGGTCAGTATCCTTCAAAAACTGTAATTATAGCTCTTTATTCTTCCACGGGCTTACTGTGTCATGTTAAGGTTATTCACTCCCATATACCATAGCCCATAATGTCACTTGAGGTATCCTTATGGCTTCTCCAGGTATTAAAGAAGCTTGATATGTTTTTGTTTCATTAATCTTTTCTCAGAGGCCAGTGATGAGTTCATCTGACTCTTTTCCATCAAGTTGAAAATTCTTTTCAATTAAAAACTCATCTCTACAGATGGTATTAGCATCAAGAAAGGCCTATTCTGTCTACAATAACAAATATTGAGATGTTTCAGGAATTGCTCTATAAATCATTGGAAGTAGAATTGACTAAAGGTTTCAGTTGTGTGTGTGTGTGTGTGTGTGTATGTGTGTGTGTGTATGTGTGTGTGTGTGTTTTGTTCTGAGTGAATAAAATTTTGAACTGATGAGAATTTGGCCTGTATGCTTTATTGTTGCTGCAATGGATGTGTTTCAGGGCCTGGATGATTTTGTTGCACATTAATGTGAACTATTGTGAATATTTTAAGCTATCAACTATGAAATACTTTATCCAAAACAGTATGATTACAAAGATGATAAGAGACATAGTTTAAACCAGGAGAGAATGCTCTGTTACAGAGGATTAGAAAGACTATTTATTGAATAGTATGGATTTCTTCCAAGCCCCCGTGTGCAGAAAGCATGCAATGCGTGAATAATTCATCTAGAAATTCTATCGTGAAGTTGTATCAGTTTCCACAGTAAAACCTGGCCATGCAAGAGGAAAATACATCAACATCTGTGACAAGCTCTATGAAGAGACAGTGGCAAAGCCTTTCAGGCACCAGGAGCAAAGCAAAATATAATAAATTCACTTAAGTGTCAAATTTGTGTCGGCTGAATAATGACACCATATGTCTGGGCTGCTATGTCACCATAGGCTGCTCTAAAAAAACACATGGCTTTATGGAAACGGCTGTCAGCCAGGGGAAGAAACCTTGCTGGCGACTGCCTTTCTATCAAAGAAAAAAAAAAAAAAAACAGAGGCTGTCCAGTAAATGCAGTTCTGATGATCAGAAATGACTCGGTTTTTTTTTTTTTTCTAACTGATTTGCCAGCATCTAGAGTGAGCCTGCTATTGAGATTGGGACACGAAGAGTTAGAGGCTGTCTTGGGTGTGTCCCTTCAGAAATGAGTGGGAGCAAGGCTTTCCAATTCATCAGCTAAAATGCTCTGTGTAGATCCTAACAATATACCTTGTATTCATCTGGCTCTCTGAGCAGCTCACTTCACAGCATCTTATAGTGATTGTCTCACCAATCCTTACAGCATCTCCAGGAAGAATCAAGGACTCATATTTGCTCCAGAGCGAACTGAGGCTCAGAAAGCTTATTGGCCACATTAACCCTTAGGAGGCATGGTTCTGGGGACAACTCAACCTTCTTTACTCCAGAGAGTCAGTGTTCGACCGGGCATGCCGGACATACTTCAAGGGAAGGAGGATTTGTCTTTCTCTCCTGGGCCTCTGCCTCCTTCTGATGGCGTGCACAGTGTTGGCCGGGTGCCCACATCCAGGCTACTTCTCCACTCCGAAGGCACTGTGCCTGGGTTTGGCAGCCATGAGGGTGGTGATTCCACAGTTACGCAGTGGGATGCTGTTACCAGACTCTTCATGCTTGAACACAGAGAGCCCATTGCATGGTGATTACGTCATGGGTAACGGTGCTAAAGGTCGTCTAGCCAAGCTATGGTTTTTCAAGTAGTCATGTATGGATGTGAGAGTTGGATCATAAAGAAGGCTGAACCCTGAAGAATTGATGCTTTCAAACTGTAGTGCTGGAGAAGACTCTTGAGAGTCCCTTGGACATCAAGGAGATCAAAGCAGTTAATCCTAAAGGAGATCAACCCTGAATATTCACTGGAAGGACTGATGCTGAAACTCCAATACTTGGGCCACCTGATATGAAGAGCTCACTCACTGGAAAAGACCCTGATGCTAGGAAAGATTGAAGACAAGAGGAGAAGGGGACAACAGAGGATGACGTGGTTGGATGTTATCACTGACTCAATGGATATGAGTTTAAACAAACTCTGGGAGATAGGAACAGGGAAGCCTGGAGTGTTGTAGTCCATGGGGTCGCAAAGAGTCAGACATGACTTGGTGGCTGAACAAACAACAATTGTTCAGAACAATATTCTGAACAGCCTGGGACTCTGCAAAGCATTCAGTCTACTACACACTGGAGTCAGCAGCTCCATCTCAGCTGCACACCACCACCTTCTTCTGTCCCTTGGTTTTCCATCACAATGAGTCCAATGGTACCCAAAGATAAAGCCTTTAGAATGAGTTATGCTTAATTTTATTCACAAGGGCATAGGCAGGACCAAAGCAATTGTGTGACTCAATCTGATATAAGGAAAATTACGTATGTGTTAGTTTTCCACAGAAGACATTCCCCCAAAGAATTTAAAGTTAAAAACTTTTAAACAATGCACTCAACAAAAGGGTGCATATCTGAGTCATTTGGAGGGCTTTCCTGTGTGTGTATGTGTGTATGTGTGAGTGTGTTCTCAGAGACTGATACACTGGATCTGGAGTACAGCCTGAGATTTTAATACCCCTTTCCACAGTGAATATGATGTGCAGTACATGATGCCTTAGAGGGCTGCACACACCCTGGTGCCTCTAGCCCTGCCGCTAGGGAGTATAAAACATCAAGTTCGAAGTGAAACAGATAAAAGAGATTTGTGGTTTCCTGGCCAGGCAAAGGTGTTTCCCCTTCAGCAGTGTGATGTAAAGAAATAGAGAAGATATTAGAAGTGCAGCAGTTCAGACGGAATGGACTTTTAAGCTTGTAAAGGAAACCTGGGGAGCAACCACGGCTGGGATGTGTCTGATGGAGTCCCTTGTCCCACCACCATCCTGGTCCTATCCCAGTTCTCAGTTGGCTGCTTTCCCCTTTCTTGAAATCTAAAGGCAGAGGTTATACACAGGGAAGATGGCCACAAATTCAGAAAGGGTACCTATTTCTCCATCCCCTTGAACTTGGGCTGAGCCTATGATTGCTTTAATCAACAAGGTATGTCAGGAGTGATGTCCTGTCATTCCCTCTCTATGTCTTTGCTTCTTTCTTACCACATTAGCTCTGAGGTTACCTCCTTTAGAGACCCACCTGCCATACTGACAGGTGGCCCAAATCACATGAGTCTGCATTCAAGCATTTTGTTCAGCATTCTTAGCTAAGCTCGTGGCCAAGAACCAACATCAACTGTCAGCTTGGAGAGTGAACTGTCTTAGGCGTTCCAGCCCATCCAAGCCCAGTCAACTCACAGAATCACAAGAAGGAACAAACCAGTGGGGGTTTCATGCTGCTAAGTATTGGGATGGTTTGTTATGTAGCAACAGATAACTGAGACAGTATTAGTGTGAAGGTGAAAAACTGGATCACAGTTACAAACTGCGGTGTAGTATTTTTGGCTGTACCTTCATCTGCTTTGTGTTAGCTCCATTCCTGTCATGCTCTTCCCACGTGATTTGTCTAAGGGATATCTAAGACATCTAACCTGTGAACCAGTCCTTTTGATCACCATGTGACCAAAAGGACTGGTTTCAATTGGCTGTATTTTAACTTCTCACTCTGATGACACCTCTGCTCTGAGATAATGTTTCTTTCCCCTCCTGATATAAAAAGCGGCAGCCTGGCCTTCACTGGAGTCTCTAAAACAGCACTGCTGTTACCATGACAGTTGTGAAGGTGACCATGGACCCAAAGGTGAAGGCCTGGGGATCTGAATCAAGCTGCCATCTCTGTTACTATTGCAGCTAGTTCCTCTGGAACTTGAGGAAATACTTCATTGTTTAACTAGTGATGTAAGTCCCTATGTCTTTATACTTTAAAAATGTTTGTTCAGTTGAACTAAAGAGATAAGTCATACTGCTTAGATTCTTTACTACTTTTTAGTGGGGAGGACTGAGATATCCTAACTTAACCCTGAATCAATGTTGCTAAAGTTGAAACATTTAGCCTACAAAGAGGCTGACAAATTGATTAAATGGGGTCCAGTTGTTGTTGGTGGTGGTATAGTCGCTAACTCATGTCCAACTCTTGAGACCCCATGGTCTGTAGCCCACCAGGCTCCTCTGTCCGGGGGATTCTCCAGGCAGGAATACTGGAGTGGGTAGCCATTTCCTTCTCCAGGGGATCTTCCCAACCCAAGGATCGAACCCACGTCTCCTGCATTGCAGGGAAATTCTTTACCAACTGAGCCATCTAATCAGGTTTTTCTCAACAGAAATTCATGCTTTATTTATGTAAGCTAAAGTAGCAGTCCCCAACCTTTTTGGCAGCAGGGACTGGTTTTGCAGAAGACAATTTTTCCACAGACTGTGGTTTTGAGATGATTCAATGCATTACATTTATTGTGTACTTTATTTGTATTATTACACCAGTTCTACCTCAGATCATCAAACATTAGATCCCAGAGGTTGAGGACCCTTGAACTAAAGGATTTGACTAGCTTTTTAATCCTCTAAATGAGCAGAAGATGAAAGCTTTTTCTCTTTAGATGTCAGTGACAACTTTAACAATATCCCAGTCTAACAAATAGGAAATACTTAAGAAACAAAGATTGAAAATCCAGCTGAGAACAGATTTTAATCTCTAATGTGCTAATTCAATATATGTTCAGTATCACATTTTTTACACTAATATTTTGGGATTATTTCTGGGAAATATTTATATTATTTTTTATCTGTTCTAAAGGACTAAAGCCAAAACAGATGGAAGGTATCTGAAGTATAGGATCATTGATTGAAAATATGAGGCTGTATACAAACATAATGAGATGAGGAAATAGGAAAACAAGAGGAAATAAATAAATATAGAGCAAGAGGATGCAAGAGGGAATGGCCTTCTGAGAATATGTTATGAACAGCTCAATTCTCTTATATGTGGGTTTGGAAAATTGGAGGGAAGGAGAAAGTCCATGCTTCCTGGGTGTCTAGGCATCAAGAGATTAATGAGAAAATGAAGGGGAGAACTTTATGCCTGAAACAGAACCCTCTTTGATGTTCTCCTTTGAGATCCTAGGAGAAATAAGATCAGAAAAGATTCCACTAACTGATTAGGCTACTTACTCTAACAGTGATATGGTGATTGGACAGTGATTAGTCCCCTTTGACATTGATGCATTTCCAGTGTCATGAAGCATCTTAGAAAAACGGAAACATCAGAAAGAACTGGGAAAATGGACTCTTTTCATAACATTTTAACCAAAAAATAAGGTTTGGGGGCTCCATCTTCAGAAAGTTAGATACTAATGTTGGGGAATTGTTGTTAAATATTTTGAAAAGTAAACTGAGTTCCTTTGAGTTACGTTAGACTTGGTAGTTTTCACAGTAGAATATGAATAGGTCCCTGCTTAGTTAACTTGGCTGTTTTTCCTCCTAATGAACATCTGGTTAAATTCTTATATACAAATGTGAAGGAATTATATTTTTTGGAGATACGGTTCTAGCAGTCCGTGGGACACTTGGAACTCTCTTTAACCTGCCAAAAGATGCTCTGATAACTTTCAAATTTTAAGACTCATTTTGTCAGATGTGTTGGCAAGAGGCCTACACTTGAGGAGTAAACCTTTTAGAAGTCGGACCCCTCAGCCAATTTGGAAGATTTTAAATTTTTGTTGGAACAATGAAGTTGAGTTCTAAACGCTTTCACCACATGTTATAAATATTAACAATGAAGGTAATGTGGGTGGTGGAGGTTTTTTTTGAAATGGGGATTTCAAATTGGCTGAGATGATAATAAAGTCATTCACTGAGAAATATAACAGGAGGTTGTTCTAATTTTATATTTGCCTATTTTTCATGAAGGAAAAGGGAACAAGAAGCAACTTCAGCATAGTAATCAAGTTTATAGTCTCAATACTAATGGATATAATGGGTTAGGCCAAACTACACAAGTATTTATAGTTTGAAATTTTGAGGAGGCACATTGCTTAGTAGTTAAGAAGGCAGGTTTTATGGTCAGTTTCCTTGGGCTTAAGCAATAGCTCTGACACAAACTATATGAACTTGAGGCATACAGACATTAAGCAACTTGCCCAATTTTCTCACCCTAATGCCTAATTTTCTGCTAGAGTTATTAATCAGACTTAACTTATGAAATAGTTGTGAAGATTTATTTTAGTTCTTGGTATGATATCTAGAGTAAGACTCTAAGTGCTTAATAAATATTAGTTGTTGCAATCATTATTATTGAAAAGAAAAAATTGCCCATGAAATACATTTATTCACTCAAGAAAAACAATTCCTTATTTGTTAGTATTTTCTAGTATCTTTCAGATACTGGAAAAGAGAGTGGGGAGTTGAGAGAATTTCCACAATCATGCACATGACTTTCAGGAATTATTCCTTACATGAGAATCTTATAATGCTTAATATATCGGCTAATGGTTTTAACTTCTTTAATGTTGTTGTTGTCATTGTTTAATCGCTAAATTGTGTCTGACTCTTTTGCGACCCCATGGACTGTAGCCCGCCAGGCTTCTCTGTCCATGGGATTTCCCAGGCAAGACTACTAGACTGGGTTGCCATTTCCTTCTCCAGAGGATCTTCCCAACCCAGAGACTGAACCTGTGTCTCCTACATTGGCGGGTGGATTCTTTACCACTGAACCACCGGGAAGTCCTAACTTCCCCTGAAATACAATTCCTTAAGTAGATGCTGAGCTATAACACTTCTCTTACCTTGCTGGATATGGAAAATCTCCAGCATTCCCTTCATTTTATTACTGAACCAAAATTATGCTCCCATATTACCAGCCAAGCAACAGGGACAAGACACTCGTGTAGCCACATGGGAATATGGCACACAGCAGGCAGGCACAGCAGAATGCAGTCCAAAATACAGAACCGAGGTCAGAAAATGTCACTCCTGGAGGTGAGTACAAAAAGAGAAAACTTTACTGATTGGTTGGTCATCTGCTCCACTTGCAGAAGCAAGCCCTCTGGCTGGAGTCTAGTTTGTGTGTTGCCCATGAAGCTATTTAGTTTCCAAATTGTCATACTGGAGATGTAGGATGTTTCCCAAATTCAATCAAGGGCTCTGGACCTTTTGCCTGGTACTATCAAAGTTATCAGGGTGTTTTGTTATATTTTTTTCCCCCAGAAAAAAATGTTGAAATCTATTTAATACATGTAGATCACATATTTAAAGAGAAAATCACTGTATCATTTGGGATGGTGGTGATTTACCTATATACAAAAAAAGATCAGGAGGCTAATTTAGCAGTGTCAGCACTGACTTGAAGACCATCCTCCTGTCCTCTTTGAGAACTATTCCTGGAAGTGGAGTTGGGCAGCACAGTTTATCATCCCTTGGTGGTACTTCTTGTGAGCATCACCCAACTGCCTTTTAAATGTAATTTAGATTCCCGCGTGACTTTTCCTCTAGAGGAAAGAATGGTCTGATCACACTCAAGAGCCTCTCGGAGTTATACTTGTCACTGTGAATTAATATATTGATGTTTTGAATCGGTCTCATAGGTATTTGGCTCATGTCAATATCTGAGATCCAGTCACCCTCAGTCAGTAGAAACAGAAGAGCCCAAGCACTGTACATTGCAGAGTGGGAAAAAACAAGGGCAACAGGGCACTTTTCCAAGACACTATCATGCAGTGTCAGTCAGGGGCAGTCAGTATGCTCACTAACCTTGCTCACCTGCAGTGAGAGACTGGAATCTCAGGGCAATCCAGCCTCCCTTTCTTCCATCCTCCATCAATAATGACATACATTACCACACTCCCCCGAGGCCAGGCAGGCAGTGTTCTGATTTTTCATAAACTTGCAGAGAGTGGGAAGGAAGTAATTCGATTGACTAAGGAATTAGCGAGTATAGCCACTGAGATCCTATGAGGTTTCTTAATCTCACCTCCAATTATGACATCATCGGCACATCATCAGAGAAGACTCTTGATTTGTGGTAGGTTTTCTTGGCCCCGGTCCAATTCTATGAAAAACTGAAGATGAGTTTTTATTTCTTCCATCTCAAATTCTTGGCAATTATCCAGAGAAATACAGTATCAAAAGGTAGTCACTGTGTTTGTTTAAAGTCTGTCTTATTTAGCAGGGTGATATAAGACTGATGGCTCAGGAAATGTGTCTGAGAGCTACGGAAGAATGAAAGCATATCACAGAAATATGGCTAATGTGGAAACACTTCCTCATCAACATGCCACTGTTTTCCTAACATTTTGGATCTTAATGTGATTCTAAGCATTCTTATCCTAGAAGAAATAAATCACTCTCAAAGTTGTTAGGGCCTAGATAATAAAAAGTTTTAATTACCCCTATCCTATTTGTTCCCATAAAGTCTAAAGAAAATATTGACTATTTTTATCTTGCCTGTTTAATTCCCCTGAAGGAATATTATTAGAGAAAATCCATATACCTTTTAAGAATCAGTTTGAAATGAATACTTGTCCTTGATTTTATAAAAAGGGCCAACCGGGGAATTGCCTGGCAATCTAGTGGTTAAGACTTCCTGCTTCCACTGCAGGGGGCTGGGGTTCCATCTCTGGTCTGGGAACCAAGATCCTACATGCCATGTGGTATGGTCAAGAAAAAGAGTGAAGTAAATAAGAAAGAGAAAAACAAATATTGTATATTCACGCACATATGTGGAATCTAGAAAAATGGTATAGACGATCCTATTTGCAAAGAAGAAACACAGACATAGAGAAAAAATGTATGGGTACCCAGGGCTTCCCTGGTGGCTCAGGTGGTAAAGAATCTGTCTGCAATGCAGGAGACCTGGGTTTGATCCCTGGAAAATCCTCTGGAGAAGGGAATGGCTATCCACCCCAGTACTCGAGCCTGAAGAATTTCATGGACAGAGGAGCCTGGCGGGCTACAGTCCATGGGGTCGCAAACAGTCCGGCTCGACTGAGAGACTAACATTTTCACTTTCAAGGGGGGAAAAGAGGGTGGGAGGAATTGGCAGATTGGGACTGACATATATACACTATTGACACTATGTATAAAATAGATACTAATGAGAACCTGCTGTATAGCACAGCGAACTCTCCTGGATGTTCTGTGACCTCAATGGAAAGGAGACCCAAAAGGGAGGGGATGTATGTACACATATAGCTGATTCACTCTGCTGTACAGTGGAAATGAACACAGCATTGTAAAACAACTATACTCCAATAAAAATTAAATAAAATAATAAAAGGAAAACAAAAGGTGGGCGAGCCAACCCAACACAGCTGTGGCTGATAGAAGCTGCTCTGATTTACCTGTAGAAAGTGGCAGCAAACCCCCATGAACCTGCCCAGAAACTCCCCCAGGTCCCAAACCTGCCATAGCAGAAACCCCTAACAGGGTGACTTCTCTGCACTGACACTCCCTTCCTCTTTGCCAGAAATGCAAAGAAGATGAGCAACCTCGTAAACTCCTGGCTACCTTTGTTGCCCCCGAAGTCACAAGTTCTTTGTTTATCTTTTCTTTTTGAACCCTGGGAAAAGTATATCAAAGTGACTTGGTCAGCCAAATGTTTGTGCACTTAGGAACTGGCGCTGTGACAAACGCCTGCTGAGAAGAGAAAAGATTTCTGTGTTTCTTAGTGTCATTTTCTCCCTTGAGATGTTTCCACAGACTTGAAAGGAGGGCTGTACTGAGGAACTGATTAAATTGGCTCATATTAAAATCGAAAGTCGGTGTGAACAACCAGCTCTGTCTGCCTCTGCTCCCGGCCCAGCAAGCCCAGGTAGGATCACTTATCACAGAAATGAGAGCTGAAAAATACCATTCCGGCCCTCAGCCCCTTCTACCTGGCAAGGGGAGAGCTGTTCCCTGTGGTCTCCATTGTTTAGTCTGGTTGAATTTTAAAACATACTTCAGAAAGAGAGTGGCCCAAATTTCCTTGGGGAGTTCTCTCCTTAGACGAATACTGGTTCGGCTAATAAGTTGAAGATTTCTTTTGGTTTAAGCTCATCCCATTATTTCAAGACAGTCGTTGCCTCTTTCTGTGCTTTGTGGTCTCAGGAAATTCTTGAGTTCTCCAGTTTCTCCACATCTGAAGAGGTGGAATTGTCTCATCATTAAAATAGTATTTGGAAAAGACAAGAGGGCGGGGCCATGGTGAGTGTTGAAACCATCTACTCCATGATGAGCTTCATGTGGCCTCAACATTGCTTCAGAAAACCTGAGTATTTCCCAAATCAGAAGAAAGCGCTGGTGAATCTTGAGGTTGGCCTTGCTGTGTGGTAGAGATGCTGAGCTCAAGACCGAGAGGATGATCTGGATCCCAGGGTCTATCCTGGGTCCTGGGTCTGGTGGGCTGCCTGACCTGAATCCTTGAGTGAATTGAGAAGGTCACTATGTTTGTAGGAAGCGCTGACCAACACATCCAAGGCCTTTCTCCCTCTTCCAGGCTTTTCAGGTGTCCTTCACATCTCTCCACAGCCGTTCTGTCTAGTGCTCTTACCTTCACTCATCCTCCCTAAAATTGTCACCCTGGAGACTTCCCTGGCCAGTCCAGTGGTTAAGACTTCATTTTCCAGTGCAGAGGGTGGGGTTTGACCCCTGGTTGGAGAACTAAGATCACACATGCCTCGAGGCCAAAAAAGCATTAAACACCCCCCCCCTCCAAACCCAGAAACACTATTGTAACAAATTCAATATGTTGTTGTTTAGTTGCCAAGTCATGTCCAACTTTTTGAGACCCCATGGACAGTAACCTGCCAGGCTCCTCTGTCCATGGAATTCTCCTGGCAAGAATACTGGAGTTTCTATTTCCTTCTCCAGGGGTTCTTCCTGACCCAGGGATCGAACCTGAATCTCCTGCATTGGGAGGCAGATTCTTTACCTCTGAACCCCCAGGGAAGCCCAAATTCAATAAAGACATTTAAAATGGTCCATGTAAAAAAAAATCTTAAAAAAAAAATAAAATTGTCACCTTGGTAAGTATTTGCTGAAGCAACCAAACTGTAGAACTGATGCTGGGGTAGCACCCCTCCTGGCCGCTTCGGGGCATTTACCTTTAACAGTCTTCAGTGCCTTTTATCTGAAGGAGCACTCTTCTAACTCCAGAATTCCAGGTGCTTGGGACAGAAGTGGCAACTGTGGAATTTTTTTTTCTTTGTGGAGATCCTGGAGAGATGGGGGCTTATCACAACCCTTCAAAAGTCATGCCACAAAAAGAAAATGCTAGGCACATTTGAGGGCCCAGCAATATTTTTGCACTTCATTCCTGCCTCTGTGAGGCACATACCATTACTATTCCTACTTTATGACTAAGCAAACTAAGTCTTGGGGAGCTTAAATAACCTGGCCAAGATTCCTCAGTAAGAGATACAATTGGAATTGAACTTTTGCACTCTGACCCTAAACTCTGTGTTTTTGTAAATCACCTGTAATTTTAGTAGTGGTGGTGTGAGTGATTCTTGCCAAGGCAGTGAACATTTACTGATGGTTTACGCACCAGGAGGGCTTCCCTGGTGGCTCAGAGGTAAAGAATCTGCCTGCAATGCAGGAGAGTTACAGGAGATGAGGTTTCGATCCCGGGATCAGGAAGATCCCTTGGAGAAGGAAATGGTAAGCCACTCTAGTATTCTTGCCTGGAAAAATCCCATGGACAGAGGAACCTGGCGGGCTGTAGTCCATGGGGTCACAGAGAGTCGGACATGACTGAGTGACTAAACAACAAACCACAACAATGCACCAGGCATGTAATAAGCCCTTCATGTGTGTTATCCAATTTAATCCTCAGGATTGTCCCATGAGACAGGTAGACTTAAAATATTCCCTTTTTATATACAAGGGAAATGAGGCACAAAGAGGCAAAGGTTATATCATTCCAGGGCATAGTCATAGTTACCTAGCTAGTAAGTTGCAGAGTTGTGGGTTCAAAACCAAGCCCAATGACTATAGCATCTGTGCTCTCCCCACATCCCTGCCTTCCTTGATGACTCAGTCTTTATTTCCATAGAGACAGAGAGGGCCCTGTTACCCCAGTGGCCATGACAACATGCACACCTTCAGATGTTGCTCTAGAAACTGATCCACTCATAATTTATTGTGCCTGCTGAGGACAGAGGCTGGCACCCATAAGAGGCAGCAAGATGACAGAGTGGACCCAAGACTATTTGGTTCATCATCTCTGTGCTCTTTTATGTCATCACATCTATTCCAAGTGGGACCAAATTGGTCTCCCTTTAGTTTCTTGTCCCCACTGCATGTGTAAAACAACTATTGAAAAGCCAACCATATGCTGTCTTTCAAAAGGTCTCCCAAATTGACACCACAAGGGTGATGCTAAGGAGAAAGTTTAATTGTTTTAAATGTAGAAGAGAGAGAGAGAGACAGAGAGAAAGAGACAGAAATGTGGGGAATTCTAACATGCAAGTCAGCTGGGATAAAGATGCCAGGTGACTATATCCCAAGCTACGTGGGAGAACCACTGGCCCAAGAGTGGAAGGAACCAGGCCAGATGCCCCTCAGTAACAAAGCTTGGGCTTCTCAGGTGGTGCTAGTGGTAAAGAACCTACCTGCAATGCAAGAGATGTAAGAGATGTGGGTTCAGTCCCTCAGTTGAGAAGATCCCCTGGAGGAGGGCATGGCAACCCACTCCAGTATCCTTGTCTGGAGAAACCCATGCACAGAGGAGCCTGGAAGTCTACAGTCCATAGGGTCGCAAAGAGTTGGACATGACTGAAGCAACTTACTTATGCACACAAAAAAGCTTGGCCATTAGTTGGGAAGATGGGATGACAATTCTGAGGATGTGAGTGTATTTAAGGGCCTGTGAGTGCTCAGTCACTCAGTTGTGTCTGACTTTCTGTGACCCCATCAACTGTAGCCCACTAGGCTCCTCTGTCCATTGGATTTCCGAGGCAAGATTACTGGAGCAGGTTGCCATTTCCTACTTCAGATGATCTTCACAACCAAGGGATTGAACCCACGACTCTTAAGTTTCCTGTACTGGTTGTGGTGTGCCATGCTGTCACTTCAGTTATGTCTGACTCTGTGCAACCCTATGGACTGTAGCCCGCCAGGCTCCTCTGTCCATGGGATTCTCCAGGCAAGAATACTGGAGTGGGTTGCCATGTCCTCCTTTAGGGTATCTTCCCAATCCAGGGATCAAATCCCCATCTCTTAAGTCTCCTGCTTTGGCAGGTAGGTTTTTGGGTTTTTTTAACCACTAGTGCTACCTGGGAAGCCCGAGGGGCTGTGAGTACAGATATAAAGAACTCCTCTACTTCTAGCTCTGTAGCATAAGCAACACTGCTTGATAAGTTGCTCTTACAGATGAAAAAGTTGTCTTTCCTCATTCTCCATCTCCCAGGCCTTTAGCCTTCCTGAGGTCCTTGTGTTCTTTTGCAAATGCAATTGGTGGGAAAGAGAACTTATTTCCTCAGGGACTTAAATCTGGAAGGCTATAACCTGTTGCTGCTGGTGACCCTCTTTTCGTTATGGGACACCTAAAAATAAAGTATCATGAAGAGCTGCAGATCTGAGAGATGGAGAGCCTCTGCATTCAGATCCCTTCCTGAATAAACCAGTCTGATTTTGGGTTTCTGACCTTTGTCATCCAAAGAGGGGAAGAGGGGTGGGAGAAATTGAAAGATTGGGACTGACATATATACACTACTATGTATAAAGCAGATAACTAATGAGAACATACTGTATAGCACAGGGAACCCTACTCAGTGCTCTGTGGTGACATAAATGCAAAGGAAATCCAAAACAAGTGGGATATATGTATATGTACAGCTGATTCATTTTGCTGCACAGCAGAAACTAACCAAACAGTGTAAAGCAACTATAGTCCAATAAAAATTAAGAAACAAAACAAATCTAGTGCTTAAAAGCTGTTTGATCATTTGCTCTTTAACTCAAAGACTCCTGTTAATAAGTTGGTCATAGAATATGTTAGATTGATGCCAGGTTACCCATCAAGCTCAAGAAAATTTCTGTGCAGTAAAGTACACTGTAGGGCTTCCCAGGTGGCACTAGTGGTAAAGAACCCGTCAGCCAATGCAGGTAGATGTAAGAAACTTGTGTTCGATATCTAGATCAGGAGGATCCCTTGGAGGAGGGCATGGCAACCCACTTTACTATACTTCCCTAGAGAATCCCATGGACAAAGGAGCCTGGTGGGCTACAGTCCAGTGGGTTGCAAAGAGTCAGACACAACTGAAGTGACTTAGCATGCATACATGAGGTACATTGTAAGAACCACACAATCCCAAAGTCAGTGGTACTCTATTTGCAGCTAGGGTGCTACCAGCCTTCAGGGGAATTTGTCTAAAAAAAAAAAAACCAAAAAACCCAGAGTTTCCACAGTGAGGTTGTGGTTTGGGTCATGTTTTTAGTTGGATTTGACAGGCGAATCTCTCTGAGCTTCTAGGGGTCTATGTGCTAATGGTGCACCATTTCCAGGGATGGGATCAGGGGTGATTTTTTTTAGAAAGAATTATTTCTTTGTTAATAGAAAAATATTACACATACAGTTTGGACTTTATTCCTAGAGTTGTGAGATAGTCTACTGACCACAATGCTTCTTTTGTCCCCAAAGTAGCCCCTCAGTGCTGGAGAAAAAGCATTTCCTCCTCTCAACCACAGGGATAATGATGCTGAGAGCTCACAGCTGGGCTTTTGCACGTATGCACACCTCATTTGTCTTCCTTTTATAAGATGAGGTTCAGTCATCTGTCCTGTAACTTCTTCGTTCCTGTAATTGGGTTTAGCATCTTTTCTAACTCAAGTTATTTCCAAATTCTCCAATCTTGGGAGGTCAGCTTCAGAGTTATTTGTCAAATAAAGTCATGATTGTCTTGTGATACCTGCAAACTGGGAGATGATGGTGACTGATAGCTTCCGGTGGCAAAGTGGTCCTCTCCAGAGACAGGGGTGAGGCTGAGGAACATCTGAGTGTGAGACCAGATTTGTTTTTCTGGCATATTTATTTCCTGTGCGTGCACACACACACACCATTCACATGAGAGGTAAAAATGGGAAACTTTCTTTGAATAAAAGCCCCTCAGGTAGGCTAATGACTCCACTTAAATCCAGGGTCATCTTTGTCCTCTATCTGACTGCTATACTTCTGGGTAGGAATTAGGAATTGTGCACGATGGGAGGATGAGAGGAGAAGCATGGGGCCCCTAAAGTGACTAAATTTACTAGCTACTCTGAATTGGCTTCCTGTATTTCATCTTGGGGGAAAAGAAATTCAGAGCAAGTGACAAAAAACGACTTCTGGCTTTTTGAATACCCTCTGTGGGGGAAGATTTCTAACCTTTCACAAATTCTTTCAAATAGAAGTTTGAAGAAAATGTATGCGTGCTCTGGTGTGCTTTCCACAAAACTCTTAATGTTAGCTGCATGAGGAGTAAATTCTCCTGAAAGTTTCTGCATTTACCTTGGATCATTGGATGATTAACGCTAGCCCCCAACACCAAACTCTGCTGTACAGGATAGCGCCTAGTGTTAACATTATATTGTTTACTTAGAAGTTTGCTTAGAGATCAAATCTTGGGTTGGGTTCTTATCACAAAATTATAAATAAATAATGGTGGGAGGGAAGTTTTGGAGGTGGTGAATAGGTTTATGGCATGTATATAGTGTGGTATATACTCACTTTTCAAACCATCAGATTGCATACATTTATTATTCATAGCTTTTTGTAGTCAAAAAAGAAAAACTGGCCCCTCTTACTCAGTGGATTGTAGCCTACCAGGCTCCTCTGTCCATGGGGTTCTCCAGGTAAGAATACTGGAGTGGGTTGCCATGCCCTTCTCCAGGGGATCTTCCTGACCCAGAGATTGAACCCACATATATGAGTGTTTTTTTCTCTTGTGTTCTTATATGAGCCATTCATACACTATTGAACAGTCATATTCCTTTAAATATTAATATTTTGCTTTAAAGATTTGGTAACTTTGTAACAAATTTTTAAAAATTAATTTTTAGACATATTTTAGACAAAATCTTTCTAGATAAGAGTACAGAGAATAGTGTGATGAATTGCCACATACCTATCACTGAAATTTAATATATATTTGATTCGTTTGAGGAAGAATTTAAAAGTTAATCACAGACTTTTAACATTCCGTTCCTAAATATTTATTTCCACGTTCATCTCTGAAAGAATTCTTCTATAATAACACTAGTGTCATCATGCCTATAAAAATGAATAACTTTTCCTAGTAAACATAAGTGTAAAGTTTTTTTACCTTTATGTAACAGTAAAAATATTTTGCATGTTACATTTTTTAGTTTGTACCCAGAATCTTCTCAAAATTTATATCACTGTCAACAGAAAATAGTTGGTTTTTTTATACATTTGGAAAAAACCTTGATACCACATTATGGAATGAACACATTCCTTGTGTTCCATCTTAGAGATTTTATTGCGAAGCTTATTGAATAAATCTGCATCTTTTTTTCTCACATTCTTTAGCATAACGTTTTATTGTTGAAAATACATGTGTTTTTGGCACCATGAATAATCATTTATTCCTTTATGATTTTTTTTTTTTGTGGGACTTGATGGCTTACAATGAGAACAGCTGAATCATCTCTCAAGTCATACTCCCAGTGTACATGAGAACAGATGATAGACGGAACTGTTTCCATTCTATGGGGTTTAACTCACTAATGTATTGGGTGGTCAAGTATAAGAATTACAACATGAGACTTTCGAAGCTGTCTCTAAGGACCTTGTTAGGAACCATGTGTTTTCAGCGTCTGTGAATGCATTATAAGGACAGCTCTTTCAATGTGACTGATACAAAAGGTCATCTTGGGAAGAGCTCTAGAATTCCGGTAAAAAGCATGTGTTGAGTTCCAGCTTACATCTTAGTCACTGTGTGACCTTAAGCCAGGCAGTTGACTTCTCTGAGCCTCAGTTTCCTAACTTATTAGATGGAACAAATGACAGAGTTATGGGGATTAAATGGTACAAAGTTTTTTGGAAAAACATACTACTCTATTGACCCAAGTTGATAGGGACTGTGCTACAGACTGAACTATGTCCTGCCAAGTTCATATGTTGAATCCCTTAGCCCCCAACATGACTGTATTTTGAGATAAGGTTTTTAGGAGTTAATTAAGGTTAAATACGGTTGTAAGGGGGCTTCCCTGTTGTCTCAGTGGTAAAGAATTCTCCTTCTAATGCAGGAGATGCGGGTTCAATCCCTGGGTTGGGAATATCTCCCAGAGGAGGAAATGGCAACTCACTCCAGTATTCTTGCCAGTAAAATCCCACAGACAGAGGAGCCTGGCAGGCTACAGTCCATGGGTCACAAAGAATCAGACATGATTGAGTGACTGAGCGCACACACATTGTTGCATATATAAGAGGAAGCTTGGCCTAGAAGGATGGTATTAAATTTCTAATCTTGCCTTAGTTGTCTCCTGTCTGAGTAATCTTGGGCAAGTTACAAAAGATGAAAGTCTTTGGGATCTTAGTTTTCTAATTTCTAAAAGAAAGACATTTTAACAAAATATTTTTCAAGGTCTTACTTTGTCCTTGAGGTTCATTTGAGCTTCATAATCTTTTTCTCCTTCACCTGATGCAACAGTGAAACACTTGAGAGTTATCTAGAAGGATTATGAAGGTGTGTACCATGATGCTGAGCCTCACCTGTCTTGAATAACGTATGCTATTTACCCGGAAGTAAGCCTGCTGGCTTCTCTCTGGAGTTCTCTCCACCCACCAGGTTTTCTGGTGCCTGGTCTTTATATTAAGCACTTTGTAGGTAGAAATGATAGATTTTTAAATTCAATAGGCAGAAGCTATATAGTGAGACTATTAATTCAAGTAAAAGTATGTTAAACCTTACTTTATACCTTGAGAAAGTGTTTTGCTTATTTTGATCCTGACCTTGTCACAGTGATTTTAAACACACACATGCGCATACACACAGTGGGTTAAATTGTGGCCTCTAAAGATATATCACCTTGAACCTGTGAATATGTCCTTACTTAGGACCATGGTACTTGCATGAAATTAAAGACATTTGATCCTTGAAAGAAAAGTTATGACAAACCTAGACAGCGTATTAAAAAGCAGAGACATCACTTTGCAACACAGGTCCATATAGTCAAAGCTATTTTTTCCAGTAGTTATATATGGGTGTGAGAGTTGGACCATAAAGAGGGCTGAGCACCGAAGAATCAATGCTTTCAAATTGTGGTGCTGGAGAACACTCTTGATTTTCCCCTGGACGGCAAGGAGATCAAATTAGTTAATTCTAAAGGAAATCAACCCTGAATAGTCATTGGAAGGACTGGTGCTAAAGCTGAAGCTCCAATACTTCAGCCACCTGATGCAAAGAGCCGACTCATTGGAAAAGACTCTGATGCTGGGAAAGGTTGAAGGCAGAGGAGAAGGGGGTGACACAGGATGAGATGGTTGGATGGCATGGACATGAGTTTGAGCAAACTCTGGGAGATAGTGGAGGACAGGGAAGCCTGGCATGCTGCAGTCTATGGGGTCACAAAGAGTCAGACATGACTGAGCAACTGAACAATGATAACAATTTGCAGATGTAATTAAGGATTTCGAGAAGAGAGCTTCTTGAATTCTTCAGCTGTCTTGAATCCAATGACAAGTGCCTTATAAGAAGCAGAAGAGGTGAAGACACAGGAGAGCAGAAGTCCACATGAAGACATAGGCAGAGATTGGACTGATGGGGCCATAAGCCACGGAGTGCCTGGAGCCAGTGGAAGCTGGAAGAGGCAAGGAAGGGAATACCCCTGATGCCTTCTGCGGGAGCAGGGCCCTCCTAACACTTGGATTTCAGACTCTGGACTTCCAGAACTATGAGAGAATTTATTTATGTTGATTTTATGTGTAATAGAATATTACTCAGCCTTTAAAAAGAATGAAATAATGTCATTTGGTGCAACATGGATGGACCTAGAGATTGTCATGCTGAGTGAAGTAAGTCTGATAGAGAAGGAGGAATATTGTATGACGTCCCTTAGATGTGGAATCTATAAAGTAGTAGAGCTTCAGCATCAGTCCTTCCAATGAATATTCAAGGTTGATTTCCTTTAGGATTGACTCTTGTGATCTCCTTGCTGTCCAAGGGACTGTCAAGAGTCTTCTCCAGCATCATAATTTGAAAGCATCAATTCTTCAGTGCTCAGCCTTCTTTATGGTCCAACCCTCACGTCTATACATGACTACTGGAAAAACCACAGCTTTGACTAAATGCACCTTTGTCGGCAAAGTGATCTCTGTTTTTTAATATGCTGTCTAGGTTTGTCACAGCTTTTCTTTAAGCCTCCTGGCTCATGGTAATTTGATATGGCAACTCTAGGAAATGAATACATGTACTCTTTTCTCACCATACTTTCATTATATACCACTTTTCAATAGATAGATACAAAAAATAGATTTAAATGATTTGATATTTTACAGAAGATGGGAATATTTCTGGAATTAAGCTATAGATGATTCCGGCATTGAAGGGTAAATATTTATCAGCACGCCAATATACTTTTGGTTGAATATTGGGAGGAATCTTCCTGGTAATCAGAGTTGGCTCAGTTTTGAAAGATGGAAAGGCAGTGGTAATGTTAAGATTGGGGCTTTAGGTGTAAACAGAGTTTTCAGCCTGGGGGACAAAATGACCCCCAGTTGAGAACTACTGCTTTCAACGATGACAAAAGTACAGGCTCCATGATGAGAGGAAACATTCCTGTGAAAAGTATTCAACAGTACATCAAAAACAACAGAGAATTTTTTAAGCAGAACCATTTTCTTAATGATAATAAATGACTCTCTTTTCACTTAAAAGTGGATGTATATGAGAAAAGATCACAGCTTTGATTATCATCCTGACAATTTTTAGTGTCAAAGAGGATCATCCTATTATAAAAGGGAGATATTTGCCCAGAGTGGAAAATTATGTATAGGTATATTTGTATGTATACACATACATGTATGTCCATACATATACACACATGGGTATATGCATATGGGTATATATGTATGCATGTATGTATATATGCATTGTTGTTTAGTCACTAAGTCATGTCCGACTCTTTGCAACCCCATGGACTAAACTTCCAGGCTCCTCTGTCCATGGGATTTCCCAAGCAAGAATACTGAAGTGCGTTGCCATTTCCTTCTCCAGGGCATCTTCCCAACCCAGGGATCGAACTCATGTCTTTTACGTTTCCTGCATTGGCAGGAGGATTCTTTACCACTGAGACACCAGGGAAGCATGCATATGTGTAAATGCTTTATTAACAAAGAGAGTTTCATATACCTCCTTTTCCTGCTTGGGAATTCTGGAGTTTTAGAGCATCATCATTTCTAATGATGATGGAGTAAAGGAAAAGTACCTCATTTCAGAAAGGACATGAGGTACATTAGTATAAAGGGACTTTAACTGGAACAGAAGGGTCACCAATGGTTTCCAAGAGCCCTCATTTCTCACACAGATCTAAGATTCCCCCAACTAATATGAAAACAGAATTTTATTCCTTTATTTTGTTCTCTACAAAGTGCTTATTACCTATTTGGAACTTTGTAATCTGCCCCATGCAATTCTATGAGTCAGCCAGCTGAGAATCCATCTGTTTACTCACATATGCAGTTGCCTAATGTGTTCTACAAGTCACGTATAATTACAGTGAATGCATCTTTCTAAAGATACACTTGTGGTGAGCTTGGGTTCTTCTACTTCTAGAAAAATGTTCACATGTGGGAAAAAAAAAGTTTCCTTGACATATCTAAAGTCTTCCTTAAGTCCAGAAATATTTATTTATCGTTACCTTTAAGATATACATTTCAAAAGATGCCAACAGGCTGAACATTGCTAAGGCTTATTTCCCGGCTTGGGGATTGGACCCAATTCTCTGATCTAACAGCGACGGAGACTTCATCAGAATGATGAGATACCTCTTTCCAGAGACAACAGGAATCATGAGATAAGCTCTGGAAACAGATCAAGGATTTTTGTGGAAACAAATCCTGTGGTCCCAGGGAGCAAGGAAAACTGTAGGGAGTAGCTTTTTAAAATTGATCTTTGAGTTTCATGAATCACAAGTGTTTCACAGATTGTCTACAGATGTTACAAGGACTCCAGAGTTTAGTTGACAAAAAGGTAACTTTGCACAGAGATACAGAAGAAGGATGGCATCAGGCCATCTGAGCTACTGGGGTCTCTTGGACAGGGATATTTCTCTTTTGAGAAAAAAAAAAAAAATGGAGGAGATTTGCATGTGTGTTTGCCAAGTCACTGCAGTCATGTCCGACTCCTTGAGACCCCATGGACTGCAGCCTGCCAGGCTCCTCTGTCCATGGGATTCTCCAGGCAAGATATTGGAGTGGGTTGCCATTTCTTCCTCCAGGCATCTTCCCAACTAGGGATCAAACCCACATCTCTTAAGTCTTCTGCATTGGCAGGCAGATACTTTACCACTAGCACCACCTGGGAAGGTTGGGGAAGAGTTAGAGAATTCTTTTTCTGTTAACAGCTTGCTCTCATTTGGGGAATTATTAGTGGCAAGTGTGTGGTAGGGGCAGGGCAGTCCTCTGAGACTGGAGCCCAGTTTGGAGCCGTGTCATCTGGGAAATACCTGTGTTGCCTGAGATCATTAGTAAGACACCCAGTTCTGTCTACAGAGACCACCACAGGCTCTTGAAGAAGGTGGCACCTGCTCTTGGTCTGGGATCTGAGGCCACATGTTATGGCTCCTCAATGCTGGCATGTCCACAGCCATGTGATTGCTTGTGGTGGGGGCTGGAGTTTTCCACACTTAACATGACCAGAATGTGTTCTAGACACTTTTGCTTGTAAAATGTCGGGTTTTGCCCACATGAGCAACTCCAAGCCCCAAAATGTAGGTCTCATGTGTGGTTACCAGGATGAAAGCTGATGGAAAATTTGAACATAAGTACCCAAAAAAGTCATGTAAAATTGAAGTTTTCTGGTACAGAAATCAAGAAATGATTCAAAAGATACATTGTATAACCACCAATTGCTTCCCTAACTTTCACAGCAGCCTGCCTGGACATGAAAAGGGGTGGAGGAGACAGTACCAGCCGCCCCCACATTTTGATCTGAATTCCCACACCAGAATCACAGTCTCTCAAGATTAGCTTTTCCCTGCCGAGGTCTGGGGGTGTCCTCCTCTCTCTCAGCCCACCTTGGCTGCTCTTCCGAGGTAGGGGATGGTCCGTCTCAGCCTCAGCAGCTTGTCTCCAAGGCCCCACCTCACCTCAGCTCCAGAGATTACTTTTGTTAATTTTGGGACAGGAAACCCTGGCACCACAGAGTTATACATTTTTATGTCTCTAAAGCAGGAATGGCTTGCCTCCTTCCCAGTAAATGCACTGTTAGGCCTCTCAAAACTGTCCTGCTGCCTTCAAGTTATGCAGTTATAACAGTAACAGTAATATACAGGCTTCCCTCGTGGCTCAGATGGTAAAGAATCTGCCTGCGATGTAGGAGACCCAGGTTTGATCCCTGGGTCGGGAAGATCCCTGGAAAAGGGAATGGCAACCAACTCCAGTATTCTTGCCTGGAGAATTCCATGAACAGAGGAGCTTGGCAGGCTATAGTCTATGGGGTCACAAAGAGTCGGACGAGACTGAACACAGTTATAGAACAGAATCAACTCCTGAATCTCAATAAAGATTTTGCTATTTGTCTTCTGTCTCTCCCCATTGTAGAACATGGTTCTATGGGGTTGGGATCTCTCGCAGAAAACTCCAGTTTTGTATCTCCCCAGCCAATTATGGAGCATTATTCTTACTAGGGCCATTTATATTTAAACCTATTTCTACTGGTAAAACATCCCATCTAACAACCTTGAGCATTAAACACCTCCTTAAAACTACTCATATGGTTTACTCTTTAGCTTACAACACAGTTTACAGCATCCTTCCAAAGAAGCAGTCAAATTGATCACAGCCACCTGTTCCCTCAAACCCATCTACCCCTACCTCATCTGAACTCCCACATTGACCTTTAGGTAGAAGCACAGTATCAGCCTCTTAACCACTGCAGCACTCATTCTGAAGTCACAAATGTGCTTAGCTGTAATGATAGAGGCTGCTGCTGCTGCTGCTAAGTCGCTTCAGTCGTGTCTGACTCTGTGTGACCCCACAGACGGCAGCCCACCAGGCTCCACCGTCCCTGGGATTCTCCAGGCAAGAGTACTGGAGTGGGATGCCATTTCCTTCTCCAGTGCATGAACAGGAAAAGTGAAAGTGAAGTTGCTCAGTTGTGTCCGACTCTTAGCGACCCCATGGACTGTAGCCTACCAGGCTCCTCCATGCATGGAATTTTCCAGGCAAGAGTACTGGAGTGAGGTGCCATTGCCTTCTCCGAAGGATAGAGGCAGTAACTGCGAAATTTGTCTTTTTAACTGGAATATTTGCCTGTGAATTTTTGAGTTAATACATTTGACATCGACCTGGTTTTTTGGCCTTGATTTTCTTCATTTCAAATATGTACTCTTAGCTCCTTAGGCCCATTGACAGAGGAGCCTAGTGGGCTGCAATCCATGTGGTCTCAAAAGAGCCAGACACAACTTAAGACAGAGAACCCTAAAAAGGCCATCACTTTTCCAGTGCTCCCAGGAAACAACTTCCATTTCAAGGACTTCTCAGGTGGTGCTTGTGGTAAAGATCTCACCTGCCAATGCTGGAGATGCTGGAGACACGGGTTTGACCCATGGATCAGGAAGATCCCCTGGAAGAGGTCATGGCAACCCACTCCAGTATTCTTGCCTGGAGAATCCTATGGATGGAGGAGCCTGGCAGGCTGAGCTCCTTACAAATCCTCAGAACTAGTTTTCCATGTAAATGTTTCCACCTTGTCATTGTAAACCCTGGACTGTTGTCTTTATGATAGAATTGCTTGGAAAAAAATAAGTACCTTAAAGTGATTTTCTTGCCACACTAGCTATAAGGTAAATCATTCCTCTATTCCTACCTTTTGCTAAATTATCTACCTTTGGCAAGAGATCACAGAGAAACTCCAAACAGGGGTATAACTGCCCTGCCTGAAGACCCATGGTCTGGCCAGAAACACGCTCTCCTCCAGACCTCTCCACTTTCCTGTCACCCTCTTGTTGAGCAAGTTTGCTCCCTTACTCATTTGCATACTGCATTTCTTCCTTCTCCCTACATCACTAGCTCTGCATCCCTTTTCCCGTGTTACTGAAATTATCTTCAGTGATGAAGTAAAAGAGAAATGAAGAGCAAAGTGTGAACATGATTTTCCAAAGAAAACCCTTGACTATTTTCCATGTATTTGTGCATTTGAGCTGTGTAAACCTTTTTAAAACTGTTGCATCCATGAGTTTGTTTTAGTTCCCATAATTATCTCTTTTATACCAAGTATATTTAAAGTTCATTAAATTGTCTCAGCTTTGATGGAGAATGGAGCTCCGTCAAACATGATGGTTTGAAGTGAGGCATAGATTTGCAGAACGATTTCCTTTTCTCTACGCATGGGAAAGATTATGCCACATTTATCAAGTACCTACTGGAATTCGTAGCTGCAGTTAAATCACGCTAGTATTTTCCTTCAGGTTGAGGCAGCATGGTCGAGGCTGGTGAGTGATTCCATATAGGTGAAAACTTGGCGAGGAGCCTTGTAACCTCAGTCTGTGAATCTGAGCTGGGCTATAATTTCCACACATCCCTCTGAATCCTTCAGAGTACATAGGAGAGGCTAAGTTCTAAGAGGGAGTCGAATTATTTCTATTTACTCAAGAACTGAACAGAGCTATTAGAAAGAAATCTTCAGGTCTTTTGTGGGATGAAAATAATTCTTCCACAGCTGCAAGACAGTGATGGAAATTTTGTGAGCAAGAGGAAAGCAGCTGAAAAGGGCTAGAAAAATCACCTTGAGTGTTTTTCCACTCCTATAAGTCATTAAAATTGGCTTAAAATATTGGGAGTGAATTTTCTTTGAAATGGCTCCTCCTACCATAACCTAATGGTCAATGTAATGGCTTCTCTTCTGCTTTGATTTTTAAAAGTGGTGCGCTGAAGCAGGGTAAGTTTACTCAGAAACTTGACAGTGCTGATGTTTCTAGAAGCATTCATATTCTTGGATATGCCTTCCTTTGGTGATAGAATTTAAAAGAGAATTGGTTTTAAGAGTCTTGGGATTTGATTCTACACTTGTCAGCTATGACCTGGACCATTCCCTTTTTGAGTTTCAGGTTTTTTGTCTGAAAAAGATGGAGAAAATCATATCAAATTGCTGGTTTGTTGAAGAGCTTATGCCAAAGCCTCTAGCACAGTGCTTGACACACAGTAGGGACTCAGTAAGTGTTAAATGCCTTCTCCATGTTAGTGATGTTATTTTATTAGCAAGATTATTTTATTATTTAGTGTAGTACACTAGGTTTGTAAAGAACTAAAAGCAAGCATGATAGATGAAACCAGCAAACCATTTCTTAGTAGAGATTAGTTTAGCAGAACATATAATACTGGATAGATTGGCAAGTATAGTGTGTCTTCAGGGTTGATTCTTAGTGGTGAAAAGACTGAATCACAAGGAAAGTACATTTTTCTGGTGGGGGGACAGGTACTAGCAAATTTCTCTTCAAAAAGGCTGCTCCAATTTTGATTCCCCGCCCCTGCCAAAAGGTTTATAGGAGGGTCCAATTCTATGAGCCCTGATCAGAGCTGGATATTTTAAGTGTTTTAACTTGCGGACCACTATGAAATGTAAGATTATCTATTATAAAGTAAGTGCCTTACATATGAACCTTCAAGTTGCGAACTTTCATAGATGATTTCGCATGTCCAAACCTGTAAGTTACTGCATGTGTCTGGCATACATTGTCACATGCAAGAATCCTCTACAAGTGGTTGTACTTTTGTGTATTTTACTGTACAGTACTTAGGGAGTACAGTATCCTTATTTCAAGCCCAGGATGTCCAGAAGCAAGCATAAAAGCAGTGGTGATGTAGCAGTTACTACTGTACTTTTCAGGGTACTGTACTATAAAATTAAAAACACTTTCTTTACTTTTTGTGTTTGCTTGTTTTTATGTCTTATTCGTGTAAAAGTATTATAAACCTATTACAGTACAATACTATATAGCTTAGCAGATTAGCTCGGTCATTGTTGTTCAGTCGCCCAGTTGTGTCTGACTCTGTGACCCCATGGACTGCAGCACATCAGGCCTCTCTGTCCCTCACCATCTTCCGGAGTTTGCTCAAGTTTATGTCCATTGCATCGGTGATGCCATCCAGCCATCTCATCTTCTGGCTGGATGAGATGGTTAGTTGGGTACCTAGACTAACTTTGTTGGACTTACAAAGGTGTTCTTGTAATGGAACTCATTTGTATGTAAGGGACTTCCTGTACTGGCAAAGCATTATTACAGGATTTAAACCTAGAAGCTATTTAAGAGCTATCTCAAATCCTGAAAGATGACACTGTGAAAGTGCTGCACTCAATATGCCAGCAAATATGGAAAACTCAGCAGTGGCCACAGGAATGGAAAAGATCAGTTTTCATTCCAATCCCAAAGAAAGGCAATGCCAAAGAATGCTCAAACCACCACACAATTTCACTCATCTCACACGCTAGTGATACTAGTAATGCTTAAAATTCTCCAAGCCAGGCTTCCGCAATACGTGAACCGTGAACTTCCAGATGTTCAAGCTGGTTTTAGAAAAGGCAGAGGAACCAGAGATCAGATTGCCAACATCCGCTGGATCATCGAAAAAGCAAGAACATTCCAGAAAAACATCTATTTCTGCTTTATTGACTATGCCAAAGCCTTTGACTGTGTGGATCACAATAAACTGTGGAAAATTCTGAAAGAGATGGGAATACCAGACCATCTGACCTGTCTCTTGAGAAACCTGTATGCAGGTCAGGAAGCAACAGTTAGAACTGGACATGGAACAACAGACTGGTTCCAAATAGGAAAAGGAGTCCGTCAAGGCTGTATATTGTCACCCTGCTTATTTAACTTATATGCAGAGTACATCATGAGAAATGCTGGGCTGGAAGAAACACAAGCTGGAATCAAGATTGCTGGGAGAAATATCAATAACCTCAGATATGCAGATAACACCACCCTTATGGCAGAAAGTGAAGAAGAACTAAAGAACCTCTTGATGAAAGTGAAAGAGGAGAGTGAAAAAGTTGGCTTAAAGCTCAACATTCAGAAAACTAAGATCATGGCATCCGGTCCCATCACTTCATGGCAGATAGATGGGGAAACAGTGGAAACAATGGCTGACTTTATTTTTCTGGGCTCCAAAATCACCTCAGATGGTGATTGCAGCAATGAAATTAAAAGACGCTTACTCTTTGGAAGGAAAATTATCACCAGCCTAGACAACATGTTAAAAAGCAGACATTATTTTGCCAACAAAGGTCCATCTAGTCAAGGCTATGTTTTTCCAGTAGACATTATTTTGCCAACGAAGGTCCGTCTAGTCAAGGCTGTGTTAGTCATGTATGGATATGAGAGTTGGACTGTGAAGAAAGCTGAGCGCCGAAGAATTGATGCTTTTCAATTGTGTTGTTGGAGAAGACTCTTGAGAGTCCCTTGGACTGCAAGAAGATCCAGTCCATCCTAAAGGAGATCAGTCCTGGGTGTTCATTGGAAGGATTGATGTTGAAGCTGAAACTCCAATACTTTGGCCACCTGATGCGAAGAGCTGACTCATTTGAAAAGACTCTGATGCTGGGAAAGATTGAGGGCAGGAGGAGAAGGGGATGACAGAGGATGAGATGTCTGGATGGCATCACCGACTTGATGGACATGGGTTTGGGTGGACTCCGGGAGTTGGTGATGGACAGGGAGGCCTGGCGTGCTGCAGTTCATGGGGTCACAAAGAGTCGGACATGACTGAGCGACTGAACTGAACTGAAACTTAAAAGTGCTGGGCAACTTCCATAAGCCTCACTCATGAAGTTCTATCTGTATTTTTATAGCATGACTGACTGTATTCCTTCTATTGGCCAGTCCTTTTCCCTGTTTTAATTGCTGGGTGAAAATACCCTCCTCCCTGCCTTCACTCCCGTCCCCCAGATTTTATGTCCTTCCAGGCTCTCACAGAATCTTATTCCTTAGCCCAAAGTAACACAAACAAGGGATAAGCTTGTTATCACCATGCCTCATTGCTAGAGAAACTACTCTAGGCTAGTCCCATACAAAATCAATAGAGATCATGATACTCTAACTAGAGCATGTGTAAAAATCAGAGCATTGTGAAAAATAAAGATGCATGTGGTCTTCTCAATAGAGTCTCATTCTATAGACCTGGATGGATCCTGAACATTTGTTATAAGTCACACAATAGGTGATGCAGGCAGCCCCCAAACCAGTTATAGGAGATTTGTTGTTGTTTTTCAGTCACTAAATCATGTCTGACTCTTTGTGACCCCATGGACTTCCTGGGGGAAGTCCAAGCTTCCAGGCTTCCCTGTCCTTCATTATCTCCTGGAGTTTGCCCAAGTTCATGTCCATTGAATCAGTGATGCTATCCAGCCATCCCATCCTCTGCCACCCTCTCTCCTTCTGCCTTCAATCTTTCCCAGCATCAGGGTTTTTCCAATGAATCGGCTCTTCACATCAGGTGGCCAAAGTATCAGAGCTTCAGCATCAGTCCTTCCGGTGAATATTTAGGGTTGATTTCCTTTGGATTGACTGATTAGCCAGCCTTTATCCTGCCAGGCTAAGTCTCTGTGAAGATGTCTTTTATACTCATGAGTGACAAGTAGGCCCTGTGTATTGGGTTTCCCCAGTTACTGTCCCCATCTGCCTTTAGGCTGTGATGAGTTTTGGGAGGTGCAGCTAAAAAGGCAACACCTAATGGCAGTTAAGAAAATATTTTATTGACTGGGTGATCACTTAGTAGCCTTGAGTTTCAACTCTGCTGAAACTCATTGGCATGGCAACCTCACATGTCTGACCAACTGCTCTCTGCTCTTCGTATCACCTGGCCCCATGACCTGAGAGGAATTGGCAAAACTCTCAGAGACAGCACTGTAATTATGATATGAAACCATGGCTTGGGAAGAGGGAGAGGGGGCATCCAGATTTAGCTCTTGTTTGTCTTGGAGTTTTACATCTCTTTAATTGAGTTTGTCAATGTTATTAATTGATTCAGCCAGTCTGGTCTGCTGACTTCTGATTCCTGTAGCTGGCTTGATCTGCTCCTAGCATGGTTCCGAGTGTGTGCATATAGTCAATACATGTTTACTGAACATTCATACATGCATACATGCCTTCAACAAACATCTATTGAGAGTCTGACTCTGGGCAGGCATTTGGGATATGATAGTGAAAAAGATAGGGCTTCCCTCGTGTCTCAGACAATAAAGAATCCTCCTGCAATGAAGGAAATATAAGAGACCCAGGTTCAATCCCTGGGTTGGGAAAATCCCCCGGAGAAGGGAATGGCTACCCACTCCAGTATTCTGGCCTGGAGGAGCCTATGGACAGAGGAACCTGATGGGCTACAGTTCATGGGGTTCAAAGAGCTAGACACGACTGAGCAACTAACACTTATTTAGTGAACAAGATACGATGTTGAACAAGGTGGACCTGGACCTTGCCTAATAGGGTTTACATTCTAATTATCAAGTTCACTGCAAACTATAATTCTATCACAAGTCTTACAAAGAAGAATGTATCAACACAAGCTTTAGTGGAAATAAGCAGTCTAACTGGAGGATTAGACTTAGAGCAGCATTCCTTCACAGCATTCAAAACCAAAAAGAAACAAAATAATAAATCTTTTTGGTCAATATGATCATCTATTTCAGGGTACTTTAAGTCATTCTGAAGAAGAGCTTCCCAGGACTGATGAGTTTGTCTTCTAAGTGAAAAGAAAGTGAAAGTTGCTCAGTCATGTCCGACTCTTTGCAGCCCCATGGACTATACAGTCCATGGAATTCTCCAGGCCAGAATACTGGAGTGGGAAGCCTTTCCCTTCTCCAAGGGATCTTACCAACCCAGGGATCAAACCTAGGTCTCCCACATTTCAGGCGGATCCTTTACCAGCTGAGCCACCAGGGAAGCCCAAGAATACTGGAGTGGGTAACCTATCCCTTCTCCAGAGGACCTTCCTGACTCAGGAATTGAACTGGGTCTCCTGCATTGCAGGCAGATTCTTCACCAACTGAGCTATCAGGGAAGCCCTTGTCTTCTAAAGTAGCTGTATAATGTATAGGCTTCTTACTACAGCTACATGGTTCATTCTCAAATGCAGATAGATGTCTTTGCCTGCTTTAGTCCAATATCCAGACATGTGCTAAGTTCCCTGGGATCTTTCCAATATGAGAGCTAATTTTAGGCCCCAGACTTGGCTTCCCACCAGTGTTCAAGACAACCTCCTGAATGTGCTCAGGGAAGCATGATAATTACTGTCTGGAATGATGATCTGGTTGCTCTGACTAGCGTGCTTTACAAGCAGATGATCCATGGATGGATGGCTTGTGAACAGCTTGAACATCCTTACATGGTGGTTTTTTGGATATCGCCTCATCACTGTATTTAGGGACATCTGTTGTTGGGGATCCTGTGATATAAATTAATTTGTGATTTGATGAGTCTGCACATGTAACCTGAATACTCTCTCTCTTTTTTTGTCTTTACTCCTACTATGCAAATAAGTAGTTATTAATACCCATTAAACTATTCCATAAAAAGTATGTGCTGTTGACCCAGTGACATAATTGAGAAGGATCTCTTATCCTCAGGGAAGAAGCTTCCAATATGCTTATTATTGGTACCAATCATTCTAAGAGCAAGAGGTCAGAAGTGCTTTTAGAGCTGCCAAGTGAAACTTCTCTGAACTAATTCCATATAGATTCTGAAAACCCAGCAGTACTCCAATTTGAGAATATATAAAAATTAGAATGTTTATGATACCTTTTGGCGTCATAATTTGAGATGTTCAGAAGCAATGGTTTATGCCCATCAAAATATGGGGATACCTATTCAATATTCTGAAGAGTGGTCTCCTGCTGTCTTAGAATTCCTGAAGTTACTCAGTGATTATCCAGGTCAACTCAACATATATTATTAAAAACCTCATCTGTCCCAGGGGCTTCCCAGGTGGTGCTAGTGGTAAAGAACACACCTGGCCAATGCAGAAGACACAGGAGACACGGGTTCCACCCCTGGGTCAGGAAGATTCCATGGAGGAGGAAATGGCAACTCATTCCAGTACTCTGGACTGGAGAATTCCATGGGCAGAGGAGCCTGGCTTGCTATGTCCATGGGGTTGCAAAGAGTCGGACAAGACTGAGTGATTGAGCACAACAACTCTTCCAGGGATCCTGTGCGGGATGCTGGGAGGTGATAAAGAGCAAATAGTAAAGTTTCCACCCTTAGTATTTCATTAATCTGGGGAATTTGTGGAATATAAGTCTCAATGTAGATAGTTACCAATATCAAGATAGTTTACTGTAATACTCCTTTGGACTTAGGATAAGGTGGAATATGTGTGGCTAGTTGCGAGGGGGTGAATAGAACAATACGTCAGCTTCAATATTAGTGACCAGAAAGCATAACTTCATTTTACATCTTCCTAAAATTTTTGTATCTAATATTATAAAGCAATTCAGAACAGAATGACATCTCTCTGAAAATTATTTCACTGGTCCACGTTCACTTCTTAACTTTCAGGGCAATTGTTGCCTCTCCGGTGTGGCCACCCTGCCTGACCTCTTACCTCTTTTTGGTCATCTCTCTCACACTGTATCATCTCTCTGCCTACAGCTGAGAAGGCTCATAGGAAAGAACTTGACCTTCAGAGAATCAGAACTTATGACTATTACAAAACAACTAAAAAAAAATCAATCAACTAAAAACACTTCTTTGCATCGACATTTGAATCCCATCAGTTACTGTACAAATTTCCTAAAACAGAAATGTACTTTTTGCACCAGGGAAAGGTGGATGGGGAAGGGTAAGTGGGCTGCAGACACCTCAGTCTTCTCCCTTTTTTTTTAAGCGGGGGGAGGGTTTCAGATCACATTTTTATTACATTTAGTGTAAAACTCAAGGAGATGGATGATTAAGCATCATTAAAACTAGGAATATTAGATTATTAGCCTTTCAATTGGTAAAATATCCATACTAATAAAAAATTTGCCTCTAGTTGAAATTTACTGAACTCTTTGAGTTTTGGGAAACTAATAAAAATCCATTTGAAAGTTTCTTAAAGAAGGTGGTTGATGCCTTATAACCCATCAGACTTAAATACCTCAAAGTGTGTGAGCATGTGTGAGCTAAGTCACTTCAGTTGTGTCCTTCAGGAAGGAAGGACCCCATGAACCATAGCCCACCAGTCTACTCTGTCCATAGGGTTCTCCAGGCAAGGATACTGGAATGGGTTGCCATGCCCTTCTCCAGGGGATTTTCTTGAGCCAGGGATTGAACCCACATCTCTTACATCTCCCTGCATTGCAGGCACGTTCTTTACCACTAGCACTTTTTATAAACAACTTTTTCCCACATAACCACAATACAGTCATCAAAATGATGAAATTAGTATTGACATTGCTACTGTCTCCTCAGAATCCTTTCAGGTTTTGCCACTTCTACTGAGTCAGAATCTAGCATTGCATTTAGTTATTGTGTCTCTTTAAATTCCCGAGTCTCAATCTTCAGTAGGCTGTCCTGACAGCAGTTTTACCACTCTAGACAGTTTTGGTGGCAGTTTTACCACTTGGCCAATGCCAAGTTGGCCTGTGTTGAAGCCTCATGGTGAAATGGAATTTATGGTGACTTCTTGCAGGGAATGAGACAGAGCAACCTCAACCAGTCCTCATACAAGAGTCCAAACAGTTGTCTGGCTAAATTGATAGTTGATAGCCCTTAATTGACTTAACAGGGGCCTCCATGATGCTACTGCGGAAGCACAAAGAGAGCCACTTCCGGCAGGAAGGAAGGAAGGGAGACCTGAGCTCCTCCCACTGGGGAGTTGGATGGAGTTTAGGATTTTGGGATGGAGAAAGATGGGATGTTGCTCCAGGTGGTTTCAGGTGCTCACAGAGCCTTAATAAATGGTGCTGTGATTTGAGCTGAGCCTGTCTGAGAATTCAAATTCCTACTCCCTGCATGAAAAGCTGGTTGGTATTTGGGGGCTTCTCTGCCTATGAATAGTGATGATCACCTAATGTCAGGTAATGTGAATGCTTACAGTTTCCCGACACTTTGTTTTAAGGAATGAGTGTCATATTTTCTCACGACTCTTCCTGTTTTAGAATCTGTATTTCATAAAGAGAATTTGATAAAACGGAAAGTGTGTGGGCTTTGGAGTCAACTGGACTGCAAAACAGGATTTGACTTCAAATCCTAGTGTGGGCATTTGGTAGTGGCATGACTTTGAGGGCAAGTTACTGAAACTCTCTGAGCTTTAGTTTCCTCATCTGTTGGACTGTGAGGAAAAAGCTCACCTTGTAGGGATCTAGTGAGGATTAGTGGTAATGTACATAAGGCACCTGACAAAATATCTGGCCAAGAGCAGGCACTGGATAAATTATTATATTGTTATTCATTTCCTTGAATCTGCCATCAGGGCTTTGGTATAATCCTCTGTAGTCATGATCAGGGCTCAGCTGTCTAAACTGAGCTATAGGTGTGGCGAAAAACACCTCTCTCTTGTTTCCATGATCCTCTGGGTGAGCCTGGGCAAAATGTGCTCTAGAAGCTGCTTTTTACATTTCTGTGACATGCGCCTTTTTAAAAAAACATTATTGTAAAAATAATTATTGTATATATGTAGAATCTAGAAAAATGGTAAAGATGATCTTATTTGCATAGCAGAAATAGAGACACAGACATAGAGAATAAACGTATGGATACCAAGGAGGGGTGGGATGAACTGGGAAATTGGGATTGACATATATCCACTATTGATACTATGCATAAAATAGATAACTAATGACAACCTAATGTATAGCACAGGAAACTCTCTTTGGTGCTGTGTGGTGACAAATGGGAAGGAAATCCAAAAAAGAGGCGATATATGTATACGTATGGCTGATTCACTTTGCTGTACAGCAGAAGTTAACAGTGTAAAGCAACTATGCTCCAATTAGAAAACCAAAAAAATTATTGTAAACACCTGATTTTTTAAAAAAATAAACTGAACATACAAAAACCTCCTATGGCATCTTGGAATCTCCCAAGCAGGGCTTCAATTGGTTGCCCTAGCAGTAGAAAATCCCTCCAAGGCTGTGGTTCTACTTGTGAAATGTAAGTCTCCGAATTATGACTGAGGTTTGAAAATGAAAAGACTCTTAAATAATGGTGCAGGCTGTTCAGATGCCTTGGCACTAGATGAAGCAGAATTTTATAGGATCTCATTTTTGAACATGTTTTGGCTATAGAAACTGATGCTCTAGACCTTTTTTGTTGTTGTTTAGGACCTTCTATTTTGTTTGTGAAAAAGCAGGCAGAAAAGTTCTTGAGGTTTGATTGGCAGTGAGTACCCAATTGTTAGCACATTGCATGTATACCCCTGAGATGTCTGTCCATGTACAAGATGGCCCTGGTTCCAGAACAAAGGGCACATCCATTTGCCTGCAAATGATACTTGATGGTGAACTCACTGCACACTGGCTGTTCTGACCTTGGTTTCTTTAATTTTATTACCTCAGTATTGAGTCACTAAAGGGGCTGGTACTTCAGGGGACACAGAGGTGAGTAAAGTCTCCCCACCTCTGTACCCAGCTCTTGCAGGAGGGTACAGAGAGGCATATCCCAAGTGTACAAATAACTGCTGTACAAGGTACTGGATGAGATATAACAGTCAAGTGCCATGGAGATGCCAAGGAAGGCAATGTGGAATCCAGGGATGGGGACCAGAGAAATATTCAGAGAGAAAGACTCCGGTTTTGTGGTTAGAAGATCACGTGTTGGGTAGCAGTCAAAAAGGTAAGAGGCAATAGCTGTTAAATAAAACCGTGCTCTGTGATTACAAAAGCAATTTTGGGCTAATAAGAGCCTCACTCATTTTAACATGTAAGAATAGAAGAGGAAAACACTGAGGTAGGTCTCCCTAAGACATACCACACAGACTCTTTCAGAAGCAACATGGGATTTTTAATACAAAAGGTTACAGCTTATTCACTGAACCCTAAATACACAAGCCTAAATATATCCACCAGGGCTTCCCTGGTGGCTCAGACGGTAAAGAATCCACCTGCAATATGGGAGACCTGAGTTCGATCCCTGCATTGGGAAGATCTTCTGGAGAAGGAAATGGCTACCCACTCTAGTACTCTGTCCTGGAGAATTCCATGGACAGAGGAGCCTGGCAGGCTACAGTCCATGGGGTTGCAAAGAGTTGGACACGACTGAATGAGTTTCACTTTCACTTTTCAAGTATATCCAAGTGCACAGATTTCTGAAGACCAGTGGATCACTCTAGAGGGGAAATGGACATTTTTCTAGAGATGTTACTAGTGTCAGTCAGTGACCCACAAATCCACCAGCCTGTATTTAGATCATAACACTTTCCACCCTAAAATAAGGCCAAGTTGGTTTTATGACATATTGATAGGTTCTTTTCTTCTTTTCCCCTGTTGCCAAAGGTAATTTATTTATTTATTTATTTTTATTTTAATTGGAGGCTATTTACTTTACAATATTGTGGTTTTTGCCATACATTCACATGAATCAGCCATGGGTGTACATGTGTTCCCCATCCTGACCCTCCTTGACTGGATTTCAAAATACTTTGATTTTTCATTTTTAAAAAAGACCTACATCTTCTTCCTCAAATCATTGGTTGCAGAAACACAGACAGACATACAAATTAAAATAGGAACCACATCCTGTTCTACCCAAGTTTTATTGTGGGCCTGGACTGGCCTTTACATTTCTCCTTAGAGCTTTGAGTTCTTCTGACTGGGCTAGAATTTTACAATTGAAAAATTTTCCATCTGACTTTGGCCCTTCAAGTAAACACTGCATAAGCTTTTCATTTTAAATCAGGCCAAGTTTGAAGGGAGTCAAAGCAGATGTGTAGTTCCTGTCTCAGCCAGGAGCCTCCCCCGGCAAGCAATCTCAGCTGCTCATGTTCTTGATCTGTGTGGATGGATCTGGGCAAAAAAGGGATCCCGTGACTGTTGCTCACCAGGGTTCTTGACTGCAGCAAGGGGAGTGAGAACAAGCAACAGATTCCCTTGCTTTCTTGCTCACTCTTTGAGCTGGGTGCAGTGGGGGAGGGGGTACGGGGCAAGGTTACCCTTTGGATGGGGTGAAGGGTAGGGGTGAATCCAGGAGTCGGGCTGGATGGTGGCTTAGGTATTTATTCCACAAGCAGGCAGAGGGGTTGAAAGTCACACTGATTGACCTCATGGAGCTTACTATTGAGTTAGAGTGATTTCATTGTGTGACAGTACTCACAGTAACCATGGAGCCATTTTATAGGAAAAGAAAGCCAGGCTCAGAGATTAGGTCATTTGCCTGTAATAGGGAAGAAGAGCTGACTTTTGAAGTAGGTTCTCATGTCAAAGCTTGGGCTTTGGCTCTTTTGTTTTTATTATATCATAATCACCACCACCACCACCACCATCATCATCATTATCTGTATCCACTGTCCACCACCCCTGTATAAGCTGCTTCAGATACAATAATGAATGAAAAATGGTTTTGCTCAGAGAACTCAGTCTAGTGAGAAAGCTGTCCTTCCAAGTAGTTCTGGCAGTAGGCCAGTGTGCTAGAACAGGAGGCAAGAGTGTTGGTAGCAAAACCCAGAGCCTTTAATATATTGAAAGGCATCCAAATATCTATAGGCTAGGGGTCGTTAAGGTATGTTAGAAGGATACCAAAAATATTGTAGTAATTTTGAGTTCATTTTGGGACTCTGGCAGCTGGTGATATAAAAAATAGACTAAAGAAACCAAAGAAAATGCTTGGGAGTTCATTTTATCCTCACAAAATTCTTTAACTATCCTCAGTACTCATTTTCATGAAATGCTAAGTGTCTGGTATGATTTGAAATTTTCAGTTCAGTTCAGTCACTCAGTTGTGTCCGACTCTTTGCTACCCCATGGATTGCAGCACGCCAGGCCTCCCTGTCCATCACCAACTCCTGGAGTTTACCCAAACTCATGTCCATCGAGTCGGTGATGCCATCCAGCCATCTCATCCTCTGTCATCCCCTTCTCCTCCTGCCCCCAATCCTTCCCAGCATCAGGGTCTTTTCCAATGAGTCAACTCTTCGCATGAGGTGGCCAAAGTATTGGAGTTTCAGCTTCAGCATCAGTCCTTCCAGTGAATATCCAGGACTGATCTCCTTTAGGATGGACTGGTTGGATCTCCTTGCAGTCCAAGGGCCTCTCAAGAGTCTTCTCCAACACCACAGTTCAAAAGCATCAATTCTTTGGTGCTCAGCTTTTTCTTTATAGTCCAACTCTCATATCCATACATGACTACTGGAAAAACCATAGCTTGGACTAGATGGGCCTTTGTGGGCAAAGTAATGTCTCTGCTTTTTAATATGCTGTCTAGGTTGGTCATGGCTTTTCTTCCAAGGAGCAAGCATCTTTTAATTTCATGGCTGCAGTCACCATCTGCAGTGATTTTGGAGCCCCCAAAAATAAAGTCAGCCACTGTTTCTCCATCTATTTCCCATGAAGTGATGGGACTGGATGCCATGAACTTAGTTTTCTGAATGTTGAGTTTTAAGCCAACTTTTTCACTCTCCTCTTTCACTTTCATCAAGAGGCTCTTTAGTTCTTTGCTTTTTGCCATTAAGTGTGGTGTGATCTGCATATCTGAGGTTATTGATATTTCTCCTGGCAATCTTGATTCCAGCTTGTGCTTCTTCCAGTCCAGCATTTCTCATGATGTACTCCGCATATAAGTTAAAAAAGCAGGGTGACAATATACAGCCTTGTTGTTCCATGTCCAGTTCTAACTGTTGCTTCCTGACCTGCATACAGATTTCTCAAGAGGCAGGTCAGGTGGTCTGGTATTCCCATCGCTTTCAGAATTTTCCACTGTTTATTGTGATCCACACAGTCAAAGGTTTTGGCATAGTCAATAAAGCAGAAATAGATGTTTTTCTGGTACTCTCTTGATTTTTTGATGATCCAGTGGATGTTTGAAATTTTAGAAAGATACACATTTTAATTAGATTTGTGATTTTAAAGTTTCAACTTAAAAATACTCAAGAATCTATTTCTTTCTATGATTTACAAAATTCATGTCAGATTATACAATATTTTTACTTCTCAATTTTGTCTTAGAAAAGCAATGGTTTTTCAAGCTAAAAGAATTAAATATAGGATGATGGAAGGTCATAGGATGAACTAAGGGTGGGTTAAAATTCAAAGTAGGCTCTATGACTAATGATTCCACCCTAAATATAGACCATAATTATTTATCCAGATATAAATTTGAATAGGAATTTTAAAATAATCATAAATGCACCTTGTATGAAATCTAAGTGTCAAATTCTTTATAAAAGTATATTCAAGACTTTGTGTCCAGGATGACATATGACTAAAATCTTGGTCTCTGGGGTGACCCTGATTCTGGGAAAGATTGAAGGCAGGAGGAGAAGGGGACAACAGAGGATGAGATTGTTGGATGGCATTACCAACTCGGTGGACATGAGTTTGAGTCAGCTCTGGGAGCTGGTGACGGACAGAGAAGCCTGGAGTGCTGCAGTCCATGGGGCTGCAAAGAGTTGACACGACTGAGTGACTGGACAGAACTGAACTGGGGTGATTCTGCTGAAATTCATATCCTAGATCTGCTGCTTATTAGCTGTGTGGGCTTTGCAAGTCTCTGAAATTCTCAGCCTCAATTTGCTCATGGCATGCTGCAATCCATGGAGTCATGACTTAGTGACTGAACAATAGCAACAAAATAATCATAACAGCTATCATGTTTTGAGCACTGTTTCAAACCTTTTACATATACTATAGCAATTAATTTTCACTAATATTCCTATTTTGTTGATGAAAAACATAAAAACATATAGAAATTAAGTAACTTGCTTAAAGTCATGCACTTAGTTAGGGTATAACCAATTCTAACCCTGTCTTACTGTAGCATCCATGCTTCTAACTGTTTAACCACTATACTAGACTCTCAGAACATGTACCTGGGGTATCTGCCTGTTAGGTTTGTAATGATGATTTAAAAAAATCCATATAAAAGAAATTGGCTCATTAAATTAGATGATCTTATTTAAAGCCACAATACTTGGCACATTCATGTTCAATAAATGCTAGAAGATGAATTATGATTATTGTTATTAGAATGCTCTCTATCATTATTTGACTTTTCACTTGGCTGCCAAGATGCATTTAAAATAAATAGCTTCCCAGCTGTCTTTTACTTTATCATCATAACATCCATTGAAAAGTATGCAGTTGTTTCTAATTCAAGAATTTCTTTCTGGCATTTCCAACCTTAGTGTTTAATAGTAACAGGTACTTTGATATGTATAGTTTCTAGACTATGTCAGCAAAAAGCCATTGTGGTCAATTTTAAAAAATTAAATGTGTAGTACAATTTATTTTTCCATCTTGAAAAGTCCTAAAATGTATTAGGAGTAACTAGAGATAATTGTTGTTGTTAAGTCACTAAGTTGGTCCAACTCTTTGCGACCCCATGAACTGCAGAACACCAGGCTTCCCTGTCCTTCACCATCTCCCAGAGTTTGCTCAAACTCAAGTCCATTGAATTGATTAAGAACCTACAAATTCAGTTTTAAAAATTAACATGAAGCTGTGTTGAGAATAAGAATGTGTATAAATGTGACAGTGTATAAAAGACTTGTGTCCACCAGAAAGATTGACACATTTAAATTTTTATATCAGTGCTGAACGCTTCTTCAAAACAGGAGTGTGTCATTTAATACAGCAGCAACATGAAACTCTGCAGGGGGTGAGTGTTCCAATACTTTCTGTTGCCTCCTCCCCATGTCTTTTTCATGTTGGCCCCATGCTGAGTAGCAGCCTGTCTTAAGGGCCTCAGCTGTTGAAATCAAGATCTTCATTGTTATAAACTTGATGTTGTCTTATAACATGCCCTACTAAGACCTTTGCTTGTGAGATTTTTGGTAGACAGAGCTTCTCTGTAATATGAAAAACATCCTTCTGGCTTGGCTATTTTCCTGTTTCCAAATCCACAGCTCCATTCTGAAATCTGAGTTTCTTCCCTAGAAAAGCTTTTATTTTTCTTCTTTATAGCTGGCTTTCTCTTTTCTAACATCACCACACCTGTGTCATATTATCCTGTAAATGCACATTGAGTGCAAATGTATTTTTCTCTTTGAGGGATATAAAGTAACATGTATTCAGAAATATGAATCCATTTCTGCCTAGTCTATGCAATCAATCATTTCATGAATGAATGAAACTTTGGTCCTGTTCTGGTACTTTCAAACAGCTTCTTCATAATAATTCTAGATATTGATAAATTAGTATGCCATCAACCTGTATGGATATGGCTCCCTTATGTAACAAGGATGTGTTTTATAACAGCTTTCCTCTAAAAGATTTTAAATGCAATTAGAGAATGAGATAGGTATGTGTGGGTAAATAAATAGCTTAGATTAGATGGCTTCTATGAATAAAAATCAGAAGTGAATTTACAATTGACAAATACGGTTCCTAAAACCTGTTGGTTCAAGGGACTTGAGGATTTGCCTTCCAAAGATGAACCAGCTGTTTCTCACCTCTGTGACCAACTGGGAGCATATGGTGAAACCCAATAATTTTAGTATATAACACCTTTCACTCAAGCATCTCCAAAGACCTAATAGATATTGAGCTCCTGCTAGACACCAACTCAATGGTACCTTTCATAAAACAAGCCATGCTCTTAATCATCTCAATCTGAAGTAGGATTTTGGTGGTGATAGGTCTGCCAAGTAATCTTGGCAATTCTTCTTTTCATTAGCTATTCTCTGGGTGGGGTGGGGGGAATGGGGGAATGGGCTAAATCCTGCATAAACAGGATCTTGAAGGTTGCACAAACATCCCCAATGCCAGGGCTATGTATATAGCATATTCACCACACTCTTGGAAAGCTTGAAGCCTATGTCTGCATCTGGGCTTTCAGAAAAAGAAAAAAAAAAAAAAGAATCTTAACCCCGCACTCCAAATTCTACCTCGGTTTCCCATTTAAACATAATTAGAGCTCCTTTTTTTTTTTTTTTTTTAACTGGCTCAACAGTGCTGCTCCCTACTGTGGCAACCCTCTTTCTCACCACTCCTGTTTCCAAACTATTGTTTAACCACAATTGCTCATCATCATCCTGGGAAGTCTGCACTGTACAATTATCCCACACTTTTTCCATCCTGCTCTGCTACCCAAAACTCAGTGCTCATTTCTCAAGGATTTCAGCAGCAGCAGCCTCCAGTTAATAAATATTTATTGTGGGTCTGCCATGATAAGACCAGAGTAAAGATGGTTATGCTCCCTGCTCTGAGTGTAGATTGGCAGACTGGAATGTCTACTCATCTATCTCTGTGTTTCTCTTGGATTCAGCTGGTCCTAATTTTCACATGTTCACCCAACCTATGCACATGTAAGTATTCCATGATCATAAAAAAGGATTTAATTTACAAATGTTGACAGGTCTTGACTGTTAATAAGAATTGCATGGACCTTCCTTGGTGGTCCAGTGGTTAAGGCTCCACGCTTCCAATGCCTCCACTGCAGGGGGTGCGGGTTTGATCCCTGGTTGGGGAATTAAGGTCCCGTAAGCCTTGAGAAACACAGCTAAAAAATAAAATAACAAGCCAAAAAACAACTGAATGGATTTTTGAGTCTGTAACAGGGGCACGCATTTGAGAATCTGCTTTTACCTTCTAAAAGCTGTATCATTATTGTTTAGTCATTAAGTCATGTCGGACTGTTTTGCAACCCCATGGACTATAACTCGCCAGGCTCCTCTGTCCATGGGATTTCCCAAGCAAGAATACTAGAGTGGGTTGCCATTTCCTTCTCCAGGGGATCTTCCTGACCCAATGATTGAACCTGCATCTCCTGCACTGCAGGTGGATTCTTTACCACTGAGCCATGGGGGGAGTCCCCAAAACTGTATTAGGTCATAGATAATAAGTTACTCTATCCATCTTTGGGCTTTTGAAAGCTAACATTTCAGAATGAGATTGTTAATCATGTTTTGAATAACATATAGAAATAAACTAGATATGTTAATACTTTATTAACTACTAAGGTCTGCCAGAGTTGTGTGTGTGTGTGTGTGTGTGTGTGTGTGTGTGTGTGTGTGTGTGTGTGTGTGTGTGTGTGTGTGTGTGTCGATGAAAGCATGTAGAAAGTATCAACCTGCCAACATTAAGGGCTATGCAGGAAGATCTCAGGACTCAAGAAGAACATGTATAGAGTACCAGACATGGTCTGAGAGTCAGCCCTGGCCCCTGCAGGAATGAGACTGTGGTGGAGATGGATCTAGGTTAGCAGGTCAGAGGTGTGTGAAGGTGATTTCACCTGAGGGAGCTACATATTCAGAGGGGCACTGGTGGTCCTGCAAGAAGGCCTGTGAGATGTGACCATACAGAGCCAGGGGGTCGTTTGAGAAGAGTCTGAAGAGCTGGGCAGGGCTTGGGTCATCAGGCCTTGAGAACCACATGAAGGATTTAAGTCTTTATTGTGCTGGACTATCATTTTCTACTCTCTACCATCTCCCATTATTATTGTTACTTTTTTGCCTGCACCCCGCAGCATGTGGGGTCTTTTTTCCCTGACCAGAAATCAAACCCACACTCCCCTGCATTGGAAGGGGACCACTGGGGGAGTCCACTAGACCACTGCGGAAGTCCCTTCCACCATGATTTTCTAGAATCTTAACCTCCCTTCTCTTGATTGTTCTCAAGCACTGGCCTTTGAGATTCCTCAGCCTCTCCCACTACTCCTTCACAGCTGGGAGCACAAAATTTAGAGCACAGAGCACAAAAATTGTTAATCTCAGGGCTGGGTAGAGCATGCTAAGGAAGAGAGTGAACAGGAAAGGCCTCACAGAAATGGTAATATTTGATCATCTGCATTTTCCCAGGTAGATATGGGCTTTGTAACCCAGATGTTGGTGTCACTCTGTGCAAAGTTGGCCGTCAGAGATTTAGCATCCTGTGGGGATGTGATCAGTTTGATCTGTTAAAAAGATATCTCTCAGAGGTAATTGGGAGAATAGCTAGATCAGGGAGGGACCAGAGACTGGGTGTTCAGTTAGGAATATGTCTTGATAGATTAGGTCAAACATAAGAAAGACCTAAAATTCACGGACTAAGTTGGCACAAAGAGTGCTAGATTGAAGAGATTTTTCAAGGAGAAGGATGTATAGGATTTGAGGAAAGGAAAGCCAAGAATGACTTACAAGAGTTCTTTCTTGGCTGAGAATAGAAGTAATGAAGGCAGTGTAAGAAGTGGTGATGACAGAAAGAAGGATATATTTAGGGGTGAAAAATGATAAATAAATGGGGGTGAGGAAGAAGAAAGAACTAGTGAGCTTTGAGATAGGTTGGGTTCAATGTCTGTGACTGACTGGAAATCCAGACTATCTTTAATTTCCCAACCTCCATCTCTCTCCTGTTTCTCCTAATAGCTCACCAGTGACTCATTTCAGTCAATTATAGGACTTCAGTTGAAAGACTTCCAGATTTACATTTCTAGTTTCAACCTCTCTCCTGAGCTCTGACTTGCATTCCAGATTCCTGCCAGACATCTACACCAGAGTGTTCTGGGGGATTTCAAGTTCAACATATTTAATTGGAGTTCCATGTCCCTATCAAAGACCCCTTAATCTGTTAGGGTATCTACCTAATTCTCAAGACTCAAAAGCATTGTTTTCAATACCTCTTTTCAATACCATCCCCATCCTGCACCCAAACCATTGTCAAGTTTAGAAGATTATATTTCTATGAGTTGCTAAGCTTTGTTTCCCTTCTTCCCTATTGATGCCACTCTTGCCTTAGTTTGTGCTTTCATTGTGACTCAGCTGTCCTCTCTACAGCCAGTCTTTCCTGCTTTCATTCCATCGTAGACATGAGTGCCCAACCCATTCTCCCAAAGCTCAGATCATATAATCATGTTTATTCTAGATAAGCAATCACAACACAACTAACCAACCAAAAGACAACAACAAAGCCACACAGACACACATACACAACTTTGATAATTCTCCTTTGCCCAATAAAATGTCCAGTTTATTTCCAAAGAAGATGTGTCGTTCTTTCATGTTTTGTTTCTAGCCTGTGTTTCCCTGCTTTCTTCCAGAATGCAATTTCTTGCACCTGATGCTCCATCCAACATAATCTGCTTGCTGTTTTCTTTCTGTATTGAATCATTGAATCCTGTAACCTATGTGGTTGCTGCAACGCTGATCAGACGCCAGGAGGTGTATTCAAAAAGTGCATTTGTATTTAGAACTGAGGTAAAATTAGCTGTGTCAGAGTGGATAGATACTTTCAGTTTTTTAGGGGGTGGAGCAGAACAGCAATGAAAAAGGTATAAGATTTATTCCCTTTCACAGATTCATTAACATTTAAAAGTATGTTTGAAAGAAAATATTAGGACACATCAGAGTGAACGAAAGCTTTTACCAGAAAGGTTGGGTTGAAATAGAGTGGAACCCTCAGGTTCTAGGTGTCTTGGTTTATAAACAGTTTTGTAGATTTGTGCACATTGTTTCTAGGGCAACATGGGCAGCTGAAGGAATGCATCATTCTGGAACCTGTTGTTAGTCAGTGCATTCTTTTTTCATAAGATTATTTTTGATGTGAACCATTTTTAAAGTCTTTATCTAATTTGTTATAATACTTCTCCTGTGTTATGTTTTTTGGCTGCAAGGCACGTGGGATCTTAGCTCCCCAACCAGGGATCAAATCCACACCCCCTGCATTGGAAGTGCAGAGTCTTAACCACTGGAGTGCCAGGGAAATCCATGTCCGTGCACTCTTAATTTTCTTTTCTCTTTTCTTCTCTTTCCTCCCTCTCCTCTTTCTCCCTCCTTTCCCATTTCCTGCCCCTTTCCCTCCCCCTCCTCCCTCCTCTTTCTCCTCCTCCTCCATCTTCTTTTTCTTAACTATAATATATAGGAATCTATCCCTCTTCTTTTCTGAGAAAGTTAAAATTATTAATTACATCAGGGGTCCCCAACCTCTAGAATCTAACACCTGATGATCTGACGTGGAGCTGATGTAATAATGATAAAAATAAAGTGAACAATAAATATAATGTGCTTGAATCATCCTGAAACCATCCCTAAACATCCAGTCTATGGAAAAATTGTTTCCATGAAACTGGTCCTTGGTGCTGAATTAGATTAGGTCCAGTATATGCTTTGCTCACTTCAGAAATGCAGTACGTACAATTAAAATGTAAAATGTCCTCAGATATACAAAGTAAAAATACAGATAAGTGGAATGCTAAATCCCCAAACCTTACTTTAGGATATTTAGCTTCTACTTTCCTCCATACTAAACATTTTAGGAATTCTGTTATAAATAGTGGAATGAGATGGTTCATAATTTAACCCCTTCTCTCTTAATGTCAGGGAAATTTATAATTATAAAAGAAAACAAACAATACCAGCAATGAAGGCCATCAGTATTCTACAGGCTGGATATTCAGATATTGATGGAGTTGATTATAAATACTAAACTATGTAAAAAAATGTTTTGACTAATTTTTCTAATTTACATCAAGCAACATTTGTTTAGAATCCAGGAATGTTAGGGATCTTCATTTCATGGCTGCAGAAAGAGTGACCCTTGGACTTCCTTGTTGGCCCACTGGCTAAGACTCCAAACTTTCACTTTAGGGGGCACAGGTTTGATCTCTGGTCAGGGAACTAAGATTCCACATGCTGCATGTACAGCCAAAAAAAAAAAAAAGAGTGAACTGGAAGGTAGGGTGATTTGTCTAATATCCTATAGTTACCTGGTGACATTGCTGGGATATCATTTGGGTGAGTAGTGATTTCTAGCTCAGAGCTGGGGTACCCATTTCCCTGGACCATCAGGTCCTGAGTCCAGAATGTGGAGGAAGCTCATCAAAGGTCATGATGTATATAACTATGCTGCCCACTTCAGATTGCCCTGAATGCCACATTTTTACTTTCTTCTCTGGGACAGTGAGATAGTGATGGAGGCAAGGATGGTAACAACTGCTGTCAAGACTTGTTCTTACCCTGAAGTTTCAGGGAATCATCTTTCATGCATTATATATTTCAGATGACATTTGAAAACTGAAGCTTGTCTGAATAAATAAAGTCTAGAGAGCCTTTGTCTTTTTCTGTCTCCTGAGTGTGGTCAGTTCTTCTCAGTGATCTTATAAACAATAAATATTTTAATTTTTTTAAATTAAGGGTCAGTCTTAGGAGTAGATGAACTTCTCATGTGACTAGAGCCTATATATCACTGTAACAAGAGACTCATTAAAAACTTTCTAGAAACAAGTTCTTAATGTGTACTGGCTTAGGAAAATAAATTAATCATGCATGCCAGCTATTTAATATTATAATTAGGTGTATATGTAGATACATCATCGATGTGACACCAACACTTACTGGTAATGAATACATTAATGATCACTGATACTGTGAAGATCTTTGTTCTTATTAATCCTTTATTGTGGAAAGGTGGAGAGTTCATTAGATCATATGCATAGCATATGTGTATATATAGAATATATATATATTATATTAAGCTAAATGTTTCTATATTTTTTAACTAGTTGTTTTCTCAACATAAAATGATGCTCTTCTACAGGATTGAAAAGAATAAAGGATGCTGTTGGAGGGAATGAATTGTAAGGAGGGAACCTGGGGTCATGTGAGGGAAAGTGGCATGGGGACAGGGAGAAGAGATCAGTGGATACGTGTGAGAGACCTGAGTGTGACCTCAAGGGCCTTTGAGGTCAGTACCTCATTATCTCACCAATTACCTCTCTTTGCTTCTTCAGTATCATTACACAAAATTCAAAATTAAGTAGCAACCAAGGTCAGACAGGACTAGAGAGGGATGCTATATTCTTTCCATTCCAGTAAGATCTTCTTTCCTTCATTCAGCCCTTTATTGCTTTTCTCACTCTTGCCCTTTTCAGCTCTGCTTCATCTTTTTACTGCTTAAAGCTCTAGTTTGTCTTATCTGTGGAATGCAAACAATAACTCTGATGTTAGAATTAGAGACTTGCTCATACATGAATGAGCACAAAAGTGGCTCTACCCATAGACTCAAGGGCAATTAATCTGGCAGGCTAACACTCATGGAATAGTTTTTCCAGAAAAAGAAAAAAAGACCCAAACAAACACATTTTCTAACTTCAGGGGTGTTTTACTAAATAGACAAACCCCTTCAAAATTAGACTTTTAAAAAGTCTTTATCCATTCTGATTAATTTAAGGAAAAAAACTTGATTTCTACAGAACTTCTTTCTCCAAGAGTATTTGTGTGCAAAAATTCTTAAGTACATTTTAAGTTGTACAGGATCATGAGTATTTGGGTGGGAATTGGGCTATATGGATTCTATTCTGCTATGCTGTTTAGTTTTAGTGCCAAATTGTTTTATGAAAATCACATTGCCCTGACTCACTCATGCAGAATCTATTTGGTTGTAGGCCACGTTGGTTTACATTAACGTTATTTTAATTTTTGAATAAATCAGGATCTTTTCAGAAGTTTAATAGTCAGTCTTAAAGAACCTTTGTTTCAAATAGGCCTCAAATGCTCATAGGACTATTTTTTTCATGTGTGATATGTTTATTTGTGTTGGTTTGCATGGATATTGTGATGATTTGCATGGGGAAATGAGGAAATTTGTTAAAGCATCCATCTCTGTTAAGCATGGTAATAAATATTTTCTTAGTTATCTTTTCACTTGAGTAAACATGGATTCTTACGAAGAAATTCAGTGGATGTTATCGGTCATTACTTTAAATTCTGGATATGCTTGTTGTGTGCCATTTTTCTCTAAAATATGTTCTGACTGTTCAATTCTCTCCCTCCCATATTATTCTTAAAGAGAGAATCCTCTTGCATAGACAAAGGCAAATATAAGATGTCTTTTCTTTACAACTTAAGAGCAAAGCAGCCCAAATAAAGGATCTGTAAGAATACAAAATGAATCTTTAAAATTAATCTAGGAACAGACAGAGATCAAATGTTTCCAATTTATCTTGGAATTTGACATATGGCCTATTTACAATAAAAGATAATTGGGGTCAAACCTGATGGCCTTGTGGATTCTTCTGGCCACCCACCTCACTTAGTGCAGACTTTACAGTGTCAGGTAGCCGGTGCTATGGATAGACAATTAGCACCAAACTCGTGGCTTTTAATCATTTTCTATAAGGCACATCCATGTTTTTTTCTTGTTTGTTTTTAACTTGCTGTATTTCTTAACCTGAACACTATGCGAGTTTTATACAGCTATAGTTAGAATAATTACTCCCTAATTTCTTCAAGATTGTTATTGTTTAGTTGCTAAGTCATGTCTTACTCTTTTGCAACCCCATGGACTGTAGCCCGCCAGGCTCGCCTGTCCATGGGATTTCCCAGTCAAGAATACTGGAGTGGGTTGCCATTTCCTTCTCCAGGGGACCTTCCTCATCCAGGGATCAAACCCTCATCTTCAACACTGGCAGGTGGATTCTTTACCACTGAGCCACCTGGGAAGCCCCTTCTTCAATATACTATTTGAATTTAAATACACCTCACTAGGTGGAATCCTTTGCCACTTTTTTAAGTGTTACGGTTTTGTGAGCTATTGAAGTGGACTGAAATGAAGAATTATGATCTTTTTCAAATTGCCTTTGTTTGACAGATGCTACTCGATGCTTCACAGGTGGTGCCAGTGGTAAAGAATTCACCTGCCAATGTAGGAGCCGCAGGAGACATGGGTTCAATCCCTAGGGCGGGAAGATCCCCTGGAATAGGAAATGGCAACCCACTCCGGTATTCTTGCCTGGAAAATTCCATGGACAGAGGTGCCGCAGGGTGGGCGGTACAGTCTACAGGGTCACAAAGAGTCGGACACAACTGAGCATGCTTGCCATTGTGGAGAACTCCATGAATAAGTATTTTTGCCAACATACTTTTTGTGAAAAATTGTTTCAAGTACCAAATCCTGCATGCTCCTCCTCTGCAATGCAAATACAAACAACAACAAAATCAAATGCTGCCTTTTTCTTATTCAGTGGGCTCTCTATTCAGAGAGCTACTGGTAATGGTAAACTTGGCTTTCTCCCAAACTCCTACAAATCATAGAGACAAGCATGTTTATAGGATGCAGTATAGAGATGAATGGTCAGGATAAATGACTGTTACATGTTGTGTGTATTGTAGTGGCTGAATAGATAACTATATCTGTTCCAGTTCCCTTCTTACTAGACCTACTACTGGCTACTAAACCAAGGACTTCATGGTTATTTGGGACTAGTAAATATCAAAGTAAACATTAGCCCACTTGCACATGTGTTTTGCCCTTGAGCCAGTCTCCATTTGTACACTTCTTTGCATTCATATTTAGCTCTGAGAGTCCTTGACTTTGCCATTTTCTAGATAGAGGTTGTGAAGATTTCCAGTGAATTAGTTTTAAATAAAGGATCTGAAAGATATGATCACAAAGTATCTCATGATTTTGTAAGCTAGTTTCAGTCAGTTCAGGTCAGTCTCTCAGTTGTGTCTAACTCTTTGTGACCCCATGGACTGCAGCACACCAGGCCTCCCTGTCCATCATCAGCTACCGGAGTTTACTGAAACTCATGTCCACTGAGTCAGTGATGCCATCCAACCATCTCATCCTCTGTCATCCCCTTCTCCTCCTGCCTTCAACCTTTCCCAGCATTAGGGTCTTTTCAAATGAGTCAGTTCTTCCAATCAGGTGGCCAAAGTATTGGAGTTTCAGCTTCAGCATCAGTCCTTCCAATGAATATTCAGGACTGATTTCCTTTAGGATGGACTGGTTGGTTCGCCTTGCTGTCCAAGGGGCTCTCGAGTCTTCTCCAACACCACAGTTCAAAAGCATCAATTCTTCGGCGCTCAGCTTTCTTTACAGTCCAACACTCACATCCATACATGACTACAGGAAAAACCATAGCTTTGAAGATGGACCATTTTTGGCAAAGTAATGTCTCTGCTTTTTAAAATGCTGCTAGGTTGGTCATGGATTTTCTTCCAAGGAGCAAGCTTCTTTTAATTTCATGGCTGCAATCACCATCTGCAGTGATTTTGGAGCCCCCCAAAATAAAGTCTTTTACTGTTTCCACTGTTTCTCCATCTATTTGCCAAGAAGTGATGGGACCAGATGCCATGATCTTAGTTTTCTGACTGTTGAGTTTTATGCCAACTTTTTCACTCTCCTCTTTCACTTTCACAAGAGGCTCTTTAGTTCTTCTTCGCTTTCTGCCATAAGGGTGGTGTCATCTGCATATTGGAGGTTATTGATATTTCTCCCAGCAATCTTGATTCCAGCTTGTGCTTCATCCAGTTCAGCATTTCTCATGATGTACTCTGCATATAAGTTAAATAAGCAGGGTGACAATATACAGCCTTGACGTACACCTTTCCTGATTTGGAACCAGTCTGTTGATCCATGTCTAGTTCTAACTGTTGCTTCTTGGCCTGCATACAGATTTCTCAGGAAGGAGGTCAGGTGGTCTGGTATTCCCATCTCTTGAAGAATTTTCCACAGTTTGTTGTGACCCACACAGTCAAAGGCTTTGGCATAGTCAATAAAGCAGAAATAGATGTTTTTCTGGAACTCTCTTGCTTTTTCGATGATCCAGCGGTTGTTGGCAATTTGATCTCTGGTTCCTCTGACTTTCCTAAAACCAGCTTGAACATCTGGAAGTTCACTGTTCACGTACTGTTGAAGCCTGGCTTGGAGAATTTTGAGCATTACTTTGCTAACGTGTGAGATGAGTGCAATTTTGTGCAGTAGTTTGGACATTCTTTGGCATTGCCTTTCTTTGGGATTGGGATGAAAACTGACCTTTTCCAGTCCTGTGGCCACTGCTGCATTTTCCAGATTTGATCACATATTGAACACAGGACTTTCACAGCATAATCTTTTAGAATTTGAAATAGCTCAACTGGAATTCCATCACCTCCACTAGCTTTGTTCATAGTGATGCTTCCTAAGGCCCACTTGACTTCACATTCCAGGATGTCTGGCTCTAGGTGAGTGATCACACCATTGTGATTATATGGGCCATGAAGATCTCTTTTGTATAGTTCTTCTATGTATTCTTGCCATCTCTTCTTAATATCTTCTGCTTCTGTTAGGTCCGTACCACTTCTGTCCTTTATTGTGCCCATCTTTTCACGAAATGTTCCCTTGGTATTTCTAATTTTCTTGAAGAGACCTCTAGTCTTTTCCATTCTATTGTTTTCCTCTATTTCTTTGCATTGATCACTGAGGAAGGCTTTCTTATCTCTCCTTGCTGTTCTTTGGAACTCTGCATTCAAATGGGTATATCTTTCCTTTTCTCCTTTGCCTTTCACTTCTCTTCTTTTCATGGCTATTTGTAAGTCCTCCTCAGACAACCATTTTGCCTTTTTGCATTTCTTTTTCTTGGGGATGGTCTCGATCACTGCCTCTTGCACAGTGTCAAGAACCTCCGTCCATAGTTCTTCAGGCACTCTGTCTATCAGATCTAATCCCTTGAATCTATTTGTCCCTTCCACTGTATAATCATAAGGGATTTGATTTAGGTCATACCTGAATGGTCTAGTGGTTTTCCCCACTTTCTTCAATTTAAGTCTGAATTTGGCTATAAGGAGTTCATGATCTGAGCCACAGTCAGCTCCTGGTCTTGTTTTTGCTGACTGTATAGAGCTTCTCCATCTTTGGCTGCAAAGAATATAATCACTCTGATATTGGTATTGACCATCTGGTGATGTCCATGTATAGAGTCTTCTCTTGTGTTGTTGGAAGAGGGTGTTTGCTATGACCAGTGTGTTCTCTTGGCAAAACTCTGTTAGCCTTTGCCCTGCTTCATTCTGTACTCCAAGGCCAAATTTGCCTGTTATTCCAGGTATTTCTTGACTTCCTACTTTTGCATTCCTGTCCGTAAAAAAGGACATCTTTTTTGGGTTTTAGTTCTAGAAGGTCTTGTAAGTCTTCATAGAACCATTCAACTTCAGCTTCTTCAGCATTGCTGGTTGGGAGATAGACTTTGATTACTGTGATATTGAATGGTTTGCCTTGGAAACCAACAGAGCTCATTCTGTTGTTTTTGAGATTACATCCTAGTACTGCATTTCGGACTCTTTTGTTGACTATGAGGGCTACTCCATTTCTTCTAAGGGATTCCTGCCCACAGTAGTAGATATAATGGTCATTTGAGTTAAATTCACCCATTCTAGTCCATTTTAGTTCACTGATTCCTAAAATGTCGATGTTCACCCTTGCCATGTCCTGTTTGACCACTTCCAATTTGCCTTGATTCATGGACCTAACATTCCACGTTCCTATGCAATATTGATCTTCACAGCATTGGACTTTACTTCCATCACCAGTCACATCCACATCTGGGTGTTGTTTTTGCTTTGGCTCCGTCTCTTCATTCTTTTTGGAATTATTTCTCCACTGATCTCCCGTAGCATATTGGGCACCTACCGACCTGGGGAGTTCATCTTTCAGTGTCCTATCTTTTTGCCTTTTCACACTGTTCATGGGGTTCTCAAGGCAAGAATACTGAAGTTGTTTGCCATTCCCTTTTCCAGTGGACCACATTTTGTCAGAACTCTCCACCATGACCTGTCCGTCTTGTAAGCTAGTTGGCGTTCCTTTACATTACATAGTTTATTGATTCTTGGTTTAATAATGAACTTATGTGCAGTATAACTTTTATTGAATGTGGATGATAATTAAGCTCAATGGGAATATTTAACTGACATCATCCTTTTTTCCCTGTGTATATTTTTTATTTGTTTAACAAGTATGAAATAAACATCAACTAGTGAGATATAAAAACAGATAAGCTGCATGTTGCTATTTTCTGAGCCCAGAGCAGACATCACTAATCAATGATCTGCAGTCTTGCTTGGTGGATTCTAGTCATGAATTCTCAATCCCTCTCAGTGTACTTCTACAAGAAGGCACTGCCACTAAAGTGGAGATGGTAAATAAGACATTTGTTATTTCTAATCTGTTTTTTTACTCAGTTCTGTGCTAGGCATTGTAGGGAAACAGGCATGAGACATAATTCTTTAAAGGGCTTATAATCTAATTAAGGGAAAATAAAAACAAATAAAACAATTAGAGAGCAGCGTGAGGCTTCAAAATTATATTTAAAATGAATTGTAATTAGAAGAGGGAAATATTTTAGTTATCCATTATGTGTTTAACCACAAGGCAGCAATAATGTTCATTCTGATCTAGTAGTTCCAAATAATATCTGCCCACTGATCAATAATTGCTGGATTTGGGCAGGTCTTGGAGAATACTCTGTGTCCTCGGACACAATTTTGTAGATGCTTTGAAAATGATTTTGTTTTCTTTGTTTCTCTGGGGCAACTTCATTTCAGGATTGACTTGGTTGAAGGTGAGAAGGTAGATAGCCTAATCAAAAGTTACAATGTGTTAATAAATTTCAAGGGCTTCCAATGTTTATGCTCAGAGATGTCTGTGAAGAGCTAATGAAAAGTTGAACTTAGAATCAAATCTCCTTAAATCAGATTAATTTGGAATTTATGATAATTTGGTCAAGGCCTGGGTGGATGGTTTACCAGTATGTTAAGTATTTGAAAGGACCTAGAAAAAGTTAATGCTGCAAATGAAGTAATAAGATAAATTCCTTAATTAATAAGAAAACAAACTCTTTTTTTAAAACAATTTTAGAAGTATCTGATTTTACAGTGCAATTGCATGTAATCAGAGACTTGCCTTTTGAACACTTTTTTGAAATAGTAATTATAAGTCCTTCTACTAATTAGTAAACAATGGCCTTTTCTAGGCATTGGTTCTTAACCTCATTTGAGTTTCATTATGGACTTAGAAATAACATCACATTTCATTAAAAAAAAAAACTTATTCAGAAATTATGCAAATTTTTTGCCTTCTTGTGTAGCATGAGATACTATATTTTGATATTGGTGGTTTTCTTTATCTTATTTCCTTTAAAAATATATTTCCCCATCATACTTTATATTCCAAAAAGAGGTATTGGATTTTAAAGGTCCTGTAAACCAGGTGGCTTAACATGAGGTATCCAGACAGCATTATGGTCCTAGCTGCACTTCCTTCTGGAGTGAGGTAAGAGAAAAAAATATGAACTTTGAAGCCAGTCAGACCTGAGGGCAAATCTCAGGTTGGCCTTACTCTCTACGTATGTCAATGTAGAGACTACATTTATTTCTTCATTTATGAAATGAGAATGATTTCTGGCATCACAGGGAGTTATTAAGTACAATCACTTTTCTAAAAAATTTGGCATAGGACCTGTATGTTAGTTAATTTTCTTTTGGTTATAAGAAAAATAAATGGAGTCTGGCTAGTATTACATAAAATCAACTTATTGTAGCTTTTGTATGTCTCTCTCTCTCTCTCTCTCAGAATTGAAGGTATTGCTAAATCTTGGGCAGGGCACATCCCAGGCAAAGTTGGGGTTCTCAGCAGCAGGATTGTATGAATATTTTAAGAGGCTCCATTAGTGAGACTCAGTCTTAGCCCTTCTCTGTGTTCTGTGTTTAAATATCTGAGTGAATCAGAAACTCTGTGATGAGTGTCAGCAGTGTGTGTCTTAAGAACCCCTACAGATTTTTCTGATGATTGCCTAAGTTTGAGGGCTGCTGGTCTAATGCAAGGCTTCCCTGGTTGCTTAGATGGTAAAGAATCCGCCTGCAATGTGGGAGACCTGGGTTCGATCTCTGGGTTGGGAAGATCACCTGGAGGAGGGCTTGGCAACCCATTCTAGTATTCTTCCCTGGAGATCCCATGGACAGAGGAGCCTGGTGGCTACAGCTCACAGGGTCGCAAAGAGCTGGACACGACTGAGTGACTAAGTGCCCATGGTCTAATGCAAACCCTCTCCTTCCCCGGCCCATCTCTGCTGCCTCTAGTCAGAGCGGACTAGAACCAGGGAAAAGTTTATTTCCTGTGAATCTGCAAGTATGAAATGATTGTGGTCTCCTGAATCTTTACCACTGGCATCATAGTACATGGAGGTGCTATTTGAGATTCCTCAGATTTTAACGACAGTCCTTCAACTCCCATGGGGAAGCAGCAATCTTATTTTCCCCACGCTCTGAGAAATCCCCCAGCTAAAACCATGATCTGTGCCCCCACCCTCAATTTCTGACATGGCACATGGAATATTTGCTTCTAATGCAATGGAATCAATCATTATTTGACTTCTAGGAAGAAGCATTCCTCTTTGGGGCATTAACGTCTTAAATCAACAGTTAAAAATCTTAGCCAAGAAGTAGTTACTTTGCAAATGAATCATTAGGTACACTCGCAAGAAACACAGCTCCACTACCCAGATGACTTCCCAGATTCCTTATATTCAAACCATTAAAGAAATGGCAATATATTTAGGCTACAGGCCTAGAGTACATGTTGCATCTCCCAAGACAGTGTCCTCGTATTGCCAGATATTATCACTATAGCTGAATCATAAGATCAGTGTCATCTTTCCAAAAGGTCATCTCTTCCTGGAGGACACTGAAAATGATAAGACTATGAATACCACAGGGACTAGTCCATTACCACATTCTGTAAGAAATCAAAGCAGTGAATAAGGGATTAATAAATACATGTACAAAAATGTTGACAAAGGAAGTGAAATTAACTCCAAAATAATTAGTCTTTACTAGGACAAGGACAAATCACTGCTCAAATTATGGGAGAGACTCAAGGGAATCAATCACATATTCTCTATTTCTTTGTTTGCAAAATGAGGGTAATACCTACTTGACAACATTCTTATACAAACTGACACAGTGTTTAGCATAAAGTTAAGACTTATTAAATATGAATTTCTTTTCTCTTTCATATTTTATATTTAATAAGTCTTAACTTTATGCTAAACACTGTGTCAGTTTGTACTGGGCTTCCCTGATGGCTCAGTTGGTAAGGAATCCGCCTGCAGTGGCAGGAGACCCCGGTTCAATTCCTGGGTTGGGAAGATCTGCTGGAGAAGGGAAAGGCTACCTACTCCAGTATTCTGGCCTGGAGAATTCCATGGACTGTATAATCCAGGGGGTCACAAAGAGTTGGACACGACTAAGCCACTTTCACTTTCTTTTCTCTAATTTTCATGACACCTTATCACCAAACTAGGTCCGAGAAAGAGATGTGACAGCAGGGAAAGCAACCTTGTGAAAGGTTAGCACCTTGTCATTTACTAGCATTTGGACTTTGAAATGGTTTTCTTTCCTGGCCTCAAATATAAAGCCAGGGAATTGAAACAGATGACCAATGACAAAAGTATATTCTAAAATACATGTTCATATCATTAGCAGTCAGGAATCTAGAATCTAGTATAGTGGGAAGTTAGGATCAGACAGATCTGTAGTTAAATCTTGAGTCTGAATTGCTATCAATTCTGATCTCAACCTCTGGCTCTTTCACTTGATCACTGGGTGGGCCTTTCAAGGCCCACTGAATCTCTGCGTCCTCCTGTGTAAACCTCGGGATGATGTCCTACCCCATAGGGTTGCTATCAGTAAGTGAAGAAGTTATATGACCTTCCCTGGTGGCTCAGTGGTAAAGAATCTCTACAACGTAAGAGATGCAGGTTCAATCCCTTGGTCCAGAAGATCCCATGGAAGAGGAAATGGCAACCCCCTCCAGTGTTCTTGCCAGGAAAAGTCCCATGGACTGAGGAGCCTGGTGGGCTACAGTCCATGGGATCTCAAAAGAGCCAGACACAACTTAGTGGCTAAACAACAACAACGAAGAAGCTCTATAAGGTATCCTGAGCACCACTCTTCAGTGTAGCACTCTCTTTGATGATGTCAGTGTTCCATCTGCTTTGCACAATGTGGTGGACACTAGCCACATATGGTTATTAAGCCCTTGAAATGTTGCTATTACAACTGAGAAACTAAAGTTTCACATTTTATTTGATTTTAATAATTTAAAGTACTAGCTATTCAAAAATGCCTATGAGTCCTTTTTATGATCTTTAAAATTTTATTTTACTTAATAATCTGAAGTTCTAAGGGGCTTCCCGATGGCAGAGCAGGTAAAGAATCTGCCTGCAATGCAGGAGACACAGAAGATGTGGGTTTGATCCCTGGTTTGGAAAGATCCCCTGGAGAAGGAAATAGCAATCTACTCCAGTCTTTTTGCCTAAAAAGCCCCACGGACAGAGGAGCCTAGTGGAGTACAGTCCAAAGGATCACAAAGAGTCAGACATGACTGAATGATTAAGCAAGCATGAAGTTCTAAAAGCCTTAAAATTGAATGTAAATGCTATAGATTGAATGTTTGTATCCCCCTAATTTCATATAGTGAAACCTAACCTCCAGTGTGATGGTGTTAAGAGGTAGGGCCTTTGGGAGGTGATTAGGTCATGAGGGTGGAGACCCCATGGGTAAGATTAGATAAAGGAGACCCCAAAGAGCTCCAGCACCCTTCCACAATGTGGAGACACAGCAAAAAGAGCACCATCTATGAGCCAGGAACCGAGCTTACTAAATACTGAATATGATGATGCCTTAATCTTGGACTTTCCATCCTCCAGAATTATGAGGAATAAATGTCTGTTGTTTATAAGCCACTCAGTCTGTGGTATTCTGTTATTGCAGCCTGGACAGATTAGGACAGCAAATAAGTAAAATACCATGCACAGATTTTTTTCTTTTTCCCATCTGATCCTCCTAGTCTTCCATAAAAAAACCTGGAGGAGAGTACAGGTCTGAAAAAGCCAGTAAGGCAGGTGATGTCCAGGGGAGAAAGTGAACTTAACATTGGGCAGGTCACACATGCATACTAATTCACACATGGGTGTTAAGTGAGAGTCAGAGCCCAGTAGTGAACCCGGGGGTACAAGCCAGGAACATCAGGGATGACTGTAGAGGAATTCCCCAACCACAGGGCTCTTTATAGGTAAACAGGGAGTTAGGAGGATCAGCTATTCTCAGGTGGGGCATTCCCTGATTCACTGGGACCTAATACCAGATATCAGCAAGAACTTAGAATGGAACTCTACTTTGAATAGCCAGGAACTAGAAAATTGAATGGTTACTGGCAGATTGAGAGCTATTATACCCCCCCCACCCCCTGCCCAAACTAACCAGTCATTAGGTCAGACAGACACAGCACAGGGAAATATAGCCATTATTTTGAAATAACTTTAGAAGGAGTACAACCTATAGAAATATTGAATCACTATGGTATTCACTTGTAACTAGCATAATATTGTAAATCAACTATATTTCAATTTAAAAAAATAGGCAATTGGTTTTTAATGATGATTAACATGTACACAAAAGTCATTCCAAGGAGCAATATGAAAACAGTGACATCAGCATATAATAAAATGGAATTCTTTCTGGGATAATTAATTACAGAAATTGTAGCCATACAATGGCTCAAACCTCAGCGATCCCAAAATCTAATTCTCATAATCCTATGAAGAGTATCACTTTACATTTCCAGTGAACAACTTAATAGTAAAGGATGACAGATATAAAATTATGAAGACTTCATTGCCTCTACAATAAGCATTAGAAAGCATTTACTGGCATGTTGCAAAATAACATAAATAATTAAAATGCATCTACTTATTAAAATGTCAGAATAGTGATGCTATAGCTTCATTGTTGTTTATTTCCTCATGGTTATTTGTAAAATTCAATAACTTCAAGAAGTTAATTGTCATTAGTGCAAAATGGAAGAATATGTGATAAATGGGTTGAAAAAGAAAATAAGGACTGACTATATTTTACTAAAAGATAGGAATTTAAGACTTCATTTGGGAAAAAAAATTCATAAATGCATTAACCTTTTGCTAACATCAATTGGAGAGCTATTTTGGAGACAATTATTTAAGTTCTTATTGTTGTTGTTTAGTCACTAAGTCATGCTGGACTCTTTGCACCCCATGGGCTGCAACCCACCAGGCTTCTCTGTCCATGGGATTTATCTGGCAAGAATACTGAAGTGGGTTACCATTTTCTTCTCCAGAGGATCTTCCTGACCCAGGTATGAAACCTGCATCTCCTGCTTGACAGGCAGATTTTTCAACACTGAGCCACCTGAGAAGCCCTACTTATGAGTAAATTATAGTCATAGTTAACATGGAAATATTGGTTAAATCTAAGTTTCTGTTGTTGAAAATATTAATATGAAATTCAGACATCAAAACTCAAAACCTTTTCACTTGTTTTAATATGAGTAGCTTCAATCAAACAGAGAACATGTAACCCAACACTGACAAATTGTATACGAAGAAGCTATAAAGAATTTATAAATTATTTTTCCAAACTATGGATAATATCCAGCATTTGATTTTTTTAAAGGATTATTTGATTTTGGAATTGAATTTGGAGTCAGCTTTCCTGGGTTCTTCAGAGTGGTAAAAGAATTAAGAACTAATGGGGCACCATACTGTTTTTCATCGTCTCCTGATGGGAGTGTCTTCCAACAACTTAATTGCTCTTATTTCACTTTCCCCCAGCCACCTAATTTTTATCCTTGTCCTTAATTGATCCTGCCATTGGCACCATATGTGTCAGCCCACAAGGAACAATGTCAGTATCATTTGCTGCAAGATGATCCTCACTCCAGGTGGTTTCAGGGCAAGATGAACAAAGGCGAATGAGAGAGTAATTTATTTTTTAAAAACTAGAATGCCAATTTACTAATGGACAATTAGAACTAGAACTGTCACATGGACTAAAATATGCATCAGAAAGAGTTGTGCTGATACCAACAGTCTGGTCAGTGTGACAGTTATTATTGTTTTTGTAACTTAAGTGTTTGTTTGAGTGTAGGCTGTATAGAAGGAAAGCCAAATTTTATCCAAAAAGTGCTTGGTGAGGAAAGAAAAAAATTTAATTTGAACCTCTATAGTATCAGGCCAATAATAGAACCTGGGGCCATAGCCATTTCCAAATGGGGTGAGTTTATTATGATTTTGAAATAGTGTACTATTGTGTACCAGAAAGTTCAGAGATTTTCATTTAACTACACTAGGTCAAACATAACACAGACTTTATTTATGGGAAACTGTAGCAAGACCATTTTAGCATATCTAGTTATTTGTTCAAGGATATAGTTCCTAAAACATAGGGACATTAAAAACTAAAATTAATACCTTGACTCTTACTTGGAATAGAACAATCAGCTAATATGATGTACAAGACACTGAATCAATCAGCTATCCTCAAGTCATAGTTGCTGATATAATCTTCAGTGTGAAGAATTTATATTTCACTTTCTGTGTTGAATGCGGATACGAACACTTTTGTATGACTATTTTGGTACATTCATTTCTACTCTGTCATTTTAATCAGCTCAACAAATTCTTGTTGATTCTATAACATAATCTACAGTCTAAACAAAGAGTATTTATTAAAATTAACCTGGTATTTACCCTAACATTTTATTGTGTACCTGAAAGACCACATGCAAACACATGTTAGTAATTTGAATCCATTTGTGAAAATGATATATGTATTTGACTATATCTAAATAGCCAGTGTTTTATTTATACTATTGCTAATATCTTATTTTCTTAGGCTTGTCCAACATTCATAAGTGTTGAAAAATTTGAAGTTGTATTATTGAAAATGGATGTGATTTTCTGGGAAGTTGATAGGGAGTATTATGGTTCTCCTGTGAAACACACATAGACACAAATACACATGGTTTTTCTGATCGTTTCAGACACAGAGAAAGGGTTGATGGGGAATAAGTAATGATTTTAAGTGATACCATATCCTTTAAAACAAATCACTTAAGTTGCGTCAACAAGCAAGAAGTTAGTATAGTTGAACCTTGAACAACATGGAGCAGAGAGTGGTTAGGGATGCACACTCTGCACAGTGGAAAATCCTCATGTAACTTTTGTTGGCCCTCCTTACCTGTGGTTCTACATCAGCAGATTCAACCAACCATGTACCCTATAGTACTATGGCAATTACTGTTGAAAAAAATCTACATATAAGTGGACCTGTGCAGTTCAAGCCTATGTCGTTCAAGGGTCAACTATATATTTAAAAAAGGCAGTACAACTGAGTTCAGATCGTCTATCAGCAATCAACTCATTTGTTCATGCCTCCACTCATGTGCCAGGCTCTACACAGAGGTGAATGAAACTTGGTCCTGGCTGTTGTTGAGTACAAGCCAAGACAGGAAGATTATTTCTTTCAGCAATGAATGTTACTTTAGGACATTGGTCTTAGCGTCACCTTATATTATTATGTATTTTGGTCTTTCTCCATTCAACGTAGCTTTCTGTTCATCACAGCTCTGATTTTTTGTTTTAAAGCTTTACATTCCTTCACTGCACTCTTCACTTCTCATTGCTGATAGATAATCAACCCTCTTCTTAGTTTTACTCTTTGATGTTTCTTAATTGTTCTCTTCGGGACTTCACAGCTGCCCATTGCCTAGTTACCAATCCTCTCTTACACTTGCTGCCTCTGATGGGTCTGACATTTTACTGGAAGGTATACCATGCATGGGAGGGTGTGGGATCTACAGATTACCAAAATGGACCCAGGTTCAGGTAAAGATGGTGACCATGGTTGCCATAGCCATCACCGTAGGCTGATGTTTCCCGTAGAGGGAGAGCTCTCAGAAGTCATGGTTTTAAAAGATAACTGGATTTGTCCCCCAAAATGGTCAAAATGCAGGAGAGGTAGAGGGGTAGGGGGAGAATAAGATTATTTTGGCAGTTGTTTCAGAGTGTAACTTAGGATAAAAATTCTTAAAGAAGAGCTTCCCTGGTGGCTCAGTGGTAAAGAATCTGCCTGCCAATGCAGAAGACGTGGGTTCAATTCCTGGTCTGGGAAGATCCCACATGGCGCAAAGCAACTAAGCGCGTGTGTCACAAGTATTGAGCCTGTGCTCTAGAGCCCAGGAGCTGCAACTACTGAGCCCATGTGCCACAAATACTGAAGCTCATGTGACACAGAGCCTGTGCTATGCATCAAGAGAAGCCACCACAATGAGAAGCCTGGGCATTGCAACTAGAGTAGCCCCAGCTCTCTGAAGCTAGAGACAAGCCCATGCAGCAACAAAGACCCAGCACAGTCAAAATTAAATAAACAAAATTATCTTTTAAAATGCTACATAAGATTTTTTTAATTGAAGTACAGTTGATTCCCACAAGGAAGCCTGGTGTGCTGCAGTCCATGGGGTTGCAAGGAGTCAGACACGACTTAGCAACTGAACAGCAACAGCTGATTTGCAATGTTGTGTTAATTTCTGCTGTACAGCAGCAATGATTCAGTTATACATATATATGTATACACATTCTTTTTTAAATATTCATTTCCATTATAGTTTATCATAGGTGCTGAATATAGTTTTCTGTGCTATATAGCAGGACCTTGTTTATCCATTCTATATGTAAAAGTACATCTGCTGATCTCAACCTCTCACTCCTTCCTTCCTCTAACTCCCCCCTCCCTTGACAACTACAAGTCTGTTCTCTATGTCCATGAGTCTGTTTCTGTTTTGTAGATAGGTGAATTTGTGTCATAGTTTAGATTCTACACATAAGTGATATCGTATGACCTTTGTCTTCATCTGATTTACTTAGTATGATCATCTCTACTTGCATCCATGTTGCTCCAAATGGTATTATTCCATTTTTTCTTATGTCTGAGTAGAATCCCATTGTCTATATTTACCATATCCTCTTTATCCATTCATTGATGGACATTTAGGTTGTTTCCATGTCTTGGCTATTGTAAATAGTGCTGCGGTAAACATGGGGATGCATGTATCTTTTTGAATTAGAGTATTGTCTGGGATATATGCCCAGGAGTGGGATTGCTGGATTATATGTTAGTTCTATTTTTAGTTTTCTGAGGAACCTCCATACTGTTTCCCGTAGTGGCTGTACCACCTGACATTCCCACCAACAGTGTGGGAGTGTTTTCTTTTAAAGAAGATTTTTAAAATCAAGTTTTGCTGTACATCAGTGGTCCCCAACTTTTTTGGCACCAGGGACTGATTTTCTGGAAGACAATTTCTCAATGGACTAGGGATGGAGGGAGATGGTCTGGGGATGATTTAAGCACATTGCTTTCATTGTGTACTTTGTTTATAATCTAATATTGCCTCTGATCTGACAGGAGGTACTGGTCAATGGTTTGACAGGAGGAGAAGGGGGTGACAAAGGATGAGATGGTTGGATAGCATCACCAACTCAAGAGACATGAATTTGAGCAAACTCCCAGAGATGGTGAAGGACAGGGAAGCCTAATATGCTGTAGTCCATGGGGTCGCAAGGAGTCAGACATGACGGCGACTAAACGAAAACAACAACCGATCCCTAGCTCAGAGGTTGGAGACCCCTGCTGTATATATATATGATGACATGTAACCTCTTTATCCTTGATAAAATTTAATTAAGGAGCTCCATTAGTCTTTGAGGCTTTGCAGTTAGATTTTTTGGCTGGAGCAGTATCCCGAGCCTGACCTTAAAGGGAGGAAGAGTCTGGTTGTGTTCAGAAAAACTGCACCCTGGTATCATCTGGGTAAACTTAGATTTATTCCCCGATGCTGCTCCTGACGTAATGGATCATATTTGCTGTTGGTAGCTCAAGGAATGACACATTTTTTCCTTGATTGTTGGAATCTTTCAGGGTAAATGTTCCTGAACTTCAGATCCCAATATGTAGCAGGGTTTTGAAACTTTGGTGCACATAGCAATTATCTATGCACCTTTGAGAAATACACAAGCTATAGATAGGGTTTCAAACCAGACCTCCAGAATCAATTTCTGCCAGTGGGACCTGCATGTATGAATTTTCAATAAGTTTTGTAAATATATCCAATGTTCAGGAAGGGTTGAAAACTTGAGTTTTCATGCCTTTCCTTGTAGTGGTCTCATGTGTGCATGCTAAGTCACTTTAGTCATGTCCAACTCTTTGTGATCCTATAGACTGTAGCCCACCTGGCTCCTCTGTCCAAGGGATTCTCCAGACAAGAATACTAGAGTGGGTTGCCATGCCCTTCTCCAGGAGATCTTCCTGACCCAGAGAGCAAACCCACATCTCTTATGTCTCCTGCATTGGAAGTGGATTCTTTACCGCTAGTGCCACCTGGAAATTTTGACTATGTGCTCTGCCTTTGACAATAGGAAAAGTAGAACTGGAACTTAGAAACCTGGATACTTATGAGTGCTGAGGCTGCCTCTGCCAAGGGTGTACATAGAAAAGGAAAGCCGGGGACGAAGTGTTGAAGAATATCTTCAGCGGCTGTCCTTGTTGGGGGAAGAAGACATATAAAAGACAAAGAAGAAGAGAGTCTTATTTTATTCATTTCTGGAGAGTGGATTCAGTAGAGCTGATGCTGCAGGAAGATGAGCACCCAGAAAAAAAGACATTTGAACTTGGTGACAAAGAGGTTATCAGAGATGTTCAAGAGAGAAAATCATGGTGAGGGTGGAAATTAGATTGCAGAGGTCAAAGGCCATTCTTCTCAATCCTCCTTATGGAGATTTAAAACAAAGGAATTTCTGATTCCTAGCCCAGATGTACTAAACTGGTATTTCTGAAAGACAAGCCTGAACATCTGTAATCTGAATTTTTAGAAAGCTACACAGGGCGGGCATTTGGTAGTGAAACCAGAGTCCAGGGGCCAGGGAAGACGTAGAATATAAGGAGTAGGGGCAGGAATATGGAACATTCTTCCAAAATGGTGGTAGGGAGGGGGAAAGGCAGATTGCCAAGAATTAGAGGTAGGTTTGTGGCTCAGCTGGTAAAGAATCCGCCTGCAATGTGGGAGACCTGGGTTCGATCCCTAGGTTGGGAAGATCCCCTGGAGAAGGCAAAGGCTACCTACTCCAGTATTCTGGCCTGGAGAATTCCATGGACTGTATAGTCCATGGGGTCGCAAAGAGTTGGACACAACTGAGCAACTTTCACTTCACTTCACTTCAGAGGTAGGTAAAGTGGGTGGAAGAAAATTTTTTGTGCTATTGTATTTTCTATGGAAGGAATCAAGCATCTTTGAAGGGCAAGAATGGTTAAGACCAAGAGGTTACAGCAGCAACTGAGAAAGGGTAATTGAAGTTCTTGAGAAACTATCATCAAAGCCTAGCTTGGGGGTGGGGAAGGTGAGATCAACAATGGATTCTTCTTTCATTGTTAAAATGAGCCAGAAAAGTAATTGGTCTTTACCTGTGACTATTTTGGGTTCAACTGTTTGAATATTGCACTTCAATGTAAACTCTTCAATCCACACCCAAGCACTGACATGATGGATCACTATCAGGCTTGAGTGAGCTAAAATGGACCGGAAGGAGTGATGCTAAAGAAGTTCGGGAAAGCCTGAGAAAAGTATTGCATGCTAGTCATTCCATGTGTGCTCAGTCACTCAGTTGAGTCCAACTCTTTGCGACCCCATGGACTGTAGTCTGCCAGGCTAATACTAGAGTGTATTGCCATTTCTTTCTCCAGAGGATCTTCCCAACTCAGGGATGGAACCCACGTCTCTTGTGTCTCCTGCACTGGCAGGTGGATTCTTTACCTCTGCACCACCTGGGAAGCCCACAGGTTTATGGAAATGGTGATTAAGGAGACTTGAAGCTTCTGTGGATTTTCAAGTCTATTAACAAGGTCCAAAGCTTCTATAATTCTCCACAAAGATGGCCATTGATGCTGAGCAATGATTTTTCATCACATTGGAGCGCTGAGCAGCACTTATTTATGCTCTCAAAGAACGTTACCTTTTGCCTCTAAAATGATTGATTTTTCATTTCAGTACAGTTCCTTTCTCCTGCATTAAACTCCAGGAAATGGGGGATGGTGTGTATTCAGCACGTATTGCAAGTAAATCATGAAAACCCTTGCAAACATACCTTATAGCTGTCAACTGACTTATTCTCAATGAATGGCTCTTTGGCAGTGTGTGTTTAAGCTGGTGACAATAAATACCAAAAAATGGGGTCAAATTTTAACATATGTCCTGCACAGGCCATAGCTTATTTCACCTGGCTGCTATTCAATCTGCTTTTTTAGGTGCAGCAAACATAACCATTCAAAGAAAATAATCTAACTATTAACAAATGATTTCTAAGAAAATTTAGGGCAATGTGATTGCTTCTTGTCACTGTTTACCCTTTTCTGCTCGTTGTGGGGGATGGATGTATACTGCCCCTTTTATTGTATCAAGAATCTGTTAAGGGACTAAGAAATGCAGGTGAGCCTATTTAAACTAATGACTTCAGAATTAGGCCTAAGTAGTTAATTTTGTTAGATTCTCTTCTCTTTCTTCCAACGGTTGGATATTTTTCCAAGATAAAGTTAAAATCCACTGGGCCCTTAAAAAATATGTAAAATGGACACATAATTTACCTGTTGACTTTAGGGTCTTTTTTGAAACAAAGGTCCAGGAGAGAGAAATCAGGGAATTTCTCCCTGATGCTCATATTCCCTGGTGAGAACCAGATGGAGCTTGTTACTAGTGCCTCCTGTAGCAGGACCATTCTGTTTAAACTCAAGTAGAGGCATCTGCTCTACAGTAATGCCAAGTGATTCATGTGTGGTTCTCTTAAATGTTACTCTTGTGAGTAAGGGCTGGGCTTCCCAGGTGGCACAGTGGTAAAGAATCCGCCTACCAACACAAGAGATATGAGTTTGATCCCTGGGTTGGGAAAATCCCCTGGTGGATGGCATGGCAACTCACTCCAGTATTCTTGCCTGGAGATTCCCCATGGACAGAGGAGCCTGGCAGACTACAGTCCATGGGGTCGCAAAGAGTTGGCCATGACTGAGCACCGCGCAGAGCACTTGTAAGAGGCTGCTGGTCTCCCCAGTTTTGAAGACTTTTTTCCTAAATTCTACATAATTTTTACAAGTTCACTGATTTATATCATATATTTATTCTGCCAACAAATTGAGTACCCTCTGCTATGTGTCAGGCACCAAATGAGTAAGAGAGCCTGACTGCAAAGAAATCACAATCTAGCAGAGAAAGCTGACTTGTAAATGATGCCAGATTAGTCACTGGTACTTTAGAAATTTTTTTTGATGTGGACCTTTTTTAAAATGTCTTTATTGATTTGTTACAGTATTGCTTCTGTTGTTTATGTTCTGGTTTTTTGGCTGTCGGGCATGTGGAATCCCAGCTCCCTCACCAGGGGTGGAACCCACCCCCCCCCCCCTGCATTGGGAGGCAGGGTCTTAACCACTAGACAGCCAGGGAAGTCCCAGAAATATTTTACTACTATGCCGATTTGAATGGAGACCTAGACTTTCCATGCTGGTGTAGCCCTTTAAAGGGAAGTCCCATATGGCTGCCCTTGTGGCTCAGATGGTAAACAGTCTGCCTGCAATGCGGAAGACCTAGGTTCGATCCCTGGGTCTGGAAGATCCCCTGGAGAAGGAAATGGCAACCCATTTAAGAGTGGATTGGAAATCTCTGAGGATCAATCAGGAAGCCTGAAAAACTCTTTGATGGAAACTGCAGAAGCAGTAAAGAAACCCCAACTCCGCCTCGCCCAAACTAGAGGGCAACGTCATGATGCAGGAACGTCTTCTTAAGAAGCGCCCCCACCCCCAACAATGGACCATTGCTTGATGTCTTTCCCTTCCTCTAAATCACTTTCAGTTTAAGTGGAAGAGGCTTTGTGTTGTCAAAGGCTCATGGTAGGCTGAGTTCCTCGGCTGACCCAGCCCTGCCAATATCCAAGGTGAAGAACAAATGCATTATGAGGAGAAATCCATCCAGAGATTGATTTTGTTTCCTTTAACAGCCAAAGTGGCTTTTGAAGATCAATATGCCCTTTGCACTGCTGCCAAATGCAAAGAGCCAATGTGCCAAATCATAAACTGTAGGAGGGATAACTACAGGAGAGCCTGCCCAGCCAGAGTCCCCTGCCTGGCAGTCCAGCTGCTAGGAACCCGCTGCTTTTGGAGCTATCAATCTTCGCCTTGTCACCACTGCAGTGATCTGGCCTCCTAGGCAGCAAGCACAGGTGAGTACCTTCTGCCTTCAGAGGTGCCAGCTATGGAGCCTCTCTGACCTGGTGACTTGGGTCACGCGCTTGAGTAGGAAGTTAATATATTGACAAGCAAATGGTGTTGTCACTTTGAATTTCATTTCCAAGGGAGAATGGGCTCCCGCCTGTACCGTCTTTTCTGGATCTGCTGGAGAGGGTCTGGTGGTTTTTTGAGGTTTCAGGAAATGTGCTGAGGGTCCTGGTGGTGGCAGAGATATCAAAACCGTGAGAATGAGTTGAAGCTTATTTTGGAGGTAGCTAAACATGGTCTTTCATTAAGCAAATGACATTATTAAAACGTGTTTTCGATGGGCATTCAGGTGGGGAGGGAAGGGAGGAGAGAAAGGGAAGCCTATCTCTCCTGAAAACTGTTATAGGTCTCAAAATATCCTCACAAGAAAACAGGGTTACTCACTGGAGTTTGATAGAAATCTTAGGGAAAGCAGTGGATAACTGACATTGAAGTAATTGAAACAAACTTTAAAATTGTCTAAATAACTTCTGTGAACAACCACAGGAACTATTTTTCAACCAAAAGAGTTGTGGCTTAAGTCTCTGAAATTACACTGCTGGAAATACAGTCCCTGTTCTCACTTTACAACCAGGTTAGCGTTGCTGCTGGACTGAGGGTGAGTGGTGTAGAATGTGGTGGAATGTTGTTTGGGCCCATCATTCAGCTGTATCAAATGAGCCTTCAGGATTGGCATATCAGTGAAATAGATGGGGTCTTGAATTTACATGATAAACATTTTCTTTCAGCTGTTGTATATTCATTTGTTCGTTCACTTATTCATTGATGCAGTACATGGTTAACTGTCGCCTAAGTGCAAAGCACCGGGCGAGGTGAATAAATCACCATGAAAAATACCACAATCCATGACCTTAAGGTAGCTAGCATCAAGTTAGTAGGAGACTGATGAGCTCAGTTGATGAGGAAGCCAAGATCTGAAACAAACTTCGAAGAGTTTGTTTGTGTTAAACAACTTACATTTTTATCAGTAAAAGTTGCTGAGAATGAAGTAGAAATGGTTGGCCATTTGAGGAGCACTGGAAAGGTTGGGAAAGGCCACAGTGAGAAAACTGATAGGATGATCAACAAAGAATCTTAGAGCTGCCCAGTGGTAGAGAGGGCAGGTGCTATCAATAGGTAGCACTAATCTGTTTGGAGATCAGTTTGAACCTTCCTCATAAAACTGCCACATGGCAGATAATGAGGATGAGCAACACCCAAGAAAGTCCCGCGGGTTGGAGGTCATTGAAGATGGTTGTCCAAAACAGGATGCCTTTGTCTTCTTAAGGGAAGATAACTCAGGAAGCATAGTTTGGGAAATAATTTCCAGCCTTGCCAAGGGCATGAAAGAGGTAAAAAATATGAACTAAGAAAAAGTCATTAGTAGTGAGTCCAACAACACAGAGATAAGAACAGAGTCATGTACCATGGAGGCAGTGGAGTGTAGCAGAATTGCTGGGGCTTATTGTAACTCTCTGTTTAACTTTTAGAGCAGGGGTCCCAACCTCTAGGCCATGGACCGGTACTTCCTGTCAGTTTAGAAATAAGGTGCACAGTAAATGTAATGCGCTTGAATCATTCTAAAACCATCCCTCCCTGCTCCCATACGTGGAAAAAATTGTCTTCCATGAAACCAGTCCCTGGTGCCTAAAAGATTGGGGACTGCTGCTTTAGAGGAACAGTCAAAATGTTTCCAAAGTGGTCATACCGTTTTATATTTCCACCAGCAATGTAGGAGCACTCCAATTTTCCCACATTTTCATCCGCACTTGTTAATTCTAGCTGTTCTAGTGGGTAGGAAGTGTTATTTCATTGTGGTTTTCATTTGCATTTCTCTTACGGTTACTGATGTTGAGCATCTTTTTGAGTTGTTAATCATTTGTATATGTTATTTGAAGAAATGTCTGTTTTGACACTTTGCCCATTTTTTAGCTGGTATTTTATTATTGAGCTATGTTCTTCGAGTAGTCTAGATACTTGCAAGAAAATATTTCCTCTCATTCTATGGGCTTTCTCAGTTTCCTGTAAAGCACAAAAGTTTTAACTTTTGATTAGATGCAATTTATTTTTTCTTATTGCTTCTTTTTGCTTTATATCTAAGAAATCATTGCTTAACCCATGGTCCTGTAAATACTTCTGAGTTTTTTCAAAGAATTTAATACCTGTAGTTTTTACACTTTGTTCTGTGATCCATTTTGAGTAAATTTTTTTGTGTATGGTGTGAGATAGGGGTCCAACTTCATACTTTTACATGTAGATATCCAACTGTCTGAGCACAACTGAAAAGAACATTCTTTTGTCCACTGAATTGTCTGGACAATTTTGTCAAAAATAATATACACTAAATGTAAGGGTATATGTCTGAACTTTTAATTGATCTACATGTTTGTCCTTCTACTAGCATCACACAATGTTAACTACTGTAGCTTCACAGTAGTAGCTTCACTTTTGAAACAGAAACTTTTAGAATCCAAATTTTCTAACTTTTGCCTCTTTTGGGTCCCTTATATTTCCAAGTGAATTCTAGGATGAGCTTGCCAATTTCTGCGCAAAAGTAAGCTGGGATTTTGATAAGGATTGTGTTTAATCTCTTAAATCAATTTGGGAAGTAGTAACATCTTAACAATAATAAATCTTCTGACCCTTGAATATGAGATGTCTTTCCATTTATTTAAAATTATTAAAAAATTCTAAATTTTAATTGGAGGCATTTATTTAAGCCTTTTTTGAATTTCTTTCAATGATAATTTTTGTAGTTTTCAAAGTATATAAGATTTGTGCTTTATTCCTTTGGATTTTATCCTTTTGGTGCTATTATAAATAGAATTGATTGTTCATTGTGAATGTATAGAAATAGAATTGATATTTTGCATATAAATCTTTTACCCTGAGATCTTGCTGAACTCATTTATTCCTTTTAATGGATTTCAGTGCCTTCTTTAGAACTTTTCTGTGTAGAAGGTTATGTTGTATGCAAAGTGAAAGTGTTTCACTGCTTTCTTTCCAATCTGAACACCTTTTATTTCACTCTCTTACCTAATTTCCCTGGTTAGAATCTCCAGTAAGATGTTGAGTCAAAGTGGCAAAAATGTACATGCTTGTCTTGTTCCTAATCTCATGGATAGATCATTCAGTCTCTTCATCATTAAGTATTATATTTGCTGTGGGTTTTTTGAAGATGCTCTTTATCAGGTTGAAGTTTCCTCCTAGTCTGAGTGTTTTAATCACAAGAGATACTGGATTTTGTCAAGTGCTTTCCTACATGATCTTGTGATTAGTCTTTTATTGATGTGGTATATTATATAAATTGATATTTCAATGTTAAACTAATCTTGCATTCATGGGCTAAATCCCACTTGGTTGTAATGTATAATCTTTTATTTCTGGATCTGATGATGTAATGAATGTTCAGAGTGGCATTATAGGCCCCCCAAAGTGGAAACAACTCAATTTTCTGTTAGCTGCTGAATGAATAGATGAAATTTGCTACATCCATGCATTGGAACGTTAATTCTCGGTGTAAAGAAGTAAAATTCTAACACATGCTGCAAATTGGTTGAACTTGGAAAACAATTTTAAGAACAAGTACCAAGTCATGAGTTACACAATTCCACCTGTATAAAAGGTACAATATAGGCAAATCTATAGACACAGAAAGATTAGTGTTTGCCTGGGGCTGTAGGGTGGGAGAATGGGAGGGCAAGGAAGGGGAGGATTGTGGGGAAATAGGGAATAATCACTAATAAAGACAGCTTTTTTTGAGTGAAAATGTTCTAAAATTAATGGACGATGGTTGCATAACTTGAAATATGTGAACACATTAAAAGACATTTACTTTTACACCTTAAAGGGGTCAATTGCATGATATGTGAATTATCTCTAAAATGGTTATGTACATATAAAAAATGATTCTCTATGAACTAGACATCCCAAGTCTTTCACATCCATTATGTTGTTTAGTGATGACAGCAACCCTGTTAGAGGGGATTATTTGTTGCTATTTTACAAATAAAAAAACTGAGGTTTAGAGAACTCAGTTAGGTAAGTAACTTGTCTCAGATCAATAACTTGTAAACAACAGATTAAAGCAGGCTGTGTGCTTGTGAAGCCTAAAGTTAACCGTGGATCTCTTCTAGCTGAGGAGACATCTTATTTCAGTCCAACTGACCTCTATCTACTGCGATTTTTTCCATCCTTGGTCATATACTTTCTATCAGTATAGGGAAAGAAAAATGGAGGCTAAAGACCATTTAAATAACGTGAGTAGCCTTATAAATTTGTACCTAGTAAAGAAGAAACAGAATGATCGATGCAGGCTATTTAGGATGACAGCTCAACTCTCCATGTGTTTTTTCAGTGTAGACACATTCTTCAGGAGAATTCATGTCTATGAACTTAAAAAAAAAAAAAAAGACTGTTGGAGAGAAGAGCTAGTTTCAAACACTGATTTGTGCTGAAGTGAATTAAGGCTGGGGCATAAGGCTCTCTTTTTCTTTCTTAAAACTCTTTTGCCATCTGGTTTCAGTGTCCCCTTAACGTAGTTTTCAGGCTATGAAATTCTGTACATCTTTATGAAGCTCAAGAATTGACCTTTGAGAGGGAAAAGTCTTACTTTATTATGCTGACACCACACATCATAACTCTTATTTTGCTTGGAGATCTCATTCACTGTCATCACCAACATGTGCAACAAGAGATATGTCATGTTTATGGCTAGAATATTCCTTTTATTTTCAGTTATAGTTTTCCCATAAAATTTCAACTGAAAATAATCTCCACACAGTCATTGAATGTTATTGCTTGGAACAGAAATGCTAAAACAATTTGCTTATTTAGGATCCTGAGTATTTCCTAACATTTTGAAGTGTTTCAGTCCTCCACGAAATATCTTTTCAGCCAGAGCAGTAGTAATGTAAGTCTGTGGCTTCTCTTGTCATGTATTTTATGGGATTGTGTTACCTCAATAATATATTTGGTACTCCTCCCACGTGTATTGGAGTGCAATGGGTAAATAATTCTATATTGACTCTTTCATCTAGATATTTTATAGCTGTGATTGACATCCTCTCAAGAATTGTTCATTACAAAATAAAATTTCCCAGTGAGATCCAAGAGGGGTAAAAGGCAGGGCATGGACATCACACTGAGATGCAAAAAAGTACTTGTGCACACCTTCAAAATTAGATTTTTGTCTTTTACCTGTCATCTTTTTCTATATGTACAAGTTCACCCTTGAACTGGGTAAGCAGGTTGGGAGGAAGATCTTGCCCCAGGAGGCCAAGGGCAGGAGAAGCAGAAAGTCCTTGGAGAATCCTTAAGGCCAAGCCCTGGGATCAAAATCCAAAGGATTGGGGTGGGGGAGGGAAGGTTGCAAGAGAGGAAGCAGAAAACAATATCTAGTAAGGGAGAGCTTGGCAGAACTAACAGCACAGGGGCAGAGGAAGGAGTGATCTGAACGATTTCCATAAATGCAGGTGACTGTCTAAAACTTGGTCCCTGTGAGCTGATGCAGTGAAATGAACATGGCTTTGGAACTGGATCTGGGTTCAAATTTTGCTTAGTTGCTCAAATAAGTGATTTTACCCCTCTGCACCTGAGCTTCTTATCTAGAAAATGAATATCTTCATGATCACATCAGCACCATTACAATAACTGTGTCTTCCCAAATCCCTGTAATGTGCTAGTTATTTTGCGAAGATAATTGTGTTTAATCATCTGTGCAATCTAATGAGGTATGTTTTATTTATCCCCATTTTGCAAATGGGGGAAACCAGAGCTCAGAAGTTTTAATTAGCTCAAGGTCCTTTCTTATAGCTGGCAAGTCATGGAACCAATATTTTAATCCAAATCTGCTGGACTCCATAGTCCATTAGACTACTGGATTGGAATGACCTGGAGCACTCATAACCAGAGGAATCCTAGACTCTATTGTAGACCTGTGTGAGCATCTCTGGGGATGGGACCCAGGATCATGCATTTGAACTCACCTCTTAAGTGAGTTCTTATGCTCCCCATGAAAGTACCTGCCATTCAGGGTGTGGCCTGTGTTCCAGCACCAGCAGTATCAGCATCACCTGGGAGCTTGCTTGGCTGCTGTTTAGTCACTAAGTTGTGTCCAACTCTCTGTGACCCCATGGACTGCTGCACACCAGGCGCCTCTGTCCTCTGCTATCTCCTAGAGTTTGCTCAAATTCATGTCCATTGAGTCAGTGATGTTATCTAACCATCTCAACCTCTGCCACCCTTCTCCTTTTGCCTTCAATATTTCTCAGCATCAGAGTCTTCAATGAGTTGGCTCTTCACATCAGGTGGCCAAAGTATTGGAGCTTCAGCAATAGACCTTCCAATGAATATTCAGGATTGGTTTCCTTTAGGATTGACTGGTTTGTTCTCTCTGCAGTCCAAGGGACTCTCAAGAGTCTTCTACAGTACCACAATTCAAAAGCATCAATTCTTTGGCTCTCAGCCTTCTTTATGGTCCAACTTTCATGTAGTCATACATGACTACTAGAAAAACCATAGGTTTGACTATGTGGACATTTGTGTGTATAGTGTAAATTTTCAGCCCCTATCCCAGCCCTGTTTGGGTAGAATATGCATTAGATCTAACAAGATTCCCAGGTGATTCATAAGGTTCAGGGAGACCTGTTCTACAGAGTTGTTGTAAGGATTAGAGATACTATAAAGTGTGGTTGGGTGGTAGTTTAGTTGAGAAGTCATGTCTGACTCTTGCAACCTTATGGACTGTAGCCTGCCAGGCTCTTCTGTCCATGGGATTTCCCAGACAGAATACTGGAGTGGGTTCCCATTTCCTTCTCCAAACTACAAAGTGTCTACCATATTAAAAGTACCCTTCATTACCATTCCCTTTTTGATCAAATGGAAGGTGTTCTGGGAGGACCTTCAGTATAGAGTTGAGGAAACATCTGCTTTGCTCTCTCCTTCCTTTGGGATCTATGCCCAGTGCTGTTATGTTCTTTCTCACATCTTCTACCCATTCTTCCTTTCCCCAAAGCATATCATGCTGTTATTCTTCTATCAACACTTCGGTGTAGAGTCAGAAGATATGGGTTTCATTCTTGGCTTGGCTAATTACTGTCTGCGACCTTGGAAAAATTTAAGTTTTGACCCTAAGTTTATCAATTAAAAAAAGAGGAAGATGAAAATAATACATTTGATAACACTAAAGAGTCAGTCCTATTTGACCCTATTGTTAGGGTATCATTTGGAGGAGAAAGCAAGAAATATAGGAAGAGAATAAAAGTATTAGAGTCTGTATTTTCTTCTAAATAAACCAGCCAGTCTGGTTACTGGATGTTTGATTTTAATTGGTATAATTGTTTTGCAAAAAGTTCTGTTTAATGTTATGATTCTAAGGAAAAACATCTTTCTCAGTGAGGTTGAATAACTCCCTATGGTATGATTTATATATGAATTCTTCAGTTCCAACATTTAACTGGGCCACAGCTAACAACTCTCCACTAAATTCAGTCAGTTACTGGTGCAGTTTGGGGTTGTTTTCTCTTAGAAGGGGATTCCCTGATAGCTCAAGTGGTAAAGAATTGCCTTCAGTGTAAGAGACACTAGAGATGTGGGTTCAATCCCTGGGTCAGGAAGATTCCCTGGAGGAGGAAATGGCAACCCATTCCAATATCCTTGCCTAGGAAATCCCCTGGTCAGAGGAGTCTGGCAGTATGTGGAGACACCTACATCAGACACAACTGAACATGTGATGGATGGATGGTCTCTTAGGAAGGACAGCAGAGGTTCCATTACTCTCAAGGGTGTGATTGGCTGATTTTTGTTTGTTTATATGGTCTTTTCGGTGCCTTTTACATGCTACTCTTGGCTTTGGATGGAGTATGTGTAGAGTTGTTTCTAATGCTATTTTGAGGAAGAGCTTGGCCTCGTCCATATACATACCCCAGTTCACTTTTCTGGAGTAACCTTTTTTAGACATCTGTCTCTGGGAGCTTTTAAACTTAACCTTCTCAAGAAGGCCTTCATCGGATACAGGACTGGGTTAGTTCCTCCTCTTTACATCCTCTCAGCACCCCTGCTTCCTCTCTCTGAACTGACTCATTGTTGTTTCTTAGGGTTAGTGCTCTCTAGACCAGCGGTTCTGCAGGGGATATTTAGCAACATCTGGAGATAGTTTTGCCTGTCACAACTGGGGGGCGTGGCTCCTGGGATGTAGGAGATGGAAGCCAGGGATGTAGCCAAACCTCCTACCCAGTCCAGGACAGGTCCCCTCCCCCAACAAAGAGTAATCCAACCACAAACATCATGGCGCTGATGTAACTCTAGACTGATTTGTCATTTCCATGAGGACCCCACCATGGCCAAGCCTGCTTTGGTCACCTCTGTCATACTACCATGCAAACATACCTCTAGGAAGTAAGTATTCAAGAAGTGTTTGTTGAATTATACTTGATTAATTGAATGAATGAATGAAAAAGGATACAACTTTTCATTTAGTACATTAACTGCTAAAATACACAGGTCTGCATTTAACTATAAGTAGGATATGAAGGAAGGATATATCAAGTTCACTGCAGCACTCTGCATTTCAAAGTTGGGTTGACAGAATTAATAATGGAGCACTGAAAAAGCTACGTCATACCTGCATTTCCGGAAATGAAAACACATATCCTAAGATGAAGCACCACTGAGCCAGGAACCTGGATCACTGTGTTAACTTTTCCATCCTCTGAGTTGCTGATGTAAACTGAATTGTGTGGCACTGTCAGAGTACTCTGTGGACCCTTGTGAGAAACAGCTCCATAAGGCAGGCATGTACTGTAGGGGGTGATGTTGAGAATTTAGCATTATTACATCCCATAGCGCTGCTCACTGGGCTTCCCTGGTGGCTCAGTGGTAAAGAATTTGCCTGCCAATGCAGGAAGCCTGGGTTCGATCTCTGGGTGGGGAAGATAACTGTGGGAAAGGAAATGGCAACCCACTCCAGTATTCTTGCCTGGAAAATCCCATGGACAGAGGAGCCTGAAGGGCTACAGTCCATGGGGTTGCAAAAGAGTCAGATACTACTTAGCAACTAAACAGCAACAACAGAAGTGTTTCTTATTAAGGGATCATTGGAAGAAATTGCCCTCTTGTTTCTGCTGCTTTATCTTAAATATACTATAAATTACAAAATTGTGTTTCATTTGTGGCATTGGCTACTACAAAGATTAGATATAAATTTGTGGCTCATTTTCTCCAAGTGTATGGGATATTATGGTATGCTAATATCATCTCTAGTTATCTTATTTTTTTAAATTTTATTTCCTCTTTACCTTTCTTTTCTTTAAGGTCTTTATTCCTCCCCTATCCCTTCTCCCTTCTTTCCTTTTTTTCTGTCATGCTAAATGTGTCTTGTAAAGGTTTTTTTCTCCAAAAGGAACATTTTAAGATGTAATTTATTCCATATTTGTGTGCTTATTTTATTACAATTGTAGCTGTTTGACAAAAAAATTTATAGTATGCCTTGGACACACAAAACTTATCAAAATGGTCATCACGGATAAAGACAAACAGTATTTCTGTTAGGTTAAGAACATGATACATTCGTGGCACTCTTCACTTGCTGTTTCTGGACCCAAGTCCCAGAGAGTGATTCAAGGGGATGCCTTGGGGATATCTAAGAGACAGAGCAGGAGGAGCACTAGGCCTGCAGTAATCATGTTGTCTCACAAGTAGTGCAGCTAGTCTCCTTTCAGTTTAGTGCATATCACGGCTTGGCACACACTTTAACTCATTTCTAAGCTTTTGAGGTTAGCTTTTGGGTTCAGCTGCTTTGGCTCTCCTGTACTTATGATCTATGTGAGTGGGCCTTTTGCTAGTGGGGCCTCTCTAGCTCTCTCAGTCTTGGTTATAAAAGTAATTACTATTGAAAAATAACTTTAAAAAAAAATTCATGCCATTCTGTGTAAAATTTGGGTATGGGGGTGAGGTCTGAGACTGACTAAGACAAACACTTCTAATCTAACCACTGAGAGGCAGTGACTCTGACTTTGATCCTATGAAAGTGTAAGGATCTATATATTTTTTAATGGAAATGGAATATTGTATATATTCCTCTGCAATTGTTAGTGTTCTCTCATTTGTGGTGCTGGTGATCTTTTCATGTCTTTGAACATTGTTCTACATTTTTAAAATTTAATACAAGATTTTTATGTTTAGAATTTATATATTGGCCGCATGGAATGTAGGATCTTATTTCCCCGATGAGAGATCGAGCCTGTGCCTCCTACAGTGGAAGCGTGGAGTCCTAACCACTGGATCACCAGGGACATCCCCTGTTCTACATTTTTATGTTTGGTGGCTCAATGGTATTCTGTTGTATGGACATATCATAGTTTATTAACCAATCCAAAATAGGCATTTAAGTTGTTTCCACTGTAAATACTACTGAGGTACGTTGTGTGTGTGTATATGTATATCTGTGCTTTTTAAACAGCTTGATTCTGTGATCCAAAGTCAAAACATTTCATAACTTCAACCTAAAGTTTACTTGAGACACAAATACATTGGCCCCAATGCAAACTGATAGAGCAGGGTGATTTTATAATATATATTTGCATTAACACCAGTTGAATGTCATTTTTATATTTAGTGAGAGAAATAATTACAAGTTGTTTAAGAAAATTAAACAATGTAGGTAGTCATCTGTAGGTAGCATATACCTGTCTAGGCTAGGTTCATAAAGTAAGTGCTAAACCTAATTTAAAATAACATCAGTGTTGATTCTTACAGAGCAGGAATTTCAGGTGGCATTTTTTCTTTTCAAGCAAGAGGTAGGGTAAATATCTCCGAGATTGAGTTTCAGGGTGCAAATTGTTGATCAAAATTGATGTGCCTCTTTCAGGGCAGAACAACCAAAACTTCTTTCACATAAAAGAATTACGAAGACTATTTTATCTTCACAAATTACCAAAAAAAGGGGTATAGATAAAAGAGATGGAGCGGGAAAAGACAGACAAATCCCCATAGACATCTGTGATTTACAGGTGGGATTCAAAAGTCCTGCTGTGTGAAAAAGACACCTTTATGAGGAAACTCTCCTCAGGTTACTTGGTCAGAAGCAATCCTAAAGGACTCTGATTGAGCACACCCTTTCAGTATTGTTGCACTGCCACAGCAAATTAAATTCATGTAAGCCGACTTCATGCTATGCATCACTTTACAAAACGTTTGCTTGCCTATGCCTCCCCTGCCCCCTCCACTTCTGGCCCCCCAACCAAATGAACTGGTTATGCTGGAAACAAGGGAAGAAAAAAAGTACAGTGTTAGTAAACAGCGCATCTAAACTATAATAGAGGGACATTCTAGGAGACTGCAGCTATCTTGGTTTGGGGGCTGGGTTTCCACTGTGTAACATATGATAAATCTCTTACTTCTTATGTTCCGGCTGTTATATAACACAGGGAGCTCGGCTGAGTGCTCTGTGATGACCTAGAAGGGTGGGATTGAGGGGATGGTGGGAGGGAGGCTTAAGAGAGAGGGGATATATGTATAGATACAGTTGATTTGTGTTGTTTTACAGCAGAAACTAACACAACGTGGTGAAGCAATTATCCTCTGACTAAAAAATTTTACCATACAGAATTACAAATAATAAAATGAACAAGAAAATAATGCAATATGTTGACCTCCCTCTTTAATGATAAAAATGTTGGAATCAAGATGCATTTTTTTGATGCTACGTAAAGATTGGATTTTTTTTAATTGTAAGTTTAGTTCATTTAAAATGTGTTAGTTTCTGCTCTATAGCAAAGTCAGTCATTTCTACATATCTGTACTTTTTTAGATTATTTTCCCATATTGGTCATTACTGGAGTAGGAAATGGCAACCCACTCCAGTATTCTTGCCTGGAAAATTCCATGGACAGAGGAGCCTGGCAGGCTACAGTCGGACACAACTGAGCGACTGAGCACACACAGTCATTACAGAGTGTTGAGAAGAGACCAGATAGATTGGATTTTGACTGACACATGGGTTAGTTTGAATGGGTTTTAAGACCAGGTGTTAAAAAAATTTCCTTGAAGCATCCAGGAGATCAGGAAAGACCATTTTCCCCCATGCTGAGATTTGTAAGCAGAGGCTTTGGGAGGCTTCTCTTGGTGGGGACTTTACCACTGTTGATTTGCAGGGGGAGAGTGAGGTCAACACATGTGCCTTCTTGTTGAAGTGCTGAGTCATTCTGTGTGCTCTCTGCCGCATTTTTTCAACATTAGTAGCATTTTTCCCTCAGGAGTATGCTTAGAACTGTGTATCTTTACCCAAGAGAGGGTGCAGTGGCGGCTGTCTGGCACCCAAACAGCTCTTGCTGTCCTACCGTCTCTGACCCTGTCCTTGCTGCTAGAGAAATATGCTGGCCTTGTGTAGCATAGGCTACTAATCAGAGCTTCAAGCAGATGTTAGCTTTTGGGGATGACACTAAGATGCAGTGTGTAAACTTGGCAAGCTATGAAGGGACTTTGCTGTCACTCATTAAAAATATCTTTTTAAACTGAAGTATAGTTGGTTTCGGAGAAGGCAATGGCACCCCACTCCAGTACTCTTGCCTGGAAAATCCCATGGACGGAGGAGCCTCGTAGGCTATAGTCCATGGGGTCGCTAAGAGTCGGACACAACTGAGCGACTTCACTTTCACTTTTCCCTTTCATGCACTGGAGAAGGAAATGGCAACCCACTCCAGTGTTCTTGCCTGGAGAATCCCAGGGACAGCGGAGCCTGGTGGGCTGCCGTCTATGGGGTCGCACAGAGTCGGACACGACTGAAGCGACTTAGCAGCAGCATAGTTGGTTTACATTTTTGTGTTATTTTCAGGTAGACAGCAAAGTGATTCGGTGATTTACAAATATATTTTTTCAGATTCTTTTCCATTCTAGGTTATTATAAGATATTGAATATAGTTCCTTATGCTACACAGTAGGTCCTTGTTTATCTAGTCTATATATAACAGTTTGTATCTGTTAATCCCAGATTCCTAATTTGTCCCTACCTCCCCCTCCTTTGGTAACCATAAGTTTGTTTTCTTGATCTGTGAGTCTTTTTTATGTTTTGTAAATACGTTCACTTTTATCATATTTTAGATTTCACATATAAGTGATATCATAAGATATCGGTCTTTGACTCCACTTATGATAATCTCTAGGCCCATTGTCAGACTGTAAATTGCCTTTCTGTACACTCTTTTCTTTAGTATGAGGGTGGCTTTTGGCAATGCCATCAAGCCATTCCAACTTGACTGAACAGGCAAATTCAGTATAAAACCAAATGAAAAAGTCTCTCCGTCACATCCTCTGACCTGAGGTTGACTCAGGCTTTTCTTCAGTGAGTCTACAGTAGAGGGAAATAGCCTGAAGGAAAGTGTTTGAAGACCTTGCTGTGTGTCTTTGTCTGTGTACTACACGTGTATATGTTACCTGTCTCAGGCCCAAGGGCAGGTCTGGCCTTCCCCTGCTGGGAGCTCAGGCTTCTGCTGGAAAGCAGGTACACAAAACCTTCTTCAACTTTGCCTGCCATGAGTAGTAAGGTAAAAAACACCCGCTGATGGTTAACAGATCTGTCTCCTAAGACACCACACCTCAGAACATGGATTTATTGACTCTGGGCAAAGCTTTAGTATTTTCTGTGTGTAAGGTTTGGCCAGTTGCACTTCTGGGGATGGTCATATTCCCAAACCAGAAAAGTCAGTTACCAGTTTTCTTTCTTCATCTGTTCATTAAGCCTTTTGAATGTTTTCTCTCTGCTTCCCAGGAACTAGCGATGACATGTGTCATTTTCCTATCAGTAAACTTCTTTAAAAGAATAAGCCTACAATCGTTAGCAATTCTGCACTATGTAGGGTTTCAAATATTTGCGGATTTTATTATTTCTTGTTCACTGAGAGCAAGCAAAATAGCTAAATGTGTAGTATTGTTGAGCTCACTTAACTCCTATTTAGTATCGAAGTAAGAACCAGGGTGGTTATTTATATGTGAAGTCAGATCACAAGCTTATTTCCAAGAAATTTATTCAAGGCCATAATTTTATCCTTAACAACTTGTCAGAACAAATGAAAATTTGCTATGTGGGTTTTCTGATCCATTTGAGATATTATGGCTCTGTGGGGAAGCTTTTTCTTTCTGTGAAGATACTGAGAAAGAAAATTGTCAGGAGGCAGAAAACAGAGAGTTCAGAAGCAGGCTGGGTGATCAGCAGAGCGATCACACTGTATATACTTATTTGTGATAAATAAGTCACAGTGTGGAAGATGCACTGGAACCCTGGTTCTGCTAGCTGATGTGTCTCTGATTGTTTCCCCAGATGCCCCCACCAGCTGTAAATCTCAGCCACTAGACCCTGGAGGATCTTTCCATACCTGGTCCGTTTTTGTGCCCCAGTTGAATTGCCTGTTCTGTGGCTCCCCAGAGGCTCATATTCCCCATAGAGTATAATCTCCACACAGGGCTCTCAACAGCTCTATTCTCTCTGGATGATGGTAGATCAGAGTCTCACGAGCATCTTCCTGTGTGGTTCAGAGCCACAGAGTGACTTGCAGTGGGCTTCTTTGGGTACCTGACATAGTATGTTTTAGAGAAGTTGCAGATTTGTGCCTCATCTTTAAAGAGAGATGTACACATATCAAAATTGAATAAGGATCCGATTGATGAAAATTGGCCACTTTCACTGTCATTGGCTGAGTTCTCTGTGTGTGCGAGGATCTTTAGTTCACACTCTATATACATTTTCTCATTCAGTCTTATAACCTATTTTCACTTTATGGATGAGGGAGTTGAAGCTTAGAAATGTTGTCACTTGCCTTGGTTTCCTTAGCTGGGATGGGAAGTCGGTCCTGCCCACCTGTGCACCTCAGCATTCTTTCTGCTGGCTTATACTGTCTGTATTCCCTGAGAGACCATCCAAACCATTTTCCTATCTATGATTTCCTGCAGTTCTGTCCTTCCACAGTGTTCATCTCTCAAGACTGCAACCCTGGATTTGTCATCCTGCTTCCACATGGGCACAACTGATAATCTGAGGGTGAGGGGAACCAAACTATAAACTATGCAGTTCCTTGTAAATACCTCAGCTGGGTCCTCTGCATTACCATCAGTCCTCTCAGAGATCCCTGGTTAGTTTTCACTCCCAGTCCTCATGGAAGGATTCCAGACCATCACCACTGTCTTCCAACCCTCCTTTTCATCTCTAAACTCAGCAAAGCCTTAAACTTCTGGGAAAAGCTGAGTCCATCGGAAAATTTCACACACTTTACTTACAAGGTAGCTAATCTTTACCTTTGTATTGCTGGTTTCAGGATATTAATTTCAGGTTGGGGTCAAACCCGTTAGCTGATGATATAACTTTATACCACTATTGATGGATCTTGTTGATTTAACTGAACTATTACCAGTTTTATCTGATGCATTGGGGAAAAAATCCTGTTAACTGTATCAAATCTGTTACCTGGATCCTACAAAACCCCTTACCTCCTCTTGTTTCCTCTGGGACCTTATTTCATTAATCCAACTAGTTCCCTGGTGGCTCAGTGGCAAAGATTCTGCCTGCAATGCAGGAGCCACACAGGAGGCGCAGGTTCAATCCCTGAGTTGGGAAGATCCCCTGGAGAAGGGCATGGAAATCCACTTCAGTTTTGTTGCCTAGAGAACTCCATGAAGAGAGGAGCCTGGTGGGCTATATATAGTCCATAGGGTCGCAAAGAGTTGGACACAACTGAAGTGACTTAACACACACACACAGCTCAATTCCTCTACCTTTTATTCTCTCACTCTTTTCAGACATCTTCCCCTCAGCCTAAAACAAGCACATATCTTACCAAACAAGTTTAAAAGACCCAGCCCTCCAGCTACCATCAAGTCTCTCTTTACTTTTCATGAAACTACTCAAAGTATGATCTATACAATTGGTTGTCAACATCTTTTCCCATTCTTTTGCCTATCAGATTTGGCTTTTGTATCCTTACCTGTTCTTACTAATCAGGATCCAACCAGGCCAAAAAATGAACAACTTCAGTGATTGACACAAATATATATATATATATATATATATATATATATATATAATGTGGGGAAATTGATTAGATGGGTAGTAGAGTAACTGAGAAACCAGACAGAGGATGGTGAGATATCTCAGATACCCACAGCTGGAAGCTACTTCCGCACATGGAATAAAACTGGTACTATCAGATTTTGGCCTGGAGGTGACCGTAGAGGCAAGACTCTTGGGTTGACTGACTTGTCCAGAGGGAGCTGAAGCCATGGAGGGGATTCAGCCCATGTACTGTCAGACATGCATCCACAGTAGAGAAGAGAAGCAGAAACACCCAACCTCTCTGTTTCCTTTGTCTTTTAATCTCTCACCCATATCAACCATTAGCTAAACTCAGCCCAGCTGGAGACCAGCTGACACTAGAGCCTGGCAAGTGCAGCCTGCAGGTTCCGATGTCTGGAACACAGATGAGGGGAAGGTTGAGGAGGGGACCTCCTGGCCCATAGATCCAGGACCAGCATATCACATGAGAATGACAGTTATTTTCTAGGTGCTAAGTCCAGTGGGATTTTGGTTTTTCTGTTTTTGGATCTTTCCTCATTCCACTGGTGATTACTACCTTCTTGGAATTCTCTGCTTTTTGGCATCTGAGAGACGCATCATCCTCATTTCATTCTATCTATTCCTATAGACCACACCCCCATAACTACCACTTAAATAATGGTATTCTCCAGGATATGGTTCTTCATCCTCAAGATGTTAACTCACATGTGGATTTGAATAATTCAAAAATATGTTTCTTGGGAGGAATTGGGAGATTGAGATTGACATATAAACATTACTGATATTTTGTCAGTTCAGTTCCATCCAGTCACTCAGTCATGTCCGACTCTTTGTGATCCCATGGACTTCATTCAGTACGCCAGGCTTCCTTGTCCATCACCAACTCCTGGAGCTTGCTCTAACTCATGTCCATCAAGTCAGTGATGCCATCCGACCATCTCATCCTCTGTCATCCCCTTCTATTCCTGCCTTCAATCTTTCCCAGCATCAGGGTTTTTTCCAATGAGTCACTTCTTTGCATCAGGTGGTCGAAGTATTGGAGCTTCTGATTCAGTCCTTCCAATAATATTCAGGACTGATTTCCTTTAGAATTGGCTAATTTAACCTCCTTGCAGTCCAAAGGACTCTCAAGTCTTCTCCAACACCACAGTTCAAAAGCATCAGTTCTTCAGTGCTCAGCTTTCTTTATGGTCCAACTCTCACATCCATACATGACTACTGGAAAAACCATAGCTTTGACTAAACGGACTTTTGTTGGCAAAGTAATGTCTCTGCTTTTTAATATGCTGTCTAGGTTGGCCATAGCTTTTCTTCCAAGGAGCAAACGTCTTTTTATTTCATGGCTGCAGTCACCATCTGCAGTGATTTTGGAGCCCCCCCAAAATAGTCTGTCACTGTTTCCATTGTTCCCCATCTATTTGCCATGAAATGATGGGACTGGATGCCATGATCTTAGTTTTTTGAATGTTGAGTTTTCATCCAGCCTTTTCACTCTCCTCTTTCACTTATCAAGAGGCTCTTCAGTTCTTCTCTGCTTTCTGTCCTAAGAGTGGTGTCATCTGCATATCTGAGGTTATTGATATTTCTCCCGGCAATCTTGATTCCAGCTTGTGCTTCATCCAGCCCAGCATTTCACATGATATACTATGCATATAAGTTAAATAAGCAGGGTGACAATATACAGGCTTGATGTATTCATTTCCCCTTTTAGAACTAGTGTGTTGTTCCATGTCCAGTTTTAACTGTTTCTTCCTGACCTGTGTACAGATTTCTCAGGAGGCAGGTCAGGTGGTCTGGTATTCCCATCTCTTGAAGAATTTTCCTCAGTTTGTTGTGATCCACATAGCCAAAGGCTTTGGCATAGTCAATAAAGTAGATGTTTTTCTGGAACTCTCTTGCTTTTTCAATGGTCTACCAGGTGTTGGCAATTTGATCTCTGGTTCTTCTGACTTTTCTAAACCCAGCTTGAACATCTGGAAGTTCTTGATTCATGTACTGTTGAAGCCTCTCTTGGAGAATTTTGAACATTACTTTGCTAGCGTGTGAGGTGAGTGCAACTGTGCAGTAGTTTGAACATTCTTTGGCATTGCCTTTCCTTGGGATTGGAATGAAAACTGACCTTTTCCAGTTCTGTGGCCACTGTTGAGTTTTCCAAATTCGTAGCCATATTGAGTGCAGCACTTTCACAGCAATCACACTTTTAGGATTTGAAATAGCTCAGCTGGAATTCCATCACCTCCACTAGCTTTGTTTGTAGTGCTGCTTCCTAAGGCCCACTTGACTTCGTACTCCAGGATGTCTGGCTCTAGGTGAGTGATCACACCATTGTGGTTATATGGGTCATGAAAATCTTTTTTGTATAATTCTTCTGTGTATTCTTACCACCTTTTCTTAATATCTTCTGCTTCTGTTAGGCCCATACTGTTTCTGTCCTTTATTGTGCCCATCTTTGCATGAAATATTCCCTTGGTATCTCTAATTTTCTTGAAGAGATTTCTAGTCTTTTCCATTCTATCGTTTTCCTCTATTTCTTTACATTGATCACTGAGGAAGGCTTTCTTATCTCTCCTAGATAATTTTTTGGAACTCTGCATTCAGATAGGTATATCTTTCCTTTTCTCCTTTGCCTTTAGCATCTTGTCTTTCCTCAGCTATTTTTAAGACCTCCTTAGACTGCACTTTGCCTTTCTGCATTTCTTTTTCTTGGGGATGGTCTTGATAACTGCCTCCTGTACAATGTCATGAACCTCTGCCCATAGTTCTTCAGGCACTCTGTCTATCAGATCTAATCCCTTGAATCTATTTGTCACTTCCACTGTATAATCATAAGGGATTTGATATAGGTCACATCTGAATGGTCTAGTGGTTTTCCTTACTTTCTTCAATTTAAGTCTGAATTTGGCAGTAAGGAGTTCACGATCTAGCCACAATAAGCCTCTAGTCTTGTTTTTGCTGACTGTATAGAGCTTCTCCATCTTCGGCTACAAAGAATATAATCAATCTGATTTCGGTATTGACCACCTGGTGATGTCCATGTGTAAAGTGTTCTCTTGTGTTGTTGAAAGAGGGTGTTTGCTGTGATCAGTGCGTTCTCTTGGCAAAACTCTGTTAGCTTTTGCCATGCTTCGTTTTGTACTCTGAGGCCAAATTTGCCTGTTACTTCAAGTATCTCTTGACTTCCTACTTTTCATTCCAGTCCCCTATGATGAAAAGGACATCTTTTTTGGGTGTTAGTTCTAGAAGGTCTTGTAGGTCATCATAGAACTGTTCAATTTTAGCTTCTTCAGTATTAGTGGTTGAGACATAAACTTGGAGTACTGTGATATTGAATGGTTTGCCTTGGAAACGAACAGAGATCATTCTGTCATCTTTGAGATCACACTCAAGCACTGCATTTCAGACTCTTGTTGACTATGAGGGCTACTCCATTTCTTCTAAGGGCTTCTTGCCCACAGTAGTAGATATAATGGTCATCTCAATTAAATTCGCCCATTCCAGTCCATTTTAGTTCACTGATTCCTAAAATGTTGATGTTCACTCTTGCCATCTCCTGTTTGATCACTTCCAATTTACCTTAATTCATGGACCTAACATTCCAGGTTCCTATGCAATATTGTTCTTTATGGCATCTGACTTTACTCCCATTACCAGTCACATCCACAACTGAGCGTTGTTTTTGCTTTGGCTCCATCTCTTCATTCCTTCTGGAGTTATTTCTCCACTCTTCTCCAGTAGCATATTGGGCACCTGCTGACCTGGGGAGTTCATCTTTCAGTGTCCTATCTTTTTGCATTTTCATACTGTTCATGGGGTTCTCAAGGCAAGAATACTGAAGTGGTTTGCCATTCCCTTCTCCAGTGGACTACAGTTTGTCAGAACTCTCCACCATGACCCATCCACCTTGGGCGGTCCTACACTACATGGCTCATAGTTTCATTGAGTTAGACAAGGCTGTGGTCCATGTGATCAGTTTGGTTAGTTTTCTGTGATTTCTAATACTGTGTAAAAGATTGTATAAAAAGTCTGTATATTCAGAGTTGTGGTTTTTCCAGTAGTCATGTATGGATGTGAGAGTTGGACCATAAAGAAGGCTGAGCATTGAAGAATTGATGCTTTTGAATTGTGGTGCTTTTGAATGCTGGAGAAGACTCTTGAGAGTCTGTTGGACAGAAAGGAGATCAAACCAATCAATCCTAAAGGAAATCAATCCTCAATATCCATTGGAAGGACTGATACTGAAGCTCCAATACTTTGGCCACCTGATATGAAGAACTGACTCAGGGAAAAGACCCTGATGCTGGGAAAGGCTGAGGGCAGGAGGAGAAGGGGGCAGCAGAGGATGAGATGGTTAGATAGAGTCACCGACTCAGTCGACATGAATTTGAGCAAACTCAGGGAGATAGCAGAGGACAGAGCCTGGTGTGCTGCAGTCCATGGGGTTGCAAAGACACAGACACGACTTAGCAACTAAACAACAAAATAAAACTGACAACTAATGAGAACACATTGTATAGTACAGGGAACTGTACTTAATGCACTGTGGTGACCTGAATGAGAGGAAAATCCTAAAGGGAGGAGATATATGTGTGTGTGTATGTGTCTGTGTGTGTGTGGCTGATTTATTTTGCTCTGCAGTAGAAGCTGGCACAACATTTTAAAGCAACTATTCTCTAATAAAAATTAATTAAAAAATATGTATCTCTAGCTCAGACCTCTCATGAAATACAGATCTGTGTTGGCAGTTCCCAGCCTCCACAACCACTTAAAGTTTAACAGCAACAAAACCAAATTCATCTTTCTCTTCAATTTCTTCTTTCGTTCTCCTCTGCTTGCTCCCTCATCGATGGATTGATTCACTACCTGTCTGTTAGAAACTGTGAGTGGTCGGGAGATTTTACCTTCCTTATAAGCGATCAACTTGCCTGCCAGAGTTTCGTGGATGCTGGCAGAAGACACAAGTCTCCTAGATTAGAGACAAAGGACTTGCTTACTCAGGGCACAGTAAGCAGCATGAGCTTCGTGGTCGTGTAAGTTTCCTTTGCCCTGCAAGACCCACAGGGATGACATAGAGTGATTCAGGTGAATGCTGTGCGTGGGCTAGGTCTGTGTCACTGCCAAGAAACAGTATGCTTAGGGACCCTCAGCCTTTTACCAAGAGCTCCAAGCAAACCCACACAACCTGTGCTCCAGAAGGAGACATTATCACTGTTCGGGAGACTGAACGGTGAACATCAGCTCTTTGCTCTGGAGGGAGGCTAAAGGAAAAAGGAGGGGCTCTCTCTTCTGTGAGGAGACTGCTACTTCTCTTTCTGTGCCTTGCTTCCATGGTGACCTGTGTTTCCCTTGTCCTCTGGTTTCCTGTCCGTCTGAAGAGCTCTTCTCAACCTTCAAGGCTCTGTCACCCGACCTGCGACCCTTCTACCTGTGTGACAGCTTTTCCTTTCTCAGTGATCCTCAGAAATCCCATATATGTATTTTTGTGTTTCTCCTGTGACCTGTTGGCCTTCTTACCCAGCTGTGAGTGCCTGGAGGGGCCGTGCACTGTCTGATACCTCTGTAGCCCTATGTTGTAGTCGAGTGTCTGGTGGAGCTCAGTCCAATCTAAGGATCTTCTAGACCAGGGGTCCCCAACTCCTAGGCCGCAGACCAGTGCCACTAGGAACTGGGCTGCACAGCAGGAGGTAAGTGGAGAGCAGCAGGTGAAGCTTCATCTGCTGTTCCCCTGTCACTCCCCATTGCTCGCATTACCACCTGAACCATCCCCCCACCCCCATCGGTGGAAAAATTGTCTTCCATGAAACAGGTTCTTGATGCTAAAAAGGTTGGGATCCACTGGTCTAGAGAGTTCACTGTGCTTCTTCCACAACAGTTCCTCTTTTGAAATATCAAAACATTAGTGCTTGTTCCTTCTGAGATGATCTAGGACACTGAGGTGACCACATCTGTATTTCTGAGATGAGGCTAACATTATAGAAGTACTAAATTGTGAGACAGTTAAGAAAACATGGTAAAGTATCCATTACTTTGTTTTTCTGGAGTACATGTTATGTGCCCCTGTGATAACACTAGGCGGAACATCTACTATACTTCCTTAAGGAGAGAAATTAATTCCAGCTGTTCACCTGGTTTTGGTTATTTTACTTTCCTGTCAATAATATTGAAAAATATACCCATTTTTATTACAAGGATGTGAAAGAATGAGTTTGGAGTAACCTGTCTTTAATCAAATTTGGATGACATTTCGGGAGATTTTGCAGCTGGCAAGAAGAGAACCTGGCAAGCACATATGCACCCACATTTCAAAATGGTGTCCAATCCCATTTCTTATTCCTTGAGCAGAGTTCAAAGTTGGTCAGGCTTCTTTCCATTTCTGCAAATTCTGGAAATTCCAAAATCATTTTGTTCTAACCTCATTGGAAAAACCATGTAACTATTTTCCTAATGGATTGATAACTAGTCAAATATTTTGTCATGGATTTCACATAAAAAGATAAATCCCATGCACTGGAGGATTAATGGAGGACAAGCATAAAACCACACTAAGTCTCAACAATCATGACTTTTACAAAATTGCTTTCGATTTCGTAAGAATCTGATATCTGTTATTCATAAAGCACATTACCTGTTTTTTTTTTTTTATCGATACAATCATTTGGATGATATACACTGGGCAGGGTATTTGAGTCAGGTTCCTGGAAAACTGCTTGATTACTATTAAAGCTGATTAAATCTAAAGTTTTCTTTTTAACCAAGAAAGTAAAATAAATATTTTTTTATGCTTTGTAGTCTGGAGACAGCTATTAAAACTATACTTTTTTAAAAGATGGTGAAGAAGCCTACTTGTGGTAGAATCGTATTTGTTAAGAATATGGATATTGTTAAGCCTTTAATGAAAGGTCATGCAGAGTTTAAGCCAAATTGTGAAGTCTGTCTCAAGCTGGGTCTGTGTGTTATAGATGCCAATTAATGTTGGCAACTATAGGATAGGTTGCTTAGGTGTTTTGGGGTATCCAGTGCAACACAATTTATGTCAATCTCTTTTTCCTGACAACTAGTGAATAGATTGTATTGAGGTTTTTGATTTCCTTGTGCACAGATCAATAAGCTGTATACGGTTTACAGCATTCTAGATCTATAAGCTATTTGCTGCAACCAGTGTTTCTCACCCTAAGTCATCCTGTGAACTGAGTTTTAAGTTCTTTAAGGCAGTTCTGTGAATGAATGAGAGGAAGAGGGAGCCAAGAGAGAGCAGAATGAAGGAGAGGGTGGTACATGCCATAGCCAGCTGAGGGAGAGGGGTCAGTCAGGACTGTTTTGCTTTACTGAGTAGTGTTTGGAGATAGTGGATACATATTGTTTTTGAACTTTCATTTGGATATGAAAAATAATTCTTATGGTTTTTGTCTTTACTTTAAAAAGCTGGATTTGCTTTTTATAGAAAATTTAGTTTGTATAAGACAAAATTGAAAAAGATTATAAATCTTTGTTTCCTTTAAAATAGTCCTTTTTTGGGGGGCTCTGCTGTGTATTTAGGGCATGCAGGATCTAGTTCTCTGACCAGGGGTTGAACCACGCCCCCTGAATTGGGAGCACAGATTCTCAGCCAGTGGACCACCAGGGAAGTCGCCCCTCACTTAAAATAATCGTTTAAGGGAAAGTATTTTTTGTAACCTTAAGATATGTTCCAAGGTCCTGGTTATCTCCGTTGATCATGACCTTAGAGACAGGTGCTCACAGCTTCAGTTTCCTTGTTGGGGTGGTTTGTTTTCAGGCCATGCTAAGAAGCTATTTTGAAAATGCACGGTATTATTCATGAGGGAGACTTAGAGAATCTGTAATGCCTAAAACCTAATCATTACCATTTCTTAAAGAAACAATTCAAAGATCCCTTTGATAGTGGATAAATAGTTTAATCCCAAGCTATAAAAAATGATAGTATATTATCTTCTGAGATTTACATAATGGACTAAGACTTTATTCCTTCTTTTATATGTCTGTCTGCAAAATTTGCTGTCACATAAAGCCAGCTCAGTGGAAGACTCTTAAATCCCCCTAGACATTTTACCTGCAATTAAGGTAGTTACTTCTATACATAGAGTGCCCTGGGTTAGACCACACAGGCAAAAGTGCTAGGATTTCCCCAGCTGTGGCCAGATGAGGGACTTAATACAACCCCTGATATGAAATATTTTATAATTTATTATAATTAGAAACTCAGATACTATATAGATATAGACCAAGAGTTAAACACAAATATCAAGGTACAAAACTGTGTTTTTTTTCTTTTATAGCTGTGTAATTAGAGTCAGCCTTGGGTTCTCGTCAGTTTCTTGCAAGGTATTTGAAGTTCTCATGCTAATTACTATTTTGTAGTTTTGCTGATGGTTGGGCTTTTTTTTTTTTTTTAATTCTTCTTGTTGACATCAGCTCACTAGTCTCTATGGATCTAAGAGGACAGCTATCTATAGTAAGTGGCTTCTCCTTCTGCTTTTTTCCCCCTTCCCTAAAGCTAAAAATACAGATTCTGTGATTATCGTTTCAGCCAATAATTATCTATGTTTATTACGGGTATGAAGAAAGTGAAACTGATAGCCGCTTCGTTGTGTCCTACTCTTTTTGACTCTATGGACTGTAGCCTACCAGGTTCCTCTGTCCATAGGATTTCCCAGGCAAGAATACTAGAGTGGGTTGCCACTTCCTCCTCCAGGGGATCTTCCCGACCAAGGGATCGAACCCGGGTCTCTTGCATTGCAGGCAGATTCTTTATTGCCTTAGCCACCAGGGGAGCCCTTATTTAGAGTATACTTATAACCTACTCTTTCTTTTTCATCAATATTCAATTAATGTTGAATAACTGATTCACTTAGCTCCTGAGGTTTTTTTGCTTTTTGAATATCCTTTCTTTCTGTTTACTAAATCTGCTTTATTTTTTAAAGGGTCTTCTACCTATCTATCATCCATCCACCCACCCACATACATCCCACTTTGTTTCTTTTTTTGTTTGTTTTGTTTCAAAAAAATTTAAGGTGGATTCTTAAAAGGAGTACAATATTTTTAACCTTAAAGTTATGAAATACAGGCTGAATTTAAGTCAAATAGTAGCTTACTTCTGACAAATTAACTCCTGCCTCCAAAGTATGACATGAAATATTTAATGATACAAAACAAGAAAGTAACATAAATGATTTTCTAATAACAAACATGACGCTTTTTGATTCAGTATGGAATCCAATAGGATCCAAAGGTAAAATTAGCACTTTTGTTACATTAATGACAGATTCAAACATTGTTCTTTGTTTGAAGGAAGTAGAAATTAGGGATTTTTAAAAAAGGGTTTGAGATCAGTATGTTAAGAATGATTTAGTAGGAAAAATGGCAGCAAAGTGGTAATTATTGCAAAGACAAGTGACATGTACAAAAGGAAAATTCTAGTTGTTGGAAGAAAATTAATTCAGCCTAGAGCCCTAGGAAAATCAAAAACAAGGATGTGTCAGACACTTATACCTGGCATAGAGCAAGATCATAATGTTTAATCACTTGCCATGAAAGCAAGCAATATATCTCTCCTTGAAAAGAATATTGATTGAGTGAAGATACATAAAACTACAAGTTGAGCTGAATCGCTATTTTTTTCTCTAATCATATAGCATTGCTTAAAAGTACTACAAGAAAGGGATGAATGTAGATTTAACAGGTTAGAATCTGCTGCTGTGCTGGGAATTATTAGAGCTATGCCTAATCAATATGAACCAGTACATACTCATTCCAACACAGTGTACATAATTGTTTATCACAACCCATAATTATCTCTAGAAAAATGCATAATTTATTAATATGCATCCTGTATACAATACAAATATAAAGTACACAGGCATTCACATGCATGATATGAAAATATATACGGACTAGAGTACTTAGGATCTGTCAATATTTTTATCTTCCAAAGGTAAAAATCCTTCAGGAAACTGCATTTCAGTTGTACAGTTGCTCAGTCATGTCTGACTCTCTGCGATCCCATGGACTGCAGCATACCCAGCTTCCCTGTCCTTCACTATTTGTTGGAGTTTGCTCAAACTCATGTCCATTGATTTGGTGATGTCATCCAACCATCTCATCCTCTGTCATCCCCTTCTCCTGCCTTCAATCTTTCCCAGCATCAGGGTCTTTTCCAATGAGTTGGCTCTTCACATCAGGTGGCCAAAGTATTGGAACTTCAGCTTCAGCATCAGTCCTTCCAATGAATATTCAGGGTTGATTTCCTTTGGGATTGACTGGTTTGATCTCCTTGCTGCCCAAGGGGCTCTCGAGAGTCTTCTCCAGCACCACAGTTTGAAGGCGTCAATTCTTTTTTATCATCCAGCTCTCACATCTCACATAAATGACAGTAATTATGTTTAAAACAAAAGAACGTTTGTTTGCTTTTAGATATTACATTTTTATGGTTATGATCTGACACAAAGCCTTTGTCCCATCTGACCTAACTCCATAGAGTGATTTAATCTACAGTCACAGCTTCTTTTCTTCTCACATCCAGAGGTGTGCCTTGGCTCTGTGTTTGGGGGAGGAACCCAGAGGGAAGCTGAGGTAGCCCCAGACAATGGCTTTTCCTGTTGCCAGCTGATCCCAGATTATTTGTAGATCCAAAAGACAGCAACTGGAGGAATGGAATCCTTCCAGAAACTGAGGCTGGTGTCATTCATCATTTCCTAAAACCATTTAATACTTAGCACCCAGAAAATTGTCCATTAGATTATGACAAAAAAGTAATCCCATGCCTTCTCTTTCCAGACCTGGATTTAGTCATTGGTACAGCTGAACATAAAATCAGATAGTCTGGGGCACAAGAAAAACAACAATATGTCTGTGAAGATGACACTCCTTGTCACTTCTCGAAATGGATGTTTCTAAAGATGATAAGGAAACCTGGATGGCAGGCTGCTCAAGGAAATGTAAAGTGACAACAATATCAGTCCACTTTTTCCACCTTCATTTAATGTTGGTCCAACATTATGTGAGAATCAGTGGATTTAACATCAAAATAACTATAGATACAAGCTCTTCTTTGAAAGCCAGTGACTCCTGACTCTCCCTCAGATTCCATGTTCATTTCTGAGTCTTGGAGAAAGGAGGGATTCTTAACCCTTCCAAAGTTCTAGACTCATTTTATTTGTGTGTTAATACCAGATCATCTTCCTGTTGGCTGTTATATCCATCATTCTTAATGTGCTTCTGTTTATTTTTGTGCCGTGGATTGAAGGAAAATTTAGGATACATTTCTGAAAGTTATCTGGTCAGACTATGTCTCCTGAGAACATGCTTATATCAGTGGAGAAGAGAACTCCTGAATTTAGTTTTTCATGCTAAAGGAAAGCTAATAGGCCTGAAAAGATCATTTCCTTCACCCACTACCTGTAAGAGGAAACCAGTTGCTTTGATTTAATAATTGGTAAGTGGGCTTCCCTGGTGGCTCAGATGGTAAAGAATCTGCCTGCAATGCAGGAGACCGGGGTTCCATTCCTGATTCGGGAAGATCCCCTGGAGAAGGGAATGGCAACCCACTTCAGTACTCTTGCCTGTAGAATTCCATGGACAGAGGAGTTCGGCAGGCCACAGTCTATGGGGTAGTAAAGAGTCAGACTGAGCAACTAATACAACAACAGCAATAGGTAAATGCATCACACATGAGTGAAACCTACAGAGATATCTAGAGCAGCATTAAAAACAATAGGTTTGTGTTTCTCTCTAAGGTTCTCCTATTCACATTATAAGGAAGTGTGAAGCACATGTGTGGGATTGGGAATAAGAAAAAATTATCCTTGATTATACATTCAAGATTTTTCAAAAAACAATGAATAGGAGAAAAACAGGAGTTGAGATTTACTTGGATTTCACAATGGTTAGCCTCAGGTATTTGCTGGATATTCTACCCTCCTGGCTACAGCATTTTATTAAAGTACAAATAGCTGGGTCAGCTGAGACTGCTGCTTGTACAGTAGAACCAGGGGAGTTGCCCAAGATGCTATGCCAGTTCACGGATGTTAAAACAAGTTTGCATTTAAAATAAGAAACCATAACTAATTAACACCAGGCAGGTGGTCTTGATGGAAATTTAAAATCCAACTTGGGTCAGCAGGCAACAGGGAATACAGACTTGGCAGATGAAACTAACTGAAATGATCCCCCCCACCACAAGACCCGCCAAGTGAGACTTGAGCCAATAGCCCTTCAAAAAAGCTTCCTGTGCCAGTCATTTCTGGGAAGATGGAGCCAAGGACAAATGACTGTAGATCTTAAAATGAGCATGATTACATTAAGATCTCAGGGCTTCCACCCCCACATCCGTCCCCAGCCTCCCTGCACTCACACAGAGTTTTCTTAAATGCCAGCATCATTTTGTGAGAGCAGAAATGGAGGCTGCTCCCTATGCATTTATATTAATAGCTGGGAGAATGATGCAGGGAAGGCAAGAGAAGCTTTCAACAGAGGAGAGGGTGTGAAGTTTTGCTGAAATAAGCTGGAGTGGAGAGGAGGAAATATTTAGACCCCCGTTGAGTGCCAGAGCAAAATCAGATACCAATAAGGACCGAACTCTCAGAGTAACAGCCAGAAGAGCTGAAGTGTTGGGAGTGAAAACTAAGTTTTACTGCCACATGATTGACAAGAGAAAGAAGGCTGAGAAGGTGAAGGTGAAATGGAGAAATAGCGAGAAGGGGGCTGTCTGAGGTGTGATTTCTATCACAGTGCCACAATGAGATGACTCAGCGATGGATTCCTGCTTTGCTTGCTTTTCCTGCCCCAGGGGCACATAAAGTTGTGGGATGTCAGTGGTGGATGGGCCCTTAGAGATGATTCGGTTCACGGCCTGCAGTTTATAGCTGAAGAAGCTGTGGCCTGGAGGGGAAGTCTCGCCCAAGGCCATGGTGAATTCTTTAGCAGAGCTGTCTTGGAAACCTGAGTCTTGAGTCTTTCCATTCGTTGCTCTTTTATTCAAGAAGAGCGGATGCTTTCACTGTTGCTGGTTCATTTGCTTTATTGATTAATTTCAAAGGCAAGAACAGATTCTGAAGAAAACTGGAACTTGGGTAGCAATCAAAACAAGATGGATCATTCCACGTGAAGCGATAATAATTTGAAATTGGTAAGTTGTAAGCGGTCAGCATTGTTGTGAAATGAGCACAGTCTTGGTGGAAAACGGCTCTCTTTCAGGAAGATTTTACTTTTTCTGATTCTGAAAAAAATTGGTACACTTATTTGAGGAATTGAAAACATAACACTGCTTCATATCAGCATCACTGAGAAATAACCACTGCTAATATTTTGCTATTTCATTTTATAATATTATGAAGTATTATAACATATTATAAAATGTTTCCTTAATATTTCATAAAAATTAAGATCATCATAGAATTTTAAAAAAATCAGCTAGGTGGGCCTGATTCAGTCAGTTGAATCTTAAGAGCACAGATGAGGCCTCTCTGAAGGAGAATTTTGCCCATGGACAGTGGCATAAGCCCATGCCCAGCACTTCCAGGTAGCCTTCCTGATGTTTTGCCCTATGGATTTCAGATTTTCCTAGCCAGGTCCCATAATCATGTAAACTAATGTTTTGTAATAAATCTCTTGATACACTATCCCTACTGGTTCTGCTTCTCTGGTTGAACTGTGACTGGAACAGAGGAAAAGAAACTCATCCACAGCCAGACAAGCCAGTATGTGGCACTGGAGGGACTAGCAGTGCACACCCGTGGTGCTCCCTATGGGATGGCTTAGATGCCTTCCCCATCAGCTGCTGCTCTCCCTTCTAACCTGGCTGTCCTGGATCCTGCTTCATGTCCTCCATGACATTTACTCTCTGTAGAGTCATGACTTCGAGAAGATTGTTGTTTATATTACATAGAAGTATCTTCCCAAACAGCTTAGGAGTTCGCTTGTGCCCTTTACATTAACCAATGACTAGTCAATGATGACTATATGTATTTTTGTGAATAATTCATTGAATTAGGGAATGTGAGATTTTTAGAATCTTACTTAACATTAAAGTTACTAGTTGTATGGAATTCAGTTTTTTCCCATTAATTTCACTATAAATAACCACATGGGCTTTTCTACCCTATGTGTTGAGATTTTCACTGGATATAGTTCCTTGAAGAGGTATTCCTCAAATTCATTAGACTGAAGGAGACTATGAGTTTTGAAAAAGGGGAATACAAGTGATTTCCTGCTCTCAAAAGGCTTTCTAGAAAATTGTTGAGGAAGATGCTCTTCACTGGAAACTGCTGAATACTTCAATGGTTAAGGAATTGCCCCCCTCTGTAAAAGGCACAATTTTTTACATCACATTTGACATCTTGAAATGAGATTCATTGATAATATAACCAACAACACACATATTAAATATAATATAATATAATAATATAATATAACCAACAACACACATATTAAAAAAATAATAATATATTAATAATATTCCAACTATAATGTAACTGAAACTAAAGGAAAGCAATGCACAATAAAATAACACCTATTTCTGAATGTTTGGGTATAAAGTACAGTGAAAAAGTAAAAGTGTTAGTCACTCTGACTAACATGTCTGACTCTTTGTGACCCTATATCTATGCACATGTCTGACTCTTGTGACCCTATGGTCTATAGCCCTCCATGGTTCTCTGTCCATGGAATTCTCCAGGCAAGAATACTGGAGTGGGTTGCCATTCCCTTCTCCAGGAGATCTTTCTGACCCAGGGACTGAACGTGGGTCTCTTGCATTGCAGGCGGATTCTTTACCATCTGAGCCACCAGGGAAGTATGTGGTACAGGTATGCTTTTATGCTAAACGTTCCTTAAGGAGTCAGTTGTTTGCCTAGTCAGGGACCCTGTCAATGGTGTAGCTGTAAGTGTGAACTGGAAAGACAAATTATACTGGTGGCTTGGTTGTCCTGAAGAGTGACGCAGTTGGTGATGTGGTTTTCTGATACAGTGAACAATTCTTGGTAGACTTCAGAACAAAATTAATTACAATTTTCCCTTGATTGCATGGCAGTTGCATTTTAGGAAGCATAATGAGATCTTAAGATAGTGCAAATGTACTTTCTATTTTATGTAACATTGGGTCAGTACTCTTGCCTGGAAAATCCCATGGATGGAGGAGCCTGGTAGGCTATAGTCCATGGGGTCGAAAAAAGAGTCGGACACGACTGAGTGACTTCACTTTCACTTTCACTTTGGGCTAAGTTCCAGGCTCAGAAAATTAAAACAGGTTTTTACAAGCTCCAGAGAGCAGAGAATTTCGTCCACCAAGAACCACTGAATGAGAGGCAAGCACATGGCATGCATTTAGCTAATATTTTCATGAATGTCTGAAAGTTTTTCATCTCCATTAAGTTGAGGAGGGGGGCGTATTTGAAAATCACTCAGGATGAGGGACAATTTTTCTCTGTGCAGGACCACCCCACACTCACTGGATGGCCAGCATCCATCACCCTTGCTCACTAAAGACAGTGGTGCTTCTAATTATTGTGAGAACTCAAAAAGTTGCCACCACAAATTTCCCAATTGCCCCTATGGGTGGTGCTGCTGAGAACCACAGAATTAAGCAATGATGTGGGTACAGCATCTGTCCATCAGAAGCTGAGGTGAATCCATTCACAGAAGTGATGCCTGACAGTGGTGATGGGGCAGCCCTGCTACAGGGTGCTTCTGCTTTGAAGTATGTGCACAACACTGTGAATATGACCCTGAGGGAAAAGTCAAGGCTTTGGAAAGGGGTGTGTGACTCAGGACACGGCCACCTCCAGTTCACAAGGACCTTTGTGCAAATTATAGAAAGATCCCCACTCTGGGCCGACCAGCTTGGATAAGGGCTCAGTCTGGTTGCTGATGTGAGTACATACAATCCACATGGCCTGACAAGTGGAACCCTCCTCAGAAATTGGGTGTCTCTCCCAACCTCTTGGCCTGAGCATCCTTTTTATAGGATGCAACTTGCACACACCTTGCTGAGTTTCCATATGAGACAGAAATTAAGTGTCAAGAGCAAAAGATAAATTCATCATGGTGTTGAGAAGAGAACTAAAGGGATTGAACAATGAACAAAAAAGCATAGGTGAAAAGAAGATAGGTTTAATGAAATCTACCAGCAAGTTGAGGGCATCATCCCCTCATACTTTGTGTCATAAAGCCGGGTTATACAACTGACTTAGTCTATGTGGAGTTCATGGAAGTTTGGAGCATGGATCATTGGTACCCACTGGGGTAATAAAGTCTTGAGGTGTTTGTCAGAATTCTGCTAGCTAAATACACTTAATACACTTAATTGAAATGTACTGGGAAATCTATTTACAGTGTTGCTTGCTTGGTCACTCAGTTGTGTCCAACTCTTTGTGACTGGACTGTAGCCCACCAGGCTCCTCTGTCCATGGGATTTCCAAGGCAAGAATTTTGGAGTGAGCTGCCATTTTCTTCTCTGGATTTACAGTGTTCAGTTCAGTTCAGTCGCTCGGTCATGTCCGACTCTTTGCAACCCCATGAATTGCAGCACGCCAGGCCTCTCTGTCCATCACCAACTTCTGGAGTCCACCCAAACCCATGTCCATCGAGTCGGTGATGCCATCCAACCATCTCATCCTCTGTTGTCCCCTTCTCCTCCCACCCCCAATCCTACCCAGCATTGGGGTCTTTTCCAATGAGTCAACCCTTCGCATGAGGTGCCCAAAGTATTGGAGTTTCAGCTTCAACATCAGTCCTTCCAATGAACACCCAGGATTGATCTCCTTTAGGATGGATTGATTGGATCTCCTTGCAGTCCAAGGGACTCTCAAGAGTCTTCTCCAACACCCCAGTTCAAAAGCATCAATTCTGCGGCACTCAGCTTTCTTCACTGTCCAACTCTCACATCCATACATGACCACTGGAAAAACCATAGCCTTGACTAGACAGACTTTTGTTGGCAAAGTAATGTCTCTGCTTTTAAATATGCTATCTAGGTTGGCCATAACCTTCCTTCCAAGGAGTAAGCGTCTTTTAATTTCATGGCTGCAGTCACCATCAGCAGTGATTCTGGAGCCCCCAAAAATAAAGTCTGACACTGTTTCCACTGTTTCCCCATCTATTTCCCATGAAGTGATGGGACCAGATGCCATGATCTTAGTTTTCTGAACGTTGAGCTTTAAGCCAACTTTTTCACTCTCCTCTTTCACCTTCATCAAGAGGCTCTTTAGTTCTTCTTCACTTTCTGCCATAAGGGTGGTGTCATCCGCATATCTGAGGTTATTGATATTTCTCCCGGCAATCTTGATTCCAGCTTGTGTTTCTTCCAGCCCAGCATTTCTCATGATGTACTCTGCATATAAGTTAAATAAGCAGGGTGACAATATACAGCCTTGACGTACTCCTTTTCCTATTTGGAACCAGTCTGTTGTTCCATGTCCAGTTCTAACTGTTGCTTCCTGACCTGCATACAGGTTTCTCAAGAGTTTACAGTATTAGATGATGCTGTAATGTTTGTGGGAACAATTATTCTTGTTGACCAGGAGATCAAACTCCAAGAATCAAAGCGCCTTCCTGGTGAGAAGGAAACCAGAGGTCTTTATTTTTAAACTAATTTTTATTGGAGTAAAGTTGCTTTACAATGTTGTGTTAGTTTCTGTTGTACAGCAAAGTGAATCAGTTATACATATATCTCCTCTCTTTTGGATTTCCTTCCCATTTAGGTCACCACAGAGCACTGAGTAGGGTCCCTTGTGCTATAGAGTGGGTTCTCATTGAGCTCTCATTCCCTGAAGAAGGAAGTGGCAACCCACTCCAGTGCTCTTGTCTGGAGAATTCTGTGGACAGAGGAGCCTGGTGGGCTACAGCCCATGGGGTTGCAAAGAGTTGAACATGACAGACGGACTAACACTCATTGAGTTATTTATTTTATACATGGCATCAATAGTGTATATATGTCAATCCCAATCTCCTAATTCATCCCACGTCCCTCTCCCCCCCATTGGTGTCCATATGTTTGTTCTCTGTGTCTGTGTCTCTATTTCTGTTTGTAAATAAGATCATCTATACCATTGCTTTAGATTCCACATATATGAGTTAATATACCTTGAAGGACATTTCCTTAAGGCCACTAGAGAACCCATAAGCCTGCTTTGACTTATGCCAAAATAGCGTGCCCCTGCCACCCCTTTTTTGGCCCTTGACTGCTTACACCCTCAGAATTCTCACCCAACTTGACTAGACAAGTGTAGAGAAACTTTGACAGATTCTTATCCTTTGTCTCTGATTTGTTGAGGCTCCACATAGATCACTCCCTTTGTTTGAACTCTTCTTTGTCAGTTTGTTTCTTTCCTCATGACTTTGTTAGAGGGAAGACATCTCATTTCACAGGTGGCCCATGAGGAGACACCCCAGTACCACCAGGAAACGTTCTCCCAAACATATGTAGGGTGGGTACATCAGTAAAAATAGGCTGAATCATGCTGTGTGAAAAATAACATTAAAAATTTCAGTGGCATAACAGAACAAACTTATTTCTCTTTCACACAAAGTCCTCTGCAGACCCAGTTCTCCAGGGAAGTAGTGGTTTGGGATTCCGGGCTACTTCCTTTTCCTGGTACCTCCATCTCCTTATGTTCTTTGATTGCTATGGTATGGAAGAGAGTTAATAGAATATCTTGACCCAGCAATGTAATACTTTGGCCCAGAAATGTGATGTCACTTCTGCTTCCAAGTAATTGGTTAGACTTGGGGAAACTGTCTTCCTGTGCCCAGGAGAGAAGAATCTGTTGTGAGTGAGCCTTAGTGGTGAAGTAATACCAGCCATGTGTATCATAGCAGGTGTATTAGTTTGCAAGTGCCACTGTAATGAAACACCATAGACTAGACTCATTGGAAAAGACTCTAATGCTGGGCAAGATTGAGGGCATGAGGTGAAGGGGGTGACAGAGGATGAGATTGTTGGATGGCATCACTGACTCAATGAATATGAGTTTGAGCAAACTTCAGGAGACAGCAAAGGACAGGGAAGCCTGGTGTGCTGCAGTTCATGGGGTCACAAAAAGTCAGACATGACTTAGCGACTGAAGAACAACAATGTGGCTTAAACAACAGAAATCAACTTTCCCCACAGTTCTTGAAGATAGAAGCCCAAGATGAAGGTGTCATCAGGTTTGTTTTCTCCTGAGGTCTTCTTATGTTTTCCTAAACTGCAGAGCATAGCTGACCTTTGGGTTTGTCCTCATTCCTACAAGTGGGATCCCTTCATTGTGTTATTTGTTGATGGCTGGTTGGACCAAGCTATACCAAAGAAGAACCTGGATGTAGGTTCTAGTTACATCCTTAGAGATTGTGGGTGGATTTTGGCAAAGGCTGAAGATGGGGGAATATTGTCTCTTCTGTCTTCCTGCTTTTCCCATCAGCAATCTTTTCCAATTTTCTTGTGCTTCTCTTAGTGTTTAAAAACTGGGCACATTCTTGTTCCTCTCCCACAAAGAGGTGCATTTTTTTCCCTCATTGTTCCCCTCATCATAGAATTTTAATAGCACAGATATACTACATATCTGTTTATTTATCTTATGTATATCTGTGATTTATTCAAAAAGATAGTAAGGTTTTATTTCATCCTCCAAGAACCAGTTTTTGCCTCCTTTATTGTCCCTGTTGAAAATCCATGTTCTAGGGCCAACTGGATGAAAGAATGCCTGTCCAGGAGTTGGTGTAAATTAGTGAGTGAAATGGTCACTTCAGTGCTGTCTTCTGTGGACTTGAGATGCCTGCCAGGTACTACATCATGGCCCTACACTGGTGCACAGGTTACTCTGTAGTAGAAGGTCCACTTTTCACATATTTAATGAAACAGAGCAGGGATTCATCATGGTCCAGGCTATGGCGACCTTAAGAAGGGTTTGCAAAGTTCCTTCTTCTGAGATTGATTAGCTTCACCCCCCAGAGTATGGTTGCCTCCCTTCCTTCAGGAATGGTGATTTATGTGAGAGTGATACTAATGAATGGTCACAGCCATCCTGGGCTGCGTTTATGTGGGCCTGTTTTTTTTTTTTTTCTCATGGTTTTCATCAGGAAGAGCCCTCATTATGTTTAACTAGCTTAAGCAGCAATTTCAATATTAACTCCTCAGCATCAAGTGGCCCCAGAACCCCAACTGTGGCTAGGTGAGCCTAAAACAATATGGGATTCTAAAACATGGTCATCAATGTGTTTACTTTTGTTTTCTTGAAGGGACTCATCCAGGAGCAAGGCTGCTTCCCTTTATTCTTTGGCCTCAGCTTGTATCTGCTTCCTCACACACTGTGATCTTTTCAGAAAGCTTGCTCTCTGAGGTCCTCACAAGGTCCTTGACCTGTACTCTGAAGTTCCATCCACGCGGGTCATTTCACTCAGTCATCTTAGTCTGTTTAGTGTCCTCTCCTGTCAGTATTCTCATTCCACCCCTTCTGATGGCATCTGGATCTCCTAAAGGAAGCAGCCCCTTTAGTGTGGTGACTGGTGGGTTAGGGACAGGAACCTTTTCTGAGGTCTGGCTGGACTGGTGTCCTTACCAGTGTGTGGGGACAGCACAGCATTGAGACTGTCACTGTTTGTCCCAATGTATAGAATACTTGGGCTCTGGTTCAAATCCCTGTTCCATCACTTCCTGTGAAACCTTAGAAATTAATTTTTCTCAGACTCATTTTTCTCATCTAAAAATGGGGAAAGAATAGAAGCTACCTCACGTGGGTTGTTATGAGGATTCAATGGGTTAACATACATGAAACATTTAAACTATTGTCTGGTACCTCCTGAAGTACGTGGTAAATTTTGGCTGCTATTCCTACCACCTACTATGATGATGCTTCTGCTACCCCTGTTGTTCTCCCCAAGCCTTGTGAGTGCTCCTTCATCTGTGCACAAGGGATGGGAGGTGTGTTTTGAGTGTTTTTTCTCTCCTTTAATTCTGAATGTAGCATTATAGACCCTGGACCTCACTCATCTAAGTTCTTCAAAACAATAACTCAGAAGTATATATGTATTTGCCCATTAAATTCTTGCTGCAATTTCATTGTGTAGAGCTTTGGTACCAGTTATAACCTAATGGGTTTTGAAATTAGATTAGAAACTCCATCAGATTTGTCATTCATTGTCAAATATTATCATGTGCCACTAATCACAGTGGGGATAGAAGACTGAGTAAGGTAGTTCCCCCTCCTCAAGAAACTTATGCTCAGAAGACAGAATAATGTGTGGATACAAATCACTGTAATAATAATAATTATAGACATTTGCTCCTTGTCAGACTATGCTGAGCACTTTTCCATTTGTTTTATAACTAACTCCTGGAAACAATCCTATGGCACAGGGAGGCAGAGGTCCTAGAGTTTAAGTAGTAAGTGAAAAAGTGAAGAATTAAACCTTGGGCCTTCTGACTTCTGAGCTTGTGGTATGACCATTCACAACACAAGTCATGAGAGAGTCTCACAAATCTGCTGGTGGGATCAGAGGAAGGAGAAGTCTCTTCTAGCTGATGTGTTGGTGGTGCAGGTGTGCTTACAAGGAAGGGTGTGGTGGTAGAGATAGCTTTTTAACAGTTCATTCCTGGAAATGGTGGGTAGAATTTACATAGGAAAGAAGCATCCTGAGAAGTAGGACCAGGATAGAAGTCCCAGATAGTATTGTGAAGCTGGGCATTTCTAGGGCCCTGGGTGTAACTTGTTTGGACCAAAATAAAGAATATGGGCAGAGAAAGTTCAACTTGAGCCATCTTAGGTTCAGACTCCATAAGGCCTGGAATGCCAGGTAGAGAGTTTGCATTTTTTTTTCCCACTAGGGTAGTCTAGGAGAGTAGAGAGAACCCCAGCCTCCGGCTGGATACACCTGCATGTGAATTGTAAGGTGAGCTCTTACAAGGCACTTGGGGAGGATGCCTCAAGCTCTCTGATCTTCAGTTTCCTCACTGATGACTTTAGTGAGGATTTTTTTTTTTTTGGATGATTTTACATCATTTTATTTTATTTTTTATTTATTTATTTTTTTAATTAATTAATTTATTTTATTATTATTTTTTTTTGCCATACATTGACATGAATCCACCATGGGTGTACATGTTTTCCCCTTCCAGAACCCCCCTTCCACCTCCCTCCCCTTCCCATCCCTCCGGGTCATCCCGGTGCACCAGCCCTGAGCAAAACACCAATACAGTATACTAACACATATATATGGTATTTAGTCAATCGGTAAAGATAACCCTGTATGCGAGACATCAAAGGAGACACAGATAAATAGAACAGTATTATGGACTCTATGGGAGAGGGCAAGGGCGGGATGATATGGGGGAATGGCATGGAAGCATGTAAATCATCATATGTGAAATGAATCGCCAGTCCAGGTTTAGTGAGGATTTTGTTCCTGCTTCTTTGTGGAACGGATGGAGGGATTACCTCCCGTCTAACATTATCACTGTGAGAATGACAGTAACCGAGGCAGAGCACAAGCCCAGCAGTCCATAGAGAGAAGCTACCATTATTATATTATTAGAGATGCATTGTTGAGGTTGTTGGGCAAGTTGGTGGTGTGAGTGTGGTTTTGAGGAGCTTTCTCGAGCACATATGTCAATGAAGAAGAGGAAACTAGCTTAAGCAGTGGGGAGATCAGCAGGAAGCCACTGAACCACTGAGATGCACCAGAGAGAGAATGAGAGCCTGAAGGGAGGGGCCTGGTGTGGAGCCCTTGATGTGTCAGGGGTGGGGTCAGCGCTGTGGGCGACCAAGAATCTGCCCAGGAAGCTTCTGTGTCATTGTCTACCAAGGTACACTCAGATATTTTCTCAGTCCTTTTAAACCCACGAGATGTTTCCAGTAAAGTAGGGTAAAGCTTCAAGGCAGAGCCTAGTTCTAGATGATTCTGACTTCCATGCATCCTGTGCTTCCACCTTAGCACCCTGCCTTGCTTTCTGCTAATGAAGCTTCAACTGTGCGCTTCTCTGGCTACATGTTCTCTAAGTCAGTGGAAGCCACATCACTGTCCTGATTCGGTGTTTATAGCCGGAGAAAGATCCTATGAATATGTCAGATCCACTAATAACCAGTAACCACGACCAAATTGGTCCTCTCAAAAAGTTTACCTTAGTACTTTGTTGACTTCTATAATGGCACCCCACTCCAGTACTCTTGCCTGGAAAATCCCATGGACGGAGGGGCCTGGTGGGCTGCAGTCCATGGGGTCGCTAAGAGTCGGACATGACTGAGCGACTTCACTTTCACTTTTCCCTTCCATGCATTGGAGAAGGAAATGGCAGCCCACTCCAGTGTTCTTGCCTGGAGAATCCCAGGGACAGCAGAGCCTGGTGGGCTGCCGTCTATGGGGTCACACAGAGTTGGACACAACTGCCGCGACTTAGACTTATACCACCAATCTGCTATGCAGCCTGCCCTTCCCACTTTATGAGCACTGCTCATTGGGGTTGCATATTTTTGGTGAGTAATTGTTTAGATTTACTGTATAAATGCACCTTTATTGTTCATGTGCCTTGGCCACTGCATTTCTCTTTGAGTCTGGAACTGGCTTCTAACACTTGAACTGTTTTTTTTTTTTTTATGACTCAGTCACATGAACCTCTTTTGACAGAAACAAGAAGGGGGTTTGTGAGACAGGCTCTGTGAGCCCACCAGACAACAGGGACCCCTTTGCCAGTGAGAGGTCAGCCCTGTTTCATGATGAGGCATGAAATATCAACAGCTGGAATTTTTGTTCTTAAGCCAAGTAGGAAAGAGGTGAGGCATGTTAAGACAGGGTGTGTGTGGGTTTTTTTCTTCCTTTTTTTTTTTTTTTTGAGACGACTGAGGATACAGAAAAGCAGCAACTTGGACAAATAAGGAAGAATCATAAACATGTCCCACTAAGTCGGGGTCCCGACTTGTCCGCTGCAACTCTGCTCTAACAGCACTGGGATTCCTGTAGCGGAAACCACTCACATATTATCCCAGAATTTGCAAACAGCAAAGGGAGCTAAAAGATCCCCTGAGTCCACAACTGCGTATTCAGTATCCTAAGCCTTTTGTTAAGTCTGTTTCTAACCATTATTTCTATTTGTGATTTTACCATTGTATTATCAATACTGACGTCTGTCATCAATGCTCGATACATAGTAGGTGTTCCGTCAATTTTTATTTATTTTAAAATTTGTATTGGAGGGTGGTTGATTTACAATGTTGTGTTAGTTTCAGGTGTACAGCAAACTGAGTCAGTTATACATATATCAACTCTTTTAGATTCTTTTCCCATATAGATCATTACCGAGTGTTGAGTTCTCTGTGCTATACAGTGCGTGGATGCATGTTCAGTCACTTCAGTCATGTCTGACTCTCTGTGACTCCGTGGACTGTAGCCCACCAGGCTCCTCTGTCCATGGGATTCTCCAGGCAGAGATACTGGAGAGGATTGCCATACTCTCCTCCAGGGGATCTTCCCGACCCAGGGATTGAACCCGTGTCTCTCACGTCTCCTTCATTGACAGGCGAGTTCTTTACCACTAGTGCCACCTGGGAAACCGAAGTTTTTAAAGTAAAAGTCCCGATGCTTGGACTCCTCTCATATCTTATGACCATACCCTGACCTTATACTCTGGTTAGTCCAGCCCTGGGTTCTCTGGCTTCTCGCTCTGGTTTTGCTTTGGATCACTTGTTGCTTCCTTATATTTACCTCTTCCTCTGGGACTCAAATCCTGCTCTCCTGATGATCTCCCCAGAGCTTGAAGTTCCTCTGCCTCTGAAACACCTCTCCTCTGACTGTTACGGGCTGTTTTGACACTAACTCTCCTCACCCTACCTGCTCCCCAGAACCCTCCACACACAACCACCTGCCATGTGTAGGCCCTCCCCACCTCTTCTCCACCCCTGGGATCCTCTTCTTAGCTGCCCTAAGGTGTAAGGCTGGCTAACCTCTGACTCTGGCTTTTCCCACGCAGTGCATTCCTCCCACTGACAATGGCTTGATTCAGGTCGATGTGTGGTGAAAACCACCACAATATTGTAAAATAATTACCTCCAATTAAAATAAATTAATTTAAAAAATCTGTGGAAGGCAGCTGGACCTGGGGACATGGGTGACCAACAAATGTCAGACCTTTTGATGAAAAAGGTTTATCTGTGACTCCCAAATGAGACGAAATTCTAAATCCTTCCTACATGACCTTTTCAGAGCATGTGCTCTGGGTCTCTGTGCTGTGCTGTGCTTAGTCGCTCGGTCATGTCTGACTCTTTGAGACCCCATGGACTGTAGCCCACCAGGCTCCTCTGTCTATGGGGATTTTCCAGGCAAGAGTACTGGGGTGGGTTGCCACACCTTTCTCCAGGGGATCTTCCTGACCCAGGAATCAAACCAGAGTCTCCTGCATTGCAGGTAGAATCTTTACCAGCTGAGCTACCTGGGAAGCCCACTCTGAGTCCCTAGTAGTGAATATATTTTGATGATCCCTAATCTCTCTTCAATAAGCTGAACAGGGGCCTGACCATGATTAGTACTGAGGGGTGGAGAGAGGGAATTAAAGGAGGCTCCTATCCTTCTTTCCTCATTGAGCTTCCTGGGTGGCTCAGAGGGTAAAGCATCTGTCTGCAGTGCAGGAGACTCAGGTTTGATCCCTGGGTTGGGAAGATCCCCTGGAGGAGGAAATGGCAACCCACTCCAGTACTCTTGCCTGGAAAATCCCATGGATGGAGGAGCCTGGTGCGGGCTACAGTCCATGGGGTCCCAAAGAGTCGGACAAGACTGAGCGACTTCAATCCTTCTTTCCTCATTACTCACCCTTTGCAACAGGGCAATATCTGAGGATAACTTTCCATCTCTTAGTTGAGGAAATAAATCAAAGCCTTTGGTGGAAGCATCATAGTTTGACTTTTTCTCCCTGGTATCATCTCTAAAACTGACAAAGGATAACGCACCCATCCACTATTTTTCACTGAGCCCTGGGATGCCAAAGGAGCTGAGGAATATGGCCCTCAAGGTCTGGAGAGCTAACCCAGAGTGGCAGGGAATAGACTGTGTTACATGCTTTGACCCAGCAATTGCACCCCTAATTGGGCACACAGTTGCACTTTCATGCCATTTAAAAACTTTAAAGAACCCATACTCAAAACAGAAGGCCACTGTGTGTTTTCCTGAGGGTGCAGTGAAGGAGTAAAGAATGCAGGGGCTCTCTGAGCATAATTAGGCATTTAATTGCACATCTTGACTTCACCGATGGTTTTGCATGCACATTTGATTATGATTCACTTGAAAGCACCCCGCTGATGCTAGTCTGTCTTCCATTTCTCTACAAAGAAAATTAGGGAGGAAAATATTCAAAGCATTTAATTCTTAAGTCTTATTTCTTTAGTTTCTTTTTAGTTCTAACTTCCCTTCAAGTTTCTAGAGAGTTAAAACAACCACTACCAACAGGGAATTCCACATCTGACTCTTATAAAGCACATAAAACAGAATGTACATAACTGTGGGTAGTTTGCAATTAGAGCATAAGTATAGTACAAATGTGGTGTCTCTCATCTACTAGGAGCCCCCTTCTTGCTCTCTACCCATATTTTCAGATTGAGAAATCAAGGCACTAGGGTCAAATCTTTGACCTAAGGCATTGAGTAGCATATATATGTCAGGAATATCAATTGCTCTTGGCATCATGTTCTTTTCTGTCATCAAGCCAAAAGACCAGTGTTACGTGTTTAACTCTATTCTCCTATCGCACATGTAAACAATGGCTAACCTCAGAGGCTTGGGTTATACAGAAATATAGACTTGGATATTTTGATCCAATTTCTTTTTCATACCCATCTCCTTGGTTGCAGCACCAAAAAATTTCAAATGAATACTTTGGAAATTAACCTATCTCTTTTCTTCATCCTTTCTGCCTTCCTAATTTGAGTACTTTACAGAGATTAGTGTTTGGGAATTTTTGTTTTCAGTCCAAGTGTATGTTCCATACTTTTTAAATTGACATATTCCATTGACCAAAAGTCACTCAAATTGTGTTGGCTCTGCTACATGTATACCATTGGCTGCTGTGTCTCCTAGTTTTTCATAACTTGGCCATCCTCAGAGCAGTCTGTAAGGAGCCATCTTTAACCTGGTTTTGGCTTAATCTGACTTTGGCTTACTGCAGTAGTTAAGAATATCACCCAGAGGAGCTTCACAGCTGGGGCTAGTGGTAAAGAATGGCATCCAGAGTAGACATCAACTGAATGTAAGATATTGAGGGGTGGTTAGACTATGTCTGAACCACCATCATAAATCTAGGGCTTCCCAGGTGGCTCAGTGGTAAAGAATCCGCCTGCCAATGCAGGAAACGCAGATTAGATCCCTGGGTCAGGCAGATCCCCTGGAGAAGGAAATGGCAACTCACTCCAGTATTCTTGCCTGGGAAATCCTATGGACCAGAGGAGCCTGGCAGGCTATAGTCCACGGGGCGGCAGAGTCAAACGCGACTTGGTGACTAAACACAACACACAAGCCATTACTTAACTACATGTTCATCAGAGGTAGATTTGTGCTTCACAGATAACAAATGCTTAATAGTAATATTAAATATTGATTGCTAATCCTTTCTTGCTAAGAAATTAGCAAAAATTCAGCCAGATACAGCTGGCTTGTCAAGAAGTCCCTAACAGGAGGTATGTATGAGAACCACCAGTTTGGGGTGGTATACCTCAAAATACGGAGATACAGGCCCTCTGAATCAGAAATTCCAGGGCAGGACCCAAGCCTATATATTTTCAAAATGTTCCTTAGTGATTCTGATGCTTTTGCTGTGGAGAACCGGAAGATGGGGAGACTAGTTTCTGTTCTGGTCGTTCCCGAAATATACTTGCTCTTGCTATGGTGTTAGGTTGGGAGTCATGGAATTTGAAGACCTGAATTCAGTTGAAGACTGCACAGTTTATTAGAAGTTGTGTGAGAGACTTCCCTGGTCTTCCAGTGGTTAAGAGTTCCTCTTAAAATGCAGAGGGTGGGGGTTTGATCCCTGCTTGGGGAGCTAAGGTTCCATGTGCCTTGAAGCCTAAACACCAAAACATAAAATAGAAACAATATTGTAACAAATTCAATGAAGACCGTAAAAATGGTCCACATTAAAAAAAATCTTAAAGTTGTATGAACCTGTGCCCCAATGTCCTTCCCTGTAAAAGGTGTGATAACAGGATCTGTTGGGATTAAGAGAGGTTGTGCGCTTAGCCATGTGTCTGGCATCACATGCCAGCTTCAAGTCAAGCTCATCAAATGGACTATTCCTATCATGAACTTGATAAATTGATGTCCTCCACATCCTATCCGTTGTCCTCTACTGCAGCAATGTCTTATATTGGGGTCCTTATATTTTGCAGAGCAGTGCCATACCTTATTCCTAATAAGCAATGTGAAAGTAATAAAGAAGTGTGTGTGTGTGTGTGTGTGTTAGTGTGTGTTAGTGGCTCAGTCATGTTCAACTCTTTGTGACCCCATGGACGGTAGCCCGCCAGGCTCCTCTGTCCATGGGATTTCCCAGGCAAGAATACTGGAGTGAGTTGCCACTTCCTCCTCTAGGGGATCTTCTAGACCCAGGAATCAAACATGCATCTCTTGAGTGTCCTACATTGGCAGGCAGATTCTTTTCTACTGCGCCACCTGGGAAGCCTCATAAAGAGGCGGAACTTTGCCCTAACTCTCTGCTTACTCTAATCCCAACATGGTTTCGCCAGTCTAGTACAGGGAGTAACTTCCTAATGGGTCTGGGCAGAAAGTAGATTCTCCCACTGGGAAGAGGTTATCCAAAAACTGCCAGTGTGAGATCATTCTGCCATCATCTGTAGGATGAAGGGTCAGTAAGGATGACCATGTGATGTGAATGAACATGCTGTGCTGTGTGGGTGTGTTTGGGTCTTAGCGGTTTGTTTCCCAGCTTTATTGTCAGTTCCCCAAGGAGAGCTCTCCTCCCATTCCAGGGCTTCACGGAGCTCTGGGAACAGGGAATGTGTGTGCCAGGCAGCCCTCTGGCAGAGGCATGGCTTGTTTATCATTCTGGTTTAAATTGCCTCTCTTATGTACTAGTATTTATATGTATAACAAATGGGGACTGGCTAATTATGTGGTTCTTAGTAGGAATTGAGTCTCTGTTGGAACCAGCCCAATCTCTGCCCACTATTTATAGCCTTCATATGTCCCAAATTTTCCAGTTCTGATTTCAAATATTCTATCCCACTGTCTCCAGAAGTACACTTTATGCTTGTCAGACCACATGTCAATTTATGGTTTGAGAAATATAGTCACAGTATTATAACTGCCACCCCAAACACCACATTTTCTGACTGTGAGATTGGAATCCTGCCTTTTCAAAACAAATTGGACATACTTCGGAAGTGTAAAAAAAGATCTTTTCTTCTCCAAATTTTCTTGGTAAGCAGTTGACTCAAGACTTCACCTAAAAACCATGCAGATCCAGGATTAAATGGCTATAATAATAAAGAGCTTGATGACAATTGTTCTTGAGATAGTACCTTTCACAGAGAATGTGACCAATCGATAGAGTAAACAAATAGTTTGAATGGGTATATGGAGATTTTCTTTCTGTAAGCTACAGAACTCTGATCTGAATAGGTTGTGTTTCTTTCCCATCATATATGAAGGCAGAACTTTTGCTGCATAAAGTGATAAAGGGGTAGATTTCTACCCCTGTTTGGTCCCTTTTTTGTATTGGACAAGATGCTGGACCATTTATCTTAGCCCTCTGAAGAGCACCAGGGCACAGGCAGTATAATCTTCATGTCCCAGATTGGGGAATAAAGTCTGGGAGATTAAGAGGCATTCTTGGCTCACTCAGGTGGCAAGCAGTATAGTTAGAACCAGAACTCAGGGCATTCTGACTACCAAAAAAAAAAAAAAAACAACTGCTAAGTCGCTCAGTCATGTCTGACTCTTTGCGGCCACATGGACTGTAGCCCACCAGGCTCCTCTGTCCATGGGATTCTCCAGGCAAGAATACTGGAATGGGTAGCCATTCCCTTCTCTAGGGGATCTTCCCTACCCAGGGATCAAACCCAGGCCTCCCACCTTGTAAGCAGATTCTTTGCCATCTGAGCCAATAGGGAAGCCCATGTCTCTATGAATCAGGGCTTCTCACATTACTCTTCATTTTCCCCAGAATGATAATGGATGAAATTTAACTGAAATCACATCCCATCAAGCCCCAAGCTCCCCATTATTTGTTGAGATATTTGCAAATGTAACCAGCATGATAAATGCCCTATTGCCTTTGTCACTGCTTCCTACCTTGTGTCACAATACTGGGGTGGATGTCTGTGTTTTGGGGGGCAGGTTGTGAGTAGGAGTGTTTGAAGGCCACATAGAGTGTCTTATCCAGCCTAATGCCTTATCCATGGTGAAGCACTCCAGTGGCTCTGCACGGCTGGACCTTATCTGGTGTTTGCTACAAACAGCACATGAGCATGCCCTAGTCAATGGAAGTGTACTCCCACGTGTCTCAGAAACCAAGGGACAGCTGCCTTCCCCATGTCTCCCTTCCTCACAAATCCCAACAGATATCACTGCTAGAACTAGTACAAGATGGTGGCTGCTGGCTCTAGAAAACCCAAAGTCTTTTCAGATATGGCAACCTCTATTCAGTCTATGGAAGATGATCTCAATAAAATGCATAGAAATCTAAAGATGTGGAGTGTAACTTCTGTAAGAGGAATGGTTCTAGGATCTAGAACAGTGCCTCATCCAAAGTGAGTGCATTGTTGAGTAAATGAATGAGTTAAGAACTCAATGACTCTTTCAAATTATATTCCAGAGAAGTCCACAGACTATTGTAGCATCTCATAAACTGGCAGTCATGATGCCCCATGCAGAGAAGAGTCTTGATTAATACCTTGTTGAGTGTGGTTAGAGGTGGTTCTATTTTCAGAGGGGCTTCCCTGGTGGCTCAGGCTGTAAAGTATCCACCTGTAATATGGAAACCCAGGTTCAATCCCTGGGTCGGATAGATCCCGTGGAGAAGGGATTGGCAACCCACTCCAGTATTCTTGCCTGGAGAATCCCATAGACAGAGGAGCCTGGTGGGCTATAATCCTTGGGGTCACAGAGGTCCCTAGATGCCACAGGGAGCATGCCATCTGTGAAACTGAGATATCCCAGCACCTTGTGGGGTCCTGACATTTAACAGTCAGGTCATAGCACAATATCTGAGCCATAGCTTAGCCATGACTAACAGAGTCACAATTCTGTTCTTGATTATGGAATATCCATAAATAGAAAAACTACCTATTAAAAAATATTGCTTTAGACTTAGTTGTCGAGGGAGCCAAGACAAATAACATGTGATCTTCCTGGTTACAATGATCACTTTATTGATGTTGCTGGAAGCTTTGCTTTATGAATAATTTTCTCCCACCTCCCTGTGAGGGTGCACTGAAGTGGCTTCTTGGGAAAACACTGGTAGAATTGAATGCTTATGACTTTTAAGCTGCTGGAACACTCTAAACAAAGTAAGTTACCGTTAGATAATCCAAAATATTCTTGGAGAAACTGGGGCTGTATCTTGACTAAGCTGTTATATCTTTTCATTTTAAAACTAAAAGTATGCCTGCCTCTGGGAAAGAAAAAGAAGAATTTGAGCATAAAATCAATAAAATGACCTCCAATTAGTCAGATACACTTGAGGTACTGTGCTGTTTATTTTAGAAGGGGGAAGGAAGCAAACAAATAGAGGGTTGTGGCCAGTTTTCTTTGCTGAACTGTAAGATAGATTATTTAAAGAAAAAAAAAAGGATCATAAGTTCTTGCTTTTTGAATATGACTGGAAATCCATCTTCATTTTGAAACCCCTTCCACCACATGGCATCATGCTGGTAAATTTTGGAGTGAATTCCTGTCCAGAAGAGTAAGACTCCTGTCTCCACCAGTTATGGCAAAGACTGAAATTAAAAAAAAAAATGGAGGCAGCATTCTGTTTTTATTTGCTCTGTATTTAGTAAGACCGGATATATTTTAAAAATCACTTTGCTAGAGTAAGAAGTGAAGATTTGTGGATTAACTCCTTTTTTTTATTGTGGTAAAGTCACATAATATAAAACATACTATTTTAACCGTATTTAACTGTACACTTCAGTGGCACTAAGTACATTCATATTGTTGTGCAATTCTCCCTGACATCCATCTCACGAATTTTTACCTTCCTAAACTGGAATTCTGCCTCCATTAAACGCTTAAGTCCTCACTCCCCTTTCCCACCCCCACCCCCCATCCTCCAGCTCCTGGCATCTACCAATGTACTTTCTGACTCTATGAATTTGACTATTCTAGGTACCTCATATAAGTGGAATCAAACAGTATTTGTCTGCACCTAATGTATATTGGAATGCATGTTTTAAAAAATTGGAATAATATTGCTTTACAATGTTGTGCTAGTTTCTGCTGTAAAGTAAAGATGGATTAACTCTTCATAGAAGTGAATTAAGCTTTTCCCTTTACCTCCCGGAGGGTGGCCCCCACCACAAGATGAAGAAGTGATCAGTTACCCAGGGATGGGCTTGACAGCTGCTATATGGGTAGAGACTGTTTGGTTCTACACAGGGTCTCTCATAGAGGTAGTCATGGGAGGGATTCTCTCCTGCTGGTAAACTACTCTTCCATCTGGCAAGGATGTTAGAAAGAAAGGGAAGTAGAGGATGGGCACCAAGGAGGTGGGGTGATGTGTGCAAGGCCACACTGCACACTAGCCGATGTCCCTTCTAAACGTCAGGCTCCCTGGTTTGCATCCATCATTTCCATCATCTCCAATCCACCACAAACCCAGATTTCAGGAGTAAGAAGGAAAGATGATCAAGGAATGAAAAAAGTGAATGTTTAAAGGGAGATTTATAGCAAAATTGGTCTGGTTCTGTAAAAGAGACTGAAAAAATGATTGAATGACTTGACTGAATTTCCTGGAAACTGATGGAGAAGGGAATGGCAGCCCACTCTGGTATTCTTGCCTGGGAAATCCCATGGACAGAAGAGCCTGGTGGGCTCCATGGGGTCACAAAGAGTTGGACATGACTTAGAAACTGAGCACACACACCTGAAAATTGAATTTCCTATCATCTAATTTTTTCCCTCACCTTGTAAAATATTTTAAAGCTGTTGTATAGATTCACAACTTGTCTAAGATTGTAGTTCTTTTTCTAAGTTTCATTCAACAATGCAACTATTAAATGTTATTGTTGTTGTTCAGTCACTTGGTCGTGTCTGACACTTTGCAACCCCATGCCAGGCTTCCCTATCCCCCAGTATCTCTGGAGGTTGCTCAAGTTCATGTCCATTGAGTCAGTGATGCTGTCTAACCCTCTCATCCTCTGCCACCCTCTTCTCCCGCCCTCAATCTTTCCTAGCATCAGGGTCTTTTCCAATGAGTCGGCTCTTCGCATCAGGTGGCTAAAGTATTAGAGCTTCAGCATCAGTCCTTCCAATGAATATTCAGGGTTGATTGAATACTCATTGGAAGGATTATTCCTTTAGGATTGACTGGTTTGATCTCCTAAGTATAATGTTATAAGACGTGGACCTTGCTTGATGCTGCTGAACTTGAAATGTGGGCTTTTTGAGGAGGAAGGATGTTGATGATCAGATGGATTCCATTTTAAATTTTTAAAGAGTTTTGCTTTCACATGTGGAAACACCAGCTCCAGATTTAGTACTCCATATGATGTTTGTAAAATCCAAAACGAATTTGTTGGAAGATCATGAAGTTAGGTGACAACTCAGCAGAGTGCCTAGGATGCAGATGATGCTCAGTCAGTGTTCGTGGGATGAGTGAGTGAATGGCCAGGAGCACTTAGCATTCATTGAGGGGATGAACACAACAACAGTGCTCTTGACACAGCTATGGAACTCAATCAATGGGTGGCCTGAGGGAACATTTTACCGTTAGTTTGTTATTGATACAACTCACGGGACAGCTGCTCATTAGAAGACAGGGAATTAATGAGGCCAAGGATTTCCATTGAATGCCTCTAGGGGCCAGTTATCTTTGTTTTGTCCCAAGGCTGCATCCACCACCCATAACCTTTGCCAGCTGTCACACACCAGGGCATGCTCTTTGTCACACACAGGCCCAGGAAGGAGACGGTGAGCAGATTAGCTCAGGCCCAGTACCACTCAGGAGGAATAAAGCTACAGGCAAGCACTCTTTAGAGAGGACCATTGCAACAGTGGAGTAAATGGAGAACAGTCTGTTCGGAGCCAACTGTGGCTGTCACCACATGTTGCGGTTGTGTGTTTGCAGTGCCCAGCACAGTTGACTGTAGACAACCTAGCCACGTTTGCTGAACGTGGAGTCATTCCAAAGCCTTGACTCTAGCAAAACGCTTTGTACACAGAATTCAAAATGGACTTGGGCATATGACAACCACTTACCCCTTCCAGAAACCTCCTTTTGCTAAACCCATATATTTCAGAGGACTCCAGCATTACCTAGTAACATTCTTGGAATAATGGACTAGTATATTTTCTTCCTGGCAAGCCTCACCTTGATCTGCATTATCATTTAGCCCCCATCTGAAAACACCATTCATTTAAATAAGCAATAGAGACTGAAATAAAATTCCATTCATGCTTAACTCTCCAATGTGGTTTGGAAATGCTTTTTTCTTCAGCCAGTCTTATGTTACATGCTGGATGGTCTTTTCTTTGACCACCTCATAAAAAAGGGCTCATAAATACTTTTCATGTGTTATTTAAACTAGCGGTACTCCCCGAGGCACTGCACTCCTATTTTTTTTTTAAATCCTTTGTGTATTTCTAAAGCATTTCTAAACCAGTAGCAGAGGTAAAAGCATATTCTAACTTGAGAGGGCCATGTTCTATCACTATCAGGCCACAAATTTCCTTTACTGATAAAAGAATTTACTTCTCAGCGAAATGTTGCCTGATTTATATGCTTTCTTTCTAAAAATAATCTGGTGTGAGCAGTAAGTGCCAGAGTTAGAATATAAGTGTCTTTTCTTAATGCTCAGAAATTGTGACTTTTCAGTACAAGGATGTTCTAGGATATTTTGCTAAACAAGAGCTTATTCTCTCACAACAATCTATTAACTTCTGAATAATAAGGCAGAGAAGATAGAGGGGTTGATGTTGCCCTGTGTACAGGCTCATCAGGCTGTGTGTAGCATGGACTTGACTCAGAACTGAAATAGTCCACCTCCCCTTTCTAACGTGGCTGGCACTTCACCCATGCCCTGACTCACACATTTCTTTTTCCCTCCAGTATCTTAGCTCTTGTATTTTCATTATGCTTGTCCTTCCCACTCTGAGATAAGTCTTCATTGGCTGTACTACTGCATCAAACTGCTATGTTCTTCATCTCAAGTTGACACGAATCCATCATTGCTCCCTACTTCTCACTCAGGTCATAGAATCATAATATCTATTAGAGTTAGAAGGGGGTTGACAGACCATCTAGTCTCTCCCTCTAAGTACAGAAATTCTTCCTTTGATAGTCCTCATGGATACCCCTTTAGTATTTGTTTCCATCATTTTAAGAACAAGTAGTTTTCAGCTTTGCAGGTTGTACTCCTATGGCTCAAACTGAAAGAGATCCTAAACATGGATTGCATCTTCAACCTTCTGTTGGCACTTACCTTCAAAGTTTATGAACTCAGTGGAACTTTGTACCTAATTTTGCTAGACTCTTTAAGGATTTGAAAAATGTCAGTTCTAATGCATCTAACTGCCTTATTTGCAATCATCTTTCAATCTATATGGGCTTTCCTGGTGGCTCAAACAGTGAAGAATCTGTCTGTAATGGAGGAGACCTGGATTTGATCCCTGGCTTGGGAAGATCCCTTTGAGAAAGGAATGGCCATCTATATTCCAATCCATATGAACAGATGTGACTTCTGGACAAAATTCATGGACCCATATTTCCAGTTGCTTTCTGGTCTTTACCTGGATTGGTTTTTCTTTTATTCATTTAGCAAATCTTTATTGTTCTCCTCCAGACTTTCTGCTAGGCACTGGTGATACAGGCATGAACCAGACAACACCCTTGGTGTCTTAGAGCTTACCTCTCATGGGGTATTTAGACAACAAGCATATAACATGTCCCATAGGTTCCTCAAACACACTGAGCTTGGAAATTAACCTGACAGCTTCCTTCCTCTTTAACTCTTCATGCCCTGAAATCCTACATCTGAGCTTCCCAAATTGTGTTCCCGAGTAGCGGCAGATCTGAGACCTTGTTACTGGGTTGAAACTTTGGGAAGTGGAGTCTAGAAATCTATGTTTTCATAAGCCCTCTAGGTGATTCTGATGCATGCTCAAGTTTGAGAACCTCTGTCTATGTGTAATCACTATATGGCAGTCCCTTGATATCTGCAGGGTATTGGTTCCAGGACCCTTGTGGATACCAGAATCTGTGGATGCTTAAGTCCCATATATAAAGTGGTTCAGTGCAGTGGGTTCTCTGCATCCACAGGTTCCACGGTTGGTTGAATCCATGGATGCAGGGCCCATGGTTGTGGAGAGCAAAGTTTAGAGCCTCTCAAATTAGAGCTGTCACAGCCTCTTGATTTCTCTTTTTCTTCTCTAGTCACAAGGTCTTGATAATCCTCCTTAGGATCCTCTCCAATGCTTTAAATTCAGACGTTTCTTCTGCCATTGGAATCTGCTAGGTTTTAAATTCAGACACTTATATCTTGCCTGGTGTAACTTCCTAATTTGCTTCTTCCCCATCATTTACTTTCTCTTCCAGTGCACCCTGCATGCAGTCAACAGAGTTATCTTCCTAGGTTAAAAAAAAAATTTGTGTCCTGAAAAGCAATAGTGATCAAACAAGAATTCCTGTTGTCTTCTGGTTACCTTCTGGATAAAATCTAAAATTAATGAGACACACAGAGGTCCTGAATTTTGAATGGAGCTGATCTCTCAGCCTTGCCTATGCACCCTGTGCTTATTCCCTGCTTTTCCCTGACCCCTGAATACACCAGCTCTCTATTCCCTTTTGTGATTTTCTCGCAAATAGCTCTTGGTTGTGACTATGCAGTCGCCACATGTCCTCTTATCCCAGAGTCCTGTCCCTGTCTTTTTCAGCTGGCAAAACTCTCCTTCTTCTTCCAAAACTAGACCAAATGTCATCTCCTCTGTGAAGCCTTCTTTGGTTTCTCCTGGGGGATTTACTTGCTCCCCTGACTCCCCACAGTGCTTTGTTCATACATAAGGGAAGCACAGCTGTGTTCAGTGTTCATTTTAATCAATGAAATTGTGAGACACAGAGACTGTATGCTTTGTCCAAGGTCACACAGCCGGACAACAGCAGGGTCAAGAATGAACCAAGGTCTCCTGGCTACTAATCCAGGATAGTATCTTCTGTGTTTACACATCCTGTTTGTTGTGTTGAGTGGTGGGAGTAGCGAGCAATTTTTCTTTTCTTTATACACTACCAGTGAAATCCAGGAGATTGTTTCTAATCCCACTTAAAGTGGGAGCCTTTGTTTTCACTAAATTGAGAGCTGGGGAAACTTGAGGACCATTTTATGCTGCTGGAGTCTCCTGCTGAATTCCCATACTATCAAGGTTCTCTTACAACATCTGGCCACTTTACAGGGCATTTCATGGAGCAAATCAATTAACATTAAAAAAAAAGTCAGGGCTGAGAGAAAGAAAGAAAATATTTGAATGGTAGCATAGTCCTCTCCAAATTCCTGAATCGGGATGGCTGAATTGCACAAAACCTTGTAACTAATCACTTCTACATGACACAACTTATTCTTAAACAAAATATAAACATTTTATTTTCTAATTTAGAATGGGATCATCAGATTCTTTGAACTATAAAAAAAAATATAGACATTATTTAATACCAGTATCCTTAGCAATATTACTAGTTCATCCTTTCTCCGACAGAGGGGTCTGAAACCAAGACTGTGGGTTGAGAAATTACATTTAGCAGTTAAGACCCCAGGGGTGGTTCTTTCTAGGTGTAGTCACTGAATTCTGTCTAAACAGTGTGGAAGAATCTTGGTAATGGCTACTGAATCACTTAAACAGTGCTTGCTGAAAACATAGACGCAATTTCCAGTTGTGACATTAAGTCCTGGTAAATTCACTTCAAATCGGTTGTTCCCATAGAGACTCAGTAAGTGTGTGCACACACACAGAATTGTAAAGTCACTCATTTATCTCTGTTTTGAGCATGTAAACATCACAATGCTGATATATCCAAAGTACCCAGAATAGTGTTTGATGCATAGTAGGTTCTCTTATACATAGGTTGTCAAATTAATAAAGGAGTGTGATTAAAGAGGGGCTTCTCTGGTGGCTCAGACAGTAAAGAATCTGCCTGCAGTGTGAGAGACCTGGATTCAATCCCTGGGTCAGGAAGATTCCCCCGGAGAAGGGAATGGCAACCCACTCCAGTATTCTTGCCTGGAGAATTCCATGGACAGAGGAGCCTGGTGGGCTACAGTCCATGGGGTCGCAAAGAGTCAGACATGACTGAGTGACTGACCCTTTACTGTGATTAAAGAATAGTGTTGGTACTCTAATGGCTGATTAATCTAGTGTCACTATTTGATAAATTCTGTGATATTTTGGAAAGAACCTAAGTGCTTCAGTTTGAAGAAATCCTCACCCGTAATGAAAGAGGAGAGCCCTTCTCTTATGGGGCTGGTATAAGAATGAAATGATATTTATGAAGGGGCTCAATCACTAATTAGCAGTTTTATGGAAATAAATATATTTAACTTGAGTCCATTTCTTTATCTGTTACACTGGGCTTCAGATATCTGGCTTCTGACTCTCCCAGGGTCCAAAAAGTCATAAATGTGGCCATACTGTGAAATAGATGACCAGTCCAAGTTTGATGCATGAAACAGGGAACTCAAAGCCGGTGCACTGGGACAACCCAGAGGGATGGGGTGGGGAGGGAGGTGGGAGGGGGGTTTGGGACCGGGGGACACATGTACACCTGTGGCTGATTCATGTCAATGTATGGCAAAAACTACCACAATATTGTAAAGTAATTAGCCTCCAATTAAAATGAATAAATTACTTTTTTAAAATGTGACCATACTTACTAAGCTGCCAGTGCCATAGAATGTAAGATGCTGTTGTCACATACCTCTGTTAAGAGTTAACAAGCCAATGCCCTTCCCAGGCACCTATCTTGACCAAAGTGAGGAGCATTAATGAATATGACTTTGAGATCACAAGGTTTGTTTTGTTTTTATTCACCTCTCAAACTCAACTGAAATTACTATTAAGTACCTTTTAAAAAATTAAAGGGTCTTCACTATCACTTAATTGATATAAACAGTGCTGAGAGTAGAGGAGAATATTCCCAGTATTCCAATTAATGGGAAAGGGTTTCCCTTCTTTTATCCACTCATGGAACCTCTTGGAAGGAGACTTTTTATCTAGTTATTTAACATACTCTTTGCCTAGTCCTTCCCCACTAGACATTGCCTGCCCCAGGCACACACACACACACACACATACACACACACAGATATTGAAGTGATACAGGCTTCACACTTTGTTTCTCTCTCTCCTTTCCCTAAGTCTTTTTTCACGCTGTGGATGGTAACGAACTATATATACTCTGTTGGAAATGAGAACATAGAAGTAATTCCAACAAAGAACCTCGCTAGTTTGAAAAATTGAGCCAAGCTGCTTGACTTTCTAAACATTCCATCACATTAATACCTTGTAGGTCTATGGGGACCTTCCTCTAAATCTCTCCAAACACTTGCCTGAGTTTGGTTAATCCTCAGTGTAGCCATAGTGAGACATTCCCACATGTGGGAGGGGCTGTGAATGAAGCCCCCACCCAGGCCAGGAAGCTGCTCAGGAACCTGGGTGGGAAAAGGAAGTTCCTACCCTGAGCTCCGTTGTCTCTCAGCCCATGTGGGCACAGCCAGTGAAGTCGTGCAGCCAGACATGGGGAGAAGACAAGGAAGTTTGTTTCAAATCAAAATAAACTTTCAGATGAAACAAGAAATGTATTGCTTTATTTTCCATAGCTGAAAGATTCTGTATTTGCCAAATGATAGAATCAAAAGACTGTCTATAGTCAGCTGCTCTCTGCCCCTGCCTGGAATTTCCCCTGTGACCAAATTAATTATTAATGTTATTCAACAAACATTTACTGAGCACATTCCAGGCACTTGTCCTAGGTATTAGAAACAATAAATGTGGACCAAACAGTATCTCTTGCCCTCAAGGAACTTGCTGTGTAATAACTGAGAGAGACAAACAAATGATTAAAATAACATGGGAGAAATTTACATGCACCACACACATGCTTGTGAATTCGTTGTTCAGTCTTAAAAAAAAAAAAACAACAAAACTTCTTTCAGGAAGCCTTTCCTGAGTGTTCTCCACCTAAAATTATTCCTCTGACTTTCCCTAGGCTTCTATCTATGCTTCCCTTGTGGTTCTTTGTCTTCTTAATTATGATACCTTACATTGTCATTACGTACATACATTATTTTCCTTAGTAATCTAAGTCTTTTGAGTATTCTGAGCACCTACCACAGTAACTTGTACACAGTAGCCACTTAATTAATAAATGTGAGTTGAATGAATAGGTAAAGTCAAAACTTGGCCAATAGTGTAAGAGATGTTATACTTTAAAACATAACAGTATAAATCTTTGCTCACCACTTACACTCTTGGTGGGAATGTAAATTGATGCAGTCACTATGGAAAACAGTATGGAGGTTCCTTAAAAAAACTAAAGATAGAACTACCATATGATCCACCTATCCCACTCCTGGGCATATATCCAGAAAAGATAAAAACTCTAATTCGAAAAGATACATACACCCCTATGTTCATAGCAATACTGTTCACAATAAACAAGACATGGGAACAACCTAAATGTCCATTAACAAAAAACGGATAAAGAAGATGTGGTACATACACACAATGGAATACTACTTAGCCATAAAGAGAATGAAATAATGCCATTTGTAGCAACACGGATGGATCTAGAGATTATCATACTAAGTGAAGTAAGTCAGAAAGAGAAAGACAAATACCATATGATATCACTTATATGTGGAATCTAAAGTATGATACAAATGAACTTATTTGCAAAACAGAAACAGACTCACAGACACAGAAAACAAAATTAAGTTTACCAAAAAGGAAGGGGGGTGGGGAAGGGATAAATTAGAAGTTTAGGATTAGCAGATACAAACTACTATATGTGAAACAGATAAACAACAAGGATCTGCTGTACAGCACAGGGAAATATAATCAATGTCCTATAATAAACTATAATGCAAAAAAATAAGTCTATATATGTATATATACACACACATATACATACACAGACACACATATAATGTGTGTATAGCTGAATCACTCTGCTGTATACCTGAAACTAATACAACATTGTAAATCAACTATACTTTAAAAAAAAAACTTTGTTCAATAAATATTTCTAGTAGCGGTCAGATGTAGAAAGGGAAGGAAGGAGGAAGGACAGAAGGAAGGAAGTCTACATGTGTATGAGCTGAACATCTATAGGGAATTTTCAACTACATGAATGAGAATTTTAAGGCAGTACAACTGATTTAAATGGATTTTTGTTCTTATAATTCACTTCAGTAGATAAATTGAACAACAAATGATGGGATTCCCAAATCATTCAAAGCTCAAATATCAACCCATATCATGTGTGTGTAATCCATGTTATTTATTATTTTTTTTGATAGACAAACTTAGGAAAGCTTATACCCTATGCTCTTTCCTGTTCAAAATTGGTATCTGGTGAATAAATTAGGACTATCTTTAATTTTCTGAGGGTAAATCTTTGGTGCTACACCAGTCAATCTGGTCTATGTAAATGTGAGAAGAACTTGTAAATAACAACTGAAAATGTATGAGGGACAGTAGAAATCACAAAACTCTATAATATGAAGCAGAAAAGCCAAGGCGTGCATTTAAAAATATAGGCATAAGGAAAGATGTTAATTCTGGGAAATAACCAGCAGGATCCAGGTGTACAAATAAATGCCAGAGTCTAAGTGTATGGGTGATGACATAATATTAGCCATAATAGAATAAGCATGTGAGAAAAAAGTGTCAATTCATTTTTTGGAGTGCCTTACCATCTGGAAGCACACTTACATAGAGCTTAGTAACCAAATGTTTAATTTTCCTTAGATGGTTGCAGGACACATTTGGAACTTAGAACTGTGGCTGCCTACTCTGCTGGGTCCTTCTCGTCTTACCAGGCTGGGGAGGTGGCTTTGCAATGGGGTTTTGGCATGGTAGATGCATGGACCAGACTGGGGAGAAGAGGGGCTACATTTTCCACCATGAGGAAGGTTGGAGCTACTTCGAATCCTACCGGGATTCCCTTTCAAGGAATACCTTGGACTCAACTGTCTTTTTCCTGATGGATCATGTTTTGGATCATCCTTTTCCGAGGATATAATCATGGCCTGTTAACATTTTTTTGGACTTTGATTTGGCTGGCAAAGATGCTGTTTTTGGAAACCTGTTTTCGCTTAATTTCATTTCCTCTTCCCTGTTAAGCACATCATTGGACCAGAAGAGCAGAACCTCTGATTTTTGAAAGTCTGTGTTCAGTGCTGCTGCTCCATTCATTTTGGGGAGAAAACTGAAACACACTTCTGACTTGTGTGGTTCCCTCCACGGGTAAGCCAGAACCCACACCCCGACCTGCCTGAGGTGGTTAACATAAGCATGGAAACAATAGTCATTTAATACTATCATAACATTACATAAGTCATTTCCTTCCCTTCTAGAATGTGAAGGGATATATGAGAAGCAAAGAAAAACTCATATTTTCCACAGGCCTCCAATTACCCTTTCATCTGTCCCAAAATATGGAGGGTGATGTTAAAACCTTGTGTGAGAATCTGGCAGGGTTTTGCATGTGCGTGTTGTCTCTGGTCTGGTTTCTAAAACCAATCTAGTGATCTGGAAGATTTGCCAGTAAGGGCCGATTGTTCCGCAGGAGTTGTCAGTTTAATTCTTAGACAGTGGCTTTCCGTGCTTTTAAAGAATACAGAACATGGCATGGCAGGATTCCTGCTTACTCACTTTTGGCAAGTGTGTTTGGCATCCATGCGACAAACAAATTAGTGGCACCTTTAGAAAACACAGGAATTTTATGATCCGAGAGAAACATGATGAAAAGGAATGAAGAAAAGTCTGAGGGACAGAAATTTATTCTCAGACATGCAACTTTGTGAATCTAATGGGAGACAGCTTTTCCATTGCTATCACATAGGTAAAATGGATTGACCTCACTTATCCATTCATCTAACAGACATCTTTTGAGCTCCCACTATGTGACAGCACTTGTTCAGTTGTCAAGTCCAGTCTGACTCTGCGACCCCATGGATTATAGCACACCAGGCTCCTCTGTCCTCCACTATTTCCCAAAGTTTGCTCAAATTTGTGTCCATTGAGTCACTGATGCTATCTAACCATCTCTTCCTCTGCCAGCCCCTTCTCCTGTCGCCTTTGATCTTTCCTAGCACCAGGGTCTTTTCCATTGGGTTGGCTTTTCCCTTGGGTTGACTTTAGGCGACTAAAGTATTGGACTTTCAGCATCAGTACTTCCAATGAATATTCAGGGTTTATTTGCTTTAGGATTGACTGGTTTGATTTCCTTGCAGTCCAAGGGACTCTCAAGAGTCTTCTCCAGCACTATAATTTGAAAACATCAGTTCTTCGGTGTTCAGCCTTCTTTAGTCCTCTTTCACATCCATACATGACTACTGGGAAAACCGTAGTTTTGACTCCATGGACTTTCATTGGCACTACGTGACAGTACTGTTCTTACACTAATGGCACACAGGCAGACCTGGAGATTGTGCGGGTTTGGCTACAGACCATTGCATTAAAGCAAATATCACAGTAAAGCAAATCATACAAATTTTTCAATTTTCCAATGCATGTGAAAGTGTTGTATACACTATAGTGCAGTCTGTAAAGTATGCAATAGCACTATGTCTCAAAAGTGCATAGGTTTTCATTAAAAATGCTCTGCTGCTAAAAAGGCTAACCATTATCTGAGCCTTCAGCCAGTCATAATCTTTTTTGCAATAGTAACATCAAAGGTCACTGGTCATAGATCACCCTAATAAATATTATAACCATAATGAAAAGGTTTGAAATGTTACAGGAATTACCAAAATGTGACGCAGAGACACCAAGTGAGCAAATGACATTGGAAAAATAGTGCCAGCAGAGCTGCTTGATGCAGGGTTGCACAAACCCTCAATTTGTAAACAACACAAAAACGCAGTCCTTGTGAAATTGAAGTAAAGCAAAGCACAGTATAAGGAGGTGTTCTTGTAAGAGTTAATAAAACTGTGTGCACGTGCTCAGTTGTGTCTGAGTCTTTGCAATCCCATAGATTGTAGTCCACCAGGCTCTTCTGTCCATGAGATTCTCCAGGCCAGAATACTGGAGTGGGTTGCCATTTTCTTCTCCAGGGTATCTTCCTGACCTAGGGATCAAACCCACTGCTCTTATGTCTCCTTCATTGTCAGGGGGGTTCTTTACCAGCTGAGCCACCAGAGAAACTAGGGCTATCCTGAAACTTTAAGTAGTGAGATCATACAGTAGTGAAGCAGTGTTTGATTTGAATAGAAAAAATGTTACTGGCACTCAACTTCCCTTTCAAAGTGAAAGTCATATCTGACTCTTTGCCAGCTCCACAGACTGTGGCCAGCCAGGCTTCTCTGTCCGTGGGATTTCCCAGGCAAGAATACTGGAATGGGTTGCCATTGCCTTCTCCAAAAGCCACCATGAAAATAATTAGAGATCGACATGGTTCTTTGAAAAAATGACAGTGATGTGATGACTGATACCCCTTTTATGCTTTTCGACTTTATAGCTGTTATCTTCCAGGGTAGCTTCTGGAAGAAGTGGAATGGATTATGATGGCACAAAGTGTAATAGAGATAAGACATAAGCACAGGCTGTGCACGTGGCAGCATTACTTCTGGGGAAGGATTTATTGGCCCAGCCAGATGTCGGTTTCTATCCCTCAATGTGCCAGCTGGAACCCTGGTACCACATCTCAGTCCCAAGAGTTTGATTCCCATCAGTGGGCTTTGCTGTTCTGACACACATGCTCCATGCAAATGCTTGTTATTGGCCAAAAGTGGCAGGACATGGCCAAGCTCACCACCTCCCACCACCTGCCTTCTCCGTGTCCTCGCTCACTATCATGCCCCCCTATAAACCCAGCATCAAGCAAATAAGAATATGCATAATCCTCAGACTCTAGGTATCTGTAGAACAGTAACAAAGTACTAAAAACATCTGGTGCTCAGTCAAGGATCAGATCAGTGAGTAACTAGGCTTTGTAAATAGCTTCTCTCAGCATCCCCAAATCCCCACCTAATACAAGAAAAATAAAATTAATAAATGCACACATGCGCACAGAGTTTTTTCCCTCTTTTTTCACCATCTGATAGATATTGGGATAGATTTCATGTCCCATGTACTTGCCAACCAGTGATTTTAATGCTGACATATTTGAGAAAGATGGCTATTATAGACTGGATTTTACTTAGATACCAATAAACAATAAGCCTCCTTCCATAACATTATTCAGCAGAGATGAAAGATAATGCCATCTTCTCCCAGCCCAATGCCCAAGTCAAATACGATCACTAATTGGAATTTTTCGTTGGATCGAAACAGTCAACATCAAGCAGTAGTCCTACCATTTCTTTTCCACCAAAAAAAAAAAGAAAGAAAGAAAAAAAAGTGTTCTCCTCATAAAAGGGAAGGGGAGAAATAATTAAAAGGATAAAAAACAACCCTTAAGTAGCATGTGCTCCCTTCTTTCCTATTGAGAAGAAATCGGATTCTCAGCTTGTTAATTAGCTTATAAATACAGAAGTTTCCTGGTTATTCTCTCTTTGGTGGCAGAGTGTGACTTTGAAGTCAGCTTCACTGTTGAGTAGTTGGACGTTGAGCTAATGAGATTTTACTGTTTTGAACAGCTGGTCAGATTTGGAGGTCCCTCGAGCCTAAAGGCAACTGCTGATTTACAAGGATCCTGTAATATACGCAGTCGTGGCTGATGCTTTTGTTGTTGATTTAGGCTGGAGCAAAGGTGTAGATTTTGTGATGCCATAAAAACGTCAAGTGATTGATTTGAGAATATGTAATACCTATAGGTAGCCCCCACTAGGAGCCAAGCATCTTGTGTGGCTCACATTCAAGACTGTTTTAGGAAGGTTTGGGTGTTCAATGTGCCATGTGTTTTAGAGGCGGCCACTTTGGATGAATTGGCTGTTTACAGCTGGGTGGAGCTGCAAAGAAGCCTTTGAAAATTCAAACTCCCTCCTCCTCTCCCTTCCTTGTTGTTAAGGATGTTAAAAGCAAATTCCAGAACTCATATCTTGTTACCTCTACAACTGTGTATCTCTAAAAAAAAAAATAGACATGTTCTTCAAAAGATAAACATCATAATTCTTTGTTATCATCTAATACCTAGTCCATCTTCATTTTTTTTTTTTTTGGATTGTCTCGGAAGTATCTTTTAAAACTGTTTTGTTCATCCCAGGATCCAAACAAAGTCACTCGTTATCATTTTGTTGTTAAATCTCTTCATCCAGAATAGTGTCCTCTAAGGTAGATACTTTTACTCCCATTTACAGACAGGAAAACTGAGGCCCAAAAGAACCCACAAGGAATGAGAGGAAACAGCGGTCTCTCAGAACCCAAATCCCTTCCTATACTGCTTCCTTCTTTTTCCTGGCAAATTTATTCTTCCTGTTGAGTTTGGGTTGATTTCCTCTGCTCCCTTCCACTTTACTTTTCATTATTATTATTTATTTATTTTTGGCTGTGTTGGGTCTTTGTTACTGGTGAGTTTTTCTCCAGTTGTGATGAACAGTGACTCCTCTCTAGTTGCAGTGATTGGCTTTCTCGTTGCAGTGGCTTCTCTTGTTGCGGAGCATTGGCTCTAGCCTGTGGGCTTCAGTAGTTGCAGCTCCTGGGCTCGAGAGCACAGGCTCAGTAGTTGTGGCGTGCGGGGTCAGTTACTGTGTGGCATGTGGGATCCTCACAGATTGAACCTGTGTCTCCTGCTCTAGCAGGCAGATTCCTTACCACTGAGCCACCAGGGAAGCCTTCCACCTTACTATTTGATCCTCATTGCACCTTAGTAGAATTTCAGATCAGAGTTCAGCTTGTATTACATTCCTGTTCCATGTGTTTGGAGCTTTTTCCTGAATTATTTCAGAATAAAGAGTGGCTGAATCAAAAAAAAGTCATGCAGTTTGTCCTAGAGCCTGGAGGTGCGATGCTGCTGTTTCCCTTGGTCACTTCCAGAATCTTGCTGGTTGCTTCAGTCAGCTCCCTGGCTCTTTATGGAAGAAGTGGAGGCTGATAATGAGGAGATGAATGATTCCCTGGTGGCTCAGACGGTTAAGAATCCGCCTGTAACATGGGAGACCTGGGTTCAATCCCTGGGTTGGGTAAATTCCCCTGGAGGAGGGCATGGCAACCTACTCCAGTATTCTTGCCTGGAGAATCCCCATGGACAGAGGAGCTTGGCGGGCTACAGTCCATGTGGTCACAAAGAGTCAGACATGACTGAATGACAAAGCATACAGCACACACAAGACAAGTTTATTTCTCTATTCTTTTACAGAATTAGAGACAGGGCCTCCGTATTGAAGCCACTAACTAGTCTAGGTGCGTATTAGAGAGAGAATTTATGAATCATGTGTTCACTAATACTGGTTCAGAAAATAGAAGTTCCTTTCAGGTACCAGTGAGAGCACAGAAGGAGCCCCCCTGCTGCTCCCCTCGCCTTGGTGGGGTGGTGGGATCAAAGGAAAACACAGGAAATATTTCCCATATGCATAAAAACCTAGGCTTTACCTCTCTTCATCTGGTCCAGCATTCCATCTCTCCCAGTGGCAACCCTACCCCAGTCCCACCCTCAGCCATGCCCTCGCATCCTGTCGAGGAACGGTGGTGTGTTTGAAGCCCCAGTGCTGAGGTCTGCCTTGGCTGCTGCCTCTGGGTCTCCTCCAATGATGTACACATTTCCCCTCTCAGCCCCCACCCGTTGCCCCTCCCGATGCTGAGTGCTGCCTGAGGTTGCCCCTGTGCTGTGGCACGGTGCACTTTGGACTTGCTGTGTGCTTTTACACCGAGTGGGCCTGAGTTTAAACCACAGGTCAGCCACTTACTCCCTATAGGATCTTGTGCAAGCTCCCTACTCCCATCATTCCAGTCATGCTGTGCCTGCTTTCTGATGGCAGACCTGGGATGGGAAGATCTAGCCACTGGGTTAGGGCAGCTAGCTCTTTTTAAAAAATATGTTTATTTGGCTGCACTGGGTCTTTGTTGCAGTACATGACCTTCATTGTGGCATGGAATCTTTTAGCTGAAGCATGAGAACTCTTAGTAGCAGTATGTGGTATCTAGTTCTCTGACCTAGTATCAAACCCTGGGCCCACGGCCTTCACTGGCAGCACGGAATCTTAGTCACTGGACCACCATGGAAGTCCCAGCCCTTTCTAATTTTTAGTCTCCATTATCTTAGAGAAACTGGTATAATTTTTTTTCTTGTTATCTTTCCAGAGTACTAATATCCTCAGACTCTAGTTAGTGATATGTCTTTGTAATAATCATGATTTTATTTAGGTGACCTAAAATACCTATTCTTCCATGTAAAACCTGGCACTCCTTCTGTTCATCCCTAAATATCCCTCTCTTGAATTTCTAGTAAGTTATCATTTATTTGCCCAAGAATAGAGAGTCTAGAAATCCTCTAACAACTTAATAGCTAACCCGGGGGAACTGATGGCCAAGGACTTGGGTGCTGCTGAGCTCTGCTTGAAAGTGGCTACACAGAGAGCCACATTGTGAGGTTAGGGCATAGTCCTCTGACTGCCGAGTCTGCTGAAGACTCATGGAAGTCACTGAAAACTATTATACTTGCAGCTGTGGTTTATTACTGGCAAAGGACACAGACTAGAATTAATCAAAGGAAGAGATGTGTAGGGCAGAGTCTGGGAAGGTCCAAATACAAAGCTTCCATCATCCTCAAGAATGTGTTACTCCTGGGCATCAACATGTGACAGTATACATGGAATATTGCCACCCAGGGAGGTTCGCCTGAAGTTCAGGGTTTTTATCGGGGCTTCATTACATAGGTATGATTGAGTGATTGCCCACATGGTTGATCTCAACCTCCTGGTCAACTGCATGATCTAAAGCCTTCACTCAAAAGCACATGTTTGGTCTCTTTCAGAAAGCTGGTCACACCAGATGTTAGGGTGCATCAGAAATATACAGTAATCTGAGGTGTGAGCTGGCCACCTTTCATCTGGTGTGGCTAGCTTTCTCCCTGAACAAAGACCCTCCTATCACAGATGACATCAATTCCCTACCAGGAACTGAGGGCAAAGGCCACACCTCTTATTGGGCAAGTCCACATTCTTTACCAGACAGTGACTTAGCAAGTCTCTTTTCTGTGCCCACTCTTCAATTTCTGGGGCTGTTTTCCTGGAAAGTCAAAATAAACCAGCAAAGCTGTTATTCTCTAACACTTCCCTTTAATCCTTGGACCCAAACATCATCACTTGCCAGGTTAATGTATATGGCATTGTATTAATTCACCTAGCACAGTACATAGGACAAAGTTGGCATTCAGTAGACCAGAAGTTCTAGTCTGGGAGCCCCCTGAAATCATATGTAAAATTTTGCAAGTATGTTTACATTTGGGTTTGGGTGGGGGAATCAGGGTTCACATATTTCATCAGATTTCAAAGAGGTCTGTGTTCCATAAAAGTTAGAGCCCTCCTGGCCTAGATAAAAGTGAGTTCTCTCCCGACACATCACCACTGTTGGCATATTTCTTCATGAGCTCTAGGAATTTTGTTTGCTAAGAGAAGGAAGCACAGAGGAGACAGTGCCTGGGCTGGAAGTGTAAGGGCAGTTTTGCTATCTTGGTTTACAAGGCCTCTTGGGTTAATTCTAGAAGCATCAAAGCAACCGTTTCTTCTGTCTTTCCTGTGCTCTGCAGGCCAAGAGTTTCTGGTGCTAAAATAAACAACTGGCAGTTTCATTAGACTCCACAGAAGGAAGGAAGAAGTTTATGTTTCATACCTTTTACATTACATAACAACATTACTATGCGATCTTCAATTCTTCAATCTGTTTATTTAAACTTAAAAAACAGTACTAATGCTATAAATAGAATAAACCATGTCTAAACCTGAGCATTTTCAATAAGCATGCAGCCAGTAATATAGCCCCTGAAATAATAAACCACTTACCCTTGATGGTCAAGAGATATATAAAGAGAATAGATAAAGATCTCTATCTATATATCACCTTTCAGTTCAGTTCAGTCACTCACTCGTGTCCGACTCTTTGTGACCCCATGAATCGCAGCACGCCAGGCCTCCCTGTCCAGTACCAACTCTCAGAGTCTACCCAAACCCATGTCCATCAAGTTGGTGATGCCATCCAGCCATCTCATCCTCTGTTGTCCCCTTCTCCTCCTGCCCCCAATTCTTCCCAGCATTAGGGTCTTTTCCAATGAATCAAGGAGAGAGGTTCTACTTATTTTAAACTATAGAAAAAAATTCCACACACTTTATTTTGCATCCCTCAAAGCTTTTATATAATCCTGAAAACTACAATGTGTTTGTCCCAATTAGGACTCAACTTTGTTTTATTTTATGGAGAAGAAATCTGGCTATGGCTGATTTTCAGTTTTCTCTGTTCAGTTATTAAAACATCTTGGCTCTTATCAGACAAGGAAATAAGTATTTGATGCTCAGTAATCCTAAGTCATTCAGAGGTATTAATTGAGTTCTGCCCAGCACATGATTCAGTAATATATTCTGAGGGGATACATATGAAATAATTACCCTTGAAATGCATACAGTTTAGTGGAAAAGACTAGTGGTTCTCAACACTCATGGCATTTTACTACAGTTATTGATTTACATGTCTTTATTGTGGACTCTTTTAAAACACCAGTGAATTATTTTTGCAGAAATAGAAAAATCCATTCTGAAATTCATATGGAATCTCAAGAGGCCCTAGACAGTCCCCTCAAATCCTGAAAAAAAGTTTGTCTTATATTTCCTGATTTCAAAACTTAATATAAAGCTAAACTAATCAAAACAGCATGGTACTGGCATAAAGACACAAGTATAGACGAATGGAATAGAATAGAGAGCTCAGAAATAAACCCTCACATATACCGTCAAATGATTTTTAATAAGGGTGCCAAGACTATTGGAGAAAGGTCAGTCTTTTTAAGAAATGGGGCTGTATAAACTGAATATCCACATGCAAAATAATGAAGTTAGACCCTTACTTCACATGATATGCAAAAATTAACTCAAAGTAGATCAGAACATTAAAGCTCAAACTATAAAACTCTTAGAAGAAAACAGAAGAGAAGCTTCATGACAATGGATGTGGCAGTGAGATTGTTTCAAGCTCTAGTAGAAAACAGCAGTCAAGTATAGAGCTAGAGTCAGAGACCTGGGCTCTGACCCAAGACCACCACTTTCTACCTGTGTGATCTTAAGCATATTACCTACACTCTCTAGGTTTCAGCTTCAGTTCAGTTCAGTTCAGTCGCTCAGTACTGTCCGACTCTTTGCGACCCCATGAATCGCAGCATGCCAGGCCTCCCTGTCCATCACCAACTCCTGGAGTTTACCCAGACTCATGTCCATCGAGTCGGTAATGCCATCCAGCCATCTCATCCTCTGTCATCCCCTTCTCCTCCTGCCCCCAATCCTTCCCAGCATCAGGGTCTTTTCCAATGAGTCAACTCTTCCCATGAGGTGGCCAAAGTATTGGAGTTTCAGCTTCAGCATCAGTCCTTTCAGTGAACACTCAGGACTGATCTCCTTTAGGAGGGACTGGTTGGATCTCCTTGCAGTCCAAGGGACTCTCAAGAGTCTTCTCCAACACCACAGTTCAAAAGCATCAATTCTTTGGCACTCAGCTTTTTTCACAGTCCAACTCTCACATCCATACATGACGACTGGAAAAACCATAGCCTTGACTAGATGGACCTTTGTTGACAAAGTAATGTCTATGCTTTTTAATATGCTATCTAGGTTGGTCATAACTTTCCTTCCAAGAAGTAAGCATCTTTTAATTTCATGGCTGCAATCACCATTTGCAGTGATTTTGGAGCCCCAAAAAACAAAGTCTGACACTGTTTCCCCATCTATTTCCCACAAAGTGATGGGACCAGATGCCATGATCTTAGTTTTCTGAAGGATGAGCTTTAAGCCAACTTTTTCACTCTCCTCTTTCACTTTCATCAAGAGGCTTTTTAGTTCCTCTTCACTTTCTGCCATAAAGGTGGTATCATCTGCATATCTGAGGTTATTGATATTTCTCCCAGCAGTCTTGATTCCAGCTTGTGCTTCCTCCAGCCCAGCATTTCTCGTGATGTACTCTGCATATAAGTTAAATAAGCAGGGTGACAATATACAGCCTTGACATACTCCTTTTCCTATTTGGAACCAGTCTGTTGTTCCATATCCAGTTCTAACTGTTGCTTCCTGACCTGCATAGAGGTTTCTCAAGAGACAGGTCAGATGGTCTGGTATTCCCATCTCTTTCAGAATTTTCCACAGTTTATTGTGATCCACACAGTCAAAGGCTTTGGCACAGTCAATAAAGCAGAAATAGATGTTTTTCTGGAACTCTCTTGCTTTTTCAATGATCCAGCGGATGTTGGCAATTTGATCTCTGGTTCCTCTGCCTTTTCTGAAACCAGCTTGAACATCTGGAAGTTCACAGTTCATGTACTGCTGAAGCCTGGCTTGGAGAATTTTGAGCATTACTTACTAGCCTGTGTTCAGCTTTCTCCTCTGTAAAAAGATGACAATCATCAAGAAATAGTGGGAATTAGATAAATTAATGCAGGTAATTAATCAGTGCTAGTGTCTGGCATAAAGCATATGATCAACCATTCCTGTCCATTTGGGATAAGTGGGAGTTGGCATAATACAGTAGTTAAGTGGGTAGGCTTTGGAGTCAAATTTTATGTTCATATTCTTGTTCTGCTTTTTACCAGCTCTGTGATGTTTGTCAAATACTTTACATTTCTATAACTGAGAATTTTTTTTAAATTCTGAATACTAGAATTAACAACAGTACTCATAAAACTGTAATGATCAAATGAAAGAATCCCCTTGTCTAGCTCTTAGAAAAATAGCAGTCTCTAGTATTCTTACAGCTGCTATACTGCTCGGCACAGCATTGGACAAAGAGTACAAGCTCATAAAATGAGCCATCATGCTGCCCTAAACAATGGTTTTTAGGAAGTGCTTAATGACAAGGGTAAATAGTAATCATAAGCTTTCAGGAAAAACAGCATGTGCATACCCTAATTCAAAAATAGCTTTACTGCTAAAAAGTGTTAACCATCATCTGAGTCTTTAGCAAGTTGTAATCCTTTATGCTAGAGAAGAGTCTTGCCTCTATATTGGTGTTATTGACTGATCGAGGTAGTGGTTGCTGAAGGTTGGGGTGGCTGTGGCAGTATCTTAAAATAACAATGAAGTTTGCCACATCGATGGACTCATCCTTTGAGGAAAGATTTCTCTGTAGCATACAGTGATGTTTCATAGCATTTTACCCAAATGAGAACTTCTTTCAAAACTGGAGTTGATCCCCTCAAGGCCTGCAGCTGTCTTATCAACTAAGTTTATGTCATATTTTACATCCCTTGTTGTCATTTCAACAGTCTTCACAGCATCTTCAGCAGGAGTAGATTTCATCTTAAGAAACCACTTGCTTTGCTTAGCCATAAGAAGCCACCCCTCATTTGTTAAAGTTTTATCATGAGAATGCAGCAATCCAGTCATGGTTTCAGGCTCCACTTCTGGTTCTCTTGCTATTTTTACTACTTCTGCAGTTAATTCGTCCATTGAAGTCTTGAACCCCTCAAAGTCATCCATGAGAGTGGGAATCCGCTTCTTCCAAACTCCTGTTAATGTTGGTATTTTGACCTCTTCTCATGAATCCCTGCTGGTTCAGACAGTAAAGAATCCGCCTGCAATGCAGGAGACCTGGGTTCTATCCCTACGTCTGGAAGATCCCCTGGAGGAGGAAATGGCAATCCACTCTAGTATTCTTGCCTGAAAAATCCCATGGAGAGAGGAGCCTAGCGGACTACAGCCCATAGGGTCACAAAGAGTTAGACACAACTGAATGACTCGCACACACATGTGAATCACAAATGTCCTTTATGGCATCTAGAATACAAATCCTTTCGAGGAGGTTTTCAGTTTATTTTGTGCAGATCCATCATGGGAATTACTGTCTATAGAAGCTGTGTATGTGTGTTAGTTGCTCAGTCGTGTCTAATTCTTTGAGACCCCTGTGGACTGTAGCCCGCTTGGCTTCTCTGTCCATGGGATTCTCCAGGCAAGAATACTGGAGTGGGTTCCCCAATGCAGGGATTGAACCTGAGTCTCTTACATCTCCTGTTGGTAGGCAGGTTCTTTACCATTAGTGCTACCTGGGAAGCTATAACCTTACAAAATATATTTCTAGTAAGACTTGGAAGTCAAAATTACTCCTTAATCCTTGGGCTCTAGAATGGATGTTGTGTTAGCAGGCATGAAAACAACATGAATCTTGTACATTTCTATTAGAGCTCTTGAGTGACTAGGTGCATTGTCAATGAGCAGTAATATTTTGAAAGGAATCTATTCTTCTGAGCAGTAAGTCTTAACAGTGGACTTAAAATACTCAATAACCATGTTGTAAACAGATATGCTGTCATCCAGGCTTTGTTGTTGCATTTATAGAGCACAGGCAGAGTAGACTGAGCATAATTCTCAAGGGCCATAGGATTTTTGGAATGGTAAATGAGTATTCCCAGGTGGCTCAGTGGTAAAGAATCTGCCTGTAATGCAGGAGCCATAGGTTTGATTCCTGCATCAGGAAGAACCCCTGGAGAAGGAAATGGTAACCCACTCCAATAGTCTTGGCTGGGAAATGCATGGACAGAGGAGCCTGGCAGGCTTCAGTCCATGGAGTTGCACAGAGTTGGGACACAACTTAGTGACTGAGCCTGCACACAGGCAAGTGAGCATTGGCTTCAGTTTCAAATCACTGACTGAGAGTCTGCCTGTCCTTGGAAGCTTTGAATTCTCTGTAGCTATGAAAGTCTAGATTGCATTTTCTTCTATAATAAGGCTGTTCTATGTACATCAAAAACCTGTTGTTGTGGCCACCTTCATGAATTATCCTAGCTAGATCATCTGGTTACCTCTCTGCAGCTTCTGTGTCAGCACTTGCTGTTTCACTTTGTACTTTTATGTTATGGACAATGGCTTCTTTCCTTAAACCTCATGAACCAACCTCTGTTATCTTTAAACTTTTCTTTTACAGCTTCCTCACCTCTCTCAGCTTTCACAGAATTGGAGAGAGTTAGGGCCTTGCTCCGGAATAGGCCTAGGCTTGAGGGAATGTTGTGGCTGGTTTGATCTTCTTTCCAGACCACTAAAACTTTCTCCATATCAGCAACAGGGCTGTTTCACTTCCTTATCATTCCTGTGTTTATTGGAGTAGCACTTTTAATTTCCTTCAAGAATTTTTCCTTTTCATTCACAACTTGGCTGTCTGGCACAAGAGGCCTCACTTTCAGCCTACCTTGGCTTTCGGTATGCCTTCCTCACTAAGATTAATCATTTCTAGCTTTTGATTTAAAGTGAGAGATATGTGATTTTTCCTTTCACTTGAACACTTAGAGGCTGTTGCACTGTTATGATTTGGCCCAATTTCAATATTGTTGTGCCTCACGGAATAGGGAGGCCTGAGAAGAGGCGGAGAGATATGGGAACAGCCAGCTGGTCGAATAGTCAGAACACACAATATTTATTAGGTTCACTGTCTTATATGGTTGTGATTTGTGGCACCCCAAAACAATTACAATGGGAACGTCGTAGATCACTGATCACAGATCACCATAACAAATATAGTAATAGACAAAAAAACCTTGAAATACTGTGAGAATTACCAAAATGTTGTACAGAAACATGAAGTGAGCAAATGCTATTGGGAAAGTGGTGCTGATAGAGTGAAAGTTGCTCAGTTGTGTTTGACTCTTTACAACCCCATCGACTATACAGTCCACGGAATTCTCTAGGCCAGAATACTAGAGTGGGTAGCCTTTCCCTTCTCCAGGGGATCTTTCCAACCCAGAAATCGAACTGGGGTCTCCTGCATTCCAGGCGGATTCTTTACCAACTGAGCTATCAGAATTTAAGGTAGCCACAAAACTTCATTTGTAAAAAATGCAATTATCTGTGAGGTATAATAAAGTACAGTAAAATGAAGTATGTCTGTATATTAGTTTCAGGTGTAAAACATAATAATTTGATACTTGTATGTATTGCAAAGTGATCACAGCAGTAAGTCTAGTTAACATCCAACACTGCATTTAGTTACAAATTTATTTTTCTTGAGAACTCTTAAGAACCACTCACTTAGCAACTGTCAAAGTACAATATAAGTAAATATAGTCACCACCTTGTACATAATATCCACATGACTTATTTAGTTTATAACTGGAAATTTGTACCTTTTGATTCCTTCACCTATTTCACTCACTCCCAACCCCTCCTCTGGCAGCCAACAGTCTGTTCTGTGTATTTATGAGTTTGGTTGTATTTTTAGGGTTTTTTTTTTTTTTTTTTTTGTGGGAGGGATTCAACATATAGGTGAGATCATAGTGTATTTGTCTTTTTCTTTCTGACTTATTTTACATAGCACAATGCCTTCAAGGTACATTCATATTGTTGCAAATGGCATGATTTTATTCTTTTTTTTTTATCACTGATTAACATTCCATTGTGTGTATTCATATATACCATATTTTCTTTATCCATTTATCCACTAATGGACATTTAGCCATTGTTTTGGCTATTGAAAATAATGCTTAATGAATTAGTGATTTTTTATTTTTCAAATAAATACTCAGAAGTTGAATGCTGGATCATGTCATAGTTCTATTTTTAATTTTTGAGGAACCTCTGTACTATTTTCCATAGTAGCTGCACCACTTGACATCCCTATACACACTGTACAACCATTCTTTTTTCTCTACACCCTCTCCAACATTTGTTATTATTTTCTTTTTGGTAATAGCCATTCTGACTAAGGTGTCAGAATGTGTAAGGTGATAAGGTGTAAGGTGATATGTCATGGTAGTTTTCATTTGCCTATTCCTGATGATTAGTGATGTTGAGAACCTTTTCATGTACTTATTGACCAACTGTATCTTCTTTGGAAAAATGTCTATTAAGATTCTCTGCTCATTTTTAAAATCAGAACTCAAACTCAGTTGAGTTGTAAGTTCTTTGTATACTTTGGATATTAACCTTTTATTACATGTAAGATTTATAATTATTATCTCCCACTAGTGAGTTGTCTTTTCATTTTGTTGATGGTTTCCTTTTCTGTGCAGAAGCTTTTTAGTTTGTCTTGTTTACTTTCATAATTAGTCCTACTTATTTATTTTTTATTTTATTGTCTCTGCTCTTGATGTCAAATCCTACTTATTTATTTTTTAATTAGTCCTACTTATTTATTTTTTATTTTATTGTCTCTGCTCTTGATGTCAAATCCCAAAATTCATTGCCAAGACTGATGTCAAGCAGTTTACCACCTATGTTTTCTTCTAGTTTTATGGTTTCAGGTACTACATTCAAGTCTTTAATCCATTTTGATGTAATTTTGGTGTATGGTGTAAAGTAGTAGTCCAACTTCATTGTTTTGCATTGGCTGTCCAGTTTTCCCAAAAGCACTTGTTGAAGAAGCTGTCTTTTCCTATTGTATATTTTTGCCTCCTTTGTCATAGATTAATTGCCCATATAAGTGTGGATTCATTTCTGGGTTCTCTAGTCTGTTTCATTTATCTATGGTGTTTTTAATGCCAGTACAATACATTTTGATTATTATAGCTTTGTGGTACAGTTTGAAATTGGGGCACATGATGCCTTTACCTTTGTTCTTCTCTCTCAAGATTGCTCTGGCTATTCAGGGTCTTTTGTGTTTCCATACAGATGTTTTGAAATTACTTGTCCTATTTCTGTGAAAAATGTCATTGGAATTTTGATAGGGATTGCACTGAATCAGTAGATTGCTTCAGGTAGTATGGACATTTTAACAATAATAATTCTTCCAATCAATGAGCATGGAATATCTTTCCATTTCTTTGCATCATCTTCATTTTTTTTCATTAATATCTTGGACTTAATGAAGATATTAATATCTTTCATTAACATATAGGACTTTCATCTCCTTGATTAAATTTATTCTTAAATATTTTGTTCTTTCTGTTGCAGTTGTAAATAGGATTGATTTTCTAGTGTTGATCTGCTAGTGAGTGAGGCCAGTTCCTGACATAGCTGGTTGTGGGGTGTCCCAAAGCTATGCTGTCCTGCTTGTGAGAGTTGGGCTGCAGGGTAGCTGGCTGAGGAGCCCAGGGTATCTTGAAGTTGTTGTTGGTCTGCTAATGGGCTGGGGACTAGGTGGTCCTGGGTCTGGTAGTGGCCTGCTGTCATGTTGGTGGGGTCCTGTGTTGGCCTGAGGCATCCCCATACTGGTGCAGACAGACTGGTGCGTGGGGTGGGGTCCCCCAGATAGCAAGACAGAAAGAGGATTCCAAAACAGCACCTGCCAGCACCGGTGTCTTTGTGGTAGTGTTCGTGGGGCTTATCTTTCTAGTGCAGGACCACTGGGCTGGGGTGCCTAGTGTGGGGCTTGGCCCCTCATTCCTTGATGAGAACCTCTGCTATTGTAATTTTCCTCCTGTTTGTGGGTCTCCAACCCAGGGGTATGGATCTTGACTCTACTATAACTCCTCCCTCCTACCTGTGTTGTTTTGGTTTCTTCATTATATTTTTAGTTGTAGCAAGTCTTTTCTGGTAGATTTTGGTATGTTTCATTAATTGCTCCATATATATTTGTTATTCTTGGTGTGCTCATGAGAGAAAGTGAGCTTAGGGTCTTCTTACTCTGCTTTCTTCATCACTTTCATAACTTTTCCTCTTTAATTTCTGATTTTATTTGAGTCCCCCTCCTCTCTCTCTCTCTTTGATGAGTCTACCTAAAGATTTGTAAATTTTGTTTATCTTTTCAAAGAGCAAAAGTTATTTTTATTTTTGCTCTGAGTTTTGTTGCTACCCTTCTTCTACTAACTTTGGTTGTCATTTTTTCCCCTGGTGCTTTGAGGTGCATAATTAGGTTGCTTACTTGAGATTTTTCTTGTTGCTTGATGTAGGCATTTATCACTATGACAATTCCTCTTAGAGCAGCTTTTGCTGCATCTGATATGTTTTGATATATTTTCACTTTCCTTTGTCTCTTTTTGATTTCCTCTTTGACCCATTGGTTGTTCAGTAGCATGTCTCTTTTCCACATATTTATGAATTTTCCAGGTTTCTTCTTGTAATTGATTTTCTAGTCTCATATCATTGTTGTTGAAGATATTTGATATGATTTCAATTGTCTTAAATTTGTTAAGGTTTGTTTTGTGCCTAACATATGAACCCTCCTGGAAAATAGAATGTTCCATGTATACTCGAGGAGAATGTATATTCTTTTGCTTTTGAATGGAATGTGTATAATATATATGTTAAGTCCATCTGGTGTAATATGTTGTTTCAGGTCAATGTTTCCTTATTGATTTTCTGTCTGGGTGACCTATCCATTGATGTAAGTGGAGTGTTAAAATCCCCTACTATTATTGTTTTGCCGTCTTTTTCTCTCTTTAGGTCTGTAAATGTTTGCTTTATATACTTAGCTCCTCTTGTGTTGGGTGCATAAATGGATGTCTGTTTCCTTCCCAAGATTAGGGAAGTTTTCAGCCATTATTTATTCAAATAATTTTCTGCTTCTTTCTCTCATTCTCTCTTCTTTTTCTGGGGTCCCTATTATGTGAATGTTAGTCTGCTTGATGCTGTCCTTTAAGTCCCTTCAATGACCTTCACTTTTTTCATTCTGTTTTCTTTGTGCTGTTTTGTGCTGCTCCACTTGGGTGATTTCCACTGTCCTATCTTTGAATTCACTGGTAGTTTCTTTTGATTTATTTGGACTGCTGTTGAACTCCTCTGGTCTGTTTTTCAGTTCAGTTTGTCTTCTTTGGGTCTTTGACACCTATTACTGGTACTTTCTTAAATTTTCTATCTCTTTTTTTTAAAGTTCTCACTGTGTTCATACATTCTTCTTTCAGTGTTTATGAACATTACTTTGAACTCTTTATCAGGTAAATTATTGTGCTTCATTAAGGTTTTTTCCTCTAAGGTTTTATCTTGTGGAACATATTCCTTTATTCCTTCATTTTGTTTGATTCTGTGTTGGTTTCTATGTCTTAGAAGAAAGAGCCACTTCTCCCAGTCCTGAAGTGTTAGACTTGTGTAGGAGATACATCTTATCATTCAATCTTGCTCTGGTTCTTAGCTATCTGTCAAACCTCTGTAACTGTCTAAGAGGCCTATTTTATTTTTAATGGCTCCCAGTAGTTAAGGGTGTTGTAAGAACTACCAGTGATCTGAAAGGAAAGATCTTAGCACTGAGATTCAGACTGACAGGAAACCTGAACTTCAGGCACTACCTTTTAAAGTATACAAGTCTATTTAGTCCTATGGGACCACAGGTGTGAGCTCCATTGGCCACCAGAGCCAAGCATTCTAGAAATGTCCCTTGGATGACAGTTGCAAAAATTTGGGCTTCAGATGAGTGTATAAGCACCTTTCTGGGAGATACTGGCAAGTTATACTGAGGCAGAGGGAGAGAGCAAAGAGTGTGTCCACTGGCCTGTGTTTCCTGAGAGCATCTCCATCAGGCTCTAGATGTGTGCCAAACCAGAAGTCTGCCCCTCAGATTGAAGCTCCAGGACAAGCAAATAGGTTTCTTTTGCAGAAAGACTGGGTGTGTGTTTCTGTCTGCTCTCTGTGCCATGCCCTGTGGGTAGTAGCCAAGAATTGGGTTTCCAGTCATTACAGTCCTGTGGGATCCGGGAACACAAGCCTGCCTGGCCATCAGAGCCAGGTGATCAAGGGGTATCCTCTGGGTGGAAACTTAAAAAAGCAGAATACCAGATGTGTATAAAAGCTCCCCTCTAGGAGATACTGGTGCTCTGGAGCATAGCAGAGGGATAGCACAAGGATAGCATCCATCCTCCAAGATCTCTGGAAGGGATTTAGTCAGCCCTTAGATGTAGGTTTAATTAGAAGCTTGTCCCTCAGGCTACAGCTATAAGATAATAGGCTTCCTTCTTAGAAAGACTGAGTCCTGGGTCTGTTGCTTTTTACTGTGCTCTGGGGGTGGGAGATGGTAGCCATTTAAAAACTCTTTCTCCATTGGCTCCAGTCCTGTGGGACTCATGAGCTTAAGCCCCACTGGTCTCCTCCAACATAGAGGTTCCTCCGATGGCAGCCACAGAAATCAGGGCACCAGACAAGGAGGTAAGATCCTTTCTGGATATACTAGTGAGCTGGACCGAGGTGAGCTAGAGAGTGCAGAAAGAATGTGTCCACCAGCCTCTGTTTACCAAGGGCACCTCTGTAGGCCTCAAGATACATATGCCAAACCAGAAGGCTGCCCCTCAAGCCAAAACTTCTGAACATGCAGAAAGGTCTCTTTCACAGAGGTGTGTTTCAGTCTTCTGCCTGTACAGTATCCTGGAGATGGTAGTCTGCCAAGAGCTGTCTTTTCAATTGTTACTGTCCTGTGGGATCCAGGATCCAGAGCCAGGTGATTAAGTGGTGTTCTCTGGGCAGCAGACCCCAAATTTGGGCACCAGACCTAAAACTCAGGATACCAGATGCATATCTTCTCCCCTCCAGAAGATATTTGCACTCAGGAGCATGGCAGAGAGAGAATACCACAATGGTGCTTACCAGCCAGCAGGCCCCTAGATGTGCCTTAAATGAGATGGCTCAGGCTAAAGGCTTTAAGATTCATGAGTGAGCCTGTTTAACATAGAGTCTGACTGCTTCTAACAGAAAGGCTGCTATTGCACTGAGCCTTGGGGTGGATGAGTGAGTCCTTTAACAACTGTTTCTCAGACGGCTATAGCCTATGAGTCTCATGGACACAGGCCCCATTGGTTTTTTAGTCTTTTTTTTTTTTTTTTTTAATATTTATTTGGCTGTCCCAGGTCTTAGGTGTGGCACACAGGATCTTTGGTCGTTGTTGAGGCATGCAGGATCTTCAGCTGCAGCATGTGGGATCTAGTCCCCTGACCAAGGATGGGACCTGGGCCCCTTGCATTGGGAGTGTGGAGTCGTAGCCACTGGACAACTAGGGAAGTCCCCTCCCCTACTGGCTTTCAAAGGTAGATTAGGGTCTTAGAAGTTGGGGTGCCCACTGAGGGGTTCAAATCCTTTACTCCTCAGGGAGATGCTTTAGGTTTTGAATTCCCACAGTTGTGTGTTGTTGTGCCAGGAATGGGATTTATGGAGAGACTGTGTCCCAGCCTCTCCTGCCTGCTTTGATGGGGAACTTCTCTCATTCACCCAATGTGTAGGAGTTGCTCAGCTAGGTTTTAGCTTTTTTTTCAGAGGAAGTTATGCCATATGTACTGCAGATCCAGGGTGTCCATGGGAGGAGATGAGTTTGGGCTCCCCTGTGTCGCCATCTTGAACCAGAACCCAAGCATTCATTTTTATGCCCTGGTCATGATTAGTCCAGCCAGGTAATTATTTTTGGTTGCCATTGCATCTCAGCTGCATTATGCCTAATACAACTTCTGGTGAATAAATAAATCAATAAATAATATTCCTCTGAGTATATTCCCAGAAATGGAGTTGTATAGAGCTTATTTATTTAAAATCTAAGATACTAGTATATTTAATATGGAGAAGATATCACAGAAAAATGAAATAATGGATTAGCATTTTTTGGGTAACATAAAAACATGCTTGTTGAGCTACACTACAGATCAACAGTACTTTCAACTGATATTCCTGAATATTTACCCTGTGATGGCCTGTATACTCTATTGGGATAGGAGATAAGGAATTGTTTCTACCCTAGGAAGTTTAAAATGTTGGGTAGGGGGTTAAGAAATATCAAGCAACAGATAATACAGAATAAATGGCATAAAGAGTATGTTCCCAGTAATGCAGAGGAGTGCAGCATGATCAAATTTAGCAGATATTGCCAGTTTTACAAAGAGACTATACTAATGTATACTTCCACTTGTATTATCTCTTTTTCATTTCAGCCATTCTGGTGTAATGGAAAGGTATCACATTACCATTTTGCATTTCTTTGACAAACAATAAAGTTGAGCAACTTTTTCTATATTTATCAACCAGTTGGATATGCTCTTTTTTTTTTTTTTTTTGGATATGCTCTTTTTTAAAATTTATTTTTAATTGGCGAGTAATTGCTTTACAATATTGTGTTGGTCTCTGCCTTACATCAGCATGAATCAGCCATAGGTATATATATGTCCTCTTCTTCCTGAATCTCCCTCCCACCTCCCACACGATCCCACCCTTCTAGGTTGTCACAGAGAACCTGATTTGAGCTCCCTGAATTATACAGCAAATTCCCACTGTCAGCCAGTTGGATCTCCTCTTATAAGGAATGTTCATTCAAATCTTCTACCCTTTTTTATCTTGAGATTTCTTGTTTGTTTATATTGATTTATAAGAGCTCTTTATATATTCACTTTGTGAGTACTTTATCAGACATATGTATTGTAAGAATCTTTTCTCACTATAGCTTGCCCTTTCATTCTTTCAATAGTGCACTTTGAGCAGAACATCTTAAATTTAGTCTAATTTATAATTTTTGAAATGGTTAATGATTTTTTGTGTCTTATTAATAATCTGTCTGGAATTCCTAAATATATTTTATATGTATTTTTCTAATATCTGTATCAATTTAAATTTGGACATACATCTCAAGATTTTATTTTGTGTATGGTGAGAGTTAGGGTCAAGTTTCATTTTTTTCCCCTAAGGGAGATAAAATTTTTTGACCAAACCATTTACTTAAAAGGCCATCTTTACTGTAGTCTCCTAGTCATCAGTGACAGAATATATGGAGTTTTATGTTTTTTATTCTTTCCTGTTTTTCCTTGTCTGTTCTAGTGTCAATACCACACTAATTGATCTAGTTTTGTGATTGATTTTGACAACTGTTAGTATAGGTCTTCCTGCTCTTGTTTATTTTAGCAATCAGCCTGTGTTCTCTTTCTCTCTCTCTGTAATATTCAGTATTCTAATTTATGAACATTGTACATCCTTCCATTTATTTAGGGCTTCAACTTTTGTCAACAATATCCTTAGTTTTTAGATTTTTGTTGCAATTAGATAATACACAATTTGATGTCTACCTGTACTTTTTGAGTACAAAACCTGGCAAATGTTAGAAATACCTGCAGAATTTTTAAATAATGTGGATTCTAGATACTACCTCAGAACTACTGCAGCAGTATCTCTGGGAGCAGGGCTCTGAGAGTCTACAGGACCTTTCAGATTTTACAATACTTTGGGTGAAAATGCAAAAAGTAGTGCAATTTTTTTTCATAATAATTTGGCAAATTTTATTGCATTAAATAGTCATACCTGTTAACCTTGCACTTATATATCTAGGAAGTTACTTCCTATGAATTATTTGTGCATATTTATAAATACCCATGGGGTTTCCCTAGTGACTCACAGGTAAAGAATCCACCTGCAATGCAGGAGCTGCAGGAGACACGGCTTCAATCCCTGGGTCAGGAAGATCACCTGGGAGGAGGGCATGGCAACCCACTCCAGTATTCTTGCCTGGAGAATCCCATGGACAGAGGAGCCTGGCAGGCTACAGTCCATAGCGTTTCAAAGAGTTGGATACAACTGAGTGACTTAGCATGCACAAAGTCCTCCCATGTTTGCATGCACATCTTTAGCCAAGGTGAATTCTAGAGAAGAGGTCTATGGGTAGTTGCATCACTTACTATGAGGTGGTGCCCCCCTCTCTTTTGACCTCCAAGGAGCACATGTATAGTCAGGGTGGTCTCCTTAACTTTGAGAATGAGGAATATGTGGTCTTTTATCTGGTCAATTCCAGCCTCCGCCATCATCCTGCTATTACGGAGGTTTTGTTCAGCCTGAGGCCCTTCTATCTCCTGCCTCAATCCTGTTCCTTAGTGAATCACCCAACAGCACCTTTATCTCAGCAGCCCCCCCAACCCCACCCTGGGAATCATGACCTTCTCAGGGCCAAGACTCTGTCAGCACCTTGCTCCAGGCTGGGCACACAGTGGGTCTTCAGTACATGTGGAAAGATTACATGCCAAAGGGAACTATTTTTTCAACATCTCATTTTCTTTAAAGTCTGTTGATGTTAGGCTGTTTGGAGCAGTCTGTTGTTTTTCCTGGTTCCTGCATTTCCCTTTGTTTTTCATGGAACGCGTAGCACTGATTTCCTGTAAGGCTTTGCAAATAAATATCAAGGTCGGGCTGGGAGCATTGCTGGAGTGATCCTGTCACCTTTTGATTCCACTGGGCCAAGAAATGCTTTCAACCCCAGAGGGCAGAAGTTTTTCAAAACAAGACTGTTCCAATAAGGGCGTGGGCTTCCTCCATCAGCACAGGCACCCGCCTGCTTGCATTTTAACTACTTGGAGAAGAATGGAAATTCTGCAAAACCCTTGGTATTTTTGAACCACTGAGTTGGTTAGGTGATGGGGCCTGTGGTGATTTCTCAGTGAGAGGTTGGTACAGACAGGAACATGGTGGGAAGCGGTGAAAGAGGCCCTTTCTGAAAAGCCAGTGGAGGGGGCAGGGCCTCTTCTACTCAGACCTCCTCTCCCCTTTTTCCTTCACCCCAGGGGCTGTCCAGGGCTCACGGAGCCTTTGATCCCTGTGACTTGTGGGGGATGGGGTAGGAGAGCTGTCCAGACCTCCTGCACAGCAAAGCGAGGGCAAGTGCAGAGGGATACTGTTCAATGGTTTAGTTCTTTTGAACGTCCAAGTTGACACAACAAACCCTCCCCTTCTCCTCCTTCACACTTTGTCTTGGTTTTTCTTCTCTTGTCTTTTCCTCTTCTTTAGTACTTTGCCATCTGCCTGAGGTGGGCTCTGTGCTTGTAAACAGGGAAATGCAAGGGACACCACCAGAGTGCATTTAAGGACCTTGCAACACCCTCTGGGTACCTGGTTCATCCTTGAGGATGCAGTGTCCCTTAAGGGGAGGTGCAAGGAGTGAGAGTTTGTGGGAACCCTTGTTCTCCTGGAGATGTTACCTGAAAACTGGGTTTGCCTCTTCTTGGGTGTTGAGCCAACAGACACAGTCAAGCCAAAGATGGGAAGAAGGAGGGATTTATTATTACTTGCAGCCAATAAGAAGAAGCCTGGGCATCTTTTCCAAAGCAGGGCCTCCCTGCTTATTTACGCTAAGGGTCCATGCATGTTCATGAATGGGTTTGGGCAGTATATGCATATTCATGAAGGGGGTTGAGCAGAGCAGAATTCAGCATAAAATTGGAGCAGATGTCTAGAGTTCAGACTTTAGTTGCCTCAGGTTGGGAGGGTCAACATCATCATTCTATCCTTTCCCCATGGATGAGGGCTTTAGTTCCTTGAAGAATTCAGATATATTATTCTGTATATCCTTTGAGGAGACACAGGACTCTGCTTTGTCACTGCACTGTTGTTTGGCTGCCTTTTCTCTGTTCCTTCATTCCCTTAAGATCATGGATCATTGAGACCTGTTCAAGGTCAAGCATGTGGCCTGGCACACATCACAAAATGCTGAGATCAACATGGCCCTCTTTTGTCAAGAAAGCCATTCTGAGTTCTCTTTCTCTGGGGACCCTGTGGTCTATCTGCTTACAATATTACAAAGGTCCCATCCCCTCTCTCCCACCCAGGTTATGTTTTTAGAGGATGATAGTAAGGGCCTTCACAGGAAGGGTTTACCGTCTTTAAAAACTCCTTCAGCCAATACCCACCCCCTCCCCCCAATTTGAAATGGAAAACTGCCATTTTCTCAATTACATGTAAAGGGCTTCAGCCTGATTGATGCATTTCTTGGAACCATCAGGGAAATCTGGTTGCAATTCTGGCTCCTTTAAACAAGTCAGTGCAAAACACACACACACACACTCTCATACACAGCAAAGTCTTCCAGGTTTGGATTAGAGTGAAAATTTAGAAAGAACCAACACCTTCCACACACACACACACACACACATAAAGAACCAACACCTTCCACACACACACACACGCACGCATGCACACACACACACACACACAGATGGCAAAGTCTTCCAGGTTTGGATTAGAAAATTTACAAAGAACCAATGCCTTCCCCTTAGCTATAATCCTGACTGGATTTTACACAACTTTATACCTGGCTGGATCCAACAAGATCCTTTCCAGTGTTGGCTGGAGGTGGGGGAGGGGGTCAGCAAAAGGACCTTAGAAGCTGGCCTTACACACTCAGACTTGCCCTGCCTCTGGGACACATGCTGTGTGGGTTCTGAGTTTCTATCCCCAGGGCTGCCATAGGACAGACCCTCTTCCATCTTGCTTGGGTTATCGCAACCACCTCTTGCACATGTCCTAGCGACAGTTATTATACATCTCTCTCTTGTTAATCTGGGGAGGACTGGAGTCTAGGTTTAGCAACCTGCATGCTATGTGCTAAGTCGCTTCAGTCATGTCTGACTCTTTGTGACCCCGTGGACTGTAGCCCGCCAGGCTCCCCTGTCCATGGGGCTTCTTCAGGCAAGAAGACTGGAATGGGTTGCCATTTCCTCCTCCAAGGGATCTTCCGACCCCAAGGATCGAACCCACAGCTCTTCCGTCTCCTGCATTGGTAGGTGGGTTCTTTACCACTAGTGCCACCTGGGAAGCCCTATCAGCTTCTTATTCTCTTATTTCATTCAGGCCAGTGAAAATGTCATCTCTTTAATGACACCTGTTTCCCAAACCAACATTCACCACTCTTGCCTCTGGGCTTCCATCATAAATTAAAATTCTCTGCAACACTTGTCCCCTTAGATTTCCAGTGTTCTTGCCATCCAGTGAGGCTCTCATCATAGTCTGCATTTTCTCACATTATCTGTTTTCCCACTAGATGGCCCTGGGACACCCCTGACACCAGGCAGAACTCTTTATTCTGCCTAGAAGGAATTCCCTAGATTCTGGAATGGAATTGAGTTGGGGGTCATAAAGATTTCAGGGGCACAGGCACGGCCAACCAGGAATCAGAATGGCTTAGAAAGGAAGAGTCAGGAGCTGCTAACACACACTCTATACACAGCCCAGCGTTGTGGGGAGCTGCCCTAGGTGGGGGTCTTTCCCTCACACCTGGTCGGCCCACAGCAATGGCTCTCTGCCTTGGCTGCCGCTCAAGCCCCAACCTAGACAAGTTCAATGAGCATCTCTAGAGAGGAAAGGGGTTGGGGGGATGAACTGGGAGATTGGGACTGACACATATACACTATGGTACTATGTATAAAATAGATAGGGCTTCCCAGGTGGCTCAGTGATGAAGACCTTGCCTGCCAATGCAGGAGACACCGGTTTGATCCCTGGGTCAGGAAGATCTGCTGGAGGAGGAAGTGGCAACCCACTCTAGTATTCTTGCCTGGGAAATCCCATGTACAGAGGAGCTTGGTGGGCTGCATTCGATGGGGTCACAAAGAGTTACACAGGTAACTGAGCACACACGCATGCACATAAAATAGAAAACAAATGAGAACCTACTGTATAGCACAGGGAACTCTACGTAATGCTCTGTGGTGACCTGAATGGAAAGGAAGTCCAAAAGGCAGGGAATATATGGATATGTACAGCTGATTCATTTTGATGTGCAGTAGAAACTGACACAACATTGTAAAGCAACTATATTCCAATAAAAATAAAAAAGAATCTATAGAGAGGGGCTCAGGGAGTTTTCTGAACACCCAGGTGATTTCAAGGGGCACCCCTTTGAGAACCACTAGCAGAAGGAAATTAGAGCTTGTGGTTGGGTGGGGTGGGGGTGAGGCTCCGATTTTAGGGAGTTACCAGAGGTCCCCGCAGAGTCCTGCTGAAGGGGTAGCAGACAGAGGAACAAGGTAGGGGTGAGTTGGTGGACAGCACCAGGAAAACACCCAGACAGCTGATCTCCTTTCACACCCAGTGGGCACCCTGTCATCTGTGGATCCTGGGGCTTTATATCAAGCCATGAGAGAAGGTGGGACAGGCCAGGGAGAGCTGGGAGCAGAAGAGGGAAGTGGGGGGAATCCATCATCAGGATGGTCAATCTAGCTAAGGTCCCAGACAGCAAACTCGCCCAGTCAGACAAGCCCACAAACCCAGAACCAAACCACGGTGTAGTGTGTAGCCGCTAACGCACTGGCTCTGGGCACACTCCGTCCCTCTACCAGAAAGTTCACTCCTAAGGGCTTTCCTCTGGAAGAGGATCCAGTTTTCTTCTGTTGCCAATAAAAATCCCCGGCGCTGTTCTTTCTCCTTCGCTTCCTTCTATTGCTTCTGACAGAGTTTGCCAGTTAGCTGAGGTCAGGATTTCCTTTTTACAAACAACCTGCTTTCAGTCAGTGGGGCCAAAAGGTTCCCTAAATTACAAACTCTTTCATTTCTTCTGCCACAAGTTCGCCTGTCAGTTTGGATAATTGCACAGAGCGGAGAGAAATGGAAATCTTTCTGAGAGACACTGAAAGAAGGAAGTGCTGTTGTTAGTTCTCTCCTTTCGGATTGTCAAAAATCCGTCCTGAGTAGGATGGACAGGGTGACATGAGTCAGCTGAAGGTTTTGTACCTGTGGGGACTGTTGGGAAGTGGGTCCCAGGATCTGGGAGGGAATTTCTTAGAGGTCTTAAATGAACCCACAGTGTTCATGGGCCCATCTCCACATTCTGTTAAGCAAATGTGTGTGTGCTAAGTTGCTTCAGTTGTGTCTGACTCTTTGCGACCCCATGGACCATAGCCCACCAGGCTCCTCTGTCCATAGGATTCTCCAGGCAAGAATACTGGAGTGGGTAGCCATTCCCTTCTCCAGGGGATCTTCCCGACCCAAGGACGGAACCCTGGTCCTCCTGCATTGCAGGCAGATTCTTTATCATCTGAGCCACCAGGGAAGCTCCTTCAGCAAATGGCCTCCTTTATATTCAGTTGAAATGGGGAACATCCAAGCCCTATTCCAGTTTTGAAAAGCAAATTTTAAAAGTTATTACAAAATGTATGTGCATGGGATATGTGTAAATGCTGATTGGGAGTCAAACTTTAAACCAATCTCTGGAAGGATAGCATAGAATTGAGGTGCTGAGCATTCAGACCTCACTGAACAATTGTGTTAACTGTGGACAGGATGCGAGATACCTCTTGAAAATGGAAAGGGCTGCCTAAGCCCTGGTGTAGAGCGATGGAGCCAGAGGAAAAGTCAGCTTGTATTGACATGAGAGCCCGTGATCTTTTCATGATTCTGTGTTGTATCCAATAGTCGCTCAGAGCCATGACTGCATGATTCGGCTGTGACCTCTCAGGCAGAGCATTTAACCTGAGTTTTGTAATCTGTAAAATAAAAGGGGCTCTGCTGGACACTACTTAGGGCTCACATCTAAGTCTAGTTTAATGTTGAATCAGGGGCCCCAGTAAAGGGTCCTCTAGGCTGTGTGTGCTAATGCAGGAGGCTGAGAACCTCCGATCCGGTCTTCTTGTTTTTCTGTCTTCCATAGAGGGGTACCAGCCAAGCTTGTGGGTAATAAAAGCACTAAGTCTGAAGTTTTCCTTGGAAGTGAAGGACAGTTCACATCCTCACCTTTCCCTCTCCTGGCTACTCAGACCCACACTCCCTGTGCTCCTGGAGTTCTGTGGACTCTTTTCCTGTGCTCTCCTTCTCCCCACTCTGCTCAGGCCAGCTTCAGCCTGCAGGGCTCAGCTTCGGGGCAGGGTTTCCTGCCTGCCCTGCTTGCCCCACCTCTCATGGCCACAGGACCGCTCACAGAAGTCTCCTTTATCATTGCGATTCTTTTTTTCTAAAAGTGATTCATTTATTAAGGGCTGCGCTGGGTCTTCATTTCCGCTCAGGGGCTCTTTGTTGTTTTGAGGGGACTTTTTTTTTGAGGGGACTTCTGTTATGGAGCACGGACTCTAGGGCACAAGGGCTCAGTAATCGTGGCACGAGAGATTAGTGTCCCGCAGGATGTGGGATCTTAGTTTCCCCGGACCAGGGATTGAACTCGTATCCCTGCGTTGGCAGATGGAATCTTAACCACTGGACTGTCACAGAAGTCCTTTTTTTTTTAAAATTAATTTTTATTGGAGTATAATTGCTTTACAATGTTGTTAGTCTCCACTGTACAGCAAAATGAATCAGCCGTACATACACATATATCCCCTTCCTTTTGGATTTCCTTTCCATTTAGGAAACAGGATGAAAAACTTGTTAATTCCTGACCTCAAGCATTGGGATGGTGGCTATTAAAAAAGAATTGCTACATAATGGTTGTCTTTTTCATCCTGTTTCCTAGACTTGGGCCTACCTGGTGACTCAGACTGTAAAGACTCTGCCTGCAGTTGTAGGAGACTCAGGTTTGATCCCTGGGTTGGGAAGATTCCCTGGTGAAGGAAATATCAACCCACTCCAGTATTCTTGCCCAGAGAATCCCATGGACAGAGGAGACTGGTGAGCAACAGTTTGAGCTACGACTGAGTGACTAACACTATAACTTTCACTTTCCTTGACTAGTCCAGAAAAATGCAATCCCCTTGTAAATGGTCTGTGCCATCAAAGAGCTGATTCTTTAGCTAGAGAGAAAAAAAAATGTCTATGAAAACTTAGCAAGCATATGAATGAACAGCATTCAGTAATTTGCCAAGTGGTGTCCCAAGCACTTTATTCATATGAACTTACTCGGTCCTCATCATAATGGTCTGAAGTGAGTGATAGTCACTCAGTTGTGTCCAACTCTTTGCGACCCCATGGACTATAGCCTGCCAGGGTCCTTTGTCCATGGAATTCTCCAGGCAAGAATACTGAAGTGGGTTGCCATTTCCTTCTCTAACGGTCTGAAGTAGGTATTCTTGTTATCCCCGTTTTACAGAAGAGGAAACTAAGGCACAGTGAAGTTAACTTGGCAACATAAAATGGGGAAGCCAGGATTTGAACCCAGGCAACCTGCTTGCAGAGGCCAGGCTCTTAACCATTAGGGGTACTATCTCACAGTGGGTGGGGAGACGCCTTAGTTTGGGGGTGTCCACTCTCCTCTTGTGTCCCACTGCTCACCTCTTTCAGCCCATCAGCCAGTGCTGTTGTTGCTATTGCTAAAAATAAATCCAAATATTCTTTTTCTCATCCTAATCTGAATCTGGCTGCTGCTCGCCTGGACCTTGCTGTTGGCCTAATGACTCATTTCCCCAGTTCTTCTCTTGCCCTTCTATAGTCCACTCTCCACCCAGCAGCCAGAGTGGTCATTTCAAAGAATGGATCAGATTGGGTCACAGCTCTGTGTAGACTTCTCGGTGGCTATCCTTTGCAAAATCATCGCTTCTTGGATCCATGGCTGTGATTCTCACTCCTAGAACACAATAAGTCTTCTCATCCAAGGACCTTTGTGCCTCTCTTTTGTGCCTCTCTTTTCTACCCCTCATCTCCACATGCTGCCTGCTTCTTAGCAGCTGGTCTCAGTTCAGCTGTCTCAGCTCTGTCCGTGCTTTCCAGGGAAGCCCTGTCACTTACATATAGTCCCTGTTTTGATTTTCCACAAAGAATGCTTCCAACTGAATATATCTCATTCATCCACTCATTCACTCATGTGTCTGTTCATGCCTACTCTGATGTAAACTCCGTCCACAAGAGCAAGGACCTCCTATCCTCAACATCTCAAACACTCCCCCACCCCCACCACGGTGGGTGCACAGTGAGCCTTTATTGAAGGGTGTATTATGAATGGTCAGTAAGACTATGGACACTGGAGGTGGGGAGAAGTTCAGGAGAAGGAGCTAACACTGTGTGTCAGGATGGAAAGAAGGTTCTGCAGAGAAGGCTCTGGAGCTGAACATGGCTTGGGTGGATGGAGGGTGGTGGAAGTCACTGACGGCAGTGGGCAAGCTCTGAGCAGAGGTGAGGCAAGGATTCCTAGGGGCTGTTTGATCTATTAAAGAGCCCAGTTAACATGGACCGAAGGTTTGTTTGTAAGAATAACGAGAGACAATGTTGGAAAGAAAGTAGAGACTGTATCTGAAAAGTCTAGAATGGCAGGGAGAGAAATGTGGCCTCTCATCTATGGTCCAAGGGGAGCCCTTTAAACATTCTGACCAAAGAGTATCATGTTAGAAGTAGCACTTTAGAAAGTCCATCCTTTGAGGGTATGCTATCCATTTGACTCTTCCATACTTTCTTCACCTGAGACCTAAGAGTCCCTCCACTCCCCACCCCTGCTTTTCTCTATAGACACTCTCCAAATATCTCACTCTCGGGCGACCGAGCATGCACAGACACTTCATTATTCAAGCCACTTGGCCGAGCATGTGCATATGAAAAATGAACATCCTTGGCCTGATGAATGAGTCAGACCACTGCATGTTTGATGTTCATGTGTTCTGTATGTGTGAATGTTGTGTTTCTAAGATGAAATCCCAGGAGGAAGCAAGTTATGCTGTTATATAGCTCTTTGTCAGTGATGAAGCTGGCCAAATCTTAGAGATGTATGTTGTGGGCGTTCTTTACAGATGAAATGGAATGGAAACTAGTTTCCATTGCTGTCCCTTGGGTATTGAAGTGGTTAAATCTATGCTCTGATATCCAAGATACTTGATGCTGAATTTGGTTCCACAGCAGATAAATCTGAGTGAAGGTCTCGATTATATAGTTTCAGAGGCAGTAAAAGGCTTTTCCATTCATCTGTTCTTAATGGTGATCAAAGAGACAGCTGTTATTCTCTAGCTTAGTTCCTTGCAAGGGCTGATAAAGACATTACTACAATTGCTCCATACAGCTTCCTTTTGTTGGACTATGAGCATTCTAACGCCACCAAGATCCTGCTATTTTACAAAACCAAGAGATGAAGAAAATACTGACAGGGAGCTTACAGTACTTCACAAATCAGTTTTATTAATTTAAACACAAATTGAAGAAAAAGTCTGTACACAGTTGTGGACACGACACACCTTTATACAGTAAGGCCAAGATAAACTTTTGTCTTTTCAGTTTGCAGAGTACAAAAACATAAAATGGAAAGGCTAAAAAACTGTTGACTTTTGTTTGCTTCAAGCAAGAGAGGGGAAAACAACTGAATTCAATGATTAAACAATTTGGAGATATTCATAACTGACTAATTCTAGCAGCAACATGAAACCTTAGGAAAGGATAGGGCAGCTCTGTAGCTACTTTGGGTCAAAGCTGGTGGGGTTTTTTCCTCCAATATACTATCAAAGAAAATGCATCCAAAAAGTAATTTCATGACAATGGAAGGCCTTTAGATGAGAGAAACTAGTGTCTAGATAAACTGATGGATTACTTTTGGATAAACTTTTTTTCAGGTATTACAAAGGTGACAAACTTAATTTCTCAGATTTACGCTTGTCATATAATTAGAATGGGGGTGAAAAGAGTAGCATTATTTTCATGGTGATGATGACTGGACCATGTCCCACTGCTGGCAATGAACTTTTCTGGGAGAGTGGGGTGGGGGTGGGGGGAGGTGGAGGGAAAGAGAAAGAACATGAATGTAAGGAAGTAATACCAAGTTGTGCTGATTTGCAGATATGTGGTGATAGCCTTCCTTAAATAAGAAAATATCATCTGGACACATGATAGTGTCCCTTTGCTAGTGTCCAATTCATGAACCATTTCATTTATAAAATCTATCCATCATCTACATTCTTTCTGTGGGAAGAAGCATTTGAATAACTGTCCTTTGCCAGATAGTTATATTATACTACATTAATGCTAAAAATGAAAAAGTGAGGTTGTAAGAGGACTTGTCTTCCCCCCCAATTGTTTAAGACACTGATGTGTTATTTACCAAGGCCCCCTAACAGCATTAAAAAAAGTACAGATTGGGGAAAAAAAAAATTAGAAAACAAAATCCTATTGACACTTGACATCCATGCTTTTGGTCTTGACAACATGATCTAAAAAAAAAAAAAAAAAAATCATTATCTACATATTTATACCCAGGACTTGGAGAAGGCCCTGCATGTCTGTGCAGGTCCTCCTCATACTTCACTATCAAGGCATTGCTACCTCTCAATATCATTTTCCTAAACAATATGTAAAAGAATCATCCATTATTACAAATTTACACCAAAAATTCTTTCTGTACATGATTGTCTCAGTGATGTACATATTATACGTTTAAATTAGACATATTTTAAACTACTTTGCAATGTGCTAAAATTCAAAGTACTTGCTGTGTCATGAGGCCAGGGCCTTCGATCGCTTCTGTCATCATGCTACTGTCTCTTCAGTTATCTGATGTCAAAAGTCTGCGTGAACTGTATGGTTCTTGAATTATACCTCGATAAAGCTGTATTTTTTTTTTTTAAGTCTGTTCATAAATAAGTAGAGATGTACAGAAGACCCTGGGTATGAGACACCAGAAAAAGTAAACCTTTACAAGAAAAATCCCCCCACTGGTACTCAGGAAACCCATTTCAGTCTTTGTTGTGCAATCAAGTTTGCTGTATTGGAGAAGCTGTTTTATGTCACATTGAAGATGCTAGAAACATAAAGCGTCTGCAGGTCCTTTCTTCACAGGTTCGAACCATGGTTAGTTAATGTGGCCAAGACACACTACACTGTGCTAGAACATTCTCATGGCTTATTTGCAATGGATTCACAGTACTAGGAGTCAACAGCTGTTCTGAAGAAAGGGGTGTGGTGTCTTTCATTTCCCACAGAGGTGGAGGTGAGGACCCACGGCAGCTGGGTGTCAAAACGCTGAAATGTTAATTTGGAGTCTGGCGGCCACTTGGGACTCAGCTTGGTGGATGTGTCCCCAGGTCACAGGGCGGCTGTGAAGCTTCAAAGTGCTAGGTGACTGTTACAGGTACTCCAGTTCCAAGGCATGATGTAGGGCCATGAGGTCCGAGTGACTGGAGACCCTCCAGAAGGGCATGGCGTGCTGCGGAGGGGCAGACAATGTGGTGAGGATGGAGAACGCTCCCAGCACCAGCCCTGAGGGGCTGCTTTGTCAGTCCACTCCACTGCCCAACCCCCTTTATTCTGAACTGTGAAAACTGCCCGTTAAGATCTCAACATCACATCTGTTTAAAACAAAAATCCAAACTTACTCCTCCCCTAAGAATACCGGAGTGCATTTTAAAATGCAATTCGGGAGTCTGTTTTTTTTTTAAGAAGGTGATGGGTATTTCTTAAGCAGACCTACACTGCCACTTGAATGCTGATTCCAAACTTCAAATAAAACCCAGTAGCTGTGAATTAAAACGTGTCAAATATTTGCCTTTCAAAATCTGGATCCACTGGAGCTTTCATGCTACAAGTTTAAGTGGTTTTCCTTAGTTGGTAGTATTTTACATTTTGCAAAATTTGATTTTGGTTCTGGAAGAAGCAACTTTTTTTTTTCATTTATTTCCATCAGGCATTGTTCACACTGACCTTGAAACAGCATTGCCATATGGGAAAATTTTAAATGAACATATAAGGTCATTTTTTCAGCTTTTTTTTTTTTGTAGTTGTTTAAAATGTCAATTAAAAATCTTCCTTAAATGATGGGGATATCTTTATAAAACATCTGAATTAACCAGAGACAAGAAAAACAGCCCCGTCCCCCCCTAAAAGTTTCATCATCCATGAAAGATAAAAACATGATTATAAACTTTACTGGTCAAAAGCATTATAATAAGTATGTATCAGCAAAATCTTCTTAGATAAGAGAAAGATAAACATCACCTTTCAGAGAATAAAACTCGATTAAGCCCACAGAAAACATTTTGTTTTTTTTTCTACACAAAAAATAACGTGAAGGTCCGAGTATAATTTGTGATTATAGTTCTAGGGAGTTTTTAAACAATTCAGACTATTAGGAGAATATGGCATGAAAACAAATAGAATTTGGAACTGAGGAGTTTTGGGGGTACTATCTAGGTGACAGTAGAAGCTACTATTTTGGTATAGATCACATACCTGTTGTTATTCTGGGGATGCAAAATATTGTTACTTACTGACAATGTCTTTGTCTCAAGTGATCTGCTAAAAACATATGCCATAGTCCAATATCACATGTAGGCCTTTCTGGATTCTATACTATTTTAGGGTATCTCTATTTTTGTTATCCTTCAATAACAGTTCAGTACCAAGTACTAGAGATTGCTTTTCAAATATTTATGATGTTCCACTGGGCAACTTTAGATCATAAAAATATACTGTACTATTTTGCATTCACTCATTAGAGATTTTTGTGTTTGCGAGCATGACATAGAAGACATCCTGACCCACTCTTTCATAGTCTGTGGTTGAGTAGTAGACATGAACAGCAATCATGCAAGTCCACCTCAAAGGAGTAGGAGGAGGTGATTCCCTTTGCCTGGGGAACTGAGGGAGACACTTGGTAAGAGGAGAGGTAATAACTGAGCTAGTTATGAAAGGATGATCATTCAGAAGAGCACTGTAATGGCTGTGTGTGTGTGTGAAGGGGCAGAGGATAAAGGACAAGTTCGTTGTTAGAATACTAGCTGTGTGAGAGAAAGACACGGCTCTGACATTATTGGCTGTAGGAGTCAAATGGTGCAAGACCTGGTTAGTCCTGTTAAAGAGTTTATTAATAACAATGATAGTTATTATGAACATTTAATATTGAGTAATTATAAGAAGACTGAGTCTAGGGAAGAGAACAGGGGACTCAAACATGTGTTAAAAAATAATTATATTGTAAACTAACATTTTCTCTAAGTAGGCACATACCAATGTGAAGCTTTTATGGATCAACAAGAGTTTCCCAGGTCCAGTAAGGACAAAGTAAATATTTTTTTTCCTGAATCAGTGTTTAGCTTAGAACAAATATTTCTTATAACAAATCAGAGAGTGATGTTGCAAAAGAGGAAAAGAAAAGCAGGTTCTAGAACGAGAAGACCTGGGTTATACTCTCAACTCTGACTTTAGTAACATGACTTTGAATCATGACATCTCCTTGGAGCCCTAGTTTGTTTATTTGTAAAGTAACGGTTTAGGGGAAATGACTCAAGGTTGCTCCTAGGTTTAATAAAGTCAATAACTTTTTGATTAAAGTATTACTTGTTCAGCACTATAGCTAGAGCAGATTTATAAAATAATATACATACATAACAGATCCTCCCACTGCCAAGAACCAGCAGGCAAGACATATCTGATGAAACTTTTTATTACAATGTAAGGCAGTGTGGGATTAAGAATCAAAATGACCTAGCCAGCACATCAGGTAAGAAAAATAAAAGCATCAGAATTGGAAAGGAAGAAGTAAAACTATTTGCAGATGACATGATTTTATGTACAGAAAATCCTAAAGACACCAATAAAAAACTGTTAGATCTAATCAGTGAATTCAACAAAGTTGCAGGATACAAAATTAGCCTACAAAAATCAGCATTTCTATACACTAAGACCAAATTATCCAATAATAAAGTGATTCCATTTACAATAACATTAAAACAGTAAAAGTGAAGGATTTCTACACTGAAAACTATAAGACACAGATGAAAGAAATTGAAGAAGACACAAATAATAAATGGAAAGTTACGTCAAGCTCATGATTAGAAGAACAAATATTGTTAAAATGTTCATACTGTGTGTGCATCCTTAGTTGCTCAGTCGTGTCTGACTCTTTGTGACTCCAGACTGTAGCTCGCCAGGCTCCTCTGTTCATGGGATTCTCCAGGCAAGAATACTGGAGCGGGCTGCCATGCCCTCCTCCAGGGGATATTCCCAACCCAGGTCTCCCGCATTGCAGGCGGACTCGGTACTCTTCTGAGCCGCCATCTACAGATTCAGTGCAATTTCTGTCAAAGTTCCAATAGCGATTTTTACAGAAGTAGAAAAAAACAATCCTAAAATGTATACGGAGCTAAAAGACCTCAAATTGCTAAACCAATCCTGAGAAAGCACAAAGTGGGAGGCATCACACTTCCTGATTTCAGGCTGTATTATAAAGCTGTGGTAAACAAAACAGTATATAATAGAATAAAAACAGATACATAGAAAATAGAGCAGAATCAACAGCCCAGAAACAAAGCCATGTATATATGTTAAACAAATATAAGGGAGCCAAGAATACTCAATGGAGAAAAGATGGTCTCCATTAATAAATGTTGCTGGGAATATTGGCTATTCACATATAAAAGAATGAAACAATTAACCTATAAAAGAAGGAAACAACCTAAAAGGGACTAAAGACTTAAATGTAAGACCAAGAACCGTGAAACTCCTGTAAGAAAACACTAGGGAAAAACTCCTTGACATCAGCCTTGGTAATGATTTTTTGGATATGACACCTAAAGCACAAGCAAACAAAATAAACATGTAGACTATATCAAACTAAAAAGTTTCTGTACAGCAAAAGAAATGACTGACAAAATGAAAAGCTAACCTATGGAATGAGGAAAAAAAAATTTGTAAACTGTATATAAAGGGGTTAATATCATAAAACTCAATAGCAAAACAATTTAATTTAAAAATTGGGCAGAATAGACATTTTTGTAAAGAAGATTATACAGATGGCCAACAAGTATGTGAAGTAGTGCTCATCATCACTAATTAGGGAAATGCAAATCAAAATCACAATGAGATAATCACCTCACACCTGTTAGAACAGCCTTCATGAAAAAGATAAGAGGTAACAAATGCTGATGAGGAAGTAGGGGAAAGGGAACCATTATGCACTGTTGGTCAAAATGTAAACTGGTATAATCAGTATGGAAACAATTCTGGTGGTTCCTTAAAAAATTAAAAACAGAACTACCACGTGACTAAACAATCCCACTTCTGGCTATATACATGCCCGAAGGAAATGAAAATACTATGCTGAACAGATATCTGCATCTTCATGTTCGTAGCAGTACTATTCACAATACTCAAGATATGAAAACAACCTAAGAGTCCATCAACAGATGAATGGATAAAGACATTGTGAGATTACTCCACATATATATGCAGATATTCAGATGGATGAAATGGGACTTAATGGACAGGAATTTGGGCAAACTCTGGGAGACAGTCGAAGACAGAGGAGCCTGGTGTGCTACAATCAATGGGGTGGCAAAGAGTCATATGGGACTTAGCGAATGAACAAAAACAACAACATGGAGATACTCCAACAGGTAACTAGAGCCTTGAAACCAAAACACAGTTAACCCACAAATCTTAACAATAATAGCCTAAACTGATGTGTGTATGATTAGTTTATCAAGATTAGGCATATATTGAGAAAAATGGGCACCAGGACCTTAATTTTTGGAAGTAGCACATGTTTTTGGGTCATTAGAACCAAAATATTCCCTAATGGGAAGATGATGACACATCCTTTCTGTTCCTCTTGCCATCACATGTGCAGTTTTCCAAATTTCCTTCTGCCACCTTTCCCGTCTGGTATTTTGCATTTATCCTTCTGGTTATACATAAGATCAGTAATATAAAAGCTGGGTGTGTGGACAGTCACATGTAATTTGAATTTTGCTGAATTATTAAAAAAACATTTCAAAACCATAAAAGCACATAGCCTTTGCCCTAGGCATTACACTTCTAGGAATTTATCCCGCAAATATATTGATACTTGCCCATGTATGAACCACATAAGAACTGTCTGTAATAGTAAATACTGGAAACCACCAAAATGTTGAGCCCCAGGGGACTTGTTAAATTATAGTACATCAATGTAATGAAATTCTGATGTGGTCATTTATAAGCATTAGAGATACAGAGCTCCATGCGCTACTGATATGAAATAACTAACAATATATATATTAAGTGAAAAAAAAGATATGGAAAAAAGTATATAATTACAATTTGTATAAAAATTTAAAAACTTATCTGTGCTTTCCTATGCATAGAAAATTTGCATATGGAGATACAAATACTTCACAAATTGTAAATAGATTATTCTGAGAATTTATGAAACTTTCGGCACAGCTTTGCTCTATGACTATTTGCATATCTGCATCCCCTCTGGACAAAGTGTGCACTTTAAAGATGAAATCCAATTTAAGATCTGGCATATAGTTTGTGCTCATTAAGTTAAATAAGTGTAATAACTTTAGAATAAAATTCTGTACTCAGTGTTAGTAATCCCTTTGTCCCACTTAAAACTAAAAGCAAAAACTTGCATCAAAAATACTGTCTTTTTTTTTTTGTTTAACAAAAGTCCTTATTTTTCTCCCAAATAAACTCAGAATCAAGCATTATGAAGCAGATTCTCAGCTTCATCTTGGTTTTGGGCAAGGTTTGGGATGCACATTGAAAATGGACATTTTTGATGAAGCCTTTGTTATTATGCAGAATAATGGATGCTTGCCATACCCCCTGCCCTCCATGTTATTCACAAGAGATTCATTTTAAGTGGTTCTCTGAAAAGTAAATAAAGTCAGAGTTATAAAACAAGGCCATTTTGCTCCAGAAACCAAAACTGCTGTCAGTGTGCAGAAGACTATTACTTACATTTTGATTTTTAAATCATGCCTAACTATTTTCACTGGAGGAATGTTAGGAAAACAAGAAATTTTATGGTTAAAAAAAAGCATGGCAAATTTAGACAACAAAAGACATACATACATCAAAGGAAGATATTGACAGGTAGGGAGATAGTTTCTCTGAACAGTCTTTCTAGGAACAAAGAGATGCTTGAAGAAAACTCTTACAAAGAGATCTTTTTTAGAATTTGCTTATTTCTTCTAGGGTGAAAAACTGAAAGCATTTCCTCTTAAGATCAGAAATAAGGAAAGACTGTCCATTCTCTCCACTATGGTTCAACGGAGTTTTGGAAATCCTAGCCATATCAATCAGAGAAGAAAACCAAAAGGAATACAAATTGGACCAGAAAACTACTAGAGCTTATCAATGAATTTGGTAAAGTTACAGAATACAAAATACACAGAAATCTCTTGCATTCCTATATATTAGCAATGAGAGATGAGAAAAAGAAAACTGTAATCCAAAAAGATACATGCACCCCAGTGTTCATTGCAGCAATATTTACAATAGCCAGGACATGGAAGCAATCTAAATGTCCATCAACACAGGAATGGATAAAGAAAATGTGGTACACATATACAATGGAATATTAGCCATAAAAAGAATGAAATAATGCTATTTGCAGCAACATGGATGGACTTTACTAAGTGAAGGATATCGGGTACAGAAAGACAAATACCATATCACTTAAATGTGGAAACTAAAAGAACAGTACAAATGAACTTATTTATAAAACAAAGTGTTACAGATGTAGAAAGCAAACTTATGGTTACCAGGGGATAAGGTGTGGGGGGGAGAGATAAATTGGAATTGACATAAACACACTAATATATATATATATATATATATATATATATATATATATATATATATATATATATAAAGACCTACTGTTTTTTTTTCTCACTATAAATTTTTTTTTAATTAGTTTATCTATTTTTTAACTTTACAATATTGTATTGGTTTTGCCATACATTGACATGAATCCGCCATGGGTGTACGTGTGTTCCCCCTTCCAGAACCACCCTCCGACTTCCCTCACCATCCCATCCCTCTGGGTCATCCCGGTGCACCAGCCCCGAGTACCCTGTATCATGCATCGAACCTGGACTGGCAATTCATTTCACATATGATAATTTACATGCTTCAGTGGCATTCTCCCATATCATCCTGCCCTTGCCCTCTCCCATAGAGTCCATAATACTGTTCTATATATGTGTCTCTTTTGCTGTCTCGCATACAGGGTTATCTTTACCGATTTACTAAATTCCATATATATGTGTTAGTATACTGTATTGGTGTTTTTCTTTCTGGCTTACTTCACTCTGTATAATAGGCTCCAGTTTCATCCACCTCATTAGAACTGATTCGAATGTATTCTTTTTAATGGCTGAGTAATATTCCATTGTGTTTATGTACCACAGCTTCCTCATCCATTCGTCTGCTGATGGGCATCTAGGCTGCTTCCATGTCCTGGCTATTATAAACAGTGCTGTGATGAACACTGGGGTACACGTGTCTCTTTCAATTCTGGTTTCCTCAGTGTGTGTGCCCAGCAGTGGGATTGCTGGGTCATATGGCAGTTCTATTTCCAGTTTTTTAAGGAATCTACACACTGTTCTCCATAGTGGCTGTACTAGTTTGCATTCCCACCAACAGTGTAAGAGGGTTCTCTTTTCTCCACACCCTCTCCAGCATTTATTGCTTGTAGACTTTTGGATAGCAGCCATGCTGACTGGTGTGAAATGGTACCTCATTGTGGTTTTTATTTGCATTTCTCTGATAATGAGTGATGTTGAGCATCTTTTCATGTGTTTATTAGCCACCTATATGTCTTCTTTGGAAATGTCTGTTAAGTTCTTTGGCCCACTTTTTGATTGGGTCGTTTATTTTTCTGGAATTGAGCTGCAGGAGTTGCTTGTATATTTTTGAGATTAATTCTTTGTCCGTTGCTTCATTTGCTATTATTTTCTCCCATTCTGAAGGCTGTCTTTTCACCTTGCTTAGTTTCCTTTGTTGTGCAAAAGCTTTTAATTTTAATTAGGTCCCATTTGTTTATTTTTGCTTTTATTTCCAATATTCTGGGAGGTGGGTCATAGAGGATGCTGCTGTGGTTTATGTCGGAGAGTGTTTTGCCCATGTCTTCCTTTAGGAGTTTTATAATTTCTGGTCTTACGTTTAGATCTTTAATCCATATTGAGTTTATTTTTGTGTATGGTGTTAGAAAGTGTTCTAATTTCATTCTTTTACAAGTGGTTGACTAGTTATCCCAGCACCACTTGTTAAAGAGATTGTCTTTTCTCCATTGTATATTCTTGCCTCCTTTGTCGAAGATAAGGTGTCCATAGGTGCGTGGATTTGTCTCTGGGCTTTCTATTTTGTTCCATTGATCTATATTTCCGTCTTTGAGCCAGTACTAGACTGTCTTGATGACTGTGGCTTTGTAGTAGAGCCTGAAGTCAGGCAGGTTGATTCCTCCAGTTCCATTCTTCCTTCTCAAGATTGCTTTGGCTATTCGAGGTTTTTTGTATTTCTATACAAATTGTGAAATTATTTGTTCTAGTTCTCTGAAAAATACCATTGGTAGCTTGATAGGGATTGCATTGAATCTATAGATTGCTTTGGGTAGTATACTCATTTTCACTATATTGATTTTTCCGATCCATGAACACAGTATATTTCTCCATTTATTTGTGTCCTCTTTGATTTCTTTCACTCGTGTTTTATAGTTTTCTATATATAGGTCTTTTGTTTCTTTAGTTAGATATATTCCTAAGTATTTTATTCTTTTCGTTGTGATGGTGAGTGGAATTGTTTCCTTAATTTCTCTTTCTGTTTTCTCATTGTTAGTGTATAGGAGTGCAAGGGATTTCTGTGTGTTAATTTTATATCCTGCAACTTTACTATATTCATTGATTCAGTTCAGTTCAGTCGCTCAGTTGTGTCCGACTCTTTGCGACCCCATGAATCACAGCACGCCAGGCCTCCCTATCCATAACCAACTCCCAGAGTTTACCCAAACTCATGTCCATCGAGTCGGTGATGCCATCCAACCATCTCATCCTCTGTCGTCCCCTTCTCCTCCTGCCTCCAATCCTTCCCAGCATTAGGATCTTTTCCAATGAGTCAACTCTTAGCATGAGGTGGCCAAAGTATTGGAGTTTCAGCTTCAACATCAGTCCTTCCAATGAACACCCAGGACTGATCTCTTTTAGGATGGACTGGTGGGATCTTCTTGAAGTCCAAGGGACTCTCAAGAGTCTTCTCCAACACCACAGTCAAAAGCATCAATTCTTTGGCACTCAGCTTTCTTCACCATCCAACTCTCACATCCATACATGACCACTGGAAAAACCATAGCCTTGACTAGACGGACCTTTGTTGGCAAAGTAATGTCTCTGCTTTTAAATATGCTATCTAGGATGGTCATAACCTTCCTTCCAAGGAGTAAGCGTCTTTTAATTTCATGGCTGCAATCACTATCAGAGGTGATTTTGGAGCCCCCCCAAAAAAGTCTGACACTGTTTCCACTGTTTCCCCATCTATTTCCCATGAAGTGATGGGACCAGAGGCCATCATCTTAGCTTTCTGAACGTTGAGCTTTAAGCCAACTTTTTCACTCTCCTCTTTCAGTTTCATCAAGAGGCTCTTTAGTTCTTCGCTATCTGCCATAAGGGTGGTGTCATCTGCATATCTGACGTTATTGATATTTCTCCCAGCAATCTTGTATTCCAGCTTGTGTTTCTTCCAGTCCAGCATTTCTCATGATGTACTCTGCATATAAGTTAAATAAGCAGGGTGACAATATACAGCCTTGACGGACTCCTTTTCCTATTTGGAACCAGTCTGTTGTTCCATATCCAGTTCTAACTGTTGCTTCCTGACCTGCATACAGGTTTCTCAAGAGACAGGTTAGATGGTCTGGTATTCCCATCTCTTTAAGACTTTTCCACAGTTTGTGGTGATCCACACAGTCAAAGGCTTTGGCATAGTCAATAAAGCAGAAATAGATGTTTTTCTGGAACTCTCTTGATTTTTCGATGATTCAGCAGAATCATAAGGGATTTGATTTAGTCATACCTGAATGGTCTAGAAAGTAAGGAAAACCAGTTTCTTCAATTTAAGTCTGAATTTGGCAATAAGCAAAAACAATACTCAGCTGTGGATGTGACTGGTGATAGAAGGAAAGTCCAATGCTGTAAAGAGCAATATTGCATAGGAACCTGGAATGTTAGGTGCATGAATCAAGGCAAATTGGAAGTGGTCAAACAGGAGATTGCAAGAATGAACGTCAACATTCTAGGAATCAGCGAACTAAGATGGACTGGAATGGGTGAATTTAACTCAGATGACCATTATATCTACTACTGTGGGCAGGAATCCCTTAGAAGAAATGGAATAGCCATCATGGTCAACAGAAGAGTCCGAAATGCAGTACTTGGATGCAATCTCAAAAACGACAGGATGATCTCTGTTCATTTCCAAGGCAAACCATTCAATATCATGGTAATCGAAGTCTATGCCCCGACCAGTAACTCTGAAGAAGCTGAACTTGAACGGTTCTATGAAGACCTACAAGACCTTTTAGAAGTAACACTCAAAAAAGGATGTCCTTTTCATATAGGGGACTGGAATGCAAAAGTAGGAAGTCAGGAAACACCTGGCGTAACAGGCAAATTTGGCCTTGGAATACAGAATGAAGCAGGACAAAGGCTAATAGAGTTTTGCCAAGAGAATGCACTGGTCATAGCAAACACCCTCTTCCAACACACAAGAGAAAACTACACATGGACATCACCAGATGGTCAACACTGAAATCAGATTGATTACATTCTTTGCAGCCAAAGATGGAGAAGCTGTATACAGTCAATAAAAACAAGACCAGGAGCTGACTGTGGCTCAGATCATGAACTCCTTATTGCCAAATTCATTGATTAGCTCTAGTAATTTTCTGGTGGAGTCTTTAGGGTTTTCTATGCAGAGAATCATGTCATCTGCAAACAGAGTTTTAGTTCTTTTCCAATCTAGATTCCTTTTATTTCTTTTTCAGCTCTGATTGCTGTGGCAAAAACTTCCAAAACTATGTTGAATAGTAGTGGTGAGAGTGGGCATCCTTGTCTTGTTCCTGACTTTAGGGGAAATGCTTTCAGTTTTTCACCATTTAGGATAATGTTTGCTGTGGGTTTGTCATATATAGCTTTTATGTTGAGGTATGTTCCTTCTATTCTTGCTTTTTGCAGGGTTTTTATCATAAATGGATGTTGAACTTTGTCAAAGGCTTTCTCTGTATCTAATGAAATAATCATAGGGGTTTTATTTTTCAATTTGTTAATGTGGTGTATTACACTGATTGATTTTGCAGATATTGAAGAATCCTTGCATCCCTGGGAAAAAGCCCACTTGGTCATGATGTATGATCTTTTTAATATGTTGTTGGATTCTGTTTGCTAGGATTTTGTTAAGGATTTTTGCATCTATGTTCATCAGTGATATCGGCCTGTAGTTTTCTTTTTTTGTGGCATCTTTGTCAGGTTTTGGTATTAGGGTGATGGTGGCCTCATAGAATGAGTTTGGAAGTTTACCTTCCTCTGCAAGTTTCTGGAAGAGTTTGAGTAGGATAGGTGTTAGCTCTTCTTTAAATTTTTGGTAGAATGCAGCTGTGAAGCCATCTGGCCCTGGGCTTTTGTTTGTTGGAAGATTTCTGATTACAGTTTCGATTTCCGTGCTTGTGATGGGTCTGTTAAGATTTTCTATTTCTTCCTGGTTCAGTTTTGGAAAGTCATACTTTTCTAAGAATTTATCCATTTCTTCCAAGTTGTCCATTTTATTGGCATATAGCTGTTGGTAGTAGTCTCTTATGATCCTTTGTATTTCTGTGTTGTCTGTTGTGATCTCTCCATTTTCATTTCTAATTTTGTTGATTTGATTCTTCTCCCTTTGTTTCTTGATGAGTCTGGCTAATGGCTTGTCAATTTTATTTATCTTCTCAAAGAACCAGATTTTGGCTTTGTTCATTTTTGCTGTGGTCTCTTTTGTTTCTTTTGCATTTATTTCTGCCTAATTTTTAAGATTTCTTTCCTTCTACTAACCCTAGGGTTCTTCATTTCTTCCTTTTCTAGTTGCTTTAGGTGTAGAGTTAGGTTATTTGACTTTTTTCTTGTTTCTTGAGGTGAGCCTGTATTGCTATGAATCTTCCCCTTAGCACTGCTTTTACAGTGTCCCATAGGTTTTGGGTTGTTTTCATTTTCATTTGTTTCTATGCATATTTTGATTTCTTTTTTGATTTCTTCTGTGATTAGTTGGTTATTCAGCAGCGTGTTGTTCAGCCTCCATATGTTGGAATCTTTAATAGTTTTTCTCCTGTAATTGACATCTAATCTTACTGCATTGTGGTCAGAAAAGATGCTTGGAATGATTTCAATTGTTTTGAATTTACTGAGGCTAGATTTATGGCCCAGGATGTGATCTATTCTGAAGAAGGTTCCGTGTGCGCTTGAGAAAAAGGTGAAATTCATTGTTTTGTGGTGAAATGTCCCACAGATATCAATTAGGTCTAACTGGTCTATTGTATTATTTAAAGTTTGTGTTTCCTTGTTAATTTTCTGTTTAGTTGATCTGTCCATAGGTGTGAGTGGGGTATTCAAGTCTCCCACTATTATTGTGTTATTGTTAATTTCCCCTTTCATACTTGTTAGCATTTGCCTTACATATTGCAGTGCTCCTATGTTGGGTGCATATATATTTATAATTGTTATATCTTCTTCTTGGATTGATCCTTTGATCATTATGTAGTGTCCAACTTTGTATCTTTTCACATCCTTTGTTTTAAAGTCTATATTATCTGATATGAGTATTGCTACTCCTGCTTTCTTTTGGTCTCTATTTGCATGAAATATCTTTTTCCAGCCCTTCACTTTCAGTCTGTATGTGTCCTTTGTTTCGAGGTGGGTCTCTTGTAGACAACATATATCAGTTCAGTCGCTCAGTCGTGTCTGACTCTTTGCGACCCCATGAATCGCAGCACGCCAGGCCTCTCTGTCCATCACCAACTCCCGGAGTCCACCCAAACCTATGTCCATCGAGTCGGTGATGCCATCCAACCATCTCATCCTCTGTCGTCCCCTTCTCCTCCCGCCCCTACTCCTACGCAGCATTAGGGTCTTTTCCAATGAGTCAACCCTTCCCATGAGGTGCCCAAAGTATTGGAGTTTCAGCTTCAACATCAGACCTTCCAATGAACACCCAGGATTGATCTCTTTTAGGATGGATTGATTGCATCTCCTTGCAGTCCAAGGGACTCTCAAGAGTCTTCTCCAACACCACAGTTCAAAAGCATCAATTCTTCGGCGCTCAGCTTTCTTCACCGTCGAACTCTCACATCCACACATGACCACTGGAAAAACCATAGCCTTGACTAGACGGACTTTTGTTGGCAAAGTAATGTCTCTGCTTTTAAATATGCTATCTAGGTTGGCCATAACCTTCCTTCCAAGGAGTAAGCGTCTTTTAATTTCATGGCTGCAATCACCATCAGCAGTGATTTTGGAGCCCAAAAAAATAAAGTCTGACACTGTTTCCACTGTTTCCCCATCTATTTCCCATTAAGTGATGGGACCAGAGGCCATCATCTTAGTTTTCTGAACGTTGAGCTTTAAAGCCAACTTTTTCACTCTCCTCTTTCACCTTCATCAAGAGGCTCTTTAGTTCTTCTTCACTTTCTGCCATAAGGGTGGTGTCATCCGCATATCTGAGGTTATTGATATTTCTCCCAGCAATCTTGATTCCAGCTTGTGTTTCTTCCAGCCCAGCGTTTCTCATGATGTACTCTGCATATAAGTTAAATAAGCAGGGTGACAATATACAGCCTTGGACTCCTATACAGCCTTGGACAATATACAGCCTAGGACTCCTTTTCCTATTTGGAACCAGTCTGTTGTTCCATGTCCAGTTCTAACTGTTGCTTCCTGACCAGCATACAGGTTTCTCAAGAGACAGGTCAGATGATCTGGTATTCCCATCTCTTTCAGAATTTTCCACAGTTTGTGGTTATCCACACAGTCAAAGGCTTTGGCATAGTCAATAAAGCAGAAATAGATGCTTTTCTGGAACTCTCTTGCTTTTTCGATGATCCAGTGGATATTGGCAATTTGATCTCTGGTTCCTCTGCCTTTTCTAAAACCAGCTTGAACATCTGGAAGTTCACGGTTCATGTATTGCTGAAGCCTGGCTTGGAGAATTTTGAGCATTACTTGACTAGCATGTGAGATGAGTGCAATGAGCATTCTTTGGCATTGCCTTTCTTTGGGATTGGAATGAAGACTGACCTCTTCCAGTCCTGTGGCCACTGCTGAGTTTTCCAAATTTGCTGGCATATCGAGTGCAGCACTTTCACAGCGTCACCTTTGAGGATCTGAAATAGCTCAACTGGAATTCCATCACCTCCACTAGCTTTGTTCGTGGTGATGCTTTCTAAGTCCCACTTCACTTCACATTCCAGGATATCTGGCTCTAGGTGAGTGATCACACCATTGTGATTATCTGGGTCATGAAGATCTTTTTTGTACAGTTCTTCTGTGTATTCTTGCCACCTCTTCTTAATATCTTCTGCTTCTGTTAGGTCCATACCATTTCTGTCCTTTATCCAGCCCATCTTTGCATGAAATGTTCCTTTGGTATCTCTAATTTTCTTGAAGAGATCTCTAGTCTTTCCCAAACTGTTGTTTTCCTCTATTTCTTTGCACTGATCGCTGAGGAAGGCTTTCTTATCTCTCCTTGCTATTCTTTGGAACTCTGCATTCAGATGGGAATATCTTTCCTTTTCTCCTTTGCTTTTCACTTCTCTTCTCTTCCAAGCTATCTGTAAGGCCTCCTCAGACAGCCATTTTGCTTTTTTGCATTTCTTTTCCATGGGGATTTTCTTGATCCCTGTCTCCTGTACAATGTCACGAACCTCTGTCCATAGTTCATCAGGCACTCTGTCTATCAGGTCTAGTCCCTTAAATCTATTTGTCACTTCCATGGTATACTCATAAGGGATTTGATCTAGGTCATACCTCAATGGTCTAGTGGTTTTCCCTACTTTCTTCAATTTAAGTCTGAATTTGGCAATAAGCAGTTCATGATCCGAGCCACAGTCTGCTCCCGGTCTTGTTTTTGCTGACTGTATAGAGCTTCTCCATCTTTGGCTGCAAAGAATATAATCAATCTGGTTTCGGTGTTGACCATCTGGTGACGTCCACGTGTAGAGTCTTCTCTTGTGTTGTTGGAAGAGGGTGTTTGCTATTACCAGTGAGTTCTCATGGCAAAACTCTATTAGCCTTTGTCCTGCTTCATTCTGTACTCCAAGGCCAAACTTTCCTGTTACACCAGGTGTTTCTTGACTTCCTACTTTTGCATTCCAGTCCCCTATAATGAAACGGACATCTTTTGTGGGTGTTAGTTCTAAAAGGTCTTGTAGGTCTTCATAGAATCGTTCAACTTCAGCTTCTTCGGCATTACTGGTTGGGGCACAGACTTGGATTACCGTGATATTGTATGGTTTGCCTTGGAAACAAACAGAGATCATTCTATCATTTTTGAGATTGCATCCAAGTACTGCATTTCGGACTCTTTTGTTGACCATGATGGCTACTCCCATTTCTTCTAAGGGATTCTTGCCCACAGTAGTAGATATAATGGTCATCTGAGTTAAATTCACCCATTCCAGTCCATCTTAGTTCGCTGATTCCTAGAATGTCGACGTTCACTCTTGCCATGTCCTGTTTGACCACTTCCAATTTGCCTTGATTCATGGACCTAACATTCCAGGTTCCTATGCAATATTGCTCTTTACAGCATCGGACTTTGCGTCTGTCACCAGTCACATCCACAGTTGGGTATGGTTTTTGCTTTGGCTCCATCCCATCATTCTTTCTGGAGTTATTTCTCCACTGATCTCCATTAGTATATTGGGCACCTACTGACCTGGGGAGTTCATCTTTCAGTGTCCTATATTTTTTCCTTTTCATACTGTTCATGGGGTCTTGTTTTTGTATCCATTCAGCCAATCTTTGTCTTTTGGTTGGGTCATTCAACCCATTTACATTTAAGGTAATTATTGATAAGTATGATCTTGGTACCATTTACTTTATTGTTTTGGGTTCGAGATTAAACACCCTTTCTGTGTTTCCTGTCTAGAGAAGATCCTTTAGCATTTGTTGGAGAGCTGGCTTGGTGGTGCTGAATTCTCTCGCTTTTGCTTGTCTGTAAAGCTTTTGATTTGTCCTTCATGTTTGAATGAGATCCTTGCTGGATACTGTAATCTGGGCTGTAGATTATTTTCTTTCATCACTTTAAGTATGTCCTGCCGTTCCCTTCTGGCCTGAAGAGTTTCTATTGAAAGATCAGCTGTTATCCTTATGGGGATCCCCTTGTGTGTTGTTGTTTTTTCCCTTGCTGCTTTTAATATTTGTTCTTTGTGTTTGATCTTTGTTAATTTGATTACTATGTGTCTTGGGTTGTTTTGCCTTGGGTTTATCCTGTTTGGGACTCGCTGGGTTTCTTGGACTTGGGTGATTATTTCCTTCCCCATTTTAGGGAAGTTTTCAACTATTAGCTCCTCAAGTATTTTCTCATGGTCTTTCTTTTTATCTTCTTCTTCTGGGACTCCTATGATTCGAACGTTGGTGTGTTTAACATTGTCCCAGAGGTCTCTGAGCTTGTCCTCATTTCTTTTCATTCTTTTTTCCTCTCTGTTTCATTTATTTCTATCATTCTGTCTTCTACCTCACTTATCCTATCTTCTGCCTCCGTTATTCTACTGTTGGTTCCCTCCAGAGTTTTTTGATCTCATTTATTGCATTATTCATTATATATTGACTCTTTTTTATTTCTTCTAAGTCCTTGTTAAACCTTTCTTCCATCTTCTCGATCCTTGTAAAGACCTACTGTTGCAAAATGACTGATCATGCACATATAGCCCAGGGAACTCTACTCAACACTCTTAATGACCTACATGGGGATAGAATCTAACAAAGAGTGGATATATGTATAATTGGTTTACTTTGCTGTACATGTGAAACTAATACAACATTGTAAATCAACTATACTCCAATAAAAGAATAACGTTTTTTAAAAAACAAAGGTATCTCTAACCTTTTCTCTTTGAAGGAATGCTTTTTAATGATACAAATTATAGAATTAGATCAAATTACTGATGAAACTCCTTGAATTGTACTGGAAAAGAGAGCAACGGTGACATAGCAGATTTTGAGTATAACAAAACAGGTAATTGGCAGAATACTTACTAGTTTTCAGTCCTGGGCTAAAAAAAAACACTACATCTAGCAAAAGAATATTTAGAGAGATGAAAGATATCTCTATAGGTAGGAGGCAAGAGTGTTGTACTAGATTTTTAAAAGGACACAGGAAACTAAGACACAAGCTAAATAGTTAAAACTGATTTAGAAGAAAAGCAAAATGTTTTGATTTTGCAAATCATTTTAGTACCCACTCTTGCAGCACTTCACTGTTTCAATGTCAGTTTTATTTAGTAATCTGAAATGTTTGTGAACCAAATTATTAACTAGAATTAATGATTTATTTTTAAAATTTTAATCATGAGTGTAAAATGGGGAGAACACTTAACACAGTTCTGTATACCTCCCAAAAGGAAATAAACATTGCACAGTATAACAATTTTTTAAAAGCATATTTTTTGTAAATCAAATCATATTTAAGATATCTAAGTGAAGTTTATAATTTGAAGGAACTTTGTGCTGAATCTCAAAAGATAAAATTGGCTTCATATCTTAGTTTGGTAGCTTTCAAGCAGTGTGATCTTGGCCAAAGTATTCACCTTCCTGTGATATCTGAGTCACAGGTCCAATTTTTAGGAATCTGAATATTTCTGAAAAATCTGTACAATTTACAAACACACATAAAGCCCTTACAACTCTGGGTTACAGTTTCATTAGTTTCCAAGCTGGTAGGTCTCAAAGTGCAGAGTTCCTTTGTGACTGAGTACTGCACTGATCACAAACACTCATCCCAAGAAACTAAAACAAAGTTGAAGCTACAAGTTCTCATTCATGGTCAAACAATTTAAAGAGGATGTTCTCTGTAAGCAGTTGTCCAGTTTTTTTTTTCCTTGGTACAGGTGTGTGTTTGTCCTGAATAAAAAGAATACTATGTCCAAGGGATAAACAGCGGAAACAATTTTAACTGCTCTTCAGAAGGAACAAATACTCTTAGTACTGTTTCTACTTTCAATTCTAACATCAAACCAGTAATTCCTTTTCTTTTTCCATGTTGTGTTCACCCACACAAATATCTAAGAAAGAAAACTTCTCAGAAAGGTTTAGGAAGAAACTGGTCTACAGAATCCTTGATTGGGGACCAAAGACTTGACTTGTGTCTTTTTTCATATTAAGTCATCACTTTCATAAACATTCTTCTGTCTACCACAAGCTAGAAAGCCACATTTTGGCTTCTCTTTAAAATACTTTGCTGAATACCAGATGGAGAAGGACCAGCCTGGAGGGCACATTCACACCTTGGCCCTGGGCCATCTGGCATGCAATTCTGCCCTTCAATTCTATGATGCTCAGAGGTGCAAAACTATTCCATGTTCCCATCGCCACTAGGAGGTCCTGTCTAGAAATGGCAGGGGATTACAGAGGCTTTCTCAGGAAAAAGACTTGAGTCTGGATTTGCACCAAATATTCTCTTTAACTCTCCAGTGTTGAGTTTTGGGCACTTTATTTAGTCTGGGAAAGATTTTTTATGAAGACAGCCCAAAGGGCTAACAGATGTACCTAATGAGAATGGCCATTGGTGAAGCTAGAATGCAGGGTGAGTGTGTAGATGGCAAATACTGCTTAGAATCAAGTTTTTAAAAAGTGTGGGTGGGTTTCCACCAGTGCTGATCATACTTAGGGAAACTGTAATCCTGGGCATATGGTGTATCTATGAATATAAGAGAAATAATCTTTCTTTAATTTATAGAATTAGGGTCAGTTTCTATGCTTTGATGGGCTTTCCTGGTGGCTCAGATGGTAAAGAATCAGCCTGCAATGTGGGAGACACAAGGTCAATCCTTGGGTCAGGAAGATCCCCTGGAGAAGGTCATGGCAACCCACTCCAATATTCTTGCCTGGAGAATTCCACAGACAGAGCCTGGCAGGCTACAGTCTATGGGGTCACAAAGAGTCAGACACAACTAAGCGACTTACACTTTATATGCTTTTACTGGAATTCAGGGTTACTGAAGGTGAATTTACCATTCTTGGACTCTATAAGGAGGCTGGCCATGTACTATACTGCATCTCTGGTGTGGTGCCATTTCTGGAATATACTGGAATATTCCAGAAGAGCTTGCCTCCTTTATGGAAATATATTGTCATTTCTATGAGTGAGGGTGTGGGCAAGAGATGAAAAAATTATCCTATTGGTTAATCTCAAAATAGTTAATGCTCTTCAATTTAAGAAATATTAGAGCGTGGCTGTGCCAAGATTTAGGAAGTTGTAAAAAAGAAATGACTGAGGGTCAAACAAAAATAAATCAAAATATAAGATTCCTACCTCTCAGGAGCTCATACTTAACTGCTGAGACAGGCACATACACAAATAGTTAATGGCTGCCACTTGTTGCGTACTTCATAGATACCAGGCTCTGTTTTATATCTTAACTTATTTACCAGAGACATATTAATATATCTCTTGTTATTTGAATGTTATTGACCAGAGTGTTTCAATATTCACTTACGTAACAAATTGCCGGCCACAGTTGCTAGTTTCTGCAAAAGTCCCACAGTCAGTAATGTGTTAACTAGCTAGTTTCTGCAAAAGTCCCACAGTCAGTAATGTGTTAACTAAATCTAAACCTTAAAATAGCCCAATAAGCTAGGTGCTGCTATTGTCCCTATGTATAGATAAAGAAAGAGAAGGGGAAAGTAACCTGTTCAGAGCTGGTAAATGATAGAGCTGCAATTCAAATGCAGGCTGTCTGGCTCAACAATCCAAGTTATTTCCCATAGCTTCTCCAATTGAGGACTTCCCTGGTGGTTCAGATGGTATAGAGTCTTCCTGCAATGCTGGAGATTTGGGTTTGATCCCTGGGTCAGGAATATCCCCTGGAAAAGGGAATGGCTACCCACTCCAGTATTCTTGCCTGGAGAATTGATGTACAGAGGAGCCTGGTGGACTACAGTCCATGGGGTTGCAAAGAGTCAGACATGACTGAGTGACTAACATTTTCACTTTTTTCGCTTTCTCCGATTATAGAATAAGTGGTGCTACTTATAACTGAGTTCTTACAAAGAAGAGAAACAGGAAAGGTGGTATATAAACTGGATTTTGAAAAATGAGGAAGACAGTGACATTCAGGTCCTGGGGAAAGCAGCAACAGCAGGGAGGAGGTCCTGGGCATGGCCAAAGGAAGGTAAGCAGACCAATGTGCCTACCGTGTAAGGTGCAAGAGTGGAGGAGACTGAAAGGTAGGTTGTTACTAGATTGTGTAGACCCTGAATGCCTGGCTAAGGAATGTGGTTCCCCTTCCTTTCCCCTTTTTAAACTGTGATGAAGGACATTCATGAGAAAGCTTTTGCCAAAGGAAATGACAGAATTATACTTGCAGGGATGCAGAAAAATAGAAAGAAATATGATGGGTAAACTGGGTCAAGAGACCTAATAGTTGGGTCTGCTTCCTTCCTCCTTTCTGCACATCCCCAAAGGGGTAATTCACTGACCTCGTGATCAAAAAAGAAGGTACCATACTCTAGGGCAGAAAACTTTTGCATGCTAGCTCTGATCAGCTGGTAGATCTTTCTGAACTGATGTTTAGAAGGTTCTCTGAATTGATGTTTAGAAGGTTCGTAGGCTGCATCCAGGCTCAGGTAACAAAGGTTTAATCACCTGGTGATGTCTGCCATAGGTGCAGAGAGGGGCATGCTGGCATTAGCAGGCAGGTATGCTGTCTCTATTCCAGGTGACAGCTGCAGAGCTAAGCCTCCTTTTCTGTTCCCCAAGTCCACGTTCTGTGAAGACGAACCATCCATGACCCCTGAGCTTGTGAATATCACTTTTCAAAAAGATTACTTCAATAATGATTTAATTCTACTCTGCCCTTGATCAGTGCTTACAGTTCTGAATGCACTCTCAGAGAAATGGAATGTGTTTAACTGATCCAGCTCAGAATTTTGAGGACTAAGAAAAATTAAAGGGCACAAGAAACGCCAATGAGGAACACTCACCTTTTTTGCCCCTTGTTCCTCTTCCACACCATCTCCTATCACAACATATACCACTTTTCTTCCAAACCTCTGAATTATCCTCTCAAAACAGCTTTCCTTTCCTAATGAACAAAAGTAAATTATAAAAAAATGTAAAGTTTGGGTAAGTCAGCACTCTGGGACTTAAACTTTTTATATAAAATGCTTTCTTTATGCTTCTGATCCAACTCTATCATACTTGTGTGAACTAGGAAGAGCATGCTTTTACATGCCATTTGGGGAGTATGCAGAACAGCACAATACAGCAAAAACTGTAAATGAATTACTCACGTGGTATCCTGTCCCTGGGAAACTGACAATTTTTTAGTACTTTTTCCTCCAAGAGTCATTTATTAAAAAGTAGGATCTAGTCATTCACAGTATAAATTTGGTAGAAAAAGTAAAGTATTGTTTTGTAGTAGTACTTTGCCCCCTCTGAGCTGTGACTAAACAAAATCATGCCATTCTGCCAATATATTTTAACTTGATCTAAAAAATGTTTCATGATCTATCAAACACTGAATATAACATGTCTGAAAGGCTATTGAGAAAGATGAACAAAACTGAAGGATTGGTTTTGTTATGGCAAGAGAAATCAAACACCAGACTGTTTATCCCTTCCTTTTCAGGTTGGAATACTTTTAATGAAAGACACCCCCAAGGCCAAATGTGTTGACTGGCAATATTCTTGGAAAACTGTTTCTGAAATGAATGTCAGGTAATTTGGGGCCCTACAAGAGCATGCTTGCCTGACCCAGGCATCTAATGTTCAATAAAGCACTTTCCTAGAGGAAAACTGGGATAAAGATAACAGGATACCTTTATCTGTCTATTATCTTTCCCATGTCAAGACTTAGTTTGGGCTCCAGTGGCAGCTATGCTGTCAGCACATCCCTGTGGTTAATGCAGTCATTGTTGCTTTGTAGAACAGGAACTGGGGTTCCAAGTCCAGGGCTGCCAATAAGGTCATTTTAATAGACAATGGGACAGTTTATAGTTTTCAGATGTGAATGGCTGAGTGGGACCTGTACCTCTTTCAAATAAGGATCAGATATACACACGAACAAATTGCTTGTTTGCTTAAACAAATGTCTGCTTTATATTTGTATTTTGCACTAAAATCTCTAGTTTGCATCTGACAGAATGAAATGGAGCCAGCCTTATTCAAAGATGTCATTTCAGTGCTTCTGTAGTTGCTCACTAAGCTGTGAAATATTAAATCACTTTGAGAAACAAATACAAAGGCTGGTTTTCACTGCAAAAAATATACAACCGAACACTTGGATGTCATGAAACTTTCTTTTCCCCCTTAGAGGGAAATGTTTGCATGTTTTTGTAAAGTTTCTTCTTCATGGGAAAAGGAAGGTAAACTCAATGTGACTTTAAAATAAAGCCGTGATGGACAAATCCTCACCCCAATACTATCTTCCTATAGGGTTCATTGTGAATACACAATAAGAATTAATAAAGTGAAACTCACTTTTAGAGGTTAATTTGAGGTCTTACATGGAATTTTGATTTTGATGAATCCATTTTGTCTGAAAGAACATCAAAGCTCTCTGCTGAATGAGAGACTAGTCCCTTTCCTTCTCTGATTTTGCCATTTTGCCTACAGGAAAAAATCTCTGGTTTTTCTGTACTGGTCCCCATATTACATCTCATTTGATGGCAAGATTAGCAGTAATTAACAGGAGCTTCAATCTCTATTTTTATTACTAAAAAAAAGTCACAGGAATGTGATTCTACAACTGGTTTTGAGATCATTTCTACCACTGTACAGTATTTAAATTGAATTTTTATTCTATACTGAAAAAAATTCCAATATTGCAAACAAAATGTCCATTAAAAATACTTTCTTGATTGTTACTGTAATTTCCTATTATCCTCACATTTTCAGATTATTTGGGATTAATCTTCAACTTGCAGAACATGTAACATACTACTGTTCCTTTCCTTCTGGGAAGTTAAGTACTATCCCTTGTATATCATATGCTTATTTGGAATATGTTCTTTCTTTCATGTGCCAATAAAACCTTATCCTGGATCCCTGTTCACAAAACATGATTTCTCTTAATTAATACAGATAAAGACCTGAGTTAATGGAAATTGATTACTAATTTATGTGAGAATATGTAAAAATTCTGGGTATATCAGGCTACTAGGAATTCTTTGTTTATAACTGTCTTCTAGTTTTCTGTTCTTGGCCCTTCTCAGAAGGCAGCAGTCATTCTCAAACTCCAACTATTTCCAACTTTATAGGGTTATTTGAATATCCTATAGGTTCTTCAAACTCACATAAGTAGGATCAAACTCTAATCTTTGTCATCAAACCTGATTTCCCCACCAGCTAATAGTGTCAATACTGATCCAGTTGCCTAAAAGAAACCTCTATTGTCAGCCTTCTTCTGAATAAACAACCATATATTCATCCATTTCATTCAACATTGAGTAGCTACCGTGTGCTAGGCCCTATGGCTACAATGATGAATGATACAGACAGACTCAGTTATCAAGGAGACTATGAACAAATAACTAAACAAGTAATTTTTAGTGATAATTTAGTAAGATCTTTGAAGAGAAGAACAAGTCAGAGATAGATAGTCTGTTTTTCCCCTTTTTCTAGCCAGAAACAACCTTCTTCCCACTTACCAGGACCCTCATCCGCTGTCCCTAGGACTCACTTATATAACATTCACCTCATCACAGCAACATATAAGGCCACTTAAAACCCAAATCTACCTTGCCAGCTACCCATGAACACTGCATATTAATCACCCAGGAAAACTCACAAGTCCCTCAGCAGGGAGTACATTTTAATTTCTCTGTTGCTTTGTTCTCACTAGCCATCTGCTTATATAAACTGCCTATATATAAATTTTTATATACCCGTCTATACCTAGCTCAAATGTCATACCTTCCCTTTAACTTTCACTGACACTTGCCCTTCTGCCTCCTTCTGAGTGGGATTGAATGCTTCCCCACTGAAGTGCACACTTGGGCACTTACTGGTAGGATCCCTCAGAGTGTGGAATGGTCTGCTGGACCTCAGAATCAGAAATTTACTCTAACCCTCAACTTTACTAGCTATTAACTTAAACAACCAACTTACTTACATCTCTGAGATTTAGTTTCCACAGCTGTAAGATGAAAAGGTTGCAAAGATCGACTTTAGTATGTAAAATGTTTAGTACAATTCTGGGCACCCAGTAAAATACTTGATAAATGTTCTTTTACATACTAGTGAATACTTTGTCATATTATAGTTATTTTGTTATCTGTTTCCTCTGCTAGACAGTGAATTCCCTAAGAACAAGAGCCATGTCTTCTTTTAATTCCTACTTTTGTTTTGTCTTGGTTGATATTTTAAGTAAATTTCACAGTAATCTTCTTTCCCAACTATATTTTCTTCTTGCAAGAACCTAATTTTTTGATCCCCATAACAAAAATGAGAACTTAATCATTTACACATGTTGAGTTAAAGCAAAAAAAAAAAAAAGTTCCAGTAATAATAATTTATTGGAGTTGCCTAATTAAAGCTGCTATTGGTTATTTCTACTTTGTATATTTCTATATAACTACTTGTTTTAGCTTATATTTTTTGTTAATGCTGCCTAAGAGAATAAAAATAAGATAATAATCTAAAAATGATGCTAAGTTGACTATAGTAAAATGCATAAGTTTTAACGTTAGCCAGTGAAGTAAAATTTTCTGAGTTCAGCTACATGGATTATGCTTTATATTTCTCTTGATATCTAAAGGCAATTTTGACAATAAAATTGGTTTAAACATTATTCCAGTTTTCTGACATTTAGAATTCTGTAAATAAAGTCCTATTTATTGCCTTGCATTTTTACTAGCCTGAAAGCAAAAGGTTGACTGTTATATAAATGATAAAAAGTAGCTTACCTATTTTAGTTGCACTGTAAATATTTTCTATTGGAAATACAATTCCTAAACCATATAGCAAGACTTTCGCCAATGCTGGGATAAGCTGAGTAGTTGTTACTAAAATATTCACACAGTTCGTTCTATGGGAACAAAAAGAAAAAAAAGACAGTTGAAAAATAGGTCTCCAAAATGAACAAGCAAAGCCTGTCTTCAGGCAGAGGCCCTATGAAGTGACTTGGGGACAACTTACCGGGAGTGAATGAGCGTGAGGGCTTTCAGAGCCAGTGTCAACCAGGAGTCTGTCAGGGCTTCAATTTCGGCCCTCAGCTGCAACCAGGCTTCCCTCTTGGCTGGACCAAGCAGACCTGTGGATTTAAAAGCAAAGGAACTACTTCCTTACCAACATGGCTTGCCAACTTTATAAACAATAAACATTTAAAACTACTCTGATACCGCCCTCAAGCTTTACGTGTACTAAGCAATTTTTCACATACCAGTCAACAAATATTTAGTACTGTAGGGGACATCTATTGTTTCTGCATTCCCAGCATTCCTTTTTCTAGTTATAGAAGTCCTCTGTTCTATTGAGGGAGCCTACTCACCCCTATTCCTCCAACTGCATAATTTGGGCAGAGACACAACACCCCAGAATAGGCATATGACCTTGGTTTGGCCGCTGAAAGTGTCTGGAACTTTTTTGTTGAATCTTTTGGGAAAGATGTTTCTCTACCTTATGGAGGTGCTGCACTGGTAGAATAGAAGCCTGGGTCTACTGGAGGTCACCTTTGCCACCTTTTGGGAGGGACTGACCCCAAAGGAAATCACAGGCCAAGGATTACTGATTGCATCATGAGAGCATCTGAATTTAGCCATGCCAGAAAATACCACCCTTAAACTTTTCATTGTGTGTTAGTTGCTCATTCGTATCCGACTCTCTGCAACCCCATGGACTACAGCAGCCCGCCAGGCTCCTCCGTCCATGGAATTCTCCAGGCAAGAATACTGGAGTGGGCTGCCATCCCCGTCTCCAGGGGATGTTCCCAATCCAGAGACTGAACCCAAGTCTCCTGCATTGCAGGTAGATTCTTTATCATCTGAGCCACCAGGGAGGTCAATATATTCCTTTTCATACCAAAGTCCTTTTGAAACACAATCAAAAGATCTGAACTAATACAAGCATCTACCTGACAGAAGGATGCTTTATGATTCATCTTAAGTCCTTTAGGCAAGAGGTCAAGAAACTTACTCCAGTAAGTTAACTAACTCACACCACTGCTACAAAAGGGAGCCGGGATTAGATTAGCCTGGCCAGGGCAGCTGGCTCTAAGTCTATTACTTCTCTCATTCAATCACAGCAGAATAATCATTGGTTAGATGAAACTACTCTCAGCAAAAGCTGTTCTACCCCCAAAAATGTGATATAAATGTGTGATGCTCTGAGTATTTTATTGAGACTGTCTTAACCAACCCAGCAAGCTACTGGTGATAGTCACTTGCCTCCAACATTATTTTTGTAGGTATTGTAGATCTCTTTTACTCGTCTGTAGCGGAAGGCCAACTTTCTCATCCAGTCTACACCGCCCCGCACACCGGTTGCCAAGCATAAATTAGCACTGGTTGCTGCAGCAGGAAAGCCATCTGTTCCAAAGTTATATGTGCTATTTAGATGCAAGAAAAGCCCAAAGTTAACCAAACAGAAAGTTCATCTTAATGAGCTGAGCAATTAAACTATAACATGGAGCCCATAACATCCCGATCATGGGCTCACCTTAGGTCTTGTCCATTGTCATCGGAAGAGACATCATCTATATGAACTTGGTCACATTCCTAAAACACAATTAAAATTGATACTTGTTAATTTTCAAAAAGCATCTACTTTTTTTTTTGGAAAAATCACACACAGCTATTTAAAACAAGAACCACCACCAAACCCTGAAATTGGTAGTGTTTGCCAACTACGTCAATCAGTAGGTGGCAGTCTTGTTAAATTGACATTTTTACCTACTTTGGGTCCTTTTTCAATGTAAGAAAGGAGCAATGTCAATAAGGACTACTGTTACTCAGGTTCAGAAAACACATTTTTGTGTTTAGAAAGGAAAGTGATTGAAAACAATTAGCATATGTGTTCCATAAACCTCAGGTACCTGAAGACATCACACTGCTCCGAGCTGATTCAGTCAATGCCGAAGTGTAACTGAAACCAGACATTTCGGTAAATCTAACATGCTAGAAAAATTAAACCTGATGCTAACTGCCAATGAAATTATGACCTTTGATTGCTGTTGAGCCACACACCAACACAGCCTGAGGCCAGCGTGGAGCCCAGACCAGAAAATCTGTTACTAGTTTGCCATTGATTTGAGAGATGTGAGTTTCATCTTGTGCGCGCGTGTGTGTGGGTGTGTGGGTGTGAGTGTGTGTGTAGGAAAAAAGCATGGGAGACTTCCCAATCTAAAAAAAAACTAACCATGAGGCGTATTTTTTTTTTTACTGTTTTCAAAACTTAACTTTTTTTTCTTTTTTTTACTATTTTACTGTTATTACATATTCATTTTAAATAGTGGACTTATGAGTTGATTATAAAATAATATGATTGGAACAGACCTGATTTTAAAATCCCACACCATGTATAAACTGTTTAGAATAGGGGGTGTAACTGTGGGTTAAAGCCCAGTTGGACAGGTTCACACTGATACACCTGCTCACATGTAAGCACTCCTACATCTTACTGCTATGCCGCAGCCTCCAGCATCTTTGTGGGAAGAGCAATACTCAATAAACGTTTGTTGAACAAATGAAGGCAAACTATAATTTGGAGACAGACACAGTCTCTAGTCCAGAAACAAGTAATACGCACTTGGCATGTTTTAATATTTTAGCCATGATTCTTCTCTTGGCAGTCAGCCTCCAAATACCACAGTGGCCTTTCTGACACTTATTTCCATGGAAAGTTTTAGTGAAAAAAATCTTATAAGAAATCAGCAGGCGTGCATCTTGTATTTTAAAAGGTTCTTCGGACTAAAGCTCTAGTCATCCTTCCCATAGAGTTCACCTCAGCAAATCTATCCTATCCCTCTAGTGCTTGACATCCAATGTGTAACAAAGATGCCAGAGATAAAGCACCCTAGGAATAGAAGGTGGATTTTTATGTTGCCGGTTCCTTCTGCACAAATTCTTTCTCTCCACGGATTTGTGAGGAAGGGAGCAGGAGATAGAAGTGGAAAGAAACTCAAACCAGCTGTTGCTTAACAGAATTAAAATCCTGACCCCAACCTCTTCCTTCTAAAGCATCTATTTTCCAGGCAACCCTCTCCCAGCAAGCCGCAAGTTCCAAGGAGGAAAAGGCTTTGACCTTGTAACCCTTCCCTGCTCTCCTGAGGTCCATAACCCCAGATAAGAAAAAAAAAAAAAAGAATAAAAGTCTAGGAGGCCTTGCAGGCAGGACTGTGAATTCAACATTTTAAAAACAGGTCCTTCCTGCAAAACATGATGGGAAATTTCTTTGAGTTATTATACATAATTTGGAGGGTGAAAGATGAATGACAGTTGTGTTTTTTCAACAACGTACTTATTCTGGGTTTGAAGATAACTAAATCGTGACTTTCTACCGTCTAGCCATTCATCTAGACAGAAATACAAAAATGCTGCTGGTACACGACTCTGTTAGGGTGTGTAGTTAGTTAAAACACAAACAAATGCGAAAAAGGCTACTCTCACAAACAAACAGAACCCCCAAAGCCTCAGTGCTGTTAATGCAGGATTTTTCTCTCTGGGAAGAAAGAACAGAGAGAAGGAGGAAGTTGAGGAATTAGAAGAGGAAAAGATAAGTTTAAAAGAATTGAATTTAAGGAATCAAAGCTGACCCAAAGTTACTTGGTTAATTCTAGGGGTGGGAAGAATGCTTTGGAAACACAAGGTGTTAAGAGGCTTTTCTTAAGCTAATGCAGTTGTAAATCTCCATTACTAACAGAGCAGCCTTATCTTCTAATGACTGTTGATGACTCTACCATGGCTATTGTTCGCCCGAATCCTGTATTTGTTTTCTCCTGCCAGCTTTCCTTTAGGCTTTTTGTTCCCAGGCTGGGCCCTCATTTGAAGTACTGTTCAATATCTTGGTTTACTCTAATTAAGGGTCAACTGCTCCCAGCCTTTTTACCTGCAGATAACCAAACTCACTTCACAATGATCTGATTAAAGCAAAGTTCGGTGTGACAGCAACCACAAAAGCCTGCTGTTTAGCAGGAGAATTTCTTTTTAAACTTATTCTCTATTGGAGTATAATTGATTCACAATGTTTTGATAGTCTCAGGTGGACAGCAAGAGGAATCAACCACACATATACCTTAGCCAGAGAATTTTTATAGAATGATTTTAATCAAAATAGATAACTAATGAGAATGTACTCAGGGAACTCTACTCAGTGCTCTGTGGTCTAAATGGGAAGGAAATCCAAAAGCAGAGGAGATATACATATAGCTGATTCACTTTGCTGTATAGCAGAAACTAACACAACATTGTAAAGCAACTATACTCCAATAAAAATTAATAAAAAATAGATTTAAAAATCAAGAGCATTTTTAAAGGGCCTAGTTGGCGCTTTTAGGAATTAAAACATCATTAAAGTGTCTATGTAAAATGTGTTTTCGGAATGGGCTCGCAGTTTAGTTAACAATAGACAAGTAGTCTGTTGCACAAACTTGCAATTGATAACATGACTTGGCGACTGAACAATATGAAAGATGATAAGTCACTATTATGAGTTTACAAATAATGGTATAAATGTCTCAGAAAATAAGCTGTGTATTTTAAAAATTTTAATGAGAAACTATAATATGACTATTTTGATGCTTACCCATAAAAAACTAATTCCTCAAAGAATGGAGAATATTAAGATACTGAAATATCATTTCATTTCTCAGCTGAGCCCTGTAATATGTGAACTTGTACTCAGTGTACTTACTGCTAAATTAGAAAACTGCAGTTCGCTGCATTCTGATATCCTGAAATTGTCTCCTCCATGGTGATAAGGCTTCCCTTTGAAAGAAGCCATCCAGCTTTTTGCCCGTTTTCCTAAGAGCCTAATTTGAGGCTTCCATTTTTGCTTTCTGAATTTGGTTGCTTTTCATTTGCAAATCTATTCTAAACCCAGACAATTAGGTAACCCAGGGATAGGAGAAGAAATGAAACCAATGAAACAATAACAGCAACAAAGTTTAGAGCCCCACTGCAAGAGTCTATAGACACAGAAGACAATAATGGAAGCTTTCTATATTTTCAGGTGCCAAAATCTATGCCTACAAACCCTAATTATATGCTTAATACACAGAGTGCAGAATATATATAATTTCATGAGAAAATACACTTTTATTCCCAAAAGACTGAATGTGCTGAAAATGTAATTGAAATAAACTTACAAAAAGTATGCAATAGGATTTTAAGGAATTCAAGCCATTACCGAATCCAACTCTTGGATAGAGGCCTCCCATGGCCAGTTCAACCAATTTAGTGTTAATTAATTAATTGGTCATGCATTATTCTGGCCTGCTGAGGCTTGAGATACCTAAGGGACCCCAAATATACATGGGTGTCAGGCTTGGGGTCTCATGTAGGGGTATGAAGTAGTGATTTCCTTGTCTCCTGATAGACTTTGCACTCAACACGGATCCAAACTGGCTAATGGGTGCTTTAAGTTAAAAAGGTGATCGTTTATTTATTATTGTGTCTGATTATTTATTAAGGAATACCTGTTCTGGGTATTGCTGTAGATGCTAAGGACACACCACTTAACACAAAAATCCTTACCATCTTGGAACTAACATTCCAGTTGGGAGAGACATCCAAACAAGAAAATACGCAAAATGTACAACCTGTTAGACAGTGATAAATGCTACGGAGAAACAATACAGCAGGCAAGGGGAATATGCAATGCTGTGGGAGTGTCTGGGGAAACAGCTTTGCAGGCCAAGGAAAGAGCAAGTATAAAGGCCCTGAGGCAGAAGGGGAAGAGTTACACGGACCAGTAGGTGACAGGGACTGTCAATGCTGGTCCTCTACTTCTGAATGGCTGTAGTGTGAGGATGGGGGAAGCTGACCTTTTGGGGGCCAGCCATCCTTCTCTCTAGAAAATACCCCACAGATGCAAAGGGACTCTGTGCAGTTAATCAACAGGTCTCAGAGGTAGGAAGGAAAGTTCTTAAACACAGTTTCTTTTAACCCCCAAACTATAGATACGAGAACTGATGTGGGGCTGGAAAGGGATCAAGAGATAGGCAGAGAACTATTTGTTGTTCATGGCTTTCCAAAGGGATGCCAAAATCAATGTTTTTGCATAAAGGTTTACATCATGTCAATACTAGAGGAGTATATAATTAACATTTTTATTTAACCAGTTTTAACATATACCCACATCCCTCAAAGAGCTTCTAAGAGTCAGGCCAGTGCTAGGCAAAGTTGTGGTTATCCTTCACTAGGTAAATTTCATAATTATTACTGAATTAGACATTGCTAACGCACGCATTGGGCCCACTGTTCCCACCCTGAGCTCAGTCCCTCCCTTTCCAGAAGTCCTAAAGCACCAGGAACACACCACCCACTGACACTGGATTACGAAGGTATCCTGTCTTGACAGTCTATATCCCATGAAGAACGGATTTTTCCTTCCCTAGAAGGGATGGCTAACAACTCCAATAAGAGCTGTTTCCTATATTTGTGTGGTGGTAAAGAACTCCATGGGTTTTGGAGGAGACATAAGAGAGGCAGTTTTGTTCCCTGGGTCAGGAAGATTCCCTGGAGAAGGGCATGGCAACCCACTCTAGTATTCTTGCCTGAAGGATCCCATGGACAGAAGAGCCTGGCAGGCTAGTCCATGGGGTCGAAAAGAGTCAGACACGACTGAAGTGACTTAGCACACCAGCAGAGGCAGGCCCATGGTTGCTCCTACTCACACAGACTCCTATTTCTTGTTGAGCTGAATTACTGATACTTACTTATGTTGAACACAAAATAGTATTTAATGTTACAGCCCATTTTACGGCTGCAAATAAATGAAGACTCAGAAAAGCTAAGTAACCTCAGTGCTGAGACACTATACAGGTCTTTGATCCCCAAGCACTATTTCTCCCCAGGATCCCTGGATTTTGCACAATTTAGACAACTGCCCACTCCACAACCTCGGCCCCTGCTGGCTTGTCAGTTGTCTCATGTTTACGGGATTCCGGCTCCAGGATGTACCCTCACCTCTGTCTGCCCCATGCCCACCTGGGGGGGTCCAGCATTTGTCACCACTGCCCCTCTTTTGGCCCAGAGCTCGGAGGTTCAAGCTCCATCCTGCAGCTCAAGCCCCGCCCCTTCATCTCTCCACCTGGCCTCCAAATGATTGGCACTTCGGAGAGAAACTATCCCAGGAGGAAAGCCATCATGGAAACTCGGTCTTTACAAGGGTGGAGGGGACAGAGCACAGTGGTAGGCAATGAGAGCATAGGTGTTAGCATGACTTTGCCACATGTCCTATTAGAAGGCTCGAAGCCTAGGAAGGAGGACTTGGTCACAGTCACGGTAGAGTTGCATGAGGGCAGGTGGCAATGATCAGGGAAGCATGATGCTGAGTCCACAGGTACCGGCCTGCAAGCTCTGTTGTACCTGAAAAGGTTCCTATGAGCAAGCATCCTTCAGATAAAACACCACAAACTGAACGCCCAAAGTTTAGCCTTGTCTGGCTTCCCTTTATGTTCCACGGCTTGTGCTTCTCACAGAGCAGTAAAATCAATAAAATCGGCAAGCTTCAGTGACTCCGGGCCCTCAGCTCACAGACATCTCAGCACTTGTGGGGCTGGATTATAAAATGCTGACATGCATGGCTGCGGAAAACTGCCAACCCATGAAGCAGCTGAATGCCAGGTCCAGTGTTGGGAGCAGGAAGAAAGCCACACGGGGTCCTATCTCACGGCCGTGCAGCAAAGGCATGGTCTCCCTCAGAACTCTGGTTGCACTGTTATTCTGCCTTTTTGGTTCTTTCTGTCATTATTCTTGGCACTGCTCCTCAAGCTGACCTTTTTCCGATCCATCATCATCTCTGGCCTTCCAGGGCTGGGCCACAGACATGTTCTTTTGGACTGATCTCCGGGAATAACAGATTTTGTACAGGGGCTCATGTGCAAAATATTAAGTTATGGCAGAATTTTTCTGCAAATATTTATTCTGCTTTGATACCGTAGTGGTTGGACTTTTCCCTCAAGCCTCTCACTTGTGCCATAATTATGTAAAAACACACCATGCCATTCACGTTCATTTAGGAAAATTAATGAAAAGAATTAAGACAGTTACAATGGGTCTTATTCTCTGTGCCAAACACAGTGACATCACAGTCAGGATGCTGAGGCGTTTACACCCCTGAACCCGACACTAGAAACATAAACTCCAAGTAAACCTGCAGGCTTTGCATAAACAGACTTGAAGACTTGGAGGCAGTTATGAAAGGGAACAATATAAAAATGTTACAAACATGTCTTGGGAGAAGTTGAGTTATATAAGCCCTGATTCTGCTGACTGAAGCGATATTTGCTCCATTTTCCAAATTTACCATGAGAAAACGAACACCATACTGCCGACTAATTGTTTCAATACCTTCCTTTATGAAGTAAAAGTGGAAAGAAAAAGCCTTCCCAGAGGAGCTATTTTCATTGTGTCCGTGCATCAGTGAGCCTACTGAGACTCGCTGGAGTTGGCCAGGGACACGGTGGCTGGGTTCTCTGTCCCCTTCTGTCATCAAGCAATTACATCCACTGCTCTGACCTCTCCACGAATAATAAGATACCTTAGCTTGACACCTTAGACATCTGCAAGTTACCAGAATGTTTTCCTTTTATTCCTAAATATGAAAACTATAATAGATGGAGTACAGGAGTATTTCTAGTGCTTTTAGAGACAACTCACTCAAATGGGCTTCCCAGGTAGTGCTAGTGGTAAAGAACCTGCCTGCTAATGCAGGAGACATAAGAGATGTGGGTTTGATCCCTGGGTTGGGAAGATCCCCCAGAGGAGGAAATGGCAACCCACTCCAGTATTCTTGCCTGGAGAATCCCATGGACAGAGGAGCCTGGTGGGCTCCATAGGGTCATAAAGAGTTGGACACGACTGAAGCAACTAACACACGTGGTATGCACTCACATAAGTTGTCTGGAAGGCAAGTGATTAACAGTGCTTTGAAAAATTAAAAGAAAAAAACAAAAGATTCTCCTGTGGATCTGCTCACACTACCCTCTTTCTAATCAAAAATTTAAATTGTACAGATGGCATTACAGGGTGACCAGTATTTGAGTGACAGAGATTTTTAAGGGAGTGGTTTCCATGCAGCTTTTGGAAATAACTCCTGACTGCCTAGCTATCTGCATAACTTCGTTGGAAAAATAAGGTAAGATGGGTCAACCCTAGAGATTTTCTGTGACTTGGAAGTTCTATGGAGGGGGGAGGAGTGGTCCAGAAGCAAACTAATTGATGGCAAACATGTGAAGAGTCCTGCTCCTAATTCACTGACAATTAGATTCAGCTCCTTGAGCTCTGTGGTAAAGAAATTGTTTGTACGGTGTAGCACAGGGAACTATATTCAATATCTTGCAACAACCTATAATGGAAGAGAATCTGAAAAAAATATATGTATGATTGAATCACTTTGATGTACACCTGAAACTAACACAACACTATAAACCAATTATATACTTTGCTTAAAACAGAAAAGAAAGAAATTCTGTCCATCAGTAAATTTGCAGAAACCTGGATTTTACTGGGATATTTTGCTCTGTATAAAAGAGGCTGTTCAATCAATGTGCTGTGTATTTAGACTCACTAATCTAAATAGTAAGTTTAAATCGTGTGCTTGTAGTGTGCTTCCTAAAGCTGTGTCCAAACCTGCACTACACTTCCAAATGGATGCAACAGAAAGTCACAGCACTGCTGGGTCCCTGGGCCTGTCGCTGTGGACTGGTGGCATGCCTGTGGCGTGGGCCACCTGGAAAGAAGGATGTGGGGGTTGCAGCTCTTACTCTGGCTCTCAGCAGCGGGACCTGTCATGTCTGTCTGGGGTGCACCTTGTGACCTGTGGCTCGGCCCTGCTTTCCCACACAATGCTTCCTTGCAAAAGAAAAGGTTGCAGATTACCCATGGCTACGGCACAGGCGATGAAGAACAAAGCGAGTTTTTGAAATCTGCCTCATTCTGTTAGACAGTTTGGGGAACACAAGTTAAGGAATTAAAATACAGCTGGACAAATTTATCTTTACATTTCCACTTTAAAACTACTCAGCACAGCATCAATGTCAACATGTGTTAATAAGTCAATATTTAAATATCCCGTTCTGTTTTGATAGGAATAGGATGACACAAATATAGAAGCCAATAGGGAAAAAAAATAAAAACAATTTCAAATCTCAAACTTGGTAAGAGGAATTTTAACATCAATTTTTGAGATTTGGTAATAAGATGCAACTTGTAGAGACACATGCTGTTTTTAATTATTGTTTCTTACTTAGAGAAACAATATTTTAATGCATTTAAAGTTACAATATCCTGTAGGGATTATCTAAACAAAAGAGATATTTTTCTAGAATATCTCTAGTACCTGTATTTGAAACTCAAGACTCGAATTACAGCAGTTTCAGCAAAGGCAAAACATTAGCTATTTCAATCTCATTCTGTTTAGCTGAATATTCATAAAACATTTAGAGGATAAAATCTTTACTGAAAAGTATGTGAAGATGGCATGTTAAGGCAGAAGATAAAGTGCTTACAATACGTTTTCATACATGTACAAGGTCATACTAAATATTTAAGATCACTAACTAAAAATTGAGACTTCCCTGGTGGCTCAGATGGTAAAGCGTCTGTCTACAATGCAGGAGACCCGGTTCGATCCCTCGGTGGGGAAGATCTCCTGGAGAAGGAAATGGCAACCCACTCCAGTATTCTTGCCTGGAAAATCCCATGGACGGAGGAGCCTGGTAGGCTACAGTCCATGGGGTCGCAAAGAGTCGGACAAGACTGAGCGACTTCACTTTCACTTTCTTTCTTTCAAGCTTCTTATTAATGAATTAAAGAGAAGATGAGAACATGTTTTCAAATTTGTAATATTTTCTTATAGTACTAATTCCTTTAAAAATGTGCTCATTAAAAAAGATGGCATGATAATACCACCACAGCACACTTCTCCAAGAATCCCAAAGGAATTGCATGAAGCTGGTTTCTTCTTAGCAAATGGTAGGTACAGTGTTGATAAATATGTCAGTTTCACTCTGCTTGGAGTTCCTTCTTTCTAACCATGAATACCTTCTTTACCACATGGTCATATTAAATATATTTGTCTTCATTCACACCCTCCACCTTAGGGTGGGGAAAAGAAAGGCTTACTAATCAAAGCCAGAAAGAACTGAAAATAAGTTTTTAAAATGAAATGGGCTTATCTGAAATTGTTCAACATTGTGTCTCTAAAAGTAATGGATTTGTTTAATTGATAATTATGGCATGTTATTACATTTGATCAAATGGTATCAATACATAATTTTCCTTTCTTTAAAAAAAATACAGTAAATTAAAAAATACAGTGAATAAAAAGCACCGAGTGTAAAGGTATATGGTGAACGCCTAATGATTTAATGCTATAAGATCCGTCTTTTATTGATTATGTTCTGTGCAATAGCACAAAATACATTTCACTGCATTCTGTACCCTTACTGCATGACACTATACACAGAAAGCTTTGGCCCAAATATAATAGCTTCATTTATAGTTCAGTTAATATAAGAAGATCTGCAGAGAAATCAGTGTAAATGTTATATACCTTCAAATACAAAATAGGGTAGTGCATCAATGTTTCATAATATGTCAAATTGTATTACACAGTTTTTCATTAAAATATCATTTCAATTGTATCATGTAGTTTAAAATCAAGTAGTAAGATAAGAGAGTAATGCCTAACAATATACAAAATAATAATTCAGAGCCTTAAAAAAAACAAAACTCAGCACATGTCTATTATAAATGTCATTCTTTTGACTGTCAAGAGTACTCTTAAGAATAAGCTTTTGATTTACTGCTGAACTGATTTCTCAGTTTTCAATGGGTTTGCCCATCATTTTGCAAACATAATTTGTCATTGGCCACAGTGTTCTTTGTAATTCCTGTTGCCTTTCTTTTAGATCTATTATTCCTGCTGAGAGTATCTACCAAAGAAGAATTTTTCATAGTGACACCAACTCTAGTCTTGCTGTGAATAATCACATTCTCATAAAAATCATTCTTTTTATTGCAAACTTGCTGCCAGAAGCACAGAAACATACTCAAACCAGGAAACCTTTCATCCTTTCCTGCAACCACTTTCTTTTAACTGTCACTGCCATTTGAAGAAAATTAATTACACACTAATTCATTCACCAAGTATTTAACTACAAGTTTTCATTTACATGGACTATTTCTGTTTTGATCATACATAAACCAATGAACTAAAGCTGTAAGTACTAAACAGGTCACATTTTAAGAGAGCCCTTTTTTTTTTTTTAACCTCTGAAACAATGTTTCACTCTAAAATTCAGTGTTTGCAACAAACAGAAGTTCTGGTTTATTATCATTCCATGTCTATTGATTCATTTTTATTGACCTTCAAGCCATATGTCTATAATCTTTAAAGATATATTTCAGTGTAATTGGTTTTTTAAGTGACTTTTTTTTTTGCAGGGGTGGGAAGTAAAATTTGAAAGTTTAAAAGAGATCAATTTGTCAATTTTAGTTAACATATACAGCAAGATGACTCTATACTGGTAAAAGAGACTCAATTTTGTATCAAAGAATGTGTAGCTCAGAATAACACTCTCAGTTCATAAGCGAATAAAAATTTTCCATGCTGATTTCCTCTGCCATATAATTGCTGACTCCCAAGAGAAAAGTTAGCAGAACCGGACGTAGGCACTTCCATGAGCTGAAGGAAGGTTCCATCATCACCTTCCCTCACTGTCAGCCCCTCACGTGGGGAGTGAGGACCTCTCAGGAGGCACTTTCTTACTCAAAAAGCTCTCTCTTCTAAGTATCAGGGGGTCTGAAATTCCACCCCTTGAAATCTTCCCTTTTCAATCTTCCTTTATAAGACAGAGACTTCCGGTAAGGGTAAACGACTCAAGCTCCGTTAGTTTTGTGTGAACTGTCTTATCTGGTAAATTTCCTCTAGCATGGGGGTGTAGGGGGCTCTGGTGTGCCCCAAGCCAATGTGTGTCAATAGCAGAGGGAAAAGAAGTGGGGGGCTGAAAACTAAGGAAAAATTTTGTTCATACTCACAGTCTCACTTCCTATAAAACCACCCCCTTTTCCTATGATTAAACATTTCAAGCCACAGAGAATATCTTTTGTTTGTTTGTATATTATTCAGGAAAGTATTATATAGCATTAATATGGTCTATGTTAATATATTACAGGACACACATTCTGTATTCTTTCATTTTGTTATGTACTCAACTAATAATGACTGACCATCTATACCAGGTACTAAGTACACAAAAATAAATGAAATGCAGATATAGCCAGAATGGCTTCATAAACATGGGGAGGGCTGGAGAGAGAGGGCACGAGTGAGTGCCACTAGAATTTTCTCTCAGGGAAGGAACTAGAATTCTAACAAAGCTATGAGAATGGAACACGGGATTCACCATGCTTCTAGCCCTTTTCCTTTCAATCCAGCCTGTGCATCAAATTACTGTCAGATACAGTTCTCTCGGAGTAGGTTTTGTCCCCCCACCCACCCGCCCCGAAATACAATTTCCACTCTGGAGGGTTAGCTTCTTGGGGGCAGGTAACACACTTCACTTCTGTTTCTGTATCTGCCTTTTAACCAGAAAGTGATCAATAGATGCTTGCGTGTGTGCTGAGTGGCTTCAGTTGTGTCCAACTCTTTGTGACCTTATGGACTGTAGCTTACCAGGCTCCTCTGTCCATGGGATCCTCCAGGCAAGAATACTGGAGTGAGTTGCCATGCCCTCCTCCAGGAGATCTTCCCAACCCAGGGATCAAACTCAAGTCTCTGAAGTCTCCTGCATCGGCAGGTGGGTTCTTTACCACCAGTGCCACCTGGGAAGCCTTAATAGATGCTTAGGAAAAACTAAATTAGAAAGACTAAATATATGCCAATGCAAGTGGGCATTCAAGGGCTTCTCTACTGAGCATTAACCTTTCCCATCCAATGCCATGTCTGTCTCTCCTTCACAGCCCATCTGGAGGGGTCACATGCTCCTGTCAGGCCAGTCTCAATCAGCCTGGTCTCTACGTCCCTCTTTCACTAGATAACGGTTGTGTCTATTGCTTGCTGGAATGCCTTGTCTCGCCTCTCTCTCCTGTCAAGGCAAGGTTCCTTTTCTTTGTCTGCCCTGACGTATGCTCTGGGGCTCACTGAATAACAGAAGCAACAATCTTTAAGAGCTACTAGGTGTCTGGCCCCTATACTGCAAGCCTATCCCTTCTCCTGGGGATCTTCCCAACTCAGGAATTGAACCAGGGTCTCTTGCATTGCAGGCAGATTCTTCACCAGCTGAGCTACCAGGGAAGCCCATGTTATTTCCAACCCTCCCTTAAACTTTACATTTGATGGATAAGGAAATGAAGGCTTACAGAGATCACTTCTGTGTATCCCAGCAGGTAGTAAATTCTTGGAAGGAAGAGAATACTTTTTATGGGTCTTTTTCTCTCTTTTTTCTAAGTTGGACCTTATTTCTGCCTATTCCTTTTCTACGTGGACCAAGCACATGGATGATACTGAAGGAAACCTTTCAGATTATCTGACAGAATTTAATATGAAAGAATGGGTCAACCCAGCTGGAAATTAATTGCTAACATTTTTACATTTTGTCATTGCAGTGTTAAAAAGTTAGTAGTTTTAGGAAAATACATTTATTACCTTGTTTGATTGTAAAATGATACATACTCATGTACAGCATTCACGAAAAATAGAAAAATATATAAAGGAAATAAACTTCAATTCCATCCCTCAGAAGTAAGCACTGTTAAATTCTTCCATCATTCTTCCTGGTCCTACTTACTCATTCACTCAGTCAGCCTTCCTCATGTTTTTCATAGAGCTTAAATTTTGATAGGTGATACATAACCCCCCTCCTTCAAAAAAGTGCTTCCCAGGTGGTGCTAGGGGTAAAAAATCCACCTGCTAATGCAGGAGATCCCAGAGACAGACGTTTGATCCCTGGGTCAGGAAGATCCCCTGGAGCAGGAAATGGTAACCACTCCACTATTCTTGTCTGGAAAATTCCATGGACAGAGGAGCCTGGCGGGCTACAGTCCATGGAGTCAGGGAGAGCTGGACAGGACTAAAGACTGGAGCACAGAGCACATACCAAAAAAGCAGGTAAAACCAGGTACCTGTTTTGTAGCTACTTTCTCTTCCACTCAGCAATATGGAATAAATATCATTTTATATCAATTAATCATCTATATTATCTTTTAAATTGCTGTATACTATTCCACAATTATACATGTCTCATATTTCTCTTAACCAAGCAATGGCTAATAGTTCTTAAAACTGTTTTAAAATTCTGATAGCATTTTTTTAAACTGTTAATAAGTAGAGCAATGGCTGTCAATCTTAACAATTCTATTTTAAGCATCTAAAAGAATATTTAAATTAAATTTATTATTAAAGAATAATTAATATTTAAGCATCTTTGTGCACAAAACAGTAATCACTTGATAAACGTTTACGTGAATGACCAGGTTGATGAACAAACTTAGCCAGATTCATGACATTCAGTTGTCTCTTTAGGCTATCTTATACTTTCCTTATTTGACATTTTTCTTCACTCAAATCTCTGAACCTTGTTCTATATCCCTTCTGCTTAGAACATTCTTCTGTAAAGTTCACCCCATACAGATCTGTCGATTCCTGTTAATCCTTTGTGGCAGTTTCAATGTCACCCCCATCTTTCTGAGTCCTTACTCTGAGCTTACATGATTTTAAACACTTTGAGAACACAGACGGATATCTTCATCTTGTTTATTATCATCCCTAAAAAGCTTCACAAAATGCATTTGTTTTTTAATTCTAATATAAAGTTTTACATTTTCTCTTGGATTTTGGGAACGCTTTTGTCAATTTCCTTAAGGCCTTGACCAGTTATGGGATATGACTTCTGCTTACAACCATTTGAATAGGTATTGAAAGCAGAGTGAATCTTTCATTTTTGGCATTTACAATGCAAGTAATTTCCCCTATATTTTGAAGAAAGCAAAAATTATAATTTCTACTTTGCAAAGAGAAAGTATTATTTCACCACACTTCTACATGTTCTTATTACATACATGCTAAATACTACCTTTCAACTATTAATGTTCCAAGCTACTTATTTTTTGTTTAGTAGAAACATCTTATCTGCAAATCCAGGAGGACTATATGAATGTGTGTTTAAAACAACAATTTCCACCAATTAAAAGGGATGGTATCTTGGACCTAAGATATCCCTTTAACTTTTTGATAAAACACCAATATCAGAAGATACTTCTTAGTTGATTGTTTTTCCAAGAGGCAAACAAAATCATCAGATAATGTTGATCAAAAAACAGCATCCTCTCTGCCTGCCCCGGTCCTCTACCTGCCTTACAAAGGAGTAGCACACAATTAGTAGCAAGAAGAATCTGGGATTTAAAAGCCTTTCCTTAGAAATGCTGTTAGCATACTGGACTGGCTAAGCCCAGATAGAGGCTCTATTGTAACTGCCTCGAAATGGGAGAAGACTCCAGGGACCACAACTTAAGCACATTTTGGGGAAGTTGAAGTTACAGGCTTTCTCTTGCACTCGTCAATTTAAAAAAAAAAAAAAGACTTTTTTTTTCTCTACTAAGAAAACTTCCTATGAAGGTAACTGAGTAAAATCTCCCAGACTGAAGATTACTGGGCACCTGTCAAAATGAAGAATCTAAACAAAAAGTCTGTCATAGGTGACACCAACAGGTCAATTTCTCAGGATTTTTAAATAAACTGACAGCCCTCAGCCAATTATTTGAAAGCCAAAGTGGCATGTCTGTTCGGCAAGAAGGAAAGGCACTGTTATATGCTGAGGCCCACCAGGTGCCAGGCACTGACTGGGGCTCCAAATATTCTCTCCTAACTGTACTGCACCTCTGAACCATCTCTGATGCTCACCAGGGTTGATGGGTGAAGGTCATGCATTCATTGTTCAGGCGAGGCCTGAACTTGGGCCTGAATTTCAAAGAAGTGTTCACTGTTTCCTCAGGCCACGCTGCCTCCTAGTTGCTCCATCCATAGAATGAAGCCAGTATTTTATTTTATTCTATTTTTCAGGAAATAAAGCCAGTATTTTAAATAATGATAAATGGAATATAACCTTTAAAAGTGTGCATCAGTATGTTATACACCTGAAATTTACAGATTATTATACATCAATTATACCACAATAAAAAATAATAAAAAAGAGACTTTGGTATAACTAGGAAGATAGCTTCACAGGCTGGTCAATTACCAGTTTGTTAGAACATCCACTTTTGTTTTACATATGTTATCAATGTACGTTGAGATTCTGTGTTGCCAAACAGAAATCTCACAATGAGACTCCTGCTTTGAGATGTTTGTTTTTCACTCAATACGTTCTTCTTGGAAATCTTAACCAATTTCTTGAGTGATGACTTCAAACTCACTTGTCTCTATTGAGCTTCAGACCTGCATTTACTACACTTGCTGGAGTCTGTCTGATGTCCAGTACACACTTCAAATTCAACAACTAAAAAAAACCCCGTACTTAGCATCTTCCTTTTAGAGACAGCTCACTGTCCTGGGTTTTCCATCTCTACCTTACTGTTCAAGCCTGAACTAAGATTCTGGTTTCCTAACCCAGTACATCAAATCTACTCCCACTCCTCTCCAGACTATTTTCTTAAGAGCTTCCCCATCTGCCCCCATACTCTGTTCCCACAAGCAAGCCCTGGTGATTTCTCCTCTCGATTACTGATAGCCCTGACTTCACGATACAATTCATCCCCACAGCAAAGATAAACATTCGTTCATGATCACCCTAGGCATTCACACGACATGGCGCTTCCTTAGCAGAGTTTACAAAGCCTCTCATAATCTGGCTCCTGTCTATCCTCTTATCTCCCAACTGCTCGGCATGCACTCTGTGCTTTGGGTGTGTTCATTGCTCAGTCGTGTGTGTGTGCGACTCTTGGCAACCCCACAGACTGTCGCCCACCAGGCACCTCTGTCCATGGAATTCTTCAGGCAAGAAGACTGGAGCAGGTTGCCATTTCCTTCTCCAGGGGATCTTCCCAGCCCACGGATTGAACCCTGGGCTCCTGAATTGCAGGCAGGATTCTTTACCATCTGAGCCGACACTTTGGATCTACTCAAACTGTTCCTAAATTGCCGTGCTCTCTCACACCAAAGGTTACGTACATCACGTGGAAGTCACATCTCCTGCCGCCTTAGTCTCGTCACTCCTCCCCCAGGCTGGGCTGGTGATCTTGGTTTTGGACTCTGCTGATATCATTACGTGTTTTCATCACTGTGGAGATTCACTGTGATACAACTGTTCTCTTTCTTTTCTGTCTCCATCTCCCATCCTGACTCCTTGAGGGCAGTGAATATATTTCATCTCTTCTCCTCAATGCCTAGCATAGTGTCCAGGATGGAGTAAGCACGAGTAAATTTATAGCACTTTTTCTCTGTCACATGTAGATGTGTGTTAGTTGCTCAGTTGTCTCCAACTCTTTGTGACCCTATGGACTGTAGCCTGCCAGGTTCCTCTGTCCACAGGATTCTCCAGGCAAGAATACTGGAGTGGGTTGCCATTCCCTTCTCCAGGGGATGTTCCCAACCCAGGGGTCAAACCTGGGTCTCCTGCACTACAGGCAGATTCTTTACCATCTGAGCCACCAGGGAAGCTGCAATTAAGATAGACAGAGGCAGCTAAAATACTATTTTTGTCTACTCGACAATAGGAATTTACAAGTACATCCGTCTGTCCATCATCTAACAATCAAGCAATCTATTTACCCACCTACCTCCAAATGTTTCCAAAACAGACTTTAGGTTGCTTGAGCAACTACTAATAGTAGAGTACAACATATAAACAAAGCTAACAAATAATACATTAGAGAAAACACATTCTGTTATTGGGATCTAATATATGACAATGGCGTGTGACAGCATCAACATGCCACTATTTCCTTTATGTTGCTGCAGGTTATGGGACATGGCTAGAGTGGTTTGTGCAATGATACTGAGGCAGGAAATCCCTTTTCCCATCTTAGCTTTACTATTACCTAATCAAGATGTGAAGAGCCGATTCATTGGAAAAGACTCTGATGCTGGGAAAGATTGAGGGCAGGAGGAGAAGGGGGCAACAGAGGATGAGATGGTTGGATGGCATTATCGACTCAATGGACACGAGTTTGAGCAAACACCGGGGGATAGTGAAGGATAGGGAAGGCTGGCGTGCTGCAGTGCGTGGGGTCGCAGAGTCAGACCCGACTGAGGAACTGAACCACCACCACCACCACCACCAAGTGGCTTAGGGCAAAAATCACTCCATTTCAATTGCCTACATGTGTACCCTGGAGATAAGAAGACTGAGTTTCCAGTGTGGGTGGAGGTCAAGGTCAATGCTCCATACTGATGTGAGAAGAGCTTCCCTTTAGCCAGCTATGCTTCTCCCTCCTACGTCACTCTGCACATAGCAAGGCTTTGCTCTGCGACACAGACACCACTAGCAAGGTCCACAAGTCAGCCTTCAAAACATGAGGCCAGAAGAGAACAAGAAAAGGCAACCAGCACAACCCAAGAAACACATTTCTTTTGGACAAGAAGCCAGCATCCTTGTTTTCTATGAAGGGACAGCACAGGGTGAGGGGAGCCAGACACAAGAGCTATTTAACTGCCCCAAAGAAACCTTCCCTCTTGGAACTGGGGGTGGGGGAACAACATAGAGGAGGAAAGAACAAAAGGAGTGCACTGTGATGTGCCTGGAACCATCTGCATTTGCAAACTGAACATCAGCAGAATTTCTGTTATTTTTCCAGTGTGATTTCTGTTGGAATTCTACATGGGAATTTTGGCAGCAAACCACTTATTATTTCAAATTTTTCATTCCCTAACTATTCCCTAAGTCACCCCCTCTTCTTCCTCCATGGCCCTACTCTCCAATTTTTGCATCAAAGATACTCAGGAACGAATAGCAGATTGAACTTCCTTAGTGCCTCCCAAGTGTCAGAGCTAGTTCTATGCACCTAACAGGTGTTTGAGGGGGACTTCCCTAGTGGTCCGGTGGTTAAGACTCTGCACTTCCATTCCACTGCAGGGAGCACGTGTTCGATGGGTGGATGGGGAACTGAGACACCACGTGTTGCATGGTCCGGCCAAGAAAAAAAAATTTTTTTTAAGGTATTTATGTACTGAATCTTCATACTGACCCTATGATACTATCATTATCCAGTTTCAAAGACAAGAAATTGAGGCACAAAAGGGCCCCTCAAAAATGAATGAATACTTGAGTTCAACCTCCAGTACCCTAGAATCGTAAAATGTGCTGTGTTATGCTTAGTTGCTCAGTCGTGTCCAACTCTTTGCGACCCCATGGACTGCAACCTGCCAGGCTCCTCTGTCCATGGGATTCTCCAGGCAAGAATACTGGAGTGGGTTGCCATGCTCTTCTTCAGGGGATCTTCCTGACCCAAGGATCAAACCCAGGTGTCCTGCATTGCAGCAGATTCTTTACCATCTGAGCCATCAGGGAAGCCCAGAGTTGTAAGATAACACAATACATAAATGTAGGGCTTTGAGCCAAGTTGGAATAGTTGATAATAATTATTCAAGAATTTTCTAATTATAAGAAATAGTAACTACAGAAAAGAAAAACATAAAGAGAATTTATAGTTTAGTTCATGGTAGCGTTATGCCCACTGGTGGTAGCTTCGTTGCTAAGTCGTGCCTGACTCTTGTGAGCTCATGGACTGTAGCCTGTCAGGTTTCTCTGTACGTGTAATTCTCCAGGCAAGAATACTGGAGTGGGTTGCCATTTCCTTCTCCAGGGGATCTTCCCCATCCGGGGATCAAACCCAGGTCTACCTGCACTGCAGGGAGATTCTTTACTGATTGAGCCATCAGGGAAGCCCACTATCGAGAGATAAATCCTTTATTGTAGAAATTATTTATTTTTGGTAACATTTTTAATGTGAAAAATCTTTTATCTTCTTTTGGATGTATATACATTAAAAAAAACTTAAACTGAAACTACACTGAATATCATTTTATATCATACCTCCTGCACCTCCATTGTGTTTTGTCATTTTAAGGATTCTGAAAATATGACTTACAAAAAGAATATCAAAATTTAATTTCTTGGACAATTTCAATTATTTTTAGGACTTGTGATTAGACATTTACTTTTAAAAACTTAATGTCCGCAAATTATTAAAAAAGTAGTGCTCATTGTAGACTGTTACTTTCAAAATTTTGGAAAAAAATTAAAAAGACATAGGAGAGCCTTCTATCTACCAAATCTGGTGCTTTAAGCTTCCAGTAGATGAGTCACGGTTCCTGCCATCAAGGGACTGACAAGGGAGGATAGAAAGGGATAGATAGAAAATCATGAGATATGAGGGAGGTATTTTCACAATGAGAACAGCCTCCTCTTCCAGCATCTGTACCTGGTGACTGTTCCTTCCTTCTTAACTGAAGTCTAGCTCTGTCACTGGTGTTCTGAATCCTATCCTCTTGCTACCCAAGGACTTGACTCTTTCCACTGCTACCTCTCCTTGCCACATCATTTATCATTTCTACTGAATCATTCCAACTGACACTCAAACACGTCTAAAATATCTTCTGTTTTAAACTAACCTCCCCACACCATGATCCTATGATCCTCTCTACATACAGCCCAACTCTTTGCATCTTGTCATTGTGGAAACTCCAATCAATCTTTCCTGTTTTCACTTCCTCAACCCTCATTTTATTTTCAACCCACTTCCACTGGGCTTACATATTCTGCTTAATGAAATGGTGCTTATCACAATCATTACCAACCAACATTCTGGGCAGATCTGACAGTCATTTGACTCCCTCATTCCTGAAATACTAGTCTCTAGGTTTTTGTGATGCCTCGTACTTTTCCACCTACCTCACTGTACACTCCTTACCATGTTCTCTTGCAGGTTCTTCTTTCTTGGTCCTATTTTTAATTGCCTGAGTGTCTAATGCCCAATCCTACACTCTCTTCTCAGTTTACTCTTTCCCCTTTGAGTTGATATGTCATCTCATGCCTTTATAACTCCCACGACTATACCTTCACATTTGCTTCTCTCCTCTGACATCCAAACCTAAATGTACATAATCTTTTGATCTGGATGTTGAATAGGTATTTCAAACTTAATCTGCTCATTTCAGAAGAGTTGAGGACAGCTCTTTCCCCAATCTTACTACTCCAAACCCACCCTTCTTCATCTCAGGTAACGTGACCATCCATCTAGATACTCAGGTCAATGCCTAGTGGCCATCCTTAATTCTACTTTCTCTCTCCTCCCACATCTTATCTATTAGCAGATCCTGCCAGGGCTTTCCCCAAATTATATGTCAATCTTCCAACTTCTTATCATGTCCGGAACTGCTACAGTCTCAGCCCAAAGTAACTGTCTCTTAACTGGTCTCACTGATTCTAGTTCCACATATGATAAGCAGACCAGTCATTTAAAGTGTAAACACTAGTCTATCATATTCATGCTAAAAACTCTCCAATGGCTTCCCATTGCAATTAGAAATAAATCTGACTTTCTTTACTACAGTCTACAAAGCCCTTTATGATCTGGATCCTATAACTTTCCCCCATTCACTCTGCTCCAATCACATGGATGACCTTGTTTATTTCTTGAAGAAGCAAAATGTATTCCCACCTCAGGGCCTTTGCACAGCTCATTCCCCTTCCAGAATGTCTTCCTGCTGTTCCAGCTGCTTCTTCCCACCTTCCTGGTTTCTTTACAAATGTCCTCTCTTCAAAGACACCTCTTCCCAAACATCTCAGCTAAAGATATCCCAGTCTGCAAGATCCCTTATCCAATTACTCTTCTGACTTTCTTCCTACACTTATCTCTACCTGAATCTACTTTATTTATAATAAAAGTGTTTATTTTCTACTTGCCCTCCAGAGTGCAAGCTGCATGAGGACAGTAACCTTGATTTAATCATTGCTTCATCCTTAGCATCTACAACTGTGCTTGACACCTAACAATTAATAAATATATATTGGCTAGTAAATGAAGTGTCTCAGTTTTGGAGCATCACAGAGCAACAGCATTTATAACCTCAAAAAAAACATCCAGACTGGCAACATTTTAATGTATTTACCTCTGGTTATTTTATAATAAGGCATAAGTGCTAAAATCATAATCATACAGTATGATTTATTTTGCTGACTGTTTATTTTTAAACTTAAAAGTTACATGCTGCTGCTCAGTTGTGTCCAACTCTTTGTGACCCCATGGACTATAGACCACCAGGCTCCTCTGTCTGCAGGATTTCCCAGGCAAGAATACTGGAGTGGCTTGCCACTCCCTTCTCCAGCAGATCTTCCCAACCCAGGGATCGAGCCTCTGTATCTTGTGTTTCATAATAGTAGTTTTTAAAATTCCCTCCAATTTCTTCAACATTCCATACTTTAAGAAAAATTAATAAACTTATTTTTTTTTAAAAATTAGGTTTACAGCAAAACTGACCAGGAGATGACAGTCTCCATATACTCCTTGCTCCTACACATGCATAACATCCCCTACTGCTGACATCTCACACCAGAGTGGTACATTTGTTACAATCCATGAACCTATATTGACACATCTTCACCACCTGAAGTCCACAGTTTGCATTAATGTTCACTTTTGGTGTAGTACATTCTATGGGTTTATACCCACCACTGCAGAATCATACAGAATAGTTTCACTGCTCTAAAAATCTTCCGTGCTCCACCTAATGCATCTCTCTTCACTCCCACCCCCTGGCACCTAGCTGGTCCATAGTTTTACCTTTTCCAGAATGTCAAATAGTTGGACTCATTCAGTATGTAGCCTTTCCAGATAATTTGCCATACATTTTAAAATCAAGGCTACACTGTACTGTACAGTCTATTCTTAGAACTTGGAATTGACCATGAATATTTTCCCTATATTTAATAAGCAGTTTTGAAACAATTTTCAATGAGGATGTATCATCAATCACTATTTATCTATTTTAGAATTTTTAAAGTATTTCTATATTTTATTGGTTTTTTTTTTTAAAAAAACACCACTGTATGAGAGATACAGCATGGGGTTGAGTGGATTTCTAGAAAGCACTGAACCTGAGTTAGAATCTGCCACTCAGTAGCTGTGTGGCCTTAGATCAGTTTTGTTTTAGCCACTCTAAGCTTCTATTGGATATTCTATAAAAAGGAGATAATACCAGTGCTTCTATCATAGAAATATAAGGGTATTAAGTAGAATAATGTATGTAAATCACATAGGACAAATGTTCGTAAACGTGTATTATTCTATCAATTCTCTGCCTATAATTGTTTTCTTAGAATAGAAGTTAAAAGTGAAATTACTGAGTAAAAGGATCAGTACATTAAGGTTCTGACGTATTATTATCAAGCCACTTTTCTGAAAACTGTACTAATTTATATCCTTATCAGTAACATAAGTGTTCATCTCACTGCACTCTAGACCATATTACTGATTTTAAATCTTCGCTAATTTGGTGGGCAAGAGGCTGAACACTCACTCTGACATTTTTGATTACTAAAGGTGAAATCCAACATTTTTCTTTTCTTTATATGTATTGAAAATTCAAATGCTTTTCTCTTGTGAATTATCTGTTTACGTCCTTTGCTAATTTCTTTAGGTTTTCCTTAGTGCACTGCAATAATACTTTTTATTGGTTAAAAATAATTTTGTCTTTTAATATTATCTATGGTTTTCAAAAATAGTGTTTGTTTTCTTCCCTGACTATAAAAGAAGTAAGTATATGTTATAGAGAATTTGAAATACACATGAAAGTATAAGTAAGAAAATAATCAAACCTCAAACCGCAGATAAAAATAATGTTAAAATTCTATAGAACATCTATCAATTTTTTGTTCCTCCATTAATTCTAGGTGAATTATACTTTTCTATTAAAAAAATCAACTTCTAAATTAGCTTACAGCTCTTCCACTTTTAGAAGCACACACATTAGGACAGAACACTTCACTTGAGATCAAAAGTAATTAGCATTGGCATTCCTTCCTTTGAAAGAAGATTCTTTTCCTAGCTAAAAATCAATTTCTTAACAAGATATCAAAATAATTAACAGATCGATAACCTAAATTTTAAAGTTATCCCAAGTTTATCCTAGTTATTCTAATTTATCCTAAGTTTAAATTATAATGAAACCAAGGGGAAAATTAATCTCTTTCCTTTATAAGAAAATTTATTGCAGCTTACTTCCTTTCAAGTGTGGCATTACTTAGAGGCTGTCCATGGTGCCCTTCCTTGGTCTTTGAGTTATCAAACCCAGGTCCATTGAGATCAGAACCTTAGTCCCAGGCTTTTTCTTAATAGAAAATTATGAAAACAAGGAGCTATAAGAGTAAATGCTTTGAAAATCAGACCTGGGACAGGAGTCTACACGTCAAAGGCCCAAGAAAGGACTGTTGTATTCACATTGTAGCGCTCAACACCAGAGAGTCCTCTGGCCCATCCCAACTAACCAGCATACTAGGAGTGGGAGGGAGAAAGCTGCAGCACAGCTCCACACTTGACTAGGAGAACATGGTGTGCACAACCCCAAAGACAAGAGGTGAGGTCCTTCTGAAATGGAGCAGGACCCTATGGTCCTTGCCCCCCATGTCCTCTGCCTGCCTTTTTGCCGGTGGAAAAACTAGCTAAAGAATAAGTTTAATTAGAGAAGTGAGAAGCTGCAAAAATGAAGGGAAATAGTCAAAGGAGACTAAATAATGTACTCACTAAGCATAGTCAAGGACCTTTAGCCTTCTCAAGGGCTATAGATATCCTGGGAGCTGTCTTAGAGATACTGAAACTCCCACCAGGTGGAAGAAGTTAACTACTTGATGACCAGACTGGAGCCATGACATAAGCTGCCACAATTCTGAGAATCGGCCTCAAAGAAATGAAAACAAACTGACCCTGGAACTGAAGATTAACTGGATCTAAAACCATCAAGATGAAGCGGATCAGTCAACTGATGACCAATTTCAAGATGACTGTCAAAAGTGACTGTGCTGTTTCTACATGTAGCCCCCTCCCTCAGCCTATAAAAGTTCTTGCCCCCTGACTGTCAGTGGAGAGAAGTCGGCCTACAGACACATATCTACCCTTCCCTCAGTTGCCAGCTTCCAAAATAAAGCAAACTTTCCTTTTGACCAACCTGGCCTCTTTATTGACTTCTGAGCAGCGAGCAGCCAGATTCCACTCTGTTACACTTCTGCTTCCCCACATTGACCCCTGTGGTCTGAGAGCAAGACTCTCAGAGGCTACCACGTTGATACAACATCGGTTAGGATGGCAACCATAATGTCAGTAAGATGATACTACTTAACACCAGACAGAAAGAGAAAATTGAACATAAATTTGTGCCTTATTTTTCTTTAGACTTATATCCATCTTGACCAAATATCTTTCTGTAAGTGTGGAGAAATCCAGTAGGAGAACCAACAAAAGGCAAGTTAAACTGAAATGTTATCGTATTCAGAAGGCCCATCACCTTTCAATAAATACCCAACAGAAAGAGCCCTTTCTCTATTCAATCAGAAAGAGACAGGCTTTACTCAAGAAGCTGGAAAAAAATCCTCCAATTTCATACTGTCATTCATAAAAAATGACTTCCATAATAAGCATCGTAGGATTGCACACGGAGACCTTTGGTAAAATGATACAGAGGGCATCAGACGTGGACATAGGAAAGCCAGGAGTGCGTGGAACTCAAGTCTAAACCCTTCTCTGGCAGGGCGGGGGCTGGAATAGTATTTTCTTTGATATTTGTGTCTCTCTGTCACTCATGTTCCTTCACATGTCAAGTATTTTTAATGGCTCAAAAAACCAAGCTTTCTCTTTTTTATTTTTTTCCTTAAGTGTCAACAGAATTAATTTAAATTGTGATTGCTTTTATTAAAAATTGTCAGTAAGTGAGATGACAAGATTTTTAAAGCTAAAAACGGGTAACTTTTTAACGCCTTAAAGTACAATAAAGATATTTGTAAATTACTTTAAAATCATATCTAAAATTTCCCAAGTAATATTCTAATAAACATTTTAAGCGACTATTTTGATAACGTAAGAATTGTCACTGGAAGCTCCTCACAGTGTATTTCTTTAGTCAGCATCTCTTATAAGTCACAGCTGCAAACTAACCAAATTTACAGACAGGCTGGCAAAAAGTTAAAATTTTAAAAGAAAATGAGGCTACAGTCAACAATCAGAGTTCAGAAATCACATGTCAAGCTAACAGACCATTAATTTTCTTAACATTACTTGTACTCTAGATCTTCAAAAGCTAAAAACATGTAATTAAAATATATTAAAATATTAATGCCCCTTACCACAGTGCACTGCTAACTGGAGTGTGAAATCAGGCATTACCACATCATTTTTGCCTGATGAGATAATTTTGGTTTTCTAAGCAGTATTAAACTAATACATTTATTTTTGCCAGGAAATAATTTCACTCTTTAGTTTGAAAGAAACTAATATTTGCAGTGAACATTCTCAGCTTTGTTGAGTTACAAAAATATAAAATGAAAGACTGAAATAAGTTTAAGAACCAATTTATTTTTTAAACTTTGTGCAAATCTAGAGCAATGGCTAAGTGAATCCTTCATTTATACTTTTGCTGATACCTTTGTATTATTCTCAGGTAAAATAATGTAAAGTCAACTTTGGTAAAGTTAACAAGCTTGAATAATTTTTCACTATTGATTTTTATATGTGGTTGAATTAGTCGTTTATCCTGTTTTCTACTTGACTTATAAGAAAGAGTCCTCAAGAATAAAATCTGGTATTTCAGTATCTTTATGCATCCTTAGTTCTTCTTCTTTTTTAAAATTAAGGCTTATGAAAAAACTACATCCATCACAGACCTAAACTAGAACTTTTAATATTTACTTTTATTTCAGACCTTCTCTGTATAGTTCAGCGTGAATAATGTTTGTAAACAAATAAAAATCTGACTGTATTACATCCAAACTGAGTTTGGAAGCTTCTCTGTCTATATTACACCAAGTTATTACTTTGCCTAACTTCTCACTTTTCACCACATAGTTTTGGCATTGCACAGACTAGCTTTGGCATTTTTAAGAAGGTAGAGTTTAAAAACAATAGAAAATTACTGCTAATTTCTTCTTGATGGATGCTATTAACATCTATTAACATCAATAAGAGTAACAAGGCTGAATCCAAGACAAAATATCAATCTAGTCTGTATCATTGCAAACAAAAGGAAACTCAAGAAAGGAATTTTAATGTATTAGTAAAATACAGATTTTTTGGTGCTGTTCTCATATGAAGGGAATCACAACCAAAAATCAGAAACAGCTTTTGAAAATAAGTATGATTATTAAGCTTTTCTAAAGCAATTAGGAAATTGTCACTCTTTTGGAATATTTCTACCTTAAAAATAGTAAGGCCTTACATGTAATTTCCTTAAGGAAAGCAACCACATTAAAATGCCAAAAAAAAAAAAAATCTGTATTTTACTCTATGTGTAAAAATAAATATTTCCCTAAAGGAATGGGGGGGGGGGGAATGAAGCACATTTAAATAATTTCATTGCACTGGAAGTTGCCAATTCGTCTGAGTAGTTTCATTGCAGATGAAAAAGAAATCAAAATACAGGACAGATGTTGAACAAACCGCATTTAAATTCTGTCACACACTAGCATTTTAAAAATGATTTTGGCTCATCTATGAAATAAGGTGCATTTTGCTTGATTTTGAAAAGGGGAAACATCAGGAAATATTTAAAGGCCAATTGCTGCCAATTAACTTTGATCAGTAAAAGTTCTATTTGAATCTTTCAGATTCTTCTCCTGTCTGAAATAACATACATTTATAAAATCTAGCAAAACAACAACCTGATGATTAATGCCTCTTGGCAGCCCTACCACAAGTTTGCTTAATAGCAGGATTTAAATAAACAACTATCTCTATCAAGAAGAGAGTAAAAATAGGCATATTTTGTCATAGTGTAGACATGAAAACCAATACTCTTTATTCTGAAAAATGCTTCCAACCAAGATCGGCATGTTTGTCACCGCCCGTAACACATTTTACTAGCCACTGTACAAAAATTTCCTCCCAAACTATAAAGGACAAATAAAACCATCAGCAGTTTGACATAAGGAATCCTGGCAACCCCAAAAGTAGAGGCTTGACTAAACTGTTATACAACCAGCTGGACTAACCTGACAGAAGAGCACCTAACTCAATATGATAGGAGTCTGACATGGATAACATATAACACACGCAAGGATCACTAAAGGTAACACATCACAACGGTGATTATTAACTGAGAAATCTGTACTTCTGATAACCAACACAGTTTAACATTAAAGAATCTTGCCATCAACTGTTAATCCGTATCAATGGTTCCACAGAATCAAACTTTGAAACACAACAACCAAAGTAAAGCAAAACAAATTCCACGAAGGCAAAACACATTACCATATAATCAATAATTACTTGACCTCACCACTTCAATTATATGTCCAAAAAATAATATTCCACTGTTATCTCAAGACCAATCACCCATTTCCAAACATGCAACATGAAGAGTATATAAAAGAATAACTTACCTCTAAATCGTTAAAAAATAGATGTGTGTCGGCCAAGTTGAAAATCATTTCTTCCATTCGCAGTCCAAGGGAAACTGAAGTAGGTGGGTCCTGAAAGAAGAATTTTATAGGTCAAGATCATATCTACATCTGGGTACAGGAAATAAAGTGTCTCATTGAGAAGGACTTTACATTAGAACAGGCCACAAGACCTGGGTTCCAGTCTTTGTCAGATTACGTGCTTTACTCTGTATTTGGACTTCAGTGACTTATTTCATTTGAAAAGTGCCTCTAATGTTGTTGGTACTTTGCCTAACAAAGAAAAAAACTTGCTGTTTATAATAATACAAAAAATATAAACTCTAGGATTACTCAGACATATAGAGTGGAGGAAATTCACCTTCACACATCTGTTTCAGAAGCAAGGAAATCAGTGACTCAGGAAGACATGTTTTTTAGGTTCCACTATAACTCATATTTACTACTGTGGGAAAGAATCCCTTAGAAGAAATGGAGTAGCCCTCACAATCAACAAAAGAGTCTGAAATGCAGTTCTTGGGTGCAATCTCAAAAATGACCGAATGATCTCTGTTTGTTTCCAAGGCAAACCATTCAATATCACAGTAATCCAACTCTATGCTCCAACCAGTAATGCCGAAGGAGCTGAAGTTGAGCAGTTCTATGAAGACTTACAAGACCTTCTAGAAAGGAAAGGAAAGGAAAGTCGCTGAGTCATGTCTGACTCTTTGCGACCCCGTGGACTGTATGTAGCCTGCCAGGCTCCTCCGTCCATGGGATTCTCCAGGCAAGAACACTGGAGTGGTTTGCCATTTCCTTCTCCAGGGGATCTTCCCGACCCAGGGATCGAACCCAGGTCTCCCACATTGGAGGCAGACGCTTTAACCTCTGAGCCACCAGGGAAGTCCAAGACCTTCTAGAACTAACACTCAAAAAAGATGTCCTCTTCATTTTAGGGGACTGGAATGCAAAAGTGGGAAGTCAAGAGATACCTGGAATAAAAGGCAAATTTCGCCTTGGAGTACAAAATGAAGCAGGTCAAAGGCTAACAGAGTTTTGCCAAGAGAACACACTGGTCATAGAAAACACTCTCTTCCAACAACACAAGAGAACACTCTACACAAGGACATCACCAGATGGTCAATACCGAAATCAGGATGATTATATTCTTTGCAGCCAAAGATGGAGAAGCTCTATACAGTCAGCAAAAACAAGACCGGGAGCAGACTGTGGCTCAGATCACAAACTCCTTACTGCCAAATTCATACTTAAGGTGTATAAAGTAGGGAAAACAACTAGACCAGTCAGTATGACCTAAATCAAATCCCTTACGATTATACAGTAGAAGTGACAAATAGATTGAAGAATTAGATCTGAAGACAGAGTGCCTGGAGAACTATGGACTGAGGTTCATGACATTGTACAGGAGGCAGTGATCAACACCATCCCCAAGAAAAAGAAATGCAAAAAGGCAGAATGGTTGTCTGCGGAGGCCTTACAAGTAGCTGAGAAAAGAAGAGAAGCTAAAGGCAAAGGAGAAAGGGAAAGATATACCTATATGAACGCAGAGTTTCAAAGGATAGCAAGGAGAGATAAGAAAGCCTTCCTCAGCGGTCAATGCAAAGAAATAGAGGGAAACAATAGAATGGGAAAGACTAGAGATCTCTTCAAGAAAATCAGAGATACCAAGGGAACATTTCATGCAAAGATGGGCTCAATAAAGGACAGAAATGGTGTGGACCTAACAGAAGCAGAAGATATTAGGAAGAGGTGGCAAGAATACACAGAAGAACTATACAAAAAAGATCTTCATGACCCAGATAGCCATGATGGTGTGATTACTCACCTAGAGCCAGGCATCCTGGAATGTGAAGTCAAGTGGGCCTGAGGAAGCATCACTACAGACAAAGCTAGTGGAGGTGATGGCATTCCAGTTGAGAAGCTATTTCAGATCCTAAAAGATGACGCTGTGAAAGTGGTGCACTCAATATGCCAGCGAATTTAAAAAACTCAGCAGTGGCCACAGGACTGGAAAAGGTCAGTGTTCATTCCAATCCCAAAGAAAGGCAATGCCAAAGAATGTTCAAACTACTGCACAATTGCACTCATCTCACACACAAGCAAAGTAATGCTCAAAATTCTCCAAGCCACAGTACATGAACCATGAACTTTCAGATGTACAAGCTAGATTTAGAAAAGGCAGAAGAACCAGAGATCAAATTGCCAAAATAGGTTGGATCATCAAGAAAGCAAGAGAGTTCTAGAAAAACATCTACTTCTGCTTTATTAACTGTGCCAAAGCCTTTGACTGTGTGGATCACAATAAACTGTGGAAAATTCTTCAGGAGTTGGGAATACCAGACCACCTAACCTGCCTCCTGAGAAACATGTATGCAGGTCAGGAAGCAAAGGTTAGAACTGGACATAGAACAACAGACTGGTTCTAAAATGGGAAATGAATACATCAAGGCTGTATATTGTCACCCTGCTTATTTAACTTATATGCAGAGTACCTCATGCAAAATGCTAGGCTGGATGAAGTACAAGCTGGAATCAAGATTGCCAGGAAAATTATCAATAACCTCAGATATGCAGATGATACCTTATGGCAGAAAGTGAAGAAGAACTAAAGAGCCTCTTGATGAAAGTGAAAGAGGAGAGTGAAAAAACTGGCATAAAACTCAACATTCAGAAAACTAACATCATGGCATCTGGTCCCATCACTTCATGGCAAATAGGTGGGGAAACAGTGGAAACAGTAAGAGACTTTATTTTGGGGGGGGCTCCAAAATCATTGTAGATGGTGACTGAAATTAAAAGACACTTGCTTCTTGGAAGAAAAGCTATGGCCAACCTAGACAGCATATTAAAAAGCAGACATTACTTTGCCAACAAAGGTCCATCTAGTCAAAAGTATGGTTTTCCAGTCGTCATGTATGGATGTGAGAGTTAGACTATAAAGAAAGCTGAGCACTTAAGAATTGATTCTTTTGAACTGTGGTGTTGGGGAAGATTCTTGAGAGTCCCTTGGACTGGAAGGACATCCAACTAGTCCATCCTAAAGGAAATCAGTCCTGAATATTCATTGCAAGGACCAATGCTGAAGCTGAAACTCCAATACTTTGGCCTCCTGATGAGAAGAAATGACTCCTTGAGAAAGACCCTGATGCTGTGAAAGACTGAAGGCAGGAGGAGAAGGGGACTACAGGATGAGATGGTTGGATGGCATCACCGACTCAATGGACATGAGTTTGAGCAAATTCCAGGAATTGGTGATGGACAGGGAAACCTGGCATGCTGCAGTCCATGAGGTCGCAAAGACTCAGACACAACTGAGGGACTGAACTGAACTGATAACCCATAATCCTGGGCTTCCCAGGTGGTGCAGTTGGTAAAGAATCCACCTGCCAATGCAGGAAATGCAAGGGACATGGGTTTGATCCCTGGGTCAGGAAGATCCCCTGCAATAGGAAATGGCAACCCACTCTGGTATTCTTGCCTGGAGTATCCCATGGACAGAGGAAGCTGGTGGGCTACAGTCCATGGGGGTGCAAAGAGTTGGACACAACTGAGCACCCACCATCAACAACACAATCCATAAAGTGTCTAAAACCACTATCACAATTACCAGAAAATAGATACAATATAGATAAATTTCAGAAGGACAGTAAATAGCAATTTTACTCCAGATTATAACTACCATTATTCTTTATTTATTTAGCCTGCCTCCCAATTTTGAGTACACTCGAAATAGGAAATGATGGCCACTCTGACCGGCTGGCACCATGCCTACTCAGAAAGCTGATCTTGACACTCTTGTGACAGTATTTAGTCATCAAATAGCCAGTACCACACACAGAGGGGAGCACCAGCATTCTCAACAGTGGCTTCTACTCAACACTTCAAGATTTTGACACTAGTGATAGATGGTTTGTGCCACACAACCTATATCCTGATGACATCTGCCGGCATTGAGATGGGGAGTGTGGAGGTATTTAATGGTGTTACTATGTTCAAAATGCATCTCGCCCACAAAGCAACAATGTTCATGGTGAATATCCTGCCTGTGTGTGTGTAAGTCACTTAGTCATGTCCGACTCTTTGCAACCCCATGGAGTGTAGCCCGCCAGGCTCCTCCATCCATGTGATTTTCCAGGCAAGAATACTGGAGTAGATTACCATTTCCTTCTCCAGGGGATCTTCCTGACCCAGGGATCAAACCTGGGTCCCCTGCACTACAGGCAGACTCTTTACCGTTTGAGCTACCAGGGAAGCCCGAATATCCTGCATAGTTAGTGAAAACCAAACAAATAAAAAATTCTGTAGAGAAAGTATTCAAGGATATAATGTGAGTTTTTCACGTTTTTATTGGCATTCTAACAGCAATACCAACTTCAACCTTTATGGCATTTAAAATTTTTCCAAAGAATAATTTCTGACCTACTACTTTATAATCACAGCAAACCTTTGGATGCTACATATATCATTTAATGAGAGAAACTACGACTAGAGAAATTACACCTTCATGTCACCACCCATCTGGCTGGGCTGTACTATGTGTATCAACCAACTCTGAGTCTTAGAGTAGAGAACAAAAAACCTAGAGAAAGTAATAATCTTGCTTCCTAATACTGTCCAACATAAACCTTGCCCATTTTCTCTATTGTCTTCTAAACACACTGTCTTCATTTTTAAGCTCAAGACTTGCTTGTGTTTCACCCCCTAACCTGCAAGTATCTGAAGTGCATCAACAACTTAAAGCCCCATCTTCTCACGGGCTTTGAGACATAGCAACAAGTGGTGGAAGAAGAGCCTAGACCCAGGCGCCAGGCCCTACCCTTGTTCTTCTACTTTGGTGTCCTTAGCTCACTAAGCCTCAATTTTCTCATTTAATAAATCAGATGGCTAGATAGCAAATATGGGATAAAATATTTTATTCCCTAGAATAAAAAAAAAAAAAACCTCCATCTTTTAATCTGACACAATCATAGGGGCTTTCCAAGCAGCTCAGTGGTAAAAGAATCCACCTGCAATGCAGGAGCTACAGGAGATGTAGGTTGATCTCTGGGTCGGGAAGATCCCCTGGAGGAGGGCATAGCAACCCACTCCAGTATTCTTGCCTGGAGAATCCCATGGACAGAGGAGTCTAGCGGGTTACAGTCTACAGGGTCGCAAAAAGTTGGACACGTCCGAAACAACTCAGGATGCGTATGTGTTTATACACATGGGAGAAAGGAGGGGCCTGGGACTCACTGGGTACAGCCAATCAACTGTGGCCAGGGAGGGAGAGTTAACCCCATCTCTGCAGGACCCATCCCACTAGCTCCCGTCCACGCCACCAGCACATCCTCAGCACCAGCACCTGCATGCTCTACCTTTGCAAGAGTCCCAGAGAAGGACAAGAGGAGGTCTGGGGAAAATACAGCAGGATGGTACTGCTGGCCTCAATTCCCCTCCTCCTTAGGCCTTCTCTGCCAGCTGACTGGCAGTGGAAAGGAGAGAGAAAACACATCATTGCCAAAAATCTGGGGTGAGATTGGCAAAAGGGCAAAGCAAATACCCCAGGGGTTTTGTAAGAGGGCATACAGGAAAGAAAAATACATAGGCCAGCAGAGTGTCCAAGAGCTGTGTGTGGAGGGACAAATAAAAACACTTCCCTCAAATTTCCTGTGCAATCAGATGAACCTATTTGTGAGGCAGGAATAGGGACACAGATATAGAAAACAGATATGTGTACACAGTGGGAGGGGAGGGTGGGATGAATTAAGAGAGTAAGATTAACATATATACACCATCATGTGTAAAATAGATAGCTAGTGGGAAGCTGCTATATGGCACAGGAAGTTCAGCTCAGGGCTCTGTGATGACCTAGAGGGGTTGCATGGGGGTGGGAAGGAGGCTCAAGAGGGAGGGGATAAATGGATACAGTTAGCTGATTCACTTTGTTGCACAGCAGAAACTAACACAACGTTGTAAAGCAATTATCCTCCAGTTAAAAAAAAAAAAGACAGACATTTCCTGTGCAATGATTTAGCCTTGATCAATCTTCCCCATGAGCCACCACCTAAAATCTATGAAATTTCATAGGTTGTAGAAGAAATAAAAACAGTTTACAAGTTAGTAAAGAAAAATTCTTATTGAATCTTGGTTTTATAGGAAAATTGCTCACTCACAAGAATTCCAAGTATCAATAAGCGTGCTAGAAAAAACAAATGCTCAAATACAGCCCAGAGCAGAAAGGACCAGTAGGGAAAGTTCAAACAGTTGTTTCTGAAACAAAACACCTGACTCAGGTGTGTCCACCCTCTCGTTGAGGCCAATAAAAATACACTGACTTGTCTCATAACCACGTCAATGAATCTTTTTATGTGGCCAGGCGGAAGAGACACATGGCAATTATTTAATTGGGAATTCTAGAATTTATGTGCCATGGTAGCGTTACTTCTGAAAAACGATTATTTTTCCTTGATATGGTTGCTGTTTATACCACCATCAAAAGAATTACTCTATTGTTTGTGAATATATAGCATACTCTAACTTTTCTTCATAAATTACAGTAATGACCTGCGAGTCAGAATACTAATAAATTTTAAAGGCTCATTCAGTCCTGTGGTCAAATACAACACAGATGTTGGCCTTATTTACCTTTTAATGCTTTTCTCTTCTGTTATTAGCAGTCATTCCTTAACAGTTTTCATACCTGCCACTCCACCATACTATTAGGAAACATTACTACACCTAAAGAGCAGTCTGATGATGAACTGGAATGGAGGAATTTTAGAATAGGAAGGGGATCGAGTCAAAAGCAGTATTTCTCAAATATTTTAAAATAATCCACAGTAAAAAAAAAATCATTATATACTCTGATCTAGTAACATCTCTGTCTCAGACACACACACACACACACACACACACAGCTGAAATGTGTGCTTGGCAAAATGAGACTTTTCACACTGTGGAGCATATTCTGCTATTTTCCATTTCATCGCCCGTTAACGTGTGGAAGTCTACAGTTTGAAAAGCAGAATTCTAGAGAACATGTACTTTTGATTTCAGAGACAGGAAAACTAATTTGCAACTGTGTTACAATTTGCTTGTGATGCTGGGAAAGATTGAGGGCAGGAGAAGAGGGTGACAGAGGATGAGACTGTTGGATGGCATCAACGACTCAATGGACATGAGTTTGAGCAAACTCCACAAGACAGTGAAGGACAGGGTAGTCTGGCATGCTGAAGTCCACGGGGTCACAGAGTTGGACACGACTGAACGACTGAACAACAACAGAGCTGTGAGGGTGCAAAGCTGTCTCACCCTAAGTGTTCTACCTGAAAGGAAAGCAGCTAGAAGAACAGATAGATAACCATGGTCACAGATTTATTCCACATTCTAGCAACTGGAGTTCTCATATCAAGGTTAGATTCGATCTTCCTATTATAATAATCTTTTAATACTTTCACATTTTCCAAACATGCCTGATACAAGTCAAATGTCACAAAAGCTAACATTGAACAGTTAATAAATTAGTCACAGCTTGATGGCTTATTTTGCCATATTTAAAGGAAGAAAAGAAAAAAAAATGCATTTTTTAAGATCCAAACTGAGACATTAAAATCAGCATGTCTTTGGCTAAATCTTACTTTTCTTGTGCTTTGCAGCAACAAATTCCAGAGCTGCAGTTATGAAAGAGTAGTTTTTAAAACACCATTTTTGCTCTATCACTTTTGAAAAATTATTTAGAACCTTGCTTCCACTTCAAAGAAATATTTCATTTTAAGTAAAACTTGTTGCCAGACGTTTCCATTCTTCTCTGAACTTGACTCCTCAGTAGTATTTGCCACTCCTGTCTAATTTCTCTTAACATTTCTCCTTCTCTGATGTCTGTAATATCATGAATTGTTTTTCTGAGCATCTTCCTACAATCAGATTATCCATTCCCTATCCCTTAAGTGATGTCGGTTCCTAGGACTGTTTTCATCTGTTCCTCCCTCTATTTACACTGCCTATAGAACCCACACACTCACACTTTCAACCACCACCCCCACCTTCCCCTCTATTAAATCTTAGATCTCATTCGTAGGCCCATGTATCAATCACCTATTGGTCATTGATACTTGATGTACCATGCTGTTGTTTTGTTCAATCACTAAGTCATTTCTGACTCTTTGCCACCCCATGAACAGTAGCATGCCAGGTTTCTCTGTCCATCATTATCTCCCTGAGTTTGACAAACTCATGTCCATTGAGTCAGTGATACCATCCAACCATCTAGTTCTCTGTTGCCCCTGTTGTTGTCTTCTCTTGCCCTCAATTTTCCCCAGCATCAGGGTCTTTTCCAATGAGTCAGCTCTTCGCATCAGGGGGCCAAAGTATTGGAGCTTCAGCATCAGTCCTTCCAATGTACCACAGAGTACTTGAAACTCAATGGGCTGCAATCTGGACTCATCATATTCCCCACATTAAATGAATCACAGCCTCCTGCTGCTTGGACCTAGAATTCATATCTTCCTTATATTCACCACCATTTTCTTTTTCCCCAGGCCCATGTCTCTTTATAACTATCTGCAGTAGCCTCTCTCACTGGACTGGTCTTCTCGGGTTATCAGTATAAAGACATCAAGGTCTCTGTCCAACCCCCATGCCTACATCCTCCATTCTTGCACAGGGCCTCTCCCACTGCCCCGTTATCAGTCCACAGTTTTCCTCCCCAACTTCTCTCAGACAGGCTCGTCAGCTTCTGGGTACCATAGCTGTATGTTCTCTTGTCTGTGGCGGAGTCATACCCCTGTATCTTTCTCCTCCATCCTTGGGACCATGCACAGTGCCTGGCCCAGGGCTTTCCCAAAGTTCAGTGGAGAAGTAAATGAATGATAGCAATAAACAGCAAGTATTTAAAATAATTCTAATTATGAAAAAAATATTAAATTTTATCTTTAGTTAGTGTCCAGTATTAGTAAAAAAAAAAATCCTAGGTACTTAGCTTAGGAGGAAAAATGGGCATTTGACTCCCAAAATCATTCTATCTACCTAATAGTATTAAATACATTCATTCATAATTTGTACCTGATTAAAGAGCAGTTCATTTTTAGAAACAGCTGCTTACAAAGCCTTACTTATCTATGTGATTCACTAAATAAGACCAGGCTAAGATTAGCATACAATTATTTATTTTTTAAACTCATCAGTGGTATGTGTTAATACATCTTGTGAAATACATTCTCATGTGCTCTGCAACTTAGTTCCCTAGTAAAAAACTGAACAGTTCAGTGAAGAGGCTCAAACAGAGAAAATATAATCAAATGTTTTATCATTTTTCTCGTTTAATGAAGAAATATTGTAAACTTACTATAGTTCTTATGCCCAGGAAATTCTACTAGCTGTTCCTTGCCAAAACAAGACAAACAGTATTCAGCACTACACACATACACACACAAACACACACAGAGGAATGAAATTTAACCCTGATCTTAAATTATTTTGATATGATAGTCAATTTCAAAGTAACTTAAATGATAAATATAAAAAGATGGGGTATAGATATACAATGGAATACTAGAAAGAAAGAAAGTGGAAGTTGCTCAGTCATGTCCAACTCTTTGCAGCCCCATGGACTGTAGCCCGCCAGGCTCCTCTCTCCATGGAATTCTCCAGGCAAGAATCCTGGAGTGGGTTTCTATTTCCTTCTCCAGGAGATCTTCCCAACCCAGGGATTGAACTCAGGCTTCCTGCACTGCAGGCAGATTACTGCCTGAGCCACCAGGGAAGACTCAGCCATAAAAGGTATGAAATAAAGCCAGCTGCAGCAACATGGATGAACAGAGACTGTCATACTAAGTGAAGTAAGACAGAGAAAGAAAAATACCATGTGATATCACTTATATGGGGATTCTAAAAAAATGATACAAATTAACTTATTTACAAAACAGAAATACAGACTCACAGACATAGAAAATGTATGGTTACCAAAGGGGAAAGGAGGGTGGGAGGGAGGGATAAATCAGGAGTTTGGGATTAAGAGATACACACCAGTACATATAAAACAGATGAATAGCAAGGACCTACTATATAGCACAGGGAACTATAGTCTATATCTTGTAATAACCTATAATGGAAAATAATCTGAAAAAGAATATATATGAATATTTATATACACACACACACATATATATATATATATGAATCACTTTGCTGTATACCAGAAACTAATACAACATTGGAAATCAACTATACTTCAATTTTTTTAAATGGCAAATGTCTGCTTAAAGTATGAAAATAAGGTGAAGGAAATCGTTGCAATGCTAGGCTACTCAAGGTTGCTTTGTGTAAGCTGAAGATGGTTATGTCTATTGAAGAGAAAGCAATATTATACAGAAAAATTAGGTTCAAGTCTAAAGCAATTATTTTGCTCTCATCCTCTATCCATTGAATCCCACAGCCTCAAGATCTTTTTCTCTTGTTTCTAGAACACAGAACTGCCCACAGAGACAAAAGTTATTATCATCCTGTATTCAAATCATCAGCATCATCCCTGGCCATTGTCATTCTTTTACTGTTCCTTGATTTTTTTCAGCCTGATCATTGCTATTTACACTAGATCTTCATGTGATGAAAATGCTTTGAAGAGAAGAAACTCTAGACACAATCAGTGCATAGAAATGCTGAAATACCACTAAATTCATCTTTTAGGGAGATTCATGTGTCAGTCTTGAATTAACACATTGACAATACATACACTATTGATACTATGCATAAAATAGATAGCTAATAAGAAGCTAATATCTATCTCAGAGAACTCTACTCAGTGCTCTGTGGTGGCCTAAATGGGAAGGAAATCCAAAAAAACGGGATATATGTATATGTATAGCTGATCCATTTTTCTGCACAGCAGAAACTAACACATTATAAAGCAACTATACTCCAATAAAAATTTATTTAAAAAGATAACACATAATGTGAATTAAATGAAAGAAAAGGATGTTTATAAGTATATGTGAATATTAGAACACTGGGAGACTAGGATATGGGCTCTTGTCAACTTGTTTTGTCTTACAGATGAGCTAGGGCATTTGATACAAGCTTCCCTGGTGGCTCAGGGATAAAGGATTCACGAGTTAATGCAGGATACATAAGAGATGTGGGTTCGATTCCTGGGTCAAGAAGATCCCCCTGGAGAAGGAAATGACAACCCACTCCAGTATTCCTGCCTGAAGAATCTCACGGACAGAGGAGCCTGGCAGGCTACAGCTACAAGCTACAGGTCCATGGGGTTGCAAAGAGTCAGACACAACTTAGCCACGAGACAATAACGTATGACTTAAAAAGACTAAACAACAACAACGGGCATTTGATAAGCTTCAGGCATCATTAAAAATGCACTTTTCAGTAAGCACAGTCCACAGCAACTCAGAAACCTGATTTCGCCAAGACTCAACCACCAGACAGACACACTGTTGTGACTATAGGGGTGTGTCATTGTTCCTAAATTTCCATCTAGGAATTCTCTTAGGATGACGAGGAATGAAACTCCTTTCATCAGAGCTTACGAGGATGCCATCCAGTTCATCTTTTGACTGAACTAGGTCTAACACTAACCCACACATAGGCATTGGCAAGAGTACCTTTTTGCTACACGTCAAAGAAATGGAAGGAGTTTCTTCTAAGATGATTGAGCTCCCAACCGCAGGCATAAGGGCAGAACAACACCGGAAGTGTACAGTCTCATGGTGGTCATACCATGCGCTTTGCCGTCATAGCATCTAGACCGAAATTCTCACTTTACCATTTACTAGCTCTGTGGTGGGCAGTTCAGTCACTTAACCCCTGGTCTTCAGGTCCCAGATCAGCAAAACACGAATACAACAGGTTTGCTTGAGGTTTTAAATTGATGATATATTTAAAGTTCTGAACATAGTACCTAGCAAGTATTAAGCTGCTGCTGCTGCTACCACTACAGGTGGTGGTGGTGCTGGTATTTCTATCTCTATACTACAACAATAACTGCAGATCAGTCCAAACACGGGACACCATGTCCCTACTACAAAAAGGTACATGAACATTGTGTGTTCAGACTGGATGTGAAGTTCATGCTTTTTAAAAATAATATCACCCCTAAATTCCTCATGCCAATATTTTTGAGGTGATTGTGTTTTTAAGAAACCAATCATCAGTAAAGCTGATTTGTGTGGATGTTAAACTGGGAACATGCAGTGTGACTGCTTCCAGGAGCAATGCCACTGGTTCTCCCCAAAGATGCTAACTAAACTTCTTATCACTAAGAGCAAGGACCCAATTCTAGGAAACCAGCAGAGGTGTTGTCCCATACTCTGAAGATCTAGGAATGGAGGGGAAGGTACTGTCATTCAGATAGGATCCAAACACTACACCAATTCCATAGAAATCCAAAAATGCTCTTTAAAGAAAAAGCAACTACCTGCACAGCCAAGCAGTGTGATCTCCTTGGGTGGGTCACCTATACCTATTAGCTTATACCCTTTAATTTTTAAGGGTTAGATTTGTGGACAGGAACTTAAACAAAGCCCAAATCCATTGTTTACAGTCCAAATGACTTGGCAGAACAGGTCATGGCAAAATCTTGAGAAGCCCAAGCTTATCAACAAATAGCTGGTAGTGACAAAGGGCAATAAACTATAATTACTGAGGTACATTCCAAATGTAGTACCTTCAATGTATAGTCCCTGAAAATTTTCAGGGCTCACAAAATGACTTTAGCATTTGTGGAATACATAATTCAGAGAGGCCTTGTTTGTGGTAGGGTCAAAGGATAAATCTGTGGGAGTACTTTAAGAATATCAACATCATATAAAATTATCTGCTACTATAACAGGAAAGAAAAGTAGGGTCTTCTAATATTAGTTATTCAAAAAATAGCAACTCTGATTGGAGCCATGTAACTGATGACCAGGGAAAGGTATTCCATTCCTCAGCTCCCATGTGAGCAGAGCATCCTTTCCATAATGTAAATAGTTGATTACTCCCAAATTAAGATTACCACGTATATGCATTATACATGAAAGTGAAAGTCACTCAGTAATGTCCAACTCTTTGTGATCCCATGGACTATTCAGTCCATGGAGTTCTCCAGGCCAGAATACTGGAATGGGTAGCCGTTCCCTTCTCCAGGGCATCTTCTGAACCCAGAGATTGAACCCCGCTCTCTTGTACTGCAGGCAGATTCTTTACCTCTGAACCAGCAGGGAAGCGCATGGTGGCCACCATATATACTGTACATAAACCTCTGCTAGATACTTACACAGAAAATGCCTAAGGCGAGATTTAAGCTTCAAGGAGCAGAATTGGATTTACCTTTAAAGTTAGCCACCAACCATCAAGCACCCCTACAGATTAATCATATTAGTTCACTGACTCAGAGCTGTGGCTGGTAAAATGAAATCCACTATGCTGTTGAAAAGATAATGAAGAATGTGGCACCTGTATGAGCCATTAAGGATACCTATCTGTCTCCAAGAGGTGACCAGGAAGCCTTAACAAGGATCTCCACTAATATTAGAGAGATATTCAAGGAGAGAAGATATTCGAGAAAATCTCCAAATTCAGAAAGTGTTTTAGGTTCATCTCAAAACTGCCTCAAATCAACCCTGAATATTCTTTGGAAGGACTGAAGCTGAAGTTTCAATACTTCGGCCACTTCAGGCGAAGAGCCATCTCTGGAAAAGACCATGACACTGGGAAAGGTTGAGGGCAAAAGGAGAAGGGAGCAGCAGAGGATGAGATGGTTAAATAGCATCAATGACTCAACAGACATGAATTTGAGCAAACTCTGGAAGACAGTGAAGGACAGGGAAGCCTGGCATGCTGCAGGCTTCATGGAGTCACAAACAGTTGGACACTGCTTAGCGACTGAACAACAACAACACTGCCTCACCAAAAGTAGCTATGGGCTAGTTATTTATAAAAAACACTGTCACTCTTTTTATTTCTTATGTGGGTCCACATATACTTGGTTCTGCTGAGTTAATGAATTTGTGGTTTAAACACCTCTCAAACTGGAGTTTCCTCCTTCCTAATCAACTTTGAGTCAAGGATTTACAGGATAATTGAGAACACTCTACAATGGCTTGTTAAATGAGACTGTTCAATCAGAATGCTGAAGTTTAAAAAAACGAGAGCAACCAGACATTACACATCTCTTATTGAAAGATTTACCCCACCCATGAAATCTTGTCCAAAACAAACAAACCAACCATCAAATCTAAATCTAATTCAGCTTCTGGATCTAGCTACTGATGTGTAGGAAATACAGAGAACAAAAGACTATGTAATAAACGGACACAATGGAGATGCAATCAAGAAAACCCACTCTCAGGAATGCTAGAAGAGAGATGGTCTGATTATTTCAACAGATATACTAGAGGTTAAAAAAAATAGATTAAGTGAGAATGTACTATTAAAATACATATTAAGAGACATACAATAAACTTTCAAAAAATAAAACCATTGGGAAAAACACTTTATAAACTAAGAACAGAAGATAGAAGGAGAATCTCAGAAGATAGAAGAAGATACAGAAGATAGAAGATAGAATCTCAATACTATAAAGGCCATATATGAAAAGCCCACAAGAAACATCATACTCAACATTTAAAGTTGAAATGCTTTTCCTCTATGAACAGGAACAAGTCAAGGATGTCATTTCTATTTGACATAGTACTGGAAGTCCTAGCCAGTAAAACTAGGTAAGAAATAAAAAACATCCAAATAGGAAAAGAAGAAGTAAAATTATCTTTATTCACAGATGACATGATCTTATATGTAGAAAATGCCAAAGAGTTTCTAAAGACTGTTAGAACTAATAAATGAATTCAGCACAGTTACAGGATAAAATATCAGCACACAAAAATCAGCTGCATTTTTATATACTAACAATGAACAATCCATAAAGGAGATTAAGAAAATTTCACTTAAAATACCATTAAAAGGAATAAAATACTTAGAAATAAATGTAACAAAGTAGTATACTGAAAACTATAAAATGTTGCTCAAAGAAATCAAAGAAGGAATCAATTAAAAGGAAAAACATTCCATCCTGACAGATGGAAGACTTAATATTAAGGTATCAATACTACCCAAAGGGACTTATATATTTAATGCAATCTCTATCAAATTTTTGTGTGTATATTAGTCATTCAGTCATGTCTGACTCTTCGTGACCCCATGGACTATAGCCCACCAGGCTCCTCTGTCCATGGAATTCTCCAGGCAAGAATGCTGGAGTGGGTTGCCAATCCATTCTCCAGGGGATCTTCCCAACCCAGGGATTGAATCTGGGCCTCCCACATTGCAGGCAGATTCTTTACCATCTGAGAGAAGAATATTTTCAGTAGATCAAAATTTTAAGGGGATTTTTAATAGCATTTTATTTTGCAAAACCAGAAAAATTCATCCTAAAATTCATATGCAATCTCAAATGATCCTGAAAAGCCAAAACAATCTTGAAAAATAAAAACAAAGTTGGATTTCATACTTCTTAATTTCAAAACTTAATCACAAAGCCACAGCAGTCAAAGCAGTATGGTATATAGAGACGTGGATGGACTGAGAGGCTGTCATACAGCATGAAGTGAGTCAGAAAGAAAAAAATGTCATATATTAATACTTATATGTGCAATCTAGAAAAATGGCATAGGTGATCTTATTTGCAAAACAGAAAGAGAGACACAGATGCAGAGAATAAACATGGATACCAAGGGAGAAATGAGAAGGATGGGAAGAATTGGGAGATTGGGATTAGCATACATACATACATATATATATATATATATATTTACACACACATATATATATCCCATATACATATACATACTATTGATACTATGTATGAAATAGATGACTAATGAGAACGTACTATATATATCACAGGGAACTCTACACAATGCTTTGTGGTAATCAATGCAAAGAAACAGAAGAAAACAACAGAATGAGAAAGACTAGAGATCTCTTCAAGAAAATTAGAGATACCAAGGGAACATTTCATGCAAAGATGGGCTCGATAAAGGACAGAAATGGTATGGACCTAACAGAAGCAGAAGATATTAAGAAGAGGTGGCAAGAATACACAGAAGAACTGGACAAAAAAGATCTTCAAGACCCAGATAATCACAATGGTGTGATCACTCACCTAGAGCCAGACATCCTGGAATGTGAAGTCAAGTGGGCCTTAGAAAGCATCACTACGAACAAAGCTAGTGGAGGTGATGGAATTCCAATTGAGCTATTTCAAATCCTCAAAGGTGATGCTGTGAAAGTGCTGCACTTGATATGCCAACAAATTTGGAAAACTCAGCAGTGGCCACAGGACTGGAAAAGGTCAGTGTTCATTCCAATCCCAAAGAATGCTCAAACTACTGCACAATTGCACTCATCTCACACGCTAGTCAAGTAATGCTCAAAATTCTCCAAGCCAGGCTTCAGCAATACATGAACTGTGAACTTCCAGATGTTCAAGCTGGCTTTAGAAAAGGCAGAGGAACCAGAGATCAAATTGCCAACATCTGCTGGATCATCAAAAAAGCAAGAGAGTTCCAGAAAAACATCTATTTCTGCTTTATTGACTATGCCAAAGCCTTTGACTGTGTGGATCACAATAAACTGTGGAAAATTCTGAAAGAGATGGGAATACCAGACCATCTGACCTGTCTCTTGAGAAAACCTGTATGCAGGTCAGGAAGCAACAGTTAGAACTGGACATGGAACAACAGACTGGTTCCAAATAGGAAAAAGAGTACGTCAAGGCTGTATATTGTCACTCTGCTTATTTAACTTATATGCAGAGTATATCATGAGAAACGCTGGGCTGGAAGAAACACAAGCTGGAATCAAGATTGCTGGGAGAAATATCAATAACCTCAGATATGCAGATGACACCACCCTTATGGCAGAAAGGGAAGAACTAAAGAGCCTCTTGATGAAAGTGAAAGAGGAGAGTGAAAAAGTTGGCTTAAAGCTCAACATTCAGAAAACTAAGATCATGGCATCTTGTCCCATCACTTCATGAGAAATAGATGGGGAAACAGTGGAAACAGTGTCAGACTTTATTTTTTTGGACTCCAAAACCACTGCTGATGGTGATTGCAGCCACGAAATTAAAAGACGCTTGCTCCTTGGAAGGAAGGTTATGACCAACCTAGATAGCATATTTAAAAGCAGAGACATTACTTTGCCAAAAAAGGTCAGTCTAGTCAAGGCTATGTTTTTTCCAGTGGTCATGTATGGATGTGAGAGTTGGACAGTGAAGAAAACTGAGCGCCGAAGAATTGATGCTTTTGAACTGTGGTGTTGGAGAAGACTCTTGAGATTCCCTTGGACTGCATGAAGATCCAACCAGTCCATCCTAAAGGAGATCAGTTCTGGGTGTTCATTGGAAGGACTCATGTTGAAGCTGAAACTCCAATACTTTGGCCACTTCATGCAAAGAGTTGACTCATTGGAAAAGACCCTGATGCTGGGAATGATTGGGGGCAGGAGGAGAAGGGGAAGACAGAGGATGAGATGGTTGGATAGCATCATCGACTCGATGGACATGGGTTTGGGTGGACTCCAGGAGTTGGTGATGGACAGGGAGGCCTGGCGTGGTGCGATTCATGGGGTCGCAAGGAGTCAGACATGACTGAGCAACTGAACTGAACTGAAATGGGAAGGAATTCAAAAGAGAGGGGATATGTGTATATGTGTAGCTAATTCACTTTGCTCAACAGCAGAAACTAACACAACACTGCAAAGCAACTATATTTCATTGCAAATTAATTAAAAAATAGTCACTTATAAAGACTGGCATAATGACAGACATATGGACTACTGGAATGCAACAGAGCTCAGAAGCAAATTCCCACACATATGGTCAAACGACTTTCAAACAGAGTGCCAAGATTATTCAATGAGGAAAAGAGAGCCTTTTCAACAAATAATGTTGTGAAAACTGGATATCCACAAGCCAAAGAATAAAGTTGGATACTTACCTTACACCATATACAAAAATGAACTCAACGTGGATCACATATCTAAACACAAGAGTGAAACTATAAAACTCTTTGGGAAAAACGCTTCAGACACTGAATCTGGCAAGTGACTTCTTGGCTATGACACGAAATGCACAGGTAACAAAAGGAAAAACAGATAAATTTGACTACATCTAAGAACTTCTGTGCATCAAAGGATCCAATTAACAGGAAGAAAAGGTAATCTATGGAATAGTAGAAAATATTTAAACCCATATCTGATAGGAGGTTAATATCCAGGATATACAAAGAACACCTACAACACAGCCATAAAAAAAAAAAAAACAAACAAAAAACCAGTTAAAAAATGAGCAAAGAACTTAATAGCTATCCTAGTGGTTCAGCTGGCCAAGAATCCCCCTGCAATAAGGGAGACCTGGGTTTGATCCCTGGGTTGGGAAGGTGCCCTGGAGAACGGAACAGCTACCCACTCCAGTATTCTTGCCTGGAAAATTCCATGAACAGAGGAGCCTGGCAGGCCCCAGTCCATGGGATCGCAAAGAGTTGGACATGACTGAGCAACTTTTACTTTTAAAGATATACAAATGATCAGCAAGCACATGAAAAGATGCTCAACATCACTAATCATTAGGGAAATGCAAATCAAAATCACAATGAGATACCACCTCACACTCACTAGGATGACTACTGTGGAAGAACTGGACAATAACAAGTGTTGATAAAAATATAGAGAAATTGGAACCCTTGTGCACTGTTGGCACAGCTGTTATGGAAAACAGTATGGCAATTCCTCAAAAAATTAAGCATAGGATCACTATGTGATCCAGCAATTCTACTTCTGAAAGTGAAAGTTGCTCAGTCATGTCTGACTCTTTGCGACCCCATGGACAGTCCTTCCCCATGAAGCAGCAGTCCTTCCAATGAATATTTAGGATTGATTTCCCTTAGGATTGACTGGCTGAATCTCCTTGTAGTCCAAGGGACTCTCAAGAGTCTTCTCCAGCACCACAATTCAAAAGCATCAATTCTTAGGCACTCAGCCTGCTTTATGGTACAACTCTCATATCCCTACATGACGACTGGAAAAACCATAGCTTTGATTATACAGACCTTTGTTGGCAAAGTAATGTCTCTGCTTTTTAATACGCTGTCTAAGTTTGTCATAGCTTTTCTTCCAAGGAGCGTCTTTTAATTTCATGGCTATAGTCACTGTCCAGAATGAATTTGAAGCCCACAAAAATAAAGTCTGTCACTGTTTCCCCATCTATTTGCCATGAAGTGATGAGACCAGATGCCATGATCTTCGTTTTTTGAAGGTTGAGTTTTAAGCCAGCTTTTTCACTCTCCTTTTTCAACCTTCATCAAGAGGCTCTTTAGTTCCTCTTCAGTTTCAAAAAGGAAAGGAATTCTGACACATGCATAAAACATGAATAAACCTTGAAGACATTATGCTAAGTGAAGTAAACCACTTACAAAAAGACTAATACTGTGTGATTTCACTCATATGAGGTATTCAGGAGAGTCAAAATCAGATAACCATACTAAGTGCAGTAAGTGAGACAAAGACAAATGTATGATATTGCTTTCATGTAGAAGCTAAAAAATGAATCAACTTATTTACAAAACAGAAATAAATAAACTCACAGACATAGAAAACAAACTTACAGTTACCAAAGGGGAAGGGAGGATAAAATAAGGAGTATGGGATTAACAGATACACACCATTATATATAAAATAAACAATAAGGATTTACTGTTTAGCACAGGGAATTACATTCAGTATCTTATAATAATCTACAACAGAAAAGAATCTGAAAAAAATCTATGTACACACACATATATATAACTGTACATCTGAAACTAACACAATATTGTAAATCAACTATAGTTCAATAAAAATAAAGAGTAATCAAAATTATAGAGACATAAAGTAAAATAGTGGTTGCCAGGTGCTGGAGGGAGGGGAAAATGGGGAGTTATTTAACCATATAGACTTTCAGTTTTACAAGATCAAAAGAATCCTGGAGACTGGCTGCACAATAACGTGGATGTATTTAATTCTACTGAACTGTATGCTTATGAACCGTTAAGAAGGTAGTTTATCTTATGTGTTTATTTTACTACAATTTAAAATCAAAATAGAACTGGAGAACTATAACTGTTGATTAGACACTTAATATTAAGAAATCATTAATTTTGCTAAAGTCCTGAGTGCTAGCTACCATTTCTATTCTAAAAATTCTTTAGTGGAGTTTTAAATATATATTGAAATACATACAAACGAAATAATACAATCTTTATGTGAAAAATAATACTCCAACAGAGCCAGGCAGGGAGGGATGTGGTTAAGGACACAGATGCAACAAGATTAACTAGGATTTGATAACTTACAGTTGGCAGAGGTTACACTGGGTTTCATTATATCAGTACTATTTCATCTACTTTTGTAGATATTTAGAATTGTCTATAATAAATTTTTAAAAAATAGGCAAAAATATTTGCTGAGACAAGATTGGTTGTCTTCTGGTGGTAAAACTATAGATTAAAAAACATTTTTAAAATGTAAAGGACACTCAAACCATACTTTTAAAATGACAATTTTTTTTTTTAAGTCAAAGTTCCAAAAGCCTTGCAAAGTTCCTCAGCATATCCTCTTTTATTGAAAAGATGATGCTAGACATGCTTGTTCATTTGTACTCAGACTTAAAGAGGTTTGGAATATACACAGGATGTGGTTCTGACACTGCTTTGTCTGTATTAACGCTACTAATTTTTATCAAAGGGGTTGGCCTTTTCAGGAAGCCGGAGAAACTTCTATTTAATACATTTATAATTGAAGCCATAGGAGCAGCATGGTCACACTGCAACACTGATTGGCTGCAAAGGAGAATTCCCAGTGTAATTTAAGAACAGCAGTAACCCTAGAAGCATCTCATTTAGGACCACTGGCACTTAGTTTTTAGTTGTGTAGCTCCTGATCCTTTTTTTTTTTTTTGGCTCATGATACTAGTGTTATCATTTAGCATCCTATTATTGGCCTTTTCTTACTAGTTAAATGATTGTAGTTACCAGAGAACACTCATCATGAGTAATACAGAATACTTGTTTCCTTCCTAAGATTGTTATTCCTTTCGATATTCTGTGGTTTCCCTCTTTGTGGGTTTAGTGGTGTTGGTTTAGATCAGCCCATGAAGGACTGCTACTGAAGATTCATTCATTTTCTACTGACTATCTCCCTTATTAATCTAAAAGCTCCCTGAAGCCAGGAATTATGGCTAGGCACCTATTACACTACTATGTTGTATTCAAGAAATTATCAAGGACAGACTGTACTTTTTGAACTTTTTATTTTGTATTGGGATATAGCCGATTAACAATGTTGATAGATTCAGGCGAACAGTGAAGGGACTCAGCCATACATATACATGTATCCATTCTCCCGCAAGCCCCCATCTCATCCAGGCTGCCACATAACACTGAGCAGAGTTCCTTGTGCTATATAGTAGGTCCTTGTTGGTTATCCATTTTAAATACAGCAGTGTGTACCTGTCCATCCTAAACTCCCTAACTATCTGTTCCCCCTAGCAATCATAAGTTTGTTTTCTAAGAAGGAGGGACATTTTGAATGACTCATTGGTATCAAGCCAGGAGACAAATGGTGACTCAGGCAGAAGAGGGGTGCATGGCCAAGTGAATATCTTGGGTACTACACCCCATATCATATGAATGGTTTTGAATGTGCAACTAGGGAATGGTGACATTTGGTGGTACAATTTTCTGAAATACTTCATGGATGTTTTCAGTGATCATTACCCACAACAAAACTACTATAGGCCAGAAGGCTAAGGTACTCGGTATCATCTACTACTGTTATGATAACTTCTTCGGATCGGCTCTTAAATTTTGGTTAGTCCTAACATGGAGACCACATGGCATCAGCATGGAATCCAGATCTGGGGGGAAGAGCAGTAGAGGTTACTTCTGACCTGACTTTGTTTTATTTCGGTGATCAAGCTGAAGTTCATGCTGCTCAGATTATTTTGTTGACCATTTATGTTGAGAAATATCATAGTGACATCTGCATTGTTAATTCCAGTATTTGAACATGATATTTGACCTTACCTATCTGTGAAATTGCTTTGAAGGGTGGTATTCACTCAATCAGAATTCTCATTTCATGGTTTCAATGGCAATTTAATCTATTTTTAATGGCAAACATGACCACCTCCTGTACCTACCCACCCTTCCTGCCACCCCTTTTCCCAAGCTGAGATTGATTCAAAAATGCTTTTCTTAATTCATTTTCATTTATTTTCTCAAAATATTTTTGGCTCAGAGTATTCATGGTCCTTTGAGCCTCAAAATAGTTTAAGGAAAACTTATTTATCTTTTCTTGGGTTTTTAGAACAGGATTCAGAATGTTTTTGAGTACAAAGATAAAATACTTTGTCCTTCCTCTAGGGAACTTAAAGCTAACCATTCATCTAGCTGTAAAAATATCCCTTCCTTTTATGTAACTATTTTGAAAGATATATTCCAAGGTTTTTAGTTTTGGTTTAATGCTCCAGTTTCTCACTTCCACTGTATAAGCGTAAGGGATTTGATTAAGGTCACACCTGAATGGTCTAGTGGTTTTCCCTACTTTCTTCAATTTAAGTCTGAATTTGGCAATAAGGAGTTCATGAATTGAGCCACAGTCAGCTCCCAGTCTTGTTTTTGCTGACTGTATACAGCTTCTCCATCTTTGGTTGCAAAGAATATAATCAATCTAGTTTCGGTATTGATCATCTGGTAATGTCCACGTGTAGAGTCTTTTCTTGTGTTGTTGGAAGAGGGTGTTTCCTATGGCCAGTGCATTCTCTTGGCAAAACTCTATTAGCCTTTGCCCTGCTTCATTTTGTACTCCAAGGCCAAATTTGCCTGTTACTCCAGGTATTTCTTGACTACTTTTGCATTCCAGTCCCTTAAAATGAAAAGGACATCTTTTTGGGGTGTTAATTCTAGAAGGTCTTGTCTGAAGAATCGATGCTTTTGAACTGTGGTGTTGAAGGAGACTCTTGAGAGTCCCTTGGACTGCAAGGAGAACCAAACGGTCCATCCTAAAGGAAATCAGTCCTGAATATTCATTGGAAGGACTGATGCTGAAGCTGAAACTCCAATACTTTCATCTGATGCAAAGAACTGACTCATTGGAAAAGACCCTGATGCTGGGAAAGAATGAAGGCAGGAGGAGAAGGGGATGACAGAGGATGAGATGGTTGGATGGCATCACCAACTCATTGGACATGAGTTTGAGTAAGCTCCAGGAGTTGGTGATGGACAGGAAGGCCTGGCATGCTGCAGTCCATGCAGTTGCAAAGAGTTGGACATGACTGAGTGACTGAACTGAACTGAAGTCACCTAAGTTTTACCGTAAAAACAATTAAAAATGGGACCAAATGTTAATAAGAGTTTCTCTTTATTGCTTATATATACCATATATAATTATGTCATTCTAAATATATATTATTGTGTGCTCAATCACTTAGTTGTTCTGACTCTTTGCGACCCCATGGACTGTAGCCCACCAGGCTCCTCTGTCCGTGGGATTTTCAGGCAAGAACACTGGAGTGGGTTGCCGTTTTCTCCACCAGGGATATTTCTGACCTAGGGATCGAACCTGTGTCTCTGAATTGGCAGGCAGATTCTTTACTGCTTGAGCTATCACCACTAGACTAGATATATGGGCAATGTATTAAAAGAAATAATTGTTTGTATTGTGAATATAACTCCAGTTCCTATATCCACACCTTTGCACATTTTGCCCTTTCATTCTTTTTCTTTAACCATATTTTTCTAAACTTAAAAGCAAAAACAAAAACAACCAAAAAAAGAGTTAAATAAATCAGGCAAAAGTATAGGCAATATACACTTATCCAATTTAAGTTCTTTTAGTTGAGACTTTTAAGAAATATTTTAATACCTAAGTCGTTATTCTCCTTTTAGATAGCTGCAGCATTCCAAGCTAAGAATTGGGTTCTACAAAGCACCTATGATGCCAGGGGTTTATTTCACTGAAAGCCAAAAAAATTAGTTTTGCTTTTTAATTTTTACCTATTACTATTTCCAATTTCCAAGTACATTTTAAATACATGATAAATGTCTTTTGCGTCTCTCCTATTGAATAGGTACCCCATTCAATATTGAATGCCCCATTCAATATGTGATCCAGTCTATAGAGACTCGTGACAATTGCTATTCTATTTTGATCAAAAAGTAGAATCTGTCATATTTTTACAATGCTATTTAAAGAATTTATCTTAGGCTAAAAGATGGTTCAACTATTTCACAAAGTCTGACTGGTGCCCTGGGATACAGTACTTATATTTTAAATTTGTGGACTAAAAGGTAAGGTTCCTAAAAATTCTGTTTGCCCTGACCCTGTGTGGGCAGTTAAGCCTCCAGTGGTGAATAATTACCGGGACTGATGTGGCCCAGTGAGGTGTGATGGGAAGGTTGTGAGCAGGTTTATGAGGATTTGTTGGTCAATGTGAAAATCTTGTAAAGTCTACTCAAAGCAACAACAATATTGGCCCGTCTCAATCCAAGGAAAGAAAAAAAAAAAAAAAACAAGCCATTCTGGACCTGTTAAGCAATTCCTTATTTTGAATGCTAGTATTACAGCCATGAACAGGGCCTGAATGCCATTGAAAATACATTCTCTTCATTCAAGATCCTTTGTTTTGGAGAAAAAGAAGCTGAAAAACAGGAATGGGCAGGCACTCTGAGTCTAGGGGTGGCTTGTTTTCAATGCCCCATGCTGGTTGCTCACAAGGGAAGGATTAAAGATAAGCTGAGAAAATTAACTCCCTTACTGGAGAGAAGGAAAAAAAAAATGCTAAAATTTTATTTCTTTAAAAAATATTTCTAAAAGTATTATGTAAATAATCTGTACAGACTATGAGACCCAAAGATTCCATTTTTTTCTCTAATCTGTCTAAAGTTATCAATATCATCAAAGGAATATTAACTTTTGCAATTTTATACAGCCCTATCATGTCAAGTTTTAGGAGCTGGGTGTAGTTCTGATGCCAATTAAGAAATAATCTGGATTACCAAGAGAGAATGTACACACATGAGAAATAAATCATATCTGAATTACTGGATGAATGACTTAAAAAAGTAAAAAAAAAAAAAAAAAATCCACATCTTACGGTGGGGCTAATCAGGTTATTTTTATTGATTAGATATATGACACTCAACTGCTCTAATTTTCTCCTTATTTAAGAGACTCTCTTACAACATCATGAACATAATACCCAAGTAGAGAATAAGAGTAAGAACTTCACCATTCCAAAGATTAATTGTAATTGTGGAAAAAAACCCAATGAATCCCAAACATGAGACAGCTGCCAAGATGTGGTACAAAGAGGGAAGAACAAGAATAAAGCCAGGACAGATCTGGCCAAGTCAGGGCCCACACAGTGCTGGCAAAAAGCCTACACAGCTAAATCCAATCAAAAGACCTTTCTAGATTTCATTGGTAACCTCTCCTATCTCTCTCTCCTTCCTAGTATTAGCCATTCTCTTAGACCTTGATCTGGTCCCATCACTCCATGGGAAATAGATGGGGAAACAGTGTCAGACTTTACTTTTTTGGGCTCCAGAATCACTGCTGATGGTGACTGCAGCCATGAAATTAAAAGACGCTTACTCCTTCGAAGGAAGGTTATGGCCAACCTAGATAGCATGTTTAAAAACAGAGACATTACTTTGCCAACAAAAGTCCGTCTAGTCAAGGCTATGGTTTTTCCAGTGGTCATGTATGGATGTGAGAGTTGGACGGTGAAGAAAGCTGAGCGCCGCAGAATTGATGCTTTTGAACTGTGGTGTTGGAGAAGACTCTTGAGAGTCCCTTGGACTGCAAGGAGATCCAATCAATCCATCCTAAAAGAGATCAATCCTGGGTGTTCATTGGAAGGTCTGATGTTGAAGCTGAAGCTCCAATACTTTGGCCACCTCATGCGAAGGGTTGACTCATTGGAAAAGACCTTAATGCTGGGTAGGATTGGGGGCGGGAGGAGAAGGGGACGACAGAGGATGAGATGGTTGGATGGCATCACCGACTCGATGAACATGGGTTTGGGTGGACTCCGGGAGTTGGTGATGGACAGAGAGGCCTGGCGTGCTGCAATTCATGGGGTCGCAGAGAGTCGGACACGACTGAGCGACTGAACTGAACTGAACTGAACTAGACCTTGATTATTTCCTACCTGGAAAACTGCAATAATCTCTGCTGTCAGATCAATCTTTCAAATTGTACACGTCCATCATGTCACTCTACTGTTTCAATACTGTTCATGGCATCCCTATGCCTACAGCACAAAACCTAAATGTTTAAAAGTTTCTGTTTCCAAGTTTTTTTCTAAATATGTAGGCATGAGGGATTTTATCAGCCAAACACAGTGTTGGCCACAAGATCATGGACACCTTCTCAAGCATCAGTTTTAACGTCGACCTTGAAGCGGCAGATGCAGGGGAAATGAGATTACTTTTCCAAACTTTTTATCGGGTGCATCCCCTTTTTGCAGACAATGAACCCATCGGAAGATAGATGAAATTCCTGATGTTGTCAGTTAACAGATGAGCTTCTTTGGGGCAATCATTTAATTTTCTAAGACACAGCTTCTTCATTAGAAAAAAAGAAGGAACTAACTGGATGTTTAATAACTGTGAGATGGCAGTGTAGGCTGTAAAAGCTGAACAAAGGTGCAGTATTTTTATTACCATTTCAGAACATTTTCTGCTACTCATCTTCTGCAAATACGATCCTCTATATATCCTTAATAGATATCCAGCCACTTTGTCGCTCATTTCCCTAAATGGTTATGCTCAGCTACCACCTCTTCCTGCCTGCTACCTGGAACAATAAAGTATTCACTATTTCCCACTCCCTCTTCTGAACTCCTCAAGGTAAGCAATAATAGCTCTTATTTAGAAAGTGCCTATGAGTATTTTTCTAGGTGCTTTATACTGTTTTCCCAAAAGCCCTGTGATTGCTCCCATTTTACAGATGGGAAGATTAAGACAGAACAAGTGAGACTGGATTATCTTCAATGGGCTATTCCAAAGGCCTTAGAGCAAGGGAGGTCCAAAGCTGGTGACGGCAGACCAATGTGGTGGTTGGAAAACTGATGATTCATGTTTGTTCTCTGCATTTCCTTTTACAGGTATGGGCATGAAGAATAGAGCTTTATTCAAAAGGTAGCAGGAGCATACATTTCAGTATGTTACTGCCAGTAAGGAGGAAGAGGCTGACAGTTAAAGGCAAAGAGAACCACTGTCAGGATAAGGGCAAAGGAAAGGGATGAAGGAGGCTCTTTTTGCTGGAAATGTCCTTAATAGTCAAAAATACTGTGCTAGTTCATTTTGAAAGTTTAGATTTCAGGTCATTGCACAGTATTCTGAAATTATATTGACAACCCTAATTTATTTCATCATTTTGACCTAACACGGCACCAATATACAAAGTAGAGAATAAAAGCAGGGAACGATCCTTTGGAACTAAGTGGACACTTGGCATATCTGGCACACAGCCCTAGGGTACTGCTCTGCTGGGATGGCCAGAGCCACCACAAGGGTTTGAAAGTATGTTCTGGGTTTTACTCATTTGTCAAATATTTCTCAGCTGAGAACTGTGGCTGTCACTGCCACCCATTCACTGAAACCCATTTTCTGTTTTTTCCTGGCCACACAACTAGGCTACATCTCCTGGTCTTTCTTGTGCTAGGCCAAGGAAGTAGAGGTGTGTGTACCCTTCCTTCTAAGGCTGGTCCTTAAAGTGTGCCATTCACGCTTCCCCTGCTTTTCCCCTCTGTGGGCTAGAAAGCTGAGACGAGGTCTCAGAAGCCTTAGAAGCTATCCAGTGATATGGTACAATCATTACCTGCACTGCCAAAGGCTGCCTAGACCATACAACCTAGATAATCCACTCAAGACCATTCAATAGGACAGAGATGTTTCTGTTGTGTTTGAGCATGAGATTTGAGGCCTATTTGTCACTGCCGATTTGTCTACCCTGACAAATACATGTGCTGGCTTGTGTTTCATTGAGGCCCCAGATGCAGACACACGATGCCTGAACTGAGTTTACTGTCTAGTCAGCCACACTGTGACCGTCATTGAATTTGCCCTGGTGTCCTGAAGGCAGGAGTAAAATTAATCAACACAAAATTCAGAACATGATCTAGAACAAGGGCAGGCAAACATTTTTCTCTAAAAGGACAGACAAAAAATACTTGAGACTTTGCTGGCCTTATACAGTCTCTGAGAAGATTCTTTTATTATAAAATAAATACATATATATAAACCCTTTATAGGGCTTCCCTGGTGGCTCATACAGTAAAGAATCTGTCTGCAATGCAAGAGACTCATGTTTGATCCCTGGGTCGGGAAGATCCCCCAGAGAAGGGAATGGCAACCCACTCCACTATACTTGCCTGGAGAATTCCATGGACAGAGGAGCCTGGTGGGCTACAGTCCATGAGGTTGCAAAGAGTCGGACATGACTGAGCAACTAACACTTACTAACTAATAAGCCTTTAAAAATTCAAGCAGCATTCTTAGCTTGGAAGCTCTACAAAAACAGGTAATGAACCAGATTTGGCCTTTGAGATACGATTTGTCAATCCCTGGTCTAAATTTTTAAAATCCAAAGGAAGGAACATATTTCATAATATGGAAAAACTGTATGAAATTCAAACTTGAGAACTATTAATATAACATTTGGTGACATGTATTCATTTACATATTGTCTGTGGCTCACTACCAGGGCAGAGCTGAGTAGTCATGACAGCATATGGCCCAAGACATTTTTATTATCTTACCATTTACCAGAAAAGTTTGTGAACCTCTGGTCCAGAGGTTCCAAAAGAGAGATCATTCTGTTTAAGTAACTAAATCCTCTATAGTCCGAGGAGGACACTACGTGTCTAGCTGCTTTGATACTATGCTGAGAATCCAGCATCTACAGCCATCATGGAAGGTGGTCATCCCTCATAAGAGTGTGGGGTTTACTGTCATGCCCTGAAACAGACACAGCACTCTGAAAAGCAGCAGTCTTTACTGGCTACCTGGAATGTTCTGATGAAATGGGGTAAACTGCTGTCAAGTTTTTCTTCCCTCAATGTGCTGAATGATCACAGTAATACACTCACTAGGGAGGTTTAGTTGATCTAAACTCATTGTGACAACTGGGACCATCCTATAAGCCTGACACATTAGAAAACAAAAGCTTAGACAGCAGATACAAGGTCAATCAGTCATATACGCTCTATTTATTATTAGGTTATTGCTATTAGTAAGACATAGTGTTGGGACCCTTCAAATTCATGATACAACTTAAATCTTTTCTTTAATATCTTCTAGCTTTACTGAGATATCACTGATGCAAGTGAATACTTAAAGCAATTACAAGCAGTCAGATTTATGAATATGGAAACCAGGCTCAGCATGGATAAACAGTTTGGCCAAGGTCAGTGAACTGAAAATGAGAGCTTGGATCTGAGTATAGCTCTATTTGAATTCAAATCTGATGCTCTTTCTATTACATCATAAGGCCTATCACATATTGGTACTTCAAAAATTTAAAGACAGTATCATATATTACCTACTGGCCACTATGTCAGATTTAAGGGTTTTGGGGGGGGTTTTTTTGACAGTCAAAGTTCAGCTACATTAAAATGCAGCTAATATGTATCTTATGCCACACATGGTACTGTTTTTCACATTTGATCTCTAATCTCTTTTAAACTTCAGTTTCCTCCTCTGTAAATGGGTTTGGCAACAGCAGTTTCAGAGCACTCGAGTTGAGTGAAATGAGTCCTGGGCACACGGGAGATTCTTAATAAGTAGGGCCTACAATTGATGCTTTCAAGCTGTGGTGCTGGAAAAGACTCTTGAGAGTCCCTTGGACAGCAAGGAGAGCAAACCAGTCAGTCCTAAAGGAAATCAATCCTGAATATTCATTGGAAGGACTGGTGCTGAAGCTGAGCCACCTGATGTGAAGAGCTGACTCACTGGAAAAGACCATGATGCTGGGAAAGATTGACGGCAGGAGGAGAAGGAGACAACAGAGGATGAGATGGTTGGATGGTATCACCGACTCAACAGACATTAGTTTGAGCAAGTTCCAGGAGATGGCGAAGGACAAGGAAGCCTGACATGCTGCAGACCATGGAGTCACAGAGAGTCAAAAATCACATAACAACAAAACAACAACAACAATTAAAATGCTAAGCTTCATGCTGTCTTAAGTGTTCACATTTAGGTTTTTGTGTAAAATGAGGAGAGAGGCTCAAGACTCTGAAGACCTATTCTAGCCCAAATCTGTATGAGACACAAGTGTTAAAGCAATAATAAAAAGAAAGCATTAAAACAATCAAGATACTGGGTATCTTGAGAAGTCCTCCCCCAAGAAGGGACTCGTGCTTGGGACATCAGCACAATGCTTATTTTAAATATAAATCTGGGGTCTGTGCTTTGATGTCAACAACTAGATTATTACCTTGTCTACTTTAAAGTAACCATTCAACAAAAAAAAGCAAGACTCGTTTTCTTCAGTAAAATTGGGGAATTCGGATTTTGCTTGAAAGAAGCTTTAAAAGATGCTAGGACGGATATTAGGAACAACAACCTAATTTACATTAACACCCATAGACTTCATTTTCCTTTTAATATGCTGTTTCTTTTCTCTTCCCTAAAACCTGAACTGTACCTAGTACTTTCTTTTTGTTCCCATCACCTTTGTTATAAAATAGCACTTCCTTATAACACCCAGCAGGCCTGCTTCCCAGAGCTAGGATTACATGGAAGGTGAGACATTCTCAAACTTTTTTTGGTACATATTGCTGTAACATGCCCTAATTTTGCATTATATCAACCAGATCCTGTATCCCTTTACTGAATGGCCTACTCATCGAGCAGCCTAAGCTACTGTGACTAGGCTACTTCTCAAGTATCTGGTTCCCATAGAGACCGAACAGCAATCACATTGTCAGGCATTCACCACTTTATATGCCTGCAGAGTAAGGCCCAGCCACACGCCCCCTTGAAAAAGCCCAGTAACATCCTTGAACCTGTGCTCTAAGAGAGGTGGCTTGCCCCTGAACTGTCCTGAGACTTCTCTCCTGCATCCTGGGTAGAAAAGAGGGATGCAAGTAATGATCAAAAGCATCAATTCTTTGGCGCTCAGTTTTCTTTATAGTCCAACTCTCACAATCCATACATGACTACTGGAAAAACCATAGCTTTGACTAGACGGGCCTTTGTCGGCAAAGTAATGTCTCTGCTTTTTAATATGCTGTCTAGGTTGGTCACAGCTTTTCTTCCAAGGAGCAAGTGTCTTAATTTCAAGGCTGCAGTCACCATCTGCAGTGATTTCAGAGCCCCTCAAAATGTGATGTTGGAGAAAACTCTTGAGAATCCCTTGGACTGCAAGGAGATCCAACCAGTCAATCCTAAAGGAAATCAGTCCTGAATAATTCATTGGAAGGACTGATGCTGAAGCTGGAACTCCAACACTTTGGTCACTTGATGCAAAGAACTGACTCATTGGAAAAGACCTTGATGCTGGGAAAGATTGAAGGTGGGAGGAGAAGGGGATGACAGAGGATGAGATGGTTGGATGGCATCACTGACTCAATGGACATGAATTTGAGTAAGCTCCGGGAGTTGGTGATGGACAGGGAAGCCTGGCGTGCTGCAGTCCATGGGGTTGCAAAGAGTTGGACATGACTGAGAGACTGAACTGAACTAAACCGAAGTCCTGATCAGCTTGGTTATTATTACTGTTTGGAAGGATCCTTGCTTATACACACATTCTTACAAGACACAAGTATCAGATCTTAGAGCAATTCTGTCAGATTCTAAAGTTCTCCAATAAAGAGATCATACAGCAAGCTTTTTTGCATGACTTAGGCTACAAGTCAACATCCTCAGCAAGGAGTCCTCAAAAGTCAGGAAAGGGGCATGTCCCACCAGTGAGAGGATAGGTTGACTGACAGTGCCCAGCTCAAAGAAGGTGTTTAGGAAGAAATTGAGCTAAATGTGTCTGAGGACCTTCTCATCCTGAGCTATGCACTGTTAATTCTAAATCTGACATCTGTCCTGACCACTCTCCACCATCTCCTGTGGTCCCCTTCCAAGTGTCACCTTGCCTGGTCTGAGCAGATGTCTCAAGGGCATTTCAAACTTGAGCAACACTGAATTTTCCATTTTCCCTCCAAATTAGTTCTTCCCTATCTCAACAAATTTATGAAAATTCTTCCAGTTGCTTAGGACAAAACTCTGGGAATGATCTGATCTCCTATTGCTTATTGCCCACTAGCACAGTCCAATTAAATCCTAATTCTCTATCTGCAATAGAATCCATAACCCAATCATTTCTCCATCTTCACTGCCAGTGCATCTGATCACTCTGAAACCTCCTCTGTTCCTCATCCTCTCTCTCCCTACCACTAATTCTCCACACACAGCCAAAGAAATCTAAAACTCTATATCAGATCTCATGTCTCCCCTTGAAGACTTCCAGGGATTTCTTACAGCACATGAAATGAGATCAATTCTGTTGACTATGGATGGGAGGTGCTTCATACCTGCCCTCATCCCAGCACATATCTCTCTTGACTCTGTATCTCTTTCACTAAGCTCAGAAACACTGTCCTCTTTGTCTCTCAAATATTAAACTCTTTCCTGCCTCTGTGCTTGCTGTTTCCTCTGCTTATAACACTCTTTCTCCTGATGGGCACATTATCCACTAGACTCTTTAGGTCATTCTGACCTCAGGCTCAAGGGATCACGCTCAGGAAGATCTTCCCCAACCTGACTTTCTGAAGTTACTCTCTCTTCAATAGCCATCAACTCATAAAGGATAACCTTACATTTAAACATCTCAAATCATCTGTATTTGAAAGAATACACACATTTGGCTTTGGGAAATTATAGAAGATAAAAATTTTTATCACATACCCTAGTATGAAAAAACTAAACAAAATGTTGTGGGTTGAAGTCTTAATATACTAATAGTCGACACTGATAAAAATAAAATTCATGATATTTATAACTCTTGGCTTAGATATAGTCAAGAATCCAAGTGAAAAATTCTAAGCTGCCATTGGTTTCTGTGTTAGGTATGAATTCCACGCGTAAACCAGTAATTTATGGTCAGAGATTGACACAAGACCAGGAGGTCAGGGGATATTCACCACCTCTGCGCAGGCCCCTTTCAATGGCTAAGAGCACACAGATCAAGACAACTCTCCTTAATCAATTTGGCCTCTAGTGACAAAGCTTTTAAAGACTTGAGACTTTCTGGATGGTTTTCAAATGTTGATTTCCTAAGTGTTTCCTTTTCAACACTTTTCTGTGAGTTCCAGGGGCCACCTCTCTTCCTCCAGGAGTTAGTTGTAGGGACATTAAAATGGTTCAGTTAAGATTATCTTCAAGACTCTTCCTACTTATACTTTTGATACTTCAGGCTTTTAAAGGAGCAGTTTTTGTAGAAATAGGGCTAGTCATAATATCGATCAAAGAAATAATAAATAAAAATAACACAACTAATATTTACAGTCTAGTCAAGGCTATGGTTTTTCCAGTAGTCATGTATGGATGTGAGAGTTGGACTGTGAAGAAAGCTGAGTGCCGAAGAATTGATGCTTTTGAACTGTGGTGTTGGAGAAGACTCTTGAGAGTCCCTTGGACTGCAAGGAGATCCAGCCAGTCCCTCCTAAAGGAGATCAGTCCTGAGTGTTCACTGGAAGGATTGATGCTGAAGCTGAAACTCCAATACTTTGGCCACCTCATGGGAAGAGTTGACTCATTGGAAAAGACCCTAATGCTGGGTAGGATTGGGGGCAGGAGGAGAAGGGGACGACAGAGGATGAGATGGTTTGATGGCACCACTGACTCGATGGACATGGGTTTGGGTAAACTCCGGGAGTTGGTGATGGACAGGGAGGCCTGGCATGCTGAGATTCATGGGGTTGCAGAGTCGGACACGACTGAGAGACTGAACTGAACTGAATATTTACAGAATCCTCAATATGTGCTACCCACAAAGTAAAGACTTATTTTGAATGATTGACTCTATGACTTCTGCACAACAAAGTAAACCATAAACAAAACAAAAAAGACAGCCTTCAGAATGAGAGAAAATACTTGCAAATGAAGCAACTGACAAAGGATTTATCTCCAAAATATACAAACATCTCATGCAACTAAATATCAAAACAACAAACAATCCAATCAAAAAGTGAGAAGATCTAAATAGACATTTCTTCAAAGAAGGCAAACAGATAGCCAAGAGGCACATGAAAAGATAGTCAACATCACTAACTATTAAAGAAATGCACATCAAAACTACAATGAGGTATCACCTCACACCAGTCAGAATGGTCATCATCAAAAATATCTACAAACTATAAATGAGGGAGAGGGTGTGGAGAGAAGAGAAAACTTCTTCCACTGCTGGGAATGTAAATTGCTACAACCACTACGGAGAACACTATGGAGGTTCCTTAGAAAACTAAAAATAGCCTTATTTTAAAAATAATCTGTGTTTTTGTTCATTACGTTCTTCTCATAGAAAATCTGTTTAACAATAAACTGGGGGATATTGTGTTTCACAGATATTTCTGACAGACATTCGAATGGTGGAATATTCTTGCTCTTACAAATGTAAGAGCATTTTTCCAGCCCTTTTGTTGTTGTTTGGTTTTTTTGTATTAGGTATATATTTAGGGTTAATGAAAGGAAGGCTGCACTGTTAAGCTCAGTGAGCTTTCCTCCACTTTCACCTCCAGATGCCTACATATCAAGCACTAAATATGTATTTATTGAAATATGATTTATTAAAAGGATGAATTCCTGCAAAGTCTGTAATGAAAGGATGACCATTTTATGAGTATCAATTTTAACAGTTAATTATGAGAAACATCTGGAGTCACCAACACGTAAGAATTCAGTTCCTAAGACTTTCAACCAACAGCTTCAAGGATCTAAGACTTGTAATACGATTTAATGATTAGAAAATGAAAAATATCATATTCATAGGATAATTTCACTTAAGACACTTTTAAATAACATGATTTTTGCATGAGAAAGAGTTATTTATGGAACCAGCAAGCAAACAAAAAGAATTTCCAAGGTTTTAGGAAACCCAAACGCAGAACACTGAAATTAAAATTATATTCATGGAAGGTGATCTATAAAATTATTCTGTACCTACACCACCAAGATAAGTGTTGTAACAATAAGAATGGGATATATTGGTCCTTTGTCATTCAGAGGCCAAATTTTTACAAACTATTCACATAAATTGAGCTCCACAGCAGAGGAACTAATAAAGACATTCATAATAAGTGCTTTGAAAATAAAATACTAACATTGCTAATCACTGAAGACAATATAAAGTGAACTATCTGCTCCCCTGAATATGTTGGGAATAAAGAGAATAAATATATGTGGCAAATAAAAAAACACAACACAAAAGATCTTTCTATATCATCTATATACTCTACTATTTCACCCTAGAATAGCATCCAATCACCTTTATTCATTGGGGTCTGCAATAAGAATGAATTTAATTGCATAGTTTATATTTATGAGATCTTTATCTTCTTAAGAGCCTTAAAAGAACTTCTTCTGTTCATTTATGGCTCTGTCTTATATATATATTTATTTCAATAAATCAAGTTACTTTCTTTTTTATATTTCAAATATATTATTTAAAGTTAAACCACATTCCTATTTGGATAAAAAATTCAATTCTAGGCTGATTTACTCTAAAGAAATGAACAAATGATGCCTTTTGGTACTCACCCTCCCATATCTGTTGGCATAGGACCCAGTAAGCAAGGAATGGAAAACGATGATTGTCTCATCCAAGTCCCAGATGAACACCCTCTACAAAGGAAGCACCAAATCAGTGTGTCTTACCCTTGGCTGAGAAACCTGCTATTCATAACTTCAACATGGAAAGGTAGTCTTGAAATGGGAGACAAATGAAAAATCTGAATTTACTATTTTTTAAACACAAATGTTCTAAAGTATATGTCCCAGGTTTTCTCAGATAAAACCTCAGATAAGACCTCAGATAAGATATAAGAGGATAAACATATCAGCAACACTGTCAAAAATACCGGAAAGAAATAAGACTACATGTTCTTTCTACTGCTGTAGTCACTTCTTAGTCTTAGTTCTAAAGACATGGAAAATAAGCTAAAACGAGTTTGTTTATAACTTCTAAGACAGAGGGGCAATCAATGAAAACTCATGCAGTTGATCATTGCCTCTGATCACTGTTCTTTAAGAAGTGTTAAAATAACTAATCTTATGGTTTATTCTTAACAAGCTGAGTATCTAAAAACTGCATATAAAAACTAAAACTTTACATCATCTATTCATCTTGTGTTACCTACTGGGATGTTATCAAATGGATGGTATATTGCTCCTGCCTGATTTTATTGAGATTTCAGTAGTAATAACTTAAGTAGACATGCTCTTGGCATACTCTTGAGGTTTTTAGAATTGAATTATTGAAGGAACTCATTTCAAAAAGATCTTTGAGATACCACGAAAGGCTTCCATATTCTGCTTTTTCCTTCCCAACCCCATTCACACCAGCACATATTCATAAACACAAGTTCTGCTGGAAATCTGTCATCTTTTCAGCCAAAACAATCATGTTTTCTACCATCAGTTTCACTTGGGCAATGAAAAGAAAGTTAATATCAGTGGATTCAACGTTACGAAATCTATCACCCTGTGAAGTTTTATTTAACCTCTCCTGCTTTGAACTCCACCAAAGCATGTCTCAAAAGGTGATAACCACTTCTGTTTAGAACATTCTGGTTTTTTTTTCCCCAATATACACAGTGTGCCTTTAATTTCCAAGTGAGTTTTATGAAGCATATTTAGTACAACACTTAATTTAACAGCAATGACACAGAACAGTACAAGAGAATTTTGTCAAAGCAGAATGATATAATTTATGATGTTTCACTAAAGAGGAAAAACAAATGCTTTACCACATGAAGTGGAAGAGAAAACAGAAATAAACAGCTGCTTTACCTTTAATATAGAAAAAATTTAAAAAACTGCCTTATTTATGTTGATATGGAACAGAAAGCAGTAACAAAGGCATTTGGACACCTTGCTCACAGCAGGTATACAGAATCAGCACTTAGCTTCTAAATCACTTGCTATTCACTTAGGCGTTGGCAATGACATACCTCAAGATCAGAATCCGGAGGAGGGGAAGGGTTATTGTTTCTTCGGCCCCGTCCACGTGACTTCCCATCTGAACCTCGACGCAATCGATCAGAATCTGAATCTTTAATAGGTGTTGATGGGCTGTGGATTGTACCGTACTCTGTGGAAATACAGGAAGGATTCTCATCTCTCGTTCTATCACAACGGTGTCAAGATTAACTCTGTTTTAATTCACAGCGAAGTTGGAAGAGTAAAGCACATTTCATTCTGCTCAAATTCTCCATTATCTTTTACTGGCACTGGTAAATAATTTAAGAGGAAGTTGGTGCTAGTCTTGCTTAGAAAAAATGTGTGATTAGAAATACTTGAAATTTAATGGAAGGTGAGAGACAACAGGTTGTATGAAGTTGGAGAGACTTCCTTTGTGGTTCTCTATGATGAAACAATGCACCCCCATCTCCAGGTCCACCTTCTCTCTCATCCCACAAATGGCCCCAGGCCATACTGAGAGGACCACACATCTGCCTTATAAGGGCTCTTCCAACGACAGAAAGGCTTCTGCTTCATGGAAAGAAATGAAAGAAAAACCCTTGGGCCAGGGAAAACAGAATCAGATGGATTTTTCTTTGAAAATTTAAATTCTCCATTTTCTCCCTCACTTTATGTGAGAACAAGGGGGTGGGCAAGATGAGAAGAGCTGATGTATGAGCAACGCCACACTCTGCATGGTATTTGTTACAGGCTCTTTCTGTGTCTTAGACTCTTTGAACCAAATAACCCAAACCAGGCAGCACATTAAAGTCACTCATCCGGGAAACTCAGAGAAACCATGGAAACAATCGCACAGAAGCCACAAAATGAAAACAACCCCCAGCATGCTCAGAGGAAGAGCTGGACAGTGATAGTGGAGCTGGGAGAAGACTCTTAGCCTGTTTCCAGAAAAAAGACGTCTACTCTTACCCCTAGGTACATTCTTTTCATAGTCCATCCAGTTCACCCATCAGACATCTCTACCCACACAAACTCCAGGTAGGTATACAGGTGTGCTGACTCCCCCCAAACCTCTTTGCCAGATCACTCTACTAGATATGGGTTGAAATCTCTCAGTCTAATATGAGGAATATTATTTTCACAGAGACAATGACACTACATCTCACCAAACAGAAAACTGTAGAGAACAGCTAGAGACCTGGTAACCATTGCTAACTGGTACTAAGTTATTGTACCAGTTACTCTACCAATTGAACAACAGTACAATAGTACCATTGACTCTACTGGGACCTTCCATGAGTCAAACTGTGTGGTCTCAGTATAACCTCCAAGTTGAAGTGTTTCTGCAAAGCCTTATGAGTCAGGGTAGATAGGAATGGACTTTGACAGATTAAATTTCATTTCTAAATCACAAGAGACAGCTCGATGTCTCTTGTTTCACCTTAAAACCTAATTGGTTCCTATCGCTTTTAGATGTAGCTTCTACACGTCCTCTGGCACAGCAAACCAGATGGCAAACTTCCTCATATAAACTGGTCATGCGATTCTTGCACCCAGAAACCACCATGAGGACTTAACAAAGCTACTAGTTAATTACAGCTAGAAAATCCAAAACAACGCCACTCAATGCTCAATTTATGTTAATCAAGATGTATTTCTGAGCTAACTCATATGGTAGAACTGTTAGACTACAGGGCTGCCTGGTCAATGATAAGCATTCTCTAAAATCTATATTAGATTCTTTTCCTGCAGAGGTAGATGTTTGTGGCAAATTCTCAAAATGTTCCAAACCAAGCTTCTCTCTTACATGTTTTATAGAGAATTAGGAACTATGCACAAATTTATTTTTTATGGAGGTCATTAGATACAAAGTTGTGTTTTAAAGAAAACATCTTGATCTCTGTTTTCTTTAAATATTCTCCAATCTACATCTGCATACAGAATCTGAATAGTCATGATCCTATACAGAACACACACCAATCTCTTTAAATAGTTTCAAAATGGCATATTTACTTTGTCTCTGGCATAGCTGACATCTAATTTGCCTTGGATGTCAAGCACTTGTCGTAAAGTCTATCTTGAATGGCGATGAGCCCTCTAGCTCTGGAAGTTCATCTCTGTGAAGAAGCTGAAGACATCAAGTAATGTGTCTTACCATGTGTGTTTCACCTCGACTTCCAGAAAGAGATCACTTTGTCCTCAAAGTAATTTATCTTACCTAGGTTTTCTGAACCCAGATTTCCTCCAACTGACTGCCTATTCCTTTACTTCTTGGTGTTTACGTCTTTATCCTTTTTTAAAAAACTCAGTTAAGTCTTTAAAAATACATTTTGTCTCAATTTGTTTGAAAATAGAAAAGCTAGAATGAAATCAATCACTTACTTCTGTAAACCTCCCTCCAAAGAAAACAAACTGAAAGATCAAAGTTTACAAAAACATTTTTACATCATGTTAGGTAGTTTTTCCAGGTGAAGAAAATAAGCCCTAAGAGATGGACAATCTGACATTTTTAAATATTGAAACACACACACATACTCCTCCTTATAGGCCTCAACTTATTAGAAGGAATATGAAATTTGAATAGTGTAAGTTAGTTTTTTTTTTTAATTCTTCCTCTTTGTTTTACAAGGGAGTATGAAATGCTTCTACTCTCCTAACCAGCTTTCCTGTCTCTTAGTTCTCGTTCCTTCTACTGGGGCAAAACAACTCAACAAATAATTTAATCTTCTAATCCACCATCTTATGTTTCATTAAAATCCTCTCTAAACTGTTCCACTTTACTCCCACTGAGATAACGGATGTGAAAACATTCAGAAGAGCATTCATTTCATTTAACCAACATTGACTGAATGTTCACACTCTTCAAGCACTGTACTAGGAGCCTGAAGTATAATGATGTACCAACCAGGTATGGTTCCTGCCTTCTTGGAGCTTAACATTCAGAGGAGAGCACTGATTCATGAATAAAAATGAGAGATTACCAAACAATATGGAAAAGGTAATGAAATAGGAAAAGCAGACTGCTGGGTGACCACAGAGGAACTCCGTGTAATTCAGATATGCAGAGTTACAGAAGTTTTCTGATGATGGAAGTCAAATTTGCCAATGCAGAGGGTATATAACAGCTCTAAACAGTCAAATTTGCCAATGCAGAGGGTATATAACAGCTCTAAACAGTCACAGCGGAGAAGGCAATGGCACACCACTGCAGTACTCTTGCCTGGAAGATCCCATGGACGGAGGAGCCTGGTAGGCTACAGTCCATGGGGTCTCGAAGAGTCGGATACGACTGAGCGACTTCACTTTCACTTTTCACTTTCACGCTTTGGAGAGGACAATGGCAACCCACTCCAGCGTTCTTGCCTGGAGAATCCCAGGGACGGGGGAGCCTGGTGGGCTGCCGTCTATGGGGTTGCACAGAGTCGGACACGACTGAAGCGACTTAGCAGCAAACAGTCACAGATCATGTGTGAAGGTGCAGAAAGAGACAGCATGTTGGGACTTCCCTACTGGTGCAGTGATTGAGAATCCGCTTGCCAATGCAGGAGACATGGGTTCCATCCCTGGTCCGGGAAGATCCCACATGCTATGGGGCAACTGTACCACATGTACCAACTAAGCCCACATACCACAACTGATGAATCTGTGCTCTAGAGCCCAGGAGCCACAACTACTAAGTTTAAGTGCTGAAACTACTGAGCCCATGAGCTCTAGAGCCCGTGCTCTGCAAAAACAGAAGCCACTATACGACAGGCACACACACCACAACTAGAGAGTAACCCCCACTCTCCACACACAACTAGAGAAAAGCCTGCACAGCAATGAAGATCCAGCACAGTCATAAATAAAATTATTTAAAACAGAGAGAGCGAGAACATACTGAAGAACTGAAAAACAATCGATGTGACCTGACTCTATAGAACATAGATAAGACTGGAGTGGCAGGCAAAGAATTCAATAAGGAGGTGATGTCATCAAACTTCGATTTTTTTAGGTCGATGACTCTAGCTCTAGTGTAGTGAGGGTCCTGGAGACAAAAGACAACTGAGAAAGGGAGAGATATCCTCACAAGAGGATAACTGGTTATGGATGCTGGTGGCCCAGATGCAGGTAGTGGGGATAAGGGAGAGTTACAGCTTCAAAGAGGTATTTGGTAGTGAAATCAATTACTAATGGGATAAAAAAGGGGGTGAGGATGCTCCTCACACTAGTGGTTGGCAGCTTGGCAGATTGCAGTATGAGCATGGGGCTTAGGAAGGAGGGAAGGAGAGAAAAATGTAGGTGACAATTTGGGTCCAGCTTTGGACATATTGAAGAGTTTGTGGCATTTGAGTAAGATGTCTGATAGGCTGATGGCTCTGAAGCTCAGAAAAGAAAGGTGGGTTGAGTTTAGGTTTGGAAATTGACACCACATGTAGTGGTGCAGAGGTAAAGAATCCTCCTGCCAATGCAGAAGACATAAGATACATAAGAGATGCTAGTTCAATCCCTGGGTTAGGAAGATCCCCTCGAGGAGGGCATGGCAATCCACTCCAGTATTCTTGCCTGGAGAATCCCATGAACAGAGGAGCCTGGAGGGCTATGGTCAATATGGTCTCAAAGAGTTGGATATGACTGAAGAAACTTAGCATGTACACATGTAGTAGAACAAACAGATGTCATTAAAACCATGCAGTGTGTGTAGAAGAAATGGGCACAGAATGGTGGGTGGGGTGTGAAAAGGAATATCAAGGTCAGTGCATTATAGATGAAAGAATATGATAGGAAGGAAAGAGGGATCAGTAACTTCAGATCACCCAAGAGTTATGGAAAAAGGAAAACTGAATTCAAAGGTACTTTAGAGCCAAAGAGGTCTTTGGCATACATGGTGAAAGTATAGGTTTGATAAGTATTTAGAAGGTAGATCGATGGATAAAGATGAGAGAATAGAAAGTAAAAGAGCAAGCAGGGGGCAAAGCTCCTAAAATATTACCGATGACCCTAAAATGGCCAAATCCAATAACTTTTAGTCTTCAATCTTATCTGACCTCTCTCTGGCTGTGCTGGCCACCTGCTCATTTAAACCATGAACCTATGAGAATAACTGGACTTCCTATTCTTCTGTTCTTCACTCTACCACTCACTGTACCTTCTGTCTCTTTGGCTACTATTTCCCTCTACTTAAGTTTAAATGTTCTCTATATCAGTGATACTAAACGTGATCTGCAACAACAAAAAAGAAAAAGGAGTTTGCAAAATCAGGATGTTAAGCAATGCAAGGCAATGCAATGTCTTGCTAAGATTTTTTTAAAGTCAGCTCAAGTAACTAGCAAGCTTATTTACATGCAACAATTACATGCTGAAGCAAATCCCACCTCTCACCATGGACCAGTGATAAACAACTGGTACACAGCCCCTGGGTAGACTATATTCTGAGAAGCAGTGCACTAGAGTTTCCCTCCCTAGCCATCTTATCTCACTATAGGCTCTAAGTGGTTTGTAGCATCTGTTAGAAGGATTTCAATGATAACCCAGGGTAATGATGCTAAAGCTTCACCTCATCTCTTGATCTGACTATCCCACTGTTTGCCAGACCTCTTGATCTGAACATTCCATGAATACCATAACTAAAGTTGTTCTAAACTGAATCCTCCATCTCTGTTCTTCAGTCTGATGAGTGGTACATCTATGCAGTTTTCCAAGCCAGAAATTCTTTAGTAGCTCCATCAGATCAAGACTAAGTTCTGTGGCTTTTCTCTCCTAAATACTTTTGCTCCGAGATTAGGCCTTCATTATCCTTTGTCTTCATTCTTGCAAATGGCTGTTTCCAAGCTTGCTACCTGCAGCCTTTTACTTATCTTCTGCACCACCATGACAGCGAGCTTGAAAACCATTCAATGCTCCAAACCCTCCGGTGGGTGGAGGACAGGAAGAAGAGTCTAGATTCTAAGACTCTGACCTGTGGACTCCACTGCCACATTTCAAATCATGACCCCACTACTTATTAGACTTTGTTCAAGTTATTTTCCTTTTCTTGGACTCAGTTTCACCATCTGTAAAATGGAAATCAATGGCATACAGTAAAACTACTGTGTAAAGGTATTTAGAACCATGCATGACACTAGCAGAAGAAAGTCCCACTGAGTCACTTTCTGACACCTTATCTCTAACCACTCTGACTTCAGACACACCTAATTATCTCAGCTCTCCACAAGTGCCAAACTGTTTCATGATTCTGCACACAGTTTCCTTTTCTTAGGATGCCTTTTCTCCATACTTACTCCCCTCATCAGTCTGAGAAATTTCTAGTAACCTCTGAAGATCAAGCTCAAGTATCTTTTTTGTGATTTTCCATCTAAATCTTGGTTCCTACTCTGTATTTACATTTATCTCTATTATAGAGCTATATAATTTTTGTAATCACTTATGTTCTTTGTGTGCTTATGAACTGTGGTGCTGGAGAAGATTCTAGAGAGTCCCTTGGACTGCAAGGAGATCAAACCAGTCAATCCTAAAGGAAATCAACCCTGAATATTCATTGGAAGGACTGGTGCTGAAGCTCCAATACTTTGGCCACCTGATGTGAAGAGTTGACTCACTAGAAAAATCTCTGATGCTGGGAAAGATTGAGGGCAGGAAGAGAAGGGGGTGACAGAGGATGAGATCACTGGATGGCATCACTGACTCAAAGAACACGAGTTGGAGCAAATTCCAGGAGATAGTGAAGGACAGGGAAGCCTGGTGTGCTACCGGCCATGGGGTCGCAGAGAGTCGGACATGACTTGGCAACAGAACAATAAATGTTCATTATAGAAAAACTTGTCTATTTTAAGCAAATGTCCATCACTCCTGCTCCTGGAGAGCAGCCCTGGAGGTATTTGTTTTATATTCTGAAAGCACAGTAAGAGTGCAGAGCACAAAGCAGACAGTAAAAAAAAAAAAAAAAAAAAAAAATCAATGATCAAAAGAATGAGTGTTTCTCTAGTTTTTAGTCTATTAAATCTATGAAGATTATCTAATTATTTTTATTGGCAAGTTAAAATATTTACAAGTGGGAAAGAGCTGGAATTCTTTTTAAAGCTTATTTAAAAGTTAAATGTTTACATATTCAATCATAAAATATTAAAATCCACACAAGATTATTAAAATTCTACTTTTGTACATACTACCAAAGAGTTCCATAAACCCTTTAAGAGTTAAAAAGAAAAATAGAAACCTGGAACTCAGAAGAGTCCATCTAGTCCATCTTAGCTCATAACTCCTACCTGGACCTTGGGGAAGGGATTTCCATATTTTTTTAGTCTTCAGTCTCCTGGTTTGTCAAGTTGAGGACACAACCTAGATTATGTAAAGTCTGATTATCTGCAGATGTACAATATTTACCAAATTGGCTCAGATGGTAACGAATCTGCCTGCAATGCAATGTGTTCAGTCCCTGGGTCGGGAAGATCCCCTGGAGAAGGGCACGGCTACCCACTCCAGTATTCCTGCCTGGAGAATCCCATGGACAGAGGAGCCTGGCAGGCTACAGTCCATGGGGTCACAAAGAGTTGGACACGACTGAGCAACTAACATACACACATACCCCAGCTGTTAGTCTTATTTCTCCCTCTACACACACACATGCACACAGGCTACAGTTCATGGGTTCACAAAGAGTTGGACGTGACTGAGCAACTAATACACACACACTCCAGCTGTTAGTTTTTGTTTCTCCCTACACACACACACGCATGCACACACACGCATGCATGCATGCATGCGCACGTGCGCACACACACACACAGCCAACCTAGTTTTTGTTTCTCTCTCTCACTCACTTTCAGACTAATGGGTCTAAAATACTTCAAGCAACTCCAACTCTCAGAATCAGCAGGGTTTACTGTCTACAGAATCTAGTCCAAACTTCTTACCCAGTTTTATTTCTCATGGCTCCCTCGACATGTTACCTACTTTCTCATATATAGTGCCAAACAGTTTTTAAAAGGATTTTTTCCACTTAAACTGTGTCAGTTTGACCACAGCCTCTTAAGCACTGGCTGTTGCTGTTTTAAAGATGTCCTTACCATTTTATTAGGTGCAGAAAATAGTACTTTATTTTAATTGGGAAATATTGGAGATGCTTATGTGTATGTGCTTGAAAAGTAATTTCCATGAACTGTCCAAATTCTTTGTCAATTTTAAAATATTCATTTACTGATTTATATAAAGTTTTAACACCTTTTTCATATTTGCAGACACTCTTCCAAGCGTTAGAACTCCTCCAATTATGTTGATATTTCAAATTATGTTTTTCTTCAGAGAAGCTTTTGATTTTGATGGAGTCCTGCTCTATCAAAAGCTTGATTGGCTTGATTGGCTCCTTGAAGACTTAGGGATAAGAGTTAATACTTAATCTAAGGTTGCTAGGAAGTTCTGATCTAACTTTATACTCCTGGGAATATACATGCCAGTGGAGTTGTAAGGAAAGTGGGATACAGGGCTCCTCCAGTTCCCTTCTCTGTGCTTTAGGATGATGGAGGCCCTCCTTACTCGGTCCTAAGTCTAATCAATGGGAAAGACTACTCCCCCGAAAAAGAATTAAGTAACCAAGCTCCTCGCCAAGAGGAAGCTCTTACCACGTGCATATGACACTGCGTTCAGGCCAGGAGAGCCACTATCTCTGGACCCTGAATCTACGTTAAAGTGACACAGAAGTGCAGAACTTTGGGGGAAATGCTTTTTAAGATTATTTGAATTTAGTAAACATGAGACCTAGTGATCAATTTTTATACAGTTGACCCTTGAACAACTTGAGATTAATCTGCCTATAATGCATAGTCAGCCCTCTGTATCCACACTTCCTCCATTCATAGCATCAACCAATCTCAGATCATAGTCCTGTATGTGGTATTTACTAGTGAAAACTATCCCTGTATCTATGGACCTGCACAGTTCAAACTAATGTTGTTCAAGGGTCAACTGTATTCTATTTGCTGCTAGGGAGGACTCAGATAAAAGGAAAAGAGTATATTACTTCCTTAAAAGCAGATATTGCCATGTTCAAGACTCAAGTATTCAAGGATATGGGGTGAGTAGGAAGAAGATGCCAGTCAACACCGAGGCACCCTGAACTTTGGGACTCTCAAGGTCAACCTAAGTACACACACAAATTATCTTAAAAGGTGGTCTATCAAGACAAAAATCATGAAGACTGAAAGAACGAATGAATGAAGAATGAGAGAGGTTGATTCTGATTCAGTGAGGAAAGGTTATCATGGCTCTCCAGAGGCAGGTGCATCAAGTTTTATTCTACTGGCCACAGGAACCATATACCTCCATTGGGTATGTTTCTGTTAATAATTTTTATAATTGGTTTTCCTAGGTAGGGGAAAGCTGCTGGGTAAGGCTGAGTCCAATTACGGTAACCAAGGAGGATTGTATCTTACTCTAGATATAGGTTCTGCAATCAACACAAGGTGAAAACCACCTATAATCAAAATTACCCTCAAATTCTCTTAACCAGATACACTGAGAAGCAAAGGGTGGGACAGCAGGGCACAGATCACACAGGCCCTGGTGAGGCATGGAATCGACCTGCCCACACTATTTAACTTCAATTCTCCTTTTTTAGAGTGGCGGGTGTCTGTACATTCTAATACAGAGGTCAGTAAGGTTTTTTTTCTTTTTTCTTTTGTAAAGAGTCAGCAAATGGTTTTGTGGACCATATGGTCTCTGTGGCAATGACTCAATTCTGCTGATACAGGCCAAAGGTAACCCCAGACAGGATGCTGGTGAAGGAGTACAGGGGAGTTTCAATAAAACTTTATTTACAAAACAGATTTGACTTGTGGGAATATATAATTGTATTCATTAATGTAACCCTGTGTGATTATGAGATTCAGGCAAGTGACTGTCACCTGACTTTTGTGGGTATTATCACTTCTTCAAAAGTGTCAACCAATGGTGAATGGTAAAATTGTGTGGTAAAGACAGTAAGTGAAACATGTTGCTGAAATAATTGGAAAACAGGGTCCAAAACAAGGTGCTAATTTTGGGGGAATTGATAACAAGTAGAAAAGGAATTTAATATATACTTTTTAAAAGGCACTATCCCAGGTGTTAAGAGAGCTTAGCCATCAGTCAAGCCATCATCCCTACCTTGAATATGCAAACAAGGTAGAGGCGGATAGGATTTTGTTTTTCTCATGGACACAGTAACCTGACATGCAAAACAGATTACGATTCTCCTTGGGTTGATGTGGGCACCAGACACCTCCATCCTGGGAGGGATTCTGGGTTCTCATTTCCAACAGAACAGGTCCCAGTGCAGGCAGCATGACTGATGAAGCTGCTCTAAGGTAGGCACTGCTCCAGGTCGCAAACCTTAGGGACACTTGTTTACTGGGCTCTCTGTAGCTGACTAAATTCTGTCATAAATGACCAAAGCAGGCAAGCGCTAGTGACACTGGATGATAAGCTAAGCTTGTTTCTGAGGAAAGAAAAATTCAAAGGCTCTGCCTGCCATGGTCAAGTCACACTGTTCACAACACAGTCAGCCCTCTGTATCCTCAAGTTTAGCATCCACAGATCAAAAGTATTTTTTAAAAACTCCAGAAAGCTCCAAAAAACAAAACTTGAATTTGATGCTTTTGAACTGTGGTGCTAGAGAAGAATCTTGAGAGTCCCTTGGACTGCAAAGAGATCAAACCAGTCAATTCTAAAGGAAATCAATCCTGAATATTCATTGGAAGAACTGATGCTGAAGCTGAAGGTCCAATGTTTTGGCCACCTGATGCAAAGGACCGATTCATTGGAAAAGACCCTGATGCTAGGAAAGACTGAGGACAGGAGGAGAAGGGGACAACAAAGAATGAGACAGTCGGATGGCATCACCAGTTCAATGGACATGAGTTTGAGCAAACTCTGGGAGATGATGAAGGACAGGGTAGCCTGGTGTGCTGCAGTCCATGGGGTCGCAAAGAGTTGGACACGACTTAGTGACTGAACAACCAGGAACAATTCACATAGCATTTCCATCATATTAGGTATTCTAAATAATCTAGATATGATTTAAAGTATACAGGAGGATGTGCCTATATGCAAACATTATGACATTTTATAAGGGACTTGACTATCTGTGAATTCTGTATGGGGTGGAGGGCCCACAGGAACCAAACCCCCAGGATACTGAGGGATGATGGGACAGGAAAATTAGGAAGTTTAGGTGAAAGGGCAAATGGAAAGGGGGCATGGACATGTCCACGTTCTTTTCACATGTTCTTTTCACAATGAACACTCAGATTTTCCTTGAAATCCAGTGACCTTTGACAACTGTATCTGATAATCATTCCTTCCCAGGTCTATCCCCTCGACTCCAGTCCCCTGACAACACTGTAAAATGGGTTCTTCTCTCCTATAAGTCAGCCTGGAACCAACCTCTCTACTCAGAGATTCTGAGTTAAAAAGTGCAATTTCTATTATTCTCAAAACTGTACAGAAATTCCAGTGGTGGCCTAACCTTCACACTTGCATTATCCAGTGACAGTCATTACCACGGAAGACTAACGCTCACAGCAGAACACAGATGTATATACATATGTACATCTCATTCAGTTAATTTGTTTTTTTTTTTTCCCCAGTAAAAGGGGTACAATGTTGGAAAACGTCTTCAAAAAGATCTTTTAGATACTGTTTTTGGAAAGCAACCTTTGAAACAAGTCAATTTTAAAGCAGCTACAAAATCAGTCACCTTATAGGTGTGTGATGTTAGTCGCTCAGCTGTGCCAGACTTTTTGTGACCCCATGGACTGTAGCCCACCAGGCTCCTCTGTCCATGGGATTTCCCAGACAAGAATACTGGAATGGGCTGCCATTTCCTTCTCCAGATCTTCCCGACCCAAGGATTGAATCCGGGTCTGCTGCATTACAAGCAGATTTTTTACCATCTGAGCCACCAGGGAAGCCCCCACCTTACTTGTGCCTTGGATCTAAACTTCCATTCACACTGTCCTTCTCTGCTGGAGTTTGAGAAATGAATGGGGAGGATTTTCTTATGTCTTTTCTTTTTTAATCAGTCATCAATGCCACATCTATACTGACAATGAACCGTAACCTCTGATATTGACTAGTTTCACTTTTCCCACCTTCCCTTTCCCACTACTGTGATTTGGGGAATTTTGACTAGGGAGACACCCCTAATGCATGCTTTCAGTGATGAAAGTTTTTCAACAGTGCTGATGCATCTTCTGCTTACTTTCTTAGAACACTGCTATACCCTCATCTCTGCCCATCTGTGATGATGGCAGCTTCTCTTTCGGATTTGACCTTTCTTTCTTAAACTTTTTTAAAAAATGTAAACATGTAATGCTATCTTCTCCTGAAGTCCTAGTTCCAGCCAGTGCCCCTGGGTCTACAGCCCATGGATGTGTTTGATCAGATTCAGCTGGTATCTGTGTACCAGGCCAGCTCCACAGATGTGTGGCCTGTGTACTCACATGGGGCCCCAGGCTCAGAAAGGCCCTGCACATGGTTGAATGCCCTGCTGTGCTGTTTCTTTCTTTTTTAGAGTCTAGTGTTTATTATATGTTATGGCAGGTACACTTTAATTTCAAAAATTTAAGACATATAAAAAGTGGTTAGGGACTAATAACATTTGTATCAATAGTTGATAAAGGTCTAAGATTGTTTATTACACAGCAGGGTACAATGGTAGTGCTAATGCTAACAGGGCATCATGGAAATGAGTCTAACAATTATCATTACGTTTTATACAAACAACGGCATTTGCTGCTGTTTTAGAATTTGGGGACATAATCTGCTGTGCTGTTTTGAAAGTCCTAATCTATGACTATGCTAAAGCCTTTGACTGTGTGGATCACAATAAACTGTGGAAAATTCTGAAAGAGATGGGAATACCAGGCCACTTGACCTGCCTCTTGAGAAACCTGTATGCAGGTCAGGAAGCAACAGTTAGAACTGGACATGGAACAACAGACTGGTTCCAAATAGGAAAAGGAGTACGTCAAGGCTGTATACTGTCACCCTGCTTATTTAACTTCTATGCAGAGTACATCATGAGAAATGCTGGGCTGGAAGAAGTACAAGCTGGAATCAAGATTGCCGGGAGAAATATCAATAACCTCAGATATGCAGAAGACACCACCCTTATGGCAGAAAGTGAAGAACTAAAGAGGCTCTTGATGAAAGTGAAAGAGGAGAGTGAAAAAGTTGGCTTAAAGCTCAACATTCAGAAAACTAAGATCATGGCAGCTGGTCCCATCACTTCATGGCAAATAGATGGGGAAACTGTGGAAACAATGGTTGACTTTATTTTTGGGGGCTCCAAAATCACTGCAGATGGTGATTGCAGCCATGAAATTAAAAGACGCTTACTCCTTGGAAGGAAGGTTATGACCAACCTAGACAGCATATTAAAAAGCAGAGACATTACTTTGTCAACAAAGGTCTGTCTAGTCAAGGCTATGGTTTTTCCAGTAGTCATGTATGGATGTGAAAGTTGGACTATAAAGAAAGCTGAGCGCTGAAGAATTGATGCTTTTGAACCGTGGTGTTGAAGAAGATGCTTGAGAGTCCCTTGGACTGCAAGGAGATCAACCAGTCCATCCTAAAGGAGATCAGTCCTGGGTGTTCATTGGAAGGACTGATGTTGAAGCTGAGACTCCAATACTCTGGCCACCAGATGCAAAGAGCTGACTCATTTGAAAAGTCTTATAGATACTAAAACACCAGGTGGAAAAGTTAACTACATGCATACCAGACTTATAACCAGGACTTGAGCTGCCACAATTCTGAGAACTGACCACAAATAAATGGGAACAAGTGCACTCTGGAATTGAAGATTAACTGTACTTAAAACAACCAAGATGATGCTAGTCAGACCACTGATGACCAATTGAAGATGACTGTTAGAGATGACTGTGCTATTTGTGCAATGTAACCCCACCACCCCCTCAACTCTGTCTACAAATGCTCTCACACCCTGCTTGTCCGGGGGGTAGGGGGAGTCAGGCTTAGGACAGATGTCCGCCACCCTCCCCTGCAGTTGCCAGCATCTGAAATAAAGCAAACTTTCCTTTCCAAAAAAAAAATGAAAAGACCCTGATGCTGAGAAAGACTGAGGGCAGGAGGAGAAGGGGATGACAAGAGGATGAGATGGTTGGATGGCATCACCAACTCAATGGACATGAGTTTGGGTGAACTCCAAGAGTTGGTGATGGACAGGGAGGCCTGGCGTGCTGCGGTTCATGGGGTTGCAAAGAGTCAGACACGACTGAGCGACTGAACTGAACTGAATCTATGAACAAAGGGCCTGCATCCTGTGCCCTTTGGCCCACAAACCCTTTAGCCTTCCTGCCTGTGGCTGTCACAAACAAATCCCTGAGCCAGTGGAGCAAGCTCCACCTCAGGATTATGTGCTTAGAGCACCTACTTCATGCCAGGCAAGATGCTAAGTGCTGGGAATCCAACTGAACAAGACAGTGGTTCCTGCCCTGAAAGTACCTCAGCGCTGCTGTGTTCACTGCATATCAAGGCATCACATGGGACAGCTTGCCACTCAGGACCAAGTCTCCTTCCAGCCTCAAACAATAAACCTGTCTCCCCAACCACTGAGAAAATAAAAGCACCCACTCTTCCACGCAGGTAAACCCCCTGCCAGTACTTTTCAGGCACTGTCTCCTCCCCTCTTGTTAGGATGGACAAATTTCTGTGCTCCTAAAACCAACCTCTCATTTGGGCACGAGACCCCAGCCCTGTCACCTACTTCAGCCAGTGTTCCTCTGGATCACTTACATATGCATACAGGCCGGATCTATTTCCTGCCTAAAAAAATATCCCCGACTTCTCCCTCCAGTTTCTGCACCATTTTTCTATGACCTTGTAATGGACAGCAGAAATAACTGAAAGAATTGGGTTTGCTGCATACATTTCTTCTCCTCCCATTCTCTTTTACATCCATTCCAATCATGCTGTTTTCTCCAGCGTGTCACCAACACTCCCCTCTGTCAGTATCCCCAGTGATGGATTTCCCTGGTGGTCCAGAGATTAAGAATCTGTCTGCAAATGCAGGGGACACGGGTTCAATTTGTGGTCCAGGAAGATCCCACATGACTCGGGACAACTAAGGCCATGTGCCACAACTACTGAGGCCTGCACACCCTAGAGTCCATGCTCCACAACAAGAGAAGCCACCACAGTGAGAAGCCTATGTGCTGCAACTGGAGAGTAGCCCCTACTCACCGCAACTAGAGAAAGCCTGTGAGCAGCATCGAAGACCCAGGACAGCCAAAAAGAAAGAAAGAAAGAAATAGAAGCAATTCTTAAAGAATGAAAAAAAGATCCCCAGGGATTCCTACTCTGTCAAATCCAATGGTCAAGTCTCAAGTTCCATGTTTTCAAGCCTTCACTGGCATTACACCTGGCAGATCACACCTTACTCCTGTGCAACACTTACTTCCCACGGCCTTGTGCTCCCTCTGGCTCTCTCCCCTGTAGTATTCACACTCAGTACCCTGCTCAACTCATCCAGACACATCCGCTCTAAATGGCATCTGTGTTGACAAATTTAGACTCTAAATGTTCCTGTGAACATCAGACTTACTTATCCAACAACTTCCTTGCCATCCCCCCTCTGGATTTCTCAGAGGCATCTCAAATTTACTTGTGCCAAACTGGAAATCCTGATGTCCTCAATGCCACCTTCTCTTCCTGCTATTTTCCCATATTAGTCAATGGCAAATGCACTCTTCTATGTCTGTACCCCAAACCATGATGTCACCCGTGACTCCTCTCTTACTCTTCACAATCAAACCATGGACAAATCCTGGTAGCTACACTCTTTAACCTCTCTCAGGTCTGACAGCCATCAGTGCCTCCATCCCAAGCCTGGCTCCCATTACATCTCACCTGGACCACTGGAAGCATCTCCTACATGATAGCCCCCAGTCCCCATCTTGCCTTGCCCCAGCTCACTCTCTGCTCAACAACCAAATGTCATGACATCTGACATTGTAAATATCAGATTCCTTTTAAATGTCATGACATCTCACCACTTCTCTGCTTAAACATTTCTCACTGCACTCAAAACAAAATCCAAAGTCCACCCCATGCCCACATGCCTGCTGTGATGTGGGGTCTGTACCTCCCACCCTCACCTCCACATTCTCCTCTGCCAATGCACTCCAACCACACTGGCCTTCCTACCGCTCCCCAAATCCACCAAGCACAGTCCTCGGTCCAAGCCTTGGTAATTCTGTTTCCTCTCGCAGAACAGTCTTCCCCTAAATACACAAGGTATTTCTCTCCTCATCCCCTTTCGGGTATCTGCTAAAACGTCACCTTGCTAGGCCGCGGTTCAGAAACAGTTCACCTTCTCTAACTCTTCTCTTTATGCACCATGTCATCCTTCCAGGTACTTCTGACTACTAAATGCATTTTTATATTTACTTATCATCTGTGTTCCCTGGTAAAATGTAAACTCCCAGAGGGCAGAGACTTTATTTTGTTCACTGCTAAGTCCCCTGTGTCTAGAACAGAGCCCGGAACATTCCAGAGGCTCAGTAAAGTTTGTTGTTGCATGAACTAACAATCTGGCACATGGAGCATCCTGGAGGTTCACAAAATGCACATGATCACATGACTGATATTTCCTGACATAAAATTTAATTTTCAACACTCTCTTAAAGGATCTCCCTGGCAATCCAATGGTTAAGACTTCGCCTTCCAATGCAGGGGGTGCTGGGTTGGTCCCTGGTTGAGGAGCTAAGATCCCACATGCCTCATGGGTGAAAAACCAAAATAGAAAACAGAAACAATATTGTAAACAAATTCAGTTAAGACTTAAAAAAAATGGTCCATATGAAAAACAACAAGAAAACACTGTCTTAAGGAATGTGTCATGTGTAAGTACGTATCTATGTGGCTTCACACTCATTCAGGGAGAATCTGACACACACATTCAGTTCCTTATTCCATTTTCTGGGTTCAATCAACTTCATCCAGTACAGAACTAGGAGCTTTTATATATATATATTATATAAAGTTATGACAAACCTAGACAGTGTATTAACAAGCAGAGACATCACTTTGCTGACAAAGGTCCATACGGTCAAAGCTATGGTTTTTCCAGTAGTCACGTACAGAAGTGAGAGTTGGACCATAAAGAAGGCTGAGAGCTGAAGAATTGATGCTTTCGAACTATGGTGCTGGAGAAGACTCTTGAGAGTCCCTTGGACAGCAAGGAGATCAAACCAGTCAATTCTGAATGAAATCAACCCTGAATACTCCTTGGAAGGACTGATGCTGAAGCACCAATACTTTGGCCACCTGAAAGGAAGAGCTGACTCACTGGAAAAGACCTTGGTGTTGGGAAAGACTGAGGGCAGGAGGAGAAGGGGACAACAGAAGATGAGATGGTTGGATGGCATCACTGACTCAATGGACATGAATCTGAACAAACTCTGGGAGATGGTGAAGGACAGGGAAGCCTGGCGTGATACAGTCCATGGGCTCACAGAGAGTGGGACATGACTTAGTGACTGAACAACAATTCTGTGTAACATGTCAGTGCTGTCATGTGAAGTGAGTTGTTCAAGGTCACTTCTCTGGGCTCAGGTATCTTACTGGTAAAGATAATCATAAAGTGACTTCCAGCTTAAAAAAGCTTTGATCCTTCAATGAAATTTAGTTTAAGTGTGTTCTGATTGAAGTGATACCATCATTGAGCTCATTCAAAAGGGTCTGTATCTCTAGCCTTAGATGGACAGCCCTTTCCTATCCTTTCTATCCCACACTCAACTGCATCTTTTGATGCTGAGGATAAATTTCACCTCCTTTATTAGTTTTTTCTTCAAACACTTTACATAAGAAATCTGTTTCTGAATTCTTCTGGACACTGTGCTGCTTCTCCTAGCTCTAAGGGTACATTTTAAAGACAATCTTTCTTAGGCTTGGTTGTTCACACAGGATACTCCTTAAGGACAGAGAATAACCCTCCTGCTCTCTGCATTCACATGTAACCTAAGAATACTTGGTAATTAAGAGATGCTCAATAATTAGCCAAAGGAATGTTGGAGAACATCATCAAATCTTCATTCACAAGTGGCAGAGAAAACCGTGCTTCCTGCCTTTCCTTCACCTAGAGAACAGTGTAACAAAATTTAATGGCAAGATGGAGCAATACCTCTCAAGAGAACTGTACTTCCTCTATAACGTTTATCAACATCACAGCTGAGTCAAGGGAGGTAATTAGATGAACAAATGTACTGAAACGGACACGTTAGGGAAAAACTAAATGGGAAACTGGAAAGGAAAGAGATCCCTCAGAAAGAAAGTGCTTAGAATGCTCAGAACATTTAAAACGTCCTCAGGGATGGAAAAGAAAAGAAACTGCAGAAGTCAAAAATGATGTCAGTGGTAGAGAAAATGAATCCTTACATTTGGGAAGCATATTACAATTGGCAACATGCTTTTTATATAAATTACCTGAATTGAATACAAGCCTACGAACTAGACAAGAAGGAATGAGACTCTGAACAGAGAAAAGAAAAGATGGAGATGTGTGTGCTCTTGGGAGGCTTTTATTAGGAGAATCTTGAAGGGGTTTTAGCCAAAATGGTGGCACTTAAAAGATGGTTGTAATGTAATTTGCAAAACAGGCGTTTTCTCAGCATGAGTAGTTGCAGTAAATCTTTTCTCTGGCCCTTAATCTTATCAAATAAAACATTTAAATTCTTCATCTTATTTTCTGAGTAATTTATATCCTACATTCATCAAAAAGGGTTTAAGATACCCACCAAATATATACACAATAACTATGCAGCAATCTTTTGAAACAATGAATGAGTACATTAGAAGAAACACTGATGGGAATGTAAATAAAACGAAGCTGGGGGAGAGCGGTCAGTGCAGGTCTGCAGTTGACAAAAATATTGGGTTGGCCATGAAGTTCATTCAGCTGTTTCCATAAGATGGTACGGAAAACCCAAAAGAACTTTTTCGCTAACCCAATAACTCATAGGGGATATAAAGTGAGACAAAACAATTTCTCTACAATTTTTGTAAAGAAACAAGACAGAAATACCTCACAGGATTGCTCATTGAGAGGCTGTGTGGGATACCAGGAACATGCCTTCCTGGTAAATAAAACAGCACATTTCATAAGACTCTTAACTCCTAAGGCTGACTGCACTGGATTCCATAAGGCTGACTTGGTGGTTCAGAGCACAGAACACCGACTTCGGGCATCTTCCTTATTTTAAGGATGAAACTGAACGTATCCAGAAAAACAGGGCCATTATTTACCTTTCTGGCAGCTGCCAGAAGCAAGTTTCCACCTGAGTTTTAGATGGCAACGAGGGAGGAGGTTACACTGATGGGTAAGTTGGAGGAGAGTGGTATTTGGCTGCTGAGTTGAGAGAAGACTCACAAGCTTCATTATTAAGTTAGTTACACCGAGAACAGAAACAACATTCTCTTACGAAAATTAAGAGGCCTTACCAGGAGAGATTTCCAGGTGGAAGGCCACAGACCTGAGGGAAGGCCACTGATACTCCTCAAAAAGCTATTGAGGACTCATAGAGACCTACGAAGTAACAGGCCAAAAAGCCTCCAAAGTGACCTGCCAATTTTATACTGGAAGATTTTTAAAGTTGGAGTTATCTCTCTTGGCAACAAATAAACAAACAACCTCATAAAATCCTTGAATAAATTACATTACACTATATAAACTCTCAGTGACTATTACTTCACCAAAGAAGTGCTCAGTCGTGTCAGACTTTGTGACCCCATTGACTGTAGCCAGCCAGGCTCCTCTGTCCATGGGATTTCCCAGGCAAGTATACTGGAATGGGTTGCCATTTTCTACTCCAGAAGACTTCACAACCCAGGGGGATCAAACCCACATCTCCTGAATTGCAGGCAGTTGTTTTTTTTTTTTTTTTTACCACCACTGGGCCCTGGGGAAGCCCCCATCAAAGGATAAGACAAGACTTAAAGAAACTGATAACTTCAAGTTACCAGTCACAGAAAAACATGTGTAAAATAAGCCAAGGCAAGTACGCTTGATGACTAGTCTAACAGAAGTAATCAAAAGTCAGAGACCAACAGGTATTGACTAACTTTCAGTTCAGTTCAGTCGCTCAGTCATGTCCAACTCTTTGCGACCCTACGGACTGCAACATGCCAGGCTTCCCTGCCCATCACCAACTCCTGGAGCCTGCTCAAACTCAAGTCCATCAAGTTTGTAACGCCATCCAACCACTTCATCCTCTGTCAGCCCCTTTTCCTCCCACCTTCAATCTTTCCCAGCATCAGGGTCTCTTCTAAGGAGTCAGTTCTTTGCATCAGGTGGACAAAGTATCGAGGCTTCAGCTTCAGCATCAGTCATTCCAATGAATATTCAGGACTGATTTCCTTTAGGAATGACTGGTCTGATCTCCTTGCAGTCTTATAGAAGTAATATATAAGAAGTCTTATACAAGTAATCAGAAGTTAGAGACCAATAGGTATTATTTAACTTTAGGGAACTGTTTTGATTTCTTGATCTTGCATGACCATTGCTTCTCTTTCATGAATCACTAATCGAGGTCTCCCAGGTAAATCAGATCCTCAGTCAAGGTCTATTAACTAAGTTAAGAGAATTTTATCATCCCTGGAGTCAGGCCACCATCCACTCTCCAGTGCTTTATGGATGACCTCAGAGAAACGTCTGTCATCCTTTTCACCTGCTTCAACCTCTGACTTAAACTCTCATTCTATGGGAAAGAAATAGATGCGCACACTTTGGAGGCTTTACCTCTAAAACAACCACAATGCACAACTCACCCCAGTTATTATCTTCAAGAGGGGAGAACTCACTGGCTCCTGAGGCCAGGGACCTTGCCCTTCTTGTCACCTCTATGTCCCCAGCACACAGCAAGCGGTTACACACATCTGTTGAATACATAACTGAAAAAACAAATATCCGAAGGCCTAGATCCGCAGCCACTTTGTTAACCACCACATAATTTTATTCTCCCATTCGTCTTATACACAAGAGTGGTAGTATCCTCATTTCATAGAAAATTGATACACTACAGAACTAAGTGACGTGCCCAGAGTAAACAACAGAACCAGTGTTCCAAGCCAGGTTAACCCCACTCTGAATCCCAAATCACCACTCCAGTTTCTCTCAATTATATTCCAAGGAAGTGTGATCCCCAAGAGAAGTTCAGAGATATGCCTTGCGGAGGGTGAGGGTGGGGGGAGAGTGGTACCCACGCAGGTGTGATTAGGAAACACTGTGCATTATATTCAATTCTCGGTGAATATCACTGTATCAAAGGCTAACAAAAAACTTAAAGGAACCCTGCTAGCTTTAAACCTGAAGACTCGTGACCCTAACTGATTCCACCTTGGGAACTCATTAAAGGACATCCATCCCAATCTTCTGGAGACAGCAGTGCTTCCTGGGGCAGTGTGGGGAAGTCTGTACCATGTCATGATATCTATCAAGGCTGCCACTCCAATTTGCCATCAAGAGATGCCGCTGAGAGCAGGCCACACCACTCTGGAAAAACTTAAACTTTCTGGACTCCTTATTCATAATCAGTAGAGTGACTGTCTTAGGCAAAAGAATCTATAAGGTCACTCCTAACTTTAAAATTCAAAATTGTCCCTAGGGTTTAACTGCTCCAGGCTAAAGTTCCTTAAGTGGATTTGTACCTTGAAGAGGGTGTCAGTTTTCAAATCAGCTATGTTCTAAATATTTTTGCATCAGTTTGAAACTCAGAAGCTATTTTCTCACAGACACATAGTAGAGTTGAGTTCCAAACCAAACCATGACCATCAAGTCTAATCAACAGTCCCGGTGAAAACTGCACACACACAACATAAAACATCAGAAAACTGTACTCAGAGATCAACAGTTACATTAAAATGAAAAGTACAAAAATTTGTCTTAAATAATGGCTCTAAAGAAAATGAAATTTTAATTTTATAGAGTTTCTGCAGGGGTAACAGAAATATTTTCAAATGTGTTGGAAGGTGATTGTACTGGATTAAGATTGTCTGCTTTCACTTTAAAATGGATGGCTTCCCTTGAGACAAGAGTATTACCATCCCGATACTTAGTGCTCATCAACCATGAGCTGTGAGTGGACCAAAAAAAAAACAAAAAAGAGTTGGTAAGGTAGAGAATGAAGTCATTTGCAGGGAAAGGGTTAAGGGATGTTGTGAAAACTGTTCCCTAAGCAGGTCCATGGCAGTAATTATTAAACAGGATAAATAGGGAGTAGGAGAGAGAGCCGATTTAGGGAAGTGGAAGGTAAGAAAGTGTACATCTGGTTGTGGATCATTTAAGAGCCTACAAACTGATATTATAATTCAGGAAACATAGTACAACATCACCTTAGCTATATTGTATACCATTGTCCCTCTAATTTCAGACAGACCTATGTCATTTTATCAGCAAATAGAGTTCATTCAAACGTTGAATATGTATTTAAACTGAATACCTTCTAACGGATGCTTTTGTTGAGTGATTATGCTCATACAGGCTATGACTGATTAAAGAAAATGAACACCATATAGCTACTACCTTTTACAATTCTGTTTACATTTTCATTTTTCTGCTTGCTTGAAATCTCAGACCCAGTGGTTTCAAGAAGCAGCATGCTTTCCTGATTAAGGACACAAGTTTGAAGCCAAACTTCTAGAAGTTAAATTCAGTGCTGTGGCTGACCTCTCCTTAGCTTCCCTGTCTATAAAATGTGGGTGATGATGACACTGCCAATTTTTCTGGGCCTGGTGGAAATGAACTAAGTTCATACACGAACAGTGCTTGGAATGATGCTAGGTACACGGTAAATGCTCAAAATGTACGTGCCATCGTTACGTGTGTGTTTTAAGTCACTTCAGTCGTGTCCGACTCCCTGTGACCCTATGGACTGTAGCGCACCAGATTCCTCTGTCCATGGGATTCTCCAGGCAAGAATACTGGGGTGCATTGCCATGCCCTCCTCCAGGGGATCTTCCTGACCCAGGGATCGAACCTGTGTCTCTTATGTGTCTGGCATTGGCAGTGGGTTCTTTACACTAGCGCCACCTGGGGCCATCATCATACTGGCATATGAAATATTAAAATCAACAAAGCTATATATTGAATATTTCTCTGCATATTACTAAGAGAAAAATGTAGGGTACAGAATATCTTTAAGGAAAAAGAAAACTAATGAAAAATATACATACTTGAATATGAAAAAAGAAGTGCTCAGGGTAGGTGCTATGTCTATGTTTATAGAAACAAAGTGTATCTCTAGGAGACACAAGAAGCTCTGCTGGAAGAAACTAAGGGTAGGGAAGATGAAGGGGGTTTTATTCTTCTTTGTAAACCCTAGTAGACCTTTGTAATTTTGTCCATGCTCATTTATTATTATTCAGTACATTTAAAAGATATTCATTAAACTTAAACTTATTTTGACTATGAAGCTAGGAATAAAATTGATAGCCATTAATCATCAATATCACTTCTATTGAAAAGTTAATACCAAACTCATCCATTAAGCCATCCCATCCCAATTAAATCAAGTGGAGAGATGGGAAACACATACAACTTTCTATGTCCTTTCCCCAACCATCTCCAACTTAAAAATGTAATCTGTATGAAAGGATAAAGAAGTTGTGTACATATATACAGTGGAATATTAGCCATAAAAAAGAATGAATTTGAGTCAGTTCTAGCGAGGCGGATGAACCTAGAGCCTGCTACACAGAGTGACGTAAGTCAAAAAGAGAAACACAAATATAGCATATTAACACATATATATGGAATCTAGAAAAATGGTACTGATGAACCTGTTTGCAGGGTAGCAATAGAGAAAAGCAGAGATAGAGAATAGAGTTGTGCACACAGCAGGGGGAATGAGAGGGTGAAAAGGATTGAGAGTTGCATTGAAACATGTACATTACCATATGTAAAACAGCTAGCTAGTGGGAATTTGGTGTATGATGCAAGGAGCTCAACACAGTGCTCTGTGACAACCTGGAGGGGTGGGATGGGGTGGGAGGTGGGAAGGAGGTTCAAGAAGGAGGGGACATATGTATACCTATGGCTGATTCATGGTGATGTATGGCAGAAACCAACACAACATTGCAAGGCAATTATCCTCCAATTAAAAAGAAAACAAGAAATAAAAATTTAAAAAGTTTTAATCTGTAAATGCTGATGTCCTTCAACTTAAACAAGGGAACTTATATTGATTTGTGTTGGTCACAAAGGATATTTAAGACTTTACAGAAACAATGACTCACTTAGCTACAAAAGAAGATAACATAATAAATGCCTGGGAGATAAGTAAACTAATTAGCTCAATAATATATGCTTTCTGATCTTTATTATTTTTATACCAATTATCCATTATGTATAAATATAAGAAAGAATGACATATTGGAATCCAAGTGTACTAACGTTGACTCTAAGGCATCCTGAGTTCATGCCAGCTAACTGAAAAAATCAGTCAAGCTAGTAATGAGGCACAACATGGCTAAATGTGAAAACAATGGATTTTTCACTTCCTAGAAACAAGTCTAAAATTCAAAGGTATGACAACTGACAACATTCCTGGCAAAATAACAGAAAGAGTGAATTTTATAATCTCATTAAGATTAACACCACACATTCTTGGGGTCAGGGGCGGGGGGCGTAGTGGATGACAAATAAATGCCATCAAGAAAACCAAGCACAGGAACCCCAAACATCTGTTTTGTTTTCTCACATCTTATTAGCCTGGCTATTTTAGATACATATTTGTTTTGCTGACAAATGTTTCCAAAACGCTAGTTCAAATTTTGTTGAAATAGTTACTTTTTGAGCTAAACAAACTGCAAACCCTTCTGAAGTCCACAAGGCATCTGTGGAAAGGAGCAAATATGGCCTAAAGTTTTGCGAAACAGTTCACTCAGCAAAATATAGGTAATATAAATGTGGCATTCATAGTGTTCCCTGCATTCACTCGGAACACGGCCGGCAGTTTAGTTTTTCATCCCATCTCACCAAACCCCTGTTAGAGTTCAGAGCTCTCCTGCCACTTTGCACAAGAATGTTCCCCTGTTTTTCATGTGCTTTGCTCTACTTTCTAGGCCTTGGCAAGGATCAAAGAAGCAGAGGGAACAAATGGTTTCCCATGCATATTGAATTCCCTCATACTGATTTTTCCTCTGTCACTTGAAATTCAATATTGGCAAGATTCCTGTACATCACCTTAACCAGTAAATTGTCTGCATGCAGTCAAAGCATGAAAAGGTAGATTTCAACATTAAGGTTTCTGTAAGAAATTCAAATGCACAAATCCTTTGAAAAAGGAACTTTTCTATGTGATCCATGCTAAAATTCATAAATACATAATTAGCTTTTATTTCCATTTGATCTAAAATGATTATTTATCACTTACTTTTATCTCTCTCTGATTGCTTTATACTACTCTAAAAATACAATGTTACAGGTGAATAGCCCTTTCATAAGAACTTGGCTTCAAAATTTCTGATCAACTTCAGTATTCAAGAGTTACATGCCTATTTTCCTCACCTGTAAAATGGAAACAAATAGTACTGACAACATGGGTATGTTTATAAGATTACAAGTAATATGTTGTAAAGCTCTAAACACAGTAATTATACTTTACTATGTATTATTATTATATTCACCATCATAATAATTGTGAGATGTTCTAAGACTTTATGGGTAAGAATAATGTTTTCAAGCCAATTTAATTAACTATAGCACAGTAATTAGATTACAAATGAGTACTCATATTTTAATTATACATATATGAGTCATATAATAAAAACATTTTTAAAAGAATGACTTAAGTTCTTTTTAGAAAAGTCAATTTCAAAAGTCTCTTCGTGAATGACTCTCAAAGTGGTTAAATTATCTTTATCTCATTTTTTTTTTAAAGTATTCAGTTATGTTGGTAACAATATGACTTAAGATTTCAGGGTTCAGTTCAAGGAAAGAATACATTCTTTTCATTTCAGTGGCTAAGAGATGATAGTAGGAGAACTTAGATGTTAGTACAAAAGGAAAACATACTAAAATGTCCTTTTCTTTTTTCTTACTCTATATGTTTTTAAACATAGAAGAAAAATCATTAACTTTGGAAAGAAAAATTGTTTTAAAAATAAAAAGATGTTCTTTTAACATTTTAAAAGGTATTTAAAATGAAAGCTAAGATTTAAAAATTAAAGTAATATTGGATTTAATTTTGATGTTATTTTACAGTACTATATTTGAGCAGAGTTTACACTAACCAAAATTTTCTTAGAGTAGATAATAGAATGTCAATGTACTACGTAATACCCTTCTCTCAGAAACAAAACACATTCTCTAACAATGAAAAGTCATCTAATTGGGAAGATGTGAATAACTGGATGGCTGTAATAAATAATATATACTGTGCACTATCAAATTCCTAAGATTTTTCTCCAGTAAAATGTATATAAAATATATGTCTCTTTAGAAGGCAAGGTTTCAATGATAGTAAAAATAAAAATATTCTGAACTAAATTAAAATAGAAAAAACCTATCAAATATTGTGGGATGCAACAAAAGCAGTGTTTAAAGGGAACTTCACAGTATTAAATGTGTATGTTAGTAAAGAAGAAAGATTTAAAATCAATTATCTAAACTTCAAGCCTTAGAAAAGTAGAAAAAGAGGGACAAATTAAATCAAAAGCAGAAGAAATCCTAAAAATCCTAGAAGTCAGTGAAACTGAAAATAGGAAAACAATAGAGAAAAATCAATAAAACTAAAAGCTGGCAAGAGGAGGAGAAGGGGACGACAGAGGATGAGATGGTTGCATGGCATCACCGATTCAATGGACATGAGTTTGAGCAAGCTCCAGGAATTGGTGATGGACAGGGAAGCCTGGTGTGCTGCAGTCCATGGGGTTGCAAAAGGTCAGATACACCTAAGCAACTGAACTGAACTGAAATGTTGGTTCTTTGAAAAGACCAAAAAATTAATAAACTTCTAGTTGGGTTAACCAAGACAAAAAGGAGAAGACACAAATTTCTAATACCAGAAATAAAAGAGGGGTCCATCACTAGCAATTCCATGGACATTAAAAGGATAATAAAAGAATATTCTGAGCAACTCTATGCCCACAAACTTTATAGATCATAACATAAGAGAAAACCTAGGGCTTGGCAATGAGTCTTCAGATACTAAACCAAATGGATGTTCCATGAAAGGAAAAAAAAAAGTTCATTCAAATTAAAAACCTCTGCTTTGCAAAAGATAATGCTAAGAATAAAAAGACAATATATAGACCAGGAGAAAGTATTTGCAAAAGTACATGTGATAAAGGACATATCTGAAATATACAAATAACTTTTAAAACTCAACAACAAAACGACCTGATTAAAAAATGGGCAAAAGATCTGAACAGATACCTCATCAAAGAAGATACACAGAAGGCAAATAATTATATGAAAAGATACTCAACATCATATTTCATTAGGAAAGTGCAAATTAAAACAATTAGATAGCACAACACACCTATCAGAATGGCCCAAAGCTGAAAGCTGACAAACCAAATGCTAGTAAAGATGTGGAGCAAAAAGAACTCTCATTCTTGCTGGTAGAAATGCAAAATGGTACAGCCACTTTGAAAGACATTTTGGCAGCTTCTTATAAAACTAAACATACTCTTACCATACAATCTAGCCATCAGACTCAGGAATTTTCCGAGATGAGTTGAAAATTTATGTCCATATAAAAACCTACATGAATGCTTATAGTAGCTTTATTTATAATTGCCAAAATTGGAAGCAACCAAGATATCCTTCAGTTGGGAGTGGGGAGGCTGGCATTGCTAGTTTAAGAGCAGGCACAATTTTCATGAATCCAATAAGCTAATTAAAATTGTGTTGAATGATCAGATAAATTTCACTACACTTCTCAAGGTATATGGATTCTTACCTATCTCCAAATGATATAAATTTTTTTAAGACTGTCAATGCATGACTAACAAATTCCATTTTTTAAATGAATGCGAAGGCACTGTTTTTAGTTTTTAAAACTTGAAATTATGCTTTCACATTCAAGTTATGTTATTTTTAATGTATTACATATGTCTACTTAAAGGAGGATACAGCTTTCAATATTTAACTACAAACATATTAAAATAACTTATGAACTTAAGATTCATAAGGAGGTACATATTTATAACTAATACTGCATAATATCATAGACTTGAAAGATTACTATCATGCAAATAAATTTTAAAATGTACAGTTAAAAATAAAGGAGTCCTGAGAATTCCCTGGCTGTCCAGTGGTTAGGACGCCATGCTTCCATTTACAGTCTCAATCCATGATCAGGGAACTAAGATCCCATAAGTCGTGAGGCGTGGCCAAAAAAACAATAAAAATATAAACTCCTCAATTGAAAAAATGAGTCCTTATTCACATTGAAAAAGCCCTTACAAGGTCATCTTATTTGTCCATTATGATACAACAATTCTATGAACAATAAAGAACGGATATCATAAAGTATGGAAGAACTCATGGATGGTGGATTCATGATGGTGGATTCATCTGTAATGAATGTAATTCCATGAAACTGAAAGGTAGAAACTTAGTCATACACGTGATAATGACTAGAATTTAACTTTCCAGTATTGCAAAATACTGACTTTAAGCCAAATAGACTATTAACAGGAAAAAAAACACCTGAAATAATTTCAACAAAAATAAACATGTTATTTTAACCACTGTTTCAATCTCAAAACAAAAATGTTACATTATATATAATAAATCATTCTTCTAATTCTTTAGCTTAATGATTTTTATAGACTTTATCATCAACACTCTCTTGTCATCCAGGATAAGTCTATAATGTTCTATATGACTAGTAAGAAAGTAAAGTGAATGCCAAACAACTTAGGCTGAATCTACAGTCTTACCACAAATGTTTTAAAAAAAGATGAAAATTTCCTTGAATTTTTAAAGTAATCCACATTTCTTTTTCAATGTGTAAACTCACTGAACTTTTCACTCCTCACTATGTAACACAATAAAGGTTGACCCACTACACACACATTTTTAGTGGGAAGTGATGAATATTAAAAAAATATCTGAAAAATATTATTTTTTCTCCACTTCAATTCATTCCTATTCTATAGCAATAAAGATACTGAAATTGAAATAAGTACCTAGAACACTAAGAATACATTCAAATAAAACCTAAAATAAATCATTTAATCTTAAAATAAAATTATATATACTTTTCAAAAATTATAATTTCACACTTTTTCCCATCTGGTGTGGCTTGGTGCCCACTAATTCCCACTCTTTCACATGGCATCCCTTTTATAAACAAAATTCATCCCTTTTATAAACAACAATGTCAAATTTCAGAGATAAAGTTTTATAATATGTCCAAATGGCCTTTTTACAAAGCTCTAATCAAACTTAATTTAAGAAACATGATTAAGTCTTCAGTTTGTTTTATACTGTGCTCTTCACAACCAAAATGTCATGAATTAAGTAAAATTATTCTGCTGTTTCCTTTTCTCAGTCTCTTATTCCACAGACCCTAAAGAGTTTTTCTGTTTCACATTCACATATCTGTCCTCATTTCAAAGTTCCTTTTGGTCCTCAAGAACCTTTCATGACCCAGAAGATTCATGTAAAAACACAAGTTATCTCTAAATTTCAACAAACCATTATCTCTCCTCTTGATACCTACATGAAGTCAATGTGACAAGAAGAGACAGGAAAGTTCTACAGTAACTTCTACCAGACATTCAATTCCTTTTATAACAAAGTTTACTTAAGTGGGATTATATAGATGTGAAATCTAATTAAAAGGCAGAAAAATACATATATGAGGTTCTATGAATACTGTTTTTATATATGTGAACTGAGTGAATATTACATCAAGCTACTTTTTAAAACTGAAGTATAGTTGATTGACAATAAAATGTTAGCTGCAGGTGTATAGCATAGTAACTCAGTAATAATATACATACACACACACATATATGTATATATTTAGCACAGTGATTCCGTCTTATTTATATATGTCTTATATATTTTATATATAATATATTCTCCTTCAGATTCTCTTCCCTTATAAGTTATTACAAAATATTGAATATAGCTTTCTGTGCTTTGCAGTAGGTCCTTATTAGTTATCTACTCTACATATTTATATATATAGTAGTGTTAATCCCAGCCTCCTAATTTCTTACTTCTCCAACCTCCACTTCACCCTCTGGTAACCATAAGCTTCTTTTCTATGTCTGTGAGTCTCTTTCTGATCTGGAAATAAGTTCATTTGGATTTTTCTCTTAAGTTTCCACATATAAGCTGTGTCATAAGATAAAAGCTCATTTTCTCCTTAAATAAAGGTAAGTGGAATATGATAATCAAGATAAACATGTCTAGAGTTGAGATATGCAGCAGAAACTGTATTGATAGTTAGCTGGAATACAAGATTAAGAATGATTTAACTTCCTACTCTCGAATAAAACAGTATCTACAAAGGTCTGATGTTGAAGCTGAAACTCCAATACTTTGGCCACCTCATGCGAAGGGTTGACTCATTGGAAAACACCCTAATGCTGGGTAGGATTGGGGGCGGGAGGAGAAGGGGATGACAGAGGATGAGATGGTTGGATGGCATCACCGACTCGATGGACATGGGTTTGGGCAGACTCCGGGAGTTGGTGGTGGACAGGGAGGCCTGGCGTGCTGCAATTCATGGGGTAGCAAAGAGTCGGACACGACTGAGTGACTGAACTGAACTGAAGCCAAAATTTCCTGGGAATTTTTGAAGGCAGGATTGCTAGGAAAGATTGAAGGCAGGAGGAGAAGGGGACGACAGAGGATGAGATGATTGGATGGCATCACTGACTCGATGAACGTGGGTTTGGGTAGACTCCGGGAGTTGGTGATGGACAGGGAGGCCTGGCATGCTGCAATTCATGGGGTCGCAGAGAGTCGGACACAACTGAGCGACTGAACTGAACTGACTGACACCCATTTAAGAGAAATTAGAACAATTAAACACTTAAAGGAGTTTTGAGGAGGATCATCTGATAAGATTTACAAGGTAAACCTAGAGTCAAAATTTAAATCAGCATCTATTACATGAAACTTTTTCCTCCCCATGATTTGGGATAACCACTGAGAATTAACACTCTGATCACATCACAGAAGTGAGTCACAGTGTAAGACCATTTTAATATGACTGACTGGGCTCTGGGTTTAGGAGTAAAAGGCAAAGGGAAAAAACTCACGGCTTCTTTAAGGATAATAGTTCACTTCTAATCTATGAAAGGAAAGATTATATTTTTAAAAAGTTAAGGATGCAGGACTTCAGTGGTGGTAGAGTGGTTAAGACTCTGCACTCCCAATGCAGGGAGCCTGGGTTCAATTCCTGGTCAGGGAACTGGATCTCACATGCTGCAACTAAAAGTTCACATGCACAACTAAAAGATCTGGTGTGCTGCAACTAAGACCTAGCACAGCCAGATAGATAGACAGACATTTTAAAAAGTTAAGAATGAAAGAAGTACAAGAGAAAATGTAAGAAACCTAGGTGGAGGCCAATTTAGAAAATTAAGCATATAGTATTAAGAGTTCCAGAAAAAATTAATGGAGGGGAAGACGTATTAAAGACATAGTAGACAGACTTCTGGAGATAGACTTTCATTTAAAAGGGCCCATCAAATGTACACTTGTTCCTTAAGAAAAGCTATGACAAGCCTAGATAGCATATTAAAAAACATAAACATCACTTTGCTTTCAAAGGTCTATCTAGTCAAAGTTATGGTTTTTCTAGTAGTCATGTACAGATGTGAGAGGTGGACCATAAAGAAAGCAAAGTGTCAAAGAAATTGATGCTTTTAAACTGTGGTGATGGAGAAGACTCTTGAGACTCTCTTGGACAGCAAGGAGATCAAACCAGTCAATCCTAAAGGAAATCAACCCTGAATACTGATTGGAAGGACTGATGCTGAAGTTCCAGTATTTTGGGCACCTGAAGCAAAGAGCCAACTCATTGGAAAAGATTTTGATGCTGGGAAAGATTGAGGGCAGGAGAAGGGGATAACACAGGATGAGATGGTTGAACGGCATCACTGACTCAATGGACATGAGTTTGAGCAAACTCTGGGAGATAGTGAAGGACAGGGAAGCCTGGCATGCAGCAGTCCATGGGGTTGCAACGAGTGGGACACGACTTAGTGATTGAACAACAACAACCAAATGTTGTGCAGAAGTACAAAAAATGCCCACTCTCAGAAACATTGTTATAAAATTCACAGTAGGTCATGAGTGGGAAAGGGTAGGCCAAAAGAATCACTGTCTTCCATGATTAATCCTTAGAGGCTATTTGATTTTTTGAAAAACATTAACTATTTCATGATGATAAACATTAAATTCAAGATGATGCCATTTATATTCATATGTCAACACATTTAGTTATAGTTAAGCATCCTAAATATTTATAATTATACACCCAAAAAGCTATATATACACCCTGAAAATGGAGTACATGTACAACTAAATAAAATCTCATGTATTTTTACATGAGATCATATCTCATCTTATTTCATGTAGTTTTCAAGTTATAAACTTCATATGAAAGCTTTTAAGCAAATAAGTAAAAATAAAATTAATGTCACAATCATGCTGCTTGACTAAAGGCCTTGCCAAAACTTGCCAGAAGTGTGCAACCATTGTCATGAATATATGACTGCAGAAAAATGCATTTAAACCATCAGAAATACAGCCTGCAGGACTAATAAAAGGCAAGTAATTACCTGCTGCGGGATCTGTAACTGCTTGGCTGGTAATGCCGGATGGTGGCTCCTGAAGCTGGTAAGTGGCATTCGTGGACGGCGTTGTTGGGCTACTGTTGCTACTCGTCATGTAATGTGCTGGATACGGTGAGCTGTTATAATACTGCGCATACTGACCCTGGCCGAAACTGGGGTAAGATGGATAGTCCTACAAAATTAAACCACACAAGAACAGTCAGTCAGAATACAACTGCTGCCTTCTGACATTTCAGAGTATAACTGTAAATACGTCTGCATCTCTGTCTTCTCTGAATTCACAAAGGAACACACAAGCACACACTGACTGAAGTGCACAGACATGCAAACCAATTTTAGGTAAGACTGGATTCCCTCTTCATATTTCTTCTATTTCAGGTTGCATTATTAGGTAAAATTTAACCAATCTGAGAACCAAATGACTCACCATATAGGACTGCTAAAGACATTTTTTGAAAAGCAAAAAATCTATCAGAAAGCTTACGAAAGCTCTCAATTATAGTGTAATACAAATGGATCTTTCTTTGTATAAGAAAATCATCTATTGCACTTTTTTTAATTTCAGAAGTCAACCTGGCTTTTAAAATTACCTGCTGTGAGCTGTTAAATCCAGAGGAATTTGTGAGTGAATTATTTCCTGTATATAATCCTGATGATGTTGTAAAACCGCTACCTAAAACAAAATGAAAAGAAACATGGGTGACTAAGCCATGTTGAGTAATGTGTCTATAGGAAATTATTATTTAGATAAAGCAGAGCTGGGGTTCACTGCAAATGCGTTTGGTTTATCTTGAAACCAGAATAAATTGCCATAGCTAAAATTATGGTTTCATAAAACGGCTGACAATTTTAGTATCACTATACAACTGAGAATTCATAAGTAAAGAGGTTTACATTTCTGAGGACATGAGGAACTTATAAACTATGGACAAAATTATGTATTTGTGTAAAAATATCAGACACCTAGCTTTCCATTTCAATTTGTAAAATGCATAGAATTTTCACATCTTTACATTAAATATGTGTATTGTAAAGTAGTGGGATCAGATTAGATGATCTTTAAAATTCCTGCTAGCTCAAAAGCTATGATGCTACTTCCAAAAGCTCAAGATGCTTTCCAACTGGCATTTGGTATCTGGATGGCCCATGGAAAAAGCTGATTATTTTATTTCATGGAAGAGTGAACGGAAGCACTTGGAGCATTTGATAAAACAAAGATCATAGAGGAACATGTGCTGTGTAGGTAATATTCTATTTGTCAAATGTCTCTGTACTCAAAAACAAACAGCAGATTTGTATAGGATTCAAACGAAAAAGCAAATCTTAGTTTTCTCCTTCAACAGATTTACAATCTTTTTGTTTAATCATGTAAAGCAATAATATACTGTTTATTTTTATTGAAGTATAATTGATTTATAATGTTGGGTTAATTTCTGCTGCACAGCAAAGTGACTCCATTTTATATATATATATATATACATACATTCTTCTTTATATTCTTTTCTATTATGGTTTATCTCAGGATATTGAATACAGTTCCCTGTGCTATACAGTGGGACCTTTTTGTTCACTCATTCTATATAAACAGTTTCCATGTGCTAATCCCAAACTCTCAATCCATACCTCGCTCACCCCACATTCCCCTTGGCAACCACAAGTCTGTTTTCTACGTCTGTGAGTCTGTTCCTGTTTTGTAGGTAGGTTCATTTGTGTCATATTTTAGATTCCACATATAAATCATGATATTTGTCTCTTTCTTACTTCCATCTCTTAGTATGATAATCTCTAGGTCTATCCATGTTGCTGCAAATGGCATTATTTCACTGTTTTATGGTTGAGTAGTATTCCATTATATATATATGTGTGTGTGTGTGTGTGTATTCAGTTCAGTTGCTCAGTCGTATCCAACTCTTTGTGACCCCATGGACTGTAGCATGCCAGGTTTCCCTGTCCATCACCAACCACACACACACACACACACACACACACACACACACACCCATCTTCTTTATCCATTCATCTGTCAATGGACACTTAGGTTGTTTCCATGTCTTGAATATTGTGAATAGTGCTGCTATGAACACAGGGGTGCATATACCTTACATAATATACTATTTTTGACTATCATTTTAGTGAAGATTTTTAAAAGGCCAGGGATTAGCAAACATCTAAAAAATGGCATTCAAACACACACAAAAAAATTAAATAAGACAAGCTACTGGGTTATTTGGTCATAGCCAAGAATTTTATATACCATTTTAACCCAGTAATTATATTGCTAGGCTTTTACTCTAAGAAAAAAATATGATCTATACTATGAGGTAGTTAGCAAAGATGTTCTTCAGTGTTGTTTCTAATAACCAAACACAGAAAGCAACCCCGAGTCTTTAATACACATTATTCAGAAAATGGAATATTATGAAGCTGTTGAAATGGTATCATAATGACGGGAAATAGTTGCATACTCATTTTTTAAAACAAAAACTTAAGCAATGAAAATGTTCTTTGTGATTTCATTTGAAACATTTTTAACAGCATAAAATATTTCCGAAAAGCACAAAAGTCTCAGAATCTACAGAGGGGTGCAATCTATGGTCACAGAATATTCATGGAGCCAATGATCATTTTTAAACTTTCTACTCAGAACCTGTGTTACTTTTGTAAATAGAAAAACCATTTTTTTTAAGATAAAACTTGCAGCAAATGAGCAGTCTAGACAGTAAATGGGTTGGTGGTTTAAGGAGGATGTCTTGAGTGTGAACCACCTATTCACAGATGCCTTCAGGTACGACGTGCTAGTTAATATACATCAATTACGTACTTGCTACTGAACATTTAAGTACTGGCTAGAGTCAGAAAACAGTAGAGTTTCCAGTCATTACTTATGAGCTGTTTGGACTCTGGACAAATCACCTAACTGTTCTAAGATATAATTTCCCTAACTGCAAAAACTCCGTTTCATATGCTTCTTAAACAGATCAAACGAAGTTTTGGAAAATATAACGAACAAGTCATAGTAACACAAAATGTTCAGAACCATTACTGTTTATTCCAGTGAACCTTTCTAAAATTCTCTACTGCATTCACGCATCTTTTCCCTCTTTTGACCTTCCCAAACTAGAGGAGTATGGCAATACCCTTGCATATCTAAAATTCTTTTCCTAATTACTTATCAAGTATCTACACACTTCGAAAAACCAGTCAAGGACTTGCTATTTTTAGGAAGAAAAGAAAATATTTCCTAAGATAGTTTTAAATGTTATCACAGAATCATATTTGAGGTTTCCTCACTTGTAAATTTTAGGAATACCAGTTGTTCAAAGTTTCCAGAACCCCTATTATAGAGAAGCAGAAAGTGCTCACACTACTAACACTTATTCTACCACGAAAGTAGGAGTATCACTAGACAAGTTTTTCATATTGTTCACCTGCATGTGGCAACCACATAGTCATTAAAAAAGTATTGAATATTGGGCTCATGGTGATAAATACATGAGGAAAGAAGAATGATTAAGATATAGGCTTGGACCTCGAGGGCTTATCAGGTTAACATTAGCTTTTTTTTTTTTTCCTTTTTAAACAATGGACTTCCTGGGCATATGTATTCCTTCAATATATCTATATATCAGGGAAAATTAATATTAAATCTATATATCTATATAAACATATAACAAACTTATAACAAACATCTTAAAAATTCCTTGTAAAAAACTCAAATTTATTGTGGATAAGAGTGTGACTATCAATACTTTTCAAACTTTATTATATACATTTGATAGAAAAAATTACTCTGGGTTATGACTAGTGACTTTCATTTGAACTCCACATTTTTGGGTTATGACTTGCTACTTTTATTTATACAATTTTTTGAACAGTAAATACTGACCTCAATAATCCCCATCCACTGAGAAAATGAATAAGATATAGAAAATATATTTTAAAAATGGATGTTTTCGTTCCATAACTTATTCCCTGGAACAAAGTAGAAAAGACCATGGAAGCAATATTGGCACATATAGGCCACTAGGGTCTGACCATGTAAATCACAGCTCAGTACTCTTAATGGTACCCAAGTGACTTCCCAGACTTCATGCTACTTCGACAACTGTACATTAGCTGGAATTCACCATAAGTTACACTCATTTACTGGCTGACTGCAGGCTGAGATTCCATTCCATTTCATATGCAGGAGCAGGAGTTTAACGGCACTCCAGCGGCCTACGAGACTTAATGCAACTTCCACAAGGATCTATGTCAGGCAGAGGTGGACAAGCTGGGGAGAATCAGGCTCAGGCAATACTAATTTTTAACCCCCAGAATCAGATCAGTAGGGCCTCCCCATCCACCTCCATGTGTAACAGAGTTGCTAAACTTTTAGTCCAGGCTACCAGCACTGGATGTCTTCAAGAGCCTCCTTTCCTAGTTTTCTGCCCATCTTCTGGCTCCCGCCAGCTCATTCTCCACACCAGCAGCAGAATACTTTCTCTAAGGTACATATTTCATCTTCTTACTTCCCTGTTCAAAAAGTAATGCCCCCTAGTACCCTCAGGATCAAATTCATACTTATCAGGGCTTTATTTATTTAGGCTTTATTTATTAGGCCCTACCTGAGCTTCCCTGGTGGCTCAAATGGTAAAGAATCTGCCTGCAATGCGGGAGACCTGGGTTCAATCTCTGGGTTGGAAGATCTGAAGGAGGGCATGGCAACCCACTCTAGTATTCTTGCCTGGAGAATCCCCATGGACAGAGGAGCCTGGTGACTACAGTCTATGGGGTCGCAAAGAGTCAGACATGACTGAGCGACTTAAGCACAGCACAGCACCTAGTGTGAATTCAGTCTCTTTCTTAGATTTCTCTTGTCTTCCTAGGAATGCTGACCATACACCCACACAGATACACACTGCAGCCTCACACATACTTTTTTACACTAAGAAAGTAATCACACTCATCAGGCATTTACAGAATGGAAGTTTCTCAGAGACTGTTTTGGGTATGGTGGCCCTTGAGCTGGGCTAAACAAAGTGAAATAAAAGTCACTCGGTCATGTCTGACTCTTTGGGATCCCATAGACCATAGTCCGCCAGGCTCCTCTGTCCATGGAATTCTCCAGGGAAGAATACTGGAGTGGGTTGCCATTCCCTTCTCCAGGGGATCTTCCCGACCCAGGGATCAAACCTGGGTCTCCAGCATTGCAGGCTGATTCTTTACCATCTGAGCCACCAGGGAAGCCCCAGGGAACAAAATGTTCCACTCTAATAGCTGATCTGATTCAGACTGGGTACCAGAACTACCAGAGGAATTTCACCAAAGCTTAGAACACCACAAAGCAAAGGCAAAACAGCAATGACAATACTCCCAAAAAAGTTTCCGTGTGTATAGCTACTAAACCCACTTCCTACTCTGCACAGGCCTGGGAGACAAAGGCACAATTGTGCAGAAGGCTGCCAGGTACCAGACTTAAGTAACGGCGAGATATGACCAGGAAAAACAGACTCCCTTCTTCCATTAGGATCCATCCTCTAAGACAGCAGACCTTTTTGGTACCAGGGACTGGTTTCATGGAAGATAATTTTTCCCCAGACCTGGGGTGGGGGTTGGATTATTTCAGGATGATTCAAGTGCACTACATGTATCGTGCACTTTATTTCTACTATTATTACATCAGCTCCACTTCAGATCATCAGACGTTAGATCCCAGAGGTTGGGGACCCTTGCTCTAAGATAGTTTCTGTCCAGTTTGTTAAGTCATCACTTAAAATGTTAGATCACAGAATTAGGCTTAGTATTGAGAATTCATTTATCAAAATAAAATATAGAAGTATTTTCCTTTCTAGACACAAATGATTTTACATGAAAAGTCATCTCCAGATAAAAAGAGAACAGAAATATTCTATGATAAATTGTTTGACATTTTATGTAACATTATAACATGAAAATTCCCCAAAGTAGAAAGAGCTCCCATTTAGAACCCATTATTTCTCACTCAAGGAGTTTGACAGAGTTTGGTTCAAATGGAGCTCCAATAATGCTCAATATTATTCTTGGTAGAGTTGGGAATTAAGTTACCTTCCAAGCACGGTGGCAGTGGGACACTTTTCTTTCCCATTAGTGAAAAGGAAAATCTTACCTGTTTAAGTGTTTTACTATTGTAAAAAAAAAATCATAGCCATTCTTCTTTTCTGGCAGGAAGGAGAGAAATTCGTTTCCTGACTAGAACACTGGAAAAATCTTTCCTTTCAGAACATCGCTAAGACAAAATTATTTTTCATTCCGGTGCTTTTTCTTTTTTCTATTTTTTGGCTGAACTGCATAGCATGTGGGATCTTAGTTCCCAAACCAGGGATTGAACCCATGCCCCCATTCATTGCGAGTGTGCAGTCTTAGCCACTGGAGCACCAGGGAAGTCCCTCCATTGCCTTCTTTTTAAAGTTAAGAACTTGTATATTCTGAACGGAAAGATCACACATGTTATACTATGGGGAAAAAAAAAACTTTTCAAATTAGTTTAGTCCACAGCATGTATGGGCACATCTAATTGGCATTACAGGCACAGTTACTATCCTAGAGGGTGCTGTGGACCCAAAGAAGCCAATGTCATGAGTCTATCCCTTGAGGAACGTTTATAAAAACACACAATCTCATGAAAACAACACCATGAAATATCAGCTTGTGTTATCTACGTAGGCACCAAAAGTTCTGACAGGGAGCTGCTCAATGAAATGAAAACATTTAGTTTGACTGGGAAGGACAATACACAGAAAATACACAAAGAATGACAAGAAGGGTATTCTTGGCTCGGGGTGAGGATAAACTATCCAGAGAAGATCCAAGAGTGAGAGGTTTATAGCCCAGGAGGGAGAGAGACTCAAGGAAGCTACAGAAGTTTCCTGATCATTTAAGAAAAGAATAACAGTTCAGGAAAAGAAATGGCATTCTTTATCAGAAAAACCCAAGGATCTGAATGTTGATCATACTAATATTAGCATATTAGGACATAGGAAATGTTATGATTTCTGATTCTCCTTTTAAGGATTGCAGGAGGTGGGGGAAGCTGTTATAAATGCAAAGATACAAATGGAGCTGGAAAAGGGGAGTTGGAGTTTGAGGTGGAGAGTTGGGGATGGTGGTGCCCAGGGGAGGAATATGCTGATCGAGCTACTTCATAAGGTTTGCCCGTCCACAGCTCACTACATGAATTCAGGATGTTATCCTGAAAACTCATTCATTGTTGCTCCTCTTACTTAATGCTTCCCTCTATCAGTCCCCATTTCCCATCTTCAAGATATGGCTAAAGCCCTGTCTTCCCAATCAGCTTTCCCAGATAGGTCTTCTCTGCATTGACTTGACCTCTGGGAACGTGAGCTCAAAAATAATTGATACCATTGTTCTTGTACTGAACAAGCCTTCATTGGTCTTGTTTTCATAACGACCATAAGTTCCTTAAGTACTTGTGTTACATTTATTCACGCAGCTCACATGGAGAAGAGGGCTTCCCAGGTGGCTCAGTGGTAAAGAATTTACCTACCAAGCAGGAGATGTGGGTTTGATCCCTGGGTCAGGAAGATTCCCTAGAGAAGGAAATGGCAACCCATTGCAGTATTTTTGCCTGGAAAATTTCACTGGACAGAGGAACTGGCAGTCCAGGGTGTTGCAAAAGAGTTGGCACAACTTAATTGAAACATGTATATTATCATATGTGAAATGAATCACCAGCCCAGGTTCGATGCAGGAGACAGAGTGCTCAGGGCTGGTGCACTGGGATGACCCAGAGGGATGGGATGGGGAGTGACGTGGGAGGCGGGTTCAGGATGGGGAACACATGTACACCCATGGCGGATCCATGTCAATGTATGGCAAAACCAATACAATATTGTAAAGTAATTAGCCTCCAATTAAAACAAATAAATTTATATTAAAAAAAAAAGAAAAAAGTTGGCACAACTTAGTGACTAAACAACAATAATATGTGGAGAAGAAAAAACCGTGTTCAATTCATACCTTTGAAGAGTTTCATGGAGGCTTCAGCAGGAGACAGAACTAGTTATTTGAGAGTTTCAATTCAAGATGGTAATGACAACAGCATCCAGAGATGACACAGCTCTCATAGAGAATCAGGTGTAGGAAGAACGCAAACATTTCCATAATTTTTTTTTTATATGGTGAAGGTAGAAGGCCATTTAGAAGGGGGATCTGAAGGCCCAACAGACACGAGGAAATAAAACATCTCTCAAGTTCCTTGTTTATTCAACAATAAAAATGACAGTGGGGGAAGGAAAAAATAACCATATAGTAATTGTTTATTTCTCAGATTTTTATCAAGAGGACACACACTGCTTATTTCTTTTAAACTAGATGGTGGTGTGTAAAGGCTTATCTTTAAAAAGTAGATTATAATCACTACTTCAGATACAAATTATATGAAGAATATTAAATGCAGGGCCTAAAAGCACCTTCTGGAAGGATTTAAAATGTCTGAGTTTCCAGAAAGAAAATCCCGCAGAGTTTTAAATCAAATAAAATCTTAAATTGACTAAAGCATCATGAATTTTGAACAGCTCATAAAATCTCACTGATCTAGCTCAGTCAGATATTGATGTATCATCAGTGCATACGTGCTAAGTCATTTCAATCGTGTCCGACTCTTTGAGACCCTAGGGACTGGTATCATGGGTATATGAATGAAAGTAAGAGACTTGGTTGCAAATGAAAAATTTCAAATTCAGAATGCAGTAACACTCTGTGTGTTTACAGTCCATTTATATTTCAGGATTTCCATATCCACTGTCTCAGGTTATTTCCCACATCAGAATGCGAGATGATAATTATTATTATGGGCTGCCTGTCACTTTCTAAAAAGCAGAGAAAATGGTGATTTCCTGGCCCTAGAACCCTGAGTTAGGGAGTAGCCATTAAGTCCACTTTCAGGTCACCGTTCACCATTCTACCACACCAAATCCACCCTTTACACGCTCCGATTCATTAATGTTGAAAGTGAGTCATATATTGTGAAAAGCGGTATTTTTATTTTAGTTTTTAGTACTGAAGTAGAGTTGACTTACTATGTTGTATTAGTTTCTGATGTACAGCAAAGTGATTCACTTATATGTATATTAAATACATATCCTTTTTCATATTCTTTCCATTATGTTATTATATTAGTTTCCTGTGTTATCCAGTAGGTCCTTGTTTATCTGTTTTGTATATAGTAGCTTGTATCTGCTAATCACTTATATGTGGAATCTAAAATATGATACAAATGAACTTGCTTACAAAACAGAAACAGACTCACAGAGGTAGGAAACAAAATTAGGGTTATCAAAAGGAAAAGGAATAAGGGGGGTAGAAAAGTGGTATTAATTTTTGGCTACACAAACATCACTGACACACAAAGCGAGAGACAAGGGCATCTGAGAAATTTTTCATAAATGAATCTGGAAACAAACTATCTCATTTCTAAAAGACTTCTTCATTATAACTCTTTTGAAGCTTGTAAATAATTTTAAAAGTAAATTATACAGGCACCCAAAAGATACTGTATCAGAAAGACTGGCTTTCTTCTTGTCACTATGAGGGGTTCCTACAGGAAAGGGTGGTGGTCTCGTCAACCGTAACAAACAAGAAACAGTCCTGCTAGGAGACCCTGTCTGGCCACCCGGTTCTATAGGTGCTAAGCAATTATAGTTTAAAACTAAACCGATCCCTCCAAATCTTTATTAATAAATCCTAACTACTTTTTCATAGTTAAGAACCCAGTCTACATTGATTTATAACATGATTTAAAATGATAAATCAACATTTTGTGTGTGATTTAACCTAGAGAACACTGCCTAGCTATAACTTCAAAAAAGTTCCAAAAAAAAAGGTAACGTGTAGGTCAAAGGTCTACTTCACAGAGAACAAGGACTTGCATTAAAAACCAGAATCCCAGCCAACATAAGAATGCTGGAACCTGCAGGGGCCTGTCTGTACTTCCCATGTTTTAGAGCATTTTCTAGCACTTACTCAGCAAGCAGGATGCTATTTGTCCCCCGTGTATTTTCACAGAAGTCCATTTGCTTTTCTTCCCTGGCCTCTTTGCCATGGGCTATGTCCATCATCAGGCACGATCTATGTGGCAGAAGTCAGCTCAGCTCCCTGGGGAAAGGCCTCTGAAGGCCAGATGGGCTACTTTTTAAAACCAAAGTTTTCTCCTTTTCTTATAAGAAGGATTTTAAAGGAGCAACCCAAGGACTATTCCTTTTTATCTCAGTAATAATTTTTCTACATCAAAGATAATTTTTAACTAACATCATAAAGATGGCAAAGCCTTAATATTTACCTTTATTAATCTATTTCTCTATATTTTAATAACAACCAGTTCATACAGACAAGAATGTGGATACTGATAACTAATTACTGCTATTACTGACTTCAAAAGCTTTCCATACAATTTCCAACATTTGTCACTTGAAATAACATAAGATGCCAAACAAGTAAAACCAAATATTACTGCTAAAAAATCAACTTAAGCAAGAAAAAGAAAAATCTGCAATGCAAAAATTTCCACAAAGTCAAATATAAATGTGAGCAGACTGGCAAAGCAATTAAGAGAAATTGTGAACAATCAGGGCGAGCTGAAATGGCAATTCTCCAATTCTAACTTTCTTCTGTCACTTTACGCCAGAAAGTGCAAATCTCAAATGCTTTATCAGAGCAGATTATTAAAAAGGTTTAGTAAATATTTCCTTCAAACTGTATATTTGCAAGCTAGGAAAAATATCATTTCTATAGGTAATGGAAAAACTTTAATAGTATATTTTGCTAAGCCATTTTGAAGTTCTAAAAGCCTAATAAACTGAAAGACTTCAGCTATATATTCGAAAAACTACAGACAGGCAGACCAAATGAAATCAGGGTGGTTGCCCTTATTAGATTATTATTGGATGGTTCCCACTTGATAACAAGCCCTAGAGCAAGTGAGCTTCAGAGAACTATGGAATTGTCACCCTTCCACGTCCCATCAACAAACCTCTGTCCTTATTTATGGCCCTTCCTCACTGGGTGGGCCTCCAATCCCTTTAACAGAACAAACATTATACACTGAATACAAAGAGGGAGTTAGAATTTTATTTTCTCCTCTAAGAGAGAGTAATAAAGCCTAAAAGAAAATAAACAAAGTAGGGTTTCGTGCATGTACATCTGTGTTGTCCCTCTCATCTACCTAGGCAAATCCTGACACCTTCTTGCTATAGAATGACAGAATGTCCCCACCTCATTGCTATTCTGGGGCAATAAAGCAAATCACTATTGCTTTCTACTCAGAAAGGCGTTCTACACAACCACTGCAATTCTCCAACACCTCCATCTAGCTCCACCTACGAATATGAACACAAGGGAGGACTGCTTTGAACACACCACGATAATAAACTAATCCAGGATTTTACGATGGGTAAATTCCAAATTCATTTCCCCAAACAGAATTAGAGTCTTTATGAATCTTAACTTCTAACTGCCATTGTGACAGAGAGGTTTCTACGACCAGCAAAACATTCGTATATTTCAGACATACTACCAGATAAAACCAAAACACGAGCTGGTCAACCCCTGCAAATGGCGATCAATAGAATTAAGTTATGGCAAGCTGGGTTTGCCTCAAAGCTGAAACTTAACCAGTTAAGAGGCCAGACTTAGTTTGCATTGCTTTTAGCGTGAAAATTGTTTGCATTTTCCTTACCTCAAACAGACTGTTAAACAAAATGTCATTTTCTTCCTATGACTCAGCCTCAAAATTATTATTTTTGGCTGTGTGGCATGGTATGTGGGATCTTAGTTCCCTGACCAGGGATTGAACCCGTGCCCCTTGCCGTGGAAGCACAGAATCAACCACTGGACCACCAGGGAAGTCCCTTGGTCTCAAAATGATGAACACTCTCTTGTCTTCGGTAGCTGATGGTACTCTTTAAGTCTATAGTGTATAGGATGTGGGGGTAAATGAATGAACAGGAATGATAGCAATAGGTCCAGAATTTGTGGTTTTTAAAATATTATAACTAAAAGCTTGATTTCAAATCAGATGCCTCTATTATACAAAAGGAGAATAAAGTTTGCTTTTGAAAAACTGGGCAGATATTCTGCGAAACAGGTCAGTGAATCAAAGGCTAAAGTTGTTTCTCCTAAATGGTTTCTCTGCTCTTAGTACATATAAGCATATGTGTGTGTATACACACACACACACACATAAACACAAACTTGCACCCTCCTCTTCATTCTCATTGTCAGTGTCCTTTGATTGGCAGCACTGAAAACACTGTCTACAGGATCCGCACAGTTGACCCAGGGGTCTCCAGGCACCCTTTGTCAGTCTACACTCCCTCATTCAGTTCGCTCATTTGCATGTTTGTCAGTGGCGTGTGAAGAAGAATCTCATACCATCCAAAACTTCTTCCAGAAACAGAGACTGACCCTGGGGAGCAGGAAGATATCAAAAAGTAACAGTAAGGATTTCACCTCTTCGGGGCGAACTCTGCAGTTGTCAATGAACAGAAACACTTTGTCCTTCTCTGTTAAACTGGAATTTCTAATCTTTCACTGGATGCGCAAGAGAGATCCAATGAAAACAGAGATAGAATTTTCCAGAATCTTGCAGCAAAGGTAAAAGCAATCAGATTTTCCAGTCCCTGAGGTTTTACTCCATGGGCTTTTACTGTTAGTGCATATAAAGCAAAAATCCAAGCCTTTTTGGCTTAAAACAGCATGTACTGGATTCACAGAAGCCTGCCACAGACAGAAGTGTTGAGCATTGGAACTGGAAGGATTCAGAAGGTTTACCTGGACGAAATGAGGGCACCAAGGCTAGCCTAGTTCACAGGGCCAAGCAGTGCCAAAATGCCCACAAATTCCCAAATAAATCTTTTCCTTAAGTTTCATGAAAAAAAAAAAAAAGAGTGCTCAGAAATGAACTGTCGAAAAAAATTTTTTCTAGAGCTTCGTGAGCTGGTATTTTTGACTAATTACATAGTGGGTTTTGTGACACAGTGTATCTCAGCTATAAAAAGAGCAAATCTACCCTTCAGAAAATAAATGCTACAGGCAACTACATTTTTTTTTTAGTAGTTTTCTATAAGTGCCTCCCCTATAGGAGCTGTCATGGAGTTGAACAGAAACACGGCAGGGTCTGACAGTTCTAAACCATTCTCCATTTTGATAGATTCTTACACTTTAAAGCCATTGTTCAAGGTTATTGTAAGGATTAATTGAGACCATATATGTAAAATAATTAGAAAAGTCCTGGGCCTATGATAGGTGCACAATAAACAGTAGCTGTCATTTTGTGTTATGGGCAAGAGAGTTTTCTACCTTGATGGAGCATAGCTTGTCACATTCCCATTGTCCTCCCTAATCGTGGCTTCTGAACTAAATATGTGGTGTTTAAGTGGCTTTCACCTCCATTTTCCCCATCAGTTCCTCTCACTCAAAGTTGCACTGTGACTGCAGGGATTTCTGGGGCATAAGGACTCAGTTTTTACTTCTTTCCTTCCCACCCCTGTGTGCTAAGTCGCTCAATCGTATCCAACTCTTTGCGATGCTATGGACTGTATGTGGCCTTCCAGGCTCCTCTGTCCGTCGGATTTCCCAAGAAAAAAATACTGGAGTGGGTTATTATTTCTTTCTCCAGGGGATCTTCCCAACCCAGGGATCAAACCTGGGTCTCTTACATCTCCTGCACTGGCAGGTGAGTTCTTTACCACTGGCACCACCTGGGAAGCTCAGTTCACTTCTTTGTCCAGGACCCTTCTGTGTTACCCACAGCTCCTGCTCTCCAGCATCCACCACCACTATTGCCAACACAGCCTTTCCTCTCTTCTGATTTTCTTCATGCTCTTGGCTGCTTTCTCTTGTTTCTTCTACATTTTTGTATCATGTACACAAAGCCTGACCTTTGCTAACAGTGATTTTCCTTCCTTGCCAGCACATTAGTTAGATCTGGCTCTTTTCTAGCTATGATTATTTATTTGATTACTGGGTTCTTGGAACAATCCGTGCTGGTTATATATATTATATATATCCAATTTTTATATTTATTTCATATATATATATATATATATATTTTTTTTTTTTTTTCCTCCTGGGAAATGCAAGAGAAGGAGAATTTGGCAATGCTTCCTAATCTGGAACTATTACATGATGATGATAATGATAATAATCACCACCACCACATCACTATCACAATGAACACAGTTAAATGAAACTAAGCATTTAAATGCTTACTAGTGCTAGATGTTGGTCAGAGTGATAAGTCATGTCTGACTCTCGCAATCCCATGGGCTGTAGCCCACTAGGCTCCTCTGTCCTTGGTATTTCCCAGGCAAGAATACTGGAGTGGGTTGCCATTTCCTTCGCCAGGGAATCTTCCCAACCCAAGGATCGAACCAGCATCTCCTGCATTGCAGGTGGGTTCTTTACCACTGAGCCACCAGAGAAGCTCACACATGGATAATCTCAATGAATTCTCACAATACTACAGTGGGCGTGTGTGTGCACTTAGTTGCTCAGTCGTGTCCGACTTTGCAACCCTGCCAGGCTCCTCCATGGGATTCTCCAGGCAAGAATACTGCAGTGAGTTTCCATTTCCTCCTCCAGGGTATTTTCCTGACCCAAGGACTGAACCTGCATCTCCTGAATTGGCAGGCAGGTTCTTTATCACTGAATCACCTGGGAAGCCCACTACTGTGGGAACAGACAATATTCAAGACAAAGAAATGGAGTCATTAAGTTGAGCCCCATGCTGAAGTCCCACCAATAGCAAGGGCAGGCTGTTCAACAGGCAGCTTGACTCCAGTACCTATACCGTTTGCCAGAAAGCAAGATTATATCTTTAGTCCAACCTTCTAAATCTGACAGAACCAAAGAGGTGATCATTATAAATTCTCCTCAAGTTAATCTGCACAACACCCTAAAGCATATATACCACCACTAAGTTGGTTCAAGTCATCTTGGTTACTAAAGTATTTCTTCTAATATTGTGAAATCCTAATATGAAATCTTAGCAACTAAATCTCTGAATAACTCATATTTTATATTTTAAAGGTCAAAAGATCTTGGAGAAAAAGCTAGGTAAAATATCAATATTCCCAAATCACTAAAATATGTATACTGTCATCCAGGATTCTAAGAATTTTTAATAGCTATTAAGAATGATATGAACAAAAATCACCGTTATCCATTAAGGATAATAGAATTTGGAGAATTTTAAAAATAATTTTAGACATTATGGAAAGTTTTATATTGAAAAGCAGTATTGAAAAGACAAAGGTCAACAGACTTCCATGACTGGACATATAATATCATTTCACCCATTTCATTTTTTTTATAATGCACTTAATATTTAAGAGATTTGTATTAATCAGGGTTTAGTTATTTATCCAAATGTGACTATAAGTAGTCTACAGAATATCATGTATCATTATCCATCATCATTTTGGCAAGTTTCGAGTTAACAGCATGGTATTCTCTGGCTTGATGTGTGAAAATCATATTTTTAGATTATTCTAAAATTGAGCAAAGTGCCATTATACAAACATTCATATGAAATAAAATTTTAGTGAAAATGGGTTCTAGAATCCCACTGGAAAGACCATTCAACCAGGGTATGCCTAAAAACACAAAAGGTTTTAATGCAACATCCCAGATGCAATGAAATCTATGACTAGAGAGCAATGCTACATTTACTATATTTGGTTCTACAAATGTCTTTATTTCTGCTTTAAAATTAAGACTCTTTTCCTCCTCCAAACTAACTTTCTTTTCTTCTTCATTTCCATTCTTCTCTAGACTCTAAAGCTATACTTACATCTGATAGCTAGCTAGTTCTGTTAGGAATTTTCTGCCACATAAGCTTTTGATTTAAGAGGAAAGGAAAGAGGGGACATATATATATATATATATACATACCTATGGCTAATTTATGTTGATGTATGGCAGAAACCATCACAATATTGTAAAATAATTATCCTATAATTTTAAAAGATCTTGAATTTCTGCAATATGGCCACTTTATAATACAGTTATTGAAATAAACTTGAATAAATGAAAAAATTATGAATTGTATCTCCAATATTAGGACATATGCCAAAACAAAAAAGCAAAAGATTACAACTGCCTTAAAAAAGAACTCTCAAGTGCTATCTTTCTTGAATTCTCCAAGATACAACCCTGTTTTTACTTCAAATCCTTCTCAGACTGACAATTTAGCAAAATATAATAGTTACGTATGATTAAAAGAATGAGGTGAAAAAAGAAAAGACACAGAGTACATGTCTGATTTCTTAATGTTAGTATTTCATTTCACCAACATAATTAGGTTTACTATGACATACCATAAACGTTTCTAAACACTTATTCGCAATTTCTGTACTCAACGCATTGTGGATGGTAGCCAAGGGGCTGGCAGCACGTGGGCTCAAGCCCAGGAATCACACATGTAGGTATCTCTCTTCTCTGGAGGGCACTTCACCTATTTCATTTGGACTCTGAGGATCCACTTCTCCTAAAGAGACCTGGATGCCAGGGTAGAATGGGACCCACCACACCACCCAACTTTTTCCCCCTGACTCTCCCTAGACTCCGCAATTGCACAGTTCATTTATCCGTTTGTCTCCTCTCTCTCTACTTCACACAAATGAACTTTACAGACTTTGCTCACCTTATGAACCATTTCACTATTAAAGCCTAAGATGGTTCAGTTCTTCAATGAAGTCTCATCACTTTCTGTTCTTTTTACCCCTTTACTCAACTGACATTTAGCATGTACATAACCATAGTTCTTTTCCCAAGGCAGCTTTCAAGTTTTGGAATCAGGCACAAAACTAATATCCTTCTAACAATAAACATCATCCATTGTAAGACAGTTTTAACTTTGTAGCCATCAAGTATTTCAAAACTTTATAATTCAGCCCTTTTCATACCAAAGGCAAAACAAATATGAAAGGATTAATGGATCTGGTCCCATAAAATTTTAGCTTCCCCATGCAGGGAAAAAAGCTCTTTAAAATGATAAACTGGAAATGTATCTATAAAACATTATACATAATGTTTTATAGAAAACATTATAAAATATAGAAATTTATAATGTATTATAGAAAACATTATAAAATATAAAAAATTTTATAGAAAAAAATCTATAAAACATTACCAAAGCTTAAGAAATGTAAGTATAAGAAATAATAAGAAAAGATGAACATCACCATGTTAGAAAAAAAAAAAATGGTTTATCAGCTCAATTTTCTAAAAATGCACATGAAAATAACAATAAAATCTCAGACCTTCCAAAATGACAAATTTTTAAAAGCTGAATATTTAATGTGTTCACTCTAATTCACAGCCCTTCCTTGTGTAAAAACATTACAAATCCTTAAAAGAGTTTAAAACAGTTTACCTAGCCACACTTAAATTTATTCAAAGGGAATAATTAAGGATGCACATGAGACATTCATAGAATCACTCTAGATGTCTAATAATGGATTAAATAACATATATCTATGAAACCATGCAGCCATTAAAATGACGCTATAGAATTTATTGATATGAAAAGATGTTTATATCTGTTATTAAAAAGAGCAGGTTGTTAAGTGTCTTCAAACAGATGAATGAATAAAGATGTGGTGTATACACACACACACACACACACACACACACACACACAAAGTGGAATACTACTCAGCCATAAAAAAGATTGAAAATTTGCGACTTGTAGCAACATGGATGGACTTGAAGGGCATTGTAACAAGTGAAATAAGTCAGACAGAGGGGGACAAATACTGTATGATATCAATTATGTGCTAAGTCGCCTCAATATCAATTATATGTGGACTCTAATAAATAAAACTAGTGAATATAACAAAAAAGAAACAGACTCACAGATATAGAGAACTAGTGCTTACCAGTGGGGAGAGGAAAGGAGGCCTACTCCTATTTTGTCAATTCCCCTTTTTCTCTCCCCACTGGTAACCACTAGTTTGTTCTCTGTATCTGTGACAGAGGAGCCTGGCAGGCTACAGTCCATAGGGTCACACAGTTGGACTCAGCTGAAGCAACTTAGCACACACACATGCACATGTATGTACACAGAGTACACGTACAACACAGGGAATATAGCTAGAATTTTGTAGCAACTATAAATGAAATATAACCTTTAAAAAGGTTAATCACTATGTTGCACATCTGTAATTTATGTAATAGTATATATCAACTATACTTCAATAAAGAAAAGCAAATAATTTTTTAAAACATAGATATTTAATTCTACTATAGTGTATGCTCAATTGCTCAGTCATGTCTGACTGTTTGTGATCCCCATGGACTGTAGCCCACTAGTCTCCTCTGTCCATGGGATTTCCCAGGCAAGAATCCTGGAGTAAATTGCTATTTTCTCCTCCAGGGAATCTTCCTGATCCAGGGATTAAGCTCATGTCTCCTGCACTGGCAGACAGATTTTTCACCACTGTGCCACCTGGGAAGCAATTTGACTATAGTTTGGCACTATTGAAAGGATATGATTTATTGAACTAATTAGTAGTAAATATATATATATATATTAGGAGAATGTTGAAATTATGCAAGAACAAATTTCAAGTACTTTACAGACACATTTGCATGACAATCATCTGCCAATTACAGTAATGCCTGCTCTTGAAACAGTTTGACAATGTAAACTTTCAGCTGTCATCCTTATGACATGACATGCACTTAACATTATGTTTTGTCTACAGTTTCAAAATCAAAACCCAGGAATGGGTCCTTGGAAGCAATATCTTGAAGATGCATTGAGTGGCTGTCAATTGGATCTCCTGGTCTTTGACAGATCATTTAGTCAACACTTATCACAGTTCCATTTCCAGAAATGTGATAATGAGGAAAAATAGCCCCTTGCAAAAAGCTGAATGGCCACAAGTGCCAGAGTTTTTAGGATAGTCCACATTAGGATATTACATCATTGACTCGTGCTTTTTCCCATTCCTTTTTTCACTGATAGAAGCAAAGGCAGAAAACTTCAACGTCACAAAAAGTTTTAGAACTTTTTGAAAAAGAATGTTAGTGATCATCCTGTCTAACTCCTGGATGTTAAAAATAAGGAAATTCAGGCTCGGAGAATAGCTGTGTAAAGAGCCAAATGAGAACCAGGCATCTTGCCTCCAAGCCCAGTCCACTTAGCATCATCCACAACTTATACAGAATATCAGGGTCCACTTTAGAATCTAATTATCCTGTAGGATTAATGAAAGGAGCGAAGTCAGTATGTATACAGACCTTGCATCTGGTAGCTGTACGGTGCCTGTCCAGGTTGAGGGGTCCCAAAGCTTGTGCCATAGCTGAGAAATCCTGTCTGCCCAGGTGACTGAGATTGTGACAATCCACCTTCAGTCTTGATGCCTGCCCACAATGCACCTAAATCAGTTAGTGATAGCTTATCTATCTGTTCATTTTCAACAGCTGGTGAGTACACAAAAACACTCCCACAGCTATCCAGTCACAAACTCTTCCCAGTATTATCTCAATAGCCAAGGCCAAACATGCTTAGAGTGAAATACCCTTAACTCTACCTTCAGTTAAAAAAACAAAAAACAGGATTATGACAGATTTGAATTCCTGTTTCCACTGTTCTTTATTGTTGTTTTCCTGAATTCTGTTTTTTATAAAATCTAACTCCAGTGATTGGCTGTTACAAAATTTAGCTTCTGTAATTAACTGTGTTGTTTTACAAGAGTTTAAGATCATCTTAACAGTCCAGAGATGGTCATAATTAAAACGAACTGTATCGTTCTAAACATCGTTACGTTAATGTCAAAATCAAAATATTTTTTTCTAAAAAGTGATTAAGAGTCTCTAACCTCATAGCATTTAAAAAGTTTTTTCTTTACTCTTTCTACCACAATGTTGATTTTAGTACATAATTTATTTTGAGGTCAGAGGTAGCAGTACTGGACATAGAACTAAGCAACACAGGAGGAAATCTTTTCCCAGGTATCCGCAAAGTAAACACAAGGAAAGTAGAATAGTAAAGAATTCAGTCCTACAGAACAGCATGAAGGAAACCAATGGTTCCCTTTTTGCCCCTTGTAGTTTCAAGTATTTATTCAAATATAATTTTTTAAGTGTAACCTAAAGTACACCTTTTTATTTATTTTTTAAAGTATGCTTTTTAAAAATCGCATAATATAAAAATAAAGTATTTGTGCCCCCAAATACTTCCCAAAGTACCAGGCTGACATCTTAACTTCAGGACTTGGGTTTGGCAGTATCATTGCACAAGGCTCAGCCTTGGATCATAATTAAAGACAGTCATGAAAGTTAACAACTGTCTTTAATTCCCACAGAGGGAGAGGAGGAAAATGTCTGCCAAGGGAATTCACATTTTGGAATAATTTTACTTTGCACTTAAGATAAATAATATCTTTGGGATCTAGAATACACAGTAGTCTCACTGTTTATTTCCATTTTAGGGGAATTTCATCAGTAGAATGAATTTAGGTAACTTTCCTAAGGCAGTGGAAGAATCTGATTCTTGGCTGAGAGAGCTTACTCTAATTTCTGAAGTATCTCTAAACAACCTCATAATGGCCTTGCATTGCAGTCTTAACACAACCTTAGCATTTTAAAAAATGTCACTTTCCCTGTAAAGGCAATCCCAAACCAATGAATAAGCCACACTTATAAATGGTCCCTGGAAAAACAGCTGCCCAAGACAGGTGGTTTGACGGCTCCAGAAACTCACTTTCTTTTCATAGGGTCACAATAGGGATTTTCTCCTTCTCTCTCTCTCTGATGCTATACCGTTGTACTTTCGGTCTTCACCTGTGCCAGTTCTGTTTTTAGCCTGGAGGCTCAGAATGGGCATCTTTGTGGTAAGAACAGGTAAAGAAAAGCAGGAAGAGGTAGAAAATGCCTCCAGCCACACCCATCTCCATGGCTTCTAGCTAGAAGCTGGCAAACTCATCCTACTGGTTGACTCCGTGCAGACCCAGTGAAGAGAATGGCAGGACCCCTTCTTCCCCACGGACCCACTGCTCTCACTGTGAAAACACTGGCCTATCCTTTCTCACTGGGTCTAATTACAACGTCAGGGGACACGCGTCCTCAGAGATAGTCAGAATTCTAAGACCATCAGAATCTTCCCTTTCACTTTTCCCTTTCATGCACTGGAGAAGGCAATGGCAACCCACTCCAGTGTGCTTGCCTGGAGAATCCCAGGGATGGCGGAGCCTGGTGGGCTGCCGTCTATGGGGTCGCACAGAGTTGGACACGACTGAAGTGACTTAGCAGCAGCAGCAGAATCTTAACTATCAGTTTAGGGTTAAAACCCATAAATTATGTGCTTTTCCTCCAGGAGCAGACAATGAAAAGAAAGCTGCCATATTTTTCCATGCACTGGCCCAAGAAAAATAGACTGGGAGGCCAGAAGCACTAGGGCATCTCCTTGCCCTCAAGGCACAAAAAGAGAAGAAGGGGGGTGGATCAGGAAAGTTCTCAGGACTGAGAATTATTTATTCCCAGATTTATAAGCATGGAAGGCTCTGGGATCAAGTCCGTCACACTAAGCCTTACTCTCACCACTTTCCCAATCCCCACCTACCACATGAAAATCGCCATTCTCACTTTACTAGCTGGGAGTATAACCTTAGAACGTCTGCTCATCTCTCCCTACTGGACCAACTATTTCAGACAACAGAGATATCTGTTGATGGTTTAAAACTAGAGGAGTCCTTACCCAGAAACTGGCAAAGGGCCCAACCATGACTGAATGGGGAGGAGCGAAAAAAAAAAAAACAAGCGAATTGTGTGAGTCGCAGCCAAAGCAGTATCAGGAAAGGTATCTTCTCCTGGCAGCATTGATACATCTACAGTACTTGAATATTATTTGCCCTAGAATATACATTTATATTTCAAATCATCAGCTTATAAATAAATTTTGAGAATATAAATTGGGGGATTGCCTTAATTCAGATTATAGAATTTGAAGTCACACAATTCAAATTATGGAACCCTTTTCCTCTTTCAACACAACAACAGTTTAAAAGTAAATTACAGATAATTTGATCTATATTTAACATCATTTTGAGAAACTCAGCGAAGTCATGGAAATGAAAGATAATTCTAGGAAGTCCGTTTGATGGCTGTTTTTTAGTTGAAAAACACTTCACTGGATCACATTCAGTTGTGATCTTTTAAAAATAAAACTATAAACACTGAAGTAATACATAATTTAGAATTTCATTTCTGTAAAATTTATATATGGGAAATTTGCCCGGGGTAAAGACAGGACAAAAAAACCAAAGATAATTTACCTTCTAATGATCAATGAAATACCTAAAGAAGAACATTATTTGTTTCAACATACTGACAAAAGATTATGAAACAATAGCAGCAGAAGCAAAATTAGAATATTGATCACAAAATAATCCACTAGTCTTTTCTTTCAGTCATTGCTTCCAAAATTTCATGTATTTTTTTTCTGGATCTCTAGGTTTTATTTATTTTGTAATAAAATGCCAATAATTCATATTTTTATATTCCAACAAGTTGCAATTTGTTTAAGATTACAGCTACCATTCCATGGAAAAGAAAGTATTTTTGGAATCCTAAGATTTTTAAGAATTAAACTCTGAAGTTTGGCTGGCTTTATTTTTAATTTACAGGTATTGACCCTGTAACAATTGAGTTAAATTACACCAAGATAAAGATAATCTCCAGGTAAGAGGGAACAAATAAGGATGTGAGCTTTCAATGTTTCCTGATTGGGCTCTTTAAAGTGCAGCCCAAGCCAAGATATAGATCACTTTTCCTAGTGGTTGATAACGCTGACATATGAGACAACTACTCCCATCAAGTTTAGAGCCAGGGTTTGTTGAATGTGGCTTGTACTTCTCTAATCACAGCTCAGCACCTGATAAATAGGAAATGAATCTTCACCCCCAAAAGACTTCATTCACAGAAGTTTTATCAGAAATATGCACCAGAATACTTTGGATTCCCGAACCAAGTGTTCAAATGGCAAATTAAGAATTGAGAATAAATGGGGGGAAAAAAAGAGCAAGAGAGCATATGAACCATTCTATCTATCTGCCACTTTTGACCTCAAGATAAGTAGCCACCCCTTCTTACAACGCTCATTAGAAAGAATCATATTAAGACTTGAGACACAAAAGGTGATAACCCTTTCTCAAGTGACCAAGAACTCCATCTCTATATACCACTCCTGTAACACTTCCACACGTACAGGTGTGCCCACTAGGCAACATCACTGCTAAAAAAATGGGATTACTCACCATAGGAGGAGATTCCATAGGGCTGTCCCGGCTGTGGGTACGTAGCATAGGCTGTAGCTTGTTGCATTCCTGTAGTAAACTGTGTTTGCCCATATGCAGCCATAGTTTGTGAGGAAGGGGTAGGAAGAATATGTGGGTATGGTCTGCTATTTGTCAGAAATGACAGAAAATAGAAAGCCCATGCATTAGATGGAAACATGCAAGGTAACTGATTAACAACCAAATCACAAATTCTAGTTAAAGATTGTTTCTTCATGTATAACCTTCAACTATCATAGACAAAGTACTGAAATATTTCAGTGTCCCTCCTAGGCGATGCTCCAAATAAATTTACGTAAGTACACTTAAGTCTCTATGAAACACACTTTAGTTTAACTTAAGGTGTAACATGTGGGCACCAGACCTGACTTAAAATAAGGTAAAAGACTATTCAGAAAAGTTATTTATTGATTAAGAGAAAATACATCTTACTTGGAAGGATAAATCTGTGGTGGGGAGAACTGGTGAGTTGGTCTTGGGCTGAAGCTGCTGCTCCCAATAGCTGGAAAAGAAAAATAATGCACAATCATGAAAGAAAAACACAAAATATGTGTTTGGTAGCATTGATATAGTTTCAGCTCTGGGCAGACCACATGAGATCATAGACCTTTCTGACCTGCAGAAATAGCAATTTCCTAAGTCAACATAATAGGAAGTTAGACTATACTAAGGAACCTACAGACACTGATTAAGTGATTCTGATTTGAAATCAACTCTTAGAAAATATACTCACAATCTTCTTAAATACTAGTCAGTGATGACTTTTACAGTGGCAATACTTTAAGAGCACAGGAGTCCTGGCTACTGTTTGGAACAATGCACTGAAGGGCAGGGGATGGACTTGAATTACAGGGCCAGGCAGGACCGGGAAGTCCTCTGGTCTATTGTTTGGACTCGAGGGGAAACAGACCCCTGAGACCACGGTACCAAGAAACAAAGTCTAGTCTCTCAAAGGAGTAGAAATAGGACAGATTCTCATTTTCCTGCACTGATTCAACAATTTTTTAAAATAAAAATTCATTCCTATATGAAATTTCTCAAGTTGCAAACTCAGCCTGTTATTTTCTTGCTTGGAGGTGGATGTTCCTGTGCCTTTCAGTGATACGTGCTCCACTTCAGCGTCCAAGTCACAAAGTTGTTTTGTTTTTTTTTTTTAAGGAGAGTATTTAAGCATTCAAGCAGAATTTCATTTCTCTTTAATCACACAGACTTGACCCAGTAAGTCTCAGAAATGCACTAAACTGTTAGCAAATATTCTACACTCATTCTGAACTAAAGAAGCAAAAAGACACACTTCTTGCTAACACAAGACCTTAAAATGTTAAGTCTTGATTTCTACTTATGTACATAACTATCTACATGTATTTACCTATACACTCATTTACATACACACATTTACATATATGTACACATTTACATATATATGTATTGCCCCCTTTACCCTCAAATTCTTCCTGTTCTTTTCCTGGCTAAGGTGCATATGTGTTTGGGTACAATTTTTATATGATGTAATATGTTTGTTTTCTTTTTCTACTAATAATCACTGCAGAGGCTCTTATTTATTATATTCTACATTAAGACTCTTTGTAAACGTCCACGTTTTATATATTTTACATAAAATAGATAAAAGTCATATATTTTCACAACATCACGTCAATAAGTATGTTTTTCAAAAATGTAATTTTCTAGCTTGTGTTCGGGAGAATAGTGGTGGATTTGTATTAGAATCTCAAAATCTATGACTAATCCTTTCCTGGTAAAGCAGACTGGCCTAACGCAGTGACAAGAGAATAGCTGGAGGTCAGTATTACTCTTTTGAGTTGCTAGATTTCAACCCTCTGGCTGTTGGTCTGCAAGAGATGGAGGCCTTATGAACAAGAGAAGGCTGGCTAGCCCGGCTGGTGTCCCCTTGTCTCTTGGTACATGTTGGGTTACCACTTTATTCCGGGCATTGAGTTCCATGCTGCAGACGCAAACATGCAAAGACAAGTCCCGGGTGTCACATGTGGGGAGGCCAACACAAATAGCCACAGGAGGACAAGTTAAATATTGCAATTTATAGAAGGGAGAGGTTAGCGAAAGAACCCTTGGACCACAAGTGCTGCCACTGCCTGGGTCACCTGTGACTACAGTCTTTCTACTCCCCTCTTCTAGGCCTGGAAAGAGACCAAGGGCAGAGTAGATTTACCCAGTAGAGTTGCTGAAGGGGCAGTATCTTCCCTGGATAATTACAGATGGAAAGGAAGTTTTTAAAAAATGAAACCACAACACTAGTATGTACTATAACACACAATGAACCCCAAAGCCATTTGATGATAGAAGCCACAGAAATCCCTTTTATTCTTTTCAAGCTCTATCCCTGTATTTTTCAAATTGTGGGTCATGACCCATGAAAAGACCCATGAATTCAACTTAATAGGCTCTTAAATTCATCTTAATAGGCTCCACTCAATAATTTTGTTTTTACAAACAAACAGAATAACAGAAGCTATCAGCATTATTATACAGGGTAAGGTAGGTTTGGAGGGGCTTTGATTTAGATTATATGCATCCTCTATGTGTGTACAAATGAGGAAAGGTTTAGGAGGCTACAGAGTGTGGTAACACAAGCACGGGTTATGGAATCAGAATTTAATTTCAGCTCAGATTCAAGATCCAACTCTTCTATGTGGTCTTAGTCAAGTTGTTTGCTCCCTCTAAGCCTCGACAGGACTTCACAGGTGACTCAGTGGTAAGGAATCTGTCTCCCAAAGCAGGAGACTCAGGTTTGATTCCTGGGTTGGGAAGATCCCCTGGAAAAGGGAATGGCTACCCACTCCAGTATTCTTACCTGGTGAATCCCATGCATGAGGAGCCTGGTGGGCTACAGTCCATGGGGTCGAGAAAGAGTCAGACACAACTTAGCAACTAAACAACAACAAAGCCTTGACATGTTCTCATGTAAAATGATGGTAATAATACTACCCACACCAATAGGCTATGAGGACTAAATGAGATAATGACAAAAAGTGAATAATACAATGTTTGTGTAAGAAATGCTTACCATCTCAGATTCCTAAATTCCCACTATCTTTGCCCTATATCTGCCCCTCCTTTTGTATTTTTAAGTCCAAAGGACAGCATCACCATCTATAATATCCAGTAAAACGCTTAAAAACAGGATTCTTTGTCCCCATTCTATATATGGGGCTAGAAATTAAGGAACACATCCAAACAAATAAGAAAGTTGGTATCTGAACTCATATCTGCCCATTCTTTCCACCCAAATATGCAATCTCCTCAACCCCTTCTTAGAAATCGGAAACCTCAGAATCATCCCATCCCCCTCCCCACATTATATAACTCTCAAGTCAACCATCCCCAATCTAGAAGAGACTGCTGAGCCGTCCTGCATTCTCCATTCCTACCCTCCAGTCCTGGGGCGGGTTTTCAGTAAGTCTTCCCTGGCCTGGAACAATAGCCACTGAGCTCCTCTCCCTGTATTCTACCCCAGCCCTTTGAGTCTCACTACTGCCACCATACTGATCTTCCCTACATGGCAACTTCATGTCCATTCTCCAGCTTACAATGTCTCAACTCCACTCACATTATCCATAGGAAAAAAAAAAAAAAAGATCCTTGGTGGAATGTATCAAGATATTGAAGCATCCACCCACCTGTGGGTTTAGAGTTACACAGCATCCCTGGACTTGAGAACTGCCCATGCATGCCATGTATTTTCCCATCTGCCTTAGTTGTTCTTCATGTCAGATCCTACTGCCTCTTCTTTCATCTGCCTGTCAAACACTCACTCCTCCATTGGGACTACATCATTTTCTCTTTAGGATAATGTCTTCCTCCCATGTGCTTTTTGGAATGTTGTAAACACTGGCAATGTGACACTTACCACACTAACAAACACTGGCGTAATGGTTAGTGTATGTAAGGTATAGGTGTTAGTTTCCTCTGCTAACCACAAGCTTCTAGGGTCAAGGACCTGCTATTCTCCTTTGTAACCCCATGGACTGTACCCCACCAGGCACCTCTGTCCTGGTTTCTCCAGGCAAGATTACTGGAGTGGGTAACCATTCCCTTCTCCAGGAGTTCTTCCCAACCCAGGGATCAAACCTGGGTCTCTTGCATGCAGGCAGATTCTTTACCATCTGAGCCACCAGGGAAGCCCTCAGCATGTGGTAAGTTATCAATAAACAATGTGTGTTTAATGAGACTGTGAAGTTTAGGTCAAAGGCAAAGTACAATTTTTAAAACCATAATGACACAAAAGTTGTGATTTTAAGTTATTTATAGACACAATATATAATACAAAAGGGAATCAACAGTTTTCCTTATTAAATAGATGCAAATAAGAACCTATAATGCTGCTCAAGTGTCCTGCTATTTCTCTGCGTGCACTTAAAACTATTGACCATGTAATGCCATATAAACAGCCACATCCTTGGGGCTTTCTCATTCAAACCCCTATGATCTCTATGTAGCCTTAAGTCAAGAATCTTCTGCCTTCTACCTAAAGTACTTTTTCCCTTAGTTGCCTAAAACACTTTTAACTTTTTTAAAAATAATAGTCATAGAATTCAGGTTAATTGCAATTTCATGAGACCAGAATAGCCTAAGGCAAAAAGAATGCTCCCAGGCCATTTATGAGGGTAAGTAAAATGGCCCTCACACCATAGGTAAACTGCACAGGATGTAGGCCAGAGCCCTGGGACAGAGGGACAATGGCTCCTTCTCTGTTTTAGCACACTTGTTTCCTACCACTTCACATTTTCTCCTACCTCTCATGTGTAAATTAAAGAAGCTCCCCAAATACTACTGTAGGAAGGGAGAGAAGAAGGACCTGAGGCAAGTAAAATCCACAAGCTGGAGAATCCTCTGAAAAGGTCGATAGAAATCTCAAAATTAGCAAGTCCTCAGTTCATGGCTCCCCTGGGCTCCCTCTCATTCAAAATCATTCAGCGAGAGACAATCAGCTCAAAAGCCTAAAAGTAAGTTCTGATTCTCCTCTTTCCCTCATATCCTTTTATCTTAAGTCCAGCCAGCTCTCCCTCCCAAATATAAGCTAAAAGTGACAACTTATTTTCTCTCATCTGCCACTCTATTCCAATCACCAATGTTGGCTGTGACCAGTGGAGAGGACAGCCAGGATACTTCCCCTTCCCTCCTTTTCCCTCCACTCCTCTCCCCTAATAGGATCCTGGCACAATATATTCTGCCTTGGTGACTCCTCCAGGAGGCATGTGAGCTAACAAGCTCTTCCAACATCATCTTCTAAACTAGGAAACACCGGTCTCCCTGTTTCTCCTTACCTTCTCCTCACTCTTCTCCTAAAGAGAATATTCTACATGACAAACAGTGACCTCTTAAAAATATTAATCAGATCATCATGTCACAACCTCCACTTGTCCTCAACTCCAAGCCCTGTTATCCTCCTATTTCACTTCCATTAACCCAAACTTATTCCCTCACTTCCCTAAGAGCTCTGCTCCAATGCCCTCTCCTCAGAGGAAGCCTCCCTCTAAAAGAGACCCCTACCCACTCTTCACTATAGACTTTGATCTGCTTTTGTTTTCTTCAGAGTACTTTTCACCGCCTACTTATTTACATTGCTACTTATCTACTTATCATCTGTCTCTCCCACAAGAATGAAAGATCCATGAAAACAGTGACCTGCTTACTTTTTCACCACTATGTTGGCCCACAGCCTAGCACATTGCCTGGCACATAGTAGGTGCTCAATACATAATTGTTGAATGAATGAATCAGATCCCCAAAGGTAAATCTTTCTGTGAACAATTACAAAGAAATCATATTTTGTCACACAAGATGTTTTTTCTCCTCCAGAAATTTCCAATTTTCAAATACATCAGATATCAACTTTATATGATCAATATCATCAACTGGCATGATGAAAACAAATGAATAACAAATTTGGGCTTTGTGGAAGTAGCAACAGGTAAAGATATTTTGCAATCCCTCCAAGCACATTATTTTCAACCGCAATTGTTCTCAACATTTAAATCATTAAAGTATTGCTTTTCATTGGTCATGTTCATGACTGTATTTTAAAAACATAATAAACATTTAAATCATTGAAGTATTGCTTTTCATTGGTCATTCTCATCACTGTATTTTAAAAACATAATAAACAACCTTGCATTTTTCAATTCAGCCACATGCATTAGAAAATCAACCTCTCTCCTCTCAGTCCTCCACACCAGGATACCTGGTGATTTCCCTGGAAAAGAGTGTGCCTTGCTGCCTCCTTAGAGATTTAAGATGCTAGAGCTCACTGAAGAACTCAGGTGGAAATAGCTATTACCAATGTCAGGATGACTCTACTTCTTCATTATTTTTGATATCCATTTCCTTAAGATACCCTGAATATTTGAGATGTGAATATTTAAGCTATCATAGAGAAGGAAGGAGGCATAGTGACCACAGAGATAAAGACCATCTTGGAGTTAATGCCTGGAGATTCCTTTCTCCAGCCTCCTCTTCCCTTAGAAACCTTAAGTCCTATTCATAATCACTCCAGCATGCCATAGTTTTTACATCTTTACTCATGAAAGAGAGGGAGGAAGAGAGTAGGGGAAGGAGGATAGGAGGAGGAGGAAGAGAGAAGGGAAGAGAAAAACTAAAAGACAATAGAAAATGAAGGTCCATCCCCATGTTGTTCTGTGTCTGCTATGCTTTGACCCAATTCCCCAGCTCACGTGATCCTTTCCTCTGTGTCCAACAGTCAATCTACGGCAAACAAGATCCTCCATAGCTTCAGTCTCTTCACCAATCTCTCCACCTTCCACTAAGCCCGCCTTCAAGGCCCTAACTTTTTCTGCATCTTTCCCCAGTAGAGGCTGCTCCTCCCAGATTCCAGAATCATAAAGACCTAAAAATACATCCTCCTTGTTGTTTCTCCCAAACCATTGTTTTTCTGCTGTCCCAGGAAATCCTCCCTTCTCTGAAGTTCACGACAACTCTTTAACACTTCCATGAATGACCCACCTCCTAAGAACTGCCTCGACTTTATCAAAAACTTTGGTATTTGACTGTGTTCCAACATTATCATGGGTCTCTGCTCTTTCTCATTTAGTCTCGGCCTCAACTCTGGTCTTCTATTCTGGTCAACCATCAAGCTCAAGACCACATCCTGGACTTCCTTCTCCATTTCAGTCTTAAACCACAACAGCACCAACTGATTCATTTGTTTATTTACAAACATGTACTGACCACTGCCCATGGACTCCAATCCATGATGGCCACTGGGAGTGTGAACAAGACAAAAAGAATCTCTACTCTCACAGGGCCATGGTTTAGCAGGAGGAAGTGAAGTGAGTGAAAGTTGATCAGTCGTGTTCAACTCTTTGTGACCCCATGGGCTGTATAATCCGTGGAATTCTCCAGCTCAGAATACTGGATTGGGTAGCCATTCCCTTCTCTAGGGGATCTTCCCAACCAACCCAGGGACTGAACCCAGCTCTCCCACATTGCAGGCAGATTCTTTGCCATCTGAGCCACCAGGGAAGCCTGGTGGAGGAAAGATACTGCAAAATAATCTTTAAAGGGCTGATAAAGGCTGAGGAAGGGAAGTACAAAGAACCAACTCCAGAAGCATGAGGTGGGGACCTGAGTTTTGAGATTAAAGAAGAAACATCCTCTTTTCACAGAATTTTCATTCCTTATTCCCATCTTATCTGTTCTCCAAGCCATCAAGAGAGGCAGGACCCCTGACATGTTATATTCTCTCAATCTATTATCCCCTTCCTTCACTCTTTTCTACCTATTCTAGGTAGGCAAACAGTTATTTGAAACTAGTCTTTCACTGATGCCCTCAGTTCTCTTCTCATATTGAGTCACTTCAGAGAAAAAAGTAGAAGCCATCATTCATTCATGTATTCAAAATTTATCTAGTAAATATCTGAGTGCCTGTGTTGTTAAAGTGTTAGTCACTCAGTCATGTCGACTCTTGTGACCCCATGATCTGTAGACCACCAGAGAAATCCACGGGATTTCCCAGGCAAGAATACTGGAGTGGGTTGCCATTCCCTTCCCCAGGGCATCTTCCTGACCCAGGGATCCAATTCAGGTCTCCTTCACTGCAGGCAGATTCTTTACCATCTGACCACCAGGGAACCCCAATCTGACTACCTAACAAATGCCAGGTACTTTTTCAGGTGTCAGGGATACAAATGAATAAAAGAAGACTGAATCCCTGCCATCTCAAGCTTACATTCTGATGGGGTTGAGAGACCAACAATAAACCTAATACACAACTGGATGCTATCGTTTGTAAACGGTTCTGTGTGTCATTTGGTGGACAGGAGATTCAGCATTTAGAGAGATCAGAAGTCTAGAGTGAGAGTTTTGTAACACTGAGTAGGGTGGTCAGAGTGGGTATCATCAAAAAGGTGGGATGTGAAGGTCAGGCAGGGATGGAGTCAGGCAGGTACCTAATGAGGTACCTGGCAGCGGGACTGCCCTTGCAGAGACCCTGATTAGAGGAAGAGCAGGAAGCAAGGGAGGCAGGCAATAGGATCTGCTGGGCTTGCAAGCTCACTGTAAGGATTCATCTTTTATTCAAAGATGAATGGGAGCTGCTGGAGGGTTTGAACAGAGGAATCAGGCAGGAACTCCCTCACTATCTTGCCTCCTCCTCCTCTCCAAACTCATCTGCATTACTTCCCATTCATCTTTCCTAAGGTTTCTGTGGAAAAGCTATTCTTTTTCTAGGGTGATCCACTCCTGTTTTGAATGTAAGCTATTACTATGTCATTAGGATTGCCTTGACCTTTCACCCTTGCTTCTATCAAGCTCATATTGGCATCCCAGACCACCCTGACCTTCTAAATGTCATGATCAGCCCTCCAACTCTCTTTCTAATGGGCCATCATCTCTTCTTCTTTTACTCCCTATGGACATGAAAGACATTTTTCTCTTCCCTGTCTCCACTTTCTCATTCATTAAGTCATTCATTCATGCAATAAACTTTATGAGGACATACTACCTTCTAGGAACTACGCTGAAGACACAGAGGCAGGGCACATGGGCCAGTGAGCACAAGGAGAAATGAAGCTCGCTTGTTCACTTTGTCCACTAAAACTGCTAAATCCATCCATTCTTCTCATTTTTTAACTTTCCTATTTTGAAATAATTTGACAATTGCAGAAAAGTTGCAAGAACAGTAGAAAAACTTCCCATATATCTTTAACCCAAACCTCCCAAATGGTAACATTTTCTGAGATTAGCTTTTATTCTCTCTCTCTATATATATATATGTGTGTGCATGTATGCACCTGTATAGCTCACATTTTTTGGAGATGTGGATATGATACCTCTTTACACATAAATATTTAGTGCATATTTCTTAAAAACAAGAAATTTCTTCACCACAGGACTGTGATAAAAATCAGGAAAAACACTGATGCAATGCAATACCATTATTCATAAATACTTTGGGATTCATAAACACTTTGGAATTATTCATAAATACTTTGGGATTATTCAGATACTTTGAGAAAACATGGTAATCATGTCTTTGCAGTATATGATTCTTGTACTTTAAAATGATGCCTTTTTAAAGGTATGATTTTTATACATATGCTGTGCAAAAAAAAAAAATCACAAAAAAGGCAAAATGAATAAAATTTCTTGTTCACCACCAACTCCCAGAACTTCTTCAAACTTGTGTCCATCGAGTCAGTGATGCCATCCAACCATCTCATCCTCTGTCATCTCCTCCTCCTCCTGCCTTCACTCTTTCTCAGCATCAGGGTCTTTTCTAAAGGAGTCTTTTCTGATGAGTCAGGGTCTGTTCTAATGAGTCAGTTCTTTGCATCAGATGGCCAAAGTTGAAGCTTCAGCATCAGTCCTTCCAATGAATATTGCCAGCACCCTATTTCATGTCTTCACTGTTTCTTGCCCAGATGAAAGAAAAAAAACAACAACCCTATCTGTTCCCTACCCTCCTGTTCCCCAGCCTTCCTTCCATTCTGCCCAAGTCATTCCATAAGGGAATATGATCATGCAATGCTCTTCCTCTGGGGCCACCCACAGCACTCAGGGTAAAACACACACACCATACGGAACACACCAGCCTGTTTCGATTCTGGCCCCTGTCTCCCCATGCAGCACACCCTCCACCACTCACACCAGACACACCAAGAATGTTGATCCATCAGTGGCTCCTCCAAGTTCCATGCCTCTTTGCTTTGGTCTCCTCCCATGGAATGTGCCATCCATCCAGCTTCCTCATCCTCAATTCTATGTGTGCTTTATTGCTACCCATTCTTAAAGGCTGAGCATAGGCATCTCCTCCAGAAAACCTTGGCTGACCAGCCCACTCCAACTCGGTTTCTTCCTGGGTGTTCTCAGGGGTTCCTAGGCTTCCCTCTGGCATTACCGAGCTGAACTGTGATGGCCTGGTGATTAGGTTGCCCTATTAAGCCACAAGCCAGGACCATTCTCACACATCTTTGAACCCATAATAGCACTAAGCACACTGCTTGACATGAGTCAAATTCCAGTAAGTGCTTTATGAAAGAACTATAGGTATAACATTTTATTTCCTATTGCCTCTAGCTGGTACCATTAGCATAAAAGTTGTGCATCTGCATTTTGTTTTATATCTAATATAACTCTTTTTAGTTGTGTTATATGTGAAATGATCCTGAGAGCTGGATGAACTCGATCACAAATTTACCAAAGTAGAGCATTTCCAATGGAAAGTTTTTATAAACAGAGCAGACAACTTGAAGAGGGTTAAAAATTGAAGAATTACTTCTGATAAAAATGATTTTTTAATGGAAAGTGTCCAAGCTGGGTAATTTGACAAAGATAAACTCAAATCCTCACAGTGAATTTATTATCACAGTCACTTCTTTTTAATCAGGAATTTCATTATAACGGAGGTGAAACACACATATTTTGTTTGTTGGAGGCAGACTTTATCAATGTGAAAGAGATGAAAAACCAACTTAAGGATCTAAAGCTGCTTTACAAAGTCTAATCTCTAGCAGATATGACAGTTACTTAGGAGGATGACTTGGCAAGTCAGTTTAGTGGGTATCAGAAGCCAGTATTTTGCTTGATTAGAAAAATCACACAGGGGCTTCCCTGGTAGTCCAATGGCAAAGATCCATGCTGCCAGTGTGGGTGGCCCAGGTTTGATCCCTGGCCAGGTTCCCTTGTGGCTCAGCTGGTAAAGAATCCACCTGCAATGCGGGAGACCTGGGTTCAATCCCTGGGTTGGGAAGAGCCCCTGGAGAGGGGAAAGGCTACCCACTCCAGTATTCTGACCTAGAGAATTCCATGGACTGTGTAGTCCACGGGGTCACAAAGAGTCGGACACGACTGAGCGCCTTTCACTTTCAGGGAGCTAGAGTCCACATGCTGCAGCTAAGAGTGTGCATGCTTCAACTAAAGGTCCCACATGCCACACAACAAAGACCAAAGATCCCGCGTGCCACAACTAAGACCCAGCACAGGCAAATAAATAAAAACAGTTTATAAAAGAAAAAGAGAAATCACACAGATGAGAGACAAAAGGGGTCATTAACATAATAAAGATAATTTAGAGAACAGCACCCATTTTGATTTTTTTTTTCCTCCAAAATTTTCAGCATCACACTAAATAAAAACATCAGAATTGCAAGTATGTGACTCTGAGAAAAACTATACAGTATTACACAGAGACTAGACCCATACATATGCATCTACACACATATATTTGTACATATATAAACCACGAAAAATAGTGTTTCACATTAATGTGAAAATCTAATATTATTTCCTTACCTGAACCTGAGAAATTGTCTAAAGACCCGTCTGCTGTTGTTGAAACTATTTCACTGCTGCTCATTGGCTCTGTTTTAACTACAAAAATAAACAACATATATCATGTATCCAATTAATAGTTATTTGTAAAGGCACAGTAGAGAAGATATAACATTCAAAAAAGTTTTAAGAAAATACTCTAAAAATCAACACTTTCATATTAGTATATAAATCAGATTGATATTCTTAATAGAGTTTTTAAAGAAATTCACCTTAAGTTTTTCTAAGGAACCTATTGTGACAAGTAACTTTTAAAAGAAACACTTTAAACTAAAAGTTGCTTTCTCAGTTATCCAGCATGGCTGAAAAACAGCCTGCTCACTTTAATGGATTATTATTACCACCCAGCCACACCAATTCATCAATGTCTAACGTACACTTAGTACCAAAACCACATTAAATATAAATGAAGCATAAATAAAATTTTCCATTTAAAAATAATAATGATAGCAGACAGTTTGTAGAAAACATAACCTTTGGTAAAGTCCCTTGGGTCTATAAACTAAAGACATTTATATTTATGCTATTGGTTCTCCAAAGCAAATCCACTCTACTGTTATAGTGATGGGGTTATTACAGATAGGCCAGACCACCTCTGGACACTTTTTCCCCTAGTTTTATATTTTTTTAAATAAAAAGATAGAACCATTATTTTCCCTAGAAATTACTAGCAAAGTGCTATCACTGGAATTTGCCCAGCCCATTCTGTGGAAGTTATACACCCCTACTAACAGGTTTTCAAAGAGAGTGTAACAATATTTTAGAGGTTACCTAAAAATCAATAACATGTATCTCAAAATGAAGGCCACAGCAAGAGAATATTTGGGGAGGCTTCTCTCACCATGTAAATACATTCTGGAATGGGGAAAGACGATGGAGAAAATGCAGCTTTTCCTTCTCTTAACACTGCCAATCTCATATAAACATAAGGCAAAGGACAAATTCACCCTCTTGGGCCTTCAAATCTTTCACTCGTGCATAATGAGTAGTTTAAAATACACATTACGAATAGTTGCAGCAGATAGTCACTTTCAAACAATTAATTATTTAGACTGTCTCTAAACCAAGTTGAAAAATAAAATTAATTCAAAACATTAATTATTTAGACTGTCTCTAAACCAAGTTGAGTCCAAAGGGAATCACTTCAACTGACTGTTCTAACGTAGAACAAACAATAGTGTGATTGAAGTTTTCACTTTTCCACTTCTTCTTTTAGATTAGAAGTCTTAGTTGATGCTAATAAATTCTGATATAAGCCTATATTTCCCTCTTCACGCCTCCACAAAACCTAACGATATTGCCCTTCATAATCATTACCCTGCCACAGATTCAGGAAGCCAGGGACACCAGTGCTAGTCCACAGCTTCCTGCTCACTTACCCACATCCTTATCTTACCGCTTTAAAAAGAACTCATATAATGCCCTGTACATACAAAGCAAAAGTTCTATTTCACTCTGTACTTGACAGATTACCACTGGGATCTAACTTAGTATCAAATATCACATGACCAGAAAAAGACCAGAGCCATGCCCAAGAGAAAGAGGTCCTACAAAGCACCTACTACGTGTGAGAGTCTTTAAAAACATTCTAATTAATCCCTAAATAATTCTACAAGCAGATCTCAGAAGACAACATACAAACTCTCTAGTTTCACATGCAAAAACTGAAATCAGAGATATAAAGAAATTGCCCAAGTGGCTGAAATGGGATTTCATGTTAGATATTTTTTATTCCAAGGTTGAAAACACTGGCAGTTAAGTGGCACATCCCAATAATAAGACCCAACACAGTACAGCAATGGAAGCACTGCCACACTCTGTAGACATAACGGGAAGCAAAACCCCTACAGTCCTTGTATCCCTAGAGTGTTAATGCTTCCAGGCTAGAGAACTCACTGGCAGATCTCAAGTGGAAGGTCCACACTCACCTGGCTGCCCGGGAAAGATGGTGAAGAAGAAATTTACAGTGTGAGATGTTAGCCCAGGTGACTCCTAAGTCTTTGCCAAATCTGAGGTCCTTGATTCTGTAGATTGGACTGTAAAATTCATGAAAGCTTGACTCTGCCTAACTACTGCTACCTTTGTACCCCTATGACCCACCCCAGCTACTCTCCATATTTGGCTTAATCAAGTAGTTTTCACTCCTAAGAGGCATATTCGATTGTCCTTGAGATGCCACTGAAAATATGCAAAAAGAATAGGAAGGAAAAGAAGGGGATACTTAACCTTTTAGGCCTCAAGTCCATTGCTTTTTGCCATTGTTTAAATATATTCATCTATAGACTAAAGAATAAAGGCTCCCTTTTCCTGATGAATCCATTTTTTTAAAGGCTCACTGTTAAAGAGAAGAGCCAGTACATAAAGTAACTACCAGAATATTTGTGATCTTATCAGGTACTGTAGGTCAACCTGCCAATCACCAGCCACCTGATGCTACAGAGACTGGTGACTTACTGTGATAGAAAATAGTTTCTGAATGAAAGCCAAATAAACAGAGACCACTTCTGGCCTTGGGCATGCCAAGCATACACCCACCAGAAGATTAAAAAAGACAAGATAATAATCCTGTGGCCACCAAAGCTTTACATATCCCTACTAGTGCCATGACATTTATAAATATGTCATAAGCGACATAATAAAGCCCCTTACAAAGCTCTGAATTTAGAAACACAACATACTGGATTTTTAAAGTTTGATCATTTTAAGGTGCTATTATGTCTGACAATAAGGATCCCCTCTACACTCCCTATCTGAAAAGAAAAACATCTACGAATAACCTGTTCTCCTCTAAATAATGGTAGGATTCTTCTACCTCCACCACACTTTTTCCTTTGCTATATGATTTCATTCTGTCAGAAAACAGCAACTTTTATTCTCTTTTGCCCCCACTCAAGAATCTGTCTTTTCTCCTCCACTCTGAATTTTCAATATCCTATCTGATATTTAAGGACTCATCCTTTAAAAAATACTCAGAAATTCTTCTTCCTCACTTTAATCTCCCTGATCCTTTCAACAGCTTCACCTAACCATGCACTTTAGGCTTGAGCTATACTGGGCAACTTGCTATATCCTCCAGAGGTACCACACATTTCCATCTATCAGTGCCTTTGAGCTTTTGTTTTGAAGGCAGATAATTCAAATACCCACCATAAGACTTTGTGAAGTTATTCCATCTCTTCAACACTGATCATCTCATCTACAAAATTTAAGAAGTGATATCTACAGTGGCATTTACATACAGAATACACTCAACCATAAAAAAATAATTTTTTTTCCATAAAATTTTTCCATTTGCGATAGCATGAGTGGACCTTGAGAGTATTAGCGAAACAAGTCAAAAGAGAAAGAAACACTGTATGATTTCACTTCTTTGTGGAATATACAAAGCAAAACTCACAGATAAAGAGAACAGATGCTCATAGACGCAAAGTGGTTGCCAAAGGGGGTCTAGGGAGTCGGTGAAATGGATGAAGGGGGTCAAGAGATACAAACTTCCAGCTGTAAGATAAATAAGCCATGGAGAGGGTGACTATAGTCAATAATATTATACTGCATGTTTGAAAGTTTCTAGGTTCCTGTCACAAGAAAAAAAATGTTATCTACATCCTAGGAATGCAGTAAGGATCTATAAAATGTATGTAAAGTACCTGGCATACAGAAGGAACTGAAACTATATTTATCATCATCATTAGTAGCAGTATTATATAACTACTATACTGAATGCCTTCCTCCTAGGGAATAGTACAGGGAGCAACAGAGAATAGAGTTAAAATATATAATAAATAAGTGAATGAATGAATAAAGGAAAGAATAAAGAGTTAAAAGCACCAGCTTTGGAATTATCAGTTGTTCAATCTAGATTTGCTATTAACAGTATGACCCAGGAAAAGTGACTCAATTTCTGTGTGCCTCTGCTTCCTCATCAGTAACTGGACACAATACACTCATGAGAATATTTTAAAAAGATAAATGCTTATAAATCACTGAACAATGAGCTAGGTCCAGATGCCATGCTTTTATAATTACTCTATCATTAGAGTGTCTTATTAAAATGAGGATGAGAAATCAAAGTGGTTTCTTCTGGGACAGAATCTGTTACAAACTTCACATTAAAATGAAGCTTACCCTTTGAAAAGTAAATGAGAAGAATCTGAAGCTAAGTGGCTTGTCTAAGATCAACCATGAAGCCATTGCCTCAGGACAGCCAAAATCAAATCAAGGTAATTTGGATGTAACAAGAAGGCAGGACTAAATCATGATTATATTAATAAAACATACACCTCTGTCATTACAATCAGTGTATACGCTTCCTGAAGAAACAGACTAGAGGAAGGATGCTGACCACGGCGATCGTGATGGAAGATTCCAGGAGAAAATGTGGACATCTCTCTCCAGCACTATTCAGGATGAATATACTATATGTTAGAGCTTCCCAGGTGACATTAGTGGTAAAGAACCCGGCTACCATGCAGGAGACATAAGAGACAAAGGTTCGATCTCTGAGTTGGGAAGATCCCCTGGAAAAGGAAATGGCAACCCATTCCAGTATTCTTGCTGGGAAAATTCCAAGGACAGAGGAGCCTGGCGGGCTACAGTCCATGAGGTCACAAAGAGTCAGACATGACTGAAACGACAGAGCACACACACATACTGTATATGGCCCATGAAAAAGAGAACCCTGTTTTGATTCACCATAAATTTAAGTGGAGATAGATCTATCAGATCACTCTCAAGATCAACCAACTAACCCATCATACCATGATTCCACACTCATCAAGCACCTTTATTATCGATGCAACATCCATATCTTCTTTGCAACAATACCCCAATATTTGGTTATTTTGTCTCAACAACTTCAATCACTTCATCCCAAGGGACTATTTCCCTTCTGCCTCCCCTAATTTCAAAAACAGGCAGCAGAACTATGTACAATAGCCAGGACATGGAAGCAACCTAAATGTCCATCAATAGAGGAAAATGGATAAAGAAGATGTGGTATGTATATACAATGGAATATTACTCAGCCATATAAAAGAATGAACTAATGCCACTTGCCGCAACATTGATTGTCATAAAGACAAATATTGTATGATACCAATTATATGTAGAATCTTAAAAAATGGTACAAATGAACTTATTTATAAAACAGATATAGAGTCACAGATGTAGAAAAACTTATGGTTACAGGAGGTAAAGTAGGAGAAGGGATAAACTGGGAGACTAAGATAGACATACACACACTATATAAAACAGATAATGAGGCTAATTAAACCAATAAAGGGACTTCCCAGGTGGTGCCTGTGGTAAAGAATCCACCTGCCAATGCAGGAGATGCAAGAGATGTGGGTTCAATCTCTGGGCCAGGAAGACCCCCTGGAAAAGGAAATGGCAAACCACCCCAGTATTCTTGCTTGGAAAATTCCATGGACAGAGGATCCTGGCGGGTTACAGTTCATGGGGTTGCAAAGAGTCAGACATGACTGAGCACATATAAACACATCATCACATATGCATATGACTGTTAGGGTTATTGATGGAAAATTCTAGTTTGCTTCCCAGGTGGCACTAGTGGTAAAGAACCCACATGATAATGTAAGAGGCATAAGAGACACGAGTTCAATCCCTGGGTTGGGAAGATCCCTGGAGAAGGGCATGGCAATCCACTCCAGTATTCTTGCCTGGAGAATCCCATGGACAGAGGAGCCTGGCGGGCTATAGTCCATAGGGTCTCAAAGGGTTGGACACGACTGAAGCAACTTAGCAAGCACTCACAAACCAATATAAAATAGATAACTAATACTGTACAGAACAGGGAACTCTACTTAATACTCTTAAGGGCCTACACTCTTAAGGGCCTACATTGAAAAACAATCTACAAACAAGTGGATAAAATTATCTATATAACTGATTCACCTTGCTGTACACCTGAAACTAACACAACTTGTAAATTAACTATACTCTAATAAAATTTTTTAATAAAAGAAAAGCCAAAATCTAAATAAATAAGCAAATAGGCAGGTCTCTACTAATTAAAAAAAAATCTTTTCTCAACCATTATCTATTTCTCTGCCTTCTTACATCACTAAGTTTTCTAAAAACCTGCCTTCGAATTCTTAGTATCTACTCTCTCTTTAGTCCTCTGCAACATCCCTTTATAGCTACTATTTTACTAAAAGGATTTTAATTGCCTAATTCAAACTCTTCTCCATCCTGATTTTCCTTAATTTTTCTGTAGAACGGGCCTTCCTCTGACATTTTTCTCATCATCGATCAATACAACACAGCAATGTTTCCCTGATCTCCTTGTGTTTTTACCTCTGGACTGTTCTCCTCTGCTTACTCTCTGGTTTGATAATTGTACTTCCTCCTTATCCATCTAAATTTTCCTTCACAATCATGTCTTTCCTTGCAACCATTTAAAAAAATCTTCTCCATGGAGACAACTCTCAAATCTTTATCCACATGCACAACTTTTTCATGGGGACCAATCCTCATATTCCAATTGTCCAATGCCCTTGTCTGGATCAAGGGCAAATCAAGTGCTCAAATGCAATCTCCTCATCCTATCCTTTTGTAGTCACGCCATCTAGACTGAGCATTTCACGCTGATTCCTCCCAGCAACTCTTTCCTCACACTACACTGTCAATCTATCATCTCTACCGTTCTAATCTTTCACAACCACTTTTCCCCTAATTTCAGTCACAAGCCTAATTACTGTATACTTCTTCTCTCAGAAAAGCTAATCAATTGGCCTTTCAGTCTCTCTTTATTTTGAACAGAGATATTAATCTTTCTATAGACTAGAGCTCTGCTGCTGAGGTCTTCAATAGGCTTTTCATTTTCTTCCGAATTAAGTTATCATAACTTTATCACTGGAAAAGACCCTGATGCTGGGAAAGACTGAAGGCAAAAGGAGAAGGAGGAGGCAGAGGATCAGACAGTTATAGCATCACTGACTCAAAGGTCATGAATTTGAGCAAACTCTGGGAGATAGTAAAGGACAGGGGAGCCTGAAGTGCTGCAAGCCATGGGGTCACAAAGAGTCAGACATGAATTAGCAAGTGAACAACATCACCACCAACTGTATCATATTCTTAAGGTCCTCTATAAGACAAAGCTTTTTTCTTTGTTTGCTTTCCATGCTACTTCCTTTATACACACTCTGTATAACAACTAGTAACTTACAAGAATACGAGAGCACTACAAAATAGTCACATTTAATTATCTTAACTTTGCTATCTGACACTTATCTCCATTTTATAGACAAAGAATCACACGCTCAAACAAACCAACCAACATTGGCCTACCAAACTGGCCTACCAAATGTTTAATACTTCCTCAATTCCAAAGTATTGCTAGTGCCTTTCCTTCTGACGTTAAATGTTCTACAATTTCCACTGATCTGAATCCTTCATAGTTCAATAGAAGTCTCACTTGCTTTGTGAAGATTTGCCTGTTCTACAACTCAGGGGTTATGCTTCTTTTCCTTGAGCCACTAAATCTGAGTTCATACCTCATTTAGCACACATATCCTATACAACCTTGTTTTACATTTCATAGTCTTATCCAAATATGTTATAGATTTCTTCATAGCTGGAACTCCAGCTTTTTATATCCCTATAGAACATAGCCCAGTACTTCACACATAATTGGAACTCAATACTCACTGAAGAAATGGATGAAAGTAAAAATGTACAACTGACTTTGAAAAGCAGATTACAACTGACTTCATACCACTGGGCACATTGTATAGGGTAATTAAACACACTGTATATGATTAAACTGAAAAGTACATTTTATTCTCCAAAATTATCACTCTGTCAACTTCTACGCAGGTTCTTATAAAACCTCTCACTCACAGGACACATTTCCCTCATACTATTTCAAGCAAAGTACTCTTTGGACGTTCTTATAAAATCTCTCACTCACAGGACACATTTCCTTCATACTATTTCAAGCAAAGTACTCTTTGGAGAAGATATATTCACATAAAGGAATATCAAATCATTCGATTTTTTTGTATACTTAGAAAGAATCCTTCCTGATCTTTAAAAAGAGAGATAAGTAAGTCACATATATTTAATAATAATTTGTGGTCATGATCAGCCCAAGGCAAAATATTAGATATTGCTGTAAGCAAACCTTTACACAGACCTTTAAAGAGCTATACCACATATGATTATTCTGTACAGATAATAAATAACCTATAAGACAAAAGCATAATCATTGTAATGTTAAGTTATAGTTTGGATTCAATGATAGTATCACTCACAGATTTAATGAGTGCCCTATCTCAAGTCATGAGGCAGAAGTAGAAACGTATGTTTTAAAAAAATGTGTCAAATGACTCAAAAAGTGGCATCAAGGGATACCAAAGGCATGTAGAAAAAGAATGGATAAAATTACATGAAATGTGAAAGTAGAAGATAGCAATATTCCTACATTTATATATTTTATTTTAGACATAACTGAATAAGTAAAAGATTATAAGCAGTCATTCAACTACTATTCCTTTATTGAAAAGAATATATATCCATGAATCAAATGATTTTTCTTTGGTTAATACCCATTTGGAAAACAAGGTATCCCTTTATGTTCAGATTGGTTTTACAGTCTGGAATATGATTATGAGTACTCTAAAATTTAAATTCATCTTCTTTTTCTTAAAAGGGGCTTCCCTGGTGGCTCATATGGTAAAGAATAATCTGCCTGCAATGAGGGAGACCCGGGTTCAACTCCTGGGTCGAGAAGATCCCCTGGAGAAGGGAAAGGCTACCCACTCCAGTATTCTTGCCCAGAGAATTCCAGGGAGAGAGGAGCCTGGCGGGCTACAGTCTATGGGGTTGCAAAGAGTAAGACATCTCTTCAAAAGAGCAATACTATCTTATGAAAACCAAATCAACACACATAGACTAAACGAACTTAAGTGTGTACACAGCCAACAAGGAATGTTAGTCAATCGAAACTCATTCTTCACAGGAAGTATAGCATATTGGAAGAGCACTGTGCAACGATTTATGTAGAAGTCTAGACTAATTGACTTTTTGGTGAAAGAAATGATACTTGGTAAATGATGACTGTTCCTTTGAAATATCCCTTTGAATGTTTGACTCAGTGGCTTCTAACCTTCTGGAGAAAGAAGCCCTCTTTCTAACATCAAAATATTTCAGAACCCAGATGACATCCTATTTTTAATCTGTTGATTGAGAAAGTGCCCAATAACAAAAACCCACTGTGAATTTTCAGACAGAATATTTGTTGTGTTTTCATGAACATAACAGAACATCCATATATGAAAAAGAATTAAACATGTATGTGGCCTGGACAGGATTCCAGTTTTGTTGTTGCTGTTCAGGTTCCTAACACACAAAATTCAGGCAGATCTCATGAGCCTCCATTTTGCTGTACCTGTCTCCCTCAATCCAATCTACCCTTGAAATTGCTGCCAGATTCATACCTAAAATGCACATATCAACCCTCGTTCAAAACATTCAATGGCTTCTCTACTGGCTCCAGGATGAAGTCCAAATTCCTTAGCCTAGTATTCAGGGTCCTCCACAGTTTGGCTCCAGATGATCCTTCTAACCTTATCTACTATCAATTCCTTTTTCAGCTCCACTAGTCTCCTCCCTGTCTCCCACACTATCCTACCTTTGTTCATATTGGTCCCTCATTTAGAATGCATTCCATCTCTTCTCAATCTATTCAGGTTCTACCCATTTCCCAAACACTCAGCTCAGATTCCATCTCCTTCTTGAAGCCTGGCCAGACCTCAGCAAGCTGAAGAGCTCTTTTCTCTAAACTCTGAGAGCACTTTTGTTTGACTCAGTGGCTTCTAACCTTCTGGAGAATTAAGCCCTCTTTCTAACACCAAAATACTTCAGAACCCAGATGATAGCCTATTTTTAATCTGTTGATTGAGAAAGTGCCTGATGACAAAAACCCACTGTGAATTTTCAGACAAGAAAATCTGTTGTAATTTCATAAACATAACAGAACATCCATATATGAAAAAGAATTAAACATGTATGTGGCCTGTTAATCTTAAATGTGCCATTTGATGACTTTTAACAAATACCTACATTTAGATGCTAGTGTGTTATAAGAATGTAAGCACAGCACAATGGCCTGAAAAGACTGCTCCAACTTTAAGAATTAAGGTAGCAATATAATTCTTGCCTGGAAAATCCCATGGACGGAGGAGCCTGGTAGGCTGCAATCCATGGGGTTGCGAAGAGTCGGACACGACTGAGCGACTTCACCTTCACTTTTCCCTTTCGTGCATTGGAGAAGGAAATGGCAACCCACTCCAGTATTCTTGCCTGGAGAATCCCAGGGACGGGGGAGCCTGGTGGGCTGCTGCCCATGGGGTCGCACAGAGTCGGACACGACTGAAGCGACTTAGCAGCAGCAGCAATATAACAGTCTCAATTTATGGCACAGGCAATATTTATGTAGAATTTTTACCTGGAAGAGTAATCATTTTAAAAATAGCTTATGTTTCTTGAGTGTTTACTACATGTCAGGCATTGTGCTAAGCACCTTACAAGTAATAGCTTATTTGCTTCTCATGGCAACTTCATGAGATATTTACTATAACTGTCACACTTGAAAGATGAGAAAACCACAGCTTAAAGATGTTTAAAAACGAGCCTAAGGTCACACAATTAGGTTTCAAATATCTTTGATTACCATACCTCTTATGAAACCACTGAAAAGTCAAATGTTGTTCAATGAGGGTTTTATCATCCTTAATCACATCTCTGATGGAGAGCCTAACAATCATTGAAGGGCACAGCAACAGGAACATCCCAGAAGAGCAGGGCGTTAAACAAAAGTGTATCAGTGCATGCTGCAAATTAGCAAATGGTAAAACAAACTAGTGTATGAAGACGGAAGCAGATGGGCTGGGTCAGGTTCAGAACCTCAATCCTATCAATCTGGGAAAACGGTTTACTTGCCTAAAATGTAACCAACCTACCAAATTTACATCCCAGATCACACCCCTTTCCCATGCTTCACCAAACCACAGGAGCACCCAGACCTAAATGCTACCCACATTGGGTATTAATTGAGCAAGTACTTATGGAGTATTCCAGGTACTCAGAAGACCTGCAAAGGCTATCATGCGAAGTAAATCTCTTTCCATGGAAACACTGCAGTAGCCATTCCCGGTAGATATGTTTGTTTAAAAAAAAAAAAGTCACCTGTATTATTCTTTACTAGTAGTTGCTCTTATTTGAGCAGGTAGTAGATGGCAGTGACTGGAGTTAGTATTTTAAGTCTATAGCTGAAGAGAAGGTATAATCTGTTTGTAGGATATGTATTAAGTGAATCTTAAACATGCATTCCTATATACATTAGGTGGAGACAAATACTATTTGATTCCACTTATACAAGCTGCCCAGAATAGTCAAACACCTCCAGTCAGAAAGTACACTGGTAGATGCCAGGGGCTGGGGGATGGAGGGGTGCAGTGGGGAGATGGGGACTTAGTATTTAATGGGGACAGAGTTTCAGTTTAGGAAGGTGAAAAATTTGGTAGATGGATGATGGTGAGAGTGCCCAACAATGTGAATGTACTTAGTGCCAATGAACTGTAGAGTTAAGTATGGTTAATACAGTATATTTTATGTGACTTTTACCACAATAAAAAAATTTTTTAAAAAGAACCTTGAGCCTCCACTAGGTCAAACAGACCCAGTGATAAAGGTGCAACCCCCATTTTACAGTGGGGAGGGCAGAGGCTCAGAGATCTTAGTGTTAGTCACTCAGTCATGTCCAACTTCTAATGACCCCATGGACTGTAGCCCACCAGGCTCCTCTGTCTATGGAGTTCTCCAGGCAAGAATACTGGAGTGGGTTCTTTCTCCAGGGGATCTTCCCAAACCAGGAATTGAACCCACGTCTCTTTTGTCTCCTGCATTGCCAGGTGAGTTCTTTACCACTAACGCCACCTGGGAAGCCCAAAACTAGGAGACAACTCGGGCTTGTCTGGGATCAGAGATCTTACATGATAATAACAAAACAGCAATGGATATTAAATATTTCCTAGGAGTCAGTGTGTTCTCAGTGCTTTACCAACTCATTTAACTATCCTCACATCCCGAGAGGTAGAAACTTTCATTTTACAGACCAGGAGGCAGAGATAGAAACAGTTCAGTAATTATTCAGCATCACACTCACTCTCTAGCAAGTGGCAGGGCTGGTATCCTCGTTTCAGATCCTTCCCCCAGTCCTCTGCTCTCTCTCAAAACCCATATGTCAGTTACAGAGTTATGATGCTGAGATTTTACACCCAGGTTAGTCTGATTGCAAAATCCATCCTCTTACTATCATACAATACTGCTTTGCTACATATATATATTTTTTATATTATCCATTCTCTGCTTTTCTTAGGGCAAGTATCAGAAATTTGTGCTGAAATTGTAATATATAAATAAGTACATGATTTCAGATAAAAATGCCCTCATAACTTCTTACCTGCAGTCTTTTCTCCCTACCTACCACCCACTGGAAAAGACTCTGATGCAGGGAAAGAGTGAAGATACGAGAAGGGGATGACAGAGGATGAGATGATTGGATGGCATCACTGACTCAATGGAAATGAATTTGAGCAAACCCCAAGAGATGGTGAAGGACAGGGAAGCCTGGCGTGCAGCAGTCCATGGGGTTGCAAAGAGTCATATATGACTGAGAAACTGAACAACAACAACAAATCATCTGTTGAATCAAAGTTTCAAAATACTACCTAAGTGTATCTCTCAGACACAGACTCAAGCACATTACTCTCCTGTTTGCAAGACTTCGGGTCATCCAACTCTTTCAGGATTGAATTCCAACTCCTGAACTTGGTACATAAGGTTGTAGGTTGTTCATCATCTGCTTGGGTGACTGTCTTAGTCCCATCTCTGTGCACTCTACCCATATGTCTGACCTCCCCTGCCACACACATTCCCCAGGATTAGGGATGGCTTTGCTCCTTCTTGGCATAGCATCCAGTGTTTTTCTACCTCTCCTTCAAGATTCAGTTTAAGCATTACCAGTGTGCAGACACTATCCTCAATCACCACAGTCATGGCTGGGTATCCCTTATCCTCTGGAGAATACAAGTATGGTGGTCATCTGACTACAGGGCTGCAAATGGCAGGAGACTATGAACTGCTCCTTGCTAGAATGCGATGTAGTAAATTTCTAGACGTAATCAGTTAATAACTATTTCTTGAATTAACAAGGAAATGGTGGATATACAGTATGATATATATTCTTATATAATATGCATATTCTTTTCACTGCAGTACGTATATATCTTTGCCCCTCTAATTTGTTCCCCTTAAAAATGACCTCTAGTCATAAATCCTTACCATGTATGTAGAGATATTAAACCTAAGTGTACAAACTGCTTGATCATTTTATCATTCAGCTGTTTCTTAGACTATGTGAAAGTTGATTCATCACTGATAAATACTATTAAGTCCAACTTGAAGTTTCCATTTATGAAACAGTTAATTAGTACATATCAAATGCAAGTCAGTTGAGTTCTGTCCCTCAGTCGTGCATGACTCTTTGAGACCCCATGGACTGCAGCACACCAGGCTTCCCTCTCTATCACCAACTGCCGGAGATTACTCAAACTCATGTCCATCGAGTCAGTGATGCCATCCAACCATCTCACCCTCTGTCGTCCCCTTCCTCCTCCTGCCTTCAATCTTTCCCAGCATCAGGGTCTTTTCCAAGGAGTCAATTCTTCGCATCAGGTGCCAGCGAAGTATTGGAGTTTCAGCTTCAGCATCAGTCCTTCCTATGAATATTCAGGACTGATTTCCTTTAGCATTGACAGGTTTGATCTCCTTGTAGTCCAAGGGGCTCAAGTCAGTTACGACGGCACAAATTCAAACTCAGCAGCAATGTTGACTGAGCATGTTCTCTGGATGAACAGCCTATGGCTACTGTAGGAACTGGTCTGTGAAATAATAACTTTCAAAAATCTGAAAATTGGGCTTGAGCTAATTATTGAACCTGTTAATGCTTTGTAAATAAAATTAAGTGAGTCTACTAAAAAGCCTCTTGATGAGAGTAAAAGATGAGAGTGAAAAAGCTGGCTTAAAATTCAACATTTAAAAAACTAAGATCATGGCATCCAGGCCCATCACTTCATGGCAAATAGATGGGGAAACAATGGAAACAGTGAGATACTTTATTTTCTTGGGCTCCAAAAACACTGCAGATGGTGACTACAGCCATGAAATTAAAAAAAACACTTGCTCCTTGGAAGAAAAGCTATGACAAACCTAGACGGAGTATTAAAAAGCAGAGACACTGCCGACAAACATCCGTAAAGTCAAAGCTATGGTTTCTCCAGTAGGCATGTATGGATGTGAGAGTTGGACCATGATGACTGGATGGCATCACCGACTTATGGAAATTAATTTGAGCAAACTCTGGGAGATGGCGAAGGACAGGGAAGCCTGGCATGCTACAGTTTCATGGAGTCACAAAGAATCGGACACAATTTAGCAAGTAAACAACAAATGATTATAATCATTCACTTGCATTAGTATGCAATAACAAATATCTGTTGACTGTTAATTCACTACCAAGCTTTCTGCCAGCTGCAGAGAACACAATAGTAAACAGGCCTATCCCTGCCTTTGAGGAATCATGAGCCTCTAATAGGTGAAATACATATAATAAATGGAAGCTGTAGTTCCTTCATTGGGTAATAATCTTAGATAAGGTAACAAAAAATCTTCTTGAGGCAGATTAAGTATTTCAGTAAGCACTAAGCTTTTAGGCTACTGGGGAATCTGTGTTTTTTGAGTATAAAGAATGTAGGCTTTAAAATCAGCCTGACATGCTGTTGAATCTCTCTTCCAACACAGATACTATGCTGTATAGACGAACCACAAACTCTTTAAGATGAGGTGCAAAGAAGTCCTCCTAATCTTTTTGAGGGTAAAACAAATAAGGTAGGTGGAAGGAATGAAAGATGTGCTCAAATAGCTAGTAAGAACTCAGTCTATTCGGCTCCTAGTCCTTATTTTGCTAAAATAGTATTCTTCCCCCACAAAAGTCCCCTTACAGTAACAGACACGGTGATAAGATAGGGAAGTATTTTAGATTTTGATTTAGATTAATTTTATGAAAGAAAAAATATCTCTGATTTGTATTATAAGGAATACTTTAAATACCTCCTTGAAATATGTATGGTAGAGTTTGCCCACCTTTTTTCAGTGTAACAGGATACCAGAAGCATGAAATAGAACTGAAAAATCTGCAAAACCAGCAAATTACTTTGTATTAGGTTGGCCAAAATGTTTCAAACACACTTTTTGGCCAACCAAATACACAATCATAGTAAGAGTTTAGTTATAAACTACTTGGGGGCTCTGAAACTTAACATAAACCCTTGATTAGCTTCTCAAAATTTATGCCCTCTTTTAATAAAGGCAATATTTAGCAGTCTTTGAGGATAGCTATGTAACAGATGACTTTTTCCTACCCAAAGTGAAAATGGAAAAATAGAAAATCTGCAATTATGTGCATAATTTTCTATTATATGTTTGGAGGCAAAAGGAGGAGAATAAATTACTCTTAGACCTTACTCTAAGTAAGCAAGATGAGAATAACCATGTGTGTGTATGTGTGTTCTAAGTCACTTCAGTCGTGTCTGACTCTTTGCAACCCTATGGACGGTAGCCCATCAGGTTTCTCTGTCCATGAGATTCTCTAGGCAAGAATACTGGAGTGGGTTGCCATGCCCTCCTCCAGGAGATCTTCCCGACCCAGGGATCGAACCTGTGTCTCTTATGTGTCCTACCACTAGCTCCACCTGGGAAGCCCGAGAATAAGCACAAACATACACAAAACTACACCACTTTTATCTATATACTGCTCACCCCACAACATCTTCAGGCACCCTCAGAAATTAGCAATTACTTAAAGCAGAGAATCCATGATCAAAGGGATAAGAATTAGCCTAAAAAACTAGCACTCACCAAAGATTTGCATATCTCTCTGGGGGAAACCATAAGTTTCTCCCAGAGATAGGATGTCCTTAGGGAGATACATCTTTCTGTTCCTATGAAAGTTTTAGCTTAGCTAGGGAAGAGGTGAGCCAGAAATATTAAGTATTGGGAATAGATGAAAATTGTCCATATTCAGGTCATTAGTTTATCAAGAAGCCTGGCCTCCTAGAAACTCTGAGCCTTTTCTAGGCAGTATTGGAGTCCCCATATATTAAAGATACAGTTAGTGATATACAATCAATCAGGGTACGTTTGCTAACCTGTAAGCCCTACACATGACACCCCCCTTTATTCCTCCCACTTGACCTCCTCTACTCCCTGTCATTCTCTCTCCTGTTCTTAGAACATGGCATGTATGTCCCAGCTCCTGGCGTTGGTCACCGCCCTTTCTATGGAGCCCCCAACAAATGCCATTTAAGCTGCTTCTTTGAGTTTTGTTTGGTTACCATAAGCTGGTTCTCAAAGTCAAGAGACATATGACCAGTATAACATCCACTTCCAAATATCTGCTGCCTGCTAAGTCACTTCCGGAGAAGGCAATGGCACCCCACTCCAGTACTCGTGCCTGGAAAACCCCATGGATGGAGGAGCCTGGTGGGCTGCAGTCCATGAGGTCGCTAGGAGTCAGAGACGACTGAGCGACTTCACTTTCACTTTTCACTTTCATGCATTGGAGAAGGAAATGGCAACCCACTCCAGTGTTCTTGCCTGGAGAATCCCAGGAATGCGGGAGCCTATTGGGCTGCCGTCTATGGGTTCACGCAGAGTCGGACACGACTGAAGCAACTTAGCAGCAGCAGCAGCTAAGTCACTTCAGTCTTGCCCGACTCTTTGTGATCCCATGGACTGCAGCCCACTAGGCTCCTCTGTCTATGTGATTCTCCAGGCAAGAATACTGGAGTGGGCTGCCATTTCCTTCTCCAGGTCCAAATATCTTCCGAGGCACAAAAGACTTCTTAGCAGTAGTAAAACTGCAACCACTTTTTAAATTTCACAGTAATACTGTTTCAATCCAAATGCGCATATGATGACTATGATAATGAAAAGCAGAGATGACTTCCCATCTCTGTTTGATCCCAGGGAGGCTTAACATAGACAGACGGCTGGTGGAATTATAATTAAGTCTAAAGCTTTGAAAACTAGTAAGAGACAATCCCCTAGAAGTGAACCTATTGTTGCAATATGCTATGTGCACCCAACAGAAGGAAGGAGTCTTACACACTCATGCACAAAAGAACTTAAAAACCAGAGTAGGACTACCCTGGGGAGTTGTCCTAAAATGAAGTCCTTTTGTCATCAAAGCCTTTGCCATTGGTCCTTTTATAGGTCTGCTGTTTGCGAGAGAATGTCTCCAGTCATGAAGACTGTGGGAGTACCAATGTTTGGTATGAAGGTATCAGGAAAGGTATTGGCAGATGGTGGGAACTGTGGTGCTAGAGAAGACTCTTGCGAGTCCCTTGGACTGCAAGACCAAAGCAGTCAATCCTCAAGAAAATCAATCCTGAATATTCATTGGAAGTGCGGATGCTGCAGCTAAAGCTCCAATACCTTGGCTACCTGAGGCAAAGAGCTGACTCACTGAAAAAGACCCTGATGCTGGGAAAGATTGAAGGCAGGAGGAAAAGGGGGCAACAGAGGATGAGATGGCTGGATGGTGTCACCAACTCAATGGACATGAGCTTGAGCAAATGCCAGGAGATAGTGAAGGACAGGGAAGCCTGACATGCTGCAGTCCATGGGGTTGCAAAGAGTCAGACACAACTTAGCAACTGAACAACAATTGGCAGATGGTAGGAATAACATATTCTCTCCCATAAGTGATGTACTGATTTGAAAACCTAGAGTCTGGACTCAAACAGAACTTGATTCAAATACCAGTGGTACCAATTACAAACCATGTGTCTTTCAACTTGGCATCTAACTTTCCAAGACTCAGTTTTCTTACATTGGGTTGGCCAAAAAGTTCATTAGACTTTAAGTAAAAAATGAAAGACATCTGTCATTTTCACCAATTACTTTATCGAACAACCTATTCACTAACCAAATGTTCTGGCGAACTCAACACGTGAGACAGTAATGGTACTCTGTTTAGTTGCTTAAATCGTATCCAACTCTTTTGCAACCCCATGGACTATAGCCCTCCAGGCTCCTCTGTCATGGGATTTCCCAGGCAAGAATAATGAAACATGTTGCCATTTCCTTCTCCAGGGGATCTTCCTGACCCAGGGATCAAACCCATGTCTTCTCAGTTCAGTTCAGTCGTTCAGTCGTGTCTGACTCTTTACAACCCCATGAACCGCAGCACGCCAGGCCTCCCTGTCCATCACCAACTCCCAGAGTTTACCCAAACCCATGTCCATCGAGTCAGTGATGCCATCCAACCATCTCATCCTCTGTCGTCCCCTTCTCCTCCTGCCCCCAATCCTTCCCAGCATTAGGGTCTTTTCCAATGAGTCAACTCTTCGCATGAGATGGCCAAAGTATTGGAGTTTCAGCTTTAACATCAGTCCTACCAATGAACACCCAGGTCATGTCTTCTAGAAGGGGTTATTATTTACATGTGGTCTAGAAATTCGAAGAGCACTTAGTAACTCACTAGTGTGTTACAAGTTTTACTTATCATCCTCACAGCAAGTAAGACGTGCTATTATCTGCATTATACAGATAAGGAGACTGAAACACACAGAAGCAAACACACCTGAGCTCACACAGCCAGCAAATGGAGCTGGGATTCAAACCCAGTGCCCTACCCACTATGTTGGTGACCAAAGGATCCTCTGAAGATTAATGAAATGAATCAGAGAATGGTCAGTTTAGTGACTAACTGTAAGTTATTTATAAAAATTATGAATTATTTTTATTAAGTATCAATAGGTATGTGAAAATTATTCCCATAACTATACATGCAAATATTAAATCTTAAATTAATTTTTTTCATCCTTTCATGGCTTTTGCTAAAGAACAATTTAAAAGAGGTCAATTTTGTGACTACAAACTCTAAAAATGTCACTTAGAAGCTCCTTTACTCACAGTGTCCCTTCATCTTCCAGAAACTAAATCATGCGCAGAATGTAAACAATAATATTAGATCACCATTTTTCTATTGACAACAGAATATTTGACCACAAATATATATATATAGTTTTTTAAATGTAGCCTCAAACCATAATTTTATACACATTCACTCATTTCCATATTTTTCATAAATAAGATTTCTTAAAAATACTCTGGTAGGATATAACTGTACTTTACAAAATTAAAATTACAGTGAGGAAAACAAATTCAAGATATTTGCATTCTAAGCTTTGTAGGAATGATAAACCAACTTTAAACTCCTGATAATAGAAATCTGTAAAACTGAATTAACCTATCATCCTAAAATATGCAATACACAATTAAATCAATCTTAAAATGCAGAAAATTTAGCCACCTAATTTGAGATTGTATCTCTTTTCATCTTGGAAATCTGATATACCAATTCAAAATTACTATTCAAATTACCATCAGAATTCCTGAAACCCTATTTGCAGTAAAGATTCCAATTGCATCTGATTTTATGTCACTTCAAGGCAAATTCCTCTGCTTTAAGACAAGTTTAGCCTCTTCTTGAGTTTGTATCTAAATTTACAATCGAGAAAACTCAGATTGAGAGCTTTTAGTTCCGCCCGCTCACACCTCCTTTTTTCCCTCCCCCACTCCTCACCCCCAGACAACCAAAAATAAACACCCACACTAGCAATACATGAACTGACCAATCTTAGGCTCCCATGGTCTTAAGACAACCAGAAAAAACAAAGATGGAAGAATCACTGCTTTGCAAACAAGGCCTTAATTAGGTATGTAAATAAAAATCCCTTTACTGCTAGATCCCCAAGTCCTTCTGAAGAAACATTTCCCAACTACTTATCACATTTACACAACACAAACATCAACATGCAGCCTCTACCAAAGAGAGATCTGAACATATACCTATACGTTGGAAATCCTCTCAGATCAGATGCTCATATTTAACTGATGGACGCATCATCGCCCAGGAGCCCATGTCTTAAAAATTATTCTTTAATAATCTAATAACAAATATCTTTCCCATTCTGTCCCGGAAGACCAAAAGACTAGGAAAAAAAATCAGTTAAAAGAAAAGCCACCATAACCATTCCATCAGTCTAAGTCAAGATTTAATTGTACAACAGTAATCTAAAATATTGACTAATTCCTTTGGAAACAAATTACTCCTAACAGTGCTTTTCTGAATGCAAGTCAAGCATTCATTTATGCTATCTTATATTTTTGCCTCTTTATGCTTTCTATTTCAAAGACTTATAAACTGGGTGAAACCCACAGTTCATTACAACAAGAAGGATTCACAGAGAGGTTGGAATATACAAATATGCAGGCCTGAAACTTTTGAAACCTGAAATATTCAAGCAAGAAATCTCACTAAAGAACATTTCAAGTAGGAAGTAAAAAAAAGCACAATGTTTGAGGCTGTAGCTCAGTGTCTTTATCCCTTAGATGAACCATGAAAATAGGCACTAGCCTGTGAGGACAGAACCTACAAACACGGAGTCTTATGATAATTTGGCAGCAGACTTAAGAAGAAACTTAATATTCTCTGCCTTGCCACTCCATTCCCTTCTTATTTGTTCTTCAGATGAAGTTATGTTTTTTGAGACAGGAGATTTTCATGTTTTCTTAGCCTCATAATAGGAACAAGTGGTTGCAGGAAATTTAAAAAAAAAAGAAAAGAAAAAAAAGGCCCTGGAGAAAGAAGACAACCTATCTAAGTGGAGCTAGGGTCAACAACTATGTAAGCTCAAAGGAAGTTTTGTCAGCCTAACTAAGGAGATAGATGCATTGCAACTGGACTGCCATAAAATCACTTTAAATATCCACTGTGGCAAAGAGAGCCTGAAATACCTATTATGGACTTAGGGGAGGTGATCGATATTTTAAACACTCTTCAAAAAGTTAAGGAATTCCTTGTGGGTTTTTTTTTCATTCCACTAATTCATTGGTGAATATTGCTAGTTTCGAAATAAATAAGATCTCAAAGAAGGGATAGGAATATCTATAAAGATTCTATTCCAGGAAAGCTTGCAGACACTGAATTCACTGATTTTAAGCTTAACTCCTCTAGTGGTGACTGAAGGGAAAGACACACATGCCTTATGGAATATGTAAGTGGCATGATAAATTGATTCACAAACTTAATAACAGCCCAGAACTTTCTGATGCTGTTCGTATCCGAACAGGCCTGTCACACAGATGGTGGGGAAAGTTTGGGTCCACGTTTTCAAACTGTGCACTAAAACTGAATACCCCAGTCAATGGACTAAAACTTCATGTATTCTCTGGATAATTTATACTGATGCCTCTCACCTCACTTTCTAACTACCATAACCCTTGCAAAGTACCCCAATGAAGAATGCCTGAAAGCAAAAGAGGTAAATACACAGGTATGATAAAAACAGCAACAAGAAAAGAATGCCCGAAAACAGTCAGATGAGTAACTGGGTACTTGTTTGAAATATGACTTAGAAATGGATTTTTTTAGGCCTAAGATAAATCGAGAGTTTCTTTCAGGATAAGAAATAATTTCTTATTATCTCTCAGGCTGATGGTTTGGCAGGTTACACAGCTATCTAAAATATTCTCATTTTTGATTTATTATAGCTATGTAAAGCTTTGATGAAGTACATATTCCTGAATATGAACATGATATCAAGCTATTAAATGTGAATATTCAGAAATATGATCATTTCACATGCCCTTAAAAAACCAGCCACACATCATTCACATGAAGCCATCCAAGAGGCAGTTTCCAACACATACTCTGTTTTAATATTGTATGATTCTTCTTTTACAGATGATTTGCCAGTAAAATGACGACAAAATGAAAACATTTTACCCCATTTCTTCATATATGAGAAAATTAACTCTCATCATTTCACAATTATTCCTACCAATATGTATTGTTCTATTCCCTTAGGCAAAACAATTTAACATACTTAAAGCTTTGTTCTTTAAGTTACTTTAAATGAATGTCTTATTTGGACTTCACAGTGATGAGAATGGCTGGTAAAGGTTTCCGTCTCTGGTCCCCTGATGCTGCCCTCAGTGGTCACCCTGCCCGCCGACACTGGTCTGGGGCAGGCCAGTCCAGGGCCCTGCAGTGGTCTGTGCACACCCCAAGTCCAGTCCATACTGCAACAGCTGCCATGCTCACACGTGAAGCCAAATTCCACAGGAGAGAAAGGAAGGACTGCTGGCTTTTATCTTATTTGCTCTATAAAATCTACTTAAACACTAGAATGACTTTCCTATACATAACTGAGATTTCTTTTTGACTGCCTATTGATATGGACAGAGACGAGTTTCACATACAAATGAACCTTTTTCAGAGATTTTTTCTTTTTGGCTGAGTCAGCAAAGTTTCTCCTTTTAACAGAGACCGTTTTCCATAATGTGAAGGTATTTACTCAAAAAGGAAAATACAGACTACTTACATGTAAAAACAATCACTGCCGCTATGAAAGTTACCAGTTAACTCCTGTCAGAAACAACTGATTTTATTATTGTATCTCTTACCAGAAATTTCATATCATTATCGGTTTTAAAAGGTTTTCCTCACACATACTGGAATATTGCACCAAACAAACAATTTTATGACATGGGGTTTTGTGTTTGTTTTTTAAGAACTATGATTAAAGATCATCACGGTGATTGAGAAATGATGGTTAGGGTTTGGTTTATGCATGGAATTCTAAGATCGATAATCTATCGAACTTCTAATGAAACTTATGCTCTACCGTCTTAAGGCTTGATAAGGAATAAATAAGCAAAAAGATCATCTTTGAAGAAGAAATTTTTCAATAGAATAAAATAAAAATAAATACAATATAAAACATACCGTTTTATGAAGCTTTAAAAATATATAGTACTTAAATAAACATGCACACCAGCTAATGATACACACAAATAGCTTTACCTATATGTTTAGACTTAGGTATACATGCACTGAAGTAGGTATTTCTACTTACATAAAATTTATGTAAATATTCATATGTATTATACAGAAATCATTGAACAGTACTATGTTTGAAATATATACTTAATCTTTACAAAGTTAATGAATTTCACATTATCTTCCAAACAAGGCTGTATATTTGTAAACAGTAAGTATCTTTTATTTCTTTATATTTTAATGGTGAAAGTCACACAAATATTAGGCACACAAATTATTTTGCTATTTAGTGACACTCCAGGCCAATGCTGCATTGAAGCAAATTTGGTTATATTTAGTAACAAAAGGAAAGTAAAATAAAGGAAATTATTTCAAATGCTCATGGCTTATAGAGCAAAATAATTACAATTGCTCCTGTGCTGTGAAGAACAATCAAAAAGGAAAAATACACTCAAAGCATAAATATGTCATGCACACATGAACATGTATACTGTGCATCTACATATGCATCTCTGTGAAATAACACCAGTCTATGAATGGTATAATAACCTAGCAACATCAGCCCCTCAGTGAGGGTGAATTCATAAGTCAAATTACCTAAACAAGAAATAGAAGAGTAGTTTCACAGATCTGACAACTGAAATCATAACCACCTAGAAACACCGGGTACAGTGATGAAGAAACAAGGTGCAAAGTAAACAGTGAGAAGGCAGCCACTCACCTTCGGTGCCATTGGGAGTCATGGAATTACTATTTATATGAGAGTTATCGAGTTTGGGGGATTCACTACTACCACTCAGACGGCTATGCGGGCTGGTTAGATCCTGCATTTCCATAGACCTAAAGACAAGAAGCCTTTCGTTTGACAGATGTACCAAATTCATAACCCCACTATTTAATGCGCTAACGACTTGACACCTCCTTTGAAACACATTCGCACAAAAGTCCCATTGTATCTATTTTCTTCGACTCCAAATAGTTCCCTCTTACATTTTCAGCCATCCTTTCAAAATGTGGACTATTAAAAGATGTCAGTGACCTTACCTATCCAGCCACATCATATGGAGTTTTTTGGTTTTTTTAAAAAATTTCTCTTTCTCTCCTTCAATAGCTCATCAAGTGCCAAGATCTAATGAGACGATTCCATCTGTTTTTATTATCAAAGAAAACAGACCGTCCTGCTTTTCTTTTTAGATGGGGGGGGGGAAACCCTAAGGTGTTATTTTTCTAAAACACGAAAGTGTAAAATTGAAAAAAAAAATTCACTTTTCTATGGAATCTCTTTCATCTAATAAATTAGCACTAGGAACTCCCTTATAATTTACCGCCCAATTGTAATTTAATGGGTCTCCAAACCAAATAAAACACTTAAAGCCTATAGTCCAATGACAGGGAATGAGATAGCCCTGATGCATGTGTTTACTCTGGCAAACTGCTTAATTGTTCCTCTGTTTCCCTTGAAACAAATGCAGCATTAAAACATTCTGATGTCGGCTCACTTGTTTGCTTTGTGGATTACATACAGCCAGCCCAAGTGAGGAGGGATCAGGCCGGCATACAGTGAGTGCCCAGGAACAAGAGCACTCAGGATACCTCAGCTGTCACCTACTTGGGGAAATCAGAACAATGCCACTGCCCTGCTCAAATTGGGCATTTTTACAACACAAAACATCGAAATCTTCCCGGAAAGTTCTTTGGCTCAGCAGTTACTCTATAGGGGACAGAAGCCCCTATTCATGTTCACAGTTGCAGAACCATCCATTTCTATTTCACCTTTTCTTAATGAAGAGAGGAGACCATTTCTTTAAAGTGACTAAAAACACACCTAGATACAGTTCTGTTCTCTGCCAGCCAAGAGTTTGGAAGTCTAAGGCCTATTCACTTTATGCTAAACTTTGTTTTTCTTTAAAAAAAAAAAAAAAAAAAAAAGACGGGGGTTAATATTACATGTGTATGAACCTAAGACTGTCTGCTCCTCACCCCCACCGGGTCAATAAAAGCTAGTCAATTTGGAGGTTGCACTTAGACTGCAAATGTCAGCTTTTATAACGAAGAACGTGAACTGTTTTACTTCTAAAGTGAGTTTTGACTTCCCCAAGTCTTTGGGATTCAAATGAGAAATGGCTTAAAATCCAACTTTTCTCCCCTAATTCTCAATACACATTCAGAGTTTTCCTAACCCCAGAAAATACAGCCCCTAATCATTTTCAAATCCAGCCTTCTCTTCCCTTTCTACATATTTAACATTTTTTTTTCTTTTACAAACACACACACACACACATTGTTAAGTAATTTCCAACCAAGGCTATAAATAGAAATAATTAAGAAATACTAGACAAAAATAGATAGGGGGTCACAGAGAGGTAATCTCCCCAAATGTCAAATATCAACAGTATCCTTACCTGCAACTTGAGGAAACAGCAACATCTGAACTGGTTTGAGATGTTTGCACCTGTGATCAGGGGTAAAAAATTAGAAGCTGTTGTTACTCTGCTTCAGTGTCAGCTCTTAATTATACAGAGCACATGGCTCAGGACGACAATGCTCTCTTTTAACCAAAAGAGAAAAAGGAGGATTCTGCAGCGGTGAAAGGCATATTGTCTTTAAGTTGAGGTCTCCACTGTTGTTTCCTCCTCCAGGTCTACCCTCCTCCTCCCCTTGTGGGGGGGGAGGGGGAGAGGCAGCCAAATGACGGGATAGTGATTCATCACTGGCCTATGACAGCTGCAAACGGGATTACCCCTCCCCCAATCAACATGCAAAGCAGCCTTACCCAGGCAGCTTGGAAAAGGTACTTGAAAAAAGATAGCTATTAGCAAAATGAGCATGTTTCACAGCAGCAGTTCAAGCATTAACCCTCCAGCATCCTCAGATCTTTCATCTTCTGCTATCACCAGCTGAAATAGAGTTCCCGCCCATGAGTTTGACTCCAGACAGTGTTTTTCCTTATGGTGATGGTTTTGTCCTATATTTGCTATTTGTCATTGAACAGTTTACTCCAAACAGCTTCTGGGCAACTTGCAGGCAATGCCAGACTCAACGAACGGCTCAAGGCAAGTTCTTACCCATCATGGAGCCCTGCACTCATTCACCCAAGCAAACCGAAAATTCGGTGAATTGTTTAAGTTCAAGGGAAATCCATGCCTGCCTGGTGAAATAGCCAGAGCAGTTCGCTTTCTGTTTAATTTTTCATCTTTTAAATCAGGAGAGAGAATGGAGAGTTGAATAATCAGTTCAGTATCTCAGTTGGCCAGAGTTCCAGTCTCTTTTGTCCCCAGAGGAATCTGTATTTGGGCTTTCGCTGAACGACTAACTTAGCCTGCAGGCTTTGCTAGTCACTGTTCTTCCTCCAGAGGCAGCAAGGTGATCAACTCAGGTGAGGGTGGGCTGCTGGCTCACCAGCTCAGGCAAATGCCTGACTCTGAGGTAAAGAACCTTCTGCATAACGTTTAAAAGGACTCAGAAATCTAGATCTTTGATGTGCATTTTCATTCAACCAGAACAGACATCATTTAAGGTTACAGAGCAAAGATGAAAAAACTGAAGCATCTCAAATGGCATAAAAGTTATCCAACCAAGTATCTTCTATTGAGTCCTGCTATTTTTTAATCATGATTTATGACACTAAGTAGTACTACCTTTTTGGCAGGAATAAAAGCATCATTAAAGTCTAAATATCTTGGTCTAATATTACGTGAAATTCCTAGGTCTACTTTTCGAGAATATGTGCAGGATGCAAAATAATTTGAAAGAGATGCCTGCGTATTCAATGAAAAGTATTTGAATGCCTGCAAGGTAGGTCATTTGATGCTAACAGCCTTCTGCAATTTTTTGTTAAATTTTCTCACACAAGAGTAAATGTTTCCATTTAGAAACTACAGTGATATACCTCAAGGATAAATTTCCTTTCCCCCCCATTTCCATTTTTATACACCTGGAATAAATTATAGGTGAGAACTAACTTAGTTTTAAGAACTCTCTTGGCTTAATTATGTGAAAGAGTATGTAAAACATCCTTTCTGTTACATGTTAAAATACATTCCTATTTTAACATTGGCTAGATACTATAATTTTAGAAACGTAATGTTAGTTTCCTTATATACTTTCAAAGTTTGATATTTTTATTTGAGGTTTAACCTATTCTATTTAAATTTCAAAGTCAAATCTGTTAATAAAAAATGAACTTCAAAATAGGAATTACTCTAACACGTTTTCTCACTGAAAACAAATGCATTTTCACAACATACTTTTTTTGTGTGCTGGCTAGACTTTACTGTACTTTGTACAACTTTTGATTCCACATCCATGATCTTCATTTCATTAAGTATACTTCAGATATTCTTTTGTGTCTCAAGGATTATTTAAACCATGTGTTGTGTGTTACTGTTTTTAAAAATGACTCTTTAATCAAAATAACTTTAAAACAACTAATCCTCACTTAGGTTGGTCAGCTGAATCCACATCGTGGTCCAGGAAAAATAAATCTACTCTCAAGAATGCGAATGCAGACAACAATTAGACACAGATGTGAGCAAAATTAGTTACAGTTTACAAAATGCTACACTTCACATGCTTTTAGTTTTTTATGTGTAGTACAAGATTACAGCACAGTAAGGAAACATGGTCTTGTAATGACTTATCTAAAAAGAACACCTATTTCTGATTGGCGCTGATTTTCTCTTATGTTTGCCAAAATCTCTGGAAGGTTCTGGGTTTTCAAGGTCTCAAACATAATGTGCTGCAAAAATAATTAATTAGGCATCTTTCCATTCAAAAGAGAAAAAAAAATATTTCATGGTTTTTAGAAAAATGCTGTTAGGCATTCAGTAAGTTCATGTTTTCTGCTTTATATCCATAAACCTAATATGTTCCTTGTCTCCTCCTAATCTGGTATTTTTTAATTCAAATGCTCCTAGGAGTGCAAAAATATTTCCCATAACATTATAAATGGTCATCTTAGATTACAATGAAGTCATTTCACTTTAATGCTTTTTAAAACTCTTTGTAGAGAATACTCAAGTAGCGTACTGACAGAGTTGTGAAAATAGAGGAAAAAAAAAAAGAGAACTTTTTAGAATTTCAATTCAAGAATCCTCAACTAGTAACTTTGACTTCTGATTAGTTAATGAGGTCTTTTAAGTTTGCCTTTTTTCTAATTAAATTTCTAATTCTTCACAGATGTAACTTTTGTTGATGTTCAATTTGTCTCTCTCATTTTGTTAAACCTCACATAGTACTTCGCCAATCCATTGAATAGCCACATTAAATCTGTTAATACCATGCTCTTCAACCCCAGAAATTATTTCCAGAAGGCAAACTTGCTTTGAGAGATCATCAAACAAGACTTAAGGTACACATTTTATCACATTTTTCCCTACCACAGAGCTCAGGATGCAGAGCAAAATTCATGACTTTTGCACTGTTTATTATACTTTGCTAAATTACAAATCAAAAGCATCTGACAGAAGATCATGTATGAAGCCAAAAAGTTAATAATGTTCTGTGAAAAGTAAACTGTAAATGGAAAGGGATTCTAAATCTCAACAGCAGAGAGCAAATAAAATGTAGGTACTTGTCTAAATTATGGGTTTTCCATTGGCTCTTTTGCTTGCTAGAAGCAATTTTTATAAAATGAGTATAATTTTAAACTTTTTTAACTCAAAAGAAATTTTCAAAGTGAAAGTACTGAACTTATCTAAATAAATAGAGTTGGCAGGCAAGCTAGTTTTGCCCAACCACAGATCAACATGAGGACTCCCAAATTTGAAAGACAATGGCAATTTTCTAATCAGAATGTATTTTATAGAGGGGGGAAAAAAGGTGCCTTAGGCAGAAACCTGCTTTTAAATCAGAATATATTCTTGCTACAATGTTCCTCAATCAATATTTCCTACCATGATGTCAATGATGTAATAAAAGTCTAAACCTAAAATTGAAATGAACTTTCAGAAAAGGCAGATAGATGTCTTTTCAATGTTAATACTTATCTCCTTCTTTATCAAAGACTCCATAAAATGAATGCTTTAAAACCCCTGATTTCTAGTGATATATACTGTATCACTTTTTAAAGTATCTCGTTTAAAGAAAAGGACAAAATAGAGTTCCTAGGAAATCAAAAACATATTTAAAAGACTGATTCTACCTATAGTCTTCAAGGATTGTTTTTAAAATTAGCATTTAAGATGTTGAATGTATCAATAATACTTTGATGATTAAATGGAAGAAGGGGTTTATTCTCGCTGCAAGTGAGTTTTTGAAAGATATTCTTTACAAAATAAATTTCCAAATACAAGAGGAAACTTTGAGAAAATCATTTATTATGTCTATCAAACACCCAGAGCAGTTGACTTCCCTTTACAATTCTAACACTGAACAGTTGTTCTAAAACTGAACACTGGCTCAATTAGGCTGCTCTGTCACCGCGAAGAATTTTCAGGATTGAAAATCCATGGCTGTTTGCTCACTTACTGAACACTTTGGGCCTTAGGAGAACTCAAGCTGAGAGAAAGTCAAATATCAAATATTTGATAATGCAGAAAAGCATGACTTTTCTTGTGTGCATATCTTCAAATCCCAAACGGTGGGCTAAAAAACTCACACACGCCTAAAATAAAACCTACTCTGAAAAGACACATTAAAAAAACAATCCCCAGACTATAAAACTACACTGTGTCCTTAACTAGAGACTTTTTGTACCCTTGTCATTTTAAGAAATGAAACATAAAAACGATTGCCTACATTCAGTGACAGCTCTGAATTTATGGAATTCCTGCAAAAGCTGTGCTTAAATGTTTCAAAAACTCCTCCCAAGAAATATAAGCCCATGAGTCATTAGCAATTCATACACTCATTTTGAATGACAAATATTTTAAGTGGTAATTCAAAAGTTGAAGAATCTTGCTTTTAATTTCCAGGTCCATTCAAGTCCTATTAAGTGTCAATAAGTGAGAAATATCTTAATTTGGCAAATGTTTATTATTTCACCTTTTGAAGATGAGCCCGTTTAATATAATGTTTGGGAAATTTGTGTATTGAAACAAAAGGATTTCCTTCCTTAAAAAGGGGTTTCAATTTATTTTTGTTATCTGTTATCCTTTGAAAATGTTAATTCCTTCTTCCTTTTCTCCAATCCAACCAAAATGTGTAGGAAAAGCTATCTCTGTGTTAAAATGGATATAGACAGATACGGCTTTCATCAATATCATACAGTAATAGTTGAGATTTGTGCAGAAGAGAGCCATGAAGTGATCCCTTTACAAGAGTATAGCCCTGCAAGAAACTTTATATATATATATACGAAAACAAGTCATTGTTAACCATTAATTTCTAATTACCTCATAATGATTCTAATTGCTCAGCTAATTTGGGGGTTAAGAACTTATACTTTTATGATGGAGCCCAGTGGCCCATAAAGCACTGGGCACAAAGTGTCATAATCTTCCTCACGCCCTAATGTTTTTCTTTTAAAACAAATCAAAACAATAACTCAAAGCGCTCTTGTTATCTTGGGCTTTGCCCACAGGACAGCTGGTGTCACGCAGTACAATTTTTCAAACAGTCAGCTTGTACTTACAGCGCTTTACATCTGCTGCATCCACCAGTTTCCTGGGCTCCTTCGAATTTTCTGGTTTAGCAAACCTCCATTCCAGACATAGTTTTTGCTCCTGGAGGAGGACGCGGGAGGGTCTTAGGGGCTCCCGGCGGAGCCCGGCGCCGTTGGAAGCGGAGCGCGTCCGCTGGGGGAAGCCGGGCCGCGGGGACCGCCGCCTGGGCGCTGCTGCAGGCTCGGGCTGCCGAGCGACTGAGCGCACACGCTGGCCCCGGCGAGAAACCCGCCACACCGGACGGCAACAGGAAGGCTCCGAGTCGGAAGTGGCACTGGAGAGTTTCTACCTCGCCCCAAACTCGGAGCCATCAGCTCCCCCCGGTCTGTTTAGCCAGCGCCTTGAGCCCCGCGCTCTTTCGTTCTCTAAACGGCAGCAGCTGATAGCATCTGAGAAGCCCAGACAAAGAAACAGCACCATCTCATCTCTCGGTTTGTTTGCGCAGCCTTGTAGGTCTGCCCGTGGAGCCTCGGGGCTTTTTTTGTTTTTGCAACGCAAACCACAGCTATTCTCTTGTCCTAACCTTATTGGTTTAAATGCAACAATTGAGAGGAGCCCTGCTCTCTCTGACTCAACCTTACTGCTCCCAAAAAATTTATTATGTAAATGAACGCGCCCCATGCTATCTGAATAAACAGCTGTGTGAGAATCAGGAGACACTGTCAACACACGTCTCTTGCTACAGCAGCTACCAATTACGAGCTTTGGGGAGTCGTTTCACGTTATCTTTCATAGTTTCCCAAAACTTGTTTTCAAGCCCTGAAACTTAGGGAATCGATACTCGGGAAGAAAAAAAAATTTCCCTGAATGTAACAACCAACAGGTCTGGGGGAAAATGAAAACTAGAATGGCTATTTCCATTTTAAATAAGTAAAGGGAGAGAAAAAGCAAACGTGTAAGCCATCAATATCAGCTTAACAATGAAAGCCTGGATGTTAGCTCTGCAGTGATTTCTAGAATGGCAAGTTTTACGGGAGCAATTTTTTTTTTTTTTTTGGATATGAACCAGATACTATTTCAGTGTTGATATTTTAAAATGATTTGGGGGGAGAAGATTTATTTTATCTAGAACTCTTTTCTTACAGTCTGTTCTTTTTAAGAAGAATTCCAACTAAATTCAATCTATGCATGCTAGTCTATAATGCTCACCTGAGTAGCTGAGCTATTCAGATTACAACTAAATTAAAGATTAAAATATTTACTTACTATCATGTTTTAGGCAAATAAATGACTTCAGTTATTAGATCAATGACTTAACCATTATATTGATTTCAAATATTTAAAGAAGGCATCACTTACATGGCTAATTATTATATTTGCCAGCCCTGTACCATAATTAAAATATAAATGTTTATTTTTGATACTACTCACTCACCATAACCAATTTTGTACTCTAAAATGGAATCTTTACACCCTTTGGATTTTCCTTCAAAGTATCTGACAGTAATACTATTCTATGGGTCTAGTCTTTTTATTATTAATAATAAGCATCTTCTTCATTAAGTCTCCTGCCTTGGTATGAAAAAACACTTTTAAAATCACAGTAACTTTTTAAATGATTTTATAATACATTTCAGATCATCAACTCATAAAACAAATAGACACAATTTTACCTTACCTTTACTTTGCTAATTTGTAAATGAAAGCACCATTCCGATGCAAACAAAACAAAAAGCTTCTAATGACCAAAATTCAATATAGACTTTCCCTCCAACTCCCCCCAAAAGGGTGCCAATGTAAATTCCTCAGAAGAGAACATTCTGTCAAACCTAAGAGACAGCTTAAACTGCACACTCACCTAGGATTTCATTCCGTATGGTACCAGCAAGGAAACCTGGGCTAGCCATCTACCATATTTGGGAAACCAAGTCAAAAATCAGTTGATTGCTATTGGATCTGTTCATGCAGCTAAATAGAATTATGTTACCATCTACAGAACTTTCTTAGACAAGAAGTATTGGTTATTCAATATACTAAAGTATATGTGCAGAAAATAAAATACAGCCTGTAATGGAGGTCTCTAGTGCCGTGAGATAAAATATAATGATATGTCAATTCAATCTATGATAGCAAACACCTGCACAGTAACTGCTTTTGCTATCATATTTATTGCTAAGCTCCATAAAATACAAAATTTGAGGTGCTGGTTGGAGAATTCAACTGTGTTTGAAACTTTACATTAAGCTATTGTGCCCATGCTTCCCATGATTTAAAAATTATTTTAGCTATAAAAAGATATAATATTATTTTTCTGATCCATGAAAGATTATACTGGCAAATCCAGAAGACAAACTATGAAGTCATCAGTATCTCACTTTTATATATAATTGCCTACATAGTAATCAAGTTTATCATATCACATTAGTTTTTATATTGAAATTCAATTATTTTTATTTGTATAACAAAATGAATCATTTTAAAATGAGGCATGTCATTATGAAGAAAACGATGAAAAGCATGATGACTGTAATGTGAGCACTAATTGATATGATATTGGTCATGCTGCATACTTATATAACAAAAAACTTAGTCATTGGCTACAAAAAAGTCATGTATATGACTTATTTTTTTTTACTTTTCAAAAGTGTATGCCATTTTTAAATGCTTTCCTTTTCTTAAAGCAAAATCAGATGGCCTAAAAACAATTACATGCTTATCCATAAATTTTGTCTGGTTATGACTTCAGAATATCAAATATATAATAAATACCATACAACTCACACCAAAATAAGTTATCCTCTGATAAATAGCCAAAATGTTAGTCATTACTAAGAAGATCTAGTTAGTAATGTACTGTTAACTTCCTATTTCTAAATTTTCACAACTATCATTTCATGACTTAACCATGTACTTTAAGGACCAAGGTGTTCCCTAAACAAAATCATACCCATTACAACAGAACTTAGGAAAATTTGCTGAAAACCCACTATTAGTAAAGACAGATAACAGTAGAGAACCTGCTACCTGACATTTCCTAGAAAAATGTCAACACATAAACATTATGAATAGGAGTAAAAAAATTTCTAATGACTTCACCCCACTAAAAAATAAATTTCATCTGGAAAAGGAAAACATTTGGAAAAGCCAGTTATAACAAAATGTTTGAATATCCTCATAAGGATGATACCTTTCATAAATCTCCAAACAAGCTTTATCATATTGATACAGAGCAAACTATTTTCTGGTTATATAGATATTTGCTTGGTTATATAGAAGTCTGAAATGTTGACAGAAGTTGTTAGTGCTGTTCAATGAACAGAGAAGATTAAATAAAAGCATGATTACAAGAATAAGCAAATATGCCTAATTTAAAAAGAAAAAATACAAGGGTCCATTAGAACAATTGAAAAGGTAAGTTGGAACTTTCCTAAAACTACATGAATATAACAGTTGATTAATCCAATTAAATATAACAAACAGTGAGAAAGCAACAAAGCTAAAAACATCTTCCCTTCCCTTTTTCCATTCCAGTAATGATAATAAAGTTTGAGTAGTTCTACAGTTTTCAACACAAGACAAACTCAGAAATTATTTTTTCTTCTATTTGTGTTTACTTTTAAATCATTTTAGAATTAACCATGCATGTGATTACCAAGTCTGATGCCAAGCATCTTTTACCTCTCTGGTTCTACCATTCTTTATTTTATGAAGATTCTTGTTCAACAATAATGGTACAGAAAGTTACATAAGAGAATTAGCACTTAAAGATCAATGCTTTCTCTGCAAAAGTGTTATCCTAGTTATTATTTCTTCCACATTCTTAAAGTCAATAATACCTGGATACAGTCAACATTTTGTGATTGAAACTGTTCAAAGTAAAACAGCAAATATTCCAAAATGTTTGGTACTTCCAGAGCTTCTGCTTCCAGATAACTCTTTTCCTCATGGTCCATGCCATGGCTCCACATTTCTGGCTTTTAACAGAACCTTTGGAACACTGTCTGGATGGCTGACATTACCATCCTTGCTGGCATGTGGAGTGGTCACTTCCATGACCTACTCTTTCCCCGCTGGCACGAGACCTGCAATGAGGGCCCCGCTCCCAGTAGCCTTCTGCTGAAACACGACCAAGTAAAACATCCTCTATTTATTTTAAGAATGATATTAAATCTGCCAAACTGAATGTCTACCAGTATTTTGCTAAATGTTTCCCATTCAAACTCCAATATGAATAGCTTTTAACAGTGAATTTAAGGAGGCAATTACTAACTAATCACTGCACCATGGAAAATTATTGTAATAAAAATTAGAGTCTTTATACCAACACAATATGGAAATATAACCTGTTTCCTGGCCCCCTAATAAGTACATTGGTTATTACATAAGAATAATAACCATTTATTTATGTAGGGTGAGAAACTTGCTATCTTATATAGTAATGACTGCCTACAGGATGTTTTTTTAAAAAATTATTATTCTTAATTAGAAAGTTTGAGCAGTACTTCTTGAAACTAATAATGATAACAGGGCAGCATTAGGTTTTTAAGATGAGAGAATAGGATGCTAGAGGTACTTCATCTAAAAGGAAAAAAAAGACATACTGGGTTTTCTATTTTAAAATCAACTGATTTCCCAAAATGGCAGAGTTACTTTTTCTTCCTTCTGCCAAAAATATGTAAATAATTGGTCTTGGAAGCATATGCTTAATCTGAGCAATAACTCTTTTGCTTTCTCACATTATAAAATGGATTTCTGTTGACATGAAGCAACCTGGAAAACCCACGTTGTCTCTTCCACTTTTTTTCCTCTAAGCCATGGGCAAAACCAATCTTGTCAGCACCTCCCAATACCTTTAAGAGGATCTGGAAATTTGCTCTGTTTTCCAGGTTTCATGACAGCTGAGTTCACAGTTTTTGAATTCTTTGGAAATGATGACTATCTCACAGAAGAAGGAAGGGAATTAGCGCTTATTAAGTGCTTACTACATGCCAGGCAGCAAGCTAGGCATTTTATGTACATTCTTCATTCATTTTCTAATCATTTTTCCATGATTCTAAGATCATAGCATCCGGTCCCATCACTTCATGGGAAGTAAATGGGGAAACAGTGGAAACAGTGGCTGACTTTATTTTTTTGGGCTCCAAAATCACTGCAGATGGTGATTGCAGCCATGAAGTTAAAAGACCCTTACTCCTTGGAAGGAAAGTTATGACCAACCTAGAGAGCAGGTTAAAAAGCAAAGACATTACTTTGTCAACAAAGGTCCGTCTAGTCAAGGCTATGGTTTTTCCAGTAGTCATGTATGGATGTGAGAGTTGGAATATAAAGAAAGCTGAGTGCCAAATTGATGCTTTTGAACTGTGGCATTGGAGAAGACTCTTGATAGTCCCTTGGACTGCAAGGAGATCCAACCAGTCCATCCTAAAAGAAATCAGTCCTAGGTGTTCATTGGAAGGACTGATGTTGAGGCTGAAACTCCAATATTTTGGCCACCTGATGTGAAGAGCTGACTCATTTGAAAAGACTCTGATGTTGGGAAAGTTTAAGGGCAGGAGGAGAAGGGGACGACAGAGGATGAGATGGTTAGATGGCATCACCGACTCAATGGCCATGAGTTTGGGTAAACTCCAAGAGTTGGTGATGGACAGGGAGGCCTGGTGTGCTGCAGTTCATGGGGTCACAAAGAGTCGGACACGACTGAGCGACTGAACTGAACTGAACTTCATTCACTTTAACACATAACATAACAGCTGATCTGTATGAATCCTGTTTTGTTTTGTTTTTTTAAATATGTTCCCCACCCCCCACCCCGGCCCGGTCTCCCACTATTTGTTCTGGAATCTGCCTCCTTTCTCTAGCACCATCAAAGTTACCACTAAACAGCAGATGGAGCACTGGAACATCACTGTGTCCTAGCTGTATCATCATTTTGGAGCAAGGTGACATCCAGTAAAGTTAATAAATCTAGAAAGGTGTGTGATATATTGGAATGGTATATTCAGTATAGAATAGACATCATCACTATACAATATCTGATTATTTACAAACACATACTGCAAGTTAGTGTGCTGGTTCAAAAATAAAGTATATACATTAAATGGGCTTCCCAGGTGGGGCTAGGGATAAAGAACCCACCTGCCAATGCAGAAGATATAAAAGACGCAGGTTCGATCCCTGGATCAGGAAGATCCCTGGAGAAGGGCATGGCAACCCACTCCAGTATTCTTGTCTGAAGAATCCCATGGACAGAGGAGCCTGGTGGGCTACAGTCCTTGGGGTTGCAGAGACGGACAGGACTGAAGCAACTTAGCACGCACGCACACACATACATTAAATAGTCAATAGGGGCAAAAATGTGATGAATCCTTAAACGTGAAATTGCCAAATCAGGAGAGATTTTTCTTTTCTCATTATTTACCCAAAAAAATGTGAATTATCTTCCTAAAGCAGGATTATAAATATTCCCAACTTTTTCTTTATAATAAAAAGAGCAGCTGAGGGTCTGATCTTAGTATGGGCAGGTCTATCAATTTTTTCCTTTTTGTATTCCTTTATTTCATTTATTCAATGTTATAGTGCTTTGAACTTAATAACTATCATAAACATTTGATTTATTCATCAGGGAAATAATTACATTCAAAATGCACTCCAATTCTCCTTATGTACTTTGAGGTGTGGTTTAAGCGCTCAGAATCAAGAGGATCTCTTATTGTTACAAAGGATTTGCCAGAAAAGGACAAATAAAAAACCCCAAATCTAATAACCTATAGAAAAATTTTTCTTCCTTCAAACAGCATTAACTTTTCCCCCCTCTAGTCTCCCAAATCGGAAAAGGAAAAAAAAAAAGAGTAACCTCTAAAGCTGTTTTAGACAGAAGGTCAGAATTCAAAGGATCAGTAACTCAATCCACAGGGTGCTGCAATCACATTGCTATTGGAAACACAATCAGAAGCAGCGTTCTTCTGCATGTTTTTATTAAGCCATGTCAATAGGTATACAATCTGGAGGTTTCTCTCTACTGTAAAGATTCATACTTGCAGGTGAGCCAGTTGCCCTGGCTTTTTGAATCTTACTTGAGAATGGTATCGATCAAGGAAAAAATAGTCTCTGCTTTACATGCTAAGGAAAACAATGGCTTCGGTTTGTTTGATAGTGAGAGTACCTTGCTGTGGCCAAAAGGTAAGTAAAGCTTCAAGTATTTTAGTCTTTAGATGCTCATAATTAATAAGAATTCTTATTTCAGATGGCCTAATATTGGGACTATTAGAGTGATTCTTTACATGTGTAGTTTATTTTCTTTTAAAAAACGGAAGTCTGGAGACCTCAGCCGCTCCTCTCAGGGCTTCTGTTTTAATATCACCAATGATTTGGTTTACCTGAATTACAAAGTAAAACCAAACACAGTCAGGGTTTTTTCTTGAAATCATATATTTTAAATGTGTATGATTCTTAAAAAACAATGCCCCAGTTGATAGGGAGTTACAGGCTGGTGTCTTGTTTTTTTAATCAATACGAACAAAAACAAATAGTTAACCAAGAGGTCAGAGAACCAGTAGAGGAGCTCTCTACCACGTGGTTAGCATCGACAGCCCCTGCTGAAAGATCCGCAAAACCCCCATTAGCTCTGGCCTCCTGGGAGAGCTGTTCACTTTTCTTCCTGTCCTTGCCTAAGAGGACTGCTCATCCCCACCAACACCACATGGCTGGTGAGGGCTACGGAGGAGGTGCAGGAGGACCAGGACACAAAGAGGAAAACAAGAAAGAAGTTATTTGAGACAATAATTAGAAAGTCAGCTCCATCCTAGGCCTTTTGAAAAGAATGAGAGTCCATGACTTTGACATTCTAAAGAAGAGAAAAGGATACCATTTTTAGATGTGCAAATTTCATATGTTTTTAATTTACAGTACAGTTACTTGTATGCTAATCACTTGTGGGAGGCATGGCGTTTGATCAATTTAAAAATAAAAAAAAGAATGACTTATCTCTCCACAAATACATTAATTGATGATTAATTGTACTCCAATGCTGAATTTGCCTGTTACTCCAGGTATCTCTTGACTTCCTACTTTTGTATTCCAGTCCACTATAATGAAAAGGATATCTTTTTTGGGTGTTAGTTCTAGAAGGCCTTGTAGGTCTTCATAGAACCCTTACACCTCAGCTTCTTCGACATTACTGGTCGGGGCATAGACTTGGATTACATTCAGAAAACTAAGATCATGGCATCTGGTCCCATCACCTCATGGCAAATAGATGGGAAATAATGGAAACACTGAGAGATTTTACTTTAGGGGGCTCCAAAATCACTGCAGATGGTGACTGCAGCCATGAAATTAAAAGATGCTCCTTGGAAGAAAGGCTGTGGCCAACCTAGACAGCATATTAAAAAGCAGAGACATTACTTGGCCAACAAAGGTCCATGTAGTCAAAGCTATGGTTTTTCTAGTAGTCACGTATGGATGTGAGAGTTGGACCATAAAGCTGAGCACTGAAGAACTGATGTTTTTGAACTGTGGTGTTGGAGAAGACTCTTTAGAGTCCCTGGGACTGCAAGGAGATCCAACCAGTCAATCCTAAAGGAAATCAGTCCTGAATGTTCATTGGAAGGACTGATGCTGAATCTGAAACTCCAACTCTTTGGCCACCTGATGCAAAGAACTGACTCATTGGAAAAGATCCTGATGCTGGGAAAGACTGAAGGTGGGAGGAGAAGGGGACGACAGAGGATGAGATGGTTGGATGGCATCACTGACTCGATGAACATGAGTTTGAGTAAGCTCTGGAGCTTGGTTATGGACAGGGAGGCCTGGCATGCTGTAATCCATGGGGTCGCAAAGAGTCAGACACGACTGAACTGACCAATGATTAATTGCTGAAGACTATTTAAAAGAAGGAATCTACATCTCTAAACTTTCTGTTTACAGTTTCCCAAAATCATACCTATTACTAACCAATGAATGATCTAGATTTGAAAATAGATGTTTTAAATGAGATATTTCACTTGAAGACCTTTGGGAAGGAACATATGATAACCTTGATTTCCTTCCCCTATCTTTCTGTCTTTTTGGATTGTATGTCTATTATTGCTCAAGGTTTAAATGCTTTTTCCTTAAATGTGTAGAATTATTAAAATCTATCTACAATTAAGAGGGTACCACTCACTAGACTGAAACAAATGCACAACAGATTCAAGTTTTAATTCTAGCTGTAGCAGAGGTTTTTTTTCTGTGCCCTTTGTGGTTGTATTATGCATACTCTCAAATTATAATCTGTAAATAGGCTAAACAATAAAAATGATGCAAAAAGGTTTCGCACCTTTCCAAAATGGCATGGGGATAAAAGTGTTTATAGCTATGGAAAAGCTCTCATTGAGAGTAAAATAGCAATAGAAGACTAAATTTTAGGGACTTCCCTTTTCGTCCAGTGGTTAAGACTTCTTGCTTCCAATGCAGAGGACATGGGTTTGATCCCTAGTCAAGGAACTAAAAACTTTCCAGGTGACTCAGTGGTAAAGAATCTGCCTGCCAATGCAGGAAACACAGGAGATGTGGGTTTGATCCCTGAATTGAGAAGATCCCCTGGAGAACGAAATGGCAACCCACTCCAGTATTCTTGCCTGGAAAATTCCATGGACAGAGAAAGCTGGCAGCCACAGTCCACAAGGTCTCAAAGAGTCGGACACGACTCAGCCCACACACAGCACAGTCAAAACATAAATAAATTTTCAAAATAAATAAATTAATTAAACTGAATTTCATATCAGTTTAATTAAACAAGTATAGGATGAGTGCCTAGATGGGGCATGGTTGTTTCCACTTTTAGCACAGCTTGGTACACATAATCTGTACTCAGTAACTGTTACTCAAATTAATTAATACAAGCATACTTGACTACTTGAGAGATTATGGCCAGGGGTTTGTGAAAGAAAAATAATTTCCCTAGCTTCTATGTTTCCTTTATTTTCCTTGTTGTTGTTGTTCTTTAGTCGCTAAGTCGTATCCAACTCTTTGTGAGCCCATGGACTGTAGCCCACCAGGCTTCTCTATCCATGCATGGATTTCCCAGGCAAGAATATTGGAGTGGGTTGTCATTTCCTTCTCCAGGGGATCTTCCTAATCCAAGGATTGGACCCATGTCTCCTATATTGGCAACCAGATTCTTTGCCACTCAGTCACCAGGGGAGCCCCTTTATTTTCCTTACATGTTGTTATATTTGCCCCCACTGGCAACTCTAAAGTTGGACTGAGTGGGGATTATCGTCTTAAGGGAGTTAATTTCATTCTCCTGTTCAAAACATACTTAAAATATTTTGTGGAACAAAATTTAGTCATGGAAAATGTGCTAGAAATTTGCCATCCTAATATTGTGGAATAACCAAACTGTAAAGAAACTAGGAAATTAGAAGAGACCTGAAATCACTGTATTCACCTACTGTATGTGTTTATGTGGGACAGGAAAATGGCATAAAAAGTTCAGGTTCAGTTTTTAAAAAGCTGTCGTACATTGTATTTAAGTTACACCCATCATATTCCTCCTGAAATGCTCTGTTACTCTAACATCAGTTTATGTTTCCCTTTTAATTTCTTAACCAGACTTCTCTGCAGTCCAGTGGTTATGACTCTGAGCTTCCACTGCAGGGGGTATGAGTCTGGTCCCTGGTGGGGGGAACTAAGATCCCAAATACCTCGAGGCATGGCCAACAAATGAAGAGAAACATTTTTTTTTTTTTCAAAAAATTTCTTAACCAAGAAAGACAAAAAAATAATTTTTAAAAAGTTTAAAGATACACATATTTAAAGTAAGCCTGTATCTTCTGCTTTTCAGAGATACCTCATTGTAGATGTATGCATAATGCTGTCATTGAAAAGATTTTCAGCTTTTAGGTTATTTAGAAGTCTAATTAATGAAGCTAGTTAGCAAGCCAGTCAGCCATTCAGCAAATATTTTTCATGCATTTCGTATCTGCCAGGAACTGTGGGCACTGGGAAATGAAGCAGTCAACAAGACAGACAGAATTCCCACTTATCATGGATGCCTGAAAGAGACTAAATAAATTAAAAGGTGACCAAGTGCACATAGTTATTTTTTGCCTTTCTCTATGAACCCCACTAGAGCAACAGTAAATAGATTTGTTTTTTTAAAAGCAGAAATCCTAAAGAACAAAGAGAGCAGGTAGTAAGAAGACAGTAGCAAATGTCATGCGCTAAAAAACAGGCAGAACACTACTGACTGCTAACTGACAGCAGATCTGCGAAAGCCAAATCTAGCGCTGGCAGTGCGAAACACTAAATGAAAAGTCTGAGGGAGAAGGTGAGGGTGGGACGTTCTGGGACAATAGCATTGAAACATGTATATTATCATATGTGAAATAGAACACCATTCCAGGTTCGATGCATGAGACAAATGCTCAGGGCTGGGGCAATGGGATGACCCAGAGGGATGGGATGGGGAGGGAGGTGGGAGGGGGGTTCAGGATGGGGAACACATGTAAACCCATGGCTGATTCATGTCAGTGTATGGCAAAAACCACTACAATATTGTAAAGGAATTAGCCCCCAACTAAAATAAATAAATTTATTAAAAAAAAAAGAAAAGTGCAAGCCACTCGGTCGTGTCCAACTCTTATGCGACCCCATGGACAGTCCATGGAATTCTCCAGGCCAGAATACTGGAGTGGGTAGCCTTTTTCCTTCTCCAGGGGATCTTCCCAACACAGGGATCAAACCCAGGTATCCCGCATTGCGGGCAGATTCTTTACCAGCAGAGCCACAAGAGAAGGCCAGGAATACTGGAGTGGGTAGCCTATCCCTTCTCAGCTGATATCAGGGAAGCTGATAGCTGAGCTATCAGGGAAGCCCACTAAAGAGCAACCCAATTTACACCGTCGCCTTGGATTATCTATGTCTGATGAAAGCCTCTACCAAGAAACGTTAGAAACCAAGTGAACAGGAAAGCACGAGAGTGATGAGGCAAAAGCAAGCAAAACAAAAACAAACTCTCACTAAACTAATATTCCTCTGAGAAATAAGACTCTGCTACCATAAAACAAAATATGAAAATAATCATAATGACTTTTTTAAAAAAGGAACATCCAACAACAAAAAGAGCCTTTAGAAATAAAAAGTAGTATAACAGAAGGGTGTAATTCAATGAAGTTTGAAAATAAAATTGGGAAAGTTTCCCAGAGAATACAGTACAAGACAGAAAATAGGAGAGAACAAAAAACATAATAAAATGAGGAGCTGTAAGAGGACCTAGTGGTCCAACATCCAAGGGAAAATTTAAATAAATAATTCTAAAATATTCCCAGGGACATCCCAGTTTTCAGAGTTCAATGTATACCAAACAAAACAACTGGAAAAAAACACACACCAACAGGAACTACTGAAAACTTTCAAAACACTAGGAAAGAGGGTATCCCCTAAAATCTTCTAGAGAGAAAAAATAAATACAAAGCATGGATCATGAATTCAAATTTCTTAATTGGAACATGTATTTCTACAAGGTAATAGAGAAATATTTCAAATCCCTTAGGGAAAAATAACTCTCAACCTAGACTTTTATATCCTAACAACTTTTATATCAATAGGAAAATTGAAAACATTTAAGCTTAGTTAAGAATATTTGCTGATATGTCAAGTCTCAAAAATTTATTTTCCAAATATTCTTTCTCAGGAAGCTAATAGAGGGTATGTTGCGCTGAAATTTGGGAGCAAAGTTCTTTATGAAATAAGTAAGTGAAATAGGAGCGAGAAGTCTCTGGTCCCTGGTGTTGATGATAAGGAGAATTTCTAGCAGGATAGCTAGGAGACGTGAGTTTGATCCTCATGGGTTGGTAAGACCCACTGGAGAAGGCAATGGCAACCCACTCCAGTATTCTTTCTTGGAAAATCCCATGGACAGAGGAGCCTGGTGGGCTACAGTCCATGGGATTGCGAAGAGTTGGACATGACTTAGCAACTGAAGATGCACACGCATATAATTTTAATTAAAATTAAAAAATGCTACAGAAACAGATATTTTCCTGCTCCTGTGTGTGTGTGTGTGTGTGTGCATGCATGCATGTGTGCATGAGTGCATATTGGTTATTGACAAGCAGAAAAAAATTCAGGTAAAATTTAGTAAAGAAGGACATAGGGGAAGTGGTGGGTGCTATTTGAGCCAGTCACGGAAAGCCTCTTTGAGGAGGAGTCACTTGAGTTAAGACACAAATGATGAAAATTTATAGACATGTACAGTCTTGGGGTGGGTGGGTAGGGGAGAGAAATATGGTCCACACAGAAGAAACAGCAAGTTCAAAGCAAACAGCTTGGCATACAAAAAGGGAAAAAGAAAGAACTAGAGGGTAGAGAACATGAAGGAAAGAACAGAAAGAGGGCTGCTATGGAACACGGGGCATCATAAGGTAGGTAGGGAGTTGGAATTTTATTCTAGGTATGATAAGAAGCTACTAGAGGAGTTTTTTTTGTTTGTTTTTAGTTTTTTTGGTTTGCTTGCATCTATTTTGTTTTTGAGCAGAAAAGTGGCATGATTTAATTTATATGTAAGAAAGGCCACGCTGGCTACTGTGTGTAGGCTGGATAACAAGAGAGGGACAGAGGCAGGGAGGTACATGAGGGTGCTGCTGTCATAGTCCAGGTGAGAAATCGTGATAATCTAGACCAGGATTTTATCAGGAGATGATATGTAGTCAAATTTAGGGCATATTTGGGAACTAGAGCCAACAGAACTTGTAGAATGGATGTGGGTTTGAGGCAAAAAAAGAAATTAAGGATGACTCCAGTCTCCCCACACAAACAGTAAACACCACTGATTTGACTTTCATCTCCATTCATTTCTTCTTTCTGCTTTCTTGCTCACACAATAACATGATCTAAACACAAGAGCATGAATAATTAGAATCTAAATAGTTGAAAGTTAACTGAGAGTTTTTTCATGACTATCTAGTTGAACTAGCCTATGAATCTTCTCCCCCTCCTCCACTCCTCACCAGCCTGTTTTCTGTCACCCATACCCTAGGCTCACTCCTGCATCTGTGTGTTTATGTTTCCCCATACTCACCAGCCTGATATTAGTGTCTTTATCCCTCTTTATCCCTCTTTTCTACTCTTATCCACTGCTGGCTTCTGTCATCATGGTAGGCTATTAATTTATTAATTAATTTATGAATTTATTAATTTTATACCCCCTATTCAACGTGCATGCTAAGTCGCTTCAGTCACGACCAACTCTTGCAGACTTATGGACTGCAGCCCGCCAGGGTCTTCTGTCCATGAGATTCTCCAGGCAAGAGTACTGGAGTGGGTTGCCATGCCCTCCTCCAGGGGATCTTCCCGACCCAGGGATCGAACCCACATCTCCTGCATTGGCAGGCAGGTTCTTTACCACTAATGCCAGCTGGGAAGCACCCCCTAATTCAACACATATCTCCAAAAAAAAAAAAACTGATTCTGGGCTTGGCAAATGGAGCACTAACAAGGATGAGGCAAGCAGAGTCTTGAATTCAACTTGCACCTTGGAGCTTATCCTCTAAGAATGGTTACTCTTTGAATATAGTCATCATTTAAAAATCCCAAGCCAGCCATGTGGTAGAAGAGGAATCTTGGTCTACAAACCATCTCACCAAGTTTCTGGACATGAGGTTTTTGAATCCCTTTAGAACGTGGAACGAGGTTGTTCCCTTAACCAAAATCATTAAATGGTCTTAAAAAAAAGAATGAAATAATGCCATTTGCAGTAACATAGTTGGACCTAGAGATTATCATACTAAGTGAAATAGGTTAGATAGAGAAAGACAATTATATGATGTCACTTGTATGTGAAATCTAAAAAAATGACACAAATGAACCTATTAGAAAACAAGAACAGACATAGAAAACAAACATGGTTACCAAAGGGAAAGATGGAAGGAAGGGATAAATCAGGAGCTTGGGATTAACAGACACACAAATTATATATAAAATAGACAATAAGGATCTACTGTATAGTTCTCAGTCGCTCAGTCGTGTCCAACTCTTTGCGGCCCTATGGACTGTAGCATGCCAGGCTCCTCTGTCCATGGAATTTTGCAGGCAAGAATACTGGAGGGGGTTGTATAGTACAGGGAACTGTATTTAATATCTTGTAATAATTTATAATGGAAAAGAATCTGAAAAAATATATATGTAAAAAATATATATATATAGATATATATGTATATATATAGATATAGATATATACATATATATATATATCATTGAATGGTCAATAATTAAGAACTAGTGACCTTACCTGGTTTTCTCTTGGGATTTGGTAAGATCATATAACTCCAGGAATATACAGAAATATATTTAGTAAGGAAATATATATGGGTTATATTTTACAATAAAAATGTAAAATGTGAAGACGTGAATGAAGAAATCAGAGACTTTTACTGTTAACATTTAAAGTTTGAGGACCAGTGAAGTAATGTATTTTATAATCATTGGGTTGTCCTGCATACACTTCATCAATTTTTTAGAGATGTTGAAAACCTTTACTACATCTTGAAATCACAGCCTTATAATCATAATTTAAAATGACTAAAGGAATTTGATTAACTGAATGGAGTTAATGTTTAAAGAAGATTCAACTGATTAAACAAATAAGTGAAAGTAATTTTTTTTTTTATTTGGGAAAAATAACCAGATTTATAAGTAAAAGAAGTTTTGTAAATTGACTTTTTAAGATTTGGCCTAAACATCTACTTATGAAAACAGAAGTGAATATGTGAATTCCTTTCTATATACAAAAGTCTTCTTCAAGCATGAAAACTCATCCCAGTATGGAAGAGAGAAGGCAGCCAAGAATTCCTGGGTCTTCAGTGGGGACACAAAAGTGTCGAGAAACTTGATCAACTAGGTAAGGGCCTTTTGTGCAAATGAGGAAGGCACAAGTGGGTTGCTTGAGCCTGGAGAGCCCTGTAGAGACCAAGGACTTGAAGAATAAGGACAAGCATGGTACTGGACTGGACCAGACAGGACCAGCCAAACATGTGCCAGCTACCAGGCTGGGTGCACAGCAACCCAAAAAGATGAGGACACATCCACATGAGCCATAGACAACACCCGGCACAGCATGTGTGCCAGAGATGGAACAGCTACACCTACCCCCAGGCCATCCCCAAGGTCAGGATGGTACATGAATGAGTCCCCCAGGGCACTTAGATCACCCAGGAAGAAGGGTGAGCAAAGGAGCTCCAGGGCATCCAGAAATATCAGGGATTACATCCTGAAAGGACGACCTGTTTACCTAAGAGATTATTACCTTGAAATACAAATAGAGGTGTTTAAGGGCTTCAGTTGTTGTTATCATAATTGCCATTAGTTTTCGTTTTGCTACTGTGTGCCTGGAAGGAGGCTACCATCAGCGGTGGAAAATATAATTGATTTTCACTTCACGTCTGAGTCCTACATAAACTGTCACACTGCAGCCCTAACAGATGACATCTTTTAAGCGCCAAATACCTTCCAAGCGCCAAACACCATTCTACCCACAACATAGTACCTGCATTGCCACACTCTCTTTATAAAATATAAATCTCATCCCCTCTCTGATTGAAATTATCCTTCATAGATTTGAAGGTGAAGTTCAAATTCATCAGTTTATCACAGGGGCCCTGGGCAATCTGGAAGGAAGCCTCCTTCCTCAAGCTGAAGTCCTATCCTGCTGCTTATCCTTGTTTCTTTGTGGTCATTCTGAGACACGAGTAGTTCCCAAACCTGACCCAGGGGTTCCTGCCTTTCTGTTGTTCCTTGTACCTGAAATTTCCAGTCCCTACCATCTTATTAGGGTTTCCCAGGTGGTGCTACTGGTAAAGAACCCACCCACCAATGCAGGTAGACAGCGGTTCAATCACTGGGTCAGGAAGATCCCCTGGAGAAGGTCATGGCAACCCACTCCAGTCTTCTTGCCTGGAGAATCCCATGGACAGAGGAGGCTGGTGGGCTACAGTCCATAGGGTCACAAAGAATCAGACATGACTGAAGCAATTTAGCACACACACACACCACCTATCAGAGTTCAGCTCGGCATCTCCCTGGCCGTACTTCCCTCATAATCTTACCTCCCACCTCATTCTGTCACCAGCTAGCTTTCCCATAAACATTTGGATTACAGTCTGTACCAAAGGAAACTTACATTGCTAGCCCCAAACCTGCTTCTCTATCTCTCTCTTCTACTTGGGGATGCAACCAGTAACCCAAGCTGGACATGTTAAGGTTTTCTTGGACTCTTCCTTCTCCATATCCAAATCCAATGCCAAGTCCAGCCGATGCCATCTCTCCGTATCCTGTCCTCAGTCTCCCTGACTCCCATCCTGTTTCTACTGCCCAGATTAGGCAGCCTTCCAGCTGGTCCCACTGCCTCCAGCATTCTCTTCCATCCACACTGCAGCTGGCATCAACTTCAGACACTGGGATTCTGATGATTTCACTGCAGCACTTAAGATCCTTTAACAGCTGACATTACTCCATTATCAGAGATTAAAACTGAATCCATAAAACAGCTTGCAAGGCTCTGCATAATCTAGACACTGCCCACCTTTCCAGTGTGGTGCCAGGATGACTCGCTTGCCTTTTCTGCTCTAGCCCTAGCCTGTCGTACACACTTCTCCTTAAGGTGCATGCCTTTACTCATATTGTTCCCATCATTTGAAATGTCCATGGAATCTCCAGTTAGATACTAATTAAAAACAAGCAAATTAGGTCCATAATAGCTGCAAAGAGTCGGACACGACTTAGTGACTGAACAACAGACCTCCAAGTAAGTTTCAATGAGAACGAAAACAGAGGAGAGAGCCTTTAGCACTTCCTGTCTCTGCATTTCTTAGCACTTTCCTAATTTCATCTTGTGCCTAGTCTAACAGGCAAGCTCAAGTCTTCTCCATGCCAACAACAACATGAAACTGCCCTTTACTTCTTTCCACTCATCTGGAAACCGGGTCTATGAGAAGGTTGGGAAACTGGAAGACAGAGGAAAGAACAGACTATAATCAGGGGCTAGGTTGAAACCTGGGACAAGGCACACACAAGCACTTTGTATACACACTATGGGCAATGACTTAGAAACAAGGGGTTTGTTAAAGCTTTGGGGTTTTTTAAGACAGTGAAAAGTTAGAATTTACTTTTACCAAGGCTAAGGTAACCATCTTTTAAAAAATATATCCTATGGTGTTATCTTTAAAGCCAGAGTTCTATAGATGCGAACACCAATCCTGCAAACATGCCTTAGTGCTTTGCTTCTAAAATTACTTTGAAGATTCCCTCCCTTCTATTTCTCTTAGAGGAGTCTAAAGATACTTCAACATACTCTCCGCCTCAAACGCTTCCTCCCATGTACAAGCTCACGCGTACATAAACACACACATGCCCTGCCCCCCTTCCCCCCACTACCCCCTGCCATCACATGCACTCTGGTGAGCAGACACCATTTATAATTGTCCTCCTTCCATGTGTCATTTGGGATTTACTGGTATTTTCGTTAACAGGTTGATTCTAGGCTCTTATAATATAAAAAGCACTTTGTATACACAACATGGGCACAGATCCAGAGTAATGTCTTTAAAGCCTGGGGCACTTTAAAATTTGTTTTACATCAAGCTAATCATGTTATGAATCTGCATTTTCATTATACATCATAACCATCCTTATTTTTCCTAATGACATACAAGATGAGAAGAAACAGAACGCATATGTTAAGGCTACCGTCTGATCTCCCATTTGTTAGAGTAAAACTAGACATTTTAGTAGAACCGCAGATGAATTACATAATATTTATGAAGGGATCTTATAATAAAAGTGAAGAAATCAAAACCAGATGAAAGTAGATAAAAGCTTTATTTTCATAATTAAAATTATATTACACTGAATTGAATGAGTACTTACATAGTGGTAACAAATTACTGTGTAGAATATCATGTTACTTTGCATGACAAGTTGCTAAAATATACACAATTTTGTGACATAAAAAAATCTCAAGGTTTCCTACCTTCACAGACAGAAATTAAATTAAAATGATCAAGTATCCCAACTGTTGTCCAAATGGTTAAAGTTATATTAGAGGTAAAGTATCCACCTTAAATAGTTAAGTATATTAAATTTAATTTTATATTCACTGCACATGTATTTCAGCACACAATATTATTTTATACTACAAAGATTTCCTTCTAATTTTTTAAAGTTGCAATTTGTCTCCTTAAAAGGTATGCATTAATAGGAAACAGATAAGCCATGTTTATGTTTTAAAGGGCCTGGCATTTTCTCATTGACTAATAAAGGACATATACACTTGTTTCTTAAATTACTACCCAAAATAAAGCAGAGTTGGTGATAAAGTAAGGAATCTACATAGCATAGACAGTAAAACTAGATATAGACAAGAGATTTATCCACAAGTTCACCTCAGGATTCTATCACTGAGTGGCTCACACTATCTAATTCAGCAATTCTGTGCTTCAGTCTCTGTGCTAGGTCACAGTACGGAATAAACCAACAGCTCATAGAAAGCATGTACATTTCTAGGCTCTTAAGAAAATTCTATCATGAAAGAATAACTTAATTTTTAGTATCATAGCAGTATAAAATTTGCATCAGTCCACATTTTATAAGAATGACAGAACAAAATGGATGTGGCATGTCAGACCAATATGAATAAGAAATCATAATTTAAAAAACTTTGAGGGGCTTCCCTGGTGGTCCAGTTGTTAAAAACCTGCATGCCAATGCAGGGGACATGGTATTGATCCTGGTTTGGGAGGATCCCACATGCTGTGGAGCAACAAAGCCTGTGCACCACAACCACTGAAGCCCATGCTGTAGAGCCTGTGCTTCGCAACAAGAGAAGCCACCTCAGCAAGAAGCCCATGCACCGCAACTAGCGAAAGCCCAAGCACAGCAACAAAGACTCAGCACAGTCAAAAAAATAAATGAAAAAAAGAATTTCTAATGTCCTAATTTTGCAGGGAGGTGCACCTTGGCTTAAGGAACTTTTTTCCCCATTGGTCAGTTAAATGAATATATGATATCCATGTGTGTGTTAGTCACTCAGTCATGTCCAACTCTTTGTGAGCCCATGGACTGTAGCCTGCCAGGCTCCTCTCTCCATGGGATTCTCCAGGCAAGAAGACTGGAGTGGAAGATCCAGGGGATCTTCCTGACCCAGGGATTGAACCCAAGTCTCCTGCATTATAGAAAGATTCTTTACCATCTGAGCTATAGGGAAGTCCATATGATATCCATAGTTACACTGTTTTCTAAGATTACTATTTTTTAAAAAATAATTTAATTGGAGAATAATCGCTTTATAATATGTAGGTTTCTGCCATACAACAATGTGAAGCAGCCATAAGTATACATATGTCCCCTCCCTCTTGAACCTCCCTCCCACCCCCCTACCTCATCCCATCCTCCCACCCCATCCCATCCTTCTAGGTTACTACAGAGCACCAAGCTGAGCTCCCAGTGTTTAAGATCACCTTTTTTAATACCAATTTATATCATTTAAGAAAACGCAAATTAAAATGACATAACATTTTATTCTCAGCTCAACTACAATTAAAAATTCTGACAACTCTAAATGTTGGTGAACTTGAAGCAACAGGAATTCTTATCCACTGCTTTTAGGAGTTCAGTTCAGTTCAGTTCAGTCACTCAGGCGTGTCCAACTCTTTGCAACCCCATGGACTGCAGCACGCCAGGCTTCCCTGTCCATCACCAACTCCCAAAGCTTGCTCAAACTCATGTCCATCAAGTCAGTGATGCCATCCAACCATCGCATCCTCTGTCATCCCCTTTTCCTCCCACCTTCAATCTTCCCCAGCATCAGGGTCTTTTCTTATAAGTCAGTTCTTTGCATCAGGTGGCCAAAGTATTGGAGCTTCAGCTTCAGCATCGGTCCTTCCAATGAACATTCAGAACTGATTTCCTTTAGGATGGACTGGTTGGATCTCCTTGCAGTCCAAGGGACTCTCAAGAGTCTTCTCCAACACCACAGTTCAAAAGCATCAATTCTTTGGCGCTCAGCTTTCTTTATGGTCCAGCTCTCACATACATGATTACTGAAAAAACCATAGCTTTGACTAGACAGACCTTTGTTGGTAAAGTAATGTCTCTGATTTTTAATATGCGTCTAGGTTGGTCACAGCTTTTCTTCCAAGGAGCAAGCATCTTTTAATTTCATGGCTGCAGTCACCATCTGCAGTGATTTAGGAGCCCCCCAAAATAAAATCTCCCATTGTTCCCATTGTTTCCCCCTCTATGTGCCATGAAGTGATGGGACCAGATGCCATGATCTTAGTTTTCTGAATGTTGAGCTTTAAGCCAGTTTTTTCACTTTCCTCTTTCACTTTCATCAAGAGGCTCTTTAGTTCTTCTTCACTTTCTGCCATAAAGGTGGTATCATCTGCATATCTGAGGTTATTGATATTTCTCCTGGCAATCTTGATTCCAGCTTGTGCTTCTTCCAGCCCAGCATTTCTCATGATGTACTCTGAGTATAAGTTAAATAAGCAGGGTGACCATATACAGCCTTGACGTACTCCTTTTCCTATTTGGAACCAGTCTGTTGTTCCATGTCCAGTTCTAACTGTTGCTTCCTGACCTGCATACAGGTTTCTCAAGAGACAGGTACTAGACCATTTATGGGGCTTCCCAGGTTGCTCAGATGGTAAAGAATTTGCCTGAAATGCAGAAGATCCAGGTTTGATCTCTGAGTCAGGCAGATCCCCTGGAGAAGGAAATGGCAACCCACTCCAGCATTCTTGCCTGGAGCATCCCATGGACAGAGGAGACTGACAGGCTACAGTCCATAGGGTCACAAAGAGTCAGACACGACTGAAGTGACTCAGTACACAGACCATTTGATATTATGCCTATATCATTTTATAAAAGTCCCTGTATCTCAGAGATAGCAACTACAATTTTAAGTATTTTCCACTTCATAATCTCCTCTAGATCTTTAGGAGGGCATCGAACTTCCCAACCTCACTAAGAGACAAGTTTAGATCTCTGATGATACACTATCTAGTAAGGTAATTGGTTGTTTTCAAGTTTTCATTATCAGCCTGCATATATTTTAAGTTGGTGTGTCTGTTCCACATTGAACATTTTTAGGAAAGTGTATTTGAAGAGCTTAATTCTCCATACAGATTTCTTCTTTTCTATGCACTGTAAGATTCAGGATGGGGCTAACTTATCCCTCCCCAGGTCCCACTGTCCGTTCACAGTGGGACTTTTCATCCCTAGGACCTGCCTCAGGCGGGGCCCACCCTGGGTTGCCTTCTCTGACTAACTGAGGCCAGGTGGGGTTTCCTTCCTGGAATTTCCTTTGTTCCCACAAATATCTGGATTGGGGGATTTTCACCCTGCTATCTGGTAGATAATTCTACCTCCTCTCATGAAAAACAGGCTTCCACAAAAGCAGCAAAATAAGTTCTGCTTTTACCTTTTCAAGATCTTCTTGCAGTCCTGTATTTACATGAGAAGTATCTCCTGAAAGAATAAATGAACAGAAGAAGCTGTGAAAATACCAGTATCTATCTTTCTCTACTAGTATTATTCTTTAGCCAGTACTTTTGTGTCTTAAAAAGGTGAAAGGCAAAATCAACTTTGAATCCATCTCTTAGGAAATGTCAATGCTCCCTGGAGGGAAAAATACAACTTATTCTTGAATCCAAGTTTTGAGTCTGAGGGCATATAGTTTGTAGTGTTTTGACCTGATAATGAATAGTTCTCAGAACAGCATATGCACTGATACAGCAATTTTTAAGTAAGTATTAACTACTCCTGTACCTAACTGGGATGAGTAGATCCTCACAGATATAGAATATTAAAATATGATCTGAAAGATGTTTCTAACTTACTGTTAATAATTGAAGAATAAAGCTAATGGCTTTCTGGGCATAATGTTAGCCCATATTTTCTAATAAAGACATAAATTTAGAATTACTATTTAATTAAAATGAGTGACTAGAAACATTCTGGAGGAGTCAGACCAGTCATCAAGCAGATGAGTCCAGGATTCAATATGACAGAACACCCTCTAACCCTAAGAGAACGAAGGTCAATCTCAAACTGTTAGCCATCATAGAAGATAGGAATTGGTAGAAATGTAGGTACAGAGGGAGAAAAGTTAAGAAAAGATCCTCAAAATTATCTTATGGGGGGTTGGGGAGAAAAGGGATAAATTGGGAGATTGAGATTTACATATACACACTACTACACATAAAACAGGTCCTTATTAGGACCTACTGTATAGCACAGGGAACTCTTGTCAATATTCTGTAATGATCTATATGAGAAAAGACTCTAAAAAAGAGTGTATATATAGATACAAGCGTGCATGCTCAGTCACTTCACTCGTGTCAAACTCTTTGTAACCCCATGGACTGTATCCCGCCAGGCTCCTCTGTCATGGGATTTCCAGGCAAGAAAACTGAAGCAGGTTGCCATTTCCTTCTCCAGGGGACTTTCTCGACTGAGGGATCAAACCTGCGTCTTCTGCATTGCAGGCAGATTCTTTACTGCTAAGCCACCAGGGAGGCCCATATACATATGTGCATATATATATATATATATATATATATATATATATATATATAATTCATTCACTTTGCTGTACAGTAGAAACTAACACAACATTATAAATCAACTATACTTCAACACAAATTTTTTAAAAGTTACCTGTTACAGTAGCTACTAATTATACAGCAAGACCTTAACTTTATATATGCTTTATTTTATTCAAAGAGTAATTTCACCCCCATATAATCTTATTAGAGGCTACTGGCTTCTGATTGATCAGCAATCCTGAGATTAGAAAGATGAGGTAACATGCCTGTTCTACAGGCATCTACAGATGAGGGAACGGAGGCTCAGGGAGGCTAAAGATAAAGAAGGAGAGTCAGAACTGACCCTTAAACCCAATATTTTTACATTTAATCCAGTCTCTTTTCAAAATGTGGTAGTTATTCTTCCTCAGCTAATTTTCCTCCACTTACAAAATAATGCTTCTAAGCATTCTAATAAATAGTTGAGATGGAATTTAGAAAAATTTGAAACTCTTTTATAACTGGATAATATCAGTTATGGTTACACTTAGTTGTACAGTTTATTTCTGATTGCATAAATATTCATGAGGAAACACCTAAGAGGAATATTCAAAGCACTGAGCAATGTAGTTCTTATTACATTAACAAAGATCAGATGGATAAATTCCCATTTAATGCTTTGAAGATCTGTCTCTGACATTTTACCATTTAGATAGCTGTAAAGCATACTCCTGATTGTTTTGGGTTTGTAGTAAAAAATATGCTTAACTGTACTAATCACTCTGATACCACTTAGAAAGATGCTTCTGTCTTCCAGTAATGCTAATTCTCTCCATTAAGTCAAATTATTCCATCACACTTCTTTAGTTTCTTTAATTTTACCATTTCCTGAATCTCTGAGTCTCAGAAATCTTAAACTCCCATTCATCTAAGATCAACAGTGTCTCCAAGACCAGGGTCAACAGTAATGATGTAGGTGACAAGCTGCAATGCCTTCAGGAATCAGTATGCGTGAAAGAAAAATGGGGAGGGGGCAGGGCTCAGTGCAGTGCAAGTTCCCATGAATGGGTCATTTGTCATTCAAACCAAATGGATTGGTGTCATGCAGGAGTATGGATTTACTGTTACTGGATCTTCTGAGTGTTTGAGAGAAGCCAGAGCCATATCTTTTTCATAAGAAAGTTTCTAATCTTTAAATGTTACTATTAAAAATCATTTTTTAAATAGTGTATGGACCAACTTAATCTAGAGCAATCAGCATTTGTAAGCCTTGAGTTCACAACTGCTGAGCTCAGAACATGCAGAATGGTGGGCCCAAAGTCAGATTATAGTAGGAAAGACTGTCTTCTTTCACCGGTTACAGTCCAATTCCTAGGCAAATTTAGGGGGAAAAAGTAGGGTGATGTAAACATAACTAGAATGTTAGAGAGCTACAGAATGAATATGGAGAAAGAAATTGTTTCCTCATGTCAACATAAGTGAATATTGGTCAGAAGCCAAGAATTAAGGAACTTTATAAAGGAAGAGCTATAACCTATTTTATGACAATCTGATATAAAGACTCAAAAAATAATTGGAAACAATTTTTCATTCTGAATCAAACTACTTATATCATCCTATTGAGTAAAGGCTTTGGGAAATGGTTCTAGACATAGATTTTATTATGTAGACAGGGATTAGCTCAATTCATGTCAATAAACATCTTATGGTCCCTCATGTGGGCTAAACTGTACCCAGTGGTGAGAATACAGATGAATGAGATACTTTCTTGCCCTCACAAAGCTCATCATGCAATAGGCAACCACAGCACACGATGTGACAGATTTATGTGAAGGCTTCTAGGGCGGTATAGGAAAAGATTAGGGAGCACTGAATAGGTAGATTGTGAAAATCAGTAGTGACTTACTTCAAGTGATCATGGAACTACATACTGAAAAACACATGGAAGTCATTCAGGTAAACTGACAATGACAAACAAAACAGCATTTGCAAAGGGTTGGAACACAGAAGCATATGGTGTCTTTATCAGCGTACAAGCAGAAAGTCATTGACAACATTAAAGAAAAATGAACTTAGCCATCTATTTTAGATAGATAATCTGGTGGACTTTGTAAAGGATAGAATGAAGAGAGACAAATATGGGGTAGAAACATCACTAAAGAGATCAAAGTTGTAGTCCAGTTGAGGGATAAGGACCGAGACTAGAGAAAAGAAGATAGAAAGGCTTTTGAGAGAAAAGGGAGAGATCTGAAAAATACTGGGAGGATATATTATTGGAACTAAATGATTTATACGAGGGGAAGGAATGCCAGTGATTCACAAACTTCTGCTTTCAGGTCATAATATGGATAGTGGTCATGGAATCAAGAGGAACAGTTGTCAGGGACGATAATAGTAATTAATACACTCAGTTTGGATGCTCTTAAGTTAGAGGTGCTTATGGGATATTCAGGTGGAGGCTTTCAGTTCTGAATCTTGCGGCTAGGATGTGAGCTGGACATATACTTTTGAGAACTCTTAGAAGACAAGTGGTGGTGAAAGCATGAGAACAGTAGAGAATGTTTAGGTAGGGTAAGTGTGCAATGAGAAGAATGTAGAAGCCTAGGACAGCAGTGTAACTTAACAGACAAAGAATCATCAGAAAAGCACAGATAGAATATGTGAAAAGGCTTCAAGAAGTGAAGAAATAGTATTGTACAACTAGTACATGCCAGGAACTGTGCTAAACCTATACACAGTGTCCATAATCCCAGAAGTTATGATTAAACTGTACTCGTCAAGAAAACTGAACTATCCCAAAAGGTAAAATATCTTGCTCAAATTCACTCTGGAATTAAGACACCTGTGATTCAAACCTAGTCCTGCCCCATTTCAAAGATTAAATAATTTCTACTTCATCAAGTTGCCAGGGATCCTCAAGGTCAAACAACAAAATGGTCAAGGATGAAAAGTGCCCAGAATCAGCAATATGAAGGCTGGTTCTAATCACAGCTAGAATCCCTTAGCATTTGGAAGGACTGGCAAGTCAAGAAGTGGATTTAGGAAATACATACAACTCTTACAAAAAGCTTGGCTATAATGATAGGAAAAAGAAAACATAGGGGGACATGAGTTAGATAGTGAGGGTAACCATAGTTTTTCAATTGTTTGTTAAGTATTTTACAAGATATTCACTCTTATAATGGCTAATGTATCATTTAATACAGAGAGAGATGGTGAAAGGACCTTTCTGGAAGGGTGACTCTACCGATCATCTCTACCTAACTTCAATCCCAGCTGCACAGGGATAAGAACCAGAGAGAATGATGATATTGTCCAATCTTCTAATTAATGCCACATGAAACAAACAAAAATACACAGCTCCTATGACATTCTGATGCTGAAGCCCTATCACACATGTTTGAGAAAAGAAAAATGAACAGGTCTTTCTTGGCACTGTAGCTTAGATCAGAGGAAGTATATTTTAATAAGTCTGAGAATTATAGTCAAAATCATCTTGGAAATGAACTGAATTATTTAAGTCCAGTCTTATGCAGACTGGCCCTGGTTATCAAACATCATGCTGGCAACTTCACAGCATCCAGCTAGCTCCTGGGGATCTGGGAAGCCAGCCAGTTCCTATACACAAGCCCCTCTGTAGACGAGAAAATACAGAGTATTCCTCTTCTGGGCTCCCCTCACCCTCTGTACCAGGATGCCTGCCAATCTGGTTCACCTCAAGACTTTACCAAAACAATTAAGAAACAAAAACAACAACCAAAAAACAATTTTTTTTAAAGGAAGAGAGGAAAAACAACAAAGTTTCTCCTACCTCCCCTCCCTAGAAATACATTTCTGCCAGGAAACTCTCATGATCTTTTCATTCTAATGGCTTCCCTAATGGCTCGGGGGTAAAGAATCCACCTGCAATGCAGGAAACACAGGAGACTTCGGTCTGATGCTGGGAAAGATTGAAGGCAAAAGGAGAAGAGGGCAGCAGAGGATGAGATGGTTAGATAGCATCACTGACTCAGTGGACATGAATCTGAGCAAACTCCAGGATACAGTGAAGGACGGGGAAGCCTGGCATGATGCAGTACATGATGTTGCAAAGAGTCATACATGACTTAGAGACTGAACAGCAACAACAAGGTGAAAACAGGGTGGAGAGGAGTAATTTCCAGTTGAAATAAAAAATTTCGTCCAAAATAGCAAAAAAATGACATACAAAGGACAAATTTAACACAAAAGATACGGAGCTTTATAATGAAAACAATATATTATTATTAAATGTTATAGACCAAACACAAGAGTAAACGTAACATGCTCAGAGATGGGAAGATCTAATTTTCTAAATTTAAAAAAAATTTAAATGCTAACATATACAATAATGTATCTTTCCATAAGATGTTATGAAAAACCTGAACAAAATTTTTGAGCAAAACCAATAATTCAAAGCAAGGCATCTTGAATGGGAGTATGATGAATGGCCCAGGTAAAATTACTTTAGAATTCACATGAAATTTTAAAATGTTCAAGAATATCCCTCAAAATTTTGAATTGAAGACTAAAACAGGACTTGACTTCATAGACAATAGAAGTTACTATTATATTACTTTAATTAAAACAGTGAGCATTTGGAATAAGAACAAACACAGAAATTAGGGAAACAGAGAGGGAAGACTATAAAAATAAATCCAAGTATAAATGGATATTAATTTATGACAAAAGTGACATTTCAATTCAGTGGAGAAAGTAGAGTTTACTTAATAAACAGTGCAAGTGCAATTGGCTAAGGGAAAAAGTACAATTTTGCTTGCATGCTACACAAAAATTAACTCCAGATGGATTAACAATTCAAGCATAAATTATTTTAAAAATATTAAAAAAGAAAAATAGGATACCAATTGTACATCTTTTGACTCAGTATGATTTTCCTATGCAAAACAGGAAACTCAAAAACTATAAAGAAAAAGATGAGCATAATTAGCACATAAAGGTTTTAACTTATTTCATGGCAAAAGATAGTATAACTAAAGTCAAAGATAACAGACTGGGAAAATGTTGAACAGAAATTGGGTTAACAATTCTAAATAATCAAAATGCCACATTTGATTAGAAAAAGACAAGCAATCCAATGAAAAATCATTCAAAGAATATGAGTGGGCAATTGTCAGAGAAGGGAATCCAAATGGCTAATAAACTGAAAAGAAATGTATCATTACTGGCAAACCAAAGAAATTGAGGAAAAATGGGTTTGCTAGGTATAACAAATAGTGCTAGTGAAGTTGTGAAGAAATGGAAATTCACATATCATGAAGTTGGGATTAAAAAAAAAAGTCACAACATCTTGAAAACATAAACTGGTACTATTTATTAAAATTAGCTCTGAAGCTTGCAGATGCTATGGCCAGCAATTCCACTTCTGAGAATATATCTTATTAAAAAAAGAGGACTTCTGTTGCATCATTTTGGTAAAGGCAAAAAGGGAATCTACTTGATCATCTATTTGATCATTAGAGGAATAAATGAATAGATCATGGACATTAAGAAAATTTCATGCTACTTCTAAAAAGAATAAGATAGAGCTATATCTATAAACCTGAAGGGATATGTATTTTCAAGTTAGAGTAATGTGCATACTATACCATTTTTTAAATCAAAAACAGAAACTAATAAACAATATATATATTTAGAAGGGGATGGAGAAAGTTAAGAAAGTATGCACCCTAAGCTGTCAGCAACAGGTCACATCAAGAAAGTGTGAAAGGAAGGTTATTCACTTTTTCTTTAAACATATTTGGATTGTTTCACTTCTTAAAATTGCATAACTTGGCCTTTTTAATTTTAAAAACAAACATTAAGGAAATTTTAAAAATAATTGTTCTTCTTGGGGTACAATTATAAGTTGATTTGGCTATAGCACAGTGATTGAAAAAGAAAGCATTGTGAAGTTAGGTTGAAAATGGTGGGATTCAGTTTATGAAGGTGAAAGTGTTAGTTGCTCAGTCGTGTCTGACTCTTTGTAACCCCATGGACTGTAGCCTGCCAGGCTCCTCTGTCCATGGAATTCTGCAGGCAAGAATACTGGAATGAGTTGCATTCCCTTCTCCAGGGGATCTTCCCAACCAAGGGATCAAATCTGGGTCTCTCGCATTGCAGGCAGAATCTTCACCATCTGAGCTACCAGGGAAGCCCAGATTCAGATTCAAAAGATTATAAAGATGCTCAACATCACTCATTATTGGAGAAATGCAAATCAAAACCACAATGAGGTACCATTTCACACCAGTCAGAATGGCTGCTATCCAAAAGTCTACAAGCAATAAATGCTGGAGAGGGTGTGGAGAAAAGGGAACCCTCTTACACTGTTGGTGGGAATGCAAACGAGTACAGCCACTATGGAGAACAGTGGGGAGATTCCTTAAAAAACTGGGAATAGAACTGCCATATGACCCAGCAATCCCACTGCTAGGCATACACACCGAGGAAACCAGAACTGAAAGAGACACATGTACCCCAATGTTCATCGCAGCACTGTTTACAATAGCCAGGACATGGAAGCAACCTAGATGTCCATCAGCAGACGAATGGATAAGGAAGCTGTGGTACATATACACAATGGAATATTACTCAGCCATTAAAAAGAATACATTTGAATCAGTTCTATCGAGATAGATGAAACTGGAGCCCATTATACAGAGTGAAGTAAGTCAGAAAGAAAAACACCAATACAGTATACTAATGCATATATATGGAATTTGAAAGATGGTAACGATAACCCTACATGCGAGACAGAATAAGAGACACAGATGCATAGAACAGTCTTATGGTCTCTGAGGGAGAAGGTGAGAGTGGGACGTTCTGAGAGAATAGCAGTGAAACATGTATATTATTATATGTGAAACAGAACACCATTCCAGGTTCGATGCATGAGACAAATGCTCAGGGCTGGGGCAATGGGATGACCCAGAGAGATGGGATGGGGAGGGAGGTGGGAGGGGGGTTCAGGATGGGGAACACATGTAAACCCATGGCTGAGTCATGTCAATGTATGGCAAAAACCACTACAATATTGTAAAGTAATTAGCCCCCAACTAAAATAAATTTATTAAAAAAAAAAAAAGAAAGCTGTGGTACATATACACAATGGAATATTACTCAGCCATTAAAAAGAATACATTTGAATCAGTTCTAATGAGGTGGATGAAACTGGAACCTATTATACAGAGTGAAATAAGGCAGACAGAAAAACACCAATACAGTATATTAACGCATATATATATGGAATTTAGAAAGATGGTAACGATAACCCTCTATGCGAGACAGCAAAAGAGTCACAGATGTATAGAACAGTCTTTTGGACTCTGTGGGAGAGGGCAAGGGTGGGATGGTTTGGGAGAATGGCATTGAAACATGTATATTATCATATGTGAAACAAATCGCCAGTCCATGTTCAATGCATGATACAGGGTGTGCGGGGCTGGTGCACTGGGATGACCCAGAGGGATGGGATGGGGTGGGAGGTGGGAGGGGGGTTCAGGATGGGGAACACATGTACACCTGTGGCGGATTCATGTCAATGTATGGCAAAACCAATACAATATTATAAAGTAATTAGCCTCCAATTAAAATAAATAAGTTTATATTAAAAAAATAAAATCAATTAAAAAAAATTAGAAAGGACTAACATAATTAGCTCTATTCAGGAATCTTTTGTGTTTAAGAAAGTGACCTAATAAGAAATGTACATTTAGAAAGCAATAACATTTTGGAATAAGAGCAGGAGATATTTGGAGGAGTCCAGATCATAGAGGTGATAAAAAGTACCAGTAAGGAGAGGAAGGAGGAATATGGGAATAGTGTTTTTGAAACCACTGTCAGACTCTATTAACAGGTGTTGAACTGATAAAAATGGTTTGCTATTAACATTTTTGAAAAGTGAAATATAAAATAGAATATCTGGGGGCATCACCCCTAATAAAGGTCATATCACTCCATAAATTATTTTTCAGACACATAAATGTTCACACATACAAAGATGATTGTACTGGATTGTGATGGGACATATTTCCAAGTGTGGTTTGTAGTTTAAAAAGTTTCAAAGCAATGCTTTTAGAGGTAAAAATGAAAGAACACATCAACTGATAGGGTGGGAAGTAAAGGAAGAGAGAGTCCAATGATGTTTAAGGTTCAAAAGTTTAGAAAATGAAAGGAAAATACACTCTTATCTTATTTCATTTGGCCATAGCCACCTCCAGGAATCCATCTCTTTAAATAACATCTACTCCAAGATGCCAGAACAAAATTAAGATTCAGGCCAATTCTTAAAAATATGAGTAGTACAGAGGTGCTAACCTGGTATCATATCAGGCATTCCAAAGTAATGTTTAGAAATAGGCCCCCTCTTCCAGGACTTACTATTCTATCATTAATGCGTTCCCTTTTCTTTTTTTAAAATTTATTTTATTAATTTAATTTATTTATGAATATTTATTTTTGGCTGCCCTGGATCTTTGTTGCAGTGTGGGCTTTTCTCAAGTTGCGGTGAATGGGAGCTATCTTTGTTGTGGTACAAGGGCTTTTCATTGAGGTGGCTTCTCTTGTTTTGGAGCACAGGCTCTATAGTTATGGTGCACGGGCTTAGTTGGTCCGAGGCATGTGAGATCTTCCCAGACCAGGGATTGAACACATGTCTCCTGCATTGGCAGGTGGATTCTTTACCAGTGAGCCACCGCATTCCCTTTTCTGAATCATTGTTAATTTCAGGTCAGCTCTGTCTGTCTGTCTCTCTCCCTCTTTTTAAAAAAGAAATTCATTTAGAATAATGGTTCCTTAAGTCATGACTTTCCTCCCCATATTTACCTTTCCTCTCTAACCTTTATCTGGGTAGCCATCTCTTTATCACACAGAATGTCGACCAGTTAGAATTAAAGACTGGGCCCCTTTATCCTTTGAGCCACCAGCTGTTCCCAGCAAAACCAACTACAAAATTATCAACACTTAATTCCCTTACTAGTTCACATGGTGATCTGTCTCTTTTAGCACATAAAACCCTTGAATGTATGATTAAGTCTTTTTTGGTTTATACTGTACACAGCCTGAAACAGGTGAATAAATGAATACACAATAAGCTGCTCATATATTCTAACTACATAACTTACAAGCTTTCTCTTCATAAATGTCTATCTTTCCTGTATCTTAAACTTCTATAATCTGAATCTTTCCCCATCTTATTCAATAAGCATGTATGAACTTTCATATTAAATTATTTCATGTCACTGCCAAACATTCTGAAAACTAGTCAAATTTTTCTGCCTTCACTGTTTCAACTTGCATTCACTCTTCAACTCTAAAAATATGGCTTCCCTGATCAAAACTTTAGACCCAACTGCAACTTACAAGAAATACAGTTGACAGAGGAACATACTGCAATCGAGGAGAGAGGAGGTGGCCAAGATGGTAGAGTAAGAAGACACTGAACTCATCTCCTCCCATGGACACACACAAATATCTACACAGCAACTACCTATGAAAACAATCTAAAGACAAGCAGAAAAGATGTCCTACAATTAAAGACGTAAAGAGAGAACCACAATGAGAGCAACTCTTAGTTTCACTGATCTTTTAAAATTGCTTTTTAGTCTCTATTTCACTTATTCTCACTTTGATCTTTATTATTTCCTTCTACTAACTTTGCGTTCTGTTTGTTCCTTTCCTAGTTTTCTTAGGCGTAAGTTTCATTTATTTACTTGAAATTGGCTTCCCTGATGGCTCAGTGTGTAAATATTTCACCTGCAAGGCAGGAGACACCGGAGACGTAGGTTCGATTCCTGGGTCAGGAAAATCCCCAGGAGAAGGGCATGGTAACCCACTCCAGTATTCTTGCCTGGAGAATCCCATGGACAGTGGAGTCTGGCAGCTACAGTTCAAAGAGTTGCAAAAAGTTGGACACGACTGAGCAAAAAAGCACACACACACACAATGAGTATGTGGAGAAAAGTGAACCCTCATGCACGGCTGATGGGAATGTAAATTGGTACAGCCACTATGGAAGACAGTCTGAAGATTTCTCAAAAAATTAAAAATAGAACTACCATATAATCAAGGAATCCCACTACTGGGAATTTTTCCAAAGAAAACAAAAACATCAATTTAAAAATACATGCACCTCTATGTTCATTGCAGCATTATTTACAACAGCCAAAATATGGAAGCAACTTAAGTGTCCACTGACAGAAGGACAGATAGAGTAAATGTGGTATATGTACATGCAATAGAATATTATTCAGCCATAAGAAATGAAATCTTGGCATTTGCAACAACATGGTTGGATCTAGAGGGTATTAGGCTAAGTGAAATAACTCAGAGAAAGATAAATACTCTGTGATCTCACTTATATGTGAAATATGAAAAAAAAAAAAAGGAAAAAACAAAACAAAATCAGACTCACACATACAGAGAACAAATGGGTAATTGCCAGGACGGAGGGGGTGGGGGATGGAGAAATAGGTGAAGGGGATTCAGAGGTATGAACTTCCAGGTATAAAATGAATAAATCACAGGGGTGTAATATACAGCATAAGAAATATGGTCAATAATATTGTGATAACTGTGTGGTTACTAAGACTTATTGTGGTGATCATTTCATAATGTATACAAATGTCAAATCATTATGCAATAGACCTGAAACTAACATAAAATTGTACATCAACTAGATAATTAAAATAAAATAAAATACAGCATAGGGACACTACCAGCGCCATCCAGACTATGACAAACTCTACAGAACAAATGACACAATTTCTTTATCAGGAAATAAATGGAGGGAGGGGGAGTCAACATAGGTCTTAACAATAGCAAACAAACTCAGTTCATGGACCTTTTTTGATTCAAACAAACTCAGAAAGTAATTGACGACATTCATGCAAAGTCATGGAAAATGACAATAATATGTAAGCATTAACTGGATTTTGATGATACAAAGAAATTATTATTCATTGGTTTTAGGTGTATTGATGGTATGATACTTGTATATTTTAACTGATCTTATTTTTTAATTATACTTGCTGAAATGTTCAGGGATGAAATAATATAATGACTGAAATTTGTTTCAAAATAATACAGTGGGTGGTGGATGGAGGCATGTATGAAGGAAGGCCATGAGCTGATCATTATTAAATCTGAGTAAAGGATACCTGGGGCTTATCATATTATACTTGAAATATTGTGTAATAAAAATGTTAAAAAGAATCATGGTTTCCATTCCAACATTCTACTTAAACTACTTTGGGTATAGTCACTAGTGACCAAACTGGCCACCTCCATGGGTATCTTTTCAAGTCATTATCATGATCCGTGTTGCCCTGACTCTGTTACCTATCCCCTCTCTTGATTTCAAAGTCATATCTATCTGCCTTCTTCTCTGTTTCCTGTGCCCTGATTACAAAGTCTGGTAGGAATACCTCTTGGGGACCATGCTAGGGAAGGAGACTTCAGGACTGAATTAGAGGGGAAGAGATGGACTTGTATGAAGCAACAGAAGGTCAAAGGTTGAGAAAACATAATCATCATCCAAAGCCAGCAGCCAACATCATAGGTAAAAGCACCAAGGTTTAATTCTACAAAATGAGGAGAGGAAGAAAATAGAAAGACTTGCAAAGGTAGTAGTTTGGAGGTTCAGAAGCAGAGCAGAATCAAAGATGAGCAAAAAGTCCAAAGATTATCTTTAAAATGTCAGTACAAGTGTGTACAGGAATGTCCTTCTTAGCAGTCTCCAGCATCTCTATGGTGGTGGTGATGACAGCCACAGGTGCTACCCTGGGCCAAGAGCCCGTCTCTCCAACAAGAACCACTCAGACTCCTGCATGAGCAACTCCCATTATCCCTAGATATTCAGCAAGTATTTGAGTGCCTTCCATATGTTCAGTACATTATCCTTGTTCTGATTCTCATTTTACTTATACCAATTGTTCTTAACCTTTTTTGGTGCATGAACTCCTTTGGGAATCCAATGAAAGGTATGAACCATTTCCCCAGGATAAAATGCCCATAAACACCTATGCACAAAATTTAGCATGACATTTATTTTATTGCATTGGAAATTTACTTTGAATATGTAGACTATAAAACAATCTTCATGTCACAAATCAACAACGAGTCATTTCTGATGATGAGAAAGAGAAAATGCATATGGTATATGCAAAATAAAAAGTAACCTAATTGTATTTAAAAGTACTGCTGCTGCTGCTGCTGCTGCTGCAAAGTTGCTTCAGTCGTGTCCGACTCTGTGCGACCCCGTAGAGGGCAGCCCACCAGGCTCCCCTGTCCCTGGGATTCTCCAGGCAAGAATACTGGAATGGGCTGCCATTTCCTTCTCCAATGCATGAAAGTGAAAAGTGAAAGTGAAGTCACTCAGTCGTGTCTGACTCCTAGTGACCCCATGGACTGTAGCCTACCAGGCTCCTCCGTCCATGGGATTTTCCAGGCAAGAGAACTGGAGTGGGTTGCCATTGCCTTCTCCATTTAAAAGTACATCTCAGTGCTATTATTTAACTCAATAGCAATGCTGTAATTGTCACATGGTTCATGATCCAGTACATTTGTACCACCTTTAGATATCAATCAATTTGGAATTTCGATTGAGTTAATAACTACTGCTGAAAGTCTTACTCCTAAAGGTATGCAGCAAGAAAGGAATTATTTTGCTTTGTTCACTCTGTTAGTTGAAGGCAAGGATTACAAGTTGGATTTCCTAGAAAGTTGTTCAGTGGCTAAGTTGTGTCAGATTCTTTGCAACCCCACGGACTGCAGCATGCCAGGCTTCTCTGTTCTTCACTGTCTCCTGGAATTTGCTCAAACCTATGTCCATTGAGTTGGTGATGCCATCCAACCATCTCATCACTTGTCGCCCCCCTTCTTCTCCTGCCCTCAATCTTTCCCAGCTTCAGGGTCTTTTCCAGTGAGTCAGCACTTCCCATTAGGTGGTAGAATCTATGGTGATTAGCACTCGGTCGATTTATGAGGGTGTTCTGTTGGGAACAACACTGTAGAGAGGGAGAGAAAAGCAGGATGTGCAGACAGATAGACTGCCCAGCAGCCCCTAGGAAGGCCTTGGCTACACAGAGGGAAGGTGCTTCAGAGGTAACCTGAGTTGGGGTTAGAAGCAGGACCATTATACTCCCATATTAAATAGTCCTTGGATGCCCGCTTCCACTGGAAGGGTGTGCCCTCAGGCAAGGCTGTGCTTTTCAGCCAAAGCAATTCTGAAAGTGCACTGAGAGCTGCTGAACACCTTCCAGCAGTGCTGCCAGTGGCAATCTCAGCAGCTGGGGAGTAAGTCTTAATTCCTGAAGGGTAGGTCTAGGCAGCACATGACAATGTCCACTACAGGGGGCTTCCATCAAGAAACATCAGAGTTCTCAAGACTCCTTGAACTGAGTTCTTACCCTGCCATTTCTGTGTCCAATTTACACTCCATCTTTGACAAGGTTTGCAGTCTTTCTAATTTGGGCCACAGAGAAATGGCTCAACTGTTATCAGATGAAATGTCCATTTGATGGGTAAGTGCTTTAAAACCTTGACCTCTGGAATACCTGTGAACTTCAGGAATTCTGGTACTCTGAAGAAGCAGAGAAAACCCTTATGTTGTTTTCCCATTTCAGAACCAAACTTCTGGAAAAGATACAGCTTTAAATCTAAAGCTCCAATTGAGTTTACGGCTCTCATGTAAGATGATTATTTGGAAAATTCTTCAATAAAACAACAAAACCTGACTTGCTCTGGAGCATTGCATATACTCCATTGATTCACAGAAGATCAATATATTTTTTTGACCAAAGACTTTTAAAATAGAAATTCTTTTTTGATGGCATTAGTATGCACATAACAGAAGAAAACTAGAGACATTGGGTGCTCTGAGAGGCATCCGGTATTTTATCCAGTTGCAATCTTAACTGGAATCAGAGAACTATTTGTGATTCTTTAGTAGGTGACATTCTTTGATGAAGGAACCACTTCAGGTTCTTCCTCTGCTTTTTTCACCATTTCCAGAGCACTTAAAGGTCTCACTAATTTTGACTACTTTTATTTGAAAAGATGGCAATCAACCTTATAACAACAATAAAGATAATAATTATTGAGGACCTTCCAATGCTATGTATATAGTTCTAAGTGTTTTGCTTGTATTATCTCAATTAGTTCTCACAATAACCCAATGACACAAGTACTACTATTACTCCCATGTTACAGATTCCCATTGACAGACAAGAAGGTCAACACCAAATGATGCTAATGGCCAGTCTACATTCACTTAACTAACAAGTGGGAAGCTTGGATTCAAACACACGTGGTTGTCTGACTTCCAAGTCCACCCTCTTAACCACACTGCATGGTGTTTTAAGCATCTCTCTGGGAGACAAATCATAGCCTGGGAGTCATGTTAATATGTTTTAATGGAGCCTACCTCTCACCAAAGAATTCTGCCTTGCCTGGTATACTTTCACATGCACACACACACACACATACACACACACTGACTCTTCAGTATCACTGGCTCCACGCTTCCATCGGTAGGAAAAAGAAGCACTGGGGATACTCATATGCTCCCGAACAAAAGCACAACGAAGGATAATTGAGCTCTGTTCTACTTTTGGTAACATTTTCAAATTAAAGTCAGAACCAATACAAACAAGACAAATTTCCATGATCATAATAGCAGGATCTATTACTTAACCCCGATATACTGGAAACTAAGTTGTTCTTGTTTAGTCAATAAATCGTGTTGGACTCTTTTGCGATCCCATGGACTGTAGCCCGTCAGGTTCCTCTGTCCATGGGATTTCCCAGGCAAGAATACTAGAGTGGGTTGCCATTTTCCTTTCCAGGGAATCTGCCTGACCCAGGGATTGAATCCTCATCTCCTGCATTGGCAGGCTGATTTTTTACCACTGAGCCACCAGGGAAGCCCATTGGAGGCTACACTCGATAACAAAATATGGGGATAATGACAAATACCCACAGCTTGAATATGTATATTTTATACCTATGTGGAGTGTGTATTATTTACTCTTTCTGTGTCTCCCCTCCATCCAGACCCATTCTTGGCTCTTCACCCTCTTTTGCCTCAGCAGGCTGATCTCTACAGACTATATCACCCAGGTTCCCATCCAATGGGTTTCAACTGGACTTGGCCAGTGGGAAGCACCAGGAGAACAGTTAGAGGGCAAGAGGGGAGAGAGAGGGCAGGTATTTCTTCCCTCCTCCTCTGGCTTTGTGCCATGGTTCTCCCAGGGACTGCACCCCTCGAGGACCACAGCTCTTCCTCAGCTGTCCTTCCTCCATGGTGCCAGCACTCTGGCCATCCCAATGCTGCCAGTCTTCTTGCTGCCTCACTATGACTTATTGCATTCTTCAACCTTGTCTACATCTGTGCAAATAACTACTTTATTAAATGCACTTCATTTACATTATCTGAGTGGAATTCTGTCTTCTGCTGGAACTCTGCTGTTGCTCAGTCACTAAGTGTGCCTGACTCTTTGTTACCTCACAGACTGCAGCACACCAGGCTTCTCTGTCCTCCACTATCTCCCAGAATTTGTTCAAATTCATGTCCATGGAGTCAGTGATGCTATCTAACCATCTCATCCTCTGCTGCCCACCCTCTTTTCTGTTTGCCTTCATCCTAAATATTCATTGGAAGGGCTGATGCTGAAGCTGAAGCTCCAATACTCTGGCCACCTGATGAAAGGAGCTGACAGTGCAGTCTTCTTCTCATGCAGAAGACTCTTGAGAGTCCCTTGGACTTCAAGGAGATCAAATCAGTCAATCCTAAAGAAAATCAGTCCTGAATATTCATTGGAAGGACTGATGATAAAGCTGAAGCTCCGATACTTTGGCCACCTGAGCTGAAGAGCCCACCCAATGGAAAAGACCCTGATGCTGGGAAAGATTCAAGGCAGGAGGAGAAGGGGATGACAGAGGACGAGATGGTTGGATGGCATCACCAACTCATGAGTTTGAGCAAGCTCTGGGAGTGGTGAAGGACGGGGAGGCCTGGCGTGCTATAGTCATTGTGGTGGCAGAGTTGGACACGACTGTGTGACTGAACAACAATATCAACATTTTAGTATAGTATTGGTACACAACTTTATGATTTAAATGCATATTTTACTAGCTCTATAATTATTACTATATGTAAAATATCTTCTATCCTTGATATGTCTGGTAAGTGCATAATAATAGAAAAATCCTCTAAGATGGGCTACAAACTAGGAGCATTTACAAAAACTGGAAGTCTAGAACACTAGAATATCTGGCAGCAAGTCTCTTGACTATTTTTCAGACACAGTAATTTTAATCCTTATTATAGTTGTTTTTAAGAGGGCTAAAAACTTATTCCCATTAAGGCTTGCTAGGTATAGTATCCCAAATATACTTAATAAATTGCACCTCCTTTGGAAAGAAAAGGTGATGGATTGAAAAATGTTTAGCTCAACCATGCATAATTGATAGGTTTCCTAGTGCAAATAAGTGTCTAATAAATAATTAAATTTAATCTCATTATAAGAGTTTTCATAATGGGATAATTTAATTAAATGAAAGTCAAAAAGGTTTCTAAGGGGTTGAAAGATGTTAATGTTGCTATATTTGGCTAATGGTCTGGGGATGCTATAGTGAAGAGTGTAATTCACATGGGTACATGCATTATTTAATGAATCCCTCTGAGATGGAAGAAAGGACAGATCAATGATAACTTGTCACTTTATCATTGCTTACAAGGCACATTTAAACAACCTAGGATATGTTAAAGGTAGAAAACAGTCAAAAATGAACAATTCTTTTAAAGGACAATGTAACCACATTCATAATATTATACTGGAAGCTTTGATTACAATACACATTTTCTATGCACCGTTATTTCTCTCTTTGATCTATTACTAAAATGAAAAATAATAAAATCTCATAAGCTGCTGTACAGTTAGGTCAGATTTGGCTCTAAGTGAAAGTAATAATGGAACAGCATGTATATCTGATACTAAAAAATTGATAGCTGAGTCAGGAGGGACCCATTAACAAGCTTTTTGAGTGAGCAGAGTTTTGTGCTTCAAGTCTCCAGAAGCACTTAGCCAGACTAGAATAGTAAAATTGTAGTCTAAGTAGTTATCTCAGTTACAGGTGATCAGTTATGAGTTACCATGAAAGGTGAAAGGCATCATGCTTCTATCAGATATTACTTTTAAAACCATCATTTTGTGAGAGGCAAAGGTGCAAGTACCACAAAATTTGAGACAGGTGATCCAGTCAGGATTTTTTTTTCTTACTAATAACATGGCCAATAACAATGTAAAGACTAGGCACACTCCTGATTTTAAATTAAACATAATTTCATATGGTGACCATGTCCAAATTTGCACTTAAAAGAAGCACAGAATAAATTAGGAATTTGGGAGTAACATATACACACAACTATACATAAAATGGGCTTCCCAGGTGGCACTAGTTTTAAAGAATCAGCCTACCAATGCAGGAGATGTAAGAAACATGGGTTCTATCCCTGGGTCGGAAAGATCCCCTGGAGGACGGCATGGCAACCTACTCCAGTATTCTTGCCTGGAGAATCCCATGGACAGAGGAGCCTGGCGGGCTACAGTTCATAGAGTTACAGAGAGTCAGACACAACTGAAGTGACTTAGTACACACACATATTTAAAACAGATAAAAGAAGAGGACCTATGGTGTAGCACAGGGAACTACATTCAATATCCTGTAATAACCTATATAGGAAAAGAATCTGAAAAAGAATATATGTATACAGAATATATATATACTTACACAGAAAAAAAATATATATATATATTGCTGTATTCCTGAAACGAACACAACATTGTAAATCAACTATACTGCAATAACAAATATATTAAAAAAGTTTCAGCCAGGGGGAAAAAAAGCAGCACAAAACTAACACATTGGTCTTAGAATACAGGGTCTATATCTGGGGCAAACGGTCCATCTCCTGAAACCTGAGTCGTGGGGCTCTCTAAGTCTTGGAAAAGAGGTACTTTATTTACAGGGAAACTCCTTGTTTTCATCGAGGATAAGGAGATGGATGAGCAGTGGTAGCTATTTCAATCGCCAAGAGTGATCCATCAATTGCTGTAATGTTTCTGTTACCATGAATCCCATTGAAACTTTGATGCATCTTTCTCCCAGATGGGAATTTATAATAGAATTATAGTTGAAAAGACTTGTGACGTCTCTTAGTTTCAGTACTTCTAGGCCAAGAAAGGTGACTTGCTCAAGGCCATCCAACTGTTTAATAGAATGAAATCTGAGTGTCAGTCTAGGAGTCATTTTTATTTTTTAATTTTTGCTATGCCAATTGGCCCAAAGGATTTTTTAAATGATGGTGACATAATAAGTCAGTGTATCTCAAACTGTACACCCATCCCTACAAGCTTAAGATTGTGTGTGGTGGGGAAGGGCAATTTGTGGATGGCAAAGTCCGAGAAGGCTGAGGAGATAAACGATGTACATTTTGAACAACTGTTTGATGGTGGCAGCGGTCAACTGCGGGTTACACAAATACAGTGAACTGGCTTTATCCAGCTCTTCACTTGGCCTCCTGCAAACTTCCTCCCTGCTCACTAACCTTCAATTAAGACATATGGGATGTCAAAAAAGTAGCTGAAACACTGAACTAATGTGCTCTCAACAGCTGCTGCCACTGCACCTGCAAAATGAACAAAGGTTTGTGTTGTCCACGTGAATATGGGTGTGCAAAGGGTGAAGGGGGACAGGGCTGACCCTCAGATTTCAAAAGCAGGGACATCAATATTCTAGGTATGTTGGGTAGTGTTGAGAGACATGATTATCCATAACGATTGATTTTTAAAGGTGATTTTTCTATTATGGTCAGATACTTCCTTTCAGTATTTTTAATCTGAATGTCTGGTTTCACTTAATGTAAAGATGAGAATTCTATATCTGGGAATTTCTTATGCAGTAAATATCCTTTGCTTTGAATGACTCTGGAAAAGAAATGGTTACTTTGCTTTTGATAAGGAAATCTCCGGGTTTTATTTTGTCCTGTTTTACAAAGAAATCAGTGATAATCTGGTGAGTTTTTCTGGGGTAAGACAGAAGAGAGGGGACAACTTTTCTAATCCATTCTTCCTCTGGGGACACTAAGGGTTTTACTCTCTAGGTCTGCTGTCTCTCCAAAAACTCTTCTATTGATTACTGATCAATAGATGTAATCTATAATGGAAATGGGCATATGCAGAATATCTGCTTCTGGTATTTCTCAGGCATAGAAAGTACATGCCCTTGGCAGACACACTCCTAACCTGTTCATAACTAGAGTTCTCTGCAGTTGTCAGTGTATTCTCAGGGGAAGGAACTTGTATACAGACAACTACCCTTTCTAGAAATAAAACTATAAGTCTGATTAGTCTCATTTTACACTCGAAGACTAACTCAGAGACCTGCAGACACTTACCCAAAGTTATAAAAATAAAAGGCAAAATCAGGGTCTCAATTCTCTTTTTTTTTAAAATTTAAAGAATATACTTTCCCCTTCATTAAAAGATGCTAAAAATACTATTGTTCAGGGTCTTCCCTAGTGGTCTAGTGGCTGACTCTGCACTTCCAATGCAGGGGGCCCAGGGGTCGATCCATAGTTGGGAAACTAGATCCCGTATGCCTCAACTAAAATCTGGTGCAGCCAAATTAAATGAATTAATTAATTTAAAAAACACTATTGCTCAGAAAGGCATTACATTTTCATACTGCTATGGTTAGAGAAAGGCATGTGTCTTTGCTACCAATCCAAAGTTTCCATCTCTTACAGTATACAACCACGCTGGCAAAAATATTCTTAAAGACTGTATTTAAATAGTGACAATAGCAGACTGTTTGAACATCTGAACTAATTTCCCCTGACAACCACAGTACAAACAGGATTGACACTCATTTCAACATTGCTTATTAGGATGTGATTTTTATGACTGTTCTTGAATGTTTTTTATCTTTAAGTTCTCCAATCCATTCCATTCTAATGGGATAGTATTTGGTTTTGGTCTTAAAATTTGCCATAGAAATTCACAATTAAATTGCTTTTATTTCTTTAGAATATCCAAATGATAGTAGTAGTTCTCAACAAATGAGTACTATGTTCTTGGCTTTCCGGTTTAGTTACCCCCATTTCCTTCATATTGTAGACTGTATCTCTGCATGAAGGATTAGTGATCCATGACAGACAGCTAAGGAATGGAACAAATATCTCCTCTGCTGATTTTATTTAATGTAATTCATGTATTCAATACTTCTATCTGAAAATGTCTAAGGAAATAATTTTGGTATTTTCCTCTGTATATCCACTGTTTTTTTTTTTCCATAAAATAGGTAACAGCAAACTATGAAAGATTTTTGATTCAAAGGCACACATCCCCAGATAACTCTATCATGTACAAGTTTACCAGAAAATGTATAAGCAAAATCTGAAAAGAATTGAGTAGATGCAAGTTGAGGATAGCAGGTTAGGGTCACTTTCTAGAGAGGTTAACTGCTTTCATTTTGCTTCTTTATATATTTTTTTGTTATAATTCTTTATAATTCTTTTGTTACCTTAGTCTGATATTAAGAAACAGATTTACATTTAGAAAAAAGACCTCCTCTTTATAGAAGTTGCAATTTTTCTGCTACTTTGAAATATGAGATAAAAAGTGTGATGGAAGGAGCTAAAAGATATCTACTACTTCCTAAACAAAACTTGGTCCAGGCCCAAGGATTTTTCAATAATGAATGTTGCCAAAGAAATATACATCTTGAGAGCTAAAGCAATCTGATACCCTATAATGGTTATGATCAGATCCATGATCTCTAGTTAATAGATTCCGTTCTATGACATACTCGGGTCCTCAAAATCCAGTGATTCAGAGAGTATAGATGACTTAAAAGATAGTGAACAAGATGGCGGAGGAGTAGGTAGTTGTGGAGTATATCTCTCTCCACAGATACATCAGGAATACACCTTCAGACAGAAGTGCATGCAGAACACCAGCTGAGAGTGAATAGGAGTACCTGACCAGTGGAAAAGAATATACAGAACCACGCAAAACTCAGTAGGACGAAGGAACTAAGGGGAAAAACAGGAGTGTTAGTAGGACTGGACCCGCCCTCGGAGGGTGGGGGAACTGAAGCAGGGGTCTGATCCCTACATCGGGGCAACTGTCTGAGTCAGAGGAGAAACATTTAAGGCTGAGAGTGAAACAGTTGATCTGTGGCAGCCTAAATGAGAATGAGAATCAGACAGTCCTTGCCCCAGCCATACATACCCTGGAAAGGGACATAGGTCCCCTATAAGGTGCAGTGGCTTGGAGCTGGAGTTTAGGGATTGTGGAGCAATCCTAGGGTAAGGGCTGCTGTTGACCTTGGAGAGATGGACTGAGGGGACGTGAAGGAGGGGATTGTGGTGGGAAATGCCTGTGGAGGAAAGCCAGGCGGCCATGGAAACAAGGTGATACTGCTGAGTCATACGTAGGGGGTGGAGCCATCACCATAGCCTCTCTCCCCACACAGGCCAGCATTGACAGCTGCACAATAGAGAGGTTGGCCCATTCAACATCTGATGCACTGAACTACAGAGTACCCCACCCAGGGTGCCCCTTTAAGTGCCTGATGCATCAATCTACAGAGAGGACCCCAGCCAGGGGGGGCCCTCTATGTGCCTGACTCGTAGAACATCAGAGAAGGACCTCAGGCAAGGGAGCCCTCTAAGTGCCTGAATGGGTGGAGCTATGGAGAAAGACTGGCCAAAGAGGCCTTCTGATCACCAGCTACAAGAGGCTTGAAAAAAGACTCTTGATAGGGCCATAACTCCTGTGGTGAAGGCAGTCCATGTCCCTGCACACTTGGTGCCACCAGGGTCCCTGCAAGCCAAGCAGCTGCGCCACCTTCACACTCAATCCTCACTGGGGCAGAGCTGCCACAGGCAGAAAAAGTCTTGGGTCTATGCATGCAGGGTTGCTTCGGTCATGTCCGGCTCTTTGTGACCTGTGGACTGTGGCCTGTCAGGCTTCTCTGTCAGGGAGGGGGGTTCTCCAGGCAAGAATACTGGAGTGTATTGGCCAATACCGGTTTCCGTACCTTTCTAGATCACTCTATTTCCTGCTGCCCTAGCTGCCAACTCCCCTGAGATCCTAGTGCTGCCAGAACCGCTGCAACCCAAGCAACTGCACCTCATCCACACCTGGCCTTCACTGGGGCAGACCCAAGTCCTCCAGGAAAGCCTCAGGAGCCAACCTCAGTGGACAACCCACATGCAGAAGTGGAAATAAAACCACAGCTGAAACCCAGGTGCAGTGTGGCTGAGGAAGAAGACCCAAAACATTCCCACCAGCTGTACAAGCTGCAGACTAAATCCACATGATCAACTAAGCACTCTGTGTCTATAGAATATATAAAAGGACATTGAGAGCTCCCACAAAAGAAAACGCACTAGTTCTGATAGCTGTGGACATCGGAGGCAAGAACACACAGAAGTTGGACCAGATTAGAATTTGAGCTGCCCCCACAGCAGGTCCTGAGACCAGCACAGTGTTGGAGGGCATCCTAGGGAGGTGAGGTGGACTGTGACTCCCAGTGAGGGAAAGGACTCTGGACAGCAGTGACTCAAGAAAAACATTTATTATTCTTATGTTTTGATTTGCTCCATAGATTCTTTTTGACTTTTTTTTCTTTTTTTTTCTTTCTTCCCTCCTCTGTTGCAGCTGTTGATTTTATTGGCATTATGAAATCTAATTGAGCTTTTGAGCTTTTTTTAATGCATAAATATCTATGCACACAATGTAGGATCACCTTAATACATAAGACAAACACTAACAGACATAAAAGGTGAAATTGACAGTAGCACAGTAATAGTAGGAGACTTTAGCACCCTACTCACACCAATGGACAGATCATCAAAACAGAAAATTAATAAGGAAACACAAGTCTTAAATGATACATTAGATGAGATGAATCTCATTGATATCTTCAGGATAATCCATTCAAATGCAGAAGAATACACCTTCTTCTCAAGTGTATATGGAACATTCTCCAGAATAGACCACATCTTGGTTCACAAATCAAACCTCAGTAAATTTAAGGGAATTGAAATCATATCAAGCATCTTCTCCAACGACAATGCTATGAGACTAGATATCAGTTACAAGAAAAAAAGCTGTAAAAAGCACACAAAAAAATGGAGATTAAACAATACGTTTCTAAATAACCAACAGGTTACTGAAGAAATCAAAAGGGAAATCAAAAAATTTCTAGAAACAAATGACAATGAAAACACGACAACTCAAAACCTATGGGATGTAGCAAAAGCACTTCTAAGAGGGAAGTTTATAGCAATACAATCCTACCTCAAGAAACAAGAAAAACATCGAATACACAACCTAACTTTACACCTAAAACAACTAGAAAAAGAAAAACAAACAAAAAAACCGAAAATTAGAAGAAAGAAAGAAATCATAAAGATCCGAGCAGAAAAATATGAAAAAGAAATGAAAGAAACAATAGTAAAGATTAATATTAAAAACTAAAAGCTGGTTCTTTGAGAAGATAAACAAAATTGACAAATCTTTAGCCAGATTCATCAAGAAAAAAAGAGAGAAGAATCAAATCAGAAAAATTAGAAATGAAAAAGGAGAGGTTACAACAAACAATGCAGAAATACAAAGGATTATAAGAGACTATTATGAACAACTTTATGGCAATAAAATGGATAACCTGGAAGAAATGCACAGATTTTTAGAAAAGTTCAATTTTCCAAGGCTGAACCAGGAAGAAATAGAAATTATGAACAACCCAATTACAAGCACTGAAATTGAAGCTGTCATCAAACAGCTCCCAAAAAACAAAGGCCCAGGACCAGATGGCTTCACAGGAGAATTCTATCAAACATTTAGAGAAGAGCTAATGCCTATCCTTCTAAACCTGTTTCAAAAAATTGCAGAGGAAGGAACACTTCCAAACTCATTCTATGAGGCCATCATCACCCTGATACCAAAACCAGACAAAGACAACACAAAAAAAGAAAACTACAGGCCAATATCACTGATGAACATAGGTGCAAAAAAATTTTAGCAATTTCAACAAAATTTTAGCAAATGGAATTCAGCAACAGATCAAAAAGCTCATACACCATGATCAAGCTGGGTTTATTCCAGGGATGCAGGATTCTTAAATATAGGCAAATCAATCAATGTGATACACCATATTAACAAATCGAAAGATAAAAACTGTATGATAATCTCAATAGATGCAGAAAAAGCCTTTGACAAAATTCAGCACCCATTTATGATTAAAACTCTTCAAAAAACGGGCATAGAAGGAACCTACCTCAACATAGTAAAGGCCAGGTATGATAAGCCTAAAGCAAACATTATTCTCAATGGTGAGAAACTGAAAGCATTCCCCCTAAGATCAGTAATAAGACAATGGTGTCCACTTTCACCACTATTATTCAACACAGTTCTGGAAGTCCTAGCTACAGCAACCAGAGAAGAAAAAGAAATAAAAGGAATCCAGATTGGAAAAGAAGAAGTAAAGCTCTAACTATTTGCAGATGACATGATACTATGCATAGAAAATCCTAAAGATAGTATCAGAAAATTATTAGAGCTAATCAGTGAATTTAGCAAAGTTGCAGGATACAAAATCAATACACAGAAATCACTTGCATTTCTATATACTAACAATGAAAAATCAGAAAGAGAAATTAAGGAATCAATCCCATTCACCATTGCAACAAAAAGAATTAAATATTTAGGAATAAACTTACCCAAGGAGACAAAAGAACTGCACACAGAAAATTATAAGACACTAATGAAAGAAATCAAAGATGACATGAACAGATAGAGAGATATTCCATGTTCCTGGGTAGGAAGAATCAATATTGTGAAAATGACTATACTACCAAATGCATTCTACAGATTCAGTGCTACCCCTATCAAATCACCAACAGCATTTTTCACAGAACTAGAACAAAAAATTTCACAATTCATATGGAAACAAAAAAGACCCCAAATAGCCAAAGCAGTCTTGAGAAAGAAGAATGCAGCTGGAGAAATCAACCTTCCTGACTTCAGATTATACTACAAAGCTACAGTCATCAAGACAGTATGGTACTGCCACAAAAACAGAAATATAGACCAATGGAACAAGATAGAAAGTCCAGAAATAAACCCATGCACCTATGTGTACCTTATTTTTGACAAAGGAGGCAAGAATATACAACAGGGCAAAGACAGCCTCTTCAATAAGTGGTGCTGGGAAAACTGGACAGCTATATGTAAAAGAATGAAATTAGAACACTTCCTAACACCATATACAAAGATAAACTCAAAATGGATTAAAGACCTAAATGTAAGACCAGAAACTGTAAAACTCTTAGAGGAAAGCACAGGCAGAACACTCGATGACATAAATCAAAGCAAGATCCTCTATGACCCACCTCCTATAATAACAGAAATAAAAACAAAAGTAAACAAGTAGGACCTGATTAAAAGGAAACCATAAGCAAGGTGAAGACAACTCTTAGAATGGGAGAGAATAATAGCAAATGAAACAACTGACAAAGAATTAATTTCCAAAATATACAAGTAGCTCATACAACTCAATACCAGAAAAACAAACAGCCTAATCAAAAAGTGGGAAAAAGACCTAAACAGATATTTATCCAAAGAAGACATACAGATGGCTAACAAACACATGAAAAGATGTTCAACATCACTCATTATTAGAGCAATGTTGAGCATTATTAGAGCAAATCAAATCTACAATGAGATATCACATCACACCAGTCAGAATGGCCATCATCAAAAAGCCTACATACAATAAATGCTGGAGAGGGTGTGGAGAAAAGGGAACATTCTTGCACTGTTGGTGGGAATGTAAACTGACACAGCCACTATGGAAGATGGTATGGAGATTCCATAAAAAACTAGGAATAAAACCACCATATGACCCAGCAATCCCATTTCTAGGCATATACCCTGAGGAAACCAAAATTGAAAATGCACATGTATCCCATTGTTCATTGCAGCACTATTTACAATAGCTGGAACACAGAAGCAACCTAGATGTCCATGGACAGATGAATGGATAAAGAAATCGCTGTACATATACACAATGGAATACTACTGAGCCATAAAAAGAAACACATTTGAGTCAGTTCTAACGAGGTGGATGAACCTAGAACCTATTATACAGAGTGAAGTAAGTCAGAAAGAGAAAGATAAATAACATATTCTAATGCACATATACAGAATCTAGATAAATAGTACTGAAGAATTTATTTATAGGGCAGCAATGGAGAAACAGACATAGAGAATAGACTTGTGGACATGGGGAGAGGGGAGGAGAGGGTGAGATGTATGGAAAGATTAACATGGAAACTTACATTACCATATGTAAAATACATAGCCAACAGGAATTTGCTGTATGGCTCAGGAAACTCAAACAAGGGCTCTGTATCAACTTAGAGGGGTGGGATGGGGAGGGAGATGGGAGGGATGTTCAAAAGGGAGGGGATATATGTATACCTATGGCTGATTAATGTTGAGGTTTGACAGAAAACAACAAAATAAAGCAATTATTCTTAAATTAAAAATTAATTAATTAATTAAAAAATAATATAAGAAACTAAGCATGATTGTTGGTTTTAAAATTAAAATTCAGTGAACTGGAACTTTGCACTTAAAAGGTCCTAAAATACTTTGCCTAAGAAGAACCTTGAACAGACATCGTATATTTATATGAAGATAAAAGTTTCCCAAAATCCAAGGCTCATGTTAATAAAATAGGAAGCTCATTCAAATAAAAATTAATCAGAGAACAGAACTATTCTGACTGGGAATGTTGATCACAGTTAAGACAGTACAACCGGTGAATGTCATCTTACCTGCACAGCTGGAGAAGTGTTCATGTTTGCACTCTGTACATTTGCTTTCTTGCTCTATGTGATCGATTCTAGTTCTCCCTGAACTTTCTACCTGCTAAGTGTTTTCACTTTAATTTGTATAAGGTGAGATATTTTTTGTGGCATTCCAGGTGTCTGTCCTCACCCTGGCCTGATGGATGTTTTCCTATGGCCTGCCAGGTTACCCTTGCCTTCCCAGACCCTGGACTGGGAGCCCTGATGAGGCCTCCATCATCAAAACTCTTAGAGAAAATTTCCCATTGAACTTCAGACAGGAAAAAGAACTTTCTGATTAATTTTCTTCATTTCTAAGAAAATTCATACTTAAATTTTTTTCTTGAATTGGGAGAGGTTGAGAAAGCAAGCAATCAACTTATGAAACAGTAAAATATCATGTGTAGAAACAAGATATGCTAATGAAGTTACTGGGGCTTCCCTGGTGGCTCAGTGGTAAAGAATCTGCCTGCCAATACAGGACACTTGGGTTTGATCCCTGGGTCAGGAAGATCCACTGGAGGAAGAAATGGCAACCCACTCCAGTATGCTTGCCTGGGAAATCCCATGGACAGAGGAGCCTGGCAGGCTATTGTCCATGGGGTTGAAAAGAGTCAGACACAACTCAGCAACTAAACTACAACAACAAAATTACTAATCTAAAAAAAAGTCATCATTATTTTTCAACAAGCCTATGAAATTTTAACATTATGTTTAATTCTTACATGTTCTGAAATACCCCTCCCATAACACACACGCAATGGGAAAAGTCCTCTGTGTACAATGTTCTTCATCGAAGAAACTTGATATTCATAGTTACCTAACTCCTTTCCAGATTTGGATATTCCTGGATCATATAAAGGTAAAGTTAATTCTCCATTAAATCTTGAATGTATTTGTATGTATTTGTAAATGAATATACTTGTTGCTTTGGGATCATCAGGACCATGTATCAGTATTCTAACATAAACAAGCATGCTTTCTGGAATAGAAAGAAGGATAACATTCCTGGCAATTGATGGACAGGCCAGCACTGCTATGAGGCATGGCTAACGATGGGCAGAGTCCAAAAAAGGAAGTTCTGAGACAAACTCAGCTCCAGGCTTGATGTCCAAAGGTCTGGGAGGTGGGAGGAAGAAAAGGTGAAAAGGTGCAAAGGTCCTGATTAAAGCCATGGAGACCTCACAGGCTGAATTTGATATGATACAATTTTATATTTTTTTGCTGGGATGCTTGAATTAGGGGAGTGAGACTAAGGAAGTAAACATGACATCACCCATTCTGGTGGATATCTTATTATGCTAATAATAATGAGTATGCAAGTATAAATTAATCTACTTAAGCATAGCTTAAATTGACTGCTATAGGTAATTTCCTCAGTATAGGAAGTCATAAACAAGCAACTCAAAACTTGCTTTTTAAAAGCAAGTAATAGCTTTTAGCAAGGAGAGATAAGAAAGCCTTCCTCAGCGATCAGTGCAAAGAAATAGAGGAAAACAACAGATTGGGAAAGACTAGAGATCTCTTCAAGAAAATTAGAGATACCAAAGGAACATTTCATGCAAAGATAGGCTCGATAAAGGACAGAAATGGTATGGACCTAACAGAAGCAGAAGATATTAAGAAGAGGTGGCAAGAATACACAGAAGAACTGTACAAAAAAGATCTTCATGACCCAGATAATCACGATGGTGTGATCACTCACCTAGAGCCAGACATCCTGGAATGTGAAGTCAAGTGGGCCTTAGAAGGCATCACTACGAACAAAGCTAGTGGAGGTGATGGAATTCCAGTTGAGCTATTTCATATCCTCAAAGGTGATGCTGTGAAAGTGCTGCACTCGATATGCCAGCAAATTTGGAAAACTCAGCAGTGGTCACAGGACTGGAAAAGGTCAGTTTTCGTTCCAATCCCAAAGAAAGGCAATGCCAAAGAATGCTCAAACTACCGCACAATTGCACTCATCTCACATGCTAGTAAAGTAATGCACCAAATTCTCCAAGCCAGGCTACAGCAATACGTGAACCGTGAACTTCCAGATGTTGAAGCTGGTTTTAGAAAAGGCAGAGGAACCAGAGATCAAATTGCCAATATCTGCTGGATCATCGAAAAAGCAAGAGAGTTCCAGAAAAATATCTATTTCTACTTTATTGACTATGCCAAAGCCTTTGACTGTGTGGATCACAATAAACTGTGGAAAATTCTGAAAGAGACGAGAATACCAGACCATCTGACCTGTCTCTTGAGAAACCTGTATGCAGGTCAGGAAGCAACAGTTAGAACTGGACATGGAACAATAGACTGGTTCCAAATAGGAAAAGGAGTACATCAAGGCTGTATATTGTCACCGTGCTTATTTAACTTATATGCAGAGTACATCATGAGAAATGCTGGGCTGGAAGAAACACAAGCTGGAATCAAGATTGCCGGGAAAATATCAATAACCTCAGGTATGCGGATGACACCACCCTTATGGCAGAAAGTGAAGAAGAACTAAAGAGCCTCTTGATGAAGGTGAAAGAGGAGAGTGAAAAAGTTGGCTTAAAGCTCAACGTTCAGAAAACTAAGATCATGGCATTTGGTCCCATCACTTCATGGGAAATAGATGGGGAAACAGTGGAAACAGTGTCAGACTTTATTTTTGGGGGCTCCAAAATCATTGCTGATGGTGATTGCAGCCATGAAATTAAAAGATGCTTACTCCTTGGAAGGAAGGTTATGGCCAACCTAGATAGCATATTTAAAAGCAGAGACATTACTTTGCCAACAAAAGTACATCTAGTCAAGGCTATGGTTTTTCCAGTGGTCATGTATGGATGTGAGAGTTGGACGGTGAAGAAAGCTGAGCGCCGAAGAATTGATGCTTTTGAACTGTGGTGTTGGAGAAGACTCTTGAGAGAGTCCCTTGGACTGCAAGGAGATGAAATCAATCCATCCTAAAAGAGATCAATCCTGGGTGTTCATTGGAAGGTCTGATGTTGAAGCTGAAACTCCAATACTTTGGCCACCTCATGCGAAGGGTTGACTCATTGGAAAAGACCCTAATGCTGGGTAGGATTGGGGGCAGGAGGAGAAGGGGACAACAGAGGATGAGATGGTTGGATGGCATCACTGACCCGATGGACATGGGTTTGGGTAGATTCCGGGAGTTGGTGATGGACAGGGAGGCCTGGCGTGCTGTGATTCATGGGGTTGCAAAGAGTCGGACACGACTGAGCGACTGAACTGAACTGGACTGAATAGCTTTTAATATGTGAGTTGTAATTTCTAAGGGAACTTTAAATGGCAATGTGTTCATTCTCACATGGAGATATTAACAAGAAAAGTAAAATTATCACTCACATGTGAAGAATCCTCAAATTGGTAAAGCTAAGCGAGGATGGGAACCACATCTGAATGGCAGGACAGTAGATGTTCAAGATATATCTGATGTATCTGATGTACAAGATCTAGCATTTGCCAAAAAATCTGGCTAAGGAAACATCACTGGAGTTGAGATAAGAAAGAGTCAGGGAAGTGGGGGGATGAGGTATGCAGGTAACTACCAACTCCAGACAGGTAAGATATACTCTCCCTTGCCTTCTGGCTTCCCCACCATCCTCTAACTAGGTCTGCAAAATAGAGATTTGGCTTACTCAAAACCAAGTAAAAACATTCATCATGTAAAAAATCAGTCACTTATTTTGCTTCAAATCTAACCTCTTTTAATATGGCAGTGCTTAGACTCTTACTAAATTTTTTTATGAAATAGTTGTTTTTAAGAAAGTGACTTTTTGTATACAACTGAACTTTTTATCCTACTTAAAACACAGAAGTTATCCTGCAACCCTGAAGATTCCTAAAGGAGAAAAGAAACAGAAAGAAAGAATGAGAAATTTAACGCCCTGACCTGAAATGTGCGTGAAATGGACTGTATAACAGTGTAAAATCACAATTACAACTAGCGACTTACACGTGATTTCTAACAGAGTATTAAACTCGTTGACTTTGAAGCAGTATCTTTCCTTTCCCTTCTTTGGAAAGACTGATCTAGACTTAGAAGCGATTTTGGAGCTAGGAGTTTTGTTCTTTCGAAACATTGCCATTTTGTTTGTCTTCTTTCCCATCTCCTGCTGCGTATTGAAGTTGGCCTTGGTGTTGCTCTGATGGGAATTTCCACGAGGCAAGCCTGTCTTAACTATGACAGTTTGGGGATGCTTTCTTTCCTCCACTGTTTACCTAGCTTATTATATTGTCTCCTGTTGTTTAGTGACCTGGTTGTAGCTTTGGTTTACGGACTTTCTTTTTAAATGATAAAGATTAAAAACAAAACAGAATAAATTTCCTGGGCATCAAACCAAAATACACAGAGAAACAAAAAGACATGAAACGCTTAACATAGTTCCATCCAGAGCCACCTATTACAGTCTGAATTGTCTGTATTTTCATCAGTGCCTCACTGGAGGTCACTGAATAAATCACACACTTCTCTCACCTTGTTGTGAACTAAGATTGTGTCTCCTTTGACACCTCATGTAATGCCTAGTGAAGTCATTGAAAAATTAATATGTTATACACTAATGTTAATACACTAAATGTTTTATCCACCCTCTCCTCCACCCTACCCCCAATTTTTTTTCTGTCTTTATTTTTTCTTGATTTCTACCATGTGCGTGAGTGCTCAGTCGCATCCAACTCTTTGTGACTCCATGGACTGTAGCCCGCCAGGCTCCTCTGTCAATGGGATTTCCCAGGCATGAATACTGGAGTGGGTTACCATTTCCTCTTTCAGGGGATCTTCCTGACTCAGGGATGGAACCTGCGCCTCCTGAGTCTCTTGCATTGGCAGGAGGATTCTTTACCAACGAACCACCTGTGAAGACTAGTTTCTGGCACACATATGGTTAAATAGAATACCAGATGCAGTTCAATATATATGCTAAAACATTTTTTAAACTCCAAACCAGGAAACCAAGTGCATCTCAAAACTTGCTAGAGCTGGAGCAGTAACATAATTTATACTCTCAGGAGAGGGTCATGTGGGTGAGTCTGCATTGGCTTGTGACCATGTCTCCACTGAATGAATCAGATGAGGTAGGTTAACAAAAGTTTGGCGCATGGGAAAAAATACCACTGACTGATGGACTGAAATGGACTGCCCAGAAAAGCTTTGTACAGTAGGGTTTTTTTTTTTTTTTTTTGGAGGAAGTTGACAGGGAAGGTGTGAATCAACATTTTTTAGAGGTGAAGGGTATCAATGAAATGTATTTAATATAACATCAGTTGCTGCTCTAAACCATTAATAGTAACCTAGGTTGTTATGTAACAATGATGCAATTTTTAAAATTCATGAAATGCCAGAATAAGATTTATGCAGTAGTTACAAAACTTAAACTATCCCATGAATTTAAAAAGTAATGAACTTGCTTGTAGAGAAAAAAATTAGTAATGCAAAATACATGAATAAAATCAATTTTCAAGGCTTAAATTTTCAAATGCTTGGTTTTATTTAAATGCAGAAGTAACCGGGAAATTTTCTGAACAGAACAACAAAAAATATAAAAACTTGCCTAGAATAAGACCTGGCTGTAGCCAAATCTACCCCACTGGGTAGGCTAGCTACCTCAATCTGAATAAGAAACGTTGTTAAATTTAACAAAGAACATCTGTTTTTCATTTGAGGTGCATTCAAGTGTTCATTAAAGTGTCCTAACTGCTCTTTTCTTTTTCTATTTCACAATGGCTTTCCTTTCTAATACTATTGCAAGTTCAGCATGTGACTTAAAAAACCTCAGAGTCATTGTGGCATTTCCTTTGAAATATGCCAGGAGAAACAAGGGAGAAAGCTGAAATCTCTAAGTTTAATAACATTTTATTACCATTCACCTTTTCCATACTTCCTAGGGGTGTTTATTTTCTACAATTATTCAACTAGGCTTCACTGAACCTGAATACCCCAGAGGCTTTCTCTCCTCTCTGCAGGGAGGCCCAAGAAAACTGAGCTTGAAAGTGAGTTATCGGCATTAGCCTCTTTGATGGAACTATTTGGTCACCTTCTTTAGGAGTAGAAATCGGTTCAAAATATAGTTTAAATGCAAGGCCTCAGATTGCTTCATTCTGCCAAATTCTTTTGAATATACAATTTATCCTGAATGTCAAAGTCATTATTTCTCAAACTTTTCTTTTGTTTTCTAGAAGGCATCAGCCCACTGAAATTCACAAATGAACTTGGATACTTATTTCCTTGAAGAAATAGAAAATGTTTCTAGACTTTTGGGGCAGACTCATCAGATTTTAACCAATAAATTGCATGTGAATAAAACCAAAAAGTTTAGTAAATTATTTAAGATGTTTAATCACTCAAGTATACCTCTAGGTTGATTTGAAAAAAAAAGTATATTTTTAAGCACACTTTAAACACGCTGCTAAATACATCTCTATAATAAAAAATCTTTGTATTTTAAATAACTAAGGTCAAATTAAAAATATACTACATTGGTAAGCACCTGGTAATAGAAGAAATGTAGAATTATCTTGTGGTTGAAAAAGCAGCACAGAAATCATTGATCCAAGTATGAAACAGATCTTTGTTAAAGATCACTTAGCTAATATGATGAATTGTCCAAAATGTTATAGATGGAAAAACAAAGCCTGCCTCATGGCAAGCTCTCAATAAACACTGGGTTCTCACAAATGTTTAAAGAATAGAGAGGTGGAGGGGATGAGCCAAGAATCTATCATTCCCTTTCATGGAAAAAGGGATTCGTGCTATTTCCTGATAACACTTCTGATTCGCTGCCCAATTTGCTCTTTGGGGATAGTCTTTCCCCAGGTTTATTGAGAGGTAATTGATGTAAAACACTGTGTTAAGTTTAGGTATACAAAGTGATGATTTGATGCAAAAATATGTTGTAAATAGGACATTTTGCACAGAATGGTTCTCGTATGTTTACCACAGCTATTACATTATTCCTATTGATTACAAAGGTGAACTACAAATTAGCAATTATTAAAAATTTTCAAATTAACTGTTTTTGATCATTTGGGCAAAAATTACCCTGCTGTTTAATTTTGGCATTATCAATATAATCAAATACTCTATGGAAATTAGTTATAAAAACTGGATTATATATACATATACACATATATATGGTGGTAGTGGTGGTTTAGTCACTCAGTAGTGTCTGACTCTTTGCAACCCCATGGACTGTAGCCCACCAGACTTCTCTGTCCATGGGATTTCCCAGGCAAGCATACTGCAGTGGGTTGCCATTTCCTTCTCAGGGAATCTTCCTGACCCAGGGATCAAATCTGGGTCTCTTGCATTGCAGGTGGATTCTTAATGGACTGAGCTATCAAAGAAGCCCTAAATGCAAGTAAGTTAGTGCTAGTAAAAATAACTTACAAATATTCATGAAACAATGTTTTGTTGATATGGTCTGATTCACTGTATAAATTTGAAAGAAATGAATATTTTACTTAAAATGCATTAATCCTATAATAAAACCTTAATTCATAGGTCTTATTTTCTCTGAGAGGCTCAATAATAACTAGCCTTTATCGAACAACTTCTATGCCAGGAGCCCTGCTACATCCTTTATGGGTATTATCTCTTTTGATCCGTCCTATAACCATCAGGGAGATATCATTAAGATAACATAATTTTTATCCTCATGTTACAGCTTCAGGAGAGTGATGTTCAGAGAGGTTAATACAATGCCCAGAGTCACATACAACTGGTTAGTGGCAGGACTGGAAGTCTTAATTTGCAACCTGCTAGCTATACTGGAGCACAAAAATTACCATGAGAAATCAGTAAGGCAATGAAATAAATTAGGTATACGAACACTGGGAAACCTATATTAAAATCTTGAACTAGGGGAGACACGAATAAGATGGAAGTCATGAATCAATACTGTTTGGAATTGTGCCCTGCGTCATCAACCCTGAGTTGGGCTAAGAACATCCAGTTGAGTCATGCCTAGAAATAACCCGGGGTAAATAATTAATTCCCTTAGGAGAGGTTGGAGCCAGCCCATCTGGGATGCTGGCCAAGGGGCTGTTATCCCTGAAACCAACTGGGGCTGGAGCTGTAAAGGTTGTTGAAGCAGCCAGAAATAGAGGAGCCAAAGGATAAGAACAGAGTCCTTGTAGAGCACAGAGTTAAAAGCTACCTAAGACATGTTCAGATCCATCCCAAAACTTGGAGTAGGAGAAGATAAGGAAAAACTCAAAGGCTGGAAGAGAACAGGAAGCAGAGCCTAAGAACCTGCAGAGCCTAAGAACATAGGACAAGAGACCTTGGCTTTCATTAAGTGGATAAAGCCTTTGCAGAGTCAAGGTAAACATCTCCAACTTTTAGGACATATGAAGAATTTTAGTCTACCTTTGATAGTTATATCCTGATATGCAGGCTTCCTTGGTGGCTCAGATAGTGAAGAATCTGCCTACAATGCAGGAGACCCAGGATGCATCCCTGGGTTGGGAAGATCCCCTGGAGGAGGAAATGGCAACCCACTCCAATATTCTTGTTTGGGAAATCACATGGACAGAGGGGCCTGGCAGGCTACAGCCTATGGGGTTGCAAAGAGTTGGACATGACTGAGCAACTAACATTTTCACTTTGATAGTTCTGGATAGCTTAGCATGTAATATCTAAGTAGTCCTGTCACTAATATTAACTCAGATACTAGACAAGAAATCTGTTACTGTCTATTTGTTGTGTATGGATCATGTTCTCAGTCCTCTGTGAAGTGCAGAGAAAGAAAAAGGAAATAAGATACAGTCCTTGTCCCTTGGCCTTACATTCTCTCTTCCTCCAAACTTTATAATCACTCAGTGAGCATCTCTTGCACTTGACGTATGGAGCGATCATGTCAACTCACTCTGCCTTTGAATTGTGTCTTGAACCCAACAATTTCTTCTACTTTCCTTTTCCACCACTCCAGTCTTGGCCCACAAGCCTAGACTAGCAACTCCTAATGTTGCTCTTCTGCGGGTGACTAATTTCATGGAATATGTAGAAGTATTACACTGCCAACACTGCCAACAAAAACAACAGAGTTCCAAGGATAGAAAAGTATAGGATACACAGGTTAAACATAATTAAACAGGTGTCTTTACTGAGGAACAGCTTTGGACCTTTAAAATATGCTAATTAGCTTTGTATTTCCCCAAGAACGCATTACAGATAGTCCCAACTTAACAATTTTTCAACTCACAATTTTTCAACTTCAACTTCATGATGGGGTGAAAGTGATATTCATTCAGTAGAAACTGTACTTTGAATTTTGATCTTTTCTTGGGCTAGTGACATCTGTAAATACTTTCTCATGAGGCTGGGCAATACAGTGTGCTAGTCAGCTACAAGATCACAAGGTTAAACAACTGATAACACTTTTAACCTTTCTGGTCCCAGACAGCCCTCTTACTTTTCACTTTCAGTACAGTATTCCATAAATTACACCATAATCAACACTTTATAATAAAATAGGCTTTGTGATGGATGATTTCTGCCCAACTGCAGGCTAATGTTAGTGGGATCTGGGCACTTCTAAGGTAGGCTAGGCTCAGCTATAGTGTTCAGAACATTAGGTCTATTAAATGCATTTTCAACTTGTGATTTTTTTATTTACCATGGGTTTATTGGGATGTAACACCACTGGAAGTTGAGGAAAATCTTGTATATGACTTACTTACTTGCAAGTCCCTTCTTTTGAGGACAATTTCTTTTGCGCAAACTCAGGGAAGCATTAGGGCTTTCCTGGTGGCTCAGATAGTAAAGAATCTGACTGTAATGCAGGAGATCCAGGTTCGATGCCTGGGTTAGAAAGGTTTCTGGGAGAAAGGAATGGCAACTCACTGCAGTATTGTTGCCTGGGAAATCCCATGGACAGAGGAGTCCATGGGGTCGCAGAGTTGGACACAACTTAGCAGCTAACACTTTCACACTTAACACAGGGAAGCGTTAGTCTGTATGACTCCTCTCTCCAAACCAATTGCACACATTTCTACCATGTTGTTTTTCCAAAGGTATTATTTTGGATATTATCAGCCACCTGATCACAACTTTCTGAGGCTCCTCTATGTCTACTCTGTGAAGTCTAAATTTGGCAGCCTGTCAAGATAGGTCCCACCCATACTATTAGTCTAATCTACTCATATTTCCTAGGTTATCTCAGCCTCCACATACTTGTGTGTTATTTCTATTTCATAGAGCTGAATTATGACGATTCCACTAGTCTTGGTATTGCAAAGTTTATAAGATTTTGCTTAAGTATCATTGGAGATTTTCCTAGTTGCTTTCTTCTTTGAATTTTTGCCATACTTACTTTAGGGACTATATATATTGCGCTTTTCTTAAATAGATATTAAGCCTCTCATGGTTAAGAAACATGTGTTTTTTGTTTCATTTTGTGTTATATATATCTCAAGGACCTAGAACAATGCTCTCTATAGGTAGATGTAAAAGAGGAAAATATAAGAAAAATAATAAACAATTATATTTTAGAATTCAGCAAAGCTCTGTTTGCTAAACCATCCACCAAACAAGAAGGCCGAATACAGCGTGCTTTCAGAGTGGCTCACTTGGAAGGGCTTGTAGCCATTATACATCCTCATCTGGCATTCATCAAGGATGCTATATTAGTTTTCTAGGGCCACCATAATAAAATGCCACCAACTCTGTAACTTAAAAAACAGAAACTTCTTTTCTTACAGCTCTGGAACTAGAAGTTCAAGATCAAGGTAACTTTGTTTCTTCTGAGGCTTCTTGGGCTTGCAGAGAGCTGCCTTCTTGCTCTGTCCTTGCATGATCTTTCTTCTGGATAGGCATGTCTGTGTCTTGATCTTCTCTTTTTATCAGGACACCAGTTAAACTGGATTAGGATCCACCCACATGACCTCATTTTACCTTCTCTACTTCTTTAAATACAAATACAGTACAGTCAGAATATGAAGTGCAAGGGGTTAGGACTTAAACATATAAATTCTGTGGGGACACAAATCAATTCATAATAGATGCCTTTGAAAAATGGATTCAGATGACTGGAACCAACCAGACCAAGACATTGAACCAAGACACATTGTTGCTGTTGTTCAGTCGCTATGTCATATCCAACTCTTTGTGATCCCATGGACTGTAGCCTGCAAGGTTAGAGCCTACAGCCTACAGCCTACAACCCAGGCAAGAATACTGGAGTGGGTTGCCGTTTCCTTCTCCAGGGGATCTTCCTGACTCAGGGATCAACCCCACGTCTCCTGCACTGGCAGGAGGGTTCTTTACCACGAAGGATGCCTGAAGCAAGACTAAAAGAAAAAAATCACCATAGAATTGCTCCAAATTTTCATTGTTGAATTGCTTTAGTTTTTTAAGTTTATATCGTTTACTCCAGAGTAATATCTTGTGCATAGTCATAAAACTTTTGAAACTAAGTGACTACCTCCTCCATTCCAGGAAACATAAGTTAACAGCACAGCTACAGAGATATAAACTGTTGCTGGGATCGATCAGCCATGTGGTCAAATACCAAACTGCCCTCACCTGGGAACTCTGCACAGAGGTAGGCCACCTTCAGTCCCAACAACTGTGGCTTCTGGAAGCACAGAAAGTATATATTTGGCAATTTTTCCTTAGAGCTTCACATTTTTGCAGAGTTCTGATTTCTAGAAAATAATTATCTATTGTATGCATGAAAAGGTAGGGAGAAAGATTTGAGGAGAAAAAAATACGATAAGTTCATAACTTTTTAGTATCTTCTAAGACTTCTTAGACTATTTCAATATTGTTGTTCAGTTGCTAAGTAATACCCTATTCTCTGTGACCCCATGGACTGCAGCACACCGGGCTTCCCTGTCCTTCACTATCTCCCGGAGCTTGCTCAAACTCATGTTCATTCAGTTAGTGATGTCATCCAACCATCTCATCCTTTGTCACCATCTCATCCTCTGTCGCCCCTTTCTCCTCCTGCCTTCAACCTTTCCCGGCTCAGGGTCTTTTCCAATGAGTCAATTCTTCGCATCAGGTGGCCAAAGGATTGGCACTTCAGCTTCAGCATCAGTCCTTCCAATGAATATTCAGGGTTGATTTCCTTTAGGATTAATCTCCATGCTGTCCAAGGGACTCTCAACAGTCTTTTCTAGCACCACAATTCGAAAGCTTAGACTATTTCAATATAAGGAATTAAATAAGTGTAAGAATATACTCGGAGAAGGCAATGGCACCCCACTCCAGTACTCTTGCCTGGGAAACCCCACGGACGGAGGAGCCTGGTAGGCTGCAGCCCATGGGGTCGCGAAGAGGCAGACACGACTGAGCCACTTCACTTTCACTTTTCAGTTTCATGCACTGGAGGAGGAAATGGCAACCCACTCCAGCGTTCTTGCCTGGAGAATCCCAGGGACGGCGGAGCCTGGTGGGCTGCCGTCTATGGGGGGACACGACTGACGTGGCTTAGCAGCAGCAGCAGCAGCAAGAATATACTCAGTGACATCCCTAGAGTCTGGCATACAGAGTGAAGTAAATCAGAAAGAGAAAAACAAATACTAAATATTAATGCATGGATGTGGAATCTAGAAAATGATACAGATAAACCTATGTTCAGGCAGGAATAGAGATGCAGATCTAGGGTACAGACATGTGGACATAGGTGGGGGGAAGATGGGATGAACTGAGAGATTAGGGTTGATGTCTGTGCACTGCCATGCGTAAAACAGAGAACTAGTGGGAACCTGCTGTAGAGTACAGGGAGCTCAGTTCAGTGCTCTCTGATGACCTGGATAGATGGGGTGGGCTGGGAGGGAGGTCCAAGAGGAAGGGGATATACATATACATATATAACTGATTCACATTGTTGTACAGCAGAAACTAACACAGCATTGTAAAGCAACTATACTTCAAGGGATAAAAAAGAAGAAAGCAAAGGAATATACTCCAGTGTGACTTGAATGGTTTAAAATAAAACAGAAAACTTCCTCTCTCATGGAGCTTACCTTCAAATAGAGATTGAAGCACAGATGAAACAAAGAAAGACCTCGTATATTATTCTAGTACAATAAAAACAATAGCTGCCCACTGGAACTGAGAGAGCTGCAGTTTAAACGGAGACAGGGGAAAGTAAAATTTCATCAAAAAAGTTCCCTGTATGCATAGGCCAGAAACTGGAGCGGGAACAAGCCATGGGGAGGTTAGGGGAAAGAACATTCTAGAATATGGGAACAGCACATGCCAAGGCCCTGAGTGGGAGTGTGCTGGGTGGGTCTGGGGAACAAGAGAGAGGCCAGCATGGCTGAAGCAGTTAGTGGGTGGTATGAGGAGTAGGCGGTGATGTTGGAGATATACCCATGGACCAAGTCATTCAGTGTCTTGAAGGCCACTGGCTGTTCTTTGCAGGGATGCGAGAAACTATGGAGGATTCTGAGCAGAGGAGTCATAAGAGGAGACGTGAATTTCAGGTGGGACACTTCTAGCTATGGAGAGCAGACTACAGTAGAAGGAGCAGGAAGTTGAGAGGCTATATTAACGGCCCAGCTGGGAGATGGTGGTGGCTTGTTCCAGAGTCGCAGCAGGGAAGTTGCTGAGAAGTGATCAATTCTGAACGGTCGTGCACACACAACCGATTTTGCTAATGGATTGGCTATGGAGTGTGAAGGGAAAAGCTGAATCAACCAAAAGGCCAAGATTCGGGGGCCCGATTAACTGAAGGATGGAGCTGCCATTAAATGTATATTTAAACATTTACATGCCTATGACTGACTCCCAGTTATAGTAATAATTTTTCAGATATTAAGTTTCATGCCAAAACTTGGAGAAATGACATGCTTTAGCCCCTTGCACACAGATTCACACACAGAGGCACTCCAAAGTCTCCTTGGTAAATACAATAATAAAATATGTATAAGTAATAGAATAAAGCATTTCAGCTTTCTGTAAATCTGTCCCTCAAAGGACATTCTTTGCACATTACCTCAGCGATAAGATTTTTGCAGAAGGAAAAGTTTAATACAATTGGATAAGTTATGGCATTAATTCAACCTGAAAGTCTATTCACATTGGTTCTTTTGGTGAAAGATGAATGGAGTAACATGGATTTCTTACAAAAAGAAAAATTAGAGGTTGCTTAGAAAGTTGAAGAAGGTTGCCACGGAAACGAGGTCTTTCAGAAATCTGGTGACAATGCCTCACCATGAATGCCGTACATTCTAACTGTGAAACTGTTCAGCTTCCAACTGAATACAGGTAGATGTGAGTTATTAGAGATGGGGGAAATTAACTCAGCAGCGACACATACAGAGAAAAAAAAATGGTGATCAAAAAGTTATACTAAATCTGAATGATAAAACAGAAGAGTTGAGTATAATTTCTAGAAAAAGTATATGTGCAATCAGAAGCCTAAATATATTGAAAGAATCAAGTTTTCTTAAAGCAATTTTACCAAAGTAAGCACTATTTAAGTAAGAAAATGTGTGTGTGTGAGAGAGAGAGTGTGTGTGCTCAGTCCTATCCAACTATTTTTGACCCCATGGATTATAGCCCACCAGGCTCCTCTGTCCATAGGATTTCCCAGGCAAGAATACTGGAGTGGGTAGCCATTTCCATCTCCAGGGGATCTTCCTGACCCAGGGATCAAACCCACCGTCTCCTGCATTGCCAGTGGATCCTTTACGACAGTGCCACCTGGGAAGCCAAAAAGATGTGTGTATCTATCTATCTATATATACACATATATTCACTTTACTCAGTAGTATATGTGTGTGTGTATATGTATATATATATATATATATACACAAACATGCGTACACAATACTTCCCTTTTATAAAATCATAAAAGACTTCACAGTTCTGAAAATTTGGCAAATTCACCTTTCAAGTAAGCTAAGTCAGTTTCTCCAGATTTATACTTTCTATCTAATTCTTATCCATCATTCAAGGCTCTGGGAAGCTGCCTTGGATTTTTCCAACCCACAGTGGTTCTTCTTTGAACTCATTCTATATGATTCTACTAGAATGATCCATAATCACATGCCCATGACATCTCTTGTATTGTATTTTAATGTGCTTTTATTATTTGTCATTTCAGTGTTTAACCTGTGCTAGCCAAATGAATTGTGAGCTTCTTGAGGGCAGATGCCATGTGGCTTACTCCTTCCCACCTAATTAGTTAGTGTATAGGAGCATTAGGATGTTTTATTTAAATCTATAAATTGATTCACATATAGTTGGTAATAAAGATTCATTTTCTTCCTTTTAATTATTAAAATTATCTATTGGAACATAAACTTAGTAAAAGTCAGCCTTAAAATAAGGGTTTATCTTAGGGATAAAAATGTATATGAAAATAATTACTTAAGATTTCTGAAAGGAAAAAAAAAGAAGCTAATATTACATTAACTAGAAGACTGTTTGGACTCTTTTCTATGATTTCCTAACCATGTTTACAGTATTTTCTATGCTGCTTAACGGGCTTCCCCAGTGGCTCAGCAATGAAAAATCTGCCTGTGATGCAGGAGCCGTGGGTTCAATCCCTGGGTTGGGAAGATTCCCCTGGGGGAGGAAATGGCAACCCATTTACAGTATTCTTGCCGGGGAAAATCCCATGGACAGAGGAGCTTTGTGGGCAGCAGTCTGCAGGGTCACAAAGAGTCGGATGCAACTGAGCACTCACTCACTCAAGCTACTTAAATTTTAAATGTATATATTAATAACTAGATATAATGATATTTAAAAATAATTTATTTAATGTTATCCTATAAAGGGGATTTATTGAATTCTATGGAGAGGATCCCTAGTATCAGCCCCTAAGAAAATCTTCTGACCCAAAGCCTTCTCTCAGCAACATTCAACCCACTCCAATAGGGCGTGGATTCAAATACAGCAAGAGTCCAAAGGCTCTTGCTGTCTGTAACACCAGTTTTGGAACTGTCTCTCCACTCCATGGTTAACAGTTTCCACTAAACTTAGGCATGATGGATTTTCAAGTATCTAAATATAGAACCATATTTCTCCCATATCACCAAGATCATTTTAACATTAGTCCTCTAAATCTGCTCCATACTGTCAAGAGTATTGACACTCAATGAAGTATTTTTTAACTTGTAGTGCCATAAAACTGCAGAGCTGTAGGAATATTCTAGCAAAACAATGGGAACACCTGACAATCCCAACAGCTTGATGATAGAATCTAAGCATCTTAAATGACATGAAATAATGTACATGCGAATAGCCTATAAACCATAAATCTCAATGGAAACGCAAGATCAGATGACAGAGCCCATAGACTACCCAATGCAAGATTTACATTTCATTCACGCATATTTACAGTAAGTAAAACCAAAAAAAAAAAAAAGTTTTAAATAACCCATTGTAAGGAACATACCCAAAGAGGGAATCATTATTTGTATTATGGTACACTTTTACCACACCATCGCTCTTCCCCAACAGCACCATTTAGTACAAACAGAGAAATAATTTGTTTAGCTATATAATGAGGAGAGACTGCACACAATAAAAGAAAGCATTCTGGTTTTTAAATGAATAAAAATTGATTGTGTCCCTATAAAAACTAAATTGGCAGAGTGTTAACTGCATTTCACATAAACATCTGTAGCGGGCTGCGCCTCTCCACTGTGCTGTAATGCAATATGGGACCCAGGAATAAATGCATCCTCCAGATGAGTTCAGAGAGATTTTCTAAAAGTGCCTGATGAGATTGTAAAAATTGGATTAACCGGGACTGCTAATGACACTTAAAACAAAGGGGAATCTTTCAACCAAATTATTTTGCACTTCTCCCTTGATAAATTACATGCAAATGAGTGTTGATTGAAAAATGTTTGCCTTGAAGGTAAATTCACACTAATAAAGAGGAGGTCATCCTGCCTCCAACACAGTACCTCTCATCAGGGGGACTTTAAAATTAATCACGTGATTTCCTTCCTGTAAACTATTTCGAGAAACTGTGTAATGATGTTAGAGACATTTATATCTTATCTTTAGTGCATTCTTGGGTATTATAAGCATAATATGCAGGATTTTATATTATGTTAAGTTCCAGGTGTGTGTGTATATGCATGTGTGTATATTCATTTTTTGTGTGTATCCTCTTTATATATAGTATAAACATATATCCATCTATACATGTATATATATACTATATATATTATATATACGAATATATACATGTATGCTTTTAAATTAACAGAGTTTTCCATTTTTTTCAGTCCATTAGTTGAAGAAAAAGCTGCTGTTTCAGGATTTCTTAGATTTCTGGATAGATTCATCCTTGGCACAATTTTTTAGAAATTCAGTCCTGATGGATCAAGTAAATGTTTTTGTGTCATTTATCCCCTCTACTAAAATACCAGTGGACTGTGTTAGAAAGAGCAGAGTTCAACTTCTAGCTCCCCTTGTGCCAGCTTTAAAACCAGAAACACGTTTATGAAGGTGCAACTTTATAACCAGGATCCTGAAACTTATCCTTGAAGCCTCAATTTCCCTACCTCGAAAATACATAAAATAATATACAGGTCTTTAAAATGGGTAAGATTATACATTTATCACCACCAGTTCACTTGCTCATAATCAAATGGTCTTTAGTGAATGAAATGTTAATTTACATAATATATGTATATATAATATATCTAAATCAATAAATGACTTAAGTAAATTCAGACATTTACTACTATTTGCATAGCGGTGTGCTGGGCACTGAAGAATGCCACAGACACAAGTCACAACTCTTGTCCCCAAGGATCATCAAATCTCATGGAAGAATTACGGACACTTAAAAATAGTTAATAACATTAAAATGAGTGATACAGGCAAGCAGTGCTGTTAGGGTTGATCAATGCAGAGTGATGAGGGGTGATGACTTCCTGAAGGATGGTAAAGGTTGTTAGAATGATGCCTGGAATGTGGAGGGTGTACACAGGTGGTGAGAAAGGAGGGGGTATCCATATGGAGGGCTCACAGGAGCTGCAGGAAGCACAGCATATGCAAAGATGTGACCAAGACTAGCTTGGCCACAGTGAGAGCTCCAGGCAGAAGGAGAGGAGACAGATCTCCAGCTGCAGCTTATGTGACAATGTAACAAAACTTGCAAGGAAGGGCCAGATCTGTGTATTAAGATGTGGAGTGTCTTCATTCACTTTACAGATCTCTGTAGCTTATAAACTTGGAGTCTGTAAGAACAACTCTGGGGAAGAAAGGATTGGCCAGAACAGGCAGAGTCAAACTCCAACAGCCAGGCTATACTGGATCAGTCAGGTTTCAAGGAGCTGACCATTGATTCTCCATGGTTCTTGATTCTCCATCAGACAATCAAGGTCAGATTTTGAGAGAAGGATATTCAGTCACTAAAACAGTGAGGCCACTAAAAGCCTAGATAATTCTGTAAAGCTGAACCTCGGAAAGGATAACATGTTTTCTGTGTTCCCAAAAGAAGGTGGCAAAAAGCTGGGACTAGGACACAGGAGGCTTAATCACTTCTTCATCGCTCTTTCCTAGGGACCACCTCTCAAGTCCCCTGCTCCCCTGCAATTAGCTGCTTTACATTCTGAGCTTGTTCAACCTCCAATAAACGTTAAGGATTGTGACCAAGTAGTTACTCCAGCTGCACTAAGCTGGAGAAGGGATAAAGAGTAGTTTGCTGCTCTAAGCTGTCGTTTGACATTTATGAATTAACTGGGATGCTAGTCATCCAGCTTGTCTCTCAGGAAACACCTTGATGCTGTTAAATGTCTTTCCGTTAGGTTGTGATTATGAAACCTGTACATCAGGGTAGATTCATCATTTCCAATTAACTCACTCAATAAACACTCACTGGGCTCCTCCATCATTTCTTGCCTTCATGGAATTACTTGGCTGACTATTCATTCTGGTGTCAGTCGCATGAAAGTAGCATTGTAAACTGTGATGGCTGTGTCAATCCTTTCCATAACAATACTCAGTTGCAAGAATATTTGCTAACTTATTCATTCCACAAATACTCACTAAGCATCACTAAGCATCTAAGTATAGAATAGAGAGTAGTGTTATGTTTAACAAGCAGGCAAATTCTCAGTTTCTCCACTAAATTAGCTGTGCACCTTAGCTCCAATGAGAAACACGTTCATCTCACCAAGTAATTATGAGGACTAAATGGATTCAGACATGTAACATGCCTAGAACATGATGCATATCACTTCACAATAAATGTTAGTTATCAGTATTATGATTACTATCTTTAGAAACTGGGTAAGCCACATCAAAGATGTCTTTGAGAAGAGGAGATTTTTGTGTAGAATTCTGAAGTGTTAGTATGTGCTCAGTCATGTCCAACTCTTTGTGACCCGATGGACTGTAACCCACCAGGCTCCTCTGTCCATGAGATTTTCCAGGCAAGAATACTGGAGTGGGTAGCCATTTCCTACTCCAGGGGATCTTCCCAACCCAAGAATCAAACCCATGTTTCCTGCATTGCAGGCAGATTCTTTACCACTGTGCCACCTGGGAAGCCTTGAAGTGTTAGTAAGCATTGTCTATTTAGAAGAAATAAGAGAAGGTCATTTGAAACAGATTTAAAATAGCCTGTGAAAACAATGGAGGTGTGAGGTCAAAAGAGAGGGACTGCCCATTCTGGCTGGATTCTGAACATTTGGAAGTAGAAGCTAATTGCAAAGGCAGGCCCTGGATGCTAAGCTAAGGGGGTTGAGTTTTCTATTTAAATCTATGAGGAACCATTGGAAGATTTTATGATGGGGATGCAAAATGATCCATTTTGTGCTTTAGAAAGATCATTCTGGCAGTGGTGATAAAAACAATCACTCTGGAAGGTCTTGAGCAACAGAAACAGGAAGCGCCAAGAGCCTGAGCTAAGACAGGGCTAATGCAAATGAAGACAAGGACACAACCAATAGTAGTTTTGGAGGAAGTCTTCATATGACTTGATAACTAATTAGACCTGGGAAATGGATGAAAGGGAAGAATAAGATGACAAAAGTTCCAAACCTCGGGCAAGTAAGTCAGGGATGGGCCATTTTCTGAGATGAGGAAAGACTAAACATGCAACAGGTTTAGGGGTGTAATGATGAATTCGTGTCCAGACCTATTGAGTCTAAAATGTGGGGCAGGCAGGTGAGATGTGCACTAGGCACCTGGATATAAATTTGGAGTTTATACATGAAGTTCCTATCAGTCATCTCTACTTGAATATCACTAGAGATACACTAGTGAGTTTTGAGTTTCTAAATTGTAGTTCACAACATGAATATGGATAAAGTTGCCCAGGAAGAGTATATAGAAAGTAAAGGGATATATAAATGAGAGAGAAAGAAGAAGAACCAGTTTCATGAGAGGCAAGCTCCTACTAAGATCCCTAAAAGTCAAAAGAAACAAATCAAGATTGCCCTCCTATGGACACACTCATACTTAGGAACAAGCCCACTTAAATTCACATATGGACCATTTTACAGAGTACGTTACATTAACTATGAAAGTCAACCTTTTTTTAGCATTCATCAAAATCACTGACAACTCCAAAAACAGACCCAATATATATGCATGAAGGAGAGAAAAGAAAACAAAAGAACTTCGAAGATTTGGGACCTAAGTGACAGGCACTGTACACAGTTAAAACAGGAGTTTTCATAAGAGTTAATATTGCATATAAGCAGCAAAGTGTGGTCAAGATAGAGATACAGCTATAATTTGCTTTTGGATTTACTTACATATTGAAGTTAAAACTACCCAATTCAGATTGAAAAGTTAATCCCTATGTGTTTCACATAGAAACAATACTGGAACAGCAATGGGGCAAATTTAGTGTTCAGATAGCCCCCACTACAACTTCTGCTTCATCGACTATGCTAAAGCCTTTGACTGTATGGATCACAACAAACTGGAAAATTCAAAAAAAGATGAAATATCAGATCACCTTACCTGGTCTCCTGAGAAACTTGAATGCAGGCAAAGAAGCAAGAGTTAGAACTGGACATGGAACAACAGACTGGTTCAAAATTGGGAAATGAGTACATCAAGGCTGTATATTGTCACCCTACTTATTTAACTTCTATGCAGAGTACGTCATGTGAAATGCTGGGCTAGAAGACTCAAAAGCCGGAGTCAAGATAACCAGGAGAAATATCAACTACCTCAGATATGCATATGATACCACTCTAATGGCAGAATGCAAAAAAACCTAAAGAGCCTCTTGATGAGGGTTAAAGAGGAGAGTGAGTAAAAAAGCTGGCTTAAAACTCAACATTCAAAAAATGAAGATTATGGCATCTGGTCCCATCACTTCATGGCAAATAGATGAGGAAACAATGGAAATAGTGTCATATTTTATTTTCTTGGGCCCCAAAATCACTGATGACAGTAACGGCAGCCACAAAATTAAAAGACACTCGCTTCTTGGAAGAAAAGCTATTAAAAAGCAGAGACATTACTTTGCCAACAAAAGTCTGTATAGTCAAAGCTATGGTTTTTCCAGTAGTCATGTATGGGTGTGAGAGTCCCTTGAACTGCAGGGACATCAAACCAGTCAATCCTAAAGGAAATCAATCCTGAATATTCATTGGAAGGACTAACGCTGAAGCTCCAATACTTTGGCCACCTGATGCGAAGAGTCAACTCATTGGAAAAGACTATGATGCTAGGAAAGATTGAGGGCAGGAAGAGAAGAGGATGAGATGGTTGGACGGCATCACTGACTCAATGCACATGAGTTTGAGCAAACTCCAGGAGACAGTGAAGGACAGGGAAGCCTGGAGTGCTGCAGTCCCTGGAGTTGCAAAGAGTCAGACACAACTGAGCGACTGAACAACAGCAACTTTCTATTGATGGACTTGAAGTAACACATTATGGTATCTACATAGAGAATGATAAAAAATATTAGCTTATAAATTGGGTATTTCTGCCTTTAAAATTCAAGTCCTTTTCTTATAAACAATATGATTAAGGACAAGTTAATGAATTTGTCCAAGTATCATCTTTCTAATATTTAATTCAATCTAATAATATAGTTCACATATAGTTTGTTGTGCATAAGGATGATTTAGATAAATTATAACAGTTAATAAATATATAAATATATTTTATATAAATATGTTATATTTATATAAATATACATAAATTTTTATTTTATATAAATATATAAAAATAAATATGACAGTTAATATTTATTTAGCTCTCAGTATAAGGCAATGTGCTAACCTCTTTACATGTACCACCTTTTCAAAAATCATTTTATTGAAATAATAGTTGAGTTACCATGTTGTATTCATTTCTGGAATACAGCAAAGTGATTCAGTTATACACGTATGTCATAGTTACCACTGTACCATCTTTTAAATCTCACAACAGTTCTCTAAGGGAAAGGAATGAACCATGAATCAACGGGTGTCATGGGAACAAGAACTGTGGTGCTTTTTTTGAGGACATTTGCATCCTGGAGGCAACTTAATTGCTTTCTAGATAACAAAAGACCCAGATAACGGAATCTTATTTTTGTGTTTGTATAAGCTATCATAACATATATGCACATGACGTTCTCCAAGTTTAAATAGAAAGTGATTAAGATAGAAGCTTGTATCTCAGAAATTCCCTAAGGGGTATGCAAATTCTGGTTCTGCCTCTTGACCAGAGTGTGTCTGTAATACAATGTGGACCATTTTACAGAGCAGGGTGTATTAATTGTGGAAAAATCACAGGGCTAATACTCAGAGGGGGGTCATGTGTACTCTATTTAACATGTTCTGGCCAATTCTGATGTCATAGTCCTTTATCTCTGAAATACTTGTTTTTACGTGTATTACAGTTTCCTTTTTATTCTCCTATGCTTTACACTCACAGCCAAATGAGAGCCAGTACAGTGCACTTGACTGTATACTCTCAACAGTGAGAATCTATCACACATGTGGCGCAGTGGTAAAGAATTTGCCTGCCAATGCAGGAGAAACAAGAGATACGTGTTTGATCCCTGGGTAGGGAAGATCCCCTGGCAGCGGGCACGGCAAGTCACTCCAATATTCTTGCCTGGGAAATCCCATGGACAGAGGAGCCTGGTGGGCTACAGTCCAGGGGGTCACAAAAGAGTCGGACACGACTGAGTGAATAAACAACAACAACAATTACTGAGTGATATGACTCTAACCGCCGTTGGGTTCACCCTCAAAACCTGTAAGTTTTGAGATCCCTTACTAAAAGATATCTTAACATCCTTATTGAATTTAAGTGTTGCCTTTATGTAAAGCAAAAAAATTTTAAAAACATTAGGAATGCTATAGTTTTAGAGAGTGAGTAGAAAGCTTTCTAGAGCACTTTTTATAAATACTAATGAGATTAACTCATTGTTTTCTCTGGGAAAATGAGATACACAGTATCAAAATTTTATTCCCAAAGTGACTATAACTTGGATTCCTACAGGAGGGACAAAATTGTTTTCTATAAATATCTACTGAGTATATGAATAGTTGGATTGCTACAGGTATTAATTTTCAAGGGGAAGAATAAGTTGTTATTGTGTTTATCCCACCTATTGTATGCCGAGATGACCTCTATCACATAAATTTACTGCAACATAGGTGACCAGCGTACATATGTGTTCTCCTCAAAGCAGAGAAGGAAAGCCTAATTTCCCTTTCTAACAAAAGAGAAGTGGCTCATGAGCTGGGTAAGTCAGAATAGGAGGAGAAGAAGACTTCCAGGATTGGATCTAAACATGAGCCCACAGACAGGCATTCACTATTCTAAAGAAAAGATTTGTGGGAACACAGATTCAGAAAAGAGAGCAAAAACAAGAGAGGTTAGTTCAAAAGCAGAAAGTACAATCAGAAATTAAGTACCATTTGCCAAGAATAGAATACATGATCACAGACCAAAAGGTAGCAGAGAGAGTGACCAAGAAAGATTTGGTACTAAATCTTTGGTTCTAAAGATGGAGATCATGCTACTGAGAATTTAGTCAATTAAGATGAAGACATAAAGAAAGGAGGTCAGGCTTCTGGTATTAGAAGGGAGTCAATTGGTACCTTTTTTTGTATAGTTGTTCTGTGTATTCTTGCCTCGTCTTCTTAATATCTTCTGCTTCTGTTAGGTCCACACCATTTCTGTCCTTTATTGAGCCCATCTTTGCATGAAAGGTTCCCTTGGTATCTCTAATTTTCTTGAAGAGATATCTAGTCTTTTCCATTCTATTATTATCCTCTATTTCTTTGCACTAATCACTGAGGAAGGCTTTCTTATGTCTCCCTGCTATTCATTGGAACTCTGCATTGAAATGGGTGTATCCTTCCTTATCTCCTTTGCCTTTTCCTTCTCCTCTTTTCTCAGCTACATGTAAGGCCTCCTCAGACAACTATTTTGCCTTTTTGCATTTCTTTTTCTTGGGGATGGCCTTGATCACTGCCTCTTGTACAATGTCACAAACCTCCGTCCATAATTTTTCAGGCACTCTTTCTATCAGATCTAATCAGAATCTATTTGCACTTTCACTATATAATCATAAGGGATTTGATTTAGGGCATACCTGAATGATCTAGTGGTTTTCCCCACTCTCTTCAATTTCAGTCTGAATTTGGCAATGAGTTCATGATCTGAGCCGCAGTCAGCTCCTGGTCTTTTTTTTTTTTTTTTTTTTTTTTTGCTGACTGTACAGAGCTTCTCCATCTTTGGCTGCAAAGAATATAATCAATCTGATTTTGGTATTGACCATCTGGTGATGTCCATGTGTAGAGTCTTTTGTATTTGGAAGAGGGTGTTTGCTATGACCAATGCATTCTCTTCACTAAATTCTGTTTGCCTTTACCTGTTTGTAGAGTCTTCTCTTGTGTTGTTGGAAGAGGGTGTTTGCTACCACCAGGGAATTCTCTTAACAAAAATCTGTCAGCCTTAGATTCAAGGCATTAGATCTACAAAAAAGGTCTTCATGACCCAGATAACCATGATGGTGTGATCATTCACCTAGAGCCAGACATTCTGGAATGCGAAGTCAAGTGAACCTTAGGAAGTATCACTAAAAACAAAGCTAGTGAAGGTGACGGAATTCCAGTTGAGCTATTTCAAATCCTAAAAGATGATGCTGTGAAAGTGCTGCACTCAATATGCCAGCAAATTTGGAAAACTCAGCAGTGGCCACAGGACTGGGAAAGGTCAGTTTTCATTCCAATCCCAAAGAAAGGCAATGCCAAAGACTGCTCAATCTACTGCAAAATTGCACTCATCTCACAAGCTAGTAAAGTAATGCTCAAAATTCTCCAAGCCAGGCTTCAACAGTATGTGAACCATGAACTTCCAGATGTTCAAGCCAGATTTAGAAAAGGCAGAGGAACCAGAGATCAAATTGCCAACATCTGCTGGGTCATGGAAAAAGCAAGAGAGTTCCAGAAAAACATCTATTTCTGCTTTATTGACTATGCCAAAGCCTTTGACCGTGTGGATCACCACAAACTGTGGAAAATTCTTCAAGAGATGGGAATACCAGACCACCTGACCTGCCGCCTGAGAACTCTGTATGCAGGTCAAGAAGCAACAGTTGAACTGGACATGGAACAACAGACTGGTTCCAAATAGGAAAAGGAGTACGTCAAGGCTGTATGTGGTCACCCTGCTTATTTAACTTATATGCAGAGTACATCATGAATCACAAGCTGGAATCAAGATTGCTGGGATAAATGTCAATAACCTCAGATATGCAGATGACACCATTCTTATGGCAGAAAGAGAAGAACTAAAGAGCCTCTTGATGAAAGAAGAGTGTGAAAAAGTTGGCTTAAAACTCAACATTCAGAAAACTAAGATCCTGGCATCTGGTCCCATCACTTCATGGCAAATAGATGGGGAAACAATGGAAACGGTGACAGACTTTATTTTTTTGGCTCCAAAATCACTGCAGATGGTGACTGCAACCTTGAAATTAAAAGACACTTGCTCCTTGAAAGAAAAGCTATGACCAACCTAGATAGCATATTAAAAAGCAGAGATATGACTTTGCTGACAAAGGTCCATCTAGTCAAAGCTATGGTTTTTCCAGTAGTCATGGATGTGAGAGTTAGATTATAAAGAAAGCTGAGCACCAAAGAATTGATGCTTTTAAACTGTGGTGTTGGAGTAGACTCTTGAGAGTCCTTTGGACTGCAAGGAGATTCAACAAGTCAGTCCTAAAGGAAATCAGTCCTGAATATTCACTGGAAGGACTGATGCTGAAGCTGAAACTCCAATACTTTGGCCACCTGATGTGAGGAACTGACTAATTGGAAAAGACCCTGATGCTGGGAATATTGAAGGCAGGATGAGAGGGGGATGACAGAGGATGAGATGGTTGGATGGCATCACTGACTCAATGGACATGAGTTTGAGTAAGCTCTGGGAGTTGATGATGGACAGGGAAGTCTGGTGTGCTGCAGTCCATGGGGTCACAAAGAGTTGGACACGACTGAGTAACTGAACTGAACTGAATTGGTACCTAGGTGAACGGAGAGCTAACCTTGTACCAAGGACATGAGCATCCTTAAGTTTCTTGCTCATAGCACTAAATCTACACAGAAAATCTAGAAATAGAATTATGCATCTGAACTTATACCCTTAGACAGGAGTATGCCCTTAACCACTGAAGATGGATTTGAACCGTCTGCTCCATTAACTAGATTTCGCATTGTGTGAGGTAGTGATAGTAAAACTATCTTTAGAAAAATATTCCTCAAGTTGGCCATTACCAATCTATTTGTGGAAAATATGTAGTTTAAGCGCAATTTTAAAATGTAATATTTTTTCCAAGAACTAGAGATGTTAATTCAAACCATGTGTGTAATTGGAGAGAAATGAAACTCCAATCTGACCCAATCAAAAAAAGTCTCTGAGTTTTCACAAGATAATTAACCCACTGTTTTAACATTGCCACTAGTAGAATACCTTTTGTTTGGTTTTAGTTTAGTTTAGTTTTTAGTGCATGTGTGTGTTTTGAAAGATTTTGAATGTGCTTCTAGAATCTGGCTGAGTTCAGCAGTTAAAAATCCACCTTCATCATCCATTCCTTTTCTTTTTAAAACTCCCTTTTCACATTACCTCTTTCACTGTTTCTTACTATACTGCATTTGTTCTGGGAAAAGAGGTTGGATTTTAAACTTTGTCTAGTGATTTAACAGGAAAAAAGTTGAAATTGGTAGCTGAAATGGAGATAGATTTTTACATTAACAGAAAATCAAGGAGTGACTAATAAAATACTTAGTAAAAAAATCTATCAGTTAAAAATACAAAGTTGGAATTAATCTTAGAATATGCTAGAGACAAAATGATATCTTTTGTCTCTTGATATCTAATGACAGTAAAAATGTAAGCATTAGGGACTTATTTTTTTAGGTAATGACATTAATTAATATTAACTTAGGCTCTATTTTCTAGATGTGTATTTTGCTCTAAGGGTTTTCTTGTTATCACAGATCATTCTAAACTTTTCAGAACTTAAGAAGCATGTGAGTCATATAGGTCTTCATTTTGCAATCATAACCTCCACTGTGTGCTGTGCTAGGTCGCTTCAGTCATGTATGACTCTTTGCAAACCTATCGACTGTAGCCTGCCAGGCTCCTCTGTCCATGGGATTCTCCAGGCAAGAATACTAGAGTGGATTGCCATGCCCTCCTCCAGGGGATCTTCTGACCCAGGGATCGAACCCACAGCTCCTGGAGCTCCTGCACTGCAGGCAGTGCTTTACCACTGAGCCACCAGGGAAGCCCAACCTCAATTCTACTCCCATTAAAATCACTTGCTCTCTGACACACTATGAGAATACAGTTGAATGAAATAGGTAACCAGTCTCAGACAGAAGGCCTGAATTTTGTACTTCTTCCACTATACAATGCAGTAGCCCTGTTTATCTTTTGTCTCTCACTGACTACTAGGTTCTCCATTTCTTTGGGGTCTTCAACTTCCTCAGGTTTCAACCATCTAAATATATCTTGCCTTAAATTATTGCTAAATGACTAGTGGTCATCATGCCCAATCCATTCTTTAAAAAGTCTGAAATATAAGCAACTGCAAAGTCTGCAAAAAAATCCAGAAGAACCTCTTGAAAAGTCTCCTCTGTATGTGCTCCATGAATTACATGGCATTTTATCTTTTCACAAGAGCTATTTCACATTAATGACATTATCACATAGTAGAAGAACTAGTCCCAGTTGCCCATACTTCTAGACTATTCAGATTAATCTGACTTTTGCAACTTGCATTTATGGGAAAAGTTCTATCTAACCACATTTAATTAAATTGTAGTAATTCATAGCTCTTGAATGTTAATGTATACAAAAGGATCTACAAAGATTCCCACCGAGGACCTCACCAGGGTAGAGATTGAAGTTTGTAGCTATTGGATTCACTATAAAGTTATAACCATAAGTGCATAAATTAAATTGGAATTACATTTCTCAAATGCTTTTTTAACTTCCTTAAGAATGATTTTTGAAGTAAGATAAGATCATGAACTAAAAATATTCAAAAGAAGAAATGACAACAGACAATAAATAGGAAAAATGTTCATTTGCATTAATCATCAGAGAAATGTACACTATAATACTATTATCACCCATTTGGGAAGAATCTAAACCACATTTTTAACGTGATGATGGTACAGTAAAATTACAGATACTTTTGTTTACTGATTATGTGGATAAAAACTGATATTCTGGAAAATGATTTGGCACTGTGTTGTAGTAACTTTCAAAGGGTACATGATTTTAGATCTAATAATCACACACCTGTCTTAATTCCTAACATACATGTGTTCATTATATCAATTAGCATAATAACAACCAAAATATCCAAAACTAGAGAAATATTTTAAAATTTGGTATGAATGGATTAAATATCATGCTGTCATTTAAAATTATATCTTCCGAGAATATTTAATCATGTGAAATAATGTTTCAATATAAAGAAAATAAGAGCAGAATATAAAACCATGATCTGAGACAAATCTATAAATTATTTATGCACACAGACATATACACAACACCAGAAAGGAACAGATGAAACATCAGTTTGGTTATGGGTTTATGAGAAGGATTTTTATTTTTCCAAGTTTTCTTTTTATTTTTTTCCTCTTATAATCAGGGTTCTTTTTTAAAACTCTTTGTAAACATTTTTACCTTTTACCAGAGATGACAGTAATTGTAATTTTCCTCATCCAGAAAACTATCAATTAATAGAATGGAAACATCTTTACAAATTACCTTCTCTGATTTATGAAGTTTTTAGTCTTCCAAAATCAAGACATAATAGATGTTTTACCAACAATTAGCAGATGCACTATGAGTATTTTATCTTAAGTCATGTATGTGAGTTTGACTCATTTCATCTCAATTATAGGCTCCCATTCAATTGAAGCTAAAATCAATATTTGGAAATGGTAAACTCTGAAAGTCAAAGTGCACACACATTGCACTTTTCAGAGCGGGGAGTAATGCCTTGTTCCAGCTGTATTTATTGATACTTTAGTTTTAAAAGTACAAGAGAGACTAGAGGATATAAATTAAAAGGTGCCTTTAAGAATGAAAATAGCATAAAATTTTAAAAGCTTGTATCAGTGGTATTCAAATGTGGTTACACATTTGAACCACCTGAGAACTTTCAAAACTACTGATATTCATAAAAAGAAATAAAAGGAATCCAGATTAGAAAAAAAGAAGTAAAACTCTCACTGTTTGCAGATGACACGATACTATACATAGAAAACCCAAAAGAAACTATCAGAAAATTACTAGAGCTAATTAGTGAATTCAGCAAAGTCACGAGATACAAGGTTAATACACAAAAATCACTTGCATTCCTATATGCTAACAATGCAAAATCAGAAAGAGAAATTAAGGAATCAATCCCATTCACCACTGAAACAAAAGGAACAAAATATCTGGGAATAAACCTACCTAAGAAGACAAAAGAACTGCATGCAGAAAATTATAAGACACTGATGAAAGAAATTAGGTGATATGAACAGATTGAGAGATATTCCATGCTCCTGGGTAGGAAGAATCAATATTGTGACAATGACCATACTACCAAATGAAACCTACAGATCCAACGTGATCCCTATCAAATTACCAATGGCATTTTTCACAGAACTAGAACAAAAAATGTCATAATTCATATGGAAACACAAAAGACCCTGAATAGCCAAAGCAGTCTTGAGAAAGAAGAATGGAGCTGGAGTAATCAACCTTCCTGACTTAAGACTATACTACAAACTACAGTCATCAAGACAGTATGGCACAAAAACAGAAATACAGACCGATGGAACAAGATAGAGAGTCCAGAGATAAACCCATGCACCTATGGGTACCTTAGGAGGCAAAGGAGGCAAGAATATACAATGGGGCAAAGATGGCCTCTTCAATAATTGGTGTTAGGAAAGCTAGACTGCTACATGCAAAAGAATGAAATTAGAACACTTCCTACTGCCATATACAAAGATAAACTCAAAATGGATTAAAGACCTAAATGTAAGACCAGAAACTATAAAACTCTTAGAGAAAAACATAGGCAGAACACTCAATGACATAATCAAAGCAAGATCTTCTATGACATACCTTCTAGAGAAATGGAAATAAAAAACAAAAACAAGTGGGACCTGACTAAATTTAAAAGCTTTTGCACAGCAAAGAAACTACAAACAAGGTGAAAAGACAACCCACAGAATGGGAGAAAATAATAGCAAAAGAAACAAGCAACAAAGAATTAATTTCCAAAATATACAAGCAGCTCATACAACTCAATATCAGTAAAACAAACAACCCAGTCAAAAAGTGGGGAAAAGATCTAAACAGACATTTCTCCAAAGAAGACACACAGATGGCTAACAAACACATGAAAAGATGCTTAACATCACTCATTATTAGAGAAATGCAAATCAAAACTACAATGAGAAACCACCTCACATCAGTCAGAATGGTCATCATCAAAAAGTCTACACACAATAAATGCTGGAGAGGGTGTGGAGAAACAGGAACCCTCTTGCATTGCTGGTGGGAATGTAAATTGATACAGCCACTATGGAAGATGGTATGGGGATTCCTTAAAAAACTACGAATAAAACCACCATAAGACCCAGCAATCCCACTCCTAGGCATATACCCTAAGGCAACCAAAATTGAAAAAGACATATGTACCTGAATGTTCACTGTAGCTCTATTTACAGTAGCTAGAACATGGAAGCAACCTAGATGTCCACCAACAGATGAATGGATAAAGAAGCTGTGGTATATACAATGGAATACTACTCAGCCATAAAAGGAACACATTTGAGTCAGTTCTAATGAGGTGGACAAACCTAGAGCCTATTATACAGAGTGAAGTAAGTCAGAAAGAGAAAAACAAATATCATATACTGATGCATATATATGGAATCTAGAACAATGGTACTAATGAATTTATTTTCAGGCAGCAATGGAGAGACAGACATAGGGAACAGACCTATGGACATAGAGGGAGGGGAGGAGGGAGAGGGTGAGATGTATGATGAGAGTAACATGGAAATTTACACTACCATATGTAAAATAGATAGCCAATGGGAATTTGCTGTATGATTCAGGGAACTCAAACAGCAGCTCTGTGACCATCAAGAAGGGTGGGATGGTGAGGGAGATGGGGAGGAGGGTTCAGGAGGGAGCGGACATGGATGTACCTATTGCTGATTCTTGTTGATGTATGACAGAAAATCAGAAAATTCTGTAAAGCAATTATCCTTCAATTTAAAAAGTAAACAAAGTGGAAAAAAAAACTACTAATATTCAGGTCAAATTCTGACTTATTTGGGCTAAGATGGCCCATGGACTTTGGGATTTTTTTTTTTTTTAAGTTTCTAAGGAGACCAGTGTTAAGAATCAAATGCATACTTCCTGACACCTTCAATATTCATTATCTGAACAGAAATTCACTGATTATTTGTCTTTTCATTGAAACCTTTAGCATTAATCCCAAAGACTTCTTACAGCCCTTCATATGACTAGAGTTTGCTTTCTTTTGTCATTAGTCATATTCCATTAACCACCAAGAACTGTTGAATCTGTTACTAAAGAAAGCTGTTAGGTATTGTATTGCTCCAAATATAACTACCTGCAAGCTCCTTTCAGTTCAGTTCAGTTCAATCGCTCAGTCGTGTCCAACTCTTTGCGACCCCATGAATTGCAGCATGCCAGGCCTCCCTATCCATCACCAACTCCTGGAGTCTATCCAAACCCATGTCCATCGAGTCGGTGATACCATCCAGCCATCTCATCCTCTGTCGTCCCCTCTCCTCCTGCCCCCTAGTCCTTCCCAGCATCAGGGTCTTTTCCAATGAGTCAACTCTTCGCATGAGGTGGCCAAAGTATTCAACATCAGATCTTCCAATGAACACCCAGGACTGATCTCCTTTAGGATGGACTGGTTGGATCTCCTTGCAGTCCAAAGGACTCTCAAGAGTCTTTTCCAACACCACGGTTTAAAAGCATCAATTCTTTGACACTCAGCTTTCTTCAAAGTCCAACTCTCACATCCATACATGACTACTGGAAAAACCATAGCCTTGACTAGACGGACCTTTGTTGGCAAAGTATTGTCTCTGCCTTTTAATACACTATCTAGGTTGGTCATAACTTTCCTTCCAAGGAGTAAGTGCCTTTTAATTTCATGGCTGCAATCACCATCTGCAGTGATTTTGGAGCCCCCAGAAATAAAGTCAGCCACTGTCTGCACTGTTTCCCCATGTATTTGCCATGAAGTGATGGGACCAGATGCCATGATCTTAGTTTTCTGAATGTTGAGCATTAAGCCAACCTTTTCACTCTCCTCTTTCACTTTCATCAAGAGGCTCTTTAGTTCTTCGCTTTGTGCCATAAGAGTGGTGTCATCCGCATATCTGAGGTTATTGATATTTCTCCCGGCAATCTTGATTGCAGCTTGTCTTTCTTCCAGCCCAGCGTTTCTCATGATGTACTCTGCATATAAGTTAATAAGCAGGGTGACAATATACAGCCTTGATGTACTCCTTTTCCTATTTGGAACCAGTCTGTTGTTCCATGTCCAGTTCTAACTGTTGCTTCCTGACCTGCATACAGGTTTCTCAAGAGACAGGTCAGATGGTCTGGCATTCCCATCTCTTTCAGAATTTTCCACAGTTTATTGTGATCCACACAGTCAAAGGATTTGGCATAGTCAATAAAGCAGAAATAGATGTTTTTCTGGAACTCTCTTGCTTTTTCCATGACCCAGCGGATGTTGGCAATTTGATCTCTGGTTCCTATGCCTTTTCTAAAACCAGCTTCAACATCTGGAAGTTCACGGTTCATGTATTGTTGAAGCCTGGCTTGGAGAATTTTGAGCATTACTTTACTAGCTTGTGAGATGAGTGCAATTATGCGGTAGTTTGAGCATGCTTTGGCATTGCCTTTCTTTGGGACTGGAATGAAAACTGACCTTTTCCAGTCCTGTGGCCATTGCTGAGTTTTCCAAATTTGCTGGCATATTGAGTGCAGACTTTCACAGCATCATCTTTCAGGATTTGAAATAGCTCAACTGGAATTCCATCACCTCCACTAGCTTTGTTCATAGTGATGCTTTCTAAGGCCCACTTGACTTCACATTCCAGGATGTCTGGCTCTAGGTGAGTGATCACACCATTGTGATTACCTGAGTCGTGAAGATCTTTTTTGTACAGTTCTTATGTGTATTCTTGCCACCTCTTCTTAATATCTTCTGCTTCTGTTAGGTCCATACCATTTCTGTCCTTTATTGAGCCCATCTTTGCATGAAATGTTCCCTTGGTTTCTCTAATTTTCTTGAAGTAAGCTCCTTTAGTCAACTAGAAATGTGTTCAGTTCTTGGTGATAGACTAGATATGGATGATGAAGAAGAAAGTGGTAGAAAGGAGGACTCCAGAGTTGAGAGCCTGAGCAACTAGGTAATGAGTGGAGTCACACTTAAAGAGAAATGGAAGAGACATAGGCTTGGAGGAAAATCTCCTGAGTCCAACTCTGTACACAGTTGAGTTTGAAGAGCTATTATGACATCAAAATAAATACGTTTAATGAAGCAACTGGATAATGTATACAAAGCACAGAGGCAAGAAGGAAATGGATAAAGGGATTATTGAAGAATGGAACATTGCTAGATTAGTAAAGAAAACACCATCCCACTCACACACACATACACATAAACACACAAATGAGGGGCAAGAAGATTTTACAATATTAGCAAGAGTGTTATTAAAATGATGACTATGGTCTCTAAACCTAGATGGAGAAGGATAAGAAGATGAGAAGAGACTAGTGTGTAGAAAGACACTGGAATCAACAGATTGGTTTATAAACTTTGAAAAAGTATTCGAAGCAAATTACTAAATGCAATCAGGTAAAACAAAAATAAAGCAGAGAGAGAAAGACTCATGATTAGCACTGCAAAATCATTTTATGTTTTCTCACCTCAGATGTGGCATTATTTTCTTCTTGATACCATTACATTGGTTTTTCTCATGCCTATCATGGTTGTGGGGATCATAGATACAGCTATGGAGAATGTTGGCATACTTCTCTATTTCTACATGCTTTCCAGATGTGTTCACTTAGCATCTAAATAATGTTATGTCAGTCACATGTTCACTTACCATTGCTTATTTGAAAACTAGGCCGTTATTAGCAAGACTGGTTTCTAATCCTGGTTCTGTCACCAACAGTTAATGGTGATCCTATCATTTGTAAAATTGCTAAATTGATATCTCAGTGGTATCCTCCAGCTTTAACATTCCAAAACAATGACTTTATGTGATAAGCTTGTCTAATACTTTTATATTCACAGAGATATTGTGGGGAGGAGGGGCAGAGCCAGGGACAAGCTTTAAAAACTTTTCCTACTCCAGGCTTAGTAAGAGAGACCTTTCACGTTTCTCTGACATAGCCTGGGACTTCTCCCAGTGTTTTCCCATGCTCATTATGGCATGCCTTCACTTTATACCTCAATTCTTATTAACTGAAATTTGCTGGAGAAATCTCAAAAATCTTAGACTACGTGACTAAATACTTACACGCACTTCTCAGGTCCTTAAATGTAACTTTTGCTTTCAGTTTTTGGCAAGTCTCTTCCTAACTCAATTTCCTCTCTTTCATATCTATACTGGCTTTCAAAACATTTTCAACTATTTTATCTTTAAGTTTTGTCATACTGGGCTTTTTTTAACTCTCCAAATTGGCCACATTGATCTTCATTCGCTTCAACAACATAGAATTCTAAAACATCTACGAATGTGCCTTGATTCTCATGTCTTCATATTAACCTCGGTCTATACAGGCTTGTTATTTATATTTTATTTTTGCTTCAAATGAATTTTCTTTAACATTGTTGACTTTTCAAATATAAATATTCTTTTTTAAAGCTTTTTCTTACCCCTTCTTATTGTTTTCTTCGTATTCATATTAAACACTGTACTATTCATGGTACCCTGAGACTAGAGATTAGTTATAGGCTATTTGTCCCTCCAACGCTGTTCTTAATTTATTTTTATATTCCTGGTCAAAATTCTTCTTGTTTGTCCAATTAACTTCAGTTAATTTTTTTTTCTGATTATGTAAAAGTAACTTTCAATTTATATATCTAATATTTGGCTTTTGGTAAATAAATTAATCCCACAATTAAGCCTGTTCCAATTTTGCAAGTGTGTTCCATATTATCAGCATTTGAAAAAAAAAAAAAAAAGCATTTGAAATTAGAGAAGTCTCTCTCCTAAGGTTTTCAAAATAGAGTCAGTTTCCTTCAATGGCTACTTTTTGTCACCTCCTTCCTGTATTCATTAAACTATTCATCCAAAACATATTTGAGCAGTTTTTTTGTTTGTTTGTTTGTTTTTTGCTTTCTTCTCTGCAATCACCCTCTGTGGTGTTTTTTCAGTCTAACTTTATTGAGGCTTTTGAAAGCTAAGTTGAAGATCTCTCTTGGTCAATGTCACATTGCCCTTGAAAATATGTGGGTTATTTTCAAATATCTTTTGATATTGATTTCTAAAATAGTTCCACAGTCATAGCAGACTCTGTAGGATTTCAATATCTTTAGACCATGAAATTTGTGCACTTTGTTTTATGTCCCTGGGTATGTTCTGGTGTCTCCTAGTTTACAGTCCACAGGAATCCTAATAGAATTTGTATCCTACTGTTGTGTGAAAATTGTATAAATCTTAGTTATGTTGAATTGCTTCACTGTGCTTTTCAGGTCTACTATATCTTTCTACTTCTCTGTATATTCATTCTGTTAATTTTTGAGAGTTTGATAATGAAACTCCAACTAAAAATCTATCTACATAAAAAAATTGTAATATGTAGTACAACTATATGTAACATTGTTCTGTATTTTCCAAGTCTCCTGTAAATGTGTTATCGTACTTTCATAATTTAAAAAAATCTTTAAAGTATTTGAGCATTTTCATACCCAAAATCGGTGATACGGAGAAAATGAAATGTTTTCCACATTCTCCAGGCACTCAGTCTAGAATGAGGAGACATACGTGAACAAATAATTACAATGCGTGGTAAAGCCAAACCACCAAATGTGATTCTTGACAGTGGCATCCTAAGGAACTTTAGAAGAAATAGTGCCATCTCCATGACCTTTCTTAGATCAAGTACATCAAAATATTAGGTATTTGCCCTGAGTATCAGGAGTTTTTTGAAGTTCCCAGGTGATTCAAATATGCGGCTTGAGTTTCGTGCCCTTGTCGTAAAAAAAACAAAGCAGAAAGCACTTATCTCTGCCTGGAGTGAGGAGAAGAGAAAGTATAGCATTTTACAGAGGCCAGCAGTGAGTGGTGAGGACAATACACTGGGCTGGGCACAGTTGAGAGGAAGCATTTCAGGTAAGTAGAAAAAAAACACAAACTCAAGGCAGGAAAGAGTATAACACACAGGTCAGCGTAGCTGGAAGATGGTGTGAATGAGGTGGTGAGGAGGAGACAATCATCCAAAGATAGCACCTAAGTGGATTGCGAAAGGCTTCCAGAAGTTCACACTTTGTCCTACAGAAAGGAAAAACCATTGTGAAATCTTCTTCCCTAACGCAGGGTTAGCCACCATGGCCAACACAGGACTGCCCCTAGGAGAAACTGATTCCATGGACTTAGAAGAGGCTCAGACATCATTGCCTCAGCAAACACTCCAGCTCATCTGATGGTCCTGTGAGTTTGGGAATGTGTGCTCAGTGACTAAGCTGTGTCTGACTCTGTGACCCCATGGACTATAGTCCACCAGGCTCGTCTGTCCATGGGAATTCCCAGGCAAGAATACTGGAGTGAGTTGCCATTTCCTTCTCTAGGGGATCTTCCCAACCTAGGGATCAAACCATGTCTCCTACATCAGCAGGCAGATTCTTTACCACTGAGCCACCAGGGAAGCCCGTGAGTTTGGGAAATACTAACTTAAAACAATCTCTAGGGGATGGGAGAGTACCTCTAGGGCCATTGAAGTCTTAGGCCAGAAATTATCTTGGAAGTTTGGATTCTGTGTTAATCACAGAGCATGATGAAATGAAGAGCATGAAGAAATCTAGAGCATAAGAAGGAGAAGGAGAATATGCAAATAAAAGAACTGGCAGTAAATATGATATAGACTAGCAATGTCCAATAGAAATACAACGTGAACATATGATTTTAAGTTTTTTGTGTAATCTTATGTAATTTGAAAGTTTTCTAATTGCCTCATTTTTTAAAAGACAGTTTTAGTAATGTATTTTATTGAACCTAATATACCCAAAATACTGTTATTTCAACATATAATCAATATCAATCTTAACTGAAATCAACCCTGAATATTCACTGAGCATGCATTCCTTGAAGCATCAGGGTCTCTTCCAGTGAGTTGGGTCTTTGCATCAGGTGGTCAAAGCATTAGAACTTCAGCTTCAGCATCAGTCCTTCCAATGAATATTCAGGACTGATTTTCTTTAGGATTGACTAGTTTGATCTCCTTGCTGTCCAAGGGACTCTCAAGAGTCTTCTCCAGCATCACAATTTGAAAGCACCAATTTTTTGGCACTCAGCCTTCTTTAAGGTCCAACTCTCACAACTGTACATGACACTACTACAAAAATCATAGCTTTGACTCTATGAACCTTTGTTGGCAAAGCGATGTCTCTGCTTTTTAAAATGCTGTCTAGGTTTATCACAGCTTTCTTTCCAAGTGAGGATTTACCACATAGCAAATACTGCTAACCAACCCAGCTATCTACTAGACTATTTCAGATGGGCTACTGATAGTAGAATCTGTCACAAATAAACAGAAGAAGCGCATGCTAGGTATTAAAACATGGTTTATGTCATGGAGTCAACCTTAAGGGAAATCAACCCTGAATACTCATTGGAAGTACTGATGCTGAAACTGAAACTCCAATATTTTGGTCATCTGATGCAAACAGCTGACTCATTGGAAAAGTCCGTGATGCTAGGAAAGATTGAGGGCAGAAGGAGAAGAAGGCATCAGAGGATAAGATGGCTAGATGGCATCACCAATGCAATGGATATGAACTTGGGCAAACTTTGGGAGATGGTGAGGGACAGAGTGCCCTGGGTTGATGCAGTCCATGGGGTCAGAAAGAGATGGACATGACTAGGCTACTGAACAACAACAACAGTATGTCATGGAGGGGGACGATTAATCCGTGGTACCAGTAGAGTTCTCGTTCTTCACTTTGGGTATTTTGCTGTTGTTCACCCTGGGTACTGCACACCAAAATTGTTTTTATTATACTTTAAACAGTATAGACATATTTTATACATGCTTTTGCATATATGATCCTTTTCATAATAAAAATAACTTTAAAAATGGGATACATGGATAATAGCACATAATTCTTCTGTTTGCTTTGCTAGTATGCATTACGAAGATGGTGGTTAATTATGAGAAACCGTAGTGAATGACGGCTCTCACAGTGTGATGCGTGAGCATCACGCAGCCCTCCTGCAGACAAGAGGTCTCATCAGCACATCCCTTCACCCTTGCCTTCACCAGATCTCCTGAGGCTAGAGGCACTAGCTTATTCCCTGCTTGCCGTAGCAAAATGTCAGGAACTTTCCTTTCTTTTCTATGTGTCAGCAATTCATTCTTCACCCAGAAAAAGTTAAATGGCTCCCTCACTCATTAAAAGTGAAAGAGAAACAGTTTTACATCAGGAAGAGATTTAAATTAGAAAAAAGAACAAGAAAGTGTGGAGGCAACTGCAGAGAGAGTGGGTTCAGCGCTGTGGCTTCCCACAGCTAAGCCTTCTCTGCCAGTCCTCAAATTATTACAATAACCACCAGACAATACCAAAGTCCCCAGGCTGATGTGTGGGAGGCCAGACTGTCCTTTGTAAATGTTTCATTTGAACTTACTCCTATAAATCAGATCACTTATTGTGAAGAACATGCCAACTACATGCCCACTGTTTGGTTAAAATTTTGATCATGGAAGTCCCTTCACAGTGACTGCACCACTGGCATTCCAATATTATGATTAGTTTCATTGATGCCATTTGCCACGTTGTGTTAAGATGCTCAAAAGTTCTTAAGTGGAAAGGAAAAAAAACCTATTAATTCAGTCTCCTTAGAGAAAGGAGGAATTCTACTTTTTAGGTACACAAACTCAATCAGTATTAGAAAAGTAGTGTTCATCTACCTCAGGTATCATCCCAAATCTCCTGGAGATTCTAAGTACTAGTTACAAAGCTAGAAAATGTTTATGAAATGTATTTTGAATTCAGAAAAGACCAGGCAAAATTATTCACAAACTTAAATACAATAATACCTTATTTTTTAATCCATTTATTCAAATATCTATTGACCACCTATTATCTCCAAAAGAATGGAAAGACAAAACAAAAGGTCATAGTCATACTTCTTAGGAGAAAAAAAAAAAAAGGATTTACATGTGAAAAAATAGCCTAACAAAACATCCTGTTGTAGATGAGTAAGCTACAGTCTTGTTCTGAAAAGATATGCCTTTTTGGCAGGGAAATAATTTTATTTCATTAAAAAGTTCATCAAAAGATTTTAGGCTGGGCTTCCCTGGTGGCTCAATGGTAAAGAATCCACCTGCCAATGCAGGAGACATGGGTTCTATCCCTGGTCTGGGAAGATCCCACATGCCATGGAGCAACCAAGCTGGTGTCCCAGAACTCCTGAGCCTGTGCTGCAGAGTTGGGGAATCTAACTACTGAAGCCTACACGCCTTAGAGCCCATACTCTGCAACAAGAGAAGCCACTGCAATAAGAAGCCTACACACTGCAACTAGAGAGTAGCGTTCACAGCAACAAAGACCCAGGACAGACAAAAATAAAATAAATAAATAAAATCATTTTTTTTAAAAAAGATTTTAGGCCAGGGCTAGCAATATTTCCAAAATCATGCAGAGATTTGCCCTGAAAAGCTGTGGCAGCCTCAGGATGACCATGAAAATATCCAAGCAACAATTTCTTGCCAACATGATGTTTATGTCAGAGCACATATGAAAGGAGCAAGCTTTTGTATATATATAGGTGAGAACAAAACATACCCAGAGCCATGTTCTGTAGAACTCTGTTGAAACACTGGCATTTGGCAAAGAGCATAGTACTTAACTGAGTTTACATTTTGCCCTGAGTGATGTAATTGGCAGTACTGTGAATACACAAAGTAACTTGACTCAGTTACATTCAAACCCAAAGCCTTCAATAAAAGAATGATGCTATCATGCAGTGCTTGCAAAATATCCACAAGAATACATATCATTTATGTAAGCAGGTGTGGAGACACAATTTTTAATCAACATAAGGAGAGCCACACACACTATAAACTTAGGACCACAGACATATTTTTTGACAAAATGTTCCCCAATAGAGCACCTTAAAAGAAGTTTTCTGATTTCAACAAGTTACTGCTTTCTCATTAAAAGAGAATAAAAGTAATTGAGCAAGGAGAATACATTTATGTATATTTACAAGTAGCATTTCTGAAGAAAAAGAGAAACCCTGGAAGTTAAGTCATAGGAAACAGACTTACACTGCTGGTGTTCAGAAGTCTTCCATTTACCCTTACCACTGGGATTTGGATAAAAGCCATTCAGATCCATGGGTTTAAGAATGACTTTTTGCTTAAACTTTGATGTTTACTAACAGTGTGACTCCTATATATTCCTTAGAACATTTATTTACATTATCAGATAAAATACCAGCTGGGAATAAATAGGTACACAGCCATATACTAAACCATTTCGGGCCTTTCAGGTTAATGAAGTTGTAAATTTATTTTGTGCTGGTAAATTGCAGCCCAGTTCTTCTCTCAAAAGCAATAATCAGCTAAATATAAGACACATAATTTATCTGCATTAAAAATATATCATTATTTTTAAAATAAATATAATTTAAGATATACATTTTAAACATTCATTTTTAAAATACATACCAAATTGATGTGTTTTTCAGAATCTAATGTTTTTAAATATCCCCTGTGTTTAAGACAATGTCTAATGAATTAGGCATTAGAGTCATCTTTGCTGTTTGCCAACTAGGGTATTATTGCCAAGTATTAAATGTTTTATAAGTCAATATCCTTACTTTGTGGCATATTTCCTTCTGAGAAAGAACAACAATAAAAAAATTACTAGTACCTAAGAAAAGGAAGTGAATTTACTTATGTTCTTATATGTTTTTATTGTTAGTAAGCTTTGTTCCAGGTTAATCAAGTTATAAGCTATTTCCTCCTTCCAAGGAAATTTGGCACCTTTGGAATCACAAATGATCTTTAGTGTCTCTAGGGTATCATTTAAAACTCACTACTTTGTAATTAATTTGGGGAGTTTCTAAATGGTTCTAAGTGCCTAAGGGCCTCTTCCCATTGGAGCCATTGACTAGGGAAAAAAGCATATCAAAATACATAACATCTGAAGTGGTCATCAGTTGGTATGGATACTAGCACAAATGATACATTATTATGCATGAGTATACATGTACAGTTGCCTGAAATATTAAGAGCCTGATAATAATAATAATAAATTTTGAGACATTAGAATATCTAGGGTATGAATTTCAGTACTTTTTCTGTAATATTTCATGAGATTCAGTTAAGTCTTGAAAAATTTGAATTGGTAGATGATTTACTAAGTCTCAATAGACTGGCACCATGTTGAATTGAACTGTAGTAGGAAAGGTGTCTGTAGCCCTGAGTTTGAAGTTTTAGTTGCTCAAAGGCAAAATTTTGGTAGCACAACTGATCCAAGAGCTACACACAGTAAGACTGCTACTATGGCCTCTATATCTCATTATTGTTGTTCTTTAGTCACAAAGTCATATCTGACTCTTTGTGTTCCCATGGACTGTAGCCTGCCAGGTTTCTCTGTCCATGGGATTCTCCAGGCAAGCATGCCAGAGTGGGTTGTCATTCCCTTCTTCAGGGGATCTTCCTGACCCAGGGATCAAACCCACATCTTTGGCATTGGCAGGCAAATTCTTTATCGTCTGAGCCAACAGGGAAGCCCTCTGTATCTAGTACTAAGACCAGGCCACACCCACAGTCAAAGAACACAGAGCATTCTCTCATACACCATTTTAATATATTTGAATACATGAGATTTACTACTTGGAAGGACCTTAGATACATAAATACTTGACTGAAATTTATCCCAATAGGCAATAGAACATGCCGATTCATAGCAGTGGATGTGAGTATGAAGTCGCTTCAGTCATATCTGACTCTTTGTGACCCTATGGACTGTAGCCCACAAGGCTCCTCTGACCATACTAGAGTGGGTTGTCATGCCCCTCTCCAGGGCATCTTCCCGACCCAGGGATCAAACCTGTATCTCTTTACATCTCCTGCATTGGCAGGAGGGTTCTTTACCACTAGCACCATCTGGGAACCCCATAGCAGAACTATTGTTAAAACTCTGATCTCCAGTATCCTAGCCAGTAGGATTTTTACTACTCTTTCATCTGTTACAGTTTATCTCATAGCTTTTGACTCTATGTTTCTACATATAGCAGCTTCCAGCTTTGCAATTCCAGGTTTGTGGAAATCATGATGTAATTTTTCATAAATAAGTTGGAGTGGGGGTAATGGGCAAAATGTTAGACTATAGTAAAAATTTACACCAGTCTAAAGAGAATTTCAGTCAAGCCCACTGATTAGAACTTGTCAGATCACTGTTTTCCAAACAATCACAAACATACATCATGAAAGTGCACAATGTCACTGAATTATATGCTTCCAAGTGCTTAAAATGAGAAACTTTATGTTATGTGCATTTGACTGCAAGAAAAAAATTCTTAATGCTTTGCTTTTGTCAGTGTTGTTTTCTGCCTAAAACATCTTTCCTCCAGCTAGCAATGCCCGCATTGAGTTCTCTGTCCCCATGATGCTTTTCCCAAATGCTCCAGCCTCTGGTATAACATGCTTCTCTGAGCTCTAATGACATCTATGTCCACAAATTTAATACTTAACAAATAGTTCCATTTATTTTTATGAATATCTATACATCCTCATATTGTCTGTCCTAAAGTTAGTAGGGGCTACATAAATGATTTTTGAAGTCAGCATGTTGCAATGAGGTTTAGCTAACTCTACTGTGGGAATTATCTTTGAAAGTTGGTATCATATTGGGTCAAATGCTCATTCATTTATTCTTTTATTCATTCAAATTAATTACAATACCTGGTATATATCAGACACTCTCTGTGCTCAGTCACTCAGTCATGTCCAACTCTTTGCAACCCCACGGACTCAGGCACTGTACTAGGTGTTTAATACAGGCAGAAGTAAGATAATCCAAACTCAGCTTGCTCAAATCTCAGGAAGAGAGAAAAGCTGTAACCAAACAGCTATATTTCAATGGGGTAAGTATCAGGTGTGGGTTTTTTTTTCAGTTGAACAAATGGAATTAACACCTTAAAACTGTGGGTTCTGGAATCAAAGATGGATATAATCCTACCACTTAGAGAACTTTGATTGGAAAATAAATAACTTCTCTAATGCTTCAGCTTCCTTCCCTATAAAATGGACATAAAGATATCAATAGTATCCATCTCACAGTGTTGTCCTGAGGATCAAATGAAAAGATCCATGTGTCATGCTTAGCACATTGTAGACACCCAATAAATATTAGCACTTTTTTTTTTTTTTTGCCTTAGACTATGACCCTGAACCAAAAGGATCCTTTTCTGTTTTGAGATCTGGCATAAGGTGTGTGTATGTGTACACACAGATGTGCAAATATGTATAACACAGTCAATTTTTTTTACATTATCTATTAGCCCACTGGGGGCTTAGTAGTTGCCAGTTAGGTGCATCTCCAGTTCACAAGGGTTCCTCTTTCTTTAGGAACAGCCAGATATGCAAATATGAACTTCAAGTGTATATCATATCACTGCCTTTAACCTTCCTCATGGCCACAACTGACTAATGTGAGAGCAGATGCATAACCTAGGCTGGATCAATTAGATTCTTTATCTGGAGCATTCGATCATTGAAACAAAGACATAGGAAAATGGAAGATCACTACTGGATGTAAGAAACCTTAATGGCAAAACTTTGGAGTGACAGTCCCTGAATGGCACGAGGTGTCACCCTTCTGGAGGTTTAGTAAGTCCTTCGACTCCATGATCTGATGTTGTCTTTCCAATATAAGCCCTCTCTTCTTCAGTTACCAGAGTCAATAACTGCAAACAAGCATTCAACACAAAACTTAATTAACTTAATACTGGAAAAGAGTTCTCCTTTTGCTTGGATTGGCCAGATGGTTTCTCTTTCCAACCAAACTTGTCAGATTCTCACTGAACATGGTCTAATCAGTGAGTCTGTGCAACTGCTCTCAAATAAGATTTTAAAGAATAAAGGGGAAAACTGAGTGGTTGCTTTCAAATGATTTGCTTTCTACCATGGCTTTTACTTTAACATCTGATACTTAGGATAAGTCACTTCTCTATCTTTCTCTTTATTCCACCAGCCAATAGAAACAATGAAATTCCTCTGATTTAACTCATAATCCATGTGTGATTTCACAAGAAACATGAAATTAACTCTGAATTTACTAGAAGAACTTAAGGCCTTTTCTCTAGAAGGTGAGATGCTTAAAGTATATAGTCTCTAGGGGCCTTCAGTGACTAACATACTAATTGATTCTGAACACAGATAAAATTAATATCAAAAGGATACAGAAAAGATTAATTATGCAAGAAATGCAAAGACATTTCAGGTTTTTTAATATCTTACATATTTAAGGATGAAGGAGAAAAACATCCATGTAATGATACAAACTTAATATTGCCTGGCTAAAAAAGTATGTAGAATTTTTTAAAAGTTGCATCTACTTAATACTTATTATGGTGGAAAACAGTCCTTGATTTACCTTTAATTTCTGACTAGAGCTGTTTCTAGGCTGGCTCAAAATGTTGTAACATATTAAATAGCAGTGCCAATGGACTTTTTAAAAAGGAAAAAAGGGAGAAAAACCTAACTCTTAAGACATTCATTCATTTTCCCACATCTTTTAAAAGTTTTCTACTCTTACTTAACTCATCTTGGGACATCAGTGGTCCTCAAACAATGTGTGGTTCAGAATTTTATATTTGGTGGTCCTGGTTAAGCCCCAGAGACCAGCAATCCCTACAATAAAACCGGTATTTCATAAGACTCACAAGACTCAAGTAGCATAGAATCTGAATTGCTTCCTACTCTAGGGAAAGGGTTAGAATTCAGATCATTTAGATAATCTGAGCACAAATAGAAAACAATTGTTGCAAAATTGCCTTTGAAAATTCATTTCAGAAATGACAGAGGCATGTAAGCTTTATTTTCTGAATGTATGGAGATTTTAATATTAAAAATTCTACACAAAGCAAACCATAATAAAGTTGACTGATAACTATTGACATATACACACATAATTTTCACATGATGATTGTATATGTGCATACAGGGCTTCTCTTGTGGCTCAGTGATAAAGAATCTGTCTGCCAATGCAGGAGACACAGGTTCGATCCCTGGGTTGGGATGATCCCCTGGAAAAGGAAATGGCAACCCACTCCAGTATTCTTACCTGGAAATCCCATGGACAAAGGAGCCTGGCGGGCTAACAGTCCATGGGGTTGCAAAAGAGTCAGACACGACTTAGCAACTAACCAATAATGTGTATATAAGGATTGTGTATGTATAAGATTGTGTGTTTATGTATATGTGTGTATGCATGTGTGTATAAATTAAACCTGGGAAAAATAGTTGCTTTCTCATAAATAAAACACAAAAATTACTATCTAGTATTCAGTTTCTAATTTTTGTGTTACTTTGTCCTAATTGTAGTTTCATCCCACAGTAACACATTAATAAATTTTGAAACTGTTTCAAGTTATTTGATTATGGGTATAGCCTCCCATAGCAGGGAGCTTCCAACTTCCCAGAGTATAAAAGGAATTTTGTTTTGTTTTGTTTCTTGCCATTTGTGGTTGGTTGGATACTGGGACAGGATGGGAGAAGAGGATGTTATCATACAATTAAAGTGAAGTCTCTGGAGTTGTGGCATATTTGTGGTTATCAAACATCTAAACTTTACTTCTGATTTCAAATCATGCAAAGCCCTTTTATGGCCCACTATTTCTCCATTATAAACTGGTCATTGAAACTGGCCAATGCAAAAACACCCTTCGTATGCTTATGATAAGACTTGCAAGCCTCCTCCAACCACACAAGCAATTCTGCAGAAGGATCTACTACTATTAATATTCCCTAGGAACCAAGACTCTTGCTTGCATTGGGAAAATTAATAGAAGCAAAGATCATTCAGAGCTTAATATACGTCTTATATTCAGCTATAAAAACACTGATCCTATTTTGCAGCTGCCTTTCTCTCTTTTAAGAAATCATTCTGTAAGCTTGTACTAGTCTAATGTTTATAGCTTGGTTTCTTTTTTCACTTTAAAGTAAGGCATTCAGCCAACTTTAAACAATGCCTGCTTCTAGCCAATTGTCCTTTTCTTGCTGTCAACATTTTTATTAAGGGAAAAGCACATGACCAAATGCGTTGCTTCAAATACCTTTAAAAACAAAACTGCAAGCCTCACTCAAGTCAAGTAGCAGAGAAATTCTACTGAGATAGTGGTGATATCTAATAGGTCATCACTTCTGGACCTTTCTCGGAATGGTATCCCCCAAATTCTTAATATCCTCCCTGTAGTTTTAGTTGTTGACTTAACCCTGTATGCAGTTTTGAATTAAAAATAGGTCAAGTCCATGATCATTTAATTATTAATTATTACAGATAAGAGTCACTAAACACTCAAAAAATCCATTATTATTACACCTGCCACTATCTAAATCCCCTACAATTCATAATCCCACTTAACAGTCACAACAATCCAATTAGGGTAATCCTATTATTTTTCTCTTACAGTGAAGATATTGAGGCTCGGAGAAACTAAGTATCTTATATAAGGTCATTGCCAGCCATTAAGTGACTTTATGGCCAAATTACAACTCAGGCTGCTTAAGCCACATACTTTAACCCTACACCACACAAGTATTGAATACACATGTACTGAGCATATGGATTTTAGATGTGGCTTTGGAAATATATATGTATATGTAGATTTGTATGTGCACAAATGTATGTATCTATCTAGGTACATATGCATGCATGCATCTGTGTATCTATGCATACATTTTTACATTTATTTGTATTGTTAGCTTACTATCTAGAGAGAAAAAGTAAAACACAGTATAACGGGGGTGGGGGGGAGGACAGAGAGAGTACACAATTGTTAAATAAATAGTATAAAGAAGTAACTGTCAAAGATTTTTCCAGCAAGACATAAATATATAAGACATACATGTAAAACATTCTCAACTAAAATGCTATGGCTTAGACAAAAATGAACCCAAATAATGTCTAATTCCAGCTTGATGGCTTTAAATAAAGAAATGTGCTCAGTTGTGGCTGATTCTTTGCAACCCCATGGACTATAGCCAGCCTGGCTCCTCCATCCATGGAATATTCCAGGTAAGAATAATGGAGTGGGTTGCCATTTCCTTCTTCTTAAATAAAGAAAGGCAATTACAAAATAACTGTATTATAATATGAATCAATTGATTGATTTATTCAACAAATATTTATTAAGCAAAAATATGTTGAGGCCCCTACCTTCACAGAGTTAACAGCTGAGTGGGGCGGGGGAGGTATTAATCAAATAATCCCATAAGTAAAATTTCAGCCAAAGCCAGTGCCGTAAAGAGAGCTGTAGGAGACAAAACTAGAGGCAGTTGTTAGGAATGTCAGTGAAGTTTCCCTTGAAGTAGCAATACTTGCTCATAAATCTGAAAGATGAGGAAGTAAAAAGGAGTCAGGACAGTGCTTCAATCAGAGAAGACAGGCTGCTCAAAGACTCTGGCAGAAGGAAGAAAAGCAAATGGGAGGCACAGAAGCAAAGCAAATAGCTGTGAGGGGGTCAGGTTCATGTAGGATATTGGGGGATAGAGTGATTAGAAATCAAAGTATTAGATAAAGTAAGAGAGAGACTGGAGTAGCTTCCAATCTGTTTCAATCCATAAAAATATCATGACAAGTCACTGGAAAGAGCAACAAATCAGAGGCAAATATCATAGAACTGATGCTATCACAATGTACAAGTTGAGAACAACATTAGTATATATTAATACAATGGTTTCACCAGAATCAGAGAAAGGGCATGCAGCAAGGATCTTAGTGGGAATTGTGCATTTTCATGAATAGAATGGGACTTCTCTGGCCTTTAAAGAGTAAGTATCCCCAGTGGTTCAGATGGTGAAGAATCTGCCTGCAGTGTAAGGGATCTGGGTTTAATCCTTGGGTTGGGAAGATCCCCTGGAGAAGGGAATGGCATCCCACTCCAGTATTCTTGCCTGGGAAATCCCATGGACAGAGGAACCTGGCAGGCTATAGTCTATGGGGTCACAAAGAGTCGGACACAACTGAGGGACTGACACTTTCACTTTCATCCATTAGACAGATGGAGAAGAGGAGAAAAGTGGGAAGTCAAAAATGGTGCAAGACCTAGGAGTGGTCATTTACTGAATGGAACCAATGCCTTTACTCAGCATGGACTGGTGCTTTCTCATCCTGGCAAATGCCTGTATGAAGGCTGTTGAAACTACAGTCTGCATCTCCTTTGTTCATACTTGGTCTTTTGGACAACGTGCTCCACCCCATGCTCTAGCCCATTACATTTAGTTCTAGACAAAATCCTGGCTGCTGGCTCCATCTGCCAAACTGGTCCAATAGCCTTTGTGTATGAGTGTGTTGGGAGCAGACGGTTTAGGAAAGGAGGAGTTCATATTCAAATACAACTTATCTAGTGCCTTTCAATTGGGAACCACTTTTCAGATGAATACACAACATTGAAGGGTTCCATGGATGAGACTGAATGGAATACAGAGTAACACATTCCATGGAAACAATGGAATATAGAAATAAGGACTACCTATTTTAAGCCACTCTGCCCAGCAGCTGTGCCCATGAAGACATCCAGCCATCCCACAGCACCATGTTGCTTTACAATCTGGCAGAATAAGGCATCTTCCTAGAGAAATACAGTATCGAGATCACAGCTATAATACACACTTACTGTCAACTTTACAGATTGCTTTCAATAACATTCACAATCATTATATGTCATTTATACTGACATAAATTTCTGAAAATGATAATGTATGTAAAAAGCTATGGTTTTTCCAGTAGTCATGTATGCATGTGAGAGTTGGGCCATAAAGAAAGCTGAGCACCAAACAATTGATGCTTTTGAACTGTGGTGTTGGAGAGGACCCTTGAGAGTCCCTGGACTACAAGGAGATCCAACCAGTCAATCCTAAAGGAAATCAGTCCTGAATATTCATTGGAAGGACTGATGCTGAAGCTGAAGCTTCAATACTCTGGTCACCTGAATGCAAAGAGCTGACTCATTTATAAAAGACCCTGATGCTGGGAAAGATTGAAGGCAGGAGGAGAAGGGGATGACAGAGGATGAGATGGTTGGATGGCATCACCGACTCAATGGACATGAGTTTGAGCAAGCTCCAGGAGTTGGTGATGGACAGGGAAGACTGGCATGCTGCAGTCCATGGGGTCACAAAGAGTCAGACACAACTGAGCAATTGAACTGAAAACACTTCACTCCAGAATGCAGAGAATAATTTTTATAGTCAATGAAAAGACATACAATATTTTTTTATTTATCTCTTCTACATCAAAGATACTTAAAAATCATTTCTAATTGAAAAGAAAAAGAAAACACACATGCTTAGCAATAGGGGACTGGCTAAATAATTGATAGTCCATCTGTACAATGGAATACTCTGTAATGGCTATTCAAAAAATGAAATAGAAATTTAAAGTGTTTAAGTGGAACTAACAACAGACTATTTAGTTTAAAAAATCAAGGTACATATAATATGTGTAGTTTGGGTCAAACAAGGCTAGGTGTACGTATTTGTATGAAAGAGTGCTGAAAAAGTAAGAAATTTGAAGGTTGTCTGGGGAGTGGGATTGGAGATTTGGAGCAAAAGGAAGATTTGATTTACTGATCTATTGTCCTGTTTGAATGTTTTTAAAGCATATGCATATGCTTTTTTTAAATAATAATTAAAAAAAAGCTAAGCTTGTCTTCAAATGTTAACTATTTGCTTTAAAGACATAGGCAAAATAATAATAATAATAATAACAATAATAATAATAATAATAATAATAATAATAATAATAATGTAGAGCCAAAAAGAACTAGGCAGTAAATCACAGTGGACTTTCTTTTACTATATTTTTGCTTCCTGCTCTCATTTGTCTCAAAGTCTAACTCTATAGGCTCAAAATAAGCATGACAGTATAACTGTTGGCAGGCAAAGACAAAAGATTTGGTTCCTCCTCCAGTTTCCTTTTATGGCCATTAAATTCCTTTTTTCCAGTTTCCTTGCTGGGCAAATGGTTAGAGACTGGAGATTTTTTTATAAACAAAAATCTTTGCTGACTATAATTTTCACCTTTTTTTATTACTCAGTTGATCCTGAAATAGAAACTTAAATTATTGTCCATTTTGTTGTTGAAATAACTAAATTTCAAACTAATAAATTTAAATTCCTCAACACATTTCAGTCTTCACTAGGTATACTCTTAAGAGTCATAGAATATTTTGAAATTTAAATTAGCCATTCAACAGAAATGACTGCATCAAATTATCCTATTTCTAAGTCATGACTCACCTGAAATTCTCAACCAAACTTCATGGTTGGTGAACTGATACAGGCTCAGCTGATCTTACAAACAACTATGAATGAAGAAATATGAGGTTCTGGTCCCCTCTCCCTACCCTAATCCTTCAATCCCTCATATCCACTTTAACCATGTGATATTCTCCAAGGATCATAAGTCACATCTTTGTATTATCTGTTGGTCTCAGCATACAGAGCTTACATAGAAAATTTACAACACTCAATTCTTCTGGGACAGACATGACAAAAATCCAAAAATACATTTATCTTTAAATCAACATGACCTTCCTATAGCCTCAATAAATTCTAATTAAGGTATGCTATGCTATGCTATGCTATACTAAGTCGCTTCAGTCGTGTCCGACTCTGTGCGACCCCATAGACGGCAGCTCACCAGGCTCTGCCGTCCCTAGGATTCTCCAGGCAAGAATACTGGAGTGGGTTGCCATTTCTTTCTCCAGTGCATGAAAGGGAAAAGTGAAAGTGAAGTCGCTCAGTCGTGTCCGACTCTTAGCGACCCCATGGACTGTAGCCTACCAGGCTCCTCCGTCCATGGGATTTTCCAGGCAAGAGTACTGGAGTGGGGTGCCATTGCCTTCTCCAAATTAAGGTATAATTATACCCAAATCTCTAGGTACATTAATTTACCAAAGATCAGTAACACAGGTATATTCATGTGTCAAATATGTTTGAACTGTGCACTTAGATTTGCACATTATCTGAAAGTGAAATTAAGAAAACAATTCTATTTACAATAGCATCAAGAAAGAATAAAATATCTAGATATAAATTTAGCTAAGAAGGGGCAAAACTTGTATAGTGAAAACTACATAACACTGTTCATAAGAAATTAAAAAGAGATAAAAAATACATAAAGACATTTCATGTTCATGAATTGGAAGACTAGCAAATTCTAACTGCCTTCTTTACAGAAATGGACAAGCTGATCCCAAAATCATACAGAAATGCAAGGGATCCAAAACAGGCAAAATAATCTTAAAAGAAGAGCAATTTTGGAGGACACACCTCCTAATTTTAAAACTTTCTATCCAGCTATCACACATCTGTAGTCAACTGAGTTTCAGCAAGAGTGCCAAAACTATTCAATGAAGAAAGAACAATCTTTTCAGTAAACAGTGCTGAGACAATTGGATATCTACATGGAAAAAAAAAATTAGAACCCTACCACTTATCATAACCAAAACTTAAAGTCAAAGATCTAAATGTAAGAGTTAAAATTATAAAAATCTTAGGAAAAAACAAACATAGGTAAATCTTTGTGACCCTGGGTTTGCCACAACAGGATTACTTATATTAGCCAAAAAGTAGAAACAACCCAAATATCTATCAACTGGTGAATAAATAAGTAAAAGGTGGTATATCCATATAATGGAGTATTATTAGGCCACAAAAAGGAGGGAAGTACTAATACATGCTACAACATGGATAAACCCTAACAATATTACACAAAATGAAAGAAGTTATACACAAAAGGTCACATATTGTATGATTCCATTTATATGAAATGTCTCGAGTAGGCAAACCCATAGATTCAGAAGGTAGACAAGTGGCTGCCAGGGGCTAGGAGGAGGGAGGAATTGGGTGTGACTACTAATTGTTATACAGCTCCCTGTTTGGAATGATGGAAATATTTTAGTATCAGATAGTGGTGATGGATTCACACACTGTGAATATACATGAAAGACTAAACTGTACACTTTAATATAGACAAAATTGTGGGAAAAAAGATTTGTACATTTCACTCTGTAAATTATAACTCAATAAAGTTAACATTGGGGAATAAAGATCAAGCTAAGATTCAGGGAATAAAGATCAGCAACAATTATTTTTAAGAATGTGTGAAAGCCTACTGAGGTGAAGAAAGAGAAGAAAAAGAACCACCTCCAACTTTATAGAGGTATCCAAGGACATTATTTGGCATAAATACATCACTGATACTATACAGAAATAGCACAATTAGTGACTGTTCAGCAGAGTCATCTATATAAACAAAGAGGTGAGAAACAGCAAGTGAACTAGGGAAAAAGAAATCTGACTCCATATTGGATCTGCTTTTTTATTTTAACCATTGCATATTCTGTTGTTTTTGCTACAAGTTAAGAATGTTGCCTATAGCTTGAAATATACAGGATGTTCATTCTCAAGGCTCTGATCCTTAAAGGTATAACATTTGTCCATCATATAGAAACAAAAAAATTGCAGAATAGAGAGTAACATTTGTCTTGTTGGAGGTTTACAAGACTATTGCGGCCTGACCTATGTAGACAGTTGCAAGAACAAAAGATTCCAGCACAAAGAAGTTTGCAACAACTAAGCATACTCCCTCCCCTTTTAGTATTAAAGAAGCCTAAATTCTAACTTAGGTAAGACGGTTCTTTGGAACACTAGTCTACCATCTTCTTTGTCTTCTGGCTTTCAGAATAAAGCCACTATTCCTTGTCCCAACAACTCATCTGTCTATTTACTGGCCTGTTGTGCAGCAAACTTGAATTTAGTAACACAGGGGCATGGTACATTCATACTTTCTACAACAGTCACTTTAAGAAAATTCTGCCCTTGGAAAAACCATGGCTACCCTGAAAATGATGGCATGAACAGGGCTTCATAAAAATTAAGGTCTTATTTTAAAGACCTCTTCCTCTGAACAGCCACTCAAGTCAAAGAAGGAGCTAGCAAGAGAAGTACTGCCTGCACGCCACAGACACCAGCCACATACAGGCAGGAGTGCTCTAAAAATCCTTCTCCAGTTATTGTGCTCTGACCTCCAGGAAACAGCTGCCAAACCCTAAGCAGGCTCCTGGGGCTGGTGAGAGGAGGCATGCAAGGCCTTCCACGGAAAGTCTAATTCGTTATAGCATCCTGCGCAGAGAAAACACAACCATCCCACAATAAGGCACTTTATCATCAGATTGATCAAAAACCTGTGAACGGGTGGGTCACTATTTTCATTCATCCATTTGACAAATATTTACCGAGCGCTGCCATGCACCAGGTACTGTGACGATACAAGAGAATGGTTATTTTTGCATAACATTCGTCTGTGGGTATTAAGCAAAATGCAAAATGACAGGATCCTTAGCTTACAACCTTGCAATGACTCCTTGTTTTTCTGAGAAAAGCCAAAGCCCTTACAATGACCTATGAGGCTCCCAATGATAAGGGGCCACTACCCACATCAGATATTCCTTTCACCCTTTGGGCATCTGGTCTCATCAGTTTCTCTCTCTTTCTGCCATGGCAATCAGTGGTCTCTTTGCTAATACTCCAACTCACCAAGCATGCTTCCTCATTCCTTCACTATCACTAGCTGTTTTACCCACCTTGAAAGATTTCCCCTGGTTTTCTCATAATTCTTTAATTCCTTCAAGATTTTGCTCCGTTTATACCTTCTTGATGAGACCTACCTACTACATCTTATTTAAAATAACAACACACTTGCCCCATCATTTCCTATTCCCTTTACCCTGCTCAAATTTCTTTCTCTATGTTCCATTTCACACGATTAAATTTCCTTATTTATTATATTTATGGTACTGCCCCTCCTCCTACTGTAATGTCCACGAGGGTAGGGATTAATCTGGGTCTGGATTGCTCACTGCTGTCTCTCCAGCATCTACAACAGCATGTGCTTCATAAATATTTGTGAAATAAACAGAAGTAATCAATTCCAATACCTTTGGAGCGCTTTCCTTATAAGAAAGTCCCCTTGGACTGGCTCTTCGGGGACGCTATGTTCCCACACCTGAAATCATAGCTGCAATCCCATGGCACCAGCAAATACACCCAGCCTCTGAGATATGAAAATGAAGACACTCTATCACTCAACAGTGGATAGCATTTCCCCAGATACCTGAACACCACTCAACTGTGCTTCCCATTTCTGCACCTCCCATTAATACCTGTCAGTGAGCTATGTGGGCAGACAAAAATGATTTCTATGTTAAATGTTTATTATGTAATGGTCTGTGTCTTCCACAAACAGTCCTAAAGAGACTGGAAACAATGAACTGGAAGAGAGTTGTTTTTTACTCCCCCGACCCCAAATCATCCCTGATTCTTTATAATCCCTGGTATTTCAAGCAAGACATGCAGTCACTTAAAATTTTCATTTCCTCCTCTTGCTCTTATTTCTTTCAGTCTCAAAAAAATAAAGAAAAAAATCCCTACTGCTTTACTCTTAAGTAAAGTTTATCCATAAGGTATTGTTAAAGTCTGCTTGACTTTGTAATTCTTGTCTAATCTCATACATTCAAGGACTAAAAAAACCTAAGGCCATTTAATCACCACAGTTCTAATCAATAGGTAAAACTTCATTATTAAAATGTTCATTTAAAATGTGTGAAAAATGTAAATGGAGATTATCTGTATATGACATGAGATTATCAGATGCAAAATGGGGCAGAATAAGGCACCTTTGTTTGCCTTTATAAAACAGAACAAAAGCAGTAACTTGGCTGAAAGTAGATGCTATTCTCTATTCTTGTCACCAGCTAAATCAATTGTATATGTGCATTGTCTTGAACCATTTCAACTAAATCCCACTGATTTGTCTGTAAAATTGAGAGATTAAGATTAGCCTCTGAGCAATTTATTTACCTTCCAAAGTGAAAAAAAAGAAAGCAGGCAACTTCAACCAAAAAGTAAAAATCCCATGAATGCCTTTCTTGTTTTCAAACCTAGAGCTTAATTTCTCAGTCCTGTGGGGTGCAAAATAATGTATGTCAATGGATTTAGCACTAAGGAATTGAAACATTATACTTGGTTCACCAAAAAAATCAGTAGAAAGGTAGTTTAAGCTTCAGTTTTAAGCAGATCTTTAAGCAAAATATCAACCTGCTCAGAATATTCTAAAGTATTTGTCATGTATAGCTACCCAATACAAACTCAAAGATTTTGCCTCCGTGTGTATATTAACTATAAAGAGGTCTGATGAAATTTTTTTGAGTAAAAATGGCTTTTCTTAATGGGCCAGAATATTAGATTTCTTTTTCTGATGAATGAAGGTTCGAGAGCAAACGAGGGAGCAAATATACACAATATATATTTGCATTTGAATGAATAGTATTTTTTGTTAAGAAAAAGAGGAAGCAAGTGCTAGCCAAGACTGTCATCAGTTTTAAGATGAAAGTCACTGAATGACCAGAAAAGCATTTACACCATCTCCCATACTGTACTGGAAATGATGATAGCTTCTAAGTTGTTATATTGAATGTGTATGTGCTCAGTTGTGTCCAGCTCTTTGCGACCTCATGGATTGTAGCCTGCCAGGTTCCTCTGTCCATGGAATTATTCCAGCAAGAATGCTGGAGCGGGTTGCCATTTCCTCCTCTAGAGGATCTTCCTGACCCAGGGGTCGAACCCGCGTCTCCTGCATCTCCTGCGCTGTAGGCAGATTCTTTACCATTAGTGACACCTGGGAAACCCTTGTTATACTGAATACAAGAACCTATTTCTTGATTCTTTTTTTTCCAGAATCAATTCACTAATCCTATCAAAAATATTTTCAGAGTGCCTACTATGTGCTGGAAATATGCAAGATGCTGGATGACGTAAGGAATAAAATGATACCTTATGGTGTCTACATTCATTCTATGAATAGCTGAACTCATTCCCTTTACATGATGAGCTTGTATAAGCAAGGGGATACAATTGTACAGCAAGTGGATTAATCTGTTGCCCATTTTTCCTGTAATTCAGCTGGACAGGCCTCTGCATAGTTTGGAAACGATCAGTAGGATCAGCAGATGCAATATGGAAAACTGAAGCTAGGAATTTATCTTCTGATGGAGAAAAAAGGAGAAGGAGGAGGAAGAAATAAGGAAGAGGAGAAGGTGAAGAAGGAGGACAATTAAGAAGGCAAAGAGGGAAGGGAAGAAGAGAAGGAGGGAGGTGAAGAGAGGAGGGAGGGAAACAAGATGGGGAGGAAGTGGAGAGGGAAGAGAGAAGAGACAAGATATTTTAGTGAGTGGTTTAGCTTCAGGCCTGAAAAATGATTAAACCAAAAAAGTTGCTTTCATTTCTATAACTTTCCTGTTTAGAAAATTAAGACAAGACCATACTTTCTTTATCAGGGCATAGAAAGCATCAATAAAAAGAAAATATTAGTAAAACAGACTTCATTAAAAATTCAGAGCTTCTAATTATCAAAATATCATTAAAAAAGCAAACAGGCAAGTGACAGTAGGAAAAGGTATTCACAAGACATATATTTAACAAAGGACTTCTAGCTGGAATTTATAAAGAATTCCTACAAATCAATAACAAAAAAGATTGACAATCCAGTATAAAAAGTGGGCAAAGGAAGAGATACTCATAAAAAGGCAATCCAAATGACCAATATGTACATCAAAAGGTGCCCAACATCATTATTAATCAGGAAAATGCAAATTAAACCATAATAATTTACTCAAGAAGGTTAAAGTTATCTACCAGGAAAGTTAAAGCTGAAGGACTAATAATCTCAAGTGTTGCTGAGGATGTGGGGTTATGGAGTACTCATATTAATATTATTAATACCCATATTAATATTATTTTATTATTAATTATTAAATAATCAATAATATTTGCCTATAACAAACCTAGTCAGCATATTAAAAAGCAGAGACATGACTTTGCCAGCAAATGTCCCTACAGTCAAAGCTATGGTTTTTCCAGTAGTCTTGTGTGGATGTGAGAGTTGGACTATAAAGAAGGGTGAGCGCCAAAGAACTGATGCTTTTCAACTGTGGTGCTGGAGAAGACTCTTGAGAGTCCCTTGGACTACAAGGAGATCAAACCAGTTAATCCTAAAGGAAATCAACCCTGAATACTCATTGGAAGGACTGAAGCTGAAGCTGAAGCTCCAATACTTTGGCCACCCTGATGCTGGGAAAGACTGAGGGCAGGAGAAGGGGCCGACAGAGGTTGAGATGGTTCAATGGCATCACCGAATCAATGGACATGAGTTTGAGCAAACTCTGGGAGATAGTGAAGGACAGGGAAGCCTGGCATGTTGCGGTCCATGGGGTCGGATACAATTTAATGACTGAACAACAACAACAACATATTAACACCTTGCTGGTAGAAATTTAAATTGGTTCAGCTACACTGGAAAATTGTACCACCTACCTGTACATATACCTAACCTATCACTCAGTAATTCCACTTCTAGGTACATACTCAAGAAAAATGAATGCAGTTGATCACTAAATGATATCCACAAGCATGTTCATAGCAACTTCACTCATCAAAGCCAAAAATTGAAAACAATGAAATATCCATCAATAAGAAAATGAATACATTGTAGTATATTTATATGATGGACTACTAGACAACAATGAAAAGAATGAAACCCTAACATATCCAATAACTGGACAAAACTGTGAAACAACAGACACCAGACACAAAAGAGACTACACTACTGATTTATATCTATGTAGTATCAAAAAGAGGAAAACAAATCTATTTGTCAAAGTAGTCGTTAACTTTGTGGATGGAAGTCAACTGGAAAAGGGGGTACAGAGGAGGTGCTGAAAATATTTTATCCCTTCTTAGAGATAGTTATAAAGCTATACATATAAATAGAAATCCACACTCCTACTGTGATTACATCCCCTAACAAGTCACCTGCTTCTTCGAAGCTGTAACCCACATCAGGACATTCCTCTGTTCAAAACTCACCAGTGGTTCCCATTTTACTCAGGGTAAAAGTCAAATTTTTTGTAATGGGGTAGGTTATTCACACAGTACTTGGCCCCCACTACTCTTCTCATTTATTCTGAATTTAAAAGTCCTATCAGGGCTTTTGCCCAAGCTATTCCTTAAACCTGGAATATTCCTCCCTCAAATATAGCTCACTGTCTCACTTCTTCAAGACTTTATTCAAATATGATTTTCTCACTCAAGCCTTACTTCATCTCACAAAAGCCCTGTCTCTTCCTGCTTAAAACTTCAGTATTCATCTAAGTTTGTGTGGTTTGTCAGGGGGGAGGGGGTTGGTGAAACCGCGGAGGGGGCCAGTGGTGAAGGAGGAGAAGGGTTACTGGACCCAATCACAATCAGATTGACAACGATGGAGAAGGAATAAAAAAGAAGCTGAGCTTTTTTGAATTTTCAAGAAACATAAATATACTTCGGCTTTTCAAAAAAGAAATGCAGTTTTGTCAATATGCAAAATTTGCTCACATTCTTTCCCCTTTAGTCTTCAGCAAATATTTAGAATATACAAGAAGACTTTTTATGTGGCCTCTGGGGAAGCTAGGGAAAACCAGCAGGATGTGGGAATAATATGACCATTTCCCCAGCAGTGCCCATGGTGTGTGTATGTGTTTCTGTGTTTTCCTGGGTATGCAAACATATAGGATAGAAGACAAGGATTGAAAGCAGTGATGTAATGCATAAAAATGGGCCCAAATGCTAAGTTAACAAGAGCTTTTCCTTCACTGTGTTCTTACACTGACCTCCAGACACATCAGAAAGATTGCTTCTCATTTCTCCTTCAAGCTGAGAAAACAAGTTTGGATCAGAAAGTCTGAGATACTAGATTGGGAGTGGGGAACAAAGGGTGAAAAAGAAGCAGAATGAGAGGGTGGATTGTTTTCTTCTGTCATAGGATAAACTTTAGCGAAAGAGAGAAGGGCGTTTGCTCTACGATGCCCATATTTCTGGGACTTCATGAAGTCTATCACAGACATGCACAGGCAATTTCTGTATGAAATGTGGGACACACACACACACACACACACTTTGGTCAACAGGTTGACCCCTACTGGTCTAGGAAGGTAATTCAGCAAGTTATCCAGTTCTACTTGACCTGATTAGCCAAAGCCACCCATTCCCATTGGGCAAAGGGAGAGGACTGATTCCTGTCTCAAGAGAGTTTTAAGAGATGAAGATGTGAAAAGAGCTTTCTATTTCGGAATAGCCACATCCTGAGGAAAAAGACAAACAACAGAGAAAAAATTACGAGAATCAGTTTCATGCTGTATTCAGAAAATTACAAGAATCAGTTTTGCCCAGCTGTGCACTGCAAAAGAACAAAAGACAGGAAAGTAAGCACCAAATTAGTCAATGAAAGTGAAAGTGCACATTAACTGTAAAGTGCCTAAGTGTATACTAACTGTAAAGTTCCAGGCCAAGTGTCCCTTAACTTGTATTTTCTATCACAAATGGTGATCATGAGGACCTCATGTGTCAATGCACTGGCTGTAATGGCTTGGTTTTGTTAAAGTTATAAGTGACTTCCAGCATGATACTTAGAATGAGGGGACTCCTGATCTAGGTACCAACCATATCCAGGCATAGAGGTTGAAATCTCTTGGGGGATCATTCATCTGCTGTGGGTTAGGATGATGGGCACACGGGTACCACAACTTCCCTGTCCCTGTCCATGGGCCTACACTTTCATTTTGAAAATGATGTAGCCAGCCAATTACAGGAAAATCCTCTTCAAGAGGTGGGACAAATTACTTTCCTCCTACCACCAAGAAGGAAGCACAAACCCTCTCAGCCCTCAGCAGATTTAGGGGGCAATATATTCTATACAAAGAGATCCTGCTTCCACTCACTTCTCAAGTGACTTGAAACATTACCAGGGTGCTTTGCAAACAGAGGGTGATGCCAGTTGGCCTGCCAAATGGGCCAAATGACCTGGCAGGTCAAGTACTAGTGATATCTGTAATGGGAAAAGTTGCTACATGGAGTGTATGGCTAGCATCAGCAGAGGGATCAAGGCACAGACTCTGAAGCAAGTCCATGGATCTGTAGCAGGAAACTGTGATGTATCATTCAAAAGCAGCCCTCAGCATTCTACTGGGCTGCGTATGTGTACATGCTAAGTTGCTTATGTTATATCTGACTCTCTGCGACCCCATGGATCATAGCTCACCAGGCTCCTCTGTCCATGGGATTCTCCAGGCAAGAATACTGGAGTGAACTGCCATTCCCTTCTCCAGGGGATCATCCCAGCCCAGGGATTGAACCTGTGTCTTTTACATCTGCCTGCATTGGCAGGCAGGTTCTTTACCACTAGTGCCGCCTAGCAGAGGGGAAGCCCCCGACTGTGGTGCCTTGTCTTCTGGAGCACCAGAGCTTCTCTCAAGTAACCATATGACAGTCTAGTTTGTCTGCAAAGAAGATCCTTTCAAGAGCCACATGAATCAGCATTCAGTAGCAAGTACTTATTCTCCATTGTCACCTGATTGCAGCCTTCTTGGAAAGCCTGCCACTGGGGATTACCCTGCTGCCCACATTGCCAACCCTGAGGACCGCCATTTTACCACATCCCTCCTTTCCATTTATGGCTGAGAACACAGGCCTTGGCTCTGCCCTGACCTGTGCCAGGGAACTGGAGAGTAGGGAACAGGAGCTGGGTTAGGAAGTACGCTTGTGAATTCTTCATAGGTCACATGTCAGCAATATGCAGAGCTTCCCAGGTGGCTCAGTAGTAAAGAATTCACCTGCCAAGCAGGAGACTTGGGTTCAATCCCTGGGTCGGGAAGATCCCCTGGCGAAGGAAATAGAAGCCCACTCCAGTATTCTTGCCTAGAGAATCCCATAGACAGAAGAGCTTAGCAGGCTACAGTCCATGGGGTCACAAAAGAGGCAGACACGACTTAGTGACTAAAACAAACAACACCAAGCAATATGCAAAGCTCTGCGCACCTTTCAGCATCCTTCAACTGTGTGTGCCACCCCCTCTAAACAGCTTCATGGTCATTCATCAATGGTACTGGACTCCAAGGATGAAAATCTGGGGATGATCTGACTGTCACCCATTTCAATCCAAACTGCTCATTAGTTTATAGTTCAGTCACTAAGTCGTGTCCAACTCTTTCTGAGCCCATGGACTATAGCCCATCACATTCCTCTGTTCAAGGGATTTCCCAGGCAAGAATCCTGAAGTGGGTTGCCATTTCCTACTCCAGGGCATCTTCCGGACCCAGGGATCGAATCGAAGTCTCCTGTGTCTCCTGCATTGGCAGGAGAATTCTTTACCACTGAGCCACCTGGGAAGCCCAGTTTGTTGGTATATATTAAAGTTTGTATATTCATTGCTGTGAATAAAATATAGCTTTTCAAATTCAAACTTAGCAATGTTACATAAAGTGTCAAGATGATTTACTTCAATGAAAGATTCATGTAAATATTTAAATGATCAGATATTTCATACTGAGAAAAACTTGTTACTTTTCATCTATCTGTAACAAATAAAAACTTTATTTTCATATTTCAAAATTTTCCATTTAGATTGGCAAAAGTAAGTCTATTAAATACAAATAATGAATTCATCCTACAAGTTGTGGGTGACATGACACTGACAGAAAGAGCTTGGGAATGGATAAAAATCTCAGGCTAAGAATTTCAAGTACCATATCCACTGTTTTTTCTCATGGTTCTAAGTCATGTAAGAACTTTTAAACAAGATAAGAATAAAAGTACAAATGAACCAAAGAGCAAAGTAATTTAAAAACAAAAAACTGGCTAGTTTTGAAAGCTACCATCCCAAGTTCTTAATCAGCTCTGGATAAATGGATTATGGTTTTTGTTTTCCTTTTTATTGTATTTTAAAAGTACATTGAGTTTTAAATTAAAATCTGCAGAGTTACCCTCTTAATCCAATTACAGGGGGTTTTCACCGAGGTCCCAGGCATCCTAAGGGCTCCGATGTTTGAGGTTAGGGCTTTTATGGGTCTCCTAGAACAATGCAGAGAATTCTATTGGATGTACTTTTAATTGAAAGAAGAGACCATAGCTCTTGCCAACTTTTTAAGAGACCTGTTAAATTCCCGCCTTCCCCTCCAAAGATCTCAGAAACTGGGTTTTATTGGTGTTTTGGTTTGTGGGTAATCACTGCAGTATCAGGTTTTGTGGTTCGAGGGGTGGGGCAGAACCATCACAGTGAGACTGAACGCCTGCTGTGGTTAAGACTTCGGACTATTAGACCTGGTAATGAGACACAATGCTAATTTGGAGAAATCCCCTTTATAATGGTGAAGACAGTCAGAATTCTAACAGTGGAAAAAGCACTATGCACACATAGTATGTTTCCTCCTGACAGTGCAACCTTAGACTGAGAGGCATTATCACTTGGGTTGGTGCCTCCAATCCACTCAACAATGCTGGGGTGTACACAGAAGAAGCCAAGGTGGTAGCAGGAATCATTCTCTTTCCCTCATGTTCCTACTATGGTCTTTAGTTCATGAAGCTTCCGCTTTTCTCTCCTGAGGAAAATATCTGAGAAGAATCTGTGGGGTACTTTCTCTGCTTGCCGTGTCGAGACTCTTCTCGTGAGAGGTAGCCCCGGACCCGACAGGACTGGGCAAGATATTGGCCATGTGGAGAGCATCTCTCACTCAGCATCTTTGCTGATATCCCCTCTACACCAGTCCACCTGGGTCACATCCTGGAGCCCCCATCCCAGGCCAGACTCTCAGTGTCAGATCTGAAGGCCTGGTGCTCTTTCTCTTTCAGTCTCCAAAGAATGCAAGGGTGGGGTTCTGGGTAAGCACATCCATTCTGCAGACCCAAACTCTCCCTCAAAGGGGTTGTTTCGAGGCCATGCTGGGGAAAGGGTGAAAGATTGGGTATTAGAGATACCAACTGTGTCAACTGACTTGCCATTTTCTAAATTCAGTGTGAAAAGCAGAAGTGAAAGTGTTAGTCCTTCAGTCATGTCCGACTCTCTGTGCCCCAATGGACTGCAGCACACTAGGCTCCTCTGTCCTTTATTATCCCCCAGAATTTGCTCAAATTCATGTCCATTGAGTTGGTGATGCTATTTAAACATCTCATCTTCTGCTGCCTCCTTCTACTTTTACGTTTGATCTTTGCCAGCATCAGGGTCTTTTCTAATGAGTCAGCTCTTCACATCAGGTAGCCCAAGTATTGGAGCTTCAGCTTCAGTCCTTCCAATGAATATTCAGTACTGATTTCCTTTAGGATTGACTGGTTGGATCTCCTTGCAGTCCAAGGGACTCTCAAGAGTCTTCTCCCACACTTCAGTTCAAATGCATCAATTCTTCCAGCTCTCAGCTTTCCTTATGGTCCAACTATGACTACTGGAAAACCCATAGCTTTGACTAGACAGACATTTGTCAGCAAAGTAATGTCTCTGCTTCTTAATATGCTGTCTACTTTGGTCATAGCTTTTCTTCCAGGGAGCAAGCGTCTTTTAATTTCATGGCTGAAGTTGCCATCTGCAGTGATTTTGGAGCCCAACAAAATAAAGCCTGTCACTGTTTCCATTGTTTCCCCATCTATTTGCCATGAAGTGATGGGACTGGATGCCATGATCTTCGTTTTTTGAATGCTGAGTTTTAAGCCAGCATTTTCACTCTCCTCTTTCACTTTCATCAAGATACTCTTTAGTTCCTCTTTGCTTTTCCTATACTTATCTACCATACAATTACTACCTTATTCTTCACTGTTCTATTTTCTACCTGTACCTATAATTTAAGCATTTTACCATAACATTATACTGTACCATAGGTTCTTACCAGAGAATATTATTTGAAACCCTCTCTTTTCTGCCCAAGTCCTCCAAAAGCTCAAGGATCTTTTGTTCATCTAAAAATAGTAAGACAGTACAGAGGCTAGACACAGACTGGAAGAAGGTATCTGCAATTCATATAACCAAGAAAGGACTCGTATTAATATATAGATTAATACAAATGATTAAGAAAGATACAAAATATTCAATTTTAAAAATTAGGCAAAAGACTCTAACCAAATAACCAACAGGCATAAGAAAAGGTATTCAACTCACCAAGGAAATACAAATTAAAACCACAATGAGATAATACTACACAATCATCAGAACTGCTAAACTTTTTAGTGATTAACAACACTAAGTGTTAGTGAAGATGTAGAAAAATTGGAAAGCTCCAACACTACTGGTGGAAGTATACATATAGTTTAGTAGTATTAGCTTAGTACTGTTTATTAGTATCAGCTAAATCTAATCATGAATCTTCCCTTTGGCCAGCAATTTCAGTCCTGAAAGAAATGAGCGCATATGTTCAGCAAAAGACTTGCATAGGAATTTCCAGAGCAGCTTTATTCATTATTTTAAAAAAAGAAACAATCCAAATGTACATCAATGGCATTAAGGATAAATGAATTATGATGTATTCATACAATAGAATACTTCATAGAAAAGAAAAAAACTGAACAAATTCTATATATTAAGAAAAAGGATGAATCTCAGACACTATATTGAGCAAGAATCAAAAGAGTAGATTCCATATGAATTTACATGAAGCTCACTGAGAGGCACCACTTATCAATGTTTATAGAAGTCAGAACAGTGACGGAGCAGGGGTATGAAAGACTTTCCGAGCTGTTGCAACTATTCTAAATCTTGATCTGGGAGACAGTTTTAAACCAATGTGTAAATTGTCACCAGGTTCCAAACTGAGAAAGGAGTACGTCAAGGCTGTATATTGTTACCCTACTTATTCAACTTATATGCAGAGTACATCATGCGAAATGCCGGACTGGATGAAGCACAAGCTGGAATCAAGATTGCTGGGAGAAATATCAATAACCTCAGATATGCAGATGACACCAATTTATGGAAGAAAGCAAAGACGAACTAAAGACCCTCTTGATGAAAGTGAAAGAGGAGAGTGAAAATGCTGGCTTAAAACGCAGCATTCAAAACATGAAGATCATGGCATCCAGTCCCGTCACTTCATGGCAAATAGATGGGGAAAAAATGGAAACAGTGACAGACTTTATTTTGTTGGGCTCCAAAATCACTGCAGATGGTGACTTCAGCCATGAAATTAAAAGACTCTTGCTCCTTGGAAGAAAAGCTATGACCAAAGTAGACAGCATATTAAGAAGCAGAGACATTACTTTTCTGACAAAGGTGTCTAGTCAAAGCTATGGTTTTTCCAGTAGTCATAGTTGGACCATAAGGAAAGCTGAGAGCTGAAAAATTGATGTTTTTGAACTGTGGTGTTGGAGAAGACTCTTGAGAGTCCCTTGGACTGCAAGGAGATCCAACCAGTCAATCCTAAAGGAAATCAGTACTGAATATTCATTGGAAGGACTGAAGCTGAAGCTGAAGCTCCAGTTCTTTGGCAACCTGATGCCAAGAATTGACTCACTGCAAGAGACCCTGATGCTGGGAAAGATTGAAGGAGGGAGAAGGGGACAACAGAGGATGAGATGTTTGGATGGCATCACCGACTCAATGGACATGAGTTTGAGCAAGCTCAAGGAGTTGGTGATGGACAGGGAAGCCTGGTGTGCTACAGTCCACGGGGTTGCAAAGAGTTGGACATAACTGAATGACTGAACTGAACTGAATTAGTCACCAAACTCTACAGTTGCGATTTGATCTTTACATACTTCACTACCTGTATGTTAGCCCTCAATTTTAAAAAGCCAACAAAATAGTAATAAAAACCCAGATTCATAAAATGACATTCATGAGAATTAACTGAAGAATATCCAATCCCTGATTTCTTGAGATGGTCTCAATTTTACTCTTGACTGAAAGGAGATTTCCACACTTCCTCAAATTCATTGCGTACCTTTAGCTTCCAATTAGAAATCTACTGAATTAAACATTAGAGCTATCTCCTACCCATGTCAAGGGCTTTGTAAGATACAAAGGGAAATCTGATGCTATTTTACTACAATGATGTTTTTTGAGGACATTTTCTACCATTCCCCCTTTATGGAGAAGCAGAAGAGAAAACTGTCAGTGCTCATTTCAAGCAAGCTGTTTCTTTTGAGCAACTGGTATGCTTTTATCTGATGGAAGCTGTTAATTCCAAAGCTGAATTTCCTAGTAGCCAGAACAAAAAGGGAAAATTTCCATCAAGTTACTAGTCACTCTTCCCTGACTTTCTCCCTACTTTTCAAGACATTGTTTTTTGGAACTTTCTGAAATGTTCATCTTTGTTAACTTCTTTTATCTTGGCTTCAGTTGACCTCTATCTCTGTTTTTACTACACCTTAGTTTCTTTATATTTTCTTACTGGACTCTCTATTACTGTACTATGTAACAACCACTATAAATGCTTTGTTTTAAGACAAGCAAAAACAAATATATAGATGCATGTGACACAAAAGGGAGGACAGTACTGTTAAATACTGTTCTCCCCTTCACTAACCTTTTCACATAAAGCCTGTCTTACCCCCTTAGATATGCTCTAAGCTCTATGTGTGAGTTTCTGAACAGTTTCAGGTAGAAAGTAGGGGTGTAACTAGCACCATTTGACTGCTTCTGTGCAATTAGAGCTAATGGCAATGGTTTCAGATCCTGTGGTGTGGAGTATGAACACATTTTTCAACCATGAAAGAGCTCTTGCTCCAGGCCTACAAAAACTTGCACACCATTTGAAAATTGGGTTCTTTTAATTATAGTGTCATAGAGAACGACACGTATTTTAATCAACTTCAGTTGACAATGCTGCAACCACATCATAGCCAATGCTGATTCCAAACCATCTCAAGAATTACTTCCAGGTTTGAAGAACTGGCGGCTTAACGAGGCCAGTTGGGAGCATAGCCTGCACAGCTGTTTCCCCAGTCCAACCTTGCAGGATCCAGGCCTTGTCATTAAGGAAGATTTCTGAGGATGAAGGTGTGGGGCCCAATGTGATCTCTAGGACTGGATCCCAGGCCCTGGGGTGGAGGCACCTCCCAGAGGCTACCTTTATCCTGACAGTTTTCTAAACTATGGGCAAGAATTTAGCTTTTCTACCCTTCAGCACAGTCAGCAAACAGCACCAGAGTTTTGCTTGGCACTTCCTTTTGACAACATCTTGCAGTTTACACAGCTGGTCCTCTATTATAAAAGTTGTGGGTGACCTTTAGTACATAATAATGCCTTCAACTTTTGAGAAGCTGGTTGCCATTTTTGCCCACTGACCACAAGACTTCCTGAAGGGAGATTCTTCTGCACCATCCAAACTGACTGACAAGATTTCTTGATTTGCTTAATGAAGTAACCATGGGGTAGCTAATGCTGGAATAGTCATTTCAGAATTAAACCTTACTGGTTCTTTGTGTGAATGTTATTCTACACAGTAAACAAAACCATAAAAGCTTCTACAATTTATGTTTTTAATGAAGTAATTAGAAAATTGGTTGTTTATAAACATACTTTAGATATATTATAAATGTTGGGAATATTGGCTACACCAGTACCAATGTTTTTAGGAAACATGGAAATACTTTAAATATTTGATGGACTGGTATATATACATATGACATATATATGCATATTATATATATGTATATATATACTGTATGGCATGTATATGAGAGAAGGGTATGATTTAGAAAGCTTACAAAGTAAATCTTCTTTGAGAAACTATTACGTAATTATGTTTTAATGTGGTTTAAAACTCACAGTGAAAAGTTTTAACAGCTTGAGGAAATAATTATTTTTATTTTTAGGAAATAACTTTTAGAAGCAAAAATCAAGAGGAAAACAGTCCACAACATGAAAGGTTGTAACCTTCTTTTAAAACTTAAAGACTTCTCATGGAGGAAGTGATTTGCATGCTGTAAAGAAGTGCTGCCTAGAAAAGAGAGTAAAAATGTCCTACAGGATCCCAGGGGTACTGGTTCTAGGACCACCTCTCACCCCTCAAGATACCCAAATCCACAGATGCTCAAGCCCCTTACATAAAATAGTATGAAAAAAAGTGAAAGTGTTAGTCACTCAGTCGTGTTCAACTCTTCACGACCCCATGGACTGTAGCCCACCAGGATCCTCTGTCCATAGGATTCTTCAGGCAAGAATACTGGAGTGGGTTGCCACTTCCTCCTTCAGGGGATCTTCCCGACCCAGGTATTGAACCCAGGTCTCCTGCATTGCACGCAGATTCTTTACTGTCTGAACCACCAGGGAAGCCCATAAAATTGTATAGTATTTGCATATAACTACACATATCTTCCCATATACTGTGTCATCTCTGTATTACTTGTCTGAGTGAAAGTAAAAGTCACTCAATCATGTTCAGCTCTTTGTGACCCCATGGACTGTATAGTCCTTGGAATTTTCCAGGCCAGAATACTGGGGTGGGTAGCCTTTCCCTTCTCCAGGGGATCTTCCCAACCCAGAGATTGAACCCAGGTCTCTCGCATTGCAGGCAGACTCTTTACCAGCTGAGCCACAAGGGAAGCCTTGTCTAAGAAATACAATGTAAATACTACATAAATAGTAGCCAGTGCATAGCAAATTCAAGTTTTGCTTTTTGGAACTGAATGGATTTCTCCCCCTAATATTTTCAATCCCTGCTTGGTTGATTCCATGGATGGGGAACCCACAGATACAAAGGCCAGTAAGAGAAAGGGGAAGAATAGCTAAAATACATGCAGATCTCTGGCTACTAAGGTTGGATATCATTGATCCTTGGAAAGAAGGTCACACAAAATGAATCATGCTTCTGACACTCAGATAATTGGAGAATTAAAAAATTAGTGACTGACTGAATAAAACAATCCTAGGTAGAGTGTCAAAATATTAGCTCTGAAAGAAACCTAAACAGTCATTTGGCCCCATTTCTTCTGGGTTCGATCTCTGGATTGGGAAGATCCCCTGGAGAAAGAAATGGCAGCCCACTCTAGTATTCTTGTCTAGAGAATTCTATGGATAAAGGAGCCTGGTGGGCTACAGTCCATGGGGTCACAAAGAGTCGGACACAACTGAGCGACCAACACACACACTTACATTTACCTCTTCTGCTACCCACGATGTTGCTTTTTCTAACACTCAACAGCCTCCCCACTCTACATCCATGGCCAAATATGCTCCCTTCACAGCTAAAAGGCCCAGAATTATACCATTGTAGATCATCAAGTTGGACTTCCCTGGTGGCTCAGATGGTAAAGAATCTGCCTGCAATGCGGGAGACCTCGGTTCAACCCTTGGGTTAGGAGGATCCCTTGGAGGAGGGCATGGCAACCCACTCCAGTATTCTTGCCTTGAGAATCGTCATGGACAGAGGAGCCTGTCAGGCTACATTCCATGAGGTTGCAAAGAGTTGGACAAGACTGAGTGACTAAGCACAGCACATCACAGATTATCAAGTAAATAGTAATCTAATTGGTATACAAATGACAAAACTGTCCATAAGAAATCTGCACCTTTCTTACTACATAAAAAGACTATAGGGAATTAGCTACTAATAGAAAACTGTGTCATATGAGCTTTCTGAAATCCTTCTTATTCAATACCACATATAAAGATCACTTTATTCCCAGTAGGGGAGAAATGTACTTCCATTCTTTTGCACATTTTAAATATTATGAGTTTCATTATACACTGTACATTATATTTTTTCTAAGTGAAACTTTCTATAGTGAATTTCGAGAGACCTTTTTTGTTTACATAGGCTAGGACTGAATAAATTATTAAAAATTTCAAAATAAAATTCAGTCTAATTTTTAAAAGTTTCATTATATATTATAATTACAGTACTTAAGCAGAATAGCCTTGCACATAATTCCAAAGCTTGGCTTTGTAGATCTGAAATTAGATAGTGCTTCATTTCACAAATTCTAAACAAACCTCAGAAACAACAAAATTTTAAGGCAATCATAAAATTATAAAAACTGTTGGTTCCTTGCAAACAGAAATGCTTTACACTGTAATGTTAATTCTCTTAAGAGTTCTAGTTTGCTGATTTCTTTAGACTATATACATCGTTCCCTCCACTTAATCAATGCATTATTTTAAACAATTTCAGCAATGTTATCCAAATGCTATATTATCCAAATGAAGACATAATGAATAATAGGTTATTAAGGAAAATTCTTTTTACTTGTGAATTCAAATTACTCTTGTGGCCTCAACAATATATAACCTAGCCAAAATCAGTATTCTTGTGAGTAAAGAACAGAGGCAAAATAATTTTAAGAAAAGTAAACCATTAACTTCAATCACCATATAACATTTGTGAATAATTTGCTCAGTTTCAAAAAGTGCAAGAAAAATGCTGCAAATTTGAAATCTGGTGAAAGGTAAATGAAGACAAGGCCTAGAGCAAGCCTTACATGCCAAGGGTTACAAGGGAAGCGAATACACAGCTGCTTTAAGTCAAGCATTTATAATCTAAAGTATGTAGAAGGAAAACACCCTGTAAATAACAAAATTAAGCATGAAAAACTCATATGTGAATATGTTTAAGCCAAATTCAATAAAATGTTCATTAAACAAGTTCACAGACAAAAACTGAACCATGAGTTTTGAAACTTGTAGTAAGGTTCATTCCATTTCTTAAGGCCAAAGCAATACTGTATTTACAAACACAGCAATCAAATATTCCCAAGTAGCTCATGAATATTTTCTGTGCTTCTGGAAGATAACACGATACAGAACACACTCAGGCAAACCACCAACTCGAACCTGATGACCTTGCAAAATTTATACTATTAAAAAAAAAAGGAAATTGAGAAAAGCAAAATCCACATATTAGATAAACACTAACGGTTCTCTAAAATTTAACTGCCCTGAAAGGTAATTCTTTTCTTCAATAAAACGCTTGAAATATTCAAAATTACTACCACAGTGTGGCTACAATGATGTTATTTTTTCTTCCACAAGAAAAATAACAGCAAAACAAGCTGTGGCGATAGCTCTGATTTGCTGTGAAATTTATTTTGAGAGTCCAACAAAATTTTAATTCTAGGAATTATCGGAACTACCAACAGTTATATTTAGTTTTAAGTCAACATTCTTATTTTTGGTTGTTTTTTCTTCCCTACCATAATTTACCCCTCAGAAGTCCTCTATTAAAAAACACTCCATTCAAGTAACACACATAATTCAATAATTAGTGAATCTGAGTGGCCTTCCCTGGTGATGGGGCAATATCCTACAGTTCCCTCTCAACTTCCACTGTGAATGGAGATGCCTTGCCAGGAGATCTCTCCCCACCCCCTCCCACCTCCCATCAGCAACTGCCTGCAAGCACGGTGTGCACACTGTTGACTGAAAAGTCAAGTTTTGTGATGGGTAAGAAGCGAATTATTATTTCTAAGCACTGGTTTTATGCTGACATTACTGAAACTCAAACCAAGATTTTTACATTTTTAAGTCAAATTAATTTGTTTTTAGAGCTTGTGAATTAAGACACTCAGTCGAATTTTTTAAAAAAAATGTTCCAATGAATGATTTTTAAGAAAAGGCCATATAACTAAAGTGAAATAATGTAGAGGCAAGTCTGATAATCCCCAATTCCCATAAAACTCAACACCTGCAGTGCATGTAATAAATCAGTTTGTGAATCTAATTGCTCTTGTTCTGCATGCTTCCATGAGCCTGTATGGCTAAGCTAACACCATTGTCATAGCCTTAATCACAGCCAGGTTTATTTTTGTTGGCAGCCTTATGCAAATCATTGTATTATGGGTCTTTGCACTTAATTCACTCAGATTATACCCTGATACTGAAAACAGATTGTAACACAGGAAGGGATCTTCAAATTGTTTAATTAACTATGAGGAGTTGTTATTTCTATTTATATCTAACTGAAATATTATAGCTCAAACTGTGTTAAATATTCATAGGAAAACAATATTCTGTTTCTAATTTGAAATACTTAAGCTTGCTGTAATTTAGAAGTTACAGTTACCACAGAGAGAATATATCAGTATTTCTTCAGCGTTTTAAGCCAATTTCTCTTATTCTGTGAACTAACCTCTGGAACTAAAATTCATCAACAAAACACTAATTTACTAAATGGTACCTTAGTGGCCTAAAAGAGTTGTAGAAACTTCAAAATGGCCGTAAATTTTATCCTCTGTCTTTAAATCTTTTACCACACAGTCTTTTCAGGGAACCACAGGGAAACCAATTGTATCAGTCAATTACCACCAATTATTGTTGGTCTATTAAACTTTCAAGAGCCAGAAAAAAAAAAAATCTGGTATCTATCCCACATTGTTTACCTCTTTCACCTTTTCTAATGTGGGAAACTTTCTAGAAAAGACAAAAAAAAAAGGGTAGAAAGGCCACCAATTAAAATTCAATCATAGCATATTCTCTCACCCATGAAGGAGCCATTGCATATTGGCACCAAAATATTCTCGCATTAAGAGCAGAATTGCTTTCAAACTTTGTCTTTTCCCACTGTGGTTAACCTGGTCTAGGAACTCTTAAGGATGTTTTCACACCAGCTGAGAAGCAGTGGGTAAAAACAAAGAAGGGGATAGAAAGACACCATGACATTCATTCCAGGAACGTTGATTGTTCAGTGGACATAATGCTTATGAGAATTAGCTACTGAAGCAGTCTACCAGAGTACGTGGCTAGAGAGACTCAATGCAGGGGTGCTCTTGGGATCTCTCCACACGTGAGGAAGAAAGAGAGCCCCAAAGACCAGATGAGAAATCAAGGAAGACCTCTTCTATCGCTAGCCAATCAATCTTTATGTCTGTTACATGTGTGCGTGCTCAGTCATGTCTGACTCCGTGTGACCCCATGGACTGCGTAGCCCACCAGGCTCCTCTGTCTATGAAATTTTCCAGGTAAGAATACTGAAGCGGGTTGCCATTACCTCCTCCAGGGGATCTGTTGCATATGTCTGTTACAGTATATAGAACTTATATGTTTGGTAAAAAGGTAGCAATGAGTGAATCATCAGAGACTACATTGTAGTCATGAGAAGAGCTACAAAATACATATCAAAAAAGAATGATCATTGATTGGATTCTGAGTGTCCATCACCTTCAAACCACTATTGGGCCATGATCTTGGAAGCCTCCTGCTGATCAAAGTATCCATTATTCTCCCAAATGGGAACCAGGTTGTTGTTCAAGTTTAATTTAGATAAACACAAGTTGTCTTCCTCCAGCTCTAGCATGCATGCTAGGTCACTTCAGTCATGTCCAACTCTTTCCGACCCCATGGACTATAGCCCACCAGGCTCCTCTGTCCATGGGATTTTCCAGGAAAGAATACTGGAGTGGATTACCATTTCCTTCTCCAAGGGATCTTCCTGATCCAACGATCCAACTTGAATCTCTTACATCTCCTGCATCAGCAGGCAAGTTTTTTACTACTAGGGCCACCTGGGAAGCCCTCCAGTCCTAGAAGAAGCAGATTCTACACAGAATGGAAGGACTGGAAGACTAAACTCAACCAGTGGTTTGGTAAGAGGCCAGGGATCCTCTGCTTAGAGGTTTCCCTCACACCCTAAATTAAGTGAATAGCAACCAGCACATATGGCCCAACTCTACTTCCAAATGAAAAGCAGAGAGTAGGTCAGCTGTCATAACCAATGTCAAATCCTAACTGATCTTTCTCCTGCAATGACTTCTCTTTATATATCTTCAGTTTTATAAGCTATTGAGCATGTTCTGTATAATACTTTCTAACAGTGGATTGTCTACTGTATGCCAAATATTGACTGTCCTAAATGTATGGCATTTATATCTCACAGTAAGCCTGTGAAGCAGGTATTACTGTTCCTAATTTACAAATGTAGAAACTGAGGCACAGAGCTGCTAATTGCTTCCTAGCTCACTCCTAAATGATAGTGTTACTCACTTGGTCATGTCTGACTCTTTGCCAGGCCATGGACTATAGTCTGCCAGGCTCCTCTGTCCATGGAATTCTCCAGATAAGAATACTGGAGTGGATTACCATTCCCTTCTCCAGGGGACCTTCCCAACCCAGGCATGGAAGCGAGATCTCCTACACTGCAGGCAGACTCTTTACCATCTGATCCACCAGGGAAGTTATCCCTAAATGATAGAGAGACACTGAAGGCAGTCTGATTCCAGGGCCTGGTGAGACCAATGATGTGATGCTGAGCATATGAAAATAAATGAGATTCTGTCCCTGTCCACTGGGAGACCAAACATTTTTTTGCTTGATTGTTTATTTTCTGGTTTTCAGGAAAAGGGGTGAGTTGAAGGCTGTAAAAGCTCAAAAAATTATTTAAATATGGATTGGTATGACTTTAATAGATTTATGAATGGGGAATTTAACTCAATCAATTATTTTAAACTTACAAAATATAGGGTGAGAGATGAGATGAGGTGTTGCAGAGAGGTTGAGATGGTCAGGCCATGAAGAACACCCTATGCCAAGGACCTTGGGATTTTTACTGTAGTTTTAGTAAAATTGTCTTTTAAATCAATCATTCTGGCTGTATACACCACACATAAAGGGGCAACAATGAAGACAGATGGATTAATGGCAATTACTGATATAATCCAGTCAAGGAACTTTAAGGAGTGAATTGTTTGAAATTGGGTGGTGGTAATTATGATGGGCTTGACAGTAGGATTGAGAATTACTCTGAAAGTAATAAAATTAGCAGGATTTGATTGATTGGATTTAAAAATGAGGAACTGGCAGGGGAGCAATAAAAGAAAACTCTCAAGGTGAATGGGAACGGAACAGAGATACACAGAGAAGTATGTTCATTTCAGGCATGTTGAATATCTCACCATATGCAAAGAATGCCCGGGAAGCATCTGAATGGATGAATATATACTCAGGGGAGAGGTGTGAATGTAAGATAAATGTGAGAATATTAACATATTTGTTCTTATCCACTGCAACCATCTTGAAAGAAAAAAAAAAGATCACATATGTTACCAGCAAACAAACATGCATAGAAACAACCTAATTTGTAAGACTGACCTCCATATATGAGGAAAACAGAAACCAGACTTGGTTTACAACTTCTACTGTTATCAGAAGCTAGCACAACACATAATAGCTAGGAGACAACTTCTTGTGGTATTTCCAGAATGATTCTTCTGGATTTTTCATCCCCTCTCAAAGATCCCTCTCCCCAGGATTTCCCTGGTGGCAGTGGTTAAGAAACCACCTTTCAGGGCAGGGGATGAAGGTTCGATTGCTGGTAGGTGCTACAGCTAAGATCTGATGCAGCTAAATAAATAAGTATAAAAATAAGATCCCTCTCCCCTTTCCACCATGTTTCAGACTCTCCTTTGTCCTTTTACTCCTAATTTTCCAGTGGTGTCCCAGTGTACCTACTTTTGGAATCTTTCTATTTGCTGGAGGAGTCCAGTGTATACATTTAATAAAAAAGAAGAAGAAATCATCTGTCTGGAGTTGGTTTTTATTCTGGTAAGCTGTCAAGTGGCTGCGCTGTGCATGCAAAGTCACTTTATTTGTGTCTGACTCTTTGCAACCCCATGAACTATAGCCCACCATGAGATTCTCCAGGCAAGAACACTGGAGTGGGTTGCCATGCCTTCCTCCAAGGGGTATTCCCAACCCAGGGATCGACCCCACATCTCTTATGTCTCCTGCATTGACAGGTGGGTTCTTTACCACTATCTGCCACCCGGGAAGTCCTATCAAGTATCTACTTAACAATAAATAAAGGTCTCTTCTTCAATCTTGATATTTTTGTATTTTTGTTTCAATCAAGTCTGTGATCCAAATGAAGAGGAATTATCTATATTCTGCATTTTATTACCACTTCACTACAGCATAAGGGTTTTTATACACACACAGCGAGTTTTATTATGACTTTATTTTCTATTGTAAAGAGTAAAGATGTCTACAAGTAACATGGATTCCTCATCTTAGATGAACTCTCAGAATCTTTACATTTTAAGTCAGACCCAAATGTAATCCAAATAGAGGTCTAAGTGATGTGATTCGATGAGGGCTGAAATATTTTGTGCCAAAAAACTCCCCCTTAATCTCTAACCATTCCAATTCATGCTTACCTTCCCACCTTGGCCTCAACTTGGTGTTAATCCATAAAAGGTCACCACTAAAATGTAAATATGTCATATGGAATAATAACTCAGCCAGCCATTAAGTTTTATTAGCATACTAGAATAAACGTATCCTATTAACCTACACATCACTTGAAATGACTTTAAGAAGATAGTATATTAAACGTGGGTGGTGGGATAGAAGGAAGAGAATAGTCTAGAATATAAAGCAAAGCCTAGCATAAAAGGAGAGTGTCGGGGGGCGGTGGCAGGGGAAGGATGTCAAAAGGAGGAATAAACACATTTGCCTAGAGCAACCTTGCCCAGATGATGAAAAAGCGCTTTCACTTTTGAGTCCCTGTTTTTGTTTCTTTTTTGAGATGACTTAAAACATGGTCATTATTTGCCTGAAATCCTCCAGGAAACTTTGAATTAAATATGTACATATTGTACTAGTTATCCTAGATATGTGATTGGGCTGCAATTATGTCAGTAAAGCTCTAACTACCAAAAGAAAATTGTACGGCATCCTCTATCATGCCTGGACAAATTTAGATGATTGAAAGCATAAACTGGGCCATATTTTATACTCCTCCAATGTAAAGAAAAGGAAGAAAAACCTGAATTTGTACATGCTGGATGTCAAAACAATTCTGGGCTTTGTAGTGGAAGCAGCATGCCCCTTAGGGGAAATGGACACTCGGAAATACAGTAGCAATCCTGCCACAGCTATACAAAGTCAAGAAAATGGTCCACTAACAGAGTATTGTAGAGTCGCACAGAGTTTGAAAAAACCAAGCTTGTAAGTCAATTTTTCTGGAAACTGAAAATAATGTGCACTCAACTGTTTTAGCTACAGAAGTCTTTCCCATAATTCTCAGGCTCAAATGATGGTGAACTGTGGATTTACAGGGGAAGCGTTAGGTATGTGTAAGCAGAACAACAGCTACCATTGCATCTTGTCTGTTTTCACACCGGAATTTTCAGACGTAGTGAAGCTCTGTTAATTCTAGGACCTACTAACACTATCCTTCATTTTATAAGAAAGCGTGAGTTGCTCAGCTGTATCTGACTCTTTGCGACCCCATGAACTGTAGCCCTCCAGGCTCCTCTGTCCATGGGATTTCCCAACCAAGAATACTGGAGTGGGTTGCCATTTCCTTTTCCAGGGGATCTTCCAGACCCAGGGGTTGAACCCAGGTCTCCTGCAGTGCAGTCAGATTCTTTACCATCTGAGCCATCTCGGAAGCCCTCATTTTATGAGACAAGCATGTCAATGTACCTCGGATGGTACCTGATATATATTAAGTGCTTGATAAGTTTTTGTAAAATCTGAACTCAGAAAAACCAAAAGATTCTTATGACACAGCTCACAAAAAAAATTTCATCATTGGGATCTTCAAAATATGCAACACCAGAGTATTTTTCTCCCCTTATGATATTCCATCCAGACTAGATGATACAAAAAGGACTTGCTGAACGCTGGAAGGACAGATGCATGAGCCATGATGCTTCCTAGTCTATATACATCTTTTCTTCTGCCTGCTTTTCAGATCCTTTTTCTTCTCATCATTTTTCTCATGCTCCACATATTACTTTTACAGGGCAGGAAATTATAAGGCTTCTCAGTTCTCAGCACCCACACTGGCAGGTCTAGACTTTAGTAATTCTAATTCACTCAAGATTTCTTATAGGATTGCCAGATTTAGCAAATAAAAATAAAGGATTCCCCATTAAATTTTAATGTCAGATAAAGAATGAATAATTGTTCAGTATAAGTACATCCCATGAAACATTTGGAATGTACTTATACCAAAAAAAATCTGTTGTTTAATCTGACATTAAAATTTAGCTGAACACACTGTATTTTTATCTGGCAATACTTGTTATTTGATAAAACCATAGATTATAACTTAGACTTTAAAACTTTACAGTTAAGGATCCTCCAGCATGGTGATAAAGAAATTGGTGTAACTCAGACAGTAGCAAGCAGCCTTGACAACCACCAAGACTTTTAAATCCCTAGTCAAGAGCTCTTCAACAATCCTACCTCTTTTTAAAAGCATCTGGTTAAACTTATCCACTTGCCTTTATTTATTAATAGCTGAGTACATGTCATTACTAGCTTCCAAGGGTAGAGAGCATTTTTATGATACTGAATGGTTGGTTCTTCCCTCACCCTCACCATTATAACAAGGCCTTTTTTGTGTAATAAACCTTTTTGTATTCAGTTAACTATTACCTTCATCGTAGCACTTCAGACATTGAATTACAATTGCTTCTATACATGTATTTCTTTCCAACAAGAATATATACTGCTTGAGGTCAGGATTCACCCCTATATGCCCAGTGACTAGAACAGGTCCCTGGTTTTACTAAATCTCTAAAGAAAGGTTAAACAGTTTAAATAAACAAATAGTGTTCAAAGGGAAAAAACACAGCTTTCAGTACTCCTAAATAAAGATGGGAGGCCAGCATACAGATCTACATACTTAGTCTACATACTTGGAATATTGAAATGCACTCTTTCACAAGGTTATCCTTGATGCTGTGATGGTTATTTTCTGTGTCAACTGGCCACAGTGCCCAGATTAAACATTATTTCTGGAGGTGTCTATGGGGGTGTTTCCAGATGAGATTAGCATTTGAATCAGTGGCCTTAGGAATGTCCCCAAAATGAATGAACATCATTTAATCCATTGGGGACCTGATTAGAACACAAGTGAAGGAAGGAAAAATCTGCCCCTTTCTCCTGCCTCACTGATAGGCTGAGATATCTATTCTCTTTTCATCCCTCGGACTAGGATTAACACCATTAGTTCCCCTGGTTTCTCAGGCCTTCAGACTCAGGACTTGAGACTGAACCTCACTCCTTTGACTTCTCAAGCTCCATAATCAAGGAAGCCAAGTCCTTATAATAAACCTCCTATTGGTTCTGTCTCTTGGGAAAACCTGACTAACAGTGCCATTGTTGGAGTACACACACTACATGAGCCTTGATGCTAACCTGATATTAGGAATACGGCTTCTATAACAAATGACAGTTAATGTTTGTTGAAGGTTAGTGATGACCCCAATCTTCGTATAAAGCAGCGGTCCCCAGCCTTTTTGGCACCAGCGACCGGTTTCATGGAAGACAGTTTTTCCATGAATCAGGGTGCGAACGGATGGTTTCAGGATGATTCAAGTGCATTACATTTATTGTGCGCTTTGTGAAAGTGAAAGTCGCTCAGTCCTTTGACATTCTTTGCGACCCCATGGACTGTAACCTGCCAGGCTCCTCTGTCCATGGAATTCTTCAGGCCAGAATACTGAAGTGGGTAGCCGTTCCCTTCTCCAGGGGATCTTCCCAGCCCAGGAATCAAACCCAGGTCTCCCAGCAGGCAGATTCTTTACCAACCTAGCAACCAGGAAAGTCCGATTGCGCACTTTATTTCTATTTTTATTACATCAGCTCCACCTCAGATCATCAGGCATTGGATCCCTGAGGACCCTTGCCATAAAGCACAGCAAAAAAAAATCTAGACTTGAACCCAAATGACTCCAATTCTAGGCCCATGTGCTTATTAATTAACTACCACTCTGTAGAGGTCCTACTGATGGCTTCACATCTCAATGGTGCTTCCAGTTGTTGGACATTTCAATATCAGGTACTCCTTGGAGTGAAAGGCACCTAAATTATATCAATAGCGTCCATAGATAACATGATTGCTTCCTGGTTTAAATAACTTTTTATTTATTCTTTATGAAATTATCTTTTAGGAGATGAATGTGTTCATGTATTTGTTTTACCCCACATCTCTTTCTGGATAGGAAACAAACAATACAGATTACATTTTCATTTACTCTAACTTTTAAGAATTTCAACTTAAAAAATATAACACTGTAGAAATAAAATCACTAACTGCATGACTGATTGTAGATGGATTTTTGCTGGTGTTCACCCTGCATTTGATAGTAAGTGAGCTTTGCTCAAGTCATTAAAAAAAAACTTTCAAATTTGTAAATCAAGCGAATTTTAAAACGTGTAAAATACAGGTGTGCTATTTAGATTTTTTTCAAGCCCCATTCTAAGATAGCTATCAAATATCTTTATAAACCACCCAACGAGATTTCTATTATTCTCTCCTTTATGTATGTTTTTGCTACTAAAATTCATATTTAAATTTATATTTATTTTCAAATCTCTTATAAAGTAGATCTTCTAAAACTTGTCCAGAGAAAGAGATAAAAAATTTCTTTCCTATCTCCACAATAATAAAATTCACTGGATGTTTTTAGTTTCAAATATTCCAGGTCTTACTTTCATATCAGTTCTCAAACTTTGTTGTTGTTGTTCAGTCGCTAAGCCGTGTCTAATTCTGTGACCCCATGGACTATAGCCCACCAGGATCCTCTGTCCATGGGGATTTTCAGGAAAGAACACTGATATGGGTTGCCATTTCCTTCTCCAAGAGATCTTCCCAGACCAGAGATTGAACCCGTGTCTTCTATACTGGCAGGTGGATTCTTTACCACTGAGCCACCAGGGAAGCACTTTTTTCTCAACCTTTAGTGAACATCAAAATCACCTGGGATGCTTATGGTTGCAGACTTCTGGCCTCTACATCCAGAGATTCTGTCTTGGGAAACCTTGGGTGAAGTCTCTAAGTACCTTGGAGGTGCTTCTGATCCAGGTGGACCAAAGACTTCATTTTAAGAAACTCTGATTTCTGTCCTCCACTATGGGACTTCACACAAAAATAAAATAAAATGAAGATTAATGCGCTGGTTCTCAACCCTGGCAGCACATCAGAATCTCTAGGTCTGGAGCCAGGCCAAGTGCTTAGGTTTGGTCTAGAGTCAAGGTTGAGAACTACTGGCTCAATAAATATGAGAATTGACTAGAAGGTACTGTGACACAGCTCTTTAGGTTGCTTATAGAATATATCTTAATTAATAAGCACACCTTGCAGTTAGAAGTAACAAAGCAACAAATACACTTTTGTTAAATTTATTAATTTTTTCATTCCCTAGCAACTTGTAAGAGGAATAGAAGACCCTCAGGGTGACCACCCACATAGGAGAAGCCACGTTCTCCCCTCGTGTCCAAAGAGACTGTGAAGTTTAGGAATGCTTTTATAGCAGTAGAGTTTGCCACCCTCTGCATTCCATAATTTTCTGATCTAACAGATTTTTGTGGGTGCTACAACAGCCATGGCCAGCTTGGAGAACACAGCCAGCTCCTTCCTCAAATATCAGTACTTCAAATGCCCTGGAAACCAGAAAAGCAGAGTTCACTAGCACAGTCAGCTTTATTACCCCTTCCAAACTTCTCTTTGGATTATTTTGTAATTAAAATAGAGAAAGTGAAAAGATGGACTCTTCATTGACATCCACAGAAAGGATTAAAATCCCATCACTGTGATTAGGTGCGCCAAGGAAGATCCAAAGGAAAAGCATTTAGAAAAGGAAAGAAGTCGATTGGCAAAGAAGGTCTGTGAAGGAGGCCAGCCTTTAGAAGTACCAGTTCAAGGTTCCATTTAATTCATAAATTCAGTGAGATAGGGTGGCCCTGGTTTAATCTGTTTGTTTATCTCAGTATTTTTTTTTTATGTGAACCATTTTTAAAGTCTTTATTGAATGTGTTACAATATTGTTTCTGTTTAATGCTTTGTTTTTTTAGCCAGAGGGCATAGGAAATCTTAATTCCCTGAGCAGAGATTGAACCCACATCCCCTGCATTGAAAGGTGAAGTCTTAACCAATGGACCACCAGGGAAGTCCCTATTTCAGTATTCTTTACCTCAAAGTATGCTCTCTGACTGTGAGATGTGATGCATACCCTTATCCATCACTGCAACATGGAGGCAGATATTGTGGGGGATTCTTCTCAAACCTACATGTACCTATTACACTGGTTATTGTGATTTTTCAGTTTCAATTATATTACATAAGATGCACTCTTTGTGTGAAAAGTGTTTGTTGTTGTTGCTTAAAAACCAATGCTTGGGAAAATATCTTTGATAAAAGCAAATTAAAATATTTTCTGTAACCATATACCAGTAAAATTCCAAATGGATTAAAGATTTAAATATTAAAAAAAAAAATGAAATCATGAAAGTGCTAGAGAAAAACCCTGTGGAGAATTGCTTTATAGCCTGAAAGTGGGAAAGGCTTCTCTAACTATGAGATAAAATCCTAAAACCACAGAAGAAAAGACTGATAAATTCAACTACATAAATGTCAAAAGCGAGCCTGACAGATGGGGGGGCGGTCACATATGTACCTGTGACTGATTCATGTTGATTTATGGCAAAAACCATCACAATAATGCAAAGTAATTATTCTCAAAATAAAATAAGTTAAGTAAATTTTTTAAAAGTGAGCCTGACAAAATATCATAGATGAAAATAAAAGATAAGCAACAGAATATGCTAAAATATTTGCAGATTGTATATAAAGGGCTAAACTTAACATGTTAAAAGCTCATAAAAACCTATAAGAGAAAGACTAGCAAATAACAATGAGGAAAGAATTAAAATTCATAGAAAAGAAAGAAAATTGGCTCATACATATAGAGATATTCATTCAACTCCACTAACAATAATAGCAACAATAATAATAGCCCAAACATACCTTGTGCCAGATACCAGTCTAGCTATCTACATATGTTAACATATTTAATTATTAAAGCAACCCTATAAGGTAGTTAATATGCTTTCCAACAGAAGCATAGGAAATGGAGGCACTGAGAAGGTAAAAAATTTGCCCAAGTTCTCAGAGCTAGTAAGCAGTAGAGCCCGAATTTAACCTTGAGCAGCTGGGCTGCAGAGTAGGTGCTCTTAACCATTACACATACTTCCTTTCCTAATAAGAGAAATGCTCATTAAAACCACATTGAGATTTCAACAAGTTTTCCCACTCTCAGCCTGATGAAACTTTCAGTTTGATAATATACTGTCTAAGCAAAGTGGAGAACACAGGCACTTAGCCTCACCACTGGTAAAGTGTAACCAGCCACAATACCTTCAAGAGCAAGCCTGCAGTGGCTGTAAAAATTACTAATGCATGTGCTCTCTGATGCAGCAATCCCACTCCTGGGAACTTATCCTACATATATAATTGTGCACATGCACTATGACATGTTTCTAAGATCACATAACATTGCTTGTAATAATAAAAAATTAGAAAGCCTCCGAATGTGCATCATAATGCAAAGCCATTCAACAGAATACTATACTTCTTCCCTCATAGCTCAGTTGGTAAAGAATCCTCCTGCAATGCAGGAGACCCCGGTTTGATTCCTGGATCAGGAAGATCCACTGGAGAAGGGATAGGCTACCCACTCCAGTATTCTTGGGCTTCCCTTATGGCTCAGCTGGTAACAAATCCACCTGCAAAGCAGGAGATCTGGGTTCGATCCCTGAGTTGGGAAGATCCCCTGAAGAAGGGAAAGGCTACCCACTCCAGTATTCTGGCTTGGAGAATTACATGGACTGTATAGTCCATGGGGTTGCAAAGAGTTGGACATGACTTACCCTTCATACATTTATAAAATGGATAAAGCAACCCTCTTTGTACTGATACAGAAAGATCTCCAAGAAGTAGTAAATGCAAAAAGCAAGGTGCAGATCAGCTGTCTCTTTTACAGGGAGAAGAAATAAGAATATATATTCATCCTGTGGGAAGGAAGTGAGAAAAGAGGATTCTGAGTTCCAAACCTGGGTCTATCCTTAAAGGAAAAGGCTTGGTCTACTATCAAAACATTGACATTAAATGCACCTTATGTCCTTTAAGTTAAAGCAGAATAATAAATTATGAATTCACTATATTCTTACTCATCTCTTAACCAACTTTGTCAATGAATCTGATCATGGTTTGTTAGGTTTAGAGGTGATACTCTGTTGGGACCCTTCATGTTGCCATGGCCAAGTGGGGTGACCTGTGTCTCTGTGCTTCTACTCTGCACCTTCTCCTTTGTTTGGATTCATTTCTCTCTCCATCAGACAGGAAAACTTATCCAAATTCTTCCTTGAGTCTTCAGTCAAACAATAAATGTACAGAAATCACCAGAACAAACTGTTTTTTCAAGAGGGCACTGTTTCCAGTTATCCAGAGAAAGTACATTTTGTTACCCTTATTCTACTGCACAATCAAGGTGGCCACAATATACTACTATGCCATATTTCTCATAACAGATCATTTTGTTTGGCTTCTTAAAGGAAGCAAATACATCATTTTTCTGGAAGTAGTCTAAATCACACAACTTTGTAAATATTAAAAATAATAATAATAATAACGGGGCTTCCCTGGTGACTCAGTGGTAAAGAGTCCATCTGCCAATTCAGGAGACACGGGTTCAATCCCTGCTCTGGGAAGATCCCACATGCCCCAGAGCAACAGAGCTGGTGCGCCACCACTATTGAGCCTATGCGCTAGAGCCCGGTAGCCGCAACTACGGAGCCCATGGTCTGCAACTATTCAAGTCTGCGCACCCTACGACCGATGGCACACAACAAGAGAAGCCAACGCAATGAGAATCCTGCACCCCGCAAGTAAAGAGTAGCCCCCACTTGCCACAACTAGAGGAAAAAATCTCCACAGCAACAAAGACCCAGCATAGCCATAAATAAATAGATAATTTTTTAAAAAACCTTCAATGAAATCATTCCTCCACATAAAGTCAACTTTTTACAATTCATGCAATAAATTATTTATTTTAGAAACTGCTTTCATACAAAAAAAAAAACAAAACTAGACAGACTGCTGCTTAATAAAGCTACTTTAGAAGCAGGCTAACATAGGAAGAAAGCTATCCCTAAAATATCTTATTCATCTGTCTAGAAAAGAGTTTTAGAACTTCTTAAACAGAGGAAACTAATTGTATGGCACTGGACTATATATGTTCCTTTCTGAGTGAACGTCAATGCATCTCGACTTCCATGAACTTCCATTCTCAGCAGCATCTTAGCCAATGTGGGTGAACAGAATGTAAAAAGAAACATAAAAAGAAAATATCTCTACAAGTTTCACTAAGGATTTACCTTCAAATACACTATAAATGTACACAAATGGAATGCCATTTTTATTTCAAAAATATACTTAGAGAAGGTTTAAATACATGCATTTTTACTATACACTTGAATCTGTTACACTGGAGAGTACAATGCCATTGTCGTTAAAGATAATGAACCATTTTCTGGTTTAAAGAATTAATGTTTTAACAGTACAAAGAAGAAAGTGCTATTCACAAACAAAATGCCATGAGAATTCAGAACCAAACAATAATGTTTCTAGCTGAGAGAATCATAGATAAGGGGTATGATATTTCAGATTGTTATTCTGTAACTATATATCATCTTACCATTCCACAATAATTATTTTAACCTATAATAAAATATGGTATTGTTTTATTAAAGTTGGGCTTGACCATGTGAGTTTCTTCAACCCACGGGATGTGAGTAGATGTGACACTAGTAAAATCTTTAAGTGTGCTTGCTTTTACATTTGTGCTGTTTCAAGTAGTTATTAGACCTGGTATAACAAGAGAGAGAGAAAATCTAAACCAAAGCAAACCTTAAAGCAGACACAGCCCAGTTCAGTTCACTTCAGTCACTCAGTCATGTCTGACTGTTTGCGACCCCATGGACTGCAACATGCCAGGCCTCCCTATTCATCACCAACTCCCAGAGTTTACTCAAACTCATGTCCATTGAGTCAATGATGCCATCCAACCATCTCATCCTCTGTTGTCCCCTTCTCCTCCCGCCTTCAATCTTTCCCAGCATCAGGGTCTTTTCAAATGAGTCAGTTCTTCGCATCAGGTGGCCAAAGTATTGGAGTTTCAGCTTCAACATCAGTCCTTCCAATGAACACTCAGGACTGATCTTCTTTAGGATGGACTGGCTGGATCTCCTTGCAGTCCAAGGGACTCTCAAGACTCTTCTCCAACACCACAAGTCAAAAGTATCAATTCTTCAGTGCTCAGCTTTCTTTATAGTCCAACTCTCACATCCATACATGACTACTAGAAAAACCATAGCCTTGACTAAGACGGACCTTTGTTGGCAAAGTAATGTTTCTGCTTTTTAATATGCCATCTAGGTTGGTCATAATTTTTCTTCCAAGGAGTAAGCATCTTTAAATTTCACATCTGCATTGATTTTGGAGCTCCCCAAAATAAAGTCTGCGACTGTTTCCACTGTCCTCCATCTATTTGACATGAAGTGATGGGACCAGATGCCATGATCTTAGTTTTCTGAATGTTGGGTTTTAAGTCAACTTTTTCACTGTCCTCTTTCACTTTCATCAAGAGGCTTTTTATTTCTTCTTCACTTCCTGCCATAAAGGTGGTGTCATCTGCATATCTCAGGTTACTGATATTTCTCCCAGCAATCTTGATTCCAGCTTGTGCTTCCTCCAGCCCAGCATTTCTCATGATGTACTCTGCATATAATTTAAATAAGCAGGGTGACAATATACAGCCTTGATGTACTCCTTTTCCTATCTGGAATCAGTCTGTTGTTCCATGTCCAGTTCTAACTGTTGCTTCCTGACCTGCATACAGATTTCTCAGGAGGCAGGTCAGGTGGTCTGGTATTCCCATCTCTTGAAGAATTTTCCACAGTCTGTGGGGATCCACACAGTCAAAGGCTTTGGCATAGTCAATAAAGCAGAAATAGATGTTTTTCTGGAACTCTCTTGATTTTTCGATGATCCAGCAGATGTTGGCAATTTGATCTCTGGTTCCTCTGCCTTTTCTAAGTACAACTTGAACATGTGGAATTTCACAGTTCACATATTATTGGAGCCTGGCTTGGAGAATTTTGAGCATTACTTTACTAGCATGTGAGATGAGTGCAATTTTGTGCAGTAGTTTGAGCATTCTTTGGCACTGCCTTTCTTTTGGATTGGAAAACTGACCTTTCCCAGTCCTGTGGCCACTGCTGAGTTGTCCAAATTTGCTGACATATTGAGTGCCGACTTTCACAGTATCATCTTTTAGGATTTGAAATAGCTCAACTGGAATTCCATCACCTCCACTAGCTTTGTTCATAATGATGCTTCCTAAGGCCCACTTGACTTCTCATTCCAGGATGTCTGCCTCTAGGTGAGTGGTCACACCACTGTGATTATCTGGGTCATGAGGATCTTTTTTGTATTGTTCTTCTGTGTATTCTTGCCACCTCTTCTTAATATCTTCTGCTTCTGTTAGGTCCACACCATTTCTGTCCTTTATTGAGCCCATCTTTGCATGAAATGTTCTCTTGGTATCTCTTATTTTCTTGAAGAGATCTCTAGTCTTTCCCATTCTATTGTTTTCCTCTATTTCTTTGCACTGATCACTGAGGAAGGCTTTCTTATCTCTCTTGCTATTCTTTGGAACTCTGCATTTAAATGGGTACCCGGCCTAAAACGTAGATGCTCAGCTGAGCCCAGCCAAGATCAGCCAAACACAGCCAACATGCAGACTCTTGGTAAGAGAATACATGTCTGCTATTGCAAGCCATGGAGGTGCTGAGTTTGTTATATGGCATTATTGTGGCATAAGCCAACTGATGATGGGTTTTTAATTGAACATAAATATTTAAATTTAAATATGTCAATAGGAGAAAAGGGGTTTCCCAAGCTGAAGAACCATGTGACTAAAGACATCCCATCAACCATTCATCAAGATCTCTCATTCTTTCTTTGTAATAAATCTTGCATCTCTTCCTTTCTTTTCATTCTAACTGCTTTGACATCTTTAAAGAATATGTTGGGTTCATCTTCATATCTCACCCACTACGGTAAGAGTCTCCTAAGGAGTCTTCTTCACTTAATCTCTTTAAACTACCCTGTCCATAAAAGCCAGGTTAATGGTGCTAAAAAACTGAGAGTTTAATTTCCTATTGAGAAACCTTCAACATGTCCTCATGCAGACTGAACTAATTTGTTGAGCTATTCTTCACTTCACTAAATATCGTTTGAGTACGTACTATAGTCCAGCATTACTACCAGATGTAAGCAATAAAAAGCCAAAGTCAGACATGGTCCCAGATGAGTAAGGAAACCAACTATTTCACAGCTATGAGAGAAGATCATGATTGCAATGTGTAGAGAGCAAAAAATCAGAGAACATAGCACCCCATGAACGGTTCTTGAAAATTCACTCTACTAAAAATTTCAAAACAAACAAAAAAGAGTAATAAATATTAGACTCACTGAGATAGTAAAGAATATTCAGTACTTGAGATTAAACAACTTTTAGGATTTTCATAAGATATTGTTATAAATCTTGACAATGTCAAAAGAATAGCTAGCAAAAACTGATGAGAAAGAGAAAGGGAGAAGTGGGCTAATTGTTATCCTCTTCTCTTTGTATGAAGGTAGTTTCTAATTTTTGTATGAATCATAAAAATGTTCTCTTTATGTAGAGGAATAATAGAATTGAAGAAAGGTTTGTGTTCTGCACATATGCATCAAGAAAAGTCTGGAATGGTATATATCTTTTATTATCAATGGTTATTTCTTGGTAGTAGGTAATCCAGGTGATTTGCTTTATTTTTAAATAGTTTTTCTCTGTATCAGGAAGTTTCATTTTCAATGTACTATTTATAGAAATAGAGCAGCCTTTTAAGAAAACTTACAGACATATGAATTATAAAAAAGACAAAGAGCAGAGAACTATACAAAGACCTAGAATGAGACAAATCTCCATTATCAGCACTAAACTTGCCTCCGATCATCCTACCTGGCAGTAAGGTAAAAAAAGAACAATGAGGTACTTATATTTAGTGTTGAATAAAAGAAAGCAGAAAAAAATTGTTTTAGAAGAAAGAGACCGACCAATGTTAGTTGAGTAGCTACCAGAGGCCATCTACTCTATCATATATTTCTTGCAACTCCATGACGTTTTACTAGTTTATTTTTCGAACAAGGAAGGCCAGATGAGTAACTTGATGTGAGTCACAAAGCCAGTCAGTGACTACAGCCAAGTGAGAACCCAAGTCACATGACCAGAAAGCCATGCTCTCCCTCAACAATCCTCCCCTTCCCAATGCCTGGATACTAAGTGTAAGAGAAATTAATCTCATTTATCCTTTTAGAACAAACAAAGTGTTCAGTTGCTGGCTTTGTAAAAGTATGCACTTAACCACAAGTTCACAATCAAGTTGAATCCAAACAACATCAAATAATAACCTAATTAATTATGCACCAGCACATTTTTACTACTGATACAGTTTATACCAGGACATTACCATGACAGAAAAGTGCCAAGTTTAGAAGAAATGAAAGAAAACAGAAAATTATGTAAAACATTTATTAACCCAAGCCTTTTTTTTACACTAATTTGTACTTCACTTTCTTTGATGATTCTTATGCTACGGGAGTAAACACTGTAAAGAATTAAAAGCAAACAAAACTTTCCAACAATAGTCCACTGAGTGTTATAGCCTCTATTAAAACTATAATTGTATAGTATTTAGAGTACAGAACAGTTTGCAATTCAAAGTTCCCTTTGAAATTTTAATTTTGTTTCTCATTCTTGACAACTAATGATGATTGTAATAAGCTAAGTATATCTCCATTTGACATATATACACAAACATATTCTTTTCAAAAGACTGAGATTAATAAACGAAGTATACTTCTACTTTGAATAAACAGGGATCATGGTGTAAAAACATGAGCTCAATTAACTGTAATAATCAGCCACTCTTTATTGGTCATGATGGTCATTAGCTATTTACACACAGGTAAGTATCAGGAGTCATGTATGGATGTGAGAGTTGGACAGTGAAGAAAGCTGAGCACCGAAGAATTGATGCTTTTGAACTGTGGTGTTGGAGAAGACTGTTGAGAGTCCCTTGGACTGCAAGGAGATCCAATCAATCCATCCTAAAGGAGATCAGTCCTGGGTGTTCATTGGAAGGACTGATGTTGAAGCTGAAACTCCAATACTTTGGGCACCTCATGCGAAGAGTTGACTCATTGGAAAAGACCCTGATACTGGGAAGGATTGGGGGCAGGAGGAGAAGGGGCTGACAGAGGATGAGATAGTTGGATGGCATCACTGACTTGATAGACATGGGTTTGGGTAAACTCCGGGAGTTGGTGATGGACAGGGAGGCCTGGCATGCTGCGATTCATGGGGTCGCAAAGAGTCGGACACGACTGAGCAACTGAACTGAAGTATCAGGAGTATAAAAAACCTACAGCCACAAAGACAGTATTTTGGTGCCTCTCCCAATACTCATGGTTTGTTTTTTCTCACATGCTTCCTTATGCATTCATTCATTCAAGCAACATGGACTGAGTAACCACTAAGTGCCAGGCAACATGATAGGCTAGTGATTAAGACACAGGACAGGTGCTCCTCTGTGAGCTCATTGGAAGAGAGATGTGTGAAAGCTAGTTGTAAATCAACTTACTAAGAACTACAGTAGAGCTCTTAAAGGATCACAGAAGAGAGAATCCAATGAATTGATGTTACCAAAGCAGAGTTCACAGAGGGGTTGGCCTTTGACTTCAGAATAGGAGGAGAAGGCTTCTCTCAGGCTGAGAAGTGGGCACCGGATACATGAACTCAAGGGAAAAAAGTATAACTTTTAGAACCATGACAGTTAGTCCAAGTTGATCCTCAGCCAGTAACACATAAATGATTATTTGCTACTAGCAAATATAAATATCCTGTGACCAAAAATATAGCTTTTTAAAATACTTCTCCCATTTCCTATAGTACTGTGCTCTCTAAAAAGGAGGGGCATATGAGGAGGGGCATGGAGGAACCCTGGAGGGAGTTTAGGATCAGAAGAGGAAGGATGGGCCCCTGGACTTCCCCTACATAGACACCTTCACCTCCAAAAATCCTCCTGCCATCCATCTCCTTCTACTTAAATCTCTAACTCTCCCAACTCAGCCAAGCTGCTGGTAAGGGAGGTTGAATCACAGTATCTCAGTTTCCATTTACTTATCAACAAAAGTAATCTGGATTCCACCCTTCACTATTCCATAAAGCCACTAGGACTAATGGGGTATTGTCCATTACATACCTTTCAGTACTTATACATCTTAATCCCTCAAAGGAACCTGGCACCATTGACCATCCCTCTTCTGCAAGTTCTCTATCTCTGGTTCATCTACCTTTCCAACTGCATCTCAGACCTCATACTTGGCTCCTCATCCTCTCTCTGAATCTTATATCCCTCTAAATTGTCTCTTGTTTGGTCCTTTTCTTTCTCAACACACTTGTCCTGTGTTACCTCCCATAATGTCTTCAGTATCCTCTACTTGCTGATGACCCCAAGTCTGTACTTTTAGGCCAGTCCATCCTATTAATAGAAACCCACGTCCAAATTTTCAAGCTGTGTACAGAAATTGCCCACAGATCTGCAAAACCTCTTAAACTGTCCAAAACTGAACTTTTGATCCTCTGTCATTTGTAGTTAAACCTACTAAGATGAACTCCTCTTCTACATGAAAATCTTTTACATATTTAGGAAAAAGAAAAAAAAGCAGTCCATCTAAGTCTTTTATTACCAAGTAGGGCTTCCCTGCTGACTCAGACAGTAAAGAATCTACCTGAAATGCAGGAGACCAAGATTCAATCCCTTGGTCAGGAAGATCCCCTGGAGAAGGGAATGGAAACCCACTCCAGTATTCCTGCCTGAAGAATTCCATGGACAGAAGAGCCTGGCAGTCTACATGGAGTTGCAGAGTTGGACACGACTGAGCAACTAACACTTTCACTTCCAGTTCAACTACAGTGTTAATCATCCAGAAGTCAAAGTTACAGTAATTTGGAAAGAAGAAACAAATCTATGAATCAGTTCAGTTCAGTTCAGTCGCTCAGTTGTGTCCGACTCTTTGCGACCCCATGAATCGCAGCACGCCAGGCCTCCCTGTCCATCACCAACTCCTGCAGTCTACCCAAACCCATGTCCACCGAGTCCGTGATGCCATCCAACCATCTCATCCTCTGTCGTCCCCTTCTCCTCCTGCCCCCAATCCTACCCAGCATCAGGGTCTTTTCCAATGAGTCAACTCTTCGCATGAGGTGGCCAAAGTACTGGAGTTTCAGCTTCAACATCAATCCTTCCAATGAACACCTAGGACTGATCTCCTTTAGGATGGACTGGTTGGATCTTCTTGAAGTCCAAGGGACTCTCAAGAGTCTTCTCCAACACCACAGTTCAAAAGCATCAATTCTTTGGCGCTCAGCTTTCTTCACCATCCAACTCTCACATCTATACATGACCACTGGAAAAACCATAGCCTTGACTAGACAGACTTTTGTTGGCAAAGTAATGTCTCTGCTTTTAAATATGCTATCTAGGTTGGTCATAACCTTCCTTCCAAGGAGTAAGCGTCTTTTAATTTCATGGCTGCAATCACCATCAGCAGTGATTTATAGTGTAGAAAAAAATAAAGCTATCATGAAGTCCGTTAGTTTAATTTTAAAAAAAATGATCAACTATCTTTAACCCAGTATTCCTCATTATTATATGTAAACATGATACACATTCACATTACAATGATATTAATTAAAAAATAGTATTACTCTTTAAAGATAAAATATGACTAAGCCCATTGAGATATGTTGTTCAGAACACAGAGAAAAATACAAAATATTTATCTCCAAATTGAAAATACCTACATTCATTCATTAATCATGAGCATAAAGTAGTTTCATATTTCAATTACTTGCATTTCCAATCAACATACACAATCATTGATTCCTAATGGAAAATATGTGGGATGAAGCATATAAAGCTATTATCAAAATTAACCATTTCCTAACAGCTTTTAAACATTAATTCTTAATCAGTTAAAAAAAAAAAAGAGCAACACATATTTATACACATTATGTTCAAACAGTGCTTTACTAATACATTACATATAAAATCCACACAGATATGTTTTTTAAAAGGGCAAAATCAGAAATTCTATTTTCTTCCCATGTCTCAAAGGATAATACACATTCTTCAATGTAGTTCTCTAGTATAAGCAACTTGCTATTGTTTAGTTGCTAAGTGAGGTCTGACTCTTTTGTGACCCCATGGACTGTAGCCCACGAGGCTCCTCTGTCCATGGCATTTCCCAGGCAAGAATACTGGAATGGGTTGCCATTTCCTACTCCAGGGGATCCTTCCAAACCAGAGATCAAACCTGTGTCTCCTGCATTGGCAGGCAGGTTCTTTACCACTGAGCCACAAGGGAAACCCATAAGCAACTATTACCTCCTAATTATCCTCCTATGTTTTCTTTTACAATTAATTGTTATCACTTTACAATGTTATGTTATAGAAAAGTGAATCACCCATATGTACACATATCTCTTCTCTTCTTTTAATTTTAATTTAGATCACCCAGAGCACTGAGTAGAGTTCTCTGAGCTATACAGTAGGTTCTCATTAGTTCTCTGTTTTATACACAGTGTCAGTGGTATATATATGTCAGTCCCAATCTCCCAGTTCATCCCAATCCCTCCTTTCCCTATCCTCCTGCATTTTCATCGGCACACATTTCTCAAATCTCTACCATGTTCTTATGTAGAGTCTTAGTTCTTATTACCAAAGATAGCTTAACTCCCCTTCCCACCTAAATTCATCAATATTGCTGGCCTCCAGTCAACTATTACTTAAACTTCTCAATTACCTTCTTTTCCACAATCTATTTCCCACAACTTACTAAAGAGCTGACAATTTTTAACTCAGAATTTTAGTAGCCAAAAGAAAAACCTGAAGATGGCATAAAGGTGAATGACAATACTATTTTCTCTGTGTAACACCCAAAAATAATGTGAATGTTACCTTCCATTAGACCACTCTGCCTTCAGAGACTTTTCTTACATTTATCATATACTTTTGCTTTGCAAGGGCTGCCAATAAAATGGAAAACTGGTACAAAAAGATGAAACTTAAAGGAAAAGTTTTGACAACTTCAGTAATGAGAATGCAGAGTTTCAATCACCCCAATTCAAAACTATAAAACAAGCCTGAAAACAAATCAAAATCAATAAAATTACAATTTGTTTTTCATTTAAATTAATTCAAGACATACTTTACCAGTTTAAGAATGACCAAGTGCCAGCAACAGGATTGGCATCCTTGTGACCGCATCAGTACCTAAATTACATTGTAAATCTCCAAAACTGTAAAATAAAGCTTAAATCCTTAAAACCAGTTGGCATCTTCTAGTATCCAGAACTGTGATTACAAGTATTATTTAATCCTTTTTCCTAACTAATGCTATTATATTATGTGCATAATTGCATATACTACGTGCATAACATGTATTACATGCATAATACATATTATGTGCATAGAATGTATTGTGTGAAAAGAAGTATTTCCTATTTCTATCTTACAGTGCAGTTATTTAGTTACCAAATCCTACTTTTAATTCATTTTTTTCACCAAACCCAGAAAAGGTATTTTTTCTTAGGTAACAATAAATATTTATCTGGAGTATAAGGAAGAAATTTCTTCAAAATGACTTTGATCTACTCCTCTGACCTGGGCATCAAAAATCATTTGTTACACCTGGATTCTCCTATGCTTCAGCTAATTGTGACAGTTTGCTTTAAAGGATTAATGGCCTTAAATTCTGTTAATGTTTTGAAAATTTGACAAATATGAAATATCTACTCAGTGCTTCTTGTAAACCAATTTAGTAGAGTAGGCTAATTTAAATTACAACCTCCTGTTTGTTTAATAAAATTAAGATTATAATGGCACTATTTTTAGCTGGTGATAAATCAAAGCAATTAACTTTCCCTTCTTTTTTAATACTAAGAAAATAATGCAGGTATAGGTGATGAAAATGCAGAGATACTGACTAAAATACATCCCTGGAAGGTTTTTTTTAAGGGTATAATAATTTCGATTTTTGCCAGCAATTTAATCTTAGTAAATAAGCTTCTGCTATACATATATACCTTGGAACTTTATTCTCAGTCTGGTTGCCTTCCTGATTACTAAGTCTTTCTAAATTAGAGCAGGCAATTTCTCTTTGTTTTACCTAATATTTGAAAATGGCAAAAAAAATCCCCTGGGTCATTGAAAATTATCCTTTCATTCCAGCCGCCTGTTTCAAGTCAGTCAAAACATTCCAGACTTCAAAAGGAGGCTCTGCCTGCTTAGGCCATTCTGGTGTCCCTCTATGGTTGGCCTAGGAGGGTTCGGTTATTTGGATAAATTAATTTCTGGAGCCTGCTGGCCTTCTAGAAGACCTCAGTGTCTGACTGCAAATTAGTTCTACTGAACATGAAGAAATCCCTGGACAGGCTAGAAGAAATAAATGGTGATAAAATCTAATACTACAATGTTTGTAATGTGATTTTATTCTGCTATGTAGCTTGTAAGCACAGCTAATGTTGAATTAAATATTTTAGATTTTTTTCAAAAAAGGCCGTGAAAGCAGAAAATCAGATCAGGATCCATGTAAGTCACAGCAAAAAAAAAAGCTAAAAGCCAACTTTAAAATAAAACTTCCAGCAGGAATCTTTTATGAGAACAAACAAAAATGTCCCAGTTTTCCACAAATCCATTATATTTTTATATTACTGATTACAAAGCCCCTTGTCGGTTACCCCCTCCTCTGAGACAGGAAGTCACGCAGTTGAATTATGCTTTAGCCGGGGCTGTGAATAAACTGTGAGCAGCCCCTGAGTACCGACTTGTACAAGTGCCTAAGGAGAGCTTACCCTGAAGGAAGAGAAGTCCCCGAGCCAAAACCAACAAACAGGGCCCCTCAAGCGGAACAATGGTCCAGAAAACTCAGCAAAAAAGAAAATAAACTTCATTGGCAGTTTGTTTTTGACTGTTAAGAGCTTAGCTACAACTCTATCAAGATTTTTAAGAAGGTAAGAAATTTCACACAGAAGGCCTTCTCACAGCTGCTTGAGAGTTTATAGTGCAAATGTATCATCTTGTCTTGCCATGTCTAATCCACTTTAGGAGATACTTGTATCTTTTCTTTCCAAAGTAAACAGAACCACACCTCAGAGAAAGAGATGAAGAAAAGCTCCTTTTCGCCACCTCCACACATCCAGGCCAGAGTTCAGCTTGAGTGAGCTGAGCCCAGCTCCTAGTAGTCAATTGGTGCTAATTCTATCAAAGAGGTAATGAAGATTAGAAATAAAGACTGAAGTTTGGGAACATTTATACAATTTTTTCTTATATGCACATGAGATAAATGAACCTCAAATACGGTATTTTCAAGAATTTTTTAAGAAATTCATTTTAAAAATACATGTCATTCTAAAATTTACATAAGGAATTGCAGTTAGCTGTCTCTGTAGTTAGTTGCAAATATGTTCTGGTTCCCTAAAGTTCCATGAATCTCAACATATAACCACATTGGCAAAAGTTTCTAAAAAATATTTATCATGAGACTGGACATATTTAATTACCCCTCCAATCCTATATATGAGTCCCTTCTATTAAAAAATCTTTTTTTTTTTTTTAACTCATATTAAGCCAGCATTTGAAAAAGGGAATGGCAACCCACTCCAGTATTCTTGCCTGGAGAATTCCATGGACAGAGGAGCCTGGCAGGCTATAGTCCATGGGGTTGCAAAGAGTCAGACATGGCTGAGTGACTAACACACACACAAGCCAGCATTACTTGGCACTGAATCAAAGAAAAAAAAAGATATACATACATATATATAGTATGATTAATAATAGATGGAAACAGCATCAACAAATAACAAGATTAAAAAACTACAAAAATGGCTGAATATGAGGTCTTCAGTCATATCCCTAATAGGTGCTCAGTATCACATTTCAGTAATATGGAATTAAGACTGATAAGATGATCATATCTGTGCATTGTATTCTAATTAACTGAAAATACTCACAGACTAGGTTTTTTTAGATTTGGAACTACACTTGGAAAGCAATTCATGTATTTTTCTAAAGAAATAAGAAAAGTTAAGAGACTGTTCAAAGCAAAACAAAGATTCATCTGTAGATTCCCTGCAGAAATTTATAAAAGTAGAATGCATGGAAAAGTAGGCATTTATTAACTGGAGAAATCATTGTAGAATTCCTTTACCTCTGTAAAACTTAGAAGGGGGAAATACAATGTCAACACACTTTTTTAAATCATAAAACTCTAAATACACTTATTTTTACCCTAAATGCAAAGAAAAGTATGGTAAATTGCTTGTGTTTTCCAAACATTTCACAACAAAGCCCTGTTACACTTTTCTCTTAAGGCTGCATATATTTTCAAAGGTTTCTATTAGTTATTCAACAAGTTATTAGTTAGATTTCACTTTTTGAGGTCAAATTTGTAACCACTGACCTGAGCTTCTGTTAAAAATGAAAGAAAAAAGGAAAGGAACAAGTTTATTACTCTGAGTTAATTTATAACCAGCTAAAGCTTATATTGCTTAATCGTTAGTCAATACATAATTTTTTTAGATATTATAAAAAAATAAAGGAATTTATTACTATTTTTTGGGACTCATGGAGGGCTTGAAAACTAGCATGAAATAGTAGAAGCATTTCTAATCTGTATGTGCTTTGTGTGAACCTTTCTGGAAAAATATAGCACATTTTCTTCAAAATTATATGCTGACCCCAAAGGAACACTGACAGCATTATGCATTTTGCCTCCTTGAATATGGAAAAATCACCTTGATCCTTATAGCTCTACATCCTATTTCATTAAGCACTAGGTAATAAATCATGGCTTCACTAAATCTCAGCGGCAAAAGGGATTTTAGAGGTAATTCGGTTCCACCTTGTTCCCATGCAGGAGTCTTCAACAGATTATCACCAAGTAGTAATGAGCTAAGGCTATATGTCAAAAGTGCTTAGAACAGCCATGCTATGTAGTAAGTGCCTAATAAATGTTATATATTCTTTTTAGTAATAGTCAGGCACTTCACATTTCCAAGGACCTAGAGCTGACACCTCATAAGAAAATCAGCTCATTTCATCTTTCCCTGAAACTTGTAGTGAACAGTAAAGAATCTGCCTGCAATGCAGGAGACACAGGAGGCATGGGTTCGATCCCTGGGTCAGGAAGATCTCTTAGAGGAGAGGACATGGCAACCTACTCCAGTACTTTTGCCTGGAGAATTCTATGAACAGAAGAATCTGACAGACTACAGTCCATGGGGTCACAGAGAGTTGGACATGACTGAAGCCACTGAGTACACACGCACATACATAGTGTTTAAGCACTATCATTGGTTCAATGACTCAAAATTTACAATGAATAGAGAATTTAGCTACTGATGCAAACAACTTTTTAGGCAAAAACTTAAAAGGATTTGGAACAATATCTCAATTTAATATGCAATATTTTGGGGTTTTTTTCCCAGCAGAATACATTTATCATCTTAAAACTTTTCACTAAATTATAGGATCATAAATTTTATTTTTTCCAAATACACTTCATATTATACTATCTTGTCATTTTTTAAGGTTGGTGAGAACATTATAAGATTTTTGAGGCTGGTCTTCCAAAGTAATACCAAATCTATTGAACGCTTACTGACAGGACAGGTAAAAGCCACTAACTTCAGTTAAAATTGCAGCCTATTGCTTTTGTTCCAAGAAGTGAAGACAGTCTTCAGAGGATTCTAATGCTGCAGGTAATGACACAGGCTCATGGCACATGTGAATTAGCCCAGTACTTTCCTGGCTGCCATTGCTGATGGTTCTGCGAATTAGGATCCCCATTCAATAAGACACAGGAGACCTGGGTTTGATCCCTGGGTCGGGAAGATCCCCTCAAGCAGGAAATGGCAATCCATTCTAGTATTCTTGCCTGGAGAATCCATGGACAGAGGAGACTGGAGGCTACAAGACCATGGGTTTGCAAAGAGTTGGACATGACTGAGCACACACACATGTCAATATCACAAATAGATCACACTTTGAAAGATTTGAAAATTTTTGTTGGCTCTATTGTTTTAAGGAGGCAGCCAGACTCACAGTTTGAATTTAAAATATATAAATGAGAATGATCGGGGTGGTCCTAAGATGGCAGAGGAATAGGACGGGAAGAAAGGTGTATCCATTTTGATTGAAATCAATCACCATATTTAAAAAAGGCTATTCTAGGGTAAACAGAAGAATCACCATTTTTTAAGAGACAAGATTGATTAAGTTAAAATACAGATCTGATTTTGCTAGTCCATAGTAAATGATGATCTATTTTTTCCCAAATAATATGGAATCTGAGCAAACCACCAATTCTAATGTCTCATGTGAACTTTTTAAACAACTGAACTTTAGTAAAAGTCAGCTTTTTGCCACCAACAGTCTCCTATTTTGAAAACACAAGTGGTTCAATGCAGGCATGCATGCATGCTAAGTCGCTTCATTCACGTCTGACTCTTTGCAACCCTATGGACTGTAGCCTGCCAGGCTCCTCTGTCCATGGGATTCTCTAGGCAGGAATACTGGAGTGGGTTGCCATTTCCTCCTCCAGGAGATCTTCCCAACCCAGGGATCAAACCTGCGTCTCTTATGTCTCCTGCATTGGCAGGCAGGTTCTTTACTACTAGTACCACTTGGGAAGCCCTAAATGCAGGCATAACTAACCAATTATGAACATTTTTCAGGGCATATAATTTTATACACCTGAACACAAAATATTTTTGAATCCATTTTTTAAAGTTAACCCTCCTAGCCTACCAGATGAGGTCAGGTAGATGTATGTTTTTAAAATATTTCAGAGAAACATGGGTGGATAAATCACTAATGTAAACACCAAGATTAAAAAAAGTAAAATGTGTATTTTTACACTGTTTCTTATGCCAAGAAAATCTATTTCTGTTTCTTTAATAGAAATTAGAAATGAAATTTTAAGTAACATATCATTTTAGTCATAAATAATCTAGCATTAATTTTTTTCCTTGTAAAACATGACTTATATTAAGGCTATTATGTGGTTACCCAAAGCGTAAAATTTTATTCTTGGAAAACATCTGAAATGGCTATCCTTTGAAAGAAATACAACAGCATCATTAAAGAAGTAAATAAGCATATACTATATACTTTGCCAAATGATGTTTGATACAATAGAGCATTTGAGAATTTCTAGACATCAAAGTAAATTTCCATACACTTTAGGATTCCTAAAAGGAATTTTAGTTTATACAGGATGTAAGTAAAAATAAGAACAGTGAACAAACAACTATCCAGTTCAATATTTGCACAGCCCAGAAGCAATGATCTCTTCCAGGTAGTATCTAAAAAAAAAATCCTGGATCCTTTTCAACAACTTTTCCTTCTTTTTGTAAGGAAAAGGAAAAACAAAAAGGGTGTTTTTTTTTTCATTACTGATTTTAATTATTATTTTTTTTTTTTCCATTTTGAAATACAAGGTACCTACTACCTGGAAGAAAACAGATATATTTGTTGTCTTTTGATAAACATATAACAAATGTATGTATATTGCTTAATAAAGGCATACCTGTTCTTTTGATCCTCTCAGCAATTCTTAAATACATAAGACTGAAATATTACCCTGTTCTAGAGATGAAGACCCTGGTTAGAAACGGTCAGAGATCTGTACCCACTCCAGCCAGAACTCCAACTCCAGCCTCCAGTTGCCCGCCAAGCTCATGGTCTCTCCTGTACTCTCATGGGTATCCACTGACTCAAACCAATAAGAACACAAGCTCAGTTATTGCCTTACTGATGTGAAATGGGGGTATATGTTCACAGTGTTGAATCAAAGTGTTTAAAAATAAGAGATGTAGTACAATTTATGTTACATTTGAATTTGGGAGAATTCTTAAAGAAATTTCAAGAATTCATTTGAAATATAGACATCAATTGATCTAGTTTAACAGAATAGAGCCACTTTGGAAAGATTTCTTCAAGAGATATTTATTCGGAAAAAGCACGTAAAATTTTTGGTATATGATTGTCAGGTTATTTTGCCCACCTACTTTCCTATATGGGCTTCTCAGGTGGTGCTAGTGGTAAAGAACCCACCTGCCAGTGCAGGAGACATAAGAGACATGAGTTCGATCCCTGGGTTAGGAATATCCCCTGGAGGAGGAAATGGCAACAACACTCCAGTATTCTTACCTGGAGAATCCCATGGACAGAGGAGCCTGGCGGGCTACAGTCCATATGGTCGCAAAGAGTCAGACATGACTGAAGTGACTTAGCACACACCTTCCTATATTCACATAGTTAAAATGAATCTATGCTGCTATTTTCTTTTATAATCCTATTTTCATAAAAGGACATGTGTAGGAATTAACTTCGTTCTCTGCCTAAAGTATCAGGAATTTTCCATTAATGGAGGTTCAGTTAACAAGATTTCATAACAGTGATGTTTGCTCTCGATGGACCTCTACTCTCATGAAATCTAAAAGAGCAAGAAAAGCTCTGAGCCTGATTCTGGTCTGGTCCCTAAGGTGCTCGGTTTCCTGTGCCCACGTGGAGCAAAAGCAGTTAGACTAGCACATGTGAAGATTTCTTTCCATTTACAAAACCTCTGCTCCAGGCAATGGTACTCATTCATTCATTCAACCAAAACATTGTTTTTGCATCTACAATGTGCAAAATAGAGAGGGCTCAATGTCAGAGGGAGGGTGATTATGCCTCTCATATTCTCTTACCTCAAACAAATTATAGTCTAGAAGGTAAGCAGATTTGTAAGTAAGGGGAGACAATTTAAGATAGAATAAAACATATGCTAATGAGCAGTTCAAAGCATTTATTATGTGTAGAAGAAAAACTTCTGTTTGGGGGAGCAGATAAAGATAAATAAATCAACATCTGGATGTACCCAGGTTGCAAATAAAATGCAATAGGAAAAATAAGAGTTTTATTAATTACATTTATATAAGTGTGAAAGTGTTAATGGTATCTGACTCTGCAACCCCATGGACTGTCACCCACCAGGTTCCTCTGTCCATGGAATTCTCCAGGCAAGAACAGTGGAGTGGGTAGCCATTCCCTTCTCCAGGGGATCTTCCCAACCCAGGGATTGAACCCAGGTCTCCTGCATTGCAGGCAGATTCTTTACCATCTGAGTCACCAGGGAATTTATATAATGTTTATACAAATACTGAGTAAAGAGAATTTTAATGCAAAAATAGGTTGATGAGATCACTGTATTAGTTATTTATAACTGTGTAACAAAATTACCCCCAAACTTAGCATCTTAAAATAATATGCATTTATTATCTTGCACAACTTTTGAGAGTCAGAAATCTGGGAGCAATTTATCTAAGTGTTACTGGATATCAGGGCTCTCATGAGGATGTATTAATACCTTAGCTTTCTGCTGGCGCTGCTTCATCTGAAGGTTGAACTGAGGCTAAAGGATTCATTCCAAAAAGGCTGCCTCACATGGAGAAAGAAAGAAGGCTTCAGAGCCCTGCACATAGGCCTCCACACAAGGCTGTTTGAGTGTCCTCACATCATGGCAGACGGCTACCTCCAGAGTGAATGATCCAAGAGAGAGCAAGGAGGAAGCCACAACAGCTTTCATGACCTGGTATGTACAGTGGCACACCATTTCTTCTGTTGCTTCTGCTTATTAGAAGTGAGTCACTAAGGACAGATCATACCCAAGGAGAGGGATTCATCGCAAGGGGTTCATCACTAAAAGACTCCATCTCTTAAAGGGAAGAGTACTATAAACATATTTTCAAACCACTACAAACACATTCAGGAATGGAACACAAAGTATAGAAGTGCTTCTTCATGTATTCCAAGCATCTTTTAAAATTATCATAGAAATATTTGGATATGATGTTACATATAAACAAAGTATACATGTACAGAAATGTGGACATCAAAGAACTCTTATCACAATATCAGTGCCACTATATAGATACCCTGTGGGCTCCACAAGTAATAATATTCATTGACTGAAGGATGAAAAAGATTGCAAAAGAAATGATTAGGAGACCTAGGAAATGTGAAGATGCATCTTATGAGGGTTCTGATATAACCCTGGAACTGGATCATCAAACTGAGCATTTAGTGGGCTGGCAAAGATGCTCTGTTTCCTGGCAGGTCATCCTACCCATCTCTTGGCAACAAGCACACATTTATTTTGTGATGCATAAACTTCATTAACTTTGATTATCCAATGTCATCCAGTTATGAATGAAATCACACTTCATTAGAACTAGAAGAGATCTTCTCAATTCTTCATTTTATAAATGAAGAAAAGGAGGCTCAGAGGGAGGAAATAAGTCAAATCCAGGATAACGGAGTGAGCCTGAGAGAAATAAAATGAGAAACTTTGATGGGGGTGGGAGTGCAATGGTAGAATCACCTCAAATGCCAACAAGAACAAAGGTGGGAACCCCGCATTTACCTACAGGCACTAATATCACCCTGGGGCCCTGTTCTGTATTGTCAGTGCTCTCACACCACAGCTACAGAGCTGAGTACATGCCACAGAGATCTTCTAGTCATAAAGCCCAAAATATCTACTGTCTGGTTCATTAGAGAAAAAGTTTATTGCGTTTTTGCTACATTAAAATGGCTTTCTCAGAGAAAGACAAATATTATATGATATCACTTAAATGTGGAATCTAAAAAATAGTACAAATGAACTTATTTACAAAACAGAAGCAGACTCACAGACACAGAAAACAAACTTATGGCTACCAAAGGGTAAGTGGGAGAGGGATAAATTGATAGTAGTGGAGTAACTGGGCTTCCCTTGTAGCTCGGTTGGGAAAGAATCTGCCTGCAGTGCAGGAGAATGAGGTTCGATTCCTCGGTTGAGAAGATCCCCTGGGGAAGGAAATAGCAGCCCACTCCAGTCTTCTTGCCTGGAAAATCCCATGGACAGAGGAGCCTGGCGGGCTACAGTCCATGGGATCTCAAGAGTAGGACACGACTTATCTGCTAAGCCACAACCACCAGGGGAGTAACAGATGCACACTACTATATATAAACAGCAAGGACCTACTGTATAGCACAAGAAACTATATTCAATATCTTGTTATAAACTATAATGGAATAGACTCAAAAGAAAAATATATAGATATATACATACTTGTAAATATATAGATATATACATACTTGTATAACTGAATCACTTTAGCTGTACACCTGAAACTAACACAATATTGTAAATGAACTACAGTTCAATTAAAAAAAAAATAATTAATTTATTATTCTAGCTCACACTTTTGGTGACTTTTCATCATCAGACCTCTAAACCAGAAAGTGGTTTTATTTTTCTTTTAAGTATTTACACTGGCCTTCCTACCTCCCAAAAAAAAAGTCCCAAAGTCTGTGCCTTTTCCTTGGAAAGAGAAACGCAAATGCCATCATCGCTATTAATAACTGCTTATACACATCCGGTTCTAAGCACCATGGTCACTGAGCTTTCAGCCTCCTGCACGTTAAGAGGGCAGGTCAGAGGCAGGTCAAGAGGCAGTGAGTCTTAATGGTTAGAACCCCTCTTTCCTTTCTTTCTAGCATCAGCCACAACCAATTTTCATCCTCATCACATTCTATTTGTTTGATGCATAGGGACCAAGTGAGCTATTTCAGGACACAAGATGCTGATCAGCTCAGATAAACAAATGTTTACAGAGTGCATGTAAAGGGCTTGGCATTAAGTTTGGCCCTGGAAATATATAAACAAGTCACTGTCCAGGACAGGGAAGCCTGGCGTGCTGAAATCCATGGTGTTGCAAAGAGTCGGACACAACTGAGCAACGGAACTGAACTGTCCTGGCTCTGAGGCAATTTTCCTGTCTAGGTTTTATTCTTCACCTCAAATACCCAACTGGTAATACAGCCTGGTACCCAATTTGAATTTTGACAGCCAATCTCTTTCAAACTCTCAGGTCACATTCCAATCTGGGCTCTTCTCATGGGGCCCAACAAGCCCTACCCAGGCAAAGGAAAACATTGCCTTATTCCTCCCAGCATTGTCTGACACACAAACTCATCTTAATCCTGTGAATGTGTGCCCATTACAATTCAATTAAGAGAGAGTATCTCAGCCCCCTGGTCAAATCCATTTTAGTTAAATAACAATGAGCCTTTTTAAAGCACTTACTACTTGTGTGCCAGGCGTGGTCGAAATAATACTAGTAACATCAACAAATGCTAAGACAGCATTTCCGGTATGTCAGGCAGGATTCTAAGGATTCTCACACATACGCATGCGCCTGCGTGCTTGCTAAGTCACTTCAGTTGTGTCCTACTCTTTTGCGACCCCATGGACTGTAGCCCGGCAGGCTCCTTTATCCATGGGATTCTCCAGGCAAGAATATACATATACCTTCATTCAGTCTCTACAGCCACCCTGTGATATCAGTTATTACCATCATTCCCATCTACTGATGAGGAAAATGACCGCAGGGAGACACACAACGTGCTCTGCATCATGCAGCTGAAGAAGGAATTCAAAGGGCCTGGACTCCGTCTTACGCCTGTTCGTGCTGATTATGCTTGGCCACCTCTCTAATGGACTCTGAACTCTGTGCTTAGTGCCTGTGGAAATGACAATAGAAGGATAAGACCCCCTCTGGACAGGTCATAAATTCTTATCTGTAACCTCAGGCTTATTGATTATTGACTGTTTGAATACATAACACATGAATGATGGAGTTATTGTGATTGTATTTACCTTTCCTTTGTTTATGTAAGTCACAAGGAAGTTGGGTGGTGGGTTCAGACACGTACACATGGGGTATAAAAGATTTTCACAAATGCTGGTCGGGGTCCTTGGCTAAGAGGATACTCTGCCTTGGGCCCGCCGGTGTAATAAACTGCACTTCACTATCTGCATCGTCCTTCTGAGTGAGCTTGTTTCCCGGAACGCGTGGCTATAACACAGCCAGTGAATATCATTGTAGCTCAAATCTGAACCCAGAGAGTCAGGCTCCAAAAACTGTGTTCTTGCTCACTAGCTGGCTTTCATATGTTATTTCTAATCATATAAGAATGTATTATTATCCCTTCTTTACAAATGAGGGTGATCTGAGGCTGAGGAGGTTTAAAAACTTGCTCAAGTGCAAGGCAAAGGCTGAAGCAGATATGTCTGACTCAACGTGTCCTGCCGTTTCCCAAAAGATGGCCCATGGGGCTTGGCACTAGTGGCTATACATACATTTTGCAGTTGACAAAGTGCTTTGGCATATAGTATCTTATTTCTTCATCACAGAGACCCAGCAATATAGATCTTATTTATCTCTGTTTGTAAAAACAAAATTGAGGCTTAGAAGTTGAAATAACTTTTCCAAGGTGCCATAATTAGTTAGCTGTGACTCATAGCCAGGTAGTCTAAGTCAAGGTTTCCCTCACTCTGACCAACTGCCTTTCATTTTCAAGTTAGTTTCTATTTGCCATGCATACATTACAGCCAGTTTAGCCCCAGTTCTAGGCTATACTGTCTGGGGCTGAAAATGCAAAGCATTGCTTCTGTCAGATCAAGGGAGAGAAGAGAAACTGGCTTGTTAAGGATCCAACTGATAGTTGTAACAAAGAACTGAAGTTATCAGGAAAGAATAATATATATATATATATATATATATGTATATAGGGCATCCTTTGCGGCTCAGCTGGTAAAGAATCCACCTGCAATGCAGGAGACCCGGGTTTGATCCCTGGGTTGGGAAGATCCCCTGGGGAAGGGAAAGCCTACCCACTCCAGTATTCTGGCCTGAAGAATTCCATGAATTGTATAGTCCTTGAAGTAGCAAAGAGTCAGACACAACTGAGCGATTTTCACTTTCACTTTCATATATATATATGTGTATATATATATACACATATATATATATATAGGCTTCCCAGTAGTCATGTATGGATGTGAGAGTTGGACTGTGAAGAAAGCTGAGCACCGAAGAATTGATGCTTTTGAACTGTGGTGTTGGAGAAGACTCTTGAGAGTCCCTTGGACTGCAAGGAGATTCAACCAGTCCATCCTAAAGGAGATGAGTCCTGGGTGTTCATTGGAAGGACTGATGTTGAAGCTAAAACTCCAATACTTTGGCTACCTCATGAAAAGAGTTGACTCATTGGAAAAGACCCTGATGCTGGGAAGGATTGGGGGCAGGAGGAGAAGGGGACGACAGAGGATGAGATGGCTGGATGGCATCACTGACTTGATGGACATGAGTTTGGGTAAACTCCGGGAGTTGGTGATGGACAGGGAGGCCTGGCATGCTGCGATTCATGGGGTCACAAAGAGTCGGACACGACTGAGTGACTGAACTGAACTGAACTGAACTAAGGCTTCCCAGGTGGTGCTAGTGGTAAAGAACCTGCCTGCCAATGCAGGAGACATCAGCTACATAAGGAGGAGGAAATGGCAGAAGAATCTCATGGACAGAGAAGCGTATATATTTGTGTGTGTGTATATACATATATTCACCAGCAGATATTTCCATCAAAATGATTAGCTTGTAGCTGATGCTACATCACAGGTTAAATCTGTAAGATGATGAAACAGGACTAAAACTGTGGTTTCAAACCAGTGCCTCCATGAGTATAACCAGGGGTTTTCTTGAAGGTTCATGGTAGGCACCTATTGGGTGGTCTTCCCAGTCCCTTTCCTGGGCACAAGCTGCAGAGTCATGGCTCATGCAGGACCAAGTGGAGTCCTTTCCATATGGTGGATGGTTCAAGTAACATGTAAACCATGGTTGGCAGGCAGCCAACGCTAAACAAGGGGCGTACAAAAGCCAGGTTATAAAGAAAAAGAGGACTGAAGAAAATAAGAAAATACACAGAGAAAAACAGAAAGAAAACTGCTTGAATTTCCTTTCTTAAATTTCCTTTCTTAAGGTTTTCCTTTTGTTTACATCATTCTTAAGACTTTTTTTGTTTGCTTAAACTAGTTCATGGTAAGTTCCACTACTTGCAATCAAATAAACTAGAAATATTCAAAGTGTGAAGATGGAGGAAGGTGGGATGGATAGGCAAATAGATAAGGTTTGAAGCCTCACATTCTTATTAGGCTTTGTTATGGATTGAACTGTCTCCCCTCCAAAAAGACAGGCTGAAGTCCTAATTCTTGGTATCTGTGAATGTGACTTTATTTGGAAAAAGGATCACTATAGCTGCTATCAGGCTTCCCAGATGGTGCTAGTAGTAAAGAACCCATCTGCCAATGCAGGAGACATAAGAAATGTGGGTTCAATCCCTGGGTAGGGAAGATTCTTTGGAGGAGGGCATGGTAACCCACTTCAGGATTCTTGCCTGGGGAATCCCCATGAACAGAAGAGGTAGCAGGCTACAGTCCATGGGGGTCACAAAAGAGTTGGACATGACTGAAGAGATTTAGCATAGCATAATCCAATATAACTAACATCCTTATAAGAAGAGGAGAAGAGACAGAGGTGAGGTGGGGAGAATGCCCTGTGACAATATGACAGAGATCGAAGTGTGGTAGCTCAAATGCCAAGGATTGTCACAGATGTCCAAAAACTAAAAAGAAGCAAGGAAATATTCTTCCACAGCTTTCAGAGAAAACCCTGCCAACACCCTGACTTGGGACTGCTAGCCTCTGGAACTGTGAGATAGTAAATTTCTGTTGTTTTAAGCCACCCAGTTTATTGTACTTTGTTATAGCAGCCTGGTGGAACTAATACAGGCTTCCAATAAGATGTTCCTGATTTTAAAAAAGAAACTGAAAACTACTAAATTCCATATTTTTCAATGTATCTAAAAATTTCACTTAAATAAAATATCCCACTCATGATAAAACTGAATAAATAAAACCCTTAAATAAAATTTCCCAGCTAATGAGATTCATATGGATGTCATACACTTGTATAACTACTTTCAGTATCCCTCCTAAAGAGTGTTCTTCTCACTGTTAATGAAATAAATATTTAAGTTTTCCATTTTGCTTAAAAGTTACTTTTCCTTTTCAGAATGTCCAAATATAGGAATAAGGTACATACATATTTTAGTTCACGGTTTTCTTGCAAAACCCAGCATCTCAGCAAAAACTGCTGTTAGCATTTCAAATTTACCATAATTTAAAGAAATGCAGGAAGTATAGTTATGAGAATGGAGCCCTAAAATATAATTATTCCAAAGAACTCTAAAATACTATCATCTGAAATTTTTGTAATAAAAGTAAATTAACTCTACCATTTATAAAAAGATGTTCCTTTGAGAGTCTCAGGAGACCTGATTCCCTCCACAGCTAACAATATAACCAAACATAGGTAGTGTTGGTGTTTATAATACCTGGCACTGGTATAATGGTTGCATTTACAGTGTTTTATTATGGACTTGAAAACAGCCAGATAACTTTTTAACCACAACCACATCTTTTTAGCAGTATTTACAATAAAAGTGCATTAGAGGTATATAGTACTTTTCCATTATCAAAGACCTTTTAAGTACGTGACCCCACCTGACCTACAAAATTACAATTTTAAATAAGAGAAAGTAAATATTATCATATCTGTTTTCTAGTTGAAGAGACTGATGCTTAGTGATCCACCCCAGGTCATACAATTAGTAAAAGTTAAAACCAAGTCTTTCAATCCCTGGGTGGAGCAGATCCCTTAGAGAAGGAAATGGTAACCCACTCCAGTATTCTTGCCTAGGAAATCACACGGACAGAGGAGTCTGGTGGGCTACAGTCTATGGGGTCAAAAGAGTTGGATGTGACTTAGCAACTAAACAACTTCTGACTCTGAATCTAAAATGTAGTTTTTATGATGCCAGGATTCTATCTAAATCAGAAGGTTTAGGTAACTACAGAGCTCACAGCTTCTAAGGAAAAGATAGTGATTCATATCTCAATTCACTTTTCAAAAAAGAGCTAGTACATGCTTTTCTTATCTTGACATGATATCCCTGTAGAAATTCTCACAATCTAAAGAAACTGAAAGATGCAGCCTTAGCTTGGCCCTTTAATGTCTGTTTCAGACGTGCCTACCTAGAAGAGGCCAACCCTGGACCTATGGAGAGAGGCGGCTGTGCTCATCCCAGTGGGGCCCCTCAAAAGAGGATACTGAGTGGCCAGAATTACAACTAAAATGATGTAAAGCCCTGCAAACGCCTTCCTCTCCTTTCTGTACTCATGAGGCAAGTTGAACAGTTGATAAAAACTACAAAATTACATGAGCTATTTCTTTCTAGATGCAGAAAAAACACAGGCAGTAAATTCCAGAAAAAGAAAGGTAGGGTTTCTGATTTAAATGTATTTTCCAGGACTGTTATCTCCTTAGGATCAAAATAAGAAGCTACTTCACTCTTGCCCATGGTCTCTGGTCACATGAAAGATGTATTCCACAGTGCCACTACGGTCAAGAGGCTACATCCTAGAAATACTGGGGTGCAGTACACTTTTGTGTTTACTCTGAATACATTGACTTTTCCTAAGAAACACTTTGAAAGATGAACATGACAAGCAAGGGACATTTCACATGTGAAAGTACAGGAATTTCTGGTACCAGGTCTTCTTTTAATCCTTTAGTTGCCTTCAACAACAAAAAAACATAAAACCCAATTGAAAAAATAGGCAGAAAACCTAAATAGACATTTCTCCAAAGACATACAGATAACCACTAGACACATGAAAATATGCTCAACATTGCTAATTATTAGAGAAATGCAAATCAAAACTACAATGTGGTATCTCCTTACACTGATCATCATTAAAAAGTCTACAAATAACAAATGCTGGAGAGGGCGTGGAGAAAAGGGAGCCCTCCTTTGCTGCTAGTGGGAATGTAAGTTGGTACAGCCACTATGGAAAACAGTATAGAAGTTCCCCAGAAAATTAAAAATAGAATTATCATATGACTGGGCAATCTCACTCCTGGGCATATATTCAGACAAAACTATAATTCAAAAATATACATGCACACCTATGTTCACAGTATCACTATTCACAATAACAAAGACAAGAAAACAACCTAAATGCCCATCGACAGATGAGTGGACAAAGAAGATGTGGTACATATATACACTGGAATATTACTTGGTCATAAAAAAGAATGAAATAATGCCATTTGCAGCAACATGGATGGACCTAGAGATTATCATACTAAGTGAACTAAGTCAGAAAGACAAATACCACATGATATCATTTATATGAAAAATCTAAAATATGACACAAATGAACCTATTTACAAAACAGAAGCAGACTCACAGACATAGAAAATAGACTTCTGGTTGCCAAGGGGGGTGGGGAGGGATGGACTGGGAATTTGGGGGGTTTGTAGATGCAAACTATTACATACAGAATGGATAAACAACAAGGTCCTACTGTATAGCACAAGGAACTATATTCAATATCCTGGGATAAACCCTAATGGAAAAGAATATAAAGAAGGAATGTATGTATGTGCATAACTGAGTCACTTTGCTGTACAGTGGAAATTAACATAACACTGTAAATCAAGTATACTTCAATAAAAAATAAATTTAAAAAATCCTTTAGCTTCCTGAGTTACCTTATTACTTTCAGCTAAGTTCTAGGCCCTTTTCCTATCTTGAGCCTGTTTCCCCACTTTCTGAAGGAAAGGGGAAACCTGAGAGCCAAAGAAAGTGAGCCTGGAGGAGCCCACCTGAGGCCCCCCACACAGGGACCTTTGGAAAGACTGCTCGCCCTTCGTGGTTGAGTAGGCAGGGGCCAAATGGTCCGGAAACTGCTCCTCCAATGCCACACACAGTTTGCCCTGGAGAAACATCACTCCCTAGTTTTCTACCTCCGAGGCTGCCAAGTATCTTTCAAGAATAAAACTGCTTCACTCTTCACGGGACTAAACACCTCTGAATGGTATGGAATGAGATGGCCCAATAAACACCATTTTGTTAGGATAGGCAAACAAAATTGAATCATTATATTCTTTACTTATTTGTTTTTTATTTGTCTCAAGTCAGTTAATTTCTTTCAGTCGTAAGTGAGAATTGGCAGAATATAAAATCTCCAAAGAAATATTACCTGCCGCATTTATTTGTTGAAACTGTTAGTGATTCACCAACACTTTGACTTGCCTCAATGTAAGGAGCAAAGTTACATAAATGGAGTAGAAAGTAGTAAGTTATTCCTGCATTTATTTTTCACTTACTTGATATGCACTATAGAACTATTTTTCATACAATAAGAAAATCGAGTATCACAGGCCCATAACAAGTTTAAAAGGACAAACAAATTAAATGTGTTAAGGGGCTTTTCCATTTAGGGTGAAAGCTACACCGAACAGAATGATCTCAAAGTGCTTTATGTGAATTACCTCACAAGATGATTTAGGAGATCCATAAAACACACTCTATAATTGCATACAGTGTGACTGCAAAAGCACCTTGATAGCACTTGACCCTTTGTTATTAAAATCCTAATCCATTAGCCGTTACTGCGTATTACAGAACAACCAGTAGGTCTTGTAAAACACACATTTACAGGAACCACAACAGCATTACTAAAGATCATACTTTAGGTTTGTAATAATTCTATGGTGAACAAAGCTGAGGTATGAAACCACAGGACTAAAAAGCATCATAACCGATCTGAGACTTTCAAAGGCAAAGTCACAGAATGCCACCTCAAATATTGCTACAGAAATTTTCAAAGAAAACAACCTTTTACTTACTGAAATAAACTTTTTAAAAATTAAAATCAATTGACTTTTTCAAGTTTGAAATCACTCACAGGTTATTTATAAAATAATCCCTAACTGGGAATATTTGCTTATGAGCCAAAAGCAGCTTGCTTTCTTCCTAGTATGAACCTGAGGAAAATTTACAAACCCTTTCTCTTGTGTTCACAAGATAAACAAACAAAATAAAACCAAAGGTTCTCCTTAATTTAAAGCCCACTCAAGAGTTTATCAAACTGTGAAACTACCACACATTTTATTTTTTTACCACACGTAATGCGTGTGCATGCACGTGTGCACACACGCACACACACACAGACATGTGTGTTCATCAAAACAAATACGTACAAAACAATCCAAACTTAGACATTAATTTCAAGTTTCATGAGACAAATACACGTTTTCCCTGAGGCAAAGGAAAATATAAGTCTAAAAATTACATAAAGCATATTGGTAAAATTGAATAATACTAAAGGTTAGCTTTTTACTCTAGAACTCTACTTTTGATAACTGATACCCCTAAGGAAGATATAAATTAGGTTCGGTTGATGAAATAGCATACTACTTAATTCATAACTTTAAAAATCATTAAAAATTGGGACAAAGCTTTTGGAGGAATTTCCAGACACTCAAGTTACAACAAAAATAGTAATTACGATTTTAAGAGCAATAACTCTTGCCTTAGGACTGACATTCTGTTTACTTACAGACTGTCCATTTATCCCCCGGGGGTCTTCCATTGAAGATTTCTTCTTCCGAATTATATATGGGCTATTAGCTCCACACTTCTTCAAAGACTTCCAACACCCCAGCACCTGTGATGAACAGAACATCAAGCAGCCGTATTAATTGTGTGGCATGAAGTTAAGGACCGATCTTTACATCTGCAGCTTTCCATTCACTAGCATGTATACACAAGTCAGGAATGCTTACCTTCACTGAATGAATCTTTAAAATAAATATTATGGGCTCACTGTTTATCACAATTTACATGAGCCAAATGTGGCCAAATTATAGCTCAGTGTGTCTGTCAGCAGCTGCAGCCCAAGTTTAAAAAAAAAAAAGAATGAAAAAGGCAGCTAGGGAGATTTCCACACACATTATTTCTGAGCCCAACTACCCAAGAGCCTTTTTTTTTGTTTTCTTTTTTCTTTTTGAAATTGGTTTCTCCACACTATCTATCAACGTCAGCTGTACCACAATGCCAAGAGGAAATACTAACAAAGAAATATGATTGTAGTCTGAGGGAGAATAAAAGAGAAAAATCTAGAGTTGAGTGTTTTACCCTCAGGGCAAGGATATTATTATACTATTTCTTAGCAAGTTTACTTAGGTCACAGTTTCACGGTTGATCAATTCTGAAACTTCAAGAGACTCAACACCTTCGAGAAGAGTGGGATTTGGGGATGCTGCAAGATATAGATGACAAATGTAATATTTTGAAATATATTCTACGGTTAGTTATCTTCAAATAGTAGTAATATAGCCACCAGGCTGCCTAATTTCATTTCCTAACTCTCAGAATTAATTTTCATACTCAAGTTCAAATGAGGAACCAAAAGAAATTCTCAGTTTTTCTTGCTTGGTCTTAGCAACTAAGAAATTAATCTACACTCCTCACAACTTCAACACAGATATTTAAATAGACATGAAAATTTAAGCAAAAAAAAAAAAATACACACAATCTTTGTATCACTCAAGGTAATATTACAGAACAGAGAACATACAGTCGTGTAAACTTCAGAATCACTTCTTATAAAGGTACTTGAACTTCTGTGTGTAGACATGGTAAGAAAACCACTGAAGCAGAAGTTAAGAGATCTGAATTCAGGTTCTGACTCTACCACTAACAAGTGGAATGACCGTGGGCAAATGATTTTGGCTCCCTGAGCCTCAGTTTAATTATTTGCAAAATGGGAGACTTTAACTGGATGATAGCTTAGATTTTAGATTTATAATTTATTGAAAGTATGCATTTACACACATGATTTTCAGGTAAAATATTCTAAGCTTGGCTCATTTGGGATGTGATTTTGAAATGCCAGAGTAATTCTCATTTATGATACGAATTTTTGCTCACAATTATCAAGATTGGAAAACATATGCCTTATTCACTGTAAACACAAAAGTGATGCTTTTTGGACAATATAAGACTTATAAATAACTAGGTCCTAAAATCTGGACAGTCCTTAGTAGAGCGGAATATTCCTGTAGTTTTAACAAAAAACAATGTCATAATTTCAGGCTACAAGTAAATAAAAATTATATGGATATATTTAAGTCCTGCTAACCCAAGAAAACACAATACACGACTCTATTTTGAATTGCACAAAATTTCAAAACCAAATCTTAAAATCTATCTCCATTGCTTTCAGAGGCTTTCTTGCCTAATTAGGGAAGAGATATTATAGAAACCAGAGTTTTATGGGTTTTTTTTTTCATGGCTTACTTTACTCTCTGGAGGCAAGTTAACATTTGCAGGCGATAAAGCAGTGTTTTAAAATAATGATAATAATTCTGCCTTACATTGGTAAAATGCTTTACAGTTTACAAAGTGTTTTCACATAAATCACCCACAGTACATGTATATGTGGTGAGACAAAGTCCTGTCTCATTCCTCACAGAAGGGGGCAGGCTCAAGACAAAGCCCCCTCTGATTTCTCCTAAATTCCCATCCTTTCCATACCTGTCCTGAGAACATGTTTCAATCAAAGCCTGTATATTTGATATTCCAGGATTATTTCCCATGTGTTTCTTTTCCATATTTCCATATTGAACTTACTGAACAGTTTAAGGTATTAAGAATGGTCAAGTTACATGAGCATGAAAGGTATTTCATCCGTCATTTTATTTCTTCTGAAGATGAAACTATTCTGTACTAAATACTATGTTTGTTATTGTTTCCTGGGCTAAAAAAGAAAAGATTGAGATTATTGAGAAGCCAAAAGAGTCAGCATTCATCTAGTTCAGGTAGATGTCTCCACTAAGAAAGATTACCATTCACAAATCACAAAATCACAGAGACCCATGGACTTTATTTACAAATCCTTCTGCTTGCTAAATCAGCATAGTTGTTTCCAGATTTCTACATGTCACTCCAAACCATGAAATATATGCCATGACTGGGTCTACTGATATTTAGGAGCCTGGCTCTGGTAAGCCCTTAATTCCCTTGTTGGACTTGGTCTTTCATGGTTTATAAATAAGCCTGCCCCCATTATAGCACTTATCTAATGAGACTGTCATTATTTCTCTACCTGACTCCACCACTAGATTGTAGCTCCATGAGGCCTAGGACCATGCTTCACTCTCTTGTTCTGATCACATATGGCACTCATTAAATATTTTGAATGAAAGAATGAATATTATTGATACATGACAACTTCTGAATACATGTAAACTATGAGCTAGAAGTAGATGGGTAGTTAAACGATGGTGCTATCATTCAATCAACTTAAAAATGACTCATCATATTTTAGGTCTTCAACATTTGTTCGAATACCCTAAGAAACAGGCTCAAGCAAAAACAGGTTAGTTGATTCCTATCTATCTACCTGCTTACTTACATATTACACACACAGAGAACAGCTATTAATAAAACTATATAGACCTAAAGAGTACTTAGAGTTGAACTTCAAAGAGATTTTGTCTAAACTAAGGTGGTTCCTAGAAAACAAGGAATAGAAGAATGTCCAAGGAGGCTGATCTAAGTGTAGGATGGAGAGGGAAGATGCACGCTCATGGAAGGACTGGTGACATGAAATTTGTGGAGATTTGTGAAGCAGTACGGACAGGTGTCGTGGTATCAAAAGTGTCCCTACATGGCCAGGTGCCATAAGCCAATCCATGTACATTGCATTTACAGCCCCAGGCCATGTGCCCACCTTGGCATCTGGTGCTGAGCAGAAGCAGGCAGATGGCAAGAGGGACAGTGGGAGGATCTGGGCAAGAAGAAACAGAAAGTACTGACTCTGTTTGAACTGACCTTTCTAGTGACTGAGGGAGCTATGCCTTCTACAGTCCCAATCCTCTGGACTGTTGATGAAACACCATGGAAAATAAACTTACATAGACTCTTCTGACACAAGATTAATGGAAGCCTTAAGAATTTCCTTTATATTTGCCACTCTTGGGGGAGTGGGGTAGGAAGGAGCTGAAATCATTGTAGACACACCAGCAAAGTGCTAAGTGCTAAGTCGCTTCAGTCGTGTCCAACTCTGTGCGACCCCATAGACGGCAGCCCACCAGGCTCCCCCGTCGCTGGGATTCTCCAGGCAAGAACACTGGAGTGGATTGCCATTTCTTTCTCCAATGCATGAAAGTGAAAAGGGAAAGTGAAGTTGCTCAGTCATGTCTGACTCTTAGCGATCCCATGGACTGCAGCCTACCAGGCTCCTCTGTCCATGGGATTTTCCAGGCAAGAGTACTGGAGTGGGGTGCCATTGCCTTCTCCGCACCAGCAAAGAAACAATGGCAAATAAATATTAGATGTATATGCTGATAAAAGATGCTACAGAAAAGACCAAATCAAGACTACAATTTGACAAATCTTGCAATCACATAAAACCCCCTTTGGGGGCCCAAAGGCATTATGAAATTGAACCCCTAGTAATTACATTACAATAATACCTATAGACCCATATTTGGAAATGATATTTCATGCTCTACTGCAACTAACAAGCTTACTGTTAAAATACAGAATAGTTCTAGATACAGAAACTTTTTGGGGCTTCCCTGGTGGCTCAGTTGGTAAAGAGTCTGCTGGCAATGTGGAAGACTCAGGTTCAATCACTGGGTCGGGAAGATCCCCTGGAGAAGGAAATGGCAACCCACTCCAGTATTCTTGCCTGGAGAATTGCATGGACAGAGGAGCCTGGTGGGCCACAGAAAATGGGGTCACAAATATAGGAGAAAAAATACATCTATTCCATGCATTCCTGCTATAATTTAAACTCTTCCCAATTCTATAAACACCTTTGCTACTTAAAAAAAAAAAAAATTACTCAATAGCTTTGAACCTCAAGTTTTCTGGGTTCTATAAGTCCATATTCACCAACCCACATTGACACTTCCTATTCTTTTTCCACCCATTTTCCAACTGCCAGGCAGTTGATAAAATAAGCAACAGCACCTCATTTTACCTGTAAAAATTATCTTACTTTTACTTTAGTTCTAGCTCATCACATGTATAAGTAGTGTGCAGTGTAGTAGCTATGTGCTCAGTTGTGTCCGACTCTTTGCAACCCCATGGACTGTAGCCACCAGGTTCCTCTGCCCATGGGATTTCCCAGGCAAGAATATTGGAGTGGATTGCCATTTCCTTCTCCAGGGGATCTTCCTGACCCAGGGCTCAAACCTGCATCTCCTGAGTCTCCTGCATTGGCAGGCAGATTTTTTACCATCATCAAAAACATTCTGACTATTGTCAGATCAAAAGATTGGAAGATGAGAAACTGAAATAAGTGTGCAACTTACAGAGCCATGAAATAGAGAAAGGGTCTAGTTAGGCAGGTGCATGGAATAGACTTTCCAGATTGAAGAAAAACAAGGTGAGGGTGGAGGTGGGGATTAATATGATGGGGAAGAAAATAATCCTTTCAAAAATTTTATACAACACATATATTTAAATTTTTCCTGCTGGTTCTTAAAAAAAAAAAAAAAGGGGTTTTAGTTTAGATAACATATAAATCATCTCTAATGAACCAGAGACCCATCAGACACTGTTAGTAACCTGCAGCTCCTTGGATGAAAGAGTATTTTCATTACAACACACCATCACTTTCATCTTTGCCTTTTCACCAAGTGTTGAGTTTTCTAACATTCCTGAGAAGCAGAAGGAAACTAGCGGCTGAACACTGCTTTGTAGAAAAGAAAAGGGCTATTCTGAAATATGTCCCCAGAAGACCACAACTGCAGATTGAATAAACATATCAAATCAAGGGGTCTTTAAGAAAATTTACAAACAGAAGCCTGCAGTGAAATGAACCATTGGATAAATGACCTCCAGAGACTTCTTCAACTCACTATTCCATGAGCGGCTGTGTCTCAAGGTGGCTTCTTTGCTTTCCTCACCTTCCTCAGAAATACGGTTATATCAGGGGCAACAGAGATTTGGCATGCTCAGGTGAGTCAGATTCAAAAACCAGGTTCTCATTGACCTCTCTGATTGTTGGAAGGACCACACACCCCAACCATGGAAGCTATAAAGGAAAATCAAGTTCAGCTCTATGTTGGTGAAATTCTATGGCCAGAGATGCAGTTTCTATAGAAATAAATATTGACACACTTATTTGCTTTTATAGCTTTTCCACTGATTTACTGGTGCTGCTATTCTAAAGTTCGAAGTATGACACCTCTCTGTTCTTTACAGAATGTCTGAATAAATATGACCAGATTTCTGTTTCTACCATATGCAACTTCCTTCAGAGGACGAATGTAAGGCAAGGGGATAACCTAATGAGCTGACACTAATTAGGAAAATGATGATACGTGTTTATTCAGTAACTAAAGTTGAATTCAAGCTGTTTCCAAGAGTGTTAGACTTACACACTACTTCAATGTAGTACTTTCTACATTATAAAGAAAACTCTAAAGAAACACACCTGTAATTCCATCAACCCAATGTGTCTGTATGCATACACAATTTTATATAGCTGTAATCAGAGCAAAGATTCATGCTTGTGTTTCTCTGGTTTCTCTTAACATCATTTCCTAAGTATTTTACAGTCTGTACACTTATCATTTTAATGCCTGTGTAATATTCCATCAGGGAGATGTTCCCATAAAGTGGGATATTTGGGAGTTTTTTCCACTCTTTCACTATAGCATATAACACACTTCAGTATCTTTATTCAACAAGTTTTTTCCTTCTTTTAATTATTTCTTTAAGCATAAATTCCAAATAGAATAATTAAAGGATCAAGAGGTATGATAGCTAAAAATGCTAATTCTTTTCAAGTCAAATTCACTTATTTGGATTTTTCTCTCATAACAACATTGACTCTAGTGGAAGGATGAAACACAGCATTCATATTTATAAAATATTTCAATAAAGTTGCTACAAAAGAATCTGTAATCTTGACAACATTCATGAACCTCCCTATATCAGAGATTACCAAATTTTTGTGTTCATGACAAACTTTTGCATATTAAAACTATTGCAGGGTGTTTGAAAGCTTAACTAAATCATTGATGTAGGCATCACTATGCTGACAAACTTAGGCATGGTTATCACACTCGTCACCTGCTTTCTTTCACTCAACATTGCTTTTGTAATAGAATCTGTTCTCACAGATTCAAGACAAAAAGTCAAAGTGGGGGACTATACTCAGTATTTTGTAATAATGTATAAGGAAAAACATGTTATTACAAACGTTATTACACCTGGGCTTCCCAGGTGGCACTAGTGGTAAGGAACCCGCTGCCAATACAGGAGACCTGGGTTTGATCCCTGGGTCAGGAAGATCCCCTGGAGAAAGGAACAGCAATCCACTCCAGTATTCTTGCCTGGAGAATCCCATAGACAGAGAAGCCTGCAAGCTACAGTTCATGGGGTCACAATGAATCAGACACTACTGAAGCAACTTAGCATAAGGAAAAAGGATCTGAAAAATAGATATATCTATATGTATGTATAACTGAACCATTTAGCTATATACCTGAAACTATCACATTATAAACCAACTATACTTCAATTTTTAAAAATCTTTAAAAAAGAAAACATCTTAAAAAAAAAAAGTCAAAACACGTTTCAGTAAACATGGGATCTTTTACCATTTTTCTAATCATTTTCCCTCTTACCTTCAGCAAGGTAACTCACCATGTCACATGACTTGGTTGAGTCTCACAGCCATTGTCACAAAATAATTTCTACTGAAGCACAGAAGTCAATGTTTCCCACAATGACAACTGGTTCCAAGCCCATGAGGGATTGGAGGAGAGGTGTGCTATAATAGCACAACGCTTGAGAATTACAGGCCCATAAATCTTTTATGTCATAAAGAAATTCAGACATCTAAGAAAAAAATCTAAACCATAATTCCACATGAGAAACTCATCTAAAATTTCATCAGGCTGTTGTATCAGTTCTGCTGCAGTTATTGAATTTGGGGGATTGCTAGTCCTCCACAGACATTGTTTGTCCACAGTGGATCACAGAAATAGTTTCTCAGCCTCCCAAGACTCTAGTTTTACTTTTAAAATAACTTCTGCTCTTGAACAACTGGTAGCAAACTAAACTGGTTCCATTCAATGGTTGTTCACTGCTGTCCAAATAACTATAACTAAATGATGAATTTTCTTACTTTATTCAAGGAAAAGGGGATCTGAAATAGCTACTCCTTTGCTTTTACACAGAAAGCTCTACCATCAAATACCTCTGAAGATGTTAAACATATATCACAAAAACTCATCCTCAGGAGTGGAAAGCAGGGGAGTGGAGCCAGGGATAGAGATGTGGGTGGGGTGGGGTTGGACTGCAGAGGGCATGAGGGAACTTCCCAGGTGGCTCAGTTGGTAAAGAATCCACCTGCCATGCAGGAGACCTGGGTTCCATCAGATCCTCTGGAGAAGGAAATGGCTACTCACTCCAGTACTCTTGCCTGGGAAATCTCATGGACAGAGAAGCCTGGCGGGCTGTAGTCCAAGGGGTTGCAAAAGAGTCAGACATGACTTGGCGACTAAACCACCACCAGAAATGTTCTATATTTTAATGGTGATGATCATGTGAGTATACATAATTGTCCAAATTCATTGACCTCCACACTTTATAAAGTTGATTTTTTTAATGTGCCAAAATTTATATTTCCTATCAATTGTCAACCTCTTTTTTCCCCAGTACCATTAATGAAGCCACAAACGGTGTTGACAGTGATTGCCTTCTTCATTGGGAATGGTAAGTTCTTGCCCCTCCAAATCAAACATGACATCAGTGTTGGTCTTTATCCAAATGTTCACCCACCAACACTCCTCCCTAAGGCATACAACATCTATTTCTGCTTGACTGCTTAACCCACAATAAGTTCAGCTGTCCAGAACAAAGAAGCAGTATTAGTCACAAAAATAAGGTGCAAACATATTTCTCAGACTCTGATGTCACTTCTTTTTCTTTCACATCTTGCTAAAATTCAAAGGCAATTTTAACCATGGATGGAGGCAGAGACTTGAACAGTCAGCTCACTAGGTAACGTATTTACTATAGAGGACCCAGGTTCCTCATTAGACTTTAGGATGCATGCAGATTATATGTGCAGTTCAGGAGGAACTGGGGAATAAATGCCTCGCTGCTCTTTTACCCTTGACAATCACAAGCAAAGTTAAGCAAAGCAATTTCCTTATTTCCTGGCTGCTGACTCTTACTTTTAGTTGCACCTTGACAAGAGTAAGGATTGTTTGCTGCAGAATAAGACTGCAGGATTGCAGTCTCTGAGGCCAAAACACCAAAAACAAAGACAGTGATGGAGAAAGCATTAAGTGGTCAGAAAAAAAGGCACTGACTCAGGGTTTCTTTGGATTTCACTCTTCTTAAAATCCAAGGACAACTTACATTAGAGCAAACCTTGAAATGGTTAACAAAGCCCTCTCCCCTGAATTCACTAAGAGAAGAGCTACCGGGTGACATAATGCGGTGGGAATATCCATGGTATGGGATGTTGTGATGGAGCCACAGAAGAAAGCTGTGGAATACAAGTTCCATTTAGGGCAGGAATCACCCGAAACCTCCTTGACTGACAGCCAACTTGCTTCTGCATCTTTGCTTCTGGGGACAGAAATTCACCAACTTGGCACGCCACTTGGTCTACAGCTGGAAGGTTTAACCTTTACGAGCCTTTCCCTTGTACTGAGCTAAAAAAGACCTATCAACACCCTCTCTTCTAGGGTCCATTTTTCTTCTGCACCAACACAGATGTATTTTAATATGCCCCTGATACAAAGTAATCCCTGAAACATTAGAAGATTACGATGATATTTCCTAAGATTACAATCCGATCTCCTCTCAAGCCCCCAAATTTAATTACTCATCTTTTTAGAAATTAGTTAATGCTCTGATTCCCCTCCTCCCCACCCCACCCCCCGCCACAACATGTCTGTGGTCAGTGGCCTCTGGAGCCAAACACTACCGGTGCTTATGAGCTTAGGGACACACAAACTCTTCTGAAAACGATCTGAGATATCCATTCAGCTTTGTGTAATATGCCAACCTCAAAACCATTCCATTAGTTTCCTTTTTTCAAGTCACTGGTAGAAATGATGAAGAACAGAAAGCCCCAGACAGCTAGTCCTGATGCAGCCAAAGGGAGAGAAAAACACCACTGAAGACTTAGGGAAGGCAGGGAGGGATCTGAGTCAGTCACTCTGTCACTCATCAACTCTGTAATCTTGGAAATATTAATGAACCTCTTGGAACTTGTTTCTTTTTTTTTTTTTTCCACTGTCTTGCATTTATTCACACAGACAATAAGAATTGGTACAAATAAAAAGCACTGCTTAAAATACAAATACATGGCTCTGGTTTCTAAATGAAACAACTCTAGATAATTCAAAGTTAAGTATATTCTGTATTCCTATTAAAAATAGAAGACTATTTTGCATTAAGTCCTATTCCACCATAACTTTTCGAGAAACTAAAGGACAAAACAGTGAATTCTATACTTTTAGAAGTCATCAGAAAAATGGGAGATAATTCTCTCATCTCCCTGAACTATCCTCCAAACAGAAAGAGAGTTACTTGCATCTTAGACTGAGTTCATAAATGAAGGAAGAATAACATTTAAAGATATTGGAAAAGTGTTACCTAGGGAAAGGTTCTAAGAATTTCTCTGAATACCTTCTGTGAATTATGAAACCTCACTCTGCTGAAGTTTTGGCTCAAGTGTCTTAAATTCATTTAAGCTCATGAAAGAAAGAAATGTTAGTCCCTCAGTCGTGTCTGACTCTTTAGGATCCTATGGACTGTAGCCTGCCAGGCTCCTCTGTCCATGGAATTTTCTAGGCAAGAACACTGGAGTTGGTTGCCATTCCCTTCTCCAGATGATCTTCCCAACTCAGGGATGGAACTCAGGTCTCCTGCATTGCAGGCAGATTCCTCCATCCAAGGCACCAGGGCAGCTCATTTACACTCATAGGAAAACTTAATGAGTTTGTTTCTTCATCTATACAATGACACCAATAACATCTAATAGGATGGAGAAGGTTGATAGTACATTCCACACATAGTACGTGCTCAATAAATGTGAGTGGATGATAATAATCATTTAGTAAAGGATGAAAGGTCATAAAACTATAACGCACTACGCTTCATCGTTTCTAGTTTTTACATCCCAAAATTATCATAAGTCAATTGTGTAAGGATAGCTGGACACTTCAGTATTTCAGGTTACTAAGACAATTAGTGCAACAATCTTGTTCTTGTTATGCTCCCTCTCTTTAATTACCTTTTATGAACATTTTGACTTTTTTACAAGCTGAATAATCCTACTAATTGATGTTTTCATACTTATTTTGTAACATCTTATATTAACACTTTCCTCTGCCTTTTCCCCAAGGCCTTCATATGTTCCAAATTGTGAAACGTGTTAGCTTCTGCTCTCTTCCAAATAGGGAACACATCTGACTTAGTCCATTTGGCCTGACATCAAAGCCCTTTCCAATCTGTCTCCAGCTAAGGTCCGTCCGCATCTCTCCTGCATCCTGAGTCTCCTGCTCACCTGCAGTTTCCCCAAACTATTTCCCGATGCCCTTGGTGATAACAGCTCTCTGCCCGGAGGACACACTTTCCACCCAGATTGCTACACAGCCTTCAAGGCCCATCCAGTCCTGCCTCTGGGAAGCCTGTCCATCTATTTCCCTATCCAAGCACTAGTCCTATGAGTCACAATCGTCCAGCAGACTGCTCCTTCAGGGCAGAAACCATCTGAATCCATGTAACAAGATGTTCGGTACATGGCACATTTCCCAGTGCTAGGCTGAATGAACAGTTCTGAGCTAGAGACAGAGGACATTCAGGGTTCTAGGGTCTTTGAACAGGATGGAGGAAGGCCTTCCTTGGCCTCCATGGACATCCTGCTCTTCCATCAGTCCTGCTCTTCCCACTTCTACCCAGCATCCTCGGTGCTGACACCACTGATTCTCTGGAATATATAATCAAGTTACATTTCTTAACAGGTTTGAGATCTTCTCTCATCCAATTTTTTCCCCCAAATCTGGACATATTTTATTTTATAATTGGAAGAAATTTGCTTTACAATGTTGTGTTGGGTTTCCACACTACGACTCAAATCAGCCATGCTGTGCTTCGTGGCTCAGTCGTGTCTGACTCTTTACAAGCCCATGGACTGTAGCCGGCTAGGCCCCTCTGCCCATGGAGATTCTCCAGGCAAGAATACTGGAGTGGGTTGCCATGCCCTCCTACAGGGGATCTTCCTGACCTAGGGATCCAGCCCAGGTCTCCTGCATTGCAGGCAAATCACCCATAATTATACATATATCACCTCCCTCTTGAGCTTCCATCCCGTCCTCCACATTCCACCCCTCTAGGCTGTCACAGAGTGCCAGGTTGGGCTCCCTGTGCTATACAGCAACTTTGCACCAGCTTCTAGAAGCCTTGAGTTTTAGGAGATGACTTACCTAGTCATCAGTCTGGCTCCCAGAACAAAAAAAAATTGGGTGTAATTGGCATTGGAGGGCATGGCAACCCACTCCAGCATTCTTGCTTGGAGAATCCCTATGGACAGAGGAGCCTGGCCGGCTACAGTCCATGGGCTTGCAAAGAGTCAGACACGACTGAGCCACCAAGCACAGCATGGCTGATTTGAGTCATAGTGTAGAAACCCAACACAACATTGTAAAGCAAATTTCTTCCAATCATAAAATAAAATATGTTCAGATTTAGGGGAAAAAAAATTTGGATGAGAGAAGATCTCAACTGAAGTAAACAATGATAGTTGTTTATAACATTTGCATTATTCTCACCTTCCCCCGTCATCTTCACCAAAGCTAAAGCAGAGATCTTGTTTATTTTTCCTCGATTCATAGACTAATAATGCCTCGCCCTTGTTGACCTCCTCCAAGTCATCTGCTACTTCTTTTAACTGCTCTCTTTGAATTGGACCAAACGATCCACTTTGGGCCAAAAGACGTAACTCCAGGGGCTACAAGGCACTAAATATTCGTTTGTCCGGACTGCTCCCCAAGTATCTCCTATCGCTGGAGCTTCAAGCACAAGCACCGGTCCAAAAGAGCAACCTCAACAGCAAATAAGGCCAAGATGACCGCCTCCCCCCCCCCCGCTTCCGTTCCCCGACGTCCCCATCAGTCATCACTTCCCCCAAAGTAAACCCACCGACCCCAGACACAGCTCTCCACGTGAAGCGCCCTGATGCCGAGGACCGGGGGCGACGCCCGCGTCCCCCAGCGGCTCGCCGGACTCGAGGTCTCCATTATTGCGCGCGCGCCGCCGCACCCTTCCAGGTGGCTCCGCGTACCTGGCGGCGGTGCCCACGCCGAGAAGGAGGCCGAGGAGGCGGCGGCGCGGGGGGCGCGTGGCAGGCGGCGCGCGCGCGCGCGCTATCACAGGCAGAGGTCGGGGTGCAGCGCCTGGCTGCACCCACTTCTCGCCCCCCCCACCCCCCTAGACGCGATCGCCACCCTCCTGGCCCGGGTGCGGCCGCGGGCGTCGCGGCCCCGGGCTCTCTCGGGCGGCCTCGGAGCCCAAGGGTCAGATTTCTTTTCACAACAAAGTCTGCTGGTCACTGCAACCCCACTGGAGGCCAAAGCCGGCCGGGCGGCCCGGGCAGGGGCGGGAGCGCGGCCGCCGGGGGCCAAGGTGGGAAGGGAGCGCGCGAGGGGAGGGTGGCCGGCGACCGGGCCCGGCGGCTGGACTTACTCGGGTCACAACTTCGGCGACGCGGGGCCGAGGAACCAATTCTTCCAAAACCAAACCGAAAATGGGTAACGGAGAGGCCGAGGCAGCGCTAAGAGGGGTTCTGTGCTGGTGTTTAGGGCCAAAACTGCTCTGGCTTCCAGAAATTCGAGCCAGTCGAAGCTTTTTTCTTTCTTTCCTTCTGAAACGCGCCTGTGCCTCCTGGTCGCGGGCCGCTCTTGGCGCGGCTCTAAGTGCTCAGCGACACGGGACCGGTACTCGCGAGGGGAACCCTCCTTCCAGCACCCCGGGTCTTCCTGGTACCCCCTTCCCCTCCAACTGCCCTCCCCCCAACCCCCCTCACCGGGCCCCAACTACCCTCGACCTGCAACCTGGAGTCTGGGCCTGCTGCCCACTCCCCCAGGGGTGACTCGGACTCCTGGGCCCTCGCGGTGTTTCCACCGAGCCAGAGGGTGGTGGGGTTTTCTCTGTTAACAAGGAGGAACTAGGTGGAGGTGGGTGGAGTGACAGGGTGATTTTTTTTTTTTTCATGGTGGGGTGGGGAGGGTGTAAAGGAATAAGCCGTCAGACTGAAACTTATCAGAACGTCCAGAATTCAAATAATTTTGCAATTGCTCTTAAAATTATGTACTCTTCTTAGAGCTAGGGAAACTGAGGCAAAGAGTGGTAAGTGGATTCCCCAGAATCGTGCTTGGGGGCCTGGACTAAACATCCACGTCTAACCCTGTATCCTTGCTGTTAAATGTTTTGCCTTTCTGGGCCTCAAGGTACCCTTTGGGAAGGTAGGGGAGAGATTCTGTCACCTCAGAGCCCCTTTACATCTATAATAGGGGCTAAAGAGACTCTTGATTCAACCTGTAAAGAGTTCCAGCATTGGATGAAGCGTGTGTGTGTGTGTGTCTGTGTGTGTGTGTGAGAGAGAGAGAGAGACTCAATAGTGTCTGGCTCATTTGTGACCCCATAGACAGTAGCCTGCCAGGCTCCTCTATCCATGCAATTTTCCCAGCAAGAATACTGGAGCAGGTTGCCATAGCCTCCGCCAGGGGATCTTCCAGACCCAGGGATGGAACACTTGTCTCTTGCATCTCCTGTAGATTCTTTACTACTTGTGCCATCTGGAAAGCCACCAAAGCATCCATTACAGGTAGGTAATGTGAGATATTCCTTCTTTGGGAACTTCCTCTTTCTTACTTGATTAGGATCCAAACACAAGCAGTGAAAGATATGCAAATACCTTCATGATTTGCTCTTATAAGGACTCAGTGAGCCTTCAAATGTTTGCACTTGTCTATCCCTCTCAAATGAAATCCCTTCCCCACCCCCCACTCAGTTATTCACATCAAATGAGATAATGTAAGCAAAGGGGCCTCGGAAAGTGTAAAGCAGGGCATGAATACGGGTATTATGGTACACACTCTTTCAAAATCGGCTAGATTCACAAGCTTTGTTGTTTCTATCAGTCATTGAGTACCTGTTGACTTGTAGTAGGTACCAGGAAGTGCCAGGCAGAACAATGAGACCTAATCCTTCACCTTCAAAGACCACAGATTATAGATTAGGAGATAAAACCAACACCCTGGAGGTAGTTGGAAATCTACATAAAGACTGATTTTTGATCCTATCTGTTGAATGTTTATGTGTAGACAGACACAGTTTTCAAAATACACTGTGTATTGAGTGAAGGGGCTTCCCTGGTGGCTCAGTGGTAAAGAATCCTCCTGCCAAGCAGGAGACATGGGTTCAGTCCCTGGGTTGGGAAGATCCCCTGGAGGATGGCATGGCAATCAACTCCAGTATTCTTGCCTGGGAAATCCCATGGACAGAGGAACCTGCCAGGCTACAGTCGCAAAAGAGTTGGACAAGACTTACCAACTAAACAATGACAGACAACAACAATTGGGTGAAGAGGACTTCAGGTAGAAGTCAATGCATTGATGAATTATGTTAACCCAATTAGGCCCCAATACCTTGTCCAAATAGAAACATTATACAAATCAACCAGTCAATGAGGATGGCTTTGCCTTTTTTAATTCATCGCTCATCATTTCTACCCATTCACAAATATAAGGAATTTCCATAACATAAAGTGAATCCAGAATCTCTTAAAGCATAGGTGATCAAAAGTATTATTTCAACAGCGAGCAAACAGTAACCCCAAACTACCAAATATGTGTCTGCTAAGACCTCATCAAAGCCAATGAAAGTTTCTCTTGTTAGACTACAGGCTTGTTATTTATTTGAAAATCATATTTTGAAAAATCAGTATAACTCAAGTAAAATATAATCTAAAATGTTTATGTTTTAATACAAGGAGTCATTTGATCCTTAGCCTTGGTCTTTTCTTAAAATATATATATATATATACACACACACATAGAACAACTTTGAACCCAAACGTCCTACCATTTTATTTTTTCAACTTCTGGAAACCTCAATTCATATGGCCCCTGGATAAAAACAGATCTAAATTTTGAACCAGTTTCTGAGTTTGAAGGTGTGGAGAATTAGTTCATTATTACTGTTTCAGAAATGCCAAGTGTTTAAAATATTGGAAATCCTAGATTCAGACGATAGAGTCATATTTAGAATTTTCCTTTAAGGAAAATTGTTATTTGGGCAAAGTACATTTATTTCAGCACAGTATACAAATTCTTCATATTCTCCAAAACGGGAGTAGCAGGAGCCAATTTATCGAGTATAATGTATTCCAGACACTTGCTGGAATAAACAATGTTCTTGAGCCCCTCAGATGCATAGCCAGTAGGGAGCTGTTGACTACTTGAGGTTTTTGCACATCTCTCAGCCAAATCAGAAATCCAAATCCCAAATCAGTCACAGACACACAGCGTGGATTTACAGTCCTGCCTGGGCGTAGGGTCACAATCTGCAAATGAATTATACCACCCAAGATAGGTTTATTTTTGACATAAAATATGCTTTTTTTTTCACTTGACATGAATGCAACTATGAATAAAATTCTCAATAAGAACGTAAATGTCTTTTGCAACACAAGCCAAAATCCAATAAAACATATATTCACAATTCTCCATTTGAGGCTACATGAGAGTTTATATTCATCTATTGATGTATATATAAAGATATATTTATCTTCTGGATTGCCATGTGAGTAACTAGTAAATGCCATAAGGACTCAATTATGTATCTGTTGGTTTATATTGAACTTAGAACATTCAGCTGTTTACATGTCATAAAATGCTAATCCTAACTGCTGGCCTAACCTACATTCTGTGCAATAAAAAAAAAAGAGAGAAAGTTTTTTTGCATAAAAATTCCTTAAATGTAGAGTTATACCGTGGCTTATGGCATAAATATAGAACACATGTGACAGAAATGTACATCGATATCCGAGTCCTCAAACTTGCAAATACAGATCCACAGAAGGCAGAGGGCAAAAATCAACGGGAGTTTTGTAGTTCTTTGAGCATTTGTATTCTGCCTATACTGACAGGTATGTTATGACTAGACCTGATTCAAAGACACCTCTCTCATACACGCACAGCCCACACGTATTTAAACATTCCTTTGTCATTTAGTTTGTTCATCTAGAAAATATCATCAAATGCCACCAAATGGGAGTTTTCGTAAGGAAAGTTTAGATTGAGATTTACCTCAGAGCATCAGGAAGAGAGGACTGGACGGTATGGGAACAGCCAAGAGTTAAGCCAACTCTCCAGGTATCAGTTGGAAATGCTCTTATGTACAGGAACCATTAAAAAAAAAAAAACTTTAAAAAGACCAGTCATTTTCCCCTTGCCCTGGCCTCTCTTCTTTCACTCAGTTAAATCACTGAGTACCATGAGGAAGCATGTTAATTCCTTGAGTGTAGAGTGTATCTCAATGGAAAGCATTATTCAAAAACATTAGAATTATTATTCCAAGAAAAGTTATGCACGAGACTCAAGACATGGTCCCTATACCCTAGGACCTTTATATTATAGAAAGTGTACGTCTTTTTTAGTCTACTGGAATATCTTATAATCTGAAAGTTAAATGTCAATGCCTATTGCTCCCTTAAAAAAAAACTGTGTGAGATAAACCAGAGAAAAGTCTACTTACTACCCGGGAACTTATTACATGAGCCATAAATTTTTGACCTTTCCATCCAATTTCTTGTTACATTAGGATTGGTTTTCTAAACCATGCTGACTCATGTTAGGAAATACATTTCCTCCTATCGAGACTTCTTAACGTCATCAAATTCTTTAATCACACTAGGGATTTCGGAGGTATGCAGTAAGAGGAGCTGGAGTAAAGGGAACAAGTTTAAGTTTACTTTTATCTTTATGCACTTCTAGCTTAGGACAGCAAGTGAGGGGTGCAAGGCTAGGATTCTTGGCCAGGTTGCTACTAAAGACCTACAGATAATTTTCAGGTGATGTTTTACCTGTATCCTTCGTCTCATAAATGTTTACTATGGCAAACTTTATAGTACATTTGACTAATTTTAAAACACGTATGTTTTGTTGATCTTTTCTTTTTAGGTGAGTTTTCCAAGGTGATTGAGATGCAATCCTTCTGTATATTTCATTTGCCTGTTTTTCTTCTCTTTTTATCATCTTTCTCTCTTGGCATATACATACTTTTCACTGTCAACCACTGCTGTAGGTGGAGCTTTCCTGAGCTTCCAGTTTGCTTTTATCCAGGTCATTCTACTTGTTAACATATCCACTTAGAAGCTGCCTTTACCTTTACAAAGAGAGGATATCTAATAAGTGCTCTGGGGGAATATGATTTCTCAGTGTGGAAGTCACTGGTTTCTCCCCCCAGTCAGAAGGCAATGGCCTGACTGTTCCTTTTAGGTTTCTATAATATCAGATGACAAGCATAAGATTTATTCTTCTTTCTCACAACAAAGAAATGTAAAAAATAGCACCTCTTCTTCCAAGAATAAAATTGCCAGTGCATTTTTAAAACATCCAACACAATTGTTCCTCAGTATAGTCTGGAACAGAACTGTATGCTTCATAAGTAAACTCTAATGGCCAGTGGAATGGAAATATTTGGTAGCTTGACTCATGAAGCGTATGGAGTAGGACCTCAAGTTTATGACTCCCAGATTATATTTCCCCAGACCTATTGCTTGTACTTATCTAGGTTAAATCTCATTTGCTATTTCCTGACCACGTATTTGGCAGATAGCTGATAGTACTTTTATTGACTTTAGGTTTACAGTTGTAAATTACCGTTGAACTTTTAAAAAATCTATTCCGTGATTGTGAGTTCTATCGTCATGCAAAAATAAAACTCAACAGTTTACTTTGACTTCAGAAAGCCCAGGATAAGAAAGCTTGAATTCATTGAAAAGAGGTAACATAAAGGGTTATTCTATAAATGTATAGATTGTGGACTGAGGCCCATTTAGATGAAGCAATTATCTCTTTCTTAGCCAACAGTATGCCTGAAGAATAGCACCAGAGGTAGCTATAAAGATAATTTTCTAACTGCCTTGCCTTGCATGCAAAGCTAAGCACCATCTAAGTGCCAAATTTAGTGCCAAAGGAGTAGTGAAAGGAAGAAAGCAAACTATCCATTGTTTGTTTGATAAGCATAAAATATTTAGAGTGAGGAAATTTATGTTTCCAACACTGTAATTGTCTTTATTTCTTAACATGTAACAAGAGGCATTGAAGAGATGTTCTAGATAATGAAAACCTACTGTGTCCTTGAACATTAGTCAGATATTCAGAGAGTTGAACTGCTGATTGAAGTTGACTTCTTTTGTTCCTATTTTCATTTGTGCCTGTTTTTTCCCTTTGTTTTGTTTTATTCTTTGCCTCCATGTGGTTTCTCTCCTAACAGCAGACATTTTGTTTGCTTGCTTTGTTTTGCTAGGGTATTCTATTTTATCAAACAAATGTTTGATAGCTTAAGCTATCCGTCAAGGAATAACATTTTACATTGCTCTGTGCATCATTTAAACCAGTGCTTTTATGTAATATTAAATCTATAAATTAACTGAATCAGAGCCAAAACCCATGATGTTTATAGTAAGTATGAAAGGAAGGAGTCTGAAAGATAAATTTCATCATTCATTTTTCAGAACACACAGCATACTGACAACTCATGGCAACTTTCCTCTAAAAGCTTTGTCCCAAGATTTCATGTTTTAATTTTCTGTAGATTCTGAAGCAAATGGTGAGCCAAATAATTTTCCTAAATCTAACACGATATAGATATTTTCCTTCAAATCATAAAACTGATTTATATAGGCAAGAGGAAAACTCAAGCCACTTCACTATCAGCTAAGGAAACCACTGATGATCAGCTGGGACAAAACGTTTGTTGGAGTGAAAAAGGAGTTATTCTCCCTTATGTAAGAAAACAAGATAGCTGTGGTCCCTGCAGTGTGACTGCATATAGCAATTTTTCATCTTTGTTGTTAAATAAAATTTCTCAGCAGTCTCAAGTCACTTATTCAATAGGTTTGGGTGTCTTTCCAGTACCGTGGGGAATTCTGAAGTGCAATCAGATGCAATGATATCGTACGACGCAAAATGCACCAAAGAGCGTTTACCTGTACCCTATGCGGTTAAAAGTGGATTTGCCGCGAGGCCAGGCACAGGGGGGTATGAATGTATGTTGAAATTTAAACGTGAACTAGAAATGCTGATCAAACCGTTTGCCTCGGAAAGAGGGGTTCCCTGTTCAAGAATTCCTGCGAATGTAGCTGCAAGGATCAAACGTGGATGACTCATTTGACGTGAAAATGGAGCTAGGAAGCTTGAAAACGGACAGTCTGCGAGAGTTAGAGGTCCCGCGCGTGGGTCTGTGGCGACGTGGGAGGAATCGCAGGACCAAAGACCCTGAAACGACTTGAGCTCGGTTCAGAGAGTTAAGCGAAATTCACCTCAGGTAGGAGGATTTTCTTTGCCGATTTTGCCTTCACGTTACGGAAGTCAAACTTCTTTCCTAAGACGGGTCTTTTTCTTCCAGCCCAGGACGCTGCGCATTTGGACTGGATGCTGTCTCGAAAAAGCCCGGAAAGACTCCGGTTGCTGGAGCTGTGTGCAGGCGCGTCTGGTCGCTCTGCCTGCTGCCTCTGCAATTCGATTTCAGGCCCCCTTTCCTCCCTCGGCATTATTTTTCTGACGACTTGAGAGGGGGAAAAAAAACCCAAAAAAACTATATAAGAAACTCGAGAAGAGACTCTGGAATGTAGAATCGCACACGTGGCCCTGCAAATTGGATGGGAGGGTGGGGGAGGTGGGGAGGAGAGAAGTGAAACTAGAAATGATGGTACTGCTTTAGAATTCGAGAATCTCCTTTCTTCTCTCCCAATACATATCCATTTTTGGTTCTTCACAGCTGCCTTTATCCAATAGGTGTGGAAGAGCGACCGCGACGCGTCTACAGATACATGTTGGAGCAGCCCGCGCTGTGGGGATTTTTCCGGGGAACCTCAGAAACGGATGCTGCTCCCGAGGCTGTTTCCAAGTAGGAGTAGATTATTTCCCCCCAAAGGCTATGAACAGCTCCTTTGTCCAAATCCAAGATACAGAAATTCATAGCCTCCCTCAAAGAAGACATTAGAACCTCATTTATTTAGAGGGTCCTGAAGCTCTCGAGTATCAGAGAAGTAAAGATGAAAAGATACCTTTAGGATATGTTCTGGGTGGATAAACAGGTAGGCAGATGATAAAGAGAGTGGTTTTCTTCTGGAAGCTGTTTTACTTCAGAATTTACCGTCTTCTTGCTAAAAGTACACATAATTGTTAACAGAATTAAAAGACAAAGTTTTGTCCATATAGATGCGCCATTTGATCATTAAAACCGAACATTAACTTCCTTTGGGAAGGAAAGATAAATCAAAGCGCTACCGCTGATATCTCAATCAAGATTAAAAAAAATTTCTCCCTCCCTAAGAACGTTCAGTGTTTTCTTTTCTAACATGAGTTCAGTTCAACAAAAGATGTTAACAAGATTGTAACAAAAACTCTGCATGATGTAAATGTTCAAAGAAAGAAATTCTAGATTGATTATATTCTGGGACCGCAATTATTACTAGATATCACTAAAGCAGAGGAACCAGAGGCCCTGAAAGTAGGACTCTAAGGGGAGAGGGGTGGGGGCGGGGGAGATTTTGGAGAACTTTCCCCCAATTAAAGAAAGGAAAAATAAACTTGTATAAAATGTAAATGCAATAAATTGAGCTGAATTTTATTTTTCCAGGATTAAAATATGTATTTAGTAGGTTTTGAAGGCCAATTACCAATTCATAAATGTATCGGAATAAAAATTCGAGAGCAAATGCCAAATGCCTGTGGTTTATGTAAACGACATAAAATCACGGGGTTTTTATAACTAGATGGATCATGGACGGATATAAAATGAAAGATAAAAATCAGTTGTTAATGGCTTGTCGTGAATTTTCGTGTGCTTATTAATTTTCTTAAGTTTCCAACTGTTTGCATTTATAAACATTTGACTAATATTCTAAGCTGCTGAAACTACAACAGACACTGTTTGCCTATCTCCCTTCTCAGAAGTACATGGGAAAAGATCACCAAAGAGATACTTCTAAGTGAGGCGCGTCCTCGCCGCCAAGTCTCAAACAATGGGTCGTGTTTGGCCACCTCTGCAAGGACGCTGAGTGTGGGGGGAGGACGCGAGGGGACTTCAGCAGCCGGCTGCCGTCCCTCCTTCTTCGGAGGCTTTGAATAACACCCACCCAGCACCATTCTTGGGGTGCTAGGAGGGGAAAGGACAGCGCTTGTTCGGGAGGGAGAAGTGGGAAATGTGATGTGATTTTTACCCCGTCTTGGTGAGGAAGGTGGGTCAGGAAAGCCCTCTGGGACTGACGGATCTCCCGGAAGGTTAAGAGGGTCTGCACCGAGGCCTGCCTGCAGGTCGCTCCAGCCGGCGGTGGCTCTGGCCTCCCGCGCACCCGACGCAGCCGCGAGCGACCGGGGTTGGGAAACCCGCTGCCTCCCCAGCGGCGCCTATTACCAGCAGCTGCTTCTGCTTAGCCCTCCAAGGATCAGTTTGCCCCAACCCACGGCCTCTCTCGGGGCTCCATCTCCTCCCACCTCTCCCTTTCCTTCCCCGCCTCCACCCCCTCCCCCAGCCACCAGCGCCAACTTCGCAACCGCCCGGCCAGCCGACGCCGCAGCGGAGACGCGCGCTCAGGTTCCAAGCTCTGGGATGCGGGAGCTGGGGGAGGGCGCGCGAGGAGCGAGCCAGGAGGACCCTGAGACTTTAAGCCCACCGAGGGAGGTTAGAAGAGGGCGCAGCGGCGGTGATATTAGGAGACCGCCGGCGGGAAGGGAGCCGGCGGAGGCTCGCGCCTCTCACCGGCCGGGGCGCTCTGAAGGGGCCGGATGCCTGTGCGGGAGAGGCGGGTTCGAACCCTGCCCATAACCTGTAGCGTGCGAGAGATCGAACGCGCGGAGACGATGTGGGGCCGCAGCAGCCTCGGCGCGGGCTTCGGGGGAGCTTGGGAACAGCTTGCTCCGCCAGCGCCGGCAGTGCGCGCGGTGACCCCCCAAAGGCACGGCTCACCGGGGCGGCCCCCTGCCTCGTCCTCTAACTCCACTTCCAGCTTGGGCTAGAAACAGACACCCGTGAGGCGAGAGCAGGCGCTCACCAAGGTTCGGTGGAAACCTGGACAGAAAGCCAACGCTGCTTGGGGCGGGGAGCGTGGGGGGCGGGGGGGTGGCGCCGCGATGCGCGCAGGACGCAGAGCACTGCAGCGCCGGGCGGTGCAGGCCCGCACCGGGCACCGTGGTGCTCCTGGCTCCGCAGACTGGAGTCGGTTCTCCTTCCAGCGCCGGACGGGCAAGAGAGCCTTTTGGTGAGGACAGGCCGGGCCTCTGGCCCCAGGCTGTAAAAGGGCCTAATGCCGGCCGACTGGCTGGCTGCACAGGCCTGTTCTGACACCAAGAATGGTCAGACAAGGAAGGATGCGTCTCTGAAGAGAATTTTCACCTAGGTGTGCCGTGGGATTTTGGAAAGCAAGCCTGCGGTGGCTGCGATGCGTTCTATTCCCGCACCTTCGCACTGTTCTGTTTTTCCGGCTTACCACCAGGAAGAGCAGTATCCTGCCTGCCTAGAAGTGACCGAAGCTAAGGGCCTTCTCCCCGCCCACCGCCGAGAGTAGGGGGCTCATCGGTCAGATGAGGGCATACACATTCACTCCAGTGTCCTATTTGACAGCTGCAAGGGTTCTCAGCGACCTTGTAGTTATCCAACACTGCAGCTGTGCGGATGAAGAAATGACATTCCGAGGAGTCCAGTGGTCTGCCCAGGTTGACTCGGCTGTATGCCAGCCTCTGGAATAACGCCTAGCGTGGGGCGAGCCATCAGTCAATGTGTGATCAATGAATGATATCCAGCCAGGTGGTCGAAGACTCAGGACTCAACCGAGGTCCGACTCCCAGTGCATCCCCTTTAACAGAAGCGTAACCATGTGCCGGGTCGTTTCCCGCCCAATCCCACGCGTGTTCCAAGGCCAGGCCACAGCATCCCCAAACCCAGATGCACCCCTGTCCACAGACAGATTCCAGCGAACCGAACCGTTCGCTCTTCCTTACTGATTCTCTAAGAGTCCATGATCTCCAGCCCCCATCCGCACCCCCACCTCGGTTTTCATTCCGCGGTTCTGCGGACTGTGGGGCTTCCCTGGTGGCTCAGATGGTAAAGAATCTGCCCGCAAAGCAGGAGACCCGGGCTCGATCCCTGGGTCAGGAAGATCCCCTATGCTGTGGGCAGCATCAGAAAAACAAACAAACAAACAAACTGCCGCAGCAGAAAATTGCAAAGAGTAAAATCTCTCTCTCCTTGGTACCTTTCTCCTTTAAGAATACCACCCCATCCCCGTTTTTTGGCGACCTTAACCTTGGCCAAGGTCCGTTTCAGGGAAGGGTTGGAGCTTTTAAAAGCCGTTTGGGGGAGGCTCTGGGATCTCCTCCCTCCCCCACAGTGAACATGCAATCTAAGTGGAAAAAAATTCTGCGCGCAGTGCATCACAACTTGAAAACCCTTTGCCTCCCACCTCCCAGCCACACTCCAATTGTTGCCCTGAGCTAAATCCTCCTAGAATTTCTGGGGTCACCATTTCTCTGGGGGAGCTGTGGGACACAGTCCCGAGGTGGGGGAAAGAGAGCAGGCGCGGGAAAGTGCGCAGCAGCCCAGTCTACCAGACCTCTGCTCTTTGGGGCTGTTTCTGCAAAGGCAGTGAGCAGGCGGAGCTGGACGCAGTCAAACGACGCCCAGTTACCACTCACTGGAGAAACACCTTGGCTAAAGCGTTTGAGAGGCTGTGATTCTTCTTGGCCGGCCAGGTGCCACCCGAAGACCAATAGAGCTTTTTCCCTAGAGGGCGGATTTGCCAGTTTTACGGAGATGGAGAGAGATGTGAGGGAGTTTGCGAAATTTAGATCTATAGCTTACAAACCACTTTCTAATAGAAAAATGTGTGCAAAACTCGACACATTGGAGCAGCCCCTGCGGGAAAGGCCCACAGAACTTGGCATATAAAAGTGCAATGACCATTGAATGAGTAAGCGTGATCGTTTGCAATAATAGCAGTCACGTTTTCCTCTGAGCCCTCAGCAGCTACCATCTTCCTTGTTTTTAAGACTGCTGTGAGACCCTCGCAAATGATTTCAATTTCATGATTACCAACCTATCGAATGAGATACGGATAGAGTCTGACATTGTGGTTCGTTCAAACACTGTTACCGATATTTTCTGAGATTAACTCTGCTCATTGTGATGACACAAACAGGAATCCATATTTATATTCACAATAAAGTAAAATACAGTTATTCTTGACAGTGGAAAGAAACTGGCTTCTTTGGAATAAAAAAAAATGGCTGGAAGAGATACTCCCAGGTCTCTTTACCAATAATAAATTTGGGCAATACATAATGTCTAGGGAATAGGTCATTGTAGCAGAGAAATCATAGCAGTAAAGCTATTTACATGATGCAGCTATTAAAAAAAAATACCCCCAAATCTATTGCTGTACCTCTGTGTCCTCACAGGAACCCCTCATCTCTCCATTTTCTAATTTTAGTAAAAGTTCCAGAAAATATTACAAATCATTAAGGAAAAAATGAATAATGGAATTTTCAAAGACTAGCTGTAGACACGTGCAAATCTCACATTTTCCCGAGGTTAAGCCTTTGCTGTCCCTTTCCGTTACAATTTAAATTTGAAAGAATATTTATAGGTAATCTGAAATTTTTGGTCCCACATCTCTCAACAAAGAGATTTTGTTTCACCTCTACCATATAAAACTAGAGGCAGGACATTTTTGCAAGATGAGGTTTTTTTTCACTTCCACCTTTTAAAGCCACACACTTTGTCTTCCTAGTCTATTTCCAAGTACACTTCAAGCAAGCATTGTCAATATGTGAGTTGAAGCAATATAAAGACAAATCTCCTCTTAACCAGCCATTCTATGGAGTCTGCGGGGATGCACAGCACTGTTAATTCCTCTGAGCTCCATCTGTGGGAATGACGAAACCCAGCCATTATGGAAGATTATGAGGTTAAATTAATTTGGTTCTTCCATTATACTGCAGTCTTTTGGAGATGCTTGCCATTTTCCCTTTAAATGTCATTATTTCTAGATCTAGTTAGCAGCTGATGCAATTAAAGAGGATATAATGCTAATTTAACAATACAAATAACACTTTCTATCATGTATGTTGAAAAGATGCACTGAAGGGAGGACCAGCCACATTGTACCTGCCTGCCATAAACAACCCGTGTAACTTGTACTTTAAAAGAATAAAATAAAATCAGCCAGTGTGCATTGGATTCTTCAGTGAATTCTTGAATCAATACTTTTGTTTCATGTTTTCATGTTCTCAGTAATGTTAACGTATCCAGTTACAAACTCTTGCCAGTAAGAAAGAAAATATGCCCTGCTGTGTACCCTTCTAAATACTCTTAAAGAATCACGCTTTCTTTTCATTTGGAATTATGATTCTGATTGCCTGCTGTATCTTTACAATCTTCAATGGATAATAAGTAGACACACTTAATTCCCTAAGCTAATCACCTGAGTTGAAAACCCGGGTTACATTAGCAGACCCAATAATATCTCTGATCTTGTGCAAAAGGGGCACATATAAGCACAAAAATAGCATTAATTATGATATTCATTCTGCCACTGTAGAAGGAGATCAGAAAGACCAGTAGGCTAATGATCTATACAGCAAGTATTAAAAACAGATGTAGTCCTGTTGCATTACAGAGTAAGAATGATTCTTAATAGGTGTTAAACTGCACATTCCTAATAAATGGAAATGCAATATAATAATTTTTTTATTCTTTTCAGTCTTTCAAGAATTATTTTATTAGTTGTATACTTAATAAAAACTTTGGTAATTCAATAGCCAACATTTCTAGCACACAGATCACAGATCATAAATAAAAGACCTTTTGTACACACACACACAAAAGCCCACCACTTTTGTTTTCTTTGCTCGAGATATTTTCAGCCTTTTCCTCTGTTTCCTACGAAATAGCTAAACGCTTTTAATTGTTTGTAAGGGGCACTTCGAGATGAGATACGATTTGGCTTGTTGAAGTCACAGCCGTCTAGGCGCAGCAGATTCGCCTTTGGCCTTACGCAATTCATGGATTTTTCTTGATGGGTGGAAGGGCGTTGCAGTCGATTACCAGTCGCAGCGTCCTCAGTTCAGAGATTTATGGCCAAGACGTGACGTTGCCACCCCTCCCTCCTCCACCCCGGGGTGCCTGAGTTTGGACCAACTTGACACCGGTGCATTTACTGAGGGGTGTGCAGCCTCGGACGAATCCCAGGTGAAGGCAGCTGGCCGTCAGGGATGCTGAAGTCCGCAGAGAACGTGTGCCCGGTAACTGTTGGATCAAGCAGGCACCCGCAGACGGCGAGAGCAAATAAATCTGCCTCTGATTCAAGATCCTAAATCCTTGTCCCAAATGGGCACGAAAACCTTTAAGTGGTATCAGTAGCCCGGGAATCTAAAAGTGCAAATGTATTTCGAACTGGGAACGTCTCTAGTTCATGGATATTTACAATTTGGGAAATGGTAATTAGGTTGAGATTAGGGGACAGAACAATTAGGTCTAAAAGATTCCAGCTAACTAAAATATCTCGTAAGCATTGCACTACACTATCCTATAGCCCGAAGTATGCCACCAGCGATCAGAAAGCCACGCCTTCCGCACCATCCTTTTTTCCATCTTCTCTCTTACGTCCGTGGTCCCAAGTCAACATTGTTTGTTAATTTCAGAAAAGAGGATCTAGATTTGGGACCTTGGAAAGCTTTATTCTTATTCCACTACTAGAGACTGAATTACTAAGACTGAGGTTGTCAGACAGGAGTGGGGTGGGGAGGGAGGGAGAGAGAGAGGAGGGGCACATTCTTTCAAAATATAAGCCCATTCCTCCCTCCCTCCCTCTCTCTCTCCGAGGAAGGGGGAGCTATAAAATTCTCCTCAGCACACGCTATAAATTGCATTTTGCTGAAAGTTTTAATACTTAATTTAAAGTCAAAGGGTATTTTTTTGACCATTTTAGCTCTTGCAGTTCATCTGGGAGAAAATCCAGGTGGCAAATTTAATGTAATTCAGTAAAATTTTCTAGCATAGCCTTATGGAAGGCAAACATCTTGAGTGGAACAGGTACTATTAGATGCAAATCAAAATCTGTTTTTCTTGACAGAGAAGCAATTAGCATTCATTAACATATTCAGAACTTTGAAAGTGGGTTCAGTGGCTATTCTGAGGAAGGAATGTCTTCAAACAATAAATGCTGGAAAGGATGTGGAGAAGAGGAGGGAGTGAAATGGATGAATAATTAAGAGCAAAATCACTCTTCAGAAAGTCCTTCAGGATACCTTTGGACAATCTTATCACTCAAGTAATGTTCAAAGGTAGCTGGGAGAGCAACTGTTGATGCTTTTGTATTGTGAAACAGAACTAAAGAACTAATCCAACACTTCTTGAAAGACAAGACAAGAATGTGGATTCTGACACTTAAAGCAATTAGCCACTTAGAATTAGCCTAAAAAAAATATGAAGACTCATTCAAGGAAAGTTATTCATTTTTTATTTGTAACATGATAGGAAATACCTTTAATAACTGCATTAACTGCCTTCTGATTCACATGTATTTTTCATGCATTATCAAAATGATCTTCCATTATTTGAACACATTTTTAAAGAAATTCTGCAGAATGCAAAAGGAATTCACCTTGTTTTTAAAAACAGAAGCAAAAATGATCTTAGTGTAGGTAATACTTTTTTTTTTCCACATGAGATGTGATGAAACCAAGCCTCAGAACATTTTTTAACGTTGATAGAGCAGGCTTGAAAAAACTTGTCCTATAAATTAAGCTGTTCTGGGGGCAAACTCATGTTGTTTTTAAACCACAGAGTGGGTCAGTGGGTGTGGTAATACACATGGTTGAATGGTGAATGTATAGATTAAAATACATTTTGCCACACTAGTTTCCAGAGGATTGTTTTGGCCTGGTGTTCCAAACCATGAGCCAAAACTTTGGTCAGTATTTTGACAACAGAGCCAGGAAAAACAAAAAAGGCTTAGCCTGTGAAAAAGAAATGAAGATGTAGTGAAGGAAAACAGTAGTCTCTCTGCCACTGCCTTACTCAATCCATATGTGGGCTTAGACACAGGAAATACCCACCATTCACCGCAATCAAGCCAGAGGCTTGTGCATCAGAAAGTGCCTTGTGGAACTAATTGGACTCTATTAAGATTGTCATTGACATGGGAAAACATTTTGAAATTTTAAATCAGAACATGCGATGTACATAGAAAAAGATAACAGTCACATTGTTGGTTCAGAACTACAAATACAGGCATAGCACACATATGGACATGAAAGATTAGTATGCTGTATTCAGTGAGGTACTGTATTCATTATCATCCAGGAGCGTGTTTGTCTTACTTCACTTTATATGTTTGCTTTTCATCTACAATCTTTCCAGGATGGGCTGATTTCACTGAGTATGTTCTGGCAACAGCTCAGAGCAGAGAAAATCTAAGCATTGCCAGTTGAAAATCATCATCAACAAAATTCATGGTACTTGCCACAACAGCAGAGTTTACAGGAAAAAAATATATAGTTTGAAACAATGAAGCTTCCAGGGAAGTTTTTCACTCATGAGGTTGGATGAAACCACATGTACTGTAAGTATCCATGTACAAACACAGATACAAATCTAACTTGGCCAACAAATCTTTGGGAAAGAGTATACTTCAGCATTTCCATTACAGATGTCTTTAAAAATTACCCAAACATGGTGTATGTTGAAAGCTTATCTCCCTCTTGTTCTTGTTACAGTCCATCATATTATTACCTTGAGGATGACCTACACTGGAGTGTATGTGCTTCGTTCTGACAACTATCTCAGTGTTGAGGTCGTCACTCACATTTGTTTTATAGATAAGGCGAACTTGTTAATATTTGGGGGCCTAAAATCTGTATTTGGTTTACCTTTTTAAAAATATAATTTCCCACCCTTATGAGGAACACGCTATAATTCATTCCCTTAAAACTTCTGGAAGGCATTACACTGTGTAGTCAGTCATTTGGGTCAAGATTTCTTTTATGTGAAGGGTGTCAGTAACCACAGTCAACATCCATTTTAAAAGATAATTGATGGTTAATATAGACACGATGATCTCTTATCTAATTTTTCAGTCCAGTGTTTAACCGCCATTTTTTAGTAGGAAGCTTCTTTATTTTGTTAGTTTCAAAATGTCTTCTTTGTCGTGGGTCACTTCTAATGTAGTTCAGCATCTCTCCAATTTCAAAAACAAAATGATTGCGACTAGGGAGGGTATGTAATTTGTGTTAGTGAAGCTTAGATTTACCATGAAGATACTGCCAAAGGAAAGGGAAAGTTGGACAAGCAACAAATCATTGGAAGGCTTTGATGTGTATGTGTGTGTGTGTTTAAATACCTTCATAATCTTAGTATCATGAAAATTGAAATCTGATCATCTGATTGCCAGGTTCTTCACATGAATTCTGAGATCTAACTCCAGATCTTTATATGAATTAACTTAATCAATCCTGACAACAATCTTTTGGAGGAGGTACATTTATTATTCACATTTTGTGAGGAAACTGAGTCATAGAAAAGTAACTTGTAGGAATCAGAACATAAGTGATTTCCTTGCAAATGATAAAACACTGGTTCCAGTGGACTCCTACCTCAGCTAGAAAACGTGCAGAAAATATTAAAAACACAACTTTTAAGGTGATTGAAGTGTCTCCAAAGCCCCATCCTCATTTAAAAAATTTCCCAGCATTGGAAGTACCATGTGAAAATATCAGGGGCAAAGTAGGCAAATAGAGATTAAAAAAAAAATAGCTACTGTGGAACTATATTATTTATTAGTTTGAGATGATGTCATTTCCTTTCATCACCATCTTGTCTTTCATACGTATACATAATGTATACACAGCTCATGCCAGGTGACCATCATAGAATGGTCTCACTGAGACAGGGAGAAAGAGGCCACCTGTAACTGCATGAGTATAAACTCTTGTGCTTTTAGCCATGTGGAGAAATTATCTTCAGCAGAAGAGTCGAGTACTAGCCTATACAAAGAGAGAATGGAAGAACAGTGGATTTTACATTTTTTAAAGTAAAATAATTTTAAGGGGGGAGATGGGATTAAGGATGCTGCCTGGTACAGCATCCTTAAAAAAGAGCTTTGTTTTGAAGCCAAGCAAGTCTGTAACCTTGCACAGGGCTAGGTCCTCAATGTCTCCATTTGCAAAATGGAGGTATGCCAATCTCATTGTTGTTTTTAATTAATTTTTATTGGAGCATAGTTGCTTTACAAAGTTGTGTTTGTTTCACAAGTACACATTTGTCCAGCAAAGTGACATATATTCCCTCCTTTTGGATTTCCTTCCATTTAGGTCACCATAGAGCACCGAGTAGGGTTCCTTGAGCTATACAGTATGTTCTCATCAGTTATCTATTGTACATATGTCAATCCCAACCTCCCAATTCATCCCACCCCCTCTTTTCTGCCTGTGTCATCCATATATTTGTTCTCTATGTCTGTGTCTCTATCTCTGTTTTGCAAAGAAGATAATTTATTACCATTTTTCTAGATTCTACATATATGAATTAATTTTCATTGGTTTTTGAACATCCTAGGTGACAATGACCCTTAACTTGTTTAGCAGCCTGGTTTAAGGCACATGCTCTGGAATTAGACAGCTGGATCTGAATCCTGACTCTGTGAGACCAAGGTCAGTAAATAAATCTTTTCAGCTTGCATTTCCTCTTCTGCAAAGCAGTTGTGAAGACAACCATGTTACCACATTGTATTGAGAATTAAATCAGGTAATGTAGATTAAGTACCTAATAGAATTCTTGGCAAAGAGTGGTTGCTCAGTGAGTGCCAGGGTAATTACTGACATTACTTGAGAAAGAGCAAAACAAGATCAATAGCATTTGAGTCCCCATGCCCTTTCTAATAATCCCTTTTAAAAATCCAAATAATAAACTTCTGTTTTCAATGTAGTGGAAGCCAGGTTCTATGTTTCCTTTTTCGTTTTTACAGTTGAACTTCATCTATGAAATGGGTACTAGAATCCTCTAACTCCATCATGGTAAGTTTTTAAGATGTCATTAGGCCATCTTTGTTCAGAATTTAATTTCTTAAAATGGCATCTCTATGGTCCTGCACATAAAAGTTATTAATGAACTGACATTTAGTGAGACATGAACTATCATTTTGTTAGGCCAAATTCCTAACCTCAGAAACCCAGGGGGTAATTTTGCTTCATTGGTTTGAATGGGATGATAAGTTATCCAAACAGCTTTAATTCTAAGGAGTAATTTTAGGACAAATCTTTCTTTATTTTAAAACCCATTGTGTATATACATAAATTTCAAGCCACAACTTACAAATGCCCATGGAAAAGATAAGTGAAAGAAAGGATAAAATAATATTTCCAGACTTAAAGGAAAGCCTGTCAACTGAGAATGTCATGGGTGACAGTTACACTGTAAGCCACCAATAAAAGATCAAGGCACTCTGGACAGTACTTCTGTGTTCTTTATATCCTGACCTTTGTTATGGCAGGCTTGGAGTGATTTTGACTAAAAATCACCCCTGAGGGTACAATGAAATTTGCTCGTTAAACTATTTTAGTGTTTTTTCTGGATATCATGCATAACATGCCGCTGTCTTTCTGTGGCGGAACCCAAAGCTAATAGCTTTTACTGATTTTGCAGATAAATATCATATGTCACCACTCATTAAAAATCTGTTCTAAAACCCAAGTTCCCATTAATAAACATTGTCTTTGTTTTCAAATAATTAATGCAAAAAACAACACTAAAAACTTTTTAGAGAGTCTATAGGTAGTTCTGGATAGAAAATTTTAACTTCAAATATTATAATGGAATTTTATAAATTCATATTTGGCCCCTATCTATCTTCTTTATTTCTTTTTAAATATGACCTTAAGTGCGGTCCTGTAATACATTTGTCTGTGAGTAACCTGACCATATATTTTATTTTCTGAACCAGGATATTTTGAGAGTATTACCCAGAACAACCAGGACTGGCCTGTAGAAAAAGGGAGGGAAAGTTGGCTTGTCCAGAGCATAGTTTTAATCAACCTCATGATTTAATTCTGTAGATTGTGGAATAAGTTGGTGGTTTCATGAAAAAAAAAAAAAGCCACAGTTTTTACCAATTAATACTCATATTGATACCAGAGAATATTGAAAACAAATATACCAGAATCTTTAAAATCTAATAATTTTTCAAATTAGCAAGTGAGTTGTCAGAAGTTCATATTATTCTAGACTATTTGTTGTTCTTTGAATTAGATTATATAGCCATTTTTGGAAAATACTAAATATTGGATACTAAGTCTAGCCTTTTCTCTTTGCATTATATTTCTGGCTTTTAAAATAGTATGTGGCCCTTACGAGGTATTCCATAAATATCTGTTGAATGAATGAAAACGTGGACCAAATTATTTTTGGTTAATCTGGGACTCTCTGGATAATTCTGAGGTAATCAAAAATTGAAAAAAAATTATTATTCCAGATTTCTTTGTAAAAGGAAACCACATTCTACCTCTTTTTGGAAGGTACACATATATGAATACAACCACATTATTTACTAAAATATCAAGCCATTATGTACACATTACTGAAAGAAACCACACAAATCATTTCATAGACACAGAAATGCCACTTTAACAAAATGAGCAGCTTTTCTATTTTGTCTTAAGGGAGCCATTTTTATAACTAACATGTTTTTTCAAATTCTTGAGAAATGAGTATGTATCATCTAATAATATCCTTTTTTCCCTTCACCATGAGACAGTTATTTATCAGTAGCTCTTTTTTCATATTTAGATACTAAAAACTAATTTCATCCTCCAGAAAATAAGACTTTTTTGGTATGTCTCACTTGAGAAGCATCATGTACAGATATACAGACAATACAAAAACTTTATGACACACTATTATCCTAGGGTCTCAAGGTTGGACAGCAACTGGAAGTTATGTGTTATAAACACTTGATAATTCATCTACCACTTTTCAGTTCTTCCTGAAATATGCTTTATTTTCTTGTCCATGACCCAGCTCTGAGACTTGGGAGACAAAGAAACCACTTTCAGGAAGCACTGACAAGTAGTTGTCTATTTTCTAATACTTCACACTACTCTGGATCTAGGAGTGGTCCTTCTTCTCACTGCTGCTCTCAGGTTGTTAGTCATCTCCTGTCTGAAGCCCATCCCATTTGGCTAGGCCATTGGAAAGCTGGGCTTCCCAAGTGGCGCTAGTGGTAAAGAACATGTCTGCCAATGCAGGAGACATAGGAGACTCGAGTTCTGTCCCTGGGTTGGGAAGATCCCCTGGAGTAAGGCATGGCAACCCACTCCAGTATTCATGCCTGGGGAATCCCATGGACCCGGTACCACTGAAGCAACTTAGCATGCACGCATTGGGAAGTTAGAAACTTCTCAGCCAGTGAAAAACACTGGCCTTTGGCTATGGTCCTTTTCCCCACCTCAAGCCCTGCCATCTTGAGTTACTTCAGGACCCACAGATTCAACTGCCATCACCAATGCCTCTTGGTTCCTCACTTCTTTCTGACCTCAGTCTCCACTCCACTTCAGTCCCTTAGGTTATAACCTCACCTCAGACACTGTCATCATCTACAATTTCTCTACCTCCAGTATCACTAATTTTGAAATCCTTCTCTGACCATGACCCTCCTGCTTTCAGTTTATCTGTTCAACTACCCCCAGCTGCCCCCTCTCCAAAACACTGTAATGCTTCTTTCTCCTCATTTGGAACTTCTAGATCACTGACCATTTCACTTTATACAAATATATTAACCTTTGCTTTTTTCCCCCTTAATTTCATTCCTATCCAGATTAGAGCTTTCAAGCCATTATTTCAGTAATGAAAATCATCTTTTCAATAACCTAAACTACCTCCACCTCTTATCTTTTGACTGTATTTACCTCCAAATCATTAGGTTTGGTGAATCTAACTATTTCCTCTGTGTCACATAACATGGCAGCTTGGTTCTACTACATTCCTGGCCAACCCCAAATGCCGCCTTGACAATGCTGCATTATTTTGATCAAGTTACTTTTTCACTTTCTTTAAACCTCCACACCTTTGCCCTTTTTCCAGCAGATGACCTCACCTCCTACATGACGAAGAAAATAGAATCAGAGAGGAACCCGCTCATGTTTTTTAGTTAATACCAAATACACAAAAGTACCTTTATCTATATCTATTTTATCAGTTCAGTTCAGTCTCTCAGTCATGTCCGACTCTCTGCGACCCTATGAATTGCAGCACGCCAGGCCTCTCTGTCCATCACCAACTCCCGGAGTCTACCCAAACCCATGTTCATCGAGTCGGTGATGCCATCCAACCATCTCATCCTCTGTCGTCCCCTTCTCCTCCGGCCCCCAATCCTACCCAGCATCAGGGTCTTTTCCAATGAGTCAACCCTTCGCATGAGGTGCCCAAAGTATTGGAGCTTCAGCTTCAACATCAGACCTTCCAATGAACACCCAGGATTGATCTCTTTTAGGATGGATTGATTGGATCTCCTTGCAGTCCAAGGGACTCTCAAGAGTCTTCTCCAACACCACAGTTCAAAAGCATCAATTCTGTGGTGCTCAGCTTTCTTCACCGTCCAACTCTCACATCCATACATGACCACTGGAAAAACCATAGCCTTGACTAGACGGACTTTTGTTGGCAAAGTAATGTCTCTGCTTTTAAACATGCTATCTAGGTTGGCCATAACCTTCCTTCCAAGGAGTAAGCGTCTTTTAATTTCATGGCTGCAGTCACCATCAGCAGTGATTCTTGAGCCCAAAAAAGTAAAGTCTGACGCTGTTTCCACTGTTTCCCCATCTATTTCCCATGGAGTGATGGGACCAGATGCCATGATCTTAGTTTTCTGAACGTTGAGCTTTAAGCCAACTTTTTCCTCTCCTCTTTCACTTTCATCAAGAGGCTCTTTAGTTCTTCTTCACTTTCTGCCATAAGGGTGGTGTCATCTGCATATCTGAGGTTATTGATATTTCTCCCGGCAATCTTGATTCCAGCTTGTGTTTCTTCCAGACCAGTGTTTCTCATGATGTACTCTGCATATAAGTTAAATAAGCAGGGTGACAATATACAACCTTGACGTACTCCTTTTCCTATTTGGAACCAGTCTGTTGTTCCATGTCCAGTTCTAACTGTTGCTTCCTGACCTGCATACAGGTTTCTCAAGAGACAGGTCAATCTATTTTATATTCTTTCTTTATTTTAAAATAACCCCTAACTTTTCATCTAATGCTAACTCCTCTGCCATTTAGGAGGTTACAGTAGTTGTCTAAGTGAAATATGATGTCAACTTAGGGAAAAAGGGGATAATTGGTTACATTCATGACATATTTGGAAGGTAGAATCCACAGCACCTTCTAGTGGCTCAAAGATGGGTATAATATAGGAGAAAGGAAAAACATATATCAAGATTGATTCCTATGGGTTCTGCTTTGGCTATAGTGAGCAGAATTTATCAGACCATGTATTAAGTACTGGAGAAACTGAATAAAATATTAAAAACATGGGTAGAAAGGTAACATGGAACCACCAAGACAGCCAAAATATGAAGCCCCAAGAACTACTTTCCTCCCTAAAAAAAAGTAAGTACACTGAATTAACCCAATATCCAGTGCTGCTTTTCCACTTGAGACATTTACAGACCCATATGTCAGCACAGAGGCTGAAAAAGTGAGCAGGACTCTCAGCACTCTCACAGGGCTAGGGAGACAAAAATTGATATTTAGGACTCATCAGGATAGAGGGGCCCTGGAAAACACCTCAGATATTCTGTTGGGATCCCTAAAGGGCTTTACCCTATGAGTAAAACTGAACTATTAAAAAAAAAGAACTGCAAATGTGTCAAACTTCCTAAGACTGAAAATCAAATCAGAATCAGCTCCAACACTGATGCCTTTCAGATTTTCTGCTACTTCCTGTAAATGCAAAAGCAAATTCTCTAGAGGAAAATATCATCCAGAGCCTCAACTGTCTGATATTTAACCAAAAATATACAAGCACATCAGGAAATATAACTAAAAACCAAGAGAGTACTGGAAGATAAACAGACCATTTGGAGGTTCAGTTATTTGAATATCTGACATGAACTTAAAGAAAAGAAAGCACTGATACATGTTTTAAAAATAGGCTTCAAGGTAGTAAAGTCCAGAAGATAACCAGATATTAAAAAGAAAGTTGAAGGCTGAAAAATAAAAAAAAAATAAGTACTTAATGAGTGCGTGCTAAGTCGCTTCTGTTGTGTCCGACTCTTTGAGACCCTATGGACTGTAGTTCCTCTGTCCATGGGATTCTCCAGGCAACAATACTGGAGTGGGTTGTCATACCCTCCTCCAGGGGATCTTCCAGGGGTAATGAAATCTTTCCACCAACAGATTTTAATCATCTAACAAATATAAAGTCACAGAAAATAAAAAGAAGCTCATGCCTTGACGCATCATAGAGAAATGGCCAGAAACCAAAGACAAAGAGAAAATCTTAAAAGTAGCTATGGTGGTAGTGGTAGAGGACAGATGATTTGAAGAGTAATATTAAGCAACTTCTTAACAGCAACAAAGCTAGAAGATAGAGGAATGAAATTAATAATGTAATGTAGGAAAAAATCTCCTGCCAACCTAGAATTCTTTATACAGTGAAAAATCCTTCAGGAATAAAGATAAAGTATTTTCAAACAAAACTGAGAGCAACTGCCACCAGAAAACCTACATTAAAATAAATATCTAAGGATTTTTTTTTTCAGGAAGAATCAAAATCATCCCAGTTGGAAGATGAGCGATGCAAGAAAAGATAGAGAAGGGGAAAATGATAAAATGTTGGTAGATATAAATAAGTACTGACTGTATAAAATTAAAAAATAATGATTTACTGTGAGGATAAAATTTCATAGAGAGTTAAAACAAGAGAAATCTAAATGAGGATGGGGTAAATTGAGTGCTTGCTTTGTCCAGGATAAGGATAAGAGAACCAATTTACATGACACACACACACATATATTTTTTTAATGTAAGCTTTTCTATATTGTTTCTTTCCTGTGCATATAGTATCTTTATGGACTCCTTTTTATACACAGTTTTATTGAACTATAATTGACATACAGTAAGCTCACAAATTTTGTAAGATTTAACATGTATAAACACCCATGAAACAATCACCACAATCAAGATAATGAACATATATATGAACCCCAAGAGTTTCCTTGTGCCCCATTGTAACCTCCTCCCCTCCTCCAACACACCATTTTCAGGCAACTATTGATTGACTTTCTAGCACTATAAATGAGTTTGAATTTTCTGGACATTTCAGTAAATGAAACCATACCATAGATTCCTCTTTTCTCTAGCTTCTTTCACTCAGCATCATTAAGATTTATCCATGTTATTGCATGTAACAGTGGTTCTTTCTTTTTATTGATGACTTGTATTCCTTTGTATGGATATCGTACAATTTGTTTATATTTTCATCCAATAATTATGGTTGCTTTCCAGTGTTTGGCCATTTCATATAAAGTCATAACATTTGTGGACTAGTCTTAGTGTTGATATATACTTTAATTTAAATCTTTGGTAAATACCTAGAGGTAGAATGTCTGAGTCTTTGGGTAGGAATATGCTTAACTGAAAAAAAAAAACTTAACAAACTAATTTTTAAAGTTTTGTATCATTTTACATTCCCACAAGTAGGGAGTTAGGGTTCCAGTTGTTCCACATACTAGCACATAGTATAGTTGTCTTCAATTGTTGGCATTCTAATAGGTGTGTAGTGACATTCCACTGGTGTTATAATTTCCCTACAACTTCACTTTCACTTTTCACTTTCATGCACTGGAGGAGGAAATGGCAACCCACTCCAGTATTCTTGCCTGGAGAATCCCAGGGACGGCGGAGCCTGGTGGGCTGCCGTCTATGGTGTCGCACAGAGTCGGACACGACTGAAGCGACTTAGCGGTAACAGCAGCAACTGACTAAACATCTATTTCTGCTTTGTTGACTATGCCAAAGCCTTTGACTGTGTGGATCACAATCAACTGTGGAAAATTCTGAAAGAGATGGGAATACCAGACCATCTGACCTGCCTCTTGAGAAACCTGTATGCAGGTCAGGAAGCAACAGTTAGAACTGGACATGGAACAACAGACTGGTTCCAAATAGGAAAAGGAGTACGTCAAGGCTGTATATTGTCACCCTGCTTATTTAACTTATATGCAGAGTACATCATGAGAAACGCTGGTCTGGAAGAAACACAAGCTGGAATCAAGATTGCCGGGAGAAATATCAATAACCTCAGATATGCAGATGACACCACCCTTATGGCAGAAAGTGAAGAAGAACTAAAGAGCCTCTTGATGAAAGTGAAAGAGGAGAGGAAAAAGTTGGCTTAAAGCTCAACGTTCAGAAAACTAAGATCATGGCATCTGGTCCCATCATGGCATCTGGTCCCATCACTTCATGGGAAATAGATGGGGAAACAGTGGAAACAGTGTCAGACTTTATTTTTCTGGGCTCCAAAATCACTGCTGATGGTGATTGCAGCCATGAAATTAAAAGACACTTACTCCTTGGAAGGAAGGTTATGGCCAACCTAGATAGCATATTTAAAAGCAGAGACATTACTTTGCCAACAAAAGTCCGTCTAGTCAAGGCTATGGTTTTTCCAGTGGTCATGTATGGACGTGAGAGTTGGATGGTGAAGAAAGCTGAGCACCGCAGAATTGATGCTTTTGAACTGTGGTGTTGGAGAAGACTCTTGAGAGTCCCTTGGACTGCAAGGAGATCCAATCAATCCATCCTAAAGGAGATCAGTCCTGGGTGTTCATTGGAAGGACTGGTGTTGAAGCTGAAACTCCAGTACTTTGGCCACCTCATGTGAAGAGTTGACTCATTGGAAAAGACCCTGATGCTGGGAAGGATTGGGGGCCGGAGGAGAAGGGGATGACAAAGGATGAGATGGTTGGATGGCATCACTGACTCGATGGACATGGGTTTGGGTAAACTCCGGGAGTTAGTGATGGACAGAGAGGCCTGGCGTGCTGCAATTCATGGGGTTGCAAAGAGTCGGACACGACTGAGCGACTGAACTGAACTGAACTGACTAAACATGTGGATCATCTTTTCACGTGCTTATTTACTATCTGTATATCTTCTTTGGTGAAGGATCTGTTCCGATCTTTTGTCTATATTTTGAATTTAATTATTTTCTTATTGAGTTTGAGAGTTCTCTGTATTTTCTGAAGCAAGGTTTCTTACAAATTAGATATGGGATTTGTAAATATTTTCTTCCAGTCTGTAGCTTCTTGTCAATCTCTTAACAGTCTTTCAAATAACACAGTTCTATATTTTTATGAAAGCCAATTTATCAATTTATTTTTTTATGGATAATACATCAGCATCATATTATACACAGAGTTTGTTTCTTGTAGGAAGTATACATTTGAGTATGTTTTTTTTTTCAAACTAATCTGACAGTGTGAAACTTTTAATTGGAGTGTTTAGACCAATTATCACATTTAATGGGATAATTGACTTGGTTGGGTTTATTTATTTATTTATTTAGGCTATGTTGGTCCTCATTGCTGCTAGGGCTTTTCTGTAGTTGCATCTAGACTCTTTAGTTATGATATGCAAGCTTCTCATTGCAGTGGCTTCTCTTGTTGCAGAGCACAGGCTCTAGGGTGCTCAGGCTTCAGTAGTTGCAGCTCCCAGGCTCTAAAGCACAGGCTCAATAGTTGTGGCGTAGGCACTTAACTGCTCCAGGGCATGTGAGATCTTCTTGGATCAGGGATGGAAACCATGTCTCCTGCATTGGCTGGTGGAATCTTCACCACTGAGCAACAGGGAGGCCCATTTGGTTGGGTTTAAGTCTATCATCTTTTTATTTGTTTTCTATAATATTTGTTCCATGCAAGACTGACTTCATAATTTTGGGGGCCCAGTGCAACATGAAAATGTGGGGTTCTTGTTCATAAATTATTGAAGTTGAAGTCTAGTTGCTAAGTTGTGTCCAACTCTTGTGACCCGATGGACTGTAGCCCACTAGGCTCCTCTGTCCATGGGATTTTCCAGGCAAGAATACTGGAGTGGATTGCCATTTCCTTCTCCAGAGGATCTTCCTGAACTAGGGATCAAACCCTGGTCTCCTGCATTGCAGGCAGATTCTTCACAAACTGAGCCACCAGGGAAGCTCCTCGTAAATTATTACTCATTTCAAAATGGCAGCAGCAGAGCACTTATACAGACGTGGGACACAGGTTTAAGTGCAAGGCCTCATATGACTGCCCGGGTCAGATAACTATGAATCTGGCTCTGGTCCCATCTGTTCTTTTTTCTCTTTGTTTTCTTTTTCTACCCTTTTTGGATTGAATAACTTTTTAAAATGATTCTATTTCAGCTCTTTTATTGATCTATTAACTATAACTCTTTGTTCTGTTATTCTAGTGATTGCTCTAATACATATATATAAAATGAATTCAAGTGACATACTACATCACATATATTGTAAAAACCTTACAATAGTGTACTTTAATTTCTCCTGTTCCAGCCCCTCTGCTATTATTGCCATATATTTTACTTTTTGTATATATTATATACCATAATACTTTGTTATTGTTTTGCTTTAAACAGTTGATTTTGAGTGTTTAACTACTAAGAAAATGTGCTTATGTTTACCCATGTTGTTACTATTTCTGATTCTTTTCATTCCTTTGGGTAGATACATTCCTTCGTGCAGATACAGGTTTTCTTCCTGCCTTAAGGACTTTCTTTAATATTTCTGTAGCGGAGGTCTGCTGTCATTTAACTTTGTTTAACTTTGTTCTTCTCTTTTTTCCTTTACTTGTTTTTAAGAGTTTCTCTTTACCACTTAAATCACATTTTGATTATGATTAGCTTTGAGGTACTGTTCTTTGTATTTCTTGTGTTTGGTGTTATTAAGCTTCAAGAACCTGTAGGTTAACAATTTTCATTAAATTTGAAAACTTTTTGGTCAGTACTTTTCAAGTACTTTTTTTCTCTATTTTCTTTCCTTCAGAAAGTGCAATATTATGATAGTTGGCTGCACAAAGTTGTCCTAAAGTTTAATGATCACTGATCTTCAGTACTTTTTTTTTTTTTTTTTGCAGCCCTTTTTCTCTCTGTTTCATTTTGGATAGTTTCTGCTGTTATGTCTTCAGGTTTAAACACATTTTCTTCTTCAGTGTCCAATCTGCCATTTATCTGATTCAGTGTATTTTTCATTGCAATCATTTTGATTTTCATTTCAAGAAGTTTCATTTGTGTCTGCTTTAGACCTTTCCCATGTTAAAATGTTCAATTGTTTCTCTAATATAATAACTGTTTTAAAGCACTTTTCTATGTATTATTTATGTCATATCAGAATCATATTCATATGGGTTATATTTTTCTGTTTCTTTGCATGCCCAGTGACTTTTCTTGATGCTGATCACAAAAGGGTATTTTATTTAAGTCTTAGACATTTTATATTGCCATAAATTTTCTGGAGCTTTATTCTGGGGCAAAAATAATGTGGTTACATTATTTGGAATCAGTTGTATCTTTTAGGCTCTTGTTTTACCCTTTGTTACATGAGATAAGAGCAACATCTAACCTATAGTTAATTTCCCCCTACTATTCAGGTGAGTTTTGTTGTTGTTGTTGTTGTCGTCATCAGTGCTTCATGAATTATAAGGTTTTCCACTTTGGCTGTTCCACTTGTTTTAACCTGCTATGTTAAGACACACAAACATGGAAATGAGTGTCATGAAGGAAGAAGTTTTAGTTCATAGTTCCCTAGAAACAAGAGGCGTGGCATGTCATGCATGGCTACGTGGGGGAAGCAACAGGGTAGAAAGAGTAAGGGGAAAGCATGGGTAATAGTGTGGTTTTCATGGAAATGAATACGTGAGGCAAGGTATGCAGTGGACCAGACTTAGGATAACTTGAGTAATTAGAGTTGGCTCAAGTGATCCTTAGTTGCCTGGTACCTAGCCCTAGGGAGATTAGGGCAGAGGCATATTATCTCCTAGAGTATGAATGTTCAATAAAGAAGACAGTTGGAGTATAGGCTTTGGGTTGGTTGGTTTACATATAAAAGGTATGCTTGCAGCAGTCATTTGCTTCTCTAGGAATTAGCTGGCTGGGAAGGAGTGGCCTCTCCTCTGTCAGGGAAACCCCAGATGGCAGCAAGTCAAGAATACAGAAAATAAGAAAACAGAGTTAATATAGGTGCAGGCACTATTCCTGTCCCTGGTGGTCAGGGACACTGTTCCCTTTAATATTTGGGGTGACTCTCTCCCTGGCTTTGGGTAGTCTCCCTCCTAAACATGTGTTGATCTGCACGTGCACGCTCGGTGTGTGCCTAGCTGCTCAGTTGTGTCTGACTCTTTGCAACCTCTTGGACTGTTGCCAGCCAGGCTCCTTTGTCCATGGGCTTTCCCAGGCAAGAATACTGGAGTGGGTTGCCATTTCCTCCTCCAGGGGATCTTCACAACCCAGGGATCGAACTTCTGTCTCCGGCAGGCGGATTCTTTACCACTGAGCCACCCATCAGTACCCAACCAAATACTTGAGGCAAAACTTTTACACATCTCCAGAGTTCCTACTCCTTGGAGTTTTCTTCTCTTCAGTACTCTGCCCTACGGACTCGAGCAACTTTGCTTTCCTTGGCTCTCATATCCATCTCCACAACTCAGAGCTACCACCAGCTTGCCTCAGGGGTTTCCTTGTTTCCCACAGCCTACAAAGGCTTACTGACCTGCTCTAGGCAGTAAGCAGAGGTCACCACAAAGCTTGACTCCTTGATTTCTTGCCTCTCAGGGATCACAGTCCTTAGTTTCCTTATGTCCAGTACCTTTTGAGATTTTTTTCATATATTCCATCTAGTTTTTCAATTGTTTCAAGTGGGAGGATAAATCTAGTCCACGTTGCTCAGTTTTGTTTGGAAGGAGAAATCAAACATTAGATTCTGAGTCAAGGTACACATTATCAATTGTAAGTTAAGAACTAATAAAATATCTTTCTCCCAAATATAATTCTAAACTAATAAAGAAATAAATGGAAAAGATAATTAATCTGAAATAAGAATGAAATGAAAAAGTAATAGAGAACAAGCAAGGTGAATGGAAAGTCACAGTAAAATGATAGGTTTAAGTCAAAAGGTATTAGTAATTACATTAAAAGTGAAATATACTAAATTATGCTATTAAGGACAAAAATAATACTGGATTAAATAAAACCTAACCATGTGCAGTTTTCATATATACAACAAGAACAAAGGTTGACAAGAAATGAGTTAAGCATTTATCTCAGGTAGATAGAAAAAGAACTGCAGCTTAATCTAAAAAGAAGAAGGAAATAAATAAGACCAGACATTAATGAAATAGCTATCATGGAAAAAAATCCAAAAGACCCACAGCTATTTAAGAAGTTAATACTGTAATTTTAAAACTTTAAGAATAACCAAAACAAACAAGACAAACTAGAACTAGATGGATCATTGGCAAACTCTACCAAACATTTATGGGAGAATTAGCACACAAACTTTTCCAGAGAACGAAAAAGAGGGAACACTTCCTACTTCACTTTTATGAGACCAGTCTAACTTTACTATTCAAACCTGGCAAATCTGTAAGAAAGGGATAATTTAGGCTGATACAACTCATGAAGATAGATTCAAATGTTCTAAACAAAATATGTGCAAGTAGAATTCAGCAATACATATTGTAGACAATATATTACGACCAAATTGGATTGATTCCAGCAATACCATATTGGTTCCATTATGCATTTATAAAATGCATCGGTAAGGTTTGTCTCATTCTTTTAATAGAATAAAGGAAAAAATTATATGGTTATTTCAATTGACGCAGAAACATAAAATTCACATCCATTTATGGTAAGTATTCTTTGCAAACTGAGCATAGAATGAATCTTTTTATCTATGAAACACCTGTAGCTAACATTGCACTGTGAATCACAAGACCAATAGGACTTGGCAGTGTGATGTAGCTGCCAAAGAACTTGACCCAATCTTAAAAGGAAGCACAGTGCTCCACTCAAGGAAGGCAGTCCTACTTTACTTACTTTGCTTCAACGAGACAACACCTGGGGTATTGTACAGGGACGTAGACAAACTGGAGAGACCCAGAAAAGATGGCGAAGACTGTAAGTCATGGTAAATAAGTAACGGTGAAAACTGCTAAGGAGAAGAGAAGACTTAACAAGTGGCCAAGGTTTTCTGGGGAGGAGGTCTCAGCTTTGAGTGTTTTGGGAAAATATAACTAGTGCTAGAGAAGGGTAGTTAAAGATAGATGCACTTAGGAACTCTACAAAAAAGAACATTTTAACAAATAAAACTCTTTGAAAATAAAAACCATCTGTTAAATTCTCTGATGCTGTTCATGTTTATGAAGAAACTGGATGAGCCTTCAGCTGGGGTATTGCAGAAAGGGTTGGGATAAATTAGCAACATCTAAAAAGATGATTTCTAACTCTAAGGTTCTCTAATTCAATAACCATAGATCAGAATTTCAATGCTTTTTGCAAATAGGCCATTGCAAGTTTATTCCATGATGTCCATTGGTTACATACACAACAGCCCTATCAGAGTGGCTCTACGTATTAATTACTTTGTAGCTCTTTTCTAAGTTTTGTTAGAAGCCACTGTTAAAAATTATTCTCCAAGAGGCTATTTTGCTTACATCATCATTGACAAACTCTACCGTCATTTTAATAAGACTCTAGGTCAGTCAAAACCATGTTGCCTATGGTACTTCGAAGTTTATCACTTAGCTTTACTTTTGGAATCAGGATACTTAATGAATAAAAACTCAAGGAAGTTGAACTGGTTTCTCAACATCCCTGAATTTGCTCGTGACTTCTTGAACTTTTCTCCTCCATTATACTCAGTTTACACATCATGTTTCGTCTCTTGAGACTGGCTTTATTTCTAAACTGCCTGTCATATTTTTCCCACCTTAACAGTTTTCCAGTTAAATAACAGCAAAAAAGTAGCATTTAAACAAAATTTCTCATCTAAATTTCTTGAAATCATCACCTCCTTAATGTACACATCTAAGTTATTTCCCCAAATACCCACTATCTCGTATTTGAACTGTGTTCTTTTAAATTTGTCTCTCATTTCTATGGTGTCATGAAGATATGAATGCACCATATTGCTATTAAATTTTTCTATACAGAAGCTCCCTAAGAATATCTAGGTGGTTTTAACATCTTGGTGGAGAATTAGGGAATTTCTGTTTTCCCTTATTCATCATTGGTTCTTTCCTTAGCTCAGTAAGGGGAGAGGGTAAGTCACAAAGTAAAGACTGTAAACCAACTCTGCTCAAAGACCTTCATGGCTTTGTGTCCAGTGTCTGAAAACCACTCCTGGTCTTATGTTTTATCTCTTCAGAAACATCTAAGCATGGAGGTAGCAGTTAATGTCAAGGTTAGCTCTCTAATATCTAAATGCTAGTAATGTATCAAAAGGATTTATCCACGTGGGTATCATTTCCCCCATCTTTTGTGATTTATTGTTTGTTCAGATTGTCATGCTTAATATCATCTGTTTCCCTAATTAGAGTTCTTACTATATTTCAGCTATGATCAAAGGAAGCTTAAGAAAATATTTCCCTTCTTCTGTTACATACATCATTTTATTTTAGCAAATAAATATTCATTACTTTCTTCTTTATTATTTTACTTATTACTTTATCAAACTTGCATTTTTAATATTATATGTTGTTGATAACTGAGATTTTTTCCAAGTGTAATTAAAGATACTTTTAAAATAATTTTTAAAATAATTTTTAAAACATTTATTTGACTGTGCCAGGTTTTAGTTGCAACACATGGGATCTTCAATTTTTGTTGTAGCACACAGGGTTTTTTAGTTGCAGCATGTGAACTCTTAGTTGAGGCATGCAGGGTCTAGTTCCCTAACCAGGGATGGAACCCAGGCCACTTGCATTGGGAGTGTGGATTCATAGTCACTGGACTACCAGGGAAGTCTCTAAAGATACTTTTAAGGACTACTCTTTTCCAGTATTTGTTTTTACCTACACTTTAATTTTAATACTACCACAGGTTTGGGTGTAGTCTTAAGGAGTCCTTCCTGATCTATTTTTAAATTTATCTAAAATTTTATCTATTAGAAAGTATGTTATTACAGTAGTTAATATAAATCTTAAATGGCGCTCAATATTTTAAACAATGCACTAATAACGCATCAAGTGATGTTTGTAGGGAATACTAACACTTAACATATCAAATTGCAGATTTTTACATGATCGAGCTCAATACAACTTTCACAAACTGAAATATCTCAGTGACTAAAATCAGGTATTTCAGTAATACACCTATTTTCATCAAACTCATTTGTTTAGAATTTCATCAGTTAAGTCATAAACACCTTTATTATAATGTTGCTAAAATTGTATTCTATATAATAAATTATAAAGCATTCAGAAAAAACATATGGGTGTTTTATTTTAACCCAAGGTTGGGTAGACTTTGGTGCAATGCTAATATGTTTTGGGTACCTTCCAAGAGTGGTTACTAAAATTCTAGAAATGCTGGAAGGAATTTATTATGACTTGTTCCTACAGCATGGATCCTGAAGGCATTGTTAGAGCAGTAAAGAACAATTTAAAATCAAAAAGTGGTTAGCTAGCAAATACAAATCGAATTTGACCTTATAGTAATTTTACGTTGAAAAGACCAAAACCATACTTAGGAGCCAGGTTTCCCAGAAAATAGATCAAGCTTGGCTTTTTCCTATCTTCATTTAATAAACTGTTTTCTAAATAAATAAAAGGTGAATGAACTTTCAGCAATAGGGTAAGTTTTTAGAGAGGCTGATGTAGAACATTTTCTCCCTGGGATATATAAAAAGAAGGTAATTCCAAATGTTTGTGTTTTATCTTTGGCAATCAGATTTGAAAATAATATGAGGAAGTGTAAATATCTATTACTCCAATGGTAACAATAAAAGTGAACTCAACATTACAAAACCCAAGATTCAAGAATGGCACTATCCAAAATAGTGTGAGGTAGGGCTACTTAAATTTTAATTTTAATTAATCAAATAGCATTAAAATTTCGTTTCCTCTGGGACTTCCCTGGTGGTCCAGTGGTTAAGAATCCACCTGCCAGTATAGGGGACATGGGTTTGATCCCTGGTCCGGGAACTAGGACCCCACATGTTGCGGGACAACTAAGCCCATGTGTCACAACTACTAAAGCCTGGGCACCCTAGAGCCCATGCTCTGCAACAAGAGAAGCCTCTGCAACAAAAGCCTGAGAACCACAGCTAGAGAGTAGCCCCTGCTTATCACCACTAGAGAAAGCCAGCACACAGCAAACAAGAGCCGGTGTGCCACTACAAAGACACACTGCAGCCAAAAAAACTCCCAAAAAACAAATTCATTTCCTCAATTACATTTTGCTGCATTTCGAATGTTCAGCAACCAAATATGGCTAGTGGCAATTGTATTAGTGCAGACAAAATATTTCTATCACCATAGAAAGTTCTATTGGAGAGCACTGCTCTTAGAGTACAAGAGAGAAAAGGTATCTGTGTATTAAAGGAAAAGAGCCTAAATCCTAAGCATAAATCGTATCCATAGCCTATTTGTCTTTCTTTTCCTCTTTTTTCCCTTCTTCAATTTTTATTTAACCAGAAAATCCATACTTGCCAAAAAGCCATTCTCTGGTCCTTTTGAAGAAATAGTATATTTTTGTGGAAAGCAAGCATTGCTGACAAAAGTCGATCAGTTCTTTAAAAACACCACCCCCGCCCCCTGCCCCAAAAAACACAACCCAAATTTTACTAACTGGCAAGGCACTGAGAAGGTATACGTGTATTAGATTGGTTAACACCAAATCTTTATAGTGGTAAGAGAAAAAAACATCATTAGTACACAATGTACATGGGCATGGAGATGAATATCTTACTGAGAATAGGTTGAATCTCCATAGCCTGGATTGCCATCCCTCTCATTGCTGTCTCCAGGAAGAGTTCTATCTGGTGAACCAGGAAGAGATGAAGCCGCATAATCCTGCAGGTTGTTCATGGAGGCATGTCTTCAGGCTTGTGACTCGGGAGAGCAAGTGGAATCAGAGAAAAAGTTGGATATGGGAAGCGGGGCGGGGGGGGGGGATGTCTAAAAAGCTCTTTAAGACAGAAAAAAAAACTACCCCATGTGAATTCCAACCCTCAGAAACCCATTCCAGGAAAACCACAGTGACTCAGCAAGAAGAGTGCGTATTTGAAGAAGTATCTCTAAATTGGAGACTCCCAAACTCTGCATTTGATTAAACTCACTTAAGAAGAAAACACCCTCATTTTGTGTTGGTCTATTAGCTTGAAATGATTAAAATGATATCATTACCACTTATAAATTTTATATCTCCCTTAAAGACTACATTAAAAAAAAAACACATTTAAATGATACCATGCTGCCCTGAAAGGCAGTTTCTCCTCTCACTGAAAGAATACTCCCTTAGGGTCAGATTTACATCTCATGCAACGCCATGGGAGAATTAGACTCTAAGAAAGCAAAAGAGAATCCTCATAGAGTTACATAGGATGAAAATTTGGCTCAGACATTATTTTTTAGATAGAAACTGATAAACAGAATAAAAGTTAAAATATACAGAAACGGGGAACCAAGGTAACAGTGCCAAAAGAAAAGGGCTTTTGTTGTTGTTGCTTCCAGGATTTTTTTTTTTCCTCTTCTCTGTGCTATTTTGAGCAAATTTTCTCCTGGTTTCTTTTTTGCTTGTGCTATTAAGGCTGGCTAATGTGAAAAACTGAGAGTTCAGACAAAAATAAAATGGTTCCTTGTCTTATTTACCCTTTATAACGATGAGCTCTGAGTTGCATACTACTGTGTGTTGCAAACTGATCTAACAGTTGAGACTCCACACTGCCATTATTCCATAGACATGCTAACCACATGGCTGCAAGTACGCATAGAATGTGTCTTCTAATTTCTTCAAAAGCCATCACCCTGGGGCTTCCCTGGCGGCTCAAAGGGAAAGAATCTGCCTGCCAATGCAGGAGACACAGGTTTCAATCCTCGATCCAGAAAGATCCCAAATGCCGCGGGACAACTAAGGCCAGGCCCAGCATCTTCTGAGCCCATGTGCCACAAATACTGAAGCTTAAATGTTCTAGAGCCCATGCTCCACAGCAAGAAAAGCCACCACAATGAGAAGCCCATGCACAACAACTAGAGAGTAGCCCCCACTTGCCACAAATAGAGAAAAACCTGCATAGCAACGAAGACCCAGCCAGCCAAAATATTAATTAATTAATTAATTGTAAAAAGCTGACTCATTAGAAAAGGCCCTGATGCTAGGAAAAATTGAAAGCAGGAGGACAAGGGGATGACAGAGGATGAGATGGTTGGATGGCATCACTGACTCAATGGACATGAATTTGAGCAAGCTCCAGGAGACAGTGAAGGACAGGGAAGCCTGGCGTGCTGCAGTCCACGGGGTCACAAAGAGTCAGACACAACTGAGCAACTGAACAACAACAATTAAAAAAAGAGAGACATCACACTATGAAATGAAAATATCTCCTGCCATATCAATAAACAAAAAATGTCAGAGCCATCAGCGATCTTGGGCCTTCAACTGTGAATGAGGGCTCCCAAAACTGGGATCCAATGGATGCTGCCACCCCCCATGGTGATTGCTGAGGAGCTGGGAGAATGCAAGTAGCAAATTTTCCACTCCTTAAGGTGATCAAGGAAACAGGATTGGCCTCGGATAGCTGAGGTGCATATGAAAGGAATGAGTTCAGTGAGCCCAGAGGCTTGCATCTTCCCATACATAGAATGCTAAATTCCTTAACTTGATACTTGATCTTTGATGTTCAGACTGCTTGTTCCCTTGGTTGCAAACATGTATATGGCCTGACTTCCCCTCCTGCCTCCTTGGAGCGGTTTTCTCAGAGCTACTGAGATGCTGTCTCCCAGGCTCGGAGTCCTAGACATTCCCACCAAATTAAATAACTCTCTACTTTCAGGTTGTGACTATATTTTTAGTTGACACCCTGTGCTGGGACATCTTCAAGCTTGGAAAACCAATGTGATCTCATACTTATTTGAAATGCAAATGCGAACCTCAAGATGTATATGTTGCAAGTGTAGAAGTTACGCATTTCATTTTTTGCTTATAAATCACTTTCTTTGTTTCACTTTCTTTGCTTATAAACTACTTTCTTTGTATTTTCTTTGTTTTATCTTTGCTTCACTGCTAATCATAAAATAATCTAGCATATATTTGTGGTAATTCCAAGAACAGATGAACTGTACTCTGATTTGCTTGTGTGTTTTAGTCACTCAGTCATGTCCAATTCTTTGGAACCCCATGGACTATAGCCTGCCAGGCTCCTCTGTCCATGGAATTTTCTAGGCAAGAATAATGGAGTGGATTTCCATTCCCTTCTCTAGGGGATCTTCGACACCCAGGTATCAAACCCAGGTCTCCCACATTGGGGCAGAGTCTTTACCATCTGAGCCACCAGGGAAGCCCCTGTTTTGCTTATTATTATTCAAACAACCTTTAACAGTTCTTTCTAGTTAAAAAAAAAATCCAGATTCTGGCGTTCCGCTTCACTCTTGTAAAAAAAAATTTACTTTTGAGTTGCATGTAATATTTCCATGTTAAGTCTGATCCTAAATTACTTTTGGATTGATAACATTTGGCTGAAATTCAATTCCACAGCTATAAACCATCATAAAGAAGGTAGGAAAGGCTGTTTTATACTTGCATTAGGCAATTTTTATATATTCCTAAAATGCTAATTGTTGATTTTAGAGACCTGAAGCTAATCAATCCCATGAATTTTGTAAAAGAGTTATACGAAACTCAAATCATTGCCTTATTTCTGTTGCAGCATTACCTATGTGTGGTTTCTAGTCTATAAGCTGTGGCTGATGCATTCTAAATGTTCAGTTGTTTTTCTGATGAAGAATTCAATTCTCCTCCAGTTTAGAGCTGGAAAGACCAGACTTCTGTATTAGAGTGTATTCACTACATGCAGAACACTTCTGTAAACCTTTAAATGTCTTCAGTCAGTTCAGTTGCTCAGTCGTGTCCTACTCACACCATGGACTGCAGCATGCCAGGCTTCCCTGTCCATCACCAACTCCCAGAGCTTGCTCAAACTCATATCTATTGAATGTCTTACTGTTTTCTTTATGATAAAAGAAAAAGATATCATCTTTATCTTTATCTCTTATTGTCCCCACTTCACAGACAAAGAAACTGAGCTCTAGAGGCATTAAGTGACTTGACAGTAGAGGGTAGGAGTCTCACAGCTGAAAAATGGCAGAACCATAATTTGATCCCCAGAAAATCTGACTTCAGGGAATCGATAAAAATGTGAGGGAAAGCACATCTGGATGTTTAAATCATCATAAGGAATGGTAAGGAAGCTTTTATATTTAGTTCCTAACTACTAATTAATTCTCATTGACATCTACAACACAATCATGGCTTGCTTACTTAAGGGTTGAAAGGAATGATGCTGAACTTATTGGACACCATGCCAGGCATTTTATTTGTCATTTCATATGATTAGCAAGAAAGTCCTAAAATGCTGTTTGATTTCCTATTATGCCAAAATAAAGCCAAGTTTCTTAAACTAAATATATTTGAAAGAAGAGATTATTGTAAAAGCATCATGAAAATTAGGAACAATGGAACAACTGAAAGATTAATTGCTCATTTTCAATATTTGTCACAATATGGAGACAGCTGAGACATATAAGCACATCATATTATGATAACATGCTGCTGCTGCTAAGTCACTTCAGTCGTGTCCGACTCTTTGCGACCCCATAGACGGCAGCCCACCAGGCTCCACCGTCCCTGGGATTCTCCAGGCAAGAACATTGGAGTGGGTTGCCATTTCCTTCTCCAATGCGTGAAAGTGAAAAGTGAAAGTGAAGTCACTCAGTCATGTCTGACTCTCAGCGACCCCATGGACTGCAGCCTACCAGGCTCCGCCGTCCGTGGGATTTTCCAGGCAAGAGTACTGGAGTGGGGTGCCATTGCCTTCTCCATGATAATATACAATAGATTTAAAAGGTGACAAAATATTTTTTTAAAAGGAAGAAAATATAAATCTATTATCTATCTATCCATCGGTCAATCTACTCATATATCAGTTCATCCTTTCATCCATCAATTCTATTTTCATACAAGAGTCCTTGTAGAGAATTATGGCTTTTGTCACCTTGTGCCATGGATAGCTAATAGCTCCAGATTTCTTTCAGTGGATAACTTCAATCCACAATGGTTGTGGGTCTTTATTAAACTTTTATTTCTCTGCTTGGTAGTTGCCCCAAGGAAGATGACAGAGAAAGAAGTTCTCTGTTGGAACCATATGGTTCAGCTCTTCTCTCTTCAGCTTCTCAAAGTCCCTCTTAGTACTGGCATATTCCCCCTCAGGCTCTCCATCTATTCAACGTGGTTTAGCCTCTGGTCAATTGTAAAACCACCATCCTGCTCCAGTTAGAGTTCTTATTCCATATGAGCAGCTTGGCTGACCAGCTGGAGCAGGTGTGAATACCTATGCCTGTGTAGGAGGACAATATGGTGCAGGCTAAGGGTGGGGCTTCAACTAAAATTTGTTGTATTGAAAGAAGAGACTGAAGGAAATCTAAGAGATGGTGGTGGAAACGTGTGCATGTATCAGTAAGAGTGGAGGAAACTGTTCTTTTGCCCAAAGGCAGTAAGCACTTACTCCTACCCTCTTACTGTAGGGAACTGTAAGAGGTATTTTCCATCTTTGCTAGGAAGTTAGCCAGGACAAGAGGTGGTAATCTCCTCTAAAATATTATCATAATAGCAGTGATACTGAACTATTCATATTTATATCTACAAGGTTACAATCCTGTCCAGCACATTGTTGCTGTTTGATATGTCATTGTACAATGGTTGGTAGAGTGAATAAATTGAATTTGTATGTTGTAGGGGATGCTGGATCCCAGACAAAATGTATTAGGAGATCACAGTAAATGTGTTCCAGGAGGTGCTGGTGTATATGCACACCTTGAGGAAAAGCTTGAGACAGTGCTGAGTGTTGATGCAGTGTGTAAACATCCTGGGGAACCTGCTTGTCTTCACCTTCAGTCCCACTCTCTCGCCCACTCTCAATTTTAAAGGACTGCATATGATAATCCAGTGGTCACTTGGGTGTGGCGGGACTATCACAGAAAGGGAGTAGAGATTTAGAGGTAACCTAATACAGCACCCACTCAGTACCTCTCTTATTCATTGATCCATTCAGCAATCCATGAAACATTGTTGAGGATTTACTATCTGTTCCAATAACTGTCCTAGGAATGAGGGATGCAAAGATGAATGGCACTGTCATTGTCCTAAGAAATTTGCAGTCAAGTGAGGGAAGTAATTATAACAGTCTATGGTAAGTGTCAGGACTAAGAAATGGAACTCACAAAGGATATTATGCAACCACAAAGTGGAGCCACCTGCCTTATCCCTGGGTATCAGAGAAGACTTCCTGGAGGAAGTGATACCTGAGTTAAGTGTTGAAAGTTGATTCTGCCTTAGTCAATTATATATGCATACAAGAGGAGAGAGGGCTTCCCTGGTAGCTCAGCAGGTAAAGAATCCACCTGCAATGCAGGAGACTTGGGCTCTATCCTTGGGTTGGGAAGATCCCCTGGAGGAAGGCATGGCAACCCTCTACAGAATTCTTTCCTGGAGGATCCCCATGGACCAAGGAGCCTGGCAGGCTACAGTCCATGGGGTCTCAGAGTCACACACGACTGAGTGACTAAGCACAGTACAGCACAAGAGGAGAGAGACAGTAGGATAGTAGAGAAGAGTCCCCTACCTGAGGATTAGACACATGCCAAAATACAAGCAGGAAATATTTAAATGACAGGAGATGAGGCTGAAAAAATGGGCTGGGCTCAGAAGACCTCCATGCTGGTGATGCTAGTTGTAAAGAACCCCCTTGCCAATGCAAGAGACCCAAGAGATGCAGATCCGATCCCTGGTTTGGGAAGATCCCCTGGAGAAGGAAATGGCAACTCACTCCAGTATTCTTGCCTGAAAAATCCCATGGACAGAAGAGCCTGGTGGGCTACAGTCCAAAGAGTTGCAAAGAGTCAGACATGACTGAGTGGCTGGACACCAACAGCAGCAAGCATTCAGTGTTGGACATTCAGCACAAGCACACCAATACACACACACACAGATACATACACACTCCTCTCTTACTTGAGATTGTTTTGGTTGTGAATTATAAAATCAACATGAACCTGATAGGAACTGGCTCTAGGCATCCAATAAAGACTTGAACGCTGAAATCCTATGAATGATAGGAAAGGACCTAGGCTTCATGAACAACAGGAATCAGGAAACTGAAAATCCTCAAGACTCCTTAATCTTTCATTGTTTGTATTTTCTCTCCAGAAGGCTTAGGAAAAAACTGGGAACTATAACTACCAATCTGTCTATGTGTGCATGCTCAATAACTACCAATAGCACCTACATTTGGCATTTTATACCTTCAAGGACTGGACAGAAATTAATCTAACACTTATTGTAAGTTCAAAAGCTAGATTACTAGGAAGTTTAGAGCATGGTAAATAATTCAGAATTTTTCTTGGTATGATGGGCCATTTGGAGATTTTATGGAGGGTAGTGAAAAGTGATATGATCTGACTTAAGCCTTGAGAAGATCACTCTATCTGCTAATTGGAGAATGAAGGGTAGGCAGCAAGGAAACCAAAGATACCAAAGATGATGATGGCTCAGACTAGCATTTTGGAGGGGCCAAGAAGTGATCAGATTGGACTTCCCTGGTGGTCCAGTGGTTAAGAATCCACCACCAACGCTGGGGACACAGGTTCAATCCCTGATCCGGGAAGATCCCACATGCCTCAGGGCAAATCTGCCAGCAACTACTGAGCCTGTGCTCTACAGTCCAGGAGCCACAACTACTGGAGCTGGCGTGCCCTCGAGCCCAGGCTCCACAACAAGAAAAGCCACTGCAATGAGAAGCCCATTTGCCACAACTAGAGAAAAAGCTCTCTCGAGACTCAGAGCAGTCTAATTAATTAATTAAAATAAAGAAGTGGTCAGATTAGGAACATATATTGGATATAGTACTAACAAGATTTACTAATTCACTGAATGTGGGTGTGAAAGACAGAGAGAAATGAAGGATGATTTTCAGTTTCTACATACTAACTAGGAGAAATGATAGGATGAGGAATGGAGGGAGAGCATGTGGGTAGAATAACAAGGAATTCTGTCTCAGGTATGATAAATATGAGCAAATAGGTAGCAGTTATCAGCTGTCAACCTTCCAAGGATGTCACAGGGGACAATGAATGTGCCTTGCAAATGATATACTAGTTTGGATTTAAATTTTGAATTGACCTTAACATGCAATTGGATTAGAATTTAACATTTTGCAATTTTAGCTGATTGAATCACTGTTCTAAAAAAAAAAAGCAAGAAATTGTTCTTATAAGATTTTATATAGATCAGATTTAAGTTCTTAGAGTTCAGAAGAAGTGAGCCACTAGGCAGCAAGTTGATCCACAAATCCTACCAAACCCCTTAGCTTGTAGCCCCATCATCTCAATCTGAATTCACTGCTGCCAGACAGCTGGGACCTCGGGGAAAGCCTACTTTGAAAGCAGGGGCTCAACTTACCACATCTATCATATTGACGGGGCTGTCAATCCTTCCACCCTTGGTCTTCAGTCTTTGGGACAAAGATTAGATTTTTCCAGAGAGTGAGTAGATTCAGGGCTGGTGTTTGGTGTGATACATCGGTATCTTTCTGTACTTTTCTAGAGGTGGGAAGGACTGTCAATTACTGCTTCTTTGCATATTTAGCCTAATTTCATGACAAGGGAAATTGGCCAGCTTGCTTTTGTAGGTGGTCCACTCCCCATTTTCATGTCTCCCATTTGTGTCTTCCCTCTTCCAATAGCACCTTCATGACCGTGGCATGACCGCCTCCATACCAGTGACACCAGGGCAGGCTTGACCTACAGCACCATCTGAGAATCTAGCACTGATCTTTCTTTCAAGCATCTAGGAATGACCATGGTGTGCCTTCTGTCCAGGTACTCAATTTAAGAGTGACTTGGATCAGTGGTTTTCTGTGGAATCCCGAGGCAGAGGGGAAGCCAGGCATGAGGAACCCCAGGCCTCCCACCTTCATGTCCGCCAACAGCTCCCAGTTCTCTGTTTTAGATTTTGGAATTCTGAATGAGGTTACATGTGGAACCACTAGAGGAAAAAAATTGTTTGAAAATCACTGTTTAGACGAATATGTCTAAGACTTTCAAAACCAGGCCAACAGATTAGATTTGTGCCTTTCCTTTAACTTTAATTTACCTCAGAAACATTTTGCAGAGAAGTAAAAACAGATCCAGGAACTGAGGTGCAGAAAATACTGTCTGGCCCCCTTATCTGTGTACCATTTATCTCCACGAGTTGGGAGGGAAGAATAACATATTTTTCTCTGTTTGGCTCTGAGGGTTGGCCTGGGTTTTTAAAATTTCTTTTGGCTCTGGTTTAGCCTAGAATCCTTATCAAACTCCTACACTGTAGCAGAAAAAAGATTTAGTGATTGCTACTCTGTCACTGGGGCTTCCCAGGTGGCGCTAGTGGTAAAGAACCTGCTGCCAATGCAGAAGACACAAGAGATTCAAGTTTGAGTCCTGGGTCAGGAAGACACCCTGGAGGACGGCATGGCAACCCACTCCAGTATTCTTGCCTGGAAAATCCCACGGACAGAAGAGCCTGGTTGGTTACAGTCCAAAGGATTGCAAAGAGTTGGACACGACTGAAGCGACTTAGCACTCACACATGCTCTATCATTTACAAGTTTTCTAACCACTGGTGTTGACCTCTGTTCGTGTAGTAAGAATAGGTGGAAGAACTAACGTCATTTCTTTCTTTCTTCCTTCCAATTACTGCTAAGTTTTCAGGATCAAGGCTCAGAAGTCATCAAAATAAAAAATTTTCCCCCCAAGATCTTTGTTGGGTTCAGTTCAGTAGCTCAGTCATCTCTGACTCTTTGAGACCCCATTAACTGCAGCACACCAGGCCTCCCTGTCCATCACCAACTCTCAGAGTTTACCCAAACTCATGTCCATTGAGTCAGTGATGCCATCCAACCATCTCATCCTCTGTTATCCCCTTCTCCTCCTGCCTTCAATCTTGCCCAGCATCAAGGTCTTTTCAAATGAGTCAGTTCTTTGCATCAGGTGGCCAAAGTATTGAAGTTTCAGCTTCAACATCAGTCCTTCCAATGAACACCCAGGACTGATCTCCTTTAGGATGGACTGGTTGCATCTCCTTGCAATCCAAGGGACTCTCAAGAGTCTTCTCCAACACCACCATTCAAAAGCATCAATTCTTCAGCACTCAGTTTTCTTTATAGTCCAACTCTCACATCCATACATGACTACTGAAAAAACCATAGCCTTGACTAGATGGACCTTTGTTGGCAAAGTAATGTCTCTGCTTTTAAATATGCTGTCTAGGTTGGTCGTAACTTTCCTTCCAAGGAGTAAGCATCTTTTAATTTCATGGCTGCAATCACCATCTGCAGTGATTTTGGAGCCCCCAAAAATAAAGTCTGACACTGTTTCCACTGTTTCCCCATCTATTTGCCATGAAGTAAGGGGACCAGATGCCATATCTTAGTTTTCTGAATGTTGAGCTTAAAGCCAACTTTGTCACTCTCTTCTTTCACTTTCATCAAGAGGCTATTTAGTTCTTCTTCACTTTCTGCCATATGGGTGGTGTCATCTGCATATCTGAGGTTATTAATATTTGTCCCAGCAATCTTGATTCCAGCTTGTGCTTCTTCCAGCCCAACGTTTCTCATGATGTACTCTGCATATAATTTAAATAAGCAGGGTGACAACATACAGCCTTGACATACTCCTTTTCCTATTTGGAACCAGTCTGTTGCTCCATGTCCAGTTCTAACTGTTGCTTCCTGACCTGCATACAGATTTCTCAAGAGGCAGATCAGGTGGTCTGATATTCCCATCTCTTTCAGAATTTTCCACAGTTCATTGTGATCCATACAGTCAAAGGCTTTGGCATAGCCAATGATCTTTGTTAGGTGATGTGAATCAGCTTGTAGGTTTGAAAGTGAAAGTGTTAGTCACTCAGTCATTTCCAGCTCTTTGCGACCCCATGGGCTGTAGCCCATCAGGCTCCTCTGTCAATGGAATTCTCCAGGTGAGAATACTGGAGTGGTGGCCATACCCCTTCTCTAGAGGATCTTCCCTACACAGAAATCAACTCCAGGTCTCCTGAATTGCAGGAAGATTCTTTACCATCTGAGCCACCAGGGAAGCCCAAACTAATCTGGGTGTGATTCAGATGGGACACGAACCCACAATCCTGGGATGTTTTTTTGTTTTCCGAGGAAAACTCGAGAGTTCCACGGAAGCCAGCAGATTCCTTCTGCCTCTTTCCTCTTACTCTCCAGCTTCAGCCATTGTGTAACTGGGTTTACAAAAAGAAAAAGAAAAAAAAAAGAACATGGAAAAGTTTCTCAACTGCACTAACACATGGGGGCCTTGTAGTGCATCCAGAAATCCAGCAAGTCCTTCGGGAACCTGGCAGATAGATTATGGCGTCAATGGGGCACCAAGCTCCAGTCCCAGCTAAAGGTCTACAAACAATGAAGCTGTCTAGAGAGCTGGGAGGCTCTGATACCTGCACCTGCTCACAGATACCGCTTTCAGTGCCTGGTCTGGGTCCCATCAGTTATACCTATAAAATGTATTTAACAGGGCCACCATTAATGAGGTTCTGTTATGTGCTTGAGGAAGCCTTTTTTTTTTTCTTTCTTTCTTTTCTTTTTTCAATTTAGTTTCACTGGGCTCTGCATCTCAAGATCATTATGCTCTCTCCAAGTTGCTAATGAACTGAACTCAAGTAACCTTGAAGAAACAATATAAGTATGCTGCTAAGTTGTTTCAGTCGTGTCCGACTCTGTGCAACCCCATAGATGGCAGCCCACCAGGCTCTGCCGTCCCTGGGATTCTCCAGGCAAGAACACTGGAGTGGGTTGCCATTTCCTTCTCCAATGCATGAAAGTGAAAAGTAAAAGTGAAGTCACTCAGTTGTGTCCAACTCTTAGTGACCCTATGGACTGCAGCCTACCAGGCTCCTCCGTCCATGGGATTTTCCAGGCAAGAGTACTGGAGTGGGGTGCCATTGCCTTCTTCAATATAAGTATATTCAGACCTAATGTTAATTGCTTGGACTTCAAGGAAAAAGTTTCAAATACATTTCCTTGGAGTGTTCTCTCTCCAAAACAACTGCTTGACATTCCTTCCCAGGACACCACTTCCCCACTCCAGTCCACATGGTGACTACAGGGATTTGCTATGTCCTTATATGTCCAACTCGTAGCAACCTCATGAACTGTAGCCCACCAGGCTCCTCTGTTCATGGAATTCTCCAGGCAAGAATATGGGAGTGGGTAGCCATTCATTTCTCCAGGGGATCTTCCCAACCCAGGGATCGAACCTGGGTCTCCTACATTGCAGGCAGATTCTTTACCATCTGAGCCACCAGGGAAGCCCACTATGTCCTTATATGACCCCACACCACCACTTAGAGGTAACAGGGGCCCTTCGAGGTGGTCCATCCACTAGCCACAGTTGACTGATTAATCCGGGAAAGATAACATATCCAAGTCAGTTCATTGGGCCAAGTGTCTAAACTTGAGATAGAGATGCAGAGGTCCTGCCTCTGTAGCTGGAAGATAAAATAAAATAAAATAATGGGCAGCTATATCTTGTGTCATTTTAAAAGGCTATTTCATATCAAGGGCCAAAGAAATCGACATGCAAGGAGCAGCAGAGATTGGGGGAAAGTGAGGAGAATGGCTTCATTTGTCCTGGGACCATCTCTAGCGTTCCCAACCTCTGGTGCTCTATTTCTTGATTTGCTTTTTTGCTTTTTTCCTAGCTTGTGTGTGTGTGTGTGTGTGTGTGTGTGTGTGTGCATGTAATTAAATACATTGCTTTCAGCTAACTGGAGATTTATTTCTGTAACTTGCGTCTGAAAAAGTCCTACTGAATATGCTGTTTGGTACATCTTTAGGGCAATTTCTCCTTAAAGAGGCTATATAACATTTATCAATCAGGCAGTTATGACTTACTTGCCTATGAAGACAAATTTGATATGAAGCATTCCAGGCAAGAAAAAGACAGCATTATGAATTTGATGAAGTTTAACATTAGATTCTATACTCCTTACTTTTAAGAAGCTCAGTTTCCTAAGAGTTTGACCTAGGCTCCCATTACCTGGATTGATTAAAATTGATTTCGCAGCCTCTTTTTTCCTCAGGCTTTACGTTATCCAAAATGCTTGATTTTTAACAAAAACAAATGACCTAAGCCAAATAGGCTTAAGCAAAGGAAGAAATTAATTATTGCCTATCACTAAAAAGCCTATGGTATATCTAGTTGGAAAAGGTTCAAAAGTGCTCAATTCATGTCATCAGGATTTGCCCCTCTCTATTCTCCGTATTAGGAGAAGGCAATGACAACCCACTCCAGTATTCTTGCCTGGAGAATCCCAGGGACGGAGGAGCCTGGTGGGCTGCCGTCTATGGGGTCGCACAGAGTTGGACACGACTGACGCGACTTAGCAGCAGCAGCAGCATTCTCCGTATTAGTTGAATTTTCAAAAAGCCTCTCTCCTCTTGGTGACTTATTAGACACAGTATCTCTAGACCAGAAGTTCTCAATAGTAGGTGAGTTTGGCCTCCCAGGAATATTTGACAAAGTGTGTTGACATTTTTGATTGTCACAACTGGGGACAGGGATGGGCAGTGCTGTTGGCATCCAGTAGGTGAAATATTCTAAAGGGGTGTGCCTCAAGTGTCAATAGAGGCAACTCAAATGTCAACAGAGTTGAGGTTAAGAAACTCTGCTTGAGGCATTCTATCACCAATGAAAGAGAGCTTCATTTTCTACAGAGATTTAGTGAAAGTTCAGGACTTATTGGCACTGGTTGGCTCAGCCTGGGTTATAGGCACAACCCTGAGAAAATCAATGTGGTTACAGTGTTGTTGTACTCTTATAGGCAGGTCTGGATCCAAATATTATTATTAAAAGGGAGAGGATTGTTGTTTGGTCGCTAAGTTGTGTCTGACTCTTTTGTGACCCCATGGACTGTAGCCCGCCAGGCTCCTCTGTCCATGGAATTTCCCAGGCAAGCATACTATAGTGGGTTGCCATTTCATTCTCCAGGGGATCTTCCTGATCCAGGGATTGAACCCATGTCTCCTGCATCTCCTAAACTGGCAAGTGGATTCTTTACCACTAGGAAGCCCAAAATGAGCCATCTAGGAAGCCCAAAGTGGATCAAGGCAGGGGATTATTTCCACCCAAATCCCATGGACTTAGAGTGGGGGAGAGGTGGTTCCCTAAAGGAAAATATTGATGTTCTTGCCAGAAAAAAGAGTAATGGATGAATGTCAGTCAGGAACAATAGCATCTACTAGAGCATCCTCGTTGGTAATAGTGACTCTGTTAGATCAATGCATGTAACTATGCCCATAAGAGAGATGCCGAGGAAAAGGATGCCCAAGCTATTATCATGTGAGCTCTAGAGACAGTATCCTCTTGTTTGCGGGTTAACCTAGAAGAGTAACACCAATGGGCGAGCTTCTGGGTTAGGAATGGTAGGCCGGTGGGGTAAAGTTTAAGGAGCGAGTGCTAATATAGAGGAGCTTTTAAATGGTCATTGCCTTCTTTGTCTTCACTAAGCTGAGTCACAGTCATTATAGTGGCTCATTCTGGTAGGCAGAATGCTAAATAAAAATTCCCAAGATGTTCCACCTGCAGTATATATACTGCATACTTCCTATGAATAGGATGAGTTTTGATCCCATATTTAGGTTCTGTGATATGCACAATAGATCTTAAAATGGGGGATTACCTGAATGGGCCTAACCTAATCACATGAGCCCTCTAAAAGTAGGCAGTGTTTTCAGTTGGTGGAGGAGAAATCAGAGATTCAAAGCATGAGAAGGATTTGAAGTTCTGTTGCTGGTTTGAAGACACAGAAGGTCAGGCAATGGCTATGTGTGTGTGTGTCCACTAGAAACTGAGAGTGTTCCCTGCCTAAGAATCAGCAAAGAAGTGGGAATGCCAGTCCTACTGATTCAAGAAGATAAGTTCTGCCAATAATCATGAACTTGGAAGAGAACTCTGAGGCTCAATTGAGAACAGCAGCACTGGCCGTGTGTTCCATCCTAGTGAGACCCTGAGCAGAGAATCCAGTCATGCCATGTCTTGACTTCTGACCTAGAAAAATGGCAAGACAACAAATTTTTTGTTGTTTTAAATAGCTAAGTTTTGGGTAATTTGTCATGCTACAACACAGAACTGATATAGTTAGGTTTTAGCTCAAGATTGCCCATTTCCATAGACATATACTGCTCAAATATTCTGTGGCAGAATAGCAGAAATTATAACCCCACATGCAACAATAAAGCTTGTAGGAGGGCATATTCAATTTTATGCTTACATGGACTTGGTTTAGGAAGGACCACAGCTATTCTTCCCATCCACTAATCCACTAACGGGTAATTAGCAGCATTGTTCTACCTCTTTTCTTCGCCCTTTTCTCTCATTGAATTCCAGCCATGATAAATTTGCCTTGCCTCTGGATTTACCTTGTAGTCTCACACCTTCCCACGCTGGGTCAAAAACTCTTTCCTCTGCCTGAGATGTTCTTCATCCCTGACTCTCCCTGATAAATTTGACTTTTCCTTCAAGGTTTGGCTCAAGTATAATTTCCTCTGTGAAGAACTCCTTCCTTTCCCCAGCCTATGGTGCAACAAATGTCTTTAATCTCTCTGTGACTCAGATCTTCTTGGTTGGCAATAAGGATTTTGAGATCAGCAAGTCTGATCTGATTGATTTGGGTAATTCTCATGGCCCCTAAGCACAGGGCCTAGAATATCATAGGGCTGTTGAATAGAAGTCTGCCCCAAGTCTTGTTGGGTTGTCACTACAGTAGGTCATTGCTTATAACAACTGGGTATAAGACTTCTCAATTGGGCTTTGCTTTATCATGTCTCAGCAGCTTTGGGTGAAGAATCTCATGTCTCCTGGTAGTATCAATGCCTCACTATCCCAGCTGGTGATCCTGCCCAGGTGAGTTGTTTAAGCAAGGACTTTTTCTCTTGCCTTCACTGAAATTGTCATTTAAAGTTAATTCTTTTCAGCAGAAGTTCATAATTCCTGGGCATCAACTTCACTATAAGGCACATAGTGTGCATATAACCAATTTATTGAATAAATAAAAGACAGCAGAGCAGGATTTCACAGAGAATTTCCTATGCTTACTCACCTGTTAACACAATTTGGGTGTTTATATATTTGGAAAGTGTAGTGTACGTGCTCTCAGGGGTCGGTGAGCTGGGAGAAATAGGACTCATCCCTGAGAAGAACTGAGAAATTTGCCTGACTCAAACAGTATTAGTGGGGATCCCAAGCTCTAGACTGACATACAAGAGGGATATTTACTCTATTTTACTTAACTATCTGCTGACTATGCCTCAGATATCACTGTGAGAAAAGACTGATCTATTATTCTTGGTACTGAAAAGAAATGTCAGCTCAGGTTGTTTAGGGTACTTGGGACTTACTTCAAATATATTAGCAAAATCTAACATTCTATTATTTTCACTGAAGTATAGGTGATTTACAATATTATATTAGTTTTAGGTGTATGGCAAGTGATTCAATATTTTTTTAGATTATACTCCATTTAAATTTATTTCAAAATAATGGTTATATTTCCCTGTGTTGTATATCTTTGTTGCTTATGTATTTTATACAAAGTGATTATATCTCTTAATCCCATACCCTAGTCTTGCCCTTCCCCTCCTCCCTCTCCCCACTGTTATCCATTAGTTTGTTCTCTATATCTGTGAGTCCATTTCTTCTTTTGTTGTTGTTGTTGTTGTTATATTCATTAGTTTGTTGTATTTTTTAGATTTCACATATAAGTGATAACATACCGTATTTGTCTTTCTCCGACTTATTTTGCTAAGCATGGTACTCTCTAGGTCCATCCACATTGGTGCAAATGGCAGAATTTTATTCTTTTTATGGCTGAGTAATATTCCATTGTGTATATATAGTCATATGTTCATGAATATATATATATCTTCTCTATTCATTCACCTGTTGATGGATACTTGTGTTCTTCCACATCTTAGCTATTGTAAATAATACTATGTGAACACTGGGGTGCGCATATCTTTTCAAATTAGTGTTTTCTTCTTTTTCAGAAATATACTCAGGAGTGGGATAGCTGGATCATATGGTCGTTCTATTCCTAGTTTTTTGAGGAAACTCCACACTGTTCCATAGTGGCTGCATCAATTTACATTCCCACCAACAGTGTACAAAAGTTCTATTTTCTTCACATCCTTGCCAACATTTGTTATTTATATTATTTACTTGTGATGGCCATTCTGACAGGTATGAGATGATATCTTCCCGTGATTTTGATTTATTTGCATTTCCCTGATGATCAGCAATGTTAAGTATCTTTCCATGTGCCTGGTAGCCATGTGTATATTCCCCTTAAAATTTTTCTATTCAAATCTCTGTCCACTTTTTTGATTGATATGTTTGTTTTTTTTTTAAGTTGTATGAGCTATTATATATTTGGCATATTAGCCTGTTGTCAGTCATTATTTGCAATTATTTCCTTCAGTTTATTAGTCTTTTTGTTTTGTTGATGGCTTCCTTTCTGGTGTAAAAGATGTTAAGCTTACATAGGTCCCATTTGTTTACTTTTGCCTTTATTTCTTTTGTCTTAGGAGGCAGATCCAAAAAAAAATATTGCTATGATTTATGCCAAAGAATGTTCTGCCTGTGTTCTCTTCTAAGAGTTTTATGGTTTTAGTTCTTACATTTAATGTATTTTGAATTTGTTTTGTTACTATAGAGTTAATATGTATATATTAATACAGAGCAGGAAAAGACATTTATTTATGCAAATACGACAAATTAAAAAAACAATTTAAATAATAAACAATAGTAAAAATAAGCCATCTAAGACACTGTACTAGGCAGAATTACTGAATCCTCACCGCACCAAAACAATCCTATCTCATGTAGTTTGTGCTGAATACTTAAACTGGATAGAGAAGACTTTTAAAATGGAGACTCTCACGTGCTTCAAAGCTTTCTATAATTGTGCAGCCAGAATGTAATGTGAAGATTGTGTTTTTTGTTGTTTTTTTATGGGACTCCTCATAGCTAAGATATTTTGAAGGGTACATGACCATTTCTAGTCCTGAAAATAAAATCAGTCTAGTCGAAGTAAATAATTATGGTCAAGGAAAAATAAGTTATTTGAAGTAGTCAGCTTCTAGTGAAAACATTCCAAGCCCAACAAGCAATTTTGTTCTTGTGTTTACCCTAGGACTCCATTACTATACCACAGAGACATGGGTCTTCTGTGTGTCTCTGTGCGGAGATTTAATTAACCATGAAGGTGCTTGATGGTGAGGAATCCTGCTTATTCATGGTGTTTTAACATCTATGTAAAGGAAATACCACGGGTTTCAGGTCTGGTCATGCAGCCATACGTTTCCATTCAGAAACAACTGGGAGGGGTGTATTCCTTAAATAAATAAACTGACTGAAAATATGTGTGGCTGCCCATGAGATAAAATGACTGACAATTACCATTTTTCGATTGATCAAAATGACTCAATATTAGAAGGACTTTTAAAACATATATATATATATATATATATATATATGTATATGGCAAATGATGAATAAATGAGAATATATCAGGATCCTACCCTTACGTAAAGATTTTAATCAAGAAAGATCTTAGAAAGCAGTTGAACAATCTGGAGTCATAGACTCAAGTCAACCACTTGAATTTAACTTCAAAATATGCAATATAGATTTATACCCCCATGAAAAGTTATTTTTTGATAAGAATAGCCCCAATTTGGATTAACTAGAGGACTGGAAAAGAGAGCAGAAAAGCCACATGTGCCTCCACAAACAGTAAAATATGAAACAAAAACTATAAATGTAAAGACTAGGTTTCCAGTGCTTTCAACTTCTACAACCTATTTGAAGAAGGCACAATACCATTTTCATATGGTGCCATGTGTTACCTGGTAGTCATTTTTCCCAGCGCTAGATACATTTTCAGCTACACAAACCAGTCACTTTTGTTTGCAGCAGTCAGTTGGTCTAGACAGACAATTCTTTAGAGATTCACTTTCTTTTGATAAGTTTATCAGATTTCCAGCCTCATCGTTCCTTTACAATTTTCTACATACTCCTATCTCTCCTGCTTGCACATGTGATGTAATGACATTTATTAGTTGGTGAAGGTCATTCAGTGGCCTAAAGCCTTCGACATCAGCAGAAAAATCAGAAGAAAAGAACAGTCTATAGTGGATTCTGCACACCTGCCAAACTTTCCTGTTGGGAATCATTCCTTCCTCACCAACCATAAGAATAGCCATCCCCTACCTGACTCCCAGTTTCCTGAAATAGTGAATCCCAAGGGAAATCAGGTGACCTAAGAAGTAACCCAATGGAGGAGTTAGGAACACACTCGGAATGATCCAGCACCTAGGTTCAAGCCCTAATTTTGTCACTGCTAGATTTGCAATCCTAGTCAATTACCAACCTTCTCATATTCCTTTTCCCTGCTGTAAAAGGGAGAGTAATTGTGAGGATTACATGGAAAAAAAAAATGCCTAAAAATTTCCCTGCACAATGCCCAGAATATTACAATCAGCCAATAAATATTAGCTAGTCTTACTAAAGGTCAGATGCAATTATTTGAACCTCAGCAGGGAGATAGTGGGAGCATGGCTTATAAAAATTCTGTATTTCTACTGATATTTATTTGCTCTGGCAAGCTTTATTTTGCATGAGCACACACAAAAAAAGAGTTCTATCAGTAGAGGGGCTTACTTTAAAAAAAATAAAAGAGTAGGGAGGGCTTTAATCAAGTTGTGCTCAGGCATGGGATATTTTTTGTTTATTTTCAGAGCAGGAGCACTGGGCTTTGGGAGTCCTATCCTGCCGGATGTGTGAGATATTTAAAAATCAATTCCAGAAACCAAAGTGGTACTGTTCAAGACGCATCAAGGGCCAGATTTGAGCTACATGGTCAATGTAAATAATGTAAAGGCACAAGTCACACTTCACGGTAAGCCGAACCAAATAAAAGGAGTCAGACAAGCTAATGAAATAATTAAAATTAGTAAAAAAAGGACTGGTTGACAGCAAGAAGTCCATTTCTATAGACAAACCACTTGGCTCTCAAAACATATACACATTCATATATGATGGCTACAAATGAGCTTGCGATTTTCCTCTGAAAGTATTTGAGCAGGAAATAAAATCTTTTCCCAGTGGATGAAATAACAGTCATTTCTGCCAATCTAAGCAAGGCAGATTTAAATTTTATATGTGTCCAAGTGCTCGTTCCCCCTTAGTTAATAACCTGCATGGTGGAAACATTTCAAATGAAAGGGAGTTCACAGCCCTACAGCCCAGCTCTGAATATATCTTACCATACATGTAAACAAGCAAACCATTATGTTTCTTACTGAGATAAAGAATACAATGATAAGTGGGGACTTTTCACAAAACAAAGAGCTTCCTATTGGGAGTGTGGATAATCTTCCAGAAAACCCTGTGTTTTGGCAAATCTCACCAGATTAATCTATTAGGCATCTCCTTTCATTATCAAATTTCTGCTGCCTATCACTGTGACTGCCTTATCAAGCACCCGTTTTTCAAAAGCAGGCCCATTCCTAAGATTTCAGATGCTGGCCTTCCTTGCTCAGAAAACAGGTGCCTCTACTGTTTGCAGGCAGCAAAGGGCTCTGCACAGAAGCCTGGGAAAGGGCAGGACTATCAGACTCTGTTCTACCTGAAGGAACAGGTAACAGAAAACTGTTGATTCAATGAATAGAACTTAATTGGCACACATTAGCCAGAAGTGAGTGTTTTTCCGAATTAAAATTCTTTCAAAATTTCCCACTGACAAGAAAAGCTTAGGAAAAAAAAAAAAAAAATAGAGATTATTTTGTGATTATCCAATGGACAGCTCCAGACAAGGGAACTATTCTTTCTGGAATTCTTTTGTAAACATCTTGTTCACCCAAATTCATCCTTTAAATTAGGTACCGAGGTTTATGACAACTTCACAGAGTTACCTATAGGGCTTAATGTTATGTTGGGAACATTGTCGATATTCAGGAGGAAACAAATTCCATGGCTCTACAAAAGACTAATATTCCAAGTCAATTAGCATGATGTATCAGGTTTTCTGGTTTTCAGTGTGTCTCCACTTGCCAGTCTGTCTTCTTTTCTTACTTAATAAAACCGGGCATGTGGTTTCTGACCAGAACTTTTGTGTGGTAGGCCAGGGTCACCCACCAACACAGGACAATGAAACCCACCGCTAACAAAAAAAGCTCAGTTTTTCTTGAGATGTCCCCACATATGCATATATAAGCACCAGATTGTTCATATTACAGGTAATATTTGTAGTCTAGATATATGTTCCACTGATACTGAAAGTTATTTGCAGATGGTCATTCAGAGGAAGATAGTCATTTTGTTTTGCTTAGTCAATGACAGGATTTCTTCAACTTCTTCTTGTCAAATCCGTCCCCAGCAAGTTCTGGTCTTTCTAGTCTTATCCAGGCCCATCTGCATTCTCCAGCAAGTAGAAAGACTTCATTCTCTACTGTGAACTGAGCTCTTAAAAACTTGGCCAGTGTGTGCTTTACTGTAATAAAATCAAGGCATTCAGGAAGGCCACCGTACTGACAACCGGAAGATCCAGTCTGCCTGCAGCTCCCCTGCCTGCCGGCAGGATGCTCAGCACTTGGGTGCTGGCTCTCCAGGGTGGTAGGAAGCAATTGATAAGCGCATGCCTTTGCTTCCGGCCCTCTACAGCACTCGCTTTGTTTCATCTACAGATGATTAAATAGTCTACAAGGCAATTATGAACTGGAGGAAGGAACAGCCAACTCTCTCCAGGTTTCCTCAATCAGCGTGATTGAATTTCTCAAAGGCAGAGAGGCAGTAGCAGGAGGCTTTTCGGGGACTTTTCCTGGAAAATGTTCCTGCAGCTCAGAATCGAGCCTTTTTCATTTAACTGCTTGCTGTTTCATTTTATTATGTGCAAATTGTGGCTTAATAGATTTACAGTCACTATAAACTCACAACCCTCAGGTTAGCCCAAGTGGCTAGTACTTATTATAATGACTGATATGAACCCCAGAAAAGTGATGGCTACAAATTCCAACCAGAGGTGAGATAAACTCCATTTTAATAAATGGCATGCCTGCATCCTACACTCTTTCAGTCAATGGGGTAGTGTTTTTATTGCCCTTTATAAATGATAGAAAAATATAATACATTCATTTAGGGGGAGGAGAAATAATGGGAAAGTGCTTGGGAAAAGCTGAAGTAGTTATCATGTCACAGTTGATAGGTAAAATGCTATTCCTTAAAGATATTGGTTTGGAAATGTATACAAGTAGGGAAATATGTATATAAACACAGGGTTTAAAAAGTTTCATTTTTTTGAAAAAGCAGATAGATATTGGAATGAATTTCTTTCCTTCCTCCATATAAAACAGCAACAAAACAAATCATCATCCTGTAGTCCAATATACTACTTATTCTTTCTGTGGCAGCATCTCCATCATGGATTACCAACAACAACAGTCATAGGCAGACTCCCAGTGGTTGAGTCACTTATGTAATATGAGTGATGTTTATAGATATGTTGAAATAATCTGTTACTCAAATGGGGCTTTGGAAAATAGCTTCTTTAAAACTGTGCAACTCCTTTGAGCAACTGGCTTATAAAAAGAATCCCTGTATAGGTGTCGTAATACCCCCATATGGTTCCTGAAGCACAGTAACTTGCTGCTTGACCTTGGACTCAGTGATGGAGGCTTCATTTTGGACCTTTACAACTCAGGTTTTTCATGTATTAAATGGACCTTTATCTTCCCTAATTGGCTCATGCCATTTCAAAAATCCAAAGTTAAAAAAAAAATCCAAAATCCCAGAAAAGAGAAATAGCTTTGATAAGCACAAAATGGTATACCAAGGGCAAATTAATGTATCTATAACACTTTGTCAAAAAGATTTCATCAGCTGCATTGGATTGGTGGTCTAACCTGATTAGTTGTTTGTCAGTTGTTAAAAGCATCTACAAGGATTTGGATCGGGACACAGAAAATGTGGCCTATCAGAGGAAGGATATAAAGAATGTAGTGGGAGAAAATCTTTTACATTATGACCTAAGTTTCCAAGAAAATCACATCAGCAAAGACACATATTCAGGATTCTGTGAAAGGATGTAGCCTTTTTAAGTGTGAGCAATCAGTGATTTAGAGACTACTGTTTGAATGCTCAAATGCTGGTTAAGTCTGGACTATTTCATGATTAAGCAGAACAAAGTGAGTCCTAATTTTACATGACATGTTGGAAACACACAAATCAGTAAACATTGAATAATAAGACTGTCATATGAAAGCTTCATCGGGATAATATAATTTCTCTTGGTATCATTTAGACTAAAGGAATCTTTTTGCCCTAAATTATATAATAAAATCTATGATCAAATACTAATCTTAGGAATCTAAGTTCAAGCCACTAATTTAAATGAATTAATTTTAAAAATTGAAATAATATATTTTACTACAGTGTAATTTCATTGACTAATTTATTTTTCCTGAATGTTTTCCAAAGGAAATCAACTTAATCTATTAGAGATTGGATTAAGTAATTAGCAAATTACTCAGGCTGCCAATTATCTATATCAACTTGTAGCAAAATCTTTACAAGGGGGAAAAGGATGTGAAATTCAAGTCAGATTGCTTCCTTTTTGAAATTAGTAAAAGACTTGAAGTAGTGGGGGGTGAAAAAAGTTAACAAATATTTTATGTTGGGCAGAGGATGTGATACCAATTTTAATCAATTTAAATTCATTACTATCTTATCTAAAGATTGGCATTCTGTAATTCATTTGGAAATAATAATATGGATACATGACATAACCCACATAAGGCAATGAAGTAATTTAAAATGTTTGGGTAAAAATATGTTAAAGAAGAAACCAACTATATAGAGTGAGAAATGCAAAAATGTTTGCTGAAGAGTTTACTTTATCCACAGTTTCTTTGAATTGTACTCAAGTCCCCAAGATGTTTTTAAAAATGTGTACAAAAAGCATTTAAATATTTAAGTTAATGTCTGCATATATAGTTTTCTTTTGTTCACAAATTTCCCATCTTCCTAAAATCAAAGGAGTATGTAATTATTCACTGAGTAACATTATTCGGGGAAAAAAAATCTCTGTATGAGATGCCCTTGAAATAACATCTGTTTAGTATAAGGTAGGTAGAAGAACAGTCTTTAATTCATCCATCCACACAGCCACTTAAAGTCTAAGAATATGTAAAGTATAATGTGATTTGTTGCATTTTTGTTGTGAAACATAATATTAAAATGGTTCAGAAGCTCCCAAATGTAATTTTAAAATTGCATAGACTTCTACACTTCATTAACAAACGACAGATGTATAGATAATAAGGCTCTAGGTTGGAGACTATGCTATTGAGCAGCTGTTAGCACAATGCGGAGGCCAGTTGCAAATCTCATCAATAGTTTCACCGGTTTCCACCACTTGAATGAAAAGTGATAATGTATAGATCTCGAAGTCATTAAGAACTTTCCGTTATTCCTTTAGGATTAATTTGCACTGACCCAGAATTTTGTATTTGCTTAACACAAGCCGTGGGTTACTTTGATGTTATCTGCTTCTATAAACAGTAATATACAGTCCTCTCCTGGGCTAAAACAGCTCTTATTCCAGTGAGAATTGACGGTATTAATCATTCTGAAGTCCAAGAGTACTGATCATAAATTGTATGCAGGGCCCTCACTAAGTACCTCCCAGGACTCTCATTTATCAGTAATTCCTCTTTTCCACCTGGATATAAATACATGAGGAGTAATTTATCTCAGAAATTGGGCTCTGTGATCTTCTTGATGTCTGAGTGACAAGAGAACCATTTTGTCAACAAATAAATATTTATTCTCCTAGCTTTTGAAATAGAGCTAAATTATCTGCCATTTCTAAAGCCTGATTCCCTCAAGTGGCCAGAATAGAAAATGCATGTCTTTCCCTTAAGTTTCCCATATATGAAACAAACCCGATGACGGCAGAAAAAAGGAATCATTTTCAACAACGTTAAAAATAAAAGATAGTAGCTTTAAATCATGTCCAAGATGTCAACATAGACTTATTTTTTACCATACAATAAGGCTAAAAATGCTAATCTACAATTTATGAACCATTGGGTCTGGAAAAATGTCTGGAGAGCATTATTTTTTTTAAATGCAAACTTGCAAAGATCTGCAGAAATATTTATCTTAAACTAAAGCTGAACAAATAACTCAGCTTAAGATCAATACAAATCAAAAGAAAGCACAGAAGTAAACTTTGTTACACAGATATTATTAGCAAAGTCTTCCTTCCATACCCCCTACAATTAGCTGCCAAATCTGAGAAGGGGTTGAGTCTGGTGTATATTTTTTAAGGGAAAATATCCTCATAAAATGTGGAAGAAGATAGGCAAGGGGGACAGTAACCAGAAAGGATATTCAGATGGAAGCCTTTAATTTCAGAAAGTGTTCATTTCTTCGTATCACCTCATTTGGTTAGCTTTCGGAATTTTTCATCACATAAGTGAAAGAAGGAAAACTAATACACACAGACTCCAACTCCTGAACACAGAGATATTTCTGCAACATTTCTGGTTTCATCCCAAGCATGGCTTGGATTTGTGAATTTTGAAGCTCTCCCTGTTTCACTGTGAACATTTGGCTTTAAAATTTTGCTGGGCTCCAAACTTATCAGTGTTTGAGTTTATTTTATGTTAAGCACCTTAAAAATCCAATCCTTAAAATGTCAATAGAAACAATAAAAATATAAATAAACTATTGCAATGAGCCAAAAAGACCCAATTTAAGAAGGTAAACTTAAAAAAATTTTGCCAGAGTGTAAACGGAAAGGATTAAACACTTTGCAAAAACAATCTTTTCTTTTTTCTAAAACTATAAACACCATAACTTCTTTTTCTAAACACGATCAAAAACACACACATACAAACAGAAACAGACTGCGGAAATACATGATTCTCCAAATTATTCTACAAACTGCCCTTTGACAGTCTCTTTTGGAAGATTAATTTAGTGTATGCAGAGTCCTGCTTTCAAAGCCCAACTTCCTTGGTATTGTAGCTCCTTATTAGATGAGATCTTCTTCTCATGTTAAAATATGTCTGGGTTTGCCATTTGTAAATTGCATTGTTTGCCGAGTTCAACACTGAACTGGTTGAGTCAAGGATACCTGAATATTCTTGTTTCCATCTAAGGATGCTCCTCCTGTTCCAGGTTCCCTAACCGGTTGTAATCTGAACAATATTAGAGGCTTACTAACAAAAATGTCTCCTCTAAAAAGGAGCGATGGCGTTTCACATTCCATCACAAGATTCCTTTTGGATTCTTCTCTTTGACACTGCTTTTACAAAGCATAATTCCTGGGAGGTACAACACATGCTGTTAATGTACCCAAGACACTGGGGCAAGGTAGGGAATGCAGAAGGATACTGCATGACCTCTTCAAGGATCTCTCCATGTATAGAGGCTCCTCCCACTCCAGCCCCCTCTCCCTGCTTCCCAGACTACTGCCAGTCACTCTGCTACAGCACGGAAACATTTCATACCACTCCTGGTCTTTCACCATGCCCTGCATAGCTGCTTAAACCTTCACTTTCTCTCTTACACACACACACACACACAAACATATGCATGTGTTACAGTTTTAATGAACTTCTCATTATGCCAAGTTCTTTCATCATTCTGTGTGTGTGTGTGTGTGTGTGTGTGTGTGTGTGTGTGTGTTCATCGTTGAGTCGTGTCCGACTCTTTGAAATCCATGGACTGTACCCCAGTAGGCTCCTCTGTCCATGGCATTCTCCAGGCAAGAATACTGGAGTGGGTAGCTATTCCCTTCTCCAGGGGATTTTCCCAACCAGGGATAGTACCCAGGTCTCCTGAATTGCAAGTGGATCCTTTACCATCTGAGCCAGGGAATCACTTCCTAACTCCTTTGTATAAGCTTGTTTTCTTCTTCCTGCAGTTCCTTGTTGTTGTTGTTGTTTTTGCTTGTTAAACTCCTACTTTGTCCTTTAAGATCCAGTTCAAATGACATTTTCCCAGTGAAATCTTTCTAAGACATTCATTTATTGTTTATTCAAGAATTATTTATCGGGTACCTCCTATTTGCTGAGAAGAGCATTCGGTGTAAGGATTTTAGTGGTGAGCAAAAAGAGACCAAATTTTTTATAAGCTCAAGGTATAGTGGAGAGACAAAGTGAAAGTGAAAGTCACTCAGTCGTGTCTGACTCTTTGCAACCCCATGGGCTATACAGTCCATGCAATTCTTCAGGCCAGAATACTGGAGTAGGTAGCCTTTCCCTTCTCCAGGGGATCTTCCTGAACCAGGAATTAAACTGGAGTCTCCTGCATCACAGGCAGATTCTTTACCAACTGAGCTATGAGGGAAGCCCAATGGAGAGACCAATATTCAGTGAATACATACAAACAAACGAGATTCTGTACCTGTGTTAGTGCTATGGAAGAGTTTTTCATTGCCATGATCGTTGTGATAACAGTTGACCTATTGAAGAGGTCAAGGAAGACTTTTCTTTTGATGAAAGTGAAAGAGGAGAGTGAAAAAGTTGGCTTAAAGCTCAACATTCAGAAAACTAAGATCATGGCATCTGGGCCCATCACTTCATGGCAAATAGATGGGGAAACAGTGGAAACAGTGGCTGACTTTATTTTGGGGGGCTCCAAAATCACTGCAGATGGTGATTGCAGCCATGACATTAAAAGATGCTTACTCCTTGGAAGGAAAATTACGACCAACCTAGATAGCAAATTAAAAAGCAGAGACATTACTTTGCCAACAAAGGTCTGTCTAGTCAAGGCTATGGTTTTTCCAGTAGTCATGTATGGATGTGAGAGTTGGACTTTGAAGAAAGCTGAGTGCCAAAGAATTGATGCTTTTGAATGGTGGTGTTGGAGAAGACTCTTGAGAGTCCCTTGGACTGCAAGGAGATTCAACCTGTCCATCCTAAAGGAGATCAGCCCTGGGTGTTCATTGGAAGGACTGGTGTTGAAGCTGAAACTCCAATACTTTGGCCACCTCATGCGAAGAGTTGACTCATTGGAAAAGACCCTGATGCTGGGAAGGATTGGGGGCAGGAGGAGAAGGGGATGACAGAGGATGAGATGGCTGGATGGCATCACTGACTTGATGGACATGAGTTTGGGTAAACTCCGGGAGTTGGTGATGGACAGGGAGGCCTGGCATGCTGCAGTCCATGGGGTCACAAAGAGTTGGACAGGACTGAGTGACTGAACTGAACTGAACTGAATGTTTGTGTGGGGAGTTGAAGGATGGATTCAATTTAGCAAGTAAGGAAGAGGGGATTAGAGTGTTCTAGGCTGAAGGAATAGCCTGTACAAAGGTTGGGATGGGAGGGGTTACAGCAAAAAGAAGAGAGTAGAAATAAGCCAGAATTGAATTATGCAATGATTCCTTAGTTGAATCATTAAAAATGAACAAAATAAAAAAAAAGATAGATATACTAAACTCACAAAAATTAAAATCTTTTGCATCTCAAAAGACACTATCAAAAAAGTGAAAAGATAACCCAAAGAAAGGAAGAAAATAGTTGCAAGTCATATATCTGATGAATGGCTTGTATCCAGAATATATAAAAACCGCTTATAACTCAATAACAAAAATACAATCCATAGAAGTAGTCAAACAATTTGATCAAATATTTCTCCAAAGAAGTTATATAAATATTCAATAAACATGTGAAAAAATGTTAACTTTCATTAGTTGTTGTTGTTCAGTCACTCAGCCGTGTATAACTCTTTGCGACCCCATGGACCACAGCACGCCAGCCTTGCCTGTCCTTCATCATCTCCAGGAGCTCGCTCTAACTCATGTCCATCAAGTCAGTGATACCTTCCAACCATCTGATCCTCTATCATCCCCTTCTCCTCCTGTCTCCAATCTTTCCCAGCAACAGGGTCTTTCCCAATGAGTCAGCTCTTTCCATCAGGTGGCCAAAGATTGGAGTTTCAGCTTCAGCATCAGTCCTTCCAGTGAATATTCAGGACTGATTTCTTTTAGGATGGACTGGTTGGATATCCTTGAAGTTCAAGGGATTCTCAAGAGTCTTCTCCAACACCACCATTCAAAAGCATCAATTCTTTGGTCCTCAGCTTCCTTTGTAGTTCAACTCTCATATCCATACGTGACTACTGGAAAAAAAAAGCTACTACATAGCTTTGACTAGACGGACCTTTGTTGGCAAAGTAATGTCTCTGCTTTTTAATATGCTGTCTAGGTTGGTCATAGCTTTTCTTCCAAGGAGCAAGCATGTTTTAATTTCATGGCTGCAGTCACCATCTGCAGTGATTTTAGAGTCCATGAAAACAAAGTCTGTCACCGTTTCCATTGTTTCCCCGTCTATTTGCCATAAAGTGTTGGGACTGGATGCCATGATCTTCATTTTTTGAATGTTATTAGGAAAATACAAACCAAAATTATGGTAAGATACCACTTCATACCCACAAAGATGGATATAATAGGTAGATAGAAATAAAGGTTGACAAGAATGTGGAAAACTGTAACATACATGGCTGGACGGAATATATGAAACTATGGAAACTGTGGGGGTATTGGAAAACAGTTTTTCATTAAAAAAAAAAATAGACATCATATGATCTAGAAGTTCCTCTTCTAGATATCTACCTGAGAACAGCAAAAGATATATGTCCACACAAAGATTGTGCATGGCAGCATTATTCATAACACCTCTAAAATAGTGACAACCCGAACGTCTATCAGCTGAGGAAAGGATAAATACAACGTGGTCTACCCATACAACAGAATCCTATTGTACAATAAAAAGGGACGAGGTACTGAAACATGCTTGCAACATGAATGACCTTCAAAAACATAATACTCACAGAAAGAAGCCAGTCACAGAAGGATGTTTATTATGTGATTATACTTACATAAAACATCCAGAAAACCTAAGTATGTAAGTAGAGGAAGTAGATTAGTAGTTGTCTGGGGTTGGGGTTTTCGGACCAAAGAATAATTGTATATGGATGCTAGGTTTCCCTATAGGGTGATGGGAATGTTCTCTATTTAGATTGAGGTGATGTTTGTAAAACTCAAAATACATCACAATATTTTCAACTGTACACTTAAAACAGGCGAAGAGTGACTTTTATGGTATGTATATTATATTTCAATAAAGTCATCCAGAAAAATCATAAGCCTGCATGGCTGGAACCCATATCGTGAAGGAGACGTGGGGGGATACCAGAGCATTGTGATGTGGGGTCTTGGAGGCTGCCATATTAAGAAGCTTTGCTCTTACTTTCAAAGGAGTAGAAGACTATAAAAGGATTTTAATCAGGGATGAGTGATGATGATGTAATTAGATTCACCTTTTGAAGAACTCTATGGTTAAAGCACATAAAAAACCTGGAGTTAAAGACACACCAGGTAGATTGTGTGTGTGTTTCTGTGTGTGTGTATATACTCACCAAGTCAATGTTTCTAATTTCAGAGCTACTATATTCAGTAGTGACTTACTCATTTGTCTGCCTTTATCTATCCATTTCAGTCCTGAATATTCATTGGAAGGACTGATGCTAAAGCTGAAACTCAAATACTTTGGCCACCTGATGCGAAGAACTGACCCCATTGGAAAAGACCCTAATGCTGGGAAAGACTGAAGGCAGGAGGAGAAGCAGATGAGAGGATGAGATGGTTGGATGGCATCACTGACTCGATGGACATGAGTTTGAGCAAGTTCCAGGAGTTGGTGTTGGACAGGGAGGCCTGGCATGCTGCAGTCCATGGGGTCACAAAGAGTCAGACATGACTGAGCAACTGAACTGACTGATCTATCCTTTTATCCTTTCTTCCTACAGCTCTGGAAGATGGGAATGATGTCTTATTTAATCTTGTATTCCAGTACCCAGCCCTTGTCTGGCATCCAACAGGCTCTCAATCACTGTATGATGAATGATGTTCCAGGACCACTGGAACACAGAGCAACCTCAGCTTGACTACTCTGCTGATTTGACAGACTGCTTGTCTTCTGTCCAATTTGGTAGTTTTATAACTGGAATAACAGAGCACTAGTCAGAAGACTCAGAGAAGGCAATGGCAGCCCACTCCAGTACTCTTGCCTGGAAACTCCCATGGACGGAGGACCCTGGTAGGCTGCAGTCCGTGGGGTCGCGAAGAGTCAGACACGACTTCACTTTCACTTTCACTTTTCACTTTCATGCATTGGAGAAGGAAATGGCAATCCACTCCGGTGTTCTTGCCTGGAGAATCCCAGGGGCGGTGGAGCCTGGTGCGCTGCCATCTATGGGGTCGCACAGAGTCGGACACGACTGATGCAACTTAGCAGCAGTCAGAAGACTCTGCATCAGTGCCATGCTTCCCACTCTGCCCTAAACTCTTTTGGAATTAATATTTTAGGCACATATAAGTAAGCAAACTGTAATAACATGTTCTCTGCGAGTCTATTGCAGTCGTTCAAATATTGGCAACAAATTTCTAACTTAGATATTTTCCAAGTTTTGTGTACTCTCAGCCTGTAGTCTTGAGAACCTGTCTGCACAGGCTGAATGTGATTTGTTATGCTGAATAAAATATTGGTAAAATTGATTATACTACCTGAAAATGATGTATAAACTTAGCACATACATATATACTTATACATAGCTACAGCAATACGTGAACCGTGAAATTCCAGACATTCAAGCTGGTTTTAGAAAAGGCAGAGGAACCAGAGATCAAATTGCCAATATCCGCTGGATCATCGATAAAGCAAGAGAGTTCCAGAAAAACATCTATTTCTGCTTTATTGACTATGCCAAAGCCTTTGACTGTGTGGATCACAATAAACTGTGGAAAATTCTGAAAGAGATGGGAATACCAGACCATCTGACCTGTCTCTTGAGAAACCTGTATGCAGGTCAGGAAGCAACAGTTAGAACTGGACATGGAACAACAGACTGGTTCCAGATAGGAAAAGGAGTATGTCAAGGCTGTATATTGTCACCCTGCTTATTTAACTTATATGCAGAGTACATCATGAGAAATGCTGGTCTGGAAGAAACACAAGCTGGAATCAAGATTGCTGGGAGAAATATCAATAACCTGAGATATGCAGATGACACCACCCTTAGGGCAGAAAGTGAAGAAGAACTAAAGAGGCTTTTGATGAAAGTGAAAGAGGAGAGTGAAAAAGTTGGCTTAATGCTCAACATTCAGAAAACTAAGATCATGGCATCTGGTCCCATCACTTCATGGGAAATAGATGGGGAAACAGTGGAAACAGTGTCAGACTTTATTTTGGGGGGCTCCAAAATCACTGCTGATGGTGACTGCAGCCATGAAATTAAAAGATGCTTACTCCTTGGAAGGAAGGTTATGGCCAACCTAGATAGCATATTTAAAAGCAAAGACATTACTTTGCCAACAAAGGTCCATCTAGTCAAGGCTATGGTTTTTCCAGTGGTCATGTATGGATGTGAGAATTGGACGGTGAAGAAAGCTGAGCGCTGCAGAATTGATGCTTTTGAACTGTGGTGTTGGAGAAGACTCTTGAGAGTCCCTTGGACTGCAAGGAGATCCAATCAATCCATCCTAAAGGAGATCAATCCTGAGTGTTCATTGGAAGGACTGATGTTGAAGCTGAAACTCCAATACTTTGGCCACCTCATGCGAAGGGTTGACTCATTGGAAAAGACCCTAATGCTGGGTAGGATTGGGGGCAGGAGGAGAAGGGGACGGCAGAGGATGAGATGGTTGGATGGCATCGCTGACTCGATGGACATGGGTTTGGGTGGACTCCGGGAGTTGGTGATGGACAGAGGCCTGGCATGCTGCAATTCATGGGGTTGCAAAGAGTCAGACACGACTGAGTGACTGAACTGAACTGATATATATATATATATATGCTAAGTCACTTCAGTTCTGTCTGACTCTTTGTGAGTTCATGGGCTGTAACCTGCCAGGCTCCTCTGTCCATGGGATTCTCCAGGCAAGAATACTATTATGGGTTGCCATGCCCTCCTCCAGAGGATCTTCCAGACCCAAGGATTGAACCCATGTCTCTTATATCTCCTTCACTGACAGACAGGTTCTTTACCACTGAGCCACCAGAGGAGCCCATATGAATTATAGTGTACAATCAATTATATAAAGTGAAGTGAAAGTCACTCAGTCATGTCTGACTCTTTGCGACCCCGTGGACTATACAGTCTATGGAATTCTTCAGGCCAGAATGCTGGAGTGGGTAGCTGTTCTCTTCTCCAGGGGATCTTCCCAACCCAGGGATGGAACCCAGGTCTCCTGCATTGCAGGCGGATTCTTTACCAGCTGAACCACAAGGGAAGCCCCAAGGATATTGCAGCAGGTAGCCTATCCCTTCTCCAGTGGATCTTCCTGACCCTATGAGCCTCTCAAAAAAGAGGATTTCCTGTCATATTATTCATACACACACACATACACACATGAATATGTGTTTATACATATAAATAATGAGACAGGAAAGCCTCTTTTTTGAGAGGCTTATATAATTGATTGTACACTACAATTCATTTTAAAGGAAAGAAGGGAATGAGATGGAAAGAAATTCATACCATAGAATAAGGAAAAACAAAGCAATTCCCACCCCATACCCTAGAGATAGTTCACGTTCAGCCCCATCACCTCCATTTCACATATACATGTGGTGTTTTGAAAGAGAACTCAAGTCCAGGATTAGGAGCAAGAGACCCTGAATGATCAAACACAAGAAATAAAGACCCTATTCTGTTGTATAAAGAGTTATAAACAAAGGTAAAACCAAAAACAGCAAAATCTTTTTGAAAACTAATCGGCTAGAATTATTTCCTACCATTTTACTTATTTAAAAGTCAATTTCATATGATTTGACAAAATTTAAGGAAATTATGCAAAAGAAAACAGTGAGCATTAAATGAGTCTCATAGCACATTTATATATATTCTTTTCACTATTTTGATAGAACCTCTATTGAATCTGTACTCCTGGAACTACAGACTTGGGGTTCAGTGTAACATGTATTACCTATGTAAGCTACTGGTTGCCGTACAACTTTTCTTCCACACACAATTCATGACCTTTGGGGCATAGAAAGCTAGAGAGGCACTGAAAAAGAATTTGTCCAGCAACCATTTCAATCAAATATTCTGTTTAATTTTTTAAAAGTCCAAATTGACTGGTTATCTAAATTGGCTGTTTCTGCATTCATATCTAGGGAGGAACCATTGGTGAATGTTTTGATTTGCTGTAATTGACTGGGCTAAAATCTTTATTGCTTTAACCAATACATTCTTCTATTTAATATAAGTAGTCAGGCATTTTCAAATCACTATATTACATTTTGGAGAACTTTCTCCAATTTGCTTTTCTCAACCTTCAAAGATTGCCTAGTGTTCTAAGGTTTAAAAGTTTTTGAGTAATTTGAAAGAAAAAGAGGCAAAAGGGGTAAAAATAGGTTCCTTTCATTTTGCTATCAGTCAAAAATAAAAGCAGATTTCTCTCAGACTAGACCACACCCACAAATCAACTTTGAGAAGCATCAAACAGTAATGTAATTTCAAAAGAAAATTTCTTAGAAAATACCATAAGCCGTTGTGATTGTACTGCTAAACAATTCGGAATCTATCTGTAGCATAGAGCTTTTATAAAGTCCAGGTGCTGTTTTAAACATTTTAACTTTAATAATTTAGATTACAGGAATGATATAAACCATCTGTATCTTCCTGGTTGTAAGCAGTGAATTTCCTTCTCACAGCTGGACTACACTTACATTCTATAAGCCAAGGGGGCAGCTAACCTCTCCATGTATGGTAGCCATCTTTTGTAACAGAATCTGAAATAAGAGTATGTTGTGCATAGTTGTGTTATGTGGTCTGAAACTTAAATAAACCTGTTTTGAACAATACTTAAACATTATTGTGCAGTTTAAACTTAAGTTGTTGCAGTTTAGAAGTCAGGAAGATTTTATGAAGACCTCATATTTTGGACTACAAAGACTTAGAATTTTTCATTAGTTATAAAAGTTCACATTTTAGCCATCCAGAGTAAAAAGGAAATCCATTAACTGGTGTTGAGAATGGTCTACCAAAAGTTGCCGCTATCTAGGCCATTTGGTGAGGCACACGTAAGCACATTTCCTAATGAATGCTCAAAGGTGCCATCAGAGGTGACACAACGGGTCATGAAATCTTCCCTTAGCTGGCAATTAACAGAGCTAGCACTTCAGACATCTCATAAATAACCAGGAAGAGAGTTAAAGGCAAGGCAGAAGGGTACTCACGTCTGCAGCCTGAGACCACCTTCAGGAAGTGTGAGATGAGTTGAGTAGAACAGGATAATGCTTATCAGGATGCACTCAAGTATCGTGGAGAGTAGTTTAAAAGAGGAATGACCAGTGTCGGCAAATGGAGCAAGGGTGCCGAGTCAGCGTGCAGAATCGGTAGTAAGGCAAGAGTCACCAAGCATGGGAAGACATCACAGGAGAGAGGGGTAGCACTTGATGTCATGCTCAGAGATCTCAAGGCAATATCAGGGTCTCATATCCCAACATACCAGATGTCTTGGTGTGCTTGGCCAGCAGGTTCTCTTCCTAGGAGGTACTTAGGGACTTGTCCTTGGGATCAGGTGACACCATGGGACAAGCAGCCACTCTGCAATGCTGAGATTTGTGAGCTTCTGTCGTCCTTGTACTCATGCAGCTTGCACCTTTCTATGCCAGACACTGCAATTTCAGGCAGGTAAAAACAAGACTGTTAAGTAAAAGGAAATGTCTATTGGAAAGAACAATTCAGCAGCTTTACACAATGCTGAGTTCTGGGTTAATTACAACATGTCAGGGAAAAAAATGATCTAGCCACGCATGATAAAACAACTTTGACAGTTTGATGGAGGTCTAGTGTGTAGCGGCTGGCAGCAACCTGACCACGGTCAGCTGCATGAAGGGGGAGCCGGGTGCTCCTTTGCTTCAGGAGAGGCATGGATGCCCACACAATAGTCACTATTGCCCACATACCCCAGCAGAATACAAGACCATGACCATGACCTGTATGGTGAAGGCACACTGGTCAGTACAGAGGAATCAAGCCATTGAAGAGCCATATGATATCATCACTATACATGTATGTTCACACACACACATATATATATATACACATATATATACATGTATGGGTATATGCACACACTTTTAATGATTCTGTAATTAGAAAATATTGGAGAAGGAAATGGCAACCCACTCCAGTACTTTTGCCTGGAAAATCCCATGGACAGAGAAGCCTGGTAGGTTACAGTCCACGGAGTCGCAAAGAGTCGGACACGACTGAGTGACTTCACATCATCAATTAGAAAATATATGATAAGCACAAGGAACTGTATTAAATACTTTGTAATAATCTATAATGAAAAAGAATCTGAAAAAGAATATCTATCTGTTTATATATACATATCTGAATCACTTTGCTGTACACCTGAAACTAACACAATATTGTAAATCAACCATATTTCAATAAAAAATAAAATGAAGAAGATATATGATAGAAATAAAATTAAAACTTTCAGCTCTGAAATTGTTGTGGAGTAGAGAATATGTTTATCCTTTGAAAAAGAAATACTGAAACTTTAAGAAAAAAAAACACAGCTCAGTTCACTAAACATTCATTGAGCACCTACTCAATAGAATACCCCACCTGTGGAATCTCCCCCAAACTAGGAAGTCTAGGAAATCACGGATGGAGATTGTTATGGAGGTTGGGCTGTTTCTCACCCTGCATATTTCATGCTGCCATATTTTTATTTCTATCACAATCATCCCATACAAAAGTTGGAAATACTGTGAGGCTGCCTCCTCCCAGAATCCCAAGTGGGAAACCTAGTCAGGCTCCTCTGCTCTCAGCATTCTTATCTGTATCTCCATCTTGGAGTATCTCTTGCCCTTTGTAGGAAACAACCCAGAGGTGTCAAGGAATATGTTAGGTCACTGTCTGGGTTTTCTTTCCCTCCAGCCTCCTCCATTCATACTTGGAAAGGATGAGAAAATGACATTGTTCCCTCTGTGTTCTCCAGCACACTGGTTAAAAGACCATTTCTTGAAGTTTAAAGGAAGTGTTTGGAACTCAGGAAGAACTTTTACTCTAAAAAGAAAAGCTCTTGCAAATCAGAAGATCTTTGATTTCAAACTCAGGTACCTGGTTATTGTCTAGAATAAATAGACTTTGTATTTTCAATTGTGTTCACTCTCCCTAGAAGCAGTTAATAAATGCCTTAGGTGGGAAACTGCAGAGTCTAGTTCCTCCCTTCTAGTACCTTCTTCCGTGTGAGTGGATTACTATCATCTTTCACTGTCTTATTTTACAACTCAGCAAGTTGTAGAAAATTGATTCTTGTTAAATGAAATGCAAATAAGATTTGTCTGGTGGAGACACAACCAATTAATGCCTACTGACCACTTTGCATCCGTTAGCAAATTCACTTCAGCATCTGTAATAGCATAGTATGAGGGCAAATATTAATTCTCCTTTGTGCCAGTTATAATAGCTAAACATTTTCCTTATTAATTACTGAGTTTAAGAATCTTTGTTATGCATTCATTTTATATTTGTATGAGAATTATTTTACTTTTTTAAACATTCATTCTTTAACTGCTAAGGGGTTTAATATTTAAAGAAACTCATCAAATTGCCCAGGTTAGACCGGTGGCTCAGATGTTAAAGAATCTGCTTGCAATGCAGGAGACCCAGATTCAATCCCTGGGTTGAGAAGATCCCCTGGAGAAGAGAATGGCAGCCCACTCCAGTATTCTTGCCTGGAGAATTCCATGGACAGAGGAGCCTGGTGGGCTACAGTCCATGGGGTTGCAGAGAGTTGGACACAACTGAGCAACTTTCACTACTGCACTACTAGACAAGTAGTAACTGATAGAAGCAAAACTTGAACTTACATGTTTGATTCTAAATCTAAGCTCCTAAATGCTGTATTGCTCAATGACTAAAACATAAAGAAATCTGAAAAATATCTTAAAGGTTACCATCCAGGTGTTCAAAAAATAAGAATTCCAGAAGTTTCACATGATTAATTTTCTGTACTACATTTGTTAACGCCAACTGAGAGATAATCTACTTTCTGCCTCTGATGAGAGATAATCTACTTTTTCTGCACTGCAATTTTAAAGGAAAAAAATTTGTGAAACTTAACTTTCAATTTTATAAAAAGCAACCCACCTGCAAGGTTAAATAATTGTCAGGAAAAAAAACAAAACTATGGCATTTCTGGACATATAGAGACTTCTCAAAGTAGATTTTTAATGTACAAAGTACTATGCACTGTGGGAAAAACTATGAGTCATACCTAAGAAGAAATATCTCCAATTTTTATGCCACATAATTAAATACTCCATAAGGAGATGAGGGAAAATAAAAGTAACATAACGATAACTTAAAATTGTCTCTGGAGAGAGTTTGGTTAATATCATCTCAAATTTATTTTTGAGTAAAAATTCCTAAATATCTTAAAAAGCATTCCTCAAAACATCACCTACATCCAGATACAGAATAAAGAATCCTTTGAGAAGATAAGAGCAACATTTTAGCCGTGTCGTTTGTCACCATTTCATAGTGCAACAAATATCACATTTATTCAACCACATTTGAAATAGACCCCCTTTTCTCAAAAAAATTCACAGTTGTGTGTTTCAAAAGTGTTGAATTTTGCTAAACAAGCCTAACCACCTGTGTCAACTCATATTTTTAAATAAATTTTGAAAAATTCAAAGGGACAATAAATATATATCTCCAAAAAAAAAAAAAAAAAGATTAGTTAGTGCTAGAAAAGTTTTTCTCTGAAAAGAATTGTATGGTCTTCATCTTAGGAATTATTTGAAAAAAAGAAATGAATCCAGTTCTCTTGATTTTGGGTATATGATTGAATAACTTTAGAGGAATCTAAAGGAATAACTTTAGAGGAATGTACTATTCCACCGTTTTTTTCTTTTTTCAGTCTAATAGGAGAGGGAGGACATATTGTAACTGACACTGGTGATTGTGATTGCCTCATACTCATTCTTCCTATCTAAGACAACTCTAGGTTTTATTCAGGTAGTAAGTGGAGTCCCTTGATCTCAGTGAAAGTATACCCTCCTCAGTCCTAGGGGGGAAAAGGTATGACTGGTTTAATCAACACTGGTATAATGAGTTGGAGCCACCTATGCCCCTTAGCCAGTTTAGCTGTGAATGGAACATTCAGTTTCATCAAAGAGATATAATAAAGATTCTGTTGTGACTAAAAATCAGACCTTGGTGAAACAGCTTTTTGTTCTTATCTCTTTTTTCCTTGATTGCAATACTAGAACAAGGTCACAATGACCGGAGCTGCAGCAGCCATTTTATGACCATAAAGCAAAAAGCTAACACCAAACCTGATGATATTACTGAGCCCTCACACCAAATGTGGAATTGCCCATCCACCTCCCGACATTTGATGAGTTAATTCAATGTTTTTATTGCTTAAATTGCTCTTGGTTGGGTTTTCTATTGCTTTTGTTGAAATCATTCCTAATAAACTTTACTTTTAATTTCCTAACACATTTGCTTTTAATTTTCATGGCCAATTTTTCAATAGGATAAGTTTGTTGTGTTGGGTCTTTGATATCATTGTTCATATCCTGCTGAGAAAAACCATTCTGTACTGTGAATAGAAATAGAAACACTAAGGGGATGGTACATATTGTTGCCATTTGCTTGCTCTTCAAGGCCAGGCCCAAGGTGAACTTTACATCTAATGATCTCTCTGGCTGCTCAGAGGGAATCTTAGCAACAAGGACCACGATCACTTCCACAGCTGGGGAATTTGGCTTCACAGGGCAGAGACAGTTCTGTGTTGCTTCCAGTTCCAACAAGGCCACACTGCTTAGCAGAGGTGAACACTTAATGCCAGAAACACCAACAAAGGAAGAAAAGCTTTCCTACAGCCATCCATTAATGCCAGAAACACCAACAAAGGGAGAAAAGCTTTCCTATAGCCATCCACTTGGAATACATTTTTAATTTCTCCCTTTCTGTTTTGGACAAAGTAGCCAACCTTGTGACTGCTAGAATCAACCAAAATTTTTAAAAGTGTTCAACTGCTGGTTCATCCCTTAGTTCAAATACCTCAGAACAATGGATTAATGCCTTTGGCAGAATTTAAAGGCTCTTCCCTGACATAATCACAACACAATTTTGAACGTGCTCTGAGCTGGAGCTTGAGGAGAATATGGAAAGTATTCCACTAGGGGAGAACATGGAAAATAAGAATCCATTGTGTATCTATGTCTTGATTTTCCTATCTCATATTGAGGAATTCCATGGGACTTGAGTAAGGATATGATATATTGTTCTTTCCACCCTCCTGCTTAGAGACTTTTTTTTCTATTGTGAAACAACACTGCAATTTTATGAAGATCCTCAGGAGAAAAGCAAACTCATTTTAAGAAATAGGGAAAAACAATCTCTAGGGGAAAAAAGCAGTAGAAGACTATAAGGAACTGTGATAATTCCAGGAATTTGGAAATGTTAACTTTTGTATTTGATATATCACTGAGATTAGAGGCCCATCTTCAGTTTCAAACCTGTTGAGTAACTCTTTCTATTATTAGCCAACAAACATATCCTTCATTACATTTTTGTGATGCATTCCCAGGGTTATAGAATTTCCCTTTGAGTTTTTTCCCAAGGCTCTACTGCCTAAGGAAGGAAGGAGTTAATGCCATTGGCCACTAGCAAAAAAGTTACAGGCAAAGGAAAAATACATGATTGAAGAACTGAATACTTAATTACATATAGAGGTATTAAAAGAAAGATACCTTGAGTAAGCAGGCCACGGGACAATGGATCAGCAGTTATAGAATCTATTTCTGACTGTCATTGACTCAGGAGACTGGGAAAGTCCAATGTATCTGTTTTTCAAAACTGTATTGCATCATGGCAATCCTCATAGACTTGGTATAAATGATGCTTACTGAGCACCCAGACTCTAGGGACTTGTCATCAGAGCAGTAAGTATATAGATGTTTGCCTTCAGATAGGTGGGAAGAACATAATATGAAATCAAACAAGTATCCAAAAGCATTAACAGAAACATATACAGGAAAGAAGGAATATGCTGTGATGCTAGAAATCTTCATTTTAAGGCTCCTGCAATGGTTTTATTTTCCCTGAGAGTTTGTGCATATAGAAAGGGGCTAAGGTTTATGGAACATCATTTTCATGTGCCCAGAACTTAATACACTTTGTTTGCTCTGAAGCCTATGGTAGACAGTGTCTCTGTTCTACAAATGGGAAAGCTGTGCATGGTTTTGCTTAGAAAGCTTCCTAAAGCTCCTAGTGTGGGTGGCTCTCAAGCCTGTACTTAATGCCTTTTACTTCATGGACCTAAAAGTATTTCCCAAAGGCAAATGTTATTGCCAACCAGTTAACACTGCTTTCCTATTCTCCCTTCCCTAGTTCAACTTTATCTCTTAAATTCCCAAGTTAGAGCTGGAAATATGGGGATTCCCAGACTCCTTGAGAGTCAACTGTGCACAGCTTAGGTGATCAGATAGTCTCACAAATACGAAAAGCTTCTCATAAGGTGAGGGAGGTCCTCTGGCAGAGATAATTCAGACTGGGGACAGCTCAAGGACCTGGGTTTCTTGCTCTGTTCAGCTGTCTCTGAAAGAATGTGTCTCCTTAGCACATGGTCTGTGAATAACAGGCCTTCCCTGTTCTGTCTCTGCCCCTTTTACTTATACAGTTTAGTAGCAGACTTTACTATCACCTGTGCCAAAATTAAACTTGGGATCAGCTGGACTCTTTAGCAAAGCATTGCAAAACCTTTTGCTTCTACAGCTTCTCTTAATGGTTGCTCTATTGTTTCTTGATGTTGCTGCTGCTGCTGCTAAGTCACTTCAGTCGTGTCCGACTCTTAGCCACCCCATGGACTGTAGCCTACCAGGTTCCTCTGTCCATGGGATTTCCCAGGCAAGAGTACTGGAGTGGGGTGCCATTGCCTTCTCCGTCTTGATGTTGAGTCTGCCCTAACTTTCACACATAAACTCTAGCTCTCCTCCAGCAGATTCTTTAACAGCTGAGCCAACCGGGAAGCCACAGGACCAAATACAATCTGGAGCAAACTTTGGGATACTGTGCCAGTCAGCATCCAACCCAAGAAGCAGATACAGTAGGAGATAATATACAAGACACATACCACAAGGAGGGCTTCCCAGGTGGCACCAATGGTAAAGAACCCCGCCAGCGAAAGCAGGAGATGTAAGAGATGGGGGTTCGATCCCTGGGTCAGGAAGATCCCCTGGAGGAGGGCATGGCAACCCACTCCAGTATTCTTGCCTAGAAAATCCCATGGACAGAGGAGCCTGGTGAGCTACAGTCCATAGGGTCACAGTCAGACATGACTGAAGCGATTTAGCATGCACGCATGAACACACCACAAGGCACTGGCTTAGGTTCTGGTGAAGGCTGGCTCAGGACTGTCAGAAAGGGAAGGAACTCACTGCGTAGGCTGTCATTGCTGTCCAAAGGTGGAATTTTGTCCTCATCAGCTCTTCTCTTAAGGCCTTTTGGCTGCTCAATCTGGCCCACTTGGATTATTTCAGATAATCTCCCTTAAAGTCAACTAATTACGGGTTTTAGTCACATCCCTGGGTTGGGAAGATCGCCTGAGAAGGAACTGGCAACCCACTCCAGTATTTTTGCCTGGTAAATCCCATGAACAGAGGAGCCTGACAGGCTTCAGTCTATGGGGCTACAGAGAGTTGGACACAACTTAGCAACTAAGCATACACACACACAAAATACCTCAATGCAATACCTAGTGTAGTGTTGATTGTATAACTGGAGACTGTAGCCTAGCTAAGTTGTCCTATCAAAAGGCCACTGCAGACATGGAGCATTAAGTTGTATCAGTTCAGTTCGGTTCAGTTCGGTTCAGTTCAGTCGCTCAGTCGTGTCCGACTCTTTGCAACCCCATGAGCTGCAGCACACCAGGCCTCCCTGTCCGTCACCAACTCCCAGAGCCCACCCATACTCATCTCCATTGAGTTGGTGATGCCATCCAACCATCTCATCCTCTGTCATCCCCTTCTCCTCCTGCCCTCAATCTTTCCCAGAATCAGGGTCTTTTCAAATGAGTTAGCTCTTTGCAACAGGTGGCCAAAGTATTGGAGTTTCAGCTTCAACATCAGACCTTCCAATGATCACCCAGGACTGTTCTCCTTTAGGATGGACTGATTGGATCTCCTTGCAGTCCAAGGGACTCTCAAGAGTCTTCTCCAACACCACAGTTCAAAAGCATCAATTCTTCGGTGCTTAGCTTTCTTTATAGTCCAGCTCTCACATCCATATATGACTACTGGAAAAACCATAGCCTTGACTAGACGGACCTTTGTTGGCAAAGTAATGTCTCTGCTCTTTAATATGCTGTCTAGGTTGGTCATAACTTTCCTTCCAAGGAGTAAGCGTCTTTTAATTTCATGGCTGCAATCACCATCTGCAGTGATTTTGGAGCTGAGAAAAATAAAGTCAGCCACTGTTTCCACTGTTTCCCCATCTATTTCCCATGAAGTGATGGGACCAGATGCCATGATCTTAGTTTTCTGAATGTTGAGCTTTAAGCCAATTTTTTCACTCTCTTCTTTCACTTTCATCAAGAGACTCTTTAGTTCCTCTTCCCTTTCTGCCATAAGGGTGGTGTCATCTGCATATCTGAGGTTATTGATATTTCTCCTGGCAATCTTGATTCCAGCTTGTGTTTCTTCCAGCCCAGCGTTTCTCATGATATACTCTGTATATAAGTTAAATAAGCAGGGTGACAATATACAGCCTTGACATACTCCTTTTCCTATCTGGAACCAGTCTGTTGTTCCATGTCCAGTTCTAACTGTTGCTTCCTGACCTGCATACAGGTTTTTCAAGAGGCAGGTCAGGTGGGCTGGTATTCCCATCTCTTTCAGAATTTTCCACAGTTTATTGTGATCCACACAGTCAAAGGCTTTGGCATAGTCAATAAAGCAGAAATAGATGTTTTTCTGGAAATCTCTTGCTTTTTCGATGATCCAATGGATGTTGGCAATTTGATCTCCGGTTCCCCTGCCTTTTCTAAATCCAGCTTGAACATCTGGAAGTTCACGGTTCACGTATTGCTGTAGCCTGGCTTGGAGAATTTTGAGCATTACTTTACTAGTGTGTGAGATGATTACAATTGTGTGGTACTTTGAGCATTCTTTGGCATTGCCTTTCTTTGGGATTGGAATGAAAACTGACCTTTTCCAGTCTTTTGGCCCCTGCTGAGTTTTCCATATTTGCTGGCATATTGAGTGCAGCACTTTCACAGCATCATTTTTCAGGATTTGAAATAGCTCAACTGGAATTCCATCACCTCCACTAACTTTGTTTGTAGTGATGCTTCCTAAGGCCCACTTAACTTTACATTCCAGGATGTCTGGCTCTAGGTGAGTGATCATACCATCATGATTAACTGGGTCATGAAGATCTTTTTTGTACAGTTCTTTTGTGTATTCTTGCCACCTCTTCTTAATATCTTCTGCTTCTGTTAGGTCCCTACCATTTCTGTCCTTTATTGAGCCCATCTTTGCATAAAATGTTCCCTTGGTATCTCTAATTTTCTTGAAGAGATCTCTAGTCTTTCCCATTCTGTTGTTTTCCTCTATTTCTTTGCATTGATTGCTGAGGAAGGCTTTCTTATCTCTCCTTGCTATTCTTTGGAACTCTGCATTCAAATGGGTATATCTTTCCTTTTCTTCTTTGCTTTTTGCTTCTCTTCTTTTCACAGCTATTTGTAAGGCCTCCTCAGACATCCATTTTGCTTTTTTGCATTTTTTTTTCTGGGGGATGGTCTTGATCCTTATCTCCTGTACAATGTCATGAACCTCTGTCCACAGTTCATCAGGCACTCTGTCTATCAGATCTAGTCCCTTAAATCTATTTGTCATTTCCACTGTATAATCATAAGGGATTTGATTTAGGTCATACCTGAATGGTCTAGTGGTTTCCCCCACTTTCTTCAATTTAAGTCTGAATTTGGCAATAAGGAGTTCATGATCTGAGCCACAATCAGCTCCCGGTCTTGTTTTTGCTGACTGTATAGAGCTTCTCTGTCTTTGGCTGCAAAGAATATAATCAATCTGATTTCAGTGTTGGCCATCTGGTGATGTCCATGTGTAAAGTCTTCTCTTGTGTCATTGAAAGAGGGTGTTTGCTATGACCAGTGCGTTCTCTTGGCAGAACTCTATTAGCCTTTGGCCTGCTTCATTCTGTACTCCAAGGCCAAATCTGCCTGCTACTCTGGGTGTTTCCTGACTTCCTACTTTTGCATTCCAGTCCCCTATAATGAAAAGGACATCTTTTTTGGGTGTCAGTTCTAAAAGGTCTTGTAGGTCTTCATAGAACCGTTCAACTTCAGCTTCTTCAGCATTACTGGTCAGGGCATAGACTTGGATTATCATGATATTGAATGGTTTGCCTTGGAGATGAACAGAGATCATTCTGTCATTTTTGAGATTGCATCCAAGTACTGCATTTCAGACTCTTTTGTTGACCATGATGGCTACTCCATTTCTTCTAAGGGATTCCTGCCTACAGTAGTAGATATAATGGTCATCTGAGCTAAATTCACCCATTTTAGTTTGTTGATTCCTAGAATGTCGATGTTGACTCTTGCCATCTCCTGTTTGACCACTTCCAATTTGCCTTGATTCATAGACCTAACATTCCAGGTTCATCAAGTAAGTTGTATCAAGTTTTCAAAAGCCAAAGGATGCACGAAAGCAGGTGGGAGAGCTGCATCAGTACAGGGGTGGTGGTGGGGGCTGGGTGGCCCAGGTAAGGGAAACAGGACCATGTCAGAACTGCCCAAAGCAGGCCTGTATCCTACCTGCCTCTCACCACCTTCACTGGGTAGTGGGGCTCTCCTTCCCCTCCCAGCAGATCTTGGCCCCCAACACTGTATTTACATATCACAGTGACACATGATAGTTGTAAGAGATTTATGGTGGCTCAGACAGTAAAGAATCTGCCTGCAATGCAGGAGACCCAGATTCAATCCCTGGGTTGGGAAGATACGCTGGAGGAGGACATGGCAACCCACTCCAGTATTCTTGCCTGGAGAATTCCATGGACAGAGGAGCCTGGTGGGCTACAATCCATGGGATCGCAAAGAGTCAGACCCAATTGAGCAACTAACAGTTTAATTTAAACTAATTCTGGCTCTTTGATGACATGATAGGAAACTAGGAGAGTCTGCTTCAAGTTAAATATGAGGCCAAACTGCCGCAGAAGATATTTGTTCTACAAATTAGACACTGAATCTAAAACAAATATGCAAAAATACTAGTGGAGAAATCCAGAAGAAAAATACTAGATCTCATTGACCCCCAAATATTTTTTTCTTTACTGAGCTTCTTTTCTATTGCATTTCAAAATGCTTAGCCTGGCAGTCAAATCCTTCTATTAATTAACATTACCTTTCCTCTTCTGTCTGGTTTTACTGAGATGTTGCATCTGTCACCCACATCTTACTGCTTTTGAGCTTTAAGAACGTTGTATCCACTTTAGGGTAAGGAGATTCTCAGGAGAATTATGGACTTGAACTTTGGACTCAGGAGATGAGGATGATAGTCATGGTGGAGCCATTGAATTATGCCATTATCTCAAAGAAACTAATACAAATGTACATTCATTTTCAAATATTCCACTCAGGCTGCTAAAAATAAATACACTTTTAAACTTTTTGCTAGAATTATACTACTTCTCAGGAAAAAGACTGGTTGGAGAAGCCAAAGGTTATAACATTTGACATTTTTAAGTAATGGGAAAAAACCAAATGAAAGAGTGAAGAATGAGTGAAGATATATGTGACACAACTGTTGGAAAGAATGTGGAGAAAAGGGAACCCTTATGCACCATTAGTAGGAATGTGAACTGGTTCAGCCACTATGGGGAAAGTATGGAGAGTCCTCAAAAAATTAAAAATAACACTGCCATATGACCCAGCAATTCTACTCCTGTGTATTTAACTGAAGAAAACAAAAACACTAAGTAGAAATGATATATGCATCTCTATGTTCATTGTAGGATTATATACAATAGCTAAGATATGGATACAACCTAGATGCCCAGCAATAGATAAATGGATAAAGAATATGTGGTATATGTATATAAAGGAATATTACTTGGTCATCGAAGAGAATGAAATCTTGCCATTTGGGACAACACGGATGGACCTATAGGGTATTATGTTTAGTGGAATAAGGTTAGACAGAGAAAGATAAATACTGTGTGATTTTATTTATATGTTGAAGCTAAAAAACATAACAAATGAACAAATATAACAAAACTAAAACAGTTATAGATACAGCGAGTAAACAAGTGGTTGGCAGAACAGAGGGAGCTAGGGGAGGAAAGAAGTAGGTAAAAGAGATTAAGAAGCACAAACTTCCAGTTACAATATAAATGACTCACAGGCATAAAATGTACAGTGTGGGGAATATAGTCAATAACTATGTCTTTGTATTTAACCAACTTATCTTGGTTGATCATTTTGAAATGCATAAAATATCAAACTGCTATGTTGTATAACAGGAACTAATATATCATATAGGTCAACTGTACTTTCAGATCAAATAAGCAAAGAAACTCATAGAAAAAGAGATCAGATTTATGGTTACCAGAGTTGGGTCAGGGTTAGGGGAGGGATTGGATGAAGGCAGTGAAAAGGTACAAACTTCTAGTTGTAAAATAAGTACTAGGGATTTAATGTAAAACATGATAAATATAATGAATACTATACTATATTATATATGAATGTTATTAAAACAGTAAATTTAAAGAGTTCTCATCACAAGGAAAACATTTTTTTTCTATTTCTTTAATTTTGTATCCATATGAGATGAGGGATGTCCACTAAATCTATTATGATCATTTTATGATGTATGTGAGTCAGATCATTATGCTGTACACCTTAAACTTATATAGTGCAGTATGTCAATTATTTATCTTAATTCAACTGGAAGAAAATAAATATAATAAAATAGGGATGGAAATAAGTAAAGAAGAAGGAGGAAAAGGAACAAAAAGGTTAATCTTCCCTGATCAAAACCACTGATTATTTCTTGAAGATTATGACATGAATGCTGAGGATGCCATGATCTCAGATGTGAGTACACAGGGACAGTCACATCTATAGCATGATTAGCATGTTATTGTTTCTTAACTTTTTATGAAGCTAAGATACATGATTTCTTAATATTGTGACTATTTCCTAAGTGTGGATTGTTAAAAAGCTGGAATACAACAAAAGTAGAAAGGATGTGGGAACACAGATGGAATGAAATTTTTATTGGATAGTAATAACTATCTTATAAAACATGAATCCTGGGGTGAGGAGAAGGAATAATAAATGTAGTGCCTGATGGTGAAAAGTTTAGGAACTATTGCAATATATAATGTTCTTGCAGTTTATTGGATTTGTTCTGATGTCATTTATTAAAAAATTTTATTGCCAAAACCTTATCTTTATAACTTCCACACCCTATCCTTAGTAAAAACATATCCTAAAGATATTTCAGTGCATATGATTAAAAACAAAACAGAAAGCCACTGGAAATATAAACATTGCAAATGTTCAAAATGGGCAAACAGCTTTAAAAATACCTGCTCTAAATATTTACATTATGTGATATATTCTCATAAATACTAGTAGAATTGTCTTTATGTAGAAGCATCTGTGAATTCTTCTCAGATATCTCTACCTTTTTCTGGTTGTCCAGTCATACCAACTGTTCTGAGCCCAAATGCATGATTTTCTTCCCTCTTGAGCTATTTGGATATTCTGTTTATGCTTAAAAACCTTTGCATGCTTAACCTCAATGTGCTAATGCTAAGGGCTTGGCCCTACTTTCATTCTGTTTATTTTCTAATAATCAAACCAAACTGAAATTGAATTTCCCAGTCTAAGAGATGGGACTTTTTGTCACCTTCTGGTTCCCATGAGTTTTCTTTCTTGATGACAGAGAAATTGAGGCAGGATTACATAAGCATTATTTTGGAGGGAGTTTTCCCTCTCTCTCCCCATCCTTTTTTTTCCTTTGCATCCAAAGATGAAGACTTAATTAATTCATGTGGAACTGAATCACAAATGATGGAATGCTAGGCTACCACAACCCAGGGGAGGAAGGAGAAGAACAGCAGTCTCTGGAGGATGGAGGCTCCTTTTTGTATCCATACTGGAAGTTGCCAACTCTTTTTGGATAAAATCTGCTGTGAGTAGACAGAGTACATGTTCTCCTACTTTCTCAGATTCTTCAGAGCTCAGCTGTAGATATTACCTCTTTAGCCTCCTGCCTGACCACCTAGAGTGATCTTTCTCTTTTTGGAATTATTGTAATACGTGTGGTCTGAAAACAATCCAGGTCTTGATTTTATATAGGCTTGTATGGCTCACTAGCAATTTGTATATTCTTTTCTTGAAGTGCAGTGAGATCATGTCTCTGCTTTCTTTTGCATCTCTGAACACAATCAGCATTGAAGACAGTGTAGCATAGACCAAGTTCATATACTCCTCATCCTTTCCCTTTTAGATAGTCCACCCACATCAGCTACCCTGGCAACCTCCCATCTTATGCCTTTTGTTTCTAACTCTTTTTCTGTCAAAATGTAGCTTCTCTGTGCCTCTTTCCTTTAGAGTCTTATTATCTGTTCTGTAAGAGGGTGGTTAATACCTAATTAGTTAATTCTGTGAAATTAACTACACATATGTGAAATTAACAACCATATGAAATTGCCGTTTTTTTGACCTACCAAATAGCACTTTTAAATGATTTAACCTAATAGGTGAAATTTTATTACCTCTCACACATGACAGCTGGGGACACAAAATTATATTCGAGAGGAATGAATTCACAATAAAGTAATTTAGCCTTAGCAGTCCAGCAGGGGAAATATTTTGGGCATTAAAATGCTTTGACAGCTCTCAATAACATTTGCTTGGCACTTAGCTAGTCTGCAATGCAGAAGGTCAGGCCCTTGTCCTGGAAACATACCACTAGGACACTTAATATCTGATGACATTTTTTTCTCCGCCAATGCGTTTCATATTAACAATATAGGCTAGAAATTGCCTGTTTGACACCAAGACAAATGGAAAGAGCCACAAATAGATGAAAGCTTACTTTTGCTACCAAATCTCTCTCACAATCCTAAAGTTCAAATGAGTAGACTGAACAAGATTGTAGGAAATGTGGAGAACATTGGAGGACAAAGCCCTTTCAAGAAATTCTAAACTCATCAAATAACTGTTTACAAACATTTGCAGGGTCATTTAAAATGACTCCTCTCTTTGGGGCCTTGAATAACCAACTTGTATGAGTTTTCCCACCTATACACTGAGAAGGTTGGACTAGACAAATATGGGGCTTTCAGAGTTTATATTCTACAAAAGTCACTTTGTAAAGATTTCTAGGCAATGTTTCTTTATAGCCTTGAAAGTAAAACTAGAAGTCATTAAAATCACATAATGCGCATATCCTATGCATTACTCTCAATTCTTACCTTTCTTGGTCTGAATTACTGAGGGTTCATTCATTCTGTTTTAATGGAGCAAATTCCTTTTGTGTTTGTAACAAAGCAGATTCCTATTTTTATTGGCTTGTCACAGTTTGGAGTTTTTGAAAAGAATTTGTTCATATTTTAGAAAGCCAGATGGCCAAAAAATTGAAAATGACTAAAAAGGACAGTCCAGGAGAATAGCTTTAGAACTCGTATTGAGGCTCTTCTAGCTCTTTTTAACTTTTAGGGCATCATGTTTAGTCTGCTCTAGTGGCACTTTTGTGAGCTTCCCAGGTGGCTCAGTGGTAAAGAATCCGCCTTCCAGTGCAAGAGACAGATGCAGGTTTGACCCCTGGGTCAGGAAGATCCCCTGCAGAAGGAAATGGCAATCCACTCCAGTACTCTTGCCTGGAAAATCCCATGGACAGAGGGCCTGGTGGTCTACAGTCCATGAGGTGGCAAAAGAGTCAGACACCAACTGAGAGACTAAACAACAGTGGCATTTTTATTTTGCTTTAATTATCTTTATATCTGTATCTTTTATCAGACTATCAGCCTCCTGAGGAGAGACACACTTTGTACCCATGGCAGAACCTAGCATAATACTTTGTGCATAGTAGGTGCTCCCCTAATATTCACTGAATTTCCTTCAACTATAATTGTAGAATTTCAGAGCCAGAGGAGAACCTCTGGAATCATCACAAACATTTTCCAACTAGGATAGCTGAGGCCCAGAGGAGGTTAAGTCATTGGCTCATTGTGATGCAGATGTTACATCACAAAGAACCATACCTGTTTCAGAGCCTCTGGGAGCTAGCCCTGTTGGCTTGGTTTCAGAAATATTTAAGGGAGAACCACCTGAATCGTCCCTGTTCTGAATGGCCCCAACCATGATGTGGTTACACTTGCAAGTACAAGAAAACACCTTTTTTTTTTCCTTTTTGGTGGTTTGATTCATGATGTAGCAGTAACCCGCTTTCCTGTTGTTATAGTCACTTTCTCCTTCCCTCCAAGTAAAGCGTCTGTATTGTGTTGCATACACATGTGCCTCAGAGGAAATAGTGATTCGGTAACAGATGGATGGTCCCTGAAAATAAAGTTTGTTGATAAGTAGAGGCTGTTGCAATAGACCAAATCCAACAGACCTTTGAGTGTTAGTATAACCTCTCCAGACCCCAGCCCCACATTTCATGCCGCATCCACACATCACCAAGCTCCACCAGCCTAGTAGGTTGAAGCGGAAGAGGCTCTTTAAAACTAGCCCCCTATGGTTTTGAAATTATATTGCTTGCTGTTTCCTGCTATAAAACATTAAGAGAACTAAAATATTTTCAGATGTGAGTTTTCATAGTAACTTCCTTTCATCTTATTGCAAGAGTAATACAAGTTTATTACAGAAAAAAAGAAAATACAGATAAGAGAGAAAAAAACTAAATAAAAATCAACTGGAATCCTATCACACTGAGACACGGAGATAACCAGAGCCAACAGTTTGGTATATATGCACACAGAGTTAGGTGTATTACATCGTTTTCACAAAATACTCTTCCTTGATAATACAATTATAAATTTTTGTTAATGTACATCTTACAGTACAGTGAATTGTTGTACCCTAGTTTATCAATTTTTTTTCCTGTTGCATGTGTGGACTATTTCCAAGCTTTCCATATTTAATGATAATGTAAGCACATTTAGTAAGCATTATATTCGTTACTTTTTCCTGCCTTTAGCTGTTCTTGTTTTAGCATTTTAAAACCCCGACCAGATCATTTAAAAAATCTGTTATGCAGCATCATTTTTATAAGCTAGTATATAGCTAGAGAGTCTGCTAAAATGATCTTCTTAGGAAACAGCACATATGAATAGGTAGTCTGTTTCACTATCATGTGTCTTTGAGTAATCCAAGCTAGCTCATGATAACTGGGGAATGAATACTCTGGATATACTGAGAATTTTTGTATGAAACTTTCCAATGGACTTTACCCCAGCATGATCATGTTTTACATCATCAAAAAATAGTAAAGCACAAACTACACAAGTACCACTAACCTCAGGTTGCATAGGCATTTAATACCACGTGGGTGTCCTTGACCACAAAACCTTCCTTCAGGATTTAGCCATGTGCTCTGTCCTTGCAGTCCTTGCTGTGATGTCCTCCCGACATGGGGGCATTTTGTCCAGGCCACCATCCATAATTCAGTAGCCTTAACCTTTCCTCAGTTTTTTTCCCATCAAGCTACCTTCATCATTAAAAAAAAATTCAATGTCTTTTAGCTATGCTAGTATTTTCATTAGACTATTATTTTTTATTGATACTCTGATTACAAAGTTGCATAGATTTTGAGTGATCTATATCTAATTTTCTTTTTTTCTACTAGACCTGTTGTTTTTAGTACAATTTTCCAGAGTTTGGAGTTACTCGAAAACACACATATTGTGTAGAAGCCAAAAGTTTTATCTAATTCTGAGGCTTCTGAGTAGACATAGCAGAATAAAATCAGGTCACTAATAATTCCTCCCGATACCTCACAAAATGAGCCTCCTTTACTCCCAACCAAAAGGAGAAAAAGTAAATATACCACTAGCAAGCTGATAAGGAAACCAATAAAATTACATGACATAAAATTTAGCAAAAGAATATTTCAATGTGGTTTATAATTACCACCCTTGTGCTTAAAAAACACAGTACCAGGGAAGGAAGCTAAAGATTCACCCTTATATGTCCTTGTGTGAAAGGAAGTCTTCTAAAGAATGAGTATATAATTTTAGAAAATTAGAGGAAAAAATTTTAAGATTAAGAGTTCCTAGCTACTACCATCAGCAGCTTACTAAAGATGTGGAAAAAATTTTCTCTTCAGTAATTTTTAGGAGTCCATGCTTTAAAGATCCAAAGGGAGTATGCCCCTAAGGAATAAGATACACTTCAGCTAGGGCTGGGGTAGGGTGATTCTGAAACTGGGACAGGTCAGTTAAAAAAATCAGGAGGGAGAACAGAGCTTAGGTTATCTAACAAAAGTTTTTCAGTTTACAAAAGACAGATAATAACATTAAGTTCCCATTTTACAAATGGTCTCTTGGAGTGAGAGATAAAGCGGGATCAGGTGAAAGAGAGTAGCATGCAGAAAACTTTTCCACCTGTATTAAACTTTTTGGAAGTCTTGAATCGAGCTGTCAACTTGGAATATGAAAATAATTAGAAAACAATATGGTAATCATGCAAATAGTTTGTCTCTCTCCTTTCAAATCTTACGGACAACTGAGATGTGTAAGGAAACTTTAGAGTATTTATTTTTTCTATAACTGCTCTGGATTTCTTTAAGCACCCAGCCCAGTGGGTAGCAGCAGGGGAAGAGTCAGAAGGGTGCCCTGATATAGTAATTAACATAGAGTTAGTCACTCAGTCATATGACTTTTTGCGACCCCATGGACTATAACCTACCAGTCTCCTCTGTCCATGGGATTCTCCAGGCATGAATATTAGAGTAGGTTGCCATTTCCTTCTCCAGGAGATCTTCCCGACCCAGGGATCAAACCCAGGTCTCCTGCATTGCAGGCAGATTCTTTACTGACTGAGCCACCGTGCCCCTAGGTAAATACTCAGTCTCTTTGGGTTGTAGCTGTCACTTGTCTTACACACAATGAGAACTCTGACCTGGCGATATAATTTTTTATTTCTGTAGTAATAAATATTTTAAAGACCTTTCGGGGAAAAAAAATTGTCCTTTTTTTTTTTACCCAGATATTTATCATTTGTGTTATTTTTTCTTCATTCCTGATGATCTATGTTTCCCCTTCAGCTGAAAAAATTTTCCTTTAGTGTTTATTTTAGGTCATATCTGCTGGTAATATTTTAAGTCTTCTGAGAATGTCTACTTTGTCTTCATTCCTGAAAGACAATTTTATTTTTTGCTGAACATAGAATGACAGTTCTTTTCTTTCAGCACTTCAAAAATATGGTTCCACTATCTTCTAGGTTTCACGGCCTCTGATGAGAAATCCACAGTCATTCAAATAACTGTTCCCCACTATGTAATGTATCATTCTCTGGCTGTTTTCAGGATTTGTCTTTATCACTGGTTTTTAGCAGTTTTATTATTATGTGACTGGGCATGGTATTCTTTGGGTTATTCCTTTTAGGGGGGTGAGCATCTTTAATCCCTAAGTTGATTTCTTTCACAAAATTTGGAAACTTTTTGGCCAAAGTTTATTCAAATATTTTTTCAGCCCCATTTTTTATCTTCTCTTGAGAGTCCAATGACACAAGTGTTAGGCCTTTTGTTATTGTTCCACAAGTCCCCAAGATCTGTTCATATTTTTCAATATTTTCTGTCCCTTTTCCAGGTTAGATTATTTCTCTTTCCTGTTATCTCTATTTTGTTATTGAGCCCATTAAGTGTATTTTCTTATTCCAAATACTGTATTTTTCAAATATAAAATTTTCATTTGATTCTTTTTCATAGTTTCTATTTGTTGAGAATTTTATCTGTCTACTTTCAATCATGTTCACTTTTATCTCAGTTTTTAAAGACTCTGTCTAATAGCTTCAGTATTTGGGTCTTCTTGGTACTGACAACTGTTCATTGTCTTTTTCTTTGGGAATTTGTCATATATTCCTGGGATTTTGTTTATTGGTTTGGTTTTGGTATATAAGCTTGGATTATATGCTGGGCATTTTGGATATAACCTTGTGAGACTTTGGCATCTGCTAAAATCCTCTGGAGAATGTTGATTTGTTTGTTTATTTTATGAGACAATAAGCCCAGCTGGATTCAGCTTACATATTTTGTCTTGTGTTCTCTCAGCACTGGTTGTGGTTAGGCTTTCCATGCCTTTGCCTGTTTACATCTGCTCTGCATATGCATCATTTAGTGGTTAGTCTAAGACTTAGGTGATAGCTTTTATCATAGCTCAGACCCTAAAGTCTTTGCTATATTCCTTACTAATGCAGCTGAAAGGTGAGCTTGAAACTTGGGTTGGTTGATACATAGATAGGGGATCCCTTTCTCTAGCTTTCTTCTCTCTGAAATTTCTTTCACTCTCTCTGGCTTTCAGAAGTCCCTTTTCCTAGCTCTCTGGCTAGAAATCTGGGATTTTTCTCATCTGTTTATCTCCTAGCACTGATTTCACCCTTAGTGCTAAGCAGTGAGATAAAGGAGAGACAAAAATAGCAAAGATGAGATGACCCAATGTTATTCAGACTGCAGGAACTCCCTTATCCCCGTTCTGACCAAAGAGATCCATTTTCTTTTAGATATGATAGATGCCTTTTGGTCCCTGATGCTGGGAAAGATTGAGGGCAGAAGGAGAAGAGGGCATCAGAGGATGAGATGGCTGAATGGCATCACCAATGCAAATGGACATGAACTTGGACAAACTTCAGGAGATGGTGAGGAACAGAGAGGCCTGGCATGCTGCAGTCCATAGGGTCGCAAAGAGTAGGGCACGACAGCATGACTGAACAACAAGGTACCTTTTACTGCCGTCATCACTTGGCAGTGCAAATCCATGACTGGCACTGCTCTCAAAAAGGAACTAAAGGAGAGAGAGAGGCGAAGAAAGAAAGGAGGAGATAGTGTGAGAGGGAGGAGATCCCCCTGCCTACACACACTCTCTAGCTCACAGGATCCCCTTTCCCCTGTCCTCTTGGAAACAGAGAGGTGTCCTTTGGAGGTCTTACTGTTCACCCTGCTACTCTGTTTCAGGACATCTGCTGCCCTTCAGGTCAAAGTCAAAAGATAAAGGAGGGAAAAGAACCCGTAAACTCATTGCTATCCCGGTCATTCTTCAGAGTTTTACTTCCTTCCCTAACTGGCATGCTATCGTTTACTTTTCAGAGTGCTCGTGTAATTGCTTTTTTTAAATTCTGTCTGGAGTTGTTAGTTGAAATGAGTAGAAGGGATAGGTGGTAGTGGGCTTACTCCATCTTGGCTGGCACAAGAAGTTCCTCATCTTTTTTATGAAAAATGTCCAGCCTCTTGGATTTTTCATCTTTATCTCCTGTCCCCAGTTCCAAGATAATCTGGGTGATTGGAGAGATGTACGTGTTTTTGTGTATGTACACATGTGTGTGTTTATTTGTGCATACCAGTGCATGCATGTGCATATGCATGTGTATTCTTCAAAATCTAATGTTAGCAGTAGGGTATGGATTCTCACATTCCCTTCCGAGTCCTCTGGATATCTACATATATAGGCTGATACAGCACTATGAGGCAGTGCCTTTGGGTGCTGCTGGTCCCATCTGACATTCTGGAGGCAATATTTTGGCTCACCGCCTGGAATCCATTATTCCAGTCATTTCCCACTGGTGTCAAGGTCTCCAACTATTTCATCTTGTTTATTATGATCTCGAGCCTTTTCTGTACCTTCACTGGACCCCATGAGATCCATGAAACATGCCTTGGGCTCAGCCATTTAACCTCTCCACCTTGACACCTCCTCACCTTGGCTCCACACCATGTCACAAGTGGTCATGTGGGGGCTTCTTCTAGGGGCTTCTGACCTCCTCTATGTGTCCAGAAAACCAAGTCACCTGGAGCACTCTTCTCAAAGGACTATTTGAAGAGCATGTTAAAAAGGAGATTCAGGTATCTCAGGCTGTATTTAACTTTGGACCTGTCTCCACTCTCAGAGCTCACGATTCTATAGACTTGAGCATGCAGGTATCTATACTTCAAGTCTTTTAATATTGAGGAGAAGGAAATGGCAACCCACTCCAGTGTTCTTGCCTGGAGAATCCCAGGGATAGAGGAGCCTGGTGGGCTGCTGTCTATGGGGTCGCACAGAGTTGGACACGACTGGAGCGACTTAGCAGCAGCAGCAGCAGCAGTAATTTTGCTCTTGCTCACTGCTTTACTTTGCCATGTAAAAAATGAGAAGACTAGTTAAGGTTACTTTTTCAATTTAAGATCCTCTGATCCCATAATCTGCTACAGGTGATAATTTTATATAAGTGAGTTTCAAGTCAATTCAGTGAATATCCACTCCTTGCCAGCTGCATACCAGGTCCCACGCAAGGTACTGAGACCAGGGTTTCACTCACTCTCTCCAGGCTGTCCATTGAGAGGAGCACATACCTGGTTAATAGGGACATGTGCTCAACCGGGTTTTAACACTATGAGGAAAACCAAAACCAGCCCATTCCAAAATGTACAATGTCTATAACCGGAAGGGTTCTGATGTTCTCTCTGGGCTGACTGATGTCACCAAATAGTTACTTGTTATCTTGGTGTGCATTTCTTCCTTGAAGAAGTAATCTAAACAACCATTCAAGGTACCCTAAGAACACTAAATCTCAAGGAATAAGTGAAAAGATGTTTCTTTAAGAAATTGTGGAGAAATGACAATGGTGACAGATTTCTGATTCCTGCTGAGATGAGTAAAGCATGGCATTCCTTTATTTTTTAAAATGAAACCAATGGTGACTATGTGCAAAAAGTATCATCTAGAAGCACCCTCTCAGACACACTTATTTTGTGTTGCAAAATAATATATAAAAAATAGCTTTGTTGTAGGTCACATGTTGTAAAATTTATATGTAAAATATGAGATTTCAACTAACTACCCCAAATTAAGATAATGAAATTTTGTATTTACTCAAGTTAAAAGAATAAAATATGGATTTTTTAACACTGATTTTTCTCCACTGTCCCATCTCTATTGTTATTCACTCTGAGTACTGTTTATTGAATGCAGTCAAGGGGTGGAAAGTAAATAAACCAAGGAGATGCAGGTGTGTGATGTGATGAAATCTGATAGAGCCCACAGTCCTGAAGGAAAATAAACAGGAGCCATTGATTTAAATGAACTTAAATGTTGTCTGTAACCCAAAGGTCATTATCCTTCCTCTACTCCTTCCTTTATCTCCTACATACATGCCTTTAAGTGACACATAAACATTTTGGATTTATAGGTAAATCTGGAGTAATTTCTCAGAAACCTAATAGATCTTGCTGATCACAGAAAATTCAAAATTAATAAAGCCAAGGGTGCTAGTCAATTTAAAAATATCAACAAGCAACCTTTGTCAAAACCTGTTACCTAGGATAGAATGCTGATTCAATTGAAACCATTTTGCATTACGACTAATTTTTAAAAGGTACCGTTGAGAAAACATTGTCACCATATGAAATGAAACAAGCCTGACCATTGCATATATGATTAAGAGAATCACAGACAATTTAATATGCTTCTTTCTATTGAAACCAAACTTAGCTCTATTAACAATAATTCTCTACTATTTCCTAGTCTCCAATGCAATAGTTGTTTTGAAATTTCTCAAAGTCATTTTTATTTGATTTACTGTGACAACTTTGAGTCAACAATTTTTGGCCCCCATGTTTTGAAAAAATCTATTACCCCTACGTTTAAAGAAAATTGTCTTTCAATTTTAGATGGTGTCAGGTAGCGGTCCCTGATGGAGTCACTTTTAATTTGTATTCAGTATCCATTACATTCCCTGAATCAGTATCCCACGGAACTCTGCAGGATGGTAATAAGCATTACAGAGTTTTCTCTGGATACCTGTGCAACTTTATTGTGATAAGAGGAAACAGAGGAATCTATGGTGTGAGATTTCTATACTTATTTAACTACAGCTTTTCTTCGCTGTCAGCTAGCAGAGTTTCTAGAAACAAGTGTTTTTAAATAACAATATTTAGTAAAGACCTATTTCCCACCCTTTCCCCAATTTCTGTGCCTCATTACATCATCAGAAATCTCTCTCTAACCTGTCCCCTGTACCCATTCTCCATTGTCCCTCTCATATATTTTCCTTTTCTAAGTATTTGCAAGCTCATTAATGCTGTGAGATCTACTTCATCTGCATCCTCATCTAGTTCACCCTTCAGCCAATCAATGAGAAATTTCTTTGGACTCATTCTATTTTAAAGACCAAAGAGAAGGGGAATTGCAAATATTAACCTAATAAAAGGATTCCTTGGGGGGATAGAGGGTTGACTGGGGCCTTTTATTTTTTCTTGTTCTATGCTAACTTTGGCCACCTCATGCGAAGTGTTGACTCATTGGAAAAGACCCTAATGCTAGGTAGGATTGGGGGCGGGAGGAGAAGGGGACGATAGAGGATATGAGATGGTTGGATGGCATAACCGACTCGATGGACATGGGTTTGGGTAGACTCCGGGAGTTGGTGATGGACAGAGAGGCCTGGCGTGCTGCAATTCATGGGGCTGCAAAGAGTCGGACACGACTGAGCGACTGAACTGAACTGATGCTAACTTAAGAAAAAGAAAACATGAAAGTATATGTTTCTTTTACCAGTTACTCCAACCCCTTTCTTCCTGGGAAGAACTAGCCAAATTTTCACCAAAGGGATAGTTGTATTTCAGGACCAGGTGGAAGTAGAGTTTCTTGGAAGATAATATCTTCTCTTTGAGGACTAGGTTAGTTTGAAGCTACACAATTAGTGTGCTTAGTCTAAATAGGGTGGGTGGAAGTGGATCAGGGCTGTGGGTGCTTTGAGGAGTTCAGAGGAAGCCTGAATACTGTTGACATCAGTTAGGGCCATCAGTAGCCCCCACAATGTCCTCTTTAAAAAATGAGGAAGATGCATTCTTTCCTCTATCTGCTGTAGATATCCTAATATCTTCATCTGTCAGAAAATTTGGATAGTACACATTTTGCTAGAACAAGAGACTTCGTTGCCATCTGCCGAAAACTTTGTTGTAATAAATATGTGTATCTACAATGTCAACAGTGCATACGGTGCCCCTTGGGTCATGCAGTACCAACCTGCACAGCTCTACATGGCAGCCCCCATTCTAGCCTTGGAAGCCGTGTTGAGGGTCTCTGTGCTATGTCTGTATCGCCGGATAGTCCCTTGAAGTTAGAATTGGGAGCCTAACTTGTGTTTGAGAGGACACTGTGTAGCAGAAGTAGCTACGTGGAAAATGAAGGCTACTAAGAACCAAAGAAGGGGCCCCTGCTCCAATTTCAAGAGAAAGTCCAAGGACCCAATCCAGAAAAAAGTGTGAAGGAGGCCTAGGAGGAATTTCCTCTGATAGTTAAGACAGAGAGGTTTCCACCAAGGAGAGTAATCAAAGTGGCCTGCCTGTGCTTTGCTTCTCTTGAAAGAATCGGGGCTTGGGCACCTGCCTCCTGATTTTGTACAGAGTCTATAGCCTGTAGCCCAGGGCTCTCCTTGTTGTACCACCCTGTAGGCAGGTAGGCTAGTGTACAGTTAAGACGGTGGCCTTTAGAACCACACTTTCCAGGTCTGCGTACTGGCTCCACTACTCACCAACTGCCCCAAAGAGCTTGACTTTCTGTGCCTGTTGCCTCATCTATAAATCAAGCATGATAAGAGAATCTACCTTAATAGGGTCGGCCTGATAATTAAATGAGATTTTCAGGGAGTATATAAAATATATAGAACATGGCAAGTACTCAGTATCATTGTTTCTTACTATTATTATCCTTGGCCAACTTAATCCCAAGCATTTCCATATTCATTGGAAAACTGAAACTCCTAGAAAATGTAAGGAAAAAATTAAGGGTGTGGGTGGGTGCTATGGGAGAAAGGGAGACTGAGGGGATCACTTGGCTCTCAAGAGGTACAGTCCCCCCGATATAGTAGAGAAGGCAAAGGCAGGCAGAGAACCATGGTAATGTACATGTACATGCTATGGATGGAAATATTTTAAGCATTTGATTCAGTGCTTTAAAAACTAGGAGCAGGGGAGCCAATGATCACATCCAGAAAAACATGACTATTCTTGGTAAATGCCCAAGAGCCAGGAAGCACTAGTCTGGAAGCCAGACGTTTATCCTGCCCTCTGCTATAAAACTAGAAAGGTATTTGCCCAGGACCTAAATGAACAATGGGAAAAATCAGTATCTAGCCTTTTAACAACGATAGTCTCATTGTAGAATCAGCAGAGAGTTGCAATAGCAGTGGCTTACAGAAGAGCCTATTCAATGGCAGACACTATTCCAAGTCCTTCAGAGGGTTATCTCTCTAAATTCTCACAAGGGCCTTTGAGGTTTATATTCTTACTGTCTGATATTACATGGTTATGTGTTAGTCGAGAAGCTGATTTAAGATTTATCAACAGAAAGTGAACAGAAAGTGAAAAAGGCATATTCTTTTCTATTTCCATATCAGTCAAACCCTTATATTTCTTTACCTTTTTCTCATGAATGAGGCTTAAAATTTTCACTCCTAGTATAGTTCTTACAAAATGTTCTTTTCCTTAATTTTTTTATATCTAACCAAGCTATATCTACTGAAAATTTCCCAATCCCTGTCTTATTTTTGCTTTTGCCAGATTTTCCCTACTTTGATTTCTTATGAAGCTTGAAGTACAATTTTTTGGGCTATGAGCCAAAGAAAATACGTGCAACCTCTTTCTTTTCCTTCTTTAAACATCTCTGGAAACTGGTGAAGTTTAGTTTAAAAATTTCCTTTCCTAATTATGTTCAAATTTTTGTATTTTTGCTATTTTTTTCTGTATAACCTCATTAGCAAAGAGGAATTGAAAATGGATACAGTCTAAATCAAAGTTTTTTTCTTGCATAATTGAGTTGTCCTTACATAATTATGGATAAAATGAAATTTATTATGCAGATACCTTACAGTATGTTGTTTTATTAACAAATCTTTCCATTCAATAGGACTAGCTTTAAATTCCAAAGGATTAATTTCCTCTAAACATATTTAAAAATGAATTTTCCATCTTCTACCCAATGGCTCCCATACAGAATCTCCTATTTAAATATCAGTTTTATCACATTGAGCCAGCATTGAGTCCCTAAACTTGGGATCCTATTTTATTCCTTCTTTTGCTGCATTTATTCATTACAAAGTCGTGCTATTTCTTCACGCAAGTCTCTCAGTTTTATATGTCACACCCATTGCCATAGCTATTACTGCTGCACAAGCTTCCATTACTGTCAGACCCCCACCTCTGTTACACTGACAATCTCTTAGCTGGTCCCCTTTCTACTCTCTGAACCTGTCTCAATGTATTGTTCATACAGCTACAGGCTTGGCAGCCCTTAAACATCAAGAGCTGGCTTTCTGTAAATGAACTGAAATTCAACTGCAGGAGGGAAGCGTTCTTTTAAAAATTAAAGTGGACAGTTTAGGTATATGTGAATATAATAGATATCAATGGAGCTGATGCCTAGTGACTTTTATACATGTATGAAGCACATATATATACATATATGCTAATTATTATATATACATATATTATTTCATGAATGAAACAAATTGCTGAAGAGTGGTAGCAGGGTCCTGGGTGAGTGCCTGGGATCACTAGAGAGGACTAAGGTGTGGGCCAGGATGGTGTTCCTCCATTGGCCTTTCCAGCTCTCCCTTTCTTTTTCTTCCTTTTTCTCTAGCTTTCCCTCCTCCTCTTTCTACTTACTACTTTCCCGCTCTCCTCTTCTTTCCCCCTTCTATTTCTTTCACCATTTTACATTTTTCCCTCTTCTCTTTCCCCCTTTTCTATTTCTCTTTCTCCTCCCCTTCACAGGGACATGAATTCACTCCTCCTGGGGGCTCTGTGTCTGACTGTGCAGGTTGTGAGACCATCCAGATCCAGGGGGTGAGCCTCTGTGAATGTGAGCCACTGGAGTTGAGCAGTGCACAACGTGAATAGCCTTATAGAGAAGTCTGTGAAGACAGTCAATTTTTAACTGGTTTGATGGCACACAGCTCTTTGATACGTCACACATAAGGTAAACATGGATGGAACTGAAGACTGGGAAAATGAACAAATTCCTCACACCTGCAATATACCACTATCTGTATTTGCTGAATACCAACAGGGTGCAAGGGATCATTTTGTAGGGCTGGGATACCATAGTGAATAAGACAAACAAAATTCCTGAAATGTGATAGAGAATGAATGAATGAATAAATACAGACATATACACATATATCATATCAGACTGTTACAGTGTCATGAAAAAATAGGGTGCAGAAGGGTGGGAGGGAGCACGTGTGTTTTTGTGTGGGTGTTGAGGGATTGTAATTTCAATGGGATGGTCAGAGAAGTGATCTTCTTGAAAAAATGACACCTGAGCATTATCTGAAGGAAGTGAAGAGCTGCCAGGTATCTGGAAGAAGAGCATTCCAGGCCGAGTGAACAAGTTCAAGGCCACAGGCAAGAGCAGCCTGGCAGCCTGACACCATGTTTGGTGATGATATGAATCCTACTGTGACTACAAAAGTGACTGCAAGAGATGTGCGACCCGCTCGTTTTTAAAACGTTGATCCATGAGGTGGTGATATCATCAGTAACTCTCATACATTCTAGCTTTGCCACCAATTCCCTTGGGTCCTCCCTGCTGTTTTGTTAAATGCGTTAGTGGTAAACAAAACTTTTCCAAGAGGATCATATTAAATCAAGTGCCTCAAAATGCTTTGCCATGCTTAGAAGACCTAAATAGACATTTCACCAACAATGACATACAGATGGCCAACAGGCACATGAAAAAATGCTCAACACTATTAGAAAAATGCAAATCAAAACTACAATGAGTAACACCTTATATGGATCAGAATGGCCATCATTAAAAAGCCTACAAAGAATAAATGCTAGAGAGAGTGTGCAGGAAAGGGAACTCTTCCTACACTTTTGGCGGGAACACAAATTTGTGCAGCCACTATGGAAAACAGTATGGAAGTTCCTCAAAAAACCAAAAGTAGAACTATCATATAACCCAGCAATCCTGTTTCTGGGCATAATCCAGACAAAACTATAATTCTTAAAGATACATGCATCCTATATTCATAACAGTACTATTTACAACACCCAAAATAATGGAAACAACCTAAATGTCCATTGATGAATGGATAAAGAAGATGTGGTACTTATATACAATGGAATATTGCTCAGCCATAAAAAGGAATGAAATAATGCCATTTGCAGCAACACAGATGGATCTAGAGATTACCCTACTAAGCAAAGTAAGTCAGAAAGAGAATGACAAATACCATATGATGTCGCATATGTGGTAAAATATATCTAAAATATGAGACACATGAACGTATGTATGAAACGGAAACAAACTCAGCCACAGAGAACAGACTTGTGGTTACCAATGGGGAGGTGGTATGGGAGGGAAGGACTGGGAGTTGGTAATTAGCAGATACCAACTATTATATATAGGATGGATAAACAGGAAGGTCCTACTATATAGCACAGGGTACTATATTCAATATTCTATAAGTCATAATAGAAAAGAATAAGAATATATACATATATAACTGAATCACTTTGCTGCACAGCAGAAATAAACACATTGTAAATCAACTATACTTCAATAAAATTGTTTAAAAATTTGAATAGATAAATCAATAGCAGCCTTACTCTTTTATTGCGTTATTCAAATAGCAAATATTTATCAGGTTGCTACTACATGCCAGGAAAAACAGTCAGTTTCAGGGATAGAGTGAACAAAAGGACACTATTTTGCTTTGGAGTCAGACAATAAGATGATTATGATGATAGTAATAATAACATATTGTTAATAGCACCAGGAAGAAAAAAAGCAAGGCTTGTTGCTAACATAAAATGAAGGCAGTAAAGACAAGTTGGTCCAAGAATGCTTCCCTGTAAGCCTTCTTCCTTAAGCCAGAGATGCCATTAGGACATTTGCATTAAGGCATCTAAGGTGAATATGAGAAGTCTCCAGCCCTGTGGAGAGCGGAGGGAAGAACATTTCAGGCATCGAGTGCTTGGGCAGGACCCAGCAGTTCACATGGTGGGAATGGGCAGGAGGTCCCAGAGTTTCTTATCAAGATGAAGAGCCTGATGAGGTGAGGTTAGAAAAGTGGCCAGGGACTAGAGCTGAAGCACACCAAACTTGTAGGACATGGAAAGGGGCTTGGGTTTTATTCTCCATGCAGTTAGAAGCAACTGGAGCCTTGGATGCAAGGGAAGAGCATGACCTGATCTCCATGTTTCAAGATTTCTGAAGGGAGACAGGCTTGGAGGGGAAGTTGAAGTAGGAGGACTAGTGAGGCAGCCATTGTGGTTCTCTGGGAGGGATGCTGGAGCCAGGAAGAGGAGGAAAGTGGGTGTGTTAAGATACATTTTGAAGGCCGAGCAGTGAGGACTTGCTGATGGATTGAACAGTAGTGGGAGCGAGGCTAAAGCAAGAGGCAAAGATGACTCCCCAGGTTTCTGAATGGTGTTGTCAGTCCCTAAAATGGGGAAACTCCAAGGGAAGGGCACAGGTTTGGGGGTTCCCAATGGATTTCTTCCAGTAGATATTAACCCCAAGGGTAAGCTTCATTTACAAATATGTGGAAAGGATCCATTGTAGAGAGAGGGAGTCAGGCCTCCATCTCGCTCAGACAGCTAGTGGGGCTTCTGCTGATAAGCGGGGTCCTAGAAGCAGCCCTGTCATTCGTCCCTGGGCACCTGCCTCCCAGGCCCTGGCCTGCAGGCTGAATGGGCAGCTCCAAAGTACACAGGAAGAGATGGGTCCTGGCCAAGGTGCGCAAAAGTGTGAGAGCAGGAATGGGGGTCTGCTTTCTGTTTTTGAGGCACAATAACCCACTTAGATTGACAAGGATCTCACAGTCAAGTTTCACTCCAATATTGCTCCTTCCTGGGGAATGCAATGTAAACCTCATCTTATGTGGAAAACTGAGAAGAATTTTTTGGGGTGGAGGGGGCTCCTGCGCACAGAACTCATATCTAAGTCTAAAGACTTAAGGAACTGTTCCTAGATTGCCAGCAGGATGTGGTAGGTCACAGTATGAAGCATACACTCTACTAAATAGCCTTGCATTGTGAAGAGTTAGGAAATATGGACAGTGAATACCAGCCTAAATTTCTGTGGGCTGATGATTCCATTTAAAGAAGCAAATAGTTCCCTGATCATCATTATCATTGTTGGAGAGAGTGGTTTTTAGTGTTTAAGATTGATGTTGTCAGTACTTAAAGAAAAATGTGCTGACTAGGAACTTTTTAAAATAAATTCACTCAGTTTTAATGGCTGCAACTCCGACTGCAAAAGAATTAGCTTTCATTTATGAAATTATTTATAAAGTACTAAACAAGTCTGCCTAATAAATTAAATATTACAATAAATGAGGTTAAATGAACCTATATTGAATGCACATTGCATATATTAATAAATACCTGCCAAAATAATATAAATTATTTTTCTTTAGGATTTGGGATGCCAAGGTCAAACTAACTATATTTTCTCTTATTTACTCCTCACCCAAGCACATTTTTAAATAGAACTTGAATTAAAACTCTTGTTTTCATTTTATAGGAATACATGAAGCTACTTTAAGCCAGGTAATGAAGAAGGTATAGTTAGCTATGTGGCAAGACTTATTTCTTTCATCAATAATATTAAAACATTATTTATAGGTAATACTCTAAGAGCAATGATTCTGAATTTGTTTGGTGGATTGAAACTCAATTCTGCAAATGACCTTTGGGAGATGGTGTGAAGGTATCACTTCATGGAAAACTTGCAAGCATCTTGATGGGTACTTTCTGAATCCTGGACCACGGAGGTGGCCACTAGGGGGTGCTGGCTTTAAGAGAGATTAAGAGACTGGAGGAGCCCTGGGTCCACCTGGCCAGGATCTGAGGAAAGGGGATCAGCTAAAGTGTGGTATCAGACATTAGCCCCCAAAGAAGGCTGGTCTGATTTATATATATCTTTTTAGAAAGCGAAAGTGTTAGTTGCTTAGTCGTGTCTGACTCTTTGCCACCCCATGTAGCCTGCCAGGCTCCTCTGTCCATGGAATTCTCCAGGCAAGAATACTGGAGTGGGTAGCCATTCCCTTCTCCAGGGGATCTTCCCAATTCAGGGATTGAACCCAGTTCTCCTACACTGCAGGAAGATTCTTTACCATCTAATCCAAAGTTGGGTTTCTAACATTTAGGCTTTTTAAATTGCACATTCTAAATGTGATTTCTTAGTTTTCAAATAGGTAATATATTCTGTGATTCAAAAGGACAAAAGGACCTATTGTTGCTTTTTAGTCACTAAGTTGTGACCTACTCTTTGTGACCCCATTGACTGTAGCCCACCAGGCTCCTCTGTCCATGGGATTTCCCAGACAAGAATACAGGAGTGCGTTGCCATTTACTTCTCCAAGGGACCTTCCTGAGCCAGGGATCAAACTCATGTCTCCTGCATTGGCAGGTGGATTCTTTACCGTTGAGCCACCTGGGAAGCCCTAAAGGACCTATTGCAGCCTCCCAATGTACATTCTTGCTTTCTTCCTTACTTCAGCCCTAAACTGCATTTCCCAGAAGTCCTTTGAAAAGAGGTGTTGCCACATCCCTAAAGTCAATCAATGACCTGTGGTGGGAGTGCTAGGAAGGAATTCTGGGAGGCCTCCTGGAAAGCAGGGGACTTCTCTTCCCCTCTTCCATCCTGCTTCCTGGAAAGGGGCCTGATGGTGGTGCTCTGAGGACACAAGTCACAACCTGAGAAGGAGGAGTGGGGAGCCTGAAGGGGTCTGGCTGGTTCTAACTTTATGGGACTGTAGCTTCAGTGCTGGAGTGCCTACCTCCAGACTTCTTTTACAAGAGAAATACATTTCTCTTTCTTGCTTAAGCCTTTGCCTCTTCTTTTTCTCTTAAATGCAGCCAAGCCTAATTTGAATAATGAAAATCTTCTACCAAGTCTCCAAACAATGTAATTCTCCTCTTCCAATGATATCTTAGGGAGTAGCATATATGAGTGTGAGCTTCCCTGGTGGCTCAGACAGTAAAGCATCCACCGCAATGCAGGAGGCCTGGCTTCAATCCTTGGGTTGGGAAGATTGCTTGGAGAAGGGCATGGCAACCCACTCCAGTATCCTTGCCTGGAGAATGCCATGGAGAGAGGAGCCTTGTGGGCTATAGTCCATGGGGTCACAAAGAGTTTGGACACAACTGAGTGACTAAGCACACATATATGAGTGTGTGTGTAAATGTGTATATGTCTTGGGAAATGATTCATATCAATACATGAAAGGCCTCCTCATTCTTTTTTGAACTGGAGATTTCATATGGATTGAAGTACTATAAAGTATTGATGAACATTGAGACTATTTCTGATCTTTGGCTGTTACAAATAATACTGCAACACATAACTTTGTACCTATTTGGTTTAGATCCTGAGAGCTTATCTGTAGGATAAATTCTAGAGAGTCAAAGCACTAAGTCAAAGAAGATGTGCATTTGTAATCTCAACAGCTGCCCTTTGTAGATATTACACTGGTTCATCTTTTAGTAGCAACATATGATGATGCCCTCTCCCCTACATCCTTCCTAACATGGTGTTACCAAGGAAGGCTGAATTTACATCCATTTTGGAACTACTTGGGGAAAAAGGACAGAAAGAATGATGGGAGGAGGCAAGAAGGAAGAAAGGAAGGGTTATGTTGAGATGCAGTGTAAATTTTACCTTTAACATGTAACTGTCCACGTTGCATGGAGGGAAGTGCAGTTGAGAAGCAAATTAGAAGAGACAGGCCTTTAGTTAATTGAATTCAGTTTTGTTATGGAGAAGTTGTAAGGATGAGCATGTTGGACTTAATCAGATGGCTTAAAAGCCAAGGAGTGAGTTGCGGTGTATGTGAAGCATCTACCAGAGATGTGTCTGTGCCGTGATTGACACACGGTTTTTTTATCAGAACTTAACAGGGGTGGAACTTGCACTGAAACTGTGGTTTGGAACAGAAGAGCTCATCACAGGGGTCTGGCAGGTTGGAGGTCACCAGGCATGAGGCTGCAAAAGCTAGGGTGGTCTTGAACAAGGCCTTGTCCTCTGTTGGAAGACTGGTTAGCTCTGGGCCAAGTCATGTACTGAGGCACCACCCAGAAGCTGTTGGCCTGTCTCTCTCTGCTTTTTCTGCAAGTCCCTCCTCAGGGGCTCCGCATTCTTGGGCTGTAAAGGGCCTCACAGCATGGGTGAGGGGAGCAGGCTCAATAACGACCACCGTATAAGCACTAGGAATGGATCTAGACCCTTATGTTAACATGCTGACCTTCATCACAGCCCTGGGAGTAGCACTAATTATCATCATCTCCATTTTACAGGGAATTGAGGCCCAAAAAGGTTAAGTCAAAATCACACAGCTACTAAAGGCTAGGGCTACAGTTTTCATCTGAACCATCAGGATCCAGCATCTGTGTGTTTAACCCCACACTTTCATCTCACAAGATTTTCCTGCCTCTGTTGCAGCCCTATGCCCAGATTTGCTGCTGGAATCTTAAAAGGCTCTGTATATCTGGTATCATTTGTAGTGTCTGATAGCCAGTGTTTTTCTGCCAAAAGCACAGTGGCCTGAGGGGATGATTAAGTAGCTTCTTCCATCATGCTCAGAGGAAGAAGACCCAAGAGGATAAACACAAGGGAGGAAAAGAGAAAAAAACAAATGGGCCCAAGAGTGGGTGGAGGGAAGAATCAGTACCAGAAAGAGAAGGGAAAATGGAGCAGCAAAGTGGACTTGAATGAAGTGATAATTGCATTTTTCAATCCTGGAAATAATAGTGAGAGATGAGAGTGTGAAACTGCAAAATGCATCCAGGCACAAGGGAGCCATTGTCCCCCATGGTCAGCCCCCCAGAGAGTGACTATGACAGTGACTTGGGGTCTACATTGCCCCGAACAGGCCTTGGCATCTAGTGTGTGCTGTCGCTCCAGTCGTGGCTGTCTCTTTGTGACTCTATAGACAGTAGCCCACCAGGCTCCTCTGTCTGTGGGATTTTCCAGGTAAGAATACACAGTGGGTTGCCATTGCCTCCTCCAGGGGATCTTCCTGACCAAGGGATGGAACCATCTAGTATCTGCTCCATAAATGCATTTGGAAGGGAGAAGGGATGTTTATAATAAGGATGCAGGAAATCAAGAGGAAAGAAGAATAAGACTAAGTATGAATCTAACATCCAGGCTTAGGAAACTGAAACAAATAAATCAGAGGCAGAGACTGGAGGTTGTACTTAAATTCAGAGGCCCAATCAGGATGCTTTTGGGTTGCAGGTTTCAGAAATTCCAACTCAAAAAGGCTTGAAGTCCAACACAAGGAAATTTTTTATCTCACTTCTCATAAAGAAGTCCTGAATAGGGGACCCTTGGGGGTCAATCAATTCAGGGCCTTAGCCCCGAGGACCTGTCCTTTTCTCTCAAAGATCCGTCCTCCTCAGGCTGAGAGGGAGCCCACTGTAATTTCACATCCAAGGAATCACAGTCCAAAAACAACATTGCAAGAAATAAGAGGAAATACTCCTGCTCAGGGCCTTCTTTGCTAGTGTAGAAATTTTCTCTCGAAACTACTGCCAAGCCAACTTTCTTTTCATCTCATTGTCCACACCTGGGTCATGCATCACATGAGATGCAACAACCCTTAGCCTCACAGGCCACCTGGGATGGGTGGGTCTCAGAAACACCAACTCTTAGGAAAGGATTAGGCACCAAAATGGAACCCCGGCTTTTAGGAAGGAAGGACCAGGAAATGGGGTCACATAGAGATGCAAAGACTCTATTACAGGGGTGTAACATCCCCCCGCAGGGATGTTTATAAACAGAAATAGATACTGAAGTTAAGTGTGCATCAAATCATCACAAAATTTAACAACCAACTTAATAATTACCAGAGAGGAATTCTTATCTTACTTGGCCTGTATCAAGTTTCCCAACTTTGATACTTTCCCAATTGTAAATGGGTTTATGACATTTCAAAGAAATTATTTTCATGAAGAATGTATGTTGGTCCAAAATGGACCAATATACTCTAGAGACGAAAGCATGAGGGAGATGACAGAAGGCAGCTTTTACTCTGCTCTGAGCAAAGCTGGCAGACACTGGATGATAGACTCAGGTCTCCCTATGAATAACTTTGAAGGATAGATAAATGATGGGAAAAAAAACAGCTGCATTTATACAAAGAGACTGGTAAAAAAAAAAAAAAAAGACTGGTCATAAAGAGATTGGTAAAGAAAATCAAACCAACACATGCCATGCAGTGTGAATCTCTAAGATTTCAGGACTAGATGTGGTTTGTAATATTCAAAATAGAAAATCTTAGATACTACTTCGATTTAGTATTCCTACAAAGGAGGATAGCAAATGTTATTAATTAGGTTAGTAAACATATTTCCTGACTTCCTACTAGTTGGAACGCAGCTGTAAAAGAACTATATTATCAGATATAGATGCAAGCCTTAAGAATTCAATGCATGCATGCTAAGTTGCTTCAGTCACGTCCAACTCTTTTCAGCCCAATGGACTGCAGCCTGCCAGGCTCCTCTGTCCATGGGATTCTCCAGGCAATACTGGAGTGAGTTGCCATTTCCTTCTCCAGGGCATCTTCCTGGGTTCTTTACCACTAGCACAACCTGGGAAGCCCATCTTCTTTGTTTATAAGGAGCTTTTTAACAAAGTTGAAGGCAGCACATTTAACCATGGTGCTTCTGGACTCATTTGTCTTTCTCCCCATCTGATGTGAACTCGTCATCTCTGGTATTATACTGACCTCTGATATCATCCTCATACCCAAAACATCTAGTTTTCAGTTCAGCTCAATTGCTCAGTCATGATCAACTCTTTGTGACCCCATAGACTGCAGTACACTAGGCTTCCCTGTCCATCACCAACTCGCAGAGATTACTCAAACTCATGTCCATCAAGTCGGTGATGCCATCCAACAGTCTCATCCTGTCTTCCCTTCTCCTCCTGCCCTCAATCATTCCCAGCATCAGGGTCTTTTCCAATGAGTCAGTTTCCCATCAGGTGGCCGAAGTATTGGAGTTTCAGCTTCAGGTTAAAACAATATTCGTGCAAGTGTAAGTTTTTCACCTGGCGCACATGAAGAAAGGGCTTGGATTTTGTTGGTTGGTGGAGAAGGACTCTTGGCATATGCCTGTTGATTACAACTGGAGAATCACTGATATATGAAGTCTTGTTCCTTATTGAATAAAGACTTGTCCTATTTAGAAATGTCAACTGACGATGTATGATAACTTAAATCCTATCATGCAGTCAAGTTGTGGTGAGGATTTGAAAAAGTGACCAAGTAAAGTGTGCTCCCTTGAATGGGAACAATCTTTCTCTCACAGTTACTCAGGTGTCAATAGGAAGAGCCAAATAACAAATTCAAACTTAAAAGCTCTGGGATATTAGTGCATATTCCTGTAAATATTTGTGAGTTTGTTCCTTTTGCAGTACTATATATTTAGTCCTCCCTTCCAACCCCAAATTGTGGCTCCTAAACTCATTTATAAATATTCTGAGATGACTTGGTGCTTAGTTGTTCTATTCTGGACACCATCACTATTATATTAATGGCTATTACAAATCTATGGTCTTCAACATAAAGTATGCTATCAGAATATTACTATATAATATACATCTTGCAATTGTCATCATCTTTACAGACACAAGGAAATGATCAACATTAAATACCAAAATTTGAGATAAGCATTCATCAATAGAAATAAGCAAACTTTTCATAAGCAAATGTATATCCAAGTGTCAAAAGAGAGAGGGAATTTCTGGTATTCACATTTCTCATACAACTGTTTCTATCGCTTGTAGAAGTTACCTTGTTCTTCTCCCACAGTTTCTCATTTTCATTTCTAGAAGTCACTGACAAACAGGAAATAGAAATCACTGATAAAGAGCTTCATATGGTGGATCTGAGCCACCAACCAACTCTTTGACTGAAATTGTGTGGTTTTGGAAATAATGCTTGCATTGAGATATAATTACCATAGTAAGAAACCTACTGGTAAGATGAAAAGGGTACTGTAGAGAGAATGTATGTATGGATGTGAGGGTTGGACTATAAAGAAAGCTGAGGGTCGAAAAATTAGTGCTTTTGAACTGTAGTGTTGGAGAAGACTCTTGAGAGTCCCTTGGACTGCAAGGAGATCCAACCAGCCAATCCTAAAGGAAAGCAGTCCTGAATATTCATTGGAAGGACTGATGCTGAAGCTGAAACTCCAATACTTTGGCCACCTGATGGGAAGAACTAACTCATTGGAAAGGACCCTGATGCTGGGAAAGATTGAAGGTGGGAGGAGAAGGGGACGACAGAGGATGAGTTGGTTGGATGGCATCACCGACTCAATGGACATGAGTTTGAGTAAGCTCTGGGAGTTGGTGATGGACAGCGAAGCTTGGCGTGCTGCAGTCCATGGGGTCACAAAGAGTTGGACACAACTGAGTGACTGAACTGAACTGAGAGGAGAATATTACACACAACAGAAAACACTGGTATTTCTAAGGAAAAACTTAGATTTATTTTAAGAAAATAAAATTGTATATAATTTATTTTGTCTTTGCTTCCTGCATCATTGCCTCATGGACTTCACTGAAATTGAGATGCTTAATCTCAGAAGACTTTTCTGGTAAAATGATTAATAAATAGACTAAATGATTCAGGCCTTGAGATATACATGTGTATATATATATATCAATTATATGTGTATAAATATATATAAATATCAATGAGGCATTAAGTAAGCAAACCCTTAAAAAACAGGGGAAAACTGATTAAGTTGGGATCTCACAGATATTAACCCTAAATACAAAATGGAGACCAGACTTGCAAATCCTTTGTGCAGACAAAAACTATTTAAGCCATGTAAGCAAAGCTAAATCTAGGTTACTCATGAACATAAGCAAAACTTAATGCCTCTTGATAATTATTAAAGAAGCTTGTGGTCTTTCTAACATTAGTAGGAGATAATCCTTTTAATCAATCTCCTGCTTTCTGAAAAAACCCATTCTAATAATCAATCATTATAAAGATTAAACAGCTTTGTCATTTTCACTTTATATGCCACTCTATGATGTCATACCCCCGAGCTTCATATTGGTTTTAAATTCGAATGCTCCCAATTGGAGAACTGTTCTATGCACAATAAACTCTTACTAACTTACTGATACAGGGTTTTAATTTTGCTATTTCTGGATTTCTGAAAGAGGCTGCAGATTGCTGGAAGCATGAGAACGGGACGAACTGTCTCATAAACTGCTTGAAGAAGCACTTAATTTAAAGACAAGAGACTTGCAACTGAAGAAAAAAAAGGGAAATAGAGCCAAACATAGATGCCAGTTAAGGAAAATGAATTGTAGTTGCAGGATTCCCAAGAAGAGGGGTACAACTTTGTGATAATATTAATGGCTTTTGACTGTTTAAGTACCTTCAAATGATTGCTTGGAGCCAGCGGTCCATTTGTTTTGAGGCAGCGATGTTTTCCTTTATCTTTAAGAGTGCATTGGACGCTTTGAAGTAACAAGGTCAAATCCAACCACTTCTGCCCAGACTCTGTGCAAAAATACTGGCTTTGAGTTTCCAGAGAACATGAAGAAGTCATTTCAGCCAAGGCTTTACCACCCAGAAGTCTTTTAAAAGACTTTCAGAAGCATCCCGAATTTGCACATTACCTCCTTGACCTTTGGAGCATGGGGTCAGAGCTGGAGCAAGTGGTTTCAATTGTCTGATAAGATACATCGCTGCAGTCTCAGCCTGGCGGAAGGTGAAACCAGCTGGTTTCTATCTCTTCTTCTCTAATCATTAGGCATTAGGCAAGCCATGAAAACGTTATCACGGCATTTTGTTAAAGTCACTACCAAATCGAGCAATGAATGCGAAAAACAAAATAGAAACAAAGCAAACAAAATGAGACTTTTCTGACAAAAGTCCAGATCCCAAAACAAGTTTTTTTTTGTTTGTTTTTGAACATGACTCTAGGTTTTCTGAGAAAACTTAACAAAAAATTTTGTTAAGAACTTTTTGTCTCTTCTGAGTAACTGACAAGCTTCCTTTTAACAGACGATAGAGTACGAAATTCCTTTTAATCTTCTTCTCGCCTTGGTTACTAGAAAGCATACGCTTAAATGGTATCTTTTAATGACAGTACCAGAATTCTGTATTTCATTTCCTATCTTGCCTTTCTCTGTGTGATTTCCCAATGTTTAAATTTTCAAATTCACTATTATCTTGTCATTTTTATTTAAGTATTATCCTAGAAAGTTCATCAAGCTGAATATAACTTAATTATAGCAACAAAAACCAAAACACAAAAACAAGCACGAGTGTACATTGTACTGTAACTCCAAAACACTAAATTATTAATGACATTGAAATATAAGTCACCCTAGTAGACCCACGGAATATATCACTTTTTAACTGGCCTTTTGGGGTGTGTGGAAAATAAGTACTCAGAAAAGATACTTGCTATTATCCAAGACTTAAGAACATGATGGAATCCGACGCTTATATAAGGTAGTAGCTATTATATTAGGACTCTCAATTATATGTGGAGAATCCAACTCGAACTGACTTAAGGTAAAAGGAAAATACACTGGTTCATGTAATTGAAAAATACCAGGGTGAACTTGAAGTACACCTGAATCCAAGGACTACACAATGTTATCAAGTCTGCCTCCCTCCTTTCTTTTCTCCCTGCCTTCCTTCCTACCTTTTTCTCTCTCTCCCTTTTGGTTCATGCTCCCCCTCCATGTTGCCCCATTAACCTTGGAAGTCAGCTGCTTTATGATGGCATGATGATTGCCAGCAATAGCTATGTTATAGTCTATCTACTCATTAACCCCATGAGAAAGAGATTTTGTATTTTTAACAGCCCCTCCCCCTAAAAAGCCCTGTTATTGAGTCCAGCTGGTTCCAACTGGTTCACAATTTTTATTTGAACCTTGTTTAAGTCACATGCCCACCCGTGGATCAGTTCTACTCAGACTACATAAACTAAGAATAGGGGATGGGTATTTTTAAGGAGAAAATCATGGTGCTGTTATCATAAGACGTAAGCAAAAATCACAGATGTTTGCTACAATATTTCACTCAGCCAGATCATTTTTGGGGACTTTGTTTTCCCAGGAAATTTGATTGCTGCCAAACTGTTGAGACTGATCAGTGAACTAGCCAGGGGAGAAAAATCCTTGTCTTGATTATTCACATGAGACTCCCATTAACCCCTGATGAATTTATTAATAAAACTGTTAATGAGTGACATAGAGCAAATTTTGCTTTTTACCACCAAAGTTATGCTAGTATTTTAGCTTATTCAAATACTTACCTTCACAATGTGCTACAGCCCTGCTCAACTATTTCATATTTCCTGCGTTGTTTATAAAATCAGTTTGTTCTTAGCATGCCCAGTGTTTTCACCTATTTTTTAGCCATGATATTTTGGCAGGAGTTAGATGAAAATTAGTACCTACTTGATGAACCCCTTCAATCTCTTATTCATCTTAGTCATTACAAATAAACAAGTTATATATATGTGTATACATTTATATATACGAGGTATGTATAAAATCAAGTTTTATTCTAATAACACCTGTTGAATAAAGACAAAAAAGGAATTGAAACACGTAATTGTGGCAAAAAAGCAGATCAATTTAGTTATATTATGTGCTTGAAGTTCATCAGGGAGGCAGAGAACAAAGTTCCAGAAATGTTTGCACTTTATTTAACTTTACAGAGCAGTTTTGTTTGTCTGGGTTATGATATCAGTATAGAATGGGCAGCCCCTGAACAATTAAAAAAAAGAAAAAATCATATCAAGAGTAGAACAACTCAGTAGTCTCTATAAGTAAAGTGAAGTGAAAGTCACTCTTTGCGACCCCATGAACTATTTCCCGCCAGGCTCCTCTGTCTGTGGAATTCTCCAGGCAAGAATACTAAAGTGGGTAGCCATTCCCTTCTCCAGGGGATCTTCCCAATCCAGGGATCGAACCCAGGTCTCCCTCATTGCAGGTGGATTCTTTAACATCTGAGCCACCAGGGAAGCCCTCTATAAGTGAAAGAAGTCACCAAATATTTCTTGAGTGCCTAGTCCATGCTGTAGATTATGCTGAGTTTTAGTCATAAAAAGAGCTCAAAATACTTACAGTCTACATAAATAATTCAGGGGCAACAAACAAATAATAATGACAACCATAAAAAAAAGTAAGCATACAGGTAACTTTTGGGCTCAAAGAGACCCAGGTTAGGAGTCTGATCCTACTTAGTCCTGTCTGGGTGATTTTAGGGAAGTTACTTGACCTTTTAATTAATTCCCTGGCAGCCCAGTGGTTAGGACTCCATGCTTTCACTGCCCAGGGCATGGGTTCAATCCCTGGTCAGGAAATTAACATCTTGCAAGCCAAGGGATGTGACCAAATTAAAAAATAGAGGATCTGTTTTCTGATTTGCAAAATGAAGATAAGAATACCTATTTTGTAGGGCCAGTGGGAATATTAAATGAGGCAATGAGAACAATCATAGCAAATATTTGTAGAATCCTTAACACTTGCCCAGTCAGGTTCTACTTAATCTTCACATAACCCCACAAAGTAGGAACACTTGTTACCAACTCCATTATACACTTGGGGAAACAAAGAACAGAGAAGTTAAGACCTTACTCAAAATGGCAGAATCAGGTCTTGAACCTGAGTCATCTAACTCTGAAGCTCATACTCTTTGTGGTTGATCTGGAGGTTTGCTTCAAGATTCCTCTTCAAGGAATGGCTTGTTGACCAGCAGCAGCCGAAGGCCTCCAGCTCCAGACCTGACGAAGGACTCTCTTTGCTGCAGAGAGATCCCTTACCCAGGATCATGTACTTCCAGGGGGTGGGTGGGCGGATCTTGTGAGTGAGCAATGTGAGGTTACAAAGATCACTCAGAACATTCTTTTTTTTTTTTTTTTTTAAAGACTTTATTGGATTTGTTGCAATATTGCTTCTGTTTTACATTTTGGCTTTTTGGCCAAGAGGCATGTGGGATCTTAGCTTCCCAACAAGGAATTGAACCTGAACCCCCTTCACTGGAAGGTGAAATCTTAACCACTGACCACCAGGCAAGTCCCCACTCAGAACATTCTGATGGGCACATTCAACCCAGTGCTTCCTGCCATGTTGGCCAAGTTTTTCTCAGCTCTGCACCACCATTAGATCTCTAACTGCTCAATCTTACTTCTGTCGTCTTCCTTTCACAAGTGAGGATCCCTAATCCGATTACATGGCTGTCTGAAGTTGTCCCACACATCATAGATGCTCCATTCATGTTGGAAATTCTTCTTACTGTATTTCATTTTGGACAGTTTCAATTGCGATGTCTTCAAGTTTACTAACCTTTTCTTCTGCAGTGTATAATCATTCCTTACGCCTAATCAATGCATTTCTCATCTCACATATTATTGTTTTCAGCTCTAAAAGTTAGATTTGGGTCTTTATAAATATCTCCCATGTCCTTATTTAATTTTAAATATACTGAATAGTTAATTATAACACTCTTAATGTCCTTGTTTACTAATTCTAACATGTATGTTTATTCTGGTTTGGTTTCGAGTGATTGATTTTTCCCATTATGGGTCTTATTTTCCTGCCTGGCAGTTTGCATGCCTGGTAATTTTTGATTAGATAACATACATTGTGAGTCCTACCTTGTTGAGTGCTGGGTATTTTGTCTGCCTGTAAACGTCCTTGGGATTTGTTCAGAGATACAATTAAATTATTTAGAAACAGTGTGATCCTTTCAGTTTTTGCATTTAAGATTCATTAGTCAGGACTAGAAGAACATTTATTCTATAGCTGATTTCCCCCCACTACTGTTGTTATCTAGTCACTAAGGTTCTGTCCAATTCTTTGTGATCCCATGGACTACAGCATGCCAGGCTTCCCTGTCCTTCACCATCTCCTGGAGTTTGCTCAAACTTATGTCCATTGAGTCAGTGATGCCATCCAACCATCTTATCCTCTGTCGTCCCCTTCTCCTCCTGTCTTCAATCTTTCCCAGCATCAGGGTCTTTTCCAGTGAGTCAGTTCTTCCCATCAGGTGGCCAAAGTATTGGAGCTTCAGCTTCAGCATCAGTTCTTCCAATGAATATTCCTCACTATTGAGGGAAACACTTTTGAGTGCTTTATGGCCCATGTGTTATGAGGTTTTCCAGTCTGTTGGCAGCACTATCCCAACCTTCTGTGAGTGCTGGGCACTGTTGCCTCCAACCCTTCCTGGTGGTTCTTTCCACAGCCCCAGTTCCCTTCCTTACACAAATGTGCTGATCAGTACTCCATATTTGAGGAGGGCCCTCTGCAGATCATTTGTTTCCTGAGTCCAGTGTCTTGAAAACAATTGTTTTATATATGTTATCAGATTTGTGTGTTCGTTGTTTTAGGCAGGAGGGTAATTCTGGTTCTTGTCTCTCCCTCTTGGTCAGAGGTGGAAATATTTCTCATTATATACCTTTTAAACATCTACAAAGTGTTATGAAAATAGAAAGTAACTTAAGATTTTTGGAATTCATGAAAAGTCCTGGAAATTCTGACTTCTTTTTCCAGTAGATACTGCGGTATTAGATCCCTGCCTCAGGGCCAGTTAATGCATCTCCTAACTCTTGAGAGTTGAAAGCTGAAAAGCTCACAGATGTGCCCCTCGCTGAGAATTGCCTTCAGACACAGGGACCAGAGATGTCTGGTATTCAGCAAAATACCAAATATATCTCTTGGCACTCCTGGGCCTAGTTTTAATGTTAAATGCATGAGCACAGTCATCACAGCCTGTTAGGCACTTGGGAACCAGGGGCTCAAACCCCTCAAAGATCAAGGTCTGAATTACCATCCCCTCACCCCCCCAGCTAACTGCTTAGTCTAGTAGAGGTGCTTGCCAAGGGGGAGAGGAATCCAGAGGTGGTGGTAAGGGGAGGAAGGATGAGTTTCAGTTACAGCTTTGATTAGAATGGCTCAGGAGTCCATAGTTCATCCTCTTAACCCCAAATTTCCCAGGAAATAGGCCAATCAGAGTTTCAGAGACCCTGTTCCCAGGTATAATAAACTTATTAGAAGAGGAAAGTAGATCTAGGCAGTACAAGAGGTGACTATAGTTGATACCACGTGTGTGTGTTGTATTTAGTCGTGTTGGATTCTTTGTAACCCCCCCCCCCATGGACTGTAGTGCAGAAGGCAATGGCACCCCACTCCAGTACTCTTGCCTGGAAAATCTCATGGATGGAGGAGCCTGGTAGGCTGCAGTCCATGGGGTCGCAAAGAGTCGGACACGACTGAGTAACTTCACTTTCACTTTTCACTTTCATGCATTGGAGAAGGAAATGTCAACCCACTCCAGTGTTCTTGCCTGGAGGATCCCAGGGATGGCAGAGCCTGGTGGGCTGCCGTCTATGGGGTCGCACAGGGCCAGACACGACTGAAGCCACTTAGCAGCAGCAGCATGGACTGTAGCCCATCAGGCTCCTCTGTCTATGGAATTTTTCAGGCAAGAATACTGGAGTGGGTTGCCATTTCCTCCTCCAGGAGATCTTACCAACCCAGGGATCAAACCCACACCTCTTGTGTCTCCTGCACTGGCAGGCGGATTCTTTACCTCTGCACCACCTGGGAAAGCCCAGTTGATACCATGGTGTTCCAAAAAGGTTCTTCCCTGGGGCCAAAGAACCATCCCAAGCTGCTGTGAATATGGGCTGCTGATGCCTCACAGCTTTGTCCTTCACTGGGCATTACTCCCCTCCCCAACCCCCTCTCCCCCCCACCACAGGGACCTGTGTTCCCAGAGTGTGGCCCATAGCCAATAACCAACTGATGTGAGGGTATAGCCTGACCCTCTTTCCCTCCAAGGGAAACAATTCTGGAAAGCCATTCTGTTAAAAACACAACTAAGCTGGAGTGAGTGAGGGAAGCTGAGTAGCCAATTAAGATTACAAGCCAAAAATGAAAAAGTAAAGCCTTCTGCTACTTCCTGTGATGGTCTAAGCAAGAGGCTAAAACCAGAGAAGGCACCAACTCCCTCTTACCCATGGAAGGGCATACTAATTGAGGGTCAGCTGGATCCATACTGATGTGGGCAACATTTCACTCTTGAGGGAGCTCTGAGCAAATGGCTCTGCCAGTTTTATGACATCTGGGATCAAAGGTGAGGAACCCTAGGGGTAGAAAAGTACTGGGATCTGAGTAAGAGTGGGGAAAAGTATATTCAAAGTTTCTCCCATTATAAAGGAGAAGTGATTATATATATATATATATATATATATATGATAGAAATATGAGAAATATGATATATATTATATATAATATAATATTATATATGAGACATTATATATCTCATATATAATATACAAGATAAAAATAATGGAATATTTCCCAGCCATGAAAAAGAATGAAATCTTTCCATTTGTGACAGCATAAATGGACATAGAAGGTATTATGCTAAGTGAAAAAAGTCAGACAGAAAAAGACAAATACTGTATGATTTTACTTATTTGGGGAATCTAAAAAAACAAAACAAAAGAGAAACTGACTCATAGACACAGAGAACAAACTGGTGGTTGCCAAAGAGGAGAGGAGTGGGGATAGGGGTAAAACAGGTGAAGGGGATTAGGAGGTACAAACTTCCAGCTACAAAGTAAATAAACCACAGGGATGGAATGTATGGCATAAGGAATATAGTCAATAATATTGGAATATTTTTATATGGTAACAGATGGCAGCTAGACATTGTGGTGATCATTTTGTAATGTATAAAAATATTGAATCACTATATGGTGCATTTAAAACTAATATAATATGTCAATTCCAATTCAATTAAAAAAGCAAAAAGTGGCTTCAAGGAGTTCAAGCAGAGGATCTCAGTGCATTTCTGAGAGGAAATGCATATCTATCAGTTTTATGAATGTGAGATAGGAAACTTGAATTTAAAATAATGATCTAAACAGACACTTCACCAAATAAGACTACGAATGCTAATAAGCACACAAAATCATCATTTATGAGGGGAATTAAAATTAAAACCATATGGGAGAATATTACCCACCCATTAGAATGGCTGAGATTTTAAAAGACGGACAGTACCAAGTATTGACAAGAAAAAGGAACAATCAGAACTCTCAAACCTTGCTAGTGGAAGTTAAAAAAATGATATAACCACTTTGGAAAACAGTTTGACAGTTTCTAATAAAGAAAACCATATAACTATTATGTGACTCAACAATTCCACTCATAGGCCCAAGAGCAATGAAAACAGATGTCCACAAAAGGCCTTACCCATGATGTCTATAATTTAATTTATAATAGTGAAAAATTGGAAGCAACCCATGTATCTGTCAATAGTCAAGTCAATATACAAATTATGGTATATACACACAATGGAATCCGCATAGTGGAATCCATAGTGAAGAACAAACTACCAATACACACAAGCATGGGTGAATCTCAAAAGCATTATACTGAACAAAAGAAACCCAAATGAGTACCTTCTGTATGACTCTATGTAAAAATGGGAATAATAGTTGTCTGTGGGCTGGGGATATTGACTAGAAAGTGGCAAAGGGGGATCTTATATGATTGAAATGTTCTATATTTGGATTTATATGATGGTTACAGAGGTGTATAATTTGTTAAAAGTCATCAAAATAAAAACGTAAGGCCTGTGCATTCTGTAATGTGCAGATTTTTTTAAACACACATAGTTGCCATTAAAAGTTAAAAGATTAATTCATTCATAAAACATTTTTTGTGTTTCTAACATCCTTTGCCTCTCATCATCCCTTACAAATAAATCTCCACTACAGAGCAGAAATGTTAGAAGTTATATTGCACATGAAGCAATTAAGTATTTTTAAAACTTTTAATGTATGCCTTATACACAACTTTATGCAGCAGGTTACTAAATATGTTAGATTTGTGGTACCATTTTGGACAATCCTTGATACTAAAGATGAAGTTGGTATTTTTGTCAAGAAGGTATTTTAAACTTGTTAGGGGTGTTTTCACAGTGTAAACTTAAGATCTGAGGTGTATAAACTATACCTCATAAAAATTTTAAAAACATAATTTGCACATAAACAAGTAAGAGAGATCTACCATATACCTGTAACCAGTTGGGTTCCCAGGTCTGTTCTAGCTTCATCGTGGTTGAAACATACTGCCTATGGATTATGGGAATCTTCAGGCCTGTAGGGTAGACTTTGGAGCAAATAATTCCCACTCCCCATTGGACTAGATGACCTCTGTTGGAACTACCCCACCAGAAAAAGGAGATAATTATGAGCACAGGTACTGAGCTGGGGACAAGGTCTCAGCCAGGCCAATTGGGTTGTGGTCAGCTCAACTGGAGTGAAGCTACTGAAATGCTGTAGTGGCCTCCACTAACCAAACATGTTTTTTCACCTCTTGTAAGGAAAATGCATGGCTACCTGATGCGAAGAGCTGACTCATTTGAAAAGACTCCAATGCTGGGAAAGATTGAGGGCAAGAGGAGAAGGGGGTGTCAGAGGATGGGATGGCTGGATGGCATCATTGACTCAATGGACATGAGTTTGAGCAAACTCAGGGAGATAGTGAAGGACAGGGAAACCCGGCGTGCTGTAGCTCTTGGGGTCGCAAAGAGTCAGACATGACTTACAGACTGAACAACAACAAAAAGGAAAATGCTATCAAGATGCAATTTCAGAAACAATGGAGAATAAGTGCAAGTAATATGTGTGGACCTCCCTGAGTTAAGTGGTGTCTCTGTGCTACGGTGTCAGTCACTCAGTTGTGTCCAACTCTTTGCGACCCCATGGACTGTAGTCCATCAGGCTCCTCTGTCTATGGGATTCTCCAGGCAAGAATACTGGAGTGGGTTGCCATTCCCCACTCCAGGGGATCTTCCTGACCCGGGGATTGAACCTGAGTCTCCTGCACTGCAGGCAGATTCTTTACCTCTTAGTGAGTTAAGTGGGGACAGTCTAAATTAAGTCCTTCGTAGAGGAAAAAAACAAGAAAGGATTTAAAGTGAAAAAGTTAGTGGTAGGGAGTTGAAAACAGCGAGATAAAAGGTTTCAGAACCAGAAGAAATCTTTAAAAGCACCTCCCTGCAGATGAGCTTGTGAAGGAGGACAGCACTATTTGGGATACTTTGAGTTGCCTTGGACAGTGGCAGGAAGTCATTTTGACTTGAATATCCTCTTTTAAAAACCTATGATTGCATCATGCAGATGTAGCAATCGTCTGTGTTTTGCCCACACTTCAAAGTCCTATTTTAAAGGGAAAGAATTATAAACGCCAGAAATCTGGACTCTCCCTTTGAAAAATAAGCTAAAAGTAATTTAAATTAAAATGTACTGATTAAAATAGCCCTGTTTCAGATTTTGAGACATGCCATTTCTTTCTGATTATTATCTCTCGGTTACCTAATATAAACCACCCCTAGATCAAGAGAATCAGGCAGAAATTTTGTGATAAAACTCAGGAACTACTCACAAACAGCCAGAAACAGCTTCACAGATAGCCTCCTGAAGACATCTAATAAGTCTGTCATAATCAGCACATGATCCTCAAGAAATGAGAATAAGAAACAGCTGCTTTGTAGCAAATCCTAACTATAGTAGGGATTAATTCTGAACTCATGTCAAATTTAGTCAGTTTTCATTTGGGACAACAGGGAAAATCTTTGCCAGGCTAAGGGCAGTTAATTATTTGTCAAAAACAGATGAAACCTAAAATGGTAATTTTGTTTTTCTCTCTGATAAATATTTCTGTGGAACAAGGACTCTTTCAATGTTGGAATAATCAGTGAAGAAAGACATCTAACAGTTTTTATGGTGATCTGCCTTTCCTGTTCGACTTCACTGTTTTTTTTAAATCTGGTCTTACTTTGAAAATTCTTTAGCGGTGATGATGAATCTTTCTCCTGCCTTCTTTCTTTTATTTGTCTCTGGAATATATTCATCCTTTATAATCAAACATAATAGCATCAGTGGGGTTTCTATTCATGAACATGACCATTTCTGAGGATAACAGAACTGTAATTAAGGTTCATACTTTTGGGCTCTGAGAACCTGAGCTTGAATCCCAGATCCACCAGTTACAAGCCATGTACCTTTTCCAGTTTAAAAATGTTTTTGGATGTCAGTTATCTCATCTCTAAAATGGGAATAATGATAGCAGTTTCTTCACATGGTCCTACTGAAATAACTCATGTGAAGAAACAGTATTAGCATATGGTAAATGGTAAATGCTAAATGTGTGTGTTTATCACTCAGTCATGTCCGACTCTTTGCAAGCCCATGGACTGTAGCCCATCCATGGAATTCTCCAGGCAAGAATACTGGAGTGGGTTGCCATTTCCTTCTCCAGGGGATCTTTCTAACCGAAGGATCAAACCCAGGTCTGCTGCATTGCAGACAGATTCTTTACCATTTGAGTCACCAGGGAAACCAAATGCTAAATAAACGTTAGCTATGATGGTGGTAGTAATAATGCCAAATGCTCTAGAGGAGCTTTTGCACATTAATTTCACATGAATCACCTGAGGGAGAAGCAGTTAGAATGAATTCTAACTCAGTAGAACTGGTGATAGGTCTGAGAGGCTGCTTAGACAATACTTGCCCAGGTGATGCTCATGCTGGTCCACAAACCACACTCTGAATAGCAAGGACCTCTTTCTCTTACTATAGGCAATCTGGTCTGTTTTCTGATTCATTGTCATATGTTACTTTTCCTTCCAATGCTTGACTACACGATTTAGTGAGATTTTATCTTCCAAAAGACCAAAACAACCAGGTTATAGTTGTTGCTCAGTCGCTCAGTCATGTCTGACTCTTGGTGATCCCATAGACTACAGAACGCCAGGCTTCCTTGTCCTTCACCATCTCCTGGAATTTGCTCAGACTCATGTCCACTGAGTTGATGATGCCATCCAACCATCTCATCCTCTGTTGTCCCTTTCTCCTCCTGCTTTCAATCTTTCCAGCATCAGGGTCTTTTCCAATAAGTCCACTCTTCGCATCAGGTGGCCAAAGTATTGGAGCTTCAGCTTCAGCATTAGTCCTTCCAATGAATATTCAGGGTTGATTTCCTTTAGGATTGGCTGGTTTGATCTCTTTGCTGTACAAGGGGGAGAGAAGTCAAATTTTCAATTACCCATGTGTTTGTTCTACACCATGCCAAACTATGTCATGAGAGCCAGCATCTGAATCAGTGGCTGCTAATTCTCAAATTTTTGATTCAAATATTTTTGCTCTTACATAAGGACAGGCTAAGTCCTTAGATATTTTCCCCCTATTGATCTGGCCGATAGATGCTTATTTTGAAAGTGAAAGTGTTATAGTCACTCAGTTGTGTCTGACTCTTTGTGACCCCATGAACTATATAGCCTGTCAGGCTCCTCTGTCCATGGAATTCTATAGGCAAGAATACTGGAGAGGGTTGCCATTTCCTTCTCCAGGGGATCTTCCCTACCCAGGGATCAAACCTGGGTCCCCCTCATTGCCGCTGCTGCCAAGTCGCTTCAGCCGTGTCCAACTCTGTGTGACCCCATAGACGACAGCCCACCAGGCTCCTCTGTCCCTGGGATTCTCCAGGCAAGAATACTGGAGTGGGTTGCCATTTCCTTCTCCTCCTGCATTGTAGGCAGATTTTATTTTACTTGTCCACAATTCTAGGTTTATAATTAATAGTTTGTACCCTCTATACCTTCACTAATGAGCCAGGACTTCAAGAAGTCTCTGAACCAAGTCTAGGCCCTTTGCTACTGTTTCAATCAGAATGTGTTGATGTTATTGTCCTCTGACTGTCTACAGGCCTTCGTGCTTGACTCAACTACCCCTACTGCTGCTGCTGCTGCCGCTAAGTTGCATCAGTCGTGTCCGACTCTGTGCGACCCCATAGATGGCAGTCCACCAGGCTCCTCCGTCCCTGGGATTCTCCAGGCAAGAATACTGGAGTGGGTTGCCATTTCCTCCTCCAGTGCATGAAAGTGAAAAGTGAAAGTGAAATCGCTCAGTCGTGTCCGACTCTTCGAGACCTCATGGGCTGCAGCCTACCAGGCTCCTCCATCCGTGGGGTTTCCCAGGCAAGAGTACTGGAGTGGGGTGCCATTGCCTTCTCCAACTACCCCTAACAGATGGACAAAGGGAATCAGGGTAAATAACTCCCACCTATGGATCAGGCTCATCCACCTCTTCCTACTTTGCTCTGGTGGTTCCTTGTCTCCAGCTCCTTTACTTATACTCTTGCCTTCTTTGAACACATCTCTGATTCAAAAACTTACAGTTTTCTGTTTATCGCTGTGAACTCTAAACCTTCCCCAGCTTCCCTCTCCATCACTGACTTCTGAAATAGTCAGTGGAATTAGATCAGTGGAGCTTTGAGCCCTGATACCAGCTGCAGATGACAGGCTTTCCAGGTGGCACACTGGTAAAGAATCTCCCTGTCAAGGAGATGCAAGAGATGCAGGTCTGATCCCTGTGTTGGGAAGATCCCCTGGAGTAGGAAATGGCAACTCACTCCAGTATTCTTGCCTGGGAAATTCCATGGATGACAAAGAGCACTCGACTGACCACAACAACCAGCTGCAGACATTACCTTGTTATGTCTTCATTCTCACACTTGTCTAGCTACTGTTACTAGAAGATCTGGGCCATGGTGGATCAACTGTTGGGATCCATGGGGGTTAGAATGTATTTTCTCTATGGAGACATCACCTGATTTTCAGCAGTTGTGGGTGGCCAGAGGCAGAACCACAAAGCCAACCCTGGTTCCTCACAATTCAACACTGTCTACATCAGGAAAAGTGTTCGTTTCCTTTTGGAGTCTGTAGTGGGTGAGCTGGTGAGGTCAAATGAATTAACAGACATTGAGGAAATATTAGTACAGTGTACTTAATGAAAACAGTAGGGAATTCAGCATCAGATCAAGAACTGAACTGAATTTCAACTTCATTCCTTACCAGCTATGAAACTTGTGCAAGTTATAATATACATACACGTATATGTATATATCTTTCTTTTAAAAAGAAAGTATTCTGATAATAGAAAAAATTTAAATGTACACTAAGTAACAGAACAGACTCTGAAATACTTGTGTACTCATAACTGTACTTCAATAATTACCAGTTCATGGCCAAATCTTATTTCTTCTCTATCCCCATCCTTTCTTCTCTCGGTATTATTTGGAAGCAAACCCAAGACACAGTATGAGGTCATCAGTAAGTATTTCAGTATATTCATCTCTAAGAGACAAGATCTCTCTAAAAAAACTAACCGTAATGTCTTCCTAACAAAATTTACAATTCTTTAATATGATCATATCCAGCAAATGCTCGTATTTCTAGTTGCCTCATAATTGTTTGAAAACATTGTTTAAAAGAAGATCCAAATAAGATCCATACATTGTAATTTGTCAAAATGTCTAAGATTGCTGGTAATTTTTTTTCCTCCATCACATTTCTTCCCTTAAATTTATCTATTGAAGAAATTGGATTATGTGTCCTGTAGTTTTCTATTACTTAAATTTTGATTAGTACAGAACAGTGCTATCATTTGACAGGTACATTTATCCAATTTCCTATAAATTTGTATTTGGATCCAGAGGCTTGTTCAGTTTAAAGTTCTTTATGTGTGTAGTTTTATTTTTTTGGCGAGAGTACTTCATAAGTGGTGCTGTATTCTTCTATCAACAACACAAAATTTCTACATCTCTCTTTTGTGTGGTTAGATCCACCAATTCATTGCATTGTTGTGCTGTTTAGTCACCAAGTTGTGTGAGACTCCTTTATGATCCCATGAACTGTAGCCAGCCAGGCTCTTCTGTCCATGGATTTCCCAGGCAAGAATACTGGAGTGGGTTGCTGTTTCCTTCTCCAGGGTATCTTCCCACAGGTATTGAACCCACGTCTCCTGCATTGGCAGGTGTCTTCTTTACCACTGAGCCACCAGGGAAGCCCACTAATGCATTAGGACTTGCAAAATGATGATACTTGAAATGTGTCATTCCTCCTTCATTTACTACCTAGAATGTCTCTGTAAGAGAAACTTTCTCTCATCCACTATTGGGTTATCCCAAGGTGTAGTTTGCATATGCATATGCATATAGTTTGCATATAAAAACTATATCAGGGGCTTACTGATAGCTCAGTTGGTAAAGAATCCACCTGCAATGCAGGAGACCCTGGTTTGATTCCTGGGTCTGGAAGATCCACTGGAGAAGGGATAGGCTACCCACTCCAAATATTCCTGGGCTTCCCTTGTGCCTCAGTTGGTAAAGAATCTACCTGCAATGAGGGAGACATGGGTTCGATTCCTGGGTTGGGAGATCCCCTGAAGAAGGGAACAGCTATCCACTCCAGTATTCTGGCATATAGATTTCCATGGACTGTATAGTCTATGGAGTCACAAACAGTCAGACATGACTGAGCGACTTTCAGTAATAAATATAGTTTGCACAGGAAAGGACAGAATTTGAAAGGCCAGTGTTTGAAATAAAGAGGTGATACTTGGGCACAGTTCGACAATAGTTTCAGTTCAGTTCAGTCGCTCAGTCGTGTCCGACTCTATGCGACCCCATGAATCGCAGCACGCCAGGCCTCTCGATCCATCACCAACTTCCGGAGTTTACCCAAACCCATGTCCATTGAGTCGGTGATGCCATCCAACCATCTCATCCTCTGTCGTCCCCTTCTCCTCCCATCCTCAATCCTTCCCAGCATCAGGGTCTTCTCCAATGAGTCAACCCTTCGCATGAGGTGGCCAAAGTATTGGAGTTTCAGCTTCAACATCAGTCCTTCCAATGAACACCCAGGACTGATCTCCTTTAGGATACAGTGATTGGATCTCCTTGCAGTCCAAGGGACTCTCAAGAGTCTTCTCCAACACCACAGTTCAAAAGCATCAATTCTGCGGCGCTCAGCTTTCTTCACCATCCAACTCTCACATCCATACATGACCACTGGAAAAACCATAGCCTTGACTAGAGGAACCTTTGTTGGCAAACAAATGTCTTTGTTTTTAAATATGCTATCAAGGTTGGCCATAACCTTCCTTCCAAGGAGTAAGCGTCTTTTAATTTCATGGCTGCAATCACCATCAGCAATGATTCTGGAGCCCAAAAAAATAAAGTCTGACACTGTTTCCACTGTTTCCCAATCTATTTCCCGTGAAGTGATGGGACCAGATGCCATGATCTTAGTTTTCTGAACGTTGAGCTTTAAGCCAACTTTTTAACTCTCCACTTTCACTTTCATCAAGAGGCTCTTTAGTTCTTCTTCACTTTCTGCCGTAAGTGTGGTGTCATCTGCATATCTGAGGTTATTGATATTTCTCCCAGCAATCTTGATTCCAGCTTGTGTTTCTTCCAGCCCAGCATTTCTCATGATGTACTCTGCATATAAGTTAAATGAGCAGGGTGACAATATACAGCCTTGACGGACTCTTTTTCCTATTTGGAACCAGTCTGTTGTTCCATGTCCAGTTCTAACTGTTGCTTCCTGACCTGCATACATGTTTCTCAAGAGACAGGTCAGATGGTCTGGTATTCCCATCTCTTTCCGAATTTTCCACAGTTTATTGTGATCCACATAGTCAAAGGCTTGGCATAGTCAATAAAGCAGAAATAGATGTTTTTCTGGAACTCTCTTGCTTTTTTGATGATCCAGCAGATATTGGCAATTTGATCTCTGGTTCCTCTGCCTTTTCTAAAACCAGCTTCAACATCTGGAAGTTCACAGTTCACATATTGCTGTAGCCTGGCTTGGAGAATTTTGAGCATTACTTTACTAGCGTGTGAGATGAGTGCCACTGTGCAGTAGTTTGAGCATTGCTTGACATTGCCTTTCTTTGAGATTGGAATGAAAAACTGACCTTTTCCAGTCCTGTGGCCACTGCTGAGTTTTCTAGATTTGCTGGCATATCGAGTGCAGCACTTTCACAGCAACATTTGAGGACTTGAATTAGCTCAACTTGAATTCCATCACCTCCACTAACTTTGTTCATAGTGATGCTTTCTAAGGCCCACTTGACTTCACATTCCAGGATGTATGGCTTTAGGTGAGTGATCACACCATCGTGATTATCTGGGTCATAAAGATCTTTTTTGTACAGTTCTTCCATGTATTCTTGCCATCTCTTCTTAATATCTTCTGCTTCTGTTAGGTCCATACCATTTCTGTCCTTTATCGAGCCCATCTTTGCATGAAATGTTCCCTTGGTATGTCTAATTTTCTTGAAGAGATCTCTAGTCTTTCCCAATCTGTTGTTTTCCTCTATTTCTTTGCATTGATCACTGAAGAAGGCTTTCTTATCTCTCCTTGCTATTCTTTGGAACTCTGCATTCAGATGGGAATATCTTTCCCTTTCTCCTTTGCTTTTCACTTCTCTTCTCTTCCCAGCTATCTGTAAGGCCTCCTCAGACAGCCATTTTGCTTTTTTGCATTTCTTTTCCATGGGGATGGTCTTGATCCCTGTTTCCTGTACAATGTTACGAACCTCTGTCCATAGTTCATCAGGCACTCTGTCTATCAGATCTAGTCTGTTAAATCTATTTGTCACTTCTACTGTATAATCATAAGGGATTTGATCTAGGTCATACCTGAATGGACTAGTGGTTTTCCCTAGTTTCTTCAATTTAAGTCTGAATTTGGCAATAAGCAGTTCATGATCTGAGCCACAGTCTGCTCCCGGTCTTGTTTTTGCTGACTGTATAGAGCTTCTCCATCTTTGGCTGCAAAGAATATAATCAATCTGATTTCGGTGTTGACCATCTGGTGATGTCAACGTTTAGAGTCTTCTCTTGTGTTGTTGGAAGAGGGTGTTTGCTATGACCAGTGCGTTCTCTTGGCAAAACTCTATTAGCCTTTGCCCTGCTTCATTCTGTACCCCAAGGCCAAATTTGCCTGTTATACCAGGTGTTTCCTGACTTCCTACTTTTGCATTCCAGTCCCCTATAATGAAGAGGACATCTTTTTTGGATGTTAGTTCTAAAAGGTCTTGTAGGTCTTCATAGAACCATTCAACTTCAGCTTCTTCGGCGTTACTGGACAGGGCATAATCTTGGATTACTGTGATATTGAATGGTTTGCTTTGGAAACGAACAGAGATCATTCTGTCCTTTTTGAGATTGCATCCAAGTACTGCATTTCGGACTCTTTTGTTGACCATGATGGCTACTCCATTTCTTCTAAGGGATTCCTGCCCACAGTAGTAGATATAATGGTCATCTGAGTTAAATTCACCCATTCCAGTCCATCTTAGTTCACTGATTCCTAGAATGTTGACATTCACTCTTGCCATCTCCTGTAGTTTAAGAATTCATATATCTCAATATTGAAAACTCAGCAGTGGCCACAGGACTGGAAAATGTCAGTTTTCATTCCAATCCCAAAGAAAGGCAATGTCAAGCAATGTTCAAACTACCGCACAATTGCACTCATCTCACACGCTAGTAAAGTAATGCTCAAAATTCTCCAAGCCAGGCTTCAGCAATATGTGAACTGTGAACTTCCAGATGTTCAAGCTGGTTTTAGAAAAGGCAGAGGAACCAGAGATCAAATTGCCAACATCCACTGGATCATCAAAAAAGCAAGAGAGTTCCAGAAAAACATCTATTTCTACTTTATTGACTATGCCAAAGCCTTTGACTGTGTGGATCACAATAAACTGTGGAAAATTCTGAAAGAGATGAGAATACCATACCACCTGACCTGCCTCTTGAAAAACCTGTATGCAGGTCAGGAAGGAACAGTTAGAACTGGACATGGAACAACAGACTGGTTCCAAATAGGAAAAGGAGTACGTCAAGGCTGTATATTGTCACCCTGCTTATTTAACTTATATGCAGAGTACATCATGAGAAACGTTGGGCTGGAGGAAGCACAAGCTGGAATCCAGATTGCCAGGAGAAATATCAAGAACCTCAGATATGCAAATGACACCACCCTTATGGCAGAAAGTGAAGAAGAACTGAAGAGCCTCTTGATGAAAGTGAAAGTGGAGAGTGAAAAAGTTGGCTTAAAGCTCAACATTCAGAAAACTAAGATCATGGCATCTGGTCCCATCACTTCATGGCAGATATATGGGGAAACAGTGGAAACAGTGACTGACCTTATTTTTCTGGGCTCCAAAATCACTGCAGATGGTGACTGCAGCCATGAAATTAAAAGACACTTGCTCCTTGGAAGGAAAGTTATGACCAACCTAGACAGCATATTAAAAAGCAGAGACATTACTTTGCCAACAAATTCCGTCTAGTCAAGGCTATGGTTTTTCCAGGAGTCGTTTATGGATGTGAGAGTTGGACCATAATGAAAGCTAAGCCCCAAAGAATTGATACTTTTGAACTGTGGTGTTGGAGAAGACTCTTGAGAGTCCCTTGGACTGAAAGAAGATCCAACCAGTCCATTTTAAAGGAGATCAGTCCTGGGTGTTCATTGGAAGGACTGATGCTGAAGCTGAAACTCCAATACTTTGGCCACCTCATGCGAAGAGTTGACTCATTGGAAAAGACCCTGATGCTGGGAAAGATTGGGGGCAGGAGGAGAAGGGGACGACAGAGGATGAGATGGCTGTATGGCATCACCGACTCAATGGACATGGGTTTGAGTGGACTTAGGGAGTTAGTGCTGGACAGGGAGGCCTGGCATGCTGCGGTTCATGGGGTCGCAAAGAGTCGGACATGACTGAGTGACTGAACTGAACTGAACTGAACAATGTACTTGAAATGCTTCATCTGATTGCAATTATTATCCTTATTTATCCTAACCCATTTTTGACAGGTAGGTAACTCTTTGATTCCTGTGTTCTCTGACATGACTTTAGTCTTCTTTTATAGTTTCATTGCAATGTAGTATAATAATTGATCCAGATTCATGTACATTTCCTTCCAAAATCTGAAAATCATTGAAATCTCCATTAAATGTTCCAGTTAGTGAGAAACTGTATTTGGAGGTTATAATTTGGGAACTAAGAGTGTTCATTGCTACTGGGTTGGCCACTATTTCAAGGTCTTTTCAACAAACAATGCTAGGAAAATTTTTGTTTTATACAAAATTCATCACAAGTTTAGATGATACTTCCAATCCAAATTGAGGACTGACAAGATTTTTATTTAATCTTTCTGATTTTAAGTCTGAATCTCCTTTACTCCATGCCCAGAATCAGTTCTGATGACACAGAATTATAGAATTAGAATATCAAATACATCTCATTTGCTTTCTCCCATAATATACCCAGAATAATTTCAAAATAATAACTAAAATTTTACTACCAATCATATGATTAATGAAAACAGTGTAAGATTTCTTTCTTGCAGTTTCAAAAGTTTTTCTTCTAAGATATATCATATTAAAAGATTGTAACCAAATAACTGTGTTTTTTTAGCCACTTTGAACTTCTGGGTGGTATGCTACCAATGACTTTATCCCATTTTATTTTTATTTTATGGATTTCTTTTTTTACTAAAATTTTTAGGATTAAAATGTTTACATGGTCCAAGTCAAACCTATAAAATAAGTCTAGTTTCTATCTCAGACAGGCCCACCGTATTTCCTCCCTCCCCCTATATGCAACCACTCTTTTCATTTTATGTTTTCTTTCCTGTATTAGTTTTCTATTGGTGCCATAACAAATTACCACAAACTTGGAGGCTTAAAACAACAGAAATCTGGTTTCTATAGTTACGCAGGTTAGAAGACTGACAGCTTTCACTGGGGAAAAATCAATTTGCCCACAGAGCTGTGTACCTTTCTTAAGGTTCTGTGGGAAAACCTATCTCCTTGCTCTTTGAAGCCAAGGATGACTGTTAGAGGCCATCCACGTTCCTTACCCAGGAGTCTCCTTCCTCACCTTCAAAGTCATCCATCTTGCATCTCTCTCGGCATCCTCTGGTAGCCCCATCTCCCTCTGACTCCCCTCTTCTGTCTCCATCTTGATCCTTGGGATTACACCAGGCCTACCTGAATAATCCAAGACAATTTCCCATCTGAAGATCCTTAATTTAATCACATCTAAAAAATCCCTTTTCCTATGTAAGGTAACAGATTTGAACTTCTGGTAATGAGGACCTTGACATAATTGGGTGATGATTATTTGGCCTGCACAGTTGCCCACTTTATAGATGAGTAGGTGCAGGAGGAGAAGGGGATGACAGAGCATGAGATGGTTGGATGGCATCACCGACTCAATGGTCATGGGTTTGGGTGGACTCCGGGAGTTGGTGATGGACAGGGAGGCCTGGCGTGCTGTGGTTCATGGGGTCGCAAAGAGTCGGATATGACTGAGCGACTGAACTGAACTGAAGGTGCATACTACACACATTTTCTCTATCTTACTCTTTGCATTTGACATACATCCAGTCCATAGTTGTGTTCAGATCTATCTCCCACTTCCTCACTTGTTACAGCTGCATAGCTTTCTATTATGAGCATACACCTTGAGGTATCTTACCAGCGTCCCCATTAATGTTTATTTGATTTTGTTTCTAGTTTGCGCTATAACAAATATCCTACTGTAAATGGTGCTGTACATTTATTTTTTTGTGTTCTTTCACTGGGCCTGTGGGATAGATTACCAAAACTGAGTTTGCTGAATCAAAGAGGGAAAGTAAATATGTACTTTTCTGGAGACTAAAAGTTTCTTTCCAAATGGTTATGTCATTTGCATTCACACCACAAATGTATGCATGCTCTTACATTTGAATATATCACTAAACTTTTGGATTTTTGCCAGTCTCAGTATACTTTTAATTTCCATTTCTCTTATTGTATTTGTGTCTATTTTCATATAGCTAAGAAACAATTTGAGTATCATTTTCTGTATGTTTTATGTTTGCATTTCCAACCTATTTTTCTGTAACGTTTTCCATCTCCCTTTTCTCCCTTTTTGAAAGCTCTTTATAAATTAGGATATCTCCTGTTCTGGGTTACAATTTGCAAGTATTTCCCCAAGTTTGATTCTGCCTTTTTACTTTGCTTACTGTCTATTTTGAAGTCAAGAAGCTTTATTTTGATGTAATTAAGTTTATCTATATTTTCCTTTATTATTTCTGGATTTTGAAGCACTGCAAGGTATTGAATATAAATAAATTCACCTTGTTTTTCTTCTAATAGTTTTATAGTTTAATTTTTATATTTAAATATCTGAAGTGTTTGGAATTTATCCTAGTGTAGAGTGTGAGAATGGGTTCACATTCACTTTTCCATATGCTATTCTGTTACTCCATTTGGAAGTTCTTTACCTTCTCTGTGCCTCAGTTTTCTCAGCTATAAAGTCAGTATGCTAATAGTACTTACCTCAGAATTTAAATGAAATAGCACGTATGTAACACTTTGCATAATGTCTCTGTGTGTGCGTGTGTGCTTAGGTTGCTCAGTCATGTCTGACTCTGCAATCCCATGAACTGTAGCCTTCCAGGCTCCTCTGTCCATGGGGATTCTCCAGGCCAGAATACTGGAGTGGGTTGCCATGCCCTCCTCCAGGGGATCTTCCCAACTCAGATATTGAACTCAGGTCTCCAGCATTGCGGGAGAATTCTTCACCATCTGAGCCACCAGGGAAGCCCATGAATACTGGAGTGGGTAGCCTATCCCTTCTCCAGGGGATCTTCCCAACCCAGGAATCGAACTGGGGTCTCCTGAATTGCAGGCAGATTCTTTACCAGCTGAGCTACCAGAGAAGCCCTAGCACAAGGTCAAGTTTAATAAATATTATCTATGATGACACTGATGATGACATAGTAGATAATTCAGTGGTTCTAGCACCTTATTCTCATTCAAGGTCAAGTCACCCTTGATAATTAGTATAACCTTAACCTTTTACTGGTGGAATGTTGTATTTTGGTTTTATTTAAGGTTCAGTAATTAGTCCTTTTGCCTGATTTGCTCTCCTGGACATACTCCCTTGATCCCTGGTCTAGTCCCTGGCTGAGTCTCCTACCTTTTCCCTAGGACAAGAGCCCTCTCCATCTTCCTGTTTCCAGTCCCTTTCTGTGAATTCATCCCTTTCATGAATTTATTCTCCTGATGCTGACTAATCATCTGGATTTCTAAAACGAACTCCTCCCTGATCAGTATTTTGGGATTCTGTCTAATTCTTGGGGGAAAATCAAAATAATATGTGTGAAAACTACTGACTATTGCCTGTCTAAAATCAGGAGGCCTTCCCTTGCAGCCAGGTTTTGCCTGCCAAACTCCCCTTTGATGAACATGCAGCTGATTCAGAGTCTATCTCCTCCCCTCCCATCCTGAAGTGGGAAGGGGCAAGGGTGTTAGGTGTGTTGGGATGGCTTAGCCAGTTACCAGGCATGTGGTTAGAACAGGGATTGTGTTCCAACAAGGCTGAACCTAAGATTAGGGAGATTATACTTTGGGTATAATCCTTACCACTTACCTTGAGCCAAAGGGTTAAGATAAACTAAGCCCTGTAGAAGAAAACAAAAGCCAGGACAGAGGGCTACAAAATCAAGAGTACAAAGTTTGCAAAAAGATGTGATTGTTTCTAACATCCAACTATATGATGTGTGGCTGCACCCTTCTGGCTCAAAGGGCCAGAAAGAAAGGATAGTTGCTTTTTCTTAATGTTCATCTTACCTGATGACTAGGGTTGGTTAAGAGCTTACTTCTTGACCATACACCCTCCACGTTACGTGGAATTTCTGATTTTGTCACAGGATGGGACAAGCAATGTGTTTCAGCTGATAGCTAATATCCAGCTTCATTAGACAAAGTAATAACTTGCAAGAAGTATAGATTTACGTATCATCAGAGTAATCCGCTGCCACTGAATTGTGATTCTGGAATTCTTTGAAGATTTCCAAACTTAAAACATTCCTCCTTACACAGCTCTATTCCAGATGCTTAACTCTCCCACATCTGTTTGCAACACATGCCTCCTACTTGAATGATGAACCTCCAACTCCATCTTCCCCAGTTTCTCTGTCTTGATTGCTGCCAGACAATATCGAAGATATTAAAGATATAATTAATCCACTCTTCTAATTTAAATCCCAGTGAATCTTTCCCTCTGCTTTCAGAATTCTTTGGCCTGTTGTTACATAAATACAGTTATGCTTGATGCTCAAATGAGGTGCCGTATTTCTTTATTTTTATAATCCACTCACACAAATTTCAGCCCCCAAGGTTGTTGAGAAATCCAGTGGTGTTTGTAATTTTCCATACTTCATAGTTCATGCCTCCCCCTTTGAATTGTCTTAAGATTCTAAGACTTAAACAGTTGAAGCTGCATAGAAGAGGAGCCTCTGGACATCAGGCCTCCTATTCATGCTGAAGACACTCCTTGTCTAGGTCTGTGTGGTCCATTCAAGAACTGGTACTCCTCTGATTCCATATCAAGCTTGGCCTCCAGGGCACTTGATGAGGTCTTGGAGCTTCGACCCAGCCTCCATGTGGATTTGCACATCCACTCCTGTAGGAAGTCTCACCTGTTTGCAACGCTGCAAATGACCTGGAAGTAAGACCCTATACCTTTCCATCTGCCTTGTTTCTGCAAAGCCCATGGATCCCATTTACCCTGAAGTCATGAAGTCAAGAACTGGTGTGTGTGTGTGTGTGTGTGTGTGTGTGTGTGTGTGTGTGTGTGTGTGTGTGTGTGTGTGTTTCTGTGTACTGGTGTGTGTGTGTGTGTGTTTTTCTGTGTACTGGTGTGTGTGTGTGTGTGTGTGTGTGTGTGTGTGTGTGTGTTTTTCTGTGTGTCCTCAGGACTGCCCACCTCATTTGAATGCCAAATTTAATAATATCTTCTCATAGGGCAGAGTCCAGAATTAACAACACAACACAACACCTAACTGCCCATTCTCTGGAGAGATAGGAACAAACTATTCTTTCATATGTTATGGGAGTTTACTCATGAAAAAAACAAAAGTGATTATAACAAAAGTAAGCACAGTGTATTCCTACACTCAATTATTAATAATTGATACATCATCCAATATAGCATACTGTTGATCAGAAGATACATCAATACTTTATGTACTATTTTGAAAGAAAAATATTCCAATTAAATTGTGGCATTAAAAAAAAATAAATTGTGGCATTAGGCTTTTTATCACCCAGCATTCTTAATTTATACTTACTGAATCTTTTCAGATTTACTTGCTTCTCTAATATCAAATGTAAGCTACTCTGTTTATGTGCCTTTCTGCATAAACAATAATCCTTTTTGCTTCAAAACTGAATTATAGGTAATTTTTATATGAAATTTGAATGACATTAACCCAACATGTTGCATATTAACTCAAATGAAACCTGGAACAACCATGGTTGAGCTTCTATATATACCAGCAATAACAACAACGTCCCAAATCACAGTGACTGCAAGACACCATCATGTGAGAGATACATCCTAATCTCAGGGATATTAAAATGTGAAAGCACATGCATCTTAGAATTGTTGGAATACAACATATCTCTTTATGTATCTATATGTCTACATGTCTAACTCTACTGCATAACTTGTACCATTCACTCCCTCGCACCCTGTATTCCAGCCACACTAGTCCACTAACAATACTCTGCATATTACAAGCCACTTTACGCCTCTGTGCCTTTCCACCTACAGTGCCCATTTTCTGGAAGCCCCTCATCCTCCCTGTTCTTGACTGTAAGCTCAACTCTTACTCATCTTTCAAACCAGAGTTCCCATATTTCTTAACTTAAGAAAACTTCTCCTCCCCACAAGCATAACCCCTTCCTCATTCCCACGCCCCCACCCCCACCCACTGCCTTGACCTTGTACCCATTTCTATTCCTGTGGTAACACAGAGGTTGGTTAATTCCTTTGTTCCACTGGAATTCCTGAAGAGCAAAAGTTGTCTTGTTTACATTTTGATTCCCTGATGCTTTGCACGGTGTTGATATGTGATAGCCACTAAAAAGATCTTTAGTAAATAATTGGATCATTTCTCAGATAGCCATCCTTCAACAAGAGGGGTATTTTTCGCTCCAGAATGAGTTGTCAAGGACAGTAAAATATGACCATACTAAGGACAGAGGAAGTGTCTGTGTAACAAGAGCAGGTAGAATTATGAGGCTAAAGATAGATCTACAAATATTTCAACCTGCACAAGATAGACATGAGTCAATAGCACGTTTTCTGGTCTGATTTCAGCAAAACTGCTTTTTAATAGTTAAGCAATCACCATTCTGAGCATACATAGTGGCCAGGGTTAGGAAAAGAAAGAGGTTACAGTGTTTGGTGAAATCTTTATCAGTTAAGATCTTCTGTTAAGCACAGCATGTTTATAACTATGATTTTCATGCATAGTTTAATATCAACTTCATTAATCTTATCAGACTATTTTTCTTGACCTCCTGCTTGTGAAAGAATTCTAAATGAACAAAGTAGTTTTACATCCAAAAAAAAATGATGCTCTTGCAGATGTAAGGCATATGTTTCGATGTTACTTTGCTGTTAAAAAAAGTAATATCAAAAAGACTTAAACAATATAGATGTGAAAGATCCCTAGTTTATAATAAATATCCTTCATGCTGTTATGAAGATAAACGGACAGACCAGCATTTATTTAAAATGTCTGTTGACTGTGTTTTATTCTCTTTTGAAGGATACAAGATACTCATAATATCTGCTAAGTGTGGGTGTCTCTTAAATAGAAATTGCATAGTACGGACCTCATCCAAAGTAGCTGTTTGGATGAGAAAAATTGAGTACAGAAGAGTTTACATTTCTAAGCTGTTCTGATCTGCTGTGTATACTAAATATGACAAGCTTAAGTAGATCCAAAGTGGATAATATTTTTAATCTTCTGGATACTTAAATAATAACTTTAAAGTCTGTGTTTTAGTTTCAAGCAAAAATTATACACAGCATAGATGTACTTTATATTTGTCACCAAAAAAAAAAATCATATACACTGTACTATCTCATTATATTTAGTATACAGGGAAAAATTGAAGAAATAATTTTTTTGAGTACAGTTGGTAACTACTTGTGTGCTAAGGATGAGTTAATGTATATTATACAATCTTTTTCTTTACATGGTTTCTTAATTTTAGGGGTGGCTAATTATATAGATAATTGTCTCTATCCACAAAATAAAACTATTAATGAGCAATAAACATTTCGTCTGTCTCCTGCTCTGTTGTAAGTACAGTTGAGTTGAGTTTAAGAGAAGTCAATTTAATATACACATGATATCTAGGAAATGGAAGAAATCTACTATAACTTACTAGCTTTTAAATATTGTGTTAAATACTGTATACCAGATACAGAAAACATCAATTAATACAGGGTTGTTGATATTGAAAGTCTGTTTAAAGCTCTTATGCAGAAATGTCATTTATAACAAAAATATAAACACAAATCTCTAAGATTTTTACATTTAAAAATACAATTAATAGGGTAGTTTTATTTTTAGTTTCTTGAGAAACCTCCATACTGCTTTCCAAAAAGGTTGCTCCAATTTATATTCTCACCAATACTGTGTGAAGGTTCCCTTTTCTCCACATCCTTGCATCATTTGTTATTTGTGTTCTTTTTGTTAATAGCCATTCTGACAGGCGTAAGGTGATATCTCGTGGTTTTGATTTGCATTGCTCTGATGATTAGCGATGCTGAGCATCTTTTCATGTGCCTGTGGGCCATGTGCATTTCCTCTTTGAAAAAAATGTTTATTCAGTTCTTCTGCCCATTTTTTAATCGGGTTTTTTTTTTCCATGTTGAGTTACATGAGCTCTTTATAGATGCTGGATATTAATCCCTTATTGATCATATCACTCACAAATATTTTCTCCCATTAAGTAGGTTGTCTTTCATTTTGCTTATGGTTTCCTTTGCTGTGCTAAAGCTTTTAAGTTTAACTGGGTCCCACTTATTTATTTTTGCTGTTACTTCCTTTACTTTAGGAGATGGATTCAAAAAAAGTACTGCTCTGATTCATGTCAAAGAGCGTTCTGCTTATGTTTTGCTCAAGGAATTTTATAGTATCTGGTCAAGCATTTAGGTCTTTAATTCATTTTGGGTTTATTTTTATATATGATGTTAAAGAATGTTCTAATTTCATTCTTTTGCATGTTACTGTCCAGTTTTCCCGGCACCACCTTTTGAAAAGACTGTCTTTTCTCCATTGTATATTTTTGCCCCTTTTGTCATAGATTAATTGACATAAATATGTGGGATTATTTCTGGGCTCTCTGTCCTATTCCATTGATTTATGTGTGTGTTTTTGTGCTAGCACCATACGGTTTTGATTTCTGTAGCTTGGTAGTAGTCTGAGGGCTTCCCTGGTGGCTCGGATAGTAAAGAATATGTCTGCAACGCAGGAGACCTAGGTTCGATACCTGGGTTGGAAAGATCCCCAGGAGAAGGAAATGGCAACCCACTCCAGTATTCTTGCTTGGGAGATCCCATGGACAGAGGAGGCTGCTGGGCTACATTCCATGGGGTCACAAGAGTCAGACATGATGGCGACTAAATGAGCACCAGTACCATCAATCTATCGCACCTAATAGTACTCCGTTATGTAATAGGGTACTCAAAAGGATTAAAAAACAATGCAAATAGAGATTTCAACTAATATTAGCTATTCTCATTACTGATCTCTTAGAACTGTGTTTTCAGCTTAAAAAAACCCTAAAGGTCCATTTTAAAGGAAAACAATGCTAACAAACCCCAAGTTTTTATTATATGATTTTAATACATTTCAAATGTGTATGAAAATAATCTAAATTCTGTATTTCTATAAATATTACACATCTATAAATAAGAATATATTTATAAGATGAAACCAATGAAATTAAAAGTAATACTATTAATTCAACATCATTTTGTTGAAAATGGTACGAGGTACTAGCACAAATTCTTTTGACATCTTTTGAGTTTGGCCTGCCTTAATTAACATGTGGTATGTGATACTTAAATTCTTCTGTTATTTAAAATATATCTGAATTATTTTAAAACTACATGTCTGAACACCACATTGACATACAAAGTTCTCTTTTCTTCTTAGCCTGAAGTTCAGAATGAATACAATGGGAGCCAACACTATTGAACAAACACAAGCACTGAAGCTGAGATGCAAAGATTAGGTAAGACAGAGATGGTTTAGTTAATTTTTTAAAGATAATCATCTAAATAAATAAAAACACAGAATTAAAATGTTCTTGTGGAAAATTTGCAAACTTCCCAGATGAGCTACATGGACCTTGGTTGAGAAACTTTAATGTATCTTTGTTGAAATTGAATAATCATTCTTTAAAATGCTGGAGGGGATAGCATTACCTAATAGTTAAGCAATTTTCTTGATAAATTCCATGAAATCTACCAAGTGCAAACCATCACTTTCCATTCTATACCTTTTCACTGAGAGCAGAAGACATTTCCTTCCCGGGGCAATAACAGCTCTTCATGCACACACATTAATCTGAGAACTCAGAAACTCTGACTTGGAATTCTGAATGCTAATGGTTGTGGGTGTAAAATGAAGTAATTTATGTGTCATAGCTAATTAAGATTACAGTGTTTCAAGGCACTTAAAATTCAAGTTCAAAGCAATCTTAGTGCTTTGGTCTGATAGGTGGTGTCAAGGAGCTTTTGAGAGGGCTTCCTGTCTACAGCAATTGGCATGCAGTAGCTCATTCACCACATCCTATAATTAAAATAGAACAAAATGTCACCCTTACTTCTTCAGGGTACTAAATTTTTTTCAAAGATAATTTAGTTGTGATTTGCTACAATTTTATGAAAAAGTGGAAAGCTTTTGTGGGACTTTGGTTATGATCTTCTCATTAGGAAATGGCTTGGATTGAATTGAGCTGATGTAGATGAAACATGTAAGCACGAGTAGAAAGGAAGAGAGGGCAACCACACAGGGGAACAGTGCAGCGTCATCCATTAGAGCTAAAGACAGTCTACTCTGAACTGATGTGTAAACCATAACAATGTGGGCACATGTGCACTAAGAATTAGGTATAAGAATAGTGATAGCAAGATATGCATAGTAGTTGAACACTGGAAAGGACAAAAATGGCTAAGACAGTATAATGGTTAAATAAATGTGGTATATTCATATAATGGAAAGTTACACAGCATGAAAATGAACACATTACAACTATATACAACGTGAATGAATTCCACAAACAGTACTTAGTGAAAGACACCAGACACCAAACAATGCATTCTGTAAGATTTCATTTGTTTTTTACTTAAAATAGGCAGACTAATCCACAATGATAAGTTAAAACTTTAAGGTAGAGAGGGCTGACTGATGAGCCATAAGGGGGTTCTAATGGGGTGGCAGTGTTTTATCTTTGAATAATACTTACTGAGTGTTCATAGCTGAGCTCCTTAAGTACTCTTTCACTTGTGCAATGGAATTATGTCTGCCTCAAGGGGTCATTGTAAGGGTTAAACAAACAATATATGTAAAGTGATGCACATTGTACATGATGTATAATAAAAGCCAAACAGCTATAATTGTCATCACTATTATTATCAGTGTTATGCTGTGTACATGTTTTGAAAACTTGTGTGGTTAACCGTGCTCTTAGAAGTGCTGTTTTGAGTCTCTGCTTGGTGTTAAGCAGTTTTCAAATAGTGAGGTACATTCCTGAAAAGAACCCTATGAAACGAGCTGCAAAGGTGTTATTGAGGGCATTGTTTATTTTAGTGTATGTGTTTTCTTGATAAGGACCTACAGAAGAAATTTTTTTCTGATCTCAAGAGGAAAATAGTGTACCTCTACTCTTCTACTGAGAAATGCATTTTGATTATTGTCCAAGTTTAATCTTACACATCTTCTGAATCTTGTAAATAGATGTATCTTTTTTCTTGGCTTCCTATCAAATCTGCACTCTAACTTTATCAAATGTGAAGAGAGAGGATACATTTTCTGGATAAATTCCATTTTCCTTAAACGCTTGTTTTTATTTTGTTTTTCTCTCATATTTACATAAGCTGTCTGGAATTCTTCTTGGAGTAAGAGGAAGGTATAAATTAATAAAAAATGAAGAGCAAACAAATGACATTATGTTGCATTCATTTATGGAAATATCTGCTGAGACAGTGGTATTAACATAGTTGACACTCCATTAAAAATGTCCTGAATAGGGCTTCCTGGTGGTAAAGAATTTGCCTGCCAATGCAGGAGACCAGTTTGATTCCTGGCCCAGGATGATCTCATATACCGTGGAGCAACTAAGCTTGTGCACCACAACTTCTGAGCCTGTACTCTAGAGTCTGGGAGCCGCAATTATTGAGCCTATGTGCTGCAACTACTGAAGGCTGCATGCCCTAGAGTCCATGCTCCAGAGCAAGAGAAGCCACCGAAATGAGAAGCCTGTGCACCACAACTAGAGAGTAGCCGCTGCTCTCTGCAACTAGAGAAAAACCCGCACAGCAACGAAGACCCAGCACAGCCAAAAATAAATAAATGAATTTTTCAAAAAATATACTGAATAAATGAATAAAAAAATGATTTGGCATTTGGGGATGGTTCCAGAAGGAAGTGGAATCTGAACAAGGTTTTTGGAAAATAAAAGTCTGTGGTATGAACAATGGGCTGGAATGGACTGATAAGAGAGGTCGCAATAAGAATGGAGTTCAAGCCAGAAAGACAATGTAAACGTGGTCAACAGAACATTCTATCAGATTGCTCCAGAAGTGTTGGACAAGATAAATCTGTTGATGAGGTGACAGGGGACCAGGGTAACAGCAGGAAAAATGGAGGATAAAGGGCAAATCCAAGTGAAAGAATTAACAGTCTTAGTAAAAAATTATACCGAAAGTCCAAAAATATAAGAAATTGGGAGTCCTTTCATGATGGTTCTGAGCTTAGGAGAAGTTTGAGAGTTTTGCCGAACAACCAGCTAAAGAATAAGTAATAAAATGGCTCATGAGATTCATGCAGAAATCTAGAAAATTCATTCCATCCTCTAACATACATTGACCAGCCTTTCTGGTGGCTCAGAAGGCAAAGAGTCTGCCTGTAATGCAGGAGAGCTGGGTTCGATCTCTGAGTCAGGAAGATCCCCTGGAGAAGGAAATGGCAAACCACTCCAGTATTCTTGCCTGGAAAATCCCATGGACGGAGGAGCCTGGTGGGCTACAGTCCATGGCATTGCAGAGTCGGACACGACTGAGCAACTAACACTTTCACTTTCACAATTTACATAAGTTACAAATTTAGAATTTGTGAATTCTGACAATCTAGGCTTTGCATTCCATATGTTAAATCACTGGAATGTAAGAATGCTCTTTTGGAATTGGGAGGAAGCCAAGACAAGTTAGAAGTGACCAATGAGTGGGGAATAAGGAAAAAAATTCTATTGTGATTTTAGTACTCTAAACACAGAACAAAATATGAAAGCACGGACTGTACTATAAAAGTCGTAAAACCAATACAGTCATTATTTTTAGTTGATTTGCTTATTCAAAACTATATATTAGAATAAAGTACATGAAAGATGTAATAGTGGACAAATGGACATTTGGGAACTTTGGGAACTTATAACATATATGTACTTATATAATATTTATAACTTATATATATATAATACTTATATGTATATATATAAGTTATATATATGTTACTTATATATATATAATACTTATATATATATATATAAGTTATATATATGTTACTTATATATATATAATACTTAACAGGGCTTCCCAGGTGGCTCTAGTGGTAAAGAACCTGCTTGTCAATACAGGAGATGTAAGAGACCCCGGTTCAATCCCTGAGTTGGGAAGATTCCCTGAAGGAGGGCATAGCAACCCACTCAATTATTCTTGCCTGGAGAGTCCCGTGGACAGAGGAGCCTCATGGGCTACAGTCTATGGGGTAGCAAAGAGTCAGATACGACTACTGGTTGAAGCAACTTAGCACATAATACTTATATAATATACATAACAATACTTAAAATATAAGTAAGCATTATAACATGTATATAATATATAACTGTATAATAGCCATATTTTGGGGAACACAAGCCTAAAATAAAATCTATATCTGAAAAATAAGTCATAATTTGTATTAAAAGGTTTGAATTTTATTGATAAAATGGCTTCCATTCTCTCTTATGCTCTAAGAAAATATTTCCCACAAAAATACAAGTTGCTGTCTCTTCATGACTTTTTTTTGGATAGATTTATAATCACATTAATATCCATAAAGCAGCATTACTAAAATAATGAAGACGTCATCCTTATTGATTTTTTTCTGAAAACTGCCTTCCATTTTTCATTCACACTTCATCTGTAATTGGGAGAGGGAAACTACTAAATTGATAAATTCTACGAGGGGAGAATATATCTTGAATATGAAGTGTTATTACTGTTGACAATCCAATAAGACAGACACAATGGAAAAATTTATGGGAGTTCCTGAAATTGGCTGAAGCAATTTTCAACACACTGTGTTTCATTCTTGGACAAAACTAGAGCTCTGTTTCTTATACTTTTTTCTAGAAGTCGACGTATAAAAGGCAGTAGATACTTATCCAAAAGTTATTTGGCATTATCCATGTCCATTTATTTTTAAAACTCAAGTATTTGCCTTTTAGGACTTCTGATTGGGATGTCTGGCCATTTCCTAATTTTAATAGGTTTATTTTCCAGAGTGTGTAGTTTACAGAGTATGGCACTGCTAAATGCCTTATATTTTCAAACTCCCCATGGAGGGCACCTGGTAGTTACACCTTCTTGGGGTGCTATGTGTTTGCTGAGAAGATGGAGAAACTTTAATTAATTTTAATTACATGACCTTGAGAACTCACTTGCTTGGTTTTTCAGTTTTCCCAAGTTTCATTCAATTTTTGCTCCCCTACTCCGCCCCTGGTTGCACAATTTTCTCAGAAAAAGCTAGAGTCACTTACCTCAGTGTCTGCTTAGCCTTAATAAAAACGTAAATCTTATTTTTCCTTTGCTTGAAATACATGTTATCAATGAGTTCTTCCACTCAGCAGTCCTGAGCAGTCCTGAGAATAAAAACTGAAGCTTGAGGTACAGATTTTGAGGCTGTATTTGTAAGAACACATCCTCATTTTGAAGATGAGGAAGGCAAGTTTAAGTGAATTTCCCAGAGCAGAGCTAGAACTCACAAGTTATATTCAAATAGCACACCAACAGTGAATGTTGGCCTCTTCATTCCTGTTTTTCTAAAGTTTGCATTTTTTCCCTCTTTTGGACTTATCCTTATTTTTCTCTACATATCAGCATTGTAACTGATATCAATTTGAGGTCAGATTAGGTCGAGAGTATCCAGTAAACTGAGAAAATAATGCTAATGCTCTGAGCACAAAGTAAATTACCATGTTATTTGTAGCTTGAAATATTATCTGGGGCATACTGTTGAATTTTAAATTATTTTAGTCTATATTTCTACATTTTTACATTATATTTGAAAACATTAAAATATTTGTTCCTCAAAGATATTTTTTGGGAACAATTTTTTTTTCCAATACTGAAATTATAACAAGAACTGGATTATTTGGAGAAATTACAGTAAGTCTTTTTTTCATGTGTGGTATCCTTCCTTCCTGTTATTCCTGAAAATACCCAAAGTGAAAGTTGCTCAGTCATGTCCAATTCTTTGCGACCCCAAGGACTATACAGTTCATGGGGTCCTCTAGGCCAGAATACTGAAGTGGGTAGCCTTTCCCTTCCCCAGGGGATCTTCCCAACTCAGGGATCAAATGCAGGTCTCCCGCACTGCAGGCAGATTCTTTACCCACTGATCCACAAGGGAAGGGAAGCCCAGGAATACTGGAGTGGGTAGCCAAGACACAACCCAAAACCATGTGCATCCTCCAGTCTATTGTTCACATATAGTGTATGTTGAGCAAATATTTGCTTAGCCTTGAAGAGGTAGAGGAAACAGACTATTGATCAGTTTGTCGAAAGGTTGCGCTTAAGTTGTCGGGAAGTAATTTTGTTCATGTAATTCTCACATTTGGATAGCTTTAATGAGATTACACTAACCACTGAACAAAGTTCAAATCTGACTCTTAACTAATCTTCCAAAGTAATTCCTCATCCCATCTGCCTCACCCTTACCCTTCACCCCAGGTAACAGATTCACTTGCCAACAGGCTTATTAGGTTAACACACCTGGATGAAGCAGTCCAGGGAAATGAACACATACATGATGCCTGAGTGGTGGCTGGGGAGGACTGGAGAAGGTCCATGTGTCCACGGTGGGGCAGGGACCGGCTGGCTAGCTCCATCTACTGTTGCCTCTAAGAAGGAGGGTCCAGGGTGGCTAGATCATCTGCTTTTCTTTAAGAAAAGGCAAAGAGACAGCTATTCTAACTCTGCAACCTCCTGATTTCTTTCTGACCTTAGGCAGAGTAATTTTTATTCATTCTGCCACCGTGTTGGTGAACCATTTGCCATCTGTTGACTGGCAATGTGCAACCTGCTGCACCCTAGCAATCCTGACTACTTAGACTTTTCTCAGAAAGCAACACATTATCCTGCCTCTGAGTTTTGGTTCCTGTTGTTTCCTCTGCCTGAAATGTGCTCTTCCATTTATCCATTTGATTGAGGCCTACACTATCTTTTCTTTCTCATATTTATTTATGTATTTTGCTGCTCCAGGTCTTAGTTTTTGGCATGTGAACTCTTAGTTGCAGCATGTGGGATCTAGTTCCCTGACCAGGGATCGAACCCAGCCCCCTGCAATGGGAGTGCAGAATATTAGCGACTGGACACCAGGGAAGTCCTCCACCCATTCTTAAACATGTGCTCAAAAACAATTGTAGACAAGCGTTTGTTGGCCTCCCTCCTCATCTGATCTTCAAAAGTCCTGCAGAACTATTCCTTTTTCCTATGTTTCCCTTTACATTATTTATACCCAGGAGGGGAGGGTGTGCTACACTGGAATAAACTTAGCTGTGATCAATATCCATCTCCCCCACAAGATGTAAGATACATTTTATTCCTCTTCATGTCCTTGGTGCTTTATAGGTGATGCTCTTTACACCGAACACCACCAAGATTGGCCAATGCTTGTTGAAATAGCACACAGAATAAAGGGTTCTCACAAACTTCCCTGCCTGCTTCTTCATCATCATCATTTTCTATTTACATCAGAGCAACAAAGCCCAACAGTCTCATTGATAAGAGTCTACAGTTTAGATTTCAGAGTGGTACCTGCTTTGAGACCAGATTTTCATAACTAGTGGGACTGATTTTTGCTGTCTTGTGCAGTGTGAATGGGCTTCCCAGGTGGCTCAGTGGTAGAGTCTACCTGCCAAGCTGGAGACTCGGGTTTGATCTGTGGGTCAGGAAGATCTCCTGCAGAAGGAAATGGCAACCCATTCCAGTGTTGTTGCCTGGGAAATCCATGGACAGTCCATAGGGCTGCAAAATATTGTCAGACTAGACTTAGCGAGTAAATAGCAGCAGCAGCAGCAGCAGCAGTGTGAATAGACACACAAGCCAGCTCTCAGGGGGCTTCCATTTCCATTTCTGGGAAATGAAGTATTTTTCTTTCATTCAGTATTATTTCAATACTGTTCATCATTCAAGTACCCTCAGGTGATTCTAAAAGCAGGTCAGCCAGCACTCCCCTTTCCCATCCTTCTATTTTTTAGGTGCAGAACCCGAGATCCAGGAAGTGAGGTAATTTAGCCAAAGACACACAGCAAGTTAGAGTTAGAAGTGGCTGTTGAAATCATTTTCGACTATCAAATATAGTAAAAAAAAAAAAAAAAAAATCTAAACGGCTATTTCCTTTTTTCTTAAAGGAAGCCAAAGCTTCCCATCTGTACACACCCTACATAAACAATATGCACACACACACTCATATGCATACACACGAACATTTGTAAACATTAGGGGTCAGCCACTCCTACCAGATTTTCATTTGTTTGATCTTTTCATCCTTTTGTTTGGCACTATCATGAGTTTGAGGTGAACTTGACTCTCAGGTCACAGGCTTAGACTTGTTTAACATCATGGAACTTCTCTAAAACATTTTGTTTCTAGAATAAAAAGTGATATAATTCAATTTCTGACAAAACTGAAGTAATTTTAACTTTCTTCTATGCTTTTCTGTATTTCAATACAGTGGCATGTTTTCATTTTATAATTGAAAAAAAGGAAAACTTGTTTTTAAGAAGGAATACAAATATACAAATGGTCAGTCTAACTTAATAGACATATCAAACTCACCATTTAATGTATTATTCTATAGTCTACTTATTTTTTCAAGTGGCCAAACGTTATATGACCTTAAAATGGTTGAGCTAAATTCTATTACAATCGAGAGCAAAAGATACTTAAACACAAATGTATTTACGAGGCAATCATGGGAAAATAAAATGTACCCACAAGAGCCCCACAGATTTTCGTAGTTTGCAGACAGGCAACTCCGCTCTGGTTCAGAGAGAACTGCTTCAGGGCATGCTTTATGATGTCTTGTCAACAAATTATACTTACTAGACTTCTGGGCTGAAGCCCCAGTTTTCTCATTTATAAAACAGGAATAATAAGATCCACCTCTTCCTTCTCCCCCATGTCTTTAGAGACACATCAGCTTTTAGGGGATAAAAACACAATAGAAACAGAAGGTTCTAGAACACAAGCAGAGTTAGAAAATACTTATGTTGTGCAGAGTTGGTTTGGGGTGAGAAAGTGCTTTCACTATGTGGAAGAATCCTGAGAATACAGCAATATTCATTTATTAATTCAATAAATATTTTTGAGGGCTAAGTGCCCGATACAGTCATAAGCCCTGGGACTCTGATTTGGAATAAGACAAGGTTCTTAGCCTTGTGGGATTTACAATTTAGCAAACAAGATAGACAACAAGTAAGGAAATAAGCAACAAGTAAGATTATTACATAATAATAGCCCAATTAATACAAACAATAGCATAATCACATAATTATTTTACAATTTACTACAAAAAGTAATAGTGCTTGGTTCTATGAAGGAAATTGGGTGCTGTGATATAGAGTAACAGAAGGAAGCTTTTTAACGATTGTGCTGATCATAAAAATAATTTTGTAGGTCTCATGTAGGTTGGGGTAGTTGTGTTTTGCCCTTTAAATTGGACTTGAACGTTCAATGAGAAACTCTAATGATACCAAATTAGCTGCAGTAAGAACTCATTACTAATTACCTAAAAAAGAAGCACTTTTTAGTATTAGGGACACTTTGTTTCTCTGGATTTATCTCATCTTTTATCACACACATACACAAAAGTAATCATTTTGCTTTCAAAGCTTTTGCAGCATCTTTGACTTTGCTGGAAATCTCAGAAAATTGCTGAACCTTTACTCAGCCCCTCCAGAGCCATTATAAACCCATTCTGTGAAAGTAATAAGGAGAAGGATGGGTGGAAAAAAGAAAAACAAATTTTGTCACTTGTGAAATATGCCAAGATCCAACCTTCACTAACCCCATTGTGTGAAACATTCAGAATATTATTGAGAGAAAGCTTACAAGTGTAAATATACTTATTCTCAATGAAATCAACACCATCCGACTGATTTGTAACTATTCCCTTAATGCCGCTATAAACTTTATTGCAGTGAAAACACTGGTTCTACAGATTGCTTTCCTCTTCCTCAGGATGTGTTTGACCTTTGTGGCATCACCACTATAAATCTCATGGCCCAACAACCCCTTGTCTGCAAGTGATTTCAAGTACTATCATAAAAATGAAACAGACAGACTTAATTTGAGTTCCAGACTTGAGGAAACTCAACTAAAATATTAGCATAATTTTGCTGAGGACGGAGGAAATTGTTAAAATGTGTGTATTAGAGAGTGTCTGCAATTCGATCCATCTTTTTTTTTTCTGGCTCTTGGGTGCCACCCAGGGATTAACTTAGCGGCAGGTTTCCAAAGGGGTCTGTGGGGGCACAGACACTGGTCCCAGGAAAGCAGGGGCGGGGATATTCAGGGTAGTGAGTGCTGAAGTCCTGAATTAAATTTAGGAATTAAAATAAATCTCCATATAGAGATTTTGTCCCACCCAGAAAAACCTGGCTATTGGTGATGTCTTCCTTCCAGACATCCAGACACTGTAGATGATCTGGTCTGTAAATAAGGAAAATCGGATCTTTAAAACACAGACTGGGTGTATAGCCACCTGGTAAAGAGGAGCAGCGGGAAGCAACTGGCTGGGACTTCCCTGGTGGTGCAGTGGATAGGAATCCACCTGCCAATGCAGGGCACACAAGTTCGATTCCTGGTCCGAGAAGATTCCACATGCCTCAGGCAACTAAAGCTTGTTCACCACAACTACTGGGTCCTTACACCTCAACAACTGAAGCCCACATGCCCTAGATCCTGCACACCGAAACTACTGAGCGCTCTTGCTGCACTACTGAAGGCTCTGCGCCTAGAGCCTCTGCAATGAGGACAAGTCACTACAGTGAGAGGGCTGTGCACTGCAACAAAGAGCAGCCCCTGCTCACTGCAATTAGAGAAAGCTCACTCACAACAACAAAGACCCAGCACAACCAAAAATAAATGATAATTTTTTAAAAAACGCAACCGGCTGCCCCTTCCTAACCACCTTCCATTCCTTGTGCCTTGCTATCCAGTCTCTTGCCCCAATTCTATTTTAAGACAGAGCTGGAAGAACTCTTCTTTATAATCACAAAGACAGAAGGCCAATTCAACCAGGTGATTCTTCTCATCTCATGCTTACTAGACTGTTTCCTATCCTTACAACTCATGGGGTGAATAAGAACAAACACTGCCCTTAGCCTCACATGCCACAAATATCAGTAGACACCTGATGCTGTGCTTATTTCCAAACAGAGTTTTCTTTCTACATAACATTTGTGACAAAAATAATAGCTTTTACTGAAGATTTGTGTTGCTTTTTGGAGGTAAAGCAACATATACTCAACTTAATGGGCCTTCTGTTTTCCTCTAGAAAAATATAATGAGCTTAAAAAGAACACTTCTCTATATAGTATACATATTTTTATTTTTATTTTATAGTATACATATTTTATTTTATTACACATATTTTTATGTATCATTTATATAATATTACATACACTGTTCATGTTGCTGAAGCTCCAATAATTTAGCCACTTGATGCAAAGAGCTGACTCATTGGAAAAGATCCTGATGCTGGGAAAGATTGAGGGCAGGAAAGGGGGCAAAAGTGAATGAGGTGCTTGGATGGCATCACTGACTCAATGCACATGAGTTGGAGCAAACTCTGGGAGATAATGAAGGACAGGGAAGCCTGGTGTGCTGCAGTCCCTGGGGTTGCAAAGAGTCAGACAGGACTTAGCAACTTAACAGCAACATATACATTTTATTTTTATTTATTTCATATGTGTGTGCTCAGTTCTCAGTTGTGTCTGACTCTTTGTGACCCCATGGACTATAGCCTGCCAGGATCCTCTGTCCATGGGATTTTTCAGGCAAGAGAAGTGGGTTACCACTTCCTCCTCCAGGGGATCTTCCCAAGCCAGGGATCAAACCTGTGTCTCCTGCATTGGAAGGTGGATTCTTTACCACTGAGACAATTGGGAAGCCCCCATATTTTATAGGTAATAAGTAATATAATTTATTTGTTTTATCATTTGTCTAGTCTCTCCTGCACTGACTTCTTAAAGGTTCACTCAGGCCAAGCTGAGTATAGGGGTAGATCCTACACAGAAGTATGAAGGTGAAATGGACTCCTCAGGCCATTGTGTTTCCCCCTACTCAGGTGCTATCATCATGGTTACTGAGGGAGGCAGGATCAGAGGACAGACAGTTGAGAAAGGAGGAAATATATTCTTCAAAGGACTAAGAAGGTCCCTGTGAATGAAATGGAAAGGGCAGCCCAGATTCTGAGATGGGACATGAGCATCGGCATGAATCCCCCCAGTCTCCACTATGTACCTGCCCCTCTCACCCAGTGCCCTGTCCACTCCCTCTGCCCTGGATCCACAACTTGGCTGAATAAAGCCAAAGGATGGTGGTGATGTAACAGCAGGTGCAGAGGCTGGCCTGAGGCAGGTGGGGACAGAGTGCTCATCTACAGGAACTAGAAACCACCAAGATGCCCACCAGTTGAAGAAGAGGTGGATGCCAGCCAAACTGGGGACAAATACAAGGAAGTTCACCCCCAAAGAAACTTTTAGAGAAAGCCCATGGACCTGTGGCCTTTTGATCAATCCTGTGTGATTTGAAGGGGCTGGAAGTCCTTCAGCCCCACAACACACCAGGCTTCCCTGTCCTTCACTGTCTCCTGGAGTTTGTTCAAACTCATGTCCATTGATTCAATGATGCCATTCATCTACCACGTTAGCAGTCACCCACTTCTCTTTTGCCCTCAATCTTTCCCAGCACCAGGGTATTTTCCAATGAGTATGCTCATAGCATCACCTGGCCAAAGTACTGGAGCTTCAGCTTTAGCATCAGTCCTTCCAATGAATATTCAAGGTTGATTTCCTTTAGGATTGACTGGTTTGATCTCCTTGCTGTCCAAGGTACTTTCAAGAGCCTTCTCCAGCATCCCAGTTCAAAAGCATCAATTCTTCGGTGCTCAGCCTTCTTTATGGTCCAACTCTCACATCTGAACATAACTACAGAAAAAACTATAGCTGTGACTTTTGTCGACCAAGTGATGTCTCTGCTTTCTTAATACACTGTCTAGGTTTGTCAAAGCTTTTCTTCCAAGGAGCAAGCATCTTTTAACTTCAAGGCTGCAGTCACCATCTGCAGTACATTTTAGTAGCTTTCTGGCAGCTTTTTAGTAGCTTATCATTTGATACAATACCTGAAGTAACATATTTTAGAAACTCAAATTGCAAATTAAAGTGATTTGTCTCCAAATGGATTAAACAAACTAAACTAATTTTCATATAGATTTAATAAATTTTAAATAAGCTCATTTCCATTTTTTAACACCATTATAGCACCATTGTTTTTGGAAATGCACTCTGACTTTGTATCAACTTACACATACAATTTTCAAACAGAAGCAACTGGTAACTTGGGTTTTAACTAAATACATAATTTCCTGGGAAAAATTACCAAAATCATTACCACAAAATCTGATATTTTAAATCTATAATTTCTGAGATCCATTCCAGACCAGTTTATATAAAAATTTATGAAGTTTAATTCTTTTATCTTGTAACTGCTGCCTGTCAAGAGTGACGTAAATAGAAGCTTTGGATTCATCCAAAGTACTAACATGCTTGTTAGTAACTCACTGAGGCCCCAGGTTTCTGTAATTTAAATCCTGAAGGAAATAACCTTACTCAGAGACTTTTAGCCTAGACATTAGCAAGTCTCTGATTCTGAAATGAGACATTTAGTGCACACTTTATTTTTCAAAGGCTTCATTCTGATGTATCCAACTAGAAGAAACTGACCCCTAGATCCATCCTCAGATAACTAATTCATTAACAGGTTGAGTGAAATTGTTTTTATATTATGTAACTGGATGTCAAAAATGATGAGTTTGATTGAAGCATAATTATCTGTCCTTAAAAGTTATTGATCAAAACATCCATTTACTAGTTGATTATGGATAACAATGGCTCTCTCTAAAATGAGATAGAAGATTCAATTGTCATTATATTAATGGATGAGTGTTTCTCCTGTTTGTTATTGGAGGAAAATAAGATTCCAATTCATCTAAAAGCTTCAGTAGATTGTTGTACCAACTTTCAAAGGAAAAGCTGGACTAAGTCTCATTTCATCCCATTTAAATAAAAATTGGCTGTGTCAAAAGGCCATCACTGCTATTTTAATGATCTGTGTTGCATTGTAATAGGAACTCTGAAGGAGAATGATATATATCAGATTGATGTTGAATTCCACAAGTCAGCCTGAAATCATAATGGTGCCCAAATGGTACCCGAATGCGTATGTGTGCTCTGGAAATGGACTCATTCCTGGGACTCAGGAAGGCTGGGAACTGGCCCCTTTGGAGATGATCAGATCTCAAGGGCCCAAAAGGACTATTGCAAGACAGTCAAGGATGTTCAGGAAACAGAAGTTCAGTTCAGTTCAGTTTAGTCGCTCAGTCATGTCCAACTCTTTGCAACCCCATGGACTGCAGCACAACAGGCTTCCCTGTTCATCACCAACTCCCGGAGCTTGCTCAAACTCATGTCCATTGAGTCGGTGATGCCATCCAACCATCTCATCCTCTGTAGTTCCCTTCTCCTCCTGCCTTCAATCCTTCCCAACATCAGGGTCTTTTCCAATGAGTCAGTTCTTGGTATCAGGTGGCCAAAGTATTGGAGCTTCAGCTTCAGCACCAGTCCTTCCAATGAATATTCAGGACTGATTTTCTTTAGGATTGACTGGTTTGATCTCCTTGCAGTCCAAGGGACTCTCAAGAGCCTTCTCCGATACCACAGCTCAAAAGCGTCAATTCTACAGTGCTCGGCTTTCTTTATGGTCCAACTTTATGGTAGAAGTTCAACTACCAGCAAATAACCCCAAGGTTTACAACTTTGGAATTGAGCAAATGGACAAATCAAACAAACTAAGCAAATATACAAATACCCTAGGTCAGCACTTCGTCACTGCTTTGGAGATGATTACATTCCTCCTGGAGTCTGCTCAAATATTAACACGTCACGGCTTTCCTTGATCACTATTCCTCTTTCCTCCCTTCCTCCCTTCTTCTGTTTATTCTTCAGACCATGTATCACTACCAAATACATTACTTAAATATATATATGTTTGTGTGTGTAAATATATATATATATATATATATATATATACACACACACATATGTATATCACTAACAATTTCCATCAGTTAAACTGTAAGCTCTGTGAGGGCAGAGCTTTTGCTGAGGTCACATAATAAGCATTCAGTAACTAACTGGTGGATGAATGAACTTTTGTGGGTCTCAATTTATCCCTCTGTAAAATCTTATTTCTCGAGATTAAACAAGCCTGCTCCTTACCCAGAGTGGGTACTTTTTTTGCCTATTTCTCACACAGGTAAGAGGGGTAACAGCTTTCACCTAGGAACCTCTGAATCTTATATCCTCTAATCTACATCACCATGAACATTAAAACCTCAGTCATATTCTTCTGTACCAGGCTTCCCCAGTGGCTCAGCGGTAAAGAATTTGCCTGCCAATGCAGAAACCACAGGAGATGCAGATCTGATTCCTGGATTGGGAAGATACCCTGGAGAAGGACATGGCAACCCACTCCAGTTTTCTTGCATGGGAAATCCCACGGACAGAGAAACCTGGCAGGCTATAGTCCATGGTTTTGCAGAGTTGGTCATGACTGAAGTGACTGAGGACATCTTCTTGTATAGTTCATAGATAGGATAGTCTGTTCATTTAAGTCATTTATTCATTCAACAAACACTTATGCAGCACATACAGGGGCTTCTCTGCTGCTCTGAAGTTTCCCAGCAGCTTCAAGTCCTAGAACCTTCATTTTCCTGGATCTAGAATGCTAAGATCAGATTGCTGTCTCTCGTGACTTCAACCTGAAAAACTGAAACCAGCTTCTACAGCAAGGGCTCTTTTTATTTTCCACAGTCTCTTGTTGGCATGAGAATCATGCTATTTTATCTTTCCCTTACTTAGAGTGAACCTCACTTCTTTCTTAAGTTACTTTGTCTAGAAAATCTTATTTTCCTATGGGAAAATTACAGCAAAGAATTTGATTTCAACTGTAGTAGCAGCAACCCTTGTTCTAGCCTAACAGTACTTAGCAAAACTTCTTGTTTGTAATAGAAACAGGAAAAATTAGTGAAGAAAGCAACCTCTAAAATATGTTCTCGTCTTAAACACTCATGCAGCCGTAAATCTAGATTGAGTTAGCCAAGGTACCTGCTGATGTGTATCTCAGCAAAACAAATTTTTTTTTTCACTTAAGTGGAAAGAATTGTAGTATCAATCGCTTCCAACAATTGCTGTCCTGGTATCCTCAAGTCAATAACACTGTCATCTGGATAATTATTTGCCTCAGAAAGATAAAGGATGATGGTGACAACCTGGGCAAAGTTCTACCCACGAATTCCTAAAATTCAGTTGATGGTTGTTAGATAATGGCACCTAAAAATCTGTAGGTTGTGAATAACTGGCCTTGGTTTCATTTTAGTATTTAAGTCTGAGATGAAAGGAAAAGCACTGTGAACCACCTTAACTGATTTATCAGATCACAAATTCATTCTGCAAAATTCCTATGGAGTCTTGGCCAGGATTTCTTGATCCATTCTCATGGAAAAAAATATGCCTTTGACAAAGTCATGATGCTTTCCAATCTTTGCTTTTAAGCTAAGATATTCCAGATACCAAGATAATGCAATGATCACCTTCAGTCAATGCCGTTTACCCACAAATGGAATGTTTTATGATCAAAGTAACTCATGCATATCATTTGGGGATAGCTTTAACTTTTCTGGCAGTTTCTTTACTAAGTAACTCTCCATAGAAAATACAAGATGTAGAATCTCAAAATCTTGAATAATTTGGGTTACTGGGTTTGCCATTAGAGATGAATCAGAATTTATTGTATGATTAAAATGTCCAATGATAGTGGCACATCATGATTTGGATATTCAGTGGCAGATGGAGCACATATGAACTTGTTATCATTCTTTAGATTTGTGGGTGGTTTTTCAGTGAGAAATCTTTTGCCAGAAATAAAGGAGAGGTGGGCATAGTCCAGATAACTGAATTTTAAGACAAGGCCTTGGAAGCAACTGTACGTCTTCCTGATTCTGACAAAAATTGTTTTGTCAACTTGTATTTGACAAGTCTGCCTGCTCTTTTTCTTGAGTAATGAGTAATACACATTTTTCTAGCATTGTGTAGCAAAACATATCTCTAACGCACTTGTACTAGGGCTCTCTCAAGATTACTTGGTGATGCTAAAATGTCCTAGAGTCATAAGTTTTACATGTGGACTCTACTCTGGACATCAGCTTTCAAAAAAAATACTATTTTATCGTAAAACAAAGTTATTACAGAATAGAATCCCAGATTTAAATGCATTTTAAAGATGAAACATGGGAGTTCAAAGTAATTCTGACCTTGCTGTGCATCTCTTTTCTCTAGGCTTTCAACTTCGGATCTTTATGATGCTCCTTCTGCTCTTGGGGACATTTAGTGGGAAAGGCTCAGAAGGGCTGTTACATGCTAGAGTATGAGAGATAAGAAGTCTTAATGTGTTTTCAGACTTAAAAGTGAATGATCACTTCACTGTTTAGAAAACACTCCTTAGACTGCAATCTAACATCATAGAATGCCTTTTTCCTGCAGGCAATAATGAGGCTCTACAATGGTTGCCTTTTATGGAAGAAAAATGTGGTAGAAATTAAATAGTACCAGAATGACCTAAAATGCTTAGTTTGCTTTTGGAGGAGATGCATCATGGTTTATTCCCTCCCTCTTTATCTTAAATGAAGTAAATATTGTTTTTGGAGCTGTGATAGTATCACTATCACAGTTCTGATTTTATAGTTTTGTCCCACTGATAGGTCAAATCAATGTAGGACTTTCTAGATTATGTCTGTGACTTTATTTTCAGTTGATACTATAATATAATTCACTCAGTTGTCCTGTAGAGCCTTGAATTCATCAGAGCCCTAAACCTTCTCTTCTTCCTGCATGCTAAGGGTAGGCAATTTTTTCTGCAAAGGCCCAGATACTAAATATTTCAGACTTTGTGAGCCATGAAGTCTCTGCGACAAACTACTCAACTCTGCCACTGTAGCAGGAAAACAGGTACAGGTGACATATAACAAATGGGCATGGCTGTGTTCCAATAAAACTTCATTAACAAAAATATGGAGGCAGGTGGGGGGAGATAGTAGACTTTAACTGAGAGCTGTGGTTTACTGATAACCTGTTCTATGTTCTTGCTTAGTGGAGTTTACCACCATCCATCCACTCACCAATGACCAAAGTTTTGTCTCTCCATTCACACGCAAACAAAGATTAAGTCAGATATTTTACCTCCTGTACTAGTGTTCTAGGGCTGTTGCAACAAATTATGATAAACTTTATGGCTTAAAACAACAGAAAATTATTCTCTCACAATTCTGGAGACCAGAAGTTCAAAATCAAGGTGTTGGCAGGGCCGTGCTCTCTCTAAAGTCTTGAGGAAGAGTCTTCCTTGCTTTTTCCTGACTTCTTCCCAGCTTCTCTGGGGTGCTGGCAATCCTTGGCATTCCTTGGCTTGCAGCCACATTGCTCCAGTCTCTGCCTGCAGCGTCACATGTCCTTGTCTCTCTGTCTCTGTGTTCAAATTTCCTTCTTCTTATGAGGACACAATTTATGTTGCACTAGTGCCAAGCCAAGCCAGTGTAGCCTCATATTAACTTTATTACATCTGCAAAGACTTTATTCTAAATAGTGTCACGTTTGCAGGTTCTGAATGGATGTGAATTGCAGGGGAAATGGGAAACACCTTGTATTTTCTAATCTGTCCTCTACTTTCTGTCTCAGCTACCACAGCCCTAGTTCAGATCTTTATCACTTCTCATCTCTTATCTGATTATTCCACAGTCTCCTAATAGGTCACACCTCCTGCAGTACCTAGAGTGACCTTTCTAAAACGCAAATATAACCATATCTCTCTCCTTTTAAAAATCCTTCTTGACCCTGTCATCTCAGCAGTGGTTCTCCATCTTTTTCCCAGCACACTTGATGAATGAGTTCCCTGTGTGGCAACAGCCTATTGAGTGCCCACATCATGTGCAGACTAACTGAACATCCGCTCAATTGAATCTGCTTTAAGTTATAGAGAAAAACAAGTCATTTATATTATTATTGTTGATGCCATTACTTTCAACTCACCCCTGATGTGTCAAACAATGTTTTTCAACCCTCTGGCTTAAAACCACTGGTATTCTGGCTACAAATTCTTCCTTAATGGAAACTTACCAGCCCTTCTTTTTTATCTTTGTCCTCAAACAACTGGTTGACTGTTTTGCTTCTCATTATTGCTGCACTCATTCATTATTTGTGCCATTTTTTTCTGGGATAATACAGACTCTGCCTTCAAGCAACTTAAAGATAACACAATCTCTGGACCCAGAGACTATCATACTAAGTGAAGTAACTCAAGAAGACAAATATCATATGATATCACTTGTATGTGGAATCTAAAAAATGATACAAATAAACTTTTTTACAAAACAGAAACAGACTCACAGTCTTGGAAAACAAACATATTTACCAAAGCAGAAGTGGAGGAGGGATAAATTAAGTGGTTGGGACTAATTTATATACACTAGTATATATAATATAGATAATCAACAGGGACCTACTATTTAGAACAAGAAACTCTACTCAATACTCTATAATAACCTAAATGGGAAAATAATCTGAAAAATAATATGCAAAAAAAAAGAATATGCAAAATTATAATATAATAATATTCACTGTAATAATATAATATGTATAAGAATATGTATAATTAAATCACTTTGCTGTGCACCTGAAACACACTATTGTAAATTAACTATACACCAATATAAAATAAAAATTTAGAAACAAAAATGATGGATTTTAGATGCAGTATGGTTTTTAGACGTAGTATATGAAAATGCAAAGCAAATAAAAGTAATTTTTGCTTATCTGAAAAAAATGACAACACAGTCTCACCTTATCCTTGAAAATTTGAAGATCATTCATGTAGTGGGACAAGTCGGACATGGACAAGTGTACTTTGGGAAATAATATGACCAGATAGTTGAATCAGGTCTATCCTGAAAAGCCAAGGAGCATGACTGTCCTAAGAAAATATAACAATATACTAGCAGTTTTAAAAAATATATTTCCCCAATTTTCTATAATGACAAGTTGCTATCATAATGGAATATGGTACACAGAAGCCTGTGCCCTGGTCTCAGTCACTCACACCACTAGATCAGTTCTCTCAATGCCAGGACAGTTTGCCTCAAAGGGAAATCTCACCATTTGCTCTTTACTGTCTTCTGGGTAAGACCCTTATTTTTAATATGCTAAACAAGACCCTCCATGACATGTTCCTATCAATGTGCCCGTTGCCTGGAAGCTGAGCCTCAGATCTGGTCCTTGGAGCATGTGTGCTCAGTCATTCAGTCATGTCTGACTCTTTTGTGACCCCATGGACTGTAGCCCGCTAGGCTCCTCTGTCCATGGGATTTTCCAGGCGAGATTACTGGACTAAGTTGCCATTTCTTCCTCCAGGTGATCCTCCAGACCCAGGGATCGAACTCGTCTCCTGCTTCTCCTGCATTGGCAGGCAGAGTCTTTACCACTGAACCACCTGGGAATGATTTGAGCAAACTCTGGGAGATGGTGAAAGACAGGGAATCCTGGCATGTTGCAGTCCTTGGGGTCACAAAGAGAAGGACATGACTGAGCGACTGAACCACAACACCCGGGAAGCTCTCTGGTCCTCAGTACTTCCTCAGAAATACTTGTTGAATGAATGAACAAACAAATGACTACATGGAAATTTTACAACTTCCAGATAATACTTTAAAATAAGTTATAGCTTATTTTATCACAGATAAATCTGTTTGTTGGAGGAGGTCATCAAGAGGATGTGACCACTGGTTGACCCTGGAGCTGGTCCCAGGCAATCAGAGGCTCCTCACACCTCTCCTGTCCTTGGAATGCATGCTCTACCTGCTGTTCCCACAGTGGGAGCCATTCCAAGGACACAGCTTTTGGAGAGGAAGGTGTTGTTGAGACCATCTGGATTAATACATGACTGAACCCTGTTAAGACCTCCATATAAACTTTTAAGATTTGGTGAGCAGGTATAGGTACACATTTTGCAGCCACTCAAGACCAGCTTCTTAAGATCCCTTGCTTATTAAACCTGCCACCTACCAATCTGGAATGGTCTGGCCTCTTTCCTGGGTCTCTGCCTACACTCTGTTTGGGGACCAGTTTCAGATTATACCAAGGAAGCTCTCAAGGTCGTGACTCAACACCCCTTTGGACACAGGAGGAAAGTAAAACACAGAGAAACTAAATAACCTGCCAGAAAGTCACACAATATGAACTCTTAAGTATTCTGACTTCAAATCCTGCTCCATAAGAAAATAATACATCTACTTTTACTTTATCATTTTAAGTGTTCCAATCAAGCTATGCTGCTATAGTCAACTTAGACTTTCAAAAACCATTGGCCTGTCAGTAAGTTTATGTAAGTTTGATATTAGAAACATTGAAGGGACCCTATAAGATAAGGCTCTCCCTGAAGAAGGAAATGGCAACCCACTCCAGTATTCTTGCTGAGAGAATTCCATGCACAGAGTAGCCCAGTGGGCTACCGCCCATGGAGTCACAAAGAGTCAAACACAACTGAATGACTAACACATACATACATAAGGTAACACTCTGCACTTTTAACCACTGAATACCTGCAAAGTAATCTTTTATGTTCAATTCATTCATTGTAAAGCTGTTAACAATCAAATGATGATATCTCTATCAGGCTTTATAATGTATAAATATCATGGCTAAGTTACATGATGTTCAAAGGTTTGAAAACACAGTGCAAGAAAGTACATTTTCTCCTTCAGTTTCTACTTGAGCACCTCTCAACTGTCCTTTAAATGTTCTTAGCTAACAAACAGTTGCATGCCTTTCTCTGAGTGTGACTAATTCTCTAAAACTGCTTCTAAGAAAGATAAGACTTGTCCGGAGATGATGATGATGGTGGTGGTGATGATGATGGAGACAAATGTCTAATAACTTGTCAAATTAAAGAAAAACAATTGTAGATCATCAATTAAACAACACTGTACAAAAGTTATCAAAAGAAACTGAAGCTAAAACGACAAGATCTCTGATTACTACTCAGTGCTAAGATTACACAGTCAAGGGAAAAATACAAAAGTAAACATTTTATCCTAATGTTGGAGAAAAAGAAACAGATTTGAAAAAATATATATTTTTTTATTTGGATAGGGTAGCAGTACACACAAATCAGCATTATTCTGTCTTGATACAGAAATCAAGCTGCTTTGTGCTGTAGACATAAGCTTCATGTCAGCTTGCCAAGAGCATTATAGAGCACTGTAGGGAATAGTGTAGTGAGCCTTGTTCTTGTGGGTGGATAAAAAAGAGGAATGTTAGAGACCAAACTCCCTCAGCTTCCCTCCTCACTTCCTGGCTTTCCTGTGCTCAAAATTTCCCTGCATCTTCATCCAATTTCTCCCCCACTTCACCTCTTTCCTCCTATTCCATTCTAATCTTTCTTCCTAATCCCTGTTCCCATCCTGAAACACTGCTGAATCAATTAACTGGCCCCCACCCCATCCCCACTCACATTTGCTAATATATCCCCTCTTTGAAAGTCCCTTCCATTCGACCTGCCAACGTGCTATTGTTTTCCTATCCAAACCCAGCTGTCTCTTGACCCCACCATTCCCTCCAACTCTCCCATGCTTCCATTGTTCCTCCTTCAGGTCATGGCCAAACTTCTGGAAAGATGATTGTCCACCACATTGCCTAGCGCCTACTCATACCACTGATCCAATTCTCCCAGTTTCTTGAAACATTTCACTTCAAAACTCACTCACTTGGCTTATATGACTCTTACTCATCTCTCCTGCTTCTCTTACTTCTCTGGCCATGACTCCTCTGTTTCTTCTTCCACCCGATATTCTCCACCTGAATCTAGTCTGTAAGGATCTGTCTTGGCTCCTCCACATCTGCCTCTGGGGCCATTTTCTTCCTGTTCTTCCTTCTTCCTTTCCTTCCTTCTGTCTTCTCTTTGATTCAGGAATTTCATCCAGTCTCAACTATGAATCCATAGCTGTATAACCTTCCTGTCAGCATACGAAAAAGAGACAAACAAAAGGGAAGAGGGCATACCCAGTGTTTGAAGGCCAAGCCAGAGAGCAGTCAATATTGCTCCAGCTCACATGTCATTCCCCTGACTTAGGCATGTCACCACACTGAATGTGGAAAGAAGGCTGAGTCTTTAGCTGAATGTCCCTGTCCTCTGCTAAACTCTGTTGCTAGGAAGAAAGGAAAACAGATTTTTTCGGGGGAGGGGCACCACTTCTACTCGGACAAGGAATTGTGCCAAGCATTGAAATTCATTGTTTGGAATAATCCTCATTCTGATATTTTCTTCCAGATCTGGATTTTGTTCAGTATTTTATATGTCTATGGATGGTACCATCATCCACACTTTTTAAATAACCGAGATATCTTTCTTTATTGAAGTGTAGTTGACTTACAGTATCATATTAGCTTCAGGTGTGACTCAATATTCCCAAAATATCTTTAACGCTTAATCAACATTCCCTAACTATCTCTTTCATTGTAACAGCCACAATTTTCCAAAGTGTTATGTCATCTTCCTTTGTTATATTTCTAGCTAACCACATCCTTTTCTATTTGCCTTAATATTTTTGAAGAGTTAGTGTTTACTATCATTTTTTTAAAGGCTCCTACCCTGCAAGTGCCTCTTCCTGGGTGGTGGTGGTTGCCAAGGTGGTAGCAATGCCCTTCTAGAAACACAAATCCAACCACTATCAATATTTCAAGGTCAAGTTTAAATTCCTTTTCTGAAAAGCCTTGTTTCTTCTGCGAAAAAAAATTCGCTCTCTCCTCAGATCTTCTGTAAAACATTATCTTTACCACACTTGTGGTACTTAACTCTATTTATTATATTAAAACTTATAGGTACATATCTTATCTTCCATGGTAAGCCCCTCAATTTGTGGACTAAAGCTAATTCTTTTGTGTATTCCACTTAGGTTCTAGTAAAACTCAGGACACATAGTGTGTGTTTAACAGATAGGAGATTAGTGAATGAATGTTTGAAGAATCAGTTACCAGAGTACGGTAAATGCAGAGAGTCTATTAAGAAAATAAGTCATTGTGACAGAAGGATTGACATGTTTTTGCTTCTGGAACTAATTTCCACTCAGTTAAAATACTGGTAAGACATTTAGGAAGACACATTTATAGTAATAGCAATTGGTATCTTGGTCTTTTAAGTTAGCAACAGAGATACAGGTTTAAAAGAGTCATCATGAAAGTGTTTTCTTCAACAAGACATACTTCCCTTATGATTATCCAAAATCTTGTGCAGTCCTAAGTTTTTGAACTATTGTGGGTTTTTTTCTTTGTACTACATTTTCCAGTTAAGCCTAAAAATATTGAAATAATTTTCATTCTAGTGATTATGTGGTGTTTCCAGTTACAGTCAGTAGTAAGGCTATGAAAACTCGAACTAGAAAGATCCTTTTCATAGTATTTTCCAATTGAATTTTATAACCTGGAGATATGGCAATTCTTAAGATAATTCCCCCCCAAAGTCCAACATTTTTCCAAACAAGAACTTCAATTCTTCTGACATTTATGTATATGAAGCATTGGTAACATGAAACTAACATTTACTTGTAACAGTTCTACATTTGCCTTCTGGAGTTAGGACAACATTTTAAAGTGGCAAGATCTCATAAATGTTTCATGGAAAATAAGAGAAATATGTTGTAAAAAATCACCAAGCCACGAGATAAGAAGGAAGAGGAAAAAGTGGGTGATCAATGAAGCACACTGGGATGATTGTGGAATAATTCTTCTAACTATTGACCATATTTTCAAAACTGATAAGCAACTTTCTGATCATCCATTAGATAATTCTGGAAATTGCTTTAACCCTTTCAAGAACCATCTCTCTGTTATCTATGCCACTAAATCTGGTCCTCTCTAAAGAATCTACATTTTATTTTGGAGTCCCACACTTCAACTAGAAGTGGCTCCTTATTCACTGTTAGATCTTGGCAAGTTTCCTTTTACTGAACCTCAGTATCAATATCTATGAAAATGCCCATAATAGAGATTTCTATTACATTGAGGATGGTTGGTACATAGACTTTCATTATTTTTGAATGTTTGAAGTATTTTATTATAAATTTAATATGTGACTAAAATATATGCAAAGAGTGTAAGCATATAAGGAGAATATGAATGCAAACTACCCAGTTCAGCACAATAATGGACAATTATTGACATTATTGCTAATAATGATGCTGCTACAGATGATAATTGTATTTCCTTAGCAATAATTGTGTTCAGAGCAATGCACTGGGCATTGGCAGAAGCAGAGAGAGGATGGTAATTAAAAAAATAGTGAGACCTAATTATTAGAGAAATGTAAACAAAAACCACAATGAGATACCACCTCACACCAGCCAGAATGTCCATCATCAGAAAGTCTATAAACAAATGCTGATGAGAGTGTGGAGAAAAAGGAAACCTTATACACTACTTGGAGTAGGAAATGGCAACCCACTCCAGTACTCTTGCCTGGAAAATTCAGTGGACAAAAAAGCCTGGCAGGCTATAGTCCATGGGATCACAAAGAGTTGGACATGACTGAGCACATACACACATTCTACACTATTGGTGGGAAACTAAACTGGTGCAGCCACTATGGACAACAACATAGAATCTCCTTAGAAAACTAAGAACACACTTAACATATGATCCAACAATCCCACTTCTGGGTATATATCTAGGCAAAACTATAATATGAAAATATGAAGGCACCCCAATGTTCATTGCAGCACTATTGACAATAGCCAGAACATGGAAACAACCTAAGTGTCCACCAACAGATGAATGAAGTAGATGTTGTATATATATACAGTGGAATACTACTCAGCCATAATAAAGAGTGAAATTATTCCATTTGCAGCCACATGGATAGATCTAGAAACTATCATACTAAGTGAAATAAATCAGACCAAGAAAGACAAATATCTGATTTTGCTAATATGTGGAATCTTCAAAAATGATACAAATGAACTTCTTTACAAAACAGAAATAGACTCACAGATATAGAAAAACACCATGGTTTCCAAATAGGAAAGCTGAGGAGGGATAAATTAGGAGTTTGGGGTAAAATATTCACATTAGTTTATATAAAATAGATAACCAACAAGGACCTACTGTATAGCACAGGGAACTATACTGAATATCATATAATAACCTATAATGTAAGAGAATCTATAAAAGAATATATATATATATATATATATATATATATATATATATATATATAACTGAGTCACTTTGCTGTACACCTGAAACAAACAACAGTGCAAATCAATTTTATTTCAATAAATTTTTTATAAAAAAGTTAAGACCTAATCTCAGTCCTCTATGATTTAAGAGCTTTATTCTGGGACAATAGAATTTACAGACATGGAACTATTAAGTAACAATACAAGGCAGCATATGATTAAGGTCAAAATGAATGTTCCAGAGTTCAGAGACACATGTGTTCAAATAATTAGAGTGTGTGTGTGTGTGTGTGTAACACACATTAAACAGGACCATGCAGGACTTTAAGAAAGGAGAAATGTTCATATTTCAGCCTAGAATGACAGAGTACTCCAGAGTTTGTTATTTAAGAAGAATTCTTTCAGGGGCCATTTTTTGAAATTCAGAGACCCGTTTGTAACAAGTCTTTCCCCTCCTGCCTAGAAATGCCACCCATATACTATTATCCTGACATATATGGTAAAGCATAAAATACACAGAAACCACTGAATTGATGAGTTAACAAAATACACATGAGCACCAGGAAATTAACAAGATGATGGTCCCAGGTTAGCAGGAGGCATATAGCATTCTGCTCCATGTGGTTTTCTGGCGTGCTTATTAGACTCCTGGGCAAGGAAATGCCTCTACCTGGAGATTTAGACACTAGAATTGATACTCTCAAGCAAGAGCATCCTGTTGCTAATAAAAGCAGTCTTTGTGTAGAGAAAATAAAACTTCTAGCTTTGTACACTTGTAAACCACCACTGGCTCACCATTTACTATTCCTCCTTTACTCTCAGATTGAAAAGAGCTTTTAAATCTGATATATTTTAGCCTGGAAGAAAAAAAAAAAGAGCAGGATTCTGTCAACCTAATCTCATTACACATGTAGCCATTACAGTCAAAATGAGTTTCCTCTGAGTAAGTTTGGGTGAGTTTCAAAACCAATTCTCAGAGGAAAAGAGTCATTACATTAAAGTCATGTGTTGCAAGATGCCGCTTTCTATTGTACCAGAACTTTCACCTTCATGTTTGCTTAAGCAGGAGGGTGACGAGACAAATAACCCAGATTTTGTTCAGTGAAAGAAGGGAAGACAAAACATTTAAAATGCATAATGTTAATACCTCATTAAAAGTTTTCTTTAACAAGGGGAAAGTAATAGCTTTGGGAAAACACACTCACAATTCTTCTCTCTTGCTTCTATTTTATGTTCTACAGTCTCTTTATTGTACACTTGTTACTCAGAGTCACTTGCCAGTTGGCCCATTCATTCCCTTCAATCATTTAACTTCTACCCTCTTCTTTGTTCTTTTACATAAAACTTTGTTCTCTCAAAATATAAGCTTTTTGATGGCAGGGACTTGGCTTGATGTTTGCTATATCCTTAGGAACAAGGTAAGTATGTTATCACTAACGGGTCTTCAATTAATATTTGTCTGTATATTGTCTGTATTCTGGAAGCTCTCTCTCCAGTAACTCCATGTAAATTCAGTATCATAAAAGATGAAGTCCTCATTACACATTTTAATTGGTAAGGAGAGTAATAGTTTCATATGTAATGAGACCAGACAGGTAGAACCCTGGGTTCTAAAACAAAAGTTCAGAAAGAGCTCTAATAGTGAGGCAATGTTGCAGAAAATCAACTGGTTCAGAATGTGAAAAAGAAGGGACAAGTCCTTGAGTTACTGGGCATTTATTCTTTATTTCCTAGTTTTCTTTATAAGTCTATCAATGGGACTTCCCCATGGTCCAGTGGTTAAGAATCCATCTTACAATACAGGGGACAAGGGTTCAATCCCTGGTCGGGGAAGATCCCACATGCTGCGGAGCAACTAAGCCCATGTGCCATAATTACTGAGCCCATGCTCTAGAGTCTGTGTTCTGCAACAAGAGAAGCCACTGCAATGAGAAGCCGGCACACCGCCACTAGAGTGCCCTGGCTTGTGGCAACTAGAGAAAGCCAGCATAGCACCAAAGACCCAGCAAGCCAAAAGTAAATAAATTATTTTTTTAAAAGTCAATCAATGGGTTTTTGTTTGTGTTCAGTATCACTATGAATGGACTCATTATTTTTATTGATGCTCAGTTGTCTGATCCTTGGCCAGGGGAGACTTTTCATGTTGGCTCCTTGGACAAAACACTAGATCACTTCCCTGCTTTGCAGTTATGACAAGATGTGGTAGCCTCACCTTGTTCATTTCTTGCTTTAGACCTGTAATTGACTATCTCTCTAAGGAACATTAGTTCTTTCCAGCAGGAAATGACACTTGGAGGCCATAATTTTGTGTAACAGGATGTTCATTGCTCCTTTGTTGCTCACTGTTCACGAGTTTCTTCTGTGGACACACTGGGGAGTGTGTATGCGTATGTGTGTGTAATCCTTGGTTATATTCCGGTTCCAACACAGGGATATAGGAATTTTATTTAACTTCATGAGTGTTACATCTGTATCTGCTTTCTTACCCAACAAAAATCTTGGAGGAGAGTGGATTCTAGGAGATGTAATTACCAGTTCTCTTCTGTGATACAAAGGATACCTCAGAAGGAAATAGAATGGAGGGTACTAGTGAGCCTTTACTTGGCCTTCAGGAAACACATTTTCCCCCTCTGTTTTATTTCATTTCTATCCACTTCTTGGATGGGAAAAAGGGATTATTAATCCAACTAATAACAATAAAATCAATAGCCCTTATCTAGCACTTATTATGCACTAGGCACTGGGCTAAAGTCTTCACATGTTTAGGGATGAGAAAGGGGTTCTTACTTCCACACTATTCTTTATCTGTGTTTAGCAATTATAAGACTGTGTAGGAAATAAAACATACTAACAGGCCAGTATTGACTCAAGAACTGATATATAGTTCAGTTCAGTCGCTCAGTTGTGTCTGACTCTTTGCAACCCCATGGACTGCAGCATGCCAAGCTTCCCTGTCCATCACTAAATCCTGGAGCTTACTCAAACTCATGTCCATAGAGTTGGTGATGCCATCCAACCATCTCATCCTCTGTCATCCCCTTCTCCTCCTGCCTTCAATCCTTCCCAGCATCAGGGTCTTTTCCAATGAGTTAGCTCTTTGCATCAGGTGGTCAAAGTATTGGAGCTTAAGCTTCAGCATTAGTCCTTCCAATGATTATTCAGGACTGATTTCCTTTGGGATGGACTGGTTGGATCTCCTTGCAGTCCAAGGGACTCTCAGAATTCTTCTCCAACACCAGAGTTCAAAAGCATCAATTCTTTGGAGCTCAGCTTTCTTTATAGTTCAACTCTCACATCCATATATGACTACTGGAAAAACCATAGCCTTGACTAGACAGACCTTTGTTGGCAAAGCAATGTGTCTGCTTTTTAATAGGCTGTCTATGTTGGTCATAATTTTTCTTTCATGGTTGCAGTCACCATCTGCATTGATTTTAGAGCCAAAAAAAAAAAAAAGTCTGTCACTGTTTCCATTGTTTCCCCATCTATTTGCCATGAACTGATGGGACCATAGGCTATGATCTTAGTTTTCTGAATGCTGAGTTTTAAACCAACTTTTTCATGCTCCTCTTTCACTTTCATCAAGAGGCTCTTTAGTTCTTCTTTGCTTTCTGCCATAAGGGTGGTGTCATCTGCATATCTGAGGTTATTGATATTTCTCCCAGCAATCTTGATTCCAGCTTGTGCTTCATCCAGCCCAGCATTTCACATGATGTACTCTGCATATAAGTTAAATAAGCAGGGTGACAATACACAGCCTTGACGTACTCCTTTTCCTATTTGGAACCAGTCTGTTGTTCCATGTCCAGTTCTAACTGTTGCTTCCTGACCTGCATACAGATTTCTCAGGAGGCAGGTCAGGTGGTCTGGTATTTCCATCTCTTGAAGAATTTTCCACAGTTTGTTGTGATGATCCACACAGTCAAAGGATTTGGCATAGTCAATAAAGTAGAAGTTTTCTGGTATCCTCTTGCTTTTTCGATGATCCAAAAAATGTTGGCAATTTGATCTCTGGTTCCTCTGCCTTTTCCAAATCCAGCTCAAACATCTGGAAGTTCACGGTTCACATACTGTTGAACCCTGGCTTGGAGAATTTTGAGCATTACTTTAGTAGCGTGTGAGATGAGTGTAATTTTGCAGTAGTCTGAGCATTCTTTGGCATTGCCTTTCTTTGGGATTGGAATGAAAACTGACCTTTTCCAGTCCTGTGGCCACTGCTGAGTTTTCCAAATTTGCTGGCATATTGAGTGCAGTACTTTTGCAGCATCATCTTATAGGATTTGAAGTAGCTCAACTGGAATTCCATCACCTCCACTAGCTTTGTTCGTAGTGATGCTTCCTAAGGCCCACTTGACTTCACATTCCAGGATGTCTGGCTCTAAGTGAGTGATCACACCATCGTGGTTATCTGCATCATGAAGATCTTTTTTGTACGGTTCTTTTGTGTATTCTTGCCACCTCTTCTTAATATCTTCTGCTTCTGTTAGGTCCATAGCATTTCTGTCCTTTATTGTGCCCATCTTTGCATGAAATGTTCTCTTGGTATCTCTAATTTTCTTGAAGAAATCTCTAGTCTTTCCCATTCTATTGTTTTCCTCTGTTTCTTTGCACTGATCACTGAGGAAGGCTTTCTTCTTCTTTATCCTTTATTCTTTGGAACTCTGCATTCAAATGGGTATATCTTTCCTTTTCTCCTTTGTCTTCAGTGTCTCTTTATTTCTCAGCTATTTTTAAGGCCTCCTTAGACAACTATTTTGCCTTTTTGCATTTCTTTTTCTTGGGGATGGTCTTGATTACTGCTTCCTGTACAATGTCACAAACCTCCGTCCATAGTTCTTCAGGCACTCTATCAGATCTAATTCCTTGAGTCTTGATATATAGTTAGACTACATTTAAATACCTTTTTTTTTAAAAATAAATTTATTTATTTTAGTTGGGGGCTAATTACTTTACAATATTGTAATAGTTTTTGCCATACATTGACATGAATCAGCCATGGGGTTTACATGTGTTCCCCTTCCTGGACCCCCCACCCACCTCCCTCCCCATCCCATCCCTCTGGGTCATCCCATTGCCCCGGCCCTGAGCCCTTGTCTCATGCATCGAACATGGAATGGTGTTCTGTTTCACATATGATACTTTAGCATCTTTTCTTGACCAAAATTTATGTTGTAAATGCTTAGCAAAAAGTAGCAATAAAATTTCAAAATACTTCTGAAAAAGAACAAGAATGCCCAGTTTGTAGTCTCTAGATAGATCTTCCACAAAAAGGTATCTGGCTCAGAGAAATGTACAGAGAAAATATCTGGAAGAGGAGATGTGTAATATCAGCCTGAAAGGTCTTTTCGTATGAGAAAGAAAGGAAGTAACAGTGATTATCAGGGTGGTACTCAAAGGATTCAGAAGCAATTCTCAATGACTGAAGAGATAAGAGATAATTTGACCATTAGTGGTAACAACTTCAGTGGATTGAAAGATATCGACTATGTTTAAATCCATGAGTTCACAATGTTATGTGGGCAGGTGGGGAGAAGAATGTCATTGGTTATCTTTAGAGGATGCCAGGGAATGAACTCATTCTTCTATTAATTGATAAAGGGGGAAAATGAGCATTTAATCTGCCTCTTCTGTTTAAATTGTATCTTGGGGTAACCAAAGGGATTATGAGGAGGAATTCACATTTTTATAGTAATTTTTCCACCACATAAATGAAGATGGAATGATAGAGCATCATCACTTTTCAAAATGATAGTTAATGGACCTTAACAATAACTACCAAAGGTTGCAACATAATAAAACAGGAGGCAAGTTTTATGGGCAAGAAAATAATGCCTATATTGATAATTATTCTTGCCCCTCAAATCAAATCCAATCGACCCCTAAATCTAATTTCCTTTTGATTTCACTGGCCCAAGAACACTGGCAGGGAAGGCAGATAATATTGTTTGTGGGCAGACATTGCTAACCTGGAGAGTTGTTGCTGATTCAGATTTTTATGTAGGATGACCTGGTGTGTGTGTGTGTGAATGCACACATGTACATGTGCTCACATATTTGACGGCAAGGAGGACAGAGTGTCACTTTGTTGAAAGGAAAGTGAAAGTGAAAGTTGCTCAGTTGTGTCCTACTCTGTGTGACCCCATGGACTGTATCCATGGAATTCTTCAGGCCAGAATACTGGAGTGGGTAGCTTTTCCCTTCTCCAGGGGATCTTCCCAACCCAGGGATCGAACCCAGGTCTCCCGCATTGCAGGTGGATTCTTTACCAGCTGAGCCACAAGGGAAGCCCCAAAACTACTAGAGTGTGTAGCCTATCCCTTCTCCAGTGGATCTTCCCAACCCAGGAATCAAAGGGGGTCTCCTGCACTGCAGGTTGATTCTTTACCAACTGAGCTATGAGGGAAGCCCTTGTTGAAAGGAACAGGATACTGAACTTTCACTTGTAGAATTCTTCATTCTTAGCTGTGATAACGTCAGTTGTCAATATCATAGTGGGGGAGCGTCTTAGGGAAATTCAGGAGGGAAACGTGAACCTCCCTAATGCCCAATAGCTACTATAATGCTACTATAGCCCTAGACAATGGAGCCAGGTATCTTTGGGCTCCTATATCAGTCTCAGAAGAGGAGGGAAAAGATGTTACATTCCAACAAAGATGGTTTAATAAAGGGAATATTTACAAAATGTGGGAGGCTAACAGGCACTGCAAGCACCTGGTAGTTAGCAACAGCAGGAAGCCCTTACTACCTCTAGGCTGAAGGCAGCAGAGTGGGCAAAGTTTACTGGAATCCAGAGAGAACTGCAGCTAAAGCTGTAGATGAAAACTCTCAGACAGGAGATGTGGACTGTAGTACAGAAATTCAGTCCCTGCCAACCTGTGGCCTAACAGAGAGGGAACTGACATCTGTCTCCTTCTCTGCGTTGACCTCCTAGCCTCCTCTCATCACCTCCCACTGGATGAACTGGACTTGAAGCCAAGTGGAAGCCACAAGGCCGAGAATCCACTGAGGAAGTACAAAGGTCAGGCTCCCAAGGGGATGTCAGCAGGTCAGCAGACTGGGGAAGGGTGGAACAGCACACTTACAGTGGCACATGGAGGCTACCACCACAGACCCCCTCCTTGTCTAGAGAAAACTCTCTGTTAATAGGTGATCCTATCACCATGTTTGATAGTATTAATATATTGAATCTCTGACCCTGACACCATCAGCAATCAGGTCAACTTCTTTATGATTTTATGATTCTAGCTAGAAATGCAAGTTCTTCAGCATCCTGCACAGCTCCAGTGATTTCTCATATTTCCCTCCTGTATTCTGGAAAATAAAACAGCAAATAGGCCACTCACCATTTGGTGGAGTCCAGTCCTACTCTCAGTTCACCCTTACTCCATTCCTCTTATTCAAGTCTGAACTCCCATGCCACTTCCTCTTTCTTTGCCCAAGGCAGGTATCATCAGTTGATCTTGGCTCTTTCTCCTGATGAGCTAAGATGCATCCTCAGAATCTTTCTTAACCTAGTGCTTTGAGGAATCAAATCAATCAGTTAGAGTTGGGGTACAAAATGAAAGTCATTTATCTCTTATCCCTGGCCTGGTGGGTAGCCTTGAGTCAGAGTTTTCCATGTTTTGTTGGACAGATCATTTCCCATGAACCCTGGAAAACTTATGCTACATGCACTTTGTTTGTCTTTATCAACTGGAATAACATTACCATTATCAGCAGTAGCTGCAGCAGTATCATTAATTGGGAACTTTTCTTGAGCTTTCTAAATATAGAGGTTTCACAGCTTCCCTTTTACTGTCAGTTTCTTTTCATCTGTTGAGCTTGTGTTCTAACTTGCTTCATTCATGTCTGACTCTTTGCAACCCCATGGGCTGCAGCCCACCAGGTTCCTCTGTCCCTGGGGATTCTCCGGGCAAGAATACTGGAGTGGGTTGCCATGCCCTCCTCCAGAGGATCTTCCCGACCCAGGGATCAAACTCACGTCTCTTATGTCTTCTGCATTGGCAGGCGGCTTCTTTACCACCAGCATCACCTGTCTATTTTAGGTCCAGCATTTCATCCTTTTCTTCATTCACCACTTTCCACTCTCTAACTAGGCTTTCATGGCTAGATCCTGATTGGAGTTTTGATTCTTACTTAGGTGATGCTGTTCCCTCAACAGGATCCATAATAACAGCAATACCTCATATTTATAGACTGCTTTACAATGCACCAAATACTCACATATATATTTATAAAAGTCTTTCTGATCAAAGGCAAACTTTTGGGATGTAATTAAAGGATTTTAGATTTTTGGTTTATGGGACTAAATTACTCTTCAGATGCTTATTATCTTCCTATGGCTTTTAGTCACCTTCTTTAAAATAATATCTTTCTACCCACAAATGTCAGAGCTTCTTTTTCCTCACATATTTTCCTTCAATTACATAGGTAATTTTGGCTTTATAGAGTTGGTTAAAGGAAGTAAGCCTTTAGAAAAATAAATGTATGAAAAAACCTCTGACTTAGGAACTGAACTAAAAATACTTTCTTCCTCCAAGATGATATTCAACAATTGGACTTAATGTAAACCCAAGTTCATACCTGTACTTCTTAGCAATTTACTTATGATTTCAGAAACATATAGACGTTACACTTTAGATGCTTTTTCTTAAGCAGTTATCTTTTTGAAGATATTCATGTTCTTACCCTTTCCTTAAAAAAAAAAAAGGAAGGAGAATAGTTTGTTTGATATATTTTAGCTGGTCCTTAGAGAAAGTTACAGATGAAATTTACTACATTTCCTGTGGTCTCTTTTATAGGGGCTTAATTTTTTTTTTTTCTTTTTTACCATTTTAAAGCCTGCTGCACCAATGCCTTTCCTCTTAGACACAATTCGTCCAGGTGCTCCTGCTGATGTTGTAAAGCTTTCTACTATGATGAGTCTTTAAATGGGAAGCCTTCCTAAACTTTTAAAATAATGAGACCTCACCAGGCAAATTTATGATTAGGTTTCTTTTCTTCCCAGCCTATCCCATTGAATCTCATATCAATTCATATCTGGCCATTGGTATTTAAGACAATGGCAATAAACAATGAAAAGGGTTTCCAAGGTGTCCCAATCTTTTTATGAGAAAGAGGAAATGACTAAGTGATTTCATATTGGCCAATAAAGTCATTAGATACAATGTGATGTCACTTTTAATCTTGAGTCCTGATTCTGACTCCTATTTTTTCCCCTCCAGACTGTTTGCTTCCCTTTTACAATAAAGCCAATGCCTGTGATACACTGGAAAATAGAAAAAGAAAAATGAGTTAAAATTACTGTGTCTTTTGTCCTCTTTTAGTGTTCCTTCTGTTTCCCAAGGAGCTTCCAGGTCATGGTTAATCTGGAGTCTGCAGTTCTAACATTCTTATGGTATTGTCTTTTCTATAATTCAGGGCCACTAACACCCCAGGGAGTGTGTTTGAAACAGGAAGTTGCACAAGCAAATTATTATCTTTAGGAGGACAGATCTATGGCCAAAACACTGCAAAGGCCAACTGCCTTTTCTTCAGGGGAGAGCAGACGGAGGAATACTTTGAGAGCAAAACTAAACACAAAGGCTGCTGCTTTCTGTCATAGCTCTGTTACTACTCAGAGAAGCCATTGCTGAACTGAAAATAAGAGTCACTTAAGGCGAGTTGTTAAGAAGGGCTTGTCATCTTCAACTGAATTAGCTCATATTTTTCTGTAAAGCAGTAAGTGGTTATAAACACACTGTTCATTTTCCTTCAATGTCTCCACCTTGCCCATGGTTCAGTAGTGACATTCATGAAGGCTTTTCATTCGAGTTTTACTTCTTTTTCCACTTCATTTGTTGCCAGTAGCTCCAACCTGTGTATGACTGTGCATGCCTGTGCAGTTGGTTCCCAATTTTGGGGGGTATGGGAAGGCAGCAGAGAACCCAGGTGAGGAGTTAGAAAATTGTGATGAAATCCAGCCTGCCCTTCTTATACCACTCTGATTTCAGTGCTTGAAGATCCCTGAATCTTACTTCCTATAGCCCACGACAGGAATGGGAGGTTAGGGGCATCTGTTGAAAGACACACAAAAAGGCTCTGGGGAGGATGTGAATAGCTTTCAAATTTAGTGTCAAAATCTCTTCCAGAATACAATTGAAAATTATCATTGCACAGAACTTTGGAAAAGTGAATGAACAGTAAAATTATTTTGTGATAAATGTGTACATTGGCCATTTGATATAGGAAGAATGTAGTTCCAATGGTTTGCTTAGGGTGTAAAAGACCTGTGCCCTGAAGCCCTGTGAGGTATGACTCCTGTCTTAAGATGTCTTTTGGCCTTTGGGGGCCACCATAGGTGTGGAACCCAGTGGGCATTCAAGAGCCACTCATTAAATAAATAGGTGTCTAGCACTCTGAGTTCATATCAAATCCCAAATAAATTTAGGCAAATTGTTATAGAAAAGAGAAATAGAAGGTGAAAAAGGAAAAAAGCCCTCCAATCAATTGAGTTTCTCCAAGATGAGTGGATACGTGAGGCCCAGTAAAAGATGAACCTGAGGTTCAGAGATGCTTCCAAGTTTCTTCCACTTGCAATTTATAAGGTAAAAAAGCTCCTTTTAAAAGCACAGTATAACACTACGAAAACAGTGAATGTTTGATGTGGAAGTCTTTTAAACATCAGTAAAAGAAAAAAAAAGAGAGTGAAAAAACTTCTTTTATTATTTCAAAAACAGGGAAACGGTTTTGGATTTCTTTGACTATTTTAGAATTTAAATAATTTCCCAAGCATGAATAAAATCAGATTTTCATCAAAAGGCTTTTAAACAAAACTCTACACTTTTCTCCATAAAACCAAACAAATATTTTTCAGAGCAATATTTTCTTACACAAAAGATTTTTACAAATCATTAGAGTGTTCTGTGTGAGGAAACTAAAATTCAAAATTATTCTTTAAAATATTTTTCTTTCATTTTTTTATTGCTACTAGGAATAAGAAAGCATTAAAGAGGATGTATGACTGTAGATGAAAGTTACCCTACCAAATATATTTTAAAAAATTCTTTTAATGTTTTGGTCATGAACTCTGACAATGATAAATCACTTTTCAACAGCTGCAGACAGCTGTTAAAGTCTAGAGCCTAAAACGCTTAATTGGGGAAGTGTGTTAAAAGTTAAAGGGCCAGTGTCTTTTTAGGGTACATGAAGACTTTCTTCGGCACACTCAAAACAGTGCATTCCAAGGTTTGGGAAAGAGCACATTAGTCTCTAGATTCATTAAATGTGAAACATTAGGTGGACAAATGATAAAGTGCTCTTATTTACGTATATGAGCAAGAAACAAGAGTTATTAAACATAGCAGTGTTTAATAAAAGAAGACACTCAAGCTCCTTGATAAACATTCTCATATATTATTTGGTGACGTGACTGAGATTAGTGGTACTCTTGTATTTCAGGTGTTTGAACTGGACACTCCTAATCTCTTCAATGTGGGTCTTACTACAATAAATACATTTACCCAGGATTAATTTATTGATCGATGATTTCCAACTCTAGTCAAATCAGGAGAACTAGAAAATTTTTTTTTAATTTTTATAATTTTTTTTAAAGTTTATTTTGTGATGCTTGTATTTTATTCTGACAGTGTTTGGGCAGTTATTTCAGGTAATTTAGGGACTTCACTTCAAATTTTTTCTTCATTAGGGTATTTCAAACTGATTTGCAGTGAAAATATTTATTCAAGACATGCTTGCTGAGACAGTACCCTTCTGAAACAAGACTTTTGTTGCTTGTATGTGACTTTTTCCAAAGTGTATGTGTGTTTTTGTGTGTGTATGTGGATATATTCACTGCATATGTTATATATATTTACTACATATACTACATATATAATATATTCATTACATATATAACATATATTCACCGTATAATATATAATCACTTCATATATGATGTATAATATGTAGTATACATTCACTGCATATATATTTTCACTGCAGTCATATATATTTCTACATGTGTATATATATGTGTGTGTGTGTGTATACTACTAGGCTCTGAAAGAACTGACCTGATGGTTTTATTTTACTTTTTCTGTGGGTACCAAGTGTGTAAAGGTAAACATTATATATCTTCTTGAGGAGGGACAGTCCCCGTTGAGTAACTGTCGGTAGGTCATTTCTCCTCTGTACAACCCCTGACATTCAGGAAAGGGAGTACTTCTGTTTCACACTCCGTAGCAAAGGTGATCTCTGGGAACTACTTGCTGAGTAATTCGCTATTATACAATACATCATTTTTATTGGTAATAAGGCAGATGTCACCAACAGTGGAGTTTGTCCAAGGCTGGCTCTGAAATTTCCTTTAAGGCATTAGGCTCCCAATCAGGCAGAAAATTGTCGTCAGCGATTGCAGACTGAAAGATCACATTGCAGCATCCAAGGACTGTTTATGACTTTTCCAGCTATACACAAAGTGGGTGGTGAAGAGTGGCCTTGTGTAAGCGTATTTGTTCCAGTTATGATGTATCCACTGTACAAACTTTGGGAAGAAATGTACCCTAAAAATATGTTGTGTGCAGTTTGTATTGGGCAAAACAGATGAATTTATATAGAGGATGAGGAGGGAGAGCAATTCACAAAGTTTGTTTCATAAAAGTGTCTATTTGAAGCAATTTTACTTATTGCTTTAAAAAACTAAGATAAATGGCTTTAAATGAAAGCTTTTTATTGCTAATATTAATTAGAGAGACAGGTTTACATCTTTCATTCATAAGAATTTTGTGAGCCATTCTTAACACACTAGACAATGAACCATCATCTCAGGATCTATACTTGTTTACAAGTTCTGTGTTGGTTCAAATTCACTGAATTATTTCAAATTAGAGAAAATATTGTACTAACACTCTACACTAAACTTGTAACTTCTATCTCTTATAAATGTGAGATACTTTTGAGATAGTGCCCTTCTGAAACAAGACTTTCGTTGCTTGCATGTGACTTTTTCCAAAGTGTGTGTGTGTTTTTGTGTGTGTATGTGCATATATTCACTGCATATGTTATATATATATTCACTGCATATACGATATATATATTCATTACATATATAATATATATTCACTGTATAATATATAGTCAGTTATCCCACTACACAAAAAGTTAAGAGCAACACAACCGGAAAATAAATTTCATATATGCATCACATGAGTGGCTTGTCCCAAGCCATACATTCTCTTTTTGCTATGTTGTTTATAGTATGATCAGGACTGTGTATTTCTAACTGTGGTAGAGATATCCCCTAATATTTCAATGGCTTTAATAAAATGAAAGTTTGTTTCCTCTCACATCACTGTCTAATATGGATGTTCCTGGTCAGGTGATTCTATCCCAAGTGATGATTCAAAGACTTGAGTGTCAAGTCCTGTGGTTCCTTTATCTTCAACACTTGGCTCCCAAAGCAGCCCTATGGGATGCTATCCTAGGGAGAGAATGGAAATGTTTGGAGCACTCATCCTTTTTGCCCACATACCATTGGCCAGAACTCAGTTACATAGCCTGACTTAATGCAAAGAATGCTGGGAAATGTGGTCCCTGATTGGCAGCTACTTTCTATAATAGCAACTCCATCTATGAAGGCAAGCAGGAAATTTTAGTGGACAGCTAGGGCTTCCCAGATAGTAAAGAATCAGCCTGCCAATGCAGAGGATGTGGGTTTGATCCTTGGGTCGGGAAGATCCCCTGGAGTAGGAAATCACAACACACTTCAGTATTCTTGCCTGGAAAATTCCATGGACAGTGGGGCCTGGTGAGTTACAGTCTGTGGTGTCTCAAAGAGTTGGACACGACTGAGCATACACACGCAAATTTAAAAACTAACCTTAAAAAGAGACAAATGCTCAAACTGGCACTTCCAAGAACAAGAAGAGAAAATTTCATGAAGTAAGGAAAATTTATTTTAATCATATGCATGACTTATGCTTATCAAGTTAAAAAAAACAATGTGTGGCAAAACTACCGCAAAAGTATTTTTAAGTGCTGAACATGGAAACAGCAATAACTAAAAGTCTAGAGTCTAAATTAGATGAAGCCAAATCTACATGTTCTGCCACTTTTTGTCAAATTTACAATTATACTTACTTTTGGGAATAAATGATTGTCTCTTCCCTCATGAGAGTAGATCATTTAATTCCTAGTACCTAGTGTGGTGATCAGCATATAATTGGCTATGCTATGCTAAGTTGCTTCAGTCGTGTCTGACTCTGCGACCCCATGGACTGTAGCCCATCAGGCTCCTCTGTCCATGGGATTCTCCAGGCAAGACTACTGGAGTGGGTTGCCATGCCCTTCTCCAACATAACTGGCTGCTCTTAATTTATTTAGCCTGCTCTTAATTTAATTAACCAGTTTATAATTGGCTCAGAGAGTTGAATGAAGGAACAAGTAAATGAATATGTGAATGAATGAAGAGAAAGATATTTATAAAGTTTTCCATTAAACATATCCTGAATCTGAAGATACCCTATGTTTATTATTATTATTAAAGAGAATAAAAATGTAAAGTGACCTTCTGAATTGGCATGGTAATGAAAAACAAAATGTGTAATGAAATGAAATGAAATGAAAAACAAAATGTAATGACACAATAAGGCTAAAATTCAAAATACACAATGCAATGATGGGAATAATAAACATTAGACACATCTTTGCTAGATATGAGTCAAGTCAGAGTTCTGAGAAGATTCAAAACTGCGATTCCAAAATTATGTGGCAGGAATACACAAGGATAGTGTCAAATGCCTACCAGAGAGAAAGTAGTATATTCGTATCTGGCTACACCACAGTGCATAGTTATAGAAAACTTGAAGCAGATTCAGGAAAATGTCAATCTGCAAACTGAGTCAGGGAGTGCAAATTAATCCTTAAGAAAAACCTAAAAAGAACTAGTATAATTGAGCTTCAAGAAAAAGGAAGAAGCAGCACCCTTCATGTAAAACGTTTCACACTAAGACTTTAGGGAACTATTTTCCAACTCTTCTGTTGCCAGAGCAATAAAAAATGAATAAAATGCAGCAAGCAGGATCTATTATAAGTTAGGATAATTGTTTGAAATTGAGATTTTCAAACCTTGTTACAGGCACTATGTTCCTCTCAAAAGCCTATAAGGACACAAATCTCAGTGGGATGAAATGATTTCAGGGAACACCAGAGGAGGTCCAAGACAAAAGTCTCCATGACCTTCCCAGTGCCTTAACCTTCGTATTGAATAGTGAGAGTGGGTTGGAGAACAAAGGAGTGTTCTTTCTCCTATGGAAACCTTTTATCTTCATTGTAAATTTGCCCTGTGCTCAACCACAGAATCTGCTTACACAGTTAGTGAAACACCTTCAGAGGTTTATGATTAAAGGCGATGATCACAGCAGATTTATCTAGAATATGAGTGATAATGCAGACTTGTTTGTTCATATGAGCATTAAAAAGGAACCAGAGGAACCAGAGATCAAATTGCCAATATCCGCTGGATCATCAAAAAAGCAAGAGAGTTCCAGAAAAACATCTATTTCTGCTTTATTGACTATGCCAAAGCCTTTGACTGTGTAGATCACAATAAACTGTGGAAAATTCGGAAAGAGATGGGAATACCAGACCATCTGACCTGTCTCTTGAGAAACCTGTATGCAGGTCAGGAAGCAACAGTTAGAACTGGACATGGAACAACAGACTGGTTCCAAATAGGAAAAGTAGTACGTCAAGGTTGTATATTGTCACCCTGCTTATTTAACTTATATGCAGAGTACATCATGAGAAATGCTGGGCTGGAAGAAACACAAGCTGGAATCAAGATTGCCAGGAGAAATATCAGTAACCTCAGATATGCAGATGACACCACCCTTATGGCAGGAAGTGAAGAAGAACTAAAGAGCCTCTTGATGAAAGTGAAAGAGGAGAGTGAAAAAGTTGGCTTAAAGCTCAACGTTCAGAAAACTAAGACCATGGCATCTGGTCCCATCACTTCATGGGAAATAGATGGGGAAACAGTGGAAACAGTGTCAGACTTTATTTTTTTGGGCTCCAGAATCACTGCTGATGGTGACTGCAGCCATGAAATTAAAAGACGCTTACTCCTTGGAAGTAAGGTTATGGCCAACCTAGATAGCATATTTAAAAGCAGAGACATTACTTTGCCAACAAAAGTCCGTCTAGTCAAGGCTATGGTTTTTCCAGTGGTCATGTATGGATGTGAGAGTTGGACAGTGAAGAAAGCTGAGCGCTGCAGAATTGATGCTTTTGAACTGTGGTGTTGGAGAAGACTCTTGAGAGTCCCTTGGACTGCAAGGAGATCAAATCAATCCATCCTAAAAGAGATCAATCCTGGGTGTTCACTGGAAGGTCTGATGTTGAAGCTGAAACTCCAATACTTTGGCCACCTCATGTGAAGGGTTGACTCATTGTAAAAGACCCTAATACTGGGTAGGATTGAGGGCAGGAGGAGAAGGGGACAACAGAGGATGAGATGGTTGGATGGCATCACCGACTCAATGGACATGGGTTTGGGTAGACTCCGGGAGTTGGTGATGGACAGAGAGGCCTGGTGTGCTGCAGTTCATGGGGTCGCAAAGAGTCGGACATGACTGAGCGACTGAACTGAACTGAACTGATTGAAAACTAGATTTAGCAAACTAGAAAGAACCTACATTTATCCTGCCCTAATGTAATTAAACTCACTTATTTATTCATTCAATCAACAAATACTTATTGCAAGAGAAGTGAAGTCATATTTTATCTCAAGGAGCTTTTGGTTTGGTAGGAAGTAATTCACACCAATACCTAAAATATTAGGTAACGTATTTTCAGTGTCTGCTACTATAGGTTGACTCTCTCAACTTCACCGTTCCTAACCAGTTGTCTTTGTTTTCCTTATTTATCATAAAAACTAGAAAGCCAAATGCTTGATTTTGCAGCCTCTCTTAAACTAGGGGTGACCTATGACACAGTCTTCTCCAAAAGGATGCAGGGCAAAGTATGCTAAGGGAGAGTCCATAAAAACTTTTGGTTTTCAGATAAAAACAGACAGAGTCTTTCATTGTCCTTCTATCTCTTCCTAACTGGAATGAGAAAAGTAATAGATGGAGACACAGCAGCCATCTTATGTCAAGAGGCAACAAGTACAAGAATGAAAATAACAGGGATGTTGTAACCTCCTTGCCTAATAATACCAGTGATCAGGTGAATCAACATAAGCAAGGAGACTGCAAATCCAGATTTACAAATAACAAACTCCTATACGTAAGCTACTATTAGTTGAACATTGTAACATGCAGCCAGATGTATTCCTAACTGACCCAGTATTAAATCACTCCAAGAGATATCAAGCACTATTGTGGTCCAAGAAGAGAAAGAAGGAATCTGAAAATCTTTGCCAAAGTGAGGGAGGAATGGCATTTATTTATATAACTTGAAGTCTCATCTCTTCTATTAGACCAAAAAGCTCTTTGAGAAAAGCAAATGTCTCATCTATCCTTGTATGCTTATGCCTAGTAATTAAAACGGTGTTCTGCATATAGGAGGTTCTCATAAATGTAAGTTAAATAAAGGTTTATATTATTTCATTTATATTCAACATAATGAGAAATACCAGAAAATTGTGTCACCTAGCCCAGTTCTCTAAACCAGTGTGACCATATATTTTTGTTGACATAATTCCATTAGCATACGACAAATATATGTAGGTAAATACTTAAATTATGCATATCACAAAATATACACAATAAAGAGTTAAAAGAATGAGATAAAAGTAAATATGATAAACACTATGATCCCTCCCCTGACTTCAATAGATCAAGGTTAACATACCATCTGGGAACATGCTTTATAGATAGCTCCCCTTGGGGAACACAATTCCAAATTAGAGTACCATAGAACTATTTTAAGATCAAGGAGCAACTGATGAGTCACATAAATTATATCAATATCTCAAATTTCACTATCAATCATTATATATTATTAACTGTAAGAATTGGTGTACAATGGCTAAAAATAAGATATTTCTAGGAATCCAACCAACTGATTTCACCTGCATTTGTTCTGAAATGAAATAAAATGCACTTAGGAAACATTCATTGGGTCTCTACTGTGTTATTGACACTATGTTGGGTGCTGGAAGTGTAAACATTAATTGTCCCAGCTCTTCAGGAATTGATTGTTCACTGGAAAATAGGCAAATGAATAAATGAAGCACCACAGTTTGTATGATAGATGCTTGTCCCCACACAACAGAGCCACAAAGGAGCTATTCCAGCAGAAGTTGCATAAAAGTCAGTGACACAAACTGTCAAGGTCATTAAAATGGGGTTTGCATTTCATTTGCTAATTTTTGCCAAGTAAAACATCCTTTGTATTTTATTAACTAATAATAAATTTCTTCTCAAATTATCTTTTATGATGAATAACATTTTTTAATTAACTAGTCTAATAATAGAGTAGTTCTGGTCTAGAAGTATCATTAAAAATTGTCTGGGAGGCACACAGCTGATTTTTTGGCATCATGCTTTGCATAGTACAGGTCAGTCTTGGAGTCAGTAGGAATTTGTTTTCAGAAGTAGAAAAATGGCCCTTATTTTAAGGTGGTTTTATAAAACATCTTGCCCTAGAGCCCACAGCATAGTTTCTAAAGGTACTATGGAAATAAAATTTTGGCTAGTAATTTTAAAAAATATTATATTCAACTGATTTAGAAATGAAAGTATATTTGCATATTTGTACTAAAATAATAAAATTTATATTTATTATAAGATTATTTTATACTCTACTGAAGAAAAGAGGCGATGAGAAAAATTTAGAAGAAAATTAATTCTTCCTTTGACTTTAGTCACTGAGCTCCTTCCCCCTACCAGCACACCCCCAGTCATTCCTAAAATGGTTCTATACAGAGTACATCCCCAGTTTTAGATCATGTAAGGTATAAGTCTCTTTGCCATAAGTCCTTTGACTTCCATCCCCTCCCCCACCCTCCAGCTAACCCCCAGTGACTTTTCATTCAACACCTCCAAGAGCAAATGAGTTTCTTTTGTCTAAAATTGTCTAGACAGATACAAGGGGGCAGGGAGAGCACCAGACTGCTTTTTTTTTAATCTGGTAATTGAGGCTGTATTAATCTACTCCATACCAGTTCACACTAAAGAATTTTAAAATGGCTAATGTAAATCCACATTTACATTATTTAGATAAAGCTATAGTGCTGAGTTGTCCATTATCTGGTGGTGCCTGAACATTATGAATATCGTGTTAGCAGGAATCATCTCCTATTTGGCCCATGATGAAGATCTTGATGCTTCAATTTGTCCTTTTCAAAGCCCTCAAGGACAGGCACATTTCTGCTCCTGGGGGCTTACTTGAAAGCAGAAAGCCCAATTATTACATTCTCACATTTTAGCCACAGTGTAGGCTTTGATTTCACCTTCGGGGCAGTTTTCCAGCTTTGGCAAGATTTTCATAGTAATTTTTATTCACAGAAAGAGTGACAAGAATTCCTCTCAGCTCAGTTATCAGTGGACAACTAGATGATCTTGGAAACTGGCGATCTGCCTCTCCTCCTGAGGATGTCAGCTAGATAATGAAGAAATACATTCCAGGGTTCAGAGGTGACTATTTCTTGCATGTATGCATGCATGCCTGTGGATGTGTATGCATGTGTGAGATGCTATGTGTATTAGTGTGTTGCTGTGTTAGTGTTAGTATATTACTGTGTATTGGTGTGTTAGTACACAGACCAGTGTGTATGTTGGAGTGTGTGTTAGTACATGTGTATTTGAGTGTGTGTGTGTGTTAGTGTGTGTGTCTGTTTTAGTGTGCATGTTAGTGTGTTGGTATGTGTCTATTAGTATTTATATTGTGTGTGTATGTTAGAATATGTGTGCATATGTTGGGGTGTGAATGTATGCTGCAAAAACAGGGGCAAGGATTAACCCACAAGCAGGAATAGGAAATGAGTATATTAATCAAGGAAGGCTATGTTCTGTTTGTTTGTTTTCCATGAAAATGCTAACTGGAACTATTCAATTAAGGATTGGGGCAAAGAAAAAGTTGGGAATAGGAATAAATTGAGAGGCATGAAGTGAGGATAGAGAGTGAGATCTAGACAGGAAGGTAAAAAGAGAAAGAAAACAGAGGAGGTTAGAAAGGCAGCACCATGACCTGAGCCTATGTTGCCCTTGGCTTCCCCACAGAAATATCACCATGGAGTGCTCAAGGAAAATGAGGAAAGGTCAAGTTCAACCCCTTGGTCTGAAGTCCATCTCACCTCCATTCTGCTTTGCTCTCTTTTTGAGGAACATTAATGATTAGCCTGATGAAGGACAGTGTGAAGGCCAAGACATTTGAAAGCTTCTAAGCTGGTGATGACTTCCTGGAACTGGACAACAACATCCTACTGTCAATGCAGCAGTGGCCCCAGAAAGAATGGGAGAACCGCCCCCAAGATTAATTCTTTCTGTGGAGGGGAGTGTGTGTGTGTGTGGGTGCTGAGTGGGGGTGGGATGGGTGGGAGAAAACAATAGAGGAAAAGAGAAGCATAGTTTCCATACAGAGTAGAGCCTTTGGAGCTGCTGAATAGTCCAATCTGTTTTCATGTGGAGATTTTACTAAAGGCATTTTATTATAATTACCAGTAAAGATTTAGTTATATTATTTATCTATACACACACACACACACACACAAACTATATGTAAGAGCCTTGCCTTGCAAAACAAAAAATTTCATTGCATTTAAACATAAAGGAGGTTAAAAAAATAAATGAGGCACATGCTTGCAGAGATAAATGTTCATTGCAAACATGAAAACATGGTCTGGACTGAAGTCACGAGTAACACAATTAACTACAATAACAACAAAACCACTAAAGGATTTGTGAGAACTAAAAGAAAACCCAAAAGTCATCCAAAAGGCGACGGGCTTTCCGATTCCACCATTCCTTGTGCTCAGTCCCCACGTCAATCATTTCCCTCCCAGCGGTCACTAGCTTGGCTATTTGTCTGTTTCCACACTAATGCATCACGAAACATCATGCCCACTTGCCTGGAAAAGATACTATCTCACACATATGGGGCCTGCCTTTGATCTCTGTGGTCGAGCTAGAGGTCAGAGGCCTGCCTTCTCCAGGCCCTTACTTCAAATGATTCCTTTCATTTACTGAGAAACCAAACGTTAGCAGGGAGAAGGCAGGAAAAATAAAAGCCATGATTTAATAGCAATTTATGTGTTTGGCCTATTTCAGTTTGGGTTTTATTCTCTTTGGCTCACGTATAATTCGTCATTCGTCCCCATTCCCCTGTCCTCCTTCCCCCACCATTTGTTTATTTTGGGCCCTCAGACAGATTGGCACTGGAAGGGAGGCTCTTACATCCTCCTCGTCAGGTTGTGGGGTGCCATTTTGTTCTTCTAAAATGTCAGACTTAATTTCACTGTCTCTTGTTGATAGGAAAAAATATTGTGAGTAAGTAATAAAGCACAATTACAGAGTGGACTCTGGTAAATTTAATGTTTTAACCGGTGGGTATAAGTGGCTTCTGAAACTCACATGATTCATTGAGGGAATGTTCTATTTGTACACAAATGGAGAAAGAAGGTAGGTGATGATAAAAGTTGGATCCCAACTGGAGTGGAATTAGACATGGAAAATATTTTATAACATTTTCTCTTTCATGAATCAAATAAAAATGATCATATCAGAGTGTTGCACATTTTAAAAGTATGAATTTTCATATGAGTTATAACAGTTAATTTGTAAGCTTATTAATGATAATCACAATGCAGAACTTCACTGCATAATACCAGGGAAGGTTTGCATTTATTGAGGGCGTCCCAGGTGACCCACACTCAGCAAGGTGCTTAGTCATCTTTATTTCCAATCATCTTCACAATAAGCCAATGAGGCAGATATTATTGTTCCCCTTTTAAAGGTGACAAGCCGTCAATCAGGAGTAGCAAGGAAAAGGAAAACTCCTTTGATTCCTCTCGAATTGTCAGTTTCCCTCAAGAGACTGACTGCAATGGATGTATTTTTACATCCAGAGTAAAAAATACTCTACTGTGTTTTTATAAGTTCCTTTATAAAGGAAGGACTGGAGTGTTCAATTCAGTATTGCCATGCTTATATTATCACGGCAGTTCACTGCTTTCCCTGCTGTGAATGCAAACGGGCCCACCAAGGGTCCTGGAGTCAGAGAAGAATCTCAAAGCCTGAGTTAGCTAGTAACCCCTAGGCCCCAGTTTCTCTGTAATGTGGGTATAAAGAGAGTACCTACTTCATAGGGCTGTCATGAAGATTAAATAAGATGATACATGTGAAACCCTAGTTTACTGCTTTCTATATTCTTATATATATGCGCCTCTGTGTGTCCCATATATATTCCAACATATATATATATATATATATATATATATATACACACACATATATATAGAGACAGGGAGGGAAACAGAGAGAAACTTGGAGGCTGACTGTTATGCCTGACCAAAGATGGCCTGTGGAGTGAAAGCACAGACTCATGTAGACAGCCATATAGCAATCAAGATCTTTGCAGCTCAAAAATGTATCATGGGAACAAATTTCTCAAAAAATTAAAACTACCATATGATCCAACAATTCCGCTCCTGGGTATTTACTCAAAGAAACAAAAACACTAATTAGAAAAGATATATGCACCCTGGTATCCACTGAAGCATTATTTACAATAGCCAAGATATAGAAGCAACCATGTCCATCACAGATGAATGGATAAAGAAGATGTGGTGTGTATATGTATATACAACGGGATATTATTTAGCAGTAAAAATGAATGAAATCTTGACATTTGTGATAACATGAATGGATCTATAAGATATTAAGCTAAGTGAAATAAGTCAGACAGAGAAAGACAAATACTATATGATCTCACTTATAAGTGGAATCTAAAAAACAAAACAAATGAGCAAACATAACAAAACAGAAACCGAATTATAGGTACAGAGAACAAACAGATGGTTACCAGAGAGGAGTGAGGTTGGGTAAAAAAGAAATAGGTGAGGGAGATTAAGAGGTACAAACTACCAGTTGCAAAATAAATATTGGAAATGTACAATATAGGGAATATAGTCAATAACTAAGTAATATATTTGTGCTGACACTTCATAACTAGATTTATGTGGTAATCATCTTGAAATGTATAGAAAAAGTCATTATATTGTACAACAGGAACTAACATAATACTTCCAAAGCAAACATACAAACTTAGGGAAAGAGGTCAGATTTGGGGGGGAGAGGGGGGAGGGAATTGGAAATAAAGATATGGGGGTAAATTTTAGAATGTTGAACATTATACAGTGACTGTAGCCATGAAAGTAAAAAACTCTTGCTCCTTGGAAGAAAAGCTATGGCAAACCTAGACAGCATATTAAAAAGCAGAGACATCACTTTGTTGACAAAGATCCGTCTAGTCAAAGCTATGGTTTTTCCAGTAGTCATGTATGGATGTGAGAGTTGGACCATAAAGAAGGTTGAGCACTGAAGAATTGATGCTTTTGAACTGTGGTGCTGGAGATGACTCTTGAGAGTCTGTTGGACAGCAAGGAGATCAAACTAGTCAATCCTAAAGGAAATCAACCCTGAATAGTCATTGGAACAACTGATGCTGAAGCTGAAGCTCTAATACTTTGGCCACCTGATGAGAAGAGCTGACTCACTGGAATAGACCCTGATGCTGGGTAAGATTGAGGGCAGGAGGAGAAGGGGCAACAGAGAATGAGATGGTTGGATGGCATCATCAACTCAATGGACGTGAATTTGAGCAAACTCCGGGAGACAAGGAAGGACAGGGAAGACTGGCATGCTGCAGTTTATGGGGTTACCGTAAAGAGTTGGAACCACTTAGCAACTCAACAATACAGTGATTAGTTTATGGAGACTTTGGAAAAGAAGAACATAAGATTCTACACATAGTATTTGCCTAACCATAAAAAGACAAACATGGAATTCAGTTAATCTGGTCTGAGCAGCTTTCTATAGTCAAAAGGAGGGCCATGTACTGTCCCAGGTATGCTGCCTGGGGCTTGGGAAGTCTGTAGAGGGCAAAGTCAGGCTACTGTAGCACCTGCTCAATTTTCTATCCGTGAAAGGGCAGGTGGTGTGGCAGTTAAGAGCCTGGACTTTACAGCCAGGCAGACTTAGTTCAAATACCAGCTCTTCGTATTTGAACTGGGGGAACTTGAGTAAAGCCAACATCTCCATTTGCCCACTGGCACAGCACACCGTGGTGTGAGGGTTACCGGGTTCATGTATACAAAGCACTTGGAGCACTGCTTGGAACAGTTTCAAGATTCAAAGGATGCTCTCTATAGAGAGGCCAAGTGTCAGGCTGGGTGGATGCATCTCAGTGCCGGGGGCTGCCCAATTTGTTTTTCAAAGCTTTCTCTCATGGCTCTCAGAATCTATTGGAACTTTATTAACAAGAAAAGATGCTGAATTAAGAAGGGACGATGTGAGTTTTCAAGAGGCTTCTGGTGTCTGATTCATTCATTGTTAGGTTCTAAGAGAGTACTCCATACCTTGTGCCAACCAGGGTACCATTTGCTTCCTCTGCTCCTAAGTAAAAATATTTATGATTCAGGAGAAAAGACTATAGTGATTCCATCTGACTGAGAGAGCAGGAAGATTATAGGGAGTTGCTTGGGAGCCAATGTCCATTTTTACTAGACAGTTCTATGAAAGTATGAAATTTATAATGATCTGGAAGGATAGATGGGAACTTGAAGGTAATCTAAGAGAGAACCTTCCATCACAAGAAGACTATGAGCATGGGAAACAGAACACCATTTGTTAGCATTGTATCGCCTTGATGTGTTCATTCAGTAGCATTCACATTCATTTGACAGGTTTGGGAAACGAAAGCCTTCATGGTGATAGATTTTAAACGAGGGTTTCTCCCTTCACCCTGAAATGGGTGAATTCCCTATTTGGGAACGCTCATTGCAGACACCTTAGAGAAGGAGGGCAAGTACACAGTATCAAGTTTTCCTAGATTTAGAGGGAAAAAGAAACTGCAACAGAGATGTGCATACCAGGCAAAGAAGTTAGAATCCAAGAAGCAGGGTCTGGGGCTCTGGATACCAGGAAAGCTGGTCCCTCCCCAGGTCCCTGTTAGGGCAGCTGAATTCTGTTTCTCAGGTGTGCATTCCAATAATACTGCAAAAAGGGATTAGCCCCAAAGCACCTGTGATCGTCTAAGCTTGGGCTTAGACTTGGAACACAGCAAGATAAGCTTTTCCAGGAAGGAATTCTTGTTTAAACAGAACCCAGTGTTGTTTTCCCACGCTTTTCACTTACCACTGAGCCATCTTTTTCTTTTGTTTCTAAACAAACTTTCTGAGGGTCTCAAGCTGAAGCCCATCCTGATTCACTCACACTCACTAATCCCCTCACTTACAATAGTCTGAGGTTCTGAAAACCTGGATCTCTTACCCACCTGCTAGTCGTTAAAACAATTACATGGTTAGGAGCTCACAAACAAAGCAATTCATAATGGGCTCGGGTCCTATTTCCCCCTGGTCCCCTGTGAGGGCGGATGAATTATGTCCTTGTCCCCTCCAGGACTGGTGTCTCTGGAACAATGACACACACATAAAAGCGCAGAAGCGGGGAGTCTTTTTCACTGCTCTTGTCTGTCTGTATCCCAAAACCCTCACCTCACAGTAAGCTCTCATTCCCACGTTGTTGTTATCATTTCCTTAGAAAATCCAGTGATTTTCTGCTCCATTGCATGTTTTAGTTCATTAGTTCAACATTCAGCATGTATTTGTTGCATGCTTACTGTCCTTGGTAGCGGGGTGCAACTTTAAGTGGGCAAAGTCCTGGACCTTATGGAGTTGATGGTCTCAGGACTGTGTGGTTTGGCTGCAGCAGTGTTTTGCAAGCTGGATGGAAAGTGTTCCGAGGGTAAACATGATGCTTTCTAGTCTTCTTTTTAGTAAGAGCGTGAATTTCAATACCAACAATCCTTTGCATTCATTTCATAACTTGTAAAGAATTCTGGTCCTGGTGCTCGGTTTTGTTACTCCCAGTAGAAAGCACTATCTCCACTGGGGTTGGCCTTTTGTGACAAGAGGCAGCCTACCTTCTATTTCTCAGAGATCGTCAGAGTGTCCCATGGTGTGACAGATGGTGTGGCTCCTTTAAATTCACTAAAAAAATCATTTCTTACAGTAAAAGTCATATTGGAATAAAACATTAAAATGTACACAGAAGAACATAAATATTAAACTTAGAAGACAGGAAAAGGTAGCATTCTGGCTGCGGTGGGAGTGGGTGTGTGGGTTAAGCCCCTTTGCACAAAGAAACCTGGGAGCTGTCTTTTCATTGTGGCTTCAACCAGGAAGTTGATCTTACTTCCCCTGCCCAAGAAAGGTCTCTGTGGCTCAAGAACAGAGGCTTCTGGAAGAAAATGCTGTGGACTCAGGAAAAGAGAACACAGGGCATTTTTTTGGAGGTTGGGGTATGGAAACCCTTTTTATATACAGCTGATAAATTCATTCAACAAACATGAGCCAAACATCTCTGTGATAGGCTTTGTGCCAGGTTCTGTGTGAGGGGTGGTCTGGGGAGTGAGGATTGTACATAGGGAAATAACTGATTTTTCTTTTTTTGCTATGAATATTTTTTTTAAATTGAAGTATGGTCAACTTACAATACTATATTAGTTTCAGGTGTATAATATAGTTATTTGATATTTTAGATTATATTCCATATTAAGTTGTTATAGTGACTATATTCCCTGTGCTGTACACCACATCCTTGTATCTTATTTATTTTATACCTAATAGTTTGTATTTCTTAATCCCCTCCTCCCATCTTGCCTCTCCCTCCACCTCTCTCCCCACGGCTACTAGTTTGCTTCCTATGAGTCTGTTTTGGTTTTATTTATTCTATTTTTTAGATCCTACATATAAGTGAAAACATACAACTGACTTTTAATTTCAGGTGTGAACTTGGTATGGCTGCAGATACAACACTGAGAATCATGCAATAGTTACAAGGCTAACTGATGTAAGGAAACGAGAACCCCACTGCGTCCCAGGGTGACCAAGAGCAATTAGTAATACAAGCCAGAGGAGAAAAAAAGTGGAGAGAGGGTGTTAAGAAAACTCTAATTTGACTAGAACAGAGATAGTTACTGACAAAGAGATTAAAAAAATTTTCATTGAAGAGGAAATCAATATAACAGCACTATCACATATAAGTTGTACATGATTATGTTTAAATTAATTGCATAGTAAGCCATGTTAATTCAGCAATAGATATGTACTGAACATTAATACAATTAGCTCCCACTCTGAAGAAACACTAGGAGAGATTTTGATACTCAGAGCCCTCACCCGGACCAAATAAGTCAGAATTCTAGTGGTGGGGTACATATACCAGTATTACTTTAAAAGCTCATCCAGTGACTTGGATGTACACTCAAAGGTTGAGAACTATTGGCCTTGTGTGGTGCTTCTCGAGCCTCGCTGTATATTAGAATCACCTGGAGAACCTGTAGAGTGTACTGATTCTGGGTCCCACTACTGACCAATTGAATCTGACTGTAGGAGGATGAGGCTTCCCAGGTGGCTAGTAGCAAAGAATCTGCCTGCAAATGCCAGAGACGCGGGAGATGGAGGTTTGATCCATGGCTCGTGAAGATCCCCTGGAGGAGGAAATAGCAACCTACCCTAGTATTCTTACCTGGAAAATTTCATGGACAGAGGAGCCTGGTGGACTACAGTCCATGGGGTGCCAAAGTGACAGACATGACTAAGCAACTGAGTATGCATGCACACAGGAGGAAAGGGCCTGGACATCAGTAATTAACGGTCAGCATGGTTGTGAATCAGCCAATACCAGGCACTCCTGTTCAGTCGTTCAGTCATGCCCGACTCTTTGCGACCCCATGAACCGCAGCACGCCAGGCCTCCCTGTCCATCATCAACTCCCAGAGTCCACCCAAACCCATGACCATTGAGTTGGTGATGCCATCCAACCATCTCATCCTCTGTCATCCCCTTCTCCTCCTGCCCCCAATCTTTCCCAGCATCAGGGTCTTTTCAAATGAGTCAGCTCTTCACATGAGGTGGCCAAAGTATTGGAGTTTCAGCTTCAACATCAGTCCTTACAATGAACACCCAGGACTGATCTCCTTTAGGATGGACTGGTTGGATCTTCTTGCAGTCCAAGGGACTCTCAAGAGTCTTCTCCAACACCACAATTCAAAAGCATCAATTCTTTGGTGCTTAGCTTTCTTTATAGTCCAGCTCTCACATTCATACATGACCACTGGAAAAACCATAGCCTTGACTAGATGCACATTTGTTGGCAAAGGAATGTCTCTGCTTTTTAATATTCTGTCTAGGTTGGTCATAACTTTCCTTCCAAGGAGTGAGCATCTTTTAATTTCATGGCTGCAATCACCATCAGCAGTGATTTTGGAGCCCCATAAAACAAAGTCTGACACTGTTTTCACTGTTTCCCAATCTATTTGCCATGAAGTGATGGGACCAGATGCCATGATCTTAGTTTTCTGAATGTTGAGCTTTAAGACAACTTTTTCACTCTCCTCTTTCACTTTCATCAAAAGGCTCTTTAGTTCTTCTTCACTTTCTGCCATAAGGGTGGTGTCATCTGCATATCTCAGGTTATTGATATTTCTCCTGGCAATCTTGATTCCAGCTTGTGCTTCCTCCAGCCCAGCATTTCTCATGATGTACTCTGCATATAAGTTAAATAAGCAGGGTGACAATATACAGCCTTGACGTACTACTTTTCCTATTTGGAACCAGTCTGTTGTTCCATGTCCAGTTCTAACTGTTGCTTCCTGACCTGAATACAAGTTTCCCAAGAGGCAGGTCAGGTGGTCTGGTATTCCCATCGCTTTCAGAATTTTCCACAGTTTATTGTGATCCACACAGTCAAAGGCTTTGGCATAGTCAATAAAGCAGAAATAGATGTTTTTCTGGAACTCTCTTGCTTTTTGGATGATCCATCAGATGTTGGCAATTTGATCTCTGGTTCTTCTGCCTTTTCTAAAACCAGCTTGAACACATGGAAGTTCACGGTTCACGTATTGCTGAAGCCTGGCTTGGAGAATTTTGAGCATTACTTTACTAGCATGTGAGATGAGTGCAATTGTGCGGTAGTTTGAGCATTCTTTGGCATTGCCTTTCTTTGGAATTGGAATGAAAACTGACCTTTTCCAGTCCTGTGGCCACTGCTGAGTTTTCCAGGTTTGCTGGCACACTGAGTGCAGCACTTTCACAGCGTCATCTTTCAGGATTTGAAATAGCTCAACTGGAATTCCATCACTTCCACTAGCTTTGTTTGTAATGATGCTTCCTAAGACCTACTTGACTTCACATTCCAGTATGTCTAGCTCTAGGTGAGTGATCACACCATCATGATTATCTGGGTCATGAAGATCTTTTTTGTACAGTTCTTCTGTGTATTCTTGCCACCTCTTCTCAATATCTTCTGCTTCTTTTAGGTCCCTACCATTTCTGTCCTTTATTGAGCCCATCTTTGCATGAAATATTCCCTTGATATCTCTAGTTTTCTTGAAGAGATCTCTAGTCTTTCCCATTCTGTTGTTTTCCTCTATTTCTTTGCATTGATTGCTGAGGATGGCTTTCTTATCTCTCTTTGCTATTCTTTGGAACTCTGCATTCAAATGGATATATCTTTCCTTTTCTCATTTGCTTTTCATGTCCCTTCTTTTCACAGCTATTTGTAAGGCCTCCTCCGATAGCCATTTTGCTTTTTTGCATTTATTTTTCTTGGGGATGGTCTTGCTCCCTGTCTCCTGTGCAATGTCACGAACCTCCATCCATAGTTCATCAGGCACTCTGTCTATCAGATCTAGTCCCTTAAATCTATTTCTCACTTCCACTGTATAGTCAAAAGGGATTTGATTTAGGTCATACCTGAATGGTCTAGTGGTTTTCTCCACTTTCTTCAATTTCAGCCTGAATTTGGCAATAAGGAGTTCATGATCTGAGCCACAGTCAGCTCCCGGTCTTGTTTTTGCTGACTGTGTAGAGCTTCTCCATCTTTGGCTGCAAAGAATATAATCAATCTGATTTTGATATTGACCATCTGGTGATATCCATGTGTAGGCTGTTCTCTTGTGTTGTTGGAAGAGGGTGTTTGCCAGGACCAGTGCGTTCTCTTGGCAGAACTCTATTAGCCTTTGCCCTGCTTCATTCTGTACTCCAAGGCCAAATTTGCCTGTTACGCCAGGTGTTTCTTGACTTTCTACTTTTGCATTCCAGTCCCCTATAATGAAAAGGACATCTTTCTTGGGTGTTAGTTCTAGAAGGTCCTGTAGGTCTTCATAGAACTGTTCAACTTCAGCTTCTTCAGTGTTACTGGTCAGGGAATAGACTTGGATTACCGTGATATTGAATGGTTTGCCTTGGAAATGAACAGAGATCATTCTGTCATTTTTGAGATTGCATCCAAGTACTGCATTTTGGACTCTTTTGTTGACCATGATGGCTACTCCATTTCTTCTAAGGGATTCCTGCCCACAGTAGTAGATATAATGGTCATCTGAGTTAAATTCACCCATTCCAGTCCATCTTAGTTCACTGATTCCTAGAGTGTCGATGTTCACTCTTGTCATCTCCTGTTTGACCACTTCCAATTTGCCTTGATTCATGGACCTAACATTCCAGGTTCCTATGCAATATTGCTCTTTACAGCATCAAACTTCACTTCTATCACCAGTCTCATCCACAGCTGGGTGTTTTCTTTTTGCTTTGGCTCCATCCCTTCATTCTTTCTGGAAAATTCATTCATTTCTCCACTGATCTCCAGTAGCATATTGGGCACCTACTGACCTGGGGAGTTCATCTTTCAGTGTCCTATCTTTTTGCCTTTCATGCTGTTCATGGGGTTCTCAAAGCAAGAATACCGAAGTGGTTTGCCATTCCCTTCTCCAGTGGACCACATTCTGTCAGACCTCTCCACCATGACCCATCCATCTTGGGTGGCCCCATATGGCGTGGCTTAGTTTCATTGAGTTAGACAAGGCTGTGGTCCATGTTATCAGATTGGCTAGTTGTCTGTGATTGTAGTTTTAGTCTGCCTGCCCTTTGATCCCCTCTCTCAGTGCCTACTGTCTTACTTGGGTTTCTCTTACCTTGGACGTGGGGTCTCTCTTCAGGGCTGCTTCAGCAAAGCGCAGCCGCCGCCCCTGACCTCACACGTGGGGTAGCTCCTCTTAGCCACTCGTGTGCTGTCGCAGCCGCCCCACTCCTGTTAGGTGCTTGCAAACAGAAAACAAAGCTAGTGAGCAAATATAACATCACTCATGCCCTCATAGTACTTCAGATTTAATGCAAAAGAGAGGCAAAGAACATGTTAAAACAATACAATTATGATACACTGAAATAAGTATGGTGATGAAAACCAAAAGATGGAAAGAATTGGAAATTATGGTGGAGTGTGAGGAAATGACTGAAATTAGGCAGAATGGTCAGAGAGGTGACATTTAACTTAGAAATTAAAGGAAGACAGAGTTCTAGTATTTGGAATTTAAAGAGAGTTGGCGGGGAGAAGAAATAGGGAGTAGATATTTCCAGGTAATCCAAACACGTGCAAAGGCCCTGGGGTGAGACAAAACTAGACATGTCCAAGGAAGGCTTCTCCCTGGCAGGGAATAAAGACGGAAATAAGTGATACAAGATGACCTGGAGAAACTTCACAGGGGCCTGTCATGCCATGTTAAAGAACTTGTATCTCACTTTAGCTTAATGAAAGTGAAAGTCACTCAGTTGTGTCTGACTCTTTGCCACCACATGGACTATACAGTCCATGGAATTCTCCAGGTCATAATACTGAAGCCTTTCCCTTCTCAAGTGGATCTTCCCAACCCAGGGATCAAACCCAGGTCTCCCTCATTGCAGGCAGATTCTTTACCATCTGAGCCACCAAGGAAGCCCTTAAGCTTAATAGAATTTATCAAAGACTTTTAAGCAGGCATGTGAGATACTTCCATTATTTTTTTCCAAAGGTCAAGCAAGAGATGGGAGAGGCTTGGATGATGATGATGCAGTGGAGATATAGAAAGATACCCCCTACTGGCTGGTAACTACATGTGATTTTTAAGTAACAGAGACCTGGGGTAAAGGTTATTTAATACAGAAATTCAGTTTTCTCTTACATAACAAGCATTCCAGGGCTGAAATGGCGGCTTCTTGAGTTTTTACCTCGACCTTCCCTAAAAAGTGCCTGTACCCTCAAAGTAATTTCATGATTGCAACATGGCTGATGCAGCCCTAGTCAGCATTCCCTAGCCAGGAGTAACAGGAGATGTGGGGGCATGGCACCCACTCCAGTATTCTTGCCTGGAGAATCCCCATGGACAGAGGAGCCTGGTGGGCTACAGTCCACCGGATCGCAAGGAGTCAGACATGACTGAGTGACTAAGCACACACAAAGGAGACTAAAAAGTCATGCTAACTAAATGCAATGTGGGATTCTGGGGTGGATCCTGGAACAGAATTAAGGACATTATTAGAAAATCTGGTGAAATCTGAACAAAGTCTGTACATTAACAGTATTGTACCTAAGTTACTTTTTTAAACTTTGGTAGCTATACCATAGTTATGCAAGGTGTTAAAATCAGGGAAATATACAGAAAGCTGAATGAAGGGTATATGAAAATCTGGACTATTTTTGCAACTTTTCTCTAAGCCTAAAAGTTATTTTAAAATAAAAAGTTTTTAAAAATCTATGTGATAAACATAACTCCATAAAGCAACAACCAATGCCACTGTGGTCTCCTAAATGCCATTTTGGATACCCAGGTAACATCTCATAATTATTGATTCTGAAGTTTACTAACTCAAGGGAGAAATGCAAACACTGAAACTGCAATGTACATTACCATTAATGTATCAATCATTACCAATCATCATCAGATATTTCAAACTGTTCCTCTCTATTCAGTTCCAGCTCACAGTTACAATTTAAAAAAGTAATTCTGTACTACTGAGGCTATATCTAAAAATGGTTGGTGAAGAGTTGCTTTGTAGTATTTTTGTCTGCTTAAGTTAACTTCCTACAATGTGACAGTTTCAGACAGCCTAATAAATAGGAATTATTTTCTTTTCTTCCAAATGCCTTAAAATAATGTGCACAAACCTCAGTGGGTTTTGTTGTTAGACTTAAATCTAGAGACATATACTTAAGAAAATGAAGTTTCCACATATAAGTTCACATGAAAAATTGACAAAACAAAGAGAAACATCTAGATGACAGTTTATATGAAATACTCAAACTAACCCTATAAAGTATTTTAATTCATTATGAGTTTGTTAATTTTCTATCACTTTTATTATTAAATGTGTTTATGTGCTCAGTCTTGTCCGACTCTTTGTGACCCCATGGATGACAGCCTGCCAGGCTCCTGGGTCCATGGGTTTCTCCAGGCAAGAATACTTGAGTGGGTTGCCATTTCCTCCTCCAGGGAATTTTCCTGACCCAGGAATTAAACCTGTGTCTCCTAAGTTTCCTGCATTGATAGGTAGATTCTTTACCACTGCACCACTTGGGAAGTCCTTATTATTAAATAAATGTATTAAATTTTTTATTTAAAAAATGTTAAAGTACAGAGTTTAGCAGTTTCAGTATCATATTTTATGACATGAGTCAGCCCAATTATACAATTTTTAAAAACTATGAGTGAAATAAAAAAAATAAATAAATAAAAACTATTTTCAGCTGCCATAGTGACCTACTTTTTATATCTGGGAAACACTGTCATCTAGTAAGTGAGAGTCTAAAAGAAAGTTAGACAAATACTTATTAGAGCTTTGCAAAACAAACAAACAAAAAATACTTGTAGCTGACAAGTATCTGTAATTTCTTCTTTCCAAAATATATCTCTAGAACACAGTTACTTCCTATTAGTACAAATATAGTTCCAAAACATTTCCAGAAACTGATAAACACAGAAGATCGTAGTCTTTACTCAAAAATGTTCCTAAAATTCTGCAACCTCGAAAATGAATAACTACATTTTTTGATAAGCAAATGCATGTATCCCAACAATAAAGGGAACTGGAATTATCTTGTGATATTCTCCCCAAAGTAACTCATATTGAAGAAGTAAAACTGCTCAAGGTCAATCAGCCTAATCTGAAAGACAGGAAGTTTACCCTCCATTTCCCAACTGATTCTCTTTAATTTGGAAGCTACACTGACAGGTGGCCTCAACACTTAGGGCATTACAGACCACCTTGAAGGTCTCAGTGCCAGTAGCCTTTGAAGTCAGAATAATCAACAAGCCATTCGATACCTGATCAGAGGAAACCTCCCCATGGAGAAGGCAGTCTCTCAGGTAGACTGATTGTCTATCAAATACGAAGAACTCGATACAGTTTGCTGAGCCAATTTATAGACTTAATAGAACTCTAAAACAGAGACAAATGGACATTACAAACTGATTTTCAGTGCTCTTACTTTCTACATGTGTTAATATATTTTCTTTCAAGAGTACATAAAGCATCAACCAAAAAAAATAATCCTTTTCTAATAATGAAGGGAAGAAAAATAGTTTGTATTTTATGGGCAGATAAAGTTCCTCTTCTTATATGGGTACATGGTAAATAGTTTGATCAAATATTTTGAATAAGAGGTCATCTATGGTCATATATAGTACAGAGAAAAAAATTAATTGTTTTGCCTTGATGTGTGAATAAATGGAGAAAAGAATTTTCATTCTTGGGAAGGAATTGATGTTTTCCTATCAGGACAAAATAAAGTTTTCTGGACTTCAAGTATTCTCTGTGATGATGGTTATTAAGATTTCTATTCACCAAATATGATTCCAGTTGCATTTATTAAGTTCTTAGTTGAGTATTTTTCTCTTAATTGGGCAGATAAATTTATGTCTTTACCTTAAATGGCCAACACTTCCTGTTCAACACTTCCTGAGGAATAATTTATAATTGCATCATGTGCTCAGAAAAGGACCTAACACTATTTGCATGTATATTTGTGGCACTCACATTGTCACTGTTCATACCAATTACACTTAATATAATAGTCACTACAATATTCACATCAGTTCAACTTGATACAACAGTTTCTAAGCCCCACCTATATTTCACTCACTGGACCAGGGGCTGGAAACGGAATTCCATGGATTGATTGTAGTAGCTTTCCCACTAGTATTGACAAATGTCACGCATGGGCAATCTCCCCAAAGCGAATGATGTGTTTGAAATCCTCTGCATGACTGCAGTTCTCAGAAAATCATTTTTCTAGTTCATAGGAATACTTAACCTTGTGGAATATGAAGAGATTCCCATTAGCAGAGACAGCTGCTATGATTCATCACATGCACTGGAAAAAAAATACTGCTATTGTTAATCTGTATCTTATCTATGATAACCTTCTTGCCTCTTAAGAAACTCAAATACAGTGAAGGAAGAGATGACAATTGATTGGGTAGGGACTTCCCTAGTAGATAGGAATCCGTCTGCCAGTGCAGGGGACACGGGTACAGTTCCTGCTCCAAGAAGGTTCCATATGCCATGGGGCAACTAAGCCCTTATACCACAACTACTGAGCCCACCCTCTAGAGCCACGAACCACAACCACTGAGCTCGTGTGCCACAACTACTGAAGCCCACACACCTTAGAGCCTACATGTTGCAACTACTGAAGCCCATGCACCTAGAGTCTGTGCTCTGTGACAAGAGAAGCCACCACAATGAGAAGCTGGTGCACTGCAGCAAAGAGTAGCCCTTGCTCACCACAACTAGAGAATGCCCACAAGTAGCAACGAAGACTCAGCACAGCCAAAATTAAAATAGATAAGTTACAATAAAAAAAATTAAATGGGTAAGAAAAGTAATTTTTTAAATACAAATCAGTAGCATTGGAAATGTTCCAAAATAGCTGAAATCTCATCTCTCTGTGGTGCCTGGATACAATGACCGTTTGCCTCATCGTCAGTGAGCATTTGCCACCTGATAGTTGCCACATGGTTCTATGGCAGACTTAAACATAGGCCCTAGAGTCAGGCCATGAATCAAGTTCCAACTCTGCCAATTAATAGTTGAGTGAACTTAAACTGATTACTTGAGTTTTCAAAGTCTCAGTTCCCTCATTAGCAAAATATGGGTAGTATTATACTTACCATAATCTGAGACTCTCGTGAAGATGAATGAGAGTGCGTGTAAAGTGTTAGCACGTGGCTTAGAACAGAATCAATATTTGATGTTATGTAGCTTCTATTTTTATTTGGAAATGTTCAACTTTTCCTCAGAGCTACTTGGCAAAGCATATAGTATTTTTCAAGGCTCTCAGCTTCTGTACTTATTGTTCCTATTTAGCTATTAAACCACTGCTGTTCTTTACTCCCTCCGGTTATTAATATATCCTAACTTCCAGAGCTCAAAAAAGATACTTCAGGAGTAGATGAATTCAGGACTTTGAGAATTTTCTGTCACGAAATAGGAGATTTTTTTTTTTTTTGTAAAAATTTTTTTGACTACTATTCTGCAGGGGTTATAATGCAAAGATATTTAATCTGAGTAACAGAAGGAAAATTGTGGTTGAGGAAATCTGGCTCAGAATAATATGTTGAGAACAGTGACAAGAGACAGAGAAGGCAATGACAGAGACTGTTAAAATAATCCAGCCACTAACTAGAGCAAAAGAAAAGTGAAAGCATAAGGAAAACGGATACATGATTTGAAGAGATGAACACCCCCCCCCAAATGAACCCAATACCATTAACAAAAGCACCAAGAAAGATCAAACATTTAGGAAAAAATAATCTGACAAAATATGCACAGGATCCATGTCCCGACAACTATAAGGCACTGATGAAAGAAACCAAAGACCAAAATAAATGGAGAGATAAACCATATTCATCTACCCAAAGGCTCAATATTGTTACGACACTGATTTCCCCCAACCTGATCTACAGATTTGATGCATTCCCATCAACATACCAGCAGGGTGTTTTTTTGTAGATACTGACAAACCCAATTTAAAAAAAAATTTTGAAAAGCAAAAACCCACAGAAAGCCAGAACAGCCAGAATAATTTTGAAAAATAAAAAGAAAGTCAAAGAACTACATGATTTCAAGAATTACTATAAAGCTGAAGTAATCATGAGAGGCAGTCCTGGCAAAAAGATAGACACCTAGATCATTGCCACAGAAAGACAGAGCCCAGAAACAGATACACATATAAATTGTCAACTTGGGCAAGTGGTTTTTGCCAAAGTCCAAAGACAACTTGGTGGGGGGAAAAAAATAGCTTTTTCCAACAAATCCTTCTGGGACAACTGAATCTCTACATGTAAAAAATATGAACTTCAGCTCATATCTTGCATATATACAAAAATTAATTTAGAATGGATTCTGGACTTAAATATATAAAGTCCAAAACTATAAAACTAAAACTTCTAGATGAAAACATAGATGAAATGTTTATTGCCTTGGTTAGGCAAAGATTTCTTAGATATGTACCAAAAGCACTATCCACAAAAGAAAAAAAAATGATAACTCAGATTTCATCAAAATGCAAAGCTTCTGTAAAAGATATCCTTAAGAGAATAAAAAGCCACAGACTAGAAGAAAATATTTGCAAATTACATATTCACAAAGAACTTTGTCAAGTATTTATAAAGAACTCTTGGGCTTCCCTGATAGCTCAGTTGGTAAAGAATCCACCTGCAATGCAGGAGACCCTGGTCCGATTCCTGGGTTGGGAAGATCTGCTGGAGAAGGGATAGGTTACCCACTCCTATATTCTTGGGCTTCCCTTGTGGCTCAGTTGGTAAAGAATCTGCCTGCAATGTGGGATACCTGGGTTCGATTGCTGGGTTGGGAAGAACCCCCAGAGAAGGGAAAGGTTCCCCACTCCAGTATTGTGGCCTAGAGAATTCCATGGACTGTATAATCCATGGGGTCACAAAGAGTCGGACACAACTGAGCAACTTTCACTTTCACTTTCTCAAAACTAAACAATAAGAAAATCAACAGCTTAATTTGAAAAAATGAGCATAAGATTGGAACTGATATTTCACAAAAGAAGATAACAGGTTGGCATATAACCACATGAAAAGATGGTCAACATTATTAGCCATTAGAGAAATACTAATTTAAATCAACATGGTGGTGCAGTTCATGCCTGCTCAGTTGTATCCTGCTTTTTGCAACCCTGGTGGACTGTAGCCCACAAGGCTCCTCTCTCCATGAGATTTCCCAGACAAGAATACTGGAGTGGGTTGCCATTTCCTCCTCCAGGGGGTCTTCCTGAGCTAGGGACAGAACCTATGTCTCCTATGTCTCCTGTATTGGCAGACAGATTCTTTACCACTGGGTCACCTGGGAAGTCCCATGGTATATCGCTAAAAACCTATGAGAATGTCTAAAATTAAAAACTGAGAATGTCAAGTGATGTAGAGCATACAGAACAACTGGAACTCTCCAACTTTGCTGGTGGGAACACAAAGTGGTGCAGCCATTTGGGGAAAGAGCTTGGCAGTTTCTTACAACGTTGAACATACATACTTGCCACATCATTCAGCAACTACATACATAAGAGAAATGAACACTTATATATACACAAATATCTTGTACATGAACGTTTCCAGTGTCTCTACTCATAATCACACACACTAGAATGACAAATGAAAAAGAAAGAATAAAACTAGAAAAATAAAAAATACATTGGAAAAAATAAAAATGAAACAACACAAGAGCAAAAAATAAAATTGAATTAAAATTAAAAAAATAGATAAATAACTGGAACAACCCCAAATACCCTTCAACTGAAAAATAGATAAACTGAGATTCACCACACAATGGAATACTACTCAACAAGGAAAAATTTTCTATAGAGAAAGCAACAGGGAGGATGTGATGGTAGTATGATAAGTAAAAGAAGTCCGACTCAAAAGCTACATACTGTAAGTTTCTATTTAATGACATTGTATAAAAGGCAAAATTTGAGGAACCAAAAATAGATCAGTAGCTGCCAGGGGATGAGAGTGGGACCAGGGGTTAGTTACAAAGGAGTGGTGTGAGAAAATCTGAGGAGGTGATAGAACATTTCTGTATCTGAAATTGCTGGTTGTTACAAAACTACATGCTGAAGCTGTATGTCTATGCCTATAGACCTGTCCAAAAAAGAGTTCATTTTACTGCACATACATTTTTTTAAGTGAGTAAAATAAAACAACAACAACAAAAGTCAAGGTGTTAGAGCTGGTATGGCTAAAAAGAAAAGATTAAAAGGGTAAACACTATAAAAGATCTCAGAAAAGTAGAAAGAAAACCAAAAATATGTAGAGTCGTGGGAGGGAAAGGAAAAGAGCCTTTCTAGAAGCAGATGATGGCAAACGCAGTCAATGATAAAAAATGTTATTGTTGATTTTAGGAAGACCTGTTTGAGCAGAAGAGTTCGCCCATGTAGCAACTACTTTATTCTTTCCTAGGTCAGCAACACACTAGTTTGACATTTAACTAACCACTATCATATGGGGTCTGGACTTCACAGGTGGTGCTAGTGGTAAAGAACCCATCTGCCAATGCAGGAGACATGAGAGATGCAAGTTCAATCCCTGGGTTAGGAAGATCCCCTGGAGGAGGGCATGGCAACCCATTCCAGTATTCTTGCCTGGAGAACTTCTTGGACAGAGGAGCTTGCCAGGCTATAGTCTACAGGGTCACAAATCGTCGGATGTGACTGAAGTGATTTAGCATACAACGATAAGAAAAGACTAGGGTAGTTACTAGATGAGGCTTCAGGTTCAAGAGACGAAGTTTTAAAGTTGGGGATAGGCTTAAGAATGTAAGATACAGGGGCAAAGGATTCACAGAGGAAGAGGAGACTGAAGAAGTTGATGGAAGAGAGGACATGGCCCCTCAGAAGATGAAAAGAGAAGTTAGCCTTGAAGGAAGGGGAGTGAGTGACCTCTTTTCTCTTGAGTGGGGGAAAAGGCCAGAGCTAAAACAGAGCACCTCAGGTGGCACTAGTGGTAAAGAATCCACCTGCCCATGGCACCTCACTCCAGTATTCTTGCCTGGAAAACTCCATAAACATAGGAACCTGTGGGCTACACCCTTGGGGTTGCAAAGAGTTGGACACGGCTGAGCATCTGAGCACAAAGACAGTGAAACAGAGACACCGAGAGACAAAGGGCTGACCCTGAGGTGATTATTCCAAATGGCTCTGCACTTCATTCTTTTCCTCTAGTGGTTATAAGTCTTCATACAGTTTATTTCTTGCTGTGGTAACTTCAAAACTGCTGGTGTGAGTTTCTGTTGTTTTCCTTTTGTAGCTTGTCTTGAGTAAGCGAACCCTACTCACTGATGTATTCAGGAACGTGTTAAATTAGTGCCCCCTTGTGGCCTCAGGGAAGAATGGGGCCCATTGTATTGACTACATCTGCAAACACCAGCCGCTAGACTCAAGATGCTCTATGAAAGACCACATCCATCGGCTGTTTCTTCCCCCTAAAGTAACGAAGATTTAGTCAAGCGTCGCCTTGAATAAACTGTTTTTTTGTTGTTGTTTAGTCACTAAGTCATGTTCAGCTCTTCTGTGACCTGACCAGGGTCCTCTGTCCGTGGGATTTTCCAGGCAAGAATACTAGAGTGAGCTGCCATTTTCTTCTCCAGGGGATTTTCCATAACCAGGGATCAAACCCACATCTCTTGCATTGGCAGGTGTAATCTTTACCATTAAGCCACCAGGAAGTCCAACAGGGATAATGTGCAAGGAGAAATGTTAATAATGAGTAAAAATAATGTTTGAATGAATTCTACTTCCAGATGTGTTCAAGTACGTTCATAGCTTTCATTCAGACAAGACTTGTGAGTATATAACTTCTGGCATCAACAGAAAAAGGAGAGTAAAAATGGTTCTGAAATTGCTGACAATTCCTAAGCTGTTACTTAAATGGGCATCATTCATAAATCTGTTTGTAAGGCTATGGACCAATGACTGAAGCAATGGAAGCCAATTTGCTATGGTGTTTGGAATGAGAGACTTGGGATGTAGATGTTCAACTTCAGCAAACTCAAGGCAATTTTTCATGAAAAGGCCTAAGAATTGATCAAATTTGACATATGTCATACCATGTTTGCCAATTAAATAAAAACCCTACAGAGACACACATAGTGCTTTAATTGCAAAAATAACACCTACACTCAGGAGAAGTACAGCAAGAATCCTCATGATTCCCATTACCTCTAATTGGAATCAAACAGCAAAATCCCTGACCTCCATCAGGCATATTCATTTCACAGCTGACATTTGTTGTTTTTTTTTTTTTCTCAGCTGATATTTTAAAATTATCACACAGGCAGAAAAACGTTTTAGGACTCTGTTTGGTTCAATGTTCTAGCCTTGACTTGTAGGATTACATTCAGAGGCCAGGCCGAGTCCTTTCTCCACACTACTTTAGAGCCATATGGCCAAATGAAAACAGAATCAGGTCATTGTAGCTTTTCCTTCTAAGCTGTCTTGTAAATGGGAAAGTGCTGTGGTGAAGCAGAGAGAATTTCCACACTCATAACCAGCAAACAAAGAAATAAATTACTTTATGGTTTCCATCCTTAAATGGAAACAAAATGGCCTCCTCTTTGACTCATGACAATTTAGTCCATTTCATCCAAGTTGTTCCCAGAGGTCAAGCCCTTCCAGATCTGGAAATGATTTAATATGGCAAAAGTGAGCAGCAGGATGTACCCAAATATTTATATTCAGGTTGACTGTAAAAGGCTGATAACCTGAAAGCTGAAATTTATAACAGCTTCAGGGCTACTGTGGTATTTATTTCTTGAATTGGCCTGGTTGAGGATTAATAAATCTATTGAGAAGTACCATGGGGAATTCCTTCTCAGGCTATTTGAATGGTAAAGAAGAATTTAAGTAATGTGGCTGATAGCTGAAATGGTACCTGATGACTTCACTGAGTCAAACAGCAGCAAACACCTAAATAAAAACTAAAAAATGCAGTAAATTCCCCTAGATATTTGACTTGTCTATTTGCCAAATACACAAAAATACATAAAAGTATAGACACAATAAGTTGCTTGTGATATTGTTCTCAGGATCCATTGGAATTTTTTATGGAGAAACTACCTTATCAGTTCAGTTCAGTTCAGTCTCTCAGTCGTGTCCTATTCTTTGTGACCCCATAAACTGCAGCATGCCAGGCCTTGCTGTCCATCACCAACACCCAGAGTTTACCCAAATTCATGTCCACTGAGTTGGTGATGCCATCCAAACATCTCATCCTCTGTCATCCCCTTCTCCTCCCATCCCCAATCTTTCCCAGCATCAGGGTCTTTTCAAATGAGTAGGCTCTTCACATGAGATGGCCAAAGTATTGGAGTTTCAGCTTCAACATCAGTCCTTACAATGAACACCCAGGACTGATCTCCTTTGGGAAGGACTGGTTGGATCTCCTTGCAGTCCAAGGGACTCTCAAGAGTCTTCTCCAACACCACAGTTCAAAAGCATCAATTCTTCTCTGCTCAGCTTTCTTTATCATCCAACTCTCACATCCATACATGACTACAGGAAAAACTATAGCCTTGACTAGACAGACCTTTGTTGGCAAAGTAATGTCTCTGCTTTTTAATATGCCGTCTAGGTTGGTCATAACTTTCCTTCCAAGAAGTAAGCGTCTTTCAATTTCATGGCCGCAGTCACCATCAGCAGTGATTTTGGAGCCCCCCAAAATAAAGCATGTCACTGTTTCATTGTTTCCCCATCTATTTGCCATGAACTGATGGAACCGGATGTCATGATCTTAGTTTTCTAAATGTTGAGTTTTAAGTGAAATTTTTCACTCTCCTCTTTCACTTTCATTAAGCGGCTCTTTAGTTCTTCGTCCTCTGCCATAAGGGTGGTGCTATCTGCATATCTGAGGTTATTGATATTTCTCTCAGCAATCTTGATTCCAGCTTGTGCTTCATCCAGCCCAGCATGTCACATGATGTACTCTGCATATAAGTTAAATAAGCAGGGTGACAATACACAGCCTTGACATACTCCTTCCCCAATTTGAAACCAGTCTGTTGTTCCATGTCCAGTTCTAACTGTTGTTTCTTGACCTGCATACAGATTTCTCAGGAGGCAGGTCAGGTGGTCTGGTATTCCCATCTCTTTCAGAATTTTCCATAGTTTGTTGTGATCCACACAGTCAAGGGCTTTGGCGTAGTCAATAAAGCAAAAGTAGATGTTTTTCTGGAACTCTCTTGCTTTTTTTGATGATCCAGTGGATGTTGGCAATTTGATCTCTCATTCCTCTGCCTTTTCTAAAACCAGCTTGAACATCTGGAAGTTCACTGTTCATGTACTGTTGAAGCCTGGCTTGGAGAATTTTGAGCATTACTTTGCTAGCGTGATTTCTGCTTTATTGACTATGCCAAAGCCTTTGACTGTGTGGATCACAATAAACTGTGGAAAATTCTGAAGGAGATGGGAATACCAGACCATCTGAGCTGTCTCTTGAGAAACCTGTATTCAGGTCAGGAAGCAACAGTTAGAACTGGACATGGAACAACAGACTGGTTCCAAATAGGAAAAGGAGTACGTCAAGGCTATATATTGTCACCCTGCTTATTTAACTTATATGCAGAGTACATCATGAGAAACGCTGGGCTGGAAGAAACACAAGCTGGATTCAAGACTGCTGGGAGAAATATCAATAACCTCAGATATGCAGATAACACCACCCTTATGGCAGAAAGTGAAGAAGAACTAAAGAGCCTCTTGATGAAAGTGAAAGAGGAGAGTGAAAAAGTTGGCTTAAAGCTCAATGTTCAGAAAACTAAGATCATGGCATCTGGTCCCATCACTTCATGGGAAATAGATGGGGAAACAGTGGAAACAGTGTCAGACTTTGTTTTTTTTTGGCTTCAAAATCACTGCTGATGGTGATTGCAGCCATGAAATTAAAAGACGCTTACTCCTTGGAAGGAAGGTTATGACCAACCTAGATAGCATATTTAAAAGCAGAGACATTACTTTGCCGACAAAGGTCCATCTGGTCAAGGCTATGGTTTTTCCAGTGGTCATGTATGGATGTGAGAGTTGGACAGTGAAGAAAGCTGAGTGTTGAAGAATTGATGTTTTTGAACTGTGGTGTTGGAGAAGTCTCTTGAGAGTCCCTTGGACTGCAAGGAGATCCAACCAGTCCATCCTAAAGGAGATCAGTCCTGGGTGTTCATTGTAAGGACTGATGTTGAAGCTGAAACTCCAATACTTTGGCCACCTCATGCCAAGAGTTGACTCATTGGAAAAGACCCTGATGCTGGGAAGGATTGAGGGCAGGAGGAGAAGGGGACGACAGAGGATTAGATGGTTGGATGGCATCACCGACTCATTGGACATGGGTCTGGGTAAACTCCGGGAGTTGGTGATGGATAGGGAGGCCTCGCGTGCTGCGATTCATGGGGTCACAAAGAGTCGGACATGACTGAGCGACTGAACTGAACTGAGATGAGTGCAATTGTGTGGTAGTTTGAGCATTCTTTAGCATTGCCTTTCTTTGGGATTGGAATGAAAACTGACCTTTTCCAGTCCTGTAGCCACTGTTGAATTTTCCAGATTTGCTGACAAATTGAGTGCAGCACTTTCACAGCATCATCATTTAGGATTTGAAATAGCTCAACTGGAATTCCATCACCTCCACTAGTTTTGTTCGTAGTGATGCTTCCTAAGGCCCACTTGACATCCAGGATGTCTGACTCTAAGTGAGTGATCACACCATCGTGGTTATCTGGGTCATGAAGGTCTTTTTTGTACAGTTCTTTTGTGTATTCTTGCCACCTCTTCTTAATATCTTCTGCTTCTGTTATGTCCATACCATTTCTGTCCTTTGTTGTACTCATCTTTGCAAGAAATTTTCCCTTGGTATCTCTGATTCAAAGCCTAGATCATTGCTTGTAATGCTGTAGGTATTCCAAGGAAAACACACACAGAGCTGCTGAATGAGGTGAAGAAAAATACAAAGAAAAGAGATGAGAACCAGGAGAAAAAATGTGGGAAGAATCACAACAAATAGGTTCCTCCCTGCTGTCAGACAAAGTTGAAAGGTACAGATATTTAACAAAAAGTCTAAGAAAGGTCTGTATCCTAAGATAATGCATTGTAGAGAGGTTTAGTGGAAGTGAGAACAAGCAGGCCATGTCATGAGCGGCATAGCAAGCCTGCTACTGAAAAATGAGTCTCTTTTCAGTTACGCAAAACATTTGTTAATTTTCAATGAAAAAAGCAGGAGGCATAATAACAGAATATGAGGAGGTATTAACATAGATATGTTCCCCAGATGGTCACCTTTCACCTTCCTTATGTGCTTTTTAATATGGCAACATAAATGGGATGGAATACAGGACAAAGTCTCTTACCAATTATTTGGAAAAGTTTACAAAATTAAGATTGCTCATGGAGATCAGGATTGAAATGTATTTCGAATACATTAAGTGATATTCTTTTGCAGCACACTGAATTTTCTATTTTGATCAGGTTAATATCAACATGACTTCGTTGTTTGCAAGCGTTCATGTTGAGGGCAGGAAAAGTGACCCCAGAGGTTTCTACTGTACAGGGAAAGCAACCTGAGATATCTATGTGCTCTGAATATGCACAATGAGCCACCTAATATTTCTGAATTATCATTACTGTTCAAGGGCACCCAGCCAGAGGAAGTGTGTATACTGAAATTTTATGGGGGTCTAACTTGAGCTTGTGACAAATACACATAAAATATAATATAAAAGGTCACCATTAAGTGTGTCTGTGTGTGTGTGTGAGTGTGTGAACAGTTATCCTGTTACTCACCAAAACACACTCAACCATAACTCCTCTCCAGCATCACAGCCAACAACCCTTAGTCACTGTGGCCTCCTGTCATCACTAGTGAGAGAGGTGGGAGTCAACTGGGAATAAGCTGGGACATGGGTGCCTGGAACATACATGCAGGTCATCAGAGTTCTGATTGCAACTTCAGTGTGTGGGGGCCAACTTGGAAAATGCTTAAAAACAGTGGCTTTTTTTTTTTTTAATGGTATAGTTCAGGAACCTGATCCAGAGAGGAAAAGAATAATGATCTGTATATTTTTAATGAACAGAAGAAAATCCCAACTGGGTACTTGACTTGGGGGATTCTGTTTGTGATGGTTAGTGGCTGTTTAATGTGCACTCGGGAGTGGTTCAGGAGCCCCATGCTGAAGCATCACACATTGAAGTTAGACGTGAAGACCTGCTTCAGTGAATCCTTATGAAGATATGGAAATTTGCTGTAAACTTTTCAAAGGAGACAGCATTTTGGAACATTTGAAATCAATTACACAAAAGGCCTATAATGAATCAGGTATATGAATTTTGAATTATCCCCAGTTGGGAAATTCTGAGCAAGTATGTGTAGATTTAAGGGAAAGAATAGTCTTCAAAGAAAGCTCAAGTATCCAAGGATGTTGAGTCATCTGGCTTTGAATATTGTCTTATTTTCTCCATTGTCCAGACTTTTTCTCTTGGGCTCTGGAGCCATATTTAAAATAGGGTCATAATTAAGGAAACTTTTAGAGTCAAAGGAAAGGGGCTTGGAGATGCTTGAGTTGAGATGGAGGTGACCTTTTCCAGAAAGGAAGAGAGGCATGGGAGTGTTGGGGTCAGGCAACCAGATTAGGGACTTTTGACCCCAAATTAGTGGTTTAACTAGTTCTGCAAACCTAAATTAACCTTCCTGAACCTAACATTTTTATCACCTGTAAAATAGGGATAATGGAATCTACTGTGCAGTGATGTTAATCAGATTAGCATTGATTTAAATAAACACCTGACATACAATTGGTACTCGCAGTCATGATTACATCTATCCCTTCACATTCCTCATCCAGAGCTAGTTGTACCATATTGCATTGTATATATTGTAATGTTTACCTCTAGAAATGTGGTAGATAAGCACCCAAGTAAATTTGATCTGAAATTTACATTTCAGATAGATAACAATCTTTGGAGTTTAAGTAAGTCCTATGCAATTTGGAGAATATATGTAACACTAAAAAATGAGTTATTACTGATTTGAAATTCAAATTTAGCTGAGTAACTGGCATTTTAATTAAATCTGGCAAACCTGCCGACTCAGTATGTATGCCCTATTTATCTCTTTCTAACAGCACGTAGATTTTCATTCTGATAATGAACCCTCTCCTACAGTGCAGAGTCTACATGGCTTAAGGCAATCAACACTTTTCATCCTCCTGGCCAAAGTAACTGGGTTTTTTTGGTAGGCATATGCTCTAAGTCACAATGAATTTAGGTCTCTTGTTTGGAATACAAAATTAGAAATATTTTCTCTCTCTTAGGTGCAATCAAGAAGAAAGAACTCCGCACATTGTTGGCAATCATTCAGCTACTGTGTGAGGAACTGACCCATAGAAGATACAAAGCCAGGGTTACAGCTGGGGAATTGCCCTTCTGGGGCTAGCAGTGGAATCAGTTTCCCTTGAAGCACAGGGCCGTATGGGGAAGAGATGGACACCTGATAGACACCTGAACAAAACCCTCTTTCTCCCCCGCCTTCTTTTTTTTTGTTTAAGGAAGGAAGAAGGAAGAATTGATGCATCATAGGTAAGAGTATCCAGTACAGGGTGAAAAGTGGAACTAAGAAAAAGCATGTCCTTCTGTGAGTTCAAATGCTTTAGTTGCAAGTAGTAGAAAAACCTAACTCAGGTAAACAATAAAGGGAATTTATAGGTTCTTGTAACATAAAAATCCCAAGGGTAGGTGAGCTTCAGGGGAAGCTGTTTATTTAACAATGAAATATGGCAACAGAGAGAAAAGGGGGAGGGGGCTTGTTCTCTTTTTTTTTAAAGTTAGCCTATTTTTATGATTCCATAATTTTATGATGATTTGGCAAACTAAAAATGCAGCTGCACTCATTACTTTCCCAAATTAATATTTATATAACTTGATGCAGCATTGGGGCCAAATTTTTAGTAGAACTTTACAAACATTTCATTGCACAGTCAGTATTATCTGCTTAGAAATGCAAGCATCACATTTTCCTATACACATACCAGAATTACTTCTGCCAATTCAAGATTTCATGATAAGTTTGCATTTGTAAGCTTCATTTCCTGATTCCTTGATTTGTGCACTTGCAAATGACAATTCTGTGCATGTTCAATAGAATTAAGATAGTCAAAATTCTGGCCTATAATCCTCTTACTGCATGAATTTAGATCTCAGACATTTTATAATACTTTTCCCACAGCTGATTTTAATAAAATCTATAAAAATAATTATTATGAAAATAAAGAGTATATGATAAGAAATCTTCCTTTCAACCCAGCAATCATATTAAACACATTTGGGTCTAACAAACATATTCTTATATACTTGAAGCTACCAATATGCATATAATAGGAGATCTTTTATCCAGGAATATGAATACTAAAAACATTCAAACAGTGGAATTATTCTGAAGTATTTTTTAAAATTTGCATCCATTTAAAAATTATATATTGAAAGATTTGAAAATAATATAGTTAGATATTTTCCAGGGAGCAGCAGCTCACTGTTGCCCTGTGGACTGAAAGATGGCAGAGTAAAGTTGTCACCTGGTAGGTTTGTGGGTATCATACTAACCACCTTAGCTCTCAGCTGATTCACAGTTCAGAAGACAACAATTACTTTAAAGTGTTATTTTCCAGTTGTGCAAATTTGTGTTACATAAATCATTCCTTAATTAGGATAATGGAAAGAAATACCCTGAGAATGTACCCAGTGGGATGGAGTCTTTCCTAATCGATGGGCTCCATCGGAATGAAGACATCGCAGACCCAGAAATACTATTGGACTAAGATACATTCCAGATCATCCCAGTGAATTCTTCCCTACTAGAAATAACATTGTATTATTAATTAAAATAAAAATGGCTCATGTTTACTGAGCCATTATTATGTCTGGAGCTAAGAGTTTGACATTCACAGCCCTGTCTCCACTTTGTGGATGAGCATTTTGCTAAGTCCAGAGAAATTACAGGCCACTTGGACCAAAGTCTCTCTAATAGGAGAGCTAACAACAACACAGGTCATCCTGGGTCATAATGGGGTTCATACACAGTAGGCCACACCCTTTAGACTGGAGCTTTGTGAGATAGGCACTTGTGTTCCCATTGTGTAGAAGAGAGAAGCTAGTTATTTGCCAAACTCACTCACTCATCTTATCAGTTTTTATTAATATAAAAAGTTTAGGAATGCAGAGGACCTCTCCCTTGACAAAAAGAGATGTTCCATGACAGAGCTAAGATGAGCTAAGGAAATTTTGTGGTATGACTGATTTGAAAGTGTTAAAGTTTCAAGAGAATCTTCAGCTTCAAAAATACTACGTTTTAGTCAGTGGCTCAGAGGGTAAAGTGTCTGCCTACAATGCAGGAGACCCAGGTTCAATCCCTGGGTCAGGAAGATCCCCTGGAGAATGAAATGGCAACCCACTCCAGTACTCTTGCCTGGAAAATCCCATGGATGGAGAAGCTTGGTAGGCTACAGTCCATGGGGTCCCAAAGAGTTGGACACAACTGAGCGACTTCACTCACTCACAGTCAGCATAAGCAAGGTAGCTTAATACAAGCAATAATATTCTAAACCCATATATTTTCCACCCAAAAGACAAAGAAATAAAACTTCACAAACAACATTAACTTTGAGAGATGCTTTCCTCACCATGCATTCAAATAGCATGCACAAGCTCTAGTATTGGCATTGCTGAGAAATTGGTTCTTTCATGTCATTTAAATGGCACTATAGTCTTCCACTCAGGGTCTGGCTAAAACTCAAAAAACAACAAACTACAAATTAAGACCTTCCTTTTCAAATTATCCTTTTGTTCTGTCCAAGTTAGGGAAATTGGTATTCCAGCAGAAAGTGCTTTAAGCAGAACAGTCTTTAATATGGAAAGATTCTTCCTTAGATTGCTAAAAGTTTTGCAGTTATACTTTTAGTCATTATTATTATAATCTACCATCAAGAAATCTCTTTCACAGTGAGGTCAGGAAAAGTACGGTCAGCTTCTCCATTTCACTTTCTACTCTGTTATCCTCCAGAAGTAGGGAGTCTAACAACATGGGATTCAAAGTTTATGTCCATACATGTGTGTGCACATGTGTTTTAACCTTTTTACACCTGTCACCTTGGAAAAGATCACTTGCCCTTTTAAACCTCAGTCTCCTCATCAGTACAAGAAAGGCATTGGACTAGGTCAGCCACTCTCAAAGAATGGTCTGGCAGCATCTGAGGTTTCCTAAGGCCCTCTCAAGCAGCCCTCATGGCTAAAACTGTTTTCCTGATGACCCTAAGTACTGATTGTATTATTTTATTTTTTTACTCTCACACTTTCACTAGTGAAGAGTGCAGTTTTCTGGAACCTCTGTGCTATGTGATGATGTCATCAACCTGAATGTGTTCTTACGTAACCTTGTGCTTCAAAATCATTTTTAGTCTTAAATATCTAAGACCATTAATTTCAATAAACAATTCAGATAAAATCTAATAGGGCTCTCAGTAGTTCAGGAGTTAAAAGGAGTCTTAAACCTAGAGGGGTGGGATGGCAGGGGCATGGCAGGGAAGTTCAAGAGAGAGGGGTTATATGTATACTTATGGCTGATTCACATTGTTGAATGGCAGAAACCAATACAACATTGTAAAGCAATTATCCTCTAATCAAAAAAAAAATTTTTTAAAGGAGTCTTAAAATCAAAAAGTTTGAAAACTGGTGGGCCAGATCATCTCTGTCTCAGAAGTTTCCAGTGGCTTGTGCTAGGGTTAAAATGTCTTTTTCTTTTTTTAAGGTGGTGATGGTAGATTTAAAATACTTTTTAAAAGTTCCTACTTGGTAAGAGAAAAAGTGATACCCTTTGTGAGTACCTTCATTAAAAAAATTATTATGCTACTAGCTTATATATTTGCAGCCCTATGAACCTTTTTCGTGACCTCCTATGTTACCTATGATTTTCTGTGACCTTCTATGATTTAAAGACAAAAAACATTAGTTTCTGTGTAGATTGTTACCACCCAAATAGGTATTGATGGTGTTCTATGAAACTGTCCTTAGGCCCTCAGAGCACTTAAGAGTTTATACTTGAGTGAATACCTAATTAAGTGTAAGAACATACTTACATATGACCAATTCTCTGATGTCAAATTCAAACCTGCTTTGTCTTTACCTGGGCTTTTCTAGATTTCCCACTATAGACTTCAAGTCAGATCCTGAGACTTGAGCCAAAAGCTCATTCCTCAAATATGATTTTAAGGTATCAGGAAGATGGATTGATTGATAATAAACTCTTTCAGTAGGTGTGCAAAAATACTGCCTGCTGGCCAACTCCAACAGGAAAATGCCCAATTCAAACAATACTTCTCCTTGCAACACTTTCTGTATTTGATGGATTATTTCTGGATAAGTTATAAAACTGAAATTTCAGTTTTAAATAGGACCTTTTATGCTTAAAGAATTGCAACTCAGGATAATATCAGTGAATGTTTTCTTTCCCAAACCAATTATGTGGTAAAATAGGATTATCATGTTCATTTAATCTACATGAAGTCCATAGCATTAAATGATAGATCAGCTGATTGTTTCCAAAGCACTTTGCAGTTTTGCAGTGCTGAAGGAGGCTTATTTATTTATTTATTTATTTAACTTTCAGCCTTTCTCTTTAATTGGCTTTCCACTACATAGCGCTTTTTTCTTGATTTTTTAAGAAAGAACTTCTTCTTATTCTTCTCCATTATCTCATCTTTTTTCCTCCTTGTTGGACTGAAGTGACAAGGGGCCTTGAATCCATGATGAAAGAAAATGTAATTGAGCCTAGGGAACTAACCACAGGAAAATCTGAGTTCAAACTCTGGCACTGTCTCCCCTTCATTATCAAACCCTTCATAATCGAGAAAGTGTATATTGTTAGAATACTTCATGGAGATGTTGTAAAGATCACTGAGTACATTTCCCTTAACATCACTAGTCTAAACAGTGAGGCAGAGAAAAGCACTTTTCCAAATGCACTCCACTTGAGTGAGTGTACAAGATCTTGGAAGCAACTTTCTCCCCAGATGTCAATCAAGTCAATAACAGTAGAAACAAGGTGATTAGAAGTATGCTTTTTCATTTGTAGGGAGTTGTAATTAGCTTAATGTCTTCTGGAGGGACTCTGAGGGACCTGTTGCCTACGAAGTAAGTAGAACCTGTTCTTGCTCTGAAAATGACTTCATTCTGGTATGGGTTTCAAATGTAGGTGAAAGGACCAGGGAGCAGGTCTCAGATCTGATGTCTGCCTACACTGACCGCTTGTCTTTTAATTTGCTCTCTGGGAAATTGCTAGTTAATGATTTTCTGTGCAGAATCCCTCTGATCACTGCAAAGTTCAACTATGCTCCCATGGAAAAACCCTCACAATGGTGACATCGCTGTCTATAGCAGTCTTCTCAGACTTGGCACTATGGACATTTGGGGGTGGATAATTCTTTGGTTGGGAGTGGGAAGCTTTCCTGGGCATCATAAGATGTTTAACAGCAATTCTCACCTCTACCCACTAGATCCACTGGTGACAAACATGAATGTCTCCAGACATTGCCAACTGGAAGGAAAAATCACCCTCAATTGAAAACTGCTAGTCTATGGAGTCAAAGAATGTTAGAATCATACAGGGTGCTCAGGGCTGGTGCACTGGGATGACCCTGAGGGATGGGATGGGGAGGGAGGTGGGAGAGGGGTTCAGGATGAGGAACACATGTACACCCATGGCTGATTCATGTCAATGTATGGCAAAAACCACTACAATACTGTAAAGTAATTAGCCCAATTAAAATAAATTAATTTTAAAAAAAGAATCAGAAAAAACATTCACATCGTATCATTCTTTGTTTCCCCTAAAATTGTATTTCATTTACCACTTGTGGTATACTTAATGATTCTAGGTAGAAAGAAGCATTGAAAAAGTGAAAAGTGAAAGTCGCTCAGTCATGTCCGACTCTTTGCGACCCCATGGAAGATACAGTCCATGACATTCTCCAGGCCAGAATACTGGAGTGGGTAGCCTTTCCCTTCTCCAGGGGATCTTCCCAACCCAAGGATCAAACCCAGGTCTCCCGCATTGCAGGCAGATTCTTTACCAGCTGAGCCACAAGGGAAGCCCAAGAATACTGGAGTGGGGAGCCTATCCCTTCTCCAGCAGATCTTCCTGACTCAGAGATCAAACCAGGGTCTCCTGCATTGCAGGCAGATTCTTTACCAACTGAGCTATCAGGGAAGCCCCAGAAAGCAGCATTAAATGGCATTGAATCTTGTTTAGTTGCTAAGTCGTGTCTAACTCTTTGCGACCCCATGGACAGTAGCCCACCAGGCTCCTCTGTCCATGGGATTTCCCAGACAAGAATACTGGAGTGGGTTGCCATTTCTTTCTCCAGGGGATCTTCCCGACCCAGAGATTGAAACTACATTTCCCACATTGATAAGTGGATTCTTTACCACTGAGCCACCGGAGAAGCCCACTGAATCTTGTAGTGGAGAGTAATCACATTCGCAGGTGTCCTCTGTAATTAAGAACAAAGTATTTAGTAGCAGAGCCTCTTCAACACTTCCCTAATATTTGCATATTGTAGCTGCCAAAGCTAGTGGGGCCTCAGGTGCACAGCTCTCAAAAGACATTATCTAGATCTTTTTATGTTATTTATTAAGTATGGTTATCTTCTGTTTACAATAAGTAGTACTGGTTCTCCATTTGCCCTATTGATGTAAAAGTATATTTTAAAATTAAAGTATTTGGTAATCACTTTGGAAAACATCAACCAATCACTAATTCCACTCCTAGGTATTTATCCCACAGAAAGGTGGATTTATAGTTGCCAAAAGACATGTGAAGAATGTTCTAACAACCCTGTTTATGCAAGTCCCAAATTGGGTATTATCCAGATGTCCATCCACAATACACTGGGGATGCTCACACAATGAAATATACATCCAGGAGAAGAATGAACCAAGAATGCAGCAATGCAGATAAATTTCACAACCAAAATGTTGAGTCAAGGAAGCCAAACCAGGCAAAAACAATCTATTTAGTTAGAAGTCAGGATAATAGCAACCATTATTGAATAGTGATTGCACAGGGCATGAAGGAACTTTTGGGTACTGGTGATATTATGCTTCTTCACTTGGTGGCATGGGTGTGTTCTGTATATAAAATTTCATCTATCATATAATTATGATTTGTGTGTGTGTGTGTGTGTGTGTGTTATGGGCTTCCCGGTGGCTCAGATGGTAAAGAATCTGCCAGCAATGTGGGAGACCCAAGTTTGATCCCTGTGTCAGAAGATCCCCTGGAGAAGGAACTGGAAACCCACTCCAATATTCTTGCCTGGAGAATCCCATGAACAGAGGAGCCTGGCAGACTAGAGTCCATGGGGTCACAAAGAGTCAGACATGACTGAGCTACCAACACACATGCGCACACACACACACATATATATGCATATATATAATATACTAAATTTCAATAGAATTTCAAAATTAAAAGTAAAATAGTAAGTGAATTGAGACACATACTAAGCAATATTAAATAAATAAGTGTACCTGTCATACATCAAATAAAGGATTGTGATGGTATATATGGCTTGTAAATGGCTGAAGCTGGGGAAGTCCTGGTTTTGTTCAACCCTGTGGAGTTAAAGACAGGACACTATGTCCAGGAAAAGGAGGAGTAACCTCCCCAGAATCCTTAGACGATGAATATATGGTGAATCTGCAACTATACTCAAAGTGTTCACTCCCAGTTCAGTGCTTTCTATGATGAAACAGGAAGGTTTCCTACCAACTGGCCTTACTCCCTCAGTTTCCAGCCTCTGCTTATTCCTGCCTCCTCATTCAGCCACTTGCCATGGTCACACCTGCACTTTGGAGATGGCGAGTAGGAAACTTATAATGCCCTTCACTGTTTCTGCCCAGTCTCTCCAGAACATCTGGGTACCCATGAGTCTGAGACAGGCATGGGACCCCCTGCTCTCCCTGGGATGGCCCCTTCATCTTGCCCTGTTGGTTGAAATGAAGGAACAAAGCAAACTGAGTGGATTCCCAGCCACTCTTACTCTCAATATCTTCATAGAAACCACACTGATAATTTCTAAAGCTTGACATTATTTTCAAATAATTTCAAGGCATTTCTGGGTATCACAGTTAAATATAAAAGCAAAATGCATAATACTGATTGTGAAAAAGGACGGGGGAAGAATAAGGCACCCTCTTCTTTTTTGGGAAAATACATCGATTTGACAATATCCATACTGGGTAGCAGTTTTCTCCACTCTTTTGCGCCTTCTAAAAAGGCTGCTCTTAAATTCAGACCCGCGTGGTGAGGTGGGAAGGATGCTGGGTTTCGTGTGGCATGCTTTCAGAGTCCATTTATCTCACAGCTCCAGATCCAACACCTGTGAGATGGGGACAAGAAAAATACACCCTTTTATCCTATAGGGCTGTCATGGGAACCACGTGAAATAAAGTACATGACAACATGTATAAAATGTGAAGTGAGTTTGTTTCCTCTGTTAAGCTACTCAAATACTTTGCCTCTCCTAATGGACTTTATATTTGGCATATCTTAATATTAACATGAAAATGGCAAGGCTCCTTTGCCTTCACAACACATTTTAATGTGGCCAGATTACAATTGCTTCATTTATAATGGTGTGACCCCAGGCTTAAAGTTCTGGAAAAAGTTTCCCATTTCATTGTGATGAGAAATGCGACTTCAACAGATTTACAACTACTGTGTCCTTAGGATGGTTATTCTTCTAGATGGAAACACTTTTCTGCAGTTTTCCCCCATGATAAGCAATGCTGCACTCTAGGAGTCCAGCCAGCTCCGTGGAGAACGGCGTTTTATGAAAATTTCAATGTGAACAGTATACCGAATGATTCTGTATCAGTATTAGAAATTATGTACAAGACACAATAAATGATTAAGCTATTATTCTCAAAGGCTACTAAATCTCTTCACATATTAAATCAAAGTGAAAATAACATTGATCTTCAGCTTACATTACCCTATTTGATTTCTAAAGTGATTTTTGAAGCTTACCGGTAAGATTTTTTTATTTCACAGGCCAATATTATGTCAACAGAAAGGTCTTAATTGCTGTCTTGTTGATGTGTTTGGGTACAATGAAAGGCCCTTGTTTTTACTTCCATGTGACAGTCACATCAGTCTGAAAGAACAGGAAAAGCTACTACGATGAAAAACTCTGCAGCAAAGGGACTCAACCTCCGCAAGTTTACAAGTTGTTGGATTTCAAACGGCATGAGAGGAAACCCTTTGGGCCGGAAGTTGACAAGTCATTCTGTAGCCCTCAGCCTGACCTTCCCCAAACATTAGCTCAGACACAAAAGACGCTCTGCTCCAAATGACTTTTTTACCTTCGGGCTGGTAATCCTATCTTCCTGAATGACACCTCTGCCACCTTCCACTCTTGTCAGGAAGGAAACCTTTGAATTCTTTGAAGCTCAAAGCCAGTGATGCTCTTCACAGTGACCTTGAGGGGCTGCTTACCCCTTGGTCCTTGCCAACTACAGATTAATTTCTATTATTTGGCCCCAAGAAAACTGTCAAGGAGCTATGGATTCGCGTAAGCCTCCCTGATGGGCTGAGTCAGTTTAAATTTATTTGCAGGTGAATTTGTTTGTGACTGATATTTTGATGGGAATTCTAGAACTATCACTAGGCTATTTAAACCCCTCTCTATTAGAAAAATAGTGTGAAATATCATGGATGTGAACATATTTGCCTCCATGTAAGGACTGAAAAATTGTTAGAAGAAAAAAAAGAGGTTAAAATGTACTATTTTTTTTTTAACTAAACCAAAAGCAGCAGAGCCAAATACTCGATTTTAGGGCTGGCCTCAAATAGTTTCCTGTAATGAAAATTGGGAGGAAAGAAACAATCCAAAGGCAGCGAGAACGAAATTTGATTTAAATAAAGCTGTTAGAAGCTCAGAGAGAGTACTTTTCCTTACTTTGCTTTCCATTTTAAAAATCCTCTCTCTCACTTAGGATATGTAAGAAATTGCCTAGAGATTATTACAAACAACAAAAAAAAAACTTGCTGTATGAGCCATCCAACATGTTTTGCTTCCGAGAAACAAAAGAAACAGCCCAGGGGTCCAACCAAGATACCATTCAAAAACAGAGTTACTAGGAGCTGAATTTGGAGATGCTTTTTACAGTTTTGTGTCTGAAACTGAATAAGGCCTTTGGGCCCATAGAAGCCCCATGCACTTGTGCTGATCTTCTGTGTTTTAGGACCTCTGTAACCCTTCAGTGTTGACAGGTCTGTATGTGTTTATTTGTGAATTTTAATTGAGGAGAAATTCATATTTCATCGAATTAACCCTCTGAAAATGCATTGCCTACTCACAATGCTATACATTCATCACCTCTATCTAGTTTCAAAACACTATCATCCACAGAAGAAATTCCATCTCCATTAACCAGTCATTCCCCATTCCCACTAGTCTTTAAAGAACTACTGATCTACTTCTTGGCTGTCTGGATTTGCCTATTTTGGATATTTCATAGAAATGGAGTTACGCAGTACGTAATCTTTTGTGCCTGGCTTCTTTCACTCAGCATAATGTTTTCAAAATGCATCCATGCTGGAGCATATATTAGTCCTTCACTTCTTTTAAATGGATGAATAATATCCCAGTATATGGATAGATTACATTTATTCATCTATTCATTTACTGATGGATATTAGAGGTGTTTCCATTTTCAAGCTATGGTGAATAGTGCTGCTATGAACATTTGCATGTAAATATCTGAATGGTGTTGGTAGTTTAGTCGCTAAGCTGTATCTGACTCTTGTGACCCCATGGACTGTAGCCTGCCACACTCCTCTCTCCATGGTATTTCCTAGGCAAGATTACTGGAGTCAGTTGCCACTTACTTCTGCAAATATTTGAATATTTGCTTTCAATTCTTGTGGTTAGATATCTAGTAGTGGAAGTGCTGGGTCATATATTGATTCTAAGTTTAAACTTTTAAGGAACCACCAAACTGTTTCCACAGCATGTGCTCATTAACTTGTGTGTGTATAATTCATCTCTCTTCTTTGAAAATCTTTTTGAACAGGACTCAAGCAGAACAGATAAAATTTTAGGTGACCTGGTCTTCTTGAATCTTCTCGGTGTGGAATGGAAGCAGCAGTAGTTATCGGTTCCATTTGGAAAACCTTTCTAGGGGCCTGATAATATACTTGATGAATTACCCCAAACTCCAAATCTTTCTCTGTAGGGGAGGATGGCTGTCATACCTGGGGAAGTATTAAATACAGTAAACACTTACTATAGTGTGGTCTCTTAAGACCTGGGTCTGCAGTTGGAAATCTGCCCCCTTTCCTCACATTTGTGTAGAGCAGCAAAATGACTTAAATGGATAGCCGAAGGGAATTTGCTGTATGGCTCAGGAAACCCAAACAGAGGCTCTGAATCAATCTAGAGGGGTGGGATGGGGAAGGAGATGGGAGGGAGGTTCAAAGGGAGGGGATATATGTATACCCATGGCTGATTCATGTTGAAGTTTGACAGAAAACAACAAAATTCTGTAAAGAAATCATCCTTCAATAAAAAAAAAAAAAAAAAAAAAAAACACCAAAAACCCAAGCTCCAGAGGCTGTTGAAGCACATTTTCTCCATCAGAAAAACCCAACAGACATCTTTGAACCCTACACATTGCCCAATTCATACATGGATACATAGTAATATGATGTTTTGACATTCTGGAAACTCATCCAAACCATTGTTTAAATTTTGAGACAATAACTGTTTTTTTTTTTTTTTCAGTCTTTCCTGGAGGCTCCAAGTTCTCCAAGATTAATAAATAACTAAGAGCTCTTTAGCCATTTCTGTGAATTGCTTATTTTACAAAGATATCTCTAACCTTTAGCCTGCAAGCATTTCATTACCATTTGCAGGCGACTATTAGCACAGAAATTCTCTAACTCCCTGAGTCTTCAACCAGGCTCGAGTTTCTTGTTAAGCATGGATTTAAGAAGGAGTTCATTCTTTCTGACTTTAAGTCATAATGACTTCTCCATCTCTGCTCATTTATTGAGAAGACAGCTTCCTCTTGGAACAATTTTTCTTGGTTCTCAAAATATCACTGAGTTTGACTCTTATTTACTACCTGATGGATTCAAATAGGACCTGGTTTGCTACCTTCCACTCCCTGGTGGCTAAAGAGGTTTTAGTTGACAGTCCAAGGAACTAATTTATGACCCCAGACTACCTTGGACACAGTGTAGTGCAAATCAGAGTCTTATTTTTACACTGATATATTTAAAATATATATAATTTAATTTCTTCTTAGTCAACAGACCAGCTTTGTTTATACTAATGTAGTCTTTTGTCTATTCTTCATTGAAAATCCTACTTCTACGCTTTCTCTTTGCATGAAATAATATTGCTCATGAAACTAGGAAATTTTAACAGATATCACTTCTTTTCTCTATTATTTAAAAATGGGGAGAGCTCATATTCAGAGTCGGACACGACTGAAGCGACTTACCAGCAGCAGCAGCATATTCAAGAATTGTGTTTCCAGTGATTTGAATGGGCAGAGAGGTTATAGAAAAGGGATTGAAAAGGAGCAAAAATCTTCTCCCAGGACTTCTGGAAAAGGTAATGTAATGGCTTATGTGTTGTTCCCAGAGACGTACAAGGTTGAGGGCCAACACTGGAGACAAGCTGAGTCACAAAAGAGCCACTGGAGTTAATTGAATTGAACTGTGGAACAATTCACACTCTTTCCTTAACTATTTTCAAGATGTGATACAGGATGACATAAGTGAAGTGTTGAGAACTCCAGTCAAGGGTCATGTCCTGTGTTATTACGAGTTTAAAAATGTAGCTAAGAGGCTGGTGGTAGAGAAACCACCACTCAGAGGAGAGTGCAGATTCCCAGACACACCATCTTTGAGTTCCTTTTAGGCACTGCCAAGCCAGGCCCTCAGGTTTAGCCTGGCTTGGATGTGAAACAGTCTCCTTCTCTTTTAAGAGGGTCATGGATTCTGTTTTGATTTCCATGCTTTTTCCTGAAAGTATGCCATCATGTTACTATACCTTCCCCCAAAGTGAGTCAGATGTGCTGACCATTAGAACACCAAAGTGGTGGTTCCCATAGCAGCCAGAACCACATGGAGGCAAACAATAAAATACCAACACTGTTCTCAAACCAGCAGAGAACTACGATCACTAGAGCGAATCAAGGACATAGTCACAACGCTGTGCATTTCTGAAGTTGACATGGCTTTTCCAAACTGGAAGAACTGTCCCTCCTCCTCTGAAAGCATCTTCACAAAGTGACTATTAGAGCCCCTCAGACTTTCCAAGGAAGGACGCTCTTAAGTTTCCTCTTGAATGCACAGTTCTGCCTAGGATGACGTTACATGGTGGACTCACAAACAAAACCCCTTTGTGGTCTTTCAAAGTAAAGCCAGATGTTAGCTGCTGCTTCCACAGAGACTAAATGAGGTTTCAGGTAAATCAGATCTATGCATGATTATAAAATTGCATGGTCCATTTCATTGAAATCTGCACTGGTGCAGAACATGATCTCCATGGTACAACCTTAAAATGTGGAGTTGAACATTTACTTGGAAATATTTTCAGCTTCTACAGAATCATATTTGGGTGAAATAATTATAGTTGTAGAATATTTACCTTTGGAACAAGGAGACAGAAACAACAAGTGTTCTTAGAAATATGACCAAAAAAAAAAAAAAGATTTTCTTGATTCTGTGTAAATAAGATACCAGAGACATTAAGTAGGAGACAAAAAAGGAAAATTTCTGAACTGATACATTTGTGTGCACAACAAGGAGACAGTATAGTTTAATGGTTCAAAACATATACTCTGGAATTACACAGATATGAGTCTGGGTATGTGCTTAACATGTTCAAACCTCAACTGTCTTCCCTTAAGAGTAAAATGAGAGTGATAGCAGTAGTTGCTATTTGTTGAGTGTTTCTTGTATGACAGGTGTGGTTTTATACTCATTTAATCCTCAGAACAACGGTTATAAGGTAGGTACTATTACTGTCTGATCACAAATAAGGAAACTGACATAGAGATAGTTTTAGTTCCCTAAATATCTAAGAGAATTGACTTGTGGATTAAGCAGCTACTACAGTATCTGATACATATTAGCACTAATAGATGATACTTATAGATGGGATTGGATAGTTGGTATAATGTGTATAATTACTTTCTGTTTCATTTTGAAATGCATTTTTATGGTTTTTTCCTCCTTTACTTTTTCCCCAGTTTTATTGTATTCCATAATTGGTATAAAAAAGCCACACATAATTAATGTACCCAATTTTGTGAGTTTAGATATATGCATATACTTGTGCTACCATCACTAGAATCCAGGCAATAAACATATACATCACCTAGAAGTTTCCCTGTGTCCCTTTGTTGGGCTTTTTGTTTTATTTTGTTGTGATAAGAACACAACATTAGATCTACCCCTCTTAAAATTTTAAGTATCAAATGCCTTATTATAGTTATTATAATATATAATACTGTTATTAACTATAGGCATTGTGTTGTACAGCAGATCTTTGAAACTTACTCTTGTATAACTGTAATTTTATACTCATTTTCAAACTTCAAATTTTAAATCCCAGAAACTGATCTTCCCTGTGACAAGAAATAAGCAATAGGTCCTCAAAAGATTTTCTTATGCTACTTCTTCTCTACCTAGAGTCACCATTAAACATCAAGGGACAGTTTTACTTTGAAAAGCTGTTTTTATGCTACTCTAAAATGGGTTGTCTCACCTCCAAACTTTTTATAGTTTTTTTTCCTATGTTTTCAGGAGGCATTTCACCACTTTCTCACCTATCATGGGGAAAGTACAGAGCAAACTTTCTTTGGGGAGAATTTCTTTCAGTGAAAAGGAAAAGCCTAAAAATAAATCTGAACAGTCCAAACATCCATAAGTGCTTTAAAAGCAAATATTAGGATCCCCATATTTATACACATCCAGAGATAGACATATTTTCCTTAAGTTTGGACAAGAGTCCAACTCTGGCAGTTTCTGCAGTGATGAGAAAAATAAATAAATAAATGCACATGGAGCCATGATATAGTGAAACTCTTAGAAGCCTTATTGTTTCATGCCAGATAAAATAAAAGTGAGCTGATTGGGAAAGAATTCCTAATAATTCCAGCATCATCAAGAAATAGGTTAAAAGATTTTGGAGTGAAATGAGGGCCAAAACAGATAATGATGGGCTTATTATAGAAGTAATAATCTATCTTCACATTGTGGTTGTGGCCCATAAAACTTGATTCCTTTTTCTGGCAATAGGGATGAATGTGTGCCGACCCCCTCACCGTCTTCTTGTCTGGACCACCATATGATGAGGGTCAGGAATTCATGGATAATGGGTGGAATCTGCATTCAATCCAGAACATGAATCAGGGGCATGACTTTCTGCTTCAAACCTTGTCCTGGCCGTGCTGCCATGGTGTGTGTGTGTGCTAAGTTGCTTCAGTAGTGTCTGACTCTTTGTGACCCCAGGGACTGTAGCCCACCATGTTCCTCTGTCCATGGGATTTTCCAGGCAAGTATACTGGAGTGGATTTCCATTTCCTCTTCCAAGGGATCGTCCCAACCCAGGGCTCAAACTCACGTCTCCTGCATTCAGTTCAGTTCAGTCGAATCACTCAGTCATGTCCAACTCTTTGTGACCCCATGGACTGCAGCATGCCAGGCTTCCCTGTCCATCACCAACTCCTGCATTGGCAGGCAGATTCTTTACCACTGCACCACCTGGGAAGTCCATGCTGCCATGGGGCTATAACCAAATGAGTTATCATAGGAAGCTGACAGCTCCAACACAGTATTTCCAGTTTCAAAGGATGTTGCATTTATGCTCATTGAACTCACACTTCTGAAAAGATAGCTCTTGTTACGGCTGACATTCAGCAGGCGTGGATGGGGACCCCAGCACTTCTTCTGAATGTGATGTCCAAAAGTTACAGGTTAGTAAAAATTTTGAATATCACCTTGAAATACTGCATGGCACAACATAACCTGCTCATACAACGTATCTGTCAAAAGTATGAAAGCATTATTAGATTTTAAAAAGATCAATCCAAAATTAGACATCCAGAATCTGATGTCTAAACTTGGCCTTGTTGTGTCCATCTAGATATGAGATTTTTAATTTTTTGCTCAGCAGATGAATCTCCAGAGTTGCCAACTGAGTATTGATAAATGATTCTTACATGAAGGTATAGGCTTACACTGTTGAAGAAATGATTAAGTCAACCTTCTATGAACATAGGATCTACCTGCTTAAGGCAATCACTGAATCCAAACTTCATAGCCGTTTCAAAGTATACATTCAGACATCACAGTTTTGAAAAACTTCCAATACATTTGCCAAGTGCCTTTCCCCCCAACCTTTTAATATTTGAACAGATTTAAAGGAAATCTAATCCATATGTTTCTGACTCATTTACACTTGAATCATAAATATATTATTATCTAAGAGCCATTCAATATCCAACAGCTTTTTGTCACCTACAAAATATAAAATTTTCAAACTTCTTTCCTTAAAAACAAACAAATAAACAAAACACAACTTTGAGCAAACAAACATAGAAAATAGGTACAATTCTAGTTGAAAGTTTCTGTTTTGGGTTCATCTTAAACTTGGCAACGGGTGCTCCTTACATGTTCCCTATTTGTTATGTTAACTTCAGAAGCATGCCAATTTTTCATTCTTTTACTATATAATTATTAACTTTAGTACCATTGTGGTTCCTGTTAATTCATTCCACACGTTGAATATCCTCTGGAGACCTTTATTTTTCAAGTATCTTTAAGCTTAGGTCATTTGGGGCTTAAGAAGTAAAAGAAATGGTTTTTTTTTGGGAGGGGCAATTTTGCTTTTTTTGGAATGTAATTTTTCAGCAAATAATTTCTTAAAAGGCATATACACTGTGTGATCCATAGCCAGCTCTGGATTATTTTTTCCTTCATTTTGAAAACAAACAAAATTCCAGACAGCACAATCATTCTAGGAAAATCCTCCAAGGAGGCCAACAACCATTAATGCAGTGCTTGAATTTAAGGTGATTTGAATCAGAATCTGCTGCTTCCAATGCACTCGTGAATAAAGAGGACTGAAGGTCTAGGAACCTCAGAAACACTAGTATTACACATTACTGTATGACAGCCAAAAAGCTTTTATTTTTTTAGCAAATATTATTTTTTCACTTTCTCCAAAAAGTTCTTCTTGTTTAATGCATTTCAGTAATGGCCATAGATATGTTTCTATTTCTCACTGAAAATATTTCTATTAATTGCTTCCATGTGTTGGTATCCATGTTGATGTAAAGCTGTCTTTGCTGGGAAGCACCCAGTTATTTACTTTGACATGACATTTTAAGGATTCTGTCTTTTCCTTACATTTATTTAAGGGCTTCATATATTTGATGTAGTTCAATTGCTATCAGATTTATAGATCTATCTTAAGAAATAAAATAGAGCCCAAGAATCTTCAGAAGAATAATTACATTTGGCCCCTTGAGATATTCCATGCATGTTTATGTGATTTGGCAATGCTTACTTATCATGAGGTATAATTAACATGACAGGAATATAAGAATATCCAGGCTCCATTAAACTATTTAATTTAAAATTTTAGAATTCACTTTTCCTTAGAAAAGGAAAACTATAAGCATTCAAAATCCATGAAGGCTGCTTTTGATTTGGAGGTATATCAGAGATTACTGGGCTTCCCAGGTGGCACTAGTGGTAAAGAATCCACCTTCCAATGCAGGAGACATAAGAGATGCAGGTTCGATCCCTGGGTCAGGAAGATCCCCTGGAGAAGGAAATGGCAACTCACTCCAGTATTCTTGCCTGGAGAGTCCCATGGACAGAAGAGCCTGGTAGATAACAGTCTATAGGGTCGCAAAGAGTCAGACAAGACTAAAGTGATTAAGCACGCATGCACGTACTTAGTAGAAGCACGTGCAGAACTTATTAGAGTATTAAGTAAAAACAGTTCAGACTACATCTATATGACACACTCATGGTAGTCGCACAATATGTGAGTCTGCAGTAACTCATGGTAGATGCAAAATCAATGACATCACCAACTCAATGGATGTGAGTTTGAGCAAACTCCCAGAGATGGTTTAAGGACAGGGAAGCCTGGCATGCTGCAGTCCATGGGATCACAGAGAGTCAGACACGACTGAGCAACTGAACAGTGAAAAACAACATAGTCAAAAGAATGATTGGTGTGGGTAGCCTTGCTTTGGTAACCAAATGATTTGTTGTCCCCACCCATACCCATTTCAAGCCATTTCATCAGCTTATGCACTTGACTGACAGCATCTCAGGACTTCCTTTCTATTCTCCCACTTTCTCACCCTCGTTGTTACAAGTAGGACATCCTACTCCCTTCCACAGCTCCCCCTGACAGAGACAGTAGTTTGGGATACATCCTTGCACTCATACAGAGGAAAGAGAGCTAATATTTTTGAAGAACTCACAGCAATCGAGAAGGCTTTTGTTATCATTTTCCATGATTGATCCAAGTTGGAGAACACAGGAAACTTTCAGTAATGAATAAAATCCTAGGATCACAATGCCTTGCATACCTAAGCATACTTTGGTGAATCACCTGCTCATTGACAATCTACATGGTGTAACTCACCTCTATGGCTTGGGTGTTCCAAGTAGACACAAAAGATTTTGTCAACTCCTTTTGTAGCTACATTGCTTAAACATGAATAGCATGTGTCAAAGAAACAAAACCTAATACAAGCCATGCCAGGAACAGTCAGTGCTACAATTAAATCCATGTTTTAGATTCCTGATCTTGTCTTAGAAATGAAAATTGCTCTTTTTGATTCCTACTTCAAGCTAAGGAAACAGAATACACATTTTGGCAGTAATGGACAGTATTAAGGAAGTCTCAAGCAGAAGCCAACTTCCTCAGAGTTGACATTTCAAGGCTTGTTCTTAAGGACCCACAGTCAAATGTTTGGACAATTTATGTTCTGAAATCCTGACTCTGCCATTGGTTTGGCTCACAGCCTAGGCATGTCACTTGGATACCAAAGGGTCACGAGAAAGTACTATGGCATATGAAACTGTAGGGTGTTGGTGAAAGGGCGAGCCTGTACTCAGGCTTAGGAATGATTACAAATGTGGAAACAGGGGTACCTATGGTGGTTCATGGTATGGCTAGGGGGAAGAAAGAGAGGGGAAGTAGCAGAAGGGATGACCAGGGGACAGACTGGGATAAATTCTTGAAGCCATGCTCTTGAGTTTGTACTGTATTCTCATGGCCAAAGGGAGCCATTGACATGATTAAGCAGGGATTTGACAGTCATTTGGGCTTCCCTGATATCTCACCTGGCAAAGAATCTGCTGCAATGCAGGAGACCCTGGTTCGATTGCTGGGTCAGGAAGATCTGCTGGAGAAGGGATAGGCTACCCACTCCTGTATTCTTGGGCTTCCCTTGTGGCTCAGCTGGTGAAGAATCTGCCCACAATGCGGGAGACCTAGGTTTGATCCCTGGGTTGGGAAGATCCCCTGAAGAAGGGAAAAGCTACCCACTCCAGTACTCTGGTCTGGAAAATTCCATGGATTGTATACTCCACGGGGTCGCAAAGAGTTAGACACGACTGAACGACTTTCACTTTCACTTTGACAGTCATTTAGAAAGCTCACTCTGGCTAAAAACAGTGTATTATTGAAGTTTGAGGTCAAGAGAAGCACTATGGACCTTAGACTGTAACTCAGCATTATTCTACCAGACTCAACAAGGAGGCCACCACTTAACCAATACCTACATTTTTAATTCTGATAATTATAAAATAGAACAAGGCAGACAGTATTGCATGAGTTATTTTAATGGCAAAAAAAAAAGCTTGAAAACTAAGTGCTTCATCTATGCACTATCTTCTATGGTTACAAGAAGAGTATTGGAAACTTTTTACCACCTGATCAATCTTTAACACTGCTATTTCTATCAAATTATCAAGTTTATACTAGGTGATAATAAATGTAAATTACTCCATCTTCTAGGTTAACTTTGGCAACGAGACAAATTCATTAAATTCTCTATAAGATGTCCTTATGTGACAATGACTCTGAATAAACTGCTAATGTCACTAAGGGATCAATTTCCTCTTATTCCAAATATTGTATCGAAGCAGTCTTTTCTTTGAATCAATTCAAAACCCATTCTTGGACCACTCAGCTCCTCTAACCCCCATCAGCTTCACTAATCTTTAACTGTAGCACCCGGAAGGGGCTGTTGGAAAACTTGTTATGGTGGCCAGAAACAGAAGGAACGGAAGAGAGACAACTTGAGGCACCCATCGAAAGATGGTCAAGTGGAGAAAAAGAGTCATTAACCTGCAACAGGGATTTTGTTCAGGGCAGAGAGAGTTACACTTGGCCCAAGCTGGGGAGAATAGTTGTTCTGTTATTGTTATTACTTCTGATTGTCATACATTCAATTTCCACTGAAAAAAAAATATTTATTCCACTAGCAGCTCCATGGGACATGACTAATAAATAATAAATGGAAACAATAACTCCATTTGGTACAATTTATTTCAGTGGGTCAAGGCACATTTTTATTGCTTGCTATCGACGACCTTGTGTTTAGAATGTGTTCATGTGTCTATTTATCAAGAGACAGGTACTGGTATTGGCGGAAGAGGGGGACTAACAGGAACTAATCAATTCCAATCCCGTGGTTTCTTTCGAGTTCTCCAGCTGCCAATGCACAGGCTGCATTCAGCATTCAAGAGCCTAGGAAACCACAAGCCCGTAAAACCTGCTTTCCTCTTGCAGTTATACATCCTGTAGAAGGACAGATTTCCCTGGTTTGGGGTGCACCGTGACATTTGGTGGTGAGGAGGAGGTGGGAGCCGATGCTGGCCTTCAGAGAAGGCCTGGCACTGGTGACTGCTAAGCCAGCTGTCTGGCATCACATTACTTGGAAAACAACCCTTCATTTTTCACTCCCCTAAAGCTGGAGGGCGGTAATTCTTGGGCTCATTACCCTTGTCTGTAAAATACTGGAATGTGAGAATGTGCTGGAGTGGGTTTCAAAGCCGTCGGACTTTGTGGTCTTGGTATCTACTTGGGTGCCCAGCTCTGTGTTTTATAGAACCCTTGTCTCGTGTGCTTTGTGGGCATCATGCTGGATACGCACTTTGCTGTGGCCAAAGCCCAGAGGACATGGAGTGACCAGACAATCAGGCTCTCTGTCATTAAAACTCCAATTGCACAGAGATAGTTCTAGGCTATATATTGTAAAAAAAAAATTTAAAGGGTATAAAAAATGGGTAGATATCTGTACATATAAATTTTATATGTAATATTCGTAGGGGAAAATTTGGAAAGCTACACAACAGCCATGTAACAAATAGCTCCTTCTGAGTTCTGGGATTTGGGTTAGTTTTGCATGTGTTTATTGCCTGTTCTATTTTAAGAGAGCCAACTCTGGGTTTGAGTTCCACACACTGCCCCCCACCCCCCACAATAATAGCTGGAGACTTGGGATCTAAATCTTAAGCTTTTCTATTTGTACAAATGGAAATAATAATAGCATCCACTATGAAATGAAATGAAACAAGGTTGGATATATAAAAAGCTCAGTTCAAGTCCCGGTTCACAAGAGGCACTCCATAATGGTTGGTTATTGCTCATATAGTACTATTCTGTTGGTGCTGTTGTTGTTATTGGTACAATATATATATATTTGGTGAAACTAATAGAGGCATTTCCCCAGTTGTGATTTCCTGCTCACATGTGTATGTTGCTCTTAGAGCCTATGGGCCAGGGTTGTCCCAGCAGCACTTTCCAAGAAGAGTGTACTGGTGGGTTCCAAGCCCACCTAGACCACTCACCAAGCTGACTTGGTCCATACTTTCTCTAAGAAAACCATATATTCATGTTTTTGCCTTAACTAAAATGAAAATAATCTTCAGACCATGGCTACTCATCAGGATTCTCTGAGTTCTCATAAATCATGAGGGTTGTATTGAATGTCACAACAACTTAATTGAAGAGTCCCATGAGAGAATTCCAGAGTGAACATCTCACTCTTCTGATCAAGTTCCTCATCTTTCTGAAACAAGGAGAAAAATCCTCTAGTGCATGATTCTTGTAACCTCAAAGACTCTGGGGGAAAAAAAAGGCAACAGATGAGAATTGCATACATGCAAACTATGCTTCATTAGGTTGCTGGAAATCCTTACACTTTCACATGATTCAAAATTGAGACATTTTGGAAGGGTTGTTGACATTTCAGATTTTGAGCCTCTCCACAGGTTCAAGATGTTTTACCTAAATCTCCTCTCTATAAAGAACCTGACTGCCAATGCAGGAGATGAAAGAGATGTGGGTTCAATTCCTGGGTTAGGAAGATCCCCTGGAGGAGAGCATGGCAACCCACTCCAGTATTCTTGCCTGGAGAATCCCATGGACAGAGGAGCCTGGTGGGCTACAGTCCATAGGGTCGCAAAGACTTGGACACAACTGAAGCGACTTAGCATGCACACCTCTCTATAAAGCCATATAGACAAAGCTACCTGCATTTCTCTAAGGAGAACTGATCTTATGAGAGAGCATTTTCCCATGGATGAGATTCCAAAAACCTTGGTCATGTCATCCAAGAAGCAGTTACTACATAGCTACAGACTGTGTAGCTATAGATGCCCCAGCTTCAACCCTGCACACACACTCAATGCTACATAAACAGTAGGCCCAGATCCATAATATTCTGTAATTCAGTCTCAGACGCAATCCAGAACCAGAGAGTGCTAGTTGCTCAGCCATGTCTGACTCTTTGCGACTCCATGAACTATAGCACATGGACTATAGAACTATAGGTTCCTCTATCCATGGAATTCTCCAGGCAAGAATACTGGAGTAGGTTGCCATTCACTTCTCCAGGGGATCTTCCTGACCCAGGGATCAAACTCAGGACTCCCGCAGTGGCAGGTGGATTCTTTTCTATTTGAGCTACCAGGGTAGCCCAAACCAGATAAGGGCAGGATAATAACTCTCCAGCTGCACAGTTATGAGAGCAAGTGTTCACAGAATCCTCTTGACTCCATATCCTTTTCTCCTACCATAGTGGTGGCCAGGGAATCCTGGTCCCAGTGAACAAGTCATGACAGGATCCATCCTCATGGCCATCCATCATCTGGTGCAGAAACCTCACCTTCACCTTCTCTCTTGGATAGATGTTTCCCTGAGATGACTTTATACATCTTTCACTTAAAGTCAAATTGTGGTAGAAAACACCATATTCTTTAGACAAGACTATCTAGACATGATTTGCGTGCATGCTAAGTTGCCTCAGTTGGGTCTGACTCTGTGCAACCCCATGGACTGTAGCCTGCAGACTCTTCTGTCCATAGGATTCTCCAGGCAATTATACTGGAGTGAGTTTCCATGACCTCGATGATGTCAAAATATTTTTGTGCCACTCTCAAGCTCCCCAGTCAAGAATGACTTCTTCCTGGTTGGTCAGTGCAGTAAACTTGACTCCAGCAGCACCCCATAAAACTTCACAGCCTGAGCTATTTGATAGGAAAGTGAAAGTGAAAGTCGCTCAGTCGTGTCCGGCTCTTTGCAACCCCATGGAAGATACAGTCCACGCAATTGGCCAGGCCAGAATACTGGAGTGGGTAGCCTTTCCCTTCTCATGGGGATCTTCCCAACACAGGGATCGAACCCAGGTCTCCCATATTGCAGGCAGATTCTTTACCAGCTGAGCCACAAGGGAAGCATTTGATGGGAAATGGCCTTAAAATCACAGTGAAGGTATGACAGGATGCTTGAAGACTGATGTTGGAGGGCTCAGGCTTGTTCTTTGATGGAGAGGGCTTCTGAGGGTACAATGGGGCAACCTGTGGAGCCTTGGGATCTTGAACTCCTGAATGTGAATGATATCCTGTGTCTGTGGACATCAGCTCAATCCTTTTAATTCTCAAATCCTTAGATTTGACTCTGACAAGATGAGAGTGACAGGACATGGTTGGAAGCTTCATTCTTCGCTTCTAGGGCTCTCTTGAGGGAAGACCCATGTTGATGATCACAAAAATCAGAGAGTGGCAAAATAAAACAAATGAGATTTTCCAAATATTTAATAGGGAGAAACTTGTTGTAACAATAAATCAAGCAGTTAAATAAAGTAGTAGAGAGAGATTTGAAGTCTCTCTCAACACACATACAGGCAAATGTACAGAGAATTGGCATAACACCAGAAATTTTTTTTTTCAAAAGCCAAAAGACTAAAAAAAGGACAAGTCTAGAGTAACTGAATTGTGATGTAGAAGTTGAAAAATTATTAGATGTTATAGAAACACAGAGTCAATATTTCTGTTCACAAATTTTGACATTTTGGCTGCCAATCCTATCATTCTGAACTTTGCTATATACGTCTATAGACTTAAAAACTAAGCTCCCAACTTTGTTTTTCTTCATTATTTGCCCTTCATTATAAACATATTTTAAAATACTGAGAGACCGTTTTGCTTGGAAAGATTTAATCATAATATTGAGGTACCTGATCCATGCTGGGTGGCAATAACCCCATTCCTCCACCCATTCCTTCATGCAAAAATGCATTCTTTCATTCTTATGCAGGTATTCAAGTACCTGCTGAGATTTAGAAGCTGAATTCCACTCCAAAATAATCTCACCCTCCTTAAATCATCTTCTCTGATGTTGACCATCTCTGAAATGGCAACCTTGTCCATCACTCTCTCCTTTCCTCTCTAAGCTCCCCTTCCCAACACCATGACAAGCATCCTTGAAAATCTAAGTACTGGTTAAACTGCTGATCCCTCAATCAGGGATTCTCTGATTTTTCTTTGAATCACTCATACAAGGAAGATACATGGTCAGAATAGTGTTTAATAAAAATGGAAGAGATGCATGAAAGAATGAATGAATGAATGGTTCATCCTTTAATGTCTCTCATATTCACATTCTCTTTCTATCCCTGGGATCATAATTCAGGTGTGTAATCTCTTCAAGCAGACCACTGAAGTCACCTGACGGAGAGGGTCTCCATTTCTATTTCCTCTCCATGAGCATCCATTCCTGGCACCACCCCTTCAAGCATGTTTCTCAACTCATTATGTCTCATGAAGCCTGAAGTCCTTATGGTGGCCTTCAGAGCCAACTCCATTTGGCTCCAACTTATCTTTTCAGCCCCACCTCCTGCTACATCCCATTAAATTCCTGCTTTATCCAGTCCAGATGACAAAAATGGCTTTGCCAGTGTCTGAATCTCTATCTCTAGAATATTTCTGCCTGTGCACCCATGGCCACTCCATCTCACCCAACCCAAGTTCTACTCACTTTGAAGGCTTATTGATACAGTCATTAATTACTAGTTTACTCTGTCCCCTCGAGGTAAATTTTACTTATAGCATTCATCACATTTTTTCTTATCTTTCAGATATTTGTGACCATATTTTATCTTCCACTACTAGATCATAATCTCATGATGGTGAGAATGTGTGTCTCATTTATGCTTTCCCCACAATGTATAATGCCTTATACATTTTAGGTACCCAATAAACAATTCTCACTGAGTTGAACACAGAAATGTAATATAGTTCTTACTCTTGAAAGAATAAGGGAGAATATACATGAAAGAACACAGTATAGTGAAAGCCATCAACTTTGGGCCCTGGAAATATTTTCCTACTAACAAGAAAATGCAGATTTATACCACGTACATCAATATGCCTGACATAGAGAATATAGGATCCTCCGTAGTCTAATACCTCCATCCCGATCACGGTATTAGCAGTAAAAAGTTAAACACACATATTATTGAGCATTTTCAATTGCTAGTGGACTTAAAGATCTCTTCTAAATCCCTCATATCAAACATGAAGATGCTGAAGGAAGTCCAAGGAGGTTGATAATGTCTTTGTACATTTATTTTGTGCCAGATGCTGTGCTAAATGCTTTATATGCAATTCAACTTGAATCCTTACCACTCCATGAAGTGGGGACAGTTATTAGTCCACATTCCATAGGTTGGAATGAGGTTTGCAGAGGTTTATAACTTGCCCAAGTTACATAAAGCAAGGAGCAGGCAGAATCAGGGTTACAATATACATTGTCTAACTCACACATATTATTATGTGAGTAATGCAATGCTTCCAAGATCTTTCCATGAGTTACAGGTTGGTACGAGATGACAGCTTCAAACTCCCAACATCTGTTTCCTGTCTCCTTCATTTATCACTTTCATTGAGATTTATCTAGTAAATTTCACCCAGTGATCAAACCTGCATGTCCTGCATTGGCAGACAGATTCTGTACCACTGAGCCCAATATACACAATACTATATATAAAATAGATAACTAATAAGAATCTGCTATATAGTACAGGGAACTCTACTCAATACTCTGTAGTGGCCTATATGGAAAGAAAAAAGTCTTAAAAAAAAAAAAGAGTGGATATATATATATATATATATATAACTGATCCTCTTTGCTGTACACGTGAAGCCAACACAGCATTGTAAATCAACTATACTCCAATAAAAAAAGTTTTTAAGGCATAAATTTACAAGTTGATATTTTATAATAACTAAAAATGGAGTATAACCTTTAAACTTTGTGAATCAGTATATTGTACACCTGTAACTTACATAATATTGTACATCATCCATACTTCAATTAAAAAAGAAAGAAAAATTTAATGAAAAAGCCTATGTCCAAAAGTAAAGTAGGATTTATTATTCTTTAATACTAGAGAACCATTCTTTAGGGAAGGACTGTATCAAAAGCTCCTTGGTAGGCTTTATTTTATCAGAAATAATCCTTTCTAACATAATTTTCTACCAAGGCTCATCAAAGAACAGAATTTTAAATTTAGATAATGAACTGGGAGAAAAGTGTATCAGAAGATGAGGAAAGATCAGCATGTATTTGAGATGGAGGGAGTGGGATGATACTTATTCCCTTCACAGGCAGAGGCTGCCCTCTGCTGGAAAAAATAAGCCTTTACACCCCCCTTAACTGCAGAACTCTTGTTATCAGATGTGCTGAATAAAAGATTGTAAGATACTAGGTGTAATGTTTACATTCATCATGAGAAAACTTTATTGCTGTGGATATGAAAGGCAGAATATGAGATTCAGATTGGTGGATTCAGACAATGAGGTGATTTTCATATACATCTTAAAAATCACATTTTTACTTTACAATGACTAAATCTTATTTAATGGAATACCAGAGCCATTAGCCAAAGCACTTCTTTTACTCTCCTATTGGAAGTGCCAAGTTCCCATCACACGATAATAGTCCAGATTAAATTACATAAACAAAGCACCCAAACAAAAAGCCAGGCACATAGTAATTGTTCAGTAAATATAAGTTTTCCTTATTATCTTTATCTCCATCATAGTCATATCAGGGGCAGTGTATTAATTTGCTAGCATGCCATAACAAAATACTTAGACTGGGTCACTTAAACAGCAGTCATTTATTTTTCCACAGTTTTGGAGGCTATAAGCCCAAAATCAAGGCGCCACTGGGGTTGGTTTATGGAGAAATATCTCTACGTGACTTGCAGATGGCCACCTTCTCACTGTGTCTTCACATGGCCTTTCCTCTGTGCACGTGTGACGTGAGTAAGCTTTGGTATCTCTTCTTTGTGTAAGGATGTCAGTCTCACTGGATTAAGTTCCACTCTTACGACCTCACTTAACCTTAATTACCTCTGTAAACTGGCTACCTCCAGATACAGTCACGTTGAAGCTTGCGGCTTCAACATATGAACTTTGTTATTTAGTCACTAAGTCATGTCCGACTCTTTGTGACCGCGTGGCTTCCCTGTTCTTTATCATCTCCCGGAGTTTGCTCAGACTCATGTCCATTGAGTCGGTGATGCCATCCAACCATCTCATCCTCTGTCACCCACTTCTCCTCCTGCCCTCAATCGTTCCCAGCATCAGGGTCTTTTCCAATGAGTCAGCTCTTCGCATCAGGTGGCCAAAGGATTGGAGCTTCAGCTTCAGCATCATCTTTCCAATGAATATTCAGGGTTGATTTCATTTAGGATGGACTGGTTTGATCCCCTTGATGCCCAAGGGACTCTCAAGAGTCTTCTCCAGCACCACAGTTCAAAAACATCAATTCTCAGCCTTCTTTATAGTCCAACTCTCACATCCATACATGATTACTGGAAAAAACCACAGCTTTGACTATATGGACCTTTGTTGACAAAGTGATATGAATTTTAGGAGAACACAATTCAGTCCATAGCAAGGAGGATAATAAAAACATTACTTGGGTACATCTTGGAATGTACAGGCAGGCTGGTTGCCTGCCCTTCTGACATTTGTCATTTAGGTCTACAACTAGGTAAAATGAGCCCTCAGGCATGATAAAATAACGCCAAAGTTCCCTTGCCCAGTTCCCTGGATCTTCTAGCATGGAATTCACAGGCTAGCCTCCCACATTTCAAGAAAGATTTTCAATGAGGGCTAAAACAACTTATATTTAATACAAAAAGGAATTGAATAAATCTTAATTTAAGCTGAAGATTCAACAAGAAAAATCCAATCCTCAAAGCCATCTGACTAATGGAAGTTTTTTATTTTTCTGTGGTTTCATCTCACATCTTAAAGCCAGAATGGATTCTAGTGCTGACCAACTACCAAGGTCAGCAGTCAGCCTGACCTTGTCAAAACCAACACTCCAATAGAACTGAAGCAACTCTTGGTCCTTAGAGGGAATCGCTTTGCTTTGTACTGGAAATAAATGTTACCTTGTGCCCACAGAAGAAGTTTTTGACCTCCAAATTGCTATTTCATTCACAAGTCCTTTAAGATCCAAGGCACTATTTGGCATAAGGTAGTAACTACAGCAGAAATACTGAACATGCTAGGATCTTTGTGGATTTAGTTTAAAAAAATTCTTAGCTTGGGCCAGAATATCAACTTTCACTGGGCCCACCATCACATTTCTTTTCAAAGAATAACTCAGGAAAATGGAATAAAACATCATTTCTATTTTGCTTGTGGAGATTTTAATTTTTCCTGTGCTTTGGAGGTAAGAAATCAATTAGGAAAAGAGAACAAATTAATACAAAGATGACAGTGAAGCTCTTTGTTTGGAACAATGGGTATCTGGCCTCCTCCTTCCCTTACTATGGAAAATATTTCATCCTTTGACAAGTAAGTAGTCAAAGCTTGTTGCCATCGAGTGCTTTCCTTTTGGAAAATAAAAATCCTTGTAATTTTAAAAATCTTCTTTGTCCCAAAATTATTCCCATCAATTTTTTAAACAATTTATTTATTTCAATTGGAGGCTAGTTACTTTACAATATTGTGGTGGTTTTTGCCATACACTGACATGAATCAGCCATGGATGAACACGTGTCTCCCCATCCTGAAACCCCCTCGCACCTCCCTCCCCATCCCATCCCTCTAGGTTGTCCCAGTGCACTGGCTTTGAGTGCCTTGTTTCCTGCATCGAACTTGGACTGGTCATCTGTTTCTCATATGGCAATATACATGTTTCAATGACATTCTCTCAAATCATCCAACCCTCTCCTTCTCCCACAGAATCCAAAAGTCTGTTCTTTATGTCTGTGTCTCTTTTAGTGTCTTGCATATAGGGTCATTATTACCATCTTTCGAAATTCCATATATATGTGTTAATAACTATATTGGTGTTTTTCTGACTTACTTCATCTGTATAACAGGCTCCAGTTTCATCCACCTCATTAGAACTGATTCAAATGTGTTCTTTTTAATAGCTGAGTAATGGATGAGGAAACAGTGGAAACAGTGTCAGACTTTATTTTTGGGGGCTCCAAAATCACTGCAGATGGTAACTGCAGCCATGAAATTAAAAGACACTTACTCCTTGGAAGGAAAGTTATGACCAACCTAGATAGCATATTGAAAAGCAGAGACATTACTTTGCCAACAAAGGTCCACCTAGTCGAGGCTATGGTTTTTCCAGTAGTCATGTATGGATGTGAGAGTTGGACTGTGAAGAAAGCTGAGTGCCGAAGAATTGATGCTTTTGAACTGTGGTGTTGGAGAAGACTCTTGAGAGTCCCTTGGACTGCAAGGAGATCCAATCAATCCATCCTAAAGGAGATCAGTCCTGGGTGTTCATTGGAAGGACTGATGTTGAAGCTGGAACTCCAATACTTTGGCCACCTCATGCGAAGAGTTGACTCATTGGAAAAGACCCTGACGCTGGGAAGGATTGGGACCAGGAGGAGCAGGGGACGACAGAGGATGAGACGGCTGGATGGCATCACCGACTCAATGGACATGAGTTTGGGTAAACTCCGGGAGCTGGTGATGGACAGGGAGGTCTGGCGTGCTGCGATTCATGGGGTTGCAAAGAGTCGGACACGACTAAATGACTGAACTGAACTGAATATTCCATTGTGTATATGTACCACAACCTTCTTATCCATTAGTCTGCCGATGGACATCTAGGCTGCTTCCCAAGTCCTAGCTATTGTAAACAGTGCTACAATGAAGACTGGGGTACACGTGTCTCTTTCAATTCTGGCTTCCTTGGTGTGTATGCCCAGCTGTGGGATTGCTGGTCGTGTGGCAGTTCTATTTCCAGTTTTTTAAGGAATTTCCACACTGTTCTCCATACTTGCTGTACTAGTTTGCATTCCCACCAACAGTGTAAGAGGGTTCCCTTTTCTCCACACCCTCTCCAACATTTACTGTTTGTAGACTTTTTGATGGCAGCCATTCTGACTGGCATGAGATGGTATCTCATTGTGGTTTTGATTTGCATTTCTCTGATAATGAGTGATGTTGAACATCTTTTCATGTGTTTGTTAGCCATCTGTATGTCTTCTTTGGAGAAATGTCTGTTTAGTTCTTTGGTCCATTTTTTTGATTTGGTCCTTTATTTTTCTGGTATTGAGATGCATGAGCTGCTTGTACATTTTGAAGATTAATTCTTTGTCAGTTGCTTTGTTTGATATTATTTCCTCCCACTCTGAAGGCTGTTTTTTCATGGTGTTTGAGGAGTAGCAGACACTTTAGTGGCTTCCCAGGTGGCACTAGTGGTAAAGAACCTGCCTGCCAATGCAGGAGATGTAAGAGACACGGGTTCGAATTCCTGGGTCAGGAAGATCCTCTGGAGAAGGAAACGGCTACCCCCTCCAGTATTCTTGCCTGGAGAATTCCATGGACAGAGGAGCCTGGCGGGCTACAGTCCATAGGGTTGCAAAGAGTCTGACACGACTAAAGCGACTTACACACAGACTTCAGTAACTTCGATTTTTCAGCAATCTGGAGGGACTCGCTAGTAATAAGACTTCTCAGCCAGGAAGCCAGACTCTTGAGGATCCATTCTCAGACTTCCTTTTCAGACACCCCTGTCCTCCTCACCTTCTCCTCCCTCCCACCAACCAACCCACTGGTCCCTAAACATGCTGTTGTCATTACTTTCTTCAATTTCCATGCCTTTGCATAAGTTGGTGCTTTTGTCTAAAACACTTCAACCTCCCTCCTGTTTGCCTATCAAACTTGTAGTCATTTTAGATTAAATAATCTGATCCTTTGGAACAGCTTCATGTTCATCCTTCACTACAGAATTCATTTTCATAGAACATATTTCTGGGACAGCACTTCTAATAATGAACGACAATGATTTCTTTACATAGTAACAGCTAGAATTTTTTTAGTATACAATATGGTAAGAACTCGGTTGTATGTTTTACATGTATTATTTCTACTCCTCTTATTAAATTGAACAGATGCAGAAACTGAGGCTTAGAGGCATTAAGAGATTTGCCTGAGATGACATGGGTGTGTGGAGCTCAGATGTGAACCTATTTCCTTTCAGTTCACAAGCCACACGATCTGTCACTACCTTACGCTGCATTCTATTGACCATCTCCCAAGACGATCAGTTCCTTTATGTCAGGGTCATACTGAATTCCTTTTGGTAGTCTTAATGTAAAGCACAGTACATTTTATCTAAGTGTTGTGTTAGAATATAGGCTGAATGAATAAGTGGAAATTAATGAAGCACTGCAAAAACTTTTTGAAATAAGCATTATATAGTAAGAACTCTACTTTCTCAGGTTGAGAAAGGAGGTTCTCCAAGGCGGTCCACAAGAACTACTCCTGTTCCAACCCCATATCCTCTCCTCCCAATCTCTTCCCTGATTGTACCCTGATTGCTGCACTTCAGTCTTTGTTGTTGTCCAGTCGCTCAGTTGTGTCTGACTCTATGCGACCCCATGGACTGCAGCACGCCAGGCCTCCCTGTCCATCACCAACTCCCAGAGCTTGCTCAGACTCACGTCCATTAAGTCGGTGATGCCATCCAACCATCTCATCCTCTGTCATCCCCTTCTCCTCCTGACTTCAATCTCTCCCAGCATCAGAGTCTTTTCTAATGAGTCAGCTCTTTGCATCAGGTGACCAAAAGATTGGAGCTCCAACTTCACCATCAGTCCTTCCAATGAATATTCAGGATTGATTTCCTTTAGGATTGACTGGTTTGATCTTGCAGTCCAAGGGGCTCTCAAGAGTCTTCTCCAACACCGCAGTTCAAAAGCATCAATTCTTCAGCACTCAGCACTTCAGTCCAGCAGAGCTGATTAATGACTACTTCCTCAGAACCGCCAGTGCAGCTGCCCAAGTTGCACTTACTATTCCCACCCCTCTCTCACCTTCCTCACCAAGCCCCCTCTCATTTTCACACATATAACCTGTGAAATCTAAACTCTCTGCCAACAACACTTCTCTGGACTAATCAGACAAGGAGTAAAGTAAGAATACTAAGAGCTGTAAAAGATCAACCCGTGGGGCAGCAGTGAGGAGTGGTCAGAGGTGAAGCCTCTAGAGTCAAGACACACTTGAGTTCATTCAATGGTGCTGCCACTTTTTTGGTGCATCATTTTGGAAAAGTAGCTAAAGGTCTCTACATGTTATGGAACCATTGACCAAAACCGCCTGCCTTGTTCAGGCACAATAATAACCAAATGCATGAGTTGTCTCACAGCAAGAGGTCCCAATAAGGAACACGTTGCTGACACCAAAAACTAACTGGGAGAATTTGGGAGGGGCCAAAAAGGAGGAGATTCCAGCCCATAATAGTCCTGCCCAGTAACTCTCACACTAGAATCTATCTTGGCAGAGAGATGAATGCACCACCAGGAAGGACACTGAGTCAGACCAAATATGGGTGCAAGCAAGATGACTGGACAGAGACAATCTGGAAAGCTAACCCTACTACCATAAACCCTGAGACTGCAAGTCACCTAGCAAAGCAGATCTCCTGGGTTCCCTTACCCTGCTGCCCCTTCCCAATAAAGTCTTCTGCTTTGTCAGTATGTGTGTCTCCTCACAACTCATTTCCAAGTGTTAGATAAGAGCCCACTCTTGGGCCCTGGAAGGGTTCCGTCTTCCAGCAACATACAGGACAATTTTTTAAGTCTACTCATCTCCTAGGGTAGTTCTGAGAATTCATGCCTCTAAAGCTTAGGATTTTGTACAATATAAACACTCAAGGAATATTAGCTAATATTATTTATAAAACAGAAAACTGTAACCTTTCATAGATGAGTGGTCTTGCCAAGGGCTTCTCTGGTGGCTCAGCAGTAAAGAACCTATCTGTCAATGCAGAAGGCCCCGGTTCGATCCCTGAGTCAGGAAGATCCCCTGGAGAAGGAAATGGCAACCCACTCCAGTATTCTGGGAAATTCCATGGACAGAGGACCCTGGCAAGCTACAGTCCATGAGGTCACAAAGAGTTGGACATGACTGAGGAAGCACGAGTGTGGTCTTACAGAAAGGAAAGGAAACCTCTCTCCAGATTTTGAGGCCCAACTTTCAGTGACCTGATGAAAAAAAGTAACTCCTGGGCTATGTACATGGATGCAAGACTCATTGTCTATGAGTCTTTCCTAGAAAGCACATTGAAATTGGGATCAGAAAGCAAAGACTATAGTCCTCCATCTAGTAAAACAGGTAACAACTCCACACCCTGTGATTTTTGGCAAACAGATTGATTCAAGGGCAACAGTTCAGGAAAAACAGGCTATTTCCTGTTTTATGGAAATGGCTCATAAACACATGGGCTATACTCTTTGAACTCAAGTATATCAGGCCTCAAGTGACTCATGTTCACAGAAGTTCTTAATTGTGAGGCAAAGACACTTAACAAGTGTTGAGTTTTCATGGAAAATTAATGACGATTTCTTTAGAGGTACAAAGAAGGAATGTGGTAGGGGTGGGGAAGAGAGGAAACAGCATACAACAAGGGGCAGGGATCCATGGAGAGACTTGTGGGAATGTTAGGAAGGCAAGCAAGTTCATGTGCCCAACTCACAGTGAGGCCAAAGAATACCAAAACGTCATGAGTTTGGAGCAAAGAAACGCTTAGTTCAGGGCCCTGCAAGGAGACGGGTAGCTCATGTCTTAAAAAAACCCCCAAACTCCCCAAAAGCTTTCATCTAAGCCCCTTTCTAGGAAAGGTGAGGGAGGGGTGTGGTTAGTTGTTGAAAACCTCTTGGTGTCAGATCTTTTGTTCTTGAGGTCTGGTCATGGTTGGGTCAGAGTATTCTGGTAAACCTTCAACAAAAAAATGTTATTCTCTGTTCTGAGAAGAAAGGGCAGGGTCCCAAGGTTCAGCTTCCCTCTCCCAGGTCCAGGGCCCAGCTAAGACCTGGATAGCCGGCCTGGGAGTGATTGTTCAGCTCCCAGTCAAGGTCCTTCCGCCACTGCTGAGGCCAACTCAAGAGGCAGATCTAAGCTGATGGCACCCTCAGGGCTGGCTCCCCAGACTCTGCTCAGGGGGGATCACCAGAGGAGCCAGGCGCCCAGGGCCTAGCGTGTCCTCAGGCTTTTCACTTGAACTGGGGAGAATCATCTGTATAGGATTAACAGGAACTAACACACAGTTGTAGCAAATACCAGTTAATTACCCCCTTTAGCTCACAATTAGCTCACAATTGCCCCTCTTTAAAAACAGCCCCAACCACAGACTAAGACCAAAAGTAATAATATGCAATATCCTTGCAACTTCAGCTGGACCAATATTTGAAATTTGAACGGAGAGACTGAAGCTGTGGATTCTGTTACCTTAATAGCACTGTCCGGTACACTTCAGTTGCTGAGGCCTCCATGGGCCTTGACCCACAGAAACGGCCGCCGCCATTAGGTCAAGGCTTAGGCCTGGCTAGCAGGCAGCCAGGCTGAGGGCTCTGGAGCTCTGCCAGACGCAACCCCCAGCCTGTCCCCAGGCCCCCCAGCTTACCTGCTGGCCTCCAGGCCTGGAGGGCTTCAGGAGAAGGCTGCAATCCAACTCCACCCCACTCTCTGCTGTGAGAACCACAGTGAGGCTGACTGTTGGTGGAGCCGATCCTCAGACCGCAGACCTCAGGGTCTCGCGAGAACAGTGCTCAGGGTCTCGCGAGAACAGTGCTAAGCGTGTCCAGATAATGACTGTGGCCTGCTCCACCCCTATTACAGAAAGGTAATAAGACCAACTGACTTAATCTGTATTTCTTCTGCTGCTAATGAGCCATGTACTTCCTTTACCTTGGCCTATAGATTTCCCAACAACTTCTTTGACAAGTAAAGGAAACGTTTTCCGTTTCTAAGTATCCCTCTGAACTAGAGGCTATGCCCCCAAACAATGGTTCCTTGGGGAAAAGAGAAAAACAAAAAACCCTTTGTTGGAAGCAGTATAGTGTGGTAGTCAAAGCAGGAGCTTGAAGTAAGATAGCAAATTATTTCCACTTCAGACAGTAACTGCAGGGATTCAATGCAAATATCTATGAACTATCCTTAGCGTGATGCTAACACTCAACATTTGGTAGCTATTTATACAAGGAAGAAAGGAAGGAGAGAAGGAAAGAGAGGAAGAAAAAAAAGACGGAAAGAAGAAAGAAGGGAAGGAGAGAAGGAAGAAAGGAATTTTGTAAGTAATCTAAATTATATTTGTGTCAGATTCTCAATGCCCTATTATAATACATCTACTTTATATTATTTATTTTTTGTTTTTTAATTGAAGAATAGTTGATTGACAATATCATGTCAATTTCTGATATACAGCAAAGTGATTCATATATATATGTGTATATATACATATAATTTTCAATCTCTTCCATTATATATTATTGTAAGATATTGAATCTAATTCCCTGTGCTATACAGTAAATCCTTGTTATCTATTTTACATACAGTGGTGTATCTGTTAATCCCATACTCCTAATTTATCTCTCCCCCTTCCTATTTAGTAACCATAAATTTGTTTTCTATGTCTATTTTAAATACTAAATAGAATGAGAAAACTCATCCATAGTCCATCCATTCCCAAACTCATCTTGCTACTCTAGGGAGTATCACAGGTGCCTGGATGTATCAGATCATGGAACAGTTTTCATCTTAAAGGAGATTCCAGTTTTGATTATAACCAATCGAAAATTTACCTCATTATTCCCAGGGAGCAAGCAACTTGACCAAATTAAGCTGAGTCTGCTTTTCTGTGTGAGCAATTCAAGCCTCATCTCAAGAAAGTTACTGTGTAGAAATTGCTGGAGAATGCCAGAGACAGATCCTTTGAATTCCCACCCTAGAAGTGAAAACACTGCAATTCCCTCACTAGCAAGCATCTGACTGTGCTTGAGAATGATCCAACTGTCCTGCTAGAAGAGTCAGCATTGGCATCTTAGTACTAATCTTAGGTAAGGAGAGAAGGTATTGAGAAAACTAGAATAAAATTGAACAGACTCACATTCAGCATTTCCACCTTAGGAATTGCTGTACCTATTACCTTTCTCTTCTCCTTCTTCCTCAACTAGAGTGAAAGCTCTTGAGGTTGGGGAGCAGATCTCTTGCTAAGTGCCCCAGGCAGCAAGTGCTCAATAGAAGTTTATGGAATTGTTGAGTTGAATTTACTGTGACATTAAACCATAACCTTTCCCGGGTGTGGGAGTGCCTATTTCTGCTCAGTCTTCTCAAGGGTTTATATTTGTCCACCTCTACTTTCCCTGACAGTAGTTGGGAAAAAGGCACGTGAGTATTAAAGGGGCTAACTGCAGCTGCTAGTGCTACTGCTAAGTCGCTTCAGTGGTATCCAACTCTTTTCGACCCCATGGACTGTAGCCCGCCAGGATCCTCTGTCCATGGGATTCTCCAGACAAGAATACTGGAGTGGGTAGCCCTGCCCTCCTCCAGGGGATCTTCCCAACCCAGAGACTGAACTCGCATCTCTTACGTCTCCTGCATTGGCAGGCAGGTTCTTCACCACTAGTGCCACCTGGGAAGCCCCAAATTGGCTAAAAGCCCATCCTAATGAGAATGTCCAAACCATAAATAATGTGTTTGCTGGAAATGAATAAAAACAAGTTTTAAAAAGACAAATCATTGGTACTGTGTATATTTATAAAATCTTCTAGTCTCCAATCACTCTAACTTCTAGAAATAATGGTATATGATATTCATAAATAGAGAATTCTTAGAAAATATATATTGAAAGGGCGAAACTTTTTGATATACCCCGCAACCTTCCCTAATAACAGAGACGAGGTGAACAGTGATGACCTCAGTGCAGTTTTCATACCCAACCAGAATTTACAGACAGAGAGAGCTCTTGCTGAGTGTTAATGGTGAAATCCGCTTTAAGCCTAAACATGGTATTAAAGACTCTGTAGGTTAAGGCATTCTCCCCAGGTAGAAAAAGTCTGCCAGGAGGAGAAAGGGTGTGTTCCAGAACACTTTGGTTTTGTGACTGCCACTTAGTTTAAAAAGATAATTATATTACAAAATTAATGCCCTTTCCGTTTCTTTTCAGAATCCTACCCAGTCCTTTCTCTAAGGGGTGACCACCACTGTCAATTGAGTATTTATCATTTCTATGCATTTCTTTTGCTTCTGCTACCTAGGTGGGTATCTCCAAGCAACATAGAGCATTACTTTGCCTGTTTCAACTTTATATAAGTAGAATCCTGTGCTGTGTTTCTGCAGGGGTTTTTTTGCTGCATAGCAAGAAAAAGATTTATAAGCTTGGTTATATTCATTTTCAAAACTTCTGATCATCAAAAGACCAGAGGCAAAAGGAATAAGCCTTAGATGGGGAGATGATAGTTGTAAAACTCATGAGTAATGATCACCACCCAGACACTAAGCTCACAACTTATGTCAGGTTGAAACTTGAGTGTCTAGCACTCCCTTTTCAGGCCTCTGGACAAACGCGGCCTACAGTGCTTCAGATGATAATGTCATTAGCTCTGGACCCACAAAGCCTTCCTGTCATATTACAGCTGCTCAGTGATGAGAACAGATCACAAATCGAGATCAAGTTCAGACCGTTTGTCTGGAGACCACCCAGAAAAGACGTTGTCTGTGCCAAGAAACCCAACTTCTCCAACCCCAGCTACATTAGACAAGCTAGATGATACCAAAGGAAAGGGAAAGAAACCAGGGATAGGGTGAGTAATTGGTGGTGACTGATGAGCTTATAAAGGAAATCTTAAAACTCAAACTAAAAGGTCAGCTGAAGTGACAATCAGAGTCTTCAGCATCATGGAACATGAGGTCGTGGGATGATCCACTGCAGTCACTGAACATGTCCCTCCAGAAGATAGGTCCAACTTCTACTCTCTGGAACCTGTAAATATGACCTTACTAGGAAACAGTTTTTGCAGATATGATTAAAGTACTAAAGACAGGATCATTCTGGATAATCCAGAAAGTGAAAGTGTTAGTCACTCACTCGTCTCTGACTCTGTGAGCCCCATGGATTGTAGCCCAACTCTTTGCGACCCCATGGACTGTAACCCACCAGGCTCCTCTGTTCATGGGATTCTCCAGACAAGAATACTGGAGTGGGTTGCCATTCCCTTCTCCAGGGATCTTCCCAACCCAGGGATCAAACCCAGGTCTCCCGTGTTGCAGGCAGATTCTTTACTATCTGAGCCACCAGGGAAGCCCCAAATAAGTATGTAAATAAGTGTTAATCATTCAGTCCTGTCTAACTCTTTGCAACCCCATGGACTATAGCTTACCAGGCTCCTCTGTCCATAGGATTCTCCAGGCAAGAATACTGGAGTGGGTTGCCATTTCCTTCTCCAGGGGATTTTTCCCACCCAGGGATCAAACCTGGATCTCCTGCATTGCAGGCAATTTTTTTTTTTACTGTCTAAGCCACCAGGGCAGCCCCAGGTGGAGCCTAAATCCAATGGCAAGTATATACAAGAGCCAGAAGACACAGAAGGGGAGAAAGCATATGAAAACAGAGCCAGAGACTGCAGTGATTTGTCCACAAGCCTAGGGACGCTTGGAGCCATGAGAAACCGGAGAAGACAAGCTTTGCTAGTGCCTCTGGAGGAAGTGCTGCCTTGTTGACACACCTTTCTGAATTCTGTCAGAAAGCCAACTGTATGTTCATTGTCTAGGATTTTTTTTTTTCTCTAGGATTTCCAATATTTAAAGACAGCTGTCTTCCTCTGTTCTCTGTTAACCTCCAGACCTGCTGAACTATCTGCATCTTCCACAGGCATAGTCTCTTTCAGTGACCCAAATAGGAAAAATATTTTGAGAAAATTAATAAAACCTCATACCAGATGGCTAGAGACTGCATCATTAATTTAACTGGGGCCTGCAACTTAAAAAAAAAAAATTACAGGCTAGTTTTAATTTTACCAGTTTACTCTTAAATGGGCATACATGCAGTTATAGATTGGGGGTAAAAGGATACAACTGTGCAAATAGAGATTAAATAGGTTAGCAGCAGAGTGTGTGAAAAACAAACTAAAGCAACAGGGATTGAGACACAAGGAAGACTATGTGAGAACACAGGGAGAAGACAGCCAAGTAGCTACAAGCCAAGAAAAGAGACCCCCTCCCCACAAAGAAACCAGCCCTGGCAACACTTTGAACTTGAACTTCTCACTTCCAGCACCAGAGGAAATAAATTCCTATTGTTGAAGTAAAAAGAAAAGAACAATTGAAAATGACATGGACATGCTGATCAATAGCAACAATTCTGGGCTGCATTAATAAGAATGTAAGAATAGAGCAAAGCAGACAGTAGACTGGGTCTACTCTGTCCGTTCCTGGAACCCACCCCATGCTAAGAGCAACATCTGCAAACTTAACTTACGCAGTGGAGAGCAACTAGGCCTTTAGAGTGTGGGTGTCATGACCAATGAACAGCAGATGCAACAGGTCATGATTTTCAGCTTGGAGAGAATCTTTAGGGTGAATGTAATGCTGTTTTCTTGCCTTCAAAGGACCATCACAGGAATTCAGTTGAACTCTGGGTACCAGTGGGCAGAAACAGGTGGAAGTGGGTGGGCCTTCAAGAGGCTAATTCATCAGGGAAGGGGTGGGTGGGGGCACCAAGAGTGTGTTGTATCATAGAAGCCAAAGGGACAGCTCCTGGCCAGGTGGTGTTTGTGTGGAAAGAGACCAAGTCACCATGACCGTGCAAAGTGAGGGAGACAGAGGACTTTTCAAGAAAGGGAGAAATCTTTGAAGACACTCACATTTACATTCTGTGTCTTATCACATATCTATTCGTCCTGGATTTTGGCTAATCTGTAAAAACACAATAACAGAAACAACAACTCATCTACCCTCTACATTTACTCTGGGTCTAAATGGTTGTCCACCGTTGCCAACCACCTGTGAGGAAAGTTCTAGTTTTTTTTTTTTTTTAAGATTTTTAAGCATAATTTTATTTACTTATTTTTGGCTTTGGTGGGTCTTCATTGGTTGTGACAAGTGGGGGCCACTCCCACTGTGTGTGGGCTTCCCACTATGGTGGCTTCTCTTGTTACGGAGCGTGGGCTCTAGGGAATGAAGGCTTCAGTAGTTGTGGCTCCTGGGCTCTACAACACAGGCTCCATAGTTGTGGTGCACTGGCTTAATTGCTCCAAGGCACATAGGATCTTCCTAGACTAGGGTTCGAACCCGTGTCTCCTGCAGTGGCAGGTAGATTCTTTGCCACTGAGTCACCAGGGAAGTCCAAGGTCATTCTAGTTTAACAGAGGAAGGCATCATCCCTTTTGTGCTCACCTAGGCCAGGTACAGAGCAACGTTGGTTCACGCTTCACTCTCCCAGCCACTTTCTCAGATATTCACTTCATTTTACAGATGAGGAATCTGAGAGTTTGAAGCAGTTAACCATCAATGGAAAGAATTTAGTTGTTGCATAGTAATCTCCACCACAGTACAAAGAGTTTCCCAAAATAACCATATTTCTTTCTCACTTTCACACCCTCCTTCCTATGATACCACTCTTGACCACAAGGGGGAAGTGTAGACTCATTTTAATGTGTTCATTTTACATGACCAGTTTTACCTATTCTTAGTTTTACTTATTTTTAATCAAAACAAAGTGCAAAGATCTATATTACCATTTTTTTAATGCTTCTGTTTTTATCCACAATATTATTTGGCTGGAGTGAAGAACCAAAATGGGCTTCCCTAGTGGCTCAGATGATAAAGAATCTGCCTGCAATGCGGGAGACCTGGGTTCGATCTCTGGGTGGGGAAGATCCCCTGGAGGAGGGCATGACAACCCACTCCAGTATTCTTGCCTGGAGAATCCCCATGGACAGAGGAGCCTGGCAGGTTACAGTCCATGGGGTCACAAAGCGTCAGACACGACTGAGTGACTAAGCACAGCACAGCACAAGAACCAAAATGGACAGAGTGAATAGAGCTCTGTACTGTACTAGAGTGTGTATTTTCATCTTAAAACACAAACACAGAATTCATATCTGTCGATGCAGGTTTTCCATGAGAAGGAGCAGAATGATTCTAATATTTTCGTAAAGATGTAGCAAATGAACCTACCACTTGCTGTTTATTCTTAAAGACAAGGCCCAGGTCTAACAGGTATAAAGTGGCCATAATCATCCCCATTTATTTCTGGCAGGATTGTTGGAAGTTCAAATGATATGATCATCACTGGTCCTTCCTTGAATAACTCCTCCTCCAGAAATCCTCTAAGAACTGTAACACTGCTAACAAATATGACCAAACGATGAGGCAAGTTATACATTTGTGTCTCATTCATAAACGAAGTAAAGAATCCACCTGCAATGCAGGAGACCCCAGTTTGATTCCTGGGTTCGGAAGATCTGCTGAAGAAGGGATAGGCTACCACTCCAGTATTCTTGGGCTTCCCTTGTGGCTCCGCTGGTAAAGAATCCTCCTGCAATGCCGGAGACCTGGGTTCGATCCCTGGGTTGGAAAGGCTACCCACTCCAGTATTCTGACCTGGAGAATTCCATGGACTGTATATAGTCCATGGGGTCGTAAAGAGCTAGACACGACTGAACCACTTTCACTTCACTTCACATAAACTAAGTAGTTGTGGGTAGCTTCCTGAAGCGGTTTTCTAGAAGGGCTCTGATAGCAAGAGTGTCCTTGAAAAATTACTACAGGGGATCTGAGAATCCCCAGATGGCCCACAGGCGAAAGAAATAGTGACTGTGTTGTGGGTGCCCCTAACAGGTTGACACACATGCGTAGCCCAGTTTGTAAGCCTCTTTGGAGCCCCTCCAGCATGTCTAGGTCTCCAGAAAGACCCCTGCCACCAGCTGCTTTCTTGATGGTTGCAGAGGAAGAAGATACACTTCCAGGAAAGTAAATTTTGTTGTGCTCCGTGGCTGCCTTTAGGAAATGAATGATGGCTTATGATGAACGATGTCAGATTCATGATCTCCGAAGATTTAACTTCGGGACCAGAGACCAGACTTGACCACTCAGGGCTCTTGTGTGGCAGAAGTTTTATTACAGTGAAAGGGGACAGAGAAAGCTTCTTACATAGACATCAGAAGGGGGCAGATAGTGCCCCCCTCGCTAGTGTTAGCTAGTGTTAGCAAGGGAGTTACATACTTTTTTAATTCAGTTCAGTTCAGTCACTGAGTCGTGTCTGACTCCTTGCAACCCCATGGACTGCAGCACATCAGGTCTCTCTATCCATCACCAACTCCCGGAGTTTACCTAAACTCATGTCCATTGAGTAGGTGATGATATCCAACCATCTCATCCTCTGTCGTTCTCTTCTCCTCCCGCCTTCAATCTTTTCCAGCATTGGGGTCTTTCCAAATGAGTCAGTTCTTTGCATCAGGTGGACAAAGTATTGGAGTTTCAGCTTCAGCATCAGTCCTTCCAATGAATATTCAGGACTGATCTCCTTTAGGATGGACTGGTTGGATCTCCTTGCATTCCAAGGGACTCTCAAGAGTCTTCTCCAACACCACAGTTCAAAAGCATCAATTCTTCAGTGCTCAGCTTACTTTATAGTTCAACTCTCACATCCATACATAGCTACTGGAAAAACCAGAGCCTTGACTAGACAGATCTTTGTTGGCAAAATAATGTCTCTGCTTTTTAATATGCTGTCTAGGTTGGTCGGAGAAGGCAATGGCAGCCCACTCCAGTACTCTTGCCTGGAAAATCCCATGGACGGAGGAGCCTGGTAGGCTGCAGTCCATGGGGTCTCGAAGAGTCGGACACAACTGAGCTACTTCACTTTCCCTTTTCACTTTCCTGCATTGGAGAAGGAAATGGCAACCCACTCCAGTGTTCTTGCCTGGAGAATCCCAGGGACGGGAGAGCCTGGTGGGCTGCCGTCTATGGGGTCGCACAGAGTCGGACACGACTGAAGCGACTTAGCAGCAGCTAGGTTGGTCATAACTTTTCTTCCAAGGAGCAAGTGTCTTTTAATTTCATGGCTGCGGTCACCATCTGCAGTGATTTTGGAGCCCCCCACAAAATAAAGTCTGTCACTGTTTCCCCATCTATTTGCCATGAAGTGATGGGACCAGATGCCATGATCTTAGTTTTCTGAATGTAACTTTTTAAATTAGTTATTATAGTAAATCAAAAGAATGTCTCAAGGCTGTAAAGATCTTACTAGACTCACTCCCATAATTTACATTTTAAGATAACAGGATTAGCCAGAAGGTTTTCAGGAAGGAGAAACTGTCCTCAAGCAGGATACACTGTTATTACATAATTCTTAGTACAGAGTTTAAACTGAGTTGTTTGTTGTGTAATCATCAGTTCCAGGCTTAAAGAAAAAAGAAAAAGAAAAAAAACATTTTATGTGACTAAGACTAAGGAATGTAGAGAGAGAGAGGAAAAAAGATGTTTGTCCTTTCCTCCTCCTTGAGAATTCCAGACCCCTATCTCCACTTCGAGAACCCCAGACCCCTTTCTCCTCCTCAGGGACCCCGGACTTCTTATCAATCTGGCTAGGAATTGACCCTCTCAGAAAGGGACCACTTCCTGCAGGAACTGAGGGTTGGGGCGGGTCATCAAGGCTGGGCTGTGTGAGGGGAGAAGAGGGGGGCCTGATCCCACGTGGTGCCCAGGCGGGAGTAAGGAAGGAGACCCCAGGTGGGGCCGACCTCCAGGATGGAGCAGGCGGGAAATCCCTTTCCCCAACCCTCCCTCAGCAGCCCCAGCACCACCACCCTTAGGGGACCCTGTGGCCTCTCTGAGGACGTCCTGCTCGTCCCCAAACTGTAACCAGCTTAGCTTTGCACTACATGGGCTTTCATCTCCCTCCTTCCCTGCCTCGCTCCCATTTCCTTCCACTTACTCGCTCCTGTGATCCCAGATTCCCCTCATAAGATTTTCTTTCCAATGCTTTTGCTTCCGGCTCTGTCCTCTAGGCAATCCAGGATTAGACAGAGTGCTTTTGTTGTTTCAAAATGTTAAGCCTTCCAGAAGGCTTGTAACCTCGGTCTTTGTATTCACCACCAGAGACCTAAATCGCTTGAGCGCGAAAAGGCAGAAAGTAACCTCAGGGTTAATATATGCAGGTTAAAGGTTTGCCGCAACTTACAGATTGGTCACTAGATGGCGCGCTGAACACATCCTTTCATGACTGGGCCAGTTGTATGGCGCTCAAAAACTTGACATTTAAAAAATACATATTTAATTTATTTTAATTGGGGGATAATTACTTTACATTATTGTGATGGTTTTTGCCATACGTCGACATGAACCAGTCACGGGTATACATGTGTCCCCCCAATCCTGAACCCACTTCCCACCTCCCTCCCCACCCTATCATCTGGGTTGTCCCAGAGCACTGGCTTTGGGTGCCCTGTTTCAAGCATCGAACTTGCACTGATCATATATTTTACTTTCTAAATTCAATTATTTTTTCTGATTGAATCCTGTGATAAGAGTTTCAGCTGCAGAGAGTTCCCAGAATAGCAGAAACAGTGATTATGTAAGAAAACAATATAGTGTGGAAATACCTATTGACAGATGTATTTACTGCCTTTGAAGATGAGTTTAAAACGACTCATTTTCTTATATTTGATTAAAAATATTACTTTTTTAAAAGAAAAATCCTTTTTGAGATGAAATTCACAAGACATATTTTAAAGTGAATAATGCAGTGACATTTAGTACACTGACAATTTGTGCAACTACAATGTACATCTGGTTCCAAAACATTTCCATCATTACAAACTAAAACTCTTTTAAGCAGGCTCTCCCCACGCCCCCTCACTCCAGCCCCTGGCAACCAACCAGTCTGCATTTTATCCTGATGAATTGATTTATCTGTTTCATACAAATTTCATACAAATTAAATCATACAATATGTGATCTTTAGTGCCTGATTTCTTTCACTTTGCATAATGTTTTCAAAGTTCATCCATCTTGTGGTATTTATTCATTTTTATGACTGAATAATACTCTATTGTATGAGGATACCACAATTTATTTATTTAGGATATTTGGGCTATTTTCCAACCTTTGTTGTGAACTGTGCTCTTTTAAACATTTATGTGCATATGTTTGTTTGAGTAACTATTTTCAATCCTAGGAGTGGAATTCGTGGGCTATATGGTAATTCTATGCTTAACTTTTTGAAGGACTCTCAAACTGTTTTTCACACTAGCCAATATTTCTACCACCAACATTGTCGAAGGATTACAATTTTTTCACTTCCTCACCAATGTTTGTGATAGTCCTTTTTTGTTACTAGAATAACCATCCTAGTGGGTGTGAAATAGTCCTTCATTGTGGTTTTGATTTAAATTTCACTAATGACTAATGACTGTGGCTCAGATCATGAACTCCTTATTGCCAAATTCAGACTTAAATTGAAGAAAGGGAAAACCACTAGAACATTCAGATATGACCTAAATCAAATCCCTTATGATTATACAGTGGAAGTGACAAATAGATTTAAGGGACTAGATCTGATAGACAGAGTGCCTGATGAACTATGGACAGAGGTTCGTGACACTGTACAGGAGACAGGGATCAAAACCATCCCCATGGAAAAGAAATGCAAAAAAGCAAAATGGCTGTCTGAGGAGGCCTTACAAATAGCTGGGAAAAGAAGAGAAGCGAAAAGCAAAGGAGAAAAGGAAAGATATTCCCATCTGAATGCAGAGTTCCAAAGAATAGCAAGGAGAGATAAGAAAGCCTTCCTCAGCGATCAATGCAAAGAAATAGAGGAAAACAACAGATTGGGAAAGACTAGAGATCTCTTCAAGAAAATCAGAGATACCAAGGGAACATTTCATGCAAAGACGGGCTCGATAAAGGACAGAAATGGTATGGACCTAACTGAAGCAGAAGATATTAAGAAGAGGTGGCAAGAATACACAAAAGAACTGTACAAAAAAGATCTTCACGACCCAAATAATCACGATAGTGTGATCACTCACCTAGAGCCAGACATCCTGGAATATGAAGTCAAGTGGGCCTTAGAAAGCATCACTACGAACAAAGCTAGTGGAGGTGATGGAATTCCAGTTGAGCTATTTCAAATCCTGAAAGATGATGCTGTGAAAGTGCGGCACTCAATATGCAAGCAAATCTGGAAAACTCAGCAGTGGCCACAGGACTGGAAAAGGTCAGTTTTCATTCCAATCCCAAAGAGAGGTAATGCCAAAGAATGCTCAAACTACCACACAATCGCACTCATCTCACATGCTAGTAAAGTAATGCTCAAAATTCTCCAAGCCAGGCTTCAGCAATATGTGAACTGTGAACTTCCAGATGTTTAAGATGGTTTTAGAAAAGGCAGAGGACCCAGGGATCAAATTGCCAACATCCGCTGGGTCATCGAAAAAGCAAGAGAGTTCCAGAAAAACATCTATTTCTGCTTTATTGACTACGCCAAAGCCTTTGACTGTGTAGATCACAATAAACTGTGGAAAATTCTGCAAGAGCTGGGAATACCAGACCATCTGATCTGTCTCTTGAGAAACCTGTATGCAGGTCAGGAAGCAACAGTTAGAACTGGACATGGAACAACAGACTGGTTCCAAATAGGAAAAGGAGTACGTCAACGCTGTATAGTGTCACCCTGCTTATTTAACTTATATGCAGAGTACATCATGAGAAATGCTGGGCTGGAAGAAGAGCAAGCTGGAATCAAGATTGCCGGGAGAAATATCAATAACCTCAGATATGCGGATGACACCACCCTTATGGCAGAAAGTGAAGAACAAAAGAGCCTCTTGATGAAATTGGAAGAGGAGAATGAAAAGGTTGGCTTAAAGCTCAACGTTCAGGAAACTAAGATCATGGCATCTGGTCCCATCCATCACTTCATGGGAAATAGATGGGGAAACAATGGAAACAGTGTCAGACTTTATTTTTTGGGGCTCCAAAATCACTGCTGATGGTGATTGCAGCCATGAAATTAAAAGACGCTTACTCCTTGGAAGGAAGGTTATGACCAACCTAGATAGCTTATTTAAAAGCAGAGACATGTAAACCCATGGCTGATTCATGTCAATGTATGGCAAAAACTATTACAATATTGTAAAGTAATTAGCCCCCAACTAAAATAAATTAATTTATTAAAAAAAAAAATAAAAGCAGAGATATTACTTTGCCAACAAAGGTCCATCTAGTCAAGGCTATGGTTTTTCCAGTGGTCATGTATGGATGTGAGAGTTGGATGATGAAGAAAGCTGAGTGCCGAAAAATTGATGCTTTTGAACTGTGGTGTTGGAGAAGACTCTTGAGAGTCTCTTGGACTGCAAGGAGATCCAACCAGTCCATCCTAAAGGACATCAATCCTGGTTGTTCATTGGAAGGACTGATGTTGAAGCTGAAACTCCAATACTTTGGCCACCTCATGCGACGAGTTGACTCATTGGAAAAGACCCTAATGCTGGGAAGGATTGGGGGCAGCAGGAGAAGGGGACAACAGAGGATGAGATGGTTGGATGACATCACTAACTCGATGGACATGGGTTTGGGTAAACTCCAAGAGTTGATGATGGACAGAGAGGCCTGGCGTGCTGCGATTCATGGGGTCGCAAAGAGTCGAACACGACTGAGCGACTGAACTGAACTGAACTGAATGACTAATGATGGTAAGCATCTTTTAATGTGTTTGTTGGCCACTAGTATATCTCTGGAAAAATATCTATTCAAATTCTTTGACCATTAAAAACAATTTGGAATTGTTTGCCTTTTTGTTACTTTTAATCTTTGACAATATGATATTAAAAAGAAATTGCTTTTCTTCTTTTATTGTTCAGCTCAGTCAACTTCATATATGCTTAATCCTTACCATTCACTTGTGTTACTTCATTTTGTTCTGTTTTTGTTTTCTTTCCCATTTCCCTTGGTATATCAATGTCTTGTTACTGATTTCTAAGAACTCGTCTATGACTAAGAATGTCATGCAGTGCAAATGAAATACCATATTTTATTGCCATCAAGTTACTATGATGTTTTGTATTTTGGTTGTGTATTAAAATATAATCACGTGTTTTTTTTTTTTTTAAAGAATCTTTTATATACTCTGGTTACTAGATCCTTATCAGAATATAATTTGTGTGTGTCTTAGGTGCTCAGTAGTGTCTGACTCTTTGCGACTCCATGGACTGTAGCCTGCCAGGCTTCTTTGTCCATGGCATTTTCCAGGCAAGAGTACTGGAGTGGATTGCCATTTCCTTTTCCAGGGTTTTGGTATTATATCCACTGCCAAGTCCAGGGTCTTAAAGATTCACCCCTATGTTTACTTCTAATATTTTCATGGTTCTGGTTATTATATTTAATGCATAAGTCACTTATGCATTTTGAGTTAATTTTTGGTATGAAGTAGAAGTCCAAGTTCATTCTTTGGCCTGTGGATGCCCTGTTGTCCCAATACCATTTGCTCTTGTTGTTTAGTTGCTAAGTAGTGTCCGACTCTTTTGCAACCCCATGGACAGAGGAAGACAAACCAGCCAGTAAAAAATAGCTAAGAAATTATCTCAAAAGATAAGAGAATGAAAGCTGAATCTTCAAGCAGAGTCTTTTTCTAATCCCAGATAGTTGAAAAGCTACATCCAATTTCAAAAATCCAAATTCATTTTCCTTCTCTGTAAAATGAATAGATTATTTTGGTTTCAATTATCATCATTAAAATTGTAATTTCTTATCTACTCATAGCATAAACCTTTCCCATGTAGTTATATAGTTTTTAATTGTTGCATTAGAGTCTGTGGTTAGGTAATCACAGTAGGCATTTAGATTAGTCTTTATTTTTAATTATTTTTAGCATACTGTGATGAAGCTAAAGTAGATATCTATGAGACACCTTCTAGCTCTAAAGTGTTGTGGCTTCATGATTCTATGAAATAGATACCACAGATCCTACTTAATTTCACGATTACTAACCCCTAAGAGTAATGGTTAGAAAACCTCTCTATCAGATAACTTCCTTAGGTCTACCCTGATTTTCACGTCTCAATTCAGACGGATTATTCCTTGTCCTGTCCTTATGAAAATGGATAAGAGTGAATCACCCATTGCTGGTGGAAAGTTGTCTCTTCCGAAACTCACTTCAACAATTCTCTATTAAACACCTCTGATCTGATTGGCTATTCTAGGTAGAATGGAAGTGCCTCCAGTGCTGTATTCTCCAAGACTGTAATTCTGTGAGCTAAAAACCCCAATGCGGGAGACATAAGAGATGAGGGTTCGATCCCTGGGTCAGGAAGATCTGCTAGAGAAGAACATGGCAACTCACTCCAGTCTTCTTCCCTGGAGAATCCCATGGACAGAGGAACCTGGTGGGCTACAGTCCATAGGGTCACACAGAGCTGGGCACGACTGAAGTGACTTAGCATGCATGCATGACGATAGATTTACCTCTTTTAGTTCAGCCCATAGAGAGCAGGCATTTTTCAAATCGTCTTCATTAGGAGGTAAAGAGGAAAGCATAACCAAAAAGAAACAGATGTCTTTATAGATGACAAATGCCTTCCCCTGTCTGCTTCAGTTGATACTGCCAGCTAAGCAGACAGACCCTGGCTCCTTTCCCAAGGTTCACACTGTTTTAAGTACTCAGAACCAGGTATAACTCTGTAGACTCATCCACTGTTCCAAGTTCACATTCAAGGCTAAGGTGGGCTGGTTGGTGGGCACCATTTTCCCACCAGTTTCCTTTATACCTGGGAGACATATTGAGGGAGGTAACACGATGGGGTTGATTAAGGGTTCAGATTCTGAACTAAAGAGAACCAGCTTTAAATTTTGAGTCTATCACTAACACCTGTGTGGCTCTCAGCAAGCTCCTGAAGCTCTGTGGCCCTCAGTTTTCCTACCTATAAATGAAGAGAATCAGAGACTTCGTAATGTTCTGAGGAGAGACTTAAACGCGATACTGTCTACAAAGTGCATAGCGTAAGACTTAGCGTGTATACAGTGTTAGTGTGTCTCTTCCCATTTTAAAGCTTTTGTCCTCTATTATACTCATGCAATGAGCTTCCTTTCTGTCTGAGGGCTTCCTATCAGATTTTGGGCAGAGCTGAGGCACCTCGTTTGGCAAGAATTAGTATCATTGTCAAGCCGTGTCCTGGGTGCCTGTGATGATTAAGTATCACAAGGGGGCTCTATTTCCCAAATCACCATCATTTCACAACAAAAAAATAATTTACCCCAAGAGCTGTTGTTTAGTCACTAAATTGTGTCTGACTCTTTTTTGACTCCATGGGCTATAGCCCACCAGGCTTCTCTGTCATGGGGTTCTCCAGACAAGAATACTGGAGTGGGTTGCCATTTTCTTCTCCAGAAGATCTTACTGACCCAGGGATTGAACCTGTGTCTCTTACGGCTCCTGGATTGGGGTTTTTAGCTCACAGAATTACGTAGTCTGCGTCTCCTGCATTGGTGGGTGGGTTCTTTACCACTGAGCCACCAGGAAAGCCCAAACCAAGAGTAGCAGTAACTATTCTCTATTAGGACTAATTCATTAAATATTTATTGAGTGCCTCCTTTCTACTAGAAAGATGGGGCTTATGATTTCATAAAAACTCAAAATGAAAAACCATGATCCCTGATCTCAATACATTTACAATTCAGGGACAGGAGAAAGTCAAGCTCATGCAGAAGGGTGGCAGGACATTGTTTCCAAGATGTGTGTCTTTGAACTGAGGAGTCCTTACCTCTCTCTCTCTCTCAGCTTTTAGTTGCTAGTGTACAGGCTTCGAATCTGAACCCCAAGACCAAGCCCAAGACCAAATGTGATAAGAATCTTGTTAGGCCAATGGACAGTAGAGTTCCTACATGAATGGAAGAGTTTCTAAATTCTGTACTCTTTCAAACTCGCCCTTTTAAACTTCAGTGATAAATGATGACTCATGATGTTCACTGTCTGGCCCAAGTTAGAAACCTTGTTGTAGTCATCGTTAATTTCTTCCTGTCTTTCATCACCCACATCCAGTTCACAACCCAGTCAACTCAGTTCTAGCAACAAAATGCCTCTTGAATCCTCCCCTGGCATTCTCACCATTACCCTCAGCCTGAGAGCTCAGCTTCTCTTGCCTGGTCTGCTCAATCCACAGATCCTTCAGCCCATCCTGCACACTGCAAGCCAGGGAGTGTTCCAAGCATCCAGGCTCAGGTGACCACATCTCCTCTCTAGATGTGAAACAACTCACAGGTGTGATGCTAAAGCACCAACAGAGATTTTGAGAAGTCACCAAGGTGAAACTTACTAAAGGAAAGCAATGGGAAAATACCCTACCTAAAGAGAGAAAAAGCTCACCAGATTCTCAGAACAACAGACAGGATTTCAACATTTCCTAGGCTTCTAGGAGTTTAAAGAAAGGCATCCTTTTTTTCTTCTTTTTTTTGCTGAAGTTTCTTTGATTTGGATCAGATTTTTCCACTATAATTTTTAGTCTGAGGCAAATTAACTACAATCATTGAACGCTTGTTCAAAGGTCTGACCAGTCTCCTTGTCTCATTAAAAAAAAAGAAAAAGAAAAACTAATGAAAATCTGTTTTTAGAAGGGAATAGCTTTATTTTTAAAAAATGTTTTTAAAATGTGAGCCATTTTTAAAGTCTTTATTGAATTTGTTACGATATTGCTTCTGTTGTCTTTGTGTTCTGGGTTTTTGTTTTTTTTTGGCCTCAAGGCATGTGGCATGTGGATCTTAGCTTCCCTTGGATGGGACCCTTACCCCCTGCAATGGAGGGCAAAGTCTTAACCACTGGATCACCAGGGAAGTCCCAAGAATAGCTTTAAATACCACAATTTCCACACTTATTTGCTTTCTACATCACATTGAAGAAGGCTTTAGCACCTTTGTCAGACTGAGTATAATGAAAATGAAGAGTCTGTATCGAAGTTTATAACTGACAGTTAAATTGTATGGAAATAGCACAATTCTTCTGTACAAGTCAAAAGATACCTGAGGAGTTTGATTTCACCTAAAGCCATTAAGTGAATTTTGTCCTTCTGCTCAGGGGTTCAGCCTCCCTGTTTGTCATGTACCAATGAACTGAATCACTGATATCGTATGGAAGACCTGTAAGAAGTAGAGCATTTTAGAACTGAAAGAGACCAAAGGCTTCATCTAGCTCAGGCCCCTTGTTTTTGATGAGAAACCAAAGTTGGAACAGTGAGCGATTGCCCGGGGCCACCCAACTAGTCGGTTTCTCAGATAGCCCCCACTTGTCACCCTCGGCAGACTCCCAGTGCTTGGCCAGTGCACATCGAAAGCAGCTGCAGAAAATAGCTGTCCTGGTGCCAAATTCTTATCTGCTGGTGTCCTTCAGATCGGGTGGGCTGAATGCCAACAGGAAACTCAGAGTCTGTGAATTCTAATCCTGGACAGTTCTGGTCATAGGGTCTTAAATTTCCCTCCAGAGCCGAGGTCCTGGGACAGATCAGAGGAGAGCTGAAAAGTATGAGTGGGTACATCTGAATCCATGCAAATGGTTGGTGCTGTTTATAACCTCAATATGTTACAATGGCCGTAGAGTCAATCTACCCGTTGTTCCATCCAGCTGTCGTGACCATACAGATATATTTTAGAGACCTATTCTCCAAATGAGCTAGATGTGTTGCTTGTTGTCCAAATCAATACCCTGAAGATTTCAAAATCCTGAAAAGGCCAATCCCTTTAGAGGAGAATTGAAACAGAGTCAGAGTTAAAGGCTGAGATTTTTCAGATTTATGGAAAAATAAGGGGCTCTGAATAGTCAGGGACTTAGCACTTTCTCCTACAAGCTGAGAAAATGACTTTTCTCAGATGGTTATCTCAGTGTGACGATAATGGTGATAGGAACACTGATACTAATAGATGAACATTTGTTGATGACCTACAATTCCAGGCACTAAGTGTTTGACATTCACTGTGGCTTTGCACCTTCATAAACAACCCTCTCAGTTAGGTTCTATTATATCTTCATTCTACAAGTGAGGAAATTGAGATTCAGTGATTTTAAGTCACTGGTAAGAGTCCATACTCTGCACTGCCATAATAGGTGTGAACTTCAGTCTCTTGACCAGTACTGGAAGCTCTTCATAACTTATAGTTCTCTCTGGGAAGTCTTTCCCCTACCTTGTCTTCCAGCCTCACCTGTCAGCTCTCTGGCAAGCCTTCCACGATGATCCAAGGCTGTGTGTTACACCCTGCCTCCTGGAAGGCCATGTCCCTTCATAGCGCACAGCACCGCATGCTTCACAGATCAGCCTATCTGACTGTTTCTCTTTTCCTTTATGGTTCTTCAAGGCAGGCAACTGTCATTCATTTCACTCTACCCAATGTTGTCCTGGCTCATTGCGGATGACCCATAAGTGTTTCTTGAATAAATGGATGATGTGGAAACTGACAATAAGTTTCAGTTATTTATCTCTGAGTCATAAACCACCCCCAGTTTAGTAGCTTAAAACAACTCTATTATTAATGCACGCATGCTGAGTTGCTTCTGTCGTGTTCGACTCTTTGTGACCCTATGGACTGTAGCCTGCCAGGCTCCTCTGTCCTTGGGATTTTTCAGGCAAGAATACTGGAGTGGGTTGCCATTTCCTTCTCCATGGGATCTTCCTGACCCAGGGATCGAACCCACGTCTCCTGTGTCTTCTGCAACGCAGGCAATTCTTTACCTGCTGAGCCATCAGGGAAACTCCTGTTATTATTATCTCTCACAATTCTGTGGATGGGGAATTAGGGCAGCGCCCAGTGGGACTGGCTCACTTCTGCTGTCCGTTCTCTGTGGCTCCTTCATTTTCCACAATATGCTCCAGAGTTGCCTCTGCTGGGATCATCGGTCTCACTGACCTTGCTCTCAGCAGGGCTCCTCCATTCTTAGGTGTAGACTCAAGGTTTCTCTCTTTTTCCTGTGGCCTCTCCACGTGGTCCCTTCAGGAAGGTGGCTGGAATTCTCATGTGAAAGCTCAAGGATCCCAAATAAGTACAAGCAGAAGTGGCTGGTCCTTAAGGCCCAGGCCCGGAACTGTGAAAGAGTCACTTCCACCACCTTCTATTGATTACAGCAGGTCACTGGACCAGCCCTACACAAGGGGCCTGGTTCATCAGGGACCATCTTTGGTGATTAGATACCCTATCATCTAATGGAACCTAACCCATCCCAACCCAAGCCTCCAAAGAAATTTTGTTGGTTGGAAGTGGGCCTAGGCAGAGAAGGTAGATAGCTTAGCCTATTCCACCACCACTATTTGAGGGAAAACCTGTAATTAAAGCCCATGAAAGTTAGGGATTTCCAGAGATTTCTGTCTGTGTAAATAGCCAGCCATACAGGGCCTGGTCAGAAATACCTCAGGTGTTCTGTTTAGAACATAACACACAGCCCATGTCCATCAAGGCAGAAGTCTGAGACAGCATTGGGACTGTGATCTTTCCTCTCTGACAGCTTCTTCCTTTTCTCTGTGTTTACCCATCTTGACCCTTCAGGCTCCTGAGGCCTTGGTTTGAAGCCCCTCAAGCACTGCTCATTGCAATTTTGATTCTCCTTAATTGGATTTAGCCTGAGGTGTTTCTGCTATTACTTTTGCACAGATGATATGCTCTCCAACTGCCTGGCTCTTAAAACAGTTTCTTTAAGGATCAGCCAAGTGCCTTAGACCTCATGTCACTGAGTTTTTTATTTAATGGGATCCTTTCTTTGCATTTGAAGATGCTTGCTTCCAAAGCATTTGATGGCTCAGTGGTAAAGAATCTGCCTACCAATGCAAGAGATGTGGGTTAGATCCCTGGGTGAAATGGCAACCCACTTCAATATTCTTGCTTGAAAAATCCCATGGACAGAGGAGCCTGGTGGGCTACAGCCCATGGGTCACAAAGAGTTGGACACGACTTAGCAACTAAACATTAACAACCAAAGCATTTGAGTATTCTCTGGGGTTTTGTTGTTTGTTTTTGTTTCTCATCTACTCTAATTATTCATGTCCAGGCATTTAGTTGCTTTAGTGATGTGCCCAGTATAAGTTAATCAATATTATCATGAATAAATGTATCTTTCCCTACTTGGCTAACCTACAGATAAAAATAAATTCTTTATTGAGGACCACTACAAGTGATGCCCATATTTCCTTAAATAAATTTCTTTATTAGTATGATATAATGGCTGTGATTCTAATATAGCCATAAGAGAATATTAATATATGGACAAAAGAAAAAGGGATTTTGAGGTCTTGTCTTGAACTTTGGCCATCACTTTTCCCTTTCATCTGAAAAAGGGGGCCAGCCCTGAGGCTACAAAATTAAGAGCCTGGAGGAGACAGGAGAGATGGGAATGAGGAAGAAAGAGTAGGAAGTGATACAAAGATCCTTCTGCTTCTATGGAACCATGCACATGGTAGTCCAGATGTTTTCCCTGCTAGATACAGGAAGAATGTTATGGAGAAAGTGTTGCATGGAGAAGGTCCTTCACATCTAAGCTATCATCCTAACCTCTCATCCTAAGCCATTCCCTGATGGCTCAGATGGTAAAGAATCTGCCTGCAATGCAGAAGACCTGTGTTTGATCCTTGGGTTAGGAAGATGCCCTGGAGAAGGGAATGGCTACGCACTTCAGTATTCTTGCCTGGAGAGTTCCATGGACAGAGGAGCCTGGCAGGCTATAGTCCATGGGGTCACAAAGAGTCGGACATGACTGAGCAACTAACACTTTCACTTAACCTCTCTAGAGAATCTTTCTGATCAAGTGTTTGCTTCTATATCCAATGTAGACTTGATCTACAGGCTCCTGTCCTACTGAGATGATCACAAAATCAAAAAAACATCAATCTTATCAATTGATAAGCCTTAGGAATTATCTAGACCAGTGGTTCTCAAACTTATTTTTTTTGCTTCTGTCTTTTTTTACATTAAAAAAAAATGTAAAAGCCCTGAAAAGCTTTTGTTTATGTGGCTTCTGTTGATATTTACTGGATTAGAAGTCAAAACTGAGAGAAAACATTCGGTAATTCATTTAAAAATAATAAGGAATTAATTACATGTGAATGTAAATAACGTATTTTCAATTAAAATAACTATATTTTCCAAAACATTTGAATGGGAAAAGTGGCAAAAAGTTTTATATTTATGCAAGTCTCTTCAATATCTGATAATAGAAGATAGCTGAATTATCATTTCTACTTTCTACATCAATTTGTTGTGATACATTATTTTGATTGACGTATATGAAGAAAACCCAGCCTTACATAGATATGTAGTTGTAAAGGGAAGAAGTATTTTAATGGTCATTTTAGGTCATTGTTGATATTGTTTGATATAACACCAAGGCTCCTCGAATCTAGCTTCTGAAAGGTTGGCTGCAATACAGAATCATATCAATGAAAATGTTATATTCTATTACATCAATATCTATTGGACTATCTTGCACTCCTAAATGAATTTTTTTTTAATCCCATGGATAAGTTTTGATGGTGAGTGGTTTGGTCTTTATTTTTTAAGAGAAAACCAAATGAAAATTTCTCCTTAGTGACAACAAAAAGAAAGGTCAATATAGGAAAACTGGTGTGGCATAAAAGTACAAGGTGATAAAAGTGGCAGGGGGGAATGACAGAACAAATTTTCAGGAGAGTGAAAGACATCTGAACTACTGTTAGAGGAAAGGAAAGAAATCGAAGCTTCGATTTTTTTTTTTTAATTAGCACTTATGGAACATTGCCTAGGTGTTTAATAGAATTATTATATTTAATCCACTTTTAATACTTTTGGGGATGTAGGATGTATTATTCTTATCTCACAATCCTAAAGGAAATCAGTCCTGAACATTCATTGGAAGGACTGATGCTGAAGCTAAAACTCCAATACTTTAGCCACCTGATACAAAGAACTGAGTCATTGGAAAAGACCCTGATGTTGGGAAAGATTGAAGGCGGGAGGAGAAGGGGACGACAGAGGATGAGATAGTTGGATGGCATCACCGACTCTATGGACATGAGTTTGAGCAAGCTCCGGGAGTTGCAGGGAGGCCTGGCATACTGCAGTCCATGGGTCACAAGGAGTTGGACGTGACTGAGCAACTGAGCTGAACTGAACTGATTCTCATCTCATAGGGAAGAAAGTGCATGAGGATGCTGAGCTGTGAAACGGTGGGAATAGACTGGAATCAGCTACATCTGACACGGCAACTTTCAGGCTTTTTAAAAAATTGAGTTTTTAATAATTCCAAAAATCAATATATAACATTGGATTATCCAAAAAGTTCGTTTGGATTTTTCTATGTAGGAGCTTATGGAAAAACCCAAATGAACTTTTTGGCCAACTTGATATATAAACTTTCTTAATAAACAAAGTAAAAAATACAAGCTTCTTGCTCCTTGTTCCCCTCTCCTCCGCATGTTTGCTGATAAGAGTAATAATCAATATAAATACCATATTTTCACCAAACTGAAAGCTGCTCCATAAGCAATGAAGGACCCCAAAGTTGATCTGTAACCCATCTTGGTGATAGAAGAAACACAAGGGCTGAGAACATTCAAGGCACTGGTACTTCAGTGCTAATTAGGTTTATTTACACCATTATGTATAGGTTTCAAGTTCTGGCTACTTCCTAGACCTTCTTAGAGTCATTGGATTTCAAGAAATTTTCTGGACCATTTTTCACCGTTGTGGGAGAGAGAAAAAAGATAATATAAATGACAAAATAGTGTAGAAAAGGAGATGAATGGTGGGTTGTGTTGTTTAGTCACTAAGTTGTGTCCAACTCTTTTGCGACCCCATGGACTGCAGCCCATCTGGCTCCTCTGTCCATGAGATTTCCCAAGCAAGAATACTGGAGTGGGTTGCCATTCTCTTCTCCAGGGGATCTTCCCAACCCAGAGACAGAATCTGGGTCTCCTGCACTGGCAGGTAGGTTCTTTACCACTGAGCCACCTGAGAAGCCTGAATGGTGGGTAGTTAGTACAAAGATGTAAGCACTCTGATCATCCTCAGGTAGATAAACAGAAGTGCCCAATGAAAAGAGAATAGCTGGGTGCCCAGGTACAAAGGTGGTGCCCATAAGTTAGATGCTTGGCAATGAGAAGTCAGTTATGAACTTTCCTGGTTTTTGTCTTTGCAGACATTAGTAAAACAACTTTCTTGGTTATTTTTTTCAAAAGTATTAGCCAAGCTATTTACCTACTACCTATTAAAATAGGGTGTGTTCCATTTAGTTCTTTTTATAGAGGGGAGATGTCTTTCTTATTTATTTTTGATTTAATGAAGCTTTTATTGCCAGAGGAAAAAAAGCTGTGCCTGTTAAAAAAAAATCTCCACTGTAAATTGTAACGATCATTGTCACTGTCTGTTGAGGGAGACATCAGACTGAAATAAAGTTGTAACTTGAGGCTCAGTACAAAAGAAAATGCCCCAAATCAATTCTTCATCCACAACCAAGAGAAACGCCTAAATGTTTCAAAATTACAGTGCCGAAAGTATTTCGTGTAGAATATTCATCTTAGGAAGAGCCTGTGAAAGGGGATTTTTGTTTTCTTTGATTGAGTCAGTCTCACTAATAATAATGCTTTGGTCCCTCAAAAAGCCCCCTGAAAAGTATTTTTCAATTTACTCATTTGATTTGTTATTCAGTACTTTTTACATTTCTTAACCTTTTTTCCTTCAACTTTTCTCTCACAGCAGTATAATCAAATCGAAATAACCCTAAGGACAAACTTACTTCTCTTTTTTTAATTTGCTGATTTCCCCAGTCCCAATTCCTGTTTCTCCAGCCCAAATCCCTAAAAGAAACTGATGAAGGGAAAAAACAAGGAAGGCTTTGGGATGTCTTTCTACCCCTTAGAGCACAAAGTAATCACCATAGTCACGGGAGATCAAGAAAGGACAGTTCAAGGTACTCCAGGCCTCTCCCAGCAGCAACCCTTGCCTAGAAATTTGAGCAATTTATACTGATTCATTTGGACTTACTAGAAATTGGCCTCTTTCTTCTTTTTTTTAACAATGTAATTCTTGACATTGAACTTCTTACAGAAACCATGGAGCAAAAAATTCTCGAGAAAGTTTTTTCTCTTCTCTATAAATTATTAGATTATCAAGTGTAATAAAACATAAGCTTGCAGAGAACAACACTCTGGATATGTGAGTCAGTGAAAGCACTCCCTTATTGGGGGTGGGGGGCAGAGGCGAAGCAGAAAATCTGTGGGTTTGCCCCTGAAGTGTCCTGAAAGGATATAATCATGGTAACACACATTTTAAATATTTTATTTATGAAAATGTGCCCTAATATATTTCCTTGTTTATTCAATTGCTTTTTCCTGCTTGTATTCACTGCAAGTATAGTCTTTTTCTTTTCTTTTTTGTTTCTGTTTCTACTCTGGTGGGGGGCACTTTTCTCTCACTGTTTTAATCCAGGCATCTCAAAACAGGACCCAGTCTTAAAGACTGGATTCCTGAAATGTCCCACCTGTTTAAAGTGCTCCTGCCTGTTTAAAGTGCTCCCCTCTTCTTAAAAAGTTCCCCTTGGCCAAAGCCTCCCCTTCTGTTTCCTTCAGTCATCAATCAGCCTTTAGAACATGGCTTACTGCCTTAGAAAGGGTGCTTAAATATTGCTGTCACTTTTATTCCTGATGACCATCTTCTGAGGCAGCCACTGTTACTACCCCATTTTGTAGATGGGGAAAGTGAGGCTGAGAGGAGTTGCACAGTCCCCAGTCTGTGGGCGGTGCGGCAGAGCTTGGATCCCAAGCTAGGTTCTGCAGACTTTCAGGTTCACATTATAAGATACGACGCTGCCTCCTTTCCTTTAAAAGGACCTCATTTGCTGGCAGCTTTCTAAAAGACCTTGACTCGGGGCTGGCTTCCAGCAGATACCCGACTCCCAAGATGCTGGGTCCCCAAAAATGGCCTAAGTGGGCTTCCCTGGTGGCTCAGATGGTAAAGAATCAGCTTCCAATGCAGGAGACCTGGGTTCGATTCCTGGGTTGGGAAGGTTCCCTGGAAAAGGGAATGGCAGCTCACTTCAGTATTCTTGCCTGGAGAATCCCATGGTTAGAGGAGCCTGGCAGGCTACAGTCCACGGGGTCACAAAGAGTCAGCCACAACTGAGCAACTAACACACACACTAAGTGCCTTTAACCACCATGATAAGGTTTCCTGTCACTAGTTACTCCCAAGTACTCCTTTAATCAGAGATCCTTGATGCCACGGAAAGCTCCTGCCAACTTCTGCCACTGAAGACTGGATCCTGAGGGCTGGATTCCCACCAGTGTATGAACAAAAGCCCAAGAAAATCCTTCCAGAAAGCAGTTCTCCAAAGTTTGGGTTCGGTTTAGTGCAACACAGGAAACCATGCTCCCTCACTTCCCTCTCAACTCCTAAACTCCAGCTATATTTTCTCTCTCTGGTAAGTGAACTGCCTTTCGATTTCATAAAATAATAGACACACCCTAAATTGGGCATTTGTTTAGTTTCATCCTTCACACTTTTCTAAATTTTTAAAGGTTCTACAAAGAGAACGCTCCTCTGTAAAAAGACCTGCATTAAAAAACCCTGTGATGGGTTTCCCCAGTTATTATGTCCTGTGAAAACTGCAGGTGGCTGGATTAAAAGTCTATATAAACATTATTAAAAAAAAACAAAAAACTCTCCTGAAATACAAATCAGTGCCAGTTAGACCCAAGACTCATCCCCACTCTGGATGTGTTGGCTGCAGGGGGTTCTTGAACTACTTGCAATTGTTAGCACTGTAGTGCCTTTTAGGCTGGAGAAATTCTCGAATGTGTGTGTGTGTGTGTATGTGTGTGTGTGTGTGTGTGCGCGCGCGCGCGAAAGAGATGCACCTATATTGCTTTGAAGATTGTATACCTTTCTTTCTACGTGGCCCTGACCCCAAAAGACTATTAAGGGCCTTACAAGCCTCTAGTCCGTCGCTTCCAAGAACCCTTGCCTTACGAAGAGGAATCAGAATCAGAGAAAAGAAGGAGAGTTACACTTAAAATTGCAGCGATCCAAATCTGATAAACCCCTCCACCTCTAACAATGACCCAATTCCCACCCAGAGCCAAAAGGGCAGCTTTAAGTTAATTCCCAGACCAAATTTAGCCACGGGCAAAAAGACCACGTTTTGACACCCCAGGGCACTAGGTTTTCACAATGCGTTTTATTATTCATAAAAAAATAAATTTATTTACATTTGCTAATTACTGTGGTAGTGCAGCCTGGGGCAGCGGCGCCTTCAGCCGCATCAGGGTCATTAGTACCTAACAGACTCCGCGCCCCACATGCCGGGAGGAAGAACGGGGGCGCCGGGAGGTGGAGTGGGAGGCGGGTGCCATCCGAGGGTGGGGCCAGGTGGGGACAGTCGGGAGTGGGGGGTGGGGAGGGGGCCTGCAAGTAGGTGTGGGAGGAGGGAGCAGAGGGAGGTGCCCAAGCAGACGCGAGCCAGGTCGGTGGGGAGTGGCGGATGGGAGGCTCAAGCCTTAGAAGGGGAGGGGGCAGACCTAAGCCTGGTTAAGGGGAGATGCTCGCCTCGGGGTACGGAGGAGCGTCACTGGCCCCCGGAAGCGAGACCGCAGGGAGTGCTCCAGGCAGATCCGGCCCGGTGGGTCTCTGCGAGCGCGCTTCCGACTCTAGCCGAATCGACGGGGCACCGTACGTCCGGCCCGGAGGGCGCGGCCCTGTGGGATACAATTCTGGCCCAGGTGTGCCGCGCTCCTCTCTCCGCAACTTAAAAACACATCCAGATGTAGGGTCTGGCGTGAAGACTTCGGTCTTTGAGGCTGGTTGTCCAGAGCGCGTTCTGACCATGGTCTAACCGTGAGAGGCCTGGGGAGTGCAGAGTCGTGCCATCACACGGTAGATCTGGCTCAGTTTGGAAACTAACCCCTAGGCGGCTGCGCGCTGGGCTCAGACGGCACCGCGGGGTAGTCTATACAGCTAAAGCCCAGGCTTGATCTGGGTCCGCGTGTAGTGTCGTCGCCCAGACTCGCGGCAGCAGAGCTGTCTGCGCCCTGCGATGCCAGGCGCACTGCCGACACCCGGGCTCTGCCCCACCCCCCCACCCCCCAAGGCCCGCCACCTGTCGAGTTCACGGCCCGGGGCTGGTGGAGTCTGGGAGAATCCAATGGAACGTTCTTCCCATTCTCGGGGCTTCTTACGCTGTCTCCCTCCTCTCCCTCGTCCCCAAACCCGTGCGCTCAATCAATAATCCCAAGTGAGTTCGAATTCGATCTAAGCGGTGGTCCCACATAATCTGTTGGCCGCGGAGACTTCTTTGGTGTCAGAGTCGGGTCGTCCCGAGACCACAAATGGCCACGTCTGTAAAACCAGAAAGAGCATCAGACACCGGAGAAATGATCGTTTCAAACCGAAACCGCTCTCCAAACGGAACCCCGGGATATCCCTGGCTTTGCGTAGCTCCGATTTTATCAGTATTCTGGGAATTTTTCGCGTCTTCTTTCTAAACCAAGATTTTAATTTTACTGGATTTTGATCACGTAAGATGGGAGTTTTCCGTTCCTGCTGTCCTCACGGTGATTCCGCGAAATTTGCATGAATTTGGGATTTTGTGGCTTAGTTCCCTTCCCCCAAAACACACAGACAGACAGACAGACAGACAGACAGACACACACACACACACCCATCAGCCATTCGCTCCAAGAAGGAACTGGGATATGATCTTTCTCAAGCCCGGAGAGTTGGCAGGTCTGAGAGGGACTTTCCAGACAAATCTCTTTTGGGGAAACCTCTGCTATTCAAGAATTGAAAAAACCCAAAGCCTTTTTAAAAGGTCTCGGTCTTCCCTCCCTCCTTTCAGAAAGTAGGGCTGGTTGATTTAAACCTGTCAGACTCTTATCTGGAAAAAGTTAGGAAGGGAGATTTTTCGTTCTATCTGCAAAGGGATAGCGGACTCCAACGGATCCTAGATTTACCCCGGAAGCAGGATATTAGCCATAGTGATAGTAACTATCACCCGGCAAAAGCGTCACGTACAATGATCAGAATGATGCAAACAGAAGGGTGGATGGTTCTCTTCCAGGAAATCGACTGGCTCCTCCCGCGATTTGGGAGAAACCAAACTGGCCTCCTCACCACCCCTACCAGACCTCCCCCCGCCCCACTTCGGGTTCTTCCCAGCGGCCAGACTCTACCGGACGCCGGGAATTGCGCTGGGCATCACTCGACCGCCCCGACCCGGGCCTCGCGCGCGGCGCCCCTACCAGGTTCACCGGATGCACGTAGCCGTTCTCGTAGCGGTCCTCCTGCAGCAGCTGCCGCAGGTGCGCGATGTAACTGGAAGCCAGCCGGAGCGTGTCCAGCTTGGAAAGCTTGGTGTCGGGGGGCACCCAGGGCAGGCTGGTCTTGAGTCTGGAGAAGGCTTTGCTCAGCACACGCATCCGGGCGCGCTCTCGGGCGTTGGCCGCGTTCCTCTGCGACTGCTTGCACTCGGCCGCCGAACCCTTGGGCGGGAGGGGCTTCTTGCCGCCGCCGCCCCCAGCCACCCGGGGCCGCTTCCTCTTGCAGCCTCCCGCGCCGCCCGCCGCTCCCAGCGCACAGCGCTCCTCCTCGCCGTCGGGGTCATCTTCCTCCGCAGATGAGTTGTCGCTGGGCGACACGTAGTTGCGCTCGGCGCCGCGGAGGGACGGCCTCTTGGAGACGGGGACCGGGTACCCTCGCTGCAGTCCCCGCAGCTCCATCTCCTCTGGGTCGCTCACCGAGCCGGTGGACATCGCTGCGTTCCCCGCTCCCCAGCTTTCCTCCCCCAGGCCAGTCTCGCGGCCTCCGCCTTCCACTCCCTCGCGGAGGCGGGGGCCAGGCTGAACTCCGCAGGCGACGAGAGACCGGCGTCGGGAACCGCCGAGCCCCGAGACCTATCCGGGAGAGCGTGGCCGAGAAATCGGCGCCTGGGCCCAGGCTCGGCGCGCACCACCGCGCGCCGCGCCTTTTGACCGGACTATTTATTCTGTACTCCTCGGAACAAACCACCCCGGGCAAAGAAGAGGGGGTGGGAAAGGGGGGCAAGAGGTGGGGCGGGGGCGTGGAAGGGGTGGGGACCGCTTTTCCGAGTGCCGAGAATCTGCCAGTGGGGGTGGGGAAGGAGAAGTCTCTTGAACTGGGATCTGGACCCCTGAGCCCGAGGGACCCATCACTGCGAGATAAGTCGGGTGAGTGAAGGAGGGGAACTTGTTCGTACCCAGGTACCCACTTCCACCCCCGACTGGATCTTAACGGAGGCGAAATTGCCGGACACTTGGAAACCCCAGGATCGCGACCTCTGCGTCCTTTCCGTCTTTTCAGCAGCAATGATTTTCCAAGTTCATCACTCATAATGTATGACTGCCTATTCAAGCCCGGCCCGACAAAAGCGTAAAAGCTAAACAAGCAACACCGAACAATGGGCGAGTTACCTCTCATTTTCCTCCCCTCTTTTCCTTTAACGTCGCCGTTTGATTTACAAAGCACTTTCATCTACAGTGGTTCGTTTCATTTTCCAACATTTGTGACTTAAATGTTATTATCTCCACTTTGCAGAACTTGAAGCTAAGCCGCAGAGATGGATGTTAAGTAAAGGACCCCATATCGACAGGCTGGTAAGCAGAATATGGACTCAAAATGCGTGTGTAGAATCCCAGGCCCCTCGGTATTTCAGTCGCACACCACAGGATGCTCTGTGTGCTGTTTTCTGCTGTCTGGGGAGTTCCACGCGTTAATAATTCTGTTTCAACATCAGAGTGCGGTAAAATAGAGGGTCCTGCCCCAGCACTCTGAGTTACAGTCTAGGGAATCAATGACTATTTTCGATGGTGTGTTGAAGAGCACGCTCCTGGATTCAGCATGCAAAGTCAGCACAACCATCCAAAGTAAAACAAAACAAACAAGAAACCACGATAAAACAGCACCCAGAAGAATGCCCCTCAAAGGAGACAAAGAGTAACTGCGGTCTCCTTGTTTCCTAACTGGAAGAGCCTTGGCAATACGTGGTCTGGGGATGTGTGCTTCATTTTGGGAGTGGACATCAATGGCCAGCTGTTGAGTGCCTGCTGTGTGTCAGGCACTGAATTAGGCGTCCGGTGCCCCCCCCCCCCTCAGTAATTAAAACTAAAACAACAGCAAAATACTTAAAATTCTGTGAGTGGGTGTGGGTTAGCTACGCCATTCTGCACTGAGGAAACTGAGTCTTCACACCCGAATTAGATGTTTACCTGTCCTTTGCCTACAAGCCTACAGCCAAGCTGAGACAAGCTTAAGGAGACAGATGGGCAGTCGACCCGGGACGGTGCGGGCAGAAGCCGCAGGCCAGCCTCGCCCCGCCGTCTCCTGCAGCAGAACAAATTTGCCGGGCTTGATGCCTGAAGTGCCGCAACAGGTGGCTGGCCAGGGCTGACTTCACCACTCAGGCATCATCGTTCCACCTTCGTCTCCCAGGCCAGGCCTCCCTGTGGGGATGTTTTGCCAAACCCCTCCCGCTCGCCCGTTTGCAGAGGTTTTCTCCCGAAAAATTCTGCCATTTTTGGGAGGGGTTGGTGGTGGCGGGGATGGGGGGCGAGAGCTGGGGGAGGGTCTCCTCTGAGGTTAGTTGAGTAAAACGCTCGCTCTCGGTTCTCTTGGTGCTAGGAAAATTCAGGGTGTACTTAACAGAGCTAGAAATCGGTCCTGGACCGCTGCTTGAACTTGAACTTGACTCTAGGTGCCGGGAGAAGGAGGGAAGGGAGGGGTGGTTGGGGAGAGGAGAGAGAAGGGAGGGTGGCAGGGAAAGGGGAGCAAAAAGATGGAAAGGGAAGATCTCAGGCAGCTTTTTGCATCGCCTATTGATGACCTGAAGCTATCAGTATAAATACAGGCCTCGTACATTAGAGGCAGGCATATAGGTTTTAAAAAACGGGATTGTTTATACAGGTGCAGAACAAAGTCTTTCTTTGGAAAAGATTAATGGCAGGGAGACCGCTAGATTTTCTCTAAACAGTCACAAAATCTGTACCCAGCCTCAACGCCAAGCGGGTCATGGCCAGTTTCTTTTTCTTGAAGGAACTGCCTGACCCCAACGATTCATGTGTGTTTTTTTTTTAAAACTAGCTCTTTCCTTCTTCCTGTTTTTTTCTTCCCCCTTCCTTTCTACTTTCTTTTCTTCCTTCCTTCCCATCCTTTTTCCCTTCCTCCCTCTGATCTCTCTCAAGAAATATAGCCATTTCCTCTATTTTCCCTTTATTTTGTTTTCATTTTCCCTTTCCCTCCATTTTTTTCTAATTATATTTTTATTCTTTCACTCTTTTTTTCAAGTTGCAGACTCCTAATGAAGATTAAGAAATGTATCTTCATATACATTCCATGTTAGTATATAACTGCAGTTTGCTTTAACAGGTTTGTAATGACATCTGATACTACACTTTCAAAATGCTTTTACTTTTCCTTCTCTCTCCGTGATTACAAAAACCCCATAAGCTGAACAGTGCTAATATAATATCTCTTTTGAAAAACCAGTTGTTTTAATTGTTTCAGCAAGTCCCCATACACTGCAAATAAAAAATTAAACCTTTACTTTTGTATTTTAAAAACAAGCACACTGAAAACAATTCCTATTTGCCCATGCTAATAACCTTTGAGATTTGTAACACAAATATACAGGTTTCTGTGGTATATATTGATGATTTTTAAATTCTTTTAAGATGTTCTTTTTAAGTATGCAGTGGGAAGTGGGTTAAAGTTACATTATCAAGCAAACATTAAATACATTTAATAATGGTTAAGACATTAATAATCCCAGCTCTCCTGCTTATTAACTGTATGACCTTTGGCGATTTTTTTTTCGAGGCCCAGATTACTAATATATAATATGACATATCTATCTTGTTGTGAGGAAGGGGGAGTCTATGAGTAATTGCCTGGGCCACAGCCTGATGCATGAGAAAAAAAATCAATAAATGCTAGTTATTTTTATTACGATGAATTGTGCGATGCCCAACATCACACATCTAATAAGTGTCAGGGTCCAGAACTGACCCAGGGTTTGTAAGCGAGGGCTTGTTCTGGGTTTCAGGCAGCACCAGAGGTTTCTTCTCTTTAACTGCAGGCTTCTGTGGTTCAAGTGCATGGTCCTATTACCTCATTTCCCCCAGGCCTCAGAAAAGACCTCACGGAGAGAAACTGATGGGACTACATTAGAAACTTTCTTTCCTCAAGTTTTCTCCTCATAAAGCCACAGCAATTCTCCCAGCCTCCCTTCCCATATTTGAAAACTGCTAAATAAATAAATATAAATAAAACTCCTAAATCAGCTACTGAAAGGGTTAAATGACATTGTGGGGAAGCAGCACACTCAGTGTAACACAGTAAAGGTGCTTAATTTGCTGAAATATAAAAGATGCAGACTCTGGTTTTCTAAAAAGAGAGAACGAGGTCACAGACCACAGAAAAGGCCATTTAATGCCACATCACTCCAAAGTAAGTGCTGGGGGAAGAAGTTTGAGGCTGGGCAAATCAAATGGTTTAGAGTTTAGGGAGAGGAGGGACTGTGTCTATACTCTTGGACACCAGGTCAAAGCATGTACAAAGTAGGTGCTTAAGAAATGCTTGTTGTGGGAATGCATCTCTCATATGACTTTCCTGGTGGTGTCTCCCCAGATACTCTTGATGTTCTGGGTTGTCCAGTTGACTGAACAAATTGCCTGTTTCTTTGATCTAGAAAAATAAGAGTCTAGACCAGCACTGGCTAATATTATTGATGTCATCAGGCACATGAGGCGACTGAGCACTTGGAATGTGGCTAGTCATGTCCAATATTGTAAAATACACACCAGATATTGAAGACAATGTGAAAAAAAGATGTAAAATATCTAATATTTTAAAAAATATACATCAAACAATGATAATGTTTTGATATATTGGGTTAAAGGAAGTATATTATTAAAAATAATTTTCCATGGCTTTGTATTTTTATAATGTGGCTACTAGACATTGGGATTTACAGATGTGGCTCGCATTATATTTCTGTTGGATAATTCGGGGATTAACGATGCAATTGTGCATTGAGTGTCTAGTGTTTGCTGTGGCAGGTGTTGGTGAGTCCGACTCCCGCCCACTCGGAAGGCACATTCTCGTGGGAAAAAGCACCATAATGTGGGAAGCACACATTACAGCACGTCTGCTCTCACTAACTCCTGTCATCTCTCCTGCACTGCTCCACGTGTACCCTACCCCATCTAACAGGTCCAACCCCAGAACACGGGGAGAAATGCTTCCGGTGGATTTGGGCTTCCGGTGGGTTTGGATTTCCGCAGCTCTTCTCGTGGGGAAAAGTTACACGGAGGCGTCCGTTCCCCAGGTAGTTTGGGCCACCCCACAGACAGCGGATGCCAGGGCTCTGGATGCCCAGTTCCTTGGTCTTTTCAGAGCATCCCCGGATACAAAGTACGACCGACGTTTATGCGTGGGAGGTGCCGGGTCTGGCAGTGCGCAAGTCACGTGGAGCACAGGTCATGTGGTATACCGTTACACGGTGGGGCGGGGCAGTCACGTGGGGAGCATAGTGTCGCCATGTTTCTTTGTCTCGCGAAGCCGAGGAGCTGATTGGGCGCATCCAGGGTGTCACGCTCCCTGACCCGGAAGGAAAGGAACGCTCGTCACTTGGACCCTGACGGCCACGTGGTCAGGTGCCTGTGGGAACTGTGGGGCCTGCGAGAGGAGTCTTCTGTTGTCCCGAAGGCAGTCGGTCCTCCGCCGGTTATTTATCCAAGATTTGCTGCTAGATTTTTTGCCTCTGTGGAGTCCAGTGAGACCTTAGCCTTTAGAGAGGCGGGGCCTGGGCAGGTCAGGTTTGCGGAGTCTGAAGGTGGAAAAACTGGGGTTAAGAATACAAAAGGAGATAGGGAATGTGATCAGACCCAGAGACCTGATTTTCTCTGCCATTTAGGACAGAAGAAAAAAAAAAGTCCTCAGTAATTTGTCCTGACAACTAAAATGCACGTGACTTTGGAATAGATTTTTAAAAAAGCGATACGTGTGGGCGCTAACCAAGATTTCTACAAACTCCAGGCTAGGACTAGAAAGCTGCGGGTCTCCTACACATGGACTTCCCAGATGGCTCCGCTGTGAAGAATCCGCCTGCCAAGCAGGAGAGGCAGGTTCCATCCCTGGGTTGGGAAAATTTCCCATGGAGGAGAGAATGGCAACCCTCTCCAGTATTCTTGCCTGAATAATCCCATGGACAGAGGTGCCTGGTGGGCTGCAGTCCATGGGGTCGCAGAGAGTAGGATAGGACTTAGCTACTGAACAACAGCAACAAATTCCTGCAAACGACTTTGAATTCTCCATTAGCCGAGTTAAGCAGCCAGACCAGCTCTCAGCAGGAAACACATGGTGATGGCTTGGCTTCTGGAGGTTTGTCTGCAGAATCCCTGGACTTCACTTATTTGAAGGATCCTGAAGGACAAGTTGGTCTGGGCTGTGGGTCATGGGTCTGACAGCAGTCTCATTTTTTAAAAACCCTTTGGGACAGCCTTCCATTCTTAGGCAGAAGCTGAGTCTCTGTCTAAGACGTTTTTCTTTTACTGTTGATTTTTATCAGCAGCATTTTGAAAGTGTGAAAATGCTACATTTCCAAAACATCCCTTGAAACGTAGCGCACAGCTCTGGTCTCCTGTATGTTGTCCCAAGCCTTGGATTTAACTGTGGAGTTAACCTAGGAGAAGATGACATCCTGCCATGTGGCACGTACTGGAAAGAGGCCCCTCTGCTCTGGAGATTAGGAGATCTCTGCCTATCACCTCAGTCGCCTTGGGACACTTGCTGGCTGCCTTGGAGCTCTTTCTCTGTGTATAGCCCACCAGCCAGATGGTGGTGAGGGGAACTGCAAACCCATGTGTAAGCTTCCCTGGAAAGTGCAGAACATTGTACAAGGTCAGTTATTACATTGTTGTCTTCATTCTCTCTCCTAGGGACTCATCTTTATCCTACCCCCCTCTCCCAATTGTGAGCTCTGCTTGGAGTCACCCTCATGTTAGCAGCCCTCTACCGTCTACCCACTTCCCCGCAGCGCCTCATCCCCTATTGAACATCAAGTGAAAACTAAATGCCGCCTGGCGCCAGAGGAAGTTGTCCTGTAATAGATACTTGGTGGTGTCAGAGAGCAGGGATCCTGTGTACTTTGTCAACTAGTCCCTTAAACTCTTCTGTAAAAGGGAGCCTGGCTTATTTACATACAAACTTTGTTTCCCTGGCCTTAAGCCCCCCTCACCTCCAATTCTAAAATGAGCTCCCATAGGGATCAGAGAAAAGGGAGGTGTTTTGGGCAATGTGCTCACTTTTTCTGAATGTTTTGTCCTTTGGATTATTTGTGCTGCTCTGCCCAATTAGCAAGGATAATGAACCAGTTAGTGTGCAGGGGAAAACGCTGCACTCTGTAAGTTTCAAAGGCGAACTCCTTGAGGATGTTGAAAACAGAAGTAGATAAGGAATCTTCATGCCTGTTTCATCACCCTGTCCCTATTTCTTCTTAAATTGCCACATTTAGGCAACTTTAGGGAGGAGAGTAGTAGAATTAAAATTAATGAGAAAACAAAAAGACTAAACTGTCAACTCAGTGATGACAGAGACTGTGCCTTGTTCATCTGGGTATTCCCCCTGTCTGTGACAGATACTACCTAAGTATTTGATCATTGAAAACATTGAAAAACACAGGAACCCAGTCTAATCTTCACACATAATTACTGGAAGATATACGCAAACCATTATTTGCCCTTCACTTAACCAACCCAGTCTGCTCCTGTGTGCTCTGCCCCGCTATCAGTACTTATAGGGATCCAGTTACATTTCTGATTAACTGAATGGACTTATGAAATCTATTTTCTGTTTTTGAATGTAGCTTATATGTCAGTTTATTCATACTGTAGTTGCCACAATCGCAGTGTTAATTCTAAATAATTGAAGAATTATGTTTATTATAAACATCACAGCAATGAGATTTCTCCTTATAAAAATGAAATCTGGCTTTAAATATTATCAGTAATTTTTTTTTTCCTGATTGAAAAAAAATCAGACTTTTTATAAAATTTCAGAGGGTCACAGATCTATAAAGCCTCACATTAAACCTTTATCATAGTGTAAGGGGAGAATGGAGCCCTGAAAGGCCCACACATTTAATGGGTGAGCAGAGCAGGGGATTCAGAGAAAGTAAGGCCATCATCAGAGAGGTGAGAGGAAAACCAAGATTACTGTTTTTGAAAGTAAGGGAGGGGTTTCAGGAAATAATGGGTGGGGACTTCCAGTTGAGATGGTATGGTAAAGTCACGTTTTGAAGCTGCCCTTGTGCTCCAAGCACATGGCAATGAGTTACAGTGTAAAAATAGGAAACTAGAAGGGCACAATCGGGTTCAAAAGCAAGAAAAATACCTCCGTGGACCAGGAGTAGAACAGAAACTGAATGCTGAGTGCAGTTCGAGCACCTGCCAGATCATCAGGGGCTCCTGCAGGCAAGAGCCTCCAGGAGTTGAGTTCCTTTGCAGGAAGGGGGAACATCATTGTCCCGTGTGAGGAGGGAGACTGGTGTGGGTCACTACCTGAATTAGGATGGAGGTCCACCTTAGTGAATGTAACCACTAAGGAAACAAAAAAAGCAAACCTAGCTAGCCTATTGGCTCTGTGACTGAATTAGTTTCAATTTTTTTTTTTTTTTTTCTTAATTGTGGGTTACTTTTTCCTGCTTCTTTGCATGCTTTGGTGCCTTTTGTTTGGAGGCCAGACATTATGAATTTTGCCTGTTAGTGGTGAATATCTGTGTATTCTTATAAATACTATCAATATTTCATTCTGGGATGCAGCTACTTGAAAATAGTGTAATCCTTTTTAGTCTTGCTTTTAAGATGGATCAGTAGAAGGAATCAATGGTACTCATTCTAAGGTTAATTCTTCCGCATACTGAGGGAAGACTCTTCTGAACACTCAGCCTGAAGCCCGGTACATCATGAGATTTTCCAGTCTGGCTGGAGCATGTGTTATTCCTGGCCCTGTGTCTGTACCTGACTCTGTTTCCTTTAATCTTTTTTGGTGAGAATTCCTTCAGTTTCTGGTAGTTTCCTCCTGTGCTTGTGCTGATCCCCTGAAAACTCCAGGGGGACCTCCTGCAGATCTCCAGCGTTCTCTCTCTGTGCCCCTCCCTTCTCTCTGGTCTTCTGTTTGGTGAATTGTAGCTGCCTTGTTCTCCCCACTCTCTCAGCTCTGGCTTCTCCACTCAGGGATCTGCCTGGGTTCTCCCTTTCTGCTTCTCACTTTAGAAACGTCTGTGATGGCAAGATCTGGGGCAACGGCAATGATTATAGTGCTTTCCTTGTTTCCTATCTCTTAGGGTCCACTGTCCTTAACTACTTCCCATCCAATGTTTGGAGAACCATTGTTTCATCCATTTTGCCTGTTTTATGGTTGCTCCAGATGGAAGGGTGAGTCTTATCACTGGCAATCAATTTTGGCCCTAAGTGGAAGTCTTTGAAATTACTCCCTGGTAGAAAACTGGTTCCTTTTTGGTTTGCTTTTACGGGTTAGAATTGCTTAAGCATGCTTATGTTTTGAGGAAAAATTAAAGATGTGAAAAATATGAGAAACAGGAGTTCCTCAGAGGAGGTGGAAGGAGATGGGAGGGTAGCTTTGATGAGCATAAAATACACCTCTTTGCCTGAAATGAGTTGAAAATAAATAATGTAGGATGCCACGGTAGGTTAGGAATGGTTTCTCATAGGAAGTTAAGAGGTTAGTTCCTGTGAATAGGAATGAGGTATTGAGGTTAACTAACGGAGGTGGAGAATGTGAGGAGTAAACCTTTTGGAGAATAGAAGAAAGGACTGAGTAGCTGTAAGACAAAGTGTTTCAGAGAGTGTTAAGAGCCCTGATGAGGGACTTCCCTGGTGGTCCTGTGGTTGAGACTTCCTTCCAAAGCAGGGGGTGTGGGGTTTCCATCTCTCTGGTCAGGGAGCTAGGATCCCACTGTGCCTTGGGGCCAAAAAAAAAAACAACCCCAAAACATAAAGCAGAAGCAATATTGTGACAAATTCAATAAAGATTTTAAAAATAGCTCAGCTAAATAAAAGAAAAAAGCAACCTGGTGAGTTTGAGCATTTATTCTCATTAACAAATATGAAGTTTTCTAGCATAGTGGTTGATACATAGTGGTTATTAGAAATAGTTGAATCTTGATAATAAGATTCCCCGTGTACATCTCTGGTAACAAGAAATTGCAAGAATAAGCCACTAATGGAGTCATTATGTTTTGATGAGGTAGAGAGGCAAGTTAGGAATATGGAGTTTAGGGGAGATACTGTTATGGATTTAGATGAAGCTTCTATAGTTGGAGACCCGTGGTACACAGGAGGGAGGCAAAAATGAAAGTGTATTTTAACTTTTTTTTCTTTTGGGGTTAGTGGAGAGGAAAGGATTTGCAAAGACACAGTACCACTATGTTGCACAAGTTTTGAGGGTGTCACTGACATAGAATCCAATGTGGAAGAATCCATATATTCAATTATCATTTATCTATTATTGATTTTTTAATTGAATATCTGTTTCTTATATTTTTTGAGTTGTGCCTTGGCCTTGAAACCAGAATACATAAATACACGCACACATGCCTACATACACGTAAGCTATTCTTCGAAATTTAGGCTACCTGGAGTTATTAGCAGATTTTTTTCAACATATCCCACAGCAGTTTAGAACACAGCAAATATTGGGTATTTTGAATCAATGATAGGCCCCCTGATGTCTTGATATCAGTTGGAGGGCACTCACTGGCATGTGATAGATAGTTTAATGGGAGAAAAAGGTAGGGTGGGTCGGATTGGTCCCCAAATGCCCTTATTTTCTCATTCTGCACATGAAATTTCAGTATTCCTCCACATTTTATAATAAAGATATTGAGGTTAAGAGAGGCAAAGTCCCTTGCTGAGAAATAGTTGAAGGTGAACTCAGACTTCTAGACTAGGAGTCTAGCTCTGCATTTACCATTTCATGCCCATGATGGTTAATTTCGTGTGTCAGTTTGGCTAGGCCACAATTCCCATTTATTTGGTCAAATGTTGTTCTAGATGTTTTTGTGAAGCTATTCCTCTCTCTCTCTCTTTTGGATGAGCTTCACTTTGAAACAGATAGACTCTAAGTGAAACAGATCATCCTCTATCATGTGAGTGGGCCTATTCCGTCAGTTGACTATCTTAATAGAAAAAGACCGACCTCCCTAGAAGAAGAGGAGATTCTGCCAGGAGACCACCTTCAGACTTGGACTTCATCTCTTCCTTCTGTGTCTAGTCTGCTGGCCTACCCTGCAGATAATGTTCTTAACCAAAAACTGTTGAATCTTAAAGAATTTAGTAAGCAAGATAACGTGTACTATCAGGCACTCCTAAATTGGGAGTGTTATAATTATAAAGGGATAGTGAATCTCATAGTCCTTGAAATTTAGGACTTATTTTAGAAGTTGTGGAAAAATGAATCTACCCAGGAAGGAAACTGCCCAAGGTAACTGTAAGTATCAATACACTGACTTTCTGTGTTTTTTTTTTTAATAGTATTATGCTACTTGATTGAAAGATGGTAAATTTAATTACAAATTTTTCTTTACATTATTTGGTTGGATATAACCACTGAGTCTCTTTCTCTAATAGAAATATAATTCTCGTACCATAAAAATTCACCCTTTCCAAATATGTAGTTCAGTGGTTTTTAGTATATTCACAGCATTGTACAATCGTTTCCATTATGTATTTCCCGAACATTTTTATCATCCCAAACTGAAACTGCATAACGGTTAGCAGTCACTCTTAACCTCCTGGAAACTTTCCTTCCACAACTGCTGGAAACCGCTGATCTCTCAGTCTCTGTGTATTTGTCTGTTCTGGACATTATTACATAAATAGAATCATCTAATTCCATCTATAAGCCATCTGTATAGTAAACTACAGACCTTTCCACTTTAGTTTATTTCACTAAGTATAATATTTTTCAAGGTTGATCCATATTTTAACATATATTAGTTCTTCATTTTTACATGGATGGATAATATTCCATTGTGTGTATATACCAAATTTTGTTTATCCATTCATCAATTGATGGCATTTGGGTTGTATCCACTTTTTGGCTATTATGAATAATGATGCTATGAATATTTGTGTACAAGGTTTGTGTGAACATGTTTCCAAACCTCTTGGGTATACATCTAGTGGTGGTAATGCCGAGTTGTATGGTAACTTTGTTTAACTTTTTGAGAATCTGTCAGGTTGTTTTCCAAAGTGGCTGTACCATTTTACATTTCCAGAAGCAAAGTAGAAAGGTTCCAATTTCTTTACATCCTCACTGATTATAGTCATTCCAGTGGGTGTAAAGTGATGTGTCATTGTGGTTTTGATTTGCATTTCCCTGATGACTAACAATGTTCAGCATCTTTTTATGTGCTTGTTGGCCATCCGTATATCTTTTGTGAAGAAATGTCCATTCAAGCCTTTTGTCCATTTTTAAATTGGATTATTTGTCTTTTTGTGGTTGAATTGTAACTTTTCTTTATTTATAATAAAGATTAGGATTACTAGAACCTAATCAAATAATATGATTTGCAAATATGTTCTCCCATCCTGTGGGTTTGTCTTTTCACTTGGTAGTATCCTTTAAAGCGCAGAATTTTTATTTTGACAAAGTCTGGTTTTTTTCCTTTGATTGCTGAGGCTTTGGGTGTCAGGTCTAAGAAACCATTGTATAATCTGTGGTCACAGAGATTTACCTCTGTTTTCTTGTAAGAGTTTTATAGTTTCAGCGTTTATATCTGTCTCTGTAGTTGATTTGTGGTTACTTTTTGTGTATGGTGTGAGGTAGAGATCCAAATTCTTTTCTTTTTTTTTTTTTGCATGTGAATATCTACTTTTCCCAGCACTATTTGTTGAAAACATTGTTCTTTCCTAGTTATATTGTCTTGGTCTCCTTGACCAAAATGAATTGAGGAATGTGAGAATAATATTTATTCCCAAATAAGGCGATATTTATGGACCCTCAATTCTGTTCCACTAATCTATATCTCTGCTCTTATTCCAGTACCACAAAGTCTTGATTACTGTATCTTTCTAATCAGTTCAGTTGCTCAGGTGTGTCTGACTCTGTGACCCCATGGACTGCAACACACAAGACTATCTTTCTAGTAAGTTTTGAAATTGAGGATCTTTTTCAAGATTGTTCTGGTTATTCTGCCTCCCTTGAATTTCCACTTGAATTTTACGATCAGTTTGTCAGCTTTTCAAACAGCCAGCTGAAATTTTGTTAGGAATGGCATTGAACCTGTAGACTAACTGGGGAAGAGTATTGCCATCTTAATATTAAAGCTTTGACACATTAACATGGGATATTCATTCATTTATATATTTGTTACTATCTTTCAACAGTGCTTTGTAGTTTTCAGGGTATAGCTTTTATACTTCATTTGTTAAATTTAGTCCTAAATATTTTTTTTATTTTTTTGTTAATTACTTTTTCTTGGAGTATAGTTGCTTTAAAATGTTGTGTTAGCTTCTGCTGCATAGCAAAATGAATCAGCCATACATATACATATATCCCCTTCCTTTTTGGACTTCCTTCCAATTCAGGTCACCACAGAGCATTAAGTAAAGTTCCCTGTACTATGCAGTATGTTCCCATCAGTTGTCTATTTTATAGATACTGTCAGTGGTATACTGTATCTGAGTCAGTCCCAATCTCCTAGTTCCTCCTACCCAACTCCTTTCCCTCTTGTTATGTGTCTGTATTTCTGCTTTGCAAATAAGGTCATCTATACCATTTTTCTAGATTCCATGTATATGTGTTATTTTACAATATTGTTTTTCTCTTTCTGACTCACTTCATGCTGTGTGACAGTCTCTAGGTCCATGCACATCTCTGCAAATGACCCAATTTCATTCCTTTTTATATCTGAATAATATTCCATTGTATACAAAAATGGAATTGTTTTCTTAATTTCCATTTTGGACTGTTCATTACTAGTGTATATAAATACAGTTTATTTTTGCATATTATTCTTGTACCCTACAACCTTTCTGTACTCTTTTATTAGTTCCAATGGTTTTATAGTAGATTGCTGAGGATTTTCTGTATGTAAGTTTGTCATCTTCAAGTAGAGATAGTTTAACTTGTTTCTTTCCAATTTGGATACCTCTTTCTTTCTTCTTCTACCCCCTCACCCCACCTTCCTCCATTCTTCCCTCTCTGTTGCTTTTTTTGCGTTTTCTTTTTGGTCTAATTGTCCTAGCTAAAATGTTGAAAAGAAGAGGTAACAGTGTAAATCCTTCTTTTATTTCTGGTCTTAGGGGAAAAGCATTCATTCTTTTATCAAGAAGTACGATCTTTGTTGTGGATTTTTTATAGATGCACTTTGCATATTGAGGATGTATCATTCTATCCCCAATTTGTTTAATATTTTACCTTGAAGGGGTTTGGATTTTGCAAAACGCTTTTTATGCATCTGTTGAGATAATCATGCGAGTGACTTTTTTGTACTTTATTCAATTGATATGGTGAAATAATTAGCTTTTTGATGTTGAACTACCAACTTAGCATTCCTGGATTAAATCCCAATTGATCATGACATGTAATTCCTTTTATATATTGCTGGGTTTGGTTTGCTAGTATTTTATTTGTTGCTGTTGTTCAGTCACTAAGTCTTGTCTGACACTTCATGACCCCGTAGACTGCAGCATGCCAGTCTTCCTTATCCTTCACTGTCTCCTATAACCATCTCATCCTCTGCCGCCCCCTTCTCCTTTTGCCTTCAGTCTTTTGCAGCATCAGAGTCTTTTTCCTACTAATTGGTTGCTAGCATCAGGTGGCCAAAGTTTTGGAGCTTTAGCTTTAGTATCAGCCCTTCCAATGAATATTCAGGGTTGATTTCCTTCAGGATTGACTGGTTTGATCTCCTTGAAGTCCAAGGGACTCTCAAGAGTCTTCCTGAGCACCACAATTCAGAAGCATCAATTCTTTGGCACTAAGCCTTCTTTATGGTCCAACTCTTGGTTTCTCAGGAGACAAGATATTTGTCTTGTAACAGGATATTTATGTCTATATCAGTGAGATACGGATTTTGTTTTCTTGTTAAATCTTTCTGTTCTTGGTATCAGGGTAATACTGGCATCACAGAACAAATTAGGAAGTGTTCCCTCCACTTCTGCTTTTTGAAAGAGTGTATGAATGTTCTTTAAATGTTTAGAAGAATTTACAGGCTTTTTTTGTGGGTAATCTTGTGATCACTAATTTAATCTCTTGTCACAAGTCTATTCAGAAATTTTATTTCTTCTTGAATCTGTTTTTGTAGTTTGTGTCTTTGAATGTGTACATATAATCTAGGTTATCTAATTTGTTGTCTTACAGTTGTTTTTAGTATCTCCTTATAATCCTTTTTATTTTCGTAACTCTGTGTGTATGTGTGTGTGTGCGTGCGCGCGCGTGTGTGTGCAGTTGTGTCTGACCAACTTTTTGCGACCCCATGGACTGTAGCCCGCCAGGCTCCTCTGTCCATGGAATTTTCCAGGCAAGAATACTGGAGTGAGTTGCTATTTCCTCCTCCAGGGGATCTTCCTGACCCAGGAATTGAACCCATGTCTCTTGCATCTCCTGCCTTGGCAGGCGGATTCTTTACCACTGCACCATCTGGGAAGCCCATTTATTTTTGTCAAGTCAGTAGTAATGTCCCCTCCTTAATTCTTGATTTTAGTCACTTGAGTCCAGTCTCTTCAGTCAGTCTAACTAAAGGTTTGATTTCATTGATCTTTTCAAAGAGCAAACTTTTGGTTTTCTTTATTTTCATCTTCTATATTTCTACAGTAAGCACTGTTTTCTTCCTTCTGCTTGCATTTGGTTTACCTTACTCTTTCTTCTTCTGGTTTCCTAATGTGGAAGTTCAGGTTATTGATTTGAAGTCTTTTTTTATTTTTTAGTATAGTCATTTATCAGTGTGGTGAATAATTTTACATGTCAGCTTGGGCTAAGGGATGCCCAAATAGCTGGGAGAACATTATTTCTGGATGCATCTGTTTGGGTCTCTCCAGAAGAGATTGATACTTAAATCAGTAGACTACATACATGTGATGGTCCTCACTAATGTAGATGGGCATTATCCAATCCCTTGAAGAGTCTGATTAGAACAAAAAGGTGGAGGAAGGGCAAGTTCACTCTTTCTGCTTGAGTTGAGATATCCATCTTCTCCTTGCGCTTGGACCTCAGCCATCCTGGTTCTTGGACCTTGAGACAGACTGAATTACACTACCTAGTTTCCTGGTTCTCCAGCTTGTACATGGCAAGTGTGGGACTTCTCAGCCTCCATAATCTTGTGAGCTAATTCCTATAATAAATCTTCCCTTGTATGTATCCTGTTGGGTTTTGTTTCTCTGGAGAACCCTAATATAAATATCCTGTCAGGTATGGACCATGCTTTATTGTTTCTTTGCATGCCTCATGGTTTTTGTAGATAATCAGATATTTAAAATAATGTAATGTGGCAACTGTAGAAATCAGAATTTCTTCCTCCCCAGGGTTTTCTATTGTTTATTTTTGGTTTTGTTTGTTTAGTGACTTTACTGCACTAATCCCACGAAGCCGGTGTTCTTTTCTGTGTTTCTACTTGGTTTCCATTTGATTATCTTAGTGGTCTGCTGATTAGACAGGGATTTCCTTACATGCCTGGAACCAAAACGTCTCCCAGTCTTTGCTGAGGGGCTCTCTGTATGTTTTGGGGCACCGCTTCAACCCTTAATCAGACAGGTTCTGCCTTAACCTTTTCTTCCTGTTTGCACAGAGCCTCCAGATCCCAGTCTTTGCTGAGGGGCTCTCTGTATGTTTTGGGGCACCGCTTCAACCCTTAATCAGACAGGTTCTGCCTTAACCTTTTCTTCCTGTTTGCACAGAGCCTCCAGATCATCCAGAATTTAGGGCCTTTCAGGTCTTTCTTAAGCATGTACACGGCTCTGGGAATGTGCACAGAGGTAGTTGTGTTTGTGGCTTTCTTAATTCCCAGAAGCATGGCAGAGCTTTTCAAAGCCCATGTAGAATTCTCCTTCCCAAGCTTTTCCTTTTAACACTTTTGTTTAGCCTATTATTTTCCCCAAGCTTTATTCACCACCTTAAGCGGCTTCAGAGTTAAGCACCTGCCTGTAATTTTTGGTGAACACACCTGGAGGAAAGACTTTTTGCACTGGGGGAGCTGAGTCAGGTCAAATAAAGGCATCACTTCAAGTGGGGTCTTCTAGGCAACTAACAGGTCAGATAATGACAGTTCTCTTGGAACGAAGCTTAACAGAGCCCCACCTCATTCTTCTCCCTCCAGTGGCTGCCAGTCTGCTGATTTTTTTAAAAAATTATTTATTTTTAATTGAAGGATAGTTGCTTTACAATATTGTGTTGGTTTCTGCCATATATCAACATGAATCAGCCATAGGTATACATATATCCCCTCCTTCTTGAATCTCCCTCCCACCTCCTACACCATCGCACTCCTCTACGTTGTCACGGAACCCTGATTTGAGTTCCCTGAGTCATACAGCAAATTCCCACTGGCTATCGATTTTACATATGGTAGTGTGTATGTATCCACGTCAGCTGATTTTTACTGTGATTATGAGCTGTCAGTTTTCAAGGCTACTGTGGAGCTAGAGAGGAGCAGTGAGCACAGGGCAAGTGAAAATGCCTCAAAGCACACTGTTCTTACCAAAAGTAAGCTGTTTGCCTTGAAAAACCACTACCCAGATTTCTGGGATCTTTTGATTAATTTCTAGCATTCTTAAAATACTGAACCTGACAATTTTTTGTGAGTTTTCCAATTGCTTTAATGGAGAATGAAGAGAGAATTTCTGTAGTTCCTTAATCTGCCATTTTTGTTGACATCACTTCCCTTGCCCACTGAATTGAGGTGTATTAATATATTGTATATATCTTGAGATCCAATTAGAAAGGCAGTACACGCAGTGCCGGTTATCCTGTTCATATGTAGGAAGGAGAATGTTAAGAGGTCTCACGTATATTGAGGAATTTGCTTTCAGTCTTTTCTTGAACTTCTCTTGGTGCAAGAATCAGAGGAATCAAGGAGCAGCTTGTATTCAGCAAGACTGTTTTCACATTGTTCATCTACCACATTGCCCTCTGTAAACCAAACTCCTGTGCATTTGTGTTTTTGCCTCTCCATCTTCCATGATAGCTTTCCTGTGATTAGACTTCCCAGGGCGAGGACTGAATCATTCCATTGAGAGAGTCTGATGTAAGAACCACTGTGTTCTAAAAACTTTCCCTCCACATTCAAGAGGGAAAGCTACTTAAAAGAATGGGTGCCCTTAACTATTTGTATCATTGATGACAACAGGTTAATATTATGTAGTACTTTTGTAAGACTATTCCTAGGTGAATAAAAAGAAACAAAAGGTATTTAGTTTCTTTCTTTTTTTCTTATCTCCCTAATAATACTTTCACATATGAGCACAAGTCGCCTGTTGCTAATAAGTAACAGTAGTCATTTTAGCATATATTCAGTCAGTAAATTCTGTAATGAACCCAGTTAAATAAGTTCACTCTTTCAGCAAGGAGATGGTGAGAACTTACTGTGGACTAGGCATATGATTAAGTTTGTTGCTCTCATTCTCCCAGAATTCCAGAATTTTCCTATTCCTTCCATATCTTGGGTGTAAACTATGAAATTGACTTCGTTACTTCTCCTTGCTTTATCCAGAAACACAGAACAAAGTGATCTAGATGCCACACAAAATACTCAGTGTTCCCTCCCCTTCCTCACAGACACACAAACACATCATACACACAAAGTGAAACAGGGAAACTACCTATAAAATCAATGAATGTTAAGTGCAAATAATTTTTTAAGCTCATACCACTTCCTGAGACAAGGCCTACTAGGGCACGGTCATCTGTTTTTTTCTGGTCTTGCTCAACATCCAGAGATACACTCAGATCCTAATTTGAGATTTGGAGATCGTGGGGGCAATTCTCCTCTTGAAAGTCTCCACCTCTACATCCAGTAGGTGCCGGGTATCATTTTCAAAATATTTCATGAATTTACTGGGTAGAGTTCAGAATTTGCTAGTTTAGTCTCAGAGGTAATGAGATTGCCAAGATTTTCCAGTTTCCTGTGTATCACCTTGTTTCCTCTTTGTACATAAGCTTGCAAGATCTGCGTGGGGCTGGATCCTCCCAGTACTGTGGGGCGGGTGGGAACGCTGGCAGCTGCCAGGACGGCTGTGGTGGTGGACGGCTGGATGCAGGTGCACAGCCTGCCTCGATTTGATAGGCTTTAAGGCTCGCATTATCTCTAGCGGTATCCAATATCCGGGCCAATACGGTCCTTCAAAACCACAGAAGCAACCCAGTAATGCAACTTCACCAGGGCATCCAGTTCCATAATATTCACTCACATCTATGTGGATAAAACATCTGCAATATGTTTTTTGTGTGATTTGTATGGTCCCCCATCCCAGCAGCTTAGCAATTAAATCATGCCCCTGACATTACAGTGCATTGGTATCTGCATATTTTTTTCACTTACACCCTGTATGCTCTGTAAAGATTAGAACTTTTAAGGGTATGTAACAGTTCCTTGCCAGAGCAGTTCAAGGGACAGGTGGTAACTGCTGGGTGAATTATTCTCCTGGTAGAAGGTTGGTGTAGAATTCTGAAGCTGGAGAATGTTCGGTTGCCTCTGGTTTGGAGAGTCTAGTCTCGTTGTCTGATGAATGAACTTAGTCCCCATCCACCACTAACTAGACCATGGATGAGTCACTTGAGTTTTCTAAATCTCCATTTTCTTGGCTGTAAATTAAAACGAATAACCCCTGCCTGGCAGCCTTACGAGGTGGTTTTGAGACTGAAATGATAAGAATGCATGTGAAAGTAGTTTGGAAATGACTGTTGAGGCAGCTAAGAGCTCAAGATTACCATTCCTCCCCGCCAGGTTCTCACCTCAAGAGAGAAGAAGAACCAGCCAAATGGGGCTTCAGAGTGCCATTCTGTTAGAGATGTAGCAAACAAAATTCGGGGCATGGGAAATTGGAATTGGAGAACATGGCTTAGACCTGAGGCCAAAATTGTGTCCCCTGCCTCCCACCCCAAATAAAAACCTTCATATTGGCAAAGAGAGCCGAATTGACTGGGCATCGGTCCAGTCCACTCACTGCCAATTCAGGGATGCTTCTGGAGGGTGAGAGGAGCTGGGACACAGAATGGCAAGCAGCCCGCACGCACAGTGGTGGTGCAGGTCCTCCCACAGCGGTCAGTGCTCAGAGATAGGAAGCGCTGGCTCACCCCAGAGGAGGAGGGGGCTTCTACTGCCTGAGCCCACGTGGTCAAAAAGAACTAGACATCCTGCCACCAAAGAGTAGTGACCTGCCATCTCCTCAAGCAGGGAAACAGGCTCTGGTAGAAGCCAGGCTCTGCCAAACAGATGAGCACCCCTCCTTCCTGAGGAGAAGAACAAGTAAAAGGGGGAGTGCTGACTTCATCACTCTAGAGGGAGGAAGTGACTGGAAGTTTGTGAATTTGTGAAGGAGGGCAAGAGTCCCCTCCTGTTGCCCAGTCACGGTGGTGAGGTATACAGAGGGATCAGGGTTTGCTTTTATAGGATTTGCCTATAAGTGAAAAGTCTGAGGAGGTTGTTTATTAAGGTACATTAGAGGATATTAAACAGTCCCCTCATTTTATAGGGAGAAGGGGCAATGGCAGGTGGGTGACTGGCTCAATTAGTTGATGTCGATTTTCTAGTTTTCAGAAAGATTAGGTTTAGAGAAGAGAACACTCACCAGGGAGGGTAGGACTTGGGTGGTGGCCCTGGGCTGCCAGAGAGACAAGTAGGGGAGCATGGGAGAGTGTTCTCAAACAGAAGTGTATGTGTGCGTTGTGTTTCAAGTCGCTTCAGCTGCGTCCAACTCTTTATAACCCAGTGGACTGTAACCTGCCAGGCTCCTCTGTCCATGGGGATTCTCCAGGCAAGAATACTGAAGTGGTTTGCCATTTCCTCCTCTAGGGGATCTTCCTGACCTAGGGATTGAACCCATGTCGTTTATGTCTCCTGCATTGGCAGGCAGATTCTTTACCACTAGCACCATCTAGGAAGTCCTTCAAACAGGAGTGTGCATGCTAAGTCACTTCAGTCATGTCTGACTCTTTTTTTCTTGTAAGTTAATTTATTTATTTTAATTGGGGGCTAATTACTTTACAGTATTGTAGTGGTTTTTGCCATACATTCACATGAATCAGCCATGAGTATACATGTGTCCCCCATCCTGCACCCCCATCCCGCCTCCCTCCCCATCCAATCCCTCAGGGTTGTCCCAGTGTACCGGCCCTGAGCGCCCTGTCTCATGCATTGAATCTGGACTGGTGATCTATTTCACATATGGTAATATACATGTTTCAATGTTATTCTCTCAAATCACCCCACCCTCGCCTTCTCCCACAGAATCCAAAAGTCTGTTCTTTACATCTTTGTCTCTTTTGCTGTCTCACATATAGGGTCATCATTACCGTCTTTCCAAATTCCATATATATGTGTTAATATACTGTATTGGTGTTTTTCTTTCTGACTTACTTCACTCTGTATAATAGGCTCCAGTTTCATCCACCTCATTAGAACTGATTCAAATGTGTTCTTTTTAATAGCCGAGTAATACTCCATTGTGTATATGTCCCACAGCTTTGTTATCCATTCATCTGCCGATGGACATCTAGGTTGCTTCCATGTCCTAGCTATTGTAAACACTGCTGCGATGAATGTTGGGTTACACATGTCTCTTTCAATTGTGGTTTCCTTAGTGTGTATGCCCAGCAGTGGGATTGCTGGGTCATGTGGCAGTTATATTTCTAGTTTTTTAAGGAATCTCCACACTGTTCTCCATAGTGGCTGTACCAGTTTGCATTCCCACCAACAGTGTAAGAGGGTTCCCTTTTCTCCACACCCTCTCCAGCATTTATTGTTTGTAGACATTTTGATAGCAGCCATTCTGACTGGCATGAGATAGTACCTTATTGTGGTTTTGATTTTCATTTCTCTGGTAATGAGTGATGTTGAGCATCTTTTCGTGTGTTTGTTAGCCATCTGTATGTCTTCTTCTGGGAAATGTCTCTTTAGTTCTTTGGCCTGTTTTTTGATTGGGTTGTTTATTTTTCTGGAATTGAGCTGCATGAGCTGCTTGTATATTTTGGAGATTAATTCTTTGTCAGTTGCTTCATTTGCTATTATTTTCTCCCATTCTGAAGACTGTCAGTAACACAATAATAGTAGGAGACTTTAATACCCCACTAACACCTATGGATAGATCAACTAAACAGAAAATTAGCAAGGAAACACAAACTTTAAATGATGCAATGGAACAGTTAGACCTAATTGATATCTATAGGACATTTCACCCCAAAACAATGAATTTCACCTTTTTCTCAAGTGCACACAGAACATTCTCCAGGATACATTACATCCTGGGCCATAAATCTAGCCTTGGTAAATTAAAAAAAATTGAAATCATTTCAAGCATCTTTTCTGATCACAATGCAGTCAGACTAGATGTCAACTACAGGAAAAAAAACTATTAAAAATACAAACATATGGAGGCTAAACAACACGCTTCTGAATAACCAAAAATCACAGAAGAAATCAAAAAAGAAATCAAAATATGCATAGAAACAAATGAAAATGAAATCACGACAACCCAAAACCTATGAGATTCAGTAAAAGCAGTGCTAAGGGGAAGGTTCATAGCAATACAAGCTCGCCTCAAGAAACAAGAGAAAGATCAAATAAATAACCTAACTTTACACCTAAAGCAAGTAGAAAAAGAAGAAATGAAGAACCCCAGGGTTAGTAGAAGGAAAGAAATCATAAAAATTAGGGCAGAAATAAATGAAAGAGAAACAAAGGAGACTATAGCAAAAATCAACAAAACTAAAAGCTGGTTCTTTGAGAAGATAAATAAAATAGACAAACCATTAGCCAGACTCATCAAGAAAAAAAGGGAGAATAATCAAATCAACAAAATCAGAAATGAAAATGGAGAAATCACAACAGACAACACAGAAATACAAAGGATCATAAGAGACTACGATCAGCAACTATATGCTAATAAAATGGACAACTTGGAAGAAATGGACAAATTCTTAGAAAAGTATAACCTTCCAAAACTGAACCAGGAAGAAATAGAAAATCTTAACAGACCCATCACAAGCATGGAAATCGAAACTATAATAAAAAATCTTCCAGCAATCAGAAGCCCAGGACCAGAGAGCTTCACAGGTGAATTCTACCAAAAATTTAGAGAAGAGTTAACACCTATCCTACTCAAACTTTTCCAGAAAATTGCAGAAGAAGGTAAACTGCCAAACTCATTCTATGAGGCCACCATCACCCTAATACTAAAACCAGACAAAGATGCCACTAAAAAAGAGAAAACTACAAGCCAATATCACTGATGAACATAGATGCAAAAATCCTCAACAAAATTCTAGCAAACAGAATCCATCAACATATTAAAAAGGCCAAGTGGGCTTTATCCCAGGGATGCAAGGATTCTTCAGTATTCACAAATCAAACAATGTGATACACCACATTAACAAATTGAAAGATAAAAACCATATGATTATCTCAATAGATGCAGAGAAAGCCTTTGACAAAATTCAAGATCCATTTATGATAAAAACCCTCCAGAAAGCAGGCTTAGAAGGAGCATACCTCAATATAATAAAAGCCCTATATGATAAACCCACAGCAAACATTATCCTCAATGGTGAAAAATTGAAAGCATTCTCCTAAAGTCAGTAACAAGACAAGGCTGCCCACTCTCACCACTACTATTCAACACAGTTTTGGAAGTTTTAGCCACAGCAATCAGAGAAGAAAAAGGAATAAAAGGAATCCAGATTGGAAAAGAAGAAGTAAAACTCTCACTGTTTGCAGATGACATGATCCTCTACATAGAAAACCCTAAAGACACCACCAGAAAATTACTAGAGCTAATCAATGAATATAATAAAGTTGCAGGATATAAAATTAACACACAGAAACCCCTTGCATTCCTATACACTAACAATGAGAAAACAGAAAGAGAAATTAAGGAAACAATTCCATTCACCATTGCAATGAAAATAAAATACTTAGGAATAAACCTACCTAAAGAAACAAAAGACCTATATATAGAAAACTATAAAACACCGATGAAAGAAATCAAAGATGACAGAAATAGATGGAGAAATATACCATGTTCATGGATCGGAAGAATCAATATAGTGAAAATGAGTACACTACCCAAAGCAATCTATAGAGTCAGTGCCATCCCTATCAAGCTACCAATGGTATTTTTCAGAGAACTAGAACAAATAATTTCATAATTTGTATGGAAATACAAAAAACCTCGAATAGCCAAAGCAAGATTGAGAAAGAAGAATGGAACTGGAGGAATCAACCTGCTTGACTTCAGACTGAACTACAAAGCTACAGTCATCAAAACAGTATGGTACTGGCACAAAGACAGAAACATAGATCAATGGAACAAAATAGAAAGCCCAGAGATAAATCCACGCACCTATGTACACTTTATCTTTGACAAAGGAGGCAAAAATATACAATGGAGAAAAGACAATCTCTTTAACAAGTGGTGCTGGGAAAACTGGTCAACCACTTGTAAAAGAATGAAACTTGAACACTTTCTAACACCATACACAAAAATAAACTCGAAATGGATTAAAGATCTAAATGTAAGACCAGAAACTATAAAACTCCTAGAGGAAAACATAGGCAAAACACTCTCTGACATAAATCACAGCAAGATCCTCTATGACCCACCTCCCAGTGTAATGGAAATAAAAGCAAAAATAAACAGATAGGACCTAATTAAACTTAAAAGCTTTTGCGCAACGAAGGAAACTATAAGCAAGGTTAAAAGACATGTCTGACTCTTTGCAGCCTCATGGACTGTTGCCCTTTAGGCTCCTCTGTCCATGGGATTCTCCAGGCAAGAATACTGGAGTGGGTTGCCAGGCCCTCCTCCAGAGGATCTTCCTGACCCAGGGATCAGTCTAGCATCTCATTATGTCTCCTGCATTGCAGGTGGGTTCTTTTACCAACAGCCACCTGGGAAGCCCCATCAAACAGAAGAGAGGACAGCAAAATGGTTAGGAAGAAGATGAAGACCATAATTTTGTTTAAGGCACATTTCTTCAAATATTATAGCTATGATTTAGATAATCAATATGAAGTGATTTTAATTATGTAAAGAAGAAATAGGTATTTTCTTGTCATTCCCCTTCATGTCCAACTCTTTGTGACCCTATGGACTACAACACACCAGGTTGCTCTATCCTCCACAGTCTCCTGGAGTTAGCTCAAATTCATGTCCGTTGAGTCGGTGATGCTGTCTAACCATCTCATCCTCTGCTGCCACCTCTCTTCCTGCCCTCAATCTTTCCCAGCATCAGTCTTTTCCAGTGAGTCAGCTCATCACTGTAGCCAAAGTATTGGAGCTTCAGCTTATAGTCCTTATGATGGAAAAAATCCGTAAGTTTTCTTTAGGCACCACCACTCACAGTTCACATGGGCATGGTGGGGCTGACCTGTTGGCAAGGTAAATGGGTGGTCTGCTGACTAAGACCTGGCCAGTCAGAATGTTTTATTTTTCCTGACCACAGGAACTGGGTCAGGGAAGGGTGTATGCCCCAATCCAGGCAAATTACATCCTTTCCTGGACTTTGTGGAAATGAAAATTTCCTTTTCTGGAGAGTTTGCCACTAAGATGATATGATATAACCTAAATATAAAGTATCTTGTCACCAGGAGGAGGGCATTGGCTTGAGAATAAAGCCAGCCCAGAGGCAAATGAAGCCAAAAAGTAGAGAGAAATGTATTTTAAATAATGTTATTGAGTGGTTTAATCAGGCATGTCCAAGGTCAGCATCCCAATACAATTTTCGGGATGAAACAAATACACTCCATACTTTATTTTTTTTAAAAAGTAGTTTAATTATGGTTCATCACAAAGTCAAAAGAATTCTGACTAATACACTTCTTATTTAGCACCTTTCAAACATGTTATCTGTGATAGCATTTTTCTTTTCTTCTCTTCTTCCTGCCTCCTCACCTAAGTATATCCTAACTTGAATAATAAAACAAAAAAGATCATACCCCATTTATCAAATGTCAGCATAATGTTCTACATTTCAGCAACATTAAGCTGTTTTTTAAATTTTTTTCCTGCCCTAGGCTGACTTTAGATTCATAGTATGGTAATATCCCAGAAGAAAATTTTTTGGACTTGTTTATTGCTGCATATCTAACTACCCCAAAACTTTGTGCTTATAGCAACAATCATCTTATCACATCTTATAATGTTGTCTGTCAGAAGTTGACTAGGGCTCAGTGGATGATTTTTCTTCTCCACTTGGCATCAGCTGGGGTCACTTGGAGATGTTAAATTGATGCCTGGCCTGATCTGGCTGGTCCAGGATGGCTTATGCCTGGCATCTTGGTGGGGAAGGCTGTAAGGCTGGGTTCAACTGGGGCCCCTTCACATTTAGTCTTGGGACCTCTTTACGTGTTCTCTCATGGCAGCTTAGGATTTCATGCATGATCACCCAAGAGGCCTTGGGTGTAACCTTAGATTTATTAAAGCCATACTTCATTTTAATGGTCAAGCAAGTTACTGAGGCCAACCCAGATTCAAGGCGTAAAGATCATTAGACTCCATCCTTCAAAGAGAAGAGTCTCAGGGTATTTGTGGCCATCTTTAACCTGCCACAGGGTGGGATAGCAGTGGGAAGAAACAAACTTGGGCTTTGGGCTTGGACAAACCCTGTCTAAGAAGGCTTCATCACTACCTAGTTGTAATTACTTAGCCTCAATTTGTAAAATAAGGGTTAATATATTCTTTCTCAAAGACTTTTGACAATCAAGTGAAATAATTTTTGTGAGGTACTCTAGGACGGGCTTCCAAGTGGCACTAGTGGTAAAGAACCTGCCTGCCAATGCAGGAGACATAAGAGACTCAGGTTTGATTCCTTGGTTGGGAAGATCTGCTGGAGGAGAGCATGTCAATCCATTCCAGTATTCTTGCCTGGAGAATCCCATGGACAGAGAAGCAGTGGGCTACAGTCCAAAGGGTCCCAAAGAGTCGAACATGACTGAAGTAACTTAGCACTCATGCACCCTAGGACAAAGCCAGATTCATGGTAGTTACTCAGTGAGTTGTAGTTGGATTGCTTTACAGAAATTTATCTTTTGATGATAGAAGTTCCCATTCGGCGAAGAGTAGAGTCTCTCCCTTGGTGGCTCAGCCATAAAGAATTCTCCGTCAACACCTGCCAATGCAAGAGATGCAGGTTTGATCCCTGGTTTGGGAAGATCTCCTAGAGAAGGAAATGGGAACCCACTCCACTATTCTTGCCTGGAAAATCCCATGGACAGAGGAGCCTGGTGGGCTACAGTCCATGGGGTCGCAAAGAGTCAGACATGACTTAGCAACTAAACAACAGCTAGAAGTCTCTCAGTTGTGACAAGTTGTTAAATGTGCTGAGATTTTGTCTCCATCTGTTACCTTTCACTGTGTGAAGGCATTCTGGGTGGTCAAAAACTAATTCACGAACTCCAGCTGCCTCTTGGTTCCAGAGCCTACCTAACTGTAGGTTGTTATCAATAAAATTGGGTTTCCCAGGTGGTGCTAGTGGTAAAGAACCTGCCTGTCAATGCAGGAGACATGAGAGACGTGGGTTTGATCCCTGGGTCAGAAAGATCACCCTGGAGAAGGAAATGGCAACCCATGGCAGTATTCTTGCCTGGAGAACCCCATGGACAGAAGAGCCTGGAGGGCTTCAGTCCATAGAGTTGCAAAGAGTTAGACACAACTGATGAGACTTGGCATAGCACCAACGAAGTTAATCTACCTGAGGCCAGAATCATTTGTTTTGTAGAGAAACAGTGTCATCAAAAGGTAGTAAGTCCAGCATCTTTCTTCAGGACTGCACTTCCCTTTCAACATGGGATTCTCAAGCCCTTACCACAAACTTTATTCAGATCAGGGCTGAGTACAGTTTAGCCAAGCGGTATTGAAGGGCATTAGAAAAGCTAGTTGAGAACTCAACAGTTCATCTGTGTAGAAATCTCATCCATGACATCTGGGATACCCAGTCAGCCTCAGAATTCCCTTGGTATTGACGTCAGTGCAGAGAGGTTGTTCTGCATTTGTGAAGTCCTTTCCTCTTGATCCATTGTCTTCCCTCCTCTTGTGTCATTATAATCATAATAAATTGGATCTGCACGCTTGCTGCCTGGATGGAAATAAATTTTATGCTTCTAGTATAATGGGAAAAGAGAAGAGACACGCATAATACTCATACTTGGAATTGCTAAACTTGGAGCCAATATAGTTATACCCATAGCTGAGTCTGTAAGTTTGTATTTGGTATATGAATTCCTACGTGCTACTGCTGTAAGTTATGTGCAGGGGGTGTCATTACTGAATTATGAATCTTCTGTACTAGAAGGCTTAATATTTTCTTCAGTGCTTTGCATAAAATTGTTCAAGTGTCATGAGTAGTATATGGATCTGGCCATCATTTTTGAGTTGTTTGAGAAAAGTAGTCTCTCTTAAAGGCTTCTTGTTTGAAGTTTTGTGAAAAAGCCATATTGTATTTCTACTGATCGTCTCTTAAGCTATTTGTGTTTTTACTTCTTTAAGGCATCTCATGTTGCAGTACTGAGGCAATCAGGAATGTGGGTTTGCAAATTCAGTTCTGAGGAGCAGGCCAGCTGGGAGCCCCGCACAGATACCATGAGCCACTTCTGTGGGAAAACAGAAACCTCTCTCACCATTAATGACCCCTATAGAGACAATCTACTTGTTTTAAAGATATATATTTTTAATATCAGTTATTAAAAATCTCAACTTTTTAAGTGAAGATATTTCTATTCAAACATTTAGAATAAATGAAAGATGATAAATACACTTTTTAAATTGATGGTAATGTCAATCAGGTCAACAGTAGTTTATTTAACCAAGACATTACATCTCATCTACCCTATTTCACATTTTAAAATCACTTTAGGTAAGGAGATAGCTTTAAGAAGGTATATGTTAGGTTGAAAATTATAGTCTCTCTTTGGTATTATCACCACAGTATTTTTCTGATAATGTAGGCATTAAACTCAATTTGTAGGAGTGAACAAAAATCCCAGCCTTTGCTCTTTTCATTGTTCTGTTTCATTTAGGGCTTCATTGTCACTATTTGAACTTGTTTACTCCAGTAAACTACAGCCACAGTAAGATCTCCTCTATTATCTTACATGGAAACATTCATTGGATAATATTTGTACATTGCTTTGAATTCCTCCAAAGTATGCACATTGTTCCCCAAATTCAATATGTGCTAAATAGGTCTCATAAAATACCCAAAATCATTTTTTTCACAATTACTTTAAAACAGCACAATTTTTGAATATATAAGTCCTGCTAACTAAAATATCTACCCTCTTTCCATTTTATCAGCATATTCACCGCCTACCTATTTTCTCTGGTTACATTTTATCACACAGACAAGTATTTCTGGACTAATGGAAACCAACAGTCACACTGAACCAATTAAAGCAAGCAGAGGAAAGAATTAGCTGAGAAAAATCTGTGGTGTTTTATAAATGAGATTTTATGCACAATATCATACCTCACATTATCGTAACTCACAGACTTCTTACTTGCTTAATGAGTGACAATAGCAAATCTGGAAAACATCTGCCTTGAAAAAGAACACTAACTGCTCTCAGCTTAAAAAATGTTGCTCGGCTATTACTGTATAGCAGCCATGCGTATCATATTGTGGTATGAGATGTCTTGGTTGTAAGAAATTAACATTCTCCTGTTTGATTTCAAATTGTCTAGAACAGAATCCCGGCATAACTCAAATCATTGTAAAGCCACAGTTGCAATAAAGAACATGATTTACTATTGAGCAAATCTTCAACACTGCTGCTCAATTCCCAGAAATCATTATGACTTGGACAAAGAAAATTCAGCAAACTGTTCTGTGATTTTGTGCTATCTAAAAAGAAAACCTTCAATATAAAAATGAAACCTAAAAGCAACCTCTCATTTATATAGCTAACCATTTCGACTGGTAAGCATATTTTGGCAGCACAAATAAAGTATTTTCTTTAAATTTCATCACAACATCAAGAGCAGCTACCAACATAAGTTTATCAAAGTAATTCTCTGGTGGTCCAATGGTTAGGACTCGGTGCTTTCACTGCTGAGGCCTGGGTTCAATCCCTGGTTGGGGAACTAAGATCCCACAAGCCAACTGGCACTTGGAAGATGAAAGAATGACACTTCTAGAAGAAGGAATAAGAAACAATTCCAGTATCATTTGTGCATTGCATGTCCTAATTTTTCGAGTTATTGTTCAGTAGTTCTGAAAGTTAAAAGTTGCTGTTCATTTTTATTTCTCTTGAAAGTGGGAAGTAAGATCACAGTAAACTGCTTTCTCACTTTGAATACGTGTTCTCATTGTACTCATACTGTATTATTAATTTCTAAACCACCACGAAAGCATAGAGTTTGGCAAAAGGCTAATTATTTCTTTCTTGGCTTAGAAAATAAATTTGGTCATGGAAAAGAATTCATTTCTGGACTATCTCAGATATTTGTCATCATCTTTTTTTTTTTTTTCATTTCAGTAGTGATGCCTTATTATTACAAAGTGTGAAAATTTTCATTCAAGAGTGACTTTATCCAGGACATTATCTAACGGAACAGCTGGTACCCTTGTTCATATTGACCCTGAACTGTTGAGAAGTTCACAATTCTCACAGGCCTTTGACTTGCCTTTGTTATAAACAGAGCAAGGGCTAAATGAATTATATTAACTATTTAGCTCATTCTCTATTATTTTATCTTATTTTAATTTTTTTGGCTGCACTACATGCATGTGGGATCTTAGTTCCCCAACCAGGAATCGAACCCGCACCCCCTGCATTGGAAACTAGGAGTCTTAACCACTGGACCACCAGGGAAGTCCCTTTTGTTATGTTTGATGAAATAATTCACATGAATTGAAGACAGAATTTTTCCATATACCAACTGAGTTTTAAATTATACAGTTGATTTACTTTCAAATATTTTTGACTATCAGAAATGCTCTCAAAACGTGCCCTCCAATTCATAATTTTATGTATCAGTGTATGTATATAGATACAGATATATATCTGTTTTTAGATAATTCTACTGTTTAGCCCAAAGCATAGGCAGATTTGAATTTTTAATCTTATTAGTTCCAAAAGACGAACCTAGTAGTGTGTAGAGGACTGAGCCAAGTTGATGGTGGCTTGTGAACAGGCTCTGAACAGAATCATATACTGTTTACAGTTGTCTTTTGCATGCAGGTGCATTGTGGGAAAGTAACCCACCTCTGAAGTCACATCGTAAGAAATTAACAATGCTGTATTTGTTTCTGTTTAATATTTCTCATATTTCTTATTCTCATTCTGTAGGAATGCATTCTAATCCAAGCAAACATTCTCATACATTCATTAATCCTTGTGCTCCAAAATGATTCACATGAAAACTCAAAATCAGATGGTTTCATGTGTTCCAACTTAGCTTTTGCTAAAACAGGGTCATCCTTGAACTTGTCATCTGCTGAGATATTGAATTCCCTAATTCATTCAATTACATGATCTTAAGAATGTGGCCATTTGCCATTTCTGTCTCAATTTTGAACACATGTTTTTATATCTAACTGTTCAGCTTAGGAACCCCTCAATTATAAATGACCTAATGGAAAAAAGAGTAAATCATTTAAGAAACTACCTAAGCAATACATAAAAATATTATTTCTGTTTAAAAATAAAGTATCATTAGTGTAATTTTCCTGGTGATGACCAATTTTAACTTTTTAAAGCATGCTACTGCAATATCTGAATTAAAAATTAATTGTTCAAAGAGTAAAATATTTCTTTAGTTTTAAGAAGAATTCTGATATACTTAATGAAGTTTTAATCAGGGTTATATTTTGAGAGAAAATCAGTTGTCATTTTTTCCCTAATTTAAAACGGTATACTAATTCTGGACTAATTTATTTGTAAAAAAATTATTTTCGCATGTGTATATTGTTACTCAGTTTTCTTCTAAGAATGGACAGATGTTAGTTTCAGATATTTATAATTAAATGGTTGAGTCAAATTAAACATAATTTGTCTTCTTCGCTGGACTAAAAATTCCTTAAGGGCACAGATTGTGTCTTTTTCATTCCCCAGATAGACAAATGACTAGGACAGAATTTGGCGTGTAGTAGGTGCTCATTAAATGTGACAGAATTGATCTAAATCTTTATGTGGCCAGATATAAAACACCTATTTTATTTTTATCGTACAGCCTTCAACTAAAGAATAAAATATAAGCTCATACTTTGCATTTATCCCATGTCTTTTTTTTTTAGCTGAGAATTTTTTGTTTTATTTTATTTTATTTTTTTAAATAAATTTATTTATTTTAGTTGGGGGCTAATTACTTTACAATATTGTAATAGTTTTTGCCATACATTGACATGAATCAGCCATGGGTTTACATGTGTTCCCCTTCCTGGACCCCCTACCCACCTCCCTCCCCATCCCATCCCTCTGGGTCGTCCCATTGCCCCGGCCCTGAGCCCTTGTCTCATGCATCGAACATGGAATGGTGTTCTGTTTCACATACGATAATATACATGTTTCAATGCTATTCTCCCAGAATGTCCCACCCTCACCTTCTCCCTCAGAGTCCATAAAATTGTTCCATGCATCTGTGTCTCTTATTCTGACTCGCATATAGGGTTATCGTTACCATCTTTCAAATTCCATATATATGCATTAGTATACTGTATTGTTGTTTTTCTAATCCTTTTCAGATCACTTTCACATAGTTATACCACTTGATCCTTTTGGGGTGATGAGTCTAATAAGTCTTATCAGTCCATTTTTCTTGTTTGAAGTCACACTCCTGGCTAATTAATTACATGGAAGAAACTGGAAACTAGGTTTTTTTCTTTTAAAAACTTGTAGGCCCTTTGTCTGTTCACTGTCTTATGAGCAATATGTGGGATGAGTCAGATTGCCTCTTTGTAGAAAAGACTTCTTTCTTCAATTTGGAAATGAAGAGTGCTGAAAAGACTATCACTTCTACACAAACAACAAGAAAAAAAAAACTGACAAGTGGAAATTAATGATATTTGAACCCGTGAAAGAATTGAGATTTCAGAGTGAACAACTACCTTGAAATATGGGGAGAGACAAGTGCTTGCAAAGAAAGATGTTGCCAGATTCATATAAGCTAAAGAGAAGATTTAGCTAGAAGTTTTTAATGTATTTCTAAAGCCTGGGTGGGAGGGTGAAGCCCCTGGGGCTGCAGACATTCGTGTGTATATGGGGTCACAGTCACAGAATTTTCCTCTAGGAACTCCCAGGGCAGATTGAGGAGAGGCCTAGGAAAACTTCCCTTGTGATATGGCTGGAACAGGGGAGGGAACAGAAGCCACTGCCAACACTGCCAGATTCACCTTCTATATCATCTAAGAGGAACAAAAGCCTTACTATACAGGGAAAAGGAAACAAAGGTATGGACTAAGGCATCTAGGGGATAGCTGAGACCATGTAGACCTGGTATTACCCCTGGAGAAGGAATAGGAATACTTAAGAATGTCACAGACCTGAGACCCAGGTTCATAATGCTTGCCTAAATCTGAGGCTTAATAAGAACATCTCCTTTCACCACTCCACCTATTATTCTCAAATAAAATTAAGAGTGGAATACAACTGGGAGAGCTGTAGGAGACAGAATCTGTCTTTTGCACAAAGGAAAACAAAAAACAAAAAAAACCTTAGCCAAATATAAGACTCAGAGCCAAGCAGGAAGCAAGCTTCAAACCCAGCCCAATTCCTGACTTGATGGGCATGAACCCTTATACTAACAGCCCAACAGAGGGAAATGTGTGCCCATCTCCAAGTATAACAATTACATATCTCAATATTTATTTTGTCTTGTACAATACATCCAACTTTAAACAAAAAAAAATTAGGCATACAAAGAGGGAAGAAAAAACACAGTTTAAAATGACAAAGGAGTCAATAGAGCCAGACTCATATATAACCCATATGTTGGACCTATCCAATAGGGATTTAAAATAGTTATGGTTAATATGGTAAAGGCTGTAATTGAAAAGGTAGACAACATACCTGGTTGAGTAGAAACTTTTAGCAGAGACATGGAAACTCTAAAAATGAAAATCCTAGAAAAGAATAATTCAGTAGCAGAGATGAAGAATGCTTTCAGTGATTTTGCCAATAGATTTAAGATAGCTGGAAAAAAGAGCCAATGAACTTGAAAATGGAGCTAGGTCAATAGAAATTACCCAAAGTGAAACACAAAGAGAAAAAAAGAGAATGATACAAAAGAGAACAGAGTATCCAATGGCTAAAGGACAATACCAAGTGATCTAACATATGCATAATTGAAACTCCAGGAGCTCAGATGGTAAAGAATCTGTCCACAATGTGAGAGACTGGGGTTCGATCGCTGGGTCGGGAAGATCCCCTGGAGAAGGGAATGGCTACCCATTCCAATATTCTTGCCTGGAGAATTGCATGGACAGAGGAGCCTGGCAGGCTACAGTTCATGGGGTCACAAAGAGTCTGATACTATTGAGTGACTAACACTTTTACTTACTTTAACTTTCAGGAGAGCAAAAAGTAGAGGGCAGAAAAAATATTTGAAGAAATATGAGTAAGAATTTTTTAAAAACCCAATACCTGTGAACATCATGCTCTAAATCCTGAAAGCTGAAGACATAGAAAAAAACCGTGATGGCAGCCTGAGGGAAAAATGATGTTACATTGATGAACAAGGAAGAGAATTACAGCAGACTTCTCATTAGAAACCATGTAAATAAGAAGGCAATAGAATGATGTCTGTAAATTTCTGAAAAGGAACAAAATCTGACATATCTAGTAAAAAATATCTTTCGATTGTGAAGCAGGGGACTTCCCTGGTGGTCCAGTGGTTAAGAATCCACATGCCTATGTTTGGAACATGGGTTCAGTCCCTGGTCCAGGAAGATCCCATATGCTGCAGAGCAACTAAGCCTGAGGGCCACAATTATGGAAACTGCTCTGGATGCTGTGCTCCAGAGAAGCCACTGCAGTGAGAAGCCTGTGCATCAGAGTGAAGAGTACACCCTGACTGCTGCAACTAGAGAAGGCCCACACACAGCAGTGAAGACCCAGCACAGTCAAAAATAAACAATAATTTTTAAAAATTGGAAGTAGAAGCAAAGCCTTTCTCAGATAAACAAAAATTGGTGTAAATCATTACCACAGATCTACTCTGCAAGAAGTATTGAAGTTTTTCAAGTAGGAGAAATATGATACCAGCAACTTGGATTTACACAGAGAATAAAGAATGAAGCTAAAATGGAATATTTTGTTAATTTGTACTTGTTCTAAAAGCTAACTATTTAAAGCAAAACTTGTACCAATATATTTATTCCATAAATAAAAATGAAATGTATGACAACTGTGGCACAAGGAATGGAAGGACTTGGGAATGTACTGTCACATTGTATATGAAGTGGTATAATATTATTTGAAGGAAAACTCATTAACCCTTACAAAGTTAAATATTAAAAAAGGTATCAAGCCTCTATGAGAAAGACACTGACTCACCAGGGTTCCTTCATGCTGAGGAAGGAAGTCAGTCAGGAAGTTATGCTGCTGCCACATGGCAGCCGCAGATTTTAACGCTACTGGAATGACACTTGTGGACCCAGAAGTGATGGTTCACTGAAGATTTACCCATATAAAATCCTTGGGGAAGATGTGTGCTGACTTGATCAGAGGCTCAAAGGAAAAGAACCTTAAAGTGGAAAGGCTGGTTCGGATGTCTACCAGGACTGACAATCACTATGAGAAACACTCTTTGTGGTGAAGGTTCTAAGACTTGCCAGCATTTCCAGAAGATTCTTAAGTGACTCATTCACTTGGACAATCCTTCTGAGAGAGTTAAGCATTACTTCTATTATTATTGAGCCAAGAGTAGAGGAAATCACCATTGTGTTGCTTAAATCAACTTTTAATAAATTGATTATTAGTCATTGAAAAAAGAGGCATAAATAATAAATAATTGTACAAGATAAAATAGATTATTGAAACGCTTTGTTGTTCAGTTGCTCAGTCGTATCTGACTCTTTGCGACCCCACGGACTGCAGCACACCGGACTTCCCTGTGTTCCCCATCTCCTGGAGTTTGCTCAAACTTATGTCCGTTGAGTCGGCAATGCCATCCAACCATCTCTGTCGTCACCTTTTCATTCTGCCTTCAGTCTTTCCCACCATCAGGGTTTTTTTCCAGTGAGCCAGCTCTTCGCATCAGGTGGCCAGAGTATTGGAGCTTCAGCTTTAGCTTTGGTCTGTCCAATGAATATTCAAGGTTGGTTTCCTTTAGGATTGACTGGTTTGATCTTGTTATCCAAAGGACTCTCTCGAGTCTTCTCCAGCATCACAATTCGAGAGCGTGAATTCTTTGGCACTCAGCCTTCTTTATGATCCAACTCTCACCTCCACATATGACTACTGGAAAAACCATAGCTTTGACTATACAGACCTTTGTCAGTAAGATGATGTCTCTGTTTTTTTTAATGTGATTAAAATATTTAGTCATTCATAAAAGGCAGAAAGTGAACAAAAAAACAGGAAGGGCCAAATTGAGCAAATAGAAAATGGCTAGCGAGATAGTAGATTTTAAACCAACCATAATGATAATCACTTTAAATGTCTAAATGCATCAGTAAAAGGCAGATTGTTAGATTGGATTAAGAAAGAAGACTCAGTTTTATGCTGTCTATAGGAGACTCACTTCAAATATAAAGACATAGATAGGTTAAAATAAAAGCATATACAGGTCCACTCACTATCCAAAAGTAGAGTGTTCCTATGAAACCTTTCCTAAGTGAAAATGCCTTAAAGCAAAGAAGTATTTATCTTAAGACACATCTTGCTAACAGATGCAAAAAATAAATCAAGATAAAGCACAGATGCTCATACAGTTCAAAGCAATGGTGGCTTCATGCTGGAATGCTGAATGTGGTTCCTAGGGAAGGAGTTTGGTGGTACCACTGGCTGCTGGGGGTGCCCTACCTCCATGCCACAAAATAATACCACTATGTATTGTTTATTGTAGTTGGTTTGCAATATTGTGTTAGTTTGGGATGTACAACATAGTGATTCAATATTTTTTTATAGACAATACTCCATTTGTAAGTTATTACAAAATAATGGCTGTACTTCCCTGTACTCGGCTATATAGCCATGTTGCTTGTTTATTTTATGCCTAGTTGTTTGTATCCCCTAATCTGCTTCCTACCAGGGCTTCCCTGATAGCTCAGCTGGTAAAGAATTCACCTGCAATGCAGGAGACCCCGGTTCAATTCCTAGGTCAGGAAGATCCCTTGGAGAAGGGATAGGCTACCCACTCCAGTAATCATGGGCTTCCCTGGTGGCTCAGACGGTAAAGAATCCACTTGCAATGCAGAAGACCTGGGTTCTGTTCCTGGGTTGGGAAGATCCCCTGGAAGAGGGCATGACAACCTATGCCAGTATTCTTGCCTGAAGAATTCCCATGGATAGAGGAGCCTGGCGGGCTGCAGTCCATGGGGTCCCAAAGAGTCGGACATGACTGAGCAACAAAGCACGCACACACAGTCTGCTACCCCTATCTTGCCTCTCATCTCTTTCCTCTCCCACTTTGACTTTTGTCTGTTTTCATAAGAGCAAAAACCTTCTTCAAATTTTTTTTTCAGTTAGCTGAAACAGGTAGTAATGGAGGTCTTTCAGAAAAGGGAAGTGTATAAAGCAGAAGATACCTGTACCAATTACTATATGCTGTCTCCTCCATAAAAAAGCTAAAGCTGGACTAAGCTACGTTAAATTCAGTCAAAGTAGACTTCAGAAAAAGAATATTGTCAGAAATAAAGTAGATCATTACATAATGATAAAGTGATAAGTTCTGCAAACGGACCTAACAGTCCTAAAGGTATACATACCTAATAGGAGAGCTTCAGAATACATGAGGCAAAAAGCTGAGAGGACAGACAGACACATTTGCAATTATCACTGGTGACTCTGTTATAGTTACTGATAGAACAACTAGGCAAAAAAACAAAGTCAGTAGGGACATAAATGATCTGAGCAATGCTATCAATCAACTTGACATGGTTGACATTTATCACTCCACCAAAGAACTTCAGAATATACATTCTTCTTAAGTACACATGGAATATTCACTAACATAAACTATATTCTGGGTCAGAAATTAACTTTAACAAATTTAAAAAACAGACATGGTACCAACTATGTCCTCAGATCATTATAGAATTATATTAGAAATTAATAAGAGAAAGCTGGAAAATTTCCAAATGTTTGGAAATTAATACATTTCTAAATAACCCATGAATCCAAAAAGCAATCTCAAGGCAAATTTTAAAATATTTTGAACTCTCAACAAGAGAAAAACAAAGAAGCCAGTTAAAACAGGGCAAATTATTTTAACAGAAACATCACCGAAGAAAATACACAAATGCAAATAAGCATATGAAAACATGCTTAACGTCATTTGTCATTGGGGAATTTCACATTAAAACAAGATCCCATTACATGTGTATTCCAATGGGTAAAATATTTTAAAAACCCTGATAATACCGGTTGCTGGCAAGGATAAATAACAACAAGAACTCTCATTGTTTATGGAAATATAAAATGATACAGCTACTTCAAGAGACAGTTTGGCAATTTCTTACAAAGCTAAACATAGTCTTATTCTGCAGCCACAGATCAGGCTCCTAGGTATTTTAATAACAATGAATAAATAATGACAATTCCTCAAATTTTCTTCCATAAAATAGACGGGGCTCACTTAATAATTCATTCTACAGGGGCAGCATTCAGTTCAGTTCATCCACTCAGTCATGTCCGACTCTCTGCGACCCCATGGACTGCAGCATGCCAGGCCTCCCTGTCCATCACCAACTCCCGGAGTCCACTCAGACTCATGTCTGTTGAGTCGGTGATGCCATCCAACCATCTCATCCTCTGTCGTCCCCTTCTCCTCCTGCCTTCAATCTTTCCCAGCATCAGGGTCTTTTCCAGTGAGTCAGCTCTTTGCATCAGGTGGCCAAAGTATCGGAGTTTCAGTTTCAGCATTACCTTCCAATGAATATTCAGGACTGATTTCCTTTAGGATGGACTGGTTGGATCTCCTTGCAGTCCAAGAGACTCTCAAGAGTCTTCTCCAACACCATAGTTCAAAAATGTAAACCCATGGCTGATTCATGTCAATGTATGGCAAAAACCACTACAATATTGTAATTAGCCCCCAACTAAAATAAATAAATTTATTAAAAAAAAAAAAAGCATCAATTCTTCACCGCTCAGCTTTCTTTATAGTCTAACTCTCACATCTATACGTGACTACTGGAAAAAACATAACTTTGACTGGATGGACCTTTGTTGGTAAAGTAATGTCTCTGCTTTTTAACATGCTGCCTAGGTTTGTCATAGCTTTTCTTCCAAGGAGCAAGCATCTTTTAATGTTATGGCTGCAGTCACCATTTACAGTGATTTTTTGGGGGGGCTCCAAAATCACTGCAGATGGTGATTGCTGCCATGAATTTAAAAGACCGTCATTATTCCAGTACTAAATCAAATCCCTGATGATTATACAGTGGAAGTGAGAAATAGATTTAAGGGGCTATATCTGATAGAGTGCCTGATGAACTATGGACAGAGGTTCATGACATTGTATAGGAGACAGGGATCAAGACCATCGCCATGGAAAAGAAATGCAGAAAAGCAAAATGGCTGTCTGAGGAGGCCTTACAAATAGCTGGGAAAAGAAGAGAAGCGAAAAGCAAAGGAGAAAAGGAAAGATATTCCCATCTGAATGCAGAGTTCCAAAGAATAGCAAGGAGAGATAAGAAAGCCTTCCTCTGTGATCAATGCAAAGAAATAGAGGAAAACAACAGATTGGGAAAGACTAGAGATCTCTTCAAGAAAATTAGAGATACCAAGGGAACATTTCATGCAAAGATGGGCTTGATAAAGGACAGAAATGGTATAGACCTAACAGAAGCAGAAGATATTAAGAAGAGGTGGCAAGAATACACAGAAAAACTGTACAAAAAGGATCTTCACGACCCAGATAATCACGATGGTGTGATCACTCACCTAGAGCCAGACATCCTGGAATGTGAAGTCAAGTGGGCCTTAGAAAGCATCACTACGAACAAAGCTAGTGGAGGTGATGGAATTCCAGTTGAACTATTTCAAATCCTCAAAGATGATGCTGTGAAAGTGCTGCACTTGACATGCCAGCAAATTTGGAAAACTCAGCAGTGGCCACAGGACTGGAAGAGGTCAGTCTTTGTTCCAATCCAAAAGAAAGGCAATGCCAAACAATGTTCAAACTACCGCACAATCGCGCTCATCTCACATGCTAGTAAAGTAATGCTCAAAATTCTCCAAGCCAGGCTTCAGCAATACGTGAACTGTGAACTTCCAGATGTTCAAGCTGGTTTTAGAAAAGGCAGAGAAACCAGAAATCAAATTGCCAACATCCACTGGATCATCGAAAAAGCACGAGAGTTCCAGAAAACCATCTATTTCTGCTTTATTGACTATGCCAAAGCCTTTGACTGTGTGGATCACAATCAACTGTGGAAAATTCTGAAAGAGATGGGAATACCAGACCATCTGACCTGTCTCTTGAGAAACCTGTATGCAGGTCAGGAAGGAACAGTTAGAACTGCACATGGAACAACAGGCTGGTTCCAAATAGGAAAAGGAGTACATCAAGGCTGTATATTGTCACCCTGCTTATTTAACTTATATGCAGAGTACATCATGAGAAGCGCTGGGCTGGAGGAAGCACAAGCTGGAATCAAGATTGCCGGGAGAAATATCAATAACCTCAGATATGCAGATGACACCATCCTTATGACAGAAAGTGAAGAGGAGCTAAAGAGCCTCTTGATGAAAGTGAAAGAGGAGAGTGAAAAAGTTGGCTTAAAGCTCAACATTCAGAAAACTAAGATCATGGCATATGGTCCCATCACTTCATGGGAAATGGATGGGGAAACAGTGAAAACAGTGTCAGACTTTATTTTAGGGGGCTCCAAAATCACTGCTGATGGTGATTGCAGCCATGAAATTAAAAGACACTTACTCCTTGTAAGGAAAGTTATGACCAACCTAGATAGCATATTAAAAAGCAGAGACATTACTTTGCCAACAAAGGTCCATCTAGTCAAAGCTATGGTTTTTCCATTAGTCATGTATGGATGTGAGAGTTGGGCTGTGAAGAAAGCTGAGTACCAAAAAATTGATGCTTTTGAACTGTGGTGTTGGAGAAGACTCTTGAGAGTCCCTTGGATTGCAAGGAGATCCAACCAGTCCCCCCTAAAGGAAATCAGTCCTGGGTGTTCATTGGAAGGACTGATGTTGAAGCTGAAACTCCAATACTTTGGCCACCTCATGCGAAGAGTTGACTCATTGGAAAAGACCTTAATGCTGAGAAGGATTGGGGGCAGGAGGAGGAGGGGATGACAGAGAATGAGATGGCTGGATGGCATCACCAACTCGATGGACATGAGTTTGGGTAGACTCCGGGAGTTGGTGATGGACAGGGAGGCCTGGCGTGCTGCGATTCTTGGGGTCGCAAAGAGTCGGACATGACTGAAGCGATTTAGCAGCAGCAGCATTCATCATTGGATAAAAAACAATCTGTCATGACCAAGTGAGGTTCATCCCAGAATTACAAGGCTAGTTTCACATTTTATAACCAATTAATATAATATGATGCATTCATAGGTTGTATGAGGAACACCAAATGGTTATTTCACTAGATGGTGTTAAAAAAAATAATTTAGTAAACTTCTACATTCTTTCTTGATAAAAACACTTAGTAAACTAGGAATATAAAGAAATTTCCTTACCTAGTAAAGGGCATCTACCAAAACAAGCAAAAGACAACAACCTCTGCCAAAAAAAAAAAAGCCCAAAACAAAACTAGACCTACTGCCTATGTTACGTTGAATGGTAAGAGATTGTATCTTTCTTCCAAGACCAAGAATAAGGAGAATACGCCTTCTCCCCTTACTCTTTTTTCTTCAGGCAAGAATACTAGAGTCGGCTGCCATGCGCTCCTCTAGGGGATCTTCCCGACCCAGAGAACGAATCTGTATCTCCTTTGTCTCCTGCATTGCAGGAGGTTTCTTTATCTCTGAGCCATGGGGGAAGCCCAAAGCTAATCTATAAGAGCTTCCAATAACTAAACCTGAAACAAATTTGAACAACAAAATGAATGGTATTGTATTATAAGCTAAGAAATAAAATCAATATCTCTTGAGTTTGTACTGATATAATTATTGAATAAGTAAACAAAAAGAGGAAAACAGACTTACTTTCCTTACTTCCTTAGAGAATAATTCCAAATAATAAATGTAGAAAGGATGAGGGAAATAGAAAATGGCCATCCGATCATCTTAGCAATAATGGTAACAGGCATGATCCACAGATGAATGTAAACGTTAGTGGGCAGAGCTTTCCAGAAAAACAGGATATTTACATAGCCTTAGTGTATCTTTCCTATGACATTTATTAATCACTATTGTGGTCTTAACGTGTTTCCACAATTTCCTGATACCTTTCCAGGAGGTGGAGTTTAATTCCCCTCCTCTTGGGTCAGGTATAGATTTAGTAACTTGCTTTCTAATGAATGAAGTATAGAAAGGGGAAAATGAATTTTACAGAGGAAAAACATGCAGTGAACAAAAACTAAACAATCAAGTTAACTGCACTAACCTTATTAACCAGTAGTAAGTCAAGCTGATATAGTGATTTGTTATATGAGAAGGGTACTTGACTCGGTGATGTTCTTTCCTCAAATCTGTATCCCCTATCTAATGAGAGAACATCAAACAGAGAATCAGTCTACAAAAATATCTGACCAGCACTTTTCCAAAGCGTCAAGGTCATGGAAAAACAAAACAAAAAATAAAAAGGAAAAACGAAAATAGTCATAGATAGGAGAAATAACGAATAAATGCAGCTTGGTGCATTGGATTGGATTCTGGAACAAGAAAGAGTCTTTAGTGGAAAAACTGGTGACAAGTTTTGATAAACTATAGTTATGTAAGCATTAACCTGTGAGAAAGCTGGGTAAAGAGTATGCAGGAACATTCTGTATTATCTTTGCAATTCTTCTGTGTATCTAAAATTATTTAAAATGTTTTTTAAAGGCACGTAGTAAACAGTTTTGGTATCTGTGAGGCAATGTGACAGTGCTCTGATCTAGGCAATGCTAAGTCACTTCAGTCGTGTTCGACTCTGTGCAACCCCATAGACGGCAGCTCACCAGGCTCCGCCGTCCCTAGGATTCTCCAGGCAAGAACACTGGAGTGGGTTGCCATTTCTTTCTCCAGTGCATGAAAGGGAAAAGTGAAAGTGAAGTCGCTCAGTCATGTCCGACTCTCAGCGACCCCATGGACTGTAGCCTACCAGGCTCCTCCGTCCATGGGATTTTCCAGGCAAGAGTACTGGAGTGGGGTGCCAGTGCCTTCTCCGATCTAGGCAAAGAAACATACAAGTTAGCACAGCCGTGTGCTCTGTTGCTTCAGTCATGTCCAATTGTTTGCGATCCAATGGACTGTAGCCCACCAGGCTCTTCTGTCCATGGGGTTGTTCAGGCAAGAATACTGGAGTGGGTTGCCATTTCCTTCTTCAGGGGATCTTCCTGACCCAGGGATCGAACCCCCATCTCCTGTGTCTCCTGCATTGCAGGCAGGTTCTTTACTGCTCAGCCACCGGGGAAGTCCCTAGCATAGCCATAGTCATTTATATAAAAATAGTAGTTCAGTTCAGTTCAGTTCAGTCGCTCAGTAGTGTCTGACTCTCTGCGACCCCATGAATTGCAGCACGCCAGGCCTCTCTGTCCATCACTAACTCCCGGAGTCTACCCAAACCCATGTTCATCGAGTCGGTGATGCCATCCAACCATCTCATCCTCTGTCGTCCCCTTCTCCTCCTGCCCCCAATCCTACCCAGCATTAGGGTCTTTTCCAATGAGTCAACTCTTCGCATGAGGTGGCCAAAGTATTGGAGCTTCAGCTTCAACATCAGACCTTCCAATGAACACCCAGGATTGATCTCTTTTAGGATGGATTGATTGGATCTCCTTGCAGTCCAAGGGACTCTCAAGAGTCTTCTCCAACACCACAGTTCAAAAGCATCAATTCTGCGGCGCTCAGCTTTCTTCACCGTCCAACTCTCACATCCATACATGACCACTGGAAAAACCATAGCCTTGACTAGACGGACTTTTGTTGGCAAAGTAATGTCTCTGCTTTTAAACATGCTATCTATGTTGGCCATAACCTTCCTTCCAAGGAGTAAGCGTCTTTTAATTTCATGGCTGCAGTCACCATCAGCAGTGATTCTGGAGCCCAAAAAAGTAAAGTCTGACACTGTTTCCACTGTTTCCCCATCTATTTCCCATGGAGTGATGGGACCAGATGCCATGATGTTAGTTTTCTGAACGTTGAGCTTTAAGCCAACTTTTTCACTCTCCTCCTTCACCTTCATCAAGAGGCTCTTTAGTTCTTCTTCACTTTCTGCCATAAGGGTGGTATCATCCGCATATCTGAGGTTATTGATATTTCTCCCGGCAATCTTGATTCCAGTTTGTGTTTCTTCCAGCCCAGCGTTTCTCATGATGTACTCTGCATATAAGTTAAATAAGCAGGGTGACAATATACAGCCTTGACGTACTCCTTTTCCTATTTGGAACCAGTCTGTTGTTCCATGTGCAGTTCTAATTGTTGCTTCCTGACCTGCATACAGGTTTCTCAAGAGACAGGTCAGATAGTCTGGTTTTCCTATCTCTTTCAGAATTTTCCACAGTTTATTGTGATCCACACAGTCAAAGGCTTTGGCATAGTCAATAAAGCAGAAATAGATGGTTTTCTGGAACTCTCTTGCTTTTTCGATGATCCAGCGGATGTTGGCAATTTGATCTCTGGGTCCTCTGCCTTTTCTAAAACCAGCTTGAACATCTGGAAGTTCACGGTTCACGTATTGCTGAAGCCTGGCTTGGAGAATTTTGAGCATTACTTTACTAGCATGTGAGATGAGTGCAATTGTGCAGTAGTTTGAGCATTATTTGGCATTGCCTTTCTTTGGGATTGGAACGAAAACTGACCTTTTCCAGTCCTGTGGCCACTGCTGAGTTGTCCAAATAGTAGAGTGACAAAATAATTCTGGTGCAAAAGAGTTTAACATACTACCTTTATATAAAATGCAAAAGATAGTGAAGATAATTTTAGTGCAGTGCACAGCATGCTATATATATAAGTAGTTCTGTCCATTCCACAATTGTTTAATTAATATCTATTTTTTTGTTTCTTCTAATGATACAATGTCTAGGTTTGTACTACCCAGTGAAAGTTTTTATAGTGAAAGAAAGTCACTCAGTTGTGTCTGACTCTTTTTTTTGGCCAGAATACTGACTGGAGTGGGTAGCCTTTCCCTTTTCCAGGGGATCTTCCCAACCTAGGGATTGAACCCAGGTCTCCCGTATTGCAAGTGGATTCTTTACCAGCTGAACCACAAGAGAAGCTCATTTTTATAGCAACGGAACTGTTATAAATCTACTATTCGGTATGGTAGCCACTAGGCACATGTGGCTGTTGAGCACTTGAAATGTGGCTAGTATGACTGAGGGGGTAAATTTAATTAATTCAACTTTAATTTAAACATAAATTTGAATAGCCACATGTGGCTGGAGACTCTCATGTTGGACAACAGAGCTCTATATGATAAGTCCCTTGAGAGCAACAATATGTCTTATTCAGTTTTTATCACTTGTCTGAACAATGATCAACAGAGATGTGTGGTAAATAAAGCTGACATAGTCGCTTTTTGGAGATTCTGGTCTAGTGATTTTCAACCTGCCTGCACATTAGAAAATCACATGGAAAAGTGAAAGTCATTCAGTTGTGTCCAACTCTTTGTGACCCCATGGACTATACAGTCCATGGAATTCTCTAGGCCAGAATACTGGAGTGGGTAACCTTTCCCTTCTCCAGGGGATCTTCCCAACCCAGGGATTGAACCCAGGTCTCTGGCATTGCAGGACAATTCTTTACCAGCTGAGCCGCAAGGGAAGCCCAAGAATACTGGAATGGGTAGCCTATCCCTTCTCTAGGGGATCTTCCCGACCCAGGAGTTGAACCAGGGTTTCCTGCATTGCAGGCGAATTCTTCACCAACTGAGCTATCACATGGAGAGAGCTTTAATTTGTGATCTGCACCCCAGACAGTCACTTTAAGGCAGGGACTGGAGGGGACAGAGAAGGGAAGAGATGTCCAGATATAAGAATTTATTTTGAAAGATGTTAGGTGATTCTAATACAACCAGGGATGAAAAACACTGTTTTCAGTAAAGAAAGGATATATGACACAATTATCAAAAATGGATTTAGACTACACTGCCCAAGATTTCTTATACTATCTAACAGATTGCAAAGTAAAATTATATTTTATGCATATAATTTTAAACAAGTAAGTGCTAAATAGTACTTTTAGGAAAAAGATATTGTATCATTTAGGCTGTTATAACTCATGAAAAAATTGTGTCTTACTGGATTAGACAGTATATATATATATATATGTATATGTGAACTGTACATACAATACATATAGAATATCAAGGAGAATAAGATATCTTGAAAATATATCTCTGCAGTTCAGAAAAAAGCAGAATAGATAAATCACAAATCACAGATTTTATTGTTTGTTGTAGTAGAAAGTGGTTAAAGAGAATCATTGTTGGAATTTTTGTTTTTGGCCTATAGAGTAGGGACTTCCCTGGTGGCTCAGAGGTTAAAGCGTCTGCCTCCAATGCGGGAGACCTGGGTTCGATCCCTGGGTCAGGGAAGATCCCCTGGAGAAGGAAATGGCAAACCACTCCAGTATTCTTGCCTGGAGAATCCCATGTACGGAGGAGCCTGGTAGGCTACAGTCCACGGGGTCGCAAAGAGTCGGACATGACTGAGCGACTTCCCTTTCCCTTTCCCTTTCCCTTTCCCTATAGAGTAGATTTGTTACCTGAGTTCTAAATAGTGAATTAACATATGGAATGAAAAGTTTAAACCCAGCTAGGGTAGAAGACAAGGAGCTGACCACCATTATTCCCTCACTACCTATGAATTTCCTCCTTCAAATTCCTGCATCTTTGTGTTTTAATTTGGTGTGTAGGTTGGGAGATTACGTTTAAACCATTAAGGGATTTTAACTGGAGAAAGGTGAGAGCTGAGGGGTAATTGTTATTGGATGACAGTATAAGGTGCTATCAAAGATTCAGCTTCAGCTTGGATAATCATTTATCTTCTCTGCATCTAGAATGCCAGCTATAATCATAATCAACTACATGTTCCTTTCCTGTTGACTTTTTTTCCTTTTCTTTTTCTAATAGAGTGATTTTGGGGAAGGGGGAGCTGAGAGCCATAAAAACCCTATCAGTCACAGAGAATTATTTGTTGTATAGAATTACTTATTACTGATGGTGAACGGTTTTTATGGGCCATCCCCTAAGACTTGGAAATGATTTAACTGGTGTAGCAGGAAAAGCATGGACATTGTACAGTAAGATAGGTTTTGAATCTCAGTATTTTCACTCACTACCTGTACAAATAGCTGGGAAAACAACAGAAGCAAAAAGCAAAGGAGAAAAGGAAAGATATTCCCATCTGAATGCAGAGTTCCAAAGAATAGCAAGGAGAGATAAGAAAGCCTTCCTCAGCGATCAATGCAAAGAAATAGAGGAAAACAACAGATTGGGAAAGACTAGAGATCTCTTCAAGAAAATTAGAGATACCAAGGGAACATTTCATACAAAGATGGGCTTGATAAAGGACAGAAATGGTATGGACCTAACAGAAGCAGAAGATATTAAGAAGAGGTGGCAAGAATACACAGAAGAACTGTACAAAAAGGATCTTCACGACCCAGATAATCACGATGGTGTGATCACTCATCTAGAGCCAGACATCCTGGAATGTGAAGTCAAGTGGGCCTTAGAAAGCATCACTACAAACAAAGCTAATGGAGGTGATGGAATTCCAGTTGAGCTATTTCAAATCCTCAAACATGATGCTGTGAAAGTGCTGCACTTGACATGCCAGAAAATTTGGAAAACTCAGCAGTGGCCACAGGACTGGAAAAGGTCAGTTTTCATTCCAATCCCAAAGAAAGGCAATGTCAAACAATGCTCAAACTACCGCACAATTGCACTCATCTCACATGCTAGTAAAGTAATGCTCAAAATTCTCCAAGCCAGGCTTCAGCAATATGTGAACTGTGAACTTCCAGATGTTCAATCTGGTTTTAGAAGAGGCAGAGGACCCAGAGATCAAATTGCCAACATCCGCTGGATCATCAAAAAAGCAAGAGAGTTCCAGAAAACCATCTATTTCTGCTTTATTGACTATGGCAAAGCCTTTGACTGTGTGGATCACAATAAACTGTGGAAAATTCTGAAAGAGATGGGAAAACCAGACTATCTGACCTGTCTCTTGAGAAACCTGTATGCAGGTCAGGAAGCAACAGTTAGAACTGCACATGGAACAACAGACTGGTTCCAAATAAGAAAAGGAGTATGTCAAGGCTGTATATTGTCACCCTGCTTATTTAACTTATATGCAGAGTACATCATGAGAAACGCTGGGCTGGAAGAAACACAAGCTGGAATCAAGATTGCCGGGAGAAATATCAATAACCTCAGATATGTGGATGATACCACCCTTATGGCAGAAAGTGAAGAAGAACTAAAGAGCCTCTTGATGAAGGTGAAGGAGGAGAGTGAAAAAGTTGGCTTAAAGCTCAATGTTCAGGAAACTAAGATCATGGCATCTAGTCCCATCACTTCATGGGAAGTAGATGGGGAAACAGTGGAAACAGTGTCAGACTTTATTTTTTTGGGCTCCAGAATCACTGCTGATGGTGACTGCAGCCATGAAATTAAAAGACGCTTACTCCTTGGAAGGATGGTTATGACCAACCTAGATAGCTTATTTAAAAGCAGAGACATTACTTTGCCAACAAAGGTCCATCTAGTCAAGGCTATGGTTTTTCCAGTAGTCATGTATGGATGTTGAGAGTTGGACGGTGAAGAAAGCTGAGTGCTGAAGAATTGACACTTTTGAACTGTGGTGTTGGAGAAGACTCTTGAGAGTCCCTTGGACTGCAAGGAGATCCAACCAATCCCTCCTAAAGGAGATCAGTCCTGGGTGTTCATTGGAAGGACTGATGTTGAAGCTGAAACTCCAATACTTTGGCCACCCCATGTGAAGAGTTGACCCATTGGAAAAGACCCTAATGCTGGGAAGGATTGGGGGCAGGAGGAGAAAGGGATGACAGAGGATGAGATGGTTGGATGGCATCACCGAGTCGATGGACATGGGTTTGGGTAGACTCTGGGAGTTGGTGATGGACAGGGAGGCCTGGCGTGCTGTGATTCATGGGGTCGCAAAGAGTCCGACACGACTGAGCAACTGAACTGAACTGACCTATATAATTTTGGGGAAGTTAATCTCTTTGAGTCTCAGTTTCCTCTTTTACATGGTGGAATTATAATACCTGTCCTAGTAGAGGTGTTGTGAAAAATAAATGAGCTAATATCATAAAGTACATGTTAGGCACTAAGTGTGTTCTAGTTTTCCTTCCTTGGCGACACCTCATACTTCTCTCCACAAGATCATTCCCCTCGCTCCTTCTGGCTCTAGGGGATCCAGCACTGTAACCCCTGTGTGTTCTGTAACCTTCCTTTCAACCAGCATCACCACCTCACTGTGGTCTTCCAGGTTCCTGCAGGTCTCAGCATTTTGACTATTCTTACTCCTCCTCTTCTCCCTACTCTAAGTTAATATTTATTGAGCACAGTGTTAAACTCTTTAGATGTATGTCCACTTAATTAACTAATAACATAATACATAATAACATAATTACGTTTATCTACTTAAAGCTTCCCTGGTGACTCAGTGGTAAAGCATCTGCCTGCCATTGCAGGAGAAGCGGGTTCAATCCCTGGGTCGGGATGATCCCTTGGAGGAGGGAATGGCTACCCACTCCAGTATTCTTGCCTGGGAAATCCCATAGACAGAGGATCCTGGTGGGCTATAGTCCATGGGGTTGCAAAAGAGACAGACACGACTGAGCGGCTAAACAACAACAGTGTCATCCCTATTTTACAGATAAGGCAGTGAGACTTAGATGAGATCTCCCTCAGGTCATGACACTTAACTAAGGTGACACAGCCAATCTGCTCTCTTGGTTGGCTCCAGGTTGCCCCCAGGACCCACTGACAGGTTTTCAGGACAGAATACAATTCTCTTCGTGGTTGGGACTCCTGTGTCTCCACCTGAAGCTTCAGCCACACTCAGAGCCATTCCTTAAACATTCTATGTCTTTTGTGCTTCCTCCTTTTCCCATGTTACTCCCTGCAGTGCCCTGTTCTTTTTCCAACTATCCAGTTAGCTTCAGTTTTGCAGTCTGTCTAAGATGTCAAACCTTCCATGAATTCTTCCTAGCTTGTTGCAGGCCCTCCAACTTCCATAGTCTGTGACACAAGCTTGTAACTGTCACTTTTCATAGTCTTTGGAAATAAATAATTCATCTGTTCCTTTTCCTATGCTATTATTTATACTAGACTATTACACTATTACTGGCTTCCCTGATAACTCAGTTGGTAAAGGATCCACCTGCAATGCAGGAGACCTCGGTTCGACTCTCAGGTCGGGAAGATCCCCTGGAGAAGGGAAAGGCTACCCACTCCAATATTCTGGCCTGGAAATTCCATGGACCGTATAGTCCATAGGGTTGTGAAGAGTTGGACATAACTGAGTGACTTTCGGGTAAAATTCTGAAAGAGACGGGAATACCAGACCACCTGACCTGCCTCCTGAGAAACCTGTATGCAGGTCAGGAAGCAACAGTTAGAACTGCACATGGAACAACAGACTGGTTCCAAATAGGAAAAGGAGTATGTCAAGGCTGTATATTGTCACCCTGCTTATTTAACTTATATGCAGAGTACATCATGAGAAACGCTGGGCTGGAAGAAGCACAAGCTGGAATCAAGATTGCCGGGAGAAATATCAATAACCTCAGATATGCAGATGACACCACCCTTATGGCAGAAAGTGAAGAGGAACTAAAAAGCCTGTTGATGAAAATGAAAGAGGAGAGTAAAAAAGTTGGCTTAAAGCTCAACATTCAGAAAACTAAGATCATGGCATCTGGTCCCATCACTTCGTGGGAAGTAGATGGGGAATCAGCGGAAACAGTGTCAGACTTTATTTTTTGGGGCTCCAAAACCACTGCTGATGGTAATTGCAGCCATGAAATTAAAAGACGCTTACTCCTTGTAAGGAAAGTTATGACCAACCTAGATAGCATATTAAAAAGCAGAGACATTACTTTGCCAACAAAGATCCATCTAGTCAAGGCTATGGTTTTTCCAGTGGTCATGTATGGATGTGAGAGTTGGACTGTGAAGAAAGCTGAGCACCGAAGAATTGATGCTTTTGAACTGTAGTGTTGGAGAAGACTCTTGAGAGTCCCTTGGACTGCAAGGAGATCCAACCAGTCCCTCCTAAAGGAGATCAGTCCTGGGTGTTCATTGGAAGGACTGATGTTGAAGCTGAAACTCCAGTACTGTGGCCACCTCATGTGAAGAGTTGACTCATTGGAAAAGAGAGCCTGATGTTGGGAAGGATTGGGGGCAGGAGGAGAAGGGGATGACAGAGGATGAGATGGCTGGATGGCATCACCAACTCGATGGACATGAGTTTGGGTAAACTCCTGGAGTTGGTGATGGACAGGGAGGCCTGGCGTGCTGCAATTCATGGGGTTGCAAAGAGTCGGACATGACTGAATGACTGGACTGAACTGAACTGAACTGAGCGACTTTCACTTTTCATTACGTTATTACTATCCTTCAGTTGCTAGCTTTCTCCCTTCTAATAGGGAGAAGAATTTTTACCACCTACTTTGTGTTTAATAATGGTGTATGTTGCATGTGTGTATTAAGCGGAATTTCTATTAAGATAACTTTAATTCACATGTGGTTACAAGAAACAATAGAGGTCCCTTACATGGTGCTCATTTTCCTCTAGTTTTGTGTATGTGCTAAGTTGCTTCAGTCATGTCTGACTTTTTGTGACCCTGTGGGCCGTAGCCCTCCAGACTCCTCTGTCCATGGGATTCTCCAGGCAAGAACACTGGAGTGGGTTGCCATGCTCTACTCCAGGGGACCTTCCCCACCCAGGGATTGAACGCACGTCTCTTATGTATTCTGCATTGGTAGACAGGTTCTTTACTACTAGCGCCACCTGGAACCTTTAGTTAAACTGTAGTATAACATCAAAACCAGGATATTGACATTGATACAGTCCACTGATTTTATTCAGATTTTTCCAATTTTACTTGGACTCATTTCCGTGTGTATTAAGATTACCTTAAAATTTATCACCCATGTAGGTTTGTGGATCTACCACCACAATCAAAATACTGAACAGTTCCAATACCACATAGGTCCCTTCTGAGCCCTTTTATAAGCAAGTTCCTGTCATTCCCTCCCTTGCCCACTTCTTACCACATCCTTAACCTCTGGCAACCATGTATACGTCTTTCATTTCTAAGATGTTGTCATTTCAAAAATGTTACAAAAATGGAATCAGGTAGTACATAATCTTTTGGGACTGGCTGTTTTAACTCAGTGTTATTCCCTGAAGATTCATCCAAGTTTTTGCATATATTAATTGTTCATTCCTTTTATTGCTTGGTTGTATTCCACACAATGGCATATCTACACTCCCCTTGCTTGGCATGTCTACACTCCACCTTTCTTTAATCATTCACTTGAGGAAGGACATCTGGGCTGATTCCATTTGGGGGCTATTATGATAAAGCTACTATGAACATTTGTGTTCAGATTTTTAGGTGACCATAAATTTCATTTTCTCTAGAATAAATAATCAAGAGTGCAAATGCTGGATCATATGGAATTACATGTTAAGTTTTATAAGAAACTCTCTTCTTGGGCTCCAAAATCACTGCAGATGGTGACTACAGGCATGAAGTCAGAAGATGGTTGCTTCTTGGTAGGAAAGCAATGGCAAACCTAGCAGCGTGTTGAAAAGCAGAGACACTACTCTGCTGACAAAGGTCTGTATATTCAAGGCTAAAGGCTATGGTCTTCCCAGTGGTCACATACAGTTGTGAGAGCGGGACCATAAGGAAGGCAGAATGCCAAAGAAATGTTGCTTTTGAACTGTGGTACTGGAGAAGACTCCTGAAAGTCCCTCAGACAGTGAGGAGATCAAACCAGTCAATCTTAAGGGAGATCAACCCTGAATATTCACTGGAAGGACTGACGCTGAAGCTGAAGCTCCAGCATTTTGGTCATCTGATGTGAACAGACGACTCATTGGAAAAGCCCCTGATACTGGGAAATATTGAAGGCAGTAGGAGAAGAGGGCGTCAGAGGATGAGATGGCTGGACGGCATCATTGATGCAATGAATGTGAACTTGGGCAAACTCTCGGAGGTGGTGAGGGACAGGGAGGCCTGGCGTGCTGTAGTCCATGGGGTCGCAAAGTCAGCCTGACTGGGCGACTGAACAACGACAGAACCCCCAAATTGTTTGCCAGAGCGGCTGTACCGTCTTGTATTCCCACAAATAGTGCATGAGTGGTTCAATTTCTCTAAGTCCCAGTCAGCATTCTATATTTCCTTTATTTTTTATTTTGACCTTTCTGATATTTCTCTCGCTCTCTCTTTTCCCCTTCCTTCTCTCCCTCTCTCTTTCCCTTCTTTCCCCCAAACTTCTTTTCTTCCTGAGAATCACACCTGTCTCATTGTGCACCGTTTTTTTACCGTGAGGGCATTTTCAGGTAGGTTCCTGCTTCACTCCATGGATATTTGTGTTCCTGCCTCTTGTATGTGGCCAAGCTGTGTGCATGGAGGGGAAAGAGGGATTTTTTATTGTACGGTGGGGTGCTGGCCACTCTTTCTGCTGTGGCTTCTCCTTTTTGGCACTCATTCCCAATCTATTCCCACACTTGTTTCTTCAAACACCCTTCTGGAGACTTTCAATGTGTTTTTTTTTTTTTTTTTCCCCCACAAAATTAACCTTTGCTTCATTTAGCCAGTTATCTGTTACTTACAACTTAGAATGCTGGCTGATATCATTTTATTTTTTTAATGTAAATTATTTTCACTAATTATTCATAGCAGGGGATTCCCTGGTGGCTCAGCAGTAAAGAATCCATCTGCAGTGCAGGAGACGCAGGAGACTCGGGTTCAATCCCTGGGTTGGGAAGATCCCCTGGAGAAGGAAATGGCAACACACTCTAGCATTCTTGCCAGGAAAATCCCATGGACAGAGGAGCCTGGCAGGCTATGGTCCATGGGGTCACAAAGAGTCAGACGTGACTGAAGCAACTGAGCATTTCATAGTAGAATATTTAACATATATTTCAGTGTCCATTCTTAGTAATATAAAAACATAAAAGTATTACATAATGTAGAATAGTGCTAAGTGTAAAAGAAAACTCATGCAGGTTCACAGGGAGAACTATTATATTTACCTGAGTGGAGATGGGAAGAAGAGATCAGGAAAAGGTTTTCAGAGGATAAAGAATTTGAGTAAGGTCTTAAAAAGCAAATAGCATTTAGACTAACTACAATCCAAACTGAACAGTTATTTGCTGAATGTTAGTTTTACATTCATCCAAACAGATCACCACTGAATATCTTTTCTGCATTTTCACTACTTATGTATTTCAGTTCAGTCGCCCAGTTGTGTCCGACTCTTTGTGACCCCATGAATCGCAGCACGCCAGGCCTCCCTGTCCATCACCAACTCCTGGAGTCTACCCAAACCCATGTCCATCGAGTTGGTGATGCCATCCAGCCATCTCATCCTCTTTCATCCCCTTCTCCTCCTGCCCCCAATCCTTCCCAGCATTGGGTCTTTTCCAATGAGTCAACTCTTCACATGAGGTGGCCAAAGTATTGGAGTTTCAGCTTCAACATCAGTCCTTCCAATGAACACCTAGGACGGATCTCCTTTAGGATGGACTGATTAGATCTTCTTGCAGTCCAAGGGACTCTCAAGAGTCTTCTCCAACACCACGGTTCAAAAGCATCAATTCTTTGGCGCTCAGCTTTCTTCACTGTCCAACTCTCACATCCATACATGACTACTGGAAAAACCATAGCCTTGACTAGACGGACCTTTGTTGGCAGAGTGATGTCTCTGCTTTTAAATATGCTATCTAAGTTGGTCATAACCTTCCTTCCAAGGAGTAAGCGTCTTTTAATTTCATGGCTGCAGTCACCATCAGCAGTGATTTTGGAGCCCAAAAAATAAAGTTTGACACTGTTTCCCCATCTATTTCCCATGAGGTGGTGGGACCAGATGCCATGATCTTAGTTTTCTGAATGTTAAGCCTTAAGCCAACTTTTTCACTCTCCTCTTTCACTTTCATCAAGAGGCTCTTTAGTTCTTCTTCACTTTCTGCCATCAGGGTGGTGTCATCTGCATATCTGAGGTTATTGATATTTCTCCTGGCAATCTTGATTCCAGCTTGTGTTTCTTCTAGCCCAGTGTTTCTCATGATGTACTCTGCATATAAGTTAAATAAGCAGGGTGACAATATACAGCCTTGACGTACTCCTTTTCCTATTTGGAACCAGTCTGTTGTTCCATGTGCAGTTCTAACTGTTGCTTCCTGACCTGCATACAGGTTTCTCAAGAGGCAGGTCAGGTGGTCTGGTATTCCCATCTCTTTCAGAATTTTCTACAGTTTATTGTGATACACACAGTCAAAGGCTTTGGCATAGTCAATAAAGCAGAAATAGATGTATTTACTTATTCTAAATAGCTATAAAATAGGCCCTGTGTTCTAACACGGTCTGATCATCTTAGATTGGTGTAAGTGTATCCTTGTCTGCACTGAATAAGTGATGGCAATTGTGCTGGAACTAAATGGTCAGGACTAGGGAACAGGTTGCAATCCGATACATTGTATCAATTCTTCGATTACAAGATGAAGCTCAGATTTTTGTTTTTTTATGATTATTGTTCTTTCTTTTAGTTTTTCTTAAAACATACTGAGTTTCATCCAGTTACAAAACTGTTGCACTGTTCCACATTATGTGATGCTTATGTTTTTATGTCGCTAGGAGTAGACACTGAAATATGTTCAATATTCTACTATGAATAATTAGTGAAAATAATTTACATTTGATAAAAGCAAATGATATCAGCCAGAGTTGTAAGTTGTAAGTAACAAAACTCCTTTTAAATTTGAGTTTTAAAAATGTGAATTTGATTATGCTAGTAGGAATTGCATCACTTGCAGAAGACCTAGGTTCGATCCCTGGATTGGGAAGATCCCCTGGAGAAGGGAAAAGCTACCCACTCCAGTATCCTGGCCTGGAGAATTCCATGGACTATATAGTCCATGGGGGTTGCAAAGAGTCGGACACAACTGAACCACTTTCACATTCACTTTCAAGGGGACCTGTCTGCCTGTCCCATGCTTACCGGTGGTTAGGAGCAATACCAATGGAGGGAGCATACAGTAAACTTGTAAAGAACTTCTTCATGTGTCATAGATATAGTTCAGTGTGTTTATCATAGCTACTGAAGCCAAAGAATGAATTCCTACATGGAATGTTACGACCTCACTGAATGTTGTATTTCCTTTAGCTCTAAAAGCAATGAAATTGTCTCAAGTTATCAAGTCATAAATTATATTAAAGGTGAAAGTAATACTTAAATTACATAGTTAACAGATAAAAGTATTATTTTAATTTATATCAAGAAATTCATTTGTGACATTGTTGGGATGAGCAAAGTGAATCCTAAAACATGAGGATAAATTCTAGAAATATACATCACAACCCATATTTTTTATTATGACATACATCATCTCTATAAAAGAATATAAATAGCTATATATACACAATTTGCATGTGTGCATGTTCAGTTGCTCAGTTGTGTCCAATTCTTTGCAACCCCATGAACTATAGCCTGCCAGGGTCCTCTGTTCAGGGATTTCCCAGGCAAGAATACTGGAGTGGGTTGCCATTTCCTCCTCCATGGGATCTTCCTGACCCAAAGATCAAACCCGTATCTCCTGTGCCTCCTTGCTTTGGCAGGCAGATTCTTCACCACTGAGCCAGCTAGGAAGCCCATATACACTCTTTAGAGAATAGTGAAATAAATAGCCACATTCCTGGCAATGAGTTTAAGAAACAGAATGTTCCTAATGCCTTTACAATTTTCATGTACCCTCTAGAGCCCTTCCTCTGCCTCCCTCCTGGAGGTGGGTGGAGCCTAAACTTTTTATTTATCATTCTTCTGTCTTTCATAATGACTTTATTACATATAAATGTATCCATAAACAGTAAATATTTTTAAGTTTTGCACACTGCTGCTGCTGCTGCTGCTAAGTCGCTTCAGTCGTGTCTGACACTGTGCGACCCCACAGACGGCAGCCCACCGGGCTCCCCTGTCCCTGGGATTCTCCAGGCAAGAATACTGGAGTGGGTTGCCATTTCCTTCTCCAGTGCATGCATGTATGCTAAGTCACTTCAGTCATGTCCGACTCTGTGTGACCTCATGGACAGCAGCCCACCAGGCTCCTCTGTCCATGGGATTCTCTAGGCAAGAATACTGGAGTGGGTTGCCATTTCCTTCTCCTCCACTTTCCATAGATTTCATTAAATCCCTAAAGGGGCTGATGATGCTTAAAAAGTTCATAAACTACTGCTGAGCCATATATAAATGAAATTTACTGTGTATGTTCTTCTGTGATTTGCTTTTTTTCTCAGTGTTAGGTTTAACATTTCATCATGTTGATGCCTGTTGTTGTTCAGTTGCTAAGTTGTGTTCGACTCTGTGATCCCATGAATTGCAGCATGCCAAGCTTCCCTGTCCATTACTATTGCCCAGAGTTTGCTCAATTTCACGTCCATTGCTTCAGTGATGCCATCTAAACATCTCATCCTCTGTCACCCTCTTCTCTTCCTGCCTTCATTCTTCCTCAGCATCAGGGTCTTTTCCAAAGAGTTGGCTTTTCACATCAGTTGGTCAGAGTATTGGAGCTTCAGTTTCAGCATCAGTCTGAGCTCTAGTTATTCATGTTTCCTGCTCTATAGTGTTCACTTGTAATAATGTCCCACCGATATTTTTATCCATTCCAATTGCAGTGAACATATATTGGGCCTACTCTTAGTAGATATAAGCATGTAAATGTAAAATAATTTATAAAACCTGTTTTTCTATTATAAAACTGAGCTGAGATACAAGTTTCTCTACCATCGTATTTTATTAGCTTTTCTGACCATGACCTCCAGAAGATACAGATTGGTTTTGCAATTTATATCATTCACAAAACAAGGGATTACAAGGGATGCCTTTTGATATTTTCTATTCTATTCCATTCCATTTTTTAAAATTCTGCCTATGGCTGCAGAATTATATTGATTTCTTGAACTACTAATGCCTCATAATGAGCTAACCAGCAATTTTTAAAATATTGCACTCATACCAGGAATGGAATTGCTGGGTGGCATATTATGCACACTCTCACTGTTATTAGACAGTGCCAAATTGGTTTCCAGGCATTTGTGCTAAGTTACTCTCCCAGTAGCAGCCTGCATGTTCCCTTTGTTGTACAGATTTGTTAACATTGGATGCTGTCAAATTTTCCCATTTTCTGGTTTACTGCATTCCATGTTTTTAAGAAAATTAAATTGAACAGGAACCCAGTTTTAAAGCTCACAAAGATAATCCAAATTAAAGTGAATCTATTCAGTCTGTCAATAAAAATTACACGTTCAGAAGAAATCAGAAGTTTCCATTTCTAGGCATTTTAATATATGGGTGCTTATAGGAAAAATAAAAACACCTCCTGTGTGTTAACTGTATATCCTGAACAGTGAGCTGAAATCAAATCAGATTCCAGATTGACCTTTGGGGGACTCATACTGTCCAGATCAATAGTCAGTTATGAAAAGCATTACACGCATAGTTGTAAAAAATCTACTTTGGATTTTAATGAAGCAACAGGAATGTTAGTATGAATCATACCTGTAAGCAAATGAAACGTGTGGGCTTGGATCTTTCAGAGCTCAAGTGTACAACATATTGAAGGGATTCCTGGTCTTGTGTTTCTGCTGTTTCTACTTAAAACTTGGACGAAACTATACTTTCTCAATTTTCCCACTATCCTCAATGAAGAATGATGGGAAGAGATTCAGTTCAGTTCAGTCGCTCAGTCGTGTCCGACTCTTTGCGACCCCATGAATTGCAGCACGCCAGGCCTCTTTGTCCATCACCAACTCCTGGAGTCTACCCAAACCCACATCCATCGAGTCGGTGATGCCATCCAACCATCTCATCCTCTGTCGTCCCCTTCTCCTCCCGCCCCCAATCCTACCCAGCATTAGGGTCTTTTCCAATGAGTCAACTCTTGGCATGAGGTGGCCAAAGTATTGGAGTTGCAGCTTCAACATCAGACCTTCCAAAGAACACCCAGGATTGATCTCTTTTAGGATGGATTGATTGGATCTCTTTGCAGTCCAAGGGACTCTCAAGAGTCTTCTCCAACACCACAGTTCAAAAGCATCAATTCTTCGGCGCTCAGCTTTCTTCATCATCCAACTCTCACATCCATACATGACCACTGGAAAAACAATAGCCTTGACTAGACGGACTTTCGTTGGCAAAGTAATGTCTCTACTTTTAAATATGCTATCTAGGTTGGCCATAACCTTCCTTCCAAGGAGTAAGCGTCTTTTAATTTCATGGCTGCAATCACCATCAGCAGTGATTCTGGAGCCCCCAAAAATAAAGTCTGACACTGTTTCCACTGTTTCCCCATCCATTTCCCATGAAGTGATGGGACCAGATGCCATGATCTTAGTTTTCTGAACGTTGAGATTTAATCCAACCTTTTCACTCTCCTCCTTCACCTTCATCAAGAGGCTCTTTAGTTCTTCTTCACTTTCTGCCATAAGGTTGTTGTCATCCGCATATCTGAGGTTATTGATATTTCTCCCGGCAATCTTGATTCCAGTTTGTGTTTCTTCCAGCCCAGCATTTCTCATGATGTACTCTGAATATAAGTTAAATAAGCAGGGTGACAATATACAGCCTTGACGTACTCCTTTTCCTATTTGGAACCAGTCTGTTGTTCCATGTGCAGTTCTAACTGTTGCTTCCTGACCTGCATACAGGTTTCTCAAGAGACAGGTCAGATGGTCTGGTATTCCCATCTCTTTCAGAATTTTCCACAGTTTATTGTGATCCACACAGTCAAAGGCTTTGGCATAGTCAATAAAGCAGAAATAGATGGTTTTCTGGAACTCTCGTGCTTTTTCTATGATCCAGCCGATATTGGCAATTTGATCTCCGGTTCCTCTGCCTTTTCTAAAACCAGCTTGAACATCTGGAAGTTCACCATTCACGTATTGCTGAAGCCTGACTTGGAGAATTTTGAGCATTACTTTACTAGCATGTGAGATGAGTGCAATTGTGCGGTAGTTTGAGCATTCTTTGGCATTGCCTTTCTTTGGGATTGGAACGAAAACTGACCTTTTCCAGTCCTGTGGCCACTGCTGAGTTTTCCAAATTTGCTGGCATATCGAGTGCAGCACTTTCACAGCATCATCTTTGAGGATTTGAAATAGCTCAACTGGAATTCCATCACCTCCACTAGCTTTGTTCGTAGTGATGCTTTCTAAGGCCCACTTGACTTCACATTCCAGGATGTCTGGCTCTAGGTGAGTGACCACACCATCGTGATTATCTGGGTCGTGAAGATCTTTTTTGTACAGTTCTTCTGTGTATTCTTGCCACCTCTTCTTAATATCTTCTGCTTCTGTTAGGTCCATACCATTTCTGTCCTTTATCGAGCCTATCTTTGCATGAAATGTTCCTTTGGTATCTCTAATTTTCTTGAAGAGATCTCTAGTCTTTCCCAATCTGTTGTTTTCCTCTATTTCTTTGCACTGATCACTGAGGAAGGCTTTCTTATCTCTCCTTCCTATTCTTTGGAACTCTGCATTCAGATGGGAATATCTTTCCTTTTCTCCTTTGCTGTTCGCTTTTCTTCTCTCCCCAGCTATCTGTAAGGCCTCCTCAGACAGCCATTTTGCTTTTTTTGCGTTTCTTTTCCCTGGGGATTGTCTTGATTCCTGTCTCCTGTACAATGTCACGAACCTCTGTCCTTAGTTCATCAGGCGCTCTGTCTATCAGGTCTAGTCCCTTAAATCTATTTGTCACTTCCACTGTATACTCATAAGGGATTTGATCTAGGTCATACCTGAATGGACTAGTGGTTTTCCCTACTTTCGTCAATTTAAGTCTGAATTTGGCAATAAGCAGTTCATGATCTGAGCCACAGTCTGCTCCTGGTCTTGTTTTTGCTGACTGTATAGAGCTTCTCCATCTTTGGCTGCAAAGAATATAATCAGTCTGATTTCAGTGTTGACTATCTGGTGATGTCCACGTGAAGAGTCTTCTCTTGTGTTGTTGGAATAGGGTGTTTGCTATTACCAGTGTGTTCTCGTGGCAAAACTCTATTAGCCTTTGCCCTGCTTCATTCTGTAGAATAATCTATTTCTTTTACTTGACTTCGAAATCCTTGAGATACAATTCTGGTGAACCTTACCACTCACTAGTGGTAAATTCAGAGCACAGGAACTTGTCCTCCTGTGCCTCTAGCCAGCATGTGGAAGGTTCAGGAATGTAGGATTTCCTAAATTTCCATGCACACAACCCTTCAGAAGCTTATAGCATCCCCAGCCCTCAGCTATTCCCAATGCTGAAGCAAATTAGTGAGGCCAAGCAGTCAGTTACCTACTTGGAGAGTGAGCAAATTTATTTATGGCAAATTCTCTGGCCACTTGCCAACATCAGACATGTTCACAAACAAAACTGGTTGGGGGAGGGGAGGCAGAGAAAAGAAGGTGGTAAAGATGAATCCTGTGCCCTGGAATCATCAGGGCCTCCAAAGGGTGGAGCCTCTACAGGGTTTGAGAAGGACTGTTTGGGAGAAGTTTTCCTAATCCCTCTTAAAAAGACAGATGTATTCTGATGTTAGGTGGGCCTTTGTGCTGCCTGACAAATGATATTTTATAGCATTTCAGTAACGATATTCCATTGTACAGAGAGGTAACTAAAGTCCAAGAAAGAAGGAGTGAGGCTGGTAGGAATTAAGACAGGCGGTTTTTAGTCCTGGCTCTGTTGGCAGTTTGGCAATTGTGCATGTATGCTCAGTCGTATTCATATTTATGTTTTAAAGAAATAGCTTTATTTAAATGTGAACTTAAAGACTGAAAAAAACCCCAATATATTTTAATTTGTACGTATTCTTAGGCCTAATATAGATTAATATTTAAGTAATAGCATTCATTCATCATTCATTCACTAAGCACCATGCCAGACACATATCTGACATTTACACAGGGCTCTATGTTTTTGCAAAGTACTCTTAGTGCATCATCACAAAAGTCCAGCAGAACCCTGAGAGTGTCTTAGTGGGTCCTCTCAGATCAGGAATGGTGATGTTTCCTGGCTGTTGGAGGTCTGCTGAACCAGACTGAAGCTTAAGGGTCTGCTCTTAGGTGTCACTAGGCAGGGAAAGTAGGCATCTGAAGGTGTTGGGACCTTGGTCATTATGGCACGGTGGTAAAGAATCCCCCGTCAACACAGGAGATTTGGGTTTGATCCCTGTATTGGGAAAATCACCTGGAGAAGGAAATGGCAATCTACTCTAGTATTCTTGCTTGGAGAATCCCATGGACAGAGGAGCCTGACGGGCTATAGTTCATGGGGTCACAAAAGAGTCAGACACAATTTAGCGACTAAACAGCGACCACCCATCATCCTATGCCAGACCAGGCCCTGGGCTCTGAATGATGAGGTTGAGATAAAGACACTGGTGATTTTCTCTGCCATCCCTCCCTAAATACCTCCCCGAATGCCATGGCACAGCCAGGAGGAAGAACTTGCAGAAATTTCTCATGCTGGAGCTTCAAGTGTGGCAAAACCTAGGCAAGGGGGAATATTTTTGATGATTGCCTAGGCCAGGCAAATCCAGGTGATAATTTTGGTATTGACCAAAGTGCTTCCTTAGTGTTATTTTTTCACTTTACAATAACCATGGGACTAATGATATTTTCGCAGCTGTTTTAGGTGCTGCATTAAATAAACCATTTCCAAAATAGATATGTTAGAAATATTTTTTAATAATTATGGGAAGGAGTGATTCTTCAGTCTACTGAGGAGACAGCCAGTATAGGTAGAGTCCTGAAAAGCTGGTAAAAGAACCCACAGGCAGACCAGTTAGCTAATGATGAGCACAGAGAAATTCTACTTAATGAATTGAGCAGGCGATTGTGAAGACGAGTTAGCTTTTGCCTTTCCTTCACGTGCATATGTTTGATAGTATTTTGCATAAATTAATTGACCCCATGGAACCAGTTCCCAAGTCTTCCCGCATCCCATGCCCTGGTGGTCCTAATGAGTGCAGGTACTCTGGCAAAGCAAGGAGGGAAAAGAGGAAAAAGTTGGCCACCATAAAACAAGTAATGGAATTCATATCCCTCTAGAGAGGTTTTAATGGCACCTGTGCCTCAAGTGAAGAAAAGACTAAATAAGTTTTAGGTGCCTAGGGGTCTGGCATCATGGGAAAAGATGGGAAGTACTCAACCGGGGACTTGGTGTCAGATGCTGAGGACACAAGGAATTCCAAGAATTCGTATCTGCTCTCAAGATTCAGTGCACAGAGCGAGGTCGCAGCAGCTGGGGAGCTGAACACGGGACTCAGTGCCCTCACGATCTCACCCGCCATGGGGGGGAAGTAATAAGCCCCAGTGAGGACAGCCAAGGTGAAAGGGTAATGCAAACTGTGATTATCTTCTCACTTACAGTTCATACATGGACAGACCACGAGTTGGTTAACCCAGCGTGCATTCCCCATTGCCTGCTTCTGCTAGAGCAGCTGGGAGAGCTAAATGCTACTTTCACAGTCTCCCCTGCAGCCTGGAGCAGACATGAGGCGGAAGCAGAAAACTGCTGTGGGGTGGGGAGTTGGGGTAGGGAGTGGGGTGGGGAGTGGGATTCTGAAAAAACTTCTGCTTTCCTAATAAAAAAGACTAATGTGGCTTCTTTGCTCCTTCCCCTTTCTTCCCTTCTTTCTGTCTTATGTGGGGACGTGTTACCACAGAGTGAAAGTATTAGCTGTTCAGTCGTTTCCAACTCTTTTCGACCCTATGGACTGTAGCCTACCAGGCTCCTCTTGTCCATGGAATTCTCCAGGCAAGAAGACTGGAGTGGGTAGCCATTCCTTTCTCCAGGGGATCTTCCTGACCCAGGGATCGAACCTGGGTCTCCTACATTGCAGGCAGATTCTTTACTGTCTGAGCCACCAGGAAAGCCCTAAGCTGGGGGCAACTGTCTTATAAAGGAGAGAAAGGACTTCAGAATCACTCTCCCTGGCAAAACAAGGTTTATTTCCATTCCCGCTGTTTGGGTAGTGTGTTCCTGCAGTTTAGGTACTGTGTCCTTAGTACTACTGAAACTAGGAGATCTTTTAAGGTGAGGTCAGTGGGGGACATTTGGTTTAGAGAAGAAGAAAGAGAATGAAATCTGTAAGACTGAGAAAGAGAAAAATTGTGGAAAGGTTGGAACATGCGTTCAAAAAAATATGCTCAATTATGTTTTCTCTTGTTTCTGGATTGTTTTCAATGAGATGGCATCATGGATTTTGAAAGCAATAACCGCATCTGTTATTCTTGATTTATTTTAGGGTTAAAGCCCCAATGTATTTACCTCAAGGCAGTCTTTTCTTCTGACATGTGCGTCTCCTGTCTTCATCCCACCCCCACCCATATTCAAAAAGGATAAGAAACATTCTGAAGTATGTCTAATCGTATGAGCTTTGTGGGTCTGTTTTCAAGCAGAAGTGTGGGGGATAAAGTTGGCTGATCTGAACCTTTAGAAAAGGGATGATATCCACTCAATTTTATGTTTTACTAAGTGTGATGAAAACAAAATAAAACAGGTGCCCTTCAAATGGAGGCCTGAAATCTGCAAAGGTTTTTCCGTTAAGCTTAACAGTAATGGTCCTTTCCTGTGTCACATTTGGCAAGGGCTTAGCAATTGAGTTCTCCCTTCTGTGGGGTGTTGTGAAGGGTAATGAAGCAGGGGTTGGAATCTGAATAAGGTTTGAAAGTTAAAGCGGATTATAAGTGTCTTCTATATTTTTCTGTCTTTCTCCTTGAAAGTCAAATAAATCTTCAGAACTCTTCACATTTCAAACATAATATTTTTTCACATCCATGAAATGATTTTCTGAAGCTCACTCTATGCATGTGGCTTTTATATCTGCACAGTGCTTCCCAAGGATGTTATTAGCTATGCCTCCTGAGAACGCTGAGGGGGAACTCATATTGTTACCCTGGTTTGATACTTAAGAAAACTGACAAAGGCTTATCAGAGGCCGCCTCTGTGAGCTCTTGGAATAGTGATATGTCGCAAATGGCTGAGTTGTTCTGTACTCAGTCTGTGCTTTTAAGCAGTATTCTAAACAGATGCTAGTTTAAAACAGAAACCCACCACAGCTCTTTAGCTGTATTGCCACTTCAAGATATATCCTCCAGTAATATCTCATTTTTTAAAAAAATATTCAGCTGCTTCCTAATTTAGAGTTAACTTACTTTAGAGATACAGACCTTGTGTAAAAGTTGGATTAGGCAGCATGCCTGGAAGATGATATGCTGTTGCTGTTGTTCAGTCGCTAAGTTGTGTCCGACTCCTTGTGACCCCATGGATTGCAGCACACCACTCTCTTCTATCCTCCACTGTCTCCCAGAGTTTGCTCAAATTCTTGTCCACTGAGTTGGTAATGCTATCCAACCATCTCATCCTCTGTCGCCTGCTTCTCCTGCCTTCAATTTTTTCTAGCCTGAGTCTTTTCCAATGAGTTGGCTTTTAGCATCAGGTGACCAAAGTATTGGAGCTTCAGTTTTAGCATCAGTCCTTCCAGTGAATATTCAGGGTTGATTTCCTGTGGGATTGACTGTTTTGATCTCCTCGCAGTCCTAGGGGCTCTCAAGGCAGCCCAGGTGATGCCATGGAATAACCCCATCCTAAAAACTGGGTTTGTCTTCTTCATCAGGCCCACTCTCTTCAATAGTATCAGCTTATAACTCTGTTAAGGACTCTGACCCCGCTTACCCCCGAGGTCATATGTTACTCATTTGTGCATGCACCCATCAAACATTTATTAAGAACCTCCTGTAATTGGCTGGATTCTAGAGACAGAAAGAAAATTGTGTCAGAGGTATGTACAAGTAACCTAGGAAATGACTGAATGGACCTCTGGAATTATTCCCAGGATGCCAAAGAAAAATGCTTTTGTACACAACATTTTAGTAGATCAGTGAATTACTGATTAAATGGGAACATATCATCCAGATGTTGGATTTTAGACTTTTATATCACTTAATGTAAAACACTTGGGGAAGTTTTAGAACAATCTAAACTATTCTATGGAGAAAGTAAATCTGAACACTGTTACCTGGAGGGTGGGGGGAACGAGGGTGGATGTTTATTAACAGAAGGGGAGCGAGAGAGAGGTTTCTGTGCTGGTGTCGGTGTTCTGTCTTTTGATGGAGGTTTGCATTACACAGATAGACATATTTGTCAAAACTTATCAAATATGCACTCAGAATTCATGCATTTAATTCAAAGTAAAACTGGCTGTAAATGAAAGATTAAAAATAAAACACTTGGGGGCTAAGAGAGAAAGGAAAGAGGCATTTCTCTACACCAGATCCCTTTTACTGGGTCTAGCCCAAGAAGTTGTTGTTGTTCAGCCACTAAGTTGTGTCCAACTCTTTGTGACCCCATGGACTGCAGTCCACCAGGCTCCTCTGTCCATGGGATTTCCCAGGCAAGAAGACTAGAGCGGGTTGCCATTCACTTTTCCAGAGGATCTTCCCAACCCAGGAATTGAACCTGCGTCTTTCATTGACAGGTTGGTTCTTTACCACTGAGCCACCAGGGAAGTCCCACATTCTTTTTAGCTGCCATGATTCCCAGAATGTGATTGTATCATGGCTCCCCGTACAGTCTTGATGGTTAATGATAGGTAGCTGTTGTTTTTGGAAGGTCCATGCATGCTTTCTCAAAATAAAAAATATAGATTCATGAAGAGCAATTTAAATTCTTCCCAGAGTCAAAGATCTCTTTTGTCACAAAAGATTCTACTTGTGATTGATGAACATCTCTAGGTTTGTTCATAAATTTTTGAGGAAGCGCTAAGTTTCAGTGCTAAAAGCCAGTTATAGTGTCACAAAAGAATCAAACCATCCTTTAGGGTTTTTTTCTCCAGGATTTCCGATAAAATGTTTTTGGAAGGAACATTTTTTCCCATCAAGGCTCATGTTAAAATACAGGTCAGGAAATTCAGTCGAGTAAACAAGTTAGCCACAACTTTCATCCAAAGGGACGCGCATCACAGGTGTCACTTGGTGGTGCTGGAGTTGGTTTAAACACATTGGTCATGGTTATATATAGTACTTGAAGTCCAAACATTCACTCCAACTCCATCATCACTTACTCGGGTTGTCCCAGCACATTCCTCCTGGACTAGTTCTTTGCCAAGTTTAAAAAGCAGTGGATTCTAAAGTATAACAGAGAAAAATCAACCTCTCCTTTTTTGAAAACCTTAAAAAGTTTTCCCTTCCTTGCCCCTAAGAGGAAGCTTTTCACATACAAATGCATTTGTAAATAAGCACATTTAGTTAATACCACAGCGAAAGCAATAAACTCGTTTATCTTGGTAAATGAAATTTTTATAAATTAAAGTTATAAGAAGCAATATACTTATGGTTTTTAAAAGCAAAGCCACAGAAGATAAAAAGATAAGAAATAGAAAGTGAATGTACCTATTATGCTTTTTAAGTAAAGCACATTACTTTTTTAAATAATATGCTTTTTTAAGTAAAACACATATTTTCTCTGAAGGAAAATACATGTATAAATATAAACAATTTATAAATGTGCAGCTTGAAGAAACTGAATACACCCTTGTAACCAGTGCTAAAATTGAGAACTAGATTATAACCAGGGCATACTCCCAGGAGCCCTTCTCTTGTTCTCTGCTAATCAATATCATTTCCTATCTTTTAGGATAATTATTACTCTAACTTTTGATATCATAAGCTTGTCTTGCCTCTTAATACCTTGTATGAATGGAATTATTCAGTAAGTACTTTTTTTGTGTCTGTATAATGAGTAGAGCTGGTGGGAACATGATTGTACACATCTTTGAGTGAATACATATATGCATATCTTTTAGGCATAGACCAAACCATAGAGTTGGTGTGTCATAGAGCATGTATACGGAGAAGGCAATGGCACCCCACTCCAGTACTCCTGCCTGGAAAATCCCATGGATGAAGGAGCCTGGTAGGCTGCAGTCCATGGAGTCGCTAAGAGTTGGATGCAACTGAGCGACTTCACTTTCACTTTTCACTTTCATGCACTGGAGAAGGAAATGGCAACCCACTCCAGTATTCTTGCCTGGAGAATCCCAGGGACAGGGGAGCCTGGTGGGCTGCCGTCTATGGGGTCGCACAGAGTCAGACACGACTGAAGCGACTTAGCAGCAGCAGCAGCAGCAGCAGCAGCAGCAGAGCATGTATATGTTCAGTTGTGGTTGTTCAGTCACTAAGTCATGTCCAGCTCTTCATGAACCCATGGACTGCAGCATGCCAGGCTTCCCTGTCCTTCACTATCTCCCAAAGTTCGTTCAAACTCATGTCCATTGAGTTGGTGATGCCATCCAACCATCTCATCCTCTCTTGCCCCCTTCTCCTGTTGCCCTCAATCTTTCTCAGCATCAGGGGCTTTTCCAATGAGTCGGCTCTTCACATTAGGTGACCAAAGTATTGTAGCTTCAGCTTCAGCATCAGTCCTTCCAGTGAATATTCAGAGTTCATTTCCTGTGGGGTTGACTGGTTTGATCTTGCAGTTCAAGGGCCTGAGTGGTAGATAATGCTGAACTGTTTGCAAAGTGATTCTATGTGCTCTTTTTTTTTTTTTTTAAATGTATACCTATGCTAAAATATGTGCTTCCCAGGTGGAGCTAGAGGTAAAGAATCCACCTGCTAATTCAGGAGACATAAGAGATGTGGGTTTGATCCCTGGATCAGGAAGATACCTTGGGTAAGGGAATGGCAACCCACTCCAATATTCTTGCCTGGGAAATCCCATGGACAGAGGAGCCTGGCGGGCTACAGTCCATAGGGTCGCAAAGAATTGGACACGACTAAAGTGACTTAGCATGCACATATGCTAAAATGTAATGCTTTTCCAAATCTCATTTGTCACGAGAGTTTTAAACTGAAAAGATTATCTGAAAAATCAGATAATTTTGCTAATATAGTTATTTCGAGTGAAACTTTTTTGAGACCTAAATCATAACTCGTGAAAACTTGTTTATAAGGGTACCTACAATTCCACCTAAAGCCCAGGATGGCAGCTCCACAGCGAAAGGTGAATCACCATGAGACAAGGCTGTAACCAAGTTCAGAACAAGAGTGTGTATTCTAATCTTACATAACGAGACCTTCCAGGTTACAAACAGATACTAGATTGCTTTCCAGGATAGTCTGGTATAGATGTGTTTCTGTCTTCTCAAAATATATGAGATAGTTTTAAATTGCAAGCCACTGAAACCAATTCTGGTTAATTGAGCAGAAAAGAAAAGAGATTTGATTAGAAGATATTTAATAACCACTCATTCTCTCAGAGTGTCGGAGAACCAGCCAAGGAGACATTTCAGTCATGGTTTAGAACTGCTCTGGGATACAGATACAGATTCCCACAGCCTGCCCTGGGTAGCCAGTCTCCATCTGGGTATTCATGTTCTGTGCTCTGTCCTTTCACCTGAAATTAGGGCTGCTCTGTCTGACTGGTTGGAGAAGGCAATGGAAACCCACTCCAGTACTCTTGCCTGGAAAATCCCATGGACGGAGGAGCCTGGTAGGCTGCAGTCCATGGGGTTGTGAAGAGTCGGACACGACTGAGTGACTTCACTTTCACTTTTCACTTTCATGCATTGGAGAAAGAAATGGCAACCCACTGCAGTGTTGTTGCCTGGAGAATCCCAGGGACGGGGGAGCCTGGTGGGCTGCCATCTATGGGGTTGCACAGAGTTGGACACGACTGAAGCGACTTAGCAGCAGCAGCAGCAGTCTGACTGGTAGCGTTTGGCAAATGTGACAGTGTGTGACTCATGAGACGAGGTTATAGAGGACATTGAAGTTTCCCATTGATCTCTAAGACTGTGCACTCAAAGGGAAACCAGCTGCCATGGGTGGAGGATACACTAGGAAGCTCCATGGAGAGGAACTGCATTCCCCTGCTGACAACCATCACCAGCTTACTAGCTACAGGGCAGAGCTACCTTGGAAGCAGGCCCTCTGTCCCCAGTCACACCTTCAGATGACTGCAGCACCACCTAAAATCTTGAGTGCCATCCCCTGAGGGACTCTGAGTCTGAGGTTAGTCAGCTGTGCTGGTCTGAATTTCTGACCCACAGCACTGTGAGAGAAAGAAATATTTACTGTTGTTTGAAGCCATCACATTTCGGGTAATTTGTTACACATCAACAGATAGCTAATCACCAGTCCTAGTTACGGGCTATAGCTGTTGAAACTGTTGGCATCACTGCCTTTGGGAACTAGATGCAAGTCAAGCAGCCTCACCAACGTGAGTTCAAACCCTTGGCTACTCTATCCTTTTGCTAGCCTCTCCAAAATAGCAAAAGGGTTGATATGATCCAAAATGTTGTATCAAAGTGTTTCCTGAATACAGACTTTGTTTCCTCTTTAAGTAAAGGCTTTGTGGTGCTCTCTAAGAAAGAATCCTTTAGGAAAATGCTATTTTTCTTAATCGTTAATATACTATATATTACAAAAGCTCTGGTACCTTCCCTCTACAATATTATAATGGCCATGTGACATAATAAGTGGTTGTGTTCTAGAATTATGCTTTTAAGACAAATCTCTTTAGGTTTTTAGGTCATTTATGAATATAGCTTTAAAAATATATTGAAGCCTTTCAAGACTGATATATACAAATCTTTCAGAGTTTTAACTTCTGAAGTTTGAAATGTTAGGTGACTTTCAGCATTACACACAAATCTTATGAAATATATTGTTAGTCAAGCTCAATCGGGTCCGACTGTTTGCCACCCCATGGACTGTAGCCCCCCAGCCCCCTCTGTCCATGGAATTCTTCAGTCAAAGAATACTGGAGTGGGTAGCCATTCCCTTCTCCAGGGGATCTTCCCAACCTAGGGATCAAACACAGGTCTCCTACATTGCAGGTACTTCTTTACCATCTGAGCCACCAGTGAAAGTCTCTCAGTCATGTCCTACTCTTTGCTACCCCATGGACTGTATTCCATCAGGCTCCTCTGTCCATGGAATTCTCCAGGCAAGAATACTAGATTGGGTAGATATTCCCTTCTCAAGGGGATCTTCCCAACCCAGGGATTGAACCCAGATCTCCTACACTGCAACTGGATTCTTGACTGTCTGAGCCACGAGGGAAGCCAGGGAGACCCATAAAATGTATGGCTGCTTCATGACTGTGAGTTGATCCTTTGACCTCTGGAGATCAGCATTATGGTCTGCTAAATGGACCACGATTGTTAAGGGATCAAGTTATATACAAGTATATATTATATGTATTATATATATATATATATATATATATATTTATATATAATTTGATCCCTTAACAACCGTGGTCCATTTATCAGACCATAATGCTGATCTCCAGAGGTCAAAGGACAAACTCAGTTATGAAGCAGCCATCCATGACCTCAGAGCTGATCAGGACAAGTCTGGACTCCAAGGTGAAGGCTTTAGCCTGTAACAATCCACATCCATCCCTTACTGACAACCCTAACTGAAGATTCTGAACCTTGTAAATTCCCACCACTCTTTTAAGAAGTTGAGGATGGCTAAAAGTCATTTCACAGTAGGAGTGATTTGCAGCCAGAATCAGCCAACCTTTGGCCTCATTTTTGTGTAGTTTGGATGATTCTATCATCAGATCTGCCTCTCTATATAAAGTATTTCCTGTTTGAGTTTCCTTTTTCAAATGAATGAATTTATTATCCTAGAGGAAGACTTGGTCTAGCTGTTCTGCAAAGGGCAGGATGAATGAAAGGTTACAGATCAAATGGCATTTTATGTTGCCCTGTCAACTGAGAATTGGCTTATGTGTATCATTTCATGGAAAGCAAAGGAGCAGTGACACACACATTGAATTTATTGAATCAGGTGTGACAGCCCTGGGGAGTTCTAAGAAAACAGATACATGTGTGGAGAAAGGGAGAGGAAGAGAGAATGAGGGGGTTGGGAGGAAAGGAGAGGAAAGAGAAAAAGAGAGGAGAGGAGAAGAGGAGAAAGGAGAGAGACCTCATGGCCACTTCCTATCTCACTTGGGATGTGTGGGCCAAAACCTTCCGGGCCAGTAAGTGGAGTAGAAGAGGGAGAGACCAGTGTTGGATGAAAAGACTGAGAAGCCTTCATGGAATAGCTGAAATCCTAGGCAGGAGTTAGATTAACAACATTGCCTACCACTTACTGAATACCTATGTTTATTAAACATGACCTGGTATAATCTTTACAGCAGCCATTTGAAGTAGGTACTACTGTGCTCTATTTTCTGTTTTACAATTCCAGAAGGTAAATGGCCCATATCACATAGTTCAGAGGTAACTGGAATTCAAACCAGACTGTATGGCACAGGCTGTTGACTCTGCAATTCTCTGAGCTGACTCAGTCTGGGCAGAGGAGATGTGCTGAGTCCAGGGATGGACTGGGAGACAGAACAATCTGAAAAAATGTTGGGAGGTGAATGAAAGTATTGGTATACTCTGGGGTCAGTGCAGTTGGGCTGACCAGTAGATGACTCAAGTGAATGGTTTTGCAAGAGAAGTTGTGGTAGATAAAACTAGAGAATTGATAAAGTTGAAAAAGGAATTAAAGATGACTACATTAATGGATTCTGAGCAGGGAAATAGTACTGCAGAAAATATTTTCTTAAGAAGGTGAAATCAGCAGTCATGTATAGGCAAACAGAAAAGGGAAGGACTGGAGGCTGGGAATCATTGAGAACAGGGTGCACAAGCGACAGAGGTACAGCAGTGAAGACATGGAGTAGTGTAGAAGCAGTTCTCCAAGTTTTGCTCTTGGGTTCATTGATACACTTAAAATTGATGGAAGACCCCAAAGTCCTTTTGTGTATGTTTATCTATCAATGTTTATCAGATTTGAAACTAATACAGATAAATTTTAGAATACATATTAAATTATTTTAAAATAATAAACCCATTATGTATTAACATACAAGCATTTTCATGAAAAAATAACTTTGTTTTTGAAATAAGAAACAGTGAGAAAAATGACTTTTATACTTTTGCAAATTTCTTTACTGCCTGGCTTACTAGTATCCAGCTGGAATGTTATATAGTCCGTTGTCATGCGTTCAGTTTGTTGTAATGTTGCAAGAAAAGTCCACTTATGCTTGTGAGAGAAAATGAAAAAGGCAAATAACACCCTAAAGTTATCATGAAAATTGGTTGACCCCTTGACCCCATGACACTCTGAAAGAGTCTTAGGGACTCTCACGGGTCCCTGGATGACAGCTTGAGGACCTCCAGGCTAGAGTGTGGTTGAGGAGATGAGAAACAGGGAACCAACACAGAGGGGAAAAAAACAAAGAAACCAGCAGCATCTGAAGACTGATCAGGCTTAGGGGGCCCTGAGAAGGAAAGAATCCTATGTGATTCAGACATCAAACCTGGGTGACCTGAGAAAATCATGATGTTTCTTGCAGAGTGGGGAAACCCAGAGAGGAAGGCAGTTTGGTGGGGAAGTTGGTTATTTCTGGTTTTGGTGATTTCAGTGTGAAGTGATGGAAAGACATCTAAATACACAAAGAATTGGGTCACAGAAGATGACAGAATCTTTCATTGCTAATGGAAGTAAATTTTTCAAAAGTTAATTTAAAATGAAATTTGAAATGTTAATTTGAAAATGAAATGGAAGCAGATACTATACCTTCTAGTTAATTCATCACAAAGTAAATATTTATTTATTTAGGAGTGGAACATTAGAGGAATTCAACTGTATTTGAAAGATTTTATTTCCTCAGATGAGAAATGAGTATAGAGGCATTTATTGTATTATTATTCATGCAGGTTTATATGTCTGGAGTAATTCATAATAAATTAAAAAATTTAAAGTTCACATCATACTAATTCACACATTTATCTCCCTCTCAACCCCCCCCCAAACACACACATACACACACATACATATACACAATATTTATACTCCTTAGATTAGATGCTGTTTTGTTTCCAGGTGCTAGTGCTGGGGATAGAACCATTTAGAAAAAGAAGGAAGGAAGAAAGAAATAAAGGTGGAGAGGGGGAAGGAAAGAATTCAAAGTATTTCCCCTTCTCTTTAGACACTGAAATGCAGTCTGTTTGGAAAGGACTTGCTGGCCACATTAACAAAATATAAGGCAAATGTAAGCTAAGTAGGAAGATGCCAGCATTCATAGGATACCAAAGACCTGTACATTATCACATGCATTGGGCAATGATTCAATCAGATGTGAAGTTCCCAGAGGGGTTTACAGCACTTTGTGGGAGCATTGCATGGGTAACAAAGAATTCTTATTCTTGTGATAAGTTTCCAGTAGAATCAGGGCCTCAGAAGAACAAAGCACTGAGGGAGGGTAGCAGAGAGGAAGCAAGTCTGTGTCCCTGCTCTGGAACTGGAGAAGACATGAGTGTGAGCACTGACTCAGGCACAACTAGCTTTGAGACGTTGAGAAGGTGACTTAACTGCATATGCTTTTGTTGTTCAGTCACTAAGTCGTGTCTGACCCCATGAATTGCAGCATTCCAGGCTTCCATGCCCTTCACTGTCTGTCTCCTGGAGTTTGCTCAGTCATGTCCATTGAGTCAGTGATGCCATCCAAACATCTCATCCTCTCTTCTTGCCTCAGTTTTTCCCAGCATCAGGGTCTTTTCCAGTGAGTTGGCTCTTCCCATTAGGTGGCTAAAGTATTGGAGCTTCAGCTTCAGCATCAGTTCTTCCAATGAATATTCAGGGTTGATTTCCTTTAGGATTGACTGGTTTGATATCCTTACTATCCAAGGGACTCTTAAGAACCTTCACAATTCTTTGGTGCTCAACCTTCTTATGGCCCAACTCTCACATCCATACATGACTACTGGAAAATCATAGCTTTGACTCTATGGACCTTTGTTGGCAAAGTGATGTCTCTGCTTTTTAATACACTGCCTAGGTTTGTCATAGCTTTTCTTCCAAGGAGTAAGTGTCTATGACTGCAGTCACTGATGGCAGTGTTTTGGAGCCCCCCAAAATAAAATCTGCCACTGTTTCCACTTTTTCCCCATCCGTTTGCCATGAAGTGATGGGACTGAATGCCATGATCTTAGTTTTTTGAATGTTGAGTTTTAAGCCAGCTTTTTCACTCTCCTCTTTCACCCTCTCTAAAAGACTCTTTAGTTCCTCTTCACATTCTGCCATTAGATTGGTATCATAATATGCTTTAGTTTTAAGATATTTTTATTGATTAAAAACCTAGTAATAGGAGCTGTTTCCCAGGATTACAGCCAGGGATTAATGCAGTTTACGACTCTTGAGTGCTGGCTTCTCTTACCATGTAGCACCTTCCATGTGCCCTCCACACTCGCCCCCACTCATCTCAATGTCCACGTGTCTCTCCTGGAGGACTTTGAAACTGCTAGTGGCAGCCACCATGAGCCCTCCACATTCTCACTAACTGCTCTGACTAAATCTCCACCTCGCAGTCATGCAATTGTCCTGCTTCTTAGCCTTCAAAAGCCTGGGCCCTGCTGTCCACCAGCCTCAGCCCAATCTAGAGCATTTCTGGAACATACTTTATGCCTTCCTTTCTATTCATTTCACAAGTTTTTTATTTTCAGTTTCTTCTTTAGCTCTGAAAATATCAGATATTCACCAGATTATATGTATCTTCCTTTGCCTTAAAATTCATTCCAGAGTGTGTCTTGTAGCTATTTTATGTGCGTGCTCAGTTGCTGAATCGTGTCTGACACTTTTGCAATCCTATGGACTGTAGCCCGCCAGGCTCCTCTGACCATGGGATTCTCCAGGCAAGAATACTGAAGTGGGTTGTCATCTCCTCCTCTGGGAGATCTTCCCAAATCAGGGATCGAGCCTGAGTCTCCTGAGGCTCCTTCTGAATTGGCAAGTGGATTCTTTACCACTGAGCCACCCAGGAAGCCCATAGCCATTTTAACCAACAAATGAAGTGGGAAAGAATATACAGATTTTTTCAGTTTTTACACAAGAAATTGACATGATAATAAAAAACTCATAAAATTCTTTTAAAAAGCATGTTTGTGGGGAGGCAAGATGAAAGGGATGTTTATTAAAATATCTTACAAAATAAATGAGTAAATTTACAGGTAGAAGGAGACTGTTATTTACCTTCAGTATCTGTTACTGTGTCTATTTAGTGACTATATTCTCACCTGAGGCTCTGAACAAGTTATAAACTGGGTGCCTTAGATCAATGAATGAATGAATGAGATAAGCAAAATTATACACACACACACACAGACTGCTTAGCGAAAAATAATGTCCATATGCAGAAGTGTATGAATTTCATTGTATAGTTATTTTAGCTAAAAATGAAGCTAAACTTTCTTGACAAACAGGAATTTAATTTTGGGTTCCTTTTCACCCAGGGATATAATTCATGTGAAGTAGGGATAAAAGTTACCATAATGCCAGGTAGAACATCTTTCTACTAATAATTGTTTCATAAATATATGTGTTCTGTAAACTGCCATAACCTTTCATTTCTTTGTGCTCATTTCATGACCTTCGCAAACAAATGAAAGGCTCACATTTGCTAAGTTCCCCTTAGTAATTAATTACTAGAAATTTAAGGACCTAGCAGGGACTGCAGCTGTTCTGAGTTTCAATTATTTTTCTGCTTATCTTCTGGGCTTATAACTTGGAAGTCTGGACTGAATGCATGCCATTTTTAGCAATAGGAAGCATCAAGATAGTCTTGTTTCCCACATAACTGAGTGGAACAGGAGACACAGGTAACCCACAAGCTTCAGAAACCCTGTTGGAAGGACTTAGGAGATAAGCAGGAACATTTACTGGGAACAATTAGTTTTCATCAGAAGACTCAGCCATAAAAGTGGAAAACTGGGCTGGAACAGAAGGGATGGTAAGAAAGGCTTCCTGGATGGTATCAAGTGCCAGTATAAAATAATGATATACATGCTTTTGGTGGTGTGTTCAGTTACTCAGTCATGTCTGACTCTTTGTGACCCCATGCACTGTAGTCTGCCAAGCTCCCCTGTCCATGGGATTTCCCAGGCAAGCATACTGGAGTGGGTTGACATTTCCTCCTTCAGGGGATCTTCCCAACCCAGGGATGAACCCATATCTCCTGTGGCTCTTGCATTGACAGGCGGGTTCTTTACCCCTGAGCCACCTGGGAAGCGGAGCATTATTGCTGTGGCCTGGCACCACGATGTTGAATCATACGTCTCATTTTGAATCATAGATTTTCACAGCACTCAGTTGGATCAAAGGTGTTCCTTGGATCAATTTCTCTATAGCCAGGGAGCCTGGGGCCCAGAGAGCTGAAAGGACTTATCCAGGGTCCCACAGCTAGTCCGGCAGAGCTGAGAACAGAGTGCATTTCCTATTCCCAGTCAGCGCACTTCCCCCTCCACCACATCTGTTTCCTCTCCTCCCTGATGTGTTTGTCTCTCAGGCCAGAGCGCAAGTGGTCTAATGGGTTTTCTCAGCACAATCTCCAGATGGTTATTTTCGACATTTCTGTATCTGGGCACCACTTTCTTGTCTCTTAATTTAAAAAATAATGCTCTTGTAAAGTTATTGATGTTTGAGAACTGATTGCATTCGGACAATATGTGGAATGCAACTGATAATGTATATCTGGGTGCTATTGATTAAGGTGTGTTTGGAGAATCATACAGCTGGAAATAGTTATTTGGATCAAGTGACCCCTGCTTTGCAGATTAGGAAATAAAAGCCTGGAAAATCTAGTGGCCATTAATTTAAAATACTTAAGTTCTAATGTCATGGAAATGAAGTGAAGCACAAGTTGCTCAGTCATGTCCGACTCTTTGCGACGCTATGGACTATGCAGTCCATGGAATTCTCCAGGCCAGAATACTGGAGTGGGAAGCCATTCCCTTCTCCAGGGGATCTTCTCAATCCAGGGATTGAACCCAGGTCTCCTGCATTGCAGGTGGATTGTTTACCAGCTGAACCACCAGGGAAGCCCATGGACCATTCTTTCAAAGCAACATTTATCTATTTGAAGTTTGACTCTGAAAATGTAACAGAAATGGTCATGTTCTTGTTCCATTCCAAATAAAGTTTGTATTCATTAAATATTGATGTATTGTGCTATATTATCCATTGTTTTATTCATTTTGAGGGATTATCATAGGAATAGCATGAAACCATTAACAGTTAAAAATTATTGGAATGCTGGGGTCCAAATAATTTAATTTGAGCAGCAGTAGATTGCCATGGTGAGCAACAGTACCATTTTGATTAGACTGACTGTCAGTGTACTTGTCACACATGTTTCTGTCTGGATATCATTGCTTTTGCTGTTGCCATCTCACCATCCTACAGCTTCCCCTGTGAAATCCTCCTTAGCCTTCAGAGCAAGTGCCCTCTCCCCTACAAAGCTTTCAACAGTTGCTCCAAACCTAGGGGATCTCCCCCTCCTTTGTATTCTCAGGGCACTTAATACTTCTCTTATTATCCCAGTCTGTGTTTCACTAACAAATTAAATGGTGCTGTTACCCCTTTTCTGGATTTTAAGCTCCATAGCAAAAAGATTAGGTCAGTAGTTTTGTATTCCCTGCAGCATCTTGTGTTTTGGAAATGCACAGTATTTGTTAAATGAGTAAATGAATGGATAATAAATACAAAAGCACTTGGCTGAACACAAAGCATTATGCTTTAGAATATTGATATTAAACAGCACAAACTGGGGAAGTCCTAGCTTTTTAGAGTTGAGAGTCATTTGAGAATTTATTGAGAAACTGAGTGTCCAGAACAGGTATAAAGAATGCCTTCAGTCCCACTCTGGGTTGTCTTTATTCACAGAATAAATCTGAGAAATAACAGTTTGTCAAATGCCAAAAGACATCGAAAGTTAGAAGAGTGGAGTTCCCATACTATTCAGTTCCCCACAATTTGAAAACCACATGTTGTCCTTTCAATAACTTTTTCAGCCACATCAGGTGCATGAATGGACCCCAGAAACCATCTGCTCCAAGGCCGCCAATTAAGTTTGCTGTGTTCTCCCTGACAGGCTGACTGTTCCATTAAAATGAAGGGCTTTTCCAGGAAAAGAGATCTTGGGATTTTCTTTGGTCATTAGATAGCTCTATGCCAGATAGGAACATAAAAATTTTCTTTGTGTGGGGAAAGAGGAGTGCTTTCCTGACGTTGGACTCGTATTACAAAAATGGGGGGAAAGGAATTTAAGTGCTTATTTCAGTTCCTTTTCCAAACATGGAAAGTTAAATAGTAGTTCAGCCTCAATCCTTTCAGAGGAAGATCTCGTTGCAAATGTAAACTTCAGTGCTCACTCACAGGGTTTCATATATTGCAAATAACCCAGGCTCAAGATTCAAACAGCCCCATGCAAATCCCGGTAGAAGTCTGAAAGTGTTAGTGAGATCAAAAGCAAAATTCTTTCTGTGCACTTAGATTCTGATTTAACTTTCTTTCTGTCTATAATATAGATCTCCATGTTTTATCCTGTGAAGTGTAAAACAGATGAGAAAACTAGTATCACCCAGGTACTAGTGGACTACAGAGTAAATCAGTGGCAGAAATGGAGCATGACCTTTGAATTTTGAACTTACTCAGGTCCATGAGGCCAAATTGCCACATCCTTGGCTTTGCTCTTTCTGCTGTGGGGTGAAAATGGACCAAGCATACCTGACTATTGTTAGTACACCCTCCCTAAGGATAAAGGCTCCATAGAACATATTTCTCGAAACAATGAATCAAGTGGTGGAACACTTTATCTGTAACCCCATCTTTGGGATTTACTTGACTCTGTGAGCCTCATTGTTTCCAGTTTGCAAAATGGGAATACTCACTCTCACTGCCTCTCTTTTAAAAATCAAATAGCCCTTAAACAAACACATGAAAAGATGCTCAACATTACTCATTATCAGAGAAATGCAAATCAAAACCACAATAAAGTACCATCACAAGCTGGTCAGAATGGCTGCTATCAAAATGTCTACAGACAATAAATGCTGGAGAGGGTGTGAAGAAAAGGGAACCCTCTTAAACTGTTGGTGGGAATGCAAGATAGTACAGCCACTATGGAGAATAGTGTGGAGATTCCTTCAGTCAGTCAGTTCAGTCGCTCAGTCATGTCCGACTCTTTGCAACCCCATGAACCGCTGCACGCCAAGCCTCCCTGTCCATCACTAACTCCCGGAGTCCACCCAAACCCATGTCCATTGAGTCGGTGATGCCATCCAACCCTCTCATCCTCTGTCATCCCCTTCTCCTTCCCTCAATTTTTCTCAGCATCAGGGTCTTTTCCAATGAGTCAGCTCTTCGCATGAGGTGGCCGAAGTACTGGAGTTTCAGCTTCAACATCAGTCCTTCCAATGAGCACCTAGGACTGATCTCCTTTAGGATGGACTGGTTGGATCTCCTTGCAGTCCAAGGGACTCTCGAGAGTCTTCCCCAACACCACAGTTCAAAAGCATCAAATCTTCGGTGCTCAGCTTTCTTCACAGTCCAACTCTCACATCCATACGTGACTACTGGAAAAACCATAGCTTTGACTAGACGGACCCTTGTTGACAAAGTAATGTTTCTGCTTTTTAATATGCTGTCTAGGTTGGTCATACCTGTCCTTCCAAGTAGTAAGTGTCTTTTAATTTCATGGCTGCAATCACCATCTGCAGTGATTTTGGAGCCCAGAAAAATAAAGTCAGCACCTGTTTCCACTGTTTCCCCATCTATTTGCCATGAAGTGATGGGACCAGGTGCCATGATCTTAGTTTTCTGAATGTTGAGCTTCAAGCCAACTTTTTCACTCTCCTCTTTCGCTTTCATCAAGAGACTCTTTAGTTCTTCACTTTCTTCCATAAGGGTGGTGTCATCTGCATATCTGAGGTTATTGATATTTCTCCCGGCAATCTTGATTCCAGCTTGTGCTTTATCCAGCCCAGCATTTCTCATGATATACTCTGCATATAAGTTAAATAAGCAGGGAGATTCCTTAAAAAACTGGAAATAGAACTGCCATACATCCCAGCAATCCCACTGCTGGGCATACACACCAAGGAAACCAGAATTGAAAGAGATGTGTACCCCAGTGTTCGTTGCAGCACTGTTTACAATAGCCAGGACATGGAAGCAACCTAGATGTCCATCAGCAGATGAGTGGATAAGAAAGCTGTGGTACATATACACAATGGAATATTACTCAGCCATTAAAAAGAATGCATTTGAATCAGTTCAAATGAGGTGGATGAAACTGGAGCCTATTATAGAGTGAAGTAAGTCAGAAAGAAAAACACCAATACAGTATACTAGCGCATATATATGGAATTTAGAAAGATGGTAACGATGACCCTATATGTGAGACAGCAAAAGAGACACAGATGTAAAGAACAGTCTTTTGGACTCTGTGGGAGAAGGCGAGGGTGGGGTGATTTGAGAGAATAGCATTGAAACATGTATATTATCATATGTGAAACAGATCGCCAGTCCAGGTTCGATGCATGAGACAGGGTGCTCAGGGCTGATGCACTGGGATGACCCAGAGGGAGGGGATGGGGAGGGAGGTGGGATGGGGTTCAGGATGGGGAACACATGTACACCTGTGGCTGATTCATGTCAATGTATGGCAAAACCACTACAATACTGTAAAGTAATTAGCCTCCAATTAAAGTAAATTAATTAATTAAAAAAAGTCAAATACCCTTGAAAATTGTAAAGTCCTACATAAAGGTATTGTTGTAACTGTAGAGTGCTACCTGGACTCATCTTGTGAACCTTTGATTTTCTTTGTTGGAAACAATGAAATATACTGAATGTCATGTAACTCCCCAGAGTGTACCTTCTGCTCTATAATTGTTTACATAGAAAAGGAAAAAGACCTGCTATCCACAGGGGGTGGAAAGTACAGAAAAATGTTGTTAATTAGCATGTAAAACACTTGTAGGGAATTTTCTGTCTCCTGAGAATGTGCTTTCCTTCTTACTCTCTTTCTCTCTTTTTTTTTTGTTTTGTTTTTCTAATTTATTTTTTTTAATTGGAGGATAATTGCTTTACAATATTGTATTGGTTTCTGCCATATATCAACACATTGTCTCCTTTGTTAAGTCTGTAATAATCTATTATTTGTACTATTCATTTTGATGCTCAAATTGTTACATATTGACCATGGGGAAGTCCCTTATGTTGTTTCCGGTGACCCATTGACATATCCTGTCATTCTTTAAACACTTCCCTACTAATATTTTGCACAAGATACACTAGGTTCATCTTGTACTTTTCCTTCCCCAGTCCTAGATTCAGCCATTTTTGCAAGAAGTGCTGGCTCCTTTTAGTAGAGAATGGGATTTAGAAACCAAGATCTTTGTACTATACGTGCCGATCGCTATGAGAGTGTCATTACTTTTAGGTCCTTTCAGAGGATGGAGGGAAGCCAGAAAAAAGATACAGCCAGTCAGAAGTATATGTTTGCAGTATATGACAGAATGAGTCTTCAATTAAAAAAAAGCATGTGCAGATGTGCATGGGTATCTTCTTATTTTCTTGTTTTTCATTTCTCTGATTACTAGTAACACTGAACCCCTTTGCCATGTTTATTTGCCATTCACTTTTATTCTTTTGTGAAAAGAAGTGTGTAATTATTTTTCTCTTTTGCCTAGTTCTCTTTTGGGTTATTTGCCACTGTTATGTGTTTGAACCAGTTTTTTTTTTTTTTTTTTAACCTTAACATTTAAAACTCCGGGAGATGGTGAAGGACTGGATAACCTGGCATGCTGTAGTCCATGGGATCACAAAGAGTCAGACATGACTTAGCGACTGAACAACAACAACAATGCTTAAAAACCTTTACAAGTATATACATATTTGAACATGGACTGAAACAGATATGCAAATGTTTATTGTAGCATTACTAACGATAGACAAAAAGTAGAAGCAACTCGAGTGTCCATCAGCAGATGAATTGCTAAACAAAAATGTAGTATATTTGACTCTTGAACAACACAAGTTTGAACTGCAAGGATCCACATATCAGTGGATATTTTTTTTTCAGTAGTAAATACTACAGTTGGCTGAATCTGCAGGTACATACCCACGAATATGGAGGCACTGGGTATATTAGGACAGTTGACTTAAAGTTATAGGTGGATTTTTAACTGTATGAAGGGTGGGCATGCCTATCCTCTCCTTTGTTCAAGGATCAATGTATATGCATACACTGAAATATTATTCAGCCATAGAAAGGAATGAAGTTCTGATACATGCTATAAGATGGATGAACCTTGAAAACACTGTGCTGCATGAAATAAACCGCACAGGAAGGATAAATATTGTGACTCCACCTGTATGAATTATCTAGAGTGGGAAAACCCATAGAAACAAAAAGTAGATCAGAGATCTTCAAGGAAAGGTAGATGGGTTATTGCTTAATGGTTAAATTTTCTCCTTGTGTGATGGAAAAGTTTTAGAAACAGATAGTGGTGGTGGTTATACAGCATTGTGAATATAATTAATGCTTTCATTCATACTTAAAAATGATTAAAATAACAAATTTTATGTTATATATATGTATATATTTAACCATGATAGAAAATAAATGGACGTGTTTACACAGGTAATATTTCTGAACTCCCTGTTCTTGTCCATTCATCTCTGTGTCTGTCCCCCCACTGGTACCGTGCTGTCTTGATTACTGTAGCTGTATAATAAGTCTTGAATTTGAGTAGACTAATTCCTCCCATTTAATTTTTTTTTTCAAAATAAGTTTAGCTATTCTAGTTCTTTACCTTTCCATATAAATTTTAGAATAATCTTGCCTGTATCTACAATTAAAGTTACTGGGATTTTGATAGGAATTCATTAAATCTGTATTGTCACATCTTTTGATATATTAAAAACGTTATGATGTATCCATATATCCCTTGTAATATTTATGTTCATAGTCTAATTTGTCTTATGTAAAAATTGCCACTTAAGTTCTCTTACATTTAGCATTTTATGACATATCACTTTTAATCCTTTTACTTTTAAATTACATGTGTCTTTATATTTAATGTTAGTTGCTGATAGACAATGTATAGTGGGGACTTTTTAAATCTACTTTGATCATTTCTGACTTTTAATTGGTATTGTTTTATTAATTACCTATGTGATTATTCAGTGTAAATGTTTTCTGTTTTTTCCCATTTTGTTTCCTTGTTTTATTTTGCAATGATTAAATATTTTTGTACTTTATTTTTCTCACTATTACTTGCTCTATCTGTTTAAAATTTTTATTTAATGTTGCTACTCTATCTTTTTGGCTTTCCCGGTGGCTCAGCTGGTAAAGAATCCGCCTGCAATACAAGAGATCTGGGCTTGATCCTTGAGTTGGAAACATCCCCTGGAGAAGAGAAAGGCTACCCACTCGAGTATTCTGACCTGGAGAATTCCATGGACTGTATAGTCCATGGGGTCGCAAAGAGTCGGACACGACTGACTTCACTCACTCACTCTATCTTTAAATAATTTTATAACATTTCACTTATAATAAAAAAAACCTTGCATATGTGCTAAGTTGCTTCAGTCGTGTCTGACTCTTTTCAACCCCATGGACTGTAGCCTGCCAGCCTTCTCTGTCTATGAAATTCTGCAGGCAAGAATACGGGAGTGGGTTGCCATGCCCTCCTCCAGGGAATCTTCCCAACCTAAGGATCCAACCCACAACTCTTATGGCTCCTGCACTGGCAGATGGGTTCCTTACCACTAGCACCACCTTGGAAGCCCCAGAAAACCTTACAACAGTTTATTTTAGTTCACCTCTATCCTTTCTTAATCACCCAGATAACCATGCTCATGAGGTCACTCAACTAGAGCCAGACATCCTGGACTGTGAAGTCAGCTGGGCCTTAGGAAGTGTTACCAAAAACAAAGCTAGTGGAGGTGATGGAATTCCAGCTGAGGTATTTCAAATCCTAAAAGGTGATGCTGTTAAAATGTTGCACTCAACATGCCAGCAAATTTGAAAAACTCAGCCATGGCTGCAGGACTGGAACAGGTCAGTTTTCATTCCAGTCCCAAAGAAGGGCAATGACAAAAAATGTTCAAAAACTACCATACAATTATGCTCATCTCACATGCTGGGAAGATAATGCTGAAAATCCTTCAAGTTAGACTTCAACAGTACATGAACCGAGAACTTCTAGATGTACAAGCTAGATTTAGAAAAGGCAGAGGAACCAGAGATCAAATTGCCAATATCCGTTGAATCACAGAGAAAGCAAGGGAATTCCAGAAAAACATCTACTTCTGCTTCATTGACTACGCTAAAGCCTTTGGCTATGTGGATCACAACAAACTGGAAAATTCTTAAAGAGATGGGAATACCAGAGCACCTGACCTGCCTCCTAAGAAACCTGTATGCAGGTCAAGAAGCAACAGTTAGAACTGGACATGGAACAATGGACTGGTTCCAAATTGGAAAAGGAGTATGTCAAGGCTGTATATTGTCACCTTGCTTTTTTAACTTATATGCAGCGTACATCATGTGAAATACCCAGCTGGATGAATCAGAAGCCGAAATAAAGATTCCCAGGAGAAATAACAACCTCAGATATGCAGATACCACCATCATAATGACAGGAAGTGAAGAGGAACTAAAGAACCTCTTGATGAGGGTGAAGAGGAGAGTGAAAAAGCTGACTTAAAACTGAACATTCAGAAAACTAAGGTCATGGCATCTGGTCCCATCACTTCTTTGCAAATAGAAGGGGGAAAAGTGAAAGCAGTGACAGATTTTATTTTCTTGGGCTCCAAAATCACTGTGGATGGTGACTGCAGCCATAAAATTAAAAGACTCTTGCTCCTTGGAAGAAAAGCTGTGACAAATGTAGACAGTATTAGAAGCAGAAACATCACTTCACCAACAAAGGTCCGTTTAGTCAAAGCTATGGTTTTTCCAGTAGTCATGTATATAACACGTGTGAGAGTTGGGCCATAAAGAAGGCTGAGCACCAAAGAATTGATGCTTTTGAATTGTGGTGCTCCCATTGAGAGTTCTTTGGACAGCAAGGAGATCCAGCCAGTCGATCCTAAAGGAAATCACCCATGAATATTCATTGTAAGAACTGATGCTGAAGCTGAAGCTCCAATACTTTGGCTACCTGATGTGAAGAGCTAACTCTTTGCGAAAGACCCTGATGCTGGTTCAGGTTGAGGGCAAGAGGCAAAGGGGACTACAGGGGATGAGATGCTTGGATGGCATCAATGACTCCATGAACAAGAGTTTGAGCACACTCTGGGAGATAGTGAAGGGCAGGGAACCCTGGTGTGCTACAGTTCATGGAGTCGCAAAGAGTAGGACACAACTTAGCAACTGAACAACAACAATAAATGGAATAATGCAATAAAGCATTTGTGAACTGGATTATTTCACTTAGAAAAATACATTGAAATTTCATCTGTGTCATGTGATTCAGTAGTTCATTCCTTTTTAGTATTGAATCATATTCTAGTTATCCATCATTTGAAGACCATCTAGGCTTTCAGTTTTCAGCAATTTATGAGTAAAATTGCTGTAAATATTGTGTACAGACTTCTTTGTGCCCATAACATTTTAATTCCTCTCAATAATACATAGGGATAGATTGCCAGGGTAGTCAAACTTTCTTTTTTATCCTTCCTTATTTTGCATCTGATAGTAATTTTTTGAAACTCAAGCATCATGTGTAGGCTGGTAGAGATGTAGATAATTAGTATTTGTACCCGAAAATGAACAGGCATGCATGCAGTTAAGTTACATGGATCCACTTGATTCTTTTGAGGCTTGTTTTGAATCTTTATTAGTGAAAGTTTAGAGTAGCCTTTACTCTGGGGTATGGCCCTTCTGGAGTCTTTATTAAATATTCTGAGTGGTTATCAAGGGTTCTTTACACTGATGAGTAAGTAATATGAACATCTCTAAGCCCTGTGTGAGCTTTGGGAATTGTTTAGCTTGTGACTTCTTATTGTTCTTTATCCAGTTTCACAGAATTTCACCCTGCAAGTGTGTACATTGGTTGTCAGCCAATGAGGCTAGATGAATGAGATGAAGAATTTTGGAACTTTTCTATGAAGTGTCCTTTTTCTCCCAAACTCTGATGCTAAAATACCAGTTGATTCAGCCTCATGAACTCTAATCTCTGTCTCATAATCTCAATGAGACTCATTGGTACCCTTGTGAGTTGTCCTCCCTAAACCATGAACCAAAAAGTATCTCAGACTGAATGCCTAAGTGATTAGAGTTGAATTTACTTGCTTTCTTTCTTTCAGAAATGACAGTCCTGTGCTGATATCAAGTTTTAAAAATCATTTGTCTTAGATAGGTTGCCCGTTTTTAAAAAGATCATTGTTTACAGTGGGAGGAGTATTGTCTCAGTTATGCCATCATTGCATTCTCATCTCATTTTTCTAATCTGCTTTAATTTTGATTGTGCTTTTCATTGTCATGCTCCTAGCGAAAAAATTCTGTCTACTGTATTTAATATAATGCTTCTGACTATTCAAATTGTTTTGACAGTTTTTTAAATGGCAGTGAATTCATTGCATATCTATAAAATAAAATCCATATTTAAAAAATTTTATGTACACCCAATATTTGTAAGAAGGCTTATGCCTGATTCTGATTCACTGATTGGGTTTATGACATTCTAATTTTCCTCACTGTCAAGATAGTTATATTGAGTCTTAGAAACAGCACCATAAAAGTCAGAAAGATAATTAAATGTGTTTTTAAGTTCCCCTTATTATCTTGTGTTTTTTGAAGTTAACATGTCCTTCCTTTTAAATATCAATCCATGTTAGCAAATGAAAATATAATTTGAAAATGATGTGTCTAAATAAGTCAAATAAGAGTAACCCTGACATCTCAAACCCAGATGTTTATGAATAGTCCATTAGGGACACTTGTAGCAATAAGTTGAATTGATGTGGAAAAAGCCAGTTTTGTGTAAAATCAGAAAGAAACAAAATTAAACTACTGATCCACAGAGAAGTGATTTTATTATTTAGTAAATCCTGCCAGGCTGCCACAGCCACACTCCCTGCTCTCAGTTCAGCAGCTCGGCTCTCGTGTCACAGCTCCAGCACTGACATGGCAGCCTCCTTGGAACCACTTGTGAAAATATGCAGTGTGCTCTGTCATTCAGCTGCAACACTACGAGTGTGGGCTCCTTGATCTTTCTTTTTTATTTTTTTTATTTTTTTTTAAATAAATTTATATATTTTAGTTGGGGGCTAATTACTTTACAATATTGTAGTGGTTTTTGCCATACATTGACATGAATCAGCCATGGGTTTACATGTGTTCCCCATCCTGAACCCCCCTCCCACCTCCCTCCCCATCCCATCCCTCTGGGTCGTCCCATTGCACCAGCCCTGAGCATTGGTCTCATGCATCAAACCTGGAATGGTGTTCTGTTTCACATATGATAATATACATGTTTCAATGCTATTGTCCCAGAACGTCCCACCCTCACCTTCTCCCTCAGAGTCCAGAGGACTATTATACAGAGTGAAGTAAGCCAGAAAGAAAAACACCAATACAGTATAGTAATGCATATATATGGAATTTGAAAGATGGTAACAATAACCCTGTATACGAGACAGAATAAGAGACACAGCTCCTTGGTCTTCCCTGCGATCCCGTGCACCACCAGCTGGAGCACTGATGCTATAGGCAGTCTGGTGCCCACACACAGACTTGTGAGCATCACCAATCTTTGCCTTTGCCTCCTGAAGGAGATTATTGACTACTGTGTTTCCTTTCCCTTCCTTTCCACCTTTGCAGCCTTTACCAGACTGACCCTTTTTTAGGCGGTTGGGTTTTTTCCACTAAATTAAAAAGGGGGAGAATATGGAAGAGGTGAAGTATGTGAAACTACTAGAAATAGCAAGCATGCAGAGTCTAGGCTAGGTAATGTTCTAACGGCCTTACAAATCCTCATTCATTTAATCTTCGCTATATCATGAACTTGGTATATTATTATCTTCCTATATTTTTCTGTCTACATGAGAGATCTGATATTGATCTTGGCTTTACTGGGTTTATGCTTGAAATGATCAGTTTTAAGTCACACAGACTTGAACAGAAATGAAAACTCCTGATTTGTCTCACTCAGTTTTACTCCTGCATCCCCTAAAACCCTCAAGATTGGCAGATGTGAGAAAGCAAATTTCTCCTAATTTTAGTTTCATCTATATATGACAAAAACTTTGAATTTTTTTTAAAAAAGGTACTTAGTAACACCAACACTCCGGGCAGAAGTGCTATAACTAGTCTGTGGTTTTGTGTCTTTTTAGCATACCACTGTGACTACTCACCCAAGTGAATGCATAAAAATGGCTTAAAAGAGTTGTTTGAAATATTACATTTTAGCTTCAGTAAAATCTTCTTTTCTAGAGTTCAGTCATTCTCATTTTTACTTGGATGATGCCCAAGGGGGACCCCAAGAGCTGGTCAGAGAGAGGGCTAAAGGCATGATGGGGCTGCCTGCCCAGTCAGCCAATGGAAGTAGAGGTCTGAAGGCATAGATGGCTGGTAAGCGTAAACTGGAGCACGTTTTGGTAGCACTTGTGTGCAGAAGATGGCATGCGGAAGCTCAAGAGAGCTGAGGGCTTCACGAGTTTTGCAAGCCAATTGTTAAATATAGCCATTATTAAAAATTAAGTTATATAAACTTCCAATTAAATAAATTACATTAAAAACAGAGGTAACAAACAAAACAGAAAGAGACTCGCAGACTTAGAAAGTGAAATTATGGATGCCGGAGGTCGGGGGGAGCGTGGGGTGGGAAGGATGGTGGGGAGGGATAGTTAGGAAGTTTGGGATGGGCATGTACACATTGCTATGTTTGAAATGGATAACCAAGGACCTACAGTAGAGGACAGGGAGCTTTGCTCAATGTTATGTGGCAGCCTGGATGGGATGGGGGTTTGGGGGAGAATAGATCCATGTATACATATGGCTAAGTCCTTTCACTGTTCACCTGAAACTGTCACAATATTGCTGATCAATTGGCTATACAGTCCAAAATTAAAAGTTAAAAAAAACCCACCAAAAAATAGAGGAAAAAACCAAAGATAACAAACTCAAAGTCCTCACTTCCCAACTGTTTTGCTCTTCTCTATGCTCTTGTACTTCTTGACAGTATCATATCCATATGATGTGCTAGTACTGGATGTCTCTTACTAACTCCGAACTCAGAGATGTCACTTTGGTGGCTTGAAATTGTGTAGGGATTTACACGAGAAAGAGCTGATTGTTAAACATTTACCAGCACAGCACTGCTTGGAGGGAAGCCTGGGTCTGAGAGAACCTGGTTTCTGGGGCAGGCTGAGAAGAGGAAATGAGGATGGCAGAGATGATAAATGAGGCCACGATTCGAGCAGAGATTTCAGAATGAAGGCATTCCTGTTCACAGATGTACTGTATTTGCCTTCCATATTTAAAAAATTATTTGGATTAATCGACAGCACTTCTAAATGGGAGAACTTCATGTAAAAACTCAGAATTCAAGCCTTCTTAGAAAAATAAAACAGACTGGTGGTATATTAATGTCAAACTGAGTCCTTTGGTAACTTGGCAGCCGCTGGCTGGAGTGATGGTTACCTTTTAGGAGGGTATCTGTCCTCCATGGTTATTTGACCTTCCCAGCCCAGGTTGTCTTTAATGTCATCATTCCTGCTGTAATGAAAGTGTCATTAGGTTCAGTAGCCAGGGGAATTGAAAGAATGGGGGAGAATGAGATGCAGACAAAGTGACATTAGATATTTCTAGGACTCAGTTTACAGACTGGGGCATATCCCCCAATGTTCCTTTTATAAGAAACTTAGACTTGCCAGGACTGGCATGACTTCTTAAGAACCCACACAGACCTGGACATAGGAGGGTCTCTAAACATCAGGATAGGTGTTATCTAGTTCATGACCTAAAGATTCTCTATTTTATTTGTGACTCATGCTCTTACTCAGAGTCTGATTATTTATTTTAACGTTTATTTTCTTTTAGAAAGAATCACAAAATTATTTATATTATCTAGATTTCCATACCACAGAAGACTATAAGATAAGAATTAACAATAAGAAGAATGTTACTAAAAACAAGGCCTTGAACATAATTACATGGGACCATTTATTTCAGGGACAGCAACTCTCTGCATCTCTGTAACTCGTAAAGAAACCATTTCTTAACACAGCTAATCAGTCATTGATGATCAAAATGATGACTTGCATTAGCTTTTTGTTTATAACACATTCAGTGCATTTAGTTACAAAGGTAAGGAAATGTAAACCATCGCAGAAATTCCTGTCTTTTTCTCTAATCCAGAAGTTTGCTTCCCCTCAGGACCTTTTCTGCTCTGTGTAAGGTTCTTTTTGCTTCTCTCTTCACCTGGCTAATTTCTGGTTATAACTTAGCATTACTTTCTCAAGGAGGTTCTCCTTGATTTTCTGGTCAATATTCAGTCCCTCTGTTATAGACCCTACTTCACTGTACCCTGGATACTTATTTCCTTTATGGCTTATTCAATCATAGTTATAGCAATTTCCATCTGTATTTTTCTTTGTTTAGTGTTTATCAGCATCACTAGACTCTAATTCCATGAATGCATTAACCATATTTGTCTTATTCGTTGCCATGTTGCCTAGTGTCCATGGTGGGTGTACAGTAAATAATTTTTTGAATAGATAATGGTCAGTCTAAAAACAAATCTTAAAATGCTACCATATATCTACAAAACTTTGGTCTTAATAAAAACATGGGGTGTGACTGAATTCCCATGTATACTTTTCTCTCTTCTTTGTAGATCATATCACACTGGGCATGATAAATATTTGCTGAATGAATGATGCTAAACAACAAGAAATTTCACTTTGGTTCTTTTTCCTTAGAGGCAGTGGTCCTCAGCACCCGAGACTTGAGAGTAACTGCACATTTACACATTTTAATTACAAATGCAAATAAGCAATTTCTCTGGAAATATTAGAAGATTCTAAATCTTGTCAAATGTGACAGTGTTGCAGATGGAAGAAAATGCAAGAATATGTGCTTATTCATTAGCCACTTTAAACCCCCAGTGTTCTCCATTTTACTCTTGGATCATAAACACTTTGCAGACTCATAAGAATGTCTGTCTCTCCAAGCGATTCCAAAAATGGAAGCTGGCCTTTCCTACCACTGATGATAGGCATATGTGGTAGCCAAAGACAGAAGTGTGTTAGTCGGGAGGGAAAACAAAGGTTCTGTTTTAATGTAATGGAAAATTAGGAATCCTAAACAACTTGCTCATCAATCAAAACACTGGAAATTTTGCAAAAAGGAGCTTTCTAGTTAACAGTGTTTTCACCTGGGGCTCATTAGTGGTTCTAAAAGTGGTTCTTTCTCTAGTTTCTAACTAATGCGCGGCTGGGAGTCAGGCCAGGTGTTCCTTCTACTGATTTCCACTCGGAGAAGCTTTATCTGAAAACCCATCCTCTTCACACCACACAGTCGGAATCTGTTCACTGGTTCCGTTAAACTAGGTCTGTCTCCACCACTGTGCACACACCAAGGCAAGTAGTTGTTTTCAGACCCAAAAGCTGAGAATCCTAAATTCTTTTGCTTGCTTGTCTTTCATTCATGAGAATTTGAGCTCCTTAAATTCAGAAGTCTGTTTTAGGTAGTGTTGTTCTATTGAAGGAATTAAATGAGACAATTCTCATAGTCATGTGTTGGGCAATTAAAGTATTAGGCTAATAATTTTTAATTAAAAATGTTCAGTTTACAGCCTTTCCCATGTTTCATTGAGAGGACCTGCAACTGTGCTTGGAGGAGGAACTGCCCCCAGATCAGTTTGGCTTCTTCTATCAAACTTTCCCCATAGTTTTCCCAAGCAAGAATAGACTTTCATTCTTCCTAGATTTGGCCTTGATGAGAAATGCCTTGACATTTAATCATATACGACCTAGCTGTGAAATCTTTGATGATAATGTTATTTAGTTGCTAAGTCATGTCCAACTCTTTGTGACCCCATGGACTGTAGCTCACCAAGTGTTAGAGACTTTCTTTTCGGATCACGGGGCAACGCTGGCAACTGAGAATATAAAACTTCACACCAGACTGATCGTAACTTGTTCCAGGGGTGATTTGCTGGGGTTTCCTTACATGCCAAATATATGTGAATACTTCAGGCTCAAGTGCTTTGATGAGTGATTAAGAAAATAACACAGTCTTAATGGTTTGAGAAAATGGGGAACAAGTAATAAGCTATCATAAGGGGAAGACAACTTATGACTCCAATGTAATGAGGGAGTCAGAGAAAGGTCGACTGAAGAAGCTGAAGGTAAGCCATGGCAGAATGAGTACGGTTCTGAAAGTGAGTCACAGTAGAGTTGGAGAGGGGACCATAAATTTCACGTATGGTCTTCCAAATTGGATCAAAAGAATTGAATCAATGAGACAGCGAATTGTGTCCTGTGTACTAAGAGGAGGACATGGCCTCTCATGGGCCCCCACAAAGAAATGTAAAGACTGTTTTCACAATCACTGAATGTACAGCTATCGATATTAGACTGATCACATCCTGATGCACATGGGGAGGAAATGTATTTGGCATGAACAGTAACTTGGAACATTTAGTATCCTCAAGCTAGGGTGGATTTGTACGTTTTTCTTTTTCAGAGAGCAGTACAATTTTTCACTTGAAAATAGCATGCAACACCTTTTGACAATGGCTCCTTTTCATTGAGCAGACAGTATCTAATTTATGGTAACAAGAACCAGCTCCTAAGTGTGTTCATTTTTCTTGTGCTATTGTATCCAGAGAGGAAGGTGGACGGTTTTTCTCCAGTGTGAACTGTTCTGGGGTACTGATTTATGTGGCTGCCATAGTGGATGGGGCTTCCCAGGTGGCGCTAGTGGTAAAGAACCCACCTGCCAATGCAGGAGATGTAAGAGATGTGGGTTCGATCCCTGAGACGGGAAGATCCCCTGGAGGAGGGCATGGCAACCCACTCCAGTATTCTTGCCTGGAGAATTCCATGGACAGAGGAGCCTGGCAGGCTACAGTCCATAGGGTTGCACAGAGTCGGACATGACTGAAGCGACTTAGCATGCACCCAGAGGATGAGGCAGAACTAAGAGGGGCTCTGCCTAGCTGTGCACTGTGTTCACCGTCAGAATACGGAATGGTTCTGTATCCCAGTTCTCTTATGCTCAGGGTGGATGTGTTTCAGAGTGACCCAAATGCCTTGGTCTTTTGAGAAATAACTCAAGGTATACCTCCTGTCTTGTCTTAGGTACTGAAATCGTAAATATACATCACATATCTACCTGCCCCTCTATCAGCTTCCTTTAAGAAAGGAGGGAGGTGGGAGGAAATATACCTCCTCTCTTCCAAAATGGAGAGCGTGGTTGTTTGTATTTGGAATTTTAGGTCACTCTAGGGGCAATATTAGAGATCATTTGCTTTCCTTGAACAACTAAGAATATGCCCAGAATATGGTGTATATCAAAGTGAAAGTTGTTCAGTCGTGTCAGACTCTTTGCGACCCCATGGACTATACAGTCCATGGAATTCTCCAGGCCAGAATACTGGAGAGGGTAGCCTTTCCCTTCTCCAGGGGATCTTCCCAACCCATGAATTGAACTCAGGTCTCCCTCATTGCAGGCAGATTCTTTACCAGCTGAATGACAAGGGAAGCCCACGGTGTATATAGGTAGTCACAAATAACCATCATCAACAGATAATTTTGTTAAATTGGTAAAAAGACTTTTCTCTCACATCCCTTTTAAAGGGTCAAATAATCCTGAAGGAGTAGCTAGCTATCCCCAAGTGCTTTTTGGATGGGTGGGATGAGGATGGTAGAAATCACTTATCTAAGAATATTTTAAAATATCATTACAGCACTTTATTCTCACAGTTCTGTCCTGAATCACTTCCTGGCGGTTCAGCATTACAAAAAACCCAACTCTTTCAAGCTACCAAGAAGGTGTCATAGTTATGATGTGGCACCTATAGTTAAATTTATAGAGGCTCCACAAGTTGAAAATAGAAATGAATCTAACAAGGCTTATAAAGTCTAGTGGTGTTTGGGTCCAATGTACAGTCTACAATACATTAAGAAGATAAACACTGGGTTTAATTTTTCATTTCAGAAGCTAGTTGAGCTGTTGCTCTTATTCCTATCAGCCTTTGGTAAAAATATAGATATTCAATCAAACTAAAATATGGATGATTTATGCTTCTCAGCAGGTACTCATTTGAGAAGGAAATTGCACCAGGTCCTAGTTCATACTTGTATGTGGCTGTCACAAAATTAGCTTACTGGCTGCCTTTTCAAGAATTTATACATATGTAACACCAGTCTTTGCTTTCCTTTTAATGATATCAGTGAAACTAAGACCTCTCATTTTCCTGGTTTGGTATGCTATTAAGTTGTACCAGAGGCTCAGTGTCAGGAAGCCAAAATCTCAAATGAGAACTAAAGACAATAAACTCCCTGTTTTTGGACTTTTGGCAGACAGAGGCAAGTGCAGAGTTTTAAACTAGGTCTTGAAGCTAAATCTCTGCCATGGGAAGCTGTAAGTGTTCCTGATAAACCCATGTCCAAGGCAATGGAGGGATGGAGGGAGAGAAAGGTAAGAAGAAAGGAAGGTAAAAAGGACAAATGAATAAACCCAGGTCTAATAGGGGTTTGCACTAATTAGGGTTTCTTTTCGCATTTGTTTAAAAAACAGGATTTAGGAATTAGATGATATTGCTCACATCTCACCTAGCATTCTCTGTGTAATATTGTTTTGGCCTTCTTGTCTTAGGGCTTCTTCTATCTCCAGGGTATGAATTCTTTTTGTAGGTCACCTTCCATCCCTCACTTTATTCCTTTTTCTGTTCTCCTCTTATGACTTTCTAAATGTTCTTGTCATCCTTTTTATGTCTTCTTCATTCTCTATACAAAGAGCAAAAATGTCCTTGTGAGTTTAGCATGTGACCAAATTCTAAGCATGGCATGCGTTTTTGTTGTGGATTTTTATAAAATTTGCTTTCACATGCTGTTAATTTAATATAAAGTGGCAGGACAGTAGCTTATTTGGAATATTATATTTAATCATCAAGAATTAGGAATTTCTGTGAAAAACCCTCAAGAAAGGGGAAGGTCCTAAAAGTTCTTGTGGGAACCTAGATTACAATGTAATTATTTACAAAATTGGTCTCATCTTTTTCAAAGTAGGTTGGTAAGAAGATGCAACATTCAGGTATCACGGCCACTAAAAGGAGACTGTTTGCCATGGTCTTAAGCATTTTCAACCCATTCCATAAAATATTTAGGGGTCTGCTATATCCCAAGGAATTAAGAATTTGTTTTAGGTCAGTTTTGGAATTTATTCCACTTTTTAAAATCAGTCTTAAATTATGTGAAAAGCTAATCAATACTGATGAAGACCTATCTTTTTGTAGTCTTAATTTCCTATGTGATTTCCTATGTGATTTTGTTGCAGTAGTTATCTAGAAATATGTTTAGTTTCTAAATTAAAAACACTTAACCTATTATTTTATTCCTAATATAATTTTACTGGATTATAAGAAAGAGAGAAAATTACATGACTTAGTATTTAGAATTTTTTAGGCTGAAATTTAGAGTTCATTATGCAGCTGATGCATGGTTTGCTTTTGTAAATATTCCATGTGTATTCTATATTTGGTATTGAGTTTTACCTATTACTAACAGCTTGAGTTTTTTAATTATATTGCTCATATCTTTGGCATCTCTGCTTAACTTTTGTTCACTTGATCTATTAGTTTCTGAGAGCCGTGCAAGTTTGGATGGAAAGAGGTTGGATAACTGACTGTCCAAGGGCAGCTATTCAATCAGTACCACTACCACTTTCATTAACTGCACACACAGGGCTTTTGAACTTCCCTGGTATCAAAGGACACTAGTACGGGTGAGTGTGGGCTGTTTTGCTCATTTCTAGGGAATGGATTGCAAGGATTGTACCAAGCCAATATGGAGTGAAGAAGGAGCAAATGAAATTATTTCCTCCACCTTCTCCTTTCACTACAGTGCTAAGCTCCCTTCTGCCCCAGGTTACCATGGGAGGCTCCCACACACATCTGTGTAAGACAGCCTGCAGGTTCAGCAGGAGGTTACCATGCTCTTTTTCCTTGTGGTTGTTTCTGATATTTCTAGTCCTGGAATCCATGTTTCTCCTTGGCTTTGGTAATTTCTCCAGGCTTGATTTTGGGAAGGAGCTAGCAATGTCTTTACCATCTTGACAGTAACAAGAAGATGTGAAAGAATTTCTAACTTGTACCTCGGAGGTACAAGTTCTTTTTACATGCTGCTTGATCTCATTTACTAACTGAGAGAGTATCTTTGCATTTAGTAGCTAAGGAAAATACTAGGAATGCCCTCAGTGTTCTTACTGAATCTTCAGAATTCCACAGTAGCTAGATAATGATTGTTGAAGTTCATATGCGGTAACTTGCAGCCATGAAATTAAAAGACACTTGCCCCTTGGAAGAAAAGCTATGACAAACTTAGACAGCATATCAAAAAGCAGAGACACTACTTTGCCAACAAAGGTCTGTCTAGTCAAAGCTACGGTTTTTCCGGTAGTCACGAATAGATGTGAGAGTTGGACCAAAAAGAAAGCTGAATGCCAAAGAATTGATGCTTTTGAACTGTGGTGTTGGAGAAGACTCTTGAGAGTCCCTTGTACTGCAAGGAGATCCAACCAGTCAATCCTAAAGGAAATCAGTCCTGAATATTCATTGGAAGGATTGATGCTGAAGCTCCAGTACTTTGGCCACCTGATGCAAAGAACTGAGTCATTGGAAATGACCCTGATGCTGGGAAAGATTGAACGCAGGAGGAGAAGGGGGTGACAGAAGATGAGATGGTTGTATGGTATCACTGACTTGATGGACTTGAGCAAGCTCCGGGAGTTGGTGATGGACAGGGAAGCCTGGCATGCTGCAGTCCATGGGGTTGCAAAGGGTCAGACGACTAAGCGATTGAACTGACTGAATTTTACATTTGGATAAATAGTATGTGATTAGGCTGATGCAAATTATATTAATTTTTATACTTATTATTACATATTTTGTGTTGCCTAACTATTCAAGTCATTTGTGACTATTACTTAATTAGCAAGAAAAGCAAACATACTCAAATCCATGATGTATATGAGCAATCCCTGCTTTGTCTGGGACTGTAAAAATCAGTGTGAGCTAAAACTATACAAAACAGTGTTAATGACCAGTGGGGGAAAAACTATGTTTTTTTCTGACCTTTAAGTTTTTTTTTTATCAAACATGAAAAACTCTGTTAGTTTTAAATTTATAGGGAAATAAAAATAGAGTAAAACTAAAATTTCTTTAGTACTCTGTAATTTAAAGCATTTGAAACATTGAAAATTAAAGTTTTATCTTTGCAAAAACTTATCAAGATTGTTTTGAACAATGCTTTCTGCTTTCTTGTCCTATAACTTACCATCCTGAGTGAGCATTTTTCCTATGCTATGGTGAATCATTACTTAGAAAGTTGTTTGGATCAACTTATGACATTTTATCTTTGTACTTTCAGTGTTGTGAAATATCTCTGGAAGTCCTTTTAACATGAAGATTTTTAATGGCATCACGGTTCTTCTGGGATATCTTCATCCTTTTCTTCACAACTTTCCTTGTGTATGTCAGTAACTCCATCTTCACTGTGTTCTTCCAGCTGCATATCTAAAGTCTCAGACAGCAGCAGTATCAACATTTCCATGACAGCTATTTCTTCTATAACTCCATTTACATTCAATTCAAACTTCCACTCTAGCATCGTCACTTCTTGAATTTTTAGTTTCACTTTCATATTTATTAGTCAGTTCCCTTTTCTGATTATCCATTTCTGCAATATCATATAGGATTGTCACTAGGAGACAAGAAGACAACCCAAATGCATGCTTTGCTACCTGTGCATGAACTTTATAACTGACACAGTGACTGATCACCAAGAAGTGTGATTGAACTTTGACTACTGTGCGCATTTGTTACTTGAGTAATAGTTTATGGACTAAAGTGGTAGCAGCAAAGTTTGTACTTCATGCAATTTACTCACAGTTAACATAAAATGGTAACTGAAAGTTGAGTCATGTTGTTGGAGGACTGTTGTTACTTGGCTAAATCATGGTAACTGAAATTCATGCATTTGGGAACAGTGCAAAGAAAGGACTGCCTGTTTATGTTTTACATTAAAGCCAGTCATTTGACAACTGGGTGACTGTGAAAATACATCACTCACATCTAGGCTAGGGGAAGTGCTTGATGGATGGCTCCAGGTGCTAAGCTTTGAACCTACCATGTTCCCACTGGTGCCATACTTCCCATAAGCTGCTCTTAGCCAGTGATTGAATGTGGCACAGATAGAAATGTCCATTCCTACTAGATGGTGACTTTGGCTCAAGGACTCCCCATTGGCTTAGCTGAACCTTTCAGAACTGCTCTGCAGTCTGTGGCTCTTCCCACCCAACCCTTCTTCCTTCCCTCTCTCCTTTCTCCTTCACAGGGGACACACCTGCCTTGTCACCCAAACTCTCCCAACCTCCTTCAGCTGTTTCCCTTGCAGATGTTTCCTTCAATAAACCTCTTGAACATTTAATCTCATTTTGGCATCTGCTCCTCAGAGGCCCTAAACTAATAGAATTAATCCTGAGAGTGGCCTATTAAAACAAGGGTCATATGGAGATTTGGGTCTGTCAGTACATAGCAGTGAAGAGAATGCCACCGTGAGTGGTATGTAGGGTACGGATAGTCCCATGCTTCAGATTTCACAGTTGGAGAGATGGACAGAAGTCCAGATGAAATAGAGTGTTTATAGATGTGATACTTTGGGTATTTTTGAGAATATCTACAAAGACAGCTGAGTTGGCTAGTTACTGCTAAGTTGTTATAGGTGCCACTCTGTGGGGGGATGAGGAATGAAGGACCATTAACAAGCAAATCTTAAGAAAGGTCCTTCTTTCCTGTGCTTGAAGAACAAAGGCCACTGAGCAGCAGAATGATCTAACAGAGTCACAGAAGACCAGAGCTGTTTGAACGCTCTGCTAAGCCAGTCTGCCATGTTAAGGGGAGTGTTGGTTAAGAAAACCTGGTACCCTAATGGGAGTTCCCTGATGGCCTGGTGGTTAGGATTCAGTACTTAAAGTTGGGAAGCCTGGGTTCCATCCTGGTTGGGGAACCATCCCATATGCCACACAGCATGGCCAAAACACACAAATAAATAAATAAATACAAATTAAGGGAAAAAACAGTTTAAATAAACAGCTTAAAAAACTAAAATAAGAAAGAAAACATGATACCCCTGAAACATAGGTTGGGGACATCTAGGAGGTTGCCCCTGAGGATTTTGGCTCTGCTGAAACATTGTGTAATTGCAGAGTTTGTGGTAGTGGTCCACCCATCCCTGGGACAAGCTGGCACTCCCAGGGCTGGAAATACTGCAGAGGCCACACCCCAGAGGCAATGGGTGCCCCCAGGAGGTGCCTCACCTGCTGTTTGGCTGCAGGGCTGATAACTAGCAGTTGTTGACCAGATGGTATTGTCTATCTGGTAGGAAAGCCAGAAAGTAATGACAGTGCTGGAAACTGTGGAAGACAAAAGAAGGACATGTAATTCATTCTTGACCAAAGGAGGGGCAGAGGGAGTATTGAGACTGCTCAGAAACGGTCAGGCATAGATGCGGGGTGTGAACCTTGGTGCAGGGGAAGCCTTGGCATGAGAGAGAAAGGGAGGGAGAAGAGGAGTTCTAGCAGAAGGTGTGGCATGAGCAGAGACATGGAGGCCTTGGAAAACGGCACATCCAGGGGCTGAAATCAGTTCAGTAAAGCTGAAGAGTACAGAGACACAGAGGACCATTGAGAGATGAGAAAGAGACCATGACAAGTGCCTGGGACACTTTGATAACAGGTGTAGCTTTTATGATGAAGGTAAGTAAGCCTAAGGGGATTTCAGCTGGGAATGAGGGTAACTTATGTGACTATACTTGCGTACATGAAAGATGACTCTGGTGGCCATGTTGGAGGTGGACTGGAGGGATGATAGATTTGAGACGGGGGGTATAGGAAGAGGCTAGGAGCAGGGAGGGGCCTTAGGAGGTCATTCCAGGGATCCTTGTGAGGAAATATTGGGAGTTTGAAAAATGGGGGAGGGAGAAGGAGGTAAGATGCATTTCAAAAAGATTTAGGAATAGAACTCAATTGCTAGATGTGATGTGAAGAAAGAGGTTGTAGAATAGTCCTGAGGTTCACATCATGGGTGACTAGATAGAAGGCTGAAGGTGACATATTCCCTCATGTAGTCAGAAAAAGGGGAACAGGTTTTGGAGAAGGCTGAGAGTTTAGGTTTTGGACATGTTGAGTTTGAACTGCTAGTGAGATATATCAATGGAAATATCTAGGAGACAAATGAATACATATGGATTTTCCTATTCAGATTAAAGATGTGGGATGTGTGTATGTGTGTGTGTATGCACATATTCATCCTTATTTATGTTATACATATGCAGTATTTATATTTATGTGGTTCATATATATAAAATCAATATATAATATATGTGAGCCTATATAAATGTGTATGTGTATATTTATATCTAAAATATAAATATATATGTATATATGTGTAATATGTACACATATACCACATATATAACATATTTAAAACCACAGAGTTGATCAAATCATCTAGAAGGATGTATAGAGGAAGGAGGGAAAGGTGAGCACAAGACTGCAGTCCTGGAGAACCAATGTTGGAAGTACATGGAAAAGGAAAAGATTCCCCTAAAAGTGACTGAGAAAAACTGGGCAGGAGACAGATGAAAAAGAACAGAGGAGGCCAAAGGGAAGGCTCCCTTGGGACCTGAAGGACAGAGTGATCCACTTTGATCTGCACCCTTGGTACAAACGTGGCAAGTGAGACAAGCATTATCACTCACTACGTTACTGCTAAGGACTGGGAACCCTACCTTGTATGTGTGATATCCCTAAATTCATACAACCTGAAAAAAAAATCACTGAAGAGAAAACAGATTCCATGAAGTGAAGTACTATGCCTGTATCACAGGAATTCCATAAGTGGTGGAGCTTGGGTGTGAGCACAAATCAGAGCTTGCACTCCCTTCATGACATTGTGCTGTCTCTAAACAAGTGCCTCTTGCCTCAGAGCAGCCTCTACAAAGGGGTGTGGACAGTAGACCTGGGGCAGTCGGCGGTGGGGGGGACGGTGGGGGGTGGAGTTTGGAGACAGCAGGTCAAGGCTATGTTTTCAGGAAACTTGAGCCCTTATTTGGTGGAAGACAGTTGCTCAAAACTGGTAAAGATACCAGTTGAGATGGTAGTACAAATGGTAGTAAAACATATGCAGTCACCCTACAAGGGGGTAATAAACACTATGGTGATGACAGCCAACAATGAAGTGTTTCCTTAGACGTACTCTCCAGTCTGATTATGTAATTATTTACTCGATGTCTATCTCCTCACTGGCCTGTAAAACCCTGGAGGGCAGAGACTGTGTCTGTTTTTGTTGTTGTTCAGTCACTCAGTCGTGTCTGACTCTTTGTGACCCCATGGACTGTAGCCTGTCAGGATCCTCTGCTCATGGGATTCTCTGGCAAGAATACTGGAGTGGGTTGCTGTTTACTCCTCCAGGGGATCTTCCTGACCCAGGGACTGAACCCATGTCTCCTGCATCTCCTGCGTTGTCAGGTGGATTTTTTACCACTGAGCCACCTGGGAAGCCCATGTCTATTTTTACTCACAACTTGATCCTGAACCTGGCACATAGGGTTTGAAGAATGACTAAACTCAGTCAAATCTTTTATTTCCGGTCATTTATTTCCATTGCCTTCTCCGATTAGGATGGTTAGTTCTTAAAAATCACTTTATTAGCATCCTGTGGATGCTGTAACAAATTACTACAAACTTGGTGATTGAAAACAACAGAAATGTATTCTCTCATAGTTCTGGAGACCAGAAATACAAAATCAAGTGTTAGCATGGATGAATTACCTCTGATGTTCTGGGGAGATTCAATTTTTTGTCTCTTCTTACTAACTTCTGGGAGCTCCAAGTGCTTCTTGGCTGGTGGCCACATCATTCCCATCTCTGCCTCATTGGTTGCCGTGTGCTTGGCTTAGGGCCACATCACTCCAGCCTCTGCCTCTGTCTTCACACAACCTCTTCCTCTTCTGTCTGTGTGTCTCTCTTTTGTGTCTCTTATTAAGGATACTTTTCATTGGATTTAGGGCCTACCCAGATAATCCAGGATGACTTCCTCTTAATTACATCTGCAAAGATGCTTTTTACAAGTAAGTTAACATTCTCAGGTTTCACAGATGTGACAGAGATATATATTGTGGGAGCTGCCATTCAATCCACTAGTTCAAGTACCCCCGTCCCTGAGACTTATCCCATTGAAGCATCATAAAGTCACATATGCACCAAGGTAGTTATCTTTGTTTTATTTTAGCTGGCAGCAGAAGTGAGGTGGTTAATTTTCAATAAAAACAGAAAGCATAAACTTAACTTTTGTGACTAGGTGGAATTAGAAATGTATAGACATGTGACTTGTCCCCTTAAAATGTTTGTGAAAGTTTGTAGGTGGTTTAGAAAATTCAGCAAGTTGAATTCACTGGATTTTCATTCTGAATCCAGGTCCTTAGGAAAACTTTTTTTTTTTCAGTAGGAAAACCAGCCTTTAGCTTTTGTGTTCAGTAGATCTCATCCAGTCAATAGTCTAATAATTGAAAGAGAACAACTATAGAAAGCTTTTTGTGGAGGCTCAGAAGCCAAAGGGAAATAAATAAGTGGTGAAAAAAAAAGATTTGAAAATGTCATCAAAATTTAAGGTTGTGGAAGAAGGGTAGCTTTTTGAAGAACAACTTTTGTGAAAAAAAGCTTTTGTTATAAAAGCTTTTTGAAGAACAACTGCTTATCAGCTGCCCTTGAGTGCCTACAGCTCTTATTCAAAACTTCATTTTAAGAAAAACTGGGCTGACTGAAGATAATACCTCTGATGTTATCTCTGGGTGATTTATTTCTTTTTTCCTAGAAATTAGAATCTAGGAATTTTGGGAGTACTTGTTTTGTTCTGATCTGCTTTCCTCAATAAGATAGCAAATAGAGTTGAGAAGATGATTCCGTTAAGTAGCTGCATAAAAGGCTGAAATTTATTTTCAGTATTGTTCTGCTATTATTTTATGCTTCAAACTTAGAAATCCAAGGCAACAGTGAGAGATTTTGTCTGAATTTGAATTTGGGGCTATTAGGGGTATAGAGAAGTGGGTCAAATCAATACTATTGTGTAAGAGTGGGATTAAATGTTTATATATATATATATATATTTGTTTTGTTTTGTTAGTGGGACATTAAAAATGGAATTGATGGGAACTGAAAATGTCATTTAATGATTGCGCAGGATTTGAATGATCAACAGAAAACAGTTGTGTCACCCTTCCAAATGAATTCTCTATGAATCCTCCTCATATGCCCACTTCCAGATGCTTCATAAAAGCCATCAGTGTAATGAATTAGATGGAAATATGAATCCTTCATCTGGTGTGTTTTGACCCCAGCTGGTAACAGGACTGTGACCCGAGGCAAGAATTTCCAGAAGAACTAAATGCTATTGGAATAGCAGCAACAGATATTAGTCTCAGTTATCATGATATCAGATTTGCATTCTCCTCCAGCCTGGTGCTACAGGAAGAACACAAGCCAATCTGTGAGGTAATTCTCAAGCCTGGAGCTTTTTGTGTTCCAGTCCCCAGAATCAAAATCCGTACTTGCACAACAAAAAGAGAACCTGGAGAATACGATGAGAAAATGAGAGTTGGGGTAACAGGCCTCCAGTTTGTCAGGAATTTGTCCAGTGTGTCTCACAGTGTGGTACACGAACCATAAATACGGTCCAGCCCCGGATCACAAAGGGCGAGTTAACAGACGCCCAGCAGCTGTTCCCATCTCTCCTGAGACTGGAGAGGAAATGGGTTTACATTGGAGCGGCAGGGATTTAGAGTGGTCTACGAGAGGATTTCGGACTTGAGGTAATGCTTTCTCACGGACAGCACAATCATAGCTCCTGCTTCTGTTATTTAAAAACACACAGAATCTGGTGTCTTCCAAAGCAAGCTAGTCCAGTGGCCCCCAGAGGCCCACAGGATGGTTCTTTTTTTTAATATTTCCCTAATATATATATCCCTAATCATAGAGATTAAACATTTAAAAACAAAAAGAGCTGAATAGATGAATATCTTTTTGGAAACCCTTTGATTGAAATTAAATTCAGCTTAGTATTATCTCACATTGGTCAGATGCTGTTATTTTTATTTTATTTTTATATTTTTACTCTTTTGGCCATGCTGCACAGCGTGTGCAATCTAGTTCCCTGTCCAGGGATGGAACCCATGCCCCACTGCACTGAAAGCATGGAGTCCTGCCCACTGGACCTCCAGGGAAGTCCCACTCTTATTTTTAAAAATGTCACCTATGACTACAAATGGAGAGTTAGTTGTTAATTTTTATAATAAGTTTGCTGGTTAAAATGTTATTGCAACTTGGGTTCAGTGGGAGAGAAATACAAAATTCAAAAGAGATCTTTGGTGGTGAAAAGACAGGACTCCCATTTCTTCAGAAGGAAAAGCAGAATGTGTTAAGAAATTTTATTTAGGGTTCAGATACCTCTAGATCTGCAGGCACGTTGCCTTGCCTTCCTCATGAGCTTTGTTTATTCTAAAATAATAATATTCAACTTATAGACTGTAAATATTATACAAGGTAATATTCACTAAAATAGAAGATCTCTGGTTCTGAAAAACATGGAAGCACAGAAAGAAAATTTTTAGGAAGGAAATAAAAAAATACATGGAGCCATTCAATTAAAGAAAGAGAAATTTTGTCAAGTGGACTTAAACATGGCAGCCAGATTACTGCTGCCTCTTAAGCTTGCACGCTTGTCTGTTTGTTTTTCTTTACTACGTCAATGGCAAGGACTCATTTGCAAAAACACAAGCCATGAGAATAAAGAGCTTTTGCGAGTGACAATGATTTTATTTATTTTTCGCTGTCTCTGCCTTCTCAGTTATTGGTGATTTTATTAATGCGGTTTTAACACAGTTGATTATATATCCAGATCATTTATTATTTATAGGATCTAGGTGTTGTTATTCCCTCACTGATTTCTCATGGCTTAAACATTCTTTAACCCATTGGAAAATAAATATGCTGTAGTTCTTAGGCGCTGCTCTCCATGTTTCCCATTTTCTTTTGGATTGTGCTAACAGCTGACTCCTAGAAAGGGGATGGCTGAGACCCCAAGTCAGTGTTCGGTCAAATCCTTTGAATGCTGCCTTACTTCTGTTACTCACATACTGGTGATATTTAGCCTTATCTACTTCAAGTGTTATCCAGGAGCTTTTCTGGCAAGGCTGAATCACAGCAGAGGCCTCAGCTCCTACTGAAAGGGCACAGGGTTGGGGTGGTGGATGCCTATATAGAGCAGCAATTTTGGAGACAGAGATCCAGTGCAAACCTTTTGGTAGCTCTTCTGTAGGTAGGTAGCATCAGCCTGGCTCCAAGGAGCATCTCACTTGGTACTTCTCTTTCTGCTTTCTTTTGACCACTTACCAACATAGCCATCAGCCATATATTTAATCTTTTTTTTAATTTTCACTTTTTAAATTTAACATCTTATGAAGTTTGTGCATATGGATAATTCAAAAGTAGTAGTACCAGTGGTTTAGATAAGATAGATAAATATGGCTGTGATGAATGTTGGGTTTCCCTGGTGGCTCAGCAGTAAAGAATCTGCCTGCAGATTCTGCCACAGGTTATGTGGGTTTGATCCCTGGGTTGGGAAGATCCCCTGGAGGAGGAAATGGCAACCCACTTCAGTATTCTTGCCTGGAAAACCCCTGGACAGAGGAGCTTGGCATGCTACAGACCATAGGGTCGCAAAACATGACTGAAGCTACTTAGCATGCATGCACAAGATGAGTGTCAGTCTGTGATAAGATTGATTTATATACTTTGTTGTAAAAAGTAATAAGAAAAGAACTCTAATTTTTTGAAGTAACAAATAGGAACTCTCTAATCTTTAATGTTTAATGATACTTTTTTTTAAAGCAAATCAGAAAATAATAGTATGGCTACTACACATGGTGATAAAGTTTGAATAGGGTCACCTTTTGTGGCCAATTTATCTCAAAGGTCAGAGCATTTTTCTTAAAAGAAAAGATTGCATAGAATTGATGAAATACATCATGCCCCTGTATTAAATCAGCATTCCTGAGACACTGAAATGTTCCTCCTTAGAAGTTTGTACTTGAAAGATACACTTGAACTGTGTGTTTTCCCTGAGGAGCTCAAAGGCCAAGACTGTCAGCCTGTCCAAAGTTCACCTTCCTACAGGGACTTGCCTTGAAAGGCAATTAGTAGGACACTATGGATGGTTCAGTGTACGGTTACAGGGAGTGTGGGGTCAACTCAACCTGGAGGGTGGCAACCAAAAGACCCTTTGCTCTTCTTTTCTGAAGAGAGCAAAGATCTCGCTTGTCCTTGGATCATGCCATATTTCACATTCAATTATACTTAACCATGGTCTTCCCAGGTGGCTCAGTGGTAAAGAATCCACCTGCTATGTAGGAGCTGCAGGAGATGTGGGTTCGATCCCTGGGTCAGGAAGATGCCCTGGAGGAGGACATGGCAACCCATTGCATTATTCTTGCCTGGAGAATTCCATGGACAGAGGAACCTGGCATGCTGCAGTCCATGGGGTCGCAAAGAGTCAGACACGACTGAAGTGACTAATCAAACACACTCACTTAACCATAGAACTCCCAAATGCCCCTCTCCCATCACCATTCATTGAGATGCTTCCCAAGACAGTCCATGGCCAGTGGAATCAACTCCATTCCAAGTTCTTCACTCCTAATTTGGATAGCCTCTGTCATACTTTTTTGTGTGTGTGCTCTTTTTTTTTTTTCCTCACTTCTGATGTGGCTGAAAGACTGCACTCACAGCTCTCTCCAATAGTTTAAGGATATTTGATCCCTCAGTATTTATCCATTATTGGCTCTGTTTACCCAAGGGAAAATTAAGTGCAGGGCCTTAGAACACTGAGCACTTTAATACGCGGGTGCATATGCTGAGCTCGGACAGATGTTGATCTTTGGGAACAACAGAAGCAGAGCTACGTCATTTGCTTGGGAAGCTGCTTGTGCAAACTGACTGATCCTGCAGGTGCCCGGGACTACGTGGGGTGAGCACCCGAGATGCTGAGAAAAATGTCTGCTGCAGCGACAACCCTGAGAAATAGTATGGGTTTACACACACACACACACACACACACACACACACTCACACACACACACACACACACACACTCACACACACACACACCCCCAGCCAGCAAGGAATTCTGAGCAGTGCCCGGTAGGGAAAATAGCCAGTCTATATTAGCAGGCTTTACAGTTTAACTCTTTTTTTTTTTTTTTTCTGTTTTTTGTTTTCTAGAAAAAGAGGAATCTTCTTTGTATGTGTCACTAGGTATTTTGGGACTTTCTTGGTGACTCAGTGGTAAAGAACCCACCTGGCAATGCAGAACACTCTGGTTCGATCCCTCGGTTTGGGGACTTTCTTGGTGACTCGGTGGTAAAGAACCCACCTGCCAATGCAGGACACTCTGGTTCAATCCCTAGGTCGGCAAGATCCCCTGGAGGAGGAAATGGCAACCCACTCCAGTATTCTTGACTGGGAAATCCAGGAACAGAGGAGCCTAGCGGGCTATAGTCCATGGGGTCGCAAAGAGTCAGACACGACTTAGTGACTGAACAACAGTCTGATTTGTAAATCTACACTTTCTCAGGGTAAAATGGATTTTAGGCAATGGTTTTTGTACATGTAGATGGTGCGTGTGTCTCTGTGTGTGTGGTCTCATGTATATTTGAGATAGAAGAGAGCCCTTCAGGCAGGTTTTGGTAGATGCTTGTTTCTGATTAAACTTTTCTTCCCCCTATTTTTGCTGCTATGGGAGCCTCTTAGAAATGAGGTGACATGTTTGTGACTGTGCTGCTTTTCTATTGCCGAGTCAGTGTGTGTGGGGGAACAGGACTGTCCCTCCACCTCTGTCCCAAAGCACCTTGAAGTCTGGGCTGTCTTATTCATCTGTGTGTCCCCTCCCCCTGTTACATTGTGGGTGCTCATGTGTTCAGCAAAGCCACGCCTCAACCCAGGTAGGCATCCCAAACACCAGATGTCATTGCTTCTGTGTGTCTTGTTCCAAAAGGGGCAGAAACCCTACAAAGGCAGTCACAGCCCTGAGACTTTATATGAGGACTTCATGGAAATTTTATCTTCATTGTGCATGTCAAATCTTTGTTTTCCCGATCACCTCTCATTATTGAGACAGTGTCGATGTAAATTACCATCAACATCTTACCTGATTCAGGTGCTCTACTTGGGCTCTGTGGAGAGCCACCATCACCATCCAGAGACCTCATCATGATGAGCAGCAGCTGGGGCCAGGTGGCCCAGGTCCAGAGCTGAGCTCTGCCTGTCGCTGACTAACGTTGAGGAGTTAGCCTCTCTTTAAATTAGCTGTTGGTATGCAGATTAAATGAGTCAGTCTGTGTAAAATGCTTGAGAATAGTGCTAACATATATTCGGTTGGCCAAAAGGTTCTTCAATAAAATCTTACCAGAAAACCGGAAGGAACCTTTTGGCTAACCCAATAATACATGTACATATTAACTATCATATCATATCATATTGCTAAGTTCTCTGATAACTTCCTTCCTTCTGTTCATACCCAGGGAATGAGGTGAACTCCAATGGTAATCTGTGGACTTTTCCTTTACTCCAGTGCCCAGACCATGGCCTAGCATGGCATTGGTTCTCCCGAGATGTCAGATCTCCTCCCTGCCCTGCCTGTCCAGCCCACCTCTGCCCCATCCCATCCCCTCTCCTGGCTCTCAGACTGGACACGAACCCACATCTCCACTCAGACGCCTCCTGGTATCCATCACCCACTCTCCCCTGGGTGGTATAACGTTCTTTGGCTGAAGGACTCTGTCATTTTAATTTAAAGAACTTGTATCAAGTTCCTCTTTTCTCAGGTTCAAACCAGGAATTCACATTTTGAGACTACTGAGTGAATGTGTTACTCATTGGAAGGCATTGTTCAAGCAGAGAACAAACCAGAAGGTCTTTGCTCATGGGAACTCTTGTTCTAATGAGGGAGACATATAGTAAAGCAAATAGATGTGTAACCGAGTGACAGGTTTCTGGTGACCCAGGTGTTCTTAGGAGCTGCAGTGTAGCCATCTAAGTCACCTCCATCTAAGAAATGTTTGGCCCCACGAGGCCCCCTGTGAAGTCGTACCTGCAACTACCACAGTCATTTCAGTTCAGTTCAGTTGCTCAGTCATGTCCAACTCTTTTCGAACCCATAGACTGCAGCACACCAGGCTTCCCTGTTCATCACTAATGCCTGGAGCTTGCTCAAACTCATGTCCATCGAGCCAGTGGTGCCATCCAACCATCTCATCCTCTGTCGTCCCCTTCTCCTCCTGCCTTCAATCTTTCCCAGCATCAGGGTCTTTTCCAGTGAGTCAGTTCTTTGCATCAGGTGGCCAAAGTATTGGAGTTTCAGCTTCAGCATCAGTCCTTCCAGTGAATATTCAGGACTGATTTCCTTTAGGATGGACTGGTTGGATCTCCTTTCAGTCCAAGGGACTCTCAAGAGAGTTCTCCAACACCACAGTTCAAAAGCATCAATTCTTTGGCACTCATCTTTCTTTATAGTTCAACTCTCACATCCATACATGACTACTGGAAAAACCAAAGCTTTGACTAGATGAACCTTTGTCAGCAAAGTAATGTCTCTGCTTTTTAATCTGCTGTCTAGGTTGGTCTTAGCTTTTCTTCCAAGAAGCGAGCATCTTTTAATTTCATGGCTGCAGTCACCATCTGCATTAATTTTGGAGCCCCCAAAAATAAAGCCTGTCACTGTTTCCACTATTTCCCCATCTATTTGCCATGAAGCGATGGGACTGGATGCCATGATCTTAGTTTTTTGAATATTGAGTTTAAAGCCAGCTTTTTCACTCTCCTCTTTCACTTTCATCAAGAGGTTCTTTAGTTCTTTGCTTTCTGCCATATGGGTGGTGTCATCTGCATATCTGAGGTTATCCATATTTCTCTCGACAGTCTTGATTCCAGCTTGTGCTTCATCCAGCCCAGCAGTTCGCATGATGTACTCTACATATAAGTTAAATAAGCAGGGTGACAATATACAGCCTTGAAGTACTCCTTTCCCAATTTGGAACCATTCCGTTGTTCCATGTCCGGTTCTAACTGTTGCTTCTTGACTTGCATACAGATTTCTTAGGAGGCAGGTAAGATGGTCTGGTATTCACATCTCTTGAAGAATTTTCCACAGTTTGTTGTGATCCGCATGGTCAAAGGCTTTGGCATAGTCAATAAAGCAGAAGTAGATGTTTTTCTGGAACTGTCTTTCTTTTTCCATGATCCAGTGGATGTTGGCAATTTGATCTCTGGTTCCTCTGCCTTTTCGAAATCCAGCTTGAACATCTGAGTCCCTTTAAGGAGGAGTCATCACACTGGCAGATGCTGTTCCTTCCAGAAAAATTTCACAGTGCATGCAGAGTCACAAAGTTGAGTTGGAACTTGGCCTAAAGTTAATCAATCCCTTCCTCCCAGGAGGAGAGCAGCTTTTGCACACAAAACATTTCCCAACATCATCAGAAGGTGGTTCAACATGATTTGACACAGTACAAAATAAGCTGTAGCTAATATTTAAAATCAGTGAGCTAACTGTTTTAGAGTTGGAAGGAACTATGCTGTGACAAAATTGGGAAGGTACACTCTAGAGATATCAAATGGAATTTGATAGTAAGGAAAGAATAGTATTTAATAAAGTAATAAAGCTTTTGCAGGGAGTAGTATGATAAAAAATATTATGACTACTTTTTGACTGTTACACATGATGGTAGAATTTTCAAATAACAGTTTCTCCTGATAGTTGATAAGTGGTATCTACCTGGTCTGTTCTACCCAAACAGCATCTCAGAGTCCTTCCCTTCTCATACCACTATTTTGCCTCCAGCTACCGCAGCCAAGTCCAGAGAAGCTGCCACTCTAGAATTTCGCTTCGATTATCACAGCCTTAGAAGTGGAGGTTTCTGCCAGCAACCTATTTGAGCCTGATCCAAAAACCCGAGCCCCGTGCTGGTAACACAGCATCAAAGCAGAGAATAAGGATGTCTAATATTTCAATCTAATTTCAGCATTAATATTCCCCAGCAATAATTAATTGTAGAAATACATAGAACCTACAAAAATGCATAGAACATGCTAGAAACACACATGAGAAGTCATATTACCATTTCCTATAGATCTGCAGATGTGGTCATACAATATTCTACAAAGAGGAAGTCTTTCCTTTTGTGAAATTATTTTATTACTCCCGGTTAAGCTCATTCTAATATGTGGTAGCCTCACCAACACCCTTTCTGCCTGGACTATAACAATACCTGCTCATTGATTCCCCCTTGCCTTCATATAATGACACTTTGAGCACCTAACCCCATCAGCATCCATTTGTTTCTTTAAAAATGTAAATATGCGCATGTATACATATCTTAAAATGTTTTAATGGAATATGATTGTCTGTGGGATAAAGTTTAGATTTTTGAACATGGCATGCAAGACCCTTCACTCACTGGCCTGCATGTGCTTCTCCAACATTTTCTCCTGTCTCTCTCCTGTGTCAGTTCTGTCAGTTCCCGCCTCCAAGCATTTCCATCCTCTTGTCGTGCTGTGAGACCCATGGTTTCCATACTTCACACCTATGCTCTGTTCTTGAGTCCTCCTGTCAACCGATGCACATGGAGAGTCCCATGTACCCTCCTTCAGTCTCCCTTGGTTTCACCTTCGCTTCCAATCAGAACTAACTTCTTCCCTGTCTCTTATACCCTTCCCTTCCCATATACCCTGGTTTCTACTGAAGCATTGCTTATTCCTTTGAATCTATTGATTAATGTGCCTGTCTCTTCATCAGCCTGGGCAACTTAAGGATGGAGATTTTTCCTCTATTATGTCTGTATGCTCCCAGGGATAGGATAGAAGGAGTGTGAAATGTGTGTTAAATTAAGATTAATCATTGAAAGTCTCACAGTCACAAATTTCTTTAATCCTTGATTATTCCAAATCTACTGAAAATAAAATGCTTTTGAAATATGAATAATCTTAGTGAGTGGCTTTGCATATCTAGCATTCAACAAAGATCTTATTCTAAATACTCAAAGCCAAAAGACGTTTTCAGCTGGGCAATTCAAAGGTCATATAGCTATTTGGTGGTTGGATGGTCGGTTCAGAAGAACTCTGAACAAGACTTTGCCAACAGGGGAAAAAAAAAACCAATCATATAACTGTATATAGCATTCTGTATAATTACAAAGTAGTTGCAAACCACTTTGTTGATTTTCGTTTGTTTTCTTGGGCTCCTCAGCTAGTGAACTTGACCTATGAACTGATTTTGAAGAATAGGTTGGAAATGGAGACTTTGCTTGCACTCACCCCAGGTGGGCACTGGCGGCAGCTGTCACCAGGGCAGCATTTTGTGCAGCGCTGTGTTTTCTGGCCAAGAAGATGGCCAGTGGACATGGATGGGCGCAGTATCCACAGCCCCCACCAGGTCACTGTGTCTCTCATAGACTCTTTTACACAGGAGCCTGCTACTGAGGAGAAATCTGCCTTACCAGGCTGCTCAGTATCCTCTGCGCCGCCTTGTACATTAAATGGTGCATTTTCCTCCCTTTGCTGCCGTGCCTCAGTTCAGAGCACTTTTTGTTTTACTGGTTTGGCCAATAATCCATTCGGGTTTTTCCATAACATCTTATGGAAAAACTCGAATGAACTTTTTGGCCAACTCAATACTTTCTACTTTCTTAGCATTTGGGTGTCTGTGTCCCAGCATGCGTCACACTTGATTTCATTATCTGTATGCTGACTTGTTTCCTCCTCTAGACTGTGATCCCCTGTCCTCCTCACAGCCCCTGATTTCTGTCTGGGTTATGCCTAAAATAGTGCCTAGCACATAGTAGACACTCACTGAAGCTTCTTGATGAGAGTAGTAATGGGTAAGGAAGCTTATTTACTAACCTAATATGTAAGTTTCTCTCCCTGTGAATATTAACCAAACATTTTTCCTTTCTTCTTTTACCCCACGTTAAGAACCTCCTCATTGCAGGCTTTGGAAATGCAATCCTTAGGGGGCAGTTTAACTTGATTACCTTCACAGAGGATCAAGACTCTACTCCTGTTCCCATATTTCAAATGATCTTTTTTCTGGATTGTGTGTGAAATGTACTTTATCTGTGGAGGAATGGATCAGTTATGACCGCAGCTCACATCTGCGTCTTGCTTAAGGAAGACCTAGTGCAGTCCTTAAGCTGTGAAATCATTTTAGCCCAAGTGAGTGTCTGGGGGTTCTTTGTTCATGGAGATTGTGTGAAACAGGGCACACATGTTGCAGTGGTAATTGCAGCCCCACTGAGAAAAGGAGTGCTTGAGTTGTATCTTGAAAAACCATTCTTGCATATGTGAGAAAAGACAGGGTAGAAGAGAGTGCAGTCACTTCACAGAGAAGAAGGTGGACCTCTGTTCTCCTGAAACAGTGGGGTATATCTTGTTGTATCAGTCGCTCAGTCGTATCTGACTCTTTGAAACCCCATGAACTGCAGCACGCCAAGCTTCCCTGTCCTTCACTATCTCCTGGAGTTTTCTCAAACTCATGTCCATTGAGTGGATGATGCACACCCACCCCTCTTTAAATTGACCCCAAATAGCAGTTGTATGTGATCTACTTCCAGTCCCAGTGTTCTCAGTGAAAGAGGGACAATGACCATAGGGTTTATTTCAGGGCATTCAGGTCTGGTCATTGGCAGAAAGCTTTGTAGGTTCTTTAATGTATGGACATGGGAAGGCAATGTTGACTTCGCAGTTACTTTTTAGAAGAGACAAGTTGTGTTGTGAATATCCAGATCATCTTAAAAGGAGAGAAAGAATGGGCTTGCTGAAGGGGATGGCATCTGAGTTGAATTCTGGAGCATGAGAAAGAGCTAGGAGGCAAAGATTACAGGGGGACAGGTATTCTAAACATAGGACACAGTGTGTGCAAATACAAAGGAAACGAGAGACCAAGATGTCCCTCTTGGTCTCTGAGGAAAGTAGTTCTGAAACAAAAAACTGAAAGCAGTTCAGTAGGACTAGAGAGGATAAGGTGAGGGGGTGGGAGATGAACCTGGAGAGGTGGGCAGAGGCCAGATAAGGAGGGACCTTGTGTAAGTCCCTGAAGACTGTGCAATTTATTTCCTGGTGAAGGAGGAGCCAGTTGAAGATTTCAAGCAGGGAAGTCACAAGGTTAGGTCTTACAGAAAGATAACTTTGGAAGTGGAGTGAGCCACACATCTAATTGAAGCAGCACTTGAGAAGACCTGGGGATGAATGCTATACTTCAGGTTTATAGAGCCGTGAAAGCGCCTCATGTGTGAGTCAGAGGCACTGGCTGAGATTCATTACAGCCTTCTTTGCAGGAGCAAAGAATCAGAAACAATCAACTCATTTTTTTAAGAAATTGAATATGTCAAATGAGGTAGAGTCATTTGAATACATGTACTGATGTGACATACTAACATAATTAAATGGTATGAATTTGATTTTTCTATAGCAGCATAGACTGTCCTTAAAATAATGTCACCCCCCAAAAGTGAAAATTTTAGCATGTGATCATAGAACCAACATAGAACCAAATAACATATGATATATCTGTGTAAGTAAAAAATTTTTTAATGAACTGGAAGGCTGTACACTGATTTCATGATAATGGCTGAGAAGGAGGGCAGAGAAGGAAATATGATTGAATAAGCGTGATGGATTAAAGAAGCTTTAGCTTTATCTGAAATGCAATAATTTCTTTTTGTTTTTAAAGGATAATATAGGATTATTATTACTTATATAATTTTCCTAAGGTATAATTAGGGGGAAAACGAATCTGATAGCAAATATCACACAGTGTTAATAGATATTAATTCTGAGTTGTGAGTTTGTTAAATTATACTTTACATTGTTCTATACTTGAAAAAACAATTCTCTCCTTTTAAGTAAAAAAGAATATTGTGTGTGTGTATGTGTGTTTGAGCAGTGGCCTGAGAAGTGTGAGTGCCAATAGTATGATGACTATAAAGCCAAGGAATGTGAAAGCTCAAGAAGAACTGTCAACAGGGTCAAGATGAGAGCTGAAAAGAGTTGAATTAATTTGTGATTTAGCAGGTTGATAGTGGCCTTGATGTGAATGATTTCAGTACAGTGATGTTGAGTGGAAGTCTAGGGCAGTTGATAGAGTAAGTGGAAGATAAAGACATGACAGCAAATTCCATCTGTTTTCCGAACTTTGACCATAAAAATGAAGAAATAGATGGATTTGTACCTAGAGAGGGATGTTGGTTTAAGGAAAATGGTTATTTTAGAAAAACTTGATATTGTTCATCTGAGACAGGAAAAATATGAGAAGAAAGAGGTTGAAGGTACATCCAAGAGAGGAGATAACTGATGGGGCAGGAGAAAGAAGGAAGGAATAGAATCTACAGTGAGAAGGTGGAACCTTCCCTGGAGAGTGGAAGTTGATGGGTGTAAGCAGAAACTCAGGGCTGTGGGGAGAGAGGGCTGGAATGATTTTGAGGAAGTTCAGATCAACAGCTTCAATTTTTTAAAATCAAAATGCAAATTATAGTTCTGCCTTTACTGAATATTGCCACTTATATAGAATAAATATTTTAAGATATATACTTTCATGTACATAGATAACTGTGCAACTATTTCTCTTATCATTATTAGAAATGATCAAAAGTAGTAAAAATATTATCCTTTGGGCAATGAGATCAATTTTGGTTTCTGCAGGTATAATGAATATTAGAAAGAAAAACAAATTACCAAGTAATGTAGATAGAGATATGGTTTTAAATGAAGCATATGCCCGTAGAGCATGGAGGTTAGGTTTACTTTTCACTGATAGATCATGGAGGAAATTACATCAAAGTAATATGTTCTGCCCTGTCCTAAGCACATGACATACTTCATAGAACTTGATCATGGCAAAACCCTTAAGGGATCTGTTGCCCTCCTCTTCCTTCCCTGCCCTGCTGAATTAATCTTGTATTTCACCTAATTAATTAGGTTGATGGATATTTTAGCATTTTTTTCATGACTGTCCTTTTAAATAATGCAAACATACTTGTAAATACTGTCTGTTGATTTTATTCATTCAAGAATACTATTGGGATTTCCCTGGTGGTACAATGGATGAGAATCCACCTGCCAATGCAGGGGACACGGATTCGATCCCTGGTCTGGGAAGATTCCATATGCCTCTGAGCAACTAGGCCCATGCACACAAATACTGAGCTCACACACCTAGAGCTCTGCAACAAGAGAAGCCACTGCAATGAGAAGTCTGAGCACTGCAACTAGAGAGTAGCCCCTGCTCACTGCAACTGGAGAAAACTTGTGTACAGCAATGAAGACCCAGCACAGCCAAATATAAAATCAATAAATCAATAAGATCAATGCCATATTATAAATACAATGCTAATGAGCTCCTGATATCAGTATCTCATTATTGTAACAAGTTAATTTTCATAGGATTCCAGGATTGGAAGAAATGTTAGATGGCTTCTGCTCATCTATTTCAGCTTCTATCCATCAGATTAGAATGAAAACCTGGAGGAATATCAGGACCCCGGTGAGAGAATAAAAAATAAACCAGCAAAGTTTTCCTCTTTCTCTAGCTGAGGCAATCATGTGTGACCTATTGCTCACTGATGAATATGCTAAGAGCAGCAGTGAGTTGGTTTTTTTTTTTTGTATTCATTCGGCTAGGAGTGACTGAGCACATGTTTATCAAATAAATGCAAAGTTATACAGAAAAGGGTTACCTCCTTTGCCAACCAGGAGCTTCCAGTCAAATAAGATACAAAACCCCCAGAAATCCAGTAAGATGCCCAAATACCCCATACCCAAGGCAAAGCATGACTGGTTTATAGTCATACAGCAACAGTTCTTGTTTGTGGACATATATGTTGCTATAAAGATGTATACTTGACAGTACCCCCATTGGGGAATCAGGAAGTCTTTCTAAAATTTCCTTATTTTCCCCTTCTTGGCTAGATCACAAGTAGGTACATGGCTACTGGTTTTACTCTATGTTGAGAGAGGAGGGAGTGTAAATTATGGTTATGTCAGAGCAAGATGAGTGATAAAGCTTTGCTCATGGGGGCTGATGTCTGCCCTCCCTGTCCTCTCCATACTCTGACTCATCAGCTGTGCTCATATCTGTTCATAGCAGCTTATTTGTGCAAATATGATTGGTTGTATCATATTATCGATATTTTGTGGTGCTGGAGAAGACCCTTGAGAGTCCCTTGGAGAGCAAGGCGATGAAACCAGTCAATCCTAAAGAAATCAGCCCTGAATATTCACTGGAAGGACTGATGCTGAAGCTGAAGCTCCAATACTTTGCCTGATGCGAAGAGCCGACTCATTGGAAAAGACCCTGATGCTGGGAAAGATTGATGGCAGGAGGAGAAGGGGGCAACAGAGGATGAGATGGTTAGTTAGCATCACTGACTCAATAGACATGAATTTGAGCAAACTCGTGGAGATAGTGCAGGACAGAGGAGTCTGGCACGCTGCAGTCCATGAGGTGGCAAAGAGTGGGACACGGCTGAGCGACTGCACAACAACATCACCAATGATACTTTTGGCTTTCCCTCACAAAACCCTCGCACTCTCAGAGAATTTCTTCTGGTTGCTGTTACCTAGTTTTTCCTGTTTCGTGGGTCTCTGAGTAAAAAGAACCATCATGAATTAACAGATGTCTTGATAATACATTATTGGAATCAGATTGAAGATTCTAAGAATTTGAGGATAAACTCAGCAGAGAGACCACAGAGATTTTTTTTTTTTCAGCACAAAGGAAAAGGATAGAGGAGAGAATCTTAGGAGAACCACAGAGCTAGTCTCTCTGTCCTATCAGTTTTTGCTAATTTAGGCTATTATTTCAGTTATCTTTCTACTGAAGAGGTGTCTTATTAGTTAACCAGTGAATGATCAAAGCCTTTATAGAGCTTCAAGACGTTTGGCATGTTGTTTTTGTCACTAACCTCATCTAATTTGTATATTCTTGGAAAGCTTCCATGTGAAGAATGCTGCATGAACCGTCATGATAATGTTACAGTTGAATGTCAACACTGCTAGGAAATGACTATGCTTCCCATTCATTCTACTGACTGCCTAACAGCGGTTTCGGTTTCCAATTAAAGCTTGTGTGTCGATGTTCTTGAAAAGAAGGGGCAGAGGAGGTGGAGTTTATGAGAGCAGCAAAATACTCACTCGGCGGATGTTGAACACTAACCCAAGTTTTCTTCAGAGAATTAGACCCAAAAACTTAGGTGCAAAAAGGGGAAGTAAATCAGTCAGATTTTCGGTCAAGAAGTTGTGTTGTGAGGTGGTAACCCACAACTCTTTATTTACATCTAAAGAACTAAACTTTCAATACATTAATTTCAGCCAAGACCCTTCCTAAATTGTTCTTCCAGATGAATCGCACTGTTTTAAGCAGATCAATCAGTTTGGAGAAGCAGAAGTTGAATGCAAATTACCTTTTTGTTTGGAAAGAATTTTCATCCTATATTATTATACAGAGAAGGTATGGGTAAATTGCTTATTTGAATTGCTTATTTGAATTTTTTTCTGATTTAGTATATTTGACACAAAAGTATTTTATCATTTTTTATACATAATTAAAGTTAAAATGTTTGTTAATGAAAGGCTAATTAGTTGATGTGGAGATGTACTTGAATTTCTAAGTCACTTCTTGGGAGGCAAGGAGTAAAGGTTGCAAAGCCAAGAGCTACTGTGCACAAAAGCACCATCTAGTGGCCAGAGTGAATAACTGTGTGCACACCATTCTTAAGAATAAAAAAGCAGAACCCGTAAAAACACCCATTACAGGGACTGGCTGCCATGTGCTCATTTTTCAACCGGCCTCAGTGTTATTTTCAGGCTTCCCTGGTGGCTCAGTTGGTAAAGAATCCACAGTGCGGGAGACCTGGGTTTGATCCCTGGGTTGGGAAGATCCCTTGGAGAAGGGAATGGCTATCCATTCCAGTATTCTGGCCCCAGGTCCATGGGGTCTCAGAGTCGGACACAACTGAGCGACTTTCACTTTCAATGAAGAATATCTAGTCAGTAATTAGTTCCAAGACAGACCTTCATCTCCTTTCAGTAAATTCTTAGGTTTTAATGCATTTTTCCCCTTTTCAATATTGATTGTTTCAAAATGACCTGACAGTCACATTAACTTGTAAATGACTGAAAGTTTCTCTAAACTGTCCTCCTCCCAGGATGTACTCAAATTTTGAAAGACAATATTCTACTAACAATGCAAGTATCTTGGATGTTACCTAGATTATTGTGGTGATCATGTCATGATATATGGGCCTTCCCAGGTGGTGCAGTGTTAAAGAATCCACCAGCCAAGCAGGAGAAGCAAGACATGCAGGTTCAATCCCTGGGTGGAGAAGATCCCATGGAGGAGGAAATGGCAACCCACTCCAATAATCTTGCCTGGAAAATTCCTTGGACAGAGGAGCCTAGCAGGCTACTGTCCATGGAATGGCAAAGAGTCGGATGCAACTGAGCATGCACACACGCATGTCATGATATATACATATATCAAAATCATTATGTGGTACACTTAAAACTAATATGTCATTTATATCTCAATTTTTTAAAAGAGATTTTATGGGTTTGTAGGTCCGTAACTTTTTTTGATAAAGGAAAACTCCGTAACCATTTAAAATAACTGACCAACTATCTGTTGTTGTTTGTTGTAGTTGCTATATGTCTGACTCTTTTTGAGACTCCATGGACTGTAGCCCACCAGGCTTCTCTATCCATGGGGTTTCCTAGGCCAGAATAGTGGAGTAGGTTGCCATTTCTAATTCAGAGGATGTCCTTGACCCAGGGATCAAACCCACATTTCCTGCACTGGCAGGTGGATTCTGTACCACTGAGCCACCTGGAAAGCCCTGACTAACTATTAATAGCATAAAATTTCCCCTGATTTGATGGTATAGCCATTAGAAAACCACTTGGAAACATCATCCAGGCATTAAAATTTGTGGCTTTTAGTACTTTTCTATTGCGTAGGAGGGCAATATACTTAAAGCAAAATGCTACAAAATTAGGTTGATATATGTTGACATTATATGTCACTACAATTTTTTGTTGTTTCTTTATATCCAAAATAAATTTTACTACCACTTAAAAGATGGCAAATTCCTCTTATGAATAAGAAACATTTCCTGAGAATATATCCAAAGAAGTTTATTACAATTTTTTTTCAAACCTGGATTTTCAGTTCCTATCTGCTGTGCAACCTGCCCACTTGGCATATTCCCACATGCTTCTCGGGCTAAGGAAGTGTCATTTTTATCATTTTTATTTTAGCCAACTACTTGTTAAGAAAATAGTATACACAAACTAAATGTTAAACAACAGTGGAATGATTAATAAAATACAGCCCATCTCTATGGTGTAGTAACATATAGACAGCAGAAAAAAAATTGTTTAAGAATATTTATTGATACAGAAAAATGTTTCTAATTCAGTTTGATGAGATTTTCTTAACCTTTATAACTATTTTTTGTTTGATCTCAAGTTTGAAAAAATAAAATAATTTTTTTGTATCTTTGGGAATAATACTGTAATGACATCATTATTAATCAGAGTTTTCTGTGGATGCTGAAATAGGGGATGCATTTTAATTTCCTATTTACCCTCACCTATCTTTTTCAAATTTCAGCTACTATTTTTTCTCAGATTGCATTGTGCTGTGCTTAGTCACTCAGTCATGTCCAACTCTTTGCAACCCCGTGGACTGTAACCCGCCAGGCTTCTCTGTTCATGGAGATTCTCCAGGCAAGAGTACTGGAATGGATTGCCATGCCCTCCTCCAGGAGATCTTCCCAACTCAGGGATTGAACCCAGGTCTCCTGAATTGCAGGCAGATTCTTTACCGTCTGAGCCACCAGGAAAGCCCACAGATTGCATTAATATCCTTAATTATTCACCTGTCTCTATATTCTTACACTATAAGATCACCTAACACAAAGTATTTTTGTTTTTAACCACCCCTTATATTTGGGTTCACCCAGTGACTTGCTTTGGTCAACAGGATGTTAAGAAGCACCCATGAGCAAAGGCCTAAAAAGTGGTTTTGTTTGCCCTCTTGCACCTCTGCCTTGGAACTCTTTACACTTAGAATAAGAGGTACTGAGTCTCTCAGTTCTCATCAGCAGGCTGTGTGCATGCATGTCCTGCTCTTTGCCATCCCGTGAACTGTAGACTGCCAGGCTCCTCTGTCCATGGGATTCTCCAGGCAAGAATACTGGAGAGGGTTGCCATGCCCTCCTCCAGGGGATCCTTCTGACCCAGGGGTCAAACCCTCCTATCTATGTCTCTTGCATTGGCAGGCCGGTTCTTTACCACTTGAGCCACCTGGGAAGCCCCATTGGCAGGCTGAAATTGTTAATTCCAGGAACACAGCAGCACTTCCTCCTGCTTGAAATACGTAACTCACAGGAGTGCAGCTCATGCACACTGCCACTCATCTGCCCAGTCAGCCACTTGGTTTGACTCACAGGCTTGAACTTGACTTTCATTCCTGCAGCTGCAGCCACTGATAATAATGTAACTAATAAAATACTCCTGGAGTGTCTACCCTGTACCAGGTGTTTCCTTGCTTTTTGTCACATTAAGTGTCACTACAATACAAAGCCTTATTAGTCCATTTGCTAGATGAGGATTCTCTGGCTTGGATCATCTCTCCCAGCCAAGGTCAGAGTTTTAATATTTCTTTCCTGACCTTGTGCTCCTTTGAGGCAAGCCAGGGGCCTTCATAGCCACACACCCCCAGGTAGCCACACCCATCCTGCCAGAGAAGGTGCAGACAGGAAGTGATTTTCCAGAATCTGTTACAATGGTTCACAGCAATGATACAGGAATATTCTGTTGACAACAGCATGCAGACTATTTCTTTCTTTCTTTCTTTTTAATTGTTTATTTGGCTGTACCAGATCTTAGTTGCAGCATGTGGAATAGTTACCTAAACAGGGATCGAACCCAGGCCCCCTGCATTGGGAGTTTGGAGTCTCGGCCACTGGACCAGCAGGGAAGTCCCAGACTACTTCTTCAAAGTAAAATAAGATTGATTTCCCTACTGGGAGGGCAAGAGGTCTCCCACTTTGGTGGCCTTTGGTTCCCTGCCTCAATTAACCTAGGACTCCTGTGATGAGCCCTTCCTTTCAGCTTTTACTCTGTACTGCCTCCCTTCTCCCTGGGAGCTCACATTTGTGGTTGGTCCCCACTTCAGATGACAGTGGCAGAGGCTGTAGAACAGATGGACTGGTCAGTATGAACTTGCCACGTTGCAGATCAAATGTGGGCGTGTTTGCATGCTTTCCCCTCACACATCACACTTAACCAAACCAAGAAGAGTGTCCTGGGGGTTTATGTTGCATGTACATTTCATCAGGACTGAGTTTAAAGATTTAATATTTGAATAAATCCAATGAGAAACTTTTTATCACTGAGGTTTCTGTTTATAATACAAGCAAGTAGCTGTAGCTGAAATTTGTTTAGTACACTTGGATCATTTTTTGCTAAAGTCAAGCAGACCAGCGTCTGTTTGGCAGAGTTACCTATAAACTGTCATTTTGTTGCTGTTCAGATGCTCAGTCGTGTCTGACTCTGTGACTCCATGGACTGCAGCACACCAGGTTTCCCTGTCCTTCACCATCTCCCGGAGTTTGCTCAAACTCATGTCCACTAAGTCAGTGATGCCATCCAACCATCTCGTCCTCTGTTGTCCCCTTCCCCTCCTGTCATACAGCATGTTAAACTTGATTGCACACCACACTGAAACATCAATAAAAGAAGTAATATTAAGCACACCCAGAGATACTAAATCCGAAAAAACATTTGACTTGTTCATTTGAAAACAAAGTAGAACCATTGCTCAAAAAGGGCTAAGTCTATTTATTAATACTTTAGGAGTTCTCAATCCTGAGGGATTAATATTCTGAGTGAGAGAAAATAGAGTTTAGCCTTTTGGGGAAAAAAAAGTTCTTCAAAGTAACTCATCCTCCTGAAATGTTGCTTAGCTTCTGATTCTGAGCCAGCCCCTATACCACTCCTCTCTGATTCTAACTTGCAGCCTTTCAAAAGGCCCCTTTCCTTGTTGTTCAAATCACACATCCTAAAATCCTGCAGCTGTTCACTCAAGATTGCCAGCAAGATAACAGCTATAAAACTCCAACTGTAAGATGCAAATATTTGCACATTTTCTCCATTTTAACCTAGCAAAAATATTCTGCCTCCTTCCCTGCTCCGCAGGAGCTGCTTGGTGAGGTTTTATGACTCTTCACAGGGAAAGGAGAAGATCTTGCAGACCAGTTATATTCTGAGACCCTGTGTCTCCATTTCTCTAGAACCTGAGATTGGCCTGGGAGTGACTCAGCTTAGAAATGCTGTGTTTGTTTCAAAGGACAGCAGACACAGCAAGGGCCATCTTTGAAGTGAGGGGGTGCAGACCACCCTTTTGCTTCCTCCAGTGAACAAAAGCCCAGCCTTTCTAGTTCTAACGGTTTGGACTAATACAGTGTGAAAAACTAAATATAGAATACTTTTGTTAAAATCAGATTAGACTAATTCTATATGAAGTGCTTTAATGAAAAATGTTTAATGGTTGAAATACTATAACTCTGGCGTTAAAATGCAGGTGCAAGAAGGATATTCTACACTCCCTGGAGGGCAAACCAGTACATACTGTGAAATATCAATTAAAGTTTATAGTTGCCTGGGTTGGCTTAATGTCTTTTTCATGGGAAATTTTCATTCTCTTATGAAATAATCATTTGGAGTTAAAATATGTGCTGAATTAGGTGGGCATTCCAAGTTATTAAGAAATGGATTTATTTTACAAGCAAGCTGGAAGCATTCTTTGCTGTTTTTATGAGGTCATCGACATGACTTTTAAATGGGGCTCCAGGCCAACTCTGATTCTCACATCAGTTCATTAATTCACACAGCTGTCTCTGAAAACTACAAGAATAATATATACTGCAGACAGAGGGCTAGAGAAGGGGGGTGGGGTGAGATTTCAAGGCTGTATTTCAGTCGGGAGATCCTGCTGACATCATAAACTATGAGAAGACAGCTTAAGCTGTTTGGGGAACAGCAGTAGCCCCCTTGATGGAAATATGGTTGGTCTAATTGATTCTTTTTCTTTTCAGAATATACAGAGTGGGGATACCCGGTCGTTTTTATTCTGAGCAAAGTCAACATGAAAGGCAGGCACTGCAGGAATGCATTAGCGGGGGAAACCCAAGCAGCGACCTAAGGTGTGGGGATGGATTTGATTGTGTTAATGACGTCTGAGCAGCCACACTGACACATGAAGGGCACTGGCAGAGTTTATTGCACCATGATTTTGTTTTATAGGTGATTGTGAACCCACTGTGTCTACAAAGAGATTTTCCAAATGAGATGTGACAAGGATGATAGGATTGTCCTATGAGTGAGAGTCTAGGAGAACCAAATCCTCTGATGAAGGCCCCTCACCCTCTCTCTATACTTCCAGATTTATAGCAAACATAGGATGTGAAATACCCTTCAGTGGGACTTCTGACAGCTTTTCCCACTTGGTCCAAAAGAGGCATTGCTCAGAGCTACGTGAAAACCTCTTTCTGCTCTGAACCCACATTCAGAAGGGTTTGATACCAAACCAAATTTGGAGGCTCAACCTGTGAAAAACTAATGTTTATGAGAATATCCTGGTTTCTGAGGCCTCCATCAGCCTTATTAATAGGATATTTTTTTGAAAGGCAATCTGCAGTTTCATATCCTTGAAATTCCAAATTTGTTGTGGTTGCCATGGAAAGGTGAGCTAAGTCTCTTTGAGAGTAATTTCATTTCTGCAAATAAATCCAGCCAAGTTTTTAATGTCTTTGGATAGGGGGAAATTGTATGAAATGTGACATTTTAAGTGTGCTCTTCAGTGACTCTCCATTAAAACCTTGACACCTGGGCACATGTGGATGTTGGAGGTTTTGTGGCCCTTATCTCATCTGTGTACACAAGTGTCTTTCTGTACACGTGAACTGAAGCTTTGCCTGAAAAACAGATGTGTCCTGAAAGAGTAAGAGCCTGTTAATACATAAGAAAGTGTGGAAACATTCAGAATTACTGAAGAGATCAGGGTTGAATCTCCATCTCCTCTACGTTTCCCCTGTATACATGCTTTTTTCATTCCCTTCCTTATACTTCATTATTCTATGGACAAATGCTGTGGACTTTTCTCTTGGAATATTGAAGACACATAAGAGCCTGACATGTCTATTGGGTGTTGCCTTAGTCCTTTCAGGCTGTTACAGCAGACTACCACAGATTAGGTGGCTTATAAACAAGAGACGTTTAGGTATTTCTCACATTTTGGAGGCCGGAAGTCCAAGATGGTACCAATCAGTTCTGTCTGGTGTGAGTCCACTTTCTCATACAAGATCTTCTTGCTGTAACCTCACAAGACTGTAGAGGCAAGAGGGCTCTTTCTGAGGTCTCTTTTATAAGGGCGTGAATCATATTCATGAGGACCCCCCCCCCCACTTATGACTTAATCACCTCCAAAAGGCCCCATCTCCTAATACTCTCATGTTGGGGATTAGGATTTCAACATATTAATTGAGGAGAGGGACAGAAGCAGTAGATTTATTGCATGCCACCCCGGTTCCCCCAGATTCATGCTCTTCTCACTTGTCAATTCAAAACTCTAAGTCCAAAGAGGAAAAAAAAGTGAAAATGTTAGTCGCTCAGTTGTGTCCAACTCTTTTGTGTCCCCATGGACTGTAGCCCACCAGGATCCTCTGTCCATGGGATTCTCCAGGCAAGAATACTGGAGTGGGTAGCCATTCCCCTCTCCAGGGGATCTTCCCAATCCAGCAATCTAACCTGGATCTCCTGCATTGCAGACGGATTCTTTATGGTCTGAGCCAAAGTCCCATTTAAATATCATCTGAATCAGATGTGGGTGAGACTCAAGAATGACTCATCATAAGGAAAATTCCTCTCCTGTGTGAACCTGTGAAATCAAACAAGTTATATGCTTCCAAAATACAATGGTGTGACAGGCATAGACATTCCCACCTGCAAAGAGAAAAACAGGAAAAAAGAAAAAGAGTAACAGATCTCCCACAACAAGTCCAGAATGTTACAGCTCAAGAATAATCTTTGACAGCTCTTCCCTCCTATCCTTGGGACTGAGTTCCCACCTTCCAGACACACTGGAAGGGGTCGGACCCCCTTGGCTTTGTTGGGCACAGCCCACACTGCAGCTCTGCAGGACTTGAACTGTCTCTGCCAGTCTGGAGTTGTGAGGCAGCTCGGCCCACATGGTTCCACTAGGTCCTGCCCCCAAGGTCACCCTCTGCCTGGGTCTTGGGGGCTCAGAAGCTCCATCCTTGGAAATCTAGGTGGAAGGACCCATGTCCTCACAGCTTTATGGCTATCTTCACAGGGGCCCACCACATGCATCTAGGGCTGCCCAGGAACATGGGGACATGTGGGAAGCAGAGACCATGGTGTGAGGCTGTGTGGTACAGTAGGCAACAGTGGCTCCTTTGAAATTGTTCCACTTCACAGACCCTGGCACTCTGGCCTGTGATGAAAGAGGTGACCCTGATGGTGTCTGAAATGCTCTCAGGGTCATTCTCCCATTGTCTTGCTAGGTCCTGCCTTTTGTGTAGGTGACTGACTAGTGTCCTCATTGCCTTGATGAATGGCCCTGGACTTCTGGCCTGGTCTATCCTTTCTACTCCCATGAGCAAATTTGACCACATGTTTTATGTTCTCTCCCAAATAGGCTTTCTCATTTTTAATACATGAACAGACTGAGAATTTTTTTCAAAATTTTAAATTCCCCCTCTCTCTCCATTAACAATTCCATCTTTAAGCCATTTCTCTCTTCTCTCACTTTACTGAAAGCAGTCAGCAGAAGCCAAGCCACACCTTCAACACAGGGCCTAGAAATTTCCTCAGCCAAATATCCAATTTCATCACTCACAGGTTCCACCTTCTACAGAACATGAGAACACAAACATAATTCAGCCATGTTCTTTGCCACTTTATAATGAGGATGGCCTTTCCTCCACTGTCCAATAATGCATCCCTCATTTCCACCTGGACCTCATCACAGTGATCTTCACTGTCCATATGCCTACCAAATATCCGTTAAGATTACTTAGGTATTCTCTAAGATTCTCTACAGCCTTCCTCTTTTATTTCTGGGCTCTCAGTGTACATATGGCTACCAGAAAATCTGTTCAGGACTGGGTTTGCTCTAAGAAAATTAGGCTTTCTCTACAGCTCTCCTCTTTTCTCTCTCGAATTTTCACCAAATTTCCCTTAGTGGTCCATTCATGGCAGTGTAGGGTTTTTCCTGCATGCACCTCAAAATGCCTCCAGCCTCTACTCATTACCCAGGTCTAATGCTGGTTCTATACTTGTAGGTGTTAGTTACAGGGCCACCCCGATATCCCAGTACCAATATTATGTCTTAGTCCATTCAGGCTGCTATAACAAAATACCATAAACTGGGTGATTTATAAATAAATGTTATTTTTCATGGTTTTGGAGGCTGGAAAGTCCAAGACTCAAGCACCCAGCAGGTGTGGTATCTGTGGTGTGCCCTCTTCCTGTTCTTAGAGGGCTGGCTTCTCACTGAGTGCTCACGTGGTGGAAGGGGTGAGAGATCTCTCTGGGATCTCTTTTACAAGGGCACTAATCCTATTCATGAAGGCTCCACCCTCATGACCTGATACTTCCCAAAGGTCCCACCTACAAATACTACTGGGGATTAGGATTTCAACATATGCTTGAGGGAACACAAACACCTATAGCTGGAACCCCAACAAACAGGTGGCAGTCCTCGAGCTTCACCTGAGAGACTTTCAAGTTGGCAGCCAAGACTCTGCGCCCACTGTTCTGGCCTTGTCACACCTCCACCCTCCACTGCTCTGATCCATAACACAGTGGGTCAGTTGGGAGCAGTTCTTCACCAAGAAAAGGCTGAGGACTCCCCATAGAAAACAGCTGAAACCTCAAGATGGCAGTTCTACACTTTAAGGGGCTTGCATTGAGAAACCTAGGTCTAATTAAATATGTTGCAATTTGCCTTAAAATGTTATGTGTTATAGCTCCACATGTAAAGGAAGTGTAAGTATAGCTAATAATGGATTTTCATTTATTAAAAGAATGATTCTTAATTTTGCATGCCAGAGGTAGTAGGTACTTTAAGTAAATGACAGTTTCTCATGGATGAAGAGACCACAGTAAGGCAAAATTAGACAGTTAATTAAGAAGGAGTAAACTTATAAATTAAAAAGAAAAGCAAGAATTAACAGAAAATTCAGTGTACATAGGAACCTTAAATGTTAAGCAACGAACAATCAGAGAGTTTGTTGAAATCAGAAACCAATCTTGCTGGGTTTTTGAAGGTTGAGACCTCTGAAGTTAATAGTTGGCAGATGTCATGGACTGATGTTGGTGTCCACACAAAATTATGGGTTAAGCCCTAACCCCCAATGTGATGATGTTTGGAAGTGGGGCCTTTGGAAGGTAATTATGCTCAGATGACGTTATGAGGGTATAAAAAAATATAAAATTCAACCAAGTAAATTAGAAGATCTAGTTGGCTTTGTTCAACATTCATGAATCAGACAACATTGTTGTTGGTTGTTTAATCGCTAAGTCGTGTCCAACGACTTAGTCTTTTCGACCCCATGGACTGTATGTAGCCCGCCAGCCACCAGACTCCTCTGTCCATGAGATTTCCCAGGCAAGAATACTGGAGTGGGTTGCCATTTCCTTCTCCAGGGGATCTTCACAGTTCAGGGATCAAACTCACATCTCCTGTGTTGGCAGGCGGGTTCTTTACCACTGAGCCTCCAGGGAAGCCCATCTAGCAAATAGAAGAGTGCTATGAGGGGTTGTACAAAGTGGAAAGTTTTATAGAAAGAAAGGAGGGAGCTATCAGCAAAAGGGAAAAAAGGATTATTTTTAGACCAAGACATCTGTGGGGGAGGAAGGAACAGGCAAAGGCTTTATCACGCAAGTACTCAAAAAGATAATTAAGATCTATCCTATTATCAAGAACAACGATGGCCAGAGAGTCTGAGGATCTTTGCTGGACAACTAATTCCTTAGCCATAGAATCTGCAATGTCTATAAGAATTATGGAGAAGTTTCTGATCATATTCCTATTTGTATCTACTCCTGTTCAGGGAATGGATTTGTTCACAGGAATTATGTTTACTCATTTAAGCCAGGGATCAGTTGTAGACTTTCTCTTAGTCTGAAATAGAGTCATCCTAAACTCTAGAGATAATTCCCATCCACCCCTTCCTTTAGCAGTGGCCTGAGAGATAGAGACAATTGTGTTATCTTTCTAGGTCAATGACAGAGTAATGAAAAAAATAAAAAGGGTTCTTAGTTAAAGAACAAAACCTTGATCCATTGTTTTTGATGGAAACATTCAGTGTTGATATGAGCTACTTCTCCTGTTTGTCAGTTTGATTAGGAAGTCTCCAGTGTTCCTACAAGACCAGGTGTCATGTGGAGCCTTCATCCGCTGTGAGATGTGTACCCAAGACTCAAATCTCTAAAGTTGGATTGACCTCTAGTGAGGGGTACCTGGCACAGTCCCTTCCAAGGAGACTTAAGGGCAGTCTTTGTTCTAAGTGATTCCAAATCCAAAGGGTGGGAGACAATTGGGAATGTTAGTTGGAGAGTCATGGCCAAATATTTGAGGAAACTAGAAGAATGCAGGATCTAGTCCAGTTTACTGATAGAACAAACCTCAAAGATAATAAGACTAGAATCTAATTTCTACAAAAGTAAAAACATACTTTTTCTCTTTACAATACTCCCCATTTTTTTCCCCTACATGGAAAAACTAATTTGTTCAACAATGAGTATGAAAACAAGAATGCTTGGTGGGAGTTTCTGAGTTCTGGAAGGATCAAGTAGGCAGAAACAGTAAAGGTTTCATCCTTGTTCACAAAGATATATCTTAGCAAAATGTCGACAGCTTAACAGAAAAGATTTCTTTACATATGGAAAATAATTTTAAGAACCAGCAACACAAAGTCAAAAAAATTATAATCATCCTCATCAGTTCATTTAGTCCCATGTTATTCATTCTTGTTCTGCTTGAATTCAGTTTATCCATTAGTTTTCTCAGACTTGCCTAATGACCAAGGGTGGTGCAGGCACTGAGAATTCCAAGAAGTTGGTGAGGTTTTCATTAAGACTCACATGGTTTGCCCAGTGAAGGGATTGCCTCAATCCATGAGGAACAGGTTCTCTAACAGTTTCTTTGCCATGGTAAGAGCATCAGCCTTGTAGCAAGGGGATGCTTTACTCCTCCAGAAAGCATACATACAATTCCAGGAGCATGTTGGTAGCACAAACTCAGTGGCAGTTGAATGAAGTCCAGCTGCAAGTATTCAGGTGTCCAGAGGGAGAGGTCTGAGTCCTTTCTATAGGGACAAAAATAGCTTTTGTAAAAAAAAGTGCACTAGGTAAGTGAGTGCTGCCATGCTAAGTCACTTCAGTCATGTCCAACTCTTTGCGACCCTATGGACTGTGGCCTGCCAGGCTCCTCTGTCCATGGGATTCTCCAGGCAAGAATACTGGAGTGGGTTGACATTTCCTCCTCCAGGGGATTTTCCCATCACAGGGATTGAAACTGTATCCCTTATGTCTCCTGCATTGGCAGGCTGGTTCTTTACCACTAATGCCACCTGTGAAGCCCAGGTAAGTAAAGGAATTCAAAAAGAAAAAGGAAAATGGGGTTTTCCAGGGAGCCTGGAAGAACCCAAGAAGCCATCTCAGGCTTCTCAACAGCCACTATTTACCCATCTTACTTTCTCTGACTCAGGAGCAGACTGTTGTCAGTGTTACATGTTACATCAAGATGGCAAAATTCTGGCAATGAGGAGTCATTTTTTGCCAGTAATCATAAAGTTATTAAATCCTTTCAAATATCTTGTCAGATTTTAGCCAGAACAAACAATAAATATTATTGGCAATGTTGAATGACCCCATTAATTTTAATTTTAGTTCACCCTTGGCTGTTTATGGGAATAACATAGTTTTGTTTTGTTGTTGTTGTTCTTTTTTACCAGGAAATCCCTTAGAATCCTATAAACTTTGGAAGGGGCCCATGCAGGGACACTGAAGTTGATGCTGAAGAATTTGCACAGGGCCTTTGAGGATAATCTCTGTTCCTGTGCCCCTGTTATATAATTGAGACATCAATTTCTGGGCCAGTGTTTTGATAATGGACCTCTCAGAGTGTGTAACGAGAGAAGCCTAGATATGGTCTTAGGTCTCTGGCCTTGGAGCTGCTGTAGCTGTAAAGCTATTAAATTGGCAGCTTTCTGCTTTCAGTCCTGCTCTGGGATCCTTTAAAAATGCTCAGCCATAGTCATGGCTTCAGGGAGGCTTGTGGCACCCGATCTTATTTTGTGCTTTTTGATAATGGCTTGTAAAAGATCAATTGCTATTCTGTGAGCCCTTTCTGTCCACACATCCAGAATATCATCCTTTTGCTTCTGAAGCCAGAAACTCATCCTCGAAGCACCAGTGCTGATCAAGTCTCTGAGACAGAGCTTTGGGAGAAGTGGAAAATAATAGCTTTACTGCTTTGCCAGACAGAGGGGAACACAGCGGTCTCCTGCCCTTGAAAACTGTGTCCCTACGTGGAGGATTTGATGAGGAGTTTTATAGTATTCGTTCAAGGGTGAGGGTGCTGACAAGATCAGGGTGTGTGCAGGCCCTCCACTCCTCTAATCTGGTCTCAGATAGTCTTCTTGAGGAGCTTCTCTGGTTCCTTTAATCCTGCCTCAGGTGATTTCTTGGCTGCTTCTCCTTTGATGAGCAACCAAAGAGCAACTGCCCTTCGGAACTCAGAGAAGGTCGCAGAGGCTGGAATCTTCCCTGCAAACAGGGAACTGGGTGATAGGGTGGATAGAGAGATTTCCATGCCCAGGAGCCCGCACGGTTTCGCTATTGACATGTGCCATCACAAAAGGTGAGGTCAGCCTCAAAATGTGGTGTGGTCAGCTTTTATGGGCTGGCTAATTTCACAGGCCAGTGAATAGAAGGATAATTCCAACTATTTAGGGGAAGGGGCAGATACTTCCAGGAATTGGACCACCATCCACTTTTTGGTCTTTGATGGTCGGCCTTGAAACCATCATGGTGCCTGTGGTGTGTCATTTAGCTTGATGATGCTTTACGATAAGTGTACACTAGGCTCAGGGTCTGGTGGAGGTTGACCTGTTCACCATCTTGGACCACTCTTGAGTTTATGTTGTGTCTTCAGGCCATGTCATTCTTTCAAAGGTTGTGCCCTGCCCCCCTTTCTTCCTGTTTCAGTGTGAGGAGTTTCATTTGTAACCTGGGTAGTTTTATTATAAGTGGTAACAGTCTAAATAGTCTCTTCAGAGTGAAAAAGCAGTTCAGACACAGTTAGTAAAACACAAATGAGTTCTCAGGTGAAAAAGGAAAGAACAAGGCAGTGGGAGTCATGTCAGTGGTCTCTCTTTTTTTTTAAGGTATTACTTGTATGTTTAATTTTGTATTAGCTCTTTGCAATGAATCTTTCAATGAAGCTACTTTGAAGTTTAGAAATCTTTTGTAGACTTTTTCATAGCCTTTGCCTTTAAAGTGCACTTTTTAAATGATTTTATCGATTTAGAATGTTCCCAAGATTGTTGTAATTCCCCTTAGGGCTGGCAGCAGTTTGGTTGGTTCTTGGCCATAAATAGAGTTTAACCCGTATTTCTATCCAGCCATGTCTAAGTGCAAATGGGGTGCAACTCACATTTTTATTTGACCATACGTTGGAGCCCCCAACCTCATGGCTACAGAGGCAAGCTCTCAGGATGTGAAATAAGTTTCTATGCAAAACAGGACACACATGTGCCCCTTAATATGTCTGCAGTAACCTAGAGATGTTACTGCATCCTGGCCTTTAATAGTTCCCTATGTGGAATCTGGGGGAGGATCCCAAACAAAGGGGGAATTGCAGCCTAAACCATCCACAGTTCCCAATGTGGAATCTGGGAACAGAATCAAGGGCTGGGGTTTTCCACTATGGGCAATAACCAGAAGATATTACTGCATCCTGGGAATTGTGGTCTGAAAGATGAGGAGCTTGGCTCTGGGCAGACCTGTCTGTCAGCTCAGTCAGGCTCCAGACTGCATCCTCAGCCAGCTCAAGCTGACCTGCCCTGTAAGGGAAAGCCAGTCAGCTTGGGAGCTTGAATACACAAAGAGCGGAGGAACTTAACCATGGCCCTGGGAAATGGTGGGAAAAACAGTGAACTCGAAAGTGTTCTCTGGGCTCCATGTCTGTGTATCTGGGGGTTGTCCCCAGGTGCCACTGGAAACTCCCTTCAGTCCCACCACTGCTACCATATAAATATGTGAAAAATAAAACAAAATTCAATCAACAGAAAGATCCAGTTGTCTTTACTCAATGATTTGTGAATCAGGCAGCATCCTGTTTAGCAACTGGAAGGGTGCTCCAAGGGGATGTACAAAATGAAAGACTTTTACCAGAAGTAGGGTGGGCAAGGGAGCTATTAGCCAAAAAAAAAAGGTAGGATTATTTTTACTCCAGGACACCTTCTTCTGAAGAGGAAGAAACTTCGAGGGTTTTTTCCTGCAGGTACCTCTTTTTCTTGAGGGAGTTGGAGAGGGTCCACCTGATAGGTTACCTTACTGGTTTGACCAGAAAATTCCAGACTAGTCAATTAGGATTGCTTTTCTGGAGAAGGTCAGAACTGCAGTTAAGTCAGTTATTAAGGCTATCTTTGGTACCAAGGGCTTTAGCACAAGTGATGTCCTTTGGGGCTTGTGGTTTTTTTCTCTTTAACACTAAGACAGCAGATTTATTATGAATTTTATTAATTTGTTCCAGCAAATGAGTCTTTTTTCTAATAGTTACTGAATTTTCTTTTTTTGGTTATGAAGTTGTGTTTCCTTTATTTGAAGGTTGCAGGTATCCAGACTCACCAATTGTTTCCCTATAGCTGATCTGCTCAGTTGTATATTTCATGTCATTGCTAGGACTGTGTATCACACTTTTCCAGTAACTGGTAACAGCAGAACTAGAATGCCCAGGTGACAATGAAGACATCAAAAGAATTCTCATAAAATGAGAGATGTTTTAGGACTTCTGGATCTTTAATACGTTCGCCTAATATATAAATCTAGTATTTTTCTTGGTGAATAAAAATTGAAGTTGTTAAAAATTTATCCCTTTCTTGTTAGAATGTGTGATATTGATGTAATAATAATTGAAACCCTGTTTTCACCCTTTGGTGTTCATCCTTGTTCTTGAATAGAAAGCAGACCTGAGAGAGGGATTCTAAATACTGAATAGATTCAAATTGTCAATAGTTTCTGCTTCATCTGTTTCAAGTATATCAAATCATTCTGATTCCAAATATTTTGCATGTAAGCAATGGTCTAAATCTCTTTTGAGACTGATATTATTTCCTAATGACCAGCTATTCTTTCTGAGATTAGATTGCATGTTTAAGTGATACATCCCTCTGATTCTTTCTTAGAAGAAGAGCAGGCCACTTTAGATAATCCCATCACTATTTGGTAAAGGACTTTATTTTATTGCTGATTTTATTTATTCCCAGAAGCACCTGGAAACTGTTCCTCCCCCACTGCTGATCTGCTATCTGGAATCAAGGTTCTGTGGTGAACTAGGTGGTTGGGCCAATTATCCAGCCATCAAGACTGACTGGACTTCAGCCTTCCACCTTACACAGGTCTCCCTATTCCCTTAGTTCTCTCTTATTTTCATGGCTTTCTCTCAGTATTCCTGGAACCCTGGGGAGCAGTGTTAACTAGTGGTTAAAAGCATAGATTCGAATTTTAGACAGATCTCAGTTTAAATCTTGGTTCTGCTGTGTAAATATTATGTAACACTGGGAATGACTCTGTGTTCATCTATAAAAAAGGCATCCTTGGGGATTTCCTGGCAGTCCAGTGGTTAGGACTCAGCGCTTTCACTGCTATGGGCCCAGGGTTCAATCCCTTGTCTGGGGACTGAGATCCATCAAGCCTCTATTGCTCATGGAATGTTTGAGGGGGAGGGATTTAAAATGAGATGACATATATGAAGTACCTGAGAGTAGCTGTACACAGGAGGGATGCACTGAATGTCAGTTTCCTAAACCCATTTCTTCCCCTTGCTTTTCCTAATTTCAACTCAAAACTGACCTCAGGTCCCATTGTAACAAATGTAACAAAACAAAATTCAACCAAAAGAAAGGTCTAATTGTCTTTACTTAATGATTTGTGAATCAGGCAGCCTCCCATCTGGCAATTGGAAGGGTGCTCCAAGGGCTAGTACACACAGATGTCAATGACTGGTACAACTGAGTGTCAGGAAAGTTATGCATCTTCCCTAAGAGGGTAGAGTCAATGGCAAAGTCAAGGATCAAACACAGGGTGGTCTGCATGGTGACCACTGCACCAGACAGCCTCCTGGGAGCTGCTGCCAAGCCACACACGATGGGGAGCTCCCCTTAAAGGCAGGTTGAGATACAGAGCACACAAAAAGAGCAGAGTGGACACAGGATAGCTCAAAGTAAGCAAAAATCCTTCATTGAAGGATTTACAGCATCCCCTCTTGACAACAGTGAGAAAGCACAACCATTTCTCCACACACCAGCTAACACTGAACATTATTGACCTTTGTTACTTTTGACTTGCTGATGAATGAAAACTGCCACTTTGCTAGCCATTTCTTTTTCCGTAGTAGATTAGATTTGATTTTGGCTAATTTCTAATGTCCATTGATTCAAAAGCACTTTTTAATGAAATAAGAAAATAGCTTACTGATAAAATGTTATTGCTGCTGCTAAGTTGCTTCAGTCGTGTCTGACTCTGTGCGACCCCATAGATGGCAGCCCACCAGGCTCCAGCGTCCCTGGGATTCTCCAGGCAAGAACACTGGAGTGGGTTGCCATTTCCTTCTCCAATGAATGAAAGTGAAAAGTGAAAGTGAAGTCGCTCAGTTGTGTCCGACTCTTAGCGACTGCATGGACTGCAGCCTACCAGGCTCCTCCGTCCATGAGATTTTCCAGGCAAGAATACTGAAGTGGGTTGCCATTGCGTTCTCCAAAAATGTTATTGGGTTGGCCAAAAAGTTCATTTGCATTTTCCATAACATCTTAAAAACTCAAACGAGCTTTTAGGCCAACCCAATATTTAGATGGCTTAGCAACATAATTTTGATATGCTGTTATTATTATTAAAAATATAGTGAGCAGTTGTTTTCTGACTAATGAAATAAAAATAATAGAAATTAAGGTTCTTTTTGCATGTGTTTTTGAGTAAGAGAAACAGAAATATTGAAAATCCCTAGAACCTGACAGGAGATTCCAACAAACCTACACCAAATGTTAGGTCTCTGGTCAGTGTTAGGTGAAGTATTTGTGTCAGTCATTTTTCTCTCTTAGGTAATTGTGTTTTCTTCAAGTTGTGCCATTGTCTTAATGCACTGCACTCTCAACGTTGGGACCTGAGCATTTAGACAGAAGTAGTATATTTTGGTGGAGAAGGCAATGGCAACTCACTCCAGTACTCTTGTCTGGAAAATCCCATGGACGGAGGAGCCTGGTAGGATGCAGTCCATGCGGTCGCTAAGAGTCGGACACGACTGAGCGACTTTACTTTCACTTTTCACTTTCATGCATTGGAGAAGGAAATGGCAACCCATTCCAGTGTTCTTGCCTGGAGAATCCCAGGGATGGGGGAGCCTGGTGGACTGCAGTCCATGGGGTTGCACAGAGTCAGACATGACTGAAGCGACTTAGCAGCAGCAGCAGCAGTATATTTTGGGGCTTCCCTGGTGGCTCAGTGGTAGAAGAACCCACCTGACAATGCAGGAGACGCAGGTTCAACCCCTGGGTCAGGAAGATCCCCTGTAGTAGGAAACGGCGACCTGCTCCGGTATTCTTGCCTGGGAAATCCTATGGACAGAGGAGCCTCGAGGGTTACAGTCCATGGAGTCGCAACAAGTCAGACACGACTGAGCATGCACACACATACAGTATATTTTTAGAATTTTTCAGCAATTAGTAGCATAGAGCCTGGGTGTAGGAATAATGCCAAGGCTTGACACCTCATAAAAGTATGCATATACATTGTTTACTTTTGTGCAAATACATACATATCCATACAAATCTCTTTTAGTAAAATGTTGTGTTGGGGCAAGTGCACCATTAACAAAAATATTTCACATACTAAAGCACAAAGTGAATCTCAACAAATACCAAAGAATTTTTGTACATGGAGAGAGACTATTCTGAGTAAAATGTGATTAAGGTAGCAAAAATTAATCAAGATATCCTTCAAATTCTTTTGGGTTAAGTAATTGATGAATCAATAAAATTTTAACTGAAATCTTGAATATAGAAGAAATTTCAAATAAAATATTTGCATATTGAACCCACCAATATGCTAGAAAAATATATCAGAACCATTTTATTGTTCAGCATAGGAATGCAAAAATGAGTTAAACTTAGACACTATTAAAGCAAGTTAGCACATTAACAATTAGTTGGGATAGTGTATTATAAATTAAGAAAAATGATCTATTAAGTTAAAAATTCAGGGGAATTGGTTATGATATGGAAAAAATAAAATTAGGTCCCAGATTCACACTGCACATAAAAATAAACTCCAAATTGTTGAGTATATTTTTCTAAGTATTATCCTTAAGTGGGGTTATTTGCTGCATAGTTTGCACAAATAAGTTCACTTAACTGAAGTTTGTTCATATCAACCACATTAAGTTAGCTTTGGTCCATTTGTGGTTCTATGTATTTAATAGTATTTAATCTTTTCTCCCCACTTTGGAAATGAGACGCTCACAATAGAAATGTTACTCAGTTCAGTTCAGTTCAGTCGCTCAGTTGTGTCCGACTCTGCGACCCCATGAATCGCAGCACACCAGGCCTCCCTGTCCATCACCAACTCCCGGAGTTTACCCAAACTCATGTCCATCAAGTCGGTGATGCCATCCAGCCATCTCATCCTCTGTCATCCCCTTTTCCTCCCGCCCCCAATCCTTCTCAGCATCAGGGTCTTTTCCAATGAGTCAGCTCTTCGCATGAGGTGGCCAAAGTATTAGAGTTTCAGCTTCAACATCAGTCCTTCCAATGAACACCCAGGATTGATCTCCTTTAGAATGGACTGGTTGGATCTCCTTGCAGTCCAAGGGACTCGCACGAGTCTTCTCCAACACCATAGTTCAAAAGCATCAATTCTTCTATGCTCAGCTTTCTTTATAGTCCAACTCTCACATCCATACATGATTACTGGAAAAACCATAGCCTTGACTAGATGGACCTTTGCTGACAAAGTAATGTCTCTAATCGTTACTAAAATATAACAACAAAAAAAAAGCCAAATGAAAGCTACTTTACATGAAATTTGCCTCTTGCCATGTAAAATTAGTGACAGTAAGGCTTGTGATGCTGATGTTTATCAGGTATTGGCTTTGGAAATGTCTGGGTGTTTGCACAGGCAGATGTGTGCACACACAGAATGAGTGTAACTTGATCTAGATGGAATTTCACTTTGAAAGAAGTAATTTACTGCATATATGATCCATTAGCTCTGACAAAGGAAAAATATTCCAGAAAAAAATTGTAGAACCTCTTATAAAGAATTTCTTAGATGACTGTTCTGTTCTATCTTAACTTTGAACAGATTGATCCTTTCTCAAGTCCTTGTCAAATAAAATAAGTCTTCATCAGACCAAAATGAAATTGTCTATTTTAAAGTTTATTTGAAGAGGAGCTTACTTTCTATCAAAGACTGAAACTTATTTTGTCAATGTAAATGCCAGTTATGGAAAATAGTACGTGACCATTATCAAGTTTCTCTTTCAAAATGAACTCAGCTTGTGGAGTTTGACACAGATTCATTTCCATGTTGTTGGAGTGACTTCTTGAACTGGCACAGTTGTCATTCATTTGAAAGGAGATTTTAAACGAATTCAGGGAAATTCCACCCTCCTCACCCCCCATCTGTCTCCCATTCAGGTTGCCACAGCAATTGTCACCTGACACTGCTGATCTTTCCCATGCCCGTTACCTTAGCAATCAGTAGAGCAAACTCCCATCTAGCATTCCTAGCTAGAAATTTGTGTACCCTTAGCCTTCTCTCTCACTTATAGCCCCCACACTCCACTTATCACTAATACCTCCTCAAGTCTGTCCTTCTCCATCTTACAGCCATTTCCTGGAATTTCGGAGGCCCATGTTTCCTCTCCCAGGCTGTTAGAAGGCTGAGCCTAAGCTCTCTCTCCCTCATCTCCTGAGTCATTGAACACAGGTCTGTTGCTTCAGACACACTAGGTTCTCACCTTTCTTGGAATATTTCCGGCTGTTTCACAAGTCCTTGACTTTTTCTTCCTGGCTCTATTTTTATTCCGCTTCGCTGAAAAAAACAAAAAGCAAAAACCAGAAAGCTATCCACCAGTCAGGATTCATCTCAAATGCCACCACCTCCATGAAGCCTTCCCTGACTGACACTTCTGGATTCCAACAATGTATATTTTATGGCACACAGCATACTGTAGTATAACTTATTTTTAATTATAGCCTCTCCCCACTGGACTAAGCTGCCTGAGAACAGGGATGACTTCTTAACTCGTCTGGGTAACTGACATAGCTGCATTTTAGATTACATGTCTACTCTAAGAAATGTATTATTTTTTATTTTTAGAATTAACTGAAGATATGCATTCTGAGGCCATGGAAGTACCTCTCAAACTACTGTGATCCTCCTGTCCCCAAGGTAAGTCTGTCCTCACATTGTCCACAAATGCTTCATCCAGCCTAATTCCAAGTGACAACAGGAAACAGAGGCTGCCACCACTCACATAAACAGCTCTCCACTGTGATGAGACTAATAGATTTGGGGGAGATTTATCTTCCTATGTGTGGTTTCCTTCCAATAATACTGTGTGTTGCTTGCTCTCTTTAAGGCTTGACTTAATCCGTGCTATGAATCCAAACCACATTTTGAGCTCCTGTTAAGAATCCAGTGCTTCTGAGTATTAGCTTAGTGGCAATCAGTTTAACATCCCCATCATGGATTCTGTTGTGAGAGGATATGTAAATTAGGCTTTACATTGCTTATTCTGAGTAGCTCAGGAGCAGAATTTTATGAAATAATCTTGAAAATCCAGAAGACCCTATATACGATGGCACCATAACCCAGTTTCTTCCTCATTCACCCATATGACATCTTCTGGGAAAAAAAGTGAGTATTTTAGGCAGGAGACAAACTCAGAGGAAAGAAGGGGTTTGGGGGTGAATATGGGGGGCGCAAGGAGAACTCCAGTTTTGGTGAAATGGATCCGCCCACTCGGTATACCAAGATTCTCCATCTGCCTGCCGGCTTCCTCTGCTTTTCCACTCCATTTGACTCCCCCACCTGCAAGGTCAGCTGCTCCAAGGAGCAATTTATAAACTTGCAGCTCATATTGTGGTTGCTGTTCCAGGACTGACATGAAATTAAATCAGTCTTGAGTGCTGCAGGATACAAAAGCTACCTTCCGAGTTTACGGAGCCCTCCACGACTCCTCATAAATCTTGGAAAGGTAGCATTCCACCAGTAACTGCCCAGTTTCTCTGCTCACAAAAGGACCTTGAAATGGAAACAACGGAGTTTTCTTTGAGGCCGTATTTCATACCACGGAGAGAAAGACGTATGTGGAAGCCACATTCTTAAATGCCCTTTTCCAACTCGAGGCAAGCACTGAGGAAGACAGTGTGAAATAAGCCCTTAACTTATGCCTCCATGTCCCAAATGATGCGGGCCACGGGATATGAAAACACCCACAAAAAGTCTGTACTCACAAAGCTTTATTGGTTTTCAAGAGCAGAAGGTAAGTTTTTAAAAACACAATGAGCCTAGAAACATGCCTTTGCTACAAATGTGTCACCCCTCAATGTCCAGGGACTCCAAAGCTTATTACTGGGAGGCTCATCAGTAGACTGAGAAGGAAGCAGATGCTGTCACGTGGTCATGTTGAATCTACCCAATGGTAACTCATTCATGTCTTTTTAAATGTTTTAAAACTTAGTCTTAAATGATGAGTCAAATCTGCCTTAACATTGTGGGACACAGAGTCTGTTACTAAGTGCTATGCAAAGTGTCTTTTAGGCATTAACATTTATTTTCCCCAAAGCTCTCTGAGCAAAGATTATTATGATCCCCTGTGATGGTTAATTTTATGTGTCAACTAGCTCAGCCATGGTACCCAGTTTTTGGCCAAACACCAGTTGAGATGTCACTGTGAAGGTATGTTTTAGTTGAGATTAACACTTAAATCGTCAACTTTGAGTAACGCAGTTTACCTTCTGTAATGTGAGTGAGCTCTTCTAATCAATTGAAGGCCTTAAAAAATAAGACTGAATTCCCCCAAGAAAGGGGGAATTCTGCCTCCAGACTGCTTTTAGACTCAGGCTGCAGAATCATTCTTCCCTGAGCCTGAGCCCCAGGCCTGTCTTGCAGATTTCAGACTCACCAACCCCCACAATCCATGCACCAGTTCCTTAAAATAAAATAAATCTCCATATAAATAAATGGATAGATATTGTATCTACAGATATATTGCATTATATATATGGAAAGAGAAAGAGAGTTCTCTGGAGAACCCTAGTAATCTCTATTGTACAAATGATGAAACAAAGTCTCAAGACAGACCCAATAACTTGCCCTCGGCCACACAGCTAGGTAGTGGCGGGGCAGAGTATGGGGGCCATCTCTTTTGCAGGGCTATCCTCCCAATCAAACTAGAACCCCCATTCCTTTCAGCCTGCAGCCAATAACTACATAAGGGACACAGGAGAAGTTGGTTGTATTTAATCCTGTCATCACTTTATTGGAAAGCTTTTCACTGCAGTCCGAGTAAGGGAAAATGATTTGCTTGGGATGAATGTGGCCACCAGTGCGTTATTTCCCTTAATCTAAACAGAGCCTCAGACACACTCCATTGATCACGCCTTCAAGCTGAAAGGTGGCCTTAAAGCCGGCCAGCAAATATTATGTTTCTCAGGCAGCCCTACGCTGTCAACCACATTTCCTGATCCACTCTGATTAGATATATAAACAGCTTCAGTAAAACAGAGCCTGAGCTTTGCTGTTAAAAATATAAGATAAGGTTCCATAAAGATTCATCAAGAGCAGAGATGCTGTCTAAGTGAGGCCTGAACTTGTGTGTGTGTGTGTGTGTGGTGTGTGTGTGTGTGTGTGTGTGTGTGGTAAGAAGGGTCGGTGGGCAAATAACCCATGATTTATAATCATGTTTTAATAGTGGCTAGTGCTCCAGCTATGGAACACCTTGGTGAGAAGAAAGGGTTAAAAGAATTGAGCAGGATCACAAAGTGGTCTTGCATTAAGGACCCAACACATAATTGACATTACTAAAAGTCACTTAGTCATTTTGTATCTGCTAAGAAGTATCACCTTGTCTTAACTAAGAACAGGAAGAAGTGATGATGCGAGAAAGATACAAAAGGCTTATGAAGGAAGGATAAGGATGCTCAGGGACATGAAGTAATGAAATGTACATCTTATACCTTCACACCATCATGCCTGTTTCAATACATCTTATAGTGTAAACACATGCAAGGCAGGAAAAGATTTTGGAATTTTATTATAGATATAAGTGTTTTTTTGGCACACATTTCAAAATTTCCTAACATTTGTCCCAATGATGGACTAAAGGATTTTTCCAGCTCCAGTTTCTTTGAATGACAACATATGTCCTTTCCAGATAGTTTTAGTGTGTGTTTTTCAGAAGGATAAAAGGACTGTCAATTATCAGTTTTAAAATGCAAAATGTTAAAGTGAGAGTAAAAAGAGAGCTATCCAAAATTGCTTGGTAGGAAAATGTAAGCAGTTAACATGTTAGATAAAGTTTAATGTGCATGGATACTTGCATGTAATCTCTAAAAGATATTCTGCTCAAGTGAAGCGCTGATTACTCACCTCTTTAAAGACTACTTAAAATTTTCCTAAATTAATCAATGCAGTTTCTCTTCAATACTGAAGATCATTGTTAACATCTTTTGAGCATTTACTGTGTACCCAGACTGTCCTGAATATTTTATACAAATTAGCTGAGAATATTCTGCCAGCAGCCAAATAACTGGCTGCTTCCCGCCCCCTGCCCCGACTCTTAATCTCAGTCTATAAAATTATATATGCTAACTTTAAATCTGTAATGAACTAGAATAGTGTTCTCCCAGGCTAATGCCTGGTTTAGGTTAACATTAAATATAAATGTCCTTGGGACTTCCCTGGCAGTCCAGTGGTTGACTCCACGCTTCTACTGAAGGGGGCACATTCCCGTTCCCAGGTTTTGATCCCTGGTTGGGGAACTAAAATCCTGCATGCTGAATGATGGGGCCAAAAATTAAATACATAAATGTCTTTTATTTTCCTGAGATAGTAGTCTTATTTTCTTGGAATTATCAACCAGTGGTTCTTGTGTCTAGCTATTCATTACAATTGCATGAAGAGCTTTCCAAAAATGCAAGTTCCTGGGCCATGCCCCAACTGCTGGATCCCTAAGGGTGGGACTACTGGAAGGTGCTATTTTTCTCCCTCTTACTGAAGAAGTAACTGAGTCACATAAAATCACATAAATGATAGCCCACAGTTGGACTGATAGTTAATAGAACAGCTACATGCAAACATAGAATGACTATAGGGTTTTTTGTTTTGTTTTTTTTTTCACCTTTTTTAAAAAAGCTGGAATATAACTGCTTTATAATGTTGCATTAGTTTCTGCCGTACAACATCATGAATTAGCCATGTGTATACAAATATCCCTCCCTCGTGAGCCTCCCTCCCAACCCTCATTTCCATCCCTCTAGGTCATTATAGAGCACCAAGCTGAGCTCCCTGTGCTATAAAGGCACTTCCCACCAGCTCTCTACTTTACATGTGATAATGTATATATGTCAGTGCTATCTCTCAGTTCACTCCTTCCTCCTTCCCCCACCCTGTGTCTACAAGTCTGTTCTTGTTCTCTACATTGGCACCTCAACTGAAGGTAGTGAAAGTGAAAGTCGCTCAGTCGTGTCCAACTCTTTGTGACCCAATGGCCTATAGAGTCAATGGAATTCTCCAGGCCAGAATACTGGAGAGGGTAGCCGTTCTCTTCTCCAGGGGATCTTCCCAACCCAGGGATTAAACCCAGGTCTCCCGTATTGCAGTTGGATTCTTTACCAGCTGATCCACCAGGGACGCCCTACCCTGCAAACAGTTTCATCAGTACCAACGGGTTTTTTAAATTATACTTTAATTGGTCTTAGTGCTGTTTGTGCTGCTATAACAGGAACATACTTTCTTTGTACAAGGTATACACTCACTAAGCACTGAGTGATAATCAGGCTGCTTTGAGGGATACATTTGGGGGAACTTGGGCCAGCTCTCTGAGGCTTCCAGAAAAATGAGCACACGTGGATTAACTTTCATCCTTTCCTTTAGATCACATATCCTTAGGGCTTGGTTTCCATGTGCAAATGGGTTCAATTGCTAGGCTGATTGGAGAGAACCAGGAAGACTGATGTGGGGAGGCAAGCCCAGCTGAACACAAGTCTGGAACCATAGTCATTTTCAGGAGGAACAGATATAACATAGACCTAGAATCAGAAGCTTAGGGAGGGGTTGCTGTCCTGGTTACTTCCTGTCTGCTCAGCCCTGAGCCGATCTCAGGATATCTTTGACATCACTTCCAACTTTTGCTTCTGAAGTGTCAGGGACCCTGAAGAACAGCGCCCTAGGCATTCTCCAGTGAGCATTCTGCAGCTTCCAGAACAAAGGCTCAGAACAGAGGAGTGGGGCAGGCATCTGATGAGCCCATTGCTGAATCAAGGCAAATTCTTCATGAGGGGCAAAAAGTGAATCTCTGATAAAATCCAGGTGAGGAGAGCCTTAGAGAAGGTTCTCCCCTTCAGTTTAAATTGGGTTGCCTGACAGGACATTACCAAGCCACAAGTGATGGGGAAGGACATGGTACATGTAAATTTTCATCTGTGAAAGAACATTCTGTTCTATGTGCTATTTTTAAAAGTTCCTGCAACGTAGTTCCACACATTTTCTAAGGAAAGGAATTTTTTATTCTAAACATTGCACTCAGGGCTTTTACTATTACAGTAGGTTTCTTCCTTCATTTTTTCTTAATTCCCAAGTACACAATGCAGAGATAAACAGACTTAGTCTTTTACCATTTACAGCTCTGAAGTGTTTATGTATAAACCCAGGAGCACTGCAGTTCAGTGCGTAGAGTGATACAGATCACATTACTCTGTCTTATGGTGTGTTCTTTGGTTGTAATTTCCTGTTTATTCAAGGTAAAGAAGGGGCTTGCTACCACAGACTGGAATCAGACATAAGTCGTTTGCACCTCTGAGAGCTGAAGTTCCAAGGACCATCTCTGTTTTTTAAACAAGTGGTGTTTAACTCCTACAGGGTTTAGACCTGCGCATTTCCTCCTTATGTTTATGCTCCATTGCTCTATTTACATATTTCTTCCAAAAGCCCTGTGAGAGCAGCTGCATACATTGTAATTTCTTTCCCTTATAATGTAACACCTTTTCCTCCTGTATCACATGGGCAACTGCTACCTTATGGCACCGCCAGCTCTCTTCTCCAGCTGTTCATGGCCTGCTGATTACCTAGTAACGTCTGAAATAAACATGAAGTTGACAGTGATTCGATTTCTAAAACAAACAGGACAGTTCTCTGCAGCCCCAACTTCACAAAATGCAGTTCATTCCATCATACCTAAGTTTAGTTAAATTGAAAGAAATATCCATCTCCCGAGCTGTCCAGGGAGGCTAGAGCTTTGCCTGTCCTTACTGCCTTCGTTATTATTGACCAGTTAGGGGCCCCTACATCGCTGCCCTTCTTCTTGCTATAATGCCTTTCAGAATGCAACTGCGACTAGTGATTATGCCCTCTGCCTTCAAAGCAAGTACCTAAGAAATGCTCATTTTTGGTTTCTGACTAATCTTCCTATTTTCAGATGCAATGCTGACTAATCTTCCTATTTTCAGATGTGGTGCTGAGTGGACTTACAGAAATGCAAAGTAAGGAGGTAGTTTAAGAATTAGCAAAAGTCTCTTAATAAGAAATTGACCTAGCATCAAAGGACATCCACATGGGTAGCTAGAACACATTTTGAGAGCGTCTTATAATCTTATAACTAGAACTACACATGAGCCCCTAAAGAAGGAAATGACAACCCACTTCTGGCCTGGAGAATCCCATTGACAGAGGAACCTGGCAGGCTCTAGTCCATGGGGTCACAAAGAGTCAGACACAACTGAGTGACTGAGCACACATGAGCCCATGCACAGTGATGGGAGATAAATAGGCCAAAGCTTCTGGAAATTCTAAAGAACAGTTCAGTGATGACCCTTCTCAGTTTCTGTTTCTGTTCTGACTCACTTTTAACTCTCGTAGGGTATCATAGACTTTTACAGTGTCCTAAATATTGCTCCTCTAATCCAGTGTTTGTCAACCTTGGGCTATTGAATTCAGGGTCTCTGTTCTTTGGTTCTTTGTTGTGGGATCTGTCTTATATATTGTGGGACATTGAGTGACATACTCATCATATGCAAGTAGCCTTCTCCCACCCCAGTTATGACACCCAAGATGTCCCTGTCTCCCATTCTCTGCCCCCCATTGAGTACCACGGCTATAATCCTATACAGCAGCGGTCCCCGACCTTCTTGGCACCAGGGACCAGTTTTGTGAAAGACAATTTTTTCATGGACTGGGGGTGGGGGGTGGGGGTGGTTTTGGGATGATTCAAGCACATTTACTTTTATTGTGCACTTTATTATTATTACATCAGCTCTGCCTCAGATCATCTGGCATTAGATCCCAGAGGTTGGGGACTCCTGCTATATAGTAAGTCCCCTACATATGAATGAGTTCCATTCTAAGAGCGTGTTTGCTCATAAGTCCAACAAAGTTAGTCTAGGTATGCAACTAACACAATCAGCTACATATTGTAGAACTGTACTATAATAGGTTTATAATACTTTTCACACAAATAATACATAAAAATAGTAAAAACTAAAGAAAGCAGTTTTAGTCTTACAGAACAGTACTTTGAAAAGTACAGTAGTACAGTACAACAGCTGGCACACAGGGACTGGCATCAAATGAATAAGAAGAAGAAGAGGAGGGAGATGAGGTGGGATATGGGAGAGCTGAAGGATCGTCAGCAATAGGAGATGGAGTGTCACTCACACCTGACAGTGATAGAACACACATTCGAATCTGAAAGTTCACAACTTGAAGGTTCATATATAGGAGACTTCTTGTTTAGTTGTCAAGTCATGTCTGACCCTTTGTAACCCCATGGGCTCTAGCCTGCCAGGCTTCTCTGTCCATGGGATTCTCCAGGCAAGAATACTGGAGTGGATTGCCATGCCCTCCTCCAGGGGATCTTCCACACCCAGGGGTCAAACCCACATCTCCTGCATTGGCAGGCAGATTCTTTACCACTGAGCCACCAAAGAAGCCCTGTAATTAGAATGCATGTGTGCTCAGGCATGTCTGACTTTTTTGAGGCCCCACGGACTGTAGCCTGCTAGGCTCCTTTGTCCATGGGATTGTCCCAGCAAGAATATTGGAGTGGGTTACCATTTCCTCCTCCAGGGAATCTTTCTGACCCAGAGATCGAACCCCAGCCTCCTGCCTTGCAGGCAGAATCTTTACTGTCTGTACTACCAGGGAAGCCCAATAAGTGAGACTGTAGGCAAAGGAAGACAACCAAGGTGTGGATCGGTCTAGATAGAATATTCATTAAAAAATATTGGGGGAAGTGAGCTTGTTTGTACAGAGAAGGAAAAGTGGAAAAATAGAACCCACACTATTCATTTTTCAGTTTATAAAATTGCAAAGGAAAAGTTATATGCTCGCCAAGAAGGCTAGCTAGGGCAGGGGATAGAGGAAGCAAGTATAAAGTAAAACATGGACCATCTGAGATTTTGCCTGTGCTGGTGATTGATGGTAGGAAAACGCTTGAAGAGATCTTGAATTGGGTAAAGTAATTATTTTAAGAAGTGCATGAAATCATCATTATTTCAGCCAATTCATTTAGCGGTGGTATTTGGGGTTCCAATGGACATGGGGTCTGGTCTGGGGCTCCCTTGGGGGTCTCTGTTTATTAAACCATCTTCGCTGCTAGTTTCTTCTTTCTTGCTCTGAGGAAGGCTGAGTGTGCTTTGTCCTCAGACGAGCCCCTACCCCACGACCCACCCTTGAGCTGCACAGGAAGGCAGGGCTGGACCTCAGAGTGTAGATGATGAACAACCTCTGCCTGCCCAATGAGTCACTGGCAGATTCTGCCTTTCCTCTGTGCTATCAGATATTGCACAAGAAAAAAGTGGGATTCTTTTCTTTTCCTAGCCTTGCTGCTGCTGCTAAGTCGCTTCAGTCGTGTCCGTCTCTGTGCGACCCCATAGACAGCAGCCCACCAGGCTCCCCTGTCCCTGGGATTCTCCAGGCAAGAACACTGCAGTGGGTTGCTGTTTCCTTCTCCAATGCATGAAAGTGAAAAGTGAAAGTGAAGTCGCTCAGTCGTGTCCGACTCTTAGTGATCCCATGGACCACAGCCTACCAGGCTCCACTGTCCATGGGATTTTCCAGGCAAGAGTACTGGAGTGGGGTGCCATTGCCTTCTCTGGATGGCATCATGATAACAAGATAATTTTAAATACTATTTGGATAACACATTAAATAATTGTCAAATCACACTGATAAAGTTATTTCCTTTTAATTTGACTTCAGTTATTCTGATGATCTCTAGAAATGTTGCCAAGTGGCACTAACATATCTTGTACACCTACTAATGTTCACTCTTTGAGCTGACCTCAAGTTCAGAGCTTAAATTTAATAGCATTGTTCTGTTTTCATTGCATTTATCTTTATGATCACTTTCTGTTTATTGCAAACAATATTGATTTTATTTATAGTGTTTAAAGTTTCCTTTAATATTTCTTTACATAGATAAAGTGAGTTTAAAGAAAATATGAAGTTAGGAATAGAACAGGAGGTAGGTAGATCAGGCAAAATCCTGATGGTGGATGGCTTAGGTATGTCTAAAATTTGCAAAAGGGACTTTCCTGGTGATCCAGTGGCTAGGACTCTGGTACTCCCAGTGCAGGGGGCCCAGGTTCGATCCCTGATCAGAGAACTAGACCCCACATGCTGCAACTAAAGATCCCACATGCTGTGACTAAGACCTAGCACAGCCAAAGAAATAAATAATGTAAAAGAAAAACAAGCACCAAAAAACTAAAAATAAAGTTTGGGAGAGCACTTTGGGGCAGTTACTTGGACCCACTGAACCTCCATAATCCAAATGTTTCTACCCAAAACTGATGCTATACCAATTGTGGGTGCCCCATAACCACTGCCTGGCCACCTGATTGACACAGGTGGCCCTGGAAATACTCCTCCCTGCATTGGATTACTAATGGAGAGGACGAAACACCACACACTGGTGGCTACACCACCCTTGTCAAATGCATTGGCCCCCTTTCCAGCTCTCCCTGCCCAGCTGGTAATTGGATACACTCACAGAATCCTGTTCAGCAGCAGGTGGATCTCCTCCCCAAGAGACATACCACTTCTCTCCAATGATGTGCAGGTAAAGGTTAACAGCAGGGTCTCTGGGGGAAGGACTGCTTTGTGACAGTTGCTGATCTCAGTGGTCTGAGTACTTCACCTTAGCTGATTGCAAGCTTGGCTGACAGCCCTGTGATTAACACAGGGCTGACAAAATTCCTGAAGATTTGACAATTGCCTGGGGTGGGTGTGGGGAGCCAGTACTAGAGGTTTCAGCACACCACTGTAAGCCATCACCCTTGGAAGCATTCAATCATGGATCTGTTCCCTGCCCGCACCCACCCCAAGTCTGTCTTTTCTTCTAAACTTCTAAACTCCAGCAAAGAAGAAAACACATCTGTCTTATTCACCATCCTAGCCTCCATGCCTAGCACAGTCCTGAGGACTAGCAGATGCCCTACAAATACTCATGGACTAATGTTATTGGTGAAGGATGTGAGGGTAAAAGAAGTTCCCACAAAGGCCCGAGTTCCTTAAATATTGCAGATTTCTTTTTTAACCATATTTAACTGTAGAGTTCAGTGGCACCAAATGCATTCACATTGTTGTACAACTCTCACTCACCATCATCTATCTCCCCAAGTTTTCACCTTCCTAAACTGAAACTCTGTCCCCATTAAGCACTAACTCCCCATTCTGCTCCTCCCCCATCTACCAATGGACCTTCTGACACTGTGATTTTGACTCTTCTAGGAATCTCATGTAAGTGGAATCAAACAGTATTTGCCTGCACTTACTGTATACTGGAAAAATCTTGCAGATTGCTTAAGCTCAGAAAAGTTTTGTTTTTTAACTTTTAAAAAAAAAATTATTTTTCTTTGAGCAACAGAGAATTCTGGTTCCCAGTTTTGGAGAGCGAGTGTATCTTCTTGTAAGCCCGAGATGAGCTGGGGCTGGAAGGAAATAATTGTGAAAGTAGAACAGGTCAGGTATCTCCCCGGTCAAGGGCTCCCTAAGCCCAGTGCTCTCTCCCATAAGCGCAGTCCCCCTGCCACCCACAGGCCCTCCGCCTTAGAGTCCTACAACTCTGCTCCTACAAGCTGTCTCCTAGAGTCAGGGGAGTCCGGACTGGCGGCCCTGCACCGCTGACAGTGGGGGCATTCCTGCCTGCGCCACCCTGGGGTGGGGGCAACTGGGATGAGCCAGGCGCGGCAGGGCACCCATCCCCACCCCGAGGTAGCGCGTCCAGCGGGGACCGGAGGTGTCGCGCGACCAGGGCTCAGCGCTGGTGGGCAGAGGGCGTGGGCGCAGGACGCTTGTCCCCCCAGCGCTGTCTCCCGGGCCACCCTGAGAGGCCACCTACGCAGCCATTGTCGCCCCTGGATGTGGGCAGGCGACAGGCTGGGGTGTGAGAAGCTTCAAATTTCTCTTCTCCTTTAAGTTTGGGATGGAGGACACCTCTTTCCTCCCAGAAGCAGGGACCTGCACTCACCCTTTGGGGATTGCTTCAGTGGCTTAAAGAAAAGTTGTCCTTGTATCCTACCCGTTTGCCCGTTCTGCAGAGCCTGCGTGGGACGCGGTGCCATCTCCCTGGGCTTCAAAACCTCGGAAGGCGGCGGAGACTGGCTGAGACCAGAGGCAGGACGTTTCCCCCAAACCCGGCCCCCAGCCTGGAGAGAACCTACTTTTCCCATTCAGCACCTCTGGCCTGGGAGCTTATACAGTGATAACCAAGAAGCTCTACAGGCCAACATACCTTGGTTCTGTTTCCAACGCCCTCACTAAAGGGCTGCTTGGTGACCTCAGGCAAGTTACTTACCTACTCTGACCCTTAGTTACTTCCTCTGAAAATGGATGGAATTGGACCAAGTGACTATTAATACTAAAGGTCTTTTTCAGCTCTGATGGTCCAAGATGCTAATATTCTAGTTCCTGAGGATATTAAAATATAACACAATCTCTTCCTTTAGGAAAAGTATATACTTACAGGGACGAAGACTAACAAGTAGAAAACAAATGCCTCAGGCTTGTTTCTCATATGGCAAAACAAAACCTAATACAGTGTGTATTTGAAAGATGCAGTGCTTATTAAGAGTTCTCCAAGTGCAAGGCATTTAAAGCACTTGACTAGGAATGGATAACAACAGTCAAATAAAAGAATGATCAGTGTCCGCTGTTTCTAAAGATATAAACACTTTTTTGAAAGAAAAAGTATATTTACAGTAAGGGATATAAATGTAAAAGATTACAACACACGACAGCACCAAAATGAAGAATGGAGAAACTGAGTGTAGTAAAGAAGATTGAGACAGAACTATAGCTGCCATTGGAGAAGGGAAAAATAATGTCTTTCATACATCATTTGGATTATATCTAGAACAGGAAACAAGGCAAGAGTGATCAGGTGATTTTTGTTGTTGTTGTTGTTATTGTTCTAGGTCAAGACTCAAGACAGTCCAGATATGTTCATAGTGTCATTGCTGCTAAGTCTCTTCAGTCGTGTCCGACTCTGTGCGACCCCATGGGAGTTTCCAGGCAAGAGAGTGGGTTGCCATTGCCTTCTCTCATAGTGTCATTAATGACACCCAAATCCTATTTTCTATTAAGTACTGTCATTCACTGCCATCTAGTGTTGAGTAGATGAATTTTTTCCTATACTATATTTCCTAAATTCCTTTCCCAGCCCTAAGTATCAGGTTAAAGTGAGCATGCAGATGATCTCTCCTGAACATCTAGTCTCCTGCTGTGATGTCTGTGTGTGAAAACTCCTGTGTTTCTCCCCTGCCCCCGGCCAGACAAGCCCTTGCTGCTCAGAGGCTCTGTTTATTTTCTGTTCATCTTCCCTGGACCTCCATCATTGCCTCCAGCCTCTGTCCATGGACTTTTCCTTCAGATGCCATCTCATAGGACCAGATGCAATAATTGCTGGGCAGAACATTCTTAGCAGAAAGAGAAAGTCTAAAACTCCCTAATAAGTTGGAAAGATGACTCAGAAAAGTACTCCATTTTTGCAAAAAACCTCCAAATCAAGAGAAGCCTTTTAACTTTTATGTTATATACTTGAGTTCCAAACGCTCTGAAATATTTTTTTAAAACGGACTAAAAGTTATTTAAGTAAACATCAAGTTGCTTTCACGTTTGTCTTATGACTTTAGTAAACATGTATCTGGGCATAACCAGAAATGGTCTTTACTTCAAATATCTTCAGTTGCATTTGTCGACTAAAAGTTAGTCACAACCTGAAAGTAGAGAGTTGCTTTGTTTGGTGGGACCGTTTAGGGTATGGAGACAGTGTCTCACTAGGTCTGAGAAAACTGCTCCAAGGAGGTGTAGGTCTGAGAAAACTGCTCCAAGGAGGTGGCAGTGGGGAATGAGGCAGGGGTGGGATGAGGGGTGGGGCAGGGGTGAGGCAGGTTGGGGTGGGGGTGGGGTGGGGTGGGGCAGGGGTTGGGTGGGGGGATGGAGAGTCAGGCTATATACAAGTTTGCAACAAAGGTAGCAGGTAGTCTGGACATCAGAGATCAGGTATCAAGGAATTTAGCTTTCTGTGTATGGGAAGATGCAAGCCTCTGGGCTCACTGAATTCATTCCTTTCATATGCACCTCAGCTATCTGGGGCCAATCCTATTCCCTTGTTCACCTTAAGAGTGGTAGATATGGCAGCTTCTTGCATCTCCCCGCTGTTCCCGCCCTCCACCCCCGACCGCGCCCACCCCTCCTCCCTCCAGCTCCTCAGTAATCACCATGGGATTGGTGGCATCTTCTGGATTGTACATTTGGGAGCCCTCATTCACAGTTGGAGGCCAGAAATGGCTGATGGCTGTGACATTTCTTATTTATTGATATGGAGGAGATATTTTCATTTCACAGTTTGTTTGAATTCCCCCATTTTATTTCAAACTATCTCCAATCGCTCAGTAAAATTCCTGTTATAGCTGTTTTAGTGAAATCTTTTAAACAACAAAATTGACAAAATATAAAAATTTGATTACTTAGAAATAGAGTAAAAAGAGAATCATTCACTCACAATATTCAAATTTATCATCTGTATTCATAAAACACTATCTTAAGAATCAGAATCCTATCAACCTTCCTTTTGAGTAATTTGTATAATCCCAAATAGAAATAAAACTGAAGTAGATTCAAAATCGCATTTTGTAAGAGATCAAAATGACTGTTGTGTTCCTGAATCTTCAGAAGTAAGCTTATCTGAAGGTTGAATTAATTTCTGTGCTGAGGATGTAGGGCTAGGAAAAGAAACAGTGTTAGTGGAAACATTTTATTAATATATTGTGATCAGAAGATGTGTTAGAGCAGGAAAATCCCTTGTTCTAGTCACTTAGTTCATTCACTCTCTCCTTCCCCCTTTCCTTTTAGTAATGCAGATTTATTATTTCTGGAGACAGAGATTTTCATCAGAAGCCTCTCTTTGTTGTTGTTCAGTCTCTAAGTTGTGTCTGACTCTTTGCGACCCCGTGGACTGCAGCACGCCAGGCGTCCCTGTCCTTCAGTATCTCCTGGAGTTTGCTCAGACTCATGTCCATTGAGTCAGTGATGTTATCTAACCATCTCAGCCTCTGTCACCCCCTTCTCCTCCTGCCCTCAGTCTTTCCCAGCATCAGAGTCTTTTCCAGTGAATTGGCTCTTCACATCAGGTGGTCAAAGTATTAGAGCTTCAGCTTCAGCTTCAGTCCTTCCAGTGAATATTCAGGGTAGATTTCCTTTAGGATGGACTGGTTTGATCTTATTGCTGTTGAAGGGACTCTCAAGATTCTTCTCCAGCACCACAGTTGGAAAGCATCAATTCTTTGGCATTCAGCCTCCTTTGTCCAACTCTCACATCTGTACATGACTACTGGAAAGCCTCTTTTATGGCTCCGTTAAGCTATTCTTCATTCTTCTGACATATTCAAAAGGCTGTTTTGGCTGTAGCCACTTGAGACTAACTGATTTTGATACAGCTTCTTAAATCCAGAGTAACTCTTTTCTGTAATGTCCATTAGTAATTAGTAGTTAGTAATTTATTGTGCTCTGTGCTCAATCACTAGTTGTGAGTAGACCTTTCTATACCAGCTTGAGAGCCCAGGGTCAAACTTTCAGGAATTCTGCAAATATCTTTCTCTCTCTTTTTTTCCCCTTGCTGTTGATTCCTGAGGTTATGAGAGCAGGAAGACAGTTACTAACTAGTTCTTTTTTGGTTTATCATATTGGTGGCCATGGACCAGCAGGTACTGAACTTGGGAGATGAGCAGAGAATCGGTGGTCTAAGTCCCCCCATGTTAGCTTAGAGGAGAAAAGAAGAGAAAGAACTCTGGGAGTGAATACACTAGGCTGTATGAAGATCTTAACTCAGAGTGAGATAAAGTAGCCTTTGTTTGTATTTTTCATTTTTTGGCCACAAAGCATGCGGGATCTTAGTTCCCCAACCAGGGATTGAACCCATACCCTCTGCATTGGAAGCATAGAGTCTTAACCACTGGATTACCAGGGAAGTCCCAAGCCTTCTTTATTAAAACACGCACTCCAAACTTCCAAAGTTCTTTCTAAAGAAAGTTCTACTGGTAGGAAAGAACGTGGTGACGGACCACGCCATATCACACCTGCAGTCAGAAAAATTGCTGCTACCTTTACCATAGGGCCCTAGGTAGGCTTCTTCTCATCATTTAGACAGCCTGACCTAAGTGTGAGCAAAATCCCTTGACTCAATAACTGGCTCACAGTTGAAACAGGAATGGAATGATTGAAAATAAACCATAGTAAATTCTTGAGTAAAAAGAGAAATAAACACATAGAGTGTCATAAAGCTAAATAAATTTGGTTTCCAGAAAATTGTGCTGCTCACCATGGGCTTTCAGCTGTTATCCCATGCCCTGTAGACATCCAGGAAGAAAAAGAAGGCCTTTCCTGGGATAGGATATTAACTCGTTTCTCATGTACTTTCTCAAGACTGCTTTTCTGTTTAATACCTAATCTCTTGCACAGTGTTGTACCATTTCAAAAACCTGATTAAGCCAACTTGTCTCTGCCTTTTAACTAAGACAGCCTCCCACTGGCTCAGTGGTGAAGAATCCAGGACAAGGAGACAAGGAGACAATGCCTATAAATGAAAAGCTTAAAGTTAAAATGATATAAACCAATGGTTGATTTCTCTGTCATCATAAAGGCTAGACAATAGCCTAGACAATAGGCTAGATTTATAGACAATCTCGTTTACTTGTCACATGATCTTGGAAATCATTTTGTAATCATTCCATACCTCAATTTCCCCATCTGTAAAATGGGGGAAACATAATAGTTATTTTCTTCCCAAGTGGTTATGATTTATTTTACGTGAACTACTTAGAATGGTTCATGCCATGATGTGTTGTTTGTACTGGCTTACATGGACTGATAGTTTACATCTTTTCTGAATCTACAAATCTTCCCATCCCCATATTCGGTGATATCATATTAGTAGCTTGCAGTAATTGGCCTTGGGGAGAATATTTACACCATGGAAACTGGCAAATATTATACATCAGAGGCTGGCTGGCCAGCATGACTTTGATTAAAAACTACCTATTAGTAAGTTCTATTAAATGCTCACATTGTTGTTATTACTAGCCAGTAGGTACTTCTATTCCCTGTGGGTTTGAGAAGGCATTCTGCTAAGTAAATAAATAATTTTGAGTTAAACTAACACTTATAGGATTCCTTTAGAAGTTGATTACCTCAGAGGAATCATTATATACATTTGTGGTCTTCAGATCTTAATCCTTAATTCACTTGAAATTGATTTTTGGCTCCATGGAAGTAGGAACTGTGTCTGCTTCTTTCATTGCTGTAGCCCCCACACCTACCAACAGAGAAAGCACTCATAAATATTTTCTAAATGAATAAATGAATTAAATTTTAAAAGGGCTTTCACATCTATTTCATCATTTTCTTAGCTGTCAATAAGTCAAGATTTATCCCCAATTGCATGGATAAGGAAACTGAAATCCAAAGAAGTGCCTGATTGCTGCTTTTTCTTTCATCACATTATGTCCGTTAGCTCAGCATTTCCCAAAATATGTCCCATAGATTGTGAATTCTGAACGATGTTAATAGTTACCATGTGACAGGGGATCCGTGGGTAGTAAATATTGAAGTTATTGTTATAAAAACAAAATATATTGGTTTGTTCACTACAGGTTTTATCAGAGCCTTTATTAAGTCAGTATGCATTGTGAAACTGGAGTGGGGGTGGTTAAATATGAGCATATTTTGATTGTAGGTTTTTAAAATCATATATGCAATAATGGTAGTGTAAAACAATCACTAGAGCAGTGCTTCTGTAGGCCAGAATACTAAAGTGAGTAGCCTTTCCCTTCTCCAGGGGATCTTCCCAACCCAGGAAATGAACCCAGGTCTCCTGCATTGCAGGCAGACTCTTTACCAGCTGAGCCACAGGGAAGCACAAAAATACTGGAGTGGGTAGCATATCCCTTCTCCAGCAGGTCTTCCCAACTCAGGAATCAAACCCGGGTCTGCTGCATTACAGGCAGCTTCTTTACCAACTGAGCTATCAGGGAAGCCTCTGAATCACCAGGGACCTTGTTAAAATGCAGATTCTGACTTAGTGGGTCTAGGTTGGGGCCTGAGACTCTGCATTTCTAACAAGCTCCTGGAGGATGCCCATGCTGCTGGTCCAACAGGCCGTGCTTTTAACAGCAAGGCACTAGAACATTCCAGAATCAAGAGTCATCGAGCATCTCAGTGAAAGAGTAGATGACATCCCTGGAACATATGCTATTCACCATGAGAACCAACTGTTGAAACAAGTATCCTATTTGGGGTGGGCAGATGAGGGAATATGGGGGTTTCCCTGGTGGCTCAATCGATAAATAACCCACCTACAATGGGTTCGATCCCTGAGTTGGAGAAAGGCATGGCAATCCATTCCAGTATTCTTGCCTGGAAAATCCCATGGACTGAGGAGCCTGACAGGCTACAGTCCATAGGTTTGCAAGGAGTCAGACGTGACTGAAATGACTAAGCACACATGCTCAAGGGAATATGGGACAAACCCACGTGAAGAGCAAGATTTGGAGGGAGCAGAGGGCAAGACTAAATTTTAGTAGCATGAATAGGGCAGGTCTCATTCAACTAAAGTTTAGATGGTGGATTAATTGGGAAAGGGACACAGGGAGGAATCAGTATCCTCTCAGTTGGCATATGGATTAAAACAACTTCATTTTTGTCAATAAAAATCAGGTAAAAGAGGAAGAAAGCCAGACCCAGTAGTAGTTCAGATTTAGTTATTATTTTCTCTCTCTTCTCACAAACTCAAATTCCAAGGGTTATAAACTCTTGACTATTTTAAACTTTTAAAACTCTGACTTATTAGGCAAAATGGGATTTTAATGTCAGAAATTGGAAGGGAGAAAAAGTGGGCTGGGATCAAAAGAGGTTAACCTTGGGTCAGATGAGGAAGTAATACTAAAAATATAATCAAGAGCCTAAAGGCTTCCTAAAGCCTCCTGTCTCCAAAGACCCATCTTTCTGACCAGGTCCTTTTCTAGTCTGGGAACCTAATTTTGGCACCTGCGTTACCCCAGCAGCTGCTACTCTCTGCCACAGCCTAGCAGACTCTTCTCTGCTGGTTCCTCGGCAACTATGTTTTAATAACCTTTGTGGGTCACACAATTCATAAACGTAGAGCTGGGATTAGGCTAATGGAGGTGTGATAAGATTCTCCTGCAGTATTTCTATCAATGATTCATGACTACCAGGTATGGCTTGACACATTTTGATAACTTACTTGAAACAAAAAGGTTAATAACTCATGACTTCCTAATAGATCAAAACTTTTATCAGTGTAAAGCAATATATTTTTCTAATTTTAAATTTTTCCCTTGAATTCTTTGTGCTAAGTTCATTTTGTCACTCCTGTTGCTTACATTTTCACGTTTACCTTTGCTCATCTTTCTATAATGCTGGTTTAGATTATTCTCTAGTTAATTAAATTTCTTAACCAAAATGGAGAGTATTTTTGCTTTTACTAATGTTTATATTTGTTGTCAGAATTGATAGGTTTTATTATTTTTCTGTTGTTTATGACTTTGGATTTTTGTGGGTCTCAATGTTTTCCTTTTTTTTAATGCTTTGATTCTATTGTTTGTTTTTGCTTATTTTCTTCTCTATTTTAGTGCATTGATATGTATTTATTCTGTTTAAATTATGTTTGTAGTTACTTAAAAATTTTTGAAAAATAACATATTTCTTTAGTTTCAAATATCACACTTTAGTCACGAATGACACACTATCTTTAACTTTGATTTGAGTAGAATCAACTCTTTGCTAAAATAATGAGTGATGCAGTATGTTTACTATCCCTTGATCACTGTGCATAGCTGTGAAATGCAAATGATTTGACCTTTTTTATAGTTACCAGAGCTGTCAGTGATCAATGTAGAAGATATTGATATAATCTACAGTTATATTGCACTGGCTTGGTCTTTGAAATCTATACAATGGAAATTTACAAAGAGGTTCATCAGTTTCCCATAAACATCTGTGTCCTGTGTTGTATACATACATGTATACATACATGTTATGTACATGTTATGCTGTTCTTGATCTCTTGAAACATTTGTTGATAAGTGAGAATTCATAAATGTCCCTTTTTCCAAAGTATGGAACATGCTTAGGCATGATCAGTTATTTTGAGTTTTAAAACATCATAAAACAACTATGTGTGCCCAGTAGGACCTCAGAAAGCATTCTTTTCTTTGTGTTTCGACCCTGTGTTTTATTGTTCCTGTCTTATCTAGTGAAATTGTCGTACACGTCAAATGTACTCCTCATTATGGTGAAAAATGAAACAAAAGGTGCTTTTTTTCCATTACCTTATATCCTGAAATAGCCAAAATATATACATACGGCACCAGAAGAACAGAAAGTTTGCCTTTTTCTGACTTGTTTTTAAAGTGCAGTGCAGACAGGCTAATTCCAGCTGGGATTTCTGTGGGTCACAAGTGTCATTAGCTGTGCAGGGTTGAAGCCCCTGTCTGGGGCTGACTTTAGAATATTTACATGGTCAGGTTAAGCTGGAAGTGTATTTTTGTTTGTGTTGCCTTAAATCATCTTCTTTGAAGGGTATGATAGCTGCTAAATGACTAAGTAGTTATTTTTTTTTTATCAGTGATACTTTCTTTGTTTAATTCAAAAGCATCTGATTCACATCTCAATAAAAAGTTTCAAGTTACACACATAGAATTCTGTATGTGAGCACAAGAGCCCCAATGTGTAGTTGTAGTTTGCTATGTACCCATTTGATCTGTATCATTTGAAATGTACTGTTTAAATCTGATTTTACATTTCAGAAATTATCTTCAGTAGTAACTCAATATATTCACTTGTGAATCATTCATAGAATGTCATTTTTCAAAATATGAAGATATGTATATGTATATTCATGTGAGCTTAAATTCTGCAGCCAGTTACTTTTTCTGATACTCTGTGTATGAGTGCATGGTGTCACAATTCAGTTGTGTCTGACTCTTTGAGACCCTATGGACTGTAGCCCACCAGGCTCCTCTGTTCATGGGATTCTTCAAACAAGAATACTGGAGTGGGTTGCCATGCTCTCCTCCAGGGGCTCTTCTCAACCTAGGGATCAAACCCACATTTCTTGCATTGCAGGTGGATTCTTTACTGCCTGAGCCACCAGGGAAGCCTTACTCTGTGTATGTAATATTTTTCTATGATAATAGTTTCCTTAACCATTTTTTTAAAAGAAAATATTGACAATAACCAAAAACATTTAAAATTGTACCTATTTTTGTGAATGCCATTTTTAAATGGATGATTTAATCAAAACACTCATATTGACTTTCCTCATTCATCCTTTCCCAGCAGGTAAGGAACTGAATCTTAGGAAACATTTTACCCAAGCAGTAGAGCTGCGCCCAACCCCAGAGGCCTTCCCCGCATTGTTTGCTTTAGTTACTTGATTTTCAAATTATGAACAACCTTAAAAGCTAAAAATAATTTCTGTAACAACTTAACACTTTTTTGGCCCTATTTTATTCTATTTCAAAGTGGGTTTCGATAGTTGTGTACCAGTCTTGGGAAAAACCAGAGGCACCAATTCAGCTTTTTACAGATAACTTCTCTTGCTGAATCTCCATGTGCAGAGAACAGCAATGAAGCCCTGGGTGTTACATTCATAACAAGGAACTTGCCACATTTTGATGTTCTTTTCGTGAACCTCTCTCTCTCTCTTATGTGCCTCAGGCGTGTCCGACTCTTTGTGACCCCATGGACTGTAGCCTGCCAGGCTCCTGTGTCCATGGAATTTTCCAGGCAAGACTACTGAAGTGAGTTGCCGTTTCCTCTTCCAGGGGATCTTCCCAACCCAGGGATCGAACCCTTGTCTCTTTCATTTACTGCTTTGGCAGGCAGATTCTTTACCACTGCACCACCTGGGAAACCCTAGGATTTAAAATGTCAGTAACAAACATACATCAAAATATTTTCACAGAATTTAGCTTTTTCTCTCACTGGCCTTGCCTCAGAGTTAAAAAAAAAAAAAAATACTGCCTTAAGAACTACTTAATGGAAACTATTTAAAAAATGTAGCATTTTGAAAAATCAGACCAGTCACATAGGTGGTACACTTCTACACTTCATATTATGAAATTAACATAGTCCATGTTTCAAAGTTCTGTGGATTGTCATTTATCAGTTTATGGAAACTTCCAAAATCCCTGATTTTCTCCCATTTTTTGGCAGTGTCACTTACCAGCTTGGGTCAAATCCATTTCAAGGCAGCACAGCAATTGCAGGAAGGTAAAATGTGCAAACCGGGCTTGTGTGCTGAGTGGTAAGACTACAGTGATTTGAATGAAAAAGGGCCCCTTCATTCCTCAAGAACTAAGAAGGAAGGACAGTATTGACCATTAGACTCCAGGCAGCACTGTACCTGCTGCAGAGCTGGGGTTCCACTCCTCTGAGTAGAGGGACAATTTGGATTAATGCATTTCTCGTCATATTTAAATTTGGAAGAGTGCATATATTTTGCAGATTTCTATTTGGTAAGGTTTTCAAAGTGACACTGCATGGTGGGAATTGCAGACATTTTTACAGGCAGTTCAGTGTTGTAGTTCTGGGAACTTCCCTGGTTTCTGTGACATACTCAGCATTTGAGGCAAAACCCTCCAGGCCATCAGGCTGTCTGATGACAGACTGTCTCTCCTGGGGTGGAAGAGACTTTTGAGTCCCTAGCTGAAGACTGCAGTTGGGCTTACTGGTTTCCTTCCTTCCAAGGACCTAATCTGTATCTCAATGGCTGGGGACCCCACCCCACGTCACAGTAAACTTGGGACTTGCTGGTTTATCTGGTTGTGAAAGTAAGAGATGTGGGTTCGATCCCTGGGTCGGGAAGATCCCCTGGAGGAGAGCACGTGACCCACTGCAGTATTCTTGCCTGAAGAACCCCATGGACAGAGGAGCCTGGCAGGCTGTGGTCCATAGGGTCGCAAAAGAGTTGGACAGGACTGAAGCAACGTAGCACACAGCACAAAAGCTCTTGTGTCTGCCTGAGGTGTTCTGAAAGCAAAGATGTCTGCACTCTTCAACCTCGCTTTGGGTTTGTCTCTACTATGTTTTCTTCAGACAACTTTGGCTTCTTCAGAATCAAAGCTTTGTGTCTGTACAGAATGTGGTTCTTGACTGAGCTGGACGGTGACTGCCTCTACTGAGTCAATTTGTAGCTACTTGATTTGTCTCCCATATGTTTTTCTTTTTGTCGAAGTCCTTAAATGGGGATTAAACTGAGGATCCTGCTTTGTCCCTGGACCATGTCCACAGAAGGTCCTGATGAAGAATTCGAGTTCTGAGAACAGCTGTCTGAGAGGCTATAGCAGAGTTGGTTGTTATTCTCACAGATTCCTGAGCTTCAGTATTGCTTCACAATTAGATCCTTGCAGCTTGTGTAGAAAGTGCTTGTGAGACCCTCCTTTCAGGTTTTGCTGGTACTGACGTACTGTCCTTCCTTTTCAGGAGCCACAATCACCCTTCTCCTCCTTCCCTTCTCTACCAGTTTTTAAAAACAGTTGAACAACAACTGAAGTTGTTATTTTTTCTTCCTAAAGTTTTCTTCCTCAACGTGTGTGCTTAGTCACTCAGTCATGTCTGACTCTTTGCGACCCCATGGACTGTAGCCCACCAGGCTCCTCTGTCCATGGGGATTCTCCAGGCCAGAATACTGGAGTGGGTTGCCATGCCCTCCTCCAGGGGATCTTCCCAACCCTGAGATCAAACCCAGGTCTCCCGCATTGCAGGTGGAGTCTTTACCATCTGAGCCACCAGGGAAGCCCAAGAATACTGGAGTGGGTAGCCTATCCCTTCTTCAAGGGATCTTCCTAACTCAGGAATTGAACGGGGGTCTCCTGCATTGCAGGTGGATTCTTTACCAGCTGAGCTACCAGGGAAGTATTAATACAAGATTAATGTAGATTGACACAGTGAAAAAAAGGCAGAAAAGTGGTGTTTCAGTGTTTCTTCCACCAGTTAGAAGAAAATCATTCAACTTCTCTAGGACAAGAATCAACAGAATAGGGGCACTAAACTGCTTTTCAGAGGCAGGCTGGACCAGTTTTCTTACAGTATCTCTCAGGCTTATAGTGTTTATTATTTTCCCTGATTTTTATTATTTGTTCATTGAGCATCTGTTATTATCTATTACTCAAGGCCCTGTGCCAGAAACTACACAGGATAAAAAGAAAAAAGAGACAGGATGGAATTCTTTAGATTGCTTGAGACTATTCGTGATAGTCAATCACTGACCTCGAGAGTCTACCTCCTAGTGGTCAGTGCAACAGACAGAAGTGGCAAAGGATAAATACAGTCTCCTGTTCAAAGGAGGCAGGGAGCATCATCTTGGGGCATTAGGAAAGACTTCTAGGTGGAGGTGCCATTTAAACTGGAGTGGAAAAAATTTGGAGAGAGGAGACAGGGGACATTCTGGGCGGAAGAGAGATAGTAAGAGGTATGGAGATAGGAAACCATGAAGTGTTTTTTTTCATTTATTTTTTAATTGGAGAATAATTTCTTTACAATGTTATGTTGGTCTCTGTCATACAACAGTGTGAATCAGTCATAAGTATACATATGTCCCCTCCCTCTTGAACCTCCCTCTCACCCCCCACCCCATTCCACCCCTCTAGGTTGTCACAGAGCACCAGCTTGAGCTCCCCATATTATACAGCTTCTTCCCATTGTTGTTATTGTTTAGTTTTGTTCAACTCTTTATGACCCCATGGACTGCAGCACACCAGGCTTCCCTGTCCTTCACTATCTCCCTGAGTTTGCTCAAACTCACGTCGATTGAGTCGGTGATGCCATCCAACAATCTCATTCTTTGTTGCCCCCTTATCTTTCTGCCCTCAATCTTCCCCATCATCAGGGTCTTTTCCAATGAGTTGGCTCATTGCATCAGGTGGACAAAGTATTGGAGCTTTAGCATCAGTCCTTCCAATGAATATTCATGGTTTATTTCCTTTAGGATTGACTAGTTTGATCTCCTTGCTGTCCAAGGGACTCTCAAGAGTCTTCTCCAGCACCACAGTTTGAAAGAATCAGTTCTTTGGTGCTCTTCCCATTAGCTGTCTGTTTTACATATAGTAATGTGTATGTTTCAACTCTACTCTCCCAATTCGTCTCAACCTCTCTTTGCCCTGCTGTGTTCACAAGTCTGTTCTCTGTGTCTGGTTTTTTCATAATATATATTGTCACTCAGCACGTGACCTGTTTGTATGACAGTGTCTGGGAATGTGTGTGATGGAGGAAGGGGGAGGACACCACTGGGTCCATCTCTGGAGCAGAGATGAGTCCTCTGTGGGGGTGTATACCATGACAGTGAGCAGCTATCAGGAGTTCTTACTAACTGGACAGGGGGCAGCTCAGTTATGTCCTGCAGACATAATGTCCAATGGAAAGAAGTAAGCAAGAGAACAAGAAGTAAGAACAAGAAGTGAGAAAGAGAGCATAGCAAATCACCTATGTAAGTAAAAACACACCCCAAACTTAACACTGTTCAGTAAAACACAAAAATGCATACCCGGTCAAAGACGTTCATTAAAGAGGGTGTTTCCTGTGGGGGGAGTTCCATGAGACTTGAGGCGAAGAGGAAAATGAAACAAGAGAGGGACTTTGAAAGATCAATGATGAGGTGTTGATCACACTTTGTACTGGACATCAAAAGAAAAAGGACATATATGATGGAGGTGTTTTTGCAAACCTCAAAAATAAATGTGTTAATAATAGAAGGCTTACACAATAATCCCTGGGGTGACAATATAGATTTTACATTTATTATCATCAGCAGCAAACAAAATATACAGAAATAACAGACGCTACATATAGTAAAATTCATGTGTAACAGAAGGTCTATTAATTGGGGCCTCATCTCAAAGTGACATCAGGTGTATTAGGAGCAGCCTGAAGGTGGTGAATTTATTCTGGTGGGAACAGAGCACACAGGGTTCCATGCACAGAGTTTTTCAACACAGAGTTTAACACCAAGTGGTAGGGATCTAATACAATATTTCATTGTCTAATGCATTTCCCTACTGTAAATTATTAAGTAGGGATCTAGTATTGACATTTGTATTCTAGCTGAATAGTTATTACACATATTACTCCTTATCATTACAATGTGTGTTCTAGTAAATGAGCTTTCTACCCACTCAAATAATTGGAGGTAAAGTCCAACCTGAACTTATTAGCAAGGATAATCCCTATACATAGTGACTGGCAGAAAATATGAAGAGAGACAGAGAGTCTTCCTTTTATATAGAATACAGGAATCATGATTTCACATATAGTGAAATCAGAATCACATTTATGCTTTTTCTTCACTCTTGCCAAAGTGGAATGTAGAACCAGTAAGTCACATAACCCCCAATCCGACCATCAGGAACCTGTTGCATGGTTGTACAACTAATACTTAAGGGCTGTGTGTTTTTGCCTTTACTGCCCTCAATACGCAATTCCATTTGCTATTCCTTTGTTCTAACTGCTGTTTCTTAAACCTGTCTTGAAAAGAACTGTGGTAATCTTCATCCTCTGTCTCAGAGATGATTTCCATCTTCTGAATGATGAGTTTAATAAGCTCATGCTGTTTTTCCAGAAGAGAACTGAGATCCTTCAGCCTGAAAGGAAACACATTTCATGGATTAATTTTCAATTATCCATTCAATCCTTGAATACAGTCTTCTAGTACTGGGTTCTAGATCAGATTAACTGTACCAAGGGCTTCCCTGGTGGCTCAGATGGTTAAGAATCTGCTTGCAATGCAGGAGACCCAGGTTCAATCCCTGGGTTAGGAAGATCCCCTGGAGGAGGAAAATGCACTCCACTCCAGTATTCTTGCCTGGAAAGACTATGGACAGAAATCCCATGGACATAGGAGCCTGGCAGGCTACAGTCCATATGGTCGCAAAGAGTCAGACTCGACCGAGTGACTATCACTTTCATTTTCAGCAGCCATGATCCTCTTAATGAATACATATTTTAAAAGTTTAAGTGGTTCTCCCAAGTTTAATTTTCGTTCCCATTTTAAAGATTAAAACACAGTTAGTTGCACAGGAAGGTTAAATGCCTTGCCTAGGGTTGTGCAGTTAGAAAACAGTTGAGTAGGTCTTTGAAAGCAGGTAAATTAGCCCTGAAGCCGTCAGGCTTCACCACTGTACACTGCATAGTTTCTCCAGGGATCCTCAAAGCTAGAGTTTTAATGTAAGAATTCAGACAGCTGATGAAGAATGAAGTTTAGGATACTGTTGGGCAAAATGCTTTGTCAGTAGCAGCAAATCAGTTGTTGGATCTAAAAAGAAACAGTCTCAAAATTCTCAGTATACTAGCCACATCATCAATTAAAGCATGACAATATAGATAAACACAATTAGACAATATAGACTTTTACTATTCATCATTATTTAGAGTGTTAAATTTTTCAAATACAGATAAAAGGAAAAATACATACCGGTACTTTTGCTTCATTATTTCTGTTTCTAAAGATGTATCAACATTTGGTATTTCTTGTCTCGTTTGGTGGGGGCAAAAGATATAATGAAATACACCACGCTATGGGATAAGAGATTAATAGTTATTTAGGTAGAACTCCGTTCAGGAACTAGTTCCTGAACAGGTGCCATCAGTCAGCTACAAGGCAGGCATGCCAGCACAAATATTCAGAGACACAATCATGACCCTCAAGGAGCTCACAGCCTCTTGATAGAAATAGACAAATATAAACAGCCATAAAATGAAGTCACACATGTAATTGAGGAATGTATAAGATGTATAGTTAATAAAGAAGATGGAGTAAACTGGAATAGGGGATTGTTTAGGAAAAGGTGTGACTGAACCATATTATATTTTCTTATTAAGAATGTCCATCCAACACAGAGTGGTATTCCACACAGGATTGGTTGTTATTTCTCTCAAGCTGCTCTGCACCATTATCCAACACAACTTAATATCACATGGGGAAATTTCTGAAATAGTTACTCTGCACCATTATCCAACACAGCTTAATGTCACATGGGGAAATTTCTGAAATAGTTTTTTTTTTTTTAATTTAGTGTCTTTTTTTCTTATTTATTTATTTTTATTGAAATGTAGTTGATGTACAATGTTGTTAATTCCTGCTGTACAGAAAAGTGATTTGATTATACCTATACATACATTCTTTTCTAATATTCCTTTCCATAATGGTTTATCATAGGGCTTTTTGCTTTTCTTAAATATTTTTAAAATTTATTTATTTTTAATTGGAGGATAATTGCTTTACAATATTGTGTTAGCTTTTTAATGTCTTTTAAACCATCAGTGCACTGCAGAGGATCAAGGGCAGGTGTGAAATGACCAGGAATGAGGTCACTATAGCCATCTAGGCAAGAGAAGATGGCCACTTGCACAGGCCACATGGGAAGTCAGGTGGACCAAACGTGGGGTCGATGGGGTGTGAGGGTGAGAAAGGGAAAGGAGATGGATGACATCTCTCACAGGCAAATGAATGGTGCTGACATCCAGTGAAACATGCAGGTCTGGAAAAAGAAAAAGATGGGATGGTTTCACCCTCTCCCCGTAGGGGATGTTGAGAGGAGGTGAAACAAGAGGAGTAGAGATCATGAGTGTGCTTTGCATGAGTTTATTCTGAACAGCAGTATTTGAGGTACCTTGGAGACACACCAGAGAAGATGTCATATACACAGTTGGCTACAGGGGCCTGGAACTCAATGAGCTCCAGGCCAGAGAATCAGCAGCTGAGCTTTCTGTGTTTCAGTGGTGATGGCAACCACAGTTAAGAGAGAAATCAGACAAAAATAATGTAGTGCAGAATAAAGCCTAAGCCCATACTGAGATTGACCTTATCATTTATAACTACATAATGGAAACTCATTAACCTATGAAGAACTCAGAAAGAATTAGAACCCAGTAAGTCTGACTGTTAGTATAAGTTCTTTTTCCATTATAATGCAATAGCCTTGTTCAGTCTTTAATACTTTGTATATTTTCTGTAATGTACACTCTCCTGTGTGTGTAAGTACCTATGTATATATACACATGTGTTCTATATATGTACACACATATCTGCACACATCTGTAAGTCACACGTGACTAGGAAGAACAAATGAAGTATACCTACACTGGTCCACCCACCCTTTACTCTCACTGGGGGGATGTGGTACGTATTTAACTCGGAGGCTATGGATGAACCACTCGGAAGACCGGAACTCTGTCCATAAACGGGCACCCTTAGGGATAACACCATGAATGAATGTCAATATCATGTGATTGATAACGGTATTTGTCACATGTACTTACTAATATCCCTCTGCTGTATCTGGGTCTGTTGGGATACACGACGATGGATTTCTGATCAACTTTGTGTAGGAACCAGAGCGGCAGCTTCTTCTCCAAGCTGGTGTGAAGTTCCACCTAAAGTATGTTTGGAATTTATTGACAAGAATCACTGATGTTCTTGGTCCAGCCTCTAACTACCTGGCCGGCCAAATGCTAACATAGAAAGAGGCTCAGGCAATTACCCAATTTCTCTGCTGAGATTGTTGGGGGAAATCTTTTTCATGATTACTGACTCTCAGACCAGAGCAGGAACGCTAGCTACACTGACATAAAGAACCGGCAGGGTAAGGTACCTCTCAGGGCTAAGACAATACCTGTATTAAATAACTGTGTTCTCAGAAATCAGCAGTGTTTATACATGAATAACTGGGAAGTCATTAGTAAGTTCAGTAAGTCATAATGAAATATAACACTTACCTGCATGGCAATTCTCTTCAACAGTGCATGTTTCTGGACCTCAGCAATGTCACCAACTGCTAAACCAATCTGAAGGACAACAGGGCAGCGAATCACTATTGGTTTAATGACTCACCTAAAAATGCGTGTGTAGTCCCTTTGACTACAGTCAGAGTGGGTATGAAATTTACTAGCAGTGGCCTCAAGACACTGTGCTTACATGCCATACAGAAACCTGCAAAAGCCTGTAGACCTTTGTAACAGCGGTGGTCACATCAGTGGGTCCAGCAGTCATAAGTGTTCTCATGAAAAGTGAGGGCACACAGATTAATCTGCACTTCATCTTAACTTAAAATGAAAATATGTTACTTTTGGACAAGACAGGGGTGAAGTGAAAGTCGCTCAGTTGTGTCCGACTCTTTGGGACCCCATGGACTACATATAGTCCGTGGAATTCTCCAGGCCAGAATACTGGAGTGGGTAGCCTTTCCCTTCTCCGGGGGATCTTCCCAATCCAGGGATCGAAACCCAGGTCTCCCACATTGCAGGTGGGTTCTGTACCAGCTGAGCCACAAAGGAAGCCTGGGATTGGTGTAGCCATGCAATATGGTTGCAAACTCCAGGAGTTGAGCACTTGAGGTAAGCAAGAGTGACCTGACAACATGGAAAAGCTAAAACATTAAACTGAGGGAATGGAAGGAATTTATATCTTCCATATATTTGGGGAGGAAAAGGTACACTTTAAAGGTGAGTGAGGCTCTGATAAAATCTTCCTCTAGAAATCCACGGCTAGGTAGAATTAAGTGAGGTAAGCTGTCAGCTCAGTTCTACTGAACCTGAATGAAATCAGCTACATTCACTCACTCACTCTCTAATTACTTGTTAGGAACTTCATACCTGTCTATGCCGAATCAACCTCCTACAGGCAGTAGCCAGAGAGGAAAAAACCAGTCCCTGCTCTCAAGGAGCTCAGAGTCAAGCAAACTCCATGAGAGAAGGACTCTGTCTGCCCAGGGCACTACTGTATGCTCAGTGCTTAGAACAGTCCAGGGGATTGCACGAGTCGGACACGACATAGCGACTCAACAACAGCATGAATCAAAACATTAAGGAGTCTGTATTATTTTTTTCCTTTCCATCAACACTGCCTAGCACAGTCTCTGTATAGTTAGATTAAGACAAAATGTACTGAATGTGTGCTTGTCCATTTAATTTATTTATTTACCTATAAATATTTATTTCTATGGACAGGCACACTTTGAATACAATTTTGCCAGCGAAGGCTCCCCATGGACCTGGAATCAGAATGTACTTCTGTCTGCATCAACCAAGATGCCCATGGCTGGAGCAGACTCTCTGTGGAAGGGAACATTTGTGTCTGCTGAGTACATCCAGGCTGACTGGCTCAGAGGTGGCAGCTAAATGTTGCCGATGCCCTCTGCATGAGCGACTCTTCCCTACTTGAATCTCCAGAGCATCAGTGAGAAATTCTAGGGCAGAAATGAGGTCTTAATCCTTCACTCCATGAAGGTCTCTGCCTAACCTCTGACCCTCAGCCCAACTGCAAAGCAGCACCCACCATTCATCATTACTTTATTACTCTGATGATACTTCATACTTCTTCATGGCATTTATCACCCCCATGATGTCAGGCTATATATTTGTTTACTACTCATCTTCATGACAAGTTTATAATCATGTCAGGACTGGGTATTGGTCTGTTTTGTTCACCACTGTTGGGCCTGGATCAGTGCCTCGCATTTTGGTAGGTTCTTGGTAAATATTAGCCAAGTGGACGCATCATTGCATCCCCCAACCTCACACTTCCCGGCTCACCCCAGATACTAAGGAATGTTGAACGAATGAATTTTATAGCAGCTCCTTTTCTCCCTTCCTGAAAGGAGACAAAAGAGGCTACAAATCATTATCACTCTTAAATGTCCTAAGTGATCTACTGACAGCAAACAGAAGGATAAATTATTTACAAGTGATCTACCGACAGCAAACACAAGGATAAACTACTTACAAGTAAATTCATGAGGACAATTGGGACGAACATGGTGAATATGATAAGGTGTACAAAGGACAGAAGTGGATACTTCAATTCATTCCTCAAATATGGTTCTAGGAAGGCATCATGATAATTGATGTCTCCTAGCATCATGCTGAAGGTCTGAATTATAGAAAGGAATGGAGAGCTGAAAGCATCCTGGGAAAAGATAGTAAGAGGAAAATGAAATTCAAAATGCATATCATGAAAAAAATGTTTTCTAGGGAGTGAAATGATAGAAATCACATTTAAAATACTTTTTTAAAAAAATGTCCTAAGAATATAGCTACTGAAATACAGTGATAAGAACTATTAATACTAATAAACTGGTGGTAAAGTCATCCAAAGGGTTTCCTTGGTGGCTCAGTGGTAAAGAATCTGCCTGCCAAGCAGGAGACACAGCTTCATTCCCTGGGATGGAAAGATCCCCTGGAGGAGGAAATGGCAACCCACTCCAGTAATCTTGCCTGGGAGATCCCATAGACAGAGAAGCCTGGTGGGCTACAGTCCATATTGTCACAAAAGAGAGTTGGATGTGACTAAACAACAACAGCAACAACAAAAGTCATCAGAAAGATCTTTTCTGCACATGTAACAAATCATTGTGCACTAGACATAAACTTTCTGACAATGGAAAAAGTCATTGAGTAAGACTATACTTTTCCCTGTAATAAATATCATGTGAATGCTATTATATCAGATAAAAAATATTCAAATATCGTGAGGTTATTATGAATTTTGTACACCATTAAGATTTAAGTATAAATATGTATTTCCAGCACTCACAGCAACAAAATCAACGACTCATGCAAATACCTCACCTGTATATTCAGGAGCACGTAAAAGCAGAGTCCAAAAGCCACAAGAAGGAAGACAAACACAATTGTCGATTTCAACAGAGTTTTCATGATCACCTCCAACATCACGATAAAAATTCCACACTTTTCAAATCTAGGGATGTTTTGAAAATTACAACATTTATTCACTTTTCTGCTGAAACTGAATTTCATTCCATGTCAATAGTTATGAGGCACCAGGTACTAAGTTTCATAGATGAGATCACTGAGGCCCTCTACTTTCAGAAAGGGACACGAGAATTTGTGACGAGTCAAGCCTTCTATTTTCAAACTGTCAAACTGCTCTGTTTCTTTTGTTGTACTTCTTCCTAATGTTTATCTTGAATTGTTTTACCACTTGGCCACTGGAAATTATTTCATAGCTTCCCAGTATCAAAGATAATGCTAACAATTGCTTACGGGCTTCCCAGGTGGCGAAGTGGTAAAGAATTCGCCTGCTAATGCAGGAGACGCAAGAGACGTGGGGTCTATCCCTGAGTCAGGAAGATGCCCTGGAGAAGGACATGGCAACCCACTCAGTATTCTTGCCTGGGAATTTCCGTGGACAGAGGAGCCTGGCAGGCTACAGTTCATGGGGTTGCAAAGAGTCGGACGTGAATTAGTGACTACACAACAACAACAACAAAGGATGTAGAAGTCATTGAAGCCGGTTTTACCTCTGAAGATACAATAAGAAGTTCATCCAATAGAGGAATATGGCAATTGCTCCACATTGCCACTGCACATATGCTGGTATCCTGATGAACAAGGGTGACACAAATATGATGCTGGTTGTATAGATGATCCATTCAGCTGCGTTGTCCTTATCCAAAAAGTAATTCCTTTTCTGGGGTTGAAAAGAATAAAGAATTACCACATGCAGAGCCTGAGACCTGGCAACTTATGGATGGTTATATATATGTAACCAGTAACAACATTTTTCTGGCATTACAGCTGGTGAGAAGTTTATGACCGAGGGGCACCAGCTCTTGTCATCCTGGACTTAACTCAGAGTCTTGGGTACAGATCAGTATTAGAGGTGCCCCACCCTCTCCTGCTGGCCTGGCATTTTGGGAGCCTAAGCAATTCTATAAGTGTTGAGACTTTACTTGTAAAGTTCACTCCATCTTAAGGAAACTCCTGGGGGCCTGCAAGTTGTTTTAGTAATTCCTTTCTGTCTGTATAAGGACATGCATGTGGATTTCTCAGGATAATGAACTAAAGCTGCTTCTAAGGAGGTTTGGGGCCTGTGCTAAGACTTAATTACCATAATGATTTGGTGTCAGCTCCTATTCTTAAATATTTCATGTTTTGAACATCAGATTTCCTATAGGGCAGACCATTTACATATCAATAAGGAACTGTGGAGACCAAAACTAATAGAGAAATCATACAACTTTACAGTTCAATATAAACTGTCATTTGTGATTCTTGTCTTTAAAAAATAAAAATAATGACAAGAGAGATTAAATAATATGCCCTAAATCATTTAAGGAACAGTGGAACAACATAGTCTTAACTCTCAAATTGTGACAATTTAATGGAAATGTATGTGTGGTGTGTGTGTGTACTTGCAATGTATAATATCAGACAAATGCAAAGCACTATTATTACTACCAACACTCTTTTAATGCAAATATCCTTGTACTTATATCATGTAACATAGTAAATTCTTTCAGAAAATGAGGCGTTGTGTAAAAGCTATATGACTTATAAAAAACACAAAATTATACCAAAAAATGAATAATGAAAGACTTTAAGCCTCCACACTGAGAGATAAATGATTTATGCCATTTATCAACTGCATCAAAGACCTACACATAATTTATATAAACCTTGGGTCTGATCTGAATGTGTGTTCACCTATTTAAAAAGACATTGCTGTTGTTGTTGTCTAGTTGCTAAGTCATGTCTGACTCTTTGTTATCCCACAGACTGTAGCCAGTCAGGCTCCTCTGTCCATGGGATTTCTCAGGTAAGCATACTGGAGTGGGTTGCCATTTTCTTCTACAGGGGATCTTCCCTAGCCAGGGATCGAACCCGAGTCTCCTGGATTGGCAGGTGGATTCTTTACCACTGAGCCACCTATAAAAATTATGCAATAAAAAGGTTCCCCAATTTCATTGTAACTTGAAATTTTATCCAATAAAGTAAAGCAATCCTATTAGGAAAGAAATTCAAAGATCCATTTGAAATGGAGTCTTAAGCTAAATAAATAGTTACACCTAAAATTATGTCTGTAAACAGTGACACTTAAAATTATCAAATTGAAAAAATCTATGTGTTAGCAAAATATGAAATATATCTCAGAGAAAACACAGAAAAGTCTTTCAAAAGTTCATTGGAGCTGGGTAGACATATACGTACTAATAAAACTGGAACCTCTTGCTTCAGATAAATCAAATAGGCACCATCTAATGCAGGAGCCTTATCTGAAATCATGTAATTTCTACATTTTGAAGAGTTTATACTTGGTATTTCTGATTTATACATTCATCCAGCTATGTGATTTTATTCTGACATAAATTGCTTCAATAATAGTTTAGCAATTAATCTATATTTTGCATATTAAAATATTTGCAACTGTAAAGATATAAAACATATCATGTACCTGTTGGAAAATTTGGGCCACTTCTTTGCAGTATCCTAATATACTTGATAGCAAAACTAAAATCATACAGAAATTTATAGCATAGGAATTCTGAAACAAAAAACACAAACAGTTATAAATGATATCAAAGAAAACAACACTTTTCTTCATCATTTTCACTATTAGACATTTGTTTTTCTCCACTTTTATTTCTAGGTACTGTCCATTTTTGCTTTAAACAGAAAACTCTTGTGATGCCAATATAAAGACTACACAGTCATTTCATAATGTCTTTATTCATAGAGGTTGCCAACTGAATTCTAAAGGAAAACGAATCTATAGATATATATTTTTTTTAACTGTGGTAAAATACACATAACATAACATTTACATTTCAAAAATGTTACATTTTACATATAGAGTTACCTTTTAAAACATACAATTCTGTGGCATGAAGTACATTCACAACGTTATACAACTATTACCTAGTTCCATGCCTGTTTCATCACCTCCAAATGGAAATCCTGTCCCTGCTAAGCATCACTTCCCCTCCCCAGTATCCTTGGCAGCTAGAAATCTGCTTCCTTGTATATGCTTAGTTGTTCAGTCATGTCCGACTCTTTGTGACCCTATGGACTATACCCTGCCAGGCTCTTCTGTCCATGGGGATTCTCCAGGCCAGAATACTGGAGTGGGTTGCCATGCCCTCCTCCAGGGGATCTTCCCAACCCAGGGATCAAACCCAGGTCTCCCGCATTGAAGGCAGACTCTTTACCATCTGATCCTCTAGGGAAGCCCATGAATACTGAGGTGGGTAGCCTATCCTTTCTCCAGGGGATCGTCCTGACCCAGAAATCTAACCGGGGTCTCTTGCATTGCGGGCAGATTCTTTACCAGCTAAGCTACCAGAGAAGCCCACTTCCTTGTATCTCCTATTTTAAATTTTTATACTTCAGCACCCATCTAAGCTAGGTACATGTCAGTGTACCTCATACATGTGAGGTGCATTGGCTCTCATACATGCCAACTCCTTTTGTTAGTTGATGAGCTCATTTATTGACCTATTCATTTATATTCCCTCTCATTCTACAAAGAGTTTTAAAAGTTGCTATATATATAAATTCTATAAGCTCTTTGTATTAAACAAAGTCTTGATAGTTCAGATTTATTATGAGGTTAAAGTATTTTCTAAAGAAAAAATGCCCACAGTTCTGAAAATCTCTTGTTTTAAAAAGCTGGAATATGAAAACCAATTGAAGATACCTTGGTGTCTAAAATTTCTGAATGGTCACTAGTTGAGTTGATGATTCCAGTTGAGTTGAAAGCCATACCTGGTCTGATACTGACAACAAGAAAGGTCATGGGAAACAGACCAAGACAGTAAGATCCTAGGTTCATAACATGGGCTCTAAACCCATAAGCCAACCTACAAAACATAAGCAAACCACAACTGAGTAGTTTCAACCACAAATATTTAGTTAAGATATCTGCAGAAAGAGGAGTTATAGTCTCTTCCGCAAATGTATTTGATAAATTCATTGAACTTGAAAGCCAAAGATTTTGGAATTCACCTTTTTCATTTCCAGAAAAGGAATCACAACTTCCTAGGAAATTATGACTTACTTAAAATCTCTCACCAATTAATGGGAGGAACTTTAGCTGTGACTCCAAGTTGAATGCTCTTCCCAGAATACTCTTGTTACTTCATTGTCTTTTAAACTGCAGAGCCCAGGAATACTTCTTTGTGTTTTATATAATGATCCCCCCAAATATTTCATTTAATGCCAAAGATAAATTAATATCAACATTTTTAATACCAAAATTTGCCTTTGACATATTTCTTTTTCAAAGTATAAAACATTAAAAGTAATAAAATATAAAGTATTCCAACACCATTTAACAATTATTTAGAAGATTTTTTTACAATCAAATATTACTGGGTCAATTTATTTTTTGTTTTAAAAGATTTTTAATAAATTTAATGAGAGCATCATTCAAAAGAAAAACTACTTAATACCCACCATTTCATAAGTAAGTATTCTTTACACACAGGGTGGTTGAGAAGCTCTATGCGGTTATGTTGCACCATTGCCTGAGAAATAAGGAAAGATCAATAAAAATACAATCATATTAAACTCTTGAGTATACACTCAGCTTTTTGTTGGCTGGCTTTATAACTTTATTTTGATTTTATCAAAACAACACTTGCTTATTTTAGAAAATTTGAAAAATCAAAACTTATATCAAGAATATATTTCTTTTAAAAAAACACAAGCTAGGGAGAACCATTTTATACAGATGCTAAAATGATTTGCATAGAACAGATGTGAGAGTCAGTTGTCATCGCCAGTCTTACGGGCGTAAGATCCACATGTCTCTTCCTTCACACTCCAAGTCCTCAATAAGCCTTTTAAAGACTTTTTTTTTTTTTTTTTTTGAGGTGGACAATTTTTGAAATCTTTATTGAATTTGTTACAATATTGTTTATTTTTTATGTTTTGCTTTTTTTGGCCATGAGGCATGTGGAATCTTAGCTCCCTGACCAGGGATTGAACGGGCACCCCCTGCCTTGGAAGGGGGAGTCTTAACCACTGGACAGCCAGGAATTCCAATCAGCCAGCCTTTTAGATTTCACATTAGGTGATGGCTGGTACCATGGTCTGTATCAAAGGCTTCCACATAGGGAAATGAACTCATTTAAGGGAAATGAAAGTTCTTAATTGATCTAGAACAGTTCTGTACAATGGAACTTTCTGCAGTGATGAAAAGTTCTATATCTGCGCTGTTGAGCAAAAGAGCTACAAGCCACATAGGCTTCTGAGGGCTTGAAACATGGCTACTGCAAATGAAGAAATGAATTTTTAACTTTATTTTAATTTTCACTAATTTTCATTTAAGCAGTCACATGTGATTCAGTTACTATATATTAGAGAGAACAGATCTGGATCCTACACTACCATTTGCCATCCAGCCTTCAAATGTGTTTTCTTTCACATGCACACAAGTTTTTGTGTTTCCAATATTTACACCACAAGTCTGCTGCTCCACGTGGCTAAAATCTGTTGAAACTAGTAGCTGCTGTCCTTTTAGACCAGAAACCCACTCATCTGATACCTGTTTTCCTGTGCAGTTAGTTATTTGTGTTTGAAATTCCTGGTTTACCCTGAAGCAGATGGTCTGCATGGCTTTCATGACCTCACTTACAAAAAATGTAAAAGCACTCTTTGGAATAAGAACTTGTTTGGAGCCAGTCTCTTGGGAAATTTGGGTCCAAACTGTGTGATTAGCTCCTGCTTTCAGATTGGGTTTGCTCTTCCAGAAGGATATAAGAGCTGCTGAGAGGTTCACGTTTACCCTGGAGGCCAGTGGTTAGCTGAATTGGGAATCGATGACTGTAAACTGCTGCACCCTGCATTTTCCTATGGTTTTACACTATTGGAAACTCTTATATAGGTATGTCTGCATTGAAGTGGATGGAGGTAGGAGCAGATGCTGATGGTCAGCCTGTGTTGTTCATGGTTTATTCGATTCTGGGTTGGGCAGGTCTAGCATGACCATTAGGACTAAGGTGATCAACAGTGTGGAACTTTAAGGGCACCAAATTACAGCAATCATACAAAATGATTGCTTTCTTTACTAACAAATAAAGAGTTAGGCTGCATGGCATACACAAAGATCAAACCATAAATCTGGAATTCTCTCCAGACTCCTTCCTGGAACTGTCATACTAAAACATTACAGAATTCATGTAGAAACTACCTGAATAAGGAAAATAGTGAACTTACATTGAGAGTTAAAAGAGGCTCATATACAACGTCCTGTACAGGTGCTCCTTTTTTGGTGAATTCTAATGGACACTGAAGATATGTGAAATTATACTCGATCTGTAGAAGATAACAATTTTTAAAAATTACAGTCTAGCATAGGCCCCCAAAGTCGTTCTTAACATATCAACTATGCAACCCTATCGTTCTGCTGAAAATTAAGTGATTCAAATAAAGTTGAGCCATTTAACCTGAAGAAAAGTAAAGTAAGTTATTCTGTATTCATTTCAAAAAATAAATGTCCTAACAGGGTATTTGATTCTTTTCTAACTCTCTAGTTGTGGGGAAAAAAATGTCTTCTAGAAAGACCACTTAGATCTTTTAGAATTTCATTCTTCAGGCAATACTACCCAAGAAAATATAAAGATGTAAATAATAAGGCTAAATAAAACTATTAGAAACAATTAAATCATTAGAGAAAACTGAAGATCCAAGGGGAAAAAATATCTCGTATGTAGATAATATAATAATATGAGAAATGAAGACAATTACCATCTTTTGAGATTCTGGAGTTCTAGTAACATTATTTTTACTATTCCTTAAAGAGTTAGAATACGTTTCAAGTTATTATGATAAAATAAACTTACATGGTAGTCTTGGGAGGACTTGTCTTCTGTGGAGGGCATCACGCAGAAATCTAAAAGTACCTTTGAGAAAGAAAGACTGGCAAAATTATTGGGCAGGAGACTAGATCCAAGATGGAATTTGGTCCCATTTCTAAAATAATACCCAAGATATTACCTTCCCCTTCCTTTGCTTCTTGTACCTCGAAGACTTGTACACTATGATCTAAGTCACTCAGGAACAAAGTCTAAAACATGAAGTGTTAACACGTACCACTGCATGCCTCAGCAATACCAAGTGATATAGAAAAATACACATCTGAGAATGAAATTGCATTTACTGAATTTTAGGTAAGAAATATTCCATTTGCTTTGCCTAAAACTTGATGTCTTTCTGAGTTTCTAGAAAATATGTGGATGACTGAGGATTCCTTTGCTTAGCATCTTCTAGTGATAACTTAATTGTCTCTAACAGAGACCTTTCAGCTGAGTCCTGAGTTCTTCCCACAGTCTAGGTTGCTTCTTCTGTATTCCACTTGATCCTGGAATATTGTGTTTGCTTCTGTACCTGGCTTACTGAGCAACATTGACAAAATTCACATCCAAAGTGGTGTGGACAGGATGTTAGACCATGGATATTATAATGACAAACAGTTAGATGCCCTCGAGATGCTCAGTTAAGGGAGAAATCACTTAAGAGTTAATCATTAGATCCCCTCCTGGGAAGTGTGGGACAGATATTTTGTGGGGGTTCCTGTCTACTACATAAACAATTAGAGTAACCCCAAATCTGTGTGCTGGGACCTTTCTGGTGGCCCCAAATCATGATCCTGAGAAAGAAATTCTGCGCAGTCAGTCTGTACTCCTGAAACCAGATGTGGACACAGGGCCCCAAGTGACCCCATCAGTGGGTCCCTTGGAGTTCCTGGGACATCTGGTCAACCCCACCTGCAGGACACAAGGGTAGAGGGTTGGACAGCACCCTAAAGAGGAGACACAGGGACTCAGGCCCCACTGGGAGGGCATGCCTGTCCTAGCTGGTCACAAGCACCAAGGCAACTTAAAAATTTTGAGGTGGTCTCTGTTGATGACCCAGCAGCAGTACTAGGAGTCATAACATATATCATGAAAAAGAAAGACAAGTCCAGTCAATTGTGCTATGCAAGGAAGAACCAGACACAGGCCTGGCTATTACAGTTTGAAAGCTTTGTAATAACCAGCACAGGCAAACTGAAGGCTGGGCTACCAGAGGAAGGGGAAGGTCATGGGGGAAGGATTGTGTATGTTACTCAAATGTGTGATGTGAGGCTAAACTAAAAGACTTTTAATTTCCCCTAGTTAAAAAAAATATTCATAATACTAAAATAATACCAAGTCATTATAGAAAATGAATTAGAAAATATATAGTAACATGAAGAAGAAAAGAAAAACCAAATCATAATCACAAGTGTAATTCTTATTAGCATTTTGGAATAATATCTATGTTTTCCATATGTGAATATTTATAACCTTTTATTATTATTCATAATGCTGCAGGAAACATCATTGCACATAAATCTGTCTGTACATCTGATTATTCATTAGGACAGATCCCAACAACTGGAATTACTGAGTGAGAAAATTTGAAATCATGTTCACAACTAATATATGCAAATTTGAAAGAATAACATCTGTGCCCCCAAACTCCCACATCTAGAGGCTTTATTCAGCTGGCAACCTCCACTAGTGCTCTCTGCCCTAGACTTGGATTGTTTGAATAAAAAAATATGTTTAACATATTTTCCTACATTGCACATAACCACTAACAGGATTTTTTAATCCAAGTAGATCCTTCTCAAATTTGTTGGCTAGATTCTCTTGTAGCCTATATAAAACTAAATGCTTAACTTTAAAGATGGAAATTACTATGTTTAGGTTGTGATTACAACAATAAATCCTCACATTTTATTACATACCAAGCATATACCCAAAGGATTTTTGTTTTTAGAACTTACTTTCATGCATTCAGGGAGGTATTCTACCAGTTCTATGACTGGACATCTATTGGTAGGAGAACAATGATTAAAAACCTTGAAACACTCTCCCCATCTGTAAAAAAATAATAAACACAATTCTTAAACCTTCTGTTGTGTGCAACAACAGAACTACCAGTTGAAATTCAACATTACTATCTTTAGGGAGAAACTGATTGGTTAGTCGAAATTCAAGATTATTATCTTTAGGAGAAACTGATTGGTTCCAATGGAATCAATATGTGAACTGAAATCAATCCAATAGAGTCCTTATTCATTCATGGAAATTAGAAATGTGGGCAAATTCAAGGATGGCTGTTAAAATCACTGTTCTGACTCTTTATCTAAATGGCTTTTCAAGAAGCTAGGTTTTGACCTTGATTTCCCCCTGAAGTCATGAAGGGGTATTACTTTCAAAGCTGGTCATGCTGTATGGAGATACCCACATTCACAAACATACAACAGCAATATAGTACTGGGCACATGATACTTTGCCTTTAACCCAGGTATACATCATGTATTGAATTAAACTACAAAGTAACATGTATCAGGGCTTCCCAGGTGGCTCAGTGGTAAAGAATCTGCCTGCCAAGCAGGAGACAAGGGGTTCAATCCCTGGGTTGGGAAGATCCCCTGGAGAAGGGAATGGCGATCCATTCCAGTATTGTTGCCTGGGAAATCACGTGGACAGAGGAGCCTGGTGGGCTGCAGTTCCTGGGGTTGCAAAAGAGCAGGACGTGACTGCTCAACTAAACAACAACAACATGTATTAAGTACATTAATAACCATGGGCTCTGTGAGAACATCACAGATTTGATCTTTCCTTACTGCCATCTGGTTGGACAGGATAAGGAGATGTTTCTGACACCAAGAATGAAAGAAATCTACAACAGAAGTAAAAAAGAGCCCATTTATCTCCAAGATCCTATCTTTGTAATAGGAGGCTAGTTCTAAAAGCTACCCAGACAAATTTTCTGTTAACCCTATCAGTAAAGTCCGTCTATGATATCTGTACCGTCAATAGAAAACTCCAGGTTGCACTGATGAGTGCTTCTAAGCAAGAATAGGCCAGGGACCTGGAGACTTCCAATGCCCCAAAACACAGGCTTGGTCTGCTATGAATATGAGATTGCTCATCTCTGAGTCTACTCTGGGTGACACTGGGCCTTGGTGCGGATCTATCTGTGATGACTAATATATAGAATAGATTATGTTTGAGACATGGAACAAACTGCCCTCCAACTTCATCATTAAAACTCCTTAGAGTACGGTTTAAAAAAACCCACAGCCACATAAGATCATGGGCTAAAGGAAATTCCATTTCCTGGCACTGGTAACAACAGGGATTTACCTTGGAGAATATTTTCACCAACATCCAGTTTGGGGGTTTCCATTGGGCAGGAGAGCTTCAGGCAAGTTCAGGTGAGTCAGGGCAGAATTAGCCTGACAATGACCATGGTGCTACCGACTACAGACACCTGAACCCTGGGAGCCTCACAAGAGTGCTGTGAAGTGGTCTATGCTCCCATCACTTAGAAATGGAAATGGAAGACCAGAGAGGTTAAGCAACTATTTGGGTGTCTGTGGTCACTCACAGAGTTCATTAAGAATTTTAGGGAAACAACTGACATTTTAAAATGTTGACTTTTTGCATCTGTCTCTAAAGCAAAGGAAATAAAAGCAAAAATAAACAAATGGGACATAATGAAACTTCAAAGTGTTTGCACAGCAAAGGACATCAGCGACAAAAAGACAACCTACTGAATGGAAGAAAATATTTTCAAATGATATGACGCAGCTCATACAATTCAACATCAAAAAACAAGCAACCTGATTTTAAAAAATGGACAGGAGACCTCTATAGCAGACATTTTCCCAAAGAAGACAAATACGTAGCCAACAGGCACATGGAATGATGCTGCTAATCATCAGAGAAATGCAAGTTCAAACCACAATGAGATATCACTTCACACCTGTCAGAATTGCTATTGTCAACAAGAACACATATAACAAATGGTGGTGAGGATGTGGAGAAGAGGGAACCCTCATACACTGTTGGTAGGAATGTTAATTGGTACAGTCACTATGGGGGTTACTCAGAAAGCTAAAAATAGAACTACCATACGATGAAGTAAGTCCACTCCTGGGTATATACCCAGGTATACACGATATATAATCCTAAGGAAAAATAAAAACACTAACTCAAAAAGATACTTGTACCACAGTATTCAAAGCAGCATTATTTACAGTTGCCAAGATATGGAAGCAAACTGTGTCCATCAACAGACGAATGGATAAAGAAGATGTGGTATATATATATATATATATATATATATATATATATATATATATATGTGTGTGTGTGTGTATAGATATATATATATACGTACACAGTGGAATATTACTCAGCTGTGGGAAAGAATGAAATTTTTCCATTTGTAACAACATGTATGGACTTGGGAGGGTATTATGGTAAGAGAAATAAGTCACACAGAAATACAAATGCTTTATGGTATCGCTTATATGTAGACTAAAAATAAAACAAATTAGTGAATATTTAAAAAAAGACAGAGGCTCATGGATATAGAGAATAAACCAGTGGTTACCAGTAGGGAGAAGGAAGAGGGGAAGGGCAAAATAAGAGTAGGGGATTGGAGGTACAAACTACTATGTATCAAACAAATAAGCTACAAGGATATAATGTACAACATGGAATATAGGCAATATTTTAGAAAACTATAAATGGAATATAACCTTCAAAAATTGTGAATCGCTGTGTTATACACCTGGAACTTACATAACATATTACACATCAACTAAAACTCAATTAAAAAAAGGAAAAATAAATAAAAATGTTGATCGACAGCTGAAACTTTTATTTTTCTCTTCCTGCTTCCTCTCGGATTATCCCCGACGCCAGAGGACAGTAGACAATCGTGGGCAGGACAGCAGCATACCTTTTGTTCCTGATGGTCGTGAGGACCACCTCCTTTCTCTTATTGTGAATTGCAACGTGCAGGAAGGAGGCCTGCTGCTTGTTCAGGACCACATCGGCATCGTAGCTCAGGAGCAGCGAGACGGCTTTGGCATGGCCCTCCCTCGCCGCAAAGTGAAGCGCGGTGTTCTTTCAGAGAAAACAGAACACAGAGAATCCAGTGACAAAGGCTACTCATCCTTTGGCTATTTTACAGCTTTGTTTCACTGTTGAATTGCTTAAGATATTATTAACAAAACTATTTAATGACAAAGGGTTAAAATCTGGGGCTCCCCCAGTGGCTCAGCAGTAAAGAATCCGCCTGCCAATGCAGGAGACCTGGGTTTGATGCCTGATAGGGGAAGATCCCACATGCCAGTGGAGCAACTAAGCTCCTGCATCATAACTACTGAGCCTGTGCTCTAGAGCCTGGGAGCCACCACTACAGAAACCACGCACCCTAGAGCCTGTGCTCCACAAGAGAAACCGCCACAATGAGAACAAACCTGTGCACCACAACTGCAGAGTAGCCCCTCTTGGCACAGCTAGAGGAAAAAATCCATGCTTTTTCAAAGATCCAGCACAGCCAAAAATAAAATAAATTAAAAAAAAAAAATCAGAGGTTGATAAAGGGTTGCCAGTCTCTAGTTTTGCCACAAAAAGACATTTTAAAAAGCAATGATAGTCCTCTAGCTCTGTCATTTCATGAAAGAACGTACATTTCAATACTCACGCTCCAAAAAAGGACAAAGGACATCATAGTGGACTGAAGGGACAGTCTTTCAAATCAAATACGCTTAGTTTTAGGGAAAACTTACCCCTGTGCTCTTCATTTCTCTTGGTCCACCAGGGAATGGTGAACATTTTATCATCAATTCACGTGGGCCTGTAACAGGCCTCTGCGAGACTCACCAGCTGTCCTCAACATACACCCCCCTTCCTTGGGGCTGTCTCCTTATTCTGTTCCCCTTTGACTCTTTCCTCACTAACAGTCTGCATAGTAAGGGATAGTTATGGAGTCTGGGATGGACATGTACGCACTGCTATATTTTAAATGGATAACTAACAAGGACCTCGGGTATAGCACAGGGAACTCTGCTCAGTGTTATGTGACAGCCTGGATGGCAGGGGAGTTTGGGAAAGAATGAATACATGTATATGTATGGCTGAGTCCCTTTGCTCTCCACCTGAAACTATCACAACATTGTTAATCAGCTGTACTCCAATATAAAAAGTTAAAGAAGAACTCAATATAGGATAAGAAGGGAAGAGGGTAGCTAAGAAGGTTTCTTGCAATGTCGGAAGGTTCCTCTATGCGAAGATTTGGATTAGGTATGAGAAACACAGTACGTACCCCTTCTTCATCTAGCCGATCTGTGCACTTCAAGTTAGTGTCAAGAATGACCTTCATGGTCTGAGTGTACCCACCCAAGGAAGCGTGATGCAAAGCAGTCCAGCCATTGTGGTCACTGTCAAAGAAGTAAGAGAAAACATGTGCATTTACCTTACAGATGAAAAGGGGAGGGACGCCTCCCAATTGAAAGTGGGTCTGATGATCAGAGAAAACAAACCGTATCTGAGATATTTGAGTTCTAGAAAGTAATTATGTATTGTTGTTGTTGTTGTGTTTTTGCTAAGTTGTGTCAGACTCTTTGCAACCCCATGGACTGTAACCCACCAGGCTCCTCTTTCCACGGGATTTTTCAGGCAAGAATACTGGAGTGGATTGCCATTTTCTTCTCCAGGGGATCTTCCCAACTCAGGGATCAAACACACATCTCCTGCATTGGCAGGTGGATTCTTTAGCACCTGAGCCACCTGGGAAGCCCAAATATGTGTTAGATGGTTAATTAAACATGAACTAATTTCAAGCTTAATTGGATGAGGGCTTCCCTGGTGGCTCAGACGATAAAGAACCTGACTGCAATTCAAGAGACCCAGGTTCGATCCCTGGGTCGGAAAGATCCTTTGGAGAAGGTAATGGCTACACATTCCAGTATTCTTGCCTGGAGATTTCCATGGACAGTTGAGCCTGGTGGGCTACAGTCCATGGATAAAAGTGCAAACTCTCAGTTATAAGGTAAATACTAGGGATGTAGTGTATAACATGAATAAATACGATTAAAACTACTGTATGTTATAAATGAACAATGTTAACAGAGTAAATCCTAAGAGTTCTCATCACAAGGAAAAATTTTTTTCTTTTTCCTTTTTTTGGTATCTGTAGGAGATTAAGGGTGTTCACTGAACTTAGGTAACCCTTTCATGATACATGTGTTGTACCCCTTAAGCTTACACAGTGTCAATTATAATCTCAATAAAATTGTAAAAGAAAATAAAGTCTATAAACACATTATTAAATACTTTGGGTGAGTGAAACTAGAGTTAGCATGTCTGTGTCATACATATTTTCTTCAAGGCTGTAATGTACTTATAGACAATATTTTCAGTATTGCTTTATTCTTTCATCGAGTATTGTATCAAAAATTTTTCCATGATGGTGTTATTAGTCCTTGTGGCTACCAGTCATGGCTAATAACAATAATGAAGATCATTATAATAATAATAATATCATTGTACAAAACATGGATAGAAGATGCTTAGCTTAGTGCCACTTATTTTTTTCTAAGAGTTCAGGTCTAAAGAGAGCGTTCCTCTCATGCTCTCAAAGATTCTTACTTGATCCTTTTGAGAAAAGGCTGTCTTTTCTCTCAGAAATTCAAGATATGAATACAATGAACACTTGCCTTTTTTCCAAATTAGATATAGAAAAAAAAGTGTGAGATCCTGACACAATTTCAGGGCCACTGAGTAACCATATTAGGTGCAAGAGACACCTCGCTATTTCAGTTATGACATAATTAAGCAAGAGCTCTTGTCTTCTGGGTTCAGCTGGTGTCCCCTTTGCAAGTCTGTTGCCTGGTGTTCATTTGGAAGCAGGGAGGAACTAAGCAGAACATTCATTCCATGGCTGCATCATTGCTATGCTGGGATTGGTACTCTGATAAAGAGATGTGATTTTTAACATTAGCCTAATGAACTCTTTGCTATCTCGTTGGTGCAATTAAAAATTAGCCCATCATACATCTACAAAAAGCTTCTGTGTTTTCCTTGTATTTTTACAAAGATGTCATTTAATGATGCCACTTTTTATTGTACGTAATTATTTTAACTTGGGCTTCCCTAGTGACTCAGACGGTAAAGAGTCCACCTGCAATGTGGGAGACCTGGGTTTAATCCCCGGGTTGGGAAGATCCCCTGGAGGAGGGCATGGCAACCCACTCCAGTATTCTTGCCTGGAGAATCCCCATGGACAGAGGAGCCTGGCGGTCTACAGCCCATGGGGTCAAAAGGGGTCAGACATGACTGAGCAACTAAGCACAGCACATTTTAACTTGGTTTTGTTTCATGTGTTAGATTTCTTTTGTAGTGAAATTCAGTAAATTTTTATGTCTCATGTTGCAGCTTAAAGGGAGTTCATGTCCATCAGTCATCATATTGAATGAGATGTAGAGTCTTTGATTTGTATAGCATGTGTGTGTGTGTCTGTAAAAATACACTGCCTTATATCTGCCAAAACAGCTGACAGCATGATGAAGGAATACATGAGAAGCGATATCTCAAAGATTCTGGAAACTACGCAACGCCACTTATTTTGTGACTTTGAACAAGGCCTTCAGCTCTATGAACCTCAGTGTTTTCAATTGGAAATAATACTGACTTCCCTTTCAATATTTGAGAAATCATGTTATGTTTTGAGGATTAAGTGAGATGGGTAAAAGTACTTAGTGTGATTGAAAGTGAGATATCATAATCAAAAATAAAATAGAAAAACAGCCTGACAGTGTCTAGCCAGTTACAAAGAAGATGTAAATATTGCAATCTTATACCACCTGAGAAATAATGCGCCCTTTTTCAGAAGCAGCTGAACAACTTTATCATGCCCGTTCTTTGCAGCCAGGTGGAGAGGAGTCATTCCATGCAGGTCACCTTCATTCAAAAGCCTTGTGTCACTTATGTCTTGCAGGAGCCTCTGACAGGTATTGATACGCCCATAACTTGAAAAAAAAAATGTTTGATATTTTCAAAGCAAACATTTAACAGAAAGAGGACATGCTCGTATGTCACTTAAAGTGACCCTTACCTGGCTGCAAAATGCAGGGGTGATTTCTTATCTTTGCTTTTGGAATGAATGGACACATTAAAGTTGAGTAGGTTGTTTACAGAGACAGGGACCCCCTGTCGACATGCATAGTGCAGAGGAGTGCACCCATCGTTGTCCTCGTCCATCACCAGCTCTTTTATACGTTGCATCTATGGGAAAGATGGATATTCTAAATATAACTCTGTGATGAGGCTAGCAGAGTGTTTTTCAACCTATTTTGTAGGATAATATTTTCTAACAAGGACCAATATATTCACCTTGAATGGAAAGTACAAATAACCTTAAGGGTTATATACTAGGGACTTCCCAGGTGATGCTAGGGGTAAAGAACCTGCCTGCCAATGCAGGAGATGCAAGATATGCGAGTTCGATCCCTGGGTTGGGAAGATCCCCTGGAGAAGGAAATGGCAACCCACTCAATTATTCTTGCCTGGGAAATCCCATGGACAGAGGAGTCTGGCAGGCTACAGCCCATGGGGTCGCAGAGTTGGACACAACTGAACAACTAAAAACACACACAAGGATACTAGAGTAAAATAAATGCGGATGAAGATATGTGCTCTGTCTCCCTATAATGTACATTACTGTATTAAAGGCGCTGAGAAAACCTAAGAATAGGAAATGTATTTAATTTTAAACCCAGCATTTTCCAAATGTATTTGACCACAAACCAACCTTCTCATCTCTCCCTTCATTCCACCCCCCATGCCTGGCCCAGTAATACTTAACAGCTTAATGTTAATGTGCTGTGTTAGTCAAAATTAGCAAAATTGTTAAATTAGTGTCACTTTAAAAAATGAATAAAATAAAATGAAATTAACATCACTTTATCTTTTAAATAAAAATCAAATGGCAAATGAGCAGCTTAAATCTATCCATAAACATTTTATATTTTAGATACTTGATTCTTTAAGACACAGACTATATTAAAATATATTTATTAAAAAAGTATGATGCACTTCAAATGTACCTAATAGTCACTCAATAAGTATTAGTTGGTGAATATAATGTTTTCAATTTGTCAACAAGCATCTTGAGTAGTTTTTCTTCATTGATTAGGAAGTGCTGCTAATTCACTCATGTACTTGACTTCTCAATTGATACACAATTCATAATGGTCCAAGAGTGGAGGAAGGGCATTCTAGTATAGATAAGGATATATGGAAACTCTCCATAACATAGAAAACAATCCTGATGTAGTTTATTATTATCATTATCATAATCATCACTACTATATTGTAAATATTCAAATGTGACATCTTTCTTTAAAAATAAAATTTAAATTCCAGACTTAGCCTTCAAAGGAATAAAAATCATAATAAATGAAATCACTTTACTCTCTATTGAATCCAACTCACTTTATGGAAATCCACACATATGTATTACCTGCAAAAACTCAGGCCGCAAATTTTTTAATCCATAAGGCTGTTGAACAGTCAAATGCAAAAAATTACGTCCAAGATTATCTTTTATGTCCACACGGGCACCTAAAAAGCACAGTATAAATATAACTCCTACTGATTTATTTAAAGCATAGCCTATGGTGGATTTTCAATATAAGAAAATAAAAGATTGACTTAAAACTTTGCCACTGTTTACATTAGAGAACTTTATTTAGGTAAGAAAACTAAACATGGTTTAAAATGTGTTTATCTTATAGTGTGCATGTGTGTGTACAAAGGGGTAGAGAATGTGTGATTTATTACATTATTTAATATATGAGGTCTCATCTTTTAAAATATGAAATAGAATTATAGAGAGATTAGAGATCAAGAGAGAAGAGGTGAAGGTATCTGTTTTCTTCATTATCAGAATGGGTTAGTATCTAAAACAGGAACAGTTATAGTACCTACATCAGGTAGGATTGGTTTACTGAGAGAATGAAGATAAAGTGTTTAGTAAAATGCCTGGGATGTAATAATTCCCTTATAAAGGTTATCAATTATTGTTCTGAAGTTATATTTTCAAGTATTACGCCCTGCTGAACTGAAAATTATTCTAGATATGGGAAGTATCCCATTTGTGTTCATAGCACCTGGCCCATAGCCTGGCACACAATAAATGGACACTGAATGTTTAACCAAACTGAGTAGTAGTTCTAAAGGCATGGCTCAGTCCCTCTTAGTACCTTTAGAGAGGAGCAAATTTACAGTATTCCAGGATGCAGAAGCAGTTGCTAATAGAAGTGGAGACCGTCCTTCAGAATCAGTGATATCAATATCTGCTCCCTAAAATAAAACAAGTCATTCAACAAAGAGCCTATGAACAGACAAACCAGCTCACTCTACAATCTGTAACTTAACGTTCATTCATTGGGACAGTATGTCCAAAGTATAGCTAGCACTCATGCACATGACTGCTTCACATTTCCCTGTAATTCACATTGTATGAATCATAGAGAAAATCAAGGCATTATTCTATAACTTCAACAACTGAAGTCCTTCTCACATGGTAATCTTTTGACTGACATCTGGCAGTAAATCCATCTTCCTGCCGAAATCATAAAATGTTGACCTATATCACTAGTTTAGTTCCCACTCTAAGAAAAGATTGTTAAATATCTGTGATAAAAAAAATTCTAAGTTTATTGCATTTGTAATTTTAAAAGCATTCACAAGAAATCATTCACTTCTATCATCAAGAGAGTGGATCCTGGGAGCTCTCATCGTAAGGAAAAAAATTTTTGTAACTTTCATGGTGACAGATGGTAGCTGGACTTGCTGTGGTGGTCACTTTTCATTGTATACAAATATTGAATCATTATGCTCTACACCTGAAATTCACATAATAGTATGTGCTAATTATAACTCATGAAAAAAAGAACTGTTCTCTTTTTAAAAACTGTACTTCATTTGAAACAGATGAACTGAAATAACTGAATTTAAATCATTCAAATCCTAAAGTAAAATTTTAGTCAAATGTTAAAAAAAAATTTGCATTTAAGAAATCACATCTCATATGTATATATTTTAAGGGAATAAGTTGGTATTTATCATTACATATTATGGTTTTAATATTTGATATGACAAGAAACAAAAACTTTTTAAAAGTTCATGGAAAGAATTCTATCTTTTGCACAGGGTAATAAAAATAGCTTAAACTCCGATTGGGGATAGGATCCTGTTCTTTTGGGACCCGCTGAATACAGGTGACTAGGGCAGCAGGTCCCCATGACAGCCTGATAGTGATCAATGAGTCCTGCCACCCTCTTATAGCTGAAGAGAGGGCTGTATTTGCAGGAAACTGTGCATAACAAAACTCTGGGCTATAATGAGTCTTCCAGGGATTCTTCTATGTAAACACCACAATTTCAATAGTTGCTATTGACAACAAGCACATGTTAAATACTCCAGGCCAGACTACATTCATTACTGATATGATGGGGCTTAAATAAATACATCCTAGACACATCTGTAGAAAGGGCTTACTAAAATTGAACCCAAAAGCTGACTGATTGCATTTCTTAGAGTGAAAAAGATCTTGTGATTCCACTTGTAACAAACCTTGGACAGTATTTTTAGTTCTTCGCATTTTCATTGTTTGAAAACTGGCACGGAGGCAGCGGGGGTAGAAGATTATAACAGAAGGTGAAGGGCTCACGTGCTTCTGTCCCACCTCCACCTGCAAGCCACTTGTACTGAAGGGGGTTTGACAGAGTCAACAAGCCTGACACTTTCCCAGGACTGGGTCACAGCAGAGCATCCTTGCCATGAACCTATCAACTCCCCATGCATTGATATGGGCATCAAAAGTACATTCTGGTACTTCTAGCTTCCTGGCAACGAGGTTTGGCCATTATGCATTCATATACAGTATACCCTATTTGTGAATGTATCAAGTATCTTTTTTCTCTTCTAGTTTTGTTGAGATGTAATTGACATGTTGTTGTTCAGTCGCTAAGTCATGTCCAACTCTTGGTTATGCCATGGACTGCAGCATGCCAGGCTAGTCTGTTCTCCAATATCTCCTGGAGTTTGCTCAAATTCATGTCCATTGAGTCAATGATGCTATCTAACCATTTCATCCTCTGCTGCTCCCTTCTCCTTTTGCCTTCAATCTTTCCCAGCATCATGGTTTTTTCCAATGAGTTGGCTCCTCACATCAGGTGGCCAAAGTATTGGAGCTTCAGCTTTAGCATTAGTTCTTCCAAGGTGGCTCAGACAGTAAAGAATTTGCCTGCAATGCAGGAAGCCCAGGTTTGATCCCTGGGTCGGGAAGATCCCCTGGAAAAGAGAATGGCAACCCACTCCAGTATTCTTGCCTGGAAAATTCCATGGACAGAGGAGACTGGTGGGCTCATGGGGTCACAAAGAGTCAGACACGACTGAGCGACTAACACTTTCACTTTCATAATTGACATACAGCACTGTATAAGTTTAAGGTGTGTGGCATAATAATTGGACTTACAGATATCATGTAGTGATTATCACAGTAAGTTTAGTGAACATCCCTCATCTCAGAGATATGAAAGTAAAGACATAGAAAAAATTTTCAAAATGTTTTGCAAATGTATCAATCATCTTTTTGTAAATTTTTTTGCTGATAGCCAAGAAATCAAAGCAAAAAACAACTATTATATATTAATGCATATGTATGGAATCTAGAGCAATGGTACAGATGAACCTATTTGCAGGGCAGGAATGAAGATGTAGAGAACAGATGTACAGACACGGGGGTGGGAAAGGGGTGGATGAACTGGGAGAATGGGATAGACATATATACTACCATGTGTGAAACAGCTAGTGGAAAGTTGCTGTATAGCACAGGAAGCTTAGCTTGGTGCTCTGTGATGACCTAGATGGATGGGATGGGGGAGTGGGAGGGAGATCCAAGAGGAGGGGAATATGTGTATACTCGTAGCTGATTCACTTAATTGTACAACAGAAACTAACACAATACTGTGAAGCAAGTATACCCCAATTTGAAAAATTTGGTTGAATTTTAAAGATTCATGGTATATAATTATATGATTTTTCAGCCATAAATAGTAATAAAAAATAAATCTGTCAAAGGAATAGTTACCACTGAAATTAAGTAGTCAGCTAGTTCATGGTGATCAAATAATGAGGCTCTGCAAAAAGAGAATTATAAACATATTAAGGAACTATTGATATAAATATACAAAATAAAGCTACTATTCAATATATTCAGAAAGTGAATTTAAAGGATCATTGAGTAACATGATAAAAGGCTAGGGAGTTAATAACCTTTCAAAATCTACAATTGGATTCTGATTAGGGTAACTTTTCAAGTAGGAGTAATAGAGAAAGATCAAATACATCATGAGATTTTCTTCCTCATCTTTCTGCAAACCTATTTTCTCCTTGTAAAAAACCATCATGAACATGTTCTGAAGTGAACAGTAAAATCTGTCCTAAGAGTTTAAAATAAAAGGCCAAAGAACTCGCTATTACCACTGTGACCATGACAAATAGCAACAATTGCATACAAGGTACAGCTAAACTTTACCTGCAGGGTTCACAATGCCCCTTTGTTGGCAAAAGTTAACAAGGCAGTGTTAGCTTTCCTAAAGCTTTATGAAGCCAAAAAATAACCGATGGATATAATTGAAGTCACTTCGTTTCATCTCACAAACAGCCATAAGGATAATGTTAATTAATACAGCAAATACAGATTTTTAATCTATATTAAAGCATCACCTTAACAAATGTTAATACCAATGATTTAAAAGTCTGTTTCCTAATGCAAATCTTATTTTTTTGTTCCTACTCAAGATTATCTCCTCTATTCTTAACGTCCTGTATATAAGTCTTAGTATCAGCTTGCCAAGTTCCATTCAGAATTCACAAGGGGTTGCATTCTAAATGTTATTAGATGTATTGAGTAATTTCAAGAGTCAAATAACATTAATTTAAGGCCCCATTCAATGTGTTCTGTATCTTCTCAGTCTAGAGCTCTGGTACTCCAAGTGTGGCCTGCACACCGCTGAGATCTTTGCACTACAGTAGCAAAAGAAACTGTAGACCAAGGAACAAACTTTCCTTTGAAGTTCAAGATAAACTCCAATGTCACTGGCTATTAAAAGGACGTTCCAGGATCATAGATCAGCATTAGGTTCATCAGAATTGAACTGAACTAGTCCAAGAAATCTTCAGCCAACTCAAGTTGAAAGTGTCCAGCTAGTCACCAGGCTAAATATATCTTTTGGTCAGGTAGATGGGTCTGTTATCCTAAAATAACTCCTTCTTGTGCATATTTGTATATTAAAGCTCTAGTGTAAATGTATACATTTTAACTACACTCAGATCACTAGGTTTCTGAATTGGCTAGACATCAGCATCACAAAGAGTTTTTAAAAATTCCTGAGAGTTACCAGCAATTCTGATGTAATCTGAGTATGAATTAATGTTGGGATTTTATAAATTCCTCACAGGATTCTCATGTGTAGTAGTTTGAAAAATCTCTGGTCTAGAGGTTAACCTGTCTACTGAGTTTTTGTTTTATTTCAATATTTGTTTTTTTTTTCTTGTCTAGGGTTTCCAACTGCATCTTTTTCACATCACCAATCTTTGATTCATAAATGCCAATTTGTTTTCCATAATTCCTTCTCTTAATACATTTACTTTACATAACTGACCATTCCTTCTTTTAAATTTCTGAAAGTTTTAAATACCTTTATTATGAAATTATTTATAGATTTTCCTGTTATTTCTATTCCTTTGGAAGTAAATTAGCCTTTTGTCGATTTCATTGTCATAATCTTATAAATTTTTCCTTTATGCTATGAAATTTTAGTTTGCAAACTCATCCTGCATGGAACTTCCTTGGAGTTCCTTCTGTTCATGCATAGCCTATTATGGCTAGTGGTTTTGCTAATGTGTACACTCACACCTCCATCTCCCCAGTTTAGAACCAGATCTTATATTGATAGCTAGAGTTTCTTTTTCACTGTGGGATAGTGTAGATTTCTTGGTCCAGTTACTTATTGAGACTATCTCAGCTCTTCTGCCATTCCAAGCTTCTAGCTCTGCTTTCATGCATGCTGTGTGTGTGAGAGAGAGACAGACAGACAGATAGAAACAGAGAGAGATGGTGAGAGATAGAGACAGAGAGACAGCAAAGCCCCTTCTCAGCCATTTCTTTCACTCACATAGGGAACAGCCAGTTTTTGTCTTCCCAAGGAATTAAATACTCAGTCTACACTGCCTGTTTTCTGTCTTAGCAGCTAGTAAGCCTATAATTTCAGATGCTTTTACCTGATATGTATTTCTGTTAAACTCAACAGAAATATTTATCTTCTTTGGAGCTTGGCTGCTGCTGCTGCTAAGTCATGTCAGTCGTGTCTGACTCTGTGCGATCCCATAGACGGCAGCCCACCAGGCTACCCCGTCCCTGGGATTCTCCAGGCAAGAACACTGGAGTGGGTTGCCATTTCCTTCTCCAATGCATGAAAGTGAAAAGTGAAAGTGAAGTCACTCAGTCGTATCCGACTCTTAGCGACCCCATGGACTGCAGTCCACTAGGCTCCTCTGTCCATGGTATTTTCCAGGCAAGAGTACTGGAGTGGGGTGCCATTGCCTTCTCCGGGGAGCTTGGCGATCATTCCTTAAAACTAAGTACATATATGTTTTGAGAACTTTTACACGTAATTGTGGGACTAAGTGGAAAGGGAAATCAGATGGGAAAAGTGGACTACTCATATGTATTTGTTCCATTATCCCCACTGAGAATGAAGATAATACACATGTGAGGACCTGAAACAGGTTAGAAAGGTTTTGAAAAGTCATGTATGTTGACCTCCTGAGCATACAGAAAATGAATCTTGAGCATATAGCCACTGGACTAAGAACTGATCCAGAATATTCCACTGGAGAGTTTATCCTATGAAAGTCTGTTCAACTTTCTACCTTTGATTCCAGAGGAACATAGAGATTGCAGTTGAACCACAGGATCTTTGTTGTCTCTGCTCTTTTCCTTTGAACTATGGAGTCTCTGCTACCATAAGCGGTAACTTTGTCTTGTCTTCTTAATTAAACACGTGAAGACGAAAAATCTGTACTCAGCATGATAGGAGGGAAACTTGCCTGTGAAGCAGTGTCTCATGATTTCCATCCACCTCGTTAACAATATCGCTGCTGCCAGAATAGGAAGATACCATCAGCTTAACAATCTCAGTGGCTCCCTGGGTGGCAGCAAAATGAAGGGCTGTGCACTTCCCATTCTGTAAAGAGTTTTGATATCAGCATCAATCAATATTCCATCCCAATTTAAGGGTCAAACCTAAATTCAGTTGTTTTTTTTCTTCCCGGTCCAACAAAATCAAGGAGTATGGAATTTCAGATGGCAAAGAGTAATCGGTTTCACCTATTGAGAAGCCTCAATATAAAAGTCACAGCTAGCAACTTTATTTCCTTGCAAGGTGACAGTTCTTGACAGCTCTGACTGTACTTAGCTTCTATCATCAGTGTCTTTATCTTCAATGTGTCTGTATTTGTCTTTGCAATTGTCTTTGGTAGCTCTCAAAATTCTTTAGATAGACTAAAATTTGAGAGAATCTCTTGTTCTGATTTTGCATGAATAGCAGGAAGTAACATCTATCTAAATTAACTGTGAAAGAGCTGTAGGGCACTTTGGCAAATAGAACATGAACAATTCTACAGGAGGAATCTGAACAGTTACCTCTAGCAGGTCCAGCTGTGCACCATTGTCCAGGCACATTTTAATCATGTCCAAGTCCCCACTTTGAACTGCCATGTGGAGAGGGCTGGCTTTTCCACTGTTCACAAAGTTAATGTGAGACACTCTGCTATACCCATGTTCCTCACCTTTAGGAGAAAATAAAATTCAAGAGAATAAATACTATAAATAAATAAAAGGTATTTTTTTTTTAAAAAAGAAGAAAGGACTTTTAGACTTACATAAAAGCCCAGGTATAAATTATATTAAATATTTCTCAATAGCATCCATCAAAATAGGCTTCTTTATAGTACATAGTGGAGGAAAGCTTCTACTCACCAAACTTTAATATTATTTCCATGCATTTTTTGGCACCCGAAAATGCTGCCTGGTGAATAGGGAAGCACCCCCATTTATTTGATTTACATGGCTTAGCTCCTTTATTTAACTGCAACAAAAGAAAGAACAAAAGAACTCAAATGACAAAAGATAAACCCCAGTCACAAGGATGGACAAGAATTTGTATGCCTTTCCCATAACTTTTCGCTACTCTGTGCCTATGTAAGATTATTTACACCGAAAAGCTTCGTATGATATGAAATCTGGACAAAAAGGTAATTTTGGAACTAGGCTAAGATTCTGAACTAAAGACACTGTAGATTTTCTAATGACAAAGTAACAACATAGACACAAAAATTTGAACTTGATCTTCCACCAAAGTCAACATATTTTTAGTGAAATTAGAGATTTTTATAACCATTATCATGATTGCTCCTATACCCATTCTCATTTCCTTATACAGATAAAGTGATAATATTTCCCAGATTATTTTCCTGTCATTTGTGCAATTAACAAATGATTAGACCAGCACTTGTATCAAATCATGAAAATCAGACATTTTCACTAATGAATGTTCTTTACTAAAAAGTTGTTATAATGAACAGAATGGTATATTACCTTCACCTCTGAGTCAACCATTCTCAGTCATCATTTTCTATAGAACCCTGGATTTCAGTTTTCAGTACCTCTTATCACAAAATGAGAGATTTTGGTAAAGCAAAAAAGTGTGAAGAAACAAATACATGTATCGTCTTGCTTTCTAGGGACAGCATTGTTTTACATTTTAAAAGACGATATTTTCTGTGTTCTTTGCACAAGTAATATTTATGTGTATACTATGTGATCACACCATTTTTAAAAGTATTTCATTTAATATTCTTAAATTATATGATTTTATTCAATACATATTCCATTTGGGGGTACATAAAACTTCATACAATAAATCCCTATTACTGAATTTCAACTTTTTATCAGTTTTCTCTGCTATATATAAAACTAGTGTTAATATCAGTGATATCTTTAATTGTCTCCTTGAGATGTATTCCAAGAATTGGGATTGGTGAGTCAACAAACATTTATGCCAACAGTGAATGAAATTCCCTGACTCATTACATTTTCTAACACTCATTACATTTTCAATCAATAAGGAATTTTTGTCCTTTCAATTTAAGAGATTAAAAAAAAACTCATTGTTTTAATATCTTCCTCTTTGATTACTAGAGAAATTAAATAAACTTTATGTGCCCCTTGTCAGTTTTCTATGGAGCATTGTCTTTTTCTTATAAATCCATGAAAATACAGATAATTTTATATCAATTTAAAGATAAACAGATTGATATAATCATATGCTTTGTTGGCTCAGGTCAATCAATGGATTATAATCTAATCTAATACTCAACTCTCCATACAGTCTCTGGATAAGGCCAATATGGTATTACATGTTACTTTTCATTATTTTGATGAATTAATTGCTAGTATTTTTAAGACTGCATCTATGTGAAATTGATCTACATTTTTCTTTGGGGGGAGCTCTCAAGTTTTGGAATTATTATTATGTCTACTTTATGGAACTAGTCTGCACAATGTCACTCTTTTCTTGTGCTACAGGAAGATTACCTGAAATAGAAACTTCTTTGCAAGTTTGAAAGAAACTATAAAATCTATAAAAGCATATAATATTAGCTGGTTCCAGAGCTTTAACAAAGTATTAGCAATGCTTTTTTTCCTAAATACTTTTAATAGTTCCTTACAAATATTTAATTTTGTCATCAATTTTAACACTTTAATTACTTTCAGTTATTTATCCATTGGGCTTCCCTGGTGGCTCAGATGGTAAACAAACTGCCTGCAATGCAAGAGACCTAGGTTCAATCCCTGGGTTGGGAAGATCCCCTGGAGTAGAAAATGGCACTCTTGCCTGGAGAATCCCATGGACTGGGAAGCCTGGCTGGTATATATAGTCCATGGTGTCGCAAAGAGTCGGACACAACTGAATGACTAAGCACAGCACATTTATCCATTAAAAATCATTTTCAAATTTTTAGGATAGGATTGCATACTGATCTTTTGCCATTTAAAAACTCTCCTTCATATTCAATTAAATCCTTTTGCTATTTCTAATTTTATTGATTTTTGCTTGAGGTTTTTCCATTGTGGTTGGCTGGTTGTTGGTTTAGTTGCGAAGTCGTGTCCAACTCTTGTGACCCCATGGACTAGCCCACCAGGCTCCTCTGTCCATGGAATTTCACAGTATAAGTTGTCATGATTGGACAAAAAAAAAGTTAAATCTTTTTAAATTCTTTTTTTGGTCCAATCATGACAGCTTATAAGAATATATATTTTCATCCAAGTATATTTAGTAAATATGTTAGAAGGTATTTGTAGCTTGAAATATCCCACAGATATTCTTTTATTTCATTTTATTTACTCCCTGGAGGTGGTGGAGAGGGAAAATCAAGTGCTAAAAATAGAAAATCTGGCCTGAATAATGTACAAGTGATTGAGGAATATTTAAAAGAAAGCTCTTTGATGAAATTCTAATACCACACTCAGAAGGGGCACTCCATGGAGCAGGACTTGGCCATGGTGATAGGCACCTGAAAAGTCGGAGTGGATCATCCCGAGAAATATCACCAGAGAGAAGACTGGCTCTTCTTGTCAGGCTATGGCTGAGTAGCTCAGTCATTATATCATGCAAGGGTCCCTTTCTGAGAACCCATGGCAGCTGTTTCTTCTCATCTTGGAAACAGATATGGCTGTGTTTCTCCTGGCTTTTATTTTAGGGCCCAACAGTAATTTTGCAAATAACAATCTTCATCTTTCCTTTGACTGTTCAGAAGCTCAGAGTCCCAAGTATGATTCACCTCTATGCACATACAGACCATTGTGCTTTGTCTTTTGTATTCTGGGCTTCCCTGATAGCTCAGCTGGTAGAGAATCTGCCTGCAATGCAGGAGACCCCGGTCCGATTCCTGGGTCAGGAAGTACTGCTGGACAAGGGATAGGCCACTCCAGTATTCTTGGGCTTCCCTGGTGGCTCAGCTGGTAAAGAATCCGCCCACAATTTGGAAGACCCGGGTTCGATTCCTAGGTTGGGAAGATCCCCTGGAGAAGGGAAAGGCTACCCACTCCAGTAGTCCATGGGATCACAAAGAGTCAGATATGATTGAATGACTTTCACATTCACTTTCATTCTAGGTCTGACCACCAGTTTCACATTAATTTTTCTTGTCGATATTTTCTTTTCACTTCAGTCATCTCACAGTTTCTGTAATGCTTTCCTATTTGTCTTCCAGAAGAAATTTCAGACTCATTTAAGATTTAAGGGGTGTGCTCAGTTGCTTCAGTTGTGTCCGACTCTTTGTGACCCCATGGACTACAGTCCACTAGGCTCCTCTGTCCATGGGATTCTCCAGGCAAGAATACTGGAGTGGGTTGTGTTGCCCTCCTCCAGGGTATCTTCCTGACCCAGGGATTGAACCCGAGTGTCCTGCATTGCAGCCAGATTCTTTACCTGCTGAGCCATCAGGGAAGCCCTAAGGGGTGTGAACGTGTACTCAAACTCATAGAACTATTTTTTTCTGACACACTTTCTACATTTTATATTTTGCTAAAAGAGAAACTGAAAATAGTTTTGTTTATTTTTTGGCCACACCACATTGGCACATGGGACCTTAGTTCCCTGGCCAGGGATCGAACCTATGTCCCCTGCATTGGAAACATGGGGTCTTAACCACTGAACCACCAGGGAAGTCCCTGAAAGCTGTTTTAAAGAACAAAAATTCATTTTGTACTAAAGGATAAAGAAAACAGGAAAAAATATAAATAAAATACAAACCAAAAGCTGCATGGCTTCACTGTTATCTGTGAAACATGTGATTATCAGAGCTGTGTTTCCATTTTCTCCTTCCAGATTAACATCGGTACTGCTGTGCTCAATCAAGACCTACATAAAAGAGGGAATAGTCAGTCAAAAGTTAACCTGAAGGTTTTCAAATAGGGTATTTGTCTTCCACTGGATGTTAAGCTCTCAGTACCAAGAACCATGTCCTTATTCATCTTTTCCGTCACTCTCCCATGGAATCTGGCATGAAACCTTGTACCTAGTGGGTACTACAAAAATTTCTCATGTGGATGAAATAATGGCAATTTCTATAGCTCATTAATGAAGCCAACATGGAGTTGTAGAATTGAAAATAGACTAAAAATCGTAGATACTAGTTAACATTGCTCACTGAATATTTTTCACTTGTATTAAGTAAGCTATATATATATATATATATATATTTTTTTTTTTTTACTGGAGTATAGTTGCTTTATAACATTGTGTTAGTTTCTGCTGTACAGCAAAGTGAATCAGCTATATACATATATCCCCTCTCCCTTGGCTTTCCTTCCCATTTAGGTCACCACAGAGCAGTAAGTAGAGTTCCCTGTGCTATACAGCAGGTTCTCACTAGTTATCTATTTTATACATAAGTGTATATATGTCAATCCCAATTTCCCAATTTATCTTACCCTCTTCCCCCATTGGACTTCCCTGGCGGCTTTAGACGGTAAAGCATCTGCCTACTATGTGGGAGACCCAGGTTCAATCCCTGGGTTGGGAAGATCTCCTGGAGAAGGAAATGGCACCCCACTCTAGTATTCTTGCCTGGAAAATGCCATGGACTGAGGAGCCTGGTAGCCTACAGTCCATGGGGTCACAAAGAGTCGGACACGACCGAGCGACTTCACTTTCACTTTTCACTTCCCCCCTTTGTATCTATACCTTTGTTCTCTCCATCTGCATCTCTATTTCTGCTTTGCAAATAGTATTATCTGTACCATTTTTCTAGATTCCAGATATGTGATATTAATATATGAGATTAACTAATATCTACCAAAAATAAGTTGATGGAGCCATTTGGAATGTGTGGGTGGTGATAAGGGAGGAATGTAAGAAAGGAGAAAGAGAGAAGAGAGGGAGGGAAGGAGAAGCAAACATGGGAGGGAACTGTTTCCTTTTCCCATCTGGACATTTTTCTTTGACCCAGATTGCAAGTATTCTGGGAAATGTCCATTAAAACCCCATTCCTTCCAGAAAAGAAGAGAGTCTCATGTAACAGAGATATAGCTTAACTCAATTGGTTCAAACTTAGCTGAACCAGAAACTTTTTCTCCGATGTAAGAAATGAGAATTCCTGCTAAAATGGTTAAGCAATTTTTCTAATGGAATTTAACTGAAGACCTGTTACCCCTTCGTCTGGCTGACTTATAGCTAATTATTGGCTAAGAATCTATTGATCTTGAACTAGTTTTCTTCTTACATAAATGTCTCCCTCAAAAGAGAAATCTCTAAATTAGCCTTCTAAAGGCATTTTCTTTTGCAGCAAGACTCTGATAAAATTATATCATGTGCTCACAACTAAGTTAAGAAAGAATTTATTAAACAAGCTGTTTCCTAAAAACTCTGACTTACAAAAGAAGGCACACAGAACTCCTAGTTAATAGAATGTGTCCTGATGTGTCAGCAAATGAATCAGGCTTACTAATCAGCTCTTCTCATAAAGGAAAATTACACTGGAATTTTAGGCCATAAGAACACACAGGAAGATTATGGATGAAGGAAAATGAGAACACACAGTTCAGTCAATGGACTTGAGGCATCGCCTTCTGTTCTTAACAAAGTCTGGATTTATTCGCACGTGAAGTAATCTACCCAAGTCTACAAGGAGAGGTTTTTTTATTTCTGCCCTCTTAGAATCACAGCTCATAGATTTGGAGCATCTATTAGGGTGTTTCTGCTCACTGCCACTAGCACAGTCTTTCTTAAAGCTGTGTTAAATTGTAGGTGGCAGGGGGCCCAGAGAGAGCAACTAAACTGTGCATCTAGTTCAAGCTCAGTCATGACCAGACAAGTCTGGAGGCTGGCAGGTGAGACCTCCAGAGAGCCCTGTGATGAGAATCCAGGAAGCCTCATGGGAGATCCAGTACTTTGGGGTTAAGCCAAGAACTAAGACCTGCAGGCCACTGAGATGCAAGGCCAGCCCCCAACCCTGGTCCACTGTGCCCTAGGAAACACTATGCACACCAGTGGTATCTGTGTAAGAACTTGAGGTCACACAAGGTCACCCATGGGTAACAGTTTTTTACTTTACAACCACAAGATGGCAGTGGAAGGTTTGGGGGAAGGCTGGATAATGGAGATTGAAATTGGCAAGAGCTGGTGTTATAAATAGGGCTTCCCTGTGGCTCACAAGGTAAAGAATCTGCCTGCAATGCAGGAGACCCGGGTTCAATCCCTGGGTCAGGAAGATCCCCTGGAGAAGGAAATGGCAACCGACTCCAGTGTTCTTGCCTGGAGAATTCCATGGACAGAGGGAACCTGGCAGACGGTAGGTGGTATAAATGGGAGAGGCAGGCCCTGAGGATGCAAGCACACAGAGAGACCCTCCTAAATTCCTTCTCCTTCTTCTCTGGTGAAGCAGAAGGGCTTGAAAACATCTTTTGATGAAGTGATGGTTGGTAAGACTAAGCAAAGGAGACACAACTAATTTCAGTTCCCTTACAACCCTTTTTTTTTTTTCTTGTTCTGGTGTCACAAAGGAAAATCTGTTATACCCACCATCTTGTTTTTAAATCAGTTATGGGTTTATTTCTAGACTTTCTTCTATTTCATTGTGATACCTATCCTGTATTTGTTAGCCTGAAGATTTGATTTCTAGTTAACCATAGCCTTTCAACTGTTACCTGCCTTTGAGTTCCCAAATCACACTTTCAGAGGTGAGATTAATTAAGTCAATGGGCATTTGTTCCTGACAAGAGCCTTCAGAAGAAGCACAAGAGTTCATTGGGGAAACGTGGCATCTCTTGGGGGGAGGGGTCTGCAGTCACTGGTGGCCCAGCATGGATGATACAGAAGTAGCATCAGGCTCATGAGTAATGCAGACATTGATAGAAACTGAGAGCCTATTGCCAAAGGCCTCTCCAATAACCTCTGCAAGCGGCTGTCCTGACTTGTCTGCTTAGGCACAGAAACCTAAACTCTCCCCTTCACCTTCAGCCAGAATGCCTAGTTACTAATTTATTCATTTAAGAGCCATCATTTAGCAGCAATGCTGAGGACTGGAGATGTTCCATTAGTCACACACAGTCCCTCCTTCCAGTATAAGCAGCCAGAGTGGGAGATGAGTGCATGAACATTTGATTGCCATATCCTGTGCTAAGGATTGTGGCAAAGCTACATACAAGGCACAAGGGGAGAGTGGAAAGGGGGCTCCTCTAACACCCTCTCTGCCTGGCGTACAGGAGCCAAGGACTCAGGGGGCTGAGAGGAAGGGGTCTGAACTAAGGAAACATGGAGTTCATGGACACCCCTGAGGTATTGTTGGTGTTTTATAGGCTGGGTAGATTTGGGTGTGGTGTGATAAACTGAATGTTTTTGTCCCTCAAAATTCATATATTGAAATCCTAATCCCCAGTGTGGTATTAAGAGGAGGGGCACTTGGGAGGTGCTTAGGTCTACAAGATGGAGTAGAAGGACGTGCGGTCATCTTCCCCTGTGAGAACTCCAAAATTACAACTCGCTGCTGAACAACCATCGACAGGAAAATGTTGGATCCCACCAAAAAAAGATACCCCACATCCAAGGGCAAAGGAGAAGCCCCAGCAAGACGGTAGGAGGGGTGAAGTTCTGTTTAGAATCAAACCTCGTACCCACCAGAGACGCTCGGAGGGCTCAAACAAAACCTTTTTTGCACCAGGAGACCCCACAGAGACTGAGCCAGACCTGCCTCTGAGTGTCTCCTTTGGAGGTATGGGTCAGCAGTGCCTTGCCACCAGATTAGGGGCTCTGGGTGCAACAGACCTGGGTGTGGCATAAGTCCTCTTGGAAGAGGTCGCCATTAACCCCACCATAGAGCCACCAAAAGTCACACAGGACGGGGAAACAGACTTTTGGAGGGCACGGACAAAACGTTCTGCACACCAGGACCCAGGAGAAAGGAGCAGTGACCTCACAAGAGGCTGCCTCAGACTTGCCTCGGAGTGTCCAGGAGTCTCTGGCAGAGGTGTGGGTCGGTGGTGGCCTGCTGCAGGGATGGGTGCACTGAATGCGGCAGTGCATGCACGGGATCTTTTGAAGGAGGTTGCCATTTTCTTCATTACCTCCACCATAGTTTTCTCTCAGGTCAAACAACAGGGAGGGAAGACAGCCTTGCCCATCCACAGAAAATTGGAATAAAGATTTACTGAGCATGGCCCCGCCCATCAGAACAAGACCCAGTTTCCCCCACAGTGAGTCTCTCCCATCAGGAAGCTTCCATAAGCCTCTTATCCTTATTCCTCAAAGGGCAGACAGAATGAAAACCACAACCACAAAAAATGAATCCAACTGATCATATGGACCACAGCCTTGTCTAATTCACTGGAACTATGAGCCATGCCGTAGGGCAACCCAAGACAGATAGGTCGTGGTGGAGAGTTCTGACAAAATGTGCTCCACTGGAGAAGGGAATGGCAAACCACTTCAGTATTCTTGCCTTGAGAACCCCATGAACAGTATGAAAAGGCAAAAAAATATGACACTGAAAGATGAACTCCCCAGGTCAGTAGGTGCCCAATATGCTACTGGAGAAGAGTGGAGAAATACCTGCAGAAAGAACGAAGACATGGAGCCAAAACAAAAACAACACCCAGTTGTGGATGTGACTGGTGATGGAAGTAAAGTCCGATGCTATAAAGAACAATATTGCATAGGAACCAGGAATGTTAGGTCCATGAATCAAGGCAAATTGGAAGTGGTCAAACAGGAGATGGCAAGAGTGAACGTTGACATTCTAGGAATCAGCAAACTAAGATGGACTGGAATGGGTGAATTTAACTCAGATGACCATTGTATCTACTACTGTGGGCAAGAATCCCTTAGAAGAAATGGAGTAGCCATCATGGTCAACAAAAGAGTCTGAAAAGCAGTACTTGGATGCAATCTCAAAAATGACAGAATGATCTCTGTTCGTTTCCAAGGCAAACCATTCAATATCACAGTAATCCAAGCCTATGCCCTGACCAGTAATGCCGAAGAAGCTGAAGTCGAACAGTTCTATGAAGACCTACAAGACCTTCTAGAACTAACACCCAAAAAAGATGTCCTTTTCATTATAGGGGACTGGAATGCAAAAGTAGGAAGTCAAGAAACACCTGGCGTAACAGGCAAATTTGGCCTTGGAGTACAGAATGAAGCAGGGCAAAGGCTAATAGAGTTTTGCCACGAGAACGCACTGGTCATAGCAAACACCCTCTTCCAACAACACAAGAGAAGACTCTACACGTGGACATCACCAGATGGTCAACACCAAAATCAGATTGATTATATTCTTTGCAGCCAAAGATGGAGAAGCTCTATACAGTCAGCAAAAACAAGACCGGGAGCTGACTGTGGCTCAGATCATGAACTCCTTATTGCCAAATTCAGACTTAAATGGCAGAAAGTAGGGAAAACCACTAGTCCATTCAGGTATGACCTAGATCAAATCCCTTATGAGTATACAGTAGAAGTGACAAATAGATTTAAGGGACTAGATCTGGTAGACAGAGTGCCTGATGAACTATGGACAGAGGTTCGTGACATTGTACAGGAGACAAGGATCAAGACAATCCCCAGGGAAAAGAAATGCAAAAAAGCAAAATGGCTGTCTGAGGAGGCCTTACAGATAGCTAGGAAGAGAAGAGAAGCGAACAGCAAAGGAGAAAAGGAAAGATATTCCCATCTGAATGCAGAGTTCCAAAGAATAGCAAGGAGAGATAAGAAAGCCTTCCTCAGCATTCAATGCAGAGAAATAGAGGAAAGCAACAGATTGGGAAAAACTAGAGATCTCTTCAAGAAAATTAGAGATACCAAAGGAACATTTCATGCAAAGATGGGCTTGATAAAGGACAGAAATGGTATAGACCTAACAGAAGCAGAAGATATTGAGAAGAGGTGGCAAGAATACACAGAAGGACTATACAAAAAAAGATCCTAATGACCCAGATAACCACAATGGTGTGATCACCCACCTAGAGCCAGACATCCTGGAATGCCAAGTCAAGTGGGCCTTAGGAAGCATCACTACGAACAAAGCTAATGGAGGTGATGGTGATGGAATTCCTGCTGAGCTCTTTCAAATCCTAAAAGATGATGTTGTGGAAGTGCTGCACTCAATATGCCAGCAAATTTGGAAAACTCACCAGTGGCCCCAGGACCAGAAAAGGTCAGTTTTCATTGCAATCCCAAAGAAAGGCAATGCCAAAGAATGTTCAAACTACTGCACAGTTTCACTCATCTTGCATGCTAGCAAAGTAATGCTCAAAATTCTCCAAGCCAGGCTTCAACAGTACATGAACCATGAACTTCCAGATGTTCAAGCTGGATTTTGAAAAGGCAGAGGAACCAGAGGTCAAATTGCCAACATCTGTTGGATCACTAAAAAAGCAAGAGAGTTCCAGAAAAACATCTACTTCCACTTTATTGACGACGCCAAAGCCTTTGAATGTGTAGATCACAACAAACCGTGGAAAATTCTTCAAGAGATGGGAATACCAGACCACCTGACCTGCCTCCTGAGAAATCTGTATTCAGGTCAGGAAGCAACAGTTATAACTGGACATGGAACAACAGACTGGCTTCAAATCAGGAAAGGAGTACGTCAAGGCTATATATTGTCACCCCGCTTGTTTAACTTATATGCAGAGTATATCATGCAAAATGCTGGGCAGGATGAAACACAAGCTGGAATCAAGATTGCTGGGAGAAATATCAATAACCTCAGATATGCAGATGACACCACCCTTATGGCAGAAAGCAAAGAAGAACTAAAGAGCCACTTGATGAAAGTGAAAGAGGACAGTGAAAATGTTGGCTTAAAACTCAGCATTCAGAAAACTAAGATCATGGCATCTGGTCCCATCACTTCATGGCAAATAGATGGGAAAACAGTGAGAAACTTTATTTTGGGGGGCTCCAAAATCACTGCAGATGGTGACTGCAGCCATGAAATTAAATGATGCTTGCTCCTTGGAAGAAAAGCTATGACCAACCTAGACAGCATATTAAAAAGCAGAGATATTACTTTGCCAACAAGTCCGTTTAGTCAAAGCTATGGTTTTTCCAGTAGTCATGTATGCATGTGAGAGTTGGACTATAAAGAAAGCTGAATGCCAAAGAATTGATGCTTTTGAACTGTGGTCTTGGAGAACAGTCTTGAGAGTCCCTTGGACTGCATGGAGATCCAACCAGTCCATCCTAAAGGAAATCAGTCCTGAATATTCATTGGAAGGACTGATGCTGAAGCTGAAACTCTAATACTTTGTCCATCTGATGGGAAGAACTGACTCATTGGAAAAGACTCTGATGCTGGGAAAGATTGAAGGTAGGAGGAGAAGGGCCCAACAGAGGATGAGATGGTTGGATGGCATCACTGACTCAACGGACATGAGTTTGAGCAAGCTCTGGGAGTTGGTGAAGGACAGGGAAGCCTGGCGTGCTGCAGTCCATTGTGCTGCAAAGAGTCGGACACAACTAAGCAACTGAACTCAACTGGGTCATGAAGCCAGAACTCTCACGAGTGGGGTTAGCACTCTTATAAATGAAAGCCCAGAAAACTCTCATTCCTTCCTCAACATGAAGACACAGAGAGACAAAAGCCACCTATGAACCAGAAATCAGGCTCTCACCGGATACCAAATCTGCCACTGCCTCAATCTCGGACAACCCAGCCTCCACAGCTGTGAGAGATAGCTGTTATTCAAGCCACTGGGTCTGCAGTTTTCTGTGATAGCAGCCGGAACTATGACACAACAGCCATGTCATCCTTCACAACATTTTTCCTACAGGAAAATTTACTGCAAGGTCCAGATTACCTACCTCAGAAATGAATTTCTAGAATATAATTCATTCATAAACTGCATTTCTCAAGGCTTCCTCTATTTGACCCAATTCACTCTCTTAAAAAAATAGTAAGAAATTTCCCCATATTATTATTATGTCTTCTGCTAAGACATGCCATCCACTAAGGCATGTCACTGACTCTCACAAAAACAATAAATCCTAATTATATTTCCTCCTTTCACTGAGGCACTGGTCACCTCCTTTTTTTGCAGCATTAGATCAGCCAGGTAAAAGCAGTAAAACCCTGCCTTGAGAAACATAAAAATGAAGACAAATTTCCTAACTCTTGCTTTCTCCTCCTAACTCTTATGGACTAACTAAGCACGTTATTTAATTCTCTCTCTTCCTCAGTTTGCTCAGCTATGAAATGGGGATAATAATGGTCTTACTTTATAGGTTTTTTAAAATGAGGATTTAAAAACCGAAAACACAGAAGGCTCCTAAACACAGAAAAAGGCTGGTAGCTGATACATAAGAACTAATCAAGAAAATAAGACGGTGGTTATTATTCTTCACATCATCATCATCATGATCACTATGGAGATGATTTTGGTCAGAAGAAAATCCAACTTTAAAACCATCACATGTTGTTGGCCTTGGCAGCTGAGGTTGGCCTTTTGGACGAGGCAGACATAGCTGGACATGAGGCCCAGCCCATGCTATGATGCTCGGTACCTGAGGAGCCGCCAGCAAGCTCACCTTCATCACATCGTTGTACGCACCCTGCACAGCCACATGCAGCGGGGCCATCATGCTGCAGTTTCGGAGGTTTGGGTTGGCTCCTTTGCGAAGAAGAAACTTTACGCTTTCCACCTGGTTTTTTCCTGTGGCCCAGTGTAGTGGGGTGTTTCCATAATCATCCATCACATTCAGTACTAGAAAAAGACACCAAAATACAGGTGAGACGTTGCTTGGATTGTACTTGGCACCTACCGCACGCCTATTTACTGCAAAGCTCAGTTCACCTTCTTTCGGAAAAATAAAAAGATAGCTTCAGTTCTCAAAAACATCTAAAGACACCTTTGGGGATGCATGTCAGTGATGGCACTGACTTTGTCAAATGAGTTAGCTGTCAATCTGTAGGATCCATAAGAAATAGGTCTTCCTATTGCTACATGCTTTTATCTGTGCTATGAATTTGGGGATTTGTTGCAAAGCATTGAGCTTATGTAAAAGTAACAACTCTACACCAGGCAACCATTATTTCATCCAACCCTCCAATAGCTCACAAGGGGCCATGTCCGTTTTTCAGAAAGATGAGGACTAGAGAGGTTCAAAATCCTGCCAACATTATGCAGCTAGTAAGGAAGTCTGTAAGCTGACTTAGCTCTTTGAATCTCAGTTTTCTCATATTCAAATGTGGTGGAAGGAAGGAAAGAGGGAAGGGAGGAAGAGAAGGAGGGAGCGAAACAGATAGGTATACTTTGCAATATTCTTAGGAGAAGAATATCAAATCATGTCCTTAAAGATCTTAGTGGAGTGTCTGGCCTTTAGCAATGGTTCAAAAAAATGTTAATGAGAAAAAAGATGCACCACTAACAAACACAAGACTGGAATTAGACCTTGTGCACCTTGATGCCATACATGGTTTCCACATATTTCTACAATATATCGTCATATTATTTACCCTGTGATCAACATGCCCTTTGACACTGCAGGATTTACTTTATATCTGCTCTAAAATAGACATGACTGTCAGCTTTATCAATCATTTTAATTGGTGGTAGTATATTTTTATGTCTGAAGAGAATGGGAAAGAGCTCATCCATAAATATGAATTAAGGACCACCTACAATGCCTGGAATCATGCTATAGCCATATTTCTCATTTCTCTCCTTTTTAACATTTATCTCCCCACTATCTTTTCTCAGTCACTCCAGTGCCTCATTCTCAACCACACACACACACACACACACACACACACACACACACACTCTCTCTCTCTCTCTCTCTCTCTGTCTCTCACATACTCATACACATCCCTTGACCATTCTGTCTGATCAAGACAAAAACACCACACTCAGCATTTCATTTAGCACCTAACCTCATGAAACCATGGCCAAAGCTTGCCAACTCCCATTCATCAAGTAAATAACTTGAATTTGGCTTTTACCTCCATTGCTTTTCAGAAGTCACTTTTACAGAGGTCAGGAGGCCTTCTAATTTCAAGGTTATTGTGTCTTCTTTCTATGTGATCTCTTTGTGATACCTGATCCTTCTAACTAATTTCTCTCTTGGCTCATGTGCCATCAATCTCTTATGCATCACTGTCTTCACCATCGTTTTTCTGGCTTTTCCTCTGCCCTCTGACCCTGAATGTTGGTGTTTTACCCTTAGCCACCTTCATTGGCAATTCTATGGTCTTCTAAAGGATTTTCATGCATTTACACAATTTGAGCTACTTCCTATGCAATACTGGCCCTGTGGTGTGACCCTTTCCTTCTCTATTTTTGGTCTACTAGATACAAGGTATTAGGCTACAAGTCTACTAGAAATTTTCAAGTGGATGTCCCCTGGGCCTTTTAAACTCAGTATAACCATATTTAAATTCCCTCCTCACACTCACTTTTCTTCTGTCTTCTTATGAGCCTTCTTTTATGGATGGCTAGACTATTAACCTAATTCCTAAATTAAGAATATCAACATCAGTCCACCTTTTCATCACTTACTCCTTGCATTCAATCTTTATCAAGCACTTTCCACTCTACATGTGAAATAGACCCTGAATCTCTCCCTTTCTCCTTATTCCAATCTCAAAACCCGAGTGGATGCTCAACTTCTCTTTACTACTAAAATAGCTTTTTAACTGACCTTCATCTTACCTTAAATAATAATGGTCTTATTATACCACCTCACTGCTTAAATCTCTGTGGCAGCCTGCTTCCTTATCAACTACAGCTGAGTTTCTCAGAGAAGGCTGGGGGCACGAGGCTGGGGAGGATGTGACATCTTCTTGGGGTGTCAATTTTATTCCACGATAAGGGTGGCACCAGTGGTAAAGAACCCACCTGCCAATGCATAAGACATAAGAGATACGCGTTCAATCCCTGGGTCAGGAAAATCCCCTGGAGAAGGAAATGGCTACCCATTCCTGTATTCTTGCCTGGAGAATCCCATGGACAGAGGAACCTGGTGGGCTATAGTCCATAGGGTCCCAAAGAGACAGACACAACTGAAGTGACTTAGCATGCGCACACAGCAAGCAAGTAATTTAAGTATGTGATGACCTCAGTGGAAACAGTATGTAAGAATACATGAAATATACATGAATTTTTATGATCTATCATGCAATTGCAAAGAAAATATGCACTGGCAGTGGGCTGTCCCAGATCCCTGCACCATCCTCTGCAGTATTTCAGTGGGAAAGATTGAAGGTCACTGGCTAGAGGGAAGACCACATTCCTGAGTGAGACATTCTGGCCCTTTATAATCTGGAACTAATCAACACTCCAGAATAGCTTCGTTCTACTCTTTCCAAATGAGTCTAATGAGATGATGAAATATATAGCACTAGCGATAAAGTTCTGTTACCTTCACAGGAGGATTCATTGACAATCATCTCCATCAGCTCCACTTGACCTTCTTCTGCAGCATGGTGCAAAGGAGAGGCATTCACACCATCATATTTTTTTAATCTCTTTTGTTTCTTCACAAAGTTTTGTAAACCGCATTTGTTTCCCTCGAACACCACCTAGAAGTATATACAAAATTGTTACCTTAAATAAGCATATGTAAAACTTATTAGTATAATAAGTTCCTTGTTAAAAGATTATCATCCAAACTAGTTCTTATGCTTATGATAAAGTAAATATTTTTTTTCTGAAGAACAAAATGCTTAGACATATAGAGCATGCCCCAGAGCAGACACGCTCAGTTGTGTTTGACTCGTTGCAACCCTATGGACTGTAGCCCACCAGGATCCTCTGTCCATGGGTTTTTCCAGGCAAGAATACTGGAGTGGTAGCCATTTCCTACTCCAGGAGATCTTCTGAACCTATGAATCGAACCTGTGTCTCCTTAATTGGCTGGCCGATTCTTAGGCATATAGAAAGAAAGTGAAAGTGTTAGTCACTCAGTCATGTGTGACTCTTCGAGACCCCCTGGACTATAGTCTGCTGACCTCCTCTATCCATGGAATTCTCCAGGCACGAACACTGGAGTGGGTAGCCATTCCCTTCTCCAGGAGATGTTCCTGACCCAAGGATCGAACCCAGGTCTGCAAATGCTTTCACATTGATAAGCACGTTAAATAAATAATTTGATTTTCTGATCCCAAACCTGTATCTGCTGTAGAAATAAAGGCCTTGAGAAGAGTTTGGAAGTAAATGTAATAGATGCGAGCTGAGAAGAAAATAAGTAGAGTGAAAACATAGAGGCATTGTCTCTGCCAGATGAAAAATGTACTGAAACCACAGCATAAGGGAGTCTGGTTTGATGAAAAAAGATTTTCGTGAATGCAAGGAGTAAGAGTAGAAGCTAAATTACTGTCTTTTCTTTGGCCTTCCTGCTGATAGTCAATTCCCATCCAATGTGTTCCTAGGTAATAGAGCTAGAATCATTTTGAAGGATGGTCATGTAAGTCTCTTGGTCAGTTATCTAGAACAGCTGCCCACTCTCCTCTGGGAATGAACAATCCCCCCTCTTTTGACCACTGGGATTCTGAGCCAGGCCAAGTCAGATCAGGTGCAGTGCCTTATGGTTCTCTGAAGGCAGGAAGGGCTAGCATTTAGTTCAGTTCAGTTCAGTTCAGTTGCTCAATCATGTCCGACTCTTTGTGACCCCATGGACTGCAGCATGCCAGGCTTCCCTGTCCATCACCAACTCCCAGAGCTTCAAACCCACGTCCATCAAGTTGGTGATGCCATCCAGCCATTTCATCCTCTGTCGTCCCCCTCTCCTCCTGCCTTCAATCTTTCCCAGCATCAGGGTCTTTTCCAATGAGTCAGTTCTTCGCATTAGGTGGCCAAAGAACCTGAGCTTCAGCCTCAGCATCAGTCCTTCCAGTGAATATTCAGGACTGATTTCCTTTAGAATAGACTGGTTTGATCTTGCAGTCCAAGGGACTCTCAAGAATCTTCTCCAATCTTCTCCAGTTCAAAAGCATCAATTCTTTGGCACTCAGCTTTCTTTATAGTCCAATGCTCACATCCATACATGACTACTGTAACAATCATATCTTTGACTAGATGGGCCTTTGTTGGCAAAGTAATATCTCTGCTTTTTAATATGCTGTCTAGGTTGGTCATGGCTTTTCCTCCAAGGAGCAAGCGTCTTTTAATTTCATGGCTACAGTCACCATCTGCAGGGATTTTGGAGTCCCCCAAAATAAAGTCTCTCGCTGTTTCCATTGTCTGTGTACTTACTTACCGCCAGAGATCAAGACACTGAGAGGTTACATTGTTTGCCCAAAGGCGCACAGTAAGGAACAATGTTAAAATTTGAACGGAAGGTACATGGAATACAGATTTTGTCTGACTGATGAATGCCAAAAATCCAACATACAATGGAGACTGAAGTTGTGATAGAGAAACTGTGATAGAGTAAGTTTCCAGATCATAAGAACAAATTTTGCAGGACCAGTTCCGTAAGTTTTGAGCATAGTTGGCAGTTGTCACTGGCCTGGAAAAGTATGATTCCAAACAGACATTAATGTCCACTGATGTCAGGGGAGGAGCAAGAACTTTCTAGAATATCTAAATTTCTCTAAGATTTGTTTTCTTCATGCTCTTTATATTCTTTATTATAACTGCACTAAAGATGACTTATCATGGATGACAGTATATCTCTTCCTTGTGAAATTTCAAGGTGTTGATATTCTGCTTTTGATTCATTCTCACAAGATATGAAATTTCCAAATTTGTACATATTCAGTAATAATTTTAAAATGAGCTCTTCACAGAAGTAGGCTCTTTTTCAATGTCTCACCCCATCAAAGGAAGTGTTTACTTGAATCCATTAGGAAGTATTATAGCACTTGAAATTGATATGTTCTTCCAGTAGTAATAAAGGAATTCTATCATCTACCCCACATTGTCAAAAAGAGCAATTTACAGGCCTACTCAGTGATGTGCTGTCAACACAAACCCAATTACACACTCTTTGACAGCCAGGTCTGGCTTCAGAGGCTCATGTGAACTGCTGAGTTCACAATGATAACAAAGCATCTAAATATTTCATACAAGCTCATCAGATGTGCTGTCTGAATTTAGTTCACGGCATGTTACCTAGGCTTCAAAGAGATTTCTTTAAAGAAAGTACTGAAAGTCAAGGATGTCATCTAGACAAGTTATTACATATTCAGTCAATATAGTTTTCTACTGTCACAGGATCAGACTCTGAACTCTATGACTAGATACAGAATGTAACAGACTACATCACATTTGTTGTTGTTGTTCAGTCGCTAAGTTGTGTCTGACTCTTTCAACCCCTATGAACTGCAGCACACCAGGCTTCCCTGTCCTTCATGGTCTGTCAAGAGTTTGCTCAAATTCATGTCCATTGAGTAGGTGACACTCTCTTAACCATCTTATCCTCTGCCTCTCCCTTCTTCTCCTGCCCTCAATCTTTTCCAGCATCAAGATCTTTTCCAGTGAGTTGGCTCTTCGCATCAGGTAGCCAGAGTATTGGAGCTTCAGCTTCAGCACCAATGATTATTCAATATTCCAGTGAATATTCAGGGTTGATTTCCTTTAGGACTGATTGGTTAGTTCCGCTATCACGTTTAAAGAAGCTAATTCTGAGTCCTTTAAACTGAAGATATCAAATACACCTGTTTTAGGTTGTTTTAATGAAATACATATAAGCAGTATGGGGGGAAAAGGAAGGAAATTATTACAATGAGAGATTTTAACAAATGGGAGATTATAACTATGAGAAGTCGGAGAAGGCAATGGCACCCCACTCCAGTACTCTTGTCTGGAAAGTCCCAAGGACGGAGGAGCCTGGTAGGCTGCAGTCCATGGGGTCGCTAAGAGTCGGACACAACTGAGCGACTTCACTTTCCCTTTTCCCTTTCATGCACTGGAGAAGGAAATGGCAACCCACTCCGGTGTTCTTGCCTGGAGAATCCCAAGGACAGGGTAGCCTAGTGGGCTGCCGTCTATGGGGTCGCACAGAGTCGGATACGACTGAAGCAACTTAGCGGTCACTCAGTCGTGCCCAGCTCTATGCAATCCCCCCATGAACTGTAGCCTGCCAGGCTCCTCTGTCCATGGAATTCTCCAGGCAAGAATACTGAGTGGTTAGCCGTTCCCTCCTCCAAGGGATCTTCCCTACTCCAGGATTGAACCAAGGTCTCCTGCACTGCAGGTGGATTCATTACCATCTGAGCCACCAGGGAAGCCCATAACAATGAGAAATTAAGACCAAATGCTAAAGTATTAACTCCCTTGAAAGAAAGTCATTGGAAAAGATTAAAAGCATCAGTCAGATGATTCATATTCCACATTTCTAATCTTGTAAGTTTTCTGCCATCCTTCAATTTTGTCAGGATTCCTGAGATATTGTGTGTGCATGCTGGAGAAAATATTGTACACCATGTCTTCTTAATGAGGAAATCCTTAGAGTTCAGAACTCTCCAGAGTGCTATATATATGTGTTTGTAATTAGTCTCACTGCTGAGATTTCTACAGGATGATTTAAAGTCAGGTAACAAAATAAAATATATAAATCCCTCAATCTACAAGCTTGACTGTGGTTTTCAAAAGCCTGAGATAACATAAATGCTTCTGCTGGACTTAGGTGAGAAAACTAAACAAAGACAAATAAAAACACAAAGAAAAGTAAGTTTGAGACATTGTATTGCCGAATTCATTCACTAATTATCTCCAGAAAACAAAGACCACATCCATAAGTAAAGAAAGTACATTTGGTGTGATTTTCAAAATTTAAAAATTTCTTCCAGTCCTTAATGTTAATTCCAAAGATGCTATCCTAGTGTTTGACATTCCCTTATAACTTCAGTTCTTTGTATTAAGCTAAAAGACCATAGTTATTATACTAATATTAAGGAGGAGGAAAAGTATTTAATCTGGATGCACAGATAAACTTACCTTGGGAGGCCTGGCTTGTGGTTTTATGTAATTTTCTATGCATGCCTGACTCATATGCAGGATTAAAAACACTGTCTATTCACCTAACCTATTTAGAGGGCAACTTGGTGATTTCTACCAAAATTAAGCCCGTAAGTGACTTTCCATCCTACTAGGCCTTTAATATACTCATTAAGGTACTGTAGACAGAAGAAGCCATATCTACAACCACTGACACTCAATCACATGTGTAATAGCAAAACAAAACAAACACACATGTGCTGGTCTAGTAAAGCATGACACATTCATACAAGGGAATCTTATAAAGCTACTAAGAAGAATGAGATACATCTCCAGCGGCTGATTTTGAAAGTACTCTAAAATATATTCCATGAGCAAATCAAAGTGTAAATGGTTTCACCATGCAAAGAGATTTGTGGTGGCATTGGAGAGAGTTTTTAATTCTTTTAACGTTTAAAAAGAGATGCTTCCTCCTACTGACAACGTGAGGCATCCAGCGATGAGTTTTCTGAGCATCTGACAGCCTCCGCCCTCAGTCAGCGCCATCAGCCAGCAACCTAAGCTGGTGCAGCCTTTTGGTCAGAGCGACTTTGGGAACCGCAAAAGAAACAGAAGCCCCGTCCTAGTCCTTGGGACCTCCGGAAGACCACCTACCCAGCTTCGAAGGGTCTCCTCCCCCAAAGTCCCTTCCGACTGACTGCCCCAGCCCTTGGAGGAGTCCGCCCACCCGTCCTCCCAATCCCTGCAACACCTCACTGTTAGGTTCTGCTTCCATTTCCCTCCGCGAGACAAGCGTGCTTCTGAACCCCAAACACTTCTTGAGTAGCTAGCTCTCCTACCGCCAGATTCAGCCATCTAGCTGTTTGGTTCTAAATAAAATCTATAAAAAGAACAGCACGCGCTCCAAAACTGGTTCCGATTTTAGAACCAGGCAGTTGCGGCCAAATGCCAGCGGTACTTTGCGGGTAGGTCTCCCCACGCTGCAGCTGCCCAGCACAAGCAAGAGCAGGGTGAACAAACAAGCAAACAGAAAGGACAAAGCCGGCACTAACCGGCGGGCGCCTTTTAAGAACGCGGCTCCCCGAGCTCCCTACTTCCCGAGAAGGTCCATCTTGGACCGCACGCACACCCCGAAGCAGACAGCCCTCACCTAGCCGGGTCCTTCCATTCCGGACTACCCGCTAGGAAACTTCGAGTCGAGGAGGGTTAAGTTAGGAAGAGCTGACCCGCGCCCGGACTTCCGAGCGCGCCCGCCCAGGTACCTTGAAGTCATTGCTGTTGTGCTTGTGATCCTCCACGCCTAGGCAGACGAAGTCCCGGGGCTCCTTCTTCTCCCCGGGGCGCAGCATCTTCCTCAGGCTTCGCCTCATTGACCACACCCCGGGCGCCACCTGCGGCAGCTGCTCCCCACCGGCGCGGGCACCTAGGGCGAGACAGTCTAAGTGAGCCGGCGCCGGCCTGGGCGCTGGGGGCGCGCGCGCCTCTGGGGTCCGCGCCGGAGCTCCGAGCTCTTCCGCACCCGGCGGTCCCCGGGAGAAGAGAGGTTTGCTCTGCGTGAGGCCGGGAGGACTTCTGGCCGGAGTTGCCCGCCTCAGGCTACTTGAAGGGCAGGAAGCAGGAGGGGCGCATGGAGGGGTGGGGACGCACCATCGTGTCCACGCGCGGCCAGAGGGCGGCCGCGCCACGTGTGTCCCCGGGCGGTAAGCGCGACTGGCCCGTCCCGGCTGCAGCAGCGCACCCTTGAGTGTAGGTGTCAGGTCAGAGTGTCTCCACCGAATCTAGACTCATAATAAAAACCGAGAGCCCCCGTCCTGTCCTGCAATCAAAGAGAAAGGAAGGGGCGAGCCGGGGGATGGACGGGGGAGAGAATGACAAGAGAGTGACTGGGTACACTGGGAAGGTGTTTATTTTTTTATTATTTAAAGATTTTTTATTTATATTTAAAAAAGAAGAAAATCACAGTACTCAGACCATTCTTAAAATGGGACAATCAACTCATGTAAAATGAGTGTAAATCAAAAGAATACCCTAGAATTTGAGGCATTGTGTTCTAAGGCTTCCAATTTTGAGATCAGTCCTGGCTTCTCCGAAACTAAAGCAGAAAGTTGTTACATTTTTCAGTGAAGGGCTTTTAGTTTTTTAGAGTTTTATTTTAGTAGAGTTTTATTTCTATGCAATGCAGAATTGACAGACCTCTGTATTCTCTCTCTTCCTGGCACATAGTATTACATACAGTTTTGAAGTAATGGTGATGTTTACAGCAGGTTTTGAGGGGATTGTTTCATTGATCTCTTAAATTATATACACTACAAAATGTCAAGATTGTGAGATCTGACACAACTTTGCCTTCAAGAGTACTAGACTGTGAAACTTGTCATATTATGTTTAAGGAAGACTTGGAGTGTTCGTTGATGTTTAAGATTTTAATATTTCTGAAGGCCATTACAGTGACCTGGATATGTGCTGAAAGCCAAACTTAACATTTTTTTGTCTTGTTTTGTGCTTTTTAACAAAAAACTATTTCAAATAAATCCTATTTCAACACAGTGAAAAAAAGTTTGTTGTGAGACTTCCCTGGCAGTCCAGTGGTTAAGACTTCGGGCTTCCAATGCAAGGGCCCTGTGTTTGATCACTGGTGGGAAGTACTAAGATCTCATATACCATGTGGTACAACCAAATTTTAAAAATAAATGAATAGGTTTATTTGTTTTCCCAGCTAAAAGCCACCAGGCTTCAGCTTCCCATGTCTGCATCATTGTAGAAGGCTCTTTGAGTTGGAGAGAAGGTTTTTAGAAAAACTTATCTTTCCAAAAGAAAAGAAAGTGAAAGTTGGTTGCACAGTCGTGTACGATTCTTTCTGATCCCATGGACTGTAGCCTGCCAGGCTCCTCTGTCCATGGAATTCTCCAGCAAGAGTACTGGAGTGGGTGGCTATTTCCTTCTCCAGGGGATCTTCCCAACCCAGGGATTGAATCCTTCTCCTGCATTGCAGGCAGATTCTTTACCAGCTGAGCTGCTAGGGAAGAAAAGGGGAGTGATTAAATCCTAGCAGTGGGTTGAGGGATTAGAAGAAGTCACTTTGAACCTCTGGCCCCATTTCCTGTGCATAACAATACTAATCCCCTCAGGGATTGGTGTTTCAGCAGAGCTAATAAAATGACTGTTAGATTATACAAGAAATCATGATGACTAGTGTCTACTTGTTTACCCTCAGCACTGTTTGAACAGGCTTATCTTCATGGGCCAGTGCTGAGTTTATTAATCAACAGAGCTAGAGTAGTTGTGGAGTGGAAGGTGTCTACTCCCTGTGAGAGAGGCTAGTTTTACATCTACCTACAAATAATATAGCCACTGAAACTATGTTTGCCACATGTTGCCACTATGTTTCTGCCACAAGTTTAGAAAGAAAAAACTTCCTTCCAAAGCTAATTACTCTGCACAGTCTTGAATTTAACTCTGACACTCTTTTGGCAGTTGGGGAGCTTCTCAGGTGGCACAGTGGTCAAGAATCTGCCTGCTAGTACGGGAGACACAAGAGACAGGAGTTCAATCCCTGGGTTCAGAAGCTCCCCTGGAATAGGGAATGGCAACCTGCTCTGGTATTCTTGCTTGGAAAATTCCATGGACAGAGGAACCTGGCAGGCATAGGGTCGCCAAAAGTCGGACATGACTGAGCACTCATGCTCTTTTAAACACTCTGGATTGTCATAGTTACCTGTAATCTCTAGAGCCTAACATAAGAGCCCTGTGGACCCAAGACCTGACAGCAACAGGCACTAAATAAAGGTCTGTGGACTGCTTACCTTGCAGGCTACATTGGGGAGCATTTAAGGGTAGGTAAGGGAATGCCAAAGAATGCTCAAACTACCGCACAATTGTACTCATCTCACACGCTAGCAAAGTAATGCTCAAAATTCTCCAAGCCAGGCTTCAACAGTACGTGAACCGTGAACTTCCAAATGTTCAAGCTGAATTTAGGAAAAGCAGAGGAACCAGAGATCAAATTGCCAACATCCATTGGATCATCAAAAAAGCGAGAGTTCCAGAAAAACATCTGCTTTATTGGCTATGCCAAAGCCTTTGACTATGTGGATCACAACAAGCTGTGGAAAATTCTAAAAGAGATGGGAATACCAGATCATCTGACCTGCCTCCTGAGAAATCTGTATGCAGGTCAAGACACAACAATTAGAACTGGACATGGAACAACAGACTGGTTCTAAATAGGGAAAGGAGTACATCAAGGCTGTATATTGTCACCCTGCTTATTTAACTTATATGCAGAATACATCATGCGAAATGCTGGGCTGGATGAAGCACAAGCTGGAATCAAGATTGCTGGGAGAAATATCAATAACCTCAGACATGCAGATGACACCACCTTTATGGCAGAAAGCGAAGAAGAACTAAAGAGCCTCTTGATGAAAGTGAACGAGGAGAGTGAAAAAGTTGGCTTAAAACTCAGAAAACTAAGATCATGGCATCTGGTCCTATCAGTTCAATTCAGTTCAGTTACTCAGTTGTGTCCGACTCTTTAGGACCCCATGGACTGCAGCACACCAGGGCTTCGTGTCCATCACCAACTCCCAGAGTTTACTCAAACTCATACCAATTGAATCGGTGATGCCATCCAACCATCTCATCCTCTGTCAGCCCCTTCTCCTCCTGCCTTCAATCTTTCCCAGCATCAGGGTCTTTTCAAATGAATCAGTTCTTTGCATCAGGTGGCCAAAGTATTGGGGTTTCAGCTTCAGCATCAGTCCTTCCAATGAATATTCAGGACTGATTTCCTTTAGGATAGACTGGTTGGATCTCCTTGTAGTCCAAGGGACTCTCAAGAGTCTTTTCCATGTATACCTATGGCTAATTTATGTTGAGGTTTAACAGAAAACAGCAAAATTCTGTAAAGCAATTATCCTTCAATAAAAAATAATTTAATAAAAAGAGTCTTCTACAATACTACAGTTCAGAAGCATCAGTTCTTCAGCACTCAGCTTTCTTCATAGTCCAACTCTCACATCCAAAAATGACTACTGGAAAAACCATAGCTTTGACTAGACGGACCTTTGTTGGCAAAGTAATGTCTCTGTTTTTTAATATGCTGTCGAGGTTGGTCATAACTTTTCTTCCAAGGAACAAGCGTCTTTTAATTTCATGGCTGCAGTCACCATCTGCAGGGATTTTGGAGCCCCCCCCAAATAAAGTCTCTCACTGTTTTTCCCATCTATTTGCCATGAAGTTGATGGGACCAGATGCAATGGTCTTAGTTTTCTGAATGTTGAGTTTTAAGCCAACTTTTTCACTCTCCTCTTTCACTTTCATCAAGAGGCTCTTTAGTTCTTCGCTTTCTGCCATAAAGGTGGTGTCATCTGCATATCTGGAGTTGTTGATATTTCTCCCGGCAATCTTGATTCCAGCTTGTGCTTCATCCAGCCTGGTGTTTTGCATGATGTACTCTGCATATAAGTTAAATAAGCAGGGTGACAATATACAGCCTTGATATATTCCTTTCCCTATTTAGAACCAGTCTATTGTTCCATGTGCAGTTCTAACTGACCTATCACTTCATGGCAAATAGATGGGGAAACAATGGAAAGAGTGAGAGACTTTATTTTGGGGGGGCTCCAAAATCACTGCGGATGGTAACTGCAGCCATGAAATTAAAAGATGCTTTCTCCTTGGAAGAAAAGTTATGACCAACCTCGACAGCATATTAAAAAACAGAGACATTACTTTGCCAACAAAGGTCCGTCTAGTCAAAGCTATGGTTTTTCCAGTAGTCATTTTTGGATGTGATAGTTGGACTATAAAGAAAGCTGAGCACCGAAGAACTGATACTTTTGAACTGTGGTGTTGGAGAAGACTCTTGAGAGTCCCTTAGACTGCAAGGAGATCAAACCAGTCCATCCTAAAGGAAATCAGTCCTGAATATTCATTGGAAGGACTGATGCTGTTTCTGAAGTTGAAGCTCCAGTACTTTGGCCACCTAATGGGAAGACTTGGCTCACTGGAAAAATCCTCATGCTGGGAAAAATCGAAGGCAGGAGGAGAAGGGGACAAGAGAAGATAAGGTGATTTAATGGCAACACTGACTCTATGGACATGAGTTTGAGTAAGCTCCAGGATTTAGTGATGGACAGGGAAGCCTGGCATGCTGCAATTTATAGGGTCACAAAGTGTCAGATGTGACAGAACAACTGAACTGAACTCAAGTTCTTTATTCTAAGAACAACTTCTTACTTAATAGAAGTCTTTATATCTAAGAAATCTTTATATCCAAGACTTCTATTAAGCAAGTGATTTGCAAATATTGTCTTAGACCTTGTGGCTTCTTTTTATTTTCTTAATGCTGTCTGTTAAAAAGCAAAACTTTTAAATTTTGATAAAAATTTAATTTGTTCATTTTATGGATTGTGCACTGTGTGTCATACATAGACATTTTTGTCTGCTAAAATTATAAGGTTCTCTTCAATGTTTTCTTTCAGCAGGTTTATTATTTTAGCTTTTACAAAGATTCATTTTGAGTTAATTTTTGTGTGTGCTTTGAGAGTCCAAAGTTTCTTTTTATTTCATATGGATATTCTTTTGTTACCATTTGTTGAAAAAAATCTGTATTTTCTTCATCGGTTTAACCTCGGACTACTGTCAAAAATTGATTGACCATAAGTATAGGGACTTGTTTCTGGACTTTCTGTTCTATTCCATTGATAGATACATTTGTGTTTAAGTCAGTATCATGCAGTTTTGATTTTATAGCTTCATGGTAAACTTGAACTCAGATGTTATAAGTCCTCCAAATTTTGTTTTATTTTTCTCTAAATTGTTTTGGCTGTTCTAAGTCCTTTGCAGTATAAATTTAGGATCAGCTCATCAGTTTCATGGAGAAGCTTGCTGCGATTTTGATAGGAATTACATTAAGTCTATAGATCAATTTGGTGAGATGTGCCACCTTAACATTGTCTTCTCATCCATAAACATGGTATTTTTATCCATTTATTTAGATCTTTCTTGATTTCTGTCAGCAGTATTTTATAGTTTTCCATGTACAGATCATACACTATACTTGTTAAATGTATCCTTAAGAATTTTATTGCTGTGCTGTGCTTAGTTGCCCAGTTGTATCTGATTCTTTGCGACCCCATGGACTGTAGCCCATGAGGGCTTTTCATTTTCTTTCTGGGAATATATTTAATGACCAATTCACTTTTATTTTATAGATTTTTTTAATTTTATATTTTTGCTTGAGTAAACTTTGGTGATTTGTTTCTCTTCAGAAATTTGTCTATCTAACTTGCCTATTTCTTGCTGTAAAGTTGTTTGTAAAATTCTCTTACAATCCTATTAATTCTTATAGAGTCCCCTCTTTCCTTCCTGATTTTGGTAACTTGTGTCATCTATCTCTTCTCAGAAATGGTTTATCTTTTTTTTTTTTTTTTGATCTTTTCAAAGAAGAAACTTGTTGATTGCATTGATTTTTCTCTATAGTTTTGCTACTTTGGGTTTCACTGTTTTCAATGATTTTTCTTTTCAATTTGGTTTTCTTTCTGATAGCTTTGGATTTGACTTGATCTTTCTTTACTTCCTTGATATGTAACCTAGAGGCGGTTGATTTTAGATCTTTCTAATATAAGCATTTAAATCTACAAGATACTTTCTAAGCATTGTTTTAGTTGCATCCCATAAATCCCATGATTTGTTGTGTTTACATTTGTGGCTTCTTTAATTCACAAGTTATTTTTTGGAAATGTGTGTTTAATTTCCAAGTATTTGGGGGTTTTCCCAGATTTCTTTCTGTTGTTTTTGACAATCTGGTTGTGGTTAGAGAAATACTTTGTATGATTTCAGTGCATCTAAATTCAAATGTGAAGTCACTGAGACTTGTTTCATGGATGTCATGTGGTCTCTCCTAGAAATTTTTTCATGTATACTTCAAAAGAATGCGTGTTCTCTTTCTTTTGGTAACGTTTTTGCATGTTTTAAAGTCCATTTGGTTTATAGCATTGTTCATGTCTTCCATATTCTTGGTGATTTTTTTGTCTATTCTTCTATCAGTTGCTGAGAGAAGAGTATTAAAATCTCCAGTTATAACTGTGTGTGTGCCTGCCTGCTCAGTGATGTCTGACTCTTTGCAACCCTATGGGCTATAGCCCATCAGTCTCCTCTGTCCGTGGAATTTTCCAAGCAAGAATACTGGAATGGGTTCTCATTTTCTCCTCCAGGGGATCTTCCCAACCCAGGGATTGAACCCACATCTCCTGCATTGGCAGACAGATCCTTTACCACTGCATCACCTAGGAAGCCCCCAGTTATAACTGTTAATTGTTGATTTATTCTTTCAGTTTTGTTCAGGATTTACTTCTTTTGGGTAGCTGTGTGTTCTTAAATGTATGCATATTTGTAATTATTGCTATTCTGTTACATTTTCCCTTTTATTGTTATGAAATTTCTTTCTTTGTCTTTAGTAATATTTTTTGTGTTAAAGTCTATTTTGTCTGAGATAGCTATTCCAGATCACCTATATTTATTGTTAACATGGTAAACCTTTTTGTATCTTTTACGTATCTTTAAAGTATTTCTAATACATTGTGTCAAGTTAAATCTTGCTCTTTTATCTAACTCCAGTCTCTGTCTTTTAATTACAATGTTTAACCCCTGAAATTAACTGTAATTGTTTATATTGTACTGCTGTTTTGATATTTGTTTTCTATATCTCATATCTTTCTCTTCTACTCTATTCCTCTTTCACTGACTTCTTTTGTGTTCAATAATTCTTTTAGCAAACTATTTTTATTCTTTGGTAGATTTTTTAATAAGTGATTTTCTTTGTGTAGTGATTACAGTGTTCAACTTATCACTGTCTACTTCAGGTTAGTACTTATTTAATTCCAGTGAACTATATCAACTTTGTTCCAATACACTTCCATTTCCTCTCCCATCTTTATACTATCATTGTTATTTGTAATACATTTATGGATATATACTATATCTATGTATGTTATATACTTCAAAATAAAAGTGTTATAATATTTACCGTATTCAGTGGTCTTCATTTCTTCCAGTAGATTTGCACAATAGTCTGGTATCATTTCCTTTCAATCTGAAGAACTTCCTGTAGAATTTCTTTAACGCTGTTCTGCTTGAAAAAATTATTAATGGATAATTTTGCTACATGTATAACTTTTATTCAACAGATTTTTTACAGCACTTTAAATGTTATTACGTTTACCTCCATTGTCTCTGATGGGAAATAATCAAAATATTTTATTGTTGTTCCTCACTTAAGATTTTTGTCAATCTCAAAAGTTAATGCTTGTCTATATCTTCCCATTTACAATACAACAGCTTACATTTCTCTCTTGCTGACTATCCCTGTAAGCCATATTAATATATCCAGGGTTTTAGTTTCAGATTTTAAAAAATTAAGCTTTATTAAAGTATTTAGACAATTGTAAATTATATCATTATTTTTTATATTTCTGTTTCTCGCAATCCTTGTCATTCCTTTTCTTAGAGTCATACGAATTTTTCCTGGATTCCATGTATAAGTGATTCTTCTAGAGAAGAAGAATTTGTTGAAGAGAAATTGGTGGTAAAAAATTCTAGGCCCTACATGTATAAAACTTTCCTTATTTTGGCTTCCTGTTGGATGATAGTTTTAATAGATATAAAACTATTTCAAAGTTATTTTCTCTGAGAAATTTGAAGACTTTATTTTTCTCTTTCATCATTCATTTTTACAGATAAAGTATCTTATATCAATCTGTTTATCGTTCATTTCTTGGTAATTTGTTTTATTTTTCTCTCTGGAATGTTTTAAGATTTTCATCTTATTCTGTTATGAAATTTCACCAATATGTAACTCAGTCAGGCATTTCTATTTTGCCTTGTTCTGAACTCGGTGGTACTTCTAATTAATGATTTTCTTTGCTCTGGGAAATTGTCTTCCATTTTATTCATTATCTTCTTTTGTATCTATAACATTAGATATCTTTTCATGGCAGATAACAGAAAAGCACAACCAAAACTGGCTTAACCAATAGTAGAATTGATTGGCTCATAGAACTAAAAAGCCTGTGTTAATGTAGTGTACTAGTGAAAAGCAGATTGATCTGGGACTGAATGTCATCAAAGCTGTTTCTCTTTCCTCTTCTATCTCTTTTTTCATCAAGAAAGAGAAATTTCTCTACGCTTTGAAAGCTCCCACTCTTCCAAGTTTATGACCGCCAGTATGATCACTGAGTTTTCTATCAGCTCTATAAAATTTCATGATGTAGTTTTGACCTCCCATCTTTCCAGAATCCTTTAACATTTCTAAACTGTTGGTTGCATGCATTGTTTGTTTTTTTTTTTTTTTCTGCTTTCATTTGGATTTTCTCTTTATTAAAAAAAAATAACATTTTGTTATTTCACATTTTCAGATGGGAAGAAAGTAGATGTATCTCAGACAAGTATCTTAATTCAATCACTTTCTCTTATTTTCTCTGTTATTTAAAAAATTTTATCCTGTGTCTGCCAACTTGTGTGGAGATGTCCCTTTTTTTTGTATAGTGCATCTTGAAATAATTAAGTTACATTAGAAAAGAGTTGGGTTTAGGAGGAAGGGGAGAAACTAATGTTTAATAAATTCTACTTCTCACTAGGCCATGTCATTAGTTTGGTGACAGCAAAGTCCCAAATGGAAAATTCTGCTTAACACAGATATATAGATGTTATACACGTATGTGTGTGTGTTAGTCGCTCGGTCATGTCTCACTCTTTGTGACCCCATGGACTATAGTTCGCCAGGCTCCTCTGTCCATAGAGTCCTCCAGGCAAGATTACTGGAGTAGGTTGCCATTGCCTTCTCCAGGGGATCTTCCCTACCCAGGGATCAAACCCAGGCCTCCCGCATTGTGGGCAGATTGTTTACTGTCTGAGCCACACGTACATGCCCAAGCACAGACACACAGACATGGACACACAGACACGCACACACCATACACATATTACTGTGGACACCTGTGAAATACTCTTTTCTATCAGGAACCAGAGACTGTCCATGAGCTTTGATACAGAGAAGCCTGAAGCAGATTCGTCCCTCTCTACCTCCCAGAAGACCAACTGATAGACACACATCATCCAAACCAGCCCCATTCCAGGGCCCTTGGCAACTGTGGTCTAGAGAGATTATTAGTGCAATTAATAAAAATGCAAATCTAATAAGATTATTTCAAAGGTGAGATATTAAATAAAGCTAATTAAGTTGGCCCCCAGACCAAGAAAACCTTGCTAAGAGTCAATTGTGTCATGGCAAATAGTAATTCAAATTTTAGAACAAAGTAAGATATATAAATTTATTTTACTTGTATTCTATTCCTGTAAATTGTATTCTATAAAGCTTCGTCAGATGGTGGGTTAATCTTCATGTTCTGAATTTTTATTTCTAACTATTTAACTTGAAGCAACAGTCAAAATTTAAAATACGTTTCCATGATATCTGCCCACGAAGGAGATAATGGTAGATTTCTCATATTAGCAGTATTACTCTATAGGATTTGAAAGTACAGTTGAAGCTCCCTGCTGATTATGAAAAGCTTCTGTGGTACAGCTTTACCTGCTATACACTTAATTCATTTATACCAAGGTCATTATTGACTGGGGAAGTAAAAGTACAATAAAAAGCATCTCTGCTATTTACCTTAATACTTTATTATATATGGAACCTTTTAAGCACAAGGATATTTTAAACTAATATATGAAAATATCCTATTGAATTTATCTTAAGAAGTTAACACAAATAATATCTGTAGTTCAATGTATTTTCAGTATATAGAAATATTACTGTTTTATTGTTTTAAGAATACACTCAATTTTCCAGTCTGTAAAGAGAAAAACTTTTTAGATTTCCAAGTCTTAATTAGGCTTCTCAGCAATTCTGGACAACCATAGCTCAAACAATTCGAATAAAATTATATGTAAAAATAAAGTTTTTATTTCATCCAATTCATGATGGGAACCAGGCCAGATTGAAACTAAGTAACATCAAATATAAAATGAGAACTTACATTCCTTAGAGTTGAAACACAAACTAGCCTTTGAAGTATATAATTAGTATTATCATTATGTTAATTTCTTATATCTGAAAACTTGACTCACCTAACATCTGAAATATTAGGACATTTAAAATCTTAAAGTTACAAGATAATGAATAAAAATCATGCTTACCTTTATTCGTAGAAATTGACATCTTGTACCTGATGTTACCCAGGTAAAGAGCTATTCCTTTTCTCACACGGTCCGGAGGTTGCACCCACTTTTATAGTCGTATATAATTACACAAGGGGTGGTTCATTCTAGGAGTCAATATTGTGTCTTTTTATTAGACTACCTAATACAAATGAAGAGTGAACACAAAGTTTTCATACTTTGAGCTTTGAAATTTGATTACTGGCTACTGAGGAGTCACCTGATTTATTATTGCTTAAAGTTTATCTCACTTACTCTTATAATGTAATATCACAAATCAAACTAGTTAAAAGTGGTACCCTTAGGAGAGTTATTTAGCTTCTGTGGGAAACTAATCACCATCCTTATACTGAATAAAAGATGGATCACCAAGAAAAGTATATAAAAGTTTGCAGCATTGTCATTCATGTATCCAATGTGCTATACACCAGTAAAATGGGGACAAAACTGAGTTATTCAAGAGAAAATTATCCAAAATAGAATATGACAAATGCCTCATGCCATAAGAATATATTTGAGTCTGCCATTATTTTAAGAAAAATAAATTTCTTAAGAAAGTAATTCACAGGATACTTTGTGAAAGCTGTAATATCTTTTAAGTTACACTAGCTTTGTACATCAAATATGACAACTTGATTGGAGATGCTCCATCTGATATGTCCTCTGTTCTCTGTTTCTAATGCATTTTCATTGTCAGCCAATTATTAACTTAAAAACATTTTTTGAGCAGAAATTGTATACTAGGTAGTATATTAAGATGTCCTAAGGAGCTGAGAAAGCTGAGCGCCAAAGAATTGATGCTTTTGAACTGTGGTGTTGGAGAAGACTCTTGAGAGTTCTTTGGACTGCAAGAAGATCCAACCAGTCCATCCTAAAGGAGATCAGTCCTGGGTGTTCATTGGAAGGACTGATGTTGAAGCTGAAACTCCAATACTTTGGCCACCTCATGCGAAGAGTTGACTCATTGGAAAAGACCCTAATGCTAGGAAGGATTGGAGGCAGGAGAAGAAGGGGACAACAGAGGATGAGATGGCTGGATGGCATCACCGACTCAATGGACACGGGTTTGGGTAGACTCCGGGAGTTGGTGATGGACAGGGAGGCCTGGCGTGCTGTGATTCATGGGGTCGCAAAGAGTCGGACATGACTGAGCGACTGAACTGAACTGAACTGAATTGAAGGAGCTGAGATCGCCTCAAGAAAATTGGAGATATCAAGGGAACATTTCATGCAAGGATAGGCACAATAAAGGACAGAAACATTAAGGACCTAACAGAGATTAAGAAGAGATGACAAGAATACACAGAAGAAATATTAAAAAAAAAAAAAAAAAAAAGGTCTTAATGACCAGGATAATCACGATGGTGTGGTCACTCACCTAGAGCCAGACTCCTGGAGTGTGAAGTCAGATGGGCCTTTGGAAGCATTACTATGAACAAAGCTAGTAGAAGTGATGGAATTCCAACCGAGTTACTTAAAGTTGTAAGATGATGCTGTTAAAGTGCTGCATTTAATATGTCAGCAAATCTGGAAAACTCAGCAGTGACCTCAGGACTGGAAAAGGTCAGTTTTCATTCAAATCCCAAATAAGGGCAATGCCAAAGAATGTTCAAACTACTACACAATTGTATTTGTTTTACAGATTAGCAAGGTTATGCTCAAAATCCTTCAAACTTGGCTTCAGCAGTACATGAACTGAGAACTTCCAGATGTTCAAGCTGGATTTAGAAAAGGCAGAGAAACCAGAGATCAAATTGCCACATCTGTTGGATCATAGAGAAGCAAGGGAATTCCAGAAATACATCTACTTCTGCTTCACTGACTACGCTAAAGCCTTTGACTGTGTGGATCATAACAAACTATAGAACATTCTTAAAGAGATGGGAATACCAGACCACCTTACCTGTCTCCTGAGAAACCTGTATACAGGTCAAGAAGCAACAGGTAGAAACAGACATGGAACAACAATGGTTCCAATTTGAGAAAGGAGTAAGACAAGGCTGTATGTATATTGTCACCCTGTTTATTTAACTTATATGCAGAGTACATCATGTGAAATCCTGGCCTGGATGAATCACAAGCTGGAATCAAAATTGCCTGGAGAAATATCAACAACCTCAGATATGCAGATGATACCACTTTGATAGCAGAAATCAATGAGAAACTAAAGAGCCTTTTGATGAGGGTGAAAGAAGAGAGTGAAAAAAGTTGGCTTAAAACTCAACATTCAGAAAACAGGTTGTTGCTTCTGGCCCCATCATTTCATGGCAAATAAAAGGAGGAAAAGTGGCAGTGACAAATTTTATTTTCTTGAGCTCCAAAATCACTGCAGGTGATGACTGAAGCTATGAAATTAAGACATTTGCTCCTTGGAAGAAAAGGTATGACAAACCTTGAGAGCATATTAAAAATTAAAGACATCACTTTGCTGACAAAGATCTGTGTAGTTAAAGCTATGGTTTTTCCAGTAGTCATGTATGGATGTGAGAGTTGGGCCATAAGGAAGTTTGAGCAATGAAAAATTGATGCTTTAGAATTGTGGTGCTGGAGAAGACTCTTTTGAGAGTCCCTTGGACTGCAAGGAGATCAAGCCAGTCCATCCTAAAGGAAATCAATCCTGAATGTTCACTGAAAAGACTGATGCTGAAGCTGAAATTCCAATACTTTGGCCACCTGATGCAAGGCATCCACTCATTAGAAAAGACCCTGATGCTGGGAAAGATTGAAGGCAAAAGGAGAAGAGGATGACAGAGAATGAGATGGTTAGATGGCATCATTGACTCAATGGACATGAATTTGAGCAAACTGTGGGAGATAGTTAAGGACAGGGAAGCTTGGCATGCTGCAGTCCATGGGGTCGCAAAGTCAGACATGACTTAGAGACTGAACAACAATTACAGAGGGGGAAAAAAGAAGTAACTGTTTTTCACATTTAGTTGTTTTGGTGTTGTTTTTCTGTGGACTTTCCAGGGATGAAATAAATACAGTAATTTTATTTTAGAAATTAAAACAACTATAGACCAATATAGTTGTTGTTGTTCAGTCACTAAGTCACGTCTGACTCTTTGAGACCATATACAGAACACTACAAAGGTTGGTCTATGGCCCCAGTAGGAAATAAGCAAACCCATGGCCAAAATGCCATCCACCCATAGAAGATCCCCCACATGCTCTATTAAACCAGCCTTTTCCAGGCCAGGAGATCAAAAGTCATGCAATGACATGGAAGTTGAAGAAAACCAAAGTCTGAGTCCCAGCATTCCCTCTGGCAATTCCATAATCCTCAGTTGGTCATTAATTTCTCTGATTTTCTGATTTCTTATGCACAAAAGTAAAGCCAGCCCCACTAGCATTCTGTTGAAAGCAAATTAGACAATGTATGAGAAAATGCTCTCAAACTACACAATTCTGTGGAGCCTTATCTGCGTTTTATGAGCAGCATTACAAAAATGCTTATTTATTATGCTGATGATCCTTTTAGTAATAGGAGAAAGCATTAGGAGTTCAGTATAAGACAGACCATTATGAACCTTTCAGATGGAGAAACATTTAATCTTGGACTCCTCTGGACTCTTCTGAAGTCAAAGGTGCTTTATTGTGGCTCTTGGGAATAAGATAAATCATCGAGGAAATGACTATAATTTTTTTAACTGAATCACTCTAATAAAAGGGAAGCAATACCTTATGCTTTTTATTCCAGAGTCACAAGATATTTACCACAATTACCGGACAGTATACACTAGATGGATGGCTAACATTTATTAATGATCACAATGAGCCAGATTTCATACTTATTATCTCATTTCAGTACTTTAGATTTATTATGTCATTGAATTCTCACGACTGCTTATGAAAATAGGTCCTTAATTTTTTCCCATTTTACAAATGAGAAAGCTTAGGCATAGAATGGTAGACTGACTTTCCCAAAATCCATAAGATGTTATGGAAAAAAACAAACAAACTTTCTGGCCAATCCAATATATGACTTTTAAGGACTGTTAGGGATAGAGATGGGCTTCCCAGGTGGCACTAGTGGTAAAGAACCTGCCTCTCAAAGGAGGAGATGTAAGGGACACAGGTTCTATCCTTGGGTAGGGAAGATCCCCAGGAGAAAGGCATGGTAACCCACTCCAGTATTCTTGTCCGGAGAATCCCATGGACAGAAGAGCCTGGCGGGAGAGGAGTCCATATGGTTGCAAAGAATCAGATACAGCTGAAGAAACTTAGCATGCATGCACGCAGGGATAGATATTCCCTGACATCCTTGACTGCCAACTCCAACATTTAATAATCTCCACGCATCAACAAGTTGCCTCACCTACTCCTTTCATCCCTCTAATCATGCAATTGTTATTTTCAGCTGTAAACATTGAAATTTCGTAGTCTGATTCATCTTGACTCAGCTCAATAAAAACTTCCCAGACAAATTGCTTGCCCAAGAGCCAGTCCTTCCAGATATAAATTTCCTGTGTTGTGGTTTAAGAAAATGAAACAAAAGTACGTTCTTGCTTGGGAAGGCACAGAATCAATCCAAGTTAGGGTTAATATTGGACAAATTGTGTACCATTCTCATTGGGAAATTCCAAGCACAGGCCCAAGGGACATAACCAGTTAATCTCTAATAACGGTCAAAATGAGAGTCAAGGTGAACATCATTACCCTCTTTCCTTATAAATAACTTCATAGATGAACAACAAGGTCCTACTGTATGTAGCAGAGGGCTTCCTTGGTGGCTCAGGCAGTAAAGAATCTGCCTGCAATGCAGTAGACCACCTGCAGTGCAGGAGACCTGGGTTCGATCCCTGGGTCAGAAGATCCCTTGAAGAAGGAAGTGGCAATCCAATCCAGTATTCTTGCCTGGAGAATCCCAAGGACAGAGGAACCTTATGGGCTACAGTCTATAGATTTGCAAAAAGTCAGACACAACTGAAGCGGCTGAGTATGCATGCACACAACAGGCAGGGGATGATAAGAGTCTGATTGTGGGCAGTAGAACTGCAAATGGTAGCCTTGTTCCTCTCTTCTTATCCCCCAATTGCTTCCCAGTACTATCTTCCTTTCACTTTCTCTCCTGCACCCTGCATTTCTAGATTTATGTGTTTTTTTTTTCTCTTGAGAGAGCATCATTTAATGAGGATTTCAGTCACATTCATGGGAATAATCTGATCCAGTTCTATCCATCTGTTCCAACAGCAAAACTCTGCTCCCCTATGGACTGCAGTCCCACAAAATGCTGGCCAATCTGGCACCAAGGATGCACTGCACACCTCAGACTTTGATGTTCCCTGTTTGAACTATTAATTTTCTTTCTGTGCAGATGTTAATCTTCCATTAGGATTAATAGAGCAGGTGTTTATATTACCAAATGTTGCCTGCTTATCTGTAAAGTTGCCTCATCACTATTTCACAGGCTTGCTGCCTAGCCACAAGGGTGTCTAGACACATGAAAAAAATTTAAACATCAGAAAAGCTATCTTAGCAAATGAAATACATATTTGGGGAGAAGATAAGCTCAGATGTGTTTGTTCTGGAATAGTAACCAAGATAAAATGCCCAACTCCACTTGTTGACTTTTCCTTTCTTTCAGTGGATTTTCAGGCTATCTTTTGAGTTCTTTGATACATTTTTACAGTGTGGTTTTGATTTCCAGAAAACTTCTTGGTGACTTGGTGTCTAAAGATGAAATATCATCAGAGGTAAATATTTTAATTATTTCTTGTGGTAGTGATGAAACTGTGTTCATCTGTTAGTACTCCTTTCTATCGATTCTTTGTAGTGTTGTAGGATTGAAAATGTCTGCTCAAATATTATCTATATCTCAACTCATGCATTGATCTAGAACAAGTTTACTAAAGTGACATGGCTCATAAACCTTCCATAAAATAGATAGACAAATAAAGTATACTGTTGTGTCTGTGCATGAGAAGTTTTAATAAGTAAGTTGTTTTTGGTTTTCTTTCTTTTCATGTTGATTTCTGTTTTTCTACATCTGGTGTACAACATGTTGACACATGCAAGGTTGGAAACCTTGTGTGAGGACTTTGTTCAAAATGGTGCGTGGTAGAAAACCATGATGCAACCCAGGACATCCATTCCATCTTTTTCTTTGATAATACTGAGTTTTGTTTGATAAGCCCCAGGGACTGAACCATAATAGGTCTAATTATGACTATTTGTTGGAAGGACTGATGCTGAAGCTGAAGCTCCAATACTCTGGCCACCTGATACGAAGAACTGACTCATTAGAAAGGCCCCTGATGCTGGGAAAGATTGAAGGCAGGAGGAGAAGGGGATGACAGAGGATGAGCTGGTTGGATGGCATCACCGACTCACTGGACGTGAGTTTGAACAAGCTCCAGGAGCTGGTGATGGACAGGGAAGCTTGACGTGCTGCAGTTCATGGGGTCACAAAGAGCTGGACACAACTGAGTGACTGAACTGAACTGAGTGGATAATCCTGTTCTATTTTGCCAGTGATTGGTTTGTGCATGAACAACTAGAACTTGAGACATGAGAAGGTTGGCTGGGGGTGGTGGGCTTCTGAGAATAACTTTACTCCTTGTTTGAAGAAGGACCATATGAAAGGTCCTTTTCTTTGTGCCTACCTCCCTTTGTTAGCTTGGGACATGAATGGTACCAAAGGGTGAACAGAATCTGTTTCTATGACACAATCATTGAGCTACTGAAACAACTTTGAAATTGATCTGCTGCTAAGTCGCTTCAGTCGTGTCTGACTCTGTGCGACCCCATAGACGGCAGCCCACCAGGCTCCCCCGTCCCTGGGATTCTCCAGGCAAGAATACTGGAGCGGGTTGCCATTTCCTTCTCCAATGCATGAAAATGAAAAGTGAAAGTGAAGTCGCTCAGTTGTGTCTGACTCTTAGCGAACCCATGGACTGCAGCCTACCAGGCTCCTCCATCCATGGGATTTTCCAGGCAAGAGTACTGGAGTGGGTTGCCATTTGGTCTACTGTGTACTTTTTGTTAGTATAACAATAAAGACCTTCTTCCTTGCAGTCAAAAACAGTACTTCTCTTTAGATTCTTGGATCCAGTATCAATGTTTGGCAGAAGAGGTTTCTGCACACTAACAAATAGTTCTGCCGACACCATCAGGGTGCCCTACAAGTCAATGCTGACACCATCTACTGGAGGTAGCATCAGACTCCACAGGCTAGGCGCTCAATCCCACAATACTCCTCCACCCCCAGTTCAGATGCCAGTAGCAAGCCCAGGTTGTCACTCGTGCTTCTGACCCACCGGCTACAGATTGGAGGTCCCAATGATCCTCTTGTTGGACTTCAGATGACAGTTACAAGTCCAGGTTTTTACCTGCCCTTCTATCTGGCTATAAATCAGAAGTTCCTACTACCTCCTCCTTGGGTTCAATAATTTGTTAGAGTGGCTCACAGAACTCAGAGAAAAAATTTACTTACTAGATGACCAGTTTATTATCAAAGGATATAAGTCAGGAACATCTGGATGAAGACAGGCAAAGCCAAGGTTATGGGGAAAGGGCGTGAAGCTTCTATGCCCTCTCTAGATTCTCCACAGATCTTCATGTGTACACCAGTATGGAAGTACTCCAAACCCTCTCCTTTGGGGTTTTAATGGAAACTCTATCACATAAGTATGATTGATGAAATTACTGGCTACTGGTGATTGAATTTGACCTCCCTTCCTCTCCCTAAGGGTCAGTGGGGGTGGAACTGAAAGTTTTAACCTTCTGATAATGTGGTTGTCTCCATTGAACACCATTCCCCATCCTTAAGCTACCTACCCACTTCCCAAAAACCACATTAACAATACAAAAGATACCTCTGTGGGGCTCAACATGTAGGGAATTCCAATGGTTTTAGGAGCTCTGTGCCAGAAAAGGGGACAAAGACCAAATATGCATATATAATATACATATATAATATACATACATAATATATATATAATAAATCATAATATCACATCTCCTAATACATAGCCTCTCCCAATTTCTAATTTCTCTCCCAATTTCTTTCTAAAAACACAAGAAGAATACTAGCAACTCATTCTAAAAACAAAAGAACAACATCAAAAAGCCCTTATCATTATCATCCCCCCTATATTAAAAATGACACAAATTTAGAAGATGCTTCTTGGGTTCTGGAAGAAGAAGAAACCAATTAAAATTTAAAAAGAGATTAGCTCCCAAATTTTGGCTTCATTTTTTTATTCAGGACAGGAGAACTCACCCATATTATCAAGAATAAAATCAACTGTCTGGAGTTTCTTCCATGCCCTACTTACTTTTTGCTGGAGCCAATTACAATGAGGAAAGAGTCAATATTGACAAATTTGCCAAAGCACTCTTCTGCTTTTGTCACCACAAAAGTTTACTCATGGAAACATTATCTAGGAAAGCATCACTATATTTCCAGGGCTTAGACCAGCTTCCTTAATGATGACTCAGAGCTCCCAATATCAAGACCTGTGGAGTAAATACAGGTCATGGTAATATAAATACCTTTTGCCATCATAAAGGAGAGTATATTTGGTGTAAACATCCTGTACTCAAGAACCACCATAATTCCTTTATACCAATGTCCAAACCACAGCAATAAACATGCCCTATGTATTATTATATGTCACTTGAATCCACAAAGCTAACTTGCAGGCAGATTCTTTACCATCTGAGCCACCAGGGAAGCCCTATAATTTTCTACAGAAAGCAAAATTTTCATTTTCTGCCTTGATTATCTTCTGAATCCTCTTCTAATTGTAAGTTCAAATATTGATTTTTAAAAAGCAATTTCTTCTCATTTATTTGCTCACATGCATCATTCTGAAAAACAGAATATTGTAAAAGGTAGTTAACAAAACTAGAAAATTCTATCATAGAGATCCATAGGAAAGGGGGATATTTTTAACATAGAGTTTGAATATGTGTATTTATGTGTATGTGTGTGTGTGTGTGTGTGTGTGTGTGTGTATCTAATGTTCAGGAAACATTGTCGTTTATTCATCAAACAAACCATTAGTAACTAACTAAGCCTGCTTTTATGTATATAGATGATGGTGCATGTATGCTAAGTCACTTCAGTCGTGTCTGACTCTTCCTGACCCTGTGGACTGTAGCCCACCAGGCTCCTCTGTCCGTGGGATTCTCCAGGCAAGAATATTGGAATGGATTGCTTGCTCTTCTCCAGGGATCTTCCTGGCCCAGGGATCAAACCTGTGACTTTTATGTCTCCTGCATTGGCAAGCGAGTTCTTTACCACTAGCACCACCTGGGAAGCCCCATAGATGATGGTAGGGTTGAACTAATAGATGAAAAAAAAAAATCAGGAAAACAATGTGAGAATCAGATCCCATTTGAAATGGACTTCATTCAAGAAGAGTGAATTTCAAGTAGGATGAACTTCTACTTCTCTAGCTATAAAACGAATTGTGTGTATGCCCTGTTTGAAAACTTGAATGCTGATTTTTTTAATAATATCAAGGAATTATTGCCAATTTTTCAGTATGATAATGTTACCATAGCTCTGTTTTTAAAAGAGTCACTGTGATTTAGACATACTAACTAAAATATTTACAGATGAAATGAATGATGTAATGTCTGGAATTAGCTTCAAAGCAATATGGGAAGTGGGAAGTAGGAGTATCTTTGAAACAAAATGAATCATAAACTGATCATTGTAGCTGAGTATGATTACATGGATACATGATGGTTTATTATACTGTTTGGTCTACTCTTAAAAAACTTGGTAAGGGAAATCTCATTTTCCTTGACTTGAACACACTTGAGAAACTGGCATCCAAAGGGAGAAACACAGTATTACCAGAATCTCAGGGGACCCCACTTGGGTCCCTTTTTACTATTGGAATACCTCTCCCCATGCCCACTCTCCCAAGGGTGATCACACATCCTGGCTTCTCACATCATATCTTTGCTAATTTATGTAATTTATATAAATGGAACACTTCTGTGTACCTTGGTTTTTAATTCAGTATTAGGAGGATTTTTCAATATTTGGGAATTATTTTGGAATTTTTAGGCAGTTGTAAATCACTCATTCTCATGGCTGTGCAAATATATTCCAATGTGTGAATATACCAACACTTACTGATCCATTCTACTATTGAGTGACATTTGAAATTTTCAGGTTTTTTACTGTTACAAATTAGTGCCACTATGATAATTCTATGACATGTCCTCTGAAGAATGTATACTCATATTTTTGTTGTTGATTATATTTGTTGCTGTAGAGAAGAATTGGGCTATAGGATGTGTATCGTTCATTTATAACAGATAGCACTGGATGGCCTACCAAAGGGATTATACCAATTGATAGTCACACCTGCATTGTCTAAGTGTTCCACTTTACCCACATCTTTGCCAACACTTGGTATTTTCTGTCCTTCTTCACTTTTTATTTCTGACAGGAATATTGTGATACATTGTGGTTGAATTTGCAATTCCTTAAAAACAATACAGTTGAGGGCCTTATTATATGTTTATTTCTTATTTGAATATCCTCTTTTTGTGATGTATACGTTAAAATATTTTATAAATTTTTTTATATGTCTATGTTTTTCTTATTGATTGGTAAGAGCTCTTTGTATATTCTGATATAAAGTTTTCTTTTCCAGGTATATATCTTCCCCCACTCTGTGGGTTGTTTTTACACTCTTTTAGAGGTGTTGTTTGGGATTCCCAGGTGGCTCAGTGGTAAAGAATCCACCTGCCAATGCAGGAGACGCCGGAGACACAGGTTCAACCCCTGGGTTGGGAAGATCCCCTGGAGGGAAGCATGACAGCCCACTCCAGTATTTTTGCTGGGAAAGTCCTATGGGCAGAGGAGTCTGGCAGGCTATAGTCCATGGGGTCACAAAGGAGTTGGACAAAACTTAGCTACTAAACAACAACAACAGGATTAGAAGGCACTCTAGGAGTCAAGAGATGCTCTCTTGGGATGGGTTTAAAAAAGCAGGAAGCTGGAGGCCAGGTCTGCACCTGTGACCCTAGCATTGCATCCAGAGACTCTCAGTGCTCTGGCTTGTTCGAACTACAAAGGTCATCTGGATAAGGATGTCTTCATCTTACATGATTACAGAATCCTTCTGGGAATGCTTCTTATGAAAGTTTATTCTTTCTCCTAAACCATTGGAACAGGATTGAATATATCAAGAAGGGACTTCTGCTTCTAGTGTCTTAAAAGTTTCGATTTGCCTCAAATGACACAATGTACCAACAGTGGCTCACGATGACCTCCATTAGTTGGGATTTGTTGAATAACTTCTGAGGACCTTGGGCAATCTCCTTCTCCTTTATCATTGATGTTGAACTGTTAGGAGAGCCCTTTACATTTTGCTGCTGTTGTTGTTTAGTTGCTAAGTTGTGTTCAACTCTTTTTTGATCCCATGGACTGTATACCCACCAGGCTCCTCTGTCCATGGGATTCTCCAGGTGAGAATACTGGAGTGGGTTGCTATTTCCTTCATTGCTGCCTCAGTTTCCAATTACTGAGGCTCTTCGCCTACTGCTCCCCACTACTCTCAAGTATCTACATTACTACAGTTCAACAGTTCAACAGGGTTGAGGTTTTCCTCAGCACTTCTCTGAACAAGAAACTTCAATTCACTATAAGAAGGTTAATAATATTAAAACTGTGCTCTCAGAGAGCACTATTCATCTTCCAGAGGCTTAATGCTGCCCATCAGGGTTCTCAGGCTTTTAAAACTCATTAGCTTCCCAAGAGCATCCCCTGCTTTCTTGGGTTCAGATCATTTGCACACTTTTCCCCTGGGAGTGGCATGCGTAACAAGGGAATCAGCTGTCAGCTGAGTTCCTGAAATGAAGCCCATTAGAAAAAATGTTCTCTCAGTCCACCTTGATCTCAGGTCCAACTCTTTACAGAAATCTCCATTTAAGCTTTTCTCAGATAAAATTTCTATCAATTTTTAGTTAGAAAGGAACCTCATATAGACGTTCAGTCACATAAATTAGGTTATACTGGAAAGCAATGAGAATAAAAGGGTTTGGGGGATAGAAGTTAATAATATATTTTTAGGATCCAGAATTTATGACTGTCTTAATGGAGGAAATAAGTTTATATTTGAGGTTTCTCTGGGGGCTCAGATGGTAAAGAATAAAAGATCTGCCTGCAATGCCGGAAACCTAGGTTTGATCCCTGGATTGGGAAGATCCTCTGAGAAGGAAATGGCAACCCACTCCAGTATTCTTGCCTGGAGAAGCCCATGGACAGAGGAGCCTGGGGGGCTACAATCCACGGGGTCACATATAGATGGACACGACTGAGCGACTAACACACGAATTTATATTTTAAACAGTATAACTAAGGATCTTTATAAAATCTGAATTAAATATTTGTTTTGACTTTCAGTTATCATTCATCTTCATATATCATGCCATTTCTTGAATAGAGAGGTCATTTCATCATGCTGAATAACTGAGGAATAACTTATATCAAGGGCTTTCCCCATGGCTTGATCCAGACACATTCACGTAAGGGGCTCTCATTACTTTGAAAACATTCTATGCAAACCCATTTATATAACAAACCCATTATATAACAAAACAGTGGATTCTAATGAACAAATTCAGATTGAATAATCTTGCCATCAAAATCTTAATAATTTTTGCTCTCTGCTTCTATGATTGCATTTGACATCTCTGCATCAATAAAGCAAATTATTTCCTGCTGTAGTTTCATTAGCATTTAAGTCCAGAAGCCCCTTCTAATTGTAGTTAAATGATGCTGTTGAAATAGAGGGCTGTTTTGGAGCATAAAAGGAAGCCCTTTTATCTGGCAAGATCAAATATCACATATGGGAAGTTTTTATCACCCGGGTGCCTCTTGAACCCAGAAGAGTAGATATGACATCTAAAGTATTTCATAAAACATCTTCCAGAAAGTCACTGAAAAAAACTGAAGAAAACAAGTAGGAAAATGACTATTTCATAATAAAATTATTCCTAAATAAATGAATAAATATTCTTCCACAATGTATATGGAGGTAAGTTCCCAGGTGGCTCAGTGGTTTAAGAATCCACCTGCCAATGCAGGAGACACAGGAGATACAGGTTTGATACCTGGGTTGGGAAGATAACCTGGCCCTTCATCAATGGAAGAGATATACGTAAATGAGTTGTTTTAATTGCACAATAATAAATTAACTTTATTATCATTATGTTTCCAGGGGACAGGGCTTCATTGGGCAGGAAGTAGGGACCCCAGAGAATGGACCTCTTTATAGGGAGGAGGAGGACAGAAGTGCTGTAGTTGGGTCTGCCAAAACCTGGAGGCATAAAACCCATCATAAATTCAAAGGAGACAACCCATGACTTGGCTCTATGATTCAGGGTCTTTTTTTCCATTCAGCATATTGTTGAAGAAAAGCTTCAAATATGATATATGTGTCCCCGTTAATGTCCAGCTTAGTAGTTAATTATTAATATAGGTATTGTCCCCAGATGCCTAACAGTGAGCCCTGTACATAATAGTTGCTCAACAGACAGTTGTTTAATTTCCTGGATCTGATTCGCGGCACCCCCAGCGGGAGTGTAGTTAAAGTGTCTCTCCGTGAGACACACCATTTAATTGACCAACCCCCTGGCCAACAGAATCTTGAATATGAATATGTGTAACAGTGCTTAGAACGTACTACAGCAACAGCAAGAAGCAGTTGAGAGTGACTGACCCCACTGCATGGAATAAGATTGATGGACAGTTTTCTATGCAGTTATCTACATTATGGAAGGAGATTAGGTAGACAGGTAGGCATACGCGTGTAGAAATAAAACAATTAAAATTAATGAAAGCCTAATTACCTACTCTTTTTCCTTCTCTCCATCTATCCTGTTCTAGCAATACAACTGTTATAAGTTCTATGCAGCAGTGTTCTAGTGTTGGTCACTCAGTTGTGTCTGACTCTTTGTGACCCAGTGGACTGTAGCCCACCAGCTCCTCCATCCACGGGATTCTCCAGGCGAGAATACTGGAATAGGTTGTTATTCCCTTTTCCAAGGGATCTTCCCGACCCAGGGATTGAACCCAGATCTCCTACATTGCAGGCAGATTCTTTACTGTCTGAACCACCAGGGAAGCCTGGTAATGAGTTTTAATTCTTCCTAAGGAACTGGCTCAATGGTTCTAGTAGTTTGCTAGGGCTACCATAACAAAGTGCCACAAACCGCGTGACTTAAACAGCAGAAATGTATTACCTCACAGTTCTGGAGGTTAGAAGTCCAAGATGAAGTGTTCAGCAGGATTGGTTCCCTCTGAAGTTTGTGACAGAGAATCTGCCTCAGGTCTCTCTCATGGTTCCTGGTGGTTTGCCTGCAATCTTTGGTGTTCCTTGGCTGGTAGAAGCCTTGTCCCAATCTCTGCTTCCCTTGTCACATGGTGTTCTCCCTGCGTGCACTTGTCTCTGGGTCCAAACTTCCCCTTTTGATAAGGACACCAGTCATTGAATTAGGGACCCACCCTACTCATCTTAACTACGTAATTATTGGGTTGGCCAAAACGTTCGGTTCAGGTTTTTCTGTAAGATGTTATGATATCTCTTATATGCAGAATTGAAAAAGAAATGATATAAATGAAGTTATTTACAAAACAGAAACAGGCAAACAGACTTAGAGAATTAACTTAGGATTACCAGAAGGGAAGAGGGGGGGAAGGGATAGTTAGGGAGTTTGGAATGAACATATACACACTGCTGTATTTAGAATGGATAACCAGCAGGACCTGCTGTATAGCATATGAACTCTGCTCAATCTATGTGGCAACCTAGATGGAAGGGGAATTTCGGGGAGAACGGATACATGTATATGTATGGCTGAGTTGCTCTGCTGTGCACCTGAAACTGTCACAACATTGTTGATGAGCTATACCCCAATAAAAAAAGTTTAAAGAGGTTATTTATCAATAAATAACCTTTGGATACAATTTTTACCTGAATAAAGTCTGTATTTTGCAACTTACTTTAAAAGCTATTTGTCTTTAACTTCTGTTGGAAATATGGTCATCAGTATGAAAAACACTCTTGTTCTGATTTTGTTATTGCCATTACCATAGACTCTGTCAAAAAATATGATGGTTTGTCCCTACATTACAAAGTCACTAAAATCACCCCAAATTGTTCTTTTGGAATCTCACATGAGAGTCTGATTTTTTAAGCAATCTTTATTGGAATATAGTTGATTTACAATGTTGTGTTAGTTTCAGGTATACAGCTAAGTGAATCAGTCACACATATACATATTTGTTGTTGTTGTTGTTTAGTCACTTAGTCTTATCTGACTCTTCATAACCTTATGGACTGTAGCCCACCAGGCTCCCCTGTCCATGAAATTCTCTAGGCAAGAATACTGGATTAGGTTTCCTTTTCCCTCTCCAGGGATCTTCCTGACCCAGGGATCCAGCCGGTGTCTCCTGCATTGTCAGGTGGATTGGATTGTTTACCACTAAACTACCTGGGAAGCCAACATACACACACACACACACACACACACACACACACACACACACACACACACACACACACACATATAGCCACACTTTTTTTTTTCCTATCCTTTTCCCATATAGGCCACTACAGAGTATTGAGTAGAGTTCCCTGGGCTATGCAGCAGGTTCTTATTGGTTATCTATTTTATATACATATGTCAATCCCAGTCTCCCAATTTATCCCTCCCCCTGCTTATTCCCTGGTAACTACAACTTTGTTTTCCACATCTGTGACTCTACTTCTGTTTTATAAGTAAATTCATTTGTACCCTTTTTTAAGATTCCACATATAAGTAATACCATATGATATTAATCTTTCTCTGATTTACTTCATTCAGTATGACAGTCTCTAGTTGCATCCATGTTGCTGCAAATAGCGTTATTTTGTTCTTTGTAATGGCTGAGTAATATCCATTGTATATATGTACCACATCTTCTTTATCCACTCCTCTGTTGATGAACATTTAGGTTTCTTCCATCACCTAAATATAAGGCCAGACACTATAAAATTCTTAGAGGAAAACATAGGCAGAACACTGTTTAACATAAATCACAGAAAGATCCTTTTTGAGCCACCTCCTAGAGTAATGAAAATAAAACAAAAACCCAACACAAATGCGATCTAATTAAACTTAAAAACTTTTGCACAGCAAAGGAAACTATAAGCCAACAAAAAGACAACCCTCAGAGTGGGAGAAAATATTTACAAATGAATCAACTGACAAGGGATTAATCTCCAAAATATACAAACAGCTCATGCTGCTCAAGATCAAAAAGAAAATCATCCAATTAAAAAATGGGCAGAAGATCTAACAGATATTTATCCAAAGACATACAGATGGCTAAAAAGCACATGAAAAGACGCTCAATATAACTAATTCTTTAGAGAAAGTCAAATCACAACTATAATGAGTTATCACCTCACACCAGTCAGAATGGCCATCATCAAAAAAAAAAAAAATCTACAAACAATAATGCTGGAGAGAGTGTGGAGAAAAGGGAACCCTCCTACACTGTTGGTGTGAATATAAATTGGTATAGCTACTATGGAGGACAGTATGGAGTTTCCGTAAAAAGCTAAAAATAGAACTACCATATGACCCAGCAGTCCCACTCCTGGGCATATACCCAGAGAAACCCATAATTCCAAAAGATGCATATACCCTAGTGTTCATTGCAGCACTATCTACAATAGCCAGGACATGGAAGAATCTAATTTTTTTCTGCCTTTTCCTAGATGTTGTATCTTTGCATATATCCTTATTAACATATTTTTGTTTTGTACCTACTTTAACTATTTTGCTGCTTCTAATCTACTGTAGAAGCCAGGCACTCACACTCCTTCAATTCCTGTGCAAATAAGCAGAAATGGGATTAAACACCACAGGTGAAATATTCAAGAGTACTGGTGTTTGGATGCTGTAACACTTATTTGGGTTTCTTAGATTCTCTCAGTACTTTCTCTCAGCTTGTTTTCTGTTTGTTATTTGTGTCTCCAGAAATTTGAGGTTTCCAAACATCTGAGTCATCAATAAGCAAGGTACCATCCTAAGAAATCAACAATAACAAGTGCACTTTCACTTACATGATCACATTTTCTCTGAACCCAGCTATTAGGCTTCCCTAAGAATATCGTCTCCACTTCCAAACAGTTCACAGTCTTGTTGAACTACATAAGGCACCCTAATGAAAAAGACTGAGAATATTTACAAAGGAGTAGACATTTCAAGATCTTAATAGAATGTTTATAAGGTATTAAATGGAGTGGCACATGGGTGAAATTAATCAGGAAAGAAGTACCTATCCCCAGGGGACTGAAGAGAAGGCCAGATGAGAGCACTCTCTAGGGAGCAGGGAATCAAATGAAATTATGCAAATGAAAACAGTTATTGGTAGTGGGCCAGGAGGAATGAAAGCAGAGAACCTAAGACTGAGTCCTAAGAAAGGCACCTTGGTAAGGGTTGGGGAGGATATGAGGGGAGGAGCCAGCCACAGGGCATCATTAACTGCCTCTCAATCAAGAGTCTGTGGGAACTTCCCTGGCGGTCCAGTGGTTAAGACTTTGCTTTCCAATGTAGGGGGTTCAGGTTCGATCCCTGGCCAGGGAGCTAAGATCCCAAGTGCCTTATGGCCAAAAAGCCAGAACATAAACATCAGAAGCAATATTGTAACAAATTCAGTAAAGAGTTTAAAAACGGTCCACATTAAAAAACCTTTTTAATTTAAAACGTGTATTTTGTAACATATGTATACCATTATAGAATAGATAGATAAACAACAAGGACCTACTGGGTAGCACAGAGAACTATATTCACTATCTTGTAATAACCTATAATGGAAAAGAATCTGAAAAATAGATATATAGATATAAATATATAACTGAATCACTTTGCCATACACCTGAAGTTAACACCTTATAAATCAACTAGAGTTCAATTAAAAAAAAATAAAGAATCTCTCTATTTTTATTCATTCTCCTAGTGGGGGGTTCAGGTGTGTTATTTCCCAAACATAGCAGAGTTTCAGTTACACTTTCATCCTCTCCCCGTCATGCTTAGCGGGGGCTACAGTTAATTCTGGTGCGAGTAGGTGCAAATCGGGCAGTGCCCTAAGCTGCACTGTGTCCTCACTCTTGGCCTCATCTCTCTTCTTACCCCTCCATTCCCACTATCATGGCCTTTAATTTCCCTGGAGGTTCCCCTGTGGTCAGGGTTTTGCTCCCCTAACCTAGAAGTCCAGCCTAACCCTTCTCAGTGTTGTTACTAAGGATAGTTCATCACTAAGAGTGATATTTCTGCATCCTTGGTGCCCGTGTACCACATTTGGGTAGAACTAGCACTTGATACCCACAAGCAGGAAGCAGAACTATTTGGCCCATCCATATCAAATTGCCAATATTCAATCAACTTAGATCTATAGTATCTCTCATAAAGTTCACTTTTGTATTTTTATCCCTACTCCCTGTGAAAGGAACTACTGTATACCGCTCTGTTGGCCCTTTGGTTTGTGGTTCTGTAGACATACTCATCCAAGAAAGAGTTCATGGGGTGATGCTGTTACACAATTCAATTTCTTTCTAACCTTATTCCAAGTTTATCAGATTTTATTTACCCTTGGAAAAAATGCTTGTTCTTTCTCAACAAATGTATTTTCCTTTTTGCCTCTAACAACTGTGTCTAGTGCTGTAGCAGTGAGAGCATTAAGATTTATAAAATTAAGGAAGCCATTGGCTACATGATCACATTTCATCAGCTATGTGCTTAAGAAATCTTTTGCCAAAATTTCCTGTGAGGATACAACATTTCAACCTGAATTATGAAAAATTCTTTCCTACTTTGGAAATCAGCAAGTTACAGCTCTTACTTAATGGAGATTTACAAATAGGATTAATGAAATCCATGTTGCACCCACATCTGTTTCCTTTCAAGCAGATCGCCTCTTTTAAATGTGAAAATGTTGAAATACATTTCTCTTAGACATCATCCAAGGAACGAATTTCAAAAAGTTCAAGTCAGAATTTTTTAATTGAAAATGAGATTAGAAGCTATCTATTCCCACTTTCAGAATTTTTTAGAAAGTGAAACAAACAAGTCAATTAAAAACTTACACGAAGTACATCACTAGCTGGTAGAAGAACAGGGATTGTTATCCAGATTTCTTAAATCCAAGTCATATTTATTGCTGGGTTTACTGAGCAAAAGACTGAGTCATGGAAAAACAAGAATGATCAGCACTTAGGGTGCTTAGTGATCATTAAGGCCAGTGACCTGAACACCAGTCAGATACCACATAGAGAAAGGAAAGCTTCCTGTGTTCTCCTTCCTTTTCCAGAATTCAGGAGAGTTGATATTTACTGGAAAGTCTGAGTTCATCTGCTGCCAGTTGAAGCTGTTATTTAATTAGTTACCTGGAATGGCAAGTAACCAAAGGTGGCTCCTAGTGGTAGGTGGCAGATACAACTATACTGTAGTCAAGGATATTGAAATTTGGTGTCCCAGGTGGGATTCCTGTGGGAGCAAGAATGTTGTGTTTGCAGATGAATGAAATAAATGGCACCTTCTTGTCAGGAATGACAATGTTCAGCCACCCAAGCAGAGAATTGCAATGTGTACTTTGAACGGAAGGGGGCAACATCTGGAAAAAGTGTTCTTTGCTTGCCTCTTTAGAGGCTCAGAGATTCCTGGAGTTCACTGGATTTTGAATGCACACCAGCTTAGTCCCATGCTGTCTGCTGAGCTTGAGTATGTCCAATCTAAATAAGAATATGAAGCTCTAAGTCACTATGGAGATAGGAAGAACTTGGGGATTTCAGCATATTAACCTCTAGAATTCTTCTCTTTCTGTCTATAGGGTGGGTAGTTAGAACTGGTTTCCTAGGATTGGGTAGAACCTGAATTTAACCCTATAGGAGCCTGGACTGGCTCAGGTGCAAGGGTTTGATCTTGACCTGGCATATACAGTTGAAATGCATAGTGGTCCTAAAAAGGGACACTTGTTTCTAAGTATAAAGAAAGAAGCTGCCATACTTCTGTGGGTCTGTTTGCTTTTCCATTACTGAAATATAAACTATTGTTTCACTTTCTCTTCCTCTTGGACTTGAAAAACTAGCACAAATATCATGTGAATAAAATAATTGTGTGTGTGTGTGCACTCAGTCACTCAGTCATGTCTGATGCTTTGCAACCCCATGGACTGCAGCCCGCCAGTCTCCTCTGTTCATGGAATTTTGGTTTTACAAAGAGCTCGATTGACAACTTGAAACTATCACGTAACTATATGCTATAGAAACCAGGTAAGAGTAAAAACTTTTTTTAAAAAGATTTGAGGGACTCCCCCTCTGGTCCAGTGGTTAAGAATCCACCTGTCAATGCAGGGGACATGAGTTCGACCCTTGGTCTGGAAAGATCCCACACGCCATGGAGCCGCTAAGCCCCTGTATCACAACTACCAAGCCTGTATACCCTAGAGCCTGTGCTCTGCAACAAGAGAAGTCACCCCACTGAGAAGTCCACACACTGCAACAAAGAGTAGCTCCCACTTGCCACAACTAGAGAAAGCCTGCGCAGGGCAATCAAGATCTAGAATAGCCAAAAATAAGCAGATAAATAAATAAATTAGAGAGAATTTGATTAAATCTTTTCAGTGGAGGAAATTAGCTGCCATTCATTCTTTCATATAAACAAAGCTGAGCACTGAAGAATTGATGCTTTTGAACAGCAGTGTTGGAGAAGACTCTTGAGAGTCCCTTGGACTGTAAGGAGATCCAGCTAGTCCATCCTAAAGGAAATCAGTCCTGAATATTCATTGGAAGGACTGATGCTGAAGCTGAAACTCTAATACTTTGTCCACCTGATGAGCAGAACTGACTCATTTGTAAAGACCCTGATGCTGGGAAAGATTGAAGGCAGGAGGAGAAGGGGCCGACAGAGGATGAGATGGTTGGATGGCATCACCAACTCAATGGACATGAGTTTGAGTAAGCTCTGGGAGTTGGTGGTGGACAGGGAAGCCTGGCGTGCTGCAGTCCATGGGGTTGCAAAGAGTCGGACAGGACTGAGCGACTGAACTGAACTGAACTGATTCTTTCCCATATTGCTTGATCAACATGACAGATTCTGCTGGTTGCTTCCCAAACACATCCACTCCTTTGTGCTTTGTAATAAGGCCCCAGTATTAACTGGGCACAGATAAAATACTTTCCTGCCTCCCTAGCAACAGGGACAGTCATGTTACTGTTTTGGCAAAGAAATCAAATATAGAAGCGGCATGTGGTCATGTGTCATTTTGAGAAAATGTCCTGAATAAGACAGAACATACTCTTCTTCACTTCTCTTCTTTCTTTCTTCCTTCCATATTCAATGTGGATTTTATACAATGGCCAGAGCTCTAGAATCCTTCTTGTGCCATGAGGAAGAGGATTGGGAGAGCAAATAGCAGAAAGAAGGCTGGACCTTGGATGATTATGTAGCTGCTAAAGTAATTGTGCTACAGGTGTCTGATGTCTTTTTAATAAAAGGAACATTGGCTTCCTTCTTGCTTAAGCCATAGTTGTTTAACCTTATGAATTAAATGTAATCTTAAAACATGGAATAATTTAATGATCAATGGTGTCTTCTCTAAGAACTTACTGAAAATATACTTGGTAGAAGCAACTGTTCTCTCCAAATTGGGAACTTACACCTTTTCTCTAGTGTTTAGAGGTGTGCCTCACTCACTCTTTCACTTGGAAAGAGAATAGCTGATCTCATTGGTGAGCTTAGGGAAAAAAGACAGCAGGCACTGATCTCTTTTTCAGGCGAGGCAGTTCCAGCTCTTCCTGAGGTGAGTTTACCATGGTTGGCTCTGCCCACAGCAGGAGAGCGATAAAGTCACGGAGGGAAAATAAGCCTCAGCAAGGAAATTATTTGGCAGCCTCACCTGGCCTTGCATCTCCCATCTGGCTTTATCAATATGTAAACTGATGTTTTTCACCTCCAATAGTTTGTTTTATTTCTTAGCTTTAATTTGGGGCAATGGGGCTGACTCACGTCTAGGAATGCTTATTTACCACCCTCAAACCCGAAGAACAAAGGTCAATAAGAGGCTGAGGGGTGGCCCATCACGTTTTGTTAAGATATTTTAGCAGTTCATTTTTATTAACAGCATCATGCTGCAAAGATAACAGACCTGCTTAACTACTATTGGATTACTCCTGACAAAGAGAAAATTCATATTTCTAATTCTTTAAATCATTTTTAAACAAACTGTTCCATCAGTATTTCATATAATTTCTTTTTATGGTATGGAAAATATTCACCAAGTTTTATAAGGATACTTTATAGACATATTGCTTAGTTCCAGAATTATGTAGACATAGCTTCCAGGGAAATAATCACAAAATTGAAATCATCTAGACCTATTGTGGAAGAACCACAACCTGGCATAATAATTGTCTGCATAAATATCCTGCGAGCTGTAATACAGGGTTGTTCACCAAATAATTGTAGACAACTTGGATTTCAAAACATTTTACCACATTCTCTTTTCAAGACACAAAGTTGAAACCATTGGATCTTTCATTAAAAATGAAAAAAAGATAAATTTATCAAAATCCACACTTGAAGCTCTTTATTATATTTAAGGACCATTATTCTATTAAAAGAAAATTTCTTACAAATGGTCATCTAATTTAATTAAATATCATTATGATAAAGTTGAAAATTTTGTACAATTTTTTCTTCAAGTTTGAGATACTGAATACTAATGACTTCCCAGATAATGAATCTTCCCTGTTTTGTTTGAGGGCTAAGGATTGGTATAAGTGTTATGTTTGCTTTTTTAGGCTGAATTGTGAATTTTACCACTTCATATGTTCTGAAACAATTTAATGGTGCATACATTTTCTAGGAAATATTTAAATAATTCGATTTAAATAAAATCAAAAGTATTTTATGTAGGCAATTTGATAAATGTTTAAATTTGATCCTTATTAGTAAATTAATATTAAATACTTCATACTGAAGCAATTTGGTAGTTTTCCAGAAAATATTTATTTTATTGTATTTCCAAATTTTTTAGCATACCAGTGAGCATGATATTTTGTAATAGTAACCACAGTAGTGACCTTATTTACATATTTGTCATGCTATCTTTGTTTTTTCCATCTTTTCACCGTTAGATTTTCCAAAGTTTGTCTGCTTTTTCTCCCTCCAAACCATATTCCATTCTTTTCTAAATAATCGGCTCCTAGAGTAAGTAATTCCATGATTCTTCCATTACAGTAATTTTTTGGAAATAACCATAATTGTCTGTATTTATATAGGTAGCAGATGTTTTAAAAAAGTTTTCAATAATGTGTACAAGGCACAGTATTTTACTGTAATATTGTTTTTGTTTGGAGTCTTCAGTTAATCATTAAACTCCCAAACCTCCTCTTTAAAGCAATTCTCAGTGTGAAATCCCTTTATCCAAAAAAAACCCCACTATAATACAGATACAGATAATTAACATATTCACTAATAAATATATCCCAGAGAGATACAGAGGGAATTATAAGAAATTTGGGTCTGAGTTCAGTTATCCACGTAGGACTGGGAGATTAGGGAAATTCCTAATTAGGGAAATTTCCTCCAAGAATTTGAGCTTGGTCTTAATAATGTGTAAGAAAATGCAGACAAATCTGGGAAAGGAGAATGTTAAGGCATTCCAGGGAGAGAAGAGAGTAGGAATAAAAGCACAGAAATGAGAAAAGGCATGGTGTGTGCTGTGAACTGATGCAGTTGGGGATTGCTAGTAAGAGAGAAGGTCAGGGAGGGAGGCAACCCTAATTCCCTGCTTAGGAGTTGGACTCTATCCTAAGTGACTAGAGGTTTAACCACAAGGAGATTTGAAGTTGGGCAAATTTCCCTTTGGGTTCCATGGAGGATTATTTGAAAGACACAAGGATGGGAAACAGATTAAGGGGAGCTGAAGAGTGAATGAGAGATGAGAAAGTGTTGATTATAGTTTCAAGAAGTTTGGGGATTATAAAGAGAGGAGTAAATTGGATGGTGGCTGGTGGGAGCAAAGGTCAAGAGAGGTTGGGCGGATTTTGTATTTTAGAATGGAAATGTATTTCTCTTCTGACATGCTGAGGAGATGGAACTGACAGTAAAGGGGAGTTTGAAAAGAAAAGAGTTGTTCTTCCCAGATGGCTTCTCCTAGAGTGGAAAGTGGTCCATCCTCTTATCTCCTGTTTGGACTGTGCTTATTCTAGCCCCGCCCCCCACATTCGCTCAAGACTTTGAAGCTGGCGCTGTATGTAAGCTTTCTGTAAGTTATGTTTAAAATCAGTCATTCCCAGGATGAAAGTAGATTTATCCTGAAGATATCGATATTTAGATTGTGCTTCTGGCTTCGTGTCAGAAAGAGAAATGGTTAATTAAGTTTGATCATAAACCAATCTCTTTCGATTGGAGTCATGGAAAGCTTGCTTGTTGTAGCTGTGGCACTGCTGCCACCTGCTGGACATGTTCAGAACAACAGCTTTTCCTTCTCTTCCTCTTGTTTTCCTTCTGTCCTTGAGCAATAAGATACATTATTTAATGTCAAACGCACACACTCACAAAAACACAATTAGCCTCTTAGAGACCCCTGTTTGTTAATCAGGCAGTAACTATTTACCACATAGCCTCATGATTTGGTCATCCAGACTGGCCAGCATCTTCTACTTGGCCAGCATCTCCTGGGTAAATGGTGTGATTATTAAAAGCACTATCAATATAATAGCAAATAAGCTATTTAGTGAACTCTTACCTTTATCCTATAAGCCATTACCATAGTAAATATCAATTTTCTTTTAATACTTTCAGTTCAGTTCAGTTCAGTCACTTAGTCGTGTCCAACTCTTTTTGACCCCATGAACCGCTGCACGCCAGGCCTCCCTGTCCATCACCAACTCCCGGAGTCTACCCAAACCCATGTCCATCGAGTCGGTGATGCCATCCAACCATCTCATCCTCTGTCGTTCCCTTCTCCTCCTGCCCCCAATCCTTCCCAGCATCAGGGTCTTTTCAAATGAGTCAGCTCTTCACATCAGGTGGCCAAAGTATTGGAGTTTCAGCTTCAACATCAGTCCTTCCAATGAACATCCAGGACTGATCTCCTTTAGGATGGACAGCTTGGATCTCCTTTCAGTCCAAGGGACTCTCAAGAGTCTTCTCCAACACCACAGTTCAAAAGCATCAATTCTTCAGCACTCAGCTTTCTTTATAGTCCAACTCTCACATCCATACATGACCACTGGAAAAACCATAGCCTTGACTAGACGGACCTTTGTTGACAAAGAAATGTCTCTGCTTTTTAATATGCTGTCTAGGTTGGTCATAACTTTCCTTCCAAGGAGTAAGTGTCTTTTAATTTCATGGCTGCAATCACCATCAGCAGTGATTTTGGAGCCCAGAAAAAAAAAGTCAGCCACTGTTTCCACTGTTTCCCCATCTATTTGCCATGAAGTGATGGGACCTGATGCCATGATCTTAGTTTTCTGAATATTGAGCTTTAAGCCAACTTTTTCACTCTCCTCTTTTGCTTTCATCAAGAGACTCTTTAGTTCTTCTTCACTTTCTGCCGTAAGGGTGGTGTCATTTGCATAACTGAGGTTATTGATATTTCTCCCAGCAATCTTGATTCCAGCTTGTGCTTCCTCCAGCCCAGCATTTCTCATGATGTACTCTGCATATAAGTTAAATAAGCAGAGTGACAATATACAGCCTTGACATACTCCTTTACCTATTTGGAACCAGTCTGTTGTTCCATGTCCAGTTCTAATTGTTGCTTCCTGACCTGCATACAGGTTTCTCAAGAGGCAGGTCAGGTGGTCTGGTATTCCCATCTCTTTCAGAATTTTCCACAGTTTATTGTGATCCACACAGTCAAAGGCTTTTTAATACTTTAGTCGTTACTAATGTTTGCTTCTCAGTAGAAGCTAGCATTACTACTCTCCAATATGAGGGATAATTTATAAAGAAGCACAAATTTAAGAACATATTTTTAAATTTTTAAACTACTTTTCCTCCCAGTGGAACAGTATTTGGGGGCTCTCTGACCTCTCATTTTATATTTTGAACAATTTAAACAGTTTCAATCATTGTTTGAATTAGAGGTTGTGAAAGATTTTTTTTCCAAAAGCAAAGTAGCCTTGATACACAATAGGCATCTACTGAAAGTAAATGCAAAACTTCAAATGCTTAGACTTAGTTCATTTTTCATAATCCCCCAGATGATGGCAGCCTATCCAGATTTTATTGTACTGGAACACATGAGGGAAAAGAATTCACCTCCACTTATTCAGTATGGCTAAATACTACTTTCCTGTATTTAACTCCATATAAGTCCAATCAATCTTCAAAGGTTTCTGATCCTAATACTGTATTGCTTTGTATTTTGAACAAAGGACTTCACCATCACTGTAACCACATCTACAGTTTTTCTACTAGTAAACAGCATTTTGATTAGCACCTGGCTCATTCCTTGGGCAGTAACAGACCAAGGAGTCATTTCTAGGTAAGTACCATCCAGTGGAACTTTCTACCATGGTGGTAATATTATACCTTGCGTGCTAAGCCCCTAAGTCTTGTCTGATTCTTTGCAAACTCATGGATTGTAGCCCACCAGGCTCTTGTCAGTAGGATTCTCCAGGCAAGAATACTGGAGTGGATTGCCGTTTCCTCCTACAGGGGATCTTTCTGACCCAGATCTTGAATCCACATCTCCTGTGTCTCCTTCATTGGCAGGCTGATTCTTTACCACTGAGCCACCCGGGAACCTACTCTGTCCAAAACATGTAGCCATTTTAAATAGCCATTTAAACATGTAGCCATTTTAAACATGAGCACTTTAAATGCATTGATACTGTCAGTACTACTAGTAGGTGGCACTCCTGGTAAGTGTGTGGTGCTGCTGAGGGACTCAATTTTTAATTTGATTTACTATGAGTTAATTTTTGTGGTAGTAGCTACCCTCCTGGAAAACACAGTTCTAGATGGCACATGTGAGTTGGTCAAAGGATCAAAACTTTTCTCCTGACATCAAACTAACCAATGTTACTTTGTGGTTTAAAGCTTGCTCATTGCAGTCCACTCCAGTATTCTTGCCCAGAGAATCCCATGAACAGAAGAGCCTAGCGGCCTACAGTCCATGGGGTCGCAAAAAGCTGGACATGACTGAAGCAACTTAGCAGCAGCAGCAACTATCTTAAGTTCAATTAGTCAGAAAAGACTGCCTCAGAATTAAACTTTTTTACAATATTGGTTTTTTAATTGAAGTATAGTTGATTTACAATGTTGTGTTAGTTTAAAGTGTGTAGCACATTGATTCAGTTATATCTAGATAGATATATATTCTTTTTCAAATTCTTTTCCTTTATAGGTTATTACAAAATTTTGAGTATAGTTCCCTGTGATATACAGTAGGTCCTTGTTGGTTATCTAGTCAGTATATAGTAGTGTGTATATATTAATTCCTAATTTATTCTCCCCACTCTTCTTTGGTAACCTTAGTTTTTTTCTGATGTCTGTGAATCTATTTGTTTTGTAAATAATTCATTTGTGTCATTTCTTTTAGATTCCACATACAAGTGATATTATTTGGTATTTGTCTTTCTCCTGACTTATTTAGTATGACATTTTCTAGGTCCATCCATGTTGCTGCATATGGCATTATTTCATTCATTTTTATGGCTGAGTAATATTTCATTGTATAAATATATCACATCTTCTTTATCTGGGCTTCCCAGCTGGCCCTAGTGGTAAAGACCTCCCTGCCAATTCAGGAGACATAAGTTAGATCCCTGGGTCGGGAAGATCCCCTGGAGGAGGGCATGGCAACTCACTCCAGTATTCTGGCCTGGAGAATCCCATGGACAGAGAAGCCTGTGGCAGGTTCCAGTCCATTGGGTTGCAAGTGGACATTTAGGTTCCTTCCATATCCTGGCTGTTGTAAATAGTGTTGCAGTGAACACTAGGGCGCATGTATCTTTTCAAACTAGAGTTTTCTCTAGATATATTCCCGGGATTCCCTCTGTTTCTTTCTAAACTCGCCACCATCATCCCCCAATCCCTGCCTTCTTGCTTGTCTATACTGATGGATTTTCTCTGTTGTTGTTATTGCTCTTTGGTCAGTCCATCCATTTGCTGCTTCTGACCATTGACCTCTCTGTTCTACACATTCTCCCTGGGCTTTAATTCCCATCTCTCTACTGTTGATTTCTTAATCTGTAGCAGCATCCCTCACCTGGCTATGCCACTCAGCACAAATCTGATTGCCTAGTGCAGTAGTCTCCGGCCTTTTTGGCACCAAGGACTGGTTTCATGGAAGGCAATTTTTCCATAGACCAGTGGTGGGAGGAGGTATGGTTTCAGAATGATTCAAGCACATTAGGGAGTGGCTGTAAATACAGATGAAGTTTCCCTCTCTGGCCTGCTGCTCACCTCCTGCTCTAGGGCTTGGTTCCTAACAGGTCATGAACCAGGATTGGTCCATGGCCCGGTGATTAGGGACCCCTGGCTAGTGGATGTCTCCACTTGGGGAGCTCTGATAAAATACTCAGTGCTAAATTTGTATTCCATTAAGTGGGCTCTTCAAGTAGACTGTATTATAGCCAACCAGTTACCACGGCAGTTACTAGGCTCCTTCACTCAGTTCCATGATGTAATCAATCCCCATGTTCTACTAATTTTAGCTCCTGATAATTTTCAAACCCCACTCCCTTCTTTCTATCTTTGTAATTACTGCCCTGTTCAATCTTTCATCATCTCTCTCCCACAGCAGCAACCTTCTCAATGGTTTCCTTATTTTGTTCACTTGCAATCCTTTATCCGCATAACCATGTTTTTTTTAAGACAACTTCTCCATTTTATACCCTCCAATGTCTCCCGAGTTGCCAAGGATCAACACTAAGCCTCTTTCATTGTGTCTTGCAGTGTTTCCATGACCCACTCCACTAACTATCCAGCCCTGACTCCTCTCCTTCTGGCCTCATGCTTTGTCATGCCATGATTGCAATGCTTGTTCCTCCCTGAACACCTTACTGCATTTCCTTTCTTTCCTTTCAAACCTCTGAGGATTTATTCATAATGCTCCCACTCTTGGGACCTTGGTCTGCCACCCCTACCCCCAGACACACACCTCAATTCCTGACTATTTCCTCCTTATTCAGGCACAACTCAGGCACCCTTTCCTCTAAGGCACTTCTTTTTTTCATTCCCAGGCTAGAACACATCACCCTATTCAGGTTCTTTGTATATCTTTGCCTTTGCAATTACAACTGTTGACTTGCTCACTCAGCTGCTTAAAAGCAAGGAATTTATCTTATTCAATGACTGTACCCAGTAGATGCTCAAAAGTTTTATCAAATTAAAAAAATATATTTATTTATTTATGTGTCTGCACTGGGTCCTAGTCAAGGCACACAAGATCCTCAATTTTTGCTGCATCATGAGGAATCTTTAGTTGTGGCACACAATCCCTTAGTTGCAGCATGTGGGATCCAGTTCCCAGACCAGGGATTGAAGCCAGTCAGTTCAGTTGCTCAGTCGTGTCCAACGTCTTGTGACCCCATGGACTGCAGCACACCACGTTTCCCTGTCCATCACCAACTCCTGCAGCTTGCTCAAACTCATGTCCATCGAGTTGGTGATGCCATCCAACCATCTCATCCTCTGTCAGCCCCTTCTCCCCTTGCCTTCAATCTTTACCAGCATCAGGGTCTTTTCCAATGAGTGAGTTCTTTGCATCAGGTGGCCAAAGTATTGGAGTTTCAGCTTCAGCATCAGTCCTTCCAATGAACACCCAGGACTGATCTCCTTTAGGGTGGACTGGTTGGATCTCCTTGCAGTCCAAGGGACTCTCAGGAGTCTTCTCCAACACCACAGTTCAAAAACTTCAATTCTTCAGTGCTCAGATTGAACCTAAGCCCCCTGTATAGCAAGTGTGAAGTCCCAGCCACTGGACCACAAGGGAAGTCCCTTTGCAAAACTTTTGAATGAAACTCATGATCAAATTGTAAGAACTGGTTCTCTCATCACAGTGTGTAGAAAATAGAAGGTAAGCTTATATGGAAGAAAATTATATGGCAGTTCTGGATAGGAATTTCCTATATTCAGAGTGTCCCAACCTCTCTGCCCAACTTCCCAGTCATGACAGATTTCTTTACAAAATCATCCCAAGTGACCTGTAGCTCATCTCAAATGTCTGCTATGACAATCAACATGTAAAATCAGTTCTGCCAGATAGTGATGGTGAGGGAGCATCACAGACACTCCCTAGGAGAGACGAATTGCCAGTGCATGAGACCTAAGAGACCTGGGCTAAATCCCTAGGTTGGGAAATCCCCTAGAGGAGGGCATGGCAACCCACTCCAGTCTTCTTGCCTGGAGAATCCCATGGACAGAGGAGCCTCTCAGGCTACTGCCCATGGGGTCACAAAGAGTCAGACATGACTGAGCAAATGAGCTCACACTCATAACTGCATCTGTAGAGACAGTTCAGTGGTACTCCTGCTATAGATGCCCCCATTAAGTGATTCATAAGACAAGGGTTAACATAGCACAATAAGGGTTTATCATGTACAACAAGAAATAAATAAAAGTGTGAGTCCCAGGCCAATCCTTCTCACATGCAAGAATAATCAAAGGAAGAGAAAAAAAAAATTAAGCCTTGTTTAAATGAGGGCTGCTTTCTAAATCACAGCAGATGGTAAACCAAGGGGAAGAGGTGACTCATCATATCTATTTAGAGAAAACCAGTGAACAGACTGTTACCCATCTTCTTAGGACTTTGTTTCCTGTGAGCTAGCCTCAGATATTTACCAGATTTATCAAACTGTCCCATTGTAAAAATGGCTTAGTAAAGAAAAAAGGCAGGAAATGACTGTTGACCAGTCATTATATTACAGAAGAACACGAACCCCCCCGCAAACCAAGACCCGTGTAGGAACATATCCACAGGTGGGTTCTTTTGCATATTACAAGATGCCCAAGTGCACTTATGGACCTCAGCTGTCTACAGTGCCCTCATCCACAAAGCCTTATGATTGACACACCGTGTCAGTCATGGAACTATGCCTCTTCATGAGTTTCTACGACCGCTCCAAGTACACTAAGCATTTTATGAGATGCATGAATCACACTCAAGAGCCTGTTGCCCTAAAATTCCTCTTGGACCACTCCCGTTCCAATCCCCTACTTATGCTCGTGATGCATCCTGCGTCCCAGCTTGCCTCCCCATCCAGTGGATGCCAGCCTACCTGGCACTTTGTTTCCCTCCTCACAATTCTCAGGCAGCTATAATGCAGAGCAATTCATCTGTCCCAAGCTCTACTTCAAACTTGTGTTCCATCACCCGCCAAAGCTTTTAGCATTCTAGTTAGAATATCCACCCTTTTTGGGGAATGATTCAAATATTAAACATATTTTTGTGTGTTATTGACATACATTGACATATGCAGAGGATGTCTTCATAATGTTTAGTGGGAAACACTGTTAAAATCCACATTGTTAAAATCTGTTTCAGAAAGGTCAGTTTACATTTTTTACCCTACATGGGCTTCCTAGGTGGCTCAGCTGGTAAAGAACCCACCTGCCAATGCAGGAGATGCAAGAGATGTGGGTTCAATCCTCAGGTCAGGAAGATCCCCTGGAGAAGGAAATGGCAACCCACTCCAGTATTCTTGCCTGGAGAATTCCATAGACAGAGGAGCCTGGCAGGCTACAGTTCAGGGAGTTGCAAAGAGTCGGACATGACTGAGTACACAGGCTCATACACACACGTAGGTAGAAACTAAGATTTCACATATATACTATTAATCAAAAAATCCTCAGACCTAAAATTGTGTTCTTTTTATACATCACGGTGGGAAGGATATGTATGTGGAGATGAAGATAAGATAAAATTGGAAGAAAATTATATCCTTTTAGGTTTACAGAACCTAGAGATGAATGAAAAATAAGGCAGGCAAATAGTCTGGAGATTAATCTGATTAAAACAAATATAATTTGGTTTACATAAAGCTTTGTACATAAGGCAGATCTGCTTTGTATATAAGACAGAGTATAACAAGCCTTGCACCCAGATAGCTCCCTGAGATACCAATCCCCTATTATGTTTTCTGCTCATTTGAAAACAATACAGAAGTTGCTGAATTCTTTAGCGCCTGCAAACCTGCAAACAAAGGTACACATAAAAAGCTCACACATTGTATACAGTCACCATGTCTCTTTAGATGATATTCTTTGATCTGCAATGGTTCCAGTCTTTCTCTGACTTGATAATTTTGTAGAATACCTCCTCCATATGAGCTTTAGCCGGAGAAGGCAATGGCACCCCACTCCAGTACTCTTGCCTGGAAAATCCCATGGACGGAGGAGCCTGGTAGGCTACAGTCCATGGGGTCGCTAAGAGTCGGACACGACTGAGCGACTTCATTTTCACTTTTCACTTTCATGCATTGGAGAAGGAAATGGCAACCCACTCCAGTGTTCTTGCCTGGAGAATCCCAGGGACGGGGGAGCCTGGTGGGCTGCTGTCTATGGGGTCGCACAGAGTCGGACATGACTAAAGCGACTTAGCAGCAGCAGCAGCAGCATGAGCTTTAGCTGATGTTTCGTCATCATTTGATTCAGATATACATATTTGCCAGGAAAGTTCAGAAGAGAGTTGTGCTGTTTTCAGGGCATTTAAACAAGAGACTCATGATGTGTGACATTACAGGGAAGGTTAACTTTGATTTCTCAGTCAGGGTGGCATCTGCACTTTTGACATGTGCCCATCATTCGATCCCTGGGTTGGGAAGATCCCCTGGAAGAGGGCATAGCAACCCACTCCAGTATTCTTGCCTGGAGAATCCCGATGGACAAAGGAGCCTCGAGGGCTACAGTTCATGGGGTCGCAAAGAGTCAGACATGACTGAAGCGACTTAGCATGCACGCACATCATTCTTTGAGATCTTCCTTAATTTCAGATCCAGTGAGAAATTCCAAGCTCCTCTTGTCCCTTCTCTGCTTCAGTCCCTTAATCAACGACTTTTCTAATAATGTTTTATAGAGACAAATGGTTTTAAGTTGCCAAGATTGGGATTCATGTGCACTCATTGCTACTGGAACCACTCAACCTCTCAATCTCTCTTGAATCTTGAACTTCTCAGAAGGAAGAGCTAGAAATAAACTATGCATATAAACATACATTTCTAAATAAACTATGCATATAAACATACATTTCTATGTCTCTATCCGTAACCACCAGTTTATACTGATACCTCTAAATTCCAACCCAATTCCACAAAGTTCTTTCTAGCCGCCTCCCTTTCTGTATTTTTAAAAATTTATTTATTTTTATTGAAGGATAGTTGCTTTACAGAATTTTGCTGTTTTCTGTCAAACCTCAATGTGAATCAGCCATAGGGATACATATATCTCCTCCCTTTTGAACCTCCCTCCCATCTCCCTCCCCATCCCACCCCTCTAGGTTGATACAGAGCCCCTGTTGGAGCTTCCTGAGCCATACTACAAATTCCCGTTGGCTATCTATCTTACATATGGTAATGTAAGTTTCCATGTTACTCTTTCCATACATCTCACCCTCTCCTCCCCTCTCTCCATGTCCATAAGTCTGTTTCTCCATTGTTGCTCTGTAAATAAATTCTTCAGTATCATTTTTCTAGATTCCAAAAATATGCATTAGAATACGATATTTATCTTTCTCTTTCTGACTCACTTCACTCTGTATAATAGGTTCTAGGTTCAACCACCTCATTAGAACTGGCTCAAATGCATTCCTTTTTATAGCTGAGGATTATTCCATTGTGTCTATGTACCACAACTTCTTTATCCATTCATCTGTCAACGGACATCTTGGTGGCTTCCATGTTCTAGCTGTTGTAAATAGTGCTGCAATGAACAATGGGATATGCTTCTCTTTCAGTTTTGGTTTCCTCAGGGTATACATCCGTAGGAGTGGGATTACTGGATCATATGGTGGTTTTATTCCTAGTTTTTCAAGGAATCTCCGTACCGTCTTCCATAGAGGCTATATCAATTTACATTCCCACCAACAGTGCAAGAGCGTTCCCTTTTCTCAAACCCTCTCCAGCATTTATTGTTCATAGACATTTTGATGAGGGCCATTCTGACCAGTGTGAGGTGATATCTCCTTGTAGTTTTGATTTGCATTTCTCTAATAATGAGTGATGTTGAGCATCTTTTCATGTGTTTGTTAGCCTTCTGCATGTCTTCTTTGGAGAAATGTCTGTTTAGGTCTTTTTCCCATTTTTGATTGGGTTGTTTGTTTTTCTGGCATTGAATTGTATGAGCTGCTTGTATATTTTGGAAATCAATCCTTTGTCAGTTGTTTCATTTGCTATTATTTTCTCCCAGTCTGAGGGTTGTCTTTTCACCTTGCTTATAGTTTCCTTTACAGTGCAAAAGCTTTTAAGTTTAATCAGGTCCCACTTGTTTACTTTAGTTTTTATTTCCATTACTTTAGGAGGTGGGTCATAGATGATCCGGAGAAGGCAATGGCACCCCACTCCAGTACTCTTGCCTGGAAAATCCCATGGATGGAGGAGCCTGGTAGGCTACCGTCCATGGGGTCGCTAAGAGTCGGACACGACTGAGCGACTTCACTTTCACTTTTCCCTTTTATGCACTGGAGAAGGAAATGGCAACCCACTCCAGTATTCTTGCCTGGAGAATCCCAGGGATGGCGGAGCCTGGTGGGCTGCCATCTATGGGGTCGCACAGAGTTGGACACGACTGAAGCGACTTAGCAGCAGCAGCAGCAGCATAGATGATCTTGCTTTGATTTATGTCATCGAGTGTTCTGCCTATGTTTTCCTCTAGGAGTTTTATAGTTTCTGGTCTTACATTTAGGTCTATCCATTTTGAGTTTATCTTTGTGTATGGTGTTAGGAAGTGTTCTAATTTCATTCTTTTACATGTAGCTGTCCCGTTTTCCCAGCACAATTTATTGAAGAGGTTGTCTTTGCCCCATTGTATATTCTTGCCTCCTTTGTCTAAAATAAGGTACCCATAGGTGCATGGGTTTATTTCTCGGCTTTCTATCTTGTTCCATTGGTTTGTATTTCTGTTTTTGTGCCAGTACCATACTGTCTTGATGACTGTAGCTTTGTAGTATAATCTGAAGTCAGGAAGGTTGATTCCTCCAACTCCATTCTTCTTTCTCAAGACTGCTTTGGCTATTCAGCAATTAAGAAATTTTTTGTTCTAGTTCTGTGAAAAATGCCATTGGTAATTTGATGGATATTGCATTAAATCTGTAGATTGCATTTGGTAGTATAGTCATTTTCACAATATTGATTCTTTCTACCCAGGAACATGGAATAGCTCTCCATCTGTTTATGTCATCTTTGATTTCTTTAATCAGGGTCTTATAATTTTCTGTGTATAGATCTTTTGTCTCCTTAGGTAAGTTTACTCCTAGATATTTAATTCTTTTTGTTGCAATGGTGAATGGGATTGATTCCTTAATTTCTCTTTCTGATTTTTCATGGTTAGTATATAGAAAAGCAAGTGATTTCTGTGTATTGATTTTGTATCCTGCAACTTTTCTAAATTCACTGATTAGCTCTAGTAATTTTCTGATACTATCTTTAGGGTTTTCTATGTACAATATCATGTCATCTGCAAACAGTGAGAGCTTTACTTCTTCTTTTCTAATCTGGATTCCTTTTATTTCTTTTTCTTCTCTGATTTCTGTAGCTAGGACTTCCAGTACTATGTTGAATAATAGTGGGGAAAGTGGACACCCTTGTCTTGTTCCTGATCTTAGGGGGAACGTTTTTAGTTTTTCACCATTGAGAATAATGTTTGCTGTCAGCTTATCATATATGGCCTTTACTACATTGAGATAGATTCCTTCTATGCACTTTTTTGAAGAGTTAATAGTGGGTTATGAAAATGAAAGTTAAAGGTGTAATAGAGGACTTGAAGAAAAAGGAAAGAAGAGAAAAAAAATTTTTTTAATTAAAAAAAAATTTTTTTTTAAAAATAGTAAAAAAAATATATATCCCAGACTTTCTCTGGCGCTATTGTGAGCAGTGTGGGGACTGCTCAGTTTCAGACAGATCCTTGTTCTTGCTTACACTTTTCAAGATCTATAGGTCCCTTTCAATGCAGTCGGTATTAACTACAGGGATTTTAATCTGTTGGCCTGTCACTTCCAAGACGCTTCCCTCTGTTTATTTGGCTTCCGTTTGGAGGTCTCTTCAGTATCTAATTTCCGCCCTGCAACAAAGGGGTGGAGGTGGTCTCTTTAGGTTCGCTTGTTCAATCGTGCTATGCGGAGGGAGGAACACTGCAAACCTGGCGTGTGTGTGGTGAGCTCGCAGTGTCTCAGCCGCACTGGGTTCGCCCCTGCTCACGGCGTGTGTGCTTTCCCCGTCTACCCTGCTCAGGCTTCAGGTTACTCGGCCGGGGAGCGGGCCCTGAGCTGCGTGCACTTCCCAGGTCTAAGCCGCTCAGGTTCAGGCTCCCGGTTACTCCACAAAGGCGCAGACTCGGTTTCGCCCGCGGCTTGTGCCGTTACCGGTCGGAGCTGCTCGGGCGGCCAGGAGTTTGGCGAGCGCGCTCTCCCCTGTTGGGGCGGTGCGGCTTATCACCTCCCTGGTCCCCGCCTCGGTTTACGGGCGCGCCCGGCTCCGGTGTGCTTTGTGTCGGTTCTGGGGAGCTGATCTCTGGCTGCGACCCTCCCGGCGGCTGTCGACCCTCCGGGATCTCAGGCAGTCTTTGCTTAGAAACTGGGAGCCTGTTTGCAGTTTGGTAGGGGGTGCCCTCTCTGGGGCCGAGTTTGCCCCTTTCCGGCTCTGGCGGGCCCCGCCTGCCTGCTGTGTCCGGCGGGGGATGGGGCGGTCCGCAGCCGGCTAGCTCTCCTCTGGTATCGCTCAGTCCTTTGTTCTGTGAGCGGGCCGGCAGTGCCTTAGAGTTGGGCTTTTCACGGGATAGTTCTCTCTCTCTGGCTGTCCCACAGTTTAGGTCACTATCTCACGTTAGCTCCCTCAGATTGCCCTCAGGGCACTCGGGCCCGGTCCTTACCCTAGGCAGTGCCGCCCGCTCCTCTCCGTTCAGCCCCCACTTGCTGGTGGCGGATGATGCGAGCGTCTGGGGTTCTTTGCTGGGAGTTGCTTTAGGCACGTAATCTGTGGGTCTTATTTATTTTTTCTCCCAGTTACGTTGCCCTCCGAGATAAGAAATCTTCCCCCACACCCGCCGGTGAGAGGGTTTCCTGGTGCTTGGAAATTTCTCCTCTTTTACGACTCCCTCCCCGGGACGGGTCTCCGTCCCTAACTCTTTTGTCTCTCTTTTTATCTTTTATAATTTCTCCTACCTCTTTTGAAGATAATGCGCTCTTTGTGGATGCCTGACGTCCTCTGCCAGCCTTCAGAAGTAGTTTTGTGAAGTTTGCTCAGCATTCAGATGTTCTTTCGCTAAATTTGTGGAGGAGAGAGTGGTCTCCCCGTCCTATTCCTCCGCCATCTTAGCCCCGCCTCCTGAAGAGTTTTAATCATAAATGGGTGCTGAATTTTGTCAAAGGCTTTTTCTGCATCTATTGAGATTATCATATGGTTTTTATCTTTCAATTTGTTAATATGGTATATCACATTGATTGATTTGCATATATTGAAGAATCCTTGCATCCCTGGAATAAACCCACCCAACTTGATCATAGTGTGTGAGCTTTTTGATGTGTTGCTGAATTCCTTTTCTGTATTTTTAACCCCCTTTTCCAACAATGAGAATTCTGGTGTCCATTTTCGTCAGCACATTTGCTTATTTGCTCAGTCACAGAAAAGAGTAAAAGCCATTTCAATACCACTAATGCACACCATAGGGAAAACAAACCTACCAGGTTAATATTGTTTTAATAATTATAATAGCTCTTGTCTTTAAGGATCTATAGGCAAAACATTCTGTTCAAAATTGCATTTTCCTCCTGGGCAGCTATGTTATTCATCTGAAATACAATTAGATACATTCGTTTCTGTTTATATTACACTTTCATTCCCTCCTTCATCTTTGATGCTTTTATTTTGTTATTTTTAGTCTGAAAAACATTAATATGGCTTCAAAAGTCAAACTACACAAAAAGGTCATTACTTCTACATTAACTCCATCCCATTAACACCGCCCCTGTAGGTAACAAGTCTCATTATTTTTTATTCTTCCTGTTTTCTTTTGCTAACATAAATACATGCAAGTATTTCTTCTTTCCTTTCACAAAAGATAGTATTTACACGATCCTAGGTGTAGATACCTCCTTGAATTTTGTGTGCTAGATGTCTCACTTGACTTATCACAGTCCTCATCTTGCCTACTAAGGAAAAAAAAAAACACAACTCATGCCTGATTTACAGATGAATGTGCGAAGCATCCATTAGCCACCAGAAGTGGATACCACAGCCTTGTAACACCACTCAGAAGAGGGCCTGAAGGATGGGGCCTAAAAAATGCAAGTTTGACTTAAACAGTTCGTATTACTTACTGGGCTTCCCAAGTGGTGCAGTGGTAAAGAATCTGCCTACAATGCAGGAGATGCAAGAGAGACTGGTTCGATCCCTGAGTCAGGAAGATCCCCTGGAGAAGGAAATGGCAACCCACTCCAGTATTCTTGCCTGAAAAATCCCATGGACAGAGGAGCCTGGTGGACTACAGTCCATAGGGTCACAGAGTCAGACACGAATGAGTGACTGAGTAGTACGGGTCAAAGACAGAGGAAATGCAGAAGCTGGACAACAGGGGTCCTCCGCTCTAAAGCTGATCTGAATGCCGCATCACTGACTGCCCAGATTGCTAATAGCAGAAACAAACACCAGCGATTACTGATTACTATGGACTCCTCCTACCTTCCAGGGAACAATTACATGCCCTCACTAGATGCTTATTCTGGATAGAGGTTTGTGTTCTTGCCTACTAGACTTGTCCTAACATCTTCATGTGTGGTACCATGTTTACCTTCCTGTTTTTCCATACAGCATTGCTTCAGAACAAAGAAACTCATTTTATGGAAAGAGAAGAGACGCAATGATGCCACAGTCAAATTCTTTATTGCTCTTACCATTCTAGACGAAAGTGAAAGTGAAAGTTGCTCAGTCGTGTCTGACTCTTTGTGACCCCATGGACTATATAGTCCATGGAATTCTCCAGGCCAGAATACTGGAGTGGGTAGCCTTTCCCTACTCCAGGGGATCTTCCCAACCCAGGAATCAAACATAGGTCTTCCACACTGCAGGTGGATTCTTTACCAGCTGGGCCACAAGGGAAGCCCAAGAATACAGGAGTGGGGAGCCTATCCCTTCTCCAGCAGATCTTCCCAACCCAGGAAGCGAACTGGGATCTCCTGCATTGTAGGCAGGTTCTTTATCAACTGAGCTCTCAGAGATAGAATTGGCCTACTGAAACCTCAGCTATAGAGCTAGTTTTCAGCAAAGTTTCTCCACAGTGTCCAGTAGGATGTGATGTGTACATAAAATCGGCAACGACCATTTGATTCTGTTTCCTCTTACAGTCAGAATATGTGAGTCCAAGACCAAGCATGAAAACAGAAAGGGTTTATCTAATATACCTAATAACTTAGTCACAAAATTTTTACTCCCCGCCTTCATAGCTTTGAACTCTGATATATCCCCTGAGGACATAACAATTATTTCCCAGCTGGAAGCTGGGACGGCCACTTAGTCATTTGTGCGTTATCATTATGTGGAACAAACAGACAAAGAAAGAGGCACTTCCTTGCCAGTGGCTAAGACTCTGTGTTTCCAATGCAGGGGGCCAAGGTTCGACCCTGGTCAGGAAACTAATCTCACACGCCACAGCTGAGAATTTGCATGCCACAAGGAAGATCAAAGACCCTGCATGCTTTAACTAAGATCCCACACCCAGATAAGTTAAAAAAAAATTTAATAAAAACAAACAAAAAACACCACACATAGACTTAGAAAGATCACCGTGCTAGCTAATGTTATAGATCCCGAATAGCATGATGAAATTTGTTTGTTGCTGTATAAGGACAGAAAGGGAGGGGTGTGTCTGAAGTCTAGAGGATTCTATGGGATACCCTCTGATATATCCATGACAATTAAAGGAGACAGTGGCAACTCAATTAAGGTAAAATTACTGAGAACTTAGATCCTTTCCTAGTGGTTCAGACGGTAAAGGTATAGAATTTGCCTGCAATGCAGGAGACCTGGGTTCCATCCCTGGGTCGAGAAGATCTCCTGGAGAAGGGGCAACCCACTCCAGCATTTTTGCCTGGAGAATCTCCTGAACAGAGAAGCCTGGCGGGCTACAGTTCATGGGGTCGCAAAAAGTCGGACACAACCGAGTGACTAATACTTTCACTTTCACTGAGATCCTTTAGGAATGAAAGTTTGGGGTATTTAGGTAATCCTAACCAGCTGAAATGTTAAATGGATGCAAATATAACCCAATGAGTAGTAAGGAAAAGGAAGTTATAAACGTAAAGCTGAAGTAACAGATGTGATTTTTTAGACTTTGCTCATCCACCCTGTCTTAGGGTACCTACCCAGGGGCTTCCCTGGTGGCTCAGATGGTAAAGGAGGATCCCCTGGAGAAGGGAATGGCTACCCACTCTAGCATTCTTGCCTGGAGAATTCCATGGACAGAGGAGCGGTGGGCTACAGTCCATGAGGCCACAGAGTTGGACACGACTGAGAGATTAACATGTTATCCTTCAGTCACTGGATCAGCTTTACTTTTCCTCCCAGCCCTTCGCTCTCCCTGAAATCATATTGTCTATATACTCCTATTTTTTACTGTCTTTCTGTCACCACGTGTAAACTCCATGAGGCCAAGAGATCTGTCTTTGTTCACTGCCTTCTGTCTTACACAAGAATAGTGAGTGCTTGGCACTTAGTGAGTCTCAGGAAACATTTATTAAATCAATGTGTTGGTTTGTATCTTTTCCTTATTGTGTCTTCCATATTTTTATCTCTGCAATTTTTAGGTTTAACGCAGAACAAAAAGGCTGACTCTCTCCCAGACAATAGGAGTTCTTCCTGCCTGATTGCTGATGGTCTTTCAGCTGAGACACTGTTTTTTTTTTTTTTCTTGCATTCGAACTTGAACTTAAACATCAGCTCTTTGTTGGTCTCAAGCCTGCTGGGCTTTGACTGTAGTGCTTACTACAGTTCTGTGATCATCATGTGAGGCTATTCTTATAACATATATATATTATGAAAAAAATGTATATTATAGTAGATATAAGAAAACAAACACATCTTATTGATCTTAAACATATCTTAAACACATCTTAAAACCACTAGACCATTCAGGTATGACCTACATCAAATCCCTTATGATTATACAGTGGAGGTGACAAACAGATTCAAGGGATTAGATCTGATAGACAGAGTCCCTGAAGAACTGTGGATGCAGGTTCATAACATTATACAGGAGGCAGTGACCAAAACCATCCCAAAGAAAAAGAAATGCAAGAAGGCAAAATGGTTGTCTGAGAAGGCCTTACAAATAGCTAAGAATGCTCATACACAGAGGCTGACAATTCTTTTCTGTAAACGACACAGAGATAAACACTATGCACGTCAACAGACTTCATAAGTGAGTGTTTGGTCAATTTCCACAGAGGATGATTACAGATGTTTTCATTCTAGTTACTCTTGCTGTTTAGACATGTACCTCAAGGATCCTATGAATCTTGGCTCACTACATTCATTCACATGTGTAAACAAAAGTTAATCCACTCAAGTTAAACTGAATAGTATTTCAATAGTACTTTGCAAACCAAGTACCTTCTGTCATGCATCCCCATTTGATAGACTGTCTCAGTGTAAAGGCTGTCAACCCCAAGGGTACCTTTCTTTACACATATTGCCATTGCAATTACAGTGTGTATCATTCCATCTTTGAACTGTATTTTCTAAAAATGAGTTGATTTTGCTTTGATGAGTTAGTTTCAATCAAGAATAAATTTCTCTCTCATGTTTGAATTACTTAAATCAAGTTATTTTCCCACTAAAAATTTCTAGATAGTGTGTATGTTTAAAATTCCAGAACACTTTTGATGATGTTTAAAGGGGTTCCAGCTGTAGAATATTGAGAAATTGACATAAGAATCAATTTTGTGGGATTGTTTTGTTTTCTTATACCTAAGAGGATTCTAAAATATTAATATATATTCTTTTCTCTGTACTAACTAGATGTTTATTGGAATATGAGAGAATAAATTATAACTCAGTTTCTTCCAGCTGCCTTGTATTTTATTTATACAGTTTTATTGATTGTAAGTCTGAATTTCAAAGAGAGAGAAAAGTCCAATAAAGTTGAAATGTCAAGTAAAAGTTCTTTCTGTTCTGCCTTTGCCACTCTCCTTTTGGCATCACTCTTTATATCTATTTTCTTCTGATAATAGAGACTAATCTCAGCCTTTTTCACATCTCAGTGTCTACTGGCACAAAGTAAGTGCTATTCATGATTTTTGATGATCACAATTATGTTTTACTTAGGTAACATAAGAACTGCACATGTCAATGTCTTATAAAAAGGTAATCAATCAATCATCAATATGGATTTTACTTGCCTGCCAAAATTGATACTGTTCTGAGTAATTCTCGTTGCTCTGTGCCTAGAGACTTTTGGTGACTTTTGTTTTTGTGTTTGCTAAAAAGGTAGTGTCCTCACTCTCCTGGTTAGATACCTGTATTTTTACATTAGTATTTTTTATCCCATTCAGAGGGATTGACAGTTTACTTCCCAGTGCGTGAATTCATCCACATGACTCTCCTGCAGAGAAAGATATAGTAGATTGACTGTTTTCTAACAATCTTTGAGAGACACTAATCTTTGTATGCATGCTAAGTCACTTCAGTCGTGTCTGACTCTTTGCGACCCTATGGACGGTAGCCCACCAGGCTTCTCTGTCCATGGGATTCTCCAGGCAAGAATACTGGAGGGGGTTGCCAGGCAATCTTTCTGAGTCAGGGATTGAACCCCTGTCTCCTACGGCTCCTGCACTGCAGGCAGATTCTTTACCACTGAGCCCTCAAGAACTTATCTTTATCTCCTCTTTAACAAATTTCTTAACTACTCCCATTACCATTGAATTGGTATTCTATATAACATATAACTTCCAAGATCTGCATACAGCCCTGCCGCATGTCCTGGTCTCTCTCTAAGCTTCATCACCTGAGTGTGGGGCTCAGTGGTGACCAGTGCTCCCCAAGAGTTGATTCATTGGAGCCATCAGCTCAAGCAGGTGAGTGTCTTCTGCTTTTATAGTTCAGAGAGGAGACATCATAAAGGAATTTGAAAGATTTGTTAGGTTGAATAATTAAGTATGAAAGATAACTTTTATCATTGTAAAATATCTGATTAATGTAAAGGAAGAGTGAAATTAACCATACAGAATTACAATTTAATCATCTAACTGTAGTAAATGCCAAAGAATAGAAAAGAAATGTTTTGTATAACCATGAGCACAACAATGCAAGGATAAAACATGCCAAACAATTATAATATATGTATATATCAATAAAGATTTGTTAGAATGGTTAATGTTTTAAAGGACTTAATTTTATTATAATTCAGTATTATAAAGGAGTTAAATTTTGGCGGTTCATGGTAACAAAAATTTGATTATGATCATAATAGTTTTTTGGAGGCATGGTCTTCGTTTCAAAACACCAAATTCTCCCACTAGATGGCAGCAATGGTTCAATAACCAGAGGACTTTTGAGACAAGCAACTTACACTGTTGAAAGTTCCATTTAATCAAAGGATAAGCAAAAAAACAAATATATGAGCTATTAAACTACAATACTCTACTTAAGTTAGTCATGACACAAAGTATATAATTTCACCAAACTATATAGTGCAGAAAAATGAATGGTTTTTTAAAAATTGCATTGCCTTTTGTCTAATATTTTATTGGTAATACTGATAATGGTTTCTTAGAATAAGAAAACTTTTTCAAATGGCATCATATGCACAAATGGATTAACTGCCATCAGACACACAATCAACTCCAAAGACATGTCAAGCCACTTCTTTTATCCAGAAAAAAATGTTAAATTAATAATTTGTTTTGAACTATTCTCAAGGAGTAATATTATAATCATCTGTGTGTCCCCTTTACCTAAAACATTGGCTGGTACCTGTAGATATTCAGTAGAACTTTACTGAACAAAAAGAAACTCAATGTATATTCAATTTTATATGGATATGCAAATTATGTAAAATTCCCTTCCAATCATTCCTGGCTTTCCATCCTTGCAAGTGTTGTAAAGGAATGCCAGAATTTATTTATTCACTCCAAGTAAGTATTGAAGACTTGCCATATATCAGTGATTTGTTAGGTGCTGCTTGCTCCTTGGAAGGAAAGTTATGACCAACCTAGATAGCATATTAAAAAGCAGAGACATTACTTTGCCAACAAAAGTCCCTCTAGTAAAGGCTATGGTTTTTCCAGTAGTCATGTATGGATGTAAGAGTTGGATGGTGAAGAAAGCTGAGCACCAAAGAATTGATGCTTTTGAACTGTGGTGTTGGAGAAGATTCTTGAGAGTCCCTTAGGCTGCAAGGAGATCCAACCATACCATCCTAAAGGAGATCAGCCCTGGGTATTCATTGGAAGGACTGATGTTGAAGCTGAAACTCCAATACTTTGGCCACCTCATGGAAGAGTTGACTCATTGGAAAAGACACTGATACCGGGAAGGATTGGGGGCAGAAGGAGAAGGGGACGACAGAGGATGAGATGGCTGGATGGCATCACCGACTCGATGGACATGAGTTTGGGTAAACTCCAGGAGTTGGTGATGGACAGGGAGGCCTGGCGTGCTGCGATTCATGGGGTCGCAAAGAGTCGGACACGACTGAGCGACTGAACTGAACTGAGAGTTTAAGCATGAATAATACCAGGTTCTTGCCCTCAGGGAATTAACACTCTAATGGAGTAGAGACTTGTAAACAAATAATTTTAGAAGCCTCTAGAAATACTTATAGATATACATATATACAAGCTGCTGTGGAAGAAGAAAGAAAGGAGCAATATATTCTAGTAACAGATGGGTCTTTTAAGTCTTTAAAAAGAACCATTGAGATGTTTTGCAAGCTGTTCACCTCACCTAAAACCCTCATGGGTCAGAAGCATAAAATATCAGGACCATGGCAGCCCCCCCTACTATCCCAGAGAAAATACTGGATTAGAATTCTTCTAGCTCCTGTTAAAATTGAAGCTAATAAAATAGAGATTCAAAGCAAAAATTCTGTGGATAAAGAAAATACACACACACACACACACACACACCCCTACACACACACAATGAAATACTATTCAGCCATAAAAAAGAATGAAATAGTGTCATTTGAAGCAACATGGATTCAACTAGAGATTATCGTACTAAAAGTCAGAAATAGAAAGACAAATACCATATGATACTACTTCTATGTGAAACCTAAAATATGACACAAATGAACCCATCTATGAAACAGAAACACACTCACAGACATAGAGAACAGACTGGTAGTTGCCAAGGGGGAAGGGTTGAGGGAGAGATGGATTGGAACTTCAGGGTTAGCAGATGCAAATTAGTATATATAGAATGGGTGAACAACAAGGTCCTACTGTATAGCACAGAGAACTATATTCAATATCTTTTGATAAACCATAATGGAAAAGAATACTATAAAAGAATACACACACACACACACATATATATATATATAACTGAATCACCTGCTGTACAACAGTTGATTGTAAATCAACTATACTTTAGTTAAAAAAACAGAAAAGCAAAGCAGAGATTTTCAAGTATATGAAAGACATTATCTAGCAACTTATTTAGATAACAGGAAGGTTTGGGCCAGATGCAGAATATGTTTTTGCCTCCCTATGTCCCTCTAAATCCTGATCAAAAGCTGCATGAGTAGGGTGCCCTTCATCCCAAAAGGGTCATTAGGAAGAGCGCTTGTGGAAGGTTCTCCTTCTTGGGGACCCTCTGTTTTTAACCCTTCCTTGGTTCCCCTCTGGCATCAAGGCTTCTTTCACTTAGTATGATAATCTTTAGTTGCATCTATGTTGCTGCAAATGTCATTATTTCATTTTTATGGCTGAATAGTATTCCACTGTATACATGTACTACATCTGTATCAATTCTGTAGATGCTTTTTATGAAATTGAGGAAGTTGATCCCTCCTGTTGCCTCTTCTTACATGCATTTGCCCTGCCCGTATTTTTCGATAGTCCTATCTTCATCTATAAACTCTGCAATGATGTTTTCAGAGACAGCCTCTGAGATGGCTTCCAGTGGTCCTCTCCTCCTAGTACTTTACCTTTGTACAGTCCCCTCCCACATAGACTCAAGCTACCATGCATAACTCTAGGATATGGTGAAAGTGGCAGAGTGTCACTTACAAGCATAGGGCCTAAGAGACACTGAAGTTTTCTGCAGAAGAGCCCTTGCAGATAGGCATCATCCCCACGTGACTTGTGCCAGCATCCAGGAAAAGTCGCCTCTCAACTCCCTTTGATGCAGTTTGTTGTGTTTTTCAGTCACTAAGTTGTGTCTGACTCTATGTAACCCCATGGACTGCAGCATGCCAGGCTTCACTGTCCTTCACTGTCTCCCAGAGTTTGCTCAAATACATGCCCATTGAGTTGGTGATGCTACCTAACCATCTCATCCTCTGTCACCACCTTCTCCTTTTGCCCTCAATCTTTCCCAGCATCAGGTCTTTTCCAATGAGTTGGCTCTTTGCATCAGGTGGCCAAAGTATTGGAGCTTTAGCTTCAGCAACAGTCCTTCCAATGAGTATTCAGGGTTGATTTCCTTTAGGATTGACTGGTTTGATCTCCTTGCAGTCCAGGGGACTCTAACGGTTTATGGACATGGTTTACGTGGAGCTGAATGGCCGGTAGAGTTCAATGGTCTTCTTCTCTAATTCATTTCCATTTCCTCACACAGCCAATTTCAGTGGCTTGACATCTGTCAATATGATTTCCTGTCAGACACTTATTTTGTTTATTTAGTCCTATTTGGTAAATACTGAAAACACTTGCACAGTCAGTCATCCCTCAGAGCTAGAAGTGTCAGCTACTAGGAGCTAAAAATAAGGGGGACTCACAGGCATTTCCACAAATACTAACATCTAAACAGAATCCCTCTTCCTTTGTTCCAAGAATTCAAAAATACGGTCCAGGAAATTATTTTTCACATACTTAACACACTTCAGTAAAAATAACGCTATGTTTTAATATCTATAAGTTAGAAGTCTCATCCAAGCAAAAATGTTCTGACTTCTTCAGTTCAGTTCAGTTGCTCAGTCATGTCTGACTCTTTGCAACCCCATGGACTGCAGCATGCCAGGCTTCCCTGTTCATCACCAACTCCTGGAGTTTACTCAAACTCATGTCCATCATGTCGGTGATGCCATCCAACCATCTCATCCTCTGTTGTCCCCTTCTCCTCCCACCTTCAATCTTTCCCAGCATCAGGGTCTTTTCCAGTGAGTTGGTTCTTCACATCAGGTGGCCAAAATATTGGAGTTTCAGCTTCAGCATCAGTCCTTCCAATGAATATTCAGGACTGATTTCCTTTAGGACTTCTTAGGGCCCCATTATGATAAACATCCCTTAGGGAGATTTGTCCATAGATATATCAAGACTTGACTTTAAATGTGTGTTAAGTGTTAGTTGCTTAGTCGTGTCCGACTCTTTTCAACCCTATGGACTGTAATCCACCAGGCTCCTCTGTCCATGGGATTCTCCGGGCAAGAATACTGGAATGGGTACCATTCCTTCTCCAGGGGAATCTTCCCAATCCAGGGATCAAACCTGAGTCTGATGTTCCAACTATATTCTAGGTCAGGGGATTGCAGCCCCAAGACTGTACAGACAGATTTGGTTAGTACCTTCTCTTAAGTGACCTACTAATCAAGAAGATCAACAGTGGCCTTTGTTTTTCATATAGAAGGGCAGAAGATTCCAAGCCTTTCCACGTTCAACAACTTCTCTGTGTTGGCCTTAAGGCTTTAGTATCTCTGTCTCACTTGGTAAGGACTTTGATGTGGCTTGAGATGCAAGAAAGTAACTCTCACCTCCAAGTTCTGACTCCATTTGTAATCTCTTTGTTTTCATCCTGGCCGGTCTGACATCTTACTTTTGGTACCAGATCAGTCCTTCCCTAAGACCCCATCTAAAAGCAGGCCTTGTTCTTCATCTTAAATTTACTATTATATTTGCCTTAAACACCTCTGATTTGGAAGAAACTGTTTCCAGGTACATGTGGTCATTGGTAGAGTTTAGTTCACCAGTGACTCTTGGGTGGAAGGGCTCAGTTTGTAGCTGTTGACCAGAGGCTACCATTGACTTCCACTCGATAGAGGTAAATTCACTTCCAAGATTATTCAGGTTGTTTGAAGAATCCAGTTCTTTGTGGCTGTAGGACTGAAGTCTGTGTTCCCTTGTGGGCCATCACTTGGAGACTGGTCTTTGCTCCTAGAAGCCACCTGGATTACTCATCACATAGTCCCCTCCATCTACAAAGTCAGCAATGAAGTGGTGAGTCCTTCTCATACTTCAGGTTTCTCTTAATTCCCCTTTTGCCATCAGCTAGAGGAAGATTATTGTTTTTAAAGACTGATGTGATTAGATTAGGATGAGAGGATGAGACAAAGGATGAGATGGTTGGATGGCATCACTGACTCAATAGACATGAGTTTGAGCAAGCTCCAGGAGTTGGTGACGCACAGGGAAGCCTGGTGTGCTGCAGTCCATGGGATCACAGAGTTGGACATGACTGAGCGACTGAACTGAACCAATTAGATTAGACCCACCCAGATATCTTATGGTCAAGTGTGCCATGTAACATGTCATAATCATGAGAGTGATATCTGATTATATTCATAGGTTCTGGGGATTAGAACTCAACATCTTTTAGGGCCAGTTTAGAAATTCTGCCACCAGAGGCAATTTGATTCATTAAAGTGTGGTAGCCAAATAAGCAATACAGCCTGCCTGCAAGATGCAAGTCACAATGGTGTGTGAACAGCAGGAGGTGGTGATCTTTGGGGCTCATCATACCATGGTCTGCCTGCCACACCATCTAATATTCCTATCTTCTCTACAAAGTAGGATGCTGAGAGTGAGCAGGAGTTGCTATGAACAGAGGTTTAGGATGAGAGGGGAACTTTTCAAATAGTCACAGTGGAGAATAATGAAACACACAGACTAGGGAAACTCAGAAGGATTGCTGGGCAGTATCAGAAGATGCCTTAACGGTTGATGGTTAGGAATTTCTCTTATGCTTCTAATTTTCAAAAATCTCAGCTCTAATTTATGTCACGTAGATACCAGTTAGCATATTTAGATTTATGAATGATCTGAGAGACTAATTCAGTTATAGCAACCAGGCCTTTTTGCAAGGCCATCTAATAGGGAGTGATGGCCCCAAGGAGATATTCCACCCAAAGTCCACAGATTTACACTAGCATACATGTTTATTTTAGGGGGAAACAACCCCAAATTTAGTCAATATGATAGTATAATTAAAATTTGAAATTACTATCAAGAAATGCAAGGCATAATTGGATAAATGTTTAGTGTTAAAACAATTGAGCTAAAAACATTGAGTTGGCAACTGTATTATTGTATTTCAAGGTTTTCATTAGGAACCAGTTTTGCACAGTTTGAACAGCTGTGCATAGAACAAGGCTGTTGAATGAAAATAGCATTCAATAAGTAGATAAAAAGTATGTAACTTCATTTGTTGTTGTTCAGTCACCAAGTCGTGTTCAACTCTTTGCAACCCTATGGACTGCAGCATGCCAGGCTTCCCTGTCCTTCACTACCTCCCAGAGTTTTCTCAAACTATGTAACTTCATAGCTCTTATGTTTATTGCTTGCCAGAAAAATTGTGTTCTGACCTTAGACAAATTACTTAACGTCTCTGAGCTTTAGTTTCTTAATCTGAAAAATTGGAAAGGTAATATACCTCTCACAGATTAAATATAAGTATTAAATGAAGCAGCATACATAATTACTATAGTGTGAACAATATATACATTTTTATTATAAATGCATTTTATTGCTCAATTTACTCAAAAAAGAATTATTAATCCAAATGTTATCACGCTAACCTAACCATGGTTTTACATGTCGATGTAAAACCAAATCAGTCCCCAAGGTCTTTTCAAGACCGGAAAGGAACTGAAAGCAAAGTCTTGGAATTTTTTTCTTGCTGGGAGGGGAGTCTAAAAACAAACTCAACCCCCTTTTCCATAATAGACACTTTATCTTAATTTTCTCCTTGTTCAAAAGGCTGATTTATAATCACTTATTACATTCTGATGTTGGCAAAGAACCCAATTATTTCTCTAATGGAGTTGACCCATGAAAGTTCATATTTCAAAAAGCTTAGTAAATAAATACTAACCAGAGAATCTCACAAGAACTATGAATGAAAAATGCACATATGAATTCAACCAAGAAAAAAATGAATATAATCAGACTGCTACTCGATTTTGAAATTGGAGAAGAAAGTAAATGGCTAATTCTATAACAAATGGGAATTTACTCATTCCCAAAATACAATGGATGATTTGTTGTAGGCTCAAAAAATATGTAAGGTATTAATTGAATTTTAATTATATTGGCCTTTCCAGTGGCCTTTTTTGTTCACATAAAACTTGAACTTTGCAATTCAATTTAACTGAAATTTGGGAGGGATTGAAGTGTATTTCAATTTACTATCCTCTCTTTTTAAATTAAACCATCACTGATAATCAAGAAATATATTATGGGTACATGTGCCATTTCTATATTGCAAGCCACATTTATTGCCTCATTCAAGCTACTTTAATGGTGTATATGTAAAATTAAAAGCAGGAGGGATCATTTAAAACTTCCAATCACTTTTGACAGCTTGATTCTACTCCGCTCGGGAAGCAACATTTGCTGTAATATAATTCTCACAATTAATTTACTTGGATGAATTAGAACCATGTTCCCTGTTTATATTAGATGTAATATGGAACTACAAAAGCCAACACCAAACTCAAGATCACACACATATGTGCACACACCTTAACTATGATACATACATGTTTAGTGACTATATAATCAAGTATCAAGGGTTAGTCACTCAGTTGTGTCTGACTCTTTGCGAACCCATGGATTGTAGCCCACAAGGCTCTTCTGTCCATGGAATTCTCCAAGCAAGAATACTGGAGTGGATTACCATTCCCTTCTCCAGAGGATCTTCCCAACCCAGGGATCAAACCCGGGTCTCCTGCATTGCAGATTCTTTACTGCCTGAGCCACCAGGGATTCATTAATTCAACAAGCAAATAAAATTGAGCTCCACATCTTGGTGTTAGGTATTGACCTAAGTTTTATAGATATAATATTAAACAATAAGTAGTATAGTTGCTGTCCTCAAAAGACTCATGAGTCAGTCAGGCAATGAAACAAGAAATAGCAATATTCTGTCTTAAGTGTTCCAAATAGTAGAGGGTATATAGTCTCACCGAGAAAAGCCAATTCCTACGCTCCTAACCTAACCAGCAGACCACTTCCAGGAGGAGGTAAAAAAGATGGCTGACTCCATCCATTGGCATAGATGGCCCCTGAATACCTAGTTGATCCTTGGGTCCTACTAACTATGGGATTCTAGTCTTCACTATATTTGAACTACAACACATTTTTTTTTAGACATCCAGCTTCACCCATCCTCTTCCTGTGTAGCTAGAATGAACAAATGAACAGAAAATGTAATTTCTGATGTTTAAATACATAATGAGAAAACTTAGGATAGGGTAAAAGAGTTAAAAATCATGGGATGATAAACTCTAGTGACAAAGGAGGAGAGTTAGTTTAGAGAAGACTTCTCTACACAGAGGTGATGACAATGATGATGATGGGGATGGTAATGACATGATGATAATAAAGAGGAAGAAGAATGAGGTGGCCGAAGGTTAAGCCCAAAGCTGCTAGAACTCAGTGCAGCTTTGTAATATCTCTACTACATAGTGACGATTCCTCAGAACAAGTTGTCTCCTGTATCTAATTTGTTAGATGCTTGAATGAGAGATTCTGTAAGAATGTGAGAACAGCACCATTAGTACCATTCCTGGTTCTGTTACATCTTGTTCTTTTCCCAAATTGCTTGTTTACTCTTTTGAAAATAGTATTTATACTTTCTAGGATGGATCACAACATATCTTAAGATCATCACCATCACTATTTCTTATTGAATAGAAAATTTCACAATTCTCAAGGCTAATAAACAGCAAATTCTCATTTTAATGAAGACTTTGACCTAAAGCAAATTAAGCATGTCTAATCTTTTCTCAGCAATCGAGTAAGTTCCCAGCAAGAGATCAGCCAAAGAAATTCCAAGTAATGATTTTCCTTGACATTAATGTTATTATTTCTTCATCTGGGTCCTGTTCCTATTCTCACTCCTATCACCAGACCCCACTCCAGCCCTAAAAAAAACTTTTAATGATGTGAGTCCTTTTCAGTATAACCCTGACACTTCCAAGCAAGGAGCAGAGTATACATATGAAGTAAGCAATTCTCTTACTTACTTCAAGAATAATACAATTTTCACTTCCATTATAAGTCATGTTATATCACTACCTCAAGATTAAAGGAAAAAAACACCATTGTAAATCTATTCCATTCTTATTCCTAAATCCTTTCTGTATCCAATAATCCCAACCATCTTTCTTCCCTTTGTACCAAAAATAGACCCAATGATAAGGATTTTTTTCCAACCAATAATCATTTTCATAAGACTCAAAAATTCATTTAAAAGGTAGACTTCCTGGAGGTAAATTAACTATTCACTGATCTAGACTAATGTTTTTCATGCTTCCCAGGTGCCTCAGTGGTAAAGGATCTGCCTACAATGCAGGAGACATAGGTTCAATCCCTGGGTTGGGAAGATACCTTGGAGAAGGGAATGGCAACCCACTCCAGTATTCTTGCCTGGGAAATCCCATGGACAGAGGAGCCTGGGAGGCTATAGTCCATGGGGTCAAAAAGAGTCAGACATGACCCAGCAACTGCGCATGCACACACAGGAAACTAACAGAGCCTTAAGAAACCGCTTCCCCTGCATTCCATTGCCCCTCTTCTTCAAGTCTCCGGAGTCTCAGATGACAGCAGCACGCCTTTCTGATCATGTTGCAGTCCACTGTTTTGCTGTTTAATCTTCCCTGGAAAATGGCAGATCATCACTGAAGGAGAAGGATGCCTTTGTGTGCCCTTGTCTCTGACTCCATCGCATTTGTCCTAGGCCATAACACAGTACTCTCTGGTCACTTCCCTTCTGTGAAGAAGTAATTGCTTCCATGTGAAGTCACATCAATCTTTCATTACTTTATTCTTTTAGAAGGCAAGGATACCTTCAAAATGTCATTATCAACTTTCAAAACTCTTGATGGTCTATTACAAAACATAAAGTCTATTATAAAACTCAAAGTCCAGAGAGAAAATGGTCCATTAGATGAACCTTTTCTCTTTCAAGTCTGCTTCTTGGCATTGATTTTCTATGCAAGAACTTGGGGCAAATCATTTAACATTTCTGTATCTTAGTTTAATAATGTTGACTTATCTTACAGGGATTTCCTGAAGATGAAGCAAGGTTGAATTAATAAACAGTTCAGAATAATAAGGATAAATGTAAAGGTTTAAAAAAAATGACCCTTTTAGGGCACTCTCCATCCCTCTTCTGGTGTCTGTGTTAGAAGCTTTCTCTGTCCCTTTTTCATACTTCAATAAAACTCTGCTACACAAAAGTTCTTGAGTGATCAAGCCTGGTCCCTGATCCCTAAGTTAAATCTTCTTTGGAGATCACGAATCCGACACTTTTCACCATAAGCTGTCATTTTGGGAGTTCATCTGGGATCTTCAGGACAAGGTAAGAACACTCAAGAGCTCTAGCCTCTCTGCCTTCTCAGTATATACATTTTCTGCTTTAATTTACTAACTCTACAGTGTGCTTGTTTAAATGAATGACATGCTCTGCGTGAAGCAAGTGATGAGCCCTGCTCTGCAGTTTTGGGGTGCCTCGTAACGATTGAATGCAGTCCCCAAAATGGAGCCTTGTTGGGGTTTATATCTACCTGCCAATGCCAAGAGACACCCAACATCCCTGCAAGGGGAGCGGCCAGAGATGGGGAACGCATGTGGACTGAACTTTCCTTTCTTGGTCACCTTTTCCTGGTCTCTTTGACCATTTTGTAATTGCATGGGGAACCTAGTCTGTTGGGTCATAGGCTTTCAAGGGACTTGTGATCCATGCCATTACTGTGTACTTTTACTTAGACTCCATGTATGGAAGCACCTAGCCTTGCTAGGAGCTGAAAGTTACAGGAGCCTGTTTGGGTATGAGGTGGAGCTCTAACTCCAGGAACGTCTCTCAGGCTAGAGGTCACTTTCTTGGTTGCCTGCCTCAGGGATCAGTGACATGAAAGTGGGTCTTTGTCATGGCTGTGCCTCTGATCTGTGTGGATAGAAGCACTGCTGGTGACCATGACGTTTTTGTGGACACAGATTGGGAATTGCAGGATCTGGTCAGATTGGAAGTGCAATGGGCTTCTTCTTTTGGTAGTACTAGCTCTTAGCAGACCAGAGAAGGCTCTCTGATGGCTTTTATCTCAACTCCCTAGATATTCCTTTTGTGGAATCTGTGGAAATGAACTGGAAGGATTGGTCCTAGTAGCTTGAGGGCAAAAAATCACTCTATCCTCACTGACTGACCCTCCACCATCTCTTTTGCTATCACATATACTGGTGTAGTGACACTCAGGAGGGATATCTTGGTTGCTGTTCATCCCTTTATGACTTACTATCTCTACTGTGGTCAGGACTGTACTCAGGAATGTGCACAGGCACAGGTAAGACGATGCTTCCCCTAGTAGTCCTAGCTTGGGAAATATTCCTGGAAAGCTACTCTGTTCTACTCTGAGGGGTGTCAGAGGAAAAGGGGAAATCAAACAAAGGCCTTGGTGGTATGGAACTCGAAATAAATCTGGGATGCCATCAGGCCGACCCCTGGTGCATCTCCACCCCTCAGTGGTAGAACCGGAAGGGATGAGTACCGCACCTGCGTCGGTAAGGGACAGACTAAGTCTGACCAGGGAAGGAAAGCTTCAGTGGAAAGTCTGTCTATACCCCTATCTAGAGCAGGGAAGGACACTTCCAGTGGAAAGAAGCCATGGCTGCGGATGCTGCATTTTTCTCTCTTACAGATGGGAGCTAGCAGTTCCAGAACCACTCCCTTAAAATGTATTTTAAAAACTGGGACAAGTTCGATCCCCTGAGTTTAACAAAAAATGCCTGATCTTCTTCTGTGATACTGAATGGCCACAGTATCCTTGGGAAGACAGGGAACACTGGCTGGTTGAAGGGTCTCAATTATAAACTGTTTTAGAATTAGATCGGTTCTGTAGAAAACAAGAGAAATGGTAGGAGTACCGTATATGTTGCTGTTTATCTCTCTGTGAGACATGCCAGACTTGTGTCTTAAGGGTATAGATTTGGGTGTGAAACCTTCAGCTCCCTCCTGTCCTCTTACTTTGCCCCTGTATTCAGGGCTCCCAACAGGCTGAGAATCAGGGCAGCCTTCTGGGAGGGGTTGCCTCAGTCTCGGTAGAAATTCTAACAGTCTCAGTTGTGGTTGAGACTAGAGGATCGAAAAAGTACATAGAAGCCTTTACGGGACCAACTTTACTTTATGACCTTACTTGGAGAGATGTAATGCATGTCTTAGGACAAACACTGACTCCTGACTCAAAAACATGAGTTTTGGGGGAAGCTACTACTTTTGGAGATGAATGGCTTTAGCATGAGACAAGGGGAAAGAGGAAACACAAAATAGCCCTCTTTCCTGCTGGGAGCCAAGCAGTTCACACAACAGAGCCAGACTGGGACTATAACATGGCTAAAAGAAGGTGGGATCGGAACCACTTTGCCAGATGTATCCTTGAAGGACTCAAGCAAATGCATACTAAGACTTTAGACTATGCTAAGTTGGCTGACATAGAACAGAGAGGAGGAAACTCCTGATAAATTTCTGGACAGATTATGGGAGGCTCTCTGAAAGTTTACTGATGTTGATCCTGAAAGTTCAGAAGGAGGAATGACCTTAAAGGATAGATTTCTCACTCAGTCGGCTCCAGGTAGCTGCCATTAAGTTAAAAAACCGGCGTTTGGACCAAATCAGTCTTTAGAAAACAGTTGCAGCTGGCTCAGATGGTATATTACAGTAGAGAATACAAGGAGAAAAAGAAGAGACAAAAAAGACCAGGGAAAGACTGAAATCCCAACAATGGCTGTTAGATTTGCTCTGAAACAGCCTGAGGAAAAATGCTCAGAGGGACACAGGTGAAAACGGATGGACTTGTTATTACCGTGGAAAGGAGGGGCATCTCAAGCGGGATTGCCCTCAGGCATCTAAGCCGGCCGCCCTCTGGTCTGCCAAGGACCATACTGGAGAAGAGACTGCCCTCCAAGGTGTAGGCCCCAGGGTCAGACTCTGAAGACAATTGAGACTGAAGGTGCCTGGGGTCCCTACACAAGGTCCCATCCTAATTACACCTGAGGAACCCTGGGTTCCTCAGACTCTACACAGGGACATCACCAGATGGTCAACACTGAAATCAGATTGATTATATTCTTTTCAGCCAAAGATGGAGAAGTTCTATACAGTCAGCAAAAACAAGACCAGGAGCAGACTGTGGCTCAGATCATGAACTGCTTATTGCCAAATTCAGACTTAAATTGAAGAAAGTAAGGAAAACCACTAGTCCATTCAGGTATGACCTAGATCAAATCCCTTATGAGTATACAGTAGAAGTGACAAATAGATTTAAGGGACTAGATCTGATAGAGTGCCTGATTGAACTATGGATGGAGGTTCATGACATTGTACAGGAGACAGGGATCAAGACCATCCCCAAGAAAAAGAAATGCAAAAAAACCAAAATGGCTGTCTGAGGAGGCCTTACAAATAGCTGTGAAAAGAAGAGAAGTGAAAAGCAAAGGAGAAAAGGAAAGATATACCCATTTGAATGCAGAGTTCCAAAGAATAGCAAGGCGAGATAAGAAAGCCTTCCTCAGCAATCAGTGCAAAGAAATAGAGGAAAACAATAGAATGGGAAAGACTAGAGATCTCTTCAAGAAGATTAGAGATACGAAGGGAACAGTTTATGCAAAGATGGGCTCAATAAAGGACAGAAATGGTAGGGACCTAACAGAAGCAGAAGATATTAAGAAGAGGTGGCAAGAACACACAGAAGAACTGTACAAAAAAGATCCTCATGACCCAGATAATCACAATGTTGCGACCACTCACCTAGAGCCAGACATCCTGGAATGTGAAGTCAAGTGGGCCTTAGGAAGCATCACTGCAAACAAAGCTAGTGGAGGTGATGGAATTCCAATTGAGCTATTTCAAATCCTAAAAGATGATGCTGTGAAAGTGCTGCACTCAATATGCCAGCAAATCTGGAAAACTCAGCAGGGGCCACAGGACTGGAAAAGGTCAGTGTTCATTCCAATTCCAAAGAAAGGCAATGCCAAAGAATGCTTAAACTACCGCACAATCGCACTCATCTCACACTCTAGCAAAGTAATGATCATAATTCTCCAAGCCAGGCTTCAACAGTACGTGAACTGTGAACTTCCAGATGTTCAAGCTGGATTTAGAAAAGGCAGAGGAATCAGAGATCAAATTGCCAACATCCATTGAATTATCGAAAAAGCAAGAGAGTTCCAGAAAAACATCTACTTCTGCTTTATTGAGTATGACAAAGCCTTTGACTGTGTGGATCACAACAAACTGCGGAAAATTCTAAAAGAAATGAGAATACCAGACCACCTGACCTGCCTCTTGAGAAATCTATATGCAGGTCAGGAAGCAACAGTTAGAACTGGACATAGAACAACAGACTGGTTCCAAATCGGGAAAGGATTGCGTCAAGGCTGTATATTGTTACCCTGATTATTTAGCTTTATATGCAGAGTACATCATGTGAAATGCTAGGCTGGATGAAGCACAAGCTGTAATTAAGATTGCCTGGAGGAATAGCAGTAACATCAGATATGCAGATGACACCACCCTTATGGCAGAAAGCGAAGAAGAACTAAAGAGCCTCTTGATGAAAGTGAAAGAGGAGAATGAAAAAGTTGGCTTAAAACTCAGCATTCAGAAAACTAAGATCATGGCATCTGGTCCCATCACTTCATGGCAAATGGATGGGGAAACAATGGAAACAGTGGCAGACTTTATTTTTTTGGGCTCCAAAGTCACTGAAAATGGTGACTGAAGCCATGAAATTGGAAGATGCTTGCTCCTTGGAAGGAAAGCTATGATCAACCTAGACAGCATATTAAAAAGCAGAGACATTACTTTGCCAACAAAGTCCATCTTGTCAAAGCTATGGTTTTTCCAGTAGTCATGTTTGGATGTGAGATTTGGACTATAAAGAAAGCTGAGCGCCGAAGAATTAATGCTTTTGAACTGTGTTGTTGGAGAACACTCTTGAGAGTCCCTTTGACTGCAAGGAAATCCAACCAGTCTATTCTGAAGGAAATCAATCCTGAATATTCATTGGAAGGACTGATGCTGAAACTGAAACTCCAGTATTTTGGCCACCTGATGCAAAGAACTGACTCATTTGAAAAGACCCTGATGCTGGGAAAGATTGAGGGCAGGAGGAGAAGGGGCCGACAGAGGATGAGGTGGTTGGATGGCATCACTGGCTTGATGGACATTTGTTTGAATAAGCTCTGGGAGTTGGTAATGGACAGGGAAGCCCGGTGTGCTGCAGTCCTTGGGTTCCAAAGAGTCGGACATGATACGACTGAGCAACTGAACTGAACTGACTCCCCAGCCATACTCCATACTCAAGAGAATTTTCTTGCAAAAAAGAAAAAGCAGACTGTTTATTGCATTTGGAGCAATAAAAAGTCACCTTGCAAGGCAAGATTGATATATCTTTTCCTGATTTCAAGTTATTCACATTTCAGTTACTGTATTAACAGTGCATGCGTGCTAAGTTGCCTCAGTTGTGTCCAAGTGTTGTCCAACTCTTTAAGATCCTATGGACTGTAGCCCACCAGGCTCCTCTGGCCATGGGATTTCCCAGGCAAGAATACTGGAGTGAGTTGCATGCCCTCTTCCAGGGGATCTTCCCGACCCAGGGATGGAACCTGCGTCTCATGTCTCCTGCATCGGTAGGTGAATTCTTTACCACTAGCGTCACTTGGGAAGCCCATATTAACAGTAATAGGAGGATAAAAAATATTTCTGTTTTCATGTATTGCATACTCACATTACTTATTTCTGCAGTATTTCTTAGAGAAGGAGTTTCCAGAATTTATCATAATCTTAAGTCATAACATATTATAGCTCCTAAAGTCATAGACTCTGTGTTTATAGTAGCTGACATATCTCCTATGTTTGAAAATTGTGGACGTGAAATCATTTGGAGAGGAGGATGGGTCATTACAATTCATTTCACATTCTAATTTAAATGGCTTTAAATTTTTTACCTTCAAGAGTGTGCAGATCAGGCCATCAAGATCCCGCCAGATAATGGAAGCGCTAAGCCAGGTTCTTTTGTTATTTCATTTCATGAGTGGTTTGTTCTCTGACACTCCATTCTGTGCCCTGGTTGAACACAGTCACTTTATTGTACTGAAACACAAAGATTAATTATTATGTGCTAACTTATTTTATTGGCTAATTTATATAATTGTAATATTGTCAGATTTCTCCTTCAAGGACCTGGGGCTCAGGACACTGAGCAATGGTAGATCTAGCTGGTGCTCCATTCTCCCTGTCATCATGCAGAGATGGCTGTAAAACTGACTGTTTGTAGGTAGGGTTAAGGAAGAATAGTGCGGAGCCTCATTCAACGTTGGGCATGGAATGCACTTGTGGAACCTAGATGCCTGGTCACTCCTTTGAGCTTCTATGCTTCCTTTTGGCTTAAAGGCTGTCTCTAGATTGCTGTGCCCATTTACGATTGCTCCATAGAGACTGTTGTTTGTTAAGTTCTAGACGAGATTTGTGACTTGACCCTGACCTGTAGTTGACGAGCAAGAGTGGTCGCCTCTTCTGGAAGCAATCTGACTGGAGGTGCAAGGTCAGCCTGTCCCAAACTTGGAGCTGTAAGTGGACTCCCCGACTCACATCATGTCCTCTCCCTAAGTTCAGTTCAGTTGCTCAGTCTGAACCACAGCATGCCAGGCCTCCTTGTCCATCACCAATTTCTGGAGTTTACCCAAACTCATGCCCATCGAGTTGGTGATGCCACACAAACATCTCATCCTCCGTCACCCCCTTCTCCTCCTGCCCTCAATCTTTCCCAGCATCAGGGTCTTTTCAAATGAGTCAGCTCTTCGCATCAGGTGGCCAAATTACTGGAGTTTCAGCTTCAATATCAGTCCTTCCAATGAACACCCAGGGCTGATCTTTAGGATGGACTGGTTGGATCTCCTTGCAGTCCAAGGGACTCTCAAGAGTCTTCTCCAACACCACAGCTCAAAAGCATCGATTCTTTGGTGCTCAGCTTTCTTTATAGTCCAACTATCACATCCAAAAATGACTACTGGAAAACCTCTCCCTAAAGCTGAGAACAAACTCCCTGTAAGGCGCTGCTATCCCCTGAAAATATGCTCTTTTATTTCTTACACTTTCTAAACCTTGATAAAGAGGGCTTAAGCTCTCTTTCAGAACTCTAATCAGTGTGAATTTACAGTAAGGAGCCCCAGAAGTCAAACATTTTAATAGTGGTTACACTTTCTCCTCGGTAATGTTCATCTACACGACTTGATGAACCAGCCTTTTGGATCCAAACCTATAAATAGAATCTCTTCATCTTTTCTTTAAATTTATGGTCAAAATTTTAAATGATAGCTCCAACCACTACCAAATATTAACTAGGCTGATTCTCAAAATGTAGTGCACTTAAGAATTTCTAGGGGTACTTGTTTAAAATGTAGAGTTCCTGCCCAGGTAATACTAATGCAGGTATGAACCTTATGCAGGTATGTGGTAGCTTGCTTCCAAGATGGCTGCCATCAGTTCCTTCCTTCCTTGTCTGAGGATACCTTTCTTCCAGCAAGAGATGAAGTCTTTTCTTCTACCGTTTTGAATTAGGCTGGCCTGTGGCTTTGATTAGTAGAGTACTGCAGAAGTTACAATGGGGGAGTTTTGAGCTGGCAGATTCCACCTAGTTTTCTTGAAATTCTCACTCCAGAAGAAGTTAGCTGCCACTGAGACATCCAATCATCCTGAGACCACCATACTGTAAGGAAGCCCAAACCAGCCACCTTGGAGGCTGTATGGGACACACGCCTCTCCAGTTCCAGGTGTCCCAGCCATCTGAGCACAGAGGCCACATATGTGAGGGGAGTCTTCAAATAACTCCATCCCCAGTCACCATCAAACTAACTGCATAAGAGATCACAGATGAGGAAACCCCCCCCACACACCTGAACTCTATTAACTCCAGAACCATGGAACACAATAATAAATTAATAATGTTTTTTAAGCACCAGACTTTGGGACTATGCAGCCATAGGTAGATTTTCATGCAGGTCTCAATATACAAACTTTGAGAAGTATCATTTTGATTATCAGTCAAAGACACTGGAGCACTAAATGTTCTCAGACTGTGGATAACTTTAAAAAAGGACACAAAAACTTTAGCCAGTGCTCCACTGGTCTAGAGCATTTCTAGCATTTTAATATCTCTGTGGTGTGTTCTAGCTACCATCCAATATCTTATCATGCTCTAGTTCTTGGCTTTGTCCTTACAGGAGATAAGGAATTTTGGTAGCTTGTGGCTTCCATAGTTGGCTTGGTTGTCTATTTGATATAAGGTCAATCCTGGATTATATTCTGGCAAACAAAGCAGGTAACAGCATGTGCAAACACTTCTGCCATAGGTTTCCTTCCCTTACCAAGAAAGACACCAATTGTAAAAGATATATTATCTCCAGAGACGATGGCATGCTAACTCAAGGTCTCCCTTACCTGAGGTTTCTCATGGAAGTTTCTCTGGAATCCTAACTGTAATAAGCTCTCACTACGATGCATATATATTGCTATCTTTTGGCAATATTCAGCCTCAAACAATGTATGCCACCAATTTCTAGAGGGCTGATGTCAGAATTTCTTCCTACCCTCCCTCTGACTTATGCTAGTGTTCCAAGAACAAGTGTGGTTTCACCCATGTGGTAAGTGCTGCAGTTTAACTCCATGGTTCCAGAAGATGTTCTTCTGGATCAATCTAGAGAAGCAATTTACTCACAGATGCAAATGGGATCTTTTGCAGAATTAAAAATGTCCCAGGATGAGCTGCTGCAATGTAACCCAGATAGATGGCACATCTTTATCCACTCATCCACTGATGGGCACTTAGATTGTTTCCATATCTTAGCAACTGTAAATAATGCTGCAATAAACATAGGGGTGCACACTAACCCTTGGAATTTGTGTTTTAGTTTTTTTCAGAAAAATACTCAGAAGTGGAATTGCTGGATCGTATGATAGTTCTTGGCTTCCCTGATAGCTCAGTTGGTAAAGAATTCACCTGCAGTGCAGGAGACCCCAGTTGGATTCCTGGGTTGGGAAGATCTGCTGGAGAAGGGATAGGCTACCCACTCCAGTATTCTTGGACTTCCCTTATGGCTCAGCTGGTAAAGAATCCACCTGTAATGCAGGAAACCTGGATTCAATCCTTGGGTTCAGAAGATCCCCTGGAGAAGGGAAAGGCAAACCACTCCAGTATTCTGGCCTGGAGAATTCCATGGACTATACAGTCCATGAGGTTGCAAAGAGTTGGACATGAATGAGTGACTTTCACTTCACTTCACTTCATGGTAGTTCTCTTTTTAATTTTTTTGAGGAGCCTCATACTGTTTTTCATAGTGGCTGCAACAATATACATTCCCACCAATAGTACGTGAGAGTTCCCTTTTCTTCACATCCTCGTTAACACTTATTTGTCGTCTTTGATAACAGTCATTCTGACAGTTGTGAGGTGATATCTCATTGTAGGTTTGATTTGCATTTTCCTGATGATTAATCATGTTGAGCATCCTTTCATGTGTCTATTGCCCATCTGTATGTCTTGTTTGGAAAAATATTTATTCAGGTCCTCTGCACAATTTTTAAATCAAATTGTTTGAGTTTTTTAAGTTAACCAAAAAGTGATGTTCATCATCTTTTTATGTTTTTCTAAAAAAACTATTTAAAATATTTATTCAACTCGATGGACATGAGTTTGAGTAAACTCTGGGAGTTGGTGATGGACAAGGAATCCTGGCGTGCTGCAGTCCATGAGGTTGCAAAGAGTTGGACACGACTTAGCCAATGAACTGAACTGATTTATTTATCTGGCTGCACAAGGTCAGAGTTGTGGCACATGGGACTTAGTTGCAGCATGCAAACTTTTAATTGCTGCATGTGGGATCTAGTTCCCTGACCAAGGATGGAACTGAGGCCCCCTGAATTAGGAGCGTGGAGTCTTAGGCACTGGACCACCAGGGAAGTCCCCATCGTTCTTACTTGGTAGTTACTTTGTTCTGTTTTCTTTTGATTTGTTTGCTTGTTGACTTATAAATAAATATACTGTTTAGGCCACTCACAAGTAAAATTAATAAACAGAAACTTCAGTTAAATAGAGTTAGGAGAACAGAAGGGGGACCCTCATGCCCTATGAAGACAGCAGAGCCCGCCAAGAAGAAGAAAGACTCCTCTTCTTTTCTGGCAAGGACTCAGCCAGTGAGAAACCATGGACTCTTCAGCCTTCCCAGCTTCCTTTTCCTTGCTATAAAAGTGTTCTCCTTCCCTTCTTGAGGGGGAAATTTGCACATGGTAAGCTGTGGTTGCAGGCCTGAAATTGCAATTCTCTGCTGATTCCAATGGAGAGGGAAATGGCAACCCACTCCAGTATTCTTGCCTGGAGAGTCCCATGGACAGGGGAGCCTGCTGGGCTACAGTCCCTGGGGTCACAAGGAGTCAGACATGACTGAAGCGACTTAGCACGCACGCACACTGATTCCAAATAAACTCATCTTTGCTGGACAAATACCTAGTAGTTGACTTTTTTAGATCTGCACATATAACTGTAAGTAGAGAGTAAATCCCTGATACTTAGAAAATAAAAAAAATCCCATATAGAAAAGCAAATAATCAATTTCAATGTACAGATTTTCTGTATTAAATATGCACCCAAAGAATTAATTTTACTAGTACCTGGCACTTCTGAAAGCATTCTTTTAGAAGACAGGAGGTCTTTTAAAAGACGAAAACATGGTTTGTAAGGCATTCTCTTTGAAGACAGATGAATGCCTATGTTTTTACCAAAGCCCAAAGATGAAAAACAAACCAAGCCAAAATGTGTCACAGAGACATCATTTTAGGTGTAGTATAAGAAATAAAGAGTAGCTTATGACTGAATTATACAGTGAACTTTCTCTCCAATATTTCTAGTTGTTAGTCCCTGAACAATGTGAATAGACACTGAATAGTGTATAAATTGGTGGGGGGCGGAGGGGGAAAACTGGATAAGAAAGGAGAGTAGATTTACCTCAATATATATTTTAAACCTAGGCATCCTTAGAGGCAGTAATGATCTTCTCTGGAGAAAAGTTCATTAAGTTATGCTCATAAAGTCTTCTAGGAACACTTGGCCTTAACTCCCTTCTCTGCTGACATTTGCTATGTTATCTGATCTATCCTTTGAAGGGAGTTTCTTTTCTTCCTTCTCTCCCTGTGTATGTGATCTCTTTATCTGTTAGGTTTAACCATTTTGATCTATAAACACCAATAATTTCATATATCACAACCTAGTAATTTATCAGGAACCATGTTACATATGTAACATTGTATATGTGTGTTTTTAAACTTCATTTCTTTCAATTTAAATTCTTGTAGAAGAGTTGTTTGTAAATTGCATTACAAATTTTAATAATAAGCAAGTTTATTCATGTTATTTAGGATCCAGTTAACTGACCAGGCAGACATAGAATACCACTGGGAAGAGGGTGGGTTACCCAAGTGCTTTTGTTTCTTCAGTTATAAAAAAAAATTACTTAGAGTAATCATGACATAAATAATCACCTGCAGAAGGAACTGGAAACCTTATGCATTTCATACATAGATGGAAAACTATAATCCAACAAAAATTTGTATTGTAGCTTATAATAATCTTCAAAACAACAGATCGATTCAATCTTAATATCTGGACTCAGTCAACACACAACAGAATCCTCGGTAATAAATCTGGAAAAAGAGAAGCCACTTTCTTTTCCTTCCTTCCTTCATTTATTCATTCAGTTGACATTTGTTATTTGCCTTTCTTGGGCTTCCCAGGTGGTGTTAGTGGTAAAGAACTCTCTTGCCAATGCAAGAGACATAGGAGACATGGGTTTGATCCCTTGGTCGGGAAGATTCCCTGGAGGAGAGCATGGCAACCCACTCCAGTATTCTTGCCTGGAGAATCCCAAGGACAAGGAATCCTGGCAGGCTACAGTCCATGGGGGTTGCAAAAGAGTGGAACACGACTGAAGTGACTGCCTTTCTCATGCCTGGCACTATTCTAGTTGGGCTTACACTCATGTATAAGACAGGACTGTTCCCTTCTCTCACTGAATTCACATACTCTTCTAACCATATTGCCACTAGGAAGAGTGAGAATATTCTAAATACCCATACAAATGCCTGCATAATGCTCTGTTGCCAGTCTTTTTCAAATTTGTGTTGGGACGATCCCCTGGAGAAGGGAACAACTACCCACTCCAGTGTTCTGGCCTGGAGAATTCCATGGACTGCACAGTGCATGGGGTCACAAAGAGACGGTCATGACAGAGCGACTTAAAAAAAAATCTTATTTACCTGACTGGAATTAGAAGAATAGTTGTAAAAAGCATATTGAACTTGGTATACTTTCATACAATCTGGATTCTGTAATTCATTAAAAAATTTTTGAAATGAAAATTTAATAGTGATGTTATTATTTGCAGCATGACTCTACATGTACATTCTGCCTCGTGTATATTAAAAGAAGTCTGATTATTCCCAGCTCTTCTGGTTAAAAAGAAATTGGCTCAGTGATTCTCAACCAGGGGGGTGATTTTGCCCTACTCCACACACCGCCGTTGTTTCTCTTCTTTGGCACTGAAGGACATTGGCAATGACTGGAGACATATCTGGTGGTCACTACCAGCATCTGGTGCATAAGATCAAGGATGCTACCAAACATCCTCCAATGCACAGTGTAGCTCACGCTCTCCTCCCTCTGAAAAAGAAACCAAAACTTTCCTCCCCAAATTATCATTACTGCTGAGGCTGAGAAATCCTGCTCTCTCCTTTATTACAGATCATTCCATTCTCATGTTTTGTTCCCTCTGTCTCCATACCTCAGTTTGAAAAGTTTAATTCCATTGGCTTATCCAACCATTCATTTATTTATATCTCTCCCCAAACCACTGCTAAGACATTGTGGGGGATACAAAGACACAGAAAATAGGATGTCTGATTGCAATAGGATGTCTATCTGATTGCAAGAACCTACCTTACAGCTAACTAGAGAATGACTCGGCTTTCTGAAAAGGATGAGCGACCAATTAAAACATTCCTTTGGGTGATGATGACATGACATTTTTTTGTGCACTCTGCTCATCACTCCGATTCTCTCTAGCCTGGGGTGAATGCCATTTTGCTTGGTAGAAGTCTGGTTCTAAATTCTCCAGAAAATAAAAATGCAGTGCTATTGTTCAAATTGCATGAAAGGCAGAACCACGTGGGGGTGAGAAGGACAGGAAAATACGATCCTTTTAATCACAATGTGGGGAATGTGGGGCTTAATAACAGGGTACAAAATAGATTTCTTAATCTAAAACGATAAAATTTCCTGAATAGGGGCAAGCTGATACCTCAGATCATGAACAAATAAGGCAATATTTATTCTCATTGTTTACCCTGGGATAGACTGAGACAGTAACCCTTCCTTGTCTGCCATTTATCACGTTTACCCTTTGACAATACACAGATCTTCCTTATCGGCATCGAAATGGTGATGAGTCAAATCAAGAAGAGAAAATAACATCAGAATTGTGTAATAACTGAACAGTCAAATATATGTGTTCTTTGTTCTCATCTAAGAAAATATAGGGATGCAGAAAAGTTAAGTATGATACAAAGCGAAGTTGCTGTGTTTTTCCATCATCAATCACAGCACACATACACTCCATGTATGAATGTATACACACACATGCATATTCACTATAATCCAGAAACACCCATGTAATGAAGAGGTACCCTGCTTGTCTTTTCCTTAAAGAGCTGATTAAATGGTTCACAGTAGAGCAGTGTGCTATTTGCTGTTATCCTCAATTTTCCTGATGATTCACCTAGAATATGGCTATCTATCTAGAAACAGCTAAAATTAACAGAACAATTTAGAAAACCCACTGAGCTAAAGTTGCACAGCGTGAACTAAAAGAAGGGAGGAACATGGGTGACTCAGGGGATTCTTAATGGAATTTTAAACCTTTCCTTTTCATGCTCCCTCAGCTTATGGATGAAGTGCTCTTGGATACTTGCAAAGTGCTTCTTTGGACAATTATTACCTCACATTGGGGGAGGTAGTTAGCAGGCATGGTGTTTCAGGAGACAGGCAGGACTTGAGACCAGATTTCTCACTCTAGGTTTCTGGTATGTACAAATTTGATGTGACTAAGGAGAAGGCAATGGCACCCCACTCCAGTACTCTTGCCTGGAAAATCCCATGGACGGAGGAGCCTGGTAGGCTGCAGTCCATGGGGTCGCTAAGAGTTGGACACGACTGAGCGACTTCACTTTCACTTTTCCCTTTCATGCCCTGGAGAAGGAAATGGCAACCCACTCCAGTGTTCTTGCCTGGAGAATCCCAGGGACAGCAGAGCCTGGCGGGCTGCCGTCTATGGGGTCACAAAGAGTCGGACACGACTGAAGCAACTTAGCAGCAGCAAGGGGCTGGTACAGCATTTGCAGCCACTCTGCTTACCCTGGGAGGCCTGTTCCAGTGCTGACAAGCTCCTCACTAAATCAGCCCCACAGTCCGAAGGAGGTTCTAAGACTCCACTGAAGGATCCAAGGATTCCTCCCCAAGCAGCTTGCATCCCTAGGGAAGTATCTGAAAAATGCCCCCCCCCATCCCTCACCCCCACAGTCACACAGGAGAATCTTCCAGACTGGGAACTAACCCAGTATAGGGGTCATCATTTCCTATGAGTTCCCCACCTCCAAAGAGCTCTCCAATTCATATCACAGCATTTGGGTGATCACAAGATCTGGAATGGCTTGTGTGTGCTATGCTTAGTTGCTCAGTCATGTCTGACTCTTTGTGAGCCCATGGACTGTTGCCCGCCAGGCTCCTTTGTCCATGGGATTCTCCAGGCAAGAATACTGGAGTGGGTTGCCGTTGCCTTCTTCCAGGGCTGGAATGGTGTACACATTTCAAAATCTGAAATGAGGATACTGGGTAATTTTCCTAAAATAGATAATTATAAGAATTGGTGCAAAGCTTCCCCTTAAGCCTGTACCCACCTCTGGGTTTGCTAGACTCTGCCAACAAAAACTTGGCATGTGCCATCTGCCTTTCCAAGGATTAAATCATGTCCCACTACATCTCCTGAAAGGAGTTCAGGGTAGAGGTCAGGAATGAGGTACACTGTGCTCTGGGAAAAACTGGCAGAACAGGCCTTCAGATAGTTAAACTTTTTTAAGAGGAGACTTTTATGAGCCCAATTCTTGCATCTCCTCATATCCAGAAAAGCACTAAAATTATTAGCAGTGACATCTACTGCTGGTGACCTGGAGCAAGACTCTGCCAAAATGCTTGCTTGACGGCACATACCCCTCTTCACCAAACTCCTATATAACACTGATCTTCCCCTATATCTCTTTGGGGCTAGTACCTCAAAGCTATCTGAGATGCTGTCTCTAGGGCAATAGCCCTCATAAAACTTAACTCACAGCTCTCATGTTGTGCATTTTTTCAGTCAACATATCCCAGAGAAAAGATGCTGTTTCCAGTTTAGTGTTGCTATCATAGGGAAAAATTCTCTCTGAATTAATCATGACCATGGACCTCAAGTCGGCCCAGCAGCAAAAATAAGACCAAGGAGGAGAAGGTTCTGGAGAGGTCTATGAGAAGCTATGGACCCTGTGTAGTTACCCCCCTGTAGGGTCCACAGCCAGTACCTGGTGGTAAGTCTGGTGTCTCTGTTGGCCAGCAGGGCCAGCAGCAAAGAAGACAAGCTCGAGGCAGTGCAGAGGAGAGGAAAAGCAAGCTGCATTGATCTATCATATCTCAGAGCAATGGCTCTCTGAGGAGACAAGCCGCTGTCTTCTTCACCTGGGACTAAACAGAGAAGAGAATTTAGGAAAGGGAGCTCCCAGCTTAACCGAGTTAACAACAAAACACTCAGCAAGAGATGACAGTCAAGCTTGAGAAAGACTGAAAATGAATCATTGGATAAACAATGGTGACCATGGCAAGAGCAAACTGGTGGCAGAATGGGAGCAACAGATTTCTTTGGCTTTGGTTTATAAGAGGTCAGTTGGAAAATATTTTGAGAAGTTTTACTGTAGAGAGAGGCAAGGACGTGTAGTAGGAGCTGAGTAAGAAGTGGGGCTATGGGACATTTGTTTAAGTTGGAAGACTAGTGTATTTGTATGCTAATGAGAATGCCCTACTAGAGTGCGCATTAGATATTGCAAAGTAAGGGATGAATTGCTGGAGCAATGGGTTTGGATAGAAAAGAAGAGAAGGTCTTCTGTGGCGGTCCAGTAGTTAAGACTCCATGCTTCCAATGCAGAGGTTGCATGCTAAATCCCTGGTTAGGGAACCAAGATCCTGCATGCCTCGCACAAGGGCAAAAAATAAAAAATAAATAAGATAACTATAAAAATAATTTTAAAATGAAAAAGAAGAGAGAGGATCCAGGACTCTAGAGGCATGGGTTCTGGAGAAGGGTGAAGGATCTTAGACCTGCTTGCCACCTCCATGGCCGCCTCCATTGCCACCAGCCTGTCCAAGCCATCATCGTCTCCCACCAGGGTGACAGCAACAGCTCCTAAGTAGCCTCTCTATTTCTTCTGCTTGCCAAGTCAGTGCTCAATTGCTCAGTTGTGTCTGACTCTATGTGGCCCCACAAACTATAGCCCGCCAGGTTCCTCTGTCCACGGGATTTCCCAGGCAAGAATATTGGAGTAGGTTGCCGTGCCCTCCTCCAGGGGACCTTCCTGAGCCAGGGCTCGAACCTGCGTCTCCTGCATTGCAGGTAGACTCTTTGTCATTGAGCTATTGAGATGCTTCAGCATCTTATTCACCTATAAAGTCTTCTCAGCACAGCATTCAGAGTGATCCTTTTAAAATGTAGGTAAGACCAGGCCAGGCCTATGCTCCAAACCCTATAATGGACCTTGCCTCACCAGGAAAGAAGTCAAAAGTCTTTGTAAAGTAACTGGGGAATCTGGTTCTTCATTATGTCTATAATTAATCAACCAACCTCTCTCCCTCTTTTCTGAACTCCTTGATGTTTCCTGGAAATCTCAGGATATGCCCCCACCGTCCCGCAGTCAAGGGCCTTTGCTCCAGCTTTTGCCTCTGCCAGGGACACTCCTGTCCCAGACATCCCACTATTTGACTCCCTCTCGTCTTTTAAGTTTTTGTCCACATCTCAACTTCTCACTGACTACTTAAAATTACAAACTTTGTCCCACCTTCTTATCCTCTTATTGTGCTCTCCTTTTTCTTTTTCCCACAAATATCTACTATCTTCTAAAGATGATGTAATTCACTTTCCTTCTATTTGCAGCATGTTGCCTCTCCTCCGGATAGAGTGTGGCTTCCATGAGGGTCATATTTCATTAGTGTATCTCCAGCTCCTAGAACTGTGCCTGAAACATAGAGATATTTGTAGGATGAGTTAACAAATTTATCTAACAGAAAGACCCTAGTGAGCTCTCTGAATATTTATGAATGAGAAATCAGAAACTGCCTCTCTGTGCCAGATAAATATATTCCTCTCTGTAAATCTCATCAGGGGCGTGTCTGCTAAGCTGTCACAAATTAACTTGAAAGCTAAAAGGAGTGTATGATATTTTTATCTACCTCTTTTGCATTCAATGAAAAGCACATTCATCAATTACACACTTGTAATAACCGTCACAGGTGCTCAGCAGTTACAGGTTTATCATTTCATTCAGTTAAACCTCACCAACAATGTGAGATGGGCACTATCATCCTCATTTAACTGGTAAAGGAAATGAAAGTCAGAAGACTTAAGTGGCTTGCTCAAATCCTTACAAAATTAGTAAATGGGGAAGGGCAGATCTTACAGACTTTCTTTACCTTCCATTGGAGATGCTTCCTGACTTGGTTATATTATATGGAGAAATATCACATGTTGCATCAAATATGGTTATTTTAATGTTGAAGGGATTTATAAATTTCATATTGGCATTTAAGAGGCTTCATATCAAATTTTAACTAAATATCTTTATCTATAACCATTCATCTATTTATGTATCTTTCTAGCTATATATATGGGCTTCCCACATGGCACAGTGGTAAAAGAATCCACCTGCCAATGTAGGAGACACAGGAGATGCGAGTTGGATCCCTGGGTTGGGGAGATCCCCTGGAGTAGGAAATGGCAACCCACTCAAGTACACTTCCCAGGAAAATTCCAGGGACAGAGGAGCCTAGTGGGCTACAGTCCATGGGGTTGCAAAGAATTGGACACAACTGTGCTCAGTCATTCAGTCATGTCCAATTGGATATATATATACATATATATATACACACATATATATATATTACACACAACTGTATATATATAATATACAATTATATATACATGCATATATAATTGTGTTTATTATCTACAGTGCCAGGCATCATGCTAAGAGCTATACAAATACTGTGTCATTTTATCCTATCCCAAACACTGCAATCACGATATCCCATTTCACAGATGGAAAAATTGAGGCAAAGACAGGTTCACTAACGTGCCCCAGGTTGACAGCAGACTGAGCCACACTGTGAATCTGGAAAGTCTAAGAGCACAGTCAATGTCCTAACCATCAGAACATGCATTTTCCTGCCTTCATTAATGAGAATAAGTTTTATTTTCTTAATCAGACCATATTTAGAGGAAAATAAATACTTTCTGAACTACTGTGCTTCATCCCTAAAGAAAGATAACCTGTTTCGTAAAGTGCCTATGACTGGTAATGACAAAGCCTGCTGTCCTGTGTGGGGCTGATGCAAAATTTCCACAGCAGTGCGGTTACTGAGGCCACCCTAATCCAGCCCCATGTCTCCTATAAGTGCCCCGTCTTCATACTCCACCCTCATTGGCTCCCCAGACTGGCCACCATCAACCCAATTTCTGGAGCCTGAGGTGACATACCAGCATTATAGGTTAAAAAATGGACGTTTTCATAGGAATCATCTTGTTTCAAAATAAAGTTAACATGTCTTCATTGGCTAAAACATTTTCTGGAATAGAAGAATGTGAGGATACCATGCTATAATTGTAGATATGTCCATGTGGAGAGACGGCTATCTAGGAAACTAACCCATTTTAACTATGCTCCAGAAAGCTCTCCATGCTCTGAACCAGAGCAGAATTTCATAGTTTAGGCTCTAAGCTTCTGTGGCCCTCAAAGAGCTAGGTAATAATATTCACTGTTTCTCTTTAGAGAATGGAGAAAAACACTAAGGGATCAAAAATACATATAACCACATTTCTGGGGGCTTTTCTATCAATTTGTGATACAGACATTCTGCATTTTTCAAAATGTATCAATAATAAGAAGGGCCAGGCTGGTTTCACTCATTTAACAGGATGAAATTAGGATAGATGAAACTAACATAACAATTATCCTAAAACCAGTACAAACCCATTCACTGAATAGTTTCTTTCTAAATGTTGTCTGATTTTTTATTGGGCTGACTTCCACTAAACTCCCACTAGACTCATTTTGATTTCTTTTAAACACTGGTCATTTATTTTTTTAACTAACACAAACACTTTACTGAACATCTATATATTAGAAACTGTACTAGCTGTCAGGGAGAAAGACCAGTTTGGTCCAGTTCCCATGCTGCAGGCACTCATGGTCTCATGGCAAAAAAATTACCTAAATAGGTCCTTATACTCTTGTGATAACCACAATGACAGGGATAGTCATACAAGACCCTGTGTCTTGTCGGATTGTTTTAAACCAGCTCATTTCCTCTGCATACAAAAGTAAATCAGAAATAGAAACGCTACGATATTGTGTGCAAAATTGTTTACCAAAACTACAGTGCATATAGCCATGTCATGATTAACTCAATTACAGATAAATTTTGAAGTGGAATAGTTTCAACTCTAAAAAAGCATACAGTCTTTACATACAAGGTATGGGGCCACTTCATTAGCCTAGTTATACTTTACAAATGTGCTTTGTTATTTTTTAATTTTTTAAATTGAAACATAGTTGATTTATAATATGTATTAGTTTCAGATATACAGCAAAGTGGTTCAGTTATACATATATGTACCTATATATATTCTTTTTCCATTATAGTTTATTACAAGATCTTGAATATCATTCCTTGTGCTATACAGTAGAACCTTGTTGTTTATCTATATTATATACAGTTGTGTGTACCTGTTAATCCCATACTTGCAATTTATCCCTCTTCCCTCTTTACCCTTTGGTAACCATAAGTTTGTTTTCTGTGTCTATGATTATGTTTCTGTTTTGTAAATAAGCTCATTTGTACTATTGTTTTAGAGTCTACATATAAGTGATATCATATAATATTTGTCTTTCTCTGACTGACTTACTTTACTCAGTATGATAATCTCTAGGCCCATCCACATTGCTGATACTGACCTGATTTCATTCTTTTTCGTGGTTGAGTAATAGTCCATTGTATATAGCTACCACATCTTTATCCAGTAGTCTGTTGGTGAACATTTAGGTTGCTTGCATGTCTTGGCTATTGTAAATAGTGCTGCTATGAACACTGGGGTGCATGTATCTTTTCTAAATAAGAGTTTTAATTTTTTCCAGTTATATCCTCAGGAGTGGGATTGCTGAATCGTATATTAACTCTATTTTTAGTTTTTTTGTTTTTTTTTTTTAGGAAACTCCACACTGTTTTCCATAGTTGGCTGTACCAATTTACATTCCCACCAACAGTATAGGAGAATTTCCTTTTCTCCACACCCTATCCAGCATTTATTTGTAAACTTTTCATTCTTAACATCCAAGTTTTAATCAACATTCCATCTCTGTTTCTTCTGAATCACAATAAATTTTTCTGTCTGTCTCCTTGTGCGCATGTGCGTGCTCAATCATGTCTGACTCTTTGCGACCCCATGGGCTCCTCTGTCCATGGAATTTTCCAGGCAAGCATACTGGAGCATGTTGCCATTTCATTCTCCAGGGGATCTTCCCAACCCAGGGATTGAACCCACGTCTCTTGCATCTTCTGCATTGGTAGGCAAGTTGTTTACCAGCTGAGCCACCAGGGAAGCCTCTTCCTGACTGGCTATATATTTTAAAACTTGTATTTATACTTTTTTACTCAGAATGTAAGTTTGTCTCTATATGCCTCCTTTTTTAAGTGCTTAAATATTATTTTTACGAATGCCTTACACTGTTACTGACTGACAAAAAGTCAAATCCTAAAGCTATAGTGTAACAAGCTAATCCCAGTTCTGTTCACTCTCAGCAGTGGTGTTAGCCAACCAGGGAGGGGCCAAGCTCTTATTTAAACCCAGACTGACTAACATCCCTTCTGCTCTCTGATGAGGGGAGTATGACTTTTATTGCCGGGAAAATAAATTGCTATACTTCTCAATTTTACTTACAGAGAAAACTATAGGAGGTAGAAAGATAGAAAGGGTGAAATTTCACATCTTGGCAAGTTCTTGATGAGGATGGAACTCCATGTAAATTTGTTTGGGCCAATGTTCTTGATTTACTCATATCATCTTTAGATGTATAATATATAGTTAGCCTATGGGTTTGCATTTCTTCACATAATCAAGCAGAGACTTGAAATTTCAATGCCATTTGAAGGAAAGGGTGTGAGACTGATGTATAAAGAGGATTGGGGTGGGGGTGGGGGACAAGCCAGTGTTAGGCAGAAGGCCTGGAGAGGAAGACGGCCTCGGGAAATGAACAGTGGTGGGTTCGATAAAGGATTTTAAAGAACTAAGATGCCATTAATATGCACCTTGTAGTTTTGGGCCATACTACAATGTGGCTGCTGCAGAAACCCACAAGTCTTCAATAAAAGTGCTATTTAATACATAAAGCAACCTCGTATTTGAGGTTGTTTAGGGAACACAATGTAGAAGGATCTATAATGCACATTAAGGTCAACTTGGGCCAGAGAAGAGACCACCTACAGGAGCATAAACTCAAGACTTCAACAGAATAAAGAAAATTAAAGCAAGAATTGACAGGAGAAAGGTGATCCCAAGACCTCTTGGGGAAGATACCCCTTGGTTCATCTGTAAGTATGTGGACATGTGTGCATTCAGGTATGTTTTAGAAGGTGGTAGAAGATATTGGCTTTCTCATCACACATGTAATGGAACTTGAAACATTTATTAATAAATTTAAAAGCTGTAAAATTAAGTTAACCCAAAATTCTAAAGAACTTGAGGTTTCCGAGGCAGATAATACTTGGATTACAAAGCAACTATGTTTCAGATCAAATGGTGGTTTTACCTACAGAATTGTGAGCTATTTACTGTTTGTTCATATTTCTTTTAAGTATTTATTTGGCCAGGTCTTAGTTGCAGCATGTGAGATCTGGCTCCCTGACCAGGAATCGAACCTAGGCCCCTTGCATTGGTAGTACAGAGTCTTAGTCACTGGATCACCAGGAAGTCTTGTGTGCTTATTTTATTAATTGGGTAGCTCAGATGGTTTCAACTCTCTGCTAATTAAACCAAACTGATGAATTCATATCTCACTCCAGGCATTTCCCCTCTTGCAGAAAAAATTCTATGACCAAGGTGGGGCCACTTCAGGGTGTGGCTGCAGAACAGTGAATAGGTTAGTTTCCTCCAGGCATTTGCAATGCTGCTTCTCCACCTGAACCATCTCCCTGCCTCCCCACCCCAAATACAGTTCACAGTCACTCATGTTGTCAGGTTTAGTAGGGTTACCTCTCCATACTTTTTTTTTTTTCTGTATTGAAATAGGGTTGACTTACAGTATTGTCCCAGAAGAGAATAAGATTGAGAATGAATTTGTGACAAGCAGATTTCACAAGTAAGAAAGTAAATCCTAAAGCTTGCTGCTGTTCAGTCGTTGAGTCATGTCCAACTCTGCAATCCCATGGACTGCAGCACACCAGGCTTCCCTGTCCTTCACTATATCCTGGAGTTTGCTCAAATTCATGTCCATTGAATCGGTGATGCCACCCACCATCTTATCCTCTGTCGTCCCCTTCTCCTCCTGCCCTCAATCTTTCCCAACATCAGGGTCTTTTCCAGTGAGTTGGCTCTGTGCATCAGGTGGCCAAAGTACTGGAGTTTCAGCTTCAGCATCAGTACTTCCAATGAATATTCAGGATTGATTTCCTTTCGGATTGACTGGTTTGATCTCCTTGCTGTCCAAGGGACTCTCAAGAGTCTTCTCCAGCACTGCAGTTCAAAAGCATCAATTCTTTGATCCTCAGCCTTCATCCTAAAGCTTAGTGGATAAATTAGATCGTGTTTGTGATAAAAAGAACATGTCCACTTAGGGGATAATATATAGTGGGTTGGCCAAAAAGTTTGTTCCAGTTTTCTGTAACATATTATGGAAAAATCCAAATGAACTCTTTGGCCAACCCAATATATAATCTCAGAATTCAATCTGAGAACAGGACTAGCTCTATAATTTGTGGGTGTCCAGTGTAAAAACCAAAATGAGAAGCCTTCTGTTCCCATGATTGTTACGAATTTTAAGACAATAGCAAAAGAGCAATGTCACAATCTCAGGCTCTTCCGAGTGCAGCTTGCATACCATGAAGTTAGCCCTACATAATTATTCCTGTTCCTATGATATTTACATAAAACAAATTTCTGTTTGCTTATAATTGTGTATGATTGGCTGTCATGCTGTCTTCAACTATAAGTTGCACAATGTCAGGGATTATATTCCATAGATCTATTCCACTCTGGCTGTTATGCATATTACTCATATTCTCCAACACTGATGTCTTCCCATCCATCAAAACTGTTTATAAAAGGTCCATGCCTGGCATGTAAGAAACTCTCAACAAATGTTTAACGGCAAAAATATCTATCCTTTTTAGCCTTAATGAAACAAAAGTTTTATTAAAGTCCCTGCTTGTGTGCTCCTGTCCAACTCTTTGTGACCCCACAGACTGTAGCCTGCCAGGCTCTTCTGCCCATGGAAATTTCCAAGCAGGGATACTGGAGTGAGTTGCCATTCCCTACTCCAGGGAAACTCCCCAACCCAGGGATCAAACCCACATCTTCTGCATCTCCTGCGTTGGCAGGTGGATTCTTTTACCACTGAGCCACCTGAGATGTCCCAAATAAAGACCCTGGTTAGTGGCAAATAGAAATAAGTATGAGGGAAAGATAAATTTACCATACAATGTGTGCTTTATTATATAAACCTTTGAATATACATGATGGTGTAGAGCTGTATTCTAAAACCTTCCCTCACTTGAGACAAAGGCCAAGTTGCATAATACATTCCAATGATGCTAAATAATATCTCAGCCCACCTTTCAAAGCACACCTACAAAGCAGTAGAAAAGGAAAATTTCCACCCTCTGGAGAAAACTTTTTGAGTCTGAGAGATAACTACAGCTTCTTCATTCTAGGTCTACTGAGGACACTGATTCCTCTGCTCCCTGAGTAGTAACCAGTGAATGCTGAGTGTTTTCTATGTGACATTCAGCTGTAAGATTCTGTTTTTTTGTATTCCTTAATCAAGTCAATGGTTCTATCATGTGTGATGACTCTGACTGTAGTCCCATCAAATCAGCTCTGCAAAATTAGCTTATTTTTTGTGGAATTTATCAAGTGCTAGAAATTGTTTTAATCTTCTGCTTTAATTCAGTGATTACCACAATCCCCTGGTACTCACTGACTCAATTTTCGTCGATGCCTATGATATACCAGGTATTATACTAGATACTTGTCCCTCCATTACTTAAAAGTCAGAAATACTTGGACAAATAAAGTAGAATCTTCTCAGAGAGAATTCAAACTAGGTACTGCTGCTGCTGCTGCTAAGTTGCTTCAGTCGTGCCCGACTCTGTGAGACCCCATAGACAGCAGCCCACCAGGCTCCGCTGTCCCTGGGATTCTCCAGTCAAGAACACTGGAGTGGGTTGCCATTTCCTTCTCTAATGCACGAAAGTGAAGTCGCTCAGTCGCGTCCGACTCTTCGCGACCCCATGGACTGCAGCCTACCAGGCTCCTCCATCCATAGATTTTCCAGGCAAGAGTACTGGTGTGGGGTGCCATTGCCTTCTCCGCCAACTATGTACATGTGTCATTAAAACATATATTAAGGTTACTGGAAATCTATAAATCACATGAATTGCTATTGTGCAAACTCTCTTATTTGCTTGGTACTAGGGAGTGGGAGGAGAGTTGAGGTCTAAGATACAGCTTTTCCTCATTTGCTTCTGTGTTTAGTTTCCATGGCCTGTCACGTTAATCATTCTCTATGATTTATATTTCTCCTTTCAATTGATTAGCAGGTGAACTGATATAAAGCCCTTGAATAAATATGTCTTACGTAAGTGGGACTTATTTACTAGGACTTAGTAAAATCAGATCTTCTAAGGTCTCTCACAGCTAAATTTTCTGCAGAAGCCTCATCATTAATGTTGATTATACCACTTCACCCTGGAATCTATGACCCATGAAAATTTTGGTTTAATTTTAATTCTACCTGATTCCTTACAAGCTGTTTAGAGTAAACCAACACAAACTAAGATAGAATACATAACTACAGTATATATCAACTTTTCTTCCCAACTGACTTCCAGAGGTCAACTCAAGGCAGAAAATGACACATCCCAGGGCTCAGTTCCAAAAGAGGAGAAAGCTGGAGGCACTAGCTAATGGGGGGGTGCTCAGTCACTTCTGTCGTGTCCAACTCTTTGCGACCCCATGGACTATAGCCCACCAGGCTCCCCTAACCGTGGAATTTTCCAGGCAAGAATATTAGAGTGGGTTGTCATTTCCTTCTTCAGGGGATCTTCACAGCACAGGGAGCGAGCCTTCATCTTCTGCAGCTCCTGCATTGACAGGTGGATTCTTTACCACTGAACCACCTGGGAAGCCCAGAAAAAGTGTTGGGAGTAGTGGCAGTGTCTTGTATGAGAGAAAAGCATAACTGCCTCTTGATGCCAGTTGGGGATGGGATGGGGGAAAGTAGGTGGGAGGGAAAGGCGGTGAAGGATCAGCAAAATATAGATGTGTGGTCAAAGAGAACTAGAAGAAATAGCAGATTTGGACTTAACAAACGTCTTTGATTAGGTTCCACACATGTGCTATTTACAAACTGAGCCATATTGAAACATGCTAAAAATAAGAGAAACTGACTTAGAGACAGAAAGATGGGCTAGAGATAAATGGAGGAAAATAAAAGTGCTAGACTAGATCTTAATAACTGTGTGAGTTGATAATGGTACTTTTCAAATGGTAAAGAATCTGCTTGCAATGCAAGAGACCTGGATTTGATCCCTGGGTCAGGAAGATCCCCTGGAGAAGGGAATGGCAACCCACTCCAGTATTGTTGCCCAGAGAATTCCATGGAGAGAGAAGCCTGGGAGGCTACAGTCCATGGGGTCGCAGAGTTGGACATGCTTGAGCGACTAACACTTTCACTTTCACATATCTAAATTCATAGGTATATCATTAGAAAGCTTTGGCTCTGAAACACGGAAGGTTCGATCCAAACTGGCTCAACCACAGTGGAGTTTATTGACTTACTTAACTGGAGGTCTAAAGGTAAATTGGGCTTCAAGATAGATTAACTAATGAACTTCAGGTCCATTTGGCTGCAGTTCTCTTACTTTTCCTCTCTCTAGATCTCAGATTCATCCTTAGACTGGGAATAAGATTGTAGCAGCTACTCTGGGTCTTCTGTCTACACAACTTCCCCTACAAAGAGTCTGAGGGTTGTTTCCTTCTTTTTTTTTCCCCCAGAGGGTTTCTCCTAAAGTTCTTTAAAAACAGTACCAAAAAAAAAAAAATTCCTAGAAGCTTCTTCTTCAACCTCATTGGCCCGCATCAGGTCACAAGCCCATTTATGAACCAATCATAGGCACAAAAGATGATCTTACCTCTCTCTAGACCAAAACACTATCTCTGAATCTGGGGTTCGGTTAACCTGAGGACTCATTGGACCTGTAATGAGAACCCTACCAACCATCTAATACTGGGCTGTTTTTTCACTGCTGGAAATAGTTACATTTGAGAATATTTGAGTAGCATAGTTTGCAATGAAGCTCTTTCTATTTTAAGGGGAAAACCCAAAGGTTTATTTATAAATAAATATTTCCTTGTCTTATAATGCTCTTTATTGTTTTTTATTATGGAAATTATATTACTCCCTTTAGAGAACTGTAAATACAGAAAAGCATAAAGAAGAAAATAAAATTATATGCCATTTCTCACCACCATGAACATTCTGAAAATCTCTTGCTACTGTTTTCTGTGCATATTTGTTTATCTCATATTTATTGGGTATTAATAACAGAAACCCATTTAGAGTCGATTTAAACAAAAATAAGAATTTATGTAGAGTACTGGGGATGAACTAGGGAACAACAAGGGCCGCAGAACATATAGCGACTGACATTGGAAATTGAGAAGCAAGTGGGAACCTAGCAAATAGAGGCTCTGTCCTTCTCTCTTTTTGTAGCCTGGTTTTCTTGGCTTTGGCATGTGTGCATGCTAAGCCACTCCAGTCATGTCCAACTCTTCGCAACCCTATGGCCCACCAGGCTCCTCTGTCCATGGGATTCTCCAGGCAAGAATATTGGAGTGGGTTGCCACACCTTCCTCCAGGGGATCTTCCCCAACCAGATATCGTTTTGGCATACTGACAGTCAAATATGGTCACCCCATAGGTCCCAACTCTACACCTTATCCTTTCTACCACTTATTAAAATCAAGCCTTGGTTCCTGAAATAGTCAATCACTTTCTCCAAGCTCATGCCAAGAGTCCCTCCTTTGTCCAATCAGCTGTGGGAAGGGGGCACTCACATAAGATACTATGGCTGCTGAGGGTCCTTGTGTGTGGGTAGAGGATCATTTGTTAGTGAAAGAGAACTACTGTTCCCTGGACAATGCCCCCGAAGTTTACTATACTACTACCCTACCCCTACTGCTACTATTGTTGATACTACTGAGACATAAAACTTACCGTTGATGTATATACGTTGCCATGTGTAAAACAGATAGCTAGTGGGGACCTGCTGTATAGCACAGGGAGCTCAGCTCGGTGTTCTGTGATGACCTAGGGGGTTGGGATGGTGGGTGAGGTGGGAGGGAGGTCCAACAGGGAGGGGATATATGTATACATATAGCTGATTCACTTTGTACAGCAGAAACTAACATAACATTGTAATGCAATTATATTCCAATAAGTGAATATATATATATACATATATATATATATATTTATGTCATTGAGATCATCCTGAACACTAAATTGTATAACTTGTCTTTCAAAAAACTCCCAAGCACTCTAACGTGACCCTCTCTCTTGTTGTTGTTCAGTCGCCAAGTCGTGTCGGACTCTTTGTGATGCTACAGACTGCATGCAGCATGCCAGGAACCTCTCTCTTACGTGATTCTAAGTGCTCCCCAAATATCATCTTCAGTGGCTGTTTAATATCCCTTTGAATTAATAAACCACAGCTTAGTTGCACCATATCTTTGTTGGAGAATGAATGTTTACATCATTCCCAATTTTCTGGTATCATAAGTAATACTTGAATAAATATTTTTGCAAAGTGGTTCTTGCCTTCACATTGGCTTACTCCCATAAAAAGGAATCTTCGTAGTGGTAAATATGAGGGTGCAAAACTTAGTTTTGAGACTTGATGAAAGTGAAGTGAAAGTGTTAGTCGCTCAGTCACATCCAACTCTTTGCAACCCCATGGACTGTAGCCCTCCAGGTTTCTCTGTCCATGGGATTTCCCAGGCAAGAATTCTGGGGTGGGTAGCCATTCCCTTCTCCAGAATAATCTTCCCAACCCAGGGATCGAACCCAGGTCTCCTGCATTGCAGGCAGATTCTTTACTATCTGAGCCACCAGGGAAGCCCAAGACTCAACATACATTGCCAAATGGTTTTCCAAAAAGATTGTATTAAATTACATTTCTTGCAGCAGTATCTGCAAGTTCTCATTTGTAGCAACTGAGTGACTGACATACACACCCACATATTTGATAATACATCTAATTATCCAGAGTATTCCCTTTAATGAATTATATGTCACTGTATCAGAACAATTTCATAGGTGCTTAGAATTTATTCTGTTATTAAAGTAGAATTCCCAAATGTTGCCTTCTCCCTACATCCTGCCAATTCATCCCTGGGTGGAAAGATCCCCTGGAGTAGGAATGATAACCCACTCCAGTATTCTTGCCTGGAAAATTCCATGGACAGTGGAACCTCGTGAGCTGTAGCCCATGGGGTTGCAAAGAACACACACAGCTGAGCATACACACTATGTATATATTATATTATATAACATCTTTTTGTGATTAATATGTAACATTATATCATATAACATCTTTCTTTGATTCACAAAGAAAGAGAGCCTCAGAAAAGCAGTATTAGTCCTCAGATTTCTTCTTTTAAAAGATGTTATATAATACTCCTCTGTCGTGGAAATATTTTGAAATTAATTAATTTGATATACTGGCATGTGCATAGAAAAAATTTGAATAAACACACACCAAGTTGTTAACAGGTTATCTCCAAGAGAACATGAGACATTTACTTGCTAATTTGATATATTTTGTAAAGCATGATTTTCTTTACAGTGAGCATATGCTATTTCAGTAAACAAGAAAAACAATTCATATTTTTTAATAATTAAGTTTAATTTGTTTACATTCATTTTATCTGAATTAAATGATCACTTCTTTGATGATATTTAGGAGCTACTTTTAATTCTTCAGCAAAAGCTTTATCCATCAAGTGGGTTATCTCTTAGGTGACTCATCAGGTTTCTGTACTTATTTGTATTAGATATTTTAGAGGACTATATCCTCTGAACTTCAAAGAATACATAGTACTGAGGGTCTTTAGTTTCAAGTAACACAAATGCATTGATGATGCCCCAGGAAACTTGAAGAGGAGAGTAATGTAGATTCATAATGATGTAGAGTTGCAAGTAATATAATCCAACCTTCCTTGCCTTGTTGGACTCTCTTGCACTGGCCTATTTGGAAAAATTCCTGGAAGGGGGAGCTTAGGACTCATGACGGAGCATTACCCATGACTGTGATCTTGTTGAGAAAACTTCCCTTGTAAATTCAGCTGCAACTTGCCCTGATGTAGCATCCATCTGTCCACCCCAACTCTGATCCTGGAGCTACACACAGGGCTGTGTGTCCAGCCCCATGGCTCTCTCTACCTTTAGGAGCTGACAAGGGCTGTTTGCTAGTTTGGTGGTATAAGTCTGACAACACTAGCTGGAAGGAGTTGACCTGAGAACATGCTGAAGAATAAGTGGGATGGGGCACAAATTGTTTTTCAAAATGAATCTTCATTAGTTTCATATAATGTTAAAGCACAAAAGACTTTTATTTCCTTTACAGGAGCAAAGGAAAAGTTAACTAGCTTTAGATGAGGGATGAAAAAGTGTTTAGTCTTACTGAGATATATTTTTAAAGGAAAGACCAAAATATTTAGTAGATAACCTAGGTTGTAGTACACATCCAGATAGGAAAGCAAAAAAAAACCTTGGTAGCTTCCACTAATTCTGCTGACAAGTCCAAAGTATGGGGCCTTTTCAGAAGTGATTACCTTGTAATGAGACTGCCACAGTGTTCTAACAACTCTCTACTCTAGGACAGAAGCTGGAACTGAATGGCCTTACAGTATAGAAGATAATGGTGAGACTACAAAACCGTCACCCTAACTGTGCCATGTTGCTATGGGTTTAGTGCCCTCACTGGGCAGCTGGCGTCTCTTGATTCCATTACCACTACTTGGCAGCCTTCTGATGATTAAAATGTCAGGATGTTGAAGTGGGATGGGGAGGGGGAACGGGGGAGCTTCTGCACAAATCTATCCCGACTGGAGAGTTCTCGCCACTTTGACTTGAGTCATTAATTAGCACCCTTAGGGCTGAGTTCAGCCAAGGACAAGTCTTGAACTATCATCTAAAGACAGTGTTTCTCCTTCTGAGTCACTGGGATATGGTGAAGACTTTGCCAAAAGGTCTTGCCAAGATTCAGGTGTTGGGTCTCCCTGGTTTTCTCCACTGTCACCATTCTAATTCCATTTCCTTTAATAAGCATATGATCTTTTGACCTTTCCATTGTTTCAGTTTTGAAATTAGTAACAGAACAAAAATGACTAATAATTCCTCCACTCAGAAGATGGACAAGTCTTTCTGCTCATTTTGTGCTGCATAAGGCTCCTGAGCTCTCTCTTCCATGATTTAGATGACAATGGGAAAAGCTTCCAGAAAAGTTATTAGAAAGTGGAATAGTGAAATTCATAAAGATTTAGTACCAACTTTTGAAAGAGAAAGAAAGTTTCCCATATAGGCTGAGTAGGAGGGATATTATAGAAATGACTGTCGAAGAAAAGAGAAGATTGTGAATAAAATATGGTCTACAGTTGCAGAGATTACCTTGAAGATGAAAAAGAAATCATCTTCTTCTGAATTAAGAAGAGAAAAGGGAGCTTTAGGAAAGGAAAAAGAAGCATTTTTGGAAAAAGGAGCTTTGACTATATGAAAGTGTTAGAGTGGTGTTTTAGTTTTCTATGCATGCTATGACAAATGGTCACAAGCTTAATAACTGAAAACAACACAAATTTATTCCCTTATAGTTATGGAGCTGAGAAGTCTGGTCTGGGTCCCTTTGAGCTAATAGCATGGCAGGGCTGCATTTTTCTGGAAGCTTTAGGAGAAAATATGTTTCTTTTCTTTTTCCAACTTCTAAAAGTGTTCACATTCCTTGACTCATGGCCCCCTCCCTATATTTTCAAAGCCACAGCAACCAGTTGAGTTCTCACATCACGTCACTCTGACCCTCTTCTGCCTCCTTCTTCCACATCTAAGGACACTTGACCTCACCTGAAAAATCCAGGATAATTTTCCTAAAGTCATTCTTCACAATCTTAATTCCATCTGCAACCTAATCCCCTCTTGCCATGTAATGTAACATGGTCACAGACTTTGGAGATTAAGACATGGACATCTTTGGAAGATCATTATTCTGCTAACCACAGACAGGAAACTGAGAAAACTTGGGTAGAGTAACTTGTTTTTAATTAATGAAACAAAAGGCTTAATCATTTTCTCAAGTTGAGAAAAAAAGGGATAAGGCTAGGGTTATTTTCATTTTCAAGAATCTAAAAAAAAGCACACACCACCGGCAGCAGCTTTGGCAGGCATTCACTGTCTAGCTGACATGCTAGTATTAACTCTATACCCTGGTATAAAGACCACTTTGCTTACCTGTAATGGGTTAGTTCCTTATTTATACTTTCTCATTTAACACCTGTTTCTCCCTTAGACTGTAAACAACATAGTGGGGGTGGGAGGAGATTATGTCTATTTTGTTCACAGTTGTATCCCCTGCATCTAGCATCCATTAATAGGCTCTAAGTGAGTATTTATTGACAAATCTAAATAAGTCCTACTGGACAGTATGACATTTCCAGACTTGTAAAATTCAAATGGTTTTACTTGTAAGACTCAAGAACTTCCACAATCAGCTTAGAACAGGGTTTCCAAGCCATATGGTTCAAAGCCTTTCGTAAGCCCACCATGCTTGTGGCCTGCCTCCCCTTAGACAACATATACTGCTCCAGATAAGTCCTGGGCAACTAAAGGCTGCTAAGATGGTGTTTATCTTCATATCTGGTGGCTCAATTTTCTTACCAGAGTCCAAACTCCTGATTTCAAAGTCCTGGAATAGAGTCTTTTTTTCTGAAAGTACCCAACAGCTTGTCCCCAAGACAGAGATTATGTTTAACAGCTTTACCGAGGTTATAACTGAAACACAAAACACTGTATATCAGTTGTTTAAAGTACACCATATGATGAGTTCTGACAAACATGTGCACCCCTGATTGGGTGATAAACATATCCATCACCTCCAAAAGTCTTTTTCTGCCCCTTTGGGTTTTTTTCTGTTTTGTTGTTGTTGTTGTTGTTGTTAGCTTTTATTGTGATGAGAACACTTAATATGAGATCTACCCCCTTAATGCATTTTTAAATGCACAAGATATTATGGTTAACTATAGGCATGATATTACACAGCAGATTTTATAGTGGGATCTCAGAGAGCAATGCTTTTCTTCTTCCAGAGTCTATCATTTGAGCCATGAGGTGCTCATTGCAGGGTTTCTAGAGCAGCATCTTCCATAGGCCCTTCTGTCTCTTTTCTCCGGGTGAAGTCATCCTTGAAGGATCGAGGTTGGCCTGACTCCAGAGTGCCTCTTGGGGACAATGTTTAATCAACAACAGCCATTACCTCATATTAAATTCCAGCCACAATACTATGTGCAATCTGGTCATGACCCTTGCAATTCAAATTCCAGTGACTTGGATTACATCATTCTGAGCTACATAGTTTCTTCAGACATGAAGCTGGCTCTCCTGACACACTGAGATGAGGGAGGCTGCAAAGGGCTGCTTTTCTACTTGGAGTGATAGAACAGTGTGTTTATCTGTCCAGGCCATTTCGTGCTTATCTAGAAAAATGAGACTGAACATGGGTTTCCAGTATAGTGTGTGATAATCCAAAGTAATAAAGGTAAATCAATCTTTGGTGATTTCACCTTTAATCATATAAGATATTTTAAGAATTTAAGTAGCTTAAAATATTAAATACATAATGTTCATTTAATTTTGCTCATTAGAAGGTAACTCCATTCAGAACCCCATCAATTCTGATAAGAGATACATGAGAGCCTATGAGTCTTAAAAGGAAGAACTTCATCTACCATTGAGGAGAAATAATGGTTTCTTATCTCACTCCCTACAGCAGAGGAAATTCTAAATAAACTGAAGAACTAGACATAAAATTAAAAAATATAGAAACATGGAACCAAATATTCATCAAACATTTAAAAGAAATGTCTACATGTGGATGTAACATGAGAAATTACAAAATAAAAGATTGAAAGTCTTTATCCACATAAAACACTTAAACACCTCTAACTTAAAAACATAATAGAAATGAAGAGTCAAACAGCAGATTGGAAGAAAGCATTGTTATACCAGAAAGGATGAGTAATTTTTATATATAAAGGGCTAACATATCTTAGGAAGAAAAGCGGCAAGATCTGATAGGAAAGAGAGCAAAAGATGAGAATACTCTTGTGACTCTTGGAACAGAGTTCTGCCCTTAGTGACATTTCAGCCCCATGGAGAAAGAAAGGCTCAGATAGAGAAAAGAGACACAGAAAATAAAAGGAATGCTAAAATATACATGGGGCTTTTCTGATGACTCAGCATGTAAAGACTCCGTCTGCAATGCAGGAAGCATAGGAGACCTGGGTTCAATTTCTGGGTCAGGAAGATCCCCTGGAGGAGGAATATGGCAACCCACTCCAGTATTCTAGCCTGAATGGCATAGAAAATAGTTTTGGACATATTTGATGTCATTAATAATACCACTGCTGATAAGAATTTGGTAAACAAGCCTTCTTATACACTGCAAATAGGAGTCAGAATTGTTACCATTTTTTATAAACCAGAATGCTCATTTATTCATTGACCATGAGAAATAGAACTGTCAGGAGGTCCAGATATTATTCTGACTTAGCACGCCCTCCCTTTTAGGCCTTGAAGTTGTCTGGATTGTTACCACTTTTTGGACAGAAATTTTTCAAATTATCTTAAGAATTCTAATGTATGAACTCTAAATTCATGTTCTTCAATTCTGTTATTTTTCTGGGCACCAAATCAAAAGAAAAGATTTTATGTCCAGGAAAAAAATTACAGAGAAAGATTTTCATAACACCATTAGTGATCATAATGGGATCAAAAGATTGGAAGAAACTTAAATGGCCAAATTATAGAGAAATTATGGTTCCTTACCTTCATGAAATATTATACAGCCATGAAAGATAATTTTCATGAAAAGTATTCTATTGGGCAAATATTTGAAATCTAAAATTATACAGATAATAAAATTAAAAGTTTTAATAAATTAGCCCTACCTAAATATGAAAATTTTAGCAGAGGTGGTTTTTTGATATCACCATTGTGGTAATGTTATTGTTCTTAATAATTCACTTGGTTCATAACTGTAAGATGGTTATACCTCCCTGGCCTCGTGGCTCTAGGTTTAGCCATGTGACTTAGCTTTGGCCAGTGAAAATGTGGCTTCCCAGATGGCGTTAGTGGTAAAGAACCCACCTGCCAATGCAAGAGATATGAGAGACATGGGTTCGATCCCTGGGTCAGGAAGATCCCCTGGAGGAGGGCATGACTATCCACTCCAGTATTCTCGCCAAGAGAATCCCATGGACAGAGGAACCTGACAGACTACAGCCCATGGGGTTGCAAAGAGTTGGACACAACTGAAGCGACTTAGCACAGTGAAATGTGAATAAACATGCATGCTCTGTATCCCAGGAGAAGCTCTGATGAAATTGCATCATTGGATCAGCCTTTTGCACTTCTACCCTCTGCCATGAGAACAGCATGTCCCAAACAGGGACTGCTCCTTCAGCCTGCATCCCCTATAATGTGATCCAGAAATCAATGTATAATTATGAGTCACCGAAGTCGTAAATTCTTTGACTCTTCAGCAAAGGCTGATTAATACAGAAACTGTGTATTTATTTTTTAGAATACTCTATTTTCAGAAATTTCTTAGTAAGCATTTAATGATTTTCAGAGTTTCAAATATAAATAAGTACCTCTGCCTGAAACTTAAGAACAGCCCTAAAGGGAAATGAAAATTGCTATTTTCAGACAAAATGGAGGATCACGTCTCCATTGGGACGTGGTACCATGGGAAATTGTGACTAGTCCTGAGGAATAAAAAAAAATTCAGTTAAATTCAATAATTTTTTTTTCACTCTTCAACTTAGTTTACTTTTTTGTTTTTCTTTTTGAAAATGAAAAGGAAAGCCATTTGGAACACAGAGAGAATGAACTATGAAGATCCAGATTCGGAAACAATATCCTTCTAAAGTGCAATCTTTCCCTCCCTAGCTTGCTCTTATTCTTTCCAACTAATGTTCTCATTATCTCAGAATAACAGGAATCAGCTCTGCCGAGTGCTCTGCTGAGCAATGAGTGCAGTGGCTTTTCACATTGGCAAGGGTAACAGCAAAGGACCCCTAATGTTGAAAGTACAGAATGGGCCCTTAATAAGTAGCAACAAATACTACTCAAAATGTCCACTGGAGACAGTATTTCTCTTGTTCCAGAAATGAGAGGAAGAATCTGTCAATAAACTCACTATTGCCAATTACATATCTAAAATAATGTATGAGAGATTTTATCTTAGGGGAAATAAAGAGATTTCTTTTAATGAAGGACAACCCAAGAGTCATACTTTGGCATTGGGTCCAGAAAAGACATTGAGAAGTGAACCACGAGTTCCTTGGCAAACAGAAAGTATAATCACTTCATCAGGAGTTGATACTAATGAATATTGGAATGTACGTATTTATTTAACAAAATGTTATTTTGCATCTATTGAATCTCAGAGTACCAGGTGAAGAAGTTAGACACGTATTCTGCTTTTCCAGAACCTTCAAAGACTAATGACTGTAGCCTTCATCAGCCATATAATTGAGTGGGGGAAAAATCAAAACAGCATGTAACCAGGAAAAAAAAGGTTGCTATGGGAAAACTCAGCAGAAGAAACTCGGTGAGAATAAGAGTGAGTCAAGGACGGCTTCTTGGAGGAAATAAAGGATCCGTAGGGGTGACCCAGGACAATAGGAGGATGAGGATGCTATGATAGAGAAGGGTCTTATAACCAAAAGTAGGGTCTGGCTGCTTGCTGCTCAAAAGGCAATAAAGAGGCAAAGTTGGTGGAAAAAAGAGTTTGCTTTATTTCTGAGCTGGCAACGAAGGGGAGAGAGGGTGAGTTCTTGTCTAAAGACCGACTCCCCAGTACTGACAACCAGTGGACAAGGGTTTTTATAGACGGAGGGAGGGAGCTACACGCAGAAACAGTACAGGGAACTCTGACAGTTACCTTGAAATTGGTCACGTGGTGATCTGACCAACATCATCTTGATTGTTTTAGGTACAGTTAATCTTCAGTTCCAGATTGATTTGTTTCCATTTCTCCAAGGCCAATTCTCAGAATTGTGGCAGCTTATGTCATGTACCCCTTCTTCCACCTTGTAGGGGTTTCAGTATCTACAAGACAGCTCACAGGATATGACTCAGAAAACTATCTATAGCCCTCGAGAAGGAACTAAATGTCCTTGACTAGTTCAGTGTTAGTGAGGGATGATCAAGAGAGCAGGCTGGATTGTTGGCAGAGTCTGGACCATTCAGGGGCTTCACTCATGTAAAGGAGTTGGGACTTTGTCATAAAAAGAATGGGATGCCAATCAAAAATTTCAGGCAGAAACATTATATGATCAGATTTGTGTCTCAGTGAGTTCACTTCAATTAATATGGCAGTAAGTGGGCCATCACAGTAGAGTCCAGAAAAGAAATGATATATCCAGAAGTAGAGTGAAGGCAGGAAAGATGAAAAGTAGATGGATTCAAGATGTATTTAAAGGACAGTATCAATTGCATTTATTGGACTCTACCAGCTCACTCCTCTTGCTTTGTCATTATACTCCCTATTATCATGTTAAAATTTGGTTTCCCAGATATTCTTCTCACTGGGAGAAATGATCCTCGCCCAGCTTACTGCTATATTTAGACAGGTAGATTTCTTATTACCTGCTAATAAGTTATATTTCTAGTTAGACACTTCAGATTCTTCGGTGCTTATTTAGTAAATTTAAATCAGGATTCCCAAGATGAACTCTAGAACTCCAACAAGACAGTCTGGTTCTGCAAGACCAAGAGTTTATTTCTCAGATTGGAAATTCCCCTGAGTCAGGCCATCATGTGAGTCCTCTAGGCAGGCACTCTGCCACCCACACCTACATCACTGGGTACCACCCTTAAACTTCTCATTGAGGCCTTGAGCCATTAATTAGTGCTGGTCTCATATAGTTCAGAGAGCAAGGGTAGTACCGGGAGATAAAGCAGCTGAATGTTAGGAAAAACTTCATTAAAGTAGAACCATGATGAATTGAAGTTCCTCCAGATCCTGAATGCTTCCAGTCATAGTCTCATAACCATCAAGACTGCTGAGAAATGTCAACCACAAGCTCGGTCTAGAGAGGGGAAAAGATCACTAGGGCAGGTGCACAGGCTCTTAAAAAGGAAGATTCATGCCATCCCAACATCAGACCCTGAAGCTGAATATCAGACCCTGATGTAGGGAAAGACTGAAGACAGGAAGAGAAGGGGATGACAGGATGAGATGGCTAGATGGCATTACTGACTCAATGGACATGAATTTGAGCAAACTCTGCGAGATGGTGAAGGACAGGGAAGCCTGCCTGGTGTGCTTCCGTCCATGGTGTCACAAAGAGTTGGACACAACTTAGCAACTGAAAAACAACAATGCCATTCCAAGGCCTCAATGCAAACAGCTTCATAAATAAATTTTATCATCCCTCAATCATTTTGCCTTTTTTGATGTTGCAAGTAGCAATGTCATTTGAGATAATCTGTGAATAATTGTTCAAGACTTGCTTTCAATCACTTACTGTTACATGTATTTCCTCATGATTGGCTGAGTGGCTCAAAATACAAATCCATCTAAATTAGTAACTCCTAGGACTCCCCTGGTGGTCCAGTGGTTAAGAACCCATGCTGCCAATGCAGGGGGCGTGAGTTTGATCCCTGGTTGGGGAACTAAGATCCCACATGCCACATTGCCAAAAAGATTATAAATGAATAAGTAACTCCCATTATACTCAATGCATTATGAATGTTTCCTTCATACTATTTTAATCATTTTCAGTTACATATTTGTCAAATAATTTTCTTTAATACTCATTTATTCCACTAGGCTTGTTTTGCTCATTACTGTACTCTCAGAGTCTGATATCTGGTAAGCACTCAATAAATCTGTATTGGTTAGTTGGTTGGGTGATTGATTGCACGGGTTAGAAAGTTAGATTATATGACTGTAAAAGTCTGTGGTTTTATGATAGCCCATATTTCTGCAGATAAAGATTTCTATGCAGTCTAGATGATCCTGATGGATTTTATCCTGCTTCCCCACAGTGAGAAATATACTGTGAATAAAGCAAAAGCTCTGAGAAGTTAAATAGTTTTCTAGTTATAGCAGATCACACCATCATGGTTCATCAACTCTGGAGCTGGACTAGCTCCATGGCTTATTAAGCATATGACCGTGAACAAGTCACCTAAAGTCTCTGTGTGCCAGATTTCTCATTCATAACTTGAGGATAATTGAAGTCCCTCCTACCTTATGGGATTGTTCCAGGATGTAAAGTCCTTTGGAGAGTGTCTGGCACACAGGAAGTGCTACATGTATGTGAGTTATTATTATACATAATTGAGATTGATCTTGCCTTTTTGATTCCTAGGATCATGAGTCCAGCTTGCTATTCAACACAGGTGAAAGGTCACTTTCTGTGCTAGCCAGGAGTCTAGATCTTGAGGATGCGAAACCGATTTAGACAGAATTGAAGGGAATGAAGTCCTGGAAAGAAAAATAAGTCAGAAGACAGATATTATTATGACATTATTATAAATATTGCTGCTGAACTAAACATCCAAGTGCTCCAAGAGTATAGATAGCAAAATGACCAATTCTGTTGGAGGCGAGATGAAGACGACTTCATGGAAAAGTTGCCATCTCAGTTGGGCCATGAAGGATGAATGAGTTAGGTGGGAACAGCAGATTCATACTTAAGACACCCCCTCTTCTCTAAAAACAGTTTTCAAAAACCTCACAGGGATCCCTGATCATTGAGGTGAACAGATCTCCTCTACCCTAGTCCCGTGGGATATATCAGGATTGATTTAAACCAGTCCTAGTACTATGTGTCCTTTTAGCCACCAAATGGTTCAATCTGTCACATTATATGTGTGGAAAAGCAACCCTTCCTGAGCTAAGCAGACAGCACCTTATAATTAGAAGGTGGCTGTTAGCTTTTCCCTTCCTCCATCTGCATGGTACATAGATACAATGCTTGGAAGGAGACACAGCAGAGGTAAAAGCCAACGGGCCTCAGAGGAGGGAGCAGGGAGATGGAAGGAGCCTTTGTCCCCGATCCTCTAGTTAAATCACCAGAGCAGCCTGGAACGCCCTGCTTCAGCCTTGCAGAAAAATAAACCCTGATTTGTTTAAACCACTATGGTCAAGGGTCAAGTTCTCTGTTACTTAACAGCTAAAAGCATTCCTAACACAAAGAAGCAAAATTAGAGATGTATTTCAAGCAGAGCAGTGTCTGTGCTCCAATATTTTGGCCACCTGATGCGAAGACCCGGCTCATTAGAAAAGACCCTCATGCTGGGAAAGATTGAAGGCAGGAGAAGGGGATGACGGAGGATGAGACGGCTGTATGGCATTACCGACTCAATGCACATGAGTTTGAGCAAACTCTGAGAGATAGCGAAGGACAGGGAAGCCTGGCAAGCTGCAGTCCATGGGGCTGGAAAGAGTCGGACATGACTGAGCGACTGAACAACAACAATGTCTATGCAGAGGGTCTGTTTCGCCAACAGGTAGAACAAGAGCTTAGAATGGCAGGAGTGAGCATGGATCAGAGAAGAGAGAAGAGATTGTGACACGGCAGGAAATGAGGCTAACAGTGAAAGCCCCTGGATAGTCTGTGTTTGAATTTGGAGTTGTACCTTACTGATAATTACAAGCCAACAGGGAAATGTACGCAGTTAAGTGACATGCTCAACTTTGCTTCCCAGGTGGCTCAGTGGTAAAGAACCCGCCCGCCAAGCAGGAGACCCAGGTTTGATCCCTGTGTTGGGAAGATCCCCTTGGAGAAGGAAATGGCAGCCCACTCCAGTCTTCTTGCCTGGGAAATCCCATGGACAGAGGAACCTGGCGAGCTACAGTCCAAGGGGTCGAAAAGAGTCAAACACAACTTACTGATTAAACCATCACCACCAAGCTTCTGCAGGACCCTCCAACCTGGCAAAGTCACAATATTCTCACCCATACAGCATTCTCAATAATACAATTATTTTAGGTTATTTAACACACAGTTACACACCACTTATTATATGCCAGGAAGTTCCTAAGTGCTTTACAAATACCGCTAAATTTAATCTTCATGTTAAACCCATAAGTACTATTACCATCCCTTTTCTATAGTATTGCCTCATTTATTATTATATATTATTGTGGGAATTAATTGAAATCCATGCTTGGAAAATGCTTAACACAGTGTCTGACGTGTTGAAAACCCTTGGTAGGAAACTAACTTCTGCTACTGCTTCCTTTTTTTTTTCCTGTTGAAATTGTTACAGTGAAATTTCTTTTTTCTTACACTTCCAGTGGTAAATAGTAGTACAGAAACCTCGTATTTCTTTTATTTCTTTGTCTGTCTCTGAAATGAGATGGTCAGGTTTATTGCCATATAAATTATGTACAGTAAATTTCACCCTTTAAATGATTGATGAGTTTAGACAAAAGTGTATTGTCATATCTCCATCGCCACTTTGGAATACTTTGTCATTTATTTCTACCACCCCCAAAAGTTCCCTCTTGTTTTTCTGCAAATCAGTACTCTCCCCAATCTTAGGCCCAGCAAGCACTGATCTGATTTCTTTCCCCTTTTTAGTTTTTTCTTTTACAAAATGTTATATAAATGGAACCATACAGCGTGGATTATTTTGTTCTGACTTTTTTCGCTTGGCAGAATGCTTTTGAAGTGTTGTTGCGTTATGTGCAGTTCATTCTTTTTATGGCTAGTATTATTCTAATATATAAATGTACAAGTCCTTTATTAAATAAATCACTTTCAAATATTTTCTCCTAGTCTGTAACTAATCCTACTCTCTCCTCAGAATGTCTTTCAAAGAGCAGTAATTTTTTAAATTAATTAATTAATTAATTTTAATTGGAGGCTAATTACTTTACAATATTATGGTGGTTTTTGCCATACATTGACATGAATCAGCCATGGATGCACATGTGTCCCCCGATCCTGAGCTGCCCTCCCACCTCCCTGCCCACCCCATCCCTCTGCGTTGTCCCAGAGCACCGGCTTTGAGTGCCCTGCTTCAACTTCAATGCCCTGCATCGAACTTGCACTGGTCATCTATTTTACATATGGTTATATACGTTTCAATGTTATTCTCACAAATCATCCCACCCTCACCTTCTCCCGAAGAGTCCCAAAGTCTGTTGTTTCCATCTGTGTCTCTTTTGCTGTCTTCCATATAGGATTGTCATTACCGTCAGACTCCACTGTCCATGGGATTTCCCAGGCAAGGATATTGGAGTGGGTTGTCATTTCCTTCTCCAGGGGACCCTTCCACCCCAGGGACTGAACACGTGTCTCCTCCATTGGCTGGCATTGTAGGCAGATTCTTTACCACTAAGCCATGGATAGCTTGTGCTTTTTGTAGTTTACGTCTTTGTAACTCTAGGTCATAAGATTTTCTTCTATGTTCTTTTATAGAAGGCTTATGGCTTTATGGTATACATCCATGACTGTGATAAATTTTGAGTTGTATTTTTCATAGGCATGAAACATGGGTTAAAATTTATTATTCTGCATGTGGAATGTCAAATAATCCAATGCAGGAGATGCAAGAGACACAAGTCAAATAATTTAAATCATTAATCATTTCTTTAGTTAGACTATCTTTCCCGTATTGAATTACCTCCATATCTTTGTTGAAAGTTCATCATCTGTATACGTGTAAGTTAATTTCTGAACTCTATTCAAGTTCATGGATTTATATATCTTTCCAGTCTGTCTTAACTACTATAGCTTAATGTAAATTTCAAAATCAGGTCATGGGAGGGTCCTTAACTTTATCTTTTCCCCAAATGTGGCTACTTTAGGTCTTTTGATTTTCCATGTAAATAAATCTTACAGAAAGTTTGTCAATTTTTAGAAAAGAATATGCTGGTATTTTGATTGGGATTGTGATGGCATATGTAAACCTATAGATCGATTAGGGGAGAATTGACATTTAAGCAAATTTAAGTTCTCTGGCATGTGAAATGGCATATTTCTCCATTATTTAGAACTTCTTTTATTTTATTTAGGTAGATTTGTTTTATTAATATTTTATGTCTTACACATATATTAGTAAGTTTCTAAGTATTTCCTGGCTTAATGCTACTATAAATGGTGTAGATTTTTAAACTTTAATTTTTAATTGCTTGTTGCTACTATATAGGCAAACAATTGATTTTCATATTTATCTTCTGTCCTGTGAATTTGTTAAACTCATTATTAATTCCAGAGGCACTTTTGTAGATGCTTTGGATTATTTATATAGATGATCATATCATGTGCAAATAAAGACATATGTTTCTTTATTTCCAATGTGTATCCTTTTATTTTTACGGCTTCCCAGGTGGTGCTAGTGGTAAAGAATCTTCCTGCCAATTCAGGAGATGCAAGAGACACAAGTTCAATCCCTTTGTCAGGAAGATTCTCTGGAATAAAAAGAATTCTTGCCTGGAAAATTCCATTGACAAAAGAGCCTGGCAAAGAGTTGGATGTGACTGAGCACATCCTTTTATTTTCTTTTGTTTTACTTCACTGACTAAGACTTCCAAAAAATACGAATAGAAGTGATGAGAATGGTACCCTTGCCTTGTTCCTTATCTGAGAGGAGAAGCATTCAGACTTCCACCATTAAGTCTGATTTAGTTGTCACTTTTCATGGATAAATTTTATTAGCTTCCAGAAGTTTCCTACTGTTTCTGGTTTAGTGAGAATTTTGATGATGAATGCATGTTGCATCTTGTCAAATTATTTTTCTGGATCTATTGAGCTGAGCACATGGTTTTGGTTTTACAGTCAGTTAAAATAGTGAATTATATGGATCTGGGGATGTTGAAACAACTTCACAATCCTTGGATAAACCCCAATTGTTCATGAAACACTATCCTTTTTATAGCTAGCAGGATTCAGTCTGTTAGCATTTTGTTAAGGTCTTTTTTTTTTTTTTCATCTGTGTTCTATTTTCTGGAAGAGTTTGTGTAACATATGTATTATTTCTTCCTTAAGCATTTGGTAGAATTCACCAGTGAAGCCATCTGGGTCTGCAGTTTTCTTTATGGGAAGATTTTTAACTACAAATTCAATTATTTCAGTAGATATAATGCTATTAAGGTTATCTGTTACTTCTTGGGTGAGCTTTGGAAATTTGTGTCTTTCCAGGATTTTGCTCATTGCATAACAAGTTATCAAATTTATTGGCATAAAGTTGCTTGTAATATTTGTTTGCTAGACTTTGACATATATAAAATCTGTAGTGATGGTCCCTCTTTGTTCCTAATCTAGTGATTTGTTTTTCTCCCTCTTTTTCTTAATCAGTCAGACTAGATCTTTATCAAATGAGTTGCACTTTTAAAAAGTAACCAGCTTTTGAATTCATTGCTTTTGCTTTATTCAGTTCAGTTCAGTTGCTCAGTCATGCCTTACTCTTTGTGACCCTATGGACTATAGCACGCCAGGCTTCCATGTCCATCACTAACTCCTGGAGCTTGCTCAAACTCAAGTCCATCAAGTCGGTGATGCCATCCAACCATCTCATCCTCTGTCTTTATTAGTTTATTGCTTTTTCATTTCCTTGATTTTTGCTCTAACATGGTTACTTTTCTTCCTTCTTGCTTTGTGCTTAATTTTGTCTTCTTTTTCTAGTTTTTAAGGTGAATATTTTTTCCTTCATTTAAGAACTTTCTTATTTTCTAATATAAACATCTGTGCTGTGAGATGTGCTAAGTCGCTTCAGTCATGTCTGACTCTGTGACGCTATGGACTGTACCCCACTAGGCTCTTCTGTCCATGAGATTTTCCAGGCAAGAATACTGGAATGGGTTGCCATTTCCTCCTCCAGGGGATCTTCCCGACCCAGGGACTGAACTTGTGTCTCTTAGGTCTCCTGCATTGGCAGGTGGGTTCTTTTACCACTAGTGGACCTGGGAAGCCCACTTTTGAAAGAAAGAATATAAACATTTGATGCCATAAATTTCCCTCTAGGCACTGCTTTAGTAGCATTTCACAAATTTTATATTATCTATTTCATTTTCATTCAATTCAAACTAACTTCTAAGTATCTTCTGGTTTCTTCTTTGATCCTTGGGTTATGAGAAGTGTGTTTACTTTTAAACATTTTGGAATTTTTCCATGTATCTTTCTGTTCTAACTTAATCTTATTATGATCATTAAATATATTTTTTGTGATTTCAATCATTTTAATTTGTTGAAGTTTGTTTCATGATCCAGAAACTTGGTAAATGTTCCATGCGCATTTTATTTTTTTAATTTTTAATGGTATTTTTTAAATTGCTATAGGAAATTTTATTTAAACAAAATATATCCAAACATTATCATCTCAACATTAATCAATATTAAAAATTAGTGCAATATTTTACATCCCTTCTCTTTTACTCTATCTTCAAAATCCTGTACATATTTTGCACTTACATACATTTCAATTCAGAGGCCAATTTTTAAAAATTGGAGTATAATTGCTTTACAGTGCTGTGTTAGTTTTTGCTGTACAACAATCAGCTATGTGTGCACATATATCCCCTCACTCTTGGACCTCCCTCCCACCCCACCTTCATTCCCACCCTTTTAGGTCAACAGAGAGCACTGAGCTGAGCTCCCTGTGCTATACAGCAGCTTCCCACTACCTTTCTATTTTATACCTGGTAGTGTAATCAGGTCATGTCTTCTGTTGAGAGTAGAAGTAGAAAAGTCAACTATTATAAATGACAATTAAGTATAGTTGATTGATAGTGATGTTTGGATTTTCCATATATTTGCGGATTTTTTTAAACCTCTCTTTCTATCATTTGCTGAAAGATCAGTTGTGAAGTCACCAAGTTAATTGTTGATTTAACTGTTTCTTTTTTCACCATCAGTTTCTGCTCATATCTTTTGAAACTCTAAGGACAAACTCATTAATCTTGTTATGTCTTCTTGATGAATTGACATACTGTAATGTATCTCTGCATCCTGGCTACGTCCTGTGTTCTGAAGTCCAGTTTGTCTCATATTAACATATTTATTCCAGCTTTCTCATAATTAGTTTTTCCATACTATGTACAGTTTCTGTCTTTTCTCTTTTAACATCTACATCTATCTATTTAAATTGGATTTTCCTGTAGGCACATATAATTGAGTCTTGCATTTAGATTCAATTTGATAATCTTTATCTTTTAATCAGGATGTTTAGACCACCTAAATATAGCATAATGATGACTATAATTGGATTTAAATCCATCCTCTTCACAGTCGTTTTCTATTTGTTTCCTCTATTCTTTGTTCCTTTTTCCTTTTGTTTCCTACCTTCTTTTGAACTAATCCAATATTTCTTATGCCATTTCATCTTCTCCATGGCTTATTAGTTATACTTTCTTTTTTTGGTGGTAGCTTTAGGGCAGTGATTCTCAAATGGGCAGTTTTTTCCTCCTGGGTATATATGTCAATGTCTAGAGATACCTTCTGTTTTCATGACTCAATGGAAGTTTTGCTGGTATCTACCTGGTACAGGTCAAGGATTTTGCTAGTGTGAAAGTGTTAGTTGCTCAGTTGTGTCCAGCTCTGTGCGATCCCATGGACTGTAGCCAGCCAGGCTCCTCTGTCCATGGGATTCTCCAGACAAGAATACTGGAATGGGTTGCTATGTAGGGGATCTTTTTGACCTAGGTATCAAACCTGGGTCTCCTGCACTGCAAGTAGATTCTTTACCATCTGAGCCACCAGGGAATTTGCTAAACATCCTATAATGATAGGATGTGACCACAAAAGGTAATCACATCAAAAGTGTCAGTGTTTGTCTGGGAGGTTCCATGTGACTTCAGATTTCTCTCATTTCTTTCACACAACCCCACAACTCTCTGTCACAGCTGCATCTTCTCTCATATTTCACTGAGCAAAGAGAAACCGTCAGACACAGAGCACTTCCCCTTCTTTCCACCAGAGCTTCACAATTCATATCCTGCATCCTCCTCGGGGATGTTCTTCTATCAAGTCCTATTCCCCGACACCACTCAGCCACACATCCTCACCATCCAAAGGGCTCTGCTCCCTCAGTGAAGCACACACTCTTGCATCATCAATCAATTTCCATTAGGTCATTTTTCATCAGCACACTTGTAGACTCTAACATCTCCCTTCTAAAAGCAAACCAAAAATCTCTGTTGACCTCACATCACCCAATCAGCAAGCACCACAGAGGTGTCCATACCTGGTTGCTCCTTATCACCACTGGCCATCTCTACTCTCTGGAATGGTTCCCCACCATCTCTGGAATGGTTCCTCCACTTCCAGTTTCATCTTATATGACTCTTACACGATCCCTGACCACTGTGTCAAAAATAGGTCACCCTCTCTTAGTTTCTTTCTCAAACTATTAATTCCTTCAGACCACTTATTACTACACATTTTTCTCTGTGTGTTTAACAGTGGGCTGTTTGCTCCCTCACCAGAATATAAACTTTGTACATACAGAAATCATGTCCAACATGCCCACTTTTGTATTATCTATGAACAGCAATAGAACCTGGCATACAGTTCAGTTCAGTTCAGTTCAGTCGCTCAGTCATGTCCGACTCTTTGCGACCCCATGAAGTGCAGCACGCCAGGCCTCTCTGTCCATCACCAACTCCCGGAGTCTACCCAAACCCATGTCCATCAAGTCAGTGATGCCATCCAACCATCTCATCCTCTGTCGTCCCCTTCTCCTCCTGCCCCCAGTCCTACCCAGCATTAGGGTCTTTTCCAATGAGTCAACCCTTCTCATGAGGTGGCCAAAGTATTGGAGTTTCAGCTTCAACATCAGACCCTCCAATGAACACCCAGGATTGATCTCCTTTAGGATATAGTAGAGGCTCAAAATATTCCAGGATGACTGACTGACTATACAAATAAATTAATTAATAAGATAGTGCCATAGAAAATGGGCTTCCCAGGTGGCTCTGGTGGTAAAGAATCTGCCTGCCAATGCAGGAGATGCAAAAGACGCAGGTTAGATTGTCGAGTTGGGAAGATCTTCTGGAGTAGGAAATGGTACCTGTCTCCAGTATTCTTGCCTGGGAAATTCCATGGGCAGAGGAGCCTAGTGGGCTACAGTTCATGGGGCCGCAAAGAGTCAGACATGACTGAGCGACCAAGCCCAGCACATAGATAGACAGGTAGATTTAAATTCACTATTTCCCAAGCATAGCTACAAATCCTTCATAAGTTTCTAATTTCCAATTTTAAGAATTAAAAACTAGATGATTCACAGTGTCCCAGTTCTCTGTGAGGTGCATTTGCCTTTTTATTTTCTGTATAGGGCTGCAGTCTACAAAAAAGACAGAAAATAATTTTATAAAATATATGGCATTGTCATTTCAAACTGGCTACAATTTAACTTTTTTAAGATCCCCACTTAACTGTAAGTTTGTTTTCTATGTCTGTGAGTCCATTTCTCTTTTGTATTATTTTTTAAATACCACATACAGGTGATATCACACAATATTTGTCTTTCTCTGTCTGATTTACTTCACTTAGTATGATAATCTCTAGGTCCATCCATATTACTACAAGTAGCATTTTTTTTTCAGTGTTGAGTTACACTCTATGGTTGTTGTTGGTGGTTTAGTTGCTAAGTTGTGTCCAACTCGTGGGACTGTAGCCCACCAGGCTTCTCTGTCCATGGTATTTCCCAGCCAAGAATACTGGAGTGTGTTGCCTTTTCCTTCTCCAGGAGATCTTCCCAACCCAGGGATCGAACCTGCATCTCCTGCATTGCAGGCAGATTCTTTACCATTGAGCCACTGGGGAAGCCCCACTCTGTGGTTAACAAAGGGGAAAGGAAGGTAAATAAGGGATAAATTAGGAGTATGGGATTAACAGATACAAACTACTGCACATAAAATAGATTGAAAACAAAGATTTACTTATAGCACAAGGAACTATATTCAATATCTAGTAATAACCTAGAACAGAAAACAATAAGAAAAATACATATACACATATACCTAAATCACTTTGTTGTACATCTGAAACTAACACAATATTGTAAACCCACTATACTTCATAACAAATTTTAAAAAGATCGCTCCTTACCATTTCTTGCAGTTTTCAAAGAGCACTACCATAAATTCAAAAGAGCTTTATGTTTCACAGAAAACACACACTTCCTTTTTTCTGTATTTCATTTGCCATCCTTGGTGATAACCACCAGAGTATTTTTATATAAATCAAAGTCTCTCCCTTTTAGTCCAATCACTTTTCTGGTCTCATATGCACAGTGGTGTCACACACCATTGTGACGTCACAGCACTTTATCATGAAGGCATTTGTGATGCTGTGAGCAAAGTTTAGAGCATCCGGTCTTTCATTTAGCTTTAGCATAGCCCAGTGATGGGCTTTTCCACTTTAGATCTTATCAAAGCTTTGATATTGAAACTATTCTTAGAAGTGGGGGATTGTCTTCATAACTATGTGATGTTAAACAGAAGCATTTCAAAAGAAGAAATTTTCCAAAAACCTAAAATCACCCAGTGCTTCCACTGCTGGAAATACCAGGAAAGCAGAAACACTCCTTCAAGCTTTCTACTAATCACCCTCTGATCTTTGGATTGCAGTAAAAACCCCACAGCAGGCAAATGTAGGATGGCACAAATTCCTCTGAAACACTCAATTGTTCAGCCATCTTATAAGATTTCAATCAGTCTCAGCTTCATTATCTGACAGATGTCTAGAAAACTGGGTTCTAGTTATTTTAACAGTTTTGCAGACAGACAAAAATCATCAAGGTGCAGGGGAAATTTTTGGCACCAAAACTATCTCTGTTTTTATTTTACATTAAGAAAATTAATTGGAGGATAATTGTTTTACAATGTTGTATTGGTTTCTGTAATACAATGATGTGAATCAGCCATAAGTATACATACAGCCCCTCCCTCTTGAACCTCTCTCCAACCCTCCCCCCACCCCATCCCACCCCTCTAGGTCATCACAGAGCAGAGTTGAGCTCCTTGTGTTATACAGCAATTTCCCACTAGCTATCTATTTTACATATGGTAATGTATGTTTCAAAGCTACTCTCTCAATTTTTCCCAGCCTCTCCTTCCCCCGCTGTGTCCACAAGTCTGTTCTCTATGTCTGCATCTCTATCCTTGCCCTGCAAATAGGTTCATCAGTATCATTTTTTTATTTCCCATTCTTATAGCTCAATTCTTTTATTTGAAATGCTCTTCTATCCCAAGAGAATTCAATTATTAATTTCTTCGAGCACCACAATGTTTAAGCAGTGAACTGGGGCAATGCTACTGTTTGATTAGTGGTTTTCAAGAGACCAAAGTTACCGAAAGGGCAATGTTGCTCATTGTTTTAAGAGGAAAATGTACCCTTGTTCTAATAATGTATAATATGTATTTTAACTGGACTTAATTTTCTCCTGTCACTCCAGTGTTGTTTGCTTTTGGGAAATATTTTTAATTTTGAGTGTCATATTAGCATATTGTGACCGGTGAAAATGTTAACAACTCATGTCAAAGGATGCTTGCTGGTTTCCTCCAAAGAACCTTAGAAAAATCTGAGAAATGTTGAAACTAGTGCTTTTAGCAATGTGAGACTCGAAGAAGAAGAGATCTTTGGATTATTTTAAAAAGAATCTTGGAAAGTAACTGATGACTTTCTCAAGGAGAAATGTATCCCCCCATAATAATTAGGGAAATCTTGAACATCCAATTCTATGTGGCATTTCCCCCCCTCAAACTTACTAAGGTACATGATTTGGTCAGGGAGGAAGGAATTTTCCTTTAATCTTCTAGGTTCTTCTGACTGGTCTGAGAATTGAATTGACATGAACAACAGGAAATCAAACAAAAATTTAATAACATGTAGACATGGGACATGAGTTTGAGCAAACTCTGGGAGATAGTGAAGGACAGAGGAGTCTAGCGTGCTGCAGTTCATGGGGTGGCAAAGAGTTGGACACAACTTAGGAACTGAACAACAACAAGACGTGGGAGAGACTCAAGAAAACTGAGCAAAATGATCACAAAAATGGCCAAAGCCTTCATCTTGAATACTGTGTTTGACTAAAGACAAAGGGAATGTTGGGGGTAGGGGATTGGGACCACAAAGGGGAGGAAGGCCATTCACATGGAGATGGAAAAGCAAAGCCCTGATAAACACATATCTGCTGGGCCTTCAGAGACAAGGGGGCACAGAGAGGACTCTGATCTCCAGGCCCTGTCAGTTTCCCCTATCACACTTAGCCCATCTTCTTTGCAGATATCTCCAGCAATACTTCTAGTAATATTTAAGGAATAGGCCTTCTATCTAAATTCCTTTAGGCAAATGTTGTTGTTGTTTCCCAGTCACTAAGTCATGTCCGACTCTTTGTGACCCCATGGACTGTAGCATGCCAGGCTCTTCTATCCTCCACTATCTCCCAGAGCTTGCTCAAATTCATGTCCATTGAGTTGATGATGTTACCTAACCATTTCATCCTCTCTTTCCCCCCTCTCCTCCTGCTTTCAATCTTTCCCAGCATCAGGGTCTTTTCTAATGAGTCAGCTGTTCGTTCGCATCAGGTAGCCAAAATATTAGAGCTTCAGCTTCAGCATCAGTCCTTCCAGTGAATATTTAGGGTTGATTTCCTTTAGGATTGATCTCCTTGTTGTCCAAGAGATTATCAAGAGTCTTCCCCAGCACCACAATTTGAAAGCAGTTATGAAAAGGTCAAAAGTTCTTCCCAAGCCTTTTGGGCCTTAATTGTTTTCTGCTTGAAATAATTTGTATGCCAAAGAGACACATTTTGGGGGGACATATTTTATTCTCCTATAATATACATGTGACAAATTACTGGCTTCACTACCCTTTACAATGAGGCATTTTAAACATGGTGAAGCTAACTAATTAACAGAGGCCTAAATGTCAAGGTGCCCTTTCTATGATGATGGTCATAGAACTACATAAGAATTGATAATTTCAAAAGTATTTTTTACACATTAACATGATTATTTCAATATTAAAGTCTCTGACATAGGAGAAATATAATTTTGTGTTTGTGCCTAGTGCTAAAAAAAACACATGTTCTCTAAAGATACTTGAATCCTGATTGTTCTAAGTTTACAGTCTTCTGTGTGTGTGTGTTAGTTACTCAGTCACGTCCGACTCTTTGTGAACCCATGGATTGTAGCCAGCCAGGCTCCTCTGTCCATGGAATTCTCCAGGCAAGAATACTGGAGTGGGTTGCCATTTCCTTCTCCAGAGGATCTTCCCAACCCAGGGATTGAACTCGAGTCTCCTGAACTGCAGGCAGATTTTTTAGTCTGAGCTACCAAGGAAGCCCGACAGTGTATTATTGATGTGAAAAACCTGTCAATGGAGTTGGTATTGGCTTACTTTTCCTGGAGTTCTTGAAGTCCAACAATCTTTAAATAGACCATCCAAGTCGCAGAATGACAAGATTTAATTTTTTATGGCTGAGTAATATTTGTGTGTGTGTGTATCACATTTTTTTATCTCTTCATCTATCAATGGACACTTGTGAGGCTTCCATCTCTTGACTATTGTAAATAATGCTTCAGTGGACATAGGGGTGTGTATATCTTTTCAAATTAGTGTTTTCAGGTTTTTAAAGACATTTCAAGAGTAGAATGTCTGGATCAGATGGCAGTTCTATTTTTAATTTTTTGAGGACTCTCCATACTGTTTTCCATAGTGTCTACACCCATTTATATTTCTGCCAACAGTGCACAAGTGTTCCCTTTTCTCCTCACCCTCACCAACACTTGTTATTTTCTTTTTGATAATAATCATTTTGACATGTAGTGAGATGATATCTCATTGTGGTTTTGATTTGCTTTTACCTCATGATTTGTGATTTTGAGATATTTTATGCATCTATTGACGATCTATGTGTCTTCCTTAGGAAAAATGTCTATTCAGATCTTCTGTCTATCTTTTAATCAAGTTGCTTGGGGTGTTTTTTTTTTTTTTTTTGATGTTTAGTTTTATGAGCACTTTGCTTGTTTCATATATTAACCCCTATTGAATATATCATTTGCAAACATCTTCTCCCATCTGGTAGGCCCGTTTTCATTTTGTTAATAGTTTCCCTCCCTGTGCAAAAGCTTTTTAGTTTGATATAGTCCCATCTGTTTATTATTGCTTTTGTTTCCCTTGCCTGATATTGAAAAAAGTATTTCTAAGCCTAATGTCAAAGAGTGTGCTAATTTTCTTCTAGAATTTTTATGGTTTCAGTTCAGTTCAGTTCAGTCGCTCAGTCGTATTCAACTCTTTGCAACCCCATGAACTGCAGCACGCCAGGCCTCCCTGTCCATCACCAACTGTCGGAGTCTAACCAAACCCATGACCATTGAGTCAGTGATGCCAGGTCTTACATTTAAGTCCTTAAGCCATTTTGAATTTATTTTTGTATATGTGTGAGAAAGTAGTCTTGTTTTTCCAACACTGTTGAAAGGGCTGTCTCTTCCCCACTGTATATTCTTGCCTTCTTTGTTATAAATTAATTGCCCATGTAAGTGTAGTTTCATTTCTGGGCTCTTCATCCTGTTGCATTGATCTATGTGTCTGTTTTTGTGCCAGGGCCACACTGTTTTGATTGCCGTGGATATGTGTTATAGTTTGAAATCAGGGAGCATGATACCTCCAGCTTTGTTCTTTCTCAAGGTTGTTTGGCTATTTGGAGTCTTTTGTGTTTCCATACATATTTTGCAATTGTTAGTTCTAGTTCTGTGAAATATACCATCAATATTTTGAAAGAGACTGTGTTGAATGTGTAGATTCCTTTGGGAGGTATGACATTTCAACAATATTAATTCTTTTAATCTATGAGCATGGTATATCTTTCTGTCATGTTATCTTCAGCTTCTTTCATCAGAGTCTTACAGTTTTCTGAGTACAGGCCTTTTACCTCTTTAGTTAGATTTATTCCTAGATATTTTGTTCTTTTTGATGTAATTATAATGGACTTAGAGGGTATTGTGGTGAGTGAAATGTCAGACAAAGAAATAAAACTCCTGTATGACTTCACTTACATGTGGAGTCTTAACAAAACAAAACAAAATGAACAAAGATAAACAAAGTGATAGAGAACAAACAGGTGGTTGCCAGAAGAAGGGAAAGGTTGTTGGGGGTCAGACAGAATTAGGTGAGGGAGATTAAGAGGTACAAGCTTCAAGTTATAAAATAAATGGGTCATGAGTACATAATGTACAGTATAGGGAATATAGTCAATAATTATGTAAATCTTTATATGGTTATCATGGTGATTATTTGGAAATACATAGAAATAACAAATCACTATGCTGTGTCACAGGAACTAACATAGTCTTAAAGGTCAATTATACTTCAAAAACACACAAATGAACTCACAGAAAAAGAAACTAAGGCCTGAACCACACACCTAGGCTGGTAGTGAATTCCTAACTCTTGTAACTGTATGGGATGTGTGCTAAGTTGCTTCAGTTGTGTCTGACTCTTTGTGATGCAGTGGACTGTAGTCTGCCAGACTCCTTGGTCCATCGGATTTTCCAGGCAAGAATGCTGGAGTGGGGTGCCATGCCCTCTTCCAGGGGACCTTCCCAACCCAGAAGTCAAACCCTCGTCTCTTATGTCTCCTGCATTGGCAGGCAGGTTCTTTACTACTGAGCTACCTGTGAAGCCGAATTGTACAGGATAATAAATATTTACTATTGTTTTAAGCTGCTAGGTTTGGGGTAATTTTTTTACACAGCAACAGATAGCTAATACAAGTGCTTATAATGTGAAACTCCGTTTTATTTTAGCCATTGATTGCTCACAATTTCCCCATCAACATTCTATCTTGAAGAACTTCACATAATCCAGCTTTAACTGATTTCTTCCTCAAGATTAGATTTGTGTTAAACATTTTGTCAAGAATAGTATATCAGTGACACCTTATTCCCAACTATCTATCTTGCTTATCCATTAGGATTCAGATTAAATATTGCCTCTCTAGTGTCAGAATTTCTGTTTGTTATGCTCTCACATAGAGAAGGAAATAGGAACCCACTCAAGTAATTTGCCTGGAGAATTCCATGGACAAAGGAGTCTGGTGGGCTACAGTTCATGGTGTCGCAGAGTTGGACACAACTGAGCAACTAAACAACAAACAACAACATACTGTCTCATACAACATGGCTTCTTTCTCAAAGTGCTTTCCCCAATCACACTATCCTAAATGCAAATCTTGGGTTAATGTCTATTATCCCCAGAGCATAAGTACTCTGCAAGATCAGGGACTACATCTCTATTTTATTCAGTTTTAGTACTGTTCTTGGGAAAGAGTGAATTCTCAACAAATAGTTGTTGAATCAATACACTCATGAATAAAGTCATTGATTTATATCTACTTTATCCAGCTATTTATATATGCATATTAATTTTACCTTGAATCCATTGGATGCCTAATATATATTGGGCCTGTGTTAGGCATTTTTTTAAATAGCTATAATTCAATGAAATATGCAATGTTCATTTATTAATATGTTCACTCAAATTATCTTTGAATGTCTATAAAGTGTAATATTTTGCATTAGGGACTTAGACTACTGGCTAGTTGGTACAATTACAAACTTCAAACCCTTTAAGCAATAAAATAAGCCAAAATTTCTTTAATATGTTTTAAAGAGCTCAAGGAGAAGCTATATATGTCTATAAAATTGGTCAGAAACAATGATGTTTCAAAAACGTGTGATCTTGTTTCATCTGCTAATCTAATGCCAAACAGAGAGAAAATAAGCATTCTACCCTTTTTCTACAATATTTTGGGGATTTGGGAAAGGATTTCCTTCTTTGATTTATGGAAAAATTGATTAGTTTAGTTTAGCAAAAATGTTTATGAATTTTATGATAGAAGTCTCTGTGCACAGATTGTCAGAAAAACAAAAGAGATGAACGTGGATAGTTTAATGGAAGGAACTGAAATTGCTAAGTTGGGAAGGGTTTGTATTTGCTGCCAAATGTAGCGGAGAAGCAAATACATCAATGCAGGAGCACATTTATCAACTTAACACATGCTTGTTGTGTGGCTACATCCCACTTGACTGTACTGAGCATCCCTACTCAGTGAAATTGGCTGGAACCTCTCTATTTGTTTATTTTTGGAATGTGAAAATCTGTGCCCAGTGCTCAAAAGTTCCTCTGGGTATACCAATCATATCAATTACCAAGCAAAAACAAAGGACAACGGAAACAAGACAGCAAATGACAAAAGACCCAGATCCTCTTCGTCTCAGGTGCTGCTTGCAATCAATATGGCGGAACTAAAGATGAACCTGAAGATCAGCCATCTGGCCAAGACTCTGCCCTCAAAGGACATTTCCTGATTTTCTTTTCTCCTTGCATTCACGCAAGCAGTGGGACAGGTAAGGCAAGTCACAGATATCAACAGAAAGATTCATTGAGGGGAAACATGGTTCAAATAAAAGAGGCAAAATGTTTATAACATGCTGAGCACCATTTTACTGTTTGGGTGTGTGCATATTTCTCTTTTTTGACACCACACACATACCAACCATATATAACACACACATACACATATTTATGTACCATAGCCTAGTTAGTGAGATGGCATGCAAAGCAAAAAAACTGAAAGAAGCTACTTCTAAGCTTAATAAAACTGAAATATAATATTAAACCTCTTATGTCCTAAATCCTTTTCAAATAACAAAAATGATAAACTCATCTCAGGGTACCCATGTTTGACCACTGTTTAAAAAGAGAGAGAAAGATGGAGACATGTCAGGTATAAAGTTGGTAAGTAAAGCCAGATAGACGCTTAGATTATTCTTGGTAGACACCTTAGAAAAACATTTTATTTACCCAAATCTATAAACCAGGGTCAAGAGCCATTAAATTTATACAATTTTTTTTGGTACCTAGCTATTGTTCACTCATTTGTTGGAGTAGGATAAAAAGCTTAAGTGAAATAAAGAGCATTGGGAAGTTCATCTCCAGAATCACATAGGAATTTCTAGGGATGAGTAATTGCTAGTCTGGCTTTTGTTTTTCTCTCTTTTACCTTATGACTACCCTGGTGGCTCAGATGGTAAAGCCTTTGCCTACAATGTGGGAGACCTAGTTTCAATCCCTGGGTTGCGAAGCTCTCCTGGAGAAGGAAATGGCAATCCACTTCAATATTTTTGCTTGGAAATCCCATGGATGGAGTTGCCTGGTAGGCTACAGTCCATGGGGTCACAAAGAATCGGACACGACTGAGCGACTTCACTTTCTTTTACCTTATGGGTGGAACTCAAAGTATAATCTATCCTTTTTTTTTTTTTTAAGGAAATATCTGGTGTTCTCTATGTATTAAACTCAATAGTGTAATGCATTCCACTTGAATTTTTGTCTCCTTTCTAATAGACTGTAATCCTGGAATCCTTAGGTCAAAATTGTAGCCAAGAAGCAGACAGGCCTAATGTGTGGCATTTCTATTATGACAACTAACATATATTATTGTCTTTTACAGAAATTTGCTGAGAGTATTATAATATTATTTGCATTTTTTAACCTTATCCTTTGACTCAGGTAATTGGTTAATTATGGTGTATGATGGATGGATTTAATACAGATTCTCATCTGATTTCCATACCAAGCACACAGCATAATGCTATTTCAGGAGTCTGAGAAGAATGACATCTTGAAACATAAAACAATAATTTTCAGTTGTCATTTAAAAAATGATGCATTGTGCCATCACTCACTGCCAGTCTCCACCATTTAAAAATATTTACCTCTTACGAAGGAAAAATTCAAGCATATGCAGACATAGTGGGAGAGTATAATAAACCCTCATGTACTTATTACCCAACCAGCTCCAACAATGATCAACTTTCTACCTTTTTTATTTCATCTATACTTTCAACCCACTCCCTACATCCTGAGACTATTATTTTGTTTAGAGTTCCTTTTCTACCACTCTTTTTAATTTACAGCTTGACTACTTGGTATCATCTCTGGATGGAGTGGATATGTCTTCTACTCTTATAAATAGGAATGTAAGCATTTTTGTATGCACAGACATCAAGGATTTGTCATGATCTATCTTCCCTGGTGGCACTAGTGGTAAAGTATCTACCTGCCAATGCAGGAAACACAAGAGATGTGGGTTTCATCCCTGGGTCAGGAAGATCCCCTGGAGTAGAAAATGGCAACTCACTCCAGTGTTCTTGCCTGGAGAATCCATGGACAGAGGAGTCTGGTGGGCTACAATACATGGGGTCACAAAGTTCTGGACACAACTGAGCACTCACAGATACACAGCTTTGATAGACAACTGGTCTGGCTGCGCAAATTCTGCCAAAGAGAAGACCAGCAAATAACAATTCTGAAACAATCATTGTTTCTTGACCAGTTTTTACCCTGCCCAGAATTTCTTCTTCTGGGAACACAGTTACTTTCTTCTTTGCAGAGCCTTTTTGTGGTTGTAATGGAGGCAACTCTGTCCTGCCCTGGAGTGATCACATGGTCCAGGCTGTCCAGGTAATTTCCATTCCTGAGGTAGTTAGAAATCAGGAGCACATGACATGTGAGCCCTCCCAGGGCAGAGGTTCTTCCACTTCCTTTGAGATTGTGAACTACGAGGACGGTGTGAACCTAAAGTTAGAGGTCATCTTTTCCATCAGAAAGAGAGAGCCTAAGAATAAGCAACACAAAAGAAAGAGAGGAAGAGACCAAGACAGACAGAGACAGAGGGAGAAACAGGGAGGCAAAGAGAATCTGGTGAGAACCACACCAGTTGTGCCTGGGGCACTCCGAACTTTTCAGATACATGAGGCAATAAATTCCTTTATTGATTAAGTGAGTTTAAATTGGTTTTCTGCCACTCACAAGAGAAAGAATCCTAATACAGTAAATGTCTCCTAACATATTACCGGCCACCAGCCATTAATACTGCACCACAGATTCATTCAGCATTCAACTACCTGGCAACATGTTTTCCGCTCACCGCAATGGGAACGTGGACCGTGTGCAGGGCCGCCTCTGTGTGGAACTGGAATGGCCTTGAATCAGGAGTGTGAGAACAATATATCCAAAAATGGACCTCTCAACACTTCCTGCAATCATCTTCCTCCTTTCGTATTTCCCATCCTATAAATGGCGCCTCCATCAGTTACTTACAATGGAAACTTAAGTCCTGTCCTTGCCTCTTTCACAACTGCATACAGCTGCCACCAATCCATTGCTAAGACTCGTCCACCTGTCTGGGAAGCACAGCTTGGCTTCAGCCACTTCTTTCCATATCTGCTGGCTTCACCCAGTCTGGGCTAGGTCAACTAGCCATGCACAACTCTACTCAAGAATGTTTGCTAAAATACCAAATTCTATCCCTCTCTTCCTTAAAACCATCAGCCTGAAAAGCCCTACAGTGATCTGATTCCTGACCAGTTCAGCCTAGACCAGAGTTCCATCAGGTCACTCATCTTTCCAGTGCATGACCCTCTCTGGTTTGGTCCAGGGTACCTGGCTTCTTATTACCTCAGCTTCCTCAGGCAGATTGCTGTCCTCCCCTTGGAAGGGTCTTTTCCCAGTTTTTACTAGACAAAATATCACTGATTATTTTGTTCTTAATTTAATGTTATCTCTATAGAGAGGCTAGCCCTATCCCACCTACCTGAAGCAGTTTTCTCTGTGTGACCCTTGTATTTATCTTTATTCTTTTTTTCCTTGAAAACAATACAATTTGAATTTTGTTTGCTTCTATGTTTACTTGTTTGGTTTTTGTCTCTCCCACTGGGCTGTAAACTCCCTGAAGTTACCATGACTCCCTTCTTTGCCACTGTATTCCCAGGATCTAGCACCTTACTTAGCACACAGTGGACACAATAAATCACTGTTTAAGAAAACTTCAGTAAAATAGTAACAGCAATAAGTAGCTTTCTAGAAAAGCATATAAATTAAAAAGTTTTAAAAATAAGATATACTGTTAAAATATTTAGGAGAATATTGTTAAATATATAGAAGTTTAAATAAAAAATTTTAATCAAGAATGTTTGTAATTAGGAATTACCTGGCAATCCAGTGGTTAGGACTCTGTCATTCCACTGCAGGGGTCATAGTTTTGCTCCCTAGTTGGGAAACTAAGATCCCATGTGGTTCCTGGCACAGCCAAAAAAAAGTCTATAATTAATTTATTATTATTATTAACCTGTCCTATACATCATGTTTCATTGGAGGCAGCTATAAATATATTACCTTTCACTTGCTGGTTGCTACTTAGGCAATGAATCCATGAAACTGAGGGGCTGAGAGAAAGGTTCTCCATCTTTCTGCTGAATTAAGACATAAATGCAAGACATCCTGACAAGTTGTGAAATGAGAAGTTGGAATAATTGTTGAGACTGTGGTAAAAACCAAACAAATTTTTAGCTTTAAAAACTTACTAATTCAGACAGAAATTAACCACGGAAACAATTAATTTGTATGTCATAAACAGCCCTCAACTACATATGCTTGGACAAAAACAAAAGACCAGCAGAAAATCCATCAAAATATTCACTGTGGCTTCTTTCAATAGTTGAAATCGAATGTGGTATTTTTCTTTGCATTTCTAATTTCTAAATTTCCCACCATGAGATAAAAATTATGTTTAAGATTAAAAATAAATTTTATTCTAAAGATACATTATTAAAGTATAAGTAACATTAAAGAAATGATAGTCTTGGAAATCCAACATCTGCATAATTTGAAGGCCACTTTAGGCAGAAAATATGGTAAAAAATGCACTGATGTGACAGCTTCTGAGTTACAATATAATCATGTCCAGTATCATTAGGGTAGAATTCCTCCTCAGTGTTATGAGAGGTTTTGTGACTCCCAGTAACTAAATTGAACAATAGTTAACATTTTTAGGATTTTATCATTCACTAGGCATGGTGCCAAATCCTTATAGTATATTATCTCATTTAATCCTTTCCACAATCTCATAGTTTAAGTCAGAAGTTCTCAGTGTAGTCAGGGACTTCTGTGGATCTCAGACTCCCTCAGCCCGTCTGCAAGTTCAAAACTATTTTTACAATAATCCAAAGACATCACTTGTCTTGTTCACTTATAGTTCTACAGGTGAGAAAGTAAATCCAGAGACTTAAGTCAGTTGGCTAAGATCACATTATGTGGCGCTGAGAAAACCTTTAATAGTTGTCAGCGTCCTTGTTGGTTTCACTCAACTCTGCCTAACAAAGTGACCTCAAAAAGTTAAGATCTTGGTAGAATGAGAGAGATCAAGAGAAAGCCATTCCTCCCCTTATTTCTATGACTTAAAGGTAAAAAGTTTGACTTTTACTTTCCTAGGTTTGGGCTAAAATTTCTTGGTCAACTAAGGATGGTGAGAGCAGTTTCTTGGCTTTTCCAGGAGGCTCCACCTTACCTGACGTTCTGACTTGTCCATCAATCCCATTCCCATTCTGCATTACTGAGGTTTTCTTATCAGAGTTACAGTTTTAGATTAGAGGTTCGAATACTCTCAATGTAGCACTCTTAGCAGGACATATGGAACCCTGGATTCTGGGGCATTAAAGAACAGTATAAACTGTGGGGCACATTCATCTGTTGTCATAAAGGCAGTATGTCTATAATCTGCAATACAAGTGTTTATTATGAGCAGCTAGGCAAATTAGCTCATTGCCATTTTGAAGAACAAAAGAGACATTGACATTTGGGAGGTGAGTAGGACAGGCAAATGAAGGCTGTCCCAGGTAAGCAAGATGTATAGTCACCTTGGGTCTGCAATGAAGCTCTGTGTTGTGTGTGCTCAGTCACTCAGTCATGTCCGCCTCTTCGCGAGTGTCTGACTCTTCACAATCCCATGGACAGTAGTCTGCCAGCCTCCTCTGTCCGTGGAATTTTCCAGGCAAGAATATTGGAGTGGGTCACCATTTCCTACTCCAGGGTATCTTCCCAACCCAGGGATCAAACCTGCATCTCCTGCAGTGGCAGGTGGGTTCTTTACCACTGAGCCACCTGGGAAGCCTGAAGCTCTGTGTTAATGGAACCCAAAACAACTGAAGGTACCCTGAGGACCCTGGGTCCCTGGAAGTTAGGACTGGGCATTGCAATAAACTCTGGAGAAACCCAAAGACAACTTCTATCTCCTCTACCTTTTGCTCACATTTTCTTTGCTCAGCACCCATGGGAGAGTTCCTAGCCCAGACTAATAGAACCAGATAAATGTTGGAAGAATTCAAATAGAAAAATCATAATTTCTTCTCTGCCTGGATACAAACTCCAAGTTATTTTTGTAACTTGATATATACCCCCCAAATACATCTCCAAGCCTAAGAAGATTGAGAAGGCAAAAAAATAGCACCAGGCAAGAAACTACTTGAAAATGGGTTAAAAAAAACCCAGCCATTGTTGGAAACAAGATATTAGAACAGGTAGTCATGTGCACATGGACTTTTGACCTCTGCATGGTCACAGAAGAATGTGTCCTGGCCTAGAATTTGTCCTTACAAAGAGATAAAGAACTCTTACGTCTTGTTCTGGGCATATCTCTTTGCTTGGAAATGTCTTTCCCTGTTCCAGGCTTGATGTATATTTCTTTGTTCTACCTAAGCATGTGCATCAGATGCGATCTGGTCAACCCCCTGCTGTCTCTGTTTCCTGCAGAAAAGGAGCAAGGTCCTTTGGCTGCAGCATAAGCCATCTCCCTGTGTCAGCTGCAGGGTGAGACCCACTGGCCATTGGGGACTGACACTCACCACTGAAGCTGATCCTGCTCGTCTCTTCTCTATATGAGTCAAGCATTGTTCCATCCAGTGCCTGCGTGAGTCGTGTCTTTCTTGGTGACCCCAACATCTACAAACCATCCAAACGATGCAGTGGGTTGACGGCACCTTCTGCTCCTGGAGGTAGGCAACTGGTGTCACTTGCTCAACACTTAAGGCATATCTGTTGCCCTCACCACCAGCTGCACACACTCTCTAGGTCATAGAGCAGAAAACTTACAGCCAAGAACCAAATCCCATTAAATCTCAATTCACTGCTTTTCCATCAAACCCATCAAAGTTATTGTTTACCCTCAAATTTATTATTTACTCTGATATTTCTAGCACTCAAAGCTAAATTAAACACCAAAAGCAAAACAAAAACAGTCCCAAAGCCCTTGGATGTCTATGTAGTATCAGGGAATAAGGTTCCATCCTTCTCCAGTTAAATAGGGGTAAAATTCTGATTCCAGCCTGCACAGTCTTTTTTAAAAAATTAAAATATATTTATCTATCTATTTGGCTGCACTGGGTCATAATTGAGGCACAAGGGATCTTCCATCTTTGTTGTGACATGGGAGATATTTAGTTGTAGCCTGTGAACTCTTAGCTGAGGCATGTGGGATCTAGATTCCTGACCAGAGATGGAACCCCAGCCCCCTGCAGTGGAAGCAGAGTCTTAGCCACTGCACAATCAGGGAAGTCCCCAGACCACACAGTCTTATTTGGCCACTGACCCCTTTTCTCCCCTCCTCCGGTGCTTTAAAGCTATCTCAACCATTTTGATCATTAGTTAAGTATTGTAATGGGAAATGAATTCCAAGTTCAGGTTCAGAGAAAATACTACCAGTATATGAAAACTCATCTCTTACAGACTATGGTCTCACGCTGCTGCTGCTGCTGGTATGTCACTTCAGTCGTATCTGACTCTGTGCGACCCCGTAGACGGCAGCCCACCAGGTTCCCCTGTCCCTGGGATTCTTCAGGCAAGAATACTGGAGTGGGTTGCCATTTCCTTCTCCAATGCATGCATGCATGCATGCTAAGTCGCTTCAGTCGTGCCAACTCTGTGCGATCCTATGGATAGCAGCCCACCAGGCTCCTCTGTCCACTGGATACTCCAGGCAAGAATACTGCAGTGGGTTGCCATTTCCTTCTCCTCTATGGTCTCATATTGGAGGGTAAAAAGATACAAAAAAATTAGACTTTTTTTACACTATCCTTTTTATAGTTGTCAATGTAAGTTGATAAATAATGACAGGTCGTGTTAACTGAGCATCATCCACATACCTGAGGTCACACTGAATGTTTTACATGTGAGTGGGTATAAATTTCATTCCATGTATTCAAGTATGCAGGAAATAGTTCATATCTTTAAGCAAATCAACTTAAATTTTATTTTAATGCCCATCCCTCTGGCTGGCAGGAAACTTACTGTCAGTCATTCTCAGACTTTCTCTCCTACCAAGCCTAGAACTGTGAAACTGTTTTGAGGTTAAAGGAAGAACAAAGGACACAGAATGGGGGAAATTTTTCTCATTGATCATATATTTTCACAGATTCCCACTGAAATGTGCATCCTTCCCATCCATGTGACTTCACAGCTCAGGACACACTCAGCTGCTTTGCAGCTACTTTTGGGTCACAAGGAACTGTTTCGAGGTGTCCTGGGGTCTCATCAGCCTGAAACTACCAAGTAGTCATTCTTCTCTGGGGTTTTGCTGCCTCAGGGGACACTGCCAAGAAGCATCATGAACACTGCCTGCTTTCAAAATCCACAGACCTCTCTCTGTTCCTCTCACAATCACAAGGTATCTTTGTGATCCTAGAGAAATCCTTCTGCCTCTAAGTTTTTCCAGATGCTTTCCTTATCTGCACACTCCTTTCTTCTTCCCTTTTTAAAAACCTTAAACTCTCTATGAGCTTATGCTTTTGGAAAAGATAAATCCAATAAACTTTTATTAACTTCTAATTTATTCCTTTCCTCACACCCGCACTGTAGTCAAGGGAGTCAACGCTTGTGGGAACTGGCAGAGAGAATGGGGAAGCAAAGGAAGGAAGCAGGCAAGGAGGAAAAGTCAGCATCTCCTAACATCCAGCCTTGTATCAAATTGGCAAAACTATCCAGTGAGCCATGTGTCCATCACCATTCAAATTTTATAAATAGGAAAACTGAAATTCAAGTGATTACCCAGGTCACATTACCGTTTAATACTTTTGCCTGGGTTGTCAGTTACGCAGTCATGCACGACTCTTTCCAACCCTATGGACTGTAGCCTGCCAGGCTCCTCTCTTCATGGGACTTTTCCAGGCAAGAACATTGGAGTGGGTTGCCATTTCTTCCAGGGGATCTTCCCAACCCAGGGATCGAACCCTCGTCTCCTGCATCTCCTACATTGGCAGACAGATTCTTTACCACTGAGCCACCATACTATTAAAACCTATTAAATAACAGACTGGGAATGAAACTCTGTTTTTTTTTTGTTTGTTTTATGTTTTATATATATAGTGATTCTAAACAGTTTAATGTAATTCTAAGACAAAATGTGATTACATTTCTACACATACACAATATGTGAGTTTACGTTTTTAATTAGTAACTCATTTCACCTCAGAGACTAAAGAAATGATCAAAAAGAAATTGTGAGTAACAAGTTATAGTAACATAGTTTACCCCAACGGGACCCCCTTTCTCATCCTACAGTTAGTAATATTACAATTAAAATAACTATATTCTTCTATATTTTTTTCTGTTAAAATCATCTCATAAATTTACAATGTTATTAACAGTTTCTAAGACTAATATAAATTCATTCTATTTTTCTACAATGAGAATTATTATTAATTTAGAAGCATATGATGTCATGATGAAAAACACAAGCATTTTAGTAAGGACTTGATCAGTTAAGAATTATTTTTCTTGTAAGACATTTTGAAGCCAAGTAAAATATCCATTCTTATAACATACCTCTAACATGAGACTAAGGAATAGGTTACGTATAAACATATAACACATTAATTTTTCTTTCTTTTTTTTTTCCATGTAGGTATTTATAAATAAAAAAAGAGGGACAATGTAACTTTAATTGACCTCAATATGTTCAATCAAACTCATGGCTTTTTTGTAAATACGTTGTATCTTAGAATGGTAGAATATATCTACTTTTAAGTATTTAATTCATCTGGATTATTGTAAGGGTCTATTTAGGTCTTTTTTTAATTATGGGAACGAAAATTTCTCAGTATTGTTTGAAACTGACATGTTGATGTATATGTTAAATGCTTTTGCTTCTTAAAAAAAATGTTCCTCATGAACTCAGTTGCATTAACCCCACCAGTATCAACCCAGGAATAAGCATTTTCAAGGCAGCTTGACAAGTTTTAATACTTGGAGACTATGAACAAGAATAATCACTCAGAGGGGCATTGCTTGCCATGACTCTCATGCCTGCTGGGTTTCTGGCTTTTAGGCATTTTGACAATATGTAGTCTTTAATTGGCTGCTTTGCAAATGCTGCTTAATTGCTAATTGATAAAGGCAGGAAAATGTCAGTATGTCAGTATATGAGCCAACACCTTGACATGGAGGAATTAGGTGGAGTCATGGCATTTAGATTAGGGATAGGCAAAGGGAAAACATTCATCAGGTTCCAACATTCTTTCCTTAAATCTTCTTTAAAGTGGCTGGGGGCTTCCCTGGTGGCTCATACTGCAAAGAATTTGCCTGCAGTGCAAGAGATCCACGTTCAATCCAAGATCAGGAAGATCCCCTGGAGAAGGGAATGGCAAATCACTCTGGTATTCTTGCCCAGAGAATTCCATGGACAGAGGAGCCTGGTGGACTACAGTCCATGGGGTTGCAAAGAGACAGAAAGGACTGAGCTACTAACACACACACACAAAGTGGCTGGAGAGTCAACCTTCCCAGGATGCTCAGCACCTGACAGTCCCCAAGAGACTTAGATCAGAAGGTTCTGCATGAACAAGATACTGGGGAAATCTCACCAAGTCCTACAAGGTACCCACCCACCATCTGAAATGAGGATTTGTTTGACCTGAACTCATTGATAAACTTGGGAATCTTCAGTTACAAATATAAATATACTAACATCACACACTCGAGTGGTCTCATTACTTCAGTTCCCTGCATTTGGGCTAAGATGTGAGCTTGCCTTGGAAACGAGGAGAGACTTCCCCTGGACCATGAGACTCAGTCATAGCTTCTCAGAGAGCTCTGAATGGCAGTGATGAGCGGGAGCCCCGAGGAAGGAAGGGACCTCCTTGCTACCATAACAATTGCAAGTGTGTCCCTTGGGAGCTTCATGGAGAAGGATGTTGTTGTTGTTCAGTCACTAAGTTGTGTCCGACTCTTGTGACCCCAATGACTGCAGCACACCAGGCTTCCCTGCCCTCCACTACCTTCCAGAGTTTGCCCAAGCTCATGTCCATTAAGTCTGTGATGCTATCCAACCATCTCATCCTCTGTCGCCCCCTTCTCCTTCTGCCCTCAATCTTTACCAGCATCAGGGTCTTTCCCAGTGAGTCAGCTGTTTGCTGTTTTGTTTTGACAAAACACTGGAAGAGGGAATGGTAAACCACTCTAATACCTTTTCTGTGAGAACCCTATGGAGAAGGAGAGGCTTGCGAGTATTTCTCTCCAATGACAGCCACTAAATACCAGGATTTACCAATGTACCATCATTAAAAATTCAGAATGTTAAAGAATGGGGAGGAGTTCCTTTTCCATTACTCTTTGTCCCCCTACTTGAAAGCTTTGTTAAAGCAAACAAAAACAAAACAAACAAACAGATAAAACCTATGCATTAAAATAGAAGGATAAGGCGTAGCATTTTCTGAATATGGTAGGAATTCTAAAAACATTGATTTGAAGTGGGCCCCCCTCTGGGTATCAGCAATTCAAGACCTTATCGCTGTTGCTAAAGGCAAAGTGTACTGGACAGAGAGGAATGTCTCAACTCTCCACTCTGCTATTTTATAATAAATTTATTTTGGAATACTTTTATAGAAAAATTGCAAAGGTCATAGAGAGAGTTTTCTTCCACTCTTCATTTAGTTTCCCCTAATGGTAGATTTTACATGACCATGGTAGAATTGTCAAAACTGAGAAACCAATGTCAGTACATGTTTTTAACTAAACTCCAAACTTTGTCTTGATTTCACCAGCTTTTCCACTAATATTCTTCTTCTGTTGCAGGATCCAATCTGGGCACAGTTCAAATACCTTTGTCCCTCAGTATCTAGTGGGGACTGGCTCCGGCAACCACGCCCCCACCATGAATACCCCAATCCATAGATGCTCAAGTACCTTATATAAAATGGTAAAATATTTGCATAGAACCTACACACATCCTCCTGTATACTTTAACACAGTGGTCCTCAACCTTTTCGGCACCAGGGATTAGTTTCGTGGAAAACGATTCTTCCATAAGCTGGGGGGTGGGGGGATGATTTGGGATAATTTAAGCCCATTAAGCTTCCCAGGTGGCACTAGAGGTAAAGAACCAGCCTGCTAATGCAGGAAATGTAAGAGACACAAGTTTGATCCCTGGATTGGGAAAATCCCCTGGAGAAGGGCATGGCAACCCACTCCAGTATTCTTACCTGGAAAATCCCATAGACAGAGGAGCCTGGTGGGCTACAGTCCATAGTGTCACACAGAGTCAGACATGACTGAAGCGATGCAACACACACGCAGGCTAATCACATTTATTGTGTACTTTATTCCTATTATTTTTACGTCAGCTCCACCTCAGTTCATCAGGCATTAGATCTTGGGAGGCAGGGGACCCCTGCTTTAAGGCATCTCTAGATTGCTTAAAATACTTAATACAGGGTAAATGTTATATAAATAGTTGTAAATATAATGTAAATGTTATGTAAATAGTTGCTGGTACATGGCAAATTAAAATTAAATTTTTAAAAATATTTTTGATTTATAATTGGCTGAATCCAAGGATGTCGAACGTATGGATATGGAGGGCTATTTGTTTAATCCTAGTATACCTTGCCTTTGAAATGGAGATGTAGCTCAGAATATCAAAATAGAGAAGAGAATTGAAGTGGTGATCTGTGTAATTCATAAAAATAAGACTTTTAAATGAGAATCCTCTCTCCTCCATATAATGCAAATAGATTCAACTTAAGTACTGTTTTAAAAAATTGCTAAAACTCTGTATTTGTAAAATACAAAGGATAATCATTTCTACCCCATGATATTACTTGTGAGAACTTAAATGAGACAACAAAGATTTTAGTAAATGGTAAGTTTGGCACATACTATTGTTATTACTCCACATGATAACCAAAGCTGTTAAAATAGAATCCTTTACACATTTATATTCTAAAATCATAATTCTTTACTCTGCATAAAAACCTGAGAGCCTCACTTAGAACAAATTGGAAATGGACTTTGAGACCAGAATGGTAGGGATGACAACACTAGCCAACAAGGACGGGGAGAAAATACTGTCAGTGACATCATGATTCCATAGCTGTGCCTAGTCTTGATCAATCTCCCAAGACTGATCCTGAACCTGAGACTTCTTGAAACCAGAACAGTATCATTAAAGGAAGTTCAGTGAATGCAACTCGGGAGTCAGAGGAGCATTTGGGATTGCAGCCCAAGCACAGCTTACTAAAGATAGAAAAAAGAGACTTCCTTTTCCAAAATATTATAGATGGAGGGTCCTGTCTCCCTCTCAGCAGTGTGCAAATGCAAAGAGCCAAGGATAACACATATATGTGGAATCAAAAAAAAAAAAAATGGTACCTATTTTCAAGGCAAGAATAGAGATGGAGATATAGAGAATGGACATGTGGACAAGAGAGGGAAGGGGAGGTGGGGTGAATTAGGAGAATGGGATTGACATATATACACTACCAGGTGTGAAATAGATAGCTAGTGGGAAGCTGCTATATAGCACAGACAGCTCAGCTCAGTGCTCTGTGAAGACCTAGAGGGGTGGGGCTGGGGTAGGGTGGGAGGGAGGTCCAAGAGGGAGGGGATATATGTATACATATGGCTGATTCATTTGGTTAGACAGCAGAAACTGATGCAACACTATAGAGCAATTATACTTCTTAAAAAATAAGATAAAATTTTAAAAAGTGAAAAATTAAAATATAGTCACAGAAGACGAAAAACAAGAGCGGATAGGAGCAGAAAGCCTCAAACGTCATCATCTCTTCTGTGAATGAGACTTCAAAGGCCCCATGGTCAACAGTCTAAAGATGTTACTCTGTCTGAAGACCAGTGATTCCAAAGTAGAGTCCATGGCCCCAGCTGTGAGGGTCTTGTATCAAGTTGAGAATTGATAGGAAATGCAATGCGAATCCTTTCTTTATTTTTTATCAGTTAAATGATATCTAGGCTTCCCTGGTGGTTGAGTGGTTAAGAATGTGCCTGCCAATGCAGGGGAAACAAGTTCTATCCCTGCTCCAAGAGGATCCCATGTGCCATGGGGCAATTAAACTTGTTCGCCACTGAAGTCCACACACCCAGAGCCTGTGCTCTGCAACAAGAGAAGCCACTGCAGTGAGAAGCCTGTGCACCTCAACAAAGAGTAGCCCTCACTCACTGCAGCTAGAGAAAGCCCACTGGCAGCAACAAAGAGTCAGCATAGCCAAAAATAAAATGAATAAATAAATAAATCTTTCAAAAATGAATAAGTGATATCCATCACTAGGGATGCTCATTTTCATATCATTCAAGTCAGAAATAAGCAAATTGAGGTTGCTCTTTTTAGTTCAGTCCAGTTCAGTCGCTCAGTTGTGTCCAACTCTTTGCGGCCCCATGAATCGCAGCACGCCAGGCCTCCCTGAGTGTTGGCCTCACCAAATCCCAGAGTTTACCCAAACTCATGTCCATCGAGTCGGTGATGCCATCCAGCCATCTCATCCTCTGTTGTCCCCTTCTCCTCCTGCCCACAATCCTTCCCAGCATCAGGGTCTTTTCCAATGAGTCAACCCTTCACATCAGGTGGCCAAAGTATTGGACTTTCAGCTTCAACATCAGTCCTTCCAAAGAACACCCAGGACTGATCTCCTTTAGGAGGGACTGGTTGGATCTCCTTGCAGTCCAAGGGACTCTCAAGAGTCTTCTCCAACAACACAGTTCAAAAGCATCAATTCTTCGGTGCTCAGCTTTCTTTAAAGTCCAACTCTCACATCCATACATGACTACTAGGAAAACCATAGCCTTGACTAGACGGACCTTTGTTGGCAAAGTAATGTCTCTGCTTTTTAATATGCTGTCTAGGTTGGTCATAACTTTCCTTCCAAGGAGTAAGCATCTTTTAATTTCATGGCTGCAATCACCATCTGCAGTGATTTTGGAGCCCCCCAAAATAAAGCCTGACACTGTTTCCATTGTTTCCCCATCTATTTCCCATGAAGTGATGAGGCCCAGATGCCATGATCTTAGTTTTCTGAATGTTGAGCTTTAAGCCAACTTTTTCACTCTCCTCTTTCACTTTCATCAAGAGGCTTTTTAGTTCCTTTTCACTTTCTGCCATAAGGGTTAGTTTAAAATTTGTGTCTCCTTACTAACAGCCACCAATAAATTTTGTTTTATATGAAGTTCATTAATGTTATAAGCATCATGAATATAGCCTAATTCCTTTATTCACTAGTGACAATATGTTAGTAAAAGGAAATATACTCTTATATTCATTAGATTTACTTTCCACCCTGAAACCAAGGCCAGAGCCCACTAATCAGGTTAAGAAAGACATTCTCCTCTTAATTTATGAATGTAATCAGAGTACACTAATTATGTCCTTGTAAAACTGCCAATATATGAAATTAATTAAATATTTGGTTCAGGCCTCAGAGGAAGTTTTAGCAATTCAAGACACATATTAGAAATAGTCACTAATGTTGGAGTTTTCAAGAGGTGAACTTCCATGTTTTTACGAAGAAAAAATATGTGAGCAGTGAATATGGATTGTTCTCTGTATATAAATGCATAGTGCTTTATCCAGTGATAAAAATTTGCTAATTTAGCTTTCTTTTTTTCCTTCCTTTTTTTTTTTTTTCAGAGAGCAGATCTAAAACATAAACATACCTGATGGAAAGTATAATTGGACCTCACTAATTATTTTTACCCAGCTTTTCGGGAGACCAGGTAGGAATTAGGTCTGTCCCTAATCTCAAAATTACATAGTACTTTCTTTTCTTTATTGCTTATACTGGGTTTTTCTGCCTGCTTTGTCTTAGTCTGTTTTGTTTAAAAAATTTTTTTCCTATCTGCTGGAATTTCACACTGCCATCAGTATGGTTTTTTTGTATAGCATCTCATTTTTAAAATGTTATTAAGGAAGTGAACAATGTATCATACTTATTGGTTGATATCTTTAGTATCTCATGATTATGAGAGATAATTAATGTCTACTCAATCTTCTATTATGGAACTTGACTTAAACATATTCACAGGGCTTACTTCACTTTGTTTTCAAACCAGTAGTCGATGTTAACAGATGGCAGGGTTTTCCAACATTTAGATCTCGCTATTGAAAAAATTCACAAAGGCATGAACTTAAATTAAGAAATTATAGTTTAGTCAATGATAAGAAAACAATATTTACACTGACTTAAAGTACTCTTTCAAATGCTCCATAATAGGAAATTATGATATAAAAGGGAAAAGGGAGAAGATATTGGGGAGTCTATAGCAGGTAGAGGTCTTTGAAGTGGTTATTAGAGTATCTTTTCCTTTTCAATCACTGTTTTTCTACTCACTGCAGAGACACACATTTTAGGATATAAATGAGTCACTGGAGATGCAATGTACAGCATAGGAAATACAGGCAATAACACTGTAATAATTGTGTATGGTGATGGTAACTAGACTTATCATGGTGATCATCTTGTAATGTTTAAAAATATCAAATCACTATGTCATACATCTGAAGATGATATAATATTGTAAGTCAATTATACTTCAATTAAAAAAATCTTTAAAGGCATACATTATAGTTACTGCTTTTGGGAATCATTCTTCTGGGGGAGAGGTATTGGTGGGACGAGAGTGATGGGACCTCGTGTCTACCTGCAGAAGGGAGAAAGTCCGCCCACGGACATGAGAGGGCCAATAACAGACAAGCCACCTCTGTTGCTCTTCCCCTGAGATTCTGCAAAAACCCTGGAAATTACCTCAGTGGTGACGATTATAGCTGTTGGAACCCAGGAAGCTTTCACTAGACTGATTGATTCAAATTCCAGCTCTATCACTTACAGCTGAATGACTCTGGGCAGGTTACCAAAGCTCCCTGTGCCTTAGTTTCCTCCCTTGTAAAGTGGGAATAAGATAGGTGCTTATTTTGTGAGGTTGCCATGAGAATTAAATTATATATATAATATATATACATATTATATATATATATATATATCTTCAGCTGGCCACAAATTTCATTCAGGTTTTTTTTCATAAGAGGTTACATATTACACACACACACACACACACACACACACACACACACACACACATATAGGGTTGGCCAAAAATATGTATGTATATATGTAATGTGTGTGTGCTAAGTCTCTTCAGTTATGTCATGTCCAGCTCTCTGCGACCCCATGGACTGTAGCCCACCAGGCTTCTCTGTCCATGGGATTCTCCAGGCAAGAACACTGGAGTGGGTTGCAGTGCCCTCCTCGAGGGATCTTACTGACCCAGGGGTCAAACTGGTGTCTCTTATGTCTCCTGCATTAGCAGGTGGGTTCTTTACCACTAGTGTCATCTGGGAAGCCCATATATGTAATATATACATGTAAATTTTTTTTCAGGAGTGCCTGGTATTTAAAAATGATACGTGTCTTTATTAAATAACAAGGGCAAAAAGTAAAATATTGTCCCTTTCCTGAAAACCTTCTAATTCTCATCTCACTCAGAGTAAAGCTCCAAGTCTCCCCACAGGTCTGTCCTATGTGATTTGTCTCCCTGTCCTATCTGACATCATTTCCTCCGTTCCAGCACTTGGCTAGGTGGTATTTTCTAAGCCCCTTTGCATAATGTGCAGCTGACTTCTGGCCAACACATGTACCCACCACAAGGCGTTTCTAGGTCTGGCCAACAGTTACCAGCCATTCCTGTTCCTACATCCTGGGAAACCCATCATTCCCAGGCAAATGGGGAGTTAGTCACCCTAACCAGGACCCGTAAAATCCTTTTTATAATTCTTCACATTCTCGTCTACCACCTGCTGGATATCAACGTCTAAGATTACCTTGAAAGTCATCTGTTGAAGATAGCAGAGTTGCCATCAGCCTGGGCTCCTGAACGAAGCAGACTTATGTGAATAAAATTAGATTTCTGTTCTGATAAGCCATTAAGATTTTATTGCATTAACTTAACCAATAAACTAATTACCATGTTGGTCATTTTGGCCTCCTTCCTGTTCCCTGAAAAATAAACATACATGGGCCATCAGTCTGCTCAGAATGCTTTATCAGACATCTGCATAGCTAACGCCCTCACCTCCACCCATTCTTTGCTTAACTCTTGTTTTCTATGGCACTTACTCAACCTGACTAATTTATTCAAAATATTAGACCATTAATTATCCCACTCTCCTCCTCTTCTTTTTTTTTTTGCTACAATATCATCACCTTATGATTTATCCTATATCAGCTACCCTCATTTCTTATTTTTACTGTTTATTAACCTAGACAACATATTAAAAAAAGAGACATTACTTTGCCAACAAAGGTCCATCTAGTCAAAGCTATGGTTTTTCCAGTATTCATGTATGGACATGAGAGCTGGACTATAAAGAAAGCTGAGTGCTGAAGAATTGATGCTTTTGAACTGTGGTGTTGGAAAAGACTCCTGAGAGTCCCTTGGACAGCAAGGAGATCCAACCAGTCCATCCTAAAGGAAATCAGTCTTGGATATTCATTGGAAGGACAGATGCTGAAGCTGAAACTCCAATACTTTGGCCACCTGATGCGAAGAACTGACTCATTTGAAAAGACCCTGATGCTGGGAAAGATTGAAGGCAGGAGGAGAAGGGGACAACAGAGGATGAGATGGATGGCATCACTGACTCAATGGACATGAGTTTGAGTAAGCTCTGGGAGCTGGTGAAGGACAGGGAGGCCTGGTGTGCTGCAGTCCATGGGGTCATAAAGAGTCAGATACGACTGAGCGACTGAACTGAACTGAACTATCTGTCTTGTTTCCCCCCTCAGATACAAATTTCACAAGGATTGAGAACTCTGTTTTGATCACTGTATAGAGCCTAAACCATTGCCCAACACAGAGTAGGCACTCAATAAATATTTGCTAAATTGAATGTGTCGGGAGAAATATCAATAACCTCAGATATGCAGATGACCCTTCTGCACCCTTATGGCAGAAAGTGAAGAAGAACTAAAGAACCTCTTGATGAAAGTGAAAGAGGAGCATGAAAAAGTTGGCTTAAAGCTCAACGTTGAGAAAACTAAGATCATGGCATCTGGTCCCATCACTTCATGGGAAATAGATGGGGAAACAGTGGAAACAGTGTCAGACTTTATTTTTTTGGGCTCCAAAATCACTGCTCATGGTGATTGCAGCCATGAAATTAAAAGACACTTACTCCTTGGAAGGAAGGTTATGGCCAACCTAGACAGCATATTTAAAAGCAGAGACATTACTTGGCCAACAAAAGTCCATCTAGTCAAGGCTATGGTTTTTCCAGTGGTCATGTATGGATGTGAGAGTTGGACAGTGAAGAAAGCTGAGCGCCGCAGAATTGATGCTTTTGAACTGTGGTGTTGGAGAAGACTCTTGAGAGTCCCTTGGACTGCAAGAAGATCCAATCAATCCATCCTAAAGGAGATCAATCCTGGGTGTTCATTGGAAGGACTGATGTTGAAGCTGAAGCTCCAATACTTTGGCCACCTCATGCGAAGAGTTGACTCATTGGAAAAGACCCTAATGCTGAGAAGGATTGGGGGCAGGAGGAGAAGGGGACGACAGAGGATGAGATGGTTGGATGGCATCACTGACTTGATGGACATGGGTTTGGGTAGACTCCGGGGGTTGGTGATGGGCAGAGAGGCCTGGCGTGCTGCAATTCATGGGGTCACAAAGAGTCGGACATGACTGAGCGACTGAACTGAACTGAAAATTATATATTTAAGTCTATCAGTATTTTGTAATTACCTTTATTACTGGATAGACTACAATACCTCAAATGATATTTTCTCTATTTTTAATCCATGGCATTAAAGCTGTAGCAATAGCTTACTAAGGGCACTCCATCTCTGTTTATCTGTATTCATCTCAGTGTTTGCATGTCTCAGTAGTCCCAAAGATTTCAAATAGTCTTAGAGATTTATCCAACATTTACCCTTATAAATTGTAAGCTCTTCTGCAAGTTGAAGGCATAGTATCCTTGAGCAGAGTGAAGGGACAAGAGTCAACTGGCTCTCCTCTTATTCTGATATACAAAAATAAAGAACATGTTTGTCATATTTGGTTCCTTGCTTAGAGAAGATATTGTGTACCAGTTTTTACAGCAATATTTAAAGTGCAGAGATCCACAGGCCACAGTTTGTGTCTTCTTTCCAATACACAGAACATGAGGTATAACCAATTTCCTTTTGGTTCAAGGTTCTAATTCATCAAGATCTGGATTTGGCAGGAATAGCATCCCTGAGTGAGTGCTTTCAAAGTCCACAAAGCTTTTGCATTCAAGGAAATGTTACCATGGAGAAAATCCTTCATGCTCTGATGGGATTGGTATGATCCTAGAAAAGATTAAACAAGCCAGCACCATATAATTCCACTGTTTACTTTTACACCTCTGAGAATGTTTTCAAAACTGCCATTATCATAGTAAGGGTTCATAGTAAGAAAAAGTGCCTAATTAGTGAATGACTTGTTATAGATGATGTGGTTTAGTTGCTAAGTTGTGTCCGACTCTTTGCAGCCCCATGGACTGCAGTACATCAGGTTCCCCTGTCCTCCACTATCTCCCAGAGTTTGTTCAAATTCGTGTCCATTGATGCTCTCTAACCAGCTCATCCTCTGCTACCCACTTCTTGTTTTGCCTTCAATCCTTCCCAGCATCAGGGTCTTTCCCAATGAGTTGGCTCTTAACCTCAGGTGGTCAAAGTATTGGAGCTTCAGCTTCAGCAGCAGTCCTTCCAATGAATATTCAGGGTTGATTCCCAATTAGGATTGACTGCTTTGATCTCCTTGCAGTCCAAGGGACTCTCAGGAGTCTTTCTCCAGCACCACATTTCAAAAGCATCAATTCTTTGGTGCTCAGCCTTCTTTATGGTCCAACCCTCACATTCGTAGGTGACTACTGGAAAAACCATAGCTTTGACTATACAGACCATTGTTGGCAGAGTGATGTCTCTGCTTTTTAATATGTTGTCTAGGTTTGTCATAGCTTTCCTTCAAAGGAGCGTTTTTTAATTTCATGGCTGCAGTTACACTGTAACATGGCAGTGTTATAGATGACCTAATCTGAAACCTTTCAGAATTAATTTATTATAATTTATTTTGAATTTATATGTGAAAGTTAACAATCAACCACCAAATTCACTCTGTATCAGGCATTGGGCTTGGTGTCAGAATTGGGGAGCTTGCAGGCAGTGGAGGGGATGGAATTATGCTAACAAACCCTAAACTCACATTCTTAGCAATCAGCTTAAGAAACGATGTATTATCCACCTCATCTCCATTCTTTCTCCTCAGAAGTAATCCCTGCCCTGAATTTTGTGTTCTTCTTTCTCTTACTTTGCTGCATTGTTTTCCCGCATTTATATTTGAAAACATACTGTTTCTTTATTGCATCATTTTGAAGTTACATAATGTGGAATTAGGTGGCGCTAGTGGTAAATAATCCACCTGCCATTGCAGGAGATGCAAGAGATGTGGGCTCAATCCCTGGGTTGGGAAGATCCCCCGGAGAAGGAAATGGCAACTCACTCCAGTATTCTTGCCTGGAAGATGAGCCTGGTGGGCTACAGTCCACGGGGCCGCAAAGAGTCGGACACAATGAGCAGCTAAGCACACAGGTGGAATTACTTCATGTACGTTTTTTCTGTGACTTGCTTTTTTCCTCTCAGTATTGAGCTTCTGATATTCCCCCCAGAGGATACATATAAAAAGAGTTCATCCACATTTAGAGTCTGATACCTCACAATTTATTTATAAATGTGTGAGTTATTTCCAGGTTGTTTGTTTTTGTGTTACAAACAACGTTCCTAACAGCAATCTTGTACATGCTTCCTGGAGCACACATGCATGAGTTTCTAGGGTTGCCAAATATAAAACAGGGCATCTAGTTCAGTTTGAATTTTGGAGAAAAAATTGAATACTTTTTGAATGTAAGTATGCCCCATGCAAAATTGGGATATATTAAGGTTTATTTGTCAAATCTCTGGAATTTAATTTAACTAGGTGTCCTGTGCTTTTATTTGCTTAATAGAGCAATCTTAAGGATTTCTTCTTCTTAGGAGTGGAATCGCTAGACCACAGGGAATGTACAACTTCAATCTTTGGGGTGCTGTCAAATGTTTTCTAAAATAGCTGAGACAATTTGCCACACATACCACCACCAAGAGAAGATGAGTTCCCATGGATTTATATTCTCACTGTTATGGAATGAATTGTGTCTCCCAAAATCCATGTGTTGAAGTCCTAACAACCAATGTTAAGTGTGTTTGGAGATAGCTCCTTTAAGAAACTAATTAATGTTAAATGAGGTCATATGTGTGGGATCCTAATCCAATAAGATTGATATCCTTAAACGAAGAGAAAATGATATCAGAACCCTCTTCCTCTCTATACAGAAGAAACGCCATATGAGTAGAGTGGGGATGTATTATTCTAGAGAGAGAAGGAAAAGTGAAGAACAATACCATTGTCTACCACAGGGGGTGTTCCCTTCTTTTCGGTGTTTTAGAAAACTTTATAAACAATGAAATGATCTTTGTCTTGAATGTATGTTGGTGCCTATCCATAAAAACATCTGGGCCTAGTGTTTTCTTTATTAGAGGAATTGACTATTAATTCAATTTCTTTAGTGCTTGTATATATTTTCAGATTCTATCTCTTCTTGAAGCTCTTTAAATAACTCACTTTTCTCTTAGAAACATATAAATTTCATTTATCTTTGCAAAATTATTGGAATAACTTTTTTAATGTCACTCAGTTGTTTTTTAAAACTCTGCTGGATCCATAGCTACTGCATATGCTTTGTCATTTCTAATGTTATTTGTCTTTTCTTACTTCTCCAGATCATGATGTATGTGAGTGTGTGCTCAGGTGTGTTTGACTCTTTACAACCCGTGGACTGTAGCCCACCAGGTTTTTCTGTCCATAGGATTTTCCAAGCAAGAATGCTGGAGGGGGTTGCCATGCCCTCTCTCAATGGATCTTCTTGAGTTGGGATCGAATCTGCATCTCCTGCATTGGAAGGCAGATTCTTTACCACTGAGCCACCAGGGTTTCCCAGATCACCATAGGTTTATCTAGTTTATTAATTTTCAAATAAACAACTTGTTATTATGTTGATTATTTTGATGTTATTTTTCTCATCACAGTGAATTTTTAACCTCATTTTCTAAAAACACTTGAAAGACACCCTATAGATGATGAGAAGAAATAATTTCACCTCTGTTCTCTCTGTATATAAAAGATGATGCCCAATTACAGATTAGTGTCCTTTTATGAGCTTTCCAGGTGGTGTTAGGGGCTTCCCAGGTGGCACTAGTGGTAAAGAATACTCCTGCAAATGCAGGAGACATGAGACACGGGTTCAATCCCTGGGTCAGGGAGATCCCCTGGAGGAGGGCATGGCAATCTACTCCAGTTCTCTTGCCTGGAGAATTTCATGAACAGAGGAGTCTAGTGGGCTACAGACAAAGAGTTGGACATGACTGAAGTGACTTAGCACATCCTTTTATGACTATTTCAAGGGTCGGGAAAGTTGTTAGTAGATTGAATGCAAATACTTGTTGTGCAAATTATCTGCAGTATAATCATCTTCCATGCAGCCTGTAATAATCTTGACAAGTTTAGATAAGTTACTAGGCTAATTAAAAACTCCCATATGGCCTTTTCTGAAATAAACAGGTACATGTCACAGAGATGTTTCTATTTGTGCTTGGAATTTTATGATAGCCATATATGTTGTAACACACATAGAGGTATGCTTTTTATAGTAAATGTCACTTTATATTATTTCAGTGCTACACAGTATGACAAAATGCATGAGGCAGGAATATTTATAGAACTAAGGTTTTTGAGGGTAATGACGCTGAGATTTTAAAACATCTTATTGTGGTACATTTATAGTGATTGTGTCTGCATCATAGACAACATTATAAATCATAGTTATTATTAAATAAATTATTTTTAAAAGATTAAAATATTTTATGGTTCTCTGCTTATTATGCATATTTTGTACATTTCAAAGTGTCACAGCTACCCTAAATTATGGCTAACTAGTTTAGTTTCTTTCATTCATTATATAAAACTTACTTAAGCCACATGCTATACTGTCCTAGCTTGTTCTCATTCTTTTAGATCAAATATTTATATTGAAGGATCTCTTCCTCTTTTTAGTTCCTCAAGGGTATAGTAACTTTAATTAGTATTCTTTAGTTTTATAAAATGTAGAAGATAAGAGAAGAATACGAATATGTAGAAGTGTCACAACAGTTAATTTTTTACCTTATACACAGACAGCATGATTTTATTTCTGCTTTGCTTGGCAAATCAGGAAAGATAGGCTATGTTATTGTGAGTATTTTATTTTTAAGAAAATGAAATCAAAGTGAAAGTACACTGTATTATTTTAACTTACTTTATTGCTAAAATGTAATTATAATCATCAATTGATCCATTAAGGATTATCTAATATGTAAATGAGCAATGAAAATAATTCTAAATTTTATCCTGTATGTGAAAATATTTTTCAAAACTCATGGAAGTTCTTCCATTTCTACAACACATTGAAAATTATAAAGTTTAGATTCATAAAGTTGTTAGATAAGAAAGTTGGGAAAATAATTTTCTCTACCAAATTAGCACTTTAGTTTCACCAGAAAGAGCAAAAAAATGAGATGGCAAATATGGACATATGAATTTAGGGTCCCTGGAGATTTTCTTCTTTTACTCAAGGTGAACCCTCTTTTTCTAACACAAAGTACACAAATTAGACTCCTGGGGATAAAGCAATACAATATGAGACTTTTCAAAGAGTACATCGGATGGGATAGAAAGAAAATTAGATATTTCAAAGGAAAGATTGGTTAACTTGCAGACACAGCAACAATTCACTTCTGAACCATTCAAATCTGGTTCTACCCTCACTGTTCGTGTACACTCTATCTCCAGGTCATCTCCTTGATTGCCACTAGTATTCTCTGAAGGCTTCTCATTCTTCGTGGAAGTATTCTCAAGATCCTCTCTCCTCTCGTACTTCCTCATTACTCCCCTCCTTTCCTCACCCTATATATTATCCCTGGACAATCTTATGCATGTTCATGACTTTAATTATAACCTTGCTATTTATGACTTCCAAATTAATAGTGGACTCAAATGATTTGCCTGTCTCAGATCCATATGTCCAATGTTGATATTTTCTCTACTCGAACACTCTCCAAAGCAACATGTTCAAGAAGGGATTTACCTTCCCAGAAGCATACCTATAACTTACATTCATTACCTTATATAATCGTACCACCATCATCCCCTTACTGAAGCCAGAGACTTGGGAGTTACCCTAAATTTGTCTTTTCCGTCCACTTGGCATTGAATCAATCATGAACTTCTATCAGTTCTTCCTTTTATATCCACCCCCACCCACCACCATTTTCCTTTGTTGCTCAATCATGTTCAACTCTTTGCGACCCCATGGACTGCAGCATACCAGGCTTCCCTGTCCTTCACCATCTCCCGGAGCTTGCTCAAACTCATGTTCATTAAGTTAATGATGCCATCCAACCATCTCATTCTCTGTCATCCCCTTCTCCTGCCTTCAATCTTTCCCAGCCTCAGGGTCTTTTCCAGTGAGTCAGCTCTTCACATCAGGTGGCCAAAGTATTGGAGCCTCAGCATCAGTCCCTCCAAGCATATTCCGGATTGATTTCCTTTAGGATTGACTTGTTTTATCTCCTTGCTGTCCAAGGGACTCTCAAGAGTCTTCTCCAACATCACAGTTCAAAAGCATCAATTCTTTGGCATTCAGCCTTCTTTATGGTTCAACTCTCACATCCATACGTGACTACTGGAAAAACCATCAATTCAGTTCAGTCGCTCAGTTGTGTCCAACTCTTTGTAACCCCATGGACTGCAGCATGCTAGGCTTCCCTGTCCATCACCAACTCCCGGAGCCTACTAAAACTCATGTCCATCGAGTCGGTGATGCCATCCAACCATCTCAGCCTCTGTCGTCCCCTTCTCCTCCCGCCTTCAATCTTTCCCAGAATCAGGGTCTTTTCCAATAGCTTTATGAGAACACCATAGCTTTGACTATATGGACCTTTGTCGGCAAAGTAATGTCTCTGTTTTTCAATATTCTATCTAGGTTTGTCATTTTCCTACTAACATATTGTGGGCCTGCATCAGTTTTCCCTTATAGAAGAATAAGAACTTCCTCATTGTTTCCCTGCTTCAAATTTTACCCACCCCTAGTCATCCCTTCAGTTCACTGCCAGAGAACTTTTTATAGTGTAAGTATGAACCATGTTACGGCCTTAGTGCTAAGTGTTTCAATGGCTCCTTGTCTCAACAAAAGATAAGATGAAAATGGCTTATGAAAGTCTTGCCCCCAAGTCTTCTACTTTTCTGCTTGGCCTCATCTCCCACCAGAGTTAGTTACAAAACACCTCATGTTCTCATGCAACTCTATGCCTGCTCATACAAGACCCTCTTCCTGGACATACTGTCTCCATGCTCTGAATTCCTACCCCAATATTCCTGAAAATTCCTACTCATTCTTAACTCTCCTCTCAAAAACTTTCTCCATGAAGCTTTCTAAGATTCTGACAGTCAGTGTTAAGTGCTCCTTCTCTTTTAACACATGTGCTATTTGAGTTTAATAAGACTAAGTGTAGAAAAGATTTGGTGCAAATAAAATCATGATAAATCAGAGAGTGTCTTTGTACCAATTAGACTGTACAAAGATTCCTGAAGTAGGAGGGATGAGAGCAGGAAGAAAATGAGAGGAAAAGGTGTTTAGATACTGGTCAACCTCTGTGCCATTTGGCCTGGGCTCTGGGAAAGAAGAGAAAGGGTATAGGGTGGGAAGTGATCACACAAGGTCCAGAGAGATTTGTAGGACCTGATAGTAGTGGAGGTCAGAGCATCTCCCCCAGGAAAGGAGGAGAACAATGGGAGAGAAATGACTCTATGGTGTATATCAACAGACAGGGCCACCAGGATAGAGCAAAAACAGGATGATGGCATTGTGGGTCAGACCCACAGTGACAAAAACAGATCCTAGCTGCCAGCAGATAGGATCTCAGAACACGGCATGATGCACTTTCAGGTCTTGGGGTAGCAAATTTGATTCCTGTGTACCAATGAAGGGCACAGAAGTAGCGAGAAGAGTCACTAGAACTAGGACCCTCATACACTGGAACCAGAAAAAATGGATCATGACTCTCATGGACAGTTTACTTAGAGCTAATTAAGATTTACCCTTGGAGTTGCTTGGGTGTCCAAACTTTTCCTCACTTCTGACTCCAAAGGTAAATTTTAACTGACAGCCAGTCACGGTATTCATGGTGGGTGATGGTGATTCCACTGAGGGTTCTAGGGATAGCTTTGCTCACTGATAGAAGGAGGCCCTTTTGCTACCCCATGAACTGTAGCCTGCCAGGCTCCTCTGTCCATGGGATTCTCTAGGCAAGAATACTGGAGTGAGATGCCATCTGAACCCAGGTCTCCTGCACTGCAAGCAGATTCTTTACCATCTGAACCACTAGGCAAGCCCAGAATCTGCCTACAAAGCAGGAGACACAGGAGACGCAGGTTCAGTCCGTGGGTAGGGATGATCCCCTGGAGGAGGGCATGGAAACCCACTCCAGTATTCTTGCCTGGAGAATCCCATGTTCAGAGGAGCCTGGCAAGCTATAGTCCATGGGGTTGCAAAGAGTTGGACAGGGCTAAGCACTTTACTTTTTTTTTTACTACTGAGCCACCAGGGAAGTCCTGAGCATACACACACAGAGAAGGAGGCCCAGGGACAGACAATCTCTTTCTGTCTCTGACCGTTGCTGTCTCTTGATTATCTTTGCAATCACTGCTGCCATCTTACAGCATTAAGGCAAGACAGCCTAAGAGAAAGCTAGCACAGGGAGGAGGCAGAGAAAAAGATGCAAAACACAGGGACTTTATGATATTCAGCCACTGTATCAATTCTGAAACCTATCCTCTCATTAGGTGAGGTAATATATTTTTATTTATTATTTAAATCACTGTTAGTCAGAATTTTCTGTTATTTGAAATCAAAGACATTCTACTTATACAATTTTCTTATACCTCAAAAAACCTAAACCTTTCTTAAAAAAAAAAAAAGCATGATTCTTCCTCTTTGCTCAATTGCAGGAGTTTCACTATCAATGGTATACCCTTTGTCAGCCATTACATGTAGAAATGGTTCAATGAAGCATCAAATAATGGCTGAAAGAGCGGCCAAGATGGAGTGGATAGTACATTTGACATAGGTATTTTTTAAAATTAATTTTATTGGGATATAGTTGCTTTACAATGTTGTGTTAGTTTCTGTACAGCAAAGTGAATCAGCTATATGTATACATATATCTCCTCTTTGTTGGATTTCCTTCCCATCTAGGTCACCACAGAGTGCTGAATAGAGTTCTCTGAGCTATACCCTAGGTTCTCATTAGTTATCTATTTTATACATAGTGTCAATAGTGTATATATATCAATCACAATCTCCAAGTTCATCCTTGGGATCCATACATTTGGCCTTTTCCTCCTTGGTATCCATACATTTGTTCTCTATTCTGTGTCTCTAATTCTGCTTTGCAAATAAGATCATCTATACCAGTTTTCTGGTGGCTCAGATGGTAAAGTGTCTGCCTGCAATGTGGGAGATCTGGGTTCGATCCCTGGGTTGGGAAGATCCCCTGGAGAAGGAAATGGCAACCCACTCCAGTACTCTTGCCTGGAAAACTCCATGGACGGAGGAGCCTGGTAGGCTACAGTCACAAAGAGTCGGACACGACAGAGTGACTTCACCTTCGCTTATAACATTTTTCTAGATTCCACATATATGCATTAACATACAATATTTGTTTTCCTCTTTCTGACTTACTTTACCCTATTTGACAATCTCTAGGTCCATCAACATCTCTACAAATGACCCAATTTTGTTCTTTTTTATGATTCAGTAATATTTCATTGTATATATGTACCACATCTTCTTTATCCATTCATTTGTTGATGAACATTTAGGTTGCTTCCATGTCCTGGCTATAGTAAATAGTGCTGCAACGAACATTGGGGTGAATGTGTCTTTTTAAATTATGCTTTTCTCTGGGTATCTTCCCAGGAGTGGGATTGCTGGGTCATATGGTAGTACATATGGTAGTTTTCTAAGGAACTTTATATAAATACATTCAGCTGAGGGTTGTGCAGACAGTACACACCCACTGAGAGATTTTACAGAGTGAAGAACTGAGACTCACTGGTTGAGGGTGAAGAGTTCAGTCTGCAATGCTAGTTTTCATCATCCAAAAGCACAGGAGAGTAGTCAGCACAAGGAAGATACACATGAATGTTTCCATAAGAAAATGTCTCAGGGAGAGAGATTATACATTAACAATCTTACATAGCTATAAAATTAATCAGTGCTCCACAGGTAGCATCAAATGGTACCTAATCAGTATGGTTTTGTGGTCTCCATTTTGCAGAAGCTAGAAGCCTAAAAACAGAAGAGAAGGTGGACAGGGAGTTACGCAGCTTGGTGTGTGTGTGAGGGGGAAGAATCTAAGACAGGGAAGGAGGAAAGGTGGAAGAAGAAGGCAGGAAAGTTAAGTTTTGAGGACTCTAGGGTGGTGGTGATTGCAGTTTAGATCCATCTAAACATGAAATTGGTTGAGGAGGGAAGAAAGTGAAGGGAGAATAGAATGACAGCCTGAAATAATTAGGACAGTTTGAGTAGATGTAATAGAGACAAAGAATAGGAGAGAGAATGGACCAGAAGTGATGGTTCAGACTCTGATATGTAAGAGATGGATCAAGAGGTCAAAGGCTAAGATGGAACTAAGATGACTGAGTGAGTATAAAGGACAGAAGTCAGTAAAGGATGGGGAAGAACTACTGAGGATCACGTGCTAGCCTGTCATCTATGTGTATGGAAAGAGGAAGACCATTTGCATATTCGTTGCAAGAAAATTGCATATTCGTTCATTATTGTCCAAATATTCCACATCAGAGATTAAAACTGCATTTAATGAAGATATTCGGCATAACACTAATCATCTCCTTTTCTTATGAATACACAAAGAGATACAGTCCAAAGAGATACAGACATTAAGGTATCTGCCATCAGCTCAGTCACCCAGTTGTGTCCAACTCTTTGTGACCCCATGGACTGCAGTCTGCCAGGCTTCCCTGTCCATCGCCAACTCCCAGAGCTTGCTCAAACTCATGTCCATTGAATCAGTGATGCTATCTAACCATCTCATCCTCTGTTGTCCCCTTCTCCTCCTGTGTTCAATCCTTCTCAGCAGCAGGGTATTTTCCAATGAGTCAGCTCATTGTGTCAGATGGCCAAAGTATTGCAGCTTCAGCTTTAGCATCAGTCCTTCCAATGAATATTCATGACTGATTTCCTTTACGACTGACTTGTTTGATCTCCTTGCAGTCCAAAGGACTCTCAAGAGAGTTCTCCAACACCACAGATCAAAAGCATCGATTCAGCGGAGCCTGGTGGGCTGCCATCTATGGAGTGGCACAGAGTCGGACACTACTGAAGCGACGCAGCAGCAGCAGCAGCAGCAGCAGCAGCAGCAGCTTTCTTTATGGTCCAACTCTCACATCCATACATGACTACTGGAAAAACCATAGATCACTGGATCATTGAAAAAGAGAGTTCCAGAAAAACATCTACTTCTGTTTTATTGACTATGCCAAAGCCTTTGACTGTGTGGATCACAACAAACTGTGGAAAATTCTTAATGAGATGGGAATACCACACCACCTGACTTGCTTCTTAAGAAAACTGTATGCAGGTCAAGAAGCAACAGTTGGAACCAGACATAGAACAACAGACTGGTCCCAAATTGGGAAAGGAGTACGTCAAGGCTGTATATTGTCATCCTGCTTATTTAACTTATATGCAGAGTATGTCATGCAAAATGCCAGGCTGGATGAAGCACAAGCTGGAATCAAGATTGCATGGAGAAATATCAATAACCTCAGATATGCAGATGACACCATCCTTATGGCAGAAAGCAAAGAGGAACTAAAGAGCCTCTTGATGAAAGTGAAAGAGGAGCGTGAAAAGGCTGGCTTAAAACTCCTCATTCAAAAAACAAAGATCATGGCATCTGGTCCCATCACTTCATGACAAATAGATGGGGAAACAATGGAAACAGTGAGAGACTTTATTTTTGTGGGCTCCAAAATCACTGCAGATGGTGACCGCAGCCATGAATTTAAAAGACACTTGCTCCTTGGAAGAAAAATTATGACCAACCTAGACAGCATATTAAAAAGCAGAGATGTTACTTTGCCGACAGAGTTCATATAGTCAAAGTTATGGTATTTCCAGTAGTCATGTAAGGTGTCTGCATTAGTCTGTTTCAAAATGCAATCACTATTCACACTGGCTTGCTGAGGCATTCCTGAAGAAAAACTTCCGGACTTGCTGAGAAGGGCATTTGATTATTCTGTACATAAACAGCAATACTCATTTTAAAAAATTTCCTTTTCAATGACTGATCTGATATTTTATGACAACTTTATGCTCTGCTTACCAAGAAAGGCTGAGATGAAAAAAATTAACTAACTTTGTCTCTAGTTTTCATTGTTTTCTTTCTTGTGCTATCTAATTGTTTTTGTGGTTGGTGGTGTTCATTTGTGTTTATCTTTGTTTGCTTCCTTGAAGGCTAAGCATTTGGATCCCAGAGGAGGTTCAGCTTTATCCTCTAGATGCAGACTTTGAAGCCTCCTAGGCATCATCAGACACCTTCACCGAAGACCCAGAATGAGACCACTGAACCACATGCCCTGTGCATTCTCTAACTACTTGGAACTGAGGTCGTTGTTTCAACACTTTTCTTTGAAAGTTAAGAATAGTATATGTAATAAGGAATGATGAAAGAACTTGAAGCTTAAGATCCAATGGAACTCATATTACTTCCTAATTATGCTTCCTAGAGAAAGCTACTTAACTTTTCCATGCCTCAATTTTCTGTCTGTAGAAAGAGGGTGATAATGCGGTTCATCATTCATAAATATTATAAAGATAAAGTGAAATAACACATTATGATATCTGTTAAAAATAAATGCTCAATAAATAGTAACTTTCTCCTCTAGCTTTCTTCAAGTCAGTAAAGATTCAACTTTTTAAGCAATAGGAAGACTTCATTTGGGTCTTTTGTTCCACTTTGCTTATGCCTCTATAGCTAATGGGGAGTAGAAAATTTATTTCTAACAGACCTCTAATACTAGCTTTAATGTTTGATTTAGACGCCCACCATCTAATTTTCTCTCTGACTTTCTGAAAGTGATATTCTTTGTTTTCTTCAAATAAGCCATTCAAGTCACCCTTATGATGATTTATTAAAGTTCCACTAAGGAGATATAAACAGGCACAATGCACCAAATAGCAAAGAGTTTTCTAATACACCATCAATTGACACTACTTCGAATGACATGCATTTTAATTAATAGTGAGCTTGCAAATAAAAACCCTTTTCTTTTTCCTAGATTTTTTACATACAATATGAATAATCACTTTAAAAAGTTTTCCATAAAGTGCTGATGATGCTTTTTTTCTCTTTAATCTCCTTCTGTTAGCAGCAGAGGCATTCCAACTGTTGTCACCCATAATTATCATTAAGTGACAATTGCTGCCTCTTACAGTGGGAAGAAAAACATTGGAATAAAAGTTTAGAGACTTGGTTTTAGCCCCAGCTCTGCTATCAACCAGCTGGGAGAAGCTGAACTAGCTCACTAAATATTCTATTGCATTCAATGATTAGAACAGAATCACTCTTCCCAAATAGTCTTGTGTATAACATTAACATTCTGTTAATTAAGAAAGAAGAGAAAGAGTATTCCACACCAGATTAATCAGAGTAAAATGTTTCTTAATGGCAGAATTTTTCAGGGCCTTTAGGGTGCTAATGAATATAATGACTCTAGAAAAATGTGTATGCTGGACCTCTCAAATTTTTGAATCTGGAATTGCATTTTCCTGATATTGTTGTTGTTGTTTAGTCGCTAAGTTGTGTGTCACTCTTTTGCGACCCTACGGATTGTAGCTCAGCAGGTTCCTCTGTCCGTGAGATTTCCAAGGCAAGAATACTGGACTGGGTTGCCATTTTCTGCTCCAGGGGATCTTCCCGACCCAGGTATCAAACCTGCATTAGCAGGTGGATTCTTTACCACTGAGCCATCTGGGAAGCCCTTCTTGATGTTACTGTTGCAGAAGACAGAAGACAATTTAGGAAACTCTTCATGGGGTAGTATCTGAAGTCCTTCACTGTTTCAAAATTCTGACTACTTGCTAACTGATGTTTAAATAATGTTGAACTAGTTCTTGCTACATACCTGACAGTGTGATTGCACTGGAGATACTGAGATAAAAGAAATATTTCCTAAATATTCTCTTCTTGCAAAGATTTCATAATCTAGTTAAGAAGAAATCTAATACGAGAGTTATGCAAATCCAAATCACTTGTTAATTTTATTCATATTGCTTCCTCACACCCATCTTTAATGATATCAAAATATCATCTAGAGTTCAACTAGGACATAAGTGTACAGTGAGATGGGGAGTCAGTTAAGTCTCTTTGGTGACAGTAAGAGTTGTTTATATCAACAGAGGAAACCTTCTGCTCACTCTCACTGGCTGTCCTAGGAAAGATGCTTAACCTCTACCCTTCATTTTTATTCTAAATGTTTTATTTACTTATTTGCCTGTCTTGGGTCTCGGTTGTGGCACACAGGATTTTTGTTGCAGTGCTTGGGCTTCTCTCTAGTTGGGGAGTGAGGGCTCTAGAATGCTCAGGCTCAGTAGTTGTGGAGCCCTCACTCCACAGCTAGAGAGAAGCCCAAGCAGTGCAACAAAGATCCTGTGTGCCACAACCGAGACCCGAGACAGGCAAATAAGTAAATAAAATATTTAGAATAAAAATGAAGGGTAGAGGTTAAGCATCTTTTCTAGGACAGCTTCGTTGCTCCATGGCATGCAGGATCTTAGTCCCCTTACCAGGGATCAAACCCATGTCTCCTGCATTGGAAGGCAGATTCTTAACCACTGGACCACTAGGGAAGTCCCTACACATCATTTTAATCATCTCTAAAGGGAGATGTTTACTGCAAGGGATTTAATATCCCCATACATAAAGAGTTCTTGTAAAATCAGGAATAAAAATACAAATGTCTCATTGGGGCAAAAAATAGAGAGAGGATATGTGAATTAAAAATCTACAAAGAGAAAGTAAACCTTAAAATACAATGTAATGTAATGTAATATGCACTCACACATATTCCAAGGCCTGAAAACAAATAACAACAACAACCAAAAAAAAAAAAAAAAAAAACCTACTAGAACAAAATTCTTGTCCTCCAAGATCTGACAGTTTTAGACAAGCAGTTACAAAACACTATGGCACGGCTAAAATTGAAAGCTCCAAGGGTCCCACTGGAGCACATAGAAGTTGTCTCTCTCTGGGTTACACCCACAAAGAGACACACAGAGCAGAACCACTCCAGCCAGGCAGCAGACAGGCAGCTGAAGTAAGAGTTTTTCCAGTAAATCTCTGTGTATAATACATGTTTACGGTTGGAGACTACTGAGCTTTGAAGCAGTGTCTTCCATGGTAATAGTTGGCTGACATTGAAGCCCTTGTTCCAGTGGAGGTGGGGCACAAGTGACAGCTCCCCTGAACCCAAAGCTGGATTGTAACCATTCACTTTGAGATCCTCATGCTGGGAGACCAGAAGGCGATTATGCTGACCAGTTATAATCAGCCCTGATAACTGACAAGCTAAGGGTCCTGCTATGTAATGGAACCAAGGAGGAGTACGCCAGAATCATGGCAGATTCACCAAAATATCTGGTGCTTCCATTCGCATAATAACAACTGCCAGGACCACAGCCTGTAAAGTTAAGATAACCAAAGGCTCAGAGTCCTTAGGGATTAATGTTCTTGTTCTTCCACTGGGCAAGCAAACTAAACCAGAGCGGCCTATGGAGTGAAAAACGAAGAAATTACAGAGTAGATGGAGGGAGATAATGGATTATAACTATAGCTACTCTGGGCCAAATGTAAAAGTAGGGACTGTAGTTCTTCCAACTAACCCTTCTGTTCTAAGCCCTTCTTTAAAAAGAAGGATTATGACCTTCTTAAAGAGCCGACAAAGGTCCATACAGTCAAGGCTATGGTTTTTCCAGTAATCAAGTATGAATGTGAGAGCTGGATCACAAAGAAGGCTGAATACTGAAGAACTGATGTTTTTAAACTGTGGTGCTAGAGAAGACTCTTGAGAGTCCCTTGGACAGCAAGGAGATCAAACCAGTCAACACTAAAGGAAATCAACCCTGAATATTCCCTGGAAGGACTGATGCTGAAGCTGAAGCTCCAATAGTTTGACCACCTGATGAGAAGAGCCAGCTCATTAGAAAAGACCCTGATGCTGGGAAAGATTGAGGGCAGGAGAAGAGGACGACAGAGGATGAGATGCTTGGATGGCATCACTGACTCAATGGACATGAGTTTGAGCAAACTCCAGGAGACAGTGAAGGACAGGGAAGCCTGGTGTGCTGCAGTCCATGGGGCCGCAAAGAGTCAGACATGACTGAGTGACTGGACAACAACAAAGAGTCAGGAACAGATGGGAATTACAGTGATGCAGGAAAGGATAAAAGGATCTAACTGGTAGGAGAAGTGAATTGAACAGAAGAAAGAAAGAAGGGAAGGAAGGAAGGATGGTGTAATGGATTAAACAATCAGTTCAGTTCAGTCGCTCAGTCGTGTCCGACTCTTTGCGACCCCATGAACCGCAGTACGCCAGGTCTCCCTGTCCATCACTAACTCCCGGAGTTCACCCAAACCCATGTCCATCGAGTTGATGATGCCATCCAACCATCTCATCTTCTGTCGTCCCCTTCTCCTCCTGCCCTCAATCTTTCCCAGCATCAGGGTCTTTTCCAATGAGTCAGCTCTTCGCATCAGGTGGCCAAAGTATTGGAGTTTCAGCTTCAACATCAGTCCTTCCGATGAACACCCAGGACTGATCTTTTTAGGATGGACTGGGTGAGTCTCCTTGCAGTCCAAGGGACTCTCAAGAGTCTTCTCCAACACCACAGTTCAAAAGCATCAATTCTTCGGCACTCAGCTTTCTTTATAGTCCAACTCTCACATCCATACAATACCCCTCATCAAAAGATATGTCCAAATTCCTATGCCTGGTACCTATGAATATGATTCTCTTTGGAAATAGATTCTTTGCAGATGTAATTAAGTAACTAAGTTAAAAATCTTGGGATCCAGACTTAGGTCCACCCTAAATCCAATGACTGGTGTCTTTATTAGAGAAAGGAGAGAGAGTTCTCAGACACAGACACACTGAGGAAGAGACTGGAGACAGAGGAAGAGCCTAGAGTGATGCTGTGACAAACCAGGGAGACACCCGAAGCTGGAAGGTGCAGAGAAGGATATTTTTCTCAAGTCTTTTGGGCTTCGCAGGTGGCACTAGTGGTAAAGAACCCACCTGCCAATGCAGGAGACATAAGAGATGCAGGTTCAATCCCTCGTTCAGGAAGATCCCTTAGAGGAGGGCATGGCAATCCACTCTAGTATTCTTGCCTGGAGAATCCCATGGACAGAGGAGCCTGGCAGGCTACAGTCCATAGGGTCAAAAAGAATCAGACATGACTTAAGTCACCTAGCACTCACTCACTCAAGCGTCTGGAGGGAGTGTGGGCCCTGTGGACACTTTGATTTTATAGAGTACTGACCTCTGGAATGGTGAGAAGATGAATTCTTGTTGTTGAAGCCTATGCAGCAGACCTAGGAACCTAATATGGGGGAAAGAAGACAGACAAGCAAGAATTGCCAATATTTGGAAATGGATTCTTTTTTGATACACTGATTTATAAGATGAGGGAGAGTCAGTGATCACTGTGATCCCTTCTAGCTCCAAACATTCATGAGTCTATAAGGATCTTCCACTAAGATATCATCTACTGGGTGTTCCCTGTTGGTCCAGTAGTCCATGCTTTCACTGCCAGGGGCCTGGGTTTGATCCCTTGTCAGGGAACTAAGATCCCAAAAGCCAAGAGACATGGCCAAAAATAAATAAATAAATAAAGTAAAAATAAGATGTCATCTACTGTATTTTGAATGAACTAATTCATTCAAATGAATGAATTTGAATGAACAGGAGCAAGAAGGAATTCTGAAGAACTCCCTTGCTGTACTGTACCAAGGCTCCCCTGAAGAACAGGCTGGGGATATTCACTGAATAAATCTTTCCTCCACTGATGGAGGAATAAGACAGTTTCCTTTGTACTGTTCTGTGAAGTACATGTGGAAAAATTGCCCTGTGAGAATTCAGTGACGACTGGTTGATTCAAAACAGTTAACACAAATTTTAAATATGTAGAGTAAGGGAAATAGATTTTATTTTAGTCTTAATGCAGCCAAAATAGAAGAAAATGGAAAATACCGATGAATGTAATTCAGGTATAAAATATAGACAGAAATGAACCTAATAAGCAAATTAGCCTCCAGCTCTAACATTAGGTTTCAGTTCTACAGGTGGAATAATTTGTGAAAAAAAATCATTTTTACTCACTTTAGTTCTCAATTTTGTTAATCACTTAGGAAAGTTGGAGGTAAAAAAATATATTGCTTCTTAAACAGAGATATACACTGAACAGGTTGAGAATTTGCATCATAGAACTTTAACTGTAAAGAAAAATCATACAGATGTTCTGGTGCCTTTTGAACATAGATATTTGTGAGTCACACAAATTCACCGGTGGCTCGGATGGTAAAGAATTTGCCTGCAATGTGGGAGACTCGAGTTCAATCCCTGGGTTGGAAAGATCCCTTGGAGGAGGTGATATCAACCCATTCCCAGTATTCTTGCCTGAAGAATCCCAAAGACAGAGGAGCCTGGTGGGCTGCAGTTCACAGGGCCGCAAAGAGTCGGGCACGACTGAGTGACTAACACTTTTCGCTTTCACAAATTCTTGCTCGTATATGATTTTATCCACTACACAATTTTGCTATCCACAATCACTCTTTGGTGAGCTCATTTAGTTTCATGGCTTTAAATACCATCTTACTGCCAACTACTCCCAAATTTATGCCTCCAGCCCAGACTTGTCTCCTGGACACCAGACTCATACATCCAACAGCCATTTGACATGTCCATGTACGTGCTAAATAAATGTTTCAAACTTAACATGTCCCAACTCCTGATCTCCTCAAGCAATTTCCCCTTTCTCAAGTTTCATTAAATGGCCTCTGCATTCTTGTCACCATCTTTCCTCTTGCAGAACACACCCAATACTTCAAGAAATTCAGTTGTCACTCTCTTCAGAATACATCCAGATTCTGAGCACTCCCGTAGCTTCCACCCTCGGCTGATTCCATCATCCTGACCTGGATCTTCCAATAGTATTTTAACTGATATTTCTGCTTCTGCCTTTGGTCTCTTGCAATTGAATTCTCAAATAGCTGTAGGAAAGAGCCTTTTAAAAATGAATTTAAGGAACCCTCCTACACTGTAGTTGGGAATATAAACTGGTGCAGTCACTATGGAGTACAGTATGGAGGTTCCTTAAAAAACTAAAAATAGTTACCATATGGCCCTGTAATCCCACTGCTGGGCATATATCCAGAGAAAACTCTGATTGGAAAAGATACATTCACTTCAATATTCATAGTAGCACTATCTACAACAGCCAAGACATGGAAGCAACCTTAATGTCCATCAATAGATGAATGGACAAAGAAGATGTAGTATATATATATATATATATATATATATACATACATATATATATATATACACACATACATATACATATATACAATGGAATACCACTCAGTTATAAAAAATGAAATAATGCCATTTGCAGCAACACAGACTGACCTAAAGATTATCATATTAAGTCAGACAGAGAAAGGCAAATATCATATGGTATCACTTACATGTCAAATGTAAAAAACAACTGATATAAGTGAACTTATTTATGAAACCGAAATAGACTCACAGACATAGAAAACAAACTTATGGTTACCAAAGGGGAGAGTGGAGGGTAGGGGAAGAGATAAATTAGGAGTTTAGGATTAACATATTCACACTACTGTATATAAAACAAACAAATAACAAGGTCTTACTGTATAGCACACAAAACTATATTCTCTATCTTGTAATATATATATGGATAACTGAATCACTTTGCTGTATACCTGAAACTAACATAACATTGTAAATTAACTATACTTCAATTTTTAAAAAGATTTAAAAAAACTTAAGCTAGGTCATGTAATTCCTTTGCTCAAAATCCTGCAATTTCTTTCCTTGTCATTCAGAGTAAAAGGCACCCAATTACCTACTTCCCTGAGCTTGCCTACTACTGTGCTGTGTGCTGTACACAGTCGTATCCGACTCTTTGGGACCCCATGGACTGTAGCCCACACGGCGCCTCTATCCATGAAATTCTCCAGGCAAGAATACGGGAGTGAATTGCCCTTTCCTATCGCAGGAGATCTTCCCAATCTGGAAATTGAACCTGCAACTTTTGTGTCTCTTGCATTGGCTGGCGGATTCTTTTCCACTAGCGCCACCTGGGAAGCCCAGGTGCTAGGCTCCCTGCCCCTACTGGTTCCCATTGCCTCCTCTCCAGCTACACTGGCCTTCTTGGTCTCTATGAGCACAGCAGGGAGGGCTTACATCAAGGCTTTTGCTATTGCTGTTCCCTCACCTGGAATGTTTTTTCCCCAATTCCCTCATGGCTAGCTGTCTCCACCTCCTGCATGACTTGGGCTCAAACGTCACCTTCTCACTGAGACCTTCCTTGACCACCTCTGTTTATCTGGATCTTCCAAGAAGCAGACATGAAAAAGAAGTCAGATGTGGACGGATTTTATTAGGGGAAACTCCTCTTAGACACATTTTGGTAGACATCTTGGAAAGGCTAAGAGAATCATCAGATTGTGATGCAAGTCTGATCCCCAGGGAAGAAGAGGTGGAAGGAAGTTGGGGTGCCCGAGACTGTGCAGTCTGTGGGGTAGAGGCTTTTGCAGCATCTTCCAGCAAAACTGAGGGGTTAGTTTTTATGATGAAAGAGTGGGCTACCTAGGCAAGCCCACAGAGTCTGGGAGGAGGGATGTGGGCTTGCAGAGATAGCCCACATCCTCAGGGGCATCCATTAAGACATCCCCTTTCCATGTTTCAGGATCCCCTGACTTTGCAAAGCAGACTTGCAGTGACTGATTTAAAACATCCCTGCAACTCTAACAATTAGATCTTCAGCCTGTGTCTGCCCTGCCACTATAGGACATAAAAACCTCTTTATAAGCCATAAGACTGTCATACTTGTTGACAGCCCCATTTTTTCATTTTCCTTCTGTAAAGTGTGAACACAGCTTAGCAGTAACTGACTAATTCTGATGTCTTTATAGGTAATGCTTCCCCGATTTTTTACAATGCCTATATATTACACCTGCCACAGCATTCTCATCTCTAGATCATCCTCAGTGAAATCTTTAGGATTGGAGATGATATCACATGTCAGGGAACTTGGTGTCCCTCCTACCAACTAGCCCAACATCCTCTCCATCTGCTTCTGGGTGGTGGGTGAGCCAAGCCCAGATGCCCATTCCTACCTGCCTATCTCCACTGGTGTACCACTTTTGTGAGTCCAGGTCTTCCAAGAGGCAGACATCAAGATGGGATTCAGTGTGCATGGACTTTATTAGGGAAAATTCCTTTGATGTAAGCCTGACCCAAGTGAAGGGGAGAGGAAAAGAAGGTTGGGTGACAGAGTCCTAGAAAGCCATGCACTATCTAAGGAAGGTTCCAAAAAGCCCTCAGGGAGTCCTCAAGCCAAAATCGTGCATGTATGTGAATGCTCAGTTATGTCCGTATCATTTGTTTCATTTTACAGAGGAGAATGAGGATCAAAAATCACAAGATGTCTCTTAAATGTGCTTGCTGAGTTGCTTCAGTTGTGTCTAACTCTTTGTGACCCCATGAACTACAGCCCAGGATGTAGTTCTGTCCAGGCTCCTCTGTCCATGGGATTTCCCAGGCAAGAATACTGGAGTGCATTGCCTTTTCCTTCTCCAGGGGATCGTCCCAGCCCTGGGATGGAACCCATTTCTTGCATCTCCTGCATTAGCAGGCAGATTTTTTTACCACTGCACCACCTGGGAAGCCCCAAAGCCAAAAGTCAGCTGTCAGAGAATCTCATGTGTCCCAGACATGGACCTTCCTTGGTGCAGCAGCTGGAGTCCTTAAACTTTGTGGGAGGTATAATGTCCTCACAAAGATGCTCACAACCTTATCCCTAGGACCTGTAATTGCTCCACTGCATAGCAAAAAAGAGGTTTTTACCAATGCACTTAAAGTCAGAGACCAAAATGTAGGACGATTATCCCGGATAAGAGACCAGTATAACCATATGGACCCTTAAAAGCAAAGAACTTTCTCCCACTAAGGGCAGAACTGTAGCAGGAGGTTGTCAGAGAAATTCAAAGCATGAGAAGGCCTTGCTGTGCTGTTAAAGGAATGCAGGCTGCCTTTAGAAGCTGAGAGAACTCCAGCTGAGAGCCAGCAAAGAAATGAAGACTTCAGTCCTATAACCACAGGGAACCAATTCTGCCAAAGACTTGAGTGGCCAGAAAGTGAATTCTGCACCAGAGCCCACAGATAAGAGTCTAAGCCTGTCTACGTCTTGATTTCGGCCCTGTGAGACCTAAAGCAGAGGAACCAGCCAAGCCAACCCAAGGCTTCTGACCTACAAAAACCTTGAGATAGCATGTGCTGTTTTGGGGTAACTTTTTACAGGAGGTTTGGGGTAACTTTTTACAGGAGCAAAAGAAAACAAATATGTACTTCCTGTAGCTGAAGACCTGAGGCACCTTCTCCAGGCCTTGACACCATCCTATCAAAAGGCATTCCTACCTTTTATTCCCTAGCCTTCCCCCTGCCTTATGACACCCATATCACATAGTATAGATCACTTTCTAACAATTTATATAATTTCCTGACTGGTTGAGTTTATTGCCTCATTCCTTCTACAAGGATGGGGCGTCCCTGGTGGCTCAGACAGTAAAGAATCTGCCTGTGATGGAGGAGACTCTGGTTCTATTTCTGGGTCAAGAAGAGCCCCTGGGGAAGGGAATGGCTACCCACTCCTGTATTCTTGCCTGGAGAATTCCATGGACAGAGGAGCCTAGTGGGGTATAGTCCATGGGGTCGCAAAGAGTCAGACATGACTGAGTGACTAACACACTTCTTCTACAAGAACAAGTGCCTAAAGCACAAAACCATCACAATATTGTAAAGTAATTACCCTCAAATTAAAATAAATAAATAAATTGTAAAAATTAAATAAAAAAGGAGCAAGTAGGTAGTACATACTGGTGAAAAGTAAAAATAAAAAAGAGAAAAAAGTTAATTTAAAATTGAACAAATGAATGACTCTTAATATTACCACATTTCCATTTGGTTTGGATTGTGGCAGTATGCAATTGAATTCATGGGATGTCGTTCAAGAAGTCAGTCCAAGAACAGAAAAATGTAAAGCTAAAAAAAAAGTACCAGGGTCACTGACTTGCTTGATGGATCTGGGTGGTCAGGACACCCTGAACAGCAGGGTGTCCCATGTACAAGCTCATAGATTAATTAGTAATTTTCATTTAGAGACACCTCATTGATGAATTGATGCCTTTGAACTGTGGTGTTGGAGAAGACTCTTGAGAGTCTCTTGGACTGCAAGGAGATCCAACCAGTCCACCCTAAAGGAATCAGTCCTGAATGTTCATTGAAAGGACTGATGTTGAAGCTGAAACTCCAATACTTTGGCCACCTGATGCGCAGAGCTAACTCATTTGGAAAGACCCTGATGCTGGGAAAGATTGAAGGCAAGAGGAGAAGGGGACAACAGAGGATGAGATGGTTGGATGGCATCACCGATTCAATAGACATGAGTTTGAGTAAACTCTGGGAGTTGGTGATGGACAGGGAGGCCTGGCGTGCTGCAGTCCATGGGATCGCAAAGACTAGGACACGACTGAGCGACTGAACTGAAATGAACACCTCAAACTGTTCAGCTCATTGATTGTCAAGGACATGGCTATACCTTTCCTCCATCTTGGATACCCTAGAGCTGCTCATTTATTTCAAGAAAGCTGGTAAAGCTTGACTTGGCCTTTTTTTCAGTTTACAAATCACATTGACAGCTGTGATCTGGTTGTTCTGGCAAAGTCATTCACCTGAGGTCCAGGTGATACTTTCTCCAATTGAGAGATAACCTGAGGCACACAAAGATGGTCATTTGCTCCAAATCATGCAAGTAATCAGAAGTAGATCCACTGGTTTTCATTTCAAATTCCATATTCTCCACATTGTGACAGGCTGCCTTTTGGCTTGATTGGTTTAAAAAAAATGATGAATGAGAAAGAAGGCAATAGAAAGAGAGGTTGATTTAAGAGATTAGAGTGTGGGAGAGTGAGAAGATTTTGAGGAGGAGGAAAAAATTAGGACATAATTCATTTAGAAAGAGTACCAAAATTGTAAATCAACTGTACTTCAAAAGTTAAAATTAAAAAAAAAGAAAGAGTACCAGAAAGTTTTCTTTTTGAACATGGCTCAAAGTACACCACATATATTAAATATGTACACTATCACTAGGGATTCACCCACATATCTTACTAACCTGGTTGTGACCCTGGGAAAATTCTAATGAAAATTATGACTCCAGATGCTCTTTTCTCCATGCACTCAGTACAAAATAGGAGAGAATCATAAGCATTGCTGAAGTCAGAACATCCTATTGTTATAAGTTATCATCTCTCTGTAAGCCCACTGGCTTTCACCTGACTAGGAAAGAACAGTAGATGTAGGTAATAAGGCTTCCCTCATGCCCCCTGCTGACTGCTACCCAGCTTTTCTTCTAAAGTGAAGGCTGCCATGATTGTTCCTATGACATGAATGGTTTTAAAAAAATAGGGGGATAATTATAAAAGTAATACTTGGTCATTTTAGAATATTTGAAAAATGCAGAAAATATATGAAGAGTAGTAAAAATCCTGCCCAAAGTGTTACCTTCCACAGTCACTACCTATTAACATTGTAATATACCTCTGTCCAATTCATTTTTGTGGGGTTTTGTGTCTTATAAAGAAAAATATTATAAATAAAATGGAAGTACTTTAAATTCTCCCTCCCTAGTTCCATTTTCTTCTCTCCCCAGAGCCAGCCACTATCAAAATTCACATATTCTTCAATGTAATCTTTTATATTTTGTTATATACACATTTGTATTACTTTTTATTTTCAAATTTTTGCATATTCTACCATACTGTAATAAAGTTCTCTTCAACTCAGTTTTATTCATTCAACCTATTTTTTAAATCTATCCTTATTGTCACAAATGAATGCACTTCTCATGAGTTTTTAACTGCTAGATAATATTTTATTATGTGGCTAGACCACAATTTATTCCCTATGAGTAATATTTAGTTCTTTTCCATTTTTTCTGTTATATTTAAAAAACACTGCTATGTATGTAACATGTATGGAGACAGATGTTAACTAGGCTTATTGTGGTGATCATTAAGAAACATATACTAATATCAAATCATTATATTATACATCTAAAAGTACATATATAAATAATATATAATTAACATATGTGATATTATATGATATCATACTGAATGACTGAAAACATTTTATATGATCATGTTTTCAGATTCTTACACCTTTGCACATGCTATTTTCTATATACAATTGCTCCATCCCTTCCCACTCCCATCTTTCCTATGTGAATTCCTTGAAAAACCTCATATACAACTAAGAAGTCAACTTCGAATCATCCACTAATCCTTTGAAGTAGAATTGGTAGATTAGTTAGGGTAGTATTTGCTGCTTTAATAAATTATCCCCAAATATCAATGAATTGATATATTCATGCAGGTACCTTCCACCTTGAGGCTCTGGTTCATAAAGGCAACTTTCCATGTTCTAAATTCATCCCTTTATGCTTTAGAGTTAGTTCTCTTTATTCTAATTTAATAGATAAAATTTTAACACTAGCTTATTACTATTTAAAATCTTTAGGCTCCATTTTTTTTATTTTCTAGTTTTAAACCCAATATTTTGGAATGAAGTTAAAATTACTGATGGTATTTGCAAGAGGATTTCTTTTGATTAAAGTTGATGTTGTAAAGAATTCTAGGTATTGAGAATAGATGGCTCTGGTTTGAGAACGCTGAAGGGTATTAAAGTGATAAATAGGAAAACTATTTCTGGTGATAATAACCACAAAGAGAAAGAACATGTGGGCATAATGTCATTATACAGGGATGCAGGTTACTTCTATAAAAATAAGACAAAACAAGTTACTAATTATGATAGACCCAAACAGATAAAATAAATAAATTTTTGATGATTGCTCTTTTAACTCCTAAAAAAATGAATTTTCCATTTTCATATAACCTTGGAGAAGATTATACAGTGTTTAGGGTCATATGGGCTCCTCTTGTAACTCAGATGGTTAAGAATCTGCCTGCAACGCAGGAGACCCGGGTACGATCCTTGGGTTGGAAAGATTACCCAGAGAAGGGAATGGCAACCCACTACAGTATTCTTGCCTGGAGAATCCCATGGACAGAGAAATCTGGTGGGCTACAGTCTATGGGGTCACAAAAGAGTCAGATATGACTGAAAGACTAACACTTTAACTTTCACTCAGAAAGGGTAGGATAATATTCTGACATTTTAAAAAGTATGGTTTAATCACTGGGCTAATCTCAAGTAAAAAAAATGAAGTGATTTGTTCCATTAGACCCAAGAGATCACAAACTTAATTATTCCATTGCTTCCTCAGGCATAATCTCCATGTCTGTTGTTTAAAAAGCTAATTCTCAGAGGATGCTATTAGTAACTCACTTTTGCACTGTTTGTCCCACACTGGAAATAGTGCAGATGTTATAAATGTCACTGTGTTTCCAAAGCATAAACCTCCATTAATCATTCATATTTATGGTTTACCAGGAAATAATGTCACTAAGCAGCCATAGGATATTATTGGGAGAAAGTAAATGGGATACTGAGAATTTTTTAAGAACAATGTGCACCGTCATGCCTCTGTGCCTTCGTGTATATTGTTCCCTTGACCCAGGATCCTCTTTATCTCCCTCTTTCTCCATCTCTCTCTCTTTTCTTGAATTTCTTCAGTTTCTGTTTTTATTTAAGGCCCAGGCTGGCAAGGTGGCTTAGTGGTAAAGAATTCACATGCTAATGCAGGAGATTGTGGGTTCAATCCCTGGGTCAGGAAGATCCCCTGAAGGAGGAAATGGCAATCCACTCCAGTATTCTTGCCTGGGAAATGCCATGGAGAAAGGAGCCTGGAGGGCTACAGTCCATGGGGTCGCAAAGAGTCTCGCAAAGAGTCGGACACGACTTAGCGACTGAGCATGAGCATTCAAAGCTCAGGTCAAATATCAGCTCTGTAAGGCTTCTCTGTCTTCCCCGAGGTAAAGTTTTCTCTCCTTCCTTTTTGCTATGCAAGTATTTTAATACCTATCAGGCTCTATGTGTCTCTCTAGCTCTATACCTGCTTCTTGTCTGTCTACTGGATGACATTTAAACTTTTAAATTGAATCCTTCTCATTTTTGCTCCCCCAATAATTTGGCACCCAGCAGGCACTCAATATGCTTACAAAATGTGTTTTCTTCTGAAGGGTCCCTTCATTACCCCCCACACCTTCATCTGTACCTGTCAATAATATGGGATGCTCTTTGCAAATGTTTGTAGAATTGAATAGAATCCATTTACGTGTAAGACAAATATTTGATGATTATTTTAATTTTCCTCACACTCTCCAAATGGCACTAATAATAGCAGATAGATGCCTATTGCCATTCTTATGGGCAGTCCATAATGGCACTTAGGAGTGAGTAATTGGCTTCAACTTTCTTCAATAAAAGCCTATAAATTAAATCACTATACATGGATCCTGGAATTAGACAATTAAGTAAATGGATGGCAGAAGGTGGGAGCCAGGTTTCTCTCCATTGGAAGTGGAACGTTACAGACAAACAAAGGGAGAAAACTAGAATGATCTATGTGATAATAGATGAGAATTGGAGACATCAGTGTGAACTCCTATTTAGCTTAATACAAGTACAGATATATACACAGATAGACCTGTAGATACAAATAAATATACAGGGTAAGTTATTATGCACCTATGGAATTTCTGGCTCTGTTAACTGAGAAGCCCTAGAAATAAACACTCCAGCAACAATGAGCACACCTAATGCTCAGATCTTCACTTCTCTACCATTCTTCAATAAAAGGAACTGAGGAGCCTTGGAGAAATCCTGATTACAGAATTGGAACAAGAAATGTACTCGGTGAGCCTGGAGTATCTTATAGTGCCAGAAAGTAAGAAAGTGCTGGGGAGGGGGATGGTGGGATGGATCAAAGATTGGGATTGATATATATACACTACTATGTATAAAACAGATAACTAATGAGAACCTACTCTATAGCACAGGGAATTCTACTCAGTGCTCTGTGGTAACCTAAATGGGAAGGAAATTCAATAAAGAGGGGACATATGTACACACACAGCTGATTCACTTTGTTATATGGTAGAAACTAACACAATATTGTATAGCAACTATACTCAAATAAAAATTAACTGTAAAAAAAAAGAGTAGGATATGAACTAGAGTATAAAAAAGTGAAAGTATTATTTGCTCAGTCATGTTCAACTCTTTGAGACCCTATGAACTGTAGCCTGCCAAGCTCCTCTGTCCATGGGAGTCTCCAAGCAAGAATACTGGAATGGGTTGTCATGCCAGGGATTGAACCGACATCTCTTACATCTCTTGCATTGGCAGACAGGTTCTTTACTACTAGTGCCACCTGGGATGGTATTAGAACAATGAGTGTGGACATGAATTGTCTTTCCTTATATTCTTGCTCCTCACACAAATACATATAGGAACCATAATCATATAAACATAATTATTTATACCCAGAGACGTGTGTGTATAATATATATACATACATATATATATATATACATATATATATATATATATGTAAATACTAATACACAGGAGTAGCTAAGTGATCACATACATTTCTGGCTTATTAGTTTGATCTTCTTTTCAGAACTGGAGCTCTTTGTTTTCATTCTCCTTCTCTTATTTCAACAGAATATAAAAATGTCATTAGGCAAAACATGACACAATTGCAGGGGTATTGGCTTCTGCATTTCTGTAAAACTGAGAGATAAAGATATAGTGGGAAAAAAAAATAAAGTGAAAGTGTTAGTCATTCAGTCGTGTCTGACTCTTTTGAGACCCCATGGACTGTAGCCCGCCAGTTTCCTCTGTCCATGGAATTCTCCAGGCAAGAATACTGGAGTGGGTAGCCTTTCCGTTCTCCAGGGGATCTTTCCAATCCAGCGATCAAACCCAAGTCTCCCGCATTCCAGGAGGATTCTTTCCCAGCTGAGCCACAAGAGAAACCCAAGAATACTGGAGTGGGTAGTCTATCCTTTCTCCAGGGAATCTTCCTGACCCAGGAATCGAACCAGGGTCTCCTGCATTGTTTGTGGATGTCATTAGGCTTTTACCAACTGTGCTATCAGGGAGTGATTATGGAGCCCAAGAAAATGAAATCTGTCACTGTTTCCACTGTTCCCCCATCTATTTGCCATGAAGTTATGAGACCAGATGTCATGATTTTAGTTTTTTGAATGTCGAGTTTTAAGTCAGCCTTTTGACTCTCCTCTTTCACCTTCATCAAGAAGCTTTTAAGTTCCTCTTCACTTTCAGTCATTAGAGTGGTATCATCTGCATATCTGAGGTTGATGATATTTCTCCCAGGAATCTTGATTCCAGCTTGTGATTCATTCCTCCAGCCTGGCATTTCACATGATGTACTCTGCACATAAGTTAAATAAGGAGGGTGACAATATATAGCCTTGACGAACTCCTTTCCCAGTTTTGAACCAGTCTGTTGTTTCATGTCCAGTTCTGTTACTTCTTGATCTACATACAGGTTTCCCAGGAGGCAGGTAAGGTGATTTGGTATTCCTGTCTCTTTAAGAATTTTTCAGTTTGTTGTGATCCACACAAATGCTTTAGCATAGTCAATGAAGCAGAAGTAGATGTTTTTCTGGAATTCCTTTGCTTTTTCTATTGGCAATTTGATCTCTGGTTCCTCTGCCTTTTCTCAATCCAGCTGTATATCTAAAAGTTCTTGGTTCACGTATTGTTGAAGCCTAGCTTGAAGGATTTTGAGCGTTACCTTGCTAGCATATGAAATGAGCACTATTGTAGGAATAGGTATATTGATCGTGAAAGGACTAGGATATATATGGAGCATAGAAAAACAAAGACATTAGGAAACATCTGGATAAATCTAAATAAACATTAACTGTAAGAACAAGAGCAAAGACTAATTTGAAGTTAAAAGATTTAAAAAGAATGTGAAGCTAAAATATTTCACAGCCATGACAGGAAGATAGGAACCACAGTAATTCAAGTCCATGCGTTCTAAGATGCTTCTATTGTTCAAGATGAAGTCAGACCTTTCGATTATTATTAGTTTTTTAGAGTCAAACCTGCATGTTAAAAATTTAAGGATAATTACTAAATCAATAAGAAAAGAATCTATAACACTAAACCCGTCGAGGGATAAAAAGGTGAGGAATTAGAAAAAAAGTCGATCAACCCAATAGAAAGGCTCTGTGGTCCTTCAATTCCACTTTTAGCTACAAACCTAGAGAGGACCCTGGAACATGCACATAAGAACATGCACATAATCTCATGCATACAGAGATTATCATATTAAGTGAAATTAGGCAGACAGAGGAAGACAAATATCATACAGTATCCCTTTTATGTGGAATCTAAAAAGATATAGAAATGAAGTTATTTATAAAACAGGTATAGATTCATGGACACAAAACTTATGGTGAACAAAGCAGAAGAGGGTAGGATAAACTGCGAGTTTAGGTTTAACCTATACACACTACTATATATAAAATATATAAACAACAAGGACCTACTGTATAGCACAGGGAACTATATTCAATATCTTGTAATAATCTATAATGGAAAATAATCTGAAAAAGGGTGTATATATATATATATATATATATATGTATATATATGCATGTGTGCTCAGTTGCTCGACCCTATCTGACTCTTTTGGGACCCCATGGACTGTAGCCTGCCAGGCTCCTCTGTCTATGAGATTTCCCAGGCAGGAAGACTGGAGTGGGTTGCCATTTCCTTCTCCAGGGGACCTCCCAGACCCAGGAATCAAACCCACATCTCCTGCATTGGCAAGCAGATTCTTTACCACTGAGTCACCTGGAAAACCCCAAGTAAATATATATAAATAACTGAATCATTTGCTGTACATCTGGAACTAATACAACTTTGTAAATTAACTATACTTCAATTTAAAATGCTTTAAAAGGAAGATATAAATAATATGCATGACATCATTCATCTCCATCAATGGCAGAACAAATAAATGTTGGTAAGGTTGTATATTAGAACATTATAGGCAATTAAAATAAATTAACTACATCAACATGGATAATGCTGGAAAGGAATGTTGAAAATAAAAAGCAAGTAGCAGGCAATGACAGAAAAAAAAATGATGCCATTTATTTTAACTTGTACACACAAAAAGAGACCTTGGTTGTTTATGAATGCATCTTTGCACAAGTAAATTATAAAATCATTCACAGATATCCTAACACTGATGAATTGAAGCTCTCTAAGGCAAAAGCATGATTAATAGAAACATATATACTGATTAAAAACAGACAGAGCTGGCAGGGGATGGGTAAAGGAAAAAAAGTCATGCACAGGAAAGATTCCTTCCCACATTAAGATAATGGTTACCTCTGGGGACAGTGGGAGGAAGAGTGGGAACTGGGATGTGGGTGAAATGGCTTCAGCTCTATCTATGACACTATTCCTTTTGTAAAAAGAGAGCTCGAGCAAATATGTCAAAATATTGACATTTGATATACCTAAGTGATGGGTAGACAGGTGTCACAGTTTTTGTACTTTTCCATATGTTAAAATTACTCATTTTAAAATAAAAACAATTCAAATAACTCAGAAGTATATAAAGCAAAATTATTCCTCTATCCCTCTTTTCTGGCAATATTATCTTTCTATATTTTTATTTTGCTTGTGCAAGAATATATACATATATTTTTTTAAATTGTATCATAATATAAATATTTTCTGAAACTGAATATTTGACTCAGTATATTGTGGACAATTTTTTCTAAGTAAGCACGCATGGATTTGTTTTTTTTTTCCCCAGTATGGATGTATCATGGGCTTACCCAGTAGCTCAGCTGGTAAAGAATCGCCTGCAATGCGGGAGACCTGGGTTCAATCCCTGGATTGGGAAGATCCCCTGGAGAAGGGAAAGGCTACCCACTCCAGTATTCTGGCCTGGAGAATTCCATGGACTATATAGTTCATGGGGTCGCAAAGAGTCAGACATGCCTGAGTGGCTTTCACTTTATTTTCATGGATGTATCATAATTTTCTCTACTGATGTTCATATTGATTAATTTCTAGGAGTTGTTTTGTTTGTTTGCTGTTTGTTTGGAAGAAATTGCAACTAAAATTCTATAATGAATTGCTGCACTTTTATTTCTGTCAGATAAATTCCCAGAAGTGAGATTTCTGGATGAAAAAATGTATGTGAAAGTTAAAGTCGCTCAGTCGTATCCGACTCTTTGCGACCCAATGGTCTGTATAGTCCATGGAATTTTCCACGCCAGAATACCCTTTCCCTTCTCCAAGTACCCTTTCCCTTCTCCAGGGGATCTTCCCAACCCAGGGAATGAACCACTGCGATCCCACATTGCAGGTGGATTCTTTAACAGCTGAGCCACAAGGGAAGCCCAAGAATACTGGAGTGGGTAGCCTATCCCTTCTCCAGGGGATCCTCCCGACCCTGGCATTGAACCAGGGTCTCCTGCATTGCAGGCAGATTCTTTACCAACTGAGCTATCAGGGAAGAAAAAAAAAAAGTATACATTTTACATTTTAATAACTATCACTAAATTGCTTGCAATAACAGTTATAATTTTTTCAGTTCCACCAACTGTATACGGTAATGCCAGTTCTATGTCTCCTGGCCAACACTAGAAGTTATCAACCTTTTCCATCTTTGGCATTCCAAATTATCAATTGGTTTTGTTGGTTGGTTTGTTTTTTGCATTTTCCTAACAACTTGGAAGTTTGAGCATATTTCCTGTGTTTACTAGACATTTGCATTTTCTCCACTTGAGAATTGCCTGTTAATATTTTTTGCTCTTGTTAAAATAATTTGATATCTTCTATATAACTCGCAGACTTGCCCAGTAAACATTCATGGAGCAGATAGTGGGGATTTGGGACTATGGACAATGGCAATTAAGATACAGATTGTACTTTCAAGGAACCTACAGTCTAGTAGAAGGATTCAAGTGATAGAGTGTTACAAGCACAGCAAAAAATGTCTGTATAACAGAGTATAAGGGAGACCTTTTGGAGACCCAGGAAGGACTGGAAGTCTTAACTCAGAACGTGATGCTTCAGCTACTGGGTCTTGCAAATGAGTATTTTTTAGGCATTTCTCTCAGCTGGGAATCTGTTCAAGAGAGAAGAAATCATGTATAAAACCGTACAGATCAGTGCCCTGGAGTTTTGCCACTGAGATAGGAAATCAGGAGTTGCAGCTTTGGGAATAGAATGAAGATGAGAAAATCCAAGTGGCCTGTGACATACCCAGCTGAACACATTCAGGGGGTAGTTGAATAAATATGTCTGGAGCACAGAAGACTGGTCCAAGTTAGAAATCTAGATATGAGAGTCAACGTACAGGTAGCAAGTACAGCAGTGTTGAAGCTGCACCATCTCTTTAGGGTTTCTGGTGCGAAGGATGATTTGTCAGCAAACTGAACGCCTCTAACTGCTATTTTTTAAAGCTCTTGTGTCTGCCTTATTTTTTTTTAATGTCTCTTCCTTTGTTTTTAGTACTCATTCTTCATACTGTCAAATATCTCCTATTATACTCCCTTTTCTGACTACTTTTAAAAATATTCTGTAGGTAGAGATTGGCTAAAGTTAAAGTATTAGTCCCTCAGTTGTGTCCGACTCTTTGCAACCCCATGGACTGTAGCCTGCCAGGCTCCTCTGTCCATGGAATTCTCCAGGCAGGAATACTACAGTGCGTAGCCATTCCCTTCTCTAGGGATCTTTCCTGACCCAGGGGTCGAACCTGGATCTCCTGCATCGCAGGTAGATTCTCACTGTCTGAACCACCAGGAAAGCTAACCTCTCTCCAAATTTAGGATTGTGTGTCTATATTAATATCAATATCTAAGAATATATCTAGCTAAAGCGAGATGAGAAGCTGTCTTGGTAAAATACTGAGACATGGAGGTTTTGTCTCTTAAGAATTTTGTCAAAGGGTGAAAAAGAATTTTCTCTGGTGGTCCAGTGGTTGAGAATCCTCCTTCCAATGCAGGGGACGCAGGTTCAACACCTGGTTGGGGAACTCAGATCCCACATGTGGCAGGGCAAGTAAGCAGAGCGGCAACTAAGACCTGATGCAGTCAAATAAATAGATAATTTCATCACTTATACTCTGATTCTGGTGTGTTTTCCATGATAGATTAAGGGGTCAGATACTTGGGTTCTGGATCAGTGAAACTTTGCTATAATAATAGACTCAGACATAATCTCAGCATTTTTAATTGCCTTCCCTTTACAAATAAGCTATTTATGAACTGAATTTTTTAAGAAACTCATTTAACCAAATGATTTACATTTTAATTTCAGACACACTTTAAGATGAATCTTTAATAGCCTACTTCTATCACTTCAGCTGGAAGACCATCTTCATCAAGCAGGTCAGGACTAACAATGAAATGCAGATGGCACCCACATTGCTTAAAGATGCCCATCACTGAATCTTCAGTAAATTAAACAATATTTTGTAATCAAATCAGTACTTCAAATTATTCTGGTTTTTGAATTTTAATCTGATCTATTTTCATTTGGCATTGCATTTTTTTAAAGATTTTTTTGATGTGGACCATTTTTAAAGTCTTTATTGAATTTGTTAACAATATTATTTGTTTTATGTTTTGATTTTTTGCCAAGAGGCATGTGGGATCTAAGCTCCCCTACCAGGGATTGAACCTGCATTCTATGCACCAGAAGGGGATGTCTTAATCACTGGACTGCCTGGGAAGTTAAATTGTATTTTGTATTTTACTTTATACTATCAAAGCAAGATACGCATGTGGTTAAATCATCAAACAGAAGGGCTTATAATGAAAAGAGTTTGCTGCTTTATCTTTACAACCCACTAGTTTGCCCCTTAGAGGCAAAACTTTAAAAATACTTGTTTCTAGTCCCTTTGGGATGCCTTAACAGTCTTTTAACTTGCTCATTAGTGTTTGTGTTTTTACAGCTTTTTTAGATGGTATCTTCTGACTTGCTACTGAAAGATGAGGGTTTACCTCCTCTGCATCTCCCTACTTCACCTTCCTTTTTTCCTTACCTCTCCATGTTTTAATCACTATTTATAACTCTTCTATTAGACATCTCTGAAATTTTATTTTTATTTATTTTTTATAAAGTTTTTTGATGTGGACCATTTTTAAAGTCTTTATTGAATTTGTTACAATTTGTTTCTGTTCTTTGTTTTGGTTTTTCTCCCTTGAGGCATGTGGGATCTTAGCTTCCAGGGATCAAAGTCACACCCCCTGCCTTGGAAGGTAAAGTCTTAACCACGGGTCCACCAGGGAAGACCCACCTCTGCAATTTTAAACAGCTTGTTAAACCTCCACCTGCTGGTCCAAAAGCCACAGCCAACACCTCTTGACCCATCCCTGTAAACATCAAGACACTGATACACAGGCTTTCTACCTCTTCAACTCCAACCCCATCTAATTTTTCACTTTTATATTGTCAAGGTGAATAAACTTTACATTCTTCCTTGGAATACAATTAAGTCTCTGATTTGTTTATGGCTTATTTTTTTAAATTTTTATTGGAGTGTAGCTGATTTACAATGTTGTATTAGTTTTTTCTGTACAGCAAGGTGACTCAGTTGCACATATACATATATCCACTCTTTTAGATTTTTTTCCCATGTAGGTCACAGATATTGGGTAGAGTTCCCTGTGCTTTACAGTAGGTCCTTATTAGTTATCTATTTTACACATAGTATATATATGTCAATCATTTATGGGTTAATTTTTAAGTTGAAATTTTAGTGAACAACTGTATCTGAGCAAGTAGGCCCTCTGCTCAAGGGAAAGAATAGGGGGAAAAGGCTTTATTGTGGGGCAGCCAACCAAGGAGACAGGAGGCAAAGTTCAGCTCTGTCTTCTTGACTGGCTTTTGAGTGGGGTATTTCTCATCAAAGAGGAGACTGGAAGGTGTTGGAGTTGAGTAAAGATCCAGGAAGGGTAAAGGGAAGTTTCAGGGGTCTTCTGCACAGGCACGACTGTCTTCATAGGTCACTGTGCAGATTTGGGAGGTTCTGTGTGTTGTTACATGTGGTGGGTTTTTTGGTCCCTAATGTCTTAAGTTCACTGATTGATCATCTAGTGCCTCAAAGTATCTGTGCGATGTTCAGTCCAAGGAGGTGGTCAATAAGCAATTTCCTTGTCTGTGGTTTTCCCACTGTTCTCCAACTAAACTCAAAGTTCTTAAGTAGTCATCTTTTGCCTTATTTTAGCCAAGGCAAATGGGTATGGGGGTACTGCTTTACAACTCAAAGTTTACAGTATTATGAATATGTAAATTCTGTTTCCTGTAGAATCCAGTTGTGGAACTGGGTTACATTCCTTCCTCTTAGATCCCATGTCACGTCACTGCTGCTGTGCCATTCAAAGGAAACATTCCTATAGTTAAGTTCAAATAGATCCTCCTTTCTCTGCCCTATCATATCACTTGTCTTTACTATATTCTCAAGCTGGTCAACACTCTAATTCTATATAATCAACTGAATCTCCTTCTCTCCCTAAGATCTGCACGGGGAAATCTCTGACCTTGCTCAAATGCGTACTGGTTACCCTTTAGGTCTCAGTATAACTACCACTTGGGGGTTGTATACAATCGTTATTCTGGTTAGGCACTTCTGTCTCCTAAAGGCTTATCTTGTCCTTTATTTTTTTTTGTTTAGTTGGAACACATCTTTAAGCAACTGTTTAAGAATTGATGAGCATAATAAGAACAGACATCAAGACCAATGGAATAAGAAGAGAGAGCTCCTCCCTTTACATATATGGTCAAATGCTTGTTAACAAGGGTACCAAGAGCATTCAATGAAGGACAGTCTTTTCAATCAATGGTTCTAGGAACACTGGATATCCACATTTTAAAAAATGAAATTGAACCTTAACCTTACACACATGCAAAAATTAACTCAAAATGGATCAAATGCCTGAACTATAAAATTCTTAAAAGAAAAAATACAGGGAAAGCTTCATCACATTGAGCTTCGAAATGATTTCTTGGGTAGGACACCAAAAACATAGCCAATGAAAGAAAAAGTAAATTAGAATTCACCAAAATAAAAAGCTTTATGCCATCAAAGGACACTATCAGGGATCGAAAAAGCAATTACTAGAATAGGAAAACATGTACAAATCATCTGAGAAGGTATTAATATCCAGAATATATAAATAACCCTTACAACTCAGCAGCAAAAAGCCCAGTTAAAAATGGGCAAAGGACTTGAACCAACATTTCTCTAAAGGAAATACACAAATGGCCAGTAAGCACATGAAAAGATGCTCAACATCACTAATTACTAGGGAAATGAAAATAAAAACCTCAATGTGATACCACTTCACATCCACTTGGATGACTATTGTAAACAAACACACAATAAACAAACAGAAAATAACACATGTTGGCAAGGATTGGAGAAATTCTTTGTGCATTGCTAGTGGTAATGTAAAATAATGCAGTTGCTATGAAAAACAGTATGGCAGTTCCTTAAAAAAATTAAACATAGAACTACCATATGATCCAGGAACTTCACTCCTGGGTATTATCAAAAAGAACTGAAAGCAGGGCCTTGAACAGATGTTTGTATACCAGTGTTCACAGCAGCATTATTCACAGCAACCAACAGGCAGAAACAACCTAAATATAGATTAACAGATGAATAGATAAACAAAATGTGCAATATACATACAATGGCATATTATTCATCCATTAAAAGAAGAGACATTTCAATATATGTTACAACACAGATAGATTTTGAAAACAAGAGGGAAGAGGGTATGGGCAATATAAGAGCAGGGGATTAAGAGGTACAAACTAATAGGTATAAAATAAACTACAAAGTTATATTGTACAATGCAGGGAATATGGCCAGTATTTTATAATAACTATAGATGGAGTATCACCTTTAAAAATTGTGAATCATTATATTCTATACCTGTAACTTGTATAATCAGTTCAGTTCAGTCTCTCAGTCGTGTCCAACTCTTTGTGACCCCATGGACTGCAGCACACCAGGCTTCCCTGTCCTTCACCAACTCCCGGAGCTCGATCAAACTCACGTCCATCAAGTCGGTGATGCCATCCAACCATCTTATCCTCTGTCGACCCCTTTTCCTCCTGCCTTCAATCTTTCCCAGCATCAGGGTCTTTTCCAATGAGACAGTTCTTCGCATCAGATGGCCAAAGTATTGGAGTTTCAGCTTCAACATCAGTCTTTCTAATTAATATTCAGGACTAATTTCCTTCAATATTTACTGGTTTGATCTCCTTGCAGTCCAAGGGACTCTCAAGAGTCTTCTCCAATACTACAGTTCAAAAGCATCATTCTTTGGCACTCAGCTTCCTTTATAGTCCAACTCTCACATCCATACTTGAATAATATTGTACATCAAATGGATGTATGATGTACAGTATTACATATGTGTACGTCAATGTATGTATATGTACATATATTGAATAATGAAATTCAATCAACATAGTTTGAAGTTGAAAAAAATTACAAAAATATTGAAAAAGTAAATTACTTAGACTGTATTTTAAATAATGAAAAGAAAATATTTTGAGTCCTTGAAAGTCTAAAAATCTCTTTAATTTCCTTCAGATTTTATTCATAGTTTATCCAAGTATAGAATTCTAGGTTGAAAATTATTTTTACTTAGAAATCTGAAGTCTCTTTGCCAGTGAAAAGTCTAATGACAGCTGATTCTTGAAAGCTCTTAGGAATTTAGCATGTGCTCTCAAAATAAGACACACCGATTGAGGACCTGGGCTTCCCTGATGGCTCAGTGGTAAAGAATCCACCTGCCAATGCAGGAGATGCAGGTTCAATCCCTGGATAGGAAAGATCCTCTGTGAGAAGGAAATGGTAAGCCACTGTAGTAATCTTGCCTGGAAAATTCCATGGCAGAGGAGCTTGGCAGGCTACAGTCCATGGGATCACAAAAGAGTTGGACACAACTTAGTGATTAAACAACAACAATTGAGGACCTAAGAAATTCCATGGGGCCTTTTCCCTTAAATTTTCAACTACAGACAAAGCTTCAAACTTAAATTATAGACACTTGATCTGTTAAGAAATCTACGGATTAGTTATGGTGTGTAAAAATAACTCATTCTTACAACTTTAGAGTTTTGTGACTAATTGGCCATGTCAATCAAATTATCATGACAGAGTCTTCTATACTTATTCTAATAAGGAATGTGAATCCTATGTGGATACTTGTTTATTTTTATGCTATGTTATAACTTGGAAATAGTGAATTCCTACTCCCTAATCAAACACTATAGATCCTAATATAAAAAATAGCATGAAACTAATCACTACCTGTAAAGACAAAAGCACAGTTGGGGCTGATTTTATCAAGGGAGACGGCTCAATATCTTTTCATACTAGAATTTTAATTAAAAGTGGTATGTGTTTCAATTTTCAATTTCCTTACCTTACATGGGAAGATCATCAAGCCTGAAGGCTTAAATACAAACCAGAAATAATTAAAATATATAATAAAAGTGAGAACTTTTAAGTAAACTTTCTTCATGTCCTTATACTCTGAGCTCATTTTAGGTGAAAAGAAAGCTAGTGATATTACCTTAGTTGAGTTGGCTGCTAAATATTGTATGTACATAATCAACTGTTCAATCCAGACATTTATAAGCTTATTTCTGTCTACAAGTCTGCTTCTGTTACTTACTGTTACCAAAGAAACATAATCTTTTCTGTAACCAAAAAGTCAGTGACGAATGTCCCCTAAATGATATCAAGAAACATAAACAATATTACTGATTATTGTTTGTGTCTTAATTCTGTTTATAATTTGTAGGTAATTTCAGATGGCTGATTTACAAATTTGTATTGAATTATCTATGCCCCTTAAAGTCATAGAAGATTTGGGGTCTGATTGCCTTTGTATCCGACATCCTAGCTGCTCAGGCAGCCAGGGTACCACTGTCAACTCTTCCCACACCCGAATATAGAAACACAAGGCAACATTTCTACACGGGGACTTCTGTACTACCATTCCCTTGCTGCTCCTTAGGGCTCAAAGCAAAATGCATGCTTTTGTTTTGCAACATTCTATTGAATTTTCTGCCTACTGGATTTAATTTAACTTGATGTAATGCTATTACTTTTTTCCAGCAGTCGATGTTGTCTTATATATTTAGTAAACAGTCAAGTTACATTATTTTGTTTTATAGAATTTCAGCCTTCTTTTGAAATCTGGCAGCACTGAGGACCAGAAAAAGAAGAAAAGGACAAAGAAGAGCTGAATGAGCCCGTCTTATAGGGATCACTGCCTGGGTCCTGTTGTTTTCTTTGTAGCTGTAGCCCTTCTCTGCTGCTGTTAAGTCGCTTCAGTTGTGTCCGACTCTGTGCGACCCCATAGACGGCAGCCCATCAGGCTCCGCTGTCCCTGGGATTCTCCAGGCAAGAATACTGGAGTGGGTTGCCATTTCCTTCTCCAGTGCATGAAAGGGAAAAGTGAAAGTGAAGTCGCTCAGTCGTGTCTGACTCTTAGCAACCCCATGGACTGTAGCCTACCAGACTTCTCCGTCCATGGGATTTTCCAGGCAAGAGTACTGGAGTGGGGTGCCATTGCCTTCTCCATAGCCCTTCTCTAATGGGATTCAACTCCATCGTTACTATTAAACACCCATTTCACCACAAACATAATGCTCAGTTGCTCAGTTGTGTCCAACTCTTTGCAACCCCATGGACCGTAGGCCACCAGGCTCCTCTGTCAATGGGATTTCTCAGGCAAGAGTAATGGAGTGGATTGCTATTTCCTCCTCCAGGAGATCTTCCCAACCCAGGGATCAAACCCACATCTCCTGCATTGCAGGCAGATTCTTTACTGGCTAAGCCATCAGGGAAACCCCCATAACACATAGACTGGCATCTTAATTTTTTGTGTGTGGAGAGTTACAAACCATGTTGTATATCTTATCAAATCTAACTCTAATGATACTGCTGCTGCTGCTGCTGCTAAGTCGCTTCAGTCGTGTCCGACTCTGTGCAACCCCATAGACGGCAGCCCGCCAGGCTCCCCTGTGCCTGGGATTCTCCAGGCAAGAACACTGGAGTGGGTTGCCATTTCCTTCTCCAGTGCATGAAAGGGAAAAGTGAAAGTGAAGTCACTCAGTCGTGTCTGACTCTTAGTGACCCCATGGACTGCAGCCTACCAGGCTCCTCTGTCCATGGGATTTTCTAGGCAAGAGTACTGGAGTGGGGTGCCATTGCCAATCTCCAATGATACTATCACCTATCAAACAGAGCATATATGTCATTTTTAATATTTTATATACATGCAGTACATCACATCTTATGAATTATATATTATATATTTAATCTCATTTAAGCCTTGAAGACATTCCATGAGAAAAATTATTAATTCTATTTTACATATGAGAAAACAGAGGCTCAGAGAGGTAAAGGGTTTCCCTAGGGTCACACAGCTATTCATTATCAAGATCAGAACATTAGCCCAGTCTTCTGAAAGGGAATTCATGCTTTTAAAAATATCTAACACCTATCTGTATTCCCTTCCAGCTGTTTCCCACATGTTGCAATGAGGGCCAATTAAAAAGAGAATAACAGTTCACGTGACTCTTGGGTGAATATATTTCAGCATGTCTTGTTTCAGTTTAAGTGTGGAAAATAGCCCATGGCCTGACAGTCCAGGTTTTCCTCTGTCTTGTACCAACCTACATTGTCAACCCTATTATTCTCTAATCTCTCATGTATGCTTCTGCTCTAGGGAGAAAAAAAAGTTTTTTTTTCCTAAGAAATATTAAACATTTAAATTGCTACAAATGTTTTGTGATCAATTAATTTTGACAAAGTCCCCACTGTGAGTAAGATTTTTAGAGGACATATGGGGAAAGGAAGAACACACATATCTTCAGTGTCTTCTGTGGTTGATATCTCTACATATATAAGTTTAATTAGCCTTTAAAACAAGCTTTCAAGATAGGTATATCTTTTTCTTTTTTTCACAAAAAAGGGACCTGAGGCTTAGAGAAGCTAAGTAACCTGCCCACTCTCACAGCGATATCTTGAGTTTGTTTTGAACTTCCTAGATGACTGTAATTTCAAAGTATGTGGTTTTTCATTTTTTCTTAACGAACTTCTCTCAAGTCGCTGATCATCTAATCAGAGAAACAGATGACCTTTGCAACGCTCTATAAAAAGCAATGATGAGATAGCATTTAACACATATTAGGCATTCAATATAATATATAGTAGAAAAGAGTGTGGCCCAGATGATAAAGAAGCTTCCTGCAATGCAGGAGATCTAGGTTCAATCCCTGGGTCAGGAAGACCCCCTGGAGAAGAGAATGGCTACCTACTCCAGTATTCTTGCCTGGAGAATTCCATGGACAGAGGAGCCTGATGGGCTACAGTCCATGGAGTCGCAGAGAGTCAGACATGATTGAGTGACTACCACTTTCAGTTTTTTCAGAAGAGAGTATGTTGTTCTAAGTGCTAAACACTACCATTTTCTAAGATAAATGAGTAGCAGATAATGTGATATAGGTTAAGAGAGAACAAAACCTCTCCTGCCTAAAAGAGTCAAGGAAAACTTCAGGGAGTGAGATTATGATTATTAGTTAGGTGATGATTATTATTTTTGGAATTCTGATTGAGGGAGTAGGAAGGAGAGAGTACTGCAAAATAAGAATGTGGTGCAGTTCAAAGTGTAGATTTGGGAATGCAAGCTCGCTTTGAGGGATGGTGATGACAGGACTATGAGTGAGCAGTGAGTGTGGAAATATGGGCTGGAATAAAGTCGGGGAAAAGTTTGAACCTCAGGGTAAGGGATTGAGGATTTATTTGACAGAAGCAAATTGTTTTTAAAGCCAGATGTGATGGAATGATGGGCATGTTTTGGGAAGGTGATAGTGAGAAGAGAATCATCCACACTGGAGGGAATTGTGGGAATGAGGTAAACTATGCAGTAGTTGTGTGTGTGCGTGTATGTGTCTGCGTGTGTGCACCTGTGACACTGGGTTAGAAGACTTTATGAAAGAAAAGCCAGAGGACTTGGTAACTGAATTGGGAAGGAGAAAGCAATGAGTTAAGATGCCTGCCATGAACACCAGCCTGCCGGGGTCTTTTTGAATTGATTTTCTCAGGCTATATGCCCAGGAGTGGGATTACTGGGTCATAGGGCAGTTCTATTTTTAGGTTTTTTTTTTTTTTTTTTAAGGAACCTCCATACTGCTCTCCATAGTGGTTGTATCAATTTACATTCCTACCAACAGTGCAAGAGGGTTCCCTTTTCTCCACACTCTCTCTAGCATTTAGTATTTGTAGACTTTTTTGATGATGGCCATTCTGACTTGTGTGAGGTGTTTCATCGTAGCATGATTTGCAATAGCCAAGACGTGGATCCGACATAAGGGTCCATTGATACATGAATGGATGGAGAAGATGCGGCATATATATATATATATATATATATAAGGTGGAGTATTAATCAGCCATAAAAAGGAATGAAATTGTAGTGATTGTAGTGATGTGGATGGACCTAGAGACTGTCATACACACTGAATATACATATATACATAGTTGATTCACTTCATTGTACAGCAGAAAGGAACAGAACACTATGAAGCAACTATGTTATTGTTATTTAGTTGATAAGTGATGTCTGACTCTTTAGTGACTCCTTGGACTGTAGCCCACCAGGCTCCTCCATACATGGGATTTCCCAGGCAAGAATACTGGAGTGGGATGCCATTTCCTTCTCCAGGGGTTCTTCCTGACCCGGGACTGAACCCTTGTCTCCTGTATTGGCATGCGGATTCTTTACCAATGTGCCACCAGGGAAGCCCATAAAGCAACTATACCCCAATTAATAAAAAAAGATACGTGCAAAAGCTTTGATGCAGGACAATGAAAGAACATAGGTAATCTGCAGGACTGGGGATCAAGAGGAGGAACTGTTTCAGATAAATTTACTTGAGACAATGGCATAATATCCAACTGGAAGGCTCCAAGAGGCAGTCAGAAATGTAACACTAATTGCAATTATCAAGGATTAGAAAAGATGACTTTGGGAGTCATCTGGATCTAGATGAAGGTTCTAGAGGCAGTGATGACCACCAAGCGAGAAAAAGGCAGGGATGTCAGAGAGAAGATGTGGTTAGAGAAGATGTGGTAGTGATTCTACCTTTCCCAATTTTATCATTTCCCTGCCACTTTCTAAGGGCTAACCTAAGTTGAAGAAGAAATTATTACATATTTTTACCTACTAAGTCTGTCACTCTAGCTGTGATAGATATAAAATTGTTCATTAAGTGTAATAGGAAGGAAAGAGGGAAGGAATATCAATAGGAATGCCAAAAACTTGGCTAAATCTATAAATTTCTTAAGGAGAAAATGTAGTGCTTTGTATAGAAATTACTTACTCTGACATTGTCAAGTAAGTTTTCATTCAGACATAATTCTTGTTAGAATTTTAATTCTCTAAATCATAATTATGGATGAAGCAATAACTAGTTTAAGTATTTAATAATGTTAATATTTATTACATGATATAGCTACATATTTTCAATATACGATGAGGCCCCAAGATATATTACATAATATGCCTTATTATTTAAATGATCAAATAAAGTATCACATTTATTAAGTGGTTTTCACATTAGCAAGTATTTTCAGGATAAATACTTTTTTCTTGAGAGAGTAAGAAAAGTAGCTCTTTATTATGAGCAAGTTAAATTTTTTTTTTAACTTTTTATTTTATATGGAGTATAGCCAATTAACAATATTGTGATAATTTCAGGTACACAGCAAAGGAACTCAGCCATACATATACATGTATCCATTCTTCCCCAAACTCCTCTCTCATTCAGCCTGCCACATTACATTGAGCAGAGTTCCCTGTGCTATACACAGGTCTGTGTTGGTCATCTATTGTAAATATAGCAGTAGCAGGTTATGTTCTTTAAGTCTAAGTGTCATTGTGGTTTGCTTCGCTTTGTTTTGTTTTAAAAAAGGGCTTCCTGGGGCTTCCCTGGTGGTCCAGTGGTTGAGACTTGGAGCTTCCAATGCGGGGCCCCTGGGTTCCATCCCTGGTCAGGAAACTAGATCCCACATGCAGCAGCTAAAAATCCCATGTGCTGCAACTAAGACCGGGAGCAGCCAAATAAATAAATAAAAATAAGTTTCTTTCTTTTTCTTTTTTTTAAAGGGCTTACTGTATTTAATATTTTGAGAAGAATAATATTTTACAATAACTTTAAATATCTTGTAAAATGGATGTTTTAAAAATAGGAATGTTGGTTATCTTTAATCTCATTATTTTGTTGTATTTATTTTGTGACACAGAACATAATCTCAATGCTACCTCCATTCATTCCTCAGACACAGGATTTCTAAATCTCTGTTTCCCTCTCTGGTAGTACAATTGTAATGTTTCCCCTCTTATTTTCTTTTTTAATCATTTACTTTAGTCTTTTCCAAATTCCCTTTAATCTGGTCACATTTGTCTGGTAATAAAGTGCACAGATCTGACCATAATTTTCCAGGTCAAATCATAACAGAGTCATTTAAATGTCAACAGCCACATTTTTCAAATGGGGATCCCAGGAGTATTTTCTAGCTCTGCAAACCAAACAATAATACTATCTAAGGGCACTCGAATCTCATGCTTTGGGGAAAAAATTGGAGAGTTTTTAAAGAGACAGGAAAGTGTTCCTTTCTCAGCATTCACTACTTAACAAATTCAATTTGCCCAGTCTACTTTTTTGTTAATGTGTTTTGTTTTTTTTTTTGCACTAGTTTCCAATTCTACAACTATTGGTAATTGCCATAGGCAATATAGAAAATTATATAAGCCGATAACCTGACTCTGTGTTGAAATTCTTGTTCCTAGGAACTCTCTTGAGCTTGCAGTTCTTAATAGCTAAATTTCATTTTATGTACATATGAAGGCAAGAATACTGGAGTGGGTAGCCATTCCCTTCTCCAGGGGAATCTTCCCAACCCAGGGATTGAACCCAGGTCTGCTGCATGACAGGAGGATTCTTTATCGTCTGAGCCACTAGGGAAATCCCATATGAAAACACAGTCTCTCCAAACAATCTCATGATATCCTGTGTACAGTGCCCTTCAAATTTCTAAATGAACTTTGTGCAAAATACTGAACTTTAAAGATTTCTCATTGGAATATAGATATTAGAAATGTTTTACTTTTTTGTTTTGGTTTTTTGCTTTTTTCTCTGTTTTTTTTTTTTTTTTTTTTGGCCCCAACTTGCAGGATCTTAGCTCTCCAACCAGGGATCAAACCTGTGCCTCCTGCAGTGGCAGCATGAAGTCCTAACTGGTGGATCACCAGGGAATTCCCAGAAGTGTTTTAAATTAATGCAATTCATAGTAGAAAAGGTGATGACGCTTATATTAGATTTCTTTTGTGTCAATTGTTATCAAACGTAGTTGTTGTAACTATTACGTTTAGGAATTCAAAGCAGTATAAGAGAATGACACACTTTTTTGTGTGTGTACTATCACTAGCTAAGCCCACCTGGTACCTGTGATGGACACACCCAGCTAACATCAGGGGCTAGTTTTGGAGGATATATATAGTGAAAGAGGGAAGAAGAGAAATTATCTAATTTCTGCAGGTAAAAGTTCATCCCCCTACTCGAATTAGCAGGAGCCATGCGAGGGATGTAGTTTTAATTTTTGTTGCTGTTCTCAGGAGAAGTTAATTTTCTATTCAACTCACTTTCTTACGTGGTAGAAGGAAATGATAGGATGAGTCACGGTTGACTTAGAGCTCATGAAGGCTTGCTTCTTCAGTGACACTAACATCTCCCAACACATTGCCATGTGAACTGATCCGTTCCTGGGGCTGTATGGGGACTTCCATGATGGCAGGAGCGGAAAGTCCAAGTAGACGGCTTTCATGATAATTAGACTCATTTCACAGGCTGAATTTCCATGTTTAATTCTCCATTCCCATATCTGATTATTTCTATAAGTAATGCAATTAGCTAAATCAAATATTAACTATGACAGACTCTAAAATCTGGTTGGGCCTGTTTTAGCTCTGCATAGAGTACAAATAGGGCTTTCCAGGTGGTGTTAGTGGTAAAGAATCCACCTGCTAGTGCAGGAGACCTAAGAGACATGGGTTCAATCCCTGGGTTGGGAAGATCCCCTGGAGGAGGGCATGGCAACCCACTCCAGTATTCTTGCCTGGAGAATCCCATGGACAGAGGAGCCTGGTGGGCTACAGTCCACAGGGTCACAAAGAGTTGGACACGACCGAAATGACTTAGCACACACACAAGTGCAGAGTACAAGTAGGGGTGGGGAGGTGAGGAAAAAACAGTCTTTTCAACATTTTCACTTCTGTATTTTAAATTCCAGCCAAAATCACTTGCTCTTGTGTTCAGAAATATATACCTGTGTTCGTTGAAAGAAGTCTTCATTTTTAAAAAAATTTAGTTCTTAATTGAAGGATAAGTGCTTTACATAATTTTGTTGTTTTCTGTCAAAAAGGATTAGACTAATAAACAGAACCAAACACCTAAGATGCACATCGACCGTATTTAACTTCAAATAATATATATAATATATAACATGATAAGATATTATACAAAGTAAAATACTAGGTGCCATAATTAGCATATATACTTAAATTCCATAAACTGACAATTTGTTAGTAGTGATTAAGCAAAGGTTAGCATTCTTGAAGAAAATCATTCTTTTATTTCTGTAGCATATTTTAAGTAAAATATGCTTATTTTTAAATCTGTATGCCTTCCGATACGTGTTTATCAGTTTTGACTACTTACTCACATCTATCATCTTTAATACTAAAAGCTTTTCAATAATTACTTGTGTTAAGTTCTTGATGTAATTTTACTGAATTAACAATGCTAGGGTGATTTAAAAAAATTTTGATTTTACATTTATTACCGTAATATATTTTACTCAGAACAAAACACTGAAGCACTACCTGAATTAGCAGTGAGAAATGATAACTGTCAGACTGTGGATCTCACTCGTGATGAGAATTTTCTACATGATATGGCAAAGGTCTTAAAGGCGCAAGAGTGCTAATGACAAGGATGACCAAGAAATATGGCAGCATTACTTTTTTGTCAGTCTGAGAGTGGCCCTTTGGGGAGTATGTCTCTGTTGAATTTACTGTCAGCTCAGGCTTCACTGTCAGAAGGGAACAAAGGCACTGTTAGAGTATCTGCCACAATTTAAATCCAATTGCTTTGCTAGAGTCCTAGGTCTACTGGGAAATTTCTATGAAAAGACTGTAACTAATTTAACTCTGCTTGCCATGGCTGTGATCTTGGCTCTGAGAGACAAAGTCCTTACTTAGCCAGAAGGGACATGTTCTATCATTGTATCCACTTTTTGCTTATAATAATGTAAAGTCTGGGACAGAGAATTGTGTCCTTGTATTTGCTAAGAAGGTTCTTTCACTTGTGATCGGTTGTAATTTTTCTACAAGAGATTATCCATTGGCTACTTACCCAAAGCCCAGATTATTCTAAGAGCCCCAGAAGCTTTCTGATCCACTGTGCCAGTTTACAATCTGGAGCTGTTCTGTCCGTCTGTGTGGATCGTGATCCACACAGATAACCCCTATGCGAGCCTGAAAGCCTTCATCCTAGTCCATGGCAACATGACTCATCCCAAACGTGCCCCACCTTGGCACATCAAATCTCAGACAAATGTCATGAAGACAACTAGTGAGTGGTGGGGTTGAATCGGCATCAATCTACCTATTAGAAAAACAAAAGATGCATGTCCTACCTCCATCCCCTTTGAGGACCACCAGCAGGTTATTTCTTTTCCTTTTCTCTCCTTTTTTTAGATTGTGCTTGTCGATGTCTACATTTATCTTAACCAGATTTTCACCCTAAAAATTAACAATAGTATCTGATATACTATTTCCCACATGAACCTGAGACAACCTGTGAAACAGGAAGGAAGATGTTATCACTATGGAGTAAGATAAAGGGAAATAGCCTACAATTTTAAGGCCATACTATCTTGGGTCAAATTCTAATTCTGACAGTGTGATCTTGGACAAATAATTTAAATTTTCTCTGATTCAGTTACTCTCTTTAGTAACTGAAATAATAATAATAATAGTATCTACCTCAAAGTGCCATTATCAGGATTAAATTAGCCAATACCTGTAAAGAATGTAGTGCCTGACATGTTGCAATGTCTTGGTAAAACTGACCTGTTGTTAATGAAGCCCAAATATGTAACAGAGATGGGTTCAGATTCGGCCAGGAATCTGACCCTGTTCTACCATGTCCTGGAAAAACATGATTAAATATTTTTTATCTAGCATATTTTTGGAATTTCCAGTTAACTGGCCCCAGAAATTCTTTACCCTCTCAATTTCATGGATTCCTAAGAACTAACTAGGTTGCTTAGATACTAATGACGTTGGGAAGTAGCTCCAAGGATGGATTCAAACACTGTACTTATATTCCTGCTACTATATAGCAAAAAAAAGTGGTGTTTAAGCACTTAACATTTTCCCAAAAGTTCATGCTCACTATAAGAACTGTAAAAAAAAAAAAAAAAAAAAAACAACTACAAGTACAGTCATATTGGAGCTTATCTCTTACTTTAAATCTTCAAAGGACAGTCAAATCTGTGTTAACTAAATTCAAAAGAATCAGTAAGCTAGTACGTAGTTCTTCAATGAAGAACACATAAGCGGTTCATTTATTTTTCAAGCCTTCAATGTCATGTGAGAGTGTAGGATTTCAGTGGTTGCTAGGATTCCGTTACTCTAAATTGAGCAGTTTTCCAACATTTTTAGTTTGCCATGAAAAAGAAGGCACTTTAGGTGTAAGAATGTGATCAATTCTAATCACCCTTGAGTGCTGGTTTTCTTGTATGATAAGGAGCACCACAGCAGTATTTTCCCCATTAAAAAAAAGAAGTACAGTACTGATCTATGTACATATTTGGTGTATAATGGTGCTGAAGTTTAAGAAAATAAATTTGCACCTATCTTTTGGTATAAAGATGTTATACCAAATAAAACAAAACATGCCTCTCAACTTCTAAAGACAACTCCTTTAGTTATTAATGCACATCCTTCCAGAATACATGCATGCACACATACACACACACATCGGTGTTTATATCATTCTTAAAGTCTCTTCTTTTAAATTTGATTTTGTTTTGGCTTGATTTCACTCATATGTCATAAACATATTTCCATTTAAATTCTTTAATAAATTTAAATCAAATTCTAATTATTTAGTCTCCAAAAACCTGTAAATTCTTATCTTTCTGCTTTTAACATTTTAAAAAATGTTCATTCTTCAGCCTTTACTGCTTTATTCTTATCTATACAGACTCTTTCTGTAAGTCAACTTGCCAATGAAAATTTCAGTTTGATAGGTTAAAATGTAGTCAGTAACAATGTTATTCAGATTAGAACAAATATTTTTCAAATACTGTATTCAACAAAAAATACCAAAAACCTATTTTTCTTGATATTGTGTTATATATATAAATATTCCAATATCACCAGCACTGATATATGAGGAAATGCATTCTTAATCTAAATTGATCTAATGATAAGAGTATTTAAGGTAAAACTTAAATTGAAGTGATATTTTTCACCAAGTGTTATGAGAAAAGCAGTCTGACATTTTAAACAGATATTTCTCTTTACTTTTAATACAATTTCATCAAATCTTATGATAAATCTGAGAAATTGAAATACAAGCAATAGGAACATTTTCATAAATATCAATAAAGGTTAAAATAAGATAGTTTACAGAAGTAGTCCCCAACCTTTTTTAGCACCAGGAATAGTTTTGTGGAAGACAATTTTTCCACACACGGAGAGTGAGGGATGGGATGAGGGGGTCCAGGAGGGATGGTGTGGGGATGATTCAAGCGAATTACACTTATTGTGTACTTTATTTCTATTATTATTACAGCAGCTCTGCCTCAGATCATCAGGCATTAGATCCCTGGAGGCTTGGGGACCCCTCACTTAAGGAGTAATGTGAAAACATGTCTGACTTTTCAGCTAGATCCTTTTCATCTTTTCTTTGGAGAGTAACTACAAAAATACAAAAAGTGATACACACTAAGGCAGTGAAATCACATGGTGATGATCAACACAAGAGGTTTTGCAGCCATCTAGAATTCAAGCTATGCATATGGAGAAGTCAGCTATTTTAAAAAAATTCTGTACACTAAGAGTTGTTCTCTGTAATTCATTTGAGCTACAAGTAATTTCATATGTGGAATTAGATTTTATTTCCAAAGTTTGTTTTTCCATGTCGTTGTATGGTTACAGACAAGACTTGAGCATGATGGGTAATAATTACTTCTAGCATACTGCATGCCTGCTAAGTTGCTTCAGTCCTGTCCAACTCTTTGTGACCCTATGGACTGTAGCCCGCTAGGCTCCTCTCTCCTTGGGGATTCTCCAGGCAAGAATTCTGGCGTGGGTTGCCATGCCCTACTCCAGGGGATCTTTCTGACCCAGGGATGGAACCTGGTCTCTTTCCTCTAATCTGCATTGTAGGCAGATTCTTTACCACTAGCACCACGTGGGAAGTGCACTATTTCTCATTAATAGAGATAGCAGCAGTGTGTTTCACCCAGTAGATAATTTGTTCTCTTGATCAATAACAGCTTAGTAGGAAAATGGATTCAGATTTCTGAACCCCAATGGAAACTTAAGGAAAAAAAAATTTTTTTACAAACACTTGTCAAATAATTAAATTCTCATTGAAGGCGATCAGTGGTACTAATGTGGGGTTAGTAAGGTAAGGGGATTTTCATCATCCATAAAATTTACGAAAGATCACATCACTTATATTTAGGCACATCCTCAGAATGAATCAAGCAGTGTTTCTGGGCAAAATATTTTGCAAATTCCACTCATTTAACAACTATCGAGTTCCTGAGAAAAATCTAAAATTAAGTATTTGTTGGATGAATAGGTATCTCTTATATGTGTGGCTTTGGGTTATACATAAAGAATGCAAACAAAGTGATATGGACTCTACCCTGGATAAACATTTAAAACGGTAAGACTTGTATACAGGAAACACATATACTCTGTAGGAAGCAGAAGGTGCTATTTCTTTAAAGATATAAGGCTATCTCATGCATGCATGCTGTGTAGCTTCAGTCATGGCAGACTCTTTGTGACCCCATGTACTGTAGCCCACTAGGTTCCTCTGTCCATGAGATTCTCCAAGCAAAGATACTGGGGTGGGTTGCCGTTTCCTCCTCCAGGGGATCTTCCCAACCCACAGACTGAACCCACCTCTCTTAGGTCTCCTACATTGGCAGGTCGTTTCTTACCACTAGCGCCACGTGGGAAGCCCTAGGGCTATTTCAGATCACATCATAAGGGACGGGTCATGGAGGAGGCAGAGTTTGACTTGGGCCTTGAAATGCTGCAATGATTTGGACTTGAGACTGAGAGAGAACATCCCAGGAGGGGCTCTGGTGTGAAATGGCATAGAAGTGTGCAGACACTGATTGGTAGGGAATGGAGAAACCAGGGAACATTTCTGACCAGGGAAATTATATGGTCAGGGTTGTGGTTGGGGCAGAGTAATCTGTAGGAAGTATGTATAGGAGGCTGGAAAGATTGGAGGTAGGCGAACAGACATCCTTCAGTTCAGCCGCTCAGTCGTGTCCGACTCTTTGCGACCCCATGAACCCCAGCACACCAGGCCTCCCTGTCCATCACTAACTCCCTAAGTCCACCCAAACCCATGTCCATTGGGTCGGTGATGCCATCCAGCCATCTCATCCTCTGTTGTCCCCTTCTCCTCCTGCCCTCAATCTTTCCCAGTATCAGGGTCTTTTCCAAGGAGTCAGCTCTTCACATCAGGTGGCCAAAGTATTGGAGTTTCAGCTTCAACATCAGTCCTTCCAATGAATAACCAAGACGGATCTCCTTTAGGATGGACTGGTTGGATCTCCTTGCAGTCCAAGGGACTCTCAAGAGTCTTCTCCAACACCACAGTTCAAAAGCATCAATTCTTGGGTGCTCAGCTTTCGTTAGAGTCCAACTCTCACATCCATACATGACCACTAGAAAAACCATAGCCTTGACTAGACGGACCTTTGTTGGCAAAGTAATGTCTCTGCTTTTTAATATGCTGTCTAGGTTGGTCATAACTTTCCTTCCAAGGAGTAAGCATCTTTTAATTTCATGGCTGCAGTCACCATCTGCAGTGATTGGAGCACAGAAAAATAAAGTCAGCCACTGTTTCCACTGTTTCCCTATCTATCTGCCATGAAGTGATGGGACCGGATGCCATGATCTTAGTTTTCTGAATGTTGAGCTTTGAGCCAACTTTTTCACTCTCCACTTTCAGTTTCATCAAGAGGCTCTTTAGTTCTTCTTCACTTTCTGCCATAAGGGTGGTGTCATCTGCATATCTGAGGCTATTCATATTTCTCCCGGCAATCTTGATTCCAGCTTGTGCTTCATCCAGCCCAATGTGTCTCATGACGTACTCCGCATATAAGTTAAACAAGCAGGGTGACAATGTACAGCCTTGACGTACTCCTTTTCCTATTTGGAACCAGTCTGTTGTTCCATGTCCAGTTCTAAATGTTACTTCCTGACCTGCATACAGGTTTCTCAAGAGGCAGGTCAGGTGGTCTGGTATTCCCATCTCTTTCAGAATTTTCCACAGCTTATGGTGATCCACACAGTCAAAGGCTTTGGCATAGTCAATGAAGCAGAAATAGATGTTTTTCTGGTACTCTCTTGCTTGTTTGATGATCCATCAGATGTTGGCAATTTGATCTCTGGTTCCTCTGCCTTTTCTAAAACCAGCTTGAACATCTGGAAGTTCACAGTTCACGTATTGCTGAAGCCTGGCTTGGAGAATTTTAAGCATTACTTTACTAGCATGTGAGATGAGTGCAATTGTGTCGTAGTTTGAGCATTCTTTGGGATTGCCTTTCTTTGGGATTGGAATGAAAACTGACCTTTTCTAGTCCTGTGGCCACTGCTGAGTTTTCCATATGTGCTGGCATATTGAGTGCAGCACTTCCACAGCGTCATCTTTTGGGATCTGAAATAGCTCAACTGGAACCCCATCATATCCACTAGCTTTGTTCATAGTGATGCTTCCTAAGGCCCACTTGACTTCACATTCCAGGATGTCTGGCTCTAGGTGAGTGATCACACCATCGTGATTGTCTGGGTCGTGAAGAACTTTTTTGTACAGTACTTCTGTGTATTCTTGCCACCTCTTCTTAATATCTTCTGCTTCTGTTAGGTCCCTACCATTTCTGTCCTTTATTGAGCCCATCTTTTTCCCTTGGTATCTCTAATTTTCTTGAAGAGATCTCTAGTCTTTCCCATTCTATTGGTTTCCTCTATTTCTTTGCACTGATCGCTGAGGAAGGCTTTCTTATCTCTCCTTGCTATTCTTTGGAACTCTGCATTCAAATGGGTATATCTTTCCTTTTCTCCTTTGCTCTTCGCTTCCTGTCTTTTCACAGCTATTTGTAAGGCCTCCTCAGACAGCCATTTTGCTTTTTTGCATTTTTCTTGGGGGTCTCTGGAAATGTGGGGCTGAAGCCTGGGAATAGCTCAGGGCTGGGAATAAAGGTCTGGGGATCTCCTCTTCCTAGGGTTCCTATGTGAGAAACCCTGAGAACAGGAGTGGACCAGGATAGATCCTGGGCATAGGGTGATGGCATGGAAAGGGCCAATTTATATATTAGACATCCCGCCCAACATCTGGCATGTCGATAAAAGCACCTAAGGTAAAGCCCATGAACATTTGGGAAGTCAAAGTGTAGAGAATGCTAGATGATGGAGCATTCCAGTGTATATGAGGGCTAAGAGAGAGTCAAGGATTAAGTGATCTGCGTTTAAACCTGGGTACATTTGGACTTTTTAAGAAATTTTTAATTGAAGGATAATTGTTTTACAGTATTGCATTAGTTTCTACCAAACATTAACACGGACCTTCTTCAGTAGTAGTCTTTCTTGGCCTAAAGAAACTCAGAAGGGAGTCCCAACTCGAAATATACTGTCACGGCCTGCATTCTTGGCAAAGGGGTGGTTTCAAGCTACTTTGTTTTCTGAAAGCCCCTGTAACTAAGGAGGCTGTCTCTACCTCGGGCCTGTTGAGGGTCTCATGGGTCGGGAAGCCAGAGAGCCCAGTGAAGTTGTTACTCAAGTTATCCCGTCTTTACCTCGACACGAAGGTAAGGAAAGTTCTGGGTGTCCATCTGGCTGCCTCTCCAAGGAGGAACTTGGCACAGTTCTCTAGATGATAGGGAGAGCAGGCAAAAGAAAGCAAGTCAGGGTATGAACAGCGCCCCTGTGGGAAGTCAGAGTTACGGCTCCCACCCACCAGGCTTTTCCCTCAAACCCGGGAAAGCGAGGGTTATGGAGCTGGCGACGGCCCCCAAGCAGAGCTGGAGGAGCTCGGAGGAAAGTCAGATCCTCTCTGCGCTACTCGTTACCCGTGCGCTCCTTCCCTGAGGTTACTCCGGGTCCCATCACTCAGGAGCTGGCTCTCCTCTCCCCAGTCCCCCGGGGTCTAGCAGCGGGCCAGGGTCAGGTGCGTGTGGGGCGGGCGGGGGTACAGCTCGGCAGCCGAGAACAGAGGGGACCAGGGAATCCCGCGAAGCCGCCAAGCGCATCCCGGCCGGGGCGCCCCGGGCTTTTCCCGCCACCCCGGGCGGGCCCCCATGGGGCCGCAGACCCGCCGAGGGAAGCAGGTGGGTGTGGAGCTGGGCCGGGGCCGCCGGGAGCCGCGGGCGCGCGAGGGGAGTGGGAGGCGCCCGCCGAGGTGTGGGCGGTGCCCTCCCGCCGGCGCCCCTGGGCCGCGCCCTGGACACCCGGGCGCTGTCCCCGCTCGAGCGCATCGCTCCCGCCCCGCCAGGCCGAGCCCGGGAGTCCCCAGCGGTACCCCGCCAGCCGCACCGAACCACCCAGGCCCGCCGCCCACCTCGAGAGCCGCGGGCGCCCAGGAAGAGGAGGAGAAGGCGGCGGCGACGGCCGCCACTCCAGCCCGCGGGAGCGCGGAGCGCGGGAGGAGGCGGAGCGCGAGGCGGGGTGGCCGCGGGCGGGTGTGCGCGCCCGAACGGGCGCCCCCGAGCGCCCCGCCTCGCCTCCCGCGCCCAGCCTCTCCCCGGCTCCGCCACAGACACACACCCACCAAGCACCCACCGCCCTGCGCCCCCGCCGGCCGCCGCGCCGCTGGCAGCCCGTGCGAGCGACAACTCCCCCGGCTGGAGCCGCTCGCCTTCCCGGCTCCTTCCGCGCGGCGAGCTGAGCCCGGCTCGATTTTTTTTCTTTTCTATCCCAGCCCTCTCTGGTCTGGGCGCCGGCGGCGGCGGCAGGGGAATGGGGGCCCGCAATGGGGAAGGGGGTGAAGATCTCTGAAGATTATTGTTCTTTTTAAGGATGCCTTAGCTTCCTCCCGCCGCCTCTCCGTTGAGCCTTCCTACTAGAGATCGTGAACCAGAGTCAGGGATGTAAAGAGAGGGTGGAAAAAAAAAAAAGGCAAGAGCTCCAGCCAGCCGGGGAGACCCTCCTCTCCGTGGAGGGGAGGGGGATTTCCAGCGACAGATCATTGGCGAAGGGGACCGTCGCGGGGAAAGGAGCCCCGGAGGGAGCGGGGAATCCCACAGCTCTTTGTGGAGCCCGAGCCGCCTGCCGAGCGGGGTCGGTGGGAGCTAGGTAAGTGGCGGGGGTATTGCTGAGCCCCAAGGGGTCTTCCTTTAAGAATGAATCATCGCGGGCAGCCTAGCTAGAATTGAGTTGCTAAAGGAATTGGAAACGGCCATATGGCACCGAGTGGACTTACACACAAAGCTGTCTTAGCCCTAGAGGGTTATTAAATGCGAGACTCCATCCCCGTGGGGAAGGCGCTCAAGTGTTAGCCCCCGAAAAGCTTCCCAGCTGCCTGCCTGGGAAGGGATGGGAGATGTTATTTCTAGGCGATGAGCTCTCCTTGCCTTCTGTTCGTTTGTTGATAAATGCCACACTCACATGCACACACTTGTGGGACCGGATTCGGAGAGTGTGATGTCTCTGATGTATGAACAGTCCTCAGAACACAGGGAGGTGCATACATTCTGTTCTCCGAGCGACGCAAGGTCTCTGTTCTGTAGCTCACGGTTTCTGAGAGACAGAATGAGTCTCTAAGGAAAGAGCTTCATGGCTGTTTCCAACACACTCTGCAAGGTAACTCGGGAATACAGCTGCCCTGCATGGCACCAAAAGACACTTGACCATTTGTCTCATCCTTTGCTTCCAGTGCTTAATGACCGTTTTCAAAATAGTATGCTGCCATCCATTTTCTCGAATTATGAGCATTTTTGTATATTCATTCATAAAAATTGGCAGTGTGCACTATGCAAAGACATGCCATGTAGGGATCATTTATAACTGCACAAGTGTTATAATAATAGATTACACTGAAAAATTTAGCATGCACACAGAGACCTTGGGTTCGTTTCAAGTAAGTTCAGCATCCCTTCGAATCAAGTTATGCAATAATGTCAATATTTTAAATTTCACATGTCACATTTCTGTGTTTGCATTGATGGGTTTTGGAATTTTGAGGGGGATCTGATATTTTAAAGCTCAGCTCAAAAGAAAAGTCAGGATTTATTATTGTTTTTAAATGTGTAGTATTGTGTGGGACAGAGGTCTCTTGATTTATTTATCAAAAAGCATCAATTGAGATAATCGCATTTCGTAGAACAAGAGAAAGAGAAATTCTAGTCAAAAATCTAAAGTCTAACTGTCAGTATTGAATAATTTACAGGAAAGGTTTTGAAAAAGAGTGTAACAGTTAAAAAAATTATGTAGGTATAGAATGAAGTTTTACTTTATTTCACTCTTTAGAGGGGTGTGTGTCAGTAAATATAAAGTTGTACAAAGCTTACTTGTCATATGTGAATAAGCTCTACAGACATCTAGACTAGAGAGTTCTTGGTTCTTAAATTAATCAGAACTTAGTTCAGAAATTTGGTACACTATGCATGTGTCTCTTCATTTAATTGCTACCAGAGGTGGTGTTCTTAATGTAAGGCATAAATACGTGATTACTTGTGTGACTGCATAGGGTTTCTGAGAATTTGGAAGACACGTTGTATCAACACCTTTTCCCCCACTGAATGAAAAGTAACCTCATCACCTAAAAGATTTATCAAGCCTCCACCAAGTAAACATTCTACTCCCCTTTCTCATGCTGTCAGGTTCAGACCAATTGTTTATCACAAATACAATTGTGTCTAATGCACTCCTTTTTCTTTTCCACAACTCAGGCTGTTGGAGAAAAGAGTGAATAATTTGGCAGTTCTCTTTGTGTTCTTCCTCCTTTTAACCTTCACCTTGCCCTCTCCATGTCAGTGTTCCCTAACCTCCCTCATACACAGATGCACACACCACTTCCAGAGAACAATTCCATTGCCTGCCCCTTTGACAATTCTAGTGTTTCTTTTCTTTTTCTCCTGTGTTTTTCTAAATAGAATCAATCCATGCATCTGTTGAAACTATTTTCAGTCTCACTTGTCTTCAAATCCCACAGTTGAGTTTTCCAGGCATACATGTTTGCTGAATATTCAGATGAGATTAGTGAAAATTATTACTTTGGCCAGTCTTCTCTGTTTGGCTTTTAAGTTTTCCTGGTTGATGCCTTGGAGCAACTGTGAACATGAACTTGTCCTTGTCATTTCCAGTATGGTAAGAAAGTAAGACTGCTAGAGAAATAAAATGAAAAGATAGGCAGGCTTTCAGTTACAGTCTTGGCAACTTTAAGAGCATATCATATCTGTCCAAGTTTCTTACATATCTGCCTGCGTATCTGTGGGAAATATTCTTTAAGCATTGACAAATTTTTTCTTGAATTTATATCTGGCATTTTGGAATGGTGTTCAAAGAGACCAGTGTATGTGTGTGTATACATGTATATATAGTGTGTGTATGTGTATATATGTATATATATATATACATATATATATATATATACACACACTTCTTAGGAATTAGTCTCTCTAAGAGATAGACAATTTCAAGGAACTGATTACTTCCTTATAATTTATCAAGCAAAAATGTTTTGGATCAGAATGGAATTATCTTCTGGATTTCCAGTTTTTATCAGTACTTTGTTTATTTTCATAACATGTATATGTATGTGTGTATATGTATATGTCATTATATATGTGTGTGTGTGTGTGTGTGTATCATAAAAGTTGATAGGGCATCTCCTCATGAACATTTTAAGATAAATATATAAGGTTGAGACTTTCCATTTACTTCAGAATGTAATATTATTTGAGATTTGCCTATATTTGTCAAGTGGATTTTACACAAATCTCTGATGCTTATTATTTTCACAAGGGCTTCAGAGGTGTGGAGACTGTACATGCATTATATGTGATATTTTTTAAGTTCAAAGAATTTTTTAAGGTAAGAGTTTGTAGCCTCATTACTCCCGAAGTGATAAACTTTATAAAGCAGCACAGCCTTAAAATTAGTCATATACTACAAATATCTTTGTACTTGGAATCTGTAGCCCATTCTGGTTCTTTGCTTGTTTCCTCCTTGAGATTCTAATATATATATATATATATATTTCCACTAACTCTTCTCCAAAAATCCATGTTGTCTAGCAGAAGGTCAAGAGTGTAAAACTCGGGGCTTCTTGGCTTGTGTAAGCCAAATCCTACTGTGTTATCTTTAAGGGAAAATTTCCTGTTCCTGTAGTTGTAAATGTAACAATCTATGCCGTCTGACTTAATGCCATGTATCCAGTCACTAACTCATTCATTAATTTATTTAATACTCATTAGGTATGCATGTATTAGGTCTTCCCTGGTGGCTCAATCAGTAGAGTCTGCCTGCAATGTGGGAGATCTGGGTTCAATCCCTGGGTCAGGAAGATCCCCTGGAGAAGGAAATGGCAACCCACTCCAGTATTCTTGCCTGGAAAATTCCGTGGACAGAGGAGCCTGGTGGGCTACAATTCATGGGGTCACAAAGAGTTGGACTTGACTGAGTGACTAACACTTTCAGGTATGTATAATGCGATTACAATATAAAAAATGCAAAATAGAAAGAAGACATAGTCCCTTCCCCTCAAGGATTTTTTACAGTACAGACAGTAAAACTTGAATAAATAATTGGAGAATTGTAGGTAGAATTCAAAATCAGGGATCTCTTTCATATAGAGATACATTTCACAATTTCATACTTAAGTTAATTAAGGCAGATTTAGGAAGAGGATCATGAAAATTTGTTTCAGTCTATGCACTGGGGAATTACTGAAGTAATAGTAATATTATAATGATAACTTTTATTAAAAATTTAAAATATAAATTAAAGCATTGTTATTTTATATAAATTATTAAAAATTTTAATATATTTAATATATAAAACTATTTAAATAAAAATATAAATAACATTTATATTATTATTTTATTTATGTCAATAAAATAAATTCATTTTCATTATCTTTATAACACACAGTTGAGCCAGACACTTTTAAGTGTTTTATAAATACTAAATATTTTAATTCTCACAACCACCCTATGAGCCAGTTATCACTAATATGCTTTATTATATAAACAAAAAGTTAACTGATTTAAAGTCACAAGGAAGTCAATGATACAGTCAAGCTTGAACCCAAGCATTCTGGCTTCACTTAACCACTATGATATTACTTATTAAGAAGTGTGATCACTGACAGAATGAGGAAACGTGTTTTCAGCTCCGAGATTTATTTAGAGCTATATGCTCCCATTAAAGAATACTGTAATTATTATGACAAGGGATGCTTGGAAAAGACTGAAAGTAGGGACTTCATTTTAAATAGGAAAAAAATCCGAAACTCTCAGTATGAATTTGAAATAAGAAGATAATTTAGAGGCTGATTTTAAAAAGATGAGTAGAATTTTCTCAGAATTAATGCTTAAACATTAGGAAGTACTGCCCTTATAGTGACCATAGAGACTAACACTGGCTGAGACAGTTAATCTGACTGTTCAATTTCTACTGATAGTTTATTTTTAGTTTTAGATTTCTTTAAGTGAATTATTTTGAGTATAGTATTGTAAATATTTTTAGTTTATTTTTTATAATTATATATTCATATATTAAAAAGAAATTATTAGTTTTGAATACAATTGTCTATGTCCCCACTTTTTCTTCTGTAAAATGTTCCCTCAATATATTGATAGAAACTGGAATATAGTCACTTGATAGATTTACTTTCTACTATATTGTCTAGAGTGCATTTATTTTATTAAGTGATAAATAACTGTAATAAAACCATGAAAGCACAAATCAAATCATAAATTAATGAGATTTTCATCAAGAAAAGTTTTTATAACATTTAAATCTCTTTCTAAATATCCACTGTGTCTGTTTATGTGAAAAATACCATCTGGATTAAATTTGGAAGATAAAATGGCTAAATATTGCCTGCAGGATGCCATACAATCAAATATTTAGATACATCCTCATGACTGATTGGCATTTTTATTTTTCTCACAGATGTTAGGTCTCATAGATCCACCCAGCCCCACTGAATAGATAACTCTCAACCTACAATTGGCTTGGAGCTTAAAAGTTGATTTTAAAAGTTTGGTTTTTTTGGAACTTGTAATACATTGATAGAAACAGTACTTTAGATGATGCTTTGGTCTCCAGACCAATCTACAAATACCCTTTTAATCAATAATATACCTGAAGTACAGTACTGTTAGTACTAAAAACACAGCCATTATGTATAGCGATATTCCCAGGGAATAATTTAATTTAAATATTATTTATTGACTGCTGCTTCTGTGCAGGGTTCTTTTAGGATACAGAGTGAAACAGTACTGACTGGACCCACAAGGAGGAGAGAAAATTGAGAGAATTGTATGTAACTGACTTCAACATTAGGCAGAATGAGGAAAGCTTGATACTATTGATATAGGCAAAATGTTTAATAATTAATTCAGAGTTCTATGCAGAGAGCCAAGGACTGCATACCTCTCAAGATTTTCATTTGTTATTTCATCCTTAAGGTATCTACTGAGCCCCTTCTCTGTGTCAAGCCCTAAGTTAGGTGTTAGGGACATAAATATGAGTAAAAGACATCATACATTCACAGCCTACACATGTAGACATATAAGTCACAACAAAATATCATAAAAGCTATTGGTGGAACAGGATGGCAGTTCAGTTGAGTAGCTGCCTGACAGGAGCATCCCCAGAGTAAAAAAATGTATATATATATATATGATTTCTTTGAATTCATAGATGTATGTGATCATGATTCTCTACTCCATCAGACCCAATGTTCCCTTTATATCAAGTGATATTTGGTAATGCCCCTTTTACTTTCCTGGAATGATATTTACAGATAGTATAACCTACCTACACATGTTTAATGTTTTAAAAATCAATATAAATTTCTATCTGTAATAGAAAAAAATAAAAGGAAAGCAGCTTATGCAAACTTCAAGCCTATCAACATGTATATGCTTAGGTATACTGCACTAAAAGGTGTCATAAAGCAGTCAGATGCTTGCTACTTAAAAATGCATAAATGTGGATTTCAGAGAAAATATCCAACTGAATATTGGTGCTATTTTTGGATATTTTGCATTTTGAGATAAAAATGAAGTAAATATGTTCATTGAGTGTGACAGCTACCGTTGCAAACAGATGTGGGTGTCCTGTATCAGTGAATCAGTTGATATGAGCGGCATTATAGTGGATGATGTGACTTTTCAAAATGTTGAGTAGATCCTGGTGAAGTTCTAAATATGGTAGTTACATCGTTAAAACATTCCTGTAGAAAATATTTTGTATTCAGCAAGGTTAGAATCTAGTCAAATAGTAATAAGCAAGTTTTTTATTTATATAAGTGTCTGATGAAAATGTAAAATAATGGAGGACACCAAATTTCTACCTACATTGAATTTCTTACATTCCTGGGCCTTGTCACCCAACCACTTAATGATTTGGAACAGTCGTCCCAAAAGATTGTATTAATCCCATTTAGCACTACTGATGATAACTATATTCTCCCATTGACAGGAGCCACTCCAATTCTAATGCATAGTTAAGCTATTTTGAAAAGTCAGATTTCTCTTAAGTTTTTAGTAAGAAGTTAAGTTTGTAGGACTAAATAATAAACAAAATAAACAAAAAATTCAACCCTGTGTATTTCTAGGCTCTAGAAACAAACTAATAGTAGCCACAATATATGAGGCTGACTAATCTGATCATAACTGTCAGAGTTTCATTTTTTACGTGGGAGTGTCAGACAAGATCTCAGAGTTGACATGACATCTAAGCTAATTTTTAAGAGATGAGTAAGCACTCTCCAGGCTCAAAAAGAGGCAGATGGACAACACTCTAGGCAGAGGTAACAGCCTAGAATGAACTTTTTGGCCAAGCCAATACTTTCTTAGCCCATTTCTTACTGGTATAAGTTTGGATGTTTTGAGGTTGTTTTATTGTCACTAGGAACTAGCCTCCTAATTTCTTTGACAATACAATTCCCTCAAAGTCTTCATAGTTATCTATTTGCTGCCAGTTACACCACTACCTACCACGTAAGTTCTTTCCTATTTATAATTCTTGAATTTGCCTCATTTCTTTGCCCATGTCTCAACCCCGTGTGTCTCAAGTGGTTATTTTGGGGTCATCTGAAGCAACAAGCTTGGGTCCTTATGTGTGTGTTAGTCACTCAGTCGTGTTCAACTCTGCAATCCCATGGACTGTAGCCTGCCAGGCTTCACTGTCCCTGGAATTCTCCAGGCAAGAATACTGGAGTGGGTTGTCATTTCCTCCTCCAGGAGATCTTCCCATCCAGGGATCGAACCCTGGTCTCCTGCATTGCAGGCAGATTCTTTACTCTCTGAGTCACCAGGGAAACCTGTGGGTGCTTAGGTAACTTCATTAATCATATCTTTGCTGCAAGGCTGATTCTCTTTGTCTAACTGGGAAGTGTTAACGGACATGTGTTATTCAAAGCCTTTTTCAGTATCATTCTTCACCATTAGACTCCCTGAAGCAGTGAATTGTTTCAGCTTTGTAGTCTTATACCTCTGAAATTTGGTTATTTGCCCTTATTTCTGTTCTCAAACTAGCCAATTCTTTCATGAGCTCATCCATTATCTTGTAATACCTTGGTATAGAGTGAAGAGCAACCATCACATACTAACCAGCATTCTGGCTCTTTCCAACCATATCCTCTACAGCTATAGATCTGGCCTCTAAGTTAGCATAGTTTTGCCACGGCATAGCAGGGTTCCAGGTCCCTGGTCTCTGTTTCCTTGTCAATGGCCAATACTACATAATCAGATTTTTGTTATGGCAGCACCCACTTCAAGGTGTCCATTTCAGAATAATTTGTGATGATGCTAGCTCCTGTAATGAACCAAACTGTTAGTGCCTAAACATAATGTATGTTTATTTCTCACCTGCATAACAGTCAAATGGAGAGAGAGTGAAAGTGAGCATACATTGAAAAGACATCAACTTCTTAGACATCCTGGCTCAACTGTGACAACAGCAACACTTCTTGTATTACACTGATGACAACTAGTCACATGCATGGCCCACCTAGATGCACGGGACTGGGAAATGTTATCCCTGACATAATAGGAATGTCTTAGTAACAACTCGTTCTTGCAAAATTGAAACCCAAGCTTAGGTAGACAACTGTTCCCTACTATTGTCTTCTTCCTCCAGAATAAATTATGGGGAGAAAGGGTTTAAATTACATTCACTCACTAGTTAATCCATGCTATGGATGGCATCTCCCTCGTCTACTCCTGTCCTGTCTTTGGCTCTTGACCTTGACTTCCAGAACTACCACATGTTTTCCTTCATTCTCTAAAGCAGGGATCCCCAACCTCTGGAATCTAATGCCTGGTGATCTGAGGTGGAACTGATATGATAATAATAGAAATAAAGTACAATAAATGTAATAGACTTGAATCTTTCCAAAATCATCCCTCCCTGCTCCATGGAAAAATTGTCTTCCATTAAACCGGTCTCTGGTGCGGAAAGGTTGAGGACCACTGCTCTAAAACATTGTTAGTATAAGAGTCTTGTGGATAACAGACTCTGGCTGAGTGCTTTGGGATAAAGGATGGTAATTATTACCATAGACAAAAAACTAATTCTAATCAAATGTCAAATGTCACTGATCTTAGAAATAGATTTACCATTTCTCATGATGGGGGTTTGCTCACTGGCCCAGATTTGTTTGGGGTCCAGATACCAGCCATTTTCCAGGCCTTTCTCTTTCTCTAGACTCTTCTTCACATCTCTTTGTATAAAATTTTCCCTCTATCCATTCTCAAGCTGCCAGAGGACTTGGTATGCAAATCCACAAGGGGATTTGCCTGTAATAATCAATAGTCCATGATGTTTTCCAAGACAAAGCAGTGGTTCTTTCTCGAAGAGGATGTATTGCTTTCTCATAGTCCAACTGGCATGAGATTGTAGCCAGGTTACACAAAACTGGTCTTTACCCTCAATAGGCTTACAGACTATCAGAAGGCAAACGTAAGAACCCCCAGTTTCTTCTCTAGTGGCCAAGTATAGTGATTCTGCCCTGGCGCAAAGAGTCTGTGTTTCCTTATGAACTATTTAGAAGGGAAAGGTGATGGGCAGAGGCAAGATTTCTGAAGGTGAAACGGTGAGGGTGTCACTTTTCAAGTGAGGAATGGCATGTAGGCTGTGGTTTTGCTGAACTAGGGGAGCTGGGCCATTCTGCCTCCATTATTACCCAGAGATACTTTGATTCTCTGATTCTAATCACTGGGTTTATTTTTTGCAGACCCCAGGACTTGAGCTATTTGGTTCTTTTCCCACTCTCTCCTTTTATTTTCCAGCAGTGAGCACTCAGTATGTCAGAATAAGAGGATCCTAAAAGGAGATCAACCAGGTCGGTAAACATGGCATCTAGAGAGAGTGGCGACAGATGGCAGATTGCACTGGGTAGGCAGGAAGTTAGACTGAAGGAGTACTGGGAGAAGTCCTGACCACAGAGGGGAGAGGTCTTCTGGGAACAGGGAAGATTTGGAGATTTAGACAGACAGGGGCAGGCAGGGCAGGCAGGATTAGAGTGACCCAGCCACAGGATCAAATGCTGTAGTTTAAAGTTTAGGAAGAGCTCTGTCTTAAGTAGCTAGCAAGAGTTCAGACCAACTGAGACATAGCTCTGTGTTAGGAAAACCACGTGTTGGTCACGTAATCAACTCAGGGATTCAGACACAGTGGGGAGGACCGTTTCCTGTACCATCATCAAATTACCAACATCTCTTTTTGAACTTCCACTAAAGCTTACTACCAGGACTCTTAGCTCCTCTTCTTATCCTTTCAATCCATTTGCTGTTTGGTTTTTTGATAAAAGGCAAATCTGATCCTATCATTCATCCATCTAAAACCCTTAAATGAATTCCCACTTGTCTTAGGGTAAAGGCCTGAATCTTTAACTTCGGGGCTACTATATTCCTCCTTCATTTCCAAAACATCACTAGTATAAAGTTGTTGTTCGTAACAGGCTCTGGTCAGTCTGCCCCCTGCCTGCCAGTGTCATCTCATCCCACACACCCCTCCTTTGCTGCTACAATTTATGGTTTTCTTTTAGTTCCCCTCCAGTATCTGGGTTTCTGTGCCCTGAGGCCTGCACAGGTAGTTATTCAGATGCTTTCTTCCAGTTTCTTAATTCTTCCTCATGTCTCTCAACTCTGGTCAGAAGTCACTTGTTCAAAGAAATCTTCTTGGAGTCCCAGAATATAGCGTGTTTCTTCATTCTTCTCTTTTCTAGCTGTTTTCTGTTTTTCCTTAAAAAATCATATTTTTGGTTGAAAAACTTTTTATCAGACTATATTTGCTTTATAGTGTTGCGTTAGTTTCTACTGTACAGCAAAATGAATCAGCCATGTGTATACACATGTGTGAAAGTATCACTCAGTCATGTCTGATTCTTTGCGACCCCATGGACTACAGCCAGTCAGGCTACTCTGCTCATGGCAAGAATACTAGAGTGGGTAGCCATTCCATTCTCCAGGGGATCGTCACGACCCAGGGATTGAACCCAGATCTCCTGCATTGCAGGCATATTCTTTACCATCTGAGCCACCAGGAAAATCCCATGTACACATGTATCATCTCCCTTTTGGACTTCCTTCCCATTCAGATCACCCCAGTGCACTAAGTAGAGTTTCCTGTGCTATATGGTAGGTTCTCATTAGTTATCCATTTTTACATAGTGTTGGCGCTAGTGGTAAAGAACCCACCTGCCAATGCAGGAGACATAAAAGACTTGTGTTTGATCCCTGGATTGGGAAGGTCCCCTGGAGGAGGGCATGGCAACCCACTCCAATATTCTTGCCTGGAGAATCCCATGGAAAGAGGGGCCTGGTAGGCTGTACAGTCCATAGGGTCGCAAAAGAGTCAGATATGACTGAAGATGTATTAATCCCAATCTTGCAGTTGCTTCCACCTTCCCTACCCCTTGGTATCCATATATTTGTTCTCTATGTCTGTGTCTCTATTTCCGCTTTGCAAATAGGATCATCTGTACCATCTTTCTAGATTCCACATATATGCATTAATATAAAATATTTTTCTCTTTCTGATTTACTTTATTATGTATGACAGTCTCTAGCTGTTTTCTCCTTTGTAGCATTTACCCCAATTCTGCTGTTAAATTTTGGGTAACTACTTGTCAAATGTCATTTTCCTGTGTGAGAATATCACTTCAGTAAAGACAGGGCCTTCTTTCTTCTTCACTACTTTATTTGTCATACCTCTGCACCTCCAGGTGCATAGCTGATGCTCATTGTTTATCTGTTGATCCAATGGTAGCTCAACAAATGGTGGATGGAACTGGGCCCTGAGTTAGGTTCTAGGTCACAAAACAGCACCAAGAGCACAGTTACGAAGAATTGCTGGCCAGGGTTGGGCAGAGCAGGATGGGAGCAAGTCTGCCTGGTGATGAACTGCCAGCCCATTGTTGTCGTTGTTCAGTTGCTAAGTTGTGTCCATCCAACTTTTTGTGAGCCCATGAACTGCTGCACGCCAGCCCTCTCTGTCCCTCACTATTTCCCAGAGTTTGCAGAAGTTAATGTCCATTGAATCGGTGATGCTATCCCGCCATCTCATCCCCTGCTACCCTCTCCACCTTTTACCTTCAATCATTCCCTGCATCAGGGTCTTTTCCAATGAGTCAACAGTTTGCATCAGGTGGCCAAAATATTGGAGCTTCAGCTTCAGCATCAGTTCTTCCAGTGAGTCCTCAAGATTGATTTCCTTTAGGATTGACTGGTTTGATCTTGCTATTTTACACCTACACAATCTTCACATTTTTCTTGACAAGGGTCAGGTGGTCCTAGAAGCTGGAATAGAGGAGAGTTTGTAAACGGAGGTCCATGGTTTGCCACTGCTAAGGATGGAAACAGTTGGTGGAATGAGATCCAGACAAGGCAGAACATGGTACTTCCAATAGAATTTGTCTCTCATCCCTATTTCAGAACATACTCAGCCTCATAACTTTACGGAAGTCTGGCTAGACCAGTGTTCTCCAATAGAATTTGATGTGATGATGGAAAAATCCTGTATTTGTGCTCACCAGTGGTAGCCACCACTAGTAGCTCACTAGTAGTAGCCAGTAGCCACATAAGCTGTTGGACCCTTGAAATTGACTTGTAAGACTGAGAAATTAAGTTTTAAATTTAAATAGTCATCTATAGCTGGTGGTTACCTTATGAGTCAGTGCTAGTGCTGAGCTAAATTATTATTAGCATGAATTACTTTAGGAAACCCTAAGCTTCAAAAACAGTGTGGTCTAAATTCTAGAAATAATCCATTTATAACCAGTGTTGGCCTCCAGTTAACCATGTATTAACATGTCTGGAGTCCAGTGCCTGTTTTGACTCTGATGAAGTTCTTCCAGTACATTCTAGCAAAGGATCTCTCTTATCTTGTCTCTCTCCACAGGAATTGTTCTTATTGAAGGCATTTCTTCCTCTATGTGAACTGGACAAAATGGAAAATATTATAGCAAAGTAGAACATTATCTTTGTAAGTACCAGTGTAATGTGACCTTAAATGCTTTCTCACGCCAAAATTTTCCAACTTGGATTTTTTTTTTTCTTTTTTTGTTCCCTCACCTTTTCTCTCTCTCTCCTTCCTCTGTTCTTATTCCCTTTCTAACCTCTAAAATGACAGTTGTGACACTGTGTCTTTTAGCAAGTTCCTTTACTTTCACGTATTGATTTCTTTATTTTGTGCTTATTTACAAAATCTGTTTTACCAGTTCAGATCATTAACAAAAACCAGTCAAAGAGCAGTTCAGTTCATTAGCAAAAAAAAAAAAAGGATCTGAAATGGTGATAGCTCTTTACAGGCCAGTTGATACATTTTTGGAGATTTAACAGATATAATAATTTCAGTATATAATATGTAAAAAAATGTAAGGTGAACACTGAACTGTTTCTTTTTTTTTTCTTCTTCACAGCTCTCACCTAGATAACATTATAGTCTTTCTAAATCCTTTGAAAGTTCTCATGGGACTGGATTGCTTGAATTCTTATCCTGTTTTTCACAAATGGAAAGCTTTCCAATAGGCTAATACCAGAAGGAGCAAGTGATGTTTAGAGGGAAAAAGTCTGAAACGTAACAGTAAAGTAACGTTTGGAAAGAGATGATCCATTGTTAGCCCTTTCCCCCAGTCTGTATAGAACAAATGTGTCTAGGGGCTTTCGTGCTAAATGTCTCCAGTTCATAAAATCACAATTATTAATCAGACTCTCATTAAATATTAATTTACTTTGGAGAGAAATGTCATTTTAAATTTGGAATCCTAGTCTTTTCTAAATCTAAGGAGAGCATTTTCATTAGGTTTTGTAGAAACGAGTGCACATAGAAAGCTTCAGTTCAGTTCAGTTCAGTTCAGTCGCTCAGTCGTGTCCGACTCTCTGCGACCCCATGAATTGCAGCACGCCAGGCCTCCCTGCCCATCACCAACTCCCGGAGTCTACCCAAACCCATGTTCATCGAGTCAGTGATGCCATCCAACCATCTCATCCTCTGTCGTCCCCTTCTCCTCCCGCCCCCAATCCTACCCAGCATTAGGGTCTTTTCCAATGAGTCAACCCTTCGCATGAGGTGGCCAAAGTATTGGAGCTTCAGCTTCAACATCAAACCTTCCAATGAACACCCAGGATTGATCTCTTTTAGGATGGATTGATTGGATCTCCTTGCAGTCCAAGGGACTCTCAAGAGTCTTCTGCAACACCACAGTTCAAAAGCATCAATTCTGCGGCGCTCAGCTTTCTTCACCGTCCAACTCTCACATCCATACATGACCACTGGAAAAACCATAGCCTTGACTAGACGGACTTTTGTTGGCAAAGTAATGTCTCTGCTTTTAAACATGCTCTCTAGGTTGGCCATAACCTTCCTTCCAAGGAGTAAGCGTCTTTTAATTTCATGGCTGCAGTCACCATCAGCAGTGATTCTGGAGCCCAAAAAAGTAAAGTCTGACACTGTTTCCACTGTTTCCCCATCTATTTCCCATGGAGTGATGGGACCAGATGCCATGATCTTAGTTTTCTGAACGTTGAGCTTTAAGCCAACTTTTTCACTCTCCTCCTTCACCTTCATCAAGAGGCTCTTTAGTTCTTCTTCAGTTTCTGCCATAAGGGTGGTGTCATCTGCATATCTGAGGTTATTGATATTTCTCCCGGCAATCTTGATTCCAGCTTGTGTTTCTTCCAGCCCAGCGTTTCTCATGATGTACTCTGCATAGAAGTTAAATAAGCAGGGTGACGATATACAGCCTTGATGTACTCCTTTTCCTATTTGGAACCAGTCTGTTGTTCCATGTCCAGTTCTAACTGTTGCTTCCTGACCTGCATACAGGTTTCTCAAGAGACAGGTCAGATGGTCTGGCATTCCCATCTCTTTCAGAATTTTCCACAGTTTATTGTGATCCACACAGTCAAAGGCTTTGGCATAGTCAATAAAAAGCTTAGAAGCTATTAAAAAGGTACTTCTTAAACTTGACTTCTGGTTTTATTCAGGCCCAGCAAAATACTTGGTTTCCGGCATAATAAACATGGTTTGTAATCATGTATATATTCAGCTAAAGTAGAACATTATACTGAGAGTTTTTGCCTTTATTTTTAATCCAGGGAGTCATTTTCTTGCCGGCATTTTATGGCATTTGGAACACAGTGCTTGATATGTAGTAGGTGTGCAGTAAATATTGTTGAATGAATGAATGAAATAATTCATCATATTCATTAATTCATTTAAGATCTTAAAGAGTTTTCAAAATTTCAAATGGTGGATAAGGCTACCAGTCTCATAAATGAAGACTGTATTCTACAAAGCCTCATGAATTAAGACTCTTCATCACTGGCTAGTATTGCATACCTCTCTTTTCCTTACATCAGTATGTTCAAATCAGGTAGGAAGGCTTAATTAGGTTTAAGATAGTTAAGTTCATAATATTTTCTGAGCCTGTAAACAGGAGACACAAGAGACATGGGTTCAATCCCTGGGTTAAGAAGATCCTAGTAGGAAATGACAACTCACTCCAGTCAGTATTCTTACCTGGGAGATCCCATGGACATAGGAACCTAATGGGCTACAGTCCTTGGTGTCTGAGGGTCGGATATGACTTAGTGACTAAACCACCACCACCAACCACATACAACACATGCTAAAAGCACAAATCCAAAATTTTCTGTAATTTCATTGTAGTAATCCAGTGAGTTTTTTGAGAGCAAGGGTGCCTTTACACAATTTTGTACCCCCTGCACTCAGTATACATCTAATAGCCAAAGAACACATTGTTTTGAAAGGAGGGGAATGAGAAAGGAATCATGTATCTAAATCAGTATGTTACTTGAAGCTATGATCTTCTATTCTGACTGTTATTGGAATAGTAGAAATTACAGATTTATGTTGTAGTCAGGAATCATTAATAATTAGGTTCAACTCATCAGTATTTATATGTTTAACTGGGTGTGAAATAGCTAGATGTCTCCTGCTTCACATTTTTTCTCTTCATCGTTCTAATTGTATATTTATTTCTGAAGCTCTAAGGTGTCAGGTTCTAGTGGAAAGAACATGGATTTAGGAACTAAGAAACTTGGCCTCTAGTCTTGATGCTGAGTGGACCCTGGAAAGATCTTAAACTTACAAATGTTGCCCTTTCAAATATTGTGAATTTAAAATTTTTAACATTTAAAAAATATTTTAAAGCATGTATCTTGACTGTGGATCTCAATACTGAGATTAATAGCATCACTCTTTAAAGCCACACACTAAAATTTATGTTCAGTTTTGTGAAAATTTATAACTGTGGAAGTAATTGCCATCCCAACCATATCCACAAAAAAATTATTCCATTTAATATATTTTATACATGCCACATTCCATTTAATATATTTTATATATCTAAGCTAATGGATAGACATAGTGTTACAGGAATTATCTGAGATTCATTCTTTCCTTCTCTTTTATGCTAAAAATATTGTACAATATTGGTCTCATATTTCTGTATATTTATTGAATTGAGACACTCAGAATCATTCCATTCAAGGAAAACCCTCAGAATCGTAGAAGATAAAGAACATGGGCTTTGAGTTGAGACATTGCTGGACTGGTATCCTGGAACAAACACTTAGTGGTTATGTCATCTTGAACAAGGTACATACATTTTGGAGCCTCAGTTTCTTTATCTATAAATCAAAGATACTAATCTCCCTCGCAAGGAGGATTGAGAATTAATGAGAAGTCTCATGAGAATTAAATGGAATAAGCACAGTGGCTGTGTGTAATAATCCCTCAATATGTGGTAGGTGATAAAAATGCTAATTATTAACCAAAGTCACAAAGCAAATGAGATCATAACTTTGGCTGTCCTTCAACTACAACTCCAAGAACATCCCTACCTTCTAGGAAATACAGTTTCTACTTATGGACATTTTGAACTTAAGCTGAAACAAAATTCAAATGGCAAATCTCAAACCTGTAGCAATAGCTGATTTTACACTGATGTTCCCTTTTATTCGATGGTCAGAGGAGACTGGTTGGCTACCGTTCATAGGGTCGCAAAGAGTTGGACATGACTGAAGCGACTTAACATGCACGCCTGCCCTTTTATTATTATCCTGACTACCTGAGGCTTGCAAAGGTGAAAGAGAGTGTTTTAAATATCTCCATCTCTAAAACCTGTGTAACTAGTTTTTTTCTTAAAGAAAAAAATAATAGAATAACATTAAAGAAAAACTGAAAAGGGGGGGGAAATTCATAATTTCACCATCCTTAACCACACTACTCCTTTTAGTGAAAACGATGACTTTGCTTTATTTCTGAATATTTTCACTCTTCGCTTAGGTTACACTCCCAATTATACTGTTGCAGCCATAATTTTTATGACTTTTCCACACTGTTTTCCACATTATTTATTTCAAGACTGTTTCATCTGGTCCAAGTCACATAAACTCAGGGCTTCAGTCGGTACATCTGTGGTCCCTAATTATCACATTTGTATTTTTGAAAATGTTGATGGAATACAATGAGCTCATTTTTTCCACATCAAATGCTTTGATATTTTCTTATCAATTTGTGCTAAATTATATTATTAGCAGTAAATTTAACATCCTAAGATTCATAGATGCTAGTAGGTCATCCCATCCATCTGCCTTACGTTCTTACCATTAATTATTTATTATCCTTGTAGCTCCCTAGCATTTTCTACAACAGAGACACATGGTAGATTGAGAAAGGGGGCAGAGGCACAGGGAGGAATATTTATAAAGTGCCATACACAGATGGATGCTTAATAAATACTGTTTAATGATCCTCACTGATGACAAAGGCGGTTGGAAAACATTATTCATAAGGGATGCGGACGTGGATGTTTATAGATCAATGAACCTCTTCCCTTTTCTACTTAATGCACACGGGAGGGGGTAAATCAAGCATACAATTATTTGTGACACATTCTGATGTTTTAAATTGGATTCATTAATGAAGGGTACCATTGATTTGTTAGAAGCTGTTTTTTTTTTTATGCTAGAATTGAGAACACAATATTTTGAATATGTACCATCAGGAAAAGAAGTAAGGGTATTAGTGGATGTGGCCACACTGAGAATCCAAAGGTCAATTTGTGCAGTCGTCTGCTTTGAGTCTGAAGATGTGGCCACCTATACATTGTGATTTGAATACCTTAGGAAAGGTTTCTGCCTTTCACCTTAAGTTATTTTCCCAGCACAAATACTGGTCTGCTTGTATTTCCATTACTATAGAGTCATTCCTTTGATTATTAGTATTTTTTAAATTTAGGTATGGCAAAAACCATCACAGTATCTCAATAATAAAGGGGACAACAGAGGGTGAGATGGTTGGATGACATCACCGACTCAGTGGACATGAATTTGAGTAAACTCCAGGAGTTAGTGATGGATAGGGAGGCCTGGCATGCTGCAGTCCATGGGGTCGCAAAGAGTTGGACACGACTGAGTGACTGAACTGAACTGAATTATCCTCCATTAAAATAAATTAAGAAATAAAAATAAAGTGAAAATTTTAAAAAAGAGGAAAAATATTTATTTTTAATTGAAGGATAATTGCTTTATAATATTGTGTTGGTTTCTGCCATACATCAACATGAATCAGCCACAGGTATACATATGTTGCCTCCCTCTTGAATCTCCCTTCCACCTCCCATCCCACCCCACCCCTCCCAGAGCCCTGGTTTGAGTTCCCTGAGTCATACAGCAAATTCCCACTGGCTGTCTATTTTACAAATAGAGTGAATATATCTCTCCATTTGTCCCACTGTCTCCTTCCCCTACCCCCATGTCCATAAATCTGTTTTCTATGTCTGCATCTCCATCGATGCCCTGCAAATAGGTTCATCAGTACCATCTTTCTAGATTCCATATATATGCATTAAAATATAATATTTATTTTTCTCTTTATGACTTGGTTCACTCCTAGAGCCTATTATACACAGTGAAGTAAGTCCTTTGATTATTCTTTGTTGTTGTTGTTTAGTCACTAAGTTGTGTCTGACTCTTACGCGACCCCGTGGACTGTAGAGCACAGGCCCCTCTGTCCATGAGTCTTCCCAGGCAAGAATATAGGAGTGGGTTGCCATTTCTTTCTCCAAGAGATCTTCCTGATCCAGGAATTGAACCCATGTCTCCTGCATTGAAGGCTGATTCTTTACCACTGAGCCACCCAGGAAGCTCTGACTAAGCTTTACCCACTGTTACAGGCTTCATATGACAATATGAAAGAGAAAAGGTCATCATTGAAGTGTATAAGCTCATCTTTTGAAGAAAAAATTTAGACTCACTAACTTTTGTACTTTATTTTCTTCATCCTTTTATTGGTAGCAATTCTAGTATAATGGCTTTTCTGGCTTGAATATTTTTCCTAGGAGTAAGTATAAGCTGAGAAATTGAAAATTCATCTTTGCCAAATTTTAAACTTAAAAAATTGACAAGAGTGAACTTTTTCTTGTTGGAATGTCCAGTGGAATATGTAGATGAGTTGAGGTTACTCAGAATTCTCACAAAACCATGAAATTTAAGGGATAGGAAGCACCTTGGCAATAGAGGCAATCTTGTCCATTTCCCAGCAGAACTGATGGTCACCTTGGATCTGCCTGAACATTAACAGGCCCAGGAGTGCCCTGAGGCAGCAAATTCCACTTTGGGGCAGCAGTAATTGTTAAGAGTTTTACTTGTTTTTTGCTTGTTCCCTACATAGTTCCAGAAAATCCATCCTTTATTTTGAGCCCAAGCCTTATTAAAATAAGCAAATAAGGGCCAGGGGAAACGTCTAAACAAATTGTAAATCACCATAATTAACTGATATTGGATGATGTTAGCCAAAACATGTGGCCAGAAAAAAGCATAGCAGTGCTTTGAAATTCATTATTCATTCACTCATTCACTCTTTTGGATAGTCCACAAACATTTGGTAAGCACTCACATCTGAAAGATACAGATATGGATGAGATGTTCATTACTTTTAAGAACTCACAGCCCCAAAAAGTTATTTTCACTTAAAGCTCACGTGACACCTTCTTCTCTTTTGCAGCTTTTATTGGCTCTGTAGTTAATTGCTTCTGTATGTTTGTAGCATGTTTATCTACCTCCACTAGGATGTAAACTCTGTGATGTCAGAGATTGTACCTCAAGCAAAGTCTCATGAATATTTACTGAATGAATGAACAGGAAAGAATTCTAAGTGGGATACAATGAGAAAAGCATTGTAATAGATAGAATGAACTTCTAACCCATTATGGCAGAAGCAATGGATTCTCCCTGAACAAGTATTTCTTTTTTAAAATATTTAATTAATTAATTTGGCTGCACCAGATCTTAGTTACAGCATGCAGGATCTTTAGTTGCAGCATATGGGATCTATTAATAGTTCCCCGACCAGGCATCAGATTTGGGCCCCTTGCATTGAGAGTTTGGAATCCTAGCCACTGGACTTCCAGGGCAATCCAGAGATATTTGTTCTTGACTTAATAAAGAGTGAGAGTTTATCAGATGGAGAATGTGGAAAAGAACATTTCATGTGAGAAAGTCATGTTGGATTTGGGAAGTGGCACATAATATGAGGTAGTTGGAAGAAGAAAAGAATTGTTACATAAATGTTAAATAAAACAATCATTGACCTTTTCATTCACATAACATAGTATTTATCGTGTGTCTACTGAGTGCCAGGCACCTGGGATACAGTGATGAATAAGATCAGACTTGATCCCTGCCCTCAGGAAACTTAGTCTAATGGAGAGGAGAGGATGGGTATAAATCAAATAATTGAAATACTCTTCCCAACAAATTTAAAACTTCTGTTGAGTGCTCCAGGTAAAGGTATATGCTTATATATAAGTTCTTAAAATTGAAGGATGACTGTATGGTCAAGGAAGTTGGGTGGTGCTAAGTAAGATATGGGCTTCCCTGGTGGCTCAGATGGTAAAGAATCTGCCTGCAGTGTGCAGTGTGGGAAACTTGGGTTCAATCCCTGGGTTGGGAAGATCCCCTGGAGGAGGGCATGGCAACCCACTCCAGTATTCTTGCTTAGAGAATCCCCATGGACAGAGGAGCCTGGTGGGCTACAATCCATGGGGTTGAAAAGAGTCAGACACAACTAAGTGACTAAGCACAGCACAGCAACTAAGATATGATCCTTGGGTTAATATCTGAAAAGGAAGAGGGGAGAAAATAGATGTGCAAATTCCCTAGGGCAGAAGGTGAATGGCATGTGTAGAAGATGGTACTGACGAACCTATTTGCAAGGCAGCAATGGAGACACAGATATAGAGAACAGATTTGTGGACACAATGGGGGAAGGAGAGGGTGGAATGAATTTAGATGTATATATTTCCATATGTAAAATTAGATAGCCAGTGGGAATTTGCTGTATGATGCAAGGAGCTCAAATCCGGTGCTCTGTGACAACCTAGATGGGTGGGATGGGCTAGGAGGTGGGAAGGAAGTTCAAGAGGAAGGGACATATGTATACCTATGGCTGATTCATGTTGATGTATGGAAGAAACCAACACAATATTGTGAAACAATTATTCCAATTAAAATAAATAAATCTATTTTAAAAATTGTAAAAAAAAAAAAAAGAAAAGAAAGAAATCAAAGAAAAATCAAATCAAAGAACAGAGAGCGATTTCCTATGTGGTCTAGTGGTTAAAACTCCATGATTCCATTGCAGGGGTACAGGTTTGATCCCTGACTAGGGGGCTAAGATCCTGCATGCCCTGAGGTGTGGCCAAAACAAGCAGCTAGAACATAGAGGGAGAGGGAGGAAGGTACTGAACTGCAGAGATAAGTAGAAGTCAGACCTTACAGTCTTTGTATTGTTCTATTTCTATCCTGAGACTGGGAAGCATGGGCACATCTTCTAGTAGGGATGGTCCAGATCTGCCAGTGTTTGGGCTGCAGTGTTGAGAACCAATTGGAGGGGTCCAAAGTGAGTGGAAGGAAGTGGTTATCTTTAACATTGGCACTAGGGAAGCAGAACCAAGGAAAGAACGATTCTGTGAAATGCATCCATCTTCCGAATTAAGTTACCTGACTACAGCCATTACCCTCTAAAGAAATGAGCAATGTATAGGAGATAATACACTTCACTTTAGTATTGTTTTAATCCAGTATTTTGACATGGGGAGTAGACAAAGAAACAGAAGCTTTTTAAAACTTCCACTAGAAGGTGAAAAGCAAAGAAGGATGAGCTGAGGTGTAATGGAAAGAGACTTATGTAATAAATCTTCGTTAAGTCTGTAAATCTGGGTTCTGGTCCAAGTTTAGTCACTACCAGAGAGAGGTCAGCCAAGTCATGTGACTCACTAGATCTCAGTTTTAAAAGCTGTAAATAGGGAGATTGGACCAGATCATCCCCAAGATCCTTCTGCCAATATACTGTGATTCCAGTTTCCAAACATGGGGGTATCTAAAGCATAGGGTATATGTTTAAGTCATAGATACTAGCCTCAAATCAGACTCAGTGTTGGAACTTTTAATAAAGGCTCCATTGCCTACCATGTATTTGTTGGGGAGAAGTAAGGGACCAGAATAGAATTGAAAAGTATATTTTTACCATGAGACAGACCCCAATTGAGAAATATCCCTTGTGTAGAATCTTACTGCTGAACATTCCAGACCAAACATTGCATGATCTAAAATCTAATTTTATTGGAAGAAACCTAAAGAAAGGTGTTCAAATCCTATCCAGGCTTCATGAACGTTTTAAAACTTGGTTTCATAGAGGCTAAATCTAGCTGACGCCACACACCAAGATGGAATATGAAATTGAAGTCCATCACCCAAATAGAAGGTTGTAGCATCCACAGAGAACTCCAGGTAGTGAATGAAGTTTGTGATTACTTATACCAGAATATTACAGAGTGGCCCAGCCTCATTTCCCATTCCTTTCAGTGGTACCAATAGTTTCTCTGTTTGTTGCCTTTTTTATTTTTCTCATCACCTTTCATCTTTATTTATCCCCTGCACTCTACTGTAACTCTGGGAAGACTTCTGCAAAAGGAGACATTTAAAAGAACATGTCTTAGACTCCCACATAAAGGGCACTTTTACTGTCATAATAGACAGTCTTCTACCAGCTGAATGGCTGAACGCTCAGATAAAAGCTTGAGCGTTTTCTGGTGGGTTATGAACCAGACTGAACATTCCAAGCCACTACTATACCTTGTAGCTTATAGAAGGTCTAAGATGCATTATAACATTAGTGTTGTATTTTTCAGTGTAGAGAAGGATTTTTCATGAGCTGTGTCTTATAAAAGGCTATTTTTCTAAAGGCAAACTAGTGTTTTACTCTCTAATTATAGCAAGTGTATATATAGGAACTAATTCTTTAAATAGTTCTTTATTCTGATGAAGAAAATTCATATCACCTGTCTAAATAAAATAGCTTATTTATAAATTTGGCTAGTCGGAAACATCGATGACATGAAACAGTGCTCATATTGCACACTCTACTTATTGTCTTGTCTTTTCCCCTTCTTACTGCAGCACAATGCTTCCTTTGACCACTGAAAGCAAAGCTTTTAGGATTTGGTTTGAGTGTATCTAAAAAAAGCCTGGGTTATATCAAGGATAAAAGTCTTGGATTGTTTTTAAACTGAGGAGTAAATACTTGTGCTAAAATCAAGAAACCTATTGATATTAGCAGCCTTTGACTGCAGAAGTGAAATGCTACTTCCACCTTTCTGAGGACAAGGACAATGTTTCAGTTATTACCAGAACTTGACATATTAAAAGACAATAGACAGTATAAATTCATTAGTATTTCTGGCCAAGTTCTCAAGTACTTCAACATGTATGTTCAATTTCTTAGGATAGCTGAAAGTTTCCCAGACATTGCTTTGAAATACTATGGATCTGTCTTTCTCAAATAAATCTGATTTGTTTTTAACTTTTTATAAATATATTGTTTTTCTTTAGTGAATTCTGGAGGTGCTTTTGAAAATTTCAGTGAGTACTAACTTTTTTTAAAGTACTGGTTAAATTTAAACTACATTTCAGCTATGGTGCTTGTCTCTGCAGATAGCTACTGCAAATAATCTTTGTGTCTCTTTGAAACAGAAATAGCTGTTACAAAAAAGAGGCATTTACTGCTTAATACCTACATGAAAATTTAAGAAAATGCTTTAGAGCTATATATATACAGAGTGATTTAGATTTAAAGGTCTCAGAGCTGCTTGTTTGCAAATGTGTACTCAGCATGTACCAGCAACATAGAAATGAAATGTTAAACATCACTTAGGTCTTCAGAAAGATTTGCTTTTCATCTGTGCAGAATCGCACATGGGACTTATCCTGCCTTGCTCCACTAAGGAAGTGTCAAGTATATGACATAATGGTAGTATTTTTGAGACTACAGTTAAAAAAAAAAATCACCCTTACTCCCCTGCCTCAGACCTGGAGTCTTAAGCTGTAATTATGATGCCATGATCAGCAAGTTGTGTTTTGTCAGGTTTAGCCCTGAACGGGTGGCAGCTTAATTCCATGCTGCTGGTAGGAGCCTGGTGCAGCTGTTCAGAAACAAGAATGTTTGTTGTTGTTTATTGTTCCAAGAGTTGCTTTTTTTCTCTCACAGACTAATGAAGAGATGTTTAGTACATTTGCACTAGTCGACTGATTGTTGCAAGCTTGACTTTCAATTGATCCAACGAGGTGAAATAAACTAGCAAACTACCCCAAGAAAAGAATCACTGAGATTCTGCCCTTGACATAAAAATGCGTGTTCAGTTTACAGCTATTTGTGTATATAAATTCTACACAGTTGTATAACATCTCCACAGTTTAAACATGGGATTATTACATTTTATATTAAATTTATATATAAAATTGAATTCCATGATTGATTCTCATGGGATAAAATTATTATGGTAGACATCATTTCACTTAAAAGCTAAATGTGAGAAAACATAGCACCATGTCCACTTTAATTACTAAAATTAAAAACGTAAATTTTGTGAGCTCTCAAGAGTGGCAAGACACAGTGTCTAACCCAGGGGGAATGGACAGATTCATTATTAGGAGTAAAATTAATATGGCAGAAAAGAACATAGATTTAAAATGGAAAGTTAAAAACACTAAATAAAATGAATGAAACTTTTATGATGTTCTTAATGTAGTCTGTTTCAAGCCTTGATAAATATTAAAGGGTTCTGGAAATGAAATATGAAAGCCATCTTTTCTTAAGAAACTGGACATGAAAAAATGTTTTCATGGACTCTGAAGCACTATATTATGTTTATTTCTATCTTTTATTTCTATCTAAAGTAAGGATGGTGATTGGAGGGGAAGGGTGATAAGAATCACAGAATCATAACAAGAGGAGAAAAATCAACCAAGTGTCACAGGACATCAAAGAATAGTAGGCATGGAAATGCCATGGTTTGATGTGTGAAGAAGCTGAAGTTCAACCAGAAAGGTGAAGGGGATGCTGGAAACAGCCCAGCTGCACCCAAGGGTCGTGAGCCTCAGAGCAGAGCCTCTTTTGTGATCTCATACAACATTCCATACAAAACAACTCAGTTTAGATGTGTTTTCTTCTGGAGAGAAACATGGTATTTTCAGCCCACAAGATTTTCTTATTAAGGATGCAGAAAACTTCATGAAGTATATACAAGTCTGAAAAGATGGAGTTTTGCTTTCATGGTTGGTTAAGAGATGGTGAGGACAGAAAGATCTAGGGAACTAGGTAGGAAGAGAGGGAGAGGAACCAAAGAGAGATAAGCCGTGGGTGGGGAAATAGAGCTGGGAAAATGAGAAAGAGAAAAACACAGAGGAAGAAAGAGCAGGGAGAAGGACGGGGGGTGGGGGGTGGGGTGGTAGACAGAAAGGCTCAGAGAGTTTCTAAGGGACTGTTGAGCAGAGCTTAGGCTCTGCACTTGACCTGAATGACAGGCTTACAAATGTGACCACTTGTGTCCTACAACTCTTCTGAAAGCCTGATTAACTCTCTGAACACTAATCACAATTCTGCAATGGTCGAGAACTTAGATATTGAGCCTCAACTTATATTTGAGCCTCTACTTTTTTTTTTTTTGCTGGTAAATTTAAAAAATGTTTCTTTTTATTGGAGTATAATTGCTTTGAGCTTCCCTTGTGACTCAGCGGTAAAGAATCCACCTGCAATGCAAGAGACAGAGGTTTGATCCCTGGATGGGGAAGATCCCCTGGAGAAGGAAATGGCAACCCGGCTCCAGCATTCTTGCCTGGAAAATCCCATTGACAGAGGAGCCTGGTGGCCTACTGTTCATGGGGGTCATGAAGAGTCAGACACAACTGAGCGACTAAACAACCACCAACAATTGTTGTTGTTGTTGTTTAGTCACTAAGTCATGTAGAACTCTTTGTGACCCCATGGACTGCAGCACACCAGGCTCTCATGTCCTTCACTATCTCCCAGAGTTTGCTCAAATTCATGTCCATTGAGTCGGTGGATGCTATCTAACCACCTCATCCTTAGCCACCCCCGTCTCCTTTTGTCTTCAGTCTTTCCCAGCATCAGGGTCTTTTCCAGTGAGTCTTTGCATCAGGTGGTCAAAGTATTGGAGCTTCAGCTTCAGCATAGTTGCTTTATAACGTGTTAGTTTATGCTGTACAGCAAAGTGAATCAGCTATACATATACATATATCCCCTCGTTTTTGGATTTCCTTCCCATTTAGGTCACCACAGAGCATTGAGTAGAGCTCCCTGAGCTCCATAATAGGTTTTCTCATTAGTTATCTGTTTTATACATAGTGTCAATAGTGTATCTATGTCAGTCCCAATCTCCCAATTCATCCACTTCCGTTTCCCCTTTGGTATCCATACTTTTGTTCACTATGCCTGTGTCTCTGTTTCTCCTTTGCAAATAGGTTCATCTGTACCATTTTTCTAGATTCCACATATATATGTTAATATGTGATAATTATTTTTTTCTTTCTGACTTACTTCACTCTACTGTTTATCAAGTCATAAGCAGAACATTCTTTCCAGGGAGAATAAAAAAAAATTAACCACATTAACAATAATCAGAACAAAGCATCTTTAAATCTTAAGAAATCAGATCAGCAGACTGTATTCACTCATGCTAAGTTTCTCTACCCCTGTTTTGAAGAAAGGGCATTGAATTTCAGGCTGTCTTTTATTGTGGGGTTTGTAATCAGTGCTGGATTTCTTATAATAGGAAGTTCTTGATTAGTAAAGAAGATACTTTGAAATTTAAGTCTTATGACCTCTCTTCACTTGACACTCTACAAAAAGGAAAATTCACTGTAAGTCATGAGTGTGAAATTTTTTAAGAAAAATGGTGACCTACTGGTGACTGTGACAGAGTATTTATGCTTTTAGTAATGACTTTAAGAAGAAAGGAAGTCACACTAAACCCTTGACCATAAACATGAGATGTTTGTACACCACTGGAGTTTGCTCTCACTCTTTCTGAAAAACCTCTTATATGATACCATAATTGGTTCAAAGACCATCTCTCTTCTTCACATTAAAGTCATACTTCACAAAGAGTGAATTCATTTTAATGCTTATTTGTATCCAAACTAAAAATGGATTAGCTTTTCTGCTTATTATTCATGTGGATTGGTCACATAATCTGTATGAGTAGCTGAGATGTCATCGTACCTGAAACTGAGTTATTTGATGGAGAACAGACATTTCAGATTCACCACTTGAATTATCCGTCTGTAATATTTTCATTTGTTTTGCCCAATCCTAATATTGCTCTCTGGAGGAGGGCATGGCAACCCACTCCAGTATTCTTGCCTGGAAAATCCCCATGGACAGAGGAGCCTGGCAGGCTACAGTCCATAGGGTTGCAAAGAGTCAGATATGACTGAGTGACTAAGCACTCACACACAATAATACTCTGCCCTCTCTCACATGCTGTTTGATGTGTGGTGTGTAGTCCATTGTCATCTGAATACAAAAGTTGGACATGAGCATCAGTGACATCAAAGATATGTGCTTTGAGGTACCCATTATGTGTTTAGGTACAGTGCTCAGTAGAGAAAACATGCGACCAAGAATTCCTGCCCTTATAGGCTTAAAATCCACTAGAGGAGACTGAACATATGCATAAAAAAGAATTAAATATTAGCATTTATTTAATAGACACTGGTATAGCTTTTGATCATAGCTTTCATGTAGTTGATTGGAAGGTAAACTTAAGGGAGAATTGTGAGGGCTTCCCAGGTAGTGCTAGTGGTAAAGAACCCACTTGCCATTGCAGGAGACACAGGAGATGCAGGTTTGATCCCTGGGTTGAAAAGATCCCCTGGAGGAGGAATTGGAAACCCACTCCAGTCTTCTTGCCTGGAAAATTCCATGGAATTTGTATTAAATTATTTGTAATTTGTATAATAATAATAATAATGATAAAATAAGTTTAAAAACAGGAGAAATGTGAGTTTTCTTATTCTCTTCAGATATATCTCCCTGTAGTGGGCACTTCACATAAAGTATCTCATTTAATTGTTTAAACACTGCCTATAAAGTAGATACTATTATCTTCATTTTTTAGATTAAGAAATTGAGGCTTAGAGGATTTGATACTTGGCCAAATTATTGTAATTCTCCTTTATTGTAAAAATAGGCATTTTTGTCATCTGCAATGAGAGTGTATATGTATACACTCTAAATATTTCTGTATCTATATAGTTGAAAAAACTCCCATGTCAGGTATATTTATCGGCCACATTTGAAATACTTCTTATAGTGTCCAGCACCATTTTTTCATAAATTTGACTTATTTTCATTTGCGAGAATACTTGGCTTGCAGGTGGAGAAATAAATTTAACTTAGAGGAGTGGAGAGACCAAAGACATGGTAAAATTGGTGTGTATCTTAAAAGAGAATTCTAATTATAAGGACCTCTTAAATCTAAAAGCTTTTCCCTTTGGTATAAGCTATTGACTGTGTGAAACATGGTGTTTTACATTAAAAATGGTGTTTGAGGTGAATTGCTTGAAGCACCATGGTTTTCTGCAAAAACATTATAGGGAAAGATCAAGTAAGAAGATGCTTACTGCTGCAGATCAGAAGAATAGATCAATAAGAGGGAATACTAAAACAGTCATGTTTTAAAGAATTAGTTCACAGGAGAAAAGAGCTGTGGGTCAAAGAATGTAAACACACATGTTCTGACATACCCTATGTACACACAAACTTATATACACATAACATGTAAATATAGATGCATTTTAGGCAAGTGATCCAATTAATTCCATTTATGCATTTTCCCAGCCATATACATTAGCCTTACTAGGTCTTTTGTCAGCTGCCCTGTGGAGAACAATTAAAAAATTGACTATTCAGCATTTATCAAACCCTCACAGTATGTAAGCACTGTGCTCAGTGATAAAGATGTAACAGAGAAAATAGTCTTTGTCTTTCAGGGCTCCCAGTATCCTTGGGAAGGTGTTATTGCAGTGGTGTGGTGAAATAGAATAGACATTCACAGAGTTTCAGGATCCTAGAGGAGATGTATCATGGAGGACTTCTTGGAGGAGGTGATGTCTGAACTGAGTCTTGAAAAGCAAGCTGCAGTTAGTCAAAAGGAAATCGGAAAGGTGGAAGCCCTTCCAGGACACGGTATGAACAAAGGCCAGGAGCTTGAAACAGAATAGTGTGTATATTCTGGGGTTGCTGGAGTACAGTGATGAAGGAGGAATGAGAGGTGAGGGTGGAGAGGTAGGTCACATCTACCAGGGCTCAGGGGACTTTATACTTACTGCCAGTTACATTGGGCGTTAATAGGGGTTAAAGCATGGTTAAATCAGATTTGTTTCTTAGCGGATCATTCTAGAAGCTGTACGGAGAATTTTTTTTTTTTTTTTTTAATGTGGACAAAACCAGAGCTCAGGATTTAGTTTCAGATGCTATTGTAGAAATGTAGGCAAGGGGTCTTCTCTGGTGGCTCAGCGGTAAAGAATCCACCTAACAATGCAGGAGACAGGAGTTCAATCCTTGCTCCAGGAAGATTCCACATGCCGTGGGACAACTAAGCCCATGTGCCTCAACTATTAAGCCTGTGCTCTAAAGCCCAGGAGCGGCAACTACTCAGCCCACACGCTGCAACTACTGAAGCCCACCTACCTTAGAGCCTGCGCACTGCAGAGAAGCCACTGCAATGAGAAGCTGTTGCACCGCAACTAGAACAAAGCCCACATAGAAACGAAGTCCCAGCACAGCCAAAATAAATAAATAATAATAAAAATATTTTTTAAACAAAGAAATGTAGGCAAGAGATGCTGAGAGTTTGAACAGCATGGTTCAGGAGTAACAGGGACTGGGTAATACAATACAGGCACAGGGCTTAAGCAATGTTCATGAGGTTCAGTTGGTTAAGACCTGGTGCTTATTTGCATATGGACAGATGGATGGGAATTTCTTAGAGTTTTAGCTTGGGTAGCTCAGTGTGAGGGTGCAGAGGACCACACATCCGAGAAGGAACATGAACTGATGGGGAACGTTGGAGGTGTGCTGAGTTTAGCTTGATGTGTCTGTGTTTCATTTGGGAAGAGTTCATCAGCGCAGGGATAGTTCAGAGCTTGAGAAAGAGGTCTCCAGTGACAAATTTGGGAGCTGTCTGCCTATAGGTGTATAAAAAATTGAATACAGCTTCTTCTGCATAGTACATTGTGTGGTCTTTTCCTCCTTATGCCTTTTAAGTGTTAGCAAAGATGTACATCTCCATCAATACACAGTAATTATTATTATACCTCCGGGTTGTGCCCGAACAGCGGAGTGATCTCATAGAACAGGAAATGCTTTAGGAAAAATGCAAGTAACCAGAGGCTTTGTGGTTGCTTTCTTCCAGGTGCATCCGTGGAAATGCCTGCCGCAGAGGGATCTAGCTTGAGTTGACCTTTCAGCGGCGCATCCTTTTGAGGACCCTTTGTGCAGTCCAAAATGGCAGAGAAGGTTCCCCCTGGCTTAAACAGGAAGACGTCAAGGTCGACACTTTCTCTTCCACCGGAACCAGTGGACATCATTAGGAGCAAAACGTGCTCCCGGAGGGTGAAGATCAACGTGGGGGGCCTCAACCACGAGGTCCTGTGGAGAACGTTGGACCGGTTGCCCAGGACCCGCCTGGGGAAGCTCCGGGACTGCAACACGCACGAGAGCCTCCTGGAGGTGTGCGATGACTACAACCTGAATGAGAACGAGTATTTCTTTGATCGGCACCCGGGAGCCTTCACTTCCATTTTAAATTTCTACCGGACAGGGAAGCTCCACATGATGGAAGAAATGTGCGCTCTCTCTTTTGGCCAAGAGCTTGATTACTGGGGGATCGATGAGATCTACTTAGAGTCGTGCTGCCAAGCCAGGTATCATCAAAAGAAGGAGCAGATGAACGAAGAACTGAGGCGGGAGGCGGAGACCATGCGGGAACGCGAGGGTGAAGAGTTTGATAACACCTGCTGCCCTGAGAAGAGGAAGAAACTCTGGGACCTGCTGGAGAAGCCCAACTCGTCCGTGGCTGCCAAGGTATGAAAAGCAAGAGTGTGACTTTCCTACGCGTGGTTCGAAAAGGTGGTTCCTATATTCTAGAAAGTGTGCTTTTCATGGTTTAAGATGTTTGGGTAAGACGTAGGATAGTGTGGCTATGCAGGGAGACGTCCTTTCCAAGATCTTATGGAGTGAAATCGACTTATTCTTATTGATAAGCATACATTGGCATTCTCTTTCCTAAGTGTTTTTTGTTACTTGGGAACAGCCTAGGTGCTTGGATGTTGAAGACTGCTGGCCACCCAGACACCGTCTGGGGTTGGTGACTTGGAGTCTGAGGGGAAAACATGAACTCAGATCCATCGGGTGTGGAGTCTTGCAGAGAGGCCTGGGCACCATCCTGAATGAAGTGAGGTGCTGTCGCAGAAAGTGGAGGAAGTGCCTCCTGGCCTGGTCCTCTGGAGGAGCAGGGGAGACTGGAGAGCATGGTCCAGTGTAGACCAGCAAGGCAGGGGGCCCCCACATGAGAAAGGATCCGCCTTATGAGGCAGTGTAAGGGGTGAATCAGTGTCACCATGCATCGACTGACCTCCTCTTGTGAGGTCTGCTCTAACAGTGTTGTTTCTGTTGGTGTATAATTGTGTTCACAATTGAGATGTTCCCATATCTCAGATCATAAAGTGTTGGCTGAAAAGGAAGGTCAATTCATATTTTTCCATTGGTCTTGGATAAATCTCAATCTAAGAGTAAAAATTTTGGCCAGTAATTTCAGTATTTAATTCAATTGCATGACAGTGTTTATCTAACTCTATTTGGAGCTTTGAGGGTTAGCAGAAACGTATTTTCATTGCATATATTTAGTTCTTTATTTCAGTATGAATTGTAAGTAAAATGCCCAAAGAGTCATCTTCAGCTGCAGAAGCATAGGATTGACATTTTGTGCCAATTAGATGAAAATGGAATATGGAGTAGAGAAGAGAAAACAGTGAATAATCCTATAAATTCTGTCTTTTTTCCCATTGTCTTTTCTTATAAACAGTAAAAATTATGGAAATATAATTGATTCTGTGTGCCTTTGACTGAAAATTAAAATTCTCCATAACAGTCTACAGCATGTAAATAACATAAATTATCAACTGAATGCAGACTATCATAAAACTGCTTCTTGCACTGATTGATATTTCTAGTTTTGCATCTTTTGACTTATAAAGGCATTTTACTTTCCGGCCAGGATGTGAAACTAAATGGAATGAAATGTTATTTCTGCTGTTCATGATGAGGAAATGCACATTTTGTGGCAAATGAAAGATTTCAACTAGGTCTTTTGTAGTTATGAATAATTTGTTTCCTTTTGTTTTATCTGTAAGAGAGAGATGTGGACTTTGGTTGAGAAAGGTTGCTAGTCTTTCCAATGTAAACCTTTAAGTTACACATTTGAGTTACTGCTAAAAACATGGAGTGAATTTTGAAGCCGAATAAGATAAATTCTGGGTTTAGGGGAGTATTTTGGGTGTCAAATGAACTCTTTCAAGATTTTAGACAGTTGAGGAATAAATCATTGTACCACCAGATGGTCCAGAGGGAGTTAGCCAAATATAAGCAGCTAAATCAAAGAAAATTTGAAAGGCCAATTTGATTTATTTGCTGATAACATTATTAACACACATCTAAAATTAAGTATTGTTATAGAAAAAAATGTCAAGTATGTACATATTTTTTCTGAAGAATTCCTGATAAGGATGCAATAATGTCAGTAATTTCATTCCTGAGATGACAGAGTTTGTTTAATTTCTAAAGTTTAGACACAGAGACATGTCTTGATCTCTAAGAAGGTGTTGTTGATAAAGGTCTATTGTATATAGTTGTATATAATATAATATATACACACACCCCTCTACATCAGACAGAGTATTTAAACCTGTTTCAGATTATGTTTGCACAGATATCTACCTGAAAACTATACCCAGCAGCCAAGGACCTTGGTTTTGTAAGATTTTTTGAAGTTGTAAATAATAAATTCGGTTCCAAATTATTAATCAAGCTAAGCCAATCTCTGCTAGCCTAAGTAGATTCTCTACTAAATTTTCATAAAGGATTTGTGTTTGTTTGTTTAAATGTGTACATTTCCCTCTCTGTTTGAATGGGGGAAATATACAAATTCTTTACATTTGATTGCATGGTAGTTAAGTGAAAGTATTGTTTACTTGTCTGAGGTTTGGAGCCTTTTAGAAACAGCTCTGTATGATGCCTTATACAATCCACTAACTACCTTTCCTGTACTCTTCTCTAGTCGTCTAACTTGTTATTTTTCTGGAATAATTATTGGTGAGGGGAGTGCTAATGTGATGTGTGTATGAATATGTGTAAATAGTATTTTTACAACTTGGGAAAAATTCATTTTGTCAGTGCTTCAGTAGGATTGTATTCTAGCTCTCACTATGTTATAGGTACATCAGGATCCTGCTTGTGCTATGAAATTCTTATGCAGGAATGCTTGGAATTTGTGTTTTTTTTCTAACTTGCTTGAGAGGTAAGATAACTTTGGAGGAGAGTATCTGTTTACCTTGCTTTTTCAGTTATTGGTTTTGTGTGTGTGTGTGTGTGTGTGTGTGTGTGAAGTCACTTCAGTCGTGTCCAACTCTTTGTGACCCTATGGACTGTAGCCCACCAAGTTCCTCTGTCCATGGGATTCTCCAGATGAGAATACTGGAGTAGGTTGCCATCAGTTATTGCTTATTCAGTTGAATGTTTATAGATGGTTCTCTGTGCACTACACACGTTAGAGCAGACATGTAGAATCACTCCTTTCTCTCCAGAATTTAATAAATATTCTTTTAGCTTAAACAGGGATTTCATATCCTAGAAAATATTTGTTTTTGTCTCTTTTGGTTTTTCTATATTTTATAATATTTCTATAGTAAGATATAAATATTATGAAATTATATAATCCCTAGTGTAGCAGGAAAAATTCGACATTTTCTATCAAATATTCCATAGTAAGTTAAAATATCTATTCATTGACATGGAATAAATACTCAGTAATCTATTATGTAATAATTGTTCAGTCTGTCCTAGGTGTATCCGCTGTGATATGTAAAATTATTGCAAGGCCTACTGATCTGTCATACCATCTCTGGATATGACCCTGACAGTAACAATTCAGCTCTTATAGAACATGCTCCTTGATGTCATTTCTATTCATTGAACTTTCTAGTATATTAGTAAGTGAAAAAAAAAGGCAAATAGAGTTTAAAAGTGTGATATATTTTAAATGTCTATATTTAATAAATTAACATTTTTACACACTTATAGAATACCATGAAATACAATTGTACTTCCCCAAAATAGACACTTTGTGAAAAACAAAGTGTTTTTTGGGGCATGGTATCATCTGGTAATGGGACCTGAGTTTATATCTGTGTGATGGGCTTTGTTTTTTAATCCTGTGCCTCTGGTGACTGTAAATTTTCCCTCCCGTAGAGATAATGTGTAAAGTTTACATTTGAGACTATTTGTGAATGTGGGGTCCAGTCAAATGGGCCTGGGGGGATGACTGGGACCAGTCTCTGGGTTACCACAACATGGAATTGCAGGCTTTGGGACACCTGTCATAGGAACATGCAAGGAGAGGAGATGGGCTTAACTGGCTGCCAGTTTCCTGGGCAGTGATTTGGAATTAGATGTGATCCTGTACCTCTTCCAGCCCAGGGCAACTTAGTCAGCTTCTGAATTGGAAACATTTTCTTTTTCTCTTTGGCCTCTTCCCAAAGGAACTGCAGTAGTGATTCCCTTTTAAATACTGCTTACAGCAACTCGGGTCTGAAAGGTGTTTGAAAGCATTTATTTAGGGGAAATGGTTCTATGGCTGGCGGGCTTATCAGCCTTTGGGATGAAAAATGACCAGGAAGAAGCATAGCCCATCTGAGAGTTGGAGGGGACTAGACTCAGTACGGTATAGCGCCCTCACTAGGGTATCTGAGGAAGGTCAAGGGCAAAGGGAGTCAGTAGGTCTTCAGACAAACCCAGTTAGGAATGACTGCCCAGGAGGCAAACCTCAACCCAGCAAGTAAGTGGACGTGGTGTGCAGACAGTGCTCTATAGCCTTCTCATATGAGATTCTGCTCTCTGTCTGATGGATTGTTACTGGGCATGGTGGGGAGATCAAGGATAACTTTGGGGGCCAAGAGGTCTGGTACAGGTCTGTTATTCCAGGGAAGGTGAGAAATCTTTAGAAGCCACAGGCCATGGAGAAGATGGGAGGCACCTTCCCAGAATGAACCTCCCTGAGTTATGGGCAAGGGTTACGGTGGTAGATTTCCTGCTTGTCTCCCTAATGTTAGGAAGAACCTTACCATTACCCCTGGGTTGGTTATGGTAGTGAAAGACAGTTTTTCTTTTCCTACTTTTTCTTTCTTATTTTTTCTTTCATAAGTCTTGCTTATTTAAGTTAGGTGTCTTTGAAAGTGAAAGGGTTCGTGGCTCAGTCATGTCTCACTGTTTGTGACCCCATGGATGGTAGACCGCCAGGCTCCTCTGTCCATGGGATTCTCCAGGCAAGAACGCTGGAATGGGTTCCCATTCCTTTCCCCAGAGGATCTTCCAGACCCAGCGATCGAACCCCGGTCTCCTGTATTGCAGGCGGACTCTTTGCCACCTGGGACACCAGAGAAACACTAGGCATCTTTGGTTGTAAGTAAAAGAAATGTGCTGGCTATAGTAGTAGTAGAACAACATGGTGTCCGCTAGCTCCTGAATTTGAAATATCACAGTGTCACAGGGCAGGACAAGTTCAATCCTCAGTTTGTCCCAAGTCTAAAATCTCAGGGGGAGGGTTCAACTTAGGCCAAGTACCCACTCTAAGCCAACCAGCTGTGGTTAGGGCAGCCAACAGGTTGATCCCAGGGGTCGGGTCAGGAAACCAGCCTGTAAGCAATCCTAATAAGGACAATGTAATGCCACATCTGCCACTTCTCTTCATCTGCGCCAGGACAGAGAGAGCCCCGCAAAAGTCCTGTTGGACGGGGTCCTGGCTCACTGGGGGCCACTGTTTATCATCTGCTTCTCTCTCTTCAGTTTCCCCATTTCTCCTCAGCTGCCACTTATTTAAGGGGTACCTTTTCCCCCATTCTCTTCTCCTCCTCCCTTTCCCCAACCCCCTTTCTCTCTCTCTGTCTCTCTTTCATCCTCAGGAAAATGGAAAGGATGATTGAGTAAAGAATTACTAACTTTTTCAGTAATGACCCCCTAAGGAAAAAAATAAGCTAAATTTAAATTCTCTCTAAAGAAAGATACTGCATATGAAGGAATATGATTTTGTCAGGTAGGTTCGACATTGAAGGGCTACAAACTATTGAAATAGGTAAGAATTTTTTCACCCCTCCCCACAAGAACCAATTTTCTCCTCTTGGTAATGACACTGAGAATGCATCGAATGCAGGAAGGCAATGACTGTGTTTCCTGCTTCTGGCTCATGAGCTCCAGGGTATTCATATGGCCACCATCACTGGTGGGACGCAGCAGAGTCCTTAGAGCAAGCATGGGAAGGGTCCGGAGACCTCCGCTATCATTGGATCAAGAGGGAAATTGGCCAGGATGGATGTCTGCAGTCTGTCCCTAGACCTCCAGCTCTCTGAGGAGCCAGAGTCCAAAGTTACTAGTTTCCCAGGAAATGGTGCCTATTCGTCGCCCTTCGATGATAACCGCCCTCTCTATTCTGATGGAATTAGAGTGTAGACCTTTCAAGTCACAGAAATAGTAAAAAGAAAATAAATCCAAATAAAACAAAACTCCTGTGCGTTCATCAAGAGGAAAAGAATATTTAACATTCTGATTCTATTTATAGTATATGGATCAGTTATTCTCATGCTTTGAATGAGAAAAGAAAGGTATGAAAACAGAGCCATAAATTATTTCCTTTTAGTCCAAGAAGAGAACTTTCACATGTTATGCATGTGTGTGTATATATATGTATATGTATATACATTTATATACATATATATGTGTGTATATACATATATATATGTATATACACACATGCATAATTCTCTACTATACACATGCACACACATGCACACATATATACATACACATATGTATGTCTCTCTCTATATACAGTCAGGTGAGCAACACTGCTCATACAAAACCCTCAGTTTAGCTTTCTGATAACTTTCTTAGTGATTAAGAGTAACAGTAACCATCAAAACCATAAATGGGTGACCAAAATAAACAATGCCATGTGAATACACACAGAAATCTCCCTGCATTGTCCCCTCTGTGGGTTGAGCCGTACTCTAGTTCATGCCTTGAATTGTCAGTGGTCTAATTAGTGCGCTGGCCATGCTGTTTCTGTATTGAATGCTTGTTGATTTCACTTCTTGGCCTTTCCTTTCTGCATTCCAGCTGCACAGATTAGGTTTTTGCATTTTTCTGGGAACAGGGCACAAGGGTTGGGAGATGCTCACAGGAGTTAACAGAACTTGGCCAGTCTGTGGATGATTCAATTGGAGAGAAGTTTTTCTTTCTTAAAATATTTAATCCATGCAGACTAACAGGCTGAAAGTCTGGAAGATATTATGTATAAGAGAATAAAACAGATGAGGTAGAAAACAACATTGGGCTTTTAAAGAAAATTATGTATTTTTAATTGGAGGATAATTGCTTTACAATATTGTGTTAGTTTCTGCCAGATATCAACATGAATCAGCCATAGGTGTACATATGTCCCCTCCCTCTTGAAAATCCCTCCCACTTTCCTCTCTTTGATGAAGATGGCTCAATTACTCCATTGTTTGGTTCCAGATCCATGCATCTCTGCTTTTCCCAAAAATCTGCCGTGAAAATGCACCACTCTTTGTCCACTTGGCCTCATTTGATCAGAAAGAGAAAGGTGAAAAAAGAAGTTGCTAGAAAATTCACATCCCATGTGCTTTTAGCACAGGGAGTCATAAATCCTGGTTTTGCTGAGAATACCCCAGTTAAAGTTGTTAGACTTTTGCCCTACTCTAATTATCAATAACGTCTCCTTTCATTCTTAAAAAGTGTCCCAATTTGCACAATAAGCTATGTGATCACCTTACACGAGAGTATTTTTTAAAAAAGAAATTATCCACAAATCGTATATGTTTCCTCTTTACTTCTTGTTTATGTCTTAGGAGGGCAGTCTTAATTTTCATCTCTTGAAAAATCACTAGTTTCCATTAAATACTAAAAGAAGACAGTCAGATTCCTTTCAAGCTTGATTTTTAAACCTCAATAAGTAATTATCATTTTCAAAGTAAAAAAAAAAAAAACAACTAAGGAGTTCTTTCTACATTATCTAATGTTATCTCAGAACATCAGTAGTATTTAAATATTCTGGTTTTAAAAATCCACGTACACTGCTTTGGTTATTAACAGATTTGTTTTCTTTATTTCAAGTGAGAGACTTTATAAAGTGACGAATGTACTACTTTAGGTAAGCATAAGTATTATGAAGGAATGGTCACAATATTTAACACTCTCCACTTTGGAAGGCTCTAGGATGGTTTGACGGAGAAGGCAACGGCACCCCACTCCAGTACTCTCGCCTGGAAAATCCCATGGACAGAGGAACCTGATAGGCTACAGTCCATGGGGTCGCTAAGAGTCAGACACGAGTGAGCAACTTCACTTCCACTTTTCCCTTTCATGCACTGGAGAAGGAAATGGCAACCCACTCCAGTATTCTTGCCTGGAGAATCCCAGGGACGGCAGAGCCTGGTGGGCTGCCGTCTGTGGGGTCGCACAGAGTCGGACATGACTGAAGCGACTTAGCAGCAGCAGCAGCAGCAGGATGGTTTGAATAATGTTTTAGATTACGTATTCTTATCTTAGCTTTATCTCCCATTTAAAAAAAAAATAAGCTAAACGAACACTTTCCAAATACTAAGAGTTTATAAGAAAGTTCCCATGATGTATATGCCTTGACGTCAGATACCTTGCCTGTCCTATTAGCTTTTAAGCATTTTTATTGTCTGTTGGAACTTGCCTGGAAAATCTCATGGACGGAGGAGCCTGGTAGGCTGCAGTCCATGGGGTCGCTAAGAGTCGGACGCAACTGAGCGACTTCACTTTCACTTTTCACTTTCATGCATTGGAGAAGGAAATGGCAACCCACTCCAGTGTTCTTGCCTGGAGAATCCCAGGGACAGCGGAGCCTGGTGGGCTGCCATCAATGGGGTCGCACAGAGTCGGACACGACTGAGGTGACTTAGCAGTTAGCAGTAGCAGTGGAACTTTGCCCTGAAAATTTCATCGAATTAATTGTATGATAGTGCTGTCTTGTAACTGCTTTGATTCCACAGTAGATGATTAGTCTCTGCCTCATCCATGTTTATTTATATTGTTACTATTTAACCTTTCCCCTGGTGTGCTACGATATTCAGGTCACCCTGGTAACTATCACTTTGTGCTGTGATATGGTGCAGATATGGGCTTCCCTGGTGGCTCAGCAGTAAAGAATCTGCCTGCCTATGCCTGCCAGTTCATGAGACGTGGGTTCAATCCCTGGGTCTGCAAGATCCCCTGGAGAAGGAAATGGCAATCCACTTCAGTATTCCTGCCTGGAAAATTCCATGGACAGAGGAGCCTGGCAGGCTACAGTCCATGGGGTCACAGAATCGTACATGACTGAACAGCTAAACAACAAGAATATGGTACAGATATAGCAGTTAGTTGCATTGGAACTGAACATGGCAAGATGCTATTCTGAATTTCGCTGATCTTTCCCTTTTTTCTAGCCACTGACATACTTGACAAAAACATTTGTCATATAAAATGAAACAAAATACTCTCTTTCCAAAGAACTTGTTAATACTTGTTTATTATGGAATGTCAAAGTAGCCAATTTGAATATTAATATTGCGTATGAAATATTGAACTTTTATTAATATTAAATATTATATAAATTAAATCATCAAAAATAAAAAGTTTTGGGCACTTCCTTTATTTTAACTGGTTGATCCTTCCACCTTGTTCTACAAAAGAGACAGTTCATGAGAAATACACTTGGAGAAATTTAAATTTGGAAAGTAAAATAACAAAAAAGAATTAAAAGCAAAAAACAGCACTAGATAAAACATATTTTAAATTGTCCCAGTAACAATAGGGAATGTTTCATTTTTTGCAAAATGCTTTGCATAATTTTAATTTAAAAATGACAGTCATAAACAAAATTTTGTGTTCATGATTAGAAAAATTTACACATCTGTCTTTAGAGAAACACGTTTACTGACTCAAAGTAAGAACCATTCTTAACACAGAGACTCTGTATACAGATGTGAATTGACCATTGATAAGAAAGATTTTTAAAAAATAATTATCAAAGTTGATTCTAGATAAATTATTGAAATAAAAATTCCTTTCAATTAAATATGATTACATAGAGAAAAATAATCCTTGCTGCTAATGTACAATTTGTGAAATAACCAAAGATTATGATAGATTTTTTAAATTTTGACATTGATTTAGCATTGACAGTTTTATACTATTTGAGAATAACCCCCAGAGTTCCATGACATTCAATAATCTATAATGTGCGAGGTATAAATCTGAATTCTGTATAATGTAAGGTTTGTCTGTAGGAACTAGTGACTTAGTGAGTTTAGCTGGCCCCCAGGCACTGTTACCTTCTCCCAATCTGTTTCTTGCCTCTGGTTGTCATATACACTGTCATTAACTGCTCCTATATTTTATGGGGGGAGGGGACCCTATGGTATCATAGAGATTCACACAGGACACATCCTTCATTTAAAATATCCTATTTAAAAATAGTAAGAGAGTTAGGATCTTTTAAGGCATCAGTCACTCTGAAAATTTTTCTTGTCCATCAATAGCCAGGGTGGTCGTTAAAACCCTTCCTTCCTCTGCAGTGGAGCAGAGAAGGATAAAAGAGTTCCCAGGTCACAGCTGCCAGCATGGAGTATGTGACATTGAAGGCAAGCTGTACTTCCTATATCTGTAACATTGTGGTTGATGATAGCTTTATAGTTTACAGTGAGAACTTTGAAGGATTTCAAGAGACAGAGACTTCTCAGCAATTGCTCTGTCAGTTGACACACAAACATAACCCATCTAGAAAAAAACTGTTTGACATCGATCAGCTGGGAACAGAGAACTATAGTGATGGGCAATGGGAAAGTGGGGGAGGAAGGTATTTGTTCTCATCCTTCTAAAACTTTTCCAGGAGGCACTGAAAGTGAACATCAGAGCTCGATCAGACTCTGCACCTATGTATTATTTATTTGCAGCTGTGTATACATCAGTGTTTAAGTTAACTCGTTAGCTAATACAGAAAATGAATGGATTTTTTCCCCTCTTAAAGCATCCCCTTTAATGTCTTTATAAAGCTTTAAATGAGACAGTTCTGGATATTACCAGCTATCAAGTAGATAACTCCAACTGATGTTTGTGGTCAAGTTTCTGTGTCTTGGGTGGGCGAACCATGTAGCAGCAACCTTCACATAGTGTCACCTGAACTAGGTCAGTTCTTGAGTGTGTGTGTGTGAGAGTGTTTCTTACATACTGAGTTGACTGAAAAGTTCATTTGGGTTTCTCATACGATGTTACGGAAAAGCTGAAAGGAACTTTTTTGTCAACCCAGTATAATACAATGCTACCTCTCCATTAGAGTGTATTATAAAAACCCACCTGCACAAAAATGCAATGAACTTCAACCTGTATTTGGTAACTTAAGGTAGGTACAGCTTTGTCATCCAAATAAGACAGCTTGTTTAGAATATAAAGTTTATATTTAAATATAAAGCTAACCTGATTGGGCATGAAGTCCATGGAAGTGTTCTAATGGTCCAAGAATAGCAGGAAGAAGTATTTTCATTAGTGTCCCAGGATTTTGTTTCAGGATGCTAGAGGTCATTGCCACCCTGAATCTCATGCTTTTACTTACGTCTTGTTGAGTCACTCTCGACATAACCACAAGTGTTGAATGCTACTTTAAATAGCTCCTCAAGCCTAAGCCACAGCAGGACAAGGACAGCCAAGTAATCCCAGCGCAGCTCTGAATGGGGTTGCTTGATTGGAGCATCCTTCACTGCAGTCAACCTCAGGATATTTGCATATGAATGAAAGAACCTCCAACCTTCTGATCATTGTTTTATTTAATGTTAATATAAAACATAGAGTGTGATTTTAGATGTTGGTGTGCAGTTGTCTTATCTGGTGTCATCTAAATTAAATCCACAGCCAAATGTGTTCTTCATATTAGTTTTTTTTTTTTTTTAATTCATGTTTTAGTTTGCATCTTGGAGTTACCTCTTAAGTTTCTGGTAACGTTTTGTATAGGACTATCTCACTTGGGGGTTTCTCTGGTGGCTCAGTGGTAAAGAACCCGTTTGCCATGCAGGAGATAGGAGTTCTATCCCTGGGTCAGGAAGGTCTCCTGGTGAAGGAAATGGCTACCCCTCCAGTGTTCTTGCCTGGGAAATCCCATGGACAGAGGAGCCTGGTGGGCTATAGTCCATGCGGTTGCAAAGAGTCAGTCATGACTTAGTGACTAAACAACAACAATCTAACTCATACACTGGTGTCCAAACATGCTGTTTCAGCCAGAATTTGGTTGAATTGGAAAATAAATCACACCACATCTATGAAATATAGCAGCAGATTTGTACTGTGATAATTAGATATATTTCATTAATACAGTGGAAAACTAGCAGAGACCCTGTATAATATCCTTAAGGTAGGCATCCGATTCTATTTCAGTGCAGTTTTTCATTTAGAGACAGAAAAATACTGGTAAGCAACATTGTTTTTTAAAAGATGATGATTCGCTATACTACAGATGCAATGAAGTACATACGCAATGAAAGAAAATATGAAATAGGCTAGAATCTAGGATAACATGAATTTACGCTTATATATTTGCTATGTAAAAAAGCTAGTACATTTTATTATATTTCATAAATGAGTTCTGCAGGTGTGAAAATTACTGTATTATGTAAGTAAAGCAATTGAATTATGAGTAATATTAAAATTCAAAGCAAAGATCTGTTTTGAGCACTGGTATTTATTTTTCAAAGTCTTGCTCTTGAGCCATTATAAATATTTTAAATTGCATGGTGTGTTTACAAAGTGCTAATCACCTACACTTTTTTTCAAAGTTTTGTATATAGATTATACATGAAGTAGCTTAAAGGAGAGCAAACCATTTTGATAGGAATATTTTATTAATAACATTATATTGGGTATGTTTATCTATTGAAAAAATAATGTTACAATGTTCTGTATGTGCCTGTGTTTGTTAAGTTATCCTGCAAATGCCAAAGTGTTGATGAACTCGTCTACCCTGTTGCCCTTTGATGCATACATCTGAAACTGAGTCTGAAGATCAGCTGATAGTCTGTGCTGCTTTATCAGACATTCTGACCTGGCTGTGATGCTGTGGCCTCACAGTGTAATTTTAGTTAAGAAAATGTTCTCCAAGGCGCCATGTTGCCACCAGTGGGCACTTTGAAAAATATCCAAATGCCTTTCTCACTGCAGCTTTGCCCAAAGGAAGAAATGTCTTTATTACTTCCTTTCAGCTCTTATTTCCTGTCTGTCTGAGGAGGCTCACCTTCCGCTTGTCCTCTTTGCTACATACCTGCTTCTTAGCTCGTTCACCTGGGTCAGCACTTCCACAGGAATACAAAAGAAACCCTGTCCCTCTGCCCGCTTCACATACAGCTCTGCAGGTTCCCTCCAGAGTCTTCCTGATCAAGGCCTGTTTTGGTGGCACTTTGTTTCTTTAATTTATTTTTAATTGGAGGATAATTGCTTTACAATGTTGTGTTGTTTTCCTTCATACATCAGCATGAATCAGCCATAGGTATACACATACCCTCTCTCTCTTGAACGTCCCTCCCGCCTCCCACCTCATCCTTCCCCTCTAGGTTGTCACAGAGCACCCAACTAAGCTCCCTGTGGTACTATAGCAACTTCCTATAGCAACTTCCCAGCAACTATCTATTTTACACATGGGAATGTATATATTTCAATGCAACTCTCTCAATTCATTCCACACTCCTTCCTCCGCTGTGCCCACACATCTGTTCTCTATGTCTGAGTCTCTAGTCCTGCCCTGCAAATAAGTTCATCAATATCATTTTTCTAAATTCCATTTATATTTATTAATATATGATATTTGCTTTTCTCTTTCTGACTTACTGCACTCTGTATAACAGGCTCTAGGTTCATCCACCTCACTAGAACTGACTCAAATTTGTTCATTTTTATGGCTAAGTAGTATTCCATAGTATATATGTACCACAGCTTTCTTATCCACTCACCTGTCAGTGGACATCTACATTGCTTCCATGTCCTGGCTATTTTGAATAGCCCTGCAGTGGACATTGGAATACATGTGTATTTCTCAATAATGGTTTTCTCTGGGTATGCACCCAGTATTGGGATTGGTAAGTCATATGGTAGTTTTGTTCCTGGTTTTTTAAGAAATCTCCATACTGTTTTCCATAGTGGCTGTATCAATTTACATTCCCACCAACAGTGCAAGAGGGTTCCCTTTACTCCACACTCTCTCCAGCATTATTGTTTGTAGATTTTTTTGATGATGGCCATTCTGACCAGTGTGAGGTGACACCTCATTGTAGTTTTGATTTGCATTTCTCTAACAATAAGAAATATTGAGGCTTTTTTCATGTGTTTATTAGCCATCTGGATGGGTGACACTTTCTTGAACAGCTATTGATTTCCATTTAATTTGACTCCAAATGGATTTCACATTTGTCTTTAGCCTGGCTCTGAATCTTTTCATGAGATGACAGCTACCAGATGTCAGCAAAATTGAATACAGTGAAGAGTCCAGATGAGAGACGGGAGAGCATCCTGAAAAATCCAGACTTCGTTTTTGTCTTTAATTTTAAAAAAAATTAGTATTTGTTTTTATTTGTTTGGTTGTGCCAGATCTTAGTTGCAGTGTGGGAACTCTTAGTTGCAACATATGGTATCTAGTTCTCTGACCAGGAATTGAACCTGGGCCCCCTGCATTGGGAATTCAGAGACCTAGCCACTGGTCCACTAGGGAAGTCTCTGTCTTTAATTTATAAACAGGCATTTATGTTTCTTCATCCTAGTGCATCAAAGCCTGAGAGTAGGTAGATATTTTTTCTTTTCAACTCTTTAAAAGCAATGTCGAAATATTAATAGTACTTTTCCTCTTTGTTTGAGAGAAACTGATTCTTCACCCGCTCCATTCTCTCTCTTAATCCATGAGCTCTGCCCATGAAATGAAGCTGGTTTTTCTCTCTACTCCCTCATAATACTTATCACTATCCTCAGAACCTCTTAACTCTGGGGAAAGAGACTGTGGTTAATTGATAGCTGATACAGTCACAGATGGGTTTTCCAGGTGGCACCGATGATAAAGAACTCACCTGCCAATGCAGGAGACATAAGAGATGCAGGTTTGAACCCTGGGTTGGGGAGATCCTCTGAAGGAGGGCACGGCAATCCACTCCAGTATTCTTACCTGGAGAATCCCATGGACAGATGGTCCATGAGGTCACAAAAAGTCAGACATGACTGAAGCAACTGAGCACACACCCACAGTCACAGATGCTTTTTCAAGGCTATACCAACTTTTGTTCTCAAAGTCTTACTGTGAGATCTAGCTATCACTTCCTAACATCATCAGAGTTCTTGCTACACTTTCACCCTGTCTCTTATCCTGAGCCAGTTTTTGGTTTTTTTTTCTCTAATAATGGTTCCTTCACAACCTGGTAAAAAACGAACCTTGTTCCCTGAAGTCCAGAGTCATGATGTGAAGGCCACAATTTCTTGTCCTGTCAGTATTTAGGATGACCTTCCTGAAAGAGCAGGAGGGAAAGAATTTATATTGGGTGTCTGCTGTGTGTCATACACAGAACTGGGAGATGTTTCACATTGACCACTTACAACAGAGGTCGCAAATGTTTTCTGTCAAGGGCCAGGTAGTAAATATTTTCAGCTTAGGAGGCCATACGGTCTCTGTCACTACTACTTAGTTCTTTCTAGTGTGAAAGTAGCCAGACACCACGGTAAAGAAATGGGCCTATCTGGGTTCCAATAAACCTTGACAGCAGCCTGGATCTGGCTTATGGGCCATAATTTGCCTACCGCTACTTTATATCAATGTCATGAAAAAAACCATCCCATTATACAGTTAAGAGGGCTGCAACTCAGAAATATCAAATTCGTGTGTATTGTCCCTCACTGAGTGGCACGTTGGGATTTGTACCCATTCTGTTGGAAGCCTGACTTTCCCATGGCTCTTCTTCCTGGCCAGTTGTGTTTATCAGTCCTCTCTCATCATTGTCCAGTGCTCCTGTCCCAGCCCAGGAGTCATCGAAGACTGGTTTGTGGCTAAAAATCATCTTCTTACTGTACGCCTTGGATGTCACTGGGAACAACTACCTGTCACTCAGTTCCAGCTTTAATATTGCTCATCTTGAACTGACTTAGCACAGGGAGGAAATTATCTTTGAAATCTTCTTCTCTGACGACAACCATTTTCCCACCTCTTGAACTCTGATTACAACCATGGAGCCTTCCTTTTTCCACTACACGTATACTTTGTCCCTACTTCAAGCTCTTTTGCCTTTACTCATCCTATTCTTTTCCTTTTTTTTAATTTAATTTAATTTTTTATTTTTATTTATCTATTTTTTTTAATTTTTTTTTTTTATTATTATTATTTTTTTACTCCATTGAGATCACTGGATCCACTGGCTTGGTCAAGGCCTTGATCATCTCATACTTGGATGGTGGCCATGTCACTGACTGGACTTTCTCACTTCATTTCCCCCCTACTTCTCACCTATTCTCCATGTAACCAATAGAATTACCTTTAAAATATGTGCCACTGATTGGGGCACTTCTGGACTCTGAACCTCAGTGATTTCCCATTGCCTGCAGCCTAGTTCAAACTCCCTAGCTCTGCATTTAAGCTCCATCCTATCCAACCTTTCTATCCAGCCACATGCCTTACCACTCCTCATACACTGGACTCCAGTTATTCCGGACCATCAACCCTCCCTGAAGGCAGGGCGCTGGTCTAGACAGGTGTCTACTGCACTCAACAAGCAGTCCATCCATCCAAAAGGGACACATTTTTTGCTTATTTGCATTGGGTACATTGGCGAGAGCCACACCTGCACACACCTGACACGTTCCTGTGACCACCACTGCTTGCCTGACATGGAATGCCCGCTGCCCTTTCTCTTTCCCTCCTTGTTTCTCAGCTCACATGACCTTCTTCTGTGATGTCCACCTGATTATCCCTCCTGTTTTCTCCTCACTCTTTCTTTATACTGGTTATCTAGAGATTCTATCTGAGCCTTGTCACGTCCTCAGCTAGGTTGTCACACTTGAGAGATCAGACTCCAAGTTCTGTCTTCAGCTCCTGACACCTAGCACAGTGGCCACTCAGTACCTGCCAGCAAATGACACTGGAGGGCAGACATGGTGACAAGACCAATGTTTCATAGTATTTGTTTCTCTACGAAGAGTAACTGACATAGATAGAAGTGGATTATCTCAGCCCAGTGATGAGACCTGAATAATGCTCAGTTTGTTTTAGGCAGTTCAAGGAAGCTGAATATCTCACCCATTTTAGATGGCTTTATGTTTTTCAAATCTGCTGAGAGCCACAGATGTGGGTTTTCCATTTTTACTTTGTATAAATTCTCCATCTAGAGTAGCACGTAGGCTGCTCTGTATGCCACCGAGTTTATGCAAAGAAAGGCATCAGGTGTTGCTGAAAGGCAAGCTTTCAGAGGCTTGGTTTTGCTGAGATTGCTCATTTTATCTGAACTGCAGGTTCTGGGAACTCCTATCATAGGTAAAAGGTAGCCTGTGTGTGAATCAGGGAAGGAGGGCCTGATCTGTACCCCAGGGGATGGGTGGTCCTTTCGTGCCCTCTAGAAGATGGATAGATTCTTTCCCCACATTCAGTCATCCACCCTTTGGAGGACCTTGGGCCCAAGCCGTGTTATCCCATCACTCAGGAAAGTCACGAATGTGCATAATTTCAAGATTTGAGTTAAGACAGATCCTCTGGAGAAGGGCACAGCAACTCACTCCAATATTCTTGCATGGAGAATCCCTTGGATACAGGAGCCTGGAGGGCTATAGTCTATGGGGTCACAAAGAGTTGGACACAACTGAAGCGACTTAGCACACCACAGCACACATCTCCATTATGATGTGCTTTTGAAGGAATATTAAGAGAGTCTGAAAGAATTAAATTCTTAATGGCCTAATGTGAACAGGGAGATCGAGAATCTTTGTTTTTACTACAAAAGCTAGAAGAATCATAGTGATATCACCTTAAGGAAAAACTTCCTTTTATTTGTAACCCAAAAAGATACTTCTTGGAAACTTCTAGCTTGGGGTTTTTTTAAAAAATAGAAATTAAGTGTTCTTTTTTTGTCTCAAAATTGTTTGCTATCAGCATGCCACTTGGTCATCAGGTATGTTCAAATATTATTCTGCTATTTCACTGTACTGATGGAATTTCCTAATTTGATTTTTTAAGATTTTTTAAAATTCCTATTACTTTTATGAATTAATTTTGATGTGTTTCAATTTAATAATTCATAAAATAATTATTTGAACAGTTAATTTATATATAGGAAAACTTTAAGCCTTATATATGTCTTCTAGGAATTTTAATGAGATAACTGCTAAGAGTAAATTTATTTTCACTTGTTAAATCCTTTGACCTTATCACATTTCAGTTTTTGAGTTTTTTTAAAAACTTTTTATTTTGTATTGGTGTATAGCCAATTAACAAACAATGTTGTGATAGTTTCAGGTGAACCACAAAAGGATTCAGCCGTAACTATACATGTATCCGTTCTCCTTCAAACTCCCCTCCCATCATATTATAATTTAATTCTTGCAATTCTCCTATAAAAGGAAACTGTCAAGTTAAAGTGTGTTTCCAGTTATGCCGTTATTTATTTGTGCACTGCCCAGAGGAAAAGGCATCTTTGAAGAGATCATGCAATTTTCAGGGAGAGAAACTTGATAGAAAATGATCAGAGCATGTTCTTTATCCCCACAAATTCAAGTCAACTTTCATTTTGTATAGCATTTGGCATTTCAGAGGAAGGATTGAATCGTGTCCTTTTTTAACAGGTGGGGAAAACTTTGTAAATGAGAGAGGATTGAGTAGGAAGGACAGAAAGATACTTGGAGAAGAGGGAGAAAGCATAAACAAAGGCAGAAAGAAAGGGATTAAGGTGCTTGAATCATGCATGGGACATTAGGGAAGCTGTCAGAAGGAGGAACTGGGTTGGAAGGGTCAGGAAGGGCCATGTGCTGCTCTGGCTTGAGTGCCCACCTGAGGGGCCACACCCCCACAGAAGGTCGCAGGTGGGTAACATGTGGGCCTGTACCTGTCAGTGGCTGGTGGGAAGCTGCTGGGTAGGTGAAATGACCCAGGGGTGAGAAGCAGAGTCTGAGAAGTAAAATGACTTTGGGATGGAGCGCTGACCAGCCACTTAGCCAACTTGGTGACTTTGCCACAGCTCAGCTTCCCAGAAGGACAGTGAAAATGATGCCAATCTGTACCTAATACAGTTACTGTGAAGATTAAATGAGCTAGTTAGCTGAATCCCAGGTCCATGAACACACCTAGAACATGTTACATCTGAGAGTTATCATTATTATTACCATTATTACTCACAAGAATTCATCTTGAGCTATCACCAGGAGGAATTGTTTTTCCATAAACATTGGGTATTCTTCTGTTGCACTTCAAATAATTCATTAGACTATGAATACAACATCCGTGCAGAGGGAATTCATTGTTTTCATCTCAGTTTTAAAACCAAACCCTTGAAAAGCAGCTAATTAAATTAATGTTTATTGATTTATCCAAATAGTGATATGTGAATACACATATCTAGAATACAAATTAAAATTTAAATCTTAAAAAGCCTATGTTGAGGAAATGGTCTTATTATGGAAATGATGAAAATAAAAAGAATACATACACTGACCGTTCTGAAGTTTGATAACAGCGTAGCCTTTGTGTTCACTGCTCTTCCCCTGATGGTTGCCTTCGTGTTAATCACCAATATTAATATAACTGCCTGGAAGTTGAGTGGCTAAAAATAGCTCTATTCTTGTTCCCAGACAGTGACTCTGCTATGAGAGAGGGGAATGATCAGACTACCACTCTGTGTTTTCCGGTTGGGCTCACTGGCTCCTATTTCTTATCTGAGTATCTGTTGGTAGGATATGACATTGCACACAGATCATTGACCTCCCAAAGGCCTGTCATTATGATGCATTAGCAGTAATGTATTTGATTGCAAATAATTATTTGGCTCAGGAAGAATTGGACTCAAAATAAGTGTGGACTCAGCCATCAGATTTTCCATGCTGAAACTTAAAAACTCCCCAGTTTCTTTAGAAATGCTTTAATGATTTGGGGGAGGTTAGAAAAACATAGGTACTCGTGGAAAATAAATGTGTTTTTGTTTTTGGGAAAATAAATGGTTTTTAATTACTCCTTTTCAGAAGAGTGACATTTTCTGAGCTTAAGATTGAGACAGGCGTTTGGCATAGCATTAGTTTATTAATGTGCACATTTAAAATAAAATAATAATTCTTTCAAAATCAAAATATCTGATTTAAAAATTGAGATTAGCATTTTAAAAATCACCTTCTTGATTAAGGACATTTATTACCAGGTCTCATTTCCCCTAAGTTATTCAGTGTATCTTACAGAGATATAATAATGCAAGAGGATAGCAAATGACTGAATGGATTGTAGGTAGATAGATCGATTGATCCATCAGCTAGATGGGAAGATAGACTAAATAGAAAGATAGAACAGATATTATCCTGGTTATGGTTTAGTCAGTAAGTCATGTCTGAGTTTTGTGACCTGATGGAGGAGCCCACCAGGCTCCTCTGTCCGTGGGATTCTCTAGGAAACAATACTGGAGTGAGTTGCCATTTCCTTCTCCAGGGGATCTTCCCAACCCAAGGATCAAACCCTGGTCTCCTGCACTGCAAGTGGTCTCCTTCATGGCAGGCGGATTCTTTACTGACTGAGCCACCGAGGAAGTCTCAAAGATAAAATAGATAGACTAGATAGATGGTAGACAGATAAAAGAAAAAGTGAGAAATAGGAGTAGAAAAATAAAGAGGAAACTGGAGTGATTAGCATAGAAAATATTCATGACACAAATGCCTATTATGATTGGTGGAGGAGAGACACAGGCTTTGAACATTCTTAATGTTAAAACAAAGAGGAAAACACATAAAAAAACAAAATTATGTAAAATCTGGATTTTGCAGGTAGGAAAGAGAGGCAGTATGTATGGTCACTTCTTCTGATGACTGTAATTTTATTAAGCAAGTATTTCCAGGGCAAGCACCAAACTCTGTTCTAAGTGCTGGGAGCCAACCTCTAACAGAACAGACATAACTCGCTGACTCCACCATGAAATTTACACTCTTGAGTGAGGGAATAGATAATAAACAAATAATGGTATAACCATAAAAAGTGATCAATAACATGGGGAGAAATAAGGCAAGAAAGCAAGAAATGGGTTTCCATGGTGGCTCAGTGGTAAAGAATCTACCTGCAGTGTAGGAAATGTGGGTTTGATCCCTGGGTCGGGAAGATCCCCTGGAAGAAGAAATGGCAACCCATTCCAGTATTCTTGCCTGTAGAATCCCACAGACAGAAAAGCCTGGTGGGCTATAGTCCGTGTAGTCACAAGATAGTCGGACACAACTGAGCCCCTGAACAATAACAAAGAAAGAAATAAGGTTAAGGAATGACTCAGGCCTCGTGGTTTCATTTCAAATCAGGTTTCTAGGGAAGGCTTCACTGAAATGGTTATTTTTGAACAAAGTTCTGAAGGAATAAAGTGTGCCTGTGGATGTCTGGCGGAGAGGGTTCCAGGCAGCAGTGGATGCACGACTAGCAGCAGTGATCCTCAGTCTGGGGTGATTTTGTCCTTCAGGGAACGTTTGGTACTGTCAGGAGGAGTTCCTGGTTTTCCATATTAGGGAAGGGGTGCTTCTCTCATCTGGTGGAGGCGGGATGATGGGGATGCTGCTGAAAGGGTTAGTCACTCAGTCATGTCTGATTCTTTGCAACCCCATGGACTGTGGTCCACAAGACTCCTCTGTCCATGGAATTCTCCAGGCAAGAATACTGGAGTGGATAGCCATTTTCTTCTCCAGGGGATCTTCCCAACCCAGGGATCAGACCCTGGTCTTCTGCATTGCAGGCAGATTCTTTACAGTCTGAACCACCAGGAAGCCTGATGTTACTGAGTATCCTACCATGCACAAAACAGCTCCCTTGACAAAGAACCATCTACCCAATTGTCAGTAGTGCCAAGATTGAGAAACCTGGTCGACTGCAAGAAGGCTGCAGTGTGGGGAGCCTGGTGGAGCCTTGGAGGAGTTGGAGTTAGAGACAGAAAAGGCGTCCAGATGTTGGAGGGATTTGTCAGCTCATCCCACAACTTTTGGCTTGTCCCTGAGGGAGAGGGGGAACCAGGGACAAGTTCCAAGCCATGGTGATATGACTCACAGCATCACAGGCCCACTCTAGCTCCTGTACTAAAATGGACTTTAGCAAGGGGAAAAGATAAAGCTGGAGACTCTTGTAATAATTCTGGAGAGAGACTGAATCATATTCAATGACAAACTGTTACAGGATGAAGGAGTATATTATTAATCAATAAAACAGCATCTACAGCACTTACATTTTGTGTCTTTTATCTTAATATTGGGGTCTGTGGCTACCTTGTCCTTTATCACTGTTTATTCACTAAGTCAGGTCTGACTCTTTTGGCTCCTCTGTCCAAGAGATTTCCTAAGCAAGAATGCTGGAGTAGGTTGCCATTTCCTTCTCCAAGGGATCTTCCCAACCCAGGGATCAAACCTGCATCTCTTACATTGGCAGGTGGGTTCTCTACCACTGAACCACGAGGGAAGCTTGTCCTAGCCACCCCCTATTTTATGGAGAAAAATTGTCAAAATTAAGGTTTCAACAGTTAAGAGAATATTTCAGGGAAAAAAGCAATTTCTTTCATGCATAAACCAATCTAAGGATGCTAGTAAAGGTAGATGTGTCCTCAGCCATCCTTCTAATTAATTAACTTGTTTGGTAATACCTGAAAAAAGGAGAACTTTTGGGACTTCCCAGGTAGTCCAGTGGTTAATACTTTGCCTTCAGATGCAGGGGATGTGGTTTCAATCCGTGGTCAGGGAGCTAAGATCCTGCCTACCTTGCAGCCAAAAAACCAGAACATAAACAGCAGAAGTAATATCGTAACAAATTAAATAAAGACTTTAAAAATGATCCACATCAAAATAAATCTTTAAAAAAAAGAAACATTTGGGAAAAAATAAAAGCAGGCACAGATGAATCCAGATACCTTTTTAAGGGGCATCTAAGGAGGATTTTTTTTTTTTAAGTCATCAGAGAAGATAGACAAATACAGATTTAAAAAAAAAAAAACAAATCCAGACACAAATAAACTTTAAAGTGAAAGTGTTATTCTCTCAGTTGTGTCCAATTCTTTGCAACCCCATAGACTGTAGCCCACCAGGCTTCTCTGTCCATGGAATTCTCCAGTCAAGAATACAGGAGTAGGTTGCCATTCCCTTCTCCAGGGTATCTTCCCCACCTAGGTATCAAACGTGGGTCTCCTGCATTGCTGACAGATTCTTTACTGTCTGAACCACCAGGGGAGAACCTCCACAGAAGCAGAGAAGTCCAAAGTCAAGGAGATACCCTGGGCCTTATTTTTCTTCAGTGCCTGGAATGAGGCGCAAAGCTGACATCCCTGAGGGCCTTCTCCCATTTCAGCCCCCCAGAGATAATTTGATTCAAATGAGATGGTTGGATAGAATCATTGACTCAATGGATGTGAGTCTGAGCAAACTTAAGGAGATGGTGAAGGTCAGGGAAGCCTGGCATGCTGCAGTCCATGAGGGTCGCAGAGGCAGACACAACTGAGAGACTGAACAACAAACAAAATGGAAGATGCTTTTTTTCTTTTTATCTTAGCTTTACTATAAGTAAGTATAATGTATATTGATATTTCTGTACATAAATATAAATTTAAATATTTCAAAAATTATAAATAGCAGTAATGACTTAAAGGAAGTAAAAATGCCTGTATCTATATCAATATCTATCTATATATCTAATTTAGATCAGGTTGAGACTTTCATGTGAGGATCCACCTACTGACAATCTTATAAGCCACTCTCCACCTCCTGAAGAGCATGGGCTGTCTCCAGGGAAAGCTGTAGCAAATATCTGTGTGATCTTAATTAACTGGGCAGGTTAATGAAAAAGGCATGGTTAGCTGGCACAGTGGTAAAGAATCTCTCAAACTCTGAACGAACATAGTTATACTCTTACTAATCTTACAACAACAGAATAAATATAGGCAAGCAATAAGCAGTTCATAGGCATTTTGTTGGAGAAGGCAATGGCAACCCACTCCAGTACTCTTGCCTGGAAAATCCCGTGGATGGAGGAGCCTGGTGGGCTGCCGTCCATGGGGTCGCTGGGGTCAGACACAGCTGAGCGACTTCACTTTCACTTTTCACTTTCCTGCATTGGAGAAGGAAATGGCAACCCACTCCAGTGTTCCTGCCTGGAGAATCCCAGAGGTGGGGGAGCCTGGTGAGCTGCCATCTATGGGGTCACACAGAGTCGGACACGACTGAAGTGACTTAGCAGCAGTAGCAGGCATTTTGTTACATGTAGGGCTTCCCAGGTGGCGCTGATGGTAACGAACCCGCCTGACAAAGCAAGAGACATAAGATGCACGAGCTTGATCCTCAGGTCTGGAAGATCCCTTGGAGGAGGAAATGGCAACCCACTCCAGTATTCTTGCCTGGGAAAGCCAATGAACAGAGGAGCCTGGCAGGTACCACGACAGAGGAGTCCATGGGATTGCAAAGAGTCAGACACAACTGAGCATGCATGCACCTGTGTACCTTTAGAGCATTTCAAGACCCAGAACACACAATGGTGTTTGCTTTGTGGTTACTTGCTGTTGACAAAAATGACCATCAAGAACTTCAATTTGGAGCTGTTGAACATACAAAAGCCTTTGCCCCTTTCCCTGTGCCCAACTTGGTGAGTGCCCCTGATCTAGGTTATTAGAAGGAGCCTGTGGTGGTAATGCGGGGCCTCTGGAGTGTCACCTTGCAAGTTGTGGCTCTGGGCTGGAGGACTGGTTGGTTTCATGCATGGGGGTGCCTCATGTCTTGAATGCTCCTCATCTGGAACATGAGGGGATCACAGTCCCGGCTCACAGGTCTTATTGGGGATTAACTGATGTAAGACATGTCACATGGCTTTGCAGACTACCTGGCAAACAGTGAGCACTCAATAAGGGGATCTGTTGTGATTGTTATCATCAGTAACAGAGTGTAGGCAAAAGATCCCTTCAAGCTTTTTAGACAATTCTCTTGCAACAGGGAGAAAAGTTGCAACTAATTCCCTAGGAATTGCTCATCATATTTCAATCAATAAAGTTTTCTTTTAAGAGATCTCCATGCATTGAGTTATCTGAGTTTTTTTATACTTATTTATTTGGCTGTGTTGCGTCTTAATTGCTGCACTCAGGACCTTCATTGAGTTACACAGAATCTTTCACTGCCAAGCACGTACTCTCTAGTTGTGGTGTAAAGGCACAGTAGCTGAGGCACACTGACTTAGTTGCTCCATGGCATGCGTGTGTGTGTGTGTGTCCAACTGTCTGTGAACCCATGGACTTCGCCCACCAGGCTACAGTTTTCATGGAATTTTCCAGGCAAGAATACTGGAGTGGGTAACCATTCTCTTCTCTAGGGGATCTGCCCCATCCAGGGATCGAACCCGGGTCTCCTGTATTGCAGGTGTGTTCTTTACCATCTGTGCCATGAGGGAAGCTGCTCCAAGTCATGTGGGATCTTAACACCTTGACCAAGGATCGAACGCCTGTCTCCTGCATTCTTAACCACTGGACCACAGGGGAGTTCCCTATCTATTTTTTCTTAAATGAGTTATCTGTGGATGTGTGTTCATATTCTGAGGCAGATATTAAGCTGTGTGAGAGTTGAAAGTTCTCTTCCATATTTCTTTCTCTAATACTCAAATTTGTGTTCCAGTGTCAAAGCGTTAAGTGTATGATCAGTAAATCCTTAGTTTTTGAATGATTTCTTTAAAAGCAAATGATATCAATGGTGAAGAACTGGAAGAAAGTAAGATTTTCTATATTAACAATTATGAAAGAATATGATTTTTTATAACATGTCTACTGGGTTTTTCTGAGCAGGTTTGGAAAATACCTTATTTCTGCCAAACAACAGCAGGGACATTTGTTTGAATTTGTCATTTGATATTTTTCAAATCTATATTTTCAAACCGACAGTTTGAAAAGGCAGTAGTTTGAAATATTTTAAAGGGTATGGCATTTCTATCTAGTCAGATCTCTTCAAAAATTAATTGCTAATTCTTGTGTTCTCTCTCACTCTGAGTAGACTTTTATTAACCCACCAGCATTCCTGAAAAGTGACATACTGATGTTTCTCCATGTGGAGCATGAGGAATGTCCACATCGCCTGATGCCTCAGGCTTAGCAGAATGAACTCTTACATTTGCATCCCTGCCTCCTTACTGCAGAAGAGAAAAGCTTTTACAAAATTAACTGCTTGGAAGTACATCAGACTGTTTTACAAAAGCAGAACCCATTACTGTGGTCCTGTTAAACTTTGAAAAACTATCTCTGAGAAATGACAATTGTAGTTTCCATTTGTAGCTGTTTTTGTTTTTGTTTTATAATGATTAAAGATGGAGTTCCAGGTGGGACTTATATTAGGGTTCTCTTTTTATACATAAGCTCTAAGGTAATTTACCTAGATCCTCAAAAAGATAATAAAATACATTGATATTTTAAAAACAAATATGTTGAGTGTCCTGTAATTTCTGCACATAGTTTAAAAAAAAAAATCTTTGTAGGAAGAACTAAGCAAAGTGAGGAACCTGATGACATGATCATGCAGAAAGATGGGGTGTCAAGGAAAGAGACAAGCATTAATTGTCCACCATGATACTTTCCGTGTTATCTGATTTCAGCCACACAATCCTGTAAATTTGGTGCTCTTCTACCTACTTTTGAGAATAAAAAACTAAAGCTGAGAGAGGTTAAGAAACAAAACCAGGGCATTTACAAACTTCCAGTTCTGCTTTGAGTGACTTCATCACCTGTGCTACCAAGACAGTGTAAATAATCCTTGAATAAAGAAAGAAAACTATAGTCAACAATCTGGTCACAATATGTTTAGGAAAAGCATCCTGGATTCCTAGGACTAAGGTCCCATCCAGAGAATATGTATTTAATTTTCTATTCATGAGGAAGTACCATCTTTATATTCTAAGGATTATTGTTATTTGGTCACTAAATCATGTCCTACTCTTTGCAACCCCATGGACTGCAGCACACCAGGTTTCCCTGTCCATCACCAGCTCCCGGAGCTTGCTGAAACTCATGTCCATCGAGTTGGTGATGCCATATGCAACCATCTCATCCTCTGTCATCCCCTTCTCCTCCTGCCTCAGTCTTTCCCAGCATCAGGCTCTTTTCTAATGAGTTGGCTCTTTGCATCAGGTGGCCAAAGTATTGGAGCTTCATCTTCAGCATCAGTCCTTCCAATGAATATTAGGGTTGATTTCCTTTAGGATTGACCCAATGCCAGAGACTCTAAGGATAGTTAACATATATTGTCCTCTCAAATTTCCAGGTGCCCTCAGTCCTAAGGTTAGCATCCCTAAGTTCTTTATTCAGATATGACCTGTTGAAAGCAAAGATGAAATCTTTTATTTTCCATTTGACCAAGTTCAACAGTGCATGACAGTCATGAAGAAATATTTCTTATTTTCCCCCACTGGAATTTTCTCAGTATGTGCAGACTGGACAACAAAGAAATAGCAAATCTTGACTTTGTAACCTTGAAACCAACTCATCAGCCCAGCTCTAGCACCATGCTTGCTAGATTCACCTCATTTTTCACACCAAATGCCAATCCGTGTGTGCCTCAAGAGACTGAGAACTTTTTGAAGACAAGGGTTAAACCTTTTAATTTATTGTTTCCAGCTCCTACTTCAGTGAGAAGAACATGATAGGTGTTCTTGAGTGGTGGCTTAGGGAAAGTAAGGAGGGAAAGAAGGACGGAAAAAAGAAATTTGTTACATCTAGATATACTTTTGTAGCATTTAGTAGAAATACTGAAAATGTAAACTCCAAAACAGAGTGAAACTTCGTCTTAAAGTTACTTTGTGTTTGTTAGAATTGTTACAACACCTTGAATACATGAAGAGAATAGGGCTAATGATTACTTTGTATTGAACATCTATATATGAGCCAGACTTGACTTTATTCACATGATTCATTTAAAACCAGAAAGAGAATGGGTTCAAACAGCCATCCATTTCAAGAAAACAGTGAATGTTCTGCTCCATGTGCACTATTTTTGTGGAACACATTTACTGAAAAACCATTTTCCTGGTTGTTGAATTAGAACAGAACTGGTGCCATGAAACATGGTCCTTTCAAACCTGAAAGTCCTATCTTTGTCATAAATTTTCTTAACAACACACTTTAGAGTTTATGGTTTTAAATTTGTAAGTTTTCTTCCAGCCTGAGGTTTCTGAGACTCTTTGAGATTCTTCACTTTAAAAGAGCCGCTTGAATATCATTCACATTTTAACTTGAACCCTGGGACCGATGATAAGAGCCAACACTATAATGAGCACTTATTCTCCCCTAGGCACTATTCTAGCTTCTGAATGGATTAAGTCACTTTGTCTTCACAACAAGCCTAAGAGATTGGTGTATTTTTCTTACCATTTTAATAGGTGAGGGAACAGAGGCACAGACAAGAAGCATGCCCCAAGTCACATAGCTAATAAGTGACCAAGCTGGACTCTGAACCTATAGTCTAATTGTGTGGACTGACTCACTGTGCACACTGCTCTAGTAAGGAGCAGTGTGGGAAAATGAAGAAAACATAGCAACAAGGAGATTATACTCAATGCTGGAGAGATAGTACAGCTAAACTGAGCAGGCAACCAGAGCCAGCACCCACAGTTTATTACTTATGAACTGCAACACGGTTAGGTGACCCCTTGAATGTATGAGTATGGCATGCTACATCCTCAGACTGTACGGCATGGATGATGGCAAATAAACCACTTTGATCCACTTGGAAGGTTTATTTGTCATTTTTGTCTCAGCAAGTCTCTGTTTTGAGTCAATGTTTTGACTGCTTGTTGCTCAAGAATCCAATACTGAGAGACAAATATTGGGTAAAAGGAAAGATAGCTTTACCGAGGAAGCCAGCAGTCCCAGGGAGAAGATGGACTCATGTCCCAAAGAACCAACTCCCCCCTTGCTGATCAGGGGTGAGAGCTTTTAAAGGGGAATTTCAGGGGTGCACAATGAAATTTGCAGGGCTATGTGTAGAACCCAGCACACTCAGGTCTGACAATCATCTTGAAATTGGTCATGCAGTGGTCTGATCGGCATCATCTTGACTGTTTTCAGTACAGTTACTCTTCAGTTCTAAGGTCAGTTGTTTCCATTTCCTTGAGTCCAGCTCTCAGAATTATGTAATATAGAGCAGCTGATGTCATGGTGGATTTTGGTATCTACAAAGTAGCTCAAAAGATATGGATCAGAATATCTATAGCCCGTGAGGAGGAACTCAAGGTTCCTTGACTCTGCTTAAAGGCTAAACTATTATTATTTTGTCTTGTTTGACTGCTTTCCGGTGCTTCTGCATTTTCTCATTTCACTTCTCTGATTAAATTTATTCTTAGGCTAAAGATTTTTCACAGACAAAAGGCAGGTGGAGGGCATAGTGGGGAAGTGGCCTGTCCTGGGAAGACTGTTGTGTTACAGAAATGTGTGGTATGATAAGTAAGGGTGATGTGACTTACCACACGTGGATAGTAGTTAATAATACCATAGAACTGTAAATTTGAAAGTTGCTGAGAGAATAGATCTTCAAAATTTTCATCATAAGGAAAACAATCATAACAATGTATGATGTGAAAGTGTTAGTCACTCAGTCATGTCCAACTCTTTGCGACCCCATGGACTATAGCCCACCAGACTCCATGGAATTCTCCAGACAAGAATACTGAATTGGGTAGCTATTCCCTTCTCCAGGAGATCTTCCCAACCCAAGGATCAAACCTGAGTCTCCTGCATTGTAGGTGGGTTCTTTAAAGTCTGAGCCCCCAGGAACTCCCCTGGTGACTATAACTAGTCTTACTATAGTGATCATTTCACAATATATACACAAATATCTAATCATTATGCTGAGTGTTAGTTGCTTAGTCATGTCTGGATCTTTGCGACCCCATGGACTGTAGCCCACCAGGCTCCTCTGTCCATGGAATTCTCTAGGCAAGAATACTGGAGTGGGTTGCCATTCCCTTCTCTAGGGGATCTTCCCAAACCAGGGATTGAACCAGGGACTCCTGCATTGCAGGCAGATTTTTTTTACCATCTGAGCTACCAGGGAAGCCCTAGTAAAGGTAATTTTTGTAAATTACAAAACAAAAAATATATTTTGTTTATAATGTCAATGTTACAATGTCTTTATCCTCTAACAAAGTTGGATTATATCACCATTGAAACTGAGCGTCTTTCATCTTAAATTTCTCGTGGCCCTCTGTATAATCCTCACACTTGATGGTCACTGTTGGATTATAAGTGAGGTTAATAAGTGCTCAGTTGCTCAGTTGTGTCTGACTGTTTGCGGCTCTGTGGACTGTAGCCCGCCAGGTTCCTCTGTCCATGGAATTCTCCAGGTGAGAATACTGGAGTGGGTTGCCATTCCCTTCTCCAGGGGATCTTCCCAACCCAGGGATCACACCCGGGTCTCCTGTCCTAGTCTCCTGCATTGCAGACAAATTCCAGTTGAGGCACCAGTGAAATCCAATTATTATGCTGTACACCCTGAATGTAATGTTAATATGTCAATTATATCTAAACTTTAAAAAAAGTTTGTGATATGGAGAAATTTCTAAAATATGTGTATTTAACTTTTCAACGTAATACTTTTCTTTCAGTTTAACATGCATGATTGTACTTTCTTTTGCTCTGAATTTTACAGGAGAGGTTCACCATCTCTGCAGATCTCATCATTGGTAATAACACTGCTCATGGTATTTGAGTTGCTGACTAGGCATACTTACAGACACTACATTCATGGTGACCATACAACTCAGTGCAGGCGTGCTACTGTTTCATTCCAGTTGTCTTGCTTGAACATTTACATTATGGAAACACAAATTATTTAATATAAATTAGTTTCCTTTTATCTCTTTCATATTACAGTTTTGTTCTTATAATTTTTTTAGAGAATGAGTATGCAGGTAGGTTAGTTACATTATGTATGAATTCCATTGCAATATAGTAAATGAGGCCACAGAAAATGATGTTCTGCAGAGGAGGTGTTGTGAGTGAGAGAATTGAGGATCCCTGAGTTAAATTCCATTTGGAGCCATAAGCACCCGGAGTCATTCATTATATTCTTCAAAATTTTATAGCCATTTTAACCACAGGTAATTTAATCACTTCAGAGTTATCTCCTTTTTAAGTAGCATGTGGTACAATTAAAATATATGTACCCCCTTTTTCTGCTTTGTAATTTGTTTGAGTTTCGGTAAGTCCAAAAGCAATACAAGAATGAAAGTATCTTCCTGAGATGGTTCCCCTTATTCCTCATTTCCTGCTGCTTTCATTTTTTTTCCCCTCATCTCTGAAAGAACATTGGAACCAGAACAAAGCTAATACCAGTGAGCAAAAGGGCAAAGTTACTTCTTTTAAAAGAAAAGCTCACTTTTCACCATGGTAACCAGCCTGTCCTACACAGATACACCACATGGTCCATGAAACATGAACCCTTTCAGAATACGTTTCTACCAGCGCATGATGAGCTTTCATGTTAGTATAGCAAGGACTGGAATAAGGTGACACCTGAGGTTGATTTGGGTCAAATGAGCCCTTTGATATCTTGTAAGATTTTTCTTTCAGTTTGCAAGAGGTAACAATAGCATTTTATTTTTAAAAAATGCTTAATGAAAGTGAACCATATGCTATGAACACAAGGTAAATGCATTCTCCCAAGTCCTAGAAACGGCACATTTCCATTTCCTTTGAGTGTAAGGACTGAGAAAAAACCCTGAGGTTTTGTCTTCCTTCTATTTCTCAGGCTATGTATAGGATATGTATTTGTAGCTGCCTACATACTCAAGTGAAAACAAAAACAAAAGTTAAAAGTCACAGCTGAGCATACCGTGCCCATAACCCTGCTCTTTTTTAAATTCATTATGGTAGCTAAAACCTTTGGTTTTGACTTAAATGTATGATATTTGACAAAGGACAAATACATCAAAAGAAGAGGAAAGCCTTTTTAAATATGCATCACATCTTGGGAAGGGTAAAAATGAAACTGTTTCCTTCAACTTTTAAATATCTTTTTGCCCTTTTTGCTTGGAAGCACCTTTTGTTCAGTAAGTTCTTTGCGATTAACATCTTTGACAATACCTTCTAACCATAGTACTTCCTAAGTCTACTTTCCCAATGCTAGGACACTTTAAATCCAGTTCTAGTCTTGTAGACATGAAGTAGGTTCCTGAAGGCTCAGGGTAACTTCAAATACAATGAATCACATAATCAGTGATTTCTATAGCCAGATACTAATCTGTTTCCTTTAGGGCATCCAATTGTATATTAGTAGTGGGTTTGAAGCCAAAGTTTTATTTACAGTTACAAACATCAACTTACACTACATTGATAGTCTGGAATTGAGCTGTAGAAGAAGCTTCTTTCAAAGCTTACTTGGAACTGTAATAGAAATTAAGTATGTCACCGACTATGAAAGTAGAAATTATTCTAGAAATCCTAATGGCAAAACCATAGAATCCTGTCATATGTTTAGTCATCAGTGGAAAGTTAGGAGCTATGTTTCTGTTTCTCAATCCAATTCCTCCTCCTCCTTCTCAAATTTTTCTGTTTGCATAGACTTGAATTCACAAGATTTTAAGGCGAGGATGCAAGGAAGATAAGATTTTTACACACAATGGAAAAAAGTCACTGAAGGGCAACCAGACCAGATTCTCAGTGTATTGAGAATATGAAGACCAGAGTTGTATTTCATTCAACTTTGGATCCCTTGCACATAGCATGGGGCTTAGTAGACACTCAGTAGATACTTGGTGAAATAAAATTATTTGGGTTATTATTTTATGTGAAGCTTTTCCTACTATAATGTTAGCCTTTTGAATTATAAGGATAGTTTCACTGAGAATAATCTTACATAAGCTTATGTAACTAAGAACTAGATAATCTCTTAAAATGAATATTTAGCTACATCAAAGTATACATTCGAAACTTAAAGCAGAAGAAATTTACATTTTGGCTTTAGAGATTCACATTATTATTGAATTATGCTGTGTCCATCTGCTCAAGTACTGAATATATTTAGGTTGTAGTGAGCCAAAATGAAAGATTCAATGGATTATTCATCTGCTCATGCTCTGATACATAGGAACCTTCTGATTTGTAAAATTTACCCCAAACTCATCTTCTCTTTTTGTTTCATGATAAAGAAATTATAAAATGCACACTTGGGTTGAGAATGACTTTGTGATTTTCTACTTCACTCTAAAAGAGAGAAAATGGAGCTAATAATAGAGTGAAAACTTGCTTTGATGCTAAATTTAAGAATGACTTTTTTCTCTAACACTAGTATTGCAAATTTTGTATATATATTTAATTTATATGTATGTGTATGTACATATATAGTGTAAATGGTTCATTTCTAGATTCATGGTGTACCTAAAATTGTGGTAATCATTAAGCATATTTACAAATATTTCTTTCAAATAATGCATGGCTATATGACTTTCATTGGCCATTGAAATTTGAATACTGAAGTGGGTATCACTTCTGGACAGGCAAAGATACAATATGCACTTGACAAATTTCCTTTTTTATCCTGTCTTGATGCATATGGAAGTGTGTATTGCAATGGGTCTTACATCAATCAGAGTCTCTCAGTGACCCTGTTAAGTAGAACAACCCCTCAAGGTCCATGTTAATCCCATGTGATAAAAATGAGTGACTTTTATGTATTCAGCATCTGATATTTTGGTGTTTTTGTTTTTGCTTGTTTTTGTTATAGCAGCATAACCTAACATAACCCAATATACTAAGGCTAAAATACCCATCCAGGTTATTTTTGCTTTGTACCCCAGAAGAAAAGTGCAAGTATCGGGGAGAAGCATCTGTAAAGAGAATCTGAGGGAATAAAAATAAAGGATTTAAAAATCTGAGCTACTTTGAAATGTATAGACTTCTATTTTAGGCTTTTTTTTGTAAAGTTGTCAAAAGAGAAAATAACACATACAAAGACGTTTTCTTTGATTACATTGAGTATTTGGCATGCTTGATAGCTGGTGGTTATAATTTAAACTAGAAAATAACAACTACTATATTTAGAATTCATAGTTGTTTGTAGACATCTTTTAAAGTTTGTATAATATTTACATTTAGAAATATACACTGAGCCCTAAATATCTATGTAGAGAGAAGTATTTTGACTTATGGGAAGAGTTTCATTAAATTCTTTGTGTTCTCAGTGTAAACTAGTTTTGGTCTAGGAAAGAACTAATGTATTAGATCTTCTTCTTGTCTAAGGAAAAGGCCAAAGAAAGTGGCTCTGGGGTCTTAGTGACTAAAGAGAAAGATGTTAAAAATTCAGTTCAGCAGGAAAAAAGATAGGTGAAGAATGGATCACTTCTCCTTTCCTCTCCTATTTTTGTTTTAATTCCTGGGCAACTCCAGGAAAATAGTTGAGAATGATGTGAGGTCAGGATTACACTGTGACAACTTTCTTGTCTTGATTATGTGAGATGTAGAACCATGGGGCTTAGGGACCACTTCAGGGTCTGAGTGAATTTCCAATAACCCCTTCTTGATCTGGAGCCATAATTGGTTTTCATGGTTGAATTGATTATGTAGTGATCAATTGTGAAGACTGTTGTTAGGGCATCTAAAATGATTGAATCTGCTAGATTATAGTTAATTTCATAAATATTGAATGAGCCACAGTCTGCCAAATGGCTTTGCTCAGTTTATTGGACTCACAGGAAGCACATGGGACTTTTTCTTCTTACAGATTGAAAGGAAAAGAAAAGCTCTATGTTAATCACTAGGTCTCAGTGAAGGTTGTTTTACTTATCTCTACTCAACAGTAATTAATTGAACAAGGTATTATACTAGATACTGTAGGGGATAGAAAGATGAATAAAATTAGCCTCAATTTCAAGGAATTTAGAATCTAGCAGGAAATTATAATCTAGTTATATGCCTCATCTTGATATTGCCTATGACTCAGCTCCATTGATATTTATGAGAACCTTCAAAGAATTTGGAAGTGGAAATAAGAAGATAAAACAGGTTCTTTATTAAAAATTTATAATGTTTTCAATTTGAAAAGTTAAAAATCCAACTCTACCACCAGAATCAAAGCAATTTGGTCTCTTATCCCTACTACCCACCATCTTTCAAATGTGTGTTCACCATATTCTCTGTTCCAGATTGACAAATGTAATCAGGCAGGAAATATTTTAAACTGCTTTTGTCTGTGATGAATAGTCTTGGCGATACAGCTGGTGAGATACCTGAAGTGACACCTTGGGTAGATTCTGATGGTTACGGAAACAAAGTAGAGTATTTGATTTTGGTGGCATAGCCTAGAATTTTCTTTTGGTAATGATCAAAATTGCTAGATAAATGTGTCAGTAGAAAAGCTATTCAGATTTCAGCAAGCTAGATGCTCTCAATATGGCAAGACTTTTGCTTTACTCAGCAATTCCAACTAAGGAAACACAGGTTGCAGTAACAGAATCCAGAAGCCCTCCATCCCTGCCCTGTATATTACTTATGAAAGTTCAGTCAAGTAATTTATTTATTTTCAATTTTTTAAAGTTAAAGCATTTGAATAGTTTTGAATATGATAGCAGACTAGAAGCAGCAAATTAGGTTAGAAGAAAGTTTCCTCAGTGTACTGATATTAGTTGGAAGTGATGGTTGACAAACACCTGGCAGCAGAAGAGAGAAAAACTGAAAAACTAATTCAAAGACAACAGATTCAGCCACCTGGGACCATTTAGTGGAAGGAATTGTTCATAGTTCAGCAGCCCCTGAGGGTGCTGCCATTTTACAGGTAATTGCAATCTGATTCTCTCACTGTCCAAGTGAAACATCAACCTCTTCCCATTAGTATCAGCTCTGCACTCCTTCATAGAGCCTTTTGTGTGCTGGCCCGGCCTGCCCTGCCCACCATCATTTCTACCCATTCTGCCCTAGCCCTTGAACTTCTCCACATGATCACCTTCAAATGGATCATTATCTCTGGACCTTCTGGCTTCTTCTTCCTGAAGTCCTTCTTGCTATTTCTACTCATGTGTTAATTCTTACCCAAGTCTCTGATACTTGTAGAGTGAGTTAAGTGGCCTGCCAACATGGGTTCCCATCATATCCTGTATCCCACTCTACATTCTAAGGTAGTAACTTATTTAATGGTCTTGAGCAGGGCTTGGCCAATGATGGCCCATGTACCAAATCCAGCTTCCACCTATTTCTGTAAAAAAATGGTATTGGAACTCAGCCATGCTTATTTCTGTGCTCTTTTCACACTATAATGGCACAACTGAGTAGTTGAGGTAGATACTTTTATGTCCCACAAAACAAGCAAAAATTACAGTCTGGACTTTTATAGAAAATGTTTGCTGATTCAATCAGTCTCAAGAATAAGCAACACATTTACCTTGTTCATCACTGAATCTCTAATATTTGGCACAGTGTTTGCCCAAAGTAGATGTTCCATACATCTTGAAGGAATAAATTAAATATAAATACAAGGAAAATTGAAAATAATTATTTGACATCTTTTATGTGCTAGATGCTGTCTTAGTTACTTTACACATGCTGCTGCTGCTGCTGCTAAGTCGCTTCAGTTGTGTCCGACTCTGTGTGACCCCATAGACGGCAGCCCACCAAGCTCCCCCATCCCTGGGATTCTCCAGGCAAGAATACTGGAGTGGGTTGCCATTTCCTTCTCCAATGTGCGAAAGTGAAAAGTGAAAGTGAAGTCCCTCAGTCGCGTCCGACTCTTCGCAACCCCATGGACTGCAGCCTACCAGGCTCCTCCGTCCATGGGATTTTCCAGGCAAGAGTACTGGAGTGGGGTGCCATTGCCTTCTCCCACTTTACACATATGCATGTGTAATCTTCACAGTGACCCTGTGAAGTAAAGGCCATTATACCCAATTTGCAACTGAGATACTGAAGTTAAGGATGGATAAATGATTTTTGTAAATGATACAAAGCAAGTAAAAATGGATTACCTGGAAACTTACTCAGACTTTCCTTGTAGTAAGGTGCTCTGTCTAATGCAGAGAGATCGGGTATACCATGGTGGTTAAGAGAAGGATCTGACACTAGGATGCCCAATTTCAATCTTGGCTCTGCCATCTACAGCTTCCGTGACCAGAAGTCATTGAATTGCTCTGGGGCTAAATTACCACAGATATAACATGTTCTTTAAATCTCTAGCCTTTATCTCTGCAGCTAATAAATGAGATGATTTCAACATCTCATTTAAGTGCTGTGAAATTTAAATGAGATATTATGCATGAGTTCCTTTTAGGTGCTTGGCACATTGTAAGCATTCAAGAGATGTTAATCTTTGTTATTACAGAAGGTGCAATCATTGCTAACAGCCCAGAATTTTCAAGAACTTATGTTCTGTTTATAACTTACATTTACCTAATTTCAAAGAGAATTTTCAGTGGCATTTTGCTTTGTGTTCTGTATATATTCTGCAAAGATAAGAAAGTGGCTCATGATATAGCTTTTTATTGGGTTGGCCAAAAAGGTCATTCAGGTTTTTACATACCATCATAGGGAAAAGTCTGAATGACCTTTTTGGCCAACCCACTGTATTGTATTTTCTGTGTTGAGCTAAAGAACTCATCTGCTGTTGCCATTGGTATTCACTATGCCTAATTTTTGGAATTTTCCAAATATCATATACATGGTATCAAAATGTGATGCCCGGATCAGCATGTGGTTTACCTTCTAAGGATTTTCTGCTGATGTTATTGCCTGTACTACTGGCCCCAGTGTTGCAGGAGTGCTGCCATGCAGCCAACCTATTCCCATTTGTATGTTGTCTGAAGCTGGCATGTTTCCTTTTTATAAATGACAATATCGAGCTATTGCATTAAAAATGTGCAAGTGTAGAATCTACTTACAGTTTGGGTTTTTGTTTTTGTTTTGTTTTGTTTTAGCTAAAGCATCTATATGTCATCAGGGCACAATAAAAAAGTTACATAAAATTTTTTTGAAAACAAAAATCTACTACTCAATGAAAATATCCTTGCAATATAGAAATTGGCTTTGTAGTCTTTCTTTAAATCTGTCCCAGCTTCTTGAAAGTTAAACCTTACAGAGAGACTATTTTCTTCATCAAATCATTGTTAGAAAAACTTTATTGGGTGGATCAGCTCTAATGATATGGTTAAGATTGTTCTGACCTCATGAGAATATTAAGGTCATGAAACCAAGGTTCTAAAATTCATCATTAATTTAGAACTACTGGAGCCAGTGAGTAGCCTCCAAGTCACAAACACTAAAAAAGAAATAAAGATCATATGTTCTAGTTACAACAAATCCTGTGTTTTGGTCTTAATATTGTATTAATACCTATAAAAAGAAAGAGTATCAGCATATCACTAATTATCCTTTATATGCTTTAGTTGACAAATTAAGAGCATTTCATTAAGCATTCTCTTAATCATAATTTTATCTCTCAGTAGGAATCAATGTACTTGAATTTCACCATGTGTGTCAATTACATTGGCCTTATATTTGCCAGCAAAGGATTCTCTTTAATCAGCACTCTTTCTCATGAAGTGATCCTAAAGATAAAACTTTGATAATTAAGTTGTTAATGTACATTCCAGTGGAGAGTATAAAAAATACAATGATAAGACCTCTATAAATTAGCATTTGCCTCTAATGATTTAGAGCAAGGGGAGGATTGTGAACCATGTGGGTTTGGAAAAGGAGGCAGAATTAGAGGCATGGACTTTTCGACAAATGGTAATGTAGGAAGCGGTGGTTATAAATGTTCTTAGCTTCTTTTTGGTGGTGATATTGAGGTGATGAATTAAACTTCTCTAGGTTGAAAATCTAACCACTTACATATGGAGTTGAAGACTCAGCCCTACACTGACTGCTAGATAGCAGTTTGACCCATTATAACTTGATTGGTGACTTAATTTTCACTGATAAATGTTTAAAGGCAAATACTCAGGCATGCTACCAAATACTGGAAACATGACTATTATCCTCGCAAGGCAAATCTTAACTCCTGAAATATGTTGGTTTCTTGACCTGGATAGCTGGAAATCTGCTTTAGTGTTGGACATGCTAACATAGAAACAATTTGTTGAGAGTGGTAACAATCCTAAATGACGTTGGTAGGCAACTAATGAGGAAAAGGAGTCATGAACTGAAGCTCCACATGCATGCTAAGTCACTTCAGTCATGTCTGGCTCTTTGCAACCCCATGGACTGTATCCCACCAGGCTCCTCTGTCCATGGGATTTTCCAGTCAAGAATACTGGAGTGGGCTGCCATTTCCTCATCCAGAGGATCTTCCCGACCCAGGAATTCAAACCCATGTCTCTTACATCTCCTGCATTAGCAGTCAGGTTCTTTACCACAAGCACCACCAAATTTGTGGGTTTATTTTAACTTGCTTAGGTCCACAGAATTGCAGCTGAAGTTTGGTCAACAAGCCAGTAGATGAAGGCTTGTACTTTTCCAGACAGGCTCTATTTTTGTTCATTCTGTGTGTGTGGGTGGAAGCCCTGGAAAAGCTTTGTTATCATTCCTGAAATGCAGAATGTTCTATTTAGCTTAGAAGCTCTATTCTTTGTACTAATAACTGATATTAGGCAGCTCCAGCCATTTTTAAAACAATTTAAGAGAAAATGAACCTTGGCATTTAAGTCTTGGTAACTGAGTGGTCTGTCGTGATTGTACTCAACTAAATTTGGGGAAGCAATCAGAATTTTGTTTTCATTCTTTTCCCTCCTTTGAGTTGCGTAACACGATAAGTAGAATTTTTTCCACTGGTATCCACTACTGAATCACTACTAGAATATTTGCTGCCCTGCTGAATTTTAATCAAAGGATGAATGTACATTTCAAATTATTTTGATTTCTGTCACCTGTCTTCATATTTGTTCACTTAGCTGTACATAACATCTGTGTGAGAGATTAAATGAATCATGCCATCCCATTTTATGGGTGAGTTCCAGTTATCTTTTCCAAACTATCCTAAACAGCAGTGGTATTCAGCAACAACCATTTTATTCTGACTCACAGCTTCATGGTTTGGGAATGCTGGCAGGGCATGGTTTGGCAGGTCTTCATCATATCAGGCAGCATCAACTGAGGTCAGCTGGTAAAATTCAGCTGGCAATTGTGAGTGGTCTTTGCTTACAAACCTGGCACCTTCATGGGAACAGCTGGAAGCCTGGAATCATACAGGCTCCCTTCCTTTTCCGTGTAATTTTTGAGTCTTTCCACATCATCTCTCCAGTAGTATTGTCATACTTTTTATATGGCAATTCCAGTGTACCAGAGTAAGCCTTCCAAGAAGCCAAGATGGGAACTTCAAAGCTTCTAATGACTTAGCCTCAGAAATCCCAGCACATGATGGAGCTGACCCGACATCAAGGAAAGGAGGCATGAATGAGCATGGCTTTCTCTAGATGGAAGCTAGATGTCTTTCTCTAGATGGAACATAAACCTTTCTCTAGATGGAAGGTGTATCAAAGAATTCGTGGGGATCTTTAATCTGCCACAGATAGTTTAGTCGATTTCATTTCCTCTGTGATAAAGCATGCCAAAGAAAGCCATACTAGTCATTGGCCATCAGGCCATATCTCCTGTAAACTGAATGTATATTCCAGCCTTCTCTTATTCCCTTCAGCCAAACACATTATCTTCTAGAGTTTTACCTCTGGAATTTAGCTTCTGAACATCTTTATATAGCCTCCTAAATAGTATTCCCAAATAATTATATAGTAAATCCCCTACATACAAATGAGTTCTGTTCTGAGAGCATGTTCATAAGTCCAATTTGTTTTTAAGTCCAACAAAGTTAGCCTAGGTACCCAACAAGTACAATAGGCTATATAGTACTGTACTGTGATAGGTTTATAATACATTTTACACAAATAATACATAAAGAACAAACACAAAAAATAAATAAAACATTTTAATCTTACACTACAATACTGTGAAAAGTACACCAGTACAGTACAACAGCTGACATACAGGGGCACGTTCACATCTTTAAAAGTTAGCAACTTGAAGATTCGTATGTAGGGGATATACTGTATTAAGGCATATGTGTGATGTGTCACTTCTCATTAATGGCTCCAAGTGGTCTATAAGGCAGAATCCAAATGCCTTAGCCTGATATATGAGGTCCTCCATCATTTTTTCTCAATCTTCTTTTCAACCGTAGTATCCACCCTTTCTTTCCCAACACTGCCCCACCCCTGCACCACTCACTGTGTCCAAGTGTGCTCTGGCCATGCTGTCTCAAACACAATGTACTCCTGCCCAATCATGTACCTTACTTAGCAGTTCTCTCCTCGAATATCTTTAAAATATTTTCATTTATTTATTTGGCTGTGCCGGGTCTTAGTTGTGACATGCAGGATCTTTGATCTTCATTGTGGCATGCAGGATCTTTAGTTGTGACATGTCGGATCGAGGGATGGACTCCCAACCAGAGATGGAACCCATGTCCCCTGCACTGGAAGCACAGAGTCTTAGTCACTGGACTATAAGGCGAGGTCCTCCTCTTAGATATTATCCATTACCTCCATATCTATTTACTGAAAGTGGATGTCTTATTCATCTTTCCAGTTTCCATTCACATGTCACCTGCCACACAATCTCATAACGTGCTTATGCCACCAATGCAGGAGTGGGTCATGCTTTGCTGATGGTCATTTCTGATGTTTTGGAGAGGTATCAGAGCACGGTGTTCACAAGCACGGACTCTGAGCCAGAGGGACTCCTGGTTTCACAACTTACTAGCTGTACTAGGTTGAATAGCAACCTCTGGAAATTCACCACCTTTTGCAACCTCAGAATGTGACCTAATTTAGACATAGGGTCACTGCAGATGTAATTAGCTGAGTTCATTCTGGAGTAAGCTGGCCCTTCATTCAACATGACTGGTGTCCTTATAAGAAGAGGAGACACAGAGACAGACAGGAAAGGAAGATGATGTGAAAAGACGTAGGGAGAGCCCCATGTGACCATGAAGGCAGAGATTGGAGTCATGTATCTACACAAGAATACCAAAGATTGTAGCAGCATAGGAAAAGATAGGAAAAAGACATGAAATAGATTCTCCCCTAGAATTTGGCCCCACTGGCACCTTGATTTTAGACTTAACAGCCTCCAGAACTGGGAGAGAACAGATATTTGTTGTTTTAAGCCACCTGGTTTGCAATACTTTGTTAGAGCCGCTCTAGGATATGAATACCTATAGGCCCTTGAGCAAGTTATGAATCCTCTCTCTGTACCTCAGTTTTTTCATCTTTAAGATAGTCTTAATAATGATTTTTAATAGGGTTTTTGTGTGAATTAAGTTAAGAGGTAGTCTCCAATCTATTTTTAATGTGTCTGTGTATGTCTTCCACTAAGATAGAGAGCATGTTGTTTGGTTTTTATATCTTATTTTGAGAAACAGTATGATATGGCAGAAGGAGTCAATGGCAAGAAAAACAAAAGCCCTGAGTTCAACTTCAGGATGTGGTATGCCAGTGGTAAAGAACCCACCTGCCAATGCAAAAGAAGAGATACAAGTTTGATCCCTGGGTTTGTAAGACCCCTGGAGGACGGCATGGCAACCCACTCCAGTATTCTTGCCTGGAGAATCCCATGGACAGAGGAACCTGATGGGCTACAGTCCATAGGGTCACAAAGAGTCAGGCACAACTGAAGTGACTTAGCAGCACATTTAAGAGCCTCTGTGTTATTTTTGAGCCTCAGTCCCCTCCTCTGTAAAATGAGACAAATGATACCAATTTTGCTGGGTTGTTGTAGGAATAAGAATTAGGGCAAGTTATGACCAACCTAGATAGCATATTAAAAAGCAGAGACATTACTTTGCCAACAAAGGTCCATCTAGTCAAGGCTATGGTTTATCCAGTGGGCATGTATGGATGTGAGAGTTGGACTGTGAAGAAAGCTGAGCGCCAAAGAATTGATGCTTTTGAACTGTGGTGTTGGAGAAGACTCTTGAGAGTCTCTTGGACTGCAAGGAGATCCAACCAGTCCATCCTAAAGGAGATCAGTCCTGGGTGTTCATTGGAAGGACTGATGTTGAAGCTGAAACTCCAATACTTTTGCCACCTGATGCAAAGAGTTGACTCACTGGAAAAGACCCAGATGCTAGGAAGGATTGGGGGCGGGATGAGAAGGGGACGACAGAGGATGAGATGGCTGGATGGCATCACCGACTCAATGGACATGAGTTTGGGTAAACTCTGGGAGTTGGTGATGGACAGGGAGGCCTGGCGTGCTGCGATTCATGGGGTCGCAAAGAGTCGGACACAACTGAGTGACTGAACTGAACTGAACTGAACTGAACTTACATATAAGTTCATATAAGGTCCTCAAATAATGAAAGCTATATACTTTTCCTCAAAATCACCTAGCAAAGAACTATGAACACTTTAATTGCTTAGAAATGCCTTTCAATTAGATGTATTAATTAATCCCTCAGTACCTGTTTAAGTGAACATTTTTGGCAATTAATTCTGTGTTTTTCCCCAGATCATTTTTACAGTTTTTAATTTTGTGTTCTTTCACTTAAACTCCAAAGGTCATCGCCATCAGGGATTAGAATGCTGAGGAAAGAACATGGTTTTTTAAAAGAGTGTATCTTTCATGATTTTATGAACTAGCCATCAATCACACCTTTTCCTATGTTCTGTGAAGGAGGAGAAAATGGTTTTCAACATTCTTGACAAGCTTTCTGTGACTGCATCTTGATGCCAAGTTGGTTTTCTCTTGTTCTCATGACTTTAGCAGCAAGTTTTGCTCAGAATATTTTCTTTGGTTCCTGTCGTGCTGTCACTGTGGAGACAGCCAATCAGCCTAAGTAGGGTTCACCATGCTGTGTGCCTCTCAAATTTGCAATAAGAAAGTACTTGCAGCACAAGGCTGGGAGATGAAGTTAATAGAAGGAGGCTGTAAAAAGTCGCTTAGGGGGAATGTCAGGAAGAAATGCAACACCCCATCGCATTGCTGCTGTGCTTGTTAGCAAGCCTGACACAGCACAGCTGGGATGTCATGGCAATGGCAGTGCCCACAGGGTCATCTCATTCCCAGACAGCTGGCTGGCGTCTCAGCTGCACTGGGGCTCCGCACAAGACATCATTCGGGCTTTTGTGGTGGTGACAGCTTTTGGTTTTGTTCTTTGGGTCCATTTGTGTCACTAGTACAAATCTGAAACATGAAAACTTTTAACTATGGGGAAACTCATCACGTGGCCTTAACGAATTTTCTTGGGAGAAGAAGGGAATAATTACTTCAAGCGAGCCACGTGGGCCTATTAGAAGAGCTTTCTAAGTTGTTACTAAGGAAAGAAATGTCTGTCACCAATTAGATGTTATATGCATACACTATGAGAGATGTATTAAGTGGAGTGGTTGAAAACTGCTTCAAAAAGATTGTGGGGAAGCCTTTTATATCACACAAATTAATTTACTTGTAGGCCAATTTCATTGGAAAGAAATGCTCCAAATGAATCTTTTCTCCACTTTCAACTTGTCTCTGTCAAGATGTGTATCTCAGTGAAGTTGTAAATGATGGCAGGTGAGCATAAAATTATAGATAAGGCAGTAATTAAGTTGAATTTATTTTTATAGGAATATAAAAATCATAATTTTTAAGACTAGCTTTCCAACAGAAACTATAAAGATGTCATATCCCTAGTATTTCAAAATAACAAGAGGAACACTAACCTAACAATTGAAAAAAGGCAGAGGGCTTGAAGTAAATTTACAAATTGATCAAGTAGTACCAAAGAAATATAAACTGAAATAATCTGTTATGCAAATTGTATGATTGCAAAGGCTTAAGTGAAAAGAAGGCTCAGTGGGGTGGCCATTCCTGGTAGAGACAAGGGTGACCTGGATGGGGAAATGAGAATGATCAGAGAGGTGGGAGGAGACCAGATAACACAGAGCAGTCAGCCAAGGACTTGACTGGGCTTGGTTTTGACTGCAGTGGGTAGACATGAGATGGTGTTAAAGCAGGGATGTGATGAGATCTGATTCAAACTTTTAATACACTCTGGCTACTGGGGGAAAGTAGACTTTAGGAAGGCAAGAGGAGCAGCAGAGAGAATGTTTGGAGGCTGTGACATAGGTAAGTGAGCAGTGCTCAGGCCTTGGATGGGAGTAGTGGAGCTGGAGCTGGAGAAACAGAGGATGTGAGTTAGAGACGCTTGCTGGGGTCAGTCTAGCAGCTGGAATATGTCAGTGTAGACAGAAAGAAGGGAGCCCAGGAAATACCCTGAGGGCGCTGCTAACACTGAGAAGCTGAGCGGATCAAAGAAGACGGCAAAGCAGTCTAACAGAAAATGACAATTGGAATGTGTTCCCTCAGAAGATTAGAGGAGATAGTGTTTGGAAAAGGAAAGGATGAGACACAAGTCAAGGGGCTGGATGCTAGACATCACTGTGCAGATAAATTATCTCAAAACCAGGAACCTGCTCTGAGCTTCATGACCTGGCCCATCGAACTTAAAGTTATCATAAGATGCCAGTCATCCAGAGATTGTTATAAGGAGGAGCAAAATGTACAAACAATTGATTTTCTGTAGCCATTCATAATTTGGTACAATTATATAAAATAGGTAATTTTCTACAATGGATGTATAACTTGAAGCTTGAGAGATGTGGTGGGAGTTAGGTGAATTGTTTCATGGAGTATTAAAATGAAGAGAAATCTTGGAGTTTATGGTTCAAAACCCCTTTAATTTTACAGATGAAGAAACTGAATCCAAAAATATTTAAGAAAAGTTATTCAGGATCACATGGCTAGTTGGTGAAAGAACCAAAGCTATAAGCTGGGTCTGTGTTTTTTAGGACAAATAAGTCCTACACACACCCATACACACACTCTCTCTCCCTCTCACACATACTCACAAGTGCATACACACATATGAAAACATGGTATTAGGTGATAATTATTTGCTTTTAAAAGTCATTTTAAAAAGTAATGCTGAAAAATAATAAACTTTCAGAGTATTTTTCAGTTAATTTGATTTATAAAATTTCAGTTAACATTTTTCCAAGAAGTTTCTTTATAAACTATGTTACAGTTGCCCACTACAAAAAAACAAACAAAAAAACAAACTTCATTCCTTCTAATTCAAAAATGTAGCATAAGAGTTTGGGATTAATATAAACACACTACTATCTATTAAATAGATAATGTACCTTATAGCACAGGGAACTATACCCAATATTTTATAATAACCTATAAGGGAAGAGAATTTGAAAACAAATAGATATTTAGACATATATGTTGGGTTGGCCAAAAAGTTCATTGGGTTTTTCCATTGCATCTTATGGAAAAATCTGAGTGACATTATTGGCCAACCCAAAGTATTACTGTCACTTTGGTGCACACACAGAACTAACACAATATTGCAAATCAACTATACTTCAATAAACAAAACAAAGTAAAACATGTAGCATAATAGATGTCAACATCAGGGTTTGTAATCTTATTTGTTTTTCCCATTATGTACAACAGTTTACCTACGATAAGTGTTATTAATGTGTTTTCCTCTGCCTTTTACTTGTGCTTGAACATAAGCTACCGTGAAAAGTGAAGGTGTTAGTTGCTCAATTGTGTCTGACTCTTTGCAACCTCATGGACTGTAACCTGCCAGGCTCCTCTGTCCATGAAATTCTCCAGGCAAGAATACTGGAGTGGGCAACCATGCCCTCCTCCAGGGGATCTTCCCAACCCAGGGGTTGAACCCAGGTCTCCTGCATTGCAGGGAAGTTCTTTGCCACCTGAGCCACCAGACACAGATGAAATCAGAGTTGTAATGTACTATAAAATCTGGTATCAGGCAAAAAAACAGCAAGAAAGAAATATTTAATATTTATGCTACAATGCCAGTTAGGCTCAGTTTAGTATAATTTTATTTGCAGTTCTTGGAAAATCTGTAAAATATTGTAGACCATCAAGTACCATGCACAAGTGAGCATTTATCTCCATCACTTTTCATTACAGTCTGCAATGGAATAAAACATTGTCATCTAGATGTATTCAGTGTTGCCTCATTACATACAGGGCGCCATTCATCCAGAACTCTGTGATCCAGGGGCTGCAATTTACATGGAGTAGGTCCACAGGTTGCAATCCTGGACAGCTTCTTTTTCCTTATATAAAAGAGCCTAAAAACCTAAAATAGTTTTTTCTTGCTCTGTTAAAATACAATAAATTAATTATACCTAAAAAAAAAAAGAATTTGATGACCTTTCTATCCATAGAGTTATGATAAGACAACAGGGGAAAATCTACACCTCAATGAAGAGGAAGAGATCAGAGCAGGGAATTGTTGGAGGGAAGAGAAGAGAAGATGACTCTTAAAGCACTTCAGATCACCTCTGGAATAGTATATGCTCTACTGAAATATGACCACCTCAGCTTCAAGGGTTTAACAGTCCAGTCTTCCTGCTTAAATTGGTGAGATCTCATCTTCTAACTGGTGTGCTGGCAAACTGGACTCCAAGCTATGAACAAAGTTTGATACAAAATCTTGACTTTTGATGATTTAATTGATGATGCTATGAAGATTCATTTCATATGTTTTCTTGTTTGTGTTTACCAAGTATTATTTTTAAAAGCCTAGATGTGAATTAATATGTCTCTTCCTGAAATTTTCAAAACAAATCATGCCTAGCAAAAGAACAGAGGTGTGATCTCTTATTGCAATTGTGGTAATAATAACATTTCTGTGTCCAACTCTTTGCTACACCATGGACCATAGCCCGCCAGGCTCCTTTGTCCATGGAATTCTCCAGGCAAGGATTCTGGAGTGGGTAGCCATGCTCTCCTCCAGGAGATCTTCCTGACCCAGGGATCAAACCAGGGTCTCCTGCATTGTAGGCAGATTCTTTACCATCTGAGATACTAGAGAAGCCTAATAATAACATTCAGTTCAGTTCAGTTGCTCAGTCATGTCCAACTCTTTGTGACCTCATGGACTGCAGCATGCCAGGCTTATCAGTCCATCACCAACTCCTGGAGCTTGCTCAAGCTCATGTCCATCGGTGATGCCATCCAACCATCTCATCCTCTGTCATCCCCTTTTCCTCGTGCCTTCAATCTTTTCCAGCATCAGGGTCTTTTCTAATGAGTCAGTTCTTTACATCAGGTGGCCAAAGTATTGGAGCTTCAGCATCAGTCCTTCCAAAGACTATTTAGGATTGATTTCTTTTAGGATTGACTGGTTTGATCTCCTTGCAGCCCAAGGGACTCTCAGGAGTCTTCTCCAGCACCACAGTTCAAAAGCATAAATTCTTTAGCGCTCAGCTTTCTTTATAGTCCAACTCTCACATTCATACATGATTAATGGAAAAACTGTAGCTTTGACTATACGGATCTTTGTTGGCAAAGTAATGTCTCTGCTTTTTAATATGCTGTCTAGATTGGTCATAGCTTTTCTTCCAAGGAGGAAGTGTCTTTTAATTTCATGGCTTCCATCACCATCTGCAGTGATTTTGGAGCCCAAGAAAATAAAGTCTGTCACTGTTTCCATGGTTTCCCCATCTATTTGCCATAAAGTGATGGGACCAGATGCCATGATGTTCGTTTTCTGAATGCTGAGTTTTAAGCCAACTTGTTCACTCTCCTCTTTCACTTTCATCAAAAGGCTCTTTAGTACGTCTTTGCTTTCTGCCATAAGAGTGGTGTCATCTGCATATCTGAGGTTATTGATATTTCTCCCTGTAATCTTGATTCCAGCTTGTGCTTCATCCAGCCCAGCATTTCACATGATGTACTCTGCATATAAATTAAATAAACAGGGTGATAATATACAGTCTTGACGTACTCCTTTCCTGATTTGGAACCAATTCATTGTTCCATGTCTGGTTCTAACTGTTGCTTCTTGGCCTGCATACAGGTTTCAAAGGAGGCAGGTAAGGTGGTCTGGTATTCCCATCTCTTTAAGAATTTTCCACAGTTATCATGATCCATGCAGTCAAAGGCTTTCGTGTAGTCAATGAAACAGAAGTAGATATTTTTCTGTAATTCTCTTGTTTTTTCTGTGATCCAGCGGATGTTGGCAAGTTAATAATAACAATAATAATAACCAAAAACTATACAGCACTTCCTATATACAAGGCATGGTTCTAAGCACTTTACAAATATATTAACTCATCAGTCCTCAGAACCAACCATATGATGTAAGTCTATTTTTAGCTCCTTTTAAAATGAAGGTAAAGAATTAAGACATCATTAAGTTAAAAATAAAATCATTCCAAAAGGAAAATGAAGACAAGTCAACAATTAGATTGGGTAAGTTCAGAAGACAAACGGTTTACATAACACAGGATTTTGGTAATTTAAAACATACAAGAATAAGACTGACAGCTTGGGTCATGAGAGGATAACAGGGTGATTTAGGCCAAATCCAGTGAGATCAGATTTGTCAGGAAAATGGTTTTGTCTCAAATTGGTAATGACAGACTGCCTTGGATTTAAGAAACCACCTTTAGAACATTGCTTTCGTCACTGGCACTGATTAACAGTAGATTTGCTGGAAGAATCAAGGTGTGTATGTTGAGACTACTGTAAATTCGTGTATCTGTCATTTTGTAGGGAGTATGGAGCACTGAATAAAGGGAAAGCATGTGGTATAAATCCTAAAACTGAGACCATATTTCAATTCTCAGAATGTTGTTAGTATTTTCTTATAAGTTCCTGACAATTAGGCATATGCTTACTATTAAAACATCATTTTCAGAGTTGACTGCTATTCCAAAATAGATAGCAATATTAATTTTGCCAATACACTTACAGAGGTAATCAACATAAAGAAATCTTTTTAATATGGATGAGGTTACTCTTGTTTCCAAAGGCTTCCCAAGTGGCGCAATGGTAAAGAAGCCACCTGCCAATGCAAAAGATGTGAGTTTGATCCCTGGGTTGGGAAGAGCCCTGGTGTCAGAAATGGCAACCTGCTCCAGTATTCTTGCCTGGAAAATTCCATGGTCATAGGAGCCTTGTGAGATACAGTCCATGAGTCGTAAAGAGTAGGACATGACTGAGCGACTGAGCACACGTGCACAAACACACACACACACTTACACACACATACACTCACTGTTTCCAAACACTACCCTGAGATTGGAGTTGGGCTCACCACTTTCAAGCTTGCAACTCTTGGGTTTTGGAGACCCTGGCATATTGAAGCCCCATACCTGAATCTATCAACATTTAGTCATAGGTAATACTTATTTTGTGCAATATGTAATCTTTTAATAATCTATACTTCCTGTTATGAGCAGGGCTCCCTTGCCTTGTGAATCACACATGACTCATTTGGCAACATGAATGGATGCAAATTGGGTTGTGTAGACTTCTGCTTTGCAACTGGCTCTTTACAAGTGACGAGGGAAGGGACAGCTTTCATTGCAATGAACCTTTCATTTTGCAACACCTGAAGATCATAGTATGGTTCTTTCAGTTTTAACTTTTTGCTTTATACTTGTTATGTATGAAAGTAGAAAATATTAGGCCTCAGCTCACTCCAGTTGGACTTAATATCCTAGGTGGCCAGACTTTGAGAAATCCATTGATCTTTTCCAATCCGCTCTTTTTTCATTTGCAAATGGGGGTGATTGGATTGTGGTAAGGATTAAATGATACTAATTAATTAGTAAACTAATTAATAAATGTGCCTGTAACATGTTTAAAAACTTACTAAATATTAACTATAATTTAAAGTAGAAAAAAATAACCTCACCTATTATTGAGTTCAAATGAAATGGAGCATATAAACTTAAAAGATACTATCTGAATGTCAGAAACTCTCGTATACCCAAAGCAATGTTATTATCAGTCCCATGTTTTACTTAAAACTCATCATCAATATATTCTGTGACTTTTCTCAATACATAGCTGTTCCAACAACCCTAAGTATTTACACAGAAAACCTGACTGTTGGCCTGTCCAAACTTAATTTGCTAGCATATATAAAGTTCCTTATTGTTCTGAGATTGAAGGATTCAGCCATTCTGGATTCTGGGTGAAGAATAACTCATGATTCACTCTACTGACCTTTTGGTAATGTAAACGTGGACAACATCATCTTGAAAACACAGGGAAATAAAACTTCATTGAAGACTTGCTGCTGAATTTTTAGAAGTTATCACATCCAGTTCTTTGTCATTTCCAACTGATTAAATTTTGCCCCCATTTCCTCCTTCCTGAAGTTTTCCATCTCTTTTAAGCAAATTATTTCATGGAATGTACTATAGGGGTTTGAAACATGCTCCTCTGAAAATATAGTTCTAATTCAAATCTTCTTAGTGAAGCTCAACACATTGAACCAGGCAGTGCCTGGCAGCCAGGTGTCAGGGTCAAAGTCTAGAACAAGATAAATAGAAGCAGTTGCCTTGGGTTTTGTGGAGGTAGAGTGGATGTCTGAATACTGCTAGATGAAATCATTGATTTTTCCTGAGGCAAGGATTATTTTGGTCCTTAGAACTCCTTGGCGTTTTTAAGTTTTAACTTACTAAAGAATTACATTTTTTTAATAAAGTGCAGTGTGAGAAAAGCTGGAATATTCTTTTAGGTAGATTTCAGAGTTAGATTCTCTGTGTTTTAACACTGTTTTGGAAAATTAGACATAATGGTGTTGTTAAAAGATATGGTTCCCTGTTGAAATAGTATCTCTATAAAGTGAATGTCATTTTATTCACACACGTGTGCACGTGTGCACACATACACACACACACACACACACACAGCATTATAGAGTAACAGGCAACTAAATGACAGTGGATCAAGAACTTCCCCATAGCTACATATGGACTAATTTGTTTCTGTCCCACTGTAACATTAAAATGTTTTCTACACTATGACCAGACAGAGTGAATCTGAATTTAGAAAGATAAACTGAAACCTAAAGTAAAAATAGTGGATTATGAATAGGCAATTATCTTGCAGCTGAATTCAGTCATAACAGGCAAAAAAAAAAAAAAAAAAATGAGCTATCACATTTGGCCTCTGCAAATTCCTAGGAAATCTGCTACTGTGCCTATGATGAGTATGAATTTATATTCCTCAAGAAAAAGTTTTAAATACCTTTCACACTGTTATCCAATATGTGGTTGAGTCACTGACAGATTATGATGCTTTGTGTAATGTGGTTATAAAAAATGTTTCTCATTTGCCCTATGTTTCTGCAGCATTTGACTTAGGAGGAAAAAATGTGAAAATAAAATCCCTTTGTTCTGTATTAAGATCTGGCCATCTGCGGAGTGTGCCCAACTGGTGAGACGTACTGCCTCAGTGTCAGCATGCTGTCAGAAGTAAACTTCATCTCACTAGCCATTCTGGAATTCCTGAAACTCCTATCCACACATTCGATAGAACCACATTGTAACGCTGATGTCATTCAATGCTGGACTTTCTAGTTGCTGTCAGTTGGTGCATCAGTCATTCAATTAGTAGAGTTCCTTTCCTCTCCTGAGGAATTCTGAACGGTCCACATTGAAAATTCATCACCAGAATGAAGTAATGTGGCAAAGTGGTTTCTTGAGCTCTTGCAGTTATGCAAATCAGGTCTTATCCGTTCTAAATACACAGAGATTACGGGTTTAAACTCCCACACTGCCACTGAGATAATGACACCAACTCAAAGCATAAATGTGGACGATCTAATTTTAGTCGGTTGGCACAAATTCTCTTGTAGAAATGTTGCCTGTCTTCCTGGTAGGACAGGCAGGGAAATGTACCAAGTCACACCATTGATGCAAACTAGTTTTGTTCTTGTAACAGTGTGTAATGTACAGTCTGCATTAAGTAGTTCTTATTTCTGATACCATCACAGTCTCTTCTCCCAGCACTGTTGATGGCATAAAAATAGTTTTGTTGGAGATTGACTAAACGCCAAATAGGAAGGAAACACCTTCAGACTTATTTCTGATGTATTTCTTCATCATAGCTCCTGCCATTGAAGAATTTTTGTTGGTGTTCTGAAGGGTCAATGCATGATGTTAAAGATAGGCTCAGAGAGGATTTAGGTTCAGATTCTAGCTCTGCAAGAATAGCTCTGTGAATGCAGGCAAGGTTTGTAACTTTGAAACTTGGTTTCTCTTGTTGTTAAATAAATATTCCCCACCTGGCCATGTTGTTCTTACAACTAAACAACATCACACAGTAAAATACAGGATCAGACATGGGAGAGATACTAGTACATGATAGTTGCAAATTATTTGATATTAGTTCTTGCCCTGTTTTCTAGAGAAAGGGTGTTTATAGGGGTGCATGCTCTTGTATAGCTTAAACAAAGAGAATTGCTTCAGGGTACTTTGAATCTGCCACCTGTGACTAGATACTCAAAGCCCATCTTCTACAGGTTCTGTCCTTTCTGAAACAAGTTATTTCACTTCTTGAATACTTTCTTGTCCCTACTCCATCCTGACAGAAATGTTCAGAAGAGACACTGTTTCCATGGAAACCTGGAGAGACATCATAATTACTTAGGACCACACAGTGGAACATACAACCTCGGTGACTGAATGTCAAAATACTTTTAAGGTACAAAAAATATCTAAGAAACAAGGACTGTCTTAGTCAGCTAGGGATGCCATAACGAAATTTTGTAGACAGTGTAACTTAAACAACAGAAATTTATTTCCTTAGGGTTCTGGAAGCTGGAAGTCTGAGGTCAGAGTGCCAGCATGGTTGGATTCTGTCTAGTGAGAGCTCTCTTCCTGGCTAACAAAAAAATGTCACCTTCTCACTGAGCCCTCATATGGTAGAGAGAATGAGAGAGCTAACTCTGTGATGTCTCCTCTTACAAGGGCACTAATCTCATCCTGAGGACCCCATCCTCATGATCTCATCTAAACCTGATTACCTCTCACAGACTCCATCTCCAAATACTGGAGGTTAGGGCCTTACTGGATGAATTTTGGAGGAACACGTTCAGTCTGCAGTAGGGACTATGTGTTGTCACTGAAAAACTCTCATGGCCAGGTGATAGACATGGCTGGGGCAGCAGCAGCAGTTCACAACCATGAACATAACCTCTTCCCACATAGCACTACCTGTGAGCTGTCCCTTGAACTTCATGTTTGGAGTGGGTGGGGAAGGCACAGAACTCTGTGGAAGACCTGAAATCTAGCCCTCAGTCTGCCTCTTACCAATTATATGCAGTGGGCATATCATTTATTTTTTCCTCTGAACCTCAGTTCCCTTATCTTTTAACAAAAATCCCAAGATCTCTTTTGTCTCCTTTGAGGGTGGTTATGAGGATCAAATAGAGTGTTGTATGTGAAAGCACTTGGTAATCTGTGGTCCTGTCTTTTTTTTTTTTTTTAAACCCTGCTTTTCCTGGCTCTGAAATCATAAACTGAGAGACATGCCAGGCTCAAGATAGAATACAAAGCTCATCTTATGCTCCAGTGTTTGAATTTTCAATTGCATGAAAAGTACCTAAGGTGCTGGTTTTCCAGGGTTTTCCAAGTGGTACTAGTGGTAAAGAACCCATCTGCCAATGCAGGAGACAAAAGAGACATAGGTTCGATCCCTGTGTCAGGAAGATCCCCTGGAGAAAAGCATGGCAATGCACCCCAGTATTTTTGCCTGGAAAATCCCATGGATAGAGGAACCTGGCGGGCTACAGTCCATAGGGTCGCAAAAAGTTCGACATGACTGAAGCGACTTAGCGTGCATGCAAGGTGCTGGTTTAACACAGATTTCAGGACCCAAATCTAATTCTTTTGACCATGGTAGAGCCTGGAATCTGCATGGTCACAAACATGCAGGGGATGGTTTGCATAAGCTGGTTCTTTGGTCACTTTTTGAAAAAGGCAGTTCTCCCCTATAAGAGACCAAACCGCTGAGGGTTGGGTATGTTTGGGGGGGTTACTGAGAAATAATAGTAGAAAAGAGGTATTTATTGTAGGCTGTGAACTCTGGTTACTTGTATTATAGACTAAAATTTGGAAAGTTTATAAGAAATTTACTAAGGTTTAAAAAGAAAAGATACCCTAACTTATAAATTGAATTTTCTTGGCCCACATGAAGCATACTCTTTTCAAAAAAGTGAATAAATAGGACTTCACTGGTGGCACAATGGATAAGAATCCACCTGTCAATGTAGGGAACATGGGTTCAATCCCTGGTCTGAGAAGATTCCACACACTGAGGAGCAACTAAGTCCGTGAGCCACAATTACTGAGCCTCTGCTCTAAAGCCCGGGAGCTGCCACTACTGAAGCCCATGTGCCTAGAGCTTGTGCTCTGCAACCAGAAAAGCCACTGCAATGAGAAGCCCATGCACCACCACGAAGAGTAGCCCCAGCCGCCTGCAGCTGGAGAAAAGCACACATAGCAACGAAGACCCAGAGCAACTTAAAAAGTGAATGAAAACAAAAGGAACAGATGAAAGAGGGAAGATAAGACAAGTAGATTCATCCTCACTAGAGTCCTTCAGTTCACAGCTTCAGGTATCATAATCTGCTTTAATAAGTTTATAAAGTCAGTGGACAGAAGATAATTTAAGTTTCACTCACACAGAAAATAATGTATTGCTGTTGAATGTCAGCTGCCCTGTGCGGATTGTCCCAATGATTATCCTTAGTTCTTGAAACCTAAATCTACCTATTGACAAGAGTAAAAAGCTTCTCTGAGCTATTTGAAAAGATTAAGATATTTCAAAGTGCTCAGTGGGCCAGTCTGTCACCCTTTCTCTTTTTTTAAATTTTGCGTTAAAGGATTCCTTTTCAATTTACACATTTTGTCATAATTAAGTGTAGGACCTCTCTGAGTTGTCATCTTCTATTTCCTGGCCATTCAGATTTTTCAAGTGAAAATGTGGAATAGCCATAAAAGTAGATGTGGAGTGGAAACAGAGCTGGCATTTTAAAGGTAAGATGGATTCTGGTGGTGGAAGTGGCATATTTATGAGGGGTGGAAGCTAACAACAGAAGAGTCATCTGACACCTCCTGAGTGTGAAGAATGGCTTGCACTAGGCTTTTTTGTCTCTAAAATTTATCAGATTTAACCACCAAAGTCAGATATGTTCCAGAATGCCTCCATGTAAAATTCTTCAGTTTTTAGGCCTTTTTTTTCCCCATTCAAGTCTTTATTGAAACACTCAGTGTTGTACTAAGAATTAATGCCACCATGTAAAAGAACCCCTCTCTCTTCCATCACATTATTTGGTTTTATTTTTGTGGCATGTAGCACTGTCTGAAATTTTCCTATTTCTTTATTCATTTACTGTCTCCCAGTTCCCACTAGAATGTAAGGCTTTGAGAACAGGAATTCCCTCTGTCCAGGTTATGACTCTTTCCAGCTCTTAAAGCTCCACCTGGCACCAGAAGGAAGCTTAATGAACATTTGCTTAATGTATTGGGCATGGTTGGTATGAAGGACACCACTTCCTCAGGGCTGTACTTCCTATGCTTTGCCTTACACTGAAATGCTGGAGGAGGCTTCTAGGTGATAAGCATCTTTCTAGGTTAGCACATATAGCCAGATCACTCCTTTTAAGGTCTGTATGTGTTCGTGCTCAGTCATGTCCAACTGTTTGCGACCCATGGATTGTAGCCTGCCAGGCTCCTCTGTCCATGGGATTTTCCAGGCAAGAATACTGGAGTGGGTTCCCATTTCATCCTCCAGGGGATCTTCCCCATTTGGGGATCAAATCCAAGTCTCCTTTGTCTCCTGCATTGGCAGGCAGGTTCTTTACCACTGAGCCACCTGGGAAGCCCAGATGGAGGAGGCTTGGAGGGGCTTAAATAAATTTCTTAGGTCTCAGGCATCCTTTGTGAGCTTCCAGAATTTCTTCCTCTCCCAAAGTTCTGTGTCTTCACACCCTGGGTCAGATTACAGCTCTAATGTGATTTCTGCAGTCGAATTCGTGAAATAGTGACTGAATAAAAATTAATGGTCTATTGTAAAAGTGCCAACTAATGAAGAGGAGCCATGGTTTACTGTCCATTTTATTTATTTATCTATTTTATTATGGGGCTGCACCATGTGGCTTGTGGGATCTTAGTTCCCCAACCAGGGATCAAACCAGTGCCCCCTGCATTAGAAGTGAGGAGTCTTAACCACTGGACCACCAGGGAAATCCTGGTTTAGTGTCCATTTCTGTGTTTCCATTCTACTGAACTATAACTGTCAGATGCACTGGTTTCTGCTCACCTTAGAAGCTAAGTAAGGACCGAATGGTAATGACCAGGCATGGGAACTGAACATGCCCTTCTGAGAGGCCTCTGAGCCTCTCTAGGGATGGATGGAAGAATGGGTACCACCTGATTTGGGCCCCAAAGCCCTGCCTTCCTAAAATGATGTTCCCTTGGCTGCCTCCCTCTTCCATCTGAAACATGCATCAGTGATCACCCAGCTCTGTTTGGGGAACTGGAGCTATAGGTGTTTCCTTTTGAAACCAGGGGAGGAACTATCATCTAGGAAAGGCTGGAGTGTTAGAAGGAGATTTGTGAGATTACCTATCAGTTTGTCTGGCAGTGGGTGGAACTCTGCGATAAGGTTTGATTAGGAAGGGAGAAAATAGGTTTAAAAAAACTTTGTTGTTCTTGTGTGCTCACTCATATCCAACTCTTTGTGACCCCATGGATTGTAGCCCGCCAGGCTTCTCTGTCCATAGGATTTCCCAGGCAAGAATACTGGAGTGGGTTGCCATTTCCTTCTCCGGGGGATCTTCCTGACCCAGGGATTGAACTCTCATCTCCTGCATTGCAGGTGGATTCTTTACCCGCTGAAAGCTTGAAAAGTCAAATGGTATCTACAGAATTGGTCCAAAGTAGGGTACCCAGGCTGCAGGCAGAAGGTGACATGTGGATGTTTTCTAGCTGAGAAACTTGGAGGCAAGGGGAGAAAGGGAAAGGACTCAGACCAGTTTCTAGAGCTCACAGATGTTCCCCAAGCTGACCCCGATGGTCTCAGTTATCTGGGTTTCATCCCTTCCTCTCACTTCTACATGATCCATCTAGTGGTTTTCCCAGACACTGAATTCCCCCACACCCCTCAAAAAAAAAAAAACAAACAACCAATTAAAAATAGAGTGACTTTTGGCGAGTGTGGAATACAGCCTTTTTTTAGAAAACACACACAGTATGATCTAAGCTTCTCAGGCTCCTTGGCGAGACACCTAAATATGTGGGAGCACAGCTTTGGGGCTCACAGTCTGGAAGAGCAGCAGTGATGCAGGGAGACTTGCATCCTGCAGCCACTCCACACACGGCTGCTTCCCTACAGCCCCTTGTGTGGCTGCATCTATGTGACAGAGAAACTAAAAATACCTGCCAAGATGGCGATACGGACTGACGTTATCTCCCCAGCCTGGAGAGCTGCACACCATGGGTAGGAAAATGAGCTTAAAGCATCACAAATGATTCGAGTTTCTGGAGGACCTTGAAAGGGAGGAGTCAATTCAAGATCACACCAAATAGCACCCCCTCAACAATTTTTAAGGTCTCATAGCCTTCAAATCAGGGCTTTCCCGCCTGCCAGTGCAGGAGACATGGGCTTAATCCCTGGATGGGGAAGATTCCCTGGAGGAGGAAATAGCAATCCACTCCAGTATTGCTTGGAAAATCCCATGGACAGAGGAGTCTGGCGGGCTACAGTCCATGGGGGTCACAAAGAGTCGCACACAACTGAGAGACTAAACAACAATGACAAACACCCCTTTGAATTGGAGAAGCTCTTCTCTTTTTCTTGTCAAGGAATTCATCCTCAATATTAGCTTAAATATAGGAATGTTGCTGTGTTGTCATACATCCATCTCACTGATAAAAACTAGATTTTAATAAAAGATTATTTCAACCAAAATCAGTGTTTATGGTTTTTCTATTGATACTGAGACAAAGTACTAGAGAAAGGATTGAGTCATTTTCACTTCAAAAACATTCCTTTATTATCTTAAAATTTTATTTCATCTGAATCTTATCCTTCAAAAAAATGTGTTCCGCATTTTCATGGTATACAGACACTATTTGTTTTTGGCAACAATTAAAATAACTTCAAAACTGCAACAATAAAAGTGAGATTTAAATAAATTTCAGAATCATTCTGTTGATGTGATATTTTAAAGGATTTGCACATTCATTCATGGGATGTGTTGATACTTATAGCTGTGGTGTCCAATACGGTCACTACCGAACCCTTCGAATGTAGATGGTCTGAATTGAAGATGTGGTACAAGTGGAACATACACATTGAATTTTGAAACCTTGGTCAAAAAAAAAAAAAACGTGAAATACCTTGTACAAAAATTTTTATATTGATTGCATATTGAAATAAAATTTTCAGTACATTGTCTTAAATGAAAGGTACTATTCAAATTAATGTCACTTGCTTATATTCTTGAAATTATTGAAATGTGACGTAGAAATTTTAAATTACACGTCTTTCTATTGGCCTGTTCTGCTTTAGATAATTAAAGTTTTCTAACTACTCTACTGGGAAAACAGTTCAATAAAGCATTGCCACGGAAGAGGAGATTTAACAAGTAGCTTAGATGTTCCACTCAGAGACCTGACCAGTAAGTACCCCTCCAGCAGAAACTGGAAAGAAGCATGCAGGTTTACTGTGTGTGCTGATTCAATCTTGAGTCCCTCTTCTGCAATGTCAACAATATCATTAGTGCTGAGTAGAAGGAATGAATGGATCTTAAACTCTCTGGAAATAAAGGGATTCAAATGAACCAACAAGTGCAGTAGAGAGAGGCATTTCTGTGCCCTCTTGAATTTGTCTGTGATAAATCCTAATGTCCCTTTCTAACCAAAGCGTCTCTTTGGGAAGCAATTGCTGTCCAAGGTTGTCAAGCCCTATAGTATTTTGTTTCAGATATACTAACTCAGTGCATCATGTGTTAGGCCCTTGAATGCAGAAGTGAATATCTGGATTTTTTTTCATTTTAATTATGCTGAAATACACATAACATAAAGAATTAGGGCAGGAAGAGAAGGGGGTGACAGAGGTTGAAAGGCATCATGGACTCAACAGACATGAATTTGAGCAAACTCCAGGAGATAGCGAAGGACAGGGAAGCCTGGCGTGCAGCAGTCCATGAGATTGCAGAGTTGGACACCACTGAGTGGCTGAACAGCAACACATAGCATAAAATTTACTATCTTAACCATTTTTTATTCAAGTATAGTTGATTTACAATGTTAAGTTAGTTTCAGTGTATGGTAAAGTGATTCGGTTATACATACATACATATATTCTTTTTCAGATTCTTTTCCATTACAGTTTATTACTAGTGAATGTTGTTATTTTGGTATACAGTGCTCAGTCACTCAGCCACGTCCGACTCTTTGTGACCAAATGTTCTGTAGCCTGCCAATTTCTTCTGTCCATGGGATTTCCTTGCTGTACAGCAGGATCTTGTTTTTTTTTAAACTATTTTTGTATATATATTGCAGTAATATTTAGTATAATACATTCATAATATACAACCAATCTCCAGAACTCTTTTTGTCTTGCAAAACTGAAACTCTATACCCATTACACAATGACTCCTCATTCCTCCCTATTCCCATGGTATCTGGATTGTGTCTGTATGAGACTTTGGTTTTTCTGAGAAATCTAACCATTTTATATGTGAATATTCTAGAATAAGAAATATATTATGAGGAATATGAGTGATTCTATACATATGACATATGAGTCTCCCTTCTATATTGATAGAAGATGCAAATTTATGCAAATGTAGTTTTCCAAAGAATCTCAGTAGAACTACATTTCTTAACTCTTTCTGATCTGAATTTTTTATTTGTTGTGAATCATTTAAACTCAGCCTTTCAGTAACGACCAAGGCGCTTCTGCCATCTGCTGGTGTACCTGGAGGGTACGGCCACTCCATATCCCTACATGGTCCCCCCACACAGCCCACATCCCAGCTTCCAGATCTTTCTATTCTAAAAACTAGAAAGGTGGAATCAGCTAATGGCTCTTTCTGTTGCTTCCCACAAAGGGTTGTTTTTTTTTTTGTCTTGTTTTACCATAATAACAACATTACTTGACCTTTCACTCATTTAGAGTTTTTAAAATAATAAACTAGAAATAATCCAGTATCAACACCACAGTTTTAATAAAATTTAGACTACAGTCTTCAATGAATTACAAAATCAAATAAAGATCTGTTGACATCCATAGCTTAAACTAATCATCTTTGGAAATTCACTCTGCAAGTTTACTGAAAAGTTGACTAAATGTTGGAGGCTGTATTCACACATCTGATGAGAGTGCTCATGTAAATCCAGGTATATACACAGGCAATGTTTCCTGCTTTGTTGTTATTTAATTTGCTATATTTGATTACTTATCGTTAAGTTTGCCTTTTAAAACATTAATTTGCATTATCCCTAATCTATTTGAATAAATTATCTCTTAACTATTTGAATAAATTATTTCTTCTTAGCTCATATTTAATGAATATCCACAATGGGCCAATCCCTGTGTGAAGTGTTAAGAATAAATTGATAAACTGATAAATAAACGAAATAAATCTTGTTATTCCAATCTTCGTGGAATGATGCACAAAGGAATAAAAACATGCCTTATACTTTTCTTAAGGTTTTGTTCTATTCTATAAAACAGGGATGGGTGGGGGGTCCAGGAAGGGGAACACATGTAAACCCATGGCTGATTCATGTCAATGTATGGCAAAAACTATTACAATATTGTAAAGTAATTAGCCCCCAACTAAAATAAATAAATTTATAAAAAAAAAAAAAAACAGGGATAAAAATCTTTGCTTGGGTTCAACAGATTATAAACATTTTTAAAATGCTTTATAAATGATTTCAAAAGAAAAACCCACCACCTCTGTAACTCAGCTTATGAATATGAATTTAGACAGTCTTTTATTTTTTTTTATTTTTTTATTTTTTGTAGATCAATATGTTTATGGTTGTTTTTTTTTTTTTTTTTTTTTTTTATAAATTTATTTATTTTAGTTGGGGGCTAATTACTTTACAACATTGTAATAGTTTTTGCCATACATTGACATGAATCAGCCATGGGTTTACATGAGTTCCCCTTCCTGGACCCCCCACCCACCTCCCTCCCCATCCCATCCCTCTGGGTCATCCCATTGCCCTGGCCCTGAGCCCTTGTCTCATGCATCGAACATGGAATGGTGTTCTGTTTCACATATAAGAGACACAGATGCATAGAACAATTTTATGGACTCTGAGGGAGAAGGTGAGGGTGGGACGTTCTGGGAGAATAGCATTGAAACATGTATATTATCATATGTGAAATAGACAGTCTTTCATTATTATCCAAGAATATAGAGGCCACTTGGAGCACTTTTTGAGTCTCAAATATTAGGAGACATTCAGACATGTTACTAATGTAATCTACCATTATACACCAGAGTTGAAATAATGTGAGTAGTCTTGACCTGCTAGAAGGTCTAAGAGTAAATATTACCTTGATGACATGTGATTGAATAAACATCTTTCTACACATGCAAAGTGAAATGGGGATGAAAGTCATTTCCTCTCGTGTCAAGCCTCCAAAAGTGACTAATTTATTAACCAGAACACTTCAGACAGATTTTTAAAAATACTTAAGATACTAATGAAGAGGAACATGAATAGTTTAGATGAATAAATCCTACTGTGATGAGTAAACCCAACTTTTCTTAAAAAGTTGATCTACATTTAGCACCATGAGAATCCATAAGAATCTGATAAGAGAACCCTAATGTTTAATTGTTCTGTTCTGTATTGGGCTTCCCTGGTGGTAAAGAATCCACCTGCAATGTGGGAGACCCAGGTTCGATCTCTGGTGGGAAAATCCCCTGGAGAAGGGAATGCAACTCACTCCAGTATTCTTGCCTGGAGAATCCCATGGACAGAGGAGCCTGAAGAGCTACAGTCCATTGGATTGCAAAGAGTCAGACACAACTGAGCAACTAACACTTTCACTTTTGCAGTTTATGCCATAAGAACGTCTAAAGAATCTGATAAGAGAACCCTAATGTTTAATTGTTCTGTTCTGTATTGGAATGTTAACTCACATGTAATTTGCATGTAGCAGAATTTGATCTGAAGGGGGTGGGTGCATCTCAGACCTCTGTCTTTTGAGGTGCTCAGTGCATCATACTTGGAGTTGGAGGAAGCCTGGAGAGTCCCATGGCATGACTCTCAGAGCCCTGGTCCCAGCACTTCTGGGACCTGGAATCTGTTTCAGCCCGTCCTAAACTCATCATATGGGCTTGTGTGAGACCCTGAATCTCCCTGAGGTTGCATTTCCCTGTTCTGATTTTACAAAAATCAGAAGAGTGTGAGAAAAAGGGAACTGGAGGGTTGGTGGTGGTGGTTGGGGTGTATCTTCATTGACTGGCTTGTTAATCATGACGTTGTCTCATTGCTTCATTTCTGTTGTCAGGAGTTTTCTGCCACTCAGCCAGCCAGAGTCAATCAATGTTGAGGTTAACTTTCTCTGGCTGTATTGATTGGATGAAACAGTTATCCTCAAAGCTGGAGGAAGTAAATACATTGCTTCCACTGACTGAGATCACAGACAAGCCCGTCACAGTTGAGGGGCTTTTCTCGTCTTTTGCCTTCTAGAGTTGACGTGGCTCCAGGAGTGCAGATTCATCTCCATCTTTGAGGAGGACTGGACGTGAGGGATGGTAGCCATTCATGGGCTTGAGGAAGCAGACACCAAGGAAGGGATGAGGAAGAGAACTGAGGCATCATTTACTGAAACAGGGAAAGTGGAGATGAAGGAGACAGGAAAGTGAAGGCTGTGAAGTGACTTACCCGTTTGTCTTAATAGAGGGCTTGAGAACCCACCCTATTTGGATTCATCTCAGGGGACAATGAAACACCAAAAATGCTTTTACAAATGGAAGATAGGTTGATAGGGTGTTAGGGGAAAGAGACATGTCATGACCTTGTGAACAAGTTGTGAGGAGTGAGGCAACCAGCATGTAGCAACCTTGGACCAGATGACAGAGATTACTCATTTGTAACATTTCACAACATGGAGGCTGCAGTTCATTTCTGATTTGGAGAGGGGATAGGAAATAGCTCTTAGTAATGGTGGTTTCTTCTAAGGATATTTGTTTAATTTTAATCGGAGTATAGTTGCTTTACAATGCTGTGCCAGTTTCCGCTGCACAACGAAGTAAATCAGCTATAAGTTTATATATATCCCCTCCCTCTTGTACCTCTCTCCCACCCAACCCCACCATCCCACCCATCTAGGTATTCACAGAGCACTGAGGTGAGCTCCCTGTGCTATCCTACAGATTCCCACTAGCTGTCTATTTTACATGTGGTAGCGTATATGTGTCAATTCCAATCTCCCAATTCATCCCACCCTTCTCTCTGCCTTGCTTCTCATCCACATATCTGTTCTCTATGTCTTCATTTCTATTCCTGCCCTGCAAATAGGTTCATTTGTATCATTTTTCTAGATTCCATAAAATGTATTAATACATAATATGTGTTTCTTCTAAGGAGATTAATATGATTTCTTCTAAGGATATCAGAGTAAATTTACACATTTCCCCCTACTTTTCATGTTTCTCTGAAAGAAGACATTATCAGTTGAATAAGTTTAAATCTGTCTTTTTGTGACAGATAATACTAAGTCTTAGAGCTGGCACTTATTTTCCTGGCTATATTCTAAGTGCATTGCCTGTGAATAATTCTTACAACGACCCCTGGAGGTAGGTCTTTTCCTCTCCCTGTTTGATAGATGAGAAGTCAGGAACTCAGATTCTCAGGTGTGGAGGGTCACACCCACAAGGCCTGGCCCCAGAGACACGCTGCCATTTGCATAACATATCCAATCTGGCCACTGTTCCCTTGGTGCCCTCACAGTCACCCCTTCCTTTCACAGATGGCCAGATGCTTCAGGGCTTTTTTCAGCAGTTCACAAGCCTGTGTTCATTAGGTAGAGTGGTTAAGCTGGTCAGGAGCTTATCCTATAAATCACTTAATAGATATAGAACTGAAAACCATGCTTCCTCCTTTTTTCTCTTTTCTCCACTTTAGCATATATAAATCTATCCAGTTTCTATGCTGTTCATGTTAGTAAAGTATTTCAACATGAACTGTATTACAAAGGCATACTCCTTACCAGGTGGCACTAGTGGTAAAGAACCTGCCTGCCAAAACAGAGACAAGAGATGCAGGTTCAATCCCTGGGTTGGGAAGATCCCCTGGAGGAGGGTGTGGCAACCCACTCCAGTATTCTTGCCTGGAGAATCCCCATGGACAGAGGAGCCTGGTGGGCACAGTCCATGGGGTAGCAAAGAGTCAGACACTACTGAAATGACTTAGCATGCATGCACTGACTTCCCCAATATCTTTATTCTGCCCATTGCATGCTTTGCTTTCTGTACTGGCCTCTCCTTCAAAGCATACGGAGCTGAATAGTTCTCAGGCAAAACTTCTCCAGTTATCCATGTGCTCAGAAGATCTGGGAGAACAGCCTGAAAGAGGAAGCACTCATTTGGGGCCTTTCCTTGATGGCTACAGCACTTTATCTCTTTGTGCTTATGGAAACGCTTTCTTAACTAAAAGCATAACTTATGATTCTGTGATACATTGTGATACATCGCCCCAAACTTTCTTTTTATAAGCCTGAGATGGCTTTTAACAGATTATTGTTGCTCAAGATGTGTTTCAACTAAAGAATGAGTGAGTATCTACTGGTTACAAAATAAAAGATTCGAAGAGTAAACTTATTTGATCACACTAGCTAGACCCTCACTAGAGATGCTGACTCGGCATTCATTTATTGTATCAGCGTATTAAGAGATGGGATGCACAGACTCTTAGGGTTTCCCCATGACTCCCACCTCCTGGTGTTCATATCCTCTGTCATGCTCTCCCCTGGAGTGTGGGTGGAGCTGTGACTTGCTTCTAACCAATACAATGGGATGGAAGATGTACAAGATGACGTGTGTATGGTTTTGTTAACATCGTAGCATCCATCTTGGAGTCTCTCTCTCCCTGCTGCCTTTGAAGACCTGGACTGCCTCTGTTGGGAGCCCACGTGGCAAGGGGCTGATGGCAGCTCCTAGACCCAAGGAAGCTTCCGCCAATGGCTGGTAAGAAACCAAGGCTTCCAGTATCGCAGAATTTCCATTCTGCCAACAAAACCAGAGCGTTTTCCAGTTGAGTCTTAGTTGAGACTTCAGCACTGATTGACATCTTTATTGTGAACCTTGTGAGACCCTAACCAAGGGTCTGGTCAAGCTATATCTGGACTGCTGAGCCACAGAAACTGGGATATACTAAGTGTTTGTTGTTTGGAGTCACTAAGTAAGTTCATGGTAATTTGTTACATAGAAAGCTAGGGGCTTCACAGGTGGTGCAGTGGTAAAGAATCATCTGTCAGGGCAGGACATGCAAGAGGCACAAGTTCAATCCCTGGGTCGGGAAGATTCCCTGGAGAAGGTCATGGCAACCCACCCCAATATTCTTGCCTGGATAATCCCATGAACAGAGGAGCCTGGCGGGCTACAATCCATGGATTGCAAAGAGTTGGACACATCTGAGAACACATGCACATACATAGAAAGCTAACACAAGCACCTACAGGGTCCTGGATTCTGTTTTAGGTGTTGGGAATGGAGAAATGGACAAAACAATCTTTGCCTCAGGGAGCTTGCATTTGAATAATTCTAGAATGTATCCATGTTAGAAGCTTTAGTTCATGTGAATTATAATTTCAAAGTCAAAAGTTCAATAGCTTCAGCTAAATAAGAAAGAAAATCCAAATTTGCTTAAAATCTTTATTTTTAATGTGGTAGATATTTTACATCTGAAGATTTTGTTTTTGGTCCAAAGGAGAGAAAAACAAAATTATTCTGAACAAATGCTAGCATTGAAATACCAGGTGATCCTATTTAAGGAAAGACCATGAGGACAGCTTGGTCAGCTGTGGAGAGAGAAGGAGTTGTCTGCAGACTCCAGCTTCAAGATCAGAGCTCTGCAGTGCCTGGTAATTTGGTCACACAGTACACAGAGCCATTTCAAAAGCAAAGTACTTAAAAGCTTAAAGACCAAACTGCCTAAAGTCACCAGAATAAAAAAGCAATTTCAAAATTAGCCTGGAGATTCTATTTCTATAGACAAACTACTGTCTAAAGGAACACCTAGAATCATTCTGCACCTTCAGAACATTGAAGTCAAATCTATTCACCTGGCAGGCACATTAGTTCTCCTGTCTTGGCTGGAGAGCTAAGCGGGGCAAGGTCTTAGCTTGAACCTCTGCACAAGTAACCTGGTTTTATGGGCAGCCTGATTCTGCCCAGCTCACAGGTCATATCCCACCATGGGTCATCGTCCAACAGTTTTGTACTGCTAGTCTCTTGGGAAACAGGAGCCTGTACTTTATTCAGCAAACCACCAAACTAAGGCCACATTCTATGGAATAAATGTAAGTGTCTTTTAAAATAAGATATACCCATCACATTCAGAATATACTTGGGCAGCTTGTATGTATATTGTGTTGCATGCAGCTAAATGGCCAATCGGAAAAGGCAATGGCACCCCACTCCAGTACTCTTGCCTGGAAAATCCCATGGATGGAGGAGCCTGGTAGGCTGTAGTCCATGGGGTCGCTAAGAGTCAGACATGACTGAGTGACTTCACTTTCACTTTTTCTGTTCATGCACTGGAGAAGGAAATGGCAACCCACTCCAGTATTCTTGCCTGGAGAATCCCAGGGATAGCGGAGCCTGGTGGGCTGCCGTCTATGGGGTCGCACAGAGTTGGACATGACTGAAGCGACTTAGCAGCAGCAGCAGCAGCAAATGGCCAATATTTGTATAGTGTGTCCCCAGGGTGTGCGTAGAGCTAGATCACATTGAATTCCTGGTAATTATTAACACATATGGAGCTTGCTCCTTGGAAGAAAAGCTAAGACAAACCTTGACAGCCTATTAAAAAGCAGAGGCGTCACTTTGCCGATAAAGGTCCATATAGTCAAAGTTATGATTTTTCCAGTAGTCATGTAAGGATGTGAGAGTTGGACCATAAAGAAGGCTGAGCACCAAATAATTGATGCTTTTAAATTGTGGTGCTGGATAAGACTCTTGAGAGTTCACTGGACACCAAGGAGGTCAAACCAGTCAATCCTAAAGGAAATTAACCCTGAATATTCATTGGAAGGACTGATGCTGAAGCTGAAATTCCAATACTCTGGCCACTTGATGCAAAGAGCCGATTCACTGGAGAAGACCTTCATGCTGGGAAAGATTGAGGGCAGAAGAAGAAGAGGACAAAAGAAGATGAGACAGCATCACTGAATCAATGGACATGAATCTGAGCTATCTCCAGGACATCGTGAAGGACAGGGAAGCCTGACACACTGTGGTCCATGGAGTCTCAAATCGTTGGACACGACTTAGCAACTAAACAATAGCAGTTGAGCACTGGCTCTGTCAAGACTCTGTGCTTAGCATTTTGATCCTTATTTCATTGTATTGTCTAGTATTCCTTATCTCCATTATATGAATGAAGAAACTTAACCTCAGAGAGCCTTAGGGACATACCCAAGTAACAATAAAGAGGATGTGATGGGGTCCAGATTTTCATCCAGGCAGTCTGTTCCCAGAGCTGGAGCACTCAGCCATCATATATGCTGCCTCTGGTTGACACGATAAGCATGAGGCCAGAAACCATGTTCTTTTGATTGTTCCTTGTACAGCCTTATAAAGGATGTCTGGGTTGATGGGGTGGGCGTTGAATGCCTGTTTCAAACAACCCGGTTGAGGAGGAGCTGAGAGGCAGGCATGCATCTGATGACCCAGCACTCCTCACACAGCCAGAATAAATGTGGACACTGAGGCCTCTTGTTCTGAGTAGATGACCATTGTGTGCTACTTATGAAGTATAAAAGACCACTTTACCTCCAACAGCTCCCCCATCAAATTCGATAATATCCAGAAGTACATTCTAAATTCCTTTAGATTGAAGCTTTGATCGCTGAAATTGTTCCTAGTCCTTTAACCTTATCAGTCATGTATACTTTAGTAAGAATTGGTTTAGCGCACTCTTTCATGACAGCAGAGTTTTATGCAGAAGAGAATACAAAACTATAAGGATCCCAATAGGGACCTAGAGCAGGAGGTCACTAAGGGACAAAGACACGCGTGGGAGGGAAGGGGCATAACGACTAACAGATATGAAAAACAATTTATAGAGCTTCTGAATTTGGATTTTTCTGTACATCTCATCCTATTTTTCCATCCTCATAGAATGCTGTAGAATGGAAACAGTAGAAAGGACCTATATAGAGTCAAGAAGCAAGGTCTAGTCAGTTCTGCTATCCACTTGTTTTGAAAACACAGTTGATACATTAGGGAACAGTGTGAGTGTTTTTTGTATTTTTTTCTGCCTGGTTTTGGCCATGATAAATGCTAGATGAGTAAGGAAAATCTTACCCAGATGAAAGGAGCTGTGTAGGACCGCACAGACATGCACACACTCCAGACCTCTGGGGATGATTTCATGATTTTTCAAACATTTTTCCCAAACGTTTGTTCAATGTTTATCACAACTGCTAGTTGTAATGGTTACAGGAGTTTAATCTTCACATAACTTCTTTTCTTGTCCACAGTACTTAATAAGATTCACATAATTATTAATACAGACAGATGGAGAGATGTGACAGGTCGGGAAGTTAATGAGCCACAGAATTTTTGTTTTTTTACTTCCAGTCCACTCCAAATCTAGAAGTCTTCAGTTTTATACCTTTGGCACAATTTACATTTCATTTTTACATTTAGTGCAGTTGATCAGGCTACCACTCTATTGGCAGACCTGTGTAGGTAGTATGTGCATTTCCAGCTACTGACTTGACCTCACTGATGTTTACTTTTTTAACATAATGAATAAAAAGCCAGACTTTAAATTAATGTTCTTCCTCACAGAGCAAACTGGTAGCCAGATTTGTTAGCATCATTCTTTCTACCAACCTGCAGTTATTTTGGCAAATGAAGGGACAGAGGATACTTAGAGACTCTCCTTTGTGTCCCAAGTCTAAGAGGAATAAGGACATTAGTGTCAGTTTCCTTGGGATGCCTTAACAAAGTGTTACAAACTGAGTGCCTTAATCCAGGGGTCCCCACCCTCTGGGATCTAATGCCTGATGATCTGCAGTGGAGCTGATATAATAATAATTGAAATAAAGTGCACAAAAAATGCAATGCAGTTGAATCATCCAGAAGTCATCCTCCATTCCCCAGTCCATGGAAAAACTGTCTTCCATGAAACTGGTCCCTGATGCCAAAAAGGTTAGGGACCAAGGCCTTAAAGAATAGAACAGCATTGGGTCACAGTCCTGGAGGCTAGAAGTTCTAGCTCAAGATGTCAGCGGGGTTGATTCCTTCTGGGGTTGTGGGGGAGAATCTGTCCCGTGTCTCTCTCCCAGTTTCTGATGGTTTTCTGGCCATCTTTGGTGTTCCTTGGCTTCTGCCATTTCACCTCACTTTCTGCCTTCATCTTCACATGGCATTCTTCCTGTGCATATGTCTGTGTTCAATTTCCCTTTTCGATAAGGGTGCTGCTCGTAGTGAATTAGGACCCACCCCAGTGACCTCATCTTAACTTGATTACATCTGTAAAGACCCTGTTTCCAAATAAGGTCGCAATCTGAGATACTGGGGGTTAAGACTCTGACAAATCTGTGGTGGGGGTGGGAGGGACATAATTCAACCCACTGCAGCATTGTAATTAAAATTGTTAAATTGTCAGACATTCATATCAATACATGAACAAATGTTCTTTGTCAAACTAGAGTTCTAACAAATAAATATTTCATTCCTTTTGAAAAAAAGATATTCCCACTGAGTTGCTTTCCATATTATTCAGAATGGCCTGAAGGAGTTGTTGATCCATCTCAGTGCTCAGCCTTGTACCAGTTAACTCCTTTGTGCGAGAACAGCCTTAATTTTAGGATAAGGTCAGCCAACCCACAGCCTATTTCTGTATAGCCTCCAAGCCTAGAATGCTCTTCACATTTTTTTAAGTGTTGAAAAAATCAAAAGAAAAAGAATATTTTGTGACATGTGAAAATGAAAGTCAAGTTTTCAGTGCCTATAAAGTTTTATTGGAGCATCGCTGCACTCATTCATTTGCGAATTGTCTATGGCCGCCTTTGCACTCCATTGGCAGAGCTAAGGAGTTTGAAAAGAGACCATTTACTCCACAAAGCCTACAATAATTACCGTGTGCCATTTACAGAGAACTTTGCTGACCCTTGCTTCGGGATGCTAATTCTGTGAACTATATACTTACAGTCCCTGGTGGCCACCGCTGAATGACACAGCCCTACCACTGAGGCAGATAATAAGTATGATGGTGCGAACCTTGTGCTGTGAGAGAATGTTTTCATTCATCAATGATAACATCATAATCTTGCCTAATCTGTTATTATGAGAAGAATCATGCAGTTAATTAGTATGCATTTAATTAGAAAACTGAATCAACGCAGCTAATGGGCATGCTTAATATTCCATTGACAAAATTAACTGCTAGAGATCAAAGGTGTGTTCATTACTCCGTATCCCAGGCTCTCTCCCACCATGGCAGTATTTTGTTAAACATCACCTCCACTGGGACCTGAGACTCCACATATCTAACAACCTCCCAAGTGCTACATAACCCCTGCAAATCCATAGGCCACACTTTGTGGCAGGAGTTCAGACTATGAAGAAAAGGGATGGATTTCTTTCCAAACAGAAAGCTCTTGTGCTAACTAATTGTGATTTTTAGATTAAATATATTTGTATTGGACTGCAAGGAGATCAAACCAGTCAATCCTAAAAGAAATCAACCCTGGAGATTCATTGGAAAGACTGTTGCTGAAGCTCCAAGACTTTGACCACCTGATATGAAGATCTGACTCATTGAGAAAGACCTTGATGCTGGGAAAGATTGAAGGCAAAAGGAAAAGGGGCTGGCAGAGGATGAGATGGTTAGATAGTATCACTGATTCAATGGACATAAATTTGAGCAAACTCCAGGAGATAGTGGAGAAAGAGGAGCCTGACATGCTGTAGTCCATGGCATCACAAAGAACTGGACACATCTTAGTGACTGAGCAACACAACACATGTTTGCATTATGAGTGAGTGAAGCCACTCAGTCGTGTCTGACTCTTTGCGACCCCATGGACTGTAGCCTACCATGCTCCTCTGTCTGTGGAATTCTCCAGGCAAGAGTACTGGAGTGGGTTGCCGTTTCCTTCTCCAGAGGATCTTCCTGACCCAGGGATCGAACCTAGGTCCTCCCACATTGTAGGCAGATGCTTTACTGTCTGAGCCACCAGGGAAGTCCTTAGGGAAAGTCAAATAACTCAATTATACTTTGCTTTCTTGGCATTGGGATTTCAGTATAATTTTAATGATGCTGTCTTCCCTCAGCAGTGGAAGAACAACTTTGAAGAAAGCCATTAGTTCTCATCAACTCAAATCTAGTTAAAGAGAATAATAAGTTCATGAGAAAACACACCAAGTTCACACTTGGATCCAAATAGGGTCCTGATGACAGGATTAGCATAAGGAAGATCATTTTTTCAAAACATTTAGGTACGAATGGAGAATGAGATGACGCACTGTGATGATTTGTGTTAATGGGGAGACGTTTGCGGCTGGACTATAATATTCTCTTCCTTCTCTCCCTCCTCTACATCTCTTTAAAGCTATCTGGAGTTCAAAGGGAAGCCCAGAAACATACTAGCTTTTCTTGTATTTGGGAACTGATGCAGGCAGTGTGAATCTGAAATCGTGGCTTTTGTGTCCATGCCCACTGGTTGGGTCTGGATGGATGGCACAAGCTTCACATTTGAGCCTACAGATGAAGCCTTTCAGAATGCTTTGTGATGCCTGATGCTTGGTGTGAGGCTGTGCATTCCTGGGGTGGTGACCATATGTCCATATCTGTTGCCATAGGTGCACTCAAATAGGCTTCCTCTCCTCTTTGGCAGTAAGCTGCAAATCCTGATTGAAGGTAGGAAGAGGCAACAGCCAAGAGGCATGTATCTGTCACCTCTCATGATTGAAAGATTTGAGAGTGCTTCTAAAGCGATATAATTCAACTTAGGTGATTTTCTGAGTCATCACGATTAGGTGTGGTTATCATCAAAAGGACGGAATTATGTTCCCAGTGACTTTTCAGCCTGTCACTCAGCTGAGTTTGCCTGATTGACAGAAAAAGCCCCAGAGGGAGTCCATGTGATCCTTTGGAATACGGAGCCCAGAAGTGAATGAAGAGCACCCTTATCTCTACCACCCAGATCTCACTGGGTGACACTGGGAAATGCTCCTGGTCTTTGGTTTTATATCTTCACCTCTAGTATCATCAGGTCTGCCTCTTGCTACTTTGATAGGCTGGAGGTCCACTGCAAAGGCCTCTACACACATATACACACTGCCATGTTTAACTCAGCAGAAAGGGGCTAAAACTTCATTTGGGGTATGAATTATCAAAGGGAAAAGAAGAGTTTGTGTGAACAAAGCATTCAGAGTAGAACAACTCCTAGCTGCCTCCCTTCTGACTGAAAGTATCATATAATCGGTGTGTTCTCTATGGCATCTGTTTTCTGAGAGAGACACAGTCTGGTTTCTAACACCTTTCTGCCTACTAATTGTGTCACTTTGGGATTAGCATAGGGAAGATAATTTGTTCAAAGTATTTAGGTACAATTGAAGAATGAGACAATGTGTTTTAATGATTTGTGCTGATGGGGAATGTGTGTGTGCGTACTGAGTTGCTTCAGTTGTGTGTGATTCTTTGTGACCCTATGGACTGTAGAAGCCTGCCAGGCTCCTCTGTCCAGGGGATTCTCTAGACAAGAACACTGGAGTGGGTTGCTCTACCCTTCTCCAGGGGATCTTCCCCACCCAGGGATTGAACCCGTGTCTCCTACATTGCAGGCAGATTCTTTACCATTGACTGGTAAACACAGGTTGGAGAAAGCCCTGTTGATTGGAAAACACATCCTTAATTTCCTATTGCCTCAGTTTTGTCATCTATAAAATGGGAACAGTACAAATCCATCAGAGATAATTGTTTTGTGAGGAGATCTAATTAAGACAGTGCTCTGCACAGACATGTGCTCAGCAAAGGTTAGCTCCTACTGTAAGTTTTCTGATACTCAGAGAACCAGAGACAACAGCAGTGAGATCAGAAGACGTGGGTTCGAATCCTGACTCTTGGCACAAATTCAGGCCTATCACACAGTATTCTCTGTGAAACGAGGAACATAGTACCTATCTCTGGTGGGTTAAGGGAAAAGGATAATTTATGAAGATCTTGGAATTGTCTCTCAAACAGAGGTGGTTGAATTCTCACTCTTATGGCAAATAAGGATTACTAAAAGGTAGTAAGTGAACTGAGAGTAAGCAAACTTTTTTAATCTAAATTAGTAACCTATGTGCAGACAAATACCTATAATAAACGGATATGGTTTTTCTTTAATAAATTTAATTTAGTTACTTATTTTTGGCTGGGCTCATTCTTTGCTGTGCTTGGGCTTTAGCTGTGGCAAGCAGGAGCTACTCTCTAGTTGCTGTGCTTGGGCTTCTCATTGTGATGGCTTCTCTTATCGCAGAGCACAGGCTCTAGGCATATGGACTTCAGTAGTTGCAGCGCTCAAGCTCTAGAGCCAAGACTCGGTAGTTGTGGCACACAGGCTTAGTTGCTCCATGGTATGTAGGATCTTCCTGGGCCAGGGATCAAACCTGTGTCCCGTGCATTGGCAGGTGGATTCTTATCCACTGGACCACCAGAGAAGTCCAGGGATGCAGTTTTCCTCTAGTGTGCTCTAATCCTTTTTCATTTGATTCAGTCAGATTGTAATCATGACAGCAGCATTTACTGAATGCCTTGCAAACTTTACTTCATCAGTCTTCATTGCAGTCAGGCAATAGTATGGTAGGGAAAGTCATGATCCCTGTTATACACTGTGTTAGAAATCTGCAGCCCAGAGATATTGCCTGGACTCCTCTTGCCTGAGGTCACATAGTTACGAAGAGGCAGAGGCAAAGGCCAGAACCAAGTTTTCTTTGGCCCAAAGACAGTGCCCTTTACTACTGCAGTGTTCTCCCTTCTATAAGTCAAGTCCTGACTTGATCTCTCAGAACAGTTTTTCTCATGACAGTTGAAATTAGGAAAGATCAGATCATCATTTTTGTTCAAAGTAAGGAAAGGAGTCAGAGAAGAAGAATGAGCAAGGATCCATAAAAATCAGGTACTGACCCATTTCTGCCACTGATAAACTCTGACATGTCTTAAGGCTGAATTGCTGTCTTTCAGGCTTGACATAATTCAGTTCGGTTCAGTTGCTTAGTCATGTCCGACTCTTTGCAACCCTGTGTACTGCAGTATGCTAGGCTTCCCTGTCCATCACCAACTCCCAAAGCTTGCTCAAACTCATCTAATTCCCAAATCACTCCCCTTACAGAGAGGTCCCATGGGCAGTGTTAGTTGGAAGGGGAAATAGGGTTGATGTTCTTGCCTGGAAGGTGCATTTGCTGAGCAAGCACATGGTTTATATGAAGATGTTATGCTTCTTGGGGTAGTTCACGTGGTTGATAGTAATTCTGGAGCTAAAGAGTTCCTACTTTCATCACTAGGTGATGGATATGCTAGGCCTTTGACTCAGTCTCTGCTAATAGTAACCAAAGGTAGGTGAGAATGCAATGGTCTACTGTATCGTATGGCCTGGGGTAACCCAGTGTTTGGTAACATTACTGGGTTAAACCAGACTGCAAAGAATAGCCCTCCTGTAAATAAACTCTGTATTTTATAGTGGCCTGTATGGAGAGAGTTGGACTTCCCAGGTGGCATTAGTGGTAAAGAATCCACCTGCTAATGCAGGAGACACTGGTTCTATCCCTGGGTTGGGAAGATCCCCTGGAGGAGGGCATGGCAACCCACTCCAATATTCTTGCCTGGAGAATCCCATGGACAGAGGAGCCTGACAGGCTACAGTCCCTGGGGTCGCGAACAGTCAGTCATGAGTAAAGCCATTTAGCACGCATGCATGGAGAGAGTTAATCTGGTTTTCCTTGGCAAGTTGTACTAAGGGATTTCACAGCTTAGCTCATTGCTTTTGTAAACAGCAAGTTTTTCCTCCTCCTTCTGAAGAGATCTATTTTGTAGGGAAATTAGAGCTGTCAGTCCATCCAGAGGGATGTAGTCATGTCACTCTTTTCTACCAGATGATCCCTGTTAGCTGATCAAGAGCATGTGTGAAGGCTGGGAGACTGGAAGAAGTAGAGAAGGCTCTAGAAGCAGGAGGTGTGTGTGGTGTGGTTAGTGATGCTCATGTGCAAAGATGTGCCCCAGCGCCCATGGCTGAGCTTCCAGTCATTCTCTCCTTTCTCTGTCTCTCTCTCCCTCCCTTTCTCTTCCTTTTCTTTATTGAAATTTAGTTGATTTACAGTGTTGTGTTAGTTGCTGGTGTGCAACAAAGTGATTCAGTTATATACATATATAGCTTCCAAGGTGGTGCAGTGATAAAGACTCCACCTGCCAATGCAGGAAATACAAAAGGCATGGGTTCAATCCCTGGGTCAGGAAGATCCCCTGGAGTAGGGAATGGTAACCCACTCCAGTATTCTTGCTTGGAAAACTCCATGGACAGAGGAGCCTGGCAGACTATAGTCCATGGGGTCACAAAGAAGCAGACATAACTAACCATGCAAACACTTTTTAAGTATCTAGACTTTGGAAGTCTTGGAAGACCTTGCCAAGTCCCTCTTCTCTCATCTCCTTTACCTATAAATTCCATTTAATTGTTGAATTGCACTGATAACATTTAACTAAAAGATTGTTAAGCCTCCAAGTCACCAAATACTTGTCATCAACCTAATATGAGAACAGTGAGGAGCCAAAGTAGATTCGGTGTTGCAGAGCCAACTGGAGACCAGATTTGAAGATAATTGAGGGGAGATATTTAAAAAAGAAGAAGTGAACAAGCTACAGAATGAGGAATAAATAGAAGTAAAGGCATAAAGGGTCATGAGTAGCTGTTTCCTTCTTTCTTGTCAACCTTGAGACTTGGGTGCTTGTGTTCTCATCTGTAAAATGGGATAATAATAATAATGCCAACCTTGTATAGTTCTGAAGACTGAGGGAGAAAAGAATGGAAAGCATTTAGCACAGATTAACCCTAAACTCACTTGTTATTGTTGGAATTATCACTCTTTTTCTGTGGTAGCTATTAGAGATTCTGTGAGGGATCATTTAAGATCCTATGGATTTGAAATGTGTCAGAACCTACTCTTTTGTCATCTCGTCTTTTTTTCCCTTCTGTTTTTATCTTTCGCATTACACTAAAACTAAACACCCAAAACTTTTCCCCTGTAGGTATATGGAAACTTGCAAAATAAACTGCTGTGAAATTATGCCTTTTGCTCTTTAATCCCTAGACGCTATTTCCACCAAGGGCACTGGCCACCAAGCTTTACAAGTTGGCCTCTCTCCAAAATAACCATGTCACAATCTCCCTCCCAGTCCCAGAAAATCCTCTTGTAGAAGATCAGTTCTTTTAATGACTATTTCTAATGGTGCAGTTTGCTTGTATAAGGCAAACACAAGTATTTTCAAGTCAGCCTTAAAATCTTAAGGATTGTCTAATTTCTACCTCTTAAATGAACACACACACACACACACACACACAAGCCAGAAGTTCCCCCAAACTCCTTCAAAATCCAATTTCAATCAATTCCTAGCCTTTTATAGCTGGAAGAAATTTAGAAGACTTTTGATGCCATTTTTTCTATCTTATGGCTGAAGGAATTTTATTGGAGAGGTTGGATGACTGGGCTGGACACGTGGTTATTCTGAAAAAGCCTGGAACTTTTCCTACTACATGACATCATTTTCCACCCTCAGATGGAAAAACTCTAAATCAAAACACCATTCATGCCTTTAGAGGATAAATGCCACAAGGAAGTACTTTCAAGGTCAACTTTAGAGAGTATTAAATCCATCACCCAACTTACGTAGGTCATTGTATTGTGTTTGAATTCTCATTATTGGCTCTAGGCATGCCCAATGTGCAAAATGATCACCTAGACAGCTCCTTTCTCTCTTTCCTTCTTTCTTTTATTTTTTTTTGGCCACACTTCATGGCTTTTGGGATCTTAGTTTCCCAACCAGGGATTGAACCTGGGCGCCCTGCAGTGGAAATGCTGAGTCCTAACCATTGGACTGCCAGGGAAGTTCCTGCAACTTCTTCTTTCTACCTCCAGTGACAGCACAGGCTGGAAATAGGAACTGGTCTTTAAAATTCTAGATAATTTCATGGTTAATAAATTCATCATGATACGAAGGAAGCCAGAATTTTTGGGTCCTCTCTCTTTGAGGTTGATGAACATGACCTCCCCCAGCGTGGTCTTTGTTTAGAAGAAATTTGATCTGCACAACTCCGGATTCTGACCCAGAACTGACTGTTCATCAGTTGGTTCTACTACTCACAGTGGAAGCCCAGAAAAAAAAGAAACAGGCCCCAAATCTATTGATTAGACGTCCACCAGTTCGGTTACTGATGACCTGCACCTCAACCTTCAGGCAGAAAAACATTTCCAGCTCTCATGTAGCCATTTATTTCAAAACTTCTTAGTAGTTACTGTTTTCTTTCTTTGGTTTGAGATCTCTCCCCTTCCTGCTGTGAGGGTTGCCTTATGTTATTATTGAACAAACAGAGCCTCCTTCCTTTGACTTCCCCTCTGCCTCTCCCCCAGATACTCTGCTCACTAATTCTTGCCTATACAAGGTTATGCAGAGATACAAAGGAAAGTCTGTGATTTCATCCAAGTTTGGCTCATTAGTTTTCATGATCACTGAGTAGAGTTTTAGAGTCCTGGATGTTTTCTAGAATCACCAAGGGAGCAACAGAAACTAAATTTACCAAGGTAATCATTTCACAGTGTAAGTGAGTTGAGTCGTTATACTGTATGTCTTAAACTTACATGGTGCTGCATGTCAGTTATATCTCAATAAAGCTGAAGGAAAAGAAAAATGCAAGTCAGTGCCAGGACCGCAGCATGGACCACTTGAAGCATAATTTCAAGGGGAGAGACCCTGGCATGAATCTACTTTTAAGCTCCCCAAGTTAATCTAGAGTACAGCCAGGGTTCAGAACCACTCAGAGTTTTCCTGTAACAGAGAATTAGACTAAACATAGAAATGCAGAATGGAACCCCTAAAAGTGTAGACAGATGCCACTATATCAAATGAAGGAGAGCTGATGACAGATTAGACAGAACTTGATGTGCATGAGTATGTCATGTTTTTTTTTTTATATTATTTTTTCAAGAGCAGGTGATCAAATGTATCATTGTGTGTGTCTAGAACTATAGCCACAGGATGGCGTGGTGGTAGTCCTGACCCATGATAAAGGGGCGCCTATTAGGCTAGACGTGGAGGAATAGAGAAATGTGTGCTTTGTCCAATGAACAGCGATCATTCACCCCAATTCTAGGATTTGCTTGCTGGTATGATACTGACTGGGCTTCCCTGGTGGCTCAGAGGTAAAAAATCTGCTTGCAGTACAGGAGATGTAGGAGATACGGGTTCTATCCCTGGGTCTGGAAGAGCCCCTGGAGGAGGGCATGGCAACCCACTCCAGTATTTTTGCTGGGAAAATCCCATGGATAGAGGAGAATGGCGAGGTACGATCCGTGGAGTTGCTAAGAGTCGGACAGGACTGAAGCTACTGAGCACACAGCCACATGATACTGACTATTCTTTGTATGTTGGTCTCCTGCAACAACGTGACTTCTCCAATAGTGGGAACAAGTCTGTTTCCAGTGCCAGACACATAGTAAGAGCTAAAGATGTGCCGTGGAACAAATGAGTCAGGGAGGAATGAGAAAATGAACAGCAAAGTCTTACCCATGGGCCAGTCCTCCGTTTTGCTGGGTTGTGCTTTAATTGTCAGTCACCTGGTGTCAGGACATATTATGGAAACGCACAGCCCAAATCCTGTCCTATCAGAGTGAAGTCCTTTAGAAAATCATATCCTGGCCTTTCAGAAAGTGTTACTTTCAGTGGATATCTGTAATAGTACTCAACTCAGTGGGCTGAGAACATTAATCCTGAGGGCCATTAATTAAAAAAAAACAAAACTTCATTAAAAGTTCCATTTTTAAGCTCTATAAAGTAAGATGCTAGATGAAAAAATAGAAGAAAGCCCATAAAATAACTCATAATAAAAATGTGTTAGGGACAAGGAATCTAATTACAGTGTGTAGACTGTTGATGTTATGTCATCATTGACTTCAATACAGACCAATGGTCTGTGATTTTGGTGAAAAACTTTATCTTCTAAATCCAAGGTCTTTTAAATGATGTTGTTATAAATGAATCAATTAATTCAGTTTTATATTACAAATAGTGCAAGACCAGTCTTCAGAAAAGGTATAAAAGCAAAATAAGATGGTTTAGGTGCCCTCCCCAGCCATAATCTTGGAAATTTACATAGTGATTGTTTATACATGTTCTCCTGATGGAAGAGGGGGAGTGGATGGGAGGCAGGATTGGAGAAAGGGTGTGGGAGGAGATTAAAGGGACAATGAGAATTACAAGAATTTTTAAAATGAAAGCAAAAGTGTAGGATATCAAACAATAGCTACCTTGTGTAAATAATCATGCCATTCATGAGATTGCCTGAATTCTCCCTTTACAATCTAACAAAATTTTCTTACTTAACTCAAATTTTGAGGCATCAACATCCCATCGTATGGTTTAATTTGGGGATGATTATTTTGATTGTAATGGTTCTGCTGGTGATAATAGACTTAATTTCTCCCTACTGGAAGATGCATGCATTTCTTCACATCACTTAAAGCCCCATTTCTAGAACACCTTCCAATGTACTTATTTTTCTGTTTACTACCCAGGTGGGTTCAATCAAGCCCATGTATTTAATTCTTAACTGTCTACTCAAGGATATGGATTATATCTGTTTATGTCAGGAAAAGAAATGGACTTTCTAGATGTCTTGGGCTATGTCTTGTCTCCTTGCTTAGTTATTCTCATCGCTAATGTTTCCAATGCTGGTGCTAAGTTGCTTCAGTTGTATCTGACCCTTTGCGACTCCATGGACTGTAGCCCACCAGGCTTCTCTGTCCCTGGGGTTCTCCAGGCAAGAATACTGGAGTGGCTTGCCAATTCCTTCTCCAGGAGATCTTCCTGACACAGGGATCGAACCCATGTCTCTTAAGTCTTCTGCATTGGCAGGTGAGTTCTTTACCACTAGCGCCACCTGGGAAGCCCAAATGCTCCCTGTACTTATTGTATTTTATTTATTTATATATTTTTGACTGGGCTGGGTCTTCACTGCTGTGCGGGCTTTTCTCTAGTTACAGAGAGTGGTGGCTACTCTCTAGTTGCAGTGCGTGGCTTCTCATTGATGGTGGATTCTGTCATTGCAGAGCATGGGCTCTTGGGCATCCAGGCTTCATAGCGGCAGCACGTAGGCTCAGTAATCGTGGCTCCTGGGCTCTAGAGCACAGGCTTAATAGTTGTAGTGCACTGGCTTAATTGCTCTGCAGTGTGCGGGATCTTCCTAGGTCAGGGATCAAACCTGTGTCTCCTGCATTGGCAAGCGGATTCTGTATCATTGAGCCACCAGGGAAGCCCGCATCGAGTCATTTTAACCTTTGTTTTTATACCATGGAAAATTAGAAACCAGTGAAATTGAGTATTTGGGGCTCTCCATGAGCCATCTGTATACCAAGAGAGTGTGACAGCGAGTGTGCACCAGAACGTGGTGATCAGGCTGCCTGGTCTTGTGTCTTGACACTGCTTCTCACTAACAGGAGGACTCTGGGCAAGCTACGTAACTATAACTCAGTTTCCTCATCTGTAAAATGAGCACAATCAAGCCTCACAAGCTAGTCATGAAGGTTAATAAAATAATGTCTTGTAAAAACACTTAATGCAGTGCCTGGAACAAGTGAAGAGCTGAACTGGTGCTAAGTACTAAATATAATGCCAAATATTTCATATGAAGCTATGACATATGCATCCATAAGCCAGGAATACTTATTCACTGAATTGTCAACTACTTATTCATCATGTACTGTGAACACAGGACTGCATTAAAACCTAGGATTTGAATGATCATTGAAGCTTAATCGAGTAGGATTTAGTTATGTAACTAAAGAGGAAAAATGCTCTATACTGTCCAGTATCATAGCCTCTGGATACATGTGGCTATGGAACACCTGAAAGGTGACTAGTCTGAAGTAAGATGCACTATGATTGTAAAAGCCAGATTTTAGAAAATTTATGTAAAAAAAGGAAAATGTAATTTCATTAATTTATATTAAATTATATATCGAACTGATGATATTTTTGGATATATTGTTGAATGAAATGTATTATTATAACTAATTCCACTTATTTCTTTATACCTTTAAAAGTATGTGGAATCTAAAAAAAAAAATGATGTAAGTAAACTGACAAAACAGAAAGAGATTCACAGATTTAGAGTACGACTTATGATTGGTGGGGGGGAGGGTAGGGGGAAGGGATAATTAGGGAGTTTGGGACAAACATGTACACACTGGTATATTTAAAATGGATAACCAACAAGAACCTATAGTACAGCACATGGAACTCTGCTCAATGTCATGTGGAAGCCTGGATGGGGCGGGAGTTTATGAGAGAATGGATCCATGTATGTATATGACTGAGTCCCTTCACTGTTCACCTGAAACTATCACAGCATTGTTAACAGGTTATACCTCAGTACAAAGTAAAAAGTTTTTAAAATGTGTGACTATTAGAAAACTTAAAATTACATATACGACTCTTTCTATCTCTAGTAGACAACACTATTTTGGATGGTATAGCCCATCATTGAAAAGAAAACAGTGGGGTGGGCAGTATCTCAGAGAACTTCTAGTCTAGTAAAAGGAAATGGCATTGATACACAGGAGAAAAAAACCTACAATAGCTTGTATGACCTGGTTCCTAACACCTGGGGGCTTTGAGGTCCACTGCATCTTTTACCTGTTCAGTGGCTGTCAGGGAGGGGAATCGCGACAATATCTGTCATCACCCAAAAGCCTAAGTAGCGGAGGGATTTTCTTAACCAGTTTTTAGAACTTGACAGCACTTGTCTTGTCTTGTGAAATCAGATATCAAAATAGCAAAATAAAAATATAAGAGCCTGCTGCTGATCCTGCAATCTTTAGAGCCTTTCTGCACAGAGAACATTTTTTATTTTTTTTTTTGCATGGATTTGTGTAGTACTTTTGCCAATAGAGTTGAGACATATTTTGGAGTACTTTGTTGAAAAAATATAAGATGTGAAATAAGCCTGAATGTAGAGAACTTAAAACCAGAAGGAAAAAAAAAGGCACATTTTAAAGCTTTCAGCCTTGTCAAGAAATAGCTATTTTGTCTTTCCGATAGACGGCTTTTGAGCCTGCCAAGAAAAGGAAACGAAATTTCAACTAATCTATCAGAATTTTATTTTCCTTTTCCTATATGCCAGCTTTGAAGAGGCTGTTCTGTCTTCTGGTTCAAGATCATGCTTTCATTGTGTTTCCTGTACCATACAGGTACCCTTTCCACTCAGAGGCAGTAAACAGAACATCTTGAACCTTCAGTTTTGGAAGTAAAGAAAGGGAAGGGTGGAAGGAAGGATAGAAGGAAGGACAGAATCTTTATGGAGCATCTTCTGTTTGATTGGGGAGGAGTGTGATGGGCTAGAAACCCCTGGAACATAATTTAAGGTGTGGAACAAGCAACTTCCTTGTCATCCAAGGATAAAAGTGACAATATGGCACATTTTACACCCTGTGTTTATTTGTTCAGTCGCCAAGTACTGTCTGACTTGGTGACCCCTTGGACTGCAGCCCACCAGGCCTCTCTGTCCCTCACCATCTCCCGGTTCATATCCATTGAATCAGTGATGCCATCTAACCATCTCATCCTCTGTCATCCCCTTCTCCTCCTACCCTCAGTCTTTCTCAGCATCAGGGTCTTTTCCAATGAGTCCGCTGTTCCCATGAGGTGGCCAAAGTATTGGAGCTTCAGCTTCAGCATCAGTCCTTCCAATGGGTATTTAGGGTTCATTTCCTTTAGGATTGACTGGTTTGATCTTCTTGCTGTCCAAGGGACTCTAAAGAGTCTTCTCCAACACCACAGTTTCAAAGCATCAATTTTTTGGCACTCAGTCTTCTTTATGGTCCAGCTCTCACATCTATATGTGACTACTGGATATCAATCCCTATATCTCCCTAGTCTAGACTGATACCATTTAATATTTATCCGGAGGTTTTTTTTTTTTGTTTTTTTTGTTTTGTTTTTTTTTTGTTTTTTTATTTTTTTATTTTTTTTAATAAATTTATTTATTTTAGTTGGGGGCTAATTACTTTACAATATTGTAATAGTTTTTGCCATACATTGACATGAATCAGCCATGGGTTTACATGTGTTCCCCTTTCCGGACCCCCCACCCACCTCCCTCCCCATCCCATCCCTCCGGACCATCCCACTGCCCCGGCCCTGAGCCCTTGTCACATGCATCGAACATGGAATGGTGCTCTGTTTCACATATGACAATACACATGTCTCAATGCCATTCTCCCAGAACGTCCCACCCTCACCTTCTCCCTCAGAGTCCATACAATTGTTCCATGCGTCTGTGTCTCTTATTCTGTCTCGCATATAGGGTTATCGTTACCATCTTTCAAATTCCATATATATGCATTAGTATACTGTATTGTTGTTTTTCTTTCTGGCTTACTTCACTCTGTATAATGGGCTCCAGTTTCATCCATCTCAGTAGAACCGATTCAAATGTATTTTTTTTAATGGCTGAGTAATATTCCATTGTGTATATGTACCACAGCTTCCTTATCCATTCGTCTGCTGATGGACATCTAGGTTGCTTCCATGTCCTGGCTATTATAAACAGTGCTGCGATGAACATTGGGGTACACGCGTCTCTTTCAATTCTGGTCTCCTCGGTGTATATGCCCAGCAGTGGGATTGCTGGGTCATATGGCAGTTCTATTCCCAGTTTTTTAAGGAATCTCCACACTGTTCTCCATAGTGGCTGTACTAGTTTGCATTCCCACCAACAGTGTAAGAGGGTTCCCTTTTCTCCACACCCTCTCCAGCATTTATTGCTTGTAGACTTTTGGATAGCAGCCATTCTGACTGGTGTGAAATGATACCTCATTGAGGTTTTGATTTGCATTTCTCTAATAATGAGTGATGTTGAGCATCTTTTCATGTGTTTGTTAGCCATCTGTATGTCTTCTTTGGAGAAATGTCTGTTTAGTTCTTTGGCCCATTTTTTGATTGGGTCATTTATTTTTCGGGAATTCAGCTGCAGAAGTTGCTTGTATATTTTTGAGATTAATTGTTTGTCTGTTGCTTCATTTGCTATTATTTTCTCCCATTCTGAAGGCTGTCTTTTCACCTTGTTTATAGTTTCCTTTGTTGTGCAAAAGCTTTTAATTTTAATTAGGTCCCATTTGTTTATTTTTGCTTTTATTTCCAATATTCTGGGAGGTGGGTCATGGAGGATCCTGCTGTGATTTATGTCGGAGAGTGTTTTGCCTATGTTTTCCTCTAGGAGTTTTATTGTTTCTGGTCTTACGTTTAGATCTTTAATCCATTTTGAGTTTATTTTTGTGTACGGTGTTAGGAAGTGTTCTAGTTTCATTCTTTTACAAGTGGTTGACCAGTTTTCCCAGCACCACTTGTTAAAGAGATTGTCTTTTCTCCATTGTATATTCTTGCCTCCTTTGTCGAAGATAAGGTGTCCATATGTGCGTGGGTTTATCTCTGGGCTTTCTATTTTGTTCCATTGATCTATATTTCTATCTTTGTGCCAATACCATACTGTCTTGATGACTGTGGCTTTGTAGTAGAGCCTGAAGTCAGGCAGGTTGATTCCTCCAGTTCCATTCTTCTTCCTCAAGATTGCTTTGGCTATTCGAGGTTGATCAATGAATATAGTAAAGTTGCAGGATATAAAATTAACACACAGAAATCCCTTGCATTCCTATACTCCAATAATGAGAAAACAGAAAGAGAAATTAAGGAAACAATACCATTCACCATTGCATCAAAAAGAATAAAATACTTAGGAATATATCTACCTAAAGAAACAAAAGACTTATATATAGAAAACTATAAAACACTGATGAAAGAAATCAAAGAGGACACAAGCAGATGGAGAAATATACCGTGTTCATGGATTGGAAGAATTAATATAGTGAAAATGAGTATTCTACCCAAAGCAATCTACAGATTCAATGCAATCCCTATCAAGCTACCAATAGTATTTTTCACAGAACTAGAACAAATCATCTCACAATTTGTCCGGAGGTTTTTTTCTGTCCACCTGCTTGTATAACTCACATCTTCCATGGGGAGGAAGATCCCTTCCTCTGCAGTGTGGAACATGGCCAATTACTCTGCTAAGGTGTGTTGGTCTGCCTTTTGATGAGAATACAGTGTGCATTTTTGAGGCTTACTCATCTTTTCCTTCTGAATTTGTATCACTTTTGATCACTGCTAGGTTTTACTCTTCTGGAAAATACCCTTTAATGCCATGAATCCCTAATGGAAAAATATAAAGACACTCAGTTCAGTTCAGTTCAGTCGCTCAGTCATGTCCGACTCTTTGCGACCCCGTGAATTGCAGCACGCCAGGCCTCCCTGCCCATCACCAACTCCCGGAGTCCACCCAAGCCCATGTCCATCGAGTTAGTGATACCATCCAACCATCTCATCCTCTGTCGTCCCCTTCTCCTCCTGCCCCCAATCCTTCCCAGCATTAGGGTCTTTTCCAATGAGTCAACTCTTCACATGAAGTGACCAAAGTATTGGAGTTTCAGCTTCAACATCAGTCCTTCCAATGAACACCCAGGACTGATCTCCTTTAGGATGGACTGGTTGCATCTCCTTGCAGTCCAAGAGACTCTCAAGAGTCTTCTCCAGCACCACAGTTCAAAAGCATTAGTTCTTCGGTGCTCAACTTTCTTCACCGTCCAACTCTCACATCCATACGTGACTACTGGAAAAACCATAGCCTTGACTAGATGGGCCTTTGTTGGCAAAGTAATGTCTCTGCTTTTTAATATGCTATCTAGGTTGATCATAACCTTCCTTCCAAGGAGTAAGCGTCTTTTAATTTCATGGCTGCAATCACCATCAGCAGTGATTTTGGAGCCCCCAAAAATAAAGACTGACACTGTTTCCACCGTTTCCCCATCTATTTCCCATGAAGTTATGGGACCAGATGCCATGATCTTAGTTTTCTGAATGTTGAGCTTTAAGCCAACTTTTTCACTCTCCTCTTTCACTTTCATCAAGAGGCTCTTTAGATCTTCTTCACTTTCTGCCATAAGGGTGGTAACATCTGCATATCTGAGGTTATTGATATTTCTCCCGGCAATCTTGATTCTAGCTTGTGTTTCTTCCATCCCAGCGTTTCTCATGATGTACTCTGCATATAAGTTAAATAAGCAGGGTGACAATATACAGCCTTGACGGACTCCTTTTCCTATTTGGAACCAGTCTGTTGTTCCATGTCCAGTTCTAACTGTTGCTTCCTGACCTGCATACAGGTTTCTCAAGAGACAGGTCAGATGGTCTGGTATTCCCATCTCTTTCAGAATTTTCCACAGTTTATTGTGATCCACACAGTCAAGGGTTTTGGCATAGTCAATAAAGCAGAAATAAATGACACTAGACACTTATATGGAACTGATTTTTGAAGATGAGTGGACTTCTGTGGGAGCAAAGGAAACTACATCTGATGGAAAAACTTCTCTTTGCTCTGAGCAGAGGCCTATCGAGAAAACATGTTAAGTAGACCAGCCATAGTCAGAGAAAACAATAACCCTGCAAAAATATGCAGAAAAGAAGTTTAAATACAAACTTTTCCCTCATGTTCCAAGCATTTTGCAATTGGCTGAATTGGGACTACTCAAAGGAATTAACCTTTATAGGTTCAGTAGTTTATATTGGTTGAATGTCTGGGGAAAGAATGGCCCTTCATTCATTGCAATGTGTGTGCCGTGAATAAATAATGATAACATATTGATCAGCCATCTAAATTTGTGTGTAAAATGTCATGTTCTTTGAAAGTGGATTTTGCACTGTACATGAACCAAATGTTTCCATATCCTGAAAATAATAATTCATACCAGAACTTTAATTATCCATGTATACTGTAACCATGCCAACCATATTAGATCCTAGTTTTTTAAAACCCCACACCCCCTTCTCTTCAGATGAATACTGTCTGGAATTGAACATGACCATTCACTCTAAGATGTGTTGGTCTGCCTTTTGATGAGAATACAGTGCACGTTTTTGAGGCTTACTCATCTTTTCCTTCTGAATTTGTGTCACTTTTGATCACTGCTAGGTTTTTCTCTTCTGGAAAATACTCTTTAATGCCATGAACTGCTAATGTGAAAGTGTAAAGACACTAGACACTTCCTATAGGGTACTGATTTTTGAAGACAAGTGGACTTCTGGATGAGCAAAGGAAACTATACCTGATGGAAAAATTTCTCTTTGCTCTAAGCAGAACAAATATCTCTTTGCTTTGTTCTGGTTTTTTTGTTTGGTTTTATTTTGTTTTGCTGTGAATTTGTGAATTATACTGCTTGATAATATTAGCTGGTTATTTACCCGATTTCTGTCCTGCACCATTTAGTCACAGTTCAGCCAGTCTTGATGGTACAAGTTGAAGCCTTTTCAACAAAAGAGAAAGAAACAAAGGATGAAAAATTTATTCATCTTGCAATGTAATATGGTGATGCCACACACCAAACCCCAAACGTAATGATATCACTGCTCCTACAGCATTAGAACAAGCTTTGCCATATTGGAGCTGTCATATTAGAAACTGCACACATTTGTCTATTGAACATAAATGTAGCCTTTGAGTAGAATCATACTCACAGTACTCTGGATATAAAGTAGATAGCAATTGTCATCTATTAAATGCCATTTAAATATGTGTCAAGCATTTGTTTGGGTCTCTAGCTGTGTTGGCTCACAATTCAATCAAGATTTGTTGAGAATTTTCTACATGCCAGGTACCCTCTCCCTAAACTGTCTATTTACATGATCCTATCAGGTCTTGCTTTACAAAGAAAGAAACTGATATCTTGAGGAGTTAAATGGCTTGACCAGAAGAAGTGAAAGTCAAGACTCAAATCCAGGTCAGCTGACCCCAAGCTCCGGAATAGTCTTGTTGGTGCCCCTATTAGGCAATCCGAAGGGACTGAGACAGGAATACCCCAGCTTGCAGGAGAAAAGCAGATGGTGGGACTTCCCTGGTGGTCAGGTGGCTAAGACTCTGTGCTCCCAATGCAGGGGGTGAGGGTTCAATCCCTGGTCAGGGAACTAAGATCCCAGAAGCCACAACTAAGCCCATGTGCCACAACAACTGAGTTTGTCCTGCAGTGAATACCAGTGCAGCCAAAATAAATAATTTTTAAAATAATAATAAATAAATAAAAACACATTAAAAAAGAAAAGCTGATGGTGCCAGGATTTCCTACAGACTCATCTTATTAGAAATTAGAAAAATTATATTTGTGGTCTCTCTGAAATATAATTGAGTCACAGCATCATGTTGAGATTCATGGAGCCTAATCAGTACCACACTTGTACTGATTGAGTCTAGTGTGCAATGATGCAGAATCCTAGAGCCCATCTCCTACACAAGAACCACATCTCATGGAGGCAGGGATTCATCCCTAACACTTGGCATTTCATATACTGAATACATGGGACTTCCCCAGGGGCTCAGTGGTAAAGAATCCACCTGTAATACAGGAGACCTGGGTTTGATCCCTGGGTTGGGAAGATCCCCTGGAGGAGCACATGGCATCCCACTCCAGTATTCTTCCCTGGAGAATCCCATGGACCGAGGAGCCTGGCAGGCTACAGTCCACAGGGTTGCGTAGAGTCTGACATGACTGAGCAACTGAGCATGCACGCACATCCTGAGTATATATTCCAGATCTTTGCCCCGTGCCACTTTACAGAAGCCTTCTCATAGACTGTATGTCCTGTGGTTGAAATACGTCCCACTTGAAGGGGCTTCAAGCTGCTCCTGGACTCTTCATAGCAGCAACTGCAAGGCGGCAGTAGTGCATTTTCTGCTATCACATGCATGGTTTTATATATATATGTCTCACAACATTGGTTCTATCTTAGCGAAGCCTAGTAACAAAGCTGCCGTCTTCCTCTACTGCTGAAGGCATCCCCAGGGAAAGTATTATATATAGTTCACTTTGATTCACTTGGCTTGGCTCTTAGTGATATCAAAACTTCTGAGCTCCTATTTTAGGGTAATTTATGGGTGGCCTGCTCAGCTGGAGCTTCAGATGGGACTCAGGACTGCTCTACATTCTGGCAGCTAAACTGCCTGGTGATCTCTAAATGGAAGCAGATTATATTCTGATGCTTCCATTTGCCAGCTTTAAGCACTCATGAATTGAACCACACCTACTTGAAGATAATCAGTTTTCTGCCATTATCAATTTTAGATACTGATCCATCAACGATCATCATCTTGATTAGTAGATGACAGAGAGCATCGATGGGTCTTTCCAGCTTGTCATTGGTATTCAATACATATCCTGACTCACAGACTACAAATTGGTACATTAGGCCACCAGCCACTGGAATGCCAATTATTGTTATCTTTTTCTCTTCTTTAGCTTTTTCATTAAAGTTAACAGCAGAATTTTTCACCATCATTTTCAAATAGATAAAAGATCTACCAGGTTGAGTCAGGGAGTGTTTTTGAGGTGTGAATCAGTTTTCTAGATATATATTTTTCTAGGTATATATAAATTTAGCATAATCTGATACAGCTATATCAGAAATATTTGTATATTCAAATAGCACTGTACATTCAAATATATATGTTTAATTTATTATAAAGGCTTACCTGGTAACTCAGCTGGTAAAGACTCCACCTGCAATGCAGGAGACCCAACTTTGATCCCTGAGTCAGAAAGATATAATATTATATATATACATAATAATATACACATAGATAATAAATATACATGTACACAATATATACATTATAATATATATACATTAATATTGCTATTTGAATGTGTTTTCATTTTTGGTTGATATTTAGTGCTTAATGTTTTATAATTCATATATTGCAAGAAATCTAGTTAAGAGATATATATTTTTTCCTCAAGTCCTTATTTCTTCTGGGGAAATACAATGATAATCCCTCAGAACTGCATTCTTTCAAGAAACTGAAAATCAGATGCCATGATCTTAGTTTTCTGAATGTTGAGTTTTAAGCCAACTTTTTCACTTTCCTCTTTCACTTTCATCAAGAGGCTCTTTAGTTCTTCTTCGCTTTCTGCCATAAGGGTGGTGTCATCTGCGTACCTGAGGTTATTGATATTTCTCCCAGCAATCTTGGTTCCAGCCTGGACTTCATCCAACGCAGCATTTCACATGATATATTCTGCATAAAAGTTAAATAAGCAGGGTGACAATATACAACCTTGACATACTCCTTTCCCTATTTGGAACCAGTCTGTTCCAAAGTATAAATAGAGATTATACTTCCCCAAAATTAGGTCAAAAAGCAATTTTTGACTTCTCCAGTTAATGCTGTTGTCTTCTTTTATCTGTTAGTCCTTCTCCAGTGAACTCCATCTAACCAGGTGATTCAGATTTAGGCAAGATTCCCACCCTTTGGCACATCCAGTAAAGGTGACAAGAAGTGACGTCTAAATTTTAGTTAGTCACCCTTTATTTTTCACACTTGAGAGTAGCTGTAATAAAACCAGTCATTAATAAATTTAAACTTTTGCCTTTAAAAAAAGTAATTTTGTATTCAGTCTTAAAAGGAAGAAATTTTGACACATGCTACAACGTAGATGGACCCTGAGGACACTATGCTAAATGGGAAATAAGCCACACAACAGAAGGATAAATATCATCTGATTCCATTCCACTCAGATGGGGTACCTTGAGCAGGCAAATTCATAAAAACAAAAAGTGGAATGATGGTTACTTTTGGGGAGGAAAAAATTGCCTTCTACTCTTCTATGTTCTTCTGGCCAGTCTAAGAATTGAATTGCTATGAGAGAGATTAACAGAAGAAAATCAAATAGAAGTTTAATATCATGTATACCTGGGAGAAACCCAGAAAACTGAGTAACTCCCCAGAATGAATGAAGCCCTAACCTTAAATACCATCTTCAACTAAAGACAAAGGAGCATGTTGGGTGTAAGGGCTTGGGACTTCACAGGGGAGGAAGAGAGTTGAGATAGAAAAGCAAATTTTTGGTAAACAAACGTTTGCTGGACCAAGCAGAAACAGTGGAACAGAAAGAGGACTCTGATCTCTAGATTCTATGGTGGGGGTGACGTGTTTCCCACTACACCTAGCACATATTCTTTGTAGATATCTCTGTGATAGCCCTATTCTGGAAACAGGCTTTTCATCTAAATTCTTTTAGGCAGTTAAGGGGGAAGAAGTGGAAGTGAAAGTGAAAGTATTATTCGCTCAGTTGCATCCAACTCTTTGAGCCTCATGGACTGCGGCTCATCTGTCCATGGAATTCTCCAGGTAAGAATACTGGACTGGGTAGCTGTTCCCTTCTCCAGGGCATCTTCCTAACCCAGGGATTGAACCTGGGTCTCCTGCATTGCAGGCAGGTTCTTTACCATCTGAGCCACCAAAGAAGCCTGGGAGATAATAAGAAAAACTCTGAGTCTTCTTTTTCTTAAAAATATTCAACCTAAATGAATCCTCCTTACAAAGAGACATATTTTGGGGTTGCAAATTTTGCTCCCTTAAATTACCAAGGGCTGGTAGAAGAAGGAAATGGGACTTAGGGTTGAATGGGAATGGAGTTGCAGATTGGAGCAATGACAGCATTCTAGAGATGGGTAGGTGGTGATGGTTGTACCAGAGTGTGAATGTACTTAATGCCACTGAATCGTATACTTAAAAAATGGTGAAAGTGATAAATTTTATGTGATGTATATTTCACCACACTTTTTTTAAAAGTCATTCTGACATGATTTCCTTATAACTTGAGAGTTGTGGTTCTCCAAGTTCTGACAAAATTACAGACAGAGGGGGAGAATTTAAGGAGGGGGGACCAAAGAAAGAAAGAAGAAAAAAAAGTTAGTCACATGGTCATGTCCAACTCTTTGCAATCCCATGGACTGTAGCCTGCCCAGCTCCTCTGTCCATGGGATTCTACAGGCAAGAGTACTGGAGTGGATTGCCATTCCCTTCTCCAGGGCATCTTCCTGACCCAGGGATTAAACCTGGATCTCCTGCATTGCGAGCAGATTCTTTACTAACAGAGCCAGTAGGGAAGCCCAAGCACCCATTTAATAGTGTATGGTTTGGGGGATATACCTTTTCTAACTTTTTGAAATTAGTCCAAGAGTTGGGAAAATGGCATCTTCTTCCATTTACCACAGCTCTCAACGATTCCTAATAGAGAGTCTTCGATTCTGAGAAAGATCATAGAGACACAAAATAATAATACATTTTTATAAGAAAGCATTTGAAATCTTCTAAGAAAAGATATAATGATTCCATTTTCTTGGCTGAAGTTCCAAAACAAAAGGAGGTTGAGTAACCTTAAGATCATTCAGTAAATACAAGGAAGAACTAAAAATGGATCCCAGAATTCCCCGAACTGCCCTGCATCTCTGTAAACACACTCGCCTCGTGCTTCTTTGCAGCAAGGGGGTTGGCAGGATACATGAGGGACTGGCAGCATGAAGAGAATCTCCCATGTCTTAAAATAAAAACCTATGGTGGCAAAGCAAACTCTGTTACAAACGCCAACTCTGCCTCCCAGCCCAGCACTGTCTACTGATGGAGAAGACCATGAGGAAACTGCCTTCCTTTCACTGGTCGTGTTGCCATTTCTGGATGAATTCCTCCCATTTGGATTCTTAACTGTTTGGGTCATTGGTAATTCTACTTTCCCTCTTTTTAAAAAATTGCCCTCATCGAGTTTGTTATGACTTTTTCAGTGCCAAGAAAATTAAGAGACATTTAAAAATAAACTCAATATCAACAAACACACTAGTCTTCACTTTGCTTTAAAAAAGCACACACATTCTTTACAGTTCTTTAGATCCTTACCCAAAGATATCTTCAATGACATTTCAATGAAATTATATATTTCAATGAAAAAATAAGGACTTGGTGCTGTCAGACAAAGCTGGACATGAGTTACAATGATGAAAATAGATTTTATTCACTAACTGCTGGCTCCATTCAGAACTGGGAAATGCACAGAGATAACTGGGCATTTTAAAGAGAGAATGAAGGGAAAAGCTCCAGGAGAGTCAGAGTTAGGATTCTGTCCTCCCAGGGACTTTTTTGATGGCCCAGTGGCTAAGACTCTGCACTCCCAATGCAGGGGACCCAAGTTCAATCCTTGGTCAGGGAACTAGATTCCACATGCTGCAGCTAAGATCCGGTGCAGCCAAATAATTTTTTTTTTTTTTTTAAAAAAAGAAAAGATTCTATTCTCCTACTTCTCCCAAACTTCCTAAGGATTACATTTCAAAGGAATCCAGGTCATGGGGAGAAAGATACTTTTGAGTTGTAGAAGGTACATCTGCATCTCAAAGAAACAGAGGAAAGATTCACAATTTTAAGTCCTTTTAAATAAGTACTCTGAAATGCAAATCAAAACCACAATGAGGTACCATTTCACGCCAGTCAGAATGGCCGCTATACAAAAATCTACAAGCAATAAATGCTGGAGAGGGTGTGGAGAAAAGGGAACCCTTTTACACTGTTGGTGGGAATGCAAACTAGTACAGCCACTATGGAGAACAGTGTGGAGATTCCTTAAAAAACTGGGACTAGAACTGCCATATGACCCAGCTATCCCACTGCTGGGCATACACACCGAGGAAACCAGAATTGAAAGAGACACGTGTACCCCAATGTTCATCGCAGCACTGTTTATAATAGCCAGGACATGGAAGCAACCTAGATGTCCATCAGCAGACGAATGGATAAGGAAGCTGTGGTACATATACACAATGGAATATTACTCAGCCATTAAAAAGAATACATTTGAATCAGTTCTATTGAGATGGATGAAACTGGAGCCCATTATACAGAGTGAAGTAAGCCAGAAAGAAAAACACCAATACTGTATACTAATGCATACATATGGAATTTGAAAGATGGTAACAATAACCCTATATGAGAGACAGAATAAGAGACACAGATGCATAGAACAGTCTTAAGGACTCTGAGGGAGAAGGTGAGGGTGGGACGTTCTGGGACAATAGCATTGAAACATGTATATTATCATATGTGAAACAGAACACCGTTCCAGGTTTGACGCATGAGACCAATGCTCAGGGCTGGTGCAATGGGATGACCCAGAGGGATGGGATGGGGAGGGAGGTGGGAGGGGGGTTCAGGATGGGGAACACATGTAAACCCATGGCTGATTCATTTCAATGTGTGGCAAAAACCACTACAATATTGTAAAGTAATTAGCCCCCAACTAAAATAAATAAATTTATTTTAAAAAAAAGAAATAAACTTCTAAACAACAACAACAAAAATAAATAAATAAATAAATAAGTACTCTGAGAACAGGAGATCAGGGGCTTAGTCTCAGGTTGTTGCTAGAAGAAACAGTAAATCCTTTTGATAGCCTTAAGCTTTTCAAAGCAGGGAGTCACAAGGGGTCTGAGTCATCCAGGGATGCCACCTTGGGCTGGGAGAAGCCCTACTCAAGCTTGGTCAAGTGTTTTAGTGCAGGAGTTTGAATGGCGTGTCTGTGCGTAAAGGTTTCTGTAGTTCACAGTACTTTCTGCCCAAGGGTTTTTGTAGTTCTCAGTTCTCACAATGCTAGGTCTCTGTATCAAAGATGTTATGTCTCCATAGAAAAGAATACGGTATCTGATTCGGAGAGAGCAACAGAAAGATTGATTTTAAGCCCTGCTTTAGTTCTTCAGTGTCACATAAGCTATGAGAATCAATAGTGAGATTTGACCTGTCCTTTGATAAATGCCTTGCTGACAGTTGCTTGTTTTCAGAAGATATCAGCGGTTTACTTTAGGATTAAAGTAAAAAGATTTAGCTTTTAAACTGCACAATAATGCTTTTGCATCAGATGCATTAGAAATTTCAATAGATTCCTGCTGCACTGTGCGTGTTTTATATATATATATATTTTTTTTTCAGATAATAAAGATTATAGTTGGAGTAAAATGTTAATGAATGGGTGTTCCTTAATATATTCAGTTTCCAACTACTTTTAGTTCACAAGCCAGAATTCTCCTCGTTAAGTAGGACATAAGATTTTTTTAGTCTATCTTGAGAAATCTATGTGGAATAATGCATATCAGAAAAGGAACTAGAAATTGCTGATTCAGAAGTGACACCTGTCTAAAGAGCTTTTATAAGCAGATAGAAGACTGCATTATTTATCAGACCAAGTAGTAATATCTAAGAACCAATAGAAAATATTACATAATAGGCATTCACTTTGTAAGAAATATGTTTGCTACTAATTTGATTTGACATCGTCTCTCCTATGAAACTTTACATTGTACACGGTATTTTAAATTTGGATTATTTTGTACTGCATACTTTTCTTGTCTTTACAGAAATGTGCGTAATACAAAACTATGTCTGTTGTGTTGTTCTGTGAAAGTTTTTTTTGGGGGGGTCTACTTTTAAAAGAACAGAGTTTCATCATATCTGATAGCCTAAGAATATGCTTTTTATTATTCCTCTGTATTTTGCAGAGTGGGATAAATTGTGCTTATTTCGTCATCTTCTCATTCACAGTTTCCAGTACTATATGTGCTGGATTTATGGGTATGGATTTCTATTTTTGAGTGATTTATCACTGACAGTCTGTTGCTTGTCTCATTCTAAACATTTCTGCAAAAGATATGGGAACACCATCTCTGTTCACTTACAGAATTTGCTATCTTTCTCTTTGCAGAAGGGAAACTGGAAGATGAGACATGGGCCATTTAAAAGTGGTATTTCCCGTTAATCATTAATAAGAGTAGACTTCAGTATACTCAAAATATATGGGAATAGGTTTATATAGAGATGTGGAGTCAAACAAGACATACAGCAGCATGCTGGGAAAAATCTTCCCAGGCCTCTGCCATGGACTGGATCACATTAGAATCTCAGCAGACCACTCAGCACAGTGATCTTTTCCTCCTTGCGGGGATTCTGAACTGTTCCAAATATGACATCAAATCAAGTGATTCAGAGAGCTACCTGGAATGACTCCAGCAGGGCCAGATCATTCCATTGCAACCGAAGGAATGACACCTGCATCTCACTAAACAGGTGGTTCTTCCCATGGTGGTGAGTCTGTTCTTGGTCAGTTGGCAATGAGAAGGCAACGAACCTGGAAGCAGGGACTAGATAAGAATGGTCCAGGGTCCTAACCCACTTCATGTTGCTGTGGATCATAAATTAGTAAAGATCCATGAAAAGGAAAAACTACACCTAGAAATCTTTAAACTAAAATGCTGGAGTGGGTTGCCATTTCCTCCTCCAGGGGGTCTTCCCAACCTAAGGATCGAACCCACGTCTCTTACATCTCCTGCATTGGCAGGTGGATTCTTTACCACTAGTGCCACCTGGGAAGCCCAACATAGTCACATATGCATTTAATTCCTTAAATAAAATGTATTTTTCATGGGGTAGGAGATAGTTGATATCTTGTAGCTATTTTATTTCCTCCCCCTATAAATCACTTTTGTATATAGCTTGCTTTTATTTTCAGAAGTCCATTCAACTGAGAATTCCAGGTTTCATGGCTACCTTTAACACTTTTTAAAAATCCAAACCTGAGACTTTAATCTGCTGGATGCCTCAGCTCTATCCTCTAGCTTCCGCTTAGTGGTTGCCTTTTTCTAATATTAATAGTTCTACTCCTGCTCACTTGTTCTTACTTAGAACAAAAAGAGGCAGGAAAGAGTTCTGTCTTTGAGTTAATGCATTTTCAAGTGCATTTTCTCATTTAATCTTTACAACAGTCTCTATTTTGCTGATGAGGAAACTGAGGTTCAGAGAGATTACAGAACTTGCTCAAACTCATGTTGACAATCTTCATAGAGACCCAGTCCCTCGATGCCACCTCGGCATCCTGCATCCCAAGATCTTGTTACCAACTTAGTCAGCTCACTGATGAGTGGGCGTATCTGTGACAGTCTGCTTGAAAAAGAGAAGTTTCAGGATTTATAGGGTATTTTTTGTTGTTTATTTTTAAGGGGAAAGCCAGAATTTATCATACTTTCTAAAGAATTTACCTGTCAGTGTCTCTAAGCTTTGATGAAAACATAAAAATAAAGATATAGATGTAGAGATCCACCCCCCTCCACCAGTAAAAATGACTCAATCTCCCCAGAGACACTTTTATGTTTACTCTATGGCAGCCAAAGCCTATTTAATAGACTGATACATTTGGGAACTTCAAGACAGCATCGGTGTCAAAACTGACATTAATTTTCCAAACCCTAGAATTACCGTGTCACAAGCCTGTGGGAAGTGTTGGAAAAATGCCTTTTCCTGGGTTCTGTGTTCATTGAGAAAACTTTGCTGAGGAGAGTCTAGGGGATGAGGAAAAGATGAAGTGTGAACCTAATGCTTTTCTTCCAGTAGAAACAGGTTCAGATTTTACCCATGATACAATTACGCGGGATGTTTCATTTTCTACAAGCCTTTCAAAAATAGTTGTTTTAAAAAGTTCCTCTTTCTATTAACATCCAACTTGACCTACAGTTGATTAAAGTCATTATTTCCAAAGTAAATAATTTTTCAGAGAGACTCTTTGGTCAAAGGAATAATAAGCAATTTTCTCTAGGAGATTCTTTCAAACGTTGCATTTCAGTGAAGATGATGTTGGATTAAAAAGGCAGCATGAAGTGGAATTATGAATTTGAAGAACTTACCATCCAAAGCTAAAACAACTCATTAAACCCCTACTGTTAAAGATTACTTGACTTTAATGTCCACAGAGACTTTCTAACGCCCAAAGTCAATGAAGGCAGCCCTGAGCCACACAAATCAGTGATAAAAGGCACAGTGGTGACTTGGCTCTAGGCCCAGATGTGGTTCATCCACTACAAATTTTACTAGATAATCACACTCAATTCCAAGCACCTTTTGAACATTACTTTTATTTTTAATTTAGGTGTTGGATCCACATCTGGCCCATCCAATCAACTTTACACAATTAGAGGGAAATGTAATGACAATTTATTACATTATTTTAAGATACATTAATGCTAGAAAAGAGTTGATTAGAAAGTAACCCCTATTTAGTATAGGCAACTTTCTACTCAGTCTCTCTACTTGGATGTTTAACAGGTATCTCAAAGGAAATAGGAAAAAAGTAACCTTTGAATCCATCACTACTCCACCCAGACATACCAGATGGGTATTATTCCATTTGCCCCATCTTAGTAAATGATGTCCCCCAGTGTCTCAAATCAAAAAAGTAATGAAACATTCTTGACTCTCCTGTCTCTCACTCTGAATGGTAGTAATTCCACCAATTCTGCCTCCATAATCAACTTTTTAACCTTTTTTCTGTACCTTCTTGGGCTTCTCCAGTGGCTCATTGAGTAAAGAATCCACCTGCAAAGAGGAGACACAGGAGACACGGGGGTTCGATCCCTGGCTCGAAAAGATCCCCTGGAGAAGGAAAATGGCTCCACACTGCAGGATTCTTGCCTGAAGAATCCCATGGACAGAGGAGCCTTGTGGGCTAAAAGAGTCACAAAGAGCTGGGCACGACTGAGTGACTATGCATGCACTCGGTACCTTCTCACCACCACCCCAGGGACCAAGTATCAGTAGCCTTCGTGCAAATTTTTGAAAGGCATCCCTTTCTCAAGACACAACCATCTTTTGGAAAATTGCTATTGTGTACCTTTTTTTCCTCCAAACAAGAAACGTCTTCCCCTGTCTGCTGAAAAGCTATTATAGTAAACATAGAAGTTCATGATGTTCATACTGTGAATGGCACTCATGGGCTGTGCTGTGCAGAACCTGCAGAATCATGTGTGGCAGCCCTGAGTCAGGCAATCACCCTCTGATGACCAGGCCCCTGCAAGAGCCGTCTGTCCCCCTTCATCTCTGTCTCTTCTGCTATAGTCATTTTTTCAGAGCATGTTTAGGGGGCTGTTTTGGGGGCTATTCTGGGTCTTCCTTGGGGTGCATGGGCTCTTCAATGCTGTGCATGGGCTTCTCTAGTTGTGGCACATGGGCTTAGCTGCCCTGTGGCATGTGGGATCTTAGTTTCCTGAATAAGGATAGAACCCCTGCATTGGAAGGTGGATTCTTTACCACTGGGCCACCAGGCAAGTCCCTCACAGAGCATCTAGAATGATCCTTTTAAAGTTAGACTTCAAATCATGTCCCTCCCCTGCTCAGAACCTTGCAATTTAAGCAGGAGAGGCAAGAGACATGGGTTCGATCTCTTGACCAGGAAGACCCCTTGAAGTAGGAATGGCAACCCACTCCAGTATTCTTCCCTGGAGAATCCCATGAACAGAGGAGCCTGGCGGGATGCAGTCCACTGGGGTTGCAAAGAAATACAGCTGAGCACATGCACACACACACTCTCAAAATAAACTTTAGACTTCCTTCCACAGACTGCAAATCTTTTCTCCAGTCTTCTCAGCCTGAAAATGTCAGTTGATACTGTCAGGGCTTATTAACTGGAGTCTGTTCTGATTGGTGGATGCCCTTGTCAGGTCAATCATTAAATAGTTTGAATGTGCTTGCATGCTAAATTGCTTCAGTCATGTCTGACTCTGCAACCCTATGGACTGTAGGTGATGCTATTAAAGTGCTGCACTCAGTATGCCAGCAAATTTGGAAAACTCAGCAGTGGCCACAGGACTGGAAAAGGTCAGTTTTCATTCCAATCCCAAAGAAAGGCAATGCCAAAGAATATTCAAAACACTGTACGATTGCACTCATCTAACACGCTAGCAAAGTAATGCTCAAAATTCTCCAAGCCAGGCTTCAACAGTATGTGAATTGTGACTTCCAGATGTTCAAACTGGATTTAGAAAAGGCAGAGGAACCAGAGATCAAATTGCCAACATCCGTTGGATCATTGAAAAAGCAAGAGACTTCCAGAAAAACATCTGCTTTATTGACTATGCCAAAGCCTTTGACTGTGTGGATCACAACAAACTGTGGAAAATTCTTCAAGAGATAGGAATACCAGACCATCTGATCTGCCTTCTGAGAAATCTGTATGCAGCTCAGGAAGCAACAATTAGATTTGGACATGGAACAACAGACTGGTTCCAAACCGGGAAAGGAGTACATCAAGGCTGTATATTGTCACCCTGCTTATTTAACTTATATGCAGAGTATATCATGCAAAATGCCAGACTGGATGAAGTACAAGCTGGAATCAAGATTGTCAGGAGAAATATCAATAACCTCAGATATGCAGATGATACCACCCTTATGGCAGAAAGCGAAGAAAAACTAAAGAGCCTCTTGATGAAAGTGAAAGAGAAGAGTGAAAAAGTTGGCTTAAAACTCAACATTCAGAAAATGAAGATCATGGCATCCAGTCCCATCACTTCATGGCAAATAGATGGGGAAACAATGGAAACAGTGACAGACTATTTTGGGGGGCTCCAAAATCACTGCAGATGGTGACCGCAGCCATGAAATTAAAAGCTGCTTGCTCCTTGGAAGAAAAGCTATGACCAACCTAGACAGCATATTAAAAAGCAGAGACATTACTTTGCCGACAAAGGTCCATCTAGTCAAAGCTATGATTTTTCCAATAGTCATGTATGGATGTGAGAGTTGGAGTATAAGGAAAGCTGAGAGCTGAAGAATTGATGCTTTTGAGCTGTGGTGTTGGAGAAGACTCTTGAGAGTCCCTTGGACTGCAAGGAAATCCAACCAGTCCATCGTAAAGGAAATCAGTCCTGAATATACATTGGAAGGACTGATGCTAAGGCTGAAGCTCCAATACTTTGGCCACCTGATGCAAAGAACTGACTCATTTGAAAAGACCTTGATACTGGGAAAGATTGAAGGTGGGAGGAGAAGGGGTCGACAGAGAGTGAGATGGTTGGATGGCATTACCGACTCGATGGACATGGATTTGAGTAAGCTCTGGAAGTTGGTGATGGACAGGGAAGCCTGGCATGCTGCAGTCCATGGGGTCGCAAAGAGTTGAACACAACTGAGCAACTGAACTGAACTCAACTGGACTGTAGCCCACCAGGCTCCTCTGTCCATGGGATTCTTCAGGCAAGAATACTGGAGTGTGTTGCCATGGGATCTCCCTGGCCCAGAGATGGAACTCGAATCTCATGTCTCTCCTACATTGGCAGGCAGGTTCTTTACCACTAGCACCAGCTGGGAATATCTACCCTGATTACCTCTTTTGTCTCTGCCCTCTTGGCTCTAGCCACACTGGTTTTGCTATTCCTGGAACATATCAAGAGTATTTCCATCTGTATTAGTTTCCTGAGGCTGCATTAACAAATTACTATGAAGTAGGGGACTTAAAATAACAGAAATGTGTCATCTCACAGTTATGCAGACAAATCAAGATGTAGCAGAGTTGTGCTTTCTTGATTTCTTCCTTCCCCAATGAAGGGGAAATCCATTCCCTACCTGTCTCCTCGCTGCTGGTGAATGCTGGCATCCCTTGGAATGTAGTTGCATAACTCCAGTCTCTACTGCTGTTTCTCATAGCCTTTTCCCCTTTTCTCTGTGTGAATATTTCCCCTTTTCTTCTCTTTAAGGATTTGTCATTGGATTTATGGTCCACCTTAACCCAGGGTAATCTCAAGATTCCTTAGTTACTTTCACCTACAAAGACCCTTATTCCAAGTAAGGTCATGTTGCAAGGTTCTTGGTGGACATATCTTGTGGTGGTTTCGTCACTCAGTTGTGTCTGACTCTTTGTGACCCTACGGACTGTACCTGCCAGGCTCCTCTGTTCATGGAATTTCCCAGGCAAGAATACTGGAGCAGGTAGCCATTTCCTTTTCCAGGAGTTCTTCCTGACCCAGAGGTTGAACCCAGGTCTCCTGCATTGGCAGACGGATTCTTTACCAACTGAGCCACCTTTTGGAGAGCCACTATTCAAACCGTTATACTATGTCACAGCTTTTGTATCTGCAATTTTTTCCTTGAATCTCTTTTCAACATGTAGACATGGCATTGCTCCTTCACTTTACCCATTTCTTCTTAATCATTTTTCAGAGACTTTCTCTGACTACCCTATCTAAATAGCCTTTCCCTCCTCCACCATTACTACTGATTCTCTTGTTCTGCTCTTCCTATGTTTTATGACCCTTTAATACCATCTGCCATTTTATGGTGTGTTTTTATTTGTTGATTCATTATTGTCCCCACTAGAATATAAGTTCCATGAAGTCACAGACTTTGTCTTCTTCATCTCAGTATTACTTAGGACAGGAGTCAACAAACTCTGTTCCACCAGCCACATCTGGCCTGTCATCTGTTTGTTTTTTTTTAAATAAAGTCTTATTGAAGCACAATCAAAGTTATATGTTTCCATGCTGTCTATGACCATTTTCATGATCTAACAGCAAAGATGAATAGTCATAACAGAGATTGTATGGCCCACAAAACCTAAAATCTGTATTATCTGGCCCTCTAAAAAAAGCCACATGTACCTGGCATATGTGTCCAGCTTTACACTATATATTTGTTGATTTATATTTTAAAGAGTTATTTCCAAGCAGAGAAGTTTAATTTGGACTTAATGTTGACAGTCCAAAGAAGAAGATATCTCAGTTCTTTTGTTTCTGTTTCTAATTTAGAATCATTCATAAAAGCTAATTTGGGTGGTTAAAACAGGAAGGGAAATTCTATCAAGATTACAGAATGTACTGCTTAGATCACAGGTTACTTTGAAGGGTGTGCCATCTTGTTTAATTTTCATAATTACCCAATTAGGTCAGCATTATGCTTTCTATTTCATAGGCAGATAAAATGAAGTCACTCAGACAGTGAGGCAAAGCCAGGATTCTAGCTGGGCTCTAACATTCAGTCCAGATTACTTCTCTTTGGTTCTGTTCCAGGGCAAATGTCATCATTCCTAAAAGACAACAGACTCATATGCTTCCCTGGGGCCATTTCATACTTCCAACAGTCTCTGTGGTTGTTCACTCATCATGAAGCATATCTTAGGCTGCCCAAATCATAAGTGTTATCTTACATTTCAGTGTAAAATTTAAAGTTTATCAGCTACCTCAGAGCATAAATAATACTATATATTTCTGATACCCAACCACAACTTCTGGAAGAGTACAAGACACAAATTGAGATAAGTAATCAATACTTAGTAATGTAATTGGATTCTGCTAAAGGAGAAGAGGGCAGCAGAGGATGAGATAGTTAGATGGCATCACCAACTCAATGGACATGACTCTGAGAAAACTCTGGGAGCCAGTGAAGAGCAGGAAAGCCTGGAATGCTGCAGTCCATGGGATCGCAAAGAGTCAGACATGACTTAGCAACCAAAGAACAACAACAACAACCCAATACAAAATAAAAATAAGTGCCATTTAAACACTGAAGTGACTTAAAATATTTTCATGGACTCTCAAATGGTCATCCACAGGGTGGAAAATAAGGTAATAGGTACATAGGTACATTAAATGGTTAATAATTGGAGTCTTTGTATCATTAACTTCATTTTCAGTTTCTTCAGCCATTTGCTTTAATAAAGAAATGTTCATAGACATATATACACTACCATGTGCAAAATAGATAGCTGGTGAGAAGTTGCTATAGAACACAGAGAGCCCAGCCTGGCACTCTGTGATGAGTGGTGGAATGGAGGGAGGGGAGGGATGGGGAGAGGGAAGGGATGCTCAATGGAGAAGTGGAGGGATGCTCAAGAGGGAGGTGATATATGTATAATTATGGCTTATTTATGTTGTTGTACAGCAGAAACTAACCCAGCATTGTAAAGCAATTTTCCTCCAATTAAAAATAAATTTTAAAAAAGTCAAAAAAAGTCAGTAAACATCAGAATGGATATGAAAAAGAACAATTAGTGAATAATAATACTAACTTGAAAAATTATCCTTGAACATGGAGCAGAAAGATAAAGCAAGGAAAACTATGACAGAAAAGATGAAAATTAGGGAGAAGAAGGTGAGAAATTCAATGTCTATATAAGAGTTTCAGGAGAAAAGCAAAGGATACAGCGAAAAAACTACTATCAAGCAAAGTCTTGAATACTGAATTAGAAAAGACTCAAGGTTTGTGACAGGATTAGTGAGTGAAGAAAAGACACAGCTATGTCCTAGGAAATTGCAAATTTCTGAAGTAAGCAGAGTATCTCTAAACCAATAATATGTATGTGTTAGTTGCTCAGTCATGTCCAACTCTTTGCAACCCTGTGAACTATAGCCCACCAGGCTCCTATGTCCATGGGATTCTCCAGGCAAGAATACTGGAGTGGGTTGCCATTCCCTTCTCCAAGAGATCTTCCCAACCCAGGGATCAAACCCAGGTCTCCAAATAATAAACCAATAATAGGTTTGGTTTATTGGAAAGAAGGTCAATCAAACAATAAACAGTTTGACCCTGATCATTTAGTCATTAGTTGCTGTTATTTAGCTGCTAAGTCTTGTCCAATTCTTTTGCGACCCCATGGACTGTAGCCCGACAGGCTCTGCTGTCCTTGGGATTTCTCATTCAAAAATACTGGAGTGGGTTTTCATTTTCTCCTCCAGGGAATCTTCATGACCAGGGATGGAACTCACATCTCCTGCACTGGCAGGCGGATTCTTTACCACTGAGCCGTCAGGGAAGCCCTTGGTCATTAGGCTAGTGGGTAAATGATTTGCAAGATTACTTAAGGGGTTAGGAAGTATTCTTAATTATGATTAAGAGTTTGGATAGAAGGGTAGAAATTTCACTAGTCATATCACTTTATTTTTTAATTGGAATGTAATTGCTTTACAATGCTGTGTTAGTTTCTGGTGTATAATGAAGTGAATAAGCTATATGCATATTATATATATGTGTATATATATATATACCCTCCCTCTTGGACCTTCCCCCCATCACCCTCACCATCCCATCCCTCTAGGTCATCACAGTGCCTTGGACTGGGCTTCCTGTGCTAAGCAAGCTTCTCCCTGGCTGTTTTACACACGGTCATTTATATGCATAATCCCAATATCCCAATTTGTCCCCCTCTTCCCCTGCCCCCTTGTGTCCACAGGTCTGCTCTCTATGTCTGCATTTCTATTCCAACTTGGAAATAGGTTCATCTGTACCATTTTTCTAGATTCCACGTATATGCATCAATATGCAATATTTGTTTTTCTCCTTCTGACTTAGTTCATTCTGTATGACAGATTCTAGTTCCATCCTCATCTCTGCAAATGACCCTATTTTGTTCCTTTTAGTGGTTGAGTAATATTCTACTGTATGTATGTACCACATCTTCTTTATTGGCTGTATAGAAAGGACTCAGCCCTTTCTTGTTTTTTATTTATACATAGTTGCCAAGCACTCAGTGCTAGATGCTGGTGACACATGGCCAATAAGACACTCTCCCCACACTCAGGGAGTACACAGTCAGGTGGAAGATAAACAATTTCAATAGGTGTGACTTATAAGAGATCAAGGAAGACTTCTCAGTGGTAGAGACTTGAGCTGAAGGTCAGGGAGGAAGGGACGTTATAAACAAAAGTCCCTGCATGTGCCAAAGTACAGAGGGAATTGAGCTTTAATTTAATTCTCATAGTCATGGGTTTTTTTTTTTTTTCACTTCTTCACCCATTTGCTTTCAAATGTGCAACACTGAAACACCAGACCAACCAACTCTTTTTTAGGAAAATTAACATCTTCTTTCGTTGTGGCAGTGATCTTCTCCAAACAAAGGGGTGCACAAATTAAGCTAAATGGTCAAAAAGGATAAAGAAAAGGGACAAGTGTCTTAATGACAAAGCTCCTTGCACCTTTGAGAGTCAGCTACCTCTGGAGAGTTATTTAATATGAGATATTTTGCCTGTGCTGTTCATTCAATAAGCCCCACGGCGGAAACTCTGCTTACTCTATGGCTTATGCAATGCTGAATTGGCTGTCGCATTCAAATCATAAATAATAATAATGACACACAAAAGCCAGGAAATGCAAAAGTGAAGGCTTTCATTATGATGTTAACTCATCCAAATTGTACACATATATTGTCTTTCGATATATGGATAAACTTTCTGGTGTTGTTTTATAATATGAAAAATGTGCAATATTGTCAAGTTACCATTCTAATGAGAACCTTAGAGCTTCACAGTTTGGACCTTTTCTAAACATTATGGCTTAAAGCCTTCACATTGTATTAGCAGGAAGTTTCATATTAAGGAGTAGAAGCAGACAGTCCTTTGTATTTGGAAATAATTCTCCCCTGGGCAAGAAGGAGCGCATGTACTGTGGAAGCTATTTTCCAGTAGAGGTCATAGATTTCCTTGATTACCTGGTTACTTTCCCTCTGCATTCAACTTAGGACCAGCAGCTCACCTTCAAATTCAGAGGATGCTCTCAGGGAGGAGTCATACTTCCTGAGACAGAAAAGTTGATGGTCCATTTCTGTAAGCGCACATGTGGGATAGAACCCCCATCTTCTCTGTGATAACTGACATCAGCTCTATTTTATTGTGTTAGAAAACTATTCTGTATGTTATCATATTTTCTTAAAGTGACTTTAAGTCAAATTAATAAATCACTTATTTGCCACCTCTGATACTCCTATGTTCAAAGGACCAGTATAAAATACATGCATGTGTGTGTTAGTTAGTCACTTAGCCATGTCTGACTCTTTGTGACCCGATGGACTATAAGCCTGCCAACCTCCTCTGTCCATGGGATTCTCTGGGCAGGAATACTGGAGTGGGTTGCCATTTTCTTCTCCAATACATAGATTGAAACATATTCCCTCCCTACACCCAATTAAATTATAATCTATAGGGCTAGTGATCAATTAGACAAACATTTAGCAAGATAATATACAATTAAAGAAGTGCAAAGTACTTTGAGGGCTTACAGGAAGAAATTACAGAAAAGGATCCAAAATAAATTCCCAGGAAGGAAACCACTAAAGATAAGATGTTAAAGATGAATTTTGTTGTTGTTGTTCAGTCACTAGTGGTGACTCTTTGCCACCCAATGGGCTGCAGCATGCCTGGCTTCCCTTTCCTTCACTATCTCCTGGCATTTGCTCAAACTCATATCCATTGAGTCAGTGATGCCATCCAACCATTTCATCCTCTGTCGCCCCTTCTCCTCCTGCCATCAATCTTTCCCAGCATCACAGTCTTTTCCAATGAGTCTGCTCTTTGCATCAAATGGCCAAAGTATTGGAGCTTCAGCTTCAGCATCAGTCCTTCCTATGAATATATAAAAATGAATAAGACTTTTTAAGCGAAAACTTTTTAGTTAATTGTAGTCATTTGAGTAAATTCAGCCCCAGTTATACAGAATAGAGTTTCAAATGCCTCTATTTGCAAGATTGTTTATATAAAGCTCTTACTACAGTTCATATTATAGAGAACTTGTTAACCAGCAACAACTGGAAAATTTATCTTTAAATTATTTAAAAGAAAAAGAAGTGAAGCATTTACTCATGAACTTCACTTTTAAACTACATTTATAAAATATTCTAAGAATTCTGTTTAACTTTCATTGAGCAATTGTATAATTACTACAGTGGTAAAACTAAATGAGGGGAAGTTCAAAATTACTTTAGAAGAAAAACAGTCTCTGTGTCAGCAGGAGAGATTTATTAAGTAGTTTTAATGAAAATATCAGACTCTCTAAAAATCAAATAAGATTAAAAAGTTTATTAACAAGATTCACATTTATTATTATTATTATTCACATTATTTATCTAATGTATATCTGTAAGACATTCTCCTAAGAATGGGAATCCTGTCAAGTTTCCTTTTGAACTATTGTATAATCATTGCATAATAGCAATAAAACCAAAAGTGAAAAAAATTCAAAATTATATTAAGAGAAATAAAGAAAGTCTTGTTTTTTGGATGACTTTAATGGACTTATTAACAGCAATAAAAATGCTGTAACTATACTACTTATTGATGGAATTACATAGCTGTAGTTAACCTACAAGAGTCACATTTCAATAATCTACAGTGATGCAACTTTATTCTAAGAATTAAAATCTTATCAAGCTTCCATTTGAGTCATAATCATTTAATGGCACTGCAAGCAATAGCAAAAACGTTAAATTATTTTAGTCTCCAAGGGAAAAAGTATCTCGCTGAGGTCCTGGACCTTCAGGAAGAACCTTGTTATGGTGGGATCCACTCAGAAGGTGGCTCACTTCTGCTTTCAGGTTGTGTGAAGGGAAGACCAAACCCAGAGCTTGGTGCAGTGACTTTTCTTAATGTCAATAGAGGATGTTTCAGGCCAGGGAAGTACCTTTCTGGAGAGAAAATTCCTAGATGATCCCTAGGGAAACTTGCCCTCACTTCTAAGAATAGAGGAAGAAAAGGGGATTCCTTTCTGAGCAACTACTTCCTGGGAATTCTGGGGAACATCTGACCACTGATGGGGCCACAAAATGGAGAAACAGTGCCCCAGTCCATGGCTCCCATTCAGGTTGGAAGATTGACTCAAACGAAGGTACCAAGTGCCAGCACAAGGAGCCGAAGGAGAAGTTCTGGTCCCACAGAGGACTTGCTGCATCAGGATAGAAGTGACCTCACGGAGGGCTTCTCCCCTTGGAGTGCTGGTTCCGTTGGGGCATCTGGTCCATCCAGAATGCTGGACCTAAATTCCTTTGCGTGGGTATCATTGTTAGATGCCCATTGTTTCTTGGTGATCTGGTCATTCAGAGGATTCATTGATGATCTTTGCAAGCTTCTGCCAAATGCCCCATTTACAACATCAAGGACAGAAGTATACTTTTCAAAATGTTTGAATTGTCTCAGTTCAGTTCAGTTCAGTTCGGTTCGGTCACTCAGTCATGTCTCTGACACTTTGTAACCCCATGGACTGCAGCATGCCAGGCTTCCCTATCCATCACCAACTCCTGGAGCTTACTCAAACTCATGTCCATCGAGTGATGATACTATCCAACCATCTCATCCTCTGTCGTCCCCTTCTCCTCCTGCCTTCAATCTTTCCCAGCATCAGGGTCTTTTCCAATAAGTCAGTTCTTTGCATCAGGTGACCAAAGTATTGGAGTTTAAGCTTCTGCATCAATCCTTCCAATGAATATTCAGGACTGATTACCTTTAGGATTGACTGGTTTGAACTCCTTGCAGTCCAAGGGACTCTCAAGAGTCTTCTCCAACACCACAGTTCAAAAGCATCAATTCTTCAACGCTCTCCAACACCACAGTTCAAAAGCATCAATTCTTCAGCGCTCAGCTTTCTTTATCATCCAACTCTCACATCCGTACATGATTACTGGAAAAACCATAGCTTTGACTAGACGGATCTTTGTCAGCAAAGTAATGTCTCTGCTTTTTAATATGCTGTCTAGGTTGGTCATAACTTTTCTTCCAAGGAGCAAGCATCTTCTAATTTCATGGTTGCAGTCACCATCTGCAGTGATTTTGGAGCCCAAGAAAATAAAGTCTGTCATTGTTTCCACTGTTTCCCCATCTATTTGCCATGAAGTGGTGGGACTGGATGCCGTGATCTTCGTTTTTTGAATGTTGAGTTTTAAGCCAGCTTTTTCACTCTCGCCTTTTACTTTCATCAAAAGGCTCTTTAGTTCTTTGCTTTCTGCCATAAGGGTGGCATCATCTGCGTATCTGAGGTTATTGATATTTCTCCCGGCAATCTTGATTCTTAGACATTAAATTGTCTAAGTATGTCTTTTCTCCTCTTAAGCTAATTGAACTTCCTCTCCACCAACAGGGCTCTCAAACTATCACCATAACTTTTCTTTCATGAGAAATAAACTGGATTTGATAAAAGTTACTGATTCATGCAAACTTTTCTAAAAGAATTTTGGCTTGTATTTTATAGACGTCCAGCTTTTCACATGCACAGATCATCTTGTATCAACTTTGGAAAGATTCACCTCTATTTTTATGAGTTAAATTAATTTTAAATTCAATATTTGGTGAAAACTCATTCCATTTTTTAAAAAATGCAGCTCAGAAAAGACCTAATGTTTCTACTGGACTTGCTGCATTTCCTTTTCTGTGTTTTTTCTAACTGCGGGAAAGCTTTCTCTATATGGAGACTTCGATATGATCTTTAAGTTCATTGATTATTTTATTTTCTTCAGTTAATTGGAGGCACATTTACTTTCTTTTTTCTTTTATCAATGTGTATTTGACCCAGCCATATCAATTGGTTTCCTCAAAAGTACTTTTCTTAAAATCAAATAATTGTTTCTTTCCATTTTTTAGACTTATCTATTTATTTATCTTGACTACACTGGGTCTTCATTGCTTCAAGTGGGCTTTCTCTAGATGTAGAGAGTGAGGGCCACCCTTCGTTGTGGCACGCAGGCTTCTCATTGTGGTGACTTCTCTTGTTGTGGAGCACAGGCTCTAGGTAGGGCATGCGGGGCTTCAGTAGTTGCAGCACTTGGGCTCAGTAGTTGTGCTGCATGGGCTTAGTAGCTCAATGGCGTGTGGGATCTTCCTGGACCAGGGATCAAACCCTGCATTGGCAGACAGATTCTTAACTACTAGCCCACTAGAGAACACCTTTCAAAACTACTTTTGATGCCTGTTCTACAAGGTCTCCACTTCTGGATGTTTTCATTATATCCAAATCCAAGTTTCCACTATTTGTGTTGCTTCATCAAGAGCACTCCAGTCTCTCCTCTTTAGCCAAAGGTGATCTGGAGGTTTCATTTGACTTTTCTGGCCATTTTAATTTATCCTGTGGGCACTTCTACTATTTTGTTCTGTTGAAGAAGTTTGTTCATGCTTCTTTTTCATCTCTCAGTCTCCTGTGAAAGCAGCTTATGCTTCCTTAAGCAGTAGAATATTCATCCAAAGCATCTATTAGTGATCTATGAAGTTCTTCATTTTTCTGATGTGTTTTGAAGGCTGTTTTAGTGGCAGCTACTTGAAATTGGATGTGTTTTGATGCACCCTCTAAAGATTGGATCATTCTAGTCATCTCAGGCATCAGTTTGGCTTTTCTAAATATTTAAATTCCTCTTCTTGAAGACCTTTTCTAAAAGGCTCTATTGTAAACCCAAGTAAAGAGCTGGACTTTTTTAGCTCTTCTCTTTACAGTCCATGGGGTCAAAAAGAGTTGGACATGACTGAGCGACCAACACTTTCACTTTTTTTTTTTCCACTGAGGCTCAGTTGCTCAGGAATTTGATGTCTGAGACTTTCCTGGTGGTCCAGTGGCTAAGACTCTGTGCTCCCAATGCAAGGGGCCCAGGTTCAATCCCTAATCAAGGATCTAGATACTTCATGCCAAAACTAAAAGATCCTGAGTGCTGCAACTGAGATCCAGTGCAGCCAAATAAATAAATAATTTTTAAAATTTTTATTTATTTATTTTTGGCTGTGCCAGGTTTTCATTGCTGCACAGGTTTTTTCTCTAGTTTTGGAGAGCAGGAGCTACTCTCTAGTTGTGGCACATGGACGTCTCATCATGGTGGCTTTCCTCATCGTGGAGCATGTGCTCTAGGAACATGGGCTTCAGTAGTTGCAATACCCAGGCTCAGTAGTTGAGGCTCCCAGGCTCTAAAGCACAGGCTCAATAGTTGTGTCACACAGGCTTAGCTGCTCTGAGGCATGTGAGATCTTCTCAGACCAGGGACTGAACTCCTGTCTCCTGCATTGGCAGGTGGATTCTTTACTCCTGAGCCACCAGGGAAAACCAATAAATAAATACTTTTTAAGAAGAATTTGATGTCCTTCTTCCTGAAAGGCAGAGACTCCAGTAACCAGTTCTTTGTTTTACATAGAGTAGACCTACCATGACCATCTAATACCGTCATTCCATGGCAATGGGTGGGACTTGGGGCCTGGTCTGAGGGTCCAGGCAGCACTGCTTCTGTCCAGCTCTGTATCTCCAGGGCCAGCTCAGATCATCAAGACCATCTGTGGATCCTCCAAGGACCCCAAGGCTACTGCTGACTTGCCTCATTCTCCACGGCCCTCGTGGCTACAGCAGAATACAGTTAACACTGAAAAGCATTCCTGCAAGAACCAAACCAGGGCAGAGTAACCAGCACAGACCTCAGCAAAAGAGGCAAAGAAGATAGACAGCTCTCAGCATCCTCACTTCACAGAATATGGAGATGATCATTTCGCAGGATACTGGGGAATATGAATGGAGGCTGCCGGAGGAAGTGGATTCCCCAGGTCTCCAGATCCCCCAGACCCTACCTGATTACCCAAGAACTAAGGGGATCAAGGGCTTCCAGGTGATGCTAGTGGTAAAGAACCTGCCTGCAAATGCTGGAGACATGAGACCCAGGTTTTATCCCTGGGTCAGGAAGATCCTCTAGAGGAGGGCATGGCAACCCACCCCAGTATTCTTGCCTGGAGAATCCCATGGACAGAGGAGCCTGGTGGGCCACAGTTCATAGGGTCACAAAGAGTTGGACATGACTGAAGTGACTTAGCATGCACACATGCATGCAAGAGGATCAATAACACACTATGACCCTTTCTGTGTCATTTTGAACAGCTTTGCTGTGGAGGATTTGCAGGCCACTGACCCTGGCCAGTGCTTCTGATTGAATGGACATTTTATTCTGTGTCTCTGAAGTCCTCAGCCTGCCCACGAGAGTAACAGAAAATTGCTTGTGGTCCCTCCTTGGTCTGGGTCGGGCCTGCTTTGCACAGCACAGGGAAGGGTGCAGGAGGGCTCCTGGAGGGTTTCTTCTTTCCTCTTGGATTGCACCTTTAAAAACTAAGGAAAGGGACTTCCTTGGTGATCCAGTGGTGAAGAATCCACCTTGCAATGCAGGGGATGCGAGTTCAGTCCTGGATCAGGGAACAAAGATCCCACATGTCAAGGGGCAACCACATGTGTTGTGCACCACAACGAAAGATCCCGCTTGATGCAAGGAAGACCCCGTGTGCCGCAACTAAGACCCAGGGCAGCCAAATAAATAAATACTTTTAAGAAACTAAGGAAAAAATGAGTGGGATTTTCTTAAGTCCATGCAGTTTAAGAATATGAGCCCAACTGTGAGTAAGGAAATTACTATTTTCAGTGTTTTGCTTCCTAAGGTGAAATGTTTGGTGTGGTATTATTCTTCAGGGCACTGATATTCAGAGAGATCATCTTTGATGATCCTAGAGCTCTCCCTGCAGTGGCAGGAGTTCTGGGCCACCTGAGTGCCTTCCCCTGTGAAGGCCACCCCCGGCATGGGATAATAGCCAACATTTATGGCCCTCTTCTGCCATCCAGGTGGGCTGCTGACTGCTTCTGATGGGTTAGCTTATAACAACATTACAAGACGAGTACTTCTGTTTTCAGCTCCTTCAGAAGCAGGTAGATTCACAAAGGCTTTAGAGGTCTTTATAACCTGCCTGAGGCTCAAAGCTAGAAGGTACTTGATTCCCATCTAAGTTTTAATGATATGAGACTTGTGTGGCATGATGAAAGCAAGGAAACATTCCAAGTAACACCAAGTAGGAGGCTTTGGTTTAACGTGGGATAGATATTAGATATAGAGAATAATGGGAAAGTAATTTGGGGTCATCTTTTGTGGAAGGTCTTGGGTAGCCGAGTGAAAAAAAAAAAGCTACAATACTTAATTTTTCAGGCCAAGGTTTTGCAAACACCTCCACTGAGCCATAATGCTTGCAAATAGGTGCTTGTGATGTTGGCTTGGGGGATGAAGGGTGGGTATAAGAATGAGTCATCTGGTTTCTCAGCTTTTTCCACCACACCCTATTAAAGAGAGCACTTTTGCTTTTATCTATATTGTATTTTAATATGGCACTAAAACTTTTAGATAGGCATTCTATTTAACAATCAAGAGCAAGTCGTACTCACTTTATTTTATTTTATTTTGTTTTGTTTTGTTTTGTTTTTATTTTTTTCGTACTCACTTTAAAACATCTAGTTGTAAGTCTCTTTTTGGGGGCAACTAATTTCAGACAATGGAAGTTACTCATTAGAATGTTTAAGAATTAGGCATGAAAATTTTGAGAAGTTTTGTTCTCTTAAAGTGTGTTTTCAGATCATAAAAATTATTTTAAAGATTCTATTTGGCCTTATAAAATTAGTTTATTTATCAATCTTGAACCACTTCTAGGTGTTTGTTAGCTTTTATGTCATCAAAAACTGGGGTCTCAGGGTTGTGAATTTTCTGCTGAAAGAGGGGAGATTGAGTCAGTTTAGAAAACAGCTTGCAGCCTTCTCCTGTGGGAAACTGAGAAACAGGAGTGTGATTTTAGGTCTTGTCCTTAGTTGTTTCTTTTTTAAAAAACTTAAAAAATTTTTGATTAAGAATTTTTTATGTGGACCATTTTTATTTATTTTTCAATTAGTTTATTTATCAATTTTTTAACTTTACAATATTGTATTGGTTTTGCCATACATTGACATGAATCCACCATGGGTGTACATGTGTTCCCCTTCCAGAACCCCCCTCCCACCTCCCTCCCCATCCCATCCCTCCGTATCATCCCAGTGCACCAGCCCCGAGCACCCTGTATCATGCATCGAACCTGGGCTGGCGATTCGTTTCACATATGATAATTTACATGATTCAATGCCATTCTCCCATATGTGGACCATTTTTAAAGTATTTATTGACTTTGTTAAATATTGCTTCTGTTTTATGTTTGTTTTTTGTTTTTTGCCATGAGGCATGTGAAATCTTAGCTCCCTGACCAGAGATCTAATCTACACCCCCTGCACTGGAAGGCCAAGTCTTAACCTCTGGACCACCAGGGAAGTCTCAGCACTTACTTTTAAGAAAGAATTCTATTGCTTAAACATAAAATTTTAGCCAGTGTTTTAAATAACAAAAAATCACTGGAGGTATTGAGAGGGTAAATGTTCATTGGAAGGACTGATGTTGAAGCTGAAGCTCCTATACTTTGGCCACCTGATGCAAAGCGCCGACTCATTGAAAAAGACACTGATACTGGGAAAGATTGAAGGCAAAAGGAGAAGGCGGTGGCAGAGAATAAGATGGTTAGATAGCATTACCAATTCTATGGACATGAATTTGAGCAAACTCTGGGAGAGAGTGGCGGACAGAGGGTCCTGGTGAGCTGCAGTCCATGGGGTTGTAAAGAGTCAGACATGACTTAGCAACTGAACAACAACAAAACATGATGAGAGGTGAATGCAGTTAAGATTAAGGTTATTCATTTAAAATGGATTGTAGTAGAGAAAGATGGAAGGTAGATCAATTGGAAAGGATGACTTTCATACCAGTAAAATAATAGCTTTCATATTTCTACACTTTTATTGTTTATTTTATAAACAGAGATCTTAAATGTCTTAAAGGATTATTTCTGGAAAGCAGCTGCAGTTTGTCAATTTGTCCGTGCAACGTCATTGCCTCCTTATGATTTTCTTTGCATAAATAAACACACCTTGTCCATGGTGCTTCCAATGGGGCCCTGTTTTCAATGAAATTCTCTTTGAATGCAAAAGTTGGGTTATTTAAGCTTTTGGATAAGATCTGGTTTTGTGATTTAGGTTACTGTTAAAAGGGGAATTCATTTTCACTGCAGGCATCGTGTGACTCACCTGGGTTTTCAGAGCTGTAAGTTCCCAGGAGATAAGGATGAGGCTTGCTGGCCTCTCTCCGCTTCTTATTCCACCCTGTTTCAGCTTTGCCTCCTGACTCTGTTACTCTGCAAGCTTCCTCTAGGGACTCTGTGCAGGGCCAGGCCAGGGATCAGGTAGAGGTAAAGTGGTCTCGTCTGAGGCAGAGGAACTTGCCCACATCTTGTGCTAGAGGTGGATTGGAGGTCAGTCAGGCTTCATTGTTTCTGTGTTTGAGGATGCAGTGCCATAAAGATATCAGAGACAGCATCTACAAACACCTGTCACTTCTTCCACTCATAGCTCTATCCCTCTCCTTCATTTCTGCTTTGATTAATGACCTTGTTGCCAAGGGGCAACATAAAATGCTGCCTGCATCTCATCATCTTTTTTTTTTTCCCCCATCAGCTTTTATGGCACAGACAGCACTCTGGAGGATCTGTTATTTGAAAGCCTAGGCTATGCTTTCTGACTCGGAACATAGAAACATCTCTCATTATAATACTCATTCACGTAACAAGTCTTCATTGTGTGCCTAGTATGTGGCAGTCACTTTTAGGTCCTGAAAATACAACAATAAGCAAAACAAAAATTCATGCCCACCTGGTGCTGCTTTTCGGTGGAGAGAAATAGGCAAAATGAATAAGAAAAGTATAGTATGTTATAAAACAATAACTGCTATGGGAAAAATAATGCAGGGAGGCAGTTGTGGATTCGTTGGGGTATTGCCAAGTTTAAGTGGGGTGATCAGGCAAGACTGTCGATGCATGCTAGTGAACACGGGCAGGAGAAATAGCAAAGACAAAAGCCTGAGGAAGTGACTTTAGTGTTCAGTAGGCATCAAGGGGTCAGGGAGGCAGAAGTGCTAAGAATAGAGGAAAAGGGTTAAAGAGGAAACCAAGGGGTGGATGACTGGAGAGAACACAGGAGAACAAGTTTGAAAGAACCTTGTAGGGTTGACATTCACTACACATGAGCTGGGATGCTGCCAGAGGGTATTGACAAAGAGATACACTGCCATGATCAGATCCACTTTTGTACTTGAGTTGAGATGCACTTGAGTGATCCCTTGAGTTGCTGTGCTGAGGTTTGGATGAAGGGAGATAGGAAGGATCAGGGAGATTCGTGATATGGCAGCTGTGAACAACCATACAAGAGGAACTGGAGTAGTTGCTGGGAAGATGGAGAGATGTGGATAGATGCTGGTGTGGGGCTTGACTGACAGAAGACAAGGATGTTGCCAGGCTTTTAGCTGGAGCAACAGGGAGGATGAAATTGTCATGAACTGAGGTGGGTAATTTCAGGGAGAAAAGGTTGGAAGAAAGAATAGAGAAAGCCTGTAAAATACCTATTGCTTCTCCTTCATGTCACCATTTAAAAAGTTAAATGTATGAACCATATTTATGAAAATATACCTATGGAATTCCTGAATAGGAATTGTTTAAAATCATTGTCACAGATAATATTTTAGAGGCAGATCATCAGATTATTTGGAGGAAAATCGCTTATTCACTGGTATATCCTCAGAACTTTAGATGCCCTGGCACAGAGTAAGTACACAACAGGTATTCATTGAAGTCAATCAGATTGACCACTATGGAAACTAACATAGGTAAATTTATTCTTAAATCATTCTTGGTTTTATGGGACTGAGTTTGTCCTAGGCAAAGATTTAGTTCCATCCAGATGATTATGTTTTATTCAACTAAAAAAGAACCTATAGCCCCAGTCAAAACAGACTAGTTGCCTCCTATCAAGCTAATCATTAAACACAGTCAAAATTTCCCCTCCTAACCAGCTGCCATACTGTGAAAATAAACTGGTTACCACAGTGAATAAGGAGAGTGGCTGTGTGCACTTGGAGAGAAGGGAAATGGCTCACTGTGTCCATGTGAAGAGAATTTAACATCCTCATCCTTTTCTAGTCATATTTTGCCACTACTTCACTACCATGACTGCTACCGCTATTTTTTTAAAGTAACATCAGAAAGGTATGTTCTTTTTCAAGATTATTTTTTCTAAATTGCCCATGGACACCTTCAACTTTCTTTTCTCTATAACAAAAGTAACAACAATAATACATTTAATACAAAGAAAAGCTGTTATACAGATACAGACTTTAATAAAATAGTAATGGCCAATATCTATAACACTTTGTACAGCACTTTTGAGTTCATTGTGTGTGTGTTAGTCACTCAGTCGTGTCTGACTCTTTGCGACCCCATGGACCACAGTCCGCCAGGCTCCTCTGTCCATGGAATTCTCCAGGCAAGGATACTGGAAGTGAGTGAAGTCGCTCAGTCGTGTCCGACTCTTTGCGACCCCATGGACTGTAGCCTACCAGGCTCCTCCGTCCATGGGATTCTCCAGGCAAGAATACTGGAGTGGGTTGCCATTTCCTTCTCCAGGGGATCTTCCCGACCCAGGATACTGGAATGGGTTGCCATTTCCTTCTCCATTTGAGTTCATTATCAAGTGCAATTTTCATACTATTACCTTGATTTTATAGATTAAAAAAAAAAAAAGCTAGGATTGAATTCTGAATGAAATGTCAGGGGAGCAATATCTTATGGTGTCATATTCTATTCAGTGTACAATTTTATGTTTTCTTTTGTGACTTTCAAATAAGAAGTGGAAAGACTTTTATGTCATTGATAACTTTTCTGGGTGTATTTTTTTCTGATCTTCTTTTCTTCAAGCCTTTCCTGCTTTGTTGTTTATTTTGTTATTTTATGGTTTTATTTTCCTTTCTTTCTATGACATTGAAGCAGAACAAAGAGAACTATATTTTGGAACCAGATATTTGAATTCTTGTTCTTCTACTTAACAGTGTGTGTGTGTGTGTGTGTGTGTGTGTGTGTGTCTGAGAAAAACAGAAATAGAGATAGGGAGAAACTGAGATATGTATGGCAAGTTATCTGAATGTTCCAATAAGTCTTGATTTGCTCCTGTAAATATGGGAATATCTGAATAACCAGTGGATAAAAGCAGAGATCAAAAGGAAAACAAAAAAAAATTCCTTGAAACAAATGAAAGTGGGAATGTAACATACCAAAATTTACGGGATGCAGCAAAAGCAGTTCTAAGAGGGATGTTTGTAATAATAAAAGTCTATCTCAAGAAACAAGGAAAGTCTCAAGTGAAAAACCTAACTTTACACCTCAAGGAGCCAGAAAAAGAAAAAAAGAAAATTTCTAAGTTAGTATAGGCATACCTCGTTTTGTTGCACTTTGCAAATGCTGCATTTGTAAAAATGCAGTAAAAACTTGTAAAAAGTTGAAGGTTTGTGGCCACCCTGCATTGTCAGATGATGGTTAGCTTTTTTAGCAATAAATTTTTTTAACTAAGGTATATACATTGTTTTTTTTAAGACATAATCTATACTTAAGATACTACAGAATAGTGTAACCATAACTTTTATATGTACTGGGAAACCAAATATTCATGTGATTCACTTTATTATAGTGATCTGTAATCAAACCCACAATATCTCTGAGATTTACCTGTAAAAGGAAGGAAATAACAAAGATTAGAGCAGAAATAAATGAAATTGAGACTAAATTAGAAAAATATCAATGACGGTAATAACTGGACCTTTGAAAAGATAAACAAAATTGGCAAACCTTTAGCTAGGCTCAGTCATGTCCAACTCTATGTGACTCCATGGACTGTACAGCCTACCAGGTTCTAGGAAACCTAGTCATGAATTTCCAGTTGTTCTCTCTTTGTGGCATCATACAAACAGCACTTAATTCTCCTAGCAGTGATATATTTATGTGACAACGTGAAATATTGCCAACCAGGGAAGCTCAAATTGGCTTTGGTATCCAGGGTTTTTACTGGGGCAACTAGGGTCAGTTGCATAAGCATGGAAGACCTGTGTGACAGACCTTAGTTACTCAGCCTCTAGTCTCTCTGGAGGCAAAACTGATACCCCATGGCCTAAGGACCCCACCATCAATTACATAAATTATCTGGGGGCCACAGCCCCAGGTAAACATCGACATTCTTATCAGGCAGGTCATCCCAAGGGCTTAGAGGTTATATGTCAAGAACTGATCTAAGACCGGACTTTCCTTTGGACTGTGAAGAGTTTGGACAATCTAGGCTTCCTGAGTCAATCCCTTATTAGATATTAATCATATTATATTTCTAGAACAAGCCAAGCCCTTTTCCTCCTTGGGCTTTTGCACTTGGTACTTCCTCCTCATCTTTTAGGTCTTATTTTAAATGTCACCTCTCAGAGAGGTCTTTCCTGACCACCATACTTGAGCAGGTCCAGTCCTGCATTACTTTGTATCATAAAACCATCATTAAATCCTTTGTAGTACTTATCTCAAATGATGATTATATTTGTGTATGCGATTATTTACTTGCTTATAGTCTGTCTCCTCAACTAGATTTGAAGATCCCTAAGGATGCTGACTGTGTTTGTCTGGTGCCCAGCACATTGTCTGAGATATGATTATTACCCCAAAGACATTTTTTTTTTAATGATAAGAGCTATTATTTTTATGTGTGCATTTGTCTCCTTGGTTTTTATTTGTAATTTTGATGAATGTTTTCATTATCTAATCTGTGAGTCAGATAGAAGGATATTCTGGCTGCCATGTGTGTAACCTCTCAGCTTGACCAGGCTGGTGAGGCAGTTCTCACTTTTTTGCAGGCTCTTCATGTGTGTCTTTGTGAAGCACTCACTTTGTGAGTGAGGTAGAAGGGCAAGCCTTGAAGGAAAGCAGTTTATTCCTTGTAACTTCTTCCTGGAACCACAACACAGCTCAAGATCCATTACAGCTCTTAGATCACACCTCCATTTGCTTTGTGAATTGCATATGTGTGACATTTACATTTTATTTGAATCAGTGCTATTCAGAGAGTTTGGTAGAATTAACATGTCATAGCTTAGTAAGATTTTAGAGTACATAACATTTTGTTTTGAATTTAACTAAAATATTTAACTAATAATGGTTATAGAAATAACTGAATAAGAAGATAACTTTCTCAGTTCAAGGAGATCTGACAGAGAGGAAAGAGATAAATATATCCCAAAGACTCTGATTCACAGTGATGTGTATAATTTTAGAAATGTCACTAGAAAAAACAGAAACTTCTCTCAGTTTTGAAGTCTTGAAAAAGTCTATGGCAGTTTTCAGAAAATGTTTTCTTTCATAGTAAAAAAAAATTATGTGACATGTACTTCATTCAAATTTTGAACAAGAATTTAAGGTAATGTAGCACTTTAAAATAAAACACAGAGCTGTAAAAATTATAACCCTTCCACTATTTCATGATTTCACATTTTCTGTCTCAAAGGATGGCAGATCCCATGGCTTGTCATTCAGAGTCTTGGAGAATTAGGAACCAGCCAGTATTTACAGCCTCACCTAAATCTACCCCATACCAGCCTTACTATACTACCTGCAGCTCTCTCTCTCTAAAGTTTTATAGTCTCGTTGAAGGTCATATGGTTGAGAATATTGACTTGATCATATGAACAGACATAAAGGTGCCTGCATGCTAATGGTGGTGTGGTGGTTGTTTAGTCACTAAGTCGTGTCCGACTCTTTGAACCCCGTGGAAGGTAGCCTGGCAGGCTTCTCTGTCCATGGGATTCTCCAGGCAAGAATACTGGAGTGGGTTGCCATTTCCTTCTCCAGGGGATCTTGCTGACTCAGGAATCAAACCTGGGTCTCCTGCATTGCAGGAAGATTCTTTACCGACTGAGCTATGAGGGAAGCCTGCATGCTAATAGTACCATACAAAGAACATCATGATGCTCAAAGCATGGTGAAGAGAGTTGGGCTCAGTGTCACCACTGGTTAGCTGGATCACTTGGGCACAGCTCACTGAGCCCTACTTCCTCATTCATAAGACAAGAAGATTGAGCATGACAATCTGTAAATTGCTGACAGCACTGAAAGCCTAGATTCCATCTCTCTTTGCTGATGGTCTAGAAGACTTCATTAGTCATCGAAAGATTAGATTGTCCTCAACTAGCCAGGTGGACAGTTCAGCCTGCTGAAAGATGAATGACCGGTGAAGTGCTTCTAATGATTGGGCACTGCTCTTAGTGATAAGTCAATTTGAGCTTCTCATTACTGTAGTGATGCAGTCAAGGTTAATAACTATGACAAGGATCTCTTTTGTTGGTAAAGCTAGGATTTGGAATAAACTGATTTCAATAGAAAATTTGGGGGAAATTTTGAGGACTAACATTTACTGTAGAATATATAAACTTGGCATATAATTTGACTGGTTTCCTATTTTAAAAAAAATAAAAGAGATTTAATGGGCAGGACACTAGGTTTTTCTTCTCTTACAGCTCTCTCTCTTTTAGAGCCTCTTCACTCTCATTTTCCTAATTTAGATCATCACTGTTTCTCACCTAGACAATTTCAATAACTCACGGACTTATCTACCCACACCGTCTCCCTACATAAGGCAGTTGTACACAGTGCTATCCAGACTGGTCTTTCTAAAGCATGGAGAAATGCTTTATAAAGATTAGACCTACAGAAATAAATATAAACTCTTCAATTTGCTCTTCAAGGTCATAAGCAGTATAGATCTAACCTGTCTTTCTGGGTTTGTCTCCTATCAATTTGTCCATGTTCACCCTTGTTCCAAACAAATTGAATCACTCCCTGGCCCAAAGTATGCCCATCCTCACCTAACTCTGCTCCTTCACTGCCTCCATTGGTTTTTAAAGTCTTGCAGTCCTTAAATGATACCTTCCCATGAAAACTTTATTGTCTAACCACAAGTGTGTGTGACCTCTCTTTCTTTTAAATTCATCTGTTAGTGTGGGTACTTATATTCAGCCTTCCATTATCTTGTACCTAAAACAATAAAATTGTGGAATTGCCGAGCTGAATGAAATCTTATGAAAGTGAAAGTGTTAGTCCTTCAGTCGTGTCTGACTCTTTGTGACCCCACGCTCCTCTGTCCTTGGGATTTCCCAGTCAAGAATACTGCAGTTGGTTGCCATTCCCTTCTCCAAGGGATCTTCCTGATCCAGGGATCAAACCCAGGTCTCCTGTATTGCAGGCAGATTCTTTACTGTTTGAGCCACAAGGGAAGCCAATCTTACAGATCATTCTTATTTGAAAGATATTTTATGCACCCTGCAGAATTCTAGGCAGGATAGAGAGATTAATTTTTCATCTTGCCTATTGATTTTTCACTAGAATGGTATCACTCACCTTCCACAAGTTCTTACCGTTGAGTTTTGCCCAAAAAAGATGCAGATTTCATATTTGTTATATACATTAGATGCAGTCACCTCAACAGAGAAAAATGTAGAAAATCACAGAACACTCTTCCTGTGCTAATTAATCCTGTTACAATATGTTGAACATGGCAACGTACAGAATCTTTCATTCTTCATTAATTCGTTCACCCAGCATTTATTGAACAGTTACTCTGTGTTAGGCAGTGGACTGAGTTATTATTATTCTGAAGTTCTTATAGGCTGGCAAGATACTTGTTATGAGATTTGTAATGGGGTCATAGTAAAAAGGGGTCCTTGCTCAGAAACTGTAATAAGAAAAATCCCATCACAGCCTAAATATTGGAGGTGAGTGTAGTGGACTATTAACATTCATGTCTCCATCTTTCACTCCTTTCTGTATACAGATTCTTTGTCAATATGATTTTGCAGTTCCTACCTTTGAACTTGTAGAGTACATTTCACTACCTCTTGATTCTGAATTTAGCCATGTGGACTTGCCTTGACCAATGTCATGTTAACAGCTGTGTCACAGGCAGAAGCTTGAAAACACTCCTTCCTGTCTCTGTTTCCTCCCTTGTTCCCATGATCACAAGAATACACCTATACAATATAGAACAGGGAATTCTACTTAATGTACTGTGATGATCTGAATGGTAAGGAAGCCAAAAAAAAAGTGATATATGTATATGTATAGCTGATTCACTTTGCTGTACAGTAGAGACTAGCACCTAGACAGCATATGAAAAAGCAGAAACATTACTTTGCTAACAAGGGTCCATATGGTCAAAGCTGTGTTTTTTCCAGTAGACATGTATGGATGTTAGAGTTGGACCATAAAGAAGGCTGAGCGCCAAAGGATGCTTTTGAACTGTGGTGTTGTTGAAGACTCTTGAGAGTCCCTTGGACTGCAAGGAGATCAAACCAGTCAATCCTAAAGGAAATCAGTCCTGAATATTCATTGGAAGGGCTGACGCTGAAACGGAAGCTCCAATACTTTGGCCTCCTGAAGCGAAGAGCTGACTCATTGGAAAAGACCCTGATGCTGGAAAAGATAGAAGGTAGGAGGAGAAGGGGATGACAGAGGATGAGATGGTTGGATGGCATCACTGACTCAATGGACATGAGTTTTAGCAAGCTCAGGAAGTTAAATAAATAACTGTTACAATTTGCAATAAATAATTGTTACAGTGAAAGCAAGGGTGGTCCTCACTCTTATATGTACCCTGGCAAGAAAGTGACAAGTGGTTCACTGGTGATTCCCTATTTGCTTACATACCTAAGGGCAGCTGGATCCTTGAAAATTCAAAAGTATTCTGGAAAGTATTTTGGTACAGTATTATTGTTTTTAATTGAGTTAAATGATTTAGAAAAATAATGAAATCTCTCTATTTAGAACCATAAAAGATACAATACCCAATTAACTCATTTTCCTCAAATTCATTAACATAGCCATTCCCAGTACAGTTGCAGAAAATTAACATACATTTTCTCCACACCAGCAATTATCAGCACACAAACACATCGTGAATTATGGATGGTTTAATAAAATTTGACAATAACACATTGTTCTTTGGGAGACAGTTTCAGGGGTACCATAAGGCTTTGGGCATTTGTGATCAAATAAGATAATTTTATTTATTTATTTATTCTTTTAGTTGTCATTTAAGATCCAGAGCAAGTGGACTGTTTTTTTTTTTGGTCATACCACGTGGCATGTGGGATGTGGAATCTTAGTTCCTTAACCATGACTTGAACCCACACCCCCTGCATAGGAAGCACAGAGTCTTAACCACTGGACCACCAGGAAAGTCCCAAGATAGTTTCATTTTATGTCCTAGTGAAAGATCAGCTTATGTTGTCTTTTGCTCTTTTTTATTTGATGACAATTATTGCTGAGGTCTCCAAAGTCTTCAAGCTCCTGGTTCATTGCACTGTAGTTTAGAAGTGTAAATCTCACTGTCAAATGCAAATCTCCTGCTGAAAGTGGGGATCCCATGGCCTTTAAAAATTCTTCACATTCTCATTATATAATCACAGTAATCAACAGTGTGGCATTGGTGGAAGGATAGACACATAGGTCAGAGGAACAGAGTAAGAGAAACCACAAATAGAATGACCCAAGTATGTTCAATTGATTTTTTCAAACAGGTACAAAAGCAATTCACTGAAGGAAGGACAGCCTTTTCAACAAATGATGTTTCAGCAATTGGACATCCATATACAAAAAAAAAAAAAAAATGCACCTTTTTGTCTTAAACCTCATACCGTAAACAAAATTAATTCAAGGTGGATCACAAACATAACGTAAAATTCTTAAACTTTTGTAGAAAAATAGGAGAAATTTTTCAGGGTTTGGTACTAGGTAAAGAGTTAAACCTGGCACCAAAGCAAGATACACAAAGGGAAACACTGATAAATTGAGCCACACAAAAGTAAACATTTTGCTTTGCAAAAGAACTTGGTATTTTTGAAAAAGATTTTTTTTGATGTGAGCCATTTTTAACATCTTAGTTGAGTTTGTTACAATATTGCTTCTTTCTGTTGTTGCTGTTTTTGTTTCTTGGCTGTGAAGCATGTTGGATAGCTCCCCAATCAGGGATCAAACCCACACCCCCTGCGTTGGAAGGCAAGTCTTAACCACTGGACACCACCAGGGAAGTCCCCAAGACCTTGTTAAAAAGATGAGAAGATAAGCTATAGACAGGGAGAATGTATTTGCAAACCATGTATCTACAAAGAAATAGTATCTAATATAAAATGAATTTTCAAAACTCAACAGTAAAATGACAAACACTCGAATGAGAAAATGGCCAAAGACATGGACAGATATTTCCCCTAAAGGTATAAGCACATGAAAAGAAAAAGCCCATGAAATGAGATTCAACATCAATGGCCATTAGGCAAATGCAAATTGAAACCACAAAGAGATATCACTACACACCTATCTGGAATGGCTAAAGGTAAAAACACCAGATCCTGGTGAGGGAGTGGAAAAACCAGGTCCCTCGTACATTTCTGCCACTTTGGAAAGCCATTTGGCAGTTTCTTATGCAACTAATGGGCTAAATATGCACTTAGTGTACAGTCCAGCACTTGAACTTGAGCATGCATCCCCAGCATATTCAGGATAACACAGTCAATTTTTCATTGACTGCTATGTTGGGTTTTTTTGTTTGCTTGTTTTTTAATTAATTAAAAAAGAATTTTATTGGAGGATAATTGCTTTACAATATTGTGCTGGTTTCTGCCATATAGTTGCTTTACAATGTTGTGTTAGTTTCTACTATACAGCAAAATGAATCAGCCATCCATGTACATAGATTCCCTTCCATTTGGACTTCCTTCCCATTCAGGTCACCATAATGAATGAAGTAGAGTTCCCTGTGCTATACAGTATATTCTCAGTAGTTGTCTATTTTATACATAGTATCAATAGTGTGTATAATGTCAATCCCAATCTCCCAATTCCTCCTATGCCCCCTTTCTCCCTTGGTATCCATATATTTGTTCTCTACATCTGACTCTGTATTTCTGTTTTGGAAATAAGATCATGCTTTGCTGTTTTAAGCCCAACATGTCTTTGGTTTGTGATTTAAGGTTTCTACCTATGTTTTAGCACTATCTACCAATACATTAAAATCTTTTCCATAAAAAACTTCTTCACATTCTTATAATTTGTATCATACAGACATTACAGTTTAAAAATTAGTATCATTATCAATACATTGATAATTACCTTGTGGTCAATACATTGCAATTTAGAAGTTAGTAGCATTATCAATGGCACCCCACTCCAGTACTCTTGCCTGGAAAATCCCATGGACGGAGGAGCCTGGTAGGCTACAGTCCATGGGGTCGCTAAGAGTTGGACACAACTGAGCGACTTCACTTTCAGTTTTCCCATTCATGCACTGGAGAAGGAAATGGCAACCCACTCCAGTATTCTTGCCTGGAGAATCCCAGGGATGGTGGAGCCTGGTGGGCTGCCGTCTGTGGGGTCGCACAGAGTCGGACACGACTGAAGCGACTTAGCAGCAGCAGCAGCAGCAGCAGCATTATCAAAAAAGAAAAAAGATACCATGGTTGACAGGGACTGGCACAGGGCATGAATCAGTAATGTCTAGTGGGTTTGGTATTGCTCTGTGTTAACAGGAAAACATGTTCTTTTGATTCCGTTGTCTGCTTTCCTGCTGAAGGTCATCCAAGACTGAGCGGAGTGTATACCAGACTATTGTTCAATTTCCATTTTTCGCAGTGCCTCTTGCTTGTAGCAGGAGAGGCTGGCAGCCTACATTTGACATGATTAGGCTCCAGCCTGGCAATAATGCATGCAAAGCTGGTTTAATTGTTGCATTTAGCAGGTTGGCTAGGGAAGGAAGAAATCATTGAAATGCGGAAGCATACATGTGTACAAACAACCACAGATGAATCACCATTTGTTCAGAGGCAAATGCACAGGTTGGATTCATTCCCTTCCGTCAACCTCACGGGGCCATGTCACAGTGTTAACAGAACATCTGCCTGCCATGGAGACCTGCAAATGTTTCACAGGGATAGACTGGCACCAGGGAGAAGAAGGAGACTAGGTGGGGTTTGAGCTTTGGGTCTCTTTCTTCTATAATATCTAAGATGAATCACCTTGAAAAGTCACTGAAAACTTGGTGGGGGTTAGGTTGGTTGGGCCTGAGTCTGAGACCCTCTTTGAGTAGTGTCATCTGCCAGGCTCTGTCCGTGTACATGTTTGATTTTCCTAGTAACATCATGGATAGAATTTTATATGTGGTGGATATCATGCATATTTTTCATTGATTTGATTTCAGGATGGTATTGTGAGCAACTTTTCCTTTAACTTTCTGTTATTTTCAAGTCCTGTCTGTAATAAAGTAATTCACTTAAAAATGAAAACAATATAGAAAGTAACAAGTGTTGGCAAGGAAGTGGAGCCATGTGTGTTATTGGTGGGAATGTAGGAAGCACAAAGGTGCAAACTTTGCGGAAAACAGTATAGCACTTCCTCAGAAAGCTGAATATAGAACCCTATCATTCGACCTAGCAATTCAACCTCTGAGTATGTACACAAAAGAACTGAAAACAGGGACTCAAACATGTATTTGTATGCCATTGTTCATAGCAGCATTATTCATAGTAGTGTTATTCATATCCTTTTGCTGAAAATAATCCAAATGTCCATTGACAAATGAATAGCTAACAGGTAGTATATACATATAATAGAGTATTATCCAACTTTAAAAAGTTAATTCTGATGTGTGCTACAATATGGGTAAACTTTGAAAACATTATGCAGAGTAAAGGAAAACAGACACAAAAGGACAAATACTGTATAGTTCCACTTAAATGAGGTGCTTAGAATAGTCAAGTTCAAATAGACAAAAAATAGATCTGTGGTTAGCAGGGGCTTGAGAGAGGGGAGAATGTGGAGTTATTTAATGGGTACAGAGTTTCAGTTTAGAATGATGAAAAAGTTCTGGTGATGGATGGTGACAATGATTGCAAAACCAAGTGAACTTTGTTAATACCACTGAACTGAACACCCAAAAATGGTGAAAATAGGAAATTATATGTTGGGTATGTTCTACCACAGTGAAAACATGAAAGAGAAAAAAAAAAAAAAAACACCTTATTATTAGTAGCCTTAGTGCAGCAATTCATTCCCTGGTCATCCTGAGGACATTTTCCCTCAGCCACTTGATTACCCATCTCTAGAAAAAGATGTGATAGCATAATGATAAGGTCATAGGCTATAAAGTCAGATGCTTGAGTCCAGATTCCAAGCACATCTCTTATGGCTGTGGGGCAAGTTAATTAACCTTTTCTTACCCTTAATTTTCTTTTCCATAAATGGTGATGATAAAATCTACCTCAATAGGTTGTCTAAAAGAATTAGAGAGATCAAAAGTGTCATTCTTTTTTACTCAGCCTTCTGATTTTCTTTCATTTGGTTTTCTGAACACAACTCGTGTTAACAACATTTCAAGTTATAGGTTTTATCAAAGGTCAAAGACATATCAAAGTCTCTTTGGGTTTTGACAGAGTATAATGGCATTTTGAATCTAGTTAGTTCCCATTTGTAACTTTGCACTCTTGAGAAGGTAGTGTACAATAATATTTTACAAATATAGTACTTTTCATTCATCAGCCCCATTAACTTATCAAAGAAAAGTTCAGTATAAATGAAAAGAAGCTTTCCAAATACCATCATGGTAAAGATTGTAATTCTCTTTATTTTTTTTAAGGTTTTTTTTTTTTTTTGATGTGGACTATTTTTGAAGTCTTTATTGAATTTGCTCCGATTTTGCTTCCATTTTCTGTTTTGATTTTTTGCCTCGAGGCATGTGGGATCTTAGTTTCCTGAGCAGGGATCGAACCTGCCCCTCCTGCATTGAAAGAAGAATTCTTAGCCACTGGACCACCAAGGAAGTCCCCTGTAATTCTTTTTATTGATAAAGTCAAGGTGAAGTTTTTAACTTAATTATTGGTGATAGGAGACATGCCATTTGTCTTTGTAGCCCTAGCATTTGGTACATATTAAGTATTTAACTCACGTGTTGAATGGTAATTAAAACAACTTAACTTCTGACTCATAGAGAAGGATTTTTGTAGGTTGAAATTACAAGGATGTAGCTATGAAACTGTGCTGGTAGTGCAAAGGCTATGTAGAAAAGTACCTTTGTTGCTATTGTAGAACATTGGATATGGTCACATCAAATAAAAAGGATTTTTCTCTTCTATGGAAGGAAAAAAGATGGTATTATATGGGCCTGAGAAATCAAACATGCTCCTTAAAACAACCCAAAAGTAACTGCTATGGTTTCTCTTTGCTGGAGGAATTGATTTCTGCTTGCTCTTTTAGTCTTTCCCTTTGCTTACATACAACTAAATGCAGAAATGACTAATGGGAACTGAAATACCAGTCAGCGCATTTTGGAAGAGAACAATATGAAATTTAAAAGAAAAAAAAGATTGTTTTTAACACTAAGCAAGGTAGTATTGTAGGTACGTTGGGGGAAAACTTAATAAAAAGTATTTAAGTGTCTTTGCCAAGAATTTTTTTTTAATCAAAGCTTTTATGTTTATGAGTTTTCTGATGGAAACAATGAGCACAATCTTTGCTCAATTTGTTTCAAAGCAATATTGAGGGAAATTGAACAAAATATGCAATAAGAAAAAAATTCTGTGCCTTTCCCCTGGGTATGAACAGGCTGACAACATAATAGATGTTTTCCATTTTCCTGTGTCTGGAGTCTAGGTGATTGCTGGCCATATATTACTGTTGGTCCACTCCCACCATTTTCACTGACATTAATGGGAGCCTCATTGCAGAAATAAGTCAATCTGCAGTCTTATTTTTATTTATGGAATGAGATCATTCTAACTGGTATAAGAAATCCATTGTCCCTCATTACACACTCAAGACACACAAAAAATGCTAGTAGCAATTATGTGAGTGCACTGGAGAAGAATTAAACCTTGGAAAAGTATAACATTGGAAATATTCATTTGGAGCAGAGATGTTTTCAGTAACACAACATCCAGACTGCTTGCATTGTTTTTGTTCACATCATCTATTACCTCCACCTCCCCAACCCAGTTTTGACATATTCATAGGACAAGAAGATTTAGAGGTGAAAATTGTGAGGAAATGACAGTATTTCTTTTGCCTGAGTCTTCAGTGCAAATTCAAGTACAGTAATTGCTAAGCATAAAGAATTTGAAAATAGTTCATGTAAGTCATAAACGTATTGAGGCCAATGAGCATCCACCTCAATTGCTCTGGATAGTAAAATTGTCGTGCCTCTGTTCTGGGATTACTGAAATCCACGTTAATATTTTTTTCTCTCCCATAGCATCCTGTGAAAACTTCAGTATATTTTCCATGACTTGAGGAGGATTTCTATTTCGGATCTGTTTTTTCTGCTTCCTATATTCTTGCTGTTACCTCCTGCCAGTATCTGATGTTTAGACATCCATTAACCCACTATTAGAGGTAGCATTCAAAACCTTTTCATATCACACTAAATCATAATTCCTTAATTCCTTAAATCATAATTCCAGTTAAAGCTTTGTTGAATTGTGTACATTGTGTACCTTTTGTTTTGTTTTTAAATATTTATTTATTTGGCTGTGTTGGGTCTTAGTTGAGGCATGAGAAATCCTGGTTGTGTCATGTGGGATCATTCGTTGCTTGGCACAGACTCTCTAGTTCTGGCACACAGGCTCAGTAATTACAGCCCATGGGCTTAGTTGCTCCATGGCATGTGGAATTTTAGTTCCCTGACCAGGGATTGAACTCATGTCCCCTACGTTGTAAGATGAATTCTTAACCTTTGGACCACCAGGGAAGCCTCTCTCTCTCTCTTTTCTTTATTTTTTTGTTTGTTTGTGTTTTTGATAATGGAATTCACATTTAAATGTAGTAGAACTCACTTATAGTTGGACTGGGGAGTATTCAGCAGAGGTTTAGGTTTGTTGGAAAAACAGGGATGGATCTTCAGGTGTTGACATTGCCATGTATTTCACTGTGAAAATATCAATAGAAGCAATCAGAAGAGAATTTCCACAGACTCTGGCAACACCGCTAACCCTCCATCTGTATCTGAAGCCACACTCGTTCTCTGTTTGTTTCTGAATCTGCACACGTTCCTTCCTCTTACAAACACCAGCCTTTCCACTTCGCATTGGCTCCTGTTACGAGTTGCCCTGTAGCCTTCCAAAATTCACACAGTGAAATCCTAACCCTAGTACCCACATTTGGAAATAGTATCAGTCATTGCAGACGTAATTAGTTAAGGTGAGGTCATGCTGGATAAGAATGGGCCCCTCATCTAATGTGGCTGGTTTCCTGGTAAGAAAGGGAAAATTTGGACCCAGACACACAAGCAGAATATACTGTGAAGACTGGTCTTGAGCTGCCACTAGCCAAGGGACTAGCAAAAGCTAGAAAAGAGGCCTGGAACAGACCATCCCCTAGAAGCAGAAGGTGTGTGGTCCTGCCAACATCTTAATCCTGGACTTCTTATCTTTGGAACCGTGAGATAATAAATATAAATAAATACTGCTGGAGTATTCTAGTTAAAGATATACAGTGTTAATAACTGCCCTGTAATCTACCCATCAGCTTCCCTAGTGGCTCAGTGGTAAAAAACCCACCTGCCAATGTAGGAGACATGGGTTCAATCCCTAGGTTGGCAAGATCCCCTGGAGTAGGAAATGACAACCACTCCTGTGTTCTTGCCTGGGAAATTCCATGGACAGAGGAACCTGGAGGGCTACAGTCCATAGGGTCACAAAAGAATCAGATACAACTGAGTGACTAAACAACAACAACAATCTACCCTCCACATAGCTGCCTGGATAATCCTTTCAACACAAAGCCTAGATCAAGTCACCATTTCCAGTGGGCTCCATCTCAGTCCCATGCAAAGTGCCTATCATGACCCTTGGGTTCCATGTGATTTGTTCTTTACTTATTCTATTCTAGCCACCACAGTCTTGCTTTGAGTTATGTTTTGATTTTTCCCCCAAGCTTGCCGTGCATGATCCTGCTTGAAGGCTTTACAGTTTCCTCTGCCTTTGATATCTCTGCTTGTTGGTCACATGACATTCTTCCTCATTCCCTTCAAGTGCAAAAGTGCCATCAAACTGGAGAGACTTCCCTGACCAAACCCTGACCCTTCACCATCTATCCATCTTACTTTATTTTTAAAAGAACACTCAAAGCTTCATGGAGTCAGGGACTTTATTTTGTATCATGGACCATTTAAGAGATCCTGACACGCAAGTGTATGTTGAATGAATTATTGAATGGTCATGGATTTACCTGGTAAGGTTACGCTGCCAAGTACAGCCTGGTATTTCTGTATTTCACTCAATGCTCTGATGTATCCACGTAGGATCCTGCCATGTGTCCCTGTGTGGATTTTGATGGTGATTCTCTCTGAAAAAGCTTTCTCTCTTTATCTATGTTTTCTTGATGTCTAGATGAGTGCTCATCACATGGTAAATGGTTTTGAAAGGCTAAGTGTACAGTTGATTTTTTGGCTTTAGATTTTTAATCTTAAACTATAATCTTGACCCAAATTGATTCTGCTATAATCTTGTTCCATGGCAGATTTGTTTTAAAGGGATTTAGATGGCACATCTTCCAAAATATGATAACTAAATCATGTTTTATTAATAGAAGATCCAAGGTACATTGTGAAACCTCAGTTAAATAAGTTAAGGCAGTAAAAGCAACATCCAACTTTTATAGAATAGCATGAACAGTGTTCTTATTTGTACATGGACTCACATAAAAGCAATTCTAAACATTTTTCTTTTCATTTGTATTAATAGGACATGCTCTTTGGTCTGGAAGGAGCCTTTCATCACATGATAACTAGATTTCAGTCATCTTGGTCCATAATACTTAGCACATGACATCAATATTTCTCAAGATTTTCCAGTAAAATACTTCTAATATCCAAGGATGGCAACATACACTCCCAAGAGTCTGGCTGTGTAAACCAAAGAAGGAATTTTAAAAATTTATCTAGTTTTCTGATCTACTCTGTAATAAGTCCATGGAGTTTTTATATTTTGACATAAAATATTAGGAGATACTTTCAGTTCAATTATTTACATTTTTCTCTTAATCTTCAAAACTAAATCAAAGATGAATTAAATTTAATCCTGTGGCTTTGAGTAGCCCCTGGGACCTGGCATCAGTTTAAATCCCTGATCTGGGACTTACTACACCATTTCTGGTGAACAGCAGAATTGACCATCTGTGTGAGACATGACATTGGCAGCTATTGAGCCAACCCGACTGCCTAGAAAGCCTACTCTCTGATCATATGGCAGTTGTTGGCAGGTGATAACTTCCTGTCTGATCCAATCCTCATCTCTAATGGAATGATGCATCACTTTGTAATGGATCCTGTTTTATTCATCCTGTTCTAGTATGCCAGGATCGATAATGCAACTAACATCCTAAAAGCTCAAATGATACCCAAGTTTCACTGAGGTGTCACCCTTTTCTTAGCATGAAACTTAGTTTAGTAGTATCAAATGCTTAATAAGATTTGCATTACCTGAATTTTCAAAGCACTCTAACACAGTTTCAGCTCTGAGACATTTAGGGGCTTACCCTGGTCTATAGTCCAAGGAATGAAGCCTTAGAAGAGCTTAAGACAAAGGGCCACAGCATGAGTAAAGACAGTCAAGTTAAGAGGTGGAAAACCTTAGGGTGAGGTAGCCAGGGGAGGTGACATCAGAAAAAGAGGGGTCAGACAATGAAGCAGGGCCACTCCTATTTTCTCACCTAGCCTTGAATCCCAGAACCATGAAATTGGAATTTGTTACATTAAAAACTATCAAGCAGTGGGGTGGGGGGAGGGTAAGTTGGAAGCTTTTGATCCAGGAAGTGACATGAACCTGAATTTGGTGGTCCTCTCTGAGATACTGTGGAGTAGAACATCCGGTGAAGCAGGGCTGAGGTTCTCGCACAGTCCAGGCGTAAGGCAGGAGGCATTACAGAGTAGAAAAGAGTGTGGATTTTGAACTTGCTTCCTGGCTGTGAGACCTCCTGTATAAAGTGAGGACATGACCAAGCTCACAAGGTCCTTACTGATGACTAATGCTGCTGCTGCTGCTGCTAAGTTGCTTCAGTTGTGTCCGACTCTGTGCGACCCCATAGACAGCAGCCCACCAGGCTCTACCATCCCTGGGATTCTCCAGGCAAGAACACTGGAGTGGGTTGCCATTGCCTTCTTCAATGCATGAAAGTGAAAAGTGAAAGTGAAGTCGCTCAGTCGTGTCCGACTCTTCGCCACCCCATGGACTGCAGCTTACCAGGGACTGCATGGACTCCGTCCATGGGACCCTCCAGGCAAGAGCACTGGAGTGGGGTGCCATCGCCTTCTCTGGATAACTAATGAGATAAATTCAGTGTTTAGCAGTGGCATCCTGGGCTCTCAGGAGTGCTAGAGGCAGAATGGTGTAGTCTGGGACTGGAGCCCACTACCCGGGTTTGAACTGTGGCTTACGTACTGTATCCTGGATGAGGCTTGCTCTACAATCCAAAACTTCTCAGAAGCTCACTCCCTCCACATTATAGAGCCTGCTTCAAATGACGGGTGGTTTGTAGACAATAAGATTCTACTGTATAGCACAGAGAACTGTGTTAAATATCCTGTGATAAACCATAATGGAAAATAGTACGAAAAAGAACATACATATGTAGGGCTTCCCTGGTGGCTCACATGGTAAAGAATCTGCCTTCAGTACAAGAGATCTGAGTTTGATCCTTGGGTGAGGAAGATCCCCTAGAGAAGAAAATGTCAATCCATTCCAGTATTCTTGCCTGGAGAGTCCCGTGAACAGAGGAGCCAGGTAGGCTATAGTCCATGGAATTGAAGAGTCAGACGCCACAGAGCGACTAACACACACACACACACGTATGTTTAACTGAATCACTTTTGTACAGCAGAAATTACCACAACATTGTAAATCAACTATATATCAATAAAATAATTTTTAAAGGCAGATTATGAAGATTAAATATACTAAGCACCAATTTCTGCTCTTGTACCCCACCTCCATCCTCCTGGAACAGCCTCCAGACTGGGAGCTAAAAGAAATAGAGGATCTGACTTGGCAAAGGTGAATAAGAATTGATAACTGGTTTTATATTAAGCATGATGCAAAAAATAAGTCCACCCTTGAAATGGTTAGAGGGTAGAAATGAAGGAAATGGGAAATCAGGAAATGAAATAAGTTTTGTTTGAGGAGGGTGAGATGATATAGAGGAGATGCTGAACCTGAAAGTCACTTTCCACTAGAAATATTAGAAGAGGTTTTTTTGGCCACGCCACTTAGCTTGTGGGACCTCAGTTTCCCTAACCAGAGATCAAACCTATGCCCCCTGCATTGGGAACATGGAGTCTTAACCATTGAACCACCAGGGAAGTCTCCATAAGTTTGTTTTCTGTGTATGTGAGTCTATTTCTGTTTGCAAACAAGTTCATTTGTATCATGTTTTTAGATTCCACATAAGTGATATTGTATGGTATTTGCTTTCTTTATCTGACTTACTAAACTCAGTATGATAACTTCTAGGTCCATCCATGTTGCTGCACATGGCATGATTTCATTCTTTTTATGGCTGAGTAATATTCCATTGTGTGTGTGTGTGTGTGTATATATATATATATATATATATACCACATATATAAAATTCTAAGGTGCAGCTGTGAACATTGGGATACCTGTATCATTTCAAATTAGAGATTTTGTCTTTTCTGGATATATGCCCAGAAGAGGGGTTGCTGGATCTTAAGTCTATTTTCACTTTTTAAAGTCATCGCCATACCAGTTTTCCATAGTAGCTACACCAGTTTACATTCCCATCGACAGTACAGGAGGATCCCCTTTCCAATGAGTTTTATTGTTGTTGTTTTGTGTTTTACTTGTAAGGAAATAGCCCCTGAATTCTTGGGTTCATAAATTCTTCTGAGCTCTGACTGAATATATGTAGATAGGGATCAGTTAGGCTACGTTTTCTGGGAGCTTTGACTTTCTGGTTATAGCATAGGAAGTTTATGATGAAAAAGTCCAGTGCAATGGTCTCCTTTGCACAGTGGGGAGAAGTGCTGTTCTTTGGTCTCTTGTTGCTCTGCCTCTTTGTTGAATGCTTGCACCCCTGGCTCTTAAGTCCAGATTGCAGATCTTAGATCTGCTTCTGCTATGGTTGTTAGAGGTCAAGATGTTTTCCTGTTTATGTCTGCTTTCTGAGAGTATCCAGTGATTCCGCAATTCTGCAGGTCCTGGCTACCTGAATTCAGCCGCAGTAGGTGAAGTCCACCTTCAGCTCATTCTTCATCCTCACTTATCCTGCTGCCATTCATTCATTCTGAGCCTGTTAAAAAGGACACAGCAGCCCACACTTTGGCAAGTCAGATAAGCAGCTCGCTGAGAAGGGAGGTTTTCCCAGATGGCATTTACTGCCTGCCTCAATTGAGTGTGTTTGCAGTTGCATGTTTTCCCAAAGCGTCAGACGGGCTCAGCCAAGTAGAAAGTAGTCTTCTTGCTCCATGTGGAAGGATAACCTATTAACTGAAGAGAAAAGCAAGATGACTTCAGGTACCTGATCTTTCAATTAGCGCTCTTATGAAAACTATCTGCATCTGGGGGTTAAGAATTAAATTTTACAACCTTTAGTTTTGCTCAGATAACCAAGACATTTGACTTTATAAGCGGTAAAGAGAAGGTTTCAATTATCCTACTTTCTAGACCTGTATGTTTAGTTTTCCTCAGATAACATGTTAATATTAACCTGTCTGATATGATTTTTTATATGAAGCATAATTCCTTTTAGAGAGTAACTAAGGCTTAGCTTCTTAAATATATAATATTGGGTTCCGACATGATAAATGTCCTCTGGAGTATGGCTGCCTCAGCTAGCATTCTCCTGAAAGGCTCAACCTGATTTACTGGTTACTGGGTGGTTATAGATCAAGGCAACAGAATATGTTATACTGTTCTAAATTTTATATAATAGCATGTATAATATATTATATAGTAATGTATATATAATTATTGTACCATGCCCTCTGGAATTTAGGAATACGGCTGACTAGAATTATAAAGGATTTGCCAATTACAGTATTAATTTCATCCTGTTCACACAGTAAATTCTAAAGTCAATTCTAGTAAATCCAAGAAACTAGAAACTGTGTCATCTGACTCAGTCTCAGGGTCTTTCTCAACACAGTGATCAAGTAGTCATTTGCACTTGAGCTTAATTCTAATTGTCACTTGTGCAAATTTGATAAAATACCATCATTAAGATAAGGTTACATCTAAATATTAGAAGTTATTCTTTTTTCCATATTTATTTGTGTATTTGTATCATGTTACGTAGAAAGAGAATCAAAAGAATCACGTGATCTAGTACTGATGAATTAATATGTTAGAACCTTGTGAGCGGCATTTATCCTGACATAATGCCAGAGAGCGGAGAAGGCAATGGCAACCCACTCCAGTACTCTTGCCTGGAAAATCCCATGGACAGAGGAGCCTGGTAGGCTGCTGTCCATGGGGACGCACAGAGTCGGACACGACTGAAGCAACTTAGCAGCAGCAATGCCAGAGAGAAGACTCTTAAGAGTCCCTTAGACTGCAGGGAGATCAAACCAGTCAATCCTTATGGAAATCAACCTTGAATTTTCATTGGAAGGACTGACACTGAAGCTGAAACTACAATACTTTGGCCACCTGATGGGAAGAGCCAACTCGTTAGAAGAGACCCTGATGCTGGGAAAGAGTGAAGGCAAAAGGAGAAGGGAGCGACAGAGGATGAAATGGTTAGATAGCATCACCAACTCAGTGGACATGAATTTGAACTGAACAACAACAATGCAAAAGTGCTTATTCTTTCCTCCGTAGTCAGGAAATATGAAGTGAATATTAGGGAGGTAAAGAGACACAATAGCTGAAGTACCCTGCTATCACCATGGAACAATGTCAGTACCTTTAACACATTTTTCTTTCTGCTCCCTCTCAAGGGTTTTCATGACTCATGTATGCACACATCAATTAATTACATATATGTTTGTTAATTTCTAGGCACTGTGCCATGCCAGTATAGAAAGAAGAATAAAACAATAAAATTCAATTTTCAAGAGCTTTTTCAGTTTGGGTTTGTGTGTGTGTGTGTTTGGGGAGGGGGTGGGGTGTTTGAAAACACCCCACCTTAAAAATAAAGGATCAAAATAAGAACTAAATGTTAAGAATGCCTGGGACAAGGATAACTTCTGGGATCTAGAGAGCGGAGAATGGATTGTCCCACCAAGGTACTGCTGCCAAAGAGAACTGCTTCCACCTCTTGTCCATTTGGGGACATTCTATTGAGTGGAAATTCTGGGAAGAACTTCTGATTGGTCTGGCTTAGGTCATGAGTCCACTCCTTGGGAAGGGAGGGCGGAGCACCTTGATAGACAGGCCCTCCAGAGGATCCCAAGTAACTCCAGAGTTTTGCTGCCTAAAGAAGAGAGAACAGACTCTGCACAGCCAAAGAGAGCAGATGCCTGCTGTGGAAGGGGCCACGTGAGAGCCATTTCTCATTTAACGTGAGACCACATTATTGGAGGTATGGACAGGGGGCTGGGCGAGCACAGAGCAGGGGAGGTTTGAGAGAAGGAAGGAACTCACATATTAGAAAACAGCAGAAGATGGAGATGGATAGGTTGGATCATAAAGGGCTTTCTATGATGTATTTGTGAGGCTGTACTTTATCCTGTCAATAATGGATAGAGATTGAAAGATATTAGCATAAAAATTTATTTTAGAATAATTCCTCGGCTGTGGAGGCCGTGGACAGATTGGATAAGAGAAGAGCAAGGTCATCAGTGAAGAGGAATGGCACCATTGCCTATGAGCAGCACTGGTGGAGTTAGAAGGGGACAGAATTCCAGACTCAGAATGTAAAAGATGTGCTGACTAGCTGACCATGAGACATGAAGGAGGATTAGAATTCTGAGAGGCTTTCGGGTTTCTGGCTTGAACCAACTAAGAAAGGAAGTAAAAGATAAGGTGCTGCACTTTTGATGTGTTAACTTGATATTTCCCTGGGACTTCCCAATGGTGCCAGCCCAGAGGCAGTGGTGTAAAAGGATTCAGAGACCAGCTGAGAGGTCTTGGCTGGAGATTTAGCCCAGGAGGCTAACTGGTAAAGAATCTGCCAGCCAAGACAGGAGTCACAGGAGACATGGGTGTGATCCCTGGGTCAGGAAGATCCTCTGGAGGAGGAAATGGGAACCCACTCCAGTATTCTTTCCTGGATAATCCTATGGACAGAGGAGCCTGGTGGGCTACAGTCCATGGGGTCAAAAAAAGTCAGACATGACTGAGTGATTTTCACTCACTCAGTGTATATATAGGTGGTAATGAAGCCCTTGGTGAAGATAAGATGGCCCAGACAGAGTGGAAAAGGATAAGAGAGGCAGGTTAGAATCCTTGGAATTCATATTTAAGAGGCAGAAGGAAGAAGAGAGAATGAGAGAAGAGAAGGAATGTCATCTGTCCCTGCCTGACCCTCCCTACCCTCAAACTGCAAGTAGGTTTGATAAATCTGTAGAGATTCAAATAATCCCTTTTCTCTAAAAAAAGCACAGTCCTAGTACAGTACATCCTGGTACCATGGGGAGCTCTTGAGTATGTGAGATTTGAAAAGAATATTTGATCAGTGACCAACAGCCGATATCAAGCCACACTAGAAAGCTTGGAATTTGTTAAGAACCGGACCAACACAGGTTTATTAAGAGTGTTTGATTTGGAAAGTCACTGAGTATATGTATGAGATGTGCACTTCTATACTGAGATATTCACATAAATGTATCCAAGTTTACTTTACGTGGTGGTGTTAGTCGTTCAGTTATGTCTGACTCTTTGCAACCCCATGGACTGTAGTCCACCATGCTTTTCTGTCCATGGCATTTTCCAGGCAAGAATACTGGGGTGGGTTGCCGTTTCCTTCTCCAAGGGGTCTTTCCAACCCAGGAATTGAACCTAGGACTCCCATACTGCAGACTGATTCTATACCATCTGAACCACTAGGGAAGCCCTACTTTATGCTGCTGCTGCTGCTAAGTCACTTCAGTCGTGTCCGACTCTGTGCGACCCCACGGACGGCAGCCCACTAGGCTCCCCCATCCATGGGATTCTCCAGGCAAGAACACTGGAGTGGGTTGCCATTTCCTTCTCCAATGCAGGAAAGTGAAAAGTGAAAGTGAAGTCTCTCAGTCTTGTCCGACTCTTAGTGACCCCATGGACTACAGCCTACCAGGCTCCTCCATACATGAGGTGCACCCAATATAATGTAAATGTCACCTTTATTGTGCTTCTGCGCTGTGAATAAACATAGTCTTTACTCTTTTACACTCTTAATCCTTCATCTTTAAATAACTTATGTCAAAACACATTTAGCAGATTTCCAGGCTATGAAAAAAATGATAAATTCTCTAAGGTCAAGAAAAGCAAGAAACATTGTATGACAGGTCTCTGTTGCTGTTCTGAAAACATGTTGTAGTTAATACATAATTCGCCATTCTTAGATATCAGGAAAAAAAAACTTTTGATCTAACACTGACTGTGACAGAGCATGTTGGTATGTATAGATTTCAGGGAAGAATGGCTTGAGGTTGGGGAAATCTCACTCTTACAACCAGCATCCCATGTTTTTATAGTGTTTGTTTTGTCTTTTTTTCCTCACCATGTTTCTGACAGTCTCTCTCTTTTTAATTCTGAGTTCTAAAAACAGTATATGAAAAATGCACGTCCATAAGAACTGGGGAAGTTTTAAATGAATTTATTAATAAATAGTTATTTGGGTTCCTGCTATCTGCTATGTCTTGTCCTTGGAAATGGAGGTACCATGTTGAATTGACCAACATGGCACCTGTCTTCTCAGCTCACGGTTGATAGGGAAAGACAGACATATGGTGTTAAAAAATGAGGAATGGTGAGTGTTCTGACACTGGAAGTACCAGGAGCCATGAGGGCACATAGTTAAATATAGGAGTGGAAGAAGGTAATCCAGGAAAAAGGATGTTCAAGCTGAGTCCTCAGGTGAGAGGCAGAGGGCATGAGACAGGGTCAGGAAGAGGCAGCAGAGGGAATATCAATATGAGAAGGTTCAAATGCCAGAGAGTATGGCACCTGGGTTCATTTGTGGAAACAGAAAGTTGAAGATGCCAGAAGAGCAGCACACAAGAGGGAAAGTTCTCCTCATGTCAATCCTTTTGGTTTGAAACTCTGTGATATTATATTTTTCCCATTCAAAACACAACTGTGGTGCTGGAGAAGACTCTTGAGAGTCCCTGGGACAGCAAAGAGATCAAACTAGTCAATCCTAAAGGAAATCAATCCTGAATATTCATTGGAAAGACTGATGCTGAAGCAGAAGCTCCTATCCTTTGGCCACCTGATGTGAAGAGCTAACTCATTGGAAAAGACCCTGATGCTGGGAAAGATTGAAGGTGGGAGGAGAAGGGGATGACAGAGGATGAGATGGTCAGATGGCATCACCAACTCAATGGACATGAGTGAGCAAACTCCGGGAGATAATGAAGGACAGGGAAACCTGGTGTGCTGCAGTACATGGGATGGCAAAGAGTCAGACATGACTGGGCAACTGAACAGTTAAAAACACAATTTTTTTCAATGTATTGCCTTGTCAAGATCTCAACTTACTACTTTGTCAGGAAAATGATCTATCCTTTTAGGATCTAAGACTTAGATGGAGTTTGTAGTGTGGGTCTGTCATAGTGTAGCCCCTTCCACAAACATTGTTACACTAGTCTTAACAAGCTCTCTCTGGGCTTCTCCAAGTGGACAGAGCATAATCTTTCTCTTTTGGAGATTTCTGCCTCAGAAACTTGAAAGAGAAGGAGAAGCAAAGTTACAGGACAGTAAGCTGGTATTGAAAAAAGCAGTCAATAAGTTATCTTTCCAGCATGGTCAGTGATCTGAAAACAAACTTCACTTCCAACACCGTACATCACTGAGTGTTCTGTCGTGACCTCTAAGAAATTGTTTCTCATCGCTGTGTGATAAGTAATTTTATAAGGCTGAGAATGATTGTTCACCCCATGGTAGTAGAATTACATATCCAGAGCGATTTTGTTTAGAGACAGAACCCTGAAGCACAGAACTCAGAGATTAAACCCATATCGCATTTACCCAGATCAATACTTAAAATTAAGTGTGTGTCAAAAATAGCCAGCATAAAATTGCTTTGCTCTCCAGAACAATTGTGGTCTTTTTCCAAGTTCAGTGACATAGAATAATGAGGATGAGATGTTTAGGAGATTCCTATAGAATTCCCTGGGGAGACTGATTCACATGAATGCTCACCTCCTAGCATCAATTACCTGGGAAGCTTGGTGTGAAGTCATTTAGGGATGCTACTGAGAATAATAAAGAGCATCCCCTCTCATTGACAGGAAGCTGATGATGTCTCCCTAACTTTGAAATGAGAGAATCTAAAGTCACTCTTTGATGTTAATAGTTTTTGATGGTGACATATTGAAACATCTGTTCTTCATAGATGCAAAAATCCTCAACAAAATTTTAGCAAACAGAATTCAACAACACATCAAAAAGCTCATATACCATGATCAAGTTGGGTTTATTCCAGGAATGCAAGAATTCTTCAATATACACAAATCAATGTGATACACCATTTTAACAAATTGAAAAATAAAAACCATATGATAATCTCAGTAGATGCAGAAAAAGGCTTTGACAAAATTCAGCACCAATTTATGATTAAAAATCTTCAAAAAATGGGCATAGAAGGAACTTACCTCAACATAGTAAAGGCCATATATGATAAGCTGACAGCAAACATTATTCTCAATGGTGAAAAACTGAAAGCATTCCCCCTAAGATCAAGAACAAGACAAGGGTGTCTTCACTTTCACCACTATTATTCAACATCGTTCTGGAAGTCCTAGCTATAGCGATCAGAGAAGAAAAAGAAATTAAAGGAATGCAGACTGGAAAAGAAGTAAAGCTCTCACTGTTTGCAGATGACATGATACTGTACATAGAAAACCCTAAAGATAGTGTCAGAAAATTACTAGAGCTAATCAGTGAATTTAGCAAAGTTGCAGGAAACAAAATCAATACACAGAAATCACTTGCTTTTCTATATACTAACAATGAAAAATCAGAAAGAGAAATTAAGGGATCAATCCCATTCACCATTGCAACAAAAAGAATTAAATATCTAGGGATAAACTTATCTAAGGAGACAAAAGAACTGTACACAGAACATTATAAGACACTGATGAGAGAAATCAAAGACAACATAAACAGATGGAGAGATATTCCATGTTCCTGGGTAGGAAGAGTCAATATTGTGAAAATGACTCTACTACCAAATGCAATCTACAGATTCAATGCAACCCCTATCAAATTACCAATGGCATTTTTCACAGAACTAGAACAAAAAATTTCACAATTCATATGGAAACACAAAAGACACCAAATAGCCAAAGCAGTAAGAAAAGAAGAATGGAGTTGGAGAAATCAACATTCCTGACTTCAGATTATACTACAAAGCTACAATCATCAAGACAGTATGGTACTGGCACAAAAACAGAAATATAGACCAATGGAACAAAATAGAAAGCCCAGAAGTAAACCCATGCACCTATGGGTACCTTATTTTTGACAAAGGAGGCAAGAATATACAATGGGACAAATACAGCCTCTTCGATAAATGGTGCTGGAAAACTGGATGGCTACATGTAAAAGAATGAAATTAGAATACTTCCTAACACCATACACAAAGATAAACTCAAAATGGATTTAAAGACATAAATGTAAGACCAGAAACTATAAAACTCTTAGAGGAAAATATAGGCAGAACCCCCTCTGACATAAATCAAAGCAAATCCCCTATGGCCCACCTCCTAGAGTAATGGAAATAAAAAAGTAAACAAGTGGGACTGATTAAACTTAAAAGCTTTTGCACAGCAAAGGAAACTATAAGCAAGGTGAAAAGACAACCCTCAGACTGAGAGAAAATAATAGCAAATGAAACAACTGACAAAGGATTAATTTCCAAAACATACAAGCAGTTCATACAACTCAATGCCAGAAAAACAAACAACCCAATCAAAAAGTGGGAAAAAGACCTAAACAGACATTTCTCCAAAGAAGACATACAGATGGCTAACAAACACATGAAAAGATGCTCAACATTGCTCATTATTAGAGAAATGCAAATCAAAACTACAATGTGATATCACCTCACACCGGGCAGAATGGCCATCATCAAAAAGTCTACAAACAATAAATGCTGGAGAGGGTGTGGAGAAAATGGAACACTCTTGCACTGTTGGTGGGAATGTAAATTGATACAGCCACTATGGAAGATGGTATGGAGATTCCTTAGAAGACTAGGAATAAAACCACCATATGACCCAGCAATCCCACTCCTAGGCATATACCGTGAGGAAACCAAAATTGAAAAAGACACATGTATCCCGTTGTTCATTGCAGCACTATTGACAATAGCTAGAACATGGAAACAACCTAGATGTCCATCAACAGATGAATGGATAAAGAAGTTGTGGTACATATACACAATGGAATATTACTCAGCCATAAAAAGGAACATATTTGAGTTAATTCTAATGAGGTGGATGAACCTAGAACCTATTATACAGAGTGAGTCAGAAAGAGAAAGATAAATATCGTATTCTAACACATATATACAGAATCTAGAAAAATGGTACTGAAGAATTTATTTACAGAGTAGCAGTGGAGAAACAGACATAGAGAATAGATGTATGGACATGGGGAGAGGGGAAGGGAGAGTGAGATGTATGGGAAGAGTAACATGGAAACTTACATAACCATATGTAAGATAAATAGCCAACAGGAATTTGCTGTATGGCTCAGGAAACTCAAACAGGGGCTCTGTATCAACCTAGAGGGGTGGGATGGGGAGAGAGACGGGAGGGAGGTTCAAAAGGGAGGGGATATATGTATACCTATGGCTGATTAATGTTGAGGTTTGACAGAAAGCAACAAAATTCTGTAAAGCAATTATCCTTCAGTAAAAAAATAAATTAAGAAATATCTGTTCTTGAACACAAAATAATTTTTAAAAACTGATCAATCAGTGTAAGTGTTTTTATGGTATTCTCATAGCTTTGTGAGCATTTAGGGAGAGCAGTATTAGTGTTTGTTTCTTGCAGCTTTATTGTCATCAACCAGCAGAAAGCTTAGACTGCCTGTGTGACAGTAACAGAAAATTTTCCTCACATAAGTTAATTTTGTGTGTATATTATACTTACCCTGTTTTCAAGCTTGACTTGTCATCTCTCTCCCTCAATGCATGATGATAAGACTGTCTAAGGAGATTTATTCTTTGTCATTTGCAGCTGGTGTGCTGCCTTGTGGGAGGGCATGTGTGTGTCTCTGTGGGGGAGGGGTGCCAACAATGGAACTCATTGACCACTAGATAACAGCAGCAAAAATACAAAAATAAACCATCATCTTGAAGTATTGTGCCATTAAAGCTAAGGTCACAAGCTATATCATTCCAGAGAGTTGAAGAGTTAGTTGGTTTTTTCAACTAAAATTTTGTTTCATGAATTACACTTTGACCTTAAGCAGTGATGGTTCTACAGTATCACATTCTGGAAAGATGTAAATGGTCTTGTAAAGGGAGACATGGCCTTCATTCTTTTAGTGGAATGTCTTTTATTATTATTTATTTATTTTTAATTGGAGGACAATTGCTTTACAATATTATGTTGGTTTCTGCCACACATCCACATGAATCAGCCTTGGGTATACAAAAGTTCCCTCCCTCTTGAATCTCCCTCCCATTCCATCCCACCCCTCTAGGTTTTATAATAAGATGCATGATGCTCCCCCATACCAAGGCCCAGGGACTTAGAGCTGATCTGCCCCAGGTGCCTGATGGGCAGCTGCTGTTGGGAGCTGGATTTGTTGATGTCAAGGGAAGAGTGGGGGTTCTTGGGCAGGGCAGCTGGAGGAGTCTTGACCACAGAGGGCAGGGCAGACCAGAGTCCATGAGAGGAAATATGCAACACCAGAGGCCACTGAAGTCCTGGTTACTGAAATCAAAGTCTGGAACCCTGGGAAACAGAGCCCCAGAAGATAGCCGAGAACACCACTGTATGTACAACTCCTCTATAAGGTTTATGCTATCTGTCCTCCACACCGAGATGGTAATGACCTTTCTAAAATGTTCATTGGATTTTCAGTCACCAGCTTGAAATTCTTCATGGGCTCTGTAACTTTCATATTAAAAAAAATCAAAGACCTTTTGCAAGATCTGTAGCTGGTCACAGCAGGTCTTTTTTGAACTGGTGTTGGTCCATCATTCTGGCTTTATTTCCTGTTGGTACCAGGGGTGCCCTCATCACCTTAGCCCACAGAACCTACAAACTTCCCCAAGTTCATGATGCTATTTCTTACCTCCATGAGGTTCCTTCTGCTGGAATGGCTGTGCTTCTTGAGCTATCAAGCAGCTAATAACTATATAATTAATTCCTTCTTGGGTTGACTTGGTTAGAATTCATCATCGTTCCCTCAGTGCCCAAATGCTTTTGTCATAGTATTCACCATATTTTACTCTAGTTGTTGATTACTTATCTCCCACTGCTTCTTGAGGGCAGAGACCAGGGCTCATTGTACTCGGCATTTCAGTGCCTAGCAAAGTGCTAGGCTATCTAAATAAATATTGAATAAATAAATTAACTACTTTAGGTTATAATTACCATAGAAAAAAAGAAATGTGGGAATTTAATGTACTTATTTTTAATTTGAGGTACATTATGTTTATAAATAATCTTAAGACTGAGTCAAGAGAAGTGTATAGGTGGATATAGATATATTCAATAAATATAGTTATGTAGATAGATCAATGATATATTAATATACAGAGATAGATTGTTTAAAAGTTATTTCATTCATGGAACTGCTCATCAATAAAAATGTATTGAATGACAGCTGTATAATGACAACTGAGGTAAACGTTGCTACCATAACATTCACCCATTTTAAGTGTACCTGACAACAATTTCTAGTATGTTTGCAGAGTTGAATGATATTTACTGTGCCCTAATTTCAGAACATTTCCATTTCCCCCAAAAGAAAGCTTGTGTCCATTTGCATTCCCACACTCAGTTAAAGGCAACCATGGATCTTCTTTCTATCTCTATAGATTTGCCTTTTGGGGACATCTTCATAAATGTAGTCAATACTTATATGATTTTTTCTGTTGGGGTTCTTTTGCTTAGCATAAGGTTTTTGAGGCCCCTCCCTGTTGTGTATCATAAGGGATTTTATTCAGGTATGACCTAAATCAAATCCCTTACAATTGTACAGTGAAAATGACAAATAGATTCAAGGGATTAGATCCAATAGAGTGTCTGAAGACCTATGGATGAAGGTTTGTGACATTGTACAGGAGGCGGTGATCAAAACCATCCCCAGGAAAAAGAAATGCAAAAAGGTGAAATGGTTGTCTGAGGAGGACTTACAAATAGATGAGAAAAGCAGAGAAGTGAAAGCCAAAGGAGAAAAGGAAAGATATACCCATCTGAATGCAGAGTTCCAAAGAATAGCAAGGAGAGATAAGAAAGCGTTCCTACATGAACAATGCAAAGAAATAGAGGAAAGCAATAGAATGGGAAAGACTAGAGATCTCTTCAAGAAAATTAGAGATACCAAGCGAACATTTCTGCAAAGATGGGCACAATAAAGGACAGAAATGGTATGGACCTAACAGAAGCAGAAGATACTAAAAAGAGGTGGCAAGAATATATGGAAGACCTATACAAAAAAGACCTTAATGACCCAGATAACGATGATGGTGTGATCACTCACCTAGAGCCAGACATCCTGGAATGCGAAGTCAAGGAGTCTTAGGAAGCATCACTATGAACAAAGCTAGTGGAGGTAATGGGATTCCAGGTGAGCTATTTCAAATCCTAAAAGATGATGCTGTGAAAGTGCTGCACTCAATATGCCAGCAAATTTGGAAAGCTCAACAGTGGCCACAGGACCGGAAAAGGTCAGTTTTGATTCCAATCCCAAAGAAAGGCAGTGCCAAAGAATGTTCAAACTACCGCACAATTGCTGGCTTAAAGCTCAACATTCAATAAACAAAGATCATGGCATCCAGTCCCATCATTTCGTGGCAAATAGATGGGGAAACAATGGAAACAGTGACGGACTTTATTTTCTTGGGCTCCAAAATCACTGCAGGTGGTGACTGCAGCCATGAAATTAAAAGACGCTTGCTCTTTGGAAGAAAAGCTGTGACCAAACCGGACAGCATATTAAAAAGCAGAGACATTACTTTGCAAACAGAGGTCTGTCTAGTCAAAGTTATGGTTTTTCCAGTAGTCATGTATGGATGTGAGAGTTGGAAGATAAACAAAGCTGAGCACCAAAGAACTGATGCTTCTGAACTGTAGTGCTGGGGAAGACTCTTTAGAGTCCCTTTGACTGCAAGGAGATCAAACCAGTCAATCCTGAAGGAAATCAGTCCTGAATATTCATTGGAAGGACTGATGCGGAAGCTGAAACTCCAATACTTTGGCCACCTAACGGGAAGAACTGACTCATTAGAAAAGACCCTGATGCTAGGAAAGATTGAAGGTAGGAGGAGAAGGGAACAACGGAAGATGAGATGGTTGGATGGCATCACCAACTCAATGGACATGAGTTTGAGCAAACTCCAGGAGATGGTGAAGACAGGGAAGCCTGGCGTGCTGCAGTCCATGGTGTCACAAAGAGTCTGACATGACTGAGCGACTGAACAACAACCTGTTGCGTAGATGAAGTACTTAAATCCTTCTTATTACCAAATAGCTTTCCATAATATGAATATATGACATTTGATTTATCGTTACACTGATTGGTGGACATTTGGGTTGTGTTTCTTTGTGGAAATAACATGAACTTTGTGTATGTGTGTGTTAGTCTCACAGTCGTGTCCAGCTGTTGGTGACCCCATGGACTGGAGCCTGTCAGACTCCTCTTTCCTTAGAATTCTCTTGGCAAGAATACTGGAGTGGGTTGCCATTTCCTTCTCCAGGGGATCTTCCCAAGCTAGGGATCGAACCCGGGTCTCCCACATTGCAGGCCGATTGTTTACCATTTGAGCTACCAGGGAAGCCCCATGAGCTTTGGAATTAAAGAAAAATTCTTCTGATTGTAAGTCTGATCTATGCTTTGCATCACTACCTCTGTTATATATGCATTTAATATTTCGGAACCAGACTGGTTCCCAGTTTCTTTTATTTGTGACACTGAAAACCTTTTTTCCTGAAATTATTCATTCCCCTCAAAAATCTACATTAAAACTTGCTCTAGCCATGAAAAAATGTTCAAATTCTTAACAGTTTAAAGCTATATAGTCAGAGTTTGATACTGTAAGAGAGATTTTTCTGAAGTCAACCTGTCATATTTTCTACATTCATTGAGCTTTGAAACATGAAAAGAGTTTTATTGCAAGTGTCTTGTTCCTATGAATGGTTGCTATGTGGAAATGGACATGATTTTCATCTTGAATCCATTGGAAGTGGACTTGTCAAATGCTAGGAACCATATGATTTGATAATTATTGTTTTCTCCTCTCCCAAGAAGCAAATCGCTGTCATTACCAACTGTCATCAGTTGGTAAATCAACTATCATCTCAGTGGCTATAGACCAGTTGAAGATCCCTCCTTTAATGAAATAAAGCCAAAACTAAGCATTCTCATTTCCCACAAAAATTTTTCTGCCTTTTACAGGGTCTCCACACATGCCTGCATCTACCCTAGCCCTTTGCACTTTCTCTAATTCTTGGTTTGTCTATCATCCCCACTAGACTTGAACCTTCTTAAAGACAACAACCAAGTCCTAGTTGGCTAGGACCTTCATCTTTAGAAGCACCCAATGTCAGCTTTAAATAGGACTTTGCTACAAAAATTGTATGTGACCACTTTATTTGATTGTGTCATCAAAAGCATAGCTATACCACCTTATATTCAAACTATAAAACAATACTTTGATTATTTGCTTCAGAATCTATGAAGCAGCGAGAAGTGTCTGGTGAGTCTTTCAATGCAGCAGGTCCAAGAAGGTCCCACAGATTCCCTCACATTTTAAAATCAGAGAGGAGTGGTAATTCTCACATTTGCCAAGGCTTCCAGTTCCATCCTCCTGAAAATAAAGACAGCTGGATGCATAGAAGGAGTCTTGAGGGTAGCTGAGTGTGTATCCTGTTTGAAACATCCAAGGTAGACCCTGAACTTGCTATGGTGATGGAACTGAGTGTCAGGTCGGTTCGGTGCCCATTTTATATGATAAGCTGGTTCAGCCGCCCTAGGCTATGGGACATTTAATCTGTTTCCCTTTTGAATCAAGTGTTTATATAACTTGACATTTTTTAAAAAATAGGCTTTGTCTTCCTCAGCGCCTGTTGCTCCCTTTAAGACTCTAAAGCAAGCTCTGGCAGCAGACTTCTCTGTGTTTCTCCAAGAACCAAACTTTTTCGCAGAATAAAAATGAAGTCTCTTAGCTCTGAGAATACCTTTTATCACTTTGGACAAGTAACCAGTTGACTTAAATCCTCTCGTAACAGTCAATGCTGAAGTTGCAGTAAAAAGAATAGTCTTACGTACTTGAACTAATGCCATTTTACTGCACAATGGGAAACTCCTTCCAGTTGATAACTTGTTGGAATCTCAGCAGTTAGTAAGCCTTATAACTATTCCAGTGAGCGTAACTGGTAGTTTTTCCTCGTGCCTAAGGAGCTAATCTGTTTGCTGCATTAATATTCAACTTCTACAGGTGTCACAGGTTAATTGCACATTGTAATGCAAATAAAGAAGCTCAGGAATACTTTTTTATTTAATTTTATTGAACTATGGGCTTCCCACGTGGTGCTAGTGGTAAAGAACCCACCTGCCAATGCAGGTTCGATCCCTGGGTCAGAAAGATCCCTGGAGGAGGGCGTGGCAACCCATTCTAGTATTCTTGCCTGGAGAATTCCATGATCAGAGGAGCCTGGCAGGCTACAGTCCGTTGGATCACAAAGAGTCAGACACGACTGAAGCGACTTAGCACACACACAGTTGATTTACAGTGTTGTGTTAGTTTCTGCTGTACAGCAAAGTGACCCAGTTGTACATGTATATATTCTTTTCATATTCTTTCCCACTGAGGTTTCATTTGATAACCTCAAAGTTCTCAAGCCCAGTGATTCTCACAGAGAGCCTAGAAGATTCTTGATTCTTCAAAGCCAGTCTTCAGGGAACTTTCATGGCAACACGTTATGTCATGATGTTATCATTTTCTCATTAGTATTTCCATGCTTGGTTCTATTTTATTCCTATCACTGCTTTTTTCCTTCTTGTCCTTTAATATTTCCACATATAGAGGTCAAAAATCTCTAACTTCCTATTTTGGTGCTACGTAAAGTGAGTTTTTTTGTCAGTGGTCTGTGATGAGATAATGCAGAAATGGAAAGTAAGCATTTTATATAACAGTTTATATATGTCTGCTGAATCTAATGGTAAAAATTGAGGGTATGTATTTTGTACATCTTTGGTTTTTTAAAATTCACTTTTCTGTTCATTGATTTGTATTGTATTTGACACAAGTATCAATCTGTGAAGTACTGGGTTGGGGGAAGCAGATACTTTACCATGAGTAGTTTAAGAAACATTATCCCAATCTAGCAGCACCTGGCTTGTGGGATGAATGGACAGGTCCCCATTTTTCCCACCTAACAATATGGTTTGCCATTATTGGGGAGATTTAGTGGGAAAGGTCTTCATCTCCAGTGGTTTCTAATGCCTTCATCTGACATCAGGCCAACATCCAAGGATTGTGTTTTGGGATAAAGATACATGTGGGACTTGAATTCTAGGCTTTGCCCATCAAAATGCTCCCCATGCATCCCACCCCATCTACATAATCTCCCAAATTATGTAAAATAGCTTTCTGTTTTATTTCTGAAACCATGTTTCATAATACTTGTGTTTTTTTCCCCTAATTTGGGGGTTATTGGTACTTAATATGGTATTATTCCTTGGATTTTAAAATATACTGATGTCTTTCCTCATTTTAGATTGTTTTTGTTCAAGAGTAGTGGACTGAGAACAAGCCTAAGTTTTTGGGACTTCCCTTGTGGCCCAATAGTTAACAATTCACCTTCCAGTTCGAGGGACGTGGCTTCAGTCCCTGGTTGGGGAACTAAGATCCCACACGCCCCAGGGCAACTAAGCCCTTCTTGTGACTGCAGAGCCCACATGCCACAACTAGAGAGAAGTCTGTGTGCCGCAACCAAAGATAAGTAATTTTTTAAAGTTATTATAAGGATAAGCCTAGGTCTTTGATCAATCTTAAGTCAAATGGTAGTGCCTGCTGGTAATGTGCGTCTCATGAATTTTGTTTGAAGGCTCTTTGTTAATGGTGAAATTACGCAACTTGCTGCTGATAATGAAAACATAGAATACTGTGATTATCATAATATTATGATATCATTTTCCCTGACAGCCGTCTTTTGGTTACCATAATTAGCTGCCTTGTCTAATTTGAACAAATGCAGAGTAGTGGAGTCCCTTTTGCTCTGCCTCCTTCCACTGGTGGCTGGCTGATCATCAGCCAGGCCTGTGGATGGGGTGTGTGTGTGTGTGTGTGTGTGTGTGTGTGTGTGTGTGTGTGTATCTGTATTTACAGGGGGACGGTGGACAGGGGCTCAGGAAGATGTGCCTTCCACAGCACTTTTCTTATCCCATTTTTCTTATCCCAACTGGTATCTGTCCTCTGCTCAGAGTGGAGAGCACGCCTTGGGTGCTTAGATGTTCTTTCATAGAAGCACTACTGTCAGTCACATCTATAGCCATGTCTCATAGCACACCTGCTTATGCCAAACCTTGTCCTTCCCATGCCCTTAGACAAGGTTCTCTGGGACTTGCTGAGAGGCCGGGTTACATGAGGAGCACAAATCCTACTGTCTGTCAACTTGCATGTCCACCCCACAGCCAGAGAGAGGGCCAGCTCTGCATTCTAAAAAAAGCAACAACTCCTTATACAAAAAAATGTCACTCATCCTGCCTCAGATTGGGCCCAAGCTCAGAAGTATATAGGCATTTCATAATATTCCAGAAATATTCTCTGAATGACAGAAAATTGAGCCAGTGTCACCTTTATGGAGGAAGCTTCCTTCTACCAATAGTCACAGGGTTTCCATCTGGATTGGATGTCCCCGGAAAGGAGAGAAAGGAGAAGCAGAGAGAAACAGAGGGTGGGGGTGGCGGGGGAGAGAGCAAGAGCACCCCTGGTCTCTGTCACCCCTGTGTACAGAAAACATCAACTCTGCTCACCTAGGAATCGGCAAACTCCTAGGTCTGGATTTTCCCCCAGATGTGCTCTTGTGATTTACAATTCAATATTCTGTTTCCCTTGTGTTGAACAGCAGGCAAACTTGCATTCAAATTGACCATTATTCTGTACATAATATGAAATGTTTATTCTGAGGATGAAATAATAGATACATAGGGAAAGAAAATAAAAATGTAGTATTAAATGTGTGCATTTTTGTGTCATCTGTTATCCTTAGGAGAGACAGAGGGATAATTGTAGCATAACTACATTATAAACTATTAAAGGATATGGAACTACTTGAGGCCTAATTTAATTTTTGTTTGTTCTACAAAGGTCATGTCTTAAAATAGCCTCTTGCAGGCATGCAAAGCCCTTTACTTTGCATAAGGTGGCTGGGAAGAAGCCTGGGTTTTAGAGTCAAAGCAGCGAGTTTGCATATGCAACATGTTCACACATCTGTGTACTCATAAAGATGTGTGTTTCCCTTTGTTTCTCTTTCTGTAAGCCAACTGCAGCATTCAGAAACATCAGGATTTGTTATATGTTGTGCGGATTTGTTCCATTTATGTATTCTTGCATTTTAAAGAGAAAGCTGCCTTAAGCAATCATTTTAAAGACCAAAAATAAATCTATCATGTTACAGCAGTTTTTAAATAACAGCATTTTTTAATGTGTATGGAAAAATTAGATCAAAATGTTCTAGAAGGTGGTGACTTCTACATAGACATTAAAAAATAAAGTGATTTCAAATCTTGTCAGTTATAACAAAATATGAAAAATTATATACTAATTCATGAATATGAACCATTGGTAAATGTATTTCTTTTTTGTTTGGTTTGTTTTTTAATTATTATTTTTTGTATTTCTTTATAAATACTGAATATAAAATAAAATACTGAGTTTAATACGTTACCTACATTATCTGGATCAAGCAAAAAGTAGTAATGGCCTCTACTTTTAATGAAAAGCTTTATAGCATCTGTGTTTCCAACTTTTCTCATTAAAAAGTTAAAATACGAGCATTTTTAACAAAATAAACATTTCATTTTTTTCACCTTACTGAAGTCTATATTTCAGGCTCTTAAGTGATATTTTGCCCCTGAAAACAGTGACACCTGAATTTTTGTCCCATTAAATCATCAACTTAAGTATATAAAGTTGAACAGTTAACCTTATGAACCCGTATTTCCTCATCCATAAAATGGGTTAGTAATGTTCCCTGTTTAAAGGGAACTTTTGAGGAATAAATGATACAATCACTATTAAGGAAATAACATATCTCTTGGCATAAAGTAAGCGCTTAACATAAGCAAGTTGTTATTGTTTGTTAGCTGTAAAGAACTTTCAACCTCTCTTCTACTGCCTCCACTGTTTCTTTCCTCCATTTCAGAAAAGGAAATGAAATAAAAATTCAGATTTCAATGCAAGTAGAATATTTAATGATGTTTCTTTGACCTGGAAAGTTCACCCTCTAGAACTAGTTTGAAAAGTGAAAGTGTTAGGCACTCAGTAGTGTCCGACTGTTTGCCACCCCACAGACTGTAGCTGGCTCCTCTGTCCATGGGGATTCTCCAGGCAAGAATACTGGAGGGGGTTGCCATTCCCTTCTCTAGGGGATCTTCCCAACCCAGCGATCAAACCCAGGTCTCCTGCATTGCAGGCAGATTCTGTACTGTCTGAGCCACCAGGGAGCCCTGAAATAGTTTGCGTTGTGTTGTGCTTAGTCGCTCAGTCATGTCTGACTCCTTGTGACCCCATGGACTATATCCCACCTGGCTCTTCAGTCCGTTGGGATTCTCCAGTTAAGAATACTGGGGTGGGTTGTCATTCCCTTTTCCAGGGCATCTTCTCGACCCAGGGATTGAACCAATCTCCTGCACTGCAGGCAGATTCTTTACCGTCTGAGCCGCCAGGGAAGCTCTGAAATAGTTTACTTCAATACAATAAAATATGTGCTTCAAAAAGTAGGAACCAGGTATTCAAGTAAGTATGGTATTTCCTTAAAGAGTGATGAATTTTCCCATCTGCACGTGATTATGAGGCTATGGTAAGTGTTTCCAGAGATGACAGGTTTTAAAAGTTAATCAAGTCATCGAACCAATAAGCATTTAAAAAAAAAGAAGCCTCTTAACCAGTATCAATGTCTCCTTTAAGTCAACCATGCAAAGAGTTTCCGTTCAGTGGAAAAAGTTCCCCTAGGCAACAAAGGCAAAGTAATCAACAAGAGCATTACCAAATACTTTTTTTTCTGGTATGATTTTTCTTTTCTTGAGTAATTTAGCTCATCTGATATATTCCCTAGAACTGATTTTTGACGCACGAGTATATCCATAATCCCTAATGAATTCCTGCCAGAGCTTTGGTCATTGTGTAACACAGACAGTCACACCATTCCAACAAATTTCATTGTCCTAATTGGTTAATACTTTCCGTCTGTTTTGTCTTCTCCAAGACTTCTTGCAAATTAAGTATTAGCTGTGTAAGATGACACATCAAATTAGTGACCAAGATAGAGTACAGATTGGCTGAATCGTGGTCCTAGGCTGTGACCAGTGAACCACACTGAAAAAGTGATTTTTCTAAAGTGATTCAATAGCTGCCACTTGCAGAGTCATCTATCAGAGGTGGTTTGGTGTAACCTTGTCAGGGGACCGAGAATAAATCTGATAGTGTTTGAAGGTTCCCTCCCTGCTTTCCTTCCTTTATTCTTTCCTTCCTTCAGTAAATATTTATTAAGGGCTTTCTCTGTGCTAAGTGCTTTGGCAAGAACCCAGGGATGAATCAGATATGGATCCTGTCCTGAAGGGGTTTATAATCTAGCAGAGAAAGACAGCAGGAATCACCTGAACTCATATGCTAAGTGATGTGAGAGTTGTCTAAAGTGATGGGATAATTCAGAGGGGAGACATGATTTCAGTTTTGGGAATTAAGAAAAACATGAATCTCTTGGAGCCTGAGAAGAGTTTTGGATCTTTTTCAAGAAAAGTAAACGTTTCATTAAGCGTATCATTTCAAAGAGTTTATGGAAGCACTGGAAGTATGTGTGTATTTGTGTGATGTGTGGTATGTGTGTATGGGGTATATGTGTATATATGTGGTATGTGTATGTGGTGTGTATATATGTATGTTATGTGTGTGATATGTGTGTATGGCATGTGTATGTACATGCGGTATGTTATGTATTTGTGGTGTGTGTATGTGTGTGAGGTGTATATAGGTGTGTGGTGTGTGTGTATGTGTGTGAGGTATGTATGTGTGGTGTGTGTGTATATGTATGTGATGTGTGTGTGGTGTGCGTTTGTGAGTGGGATGTGTATGTGTGTGAGGTATATATGTATGTGATGTGTGTGGGGGTGTATATTTGTGTGTGACGTGTGTGTGTGTTGTGTGTATGTGATGTATGTGTGGTATGCGACTATGTGTGTGAGGTGTGTATGTGTGTGGTGTGTGTGTGTGAGGTGTGTATGTGATATGTGGGGGGGGTGTTTGTGTGTGAGGTGTGTATGTGTGTGAGGTATATATGTTTGTATGTGTGTTTGGGGGATGGGGACGTGCTAGGCTGCAGGTTAAGGCTCCTTGACTTGGACAATAAGTATTTGACTTGAACCCTCAAGTAGAGGTAGGAGGGCTTGGATGGGAAGAACATATCAGAAGGAGCTGTGGATGGAGAGAGCACCAGGAGGAGACTGGGAACTAAAAAAGCACCACCATCTGGTCTTAGATTCTGTTTTCCTGTTTGAGAAGCAGTTTTCTGTTTGAGTCACCCTGCTGAACTTTAGGGACCTTCGTGAGCCACAGACATGCTAAAAGTTTCTTGTTTTGATAAAATCCTTTCTTTTCATCAAGTATCTTTTCTTGATGAAAAGGTTTTATTTTTCCTATATATTAGTCCCTCTAAGAAAAGCATGTAAAACTAGTGCCCTTGTGTAATGAAACTTTTTTTTAAATCTTTTCTGTGTACATCTATAATGGGGTTATCTTCCTAGTAAACTTTGAATGTCACTTTAAATAATCCCAGCCATTCATACAAAAGACTGAAGATTCTTGATCTGAGCAAATTACTATTTAATCAAGGTAAACATCATAAGGTGGCGACCTTATTAAAGTTTATTATGCTCTCCTTTGGCATTTTGGGGGATGTTTCAAAGTCTGTATTCAAAATAGACAGATACATCAAATAAATAACCAAACACTTCACTTTTCATAGTATGTGAAATGTGTCTCTGCTTTTTAGTTTTAAAGAATGGGATAGACCCACTTCCTATAATTGCAGGGCAGATTAAGTGATGTAATACTTGTACAGGGCTTGGGAAAGGCTTACATCGTAGTGTTCAGCTGATGTCAGCTGTCATCATCATTTATTTTCATGTTTACCTTAGATATTTTTCTACATCTTTTCAGTATCTGATTCTTCAGCTAGATACCTTCTACATACTATTCAGCAAAAATTTTACCCAGGAAGTCATCAACTCTTAGAAATAGAGCCTTCTTAATGTCAATCCAATGTCAGAAAATTCAGGCTCTCAAAACAGATAATTTGAGGAGCAATTGGTGACATATCTCTTTGTCCACTTGGGTTGCTATAGCAGAATATCATAAAGTCAGTAGTTTATAAACAACAGAAATTTATTTCTTACAACTCTGGAGGCTGGAAAGCCCAAGATCAAGAGTTGGTGTCTGTGGGTGCCTGAAACCTGGCCCACAGATACTCATCTTCTCACTGTATCTCACATGGCAGGAGGGGTGAAGGAGCTCTCTGGGGGTTTCTATTATAAGGGCACTAATCCCATTCATGAGGACTTTACCCTCATGACTTAATCACCTCCCAAAGGCCTCAGCTCCGAATAATGTCACTTTGGGCATTAGCTTTCAATATATGAATTTGGAGGGCACTCAAACCTTCAGTTTATAAAAACATAAAAAGTGATTTTTTTAACATGAAGTAGCGTTTGAATAAAAACAAGAACATATGTGCCACAGGTTCTTTAAATAAGCTTCTCTAAAACTATATAGTTTTCAAAGTGTAATCCTTGGACCAGCAGCAGTAGCATCACTTGGCAATTGTTCAAGTTGCAGATGCTCAGGCCCAGACCTGAACTACTGTATTTGAAATCAGGGAATTGGAGCTCAGTGATAGTTTTTTTTATAAGCTTTCCAGGTGATTCTGATGCAGGTTAAGGTCTGAGAACCACCACTCTAACACATTTCAGATTAAAAATAAACTTCATTGTGGAATAAGTATTGTTATTTGCACATTAAAAATATTATAACCATTTTCCATACATTCATTATATAAGAGATTAACTTGGCAATATAAAAGTAAGCACAAACTCATAGCAACAGATATCATTTAGTAACCAAATTATATATTCTTTACAACAGCCTCCAGCATCTTCACTTCCCTGCATCCCACAGCATGTTGATTGTGCATAGATGTAATGTGAGCTGTGACACTTTATATTACACCCATCCCTGGTATCTCAGTGGTAAAAATCCACCTGCAATGCAGGAGACACGGGAGACGCAGGTTCAATCCCTGGGTCAGGAAGATGCCCTGGTGGAGGAAATGGCAATCCACTCCAGTATTCTTGCCTGGAGAATCCCATGGACAGAGGAACCTGGTGGGCCACAGTCCATGGAGTCACAAAGAGTTGGACACAACTGAAGCGACTTTGCACACAGCACATCCCTTTATGTAGGTTTTTCACAACTTCCTCCTCCTTTTTCTAACTTCCTCCTACAACGATCATCCTGAGTACAAAATACTTAGAAAAATGCAAAGCATTAGACAAACTTTCATCCTTTGTTATTGGCAGTGAGGTCAGAAACCCGCCCCTGTGCTGTATCAACACATGATCTCATTAGTGGGCACACATAACCCAAACATCAGTTGATTTTCCTGGATTCAAATTTCATGAACACGCCTGTTTGAGGGTGGAAGAACTCACTCAGGACTGCTGTCATTTCCAAGGAACTTGATTTCTTCTCCACTCTCAGCTTGTCCTCTTCCAAAGAACTCACCTCTGGGACCAAGACAGATAGGAATTCCTGCACACAGACAGAAATGTGCATCCTCAAATAACACCAAACACATTGTGCCAGCAGTGCAGTGTCTATACCTGTTCTTATTCTTGCTGTCCTAAAATTAGTAACACGGTCTATATGTGCCCTGGTTGCAGATTTGTCTCAAGAAGTCTGGTTTTGCTTTCATTTTGTGTTTTCTGCCCCCAGAGTCTGGAAAATAGGGCATGCCTATTTGCTGGTGGCCGTTCAGAAACCTCAGGCTCCCTGAACATCAGAGAGGAGGGGAGGGCTGACCTTCTCAGGCCCTTGCTGTCTCAGGCTACCACTCTTAGAGGGAAAGAAATGATGTGAAGAAAGTGAACCATGACGTTTGTTTAATTTAAAAGTCAGCTTCTGCCAAGAATCCGCTAGAAAAATAGTGAGCTGAACTGTTAAATGTTGAGCTCTCTTATGGGACCCCTTTCAGCCTGGTGGGCACAGCCCTGGATGAGGGTGATGAGGCAGAGCTACTTTTATGCCTTAGAAGAGGTTTGGAAAGGGGCTGGAAGGGGTTTGGGTCACCAGGTTTAGGGGACAGTGTGAGGGGTCCAGTAGGCCTGTGGGTTTCCAGTGATGCATTCCTCAGAGCCATGCTGCCCTGCCTTTGGCCCATCCTTCCTCCCAGTTGCCTAGCCTTATCTCTGGGCCATTGAGGAGCATTAGGGAACCACTTTCATAGCCCGGTTCTACCAAGAAATCTTCTGGGCTTGCTTCTCATCTTATTGAGGCAGCAACTGAGAGCTCTTATGTAAATATCAATAAAAGTGTTGGTCGCTCAAACTCTTTGTGACCCCATGGACTGTAGCCCACCAGGCTCCTCTCTCCGTGAAAGTGTCCAGGTAAGAATACTGGGGTGGGTTGCCATTTGCTTCTCAAATATCAATAAATGCTTCATTGTAAGACCAGTGAGAGAAGCGTGTGGGAATTAAAGGCCTTTTCTTGTCTTAGTGGCACATTTTATGCCACAGGTTCTAAGCTTGGTTACTGTGCTATTGGAAGGAGTGAGCTTGGCCATCACCTTGGGTAAGAATGCTAGAAGCACTCCCTCCTGGAAGATGGGAGGGTTGAAGGTCTAGCTCCTGGGAAGCATCTCTGAAGCACTGGTTTATTACAAAGTGATCCTTGGGGATCATGGAGAGCAGGACTGGGCAGAGGAAGAAGTAGAACTATGATGTCACCACCACGGCCTCTGCTGATCCTGCAGGTCACTCTGATGGTTGTCAACAGTTGGGATGAGAGGAGTGGGCCTTTATACCTCTACTGTGATCCTTCCTTGGGTAGAGGCTGTCCCTGGGAAAGAGATGTGACCTTGGGAAAAATGACTCTCTTCCACCTTAAACAATCCCTAGAAAGGATCTCAGCTGAGAGTTTTGTTGGTGTTTAGTCGCTAGGTCATGTCTGACTCTTGCGACCCCATGGACTGTAGCCCGTCAGGCTTCTCTGTCCATGGAATTCTCCAGGCAAGAATGAGACTTGGAATCTGCAGGTTAGTGTCCAACGATGCTGTGTGCAGAAGTAAAGCCCTGCTGTCCGAGGTTCAATGATGTCTAGTAGTCTACAACATCCAGCACTTCATCAAACAGAATCCTATGATCTGAGGACAAGGACCATACCTAGTCTGACTCCATATCCCAGCGGTACTGTTGTGACACCTAGTGAAGTGTCAGTCGCTCAGTCATGTCCGACTCTTTGTGACCCCAGGGACTGTAGCCCGTCAGGCTTCTCTGTCCATGCAATTCTCCAGGCAAGAATACTGGAGTGGGTTGCCATTCCCTTCTCCAGGGGATCTTCCTGACCCAGGGATCGAGCCCAGGTCTCCTGCATTGCAGGCAGATTCTTTACCACTGAGCCACCTGGGAATCCTGTATTGGCTGCCAATACTTCGAGCCTCTGAGATGAGGAGGGCTTCAGTCCTGAGGTAAGGGTAGGGGGAAAGCTGGGCCACACTCCACCAGTCACTACAAAGAATAGTAAAAAAAAAAAGAAAAAAAAAAGACTGTAATAGGTAGTTAAATGGTTTATGTGGGTAGTTTTGGAACAAGAAGTATGACATCATCAAACTCCCACCCATGCACATGGTTTGTGCTCAGAGAGGAAACATTGGATTGAACGGCTTGTTATTCATGGAGAGTAGATAATGCTTCCAAACGTCATCCTATTTATGTCACTCTAAGAAGCAATTGCCTTTGATTCTGTGCTTAAAAATTTAAACATAGTAGGTAAATTTCCAGGACGAGGCCAAAGACACATCTGTTTGAATTCTCAATGCACAGCTGCCAGAGGGGACATATCCCACATGTAAACTATCCAGCTCGAAAAATCTATTCTTAGATAATGTCAATGACCATGGAAACAGACCTCTGTTACTGGAGTTAATTGAGAGAGTTCAGGTCCAAATTACTTTATCAGTCATTTAGTCGATGACATTTATTGAGAAAATAACCTTTTATATAAAGGTTGTAGGGCACCACCAAAGTGGAGTGGAAATAATGACTACTCACATTTGGCTCATTCTTCATTGTCTGTAGACTGTTTTAGCATAATACTATCTCATTTAATGAGCTCTGTGAATGTCTCCATTTTATAGATGAGGAAAGTGAAGGTCAGAAAGGCAAGTAAATTACCCAAGTTCAAGCAACTAATAATAGGTGCTATTATTTTACCTAAAGTATTTGCTAGGAATCTGCACTCCAAAAGAAGTTACAGCTCTCTCTCTCAGAGAGGGAATATCAGAGAAAGCTGGTGTGTGTCTATGTGTGTATGTGTGTGTGTGTGTGTGTGTAAAACAGCTAAACAGTCGTGAACTTGGTATGGATAGGGTAAGCACTGCATCTCTGAGGTGACCTCAGTCTTTAGAAGGATTCTCTAACCCAGCACTCAAAAATATGGAGTAGGCTTGAAGAAAAATCAAGAGTTGCTCCTCTGAGTGATCTCTCTAAAGATGAGGAATCTAACGGTGACTCCAGGTGTGAAGCTAGGAGATGTAACAAGTCCAAGTGCAATTTAAATCAATGCAGGACTCTTTCTTTCTATCAGTGAATCCCTTTGACATGTCTTTTCAATTCCTCAATCTGTCCTTTACTTAATCATCTATGGGACTGAAGCTGGAGCTGTTTGCCAGTAAAATGGTTCTACTAGATTTATTATCCTTAAAACCGGTTTCTTTAGATGGTCCTCCCTGTTGCACACAGCCTTATAATGTTGTCTAAGACCACCTGATCTTCCTCACTAGATTTTATAGGTAGACCCTTCCCCCATTGACCAGCTCCATTAAAGAATTCCCACATGGGTCCAATCCAGTTTTTCTGATAGAATATAAACATAGAGTAAAATGCAGTGTTAGAAGGAATACTGATGGATAGAGGGGAAGAAAAGACTAAGAACCTCTGAGACACTGTATCTGTGAAGGAGCAAATCTTACTAAGTCGTTTTGGTTTCTGTAAAGATGAACATGATGGGTAGGTTTCTCTTCTCTGCCGTAACAGTGAGTATGGTGGTGGTAGGTGGCTCAGTAGTCAGTGAGAACCCACTAAAACTGAGTTTGAGGGTGGAGAGAAGCAATCAAGCCAGGTAAGCTAGAGCACGGATGGGTGTCAGTAGACAATGCAAGGTCTAGACAGATGTAGAGGAGGGATCTTAAGAGACAGTGGAGTTGCTTTATATGGTGTATGGAGCATGGGAGTGAGATGTTTGCTTCTAGAACTTTTGGGAGCAGATAATGGTATCTAGGCATCCTCAGTGAGAGAAATGAGAGTGCCAAGAGGCTCAGATGAAAACGCAGAGGGAGAAGACTGGGATCCAGTTCCTGACTGGGATATGCTTTGGGGATCTGGCTAGACAACTGAGCCAGAAAGTCCAGCCCGAGAGCTCCAGACCCCAGTTGGGAGGAGCTGTAGGCAGGTGTGGCTAGGGTAGGGAGAGATGTTAGACAGAAACTCCCAGAGGAGGACCTTCCATGGCCAAAGCAAAACTGAAAGACATATGGCCAGATCAACTTTAGGAAACAGAGAGAGCTGGGCTGGCCAGGAAATTGAGAGGACATGATACTGGCCGTTGGATGCTGAGCCTCTTGGGAATGGAAAGACAAGAAGAGAAGGGGTCAGTCTGAGAATGTCTGTTTAGAGAAAAGGTCACATACAGTGGTGTTCATGTTTCTGGAGTATCCAAAAGAGAACAGATGAGACCTTTCATAGTCAGCCAGCCTGAGCTTGTGTGTACCATGAGCTTGTGTCTGATCAGAATGAGCCAAAGCATCTTCTGAGGACTCGGGTTCTTCTCTCTGGCCAGCTTAAGTCCTGAGTTTCCACAATCAAAAATAACATGGGCACTGATCTGCTAGCTCAATATTGATACTAGGTTATGGATCTGTAGACGGAAGTGCAAGGCTTTTGGCTCAAAGTGTTGGTTTAAACCACTCACCACAATTGTTTTAGAAGTAAAAAAAAAAAGTATAGTCCACAAGTTATTCAAATTGACTATGATGCCCTTCCTTTAAGGTGACTGTGAATTCATCAGGCATCAGGATTACTGCTTAATTCCTCAGAGATGTCAGTTACCAGTTAGTTTCATGGAGCCAGGTTCCTCTTCAAGTAGCCACAGGGATTCATAGGTGGTTTTATTTTTGTTTCTGTTTTCACTTTTTTACTATCGCCTGGATCATGTTGTTTCTATCCATACAGAATGCTGTGATAATCACTCAACAAGTTTGAAAAATAAACATGACCTGGCTTTTCATCATCTCATGCATGATGAAAAAATATGCTTCTAGTTTTTTACATTACATAAACCCCCCTTTTGAAGAAGAATAATGAATAGAGTTGCCCCAAGTTAGTTAAAATAACAATGGGTCTCGTTGTACATGATCATGTAATTCTCAAAATTTTTTCAAGAAGTGGTCTTGCTTTGCCATTGTGTTGCCCACAGCTCCCATCTCTATTTATGAATCTGTGTTTGTCTAGGGTGTGCGCTGCTCATCATCAGTCTGGTTCTCTTTTCAGTCACACTCCCACGGGTGCCACCTGCTTTTCATGATCAGCTCTAGGGCTTCTTTGTTTAATACCAACTTGGCACCCCTGTCTGTCATTGTCTTGTAAATGTTGGTGCTTTCTGATTAGTACTCTATGGGCTGAGAAAGGACCTTGATAGATCATTTAATCTCAAACCTTGCCTTCCAAGAGAATCAGAACAGAACCATCCCAGAGAGGTAAGAACCTAATTCTCAAAGATGTTCCGAGAAAGTAATTTCACAGCTTTCCTTACTATCCCACTTAAGTGTGTTAAAAGACAATAACCTTTACAGACAGAAAGTGACTCTTCTTTAAAAATCTCTAATTAAGCTTCCTCATGCTGCAATTTAAATTCTTCTTGGGAGCCCAGGAGGGATGAAGAATGGTTGGTGGATGCCCTTATATTCTGAAGGAGCCTCCTAATTGTCCCTTTATTTCTCTTCTCCTATAGCTATCTGATCATTGATCTTCAAGCATTGCTTTATCATTTGGTTTGGTTGCATGGTTTGGGGGCTTTTTTAAGCTCCACTTCACAGAATGCAAAACAAAACAAGAGCAGGCATGATGGGTTGGCGGTACAAGCTAGAGAGTATCAGAAAACCTGACCTCGCGCTTGTGAGCACAGTTGCACCAGGCACATTAGTCTGTCGCACACAAAAATCCCACATCCCAAAGAGAGGTTATTCAGAGCTCAGAAACTAAAAGTGGCACATCTTCTACTAAGAAAGATAGGACACAAATAAGGTTTAATGTTTTTTCTGTTCAGGGTTAATTTTCTCCTGTTTTCCAGATCATCACGATATGTCCTGGAAAACACACTTTTTCACTTTCAAATAAAACTATCAGTCAGGCTCTCGGCCAGCAAGAAACAGACCACACAGCACACTCAAATTAGGGTGATTGGAGGAGAGTGTAGGAAAGAGACTCAGGTGAAACAGGGTGAGGGGAGCCCCAGGAAGTGGGAATAACTGGGTTCTGTTCTCACCCCAAGGTCTGAAGAGTTGAGGAAACCAGAACCCAGATACAACGAGGACTATAGAGAGAGAGTCCAGTGGGAGCTGGGTCCCCGAGTAAGGGCTACAAGACCACTGTGACTCCACAGCTCACTGCGACTATTCTTCTGCCAGTGTGGCATCTCCTAAAAGGTGGCCAGTCTCCAAAGAAAGCAGGAGGGCTTGGGACCCTACTGCTGTGGTCCATTTCAGTCAGCCTTCCAGGACCCAGAGTAAAGAAGGAAAAGTTGGAGAGTAGGCTGGTAGGCAAATGAAGAATTTCCAGCATTAACGGTAGGAAGAAATTTGGCTTCTTATGAAAAGTAGAATTTGGGTTATCTATTCTGCTTAGTTCACCTTTGGAAAGTGAATTATTTCAACAGTGTGACTATAGAAGAAACAGCTAATTGTTAGTAGAGGCAAGTCTACAGTTCTGATTTGCTGAGATCATCCAAAATGACTTATCCTGGTACAATAAAGAATCAATAGTCGAGTATCAGCTGGAAGTTGCCATTGATTTTGGGGAATGCCATCTCCTGGTGCATTAACTGAGAGTTGATGCTTCTCGTTTCAAAGGTTGGAACAAACCTCAAATCTCCCTGCAAGCTTTCTGCCACCAGTATTAATTATTCAGACATTTTACCCTTTAAGGGTGGAAAGAGTGATTACTTCTTCAGGCTTTGATTTCAGGATCTTCCTCAATCTGCCCTTTCCTCCTTCTCATTTGCAGGGAAGCAAATGCAGATTTATATCAGAAACATAGGCTCAAATGGTTTTCCTGGTTCCAACCTTTGGACTTCACAGTAATGTCTTCCTGCCTCTGTGTTTCATAAAAATGGAAGCAAAGTGTTTCCGAAAGTCTGACTTAGTTTAAAGAATGAGAATCTGGCATATGGTTATTCTTATCCCTACTCTATTTTTATCAGCAGTCTCAGTGACATAAGAGATTTTAGAACTCAAACTCTCTTTCAGGATCGCCTTTCTACCTCATGGACATCAGTAGCCTGACGTGTAACTTGGATATATATACCCTGCCAGGTTGTTAGGGAACAGCTAATAAAAAATCACAGGTGCTGAAAAAAGTGACACATCATTTACCTTTTGATAACATCGCTGTCTCCATGTACAGACTTTATTTACTGCCTCTTTACATATTTTCAGCAAGCAGCCAGTGGTTTGAGTTTAACCTCTCTGGTTAAATGTCTACAACACCAGAAATAGGAATACTAATTTTTTTCTTACTGAAAGCAAAAAAAAAAAAGAGCAAGGGAGAGAATGAAATGAAAAAGAAAAATTTTCCTAGCCTGTCTCTATCCCTTCAACTGTAAAAAAAAAAAAAAAAAAGTCAAAAGAAGATTCCCTAAATTAGTCTTTTAATTGTTTGGAAATGGTTAACCGACTTACACAAAGAACCAGAGTCTTGTCAAGTATGGCTTTGTTTGATGACAGCAGAACTGCTCAGTAAGTTACTTTTTACCCAGAATGGTCTCAGAGATGCCTCTTATAATCCAGTGATTGCTCAGCCACAGGAAGCAGCTACCCTGACCCTGGATGAAGCCATGAAATGGAATTTTTGACTTTGCCATGTCTTGCCCTGTCAGTTACCCAACTTCTAAGTGTTGTGTGTGTGTATGTGTGTGTATGTGCTCAGTCATGTCTGACTCTTTGCAACCCCATGAACAGTAGCCCACTAGGCTTCTCCATCCATGGATTTTCCAGGCAAGAATACTGGAGTGGGTTGAACACCTGTCTCTTGCTTCTCCTCCTTTGGCAGGATTCTTTACCACTAGTGATACCTGGAGAGTCCTTACTCTAAGTGTTGGTGGCCTTCAGTCTGCCCTTACCTGTCTGGAGAGTCTGTTGAAGCACATCCATACCCTCCAGACACTTTCATCCTGCACCCCAGTGTTCTCAGGACCACATTAGCTGGCATGTATTTTAAGGCAGTGATTAATTAATTTTAATGCATCCCCAAATTACTTAAATTTCATAAAGGGCTCTCAGACACCAGCACAAAGTTTTGTTGGCAATTTGGGGGCAGCTATGCCTTCTGATTCCCTTCAAATCACATGCCACGAGACATGGCTAATACTTTGTAAGTCTACTTTGTTTCTTATATTTATCTCTTTTGGGTTTCATAATACCTCCCAAGTAAGAAGCCAGTATTTGGAAATGATAAATGATTTCCCTAAAGACACAGATAATGAGAGCCAATCATGAACTGACATGGGGCATTTGGCCTTGTCATTTTATGCAGTTCTGTGTATTATGATCTATAGGGAAAGAGAAGTGTGTGTGTGTGTGTGTGTGTGTGTGTGTGTGTCTTTGTTCAGTAGGAGCAGAGACTAAGGGAAACGTGGAAGGGAGAGCAGTGGGGCCCATCTTCCTCAGCAGTAGGGGACAGTTGGCAGCACGCTGAGCTGAGTAATCAATCAATGGCTTGGCCACAATATGTCAGAATCCAGAGCATCATGAAGTCACAGAGCACCCTTCGGTATTGTCAAAAAAACACCATATGTCACCTCCCTGGTTAGATGCAGGGAAGAATTTCCTAACCGAGGCATTATTAAACATCCAGATGTATTCCTGGTCATCTCTAGAGATTTTAGGAAGACACTAAATTTAAAGTATGGGCTTTTCATTGGTTAGGACTCTGCACTTCCACTGCAGGGTACACAGGTTCGATCCCTGGTTGGGGAACTGAGATCTCGCAAGTCGCACACAGCACAGCCCTGCCCCCCCCCAAAAAAAAATCAAAGGAAAAAATTATGGGCTTCCCTGAAAGAGAGGTCATGGATTCAAAGGCCTCTGAAGTCTATTTAAGCAAATGGGCAGTGTATTATTCTATATACATATATATATATATATATATATATACACACACACATATATATATAATTGCTTTACAATGTTGTATTAATTTCTACTATACAGCAAAGTGAATCAGATATACATACATATACATATATATATATATATATATATCCACTCTTTTTTGGATATCCTTCCCATTTAGGTCACCCCAAGCTATACAGTAGGTTCTTATTAGTTATCTGTTTATACATATTATCAATAGTGTACATATGTCAATCCCAATCTCCCAATGCCTTCTGCACATCCTCCTTCCCCCTTGGTGTCCATACATTTGTTGTTTAGGTCTGTGCCTCTCTTTCTGCTTTGCAAGATCATCTATACCATTTTTCTAGATTCCACATATATACAATATTTGTTTTTCTCTTTCTGATTTACTTTACTTTGTATGACAATCTCTAAGTCCATCCACATCTCTACAAATGACTCAATTTTGTTCCATCTTACAGCTAATATTCCATTATATATATATATATATATATATATATATATATATATACATATATAGATAGATACACATCTCCTTTATCCATTCCTCTGCTGATGGACATTTAGATTGCTTCAATATCCTGGCTATCGGAAACAGTGTTGCAGTGGACACTGGGGGTGCATGCGTCTTTTTGTATTATGGTTGTTTTCTCTGGGTATATGCCCAGTAATAGGATTGCTGGGTCATATGATAGTTCTATTTTTAGTTTTCTAAGGAACCTTCGTACTTTTCTCCATAGTGGCTGAATCAATTTACATTCCCACCAACAGTGTTAGAGGGTTCCCTTTTCCTTCTTATTCATCAGTATCATGGAATTCATGTATCAGGATGGGCTAAGTTATACTAATAATAACAATGCCAAAATCTCAGGAGTCCACAAGGACAAGGATGTGCTTTTGCTCTCACTACATGGTCATCACAGTCAGCCATCTTCCTCCCTCCAAGGCCCAGACGGATGGAGCAGCCACTGTCCGGGACATTGCTGGTCCCCACAGCAGAGGGAAAGAGTGCTGGATAGGCTGTCACCCTGGCGGTAGACTGCTTTGACCCAGAAGTGAAACCTGTCACTTCCACTCACGACTCACTGGCCAGAGCACATTGCACAGCCCAGCACAACCACGCAGTGAGCCAGGAGGTGCCATCCTACTGTGAGCCCTGGAGGCAGAGAGCCGAGAATATTTTTGAACAGCATTAATGACTGCCAAACTGCCTACATGTGTCAGGTTCTTAGTGAGGTCCAGGCGCATAGCCTTCACTTAAGGTCTATACATTCGTACTGAAGAGTCGGATACATAAACCAGCAACTTCAGGAGCATTTCATGAGATCTCTGGCCAAGGGTGCACAGGCGCATATGTGAGGACAAGCTTCTTCAATTATTTGCAAAGAGTCATAAGAGGTCTTTCAGAGGAGATTGTGTTTATGATGTAACCTGAATGACAATTATATGCTAGCCAGGCAATGAAGGGTGACCTGCTGTGGTCCTGAGGAAGAAAGAGCATATGTGAGGGCCAAACATTGGATGCATAAGGGGCTCATTTAATTAAATTGACTTTTGTCCTAATAAGAGTGTTGATTTATGTATTACGCATATTATTCTAAATACGTGCCCGATGATGCTTTTAATTTGCTTCAGTGATGGTTACTATTCATAAAAGGGAAAGTAAATAATTCATCATCTGTGTTTCATTCTGTAGACTCACGTAAGCAAGTTCAACCTAGAAGGGGAAGGTGGGGAAGGGGAAGAAGGAGAAAAAGAGAAGAAGAGCAGATTTTTAAAGATGTGCCAAGTGCCACATCAGCTGTGATGTTCACAGTCCTGCTAGTGAAATGAGTAGTAGTCTTTTACTCACTCAATCCTACTAGTGCAATGGCAGGGTTCTTACCCTCTTTTTTCCTGCAATATGCATTTTGTTTGGAAAACGTTTATTGCGGTAGCTTAACTCAGAAGGCCAAACACCTCTGTGGATTTGGTCCTTTGACCTGCACTGACCTTGGGTTGGACAATGTGGTTTTCTTCTGTAACAATAATGTAACAATAGCTCTCATTTATTGAATGCTTCTCATATGCCACAGATGGTGGTCAAAACTTTACTTGCATTATGGTTTATGTGCTTTAATGTTCGAAAGTTCCATAACCACGTGGTCAGGAAATTATTAGTTATGATAACAAATCTATAAGGTGATTATTATTATTGTAGGGTTTTTTCTTTTTTTACAAATAAAAAAAAAAGAAAAATTCAGAGATGGGAGTAAATTGCTGAGGTCTTAAGTTGAAGTCATTTTTTTTTTTCTGCCTTTCAGTTGACTTGAAGCCTTCAAATGTTAGGAGGATTATGGCAATAGTACTAATATGAGACCCAAAATGTATGATAGACATTTGTGTCCAGTTTCTTGACTGATGTATCTTTCACCTGGAATAACGTCTATTATTAAGAAAGGAATGGAATATTCTCCATAATCACTGTTTTGGACTCCTTTTGATTTTACCTGCTGCAAACCTGGTGGTGTCAGCCATTTCCATAAAGAAGAGCACAGCCCCCGATAATTCCTGACACCCTTGTGGAAACAGTAGAATCACTAGGAAGGCATGGCCCTTGCTCTCCTGTCCCCTGGAACAAAACTGTCTTGGTGATGCCAGCCATAATACCATCTAATTTATGAATCTTTTAAAATACAGAGGATGACAACATTCCTCTCATCTCAGATCTCTTCTGCTAAAAATATGCCGTCGTATTTTTTTACTAAATACAATTATTTAACAATTAAACATTTACAGGTTTGGCTCATAGAGTGGCTGGGGTTTTCCTATCAAAATATATTTTCTTTGGAAAAAAATTCTGCATTACCCCTTAATTTTCTATCTGCCTAAGTCATTACAAACGCCCTCCCACAGATTTCATTGTAGTTGAAATGTAGAAAGAAGCTTTGGGGCCTGAGAGTTAAACACATTCCTCAGTTGCTTCTGCTCAGTCATATTATACCAGGAGGAAGTCATGAGTGGGTGGTGACAGCTGGCAATTGTAGTATTTTAGTGAGGAAGGAAGGAAGGAAGTAGCGAAGGAAGGAGGGAAGAAGGAAGGAAGGAAGACAAAGGAGGCTAAAGAAAATAAATTCTAATTGAAAAGCAATGAGCCAAAAAAAGACAAAAGAAAACCCTAGGAAAATTGAATTTATGAGAAAATATAACAGGGAAAAATTAGTTAAAGGAAATAGTGTAAAAGATGGCCATTCTTCCATTCTGTATTCTGAAGACAACATTCAGAGGCTCTGAAGCATTCAAGATAAAGAATGGAATTAAAGAAAGATGGGAGTCCAAACTAATGAATGACCAAGGCTGGGCTCCTCATCCATTTCATCTTCTTGCATGTTTCACAGACCTTGAGAAACTGGACCTAAACCACATATTCTGTTTTTAAGTATGTTTTATGTTACCTTTTTCTTCTGAGATGATGTTTTAGTTCTTGAACCTCCAGATACAAGTTATTTCTGCTCTTTCAAGGTACACCAATATCTTGGTGCTGGGAAAGTGAAAGTGTTAGTCGCTCAGTCGTGTCCGACTCTTTGTGACCCCATGGACTATAGCCCACCAGGCTCTTTTGCCCATGGGATCCTCCATTCAAGAATACTGGAGTGGGTTGCCATTCCCTTCTGCAGGAGATCTTCCAGACTCAGGGGTTGAACATGGGTCTCCTGCATTTCAGGCAGCTTCTTTACTATCTGATCCACCAGGGAAGCCCTTGGTGTTAGGAAGGAGACACCTTTGCTGCCAAGACTGAGCTTGGAGGGGTCAGAGAGCAGGAGGTGGTTGTCATGTGTGGATGACTTTTATCCTTCTTCCTTTTCTCTCATCTGTTGTGGAGAAAACTTCTCTGGATTCTTAACCCTTGCCATCTTGCTATAATTCTTCATCTAATAATTGCTTCTCTTAATTTATATCAGAACATTTCCACTGAAGTCTTCCCCAACTTCTTTAAACACATCTTCAAATATTCCTTCCAAAAACACATCATGGCCAAGCTTATCTCCTTCCAAAACTTTTCTACCTCTACACAGAATCTCTCATGGTCATATTTCATGGTTTCTCCCACTGTGTTCTCATTACCCTCTTATCTCTCCTGTAGACTTCATCACACTGTACTATACTTGTTTGCTCTGCCTCCTTCCCCTACTCAATCATGGGACTATTTGTCTTGATATCCCCAGGGTCCAGTACAATGATGGGCATATGCTTGATCTGAGGTTGGATTCAGACATTCAACAGGAGCATCGCCTTGGTTTCTAGATACTCAATCTCGGTAGTATATGGTCTACCCTAGATACTATGTATATGTCATCAGCTAATCTAAATACTTTATGTTATAAATGTCTCATAACTTTCCAAGTATTTATATTACAAATTTGCTGAAGAATTTTTCTTCTATTTATATTAATACCTGACATCTAGAGATGGTACAACTAGTTGAGTGGGGCCTTTTGCAAAAGGCAAAGAGAGAGGTGAAGTTAGTCTCAAATAAACAAAGGAGCCCAGATTTGGACTTGGTCATTATCTCCAAGTGAGGCTAGGCCTGCATTAGAGACAGACTGAAATTCCTGAAAGAAGAGGACTGTCAGCTTTACATTTTTTATCCCATTCCTGGTTCAGGCTGCCTCTGGTGCGTATGCTGCTATTTCTGTCCCTCGTTTTAGCATTTCTTCATAGGTCTCTCTCAAGCATAGGTTACACTACATTATCTGGGGATTGCTGTCTTTGCTGATGAACTCTTGTGATGAGTTATAATGTGAGAATGAGTTTGATGTGGTTTCTTCTCCTTGAAAATAGAAGTGTCAGGAGGGTAAGCATCTTTTCTTCCAGCCAAACTCCCACTATCTAGCATGAGATCTGGCAATTAATAGGCCCTCAGTATCATTATGTCCCTACTACCGGAAAGAAGGTAAGAATAAGATAGCAGCTAGGAAGAATATTAGAGGCAGAAGGAATAGGAGGGCAACACTGGCTCTGCTGCTGCTAAGTCACTTCAGTCGTGTCTGACTCTATGTGACCCCATAGACAGCAGCCCACCAGGCTCCGCCGTCCCTGGGATTCTCCAGGCAAGAACACTGGAGTGGGTTGTCATTTCCCTCTCCAATGCATGAAAGTGAAAAGTGAAAGTGAAGTTGCTCAGTCGCGTCTGACTCTTAGCGACCCCATGGACTGCAGCCCACCAGGCTCCTCCGTCCATGGGATTTTCCAGGCAAGAGTACTGGAGTGGGGTGCCAGTGCCCTCTCCAAACACTGGCTCAATGGTTAGCAAAAGCCATTCAACATTGGTGCAGGACTCTACAGTTTATGAAGTAGACTTCATATGCATGAAGTCATGGAATAGGAATCCAAGCTCCACCCTGCATCATCATTCTTATCTAACAGGTGGAGACACTGAGCCCACATGTGTAGAGTCAAGGCTGAATGGGTCCTCGGCCTAAAGCCTTCTGCCTTGCTGGCTCCCCTCCCCACGCAGCAAATATGCATGTGCCCTCTGAGGCACCTCAGGCCATAGACACTTGAACCAATGACTTCTGTGGTCCTTCTCTGAGCTCCAAACACATATAGACAACCTCCTACTGGATAGAACCTTCTGGACTGCCCAAACGCAGTCTCTGAAACCAGTGTACTCTCATCCCTTTGCCTGCTCTATTTCTGGACTTTGCTTCTTAGTGACCAACAGTCTGGTCTGCATAGTGAAGCAAGCAGGATATTCCAGGACCCTCCTTGAAGCTCCCCTTACTGAATCTCCAGAATCTATCAGCAGGTCTGTTGATTTGCCTCCTCACTGCTCCCCAAATCTGAAAGCACTTCCCCACCACCATCACCTGAAATTCATGCTACCCTCACAGCTGGCCACCCTAGCAGCCTTGCTTCCTGCATCCAAGGGCCCCTTCTTCCAGTCTTCTTGCCACCTTGCAGGCAGAGTGAGCTTCCAAATTGTCAATCTGATCCTGCCAGCCCCCTTTTTTAAATACCTGGCAAGCTTCTCTTTGCCCCTACAGCTAAGGCAAATCCCCACAGGGCCTGCAAGACCTGCTGTCTGCCTCCCTCTCCTGCTGTGCCCTCTCCATCAGCCAGGGGCCCTCCTTCCAGCCCTGGAATGTGTGGTGCTCTCCTAGGTCAGGCCTTTTCTGGGACTGTGCCTTCTGCTTAGAATTCTTTTCCTACCTTTTAGTTATTTATTTATTTGGCTGTGCCAGGTCTTAGTAGCAGCACTCAGCCAGCACACAGGATCTTTAGTTGCAGAATCTGGGATCTAGTTCCCTGACCAAGGATCCAACCTGTGCCTCCTGAATTAGGAGGCCGAAGTCTTCACCACTGGACCAACAAGGAAGTCCCTCTTCTTACCCTTTTTGCTTAGCTAACTACTCATTTTTCAGCAAGTCTCTTTTCTGTAGTACTTGTCAAAGTTGCAGCGTGTGGGGATCATTGAATTGGTAGTTGTCTCCCTGTTTGAGCCACGTTCATGCTCGGATCATCAGGAAGCCATGGCCAACAGCACAGCTTCCACGAAGTCCTAGAATCCAATGCCTGGCAAACGCACGGGCTCCACCTTCCCTTTGGCAGCTGACTCTGCTTTCAAGTGTCAGGCCCTCCTCTGCCTAAACTATTAGGCCCCCAGCATGAACTAAGCCTCAGATACTAGATGCAATTGCTTCCTCCTTCTTATAATCCAGTGGCTCAAAAGGCAAAAGGCTCAGGCTCATGGTCATGTCTTCCAATCCAGAATCAGTTGAACAAGCATTCTTGAGAACCAAGGAATGGTAGGATGACCCAAGCCCATCCAAGGACATTTGGTCATGGAATATTCTAAACCAGTTTTCTCTCCCTGGCAGTTATATAAAGAGCCTAAAAGGCTTGGCTGTGACTTGTCAGACAGTCCCCCATGTACATGTTTAATCCCATGATCACTCATTGGATCCATTCACTTGGGCAGATTAAAGTAAATCCTCATCGTCCACCTGATCGTGATTTTTGCATCTTGTGCCTGGAAATTAATATTTCTTTCTTTATTCCTTTATGTAGCTCTTTCCCTTAGGAGTTAGAGCTTCACCTTTTGTATTCCCAATTAGCCTCCTGCCCTTTTATTTGCAATGCCTTCTTGTCATAGTATGATGACGGTGCTTCATAATCTTACTTGAGGATATCATGTGTCACTGTCCACTTTGTATTTTTATTGTGTACCTGCAGTTCTGTAAATTCAATATGAGTGAGTGGTTATGGCCAGAAAAATCAATCTTTAAGCAAATTAATATTTCAGTGCCATTTGTATAGCTATTTCTCCGTTTAATGTGTGCCTTGGCTTAGAAATGAAAAACAGTGAATGTATCATTTTGGACAAACTTAAATCAAAGTGGAGATAAAGAAAGCAAGCCAAATATACCATAAGATTTTGAAACTAAAGGTTGGAGAACTAATGCCTTAATTTGTGAGAGCCCAGATCTTTTAAGACAAACAGTTGGCGACTTTATTTGATTTCTTTCCCTGTCATTTCATTTTCACGGTATGGAAAGTAAAATGTGAATCACCATACCTATCTATAACTGCCAAATAAAACAGAAGATGCCAAGTTAAATTTGAATTTCAGAAGAGTAACAATTTTTAGCAGAAGTTTATCCCAAATATCACATGAGATATACTGATCCTAAAATTTATATTTGTTGTGTATCTACAATTCCAATTAACTGGGCTTCCAATTTTTTTTTTTTTTGCTAAAGTTGATAACCCTACCATATAAGGCAGTTGTAAGAAATAAAAGCAATTTCCTGAGATAATATAATTGAAAGAATCTAGCATGATACATAATGCAGAATAAATATATTACTTTCTCTTCTCTTTATTAAGAAATCACAGGTTATCATTCTGAAAGAAAAATATTTATTATTTATTTATAAATGTATTTATAAATAAACAAAAAATATTTATTATTTAGAGAAATGGTTTAGAGTTGAGAGCATTAACACCAAACAAATGTTACTTTTTTTCTTTTCTTAACACTGGAGATGTCAAAATCACTTCCACAAAATTGTTTTAAGATTCAGTTTTACCTAACATCTTTAGAAAATCAACTCTTCCCCCTCTCCATTAAAACAAACCATATTTTAGATAGAAAATTAAACTTTTGGTAGCGTTAGTGGTTTTTCCTCTCATCGGATTATTCCAAAATTAAACTGTAGGCAAGAGATATTAAATATTTTAAAAATTTTGCTTCTTCATGGTACCTCAGAACAGGATATTTATGGTGAACACGTATATTTTGTCATCTTTCTCTATCTAATGAAAGTTATGTCTATTGTCATTTGGAAGAGTTCTAGGCACTGAGCCAAAAAATTGATTACCAACAGTTTTAGAGAAGAACAGCAAAGGGAGCAATTGAAAATTAAATCCAGTCCAATAAATCTTCAAAACTGAACAGACACTTACAGAAGTGGACTCTCTTTTCTGCTGGTAGGACATCATAGACTTTCTAGAAGGCAGATTGACAGTATATAACAAATTAGAAAGCTCTGCATCCTGCTGAGATGAACTGGCTCTGTAGAGGGCAGAGGGAAAATAAGAGTGCTTCAACTCTCTTGTTAGTTTACTTGACCCACCTCCATCCATCGTCCTTGGGTCCAGACTATCAACTCATTGGGAGAAAGAGTTATCTAATATTTTTGGTACTTACAGTAACTCACAGTTAGTATTGGATTGGCCAAAAAGTTAATTCAGGTTTTTCCATAACATCTTGTGGAAAAACCCAAACTAACTTTCTGGCCAACCCAATAATTGTAAACTGAGTTCATTCAATTTGAATGAACTGAGGATATAATTTGGTTATTGTAAATTAATCTGAGAAAAAACCTCAAAGCTCAAACCCTTTCATCCAGTTATTCTATGAATTTATTCCAAAGAAAGAGATTTTTCTCTTCATAGAGAGACGTATCTAAGGATGTTTATCCAACATGATTATAGTAGACAAACTGAAAACAGGTTAAACATCAGCAATAGATTGAACTGTGGCTCCCCCAGGTTCATATGTTGAAGTCCTAATTCCAAATGCAGTGGTATTTGGAGGTGGGGCCTCTGGGAGATAATTAGATTTCCATGAGGTCAAGAGGGTAGGGCCCTCATTAAACAATTAGTGACCTTTTAAGAAGACACCAGAGACCATGCTTTCTGTCTGTCCCTTTCTGCCAAGAGGATGCAATGAGAAGATGCCCATCAACAATTCAGAATGAGAGTTCTCATCAGAAATCGGCCATACTGGCACCCTGATCTCAAACTTCCAGCTCTAAGAACTGTGAGAAAATAAATTTCTGTTGTTGAGGCCACACAGTCTATGCTGTATTTTGTTATGACTGCCCCCACAGACTAAAACAATATCCAAGAGTAGAACATTGGTTAAATAAAAGATGCTAAATCCATATGAAATTAAAAGACGCTTACTCCTTGGAAGGAAGGTTATGACCAACCTAGATAGCATATTGAAAAGCAGAGACATTACTTTTCCAACAAAGGTCCATCTAGTCAAGGCTATGGTTTTTCCAGTGGTCATGTATGGATGTGAAAGTTGGACGGTGAAGAAAGCTGAGCGCCGCAGAATTGATGCTTTTGAACTGTGGTGTTGGAGAAGACTCTTGAGAGTCCCTTGGACTGCAAGGAGATCCAATCAATACATCCTAAAAGAGATCAATCCTGGGTGTTCATTGGAAGGTCTGATGTTGAAGCTGAAACTCCAATACTTTGGCCACCTCATGCGAAGGGTTGACTCATTGGACAAGACCCTAATGCTGGGAAGGATTGGGGGCAGGAGGAGAAGGGGACGACAGAGGATGAGATGGTTGGATGGCATCACTGACTTGATGGACATGGGTTTGGGTAAACTCCGGGAGTTGGTGATGGACAGGGAGGCCTGGCGTGCTGTGATTCATGGGGTCGCAGAGTCGGACATGACTGAGCGACTGAACTGAACTGAACTGAAATCCATGTGTCGATTATTGTGGCATCATAGTCAGTCTGTAAAAGACACGTATGGGAATATTACCATTGTATTTAAGTGAAAAAAGCAGGCTAAAAACAGTATTAAATATAGCACTATATTTTTAAAACCAATACAGTTACCTACATAAGCAATATGTATAAATTTTTTAAAAATACAAGCCAGGCACCAAAATATGAATAAATAGTTGTCTCTGATTGAATTATAAGATTACTTTTCATCAGTTTTTCTTTGAGCTTTTCCATATTTTATAAGTTCTGGGTTTTGAATATATTTTACTTTTGAAATTAGAAAAACAAGTTTAGCAGATATTTTTGTTGCTGTTTTTGCTTTTGAGGTTGTTTGTTTGTTAGTGAACTCACACCCACCTGGGGAATGACACTGAAAATAGAGAGGCACACCAAGAGATGGTTTCTCAGACCTGGGAGTCCTTCCCCATGATGGCTGAGAGCACTCAACTATATCCAGCAGCCACTTACTGTACCGGGAGACAAAGTCCAAAGCTCCAGTAGCATCAGGAACCCCACCTAAAGGAAATGCTCTCAGTTTCCTGTCTTCCTACTTTTTATCTCATCACTATTTCACTTGCCAATTTTTCTGATATTTTTGCTCATTGGATGAAAAAAACTAGTAAGCTAAAAAGAACCAGGAAATCTTTAACAAGTAGAAAGAGAAAGATGTTTTAATGAGCTAAAGAGACCTTTAGAAAATGAAACAAAATGAAGAGGAATGTTTGAAACAGAAAATGAGTATTTCAAAGGTATGACTTGACTTCTCTACACCCCCTTTTAGACCGATTTTAAATCCCCAGTGCACTCACCCACTTCCTCCATGTGTGCACAATTTGAAAATTTGTCTGACTATTAAATATTTTGGCAATTACACTGCAAACTCAGAAACAGGAGGATGTGCCTTATCTCCCTTCGGCTGGGACAGTCAGCTCATTAACCAAGACTTTTCCTCCTCTTCTGCATCTTCTTTTTGTCATATAGCTCATTACAATAGTACATCCGTATAACTGTGCTGCACTCATAAAATGGAAGCATTTTGATAGCTTACATTTAAAAGCTACCAGTCTCTTCATTTGTTGGGTGACCTCCAGCCCTTCGCATGGATGAGGTCCTTATATCCTGGCATCTTATTGGAAGTATTGGCACAGCTATATCTCATTACCTAGGTTGAGGTTGCAGCCTTCCATGGAACAGTTATCCTTGCCCTCTTACACTGTCAGAAGCTATTTAGGGTGACCATAAGCCTGGAGAAATGACTGAATTACAAAGACTTAGTGTGAAAAGCCTGGTGGCTCACAAATCTATAACAGACTAAGTCACAAGGAAGAAGAGGCAAGAGGTCATAGACCATTATTGAAAAACATACAACAGAACTTTGAAGAAGTTCTCCTTATGTAAGAAGGAATAAATATAATTCTTTATGTAGCTATTTTATAACAATCTTATCGAGTGTACATAATAATAATCTTAGCGATACCGTCTTTCCATTTCTATACTTTATTTGAATACCAAGATTATTTACCCCAAAATTCAAGGAAAACTAAGCTATTTTGGGAAGCATGAAAACCAGTTCAGAACTACAGGAGACAGAACACAGTCTCTTTCTTGGGACAGCTATAAATGTCCCTTTACCTAACCACATTGTATCTGAGAAATCATGCAAGAGAAGGGAGGTTAAACTCTTCTCAATTCCAGAGCTTCTGGAAGCATCTTTGTTGTACCTTATTCTCAGTCTGACTGTTCTCCTGACATTTCTGCTCACTTGTTAAATTGGGATGGGTGGGGGAGTAAACATTAATTCCATGGATTGTTGACTAAATATCTGGGTCAAAAATCTATACAATCTAGAATGCTTTCATTTAGCCTGGCAGTGTGATACTCAGTTATTCTTCATGGAAAGCCTGATCAAGAAATATCATAGGGACTTCTAGTGGTTCAGTAGTTAAGACTCTTCACTCCCAATGCAGGAGGCATGGGTTCCATCTCTGGTCAGGGAACTAAGATCTCATATACCTCACAGTGCGGTAAAAAATAAAGTGAAAGAAAGACAGAAATGTTGTAAATTGGACTGCCTCCTATTCCTATTAGTACTGCTAATATTTTCTGGACTTGTTTTCTTTGTCTAATTCCCTACTATATTAATAATGTGCTGTGTTTTAAGAGCTAGATGAGTGAACAATCATTCAGGAGTAGCTTAGAGAAAGACAAACACTTTATTGAACAAACCCTCAATGAACACCTATACGCATTGTATTTCAAGAACTGTACTCTAGAATACAAAGTGGGCAACAGCCTGGAGGTCTCCAGAGTCCAATGGGACCACCAGAGGTAGACAAATACCTATGATATAATGTATAATGGGATACATGCTGTCCTGGAGGTATAAAAGAGCACTATGAAAAAATTAATTATATCTTAGAGAAGTCGCTTATGGACTGTAGCCTACCAGGCTCCTCCATTCATGGGGTTTTCCAGGCAAGAGTACTGGAGTGAGTTGCCATTTCCTTAGTTAACACCTTAATTAATGTTTGTTTGTTTGTTTTGCTGTGAGGTAAAAGGGAGGGCTTCCTGATAGCTCGGTTGGTAAAGAATCTGCCTGCAGTGCAGGAGACCCAGGTTCAATCCCTGTGTTGGGAAGATCCCCTGGAGAAGGGAAAGGCTACCCACTGCTGTATTCTGGCCTGGAGAATTCCATGGACTATATAGTCCATGGGGTCGCAAAGAGTTGGACACAACTGAGTGACTTTCACTTCACTTCAAAGGGGAGGGGAAATATTACAAGAGAAGTTATAGGAAAAAAGTAACATTGAGCAGAGCCTTGGAGAAGGAAGTGGCAACCCACTCCAGTATTCTTGCCTGAAGAATCCCAGGGACAGAGGAGCCTGGTGGGCTGCCATCTGTGGGGTCGCGCAGAGTCAGACACGACTAAAGAGACTTAGCAGCAGCAGCAGCAAGCAGAACCTGTAAGTATCATGAGTAGTTTGCAAGAAAGAGAGGGCAGCATGGCAGAAAGAAGAGCAAACTGTCTATTTATACTTGATGTTATCCCTCAAAGAATTTTAGGTGAATATCATTCCATTGGTCTATTTTCTGTTTTCAATTTGCAAATGTTACTTAGGGTGTCAGCTCCAGGATTCTAGACAAAGAAGAACCTGAAGGTTAACAAACTGACTCAGATGAAATCGAACGAGGAGGCCTTTTCTTGTTCAGCCATGGGTACTCTGTGTATGTCTTTCCACTGAGAAGGATGCATTTGCAGTGAAGGATAGTCCTGTGAAGTTTTACTTGATATCAGGATATTCTCAAACACCTCCTCCCTTTTTGGAAAGTTTCTCAGGAAGAAAAATGTTCATGACCTTCAGAAATAGCTGTTACTGTTCAGCTACTCCTAAGAATATTTGGATTTTCATGAGGGGCCAAGAATAAACTTTTAATATGGTCATTGCAATCTTTAGTAACCAAGTGGAGAGAAATATTGCTAGTTCTGAAGTTACTGTTGTTACTGACATTATTTAATCTAGGGTTCCTTTTTGATGCCCTTAGACATCATCCCCACATAAGGGAGGCCACCAGTTCTGTCTGCTCCAGCCAGAGAGGCCCAGTGCTATACATTAGTAGCAAAATTTTCAGATTCGCCTAGACAGTGAGGGAGGAGTTGAGCTTCTTCAGAGCTGGCTAGACCCCAAAGTACGCTCATGGGTTTGCTTTTGACACATTTCTCCTTCCAACTGTCCTTATTTTTAAGCAGTGGTTACAGTTCCAAACTTATTTCAAAACACTAAAATTGGATGTCTAAAATAGCCTTTGATGAAATATACATTAATTTGTATTAATTTCAAGGGAAATGTCAATTGAATACTAAAATTATATTAAGAAAGAACACAGTGTATAATGCTTATCTTAATGATTGATTAAATTTTACTTCTTGTGGTTGCCCTTTTTTTAATCCAGCAAAGTCTTACTGAGTGTATAATAAGGCAGTAACTCACAAACTAATTCATTTGTCCAATTTCTTCACAATCAATATCCCTTTTTCAGTTTTTCCCTTCCCATGGAACAGTGAAACTTGAAGGGAAAAAGCAATGAGCTCTATTTCTGACATTTTTACTTTCAACACTGAATCTCAAAAGAGAAAATGACAAAGTTAAATCATCTATGTAAAACACAATATGTATAAGAGAAAAATGTAGCATATCTTTTTTTAAAAAAAAATTGGAATTGAAGATATAATCAAACTCAAGGTTGAACTTCTGAAGACCAGCCAACTTAGCCAATTTCTTGAAAGTTTACTATCAAGAAATTTTGCAGATAACTCTCACCAAAACAAACTGCTTTGGACTATAAATGATTTGGAAATTTCACCAAGAGAGGATGTTCTCTTTTATAAAAACAGTGATGCCAGAGGTAACTTTCCTGACCAGGAAGCCAAATTTCCTCAGCCACATTCAGTGACTGGAAACCTACCCTCTCCCCAACCCCTTCTGTCCTGTGCCATTCTAATTACCACTAGAAAGCAGATGTGAGATGTGGATTTTTTTCTCACTGAAGTGAGATGTAGATTTTTTTGATGATTCTGGTACAGTGGTGAGGAACCCACACTATAAAGACTTGACCTGTAAGAATAAATTGGCTGGAAGGGTGGATAAGAGGGAAAGAAAGAGAATGTCAGAGGAAAGCATCTTGCATTGTATATGTATTGTCCTTTATTTTCAGAGAATGAGATGTTTCTGTTGCAAAAAAAAGTCATCCTACACATGTGTGTGGATGTGTGTGTGTGTGTGCTCAGTTGTGTCCAACTCTTCGTGACTTCATGGACTGTAGCCTGCTAGGCTCCTCTATCCATGGAATTTTCCAGGCAAGAATATTGGAGTGGGTTGCCATTTGCTACTTCAGGGGATCTTTCCAACCTAGGGATCAAACCCGTATCTTGCATCTCCTGCATTGATAGGCAGATTGTTTATCAACTGTGCCACCTGGGAAGCCTGTATATATATGTGTCAATGATAAATTGTTCACTTAAGAGTAACATACAATAAAATAAACTGCAGACAAAAATCCGTATTTGTCAGAATTTAATTTTGTTTTTAATGATTCAAAAGGCATTACAGAATCTTGTAATCCTCATTTTGAACATCAGTCATCATTGTATGTTAAACATGGAGGGATCTGCCAAGAGAGTTTGCCCATTAACCAAGTATTACTATGTTTGTAAAAATATTTGACAAACAAGAAGAGAGACACTTCCTATAAAATCACCGGTTTAGGAGCTGATTAGAGCAAGGCCACTTGCTCAAGAATGTGAGGCAGTCAGTGTTTCCTCACAAATGCAGGGCAGTGCTCAGTTTTTGGTGTGAACACATCATTTAACCTTCCTCAGCCTCTCTTGTCTCTCTGGCAATGTGGGGTGATAAAGTCTCCTCTCAGGACAGCTATGAGAAAGGAGCTAAGAAGCAAGGAGAAAAACACATCACAAATCAATAGATACTTAATGGAAGATCAACAGAACTTCTCATAGAAAGTGTTCTGTGTTTGAACAGATCTTTGATTTTAGAAACTCTGATTCTAAAATCAGAGTTGATATCATGCCCAGTAAGCTGGATCCCTGCCATGACAATCCTGTCAGTCCAGGGCTAATTTGGTTACTAGGAGCCAGCTACCCAAAGACAGCCTCTGCTGAAGTCACATGGCATCTGATAGTGCCTGTGAATTTTGCTAATTATCTTTGCAGAAAGGAAGACATTTTCACACAGTTGGATTTCAGTTCCCTGCTGATTCTTCTTCTCTTTCAGATGCCAAGATGATATGTTGATTGGGAGTCACTGGAGCCATGCTCATGAAGCTGGTTCTATATGGTACAGGGTGTCTTGTTCATTTCCCATGGAAGATGTTTTCTTTTATTCTGCTGGAAGCTGCTTCTTTAAATGATCCCACAGTTGTCTCTTCCAGGTCAGTTTACTATGTGTCAGGGTCAGGTCTTTGGCTAGCATGAACACTGCAGTTTCTTGGTCTATCAGCTCAGACTCCAGAGTTCCCAAGGGAAGGTGAGGCAGAGCTGGCTTTGTGTCCCAAGCTGTGGTCATAGAGCCAGTCTTCACTCTGACCTGACTGCACTGCTGGGAGACAGTCTACAGGCTTCTAAGAAGTACTTGGCAACATTGTGCTGTTCACTGTCTACCTTTTGGGTATTTAGATATTACAAGGAAGTATGACTAATAGAACTGAGATGCCTACTAGAGAAACAGATTTTTTTCAAAAATTTTTGACCACAAGGCATGATTGGCTAACATAGTACTTAGAACCTCTCACCAGCCCCGTATTTACAATGAGTGTGATGTTGAAGCTACTGGTGGGGATTCTGTGAACTTGAGGAAAGGAATAGTTTATATGAGAATGACTTTCTTCTGTTGCCTGTTTTCTCAATTATACCTGAGATTAATATTAAACATAGGCATGCTTTTAAAAATAAGCCACAAAAGAGCATTTTGTACTGCCTAAGGCTGGGCTGACTACCCATCCTAGGAACTTGGATGGTACCTGATGTGATGTCACATCACAAGAGGTATCAGCCTGTGCTATTGTGGTGACTTCTCTGTCTCCCCAGCTAAAAAGTAAGTACTTTGAGGACCATCATTGTATCTTTGCATCTCCAGCCCCTAGTGCTGAACCTGGTATGTTGAAAGCCCTGAATTGATAATAGAACAAATAAATGTATGAATAAATAAATGAATCTGTAAGAGAGAGAATAGGGAGGGGAAAATAGAAAGTGATGAGAGAAAAGGAAGACAAGAAAGAAGGGAGGCTCTGCAGATGTTAAGGTCGTGGTCATTTAGCATGGACAGATGTTATACCAAGAGCTAAAACTCCATTCATCACCTGCAAGACATGTATCCTAGTGTATTCCAAGTTTTAGCAAAACTGCATTTGTTTATTTCTTTACTCTTCACCTACATTATCTTTTTTAAATACAAGTCAGCTAGACTCAAGAATTTTGGTTATGGTTTGAGGTGGAGAGCTGGCTGCAGGACAAATTGGCAATCCCCCTCCCCCTCCCCCCAGGAGGGCACTAACCTGGATGTGTCATGAGTTTTCCATTCTTGACCAAACAGGCAGCACAGCATAATGGCTGAAAACAGGGCTCTGTGTTCCACTATCAGAATCTGCTCGACCTCTAATTAACTGTGTGCCCTTGAACCAGTTATTTACCTGAGCTGTGATTTCCTCATAGGCTGTGGAAGGACTCAAGAAGTTGTGTATCAAAGTATTTGGTACAGTGCTTGGCACCTTGTACACGTATTTTAAATGTTAGCACTAAAAAGTCATCTCTTGGACTTCCCTGGTGGCTCAGTGGTAAAGAACCTGCCTGCCAGTGTGGGAGACATGGGTTCGATCCCTGGTCCGGGAAGATCCCACATGCTGCAGAGCAACTAAGCCCAGGCACTACCACTACTGAGCACATACACCCTGGAGCCTGAACTCCGTAACAAGAGAAGCCACCGCAGCTGAGAAGACCGCACAGTGTAACTAGACAGCAGCCGCTGCTCACCGCAACTAGAGAAAAGCCTGCGCAGCAACGAAGACCCAGCACAGCCAAATAAACACATAAAAATTATATTTTAAAAAGCCATGCCTTCCCAGGAAGGCAGCTGTTGGAACAGCGAGGAAGAGAAGGAGAAAGAGGAGAAGGGAGAGGGAAGGATGAGGGACCAGAGAAGAGGAGGAAGAGAAGAAGGAGAAATGTTCTGAGCCAACAACCTCAGCTGTAACTTCCGATACAGCCCTGCATTTGGTGCTGATGACTCTAAGGCACTTGCTAGGAGCACTGAATGCACCATGGAAATCCTTTAAGGAGCTGGAGGAGGGAGGGAGTCAGGGTGGTTGAAGAGGGAAGCCTGACACTGAAGGGAACTATATCTGTGCAAGTGGCTATTTTTGTCAGCCCAACCTCAGTGGGTGTGCGATTGGGAGTCTACTTTTTTTTTTGATCCAGCTCTTTTTATAGTTGCTGGTTTTTCTTAAAGGCAACCCTTCCTCCATCTTTTCCCAGGCTGCGGAACTGATCTGGAAGATTGCTTACGGGAGTATTTATTATGTGCAATCTGGAATAGACAACATTTAGATTAGCAATTAGCTACCCCTGTAAGATGTAGAAACAATCTCACCATCAACCCTAGCAGAGATTCAGCATAAAGGTATTTTATCCATCAAGACAGCAAACACAGCATTACCATTTCAAAAGCACTTTAGATCGGCAGCACAGACACCCTCTGTACAGGGCCACTTCGGTGAGAAAACTGGCTCACATCAGTACATCAGCGCAGCCTATACTCTCTGTTCTTATGATGAAACCTTGATTTTGACCATTTCAAAACATTTTCCCATTGTTATCCCACTGGTTCAACTAGAGTCCCTGCTTTCAAAGACCTTTTATATGAAGTTAGACTGTCTGATGCAAAAGTAGGACATCTGCATCATTTGGTGCTTTGAAAATACCTTTTTAAAGAATTGTTTGAACATTTCCTACCTGTTGGCCGTACTGGAAAGTTATTTTTAAGAGCCTGGATGTGATGACTGTTTCAACACTTGAACCATGGAATCCATAGCACAATGCCAATACATATATCCATATGTGTCCCTGGAAGAAGAAAGGTGAATGAGTCTCATTTCCTTCTCCTCTGAGGCTTCAGGACCAAGCATCCAGACTGAGATGATGACCTCTTTAACGAGGAAATCAGTGCCGGTGTGCTGTGGTGTGCTCTAGGGGGCTATCTGGCTGACTGGTGCATACAGCATCTCACAGTAGAGGAAGATTTTCAATGGTTTCAGATAAAGGTCAGCCATTTTAGAAAAATACGATTTTTTTTTTTTCTCCCTTATTCTCTCCCCTAGAGCCAGGCAGGTGGTCCACTGCAGGCTTGTGCTAATGAATTAGGCAGCTTGTACTGTACAAAGTGCATTTTCATTACTCTGAACAAAACAGGCTGCAGGGGAAATTTGATAGGTGGCTTCCACTCAAAAGACAAGATGCATTTATCTGAAGGCAATTCAGTGGTTTATTATGGACAGCAAGGCCCTTTTGTCTTTGTCACAATCTTCCTGTGAACATCACCATGATTCATAGTCAAATTATAGTCACTTTTTACCACCCTAGCTATTTAAATCGCAGACTCCCCAATTTAAGCGATCTTTACAATTTTAAACAGCATCCAGGGGTGCAGTTCCATTTTCTATCACAATAATTTGAATTTGTACACATAAGAATTGGTCACCAGGAAGTGACTTTTTGATTATTTCTTGTGCTTTGTTATAGATAAGTATTGGGGCTCTCACAAGTACTTTGATTATAAGCAGTAGGAATCACATCATTTCCCAGTAAGACTTATTATTTTACTCATGCAGGTCATTTTGTATCTTACAGAAAGTGACAATAGTTTCTCATTTCCCTCAAGAATCTCGACATTAGCCTTGATTCTCAGCCTGGGTGAAGGTCTCCAGTACATTAAAAAGGTGAGACTGTAAGGTAACAAGATATTGTTGACATCAGTTCAGTTCAATTCAGTCACTCAGTCATGTCCAACTCTTTGTGACCTCATGGACTGCAGCATGCCAGGCTTCCCTGTCCATCACCAACTCCCAGAGCTTGCTCAAACTCATGTCCATCGAGTCAGTGATGCCATCCAACCAACTCATCCTTTGTTGTCCCCTTCTCCTTCTGCCTTCAATCTCTCCCAGCATCAGGGTGTTTTCTAATGAGTCAGTTCTTCATGTCACGTGGCCAAAGGATTGGAGTTTCAGCTTCAGCATCAGTCCTTCCAATGAATATTCAAGACTGATTTCCTTTAGGATTAACTGGCTTGATCTCCTTGCAGTCCAAGGGACTCTCAAGAGTCTTCTCCAACACCACAGTTCAAAAGTATCAATTTTTCAGCGCTTAGCTTTCCTTATACTCCAACTCTCACATCCATACATGACTACTAAAAAAACCATAGCTTTGACTAGATGGACCTTTGTCGGCAAAGTAATGTCTCTGCTTTTTAATATGCTGTCTAGGTTGGTCATGGCTTTTCTTCTAAGGAGCAAGCGTCTTTTAATTTCATGGCTGCAGTCATCACCTGCAGTGATTTTGGAGCCAAAGAAAGTCACTGTTTCCATTGTTTCCCCATCTATTTTCCCTCAAGTGGAGGGATAGGATGCCATGATCTTCATTTTTTGAATGTTGAGTTTTAAGCCAGCTTTTCACTCTCTCACTTTCATCAAGAGGCTCTTTATTTCCTCTTCGCTTTTTGCTGTAAGGGTGGTGTCATCTGCATATCCGAGGTTATTGATATTTCTCCCAGCAATCTTGATTCCAGCTTGTGCTTCATCTAGCCTGGCATTTCCCATAATGTACTCTACATATAAGTTAAAAAAGCAGGGTGACAATGTACAGTCTTGATCTACTCTTTTCCCAATTTGGAACCAGTCCATTGTTCCATGTCCAGTTCTAACTGTTACTTCTTGACCTGCATACAGATTTCTCAGGAGGCAGGTCAGGTGGTCTGGTATTCCTATCTCTTGAAGAATTTTCCACAATGTTGTGATCCATATAGTCAAAAAATTTGGCATAGTCAAAAAAAAAAAAGTAGATGTTTTTCTGGAATTCTCTTGCTTTTTCTATGATCCAGTATCAACATCAGTGATTCTCAGACTTTATTGTGTATCAGAGTCATCCAGGTACTCGGTAAAAACTCAGAGACTGAGGCCCATTTCTCCTTCAGTGAGGCTGATCTTTGTATTCTTTATGATGTCTCCAGGGGCTGATGAACACTGGACTAATCCATTTCGTTTCTTTAGTTTACTAAGGAAAAGAGCGACCCTGGACTGTCTTCTGGGAGCGGTAATCTCACTGTTTGCCCAGGAATATGCATAGGGTATGGATGGTGTGAATGCTAGTCATTTAACAAACTAGATTGCCAATCCCTTAATCTCCTTATTTGCCCAGATGCCAGTGAGATTGTTCTTAATGGATGCCATCAAAATAGACTACAAAAACTGAATAGGAATGACTAAAGTTCAAATTTCACAGAAATTAGAGTTTCCCAGGTAATCAGACTGCAAGTGTATAGACAAGTTGTTTGATTATTGCTCCTGCTTAGAGAATATAGATGCTCAGTTCAATTCAGTTCAGTCGCTCAGTCGTGTCTGACTCTTTGTGACCCCATGAACCCCAGCACGCCAGGCCTCACTGTCCATCACCAACTGCCGGAGTCTACCCAAACCCATGTCCATCAAGTCAGTGATGCCATCCAGCCATCTCATCCTCTGTTGTCCCCTTCTCCTCCTGCCCCCAATCTTTCCCAGCATCAGGGTCTTTTCCAATGAGCCAACTCTTCGCGTGAGGTGGCCAAAGTATTGGAGTTTCAGCTTCAACATCAGTCCTTCCAATGAACACCCAAGACTGATCTCCTTTAGGATAGACTGGTTGGATTTCCTTGTAGTCCAAGGGACTCTCAAGAGTCTTCTCCAACACCACAGCTCAAAAGCATCAATTCTTCGGCACTCAGCTTTCTTCACCGTCCAACTCTCACATCCATAAACGACTCCTGGAAAAACCATAGCCTTGACTAGACAGACCTTTGTTGGCAAAGTAATGTCTCTGCTTTTGAATATGCTGTCTAAGTTGGTCATAACCTTCCTTCCAAGGAGATATATAGATGCTAGAGACATAATTTCCAGATGTCCACACAGGACCACAGGCCTTAACCTGCACTTCAAAAATCTCAAAAACACTAAAGACTGAAAGATTTCCCAAGGTTTACACATAAATTCCTTTGACAATTATACTTGGCCTGAATTGATAGCTTTTCCTTATTGTATAATTATACAATTTAGTGTGAATATTGAAACATTTCTCTGAATAAATTCTACTGATTTGGATTTCCTGCTGGCAGTATCATGCAATGTTCAGTATATGCACTCTTTTGCCTTTCCATTGTTAAGAAAAAAAATTTCTGAATCCTGACATACATCTGGCCTCAAAATGTCCTGCAATAAGGTTGTAAACCAGTATTATATTATTCCGTATTGATGATGGACCCCTGAGGATTTGTCTGCTACCTTGGCTCAGTCCCAAGAGTTGTCATTGACAAAATTCAACAAGATAAATTTCATTATGTTGAAACATAAAATGACTAATTTTTTTATTAAGGAGCCATGACAAATGTGAATGTTCATTCTCTACTGAACCATGGATCGTCTTACAATTTTTTCTGACAAAATGACCTACTTGGAAAAAAGAAAAGGGAGTTTGGTTTTCAGAAGCATTTCCTACCATCCTCTACCTTTCAGTCCACTCTTTTGATCCCCTCTTCTTCAGTGTCTAATCAACAAACTATAGGGAAAATACATTCTAAGTTAACTTAGAGTTTATGACTGAAATTTGAAATGGAGGTAAATATGATAGGCAAAGATGAGTCAAATTATAAAACAGACAAATAGATCAATGGAACAGAATCAAAATCCCAGAAAAAAACCTTAGCAAATATGGGCAATCAATATTTGACAAGTGAGCCAGTAATACTAAATAGAGAAAAGGCAGTCTCTTCAATAAATGGTGGGGAAAATTAGATATCCACATGTAACAAAAAAATGAAGAAAAATATTTTTCTCTTTTTTCACAAAAAAGAGAAAAAAATATCTTTCTCTTTTTTCACAAAAATTAACTGGAAATGGATTAAAGACTTAAATGTAACACCTGAAACCATGAAGACCTCGGAAGAAAACATAGGACAGAAGCTCCTTGACATGTGTCTTGGCAATGATTTTGGGGTGTTTAACACTTAAAGCATAAACAAGAAAATAAAAAATAAACAACTGAGATTCCTCAAAGAAGCTTCTACACAGCAAAAGAATCAGCAAAGTGAAAAGATAACTTACAGAATGGGAAAAAAATATTTGTGAACCATACATCTGATAAGGGTTTAATACTCAAAATATGTAAACAATGGATACAACTCAGTAGCAAAACAAACATACAATTAATCCAAATAAGAAATGGGCAAAGGACCTGAGTAGACATTTTCAGAGAAGATATATGCACGACCAACAGATACATGAAAAAATGCTCATGTAACTCATTATAGGAAAATGCAAATCAAAACCACAATGAGATGTCACCTCAAGCCATCATCAAGAAGATAAAAGATAGCAAATGCTGATGTATTGGTACAGCCACTATGGAAAACAGTGTGGAAGATTTTCAAAACATTAAAAGTAGAATTAATGTATGATCCAGAAATTCCAATTCTGGGAATATTTCAAAAGGAAACAAAAACACTAACTTGAAACGAGATTTGCACTCCCATGTTCATAGCAGCATTATTTACAATCGCCAAGACATGGAAACATCCTAAATGTCCATCAACAAATGGATGGATAAAAAGTTGTGCCATATATAGATATAGATAAAGGTATATATTTCAGCATAAAAATAATGAGAAAATCCTGCCATTTGTGACAATGTGGATGACTTTGAAGACATTATTCTAAATAAAATAAGTCATACAGAAAAAAGACAGATACTGTATGATCTCACTTATATGTGGAATCTGAAAAAAAAAAAAAAAAACCCCAAGGAAAAAGAGATAAGATTTGTATTTGCCAGACATGATGATACAGGGAGGGGTAATGGGAGGAAGGTGGTCAAAAGGTATGAACTGGCAGTTACAAGATAAAAAAGTACTAGGAATGTAACATACAATATGATAACTATAGTTAATATTATATACGATATGTAGGGAAGTTGTTAAGAGAATAGATCCTAAGAGTTCTCATTTCAAGGAGAAAAAATTTTTTTTCCTTTTCTTTTCATTGTATCTACATGAGTTGATGGATCTTAACAAAACTTATTGTGGTAATTATTTCACAATATATTTTACTTAAACCATTATGAAGGACACTTGAAATTTAAATAGTGATGTATGTCAATCATATCTCAAAAAAATAGAAGAATGATTTTAAAATAAAATGCACACACACAAATGAGTCAAATTAACATACTCTGATTGTCAGAGATTTCTTTGGGAGAACTCTACTGCAATAGACCCTAACTCCATATGATATATTATAAAAATCCATCTCTATTCTTATATTTACATGTGTGTAATTTACATACTCACCCAGTTTCAGAACTCTAATATTTGAAATGCAGTCATTATTGTTCTTTGGCTTTTTCATTGTGGTTGTTTGTGTTTTTGTGACTAAACATAAAAAACAGTTATTCAAAATATACTTTATTAAAAGTAACAAATATTTTTCTTGGGTTATTTAAGCATCATAGAATTTAGCTGCCTGATGTGAATAGTCAACTCATTGAAAAAGACTCTGAAGCTGGGAAAGATTGAAGGCAGCAGAAGAGGATGGCAGAGGATGAGATGATTTGATAGCATCACCAATTCAATGGACATGAACTTGGGCAAACTCTGGGAGATAGTTGGGGACAGGGAAGCCTGGAGTGCTGCAGTCAATGGGGTTGCAAAGAGTTGGACACGACTTAGTAACTGAACAAAAACAAGACTTTTTATGCAAGAATCTAATAATACCCATGGCTTCCCTGGTGGCTCAGCTGTAAAAGAATTTACCTGCCAGTGCAGGAGATATGGGTTCAATCCTTGGCTGAGGAAAATCCCCTGGAGTAGGAAATGGCAACCCACTCCAGTATTCTTGCCTGGGAAATTCCAAGGACAGAGGAACTTGGCAGGCTACAGTCTATGGGGTCACAAAGAGTCAGACACAACTTAGCAACTACCCAAAGTGATACCTGCAGCTGATTCCTTACATAAATTTGGGTTTTAGTTGAGTTTGGAAATAACTTCTGAGCTAAATAAACAACAATGTGCTTGCATTCCAAATAAGGACTATTAGTTGTAATTGATAACATATGGAATTTGCCAACTATATTAAGTAATGAGTGCTCCTTATGGGCAAAATCAATTGCCTATTCTGCTTAAAGTCTTGGCTTCAATTCAGAGTTATTGTGAGATGAGGTTACACCTTCACAGCTTGTAAACATGCCTAGTTAGCCGGTGTTCATTAATGCAAATTAGCTAAAGACAAATGTTCTCAATAGCATATTTAAAGAGAATGTAGACCTTTCTGTGATGTCTTCCAGGAGATAGCCAGAGTCAATGTTTTGTTTCCACTATTATAATTACCAACTTCTGACAGCATGGAAGGCACTGTGACCTTAATTATGAGTCCTAAATCAGGTTCTCAGCAATAGGATTGATGAGAGGATTACTAAATTAATTAGTACTACCTGGCAGTTACACACAGAAATGGAGGTGGGTATGGAATGACAGGTGTGGAGAACTGTCCTGCTGTGTGTTCAAGAACAGACAATAGTCTGGATTCCCTTCCTCAGAAGAATGTATAAATCTCAGACTCTTAGAACCTATTAAGTCTTATAGCATTTGTTTTTCAGAATCCTCACTTTTGATGACATTTTTGCTGTAATTTATTATAGAAGCACCTATTTCAGATGCAACTAAAAAATCTGAGTGAGGGGAGGGACTTTCCTGATTTTCAAAATGGCAGCCCTTTACTCACTTCAGACTTGTATCGCGTGTTTAGAATCATGAATTTTCAGACTATTTATGCCAAGAATATTTCCCTTTACTCAAACTGACAAACTTTTAACAAATACAGTCTTATGGATTCCTTAAAAGAGTTCTCAGGTTGAGGGGCTCTCTGACAAGGGGCCACAGGGTATCCAATGCTCTGTATGTGTGGGGAATCATACGCTTTTCCCAGAATGTAATCCGTGATATACATCAGCTTCTCAGAAGCTTTATGACCCCTCAAAACAAGGTTAAGAGTCCTCATTGTAGAGGAAATAACTACCTATGGTTTCTAAACTACAAACGTCTATCTTTCTTTTATTAAAAGTGTGTACCGACCCGAGAAGCTCACCCTGAACTGTGACTCTAGGCAGGAAGTCCTTCTGGGAGTTGATAGTCAGATCCTCAGTTGATTGCTCATTCTACCGGAAATGACTTGTAGATTGCTTCCTGATGCTTAAATAAGGTCAGCTGTCTAAGCTGTCTTCTAAGATAGCACCTGCCAGCCCCAAGTCTGTTTCCTCCTTCTTCAGCTCTCCCCAGGGTTCACTTCTCCATTTCAGAGCCAGCCCCTGGCCATTGACCCACCAGAAACTCTGCCTGCCCTCCCCCAGTCTCTGGGAGAAAAGTGAACCATTACCAGCTCACCCCTCACTGCCCTACTGTGATCAGAATACAACCAACATATGGTGATACAAATTAATTGGTTGCTTTGGCATCATTTTGCAGCTCTGTAACAGGGCAAAGGGAGTCAAGTCTGAGACTTCCTGGCAAAAGAACAGCAAGCAGAACTAAGAATTAAACTAAAAATAGTTTTATCATGTTAATTTACATCACTTTTCTAGCCCGACAGTTTTTTCAACAGAAGCGCCTAAGAACATGATAGTGTAGGCAGTGGTTTTCATCCAGACATCACATTTAGGAGTGTGACTTGGGCTTCTCTGATAGCTCCGTTGGTAAATAATCCACCTGCAATGCAGAAGACCCTGGTTTGATTCCTGGGTGGAGAAGATCCCCTGGAGAAGGGACAGGCTACCCACTCCAGCATTCTTGGGCTTCCCTTGTGGCTCAGCTGGTAAAGAATCTGCCTGCAATGCGGGAGACCTGGGTTTGATCCTTGGGTTGGGAAGATCACCTGGAGAAGGGAAAGGCTACCCACTCCAGTATTCTTGGGCTTCCCTTGTGGCTCAGCTGGTAAAGAATCCACCTGCAGAGTGGGAGACCTGGGTTCAATCCCTGGGTTGTGAAGATCCCCTGCAGAAGGGAAAGTCTACCCATTCCAGTATTCTGGCCTGGAGAATTCCGTGGACTGTATAGTCAATGGGGTCACAAACAGTTGGACACGACTGAGTGACTTCACTTCAACTTTAAAGTATTCTTTATGGATAATCATCTCCCATTTTAAAAGTTTAGAAATTATTTACATATTCCAACTATGCCATTTATTAGGGTTAAAAGATCCACTTTTCTGTTTACTTCAAATATGAAGCGATAGGTCCTGGCTTTAGGACACAATGAAAGATTTAGTAGATGGGTTTATTTCACCTATCTCTTGAATGGTTTCACAGGCATTGTCCCATAATTACTCCACTCTGTTGGGATCTATAATTTCTTTTCTCGGAGTCACATCTGTCTATCCTTTTGAAGATAATCTACTTGCCATCTGCCTCCACCCTCAAAATGGAATTCAACAAATATTTATTGAACTCCTATTGTATGCCTAGGTTTCACATTAAGCAGTAGAGACACAAATGTTAATAAAATTCAGATCCTCATCCTTACTTTAAAAAGTAAAATAATACGGGAATTAAACAAATATATAAGAGATTTCAATACAATGTGAAATTGCTATCATATGGTTAAAGACAGAGATACAAGGGAAACAAAATGAAGGGGTGCAAAAATCTTTTAGGGTGAGGAAAGACTTCTCAGAGGAGGAGACTTTTAAATGGATAAGTAGGAATTAAGCAAAAGACAGTAGGAAATGCATTTCAAGCAGAGAAAGTGGCCTGAAGGTGCAAAAAAAAAAAAAAAGATGATAAATCTTGAAAATTGTCTATGATTTGCTAGGACTGGAGCTTTGGGTTCAGATAATAAAGTACCAGGAAATTAGGCTGGAGAAATAGTCAGGGACCAAACTGAATGGGTTCCCTTAAACTGATATGGAATTTGGATTTCGTTCTAAAGATAAAAGGAAGATCAATCAATCAATCATTATTTTCTTGTTGGATGTCCATTTTGTGTATAGTATTGTACATGGCACAATTTGATAGGATGCCATTTTCTGAAACATAGGCTCAGAACCAGATTTACAGCTAGGAGCTATACGCAGGGACCTATGTGTTGAATGCTAGGGCTGTTGGAAAGTCCCGGATCAAGAATCACCTTTCAACGCACTAGCTAATGCCTCAAATTCTTCATTAAGAAATTGAGACCACTGTCCCCTAATACAAAGTAAATATGGCAGGGAAAGACACCCCGTTAAGCCTTAGTAATTATTCTGACCTAATATGAATAATGTTCATAACGTCTTTCTCAAAGAGCAAGTTCTCAGGAGGAGGATGTGAGAGGACCATGAACCAATGGCTTCCCAAAGGGAGGAATAGAGCAGAACAAGGCTCAGATGGAGAAGCATGAACTTGACTTTCCTTACAATATACTTGGCAGCCTTGCATGCATTCTCCTTTGAGTGCTTCAATCAGAATTACAGCTAAAGAAAATCTTTCAGGCTATCTTTAAGTCCTAAACACCAACTTTAATCCTCAGATGATCTTGTATTTATTGGTTCTTCCAACTAAGTAAAGCATTTTGGAATTTATATGACTACATGGTTTTGAATCTCAACAGGTAGCACTTGCAGCAAGAAGAAAATGAATTCTTAATTACTCAATGGGCTATTGCATCCTCCATATTATAACTTTATTCTAGATATTTTGATTGGTGTCTTCCATCTCTTACTGGTTTGAATTGATGTATTTTTCTCTTCTCAAGACATGTTCACTTTTCAGGTCCATTTTCTAACTGTGAGTCAAAAGACTCGCAATTTCCTTTTGATTATGAAAATGGGAAAAAAATCACCTCAATAAATGAGAAATTTTCCATCCTCTTAAATAGAGTCCCAGGGATAATAAACCTCCATGGGATCTAGAGGAAAGAAAAAGAGCAGAGGTCTTTTGAAAATAATAAAATGACTATTAAAATAATCTTGGAAATAAAGCTCCCTAATGATGAAATTTGGTGTTATTATTTCTAATATGATGTTTAAACTTCTTATGTCTTCTCTGTCTCCCTAAGAGTTCTGGTTGTAATCTTGCATTTTGCACAAGCTGACTCTGGTGACATTGGTTTGAGAGGAAGGAGACCAGATTTCACACTCGCCTTTCCAGCCTTTATTCTGCAGCTTCTTAGGGAGCACCTGGTTCTTGCGCTATCGGCAGTTTTTAGAACAATGGCCACATGCCATCATGGCTTAGGAACTTTGCCTTTGAAAAGTTCCTTCTTCCTCTTGCTTGTTAAATCCCTGCTCATCCTTTGATCCACAGTTCAAAAGTCACCTCTTTCTTAACTCCATTGACAGAATCAGTGATTTTTTTGTCTGCTATTATTTAAAATTGTGCTTATTTTTGCTACCCTGTTTTTACCTTCTTGCATTGTGATTGTGGCTTCAATTAAGGCTTCTACAGATTGTGCCACAGGTTTAAAAAAATATTTGTTCACAATTGATCTTTTTTTATGGAAGTATAATTACAATTGATTTGCAATATTCTTTTAGTTTCAGGTGTACAACATAGTGATTCAATATTTATATAGATTGTATTCTATTTAAAGTTATACTTTGTTGTGCACCTGAAACTAACAAAATATTGTTAATAAACTATATTCCTATATAAAATAAAATAACTTTTTAATAAAAAAATAAAGTTATTACAAAATGATGGCTAAATTTCTCTGTGCTGTGTAATGTATCTTTGTTGCTTATTTATACATAGTGGTTTGTCACTGGTGATCCTTGAATTCCATTTCTTCTTCCTGTGTTCCAGTTTTCTTTTCTTGATGTACATTCTTTAGTAATTCTTCCAAGTACAGGTCTGTAATGATCTTTCTCACAGTCTTTTTATGAAAATGTGTTTTGCTCTCACACTTGAGAAATAGTTTGGCTAGGTTAGAGATTATCTCTGTTTAGTATTCCTGATACCACAATAAAAGACTTTGTACCCATGGTTGGTGCAGCCTGGGGGTTTTTATTTATCATGGATGACACTTCCTACCCTTGTTGTTGTTCAGTTGCCCAGTCATGTCTGACTTTGCGACCCCATGGACTGCAGCATACCAGGCCTCTCTGGCACATTCTACCTTTCCCTACCACATTCCAGAGCCAGGGGCAAAGGTAAGCTGGCCTTTTGCCTCTCTGACTGGCTGACCACCCCCCTTCCCAGCAAGGTGCATCTGGATGATACTAAAGTTGCCTGTCCAACCTAGAATGTTGGGATGGGGTGGGAGGTGGGAGGGAGGTTCAAGAGGGAGGGAACATATGTGTACCTATGGCTGAGTCACAGGGATGTATGGCAGAAAGCAACACAATATTGTAAAGCAATTATCCTCCAATTAAAAATAAATAAATTTTAAAAAAAATGAAGTTGCCTGTCCACCACGAGTTATAAATGTGGCAATATTCTAGGCAGTTATGAAGTGAAAGTCACTCAGTCGTGTCCAACTCTTTGCAATCCCATGACTATGGAGTCCATGGAATTCTCTAAATCAGAATACTGGAGTAGACAGCCTTTCCCTTCTCCAGGGGATCTTCCCAACCCAGGGATCGAACCCAGGTCTCCCACATTGCAGATGGATTCTTTACCAGCTGAGCTATCAGGAAAGCAGCTAGGCAGTTATGGTCTAGGATGGAACAATGATTGTGCATTTTTATGTCATTCCTAACTAGGACCTGTGCCTTCTATAACATACATTGAGCATAATGAAAAAGACTGCATCTGTTTGTCTTAAAGAATAAATATTCCAGGGAGATTTTTGTTTCATACCAATTTCTCTTTAAAAGCTCACCCTCTATTTCAAAAAGTTGTATTGGATGGCACTTAAAGAGGAATTGCAGCTGGTTAAATTTAGGGTATTGAACAAATTCCAATCCAAGAATATTCCTTGGCACCGGGCCTATGGCATTTTTATTTGATTCTAAATTGGATAAATTTTAATTCATTTGTAAGTTCGTTGCTTTCTCTATTTTTTTCTTCTGAGACAAGCAACTAACCGTTGATATTTATTCTGCCTTTAATACTATAGCTCAATTATATTTTGTATACATGCTATCAAATTTCCCGAAGTTTTACTTATTATTATACAAATCCAGCTATACTTTAAAACATATCAATCACTTCTGTTAAGTCTTGATACAGCTGTGTGCTAAGAATAATATAAAAAATAATTTTACCATGTCTTTTTCCATAAGTTAATATGGCCTTATATTTCATTTTATAAGTTTAGTAAATTTTGAAGCTCTGAATCTTATTTTCCTTCTTATTCCAGTACATTTTTTGGTTCAATTTCCTTATCAGTTTTTACATTCTTTTTTTGGCCTCTAATTTATACTTCCTGGGAGACAATGTTAATTTTTAAAAAATAAGCAAAAGGAAGAGAGAGAGGGAAGGCGGGAGAGAGGGAAAGGCCTATGATATTTTGCTAAGATTGTTGGGAACATTTTAGGAATCAGCTTCATAGGGATACTATTTGAAGTCTGGGCAAGGCTAGATTCATGAAGCAGGAAGACAGATAAGAAGGCCAAGGGTACAACCCTGAACAACATTTAGAGAACAGAAGCAACCACAGAAGTGATTGGAGCTCTCTAGTCCATTTGTACATGTGACTCAGTTTCCACAGTTCCTCAAGAGAGGAAATGAATCTTGGACAGTCCTATACGTCTCACTCCACCCCCCACAGTGAGAGCAGCTGGTGAATGCTCTTCACTCAGTCCTCAGTTCACTGATAGCTGCTGCTTACTCTTCTGTGAGCCAAGGATCTGGTGTAAACAAGACAAGCAAAATCCCTGTCATTTTTAGTGCTTATGTTATGGTTGTGTATGTGGGAGGTGTAGAAACAGGAAACAAGATTGTAACCACATCAATACCTCCTCAGTATCTGTAGCAATAAATGCTACAGAAACAGTTAACCAAATAATGGGCTGGGGAGGAGCTCCAGTGTGGGGCTGGGGAGGGGGTGGATAGTGCTTTATCAAGTATGACCAGGGAGGAAGTGACCTTGGAACTGAAATGCACATGCTGAGGAGGAGCCACCATATGAATTGCAGGGAAAGAGCATTGCAGAGAGAAAATGAGCTCCAGGGGCCTGAAGCAAGAGCAAACTCAGAGTGGTTGAGGGGAAGGAAAGGAGCCTAATGCACAATGATAGGAAGTGGTGGAGGTGAGCCAGAGCCTAAGTTCCCCTTGGCCTTGAGAAGTGGTTGGATTTTATTCTATTTGCAGTAGCCCTGTAGGCTGATCCACTTGATCTGTTTGTTTTTCCCTGCTCTGCTGCATACAGCTCCTGCCAACATGACCCAGCTGCGAGGTCCTATTTGACTGTGTGTGAGGAGATGGAACATAGGTGAAAAGAAGGCAACAATTTACTATCACAGCTTGTCTTTCACCTTCTAGATTAAATACATATTGTGATCCATTCTTTTCCCCCATCTAGAGAGATATGTGCCAAGAACCCACCCTACCCAGGGAAAGAAACTAAACTAATCTTTGCATGAAATTGCATTAATAAAATAAATAAACAATAAGGGTAAGACTGGAGAAGTCTCTTGAGGATCCCTTGGACTGCAAGGAGATCAAGCCAGTCAATCCTAAAGGAAATCAACCCTGAATATTCAGTGGAAGGTCTGATGCTGAAGCTGAAGCTCCAATGCTTTAGCCACTTCATCCAAAGAGCCAACTCATTGGAAAAGACTCTGATGCTGGGAAAGATTGAAGACAAAAGGAGAAGGGGGCGGCAGAGGATGAGTTGGTTAGGTAGCATCACCAACTCAATGGACATGAATTTGAGCAAACTCGTGGGGATACTGGAGGACCTAGGAGCCTGACAAGCTGCAGTCCATGCAGTTGAAAAGAGTCAGACATGACTTAGTGACTGAACAACAACAACAATAAGAGTTTTCTGTCCTAAACATATATGTAGTGTTAATTAGAAGAGAAGAAATGAAGGAGAAGATGAATATGAATATTTGAAGGCATCTATATTCCTAGATGCCCAGAGGTTAAGGGTACAGTCCTCCACAGACTGACACCAGTCACAAGTTTGGGGGGTCCCCAGGGTCATCCTTGATTCTGACCAACTGACTACAAATTCAAGCTTTAACACTACCTCTTCAAAAATTCACCAAAAAGACCCACAGAACTCACTGGAAGTGCTGTTCTTATGATAATAGTTTTACTATAACAAAAGAATACAAATTAGAAGAGACACATAGGGCGAAGTCTGGCAGGATTCCAACCATGAAACTTCCGTTATCCTCAGGGATGCATTACCCAGTTAGCATATTGATGTGTGACAATATGTAGAGAATTACCAACTCGGGAAGCTCACTCAAGCTTCAGTGTTCAGAGTTTTTATTGGAGTTTTGGAAGTAGCTATGATTGATTGAATTACTGGCTGGGAGGTTGCAGTTAATTTCCAGCCCCCAGTCCTCTCCAGGGATGAATCAATATCATGCGGCTCAAAGCTTCTACCCTCTAAGGATGGTCCTTAGAGGTGGTCCTTCTGTTGTGACCTGACCTGAGTCACCTCATTAGCACAAACTCTCAGGTATGGCCTGAGGGGCCCACCATGAACAACAAGGAAGACACTCCAATCACACTGGAAATTATCGGGGCTTAGAGGCTCCCTCCCAAGAAGTAGACACAAGGTCCACTCAAATTTTTTATTATACAGTAGAATTCCTCAAGTTAGATTTGCAATCAGTTTCCCATTCTCTATACAAGTCCTGAGTACAATTCAGTACAGTTGCTTGAGTAAGGAAAAAACAGTACCCATTGCTTGAAATTTTAGCGGACTAGAGCCATGGAATTTAAGGCGTCATTATAAAGATATTATAGATTCACACTGCCCATCTCTCGGCTTCACACCTATTTTTTCCATACACCATTTCTGTGTGCTTCCTTCCTAGCTGACAAGGATCATGATTCTGTTCTGTCCTCTTCGGAGTGCAAGTTGGATATTTGCTTATGCCTAGCAAATGTTACATTGTGCAAATGACATAAATATTATGAAAAACAGTGAGATAAAGGCAACCCTAGATTATCCTTTTGTCCAATTGAAAGTGGTCATAAATAGAACCTCTGTGTCCTTAACATTTAGAATTGGAGTCTGAAGTCAACTTTTTGAAATTTGCTTTGTGTACTAGCAAAAAGCACCAAAAAAGAAAAAAAAAGAAAAACAATGACAACAAAACCTGAGTGACTCAGCGGAAAGATGATGTAAAGAACTTCATGTCTTATTGCATAATGGATTGGGAGATGTGTGCCCTTGTGTATCAGTGTTCCAGATGACCTTGAGCAGTGCAAAGAAACTCCCTCCCCCATTTCGCAACTTGTGTGACAGCTGTGAGGTGTAGCTTCTAAATGACTACACCACTCTCTAAAGTCACTGCAATATATCTTTCTCTGATTGCTAGGCCTGCCCTGACCTGTGGAAAATGATGGCCACATGACAGCTGAGTTCTAGGTGGAAAGTCACAAAATTGAATCACCCAAATGTTTCCAACCATTGTGTAGAATAACTGTCCAGAAAACTGAATTTTCTTCTACCTAAATGTTATTCTCTTGGTACTTCGGTGTAATACCCTTCCACATCATTCCAGGCCATTCCAAGTAAAGGTTTATTTGATCACAATTCCAGGGAAATGTGACATCATCTTAAAAGGTTAGTGGGGTGTTTTGTTGGTGGTAGTTTTTTGGTTGCTGTTGTTGTTGTTTTGCTTCATCAGTGGGTCTTAGTTGTGTCATGCAGGATCTTTCGCTGTGGCACATAGACTGTATTTGTGGTACACAGGCTTCAGAGGGTGCAGGTTCAATAGTTGCAGTGCTTGGGCTTAGTTGCTCCATGACATGTGGGATCCTAGTTCCCCAACTATGGTTCAAACCCGCATCCCCTGCATCGCAAGGCAGATTCTTAACCACTAGACCACCAGGGAAGTCCCTAGTGGGGTGTTTTAGATGGGGACCTGGGGTCTGTTTAAATCAGGTATGATATAGGACACATAGACATGAACGTGATTGTCATGAAGGAAGAAGCTTTTTATACTTACAGATCCCAAGAAACAGGAGGCATGCATACCATGCAGGGCCACATGGGGAAGCACCAGTCAATTAGGTATCAGAGGGAGTGGAGGCAATAAAGGCAAGAATCTTTATTGCCATTTCCACTGGAGGGACTGAATGAAGCAGGGTTAGCAGGCTTAGGCTGGATAGTTTGATTATTTTCAGCAGGTACTTGGGTGGGGGGGCTGTCCTTGGCTGTTCAGAATCTGGCCCTGGGAGGATTAGAGCAGAATAGTGACCCAGAGTGTAAATCTGAGAAATGGAGGTGTTGGGGAATGCTCTCTGGATTTGTTAGTTTGCATATGAAACGTACACTCCTCTGAGACTTGTTTGCTATCTCTGAGAATGTGCTAGCCCTGGGAGGGGCGCTCTTCCAGGGTCAGCAGGGCCTAAATGTCAACACATCAAATACAGAAAGTGGAAAATGTGGTTATTACATAGGGTTAGGAAGAGGTCTCTTAGTCATAGGTCCTTTACCATCGAGATTATTTTTAAAATTCTTTTGTTTAGCTTTGATATGTCATGTAATTATATAAAGTCCTAGAATTAACCCAAATATTTAAATATCTTTAGGGAGGAAAAAACTGATCTTAGTCTATTTCTCAAGCTTTAACATTTATCATTTCAGGTCAGTTAACATTTATACAAATCACCTAATGGATTGATGGATAAAATACAGGTATCAAGTTAAATTTTAATTTCAGATAAGCAATAAATAGGTTTTTTTTACATAAGTATGACCCTTTATAATATTTGAGACATACTTGTCCTAAAAAAAAAATGCATTGTTTACCTGAAATTCTAGTTTACCTGTGCATTTGGTCTTTTTATTTGCTAAATTTGGCAGTTCTGGCCACCTGGAAAATCTTGTTAAAATGCAGATTCTGATTAAGTAGGTCTGGGAGGGGCCTGAAGCTCTGCATATCTAACCAGCTCACAAGGTTTGCTAATATTGTTCTCTCTTGAACTACTTTTTGATAACAAAACTCTATCTGAGACCTTTTGAGTGCACTCAGTGTCCCATAATAGAAAGTGGAAACCAATATTATTGACCAAAAACATGGAATTAATCACCTTAAATTCTGCAGTGTAAATGGATTGATTCTCTAAAGAGCATTACTTGATTATTTACATATCTGCCTTCCTGTTTTGAAAAAGAATCAAATTTATTTCCTGGATTAGAGATTACTTAGGTTCTGATTCATAAATCCTTAGAATTTGCAAATCCAAAGATTTCAGAGCCACAATTTTTAAAAAAATCCACACAATTTTGGAAGAATATAAAGATTATTCCTAAAAGCAAAGGAAATGATCAGGATGATTGTCAGCCTACTAGAATATTCTCATGCTTAGTACTAAGCACAATCCTAGATGATACACTCTTTATTTTAGAAAACAGTTGAAATTATATACTGAGACATTCAACCAAAGCAACTGCAGTTTTTCTTCTGTTTGGGAACAATTTGGTACTTCCATCTTCAAAGCTGTTATTTACATATCAGCAGCTTTGTTCGGATCCCCTGTTCTTCTGTCAAGTGTGAAATTACAATGAAAAGTTGAGGACAGGGTGGGACTCACAGATAGTAAGATCAAAAAAAGGCAAGGAAGGAGTAAACAAGAATATGAGAACAAATAAACAATACTGATTAGAAGTCCACATCAATTCTCTCAATTTAAAATGAGTGTGTATGGCCATATTGTTTTTAACATTCTAGATATTTATTTCCTCATGTGTTTCAGTCTCATCAAGTCTTATAACATGTTAAATGGTGGTTTTTTTTAAATTAAGAAAGATTCTGAAGTAAGTGTGGCCACTAAGTTGATTTTATGTACCTCAGCATTATTCTATCAGAGAAGCTTCAACAGATGCTTACAACCATTCTCTGTGCTGGATAATTGTGTACCATATCCACTAGAAGAGCGGACTGTTATTGATTAGGGTTATAATATTTTATTATGGCATGGTGAATTTCAAGCTGTTTTTTGTTTCAAAGACCTGCAGACCTTTGAGAGGACTCATCTTGGGGGGAGAGTGAATAGGCTGAAATAAATAAGTAAACAAGAAACAAATAAATATTTTTTTTTCCAATCCTACCAGATATTACAGCATACCAAACTTAACTTTGCTTTATTTTACAAATTGGGAGAAAAAGACATAAAACACAATATTTTATTATAATGGCTTATTCTGATACATGCTGTGCTCTGTGTGCTGTGCTTAGCCGCTCAGTCATGTCCAACTCTTTGCGACCCCATGGACTGTAGCCTGCCAGGCTTCTCTGTTCATGGGGACTCTCCAAGCAAGAATACTGGAGTGGCTTGCCATGCCCTCCTCCAGGGGATTTTCCCAACCCAGGGATCGAACCCAGGTCTCCCGCATTGCAGGAGGATTTTTTACTGTCTGAGTCACCAGGGAGGCCCAAGAATACTGGAATGGGTAGCCTATCCCATCTCCAGGGGCTCTTCCTGACCCAGGAATTGAACCAAGGTCTCCTGCATTTTAGGCAGATTCTTTACCAGCTGAGCTACCAGGGAAGCCCATTCTGATACATATGTTATATTAATACTTAGTACTCTTACACCTACAATAATCCAGGACCCTTTCCAGAGCCACTCACAGATTCTAGTCTGATCTGTGATTTTCTCTGGAATTTTGTGATAAAAATTATTTTTAGTTGGTGAATAAGTGTGTTTTATAGTAAGAAATAGGTCACTGTATTTTTATGGACTCTCTCTCTATATATAGTATCATCCCCCATCCCAGGAAATGAGCCAACAACTGTTTTTAAGTATAAATATTTAGAATCCAACCCGTTTTTTTGTTGCCTAGAACTATTCAGACAGGAAGTAACATTTTAGACCCCCAACCATAATATCAGTCAGTTCAGTTCAGTCACTCAGTCGTGTCCGACTCTTTGCTACCCCATGGACAGCAGCACACCAGGCTTCCCTGTCCATCTCCAGCTCCTGGAGTTTACTCAAACTCATGTCCATTGAGTTGGTGATGCCATCCAATCGTCTCATCCCCTTCTCCTCCCGCCTTCAATCTTTCCCAGCATCAGGGTCTTTTCAAATAAGTCAGCTCTTCGCATCAGGTGGCCAAAGTATTGGAGTTTCAGCTTCAACATCAGTCCTTCCAATGAATATTCAGGACTGATTTAATTTAGGATGGACTGGTTGGATCTCCTTGCAGTCCAAGGGACTCTCAGGAGTCTTCTCCAACACCACAGTTCAAAAGCATCAATTGTTCAGTGCTCAGCTTTCTCTATAGTCCAACTCTCACATCCATACATGACTACTGGAAAAACCATAGCCTTGACTAGACAGACCTTTGTTGGCAAACCATAATATAGCTTAAAAGGTTTTTCTAATATGTATGTTTGATACATTCAAAAAGGCATATGTACTTGGAATGTATACTTTTGTATGTACTTATAAAAGCATAATAATAAGTAAATAATAAAGACCCATGAACCCACCACCCACTTCCGCTGAAAGCTAGGCTCAGCCCGGTCATACAGCTCATTTATCTTCCGGGGGAGGAAATGAACCACCCTGTGCTAAGCACTTTATAATATACATTATCTTATTTATTAATAATCTCTCCAACATCCCTATACATAAATGCTAACATTTTCTTACCATGTTATCAATGAATAAACTAAAAGATTAAGAATCTTGTCAAGAATTTCAAGCCTACTACCTAGGTATGGGCTACACACTGTGAGTCCCTCTCAAAGCTTGCACTGTAGAAAAGAGGGAAAAGGAGCAGTTGTGCAGTAGAGAAACCTGACAAACATACCCCACTAGGTGTTCTAGGCCAACATCAACAGTGATAAGTCAAGTCGCTAATCGGTACCCTTGACACCATGCAGCGAGAAGAGCATTTTTCTTCTGTGCCCTTCCTCCCACAAAACCATAGCCTCAGTCTAATTATAAGAAAAGCACTCAACAATCCCCAACTGAGAGGTGTTCTCCAAAATGCCTGAGCAGCACTCTTCAGAACTATGAAGGTCATCAAAAGCAAGGAAAGTCTGAGAAATTGTCACAGCCAAGAGGAACCTAAAGGTATGATGACAAATGTGATCCTGGAACAGAAAAATGACATTAGGTAAAAACTAAGGAAACCTGAATAAACTGGACTCTAGTTGATAATAATATATCAACATTGCTTCATTTATTGTAGCAAATGTCCCACACTGGTAGAAGATGTGAATAATAAGAGAAATTGAGTTTACGATGTTTGGGAACTCTACTGTCACTGTCATTTTTCTGTTCATCTAAATGTTCTGAAAAGTAAAGTGTGGTGTTTTTTTTTTAATTACATTAAAAGGCAACAAAAAAGGCCAAAAAATTTGAGTAGACACTTCACCAAAGAGGGAATATGAACAGCAAATAAGCACATGAATAGATACCTCATGTGTTTGTTCATTAGGGAAAATACACATTAAAACCACAATTAGGTACTACTGGACACCTGCTGGAATGGCTGAAATAAACAATCCTGACAATACCAAGTGCTGACGAAGAGGCAGAATAACTAGGATGCTCATAAACTGCTGGTGGAAGTTAGAAATGGTTTTGCCTGCATGGAAAGCAATTTGGAAGTTATGTTACTGCATAATTCTATTTATATGACATTCAGTAAAATACAGAACCACAATGATGGAGATCAGATCAGTTTTACCAGATTAGGGGATGGTGTGTCTACAAAATGATAGTATTGAGGGATGGTGGAGGTGTTCTGTATCTGTATTGTGGTGGTAGTTACATGAATACAGTCATCCCTTGGTATCCATGGGGGACTGGTTCTAGGACCCTCTCAGACCCCCAAATCCAAAGATGTTCAAGTCCCTTAAATTAGTGTGGTATTTGTACATAACCTTCACTCACCCTCCCATTTACTTTAAATCATCTCTAGATTACTTTTAATACCTAATACAATGTAAATTACATGTAAATATTTGTAAATACAATGTAAATGTTATGTAAATCGTTGCCAACATGAAGCAAATTTAAGTTTCACCTTTTGGAGCTTCCTGGAATTTTTTTCCTCAAATATTTTCGACCCAGAGCTGGTAGAATCTACAGAGGCAGAACTCGAAGATACAGAGGACTGACTACATACACATGTGAAAACTCATCAAACTGGGCCACAAAACAAATCTGATTTTCCTGTTCTGAATTTAAAACAAAGAGAGAAACACTCTAGAGAACCAACCCATCACTGTGAAAGAATGGGCTTTTATAGAGTGGTGCCGCAGGAAAGCCTGAGCCCCCATTTTGCTCTAGAAGGAGCAAAAGGCAAAGTCATGTTTGTGGTCCTGAGGCAAGGACATCTTTCTTGCAGAAGAGCCTGAGACTACTCAATGGCTGTCAGTTACATCATGGAGGAGGAGTCTTCCTTTCGTGGTCAGAGAAATCCTTAAAGAATATTTCTCAGCATTCAAATATAAGCTAAAAAGTATCTGACTTTATACTAGCATGGTTTACACAAGGTCGTTACTCAGGTAATGAGTCTCTAAAAATATAGCCATTTATTGGTGGTTTACTACTTTTTTGACAGTTTTTTATCCATTGAGCTGAGCCTCTATGAAAAACACTCCCTGATGTTTTTTTACAGGTGTCTGCACTGACTTTTGAATCCAGTCTCACCTGCACATGGGTGTATAATGCTTTCCTCAGTTCAGTGTTGGTGTGGAAAATGTATGACAGCATGTGGATTCAGGGGCAGGTGTTGTATAAAATAAACAAAGAACAACTGCCCTGGTGGTCCAGTGGTTGGGACTCCAAGCTTCCACTGCAGGGGCAGGGGTTCAATCCATTGTTGGGTAACTGGGATCCCACATGTCATACAGGGTGCTCAAAAAAATCAATTTTTAAAAATAAAGAGAGAAATGAACAGGTGACTGTTGTCACTGTTCCTTGAGAAAACGGCTTTGCATATAAGCTTATCCATATTGTTGGAACTATCCAAGCTAATATTAGTACCTGGACTAATTACAGACTGGTCTGGACAAAGAAGTAACATCTTAAATGTCTATTTTGGTTATCTATTTTATATTAAAATAATAAATAAATAAAATGGCTATTTGGGTATTTTCTTGGTGAACTGTGGTCATCTCTTGGGAGTTTTTGTTATTATGGCTTAGAAGGCACATAGTCACAGGGTCTCAATGAAGCAAAAGAAGGAACAGTAATCCCAGGTTGACCAGGCCAGGGTCCCCAGCGCCAGTGCTGGTGTCCGGGTGGCCTTTCTGTCTCCTCCTATAAGATTACAGTCCCATGGAGAACAGAAGACACTTTCTCTTGGGAGAAAATATCTGCAGATCATCAAACTTGGCAAAGGACTTGTATTCAGAATACACAGAGAAATCTTAAAATGCAACAGCAAATGAAAATACTCAATTTAAAAAGAGGTGGACTGGACAGAAGGCTTTCCAGGTGGCACAGAGGTAAGGAACCTGCCAGCCAATCCAGGAGAGGCAAGAGACGCCGGTTTGATCCCTAGGTCAGGAAGATCCCCTGGAGTAGGAAATGGCAACCCTCTCCAGTATTGCATGGGAAATCCCATGGACACAGGAGCCTAGTGAGCTACAGTCCATCAGGTCTCAAAGAATCGAACACAACCGAGTAACTGAGCACACACGCACGGACTGGAGAGAGCTTGGGTCCTTCAGGCCTACCATCATAACTACAGTTAAGAGAGGTTGGTTGGTCATTGATTAAACCCTCCGTTAAGTGCTTTATAACCCAGAGAGGGATCTTGTCTCATTCATCAAGTAGAAGAGCTGTAAGAAGTCCCCAGCTTGAATACAAAGCCTGTATTTAAAAGGCCATAGTCACTGATTACTTAGTAGGGAGATGCCCACAGAGTCCCTGCTGCTGATTTCTGAAGCAAGGTCTGTGCCATCAAGAGCCTGAGAAGTCACCGTGCTGGGGAGGGAGCTGGCTGGGGAGAAGATGGCCAGCTCTTGGAGGCCAGGTAGGGTTGGGCTAGACTCCCAGGCCTACCCTGAGCAGCCGTCTGCCTTGGCAAAGTTAATGCTTCTGAACATCAGCTTCTGGATCCTAAAGTGGAGAAAACATTACCTATGGTATAGGGTTAATGTGACAATTAAAAGTGATGATATATGTGAGAGCTAGTGCCATTTTGCCAAGCATTAGATGGTAGCAAGAATCATTTATAAAGCAGTAGCCTTGTCTCTCATTGGGAAAGACCCTGATGCTGGGAAAGATTGAAGGCAGGAGGAGAAGGGGGTGACAGAGGATGAGATGGTTGAATGGCATCACCAACTCAATGGATGTGAGTTTGAGCAAGCTCCGGGAGATAGTGAATGACAGCGGGACATGGCATGCTGCAGTCCATGGAGTCACAGAGTCAGACAGGACTTAGCTACTGAACAACAGCAACAGCCTTGTCTGCAAGGAGAGTAAGTAAGCCTTTGGACCTGCTTCTACAGATTTTGACCCCAAAAGTTCTGAAGAGATCACAGGTAGCAGTAGGAAGGGAACTGAGTCTGCATAGAACAGCCAGTGGAGGAAAGAAGTCAGGAGAGGTTCAGATCACCAAACAGTACACACCGATCCAGAAGGTTCCTGGGCTAGAACTTATCTCAGAGAACCTGCTTCTCTGATGCTGGACTGTATTACTTGCTCTATTAGTTTCCTAGGGCAGCCAAAACTAAATACCATAAACTATGTGACCTAAAGGGGCTTCTCTGCTGGCTCTGTAGTAAAGAACCTGCCTACAATGCAGGAGTCACAGGAGATACAGGTTCGAGCCCTGGATCGGGAAGATCCCCTGCAGAAGGACATGGCAACTCACTCAGTATTCTTGCCTGGAGAATCCCACAGACAGAGGAGCCTGGTTGACTACAGTCCAGAGAGGGTTGCAAAGAGTTGGACATGACTGAAGCAACTTAGCACTCATGCGCTCTTGTGACCTAAAACAACAGAACTGTCTTTCTTTCCACAGTTTTGGAAGCTAGTAGACCAAAATTAAGGTGTCAGCAGGGCCATGTTCCCTCTGAAAGCTGTAGAAGAATCCTCCCTTGCTTCTTCTCGCTTCTGATGGTTTGCTAGCAATCTTTGACATTCCTTGGCCTATAGAGGCGTCACTGCAAGTCTCCACCCTCACATGGCCTTCTCTGTGTGTGTCTTCAGAGCCCTTTTCTTCTGTGTGGCTCTGACTCAGTGTCCAAGGTTCCTCTCTTTGTAAGGACACCAGTCACATAGGATTACTACCCCCTCTAACGACCTTGTTTCAACTTGGTGACCACCTTAAAGAGCCTATTTCCAAACAAGGTAACATTCTAAGACAGCGGGTGTTAGGACCTCAACAGATACTTTTTTAGGGAGCATGATTCAATCTACGGAGAAGGCAATGGCACCCCACTCCAGTACTCTTGCCTGGAAAATCCCACGGACGGAGGAGCCTGGTAGGCTACAGTCCATGGGGTCACTAAGAGTCGGACACGACTGAGCGACTTCACTTTCACTTTCCCCTTTCATGCACTGGAGAAGGAAATGGCAATCCACTCCAGTATTCTTGGCTGGAGAATCCCAGGGACGGCGGAGCCTGATGGGCTGCCGTCTATGGAGTCGCACAGAGTCGGACACGACTGAAGCGATTTAGCAGCAGCAGCAGAAGATTCAATCTAAAATACCTGGTTATGTGAGTTAGAGGTCTTTGTTGTCATTTTGTACAGGAGATGTATGCTTGTTTTATAAAGCAAATGTTCTGGGTTTCTTGAGCCATGAGGAAGTTTCCATTCTCCCCCTCACTTCCCACTGTTGCTGCCTTCTCAGTTAAAAGGAAAATGGTTCATCTACCAAGCCCAGTCTTTTCCTTACCACAACATCTCCATATCTGCAGTATGAGAGTGGGGGAGGAGTATGGAGTGGGCAGCATCTCCATCCTGCAGAGACCAGCTGAGGAAACCTGTCCAGAAGTCTGGATTGCCAGAAAATTCTGGATCTTCTCACAGTGGACCCTGCCCAGAAGTGGGCAGAGTAAAGGTTTTGTGCTAAGAAAAGGCCCAGCCCATTGTGGGCCAGAGGCGTTCCCTGGGCTGTGCAGTCAGGGTCAGGCGCTGAAGCAGGTAGCAGCCTTGTAGGAAGCAAGTGTCTGTGACACTGCTCAGGCCAGTCAGTTGGCGAGGTCAATGGCTCCCCCTCACTTCCTGCTGTTGTTGCCTTCTCCCTTTCTGGACCCTTCTGTCCCACCCCCAGTTACCCTCCACCCTGAGTGTTACCTGTGTGACATCCTACACTAGTATTCTGCATGCATATAAGCTGGGGGTTTATATACAGAGCTGATATGCGGACAGTCCATAGTCATGTAGACAGTGGTCGACAGCCCTAGCTCACAACCTGTGCTTCAAAATTCAACAAGATTTGAATCACTTGGGGAGTTTTTAAAATTTCAATACCTAGACTTTCCCCAAACTAATTACAGTAGAAGCTTGGGGATAAGATACCAGCATCAGTATTTTTCAAAGTTTCCTTTGATTTGAAATGTTTGATTCCAGTGATTGGCCAAAAGTTAAAACCCACTGATTTAATGGGAAGCGGAGTACAGGAAGCTGTCACATTCTAGCAATGACCTCTGACCCTTCTGTAGCTAAGGTAAAGGGTACTGCAGTAGGTCAGGTAAGAGAGGATCTGAGCAGTCAGGGACCAAGAGGTGAGGCATTCTCAAGCAGTCATGAAAGGTGAAATCAACGGAGCCTGGGGAAACTGATAGGGAGTTAAAAGAGGAAGGGATCTAGATAAGGTCCAGGTTCTAGGTAAAATAGATAGCTAGCGAGGAGCTGCCGTATAACACAGGAACCTCAGCTCGGCGCTCTGTGACAACCTAGGGGGATGGAGGAAGTGGAAGGAGGCTCAAGAGAGAGGGGATATATGTATATTTACAGCTGATTCACATTGATGTACAGCAGAAACCAACACAACATTGTAAAGCCGTTATCCTCCAATTAAAAATACATTTTAAAAGTAAATAAAAATAAAGTTTAAAAAAATCAGTATAAAGAAGGCAAAAAGAGGCAAAAATCTGATTTTGGTTTTGGATATGTTAAATGTCAGGTGCTTTTAGAACTATCCAGGTGGCAGTGTCAGATGCTCAGGAGAGAGGTGGACTAGAGATAACGTTTGAGAATCATTGGCATGAAATAATACCTAAAGTCTTGAGGGTCAAGGAGATTGTCTTGAGAGAGCAGGTGGCATGGGGAGAGCAGGGCTCTGGCAAGTACAGGTGGGGCAGAGGAGAAGGGGCCAGCAAAGCAGACTGAGGAATCGCAAGGGTGGAAGGATAAAGTGTCACAAAACACAAAGGAGAAGACACTTCCAGGAAGAGACTTAATGAGCAGGTCAGATAATAATGCCAGATCAAGTCTCATGTTTATTGACTTTGGCAACATGGAGGTCAAGGGTGACTTAGGTCAGACCATTTTAGCAGAGCAGTTGGTAGTGGGAACTTGACCGCAGTGAGGTTGAAGATGGAAGTAAGGACACAAATATAGATGCTCTTCTGAAAAATTGGCTGTGAATTGGGAGAAAGATGCTCAGTGGTGGCTGGAGGAGAATTCCCAGAAGGAACCGTGTGTGTGTGTGTGTGTGTGTGTGTGTGTGTGTGTGTGTGTGTGTGTGTGTGAGCTGCGTGTATGCATGCTAAACCACTCAGTCATGTCCGACTCTTTGCGACTCCACATATTGTAGCCTGTCAGGCTCCTCTTTCCGTGGGAGTCTCCAAGCAAGAATACTGGAGTGGGTTGCCATCCCCTTCTCCAGAGAATCTTCCCAACCCAGGGATCGATCCCGTGTCTCTTACATCTCCTGCATGGGAGGTGGGTTCTTTACCTCTAGCGCCAGCTGGGAAGCCCATGTTTATAAGCTACAAGGAAGGAATCAGTACCAAGGAAGAGATTGAAACTCCGAGAAGGAGATGCATAATCAATATATCAAGGATCCTGTCTGGTAGAGAGGGAATGGTACCTAGAGATGGTAGAACTTCAAGCCAGAGGGACACCTTTGTTTTGTTTAATTTTTTTGTGAGCCTAGAGAAACAAGGACAATATCTCTAAGGAAGGAAGGGTATGGAATAAAAACATTTTCCTTTGACCTTTTCCTTGTAGGAGGCAGGGTTGGTGCAGAGGGAGCTAATGCTGATGTCGGGGCACTGACAGCAGAGGACAGATGAGCCTGCGGGGAACAGAAGGAGCCACGGAGTGAGTGTGAGCTGCACCCCAAGAAGGGTAAAGCTTCAAAGTCAAGGAAATTGAGAGTAGTCTTCATGTTCAAAGGTTACCAGTGAAGTCAAGCCAAGGTCAGCTGTCCCGTGGGATGTACATGGTATGGAGGGAAAAATCAAAGATATAGCAAGGAAAGTCCTGGGAGTTGAGGCTTTCTCAACCATCATCTAGATCAGTCATAAAGTTGGGAGACTGCCCACAGCAGAAGCAAACTTTCCCCATGCTCCGAACAAAGCAGGACTTGTGGTGTCTGTTGAACAAAAGGGAGCAGGAGTTTGGTAAGGACGCTGGAGGAGAATAGTAAACTTTTGGAATGTCCACAGAGGGGAATAGAATAGGAAGCAGATGAAGGAAGAATAAAAGGAGACCAGTGACCTCTCTGGTGGTCCAGTGGTTAAGACTTCCAATGCAGGAGGTAAGGATTTGATTCCTGGTTGAGAAGCTAAGATCCCACATGCCTTGAGGCCAAAACATGAAACAGAAGCAATATTGTAACACATTCAATAAAGACTTTTAAAATGGTCAAAAAAATCTAAAAAAAAAAAAAAATAGTGGTCCAGTTGACAGCAGAGACTAGACATTTGTAGCAGTGTCAGCCCTTGTGGTTGGGTTATATTCTCCATTTGTGCTCGGCAGCCCAGGTATAGGAGCAAACATATAACACTGTGAAGTCAGTTGTGCTGGGCAGATGTGGCAGAAGTTCAAAGCCCAGGCAGTCAAGGAGTCTGGAAAAAGAGTGAGCCAACTAAGTTCAAAAGCAGTGTTTCTAAACAGAGATCTAAATACAGCTATATAATCACAGAGCTAATGAATAACTCATCATTATGAAAATTAATGCCAGCCTGCTTTTAGATGCCACTTTTCTACTTTCTAAGAGTAAAGGCTCCTGGTTCTTTCCACTCAAGAAGATCGTCTTGCTCTGTGTTCACTACCCAGGCCTCTCAGTTTCCATCTTTCTCTCAAAAGGAGGATGTTTTACTTTCTTTTCTCATGGTTGCAGCAGGTTATCAAGTAGACAGAGTCGCAGCTGGAGTTCCAGAGGTATAATCTTTTGGCAGTGATTAAATAGCGATCGAATTGGCAGTCATTGAAAACTCAGGGCCCACAGTTCCATATTTTTTGAAGAACATTGGTTATTTCCCATCGGCATTCCACTCATGGAGGAGAAAGCAGAATTTCCCAAACTAACCTGGGTTGACATTTATTTAAAATATGCAAAGTGCTATTTATCTGGTTTATCTTATTATAGGCCCTAGCTCTGCCAGATAATTAAAGGGCAGCTGGAAAATGAGAATAAAATCACAGCAATATCTTCCAAGAACTTTTAGGGCTCTTGCCCCTTTGTTTAATGAACTTAGTCTGCACAAATGAACAAATGAAAAGTGTTATGTTGGCTCCAGGAAAGAGAGGGAGTGGGGAGCAAAGGAGAAAGTTGCTTTCCTTCTTGTCTTACAAAAAAGAGTTTTGTTTATTCTGGTGAGTAAAGGAGTTGGCAAGATAGAAGGAAGGATATGAATCTTCTTAGTTTTAACAGAAAACTTTTCATTCTTGGCTCATTTATTCTATTTTACGATGTTATATTACATTGTAAAATATGGAAATGAAACTCACCCTGAGAAGTAAAGAATACCACCTCCCTATATATTTATTGGAAATTAAGACCTACATATATTAATGAGAATTTATGGGAAAAAAAAACCTGGATAATCTGGGAAGCATCCTGCAAAGGACCATGCCTCCTGCAGACACTCAATAAATATTAATAGAGGGTCTTGTGAATTTAAATTGGGTTCTCTGATCCAACTCTGCTGCCTTCTCTCTCCTACCACAGCTGCCTAAAATTATGCAACCATGGTATTCAGGGCTTTGAACAGAACATGTATTTCTGTCTTGGTGTGGAATGAATTAGCCAAACTACAACATAGCTGATCTGGAAAGCTAGGATCCACATTGCTTATTAAAAGTGAGCAAAGGGGCTTCCCTGGTGGCTCCATGGTAAAGAACCTGCCTGCCAATGCAATAGACACAGGTTCAATCCCTGGTCCAGGAAGATCCCACATGCTGCAGAGCAACAAAGTCCTTTCACCACAACTATTGAGCCTGTACTCTAGAGCCCAGAAGCCACAACTACTGAAGCCCTCATGCCCTAGAGCCCGTGATCAGCAATAAGAGAAGCCATCACTATGAGAAACCTGTGCACTGCAACTAGAGAGTAGCCCCTGCTCACTGCAACTGGAGAAAAAGACCAAGGAGCAATGAAGACCCAGCACAGTCAAATATAATGTATAAATAAATCAATTTTTTTAATAAAGTGAGCAAGGGACTTCTCTGGTGGTCCAGTGGCTGACTCCATGCTCCCAGCTCCATGCTCCCAATGCAGGGAACCCAGGTTCAATCCCTGATCAGGAAATTAGATCTCACATGACACAACTAAGAATTCACACGTGGCAACAAAAGATACCGAATGATGAACTAAGACCCAGTGCAGTCAAAAAAAAAAAAAAGTGAGCAATTCAGTGCTCCTTAAGATAGGGAAAATGTAAAGGGACTTTGCCCCAATTCTAAGTGGCAACATCATAGGCAGGTAGCACATCAGGCAATGGTATTTCAGAGAAGATTCATAAGCAGTCTTTTTAAAATAACTTGGTTGTTCAAAGACCAGGGGTGATGACTGGATAGATACCTGATCAAGACCAGATCAGAGTCAAGGTCTGGGTCAAAGTCATCAGAAATCAGATAAGGTTACCCATGTGGCAGGCAGAAACAAAGAAATTCAGCATGGCTGGGGTGGAGTGTCAGCAATTTGGATAGCCTCTGCTTAAAGCTGATGAAGGGAGAAGGCAATGGCACCCCACTCCAGCACTCGCTTGGAGAATCCCAGGGACGGCGGAGCCTGGTGGGCTGCCGTCTATGGGGTCGCACAGAGTTGGACACGACTGAAGCGACTTAGCAGCAGCAGCAGCAAAGCTGACGAATCAGTAGCCCACATAGTGAACTAAGATGCATGCCTTGCCTAGTCTTGCTTCTTTTTCTTCCCTGGGGGTTTATAAGATCCCCTTTACAAAGATAAAAGCAAGCTGGTATAACGAGAGGTCTGGAGGCCATAGAAGGTCTCCAGGTTTGGAGCCAAACTAACCAACCAAGAATTTCAGCCTAAGCACTCAAGACCTTCAAGGACTTAGGCAAATGAACTGACCCCTCTCTGTCTCTATCCTCCTAACTAAGAAGTGGGACAGTGATGTCTATCTGTCAGGTTGTTGTGAGCATTGAATGAGGTATGAAAGCATCTAGATCAAAAGAGTTTTTGAATAGATATTTCTCTTTCCTTTTCATGAGTAAACATTCAAACAACTTAGAAGATGTAGACTTGTACTGAAACCCACATTCTTCAGTTAGAGCAAGTGAGGCATTCCTTTGCCCAAGATCTCAGGCCCCATCCCAGACCTATTGCATCAAAAACTCATGATCAGGAATCAGAAATTCAGCAACCTGTGTTTTACCAAGCTTTCCAGCTGATTCTGCTGCATGCTGAAGTTTGAAAACTATGATATTAGGATAAGTCAGGTCAGTAACTCAAAATGTGCAGCAGGTCTAGAGCTCACAGACCTCAGGAAAACAGATAATATAGAATACAGTCTCATATTTTCCTCCCCAGATTCACTTAGTGTTGGCAATGCTTTGCTTTGAGCTGTGCAGGGTTGGCCTCAACTAGAGTCCATATCACAGAGGTACCTAAGTCCTGAATTGGGGAGATTAGTGATTTCCCAAATTCTTTCTACTCTCAGATTATTAATTTGATTATATATCTTTATCAGGTTTGAGAAATAAATGTAGAACTCCTCACCTCCCTGTTGTACTCAAGCCAGTTTTTTTTTCCCCCATAAGGAGGAAAGGAAGAGATTTTTTTTCCAGTTTTATTGAAATATAATTCACATGTCAGGAAGATCCCCTGGAGAAGGGAGTGGCAACCCATTCCAATATTCTTACCTGGGGAATTCCATGGACAGAGGACCCTGGTGGGCTACAGTCCATGGGGTCAGGTAGAGTCAGATACAACTGAGCGAGTAACAAGCATTGTATAAGCTTAAAGTATACAACATAATGATTTACTCTATGTCTAAATAGTGAAGTGATTACCACAATAAGACTAGTTAACATCATCACCATATCTTGTTAAACTATTTTTTTCTTGTAATGCGAACCTTTAACATCTATTCCCTTGGCAACTTACAAATATACATTACAGTATTGTTAACTCTAGTCATTGTGTTACACAACATGAAGCCAATTCTTAGTGGACACTATCACCACCCCTTCCCTTCTTCCCAACTGTATTTAGTGGCTGAATATAAAACTGGCCACTGGGTAACTTGGGATGCTTTCAACCTTTGTGAAAACTTGTTGTTATTGTTTAGTTGCTAAGTCTTGTCCGACTCTGCAACTCTATGGACTGAAGCCCGCCAGGCTCCTCTATCCATGGGATTTCCCAGGCAACCATACTGGAATGGGTTGACATTTCCTTAGCATCTCAAAAAATAGTCATGACTTTCAACCACAGCAGCCTGGAGAACAAGCTTCCAAGTGACCTTGATAGTTCAGCCTGGGATTTTCAGGAGCAGGGTCAATCTACAATTTCTGACTCCTACAACCCAGCCCCACCCCTCCTCTGTGCCCAGTCCTGCAGGCCCTGTGTTGGGTGCTGCCTCACTGTAGGGCTTTGAAATGATTCCCCAACAAGTATCTGTCATGCTTTGGATGAACTGCATACCTGCTTCCTCTCTACCATTGCCTTTTTCCACAGAAAAGAAAGACAAAATCCAGCCTTGAGCTTGTTGAAACACATGCATTTACAAATAAGCTTCTTTCAACAATGCCCAAGGAGATTTGGAAAACAAAACCAGCTCTTTCTCTCTTGTATACACAGTGGCCACCAAAGGATAAGCATTGTTCTGTCAAGGTTCAACACTTGCTAGAGTGATCACTGGAAACTTCAGGGAAGAGATTGTGTTTATAATGAGAGGAAAATGGATTAATCAAAACTCTAGCCTTCAGCTGTCAGCACTAGAATACAATATGTCAATTGGAGTATGAGGTAGCTTTGACAAGAATACCATCTTCCTTGCTTTAGTCAATCCTAATTGGGGTCAGCTGATTTAAGCAATGATTTTTCTCTGCAGAAGATGAATGCATACCAACAAAATCCATTAGCTATGAAAGTCATGGCATTGATTTTAGAATAAAATGTTATTTCAAAAGAAGGAAATCATATTCTAATATCTCTACTACTGACAGCCTGTACCAACCTCAGGAGAGATCTATTTCAACAAAGCAGTGTGGGGTGTGGGAAGACAGTGTTCGGAAAGAGGTGATCCTGTCCACTTGGCCTCCAGTTCTCAGTAGTGCTGTCCTGAGTCCTAAATTATCTGTTGGACTGTCGATGATGGAGGCAGGACACCTACTGGTTTGGGCCATTGTGTATAGTTGTAAATTGCCTATGTTTCCTCCAGGTTGAGAAAATATACAGTAGCAATCACATAGTCGCTTCAGTCGTGTCCAACTCTGTACGACCCCATAGACGGCAGCCCACCATGCTCCGCCGTCCCTGGGATTCTCCAGGCAAGAATACTGGAGTGGGTTGCCGTTTCCTTCTCCAGTGCATGAAAGGGAAAAGTGAAAGTGAAGTCGCTCAGCCATCCAACTTCTTAGCAACCCCATGGACTGTAGCCTACCAGGCTCCTCCATCCATGGGATCTTCCAGGCAAGAGTACTGGAGTGGGGTGCCATAGTTCCCGTTTGCTCTTTATGTAGCATATATTGTGCTCACGTGCTCAGTTGCTCAGTTGTGTCTGACTCTTTACAACCCCATGGACTGTAGCCTTCCAGGCTCCTCCGTCCATAGGCTTTTTCCAGGCAAGAATACTGGAGTGGGCTGCCATTTCCTCCTCCCAACCCAGGGGATCTTCCCGACCCAGGGCTCAAACTTGAGTCTCCTGAGTCTCCTACATTGGCAGACAGATTCTTTCCCATTGAGTCACCTGGGAAACCCATAGCATATATTAGGAAAGTACTTTTGGAAATTTATCAAGGGGAAAGTGAACACTAACCACCTAGTTTGCTTTTGGTGCTTTCCTGCTGAACAGAATAATAAAACAGAGTTAATATCTATTCTGGGAAAATCCCTCTCTAAGATACACTATGAAAAATTCCCTATCGGGGAATGACAGGGTGGCGCCCCTCCCCCAGCACAGAGTTTGAACTAACTATGGCAAATACCCCAAAGGGGAAGACGTTTACCCTTTAGCGCAGTTTAGCTGGTAAAGTTCATAAGCCCAACGGCTCCCAATTAGGGAAGATCCCAAGAATCTCTAAAGCAGAGAGACTCACATAACTCTGTAAATTGAGGGGAAGTATGTGTCTAGTCACCAGCCAATGTTGTTTACACTGTGGGAAATGATGGCTCAAACCTCTACTGGTGATTGTCCCTGACGGGCAGCCCAGCCTCTGCCATCAGAGAGACTATTATCGGGGATTGTTTGTTGATAGTTGTGTTCCACTGGGTGATAATTGCGGGGGAAAGTACCTGAACTTGTGAAGCCTTCAGATGGAATTATCTGATTTCCATTTGTGTGCTGTGCTGGTAAATTTGCCATGAGTTTCATCACCTTTGTACTCTCTGACATACTTTATTAAATCAGCTATAATGGCAAGTTCTCTGCTGGTTTCAGTCAATCTGGTTTATGCTGATAGTTAAGAGGATCTTTTCTTGCTAACCAGTGTGAGAATGAGTGCATGCTAAGTTGCTTGAGTCATGTCCAACTCTTTGAGGCCCTGTGGACTGTAACCCACCAGGCTCCTCTGACTATGGAATTCTCCAGGCAAGAATACTGGAATGCATTTCCATGCCCTCCTCCAGGGGATCTGCCCAGCCCAGGGATCGAACTTGAGTCTGTTACTTCTCCTGCATTGACAGGTGGGTTCTTTACCACTAGTACCACCTGAGAAACCCACTGTGAGAATAGTCATACCCAAATTTTGCTCAACTTTAACCTCCTTCTGCCTCAAAGATATGATAGTTCCAGTCGTGCATATATGTCATTAGCCTTTCTGAGGGTCAGAATAAGCTTAATGGAAAATAGTTCATTTCAAGATAACCTTGGGCCTCTATCTGTAGAGTTGAGATGAACACAGGCAAGCTAATTATTATATAATCAATCATACTAATTAGTATATTTTAAGTGCATGTGTGATTAAGGCTGCACCTTATCTTAGTGGCTCTCAATCTTGGGAGTATATCAGAATCACCTTGGAGGGTTTGTTGACATAGATTGCTGGGCCCCATTTCCAGAGTTGGTAATAATCGAGATCAGCGGTTGTTGTTGTTGCTGTTCAGTCACTCAGTCATGTCTGAGTCTTTGTGACCCTGTGGACTGCAACACATCCAGCTTCCCTGTCCTTCACAATCTCCAAGAGTTTGCTTAGACCCATGTCCACTGAGTCAGTGATGCCATCCAACCATCTCATCCTCTGTCATCCCCTTCTCCTTTTGCATTCAATCTTCCCCAGCATCAGGGTCTTTTCCAATGAGTCAGTTCTTTGCATCAAGTGGCCAAAATATTGGAGCTTCAGCTTCAGCATCAGTTCTTCCAGTGAATATCCAGGGTCGATTTCCTTTAGATGAAGGGTGGGGCCCCCAAATTTAAAAATCTTCCAAGGTGAAGCTGATCATTACTGATATGTAACCCCACCTTTTAAGAAGCATTTTAAAGTTCCAATTTATGGTATAAGTTAACTGAGCCAGATGTTTTCCTCCTTCATTCTTAAAGCTGTTTCTTGAAATATGGTCTAAGGACCACATACATTGGAATTTCTTGGGATGCTTGTGAATAATGAGTGGGACCTGTCCCAGACTTCTGAATAAGAGGCCCAGCATGATGGACAAGCTTCCTGGGACATACCAAGAAACTGCCCCATAGTCGTGACTCTCAGCCTCAAATCCAAATCAGAATCACTCAAATAGCATTAAGAATACAGATTTTTAGTTTCTGATTACCAAGATTGTGATCCAGTTGATTTAAGTGTTAATGAGAATGTGAAGAAAAGGGAACCCTCATGTACTATTGAGAATGAGAATGTATATTGGTGCAATCACTATGGAGAATCACTATGGAGAACAGTGTGGAGGTTCCCTAAAAGTAAAAATAGAATTACCATATGATCCAGCAATTCTACTCCTAAGCATGTATCTGGAAAAGATGAAAACTCTTAATTTGAAAAGATAAATGCAACCCAGTGTTCATAGCAGCAACTATTTACAATAGCCAAGACGTGAAAGCAACATAAATATCTATTGACAGATGAATGGATAAAGAAGATATGGTGTGTGTGTATATATATATATATATATATATATATATATGATCTATATCTAAATATGTATCAGAATATTACTCAGCCACAACAAAAGAATATCGTCATTTCAACAACATGGATGGACCTAGAGATTATACTAAGTGAAGTAAGCAGACAGAGAAAGACAAATATCATATGATATCACTTATGCGTGGAGTCAAAAAAATACTATAAATGAAGTTATTTACAAACAGAAACAAGCTCACAGACATTGAAAACAAATTTATGGTTACCCAAGGGGAAAGGAAAGGAGGGATAAATTAGGAGTATAGGATTAACAGTTACACACCACTACATATAAGTAAACAACAAAGATTTACTGTACAGCACAGGTACCTGTATTCATTATCTTGTAATAACCTATAATAGAAAAGAATCTGAAAAAGAGTATGTATATAGGTGTATGTGTGTATATATATATATATATGTTTGTGATTGTGTTAACTTTGCTGTTCAAGGAGGGAAGTCTAAGTGCTGTTACTTATTAAACAGAGCAAGAAAATGTTCCTAAACCTCATGAGAAATAAATAAAATCTTCAAAATCAGTGGGAAGGGAAGTATCAGAGCAGTTGAGTATCGGAGCCGAGTTGTTTGACTGAATTTAAACCCCATGTCTGCTGTCACTCACCAGCTGTGTGATCTTGGGCAAGTTACTTTCTGAAGCCTTAGCTCTTTGATCTGTAAAATCTGGATAATAATAGCACCTACCTCATAAAGCCATTGTGGGGATTACATGGGATAATCCGTGGAAAAGGCTTTGCTAGCCCACACAAATTAAGAGCTCAATCAATGATCTCTGTTATCGTTACAAGGGCAGAGAGATTTCTTGTTTCACTTCAGGAATCGATAGGCAGTGCACTGAAAAGGATCATGTGTATTCAGTGTGCGTAAAAGCTTCTGAACTCAGTCCTTGGCCAAACCACACAGTGACGCGCATTCTCTTTAAACAACATGCATTAACTTCTGAAGAAATTGTACTCTTTCTAAACCCATCCAAATGATATTTTTAAAACATTCCATTATGATGGGAACTCAGCTACATGTGTTTAAGCCGATTTGTGCCTTGTTGAAGGAAAAGGCTCTCAGTTACTGGCTGGGACATAACCAGAACCGGCTTCAGCTGAAGTTGGTGGTTTCTCCAGAAAAGTCATCTGAGACTGCAATTACTACACAGGAAATGGACAGGGCTGTAAAATTAAGGAAAGAATGCATCACTAAAAAGTTATGATGATAAAAAGGGGGAAGAGGATATATAATTAACCTTTCCAACAGTTAACGCCAGTAGTTACCTAAGCCTCTTTTTGCAGAACTGCTCATTTGAAAAACATCCAGTTTTGCTGTGGCATGTTCTTAAATATTTAATTCACCTGCCTGCACATTAAAGTGATTTCCTCTCTTTATATTTTTTTACTGTTGTTGTTGAGCTCTAGAGTCCTTCTTTTCACCCCATCAACCTTCAAGATTGTATTTTATTAAGTGACTTTTAAAGGAGCTGATTTTTCCCTGGATTATCTAAATATAAACGACTATCTGATAAGTATGAATTATGTGGAGGTCAGCCTAATGTTTTTGTATTGTTGAAGGATGAGCGTGAGATGGGGAATTTATGTTCTCTGATGGCCAGGTCTCAGTGAGGGGATGCTAGGACAGGCCAGGCAAGGACAGAGACCAGAAGGACCTAGGGGTTAGAGTTAGGGTCAGGATTAGGGCAAAGGCAAGGAGAGGGTGGTTGGAAGATTTGGTGTGAGGGAAGTCTAGCTATGGTCAAAAGTCTGGGTGTTTCAAGAGTGTACGGTGACTGCAGCCATGAAATGAAAAGATACTTGCTCCTTGGAAGGAAAGCTATGACAAACCTGGACAGTTTATTAAAAAGCAGAGACATCACTTTGCTGGCAAAAGTCAAAACCATGGGTTTAAGAGCCTACAGAGCAGACCATTTGATAGAATATAATAAAGAGAAAGTCCAGGCCCTGAAATCTGAGGTAAGCATGTTTGTCCAATCATTACAGTCTTCAGGAAGGCCCAGGAGCAGAAAATGAAACAGATAAGTAGTTGGCATCAGGAAGACCCTATGACAAGCTACAGAATTGAACCCAAAGGACTAGAATGCAGGATCAGGATTTCAGTCCCTGAAGGACTCAGACAAAAGTGAAGACCCCAGGCAGAACACCAGTCAGGAAACCAGAGGAGGAACTCAAGGACATGGGATAAGAAAAGGAGACAAGAGCCAGGCCCTGGAGTTCAAGGGCTGAGCACACCAGGTTGCAAGGCTGATGTCACTAAGGTACTGGCTACAGCACCCTGACTGAATCAGCATTAGTATAAGTAACGACTTGCATACTTAGCAACCTGCCGAAATCTAGGGCAGGTTGCACCTATAGGTGAGAGTTAAGTCAGGGTTTCTCAGCCTTGGCACTATGACCTTTTGGACCACTGTTGATCCTTTGTTCTGGGAGCTGTTCTGTGCAATGTAGATGTATAGCAACATCCTTGGCCTCCAGCCATTAACATCCTATCATGACTGTCAAGTCAAAGTGAAATGCAGAAAATGTAAGAGATCTTCCTGGGTCGGGAAAATCCCATGGAGAAGGGAATGGCAACCCACTCTGGTATTCTTGCCTAGAGAATCCCTTGAACAGAGGAGCCTGGCAGACTATGGTCCATGGGGTCGCAAAAAGTCAAAAAAGACTGAACTGAGTTAGCATGCACATACACATGACTATCAAAAATATATCCAGCCATTGCTAAGTATGCAAGTCTTTATTTATACTAAATATTAGCATTAGCAATAATAGCAATAATTTTAAATTACCAAGGGCTTATTGTACACTATTGTACAAAGGGCTTTTACAGCATTTCTCATGAAATCCTTCATAATCGTATGAGATTGTTACTGTTACTATCCCCATTTGATAGGTAAGGAAACTGAGGCATGAAAAATAACTTGGCTGAGATCAGTCACAGGTACAGTGGGTCAGCATTTTAGCCCAGGCAGTCTGACTACAAAGACTGCACTCACCATGATTGTACCATTCTGACCATTTTTCTTGTAGGTAAACCAAAGGAGTTATATATGAACAATTTCTGCAGTCTTACTTTTAGCTCTTTTTTTCACAATCATTTCATCTTCTATCATTATAGTTATGTATATAAAAATCATTAATGTATACAGACAGCATTATGACTAAAACTAATAATACTGTATTGCATATTTGAGAGTTGCTAAGAGGGTAAATCTTAAAAAGTTCTCATCACAAGAAAAAATGTTGTAACTATGTATGTTGACAGATGTTAACTAGGCTTATTATGGCCGTCATTTCACAATATATACAAATATAGAATCATTCTATTGTACACCTGAAACTAATATGTTATACATCAATTATATCTCAATAAAAAGGTTATATTGAACATATAAATAAGAACATTCTCATGCCCTAGTCTAAATTTATATTTCCCTGGAGTTATACTTGGCAGTGAGGGCAAAAACAAACTACAAATATAATAATGTGAGATATTAATAACAATGTCTACTATTAATTCACTCCAGTGCCTCCTATCTAGAGACCCGTTGAAATTCTTCATGACTGTAACTCAGGAAATCCCCTCCCTGAGGGGCTTTAGAGGCAGACAGCAACCCAAACCTGGTTTGCACTGGAAAGAGAGCAGCAGCCCATTAACAGTTGGCCAAGCAGAAACATTGAAGCAGCTGAGAGCACCACGTGGGAGAGGTGTCAAGAAATCAGAGATGCCAGCTCACCCCTAATGCTGACACCAAGGTAGGGATCACACCTCACTTCCTGTCTTGAGCCCGAGATTACAAGCTCCCGGTGGCAGGGGGCTCTTCACCTGCCTTCCCTGACTTCTGTCCCCATGCGGCAGAGCAGGGACCAGGAAGTTGGTCAGCTCTTCCCTGCTTGGACTGGGCCTCTCACAGCCTCCCTTTCCTCCCTGAAACAGTCCTCCAGGGACTGGCCCCAGCCAGCAAACAGAGGTGGTGGTGGGCCCCAGAAGAGAAGGGGAATGTAGGCAGTGTCAAAAGGCACTCAAATTCCAATGTTTGAAAGTACTGTGCCTAAAGAATAAAACCAGATTGTGGCCCCGGGCTGCCAGTTTTTGACCTCTGTTAGAGCCTCCCATACTGAGAAGGCTCGAGGGATTCCTTCAGAATAGGAACAGTTTGACCTAACAGGAACTGTGGCTGTCACTTCAGTCATGAGATGTGTGCATGTATTTTTAAACGCATGTTCTTTATTCTCCCTTTAAGTAAATAGATATTTAAAAAACACAGATGCGTGATTCTACTATGTGACTCACAGTAAACAATCCAATGGCAACGCCCCTCAGCCTTGGAGCAAAAGCAAAAAAAAACCACTTGCCCCCTTCCTTGCTCCCTCCCCCCAGCCTTTTATTAACAAATCGGTGGGGGGGGTGGGCAGAGAGGGCAAATGTATGAATGAGCTTTTCAGAAATGACCTGTAGGTGAGAACAGCTAGGTACACCTCCTTTTACACTACACAATCCCAGGCTGTGCCCTTCTTTTAAAAACCATTTAATTATTTTCTATGTTTTTGAAAACACATGGCCCTTTTTTCATCCTCCTGTCCTTATTTACATATGTTTGGCTTGTGTGGGCATTGGAATTTCAAGAGGATGTTATCAACTCCACTGGCGAATGTTTTTGGCTTTTTCAATGTAAGATTCCTAGTTCACAGCACCTTATTTGTGTTTCTCTGATTGCTGCTAATGGGATCCCGTCCAAACACCTGCCGGGTGAGGACTTGGAGGCAGGGCCTGAAGGAGATTACTGACTCTAATGTGGCCGAGGACGAGGACGGGTCCTGGGGTGACATACAGTTCAGAAATCAACTTGCAGTAACTCAGCTCTGTAAGTCACATCCAGATCATGGCCGTGATTAAAGACCTGCAGAGGAAAGCTCATTAGGGTGGGAGGGCCCTCTGCCATCTGCCCAGTCCCCTGGGCGACCTTGGACCTAGCTTCACATCTTCAGCTGGATAATGAGAGGGAGTTGAATGGCTTCTGGGGTTTCTTCCAGCTTTAACATTCTATGACTCTATGATTTGTTGTTTGTGTTACCAAACAAAACTTGGGTGTGCTCACCCTCGAGCAGTAACTAGCCAAACTATTGACACAGGGTGGTAGTGAAGGAAAAGTGCAACATTTATTGCAGGGCGCCCAGCAAGAAGTCTAGGGAAGCTAGTGCTCAAAAGACTCTAACTCCATGACGGATTTCAACAAAGCATTTTGTTTACATTTTTTAAAAGTATTTATTTATTTATTTGTTTGATTTTGCCAGGTCTTTGTTGCAGCACTCAGGATCTTCAGTCTTCAGTTGCATCATGCAAATTCGTAGTTGCAGTATGTGGGATCTAGTTTCCTGACCAGGGATCAAACCCAAGCGCCCTACATAGGGAGCATGGAGTCTTAGCCACTGGAACACCAGAGAACTCCCTCAGCAAAGTATTTCTAAAGTTCAGGTGAGGGAGGGGATCACAGGGCATGTGGTCAGCTCATGCACAGTTCTCTGATTGGTTGATGGCGAGGTTAGGGGTTAGGACTTCCCTGGTGGCTCAGTGGTAAAGAATCCACCTGACAATGTAGAAGATACAAGTTTGATCCCTGGCCCAGGAAGAGCCCCTAGAAGAGGAAATGGCAACCCACTCCAGTGGGAAAACCCCAGGAACAGAAGAGACTGTTGGGCTACAGTCCATGGGGTCACAAAAAATCGGACACGACTTAGCAACTGAATAGCAATACGGGTTAACGTCATAAGTCCTTAGATGCCAGTAGGTCTAGAGTCTCCATGCTCGTGGTCATCAGGTAGCTTATTTCTTCCATTTGGTGGTGGTTTTAGCATCTGTGACTTCAGAGAGGAGTGAAAGCAAAGGGTATTGGGGAGGTCTCTGTCCTGAGAGGACTTCCCTGGTGGCTCAGATGGTAAAGCATCTGCCTACAATGCGGGGGGACCTGGGTTCAATCCCTGGGTTGGGAAGATCTCCTGGAGAAGGAAATGGCAACCCACTCCAGTATTCTTGCCTGGAAAATCCCATGGACAAAGGAACCTGGTAGGCTACAGTCCATGGGGTCGCAAACAGTTTCAGATATGACTGAGCAACTTCACTTTCACTTTCTTTCTGTCCTGAGAAAGGATACTTGCTTGGTTACATTTGATCTAAATCTGTGTGTGCTTTAAATGACCCCAGAAAATTCATAGGAAATGTAGAAATCATCTTAAAAAGAAGATGAATTCCTATATTTAATGAAATCTTTATCACATCAGAACATTATTAGTTAATTCAAGTAGCATCTCCTCTCTCCCTCTGTTTGTAGTACACTGTTGTACCAGTGAATCAAGTGCCTAGGGGCAAAATAGTGCTACATAAACATTAAGCTCAACAGACTGCTGCATAATATCCTATTTGTTGTCATTTGAGCCTTGCATAGTCGCAAAGTGCTACTAAGTCATTTTCTGAACCCGTTTAATGTGGCCCTTGGTGAAAGAGAGGCTGAAGCTCTTAGACTGAGGGGTCGTATGACAGGGGATGACTATCTCTTGACCCTCTTTGGAATTGGAAATGTTGGAGATTATGAGAGGTTTGAGCTGTGGTGACTCAGCAGGCTAAGTCATGCAGGGCAGCCCCCCAGGGCATGAAGTCGGTGGCCCATGCAGTCAATGTGTCTTCTTAGAAAAGTCATTCACATTTAGTGTGCCCTGATCCTCAGTATATAAAACTGGTCTTATAAAAAACATTGTCACAGACACTTCAAGATGATTGGCCAGAGACAACACAGAAAACTGCTCCCATCTAAGCAACCTAAGCCGCCCCATTGTAGTGCCCAACTCACTCCAAGTTTGCCCATGTGCTTCTTCCACACGTATTCTGCTTCTCATAAACACTGCTTCTATTTAAAAATATATATATATATATTATCCCAGTTAATTCTTGCCACCATGTTTTTGTTGAAGAATTTCTAGAATCCCAGATTTTTAAAAAGTGGTAAATGAATACACCATATGGTTGTATTAGAAATAGTTTTTTAAATGTTGTGTATGTGTGTATGCACACACACAAGCATGTGTGTAGGCATGCATGCTTAAAATACCTGCTTTTTTGTTCATATTCAGGTTCAGTAGTCACAGTAGAAAAAAAGAGGAGCTAGTCTGTAAGCTATTACATATTGAATGGATAAACGACAAGGTCCTACTGTGTAGCACAGGCCCTGAGATATTGATATCTGACCTTCTGCTTGATTTTAAGACAAAAAAAATATACATGCAGCTCTTCCAAACAGTTGGCTGATACAGTCTTTTCAGAGTTTATATATCCATTGATTTGTTATTGAGCATGTAATTTGCTACGTCTTCCGAAGATGACTCCCATAACTTTCATTTGAAGTCTTCCCCTATGTTAAAAATCCTGTTATTTCAGACATCTGAAATAAAGTGGGGCTTTCCCCCTACCCATTTTCTTTTCTTTAGCACAGGATATCAGAAGTGCTACTGTTTCCATGCTTTGTACTTATAAACTAACATTAGACTAAAGAAGTATTGTCTAAAATAGCGTTTGTGAGAGTTAATAGCTCTTGTGGGTGGGCCGTATGATAACTGTACCATCGCTCGCTGTGTGATATTTATAATTATTACTGTCTCCTTTCTAGCCAACAGTTATATGGCTTAGTTCTCTAACTATGAAAACAAAAATGAGTTTTCACACAGAGGTATTATTGTTTTTACAGTCCTGGAAAACGAAGATTTATGAAAAGAAACTAATTTCCATTTGGCCTCTGGCTTCCTACCAGTCTTTTAGGTTCAACTATGTTACTTCACCACTCTTGAAGGAGGGTGAGCACTCACATCCCTTTGTTTGGGGAAAATTCAGTGGTGGCTAGATTCGGCCTCTCCTTTCTCTAGAAATCATTTGGATTCGGTATAGTTCAAAATAACGAAGTAAGCTATTAGAATCCCAACCCAACTTTGTAGCCTTATTTCCTACTGGGTCACTCCGAAAGCCAAGCATAGAGTTTGGCTGACATCTTCCCTTTTAAGCATAGCTGCCAGTGCTACCTGCAGAGCAGGTGATGGTAAGGAGCCAGGTAGTACCCAACAGCCAATTATAAGTAGTTGGATTGCTGAGCTCCATGGTGTTTCCCTCTGCCCCAGTCAGCAAGTACACAAACTGCTGGAAAATCTCCAACACTCACTTGGCTTGTGGCTCTGTCACAGCCTGGTTTATTGCTTTCCAAGTGGAAGCCAATCAAGGCTTTGGCACACAGGAGGCTCAAGAAGAGAAAGGTGGGCTTTATTTTCAGCCTGCAAAGCAAAGGATAATGCATTAGCATCACTCCTCTATTCCACAGTCCTCTGTTAAAGGAAGGCGTGTGTGCTAAGTTGCTTCAGCCATGTCCGACTCTGTGCAATGCTATGGACTGTAGCCCACCAGGCTACTCTGTCCATGGGATTTTCCAGGCAAAAATACTGGAGTGGGTTGCCATGCCCTCCTCCAGGGGATCTGCCCAGCCCAGAGATCGAACCCACGGATGTCTCTTACGTCTCCTGCATTGGCAAGTGGGGTTCTTTACCACTAGCGCCACCTGGGAAGCCCCTAAAGGAAAGCAGTGATCTCTATTTGAAAGATATTGTTTTCAACTCCCCCTATTGCTGACAACAGGCTTCCCTGGTGGCTCAGACAGTAAAGAAGCTGCCTGCAATGCAGGAGACCTGTGTTCGATCCCTGGGTTGGGAAGATCCCCTGTAGAAGGGAATGTGTACCCAGCCCAGAATTCTTGCCTGCAGAATTCCACGGACAGAGGAGCCTGGCAGGCTACAGTCCATGGGGTTGCAAAGAATTAGACATAACTGAGTGACTAACACTTTCGCTTTTCAATGCTGACTACAGGAACAAAGGCTAAAATTCCAGCCATGCACAGACTTGCACACAGGACAGCTTGAAACATAGAATGTTCCCATTTCTTGGGGTGAATAGGTGGGCAAGCTGGCATCTTTATTTCAGGCTGAACTAAAACCATATTCCTTCCTGCCCAGTCTCTACTACAAAGTGCCTGAGCCTGAACTCCCCAACAGGGACAAGAAAAAGAAGGTTTCAAAATACACTTGACATGGTGCTCCAATTGTGATCCCATTCGTTTTCATTTACCCTTTCCCAGAATTCAGTCCATAGATTTGATTTGAAAGTCCTCAATGAGTTTTATGGATCTTAGAAAAATTTTACCATCTGGCTGTAGAGCTCTTCTTTTTTAAAGCAACTTGACAATTTCAGAATATAAAATGACAGATAAATGAAGAAAAGGTGCCAGATCAGAACATGTAAAACAGCACTGACTGAATGATATAGAGGGTGAGTCAAGCCAAATAGTTCCTTCTCGGCTCAGCACAAAATTGAATATATGAGAGCTGTAAAAAAATGGACTGCCGCTTCCCAGTGACCCAATATTTCAATATCCTCCACTACTTTTCAGGATTATGAGTTTAGTCTGAGAATATTATTGAGATTTATCTAGTGCCCTTCCTCCAATTACTATGCATGATACTTGAGAGCAAGAAGGGACCCACCCATTTATTCTGAGCAGTTACTATGGATAAAGCTGCTGTGTCACTATAAATCAGAGTCCCTCCATCTGAACTGTTATTTAATAGTGTCCAAAGCTGTAAGTGGACTCTAGTGGTTGAAATTCAGAGCCAGAAGCCAAATACTCTGTGTTCACCTCTTAGCCCAGACATTGTGACTTTATTCTACAGCATCTGACCATCTCTGTGCTCAGAGAGAATTGAGAATAGGAGGTAACTTTGACAAATAAAGATCAATATATCTGTAAGATCCTGATGCTGAAATCACTTCATTTTAAATTATAGGGTTAATGTATGTTTCCCATCTCACTTTGCATTATTTTTCTCCATTTCTTTTATAAAATGACAACAGACATCATTTATCTACTGAAAAATGTTAGCATTCTCAAGTAGAAAGAGATGTGTAGATCTGAAGCATTCAAGACCAAAGAGCTTCACAAACTTGGGGCTAGATTTTAAACTTGTTTCAATGTCTGATTTAATTGTTTCAAGTCATTAAGAAATTCTTTCCAATCAAAACTACAATGAGGTCCCACCTCACACCAGTCAGAATGGCCATTATTAAAAAATCTACAGATAATAAATACTGGAGAGGATGTGAAGAAAAGGAAACCCTCCCACACTGTTGGTGAGAATGTAAATTGGTACCGTCACTGTGGAGAACAGTGTGGGGGTTCCTGAAAAAGTAAAAATAGAGTTACCATGTGATCCTATAATCTCATTCCTAGGCATATATCTGAAGAACACTCTAATTTGAAAAGATATATGCATCCCAATGTTCATAGAAGCACTATTTACAATAGATAAGACATTGAAGCAACCTAAATGTCCATCAACAGGTGAATGGATAAAGCAGACGTGAGGGAGTGCGTGTGTGTGTGTGTGTGTGTGTGTGTATGTGACTGAATATTACTCAGCCATAAAAAAGAATAAAATAATGCTATTTGCACAACATGGATGGACCTAGAGACTATCATACTAAGTGAAGTAAGTCAGACAGAGAAAGACAAGCATCATATGATGGCACATATGTGGAATCTAAAAAACTGATACAAATGAACTTATTTGTGAAACAGAAATAGACTCACAGACATAGAAAACAAACTTATGGTGGCCAACAGAGATAGTAGGCAGGATAGGGAGGAGATAAATTATGAGTTGGGGACTAACATATACACACTACTATATATAAAATAGATTAAAAAGCAAGGACCTACTGTATAGCACAAGAAATTATACTCAGTATCTTATAATAACCTATAATGGAAAAGAATCTAAAAAGAATATATATGTGTATATGTATAGCTGAATCACTTTGCTATACACTTGAAACTATCATGACATTGTAAATTAACTAGACTTCAATTTTTTTTTAATTCTCTTTTCAGACTAAAGTTTCTTATTGATTATCATTGTGTTTAAATCACATTAGAAAAGTCTACCCTTTCCAAACAGCACATTGGTATAAGATGTGAAGAAGTTTTTGATTACATATGTCAGTTCTGTGTGTCAACTCCTCATATGTTACTAAGAATTCCAGGGCTATCGATTTAATTATTCAGAACTGATTAAAAATGAGACAGGAATGCCTTATTGTTTTATTTTGGTTATCTAAACCTCTACGGTCCATGGGGTTGCAAAGAGTTGGACACGACTGAGCGACTGAGCACACACGCAAACCTCTGCAAAGACCCCAAGCCAGAAGTGCTTTGTTATTAATATAACCCCATGCTATTATGGCCATCCTTTTTAGTCATCCATCCTAAGTGGTTCTTCTCATCCACTTTTTCTGGATAACTCCTGACTAAGACCCACTTCACTCAAGTAATTTTCTCAATGTTCGTCTTGCTGGCTGGGGCTGAAGTTCAAGTTGAAGTTCAATTTCATATTGAAAATTTTCTGTTGACCATGGCAAAAGATTTTGAAGAGAGTATTGGAGTATTCATTTAAGTTTTTCTCCCTCTGGGTCTTTCATTAATTTTTCTGCTATACATTTGACCTTACTTTAAGTTTAAGAAACTTTTAAGCAGTTGTTTTCATTACAGCACAAGAAAGAGAATGTTTTTACTGTGCATAAGAATGGTCATGGATTCAGAGCTAATTAGAGTTGTAAGAAGCCTTAACGTTTACCTTCTGCAACACCATCCGATGTGTGTATCTACTCTACAATATAGATAGTCTGATGTCATGTCTTACAGAACTCTTTCCTGTGACAGTTCTAAGCACTTTACAAACATTTTAAAGGGATCCATTTGCTCCCATTTTACAAAATAATAAAGCCACCTCGTTTCTAGTCTCTTATAAGAAATCTCAACTTATGCTTTCTACCCCTCCCTCATCATTGATGTCCCACACAGCAACCACTGTGACTATTTTAGGCCATAAATTCCTGCCCTACTAACAGTGATTTCCTATGAAATCCAGCCTCTTACCCTAGGCTGCAAGGTCCTGCAAGACTGACCTTGCGCTCGCTCTCCAAACTCATCTCTCCTCTTCTCACTGTTGTTCAGACAAATCACTCATCTCTCAGGTCCTTGCATATTCAAGTTTACTCCTACCTCAAAGCCTTTGTGACTGATGGTCTCTCTACTGGGAATTCTCTTTCAAAGTTTTCCAAGGAAATCCCTTGATCATCATGGTTCAATGTCACCTCCTCAAAGAGGCTATTGCTGTCTCACTATCTAAAGAGGCCTGCCCATGCCACATCCCCTAACCCTCTGTCCCATTCATCTTGTTTGTTTTCTTCACAGTATGAGAAGTTACTCCTTTGCTTCCAATATATGTGAGCTCCTAAGAGCAAAAACCTACCTCTTGTTCACTGCTGTACGTCATGCACATAGCAGTTTGGCCAAATGAGAAGTTATGGTCCAAGATTTTTTATAAAATTTGCTTCCAGTCACACCATGAGTAGGAACAAACTCATGTTTCTATGAATATACCATAGTATTTAAGATTCCACGCCCTTGCTTAAATGCTGTTCTTTCCCTCTTACTGTTGTTCAGTTGCAAAGTTGTGTTCAGCTCTTTGCAACCCCATGGACTGCAGCACACCAGCCTCCTCTGTCATCCACTATCTCCCAGAGTGTGCTCCGACTCATGTCTGTTGAGTCGGTGAAGCCGTCCATCTCATCCTCTGTTGCAACATTCTCCTCCTGCCCTCAGTCTTTCCCAGCATCAGGATCTTTGCCAGTGAGTCAGCTCTTCCCTTCAGGTGGCCAAGGTATTGGAGCTTCATCTTCAGCATCAATCCTTCCAATGAGTTCTATGCATACTGTGTGCTAAGTTACGTCAGTTGTGTCCAACTCTTTGCGACCCCATGGACTATAGCCCTCCAGGCTCTTCTGTCCATGGAATTCTCCAGGCAGGAATACTGGAGTGAGTTGCCATGTCCTCCTCCAGGGGATCTTCCTTACCCAGGGATCAAACCCACATCTCTTACGTCTCTTGCCTTGGCAGATGAGTTCTTTACCACTAGCGCCACCTGGGAAGCCCTCCAATGAATTCTAACATCCTTTAAAATGAGTCCAGCTGCCCGCCATTTTGAAAGCCAACCCTACCTCCTAGGCTGGGTTATGCAACCAATGCGAAGCACTCCATATACTCCCTGTAGTCTCTACCATTGTACTCACCACATTATTTTATAATTATTGATTTGGTTGCCAGGGAGTTTCAGAAGACCAAGATCTACTGCAGGGAAGGGACTGTTTAATTCATCTTAAGTTCCCAGCCCAGAGCATGCCACTAAGCACATGCTCAGTTCAGGTTTGGTGAAGGAAATGAGAATCTTAAACATTTGACTATGGTTGACTGTGTCATCAAAATACATTGTGAGTTCTATGGATGGAAACCATCAGTATTTTAGTCCATATTTTATTACTTACAATTAATTTAGTTAGGCCTTCAGAGTTTAAAAATAAAAACCCTTTACAATCCAATGTCACTCCATTTAAACTTCTTTCAACATCAGGGAAATGTGACTTGCTGCAACAATTTTAAAAATAACCTGAGGATTTCTAGGGATAATTTAAATCCATAGATAATCTCCAAACCTTATTGTAGAAATTAATTACCCTGAATATTTTATCAAAGCGGCTAACCAGTGAGGAACTATATTGATAAGCATTTAATTTCCTTACATTTCTCTTCCTAACAAAAAGTGGGAGAAAGGGAGGGGGGAAAAAAGGAACTATAAACAGCCCACATACTGGATAATGAGCTTCTGAATAATTGAGAACTGCCTAAATTTGTGTTAGTCATTTTTTTGCTGTTGCCTAGGACTGTCAAGTCCATCCTGGGGGTAATGAGAGGCACTAAGAAAATAATAAAATATGCGGTGCTCCTTTTTCTGCATTTTCAGGGAAGAGAATACCATTAATCCAGCTAACAATTCAGATAAAACCAGAAAAAAACATTGGCTCGGGTTTTACCATGTTTTATTGAAAGAAGTTTTATGCCCTAAGGGAGAACAGTAGCATTTAATCAGGTATCTTTCTAACATTCTGTTTTATGTGATTATACATACCTGCCATGAATAATAAATCATTTGTTTTACTGGTCCATTTCCAAAATTTCTGGTATATTGTCTCCTCAGGTAAAGGAACTTTGTCTCCATAACCTGTTTTCCTCTGGTAATGATTTCAACAGCTCATGGAATTTAATGTAGAAGATATAACTATCGAGCACCTACTGTGTGTCAGCCATGTCATTAAGTGCCAGAGGAGACACAAAATGGGAGTTTAAATTTAATGAGACCTTTCCCCACAACCAGCATATTGAAAAGGGCAATGCCATTTTTAAATTCAAAAGTATTTCTGTATGAAAATGTGCCTTGCAGACACAAAAAGGTCATTAGTTTTTGCAGAATTAGAGTTGTTCATAATTAAATGTGAAGGAGGAAAAAACCTGAAAACAAACAAACAAAACAAAGCCAGAGGTGTTATTCAGATCTTTATAATTAGTATGCTCATGTTTATCTACTTACAAAATCAAAAGTTATACTAGATTTTCATGTCAAACTACTATAAACACAAAAACAATATTATAGTCTGATCTGACATAGCTGTATCATTTGAAATATATACAGTCATCTCTGGTGATACACAGAGCATGACACTTACCAGTATAAATCGTTTGCTATACAGATGGAAGCCATTCGTATATATGCACATAGATATCTATTTCATTACTAATAATTACTTATACATTTCATTACTAATAATTATTTAGAGTAAAAATCATTTTGCTCATGAGTGCTTGTAATCCCTAAGGCATTTCATGACGAATCTATGATTAGATGCAATTTTAGAATGACTAATATACAATACATAGCTTCTGGAAGGTTGTTCAGTGACGGGGGCCCTCTGAAAAAGAATACCCCCATTTAAGAACATCCCTAACACCTTACTCCTTAAGAAAATACCCGCTCTCTCCTTGCCTGTGTAATCAGTCTTCAAACAACAGTCCTAAAGCTCTGTGTGAGACTAGACTGCCTGCCACATGAGGTTTTCTGCAATGACAGATTTTTCCATGGGTAAACTCAGCCATGGCTCAGCTCAGAAGCTGTGAATTATCACCGAGTGCAGCCTTCTCCACTCTTCCTCTGTTGGATTCATTGGGCCGACTGTTTAATGTAATCAGACAATTCAGATGGGCTTCCTCAGGGCCAGAATAACTTAAGGATATCTTCTGAGGGCCTAGATTTGCTTCATTCTGAGCATCTAAAACTGATGATGTCTATCCTAAAATAAAAACCATCTTTAAGGAAATGGAATAAAAATAGGAGAGAATAACACTCAATCATTTGAAAAAAAAGGCTCTTAAAGAAGAACAGGCATCACTTTTCCCATTTTTCTTCACCATGAGCACATCTCCAAGGGCTCAGGAATATAGTGTTTTATATAAATTCACAAGTGAAGGTGATAGAACATCATTAATTAAAGCTTATACTTTCTTGCTGAATGCTAGCACGTTCCACACTAATTATTTGCTAACTGTAAACAAACCCATTCCACTGATGAAGGACTCATCATTTTTGCCTCTAATTTTAGTTAGAAAATGAGTCTTGGATTTCCCTGGTGGCCCAGTGGAAAATCCGCCTGCCAATGCAGGGGACATGGGTTCAATCCCTGGTCCAGAAAGATCCCATGTGCCTCAGAACAACTAAGTCTGTGCGCTACAACTACTGAGCCCATGCTCTGGAGCCCATACTCCACAGCAGGAGGAGCCTGCTGGCCACAACTAGAGAAAGCCCACGTGCAGCAACGAAGATGCAGTGCAGCCAAAAACAGAACAAAAAATGACTCTTACTTTCTCTGATCTGAGAAGTAAACCATGAAATGATAGATGCTTTGCCCAAGAACAGAAAGGCACTCCAAGAAAACACTGAGATTAAAATGTAGCATGGGGAGGGGAGTTAGTCACTTGGTCGTGTCCAGCTCTTTGCAACCCCATGGGCTGTAGCTCTGTCCATGGAATTCTCCAGACAAGAATACTGGAGTGGATTGCCATTCCCTTCTCCAGGGGATCAAACCCGGGTCTCCTGCATTGCAGGGAGATTCTTTACTGTCTGAACCAACAGGGAAGCCCAAAATCTATCTTATGAAGCTTAAATAAATATGATACTATTTTTCAAACATGTCAGAGGTGTGGGAGAATGCGTATCACTCCAGCAGAAGCTCTCTTAATCTACTCCCTTTAACCATGTAGCCAGATTAATCAAGGTTTCCATTCTCTTCTAACATAGACTGACTGATCCCAGAGATACTGACCATTCAGGGCTAAGAAGATGCCTACTCACCTCCTCCTCCCTCGAAACCCCTGGTTCCATTACTAAGAGTCTGTTGAATTTGCTTCCCAACCTGTTTATGCCATTTGAAATTACCATACTTATGGGACTCAATTCAACAGTATACAAGCCTGTAAAATACAAGTACAATGAAAATGGGTTGTTACTTTTATGAACACTAAAGTGAGTATTTTCGAATGAGGTGTGGATGGTATTCCCTGGGGTCTCATTGGTAAAGAATCCACCTATCAGTGCAGGAGCTGCAGGAGACACAGGTTCAATCCCTGTGAAGATCCCCTGGAGGAGGAGATGGCAACCCATGCAAGTATTCTCACCTGGAAAATCCCATGGACAGAGGAGCTTGGCCAGCTACAATCCGTGGGGTCACAAAGAGTCAGACACGATTGAGTGGCTGAGCAGAGCACGATGGCAGCTTTAAAAGATTGGAAAGAGGAGGAATATAAAAATCGAGAGAGATCGGCATACAAATTGCTTAGCATGGGTCTTTCACTCCACTTGAAAAGGATGAAAATGAGATTGTCAGTGATGCACTTCAGAGTATGGTCTATGGAAGAAAGATAATGCAGAATACTAAGGGTCCATATCAAAGAAATGATCATCACCTTGTCTTCTCTTCCTCCCTGCCCAGTAAAACATTGGCAAATGAATGTGCATTTTTTTAATATATTTTTTAAAATTAGAGAATAATTACTTTACAATATTGTGATGGTTTTTGCCATACATCAACATGAATCGGCAGTAGGTATACATATGGCCCTTCCCTCTTGAAGCCCCCTCCCACCTTCCTCCCCATCCAACCTCTCTAGAGCACACACAGACATTATCATATGCATTTATGCATTTTACATTAAAGTGGCATTTTAAGTTATGTATCAATATTATTTTTCTTACTAATTTTCTTACTTTAATTTTTTATTAACCACTAACTACTATTCTTGCTCATATCAGATAATTTGTTTTCCCTGTATAATGTGGTAGTTGAGCACCTAGGCTCTGAAGACAGGCATCCTGAATTCCAGAACTGACGCCTCTTGTCTGTATCTTTGGGCAAGTTGCTTAACTATTCTGATCTTCCATTCCCTCATCTGTAAAATGATGATAATAAACTAGTATCCACTTCTTAAATTTGTCAAAAGAATTTAAGAAATAATGCATATTAAGGACTTGGCATAGGGTTCATGTATGGTAGTACATTAAACCCTTAAAAAACAATATCAATTTATATGTCTTTATTATTATAGCAAAAGTTGTAACCCAGGTGTCAGCTCAGGCTGCCGTGACAAAATACCACAGACTGGATGACCTAAGCAATAGAAATTTATTTTCTCATGGTTCTGGAGGCTGGAAGCCCAATATCAAGGTATCAGCAGGGCTGGTTTCTGTTGAGACCTCTCCTCAGCTTACAGGTGGTTCCTAACTGTGTCCTCACCTGGCATTTTCTCTGTATGTGCAAAGAGACAGAGAGAGCTGTGGTGTTCTTCCCCTTCCCCTTCCTTCTATAAGGACATCAGTCTTATAGGATTAGGGCCCCAGCCTTATGACCTGATTTAACCTTAATTTATGCTGTCTCCAAATAATATCACATTGGGGGCTTAGGGATTTAACATATAAATTGAGGACACACAATTCAGTCTATAACATCAGGTGTATTTGTACTCTAGTTATAATGATTGGAACTTAGAAATAGCTTTGGGATGCAACATGTAGGCTGAACCCAAAAAGAGAAAATGATTCAGTTCATAGTGATATAGATTCAGGAGAAAATCTTAGTTCCATAGCTAAGTCTACTGATCCACTGTATGAAACTGCAATTGTTGTTTAATTTGTTTTTTCTCTAGATCCACATAGAAGATCAAATTATAAATGACCTCCTCATCTGCTTTCTTCAAGAGGATCTATCAAAGGCTAATATAATATTGCTCAATAGCTAGTCTGAGCTTTCTTGATAAAATAAATATCAAGCAAAATCAGACTTGTTCTCCTTAATTTTACATTCATTTGTTCTCCTATTCATTCATTAAAAAGGCAGTCAAAAAGTACAAAATTATCTTGTAAGATAAGTAAGAACTAGGGAGGTAATGTACAACTTGATAAATACAATTAACATTGCAGAATGTCATACCATATATGAAAGTTAAGAGAGTAAATCCTAAGTGTCCTCATCACAGGGAAGAAATTTTCTCTGTTTCTTTAATTTTGTATCCATATGAGATGATGGATGTTCACTAAACTTACCGTGGTCATCATTTCATGATATCTGTAAGTCAAATTATTATGCCATACACCTTAAATTTATAAAGTGCTATTTATCAATTATACCTCAATAAAACTGGAAGGGAAAAAAGTCATTGATTACCTTCTATGTGCAAACACTAAGAGTTCAGAGCAAATAGTTCCTAGAGCATAACGTTATAGTAGCTCAGAGACCTTTGGAAAAGGCAAACATGTAAGTAATATAATAAATCAGAAACACAGTACACAGTTGTTTTTTGTAAGATTAACTGCTGTGAAAATGTAATAATAAATATCATTTATTGGGTGCTTACTATGATATTCCAGTTTCCATGCCAACTGTTTTATATTCATCGTCTCATCTAATATTTATAAAAATACTGAGTTAAGGACTTACTAGCAACATTTTATAGGTTTAGAGAGATTAGGTGTCTGGTCCAATGGCTCAGAGTTGTGAAGTATTTGAGCTCACAGGAGAACTCACTTGTGTCTAATTTCAGAAGGCATTTACTTTTCTTTTTTAAAAATTATTTATTTATTTATTTGGCTGCTCTGGGCTTTCTCTAGTTGCAGTGAGCAGAGGCTACTCTCTCATTGCAACGTGCGGGCTTCTCACTGTGGTGGCTTCTTTTGTTGCAGAGCATAGGTTCTAGGGTGAGCAGGCTCAGTAGTTGTGATAGATGATCTTAGTTGCCCTGCAACATATAGAATCTTTCCAGACCAAGACCAAGGATCAAACCCGTGTCCCCTGCATTGGCAGGTGGCTTCTTAACCACTGGATCACCAGGGAAGTCCCAAGGGGCATTTTCATAATCACAGTCCGTGCTACCTCTTTGCTCTGGGAGCACAAAAGAGGATCTAAGTCCCTCTGAGCCAGGGAAATACTTAATAGAAGAGGTTACTCCTGAGCTGAATCTTGTAGAATAGATAGAAATTGTCCAATTGGAGGAGGACAAAGCAGGAATGTAGCAAAGCTGAGAGATGTAAAGGAACACAGCTTCCTCAGGCATGGTGAGTCGGACATGTATCAGGGCATGGCCCTTTGTGAGATCAGTGTGAGAACCAATGCTCAAAGACCTAGGAAATGAGATATGCTTTCTATTTTGTTACATCAAGATAGCTGGGCTATGGAGGGTGGTGTATCAGAGAGTTGCAGCATTTAGAGAAACAAAGACCAGTCTACTACTACAAGTAGATGAAAGAAATAGTCTTGTCAGTGTGTGTGCGTGCTCAGCCGCTCAGTCATGCCTGACTCTTTATGACCCCATGGACTGTAGACTGCCAGGCTCCTCTGTCCCTGGGATTCTCCCAGGAAGAGTAGTTGAGTAGGTTACCATTTCCTCCTCCAGGGGATCTTCCCTTCCCAGGGACAGAACCCATGTCTCTGGCATCTCTTGTATTGACAGGCAGATTCTTTACCTCTGAACCACTTGGGAAGCTCAGTCTTGCCAGTAGTTTGTATCTAATCAGATAGGAGTCAAGTGAAAACACTGACTTGCAGGTTCCTAGCTCAAAGAATGGAGTGCAGTTCTGTGCTCTGAAGCAAGGGAGGGAAAGCAGGAGGAGGCTTGGGCTCAGCAGGGAATGATGGGGTTCCCTTTAGAATGATTTCTTTTGAGTTGCTGATGGGATAGCTAAGTGAGTGTCACCTGTAGACAAACAGAAATGGAGTCAGGAGCTCCAAGGAAGACATCAGGACTGGAAAGAGGGCATGTAGAGCTACCATCACATCTGTAGGTGACAGTTCAGTTCAAGGCAGAAAATCAAAGCCCCAGGGGAACAGCTCAAGGAAAGAGAATCCACCCATATCAGCTCTCAGAGGAACACAGAGTAGATGAAGACCCTGGGGAGATCAAGAAGGCAGGAGAACCAGGAGAGAGGCGCATTCTGGAAGCCAAGAGAATTCAAGGGGGTAATGGGATTCAGTGCCACAGAGGTTGAGTAAGGAGGATCTCTTAAATATCCATTGAAATTGATGATTAGGAGGTCACTGGTGACACTGCTACAGTGGCTTCAGCAGAATGTGAGGACAAATGCCAAATTGAAGTGGGTCATGGAAGTGAAGGAATGAAAACCTCAGGCAACGAGTATGTTTTCAAGAACCTGGGTGCTGGGGGAAAGATGGTTCTGTGACAGTAGCCATCAGGGAAGAAGAATCAAGGGAGCTCTGCTGGGTCTTCCCCATTACATTTAATGTTTTTAATAATATCCTAACTATTAAGAATCAAACAGAATCTTAACTTTAAAGGCCTTTGAAAAACACAATACGGACATCCTTTTTTAAGTTTTGCTTCATTTGCTAGTGATACACAAAATCTGTTTGCACTTGAAATTCATATATAAGATTTTCCTATGCTTACTCTATGTCCAGCTAATATAAAAGCATTTATAAAGATATCTCTCCTAAAGAGTATCAGGTTCAGCCTGCTTTTATTATGCTTTTTCTATCAATGTCAATGCAAATGTCTTATTAGTCTGTTAATAATCTGAATAAAGAACACATCCTATTTGAGCATTTCCATGAATACACAATGACCAGGTAAAGGAAGAGAGAGTAACCAAATGACTCCTCCCAAAGGTTTGCATGTTTGGGACATTGAGAGGGAAAAATCACCAAGATTTGACTGAAATGTTCAGGATAGCTAATATGAGACAAAATGTTAGAGACTGATTATGTAACTGAGCAGGAACCTGTGGAGCCTTCCTAGGACAGACCTCCTCCCTCATATCCTGGGCTTTAGTCCCTCTCTGAAGTACGTAAATAACAGCATCTGATACACATTCCCTGAGTTATTTTAACAATGCTAAAACCCCCACCAAATGGAAGACATCAACTATTTGATGACCCCAGACCCACTGGAGCCTAAGGATTGATAATGTTAGCCCTTGGGACACCACCTTCTTACCTCATCATCAATCAGTCAGAATTGTGCATGAGCTTATCACACACCCTGGGCCTCCCCTCCCTCACCTTGTCTTTAACAATGCTTTGCTGCAGGGACCTCCCTGATGGCCTAGTGGTTCAGACTTTGCACTTCCAACGTAGGAGGTGTGGGTTCAATCCCTGGTTGGGGAGCTAAGATCTTGCATGCCATGCAGCTCCCCCACCCCCCAAAAAAATCTTTTTTTAATCATTTTTTAAAAATGCTTTGCTTCAGTAATTATCAGAACATTGTAAACCCACTGTATCTCAATTTAAAATAATAAATAAATAAAAATGCTTTGTGAAACTCAGCAAGGAGTTCGGGAGTTTTGAGCACGAGCTGCCTTGGACTCCTTGCTTGGCAAGGAGTAAACGCTGCACTTTCCTCCACCGAAACCTGGTGTCAGTAGATTGGCTTTACTGTGTAAGTGGACCCAAGTTTGGTTCTGTAACAGAGACCCCTTTTTCTAAATTTCAGACAGGAGAGGTCTAGAGTTCTAAGAAACAGGGGTGAACATTTGCACATAGCGCATTCATCTTCACATTGACCCCCTGTAGGATGCTAATGAGCTGTGAAAAGTGCCTCCTTCCAGGCTTCCCTAACTCCTTCAAGGAAGACCATGGGCAGGATGAGCAAGCCAGCCTCACTGAGTTGACAGGGCCCTGTTTAGCCAGTTACACTGAACAGACACCTCTCTTCATGAAATGCTGACTGATAATCATTTGAGAGCAACCAACGCGTTCATGGATCTTTCACCTCTAAGTTTCCTGGCTTGTTTACCTATGTAGGAGGCACCAGGGTGATCCATACTCACCTGCAAAGTGAAGATGAGAAAAGACTTAGAGTAAGATGAGATAACACCTTTTAGGCCTAAAAGTGAAATTTGTCCTGCAAAAATGAATCAATAACAATCAACATTTCAAACACTTCTTTTGTCTGTGGGTACAGCTCAGTGGTAAAGAATCCACCTGCCAGTGCAGGAAACGTGGGTTGGGTCCCTGGGTTGGGAAGATTCCCTGGAGAAGGACATGGCAACCCACTTCAATATTCTTGCCTGGGAAATCCCATGGACAGAGGAGCCTGGCGGGCTATAGTCCTTGGGGTCGCAAAAGAGTCACACAGGACTTAGCAACTAAACAACAATCAGTGGGCATACCTGCAATTCAGGGAGAGAAGGAAAAAATCGCCAGGCATGCCTGGCCCTTTAACACACTACCCATATTTACCCATGTTTATTGTAACGATCCAATGAGGAAGTGTTATTGTTTGTTTTTTGCAGCAAAAATCAATGAGGCTAAGAAAAGCCCAGTAACTAATCCAGGGTCACAGAGCTGGTAAACTGCAGAGTGTCAAACTCAACTCTTGCCTGAAGCCTGTCTCTGCATTGCCCCAGGCCGCCTTTCTGCTGCCAGATAGTTGAGCTAACAAAACCACTCTGTCCCTCTCAAGACAATGAATATTCTGCATTTCTCTGGCTTATCAGAACTTTAAAAATATTTTTTCTCAAAAAAAAAAAAAAATGACCACTAATGGCATTGGTGACTTTGTAGAGTAAGACAATGAAGTGAAAATCAATATGTCTCAAGGTAAAAAGTAGACATGCCTGTTGTCAGCAAAGAATTTCTCTTGTTGGAGATATGTTCTACCTGTATTAGCATATTTAATAAGCTTTCATTCTCACCCCAGGCCAAATTTTGTTGACTGTCATTGTCTATTAAACTTGCCTGCATAGTGAATCACTTGAGGAAGCCTCGGGGGGAGAAAAAACTTAAAAAAATGCCAGTGCCTTATAATCAGAACTTCTATTTTAATTATCCTCTTGTAGAATCCAAGAATATGTACACATTTTTAATTCCCCAGAAGGTTCTAATGTGCAGCCAAGGTTAAAAATCCCTGAGTTCCACCATGTGATCACCCCATGATAGACTCAGAACTAAATCATGTGTTTACAAGACAGACAAGAATCCTCAGTTAAATGACCTGCCTTGATCTTCTGTATATTATCAGCCAGATGGTGGAAAACAGCCTGGTGATGGGTCAATAACACTTATCAATAAACCTATAGGTCCCAGGGTATTTTTGATCCTGACTGATTAAATACCTTAAAATTTAAGCAGTTAGAACATTGAGGAAAGAAAAGAACCCCTTCTTTCTCCCCTCCTCAAACCAAAGAATGATGCTTCCAATCAGAAACTGCTGATGCAGTTTTGAAGTTAAAAATTTAGCAAACAACAAAAATGCCCCAGATTTTCCAGGAAAGTACCAGTTTCAAATATTCTTTCATATGTTCTCATAATTACACTGATAGCACATTGATTTGTTCACTTATCAACTATTTGTTGGCAGTCTATCATTTTAAGTACTGAGGTTGATTCCTGCTTTTTGTCAAACTTACAGTCTTAAGGGATCAGCAAAAATGAAGGAACAAACAGACTAGAAGCAACAAGGACTATGACGGAAAAACAGAGAGTGTGATAGAAACCAGTGAGTGGTTGGTTACCTGGGAGTTAGTGGTTAGAGGAGGCATCTCTGAGGAGGTGACATGGAGCTAAGAACTGGATGACAAGAGGAGCCAGGCTTAAGAAAATCTGGGGAGAGAGCGAGTCTCCAAGCAGAAATGGTCTTAGTACAGCAGAGGCCACTGGAGCTAAAATATCAAGAAAGAAAGCAAGAGCCAGAGGACACATGGACATAGAGATAGGCAGATGACTAGTCATATAGGAAATATTTTCAACCCTGACTGTGCATTCTGGGGCAGACAAACAAAACAGACAACAACAACAACAAAAACCCCAAAACCTAGGCCCACCCCAGATCCGTGGATTAAAAATCTCAGGGGTTTCAACATGAGTTTTCTCCACATGTTCCTCATTTGCAGAAACGAATGAGACCTACTAAGCAAGGCTTTTGGCTTCCCTGGTGGCTGGCTCAGACTGTAAAGAATCTGCCTGCAATGCTCAAGACCTGAGTTCCATTCCTGGGTCGGGAAGATCCCCTGGAGAAGGGAATGGAACCCACTCCAGTATTCTTGCCTGGAGAATCCCATGGACAGAGGAGCCTGGCAGGCTACAGTCCATGGGGTTCACAAAGAGTGAGACATAACTGAGCGACTAACACTTTAACTTCCAAGCAAGGCTTTAAAAGCGATGTGCAGAATTTTATTTTATATGTAATGAGAAGTAACTAACTGAATGGGCTTAAACAAGGAGGTGGCATCACTCAGGAAAATGGATTGGGATAGATACAACAAGATCAAAAGGAAGGAAATCATTTAAGAGGCAATTTCAGCATTTCAGAATAGAGATGGTGGTGATTTGTCCTATTCTGGACCGGGTAGGGAGAAATGCTCAGGCTTGACGTGGTATAGGCAAAGGATATGGAATCAGCCTCACTTACTGGATCTGAGTAAGTGAGTAAGTGGACTGGATCTTTTTGAAAAATAGATCTGGACTGAAAACGTATAGGTGAAGGTGATAAAGGGGTGTGTATGTGTGGTGTGCAAAATGCAGCATCATTACAATATAACTAAGATTTAGAGTTCTGATAACAACACAGAAAAAAGCACTTTTCTTTCTAAAGTACGGTAAGTGAATACATTCCAAAGTAGACAGTGACTCAGTAAATTTTGCATACTTTCTACTTCCCTTTCTCTTAAAAAATTCAGTGGTACCTAAGAGAACTGATATGTAAGAAACAGCAGTTACAGGGGAAGCTAGAAATTTAATCAATTAAACGACCTACTTTGGAAATAGACAAACAAATTCATAAAAAGACCTGTCAAATAAATTATCTGATTGTTTTCTACTGCTAGTTTGAGATTTCCACTGAAAATTGTATAATGTGAGTGGAACACTAAGTTTTATATTGTTTGTTTTCGTGTGTGTGTGTGTGTGTGTTTTGTCTGCCCTGGGTCTTTGTTGCCCCAGGGCATGTGGGATCTTAGTTCCCCGCCCAAGGATCGAACCCACATCTCCTTCACTGGAAGGCAATTCTTAACCACTGGACCACCACGGAAGTCCCGCAAGATATTTAAAAGCAACTTTAATTTGTTTAAAATTAAAGGGGCCAGCTGTTTTAATGACTACAAAAAATCAGACACAGATTATTGTTACCTTGACTTTAGTTATTATCAGAAATCTTCATTTCCAAAAATAAACCAAAAAACTAGAACTAGAATTTCATCCCTCAAATGTCCTGAGTGTTCCATATTAATGTCAACTGTAAAAAATTAAGATAGTGCAGAATCCCTGAAGATACTCTAAGCACATGCTAAACAGAGTCAAAAAACATTCGCGCTACCATTATTCACGCTCATGATAAAGAAGCAGCATATTTCTTTTTTCTTTTTTTAATTAATTCATTTTTTAATTGAAAGATAGTTGCTTTACAGAATTTTGTTGGTTTCTGCCAAACATAAGCATAAATCAGTCGTACCTATACATAGTTCCCCTCCCTCTTGATCCATCCTCCCATCTCCCTCCCCATCCCACCCCTCTAGTTGTTACAGAGCCCAGAGCCCCTGTTTGAGTTCCCTGAGTCATACAGTAAATTTCCATTGGCTCTCTATTTTACATACAATAATGTATGTCTCCATGTTACTCTCTGCATCCATCCCACCCTCTCCTTCCTCCCCTCCACCGCCACGTCCATGAGTCTGTTATCTATGTCTGTGTATCCATTGCTAGGAGCAGCATATTTCTGTCCCTCTTCCTACATCAAGTGAGCGAGAGTCTCGCTCACAGATGCTTAGAATGATGCATCAGTAACGAAATTAGCTCCTGTAATTTTAGAGTGTATGTAAAAAGGTGAGTCTTTTGTTCACAATGACGGAAAGATGAATACATAGCCCTCAGAAGCTATTGTTCAACTTGCAATATAGTGTTGAACACCCAGGAAAAAGTAGACCACAGAAGTAAAGCTCCCTTCTTGCAGTCGTAAATAGATCATAAGAGTCACCCTTTGAAGGCTCCATCTGGCATGCCTTACATTAAGCATCACATTTATGACCCGTGATCTTTTATATCACCAGGAAATATTTACTGAGGGAAATATTTGTTCAGGTTTGTTTGTCATGGGGTGACCACCTGTTTGGAGCCATTGGGATCATCTGTGTTTGAACTATTACAAATTCAGGTTTGCTCTTTACAACCAATATCTAACGTTTCTTACATATTCCTGGATTTTCATCACAAATACAGAAGAGCAAAATGAAAAAGATGATCTTTGGTTTAAAAGGATATAGAGCCAAATAACTTTCTCTTTCTTTATTGAAACAAACAGCTGACTGATGTTAATTGTACAGCTAGAAATTTGGTAACTTTCCAAAGAAATAGAAAACAAATGTGTTATTTTATCACTATTCCTGTGACTTTAGAACAGTTTCAAAATACTGACTCATGTCAAATTTTGAAGTAATGATGATATTCAGCTTCTCACTGGTACAATGGGAGAATTTGTAAACTTGCAGGGCATTTATTGAGATAATTAGTTTGGGATTTATGTGCCTATTCAGTCTAATCAGATTTACCCTAACTTACTAAAAATTACAAAATCAAGATATTCTATTAAGCTCTTCTGGAAATGAATACCAGGAAAATAGTTTTTAATCTGTTGCACAGAATAAATAAGCCAAACAAGGATATTTTAGATCTTATTGTGGCTAAAGTAATTAAATGAGAACTTTGTCACCAAATTCTTATCGCTGCTTATCACTTACAACCAACTGGAAAGTATGCTTCTGTGTGTGTATGACTCACATAGGGAATTCTGATTGCATTTTGCAAGTGTCCAGAAAAGTTATTATCTGAAAATTACTGAGCAGAAAGTTTGCTGGATATTCTTACAGCTGTTTTTACATGAATCCAGTGGTCAATTGGGATCAAGTGTGTGAAAGTCTCTATAAGCTACAAATTGTGCACACCATGACCTCCGTAGGTTAATAAAGATGACATGATATGATATATGAGGTACGAGATGAGACAATAACAACTTCAGATCTTTTATGCTCATCCTTTCACAATTCAGGTGATGCCAGCAATGACATTTGTCATCTCTAAAGGAAAATCCTTATTTACCTGAATTTGAAAGTATTATTCAGAGTGTCTTAAAGGATGTTTGGGGACTTCCCTGGTGGTCCAATACTAAGATTCCTCCTCCCAATGCAGGGGGCCCCAGGGTTCGATCCCAAGTCAGGGAACTAGATCCCACATGCTTCAGTTATAAGATCCCACATGCTGCAACTAAGACCTGTGCTCTGTTGCTCAACCGTGTCTGACTGTTTGTGACCCCATGGACTGTAGCCCACCAGGCTCTTCTGCCCATGGGATTTCCCAGGCAAGAATACTGGAGTGGGTTGCCATTTTCTTCTCCAAGAGAATCTTCCCAACCCAGAAATCAAACTTGCGTCTTCTGCATTGGCAGGCAGATTCTTTTACCACTGCACCACTCAGGGAAGCCTAGAGCAACCAAATAAATTAATTAATTAAAAAAAAAAAAGATGTTTGAAGGATCTATCAATGCAGTCTCAGCTATGACTTTTATAAAAGTACCTATACAGTGATATGAACCTTCCTATTTTATCATCTCAGAAACTGGATCTTCTGGTTTCACACTTTTAACACTGACAATAAATTACCCCCAAAGCTGTGAGTGTGGGCTTCTTAGGTGGCGCTAGTGGTAAAGAACCTGTCTGCCAACGCAGGAGACATAAGAGATGCAGGTTCAATCCCTGTCGGGAAGATCCCCTAGAGGAAGGGATGGCAACCCACTACAGTATTCTTGCCCAGAGAACTCCATGGACAGAGGAGCCTGGAGGGCTACAGTCCATGGGGTTACAAAGAGTTGGACACAAATGAAGTGACTTAGCAGCCACAGCAAAGCTATGAGTGCAATTAAAAAACAAAAAGTGACCCCATTGGTGTTGGGGTCAGATCCTCCAGGCTCTTTGTGCTCAGAGGAAGCCTGTCCAGTGGTGCTTGCCTAGACTAAGGAGTTTGGCTTTTAACTTCTCTAATTTGATCAACTTATTCTACTCATATTTTTAATTCTATCACCAAGAAAATGTGCTACAAAGGGGAATAGCTTAATACTGTGAGATGAGGTTTGTGGGATTTTACCTCGAACACCTGCCAGGTTTAGAGCGTGTTCTCATTCTTCTGGGGTGATCCTTTGCTGACAAAGCATGGCTCCGCGAAACCAATTATCCACATCACTCACAGTGACGTGGCCTAAACCAGATGATGATTTTGCCAGCTGTGGCTAGTCCATGACAACTCTCAAGGGCTTGTGTAATGCTACTGGGATATACCCCATGATCGTCTTTTGGGAAGTTGGGGAGAAAGAGGTGGACAAAGAGCTAAAAGAGGGTTCTTGTTGTCTTTCGGTTTTTTCTTAATTGTTTCTTACGGTCAAGACTTTTAAAGTTTTGTCTCTGTCTCAAACCATTTTCTGGACACCTTCCCCCCACGACTTGTCATCTGCAATATTCTTTGCCCTTCTTTGCCCATCTTTTCCCTTCTTAATATGCATATAATGAGTCCTTTCTTTCAAATTATTTTTATCAGAATGCTAGATGATGGATCAAGTTTGGAAAACCTACAATAATTCTGTCTGTCCCTGATCCTGAGAGACAACTTATATATTTTGCATTTTTATAGGTTTGAAGAAAATAGCCCTAGGCCTGGAACTCTGCAGGCTTAACCTCAATGTGTGATACCCATGGGAATTTCCTTTGCTGGGCCTTAAGACCAGCTTACAAAGATAGTATTTCACCCCAAAACTCTGTCTCTCAATGGTAACCTGAAACCTACATGCAGTTCTTCAGGGACCCAAGCGTGAATGCTCTGACGCATCCACTGGAACTGAAGCTTTTCCTCAAGACAGGTTCTTTACGCATTTTTTTTTTTTTTTTGGATCACACATACCGTAGCACTGAGAGCAATGCCTTCCTTATAGAATTGTTCAATAAGTGCTTGTAAATGTAGACTTTTTCTTTAATTATTCTGTTATGCTATTCCTGGAAACCTAAAACTTTGTTGATGTTCAGTCGCTAAGTTGTGTCTAACTCTTTGTGACCCCATGGACTGCAGCACACCAGGCTCTCCTGTCCTTCACTATCTCCCAGAGTTTGCTCAGATTTGTGTCTGTTGAGTCAGTGATGCTAAATAACCATCTCATCCTCCGCTGCCCTCTTCTCCTTTTGCCTTTAGTTTTTCCTAGCATCAGGATCTTTTCCAACCTAAAAGTAGGTGAGGCTAAAACCTAGCTCTGCCATTTGGGAATTATAATATCAAAGATGCTAATAAATGGTGAGTTTCTTTTTGGTGGGATAATGAAAGCCCACTCTCCCTCATGCCAGGCCCATCTCCACCTTTCACCCCACCACACAGACACACACACACACACAGACACACACACAAACCTACTGGTTTCTTTTCCATTTCTAGTTCCCTACTTCATCCAGCCCCACTGGTACAATGTGACCTGCCCTAATAGCAAGGATGCCACGCCATGCAGTCCAGGGTGGTAGATTTCTAGTGGATTGATACAGATGGTTGGCCAGATTCCTATAAGGAATGGATTTTTAGGGGAAGAGGCCCCGGATAAGCATATTCCCACATGACTACCTGGTGAGTCAAGGAAGTGACAAATAAGTAAAGAGAATCTCTTACTATCGCTCTTCTTGCAGTCTCCTGAGTGGTTCTTCTCTAAGACCATGTCTTCAACATAGCACCACCTCAGCTGGGCTCAATTATTGTGTCAAAATGGGAATCTCATGGCACAGCTTTCTTAATTAAAGACCTTAGTTCAGAAATGCAGACATTCCAGCTACACGTACCTTATGTGAAGAAAGTGAGAGAATGGCCCATTACCATCTTCTCCACTCTTGTGGATGACCTCTGGTCATATCACCACACTTGTTTTGCATAATTCAGAAAGTCAGATGAAATGTACTGGAGAATAACTTTTTCCTCAATATCAGTCTAGTGCTGATACCTTGAGCAAATCAAGGCATTTGATATAGCTAAATTTCTTAACTATACAGCAGAATAATAATACTTTCCTTCTGACCCCTAGTCTAAAATCTAAATAATAGATAAATAAAGGACTCGACTCTTTTCAACCAAAACATACTGCCCCTAACCACTTTATTATTATTCTCCAATACGTGTTTGGTCTTCAGAACTTCACAAAACATAGTAATATTTAAATAAAAATTATTTACTTTCAAAGCACTGATGAAATAAATTTTCTTAGCCTTTCATATGTTTACTTTCAAAACAGTGATAAAATAAAGTTCTTTAGCACTTCCAGAAACCAGAAGACCTCACTGTGGTGTACAAAAAGGGCTAAGGTTTTGCCTAGTGCATTGATGCAAAGGGAGAATAAGAGTCCATCTGGATGGCTGGTTGAGGCTGGCCCAGTGTGAAAACCAAGTTAGTAAGTTTGAGTTTCATCTGTAAGCCTTAGATTTGGAAAGTTTTTGAGCATGGGACTGAAATGATCAGCACTATCTATATTTAGATGGAGAATCAGGCTTTTACCCAAGTGTCCATGAAACACCTTGAGGTGTATGTGTGTGTGTGTGCATGAATGTTTGTTGTTTTGCTTTTCATAATATCTTCATAGGTAGAAGAAGACAGAAGAAAAAAAAGCTGTTAGAAACCTAGCTTGGAAGAAGCATCATGTCATTAGAATATAACAGTATACCTCCTTCAAAAAAATGTATTCAGTGGAAAATACAACTTGCTACGCTTCTTCATTTTATTCAACTATAATTCATGAATGTTTATGGAGTTGTTTTTAATTATGGGACACTACATGTCTTGGCCCATAATTTTTGATTATTAAATAAATTTGAATTAAATATTCCTGAGATAGCTTGTTTATTCCTATGAATGTTTGTAAAGAATCTCCAGTGAAGCCAGTAGCCCACTTGAGTCAGTGTCTCTAGCTCCCCAAGGCTCCATATTTGAGAAAATATGACTTTATCTTAGAACTCCATAGAAGGTCCATTACCTTCTGTTGGTGGTTTAATCTCAATGTCATGTCCGACTCTTACAACCCCATGGATGTAGCTCACCAGGCTCCTCTGTCTGTGCGATTTCCCAGGCAAGGATACTGAACTGGGAACATCCAGGGGATCTTCCCGACCCAAGGATCGAACCCATGTCTCTACGTCTCCTGAATTGGCAGGCACATTCTTTACCACTAGCGCCACCCAGGAAGCCAAATTTGTCTGTTGGGAGTCAATGAATAAGTTTTGCCAATGACACAATCTCTACTCCCTTTTCATAGATATTTTTGTCTCCTAACCCGCCATCCAAGGGCAAGGATGCAGTTGGCTGCAGTTGTGTTTATTATCACAACAAATAGAATTTCCAACTCTCCCTCTGAAGTGACACTTCACAGAGTGATGTTGCTTTTACTGATGATAAAAATGGCCCCCAATATTCTGGTGTTTGGCTTCCGATAATAAGGATGCCATCCAAGAGTTAAAACTTCCCTGCAGGTTCAGAGTCTTCCTGAACGAAGGAAACTTTTATTCCATCTGAGGTTGGTGCAAGAAGCTCTTTGTATTGTTTTCCTCACATTACATTCATTCTGTTTCCTGTGTGAGACGATTCACCAGTGGCTCAAAAGATGAAAGGGAAAAATCCTGACTTAAATCTTATGTTTCCTCTTAGGGAAAACAATGCAAGCTATTGATAAATCCCTCTTAGACCTAGAGAGGATGGGACCATTACTAAGTCCTGCTAGAGCCCTGTGTTTCAACGATGCCATTACTTGACTGAAATAGACATGTTATATAGCATATTGGGTCATCACAAACCCCCTTTTATAGATGGTTATCCTAAAAACCTAAGTTATCTTTACTGACAGCAATGTTCCTTTTATCTGTTTGTAAAAAGAATAGAATATATTCACTGATCTCCCCTGAACCCTATTTTGGTGAGCCCCCTTGGGAAGATGGATGTTGCGCCAACTATAGTTTAGGTTTTAGACCTAAACTTTAAAGGTTGGATAATACGACACCTTACTTTTTAAAAATTTTTGTTGAAGTATGTAATTGCTTTACAGTGCTGTGTTACTTTCTGCTGTATAGCAAAGTGAATGGATATACATATATCCACTCTTTTTTTAGTTTCTTTCCCCATGTAGGTCATTACAGGGAATTGAGTAGAGTTCCTGTCCTTGTTAGTTATCTATTTTTTATATACCAGTGTGTATATGGAGTTTCCCTGGTGGCTCAGATGGTAAAGAATCTGCTTGTAATGCAGGAGACCTGGGTCCCATCTGTGGGTTGGGAAGATCCCCTGGAGGAGGGCATGGCAACCCACTCCAGTATTCTTGCCTGGAGAATTCCATGAGCAGAGGGAGCCTGGTGGGCTGCAGTCCATGGGGTCACAGAGTCAGACACGACTGAACTGAACTACTAACACAACAACACAGTGTGTATATGTCAATCCCAATCTCCCAATTTATCCCTCTCCCCATTTCCTCCAGGGATATGGTTTTTTTTTTAATAAATTTTATATGTATTGTGGTAAAATACATATAATGTAATGTCTACAATCTTTTTTAAAATTTTATTTTATAAATTGGCAGATAATTACTTTACAATATTGTGATGGTTTCTGCCATACATCAATAGGAATCAGCCATAGGTGTATATATGCCCCCTTCCTTCTTAAACTTCCCTCCCTATCCCACACCTCTAGGTTGTTACAGAGCACCTGCTTTGGGTTCTCAGCATCACACAGCAAATTCCCACTGGCTATGTATTTTATGTATGGTAATGTATATGTTTCAATACTGCTCTCTCAAGTCATCCCACCCTCTCCCTTCCCCACGGTGAACCTAAGTGTGTTCTTTATGTTTGCATGGAAGCAAAGGGATAACATTATTTGTGTAGATCATTTTGTTTCTAAATACTTTTCAGGATCCCTAATTTTTTTCTGGAGCATTTCTTAATTTCAAAATATATTTATTAAGCATGGATTGAGGCACTGGATATCTAAAGATGAATAACATGACACCTGCTCTTAGGTCTAAGTGAGGAAGACAGATTCCCCACCACCTCAGTAGTGAACTTTTACTACCTCAGTAGTGAAAGTTGCTCAGTTGTGTCCGATTCTTTGCAAGCCCATGGACTATAGCCCACCAGGCTCCTCTGTCCGTGGAATTTTCCAGGCAAGAATACTGGAATGGGTTGCCATTCCCTTCTTCAGGGGATCTTCCTGACCCAGGGATCGAACCTGGGTCTTCCACATTGCAGGCGGATTCTTTACTGCCTGAGCCACCAGGGCTCATAATATAGTGTAGTGAGGGCTCCTGTAGATGTAGGTTAAAGGCAGTAAAGCCACTAAGAAGGAGATTCTGTATCTGGGCACATCAGAGAATGTATCTAAGAAAAAGTGGCTTGTAATCAGCCTTGGAGCAGAAGTGGAAGTTTTCCAGATGGAGCCATTGACGGCTATGAGATTGAACAAAAAAGCAGCAAAATGGCCTCATTTCCCATCTAACACATTTGCTAAAACAAATGCAGAGTCATTTAAGCCACTTCCTCCAGACTCTACGGAGAGAAAAACTTAACATTTGAAGGAAAAAATTAAGCAACTGATTTCCTTATTAAATCTCGGTAAAAGATGAGGCTATTATTAGCCCTGTTAGCCTGCCTGGATCTCAGTTTGGCTAATTACATTCCTCCTACCTCATTTATCCCCGTAGTTTTAATTGGTTCCAGAATTTGACTACATTTCTCTTTAGTCGTTGTGTTGTGCTGTTATTTGGTATCAGACAGCTGTGATGCTCTACCACAGAGCTGAATATTTTTCAGTAATTGATGCAGTGTTTTCTATTCTAGAGGGGCAAATAAGGCAATTTGCAAAGACTTTGAGATGACAAATAATCCCTAAATGCATAGATGTGTGGCATTAATTATTGATAGCAATGGTTACACTCAGAGTCCCTGCTCTTAGAATAACACAGAGCATCGCCTTTGGTCTGCAAAGTCACATGTGCAGAGAAAAATCCTTGTGTCTGTAAGTGTTGTGTCTGGGTTGACATACAATCTAAAGTATCGATGATCTTCCTTCTGCTCTGCTGAGATCATGTTGGTTTTAATTAAATACATACTGCAATGTACTAAGAACAGATGTTCATTTTGTTTTGTAATCAACTTAGAGGAAGTTGGTTGGGTCATTTACGTGTATAACAACGGTCTCTGTAGCCCTTCTCCCTTTGATCACGTGTTTGTTTATATCTGACTAGGGGTGACAAAGATTGAAACTGCAGCTAAAAGCTACTCTGAAGTCTGACATCAATGTGTTAATGAATTCGGTCATCCTCTTAGGGACCCACATCATTGCCAGTGCTGTTGTCAAATGCCATGTTTGACACCCCTAATGGAGACGAGCAATCTCTGCCAACCATTCTGGTTAGTGTTCAGGCTCAGGGTAAGTAACAATGACCTAACTAGTAGACATGTAAGCAGCTTCCTTCTCTTTTTCACATCAGAAAAATGGTTTCCTTTGCTCTTTTGATGAAAGTAGTAGAACATCTGAAATATCTTCCACTGAGGATTGATGTTCCACTGGGAAAATGTAGTCATGGCCTCTGACAACTGTTGTTGTTATTGTTGCTCAGTCGTGTCTGACTCTTTGGAACCCCATGGAGTGTAGCCCACCAGGCTCCTCTGTCCATGGGGTTCTCCAGGCAAGAATACTGGAGAGAGTTGCCATGCCCTCCTCCAGAGGATCTTCCCAACCCAAGGATCAAACCTACGTTCTTGCATCTCCTGCATGGGCAGGCAGATTCGTTACCACTAGCACCACCTAGGAAGCCCATCACAGCTCTACAGATGGGACATAATAATACTGCCTCCTCTCTGTAATCCTGTGACTTCGCAGGTCTGGAAGACAAGGAGCAAATGTTGGTGTCTATGGACAATGACGCTGGTATTGAGGGTTTCCAAGATAGTTTTGATGTAAGGTCAGGTGGACACAATGCTGAGAGAAATGTGAATGACAGCCCAGTACTGGGGCATAGTGGGCATGTCTGGCAAAGGCAGAGAGAAGCAGGAAGCATGAATGAGGAGTTACAAGCTGCTCTCCAACCAGGCTGCTATGATGACAGGGTTGGCAGAGCAGAAAAAGCACGGAGGAGGTGATGAGTTGGCCTGACCTTGAGCAGTAGCTTTACCTTTCCATTCAGGGAGGAGAAGGATGTATGTGTCAACAGGAAGACATTTTCAAGAGAGAACCCTGTGCAAAGGCATGTGAGAGTGGCTTGTTCCCCCTCTCCAAAAAAAAAAAACCACAGTGATTCAGTATGACAAGGGTGAGAAAGATGAGAGGACATAGTCGGGTGGGTAGGGTCTGGAAAGGAAGTTGAGTCTAGTTGTGAAGACTAGAGTGTGGGGCCATATGTGAAGTTACACTCATTCCCAAGCCTTGGGGAGCCATCAAAGGACTTAAGATAAAGAAAGACTATTGTGATCATGTTTCTGATAGCAGAACAGCAGCATATATATTTGGGGCTTCCCAGGTGGTAAACAGCTCAGTTGGTAAAGAATCTGCCTGCAATGCAGGAGACCCCAGTTCAATTCCTGGGTCAGGAAAATCCGCTGGAGAAGGGATAGGCTACCCACTCTAGTATTCTTGGGCTTCCCTTGTGGCTTAGTTGATAAAGAATCCACCTGCAATGCAGAGACCTGGGTTTGATCCCAGGATTGGGTTGGGAAGATCCCCTGGAGAAGGGAAAGGCTACCCACTCCAGTATTCCAGTATTCTGGCCTAGAGAATTCCATGGACTGTATAGTTCATGGGGTTGCAAAGAGTTAGACATGACTGAGTGACCTTCACTTTCATTTTCAGGTGGTAAAGAACCCACCTTCCAATGCAGGAAGATGTAAGAGACACAACCTGAGTCAGGAAGATCCCCTAGAGGAGGGCATGGCAACCCACTCCAGTATGGAAGTGGAGATCCCATGGACAGAGGAGCCTGGCAGACTACAGTCCATAGGGTCACAAAGATTTGGACACAACTGAAACGACTTAGCATGCAGTCATGCTGTATATTGAAGTGGGGAGAGACTGTAGAGAAGCAAGAGAAATGTTTTAGGGGCCTTGCTCAGCGGTTCAGCACAACAGCCAACAAGAACCAATATACCTGCTTTCTTCCTTTCCTTTATTGTTTTTCTTTGTAAAGCCTGCATGCAACTGCATATTATCCTCTTTACTCACTGCTGTGATGGACTGCAGAACCTGGAAAAGTGATCTTTTTATTTAAAATCTAAGCTTTTGTTTTTAATTGGAGTGTAGTTGCTTTACCATGTTGTGTTAGTTTCTACTGTACAACAACGTGAATCAGCCGTTTGTGTACATATATCCCCTCCCTCTAGAACCTCCCTCCCACCTCCCCATTCCATCCCTGTGGGTCATCATAGAGCACCAAGCTGAGCTCCCTATGCGGTAGAGCAATGTCCCATTAACTGTCCGTTTTACACATACAAGTATATATATGCCAAAGCCACTCTTTCAATTTGTTCCACCCTCCTCTTCCCTGTGTCCACAAGTCCATTCTCTATGTCTGCGTCTCTATTCCTGCCCTACAAAATAGGTTCCTCAGTACCATTTTTCTAGATTCCATATATATGTATTAATATATGATACTTGTTTTTCTCTCTCTGACTTACTTCACTCTGTATTACAGACTCTAGGTTCATCCACATCACTACAAATGACTCAGTTTCATTCCCTTTTTTGGCTGAGTAATATTCCATTATATATATATTGTATACCACATCTTATTTATCCATTAATCTGTTGATGGACAGCTGGGTTGCTTCCATGTCCTGGCTATTGTAAATACTGCTGGTCTGAACATTGGGGTACATGTGTTTTTTGAATTATGATTTTCTCAGGGTATATGCCCAATAGTGGAATTTCTGTGTCAAATGGGGTTTCATTCTTTTAGTTTTTTAAGGAACCTCCATACTGTTCTCCATAGTAAACAAAGAAGAAATTGAGACAGTTTTGAGTTATAAAGTATCACCACGATATAGAAATTGTCGATGGGTACTTGAAAAATAGGATCACAATGGGGAAGGTGTAAGTGCCTGGGGACAGCAAAAATAAAATCAAATTGATTCTTCTGCAAATGAAGATTGGTATTAGTATCTTACTGTACTCACATCAAAGGTTTTAATCAATATTATGCTTCCTTTCTACTTCCTTGCTGTCCACACCACCCCCCTCTCCAGAGGTTTAGCTAAATTAACTACTAATTAAGCCATAACATTTGAACATGACTTGTAAGGTTTTTCTGTATTATTAACAAAATGAAAGATAATCGATTAGGAAAATTCATTCACTCAGTGAACAAAGACTATGTGAACATCTGTTATCTGTATTTGTCAGCTACTATGCTGACAACTGGCAATATCAAGATGCAAAGCAGTGTCCCTGCTTCTCAGAGCTGGAGCTGCAGCTTGGGAGGGGTAACTAAGGATCTGATCAAGTGGAAGTATCGAAAAGAAAGTGCTGGCTTCCTCCTCCCCCAAAAAAAACAGAAAAGAAAAAGAAAGTACTGGATCCCAAGGTTTCACAGAGTAGTGGTCTTTAGTCCTTAACGTAAATGTTACAATGAGAATATCACTTCAAATCATTAGAGGAGACAGGACAGCGACTTGGTTGGTGGGCACCAGTGCCAAACTGCCCAAGTTCATATCCCAGTTCTACCACTTACAAGTTCAGTTTCTTCACAGGCGAAGGTGGATCCTCACACCACAAAGATAATTGTGAGGTTCACGTGGGGTAGTATCTATGAAGCACTCATATGAGTGCTTCCCACATTGCAGCTGCTCAGTCATTGTTACTTATTGTAATTGTTAGGATCACAAGCCAGACAACTTACAATAGCAAAGTAGAAAAATAAAGTTCAGCAGATCACATATATTAAGAAGGAGATGTCTTCTCCAGATCTCTGTCCTCCCTCTGCAGAGGTAAACTTTCTCCCTTTGGCCATGGTTCTAATCACAGAGCTAGCATCTGTGAAATCAGACAACCATGAGAAAGAGATTATTGTTGTTCTTGCGTTCCAAAGGTGACATGTTGGGGTGTGGGGCCCCTAAGGAAATAACAAGATGGAATTTAAGAACGTTATCTTAAAGTACAAATCTGTGTTCCTGCATACAGCCGTGTTGTTGAGCTATTCCTGCTGCAAATAAAGATCTTGGGAAAGAGTCAGATATATGTGTGTGTGTGTGTGTGTGTGTGTGTGTGTATGGTTAGCCCAATCTGTTGACCCAGTGGTGTTCTAAATTAGCCTTTTTATCCATCATTTTACCAGGATGATTCATGCTTCTCTCAACCTCAAGCCCATTTTCAATCTGGTTCTTTAGATAATGTAGCCAACCAAAATGTTGGTACTTGCTTTCAAGGCATGGGTCCCTACCCACATCATCATGTCTTAGAATTTACAAACCAGTTTATAGCATGCTTCTTCTTCAGTCAGCTCAGTTGATGAAGAATCCGTCTGCAATGCGGGAGACCCCCATTCACAGGAAGATCCGCTGGAGAAAGGATAGACTACCCACTCCAGTATTCTTGGGCTTCCCTTGTGGCTCAGCTAGTAAAGAATCCACCTGCAATGCGGGAGACCTGGGTTCCATCCCTGTGTTGGGAAGATCCCCTGGAGAAGGGAAAGGCTTCCCACTCCAGTATTCTGGCCTAGAGAATTCCATGAACTATATAGTCCATGGGGTTGCAAAGAGTTGGACAGGACTGAGCGACTTTCACTTTCACTTTTCTCTTCAGTGCTTGCGCAGGAACCCTGCAGGGGTAAACTTTGTGCAAAAGAGGACTGATCATTGAAACCTTTTATAAACATGGTCCTTCTCTGTGGAAGCCCTATTTCTCTATGAGCAGTCAGGGTGAGGTAGGAAAGGCACTGAGATGGATGAGGAAACATGACCTGGCTCTAGTCCTGGCCCTGACCTTGGGAAAGAACCACAACTTCTGTGGTTCAATTTCTTCATTTGTTAAATGGCGGAGGTCAACTACGTGAACTCTGTGGTTTTACTCCATTTCAGGCCCCCGACTAATGAAAAGTGACCAGTGTTTTAATCGAAGATATAGCGGAAGGAAATCCTTAATAGAGGAATGTAGGATGATTTCAATCATTCATTCAGCTGGTATTTCTTGAAAGTCTAGTACAGACCTGTATCAGGTACACACTCCGGACGTGGTGGTAGCAAGCATAGGTCTCTACACTTAGGAAGTGTATACTGTAATGAGGGAGACAGACAATAAAGAAATTAGCAAAGTAATTCCGGATTGTTACAAGTACCCTGAAGGAAATAACTGAGGAAACACAGAACAAACAGCAGAAGTAGACTCATAGGTCCAGAGAGAGTGGTCATGTGGTTTCGTATATTCTCCCCTCCCTCACCACCCCATACATTTTCATCACAACCAGAATGAAGAGTCTGCCACAAAGGAAAAAGGAAGAGAAGTTTCCAAGGGTGCAGCCCACCATCAAAGACCTCCCTAGGAAGAAAAATAATTGAGATTTTTAGCACAACCACCAGGCCTAAATATGCACCCACTAACAATCACTAGGAGATTTATAGCTGTTTTGGGAAGCTATGGTTTTACAGCACACAGACAGTGTTGGTTCTGTCCTATATCTCAGAACATGCCTGGTCCCCAAAGAGCTTTTGAGATGAAGTATATGACCCATATACAATGTGCCAGCCAATGCAAGCGAGCTGTTTTCTGGAATCCAAGGTTGTTGTGAGAATCACAGAATATACTCTTCAGTGAGTAGGCCCTTGTAAACTTGACCTACCTGGCAGGTGTGAGTTACTATTATGCCTCTTACTAATAGAGACATTACAGATGGCGTCTGCAGGCACCGTCCACTTCTAGACGTTCTGCTTGGTTCTGAGAGCAGCTCTGTTCTTCCTGCTTCCATCCTCCTTTGCACACATCAGACTAACCTTCCTTGGGATTCTACTCACAGCATCACGAAGGTGAGATCTGCCTTTTGTGGTTCATACAGATATCGGTGTTTGACTTGCCCACTGGGTCCCAGGAAACTGCTTAGCATCACAAATCAGAAAACACCACATCTCGACGGCATCCAGGCAGGGGAAAGGCAGCCACTTCTGTACCATACTAATGTGAGACCAGAATGAATATATGTCTCAGTTTGGGTCACATGTTTCTTCAGGAAAAAATAGATGAAATAAAAAACCAAGGAAAAAATAAGCCCAAAGAAAGTGAGTGTTTTTCTAAATCCTCTATTGAATTAGTAAGGGACTTCGGGAGAAATAAGAAACCAGAGCGAAGGAAACAGAAAGGCAAACCCAGTTAGTAAAGCAGAAATGCTATTAAAAGAACTGAAAAATCACTAAAACATCCTACCTGGGCAATTTTCCTGGTGCTAACCTTGTCAGTGGGCCTCCCAGGTGGCTCAGTGGTAAAGAATCGACCTGCCAAGCAATAGACACGGGTTCGATCCCTGGGTCAGGAATACCCCCTGGAGAAGGAAATGGCAACCCACTTGCCTAGGAAATCCAATGGACAGAGGAGCCTGGCGGGCTACAGTCCATGGGGTCCCAAAAAGTCAGACACAACTTAGTGACTAAACAGCAGCAACCTTTTCAGGTGTTTCAGTGGAAGTTACACACGAGCCAAGAAACTTCAGATGGCAGTGTTTCTGAGTTTGGCTATATACAGCCTTCGATTTGACCTCACTACATCTTACACACCAGGGATCACTTCTGCTCTCAAACATAGTCTTCTAATATGAGCTCCAAAACCATGAAATCGAATGAATTCTGTCTGCAGTTCCCTGCATGTCACTGACATATGTCAGAATATATACATTGATCAGAAGCATCTCAATCTATGTAGTAATTATTTCATAGTATTTTTGACATTTCATAATGCTCCTAAATAAAAATCCTCAGATGACAACAGATGTTTGAACTGCCAAATGATGTTTCATGCCATAGTTTTATTAATTTATTTCCTTTGTTTATATCTGACTTTCTTTTAGGCTTTCTTTTTAATTAATTTTTATTGGAGTATAATTGACTTACAATGTTCTGTTATGTTTTGCTGTATAGCCAAGTGAATCAGCTATGCACTCTTTTTTAGATTCTTTTCCCATATAGATCATTACAGAGTATTGAATAGAGTTCCCTGTACTATACAGTAGGTCCTTATTAGTTATCTATTTTATATACAGTAGTATCATAAATTTAAACAACTGGTATGCTCCTACACTGTTGATGGGAATGTAAATTGGTGCAGCCACTATGGAAAACAGTATAAAAGTGTTCTCCATACAATATAGAACTCAAAAAACTAAAAATAGAACTATCACATGATCCAGCAATCCTACTCCTGAGCATAGTTCCAGAAAAGATGAAAATTCTAATTCAAAAACATACATGCACCCTAGTGTTCATAGCAGCACTATTCACATTAGGCAAGACATGGAAGCAACCTAAATGTCCATCAACAGATGAATGTATAAAGAGGATGCGGTATATCTTGGGTGGCCCTGCACAGCATGGCTCATAGTTTCATTGAGTTATGCAAGCCCCTTCACCACAACAAGGCTGTGATCCATTTAGGGGATATATACATAGGTAGATATGCATGCTAAGTCACTTCAGTCATGTCTGCCTCTTTGCAACTCCATGGACTGTAGCCTTCCAAGCTCTTCTGTCCATGGGATTCTCCAGGCAAGAATACTGGAGTGGATTGCCATTTCCTACTCCAGGGGATCTTCCCAGTCCAAGGATTGAACCCGCATGTCTTATGTCTCCTGAATTGGTGGGTGGGTTCTTTACCACTAGCGCCACCTATATATATAATGGAATATTGCTACTGCTGCTGCTAAGTCACATCAGTCATGTCCGACTCTGTGCGACCCCATAGACGGCAGCCCACCGGGCTCCGCCGTCCCTGGGATTCTCCAGGTAAGAACACTGGAGTGGGTTGCCATTTCCTTCTCCAATGCATGAAAGTGAGAAGTGAAAGTGAAGCTGCTCAGTCATGTCCGACTCTTAGCGACCCCATGGACTGCAGCCCACCAGGCTCCTCCATCCATGGGATTTTCCAGGCAAGAGTACTATTACTTAGCCATAAAAAGAATGAAATAATGCCATCTGCAGCAACATGGATGGACCTAGAGATTATCACACAAAGTAAATGGACTAAGACAAATATCATATAATATCATTTATATGTGAAATCTAAAAAAATGATACAAATGAACTTTTTTAGAAGACAGAAATAGACTCACAGACATAGAAAACAAGCTTATGGTTACCAAAGGGGAAAGGGGTGGTGGAGGAATAAACTGGGAATTTGGGTTTAACAGATACACACTACTTACTATGTATGAAATAAATAAACAACAAGAATTTACTGTATAGCACAAGAAACTGTATTCAATGTCATGTAATAACCTATAATGGAAAAGAATCTGAAAAAGGATTCTGTAAGGTCTTGCAGAAAACTTGAACTAACTTTTTGGCCAACCCAATTATATATATATAACTGAATAATTTTTCTGTACACCTAAAACTTTGTAAATCAACTATACTTCAATTAAAAATAATAAACTATATGGGAGAATGTGGGGGAAAAAACACCTGGTATCATACCTGGCATGTAATAAGCAGTTCAACGTTTGAATGAAAGCTGTTGAGTCTTCATTTCTAAGAAGAGTCATTGTAATCTAGTCCCCACACTAACACTGAACATGATCCAGAATTCATATGCTCTGTTTGTGAACTGAAAAAATGTTCTGGAGGATGCTTACAGTTAGAAAATGTTAATCACAACACACTTTTAGTGTGTTTGGGAGAAATGTTTTGATATCATTGAGGATCAGATCATTTAATGGGAGAATCAACAGAGAGACCACGTACTTGATGTATTGCACCACCGTACTCTCAAGACAGCGCTTTACCTCCATTATGCCTCCTTATCCTCCAGGCCCAGAGTTTTGACCTGAGGGAACTTTCTGCAACCTAAATTTGTTTCACATCTCATTTTATACACTCATAGCACCAAGTCCAGTGGCCTTGAAATACTAACCTTGCGGAAGGTGCTACTCAGAACATCTCAAAGGTGGGGCCTCTTTCACTGTCCACACAATTATAATTTTGTATCTATTTGGCTCATTACTCGATTAATGCCTATTTTCCACATTAGACTATACAATACTTGAGGACAGGATCATGAAAGATAATTGCTTGCTATTCTAGCACAGCATCTGGCCAAAGCTGAGCACTCAGTGGATATTTCTTGAACAAATACTGCATGCAGTAGTTTTTGTGTTCAAGACTTCTGTGACACATTAGTCATTTCAAGCAATCAAAAAAGCAGCCTTTACATCTTATAAATTTTGAGCTAGCATTTTCGTTGAAATGCTCCTCTCTGCATGATGGTTGGGGATGGTCCACTCTGGTCCATATAGAGATAAAGTCCAAACATCAAGTACTCGTTCTCTTTGCCAAGACAAACTTTTTTTTTCTATTTCACTAAGGTTTATTAAAGGATGTTGAATATGGTTCCCTGTGCTATACAGTGAGTGTGTGTGTGCACGTGCTCAGTTGTGTCTGATTCTTTGTGACCCCAGTGGACTGTAGCCCACCAGGCTCCTCTGCCCATGGGATTTTCCAGGCAAGAATACTGGAGTGGGTTGCCATTTCTTCCTCCAGGGGATCTTCCAGACCCAGGGATTGAACCCACATCTCTTGCATCTCCTGCACTGGCAGGCGAATTGTTTACCCCTGTGCCACCTGGGAAGCCCATGCTATACACTAAGCCCTTGCTGTTTACCCATCTCTATATATAGTAGTTTGCATCTGCTAACCCAAGCTCCTAATCCATCCCTCTCCCTCTCCAGCAACCATAAGTCTAAGGCAAACACGTTAACCAATATCCCTAAACCAGTTTCTCCTTTAATATATAAAATTTAATTGTCCTTCCCCCTATAAATCTTATTTTCACCCAAAGGTATATGTGACCTTTACAGATTATAATGAAGTTAAAATTGAAATGAACAAAAAGAGAGCATTGAACTTGGAGCTCCTCTCCCTGGCAGCTCCATGCAGCAAGCCACCATGACTCTGGAGAATTCAAAGAAAGGGAGGTTGATGAGCTCTGGGACATTGGTCTCTGAGACAGAGAAAGACTTCTCCTTTCAATTTTATTAGACAAATAATTTTTTCAAAATGATTTCATAGTATGAATATTGCCCCCAACTATGTCCTCTGTCACTTCTCTGACAAGGATAATCAGTATACAAGGACGCCTCTTCCAAGAGACTGCAAATACTCCAGATTCTCCAGTATATTCAGGGCTGACTGATGGCTGACATCACACCTTCCACCTTGAAATTTAGAAACAGATGCCATTCTTACAGTGTAATCTTTCTTTTAAAAGAAATACCACTATATAGGAATGATTTTTTTTCAGTTATCTATCGCCACAATAATGCTTCATAATAAATAATCATAATGCATTGGTGGCCTACAATAATAAACATTTTTAAATTAAAAGTGATTTACAATGTTGTGCTAGTTTTAGGTGGACAGCAAATGATTCAGTTATATATATGTATATATACATATACATGTATATATACATATATTCTTTTTCAGATTCTTTGTGTATATATATACACATGTATATTCTCTTTCAGATTCTTTAAATATATATATATATATATATATATATATATACATACACACACATATATTCTTTTTCAGGTTCTTTATACATACACACACACATATATTCTTTTTCAGATTCTTTTTCCTTATAGGTTATAACAAAATATTGAATGCAGTTCTTGATGCTATATAGTAGGTCCTTATTGGTTATCTATTTTATATATAGTAGTGAAAGTGTGAAAGTGTTAGTCGCTCAGTCGTGTTCGATTCTTGTGACTCCATGGACTGTACCCCGCCAGGCTCTTCTGTCCATGGGATTCTCCAAGCAAGAATGCTAGAGTGGGTAGCCATTCCCTTCTCCAGGAGATCTTCCTGACCCAAGGATGAAACCTGGGTCTCCTGCACTGCAGGCAGATTCTTTACCATCTGAGCCACCCGGGAAGCCCTATAAGAGCAGTGGGTATATGTTAATCTCAAAGTTTTAATTCATCCCTCCCTGCTATGTCCCTTTGGTAACCATACATCTGTGGGTCTATTTCTGTTCTGCATGTAAGTTCATTTATATCATTTTTTTTCTTTTAGATTCCACATATAAGTGATGTCATATATTTGTCTGTCTGGCTTACTTCACTTAGGATGATAATCTCTAGGTCTATCCAGGTTGCTTCAAATGGCACTATTTTTCCTTTTCTATGACTGAGTTATACTCTATTGTGTGTTATACTCCATTTTTTATGGCTGGGTTATACTCCATATACGGAGAAGGCAATGGCAACCCACTCTAGTACTCTTGCCTGGAGAATCCAGTGGATGGAGGAGCCTGATGGGCTGCAGTCCATGGGGTCACTAAGAGTCCGACACGACTGAGCGACTTCACTCTCACTTTCATGCATTGGAGAAGGAAATGGCAACCCACTCCAGTGTTCTTGCCTGGAGAATCCCAGGGACGGGGGAGCCTGGTGGGCTGCCGTCTATGGGGTCGCAGAGTCGGACACAACTGAAGCGACTTAGCAGCAGCAGCAGCAGCAGCAGCATACGCCATATATGCTCCACATCATCTTTGTACATTCATCTGTTGGTGGATATTTAGGTTGCTTCCATGTCTTGGCTATTGTAAATAATACTGCAATGAACACTGAGGTGCATGTATATTTTTGAGATACGATTTTCTCCACATATATGCCTAGGAGTGGGGTTACAGGATCATATGGTAGCTCTGATCTTTTTTTTTGCTCAAAAAAAGGAGCAAACAGGAAAGAAATATTAGCCTCTGTTTTTTATTATTTTTTCTTTATACTTTTTGTTAGTCTCTCAGTTGTCCAACTCTTTGTGACCCCATGGACTCTAGTCTGCCAGGCTCCTCTGTCCATGGAATTCTTCAGGCAAGAATACTGGAGTTGGTAGCCATGCCCTTCTTCAGGGGATCTTCCCAACCCAGGGGTTGAACCTGGGTCTCCTGCATTATAGACGGGTTCTTTACCATCTGAGCCATCAGGGAAGCCCATTATATCTTTTGCTGTCAGGCATATCTTGGCATCCATTACTATGACTACAGTTATGTCACTCTTTTAATTGTTGTCAGTGGGACAAAAACACTAAAATTCCCTTGGCTTAATGTCATTCTCACCTTGACTCCTACTTGGATGGCTTTTACCTATAGAGTCAAGCTCCCCAGTAGCCTAGCTTTTAGGTAAGGCAATGCCAAAGAATGTTCAAACTACCACACTCATCTCACATGCTAGCAAAGTAATGCTCAAAATTCTCCAAGCCAGGCTTCAACAGTATGTGAACCGTGAACTTCCAGATGTTCAAGTTGGATTTAGAAAAGGCAGAGGAACCAGAGATCAAATTGCCAACATCTGTTGGGTCATCGAAAAAGGAAGAGAGTTCCAGAAAAACATCTACTTCTGCTTTATTGACTATGCCAAAGCCTTTGACTATGTGGATCACAACACACTGTGGAAAATTCTTCAAGAGATGGGAATACCAGACCACCTGACCTGCCTCCTGAGAAATCTGTATGCAGGTCAAGAAGCAACAGTTAGAACCAGACATGCAACAACGGACTGATTCCAACCCCGGAAAGGAGGTCATCAAGGCTGTATATTGTCACCCTGCTTATTTAACTTAAATGCAGAGTACATCATGTGAAATGCTAGGCTGGATGAAGCACAAGCTAGAATCAAGATTGCTGGGAGAAATATCAATAACCTCAGATATGCAGATGTTACCACCCTTATGGCAGAAAGTGAAGAAGATCTAAAGAGCCTCTTGATGAAAGTGAAAGAGGAGAGTGGAAAAAGCTGGCTTAAAACTCAACATTCAGAAAACGAAAATCATGGCATCTGGTCCCATCACTTCATGGCAAATAGATGGGGAAACGATGGAAACAATGAGAAATTTTATTTTCTTGGGATCCAAAATTACTGCAGATGGTGACCGCAGCCATGAAACTAAAAGACACTTGCTCCTTGGAAGAAAAGCTATGACCAACCTAGACAGCATATTAAAAAGCAGAGACATTATTTTGCCAACAAAAGTCCATCTAGTCAAAATTTTGGTTTTTCCAGTAGTCATATATGGATGTGAGAGTTGGACTTATAAAGAATGCTGAGTGCCAAAGAACTGATGCTTTTGAACTGTGGTGTTGGAGAAGACTCTTGAGAGTCCCTTGGACTGCAAGGAGATCAACCAGTCCATCCTAAAAGAAATCAGTCCTGAAGATTCATTGGAAGGACTGATGCTGAAGCTGAAACTCCAATACTTTGCCACCTGATGTGAAGAACTGATTCACTGGGAAAGACCCTGAAGCTGGAAAAGATTGAAGGCAGGAGGAGAAGGGAACAACAGAGGATGAGATGGTTGGATGGCATCACCGACTCGATGGACATGAGTTTGAGTGAGCTCCAGTAGTTGGTGATGGACAGGGAAGCCTGGCGTGCTGTAATCCATGGGGTCGCAAAGAGCCGGACACAACTGAGCAACTGAACTGAAACTGAGGTGAATATGGGTACCTCATTTGCACCTGAGATGCTTTGTGGGGAGAAGGAATATCTTGCGAAGATGCCAATTAGAGATTAGAGCAGATCATCACAGTCTGAAGAGGCTTATCAGAGAAGGTTCAGGACCAAGGAAACAGAGGTGAGGAAACAGGTGAGACTGAGAAGGATGAAGGTTTAGGGACAGGATGCCCATATAACTTATCATCCATTATATTCTGAGAATGAAGGAGGTGCTGTGAATAATTACACCAGAACAAGAGCCACAGATTTGAACAAACCCAGGAGATAGTGTGGAGAAGGCAATGGCAACCCACTCCAGTGTTCTTGCCTGGAGAATCCCAGGGATGGCGGAGCCTGGTGGGCTGCCGTCTATGGGGTCGCACAGAGTCGGACACGACTGAAGCGACTTAGCAGCAGCAGCAGCAGGAGATAGTGAAGGACAGGGATACCTGGCATGCTACAGTCCATGGGGTTGCCAAGAGTTGGACATGACTGAGCAACTGAACAACAAGAGCCATAAACCTGAACTGTCTCTGGCCAGGATGCATGGTCACCATCAGAGGGAAAGGAATCCTGCAGACTCCTCTATGGTGACGACTTTATCTCTTTGTCCTTCTTTTTCTATATGTCCACTGTTGACCAACTCCTCTCTGATGGACATGTCAGTTCCTTCTGTGTTTAGTTAAAGAAGTACCTTCCTCCAGCTGTGGTCTAGTCTTGTCTTTGCACTTTGCACCACTTGTCTTTAAGATAGTGATACAAAGGCCTTCCTTCAAAGCTCAGTTGATAAAGAGTCTGTCTGCAATGCAGGAGACCCAGGTTCGATTCCTGAGTCAGGAAGATCCCCTGGAGAAGGAAATGGCAACCCACTCCAGTATTCTTGCCTGGAGAATCCCATGGACAGAAGAGCTTGTCAGGCTACAGTCTATGGGGTCACAAGAGTTGGACACGACTGAGCGACTAAGCACACACAGTCTTTAAGGTGACATGCCTGAATACCCCTGAATGGGACCAGTTGTGTGTTCATTTTATAATGTAGCTATTAGAGGAGAACAAACTGATTAATACATCATCTCTTCCCAAGTTTTTGAAGAGTATCCTCTAATGCAGTAATTCCCATTTTTTTTTTGCATTTATTAGGATATCTATAAAAAAAGAGGTATTATTTTTCAAAGTTTTGGAAACTCATATCAAGGAATTTTCCTGCTTGGAAGAGAGAGAGCATGGGTGCCCTCTTTAAACATCCCAATCTAAAGCCGACATGTCTCGTGGGTAGATATTCTTAAGTATTTAAAATGTGATAAAATCAGTCATAAAGGCAGAGAATCAGCTACATAAGCTGTGGTATGTAAATTATGGTCCACTTTGTTGTATAGCTGTTGTAATTGTCAAAAGCAAAGAGAAATGATGAACAATCATCATCTCATGAAAAGAATCTGTCCAAATTATATTTATGTCCTCTATTATCCTATCTTTTCAACCATTTCTTTTTCAACTAACATCTTACTTAAGGAAATAAGCTTCACTTATCTGAAACAAGTACATACAATGCCAGGTAAGGAAGAAACGTCCATCTGTTTTCTTTTTTGTGTTTTTTTTTTTAACCATCCTGATTTTGAGTCAGAATTTAAATTGGCTTTCCCCTTCAAGTTTATAAAGGTATTTTGTCTTTTAAATTCTTGGTCCATCTAGAATTCATCCTGTGACAAGTGGATCCAGATCTTCGTTTCCATATGGATGTCCCCTTATCCTAATAATGAGATATTTGTCATATATAAAGACCTATAAGTGATGGGGTGGATTTTTTAATCTTCCATTGGTCTATCTATTCAGGTGCTTATATCACATTGATTCAATTATGAAGGCCTCATAGGTTGTTTTAACATCTGGTAGGGTTAGTCCCGTTTTATCTCTCTTCTTTCTCAAAATTTTCATGGATCTCCTTAGTTATTTTCTTTTCCATATAGGCTTCAGAATCAGCTAGTTTCATTTCTTTAAACTGATTGATATTTTTTAGTAAGATTATGTTAACTTCATAAATTCAATTAGGAGAAATGACAGCTTTCTGTTGCCATGTATGCTGATCCCAAGTGTATGAGATGTTTTTACATCTATTAACTTTTATTTTATGTCCTTCAGAAATGTCTTAAAGTTTTTATATAACTTCCCACATTTTTCATTAAGTATTGTCTTTGGGAGTATTATTCTAAATGGGGTCTTTTCTTTCATTGTATCTTCTAACTTGTATTTAAGTACAAAGACTGTTGATTTCTCTTCATTGATGTTACAGCTTACTGAATTCTCTCATTGTTTGTAATGTTTTTTCTGTTGAGTCTCTCGGGTTTTCTAGATAAAGACTCTTACATAAATATAGTATTAGATTTATCTCCTTCTTTACAGTTTTTATTTCTAATTTCTTTTCCTTGTCTAATTTTGTTAAATAACCGTAGTAATAGTGGATATTTGTCTAATCTGTAATGTTAGCAGGGATGCTGTTTATGTTTATCCATTAATTTTGATACCAGTTTTTGGCTGATATGGATGATGGATAAATGGATGGCTGGATAAAGATATACAGATACATTTTTATGTCAAAAAAGTAGCTATCAATTCTTACTTTAATTTTTTAATGAAAACGTAATTTCTGAACTTAGAGAATTACCTTTTCTGGATTTATGGAAATGATCATGTTTTCTTTAAGTCTATAAATATGATAAATGAATTATACATTTCCTAATACCAATCTTTCTGTATTTCCTGAATAACCTCTACTGAGTCATGACATTTTATTATTTTAATGTGTTGCCAGAATCTGTCTGCAATGCAGGAGACCCAGATTCGATTCCTGGGTTGGGAAGATCCCGTGGAGAAGGAAATGGAAACCCACTCCAGTATTCTTGCCTGGAGAATCCCAGGGATAGAGGAGCCTGGCAGGCTACAGTCCATGGAGTCACAATAGTCAGACACAACTTAGCAACTAAACCACTACCAGATTCTAATTGCTCCAATTTGGTAGAGGATTTTTATATTTCTAGGCATAAGTTCTATTAAGCTGTAGTTTTCTTTTTTGTGCAGTGCTTGCCATATTTGAGTATGCTGGTTTTACAGAGATCAGGTAAAGAATTTGGAAGGGTTCTTTATTTTTCTATGTCTTGGAGAAGTATAAATTACATGGGAACTAGATGATCTTTAATGATATGGTAAAATTCTCAGCAGGCTTGATGGATTGCTTTCTCCATGTCAAACACTGCTTGGCCACTGGTGGTGAAATGAATGACATAGAGGTGAATGAATGATCACCCTGGCCTTCAAGGAACTCATGGTTTAATGGACATGATAAGCATGAAAATAATAATTACAAAATGGATTTATAGGTTTCTATCATAAGAACATAAAGAATGGTTTCTTTTATTTATTTTTAATTGAAGGATAATTGCTTTACAATATTGTGTTGGTTTCTGCCATACATCAATATGAATCAGTCATAGGTATACATGTCTTCTCCCTCTTGAACCTCCCTCCCATCTCCTACCCCATCCCATCCCTCTAGGTTGTCACAGAGATCGGATATGAGCTCAGTGCATAATACAGCAAATTCTCACCGGCTATCTATTTTACATATGGTAATATGTATGTGTGTATGTTTCAATGCTACTCTCTCAATTCATCCCATCCTCTCCTTCCCCCACTGTGTCCACAAGTCTGTTCTTTAGGTCTGTGTCTCTTTTGCTGCCCTGCAAATAGATTCATCAGTACTATCTTTTTAGAACCTAGAGCCTATTATACAGAATGAAGTAAGTCAGAGAAAAACAAATATCATATATTAACACATGTATGGAATTGAAAAAGAATGGTTTCTTAAAGAAAACAGTGAACTATGCTCAGCCAATGCTTATGATTTTATTTTTATTGGAGTATGTTGATTTACAGTGTTATATTCAGGTATACAGCAAAGTGAGTCAGTTATAGAGTTACAGATGTAGAAATAAACATGGTTACTAGGGGTGTAAGGAGGAGGGATAAATTGGAAGATTGAGACTGACATGTACACACTACTATATATATAATAGATAAGTAATAAGAACCTCCTGTATAGCACAGGGAACTCTACTCAGTACTCTGTAATGGCCTATTTGGAAAAAGAATATAAAAATGAGTGGATATAGGTGTATGTATAAATGATTCACATGAAGTCTTAAAATGCGCCTGCTCTTGGGAGAGATGAAACACCTTTTTTGTTTACACTTGGAAAGAAACAATTGATGCACATCTGTTCCAGATGGTAATTTTAGTACAGAGAAAAAAACAGTGAAGATTATAAGATCCCTATGTCCATGATAGTGAGACTAATGAGGTGATCCCAAAAAGGAAAGAAAGGGCTGTCAACAGTAAACATTGTCAAATTTACTCATTTACCTGGGTTTCTACCCATAGGGTGGAGAAGGCAATGGCAACCCCCTCCAGTACTCTTGCCTGGAAAATCCCATAGACGGAGGAGCCTGGTAGGCTGCAGTCCACGGGGTCGCGAAGAGTCGGACACGACTGAGCGGCTTCATTTTCACTTTTCACTTTTCACTTTCATGCATTGGAGAAGGAAATGGCAACCCACTCCAGTGTTCTTGCCTGGAGAATCCCAGGGATGGGGGAGCCTGGTGGGTTGCCGTCTATGGGGTCGCACAGAGTCGGACACAACTGAAGCGACTTAGAGCAGCAGCAGCAGCAGCAGCTACCCATAAGGCAGTGAATAGATTGTTGTCGTTCATTCACTCAGTCATGTCTGACTCTTTGCAGCCCCATGGACTGGCAGCACACCAGGCTTCCCTGTCCTTCACCATCTCCCAGAGTTTGCTCAAACTTACGTCCATTGATTCGGTGATGCCATCCAACCATCCCATCTCTCTCACCCCCTTCTCCTCCTGCCTTCAATCTTTCCTAGCATCAGGGTCTTTCCCATTGAGTCAGCTTTTCACCTCAGGTGGCCGAAGTACTGGAGCTTCAGCTTCAGTGTCAGTCCTTCTAATGAATATTTAGGGTTGATTTCCTTTGGGATTGACTGGTTTGATCTCCCTGCAGTCAAGGGGATTGTCAAGAGTCCTCTCCAGCACACTGAGCATTTATATTGTATCAGCTCATCTCAAACACATTTGAAGCATCTTGTTTCTTTTTTTTTTAATAATGTATTTGGCTTTTTTGTTTTTATTTTTCATTTATTTATTTTTATTTATTTGTTTGTTTTTGACTACACTGGATCTTCTTGCTCTACATGGACTTTGTCTAGTTGCGCGAGCCAGGGCTACTCTTGGTTGGAGTGCTTAGGCTTCTCAATACAGTGGCTTCTCTTGTTGCAGAGCACAGGCTCTAGGCGATGGGGCTTCAGTAGCTGTGGCACACAGGCTTAGCTGCCTCATGGCATGTGGCATCTTCCCAGACCAGTGATCGAACCCATGTACCCTGCTTTGGCAGGCAGATTCTTAACCACTGAACCACCAGGGAAGTTCTCTTTTTTAAAAAAATTAGCTTGTTTCTTCACCAGTGCTCGTCCACCTCTCTCTCTTTTGTTCTTTCATTTTCTCTCACCTTATGCTCTCTATTTCCCATCCTTTCGCTCCCCTTGTAAATGTAATAGAATTATACAGAAAAACATACACACAGAGAAAGAACACTTGGTTAATTTTCACGAATTAAACACACTCATGTAACCATCAGCCCTTCCACCATCCTCCGATGAATACTCTCCTGACTTACCAGCTTTTACCTTCATGTAAATAAAACCATATAGTATATGCTCTTTTTTGTATTTGGTTTATTTTGTTCAATATTATGTTTGTGAATTTCAGCCATGTTGCTATATGTTCATTCAGTTCTCATGGTAGTATAGTATTACATTGTATGAATAGAGTACAATTCATTTATCTGTTCTCACATGGGTAGTTTTCAGCTTGGAGATATTATAAATTCTCACTCTGCTGTAAGTATTCTTGTCCATGATTTTTCATTATCCTCCTATTGGATATATACCTAGGAGTGGGATTACTACGCCATAGAATAGGCAGATGTCCACCTTTACAGGTACTGCCAATGGGTTTTCCAAAACGGTTATGCTCATTTACACTCCCCCCAGCAGTGGACAGAGTTCCATTTGCTCTAGTCTGAGCCACCAGGGAGGCCCAATATCTTCATCAATACTTGCTAATTCCTAATATTATCGTTTTAGCCATTCTGTGCAAACCACACAGGAAATTTACAGTACTTAGTAAAGCTTTGGCTAACTTGGATGATAGGACTCTCGTTTTAAAAAATAGATAAAAGGAAGAGAAAATTTTTAAGTGGTCAAAGATTTCATTCATTCAGAGGATAAAATCAACCTAGTGAGGTCAATTTTGATTCCAGTCAATACTGGGCAAAGTCCTAACATTATCATAATGCACTTTTTAAACTTAAAAATGTTTTCCATTGTAATGTTGTGGCTTTATTCTACAAAAAGGGCATGAAGGATTTCCTAAAATCCTGAGAGCAAACCCCGGATTTGAAAGCTTAATATTAAAAGTTTGTCAGAACTAAACAAAGATATAGAGAAATCGACATAATATAATCATAGTTCTAATAAATGACATCTCTAAGGGTGTGGAATAATAATTGTTCCACATACATAATGCAAGGTAATGAGCCAAACAATAGTTTGTGAATTATAGAGAAAACAGTGGGTTGAACTGGAGTAATTACTGAAAAATTAAAGAAGTCAATCAAAAAGTCAATAATAGATAAAGAGGACTTAAGCAGAGCAGAAAAAGGAGACATTGTATTTATAGAGACTGGACAATTCCTGGTAAGTTAAAGGTCATGACAGGGGGAGCTGCAAAAAATGTGCAGTTTAAATTGTAGCAAGTCTGCTCCACCATGATCCCTGCCCTTTCACAAAATTTCCCCAGGTAAGAGTGACAGGCAACGCTAGCCATTAAAGCAAATACTGTGCGCATCCTCCTTTTTATATGGGGAGGGAAGAAAATGGAAATGAGAGAGAGAAGCAGAGGGGTTGGAATGATCTGAAATGGTTTCTAATGAATTTTAATTTTTTAGTGCAAACTAGCCCCAGAATGTATTCAGACATAAGAGCTAAAAAGATAGGAAAATTAGGTTTTATTCCATCCTATTCATTCTTAAAGTGTTAACCATAGTATAACATGCACTTTCTCCTTTAGTAGCACTTATCAGCCTTTTGTTTGTCTTTATGCCTCATAGACCATTCACTCATAGAAAGCAGGGACCTTTGACCTGTTCTCCATCACTTATCACAGCACCTGAGCTACTCAATAAATATTGGTTGAACACATGAATGAACAAGCAAATAAACAGGGACCCAAGTATTTTTTTAGTTAACACTTTGTTTTTTCCTGACTCATCCCCAAATCTTATCTTTCGTATCTTATGTTTTAAAATAAAAGGGAACATGTTAAGATCTAGTTCCAGTATTCCAGATTTCCTGTCCAAAAGGAAAATTTTGCCTGAAAGATTCCACAGAACAGGAGAGATAATGAGGCCAACTCTGTCCTTGGGCAAGGTCAGGAAAGGGCATGAAGGATTTCCTAAAACCCTGAGAGCAAACCCTGGATTTGAAAGCTTAATATTAAAAGTTTGTCAGAACTAAACAAATATACAGAGAAATTGACATAATATAAAAGAAAAAAAAATACTTGAATACAGTTTTCTTTAATTAATGGTAAAAGATAATAATAAGAGAAAACAGAAAAGAAAAAGTTGTCACAATTAAGTGACTCGAAGTTATATCACCATTTTATACAGAGGAAAAAACTTAGGATCAGCAATGCTTGAGACCCAGAAGGGAAGATGGGATAAGATGGATTCTTCTAAAATGAAAATAAATTCCTTAAAGAGGAAAGATTGGACAGACTTCTGCAAAATGTGATGAATAGTAATGCTCATCACCGTGAGAAGTTAGTGAAGATAAGCTTCTTGGATTTAAGCTAGATCCCTGAACCTGGGTCTTTGCAAATTGCACAGCTGCCAATGCATCAGCCGGGTTTTATTTTAACAACATTTACAATTTCCCTTTCAGTTGAAGCAAGGCTGGGGGACCATCTGAACAGATAATGAAATAACTGTGAAAGTTCAGAGCATGCTGAACAAAACAAAATATGTTTTGCCTGATTTATGCAAACTAAACATATTGTCAAGGTTTTGAAGCAGTTCGTCCAAAATATGCACAAAATACAACATTTTTCTCAAGTAGCCTGGCAGCAGATGAATTAAATGGAAATATGCCTCTGAAATGGTTTAATCAGATTGTATAGATGTGTTGAACATTTTGATAGTTTCATGATCTGAACTTATGAATAATGTCTTTTCCTTAAGGAACACCCTACCAAGTTCACCCTAAAACCATAACTCTTGCTCCTTATTAATGGAATTCTTCCATTACAGATTCTAGACGAATCTTTAATTTTGAAACCTCTGCTAAAGGAGAAGTGAAATTAAATACATTGTTGGCTCCTTCCCCCATGGAAAACAAATCAGATCAATAGTGGCCCTCTGTGACTATTGATTTCACATAGAGAAAGTCCAGGTCTTTGTATGTCTGAGACGGGCTTTTGTAACTGCACCCCCTCCCTGCAACCCCGCCGATCATGGCTGCAGCAAAGAGGACAATGAATTCTGCAAATATCCAAAGTTGGAGAATTCTTTTTAAAAATATTTTGTTGGAGAACAATTGATTGCCAATGTTGTGTTAGTTTCTGCCATACAGCAAAATGAATCAGTTACACGTATACATATATCCATTCTCTTTTAGATTCTTTTCCCAAATAGATCATTACAGAGTATTGAGTAGAGCTCCTTTTTCTATGCAATGGGTCCTTATTAGTTATCTATTTTATATGTGAAAGTTAAAGTGAAGTCGTGTCCGACTCTTTGCGACCCCATGGACTGCAGCCTACCAGGCTACTCCGTCCATGGAATTTTCCAGTCAAGAGTACTGGAGTGGGTTGCCATTTCCTTCTCCAGGGGATCTTCCCAACCCAGGGATCGAACCCGGGTCTCCCACATTGCAGCTAGACGCTTTACCATCTGAGTCGCCAGGGAAGCTCATAGTAGTGTTTATATCTCAGTCCCAATCTATCCCTGTCTTCCCCGCTGGTAACTGTAAGTTTGTTTTCTACATCTGTGACTCTATCTCTGTTTTGTAAATAAGTTCATTTACACCATTTTTTTAGATTCCACACATAAGTGATATCATGTGATATTTGTCTTTCTGTCTGACTTCACTCAGATTAGCAGTCTGTAGGTCCATCCTTGTTGCTTCATGTGGCATTATTTCATTCTTTTTATGGCTGAGTAATATTCCCTTTTATATATCAGGAGTCCCCAACCTCTGGGTCACGGACTGGTACCTCCTGTCAGATCAGTCATGGCATTAGATTAGAAATAAAGTGCACAATAAATATAATGTGCATGAATCATCCCCCAGCCACCTCCTTTACCCTTAATCTGTGGAAAAATTGTCTTCCACGAAATCATCCTCTGCTGCCAAAATGGTCGGGGAGCACTGGTATATATGTACCACATCTTCTTCATCCATTCCTGTGTCAATGGACATTTGGGTTGCTTCCATGTTCTGCCTATTGTAAATAGTGCTGCTATGAACATTGGGAAGCATGTCTTTTTGAATTATGGTTTTCTCTGGGTATATGCCCAGGAGTGGGATTGCTGAGTCATATGGTATCTCTATTTTTAGTTTTTTAAGGAACCTCCATACTGTTCTCCATAGTGGCTGTCCCAATTTACATTCCCACCAAACGTGTAGGAGGGTTCCCTTTTCTGCACATCCTCTCCAGCATTTGTTTGTAGAGTTTTCCATGATGGCCATTCTGACAGGTGTACAGAGTTGGAGAATTCTTAAACCCAACTGTCATATGTTCTAGTGTGTTAGATCCTAAAAGAGGATGCAACCTGTAGAAAAATAATCTTCCAAGGGCAAGGAGAAGCACTGTCCATGGAGAGACCTTGAAAAGGGTTCTGAATGAATGAAAGAGTTTCTGCTTATGACAAGTTCTCAGTGGTTTTATATTTCTGAAGGAGCAAATTGTGATTCATTGGGCAAAACTTTGGTTAGGGCTCTGGCAAATGGTACTTAAAATAGCCTTGTCCTCTTCTCCCCCAGCGCTCCGCCTCACCCAGCAGATGTGTTCATTCAAGGCTTAGTCTGTAGAAACTGAAGAACAAGCAATGTCTACTGTAATTGACATCTTTAAATGACATGGCAGAACATCCCAAATAGTCATTGATTTTTCTATAATGCTTTTGGAGGAAGCAGAATAATCCAATTGTTGACTCAATAATATTTTGGATTTTGGTGTGAAGAGTTTCTGCTCTTACAAAAAGTGAAATGTCATCATTTCTTAACTTCTTTGATGGTCATGTTTCTATGTCCTTTGCTTTTCACCTTTTCTGATTGGACTCCAATAGTCAGTCAACATCTATGGCGTGAACATTTCTTTCAGTAACTTTCCCAACAAAAGCCCAAAGAACTGTTTCTCTTAGGCCCATGGACAGTGCTTCTCCTTGCCCTTGGAAGATTATTTTTCTACAGGTTGCATCCTCTTTTAGGATCTAACACACTAGAACATATGACAGTTGGGTTTAAGAATTCTCCAACTCTGTACACCTGTCAGAATGGCCATCATGGAGGTAAGTTACCAAACCTTCTCCCCAACTTGTCAACCTTCCTGCTGTATTTATTATTAGAAACAGTGCCAATCAGTTTTATTGGGGATTTCTCAGTGACAGATTAAAAAAACGAAGATGGTTAGAATGACTTGCAGTTCTCTCCTTATAGAAATCTGTCCATTTTCTCATCGCAGTACTGCTGGACATGTTTTTATGCACATTCTCTGTTTTTAAATCTAATTTAGTAAAAAATAATTCATATATTAAATTTTGTGCCAATGAAATGTTTCATAAGCATCTTCATAATGCCTCCTCTGTCATCAAACAAGGTAAATTTGAGTTGAGGAGGATGGATTGATTAACAGTATTGTTATTTTACAAATGAAGAAATGTATAGAAGGATGGATATGATATACAGCTTTACCCAATAGAGTTAATGGCCCATAATTTAATGCCAGATTCATAGCCTTTGAGTTTCATTCTTAAAATGTGCTGCCACTCTGATAAACAAGATACAATTCATATATACAATGGAATATTACTTAGCCGTTAAAAGGAATGAAGTAATGCCATTTGGAGAAACATGGGTGGACCTAGAGATTATCCTACTGAGTGAAATAAGTCAGACAGAGAAGGAGAAATATATGACATCTCTAATACGTGGAATCTAGAAAAAAATAATACAAATGAATTATCTACAAAATAGAAACAGACTTGCAGATTTAGAGAATGAATGTGGTTGCCAGGGGTGAAGAATGGAGGGAAGGAGTAGTTAGGGAGTTTGACACCAACATTTACACATTGCTATATTTAAAATGTGTAACTGGCAAGGTCCTACTGTATAGCACAGGGAACTCTGCTCAATGTTATGTGGCAGCCTGGATGGGAAGGGTGTTGGGGGAGAATGGATACATGTACATGTATGGCCAAGTCTCTTGGCTGTCCACCTGAAACTATCACAACATTGGTAACTGGCTATACTCCCATATGAAATAAAAAGTTTTTTAAAATGTGCTGCCATTCTAACTCAAAGTGGGAAAAATTCTTGCAGCCATTCTCTTTGTAGGCAATGTGAATGTATCATTCTCTAACAAAAATAAAAAGAAATTTAATATCATTGCCTACCACCATAGTATGAACAAAAACATTATATAACTTCTTCGGTAATGTCAAGATTTTTTTTCTGACAGTCAAATAACTTCTAAATTTAAATCTCTTGCTCCTACTAAAAGGCATTAAGACTCATATCAAGTCCAATATTCTTTGTTCCTGAGGAGTGAATTTGACTTGGAATAATTATACAGTTGGGCAGCAAATAAAATGAATGCAATCCTAGTTCCACTCCTGACTTGCTCTTTGACTTTGAAAACCTCACTTTAACTTCCTGGGCTCACCTGGGAAATGCAGAGTCATACCTCCTTCACACATCGCTATTTTTAGGACAAAGTAATATGAACTAACATAGTACTGGGCCAGGTGGGTGGGAAACTCTTGTAGGTAATTATGATGTAAGTTTTTCAATTAATTGATACTGAGTGAATATACTTTATGATGATATTTTAGAAATGCTTTGCTTTCTTAATCTGATGCTGGTCATCAGGCTATACATTTCCTGTTAGTAGCCTAACATAAATTTTTCCTCTTCTTTCCCTCTTTGTACACTCCTTGGTACACCTATCATGTACCAAGAGACACTGTATTTGTTCTGTAATTTCTCTCTCATTCCTCACATTTCATTAATTAAATCTTTATAATCCTTTTATTCACAGCTCCTCTCCTTTCTCTTTTATTACAAGTAATTTTGTAAGTATCTTTTGAATAAACAGCTTCACAAGTCAACTTTTCCATTTCCCTAAATAGTATATTTATTCCGTGAACTCCTTTCCAATTAATTCACACAGTGAACTTCTCTAAATATGTGGGATTTCCAAGGTGGGCTCCTCAAACATATTCAAGGTGGGATTTTCAATTTCAGACTTCAAAACAAGGCATAATTTGCACATAGTTACATTGCCTTTATCTGTCTGTCTTTTGCAGAACTGCATCTAGAAATGCTTGCCTGTTGTCTAAGCTATGACTTATTTTGCTCTGTGGTAGTCTGAACTTTTCAGTTCTCTTACTTTGTAAGATAGCATCATAGTGAATTTCTGATTATTTCTACTTCTAATTCTTTCCCCTCAAATTAATTATTTTCTTTACCTCTTGAAGTTTTCTAAACTGTGCAGTTTGTCCTTTCTAAATTTATTAGCCCCCCTTTTGAGTCCCTCTATCAGATCAGTTTATAATAACTTTCCATTTTACTCATTCTGACTTATTCAGACAGAACCATCCTATTTTCCTTAAATTCATTGGTTTTGCTAGTTTCTTCTCAACATTATCTGCTTCCTTTGAGACGCTCCTGCTACAAAGTCCAGGGCATGTTTCCATTCTTATTCATCCTTTTCATAAAAGCCAAATATATTTTTTTCTAATCTCCTTGAGAAGAACTGTCATCTACTAAGATTTTATTATAGTATTCCTTAGGATGTTCAGGCATCCTTTTCTTAGAGATTTAAATTAAAATCCTATTGAATTTGGATTATATTTTCTTCCTCAAATTTCATTTCTCAAAAGATAATATTCTCTAATAGACAAAACAAAGAAATTAGTGACTTTGTCCTGTTATGACTTGCCTTTAACTATGAATATTCATTGAACCCTCATACTCACATTCTAGTCCAGCACCAAGAGCCATCATCGTGGCCCCACGTACTCATGAGGGATGTTGTAAGGATTGTTGAGTTTACCTGTAAAATCCCCTGATCTGTTCTTTAAAAGTCTTAAATAAATGTGCAGTAGTTATTATCAATATGACTAATGATTAGTCCTGTTACTACTCTGTATTCTAACACATGACTGAAGAAGACCTGTACTCACTGGAAGGGGGATGGAGAGACAACAAATTCAGGTGTAAAGACCTAAGTTCAAGTCCTGGCTTCGAAGCCTTGTAGCTAGATGACCTTGGATGACACTTAACTGCTCTGAACCTCAGTTTGTACTATAGAGATATCAATAACTATGTAATACAGCTGTTACCATTTTACACAAAAGTGAAATATCAAAATTTATTAAAGAATTTGAAGCTGGCAATCTCATCCCAAGGAAGTTTCTACACTCCACTAACTGATTACTTGGTTAAAACACACACAGACACGCATCCTGAGCATGTATGGAATTGGAAAAACTAGACTATGATTAATAAAAATGTAGTCCCATTAAACGTGCCTCTGTAAGCAGTCACTTGATGTTTCTTTGTAACAAAAGAGAAAGGAAGAAAGATCGATAAAGAGAAAGGAAACCACGTGTCATCCTTTTCTCTTGCTTCTTCCTTCGCCCCTCCCCCAACCTAAATCAATTACCAAGTTCAGTGCCTAAGGTAGCTTTCACCACCTGAATATAGCTCACACACACCCTCTTTCCCACATCTTCATCCCCTGTTCCCCTACTGACATCTCATCCTCAGCTACTGCACCTGCCTGCCCACCAGTATCTTGATATCATTTTTGCCCCATACCAATCCACTTGCTAATCCGATCTTGTCACCATCCTTCTTGAAACTCTCTGGTGACTTCCACATCATTATAAAGGGCCTTTCTTCAGGGAATAGCCGTGTGCTCCTGTAGCTGCTGCCCTTTCTCATTAACAAACTGATACCTTTTCCTTTATGACACTTGTCATATTCTGTATTGTTTTCTGGTTCATTGTGCATTGTCCTTAAATTGTCTTATGTTTCTTTTCTTCTGGTAAGTTCTTCGGTGGAGAAGGCCAGTACCACATATGTGCCAAGTGCTGCTTGGTATCTGTGTATTGAATGATGTGACAGTCTAGTTGCAAAGACAAGACACAGATGTGAAAGAACAGAGAACAAGTTTGAGGCAGTATTTTCGAATTCCGTGCTGCGAGCTGTGTGCTTCAGTGTTGTGCTAAGGTGTTTCAGTTGTGTCCAACTCTTTGCCACCCTGTGGACCGTAGCTTGCCAGGCTCCTCTCTCCATAGGATTCTCCAGGTAAGAATTCTGGAGTGCACACCTCAGCTAAGTCAACTATACTCCAAATGTAAGACAAAAGTTTTAAAAAGCAGGTGGGGGATGTTTGTTCATTTCCCAAGCACTCCCTCATATCCTAAACCAGTCATTTTGCAAATCCTTCTGCACTTTTGTGAACATGCCGTCTCCCTCATAAGGCATCTCTGTAACTTAGGAACCGCTTTTATACCCTCTGTTTGCTCAACATTTATGATCCAGCAGATAGCCCAAAAGAGAAAGCCATCATGAGTCATGCTGTGCAATTTCGAGTACCTTGAGAGAGGAGATATTTTTCACAGTGTCAGCTGCAGTTCTTTGCAAGTGTTTCCCTGTTGCCATGGAAAAGGCTTTATGAAGCAAATCCAGCCAAGGAGAAGCAGGTTCTCCATGGCTCCTGAAATCTCTGCACAGCCCCCCATCCCCCACATAGGCCCAACAAAGGACTTCCTCTGCCCTAGTCAAGGCTGATCTGAGTTCAGTGAACTTGGGGCTTAGATGCTTATCATACTGTGCTTCCAAGATCCTTGTCAAATGCCACTTTCCAGGATTTTAGATAAAAGATTCTTGATATTCTTTGTTGGAAACTAAAGTCTCTAGAGGCCCACACCTGTAATTTTTTATGCTGATAATAGTCCTTATAGCTCACATTTATTCAGACAACTCTTGAGAGTCCTTTGGACAGCAAGGAGATAAAACTAGTCAATCCCAAAGGATATCAACCCTGAATATTCATTGGAAGGACTGATGCTAAGCTGAAGCTCCAATACTTTGGCTACCTGATATGAAGAGTCAACTCATGGGAAAATATCCTGATGCTGAGAAAGATTGAGGGCAGGAGGAGAAGGGGGTAACAGAGAATAAGCGGGTTAGATGGCATCAGTAATTCAATGGACGTGAGTTTGAGCAAATTCCAAGAGATAGTGAAAGACAGGGAAGCCTGGCGTACTGCAGTCCATGGGGTTGCAAAGAGTTGGATACGACTTAGCGACTAAACAACAACAAATTCAACACTTACTTTCATTATCTCACTTAATTCTAAAAACCATCAAGGTGGTAGATAATATAATTAGTTCCATTTTACAAATGAAGAAATTGAGGTTCAAAGAAACTAAGTCCATGATCACAGGTGACACAGAGAACACACACATAAGACCAGACCTCAACCCAGATGTTGCCCTGGGGACCGGTGGCTTCACTTTTCACTTCTAGGGGTTTTCCAAGAAGCCTGCACCTGTCCTTCAAAGACTCGATGGAGCCCCCTCTCGTAGCTGGTGGTGGTTGATGATCAAAAGACAGCTATCAACAGAGACGCAGGCGTGGATAATGGACTTGTAGACTCAGTGGGGGAAGGGGAGGATGGAATGAATTGGGAGATTAGGATTAACAATATACGCTCAGTTCAGTTTAGTCGCTCAGTCGTGTCCAACTCTTTGTGACCCCATGGACTGCAGTACACCAGGCTTCCCTGTCCATCACCAACTCCAGGAGCTTACTCAAATTCATGTCCATCAGGTCGGTGATGCCATCCAAGCATCTCATCCTGTGTTGTCCCCTTCTCCTTCCTCCTTCAATCTTTCCCAGGGTCTTTTCAAATGAGTCAGTTCTTCGCATCAGGTGTCCAGAGTACTGGAGTTTCAGCTTCAGCATCAGTCCTTCCAATGAATATTCAGGACTGATTTCCTTTAGGATGGACTGGTTGATCTCCTTGCAGTCCAAGGGACTCTCAAGAGTCTTCTCCAACACCACAGTTCAAAAGCATCAATTCTTCAGCATTCAGCTTTCTTTATAGTCCAGCTCTCACATCCATACATGACTACTGGAAAAAACAAAGCTTTGACTAGACAGAACTTTGTTGGCAAAGTAATGTCTCTGCTTTTTAATATGCTGTCTAGTTTGGTCATAATTTTTCTTCCAAGGAGCAAGCGTCTTTTAATTTCATGGCTGCAGTCACCATCTGCAGTGATTTTGGACCCCCATAAAATAGTCTGTCACTATTCCCATTGTTTCCCCATCTATTTGCCATGAAGTGATAATCTTAGTTTTCTGAATGTTAAGTTTTAAGCCAACTTTTTCATTCTCCTCTTTCACTTTCATCAAGAGGCTCTTTAGTTCTTCGCTTTCTGCCATAAGGGTGGTGTCATCTGCATATCTGAGGTTATTGATATTTCTTCCAGCAATCTTGATTCCAGCTTGTACTTCATCAATTCCAGCATTTCTCATGATGTACTCTGCATATAAGTTAAATAAGCAGGGTGACAATACACAGCCTTGACGTATCCCTTTCCCAATTTGGAACCAGTCTGTTGTTTCATGTCCAGTTCTAACTGTTGCTTCCTGACCTGCATACAGATTTCTCAGGAGGCATGTCAGATGGTCTGGTATTCCCATCTCTTGAAGAATTTTCCACAGTGTGTTGTGATCCACACAGCCAAAGGCTTTGGCATGGTCAATAAAGCAGAAGTGGATGTTTTTCTGGCATTCTTTCACTTTTTCAATGATCCAATGGATGTTGGCAATTTGATCTCGGGTTCCTCTGCCTTTTCTAAATCCAGCTTGAACATCTGGAAGTTCACGGTTCACATATATACATACTCTACCATGTGTAAAACAGATAGTTGGTGGGAAGCTGCTGTATAGCATAGGGAGCTCAGGTCAATTCTCTGTGACGACCTATGGGGGTTGAGGGGGAACGTGGGACATCCAAGAGGGAGGAGATGTGTGTGCTCAGTCCCTCAGTCGTGTCTAACTCTCTGTGACCCCATGGACGGTAGCCCACCAGACTCCTCTGTCCATGAAATTTTCCAGCAAGAATACTGGAGCGGGTTGCCATTTCCTAATCTAGGATATCTTGCCAACCCAGGGATCGAACTCACATCTCTTCCATCTTTTGCACTGGCAGATGGATTCTTTATCACTAGCACCACTGGGGAGGGGATATATGTACACATATAGCTGATTCACTGTGTTGTACAGCGGAAACTAAGACAATACTGTAAAGCTATTACACTCTCAAATGTAAATAAAATAAAACTGAATTGTCAGGGGAAAAAGGCAATGCTCTTTCTATCTCCTGCTGTCCCTTTGAATTCTGTGACTCTCTCACACTGTGTGTCCATGATGTTCTGGAGCACCCCACTGGATTCTCCTGCCCTACTCCCTGGTCCTCCCAAAGTGGCCCAATAGTCACTTCCTAGACCCCCGACCATCACCCTGTGTTGTACCTGCAGACCATCACTGATGGGGTCCTATTACCCCCAAGACAGTCCTGGTGGGTGGTATCTAAGAAAATCCAGCAACCCTCTCTCCTGCTTGGACCATAGACACTTATGTCCCTTGTCCCCCAAACTCTGCAAGTGCTTATCTCAAACAACTGAAGCAACTTAGCACACATGCAGTCATCTCAAAGCAGCAGTTCTATGGTCTTGAGACCAAAGCAATGAATCTGTCTTCGGATGTGCTGGTTCATGGTGTCTTAGCTGTAGCATGTCCCACAGTGTCCACCCCCCACTAGACCTTCAGTGCAAGAGGTGGCAGCCCCCTGGCTGGGGGAAGGTGGGTGGGTACCAGGGAAGACTAGAATCTAGAGAGCCTCCCCAAAGTTCTCTCTCTCTCTGCCTTCTACACTCTGATTTTTTGTTGTTGTTGTCCTGATTAGATACGTGTGATGCATGCTTAGTTGCTTCAGTTGTGTCAGACTCTTTATGACCCCATGTTCTGTAGCCTGCCAGGCTCCTCTCTCCATGGGATTTCCCAGGCAAGAATACTGGAGTGGGTTGCCATGCCCTCCTCCAGGGGATCTTCCTAATCCAGGGATTGAACATGTGTCTCCTGCATCTCCTGCATTGCAGGCAGATTCTTGACCACTGAGCCACCCAGGAAGCTCCCTCAGTGAGATATACATAGCATGCAATTTACCATTTTAACTGTTGTTAGATGTGCGGATCTGTGGTGCTGGGTATATTCATAATGCTATGCAGACACATTGCCACCATGCGTCTCCAGAACTTTTGTCTTCTCCAACTCAAACTCTGTATACACTAGACCCTAACTCCTCATTCCTGCCTCCCCACAACTCCTGGCAGCCACCATCTGCTTCCTGTCTCTCTGAATTTGGCTGCTCTAGGAACCTCATATAAGTGGAACCATACAATTGTTGGCCTTTTGTGACTGACTAATTTCACTTGGCAAAATGCCTTCAACTTTTATCCATATTGTAGCATGTGGCAAAACTTCCTTTTTTATGGCTGAATAATATTCTATTGTATCTATATGCCACATTTTCTTTAGCCATTCATCCATCAATGGACATTTGGATTGCTCCTACTTGGTTATTGTGAATAGTGCTTCTATGAACATGAGCATACACATATCTGTATAAGTCCCTGTCTTCACTTTCTTGGGGTCTATACTCAGAAGCATAATTGCTGGATTATATGGTAATTCTGTTTTCAATTTTTTCATATATCACCATGCCATTTTCCACAGTGGTTATATCATTTCACATTCCTGTCAATAATAGATAGCATTTCAATTTCTGCAGATCCTTCCCAATACCTATTTTCTGCTTTTTTTTTTTTTGTAGTAGCCGCCATCATGAGTATAAAGTGGTATCTCATATGTGGTTTTGATTTGCATTTCCTTAATGACTAGTGATCTTTTCATATGCGTTGACCATTTTTACATATAGTTTGTAGAAATGTTCATTCAAATCCTCTGCCCACTTTAATTGGATTTTTGTTGTTGTTGAATAATAGGAGTTCTTTATATATTCAGGATATCAATGCCTTATCAGATGTATTAGTTTTGAAAATATTTTCTCCAATTCCACATACTGTCTTTTCCTTCTGTTAACAATGCCCTTTGTTCCACAGAAGTTTTTAATTTTGAAGTAGTCCAGCTCATCTATTTTTTCTGCTGCCAAAGTTTTTGGTGTCGTATCCAAGAATCCATTGCTGAATTCAGTGTCACAAAGCTCCTCATCTGTTTTCTTCTATTGGTTTTGTAGTTTAGCTCTTACTTTTATGTCTTGATCTACTTCAAGTTAATTTTTGTATATGTGGTATGAGGTATCTAACTCTCTTTTCAAGGTTCTGATTTGCTGTGAGTTCTAGCTTTGTGGATTTTCTTTAGAATCCAGATTCTAATATTCTAATCCAAATATCATATGCAGATTTTTCTTATATTTACTTTGTATCCAGTATTTATCACACTGGTACTTCAATCAACACTGAGTCAGGAAGAGTCTAATTCTAACAAATGCGCAATAGGAATAGCAGAAGTTTTAACTGCAAATTATTGACTCTTTCCCAATTGGATTCCATAGAGCTTAAATCCAACTACAGCAGAAGGTCTACATGTTGGAGTTTCCCACCCTAACAAAAGCAAAAACAGAGTAAAAATTTTTGACATCTATGAGCAATAAGATAAGGCTTGAGGAGTATTTCACTTGCAGAAGAGAAGACTGAGGGGTGATAAGAATAGTTTTCAAACATATGACAAGGGTTGCAGACAGATGTTCTCTTACTTCACTGAGGAAAGAATAAAAGAAAATGAGTTTAAATTGTAGCATGAGAGATGAATTTATATATATCCTGAGAATGTGTATCTAGGTTACCAAGGATGGTAAATCTCTCTATGCTTAGAGATTTTGCTTTTTAAAGAAAATAGAAGACTGAATGGGGGTGGGGGAATGAAGTAAATGACTCAAGTCTTTTCCCTATTGAGAAATGACATTGCAGGGTAAAAAACCCATGTTTTGAAAGGAATCAATTTTTTTATCTGACTAGTCAGTAGTTTTGGACACTAAATTAAAACCCAAAGTGCCCTCAGCTAAAATTTCCACATATGTCTCTGCCTATTCCCTTCAAACCATTTCTATGCCGTTTACGGTAGTTAAATGTACCCAACAGTAATAGCTACATAGAATCTTTCTGTTACTTTTGCTTTTTCCTTCTCTGCTGTGTTTGTTTTATATCTGAATGCTGCAGAGAAAGAATCAAACAGCATTGAACATGTCTTTGCTATTATGGTCACTGATGGGTTGCCACTGTTATGAAAGGAAACGGGCTTGCATGTCTGTAACATTAGATAATTCAAGAATAAGTTTGATTTTTAAGTATAGCATCTGACTTAGCAGAGGAAGATTGACCTTATTATGGCAGGTGAAGGCGAAGGAAGCTGGCCATTAGTAAATTTAGCATGCATCTTTTGCTCAGGAGGAAAAGGAGGAGGGGAGAAGTAACTTGGATGTATCTTGGGAAGTCAGCTTCCCACTGAGACTTCCTTCCACAGTTAATCCACTAAATGGCTTCCCAGGTGCCGCTGGGGGTAAAGAATCCACTTGCCAGTGCAGTAGACTTAAGAGACGTGGGTTCTATCCCTGGATCAGGAAGATCCCTTGGAGGAGGAAATGGCAACCCACTCCAGTATTCTTGCCTGGAGAATGTTATGGACAAATGCTACTGTAGCCTGGCAGGCTACAGTCCATAGGGTCACACAGAGTCGAACACAACTGAAGTGACTTAGGAATCCATTAAATAATCAGTGTGTGAGCTGACCTAATAACATTCGTAATCCCAGGTCTTTGTTCTTTTTCCTAGTGAATTCAAGGCACTTTCAACTAGGTTATACTTGGAATGTCTACCTTCTCAGTCTATACACAATCATCACTGAGTTATTATTTCTTCCTTACTAATGAAAGTGAACCTCTCAGATGTGGCAGAGTTATAGTTGGTTTGAAGCTCATCCTGAAGCTCATCTCTGGCTCTAACCTCTGCTTGCCTGTCTGGCTTCGTCTCTTCCCTCTTCCCACCCTCTGTCTCAGCCCTGGTCCTCTTTTCCAGACCTAAGTCCTCTACGCCAGTCATGTTGTACTACGTAATTCCTCTGTGCCCTCTCAACTGGCCATTCCTGACCTGAATGTGTAGTAATTGTACCCTTCAAGTCTGTGGAAGCCTCCCTGCTTCTCACACCTAACCCAGGCTGTGTGGCATTGTTTCACAGCACCCTGGGTTTCACCCACCTTGGAACTCTACCCTGTGTAGTTGTCCACATATGTGTCACTCCCACCGTTCTCCCACTGCCTCTGAGCCGCTCAATGGAAAGGATATGACATGTTCATCCTTGAAACCCTTGCGTCTGGCAAATGAATGTATGTGGTGATTAAGTGAATAAATTATTATCCCAATAGTAACTAACAATTCTAAAGCACTTAAACAAGTATTGAGCATTGTTGGATTTTTTTTAATCCAGGAAACCAAATTTATCCTTTAAAATACATCATAGGGGACTTCCCTGGTGCTCCAGTGGCTAAGACTCTATGCTCCCAATGTAAGTACGGGCCCAAGTTAGATCCCTCATCACGGAACTAGATCCCACATGCCACAACTGAAAAAAAAAATGATACTACATGCCACAACTGAAAGATTTCATGTGCCACAGCTAAGACCTGGTGCAGCCAAATAAATAAATAAATAAAAATATGTTTTAAAAAGTACATCATAAAGCTTGTTTAAACCTGCCATGATGAAAAACTCCGATCAAACATTTCCTTAGGCATGACTTTAAAAGAAATGAGTAAATTAAGGACAAATGAGAAAAAAACCCTCTCTTTTTTAATTTATTTATTTTTAATTGGAGGATAATTGCTTCACAATGTTGTGTTGGTTTCTGCCCTACATCAACATGAAATCAGCCATAGGAAGACATATGTCCCCTCCCTTTTGAACCTCTCTCCTCTCACCCCATCCCACCCCTCTAGGTTGTCACAGAGCACCAGTTTGAGATCCCTGAGTCATACAGCAAATTCCCACTGGTTATCTATTTTACATATGGTAGTATGTATGTTTCAATGCTACTGAATGAGAAAAATGCCTCTCTTTTAATTGCTACACCAGCTCCCAAAAGTTGTAAAGAGATCCTAACTGCCAACTTTTTATTCATTCACTTAGTCATTCAGCAAACCTTTGTGAATGCCTCCTTGGTATTTATAAATAGGTTATGGTACCAAATGTTGTAGGTATCAGTCTCGGAAAAGCCTCATTTCTTCCCTAGGAAAGTTCCCATTATGTCTGTGGCATTCAAATATTATTCTTTCTTCAACACAATATCTTCTTAATTGCAGCCACATAGAAAAAGAAAAAGGTTGACATAAGGAGTAATATGAAATATGTGAGGGAAGAACAAGGTCAAAAAACACAAGTTCATTTCTAAGCAATTTTCTCATGTGGACTCAGCTCAAATACTGATGGTTGAAAAAATGTAATCAAATTGTATTCCTGGCCTTAAACTATTATAGTGTCTTGTTAAATAACACGATGTGAACATATCGGAAATAATCTAGTTTTTACAATATTTCAGTGCAGTTTTCTATTTGATCTAATAACCTGAGTGCTTGGATTGGTACAATAATAAGTATCCTAGAAGTACTTATGCATATTTTTCATCAGTGAGAAATGGATTAAGGTCCACGCTCCAAGGCTATTTATCTTATGGCCCTAGTAGAGAAGTTGGAAGGAGTTCTTGGATTTTTTCTAATGTGTGTAGTTGATTAGAGCAGCTCTCCTCATCTCATAGGATTTCGTTTGAAAAAGGACAGATTTGCGCCTGCAGGGTTTCAGTGTTTATCCAATCTTAAAACCCTGGACATGTTACAAAATAGCACATGGGCTTCCATCTGTTTGCTCTTTCTATGGATCTATTTTTTTTGGAAGGATTGAAGAGGTTTATTATGCTAAAAATCTATTCTATTCTATAGTTTCCAAGCCAAGCTAAGATCATTCATTTTCCAAATCCTCTAAGGATGAGGATGCTATATTCACCAGTTCTTTAATACTTTAAACCTAGAAAGTCCTAGTACTAGTTAAGCAAAAGTCCCAAAGTAAAACATAAACTAGCAATAGTGTTGGTGGCTTTTCTTTTGTAGCACTGAGAGAAACCTTAACATTTTAGATAGTTTGAAAATAACTCCTTGTGTTTGTTGTTGTTGTTCAGTTGCTAAGTCATGTCTAACAATTTTTGACTCCCAAGAATTGCAGCACGCCAGGCTTCCCTGTCCTTCAACATCTCCTGGAGCTTGCTCAAAAACATGTCCATTGAGTTGATGATGCCATCCAACCATCACATCCCCTGTCTCCCACTTCTCCTTCTGCTCTCAGTCTTTCTCAGCACCAGGGTCTTTTCCAAGGAGTAGACTCTTTGCATCAGGTGGCCAAAGTATTAGAGCTTTCACTTCAGCAACAGTCCTTCCGGTGAATATTCAGGGTTGATTTCTTTTAGGATTGACAGGTTTGATCTCCTTGCTGTCCAAGGGACTCTCAAGAGTCTTTTCCAGCACCATAATTAGAAAGCATGAATTCTTTGGCTCTCAGCCTTCTTTATGATCCAACTCACATCCATACATGACTACTGGAAAAACCACAGGTTTCACTATACGGATCTTTGTCGGCAAAGTGATATCTCTGTTTTTTGATATGCTGTCTAGCTCTGTCAGAGCTTTCCTTCCAAGGAGCAAGCATCTTTTGATATCATAGCTGCTATTTTTGCCTTATTCAGATCACCATAATATTATTAAACATAAATGCATGAGGGCTGTACCTGCACACAATTATTATCTCCAGGCTGATGTTATGCTTCTCTTTTTGACACTAATTCCAAGGCCCCTCCAGGTCTCTCATGATTCATTGTAATTTCATTTGCTTGATCATGGCTCTACCCAGGAAAATTCTGAGTATCTGCCCCCAAAGACTAACTTATATCTGTTGAAAAGTGAAGAGTTGGGTCAGACATTTATGTTGGATAATACTGCCCAGAAGTATTCCACCAACTTTTAAAGATGTTGGAGGCCTGAATTATTGTTACTGAAGACAGTCTTACATTATTTATGCACATAGAGATGCTCACCAGATGTGTTAATATTTAACCAGATTCAGTAAACTACTCAGTTCTCCACATTACTTTGGAAAATCAGCCTAGACTACAGAAATGACTTTATTATTAATTGGTGCAGAGACTGGGTCCCATTGAAATCTTCATAATGAATAGAAACCTACTCTTATTGCCAGGGTTGTGTTCTTTGCTGCAGTGCTAAGACAGCCCCTGTGGAAAGGAGAAACAAAGTGAATAATAATGAGGGGATTAACACTGGCACAATTCTTTGAAGAAATTTATTTTAAAAAAAAAATGTCTTCTCCTAAATTCTCACCACTACTCTGTAAGGAAGATCCTGTTTTTACCACTTCACAGATTGGGAAAGTAAGCATTACAGAAGTAAGGCAATTTGCCTCAGGTCACATGAGTACTCAAGGATGGGTCAGAACTGCAACCCAGGTTCAGTGCTTCTTAACTGCACATTTTTTCCACTGTGCGCAGGTCCAATATTAGCTTTGAATATATTGTTCTCTTTAGCTTTGTAACTTTTTTCCAGGCTTTGGTGAGTTTTCTGGTGGTCCAATGGTTAAGATCCCACACTTCCAATACAGAAGATGCAGGTTCTATCCTTGGTCAGGGAACTAAGATCCCATATGCCCCACAGTGCAGCTAAATAATTTAAATGATAATAATAATAATATATCTGTTTGAAATTAAAACATCCAAATGATTCTTTATATGTGACTGGCCTTTTGTAATCTTTGATGTAGGTGTACATTCTTATGTAAATTCTGAGAGACAGAAAGTGAGAAATTGTGTCAGGAATTCTTATTCTTTGTAGGGGTAAAAGGGTAGTAGGAAGACAAGGAGAGATGGAGGGTGGGAAAAGTGTTGCCAAAACAACAGCAACAAAAACTAGTTATTCCATAATTGGTCATCAAAAATTGTTACTATTTTCAACTGAAACTATCCAGCGTTTTTCAGGATCATACTTCTTCTCTTCACTATGTCTTATGCTTTTAGTGGAACACAACCCACTTCAGCAGAGTCTTCTTGCCTTCCTGTGACGTACTTCTCCTCATGTTGCTATAACAGTAGAAATTCTTAGAGCTGAAAATTGTCTTCATCGATATTTTCCAAAAAGGAAGGGAGAGATAAAAGGGCAGGAGTCCTTGTTTTCCTGCTCAGAAGGTAACCAAAAACATAATTTGTCCCCATGTATGGAAAGATGCTCACCCACAGCTGCTCATCAAGATGCACATATCCAAAGAGAATTACACACGGCCATTCAAAACCCATCCTACTGCAAATTCACAATGGAAAAAAAGGGTCCCGGGGTCATTATCTAGGGCTTCCCAGGTGGCTTAGTGGTAAAGAATCTGCCTGCCAATGCAGGAGATGCAGGTTCAAGCCCTGGGTTGGGAAGATCCCCTGGAGAAGGCAATGGCACCCCACTCCAGTATTCTTTCCTGGGAAATCCCATGGACAGAGGACCCTGGTGGGCTGTAACCCATAAGGTTTGCAAAGAGTCAGACATGACTGAACAACTGAGCATGGGACATTATCTACTAAATAGAATGAGCCAACCAACCTCTTGCCCATGTAAGAACTATTTAAATTGTCATTACTATCCATTCCTCTCATTCCAGAAGTAATTTCTTCCATGTTTCATTTATTCTCCTAACTCTGGGTACATAGTGACTTTACATTTTAATATCTGCTTGGGAGCTAGTGGTAAAGAATCCACCTGCCCATGCAGGAGATGCAAGAGATGCGGGTTCAATCCCTGGGTCAGGAAGATCCCCTGGAGAAGGAAATAGCAACTCACTCCGGTATTCTTGCCTTGAGAATACTTTTGAGTCCTGTGTACTCAAGCAGACATTGCCCCATTGGCAGGTAGGCATATGTGCCTATGTCCTCCCATGGGTCACACCACAACTGAGGATCAGCACCTGGTCTCCCAGATCATGCTTCGGATGCCATATTAACCTCACCCAGGCAGCATCTGTAACATCTTTGTGACACTGGGTGAAAGAAAGCAACAAAAATTTGAATAATGAAACTTAGGGCCTGAGAGTTTAATATTCATTTGGAAAGGAGTGGAGATCGAGATATTCTGCAACTTCAATTAAAATCCCCAGGCTTGCCCAAGTTTTATCTCAAATCTTGAACCATTTGGGTTTGAATTTCAAGCAGTTTCTGTTTTGCTCTCCTTATATATCAGTGCCATAAAATAAGCATCAATTTTAAATAGATGCTTAATCTTCTTCTGCTTTAATAATCCATCATATTGGAAATGTTCCATAGCCTCTTAGTAGTCATGCTGACTGAGACACATGACAAACCAGATCCTCAGGTTCTGAGTCACTGTTGTATGATGTTGCCCTTACACTCCTACAACACGAGCTGCATGCTCACCAGGAGTCAAAGAACTTTATCACTCACAGCAGCAGCAGTGGCCAGAGCATCAGCATTTTCTTGTACTTGTTCCCCTAGGCCCACTTCTTTCAGGGTGGCATGAGAAGGCTAAGTGACACCTGGATTGTATTACAGGAAATGAACCCTAGTTCTAAGGATCCAAAATCTTTTATAATGAATGGTAAGCAAACTTACCCTTTGCTTTGAAGGGACATATTGTCTCTATCTTCCAAGACTATTTGCTATCCAGAAATCTTTGGGGAAAAATGGTCCAGAACAAAGGGAGTCATGCATCTGCTCACAGATGTGGAGAAACTCCAGAGACCCTTGGAGAATTGTTTCCCAGAAGTAGGTAAAGGAGAAGTTAGTGGAAGGAGAAATATTGATTATCATAAAGATAAATGAAAGTGTAAGTCACTCAGTAGTGTCCAACTCTTTGTGACCCCATGGATTATGCAGCCCATGGAATTCTCCAGGCCAGAATACTGGAGGAGGTAACCATTCCCTTCTCCAGAGTATCGTCCCACCCAGGGATCAAACCCAGGTCTCTCACATTGCAGGTGGATTCTTTACCAGCTGAGCCACCAGGGAGGCCCAAAGATAAATAATTAATGGTAAAGTTTTAGAAGGATCTGGAAGAACAAGAATCAAGAGCGTTGAAAGAATTGTTGGTTTTGGAAAGAAAAAGAGACTGTTTCTAACTAGAATAGGAGAGATCAAAGAAAGAATAAGTATGATATGATATAAAATTGAAGAATAGAAGTGGAAAGCTGCAGAAACTTAGATCAGAATGTACTTTTCTTTTGGGGGAAGAGATGAAATCAAATATGAAGATCTAACCAGGGTAGTTTGGATCTGGAAAGAGGGGAAGTGAAACAGATAAGATACAAATGTATATATATATATACACACACACATATATATATGTCACATTTTCTTTCTTTATCCATTCATCTTTTGATGGACACTTAGGTTATTTCCATATTTTGGCAATTGTAAACAATGCTGCTATGAACATTGGGGTGCATACGAGTTTTTTAAGTGATATTTAACTGAGAAAGACACATTGTGGCTTTGTGAGTCATTAAATTTTCCATATAAACGAATTGTTTCTAATTATCTATTTATTTATCAGGCTGTGTTAGAATCCTTTAACCTGTACAGGAACCACATGTGTTAAATTTTAAAGTTTGCGTTGATCTCTTAACATCCTTGAATTCCTCCTTCTATCAGGTCTCTAAGTGGCAAAAATAACTCATGATAATGATAAGTAAATGTGGAAAATAAGTTGAATTATAAAAAAAGAAATATGGGAAGAAGAGACATCTGACCCTATAGATTACATACTATGAGATGACTGTCTAATTTTGATTAGAGAAATTTTGGAGAAACATTACTAGTGGAAGAGAAAAGCAATTCATAAGGGAAAACAACATGTGATGAAGTAGGTAGGACATGTATTTGGATCAGGCCTGCCTTGATTTGACCTCCTGGGTGACCCTGTTTTGAAGGACTCATTATTGGGCCTAACTGAGAGGAACTCAGGGCTTCCCAGGTGGCGCTAGTGGTAAAGAACCCATCTGCAATGCAGGAGACATAAGAGACATGGGTTCAATCCCTGGGTTGGGAAGATCCCTGGAGAAGGGCCCAATAACCCACTTCAGTATTCTTGCCTGAAAAATCCCATGGACAGAGGAGGCTGGAGGGCTGCTGTCCATAGGGTCGCAAAGAGTCAGACACGACTGAAGCAACTTATCATGCACGCATGCATGAGAAACACTCACAACTTAATAAATCTTTGATGTTGAACAGAACCAAACCAAAATCCGTTGCTGGGAGTCCTCAAACACAAACTCCAAGCCAGTCCTGGTGCAGCCTTCCAAGGAGCTGTGACTTTCCTGAGGCATCTTCAGTCCACTGTTTGGGCAGGAAGTGTGGAGTGAGCTGCGTACCCAGAATGCTGGTGGATATGAAGGATACAGCCAACTAATCAGGCCTTTCTATAGAGGAAATGAGGTGAGGTACCCCCAGGGACCTTCCAGGGAAATAATTACTATGACTATTGAGGAAAGAATTAATCATCATCTTTGCATATAATTTGGGAGTCATGCTAGAAATATATATAGCATCACTTTCTTGTTTCTGTCACTCTGCATCGAGCCCTGGAAATAAGGCGATTGATCTTTCCAAATTGTGCCAGTGCTGAATGGAGAATCGGCAGGACAAAGGGGACCGTGCTAGTCCTTGAGTCCTCAAGTGACTGTTCCTCTAGTGAGGCTCATTCCTCATGTTCCAAGAACAATTGTACCTTTCAAGAGTAGCGCCGAGGTCCTGCCTTACTAGGGGGAAAGAGAAAGTGAGTGAAGCACGCATGCGGGGCAGAAGCTAACCAGGCAAATGCTTATCAAAGCCACTTTGTTCAAAATATTTCAGATAATAAGTGCACTGCTGAGAGTTGACATTAATGCCAAGTATAATGGGGTTTTCAAATGTTTTAATTTAGAAATAAGGTATTTTATTATAGGAAGAAATAGTATACCTCACCACCTGGTTAAACTAACATCAGGTATGGTTTCATAGGTTATGGTCACTTTGCCTTTTCACGAAGGAGAAAGCAATAGGAAAAAAAAACGGTAAAAGGCTAGGCATAAACTCAAAGATGGCGAAATAAAGATGGATGGTGCCCATGACAGAGAGTTCTGAGAATCATGTTTTCTTTATTACAGCTCTGGCAGGATAACCTATAAACTAATAGCCTCTTTCTTTGACAGTTGGCACTGAGAGTTTATGGGAACTAGACTTGACTATGCTTTTTTTAATGGTTGTTCAGTTGCTAAGTCATGTCTGGCTCTTTGCGACCCCGTGGACTGCAGCACACCAGCTCCTCTGTCCTCTACTATCTCCTGGAGTTTGCTCAAAATCATGTCTGTTGAATCAGTGATGCTGTCCAACCATCTCATCCTCTGTTGCCCCCTTCTCCTCTTGCCCTCAATCTTTCCCAGCATCGGGGTCTTTTCCAATGAGTCAGCTCCTCGTATGTACTCAGAGCACTTCAAAATAAACACCTGTACTTATTCTAATGTTTTCCATGCAAAGAGTTCCCATATGTGTGACTTCCAAAGACCTTGGAGGTATATGCAACCTAGAAAGTACAGATCACAACTAGGAGGTATTAATACATGTCATGCATCAACTCAGGCTGAAATTTCACAAGTATCTGATTAATGAAGTTAGTGTAGACAGTCTAACTTGATAAATCAGATCAAGCACTACCCCTGCCTGACCTTTGCAAATTCATTTTTAGAAAATACTTCTTCATTCACACACTCAGTTATCCCTTCAACAACCCTACCAATAGTCACTATACCCCAAAGGCACAGTACAAACTGCAAACATAAACAGCTGCAAGTATACAAGGATCCCTGTTAGGCTTTTCTAGTATATGTCAGTCTCAAGCTGGCTGCCTTTTTCTTTGGGTCTTCATAACAATTCATATGTAACATCCTATCTTTCATTCATTTTGGAGTATGGCAGCAAAATTTTCAATGATGATATTTTACTCAAAGAATTCTCTAGATTTTAAGTTAAAATGTCAACACCAGATCGATTCCACTTCCATTCTCCTGTCATTGTCTTCTCTTGAATTCGCCAAGTGCCTGTAAAGGAAGTAACAGAAACTTGTGTTCAAAAAAATTCACATAGAGAAATTATTGAGAATTGTCACATTGCATCTATAATTTTGCTTTTATTAAACTGGCTATAGTTTGCAAATAAATTTATTTTAAAACAAACCCAGGGACTTCCCTAGTGGTCCAGTGGTTAAGACTTCACCTTCCAATGCAGGGGCTGTGAGTTCAATACCTGGTCAGGGAGCTAAGAACATGCCTTGGAGCCAAAAAACCAAAACACAGGAACAATATCATAATAAATTCAATAAAGACATTAAGAATGGTCCACATCAAAAAAATCTTTTAAAAAATACGTCTGCATCTCCATTGCTGCCCTGCAAATAGGTTCGTCAGTACCATCTTTCTAGATTCCATATATATGCATTATATACAATATTTGTTTTTCTCTTTCTGACTTATTTCACTCTGTATGATAGGTTCTAGGTTCATCCACCTCATTAGGACTGACTCAAGTGCATCATTTTTACGGCTGAGTAATATCCCATTGTATATACGTAACACAGTGGAAGAAGAGAGTGGGATGAATGGAGACAGTAGCTGGAAACATATACATTGCCATATGTAAAATAGCCTGTGGGAATTTGCTGTATAACACAGGGAGCTCAAACCCAGTGCTCTGTGATGACCTAGAGGGTTGGGATGGGGTAGGAGGTGGGAGGGAGGTTTCAGAGGGAGAGGATATATGTATACCTATGACTGATTCATGTTAATGTATGACAGAAGCCAACACAACATTGTAAAGCAATTTTCCTCCAATTAAAAATAACTGTTTTAATTTACTTTTTTATTGAAGGATAATTGCTTTACAGGATTTTGTTGTTTTCTATCAAAAAAAAACTTAAAAAAAATAAAACCAGCCCATAGCACAACATTGTAAAACAACTATACTCAGATAAAAATTAATTTTTTATAAAACAAGCTCATTTTCCCTTATCATAAATGAAATAACAAAGATTGTGAAAAAGCTGCTTTCTTTGGGGAAAAAATTCAAAAATGGCGATATTTTGCAAAAAGGATGGCACGCCTGTTACTATGGCCCAGCAGCAGATAAATGCTTGTTGCAAATAATAGCATCAATGTAAGTTAACTCTTTCTTCTGGGAATTTTCATTGTTTTTTGGAAATTTTACAAGTTAAGGTGTCCCTTTCGCAAATGGCTACCCTTATGCCAAGGAATCTGAAAGCTACTCTGTTACTGTTAATCACTTTATTCTACTTTCACTGCCCAAAACATTATCAACTATTCTCTCCTTCTATGCTTCATATTCATGGTGGATCTCAACAAAATATCCAGCATGGGCACTACCGTTCAAAGTAGGAACACGGTGACTTCTAATTCTATGAAAAGGAGTGTTAACCCAACTTTATCCATTTGATGCATTTAGAATTGTACATACATGGTACTCTTGGAACCAGAGACATCTTTACTGCTAAGTGGCCTCTCTGTGATCGCTCTCAAGAACACCACCCTATACCTGCCCTGTTCTCACCATCAAAAGAGACGCCTGACCTGTTCGTGTCTTCCTCAGAGCAGCCACTCACCCTTTACAACATCGCCCCCAAGCGGCCTTTTGGCCTGCGCTTGAACATGGGACCTCCTAGGACGCCAACTTTGCAGGCGTCTTTCAGTCTCATCGCTAAGCCTGTGCGGTGCTTCTGCAAACAAGTTGCTTTACAGTTTCCAGTCTTTGATTGCCTTTTTAGCGGTTTCGTTTCCTAGATATATATTAACATGTTCATAAATTCAGTATTCTCCCACCAAGATTTTGTATTTCCTTTTGCATTTATACAACCAGTCAAGGGGAGGAGATATTTTAAATATGTAAACTATGAAATTTTAATTTCAATTGAAAGACTTACCTGATGCTACCAAGCTGGGAGTCTCTGGTTTCCTCAGAAGTCCCTAGAATTTCATTATGCTCAAACTGAAGGAAACGCAAAATAAAAGTGATCATCCAAATAAGGGACAAACAGCAAACAACATGTTTGCCACAAGAGCCTTGGATATTCCAGGCAAATGGCTGATTGAGGAAATCAGTAGATGGATGTTTTCCCCAAGAACCCCAGCTAGTGGGCTCAGTTCCCCAACTCACTATAAATAGACTGACCTCCTTGATATTTGCTGAAGCAGAAGAGCTAGGGCAGAACAGAGGTCCCTGTGGGAAGTAAATTAGATTCCCTCTTCCTTAGCACTGATTCACTTTTTTTTTTTAATTTTTGGCCATACCCCGTGGTATGTGGGAACTTAGTTCCCCAAGCAGGGATCAAACTCGCACCGCCCACTTTGGAAGGTGGAGTCTTAACTGCCAGGAAAGACCCAGTACTCATTATATATCACAAGCCAGCCCTGCCATGTTGCTCAAAGTGTCTCCCTTTCCATTTATTTCATGTGTGTGTTTCTCACTGTGTTACATTTTTTCTGGCATGAATCCTAAATATTGCTGCTGCTGGGGAGGCTGTTAGTCACACAAGCGAGGCTCAATTTACATTTGGAATATAGAAAAATAACCAGATACTTTCTATCTTCATTTTATCAATAAAAATAGGTCATAAAATCAAACCTTAACTAGGAGATTTGTCTGTGTTCCAAATAGGAAAGAGATTGGAGCATTTGATTCCAACAATCTCAGCTCTTACTGGCTACCTGATTTATCAACCTCAGTTTCCTTACCAGTCAAGTGGAGAGTACAGTACATACTTTAGAGCAGTGCTTTTCAAACTCCCTGCTGAAGGACCAGTTTCTGATTTATTTTCTTCTTTCCTTTCTTTCTTTGTAGTTTCTAGTTTGTTATGGACCAATACTTTTGTTAAAAATAAATAAATGATAAATTAGGATAAAGATCGTGCTCTTAGCTATTTGGGCAGTGGGAAATTCCTATTTAAAAATTCTCAGTGCCTACTTTCAACTTCAATATTGAAATTATCTTGTCACAGATTAATAACAATTTGCATTTGGGCACAGTCCATGTGCCATACTTTAAGTAGCACTACCTTAAAGGACTGATCTGTGACTTACTATGTAAAGTACCTAAAACAAAGCAAGACACAAAATCACTCTAAATAATGCTATTTTCATTTACTTTCTCTTAAAGTTCATTATTCAAATAATTTGTTAGTTGATCCATCTACTTATCCATTTAACAATTATTTATTGAAAACTTCCTGAGTTGGCCACTGTACTAAACACTGGGGACATTGGGGAGTCCCCTGGGGTTCAGTGGTTAGTACTCCACACTCTCACTGCCATGGGCCCAGGTTCAGTCCCTGATCTGGGAACTAAGATCCCACAAGCTGTGTGGTGAGGCCAAAAACAATTAAAAAAATTTTTTAAGTGAAAAATAAATCCTGGAGCTAGAGTATTGAAAAAGAACCCCATTTCTAACCTCAAGGAGTTGAAAATGTTTTCACTAAAATATCCAAAACATTTGAAATTAAAAGCCTAATATTTTAAAGGCATTATACCTTTGTTTACCTTTCTGTCAAATATTCTTTTTTATTTTTCAGTGTTTTCATCATCTTTGACTTTATTTTTTTAATATACACCCATAAAACACACATATGCACACATATTATTTATTTTAAGGCTCAGCTAATTGTTAACTATTCTTTTTCTTACCCTCAAAAAAAGAGGGTTTTCCCTCACCAGCCTTGTAATTCTTTATTTTATAGCATGTAAATCACAATTCTTTTCAGTTTCATTGGGATTATTTCTCTTAACCTTCTTTATAATTCTAAGCACAAATATTATATGACTATAAAATCCATTTTTCTCGAATATGAGCTCTCCACATGTCAGTCAACATTTAAAATAGATCATATAAACCAGCACTGTGCTTACTTTTTAAAATCCTCTTGTTATTGAAAATTTATAGACATTTAGAGTGAGAAACATAATCTCTTTATTGCTTTGGAGAAGAGCTAGCCAAAATCGCTTTTTAAAAACAGAAGCTCTCCTGGTATCCATTTGTCAATAGTTCTTCAATAGCACAAGACATCTTTGTTTTTCTATTACCACCATCATGCAACATGAGGCCTGGGAGGCAATCTTAAAAAAAAAACAACTGAGGCTTCACTACAAAAAATAAATGCTGGAGAGGATGTGGAGGAAGGGGAACCCTCCTACACTATTGGTGGGAATATAAATTGGTGCAGCTGCTATGGAAAACAGTATGGAGTTTCCTCAAAACACTAAAAATAGAGTTATCATACAATCCAGCAATCCCACTCCCGGGAATATATCTGCAAGAGACAAAAACTCTAATTTGAAAAGTTACATGCACCCAATGTTCAGAGCAGCACTATTTACGATAGCCAAGAAATGGAAGCAAACTAAATGTCCATCAATAGATGAATAGATACAGAAGATGTGGTACATGTCTACAATGGACTGTTACTCAGCCATAAAAAAGAATGAAATAATGCCATTGCACCAACGTGGATGGACCTAGGGATAATACTAAATGAAGTAATTCAAACAGAGAAAGGCAAATATGTATCATTTATATGTAAAATCTTAAAAAAAAAAGATACAAACGTACTTATTTACAAAACACAAACAGACATAGAAAACACACTTATGGTTACCAAAGGAGAAAAGGTGGGCAGAGATAAATTAGAAGTTTGGAATTAAAAGATATATACTACTATGTATAAAATACATAAACAGGAGGACCTACTGTATAGCATAGGGAACTATAGGCAATATCTTGTAATAACCTATAATGGAAAAGGATCTGAAAAACAATAGATTTTATATATATGTATAGCTGAACCACTTTGCTTTATACCTGAAACAGTGTAAACCAACTGTACTTGAATTTTTAAAATATATGTGCTTTCAAAGGAAAAAGACTGAGACTTGGAATCTGCAGGTTAGTGTCCAACGATGCTGTGTGCAGAAGTAAAGCCCTGCTGTCCGAGGTTCAGTGACGTCTAGTAGTCTACAACATCCAGGACTTCATCAAACAGAATCCTATGATCTGAGGACAAGGACCATACCTAGTCTGACTCCATATCCCAGCGGTACTGTTGTGACACCTAATGACGTGTCAGTTGCTCAGTCATGTCCGACTCTTTGTGACCCCGTGGACTGTATGTAGCCCATCAGGCTTCTCTGTCCATGCAATTCTCCAGGCAAGAATACTGGAGTGGGTTGCCATTCCCTTCTCCAGGGGATCTTCCCGACCCAGGGATCGAACCCAGGTCTCCTGTATTGCAGGCAGATTCTTTACCATCTGAGCCACCAGGGAAGCCCTTGTGACACCTAGTAGACACCAGACAAACGTTCATTAAGTGAATGTTAAATATGATGCTAGCAAATTATCAGATATTATTGTATATCGATCTAATTTTGCATAACCTAAAGACTGTACATATTAAGACTGTTTTGGACATTTTGATTTAATAAATCTCCTCTGTACCCAGAGGAGCCGGTTGAGTAATTTCTGATGCAAAACTCAGATTCTGCTTTATGAAAAGAAATTATTTGATGGAGACTTTTATGATGTACAGTACTCTTCACACAATTCCTATAAATCTCAAACTCCACTTAATGTATGAGTGCCAGAGAAGAAATTTTAATGGAATAGTTTGATAACCCTGTATGAATGAGATGCAGTAAGTTAATACGTGGCATAAATTGGGAAAGGCTAATTATTCAAATCACTTCCCATTTTGTGTATGCATGTGTGTGTATGTGTGTATGTATTTGTGTAATTATAAGACAGGACTTCTGTATGAGTATCAATCTTAAAGATTCCTTCTTTTACAATCATTTGATCTTGTACAGTCTTTGTGATTGTGCTTTGATTGGCAATCCAGTTTTTGTGGCAATGTCTAATTCTATTCTGTATACCATACAACTCTTCTCATAATCCTCCAATATATGTCTACAATGAATAACCCTCCACAGTCATGGCAATACCAAACTCATGGCTCTCAGACACAGACTTTAAAGTACATCCCATAAAAAGAGCTGATGATCACCAAACTTGATTTTCTTACTAGACGCTAAAGTTAATTCAGCAAAGCTTATAAAACACACAAACATACTGATCCTTTCTACGGAAGAAGGTAGAATGTCTCCAAAAGTCAACTATAGAGACTCCTGTTTTAGAAGTATGCTAAGTCACTTCAGTCATGTCTGACTCTTTGTGACCCTATGGACTGAAGCCCGCCAGGCTCCTCTGTCCATGGGGATTCTCCAGGCAAGAATACTGGAGTGGGTTGGCATTTCCTCCTCCAGGGGATCTTCCCAACTCAGGGATTGAACCTGTGTCTCTTGTGTCTCCTGCATTGTCAGGCGGGTTCTTTACCACTAGAGCCACCTGGGAAGCCCATTTTAGAAGTATTGGGTTAAATAAAATATATTATTGAAATTGATTTCACTTGTTTCTTTTTCATCTTTTTATCGTGCCTACTAGAAAATTTAAGATTATGCCTGTGGCTCACAGTATATTTCACTTGGACAGTGTTGCTTTAGATAATGTAAGTTAATATGAAATTTATTCCAGATGATTTTTACTTTCTCAGAATTTCTTCACTGTTGAAATCTTGTCAGGAAAATCATGAGAAAAGGTATTAATTCTGTCACCAAAGCTTAATGCTTACCATGGCTCTTAAAATCTTACTCTCAAAATAACTTTCTGCCCCTTAAAAATTAAATGAAAGAGCCATATCTTATGTTTTGGTTGAGATTCCCTTAACGATGCTTAAAAATATTATTAACTAATTTGCACTCATTAAAAAGGCTGCCAGTTCTTACAGATTTAACTTAAACAGTTTTAAAAATACCTTTGAAGGAGATTTTCTTCCCAGACATGACTTTTAGAACAAAAGAAGATTATGTATCTTCTTTTCATTGTCACATCATGCTTTTCATGACCATTTCTACTACTTTTCTACTAATCAAAAAAGAGATTTATATTATTTGCCAGCAGTATTACATGTTCCATTGTGTTTATTGCTTTCTTTACTCTCATGCTGCTATGATACAAACCGCAGTTGAAATATTGCAGACCCTATAGTTCTATTACATTAATCTTAGATTTATAGCAGAGCATATTATTAAATATTTATGTGGGATGCAAAAGCAATCAATAGCCATATTCTACAGTGGAAAATCTACAACTGAGTAGGTTCAGTATAATCATTCCCAGCACAGATAGTGGAGAAGCTCCAACAGAATTTGATGGTTAATTTTTCAATCTTATTTATTTCTCTATGCAAAAGTATTCTATAAATGAATGCCGAACAATAGGGAGACAGTATTAACAAACTATTTAGTCACTTGTGGTTTTAGAAGTTTGGCCATTTGTAATTTATACAGTCAAGACTTGTATCAGGTCACTTTTTAGATGAATATGGATTATTTACTTCAGGGTTATACATACATAAAATTCAGAAAATAAGTCTATGATTTTAATGCTTTCTCATTAACACAATGTAGTCAATAACATCAAAAACACTGGCTATTTGACTGTTTGGAGAGTGTTTTCACTAATATATGGTTAATAAATCCACCTCTGCATATAGCAATAAGCTTCTTTTTTTTCTTTCAGTAAAGTGAAATCATTGTTTTCTATTCAATTCTACTGAAACAAACGCTAAATGTGGAATCAGCAGGTTTGGATCCAACAAAGCAGAGTTGATATTTATTATCTGAGTTATCTTGGGCAACCTGCTTATAATAGACACTGTTTATTCCTCAACCAGATCCCCTTTACTGAGTCGGGACATCCATGCTCAACTGCTCTGAGTGCTGGCTGCAAGCAGAGCAGAGCTGCTCCCTGTTCGCAAAAGTCCAAGAAGAGCTGACTTGCCCAGGGAGTTGCAGTCCTGCCCCTTCTTCACCCAGGGCAGCTTGCATGGGGGTAGAAAAAGTCACCTCCCTTCCTAAAGGTGGGACTAATTCTAGGATGCAGCAGACTCCAGAGCTCCCTGTGGGTCAGGCTGAGCTGTCACCTGCTAGGACCATGTGCTCACATAGCTTTTTTCCCTTGCTCTGTCCTACTTTCCTCAAAACCCTTCTCCTGCAAGTGAACTTCCAAAACATTACTGAACAAGAATCCCTATCTCGGGCTCACCTCTAGGGAACCTGCCCTAAGATTCCACCTAACCTCTGAGCCTCATTTTCCTTATCTGTAAAAGGGAAGTAATAGCTGACTAATAGGAATGTGAGAGGAGAAGGCAATGGCACCCCACTCCAGTACTCTTGCCTGGAAAATCCCATGGACAGAGGAGCCTGGTAGGCTGCAGTCCATGGGGTCGCGAAGAGTCGGACACGACTGAGCGACTTCACTTCACTTTTCACTTTCATGCATTGGAGAAGGAAATGGCAACCCACTCCAGTATTCTTGCCTGGAGAATCCCAGGGACAAGGGAGCTTGGTGGGCTGCCGTCTATGGGGTCACACAGAGTCGGACATGACTGAAGCGACTTAGCAGCAGCAGCAGCAGTAGCAGGAATGTGAGAATTTAGTCATGTTTTTTTCAGTGGCTAAGTTGTGCCTGACTCTTTGCAACCCCACGGACTGCAGCATGCCAGGCTTTCCTGTCCTATACTATTTCCCAGAGTTTGCTCGGATTCACGTTCTTTGAATCAGTGATACTATTTAACCATCTTATCCTCTGTTGCCCATCCTCCTTTTGCCTTCAATCTTTGCCAGCATCAGAGTCTTTTCCAGTGAGTCGGCTCTTCAAATTCAATGATAAGATCACATTTAATGAAAGTGCTTTGTATCCTGGAAAGAATTAAACAAATGTTAGCTATTGCTCTATGCAATGTTATTATTAAAACTAAGGATAATAACTGATTTTTTTCATTCTCTGGGATTGACACTTTCCACTCTCCCAAGATGTGCTATATATGCCCCTTTTGGGTGCATCAAAGCTGACAAACCCTTTTCTGCATCTTCTCATAAGACTGACTTGAATGGAAAATTTCCCAGTTGCTTTCAAGTTCTATTTATTTAAAAATTTTAAGTAGTGTTTTTCCATGCAACTAGATGGGTACTTCTGCAATATTCTGCTTTCTTATCTCACCCTCCCTACTATGGGATATTATTCTCTGATTAGTGTAGACAAAAAACAAGTTGACAACTCATCTGTAAGTCTAAAACATTTCCTCCCAGTTAAATTAGAAACATTTAGGGCTATTTTGCTTCAATTCTTAAAAGATTTTACTTACTTATGGGATATTTATCTACTTAGTTATTCACAGCATCTAATTGCTTCCTGAACTGGTCAGCCTTAATCAAGAAAGATAATATGTCATTCCTATAGCTGAATCTAACCACCTTTGAAATATTATGCATTTTTCCTAAAAAGGAAAAATAAAATTCCTCCAGGCCCAGTAGGCAAATGCAACTCAGATAATATTTAGATGTCCATTATGTTTTTTAAATGTTACAAAAAAGCTATTTAAAATTTAACTTTTGATGTTCATTTTTAGCCTAAGGACTGTGCTGCTTTATGAAGGCTGACCTCAGACCAGCACTTTTTCAGATTTTTGCAGTGCCTTAAAGATTTAGAATTCATTCCTTAGCTTCATGTTTATCCAGATGCCAAGCAGTGTTTTAAAAACCTGGTGTTCAGAAACATAAGGAATGCCCACCTGGGACTTCCCTGGTGGTCCAGTGGTTAAGACTGAGATTCTACTGCAAGAAGGATGGGTTCAATCCCTGGTCAGGGAACTAATCCACATGCCGTGCGGTGCAGCCAAAAAAAAAAAAAAAATCCCACCCTCTTCATGCCTGCAGTATAGACAATGAGACCAACTGAACCAGAGAATGAGTCTATGTAATTGTGACTGGCGCTGTGAAAAGACTGGACATCAGGTAATCCCAAGTTATCAGAGGAAGCTTCCCAAAGAAGGGATCATTAAGCTGATACTGGAGGAAACATAGGAAAGTAGAGAAAAGAAGAGTGTTTGAAGCACTCTTGTGAGTGCTTCACAAGATGAGCATATGCAAAGCCACTGTGGCAGGAGGGAACAGGTCCCTAGGTAAGGCTAGAGAGCCTGAGATGATGACAAGCATTAAGTCTAAGAGCAGTAACCCTTCGAAACTAAGAGCAGAATGTAAAAAGGGAAGAAAATCATTCAACTAGGAGTCATCTCAAACCAATGAAAATGTATTTTGTGTCCACTGCATGCAAGGGGGCTGTGCCCTTTAGGTGTAGGAGGCCTTCCCAGTAGGGACTCACCAATACCTCTCAGCACCATTGAACTCATCCCTCTAGAGCAGTGCCTTTCACAGGTCCCCCTGGTGCCTTTCAGAGGTCACCCTTAGTCCATCTTGAATTGCTCTAAAGCAACACCAAGGCAACTAAAAGCAGTTAGAACTTCATCATACAGCAACATTTGTTAAGACTAAAATCTATTCTCCTCCATAATATGGCAGACAGGAGAGAAGATGGCAGAGTAGAAAGACCTAGATAACAATGCCCGACATTGTAGGTTGGTTTTGCATACAGAGCTCTTCAAGACTGGACTGTCTCTCCATCTCCATGATTCATTTCTGCCTGCATCATTAACGTTCCTACAACTCCAGACTGCTTTTGGTTTCACCAAAGTTGTCACCAGAGTTGGCACAGGCCATGATGTTTCCAGCTTCTGGCCCTTCCTCTCCATCAACACTCAGGTCAGACAACCCCTCCCCAAGGAAGCCTTTCTAAGCCTCTCATTGCCCCATCCCACACCAGTTATCTGCCACTATTCTGTGTCCCAATATCATCCTTCCATATTCTTTGTTGAATTTTCCATGATATTTAAAATTATACAGTTAGATATTTGTAACTCCCTACTAGATTAGATCTGAAGTTCCATGAAAGCAAATCCATGATCCATTCTGTCTTTGTATCTCTAGGGACTAGCATAACTAGTCATTGGACACAACTAAGTGCCTGAGCGACTAACACTAAGCAGACAGTTCACTCTCCAGACCACTGAATCAACTGTCCAGGAATCTAGACCCACACTGTCAAATAGAAACATAATAACACAAGCCACATTTTCAAGTTTCTAGAAGCCACGTCATCAAAAAAGTAAAAAAACAAACCAATGAAATTAACATTAACAGTGTATTTTACTTAGCCCAATATATTCAATATATTCTCACTTTCAATGTGTAAGCAATATAAAAATTATTAATATTTTCTATTATCTTCTTTTTGCTAAGTGTCTGAAATCTAGTCTGTACTTAAAATTCACAGCATATCTCCATTTGGACTCATCACATTTGAAGTCCTCAGTAGCCACACAATGCTAACGGCCACTACATTGGACAATGTAGGTCTAGACAGCATCTAGGTGAGGCCAGTAACAACAACCACAAAAACCCTGAGAACAAGTTAACAGAGCTGACATAGACCTCACTGAAAAAAGCTTGAAGGAGTTAACTGTCTGAGAATCTAGAGGTTTGGATTATCTGATTTGACTTTCTGTGCTGATGGGACAAAATTTTCCATCAGTTTCTACATAATATCTGGTGATAGCTTAAGGATTATTATCACTGGGAAAAAAATCAGGATTTCCTCTATTCTTCATAAATCACTTTTCTTGGTTCTGAAACTGCAGGTGATATGAGACAGCTGGATGCAGTTACAGAGCATTGTACAATGCAATGATTTTTTAAATTCTAAAAGGTAATATTCGTATTTCAGGGGGGAAACCAACAACTGGAACATTTTGCTAGTAATACCGTTTCTTCCCTAGTTCCCAGAGTCAGCTTTATAGCTTATCTCACTTGATCAACTTATTACTATCACAGAGTGACTGAGATTCAACCAAGGAGCCTGCTTTCCTTCCCCGACCAGAGAAATAAATGGAAACACAGAACTAAACAACATGAATAAAAAGACATTGATTTTCTTTAATATGCCTACTCATCCTTTGCATCTAGTTGAAGGACTGACATATATTTATTGAGAAATAGAATCTTTTTTCATTCATTCTTTTACTCATTTGTTCAATAAATATTTATTGAGCACTTAATTATGTGCAGATCTTGTGCTGGGCCCTGGGACTCTACAATACCTCTCCTGGAGGAGCATACAGCCTTTGGGGGAAGTCAGACACTTAACCAGTCTGTGATATACACGGTGAAATGTTAGAAAGCTTTTAGTTACAGGATGGAACATGATCTAGGGGGTCAGAGAAGGCATCCAGGGGAGAGGTTATTAAGATGAGAACTGCAGGATGAGTGGGAGCTTGCCAGTTGAGTAGAAAGGGTCAGAACAGTCCAGAAAAAGGCAAGAATTTGCAGAAGACTCAAATTTAAGAGACCGTATGGTGGTCCATGGGTTGGGAAGATCCCCTGGAGAAGGGAATGGCTACCCACTCCAGTATTCTTGCCTGGAGAATACCATGGACAGAGTAGCCTGGCGGGCTACCATCCACGGGATCCCAAAGAGTCAGACACAACTGAGTGACTCACACATGGTGGTCTTGGCTTCTGGAAGCTTCCAGTCTTTCTAGGAACTGGAAGAAGTTTGTTACAAGTGGAGGGTAGAATGTAAATGGTAGATTGGTGGTTAGTGCAACTGGAAGAGGAGGCCAGAGGTCAGCTCACAAAGAGACAAAATGTTAAAATGACAGGTGCTAGAGATGGTTGGTGGCAATCAGGTAACATGATTGGAATTGGGGAAGGTGTGGTCAGGTGTCTGCCTGGAGATGGAGGTGGGTGGGTTAAACAGAAAACCCAGAGCAAGAGGACAAGGAGTAAATAGATGAAAGAGAAAAGAAGAATGAAGAATTTTTTTTTAATTATGGGATTTCATTAATCACAGTGAAAAGACTGGGTTTATCCCAATTATTAAAGTGCAGTACCCTTGAAAGGAAGGTACATTCACTGAAAAACAGGATTTTTCAGGCCCTGTGAGTATATTATCTTACTGAATTCTCCCAACAGGGTATTTTGCAATAAAGAAACTGAAACTCAGAGTGGTTTTGTAACTTGCCCAAGGTTATATGTTAATAAGTGGTACACAAAGGATGTAAACTCAGATCTGTCAAGGCACGATGCCGGTCTTTCCACCAGGCCCATCAGAAAAGGGAATCTTAGCTGATCTTTAAAGAGTAACCTTTAGAGTTAAAATGGAGTTCAGGCTCTGACATTTACAGTTGTATTGGAAAAGTGGTTAAACCTTTTTTTTTGGCCTCAGTGTTAAAATTGAAGATTTTACTAGTTCCATTACCTTTCTACATGCATAACAGTCATAAGATAACATACAAATAACGCTTTGAACTGGTACAAAGAATGGGGACACAAATCCACATGTTGATTCTTGCATTTCTAAATCACCTATTTCCCATTTTTAAAAATAAGAACATGTCTTAAAATATGTTAAAAAGAGTCACCAAATTAAATTGCACCATCCCAATAATATTTTATGAGATATATATTATAATTTTAAGATACATCTTAAAAGAAGTCCATAATCAAGTCCATTAAGAAAAGCACTGCACTAATTTTATAACAAGAAGAGTTCTTTTTCCAGGAAAAAAAGGAATGCTTGGATCAGGGAGTAACTTTATGATACTCAATGAGCCTTTTTTTTTTTTATACTGAGGTCATTAAATAATTTTCCATACCTGCATTTTTAAAATGTGAGGGTACAGACACTGAGTAGGAATATTCTCACTTTGCAGAGCTAAACTGGCAGCACAAACTTGCTTTTCTCCGGAGCTTAACACTGTCCTCACAGCCCTTTTGTAAAATGAACCTTATCTGGAAAAGATATGGAAACAAGGTGGGCAGTATATGAGGTTTCAAGATAGTTGTCACAGTGTTTCTCTAAGGCATCCTCACTGGGACCTACTAGGATTACCAGTGGCCTTGCAAAGTGACTTCTAGGGCATCTCCTGGGAATCTGGCTTTTATTGTGGTTTCTGCTCCTCCTGTGAGCGCATATTGTCTTACACTTCTATGAGCTCCTCCTCTCCCCAGTAACTTTCCCTGAATAAAGGTAATTCTCCAAGGGGAATAATGTTCTCTCTTTTCTGAACCCTTTATCTCATGTAAATTACTCTTGGCTTCAAGAATGGAGCTTTTAATCTTGTTTTCCCCCATCATAGATATAGGATTACACAAATGCTGAACGATTATTCCTGCAAAATGTCCTCTGAGATGGACCCTAAAATCTTTGGTTTTCATGATAACACCTCCAATTTTTAAAGCCTGAGTCTCCTAAGGGGGGAAAAAAATCTCAGTGTGAATCCAGGACACAAAAGAGTTTGGTCTCCCTAGTTCCCTATAAAGAAGAAAGAGGGTAGAGTGGTTTGTTATGATTATTGCCATCTTGTAGAGGAAGAAGCATCAAAAGAAATTAATTCAAAATTCAAGACTCATCAAGGGATAGCAAGCAAAATGGAAAGTGCCAGTGTGGGATACCATGAAGTACTATTTTCTTGTAAGTGTTCAATGTTTTGGTGACTTTTTTTTTTTTCGCCACGCCACATGAGATGTGGGATTCTAGTTCCCCTTCCGAAGCTCAAACTGTTGCCCCCTGAATTGAGAACACAGAGTCCTTACCATTTGGCCATCAGTGAAGTCCTTGATGACTTTTTCAAATAACAGCTTTATTGAGATATAATTTGCATTCCATACAGTTCACCCATTTAAAATGTACAATTCAGTGTTTGTTAGTATAGTCAAAGAGTTGTGCATTCATCATCACAATCAATTTTAGAACATTTTCATTACCTGTAAAAGAAACTCCGTATCGCTTAGCCATCACCCTCCGATTTCTCCATCTCCCTTGCCAGCCCTACACAACTGCTAATCTACTTTCTATCTCTATAGATTTGCCAATTCTGGGCATTTCATAAAATGGAATCATACAATACACAGCCTTTTGTACCTGGCTTCTTTCACATAGCATAATGGTTTCAGGATTCAGTCATAATGTAGCATATATCAGTACTTTGGTTCTTGTTATTGACAAGTAATATTCCACTGTATAGATCTATGACATTTTATTTATGTGTTCATAAACTAATGGACATTTAGGCTATTTCTACATTTTGGTTTTGGGTTTCCCGGATAGCTCAGTTGGTAAAGAATCTGCCTGCAATACAGGAGACCCCATTTCAATTCCTTGGTCTGGAAGATCCACTGGAGAAGGGATAGGCTACCCACTCCAGTATTCTGGCCTGGAGAATTCCAAGAGGTCACAAAGAGTTGGACATGACTGAGTGCTTTCATTTTCTCTACCTTTTGGTTATTAAGAATAATGCTGTAATGAGCATTTGTGTACAAGCTTTTGTGTACGTATATTTTAATTTTTATTAAGTAAATACCTAGAAGTGGAATTTCTGGGTCATATGATAACTCCAAGGAGATCCAACCAATCCATCCTAAAGGAGATCAGCCCTGGGTGTTCATTGGAAGGACTGATGTTGAAGCTGAAACTCCAATACCTTGGCCACCTCATGTGAAGAGCTGACTCATTGGAAAGGACCCTGATGCTGGGAAAGATTAGAGGCAGGAGGAGAAGGGGACGACAGAGGATGAGATGGCTGGATGGCATCACCGACTCGATGGACATGAGTTTGGGTAAACTCCGGGAGTTGGTGATGGACAGGGAGGCCTGGCGTGCTGTGATTCACGGGGTAGCAAAGAGTCGGATGCTACTGAGCGACTGAACTGAACTGATGATAACTCCATGTTTAACATTTCAAGGAACTGTCAGGCTCTTTTCCAATAAGGCTGCACCATTTTACATTTCCATTCCCAGTGTATGAAGAATCCAATGTCTCCATGATAAGTATCTTTTTCAAAAGCATGATGTGTCTTCTTGAAGGATGAAACAATATGACCCTTGAAGGAAAGGTTTCCCATTTACCTGGCAGATGACCAAGTTCACACCAGCAAGATAATTAATTCACTTGTGCCCAAATCCAAAAAGCTTAAATAATTGATGAGAAAGTATTCCAAGTCAGAGCTTGGAAATTAAAAAAAAAAAGAAAACCAAAACACTTTACTTATATAGTTTCATTAAATTTGAATTTTGATCCCTAAAGTTTGTGAAATTATAAGGTTTAAGTGTTAGAAACCTGGAAAGAACCTAAGGACTTCATTTCACAAATGGGAAAATGCAGACCTCGACACTATGGGACTGAGTCACATCTACTCGTGATAGTAGAGAAAGTAGAACTGCACACATGTCGGGTCTTCCCCCTGCCCCATTCCACACATTTTCCATAACACCAGACTCTCTAAGATCCCTTCTCTTTCTATGAATGACTTTAAATGTGTATTAGAAAAGATTGTTAAGGAACTGGCTTATCAATTGTCCTGGGAGAAGCCATTATCTGTATGACTCAGACTTCAGGAAATTGACTGGACTGAATGCATTCACCTGTACAGAGCTGCCCTCTCAGCCAGCTGTTTTCAAATTGTGGCCTCAACTGGGCTTCCCAGGTGGCATTAGTGGTAGAGAATCCACCTGCCAATGCAGGAAACAAGAGACACAGTTTCAACCCCTGGGTCGGGAAGATCCCCTGGAGGAGGGCACAGTAACCCACTCCATTATTCTTGCCTGGAAAATCCCCATGGACAGAGGAGCCTGGCAGGCCACAGTCTGCAGGGCTGCAAAGAGTCAGACATGACAGAGGCGACTTAGCACGCAGGCACACAACTGAAATAGGGGTCATGAAATCAATGTGTGGGTGTGTGTGTATTGGGTTAAACGGTTAAAAAAATAAGTTCACTTCCTCCTACGCTGTTGGTGGGAATGTGAATTGGTGCAGCCACTATGGAAAACGGTATGGAGTTTCCTGAAAAAACTAAAAATAGAGCTACCATATGATCCATCAATCCCAATTCTGGGCATATATCTGGAAAAACTCTACTTTGAAAAGATATGTGCACCCTAGTGTTCACTGAAGCGCTGTTTACAATAGCCAAGACATGGAAGCAATGTCCGTCAACAGATGGATGATAAAGAAGTGGTACATATATACAATGGAATAGTGCTCAACTGTTAAAAAAGAAAGAAACAATGCCATTTGTGACAACATGGATGGACCTACAGATTATCCTACTAAGTGAAGTAAGCCAGACAAAGACAAGTATTACAGGATATCATTTACATGTAGCATCTAGAATATGACACAAATGAACTTATCTACAAAACAGAAACAGACTCACAGACATAGAAAACAGACCTGTTGTTGCCAAGGGGGAGGGAAGGTGGGAGGGAGAGAGGATTGGAAGTTTGGGATTAGTAGATGCAAACTATTATATACAGAATGGATAAGCAAGGTCTTACTGTATAGCATAGGGAACTACATTCAGTATCCTATAATAAGCAATAATGGGAAAGAATTTGAAAAAGAACATGTATAAAGAATATATATATATATATACACACATACATATACATATATATACACATACAGCTGATTCAGTTTGCTGCACTGGAAACTAACATAACATTGTAAGTCAACTATAATTCAGTGAAAAATAAAATTAAAAAAAATTTTTAAGCTCCCTTAAGCAGACGCCAGGAAGGATGTAGCCACTGAATGCAGTGATCTTCAGGGTACCAAAAGGCCACATACCACAGAGATCTCCTGTCAAAATATGGGAAATTTACCTCATTTGCCTCATCTGTAATTTGAATTAAGATATTATTTTAACAAGCACTTACTGAGCATTTACTATGTGTGAGTATGTTACACCTATTAACTCCTTTATCCTACATTCAGCTGGTGTGTACACAGGTGGCTATTAGCTTGCTCAAGAACGCACCACTGGTTAGTCTCAGAGGTGAAGTTCAAACCCAAACAAACTGGTTTCAAAGCCTGACTTCTTAACTCCTGGACCACACTTCCTCCAGAACTGCTCAGGGAGCGTTTACTATGTGATTATTGACAGGAATTAACTGATTCAGTTCCTTATTCTAGGGATCTAGTGAAAGTGTTAGTCACTCAGTTGTGTCTGACTCTGTGATACCGTGGACTGTCACCCACCAGGCTCCTCTATGCATGGGATTCTCCAGGCAAGAATGCTGGAGCAGGTTGCCATTCCCTTCTCCAGGGGATCTTCCCGACCAAGGGATCCAACCTGGGTCTCCCGCATTTCAGGCAGATTCTTTACCATCTGAGCCACCAGGGAAGCCCAGAGATCTACTGAGGCATCTCCTTTTTGATGGACTTTATTGGACATTGGAAGCTGCAGAACTTCTCCCTATAATGGTTTTGAGAGTAGAAATTTGGTTGGGGGATGGGACCCTCAAGAATGCTTCTTGAACCTGTACACAGAAAGAACACTGTTTTAAATCTAGTTTTATGTTCATTTGGGGAGACTTTGCAGGTAGGCTGATGGAGATGGGGGTCGTACTATTGTTGGTGCCCAGGGTCTAGAAGACAGGGTGTCCTTGCAGAGCAAGATGAGGAGGAAGGGTAGGAAATGGAGGACACAGCAGGGAAAAGTGCCTGGCAGCCCAGGTCAACCAGTAAGTACAAGAGAGACACAAAAGGAAGAATGAGGACCAGAAACAAATGTCACCGCCTTCGAAACCAAACCTAGGGACTTCCCTGCTGGTCCAATAGTTAGGACTCCAAGTTTCCACTGCTGAGGGCCAGAGTCCAATCCATGGTTGGGGAACTAAGATCCCCCCACAGAATCAAAGAAACAAACCTAGAAACAAAGCCCACTGGGCATGCAGAGCCAGCCAGTTGTAGCCTGTCCTAGATTAGTCTGGTTAGACTAAGAATTAATTAGTTATTCTATGGTTAGAGAAATAATTGATTACATAGAAAGAGGAATACAGAGTCTTGGATCCATGTTCAACTTTGGAAGAAAAAAAAAACCTACTCCAATGCCAAAATTTAGGGACTAAATTATCTGTTTGTGTAAATATCTGAGCCTGTGTTGTGTCCCCTGAGCAGATGCAAGCTCTGCTTTCTTGCACAAGCATCAAGCATAATTCTGCTGCCAGATAACATGGTCTCAGGAGCCATGTGATCCATGGCACCCAGGCTAGAATTGTAGAGGCAGAGTCCAGACAAAAATCTGCAAATAGAATTCTTTGTAGACTCTGGGGTCATCTGGTGTCCATGCCAATACTCTCTTTCTGGAAGGACAAGGAGGATAAGGTTGCTTAGCAAATCCTTTCTCTACCAAATCAGAAAAATGGCTTACTGTCTGTACTATCAGCTTTATGAAATAGATGTGCCAAAAAGCTCAAGAGGGCTCCAGTCTGGTTTTGTTTCTCTGACTTAATGATGGCTGTTTTCTCTAAGCCTTTTGCTTATGCTATCCTTCTTTCCAGAAATGCCTTCCCTGCTTTAATCCAGTAATTAGTGTCTGTTATATACTTTAAAACTTGGTTTTTAAATTTCTTCCAATTAAATGTATGTTAGTTAATTTTTTAATTAATTTTTATTGGAGTATAGTTGATTTACAGTCTTGTGTTAGTTTCTGCTATACAGCAAAATGAATCTGTTACACATATACGTGTGTGTGTGTGTGTGTGTGTGTGTGTGTGTTAGTTGCTCAGTTGTGTCCAACTCTTTGTGACCCCACTGTCCATGGGGTTTTTCAGGCAAGAATACTGGAGCGGGTTGCCAGTTTTCCTCCTCCAGGGGATCTTCCCGATCCAGGAATCAAACCCGTGTCTCCTATGTCTCCTGCATAAACAGGTGGATTCTTTACCCACTGAACCATTGGGAAAGTCCCAATGTGCCATGAATGCTCTGTAAAGAATATTGTTTATATCTTCTATGGCCAGAGACTGTCCTTATCAGAGTTGTTACCAAGTTAAAAGGTTTGGTTTGGTTTTCATTTCATTGAGAAACACTAGAAATTTGAAACTCAAAAAACTTTGTGAAATGACCACCAATTTCAGCTTCTTCAAGTTTAGAGACAGGCCAAACTGAATTTATTTAATTAAACAAATCATTAGTTTTCAAGTGTAAGCAGAGATGTTAAAAAGAAATGGAAGTCATAAAACTTGCCTGTATTTTTGCCAGCTGTGGCCATTAGTTAAAAGTGGCCTTTAAGTGTATAGTCCATTTCTTTCTTACTATATTTACACAAAACCTAATACCTCTAAAGATTTTAATTGCTGTTAAATGTTTAAAACATGAAATATTCCAGAATACTTTCATCAAGAGACTTGGTGATTTTTAAGACGCTGTTTTTACTGAGAATCTTTCCTTTTCTAAGTCTAGGCCACTAGATTTAGCAGTATAGTTGTAAAGACAGGAGTTTCCACAGTTTTCTCATCAATAAAATGAGGATTCCTAAATAGCTGGTACTCAGTAAATGAGAGTTGTTATTTTTAATATTGTTATAATTAAATCACCCTTCTTTTTATTGGGGTTTAGTTGATTTACAACGTTATATAAGTTTCAGGTGTACAGAACATTGATTCACAATTCTAAAGGTTATATTCCACTTGTAACAACTCCAAGGTTATTATAAAATGTTGGCTATATTCCCCATGTTGTATAATATATCTGTTAGGTAGTTAGAATAGGAAAAAAGGAGTCTAGAATGGTGGTGGCTAAAGACAAGGAAGGGAAAAGCCTGCAAAAATAGAACAAAGGAAAGTCCAAGGACCAGAGTGAGGACCTCAGGTAGAACAAACAGCACTCCTGGCATGACTCAAGGATTTATTTTCTAAATCAAACTGAGCTGTAACACGGAGCTGTAACACTGATCTGTCCGAGAGCCAAGAGCTATAACACAGTCTGTCCGAGAGCTGAGAGCTATAACACCGTCTGAGAGCTGTGACACACTGAGTGCTTTAACGTCCATCACTTGAAATTTTTGTTGAGACGAGACAGAACTGAGGAGATTAAACTCCCCTGACATATCCATGTAGTTTATTTATTTTATACAAAATCTGTACCTCTAAATCTTCTACCCTCACTCCCCACTGGTAACCACTAGTTTGTTCTCTCTGTGAGTTTCTTTCTTTTTATATTCACTAGTTTGATTCAGTTTTTAGACTCCACTTTTAGGTGATATCAGTGTTTTTCTTTCTTGGTCTGACTTATTCCACTACACATAATACCATCCAAGTCCATCCATGCTCTTGCAAATGGCAGAATTTCACTCTTTTTTGTGGCAGATCACCATCCCTGCTTACTTTCTCTCCAGTTTATGAGATTGTGTTATATTCAGTTGGTGGAATTTTACCTCTGAAACCCAAAGGCTATCTAGATGGAAACACAAATGATCTCTTATTATGTGCTTGTAGTGGCCATGGTGGTTCTAGTTGTTATTGTTTAATCACTAAGTCCTGTACAATTCTTTTGCAACTCCATGGACTGTAGCCCACCAGGCTCCTCTGTCCATGGGATTTCCCAGGCAAGAATACCGGAGTGGATTGTTGTTTTCTTCTCCAGGGGATCTTCCCAACCCAAGGATAGAACCTGTATCTCCTGCATTGGCAGGCAAATTCTTTACCACTGAGCCACCAGAGAGGCCTAGTAGTTTTAGTAGCTTTACATATAACTGTAATATCTTCCCTTCCCAATAACCCATGAAGGTTAGTATATAAGCCTCACTTGACCTAAGAGAGAACAAAGTTTCAGAGCAATTAAGCCACCCACCCAGAGTCACAAAGACAGTGTTTTTTGCATTCTTCCAAATAGTTTTCTTTTTAATTACAATAAAATGTTAGGAAGTGCGAATAGAAATTCTCTTGGGGGAGAAAAAAACACACAATAACTCAAATTAGGCCAATTCAGTGTTGCCTGGTAGGGAAGATCTGATTTAATTAACAAATTCTAATGGTTTATGAGCAGCATGTCATTTGTTTCTATGTAAACAGCACTCCTACAGGGCTTGTCAGTGCTGAAAACAATTTGTCCTTTAAGTATTTTAAACATTCCCTCTGCAATCTGGTTTGCACTATTCATTTTACACTATTAAGAAAGTGTTTTACCAAGCAAAAATAAGCCAACCCAGCTTGGTCCTATCAAAATGATAATAAATTCTGAATTAGTAAATTTTTATTAGGTTTTTGTATATTTTAATGGATTTCATAATTCCTATCAGAGTATTATGCAAAAACTCAAATCAGTTAATGCATCCAAAAAAATCAGGCTTTTGTATTAGCTTCCCTATTAGCATAGCAACCTTTAAGCTGTCATCCCACCTGGGTACTCACCATTATATCATCAACAGCGGTCCATGTTCTGAGAGCTGGGATGCTAAGCCTCTGAGATTAGCAGATGCAAACTATTATATATGGGGTGGATAAACAAGATCCTACTGTATAGCACAGGGAACTATATTTAATGTCTTATAATAAACTGTAATGTAAAAGAGTATATATGTGTATAACTGAGTCCCTTTGCAGTACTGCAGAAATGAAACACAACATTGTAAATCAAATATACTTCAATAAAATTTAAAAATATATACTCTAAGTGTTGGCATTTTATGACCTATACTTCAAAAGCACATATCCATTTTTTGCACACTGAACCCAGATGGCCGAGTAAGGAAAAATCACCGTTTTCTAAAACCCAATTACAGCCTGCCTCCCAGTTGCCTCAACTGATCCCCGATCCTGGTTCCAATCAAGTGTCGCTCCTGTGCAGAAATGTGAGGTGTTGGTTAAGATTATAGAATCAGAGCCTAAATAATACAGAAGTCACTAAATGGATTGGTGCTCTTCATCAAGTTGAAGAGGCCAGTGTCTACCACTGTCCTCCCAGAGGACCCATGTTAGCCCTCTCATGCTGCTTATCAAGAGAAACATGTGCTAAGTAGACTTTGAAAATATGAAGCTAGTATTTTGTTGTAAAGTCCATCTTTTATGTCTTTAAAGTGGGCTATTTATTCTGAAAAGATTTCTCTTTCTCTCTCCTGATTCATTAAAAAAAAAAAAAGCGAAAGCTCTGTGTGAGTTCTTTTAGTGGACACCTTCTCGAGTCGAGGAGGTATAAATAATTTATGGCGCTTCCATTAGGGTCAACCAGAGTGTATATTACCTACAGTGTGCACTTGTCAGAGGAGTGTGAGCTCTGAGCTAATGATCCCAGGGTAGAGGTAGAGAAGGTTTCTGTTGCTTTCAGTGAATGCAGATGTGTCCTTACATGTAATTTACCAATACAGATATGGAAATTAACCCAACCACAGAAGATAACTGTGATAGGATTCTTGATATAGCATGTGATGCAGAGCCTTTCCCAGCACTTCTCTCATTGCCCAGCTTGATTAACCATCTGATGTTTCTTTAAGAGCATTTGTGAAGGAATAGGAATTGCCGCTGGCCAGGCTCTCTTAGAGCAGCCTTCCTTAATTAAGTCTCTCTGAAGGGATTCTGTTTGGTTTAATGAAATAGGTGTGAGAAGGAATCAGAACCAGCATTAAATACTTAGGAAACGTGTGTGTCCTGCTGACACTTCAAGTCAAAATCTCTAATACTGAACTCATCCTCTCCCCACACCTCCAGCCTGGCCGAGTTCTCCTATGTGGCCACTCTTGCCTTCGCTGCTCCACCCGAGGCCACTCTCCTGGCAAAGGCCTTCAGAGTCTCTTCCCAGAATTATCAGAGCCGGCCCTTGGCTCACCTCTGGGGACCACTCATTTCATCTTGCTGTTGGCAGAGTTAGAGCCATAAAACCATCTCAGCTTGTGTCACCTCCACTCAGAAATGTGGGAGGCATGGGTCAGAATGGTCATCATCAAAAAATCTACAAACAATAAATTCTGGAAAGGGTGGGAAGAAAAGGGAACCCTCTCACACTGTTGGTAGGAATGTAAATTGATACAGCCGCTATGGAGAACAGTATGGAGTGTCCCTAAAAAACTAAAAATAGAACTACCATATGACCCAGTAATCCCACTCCTGAGCATATACCTGGAAGGGATGAAAACTCTAATTTGAAAAGTTACATGCATCCCAGTGTTCATTGCAGCACTATTTATAATAGCCAGGACATGGAAGCAACCTAAATATTTGTCCATCTACAGAAGAATGTATAAAGAAGATATGGTACATATATACAATGGAATATTACTCAATCATAATAACGAATGAAATTGGGTCACTTGTAGTGATGCAGATGGACCTAGAGTCTTTTATACAGAGTAAAGTCAGAAAGAGAAAAATATTATATATTAATATGCATATTTGGAATCTAGAAATATGGTTCAGATGAACCTATCTGCAGGGCAGGAATAGAGGTGCAGACGTGGAGAAGGTACATGTGGACATAGCAGGGGAGGGAGTAGGATGAACTGGGAGAGTAGGATTGACGTATATACACTACTATGTGTAAAATAGGTAGTTAGTGGGAAGCTACTGAATAGCACGGGGAGCTCAGCCCAGTGCTCTGTGATGACCTAGAGGGGTGGGATGTGGCAGGGGGGATGGTCAAGAGGGAGGGTATATATGTATACAAAAAGCTTCCCAGGTGGCACAGTGGTAAAGATTCTACCTGCCAATGCAGGAGATGCAAGAGACCTGGGTCAGGAAGATCCCCTGGAGTAGGAAATGGCAACTCATTCCAGTATTCTTGCCTGGAGAATTCAATGGACAGAGGAACCTGGTGAGCTACAGTCCACAGGGTGTCACAAAGAGTCAGACACAACAGAGCAACTAACATTTTGTGTGTGTGTGTGTGTGTGTGTGTGTGTGTGTGTGTGTGTGTGTGTGTGTGTGTGTGTGTGTGTGATTCTTCTCAAGCCTCTTTCAGAAAGACTGGAGTTCTCCTTTGAACTTCAAGGGCATATTTTATTGCATAGATTTTGTGAGAAAATATACACTGAGTACCTATTGTTGTTCAGTTGCTAAGTCGTGTCCGACTCTTTGCAATCTGGTGGACTGCAGTATGCCAGGCTTCCCAGTCCTTCACTATCTCCCAGAGTTGGCTCAAATTCATGTCCATTAAGTTGGTGATACTATCTGACCATCTCATCCTCGGCTGCCCCCTTCTCCTTTTACCTTCTTCAGTCTTTCCCAGCATCAGGGCCTTTTCCAATTAGTCAGCTCTTCACATCAGGAGGCCAAAGTATTGGAGTTTCAGCTTCAGCATCAGTCCTTCCAATGAATATTCAGGGTTGATTTCTTTTAGGATGGACTGATTTAATTTCCTTGTAGTCCAAGGAACTCTCAAGAGTCTTCTTCAGCAGCACAATTGGGAAGCATCAAGTACCTATAGCATAGGGATGTGCTGTGTGGTGTGCTGTGCTGTGTTTAGTCGCTTAGTAGTGCGGGGCTCTTTGAGACCCCATGGACTGTAGTCCGCCAGGCTCCTCTGTCCATGGGATTTTCCAGGCAAGAATACTGGAGTGGGTTGCCGTGCCCTTCTCCAGGGGATCTTCCCAACACAGGGATTGAACCCACGTCTTCCGCTTTTCACTCACTAAATTAATAACTTACTATTATTTCATATAATAAGTAATAATAATGATCTTAATGATTAGATAATTATCATTATTAAATCCCTTAGAATAGTCCTTGATGTGTAAAAATGGCTTAAAAAATGTTAGCCTTCTCCCCTCTTTAAGTTGCTTTTATTATTTACATTATTTATAAAAAATTCCCCAAATTATAAAAGGCTTTCCTTCTGAAAAGCTGTTGACATCATAGTTAACAACACACTAGACTCTTTTTTATGCTTCTCTGTGGAATACTTGTCTTCTTGCTCTTCAGCTCTGACTTATCCTCAGGTCTCCTCTGAAGTGACCTCCTTATCAAGCAGTCCCTGATGGCTGCACAGGGCCTTCATTGTGGGGTGAGGGCTCTTCACTGGGCATGCAGGTTTTCTCTAGTTATGGCACAAGGGCTTCTCTTGCTGCAGCACAATGGCTCAGTAGTTGCAGCTTGTGGGCCTAGTTGCCCCAGGGCATGTGCAATCTTAGTTCTCCAACAAGAGAGGCAACCAGTGCCCCCTGCATTGGACGGCGGATCCTTAACCACTCGACCACAAAAGAAGTGCCCCTAATCACACTTTGTAGTCTTCTTCCCCCTCCCATCTTCTCTAACTTAACTTTGTCCCCATTTCCTAATAGTGCTCAACTTGTTTGTAAGTTTGTATGTTATCATTTTCCCCTCACCCTATACTATCGTATCCACGAAGGCAGGGGTCATGATGTTTTGTTTATCATCAGTTCTTTAGCTCCTGGCACAAGACCTGTCCCATTGTGGTCACTCAGTAAATATTGGTTCAATTAATGATCAGTTTCAACTAGAACCAGATTTACAGAATTGACATTTACATTCAGATGGTGAAAATGAGACTGCCAAGAGTGGTCAGTAATGGAAAAGGCCAACAGATTAAATCTGAGTGTGTTGAGAATTATGACTTAAAAAAAAATTCTCATTGTGAAACTTGTACCATGTGGCTCCTAGAATACATTCGCATCTCTCTTCTCATGCATGACTTGACAAGCCATCATTATCAGATCCATTAATGACCAAGAGCATTCTACTAGAAAACAAAATTATCATCCAATCCAAGCACTGAAGAGCTCCACGTTCAGTAGACTCTCCTGTAAGAAAACTCAACAGAGCCAAGCTTCAAAGATAGGAAACTTACCTTTAAGTATGTTTGCACAGATTTATTTCTACTTCAATTTCAATTGCCCAGTTTCACCTTCTACTGAACACTATGGCATATCAAGTGCTGTATAGCCATACACAGGATCCTGAAGTTATCACATTTTCCAGATCAGAGTTACTTGCCTTGGAGAGTTAAAAGCTTGAAAGGAAGACTCAGAATGTTCTGATCATTACAGGTGCTCTGTTTGAGCACATTTCACACAGAACAAGTTCTTTGGAATATACTTTTGGCCAGATAACATTCTTGAACCTCTCAGGACCCATTCGCAGGGACATTCAGAGAAGAAGGTATGTTTCCTACCAGCAACCATAACTGCCTCTACTGACACCTTCCACTCTATGAATTATTGTTTAAAAGAGAAGCAAAATTCTCATCTCTATTATGTTTTAATGGTTTAAAGCAAGTAGGAAAGTATTATTTTTTTAAGGGTGGGGTTCCCAATTAAATCAATTGCAGGCTTTGAAATTTATCCAGGTCAGATGTCCTCTTCTTGACCCCCCACTGTATGCTTGGTGCATTTTTCTGTGCTCTCATCGCCTCCTCCCTATACCTGCATTGCACAGTCTCACAAAAGATGTACTCCTTGTGGATAAATACTCTGTTTTTCAGCTCTGAATTCCAAGGAATTTCTACATCCCAGACTATGTCTGGCACCCTGACTAGCATAGAGTAAGAGCTTACTAAATAATGATGAATGAATGAATGAGTAGAAGAATGAATGAGTTAGTCCATGACTTGGAGATCTTTCAATCAATTGTTCACCCATTTATAAGCTTCTTCATTTTCCTCCATTTTTTAGACATCATTCTATCTATACAATAACACCTGATGAATCTATCACTGAATACCATGTTGTGAAGCATATGGCTTCATATGAGATGCCAGGGAGCTCCAGATATGAATGTTTACTCAGTTTATATAAAACTGTTCTTACCTTTGTTCTGGGCAGTAAGTACTTGGTGAGCAGGTCTTAAAGCTGTTCAGTTCAGTTCAGTCGCTCAGTCGGATCCAACTTTCTGCGACCCCCATGTACGGCAGCACACCAGGCCTCCCTGTCCAACACCAACTCCCAGAGTTTACCCAAACTCATGTCCATTGAGTCAGTGATGCCATCTAAGCATCTCATCCTCTGTTGTCCCCTTCCCCTCTTGCCTTCAATCTTTCCCAACATCAGGGTCTTTTCAAATGAGTCAGCTCTTCGCATCAGGGGGCCAAAGTTTTGGAGTTTCGGCTTCAACATCAGTCCTTCCAATGAACATTCAGGACTAATCTCCTTTAGGATGGACTGGTTGGATCTCCTTGCAGTCCAAGGGACTCTCAAGAGTCTTCTCCAACACCACAGTTCAAAAACGTCAATTCTTCGGCGTTCAGCTTTCTTTATAGTCCAACTCTCACATCCATACATGACTACTGGAAAAACCATTGCCTTGACTAGACGGACCTTTGTTGACAAAGTAATGTCTCTGTTTTTTAATATTCTGTCTAGGTTGGTCATAACTTTCCTTCCAAGGAGAGGGCATCTTTTAATTTCATGGCTGCAGTCACCATCTGCAGTGATTTTGGAGCCCCAAAAAATAAAGTCAGCCACTGTTTCCACTGTTTCCCCATCTATTTGCCATGAAGTGGTGGGACCGGATGCCATGATCTTAGTTTTCTGAATGTTGAGCTTTAAGCCAACTTTTTCACTCTCCTCTTTCACTTTCATCAAAAGGCTCTTTAGTTCTTCTTCACTTTCTGCCATAAGGCCACAGAATTTCTTCTTGATAATAAATAATGGCCCTTGTTTAAACTTAAATTAGTCAAGTGAGTCTGTTATCTAAAAATAGATATTTAGGGACTTCCCTGGTGGTCCAGTGGTTAAGACTCCATGCTTCCAGTGCCAGGAACACGGGTTCGATATTTGATTGGCAAACTAAGATCCCACATGCTGCATGTTGTGGCCAAACAATAAAAAAGATCTTTGTAAAAAGCAGTGTTACAGGCCACATTTCTCATGAACCTAACTGCTGAGGTGGGACACTTTTTTTGTTTTTGCTTGTTGGGGTTTCAGTAAGGTGAATTCAATAAATCCACTGACATTTAAAGTAAGATATCAGCCCTCGATAGACATGGCGTGCCTTGAACACACCATCCAGTGATAGCATTCCCTTTTCAGCGCCTCTTTTTCTTTTTCGTCAGGTAAAGATGCTATCACCACTGTTAATTTCTAGATTGGAGCAGAGGAGCAGTGGGCCCTAGCTCTAGGTATAGTCCAACATTACTTGGCTGTTACTTTCTTTCCATCTTTTACATCATAAGGGTGACATCAGGATTCACAGGCAAGATTCTGTCCAGTTCTTTTAAATGAGCATGAACATGGCCGGTATCCACATCATTAATCAATGAAATAGTAATCTGCAAGCCCATGGAGGTTGGTTTTGGTTTTATTCTCATTTTTTCAGGTTAATTATTGCACATTCAGGTTTTCCAGTTCTAATAAGGGCCCTGTTATTAAGAGACCTTTTGGTCTTCCCTGGTGGCTCAGTTGGTAAAGAATCTGCCTGCAATACAGGAGACCCAGATTCCATCCCTGGGTCAGGAAGATCCTCTGAAAGGCAGAATGGCAATCCACTCCAGTATTCTTGCCTAGAGAATTCCACCGACAGAGGAGCCTGGTGGGCTATAGTCCATGGGGTTGCAAAGAGTCAGACACGACTGAACAACTAACACTTTCACTTCTCACCAGGTCTTAGTTATGGCACTCAGAATCTTTAGTTGCAGCATGTGGGATCTATCCAGTTCCCTGACCATGGATCAAACCCAGGCCCCCAGCATTGGGAGTATGGAGTCTTAACCACTGGACCACCAGGGAAGTGCCAGGGCTATATTTTGACTTTCATGGGCCCTAGGCACGTTTGCTTTTGTGGACCACTTCCTCTGTTAAAAACATGTTTTAAATTATATTTTATGACTGCATTAGAATATAATTCAGGCAAGGATTATAAATTAGTTGGGATATTCATTTCTTCTTCTGATTTTAAGTGGATTTATGTATTTTTTAATAAATTTATTTATTTTTGACTGGGTCTTTATTGCTGTGCACAGGCTTTCTCCAGTTTCATCAACTGGTGGCTACTCTCTTAAGGTGCGCAGGCTTCTCATTGTGGTAGCTTCTGTTGTTGCAGAGCACAAAGCTCTGGGCACATGGGCTCAGTAGTTGTGGCACACAGGCTTAGTTGCTCCAAGCCATATGAAATCTTCCCAGACAAGGGATCAAACCTGTGTCCCCTGTGTTGGTTGGCATATTCTTTACCACTGGACCACCAGGGAAGTCCATGACTTTCAGTGAATTTAAAATGAAAACATTGGAAGTTCCCTGGTGGTCCACTGGTCAGCACTTGGACCTGTCGCTGCTGTGTAACCGGGTTCAGTCCCTAGTCAAGGAACTAAGATCCCGCAGCCATGTCGTATGGCCAAAAAAAAAAGAAAACATTTAGTGGGTCTCTAGCTGCAGTCCATGGGGTCTCAAAGAGTCGGACACGACTGAGTGACTGAACTGAACTGAACTGAGAACTGTCATAGTCCTGAGCACAGTGGGCACTGTGCATGGAGGACAAGGCAGCTGAGTCCAGGAGAACATATTGTTCAGTCACAAAATCACGTCCAACTCTTTGCTACCCCATGGACTTCCCTGTCCGTCATCTCCCAGAGTTTGCTCAAACTCATATCCGTTGCATTGATGATACCATCCAACCATCTCATCCTCTGTTGTCCCCTTCTCCTCCTGCCCTCAATCTTTCCCAGCATCAGGGTCTTGAATTCGACCTTTCTTCATACTATCTTCTCTCTAAAGAAAACAAGGTGAGACAGAATGGGAAAGTATAAGGTGATGGCTTGTGTCATTTCTTCCACCCCTAAGCTGCATGATTTTCTGAAAATTAATTTTCCTGAGTCTTGGCTACCTCATAAACTTCAATTATGAGGATTTAAAGGAGACTATACAGCATACTTTGCCTACCATCTGTTTTAAACCACCAAGTAAATGTAGCTATTAATAGTGACAGCACGTGTGATATATAGGAAAACACGTCCATGGAGTCCAAAGAGGTAGCTTCTAGGTCTGGTTTTGTTTTGTTTTTTTAACACATTGGGTGTGCAACCTTGAGCCAAACACTTAACCTTTCTGAGTCTTAGTTTCATCATCTGTGATCATATCCTCCCAGCCAACCTCACCGGATTGCTGAAAGAACAAATAAGATAATGGATGTAGCAGCATGTTTATCATACTTAACAGCATTACATACAGTAATTATTGTTATTACTGAAGAAGCTGAAAATTATGTAGAGGAAAGTGTCCAGTGCCTGGCACACAAAAACTATTTGGTAGCTGTTTCTTGACTTCCCTGATGGCTCAGACACTAAAGTGTCTGCCTACAATGTGGGGGACCCGGGTTCAATCCCTGGGTTGGGAAGATCCCCTGGAGAAGGAAATGGCAACCCACTGCAGTATTCTTGCCTGGAAAATCCCATGGACGGAGGAGCCTGGTAAACTACAGTCCATGGGGTCACAAAGAGTCGGACATGACTGAGCAACTTCACTTTCACTTTCACTTTTCTTGAATGAATGCCTCACAATGCTTTCAACATTCCAAACAGTGACTTCTCCACTGGTGTACTTAATGGTAGAAAGCATTGCAAAGGCAGCTCAAGACAAAAATAACAAATACTTTATATGAGGAGATTGTAAGTAATAGTCCTCAACTATGACTTTCACCAATATGTAAGTATCTTAGATTGAAGGCTTCTGGTAGGTACACATTCCTTATATTTTTATATCTTCCACATTTTCTATCCCAGTGTTTGTATACAATAGACAGTCAGCAAATGCTTAAAAATTGAATTGAACTTAGCCAATCACTTGCTCTTATAGCCAATCTTAATCTCTATTCATGCTGAAATACTCTTAATTCCATTCTTCCCCCCGAAGTTCTTCCTTTGCTCTTTGTGTAAGACTCTCAAATTAAGGGCTTTCAATAAATATTACTTGAATGAATAAATTAATGAATGTTTCCCAGTTATTTTATTTTAAATATCTATTGTTAACCATACAGCTAGCAGATGTTGAGAAAATGATACTTTTGTATCATGAGAGATACAATGTTGTTGTTCAATCACTAAATCATGTCTGACTCTTTACCACCCCCTGGACTGCAGCCCACCAGTCTCCTCTGTCCACGGGACTTCCCAGGCAAGCATACTGGAATGGTTGCCATTTTCTTCTCTAGAGGATCTTCGAAACCCAGGGATCAAACTCTGTCTCCTACATTGTCAGGCAGATTCTCTACCACTTAGCCACCAAGAAGCCCAACCAGGGAGACACAATAGAATAGTTTAAATTCATATGGTATCTTAATCAAATCAGACTTCAGAATTCCTCTCATGATTCTTGGATGGATGAATCATCATACAAGTCCACTTGACCTTGGAGAAGAATCAGGACCAGATTTTGGAGTTTCTCAGTGATGGAACCGGTCCTGCATGCTCTTCTCCCAGCTTTGGAGAATGGCCCTTCAGTGTTCAAAAACAACGTGCTCAAGTGTAAAGAATGCTCACGCCAGTTTGTCAATATCACACAGCCTGTTGAATCTTTGAAGCTGTGACCACTTGCCTGTTACAGGAGAGAGTCTTTGGAGAATTAGTAGGTGGTGCATTTTGTGAAAATTGCTCCTTTGACAGCATCTGAGGATAAATTGGCATCTCAGCCAGTGCAGCTGTGATGATAATTGACTGAAGTTCTCAGCAGAAAGGACACTGACCATCTTTCTCTAGCCAATAGCTCTGTCAGAAAGCCCCCATTCCAAACACACACACCCCCCATCAGCGTTTCAAAGGTAGCTCTCTTTCACTGGCTTTCTTTGATGTGCATCGTTTACAGTTTTATCCTTTCCTCCATCAGTGCTAATGGGATGTGGTTATCGAGTGTGTGGTGGGAGAGTCCCTCGATTGGTATTTGGATGTTAATCAGCTTTCATTTGAGGGAAAAAAACCTGAAAACAAGTCTTTCGATTTCATTTCTAATTTGTGGAGGTTTCTGTGACTCTTATTTCTGCCCTGAAAATGACTGTCACTTGTAAATTGTCCTGAGTGGTATATAATAGTTAAGATGTTCTTCATGGAACAGAACAGCTTTTCAAAACAGAAACTTTTATCTTGCCATGAAAAATATACGTAGAGTCAAAATGCAGTCTTCAACTTGGATCTAACCTTATCTTATTAGCATAAAGCAATTCAGCTATCAAGGAGCAAAGGATGTCTTGGCATAGAATCTTCAAAAATATGCAAGAGAGTTAGCTTAGCACTGACCACAACTTTTACTTTTCTCCACATGGGCCAGCTCTCTTCTGCATCTTTTTAAAGGGTCATGTCTCCTCCCCATATAGACTGTGTCTGCACATCCCTTTTGAATTCCCAGTGCCTCCCCAGGCAAATGGTAGGAGCTCAGTGAGAGTTCTTTGGCTGAGTGGATCACATAGGCTTAGCTGTGTGTCCTGAATTGGCCAATACCCATACTTGGCTTAACACAGATCAAGGTCTATCCTTTTCCTAGAGCCCTCTAGTCATTTCAACATCCCACCATGCCACTCAAGGGGTCTCAGTAACAACCTTTATCTTCGAAACCTTCTTTCATTAAAATCTTCACTTGAAAATGATCCAGAATGGCCAGCACTTCAGTGTAGATACTTCCTCTCCCTCCATAGGTGGGAGAACCATACGCTCTGAAGGTTGGGGCTGCTTCATTTATTCGTGACCATGAGACACAAATACAAGGGACCACCACCCTGGAGCAGGTAGCCATTTCCTTCTCCATGGGATCTTCCCAACCCAGGAATTGAACCCGGGTCTCCTTCGTTGCAGACAGATTCTTTACCATCTGAGCCACCAGGGAAGCCTGTACCACCAAGAAAGTCTCTTGAAACTCCTGTTTTCTGATAGATAATATGCTGCCTGCAGTTTTGACCAGTTTGGTATTCCATGAGCTACCACTAGTGCATCTAGGCTTTTCCTTATTTCCAGAAGAAACATCAGTGGGCAAGTGTGGACTGGCCTGTGCGTGTTCAGTCTTATCTTCAATTTACAAATGAATTCAGGTTATTTGCTCTTTTGTATGTTAAACATTGTCTTTAATTTGTTTCCCCTTGGTTTGTGTAGTTTGTATAATTCTCATTTTTAAAATAAGTCTTCAGCACTGCCCAAATTATTTAGGTAATGTGACTTTGCCCAGAGTGAGCAGGACTAGTTGGAGACATTCCATGGTTGTTGAAGATATTTTCGAATGAAGCACAAGGCTCCATTCTGTTCCAACCACTGATGAACGAAAGTTCAGCCCGTCTGAGGTGGCCCTGAGTGAAACTCGCCCACTGGGACACCCTGATAGACTGTTGGCAAGTACAGTTTACACCCAGGTCTGTTTCTAAAGCTTCTCCCCTCCCACCACACTTGAATAGCAGGCAAGGCCAGCCTTGGGAGTGCACCCCAGCCCCCACCCATAAAAAGTTTATCATCTCAGGACTTCCCTGGTACTGCAGTGGATAAGAATCCACCTACCAATGCAGAGGACATGGGTTCAATTCCTGGTCCAGGAAGATGCCTCTTGCCTCGGATCAACTAAGCCCATGTGCCACAACTACTGAGCCTACATGCCACAACTACTGAAGCCCGAGCATCCTAGAGTCCACGTTTCACAAGGGAGGCCACCACAATGAGAAGCCCGCACACTGCAACTAGAGTAAGCCTGCATGCGGCAATGAAGATCCAGCAGAGCCAAAAATAAATATGTACATAGTCTATCATCTCAAACATGGAAAGGTGGATGCCTAGACCTGGAGGCAGAAAGTTGTTCAGAGGCAGAGCTGTGACAGGGCTTCCCTGGTGGCTCAGATGGTAAAGAATCCGCCTGCAACGCAGAAGACCCAGGTTTGATCCCTGGGTCAGGGAGATCCCCTGGAGAAGGGAATGGCTACCCACTCTGGGAGATGGTGAAGGACAGAGAAGCCTGGCGTGCTGCAATCCATGGGGTTGCAAAGAGTCAGACACGACTGAGCAACTGAACAACAACAACCACCCACTCCAGTATTCTTGCCTGGGAAATCCCATGGACAGAGGAGCCTGGTGGACTATGACACATGGGGTCACAAAGAGTTGGTCACAACTGACCGACTAAACACCAGAGCCACGACAAGACCAGCTGAGCAGATGAAATGTTTACATTGCGGATGAGGCTCTTATTTGGCTTCTGGAGCCAAACAACATCTGTCGTGGTTGTTTGGAGCCCAGAGACCCTCATCACCTCCAAGTCAGATATAGGAGGGGGAAGGCCCAAAAGAGACACCGTCTGTGTGGCAGGGCCTTGGGCCAAAAGGCCTAGCGCCGTGGGCCTCATTCCACTCCACTCAGTCTGCAATGAGGCAAAATTTTGGAACAGACGAGCAGAATTTTCCTCCTGTCTCTCACTTACCTAACCCATCACAACCTCCCAGCAAACACACAGCTGATCATTTGGTGCTTTCGTGAGCCTGTGGAGCTTATTTCTAGGGAGACCCTCTGATCTTAGGCTCACCTCCTCCCTAGCTGCCCCTTCAGAGAACAATGTAGATGACACTGCGGTTTTCCGCAGAGGAACACGCCTCTCCTCCTGGGCCCTTGCTGCATCATCAGCCACAACCTAGCTAGGGACCTCCTGCTACAAGGCTCAGATGACAGATTATCTTCCCAGGCAACGATAGGAGAGGCCCATCTTCTGAGGGGAAAAAAAAAAGGAAGCTGCATCTTCTGCCTCCCATCCTCTCGCTCTTAGCTTTGACTCTTGAAAGTTCATCCAATGGACCGAGAACATCAGCATCACCTGGAAGCTTCAGAGCTCTGCAGCATCTCAGACCCACCCACCCATGCACACAGAATCAGAATCTGTACTTTTAACAAGATCCCCAAAAGTTTCCCATGCACAGTCAAATCCAAGAAGTCTCATTCTGAGTCTTCTGTTCATGATCAGATGTGTGATTATTTTATATTAGCTTCAAATAGAAAGAAATCTCTGCTTCTTTCAAATCTCAGAAGACATATGAAGACATAATGAAGACACTCAAACATCTGTAGACTGACAATCACAACTGCACAGAAGCTGACTGTCAGGACTTCCCTGGTGGCCCAGTGGTTAAGATTCCAAGTTTCCAATACAGGGGGCATGGGTTTGATCCCTGCTGTGGGAACTAGGATCCCACATGCCATGTGCCTCAGCCAAAAAAAAAAAATTGAAATTAATTGTTAACATTAACAGTATTATGCAGAACTCTGGTTATCTTTGCTCTGCCCCCAGCTCAGAGAGGTTCTGAGAAAAAACCCTGTGTTTGTTAAATACAAGCACCCAGAAGATGGAGTGGAGCATTTTCTCTGACCCCAGTCCACCCTCTGAGCAAGGGGAGGCACTGGTCCTTACCTCCACCTTCTGCTGCATCCAGAGACGAGCCAATGAAAACCACTTGGAACTTCCCTGTCACTCAAAGGCCATTAATTTTTTATAAGATGAAAAGTACTTTTTCCAAAAATAAAACCCAGAGTTATCATTTTGGTAGGCTGGGGAAATGTACATTCCTTTTTATAGCTGCAAATGAGAGCAGTTCCATAACAATTCTAAGTTTCTTCTTCTAATGCTGCAGTATTCTCTCCTTAAAAGAAAAAAAAAAAAATGTAAGGCACTCAGGTGTCCTTTAGACCCTGAGCCACACATGTGCCCAACAGCTTTCTGATCAGTTTCCTCCACAGCAGGGGATGATTTCGCCCATGTACCTGTCACCTTTATCTCCCTGGTCCTTGGGTTCTCTGTTTTCAATAAGCTGTTATAAAAGTTCACATGCCATCAGGGGGTCCCCCATGGAATGAAAGTGAGTGAGGGGATGAGGAGGGACTTACTGCCAGGGAAGAACTTGGGTCATCTCTAGGTGACCATCCCAGCTCATTACATGGTCCTGTTTGGATTACACAAAGCTGACTCGGCCCATCTTAACTGTACCAGTTCTCAAGGGCCAAGTGTGTGTGTGTATGTTTGTGTGCATGTGTTCATCACTGCCCTGCACTCAGGGGTCCTCTGCCACAGGGGGCAGTAATGAAATCCCAGGACCCAGTGCATTCTCTGGATTCCAAACAAGATGGTTTGCTGGCAGAGATCCCCAGGGAGCAGCTTGTTTATGTTTTGTTGTTGTTGTCTTCTCCTACACAGTATTTTAAGAAATGTTTGAATTACTTGGAACATTTTTTTGTTGTTCAGTCGCTCAATCGTGTCTGACTCTTTGCAACCCCATCGACTACAGCACGCCAGGCTTCCCTGTCCTAGATTTCCTATAGTATTGACTGGTTTGATCTCCTTGGAATATTTAAAAATCAGGAAATGTCACTTTTTTAAAATCCATATTTCTGGCTTCCTTTGAATTGGAGAATCTGAAGACACCCTCATTTCCTGTGGCAGCAGTCAGCTAAATTTGTAACCACAGCCTTTAGACACTGTCTCTGCTCCCCACCATCCCCCCCACTCCCCAGAGTCTTCCTCTTCCCCAGGCCTCTCTCCGGATTCACTCCTAGTTATGACTCACCTGGGCCTGGAAGGCATTCCCATCTCCAACCCCTTTTTACAGCGTGATGAGAAACTCAGTTCCCTGTCAGGGCTGGTATGTGAGAGCCTGAGAACATGGCTGAGAACATGGTCCACTTGATTTGGAGCCAAAGTATTGGAGTTTCATCTTCAACATCAGTCCTTCCAATGAACACTCAGGACTGATCTCCTTTAGGATGGACTGGTTGGATCTCCTTGCAGTCCAAGGGACTCTCAAGAGTCTTCTCCAACACCACAGTTCAAAAGCATCAATTCTTCGGCTCTCAGCTTTCCTTATAGTCCAACTCTCACATCCATACATGACCAAAGCACCAAAATGTTTCCTTATCTCAGAACATCAGGTTTTGGAAAAAAAAAAAAAAAAGGAATGCACTGAGAAGAAAATTAAACCACCACGTGGTGACGCTACATAGCAATTAATGGGGTGCCAACCACCAGCAAGGATCTAATGGCAGTTTAACAGGAAGGTTCCTCTTGCTGTCAGTCCTCCTTTGGGCATACCCCTGGCTCCAGCCTCCTTTGGGAATGTCCTGCTGTCCATGCTGAGCACCATCTGGATGCAGACACTTTACATCTTCACTGATCTGGCTGCAAGGAGGCTCTTCAGTTCAGTCGCTCTGTCGTGTCTGACTTTGTGACCCCATGGACTGCAGCATGCCAGGATTCCCTGTCCATCACCAACTCCTGAAGCCTGCTCAAACCCATGTCCATCGAGTTGGTGATACCATCCAACCATCTCATCCTCTGTCCTCCCCTTCTCCTCCCACCTTCAATCTTTCCCAGCATCAGGGTGTTTTCAAATGAGTCAGCTTTTCACATCAGGTGGCCAAAGTTTTGGAGTTTCCACTTCAGCATCAGTCCTTCCAATGAATATTCAGGACTGATTTCCTTTGGGACTGACTGGTTTGATCTCTTTGCAGTCCAAGGGACTCTCAAGAGTCTTCTCCAACACCACAGTTCAAAAGCATCAATTCTTCAGCTCTCAGCTTTCTTTATAGTCCGACTCTCACATCCATACATGACTATTGGCAAAACCACAGCTTTGACTAGATGGACCTGTGTTGGCAAAGTAATGTCTCTGGTTTTTAATATGCTGTCTAAGTTGGTTACAGCTTTTCTTCCAAGGAGCAAGCATCTTTTAGTTTCAAGGCTGAGGTCACCATCTGCAGTGATTTTGGAGTCCAAAAAATAAAAAGTCTGTCACTGTTTCCATTGTTTCCCCATCTATTTGCCATGAAGTGATGGCACCAGATGCCATGATCTTAGTTTTCTGAATGGTGAGTTTTAAGGCAACTTTTTCACTCTCTTCTTTCACTTTCATCAAGAGGCTCTTTAGTTCTTCTTCACTTTCTGCCATAAGGGTGGTGTCATCTGCATATCTGAGGTTAATGATATTTCTCCCAGCAATCTTGATTCCAGCTTGTGCTGCATACAGCCCAGCATTTCACATGATGTGAAATATAAGTTAAATAAGCAGAGTGACAATATATAGCCTTGATGTACTCCTTTCCAGTCTGTTGTTCCATGTCCAGTTCTAACTGTTTCTTCTTGACCTGCATACAGATTTCTCAGGAGGCAGGTCAGGTAGTGTGGTATTCCCATTTCTTGAAGAATTTTCCACAATTTGTTGTGATCCACACAGTCAAAGGCTTTGGCATAGTCAATAAAGCAGAAGTATATGTTTTTCTGGAACTCTCTTGTTTTTTCCATGATCCAACAGATGTTGGCAATTTGACCTCTAGTTCCTCTGCCTTTCCTAAATCCAGCTTGAACATCTGGAACCTTTACAATGTTGTATTGATCTCTGCTGTACAACATCAAGAATCAGTCATAGCTATATATATACATGCATATATATATATATATATACACACACACACACACACATATCCCCTCCTTCTTGAGCCTTCTTTCCCCTCCAATCCCGCCCCTCTAGGTCATCATAACAGACCACCAAGCTGAGTTCCTTGTGTCATATATCCAGCTTCCCACTAGCTATCTGTTTTACACATGGTAGTGTGTATATGTTAGGGCTTCCCAGGTGGCTCAGTGGTAAAGAATCTGCTTGCCAATGCAGGAGACACCAGAGACTCGGGTTTGATCGCTAGACTAGAAAGGTCCCCTGGAGGAGGAAATGGCAACCGACTCCAGTATTCTTGCCAGGAAAATCCCAATGGACAGAGGGACCTAGCGGTCCCTAGGGGTTGAAAAGTGTCAGACACAGCTTAGTGACTGATCACAGCACAGTGTATATATGTCAGTGCTGCTTTCTCAATTCATCCCCCTTCTCTGTGTCCACAAGTCCATTCTCTATGTCCGCGTCTCCATTCCTTCCCTGAAAATAGATTCATCAGTACCATTTTTTTAGATTGCGTATATGTGCTTTAATACACAATATTTGTTTTTCTCTTTCTGACTTAACGTTTGAAACCTACACACTGCTAGCCACCTCCAGGTTGTTTTCTCCTAAGGAATAAAGTAGTTCAGGTGTCCCACTGTGGTCACTCTCTTCTCCTACTTCCCGGAGATTACCAGCTGCCTAGATTATCTTTCTCTCCATTATTTTAAGTAACACTGTTTAGATTTAACCATTGCCTCCGGGTTCCTTTTAAGTGTTATGGTAAGATTCCATTGGAAGATATGGCAGGACTGATTTTAATCTCTTCTTGATGGACTTATGAATTGTTCCCGACTCACTATCATTATCAAAAATGCTGCTGTGAGTGTTCCTATAGCTATCTTTTCACACACACCTGTACAAGACTGTACACCTGGAGGTGCAATTGTGAGTCACAAGGCAGCACTTCTTCACCTTCATATTCTCACCAAATCCTTCTCCAAAATGCCTGCGTTGTCTAGCTCTTCAGCAGTCATGTAAGAGAGCTTCCTTTCCTCTTTCTTTTCCCCTACATGACATCGTTAAGACTTAATTTGGGCCAATCAGAGGATGAAATTACATCTTGAGAGTGTGTACATTTTTTTTTCAGATTACTACAGCGGTCGAGCATCTTCTCATGTATTTAGGAACCATGGGAATTTTCCATACTGTGAATTGCCTTTTCACTGATTCTATACTTTTTTCCTATCAGGTTGCCTTCTTTGTATTGGATAGTAGACCTGCTTTCTAATTCCAGTAACAAATTTTTGAAGGTTCTGTGCCTCACAGATGTCTTCTCTTGGTGCTTTTTTTTTTTCATAATACGAAGTCCTTTGTTTGGAATTGTTTAATAAGAAAAAAACTTTATTAACACATGCAGCCCGCATGCATGCAGGAAAAATTCAGGGAGGGGTGGTTAGAAATGTGGGTCTTTGTAATGTCTTAATAAAGAACAGTGAATTTGTAGAGAAGTGACCAGACAAAGGAAAAGGGGTTTAGGTTTTTAGGGAGAAGAAACTATGGAAAGTTAAGAGTATGAAGGAAAATAATGGAAGAGAAGTGTTATTTTAGTAAAGTTTGTCATGTAGATTCCTCTTAACTTCTTCTCTGGGTTGATAAGAGTCTAGAGTTGTCTCCCATGATTAAGAATCTTAAAGTTGTGAGAGGTTTTGGATTTTAAGGTAGTTCAGTTTATTAATATTTTCCTTTATGGCTTATGCTTCTGTTGTCTTATTTAGGAAATATTTCCCTACCCTGAGAGTAACATTTTCCTGTGTTACTTTCTAAAAGTTTTTCAGTTTTCACTCCCTACATTTAAATCCTTGATCCCTCTGAAATTTGTGTATATTAGGAAATAGAAACCTATTAATTTTCCACTTTTATTAAAGATTTTATTTTTTCCACACTGATTGCAATATCATCTCTATCATGTATGTATTTTAATTAATTTTTATTGGAGCATGGTTGCTTTACAATGTTGTGTTAGTTTCTACTGAATAGCAAAATGAATCAGCCATATATATACTTACATCCCCTCCCTTTTGGACTTCCTTCCCATTCAGGTCACCACGGTGTATTAAACAGAGTTTCTTGTGCTATACAGTATGTTCTCATTAGTATTTTTATATATATTTGGGGCTGTTTCTGGGCTCTCTATGCTGTTTCATTGATACTTTTTCAGTCAGTTCAGTTCAGTCGCTCAGTCGTGTCCGACTCTTTGCTACCCGTGAATCGCAGCACGCCAGGCCTCCCTGTCCATCACCAACTCCCGGAGTCCACCCAAACCCATGTTCATCGAGTCGGTGATGCCATCCAACCATCTCATCCTCTGTCGTCCCCCTCTCCTACTGCCCCCAATCCTACCCAGCATCAGGGTCTTTTCCAATGAGTCAACCCTTCGCATGAGGTGGCCAAAGTATTGGAGTTTCAGCTTCAACATCAGACCTTCCAATGAACACCCAGGATTGATCTCTTAGGATGGATTGATTGGATCTCCTTGCAGTCCAAGGGACTCTCAAGAGTCTTCTCCAACACCACAGTTCAAAAGCATCAATTCTGCCGCTCTCAGCTTTCTTCACCATCCAACTCTCACATCCATACATGACCACTGGAAAACCCATAGCCTTGACTAGCCGTACTTTTGTTGGCAAAGTAATGTCTCTGCTTCTAAATATACTATCTAGGTTGGCCATAACCTTCCTTCCAAGGAGTAAGGGTCTTTTAATTTCATGGCTGCAGTCACCATCAGCAGTGATTCTGGAGCCCAAAAAAGTAAAGTCTGACACTGTTTCCACTGTTTCCCCATCTATTTCCCATGGAGTGATGGGACCAGAGGCCATGATCTTAGTTTTCTGAACGTTGAGCTTTAAGCCAACTTTTTCACTCTCCTCTTTCACTTTCATCAAGAGGCTCTTTAGTTCTTCTTCACTCTCTGCCATAAGGGTGGTGTCATCTGCATATCTGAGGTTATTGATATTTCTCCCGGCAATCTTGATTCCAGCTTGTGTTTCTTCCAGCCCAGCGTTTCTCATGATGTACTCTGCATATAAGTTAAATAAGCAGGGTGACAATATACAGCCTTGATGGACTCCTTTTCCTATTTGGAACCAGTCTGTTGTTCCATGTCCGGTTCTAACTGTTGCTTCCTGACCTGCATACAGGTTTCTCAAGAGACAGGTCAGATGGTCTGGTATTCCCATCTCTTTCAGAATTTTCCACAGTTTATTGTGATCCACACAGTCAAAGACTTAATCTACCCCATATTATCATCACATGCCTTAGTTACCAAGAAAGGCTTCATAACAATGGCAACTCCAACTATTTTTTGTACTTCAAACTTACCTTAGCTCTTCTTTTTCTTTTATTGAAATAATAGTGGACATACAATATTATGTTAGTTTCAGGTGTACAATGGAGTGATTCCATTGTTCCATTCCAATGGAGCGGAGCATTTAAATACATTATAAAATGATCACCATAATAAGTCTAATAACCATCTGTTCTCATAAAAGATGTTACAATATCATTAGCTATATCCCTTATGCTGTGTATTTCATCCCATAACTCTTCTTAATCTTTTGCTCTTCTGTGAGAATTTTAAGGTCAACTTGCAGTATATCATGAGAATCTGCTAGGATTTTAACTGTCATTGCATTGCTATAGATTAACTTAGAATGTTGTTTTAAAAAGGTTTTTTTTAAGTTTCTCTTTATTTGTAGTTTAGTAAGAATCCTTAATCCTAAATGAGTATCAAATGCTATCAAATTTTTTCAGTGTCTACTCATATGATCATGTTTCATGACATAATCACTTTTAATCTGTTTATTATATTTCATTAATATTTCATGAATAGATATCAAATATTAACTAGTTAAATATATATTAACTATGCCTGCATTCCTTTTTTAAAGCTTTGAGCCCCTCAGTTCCATGGTCCCTTTATTTATTTTACTGAGATATAGTTGATTTACAATGCTATGTTAATTTCCACTGCACAACAAAATGACTCAGCCACACATATTTGTACATTCTTTTTATATTCTTTTCCATTATGATTTATCCCAAGAGACTGAATAGTTCCCTGTGCTATACAGTAGGACTTTATTCTTTATCCATTCTATGTGTAATAGTTTGAATCTACTAACTCCAAACTCTCAGTTCATCCCTCCTTCTCATCTCTCCCCCTTGGCAACCACAAGTCTGCTATGTCTGTGGGTCTATTTCTGTTTAACAGACAGGTTGATTTGTGTCGTATTTTTTAAATCTGTATTGAATTTGCTACAGTATTGCTTCTATTTTATGTTTTAGTTTTTTGGCCACGAGGCATGTGGGAGGTTAGCTCCCCAACCAGGAATCATGAAGTCTTAACTACTGAATTGCCAGGGAAGTCCCTTGTGTCATATTTTAAATTCCACATATAAGTGATATCATATGGTATTTGTCTTTCTCCTTCTGACTTACTTCACTTAGTGTGATAATCTCTAGTTGCATACACGTTCTTGCAAATAGCATTATTTTGTTCTTTTTTATGGCTGAGTAGTATTCCAGTGTGTGTGTGTGTGTGTCTGTGTCTGTGTCTGTGTGTGTGTATCTATATATATATGACACTCCTTCTTTATCCTTTCATCTGTCAATGGACTTTTAGGTTCTTTCATGTCTTGGCTATAGTGAATAGTGCTGCTATGAACACTGGGGTGCATGTATCTTTTTGAATTATAGTTTTGTCCAGATATATACCCAGGAGTGGGATTCTTGGATCATATGGCAACTTCAGTTTTAGTTTTCTGAGAAACCTCCATACTGTTCTCCATAGTGGCTGTGCCAACTTATGTTTGCACTAATAGTGTAGGAGGGTTCCCTTTTCTCCACACCTTTTCTAACCTTGTAATTTGTAGACTTTTTAATGATGGCCATTCTGACCAGTGTGAAGTGGTGCCTCAATGTAGTTTTGATTTTCACTTTTCTAATAATTAATGATGTTGATCATCTTTTCCTGTGCCATCTGTATGTCTTTATTGGCCATCTATATCTCTTCTTTGACCTCACTTCCCTGGTGGCTCATACGGTAAAGAGTCTACCTGCAATGCAGGAAACCCAGGCATGATCCGTAAGTCATGAAGATCCCCTGGAGAAGGGAATGGCAACCGACACCAGTGACACGATTGAGCAACTGACACACACGTCTTCTTTGGAGAAATGTCTATTTATGTCTTCTGCCCATTTTCCAACTGCGTTATCTATTTTTTTGTTGTTTTGGAAATGAAGTCCTTGTTGGTTGCATCATTTGCAAATACTTTCCCCCAGTCCATAAGTTGTCTTTTCCTTTTGTTTATGGTTTTCTTTACTGTGCAAAAGCTTGTAAGTCTGTTTATGTCTCATTAGTTTATTTTTGTTTTTATTTCTATTGCCTTGGGAGACTGACTAAGAAAACATTGCTATGATTTATGTCAGAGAATGCTTTGCCTATAGTCTCTCCTAGGAGTTTTATGATATTGTGTCTTATGTTTAAGTCTTTATATGCTTGCATTCCTTGACTAAATTCTCCTTAGTCATACTGCTGAACTAATTTGCTAATATTTTAAGAATTTTACATCGCTATTCATTAGTGGGATTAGTCTATAATTTTCCTGTATTTTCTTTTCACTTTTATTTGTTAGCCAGATGAGTTGGGTACTTTGTCTTTTCTGATTCTTTAAAATGGTTTCTGTAATAAACAGATTATTTGTTCCTTAAAGATTTGTTAAGCATCACATATAAAACCATTCTGGCTTTGTGTGTTTTGGGCAAAGTTAGGCTTCTGTTTACTGATTTCAACTTTTAAATGGTTGTTGGTGTATTCAGACTCTCAACTTCTCCTTGAGTCATTTTGGCATTTCACTGTTATACAGGAAATTATCCATTTTATCTTAGTATTCAATATTATTGGCATTAAAATGTACATCATGCTACTTTATTTTTTTTTATTTATACAGTGTCAGTAGTTACATCCTCATTATAATTTAAATACTTTTCTATTACAATTTCTGTTCCTCCATCCCCATCTCTTCCATACTCTCTTTCTCCTGTTTTTTTTTTTTTTACTTTTTCATTTACACATATTATCACAAAGCTCAACTCTGAATAGTAATTCCTTCTGCTGCAATTTTGAAATTTTAATTGAATTCTGAGATGATGGTAAGTAGGGTTATTTCTAAATATGCATGATTTTAGGTAGACTGTGCTGCCAGAAAGATTGTCTCCTGGCATTTTAATCTATTTTCCCTGGTATTTTTCTAATTCTGACTAAAGGCATCAATGTTGCAACTTGGAGTACCATCAAAACCCATCTCCCAAACCTAGGGCTGTTTTAGAAGAATAAAAAAAACTTTTTATCCTTCCCTACCTTCATATCTCACAAATTCTCTTTCCCTATATCAGAAATAATTTTAATTGCTAAATTTCATGTATCTTAAAATATTGTTTAAGCTGTTTAAAAGAAAAATATATTCCTTTTAAGCTATTTGTTTGTATATTCTTGTGCTTAACTACAAAGACAGCCTGTGAGCTTTTTCATGTATGCATCCTCAGTCTCTTCAGTTGTGTCTGACTCTTTGTGACTCTTTGGACTGTATCCCACCAGGCTCCTCTGTCCATGGATTTTCCAGGCAAGAATACTGGAGTGGGTTGCCATGCTGTTTTCTTGATTGGGAAGGGGCTCTTCCCGATCAAACCCGTATTTCCTGCATTGGCAGTTGGATTCTCTACCATTGCACCACCTGGGAAGCCCTGTGAGCATCTTCCCTTGCCTCGTAATCTTTGTGCGCTGCCCTCCTATGCCCCACCCCTCTCCTCAGTGTGTATTATCAGCTTGTAGAATCTGGGGACTTGTTGCACCTCAAAAATCTCATCATTTTTCTATTATCCTAAAGGCTGTTCCTCATCTATCTGTCTCTTTCTCAGATACCACAGAGAAGAGCAAATAAAACAGAAAGTGTGTGGGAACCAGGCACAGCATTCCTGTGACAACCTTCTGGCTCTCAGCCAAAAGTTCTACCTCAAAAAATCTCCTCTTTCTTTCCTAGACTGTGTGTCTCCCCCAAGGAGTTGGACATAAAGCATGCATCTCTCTAGGAAGCATAAATCCCCATGAGCTATTTTTCTTTGCTCAGAAAGCGATCCTTTTCCCAAAGCAGGTTCCTTCTGGAATGGAGCAGAGCTGCCCACACTCTGAGCTCATTTGGCTCATCCTCACAAAGCCTAGAGCTGCCCCCACCGCTGTGAGGTAATTGCCCTTAGCACTTCCCCTGGCAATGACCTTCCCAACTGCCTCAGAAAGTTTCAAATAGCCCAAACTCTGTCAGCCAAACAAAATAGCAGCAATTTCAACAGATAATCAGCTTTCATCACAGTAGCAGCTGGCACATTGTGAACATTCAGTAAATATTAATCAATAGCTATCCAGTGGCACTGAAGAGAGACAAAAGAATAATCTCATGGCTTAACCAAGGTCACACGAAACAGAGACGCTGGGCACTCATTTTCCAGGAATGGCACGTGTTCCACCAGCTAGATCTGCTTAGGCAGGAGAATCTGTCCCATGCCAAAAGCGTTTTGCTTCCACAGGCAAGCTCTCCAGGACAAAGGACACCTTCTGCTTCTGGTTGATCTGTATTAGTGAAAGGGGATTAAGAAGGATGCCCTAAGCCAGCCTCATGAGAATCTCCTATCTATAACTGTTTTCTGAGCCATCAAGTGAGGGAGCTGAGGACCTGACTGTGCACCTTAGAAGGACACCACAGCATTAGCAAATACCCCATTCCACCTCAGAATGACCTGCTTGTCTGAAACAATACAACCTACTATCACATCTTACACAGTTTTGTATATCTTAAAGTTGGTCAGGCTTGTGATAGATCTTGACTACTTAGTGAACAATCTTCTAAGAACTAAGAGGTAGAAAATATTGTTAAAACATATAGAGAGAGAATTTTACCAAATGACGTCTAAGTTTAGCAGAGAAAAATTTACCAAATGACATCATAAGTTTAGTAAAGAAAATATTACCAAATGACAATAAATTTAGCCTTTTTGTGCAGGTGAGGGCCTGACATAATTCCTGACTTTCTTGGATAGTCCAGTTTCAAACAGTTACCGTTGTTGAACATATCAGAAGATGGGCCCAATGTCTAGCCAAGAACAGGAGGAGGGCTTCTGATCAAGAGACCCTGCCTGAACTGGATGAGTGGATGTGCCCCACCCACTGCACACAGGCAGAGCTCAAGGCGTCTTTCCAGGGCAAACTGTTGCTCCAGGGATATTTCAAGCTCTACTTTCTTAAATGCTTTATTCTCTGACTTAACCAGTCATGCCTCTTGGATCTTATTTTACTTCCACCCACGAACAGTACCCGACCCAATCCTGGCCCCAACTCCTCTCACTCAGTGAAGTCCAGCTCTGAAATCCAGACCTAGGCCAGGGCCTTGGACTTCTTCTCTCCACAGAAGGGAGCAGAAACAGACTGGAGGGAGAGAACCAGCTCATCACAAGTCTTCCTCACCCTGTGTCCCGATTCCCAGAAAGGTTCTATTTGAAAGATTCACCCCACAAATAAAGTCTATCTCATCTTCCAGATTTTAAGCTCTTTCAGAAAAGAGCCTTTACACTTTAATCAGGTGTTTTGTACATGACCATCTCCTAATAATGGTGGCTCAGATGGTAAAGAATCTGCCTGCAGTGCAGGAGACCTGGGTTCCATCCCTGGGTCAGGAAGATACCCTGGAGGAGGCCACAGCAACCCACTCCCTGGAGAATTCCAGCCACAGAGGAGCCTTGTGGGCTACAGTGATTGAGTGACTAACACTTTCACTTCTTGTCCTAATAAAGATTTCTTGATTGATTTCCAGTCAGTCAATTTTCTAACTTACCTATAATCACAGTCATGATTATAAAAGGTGGGTTTTTTTAAGAAACTACTAAAGCTTTGCTTTATACATAAAATTCATGGAGGACCAAGGCTGAAGTCACTCCTTAAGCCTTTGACTCAAACTGACTATTACTTTGGACACAGCTATACGTTTTAAAGTAAGAAATGTGGTGGTAAATTATACCTAGCCACTTGCCATCACTTGTGCCTCAGATTTGCAAAACAACCTCAGTAATAGAGACTCCTGTTATGTTTCCCCAGTAAGACCACAGAACATAAACTACTGCTGCCTCTCAGCAGAGGGAAGCATAAGCTAGTCTCTCTCCTTCATAATTATTTTATTTAGAAGGCATAGAAGAGACATATAGAAAAATAACAGTGTGAAGAGTACAGGGAGAACTCATTTCTTGAAGCAGGTTTTAAATGAATTAGAAATGTATTTTCTCCATCTGCTGCTGCTACTGCTCTTATGAAATTTGGGATTCACAAATTGCAGTTTGTATAACACTAACTCTGGGACTTGGAAAATCTACTCAGGATCTGTAACCTGAGGGAAATGTTCTGGATTACTTCTGAGAGCTGTACAGCACAATAAGGAACATACGCTCTGTAGGGCTTCCCCGACATCTGACAGGAAGCACCACGTGCTCGTCAGGGGAGAGGGAAAATATTAGTGCCATTGCACCAGTACTATATCATATTTCATGTCTGAAAATCCTTCACAGCTCTTCTGTGTGATGACTCCCAGCATCCCTTAATGGAGAGATTCTCATTATCCAAGTAAAAAGACACACTCCCCATGTCTAAAAACATAGTATCCTGCGATAGTTTAGTCGCTAAGTTGTGCCTGACTCTTGTGACCCCATGGACTGTAGCCTGCCAGACGATATAGTGTCATAAGACACCAGAAAATAAAAAAGCGATTTAAATGTGCATTCTCACCATAGCCTCTCCCAAGGAAAACAGAGGAAAACAGACATCTCCATAATCAAAAAGAAATAAATAAAAACACGTGAACAATAAATAAAGTGAGGTGATAAATGCAAAACTCAACACTCAAACAAATCCTATTATTTTTCATCTTCATTGTTCATTAGGCTTGGAAAGGGGAGGAAAAGAGAGGGATGGAGAACAAGTTCTCTAAGCATCTCTCAAAGGGTCAGATTCAGCTTCTACTGTTCTAGAACATTCCCAGTAGCAAATAACCACAGATGGCTAATCTACCCAAATACAAAAACCTAAGTTATTTTATTCATTCTCCCAACAGTGCCAGACACTGGGACTACAGAGATGAAAAAGCAAGGCACTGAAGGAGCTTCAAGTCTACTGGGGTGGCAAAAACACTGGCAATCATAATAAACATGATTGTGCTTTAATAGAGGAATGTATAGAGTGTGGCAGGAAAGAGACAGAACTCAGAACCAGTAAGTCTCAGCCCATCAATCTAATGCTCCTCATACCTGTGAACCTTGGGTATCCTCCCCCATTCTATCACACCCTGATAACCACCTACCACACCTGTTCCCACTAGGCATCACAGGAATCACAGCCCCAAACATGGGCAGGAAATACGGATGTGCATGAAATTTGAATAATTTGATACACATTATTTTATTTAATTTTCGCCACTACCCCCATTCTCCAGATGATATCACTGAGGCCTAGAGAAGTTACACAGGGCCAATATCAGACAGTAAGATGGAAGGAACCTCCTCTGACCTCAAAGTCCATGTTCTTTCCATTACATTTCACTGCTTCCACTGCTTTGCTCATAAATAATTATCAACACCAGTGCTGGAGGTAGCCCTGTTTCTGTGTATTTAAGTTTAGTCTCTTTAGTGTAGATTGCAGTCTGTTGGCAGAAAATTAACTTTCAACAGCAGCGACTCATTGCATGCATTTTAAGATTGGATTACACTGAAGAATTCTCAGGAATCCCAAGCATAGTTTTCCCACCATGAGACCTTGGCACAAACTTCATTGTCCTCAGGGCCAAAACAATTGTGTAAGGGAAGACCGAAGCCATATGATACATGGTTGCACAGGAGGAATGGCCAGTATTATCACCTACCTTAATTCTGATCATGTCAGGCCAGAGTATCTTATATAGATGAAATGGAACTCCAGTTTCCTGCACTGATGCAAATATCTTAGTGGTTATAAAATCATGCTGCTTATGTATTTTTAATGTAAAATAAGTTTTGTTTTCTTAGACTGTGAAGATTGTGGGCAGATTCATCATGATGCAGCAATGTCAGAAGCAGATTTAAGGAACAGAGCAGGAGGTGATACTGTTTACTGTTTGCAACTGCAGGGTAGTTGTACATGTGCAGGATGGGAACAGGGGAATTGTCAAGATCCTACATAAAGTTCCATTGCTGTCTTTAAAATTGTCATACATGCTCATGTAGTAAGAGTTGAAAATGAGGAAAATTAATAGCAAAAGGAAACGCTAATAGAATTATTCATGGACAGAGTTCATAGGGGGAAATTCTCAGAAATATCAGCTACCCAGCTTAGATTGTAGATGACCCATCTCCTTTGCAAGATGTGCATTAAGAGGGACTTCCCTGGCAGTCTAGTGGTTAAGACTCCGTGCTTCCAATGCAGGAAGCACGACTCCTGGTCAGAGAACTAAGATCCCACATGCCATGTGGCACAACCAAAAAGTTTTTTACCATGTGGCACAGCCAAAATAAAAAAATTTTTTAAAGATGTGCATCAAGAAAAACAAAGCTGGGACTTCCCTGGAAGTCCAGAGGTTAAGAGTCTGCCTTCCAATGCAGGGGACACAGGTTCAATCCCTGGTCAGGGAACTAAGATCCCACATGTTGCAGGGCAACTTAAGCCCTCATGCCACAGTGAAGGATCCTGTGTGCAGCAACTAAGACCCAGTGCAGCCAAATAAATAATAAAAATAGTTTATAAAAAGAAAACAGGACTAAAAATTCAGGTTAACTGGGGTTTTACAGATCTACTTTTGCACTTCCATACAATGCCTAAAGTTCAGACAAGCACTTTGATGAATAAATGATTAGTTGAATACATGATTTCGCTAACCATTCATTCATGGTTCATAAATCTTTGTATTGTGGAACATTTTCTGAGATTTAACTAAAGCTGACCATGGTCCAGACAGAGGAGGTGACATTTCAGCCTCATCTGAAGGGATGAGCAAGCCAAGAGTACCTAGGGATGTTTTCCTTTTAAAAAATCAGATCCACTCAGGAATTAACATCATATTCACTATCAACCATTATTCCTTAGTGTGAATAATTTAATCAAATGCCATCCTTGTAATGGGTGGCTGATCCTGTGGGAGTTTTAATTGGCTCCAAGTGGAAAGGGAAGAACTGGAGAGCCTGGAACCTGGATGTGAAAGTGTGGTCCCTGGTCTAAGAGGCCAGAAAGCTTGAAAGAAGAGGTGGGCTAGAAAATGGGGATAAAGCCAAAGCCATCATTTCCCCACCCTCAGCTTTGTTCCACTCCACTGTCAGTTCCCCTTGAAAATACCTGTAATAAAGGAAATCTGCAGTTGCCCCCTAAGTTCTGTTTAGATTATGCATCCTAAACTCTCCCAGTGGAGAGTATTCAGAATCAATATTTTCCCACTATGGGGCTCTCACCACATGATTCCTGGGATGCTGGACAGTCTCTGCTCTTCCCTAGTCTCAAAGAAGAGAGAACGATGTCTGAGTGTGTATGGAAGGGGCTTCTTGGAACGATGACCATAGGACAGGACCCCATATCATCGAGAGTGACAGCAGGAGCGAGAAGCTTCCGGCAGGGTCACCACCCATGGAAAGTCAAAAAGAACCTCATCACAGAGAAGGAGAAATATGTATGACATCCCTTATATAAGGAATCTTAAAAGAAATGATACAAATGAACTTCCTTATAAAGCAGAAACACATTCACAGACTTAGAGAACGAACTTACAGTTTCTGGGGACAGGATAGTTAGGGAGTTTGGGAGGGACATGTACACACTGCTATGTTTAAAATGGATAAGCAGCAAGGACTTACTGTATAGCACATGGAACTCAGCTCAGTGTGACATGACAGCCTGGATGGGAGGGGAGTTTGGGGGAGAATGGATACATGTATATGTATGGCCGAGTCCCTTTGCTGTCCACCTGAAACTATCACAACATTGTTAATTGGCTCTGCCATAATATAAAATAAAAAGTTAAAATAAAATCACCTCTTCAGCAAATTAAAAGGCCTTGCCACAAATATCTAAGCCTACTTGATCCTTTCCTTTCTTTCTTCCCCCATTCTCCACAGGAAACTGAATCTTCTCAGGTAATCTGGGACCATGTACTAGGTTCCCAGAACACATCATGTGATTCACATGAATAACCTCACTGAGCCCCCAGTAGCCTGAAAAGTTGGTAGATCATTCCTGGTTTATTACATGAGGAAACTGAGGTTCTGCAAGATTGCATAGCTTGTCTAAGGTTTATGTCACTGAAAAGTGACTGAGACAGAATTTGAACGAGCGTACAAGACTCCTCAGGCTTCCCTGGTGGCTCAGTCAGTAAAGACTCGTCTGCCAGTGTAGGAGACTCAGGTTCGATCCCTGTGTCGGGAAAAGCCCCTGGAAAAGGAAATGGCAACCCACTCCAGTATTCTTGCCTGGGCAATCCCATGGATGGAGGAGCCTGGTGGGCTGCAGTCCATGGGGTTGCATTTTGTTGGATATGACTGAGCAACTAAACCACCACCACAAGACTCCGCAGCCTCTGCCCTTTTCCCTCTCCTGTGCCCCCTTGTACTCTAATTCTATATCTCATTCTCATCTTCTTTAATTTTTTTTCTAAGTCCTCTGTGAAAGTTGTTGCCTGTGAAAATTTGTCTACCGTCTGATAATTCTGGACACAAAACCATTAGGTCATAAATTAAATTAAACTTCTGTTCAAACAAGTATGCAAAATAATCTTTAAAGGCAGAAATATGCTTAAGGAAATGGCCATGATAACGTTTCACTTCTGAAACTATGAGCTTTGCAGTGCCAGCTGGTCAACCCCCAGGAATCATTAATAAGTTTTGTCTTGGACTCCTGCACAACCAGAAAATCTGATTTGACCTCAGGATGATGGATGTGGGTGATTTCGATCTGAGGACAGATAAAAGAAAGCAGGTTTATGCAAGTTGACAAAAAACAGCATGGCCATGGCTCTGTGTGATTTGCTATTTATGAAGAGATTCTGTTTGCTTTTGTGACAGATTTATCTGTCCTGACATTTATTCTGCTTATTAAAAAAAAATTCACACTCATCAGTTTTGTATCTGGGCGTGATAAATACATTTCGTGTCCCAAATCCTATCATGCTAAATTTATTTTCCATTCCAGCATGGGGCAGAAAATAAATCTTTGATTTGTTCTTTTCAACTCTTTTGAGTGCATTATCATGTGATTTTATGCATTTCCTAATTTTAGACACTTTACCTGCACTTCTTTTTCATTTTTTCTGAAAAAAAAAAGAGAGAGAGAGAAAGAAAGCTGACTTGAAACTCAACATTTAAAAAACTAAGATCATGGCAACTGGTCCCATCACTTCATGGCAAATAGAAGGGGAAAAAAAAGTGGAAGCATTGACAAATTTTATTTTCCTGGGCTCCAAAATCACTGCAAACGGTGACTGAAGCCATGAAATTAAATGACACTAGCTCCTTGGAAGGAAAGCTATGACCAACCTAGACAGCATGTCAAAAAGCAGAGATATCACTTTGCTGACAAAAGTCTGTATAATCAAAGCTATGGTTTTTCCAGTAGTCATGTATGGATGTGAGAGTTGGACCATAAAGAAGGCTGAGCATCGAAGAGTTAGTCCTGTGAATTAATAACTCTGGTGCTGGAGAAGACTCTTGAGAGTCCCTTGGACAGCAAGGAGATCCAACCAGTTAATTTTAAAGGAAATCAACCCTTTTCTAAAACCAGGTTGAACATCTGGAAGTTCACGATTCACGTATTGCTGAAGTCTGTCATGGAGAATTTTGAGCATTACTTTACTAGTATGTGAGATGAGTGCAATTGTGCTGTAGTTTGAGCATTCTTTGGCATTGCCTGTCTTTAGGATTGGAATGAAACTGACCTTTTCCAGTCCTGTGGCCACTGCTGACTTTTCCAAATTTGCTGGCATATTGAGTGCAGCACTTTCACAGCATCATCTTTTAGGATTTGAAATAGCTCAACTGGAATTCCATCACCTCCACTAGCTTTGTTCGTAGTGATGCTTCCTAGGGCCCACTTGACTTCCCATTCCAGGATGTCTGGCTGTAGGTGAGTGATCACACCATCGTGATTATCTGGGTCATGAAGATCTTTTTTGTACAGTTCTTCTGTGTATTCTTGCCACCTCTTCTTAATATCTTCTGCTTCTGTTAGGTCCATACCATTTCTGTCCTTTATCGAGCCTATCTTTGCATGAAAGATAGATTCCTTTGGTATCTCTAATTTTCTTGAAGAGATCTCTAGTCTTTCCCATTCTATTGTTTCCTCTATTTCTTTGCACTGATCACTGAGGAAGGCTTTCTTATCTCTCCTTGCTATTCTTTGGAACCCTGCATTAAATGGATATATCTTTCCTTTTCTCCTTTGCTTTTCACTTCTCTTCTTTTCACAGCTATTTGTAAGGCCTCCTAGGACAGCCATTTTGCTCTTTTGCATTTCTTTTTCTTTCGGATGGTCTTGCTCCCTGTCTCCTGTACAATGTCATGAACCTCCATCCTTAGTTCATCAGGCACTCTGTCTATCAGATCTAGTCCCTTAAATCTGTTTCTCACTTCCACTATGTAATCATGAGGGATTTGATTTAGGTCATACCTGAATGGTCTAGTGATTTTCCCTGCTTTCTTTGATTTCAGTCTGAATTTGTCAATAAGGAGTTCATGATCTGAGCCACAGTCAGCTCCCAGTCTTGTTTTTGCTGACTGTATAGAGCTTCTTCATTTTTGGCTGCAAAGAATATAATCAATCTGATTTTGGTGTTGGCCATCAGGTGATGTCCATGTGTAGAGTCTTCTCTTGTGTTGTTATGTTTCGAATGGAATTAAGATTGCTAATCAGCTGATCTTAAAATAGAGAGATTATCCTGGATTATCCAAGTAGGCCCATGTAATCACAGGGTCCTTAAAAGTAGAAGAAGTCAAAAGAAAGTCATAGAAAGATGTGATAATAGAAGAAAGTTGTAGGGAGATGCAATGTTGCTGGTTCTGAGGATGGAGAAGGGAGCCATTGCTCCCCAAGGTGGACCAGTGGCCTTGAGAAGCTGCATAGAACAAGGAAATAGATTATCCCTTAGTGTACCTACTAAAAAGGACCACCCCCTGTCAATACCCATGACTTTGGTTTTAGTCCAGTCACACCTGTGTCTAACTTTTGAATGACAGAACTGTCAGATATCAATGTGTGTCTTTTAAGTTGGTAGTAAACTGTGAGCTTCCCAGGTGATGCAGTCTTAAAGAACCCACCTACCAGTGCAAGAGACACAAAGACACGTGTTCAATCCCTGGGTCAGAAAGATCCCATGGAGTAGGAAATGGCAACTGCTCCAGTATGCTTGCCTAGGAGATCCCATGGACAGAGGAGCCTGGCAGGCTACAGTCCATGCGGTCACAAAGAGTCAGATGCAACTGAGTGACTGAGCATAGTACATAACAAATTGTTAAAGCAGCAGCAGAAAATGAACACAGTGGAATAAAGCTTCATGTTGTAGAGTAAGTTAAGAAGCACAAGGGGTGAAGATGAAAGAGACAAATAGAGTCACAGACAAGTGTTTCATAGAGGAAGCGAATCTTTGTCTTGAAAACCTATGACAGAAAAGCTTTTGCAGAAGGTAAGACAAAACAAAGCTTTTAATGTTGTTTGGGCCAACACCCATGACCAGCAGCCCGCCCATATTAGAACAAGGTACAGGGTGTTTTTGAATGATTTCTGGCTACATTTTAAAATATTTGGGCTAATTCATACAGTTGCTGATTAGGGGATAGATTTTGTTCCTAATTTTAAGAGTCTCTATTTCATAACCATTTAAGTTGTCATTTACGGCTCATCAAATGAGCAGGTCATAATATCCTTCAACTTTTTTTTTTTCAAGTTTCCAAGCTAAGTTTCTGTAAACTTCCTTGGATCTCTGAGAGGAGTTATGATGAAGCATCATCTAGACTCTGGCAGAGTTTGTTTTGCTGAATGTTCCAGACTAAGAGAATGTTTGCTCAGGAAACCCTCTTAAGTGGATATTGATATTTAATAAGCTTGATTCTGATGACAAGTTTCAGCCAGTCCATCTTCTGATTGTCTATTACATAAGCCTGTTTGTGAACGATACTATCACCCGAGTTCCTCCTATGGGAATTGCTGCAGGTTCAGCAGTTGTCACTAAATTTTCTCCTCCCTCCAGACAGATACAATGAATATTTTTCACTGCCGTGTCCACCCCACCTTCAAGCACATTATCTTTCACAAAGCTGACACTAAATGATACTCCATAAATGAAGTCAATGAAGCACTGTAATTATAGCCCAGACAGTGAGCTAAGTAGCCTTTTCAGATTCATAATTATGTATGAATCTCCATCCTTGTGTATGAAACTTCTGCATTTCTACACTTGTGCAGATATGTGTGCCTGTAAATATATAAAAGTCATCCTGATACATCTGATGTTGTCAGCCACAAAGTATCAGACTGCTGAGCACTAAATTATGAGATCAAATATGCTAATGTCAATGATCTAGAGAATATTTCAAAAGCAAGCACTGTATTGAAGAGTCAGAAATTCTCTTTCTTGCAATACATTTTCAAAATGACTGATTTTTGACACAGTATCTTAATTGAGGGCTCTTCTAGACCTAGTCTCTCCCTAGAAAGAAAAAGTCAATACATGAGTCACTTAGAGAAACTCAGATTGTCAGCCTGATAAAGAACTCAAGACAGAAAATTTATTTTCCATTTAATTGTTAATATCTATTTATCCCTAATTGGCATTTAAAAATCATTTTTTGTTGCTATTCTGGACCGTCTTATGGGAAATACAGACTATGATTGTGCCTGTGAATGCACAAATTTAAGTAGGGTTAGTGCATTATCTAAATTCCAGACAATTCCAGGCTGAACTTTTTCATTAAGTCATTACAATATAGGAAATTGCCTTGATTTTTCCTATCTGTGGCCCTCTACTGTGACAGAGACCATACCTTATTAATTTTATACCATTCCTTATACCTAGAATACAGTTCGCCTTCAAAACTTTTGTTAAACTTCATTCCATAGATAATGGAAAGCTAATAAAACAATGCAAAATCAAGTGAAGAGAGAAAATTACTAGTTCATGTGACTGATGTAGCAATAATAAAACTGGATAATTAAGAACTCCAGATGCTAACTTATCCAGTTTTACAAGTTAGTAGACAATCTCAGAAATTATCTGAACATCTAATTTAGAAAAAACAGCGTTCACCACTGTCAAGATCTTTGAAGTACAAATCATCTTCTGCTTGAATCATTCACAGAATATTCGAATCCCCTTGCCTTGTTTTGCATGTGTAATCATAGATCAAGATTAAGTGCTTTATTCAAGAACCTATTTAAAAGACAGTGGTGGCTAATCATTTAAAATTAGCTCCTTGACCAGTACTGCAAGCCATGCATGCACAACCAAAGCTGGGGGCTTGATCCTAATTACTCACATTGATTGTCTACTTGTCCCAAATTCATTAATTCAAAAGCTCCTGTCTCTAGTACTCCCTCTCATTTGGGTTGTCATTATCTCCACCCCCTGAAAGCATTATCATTTGGGGAGGAAAAATGGCTGTTTTAAATGAAGCCAGACTATGGGAACTTCATATAAAATCCCATTAGTAAAAGAAATTCTCAGCCTGAGACTGTGTTCTTTATTTATCATTTTGACTTCTTGGATGCACCCTATTCTCATATGTGGAAGGACTGCATGTGTCTTGGAGGAGATTGTACCAGACTCCAGTTGAAAGATCGAGGTGCCCTGAGCAATTGTAAAGCCAGTGCACTTCAAAAGCAGTCACCTCTGATAGCTCTAGATTTTTAAGGATCACTTGGCTTTTCTAAAAGCAGCCTTTGGACTCTGGGAACTGTCTTATCTGTCTCCCATTTCATACTTCAAATTCTGTCTTCTTAAATGGGGATTTATTTCTCTATGGAATTCAAGAGGATTTGCATGTCTAACAAGGACTGACGAACATCTCTGGAAGGAATTGAGGAAGATTCTTTGTAATTACTGAGGTGTCTGACTGATTACAACTATAGGCAAAAAATACCATTGACATTGAAAAGCTGACCACTTATTTTGTCTAGAATAGTCATTTTCTGGACTGCATTACAGAGGCCAAAGCAACATTAGCTTAAACTGTACTCACCAAATGTGTTGAAATGAAGCCAGGACTCTTATCAAACCAAGCCAGAAGTTTCCCTCGCTCTTTCACATTCCTTTCCAATTTTGCCAAGCTTCCTAGACATTTATTTTCAAAGGTTGTTGCTTCATGGGCTCATAAACATTACATTTCAGACAACTTTACAGGAACTACTTAAATTCTACCAATGTTTAATGATTATCTCCTGAATATTAACTATAGACCCAAAACTATGCAAAGGCAATAGAATTCTAAGGGTTTTTTCTCTTATACAGCAATGAGCTTGGCTTCTGATACATTTATTCTAGACTCTCTTTAATTTACAGAGTTCTCCAAGTAAAAGCCTGTCAGCTTACTTTATCTTTTTTGCTCCGGGAAAGTGATTTGCCTAACTAAAGGGCAATTGCTTTAGCTAAGGATTTTGTGCTTAAATACAGAAACAACAAAGCATAGATTCCTTTTTTTTATTTTTAATTTTATGGCCATGCAGCAGGCGGGCAGAAATCTTAGTTCCCTAACCAGGCATCAAACCCATGCCCACTCCAGTGGAAGCGTAAAGTCTTAACCACTGGACCACCAAAGAAGTCCCAGATTTCATTTTTAAGCAGTAACTTTAATATAGTCCTGAATGCCTCTACGTTGCTTTTGAAACCATCATTTATTTATTTCATTGTTTTGCCCCTTTGCATCACTCTGGTCTGGAAGCAGGCTTCCCTGGTGGCTCAGCAATAAAGAATCTGCCTGTCATTGCAGGAGATGCAGGTTCAAGCCCTGGGCTGGAAAGGTCCCCTGGAGAAGGAAATGGCAACCCATTCCAGAATTCTTGCCTGGAAAATCCCATGGACAGAGGAGACTGGCAGGCTGCAGTCCATGGGAGTCTCAAAGATTCAGACACGACTTAGCAACTAAAAAACAAGTCTGGAAGCAGTAGGTCAGAGAGGGTTGTGGGAATCCAGAGAGCCTGCCAAGCGAGGATAGAGACCTGGAATCTGGTGGGAGAGGCACAGATGCCTGCTACGGAGGATAACTCTGGTGATGCAGAGAGGAGGATGCGGCAGACCTTCCAAGGGGAATGACCATCTCAGTGCATTGTAGCAAGTGGTTGGCAAGAAACAGTAGCAGGGTTTCAAAAACAGAGACAGATCTCTGCCCTGGGGACATCTGGGCAATAGTCAATATGTAAGAGTCAGACAGCCACACGTTGTCCTTTCTGAAAATATAAGCAAATATGTTCGTAGATTCCTATCCTCGCCACTTTTTTACATTCTTTTTCATTATGATTTATCATAAGATATTGAATATGGCTCTCTGTCAGTAGGACCTTGTTGTTTATTCATTCTATATATAAAAGCTTACATCTGCTAACCTCAAACTCCCACTTCATCTCTTCTTCAACCCACCTTCCCTTTGGCAACTACCAATCTGTTCTCTATGTCCATGATTGTGTTTTTGTTTCACAGATAGGGTCATTTGTGTCATATTTTAGATTCCACATACAAAATCATGTGATATTTGTATTTCTCTTTCTGACTTACTTCAGTTAGTATGATCTTCTCTAGTTGCATCCATGCTGCTGTAAATGGCATTATTTCATTCTTTTTATGGCTGAGTAATATTCCATTATGTATATGTATAATACCGTTATCTTCTTTATCCATTCATGTATCAATTCCTCACCACCTTTTAAACAAAAAATAGCATATTATAACTTTCATCTACACTTTTTTTTACTGAATGGACACTGTAGATCACTCTGTCATAGTTCCCATTTCTTTTTTACAGCTGCATGGTGCTCATTGTATATATTCCTTGGTTTAAGGTACTTAAGAACATTTGGGCTGTTTCCAGTCTTTTGTTTTTACAAACAGTGTTAAAATTAATAGCTTTGTGCATAGGTCACTTTGTGTTTTTGCCATTTTATCTTTCAAATAGATTCCTTGAAGTAGATTTGCTGAGTCAAAGCTGGGTGCTACTGTATCCCATTTAATAGAGGTTCTCCCATTTTGCATTCCCATCAGCAGTGAAAATCAAGTGCAGATGATGTTATGTTGGAGAAGCAGGGTAGGAATTTGAGATACTTCCAGTCTAGTGTTTCTGTTTTCTATTGAAATTGAAAACAGGGTCATCAGCAAATCGAGACAGAGGTTCAGTGTGGAGTTGGTGTCTGGAGAGAAGGGAAGTGTCCGAATAACTGAAGCTGAGCAACAACGTAGGGCAGAACTAATCAACAGTTTTGAAGCCTCAGCCTAAACTCTGGTCTTTGAGTTTCTCCTAGCATCAGTCAGCAAATAGTAGAGCAGATTTCCTCAGCAATGTTTCATGGACCAAGTACAGGACTTTAGAAATGCAAGTGGTTGACTTACTCTGTGCCAGGGTTGGAGTGGAATAGACAGGGCATTGAAGGTATTGTCAAGAGAATGGATTCTAAGCTGGGTGAAGAAGGACATGAAGCTAAGAAGGGTCTAATGAAGAAGGAGTTAAGGGATATAAGTCCATGATGAAGAGTCAAAGACAGGTGTTGTGGGAAGAGAAAAAGCTAGGGACTTCCCTGGTGATACAGTGGTTAGGACTCCACTGCAGGGGACACAGGTTCTGTCCCTGGTGGGGGAACTAAGACCCTGCATGTTGTGTGTTGTGGCCAAATAAATAAACTAAATAAAAACACACACATACGTAAAAGCAATGCTTAAAAAATGAAAACATACAAAGAAGAAAAAAGAAAACTCTAGATGGACACGAAGCTATCAGAATGTACAGTGTTGGAGTGTGAGATTTCACATACACAGCAGTGCCAGACAAGAGCAAGGTCCTCTTTGGGCCATGGGAGTTGACAATTGAATTGGAAGGGAAATGAAGTTAAGAGGATTGAGAAGCTTAGAGGCAAAGTTATCAGAGGGGACATTGGAGTCCTCTGGGATAGATTTAGAGCTGACCAAATTATTTGCTTACTGAAGGAGATGTCTACTATTATTTCACTCTGATAGAGCCTATTTCCTAAGAGGTCATAAGCTAATTGTTAAATGAATGAAAAACCCAGCTCTTGTAGAAAAGACATATCCGCTTTTAGGAAATAATACAATTTAGGGCTATTAGTGATGTCTATTGATACCATCAGTATTTGGGATACTATTACTGACTTGTTTTGTGTTTTTTTTTCACTGATAACTGACTAGTAAGGGAAATGGGATATTTCTTTCCTATGTTTTATTTTTCTCCATATGTGAAGAAATATATAGTAGAAAGATGTACAAAGGAGACATTGGGAAAGCAGAGTTTTGCCAGGTCCCAGCATCATTGCTAGGCTCCGTTTTCTTCATAAGAAATGGTTTGGGATAATCTCTTCATTCATTTCTCACTCGAAAATTCAGATGTCTGTGACTATGGAAGTTGAAGGAAGTCAAGAAGTAAAAATTCTAGCTATATTCATATATCTAGTCTGAAATTATTTTGGTTTCAAATCGTTTTGAAGGCAAATATTGAAATGCTTGAATTGACATTTTGAAACTATTTAAGGGAAATGATGCCAGTTTCTTGCCACAGAATGAGATTCAAAATGCTGGAAACACCGCTCAAGTATTCCATGACCCTAAATCAAAGGTTATCTCCGAAAAGATGATCTTCCCCATGGAAGCTAGATATCTAAGAAGCCAGATCCTGCAATCTCGGTCAGGATCAAGATCCTAACATGTTAAATAACATATGTTTCCATTTCTACCTATTTTGGGTTGAAGAATGAAAAATATATTTCTTTATATTTATATATATATATATATACATATAAAATACAATAAAAACTTACTTTATGTAGTACTTGGATGAAGAAGACAGAGATCTTTGCCCTTGAGATAATTACATAATAGTGGAGATAAAACCATGTGTAAATATAAGCAAATAACCATAGTCCAAAGCAGACTAAATCCTATATGAGTAGTATAAATAAAAAATACATCCCTGGCTTATTTTTTAAAGGTATTGAGAAGTAGAGAATAATTGAAATATTCCCATTTTTCATTTCTTATCTTTATAAGATCTTTTTGCCATTTTCAGCTCTTTGTGAAGCGAAGTGAAATGAAATCGCTCAGTCGTGTCTGACTCTGTGCGACCCCATGGACTGTAGCCCACCAGGCTCCTCCGTCCATGGGATTTTCCAGGCATGAATACTGGGGTGGGTTGCCATTTCCTTCTCCAGGGGATCTTCCTGACCCAGGGATAGAACCCAGGTCTCCCGCATTGTAGGCAGACGCTTTACCGTCTGAGCTACCAAGGAAGCCCTCAGCTCTTTGTATTTTTATTTAAATGATTTGCTTTTGTATATAGGAGTTGGCTTTATTGCCAATTATTTTTATTCAATATTGATGTGCTTACAGGTAAGTATAGCATTACTAAGATGAACAACTACAATGCTTATTTTTTAAGAATACACAGAGAATTTTAGTCTCTTTGCAATTCAGTTAACTAAAGTGACTTGTCCACATTCTGTATAATATTAATCTCTCCCCATTTTTCAATCTTGGACATTTCAAAGTTCTTTAACAATTAGACAAGAGAAACAAACTAAGATACAATTTTTTTGACAGTCTTCTTTTAAGCTAATTTTTATTGCAGTATAGTTGCTTTACAATGTTGCATTAGTTTCTCGTGTACAACAAAGTGAATCAGCTATATGTGTGCATATTTCTCCTCCCTTTTGGTCTTCTTTCCTGTTTAGGTTGCCACAGTACATTAAGTAGAGTTCCCTGTGGTATGTTTTCATTAGTTATCTATGTTATACATTCTATCAATAGTGTATATATAATACAAATTAAATTAGCTTAGCTGGATGCCTTTAAGTAGCTTTGGTGTTTTGAAAAAAAAGTCTTTATTGGTGTTCCCATAGCACTTTATATGAACTTATACTTGAAAATGTATTGCACTGTATGATAATCCTTTGCTCAAATGCCTCCTATCATCTCTTACCCTATACTTTCTTCTCTCCTCCTTTTCTTCCTTCTTCTCTCACCAGAATGGAACATCTAGAGGACAGGAACCTGTCCTATTCACTTTTGTATTCCTTGTACCTTGTACAGAGATAAACCTTGGATGGATGGATGGATAGATGGGTAGGAGGCAACTATAACTGAACTCTTCCACAAGATCTGGAGAATCACACAGGATTGTTTTTTAACCATAAAACCACCTGCCAAGTATCAACCTCACTTTCAATGAGTTCCTGACTCCTGCTCCATCAAATGGTTTATTTAAATGGCCTAAGAACCCATGTCTTTAGAAGTTTCTCAAAAACTCTTCCAAGTTAAGCTTGGCTTCTGAAAAGGGAGATAGTGGAATATTTTTTTAAACTCTTTGCAGACTGATGAAATGCACTCTTTAAGCGTTATGGAGGGATCTCTCTTCTCTTTTCTCTCCCTCCAGGCTGACCACCTAGAAGGTTCCCAATTAACAGAATCTTGCAGTACTCCACTTCACTTTAGCCATTCAGATGTGACTGAAAGAAATACATTGGAGGTATAATTTCAAAGTATAGAGACAAAACTCAGGACCTTAAGGAAATATTTATATGCTAAAATTATAAGCTTCCCTGCTGACTCAGACAGTAAAGAATCAGCCTGCAATGCTGAAGACCTGAGTTCAATCCCTGGGTCAGAAAGATCTCCTGGAGAAGAGAATGGCAGCCCACTCCAATACTCTTGTCTGGAGAATTCCATGGACAGAGGAGTCTGGCGGGCTACAGTCTGGCGGGTCACAAAGAGTCAGACAGAACTGAAAACACAACACAAAACTATAAGCAAATTAGAAAGTTAAGCAAATTTTAATGATGTGGGAAATTTTTATAAGGAAGAAGCCTCTCAGCAAAAGAAGACAGATGACACCTCTGCAGAGCCGTGGGACCACCCACGGCAGGTGACCACAGACCTCTGCTGTGAGCTTTTGCTTCTGATTTCCTGAAAGCACAGGTGTTGCAATGCCACTGATTGGCCATCAGAAAGTAGAACATTTAGACTGCTTTGTGTATGAGGCAGGCTTGCTTCTAGCAGAGGGGTCTTCAGTCAGATGCCTGAAGTCTGTTGCAGCAATCTCACTTGAACCCAGAAGCCACCAAGAACTTTGGAAAGACTGATTATTCAACTCAGTCCAGAACTCATGAAGAACGCTGTGCTCACCTGCCAGACCACCAGAAATTCACAGAAGTTATTTGAGATGCAAATCCAGGGTGTAGAATCCCTCAGGACCACTCCCCAGAGTAGGGACAGTTCAGGATCAAATCCCTAGGATTCATCCTTAACGAGACCCTTTTCTCCATCATCAGAAGCCATTATTCAATTTTCTTTCATTTTTCCCTTGATGCTTTTGTGAAGTTGTCAAGCACACCTGGCGCTGTCATTTGTACTTTCATATGAATATCTTCAGCTTTGTTTCTGCATATAAGTAAAATTGTTCACTCTATTTAAAGAAGCTTTAGGGGAGGAAAAAAATACAAAGCAAAGTGAGAACCTGGCATTATGCCTTTTGCTCTTTCTTCTCCACTAGAGAACATTCATTTTCTGATGCCTTCATTTCTGAAGGCTTTTATAGTTTTTAAGCTAAGTCTCCTATTTTAAAAAGCCAATGAATTTTTTGCTTTTTATCCCTCTATAGCTCTTATGGCGCTAGCTAGTATCTAAAACATTTCCAGGAAAAGATTTGGATCATCTCCATTAATCCTAAGATTAGATAAAATTAAACATGATAATTGATAATTTAGAAAAAGTATTTGTCTCAGTTTCCTTACAACTAAAATATTCAGTAGTTTCAAAAGAGTTTTAAAAGATACCCGGTAGAATTCAAACGACATAGTGAAAGAAAGCCACTTTGGGGATTTTTACAGAAAATCATTTCCTCTCTTAGAGTAGAAGTTGGTTTGCAAATTAACGAGGTGGAGCCAAAATAGAGAATTGCATTGTAAGAGAGTGACTCACAACGTTTTGACTTTTTAAAATATATCTTTCCTGACAGCAAAGACTGCCTTGTCATTTGATTGCTTTCTAATTAATGTTAAGTTTTCCATTATAAATATCACACTTTTGCCATCAGAACTACCAGTTGTGACCTCAGATTACCTGTCCTTGAAGGAAACATCGGGCAATTATGACTGTGGGTGTCTGTGATTACAAAGATGTATCTCCTGATATTATAACCTGAGATGTGGTACAATCAGTACCACCATAAGAATGCTTCCATTAATAGCAGAGAGGCAAATCAATGTTTGTTTGCTTGCAAGTAAAAATAGGCACACACTGATAAGTATGTGTTCCTTGCTACTTTTATTTACGAAGAATTAACCAACCATGAAGTATCTTCAATAAATACATCCAAGCTACAGTACTCATAAACCAGTGAAAATTCTGTTTTTTAAAAGAGAAAATTGTGCTTTATGCAAAGTGGAAGATGGATTCAGCAGATAAAGTCAACCCAAGTATGCTCAACAGGGCAGACCCTGCTTGAAGTCTCTGCCTAGAGGCTTCATGCAAACTTAAAAGCAGAATTTGACCTAGAGGAATACAGGGACTCATTTTGATATCTCTGAACACAGGCAAAAAAATATATATTTGCAAATAGGAAATCAAAGCTGTATTTAAAAGTTTCAAAGTCAGACTGTGCCAGAGGTAGGTCCTGAAAGCATCTGTGCCCCTCTCCCTGTGTGTTAGTCACTCAGTCGTGTCCGACTTTTGCGACCCCAAGGACTGTAGCCTCTGTAAACAGAATTCTCCAGGCAAGTATAGCTATGGCTGACACATGTTGATGTATGGCAGAGGCCAACACAATATTTTAAGCAATTTTCCTTCAAACAAAAATAAATAAGTTTGGGGGAAATAAAAGAATACTGGAGTGGGTAGCCATTCCCTTCTCCAGGGGATCTTCCCGACCCAGGGATCAAACCCAGGATTGATCTTTACCATCTGAGCCACCAAGGAAGACCTTCTGCCTGGATGTCACTATATTTAGTCATTTAGATTCAGGAGTAGCCCAGGGTAGAACTCCCTACTGACTGTGAACCCAATGGACAAATTTAAAAATTAGCTTTGGGGGACTTCCCTTGTGGTCCAGTGGTTAAGACCTCACCTTCCAATGCAGAGGATGCGGGTTTGATCCCTGATTGGGGAGCTAAGATCTCACATGCCTCATAGCCAAAAAAACAGAATATAAACAACAAAGGCAATGTTGTAACAAACTCAATAAAGACTTTTTAAAAATTTAGCCAAAGTATCCACTGAATGTGATGTGATAAGGTTTACCTCTGGAATTAATCACTTCTAACATCTAACTTTCAATTCATTTTTTCCTTGCTATTTGAATTGAGGTAGAGAATCATTTTTTCCCAGCCTCCTAAGACGCTAGTACTTGTACAGCTGTCTACAGAAACTGTCATTCTCCCCTTGAACTGAGACTGTGTTCATCTCTTCTTCTGACACTTCTTGGTCTAAACAGACTTTTCTGTGAATGCTTTTTTCCATCATTCCTGATTCATGTAACAAATATTTCTTGAGCATTCTCCTCTGCCATGCACTGAAGGAGATCTTTGAACAGTGAAAGAATATAAACTTTTCATTCTACCCCTACCTAACTCCTTCCTTTCCTTTATGTGTTCCATCACTTCTTCAGGGTAGCATCCTTGACTCACAGTCTAGGTCAGTCTTCTTTGTTGTAGGGAAACTCAGCCTCTCCTTTAGAGAATGTATTTGTTCATAAATAAGCTGATCCATTGGTATTTTAATAATGTTTGTCTCCCTAACTGGAGAACAGGAACCATGTCTGATTTGGCTCACTAGTTTATCCCAGTGCCTAGCACATGGCAACATTCCATCAATTAGTGAACTTCTTGGTAGATGATGCATGGATGGATTGATGAATGAAGCATACTTTCTTTCCCCCAAGAGCTCATAGTGTATTATAGGGAATTAAGCATTGCTCAGTGTGGAAAAATAGAGTTTGGAGCAAAATTATAAACAGCTTTTGGTACTACCCTGGCAGTCCAGTGGCTAAGACTCCATGCTTCCAATGCAGGGATGGGGTGGGGGGGTACAGAGAGGGTTCAAGCCTGGCTGGGGAACTAAGATCCCACATGCTGCACAGCACAGTCAAAAAAATATCTTTTTAAATTATAAACAGCTTTGCTAAGGTGTTTCAACATTATCTTGTAGGCATGAGAAGCCAACAAAAATATCAAAACAACAACGACCAGGTTAGTGTTTCAAGAGTCTCCCCAAGGTGGAAGGAAGGAAGGCAGCCTGGTAAAGCGGGGGGGTGGGGGGGGTGGGGGGTGGTTCGAAGCAGGAAGAGCAGGGAGGGGTCCAGGTCATGGATGATGAGGTTTATACAAAGGCAACAGCTGCAGAACACAGTGGAGGGACTGAGTCACAGAATCCAGACAACACTCTGCTTTCCTTAGGAGATTAATAACCTTTGTAAGGAATACCCACCAGAGGATGGGCCCCTTCTATAGGGAGAGGAGGGCCTGGCTGGTAAAAATCATCTGACTCAGGGGACCCACGCAGCAGAAATAGCCTTGAGCCAGGGACTGATCCAAACTTGGGCTGACACGCATGACAGTATCAGCAGGATGCCAGTTCACTACACTTCTTCCTGGCCATTTCTCAGGCAGTCTCAAGACGGTTGAAACTTTGGGTTAGGTCATGCAGTTAGTCTACTGATATTTATAAAGCACAGGCCATGTATCAGGAAGTGGGGGTAGAAGAATTAGGAAGATGGGCGTGGATGTGGCCACTGAACTTGCACAGCTTCGGGACTGATGCACAAAACAGCCAATGAGCGCGTGTAGCTCAGGGCAGTGAGTATCCTGATAGGAAAGGCACAGAGGGCTGTGGGCACGTGGAACAGTAACCAGCCTGGTCCTATGGGACATGGGGTCCCAGAGGGCATGTGGTCTAATCTGGGAACCAACTGAAGCCAAGAGTTCATCGGTGGAGGAGGAGAACATACCAGGTGAAGGGGCTGGCAGGTGCCCAGACTCAGAAGCAAGAAAGAACATGGCATGGGAGAGGAAGCAAGAGGGATTCTAGACCATGGGAGGGAGAGGCAGGTGGTCGAGGAGACAAAGGAGCGGGAGGTGATGGAGAGCCTGTGGAACTGAGAGAGGGCAAGATCACACAGGGCCTCGTAATCCACATCAGGAATTGAGCTCATGGGGAGGGTGATAGGAGATGGGCTTCGCATTTTGGAAAGTTGATTGATTCCAGAGAGGCCCACACACTCAGTAGGAGCAGGGCATGGGGAGAAAAGACAATCCCAAAGCGGAGGCATTCATCTGGACCAGATGATGGGGGCCCATGCTCTGGGAGCGGCAGAAGGGATGGATGGAGAGTGATGAACAGGTATGAGAGATATTTAAGAGGTCAATTTGTCAAGCTTCGGGTGAGGAGGGGAGAACAGAGGCGGCCTCCTGGATGCTGGCATCACTGCAGGACAGTGGGTCCTTTCACTGTACAGAGCAAGCAGAAGAAGAATATTTAGGTGACAGAGGAGAGATGGTGAATTTGGTTTGAGGTGTGTTGGGTAAAAAGCCAGGGGCAATGCTTAGTTGTCAGTTGGGTCAACAGATCTGAGACTCAGGAGAAATTTTCCACAGTCTCTGTGATTGCTGTGGTTGATCATCGTTCCTGTGTTGGCATAGTTCATAGCAACCTGGGCTTTTGAGTCAGAGGAGACCTCAGTTCAAGTCCCTTATGAGCTGTGTGAGCTTGGATATGACACTACTAACCCTATTTCTTCATCATAAACTGGGATAATGATATTATCTGCCTCAAAAGATGTTGGGAGAAATAAATGAGACAATGCTTAGCCTCAATCAATCTTTAGTGGTGGGCAGTAGCACTTAGCCACAATAAATCCCTCCTGGCAGTGGTAGTGGAGTAGGACCATCCACCTGGAAATGTAGATTTGAGCACCACCCGTGTATATATGGGACTGGGAACCACTGGAAAAAATGATGAAGAAAAAGAGGAGGGTATAACAGAACATCAATATGGAAGGAATACATAAAGGACATACACAGCAGAGACTGGGAAATAGCCAGGGATTTGGGGGTGGGGGGCATAAAAAGAAAATGAAGGGAGTGCCAAAACATCATGGAAGCCAAGGAAAGAAGTTTCCAGAAGAGTATCAGTAGAGTACAGTCCTACCAATGGGTCGAGAAATGTAAGGGCTGTCAAGTGACGTTGAATTCTGGGACAAGTAGATCAGTGACCCCTGAGACAAGAGCTCCAGGAAGAATGTATGCGTGCGTGCTCAGTCGCTTCAGTAATGTCCAACTTTTTGTGACCTGGTGGACTGTGGCCCGCCAGGTTCCTCTGTCCATGGGATTCTCCAGGCAAGGATACTGGAGTGAGTTGCTATGCCCTCCTACTGACCCAGGGATCGGGGCAGGGACAAAGCAAGATTATAGCAGATTGAGAGGAGTTGGTAGATAGGGATTACTGTTTACTATGAAAACCCTTTTTTGGATCCCCCCCCCAGAAAAAACAGTCCAAGAGAAGGGCACAGGAGAAAGTTAAAAATGTTTTCTGCCTCTAGAAACTTGATTTTGCCTCAATGCTCTGCTTCAGTGTAACAAAGAAGACCTTCACAGTGGGTATGTGGACCCTCTCATTCTAGTTTTTTATCATGCATTGACAGGCACTGGCAAAGGAAAGGGAAAAGAATCATTCTAAAAGTCTTTACCTATACAGCAGGCTTCTTGAATACACCAGCCAAGCATAATGTGTTTATTCTGTTCGCAAGGCTTTTTTGAAAAGGAATTAAACTCTCTATAGCCTCTGTAGCAATTTTCTGCATTGCCCGCATAGTCACGTGGAGAATTCATCTTCCCATTGAGACCTTTCCCAAGATAAGGTCTCTGTTGAGCAGAAGCTCTGACAAGAGCCTACATCTCTACACTCCATTTCGGGGTCTTCTCCATGACCTTTGTGGATTTGAGACCAGCCTTGTCTTCCTAGCAACGCTGACAGAGAGAACATACAGATTTCTGAGTGGCACTCAGGATGTACTTATCCTTGTGTGAACATTGTTTGGGGCCTTTAGCCTCAAACCAAACAAGCTTTAATCCCTCCAAACACATGCACACACAGAGAGGGGCACACATAAGCCTGCACACACACACACACACTCATACACAGGCAAACACCATTCAAAGTCTTTCACCAAGAAATAGCACTTAACAGTCAAGGGGATGGAGGCACCGAATGATTTGTTTTTAGGCAAGAATCAGTGATCAAACCAGAGTCAGATCCCTTCTCATTAGCCAGCACGGCTTCTTCGCCAGGGTTTTCCAGTCAGTTCCCGTTATCCCTAGTTTTTAGCATCATCCCAATAGGGTGACTTGCAACAAGTGATTCTCACTGTACAATGTCAAGTTTGAACACCAGTGCACTAATGCCTTCTTTACCAGGACAGTCTGTAGAGCCAGACTGCCTAGATTCAAGTCCTGCCTCTGCCACGTACTAGCTATGGGCAATTCACTTAATAGCTCTGTGCCTGTTTCCCATTTTGTATAACGAGGACCACAGAATCAGCTGGCAGTGTAGGAGGGAGGATGATGCGAATTAACATATGTCAGGTATTTAGCTCTGTGCTTGACTCTACATGTTGCCCATCTTTCAGCATTTGGTCCTTTCTTCTTCCCTTCTGTAAACTAAAGATAATCATTGTGCCCCCTTTCAAATACGTTTGAGACACTGGTATGAGCTGATGCATATAAATGTTGTGTTATCACTTTTAAACATGGTGCTGAAGAAGACTCTTGAGAGTCCCTTGGACACCAAGGAGACCAAATCAGTCAATCCTAAAGGAAATTAACACTGAATATTCATGGGAGAGGAGAATGAAATGGCAACCACTCCAGCATTCTTGCCTAGAGAATCCCATGGACAGAGGGGCTGGTGGGCTGTTGTCCACAGGCTTGCACAGAGTTGGACACGACTGAAGCGACTTAGCATGCATGCATGCATGCATTGGAGAAGGAAATGGCAACCCACTCCAGTATTCTTGCCTGGAGAATCCCATAGACAGAAGAGCCTGGTAGGCTGCCATCTATGGGGTCGCACAGAGTTGGGCACGACTGAAGTGACTTAGCAGCAGCAGCATTCATTGGGAGGACTGGCACTGAAGCTAAGCTACAATAATATGGCTACCTGATGAGAAGAGCCCACTCATTGGAAAAGACCCTGATGCTGGGAAAGACTGAAAGCAGGAGGAGAAGACGGCAACAGAGGATGAGATGGTTGGATGGCATCACCAACTCAATGGACATGAGTTTGAGCAAACTCCAGGAGACGGTGAAGGACAGGGAAGCCTGGCGTGCTGCAGTCCATGGGGCTGCAAGGATTCAGACATGACTGAGGGACTGAAAAACAACAACTCATCTAGTTTATGTCCCCATCAATGTCTGCCTGAAGCGTCGAGATGGTGGCTGCTGTTCTAGTTCATGAAAATTGTTGTGCATCTTCAGGGTGGGTCATTTTCCCATTGATTTAGTCCCTTAGTTTAGTTCCCTTTCCTTACTTTTCAAGCTGTGTTTATAACAACTCAAGGCATGAAACCCAGCTTCTCAGGGACAAGATCATCGTGGGTTGTAGTGATTGGATGATGGCTTGCGGCTCTTCACTTGTGTGAAAATACGTGAGGTAGTCAAAACAACTAAGTTCAGGGAAAACCTCCACAATATTTACAGTTTAATTACTCCAACATCCATAGGCTTTGAGAGACAAGTCACAAAGAAGGTGGGCATATGCCCTACAGTAACCTTACTTACTAACTCACTTGAAAGCGAGAACTGGCTTTTATTTTTCATATAAATGTATTTTTATTTTTTACTTTTCATATCCTGTGTTTTAAAAACATGTATATATCCTATATATGTAAAAGATATTTATACAACCTATCACGTGCCATGCAGGGATTCTAACAACTTTAGACATGATGCTTATTCTTTATAGCAACTTAATCATGTAGTGCTACTATTATCATTATCCCCTTTTTATATGTGAGGAAACTGAGGCACAACATGAATAAGTAGCACAAGGAAGATCAATCCAGTAATAAGCCCAGCTAGGAATTGGACCCAGATAGCCTGGAGCCAGAGGTAACATATTTAAGTGTCATGTTGCCCATCTCTCAATAATAAACACCTGAGGATTTCCCTGGTGGCTCAGTGGTTAAGAATCCACCTTGCAATGCAGGGGACACCAGTTCGATTCCTGGTGTGGGGAGATCCCACATGCCACGAAGCAACTAAGCCCACTTGCCCGAACTACTAAACCCCACATGCCCTAGAGCCTGTGCTCTGCAACAAGAGAAGCCACCACAATGAGAAGCCTACACACTGCAACTGGAGGGTAACCCCTGCTCACTGCAACTAGAAAAAGCCCATGTACAGCAACAAAGACCTAGCACAGCCAATAAATATATAAAATATTTTTTAAAAATTGTTGTTGTTCAGTCGCTGAGTTGTGTCCAACTCTTTGCAACCCTATGGACTGTAGCACTCCAGGCTTCCCTGTCCTTCACTATCTTCCAGAGTTTGCTCAGACTCATGTCCATTGAGTCAGTGTTGCCATCCAACAATCTCATCATCTGTCTTCCCCTTCTCCTCCTGCCTTCAACCTTTCCAGAAAAAAATAATCAACTTCTGAGATAACCAGAGGACACTCAACCCAGGGTTTTATTTTATAAGCCAGGGAATAAATGTTTAGGAGAAAGAATCTGACCTTTTGAGCAGCCTGACATACCTAAAAACTTAGTTATTGCTATTTTGCTCAGAAATGCATCACTGATTTAAGTGAGATAAAGCCTAGCTACAAAATTAATTTAAGTACCAAAGAGTGAAGAAAGGTTCATCTCGAAAACACCCTCCAACTTTATCAGCAACCAGAGCTGCCAAACAAGACCAAATTCAGAGTTAAAGTGAGTATAAATAAAAAGAGAAGTCACTTTTTATCTTCTCTTTAAAGTGTATGATTTCTAAAGCATAGATAGTTGCCTTTTATGTAACGTCTGTATTTCCAGGAGAAACCTGGGCAAGTATGAGGGAGAACATGATGGAATAGAGACACCTACTGGTGAGAATGAGCCTCACTGCATAGATTTCTATCTGTTATTTGAAGAATGACAGATTCTCACCATTATTTGAAATACATTGGATATGGACAGTGTAATGGTAAGATACAGAATCTTCCCCTCAGAATATTACATTTTTAAGGTAAAAAAAAAAACAGAAGTCTCCAACTATTTATATAACAACTCAAGCACAGGATATCCACTCTCTCTTACAGGAATACCAAGCTACATCTTAGGATCTTGCATCAATTAGTTCTGTTTGGGTACAAACGCCAGGCTGGGTGCATGGTCCCTGGGGGCTTTCACACTAACAGTTCAAGTCAGATCTCAATTGAGGAGTTTGGGATTGACATGCACACACTGTTATATTAAAATAGATCACCAAAAGGATCCTACTGTATAGGAAGGGAACTCTGCTCAGCATTCTGTGTTAACCTAAATAGGAAAAGAATTTGAAACAAAATAGATACACATGTATGTCTGTGCATGTGTTGCTCAGTCGTATCTGACTCTTTGCAACCCCATGGACTGTAGCCCGCCAGGCTCCTCTGTCCATGGAATTCTCCAAACAAGAATACTGGAGTGAGTTGCCATTTCCTTCTCCTAAGGATCATCCCCACCCAGGGATCAAACCCGAGTTTCCAGCATCTCCTGCACTGTGGGCAAATTCTTTACCACTTGAGCCATCAGGGAAGCCTAGATATATATATATCTCCCACAGAGTAGCTCAGTTGATAAAGGATCTGCCTGCAATGCAGGAGACCTGGGTTCGATTCCTGGGTCAGGAAGATCCCCTGGAGAAGGAAATGGCAACCCACTCCAGTATTCTTGCCTGAAAAAATCACATGGGCAGAGGAGCCTGGAAAGTTATAGTCTACAGGCTCGCAAAGAGTCGGACACAACAGAACAACTGAACACATACATTTAACAAATAATTTTTTTTTTAAAAAGACCTTGAATGAATACTGGCATCCCAAAGAGAAGTAAGAGAGAGGATTCTCCCACAAAGCATTCCCATCTCAGAAACCAGGAACCAAGATGATCTATCATACAGAGTGAAGTGAGTCAGAAAGAGAAAGATAAACATCATATTCTAATGCATGTATACGGAATCTAGAAAAATGGCACTGAAGAATTAATTTACTGGGTAGCAATGGAGAAACAGACATAGAGAATAAACTTATGGACATGGGGAGAGAAGAGGAGAGAGTGAGATGTATGGAAAGAGTAACATGGAAACTTACATTACCATATGTAAAATAGATAGCCAATGGGAATTTGCTGTATAACTCAGGAAACTCAAACAGGGACTTTATATCATGTATAATAGAGGGGTGGGATGGGGTGGGAGGTTCAAAAGGATGAGGATATATGTATACCTATGGCTTATTCGTGTTGAGGTTTGACAGAAAACAAAGTTCTGTAAAGCAATTATTCTTCAGTAAAAAGATAAATTAAAAAAAAAAAAAAAAGACGCTCAGCATTCTAGATGCCTCAGCCTGACCCTAGACAGGTACTTCCCTTCCAGCTTGCAGCTCCCAGGAATCAGACTTGGTGTGATCAGATCAGACATTCTTGTCTCTTCTGGGACACTCAGATGTTACTTTGAGTCCCCAGAGATGATACTCTTCCCATCAAAAATGTCATGAATATGTAATAGTTTAAATTCTCTCCTATACCATGTCAGTTGGTTGAGGCTGGATTTGTATGTTGAAAATTGTACTTTCCTAAGTTTCTTCTGGGAGAAAGAGTTAGGAAAGGAGAGATGAGGAAATCAATGATGGAAAATGACACTTAGGAGAGGAGAAAACTTTGTAGGGAGGTGGCAAATTCACCCCTTGGCTTTGGTTTCATTCGTTAAAATACTTTGGATTCCGATCAGACTTTCTAAACTTCCTAGCCATAACATGTATAATTGAAAAGTCTTGATGACTCTAGAAGAAATTGTCCTCAGTTGGGTTGTTGGGATGCAATAGTTTCTTTTGTTTGGTTTGAGTTTCGATGTGCAGTCAAAGTAAGAGAATGTGTCTTCCAAAGAGTGCAGTCGAATGATACAAAAGTGATTAAGGCAGCCAGCGATCCAAACAAGATAGCTTCATCTATGGGGTGGGATGAAAGAATTTAAAACAATCTCATGAGAGATCTGAACATTGGCATTGAGAATATAACTGAATACTGAGATATACCACTGAATTTTTAAAATTTTTATTGGAGTATAGTTGCTTTACAATGTTGTGTAAGTACAGCAAAGTGAGTCAGCTATATATAGCTGACATGTATATATATATATATCCCCTCTTTTTTGGATTTGCTTCCCCTTTAGGTTACCACAGAGCACTAAGTAGAATTCTCTGTGCTATAAAGTACGTTCTCACTAGTTATCTATTTTATGCATAGTATCAATAGTGTGTGTATATCAATCCTCATCTCCCAATTCACTGAATATTAAAATAAATTCATGAATACTACCAATTAAGTTTTATTTATTAAGTACCAACTGCGAGCATTGTGTTTGGAGTTCTATAGAGAACAAGTCTCTATCAGATCTGTCCTGACCCTTGAAGAGTTTTAATCCAGAGGAAGAGACGAGACAAATTGTGAATCTCTGAGATGGTAGTGGGAAGCCACTGGAAGAGTGATACAGACAAGGGCAACAAAGGCACCCTCCACCCCTCGAACTCCCTCTTCTCCCACGTCCATCTCATCCCCGGAAAGTAAATGGGCAAGACAGGAGGTAATTGGAACACTTAGAAGGTTTGTGCAGTTGTTTAGAAATGACAAGTTGGGGAGTTGAATTAACAGAGGATGTGGGGGAAGAGATGGCTTGGGGAAAAAATATCTTAAAGGATTAATGAGTAGATTTTAGCTTCCCAGGTGGTGCTAGCGGTAAAGAACCTGCCTGCCAGTGCACGAGACATAAGAGACATGGGTTCAGTTCCTAGGTCAGGAAGATCCCCTGGAGAAGGAAATGGCAACCCACTCCAGTATTCTTGCCTGGAGAATCCCATGGACAGAAGAGCCTGGTGGGCTATAGTCCATAGGGTTACAAAGAGTCAGACACGACTCAAGTGACTTAGCACTGACACACAAAAAGATTTTAGGGACTTGAAAAACAAATATCATATATTAACGCATATATAGAGAATCTAGAAAAATGGTACTGATGAACCTATTTGCAGGGAAGGAATGGAGACATAGGTGTAGAGAACGGACTTGTGCACACAGCAGGACAAAGACAGGGTGGGACGAATTGAGAATGTAGCATTGATATATGTACACTACCATATGTACAACAGAGAGCTTACGGGAAGTTTCTGTATAACGCAGGGAGCCCAACTTGGTACCCTGTGACAACCTAGAGGAATGAGGAGGCAGTGAGAGGGAGGCTCCAGAAAGAGGGGATATATATATATATATATATATAGTTATGACTGATTCATGTTGTTGTATGGCAGAAACCAACACAACATTGTAAAGCAATTATCCTCCAATTTTGAAATTTTTTAAAATAATAATAATTTAAAAATAAAAAGAAGCCTTTCTAACATAATTTACCTGATTAATATTGATATGTGCAATTATCAGTAACAGCAGATCATGTAACTATTTTTTTCAAATTTGAATAGTTCATGCATAGTAAGTATGCATATATTCCCAATTCAAGAGACAAGGGATATAGAAACAAATATAAAATTAGATTTAAGAAATGATGCTTGTTCTGAGAAATATTTTTCATTAAATTCAAAAAATCTGAAAAAAAAAAAGAATTTAGGCGCTTGGACGTGGCGCTTTAGGGAGAAGGGTTATACATAAACATAGATCTAGATCTAGACATAGACTATTAGGCCTGGGGGGAAAGCTTTAATTTAGGGCAGAGGGTGACATCTTGAGCTTCCTTTTCCAACTGTCTCCAGGGCTAAAGGGACCAATGGGTATGTAGGTAGAAATATCACCTAGGAGGTTGAAAACTGGTCTCATGTCTCATTAGACTATTTCTGAATCAGAAACTCCACAGAGAAAATCCATGAGATTTTTGTGAAGCCCCTGAAACCCTATACTAATTTGTTTAATATTAAGGGTTAATTTGAAATCACCTTTACTCTCAAGTGCTTTTGTAAGTTAGTTAAATATAAAATATTGTTAGTTATAAAGGAAGTTTATAAACATAAAGAACAGTAAATTATTAAGAGAGAAAACATTTTCTTGTGAGATATTTCAGTGAGTACTAAACTTGAAAAATGATGTAACTGTTTAGACAGTGAATAAATCAAAATGAAATACATCCATCTATGGCTAAGAGAAACGAAGAATCAAAAAATTGAATTTAGGGGGCACAACTCTTGAAGTGCTAGCCCACTTTTCACTCTTTGCCTGGCAAAGAAATAAAGCCACTCTTCTTTCCTCCTCCACTAAAAAGAAAAGTTTAATTTAGCACCAAATATACTTTCAGTGAAATGAAAGAGAATACTATAATCAGTTTGCTAACACTAGTCATTAATATGTGAGATATCACCTTTATTATAATGGTCACATAAAAAAGAAAGCCAAAAAACAGATAATATAAATGAGAGGGAATTTATTTATACTGTCCTTAAATGAGCATATGGTCATTTTATTGAAAATAAAGATTAAATTCCAAAGTTAAAAGCCTGAGACCTAGTCCATAAATCAACTCTATTTAAAATGTCCTAAATTGGCAATGTTGTGCCAAATGAATAAAACCAAATGTTTTGATTTTAGTTCAAGCAGAATTTTTATTCTGCCAATGGGGTTGAGATGGGAGAGAAAAAAGATATTATATACCATTTATTTAAGCAGTAATTTTTTAATTTTTATGTTTTAAAATTTTATTGGATTATAGTTACTTTATAATGTTGTATTAGTTTCAGGTGTACAGCAAGTGATTCAGTTACACATATACATATATTCGTTCTTTTTCAGATTCTTTTCTCACATAGGTTATCACAGAAAACTGAAGTAGGTATCACCTCATACTGGTCAGAATGGCCATCATCAAAAATATCTACAAACAGTAAATGCTAGAGAGGGTGTGGAGAAAAGGGAACCCTCCTACACTGTTGGTAGGAATGTAAATTGGTATAACCACTGTGGAGAACAGTATGGAGGTTCCTTAAAAACTAAAAATAGAACTGCCGTATGATCTAGCAATCCCACTCCTGGGCATATATCTGGAGAAAACCATAATTAGAAAATACATATTGCACTCTGATGTTGATTGCATCACTATTTACAATAGCCAAGACATGGAAGCAACCTAAATGTCCATCAGAGGAATGGATAAAGAAGATGTGGTACATATATACAATGGATATTACTTATCCATAAAAATGAACAAATAATGTCATTTGCAAAAACATGGATGAACCTAGAAATTATCATACTAAGTGAAGTAAGTCAGACAGAGAAAGACAAATATCACATGATATCACTCATATCTGGAATCTAATTTTTTTTAAATGAAATAGACTTACAGATATCAAAAAGAAACCTATGGTTACTAAAGGGGAAATGGAGCAGAGAGGGGTAAATCAGAAGCGTGGGATTAACATACACACTACAATAAATAGCATAAATAGCCAGCATGAACATACTATATTGCATAAGCAGCAAATTTTTTAAAGAATGATGGTTCATTGTACCGAAACGTTTTCCTCCAGTTACATCAGCCTTATAAATAGGCATAATAGGTGCATGTTTTATAAAGTATAGTTTATAAAGTTATAGCTTAGTTTATAAAGATATAGTTTATAAAGTTCTACAAATCAAAAATATCTCCATTGCCTGAGATTCTGCTAATATATTCAACTGAGTCGAGATATAATCCAACTCTCATAGTGGTATCAGGTTGGTAGAATGCCCATGCATGCAGGCTAAGTCACTTCAGTCGTGTCCGACTCTTTGTGACCCTATGGACTGTAGCCCACCAAGATCCTCTGTCCACGAGGTTCTCCAGGTAGAATGGGAGACAGAGATAAAGGCTTTTGGATGGATGTTTCTGTGGAAAACGAAAAAGACAGAGCAAGGAAAGGGCAGCAGTAGCTTGTGCTATGTTGGAGAGCCCAGGGCAGCCCCACAGAGGCTGAGAACATGACCTTGCTAGGAAAGAGAGGGAAAGGCAGCTGCATGAAAGATACAGAGGGAAGAAGGGGAAGCAGCTGAAGAAGCAGCGAGTTAAATACAACTTGCCTAAGTGTCCCCCAGGCATGTGTGCATGTGCATGTGTGTGCACTGGGTCATAATTCCTACCCTCAAGTTATAATAACAATCACATGCACATGCACGCATGCTCAGTCGTGTCCAGCTCTTTGTGACCCTTTGGACTACAGCCCACCAGGCTCCCTTGTCCATGAGATTCTCCAGGCAAGATTACTGAAGTGGGTTGCCATGCCCTCCTCCAGGGGATCTTCCCAACCCTAGCGATTGAACCTGAGCCTCTTATGTCTCCTGCACAGGCAGGTGGGTTCTTTACCACTAGTGCCACCTGGGAAGCCCAGCTAGCCTGGATGCTGATCTGCTATTGAACAGTTCTGTTCTCACTTTCAACCTACCTAGTCATGATTTTGCAGAGAGCAAATTAGCTCTTTTCAGCCTATTCCGATTGTGAATTTTGGTGCTCTTTGTGTGTCTGCCAAATGTGTGGTACCTGACAATCTCCCAACCATATCATTAGGATGAAAACTTTAAAGCAAATAGACCAAGCAGCATTAAAAGTTGTGTCTGTTGCAACAGTGCTAGGTCATCATCTGCCTGTGTTTTGTTCTCTTGTCTGCTTAGACTTGCAGAAGCAAACACCTACTATTTATGCCACGAGAGGAAGAAGTTGTGGGAATGACACCACAGGGTTTTTCTTATTATTATCACTATGTTGACTCATTTATATAGAAAGCTTAGAATTTGTTTTCCTCAGTTTAATGTCTTAGGGAATAAGATTTAGAAACTCTAAGGGCCACGGGTGGCATTTATAGGATTTAAATTTGCATAAATATTCAGATGGTGCTAGTGGTAAAGAATCAGCCTGCCAATACAGGAGACACAAGAGATATGGGTTTGACTCCTGGCTTGGGAAGATACCCTGGAGGAGGAAATGGCAACCCATTCCAGTATTCTTGCCTGGAAAATTCCATGGGCAGAGGAGCTTGGCAGGCTATAATTCATGGGGCTGCAAAGAGTTGGACATGATTGAGCAACTAAGCACACACACAAATAAAAATTTGATGAGAATGACACACATATTCAGTGGGTATTGTTTGGGCTGACTACTCAGACCTGGACAAAATCCTAGAAAATGCTTTTTAGGGAATTCTAAACCAATGTGTAAATAATATGGCAAATTGAATTTTGCATATTTTATCATGTTTATCTAAATGATCCAAAGCCATAAAAAGTACTCTGATATGGTGAGAAAACTGATGATTCCATGTCTCCTACTGCCCAAACCTTTCAGCCTCCTGCTGCTGCTGCTAAGTCGCTTCAGTCATGTCTGACTCTGTGCAACCCCATGGACAGCAGCCCACCAGGCTCCCTTGTCCACGGGATTCTCCAGGCAAGAATACTGGAGTGGGTTGCCATTTCCTTCTCCATTCAGCCTCCTGATTTTATCATGAAAAATGTTCAGATAAGTTTCATATATAGCCTAAACATTCTCATGACTGAATTTCTTCATCTGTAAAAACTATCTTTGGAACACATGCAATTTAGCAACCATTAAATAATTACCTACTAGGTGCTATATATATTTAAGCTCTTATCATGACCTTTTCAGGTCTATTACCTGAAGAGTAGATGCCTCATAGCTGAGTGACATAACTGGGATTTGAGTCCAAAATGTGACCTATGAGCTAAGGCTGTAGTTTAAATTGATGGAATCAATTACTTTAAAATTAACTATTTAAGTCATATATAACTAAACGTTTAGTTTATTTAAATGTGTTAAATAAACATTTACCTAATCAAAAATTGGGTCTTTTATTTTGAGTCAGATCACATAATTGAAAAACCTACATGGTATGTAGAAACCAATATGAATCAATGGTCTATCAATAATATTAACTTCTGTTAAATCTTGAATTATTTAATTAAGAGATTAATAAAAATGTCCTAAACTGGCAGTAATGCCCAGTCATAATTCAATCTATGGAAATTCCTTATAGCAAAGATTTATAACCATATAAACCTTATAACAAAGATTTGCTAAATAGATTTGCTAGTGATCAATGAAAATTGATCAACTTACATTCTAGGAAATATTATGAAATAAATCACTTGAATCCATTCAAAACCCAAAGAGTAACAGATGTGCGAAAAGTAATAAATAAAAGGTCAGAAATCTAAATGTCAAGACTAAGAAAGAATCAATACAAAAATAACACAGAAGCTATACACAAATATATAAGTTTTCAAAGTCATGTTGAAGAACTAAAAGATCTGTATTTGGGGTAGGGGGAATGTGAAAGGTAACCTGCCTTCTCTTTCATTGACAGAAATTATCCAAAGCTCAGCTTAGGAAACATGAGGATAATGTTACCTTTATATGGATCATCAGAGTAAAATAATAAATATAATTTAATAATAACTATTACTATTGTTATTATTAACTTCCCAGGTGGCGCCAGTGGTAAAGAATCCACCTGCCAACGCAGGAGACACAAGAGACAATGATTCAGTCGCTGGGTTGGGAAGATCCCCTGGAGGAGGAAATGGCAACCCACTCCAGTATTCTTGCCTGAAAAATCTCTGAAAAATGGACAGAGGAGCCTGGGGGGTTACAGTCCAGGGGGTCGCAAAGAGTCAGACAGGACTGAGCACGCATGCACATGCATGTGATTGTTATTGTCACTCGAGGGTAGGAATTATGACCCAGCGCACATACATACACACGCACACATGCAAATCAACAAATATTTTACAAAACATTATTTACCCTTCCTGATATTTTCTTTTTTTTTGGTGACCCTAGGTTCTTAGTTCTCTGACCAGCGATTGAACCCATCCCCGCAGCAGTGGAAGTGTGGAGTCTTAACCACTAGACGACCTGGGAATTCCCAACTATTATACTTTTTTTAATGCTGATGCTGACTCTCAGAACGTCTGACCCATAAAAGGGCTGGGACTCACAGTTTGAAAAATGCTGTTCTAGGGAGCTGTTGAGAGTTAGCTCCCACCCTGGTCTGGCAGGACATGCTTACTAGGGGCTTGAATAACAGAGACAGGGGGGTACATGGTACACTTACCGGTGGTTTATCTGATAATAGCATGAGAACTTCCCACCACTTTTAACTTATAAACCACCACTAGAGGAAGTATTTAAAATTGGACTTTTTGCCCAGGGAACTCTACTCGGTACCCTATAATGACCTATATGGGAAAAGAATCTAAAAAAGAGTGGAGATATATATATATGTATACGTATAACTGATGCACTGTGCTGTATAACGGAAACTAACACAACACTATAAATCAACTATACTCCAATACAGTATTTTTTAATTATTTATCAGGCTTTTTGTTGTTGCTTCACCTTCATTTATAGCTACAGATCCATTTCTCTTATCTCCTTTTTAGAAAATTTCTCCAAAAACTAACAACAAATGCTGTCTTTTTTTTATGCACTGAATTTTAACTACAGAACTGAAGAGTTCTTTTTTTTTTAAAGGCTGCTTTTTCCCTATATTATCATAATTTGGGGAGTGCTGGTGCTAATGATCACAGAAGGAAAATGTCTTAGTATACATAACTTGTACAAAAACACCCAAAAAAATCTTTTATATTTTACTAGAATTTGAGACATAAAGCACTGGAGCAGGGACATAAGTAACGCATGTTGTTGTTCAGTCCCTAAGTTGTATTTGACTCTCTGTGACCTCATGGACTGCAGCACGCCAGGCTTCCCCATCCTTCACTGTCTCCCCAAAGTTTGCTCAAATTCATATCCACTGAGTCAGTGATGTCATCCAACCATCTCATCCTCTGTCACCCCTTCTCCTAATGTATGTACAGATGTAATAAATATATAATATATAATGTATATACATATAACATACATAATATATCACATAAAAGAAAAGTATAAATTAGTGCTAAGGGCAATGTAACTAATGATTAAATAATCCTCATCATTCTTTATTTTAATGTTTCAGGTGTACAGCATTATAATTTGGTGTTTATATATGCCAAAAAGTAATTACCAGCACAGTGCTAGTTACCATCCACTTAAAACTGGGTTTTTTAATTTCCTAACATCAACTGGGTTTTTTAATTTGTTGCTAACTTGACCATTCTAATATGGTATTCTGTAGAATATCCTTATTTATCTTGCTCCTTCATCTCGCTGGTTTGAGTGAATTTTGCAGTTTCCAGACCCACATGTTCTAACTTGTACTGGGCTGCTATTTAGAATGCAGGTGTTAATTACCTACTTAACAAATCGTAGCTATTTACTTCCAACAGTAAATACAACTTAGTTTTTCTCAATTAGGAACTGTTCTTCCTGCTGACTAGGGTTCCAAACCCCTATGACTTCCCTCTCCTTTGCAAATAACATGAAATTCACTATTGAAAGGAATACATGTAATGGCTCCTTGAGTGTTCTGAGCACTGCCTCTCATTAAATACTGGACCCTTTAATTGAACAATACAACTGAATTGTATTAATTTCCCAAGGCTTCTGTAACAAAATCCCACAAACTGGGTGACCTAAAACATAGACGTTTCTCTCACAGTTCTGGAGGCTAGAAGTCTGAAATCAAAGTGTCTAAAAACTTCAAGAGAAATCCTCCCTCGCTTCTCCCTAGCTTTTGACGGTTGCTCTCACTCCTTGAAATTCGTTGCCTCAGAGCTGCAAACTCCAATCTCTACCTCCATTGTTACCTGGCCATCTTCCCTCCATGCATGTGTCTCTCTGGATTTCTTATAAGGACAGTTGTTGGATTTAGGATCCACCCTAGTCAAATATGACCTCATCTTAACTAATCACATTTGCAAAGACTTTCCAAATATTTTCTGAGGTTCTGGGTGTATATGAATTTGTTCTTCCTGTTTAGTTGCTCAGTCGTGTCTGACTCTTTTGTGACCCCATGGACTGTATCCTACCAAGCTCCTCTGTCCATGGGATTTCCCAGGCAAGAATACAGGAGTGGGTTGCCACTTCCTTCTCCAGGGGATCTTCCCAACCCAGGGATCGAACGTTTATCTCCTGTATTGGCAGGTGGATTCTCTACCACTGAGCCACCAGGGAAGCCCACGTGAATTTGGGGGCATACTATTCAATCCGATAGGCTGAGTTTCTCAAAGGACTAAACCATACCTACCAGTCAGCAACATCCACATACTCAAACTAAATGGCAATTTCATAGGAAAGAATAAAGTGCAAACTTCAAACAAGAAATGGTAAGAATACAGTTCTTGCTGCAATTCATGGAGTCGCAAAGAGTCGGACACGACTGAGCGACTGAACTGAACTGACTGACTGACCTCTAACATTATGTACTCATTTACAATTCTGCTCCAAACTCTAGAATCCATGTTTTTAAAAGTACTTGGATCATACAAACATTGACATTTCTATAGAACTTTATAACTGCCAAAATATTGCCATGCATTATGTCATTTCATCATCACTATACCCTAGTCATGTTAATGAGCTTGTCATGATTAGTCCCAGTCTATATATAATGAACTGCAAGGAGATCCAACCAGTCCATCCTAAAGGAGATCAGTCCTGAGTGTTCACTGGAAGGATTGATGTTGAAGCTGAAACTCCAATACTTTGGCCACCTTATGCGAAGAGCTGACTCATTCCCTGATGCTGGGAAAGATTGAAGGTGGGAGAAGAAGGGGACGACAGAGGATGAGATGGTTGGATGGCATCACTTGACTCAATGGACATGAGTTTGAGTAAACTCCAGGAGTTGGTGAGGGACTGGGAGGCCTGGCATGCTGCAGTCCATGGGGTTGCAAAGAGTCAGACATGACTGAGCAACTGAACTGAACTAATAATGAAACTGACCCTCCATGTCTTGACTCAGGTCATGCAGTTAATTTAATAATGCAGACCTAGGAGAAAGGTCAGGTCATCTGACTCCTCATCCAATGTTCTTTCTACTGCCAAGTACATGAAAGTGTTTAAAGTAATGACTGGGACTTCCCTGGTGGTCCCGTGGTTAAGAATCCGCCTGCCAATTCAGGGGACACTGGTTCAATCCGTGGTCCCATATGCCTCAAAGCAACTAAGCCAATGAGCCACAACTACAAAGCCCGCACAGTTAAGAGCCCATGCTCTGCAACAAGAGAAACCACAGCAATGAGAAGCCCACCCTCTGCAACAAAGAGTAACCCCCACTGGCCGCAATTAGAAAAAAAAGCCCGCACACAGCACTGAGGATCCAGAGCAGTCAAGAGCATAACAAATAAATGATTTTAAAATAAATAGATAAAGTAATGACTGTCAACTGAAGAGGGTGTCTAGGCAGGACTAGAGGCCACTTCTGCATCATCTTTAAGGCTTTTTCTAGCTAACTACATCCACCCACCCTAGAACCTCTGCACGGTGTTGAAAATCCTTGCAAGGTCAAACAACTCACCCCTGTTTCCAAAACTGAGATCCACTGGTTAAAAATCTACAGAAGAGCCTCCTAAGCCGATTTTTTAATAAACTAAATATATATATATGTATTTTAATTAAAAAAATAAATATTGTATGGATTTATGTCTGAGGTCAGAGCTTTTCAAACTTCAATGTGCATTGAATCACTTGGAAATCTTGTGAAAATAGATTCAGATTCAGTGAGCCATCGGGATGGAGCCTGAGATTCTGCATTTCCAATAATCTCCAGGTGATGTCGCTAGTTCCAGGACCACATTTTGATTGACCGAGTCTTAAGTAGCCTTCCTGATAGAACTCAGAAACAGCTCAGTACAGATCAGAGTAAGTCTTTGTGATTGTAGAAAGTGTTCACCTCAGACAGCTATAAACAGCAGGACCCCTTTGCCTGCTGTTATTCCCTAAGAAGTACAGAAGAGCTCAAGCCCAATCAAATCATGGTTGCTCTCAAAAGAAGTCAAACAAGGTCCATTAAAGGCCCTTGTTTGTGATGCTTGGCTTCTTGACATGAACACCTGTCATCCATGTAACAGAAGCCTCCATGAACTGCTGAAGCCCACTGGCCCTGGGACAGCAAAGCCTGCCTGCAGAAGCAAGTAGAAGGTGAACCGTGCATGTTTTCTGCAGTGTTTGGCTCCCATCTCAACTTTACCTTGGCAGGCAGCTTCATTTCAGCGTTTCCCTAGTCTGTCTTCTATTTTCTGGCAATCTATAATGTACTCTTAATGATGTTGACCCCAAAAGTGCTTTTTAGAAGAGGTGTACTACGGAGCTTCATTAAAAGGAAAAATAATGATTGCATTACTGCTTTCGTTGTTTTCTTTCTTTGAAGCTGCTGGGACATAGTCTTTAGATATGGGGATAATGGTGGAAATAAATCCTTGCAATTCCCTGTTAATGGTGATTGATGAACTGATGAGGCCGACTAGGTGTCCAAGGAACACAGCCAGTTTTTAATGGCACTTTAATTCTGGAAGTGTAGGAGACTTCCTTGTAGAAATTGGAAGTTGGAGTGGGTGAGAAATAATTCAACAAATGAGCATGCTTTCAGGGACCAGCTAGCATAAATGGATTCTTAAACTAGTCTTTGCCCTGTGTGATTTCAGAATGTACACTTAGAGTAAAATTTTATAAAAGAAAATAGTTCTGGCAAATAATAGAGTGTGTGTCTCATAATGTTTTCATGTAGCAAGAAACTGTGGTCTCATTCTCAGGGAGAAATTTACCTGTTTCTATTTTGAAACTTGAAGTTCCTATTGGTTGTGTGCATGCTCAGTCATGTCCGACTCTTTGCAGGCTCATGGACGGTAGCCCACCAGGCTCCTCTGTCCATGGAATTTTCCAGGCAAGAATACTGGAATGGGTAGCCATTTCCTGCTCCAGGAGATCTTCCCAACCCAGGGATTGAACCCACGTCTCTTGTGTCTCCTGGATTGGCAGGTGGATTCTTTACCACTGCAACTACTAGAATTTGTTTAATATTTATTTTTATTTATTTATTTGTCTGTGCCAGGTCTTTGTTGCAGCACTCAGGATTCCTGACCAGGGATCAAACCCAGAACCTCTGCAATGGGAGCTCAAAGTCTTAGCCATTGGACCACCAGGAAAGTCCCTATAATTTTTTGAGATGAGGATATATCATTTTCAAAGACAAAGGATGATTTAAGTCAAGGATCACTCAGAGTTTTTACCTGTATAAGATAATAATGGAGATTTGTCAAGGCTACTCAGTCTTCCTGATAAACTTAGTCATAAACATGGCAGAGTCCTAGCGTCTCCATTTCCACAGCAAGTAAGGCTGTGATTTTATCTTATATAGTGGTCCCTCACCATCTGCAGGGGATTGGTTTCAGGACACCCCTGGATTCCAGAAACCACAGATACTCCAGTCCCTTACATAAAATGATGTAGTACAACTGGCCTTCCCTATTCAGGGGTGCAGGATCCATGGATGTGGAGGGTCAGCTATAAATACTGCTACCCTTGCAACAGAAACTTCACTTCTTATCTTCATTTGAAACCCTACCCTAATCTGTCCCACACATCCTAGTTTGTGCTCTTCCTAAACGCAAGTCTGAGCATTCCTTCCCTTGCTTAAAGTGTCTATGGCTTTTCCTCCTTACAGCAGTGTCCTCATGCTTTAGCGAGCATCCGAGTCACCCAGAGGGTTTGTGAAAACAGATGCTGGACCTCTCTCCAGAGTGTCTGATTCAGTAGGGGCTTCCCCAGTGGCTCAGACAGTAAAGAATCTGCCTGCAATTCAGGAGACCTTGGTTCGATCCATGAGTTGGGAAGATCCCCTGGAGGAGGGCATGGCAACCCACTCCAGTATTCTTGTCTGGAGAATCCCCATGGACAAGAGGATCCTGGTGGGCTACAGTCCACGGGGTCGCACAGATTCGGACACAACTGAGTGACTAAGCACAGCACAGCACAGGTGTGGAGTGAGGCCCGAGGATCAGTGTTTCTCACAAGTTACCATGTCATGTTGATGCTGCTGGCTCAGGGACCACATTTTGAGGAAAACTGGTCTTCAAAAGGAAACCCACCAAATTCTCCATCGGCACATCTAGCACCCTTCAGAATTTGTCCATTGCCTGACTTCCCAGAAGTATCCCACCTGCATCCAATCACACCAGCCTCCTTGGGTCCCTGGAACCAGGGCTGCCACAAGCATGTGAAGGTAGTTTCCTGAACAAATGACAGAGACATCGTTCACATTCTTTTACTTTTTTAAAAATATTTATTTATTCATTTGGCTGTGCCAGGTCTCATTTGTGGCATGTGGCATCTTGTTCCCTGACCAGGGATGGAAACTGGCCCCCTGCATTGGGAGCATGAAGTCTTGGCCCCTGGACCACCAGGGAAGTCCCCTGTCTTTTGCATTCTTATCTCTTTATTGGTGCCCTCAGGAGTTGACCAGGGCATAGCCTTCACTCTTTTATGTAGCAGCCCTGAAATCACCACGGACCCCTATGGATGCCCCAGTCATACAAAATTAACTGGAACTTTCTGAGCTAATGGTCTGGGCTTTAAGCCTTCACCTACCCTGTCCTCTCAGCCCGTTGTGCCCTTTAACCCCCTTCCTGTATGGAAACTTCTACCCATCTTTCACAAAAAGAAGAGTTTTGATTAGAATTGTTCTGAGAATCAAGGAAACACTTTTCCAACAGGAAAGGGAAGAATGTTATTCAATCTAGATGGAGCTGTAAATACTCTAGTGTTCAAAACACCCTAGATGTTTAAAATCTGTTTTTTCCTCCCTCGGTTTTCATGAATTGTCTTTCCAAAGAACTAGAAAACTGATAAGAAGGAGAAAAAGGAAGGAAACTTCCTTTCATTGTTTTGTTTTAGGTCTTCACACACATAAGATATTTATATAGATGTGGTATTTTAACGAAATATACTTGTAAATAAATATTAAATGGAATCTGTAATATTTGTTAAGTTTACACTTTTATGAAGTTTTTGTGACTTTTATCTGATGTTTTATTTTTGGTTACATGGGACAGTGATATATATGTATATTTTTTTCTTATTCTTTGATATTCTTTTATTGAAGTATAGTTGTATGTATGTATCTTTTAATATATAACCTACATTATTAATTCTTCTCAGTGGCTTAACATTTATTGCATAAACCTGAATCCACCCCTATCTATACATGGAACTATCACTTTATTCACTGGTTGGATTAACTGAGATTCCAAGTAATGCTCAGAAAAAAAATGTGACATAGAATGAATACAGCACTTTTCTTTAAGAAAACTTACCCTTCTGTGAAGGTGAAGCCCAAAACTAATATATAGTCAAAAGCAGGCTTTTCAAAGAATAAGGTTAAAAAAAAAAAGTAATCTGCTCAGTATAATGAAAAAAAAGAAAAAGAAAGAATTAATAAAATTACAGAGCTTAACCTAGGAAAAGATTATCTTGCTGAAGCTGTACAGTTGGTCTGTTATCACAAAATGGGCTATTGGTAATATGAATTTCTGTTGTTAAAAAATTCTATTGTTGGTTAAAGCTTTTAGGCTGACTTTGGACCATGTGGAAGCAAGAGAAAATGACTAAGAACCTATCTTAGTCATCTTTGGTGATTAGAAAACATTTGGCTTCTTCAAGATCTAGTCTCCTTTCCTCCAGTTCTATGGACTTCTCTCTTCTTTTTTTGGTTATTCATTTATTTAAAATAGATTTTTGAAGTATTTGCTCTGCGTTAGGCACTGCAAGCAATTCTAGAGAAAGAAAATAGGTAGTTATTCCGTTCTGTAATCCAAAAATCCTGTTTGAGAAGCAAAACTATCTTCTGTGAAATTGTCAAATGATTGTTTAAGAAGGTTGTAAGGCTTTATGAGTGTTAACAGATCAAAACTCTGTCCAACATAGAGAACAGACTTCTGGACACAATGAAGGCAGGTGAGGGTGGGACGAACTGAGAGAGTGGCACTGGAATGCGTATATTACCATATGTGAAATAGGTAGCTAATGGGAAGTTGCTGTATATCACAGGGAGCTCAACCCGGCTCACCTTCATGTTTACTTCCTGGCCCCTGAAGACTTTGTAAGAACAAATTACCTACAAAGAGGTTGTCTAATCACTGGAGTGGGTGTAAGATTAAAGGTGTCTCCATCTCACTGTTGCTCCTTTCTTTCAGAGTTACTGTGAATAAGATTAAAGTTCTCTCCACCAGCCTTCTACCTAATGACTTGCTTCCTAAAACCTAATCTTTTAAAATAGGAAATACAGCAACCCCACGACTAGTCATATACCCTGAGGAAACCAAAATTGAAAAAAGACACGTGTACCCCAATGTTCACTGTAGCACTATTTACAATAGCTAGGACATGGAAACAAAAATAAATAATAAATAAAATAGGAAATACATCATGGGTAGTGAAATGTGGCTTACTTCAGGAGACACCAAGAAAATGTTAAAACAGTATCTTTCATCATAAGATGGCCAAAAACTCTCTCAAAAAAAAATTAGTTTTATATTGGAGAATTAAAAAAAGAAAGTAAAATTTGATGTTATGCAGAACTGAATTGCTTCTCACTGACCACCCCACCCCAAGTGAAAAGCATCACGCAGCTTCTGGCTGACATCAACTTCTATGTGGATGATTCTCTTCAAACCCCTCATTCAACAGTCCATAAATGGGAAGGGATTGAATTCCTGGCTTCATGTTATCCATGAGCCCAAAATAATTCAAAATCAACTGAGCCTTTCGGGGATGTTCATCCTTTGCATGAGTCATGTGGTGCTAGTCCACAAAGGATTCATTACCAGAGAGCACCTAAGCACAGAATCTCTGTTGTCCCAGGAAGGCAAGAGGATATTTGGGAGAAGAAAGAGCTGAGCATCAATCAAGGGCCTCCAGTCTTCCAGGAGAGCACCATGGTTTCAAAGAATATGAAATGTTAGAACAGCAACAGTCCTGGATGGCTCTTCCTTTGGTGCAAATCACAGGATTTTTTTTTTTCTGGTTTGCTTCTGAGAACAGCTCAAAATAGAAGATAGGTAGATAAAAGTCATGATATTTTTACCTACTTCTCACTTCTTCCCTCAACAAATGGTTTGGTCTTTGGCTTATAGGCTCAGAAATGTCATCGTGCTTTGCCCTTTTTCTGAAAATAGAAAATGTTTCATGTTTCTAATAATGCTCATCACAGACCTTCTTCCTGACAACTTAAATAAGTTGATGTTCTCCTGAAAATTCTTTTTTTTATTTTTTGGCCAAGCTCTGTGTCATGTGAAATCCCACTTCCCCAACCAGGGTCAGAGCTTGCCCCTCTCCTGCATTAGAAGCGTGGAATCCTAACCACTGGACCACCAGGGAAGTCCTCTCCTGAAAATTCTTATCATCACATTTTCCCATGCTGTTTTCTACTGCTGATAAGGTTTTTGTTGTTATTGTTTCTGTTAGTCTGTTTCCACTAAGAAGATAAAGCAGAAGTGCTACAACTCATTCACTTTCACCTCTCCTCACATATTTGTCAAAGAAGGAACGAGAGTTTGGGGGAGATAGAGAAGGTAGCTGCACTGACCTCAGCGCAAGGCACCCAAGTTCCCATGTATTTGAAGGAAGTATTGAAAGTTGGTGATACAAAGCAGATTATCACTCAGGCTGGAGCTTGAAAATATTGTGCATATTTTAAGACTCAAAATAAGTCAAGTTTTCACCCGAAGCAACCTCAGTCCATCTCTTTTTTTTAACTGAGATATAATTGACATATAATAGTATATTAGTTTAGGTGTACAACATAATGAATTGATATATGCCTGTATTGTGAAATGATTACCACAAAGAGCTGAGTTAACACCCATCATCTCATATAACATCATCATCTCATTTTTCCTGTGATGCGACTTTTAAGACCTACTGTCTTCAAAACTTTCAAATATTCGGCACAGTATTACTAACTACAGTCACCATGCTGTATATCCCCAGGACTTAATTTATTTTATTTTTTATTTAATTTTTATTTTTTATTGGAGTATAGTTGATTTACAATGTTGTGTTAGTTTAAGGTGTGCAACAGATTCAGTAATACATTTATGTATATCCATTCTTTTTCAGATTCTTTTCCCATATAGTTTATTACAGAATGTTGAGTAGAGTCCCTTGTGCTTTTCAGCAGATCCTTGTTGATTATCTATTAATTTATTTTATTATTGGAAGTTCATACCCTTTGACCAACTTTACCCGTTTCATGCACCCACCCAGCCAACCTCAGTCCAGCACTTAAATATTGGCAGACTAGATCATTCAGTCCTCAGGAAAACCCAGTTATCTGGATTTGACATGCAAACCACTGTTTAGGTGAAAGAATGTGCTTGTAAGTGTTTCAAATATGAACTATGTGTGAAATTCTATTTAAGTGGGGGAAGAACAGTTTATGTTCATCATTCCCTCCCATCGCTGACCAATGGCTTCTTCTAGACACATCTCCAGCATTTCTTGAGTATAGTACTTTACGTTTTATAGATGCTTCCTGTGCGTGATCTAGTCTGGTCCTTAACTACCCTCTGAGGCAGGCGAGGGGCAAATAGGAGGGACCTCGTTTTGCAGATGAGGGTGCTGAGTCTGAAGAAGGAACTGGCTTGTCTGCATGGCCAGCAGAAGTAGAGCCATATGTGTGATTTAATTCCTTGTCCTATATTCTTTCCACCAGGAAACATCTGCTATCTTCAAAGGATATGAAATCAACAAGTTGGTAAAAAAAACTTATGGTTACCAGGGGGAAAAGTGGGCGAGGGGATAAATTGAGATTGATAATATACACACTGTTATATATAAAATATATAACTAATAACCTACTGTATAGCACAGGGAACTCTACTCAATACTCTGTAATGACCTATATTGGAAAAGAATCTAAAAATGAGTGAATACACATATATATATATAACTGATTCACTTTGCTGTATGCCTGAAGCTAACACAACATTGTAAATTAACTATCAAAGTTAATTAGGCTTCCCAGGTGACTCAGTGGTAAAGAATCTGCCTGCAATGCAAGAGACTCAGGAGACACGGGTTCAATCCCTGGGTTGGGAAGATCCCCTGGAGGAGGAAATGGCAATCCACTCCAGTATTCTTGCTTAGAGAATCCCATGGGCAGAGGAGCCTGGTAGGCTACAGTCCATGGGGTCACAAAGAGTCAGACATGACTGAGCAACTGAGCATGCATGCCATGTTAATTAACATGACGTAAATGTTGTAAATTAACATGATGCTTCAGTCACGTCCAGCTGTTTGTGACCCCATGGACTGTAGCCCTCCAGGCTCCTCTGTCCATGGGATTCTCCAAGCAAGAATACTGGAGTAGGTAGTCATTCTCTTCTCCAGGGATCGAACCCAGGTCTCCTGCATTGCAGGCAGATTTTCTACCATCTGAGTATACTCCAATAAAAGTTATTTAAAAAAAAAAACTAGTTGGTAAATAGAGGCAAATCTCCCACTACCTTACACAAACAGAAATCAATGCAACCAATTTTGGGGACTCAGTAACACCAGTGCTGGGAACCCTGTTCTTAACTCCATGTGATCCTCTGAATATCTGTGTCTAAGGAAGAATTAAATCATTATCCAGGCAATGCAAAAGGGAAGAAAAGTGTTTTCTGAAAAGCGTGTCTATTCCCAGGAACTAAATGCTTGGAACCTACAGAGTGGGATGGTTTAAAAAGCCTTCTCATTTGAACTTTTTTATTTCATAAGCAACAAAATTATATTTTGGCAGTTCAAACAAAATGATGAAATCAACTGTGACTAGCCCTTGGTTTGGTTTGCAGATGTGAATGGAATTAGTAAAATATTTTAGTTTATAAAGAATCACCAAATGTTAGAGGTGAAAGGAAACTTGGAAATTATGTACTCCAAATTCCAAGGGAGTTGACTGATATCACATAGGTAATTGTTTGGAATTTCCTCATCCTTTACCATGTACAAACATAAGTCTACTTGCTGGGGCCAAAACAGCCAGCTCTGGAGACTCATTATTAGAGGTAACATGGTTAAAAACCTAACTTGTGCATGGTTATGATAAACAAAGCAATACCTGAATGTCATTAGGGTTTGCTGTACTAAAGTATCCATGTTTAGACATGTATCCTGTAGCTTAGAGCAAAATTGCATGTTTGTTCTAATTACTGTGTTAAAAAAAAAAAACACCTATATCCTAAGACAATAATCTTGCATTTGGCTTGTTGCATCACACATCATCTTTGGTACATACTGAATAATTTGTCTAAGATGCTGTCTTTGTGGGAGAACTCCAAGTTTCACGAGATATTTAAAATAAGCCATTCTTTTACATTGAAAGCAAATAGGCTTTGACAGATTAAATTTGAACATGAGACAGAAAACTCATGCACTTCAATGCCTTATGGTTTCTTTAACATGAATGTGGAATTGTTAAGGGCTTCAGTATTGGAATTTTTTTCCTTTAGTAATCTCTTTTCTTCAAGAATGTACTCCATGGCACTTCTCTGGTGGTCCAGCAACTAAGACTCAATGCTACCAAAGCAGGGGGCCCGGGTTCAATCCTTGGTCAGGGAACTATATCCCACATGCCACAACTAAAGATCCCATGGGCCACAAATAAAACCCAGTACAGCCAAATAAATAAATATTAAAAAAGAATGTACTCCAAATTATGTTGTGTACATGCTAAATTCTCAGGTGCTAAAAGTAGCTATATTCAGCTGCCATCAGCTAGACCATTAGACTGTATTAGAACTATACAATGTTCATTATTTCCCAAAATTAGAGAGCGAAGTAAACTGACCTACAATTTAGCTTGGATTGTGGAGTCAAGAAAAATTGAAGGTCCAAGTTGACCTGCTTTGTTCTTTGTCTAAAAGGTTTGAAGACAGGAGAATGGTTTCATTTGTATTTCTACTTTTCCTTGCTCTTGGAGGTGATAAACCTAAATAAAATGCATCCAAATGGGCAGGTAAACAGATAAGAAGAAATCAAAAATCTGGACTATGGGTTATGAGTGCAAGAATGATGGTAGCAATCTCAGTATTTAAAAATGCCCAAAGGTATATTAGCAACAGTATGACCTTCTAGAAATAGAAAAGGACCTAGTTCCTTATGGTAAAAACATAAAAGTAGATGCAATCTGACCAATGCTTCCCAGGAATGTTTATGTGATGGAATATTGTAAATATCCCCCTTCCATTAGCCTCTGAGGGTAGAGCTTCAGGGTGAGCATTCCCGACTTGTCCTTAATAAACCCTCTGTATCCACTGTGCCCATGTGTGGTCAGTCGCTCCATTGTTTCCAACTCTTCAAAACGCCATGGACTGTAGTCCACCAGGGTCCTCTGTCCATGGGATTTCCTGGCAAGAAGGTTGCCATTTCCTCGTCCAGGGGATCTTCCTAACCCAGAGATCAAATCCACAGCTCTTACGTCTCCTGTATTGGCAAGCGGATTCTTTGTCACTGAGCCACCTGGGAAGCCTGAATCCATTATCCATGGGTTTATTTAAACCTTCTTGAAGGTATTTCTAACTTCAGCCTTCAAAGTCTCTCGGTGTAGATGAAGAGAGCTTTCATACTACTGTCATTCACTGATTCACATTTTTAAAGGAACTCCTGAAGTATATTCAGGTAAAAAGTAGTTTTGTTTAAGAAAAAACATATAAAACACTAGTAATTAAGTGCTGCTCTCTAAGTTAAGAAACCGTAAATCTTAACTTAATATCTATAGTGCATTCTGGAAAAACTATGGTTTTCCTTTATAGTGATCTAAGAGGAAAGGTGGGAGTTGGAAAAAACAGGAAGAAAAAACAATAAAAGGTATAAATGAGGCACAAGAGAAGAACAGAGCCAGAGTAAGGAGGAAAACCCAAAAGTAGAGAAACTTAGAAGGATAAAGAGGAGAGAAGTTCAGAAATTCTAATGTCAGTTATACTTCATTTTTCCACAGACTCATGTTTACTGAGCTGTGTCGCCTCAAGATACTTAATCATTGTTTACGGAACACTGAATGTCTAAATTAAACAGTGTCAGGATAGTTTTCTTGGAGCTACATTTATTTACTTAGGGACGTATGGGTGCCACGATCTTCACAAAGCCACGAAATAACTACAAGTGTTGTCTTCATTCGCAGATCTGTAAACTGAGACACAGAGAGGTTAAGTCATTTGCCCCAAGTCACACAGTAAACTATAAAATCAACCTCAGAGGTCAGAATGACTGACCAAAATTCAGCCACCGATCCTCTTTTTCCTTTTTTTTTCCCCCACACTGCAAGGCATGTAGGATCTTAACTCCCTAACGAGTGATTGAACCTGCCCCCACCTCATTGGAACTGTAGCCTTTTTTTTTTTTTCTTGTGCTGGGTCTTAAGTTACAGTACTCAGGATCTTCGATCATTTTCACGGCATGCATTCTCTTTTAGTTGTGGTGGGATCTTGACTTGCAGCATGTGAATTTTCAGTTGCAGCATGTGATGTCTAGTTCCCTGACTAGAGATTGAACCCAGGTCCCCTGCATTGGGAGCTCAGAGTCTTAGCCACTGGACTACCAGGGAAGCCCTCTCCCTCATCTTTATTTTTAAGCATAAAATTTACTAATCCTTCAAACTTTAAATAATAGTTTAGTATATTTTCTTAATACATTAAAATTGTATGCGTGTGTGCTCAGTCGCATCTGACTCTGCAACCCTGTGGACTGTAGCTGGCCAGACTTCTCTGTCCGTGGGATCTCCAGGCAAGAATACTGGAGTGGGTAGCTATTCCCTTCCCCAGAGTATCTTCCCAACCCAGGGATTGAACCCAGGTATCCTGTATTGCAGGCAGATTCTTCATTGTCTGAGTCACCACTGGATTGCTGGGGAAGTCCCTCTTTTTACTTCTTATTGAGTGCTTCCTCTTTCCTTCCATGTCTGACATCACACTGCTATTCCTCTGCCCTGAACTGAGATCACCTTGGACAATCATCAGTTTCTTCGTTATGAAACCTTTCTCAACTGAATGAAGTTAGCTCATAATTTTCTTCTCCTTCATGAGGCTGGCCAGAAGGCCACATGCCCCAGGATGGAGTCTCCTTGACTTGGTTCTGTCTTCAGTGCTTGCCAGACAGATCACATTTGTTCTACGGAAGCATCGCTGTACCAAGGCCTTGTTATCTCTCTACGTATAGGTCTGCGATCACTGACTGATCAGCGGTCAGTCACTTATCCTCTTTTTCCATTTTTTTTTTTTTTTTTGATCACACCTCAAGGCATGTAGGATCTTAACTTCCCAACCAGGGATTGAACCTGTACCCACTGCAGGTGGAGGTGGAGTCTTAACCACTGGAAAGTGTGAAAGTGTTATTTGCTCGGTTGTGTCTGACTCTTTAGAATAAAACTTCTGGCAAGCATGACTTTTTTCTAGCTTATATAGCAGGTATGGCAATTCACATAAAGAAACATAAACTGGGTGGTTCAGGGAGAAAAATTACAAATAGCTAAGAGAAGGGAGGGCTTCCCTGGTGGCTCAGGTGGTGAAGAATTCGCCTGCCAGTGCTGGAGATGCAAGAGACACAGGTTCCATCCCTGGGCTGGGAAGATCCCCTGGGGGAGGGTATGGCAAACTGCTCCAGAGGAGCCTAGTGGGCTACAGTCCATGGGGTTGCAAAGAGTAGGACACAGCTGAGCACACATGCACACACACAAGAGAGGGGAGATGATTGTTCCCCGAAAACTCTTCCAGAGGGGCCTAAGAACAATGAGCAAGGTTGGGGGAGGGGCGTGGATCTTTTTCAAATGGATTAGACCATAGAATTTAAAGGTATGTTACATTAGGTTTCTTTTATATATATATGTATGTATATATATATATATAAAATTTTAATTGGAGTATAGTTGTTTTACAGTGTTAGGTTAGTTTCTGCTGTACAGCAAAGTGAATCAGCTATCTGTGTATATATATATATCACCTCTTTTTGGGATTTTCTTCCCATTTAGGTCACCACAGAGCACTGAATAGAGTCCCCTGTGCTCTACAATAGGTTCCCATTAGTTGCCTATTTTATCCATATTAGGCTTCTAAATGAAATGAGCTCATAAAAAGTGAATGTGTTTGTAAAGCTACTTTCTTGGAATATCTTTGAACAAGGCATATCATTTAAAGAGCAGTGAACACCTATGTCTCCTGGCTGTGCCTAAGCAACTAAGAGGCCCTGCTGACTTGCCGTTCTTTTCTTTTCCAGATCTTGGCTATCGTGTCCATCTTGTTCATCGTCCTCTCCACCATCGCGCTGTCTCTCAACACGCTGCCAGAGCTGCAGGAGATGGATGAATTCGGACAGCCCAACGACAACCCCCAGTTGGCCCACGTGGAGGCCGTGTGTATCGCCTGGTTTACCATGGAGTACCTTTTACGGTTCCTGTCCTCACCCAACAAATGGAAGTTCTTTAAAGGCCCGCTGAACGTTATCGACTTGCTGGCCATCTTGCCCTATTACGTCACCATCTTCCTCACGGAGTCCAACAAGAGTGTGCTGCAGTTCCAGAACGTTCGCCGCGTGGTCCAGATCTTCCGGATCATGCGGATCCTCCGGATTCTGAAACTCGCCCGGCACTCGACGGGCCTGCAGTCCCTGGGCTTCACCCTCAGGCGGAGTTACAATGAACTGGGCTTGCTGATCTTGTTTCTGGCCATGGGGATAATGATATTCTCCAGCCTGGTATTTTTTGCCGAGAAGGACGAGGATGCTACCAAGTTCACCAGTATCCCAGCCTCCTTTTGGTGGGCCACCATCACCATGACGACTGTCGGTTATGGAGACATCTACCCAAAAACGTTATTAGGGAAGATTGTGGGAGGTCTCTGCTGTATCGCAGGGGTTCTGGTGATTGCCCTTCCCATCCCAATCATTGTGAACAATTTTTCTGAGTTTTACAAGGAGCAGAAACGCCAGGAGAAAGCCATTAAGAGGAGAGAGGCTCTAGAGCGTGCCAAGAGGAATGGAAGCATCGTGTCTATGAACTTAAAGGACGCCTTTGCTCGAAGTATGGAGCTGATAGACGTGGCCGTGGAGAAGACGGGAGAGTCGGCCAACACCAAGGGCTCCACGGATGACAATCACCTCTCTCCAAGCCGGTGGAAGTGGGCCAGGAAGGCTCTGTCGGAAACCAGCTCCAATAAGTCTTACGAGAATAAGTACCAGGAGGTCAGCCAGAAAGACTCCCATGAGCAGCTGAACAACACTTCTTCCTCCAGCCCGCAGCATCTGAGCGCCCAGAAGCTGGAGATGCTGTACAATGAAATCACCAAGACGCAGCCTCACTCTCACCCGAACCCTGATGGCCAGGAGCAGGCCGAGAGGCCATCTGCCTACGAGGAAGAGATAGAGATGGAGGAGGTGGTCTGCCCGCAGGAGCAGCTGGCGGTAGCACAGACCGAGGGCGTTGTGGACATGAAGAGCACATCCAGCATCGACAGCTTCACCAGCTGCGCCACCGACTTCACTGAGACTGAGAGGTCGCCCCTGCCACCTCCCTCTGCATCCCACCTGCAAATGAAGTTCCCACCCGACCTCGCCGGGATAGAAGAGCACCAAAGAGCCAGGGCCCCCCCCTTCTTAGCCCTAACCAGGGAGAAGGGGCCCGCGGCCAGGGAGGCCACCCCAGAATATGCTCCAATGGACATAACTGTGAACCTCGATGCCGCTGGCGGGCCCCAGGGTGGGCCCCACGGCCCCCTGCTGACGGACAGTGCCTCCGAGAGCCCCAAGAGCTCTCTGAAAGGCAGCAACCCGCTCAAGTCCAGATCGCTCAAGGTCAACTTCAAGGACAGCAGAGGCGGGGCCCCGCCAACCCCGCCCAGCACAGCCAGGCCGCTGCCGGTCACCGCGGCGGACTTTCCACTCACCGCCCCCCAGCTCATCAGCACTATCCTCTTAGAAGAAACCCCCTCCCAGGGAGATAGACCCTTGCTGAGCGCCGAGGTTCATTGTCAAGGACCCTCCAAAGGGCTGACGCCTCGGTTTCCCAAGCAGAAACTCTTTACTTTCTCCACCAGAGAGAGGAGGAGCTTCACAGAAATCGATACGGGGGAAGATGATGATTTCTTAGAGCTCCAGGGGACCACGAGGCGGGACAAGCAGGCAGACTCCAGCCCAAACTGCTTGGCAGATAAGCCTAGTGATGGAAGAGACCCTTTAAGAGAAGAGGCCTGTGTGGGCTCTTCTGCCCAGGACACAAGTCACAACTGTAGACAAGACATTTACCATGGTGTGGCAGAAGTGAAAAAGGACAACAGTCAAGAAGGGTGCAAGATGGAAAACCATTTGTTTGCCCCAGAACTTCATTCCAACCCGGGAGACACAGGTTACTGCCCCACACGTGAAACCAGCATGTGACTAGTTACAAAAGCAATAATAACACTAAAACAAACAAACAAACAAAAAAACTTTTTTCTTAAAAATGCAGTTAATAATGCCTGTGAACTAAAACGTGGGAAGCCCCTCCCTCCCCCCAAAAGTGCATAAAATGTTATTTTTGCATGGCATGAACAGTTTAGTTTCAGTACTGTTTAAATAAAGAATCAAGACTCCATTTTTGTAACAAACAAAAATGACTGAAGAACACTGAACAAATAAAGAGAGCTCTATTAGGAACCGTATTCTGCCATGTCTGACATTTTTGATCCTTTCATTTCAAATTACAGAGTTTCGACTGTGAGCTTTTCTGTTATGATGAATTTTAGAATTTGCACATGAAAGGATGAAATGTCATTGCATGCGTTCATAATTGCGAGGCACAAGGTGCTTTGAGCTTGCAAAATGCATAACTTTGTAAATAGTGGGGCTTAGGATGCAGAAGTGTCAAGAACAGATGGAAACAAGTTTCTGAGACACATGCACTTCCTTCACAGCTACTGCCTGGAGGAGCTGTACAGACTTCTTGTTGCAAACCTGCAACCTCTTCTTAAACCATCTCACATATCTTGCTTTGGGTTATAAAGCTCTTATATAAGTACATTTGTTTAAAGGAATACAGTATTTTTATTGACTGATGATATGACTCACAGGGTGCATTTTTCTTTTTGCTTCTGCTTAGTTGTGGCATTTGTGGTTTTATTTATAAATCATGAAAATAGGCAAGATGTAATGACCAGATATCCAAAAACTTGAAATTGAGGCTTGAAATTTTGCCAGTCAATTACATATCCCTAATATTGTGGGGGAAAGTATGTATCATGTCACAGCCTGTACAGAAATGCATTTTTAAAAAACCTGAACATACTTAAAAGGTGATATTACACAACTAAACTTTTTTTTAATCACACTCCACTTTTGTAAATCAGTTCTTTAAAAAAATCCAAGAAACTATATATTGGCCATCTAAAGATGACTATTTTCCACTTGTAACTTTTTCTATCTAAAAGCCTAAAGATAGAATGTACATATGCCAAAATGGGAATTCCCAGCAGTGACTTTTGGCAAACTAAAAGCAGAGCTATTTAAGTCAGACTACCACCCCACCCACCCCGGCCACATAGATAGTGGTGGGTCTGGAAATGAGTTACATAGAAAGAACCCTGCCCTGATAATGGATCTTTCAGTATTTCCCAGTGTGAGGAGGGAACACTGCCAGGTGAGGAGGGCCGCAAACTCCAGCAGCACCATCCTGTAATTGCAGCACCTAGAAATACACCCTCACGTTTCCAGCGCCCCCAAGTGGTGGAGGATTGAAAGCAATATTTCCACCATTTTTACTGAGAGCTGTGAAATGCACAGGTGTTAGGGTAGTCGGCGCTCAGTTCAGTTCAGATGGCGCTAGTGGTAAAGAATTCGCCTGCCAATGCAGGAGCCGCAAGAGATGCGGGTCGATCTCTGGGTCAGGAAGATCCCCTGGAGGTGGAAATGGCAATTCACTCCAGTTTTTTGCCTGGAAAATTCCGTGGGCAGAGGAGCCTAGCCGGCTACAGTCCATGGGCTCGCAAAGAGTTGGATATGCCTGAGTGTCATGTCAACACACAAACACACACAGGATATTTGCTGGCTGCTGTCTTGTTGGTTAAGACTGTGCTAGAAGCCAGTTCATTTGGATCCACTTTGCCTTACAGGAAATCAAAGCTCTAGCTCCAGAAATGTAACTACCTGATGAGTAATTCTGGGTGAATCTTGAAAACCTCTCTTAGCCTCAGTTTTACTACAATAAAAACTAAGACAAATTATTTCTGAGTTACCTTAAGAGTTCAAATTAATGTGATTCCTTGAGCTCTCAGGAATGTCCAAGTTTTGCCTCCGAATTATACATTTTGTATGTGTGTGTGGATGTGTGGGTGGGTGTGGGTGTATAGTTCAAGGAAACAGGAAAATTCCAGGCCAAATTTAAAGCACAATTTTTTGTTTAAGGAAAAACATTCCAAATTTTATTCTATGTTTTAAAGAAAAAAACACATCAGAAAAAGACAACCCAAATATTTAGAATCTAACTTAAGGCTTTAAGGAATAACATGTCTTTATTAACAAAATCTGGTCATTATATCTTAGATAAGAAAACCAGGTTGGATCTTAGTTGAAATCCAAGTACTGCTAAAAATAATTTTAAGCATTTTTTTCATTGTTCTTATTAGAATTTCCTAATGGTTTTTATGTTTGTTTCAAAACACAACTTTTAAGAGTGTATGGTCATTAATCATTGATATTTACATTAGTCATACTTATTTCAGTGTCTAAAACTACATATTGCTCAGTTTTTGTAAAACTAGAGTGTCTGAATTTTCTATATATAGTTTTTCAAGTAAACAGATCTATCTGCTGTTAGATGAATAGCAAATAAGTCATGAAAATTATTTTCTTTACATAGTCTCATGAAGCAGTTATTTTCTGATGTCTCTGTATTGATGAATCTCGTTTTTTAAAATTTATCTGATAGTTTACTAATGCCAACCTGTCTTGTGTCCATTAGGCCTTCTACCAGAGAATCCTGCTCCAGAATGCTTAATATCAAAAATCTTTCCTAGATAAGGAATTCTAGACATTTCCCCCAAAAGATTTCTCCCTAAAAACTTTTTTCTGTTAATATTTTTTCTTTTAAGTTTTAAAGAATTTTAGAGAACCTCCTATGGAAAGTTTAACCTTCAATTCTTCTTAGCCCCTCTGAGCCAAACGTCTTCAGCTAGGAAAAAATAAAATAAAACATTCCTCAAAAAAAAAAAAAAAACTTTTGACTTTGTTGTTTCCCAAGAAAGCACCAAGGGTTCCCAGAATGCTCTTGGGCAGTGCGTCCTAAACCTTTTCAGTGAACTAACTGCCTCTAATGCAGAGGATGAACGTATTTGCCTGGACTGGTCTGGGAATATACCAAGCACAGAGATCTTGCAAAGTCTTATGTTTTATGTTAAAAAGTCATGAAAATGCTGCTTTTTACTTCATAGCATATGTTTCAATATAAAAGAATTGATGTTTTTCCTTATAGTACTCACCAACTACTGAAATGGATACTCATTTAACTTTACATGCCTCTTTTTGTATTCCCTGGAAAACACACCCCCAGTTTGAGAAGCACTGCTTGAGTGGCAGGGACACAGACTGACTCCCTGAGGGACCCTGGAGGTTTCCGCTGCTGGGAGAGCCCACTCATTATTACCTAGCTCAGTGACCAGGGACAAACATCAATGAGAAAAGGCTATTTAAAAGAACTCAAAATAACCCAGTCCCAGGTATGGTTAATTCAGTCCTGCTGACTATCCTAATGGGTGTAAATTGCCACAAGATTGTTTTACCTCAAAGCTTGAGATCGATCATAAGAGGACAGAAATGGGTACGTGGGTATACATGTTGGGCTGGATCACAAATGCAAGAGTGACACCCAGCCTCCCTAGAGTTCATTTAATTAGTTTCTAAACATTTCCGCTAGAAATGTCTTCACGGGGGCACAGCCAACAGCTTTGGAGCAAGCATTTAGATCTAGCGCTATCCTGATATGAGCTGGGTTTGGTAACAAGAAGAGGATGTGCCAAGTGTCTTTTCCCGTTAATTTCTTGTCAAAAGCGTCTTAGTCGTGTAGACATAAGGAAAGTCAACAATTCAACTATTTTCTCTTGAAATTTGAAAAGAAAAAAGTATGTGGCATATTTTAGAGTTTTTGGTCATGTTTAATCCTCTCAACAGCCTTCTGAATCAGGTGTTATTTATCAATAGAAGACCAGGGAAGTTATGAATCTTGTTCAGATTCACACTTGAACTTGATGACGAGCAGAACAAGACCTCATTCACATCCTATGGCTTCACGTCCAGTGTTCCAGTGAACTACAGGAAAGTCTGTTTAGCTAAGGAGTGTTTTTTCTCTATTAATATTCAAAATAATGAAAATAAAAACAGAGGTGCATTTATCGTCACACAGTTTGTTGAAAGCAGCAGTGGATCATGCCAAATGCTAATGACTTGAGATAAATGACATTGATTGTCTTTAGCACATACATTTGCCCTTTTGGAATTCTGGTCATAAGATACACATCTCTGGGTCAAAGAGAAGAATTTATTACTCATGGTATAACATGACATACACATTAGGTAAAGACTGAAGGAAGTCACTGATTTTCTAGAAAAAAATGAAGAACTTTAGAATGACTGAATTTAAGTTCAAAAATATTGTCTAATAGAATTTGATTGGCATTTCACTATTCATTCATTCAGTAAATATGAGGTGAGCACTCCTATATTCTATAGAAGGCATTGTGCTTGGTGCTAGGGTACAGCCCCCAGCCTCATGGACTTACTACCCATTTAAAACCAGACTGAGGGAACTTCCCTGGCATCCAGTGGTTAGGATTCCAAGCTTCCTGCACTTCTACTGAAACAGGCACGTGTTCCATGCCATGTCAGGGAACTAAGATCCTTCATGCCGTGCGACGTGGTCAAAAAGTACATAACATTAACAATAATAATAAAACCAGGCTGAGGATCGTTTGGGTTACTGGAAAGTATCTCTTCTGACTATGGAAGAACCATTCAGTTATCAAATCAGGGAAGTATACGACAAGAACAAGTAAAATGCTTTTTCCAAAGAACTGTTTTCCTAAGAAATAAATGGATGGTATGAATGGAAGTCTGATGCATAATTATTTCTGAATCACAGTTTAAATTTACATTTGAGGTAACAAATTGTTAATATGATTGAGTAAAGCTATGAGTTGTCTTTCCCTATTATCCAGTAAATTGAAAAATAATTCTTAGATATATTGCTTGTCAAAGTAGCTAATAATAGTCTATCACTAATAAGCAGAGCAAAATTTGATACCAGTGAAAAACTCTGTAGCAAATTTTATATTTTAATAGTTTGTTAATGGTTATTTGGTTAAAAACTAAGCATTTTAATGTTTTTTTCTAACTTCCCGTTGACTATAGGCAACATTTTAGCAGTCTATCAATATTCTCTATTTAGTCTTCTGAATTTCTAAATGGAAATAGAAATGGAATTTCTAAATGGAAATGTTTAAAATTCAGTAATCAAAAATGGTTTAGCTTGACTCAAGGGATTTATTCACTTAGGTCCATGTGAATTTGAAAATATATTGGGTGTTTTCCCACTTCAACTGCCCTCACCCAAACAGAATTAAAAAAAGAAAAGAAAGAAGAGACTACAAAATCTAAATAAAAATTGGAAACACTAGAAGGCCCATCCCTAATAAGAAAATTGGTGAACATTCTATATTACTGAAGTTAGCACTTACTGTAATATAATGCTATTTTTAGTGATGTCAATTACCATTGCTTCTACTTGACTTTTTAAAATAGCCTGACTTAATTTCATAAACCTGTTTACCATTGCCATTAATGCATAATCTCTTCCTTATTAAGTCTAAAAGTGTTTTAAACTATAAATATACATATAAAGAAAGGAAGGTGGGGAATTCTCTTTAGTAGTGAGACAATCCAAGGCCAGAAAAAGATACAAACACCCCCAAAAAAGAAGGACTAAGAAATAGGTAGGTAAACTAAATGTGTTTTTAAGCCAAGAAATTTATATTTGGTACATGTATGTATGTGTATATATGTGTGTGTATATGTATACATATATATATGTATGTAATTCTTGCATGTAATTGAAACTACTTATTAACATGAAATTTGCAATTGAGACCATAATTCCAGCTTTAATCTCTCTCCTGAAGAAATTAGTTCTTATTATCTAACAGATATTTCCATATTTCTGGGGTAAAATACTTCATTCAACAAACATTTACTGTCTACCTTATGCAAGAAATTAATTTATGCACAGTTCATTCCTTCAGTTTCACACTCTAGCAGAGATTTCATATTTAAAGAGACTATGTTCCCAAGTGAAATCTAATTCCATAGCTTGAGCTTGAAATAGTATGGCAATATGTTTGAGTTTGTTGTCTGAGAATTTCTGTAATCCACTTTTATTTTTTCTCAGATTCGTTATTTATTTTCATTCCTTAGTCTAGAATCTGAATGGCCACCACATAAGCTTTCTAAACATCCATGCTTAAAACTATAGTAGCTGTCTGAAAGTTAGTGATAATTTATTTTAGTGTAGATATTGCCCACTTCAGCCAAAAGATGCAAGATTCTGGCCAAAAAAAAACAATGTTGAAAAATCATTGTTTTTATCCTCCTTAACTATTCTGTTTGATTTTGTTTAAATCCTAGCCTGTATGCTAGGAGAACCCATCACTACCTGCTGGTAAGGAAAGCTTAATGCCAATCTAGCAACGTAGTTTATCTCCCTTCCTTCATGGGCAAGCCGGCAAGTGACATAGCTGAATAGCTTTTCTTTCTGTTATTTTTTCTCCATTTCAACCTAAAAAGACTTTAGATTGAATACCAAACAATATAGACTTTCAAAATTAAGACTCAGGGAAATAGACACAGAATACTGGCAACAGAGAGGTAAATACACAGATTTCCCAAAGGATGTCAGGAGCCCGCTCGTCCTGCTTTTTCAGTCTGTGTTGAGTGCCCTCTAGTGGTCAGTTTGAAAGACAGTGGAATTCCATTTGCCAAGAAAGGATGCGGTAAGGAGGACTTGAAAGAAAGTTCTGGACCATTTCCCACCTTCCATTACCCACCTTCCATTACCCGTGCTTAGAGTCAAAATCACAACCAAGTTATTTTTTTTCAGTGATCATTTCTCAGTTTTCTTTTTCTTATTCTGAAATATCTGATAAAATTGTTGCCACCCTCTGCACAGCACTTTCAAAGTGGTTCTACCTGCTGTCTCCAAATTTAAAACAAGGGTCACAAGTTTAACTAAATGTTTAGAAGTGTCCTAGTCTGCACTCCGAATGCACATTAGTAAATGCTACATTGACCTTTCAGCCATTAGTGGAAAGACAGAAGAGCACTCAAAGTGCCTTTTTTAAGAATCATAAATCTGTAAGGACAAATCCACAGTCTCCATTCTACTTAAAGGTAGAACCTAAAATACCCCTGAATTGACCCTGGCAAAAACACAAGTGGTTCTAAACTTCCAAGCCATACCTGTGGGTACTGGCCAGAAATCGAATTACAGCCAGATTTCTGCCATTTTCTTTAAACCAAGATGCTCCTAATATTCTTATTTGCAGCATATGGGTTAGGCTGTGATTTTAATCTCCAGATTATAGTCACATTACAATGTCTCACTGAAATGGGGAGGAGTTTTGGAAAGCAAACAGATACACAGAAGGTAATATGTTCTAATATTACCCAAATTACTTATCCAACAAAAATATTATCATGAGAAGTAACAAATGTGTATATATTATGAAAATCTCACAAACATTTACAAAATCTTCCTATTTATTTCAAAGCCAAAGAAAGAAAAAAAACCCTGCAACTTAAAAAACACTGGGTTTGTCCAATAGCCAAATTTCAAACTTACGCAGTTTTAAAGCAACATATTAAACCATTAAAAATTCAACAGTGAATGTATTAAAAGGGTTTATTAAGTAAATATAAGGTACCATTAGCACACTGAAGCATTTTTAATAACCTTTCATTTAACTGCGTAATGACTATGTCTGCTCTTAGCACCTTGCTTTCAATCCAAAAGTTTTTCTGTTTCATATTGTTACTTATGGTTTGGCTTGCTTGCTTTGTTTTGTTTGAAGGCGTGAGGGTAAGTGGGAGGAAGAGCTTAAAGCGGAAGGTTATTGGGCAATTTACTAATGCCCTGTGCCCTGGATGTAGAGTGGAAACCATCTGTGGCAGTGACTTGATCTTCTCACTCCCTGCCACCTTCCTTTCAAGTTCATCTTCCTGATTCTGAAACAGATTCTTTTGATCAAATCTCATATCAGATCATCCAGATTCTTCATTCCTCTCCTGTCTGCAGTAATCACTATCAATCCTTCCCTCGGATCTGCCTGGTTACACAGGTCTTCAGGGTCAAGTCAAGGGCAGGACCAAATGAACCACTGGCAATAGCAACTTGGAGCCCAAAATCAAGGTCACTGATCTTAGAGAAGCCTGAGGACAAAAGAACTCTCTACACCATGTCACAATATGATTTGATCAACAAAGCAATGACACAGTGTTTTCTCCTACTATTAACAAAGAACAATAATTGTTAAAAGCCTCTATTAATTTCTTGAACTTCAAAGGTAAATAATTAGGTTGATGAGAGAAATGGTGCCCTGTTCACTAAGTTGTCACAAGATATCATCCTAAATGCAAATTTCTACTAAAATTTTGTGTGTAACAAATTAGTGTGTGTTTTCAGGGCAGTATACAAAAAGGAAATACCAGTATTATCCTTTTCATTATTTTCAATGCTAACAAACATTTTGATCAGGGAAAACTGATATTGGTGTGGTAGTTTCAATATGGTTCTTGAGCCAAAATCATAATGGCAACTTAAAAAAAAATCTGTAACAGGGGATATTAGATGTGGACAGAGGGCCACACTGAAAAATAGTGCTTTATCTACATCCAATGAAAAAGAAGTCATATTTGGATTAGAATTTAAGTTTTTTATATAAAAATATCTTTAGGTGGTCATTTGAAATTAATATTTCTCATCCTACTATAAATGTTTTTTAAAGACTATTATAAATTAAATGAGGTATTATATGGTAAAGCACCAAGCACAATACCTGAAGACAAATAGGAGGAATTTTATTTGAGTATTTCAAAAGAAAGCATTCAACTCACATTTGTGTGTTAATTAGTCTTCTAAAATTCTTCTGTGTCTTCCTAAACAGTCAAAATTTTACATGTGTGTATGAGTGTAAATGTAAGTTTTTACTCACTGTTACCATAAAATAGACAGCATTTTATTTGCTATATATTATATATATATGAAACCATTTCATGTGGCTTTAAAGAGAGATTGACATTTTTTGGAAAAATAACACGCTATGAAAACTTATGTAATGCAATTTTTTTTACCTAGCAGCCTTAGATTTTTAATATTCAGTAGACAGATGTCAATTTTTTCTAGAGATATATCAGCTTCCTACAATTACTAAGACTTTAGAAATACTATATATTTGAAGTCTTTTACATCATCCTTATTACCACAGAATTAAACGTGAAGAGTCATTATGTGACTATCAATGTATCACTCCATTTTTATGCTTTAAACACTTGTAAACCTAAGGATATATTTCATAAAGTAATTCATAACTGAATTTTATTCCAGCTTTACTATAATTGGCTATTTACCAGATTAAACTGAAATGAAAGCAAAATCTTTCAGTATTCAAATATTCTTAATTAAATTTTGGCTTTAAAATCAAAAAAGTATAGGCTGTCATCATTTATTTATCTTTTATGTTGAAATCTTATGGACCAAAAAAGGTAACAGAGAAGGAGGCTTGTTTTCTCTTTCAATTTATTTATAATTTCAAGTTACAAAAATTTAACTTGAGCCCTTATTTCCTATAAGTGATGATGACCAAGGACTACAAATAATGCTGCACACCTAGTCCTTACACTGATTAAGTGTAACTCCTCTAGCCAAATCAGGGCAGTCACTGTGCAACCAGGGGAGTGCAACTAACTTGAACATTGCATTAAAGACAGACTTACTTTGGATCAATCTTCTACTGACTCTGCAAAAGAATTTCCAAGTTATGTAAAATTTCACTCTCAAAGTATCCAGTATGTGTCATCGGTAAATGGAAAATAATACTTTGATTTTAGCAAATTTTGTTTATATGGGTTTTCTTGTTTTGTTTTTGTTTCTTTGCCTAGTAATTTTACGAAACATTTAGTGTAACACATTACTTAGTTTGGGGTTTCAATCAACGTATTATGATGCTTTAAAAAAATCCATGTTCTAAAGCATACTTGCATGACAGCTTAGATTTTATTACTATTTAGTTATAGCTTAACAAATACTGTATTCCTACCTGTTTTCTAAAGAGATCAAGTTCCTAGCTTATTAAATAATATTCAGATAAAGCATTATGCTGCCCAACCAGCTCACTAAATGTATTTATTACCTGCCTCTATGTAGCTTATGTAAAAACTCAGTGTTGACTGTTTATGTCTACTGCTTTTTAAAGCTACCAGTGTGACTGTCTCATCTTGCTATGTCAATGCACTATGTTATGGAGTCACATACATAGACCACGGTACAAAGTAATTATCAACTGCTTACTCAATATCTAGCTCAAAAAAGGTCTGAGGCAGTGCAATAACACCCTTAGTTGAACAGCCCACTGTTTGAATCATTTTGATCTGTGCATTCTCTACTATAAAATATTGAGGTTGTATTTTTTAAGTGTCTTTTTAGGCTTATAATACAAATCTCTACATCATATCTACATAGTCTAAATATGTCGAGTAATTCAGTTTTAAAAAGTGTTGTCTGTCAATAAACTAAAGAGAATTAGCTGCTGATATTTCCAGATAACTGCTTAATTTATTTCCCGTTGCCAATGTAGACCTGCCTTAAATGGTTTCTTTCACCACTATTATGTGTAAAATGAAAGGAGAATAGTGTGGTGAAGGCTAACCTGTGTGACATTAGCTCTTCTCACTAGTCAGAGTGGACATTCCTCAGAAATGACACCATTTGGTGATGTCCAGTGTCAAGTATACATTATTTTCCTTTTAGTCTTGAAAAGCTAGAGTCAGATATATATAAAATAAACATATATAGACTTTCAAAGGCTAACGTTTTGGGAGGGATGTGGGGGGTAGGACGGAGAAAGAGGAGGTGAAGAAATGGAGGGAAAGAGAGGGGGAAAGAAAAAAAGAAAAACTAAAAGAGAAAGGCAAATCTCCAAGTGAGTTAAATGGAGGAAACTGAAGTTTATAGCGTACATTTTTTGAAAAGTTGTTTGGCTTTTGGGAAGGCAGTTGTGTTGGTCTGTGTGCATGTGGACATGTGTTTAGGATCAGGAGGTAGAGCCTGAATTTACTGGGTTTGGGGTTAACCAGAGTCATATATTATGTATTTTTGGTTAACTAGAGTTATAAATTATTAAAAACAATGTGTCTAACTCCCCAAACTCATTAATTCAATGTTTAATGTTAGAATTATCTTCTGGTTAAACTCAGGACAATTCTGTGAATATTCACAAAGTAATTTTATGAAAACTTACAGTGAAACTATAAAAGTATCACTAATTAATGCACATAAAAAGCCTTCCTGGGAATAATTGTGGGTGATTTCCCTGTAACACAGGTTGATAAACAACCTGATTCTTTTTGTCTCAAGCTGTAGAGATTTTAATAATGTCTATTGAGTTCCTAACATCTCCCAGATTAAAAAGCACTCATAACTATTTTTAAAACCTAAGGAATATAGTGTCAGAAATTCAAAGTTAAATAATAGTTCTTAAAATTGCATATACATTAAGTAATACAATTTCATATTTCTAAGTTACATATGGTATTAGATTTATAGGGACTGTCACATGAAGCATACTGTCTTTTATTAACTTTAATGTTTCAGAGGGTTTTCATACTATCTATGAATGCTCTGAACGCTGCAGGGGAAAAGAAGCACAATCAAGTATTTTATTTTTGAAGATTTCTCAGTTGGGTTATCCTGTCCGGTTTACACACATAATAGGATTGGCATTTCATCTCATACTATGTTGAAATGTTTTTAATATAAACTCTCAATAGAAGCCAGAGCTTATGTATGCATAAGTGGTAAGTCTTGTCTAGTCTCATTCATCTGCCTCAACATGCTTTATTCATCCTATTTGCAAACAAGATGTTTTTATTTCAGTTTTGTAAAGAGGAAAGTTTCACATACTTGTGTTTGTGCAGCTGTCCATCCTGCACCATTAATACAATGCCTTTCTCTCCCATTTAATGGTGTTTGTATCAATGTTCCCATATCTGCTGCACTTTAACTCCATAAAAAGAAAATGTGGTTTTGTATTAGTAGTTTTGCTAATCAACTCAATATTTCTGCACCAATCAGCATCCTTATATGCATGTAGTAGTCTGTACAACTGTTCAACATCAAAATACTTGTTTACCTTATGTCAAAATGTCTATAAAATTGCTGGCATTGTTCTCCATTCCAGTCTGGTAGAATAAGCAAGATAGAAAATAAATGTGTAAATGAATCATCTGTGTCATTTCAGTTCTCTGCATGAAGCCACTTCACATTGAGCATGGCATCCACGCCTGCCACCCAACAATACATGGTTTTTCAACACCTCATTACTGACTGTTGAGGCAGGGAGCTTTTTGGAGGAAGTGAGGGATAAAATTGAAAAGCCTGGCAAAAAGTAGAAGTTGGATCCATTACCATTCAAAGTATTCTTCTCAAATGAATCCTTTTAGACAGCCTATGAATGCATTACTTGCTTTATATTTAAAAAAAAATTCAGTGCACACGACCTTGCAAAATACTGGGGTAAGATCATCAGAGAACTTTGAGACAGTCTCCCACTGCCATTCCTAAAACCAATCTGGTCAGTCCTTGTTAGGTAAATCAAGTCTTGATTTCTGACCCCAGAGTCAGCTCTATGGGTGTGTGACTCAAGCAGTCACACAGAGGTACAGATATTCAGAAGAGCCTGGCACTCAATTTAATCCCCTGCTGCCGCCATCTTGAAATTCTGAATAATTTTTCAGTAAGGAACCCAGTATATTCATTTTGTCTTAGACCCCACAGATTGTACAGCCAGTCCTTCTGGCTGCTGTGCTGGGCTTAGTCACTTCAGTCATGTCCGACTCTTTGCAATCCCATGGACTATAGCCCACCAGGCTCTTCTGTCCATGGGGATTCTCTGGGCAAGAATACTGGAGTGGGTTGCCATGCCCTCCTCTAGGGTATCTTCCCAACCCAGGGATTGAACCCAGGTCTCCCACATTGCAGGCGGATTCTTTACCAGCTGAGCTACCTGTGAAGCCCATCTTTCCTGGCCAGGGAGGTAAATGATTAGACTACCAGTTGAGTCAGACTCTCCAAGGTAAGAGGTGAACAGATAGTAAGAAGAGAGGCTTATTTATTTAATAATCTCTCATACAGCACGTGTTGTTTTTCAGTTGCTAAGTTGTGTCTAACTCTGTGATCCCATGGACTGCAGCATGGCAGGCCTCCCTGTCCCTCACTCACAGCACTTACCATATGTCCAGTCCTATACATATATTTATTTAAATCTCACAATACTAGTTCTATTAACATCCCCATTTTACATAAGAGGAAACTGAGGCACAGAGAAGTTAAGTAGCTTGCCGAAGGTCACGCAGCTAGTAAAGCCAGAGTGTGAACCCAGGCAGCTCGGCTACAGAATTTGGATGTCTGACCACTGAGGTTATCAGGGGAGTGTGTAATTTCCTCGGTTCTGTCTTGTCGCAACAAAAATTTGAAGCAACGGACAGACCAGTGTTACAGCCCTCTGACGGACCAGGGTTACAGCTCCGTGTTACAGCTCAGTTTTATTTAGAAAGTAAAGGAAAATACATCCTCGAGGTGTGAAGGCATGCAAACCCAAAAGACACAAGGAGAAGAGAGGCCCCCAGCTCAATTTTGGCTCCTCTTTTTATATGTTTTTTTTTTTTCTCCTCCCCTTGGGCCTGCCCTATGTAAATTGGGCTAGCCAGGAGTGCTGTTTGTTTTACCTGAGGTCCTCAGTCTGGTCCTCAGACCTTCCTTTGTTCTATTTTTGCAAGCTTTTCCCTTTGTCTTTTAGCCACCGCCATTTTGGACTCTTTTTTCCTATTCTGACAACTTAACAAGGTCAATGCCAGCTCTTGCTTTGCTATGCTGCCTTTCCATCAAAGAAAATTTCCTCATTTTGTTTGCTAATAGAGCACTGGGGATATGCATTAATCTGGTGGCCCAACAGAAAAGTATCCGCCTGCCAGTGCAGGAGACAAGAGTTCGATCCCTGGGTCGGGAAGATCCCCTGGAGAGTGAGTGAAGTTACTCAGTCGTGTCCGACTCTTTGTGACCCCATGGACTGTAGCCTACCAGGCTCCTCTGTCCATGGAATTCTCCAGGGAAGAGTACTGGAGTGGGTTGCCGTTTCCTTCTCCAGAGGATCTTCCCGATCCAGGGATCGAACCTGGGTCCTCTCGCATTGTAGGCAGATGCTTTACCATCTCTTCCCCACCCAGGGATCGAACCTGGGTCCTCCCGCATTGTAGGCAGATGCTTTACCATCTGAGCCACCAGGGAAGTCCCCTGGAGAAGGAAATGGCAACCCACTCCAATATTCTTGCCTGGGGAAATTGCATAAACAGAGGAGCCTGGAGGACTATAGTTCATGGGGCCACAAAAGAGTCAGACAGGACTTATCAACTAAACAAACAATGACAACAAAAGAAAAGCTCTTGCTTTGCTATGCTGCCTTTCCATCAAAGAAAAGTTCCTCGTTTTGTTAATAGAGCCCTGGGGACATGCATTACAGTCTTTACCTGAAAGACCTTTCCTTAATAGTCTAAAAGTTGCAAGTATATTACTTCCTGAGAGATTGAACTCTCTACAACAGCATTTCCCTGCTCTTAAAGTCAAAAACACTTTCTTGATGGACTGCAGCCCTCCAGGCTCCTCCATCCATGTGATTTTCCAGGCAAAAGAGTACTGGAGTGGGGTGCCATTGCCTTCTCCAAAATTAATAAGAGATGGCTATTAATATTAAATAAAATGTCGCCATCATATTTGTGACCCAACATAGCTATAGCTGCTGAGTGCCTGGTCTCTATACCCGACCCCTGTCCTGAAGGCAGAGGGGTGATGAGTGACAAGGAGAATAGACTGGCCTTGGACTCAATGACACTTTGCTCCCTGTGTTCCCTCCTAGCTCAGATATCACCACCATTTTCCTAAAGCAAGAGGGCACCCTCCTGGTCGTCATTTCATTTAAAAGAGGCATGCAAGCTGAGTAGCTTCAGTCATGTCTAACTTTTTGCAACCCATGGACTGTAGCCCACCAGGCTCCTCTGTCCATGGGGATTCTCCAGGAAAACTGGAGTGGGTTGCCATGCCCTCCTCCAGGGTTAACAGAGGAAGAAGTATATAAAAGGTGCATTTTTCTGGACATAAGAGGTTGGAGCAGGATTCTGAGAATTCAACCAGGAGCAACGTACACACCAATCAATCTGTAAAAGCCCTTCCCTCTGGGCTGAAGTTCAAGGTCCAAACTGTGGATCAGGAAGGAGTGACTGCCAAAGTCTACTGTACCTACACTCTTTCCAGGCTTAACTGTATCACCCAGGAGTGCCCCTTCCAGTCAAAATGACCTTTGGCTTCTCTGGTCACCCAGAGGGTGGGCACTGGGTAAGGGCCATATAGCCAGGGAAGGAAATATAAATCTTCTCCCATATGAGCTTCTCAATCTTGTCCACCAGACTCCATTTTCCAAACTCTACTGGAGGACATGACAACCCATTCTGGTATCCTTGCCTGGAGAATCCCATGGACAGAGGAGCCTGGAGGACTATGGTCCATAGGGTTGCATAGAGTCGGACACAACGGAAATGACTTACCACACACATACTTCTCTGAAAGTTCAGGAAACACAGACTAAGAGAGAAGCCAGGGTAGAGTCACCCATCCCTAGAATTCCATCTCTCTCACAAGAAATGGTATAGAAGCAGCCTTCATTTCCACCCCTTTGCTGACCTGGTTGAAGGCTAAACTCTCACCACTTTGGTCTGGTCGCTTCTCTCTGCTCCAGTGCATCCTATTTAGCCTCCACCCTCAGCCTTAGAAAAATAAACCCTACAGTGCACAATCTGGGCCACAAAAATGATGGAGATGGGAAGACACATAATAGTAGGCATCTCCTCTGAGCGAATGAAAAAAGATTTTCCTTCCCTCCCCATCCTTTCCCATTTTGAACCTCATGAAAACAGATGGGTTAACAATGTGAATCAGGCTGATGCCAAATAGCAGAGAGGTTGCCAGAGCCAAAACTGAGCTCCAGTATTTTCATTTCTCAACCCGTATGACTCCTCTGACGGTTTTCTAAGATTATGAAGCTCCCTGGCAAGAACTTTAGAGCTCTATTTGCAAAGTAGGCAACAAGCATAATCAGGGTGAAATTTTGTGTCAAAGCCTCTGATTCCATTGGCTGAAACCCTATAAAACCTTCCTTGACTTTGAACTTCGTCATGCTTCACATGTTAATGAAACCAGCCTGCCACCAGGAAGCATGGGCACAGAGCTTGACACAGAATTTATCACAAGGCTCAAGGCTGTATTAAAACACAAGGTTTAATTCTGGTCTCTGTAACTCACAGATAACCTTCAGAGTACAGTCACCATCCCCACTCTGGCCAAAGTAAAAAAAAAGGGGTGGGGGTGGGGGGCAGGGGCGGAGAGGATGAAAGAGGGCTAAAAAATATGAGGAAAGAATCTGGAAGAGAATGGACACACACAAAAAGAATAGATCTATATACATGTATAACTGAATCACTTTGCGGCACACCTATCTGAAACTCGCACAACACTGTAAATCAACTATACTTTAGTAAAAAATTAAAATTAAAAAGAAAGAAAGAGGCCTCCGGACCTCCCTAGGAGTCCAGTTGTTAAGACCCTGGGCTTGCATTGCAAGGGGCACAGGTTCAATCTCTGGTTGGGGAACTAAGATATCTGGCAGTGCTGTCAAAAAAACACAAACAAAACAACAACAACAAAAACAGAAAGAGGTCTGACCTGAGAAACAGCAATATATACAAGAAAAAAATTTTTTTTAGTTATACATCATACTGGAATACAGGAATAATACTCACTTGTGCTCGGTTGCTTCAGTTGTGTCTGGCTGTTTGCAACTCAATGGACTATAGCCTGCCAAACTCCTCTGTCCATGGGAATCTACAGGCAAGAATACTGGAGTGGGGTGCCATTTCCTTCTCCAGGGAATCTTCCTGATTCAAGGATTGAAACCTAGTCTCTTATGTCTCCTGCATTGGCAGGTGGATTCTTTACCACTAGGGCACCTGGAAAGCCCAATCATATTCACATGATAGCATCAATAGTCTGTTGAGTGATTTTTATAACAGTCAATGTGTAAGTGTTTATTACATACCGCGTCCTTCTGTGCTAGGCACTATGCTAAGTACCAGGAACTTAAGACTAATAAGATGGGCTCCCTGCCCCTAAAGAACTTGCAGACATCATCAGGGCATGGCAAACAGCTGGCACAAGTGTAGCCATTCCTTCCAGCCCCCTGCTCTCTCCTATGTCAACAATTAATTACCCATTCCTTTCTAGTGAGCCAGGATACAATAGCTAAATCAACCACCACCAGGCAGGCAAAACAGATAATCCCAAAATGACTTCACGTTCCTTTATCACCAGACAGGGACTCTGACCTCTCCTTCTCTAGTGATGATCATGATAATTGTTATCATGGCAACTAACATGTCCGGAGGGCTTCCCAGGTGCTGCTAGTGGTAAAGAACCTGCCTCCCAATGCAGGAGACTGGAGGAGGGCATGGCAACCCACTCCAGAATTCTTGGCTGGAGGATCCCATGGACCGAGGAGTCTGGTGGGCTACAGTCCATAGGATTGCAAAGAGTCTGACAATGACTGAAATGACCTAGCGGGTAGCAACGTGTCCAGAGAGCTTATTACATGCCACACCCTATTCTGAGAGCTTTATATGCACTACCTCCTCAATTTCGTTTCCCTAGAGCAGTTGGTTAACAAAAATTTTATGTGGTCATCACTGAAGACCCATTTAAAGGAAATGTGAATAAACTCCAGTGTGAGGAAATTAGATGTCCTTCAGATGAATTTTCTACAAGTGATGGATGCTTCACATTAGCAATAACCAGAGAGCTGGTGAAATCGGCTTCCCAGGATGTCTTTAGAATTAGGATAGATTCTTGCGAGGCTATAATGAGAAGTGCAAACCTGTCTGAATGAAGAAGGACAAACCAGATGACCTTTCAGTGTTCTTTTCATTTCCGAGATTCTGTAATTTGTGTGCTCCAGAATCAAATTTATTTTTTTGCTCAAGTCTGTGGTAAATTGTATTCATTAAATTGTCTCCATATCCACTTAGCACAGGTGACAAATTGGCAAAGGGGGGAGGGGCAGCAAGCAATTTGCAAAAACATATTTTTAAACTTCTATTAATCACACATCTACTTGTGCTGAAGCACAAATCTTGTTTGGAGAATGACTCTCAAAAATACCTCAACGCAAGTGCTAGACATGGTTGCAAAGGTAAAGTCCTGGAAACTCACACAGATGACTCACTGTAATGTGTATGGATCAATTAGTTTGTGGCAAAATGCCTTATTTTAGGATGAGTGTAATTTCATGAACATTTATTACTTGTAGAAACCAACTGATTTTGAAATTCCAGGGTTTTTTTAAAAAAAAAAGAAAAACCATGAATAACATTAGACAACATTTTTCCATTTTAGGAATTCAAAATTATTCCTAATTATAATTCAGGAAAATACCATTTACGTTGCACCTGATTTTAGCAAGAAATGTTCTTGTAATGCTTACTGTAAAGCCATTTCCCAAAGAAGCTAGAGCTTTAAGTAGGAAAATCTCATTCTTATTTTCATCTTTAGATAATGTCATTCCCAATGTTTATGTGCTGTTACATAGAACTACCTGGACTTATCTGTTCTTAAATCCTTGACTATAACGCAAAGTCCCACCTATTAGGCTCTTTGTCCCCATCTCCACCATCACTCAGAGTAAGGCTGACATACCTCTTCCCAAATAAATTAGAATTCCATATTCTGTTGATTAACTTAGAGAAAGAGAAAGCACATGCCAGCTGAAACAGAAGAAAAAGAAATGGGCACAGGAGAACTAAGAAGCTGGAAAAACAATTTACAAATTATCAAGATTATTATCAAATCAAGAGCTACAACAGGAAAAAAAAGAGATAGAGTCTCCTATCTTTTCACTGACAGAATTTTCAGTCTTTATTTCTTTCCTTTTCCTTTTGCATGGCATTTGGGAAAACTCATCACAGAAGAGAAGGTCTAGCATATCATGAGTCCTAAGCACTGCAGCTCCTCAGAGACTTTGCCTAGCTCCTAGCAGAGCACTGACTACATTAAATGGATGCTTCCACTTCAAGAGTACAAGCCTTTCTTGGCCCCGTGTCTGTTGTTGACATCATCAGAGGCAGTGCAAAGAACGGGAGATGGGATGTGGGGAGTCGGGAAGAGTATCACCCTAGACAACTCTAGTGACCTTAGTAGAGAAGATAAGCACCTGTTGAAGTCAAGCCTTCCCCACCACTCAGCTCTTGCCCATCTAACCACACTGTTCTGTATCACATCTTCCTGGCTTATTTTCCTTAGAACTTATCACACTCTGAAATGCTCTCATGTATTTATTCGTTCACTTGTTTGTTGTTTGTTTTTCCCACTCTCACCACCCCACCCCAACCAGAATAAGCACTTCATGCAGGCAGAGATTAAACTGCTTGCTCATCTCTAGTTGTGAAACCAAGCAGGACATTATGGGGCTCCTGGGCACAGAAGCCTCTCAGTGCCTCTCATCTCTTGTAGGGAATAGACTCCAGTCCCCATGATCTTCCCTAATGTCCGAAGGGCAGATTTGAACAGTTACTAACCAGGGAAGGGAGTGGATACAGGAAAGGAAAGGAAAGGGTTAGTCACTCAGTCATGTCTGACTCTTTGCGACCCTGTGGACTGTAGCCCACCAGCCTCCTCTGTCCATGGAATTATCCAGGTGAGAATACTGGAGTGGGTTGCCATGCCCTTCCCCAGGGGATCTTGCCGACCCAGGGATCGAACCAGGGCCTTTTTCATTGCAGGCAGATTCTTTACCATCTGAGCCACCAGGTAAGTCCTGGTTCTCCCTCAAGGGATACACATAACAATATCTTTGAGCTCTTAACAGAGCTAAAAAAACCCAACAAATGGACGATATTAGCATTCTTTGGGCTTCCCAGGTGGCGCTAGTGGTAAAGAATCTGTCTCCAATGCAGGAGACACCACAGAGATGTGGGTTCAATCCCTGGGTTGGGAAGATCCGCTGAAGGAGAGCATGGCAGCCCACTGCAATAGTCTTGCCTGGAGAATCCCACGGACAGAGGATCCCACAGGCTATAGTCCATGAGGTCACAAAGAGTTGGACACGACTGAGCCATAATCACAGCAATCTTCATTCCAGAGGAGACCACCTGGGGCCAGATTAAAGGAGTGCAGGCCCTGCACACACTCTAATTCTTATCAGCAACCCTGCCCTGGAACAACTGCCATAAAACACTTCACCAAATCCTCCCAGGTTGGGACATACAGTTTTGAGGGGCAGGAGGCTGCCGTGTCCCCCTTTGCCTGGCAAACCAATCAAGCCATTTTTTTCTACTACACCCAAAAATCTGTCTCTGAGATTTGATTAGATACCAGTACACAGAGGCCAGGTTTTTGGCATCAGTTCCAATACCTGGAAGGGGTTCGATAAATATTTATTGAATGAAAAGTGCCTTCATCCAGAGAGCAAGATAAGAATGGAAAAGGGGGGAAGGAAAAGTTGATAGCCCATAAAGATGAGAGCACCAGTAATCTTAAGGAAGTCAATATTAATGGTTCAGAACCTAAGACTATGAAAGCGGGTAGTAGCTAGGCACCTCTTTTTAGGAAATACCTGTAAGGATCAAACAAGTCATGCCAAGCTGGGCTCCTTGGACTATGCCAGGTCTTGTGGGGAAAACATAGAAGAAACAGACACAACCTCTGCCCCAGAAGAGCCTATACCCTTTCAGGAAATATCCCATAAATTATCATCTATAAAAGAAGGAGCAACTTCCCTGGCATTCCTGTGGTTAAGACTCTGCACTTCCACTGTAGGGGTGCAGATTCAATCCCTTGTCAGGGAACTAAGATCCCAAATGCCTCACTGCACAGCCAAAAAATTTAAAACAACAACAACAAAAGGCAAAGTAAAGTAAATACTAGGAGAGAAGTGCAGGCAGAGTGTAGCGACACTGCAGGAGACATAGAAATTAGGTAAGGAAGTCTCAGAGGGCTTCAAAAAGCAAGCAACTTACATGCTAACAAGCTTCTGAAAGAGCCAAGAAGGGAAAATAATACACTCAGTTTGAGGAACACTGTGATTAATGATACAAAAGTGTTTGGTGTGTTCTGGAAACAGCAAATATTCATACTTCACCTAAGCAAGAAACTATGGAGGAATTTGCAAAAGGGACAGTTCCAAAAACAAGTCGTGAAACAGTAGGGAAAAAAATTTTTTATAAGCTGGAAGTAATAATAAAATTTAAAAATCAACTCTAATAGGTGAAAGAATGAATTAGCTTCTATACTCTCTACAGAAAATATTACAAAATCATCATTTGAAGAGATGTTCAAAGATTGTGTGCTCAGTCATGTCCGACTCTTTGCAACCCCATGGACTGTAGCCTGCCAGGCTCCTCTGTCCATGGAATTTTCCAGAAAAGAATACTAGAGTGGGTTGCCATTTCTCCAGAGGATCTTCCCAACCCAGGGATTGAACTCATGTCTCTTGGGTCTCCTACACTGGCAGGCAGATTCTTTACCACTGCACCACCTGAGGGGTCCTGTTCAAAGATTTTGTAGCATAACTTGTAGAAAGAAGATATTCTAGACATATATATCAGCCAGTTAACTAATAATAAAGTATGATGCTAATTTTGTAATAATCTGATGTTTGTCAGCTTTTAACATTTGTAGTTTGTTGTGATTTCCTTTTGCAACCTAAAATGTAGGCTCCTTTGTATGTAATTTTGTTTTTCCTATGATTTTTCCTAAAGAGAAACACAAAGTTATGCAAGGACATGAAGTCTGAAGCTGAGGCAGCTCTAATTGGAGAGGAGTCTAGAGTTGTTAGCGTTCAGTGAAGTGATGAGGCATGAAGGCCCCATTGATGGCAGAGTAGAGAGATTCTGGGCTGCGGTCATCACACGGCCTGAGTTATGAAACAGGCCACACTTGATGTTATTACTGGCCCTGGAGTTTTCACATTCTGAACCAACTTTGTTATTCAGTCGCTCAGTCATGCCCAACTCTTTGTGACCCCATGGATGGCAGCACACCAGGTTTCCCTGTCCTTCACCACCTCCTGGAGCTTGTTCAAACTCATGTCCATTGAGTTAGTGATGCCATCCAACCATCTTGTCCTTTGTCATCCCCTTCTTCTCCTGCCTTCAATCTTTCCCAGCATCAGAGTCTTTTCTAATGAGTTGGCTCTTCACATCAGGCGACCAAAGAATTGGAGCTTCGGCTTCAGCATCAGTCATTCCAATGAATATTCAGGACTGATTTCTTTTAGGATTGACTGGTTTGATCTCCTTGCAGTCCAAGGGACTCTCAAGAGTCTTCTCTAATACCACAGTTCAAAAGCATCAATTCTTTTGAACCGATGAGTTCCTTTTACAATTTAAGCTAGTGTGAACTGTTTTCCTTTCATGTAATACAAAGCCAAGTGGAAACGATAGCACACAATGCATATGAAAAGCAATTCTAAAGTACCATGTATTATTTTCATTCCTTTGAGTCTTGTCGGGTCCTAGTTAAGACCCTCATTTCTTACCTAAATTATTAAAATAATATTCTTGCTTCCAAAGTTTCCAGTCAAAAGCAGCAGGTCATGACTTTTGTGTGTGGCTAGGGCTTCTTCTTCCTCCCCAAGTCCCTGGAAGTGAACATGAGGCTTAGAAGAAAGAACTATAACTACTAGGCGCCCTAAGGTTTTAGCTTCATGAACTTTGTGATAAAACAGCCTCTGAGATTCATAGCCTCTGCCATCAACGAGCTCATAAGCCAAACGTTTTAGTGTTACTAAACTAAAACGGGCTTCCCTGGTGGTTCAGATGGTAAAGAATCCACCTGAACTGCAGTAGACCTGGGTTAGATCCCTGGGTTGGGAAGATCCCCTGAAGGAGGGCGTGGCAACCCACTCCAGTATTCTTGTCTGGAGAATCCCCATGGACAGAGGAGCCTGGTGGGCTATGGTCCACGGGGTCGCAAAGAGTCGGACACAACTGAGCGACTAAGCCCAAAGTGCCCAATTAGCATAGTTTAAGCATTTCTAATGATGCCATACATACATACAAGGGAAAAATGATTAATAAAAGCCAAAACATAATATTGAAAATGATATAGAATGATATACAGACAGCTAGAAGAAAACTTAGGCAGGTGTCATCAAACAACTCTCTCCTTATGTAAGAACTGAAAATTGAAGAAAATCTTGAAATGAAATAGGTATAACAGTATCTTATTTTATGAGGCATGAGGTTACATACAAAATAGCAATTTTACTTTTGAGGTGTTAGTGCTGAACAGTATATGACTTGGTCAGGATCATTTTAACAGACACTAAGAGGGTGTTTTGTGATGCAATATGAAAATGGAAATTAGCTATTGTTTCCCCCTCAAAATTATTCCACCCACTAGATTAAATGGAGTGGATGCAGACATTCTTTAAAGTTATTAACTGCTCTGGATCATAAGGCAGGGAAGAAGAGTAAGATTTAAGTGAAAGAGCAATAATAATCTGGTTGTTGGGAATTCCTTGGCCATCCAGGGATGCAGACTCTGCACTTTCACTGACCAGGGTGCAGGGTTCAATTCCTGGTCGGGGAACTCAGATCCCACAAGCCACGCTGTGCAGCCAAAATATAATAATTGTTATCTGGTTGTTTTTAAAAGAGAGAAGTTAAGGTATGCATGTCAGCAGACCTGGATCCCACAGTTGGCTAATACCCTAGGTTAATTTTGAACAAATTAGAATCTTGAAATGAAGGGAGCATTTCTGCCCAAAATTTAGAGAAGAAAAGAAGCAAAGCAGAATGCATTGAACTCAGAAATAAACATCTTTAGGACTTCCCTGGTGGTCCAGTGGCTGAGACTCCACACTCCAATGCAGGGGGCCCAGGTTTGATCCCTGGTCAGGAAACTAGATTCCACATGCAGCAGCTAAGACCCAGTGCAGACAAATAAATAAATAAAATAAATAAAAAATAAATATATTTAAAAATCTTTTTAAAATGAAAAACGCATCTTTCTCTTCTGTTCTAGGTTTGGGAGCCATTCAGCCCTATTTTTCTCTATCTAAACAAGTGTTTCTCAATCTGTTTACATTCTCAACTCTCATCTTAGGGAAGCTATTCTTTGCTGTGGAGGGGTGTCCTGTGATTATAGGATGTTTAATAGCATCCTCACCCTCAAACACTAGATACCAGTAGCACTCCCCAGTGGAAACAATTAAAAATGTTGCCAGGAGGACTACCCTGGTGGTCCAGTGGTTAAGACTTCATGCTTCTAACACAGAGGGCACAGGTTCAGTCTCTTGTTGGGGAATTAAGATCCTGCAAGCTGTGAGGCAAAAAAGAAGAAAAAAGTGACTCTCTCAACAAGGTCTTTCTTTGACTTATTTGATTGGTTTGAGACTTCGAGAGTGTGGCTCTGAAGTATACTTCAAACCTTGGGAATTATCCTGCTTATAGTTATGATAATAATACCCCTGATGTGTTACATTTTCTCAAAAGCTTTAAATGCTTCTTCAAAGCCCCTGACCACCAGACATATGATCACCCTGCTACAGGAACCTCAAAAAGGGAAAAAAGAGAATGACTGACTTAGAGACCGTGAACTGGAACCATAACCTGTGACCATCACAAGGATTAAGCAAAAAGCCAAGACCAATGGACACCACGTCAAAGACCAATAAAGCTGAGAGGACTACGGAGCCTACCAAGAGGTAGCTGAGGGTGACACCAAAGCCTACATTTTTATCACCTCTCAGATTGAGAGTTTGATAAAAAGGGGTGAATTGTTAAAAAGAAATACACAAATTCAAAATGGAGTCATTTGTGGTAAGCCCCACTAGACTTAATACCCAATCTAACTGCAGTTTCCACCTCTCCCAGGGGTGGAATTGTAAACCACTGGCATTTTCTGATTCTAGTACAATAAAATTCCTGCCATTCTCTGCACCCTCCCCCCAAAAAGAAGATGAGCTATCCTGAAGCAATCCTTTCTTTTCTTTAGCTAACAACTTTCGTGATCCATGCAGTTTTCTACCTATAAATACCTACCATCTTCTTGTGTAACGTCTCTGAATGCCCTTCTGCTTGCTTAACGGGATGCTGCCTCATTCTTGAATCAATTAATAAAGCCAATTTGCTTTTTTAAAAATGGAAAGAAAATGTTGCCAGACAGTTGAGAACAACTTTTTGTTGTTTAGCCGCTAAGTTGTGTCCAGCTCTTTGCGACCCCATGGACTGTAGCCCACCAGGCTCCTCTGTCCATGGGATTTCCCAGGCAAGAATACTGGAGTGGGTTGCCATTTCCATCTCCAAGGGATCTTCCTGACCCAGGGATCGAATACACATCTTCTGCATTGCAGGCAGATTCTTTACCACTGAGCCACCAGGGAAGTGGTGGGGAACAACTTACCTAGACTAACAACCAATAAGAAGTAAGATTCAGAACTATTAGGGTGGAAAAATTTTCTTTCCACCCTTCTTTGGCTGATCTAGTAATTTAACTGACATAAGACAGGTTAATATAAGAAAAAATTGAACTTTGTACACATGGGAGCCCCATAAAAAATAGGAGACCTCAAAGACAGTCAGGGCGTTGAAGCTTGTTGTACTATCCTGAACTAAGGAGTGGGGTGAGACGCAGGATTTCAAGTGTAAGGAAGGTAATTCACAGGCCAGTAAGAAAAATAGACGTTTGGTGATTAGATGTCTCCCTTGCCATGCAGAAAAGTATTTCTAATAAAGAGTCGTCTTCCAGTAATAAGAAAGTCCCTGATGATCCAGTGGTTAGGACCTGGTGCTCTCAGTGCCAGGGGCCTGAGTTTGATCCCTGGTCCAGGAACTAAGATCCCACCAGCTGCGAGGCCACAATAATAATAATAATAATAATGTCTGGTAACAGCTCTCTTTCTGGGCCAGGTCCCCATCTATATTCTTTTATGTAGTTAAGGGAGAAGTAAAAGTATTTCCTGAGTTTGCTGCCTTCAGCTAAAAATAATTCACACAACAAAGTGGCATGTTTTAGAGTGACCTTTACTCGTCCCTTTCAGAATGATGACACAGAATGAGTCTGTTATACCTTGAATTGCTTTCTTTGGTAAAGTTTAAATAATGTTCCTCTTGTTAAAAGATAAAAGATTTAAAAGGCATGTTGAAAATGCTGAGAGTTTATTTGAACAAAGATCCGTTTGAATCAGACAGCATCCAGTCTAGCAGATAGCAAGGAGCTTGGAGGAGCTGTCCAAAATGAAAAACTTTCATATGCAGAAGGGGATGGGAACAAGGAAGTTATATTAAGTTTAAAAAATGGGTTGGTGATTGCAAGTTATTTTCATTTTGGGGACAACAGGGGACATCTATAAGGCAGATGACTTAACTAGTGCTGATCAGGTGATTTCTAATGGACCTGGTTTAAGATTCAATTTCTGGAGGAGTCGAAACTAGAGAAAGCTCAAGCACAGCAAGGAAGACCTAGTGCATCCAAAAATAAATAAATTTTAAAAATTATTTGGAGGAAAATTTAGCAGTATCTATTAAAAGATGAAAATTTGATTTGCCCTAGGAATGCATACTTTAGGAATTTATCTTAAAGAAATGTTCCCATATGAGCAAAAATACATGTGTATGAAGTTCACTGCCGCCTAGTTTATTTTAGGTTGTTTTTTTTTTTTTAATTTTGGCAACACAGCACAGCACGTGAGATCTTAATTCCCTAATCAGTGATTGAATCAGTACCCCTTGCAGTGGAAGCACAGAGTCTTAACCACTGGCTCACCAGGGAAATCCCACTGTAGCCTAGTTTAGAAGAGCAACACTGAAGAGACCTAAATGTCCTTTGAAGGAGTTTAGGACTTGCCACCCCAAATACGCTGATGTATTGACTTATTTTGAGCTGAAAGTAGTTAAAGAATAGCAAATGCAGGGAAAGGCTTTCTCTAAGCTCTACTATCTGCCTAAAGACAGATCCTCCAAAAGGAACTCAACTGTCATAAGACCCCTCCCAACAATTTTTCCCCATCCTCCCACCCCCTCTTTTATCAACTGGGGGAGACTGGACTCTTCTCATGGGGAGGAGACTAGAAATTGATACCACACCCAGACAAACTTCGTCACAAACTGTCATACCTTGCATCTATCCTTCTTGGCACCCATTCATCCATCATCACTAAAAATCACTTATTCTCCCCTAAAAGGTCAATATCTCTCATCTTCCCCAATTAAAATGATACATAAGCTCTCAAATCTCCTGGCTTTTGTTTTTTTTTTTGGATATTCACTTTTTCATTTTTCATGTGATGTCCCTGTGCAGGTAATATTAAAAATTAATAAATTTGTAGGGACTTCCCTGGTGGTCCAGTGGTTAAGACTCCATGTTACCAATGCAGGAGGCATGGATCCAATCTCTGGTTGGGGAACTAAGACCCAACATGACACAGGGCTCAGCCTAAAAAAATAAAAATAAATTTGTAGACATTTTCTCCTATCAATTTGCCCATTGTCAGTTTGTTTCATAGCTGCTGCTGCTGCTGCTAAGTCGCTTCAGTCGTGTCCGACTCTGTGCAACCCCATAGACGGCAGGCAGCCCACCAGGCTCCACCATCCCTGGAATTCTCCAGGCAAGAACACTAGAGTGGGTTGCCATTTCCTTCTCCAATGCATGGAAGTGAAAAGTGAAAGTGAAGTTTCTCAGTTGTGTCCGACTCTTCTCGACCCCATGGACTGCAGGCTACCAGGTTCCTCCATCCATGGGATTTTCCAAGCAAGAGTATTGGAGTGGGGTGCCATCACCTTCTCCGTTGTTTCATAGATCCAGCTATCAAATCTAGGAGGGTAGAGAGAAAGTCTTTCCTCCTGTGCACCATGAATATCCAGGTGGTTACACTAATCCCAGTACAGAGAATAAATTCCATAAAACTGTTTAAAAAAAAAGAAAGAAAGGAAATTGAAGGTAGTTAGTACTTCTTAAAAAAAAAAAAGTATTTACTTTTTACAGTGTCAGATCTTAGTTGCAGCCTGTGGGCTCTCTAGTAGAGATGCACGTGGGCTTAGTTGCCCCGAGGCATGTGGCATCTTAGTTTCCTGACCAGCAATCAAACCTGCGTCCCCTGCCCTGGAAGGTAGATTCTTAACCATTAGACCACAAGGGAAGTTCCTAAATCATCACTTCTAAAACAAGTTTCTAAATAAAAAGGAAAATGGTAACCACAGTTGACTCTGGGAAAGAGTCTGGAGCATTGAGAGCTGGATGGGGGAGGAGATGTAGTACTTTTGCTGTAAATTTTTTGTGCAATTTGGATTTTTTTCACTTGAAACTTTAAAAAAAAAAGTTGAAAAAGTTTCAGTAAAGTGGGTGTCTAACTACAAATTGGCACTTGCCACAGACCATTGCCATCTATCTCTATAAGGATCAAATCATGTGCTGCTGCAGATGCTGATCTTCAACACCTTCTGAAGGAGTTCAGGATGGAGAACAGAAATGAGGTACTCTGTCCCAGGGGGCGGGGGGTTGGGGAGGGAGGGAACTGACAGGATAGGTCTTCTGATAGTTAGGTATTTTCAGGGTCTGATTTTGAGTCCAATTCTTGTATATCAGCATATCTAGAAAAGCATGAAAATACTTCATGGTGACAACTGTTTCTTGTGACTAGCAAAAGCTTCATGAGACTAGAGAAACCATTTGGAAAAATAGGTGCCTGGCTGCATGTACTCCCCCAGCACCAAAATCACATATATACTGACCTTCCCCCCTGATTTTCTGGAGTAGTTTCTCAGAGTTATTTGAAGGGCTGTCTCCCAGGTTGTGGTTCTCATTTTGCCCCCAAATAAAACTTAACTCTCAATTCTTACACAGTGCAATTTTTTTTTCAGTCAACACGGCAAAGGCTGCAGCTGGATACAAGAGAGTAACAGGTAATCTAAACAGAGATATGCACAACATGGAGGTAGGGGTGCTGCATCTGGGCTCATCTTCCTTCCTTTTCTTTAACCCTGATCACAGCCCACCTTACTCTTAATTCTGTGTCAGGGTCAGAGTATAAGGGGAAATATTTACAAGGTAAGAAGGACTGAGGAGCAGGGGAAGGTAAGGCAATGGATTCCATGCCCTGCAGTGATAACTCTGAACTGAGAACATTCTGCTTCCAAATGTGCCTCCAAAACCACCTCTCATAAACATTTTCTAGGCCTTGAATTTTCTCTCAAGTTTACCTGAATTTGTCCTGGGAAATTCCTAGATATTGAAGCACTGAAATAAATTTCATTAAAACAGGCTAAAAATTCTTCTTTGTGCAAATGGGAAACTTTGCTCTCACTGAACAGGTAATCAGCCCTTATTCTCCAAAGAACCATTTCCTCTTTGTGAGAACAGAAGCCCATTTCGGAGACTTCATAAATGTAACTGTTTTATGAATGAGCCACCCTCAGAAAGACCAATAAAGATGGAAGCAGCGACCCAGGAAATAAGGGACTTGCACTAGAGGGAATTCCTTTAATTCTGAGAAATGGTCTACACTGCCTTTCAGGCTGCAATTTTTTAAAAAAACTTTTCTTTTATTTTGGAGTATAGTTGACTAACAATGAGGCTGCAATATTTTTTTTATTTTTTCCAAACTTTAAATTTTTTTTGTATTGGGGTATAGCCAATTAACGGGACTTTCCTGGTAGCTCAGCTGGCAAAGAATCTGCCTGCAATGCAGGAGACCCCGGTTCTATTCCTGGGTTGGGGAGATCCCCTGGAGAAGCGATAGGCTACCCACTCTAGTATTCGTGGGTTTCCTTGGTGGCTTAGATGGTAAAGAATCCATCTCCCACAATGCAGGAGACCTAGGTTTGATCCCTGGGTTGGGAAGATTCCCTGGAAAAGGTCATGGCAACCCACTCCAGTATTCTTTCCTGGAGCATCCCCACTGACAGAGGAGCCTGGTGGACCAAACATGGAGTCGTGTCTTACACAACTGAGCAACTGAGCGACTAAGCACAGCACAGCCAGTTAACAATGTTGTGATAGTTTCAAGTGAACAGCTAGGGGACTCAGAGGATACAAGAATTTTTAACTGGGCCAAGGAATTCCAAAACCCAAAATATTATTAGTGGCTTAATCATCAATAGAAATCAGGCTGATTTAAATTTGTGAAGGAAAAGATTGCTTTAGCAAGTTTGAACCACTCTCTTTGTTTAGATGAACCAAGATGCAAAGACTTACAAATGAAGTCAGCGCTCATTTTTTTTTTTTTTTTGCAAACTACAAAAGCAACACAATATAGAATTGCAGTTATCATCATAGAAGAGATCTGGAGTGATTTATTTCCTCTACATTAAAAGTGGATGGTAGTGGGTTTAAGTCTTTTTTTGAATCAGAACTGGTTTTTTATTTTATTTTACTTAATTTTATTTATTTTTGGCCACATTGAGCTACATGCAGGATCTTAGTTCCCTGACCAGGGATCAAATTGACAGGCCCTGCCAGTGGAAGTGCAGATTTGTAACCACTAGACCACCATGGAAGTCTCCAGAGCTGTTTTTTAGACTCTGATGAAAATGTAGATGGTTAAAAATTTGAGTCCAAGAGTTGGATGGCCTGAATTCAAATTCCTGTCCACCATTTATTATCTTTGTATCTTAAGCAACCGATTTAACCCTTCCATACCACAGTTGTCACCTCTATAGAATGGAAATAATAACAGTTTAATAGGGCTGTTGTGAGAACTAAATGAGATAATTCACCTACAGCACTTATAGCATTGCCTGACACTTAAGAAGCACCAGATAAATGTTCCCTATGGCTTCAATCATATGGACTCAAGAATCCAAAAATGCAGGGATTTCTGTCTTTAGGCAGGGCTGGATCCAGTGGCTCAAATGATACCCTTTTGTCACCTCTGTTTTCTCTATGTTGGCTCCATTCTCAAGCAGTTTCTTCCCAACAAAAGTGTTCTCTCAGAAACTCGAATGAGAACGTACGCCTCCCTAATATTCCCAGATATGAATCTCCTTGCCTGTATGCTGTGTCCAATGCTGAACCAATCACTGCACCCAAGGGAATGCAAAGCTGACTGGCCCAGCCTTGGTTGGCCAGGTTGGGAAAGATCATCCCTACCCAAGTATGGACGTGGACAGAGGGGGTGGGAGGGCAGTGTTTCCCCGAGGAAAACCCAGATGTCATTGCTAAGGGGAGACTGAATGGAAACTGGACAAAGAAAACAACAGGTGGCTACCTGTCCCAGGTTTATCGCCTTTGTTTTAGGCAAACACCTCTTCAATCATGAGCGAAACTGAAGAGCTTTCATAATTTTCTTTACCCCAGTGCTTAACTGCTCTGACTATCAAGAAATTTCTTCTTTTATTTAACTTTGTATCTTTAAATTAAGACTCATTTTATCTGAGACTTCAGAGTATTTAAAACAACAACAACAACTTGTTCTTACCACAGTTGACTCTGTAATGTTTGGTTTTTCTGGGTCTCAGTTCCTTTGTAAAAATGAAAGCGTTGGCCTGGGTGATCTCTAAATTCTCTTTTAAACATCTGTGACTTCTGAGAACAATAGCAATGACTCCACAGAAATTTTGCCTGTTGCTATCGCTCTATAAACCCTAGAAAAGTCTTCCTTTTATCTGGGTTTGTTCCTTGGAGCCTATCTCTAATCCACAGATACTGGAGTGTATTGATTTAGAGGGTAGACACTGGATTCAGAGTGTCTAGTCCAAGATCTGCCTTGGACCATTACACCTGTGTGACTTTGGGCAAATTGCTTAACCTCTCTGTTGCCTTTTCTGTAAATGTAATAAAAGACCCTGCCTCATAGGCTGTGTGAGCATTACAGAATTCATACATGAAGTGTCTGATACTGTGACATTAGTAAAAGTATTGGCTATTACTAAGCAAGCAACATCTCTCAGAATAAAAAGCACCTTACTTCTAGAGAAACAAGGATAAAAATCACATAAAAATTACATCACCTATCACATGTGCAAGAAGAAAATGAAGTGAAACATTTAACGTATTGAAAGAAAAAGACAATTATTGGTTGTATAGGCATACACCTTTATCAAAAATCCACAGAACTGCCTTAAAATGAGTGCATCTTATTTTATGTAAATAATAATGCCTCCATAGAATTTTTAAAAGTCTATCATAAACCAGTTAGCAACTGAGGGGGGTGGGTGTTAAAAAGCAAAGGGGGGTTGGTGGGAAGCCTTAAAGCATACTCCTTATTCTTCTGGACTTAAAGGTTAAATGAGCAAGTCATTGAGTAGCCTAAGAAAAATTTGAGCAAGGGAGGTCAGAGGATAAGCACTCAGCAGTTCCTGGGAAGGTCTCTAGAGGATGAGACATTCAGGGTAAGGCTCAGAGAATAAATGAGAGCCAACAAATGTTTTCTTATTGCCATTTACACCATTGTCTTCAGCTACCGTCTTGTAACCCACTCAGCATAGCGGCATGAGGAGTCACCGCTTTCCTAAACAGCAACCCACTCTCTTCTATGAGGTCTTTAGCTGTGTTGAGGCTTCTGAAATTACCCTGCTGGGTTCAGGCAGGGAAAAGACAACCAGATTGAGTGCTGCTGTGTAATATTTTACTCTGCCTCGTCTCGAATTTGTAATTGCTTTCCTTTTAAACTTGTGACCAAAAATTGCCCAAAACAGAGTCAAATTTCAGTTGATACTATTTCACTACAAGTTTAGGTTTCTTTTTCAAAAAGAACAAAATAATATGCAGAAAATATTCAAGTATCAGAAAGACCCAGGGACCATTTTTCACTTTGCTCAAGTTTTCTGTCCAGGCATGAAATGTGTTCTACGATTGTTGCTGTTTTCTAATTGCTGTGACTAAAAATTGGAAAAATAAAAGCAGAGTATTCATCTTTGTTTTGGAAAGCAATCTTTCTGGAAGACGGGCTCCCATCTATCATCTCCAGTCTTTCTTCCCACTCACCTGTCTTAATCAGTCCTCATGGCTCTTCCAGCCCCGGCAGGACCCACTACCTATAAAACTGTACAGAGTAGAGAAGGAAATGGCAATGCACTCCAGTATTCTTGCCTGGGAAATCCCATGGACAGAGGAGCCTGGCGAGCTACAGTCCATGGAGTTGCAAAAGAGTCAGACACAACTTATCAACGAAACAACAACAAAACTGAGTTACTTGATACCACTTTTATCACAACCTCCTTAACAGTCTTTTTTTCTTTTGTAACATTTTTGGTTGGGTTGATACCTCTCAAATGTTTCCTTATTTGTTTTGAAGGAAAACCTTTAGCGCTATCACCTAGGAGATTAGTTAAGGCTGCAGATTAACTGGTTAACTGGTGTTTTTCTACTAGAAAATAAAGAAATCCATATTTGTACCATGTTCAGAAATAGAGATAATTACTTAACATAGTTTTAAAAAAAACTGTACAGCATTAGCTTCAGAGCATCTCATTATAAGACCCCTCTGAGTCCCTGAAGGAGTGACAGCTTTAGGCCCCACACAGTCTTGATCTGCAATCTGGGAACAGTTGGGGATCTTTTTTTTTTTTTTTTGGCCAGGCCACTGAACATACAGGATCTTCCCCAACCAGGGATTGAACCCATGCCCCCTGCATTGGGAGTAAGCAGTCCTAACCACCAGACCACTAGGGAAGTGCCAGTTTAGGGGTGGGGGGGTCTTTATAGCCACATTCCACAGTGGCTCTCCAAAGTGGGAGAGTTAGGAATGGGCACCCCCAATCCTTTCTCTCCTTCCCTCTGAGTCAACTACTAAAGACCACTGTACTCATTAGCTTTAAACAAATCTTAATAATCTCTGAACACACAGTTTAAATATTAAGCCTAATTAAACCCATAACACACCACTTTTCATTTTGTGTGTTAATGGGAACACATACAGAAACTACTAAAATAATGACTCTCAATAGAAGAACAAAACTAGCATTTTTAGGTTCTAATTAAATTTTGCCTTCCAAATGTGATGTTTTTTGCTTTTCACTAAAAATAGTGAACTTTCAAACTGGAGAAGAGAATAATAAAATGCCCAAATAATTAAAAGGGAATAGACACAAGGATGCTATCATTCCTTTTGCGCAGTTCCTCTCTCTCTCTCTCTCTCTTTTTTTTAGCTAACCGTGGCTTGCAGGATCTTAGTTCCCCAATCAAGGATTGAACCCTGGCCCTTGTCAGTGAAAGCAAAATTCTTAACCCCTGGACCACTAGGGAATTCCCTGTTTCACAGTTTCTGATACTTACAGCATATCTAGAGTTCCATGAGCCGTGGGAAACCCAGCTCCACCAACGAGACAAAATAAGATAAAAATAAATAATAAATGTGAACATCTATTTACAAAAGCTAAATGTCTCTCTTAAATACCAGCTGCTTATTATTATTATCTTTGCTGCTGTCATAATAATACTAGAGGTTGTCAAGAGAGTCTGCAATGGACCACAGAACATTAAGGGCATAAAATTGAAATGTTTATCACTTTCAGTCCTTCCAGGGTTAGGAATAGCAGAAGTTCTTCAAAGCCTTTAAAAATCAAAACCAAAAATACTTCCTTGTGGAATGTATGGTTTAAAAAAAAAAAGCACTTGGAGCAGTAGAATTTCACCAGAATCTTGTATAGCACACTCAAGACAAAAATAAGCCTTTATTTTCTTCCAAAATGCTCTCCAAAATGCCTACGACTGCTTAGTTACTACCAAGGGAAGATGTCTCCTTCTATTTCGGTGGTCCTGCAGCTTTCTCTCCCTAATTAGAGCTTCCATATTGTCTGGCCATCTGCTTCTGGGTTCTGCCCAGGTTGTGGTAATGAAAGGGGTATTTTATGATCTCATCCTTTTAGTGGGAGGATAGATGCTACATTAGTCTGGTCAGGATGAAAGACCTTTGGGGAAGACACATGGGCCCCCATGGTGCTTGTTGTGTAAAAGCTAAACATTCCCCCCAGCTACAGAGGTTGTAGAGGTTCCTATTTGACCATCTCACAGCCAGCTAGCAGGAAAATGCCATATGCAGAACAGTCTACCTACTCTCAACTGTTGTTCTTATGTTGTCTCCTTCTACTTGATTTGCTACTTGACAGAAACATTTGTATTCTGGCACAGCAACCCACTCCAGTATTCTTGCCTGGAGAATCCTGTGGACAGAGGACCCTGGCGGGCTACAGTCTATGGGGTTGCAAACAGCCAGACATGACTGAAGCAACTGAGCACAGCACAGCACAGCCACAGGTGGCTGCTACGGATTTGAAATGTAGCTAGAACAAATGAATAGTCAAAACTATAGTTTTTCCAGTAGTCATGTATGGATGTGAAAGCTGGACTATAAAGAAGGCTAAGAGCCGAAGAATTGATGCTTTTGAAGTGTGGTGTTGGAGAAGACACTTGAGTCCTTTGGACTGCAAGGAGATCAAACAGGACAATCCTTAAGGAATCAACCCTGAATGTTCATTGGAAGGACTGACGCTGAAGCTGAAGCTCCAATACTTTGGCCACCTGATTTGAAGAGCTGACTCATTAGAAAAGACACTGATGCTGGGAAAGATTGAAGGCGGGAGGAGAAGGGGATGACAGACGATGAGATGGTTGGATGGCATCACCAACTCAATGGACATGAGTTTGAGCAAACTCCGGGAGATGGTGAGGAACAGGGAAGCCTGGCATGTTGTAATCCATGTGTCACAAAGAGTTGGATACCACTGAATGACTGAACAACAACATGTATTAGCTGCCCTCTCTCACGATGAGTCATTTTGGCTATTAGATACAACTCTGCTTGGGTAACCACCCTAGACAAACCCTTTGACTCCAGTGTCTGATTTTTCCACATTCAGTCAGACACTCTGGTATGTGGTTCACAAGAATGTGTGGGTGTGTGCTAAGTTGCTTCAGTCATGTCTGACCCTTTTCTACCCTGTGGACCTTAGGCCACCAGGCTCCTCTGTCCATGGGATTCTCCAGGCAAGAATACTAGAGTGGGTTGCCATGCCCTCCTCCAGGGGATCTTCCCGACCCACGGATCGAACCCTCATCTCTTATGTTTCCTACATTGGCAGCCAGGTTCTTTACCACTAGAGTAACCTGGGAAGCCCAGTTCACAAGGCTAGCCTTCAACAGTTCATCTCATCCTGGTGCAGGCATATTCCTCCACCAGTCAAGAAGTGAAGCCTACCTGTCCACCACCGAATCTGCAATGGCTTTATGGCTCTGTTTGACCAACTAAGCATGGAAGAAGTGACGCTGTGCTATTCTGGGTTTGGGCTTCCAGAGGCCTAAATCTGTTTCCTTTTGCTTATTTTACTTATTTACTTTTTTGCTGTGTGGCTTGCAGGATTTTAGTTCCCTGACTAAAGACTGAACCCGGGCCTTGGCAGTGAAAGCACAGAGCCCTAAGCACTGGACTACTAGGAAATTCCCAAACTTTTGCTTTTTAAAAAAAAATATAGCTGTCATGCTCAATTCATTTGGCAGCATATATCTTAAAATTGGAACAATTCAGAGAAGATTAGCATGGCTCCTGGACAAGGATGACATGCAAATTTGTGAAGTGTTCCATATTTGAAAAAAAAAAAATAGCTGTCACAGAAAGAAGTCCCAGGCAAGTCCAGGCTCTCCTACTCAAAAGAAAGGCCATGACAGACAGGGTCGGAAAAAGATACCATCCTCCAACTGAATGGTGCCCTGCTGTCAGCTTCCTGATTCATATGGGTTTAGTCTCAGTAGGTATCACATTGGCGCTCTGTGGAGAGCAGAGAGTGGAATCTTAGATTTTTGAAATCGGAAGACATTCCTGAAACCAAAAGAGCAAACACACTAAGCCACATGAATGAATGTTACTTGTATTTGTGCAGTAGCTTTCACACCAGTATTTTGAATCTCTGGCCCTCATCCCATCTCGTGCTTGGCTCCTCTGCATATTTGGATAACAAGGGAGCTAGTAAGAAAGAATTTCATAGGTTTGTTTTTTAATTGAAAATCTTTGTATGGGAGGAATTATCAGTTCAGTTCACTTCAGTCACTCAGTCGTGTCTGACTCTTTGCAACCCCATGAATCGCAGCACGCCAGGCCTCCCTGTCCATCACCAACTCCCGGAGTTTACCCAAACTCATGTCCATTGAGTCGGTGATGCCATCCAGCCATCTCATCCTCTGTCATCCCCTTCTCCTCCTGCCCCCAATCCTTCCCAGCATCAGGGTCTTTTTCAATGAGTCAACTTTTCACATGAGGTGGCCAAAGTATTGGAGTTTCAGCTTCAACATCAGTCCTTCCAATGAACACCCAGGACTGATCTCCTTTAGGATGGACTGGTTGGATCTCCTTGCAGTCCAATGACTCTCAAGAGTCTTCTCCAACACCACAGTTCAAAAGCATCAATTCTTCAGCGCTCAGCTTTCTTCACAGTCCAACTCTCACATCCATACATGACTACTGGAAAAACCATAGCCTTTATTAGACGGACCTTTTTTGGCATAGTAATGTCTCTGCTTTTTAATATGCTATCTAGGTTGGTCACAACTTTCCTTCCAAGGAGTAAGCGTCTTTTAATTTCATGGCTGCAATCACCATCTGCAGTGATTTTGGAGCCGCCCAAAATAAAGTCTGACACTGTTTCCACTGTTTCCCCATCTATTTGCCATGAAGTGATGGGACTGGATGCCATGATCTTAGTTTTCTGAATGTTGAGCTTTAAGCCGACTTTTTCACTTTCCTCTTTCACTTTCATCAAGAGGCTTTTTAGTTCCTCTTCACTTTCTGCCATAAGGATGGTGTCATCTGCATATCTGAGGTTATTGATATTTCTCCTGGCAATCTTGATTCCAGCTTGTGCTTCTTCCAGCCCAGCGTTTCTCATGATGTACTCTACATATAAGTTAAATAAGCAGGGTGACAATATACAACCTTGACACACTCCTTTTCCTATTTGGAACCAGTCTGTTGTTCCATGTCCGGTTCTAACTATTGCTTCCTGAACTGCATACAGGTTTCTCAAGAGGCAGGTCAGGTGGTCTGGTATTCCCATCTCTTTTAGAATTTTGCACAGTTTGTTGTGATCCACACAGTCAAAGGTTTTGGCATAGTCAATAAAGCAGAAATAGATGTTTTTCTGGTACTCTCTTGCTTTTTTGATGATCCAATGGATGTTGGCAATTTGATCTCTGGTCCCTCTGCCTTTTCTAAAACCAGCTTGAACATCTGGAAGATCACGGGTCATATATTGCTGAATCCTGGCTTGGAGACTTTTGAGCATTACTTTACTAGTGTGTGAGATGAGTGAAATTGTGCAGTAGTTTGAGCATTCTTTGGCATTGCCCTTCTTTGGAATTGGAGTGAAAACTGACCTTTTCCAGTCCTGTGGCCACTGCTGAGTTTTCCAAATTTGCTGGCATATTGAGTGCAGCACTTTCACAGCATCATCTTTCAGGATTTGAAATAGCTCAACTGGAATTCCATCACCTCCACTACCTTTGTTCATAGTGATGCTTCCTAAGGACCACTTGACTTCACATTCCAGGATGTCCAGCTCTAGGTGAGTGATTACATCATCGTGATTATCTGGGTCATGAAGATCTTTTTTGTACAGTTCTTCTGTGTATTCTTGCCACCTCTTCTTAATATCTTCTTCTTCTGTTAGGTCCATACCATTTCTGTCCTTTATCGAGCCCATCTTTGCATGAAATGCTCCCTTGGTATCTCTAATTTTCTTGAAGTGATCTCTAGTCTTTCCCATTCTATTGTTTTCCTCTATTTCTTTGCACTGATCACTGAGGAAGGCTTTCTTATCTCTCCTTGCTATTCTTTGGAACTCTGCATTCAGATGGGAATATCTTTCCTTTTCTCCTTTGCTTTTCACTTCTCTTCTTTTCTCAGCTATTTGTAAGGCCTCCTGAGACAGCCATTTTGCTTTTTTGCATTTCTTTTCCATGGAGATGGTCTTGATCCCTGTCTCCTGTACAATGTCATGAACCTCCGTCCATAGTTCATCAGGCACTCTGTCTATCAGATCTAGTCCCTTAAATCTATTTCTCACTTCCACTGTATAATCATAAGGGATTTGATTTAGGTCATACCTGAATGGTCTAGTGGTTTTCCCTACTTTCTTCAATTTCAGTCTGAATTTGTCAATAAGGAGTTCATGATCTGAGCCACAGTCTGCTCCCAGTCTTGTTTTTGCTAACTGTATAGAGCTTCTCCATCTTTGGCTGCAAAGAATATAATCAATCTGATTTCAGTGTTGACCATCTGGTGATGTCCATGTGTAGAGTCTTCTCTTGTGTTGTTGGAAGAGGGTGTTTGCTATGACCAGTGCATTCTCTTGGCAAAACTCTATTAGCCTTTGCCCTGCTTCATTCTGCACTCCAAGGCCAAATTTTCCTGTTACTCTAGGTGTTTCTTGACTTCCTACTTTTGCATTCCAGTCCCCTATAAGGAAAAGGACATCTTTTTTGGGTGTTACTTCTAAAAGGTCTTGTAGCTCTTCATAGAACCATTCAGCTTCAGCTTCTTCAGTGTTACTAGTCGGGGCATAGGCTTGGATTACCGCAATATTGAATGGTTTGCCTTAGAAATGAACAGAGATCATTCTGTCGATTTTGAGATTGCATCCAAGTACTGCATTTCAGACTCTTTTGTTGACTATGATGGCTACTCCATTTCTTCTAAGGGATTCCTGCCCACAGTAGTAGACATAATGGTCATCTGAGTTAAATTCATCCATTCCAGTTCATTTTAGTTCACTGATTCCTAGAATGTTGACGTTCACTCTCACCATGTCCTGTTTGACCACTTCCAATTTGCTTTGATTCATGGACCTAACATTCCAGGTTCCTATGCAATATTGCTCTTTATAGCATCGGACCTTGCTTCTATCACCAGTCACATCCTCAACTGGGTGTTGTTTTTGCTTTGGCTCCATCCCTTCATTCTTTCTGGAGTTATTTCTCCACTGATCTTCAGTAGCATATTGGGCACCTACCGATCTGGGCAGTTCCTCTTTCAGTATCCTATCATTTTGCCTTTTCATACTGTTCATGGGGTTCTCAAGGCAAGAATACTGAAGTGGTTTGCCATTCCCTTCTCCAGTGGACCATATTTTGTCAGACCTCTCCACCATGACCCATCCGTCTTGGGTGGCCCCACACGGCATGTCTTAGTTTCATTGAGATAGACAAGGCTGTGGTCCGTGTGATCAGATTGGCTAGTTTCTGTGATTATGGTTTCAGTGTGTCTGCCCTCTGATGCCCTCTCGCAACACCTTCCATCTTACTTGGGTTTCTATTACCTTGGACATGGGGTATCTCTTCATAGCTGCTCCAGCAAAGCGCAGCTGCTGCTCCTTACCTTGGACTAGGGGTATCTCCTCACGGTTGCCCCTCCTGACCTTGAATGTGGAATAGCTCCTCTCGGCCCTCCTACGCCAGCACAGCCACCGCTCCTTGGACGTGGGGTAGCTCTTCTCGGCTGCCGCCCCTGACCTCCAACGAGGGGTAGCCCCTCTTGGCCGCTCCTGCGCCATCGCAGCCTGGCATTCTCGGCTGCCGCCCTGGTTTCCATAGGTGAACCTGTGGAAGGATCGTTAATGTGGTCGGTTCCAAGAGCGGCGCGGTGGCCTAGCCTTGCCCCGCCCTGCCGGGCTTGCTAGCCTCTCCTCCACCGTGCAGCGCAGGATGGGGAGGAATTTACTATATATTTTTTTTAATCAAAGAATTTATTACATAGTGACCTCTACTAGGAAGAGTAAAGGTATCACCAGGGCCGACAAAAAGTAGTCAGTTCAGTCTGTTCAGTCAAATAATTGGTTAATTTGGAAAGGCAATGCTGGTCAAATCTTTATTTACTACTAAGATCCAGTTGGGGGCTCTCCCGGTGGCTCAGCCTTAAAGAATCCATCTGCAATGCAGGAGTCTTAGGGGATCCCTTAGGGATCAGGAAGGTCCCCTGGAGGAAGGCATGGCTACCCACTCCAGTATTCTTGCCTGGAGAATCCCATGGACAGAGGACCCTGGTGGCTACAGCCCATGAGGTCACAAAGAGTCAGACATGACTGAAGCAACTTAGCACACACACAGTACAGTTATACTCTGAATTTTTTCTTTTTAAAAAGATTTTATGGGACTTCCCTGGTGGTTCAGGGGTTAAGAATCTGCCTGCCACTTCAGTGGCCCAAGGCACAACTACTGACCCCATGCTGTTGAGCCCAAGGATTGCAACTACTGAAGCCCTAGTATCCTAGAGCCTGTGTACCGCAAGGAAGAGTAGCAATCTTCACGGCTATGCAGCCTTTTGAAAGATTGCTGCTTCAAGTTGGGTGTTATGCCAGGACTTGTTACCTCCAGAGGAAAGGATTTTGATCCAGGGTCAGAGACAAGGTTTGACTACTTGGAGCTTTTTGTGTAGCAAAGTTGTATGAAAGTGTAATCAAAATAATAGCAAACGAAGCAACAGACAAACAATTAATCTCAAAAATATACAAGCAACTTCTGCAGCTGAATTCCAGAAAAATAAACGACCCAATCAAAAAATGGGCCAAAGAACTAAACAGACATTTCTCCAAAGAAGACATACAGATGGCTAACAAACACATGAAAAGATGCTCAACATCACTCATTATTAGAGAAATGCAAATCAAAACCACAATGAGGTATCATTTCACACCAGTCAGAATGGCTGCTATCCAAAAGTCTACAAGCAATAAATGCTGGAGAGGGTGTGGAGAAAAGGGAACCCTCTTACACTGTTGGTGGGAATGCAAACTAGTACAGCCACTATGGAGAACAGTGTGGAGATTCCTTAAAAAACTGGGAATAGAACTGCCATATGACCCAGCAATCCCACTGCTGGGCATACACACCAAGGAAACCAGAATTGAAAGAGACGTGTGTACCCCAATGTTCATCGCAGCACTGTTTACAATAGCCAGGACATGGAAGCAACCTAGATGTCCATCAGCAGACGAATGGATAAGGAAGCTGTGGCACATATACACAATGGAATATTACTCAGCCATTAAAAAATACATTTGAATCGGTTCTATTGAGATGGATGAAACTGGAGCCCATTATACAGAGTGAAGTAAGCCAGAAAGAAAAACACCAATACAGTATACTAATGCATATATATGGAATTTGAAAGATGGTAACGATAACCCTATATGCGAGACAGAATAAGAGACACAGATGCATAGAACAGTCTTATGGACTCTGAGGGAGAAGGTGAGGGTGGGACGTTCTGGGAGAATAGCATTGAAACATGTATATTATCATATGTGAAACAGAACACCATTCCATGTTCGATGCATGAGACAAATGCTCAGGGCCGGGGCAATGGGATGACCCAGAGGGATGGGATGGGGAGGGAGGTGGGTGGGGGTCCAGGAAGGGGAACACATGTAAACCCATGGCTCATTCATGTCAATGTATGGCAAAAACTATTAAAAAAAAAAAAAAGAAAGTGTAATCAAGATAGGGAAAGCTTCTGACATAGTCATCAGAAGGGAACAGAAAGAGTCCCCTCTTACTAGTTTTTAGCAAGGTGTTTTATGTCTGTTGCTTGGGTTAGTCACTCAGTCGTGTCCAACTCTGCAACCCCATAGACTGCAGCCCACCAAGTTCGCCTGTCCATGGAATTCTCTAGGTAAGAATACTGGAGTAGGTTGCGATTTCCTTTTCCAGGGAATCTTTCCAACCCAGGAATCGAACTCTGTTCTCCTGTATTGCAGGCGGATTCTTTACCATTGGAGCCACAGGGAAGCCCATTATGTCTATTAGAATGCTATTAATCAGATAAGAGACATCTCAAGGCTAGAGGGAGTTTAGCCATCTCACTGGTCCCCTCTCCCACAATATACACTTTTGAGACAGGATGGCATGAGGTGTGTCATCACCCTGGCCACAAAACAATTGAGGAATACTGGTTTGTTGAGCCATTTTAAGTCCAAGGTTTGAGAAAAGGAAAAATTAGTCTTAGGCAGAACCATTTTGAAGAAAGGCAAATTCCAAAGCAAATACATAGTTTCATTAACATAAGAAAAATGCATTGGTTAGCTGAAGGCAGAACCAGGTGTCAACACACAGAATTAAAAGAAGGCTCTTTTAATTTTGTGTAGAGTAGGGAAAAAACGTCTGCCACTTGCAGTTTATTTCCTCCTGCCACTTGAGGACCTCTGGCCTTCCTGCCTATTATCCTCTCACTTTCTCAGTTTCTGAGAGCGGGGCGCTCTCTGCTTGCACTGTGTGGCTTCTCTTGTTGCAGAGCACAGGCTCTAGGTGCGTGGGCTTCAGTATTGCATTGCTGCACATGGGCTCAGTAGTTGTGGCGCACTGGGCTTAGTCACTCCGAAGCATGTGGGCTCTTCCCGAAGCCATGTTCCTTGCATTGGCAGGCAAGTTCTTAACCCCTGGATAACCATGGAAGTCCCTCAACAGGATCTTAACAATTTTATTGTATTTTTTTCTTTTTTTGGCTCTGCCATGTGCAGCTTGTGGAATTTTAGTTGCCTGACTAGGGATTGAACCCAGGCCCTCAGCTCTGAGAATGCAGAGTGCTAACCAGTGGACCACCAGGGAATTTCCATTGACAATTTTAAACAATGGGAGGAGAGGAGATCAACTAGAAAATTATAGTGAGTATCCAGAAGTTTAAAAACTGAAGAGAAGTGACTAGTGAGATGTGAGGAAAATTTTAAAAGGATGGATCCTATAAGTCAAATAAAGAAAATGTATCCAGGAAGAGGGTATGATTCACTGGATCAAGTGATACTGAATTTTCTACAGCTCTTAGAGATCAAGTCCACGTCCACGTGTGTCTAACTCTTTGCGATCCTATGAACTGTAGCCCGCCAGGCTCCTCTCTCCATGGGATTCTCCAGGCAAGGATACTGGAGTGGGTTGCCATGCCCTCCTCCAGGGGATCTTCCTGACCCAGGGATAGAACCCACATCTGCAGCGCCATCTGCATTGGAGGGGAATTCTTTACCACAGAGCCACCAGGGAAGACCCCTTAGAGATCATGGAATCATCTTAATAGCTGGTATCTGTATATATTGGTACAGTAGTTTACAGCATCAAAGTGTATTTATTGGTACAATAATTATATAGGTTGTCGTGTGAAAAAAAGAGTGTAATGATAAATTAGAGCATATGTTTTATGCTATGTTTTTCTTAGAAATTCATAATCCATATTAGTGTATAGATTAGTATGTAGCTCTGAGAAGTCCATGCGGGTAAAAAACTGATATTTTTTTAAAACCAGAAATTTCCCTAATTGTGCTTTAGAAAGTGGTGGAGAAACAATTCAAATCAAAATTTCTGACTCCAGAGCCTGAATTTCTACCTGTACTGTATTGAATTGTCCTACAGTTATACCCACTAGCCATATTTGGCTATTTGAGCATGTGAAACATGACAACTCCAAACTGAGATGTTTATAAATGTAAAATAGACATTGTATTTCAAAGACATTTAAACAATGTAAAATATCTCAATCATTTTTATATTGACTACAGGTTGAAATGATATTTTGGGTTGTTGATATTTTTGTTGTTTAGTCACTAAGTTGTATCCAATTCTTTTGTGACCCCATGAACTATAATCCTCCAGGCTCCCTCTTTCCATGTGAATTACCAGGCAAGAATACTGGAGTGAGTTGTCATTTCCTTCTCCAGGGGATCTTCCCAACCCAAGGATCCTACCTGAGTCTCTTGCATTGGCAGGCGGGTTCTTCACCACTGAGTCACCAGGGAAGCCCTGATATTTTGGATATGTTGGGTTAAATAAACTATGATATTAAAATGAATTTCAGCTTTTTCTTTTTTAAATGAAGTTCCTAGAAAATTGAAAATTTCATATGGGGCTCTTTCACTTAAATAAATAGAGACTTGGGACTTCCCCAGCAGTCCATTGGTTAAGACTCCTTGCTTCCAATGCAGGGAGTGTGGGTTCTATCTTGTCAGTTCAGTTCAGTTGCTCAGTAGTGTCCGACTCTTTGCGACCCCATGAATCACAGCACACCAGGCCTCCCTGTCCATCACTAACTCCCGGAGTCTACCCAAAATCATGTCCATCGAGTCGGCGATGCCATCCAGCCATCTCATCCTCTGTCGTCCCCTTCTCCTGCCCCCAATCTTTCCCAGCATCAGGGTCTTTTCCAATGAGTCAACTCTTTGCATGAGGTGGCCAAAGTATTGGAGTTTCAGCCTCAACATCAGTCCTTCCAATGAACACCCAGGACTGATTTCCCTTAGGATGGACTGGTTGGATCTCCTTGCAGTCCAAGGGATTCTCAAGAGTCTTCTCCAACACCACAGTTCAAAAGCATCAATTCTTCAGCGCTCAGCTTTCTTCACAGTCCAACTCTCACATCCATACATGACCACTGGAAAAACCATAGCCTTGACTAGATGGACCTTTGTTGGCAAAGTAATGTCTCTGCTTTTAAATATGCTATCAAGGTTGGTCATAACCTTCCTTCCAAGGAGTAAGCATCTTTTAATTTCATGGCTGCAATCACCATCTGCAGTGATTTTGGAGTCCCCAAAAATAAAATCTGGCACTGTTTCCACTGTTTCCCCATCTATTTTCCATGAAGCCATGGGACCAGATGCCAAGATCTTAGTTTTCTGAATGTTGAGCTTTAAGCCAACTTTTTCACTCTCCTCTTTCACTTTCATCAAGAGGCTCTTCAGTTCTTCACTTTCTGCCATAAGGGTGGTGTCATCTGCATATCTGAGGTTATTGATATTTCTCCTGGCAATCTTGATTCCAGCTTGTGCTTCTTCCAGCCCAGCGTTTCTCATGATGTACTCTGCATATAAATTAAATAAGCAGGGTGACAATATATAGCCTTGACGTACTCCTTTTCCTATTTGGAACCAGTCTGTTGTTCCATGTCCGGCTCTAACTGTTGCTTCCTGACCTGCATACAGGTTTCTCAAGAGGCAGGTCAGATGGTCTGGTATTCCCATCTCTTTCAGAATTTTCCACAGTTTATTGTGATCCACACAGTCAAAGGCTTTGGTCAGGAAACTACAATTCCACATGCCATAAGGCAAGACCAAAAAAAAACGTTTCTTAAAAAGAACGTTGAAAAAATTAAGTAGAGGCTTTGATAAGTAGAGACTGTCTATAGAATGTATTTCTTAGTGCTGTTGTGATCGAGAGATTTCCCCTTATTTTTTATTCGGGGGTAGAAAACATTGCCAGGATACCCTGCATCATACAGAGTTGGTTCATTTCCAGGAGGAAATAGAAACAGAATTCTTCCCCTGGGTTCCCAGCTGTTTGTAGACATATCCTTATACTCCTACACAATGTTCTTATCGCTTTCACTTTGGGCAGATGCATTTTATTAAAAATATTGGCTAATTGGCAACTTGTTAAAGACATACACCAGAAGGCTTTTTTTTTTTTAAATAAAGCAACAAAATTATGTGATCACAGAGAGTCAGCCTGGACTTCAGCATTTAACAAACTGCATGCCCTTACAGGGTGAGACAGTACAACGTTGATGCCTACTGTCAGACAGTCATACTAATCCTGTAATACATGAAATACCAGTCTAAAAAATCTCAAGGGGCTACCAAGATCTTCTAAGTACTTTCAAAGCTCTAAAGGATTGTGTTAGTCACTCAGTCGTGTTCAACTTTTTGTGACCCCATGAACTGTAGCCTGCCAGGCTCCTCCGTCGGTGGAATTCTCCAGGCAAGAATACTGGAGTGGGTTGCCATTCCCTTCTCCAGGGTATCTTCCCAGCCCAGGGATCCAATCCAGGTCTCCTGAATTGCAGGTATATTCTTTACCATCTGAACCACTAGGGAAGCCTAGGATTAGAATTGTCTAACATGTTTCCAATCCTGAAATCTGCTTCATTTTAGCTCTCCACATGCCTTCAGGCCTCCCTAATTTACTAATTCTGTAAAGGGAAGAACTCTTCATGAGTAAGAAGCTTCTTTACTAGTAATGTTACGTTGTGTCCACTGCCTCAAAGTGGAGTGGAAATCTGACACTCATCCAGGGTCATTTTCTTGATACCTTATCTTTTATTTCCTTAGGCCTAGTCCTCTATATTGTTTACAAATAGGACTTACTTTCCATGGGACTACTGAGTCTGAAGGAACAATTCCTTCTGACTCACTACTCTTTTTCTGAGTAGCATAAACGTCCTGCTTTTCCAGCTAATGTTACTGAGCACTTAGCTAGTACCTGGTTTCCTTTTAAAGTCTTTACATTTATCAATTCCTTTAATCTTTCCAAGGAGCCTGTAATGATGGTATTGCTAGCATACCCAGTAAACAGAAAACTGAGGCATAGTTAATCCAAGGTCACACAGCTAATGGGTATATATGGTAGGGGCATTTCAACCTAGGTATTCTTCTTTTTCTTTAATGTATTTATTTATTTGGCTGTGTCGGGTCTAGGTGTGCCAGTGATAAAGAACCAGCCTGCCAATGCAGGAGACATAAGAGACATGGGTTCGATTCCTGGGCCAGGAAGATCCCCTGGAGAAGGAAATTACAACCCACTCCAGTATTCTTGCCTGGAGAATCCCATGGACAGAAGAGCTTGGCAGGCTATGGTCCATGGGGTCACAAAAAGTTGGACACAACTTAAGTGACTTAACACACACAAACACGCCAGGTCTTAGCTGCAGTGGGCAGGATCTTCAATGATGGTTGTGCCAGGGTTCCAACCAGGTCCGCTCCATTAGCAGCACAGAGTCTTAGCCACCGCATCATCAGGAAAGTCTCCAACCTAGGCATTCTTAAGGGCTACAATATAGTGCTTTGATGACTCAACATTTCAGCCTTAAGGCAATAATAAATGTGCAAAATTAAAATATAAAGGGTTTGATAACACTGGATGTGTTATAAACAGAAAGGGTTTTAAAGGAAACTTTTTATTCAATTATAACTCACATACTGAAAAGTGCATATATCACGTTCCATGAATGTTCATAAAGTGACCATTGATGCAACTGTCACCTACATAGAGAAACAGAACATAACCAGACCCCCCTCCCCTCAGTCCCCTCTTGTGCTCCAAGGTAAGTTTGAAAATTCAAAATAAGTATTCACCTATTGTTGTGAATACAGGAAGCCAATGGGCTTCCCTGGTGGCTCAGACAGTAAAGAATCTACCTCCAATGTGGGAGACCTGGGTTGGATCCTTAGGTTGGGAAGATACCCTAGAGAAGGGAATGGCAACCCACTCCAGTATTCTTGCCTGGAGAATCCCATGGACAGAGGAGTCTGGGAGGCTACAGTCCACAGGGTCGCAAAGAGTTAGAGGCTACTAACACTTTCACTTTACTGTTGTACAAGCTGAATTTTTATAGTCTATTTCAGGTCCTGACTGAAATTCTTTTCCATAATAACATACTCTTTCTAGAGCAATAATTTCAAACTTTGGTCCCCGAACTGGCAGCCTTAGTATCACTCACCTGCAAACAAAGAACTTGCAGATTCAAGGATCCCAATCCAGACCTACAGGACAAAAATTATGGGTGTGATGCCCAACAAGCCTCGGGACTGATTCTGACACTCCTTAAGATTGGAAAAGCACGGATCTGTCTGTTGAGTTTTGCTTCCTAATTGCATAATAACTGTTAAGAATATACTAGGATTTAAAGTGTTATGCTAGAAAAATAGTGACATTTTAATCATCTCTTTTGAAGTACAAACGGGTAAAATGTTTTTCCATTTTAATTGGAAAAGTTAAAAATGTTTTATTTTTCTAGTTAAAACACCTCCCCCACTTGGAGGTAGGGGAACTCTTCTATTCTTGTGCTAAAATGCAACATTGTTAGTTAAAATGGAAAAGAGCCTGCGGCTGGGAAAGACTAAAGGCAGACTGACAACAGAGGACCAGATGGTTGGATGGCATCGCCGACTCAACAGACATGAGTTTGACTAAGCTCCGAGAGATGGTAAAGGACAGGGAAGCCTGGAGTGCTGCAGTCCATGGGGTCGCAAACAGTCGGACACGACCGAGCCACTCAACAACCACCTCCAGTCCTCTCTCCGGGTCTAGTCTGAACTTGTCTAGTTTACCAACAAAGCAGCGCTACAGAGTGGCGGGTGAATTCAACATCCAGCGGCTCGGGTCTCGGCCAATCCGAAGCCAGGCTCGAGCCGCTCGCCCATCCCGGCGGTGTTTGATTGGTGTTTTCCCTCAGGCGGAAGAGGGCCCTCCCCACCGTGGGCTCCGCCCCGCGCGACGCGAGCCAGTTGTTTCTCCGCGCCGGAAAGGCCACAAGCAACGCAAGCTGTTTAATATGGCGGAGGATACCGCCTCTGCGGCTCAGAGCCCGCGAGGGCGTGCGGACGGGGAGGATGCGGGTTCCCCGGAGGAGCGGGTGGCGGACATGGTGACAGATGATCAGGAGCAGTTTGAATGCCAAGAACTGCTCGAGTGCCAGGTACAGCCGGGGGCCCTTGAGGAGGAGGAGAACGCGGGCCTGGTGGCTGAGGCAGAGGCGGTAGCTGCCGGCTGGATGCTCGATTTCCTCTGCGTTTCGCTTTGCCGGGCTTTCCGTGACGGCCGCTCCGACGACTTCCACCGCACCCGCGACAGCGCCGAGGGTGAGTGCTGGGCGCGCCCGGGACGGGAGCAGGAACCGCGGCGGGCGACTGAGGCCTGGTTTGCAGCGCTGTACCTCAGGGGTCGGGGATCGGGCTGCTTGCTGAGGGCCCTGGGCTCGGAGTCAATCTTTGGTTCGAATCCCGCCTCCGCCTCTCATCGGCTTCTCAATTTTTCTCAGATTCATAAATTTTACTAGTCGGTAAAATGAGAATAACCCGTTGAGTTGATAAGAGGATTAAGTGAGGTAAAATGTACAAAATTGCGCTTAACCCAGTGTCCAGTTCCTTTTTTCTCCTTAGGCGCTTGCATTTCTTGCTTTTTTCTGAGGTACTCCTGTAAACGCTTTTTTTTTTTTTCCAGCAAGTCACTGAGACCTAGGCATCAGTGTTTTGCATTACTCTATGAGCTGTTTAAACCTCATTGAGCCTGTGTGTGTGAAAGTTGCTCAGTCGTGTCCGACTCTTTGCGACCGCATTGTCTATACAGTTCATGAAATTCTCCAGGCCAGAATACTGGAGTAGGTAGCCTTTCCCTTCTCCAGGGGATCTTCCCAACCCAGGGATCGAACCTAGGTCTCCCTCATTGCCGGCTGATTCTTTACCAGCTGAGCCACGAGGGAAGCCCTCATTGAGCCTGCTGCTTCAGAATGAAAGTAACTGACAATGAAGTCTACCACCTATGCAAGACAGCCTGTGAATGATGGGCAAAGACATTGATGCCTACAGAAGGCTAGCTGGCTTTGAATGATAACCGAAAGATACTCCGGTATTAATATTTATTGGAGTTGGCTCTTAGCTTATTGCAGTGGATCGCAACCCCAAGATAGAATTTAATAGAAAATTAAATACTTCAGAAAACCATGTTGACACATTTTAGCTTCACAGTTATCCCATGAGTGAGGCGAGTAATCTCAGTTTATGGAGGAGTGATCTAAATAACCTAAAGCATTGATAGGTTAAGAGGGTTGGTCCAGACATGTGCCTTATCTTCCAGTCCAAATACCTTTCCCCTATGTCACAGATAACACTAGAGACAGAGTTCAGCTCAGTTCAGTCGCTGAGTAGTGTCCGACTCTTGGCAGCCTCATGGACTGCAGCACACCAGGCTCCCCTGTCCTTCACTGTCTTCTGGAGTTTGCTCAAACTCATGTCCATTGAGTCAGGATGCCATCCAACCATCTCATCCTCTCCTGCCTTCAATCTTTCCCAGCATTAGAGTCTTTTCCAATGAGTCAGTTCTTCTCATCAGTCGGCCAAAGTTTTGGAGCTTCAGCTTCAGCATCAGTCCTTCCAATGCATTCAGGTATTAGTTTCCAATACCATTTTCCATAGAAATGGCCCGATTGCAAGACAGGGACAGGAAATATACAAGTTGAACCTGGAGCATCTTGTGACAAAAAGTAAGGCGGTGCTAAAAGCAAAACAAAACCCCCAAAGAAACAAAGCTCCACAATTATGGGGGCACAAAGGGCCCTAGGAGCCAATTGCAAGAGTTCCCAATAGCCCAAGCAGACATAAGAAAATAAAAATATGGTTGACCCTTAAACAACACAGGTTTGAACTGCACCTGTCCACTTACAAGCCAGTTTTTTTTTTTTCCTCAGTAGTAAATACTACAGTACTACACAGTCTGTGGTTGGTTAAACTGTGCATTCAGAGAACCGACACTGGAATTTTCAACTGCTTGGAGGGTCAGTGTCTCTAACCCCCTCATTGTTAAAGGGTCAACTGTAGTGTTGTATTATAACCCAAATTATTTAAAAATATCCATAAAGTCCACACTGATGTAAATAAATGCTGGAATAAATATACAAGTGGGAGAAGAGACAGATCTCCAGTGCAGAAGAATTCCAGGTAATTCATGTTTCTACTCTGTCCTCAAGGAGGTGGAGCATAAGTCCCCACTCCTAAAGTGTGGGCTGTATAGAGCACAGTATAGAAAGGGGAAGAAAGTAGAGAAAACTGACAAATACTGCCTCACCCAGGTAATCAAGGTCAGCATCAACAGTGATAGTTGGTAGCATGTACACTTGATATAATGTGATGAAAGTGGGACTTTGCCACTGTGATCTTCCTCTACAAACCCCATAACGTAGTCTAATCACAAGAAAAATATCAGACAAATCCCAGTAGAGAGATTCAGTTTACAAAATACCTCAAAACCTGCAAGGTCATCAAAACCAAGGAAAGACTGAGAAACTGTTATAACCAGGAGATGCCCAAAGTGACATGATGACTAAATGTAATGTGGTATGCTTTGACTGTGGATCACAACAAACTGGAAAATTCTAAAACAAATGGGAATACAAGACCACCGGACCTTCCTCGTGAGAAATCCATATGCAGGTCAAGAAGCAACTGTTAGAACCGGACATGGAACAACAGACTGGTTCCAGATCGGGAAAGGAATACATCAAGGCTGTATATTATCACCCTGCTTATTTAACTTCTATGCAGAGTACATCATGAGAAATGCTGGACTGGATGAAGCACAAGCTAGAATTAAGATTGCCGGGAGAAATATCAATAAAGATATGCAGATGACACCACCCTTACGGCAGAAAGTGAAGAAGAACTAAAGAGCCTCTTGATGAAAGTGAAAGAGGAGAGTGAAAAAGGTGGCTTAAAACTCAACATTCAGAAAACTAAGATCTTGGCATCTGGTCCCATCAGTTCATGGCAAATAGACGGGGAAACAATGGAAACAGTGAGAGACTTCATTTTTGTGGGCTCCAAAATCACTGCACATGGTGACTGCAGTCATGAAATTAAAAGGCGCTTCCTCCTTGGAAGAAAAGCTATGACCAACCTAGACAGCATATTAAAAAGCAGAGACATTACTTTGCCAACAAAGGTCCGTCTAGTCAAAGCTATGGTTTTTCCAGTCGTCATGTATGGATGTGAGAGGTGGATTATAAAGAAAACTGAACGCCAAAGAATTGATGCTTTTGAACTGTGTTGTTGGAGAAGACTCTTGAGAGTCCCTTGGACACAAGGAGATCCAACTAGTCCATCCTAAAGGAAATCAGTCCTGAATATTCATTGGAAGGACTGATGCTAAAGCTGAAACTCCAATACTTTGGCCACCTGATGCGAAGAACTGACTCATTAGGAAAAACCCTGATTCTGGAAAAGATTGAAGATGGGAGGAGAAGGGGACAACAGAGGATGAGATGGTTGGATGGCATCACCGACTCAGTCGGCATGAGTTTGAGTAAACTCCGAGAGTTGATAACGGACAGGGAGGCCTGGCGTGCTGTAGTCCATGGGGTTGCAAAGAGTTGGACACGACTGAGTGACTGAACTGAACCCTGGATGGGAACCTGTGGCAGAAAAAGGACATTAAGTAAAAAGTAAAGAAATCTGAGTAAAGCATGGACTTTAGATAATAATGTATCGATATTGGTTAATTAATGTAACAATGCTAATGTAAGATGCTAATAACAGGGTAAACTGGGTGGAGAGTATTATATGGGACCTCTCTACTATCTTGGGGCTTCCCAGGTGGCGCTAGTGGTAAAGAACCCATCTGCCAGCGCAGGAGATGTAAGAGACACGGGTTCGATCCCTAGGCGGGAAGATCCCCTGGAGGAGGGCACGGCAACCCACTCCAGTATTCTTGTCTGGAGAATCTCATGGACAGGAGCCTGGTGGGCTACAGTCCATGAGGCGCAAAGAGTTGGACAGGACTGAAGCAACCTTGTATGCATGCACTCTACTATCTTCACTACATTGTATAAATTTAAAACCATTCTTAAAAAAGTTATTTAAACAAAAACCAAAGACCTTTTAAGGTTCTAGCCCAAGAACTAAGGAATAATCTAGGTCACCTCCATTATTTTAAGGTTAAAGGCACAGAAATCCAAAAAGAGAAAACTGTTTTCCAAGTTGCATTTCTAAATCAGTGACAGATACACAAATTGTGAACTTAACATTGTCTCTGTATGCCATTTTTGACTGACAGGACTCCATTTTATCTCTTATAGAATTACATTTACTACACTTTTCAAGAATTCAAGAATGTAAACCATTTGCAACTCTAGATGCTTACTAGAAAATTCTTAGCTTTTTCATTCAAACTCAGAATTGTTCTCCCACCTCACTTCTGTCAGATAATGCCTTTTCCAGACTGATACTCCTAACCTATCGCCATTGTGGGAGGCAGTGTAGGATTGTGATCAAGAGCTTAGGCTCCATCGTTAGTTGTCTGCAGTTTTTTGTTTGTTTTTGTGGGTGTGTATGTCTGTGTGTTTTTGGCTGCACGGCTTGTGGGATCTTAGTTCCTTGATTCCCTGACTAGGGGTGGAATTTGTGCCCCATGCAGTGGAAGCACAGAGTCCTAACCACTGGACCACCAGGGAATCCTTGTAAATTGTCTGAGTTTGATTCCTGATGCTTGTTTATCGTCACAAGCCGTGAAGCAGGGACTTGATACCACCACAGTTTCCACATCTGTAAAATGGTAGTAATAATGGCGTCTACCTCACAGAGCTGTTAAGAGAAGCAGATGAACTGATATTTATAAAGCAAGGTTTCTCAACCTCAGCATGTTGACATTTTGTACCACATAATTCTTTATTCTGTGTATGCTTGAGGGTGAAGAAGGGACAGGGTGGAGGTTCCCTGATGCATTGTAGGATCCCTGACCTCACCCACTAGGTGACACTCAGTCGGAATGTCTCAGTGTGACCATCAGAAATGCCTCTGGACATTGCCAAATGTCCCTTAGGGGACAGAGTCACAACACCCCCAGTTGAAAACCACTGCTCAGGGCTTAGAGTAGGTGCCTGGTATTTTAGTAATTGCTTAAATATAGTTGTTATTGTTGTTGGTCATTAGATCCTCTGGTGTCTTTCTGTCAGTAGTATTTGGTTACAGATATGGGAAAAGCAGATAGCTGGCTTCAACTTGGGTAGATTTTCATTGTTTTGTTTTATGCCTAATAGGTACAAAGAGCAATTCTTCTCTAGAATAGATTGGGCTTTTCTTCTGTTTTGCTCCTATTCCATGCTTACCCTTTATGACACATTAAAATTTTAATTAGTCACCTGCCTACCTTTTTGTTTTAATTTGTGTCTTTTCAGACTAAAACCTTCCTAGGGGGCTATCTATCATTCAGTCATGAGCCCCTACCATTGGCCAGCAGTAGATATTCTGTAAATATTGAATAAGTTGTGTTTAAATTTTATATAAGTTTTGTTCTCTTTTTGAATCCTGTTATTTTATGACTATATTTGGTCCAGATAATCTCTGGTATAGCATAAGGTTATGGCATATTAAAATTGAGGAAATAAATGAAAATAAGTATTTGTTTCATCTGCTTAGCAGCTGCAGGACTAGTTAATTTAATCTTTGTCTTTTATTGTACATAGTAAACTCACTGAAAACCAGGATTATGGTTTACTCATCATTGTACGTACTCACTACCTAGCATAACATCTGGGTGGGTGTTCAAATATTGGGGAGATTAATATAAATACATGTTTTTAAAATAAAGTTTTGTAAACTGAAGAGACGCTCATTCAACTGAAACCTTGAGAGAAATAATATATTTCCTATTACGTTAGACATCTTAAGGTATAAAATAAGTTTCCATCTAATGATTTGACATATTTTACAGTTTGGATCTAAATCTCCCTTTTCATTAGTACAGGATAGTACCTGTGAAAGTACGTAGTTTTAAAGATTGATAATTCTGTGTATGAAACATCAGTTGTATTTTGAAGGTAAAGTATTCATTGTTACTCACTTTCGTTCTGATTTCTTAAAAATTGTCTATGAATAAAGCATACAGTTCTAAATTTATGATAATCTTTGCGTGATGTTTGTTAACTTATTAGTCAACAAACCACACAGAGCAGGGCCAAGTTTGGAGTTTTGTTTTAATATTTTAATCTACTTTATTCACTTTCAGCTATTATCCATGGACTGTCTAGTCTAACAGCTTATCAATTGCGAACTATATACATATGTCAGTTTTTGACAAGAATTGCAGCTGGAAAAACCCTTGGTAAGTATGTTTTTATCTTATACGGGACATATTTCAGTCTATGTCTGAAGCTGTGACGATGAGAAGAAAGAGATGGGAGCTATCATTTGTTTTTGAGAGTTTGCCCACTTGTATTTGGCCTGTACATCTATACACAAGCATATTTAAAGCTAGTTAAGGAAATATCCCTATCTTCTTGGAGCAATGATTCTCAAATTTTTGCTTACTTCAGAATTATTAGAGAACTTGTTAAGAAAAAGAATGATGTATCCCCTTCCCCATCATGAATTTCTGATTCACTAGGATGAATTATATTTACAATAAGTTCCCAGATGATTCTGGTGCTGCTGTTATGAAACCATGCTCCATATACTCTGTTTTAAAGATAACATTCAGTTCAGTTCAGTTCAGTCAGTCAGTCGTGTCTGACTCTGCAACCCCATGGACTGCAGCACGCCAGGCTTCCCTGTCCATCGCCAGCTCCCAGAGCTCGCTCAAACTCATGTCCATTGAGTTGGTGATGCCATCTAACCATCTCATCCTCTGTCTTCCCCTTCTCCTTTTTCTTCAATCTTTCTCAACATCAGGGTCTTTTCCAGTGAGTCAGTTCTTTGCATCAGGTGACCAATGTTTTGGAGTTTTTCAGCTTCAACATCAGTCCTTCCAATGAATATTCAGGGTTGATTTCCTTTAGGATGGACTGATTTGATCTTGTGTCCAAGGGACTCTCAAGAGTCTTCTCCAACACCACAGTTCAAAAGCATCAATTCTTCGGTGCTCAGCTTTCTTTATAGTCCAACTCTCATATCCATACATGACTACTGGAAAACCCATAGCTTTGACTAGACAGACAAGAGGCTCTTTAGTTCTTTGCTTTCTGCCATAAGGGTGGTTTCATCTGCGTATCTGAGGTTATTGATATTTCTCCCAGCAATCTTGATTCCAGCTTGTGCTTCATCCAGCCCAGCATTTCGCATGATGTACTCTGCATATAAGTTAAATAAGCAGGGTGACAATATACAGCCTTGTCATAATCCATTCCCAGTTTGGAACCAGTCTGTTGTTCCATGTCCAGTTCTAACTGTTGCTTCTTGACCTGCGTGCAGATTTCTCAGGAGGCAGGTCAGGTGGTCTGGTATTCCCATCTCTTGAAGAATTTTCCACAGTTTATTGTGATCCACACAGTCAAAGGCTTTGGCATAGTCAATAAAGCAGAAGTAGATGTTTTTCTGGAACTCTCTTGCTTTTTTGATGATCCAGCGGATGTTGGCAATTTGATCTCTGGTTCCTCTGCCTTTTCTAAATCCAGCTTGAACATCTCTAAGTTCATTCACGTACTGTTGAAGCCTAACTTGGAGAATTTTGAGCATCACTTTGCTAGCGAGTGAGATGAGTGCAACTGTGTGGTAGTTTGAGCATTGTTTGGCATTGCCTTTCTTTGGGATTGGAATGAAAACTGACCTTTTCCAGTCCTGTGGCCACTGCTGAGTTTTCCAAATTTGCTGGCATACTGAGTGCAGCACTTTTCACAGCATCATCTTTGAGGATTTGAAATAGCTCAAGTGGAATTCCATCACCTCCACTAGCTTTGTTCAGAGTGATACTTCCTAAGGACCACTTGGCTTCACATTCCAGGATGTCTGGGTCTAGGTGAGTGATCACACCATTGGATTATCTGGGTCGTGAAGATCTTTTTTGTACAGTTCTTTGTATTCTTACCACCTCTTCTTAATATCTTCTGCTTCTGTTAGGTCCATACCATTTCTGTCCTTTATTGAGCCCATCTTTGCATGAAATATTCCCTTGGTACCTCTAATTTTCTCGAAGAGATCTCTAGTCTTTCCCATTCTATTGTTTTCTTCTTATTTTTCTGCATTGATCACGTAGGAAAGCTTTCTTATCTCTCTTTGCTATTCTTTGGAACCTAGCATTCAGATGGGTATATCTTTCCTTTTCTTCTTTGCCTTTTGCTTCTCTTCTTTTCTCAGCTATTTGTAAGGCCTCCTCAGACAATCATTTTGCCTTTTTGCATTTCTTTTTCTTGGAGATGGTCTTGATCACTGCCTCCTGTACAGTGTCACAAACCTCTGTCCATAGTTCTTTAGGCACTCTGTTTATCAGATCTAATCCCTTGAATCTATTTGTCACTTTCACTGTATAATCGTAAGGGATTTGATTTAGTTCATATCTGAATGGTCCAGTGGTTTTCCCTACCTTCTTCAATTTAAGTCTGAATTTTGCAATAAGGAGTTGAGTGCATATTCACTCATAATCACTCAATTAAACTATGGTAACTTTGTGGTGTCTCTTACTACTGTCATACATTACTGGCAACCAGGATATTTCAAACCTCTTATTTGACTTTGACCTCAGCACTTATTTAATAAGGTAATATGATTTAAGCTATGATGTCTTTTTCCTTTGTCTTCATAGATTATTTTAGACTGTAATGACCAAGCCTGGTTCAATTTTCAGTAATGGCTAATATTTACAGCATAGTCATTTAAAGGACCTTCTGATGCAAATAATTGCATATTTATATTGGGATTTGCAGTTTACGAAAGGCTTCACCAACAATCTCTAGTGGTAGACAGTATTACATGAAGCTGTTTACTTATGAACATGTTGTGTTACAGGAAATCCCAGCCTGTTGGTACCACTCTCAGGACTCTCGCTAATCCAACTCTAGCTTGTGTAGCGTCAGAAGGTCCTTTAAATGACTGTGCTGTAAATACTAGCCATTACTGGTAAACTGAACCAGGCTTGGCCATTACAATCTAAAATAAACTATGAGGACAAGAGAAAGAGATATTATAGTTTAAGTCATATTCCCTTATTGAATAAGTGCTGAAATCAAGCTCAACAAGAGGTTACAAATATGATAGTTGCTAGTAATGTATGACAGTAATAAGAGTCACCACCAAGTTATCGTAGCCCAAACGACTAATATCTTTAAGATATAAAAAAAGGGTGAAAAAATTTCCTATTTTGTGTGTGACTCCATGGTTTAATCTTGAAGTTCCCCAGAGTACATCTTAGATATAATAGGCCAGGGTTAGTGAACGAGAATCAGTAGATTTCAGATGAGTCAAGCAGGATTTAAAATTTCATTTTAATTTATATTGGATTTTCAGCTATATATAACCCTTCTGCTTATTTTTTTAGTGGCTGCTGTATAGCAGCACTGCCTAATAGAAATACAAAGTAGGCCACGTGCATGCAAGCTAAGTCTACTCAGTCGTGTCTGACTCTTTGTGACCCTATGGACTGTAGCCCGCCAAGTTTCTCTGTCCATGGGATTCTCTGTCCATGGGTTGCCACGCCCTTCTCCAAGGGTTCTTTCCCACCCTGGGGTCGAACCAGAGTCTCTCATATCTCCTGCACTGGCAGGCAGGTTCTTTTACCACTAGCGCCACCTGGGAAGCCCAAAGTATGCTGCATATATAATCAAAACTTTTCTAATAGCTATATTAAGTAAAATAGAAATAGGTAGAATTTTAGCAATGTCTTATTTAACCCGGTATTTCTAAAATATATGTCAACATATGATTGATATAAAACGAGATATTTTACCACCTTTATTTTATTTTTTTTGCAGTAAGTCTTTGAAATCTGATTTGTATGTCATACTTAAAGTACATCTCAATTTGGATTAGCAATGCTTTAACTGTCCAGTAATTACATATAGCTAGTGGCTGCCTTATTAACTTTATAGTCTCCTGCTCCACCTGGTTTTAAAATATGGCACATGTCTTAAAGGGGAAACTTTTGTTTATGGCAGGCTCCACTTTCTCATGGAACTTTTATGTTAAGATCTGTGCAACTGGAAGTTTTCCATACTTTTCCACCCCAGCTTCCTGAGCTGCCCCAGAACTCAGCAAAAGCTTTGTGGGGAAATGCTAGCCGTCTGTGTTCAGTTCCTCTATTTCCAGTCCACCATGCTGGCCCCAAGGAAACCACCAGAAGCTCTTCTCTCTCTTACCCCCAATAAAGACTCCCTGCCTGGAGCACACTGGCTCTTCAGCCTTTTCAGCAAATGAGCCCAGGGAGGAAAAGAGCTGTGAATCATCAGCTCACCTGAGAAGGAATCTCTTTCTAGGATGTATTCCACCTAGTTCTCAGAGTTTCCACAGCTGTCTCCTGTCTTCAGCAACATGATTTTGCAGTTTGTCCCCCTTTTTTTTTTGGTCATAGTGAGAGTGTTGCCCTGCTGCAGTGTCATGCATCCGATCTGAAAGTGAAAGTCTACACTGTAAAGTTTTTTATCATTTTTCTTTTTGATTTATTGATTTCTAATTGAGGCCTAATTGCTTTACAGTGTTGTGTTGGTTTCTGCCATGCAACAACGTGAATCAGCCGTAGGGATGCAGGTCTCTTCCCTCTTGGACCTCCCTCCCGCCTCCCACCCTATCCCACCCCTCTAGGTTGTCACATAGCACCAGACTGAGCTCCCTGCACTATATAGTGACTTCTCATTAGCTATCTATTTTATGCATGGTAATGTGTATATTTCAGTGCTGCTCTCAATTTGTTGCACCCTCTCCTTCCCCTGCTGTGGCCATATGTCTGTTCTCTATATCTGAGGCTCATTCCTGCCCTGCAAATAGATTCATCAGTACCATTTTTCTATATTCCATATATATGTGTTAATATACAATACTTATTTTTCTACACTGTAAAGTTTTTTAAGTTAAGATCTAACATACATACAGTTTTTCTGTATGTCACATTTATAAGAAGGAAGGTAGATTAGCAAGAAGGGTTGGATAATGTCAATCAAGAAAGACTTCTTAGGAAAGATGAGTGTTGAAATGAGGTGTAATATATACTGAGTGAATAGATTAGCGATTAGAGGTACAAGACATGTAAGACATACATGGTGAAGGTTCTGAATTTCGAAAAGAAAAGTTTGTGTGTAATTTGTTAAGTAGTTATCAGCCATGGTGAGTGTTTCATGATGATAACCTGATCAAAATTCTATTTTAAGAGAGTTTAACAGTAGTACAAATATTATCTCATTAAATATTCACATGGTATTTACAATTGTGGCATTTTATAGATGAAAAAACTGAGACTTAGAGAGGTGAAATAGCTTTTCAGCACCCCAAAGATGATACATGATAGAGTCTGGAATAAACTCCGAAGTTTTTAAAACCACTATATAATACATTGCAACAGATACGGTGATGAGAAAGACGAATAAAACAATGACTCCTTAGATTTTTAATCCTTGATAATTGGAAGAATGTTGGTAGAGAGATAACCTGAATGCCTGTTTCAAATATCTACGAAATATATAATAATGATTTCAATTAGTATATGCTAAGATCAGATTTCTATTTGAGGTTTGTTACACTGCAGTTAGAATTATAAACCATTTAAGAATTCTGTTACTGTGATACCTTATGTAAAATGTTTCTTTCGGCTCTTAAAATCAATGCATGTGTATATATACTGGCTGCTCTGGGTCTGTGTTGTGGTGTACAGGCTTCTCTTGTTGCCGTGTGTGGGCTTTCTCTAGTTTCAGTGCAGGCCCAGTACCTGTGGTATGTGGGCTTAGCTGCCCCACAGCACTAGGGATCCCAGGTCCTAAACCAGGGATCAAACCTGAGTCCCCTGCATCGGAAGGCAGATTCTCAACTACTGGACCACCAAGGAAGTCCTTAAAATAAACATTTTAGTAGAGAAAAGCTTTAAATGTTTTGCGAACTCGTCTAGCATTTTCTATTTTAAGTTAATTTTAATGAGGAAATTAACTTGAAAGATCTTTCCTAAACTGGAATATATAAGAGCAGTGCCTGGCAAATAGAATATAGTCAGTCAATGTTTAAAGAAAGTAATTGATAAAAAATTAACAAGTTAAGTTCTTCATAGTTTTCTAAGATACTTGTTTTTATTTTGGTTTAAAAGATGCACAGTTTGAAAATGATGAACGAATTACACCTTTGGAATCAGCCCTGATGATTTGGGCTTCAATTGAAAAGGAACATGACAAGCTTCATGAAGAAATAGAGAATTTAATTAAAATTCAGGTATGAGTATTCTTTGTGTTTATAATTATTATTTTCCTAGAAAATAAAAGCATGGCATTTAAAGAAACTAAGAGCTACTGTTGGACAATGAACCTTTAGTAGAATTCAATATAATTATTCTCTTTAGAAATTTGACATGAGCTCTAAGAACTGGAGTTAGTGTTTGTTACCTAAGTGCATATTGCCCCCACTTTGGAAAATAGGGCTTCCCAGGTGGTGTGAGTGGTAAAGAATCCACCTGCCAATGCAGGAGATATAAGAGACATGGGTTTGATCCCTGGGTTGGAAAGATCCCCTGGAGTAGGAAATGGTAACCCATTCCAGTGTTCTTGCCTGGAAAATTCCATGGTCAGAGGAGGCTGGCGGGCTATAGCCCATCAGATGTATTTAAAGATCACTAAACTTAAAAAACCAGTGGTTTGTGCTCTCCCACTCAAGGTTATCAAATGATAGAAAATGAAATGGATTTTTGTGATTAAGAGAATGTAAAATTAAAAAGAATGTAAAATTTAACTATATAGATATAGAAAATTTTACAAGTAGCCTATTGAAGAGTGAGAAACTAAAGACAGTCATCCAAAGATAGAAGGGCAAATACATTTTGCTTACAGGCAAAGCACATTCTCAAGATTTTCATAGTTAAACTAAAATCCAGGTGGTGTCCCACCTTCTCAAGAATTAATCATTGATGGTGTGGTGACTGTCAAGTAGAATTAAGCCTGAAGAAAATGGGCAGAAACATGACTGCTTCTTTTAAGAATTTCAGCTCAGGCCAAAGGAATCTATCATGTTATCCCAAACTTTTGGAGGTCTAGGGGAAGCAGCCTTTGTTAAATATGCTAGTATAAAGTTGAGCAGGTTACCATGAAATACATAGCAAACATGTAATAATATATTGCTTACTATTTGAAGATATTGTTCTAAGTACTTTCATCAGTCACTCAGTTCAGTCGCTCTTTTTGACCCCATGGACTACAGCCCGCAGGCTTCCCTGTCCGTCACCAACTCCCGAAGCTTGCTCAAACTCTTGTCCATCGAGTCGGTGATGCCATCCAGCCATCTCATCCTATGTCGTCCCCTTCTCCTCCTGCCGTCCCCTTCTCCTCCTGCCATCAGTCTTTGCCAATGTCAGGGTCTTTTCAAATGAGTCAGTTCTTCCCAATCAGGTGCCCAAAGTACTGAAGCTTCAACTTGAGCATCAGTCCTTCCAATGAATATTCAGGATTGATTTCCTTTAGGATGGACTGGTTTGATCTCCTTGTGTCCAAGGGACTCTCAAGAGTCTTCTCTAACACCACAGTTCAAAAGCATCAATTCTTGGGTGCTCAGCTTTTTTGATGGTTCACCTCTCACATCTATACCTGACAACTGGAAAAACAATAGCTTTGACTAGATGGATCTTTGTTGACAAAGTCATGTCTCTGCTTTTTACTATGCTGTCTAGGTTGGTCATAGCTTTTCTTCCAATGAGCAAGCATCTTTTAATTTCATGGCTGCAGTCATCATCTGCAGTGATTTTGGAGCCCAAGAAAATAAAGTCTGTCACTGTTTCCATTGTTTCCCCATCTGTTTGCCTTGAAGTGATGGGACCAGATGCCATGATTTTAGTTTTTTGAATGTTGAGTTTTAAGCCAGTTTTTTCACTTTCCTCTTTCACTTTCATCACTTTCAATTAAAGAGACTCTTTAGTTCCTCTTTGCCTTCTGCCATAAGGGTGGTATTGTCTGCATCTGAGGTTATTGATCTTTCTCCCGGCAACCTTGATTCCAGCTTGTGCTTCATCCAGCCCAGCATTTCGCATGATGTACTCTGCATATAAGTTAAATAAGCAGGGTGATAATATACAGCCTTGTCATACCCCTTTCCTGATTTGGAACCAGTTCCTTGTTCCATCTCCAGTTCTAACTGTTGCTTCTTGACCTGCATGCAGATTTCTCAGGAGGCAGGTCAGGTGGTCTGGTATTCCCATCTCTTTCAGAATTTTCCACAGTTTGTTGTGATCCACACAGTCAAAGGCTTTGGCAGAAGTAGTCAATATAGCAGAAGTAGACATTTTTCTGGAATTCTTTTGCTTTTTCTATGATCTAGCCAATGTTGGCAACTTGATCTCTGGTTCCTCTGCCTTTTCTGAATCCAGCTTGAACATCTGGAAGTTCACGGTTCATGTACTGTTGAAGCCTAGCTTGGAGAATTTTGAGCGTTACTTTGCTAGTGTGTGAGATGAATGCAAAATTGTGTGATAGTTTGAGCATTCTTTGGCATTGCCTTTCTTTGGGATTGGAATGAAAACTGACCTTTTCCAGTCCTTTGGCCACTGCTGAGTTTTTCAAATTCACTGCCATATGGAGTGCAGCACTTTCACAGCATCACCTTTGAGGATTTGAAATAGCTCAACTGGAATTCCATCACCTCCACTAGCTTTGTTCGTAGTGATGCTTTCTAAGGCCCACTTGACTTCACATTCCAGGATGTCTGGCTCTAGGTGAGTGATCACACCATCGTGGTTATCTGGGTCATGAAGATCTTTTTTGTATAGTCCTTCTGAGTTTTCTTTCTACCTCTTCTTAATATCTTCTGCTTCTGTTAGGTCCGTACTGTTTCTGTCCTTTATTGAGCCCATCTTTGCATGAAATGTTCCCTTGGTATCTCTATTTTTCTTGAAAAGATATCTAGTCTTTCCCATTCTATTGTTTTCCTCTATTTCTTTGCACTGGTCGCTGAGGAAGGCTGTCTTATCTCTCCTTGCTATTCTTTGGAACCCTGTGTTCAAATGGGTATATCTTTCCTTTTCTTCTTTGCCTTTTGCTTCTCTTTTCTCAGCTATTTGTAAGGCCTTCTCAGACAACTATTTTGCATTTTTGCATTTCTTTTTCTTGGGGATGGTTTTGATCACTGCCTCCTGTACAATTGCATGAACCTCTGTTCATAGTTCTTCAGGCACTCCATTTATCAGATATAATCCACTTGAATCTGTTTGTCATTTCCACTGTATAATTGTAAGGGGTTTGTTTTAGGTCATACCTGAATGGTCTAGTGGTTTTCCCTACCTTCTTCAGTTTAAGTCTGAATTTTGCAATAATGAGTTCATGATCTGAGCCACAGTCAGCTCCCGGTCTTGTTTTTGTTGACGTAACCCGAATACAAATAGTTTTGTTTTCTTTTTTTCAATCAATTGGGGGAAATAAAAAAGGCCTGTTTATAAAATGCTTATTCAAAAGCATCTGGCTTCCTGGGTTTCTATTAGTGATTCTCCTAGGCTCCTAAATGGCAAATTTTATATACATATATATACATATATCTCCTAATCATCTCAAATACCATCCGTCTCCTGTCTTATTTCCCTTTTGTTTAAAATTATTATTTTGGTGAGTCGTCAATATATATAATGTAGCTCCTAATTTATTAGTAACTAAATAGAAGAGGCCAGTGAAAAATTTTCATGTCTTTTTGGACCACAATTACTTCATCTTTGAAAAGCTATTTTATATCATTTATGAAATCAAAATTGTTAAACTGTGTAAGAATATTTTAGATGAAATAGTTTAGACCTTACCTGAGTTATTTTAATATTAAACAGCAGTTAGATATTTTAAAAAGCAATCTAAGGTATGTATTTGTCGTTCTGATTTTTAGGCTATAGCCGTTTGCATGGAAAATGGCAATTTTAAGGAAGCAGAAGAAGTCTTTGAAAGAGTATTTGGTGACCCAAATTCTTACATGGTAATTATTTATATTAGAATTTTAGAGCTATTTATATGGAATAAGAAAAATTGAAAGAACATTGGGAGGGAAAAGAAATGCTTTCTCTTTTAAACAATATAGTTTAAAAAAAAAAAAGTAGTTCAATAGAAATGTAATGCCAGTGATGGATGTGATTTTGAAATTTTCTAGTGGCCACATTTAAAAAGTAAGAAAAAACAAATAAAGCTAATTTTTTTAGCAATCCATGTGAAAAAGCTTTGGTGAGATATTTTGCACTCCCTTGTTTGGACAGTCAGCCCTCTGTATCCTGGGTTCCATATCTAGGGATTCAACCAACTGCAGATCAAAAATATTTGGGGGGAAAAGTTCCAAAATGTTTCAAAAAGAAAAACTTGAATTTGGCACACTCTGGTAACTGTTTACCTAGTATTTACCTTATGTTAGGTTTTATAGGTTATCTAGATATATTTAAAGTTTACAGAAGGATGTGTGTAGGTTATATGCAAATACTGCCCCTTTTTTATATGGAAGACTTGAGCATCCTTGGATTTTGGTATCAGAGGGGAGTTCTGGGGCCAATTCCCTACCAATACTGAGCAACAGCTGTATGAAGTCTTTGAAATCTGAGGTGTATTTTACACTTAAGTCTAAATTCAGGGCTGACACATTTCAAGGACTCCATGACTAGTGGCTGCCATATTGAGCAGACAGGTATGGAAGAATGCATTATAAGTTGCCTGTTTTTCTAATGGTTTCTTATGTGATCACTAGTCTTTCTGTGTATGTGTAATATTAAGGTCAATAGAAGTTAATTTTTAAGTATTAAAAACAAAGTGTTGTGGGAGTCAATTAAGCTTATCAAAGAAGTAAAGATAGTTTCATACAGTTTTTAGTAAACTTTTAATTGAACAATGGCATACCTTTAGTAGAATACATATAGCATAAGTAGATGTATTTTCGCAAAAGGAACACACTTTGTGTGATGACCTCTTAGGTCAAGAAACAGAACATCACCAGCACTCTCTATTCACTGTCCTTCCCACCTTCTCAAGGGTAACCACTCTCCTAACATGTAACATCCAAGATTAGCTTTACTTGTTTCTGAACTTTATATAATATAATCACATAGCAGGTTTCTGTTTGTCAGAAAGATCCACAGCATTGCTTGTAACAATTGTTTGCTTATTCTCATTGCTACATTGTAGGAATATACTACAGTTTATCCATTGTATTATTGATGGACATTTGAGTTATTTCCAGGTTTTGGCTGTTAGATTCCTTTACATGTCTTTTGTACAACAAATACGTGTGTTTCTATTGGTAATACTTAGGAATAGATTTGAGAGGTTATAAATATATGCACATATTCAGTTTTAGTAGATAAGGTGAAATAGTCTTCCAAAGTAGCAATATCAGTTCTTTCAGCAGTGTGAGAGAGTTCTAGTTGCTTCACAGACCGTGTCTGTGGTTTTCATTTTAGTCCCTCTGGCAAGTATTTAGTCATTTTGACAGTGAGGTAGTGCTACCTTATTGGGTTTTAATTTATGTTTCTTTGATGATTAATGAAGCTGAGTACCTTTTCACATACTGGTATGGGGAAGAGGGGAATCACTTTAATTCATTGAGGAACAGAGCTTTTAGTAAGGCTCATTCTATCTCTAATTTGCCCCTGTTCCTAGGGTGTACTTCTCCAGAGATTTCAGCTGAAAACCTGATGTTTATTGGGTTCCTTGCCCTAACTTTTTTGCCTTAGCACTGTAAGGTGACTAAAAACTCCACTCTGCTTGTACTTCACAGAAGAGGAAATTTTATGGCCAGTAAACATAAAGAGAAAATGCTAACCTTACTAATACTTGTTATCAGAGCAGTACCAAGTAATATGGGCTGCCCCAGTGCCTTAGCAGTAAAGAATCCACCTGAAATGCAGGAGCCACAGGAGACATGGTTCTGTCCCTGGGTCGGGAAGATCCGCTGGAGCAGGGCATGGCAACCCACTACAGTGTTCTTGCCTGGAGAATCCAATGGACAGAGGAGCCTGGTGGGCTATAGTCAACAGAGTTGCAAACAATCAGATGCAGCTGTAGTGACCTAAACACGCACCACGTGCGCACCAAGTGATATTTTGAAATAACGTTTCCTATACCTCAGAGTGACAATGATTAAAATGTCTTAGAACACCAACAGTTGGCTCAAAATATGGAGAAATTATAGCACTGCTGTACCTTCTTCTCAGGACTGTAAATTGGTACTTAAGCTTCAGAGAGCATTTTAGCAAAATCGATAAGCATGCATTCCAGCAATTCCACTTATAGATAAATACCCTAGAGTAACTGTTCTTACTTTCACTATATGCTTTTAAAGTCATGAAGCTTTATTTAAAAAATACAAACCGAAAAAAAATTCAGGCCCAACTGTGAAAATTGCTCTGAGATAGAGCTTGAGAAGTAAAAACTTTTTTTAAGCATTATAGCTTAATTATACAATCAGCATTGAAAGAACTAAGAAAAATTTGTACTATTCACAAGAAGACATGTAGAAAAATGTTTAATAGAATTGTGGAAATAGAAAATAGCCTAGATACTTAAACAGGCTGGAAGGAAAGATGAATAAATGGTATTTTTGATCGGTGGAATACTATTCAACAGTGAAAGTAACTAGTAACTCTATAAGTATCAAATCAGTGTGGATGAATAACATAAACATAGAGTTGAGCAGAATAGAGAAAGGTTCAGAAGAATACACATAGTATAACACCATTTGTATAAAGTTAAAACCATGTTAAACATACTGTCCATTGTTTATGGATGCATACATATGTAGTGCAAATGTAAAGGAATGCATGGATACGCTAAGTTCTAAATTCAGGATACTGCTTACCTTGAGAAGAAGGCCAGGAAGGACAAGGAGTGCCATCAGATTATGGTAATAAGACTTTAATTTAATAGATAAAGTTTTATTTCTTAAACTTGATCATAGATATTTAGGTTTATAAGTTATTTTAATCCTTTTGTATATGTGTAAAATATAGAATTTTTTTGTCAAAAATATGTTGTTGGGCATTTAAAATGGGAGAATTTGTAAAATCTTGAGTTTTGGCTTAATGACTTTTTTCAGTAAAACAATATGACAGAATTTCTAGTATCTTATTTGTGATTTATGTTTCTTCTGTTTTCTTTAGCCTTTTAAAAGGAAATTGCTTACGATAATCTCTCAGAAAGATACATTCCATTCCTTTTTTCAACACTTCAGCTACAGCCTCATGATGGAGAAAATTAAGAGTTATGTGAATTGTGTGCTAAATGAAAAATCATCAACGTTTCTAATGAAGGTATGCGTATTTCAGCGAAGCTCTAAACATAGACTTACATTGTTACAATAAAGGAGAATACTTGAAATAGAAATCCTTAAAAACTAATCAGAATTTTACTTAGTGATTTTATAGAATAGTGTGGTAAAATGTTAGTTAGTGCATCTAAAAGAAAGTTTATTTCTGATCTTTGTAGTACTTTCAACTTTTCAAAGTAAGACTTGAGGAAATTTTTCACAATAAAAAGTTGAGGGGAAAACTTACCAAAATGAAATGAGAAATAAGTGAAAAAGAAATAGCTTTAATTTAATTAAATTTAAAAGAAAATTTTAGCATATTTTTGGGAAAAGTCAAGTTGTACTGAAGAAGGGCTACTGCAGAAATTTTTTTTATCACATTTTATCCTGTCTTAGCCCCAGAAAGTTTTAATATGTTATATTGGAGCATTGATTAATTTGAAGTAGTTTCGTTTTGAAATTCCTAGAATCTTTTTTTATTTTATTTTTTTTTAAGTAACCTTTTATCTTAAAATTGTCTATAGGGACTTCCCTGGTGATCCAGTGGCTAAGGCTCTGCACTCCCAAAGTAGGGGGACCAGGGTTCAATCCCTGGTCAGGGAGCTAGATCCCACAGGCCACGACTCAAGATCCCACATGCCTCAACTAAGACTCAGCACACTCAAAGGGGGAAAAAATATTCTGCAGCACGTTGTGTGTATCAAGTACATTTACAAGGAAAGCCCTTCTCCATAATGCTTATAAACCAAGCAGGTGGCTGGCAGCCATGTCACAGTTACTTAGGGAAACAATACACTGCTGAAGAGATACTTTTGTTATGACTATCAAATAACTAGAAGGCTTGATTTAATACTGTTTGTTTTTAATGACTTATTGCATTCCATCCTCTCCCACATCCCCGTTTTTTTAAGGCAGCAGCAAAAGTAGTGGAAACTAAAAGAGCAACATATTCTGAAGGTAAACCTAATGGTAAAGATGTTGAATTGGCAACTGAAGCTAATTTGGATACAGGAAAAAGGTTTGTAAATTCATTAGTATATTTTTGTCTTGTGAATGTAACCTCTATGTAAAAGTGATGGTAGTGAGCTGTTGTTAATAAAAATAATTTTTGAGCAGTAGGTATATTGTCTTACTGATGACTAACATTTGTATATTTGGAAGTACTGTAGAGTTACATCATGGCTTATGCAAATTCTGTTACATATGCTAAGCAAGAGTAGAGAGAAAACAGTACTGTGTAGATAGTGTGATTATCATTTACTGTTCTCAGGGAACATGAGCTCTAGAACAATATATAGGCTGGAAGCCTGAATCATCTGTGTCCCTTAGTTCTCAAATCCTACATGCCCTCATGTGACTGTTGCACTGGGGTTATTCTGATATGTTAAAATATTGTTCATCTTCTCTGTGCATGCATGCGTGCTCAGTCGTTTCAGTGGTGTCCAACTGTTTGCAACCCTGTGTACTGTAGCCCACCAGGCTCCTCTGTCCATGGGATTCTCCAGGCAAGAATACTGGAGTGGGTTGCCATGCCCTCCTCCAGGGGATCTTCCCATCTCAGGGATCGAACCCACCTCTCTTGTGTCTCCTGCATTGGCAAGCAGATTCTTTACCACTGAGCCACCAGGAAAGCCCTTCATTTTGTCTAAGGGCAAGCTCACTCTCATCTGGTGGACAAGTACAGACACTGATTTGCTCCAGTGTTGGAAGGAAGCAGGCTGTGTCATTTGTACATATTGAGAGAAGAGAGTTCAGTTTCTAAAATTATTTCTTCTTTAGGGATTGTCAAGGGTAATTTTTGCAGAATTGACTTTTATCTTTTGTTTTGGTTTTAGAAACTAACTCTATTGAAGACAATAAAATATACCATTATAAAGATCTTTTATATTGAACCTGTATTGAACCTATGGTCCATTCCTTCTCTTCATCCACCCTTAAACCAAGGCCAAATAGTCAAATCCTTGTGGTCTGTGGTCTCTGTATGGATGTATTGAGCAGTGGATGTAGTATTACTCTCTTCTCAGAACCATGGCTTAAGTGCTGTGAGCCCCCATCTTAACAGTCAGATGTAGAGGTGGGAGTTGGAGTCTGAATTGGATGGATGTGGCATTGGTCACACCTCAGGACTGACCTCAGTCTTACAGTTCTTCTTGTCCCTGCCTGTCAAAACATGATCTGCTCCTCACTGCTCCATTGAAGTCTTGTTTCTCATTGACTTTTTTCTAAGACCCATTTTGAGAAGTAGGGATTTCACTTTTATTGGCTTTGTTATTTCACTTTGTTTAGGAAATCAAAGTTTATTATACTAAGACCCAATAAATTCTGTGGCCCATGATTCTTGCATGATTCATGAATGTTTCCTATATACTCTCTTAATATAGTGCCACCACTTATTTCAGATGCCCTTCTAGGTACGTAGTTCAGTCATTGTGTAAAACAGTTCTTATCTGTCTCTCTGTACCCTGACTCTCCTCCTTTCCCTCACACATCCAGTTATCTCCCCAAGTGTTAAAAATTCCATCTTAGAAATGCTTCTCTAATCCATTCTTATCGTTACTTAGCTTTGTGCCACAAAAATCTATCTTGACATGACTTCCAGAGTTAGCTTTCCATTAAGATAAATCTGTTTAACTCACTTCCCAGCTTAATAATCTCTCTTAGCTTTCTGTTTTCTACTAAATGGATTAGATTTTATTGCATGGGTTAAAAAGCCTTACATAGGCCCTTTCTGGTTTTTTGTTTGTTTCCATATACACCTTGTCCCTAAGCATTAACCCCTCCTTGCCCACATACATGGCACTTTCTAACAACACAACTTCTCCCTGGTTTTCAAATATTACAAGCTCTTTCGTGCCTTGACTCTTGCTTCAGTTTTAAATTTCCTTCTTTTCTATCCTCTGCAAGGTAAGCTTTTGTTTGCCCTTCAAAGTCTAGCTTAAAGATCACCTATAAGAAACCTAGCTCAGCTCTGAGCAGTTGTCACTTCCTATATTCCCATAGCACCAAGTTATACCTCTTTAGGAGGGCTTATCTTGGATAGTAACATACCTGTTTACCTGTATATTTCTCTCTAGATGGAGAATTCTTTGAAAGTTCTTAAATAGCTTGGAATCCTTGATGCCTAGTTCATTATCAGACATACATTAAATCTTGTAGGGTACTGGATACCAGGAGAAAAACCAAAAACTAGATACAGAGTAAAGATTAGGAATCAAACAAATATTAAAACCATCCTGGGAATCAGATTCACCAGTTTCAAAGCAAGAATCAATAAGATGCAAGTAAAACAAGGATAGGATCAAAAGTGTGATTTTGAAGTCAGACAAATGCTAGGAAAGATAAAATGCTTATGCTGTCAGTACTAGATGAAAGAAATATTTTCTTCTGGCAAAGCTTATAAACTGTTTGAGGCAATAAGAATTATAGACTTGAAACAGAAACAGTAGCAGACATTACATAATTTGTTGTTAAAGATTACTGATAGACTTAAATGCTGAAGGAGTTGACGATCTGTTTCTAGAAAGTGTGAGCATGGAACTGGGCCTCAGAGGATGGTTTTCTGGTGGGTGGGAGAGGAAATGTCCTTTCAGTAGAGAGGAACAGTTCCAGATGAAGGCATGAAGCTGCAAATGATCCTTCTGTGTTTGTTGGAGCTAATTTTAACTATAGCAAAGGAGAAGAATTTTATAAAAAGTTCAGCTGGAGACTGCTAGGTAGGATAAGAAATTCATAGTATTAAAGACCCTTGAGAGAGTTTCTGAAAGAGTGACACTGTGAATGTTCAGTTACAGTTACAGCATCACCTCTGGTGAACTTATGGTTGGGAAAGACGTTGATTTGGTGTCTCGGGAAAGCACATCTGGGCGAAAATGAGCCATGTTGTAGTGGACTGTAAAGGTCCTAATTTTACCTGAGTTTCTTTCCAGAGATGCTTTTTATAAATTGAAATTTAACTTGAGTATGTGGAAAGTACTATCCTTATGAACAATTTCTTATGTTTGGATTCTTACAAATGTTTTCTTCTTTTAAAGTGTTAGTGACAAACAGTCTGCAGTAACTGAATCCTCAGGGGATACAGTATCCTTATTGAGGTGAAGTAAATTTGACATTTTTCTTCTCTGTTTTTCAAATCTTTGAAGCAATTTATGCAAACCTAGATAGATTATAATAGCTGCATGCAAACGCTATGATTTGAAGAATGTCACAAAGTCTTACTTACCTCAACAGATAGTAAGACCCTTAAAATGCCAAACTGTGGGGACCTGCCTTTTCAGATCCTGGGTTGTTTCACATTGTTTCTACAAGGAGCACACAAGCAGGGAGTCCTTGAATTTAAAGCAGATAATGAGTAAGCTTGATTCTATCAGAAACAAGGGCATGGTGCTAGGGCAGGAAAGGGATGGAGATTACATTTCTGATAATGTCCCAAATGCTGATTTTAAGAAATTATTTTAAAAACTGTTTAATCTGCTAGACATGTTGTAACAGACAGTGTAGCATATTCAGAGAGCAGAAAGTCTGCATGAGGGATTGCCAAGTATAGATGCTAAGTGAAACCTTGGAAGGGGGTGGCTGATTTGGTGTGGAGGAGGTCACTGGAGATGAGGAATTAGGGGCCAGGATGTTATCTGGTTTATTCATGTAAACATGGAAATAATTCATGGTAATGGCAGCACTCAGAAAAAGATCTGTGAATGATGGGAAGTGCTTTGGAAGGATAATAAATGATTACGGAAAACAGTAAATGGTGATACACCTCAGTGGCATGAATCCTCAAAGGCTGAGGTTTCTATGGAAACAGGATCTTGAAAGTGACATTAGGCAACAGGAAGTATAGAGACCCACCTGCAGGACCCTCTGGTTCATGGAATGTGGAAGATGAAGCTAATCTCTAATCTCTCTACAGGGGTAGAAGTATAGATTTTAGGTGATAATAAAAGAGCTGCCTAACCTTAAGTGAACTTTTTTCCCCTCTCATTTTAGTTTGCTCCTTTATAAATTGTAATAATACAAACTTTGCAGAATTGTCCAAAATTTCTGCCCCTTCCTATATTTCCAAACAATCTTACCTTTACAAAAAGCCATTTTTCAGAATCTATAATCGTGATATCTGCCATCATATATAAAAGAATTTTGAAATTTCTCCAATTGAAAAGCCGGAAGAATCTTGATTTCTGAGTAAATGAAGTGGAGAAAATAAATGATGGGAGAGCAGAATGTCTTGACAACAAAAATCTTAAAGAGACCAAAGGTTAAGATGGGGTACTGAGCAAGGGGAACACCAAAGGAAACAGGCCAAAGTAGAAGCAGGTCCTAGATAGAGATTGAGACAAATCCTCTTTTTCCCATAGCCTTTCTAGTCTTTGCAGAACAAATCACAAGCTTTTGTGTTTCATTTAGGTCTCACAAAAATCTCTTATCTAAGTTGAAATGTGGAAACCAACAACAAGATTTTAATAAGAAAGAGGAAAGAGTGGAAACTCTTCAAAGTCAAAGTAAGTACACTTATTACAGGTTTAGGAGCGGAGAATTGATACTTCCTTGAGAGCAGTCCAACACTTGACCTAACACCTCAACACGCAGACATACTTCAGAAAAGGAAAACACAAAGGGATTAAATGCCATGGGTTCATAGAGTTAATTAGAGGTGGTACTTAATTTAGAAAGTTAGAATTGGTGCTTGTTCTTTATGGTAATATTCTGTAAAGTCATCCTGAGCACTTAGTGATACTAAACGCTTACAGAGGAGTACAGCGTTAGGTTCTTTTGAGCCTCTGGTGACAACGTTTTGGTCAACTGTTCAAAACATAACTTTGTTTTATGTGTTTTTGTTGAAAGACACCTTATTTAGTATATATTACTGATTCATTACTGGAGAAGGAAATGGGAACCCACTCCAGTATTCTTGCCTAGAGAATCCCATGGGAAGAGGAGCCTGGCGAGCTACAGTCCATGGGGTTGCAAGAGTCAGACACGACTTAGCGACTAAACCACCACCACCATTGATTCATTAATGTTGAACCCACGGCCAACAGCCCTGTAGCTCACGCCTAAATGATGCTTATCTAACACAGATACTTTTTTCTATAAGGAACATCATACATAGCCTTCTTGCACTTAGGAACCCTAGATAGCACTGCCACAATACACTTGGGAACCATTTTAAACAGCAAAATTACCTCCTGAAAGCCCAAAAATAAGCACTAAATAGACTGTAAAAGGAATTATTTCTACTGTGGGAACTGAAATAGGAAGACAGAGCTTCACCTCGTTTAACCTCAGCTGGGAACACGACTCAGATATTTTGCCACTCTGTGCATGTCCGCAAAAGCACTGCAAGTTTTGATTTTTGATTTACAGCTTTCAACAGGTAGGTGAATTTTCAAATATCAGAATCCATGACTATTATGAGGATGGCTATATATAGAACCTAACTACTCTTCTCATTGCATTTAGAGTTTATTATCCTTATAAAAAACATTGCTAGGTTAAAAAAACAACAGTAACCGAAAAAATCTTAAAAGCAGTCCATAATTATTTTCAATTACAATTTGATTGCAAATTCCTCCTTGGTATGCATTCATTCAAAAAATGTTTATTGAACCTATTGTGTTCTAATGCAAAGATTTTTAAATCTTTTTGACTCAAATCTAAATACTTAATGATCAATATAAAAATAATAGATGTACCACCTTGATGCCAGGTACATGGTAGACCTGCAGTAAAACTTTTAAAAAATTTTTATTGCTGTATAATTGATTTACAATGTTGTGTTAGTTTCAGGTGTACAGCAAAGTGAATCTGGTATACAAATACATATATACACTCTTTTAGATTGTTTTCCTATATAGGCCATTGCAGAGTACTGAGTAGAGCTCCCTGTGCTGTAATATATGCAGTAAATATTAATTGAATAAATTTATTCATAGTGGATGGCCAGGGATAGGGCAAAGAAATACTTGCTTCATGTTGGTGAAGTTCCTAGGAATGACTAGGAATCAAAGTTTTAATTTTAGTGTGTGTGCTGCCAAATGACTAGGAATCAAAATTTTAATTTTAGTGTATGTGCTGCCAAAGTGAGCACTGGAGTCATAATTCTAAACTAAAATAATTGGGGGGGTTTTCCTGGACTTTTAATTTCATAATATAAAGTTCAAAGAAATGGAAGCATATACTTTTCTACACTGTAGTTGATCAGTAATTAGACTGATGAAGACTGTAATCTCTTTGTAGAGTGGTTTGACAGTGACTGTGTATATTAAACAGAAGATCCTATGAGTTTTAGTACACTTCTTAACTTTGTTAGCTGTTAGTAATATATACATGTGTGTGTGTGTGTGCACGCGCACGCTTAGTCCATCAGTCATGTCTGACTCTTTACGACCCCACTGTCCATGAAATTTTTCAGGCAAGAATACTGGAGTGGGTTGCCATTTCCTCCTCCAGCGGATCTTCGTGACCCATGGATCATACCCACATCTGTTGCATCTCTTGCATCACCTGAGTTCTATGCAAAAAAATTTCACCAGTATTCAGTGAAATGATTAATATTTGAATTAGAAGCTTTTTACCCATAAACTCACTTAATCCTCAAAGCAATCTGAATCAATGCATTTGTTTTTTAATCACTCCCATTTTACAGGTGAGAAAGCCAAGACAAAAAGAGGTTAAGTATAGAAAGCCCTTGGTCATACAGATCATGAACAGAACCAGAGCCGCAATAACATTTCTGACTTTCTAGAGCCCATGTCCTTAAATGCTGAGATAGATAAACTGCCTCAAGGGAAGGATAGAGTCAAAGCAAATAAAAATTATTAAAAAGTGATGAGGTTACATAAAAGTATATTTACATTTACATTTATATATACTTTATATACATATACATTTATATATACTTAAAAGTATATTTACGTTTAATTTTTAAGAGGTGAAACTAAAGGATTCAATGCAGTTCACATAAATGCTCTTTCATAAGAAATATATCAGTAAACTATGATTCCTTCAAAATGAAGAATAAATAACTGCTTTGATAGCTTGGGTCAGATTGCCTCTATAACAATAAATATAAACTTTAGACTACTGATTGATTTCAGCTGTAATGGGTGAGATTAGCAAAAAAATAAAAGATTTGACTAAATATAGTATTCTTTGGAAATGCTTTTCCTCACAACTTTGCAGATTTTGTTTCATTATTTTCTAACTTGATGAGTGTTGCTGTGGATAGTCTGATATCAACCTGACTCGCCTCCCTTTGTATATGAGTGGCTTTTTCTTCACAGATGCCCAGTTTTTCTAATTTGTGCATTTAATGCTATAAATTCTCCATTTATTACTGCCTTAGTTTCATCCCTATATGTTATATTTTTATTTTCATCAAAATATATTTTTTATTTCCCTTGAGACTTTTCTCTTTGATCATCTGGACTATTAAGAAGCTGTTTGTTAAATTTTCAAATATTTAAAGATATTCTAGGTATTTTTCTATTAATGATTTACATTTAATTCTGTTCCAGCCTGAAGATATACTTTGTAGAATTTCTTTTTCTTTTTTAAGACTAGCTTTATGGCCTAGAATATGGTCTATCTTGGTGACTGTTGATGTACACTTAAGAATGTGAATTCTGCTATCATTGAGTGTACAGTGTTATAAATGTCAATTAGGTCAAATTGATTCATAATGCTTTTCAGATGTTCTATATGCATGCTTATTTTTTGTCTTCTTGTTCTACTAATATCTGAGAGAAAGAAATATTGAAGTCTCCAGCTATGATTATGAATTTCTCTTCATTGTTAATCTGTTAATTTATTATCTCCTTTTTGCCTTTTTAGTCCTCTAGCACCTGTTTGAACAATTCACAATATGAAAATCTCTGTTCATAACTGGTGTGGTTTCCATTAGCCTTACCAACACATATGGTCTCCCCCTGCAGTGATACCATATCGTCTCTATTACTGTAGTTTAGAAATAACTCAGTATGTGACAGAGTAATTTCCTTCATCATATTGTTATGCTTTAGGAACATCTTAAGTATCTTGGTGTTTTGGTCTTCCGTATTATCAGGGGTGGGAGGAAACTTCATAAAAGATGGCAAGCAGTGAAGCTGCTACCACTCCATAGGTGCCATAAAGTGGACAACGAGACTTAACGGGTCAGAACAGGACAGTTTGCTACAGTACAGCAGATTGTATATGGCAACAGCATAGTTGTGCTGGTTTCCCTCGCCAGGTCCCAAAGACAGCATAATGCACCCAGGTAGATGCTCCACAGGCAATAGGCTGTACTGCAAAGAGGGACTTGGGACCGGGGGTACTTTTTGAGTAAGCAACAAGCAAAACATTGTAGGAAATAATCCAATTCCCTTCTCCAAGAGAATAGTTACATGGTGGTCAGCCTGTGGTTCCCGTGACCTATTTAAGTACCTGACTAACTGCAGAAACTGTTTAGTATCAGCAGATGAAGAAGTCTTGTGCATTCAGCAAGAACTACAGGGATGCTCAGAGCTCATGATTAATTACCTCTCCTAATACATCATTTTAGAATAATCTTGTTAAGTTCTACAAAGAACCCTGTTGAAATTTTATTTGAAATTACATTGTAATAGATAATTTTTGAGAGACCTGACACATTTATCAAGAAAATTAGAGATACCAAGGGAACATTTCATGCAAAGAGGGGCTCGATAAAGGACAGAAATGGTATGGACCTAACAGAAGCAGAAGATATTAAGAAGAGGTGGCAAGAATACACAAAAGAACTGTACAAAAAAGATCTTCATGGCCCAGATAATCACGATGGTATGATCACTCACCTAGAGCCAGACATCCTGGAATGTGAAGTCAAGTGGGCCTTAGAAAGCATCACTACGAACAAAGCTAGTGGAGGTGATGAAATTCCAGTTGAGCTATTTCAAATCCTGAAAGATGATGCTGTGAAAGTGCTGCAGTCAATATGCCAGCAAATTTGGAAAACTCAGTGCGGGAGTCCCACTCCAGCTGGTCCTGGGGTCCCCAAGGGATGAATGGCATCGGCGAAAAGAAAAGAAAGGAGACAGTTTTTTGATGGCCCAAAGACCATAATCTTTATTGCTTTAGTCTCTATTTATATAGCACACGATCTTCTATGTAATGATTCTTACAATATTTTTTCATTCAGATCAACATCCCCTGATTCTAAGATGTGTTAAAAGTTTTTTCCTAGCCTATTGTCACATTTTGGTTACATGTTTACCCTGAAACCTATTTTTATTTTACTAAAACATAATCTATAAATCATATTATTCCATCTACTTATTTTGTACAGCCTGCTACTACAGCGAGTACAGCGTCTTGCTTCAATGAATAAAAACTATAGCGGTGGCTAAGGGCAAAGTTTTTCATAGTACAGCCATTGTCAGTGGTGGCTTGTTTACCATCTACCCACATACCACAAGACTATTTCTGGCAGGGGGAAGTCTTTTGCAGTTTACCTAGAAACTATTTACAATACAATTTATATATTTCTTTTCCGTTTATGCTTAGATTCTGAGGGGAAAAGGCAATTGGCTTAGTTTCTGTAATTTTCCCTGATACATGACCCAAGTTTTCCAGTCATCAATAACAATTTCCTCATGAGGCCAGATCACAATAGGCTTAGGGCTTGTTTTCCAAATGATCATGGCCTTATTCCCTGGCTGAATGTTAGGGACCCACCAGTCAGGGGCCTCAGTAGGTTTAATCATTTTTGGAATGTTTCTCTGGGGCAAGGGATCATTTTTCTTTTTACTGGACTCTCATGATCTCATCATGGAAGCCCCTACAACTCCAACCATCAAAGAATGAAACAGAGTTAGCCACAACAAAAGCATAGAAACAGGAAGGAGGGAAGGTTCCAGTCCTAGAGAGAAACCACTTTGCAGTTTCTTTTTGAGTGGTGCCGTGACTTTGTCATCCGGCAGTAGATCCAGAACGGCTCCCAACAGAAAGAAAGAAACACAGCTAGCCACAACTGAAGCATAGAAACAAGAAGGAGTGAAGGTTCCGATCCTGGAGAGAAACCGCTTTGCAGTTTCTTCTTGATTGGTGCCATGACTTTGTCACCCGGCAGTAGTTCCAGAACGGTTCCCAACAACTCAGTGGCCACAGGACTGGAAAAGGTCAGTTTTCATTCCAATCCCAAAGAAAGGCAATGCCAAACAATGCTCAAACTACCGCACAATTGCACTCATCTCACACACTAGTAAAGTAATGCTCAAAAGTCTCCAAGCCAGGATTCAGCAATATGTGAACCGTGAACTTCCAGATGTTCAAGCTGGTTTTAGAAAAGGCAGAGGAACCAGAGATCAAATTGCCAACATCCGCTGGATCATCGAAAACGCAAGAGAGTTACAGAAAAATATCTATTTCTGCTTTATTTACTATGCCAAAGCCTTTGACTGTGTGGATCACAACAAACTGTGGAAAATTCTGAAAGAGATGGGAATACCAGACCATCTGACCTGCCTCTTGAGAAACCTGTATGCAGGTCAGGAAACAATAGTTAGAACTGGACATGGAACAACAGACTGGTTCCAAATAGGAAAAGGAGTATGTCAAAGCTGTATATTGTCACCCTGCTTATTTAACTTATATGCAGAGTATATCATTAGGAACGCTGGGCTGGAAGAAGTACAAGCTGGAATCAAGATTACTGGTAGAAATATCAATAACCTCAGATATGCAGATGACACCACGCTTATGACAGAAAGTGAAGAGGAACTAAAAAGCCTCTTGATGAAAGTGAGAGAAGAGAGTGAAAAAGTTGGCTTAAAGCTCAACATTCAGAAAACTAAGATCATGGCATCTGGTCCCATCACTTCATGGGAAATGGATGGGGAAACAGTGTCAGACTTTATTTTTGGGGGCTCCAAAATCACTGCAGATGGTGATTGCAGCCATGAAATTAAAAGACACTTACTCCTTGGAAGGGAAGTTATGACCAACCTAGATAACATATTAAAAAGCAGAGACATTACTTTGCCAACAAAGGTCCATCTAGTCAAGGCTATGGTTTTTCCAGTGGTCATGTATGGATGTGAGAGTTGGACTGTGAAGAAAACTGAGCGCTGAAGAATTGATGCATTTGAACTGTGGTGTTGGAGAAGACTCTTGAGAGTCCCTTGGACTGCAAGGAGATCCAACCAGTCCATCCTAAAGGAGATTATTCCTGGGTGTTCATTGGAAGGACTGATGTTGAAGCTGAAACTCCAGTACTTTGGCCACCTCATGCGAAGAGTTGACTCATTGGAAAAAACCCAGATGCTGGGAAGGATTGGGGGCAGGAGAAGAAGGGGACGACATAGGATGAGATAGCTGGATGGCATCACCGACTCAATGGATATGAGTTTGGGTAAACTCTGGGAGCTGGTGATGGACAGCGAGGCCTGGCATGCTGCGATTCATGGGGTCGCAAGGAGTCGGACACGACTGAGCAACTGAACTGACACATTTATATTGTCTTCCTATACACAAAAGCATTTCTCTATTTAGATTGTCTTATGTATATTTTTCTTACAGCATGTATGTGTGTGTGCACACACTTACAAATATAGTAAAACTTTATAATTTACTGCATGTAGATGTTGACTACTTTTGCTAGATTTACCCCTAAGAATGTTTTATATTTTGTTACTAATGTAAATATTATCTTTTGATTATTTAAATATTTTAGCTGTTGCTAATGTACAGAAATACTGTTGAGTTTTGTTTATTGATCTTGTATGGAACCATCTTGCTAAACCCTTTTTTAATTCTGTGTGTAGATTCTTTTAGGTTTTTGTACAGTACAGTAGGGATGAGGGGTTCCAGCTCTGTGCAGTCAACACATACTGCCATCTCTGCCTCAGAAACAAAGGGATTGATAAGAGACTTACCTGAGGGTAGACAGCTGAAACAGGTGGCATAAAATCAGAACTCAAACCCTAGTTCTTTTGATTCCGCATATTGTGATTTCTAATCGAACATAAACTTTTCTGCACACTTAAAGATTTGTAAAATGAAAACACAGAAACTGTATTTATTTTTAAAAATCTGTATAAGTGAACCTATGTAGTTGAAAACCGCATCATTCAAGGATCAACTATATATTTACAATTTTCTTTCAATAATGACCATTCTATTTCTTTTCAGTTGCATATACATTTATTTCTTATCTTACTAAACTGTAAATAAGAGAGAAAGATTTATTTCTTACACTGTGTCAGATATTCTTTAAACATTATTTTAAGAAACTACAATGATCCTATAAGGTAAATATTCCCTTTTTTAGCAGATGATGAAAAGACAGGCATTGGGAGGTGAAATGACTTGTTCAAAGGCATGAAAGAATCAAGATTCAAAGCACATCCCCTCAGATTTTTTTTTTTTTTTTTGCAGCTCTGTAACTTTGACAATCAGCAGTTAGTCCTCATTCACACTATCTGTAGATTTTTTAAAGTGCTAGTAGTTAAATAGATAACGAATATATAAATCTTCTTTGATGAATCCTCATTACATTTTCTGAGACAACTGCACACAGCTAGATGCAGCATGAGACATTCCTTATTTTTTTTGCCCCAGACAGCTTTGTTGAGCCCAGTGTCAGTGCATACATACGGAGTTCTCATCTCCTTCATGGCATATTTCCAGATCTCTGAGTGCCAGGGGGACTTCTTTCTTTTTGGCTGCACTGGGTCTTTGTTACTGTGTGCAGGCTTCAGGGTGACTCAGTTGCGGTGTGTGGACTTCTCACTGCTGTGGCTTCTCTGATTGCAAAGCCTGGGCTTGGCACCTGGGCTTAGCTGCCCACAGCATATGGGGTCCTCCCGGAGCAAGAATTGAACCCTGTGTCTCCTGCATTGGCACATAAATTCTCAACCACTGGACTACCAGGGAAACCCCCACAGGTGCTTCTTGAAACCTACTCCGTTGATATGTTTGTGGATGTTGATGGTGTCATTTCTTTTTTTTTTTTTGAAAATGATCAGACTGCTTTATTTTCAGTGAAAAATAAGCAATAATGCCCATATTCAGTCCAAGTTGAAAAGTAATGACTTAACTGTTTTAACAATGATTGAAAAATAGTACTGTAAAAAACCTATGACTATAGTGCCATTAACGTACCTAAAATTAGTAGTAAGTTCTTTAATATCTTTTAAATAGTATATTACATTTTTCCTTATTGCTCAAAAATGGTTCTTTTAGATACATGCTTTGGTTGATGGCCCATATAAAAATTACTATAGATTTGGAAGATATATTTCTTAATCTATCTTTTATCATTTTCAATAACCACTGCTTTTGTAGAGTGCTTATGATCTGTGCTTGCTAAGTTAATTACAAAGCCAAGTGTCATTTCTATTATAATTATTGAATCTTTGATTAGAGGAGAAGATATTTTAAAAATCAATCCAGCCAACTTTTCCAAACCTATACTCACTTGGTTTAGTGCAACAACCAACTTACAAACACTGCTATAGCTCTCCTTCTGCAATATTCTGGATTTGCCTCTTCTCTGGCAGTATTTCTCATCTTACTTCCATACAGATGGTGTCATTTCTGATCACCATCTCATTGATGGCAGAGTGCCCCTTCTCACCACCCTCTGCAGGAGCGATTCTGCCAGGCCCTTGTTGGAAAGGAAACACATGCCCCCTGATTTTCAAAGGCTGATTTTGCATTTATACCATACTGCTTCCAGATTCAAAGGAAAAAGATTAAACAGGTTTTTTTTAATAGCTATAAAGTATATAGGAATTTCATGATAACCTTTAAAAATATAATTCTTTTAATGTGAGACAGTTTTTGATGACAGTGTTTCTGCTTTTAGGTGGAAAAAAGAAAAGGGAGAACAGTAGGCGAGCCACTGAAAGTAAGAGAAAGCGTGTTTTAAGAAGTCAGCCTGTAACTCCTGAAAAGCATCGATCTAGGAAAAAACAGGTACTTGTTTATTTTATTTTAATAATTCTTAATGTATATTAAAGTCATAAGGAATAATTGTGATTATTTCACATTATTTCTGTTCAACTCTAAAAAATCTTGAGAATAAAATGTTTCCTCTTTGCCATCTTAGAAAAGTTGATCAAAATGCCTGTTTAGAATTCACTCACATTTGAAAGATAATCTTAAGCTGGGTATTAATGACATTTATTTAGAATTATCCATCCTACAGTCCATTCATCAGATATAGGGTAAAACTTAAATCCACATGATAAACTTATTTTCGTATCTTCCTAACAGAGGTTCAGTTTAAATAAGATTTTTGTGTGCTTTAAAAAAGGAAATACCATTTGATATAGAATTTTTCTGTTCAGAAAGCTGAGTCAGTTTTAGGACTCACTCATTTGTTTTTCCTCTCAGTGATTATAGTCCTGTGCTATCTCCAGTTTCTGAAACCATTGTTTACTGTATTTTATCTGGTTTTCTAGTTGTTTACTGTAGATGAGTAAATTATTTAAGATGATTTTCTTTTTTGATAAGCTATTTGCAAATGGTTCATTGTTGATATGTTGGGGTAGGGTCAAGTCCTGGACTCTCCAGGTTGGTCTAAAATCCAGAAGTCTCTGCCTTATATATTTATCTTTCCCTGTGGTTCTTCTGGTAACAGTTCTAAATGGAATTATAGTTGTTACTTAGAGACATTCATCAAGAAAACAGTTTCTCTTTTATATTTGAAACAACATGTGGGATATCAACTGTACAATTAAAGAATAGAATATAGGTGTTATTGTCTATCACTATTTATTATGCCAAAAAATTCTGTGTCTGGTTTTATTTTTAGCTTTCTACTGTTGGGATTTTGGTGGGATAACTTGTTAGATGAGCGACCAGTTTTATCTTATTTTGTATTGAGATTTGGATTCTTCACACATTTTGATTGCAGTAGTCTTGCACAGTTTCTTGGACAGTTTCTTTCTTCTGCATTTGTATGTTAAACAAACAAAGGTATTTTTGCCTGCCTTATCACAATTTAAAAAGAGGCCTTCCTTTGTAAATTTATTCAGAAAAAAAGTAAGTGGCTTTCAACAATAAAGACTTTTTTCCCTGGATGGTATGTAATGGGAATTATTATACGGTATTTATAAATTGTAAATGATATCATTGTTTAATATACATCATCTGTTTTATTTTAAAACATGTCTACACTACGTTGAGCACCAACATACAGGTATGACCAGGAAACAAACCCACAGTCCTGTCTCAGCAGGCAATGAGTTCAGTCTGTGTCTTGAGGTCGACTGTTACTTTTCACAGTAAGAGAAAAAAGATAGGAAAGATGAAAAGAACATTATTCCCAACTCCTGTTGAGGAATCTGAGTAATGAAATGGAAGGATATTTCAGTTTATAAAGCTCTTCCAAAGCCCCTTCTCTCAATCAGTTGATGTTTAAATATGGACCCTGGGGTGGTAGACCAGCTGGACTTGAGCAGCACAAGGACACACTGTTTAAATAACATCTATATGTTACTGCAAACAGTGGGAGGAATGGACTGCTTTCAAACTGATAGTTTACCCTTTCCTATTTTATGAACCCATAAAGTTTAGAGGATATCAGAACTGCACCACCACAATCGTGACACAGCATCTGCTCAGTATAAAAACTTTGTTTAGGGGGAAAAATCCAGTTGGCCCTTGGGAAAAAATGTCCTCCATTGGATGGTGCCAATACATAATACTCAGTTATGAACCCACAAGAATATGTGCTTTATAATAAAGACTAGAAATCAGGTCTCTAAATCCAGCTGCTTTTTTAAAATTAGTATTTTATATGATTATGTTTACCTCCCATATCTTTCCTCTGAGGCAGAAAGTATGGGTAGAAAACTGGTAGGTTCTATTCTCAGACACACACATAAGGTTTTTTTCTGTTTGGGGACTACTATGGTTCTCAGTTTCTAGAACAGTTGAGCCTCTGGCAGCTTCCTCAGCATCATGGTCTGAGACCTCCATATTCCTGAACAAAGCCAATCTGAAGGTTTTGTGTCATGGGAGCAAGAGGTCACCACTTTCGCTCTGGCTTTCTCTCATCTGAGAGAAGTGAAGGGGGCAGGTAGGAGCAGACCTTTGAGTCATCAAGTCATCGCTGGAGAATACAGTAGAGCAAGCCTATAGCTTGCCTGGTGGCCTTGTAAGGAACGATCCCTTCTCCAAAGTATAGACTTATTATTTATCAGATAAAATAGATGCCTTTGAAATGATTTACATGGACCAGTGGAAGGTAGTTGCTCATTACATATTTCGAAGTTTAGATTTTCGACTTGATTATTCACAGCAAATCAGGCTTTAAAAATAGACCAAACTAGGCTAGAATGTATACATTTCAACAGATAAAGAAAGTGCAAAATGCCTGTGCCATTTACTGGCATAGCGCTAGATCCAGGGACTCTGTTGGTGTAAATAAACGATACCATTTTTAAAGCATTGGTTTTTTTTTCTAAAAGGCATTAGAAATGATATGCAATTTAAAAATATAAGTTGTATAACTTTTTAGCCTTAAGGAAAGAAAAGATTTGTGCATTTTAATTTGTTCTATGCTGTCTATATCTTAAGTTTTGGGCATGGCTAGAAGGCAATGGCACCCCACTCCAGTACTCTTGCCTGGAAAATCCCATGAACGGAGGAGCCTGGCGGGCTGCAGTCCATGGGGTCACTGAGTCGGACACGACTGAGCGACTCCACTTTCACTTTTCACTTTCATGCCCTGGAGAAGGAAATGGCAACCCACTCCAGTACTCTTGCCTGGAGAATCCCAGGGACGGGGGAGCCTGGTGGGCTGCCGTCTATGGGGTCGCACAGAGTCGGACACGACTGACGCGACTTAGCAGCAGCAGCAGCAGCAGATTTAATTTTATTTTTCTCAAGAAAAGCAAAAGACAGAATAGTACCAAGAGCACAGTTTTTGCTTTTGTCCTGAAATACATTATCTTAAACTCTTAGTTAACCATGAGTCATTATGAAGGGAATCTAGTATAATAGGTCACCTGTACAAAACAAGGAAATGAAAGACTTTTAAGCAAAAAAGTAGATTTATGACATTGTGCTGTCCTTATGTTTTCTTTCTAATCTTAACACTGAAAAGTCCATTGTGTCACTTATTCAGTTCCATCTATGAACAATAGAGGTTGACCTCTTCAAGTTTTCTAAACTTTTATTTTGTTTTTGGCCACGCTGTATGGCTTGCGTGATCCTAGTTCCCCAACCAGGGATGGAAGAGTATAGTTTCTGTTTGCTATATGATTACTAATATATTCCATATGGTGTTTTTTAAGACTCTTTCCCCTTTAAATCATAGATGAAATTAAGCAAGGACTGTTAAAAAAAAAAAGCATTCAGATCAAACAAAATAAGCCATAATCATGAAGTAACGATAATATAGCAAGTTACCATTGCTCCTTTTCAGTAGAAGAAAAAAAATTAAATGTTTAATGTTAAACATTGTGGTTTTCAACTAACTTTTACTGACAAAATTATAACTTCTAGATCAGAGGTTGACAGACTTTCTATAAAGGGCTAGGCAGTGAGCCATATACAGTTTCTGTCACATATTCTTCTCTTTATTGAAAACAACTTTTTAAAATGTAAAAACCATTGTTTAGCTCCTGCGCTGTACAGGGGGGCAGTAGCTTGCCTAACCCTTGCTGTATATGATCCACTGGAAATACCATTTAAACTTTGGTTGCACTCAGGAACCTAAATAGTATTCAAGCAGAGAATGTTATTCAGAGAAATGGGCTTTTGTATTTTATCAGATATCATCTGTGCTCTCTATTAAATATTACTGAGATTAAAACAAGGAAACAGTGCTATGTATATGGAAAGTGGAAAATGGAGTCACTCAGTCGTGTCCGACTCTTTGCGACCCCATGGACTGTAGCCTACCAGGCTCCTCGGTCCATCGGATTTTCCAGGCAAGAATACTGGAGTGGGTTGCCATTTCCTTCTCCAGACTATGTATATGAGATTTGCATAAATCAAAGGCTACTTTTTAAAACAGAATAAATGTGTGGCAGCTTCTTACACAACAAAAATTCTTAACTTAAAGAACCATAAAATTGATAGGTTTTTTTAAGAGGATTCTAAATGGCTCCTGAAATTTCATGTAAAATTTCATGTACCTTCACTTGTCTGCAAAATGGATCCATAGCTTTCATCACATTCTCAAAAGATGTGAACCCAGAGATTAATCAGTAAGTACATCCCTCTCCCCTGTAAACTCCTCACTGCACACATGCAGAATTTGTATCTCCTTTGGTTTTGTGTCAGTTAGTAATGAGCAGTGTGGTGAGGCTTTTAGGAGTGGTGACTGGTGAGGGAAGTGCGCTGGCTTGTCGGGACAGAAGGTCATAGGACGGATGTCAGTCTTTGTCTAGAGGGTGAGTAGCCTTACACTTGTAGGCAGCACCATTGCTGATAGGTGACAGCTCAGACAAACTTCTGCAGGAGGTATAATGATGCTCACTGCCAGTTTTATGGCATTGAGTCATACGCAAGATAATTTTGATCTCATGTTTCTCTACAAGCTCCTTAAGTTTCTTTTTGGTGTGTCAGACAGTTGGGCTGGATTCTTTTTTTTTTTTCTTTCTTTTTTTTAATTGCCATCTTATTATTGTTCAGTCACTAAGTCATGTCCAGCTCTTTTTGACCCCATGCACTGCAGCACAGCAGTCTTCCTGGCCTTCACTATCTCCTGGAGTTTGCTCAAACGATGTCCATTGAGTCAGTGATGCCATTCAACCATCTCATCCTCTGTCACCCCCTTCTCCTCTTGCCCTCAATCTTTCCCAGCATCAAGGTCTTTTCCAAATGAGTCAGCTCCTCACATCAAGTGGCCAAAGTTTTGGAGCTTTGCATCAGTTCAGAATTCCAGTGAATATTCAATTGCCATCTTAGCCATTTAAAAGTGTACAGTTCAGTGTCATTAAACACCTCCTGTGCTACCATTACCACCATTCATCCACCGAGCTCTTTTTATCTTACAAAACTGAAACTCTGTACCCATTAAACAGTAAAGCCTTATTCACCCCGCCCCCACAAGCATCTGGCAACCAACTTTGTCCTTTCTCTCAATTTGACTATTGTAGGTACCTCATATAAGTGGAAATCTACAGTATTGTTTCTTTCTATTTGACTCCTTTCACTTAGCATAATGTCCCCATTTACCTTGAGGACAAGATAAAGATCATTTCCCTTGTAGTATGTGTCAGAATCTTCCTTTTTTAAGGCTAATGATATTGTATTTATATACCACATTTTGCTTATGCAGTTCTCTATCAGTGTACACTTGGGTTGCTTCCACTTTTTGTCTATTATGTGTAATACTGCTATCAGCAGGGGTGTGCAAATTTCAAGTCTCTGCACTCAGTTCTTTTGGCTGTATAGAAAAGAATATAGAATTCTACCCACAGGTAGAATTGTTGGGTCACATGATGCTTTTAATTTTTAAGGAACCACCACACTGTTTTCCGTAGCAGTCACACAAGTTTTCATTCCCACCAGTAGCACATGAGAGTTCCAGTTTCTCCACATCCTCACCAGCACATGTTATTTTCTGTGTTTGGTTGGTTGTTTGATGGTGTACCTCCTAAGGGTTTGAGGCAATATCTTCTAGGGTTTGGGATTTGCTTTTCCCTAATGATTAAGTGACATTGAGCATGTTTTCAAGTGCTTATTGGCCATTTATATATCTTTTTTGGAGAATTGTCTACTCAAGACGTTTATTCATTTTAAAAATGTATTTGTAGTAAAACATAGCATAAAATTTGTCACCTTAATTATTTTTTAAGTGTATGATTCACTGGCATTAAATGCATTCACATTGTTGTGCAACAGCCTCCAGAGCTTTTTCATCATGTGAAACTGAAACACTATGCTCATTAGACAGCCCCCCATTTCCTTTCCTCCCGTTCCTGGCAACCATCATTTTACTTTCTGTTTCTGGGAATATGACTACTATAGATATCTCACGTAAGTGAAATCATACAGTATTTGCCTTTTCATGACTGATGATGGATGAATTTTTAAACCAAATGTGAGTCAGCTGAGGAAATCATTCATAGTTCAGAAACAGTAAATAATCATTCAGATGACCCTACGTACTGCTCCTCAGCATGTCAGCAGAAGAAATAGTTGGTCACCTCTAGCAAATGCCAAGTATCAGTAATCTTTTCTATGTATAATACTGAATTTGATTTTTAAAATTTTTCAATCATTTTCTCCAAAAACAAAATAATGTATCTTTAATTAGTTTGTGTTAGTTGTATTCTCAGAAATCTGTTGGAGAAGATGAGAAGATTTCAGTTTTGTGTGTGTACTTTGCCCAACACAGAACAGGGTTTTCACTGAGTTCATTAGGGAAGAATTAAATATTCGTGAGTTCTATTTGGTATTCTATGGATCCTACAATCTCTAAGGCTTCCCAGGTGGGCACTGGTGGTAAAGAACTCGCCTGCCGGTGCTGGAGACGCAGGAGACTCAGGTTCAATCCCTGGGTCAGAAAGATCCCCTGGAGGAAGAAAGAGCTACAACTCGAGTATTCTTGCCTGGAGAGTTCCATGGACAGAGGAGCCTGGCCGGCTGTAGTCCATGGGATCACAAAGAGTTGGACATGACTGAGCACGCATGAGCGAGAGGAAGAGGGAGAGAGACACATCTCTCATCTATTAACAGCTGTAGAATTTTAAGAGACATTGTGGGCTTAAGTCAGACAAATTGGGTTTGTGTTTAGTTCTCACACCTTATAGCTGTCTGATTTGGGGCAGCAGAGCCATAGTGTGTCATGTAAAATGAACAGTAATATAGTCAGGGCCCTTGACAATATCACCACAACAAGATCTTACAGAAATCTAAGATATGTTCACAGAATATCTTCCACCATTAAGAAATTGTAACATACTGATTTTTTAAAATTTGTATTTAAGTATGTTTTTTAAGGAATTGTTTCTGTGAATAACTGTTCTACTTTTTATCCACTTTCGACAGATGTTAACTAGACTTATTGTGATTATCATTTCACAATATATATGAATTCTGGATCATTATGTTGTACACCTGAAACTAATGCTATTTGTCAAGAACTGATTCTGTGATTAACTACCATACTTTTCATCAAAAGGCATGGCTTTGGGAAGAAGACAAGAATCTGAGATCTGGCGTGAGGAAATACGGAGAGGGAAATTGGTCTAAAATACTATCACATTATGAATTCAACAACCGCACAAGCGTCATGTTGAAAGACAGATGGAGGACAATGAAGAAGCTAAAACTGATCTGTTCAGACAGTGAAGACTGAGAGTGTTTGCAGAGCTTGATGAGATGACAGTTTAACACTCTGATCACTGCATGTTGTTTGAAAGTTGGTCATTAATGTAGTTTAAAATTCTGTTTAAAGTATTAAGTATTTTTTCTGTGGCACAGTCATTCAATATGAGGATTTGTGCTGTAAGAGCATTACCATCATTGTATTCTTTAAGAATCTTTTTCCTTTGATAAAAAAAATAAATTTTTTGAACCCTAGTGCTTTCAATCCTCCTACCTCCAAACCCTATTCCAATAAAAAAGTGAAATTCTGATTAGAGGGAAAATATATTGCTGATAACCTGCTGTATATGTGTGGGCTGACTTCAACGCCGTGACACACATAAAAGTGAAGTTTCTAAATCAGTGAATAAGAGGCCTTTGACATAAGGAGTAATGATTTATGACCTTGATATGTTAATTATTAACACATTTGCTTATGGAATGATTAATGTACAAAGTAATCTATGAGATATACTTAAATTTTCCTTTTAAGTAGTTTCATATAAAGGAAAAAAATTGAAAATGTAATACCCATAGGACAAAGTTTATACTACTACCAAGAATAGCTTTTATTTCGTTTAGGTACATTTGACTTTGGTTCTGGTGTTAAAACTTGACAGAGATGGTTTAAATAAAGCTTCTTTATAACCTGGTGCCATAAATATCAATTTCTCTGATATTTTCATTTAATTAGATAAATATCGGACCTAAATGGCATTCTGTAAATGTTTAAATTGGCTTTAAACATAATCATTTTAATGTCTATGATAAATAGTAAATAAGATCCTGCACATTATTAAATAACTTGAGTTTTTACCAACATATTCTTTAGAGAATTTTGTCAAAAACTAGAATTATTTAGCATTTTGAGTTACATATGTTTTATTAACAAGTATGTGAAAATGCTTAAGTATTTGCACAAAAAATTAAATGATTATTTTGTCATTTGTTTTTATTAAAGTTTTATACATTACTTTCTCATTGTTCCTGAGTTTGTTGTCTTATATGTATAATAAAATGTAGATGATGTTTCCTGATTCTATCTGTCCTGCTATAGTACTAGTTACTGTCATTGTATTTACTACAGACATTTTGATGATCAGTGCCAAAGCTGATAGCTTTTATTTATGAACCAAAATAGACCAGTTTGTCAGCCTGTTTTTAAACACCCTAAATCATCAAATCTAAACTGATAGGAACTGTAAGATGCTCAGTTATTTCATGTGCCACTAAAAAAGATCACTATGAATTATGCTATAATGTGGTGCTTTCTTATTTAGAATTTTATTTTTAATTAAAGAACTGTTATAGATTTTATGTAAGCATAGATTTTTATCTTATAACTTGTGGACACATAAAAAGGAAAAGTGAAATAAATTGGGTTATTGTATTCCTAAATGCTTCCTCATTTTTATCTGAATATTTTGAATTTTTAAACTGAAATTTGTTCAGACATCTAGACTCACATACTGGTGTAAGAAATAATAGTTCCTTGTACACCTGCTCCAGCTTTCCCCAGTGTCAGTTAAACCACAGTAAGTCACTCACAGATTATTGATATAAATCATCAATTTTACCCGGATTTTCCCAGTCTTGTACCATGTGTGTACATGTGTGAACGGTGTATGTAATTCCAAACAGCTTATCACTTGTGTAGGTGCATGTATCTACCACAGGCAGGATATTCCAACACTATGAGGATCCCTTCTGTTGCCACTCATCTCTCTCCTACATCATTCCTCCAACCCTTGGCAACCACTAATCTGCCCTTCATTTCTAAAACAATCATTGAAAAGGTTACATAGAGAGTGACAAAGTGGGGAGTTCCAGAGAACCTTCCTTTTTCTGAAGCAAATATTAAGCTGGCAACAAAAAACTGTTAGAATCAACTTTTTGAAACAAATCTAATAAAACAACTGGGGAGTGCTCAATGAAAAAGGCTGCCAAATTGTAGAGCATTCTAGTGGTTTTGCTTACCCTGCTTGAGGGGACCAGTGATCTGTGTTGTCGGGGTGCAGTTTGATAATGTGGGAGAGGCCAATACAGACCTTGTGCTCAGGATTGTGGTGGGGTGTTTCCATGTCTGGCAGTTCCCTGAGGGTTCAGAGATTTGCGTTTGTTTTGGCCCCTCTGAGCTCATGGGCTTTAAAAGTAGTACCTACATCTGCCTGGGGTCAGGGACCGCAGACAGATTGAAGAGCCTGGAGAAGAAAGTCAGTTCAGTTGCTCAGTAGTGTCTGACTCTGCGACCTCATGGACTGCAGCATGCCAGGCTTCCCTTTCCATCACCAACTCCCGGAGCTTGCTCAAACTCATGTCCATGGAGTCGGTGATGCCATCCAACCATCTCTTCCTCTGTCGTACCCTTCTGCCTTCAATCTTTCCCAGCATCAGGGTCTTTTCCAGTGAATCAGCTCTTCCCATCAGGTGACCAAGGTATTGGAGCTTCAACTTCAGCATCAGTCCTTCCAATGAATATTCAGGACTGATTTCCTTTAGGATGGACTGGTTGGATCTCTTTGCAGTCCAAGGGACTCTTAAGAGTCTCTCCAATACCACAGTTCAAAAACATCAATTCTTCGGTGCTCAGCTTTCTTTAGAGTCCAACTCTCACACTCATACACGACTACTGGAAAAACCATAGCTTTGACTAGATGGACATTTGTTGGGAAAGTAATGTCTCTGCTTTTTAATATTCTGTCTAGGTTGGTCATAGCTTTTCTTCCAAGGAACAAGCATGTTTTAATTTCATGGCTGCATGAAATTAAGGTATGTGGAAGGTAAAGGCTTTGAAAGTCTTGAGTAAACCAGGGAATCCAGAAGACCAGGCACCTGTGCCCAGGACTAGATGCAGTCTCAGGAAAGACCTGGGAGCACCCTAGGCCTCTATGCTGTGTGATCTTTAGGCTTCATAAGTGCCAGAGATGGAGGCTAAGGCAGAGTAAGTTATAGGTGGCCTGGCTCAGCGTTGAATGAGTTACCCAACTTAGGGCCAAGCTGCAAAGGCTGGGAGAGTATCTGGGTTTTTTCCTAAATTGATTAATTAATTTTATTTATTTTTTACTTCTCTGGGTCTTCCCTGCTGTGTGCGGGCTTTCTCTAGTTGCTGTGAGTGTGAGCAGGGGCTACCCTCTAGTTGCAGAGCACAAGCTTCTCATTGTGGTGGCTTCTTTCATTGTGGAGCATGGGCTAAGGCACGTGGGCTTATACATGGGCTTAGTTCCCCCATGCGTGTAGGATCTTCCCAGACCAGGGATTGACCCCATGTCCCCTGCATAGCCAGGTGGATTCTTAACTGCTAGATCACTAGGGAAGTCCTGTTTTTCTTTTTGACTTAAGGAAATGAGCTACTCTGTACTCTTTGTCTTTTCTACCCCCCTACTCAACATATTCATGTTGTATATAGCCATACTTGTTTATTTGCATTTCTACAAAGTAAGGTTATATAGTTATATCACAACTATTTGAGTTGTGGAAATAAATGAAGCCACTCAAAAATGAAACCAAATAGGCTGTTTAGTCAGAGCTTGCTATAGCAAGGAAGCCAGCCACCATTACTTGAGTTTGGCAGAGATGCAGGCAGAAGTTTATAGGGGGAAAGCTTTGTAGTCAAAAACTAAGGCTTCAGGCGTGCTCTGATTGGAGGTTGTTGGCATGAAGAAGCTGGAGGCCGGCCAGCTAGCAGCAGGCATCTTATATGATTGTCTTGGGGAACATACTTGGCTTTCTCTGCTCTTAAGTTGAAAGTAGGGACAAAAAAATAGTGATGTTGGTAGTCGTCAACTGAGTCCTGCCCATTCTGGGTAGATAGCTTTGGGAATTCAGTTCCTCATTCTAAACTGATTGCCACAGAGGTTATGGCTCAGTGTTGTCATGTAAGGGTCTGCCCATTGTCAATTTTTAAATTCTTTCTGAGTTTCCAGTTTATGCCTGCAAGGCTTTTCCAATTTACATGAAGTGTAATATTAATATGAGGGACTTCCTGGTTGTGCAGTAGCTAAGACTGCCCTTCCAATGCAGACGGCCCAGGTTTAATCCCTAAGGCAATGGCACCCCACTCCAGTACTCTTGCCTGGAAAATCCCATGGACGGAGGAGCCTGGTGGGCTGCAGTCCATGAGATCGCTATAAGTTGGACATGACTGAGCGACTTCACTTTCACTTTTCACTTTCATGCATTGGAGAAGGAAATGGCAGCCCACTCCAGTGTTCTTGCCGGAGAATCCCAGGGACGGAGGAGCCTGGTGGGCTGCTGTCTATGGGGTCGCACAGAGTCAGACATGACTGAAGCGACTTAGCACAGCAGGGAACTTGGTCCCAAATGCTACAGCTAAGAGTTCACATGCCACAACTAAGACCCAATGCAGCTGAATAAATGTTTAAAGAGGAATAATATTAACTGTTACATTTACATTTATTATAAAATATTAGGTATGATATTGTAACCCCTAGAGCAACCATTTAAAAAATACACATATATAACTAATATATAAATTGAAATAGTAAAAATTATTTAAATAATCCCTAAGAAAGCAAAAGTGGGGAGAAGAGGAAACAGGAAGCAAAAACCAACAAAACCACAAGGACTAACAAAAAAGCAAATGGTGCTCCTGAATGCAACCACACGAATAATTACATTAAATGTCAATGATCTAAGCCAGGGTAAGCAAGCTCTCTGTAAAGGGCCAGATGAAATATTTTAGGCCTTGTGGGCCACTAGGTTTCTGTCACCTCTGCCTGAAATGGTCCATAGACATAAACATGCAAATGAATGGGCGTGACTGTGTTCCAAGAAAATTGTATTTACAGAAACTACAGGCAAGATTTAGCCTGCAGGTTATAGTTTGCTGACCCATGACTTTGAGTTCTAGATTTTGTTTTCTTCCTCTGAATTATGTTGGACTTTGTTTTGATAGGCAGTTAACTCCAAATCTGGGAACTTCTCTTAATTCTCTTTTTTTAAGTCAGTTTGAAGTTTCCAAGGTTAGAACCACTTTGAAACTGAATTAGCAGTTTGAGATTTCTGAAGCCCAGCCTGGTGATGAGAATTTGGGCTGCAGATTCACAGGATGGCTGACTGGTGACCACCTCTTCCACCCAAAGCAGTGTTCCCACAATTCCTTGGGGAGAAGGGGAGAGTTTGGGATTTGTTTCCAGTTCAGCCTTCCTCTAAGAAGACAGTCTTTCGGCTGTTTAATTACACTCCATCTCAGTCTGGGCGTGGGCTGTGCATTTGGGCAGCCCTCCTTGCTGAAGAAGAGAGGGTGGCATGGGAAATGGCACTGTAAAATGGGTCCCCCAGGACTTCCCTGGTGGTCTAGTGGCTAAGACTACATTCCTGGGAGACTAGAGAGGACCTTGCTTACTGAAATTCCCTCTTCTAGGCATCTTTCTCCTTTCTTCTGCTTTACTGGTCCTGAAATTTTATGGCCACCTCTTTTCAGGTTCTTCCCTCTCAATCTCCTTATCAGTATACTCTTTGTCTTTTTAAAAAAATTCCTTTAACTGTAATTTTATTGGGAATATGGAGGTAAAGGAGGTAAGTATATTGTCGACCTCCCATGTTTAATTGAGAAAAGTATCCTAGTGTTTGGGATCAACATGTACACACTGCTATATTTAAAATGGATAACTAACAAGGACCTACTGTAGAGCACAGGGAAGTCTGCTTAATGTTATGTGGCAGCCTGAACAGGAGGGGGGTTTGGGGGAGAATGGATCCATGTGCATGTATGGCTGAGTCCCTTTGCTGTTCACCTGAAACTATCACAACATTGTTTGCTAATCAGCTATACTCCAATACAAAATAAAAAGTTAGAAAAAAATACCCTGTTGAGGACCATTTCACAAGGCTTCTGAATCTCTACACCTCTCTGAAAGGCTGAATCTTTGCCTTCACACTTTAATTAGTGCCTTGACTGATACAGAAATGCTAGTTTCAAAATTATTGTCCTTCAGAACTTGGAGGCTTTATTCTATTAGACTTCAAGTAGCCACTGATGCTGATGAGAAGACTGCTGTTTCTCATGGGAATTCTTGTTCCTTTGTAGGTAATCTGCTTTTCTTTCTTTGGAAGATTTTATAGTCTTTTCTTTATCCTTGATTTTAAATTTCACAAGTTTGTCTCTAGGGGCGGGGAGTTTTAAAATCCATTTTGTTTGTGCTCAATGGGACTGCCACACCCCAAGAAGAATGGCTTTACTTCCATCTTCTTTTCTACATGTTTTAAAGGGTATGGTCCCTCTATTCTGGTTCATCCATCCATAGAATCCTATGTGCTTTCAATCTTCAAAAAGTTTCTTCAAAATCTATGAGCTGATTCCACCCCTGCCTTCTCATCTGTATTATAGACTTATTCTCTTCCATGAATCCTATAATCTCAATGGGAGTTGAGGAAGAAGATAAACATGTTTATCCCTCTGTCACCTTGACCTAGAAGTTTCACTTCTCTTTCAATATATTCATCAGATTATTCAGGTTTTCTAAATCATCTTACACTTATTTGTACGAACCTTCACTAGAATAGTCTTAGAGGGCAGAACTAGTTTTGTTTTACATCATTTTGGTGCATTCCTAGAAGAAATGGTAATTACAATTTTTATGCCAAAGTAGAACTAAACAATTTAAGTTATTGCTATTGCTATTTATGCATAATTTCAACATTCTCAGATAAAAACATCCCAAGAAAGGGAACTCCCTGGTGGTCCAGTGGTTAAGAATAGGCCTGCCAATTCAGGGGACATGAGTTTGATCCCTGGTCCAGGAACTAAGATCCCACATGCTGCAGGGCAACTAAGTCCGTGCACCGCAACTACTGAGCCCACACACAACTACTGCTGAAGCGTGCACACTCTAGAGCCTGTGCTCCACAACAAGAGAAGCCACTGCAATTAGAAGCCTGCACATTGCAGCTAGAGAAAGCTGGCACAGAAACAAAAACCCAGCACAGACAAAAATAAATAATTTTTTAAATTCCAAGAATGACCCTAAAAAAACGAGATTATAGTTTACCTTGCTCCTTTTTCTACTCTTTTCTCTTCTCATTTCCCCTCCCCCAGCTTTTCTCTACTAAATAATCACCATCTTTAATTCCTTTCCCCTTCTTTCCTGAGTGAGTATATTTACTTTTGTTCAAATTACTTTTCTCATGCACTTTTGAAAAGCAGCCTGTTAAGTAGTGCTGCTGCTGCTGCTAAGTCACTTCAGTCGTGTCCAACTCTGTGCGACTCCATAGACAGCAGCCCACCAGGCTCCTCCGTCCATGGGATTTTCCAGGCAAGAGTACTGGAGTGGGTTGCCAGTGCTTTCTCCGCCAAAGTAGTGCTAAGAGCCTGTAAATCATTGTAGAGTGTCATAGGAAAGGACTCCAAATCTAACGTACTCATTAAAAAGGAATACCAAAGAAGTCTTAAATTCCTTGATCTTTATCTCTGAAAATAAAAAATTCTGGGTTCTTCATTCATCATTTAGACCACCTGTTTCAGTTTTGTACTGTTTCCTTGGGCTTCACTAGAAGTAATAACAAGCTTTTCAAGATCATTATTTAGTAGTTATGTCTTCCAGCCCTTGAAATTCTTCACAAGAATAGAAATAACAAAAATATGCTTCAATATGAAAGTTATTAATGGTCATGTAGTGAAAGCTAAATATGTAATTTGAAAAATTGATTTTATACAACTCAAATATGCTGAATGTTATACTGGAACCATAAATACATCATAGCTTTATTGCTGTTAGTCATCATACATATGCCTATCAATTCTAAAACATTTTCTTTTGACTTTTGTGAAATTTTTTGTTTATTCTCTGACTTGTCCAGAAAACTTGGGTATTTTCTAGCCAAACAAGTAAAGAGCTTTTCAAAATGTGAACAGAAAGTTTATTTATTGGTATAAAACTTTTAAGTAACATTGAAAATTACCCAGGTATGCCTTCAAAAGTTTTGTTTTACAAATGTTAGAAATGGTCTTGAAATGTTAATACTGAGCTGATAGTTGAAGTTTCTAACTCTGATGAGACTCAAATTTTTATTGTTAATTTATGAAGAATTTAGTTTACCACAAAACAGTCCTGACATTTAAACAAATACATTCTCAGAAATATTGCTACTCTCAGCATTAAATATTGGGGACTTTTCCATCCCTATTAAACTTACTAGTGTCATTATATCATTACGTGATAAGTGCCAAGAAATAGGTATTTTAGTAAATCATTTGTTAGTAAATAATATTTTATACATATGAAATCAAAGGAATTTCATATACAGGCACACCTCATTTTATTGTGTTTTGCAGATATTACTTTTTTTTTTTTTTAACAAATTGAAGGTTTGTGGCAACCCTAGATTGAGTAAATCTATTGGTGCCATTTTTTTTCAATATCATTTGCTCACTTTGTATGTCTGTGTTACATTTTGGTAATTCTCAGCATATTTCAAACTTTTTCATCATTATTATTATACTTGCTCAGGTGATCTGTGATCAGTGATCTTTGATGTTACTACTTACTAAAGGCTCAGATGATGGTTAGTAGTTTTGGGCAATAAAGTATTTTTTAATTAAGGTATGGACTTTTTTTAGACATAATGCTATTGCACACAATAGATTGCAAACATATGGTGTAAACGTAACTTTTATATGCACTGGGAAACCAAAACTATCTTGTGACTCGCTTCATTGTGGTGGTCTGTAACCAAACTCAAATATCTCCGAGGTTCACCTGTAGTTTAAGTTTCCAGATTCAGTTCTCTGAAGAAAATATTCTGAATTTAAAATTTGCTTCAGAAATAAAAAGGGCTTTGCTTTTACAGAACACCCTCTGGCAACATTAGGCTCTTCATGGAAGCTAAATTCTGAATGAGAAGCTAAGATTTGGCTCTGTCAGTCCAGATTCTTCAACAAGGCATTTTGTCTCTGGTTCATTGATTTTCCAATTATACAATAAGGAAACTAATACTTCTGTGTTTGTAGAAGTGGGGTGGGGATGGGAATCATAGCATTTGTAATAAATCTACGCCTTCAATAATCTATACCTCTACCTTCTAACTCCAAACAAAAGAAAACCTGTGCTATAGGGGGAAAAAAAAGTAGTAAGTTTACCTCAATTAAACTTGAAGTTGGACTCCAAAATTATTGTAGTCCATTTCAGGCTTTATGCTTTGGAAATAATTTTCAGTGCTAATGATGGTAGAATGTTCATAATTAAAGCAATTGTTTCACTTGTTGTTGCCAAAATTTCACTTCATGGAAATTAAAACATTTAAATGAATTGTACTGATGTAGAATGAACATTTGATTGATGTTAACAGAAGAAAATTTCTTCTATTTAAAAAAAAAAAAGTATATTTAGCAGAGCTGTTGGTTTTGCTTAGTAAATCTCAAACAACTTGTCCTGTGGAAAATTACTTGTGACAAATTTGCTTGAAATTATTATTGCAGAATTTGTGGAATAATATATGGGAAATGCACACGTGAGTGTACATGTATCTGTAGACATTTTTTAAGGCAAGAAGTTTTTAAGAGATTACAGAATAGAAAGAAAGAACCCAAGACTCAAAGCATGAGTACCCTTAAATGACAACTTACCAGTAAGTGGACCAACAAAATGTAGTCATTTTAGTGCAAACAGACTTTGTGTCCAGAGGGCTACGTGTTCAATGAGGAGACTCCAAGTGACAGACCAAGGTCAGAAAACCACAGGAAACTTTAGGATGAGTCCTCAACATAGTAAAAAATAAAAATAAAGGCACTGTGTTTCTTAAGAACTGGCCCCTAAATTTCCTTTCTCTGCTTCAGAATGTGGCAATGACATATATTTAGGAACTTTAGGCTGAAGAGTTTTCAAAGGATTATGCAGCGTCGAACATGACTTGCTAGTATTTAGCATGTTTACAAACATATTTTGAAATATTTATATCATGACCTATATGAAAATGAAACTATGAACAGCTGGACAAGAACACTGTTCTACCCGACGAACTTTTTTCCAAGTTCCTTGACATCGAGGATTGCCAATTGCTTGCCAATGGAGGGTCTGATTTCTGAAATGATATTTTGAAAATGTGAATTACACTAAAGCAAACCAAAGATGATTCTAACTTACAGAATTATAAATTAAGGTTGTTTTTTTTTAAAAAAAAAAAGGTTAACACTTGAAGTTTTAAAGTGCATTACAAATTGAAATTAAAAAACAAACATCACAACTCACAACTGTTTCTTTTCTTTGGGTTCTGTCAAAACAAGTTACCAATTAATCCTTATTTGAGGACCACCCCCCACCCTGCACATTGAGAATTGTAGCTTGAGGTCACTGCATTCGTGTCTCTCAGTTGCTCTGAGTATATGAAGTGTTGCATAAAGGAAAATGACTTTCTGCTTTGTGTACTTTTTTTAGTGTATTTTTATTGGAGTATAGTTGCTTTACAGTGTTGTGTTAGTTTCTACGGCACAGCAAAGTGAATCAGCTACACGTATGCATATTGGCTCTTTTTTGGATTTCCTTCCCATTTAGGTCACCACTGAGCACTGAGTAGGTTTCCCTGAGCTATACAATAGGTTCTCATTAGTTACCTATTTTATACATAGTATCAATAGTGTATATATGTTGGTCCCTATCTCCCCAATTCATCCCATCTCCCATGGTTCCCCACACTGGCATCCAGATGTTTGTTCCCTATGTCTGTGTCTCTATTTCTGTTTTACAAATAAGATCATCTATGCCATTTTTCTAAATCCGATATATATGCATTAATATATGATATTTGTTTTTCTCTTTCTGACTTCACTCTGTATGACAGTCAGTCCCTAGGTCCACCCACATCTCTACAAAAGACCAAATTTCATTCCTTTTTATGGCTGAATACGGAGAAGGCAATGGCAACCCACTCCAGTACTCTTGTCTGGAAAATCCCATGGACGGAGGAGCCTGGTGGGCTGCAGTCCATGGGGTCGCTAGGAGTCGGACACGACTGAGCGACTTCCCTTTCACTTTTCACTTTCATGCATTGGAGAAGGAAATGGCAACCCACTCCAGTGTTCTTGCCTGGAGAATCTCAGGGACGGAGGAGCCTGGTGGGCTGCCGTCTATGGGGTCGCACAGAGTCGGATATGACTGAAGCGACTTAGCAGCAGCAGCAGCATGGCTGAATAATATTCCACTGCATACATGTAACACGACTTTATCCATTCCTCTGTTGATGCTCATTTAGGTTGTTTCCATGTCCTGACTATTTAAATAGTGCTGCAATGAATGTTGGGTGCATGTGTGTTTCTGAACTATGGTTTTCTCTGAGTATATGCCCAGTAGTGGGATTGCTGGGTACTGTTTTGTGTACATTTAAATGAGAGGGGACTGAACCAAATGATTCCTTGTAATCCTTTCAAACTCTTTGATTCCATAATGAAAAATGTGAGCAGCGAAAAGAAAAAAGCCCTATTATTGAAATTATTATTTTTTAAGTCACTGGAACTTCAGCCAGGGTTGAAGGTGCTTTATGGATACATATTAAATTATAATATTCATTTTAAAGTCAAAATATGGATGAGGTACTCAGGAAAATATTAAGTCTACATATTAAGTTTCTGTTTCATGTGAATTCTTTACCCGCTTTACTCTTCGTGTGCATACTCAATATAGAGGCTGTTGGACACAAGAGACTAATAAACATAAATTCAAGTTATTAAATATTAAAATATGCTCTGGGAATAATGATTAACTAGAAAGCTCCACATTTTTATTCCTAATCTATATTTTTACCAATTCCATCTTACATTTTTGAAAGCCATAAACCATACCATCACAAATTCTACCTGTCTCTTAGTTATGAAAAATATTATTGGATTTAACTGGTAGATAAGTACAGGACTAGAATGGGTTTTTAGAATGGTAAAATGTTTTCAAGGGTCAATTCTTTTGGACAATCTAGATTTCTGTAGATTTATGCAATATTATGATTTACAAGAAACATATTTGGTCATTCAGGCGACCAAACTATATTTCTCATGTGTATTTAGTTTTTGTCCAGTTTCTAACTGGCAGTCCCCAAAGCCACTGGAATTTCTTAAATGTTGAGAGTGATAAAGGTGTCTTGTTATGTGAATGGGCAGATTTTTGGAATCACCTGAAGTTGAGAGTTGGTTGCCAGGAGAATTAACCAGGTGGTTAGCAGGTTGGAGTTCATGGCTCCATACGCCCAACCCCAACGTCCAGGGATGGGAGAGGGGCTGGAAGTTGAATCAGTCAATAGCCAATGACTTAATCAATGACACCTCCATAGTGAGACATCCAGGAAAGCCAAAAGGACAGGGTTCAGAGGGTGTCTAGGTGAGTGAACACATGGAGAGGAGGGGAGAATGACACCCCTTCCCATACTTCTTCCCTGTCTCCCATCGGGCTGTTACTGAATTATATCCTTTTACAATAAACTGGTCATCTAGTCAGGCTTCCCAGGTGGCACTAGTGGTAAAGAACCGGCATGCCAGTGCAAGAGACATAAGAGACACGAGTTCAATCCCTGGGTCGGGAAGACCCCCTGGAGGAAGGTGTGGCAACCCACTTCAGCAGTATTCTTGCCTGGAGAATCCCATGGACAGAAGAGCCTGGTGAGTTACAGTCCATAGGGTTTCAAAGAGTCAGACACAACTGAAGTGACTTAGCATGCACACATGCATGGTCATCTAGTCAGTCAATGTGTCTCTGAGTTCTGTGAGCCACTCTAGCAAATTAATCAGACCTGAGGAAGAGATCATGGAATCTCTGATGTATAGCCAGTCAGTCAGAAGCATAGGTAACAGGTAACACAGACTGAGCTGGAAACGTCTTTGAAGGGAGTGGCAGGAGGGAGCAGTCTTGTAGGACTGATAGTGTCAGAATTAAGTTAAATTGTTGGATGCCAACCTGGTGTCCCATGAATTGCTTCATGTTGTGTGAGGGAATCCCATGCCCCCCATATTAAAATTGAGTGCTTAGAACATCGAAAGGGTTTATGATCCTGCAAAACTAGGCCCACCAATACTATCTTAGTCATGACTGTGACTGCCTCACTGAGCAGTGGTTCTGAAACTTTGCTGTGGGTACGAATCATCTGGACAGGGTTCAGCAAACTGTGACCCATGGGCCAAATCCAGCCCACCCACCCCTTGTATAGTCTACAGGTTAAGAATGATTATTACATATGATCCAGAAATTCTACTCCTGTATATATATATATATCCAAAGAAAATGAAAACAGTAATTCAAAAACATACATGCACCCCAATGTTCATAGCAGCATTACTTACAATGAAAGCATAAAAGTGTTTACCAATGGTTGAATGAATAAAGAATATGTGGTATACATACAACAACTTAGACATAAAAGAAATGAAATCCTGCCAGTTGTAACAACATGGGTGGACCTGCAGGGTATTATGCTTGGTGAAATAAGTCAGATAGAGAAAGACAAATACTGTGTATTATCATTTGTATGTGGATTCTGCAAATGAAAACCAACTAGTGAAAATAACAAAGAAACAGACTCACAGAAATAGAGAACAAACTAGTGGTTACCAGTGGGGAGAGGGATGAGCGAGGGACGACTAGGGGTGGGGGATTAAGAGGCACAAACTACTACGTATACAATAAATAAGCCACAAGGATACAGCACAGAGAATATAGCCAAGATTTTATAATAACCATAAATGGAGTATAAGCTATAAAATTTTTGAATTGCTATGTTGTACACCTGAACCTAATATAATATTGTAAATCAACTCTACCTAAACTTAAAAAAAAAAAAATAGTAATAAAAATAATGATTTTTATGTTTTTAAAGAGTTGAAAGCAATTCATAGATAATTTCATGATACATAAAAATTCTATACAATTGAAATTTTAGTGTCCATTAATACAGTATTGCTAGAACAAAGACAAGCTCATCTGTTTGCATAGTGTTTCTGGCTGCTTTGGGGGCAGTTCTCTGATGGTCCCTTGAGACCTTGGTCTGAACCCCAATATCCAAATTCGCCCACACCTGTCTGGTACAGAGCCTCTAAGTCCTAGAGTGTGAACTGGGTCCTGGGCTCTGGAATAGCCACGTGGAAGTTTCTCCTCACTGTGGTGACCCTTCAGATCACATACTGGTCTGCTGTGCATGACACGAAAAGGATATGTCTCCCCAAATGAGGGCCAAGAAAAATCCTCCAACCAGTTTCTCTCCCTTACCCGTCAGAGTCCAAGCCATCACCGGAACAACGGAGGCTCACAGAGTTCATAGCTGGAGGCTGACAATCCACACACACCGTGTAGCCCTCTCGGAGATATTGCATCCATCGGGTCAGGGGGCGATTTTCCATGGCACAGTGAGGAGTCAATGACTCTGTCTTGAACTCCATACAGTATCTAGAGCAAAAAAAAAAAAGGAGCAATTCCACTTGCTGTAATTATTGGATTGGCCAAAAAGTTCATTCACATTTTCCCGTACCACTTTATGAAAAAATCCAAACGAACTTTTTGGTCAATGAGAACAGCAAGTGCCCTGATGCTGTAGAAAGTCTTGGAAAGGCTGGGACCCCCTGAGGACATCTGACAGCCCGGAGAAGGTAGGATGTTGCCTTGTCACAGGTCACAGAAGGCCTGGTCAAGTTTCTCACTCGCTGAACTCTTGACATCTGACAATTGAACCTTTCGGTTATTTTTCAATCCATGGTTGAATTATCTGGTCAACATCATAGTGCACAAATTTTATCTCATGTCCTGTCTAGTTTGACTGTGAAATTATGTCTAAAAACACATTTCAGTAGGAAAATTGCCCTTGATAACTTTGCGGAGATTTTAATGAATTACAGAAATTGAACAAGAGCTTGCTTGAGTCTGAGAACGTGTGAGCCCCAGAAAGGCTGGTCCTGGGTGTCCAGGCCAGCACTTGTGTTTTTCTGCCTCACCAACATTCCCAGGACCTTCCCTATACTCGCTCTCCCAGCTCACCTACATAATCTGGGGTAATGAGATGAGTTTTGACTTGAAGTCAAGCATCAAAGTTATACTGGACATCACTGATGAAAGGACATGGGAAGCTGAGACATGCTTTTCTGTAACAGACTAGAGTCACCTTACACTGAGCTGTGGAAAACTCTAACATTATGTTATGTGACTAGATCTTGAAGGCCCCAGGGGTGCATTCAGACATGGATGAATATTTCAGAGTTTTGTAGTTAAAAGCAACACAATTTTACAACTCTTCAGGAAAACAAAACAACATGGCATTTTAGGTTCTTAATATGCGAGACCCAAGTTCGATCCCTGGGTCGGGAAGACCCCCTGGAGAAGGAAATGGCAACCCACTCCAGTATTCTTGCCTGGAAAATCTCATGGACTGAGGAGCCTGGTAGGCTACAGTCCATGGGGTCGCAAAGAGTTGGACATGACTGAGCGACTTCATGTTCACTTTCATGCTAAAATGAGCTCTTGTTTTTTAATCCATATAATTATGAACTGTAATAAGTTAGATGGAAAGTGTTTAGAGAGACTGTTTCAAAGAAGATCTTTAACAATGGTAGGTAAAGTTTATTTGGTACCTTAAGGTACTAAGGTAGGAAATCTATGATGCAGCTTCAGTCAGCTTTACACAGCTTAACCCTGACATCTTTTCAAGGATATTTGCTCATTAAATTCTCACAGCAACCCCGTGTGGTAGGAATCAATATGCTCATTTTATAAGAAGGAAAAAGTGAGGCACAGTAAGAGGTGGTGTGGGGATTTGAACACGCAGCCGTCTGGTGTCCCAATTCTAACAGCAGAAGAGTGGGCTTCTAATGAGCATGGAGGTTCCTTCTGCACCATTAGGTCTTGGTAGAAATGCTCAGACCTCAGATGGGGGCCATGTTCAAATTCACAAACAGAGGTGGTGCTGGAGTCCACGGTTCCATAAAGACTATAAGCTGAGCATCCTTAGTGTGAATGACAAAATAATACCATCTCATTTCTATACAGCATGTTTCTTCTTAGGGATCAGAGACAAAATATTTCTAGCCTCTTCCGCAAAAAAAAAACAGGGAAGGGACAAGTATTTCCCAGATCTGGGATAAAGAGTCACATTTTATTTGTTCAAAGTACATGAACAATAACAGAAGAAATTCCACCCCAACAAGTTACCTTCGTGAGTTGACTTGACCATCCGACTGGAAAAAACATAAGTGAAAAATAATACCAAATTACCCAGCATCCTCTGTGTCTGTGGTCCAGTGTGGGGAGGCCGCCTGTCTTGTTCGCTCCTTGTTGAACGCAGAGGTAGTTATAAAGGCAGGGACTGGAAAAGGAGAATGACCTTGAACACGTGCAGCTTGAAGTCCCAGAGCATCTGTTCCTTCCCAAACAAACTTGGTTTCAAACCCATCCGAAGCCCTCCAGTCCTAGACAGTTAAGGACTTAGGAAAGGTCATGGACACACGGCTATATTGAAAATGGATAACCAACAAGGACCTACCATAGAGCACAGGGAATTCTGCTCAATGCTATGTGCCAGCCTGGATGGGAGGGGGGAGTTTGGGGGAGAATGGATTCGTGTATACGTATGGCTGAGTCCCTTTACTGTCCATCTGAAACCATAACAACATTGTTAATAGGCTATACCCCAATACAAAACGTGTTGGGTGTTAAAAAAATAAAAGTGAAAAAATAAATAAATCCCTCCACCCCTAAATCTATGGAACACCACCAAGGAGTGAAGGAGGTGATGCCAAAGACCCCAGAACCAAATTCCATAAAGCCTCATGCAGCACAGCTGGGCAGGGAGGTGCATGCTTGTCTGCAGTGATCTCATCACGTGCAAAGGAAAGCGGGAGTGGGGGGCGCGGGGGCAGGAAGCAGAGGGAATAATAAAATGATGGGTGGGGTAGGGGGAACCAAGGGAAAAAGTAAGGTAACAGAGAAAGGGAGATTTTTTTTTTTTAATGAAAAGAAGAGAAATAGAGAAGAAAAGTGAAAGGTAGAAAGAATAAAGTAAGAGAGAGAAAAGGATCAAAGGCAAGAGGAAGAAGACAAGAGAGAAAGAGGAGTAGGAGAAAAAAAGAAAAAGGCAACCAGAGAGACTAAATGAGAAAGGGAAAAACAGAAACAGCAAAGGAGGGAAGAGTGAATGCTCCCAGGTTTTCTGATAACCACAGCCTGGAAGCTTCGCCACCAACCACACAGCCCAGGGTGTGACCATCAGGTGCCGGCCAGCACAGTGCTGTCCCCACACCAACTTCAGGGAAGAAAGGTCTTGAAGGGTCTCTCCCCCTCACCCCACCCCACCCCCACACCCCTACTTCTGATACTCTGGGTTGGAGAAAAAAAAAACAGCCAGAAACCCTTTCCTTCCACCTCTTCCCTCTTATTTCGTCTTCCTCCTATTTCATCTCTAAGTCTGGGGTGGGGGCATCTGTTGCTCTGTGTAGCCCCTGGGGACGATCTCTTGATTCCATTCTGCTTCCAATTCAAGGAAGACAGGGTTTTGCCTTGATCATCCTGGTAGCCCTCACACATTCACATGCTCAACAAATATGAGTTCAAGGAATGAATGGGTTGATGAATGGATGAATAAATGAAGTCATGAAACTGCCATGAGGTTCACGGGTCCTATTTCCCTGAGGTCTTCTGTAACAAATCTTGAATCTTGCAGCTGAGAAAGCTCTCATATCCTTCTGACTTCTTATTTCAGAAATAGGACCATCCTGGGAAGAGGAGATACCAACTGAGATTGGCTTGTGAGATGCCCAAGTCATCAACAAGAGCACAAGGGCATGGGGGAGCCAGCAGCAAAATAGATGCTTCAAGACTGTATGTTCATCTTGCTAAGTTCCTTTCGGCCACGAGGTGGCAGTCTGAATTCTTTAGATTTTCTGAATGAGATGCCATTTTTCTATAACATGGAAACATAAGATGAGCATAGCCACTTGGTCCTAAGAGCTGTAAGCACATTCTTGTCCCACATGGCTGGGCATCTAATCTCTTGTCTGAACATTACCCACATCTTGTGTAAGCTCTAGACACCCAGCTGAGTGGCTCTTCCTTGCTGTGCTAGCATGTTTGTTTTCCGAAGAGAACACGTCATTCTTTCTAAATGTGACTGTAACTTTGGAGCTTCCAAAATTCACGAACAGAATCAAAAAGGACAAGTGAATCCTTCTGTTCTCTTAGGCCTAATTATCAGAAACAAACATCAAAAGGGTTTTCATTTTCTCATGTATTGTTTTCATTTCTGTTCTTTTGACGCACATATGGACTTATTCACTAAGTAAAGAATGCACTTACTACTAAATCCTCGCAGCATCCTACCAGTCAAACTATATAACATTTTCAGGATATGTTTCTTTAGCTCAAACATTTACCTGAGCTCCTAATATGTACTGCGCATGTTATGACAAAAGTTCAAAGGCAATGCACTTAATATATAGCTCAGGGGAAAAAACACTTGGTTAGGAAGTAGAGGGTAAGTGTATGACTACAGTTTCTCATATGAAATCCAAAGAAAAATTTCTGAGATAATACAACTAACAGCTACCAGTGATGCACTTCTGAGTAAGTGTTTTTCATGCATTCAGTTCACTTCAGTTCAGTCGCTCAGTGGTGACCAACTCTTTGCAACCCCATGGACTGCAGCACGCCAGGCCTCTCTGTCCATCACCAACTCCTGGAGTATGCTCAAACTCATGTCCATTGAGTCGGTGATGTCATCCAACCATCTCATCCTCCGTTGTCCCCTTTTCCTCCCACCTTCAATCTTTCACAGCATAAGGGTCTTTTCCAATGAGTCAGTTCTTCGAATCAGGTGGCCAAAGTATTGGAGCTTCAGCTTCAGCCTCAGTCCTTCCAATGAATATTCAGGACTGATTTTCTTTAGGATGGACTGGTTGGATCTCCTTGCAGTCCAAGGGACTCTCAAGAGTCTTCTCCAACACCACAGTTCAAAAGCATCAATTCTTCGGTGCTCAGCTTTCCTTATAGTCCAACTCTCACATCCATACGTGACTACTGGAAAAACCATAGCTTTGACTAGACAGACCTTTGTTGGCAAAATAATGTCTCTGCTTTTTAATATGCTGTCTAGGTTGGTCATAAATTTTCTTCCAAGGAGCAAGAATTTTTTAATTTCATGGCTACAGTCACCATCTGCAGTGACTTGGGAGCCCAAAAAAATAGTCTGTCACTGTTTTCATTGCTTCCCCATCTATTTGCCATGAAGTGATGGGACCGGATGCCATGATGTTAGTTTTCTGAATGTTGAGTTTTAATCCAACTTTTTCACTCTCCTCTTTCACTTTCATCATGAGGCTCTTTAGTTCTTCTTCTCTTTCTGCCATAAGGGTGGTGTCATCTGCATATCTGAGGTTATTGATATTTCTCCCGGCAATCTTGATTCCAGCTTGTGTTTCATCTAGCCCAGTGTTTCTCATAATGTACTCTGCATATAAGTTAAATAAGCAGGGTGACAACATACAGCCTTGATGTACTCCTTTCCCAATGTGGAACAAGTCTATTGTTCCATGTCCAGTTCTAACTGTTGCTTCCTGACCTGCATACAAATTTCTCAAGAGGCAGGTCAAGTGGTCTGGTATTCCCATCTCTTTAGTCATTTAATTTTCACAACCACCCTTTGAAATAGGTCCAATTATTTCCTCATTTCAAAGATGAGGAAACTGTGGTCCAGAGAGCATAAGAAACATGTTCAAGGCTCAAAAGTGTGGCAGTCTGACTCTATTGCAACACAGATGACAAAGTTTCACTACTTTATTAATATTAATGTTTCAATATGATAGCATATTACTGATAAATTGCTTAAATTTGGTTTCATTTTCCCTTTTTGTCCCTTTGTGAAGTGAGAGCAGAGAGAGGAAAGAGGGGAAAGTTTAGCCCTGACATTCTGAGCCCCCTCAGGCTTGGGGGATGAGTGACAAAACAGGTTCATGGAAGTTAAGGGAAAATAAATAGTAAATGACCAAGCAGGGGCCCCAGTACAATCAAGTCTGTGTTTTAAGACCTACTATTCAAAAGCAGAGACATCACTTTGTAGACAAAGGTCCATATAGTCAAAGCTATGGTTTTTCCAGTAGTCATGTACAGATGTGAGAGTTGGACCATAAAGAAGGCTGAGTGCCAAAGAATTGATGCTTTTGAACTGTGGTGCTGAAGAAGGCTCTTGAGAGTCCCTTAGATAGCAAAGAGATGAAACCAGTCCATCCTAAAGGAAATCAGTCCTGAATATTCATTGGAAGGACTGTTGCTGAAGCTGAAACTCCAATACTTTGGCCACCTGACGTGAAGAGCCAACTCATTGGAAAAGACCCTGATGCTGGGAAAGATTGAGGGCAGGAGGAGAAGGAGGCAGTAGAGGATAAGACAGTTAGATAGCATCACTGGACACAAATTTCAGCAAACTCCAGGAGATAGTGGGGACAGAGGAGTCTAGTGTGCAACAGTCCATGGGGTTGCAAAGAGTGGGACATGACTTAACAACTGAACAACAATAACAATTCAAACTCAGTGTCGAGTCTCTGTGGTTATGACCCATCATAGAATTAAGCAGGTAACCCTGGGCCTTGTCTCCTCTGTGTCCTGGCCCCTCCAGCCCAGGCTTGGTTGGATGGCACATTCTACTAAAGGGGTGTCCTTCCCTTTGGCACGAGTCTAAAGTAAACAAGCCAAGAGCCAGATAACCTGGAGGACTCTGAACTAGCTCCATTTTTTAACATCCCCCACAAATTTAATTTTTCACTAATAGCAGTAAGTAATTTAGAAATTATTTTTGCCTCCATTCTCATTCTCCCTTCTGCCACACAGCACATAGCTGGTGCTCCAGGACAAAAGCTTTCAATAAATGCCCATTCCCCCTCCTCTCCCGTTCCTGGCGACAATATTCAATGTAATAGATTCTTTGTTAACAGACTATTTGCCAACTTTCCTGGCATCCCGTCAACCTACCATTGTTCACTTTTATAGCAACTTTCACTTCTAAAAGGGTGGTACTGCACATACTTACTTTGAACATGAAAGTAAATTAAATTTGCTTTGAGAATTTCATAAAGCCCTCTGACACAACAGGGTGTCACAAAAGCAGGCTTAGAACCACTAATCTGTAGATATGGTGTCGAAGAGAATGGAATGAAGATTTGACAAATAATGCCAGCCTAGAAGCATACAGTTCATAATAATGCACAGTGATCTTCTTGCAGAAGGAAAACCCATATGAACAATAGTCAGTATGGGCAACAAACACACAATATATGCTTCTGGATTTGCTTTTATGATAAAAAAATATATACTCACAATACACATTAAATGAAACCGGAAGAGAGCAAAGGCTGTGTGTGAGTTTAGTCACTAAGTTGTGTTCACCACTTTTGCAACCCCATGGACTGTAGCCCACCAGGCTCCTCTGCCCATGGGATTTCCCAAGCAAGAATACTGGAGTGGGTTGCCATTTCCTTCTCCAGGGGATCCTCCCAAACCAGGGATCGAACTAGTGTCTCCTGCCTTGGCAGGCAGATTCTTTGATGCTGAGCCACCAATGGCTACTTGATCATTAATTAGAGCGTCTTCATGATCATATGGGAGAAGGCAATGGCAACCCACTCAGTGTTCTTGCCTGGAGAATCCCAGGGACGGGGGAGCCTTGTGGGCTGCCATCTATGGGGTTGCACAGAGTCGGACACGACTGAAGCGACTTAGCAGCAGCAGCAGCATGATCATTTTATTCACTGGCCTTTCATGGCCTTTATATTTCTACTTAGTTACCGGACTCTGTAATTGTGATTTTAAAATATTGGGTTGCCCAAAAAGTTTGTTTAGGTTTTTCTGTTAGATATCATGGGAAAACCTGAATGAACTTTTTGGCCAACCCAATATAATAATAATATATCAATATTATTAGCATTTATATAGTATTAACATTTCTATATTATTAATATTCATTTAATAATAATATATTAATATACATTGAATAAATTCATTTATTTACATTATCAATATTAATTTTCAATATAATAATAATCATAACAACTAATGATAATGCTTAAAAGGAAAACACTATTAAGGGGTGGTGGGGGGAGCTCATAAGATTTAGAGCAATGAGATCACCTGTCATGCTGTCACCTCACTGAGCTCCAGTGTCCTCACGTGTAAACCCAGAGAGATGACACTGTCCTATATCCATCACAGGCAAAATAATGCCTCCCTCAAGATGTCCATGTCCAAATCCCCAGAAGCTGTGAATATGTTATGTTACATGGCAAAGAGAAATTAAAGATGTTACTCGATTGAACTTAAAATAGGGAGATTATTCTGGATTATCCAGATGGGTTGAACGTAAGCACAATGATCCTTCGAAGAGTTAGAGGAAGACGTTATGACTGAAGAGAGGCACAGAAAGATGCTATGATCCGGCTGGGAAGGTGGAGAAAGGGGACCATGAGAAAAGGAAGCCTCTGATATGATGGAAAATGCAAAGAAACTGATTCTCCCTCAGAGCCATCAGAAAGGAATTCAGCCCTGTTGACAACCGTGGTTTAAGTTCAGTAAGACCTGTGTCTGACTTCTGACTATAGAACTGTGTGATGATACATTTGTGTTGTTTAAGTCACTAAGTTTGTGGTAATGTACTGCCTCCAGCTTTCTGAGGTATTGACAAAAGCTAATACAATGCTAGAGGAAATCAACCCTGAATGTTCATTGGAAGGACCAATACTGAAGCTTCAGTATTTTGACCACCTGATGCAAAGAACCAATTCATTGAAAGAGACCCTGATGCTAGGAAAGATTGAGGGCAGGAGAAGGAGGTGACAGAGGATGAGATGGTTGGATCGCATCACCACCTCGATGAACTTGAGTTTGAGCAAGCTCCGGGAGACTGAGAAGGACAGGGAAGCCTAGCGTGCTGCAGTTCATGGGATCGAAAAGAGTCAGACACGACCCAGCGACTGAACAACAATAATAATACAACAACACCAAGCGTGTTTTTCTCTAGAAGGTGTTTTCCTGTGAATGACTCTCTTAGTTTTAGTGTTTTTTGTATTTTGTTAGGCTGTTTCACAGTTTATCAAGTCCTTGTTCCAAGAGGATTAAAAATATTATTTCACTGCTTCCTGAAATAATAAAGATCAGAGTGAAAATAAACAAAATAGAGACTAAAAAATTAGTAGAATATACCCATGAAACTAAGGGCTGGTTTTTTGAAAAAACAGACCAAATAGACATAGCTATACTCACCAAGAAAGAAAGAGGCGATTCCAATAGGTTAAATTAGAAATGAAAAAGGAGAAGTTACAGCTAATACCACAGAAATATAAAGGATCATAAGACACTATTACAGATAACTATACATCAACAAATTAGACAAATAAATTCATACAAGACTGAATTATGAAGAAACAGAAAATCTGAATAGGCTGACTACTAATAGGGAAATTGAAACAGTAATGAAAAAACAAAATCTCCCAAAAAACAAAAGCCCAGGACTAGATGGCTTTACTGGCAAATTCCACAAAACATTTAAAAAAAATTTAATATCCTTCTCAAACTTTTCCTAAAAATTAAAGAGGAGGAAATTTTTCCAAACAAATTTTATGAAGCCTGCATTACTCTGATACCAAAACCTGACACGTACACTACAAAAAAAAGAAAATTACAGGCCAATATCCTTGATGAACATAGATGCAAAAATCCTCAGCAAAATATTAACAAACTGAATTTAATTATACAGTAAAAGGATCATACACCACGATCAAGCAGGATTTATTCCAGGGATGCAAGGATGGTTTCATTGATTCTGCAAATCAACCAATGTGAGACATTCACAAAATGAAGGATAAAAATCATATGGTCATCTCAATAGATGTGCAAAAACATTTGACAAAATTCAAAATCCATTTATGATGTTGATATCAACAAATTTGATACAGTAGGAATGTACCTCAACATATAAAGGCCATATATGACAAGCCCACAGCTAACAGAGTCAATGGTGAAAAGCTGAAAACTTTTCTTCTAAGAGAAGAGTAAGACAAGGATGCCTCCTCTTGCTACTTTTATTCAACAAAGTATTGGAAGTCATAGTCCCAGCAATGAGTCAAGAAAAAATTTTTAAAAATAAATTCAAGTCGAAAAGGAAGTAATAAAACTGATACTATTTGCAAATGACATGACACTATTAATACGTAGAGAACCTTGAAGACTCCACACACACACAAAAATAAACTGTTCGAACTAATGAATTCAGTGAAGTTTTAAGATACAAAATCAATACACAGGGGCTTCCCTGGTGGCTCAGTGGTAGAGAATCTGCCTGCCAATGCAGAAGACACAGGTTCCCCTAATCTGAGGACATCCCACATGGTGTGGGGCAACTAAGCCCGTGTGCCACAACTATTGAGCCTGTGCTCTAGAGCCTGGGAGCCACAACTACTGAGCCCACATGATGCAACTACTGATGCCCACGAGCCCCAGAGCCCATGCTTGGCAACAAGAGAAGCTACCACAACGAGAAGCCCACAAATCACAACTAGAGTAGCCCCTGCTTGAGGTAACTAGAAAAACAGCCCATGCAGCAATGGAGACCCAGCACAACCGAAAAATTCAATACACAAAAGTACATTGTGGCTAGTAACAAACTATGAGAAAGAGGAATTAACAAAGCAATCTCATTTACAATTGCCTCGAAAAGAATAAAATGCCTAAGAATAAATTGAACCAAGGGGCTGAAAGACTTGTACTCTGAAAACTGTAAGACACTGATGAAGGAAATTGAAGACAATACAAAAAGATGTAAGGATGTGCATTATCGTCCTGCTATGAAGAGACCCAGGCCTGGGAAGGGATCTGAGCAGCCTGGTGCCACACTGAAGGGTCAGCCTGTGCTGCAGAAATACATTCTAGCAGCCCATCCCTGTAACTAAGTGGTGCCGTTGTTTTTCTAAAGGATCCAGCTGCCAGTGCAGGGAACATGGGTTTGATCCCCAGTCCGGGAAGATTCCACATGCCACAGAGCAACTAAGCCTATGTGCCACAACTACTGAGCCTGCACCCTAGGGCCCATGCTCCACAACAAGAGAGTAGCCCCCACTCTCTGCAACTAGAGAAAGGCTGAGCACAGCCAAAAATAAACAAAATGAGACAAAACCCTACTGGCACTAAACTGAAATTTTTATACATTCAATTGTTTTTAAAATAGTCAAACAAGCAGATTTTTATCCAATTAGATCCTACTTATTTTGCATATCCTGTGAAATATACCCAACATCTGCTGGCCATTGATTAGGTAAATCTTTATGGTTGCAAGACCCCAAGACGCCACCACACCTACCCTATGAAGCCCTTTCACCCGGGGACTCCAAACCATGCTGCTTAGTTGATATCAACTGGATACACGAACTCCTGGCAGACTCTTCTGTTCCCCCTCTGGATGGTGGTCGCAATAACGCAACCTTTGATCATCCTCTCTACATGATCTGTAAGGTCATTGTGTGTTACTGCCTCTTGCGGTCATGAGTTTTTCCTAGACTGGTCCTCAAATCCCTCAACCCCCCCCTACACCTGAGTGTCTGGCTCACCACGCTGTTCCCCCTACCTGGATGATTCTGCATTTTTCAGCCTCATCATATCCTCAGGGAAGTCCCTCCCCTCCTAGCCTCTTTGGATCCCATCCTCCACCAAGGAATCTATTTATAACACAATGGGACCTCCTTGTTGGCTCAGACGGTATTTACAACACACACTCACAGCTCACTACACCTCTCCCTTGTTGCATACATGATATCCCATGCTTGCAGTCCTTAGTCACTCATTCGCATCCGACTCTTTGTGACGCCATGGACTGTAGTCTGACGGGCTCCTCTGTCTATGGGATTCTCCAGGCAAGAATACTGGAGTGGGTTGCCATTTTCCTCCTCCAGGGTATCTTACCGATCCAGGGATCAAACCCACATGTCCTGTGTCTCCTGCATTGCAGGCAGATTCTTTACCCACTGAGCCAACGGGGAAGCCCTTGTTCCATACCCCATTGGATCAAGTTGCAGTGGTAATTCTCTGGGACTAGTTTCCTAGGATGATCTGCTTAGCATCTTCCCCTCCCACTGGACTATGATCTACCTGACAGCAGGTTCCACAGCAACTTTTCTCCCCACCGTAACTGGTACCCAGCCCAGTGCCTGGCATCCAAGAGACTCTCAATAAACACTTGTGTGTGGAAAGGACAAAGGAGCAAAACGGCTCACAGAGGATCACGTTGACATGGAATTTTCCAAGTTCCTATGAAAAAACATGACCTCTGCTACCCTGAAAAGTCAGTGTTTTGCTCTATCAGATTCAACTCCTATCAACACACTGGTTTTGGCCTTTTTGTTTATTTCTTTGTGAGTTTCCTATGGCTCCCAACTCATGAACGAGCTGACTCTGGGTCTCCTGGGCCAGCCCACAACCAAAACAATCTTCCCAAATCACAAATCTCATTACATCAGCCCCAATCTAGTTGGTTTGGGAGGAGAAACAGGTTTTTTAAGAGAATCATTTTATCATGCTTTAGGAATTTGTTGAGTTTCCCAGGTGGCTCAGTGGTAAAGAATCCGAGGGCAATGCAAGAGACACAGGTTCCATCCCTGGATCAGGAAGATCCCCTGGAGAATGGCATGGTGACCCACTCCAGTATTCTTGCCTGGAGAATCCCATGGACAGGGGAGCCTGGAGGGCTACAGTCCATGTGGTCACAAAGAGTCAGATGTGACTGAGCAACTAAACAACAACAGGAATTTCTAATTTTTCTATTATTTTCACAGGTATGCGAGTGTCCCTGATTAAACAGGGATGGCAGTGAAAGGTGAAATCCAGTTATCCTTACTGGACGCATCTTATCCTGTGTGAAACAACCTCATCCTACCTTAAGTCCTTTGTGGTCAGTTTGACAGAGTTTGCTAAAAACCACAGTGCACGTCCCTTACAGCTGGCGCCTGCAGCGCGGGAGGGGCCCACCTACAAGCTATAAATGGGAAGGGCTGGGTCGGGTGTTGGGGAGAGCTTTGATGCAGCTGATGGATAAAAGCATTATCTAACACTTTCTGAGCTTCCTATCTCCTCTGGGCAGCCTGGCCCACCCCGCTCCCTGCTGTGCCTGGATTGGATGCTCACCACCCAGGGGCAGCAATTAAGGAAAGCGCAGTACCGAAGGCGTGCCCGCAGTCCTGGCCCTGCGGCGTCGCGTACTCCAGGCAGCCGGCTCTCTCCTCCAGGGCCGGGCAGGGCGCGCCGCCGTTCTGGGGCTCCTGCTGCACCGCGCGCCTCCGCACGCGCGCCGTGGGCCGACACTGGCCGGCACAACCGCTCCAGGAGCTCCACTCCCCAACGATGCACGGGCGAGCTGAAAAACAGCACGACGGGGACGCACACCTGAGCAGAGCCAGAGCCTGCCAGGCCGTTCCCGCCAAGACACACAGTCAAGTTCAGGCTGTGCACACATCGTGCCGGGACCCGGCGGTGGATCAGGAGGAACGCACAACGTTAACACTGACGCCACCCGCCCTGATGGTGAACTGATAAATGGGTATCCCCTTAGAGGCGGGCGGATGTTCCCGGATCATGAAGGTGGGTCTGAGCCAGGACCCACCCGAGTAAGAGACTGACGCCTTCAGGGTCTTAGATCAGCTCTTTGCCCTTGTTTTCCTTTGATTGTAACTTTATCCTCCTCTGTCCATAATATTTTTAGGGCAACAGTAATACACATTCATTGGTGGAGGATAGGGAAGTCTGGCGCGCTGCAGTCCGTGGGGTTGCAAAGAGTTGGACACAACTTAGGGACTAAACAACAGCAGTAATACACATTCATTGTAGAAAACACAAAGGAAATAAATTCCATAAAAGAAAAGGTGGGACTTCCCTGGTGGTCTGGTGGTTAAGAATCTGCCTGTCAATGGAGGGGTCACAGGTTCCATCCCTGGTCTGGGAAAATTCCACATACTGCAGAGCAGCTAAGCCCTAGCTGGCAACTACTGAAGCCTCTGGGCCCTAGAGCCCTGCTCAGTAACAACAGAAGCCATCACAATGAGAAGACTCGGCACCAGAGAATAGCCGCTGCTCCCTGAGACTAGAAAAAGCCAATGTGCAGCAACAAAGACCCAGTGCAGCCAGAAAAAAAACAAAAAACAAAAACAGGTGTTTCTCCCACCAATCACTTCTCCCACCATCCCATCACTTACCCAGGTCATTTCTTATGAGGAAATGTGCCTCCTTAAGACATGGCATAGGGCCACACCAATGACCCCTATCCGGCAGGTTTCTCCTGGTGCCCTACTCTCACCTTCCATGGCTCAGGGACTCATATATGAGGTGACATTTAGAGATCAGCAACCAGGGCCCACAGAGGGTAAGAATCCCCGTGGTCAGGCATGAAGGGGCAGAGTCAGGGGATGAATCTGGTTCTCAATTCTCTGCCCATGACTGTAAAAATCAATGTGGTTGCATATTTAACTTTTTCATTTAAAATCCTAATGAGTCTTTTAAAAGGACTGTATTGAGTTTTCAAATTGAATTACTTGAAGACTTGAAATTGGATATAAGAAAAGAGAAAAACAACGGAACAGAAGATGTACCCTGAACTGGATGCCAAAATTCCTTTCCCACAAAATGTGACCAACTTTTCCCAATCACCCTCATACATTCAAGTTTTCAAAGTCTTCACCGAGAAAACACCCAAACTTCTTTGAAATCTGATGGGACTTCTGACAATTTGTACTTGAAAATGCATTTTGCCTCTCAGCACACTCTAGTTTAGGGTTTGTGGTGTCTGGAAGCTATATCATTCAGTAGCACTACCCGTGACATGAAAAGGGTCACATACAACATAAAGTTCGGTCAGTAACTAAAAAATGTCAAACTGCTCTAAAACTGCTTTTATTAATCATCTAAAAACTTATAGGTAGGACTTTCCTGGTGGTCCAGTGGTTAAGACTCTGCTTCCACTGCAGGAGCTCCGGATTTTATCCTTGGTCAGGGAACTAAGATCATGTATGCCTTGCAATGTGGCAAATAAAATAAAGTCCTGTGAATCTAAAAACCCAACAGACAAAACACCTTACAGTATCACATGTCAACAACCTAAGGAAGCAAGAATGTGCCACACGAGAGTTCATTTCCAATATCTGCCATGCGCACATCCTTTGGAAAATCAATAACAGGTCACTTCCTGCTCATTATCTCTTGTTAATCTTCCCTTTTTATTTTCACAGCCCTGTGATTCATTTGGCCCGTAGAACCAGAACACATTTAAGGAGATTGCAGGTTAGGCACCTCCTGTCCTTAATTCCTTTAATAACTCTTTTTCTTCCCCAAATCTCTCATCCCTGAGTTTAGTTAGTCCTGTGCTTGAACTACACTTAATAATACATTTTAAAAATATACACTTGTTTCAACGATTAAACATGTGGGGCACTATAAAAATACAGTTTTGCCATGGCTTTAACCCAAAACTTAGTTATATGGCCTTGGTTATATCCTACCCATTGCCGACTCAATGGACATGAGTTTGAGCAAACTCCGGGAGATGGTGAAGGACAGGGAAGCCTGGTGTACTGCAGTCCACGAGGTCGCAGAGTTGGACACTATTGTGAGACTGAACAACAAAAACAATACTTTCTCCATAGGGTAACAGTTGACATGGGGGGATGAATTTAGTCTCCCAGTATTTCTTCAACATTTATGTCTTGTCTCATAAATCTTCATTTATTTTATTTGGTTTGAATCATAGGTAAAGTCCTCAAATCATAGAGTCATTGAATCAATTGTTGTTCCTATTGGTTAATATTTGTCCTTGGCAAAATGCTATGCCCTTCCTTCTTAATTTATGACTTTGTATGTATGTGCTAAGTAGCTTCCATCATGTCCAGCTTTTTGTGACCCTACTGCCAGGCTCCTCTGTCCATGGGATTCTCCAGGCAGGAATATTGGAGTGGGTTGCCATGCCCTCCTCCAGGGCATCTTCCCAATCCAGGGATTGGACCCACGTTTCTTAAGTCTCCTGCATTGGCAGGTAGGGTTCTTTACCACTAGCACTACCTGGGAAGCCCAATCTATGATTTTAACAGCCTCATAAAGAGAATCAGAAAGTTCTGGGCCCCGAACAAGAACATCTCGGGGTCTTCATTGTCAGACAAAGTGAAAAAAGTTCATGTAGGGTTTCACCAGTAGAAAGGTGTTCCACAAAATATTTTGAGTTGGAAGGTGAGTCTGAAGTATTTATTCCTGTTCTGCACAAAAGATTCTCATCTTGATTAACTGGTGAACTTTTGATTCTTTGGATTGCAATTTGTCACAGATCACAAGCAATCTTTGGTCACAGAGGTTGGGAGAACAGAAACTTCTGACAGATTTATTACCACAAGTCATATATCTCAGCAGCTTGACACGGATTTCCTTTTGAACTCTTCCATTAGTGTTCTTGTTCCCTTCCCACTAAAGCTCACCTAACTCACATCTGTATACAACATATCAAAACAGTCTTTCTTCATATGACCTTCTCATCCTTCCCGTTTCACTGGCTGTCACTGGGGTCTGGCAGACTCTCACCTAGCCAGCAGAAAGACCTCCTCACTCCAAGCTCACTGCAGCTTCCCTGGGTCTTAATCGTTTGAATTTGATGACGCCATCCTACCCTTTTTAGAGAAGAGAAGCCTAGATTTAATGGGTGCCGGAAAGCACTGCAAGCCTTTTTCTTCTCCTTTGTTTCAACTCCACATAACATTCAGGTTGAGTTTCCCCAGAAGTGGATCCTGAGACATGAATCTGACTGAGAACAATTTATTTGGGAAGTGATCCCGGGAAATATAAGGGAATGGGAAACGGAGACAGAATCAGACATTTAAGAGAACAGAGGTAGGAAGCAGATGTCTAAGCTTCTACTTTGGGTGCAGTGAATGCCTCTGGCTCTGGGCTCACTGGGGAGTGGCAAGTGGACAGATCCGGAGTGGAAGGAACCATCAAGCTTTTCCCCATATGCTAGCTCGTGTCCCTTCCTCTGGAGCCTTCTGGTTATCAGATGTCCCCACCACAGCCACAGGGAGAATGGCCAAGAGCAGAAAAGTAAGTTATACAGTTCAGTAATGAATCTTCACACAACAGTAGGGGATATTTCCCCATGTTCTAAGAGGAATAGCCAGTCATATCAAAGTAAAATTGGGCTTCCCGGGTGAATGCAGGAGACTCAAGAGATGCAGGTTTGATCCCTGGATCAGAAAGATTCCCTGGAGAAGGAAATGGGAACCGACTCCAGTATTCTTGCCTGGAGTATCCCATGGACAAAAGAGCCAGGAGGGCTACAGTCCATGGGGTCGCAAAGAGTCAGACACCACTGAGGGACTGAACACAAGTAGGATCCAAGTAAAATTACTTTAAAAGATATACCACTACTCTCTCTCTTTCAATGGCTTTTAAAACTCCTTCCAAAGTTTTGCCATTGAATTTGGAATAGAACCCAAACTCCCTGCGTGGCCCACCAAGTCCTGGGTGACCTGCCTGTGCCTGCCTGTCACTCCCGCCCAGAGCCGGCCCCCACTCCCCACCACCTCTTTCCAAGCTCCGCCCACACTGGCCCCTTTGCCCCTGGCCACACCCACTCGCGCTTTTTCAGGACCTTTGGCTGTGAGTTCTCTCTGCTGGAATGTTCCTCCCACACTGGGCATGGCTGGGTTCGGCTCATCTTTGAGGTCCCAGCTGAATTATTTCCTTTCCAGGGAGACCTTCCCTGACCGGCTTATCACACACACACACACACACACCCCACAAAATTATTTCCTCTCAGAATCAGTGTTTCCTGCCTTCTAGCATCTCCATAATTCAGAATACCAACCAAATGAAGTCGCTCAGTTGTGTCCGACTCTTTGCAACCCCATAGACTGTAGCTTGTCAGGCTCCTCAGTCCATGGGATTTTTCCAGGCAAGAATACTGGAGTGGGTTGCCATTCTCTTCTCCAGGGGATCTTCCCGACCCAGGGATTGAACCTGGGTTTCCCGCGTTACAGACAGACTCTACTGTCTGAGCCACCAGGGAAGCCCATAATTCAGAATACATATGTATTTATTTTGTTTATTGTTCATTTTTTATTTCATCCCTAGAAGTTGGCAGATGGCAGGTGCTCCATAAATTGTTGAATGGATGAATGAAATGGCATTAGACCAGGTCCTCCTCCTTCCTAAATTAAATTCTACATTGAAACAGACTCTGGCCTGCTCACATCATAAGTATTGGGTTGGGTTAAAAGTTCGTTTGGGTTCTTCTGTAATGAAATTTTTGCCTAACCTAATAAGAAGCCAAAGGACTGACAGAGGCTCCAGGGTGTGAAGGAAAGCTGGTAGAAGAACAAAGTCAGAAACTCCCAGAGCCAAACACAGAAGAAATTCCTAACCTGGGCCAGAGTTGCCTGGATCTCCTGGCAATGGTGGCCCCAAAGAGTGCCCCCTGGAAGGAGTACTGCTTCTCTGCTCCTTAAAGTTAAGTAGAGTCCAGTTTCTCCCAGCAACCACAGTCCGTCAAGTCCTTCTTAATCCATTTATATCTCCTGCCAGTATCACATCTTGAAAGTGACAAGCTCTTTCAGCATTAATATCTGTGGAGTGAAGTGGTATTTCCTTTTATTTGAGCCTGATTTCCCTCACTTGAGAATTTCAGAATATGGTCGGAAAACCCCTGGGTGTATCTCATCTGAGCCACTTGTGGACTTACTGTTCGAGTAGACCCCTGCCCTGCAGCTTTTGGACTCATCTTTCTATAGATGCTTTCCCTCTCAGATTTCCCACTCAACTTTCCCCAGGCCCATTCCCAGTCCAGAGAGAGGTGGAAATCAGCATTACGCACAATTTTCAACTGTAGGTATCAAGTGTTAGTCGCTCAGCTGTGTCCGACTCTTTGTGACCCCATGGACTGTAGCCTGCCAGGCTCCTCTGTCCATAGGATTCTCCAGGCAAGAATACTGGATTGAGTTGCCATTCCTTTCTGCAGGGGATCTTCCCAACCCAGGGATTGAACCCAGGTCTGCTGCGCTGCAGGCAGATTCTTTACCATCTGAGCCACCAGGGAAGTCCTGTAGGTATCAAAGGGTAATCTAAAATTTTTTTTTCTAATGCTTTTCTTTGATGATGCCAAATACACACACACACACACACTCACACACACACATACACACACACACACACACCAGCAGCAGTAGTAGCAAACTGAGCCGAAAGGCAAGCTCCTTCATTTCATAAATACAGTCTGGATTATTTCTTCTTAATGTAAGGCCTGGCTTATCTTCCTGTAGCCTCTCCTTGGTTAATCAGACACTCAAACTTTCCTCTCTGTAATCTGGCCCTGCCTGCCTGGCTCTTTGCCACCTAAAAGGTGAAGGCCACCCACGATCAAGCACTTTCTCCCTCACTTTGTTAAGTTCCAATCAGTTCTTAGCCCTAACCATTCCTAAGGAAATATTCTTTTTTGCACTTTATGCACAGCAGCAGCATTGATGCTTGGCTTCTGTTTCTCGACAGTCTATGGAAGGGAATTCCCTGGTGGTTGGTGGTTAGGACTCCACACTCTCACTGCCAAGGATCTGGGTTTGATCCCTGGATGGAGAACTAAAATCCCACAAGCTGCACAGCACAGCCAAAAACTGGAAAAAAAAAAAAAAAAAGTCTATGAAGGAAAAATAAAACAGTCCCTTACACACACACACACACACACACACACACACACACACTCCACAGGGTGACACAATTTTATTTATTTTTTTAAAGATCTTTTTCTTTTATGTAGACCACTTTTAAAGTCTCTACTGAATTTGTTACAATAGTACTTCTGTTTCATGATTCAGTTTTTTGGCTGCAAAGCATGTGGCATCTTAGCTCCCTGACCAGGGACCGAACCCACACCCCCTGCACTGGAAGATGAAGTCTTAATCACTGACTGCCAGGGAAGCCCCTGGGTGACACAATTTTAAATGTACATCATCTGCCTTTTTCTCTCTCCTTATGCATACGTGCCCCTTTCCCAGGAACCTTGTCACAACTTCTCTGAAAGTCAAACAAGACCATAAAAATTGCCCAAGTGCCTATGGAGCCCCTCAAAAAGCATAAATAAAATGATCAAGTATTTGTTTCCTCTTGCAGAAACCATGTTATTGGTCCCTAATAGGTTGTTTTTTTTCTTTTGAGATATTAACTGGACAAGTTTATGAAATGCTAGCAAGACAGTGAAATGAACTGTCATTTTAGAAAAACAGGATTGTAGACACCGTGCAAATTTGGGGTGGGGGAGAAGGGGATAAAAATAAAAAAGATAATGATACTTTTCTAGGTAGTAAGTTTCTAAGGCAAGTTTCTTTCTCCTTTTGTGCATTCCCACATTTTCTGCAACAAACATATATTTTGTGATAAGGAAGGAAAATATCATTTTTAAAAAGGACATGTGGATATGCTTCAGAGGCACTGAGTGGTCCCATTGTTTTTGGACAATTGTTTGTTAGCAACACTGCAATTGTTTGAGTGTGTGCATGTTCAGTTGCTTCAGTCGTGTCTGACTCTTTGTGACCCTATGTACTGTAGCCCGCCAGGCTCCTCTGTCCATGGGATTCTCCAGGCAAGAATACTGGAGTGGGTTGCCATGCTCTACTCTAGGGGATCTTCCTGACCCAGGGATCAAACCTGCTGTCTCTTATATCTCCTGCATTGGCAGGCAAGTTCTTTACCTCTAGTGCCACCTGGGAAGCCCCGCAATAACTCTTAGGGGAGTGCAAAGAGGAGCAGGACACATTTTCTTGCCCTCAAGAAGCACACAGTTGATGGAGAAAAAAAGACTCACTCTACCAGTATTTATATGGTGCCTGCTCTGCAAAGTCCTGGAGAAGGAAATGGCAACCCACTCCAATATTCTTGCCTGGAAAATCCCATGGTCAGAGAAGCCTGGTGGGCTACAGTCCATGGGGTCGCATAGAGTCGGACACGACTAAGTGACTTCACTTTCACTGCAAAGTCCACGGCTTCTCATAAAGCCTCATTTCTCTGAGGCAGTGAAAACCTAATGTTTAAATGTGTGGGCTCTGGATCCAGAGCTACTGGGTTCAAATCTCACTTCATCACTTTTTAGCTGTGTGACTTTGGACAAACTGCTTGACCTTTCTGTGCTTGTTTAGCTCATTCGTAGAATGAGGTCAAAATGGAGAATTCCTTGGTGGGTTGTGAGACCTAAGTAAATTGAGAGCTGTGAGGCTCCTTAGAGAGGAGGGCCTGGCACAGAGTAAGTGTTGGGTAAGCACGGATGACTTTCCCCTCCTGGACTGCATACCCAGGGCTGCAGCCAAATCATGTCCAATTCTGGCGCCCGTCCCTGCTAGTTATTTCCGCAGGGACAAAGGCAGGGGAAGCCACACAGTCTCTCAGGCCATGACAGCTCCAGTGAAGTCTTGACTTTCTAAATCATAGTGGACTGTGCCATCCATTTTAGGGGGTGAGTTTGGGAGCCTGTATTTTCCAGCATGGTGCCCCTGCTCCCTCCAGTTAAGATGTCAGCAGATTTTGGCCAGTTGATTTCCTAGTGCTGCGTGCTAAGCCATTTTAGTTGTGTCTGACTCTCTATGACCCCACGGACTGTAGCCCGCTAAGCTCCTCTGTCCATGGGATTCTCCAGGCAAGAATACTGGAGTGGGTTGCCCTTTCCTCCTCCAGTGGATCTTCTAGACCCAGGGATCAAACCTGGTCTCTTACATCTCCTTACATTGGCAGGCAGGTTCTTTACCACTAGCACCACCTGGGAAGCCCTAGTTGGTTTCCTAGATTCCCCATCAATCTGGCAGAAGAGACTGGCCCACCATATAGGCTACTCATTTCTTTGTCCTGCTTCACTTGAGTTTATGATTACTCTTTCTTAAGTTTCTCATCCAAGATCTAGTGCAACTTACTGCTTCTATGGTCTTAGAAGGGAGACTCTGTGAACACAGCTGATGAGCTGGAGCCTGGGCGTTAGGAGCCTGATAAGCAAATCTTCCAGGAAGTTCTTTCAGGGCAGGGTAACTTGGATCTGCCCCTCCTCGGCCTTTTCTCATATCTGATCAGGCTCAGCCAATGGTGAATTTTCTGTCATTTGGGGGTGTGGAGTGGTTATGGACATACATTACTGGTGTCGAAACCCATGCCATCACCCTAATGAGATTTTCTGAGATGATTAGTTTCAGAACTTATTTTTTGTTGGAAAGCTTAGTCATTCTGGGTTTGTGGTTTTTTTTCTCTTGGCTGTGCCGTGGGGCATGTGGGATCTTAGTCCCCTGCCCAGGAATCAAACCTGCACCTCCTATATTGGTAGCATAGAGGCTTAACCTCTGTGCTGCCAGGGAAATCCTGAAAGTTTAGTCAGTCTTTTGAGTCAACTTATTTTTACTGAGTAAAAAAATAGCGTTCTATTCAGAAAAAAATTTCCGGTACTTCATCTCTTATCCACATCAAAAAATAATAATAATAATGCATTTATCAAGATGAAAATATCAAAAAGGCTAGAGATAAGTTCCATTGACACAGTTACCTTTTTCATTCACATGTAATGTCATTTCAGTCAAAACTGCTTCCAGCAGCATTGGCAGGTAATGTATCCTTAGGTAAGAAGCAAACATGATTCTCAGAGGGAGAGCGGTTCTGTGTACACCAAGTCATTGGGAGCTCTGGGCTGCTGCAACTTGGTTTATCCAGGACTAAATCATAGCTATGAGTTGGCACAGACAGATGGGGCTGATGGCAGCTTGAAAGCAGGCAGTCGTGGGTTCTGACCTCATTCTGTTGCCCACTATTGTTAACTTTGTGATGGGAGAGCCCTCTGAAAACCCCAGCTCCTACAGCTGGAAACACCAATACAAGCCCACCTCACCTTTCCCCCAAACACACAGCATGGTTGTGATGCCAGTCCGGGGCTGAGGAAACCAAGCATCTCAGCTCAGTCTTGCCCCTCACTCTCCCTCACCTCTGAGGCCTGAGAAGGCTCAGGCTCACAGAGTGGCTGCCTTCCAACTGTCTCTATTTTCTTTCTTCTTTTAAAAAAATATTTTTTTTTATTTATTTATTTGGCTGCGCCAGGTTGTAGTTGCAGCATTCTTCGAGATCTAGTTCCCGAACTAGGAATGGAACCTAGGCCCCCAGCACTGGGAGGGAGGAGTCTTAGCCATTGGACCACCAGGGAAGTCCCTGGTTGTCTCTATTTTCTTGCTGCCTTGCCCCCAAAACTCCAGATGCAGAGAATCTATCACGGAGGAGCCTTTTCCATCCCAAGTCTGTTTCTGCCTAGGCCTGGGAGAGCCTCTGCTAACTCCCTTGGGAAGGGCATTTAAGGTTCCTGAAAATACTCCTTTAAAAATCCTATCAGGCCCTATTCCCTTTTCTGGTTTGGGTTTCTTTGTCTGCCGCCCCAGCCCTCCCTAAGCACAAAGAGCCTGGGATATTTTTCTGAGTTCTCTGGGAGATGGCAAAGTCTTCTCTCTTCTGCTATCACCTTCCCAAAAAATCCTCACTCTGAAATGACAGGCCTTTGTTTTAGTATTTCTACTTCCTGGACTAAAAAGGAGGGATTTATTTTTGACCAAATAGAGACTTGGAGGATTCTGGAACTCCTCACAGCATTGTTAGGGCTAATGAAAAGGCCAGTTTTCCTCCTGACACTCACCTATCTAGCTGTGTTCACTGTCTGTCCTGTTCACCAGGTTACTGTGAGGGCCTGACCTAGCACTGGCACAAAAGGCTGCTGCCCACAGGTAACACTGAGCCAGCCATGGATGCTTTCCTCTTAGAACTCCCATTTCCCTTCTAGCGGCTTCTCGCTCATTCTCTGTGACTAGGCTTGCCCATTACTTCCTCTGAGAAACTTGCCTTGAATTCCTCCGGTCTTCTGAGCTTTTCCTCTCTGGCCTCCCAAATCCATTATTTTGGCACTGAGCATGTTGCCGATGGTTTTGTGTGTGTGTTTCCCTGCTGAACTCTGAACTTTCAGGAGGGCAGAAACTGTGTCTTCATGGTTTTTGTATCACTGTGCTTACCACAGACTGGGTCCCATTATCTGAACTGCAGGAATTCTGTATTTCCCTTTAAAATGTAGGTAGAATGCTCAAGAGAGAAAAAAGGTTTGGAGAGAGAGACTGCCATAGTGGGAAGGCTTCGCTGGAGTGATCCAGGGAACTGAGACAAACAGGAGTTTGGGAGGATGCTGTGAGGAGCAGGGGCACCTGGCCAGAGGCTACTGCATTTCCTAAGTAATTGACTCTTCACCTTACTTGGGTAGTAAATTGCCCTGGCTTTGGTGCAGAAGCAGGAAAGCAGCTTATCAAAAAAAAAAAAAAAAAAATCCATATTCTCAGATGTATCATTAGCTTTCAATCAAAATATAAAAAAAAAAAACTTCATGTTTTTTCAACTGTGTTCTTTCAGCAGCAGGCCTGGGTGACCATCCTGCCGTGGGACCGTGGCCTCTCCCTGCCTAAAAAGAGGCAGAAAGGGTGCTACTCTCTACCAGGAATCCGGGTACCTGAGGAATAACAGCCCTGCAAGTTCCTTTTCCAGGAACGTGCTGAAGATCCCACAACCCCAGGATCCTTGAGGTCAAGCCCTAATGCATGAGTGGCTTTTGGGGTGTTGTAATTATCAGGGAGCAGAGCTACTTTTCTTTCCAGACCTGGCTTCTTCTCAAGTATGGCTTGTTCTTCAGGACTATTCTCACCACGTCTTCCTTTACCTTTTAATTAAGTTGGCATTTATTGCGTCTATACCAGGAGCCTATACTGTGTGAGGTTTAAAGATCAAAAAGATTGAACCTAAAGGAAAACCAGCAAAAATGAAACACACTAGGAACCCTGAGATAAAACCCTTAATCATGCTATATGGATACAATTGAATTCAAAGAACATATGGAACACCTCCTAGGAGGAAGGAGCTGTGCAACAGGCCGGAGTGCAGGTGAGGACAACTGTGGTCCTCCAGGAACTCCTTCTCCAGAAGAAAGCACCCTCCCAGAGCCAGGCCTTGGTGCCAGGTTCCTCCCCTCATCCCCTCTTGATTGAAAGATAAGGGTTAACAGAAAACACCACTGTGGAACTTGGCCTGGGGTGTTCCCCTGGCACCTGTCAGTGCCATGTCTCCAGGCAGGAGGTGGCCGGACCAGGCCTGGAGATCCCAAGTGGAGGGCTTCACTAGGCAGAGATGGCCTGTGCCCTGCCAGAACACAGGCTCTAGTCCCTGTGGCCAGGCCCTGGTGGAAAGGGGTGCTTTGGAACTGTATGTCCAGAAGACTGGAGATCCCTGGATGGAGGGGGCAGGGGGACCCTAGGATGGAGAGTCTGGGGAGCACCTAGAGAGAGGGGGCTGAGAACTCTAGGACAAAGAGAGCTGGGTGGACCTGAATGGGGGAGGAGGGTCTAGGATGGAATAGACGAGCCCAGGAAAGCCTGGCTCCGGGACTGCGGTCCGGGTGTGGGACCTGCGCCCCTCTGCTGCGGGCGAACTGCCAGCTGCCCACCCTTGGGCCCGCCACCCACCTGGGCACGCCCTGGCATAGTCGAAGCAGCAGTCCCCAGTGAGGCGGCAGGCTTGGTCGCAGAAGCACGTCCCGTAGACCCGGTCCTGCCTCCAGCCGCTGGCGAAGCAGGCGGGGTCCCGGCCGGGGCAGCAGCGCCTGGCGTCCACGCAGCCGGCCAGGGCCCCGGGCCACAGCCGCGCCAGCACGCACAGCGCCATCCACAGCGTCCTCATGGCGCGCGCTCTGCACACCTTTGGGGCAAGTGCCGGGGTTCCTCGGAGAGCGCCGGCCCCGGAGCAGCCCGGCCCGGCCCTGCCCCGCGCCGGCCCCCGCCCCTCCCCGGCCCTGGCGGCGCGCCCGTCGGGAGCCGGGCGGGGACCGGCAGGGAGGGCGCCTCCGCCCCAGGCGCCCGCGATCGACGCTCGGGACACCGGCCCCCTGCTCACGGCGTCCCCGGCCCAGCCCGCGGGGACGGCCGGGAGGCAGCGGGAAAGCAGGTGCTCTGGGTTCTCAGGGAGCGACCGGGCCCGCCAGCCGCCTCGCCAGGGCGGCCACATCTCCTGGCTCCAGACTCTGCTTCCTAACGTCTGGGGACAGGTTAGCCAGTGGGCAGCTTGACTCCGAGGCCAGGAACCGTATAGCACTCGATGGGCACGAACCAGGCTCAGTCGCACGGTTCGCCCAGACTTAGCCCCAAAAGCCACGATGTACTTTTCCCAGGACACCCCGTTCCCCTCCACAACCTCTCCAGGCCGCTAAATTGAGAGATAAGACTAAAGAAACGTCCTATCTTTCTGCAGCATTTTCTAATGGGTTTTTCCTGCCCCAGGAAAATGCCACTTTGTTTCATCGAAGAATCAATTAATGATACATAGACTAGCAACGGCGCCTGGCTTTCTGTTAGAGCAGGTTTCCCCAAAGAAATTCTGCTTGATGGTATTGTAGAATTAATTTACGTTTTAATCAAGTGCCATCCTGACTTCCTATAGACACTTTCTTCCAGCTTTTTCTCCAAATATATTTTCTGTACTCCTTTTGTTAACCAAACATTTCTGGAAGTTTCATTTTCTTTTATGTTTTTAAACATTTAAACTATTCATGGTTTTTGTAAGAAACTGAAACCATAAAGTTGTATCTGAGAAATCTAATTAATTGCAGAATAATTTTTTTCCTTTCTCCTATGAAGACTTGTCAAAGAATTCCCGTTACTCTTCAGAGACTAGAAAAGTAACAAAAGGAAAAAAAAAAACTTGGCTTTGAAAATAAACAATAAAATAATCACACATAAAAAATTAAGCAAAAAAGCTGTGACATGAAAAAGATTGAATCTTTTATAAGGATTGTATCTCATAAACTGAAATCACAGATGAAGTTTGACAAGGGTACGAAGCAATTTTTCCCCACTGTCCAAAGAAAACACACTCTAAAATAAAAAAGAAATCTTTTCTTTGTGATTATTTATACTGATAAATCTCAGGCTTGGAAATAATCTTATTTTCCTCTTTAGGTAAGTCTCTCTTTTTGCAATTTAATTTAAAAAGATTTACTTTTTAATATTTTTAGTTCTTGGTAGTTGACATTAAATAACTTTGTCAGCAAATTATACCCTTTGCTTTTACCTGTGTGTGCACATTTTATTAACATCTTCATACTAACTCATTCATGTAATTTATCTCCCACATCTTCCCTAAGGCTGTCTGCTTTATGGAATGCCTTTAGCTAGAGACTTGTTCTGTAATGTCTTAAGAATCTGGACTTGTTCCAGGAAAACATAAATGCTCCACTGACAAGTTCATTTTCAGATACAGAAAGTAGAAGAAGATGACCTCTGGTTTAAGAGAATTAAAAATACAATGCCCAATGCTTCCTCAAATACTTTTTTTCATCCCTTTCTCCTTATACTCAGACAAAACCCAAAATCTAAAATCAAAAACAGGAAGTTGGGAGTCTGTGTTTGGGTCCAGTTCTGACTCTATGATCTTGGACATTCACCTCCAGTGCCCTCGTCTCAAATAAAGAATACTAACTCTTAAGATTGCTGTGTGTTGTCTATAGAAATGAGGTGATGTGGGTAAATTGAGAACAAAGTGGTCATTAAATATCAATTAGATCGTGTCCTAATGCCCACCCCGCTCCCACTTCCTCATTTAAAGCCTAAAACCAAGTAAGAGACAAACTCCTGTTTTAATTGTGTGCAAATAGGGGGAAGGACTTCCCTGTAGCTCAAACGGTAAAGAATCTGCCTGCGATGCAGGAGACCAAGATTCCATCCCTGGGTCAGGAAGATCCTCTGGAGAAGGGAATGGCAATCCACTCCAGTATTCTTGTCTGGAGAATTCCATGCACAGAGAAGCCTGGCGGGCTACAGTTAGTGGGGTCGCAAAGAGTTGGACACAACTGAGAAACTAACACACAAAGTAGGGGGAAGCACAAAGTTAAAAAGAAGAAACTGCAAATATAGCCATCCCTCTGTCTGCTTGTGGTGAGGAAATTGGTTCCATGACTGACACCGCCCCCCTTCTCTCCCGCAGATATCAAAATCCACAGGTGTTCGAGTGTCTTAAATACAATGGCATAGTACAATCACCCCACCCCAGTATCCACAGATTCTGCATCCACAGATTCAACCAACCACTGGTCAGTCGAGTACTGTGCATGCATGCATTCATCCAACTCTTTGTGACCCCATGGACGGCAGCCCACCAGGCTCCTCTGTCCATAGAACTGGATGTAAATGATTACTTCCTATTACCAAACATAAAAAGGAGCTTGTCTGTGGTAGGTGACGTTGAAAGAAACTCACAATTTCAAGTTAAATCTTGCACTGCTTTTAAACCATCAAGATAAGATTCTCCAGCCAGCCCCTGCAAGGGAAGCAGTTCTTGCCGGAAGGCAGAGTCAAGGGGACACTGACATTTAAAGCTGTGGAGTTCACATTCTTACTGGAAACTGGGTTCAGTCGAATGCAACAATCAGTCACTTTGTTTTCCATGTCCTGTAGATCTTAGGAGAACAGAAATCATCCCAATGAATGTGTGGTGAGTATAGGAATTCATGAAACTCACCTTAAAAGACATTTTCTTCTAAAGTGTTGTTTTTGGAAGTTGCCCAAGACTGGTAAAATTACAGAGGGGGAAGGAGACCTTTCTGTTCACTGGATTTCAGAAGGCAGTCATTTTAAAGGATGTCCACATATATGATCTCATTCAACCTTGCACAACTGTGAGGAAAATTTTGGCACCCCCGTACCACAGATGACAGAGATTAGACATCTAGCTAATTAGTGACAAAACTAGACCCGAACTAAATCTTTCCAAAATATTGCAGAGTTCTTCCCATTACTTAAAGCTTGGTAGTGGTGATGGTGAGAGGGTAATGGAACATAAGAACAAGTAAGATTGAGTGCTGCACTAAATGTGTGGAAATTAAAATACAAATAATTTCCAGAAAGGTTTGGATATATGTCAGATGGATGGACAAGGAGTCATAAAAGGCATCCAGGATGCTCTGAGGGCTGTGGAGGCAATCTCTTGAGGTTGATAAATAGAAGAATTGATTCTTTTTTTCTTCCTTCCAGTTTTACTGAGACATAATTGACATACAGGGCTTTCCTGGTAGTGCAGTGGTAAAGAATCTGCCTGCCAATGCAGGAGATATGGGTTTAATCCCTGAGTTGGGAATATCCTCTGGAGGAAGAAATGGCAACCCACTCCAGTATTCTTGCTTGGGAAATTCCATGGACAGATGAGTCTGGTGGGCTACAGTCCATGGGGTCGAAAAGGAGTTGAACACAACTTAGCGACTAAATGACAATTGAGTTAGAGCAGTGGATAAGTTTAAGGTGTACAACGTAAGGATTTGACCACACACATCATCATATGGTTATCACAATAGATTTCGTGAACATCTATCATCTCATATAGATGCAACATTTACAAAATAGAACAAAAAATTTTCCTTGTGATGAGGACTCAGGGTGTTTACTCTCTTTAGTATGTAATGAAGAGCAGTGTTAATTACCTTTATCATATTGAACACTACATCCCAAGTACTTATTTATCTTATAACTGGAAGTTTGTAGCTTTTGCCTGTCAGTTCCCCAACCCCCACCCCCACCCCCTGCCTCCAGTAGCCACAAATCTGATCTCTTTTTCTATGAATTTGTTTTCCCCTATACTGTAGAGTAGGCTCTCTGCTGCTGCTGCTGCTAAGTCGCTTCAGTTGTGTCCGACTCTGTGCGACCCCAAAGACGTCAGCCCACCAGGCTCCACCGTCCCTGGGATTCTCCAGTCAAGAATACTGGAGTGGGTTGCCGTTTCCTTCTCCAGTGCATAAAAGGGAAAAGTGAAAGTGAAGTCGCTCAGTCGTCTGACTCTTAGTGACCCCGTGGACTATAGCCTACCAGGCTCCTCTGTCCATGGGATTTTCCAGGCAAGAGTACTGGAGTGGGGTGCCATTGCCTTCTCCGATAGTAGGCTCTCATTAGTTACCTATTCCAGGTCGCCCGCACTGCAGGTGATTCTTCACCGTCTGAGCCACCAGGGAAGCCCATTTTATACAAAGCAGTGTATAGATGGCAATCCCAATCTCCCAGTTTATCCCAACCCCACTTTCCCCCCTTGGTGTCCATACATTTGTTCTCTGAATCTGTGGCTCGATTTCTGCTTTGCAAATAGTTTCATTTTTTTTTTTTTTTGAAGTATAATTGACTGAAACACTATGTTAGCCTGGTATTCAATGTGATGGTTCAGTATTTCTATACGTCTCAAAATTATCACCATCATCAGTCTAGTTGTCATCTGTCACCCTACAATGCTATCACAAAATTATTGACTGTATTCTCCACGTTGTACATTTCATATCCATGATTCATTTGTTTTGTAACTGAAAGTTTGCCCCTCTTAATCTCCCTCACCGTTTCATATGCTCCCCAAAGCCCTCTCCCCTCTAGCAACCATCTGTTTGTTCTCTGTAATCTATGTCTCTGTTTGTATTTAGTAATGTTTATTTATTTGCTCTTTAAAGTTATTTATTTTTGGTTGTAATGGTCTTCGTTGCTGTGTGTGGGCTTTCTCTAGTTGTAGTGAGTGGGGGCTACTCTTCCTTATGATGTGTGGGCTCATTGTGGTGGCTTCTCTTTCTGGGGAGCACAGGCTCTAGGCCCAAGGGCTTCAGTCATTGCAGCTCTTGAGCTCTAGAGCACAGGTTCAGTAATCGTGACTCAGGGGCTTAGTTGCTCTGCAGCAAGTGGAATCTTTCTGGACTAGGGATCAAACCCACGTCCCCTGTATTGGTAGGAGGATTCCTACTCAGTGTCACCAGGGAAGTCCTTTGTTTTGGTTTTTTTTTAAATTTCACATGAAATAGAACAGTTGATTCTTAGGCAGGTTTTGGGGCATTTGTCAGAGGCAAAATACTGCATGGATATCTGACAGTGAAAGTGTTAGTTGCTCAGTTGTCTCTGACTTTTGTGACCCCGTGAACTGTAGGTCACTAGGCTCATCTGCGCATGGGACTTCCCAGGTAAGAATACTGGAGCGGAGTGCCATTCCCTTCTCCAGGGGAACTTCCTGACCCGGGGATCAAACCTGGTCTCCTGCACCGCAGGCAGATTACTTACCGTCTGAGTCATCAGGAAAACCCATATTTTATTGACAGTCAGACATAGTTAATTGTAAGATTCATCATTATTTTATGTCATACTACTAAGATATAGTATATAAGACAAAACACTGTTGATTAAAGTATGGTGCATACTTATTCGTGGATTGCAGTATTGTCTCAGTATATTCAAGCTGCCATAACAAAATAGCATCAACCAGGTGGCTTACCATCGACTGTTGCGGCCCTTGATACTTCACTTCATAAAGAATCTGCCTGCAATGCAGGAGACCTTGGTTCAATCCCTGGGTTGGGAAGATCCCCTGAAGAAGGGAAAGGCTACCCACTCCAGTATTCTGGACTGGAGAATTCCATGAACTCTGTAGTCCATGGGGTTGCAAACAGTCGGACACGACTGAGTGAATTTCACTTTCACTTTCTTTTCAGGTGGCTTATAAACAACAAAAATTTGTCCCTCACCTGTCTGTGGGCCCAAGATCAGTGTATGGTGAGAGCCTGCTTTTTAGTTCATAGACAGTGCCTTCCAGCTGTAACCTCACATGGCAAAGGACTAGGATCTCTGTGGGGTCTCTTCCATGAGGGCACTCATCTGCCTCCCAAGGACCTATAACCTCCCAAAGGCCCTGCTTCCTAATACCATTGCTTTGGGCATTAGATTTCTTTTCTTTTTTTTAAAAAATGCTTTAATTTTTATTTGTTTATTTATTTGACAACCCCAAGTCTTAGTTGTGGCACTTGGGTCTTTGATTTTTCTGTGGCATGCAGGATTTTTAGTTGCAGCATGTGAACTTTTAGTTATGTTCCCTGACCAAGGATGGAACCCAGGCCTCATGCACTGGGAGCATGGAGTCTTAGCCACTGGACCACCAGGGAAATCCATAGATTTCAACATATGAATATGGGGGAAACATACGCATTCAGTACACAGCAAGAATGGATCTCAGTTTCAGAGTTGGTAAAACATGAAAATATGCGTCTGAGAATTAATGAAAGATCTAAAGAAAGAGCACGTCCATCATTTTACACTTTATAATGTGCTTTGCAAGAAAACGCATGGGGCAGGTATTGGTAATTTTCTCTTTTTTGGAGAAGAGACTCAAAGAGGAGGCTTCCCAGGCGGAGCAGTAGAAAAGAATCCACCTGCCAATGCAGGAGACACAGGAAACAAGGGATCGATCCCTGGGTCTGGAAGATCCCTTGGAGTAGGAAATGGCACCCCACTCCAGTATTCTTGCCTGGAAATTCCATGGACTGAAGGTCTACCATCCATGGGGTTCCAAAGAGTTGGACACGACTGAGCTCACACACAGCACAGCAGGCTCGGAGGAGCTAAGTGACCTCCCCAGCACTCCAGGGCTCAAGCCGAGCCTCCCTTCATGGCTAGCTCTGTAGTCATTCTATCTGTGCAGTCATTCTCTTGCTGTGGGAGAGATGCTACTCCAGGCTGATGGACTTTAAACTGGTCCTTCCCTAAGGAGACTGAGATCTCATAGAAACAGTAGACATTATAACAGTTCATCGCAGCATGTTGTGATGAGGGCTATTCTAAAAAGAGGTGATGGGAGTGTCTGAGATGACTGACAGGGGAGCTGGGCAGGCAAGGGGAGATTGAATTAGGTCACTATTGTTTCCTTTCTGTCTCTCTGCAAAGTGCAGGCTTAGCCCCCAGGAAAACCTCACATACCTGGGAGGTATGACTTAATCACCTGATACCTATTTGTTCAATAATGCCTAAAGTGCAGGCAAGAATCCAAAGATGCTTGCTAAAGATTGGTGTGCTTCATGGACCTCAAGCAGTTCCTCCCCTACCACCTTATAGCAAGCAGTCAAGGTTACCATTATCAAGGTTTATGCTGCCTATTTTGTATATTTGACCTTATCAAATAAATAAATGTAGGGTGGCTATGAAGGTGGTAAATTCACTGGTTGCCTATAAAATATTCATTCTTCACTTCTTTTATAACAGCCCCCAGATTTTCTCTTCCAGAGGGAGTACCTCTTCCCTCTCTTATGTGACAGCAATTCATTTTGGGTGGCTTAACCTCACCTGGAGTGAATTCTGAGGTTAATTCCATCCTCAACCTATGGACCAGTCATGGGATTGTGCAATCAGAGCCTCAGGATCGGGATGCTTGTTTGGCCCATAGATGATTTAGTTTCACCTTTACACTCACTGGATATGCCTGAGGACAGATGTGACCTATGTGACGTAACCTGAGATCTCAGCCAACAAGCCAGGAAAGACAAAGCCAGGGATTATAGGACTCTGATTGAATGACATTTGAAGTCACATTTTCATCTTGCAATTCCCTGCCCCAATAAATCCCTCTTACAATTTATACCAGTTTGTTGAAATTTCTTAAAACAAGAAATTGTGGCTTAAAACAAGAGCACCCAACAGAGGTGACATGGAAAGTGAAGAGTTCAGGTTTTAAAGAGAAAAGTAAATTTGAACTGTGGTTCTGTCACTTCAGTTCAGTTCAGTCGCTCAGTCATGTGTGACTCTTTGCGACCCCATGAATCGCAGCACGCCAGGCCTCCCTGTCCATCACCAACTCCCGGAGTTTACCCAAACACATGTCCATCGAGTCAGTGATGCCATCCAACCATCTCATCCTCTGTTGTCCCCTTCTCCTCCCGCCCCCAATCCTTCCCAGCATTAGGGTCTTTTCCAATGAGTCAACTCTTCACATTAGGTGGCCAAAGTATTGGAGTTTCAACTTCAACATCAGTCCTTCCAGTGAATACCCAGGATTGATCTCCTTTAGGATGGACTGGTTGGATCTCCTTGCAGTCCAAGGGACTCTCAAGAGTCTTCTCCAACACCAAAGTTCAAAAGCATCAATTCTTCAGTGCTCAGCTTTCTTCACTGTCCAACTCTCACATCCATACATGACCACTGGAAAAACCATAGCCTTGACTAGGTGGACTTTTGTTGGCAAAGTAATGTCTCTGCTTTTCAATATGCTATCTAGGTTGGTTATAACCTTCCTTCCAAGGAGTAAGCGTCTTTTAATTTCATGGCTGCAATCACCATCAGCAGTGATTTTGGAGCCCCCCAAAATAAAGTCTGACACTGTTTCCACTGTTTCCCCATCTATTTCCCATGAAGTGATGGGACCAAACGTTATGATCTTAGTTTTCTGAACATTGAGCTTTAAGCCAACTTTTTCACTCTCCTTTTTCCCTTTCATCAAGAAGCTCTTTAGTTCTTCTTCTCTTTCTTCCATAAGGGTGGTGTCATCTGCATATCTGAGGTTATTGATATTTCTCCCGGCAATCTTGATTCCAGCTTGTGCTTCTTCCAGCCCAGCGTTTCTCATGATGTTCTCTGCCTATAAGTTAAATAAGCAGGCTGACAATATACAGCCTTGGCGTACTCCTTTTCCTATTTGGAACCAGTCTGTTGTTCCATGTCCAGTTCTAACTGTTGTTTCCTGACCTGCATACAGGTTTCTCAGGAAGCAGGTCAGATAGTCTGGTATTCCCATCTCTTTCAGAATTTTCCACAGTTTATTGTGATCCACACAGTCAAAGGCTTTGACATAGTCAATAAAGCAGAAGTAGATGTTTTTCTGGAACTCTCTTGCTTTTTCAGTGATCCAGCAGATGTTGGCAATTTGATCTCTGGTTCCTCTGCCTTTTCTAAAACCAGCTTGAACATCTGGAAGTTCACGATTCACGTATTGCTGAAGCCTGGCTTGGAGAATTTTGAGCATTACTTTACTAGCGTGTGAGATGAGTGCAATTGTGTGGTAGTTTGAGCATTCTTTGGCATTGCCTTTCTTTGGAATTGGAATGAAAACTGACCTTTACCAGTCCTGTGGCCACTGCTGAGTCCTCCAGATTTGCTGGCATATCGAGTGCAGCACTTTCACAGCATCATCTTTGAGGATTTGAAATAGCTCAACTGGAATTCCATCACCTCCACTAGCTTTGTTCATAGCGATGCTCTGACACTTACTGGCTACATAATTGGAATAGATAGTTGTAAACACTTTAAGCTTCAGCTTCCTGATCTGCAAAATGAAATAAAGAGATAAAGAAGGAAAGGATTATATAATGTCTAGTTTAGTTCCTGATATATAAGAACAATTTGGTAATCAATGATTATTATACGTGTTCTCTGAACTTTAACACAAGACATACTTTAATTATAAGCAATAAACTTCCTTTTCATAAACAATTTCATATTCACAAGCTGTCAGACTATAAGGTACAATTGCAACAGCTCTTCACTGTGAATCCGAAGACCTGGCTTCCAAATCTTGCCACTGAATGACCTTGGGCAGTTAATTTAGGCTCTCCAGACCTTGATTTCTATTAAATAATTTGAAGACGTGAGCCAAGAAAATCTCCAATGACCGTTTAACTCAAAAATACTAATATTCAACTTAAGTAATGATATAAGTCATGACAGAGAGGTCTCATATGCTTTCCTCACCCCTAATACTAGACTGCAAGTAACACAGTTGAAGAAGTCCTTTTGCAGAGTCCAAGACTCTCCAAGTTGAAATCAGAAGGGCTTATTTGGAGACAGACATTTATGTCCACAGATTAATTATGGATTCATTGCAGATGCTTGCATGAGTGTGTATGAGTCAAGGAGATTATTGTAGAATGACATGGTTTTGAAAGATCTGATTTAGGGACTTCCCTGGTGGTCCAGTGGTTAAGACTCTGAGCTTCCACTGCAGGGGGCATGGGTTTGATCCTTGGTCAGGGAACTAAGATCCTGCATGCTTCACAGTGCAGTCAAAACATAAAAAAAATGAAATAAAATTTTTAAAATATTTTTAAAAATCTTATTTAGGGTCTTCTCCAGAGGTCCAGTGGTTAAGACACTGCCTTCCAATGCAAGCAACATGGGTTCGATCCCTGGCTGGGCAACTAAGGTCCCACATGCCATAGGGTACAGTCAAAAAAAAAAATCTGATTTAGTAATCAGGAGATGGGAATTATGGCCCATAATAGGAATTTTGGCCCATAAATCTCTAAAGTATGACTTTGAGGAAACTATTTCTCTGTGTTCCAGAATCTCAGCTATCAAATGAAGGGCTATTAGAAACTCTAAAATCTTCTATGGATCCAACACTGATTCTGTGAACTATAATCATCTAGTTCAGGGCTAGACAAATTATGTCGATTTTTGTACAGCTTGTGAACTGAGGGAAAAATGTTTGTAGAGATTTTTTGGTATCATGTGAAAATTAAATGAATCTCACTCTTCAGTTTCCCTAAAAATTTTACTGGAACATGACCACACCCATTGTTTATATATTGTCTATAGCTTTTTTCACTTTCAAGGGCAGAGCAGTTGCAGACGATAGAAACTGTACTGCCTGCAAAGCCTAAAATATTTACTGCGTGCCTACTAAGTTGCTTCAGTTGTGTCAGACTCTTTGAGACCCTATGGACTGTAGCCCACCAGGCTTCTCTGTACATGGGAATCTCCAGGCAAGAATACTGGAGTGGGTAGCTGTTTCCTTCTCCAGGGGATCTTCCCCACCCAGGGATCGAATCCAGGTCCCTTATATCTCTTGCATTGGCAGGCGGGTTCTTTACTGCTAGCACTACCTGGGAAGTCCGGAAATATTTACTACCTGAGTATTTACAGAAAATGTCTGTCTGAATCCTACTCAGTACCTCTAGCTCTACAATTTATGAATTAATATACCTTAAACACTTTGGAAACTACACAGCATTCCTCCACATGAGACGGATTCATGTAAAATGGGATTCTGAAATCTAAAAGGCACAGGCAGAAAACTCCTGCTCGGCACTACTGGTTTAGGACAAAGGTTGAAGCTCTGGCTTGTGCCCAAGTTGGGCCCGAGCTGCGAGGAAATAGTGTGGAATTATAAGCAAAGCTTAAAAAATGAAAAGGAGAAAATCATCTGGATAACATTAAAGAAGTCAAGTAATTTACTCCTTTTACGGTAAAATTACCTTCTCTGAGCCACAGTGGGGATTTTTATAGTGGATTGTTTTTTCTTTCTACGTGTACAACTCCCACTAAGTCAGTGAAAGCACAAAGTACCCAGAGGTGCCTGCCCTATAAGCCAGAGAGAAATGTGCCCCATTCAAGGGAGAGGAATGTTCCTACTCCACTTGTTCTAAGAGGCAAGTGGGAAACCAGTGTGCTCACTGGCATGTCTGGAGCCCTGTGTGGGTGTGAGGCAGTCCATGCCGCGTATTATGCCTTTGACCTTGATCCTAGAAATTTGCTACAGAGAAAACGTGTTCTTTGCACGCTAAGCCTCCAGATACTCACTTCTTTACAGAGAATAAAGGAACTACCATTTATTAAGGCCTACTTGGTTCCACAAACTTCGTGTGCACGTGTGCTAAGTCACTTCAGTCATTTCCCACTCTTTGCGACCCTATGGACTATAGCCTGCTAGGCTCCTCTGTCCATGGGATTCTTCAGGCAAGAATACTGGAGTGGGTTGCCATTTCCCCCTCCAGGGAGTCTTCCAGACCCAGGGATCGAACCCGCTTCTCATATGGCTCCTGCATTGGCAAGCAGGTTCTTTACCATTAGCGCCACCTGGGAAGCCCACCACACCATATTACATACTTAATTGTATTTTAGTTTACTGACTCTTATGAAGGAAGTATTACTACTTATTTTTGACAGTTAAAGAAACTGAAGATTGATGGCATTAAAGAACTTGCCAAAACTTGAGACGTTCAAACCTGTTTTGTGCAATTTAAAGAGTCTACATTTTTTTCTACTCAGAGGACTAATTATATAATCAACACCGGATTTCTATTACAATTTCATAGGTTCTTTATGATAAATATCTTGACGGAGGGTGCATACTTAGACCATGAGATAACTGAAGACATTGAACCCTGTGGTATTATTTTCAATTATCAGTTCCTTATATTCTCTCTCTCTTTTTTTTCAGTTATAATTTTTCTTCCTGTGATGAGATCTTTTAAGATTTATTCCCTTAGCAAGTTTCAAATGTACATATGGTATTACTAATTATAGTCATTATTCAGTACATTCTATCCCTTATTTACATGGCTTATTTATTTTATATCTGGAAATTTATACCTTTTGCCCACCTTTACACGTTTTGCCTACCTTCCACCCTCCACCTTTGGCAACCATCATATGTAGTAATGAGCTCAGTTTCTTTTTTTTTTTTCCCAAGTTTATTTATTTGGCTGCATCAGGTCTTAGTTGCAGCACAAAGGATCTTCCTTCATTGCAGCACGGACTCCAGAGTGCATGGGCTTAGTTGCCCTGAGGCTTGTGGGATCTTAGTTCCCATCCAGGGATGGAAACTGTGTCTCCCACACTGGAAGACTGATTCTTAACTGCTGGACTCCCAGGGAAGTCTGTGAGTGCTTTGTCACTCAGTTGTGTCCAACTCTTTGTGACACCATGAACTGTAGCCCACCAGGGTCTTCAGCCCATGGGATTTTCCATGCAGGAATACTGGAGTGGGTTGCCACTTCCTTCTTCAGGGGATCTTCCTCACCCAGGGATCAAGTCCAGGTCTCCTGCATTGCAGGCGAATCCTTTACCGTCTGATCCATCATGGAAGCCACATATAAGTGAGATTATATAGTATTTGTCTTTCTCTGTCTGATTTATTTCACTTAGCATAATACCCTCAGGGTCCACCCAAGCTGTCACAAATGGCAGGCATTCCTCTTTTTCATGTCTGAGTAGTATTCCACTGTATATTTAATATATACTACATATTCTTTATTTGGGTTTCCCAGGTGGCCCTAGTGGTAAAGAACCCACCTGCCAATGCAGGAGACATAAGAGACACAGGTTCAATTTCTGGGTCTGGAAGATCCCCTGGAGGAGGGCACAGCAATCCACTCCAGTATTCTTGCCTGGAGAAACCCATTGACAGAGGAGCCTGGCAGGCCCTGGTCCATAGGATCACAAAGAGTCAGACACAACTAAAGTGACTTAGCATGAATGCATGATTCTCTATTCATTCATCCACTGATGGACACCCAGGAAGCTTCCCTGTCTTGGTTATTGTAAATAACACTGCAATGAACATGGGACTACAGATATCTTTTCTAGTTAATCTTTCCATATCCTCTGGATAAATACCCAGAAGTGGAATTGCTGGACTATATGGTCGTTCTAGTTTTAATTTAAGAAACCTCCATACTGCTTCCCATAGTGGCTGCACCAATTTACATTCCCACCAACAGTGGACAAGGGCATCTTTCCTCCTCATTCTCACCCACACTTCTTTCTTCTTGATAACAACCATTCTGACAAGTGTCATATCCCATTGTGGTTTTGATTTGTATTTTCAGCAGTTCCTAAAATTCTTAAATATTTAATTAAAGATAAACATAATATTGAATTCGGGCTTGGAAGAACTGAGTTTTTTGTTTTGCTGCTCCCTACTTGTACTTAAACTCCATGAGTCTCGGTTTCCTGACCTACAAATCAGGAACCATAAGGTCTACCTTGATAACAGAGCTCTTGGGTGAAAGAGCTTGGTAAGCACTTTTTGTTATTACTTGGTCACTGTGGGATTCTTCATATAAATAACTTTTATCTATTTATTATCATTTTTGGTTATGCCACACAGCATGTGGGACCTTAGTTTCCTGACCAGGGATGGAACCCATACCCTTTGCACTGGAAGCCCAGAATCTTAACCACTGAGCCACCAGGGAAGTCCTCATATATATAATTTTTATATTAAAATGTGCCATTAATATTCTGGAGAGAAGTAAACTGGAGGGCATGCCTCAGAGATTTAAGTAGATGTAAATACTATTGACTTAAAAATGTAATTTTTTAAGGAAAAAATGATCTTTTTAGTAAACTCAAAAGGATAAAATTATTACCACCACCAACAACCATCTTCTAATTTTGTGTAAGATTCTGTGCAAAGAGAATGGCGTAGCCACTGTCTCAAAGCTTCTAGGAGTTTGCATTTTTGTCAGATGCAGCAAAAGTTTAAATTCCATGCACACATACCACTCTGTGCAGCCCGTCTAAATTATAGCCATCAGAAATATTTCCCACAATTCCTTGTTCACAGCCTTCCAAGAATCACAGAAGATGCTGGAACAGCTTGGCAGCAGTCTGCATGTCCAGCAATTAACGGGTCTGTGCTACTCCGCTTGCACAAGTCCAACAAATAGTGAAGACAGGGTTTTTCTTCTCACCCCTGCGAGCTGTTCCGATCAACAGCGCCATCTGCTGGCTAGCCCCAGGAAATGTTTCCTTTTCTTCATCAGACCTGGCTTTCAGCAGTGGTCCTTCTCTGCCTTTGTATTTCACAGTTCACAATTCTGTTCCTTCCCTCCCAAGAAATCATTCTTTTATGTGTATACATACGTTCTCTTTCATCCCTAGATTAATTTGCTAGGGCTTCCCGTAACAAAATACCACAAACTGGGTGGCTTAAACAACAGAAATTTATCATCTATCATCTCTCACAGTTCTGGGGGCCAGAAGTCAGAAATCAAGCTGTCAGTGGGTTAGTTCCTTCTGAGGTTGTAAGGGAAAGATCTGTGCCAGGCCTCTCTCCTTGGCTTGTGGATGGTCGTCTCCATAGTCACGTGATGTTCTTCTTGTTGGTGGGTCTCTGTGTCCAAATTTCTGCTTTTTACAAGGACACCAGTCATATTGGCTCAGGGCCCCCCCACATGACCTCAGCTTAACTAATTATATCTGCAATGACCTTATTTCCAAATAAGGGCACATGCTGAGGTTCTGGAGACTAGGACTTCAGTGCATGAATTTGGGGGTAGAGGTGGGGACATAATTCATCCCATAGCGACTTCCCTCCTCTTTCCTTCCAACTTGCTCAGATCCCTTCAGGCATTTTTTTAAACTATCATTTTCTCCTCTGTTCTTGCTCCTACCTGCCTTGTCAATCTGAAAATTATCTTATACGATGGAAACACATAAGATTGGGCAAGTCCAGTAGTTGAGACCCTGCATTCCTAGTGCAGGGGGTACAGGTTAGATACTAGGTTGGAGAACAAGATCCCCACATGGCTCAGAGTGAGGCCTAAAATAAAAAAGTAAATAAAAACAAATAAATAAAATAAAATGCATTAAGCATTAAAATGTAAGAATCAGTTCAGTTCAGTTCAGTCACTCAGTCGTGTCCGACTCTTTGTGACCCCATGAATTGCAGCACACCAGGCCTCCCTGTCCATCACCAACTCCCGGAGTTTACCCAGACTCGTGTCCATCGAGTTGGTGATGCCATCCAGCCATCTCATCCTCTGTCGTCCCCTTCTCCTCCTGCGCCCAATCCTTCCCAGCATCAGGGTCTTTTCCAATGAGTCAGCTCTTCACATCAGGTGGCCAAAATATTAGAGTTTCAGCTTCAGCATCAGTCTTTCCAAAGAACACCCAGGATTAACCTCCCTTAGGATGGACTGGTTGGATCTCCTTGCAGTCCAAGGGACTCTCAAGAGTCTTCTCCAACACCACAGTTCAAAAGCATCAATTCTTCGGCACTCAGCTTTCTTCACAGTCCAACTCTCACATCCATACATGGCTACTGGAAAAACCATAGCCTTGACTAGACGGACCTTTGTTGGCAAAGTAATGTCTCTGCTTTTTAACATGCTATCTAGGTTGGTCGTAACTTTCCTTCCAAGGAGTAAGCGTCTTTAATTTCTTGGCTGCAGTCACCATCTGCAGTGATTTTGGAGCCCAAAAAGAGTCTGACACTGTTTCTCCATATGTTTATATAAAAAAGAGTGGGCATGTCTAGGGAAAAGAAGGCCATGTGTTTTGAAGCCTGAGCTGGGGGGAGATATGAGTGACTCCCTAGAACACTCAGGATCTCTCTCCAGAACCTCCTAACTTCCTCACTCTCATGTATTTAAACCAGTTTGTTCTCTTCTCCTAGCACCAACATTCAAAGTAAATATTTCCCACATAGAGTTTTTCTGTTCAAATCGCTTGTGTGCAGACGATATTGTGTTCTGCTCTATTTTCATGGTCAGTGTGTAGCATTTTAACTGTCATAAGACAAATTGATAGAAAAATCCATTTGAGATGGTAACTCCTCCTCCTCACAGCCCCCTACTGGCTCTATCACTGATACAATTCTCCTTCTCTAAGTATTCGTGTGCTGGCCACTGTGGTAGGGTTTCCCAGGTGGCACTAGTGGTAAAGAACCCGTCTGCCAATGCAGGAGATGTAAGAGATGTGGGTTTGATCCCTGGTTTGGGAAGATACCCTGGAGGAGGAAATGGCAACCCACTCCAGTATCTTTGCCTGGAGAATCCTGTGGTCAGAGCAACCTGACAGAGTCGCCAAGAATCAGACACGACTGAAGTGACTTAGCACGAAGCACGCACTGTGGTAGGTGTGGGAAATACAAACACAGGTGGTCATGATATCTGCTATAAAGAAACATGCAATCGAGAGGAGCAGATGCACGTAACTAATACTCTAAGCCTTATAATCATAGTATTTATAAGATGCTGTGGCAGCACAGAAGATGGCATGTGCATATGTGCTCAGTCACTTCAGTCATGTTCAACTTTTTGCGACCCCATGGACTGTAGCCCACCAGGCTCCTCTGTCCACAGGATTCTCCAGGCAAGAACACTGGAGTGGGTTGCCATGCCCTCTTCCAGGGAATCTTCCCAATCTAGGGATCAAACCTGCATCTCTTACGTCCCCTGCATTGGCAGGAAAGTTCTTCACCACTAGCGCCACCAATTAAACATTAAGAATCAGAAGGCATCATCCCCAACCTATCTAGTAAAGGACCTCATTCTTTTCTTTTTTAAAAATATATTTATATATTTGGGTTGTCCAGGTCTTAGTTGCAGCACACGGGATTTTAGTTGCAGCATGGGAACTCTTAGTCGCTGTAGTATGTGGAATCTAGGTCTCTGACCAGAGATCGAACCCAGGCCCCCTACACTGGGAGTGCAGTGTCTTAGCAGCTGGACTCCCAGAGAAGTCTCAAGGACAGCACTCATGATGAAGGTAAAACTCCATAGCAGGTTGAATGATGAGAGAGAAAGGCTAGCCTACAGAAGAGAAGGGCATTCCTCAAAACTGGGGAACCCATTGGGGGCAATCTCAAAAGCAGATGGAAGATTGGGAAGTGGGATATTAGATGAAAGAGTCTTTGAGTATCTTCCATCCAACTACTGGCCTCCATCTACTGTTATGGATTTGTTGGAATTTATTGAAGGCCCAAGTATGTTAAAGTGATGGATGTCATCTTTGACCTCAGGGACACGGACATTGACCAGTGGAAATGAATGAAGTACTTCTGAACTTGCTTAAAAAATTGCAACTCAAGCCTCTTCATCAGCTTACAAGAGTCATTATAATCATTCAACCAATGAATTGTTGACACACTATTTCATCTACTCTACAGATGACTATTACGAGCGGCAATGTGACCAGTCATCCTTAGAGACTTTTAATTTTCTCTTGGTAGTTAGTTTCACATCATTTCCTCCTGTACCAATTCTTCAGTTTGTTTGGAACTAAATTGTTTCAGCATTTACCATGTACTGTCGGAGCTAAAACCTGGACACACTTGTAAGCAGCCTTTAGAGTGAGTCTTTTGCAAAAACATTCTCAGAATCCCAATTTTCCACCTTTGTCATTTGACTGTGTCCTCAAAAGCCAGAAGGAATATGCTTGTTTTGTTTGTTGTCTTTGACTTGGTCAGTATCTTGTAAACAGAGTCCTCTATTATCACTGACTTCTCACTGTTACTTCTTCCCAGTTAATATGATGTGAAAGTATTCACAACCCATGTTACATCAACCAAATCCTATCTCCAACCCTAGAAAGGTTTCTTATCCCCCAAACAGTGGTGCAGACTCAAGAAATATCAAAATGTTGAAGTTGAAATTTAGAGATTATCTTATCCAACCACACACTCTTACAGTGAGAAAACTAAGGCCAGAGAAGTTATAGGACTGACAAGATTATTCAGAATCCAAGCCAGAATTTAGGTCATAAGATATTCAGGTTTTTGCAGTTAGTGTTTCCTGTGTGTTTTTGTTTGTTTCTGTTCCACCCTCACCTCTCTGTCTATGTGAGCCATATTAAGGATTTTTATACTGAACTTAAAAAGATAGGAAATCCATTGAAGGATTATGAGCATGACATGATGGATAAATTTAAAAAACAAAATAAAACAAAACAAAACATAAATTCCCAGTGGCAAGTAGAGGATGGATCGGAAGGAACAGAGTCATCAAGAAGTGTTATTGTGTTTTCCTTGATCTCAACCCTGAAATGGCCCCACGTTCGTTCTGAAGCCCGCCCACCCTGGCCACAGTTCAGTGTCCTTGGATGCACACTTGACCCCAGGGCAACCATTGGCAGCTCTGACAGAATCAGAGCAGTAGGTCTCCTATTCTCTCCTCAGAGATGCTGACTGAGTGCCTGGGTCAGACACCCAGGAATCTATGTTTACAAAGCCCCAAATGATTTCAATGGTCGGCTGCATTTCAGAGCCACCACCCTGTGGAATTTGAATTGAGAGACACTGTAACGACAGTCAGTGGTAGTGGGTACTGGACTCGGATGGTCATGATGTTAGGGCCTGAGGCCATTTGGGGCCAAATGCCAAGTGAATGATTAGAAGACATTGTCTGAGGGGTAGAGGAACAAGAGAGACAGAAGAAACAGAGGAACCTCTGTTCTTAAATTTTCATCTGCTCAAGACCTACTATATCTCATTTCATTTCCCCATGAAAGTGAAAGTGAAAGTCACTCAACCATGTCCGACTCTTTGTGACCCCATGGACTATACAGTCCATGGAATTCTCCAGGCCAGAATACTGGAGTGGGTAGCCTTTCCCTTCTCCAGGGGATCTCCCCAAACCAGGGATCGAACCCAGGTCTCCTACGTTGCAGGCGGATTCTATACCAGCTGAGCCATAAGGGAAGCCCAAGAATACTGGAGTGGGTGATCTATCTCTTCTCCAGCAGATCTTCCTGACCCAGAAATCGAACCAGGGTCTCCTGCATTGCAGGCGGATTCTTTATCAACTGAGCTATTTCTCCATAGTTCTAATAATATTGGATCTTTATACTAATCCTTCCTTCCAATGTCCCGTGTATGTGTGTGTGTGTGTATGCGCACACGTGCGCACGCGCCTGTGTGTTTCCTTGCTGTTGGAACATCCATCACACTGGAGGAGGTCTCTAGACTCAGCGTCTTCCCTAACCTTCCCCTTCCTTAACTCTCTTTTCTTCCTCACTTCTTCCACCCCAACCCAGACCTTGATCAAAGCCTTCCTCTCCTCCCAGAAACTGATGGTTACTAAAAGTCTGATAAGAGTTTGGTGTACTATCTATAAGCAGGCATATTTCTCTTTGAGAATCTTCCCAGGATTCTTGTAGCTCAAAAATGACAGGCTCTTGGAAAGTGTAGGGACCAGAGAGGGCTAGGGAGGAGGCTATTTATGATGGCCTCGCTGGGGGCTCCCTTACTTCACACTTTTAAATCACACCACATAGATGAGATCAGACAAACCCTGTTCAGGAAGCTCTGACTTCTACATCTATTCAAATCCTTTAATCTGAAAATCATGTTTTATTATGGGGTCCAAGAGTTAGCTAACGGTCCCACATGCCACAACTACAATCCTGAATACCACAAATAAAAACGCTGCAACAACTAAGACCCAGGGCAGCCAAATAAATAAATAAAATATTTTTAAAAGCTCAAAATAAGAGGAAGAAAAGTTATCAGCCCCAAGAAACTTCATTTCTAGCCAAGTAATCATTAATAGGTGAATACACACATACAAGGGCTTCCCAGCTGGCATTAGTGGTAAAGAATCCCCTTACCAATGTAGGAGATGTAAGAGACATAGGTTCAATCCCTGAGTCAGGAAGATCCCCTGGAGGAGGGCATGGCAACCCACCCCTATATTCTTGCCTGGAGAATCCCACAGACAGAGGAGCCTGGCGGGCTAGTCCATGGGGTCACAAAGAGTCAGACATGACTGAATTAATTTAGCACACACACACATACAGACAGACACACACAGTTAAAGAGACACAGGGAGATGGATGGTCTGGAAGAATTTTCACCAGAATGTTAATTGAGATTACTTTAGCATGAGGTAGTCTATGGTTTTGTTTTGATCTTTTTGTGTTTGCTTGTTCGTATTTTTCCTAATATTTTGTAATGAGCATGCCATTTGTAATAGAATTGTGCTAGTATGGAAAGAAAACAAAAGACTGAACACAATTTTTTTCTAAGAAAAAAGGAAGAGAGGCAAGAAAGGAAGGGAGGAAGGAAGAAAGGAAGAAAGAAAGGAGGGAGGAGGAAGAAAAACTTCAGAAAATTATTATTAATTATTCTCTGTTTGTACGCCATGCTCAGTCGTGACGTATGTGTCCACTTGCTCTACAGAGTGAAGCTTCCTCGACTTGTGTGTGTGCAGCGTGGAGGCAAAACGCACCCCAAGAAGAGCAGAGAGAAGCCATGTGCACCGGAGAAGCTGCTCTCGGAGCAGAGGATTTACTCAACAGTACAAACACTTTGTTCCTGTTTCAAGTTTAAATTATAGCCACGGCGATATTGAGAACCCGATGAAAGGATCGTTCAGGTCAACTTCAAAGTGGAGCTGAGATGGGGGATCTGTCAGCGGAGTGCTGGCCCCACCTCACCTCCACCTCCTCTCCCAGCCCGCCCGCTCACTTTGTAGGTTCTCTGGGGGATTTCACTGATGGAATCAAGATGGGAGACTTCAAACATGCTGCTTGTCTGTATTTTTCTTTTCCTTTTTCCCCCCTCACTTGCTTATTTCCTTGTCTGTTTAGTCTTTAGAGATCCCTCTCTTTCTCTCACATCCAAGAGCCTAGGATGAAAGGTCCTTAAAACCAGAAGCTGCGGGGCTGTGTGCACACAGGGTGTTGAGTCTGCGACTCACAGTTCATTCCTGATTGAGGAGTGGGTGGCTGGCTTTTCTGGGTCCCAGGCCCTAGCTGGGGGCTAACCCAGAGCCAGCCTCTCACTAGCATGAACCCGGAGTCATTTTGGCTTTTTGTTGTTGTTGTTCAGTCGCTACGGCGTGACTGACTCTTTGCGACTCCATGGACCACAGCACACCAGGCTTCCTGGTCCTGTTTTTTTTTTTTTCTTCATCTTACAGGAATCCTTTTAATTTTATTTTTAAGATTATTTCAAAGATCTCTAAGGGACTCTTGTAGTTTTCTTTAGAAAAACTAATTTATTTAGTGTTTTGTATACTGATAAGCTTCAAACAGGTCAAGCTTAAGCGAGCATTATAGTGATCAAAATGGCAATTTAAATTCCAGGCCTCAGAGGCCAACATTTCAGAGATGGTTATTTCTCTGCTTTACTAATAACAGTCACTAGCAATTATGTTTTGTTTGCATACAAGGCATTTCTACATTATCTTAGGTGAACCTTTCTATAATCCTGAGCAGGAAACAGGCCATGTATTGTATTACCTTCAGTTTACAAAGATGGGAAACAAAAATTAAAAGAAGTTCAGTGACCCACGGAAGAAGGTAGCTCCTGGGACATGACTGGGCACAATTTTTCATGCCCACCACCACTTAGCTCTGTTATTAGAGAGAAAGAAGCTCTTTTCCTGGAATTTACTTCATTGTCTGCAGATCATCATGGTCAGGATGGTGCTGGGAAAGAAGCTGGAAGCTCTCTAAAACATATTTCCAATAAAATTGTGTGTTTCATGTTTTTTTCCAAAGAGGAAACTCAGATGGCCAACAGGCACATGAAAAGATGCTCAACATCACTCGTCATCAAGGAAATGTAAATCAAAAACCACAATGAGAAATCACCACACACCTGTCAGAATAACTATTATCAAAAAGAATACAAGTAATAAATATTGGTGAAAATGTGGAGAAAAGGGAACCCTTGTACACTATTGATGGGAATGTAAATTGGTGCAGCCACCATGGAAAATCTTACGGAAGGTTCTCAAAAAACTAAATTAGAACCACCATAAGATCGAGCAATTCCATTCCCAGGAATCTAAAAGAAAAAAAACAAACAAACCACTAATTCAAAAAGATATATGCACCCTAATGTTCATAGCAGTTTTATTTATAATAGCCAAGATGTGAAACCAACCTAAGTGTTCATCAGATGAATGGATTAAGATGTGGTATATATTTGCGTGCATGAGTGCTAATTTGCTTCAGTCATGTCCAACTCTTTGTGACCCCATGGAATGTAGCCTGCCAGGCTCCTCTGTCCATGGGATTCTCCAGGCAAGAATACTGGAGTGGGTTGCCATGACCTCCTCCAGGGGATCTTCCTGACCCATGGGTCAAACTTGAGTCTCTTATGTCTCCTGCATTGGCAGGTAGATTCTTTACCACTAGTGCCACCTGGGAATATATAAAAGAATGGAATTTTGCCATTTACAACAAATATGGAGGGATTTGGAGGGCATTATGCTGAGTAAAATCAGTCAGACAAAGACAAATACTGTATGATATCACTTATATGTGAAATCTAAAAAATTAGTGAGTATAACAAAAAAAGTAGACTCCAGATGTAAAGAAAAAACTAGTGGTTATCAGTGATGGGAGTGGAGCAGTATAGGGCTAGGGGAATAGGAGAAAAAATAAATAAAATTGTATGTTTTATGTTTAACAACATTATTTATTTAAACATTTAAACATGTATATGTCATTTTGATAAATCCTTATAATATTTGAAAACTCACTGTCGAATAAAATTTAAACACAGTCTTAGAGACATAAGAGATCTAGACATTTAAATTTATACACATATATTTATTATAAAACATTGTGATGGGGTGGTTCCTAAACTTTCAAGCATAACAAGATAGTAAGATAAAATTCTATGGGAGAAGCGGAATGGAAATACAAGTTCAAGGAAGTAAAGGAACATTGCAAACTTTCCCACAATGAGAGAAGGGTTTTTCCATGTTTTACAAATGAATGACAGTGGTTATAAAATAACTATGGTATTCATAGTTCAATGAATATATTTAAGAGGGTAATACAATAGTGTATGTTTGAGTACCCATATTTATACTACAATAGAAATTGTATCATTTACAACAAATTATATCACTGAGAAAAAATTTTAGAAGTCAAATTATCTTGAACAATGAGGGTTTAATAGAGAAGGAAATGCAACCCACTGCAGTATTCTTGCCTGGAGAATTCCATGGACAGAGGAGCCTGATGGGCTACAGTCCATGGGGTCACAAAGAGTCAGACACAACTGAGTGACTCACACACACACACATGAGGGTTTACCGTAAGTTTAAAACATCCTTTGGTGGGGGGTGGTGCATAAACAAACATTTTGAAAACCAATGCATCAGAGTACCCATGGCCTCATCTGAGGATGGAAGAAGGCATGAAGTGTATGTGTCTTAATGAATTATTTAATGGGAAAGAGAAACTTTCAGTGGAGTAGCACAGAACAAAGCCAATTTGGATATGAGGCTTCATTTTGGACTGAACTGGATCCAACTTTTTAAAAGCTGAAGATGACTCAAAAGCTGTGAGGGTGGGGGATTTGACAGAGTATTTTTAAAGGCAACAATTAGGTAAGAAAAATTGAACTATTTCGTATTTGTAATTAACCGAGTTCTGACCGTTCAAGAGATCACTTACTTAATACCTTTCCACTGAAAAAGCAAAACTCTTCCTTTAATTAATTCAACTGAGCTATGTGAAAGAGCTAAGGAGAACCAGAGTGGGTTGCCTATAAATTAAGGCAGCCTAAATATATCACTTAATAATGACTTAGCTGGGATTTTTAAAAATTCATTCATGTAGCCATATTGCTACAATGAGATGGGCTTGGTATACATTTTATTCTTGTTTTTATGTGAGCACTGGGAAAATGTTCATATAAATAAGTATATGAAAATGAAAGATACTTTGTTAAAAAAAAGTTCCTCAACTCTTTGAACTCCTTTAGAGTCTTCTGTAATCAAAAGTTATTTTTTATTATCAGCCTACAACTCAAAAAGGTCATCCTTCAGTTTTGTTGAAAGTAAGTATTTGGAAACTATCTGAGTTAGAAAAATGTGTGTCCCTTGATTGTTAGAATCACTGACTTTCTCCACGTCATTGCCAATCGTTGTTCTTTAGTCTCTAGGTCAAGTTTGACTCTTTTGCAACCCCATGGTTCCTTTGCAAGCCTGCCAGTTTCCTCTGTCCATGGAATTTCCCAGGCAAGAACACTGGAGTGGGTTGCCATTTCCTTCTCCAGAGGAAATTCCTGACCCAGGGATCGAACCCATGTCTCCTGCATTGGCAAGTGGATTCTCGACCACTGATCCACCTGGGAAGTCCATGATTGCCAATACAATCTATCAAAAGGTCCTTTGTTAGATATTCTAGAGGTTGTCAGACCCAGGACAGCACAGTGTTGCTAGGTTAGAGATGGATGATATCTTTCCTTTGTAAAATGGACGAAGCACAGTTATAAATGTGGAGGTAGCCTGAGCATTTTCTGGCCTACAGGTCCCTTGCTGGGCAAAGACATATGAAGAAGTATATATGTGAATGTTGATGACTGAATTTGATAGCTTTAGCTATTTGTGGGACTTCCCTGATGATCTAGTGGCTAAGACTCCGTACTCCCAATGCAAGGGTCCCGGGTTTTATCCCTGGTCAGGAAACTGGGTCCCACATGCTGCAACTAAGAGTTTGAGTGCCAGCTAAAAGAATTCACATGCCACAACTAAGACCCCACACAGCCAAAATAAATATTTTTTTAAAGAGATATCTGTAAGCTACATGCCTCTTGGAAAGATTTTTGTATATTCCAGGGTAATGTGTTTATGAAATAATGGAAAAATGTACATTTGTCTCTGCCCCCAGTTCCTGGCACAGAGGCCCCGAAACCCTTGTTGTTTCCTGGGTGAGAGGAATGCCGCTCTGCTCCCCCTTCTCTTGAGAAAGGAGAAGAGCTGCAGATAAAGTTGACGACTGATCATGCCTCTGTGATGAAGCCTCCATAAAATCCCAACAGCACAGGTTCCAGGAAGTTTCTGGGTTGGTGAACAGGTTTTGGAGCTGGCAAAGTGGTACCCAGACAGAACAAGGATGCTGCACACACACTTCACTCCTAGCTTGCCACAGGTACCTCTTCCATCTGGATGTTCACCTATATCCTTTATCATATTCTTTGATAATAAACTGATAAGAGTCAAGTAAACTCGGTTTCTGAATTCTGTGAGCTGCTTTAGCAAAATAATCAAACCCAAGGAGGGGATTGTTAGAACCTCCAATCTACAGCTGGGTGGTCAGAAGCCCAGACGACAACTTTGGCTTTCAACTGGCATCTGAAGTGTGTGTGTGTGTGTGTGTGTGTGTGTGTGTGTGTGAGTGTGGTAGAGGGTGGAACAGACAGTCTTGTAGGACTGAACTCTCACTCTGTGGAATCTGAGCCATCTCTGGGCAGATAGTGTCAGAATTGATTAAACTGTGGGACATTCAGCTGGTGTCATTGAAGACTTGCTTCTTATTGTGGCGAAAACCCTCCACACATTTGGTGACCAAAGTGTCAGAAATGAAATGCCCTGTGTGAACAAGAAGGAAGACACACAGGAAAGAAGCACACAGAGGAAAAATTGAGTTTTTCTATTACTGTGTTCCAGCCTGAAGACCACTGCCCAGGGGATCTTTCAGACTCCAAAGTTCCTCCCACTTCTCCATCCTGTTACCTCTTGTTTCTCCTCCACAGCACCTTCTGGGGCACCTGTCTGCTGTCCAGTCTCTTGTGTGGCCTCTTGGCTCCACAGTGACTTTCCAAGGTTCAGGTTCATCCCTTCCCTCTTTTCCAGACAAGCATCTTAGAACTCAGACTGATTTTAGTGCAAAACCAAAAAAAAAAAAAAAAAAAGAATCAGCACACCAAAAACAAACATTTGTTTTAAGAATACTTGCATAGGATTTCCCTGGTGGTCCAGTGGATAAATCCAGCTGCCAATGCAGGGGACACAGTTTCGATCTCTCTTCCAAGAAGGTGTCACATGCTGCAGAACAACTAAGCCCATGTGCCACAACTACTGAGCCTACATTCTAGAGCCCAGGAACTTCAACTGCTGAGCCTAGGTGTTGCAGCTACTGAAGTTAGGGGGCCTAGAGCCCATGCTTGGCAAGAGAAGCCACTGCAATAAGCCCATGCACTGTAATGAAGAGTAGCCCCCACTCACCGCAACTAGAGAAAACCAGTGGGTAGCAACAAAGACACAGTGCAACCAAAAATAAATAATATGTAAAAACGAATACTTGCTTAGCTCAGTGTTAATAGCTCAAAATTAAATAAAGAGGCATCTTAAGTACCTCAGCAAGGCTCCTTTTCTATAAAGTTCTCCATAAAGCAGGAGAAAAAAGGTAAATGGCTGCACAGACAGCAACTACTGCAATAATTACAGTAAGAGGCATCAGTTATTGATCACCTACCATGTGGTGAGATCCTGCATACATTAGCTGAAACATTCCTCATAATAAAGATATGCTAGGGCCTTCCCCAGCAGTTCAGTGGTTAAGGCTCCACCTTTCAATTCAAGGGGTATGAGTTCAATCCCTGGTCGGGGAACTAAGATTCCACATACTATGGGGTGCAGCCAAAAAATTTTAAAAATACACTATAGTCAATTTTATCCTCATCTTACATATGAGAAAACTAGGGATCTAAGGGGTTAGATAGCCTGCCTTTATGCGAGTATCTAGTAGGGCTTCAGTTATAACCCATACTGTTTTGATTCCCAAGTTCATGTTAACCATTATGCCTCCTACCAGCAAATATGTGTAAAGTGACCTTTATTGCTCATGTGATGTCCCTGTGTCCTCCACACCCATCCACTGTCTTTGATCCTTCTCTGTTTGCTCTTCCCATTTTTTTTCTTTAGGTTCTTAAATCTTCTAAAGGCACCCGTGAGCGTTCCATCATTCCTCCCAGGGTTAAAAAGCTCAGCAAACCCTGGTCTGGTGGGCAGAATAGTCAGGATTTGGGCCTGTTTCCAATGTCACATTCCATCTCTGGACTATTTTTTCCACTGAAGCCCACACAGAGTAATTAATATCAAATAGTAAGACAAATTCTTCAGTAATTATCACCTGGAAAGGAGCCAGTCAACTGGCATCAAAGCCAGACTCAGTGTAATTTGGTTTCATTGAGCTGGACAAATAATAAAGAAAAGAACATTTAGTCACCACTGGAGTATTTGGGCTTTAGTGCAGTCATAAAATCTGGACAATAACCAAAGATAGGAGATAGGAAAGTGCAAGTCTTAATGTGAAAAAGGACAGCTAAGCTTAAGCAACATATGAATTGGAGATGGGACATAGTGGAAAATATGGTGTGGCTGCGGACAGTGGGAGACTTTCTGTGGTTAAAACCACAGATCTTACTGAACTTTCATAGGTTCTATGTTGGCAGTCAAAAGGGGCATTTGGATTAGGTAACAATTGTTCTTTTTTTTTTAAATTGGGGTATAGTTGGTTTCCATTGTTGTGTTCGTTTCTCCTGTACAACAGAGTGAATCAGCTATATATAAACATATATCCCCTCCCTCTTGGACCTCCCTCCCACTTCACCCCCATCCCACCCATTTAGGTCATCACAAAGCACCAAGCTGAGCTCCCTGTGCTGTACAGCAGGTTCCCACTAGCTATTTTATACATGATAGTGTATATTTATGTTGATCCGTCTCCCAGCTCACCCCCTTCCCTCCTCACATCCACACGTCCGTTCTCTGCATCTGCGTCTCTATTCCTGACAAGCAAATAGGTTCATCTGTACCATTTTTCTAGATTCCATATATACATGTTTATATACGATATTTGTTTTTCTCTTTCTGACTTACTTCATTCTGTTTGACAGACTTTCAGTCCATCCACATCTCTGCAGATGACACAACTTCGTTTCTTTTTATGGCTAATTAATGGTCCGTTGTATACATGTGCCACATCTTCTTTATCTGTTCATCTGTTGATGCTAATAATTGTTCTTAAATCAATTCTATTCCAATAGGGCATCATGAAATGAGTGGGAAATGAGTGGAAAGCCCCATCCTCACCAAGGCACAACCAAATTTTCCCCACCAGTTTCCCTTCTGGATTAGAGCACTCAATGTGTCTATTACAATGCGTACCTTAAGAACATGTTGGAAGATTTCAATGCTATGACAGCTCTCACAGCAAGAGAGGCCACATACTCAGTACTGCTGTGCCATGGCAGAAAGAATAGCAGAGTCACTTAAAGTCCACAGTTTACCACCAGTTTCGCTTTGGATTTTCGCTTTTTAAAGAAAATATTTCTGCAAACTTTTCTAACGTTGACTAAGATACATTAGAAAATACATTTTCCATCTCAATGAAGTATTAAATCCCCTATAAAAATCACCCTCACTGGCAAGTGAGTAACTCACTCCAGTTTTTTAAAATTCATGTGAAAATCACATAATATAAAATCAACCACTTTAACACGAACAATGCAGCCAACTGAATTGTTGGCTAACTCAGTGCAATTTGGTTTTATGCAGCTGGACAGATGATGAAGAAAAAGAACAAAATTCAGTTACCACCAGAATATTTGAGGCTGTAACAGGGTAATAAAAGCTAGATTGTAGTGGTATTTAGTGCAGTCATGATATTGTGAGATCATCACTTCTATCTAGTTCCAAAACATTTTCATAATCCCAAAAGGAAACCCTGTACCTATTAAGCAGTTACTCCTAAATCTTCCTACCTCCAGCTCCTGGCCACTACCAACTTGTGTTCTGTCTCAGGGGATTTACCTATTCTGAGTATTTCATATAAATGGAATCATGCTATGTGAGACTTCTAGGGGTCTAGTTTCTTTCCTGTATCATAGTATTTTCACGGTTCATCCAGGTTGTATAAAAGTATGTATGCATTGTTCATTCTTTTTTAATGATTGAATAATATTCCATTGTGTGGAGATACTATATTTTGTTTGCCTATTCATCTGTTGATGGACATTTAGGCTGTTTGGGCCATTGTGAGTAACACTGCTGTGAACACACATGTACATGTGTATTTGTTTGAATGCCTGTTTTCAATTCTTTTGGGTATATACCTTGGGAGTGGAATTATAGAATCATGGTAATTCTACACTAACTTGTTGAGGAATTGCCAAAACATTTTTCACAGGAGCTGCACCATTTTACAGTCCCACCATGTCTCAGTTCCTTCACAGCCTCACTGATGCCTATTATTTCCCCTTTTTGTCAGTGTTGGTTTTCGTTTGCTTCTTTGTTTTGGTTTGGTTATCGCCATCCTAGTGAATGCGAAGTGATGTCTCACTGTGGTTGTGATTTGCCTTTCCCTGATGACTAATGATTTTGAATGTCTTTGTGTGTATAGGTTGGCCATTTGTACAGTTGTCTCTGAGATTTTGCATATGCAGATTCAACCAACCTCAGATCATGTAGTACTGTAGTAGACATTTATTTTTTTGAAAACATTCATCTATAAGTAGACTCCACAGTTCAAATCCATGTTTTTCAAGGGTCAATTGTATACCTTCTTTGAAGAAATGCCTTTAAGTTGTTTGCCCATATTTTAACAGTGTTGTTTGTAATTCACTTTTTAAAACTGGTGTTTGGGGTCTTCCCTGGCAATCCAGTGGTTAAGATTCTGGGTTTCCAATGCAGAGGGTGCAAGTTCAATTCCTGGTCAGAGAACTAAGATCCCACATGCCACATGGTGTGGCCAAAAAAAAGAGAGAGAAAATAGTTATGTTTATTGCTTCACAAAACAATTTACAGTTGACATTTTCTAATTTTGGGAGAACAGTGAGAGTCAGCATGTTGACTCTATCTCTCACCTTAACCCTATTCTAAGAGATGCCATCATCTGATCTCAATCCCATAGAAGAATCAAGCTCACATTTATTGAGTACTGACTATGTGCTATGTGTGTGTTAGTTGCTCAAATGGTCTGACTCTTTGTGACCCCATTGTAGCCTACCAAGCTCCTCTGTCCATGGGATTTCCCAGGTAAGAATACTGGAGTAGGTTGCCATTTCCTTCTCCAGGGATCTTCCCAAACCAGGGATCAAACCCAGGTCTTCTGTATTGCAAGCACATTCTTAACTATCTGAGCCACCAGGGAAGCCCCCTGTGTGTTTCCTATGTGCTAGACACTGTTTTAAGTTCTTCTATCTTTATTAACAGGCTTCCTTGCCAACCTGCCTCTTGAGAAACCTGTATGCAGGTCAGGAAGCAACAGTTAGAACTGGACATGGAACAACAGACTGGTTCCAAATAGGAAAAGGAGTATGTCAAGGCTGTGTATTGTCACCCTGCTTATTTAACTTATATACAGAGTACATCATGAGAAACGCCGGGCTGGAAGAAGCCCAAGCTGGAATCAAGATTACCTGGAGAAATATCAATAACCTCAGGTATGCAGATGACACCACCCTTATGGCAGAAAGTGAAGAAGAACTAAAGAACCTCTTGATGAAAGTGAAAGAGGAGAGTGAAAAAGTTGTTTTAAAGCTCAACATTCAGAAAACTAAGATCATGGCCTCTGGTCCCATCACTTCATGGCAAATAGATGGGGAAACAGTGGAAACAGTGAGAAACTTTATTTTTGGGGGCTCCAAAATCACAGTAGATGGTGATTGTAGCCATGAAATTAAAAGATGCTTACTCCTTGGAAGGAAAGTTATGACCAACCTAGACAGCATATTAAAAAGCAGAGACATTACTTTGCCAACAAAGATCCATCTAGTTGAGGCTATGGTTTTTCCAGTAGTCATGTATGGATGTGAGAGTTGGACTATAAAGAAAGCTGAATGCAGAAGAATTAATGCTTTTGACTGTGGTGTTGGAGAAGACTCTTGAGAGTCCCTTGGACTGCAAGGAGATCCAACCAGTCTATCCTAAAAGAGATCAATCCTGGGTGTTCATTGGAAGGACTGATGTTGAAGCTGAAACTTCAATACTTTGGCCACCTGATGTGAAGAGCTGACTCATTTGAAAAGACCCTGATGTTGGGAAAGATTGAAGGCAGGAGGAGAAGGGGACTACAGAGGATGAGATGGTTAGATGGCATCACCGACTCAATGGACATGAGTTTGGGTAAACTCTGGGAGTTGGTGATGGACAGGGAGGCCTGGCATGCTGCAGTTCACAGGGTTGCAAAGAGTTGGACATGACTGAGCGACTGAACTGAACTGAACTTGGTGGCTGAGTGGTAAAGAATCCACCTGCCAATGCAAGAGATAGGAGTTCAGTCCCTGGATTGGGAAGATCCCCTGGAGGAGGAAATGGCAACCCACTCTAGTATTTTTTTTTAAATAAATTTATTTATTTTAGTTGGGGGCTAATTACTTTACAATATTGTAATAGTTTTTGCCATACATTGACATGAATCAGCCATGGGTTTACATGTGTTCCCCCTCCCGGACCCCCCACCCACCTCCCTCCCCATCCCATTCCTCTGGGTCATCCCATTGCCCCTGCCCTGAGCATTTGTCTCATGCATCGAACATGGAATGGTGTTCTGTTTCACATATGATAATATACATGTTTCAATGCTATTCTCCCAGAATGTCCCACCCTCACCTTCTCCCTCAAAGTCCATAAGATTGTTCTATGCATCTGTGTCTCTTATTCTGTCTCGCATATAGGGTTATCGTTACCATCTTTCAAATTCCATATATATGCATTAGTATACTGTATTGGTGTTTTTCTTTCTGGCTTACTTCACTCTGTATAATGGGCTCCAGTTCCACTCTAGTATTTTTGCCTGGGAAAATCCATGGACAGAGGAGCCTGGCACGCTATAGTCCATGGGGTTGCAAAGAGTCAGATATGACATAGCAACTAAACAACAACAACCTTTATTAACTCATCTAATCATCATGAAAATTCAATGCAATACATTTCATAGAGGGGAAAACTAAGATTAAAAAGGTATTAAGTGACCTTGCTTCAGATCCTCTAGCTAGAAAGTGGTGAGGCTGGGATTTAAACCCAATTCAGATGGCAGGCATGAGGAGAGGGACAATGTTAAACTGAGTTAGTCCTCAGCTCAAATTTTTGCCCTGTTTCTAAAAGGTGGTTTCCAGGTCAGTTTTTACTCCAGAATTTTTGAAGGTTATGAGGACAGGAAGATGAACTACTTTGTACAGAACTAAACTTTCTCAAGACAGCAGCCAGCATGTGAGAGCCTTTAAATTTTATCTACAAAAATAGGTGTTGGCAAAAATAAGCACCCCTGCAGGTAAAATGGACAAATGTTAGTGAAAAACGAAGAATTTTCAGTAATGAATGGAATTAGTGATAGAGGACATATGAAGAATAGGGGTGCAGCTTTAGGAGGACTAAAACCAGCTACTCCATGGAAAGAACTATGACTGTTCATTCCATTGTCATCAAGAAAATAGGTGAACCTACTGAATGCCTCATAAAAAAGTCATTGGGTATAGGGACTTCCCTGGTGGTCAGGAGCTGAGACTCTGTCCTCCCAATGCTGGTGGCCCAGGTTCTATCCCTGGTCAGTGAACTATTAATAGATCCCACATGCCACAACTAAGATCCAGCACAGCTAAATAGATAAACAAATATTTCAAAGGTCATCAGTAGAAAGATGGTACTGATGAATCTGTTTACGGGGCAGTAGTGGCGACAGAGATATAGAGAACAGACTTATGGACCCAGGGCACGGGCTAAGAAGGAGAGGGTGGGATGAAAGGAGAGAGTAGCATGGGAACATATACACTACCATATGTAAAACAGATAGTGGGAATTTGCTGTTTGACTCAGGGAGCTCAAACTGGGACTCTGTGACAACCTAGAGGAGTGGGATGGGGTGAGAGGGAGACTCAAGGAGGAGGGGACATATGTATACCTATGACTGATCCATGCTTAATGAGTCTAGTTACAAAAAAGCTTTTCTCCATGTAACTGATTGACTTTTTGACTTTTTCTTCTGTGTTAAGTATAGAACAGATTGATGAGCTTTTTTTTTTTTTTTAATCCCTGGTGAGCAAATTTGGTGCCCTGGTTTTCTTTAGGTTACACCTGATGACTTTTCATTTTTTAATCAATTTATTTATTGTTACTTGAAGGATAATTAAGCACAGGATGTGCCCAAACTTCTTCCCAAGAGTATGCTAAGTAACCTTTGAGGATATTATTGGCTCAATGAAATGTATTAATAAACCTAAAAACTTTAATATGTTTTAATATGAGTGAGTCATCAGCATGAGATACATCTTATTCACCCCAAAGCCGTCTTTCCCCCACCCACTTCCATGCCTTTACTTCTTCCCTATCCCTTTCTTTTAAGTTTTCATTAATAATTACTTATAACTTTTTAGCAAGAATTGAAGTCTATAAGAAACTGTCATAAACTGGAGAACTAAATGCCAGGAAATAGAAAGGAGTTTGGAAAACAACACTGATTTGGAGCAAAGCAGAGAGTAAAACTGGCGAAGAACAGGTTGAGAGCAAATTGCTCAGGGGTTTGAGTCTGTGGTTCACACTTGATATTAAATGGACTTTGTAAACAGCCGGGCATCTAGCATATAGACTTTCATTTTTGAAATATCAGTAGGCCTAGAACAAGTGGATGTTTGAACAAGACACATGTTAGAGACAACTATGCAATTCACAACTACCCAAGCAAATACAGCTCAGGAAAAAGGGCAGAGAGCAGTGAAAGTTTCCTCGCCTTTAATGAAATCGCCTGTTATTCCATTAGGCATGTTGTCAAATGATGCTCTTTTCAGAGCCTGTTTCATTGACGGTGGATAGATATGATCCATGGGAAAGTTGCTGGAGGGAAGAGAGATTGCTAGACAGAGAGTTAGGAAAGCCGTCCCTGCGGAGTATGGTCTGGAAAAGGATCTGTAAGGAAGAGACAGGGGTGATCAGGCAGGAAGGATGTGGGAGGCTCTTCCAGCCGCGCTGGGGGTGAGAACAGAGACATCCTGAGGAATCAGCGGGAGGTCAAGAGTGTGTCTGCTTGGGAAAAACGAGAAAGGGAGCTCGATGAGAGCGTCACAATGTCACGTGCACAAATACAGAAAAGAAAGCCGACTTGTGAGCAGGAAAAGAGTGGTGTGCCCGGGTCAGGAAGCCTGGAGAGAGAGATATTCCGGAGGAGCATTTTGGACTCAAAAAGTCAACAGCATTGTGCTGCTAAGAGTGTGAGTGAAAGCCTGCAGATAACCTTGACAAGGTCTGTCCTTTGAAGCAGGTCTCTGTTTGAGTCAGCACATGTTGGAAAACTTCAATGCAACAGTAAGCGACACAGGTTAATCATCATCCCCTTCTCTGTGATGTATTTGGTTGGCAACAAGAGGGGTTAAAGACCACTGGCTAGAGCAGTGGTTCTCAACTTCGGGGTGGGTTCTGCCCCTCCCAGAGGACACTTGGCAATGTCTGGGGATAGTTCTGGTTGTTATGACGGGGTGGGGGTGATGCTATTGGAGTCTAGTCGGTAGAGGACGGAGATGCCGCTAACCACCCTCCAACGCTCAGGACACCCCAGCAAAGGTTCATCCAGTCTAAAACGCCAATAGGGCCAAGACTGAGAATCTCTGGAAGAGACTGACGTGTCTTTTTCTTCCCAATGCTCCACATGCATGCATGCACACACACACTCACACACACGTATATACACACTGAATTCAGGAATCCATTCTGAGCCCCAGGTGTCAGGGTGTTGGGCTGTCATCTGGAGGCCAGAGAGTGACTGAATAATGACAACAAAAATAGCTACTCGTTTTGAGTATCACGTGCTGGTTGCCAATCTTGACATATCTCTCATTTAATTCCAGCAGCAGCCTTGCTGGTTAGGAACTTGCAGTTCACTTTCACAGAGGAAGAAACCGAGACTGCAAACTCCTGTAAGACAGGGACCATGTCTCCCTCGTCTTTGAAATTCAACTCCTGGAACATGGGTTGACACCCAATAAATGTTTGTTGAATGACTACTCTGTTGGAAAGTCAGCCTCCAACACAAGGTTTTGATGATTCAGGGGGTCTGGTGGGGGCTTCCACTTAGCACTTCTGTTTCTCAAAAGGGTTGGCACAGTTCTTCAAAGCCATCACTCTGCCAAAACATCAGGTTTTGGGTGACTTCAGGCATGGTACTTGGCGACTGGCACCGACAGAGATGAAGAGAGTCGTGATATTTGTCAGAAAAGAACTTGATGGAGAGACAATTTTCTCTGCCCTTTGATACGCTTCTATTTTTAAAATTCAAAAGCACTTTAAAAAATTTTACACTTTTTCAGCTTTAAGTAAACATTTATTTTAAAATTTTTATTGAAATATAGTTAATTTACTATGTAGCATTAGTTTCAGGTACACAGCAAAGTGATTCAGTTATACATATACATATAAATATATATATTTTATACTCTCTTCCATTATAGATTATTATAAGATACTGCGTATTGTTCCCTGTGCTATATGGTAGGCCCTTGTTGGTTATCTATTCCATAGACAGTAGGTGTATATGTTAATACCAACCTCCTAATTTATTTTAATTACCTTTTCCCCTTTAGTAACCACAAGTCTATTTTCTATGTCTGTGGGTCTATTTCAGTTTTGTAAATAAGTTCATCTGTGTGTTTCTGGATTCCGCATATAAGAAATATCATATGATATTTGCCTTTAAAACTTAAAATTTTTAATGAGCATGTTTATGTATTATTTTAAAGTAAAAGCTTATTTAAAATCCAGTCAAAGGAATTTCCTGGTGGTCCAGGGGTTAGGACTTTGCACTTTCACTGTGGAGGTCCTATGTTTGACCCTTGGCTGGGGAACTAAGATTCTGCAAGTCACACAGTGTAGCCAAAAACTTTTAAAAATTAAAAAGTAAAAATAAAATCTAGTCAAGAAGAGGAGAGAAGGAAGAGAGAGAAGCAAGGTGTTGTTCTGACTATATGATCATCCCATTGTTTCTAAAAGAAATGGATGATTAAAAAGTTGATCTTGAAGTTAAAAAACAAACATATATGTCCTTGACTCAATAAGAAGGGTTGTTTCTTTTCTTTTTTGTTTTGCATTGATATGTACGGTGCAAATGAAACAAAATGGTTTTGGTAGCTCTTGGCTTGATGGTCACCATGGAAAATGATTTTGGAATGTTAGTGATTGCAAGAGATTGTTTATTGCATTACTTTCACCCTGACCAAGCCCACATCTTTTCTCTAAAGCATGTCTTATTTTTAGAGTTGATAAATCAAATGTATTGTTGAGATGGAATGTGGCATGAAATGCACTTGCAAACAAAAACCCAGCCTTGTTCAGCAGGGCTTTCAGCAGAAACCAAAGTGCAGCCACTATGCCTTTTCTCTCCATGAGGCTATAACTATGAACACTTCTTGAGATAGTTAACATGTGTTATTGTAAAAAGAAGAGGAGGAGGAGGAGCAGGAGGAAGGGGAAGAAGAGGAAGAAAGAAATCTACCTTTAAAGAATGTTTGCTTGTTTGAACTAATATGTAGCAGGAAAGGCAAAACCAAAACTTAATTCTTATTCATTCCAACATTTGAGACCACGAGTTTTAAATATGTAATACCCACTGTATTGAAACTGTCAGTTGTTCAGTCGTGTCCAACTCTTTGCAACCCTGTGGACTATAGCCCTGCCAGGCTCCTCTCTCTGTGGGATTCTCCAGGCAAGAATACTGGAGTGGGTAGCCATTCCCTTCTCCAGGGGCTCTTCCTGACCCAGGGATCAAACCTGGGTCTGCTGCATTGCAGGTAGATTCTTTACCATCTGAGCCACCAGGGAAGCCCACAAAACCCACTGGAGGTAAAAGTATTTTGAATGAGCATAAAAATGAAACTAAGGCAGAAGAAAGCAATTCATAAACCAACAATCACCTCAACATCCAGAAAGAAAGTGTAGGTCCTTGGCGAATCTCTGATCCTATCTGTGTCCCAGGTTCTTCACCTGAAAAAGCCTCCTTTCTTGGTCTCACACACCATGATTCCCTTTTTCTCACTCTGAAGTCCATTAACCACCTCAAAAGTCATCCATATTTTGCAGAAGACTGATTACAGTCATTTGAAGGGTTTTGTTTTAGACCCAAAGATGCCACTGGAAATCTTGACATCAGCCTGATGATAGAAGAAGCTTCTGGAGGAAATTAAACTTCTCAGAGAGGGACCAGCTCAGCAGCGCTTTACTGCTAACCAGCTGACCCTAGGTGCATATGGAAAAGCCTTCCCATGTCTTTGCTGATGGCATCCTAGTATTTAAAGAACCTCTGCTCCTTCTCTCCCTGTCAGGGGCCCCAACCTCAGGGACCTTCTACTACCCATGGCCATCCCACTTTCTGACTTTGAACCTGAGACTCACCACTGCAGAGCTGACTCGTATTTCTGGTTATATCTCATTCAGATACACACCTTGAAACCTGTTGTGAGCCTTTCATGTGAGCCCTAGAGACTTTATACCTTGCAAAGTTTTCATGTCTATTAGCTCACTGGTTGTTTGGAAATGGCAGTGTCCTATTCTCAGAACATCTGGTTTCTAAACATAGTCCTACTATAAAACAACCCCCCCAAAACCTTTGCTGTAATTTGCTCATCTGGAAAAACAATAACTTGTCATACCCTTGCTTCTTCACTCAGACACTGTAAGGATAAAATTAGACCTAAATGCAAAAAGAGGTCTGAAAAGTTTTTGCTAGACACGACATCAATACAAAGCAATATTCCACAATAAAATTAATGTTTGGACAATCTCCAAGAAATATTTTAAAATGTGTGTGATCCTTCTTTATGTCAGGTGCCTGATAAATTATAGCTTTCAGATCCAAGTTAATAGAGCGGTGGGAAAGAATTCTCTCTCTCCCCACGCCTCCCACCAGCTCTTTACTCCTTGCCCTAAACATCTGGCGGCCCTTTGTAGTTCTGGATGATTTGATTTGGAATTCATTAGTAATAATTGATGTGCTTTCTGGAATTTGTTTAAACAGTGAATCGTGTGGTGAGCAGCCAAGTCAAAAAGAATTGTGTCCCAGGGACCAAGATGGGTGAGAGCCTGAGGATTTAGAAGGGCTCTTCCAGTGCCCCCTCCCCCACCGTGGGTGGGAGGGAGCTTGGTTGTCATGGGGGAAACTTGGTTTCCTTGTAAGGTTCAGCCTCAAAGCTCCCTTTTGGCAGAGTGAGGAGGGGACAACCAAAGACATTTGTGCTTCAATGACTATCAGTGGTGGGGCCACACGAATATGTAGGGCTGGGAATTGGCATTTAAGTTTAAGACTTGGAAATCTAGGAAAGAAAGTATCCACACAGGCAAGTCAAAGGAGATTATAAAGGATCCGTCCAAGGCAACCCTGGGGCAAGGCTGCTTCAGCATTTCGTGGGTCATGGACCACTACAGGCATCTGATGAAAGCTATCTTGAGATGTGTGTGACATGTGTATGATACATGCATGAATATATTTATGTGTATGTTTGTGGGCAATACCCTTGTTCAACAACGGTTGTCTTAGATAGAACCCATCTAAGACTTGGCTTAAGAAGCCCAGAAACAGTGATGGCAAAGTAAGAAATATTACATCAGTTATAAGTAACAGAAAACCCATCTTTTTTATAAGCCTCATTTTAAAATGACTAGAGTCAGTGGGCATCAAATTACTCTGTCAAATTGCTATTTCAGAATGTATACTTTCAACTTCTGCACTTACCTTGTCAACAAACACTTTATAGACTGGCCTGGGTCCAAGGGTCCCTCTGAGTCGATAGCCCTGGATTAGTCACACACCTTCTTGCCTCTCAGGGACATTTCTCCAGAAATCATCCTTCCCCCAACCCTGAATCATCAGTTTTCTCCTCTCCACTAGAAAACTGTCTTCAGCATTCAAACATACTGTTAGGAAAACTGAGTTTGAACTGACGCAACCGTGAAGGGAAATTATCAATACTATGTGCAGAGAAAAACCAGTTGAAGTATTTTCAAGGCTATTTTATCCCTAAATTCTTTAGCGTGAGTGCATGTTCTGTTGCTCAGTCATATCCGACTCTTTGCAATCCCATGGACTGCAGCACACCAGGCTTTCCTGTCTTTCACTATCTCCCAGAGTTTGCTCAAACTCATGTCCGTTGAGTCAGTAATGCTATCCAGCCATCTCATCCTCTGTTGCCTCCTTCTGCCCTCAATCTTTCCCAGCATCAGGGTCTTTTCCAATGAGCTGGCTCTTCTCATTAGGTGGCTTTTGGTGGCTAGCCAGAACTTTAGGTGGCTAAAGTTTTGGAGCTTCATCTTCAGCATCAGTCCTTCCAATGAATATTCAGGGTTGATTTCCTTTAGGATTGACTGGTTTGATCTCCTTGCTATCTAAGGGACTTTCAAGAGTCTTCTCCAGCACCACAGTTCAACAATATCAATTCTTTGGCATTCAGCCTTCTTTATGGTCCAACTCTCAGATCCATACATGACTATTGGGAAAGCCATAGCTTTGACTATATGGACCTTTGTTGGCAAAGTGATGTTTCTGATTTTTAATACACTGTCTAGGTTTGTCATAGCTTTTCTTCCAAGGAGTGTCTTGATTTCAAGGCTGCAGTCACTGTCTGCTGTGATTTTGGAGCCCAAGAAAATAAATGTCGTTATTTTACCATCATCCTTAGTATGGCTGAATAGTATACCTGAAAGTAGATTTTGAAAAATTAGCTGAAGCTTGAGTTTATGTAACTTCTTACTTGAAATGTTATTTCTTTAAAGTTCTTTTCTGAAACACATGTAAATATTTCTGAACAGGTCCCAGCCTCCAGGAAATGTGATAGATATGGAAATTCCTACACAAGTCTGGATGGTGTTTGCTTTAGTGTGAATTCAGTTTCTGCAGTATGCTACATTCTTCTTAACAAGTCCCTCACTCTCTTCCTCAAGAACAAGAAGCTGGGGCTTCCCTGGTGCTCAGTAAAGAATCTGCCTGCTAACGCAGGAGACACACATTTGAACTGTGATCCAGGAAGATCCCACATGCTGGGGAATAACTAAGCCCGTGTGCATACTATTGAGCCTGTACCCTAGAGCCCAGGAGCCGCAACTACTGACACCCTCATACCCTAGAGCCTGTGCTCCACAGCAAGAGAAGCCATGGCAATGAGAAGCCTGTGCACCACAACTAGAGAGTAACCCCCACCCCCCACAACCAGAGAAAAGCTCTCAAAGCTATGAAAAGCTCTCAAAACTATGAAGACCTAGCAGAGACAAAAAAAGAAGAACACAGAAGCTGGCAAATCTTGCAAAATTGGTAACACTGGATATTTGGATTTTTGTTTTCCACAAAGCATTGATAGCTGATGAAAGTCAAATATTTTCATTTTCTTTGTATTTCACAGTGATATTATTTCCCCCTTTTGGTCTCTTTCTCTTTTCTTTGTAGAACTTCCAGCTATTTTTCCTTCCTTTGCTTACAACCAAACACTATCACCACGGGAAGCATTTAAGCTTTATATGCTCCCCCAGAGCTTATGAATTGATCGATGATATTGTGGAAAGTTTGGAAAAACCAACTTTTGATACTTTATAATATACTACTTGAAAGTGAAAGTGTTAGTGGCTCAGTCATGTCCGACTGTGACCCTATGGACTGTAGCTCGCCAGGCTCCGCTGTCCATGGGGATTCTCCAAGCAAGAAGACTGAAGTGGGTTGCCATTCCCTTTTCCAGGGGATCTTCCCAGCCCAGGGATGGAACCCAGGTCTCCTGCATTGCAGGTGCATTCTTCACCAACTGAGAGAATCCGCCTGCAATGCAGGAGACCCTGGTTCAATTCCTTGGTCAGGAAGATCCGCTGGAGAAGGGATAAGCTACCCACTCCAGTATTCTTGGTCTTCCCTTGTGGCTCAGCTGGTAAAGAATCCTCCTGCAATGTGGGAGATCTGTGTTCGATCCCTGGGTTGGGAAGATCCCCTGGAGAAGGGAAAGGTTACCCACTCCAGTATTCTGGCCTAGAGAATTCCATGGACTACAGTCCTCAAAGAGTCGGACAGACGACTGAGTGACTTTCACTTTCACTTTCTTTAAAGTGAAAAAGCCACCAGGGAAGACTTGGGTAGAGGCAATTGATGTTTTGCTGTATACATTCCATTGGAAGTATCTAACTTTCTTTCAGAATTCAAAAAATGTGTCCTTTCAATTTTTCAAAGTAAGATATGACAGTAGTAAGAGTCATAAGGATTTATGGTATCTAATTTAAGTAAAGAGAAAAACAGAAAATTGGGACCTTATGTTCAAGACAAATAATAATGCTATTTATAAGTCTCTGACAAAGAAATGTACTATAAATCTTTTTTAAACGATTTTATTATTTTTATTTGTTTTTTAAAATTTATTTTAAAAATTTTGGTTGCCCTGGGTCTTTGTGTGGCACTCGGGCTTCTCTTGTTGAGAGCAGGGACTCTAGAGCACATAGGCTCGGTAGTTGTGATGCACAGGCTTAGTTGCCCCATGGCATAAGGGATCCCAGTTCCCTGACCAGGAATCAAAGCTGCGTCCCCTGAATTGGAAGGTGGATTCCCAACCACTGGGCCACCAGTGAAGTCCCAGTATATATATTTAATAAATGTTTTTCCAGTGCAGATATTGGTATTGTTGAAGTTTTCTAAAAACACAAGAAATACAGAAGTTCAGAGTTTTGAGGCACCCTAAAGTCATGTTGTCTAACTATCCATTTTGCCCATAACTCCCACATTCCACCAAATGAGGGGCAAGCGCCTTTGGCATTAGCCCTCCCCAGGAGCAGAATCTCTTTGCCTTCTACACAACCCCTCACCCACTGAGAACCTGCAGTGCTCCAGCTGCTGTGCTAGGGGCCTAGGGACCTCAAGAGGCAAGTTTGTGGGCACAGAGAACAGGAGTAGTATAGACGAGGGTCAAACAAAAAGTGAGATGGTTCTAAATGCTGAGTCAAAATAAAACAGGGCAATCCATAACATGAGATAGTAATTCCCACTTCACCATCCTCCCCACCTCTGCCCCTCCCAGACCCCAAAACTGGCCAAACTGACTGTTGTTACAGCAAGCCTTCAGAATTGGTCTTATTTTATGCTCTGAAAAATGTCATTCCACCATTCAAGTAGTGTTACATTGACCCACACTCCCTGTGGAAAGATTTCTTGACCTTAATCTTATAATAGTTAAGACAACACTGAAAAAGAATGGGGAGGGTTGTTTTCCCAACTTTTGTTCTCTCCTGTTTCCATCTGGTCTTATCTGAGAGTAATCTCGGGGACTTTACGGGACTCCTGAGAACCCAGGGATGGTCAGTGTGTCCGGGTCATTTCCTAGCCTCATCCTTCCTCCAGTCTGACTCAGTACAGCCTGCAGACACCACAGGTGAGCTGCCAACATGCTGTCTCAGATCCTGCCAACCAGGGAGAGGAGGAGGTGAGTGTGCAGGGCCAGCTGTACCAGGCTTTTGTGTGTATGTTTATAAGGGGCTGGAGCATCCATAGATTTAGGTATTTGCAGTGAAAGACAGCAGGGGTGGGAGTTAGGGGGTATAGGGTGTGGGTGGAAGTGAGCAATGCCCTGAATCTGGTCCCCCATGGATGCCGAAGGATGCCTGTAATCCCATTCACAGACATGGAGAGTTAAGTGTCTCAATTGTTGAGGAGTTTCAATATCTTTTTCTTTTCTACTTTCTTTCTCTTCTCTATTTTCTGTTTCCTTCTCCTCTTTTACTCCTTTTGCTCTCTCCCTTCCTCTCCCTCCTTCTTTTTCTATTTGTCTCCCCCTCTCTCTGTCTCTATTTCTCTTTATTTCCTTCTGTCTCTGTCTCCCTCTCTGTTGTGTAATGTGTATCCTTTTCTCTGTCTTTTTCTTTGTCTCTGCCTCTCTCTCTAGCTCTGTCTTCCCTATAGATACAATAGCATTTTGGACATTGATCTACAGGCAGAGATAAAATGTCACAGCTGCATAAGCAGTACAGAACATGGGGCTAAAGTTCAGGAAGCCTGTATTCCCTTCCTGACTTTTGTCATTAATGTTTGTGACAGACAGGATGAGATAAAAGATGTGAATGTGCTTTGAAAAATAACCCAGAACAATTGTCCATTCTTGCCAAACTCCTGCTCTCGAAGTGAGGTGAGGATGCCCAGTGACCGTAAGAAGCCTCTTCAGTCACCCTTGTCAACCAACCTGGCTTTGGTTTGGAGATTCCATTCAGCTTATAGAACTATTAATATTTTTGAGCTTTAAAAGGTCCACTGAGAATGAGAAAAGCTGAAGAATTTGTGCAATAGCTGATACGTAGCAGTGAAACCTGAGAAAACAGTAAGTCCTGAGCTCAGGTGAAAATCAAGATCAATGTTGTCATTCTGGACTCACTGGGCTTCATCCATGCTGGGGATTAAGGCCATGCTGAGTGATGGGGCTGTGGAATCCAGCTCCATACCACAAAGAACATGATGCAACCCAATGTGGTTACCCTTAATTATGTTCTTTTTTAATTTAATTTTTATTGAAGTATAGTTTATTTACCAGGTGCTAATTTCTGCAGTATAGCAAAGTGACTCCATTATATACATATATACATTCTTTTTAAAATTCTTTTCTATTATAATTTATCCCAGGATGTTTCTATACAATAGGACTTTGTTCTTTATCCATTCTATACATAATATTTGCATCCACTGACCTCAAACTCCCAATCCACCCCTACCCCACTTTCCCTTCCCCTTGGCAACCACAAGTCTGTTCTCTATATATCTGTGAGTCTGTTTCTGTTTTATAGGTAGATTCATTTGTGCCATATTTTAGATTCCACATTTAAGTGATATCATATGGCATTTGTCTTTCTCTTTCTAACTTACTTCACTTAGTATGATAATCTCTAGTTGCATCCACGTTGCTTCAAATGGCATTATTTTGTTTTTTTTATGGCTGAGTGGTATTCTATTGTATATATGCACCACATCTTTATCTATTCACCTGTCAATGGACACATAGTTTGTTTCCATGTCTTGGCTATTGTGAATTATGCTGTTATGAACATAAGGGTGCATGTATCTTTTTAAATTGTAGTTTTGTCTGGTTATATGCCCAGGAGTGGGATTGCTGGGTCATATGGTAATTCTATTTTTAGTTTCCTGAAGAACCTCCATACTGTTCTTCACAGTGACTGCACCAACTTACATTCCCACCAACAGTGTAGGAAGGTTTCCTTTTCTCCATACCTTCTCCAGGATTTGTTATTTGTAGACATTTTAATGATGGTCATTCTGACCACTGTGAGGTGGTACCTCATTGTAGTTTTGATTTGCCTTTCTCTAATAATTAGAGATGCTTAGCATCTTTTCTTGTGCCTATTGGTCATCTGTATATCTTCTTTAAAGAAGACATTTAGGTCTTCTGTCCATTTTTCAGTTGGGTTGTTGGGTTTTTTTCTAGTTGATTTGTCTAGTTACATTCTTGCACAGGCCACTACTGATCTCTCTGTTGCAGACTTATCCCCAAACTCATGCCACAGGGAATGAAACTGACTTTTACAAACTTGTGTGCATGCTTAGTGTGATCATTGCTTCATTATCCCCATACATTCAAGTCCTCTTTTCACTCTTGAATTTCTCAAACTAAAGGGTACAAATAAATAAAATGGGACATTTTCAAAGCTGAATAACCTGCTGCGGTTTGGGGCTTCAGTGAGATAAAGCAGACATTGTCAAAGTGTCCACCAGTATCAGAATCTCCTTATTAGAAACTTATTAGAAATTGAAATTCTCAGGCCTCAATCAATCAAGACCTACTGAGTCAGAAGCTTTGGGCAATGAGCCCCAACAATCTGGAGTTTAATCCGCCTGTCAGGTGTTCTGATGCATATAAAGCATATTCGTTTTCTATCACTGCTATAACAAATTCCCACAGATGCAGTGGCTTATAGATATTTGTTGTTGTTATTTAGTTGCTAAGTCATGTCTGACTCTTTTCGATCCCTGGACTGTAGCCCACCAGCGTCCTCTGCCCATGGGATTCTCCAGGCAAGAATACTGGAATGGGTTGCCATTTCCTTCTCCAGGGAATCTTCATGACCTAGGGATCGAAACTGTGTCTCCTGTAATGGCAGGCAGATTCTTTACCACTGAGACACCAGGAAAGCCCAGCTTATGGGTATAAGCATTACTTAAAAATAGGAGGATCCTTGTATATTAGAACACATTAGTTAATGACATGTTTCCTGTATTTATACCTGCAAAAATCTTTCTGCAAATCTGAAGCCTGTCTTTACAGTTAAAACACAGGGCAGCATCCCACGGATGTTCATGTCTGATGCCATTCAGAGAGGACCACCAAGTCAGTAGGAAGCTAACCCAGTAGGAAAACTTGATTCCAAAACTTATCCTTTTTACCACTCTGTCATACTATGTTGAATCAATAAGCATTGGGTCATGGTAAAATAAAATACTTGGAAGGAAAACAAGTCTAGTTCTGTATTTTCATGTTATTTAATTGTATAAATTCCTTTTCCAAATCTACCATATCTATAAATCATATCTGCATACATAACACCACACTAAATACATAATTCTTAAAGAGATGGGAACCAGACCACCTGACCTGCCTCCTGAGAAATCTGTATGCAGGTCAAGAAGCAACAGTTAGAACTGGACATGGAACAACAGAATGTTTCCAAATCAGGAAAAGAGTATGCCAAGGCTGTATATTGTTACCCTGTTTATTTAACTTATATGCAGAGTACATCATGCAAAATGCTGGGCTGGATGAAGCACAAACTGGGTTCAAGGTTGCTGCGAGGTAGCAATAACCTCAGATATGCAGATGACACCACCCTTGTGGCAGAAAGTGAAAAACTAAACAGCCTCTTGATGAAAGGGAAAGAAGAGAGTGAAAAAGTTGGCTTAAAACTCAACATCCAGAAAACTAAGATCATGGCATCTGGTCCCATCACTTCATGGCAAATAGATGGGGAAACAGTGGAAACAGAGAGAAACTTTATTTTTGGGGGCTCCAAAATCACTGCAGATGGTGACTGCAGCTGTGAAATTAAAAGACGCTTGCTCCTTGGAAGAAAACTATGACCAACCTAGACAGCATATTAAAAAGCAGAGACATTAGTTTCCCAGCAAAGGTCCATCTAGCTTCCCTGGTGGCTCAGACGGTAAAGCATCTGCCTACAATGCGGGAGACCTGGGTTCGATCCCTGGGTGGGGAAGATCCTGTGGAGAAGGAAATGGCAACCCACTCCAGTACTCTTGCCTGGAAAATCCCATGGGAGGAGCCTGATAGGCAACAGTCCATGGGGTCACAAAGAGTTGGACACGACTGAGTGACTTTACTTCACTCCACCTCAGTCAAAGCTATGGTTTTTCCAGTAGTCGTGTATGGATGTGAGAGTTGGACTATAAAGAAAGCTGAGTGCCGAAGAATTGGTGCTTTTGAACTGTGGTGTTGGAGAAGACTCTTGAGAGTCCCTTGGACTGCAAGGAGATCCAATCAGTCCATCCTAAAGGAAATCAGTCCTGAATGTTCATTGGAAGGACCGATACTGAAGCTGAAACTCCAATCCTTTGGCCACCTGATGCAAAGAACTGACTCACTGGAAAAGACCCTGATGCTGGGAAAGATTGAAAGCGGGAGGAGAAGGGGATGACAGAGGATGAGATGGTTGGATGGCATTATCAACTTGATGGACTTGAGTTTGAGTAAGCTCCAGGAGTTAATGGACAGGGAGGCCTGGCATGCTGCAGTCCATGGGGTCACAAAGAGTCGGACACATCTCAGAGAACTGAACTGAACTGAAATACATAATGCCATAAGTCAAATCAATTGTTGATTTCAGTTCACTGCTTTCTGTTCTTTTCATATAGACAATAATTCAGCTCCTGAACATTTGCCCAATAATCATCTACCTTGCGAATCATATTTTCAAGAACCACTTTCTGTGCTCACTTGGCGTGAGCAAACACTGAGTAAGGAGGTTCATGTTTGAAAATCTTTAGAAATAACGGAATTAATGTTGGTACTAAAATCCAGACTGAGAATCCAGCAAATCTACTTCTAAGAACATATCCCAAGGAAACAAAAACACTATATTAAACAGATGTCTGCACCCATGTTCATAGTAGCATTATTTACAATTGCCTGGACATGGAAACAACCTGAGTCCATCAATGGATGAATGGATAAAGAAAATGCGAAACAATGAAATATTATGCAGCCATAAAAAGAAGGAAATCCTGCCATTTGGGACAACATGGATGGATCTTGAAGGCATTATGCTAAATCAAATAAGTCAGACAGAGAAAGACGAATACTACATGATCCCTGTTATGTGTGGAACCTAAAAGAAAACCCAAACTCATAGAAGCAAAATAGATTGGTTGTTCCTAGAAGAAGGGGCAGCGGGGAGTGGATGAAATGGTTGTAGAGGGTCAAAAACTACATATTTCTAGTTATAAGATAAATTCCAAGGCTGCAATGTACAGTATGGTGACTACAGTTAATAGTACTGTATTGTATACTTAAAGTTAAGTGAGTAAACCTTAAAAGTTCTCATCACAAGAAAAAAATTTGTATGCATTCACAATGATGTATGTTAACTAAACTTACTTTGGTAATCATTTTGCAATATTTATATATATTAAATCATGATGTTATACACTTTAATACAATGTTATATGTCATGTATATCTTTTTCAGCGATTTGGTTATATATAATATATAGATTCTTTTTTTCAATTCTTTTCCATTGTAGATTATTATAAGATATTGAATATATTTCCCTGTGTTACACAGGAAATCCTCATTTCTTATCTATTGTACATATAGTAGTATGTATCTGTTAGGACTTCCCTGGTAGTTCAGCTGGTAATTCATATTTATAAATCTATAAATATGATTTATAGATATGGTAGATTTGGAAAAGGAATTTATACAATTAAATAACATGAAGGTACAGAACTGGTCTTGTTTTCCTTCCAAGTATTTTATTTTACCATGACCCAATGCTTATTGATTCAACACAGTATGACAGAGTGGTAAAAAGGATAAGTTTTGGAATCAAGTTTTCCTACTGGGTTAGTTTCCTACTGACTTGGTGGTCCTCTCTGAATGACATCAGACATGAACATCCGTGGGATGCTGCCCTGTGTTTCAGCTGTAAAGACAGGCTTCAGATTTGCAGAAAGATTTTTGCAGATATAAAGGAAACATGTCATTAACTAATGTGTTCCAATATACAAGTATCCTCCCATTTTTAAGTAATGCTTATACCCATAAGCTGGGCTTCCCTGGTGTCTCAGTGGTAAAGAATCTGCCTGCCATTACAGGAGACACGGGTTCAATCCCCGGGTTGTGAAGATCCCCTGGAGAAGGAAGTAACTAAGTACCAACCTTAGTTCAGTAATTTTTAAAGAATCCGCCTGCAATGCAGGACATTCCGGCTCAATTCCTGGGTCAAGCAGTTCCCCTGAAGAAGTGATAGGCTACCCACTCGAGTATTTTGGGGCTTCCTTAGTGGCTCAGACGATAAAGAATCTGCCGGTAATGTGGAAGACCTAGGTTCGGTCCCTGGGTTGGGAAGATCCCCTCGAGGAGGGTATGGCAACCTGCTGCAGTATTCTTGCCTAGAGAATCCCTACGGACAGAGGAGACTGGTGGGCTACAGTCCTTGGTGTTGCAAAGAGTCAGACAAGACTGAGCAACTAAGCACAGCACAGAACATGTATCTGTTAATCTCATATGCCTAATTTATCCCTCCCATCTTCCTCTTTGCTTACTCATTTGAAAAGACCTGATGCTAGGAAAGACTGAAGGTGGGAGGAGAAGGGGATGACAGAGGATGAGATGGTTGGATGGCATCACCGACTCAATGGACATGAGTTTGGGTTGTCCACCAACTCTGGAGTTGGTGATGGACAAATAGGCCTGGTGTGCTGCAGTCCATGGGGTTGCAAAGAGTCAAACACGACTGAACGACTGAACTGAACCGAACTGAACTGAATTTTTCTCTTTGGTAAACATAAGCTTGTTTTCTATGTCTGTGAGTCTACCTCTGTTCTTGAAATAAGTTCATTTGTACTATTTTTTAGATTCCACTTATAAGTGATATCATATAATCTTTGCCTTTGTCTGTCTGATTTGCTTCGCTTAGTATGATAATCTTTAGGTCTATCCATGTTGCTGCAAATGTATGCTCAGTTGCTTAGCCATGTCCCACTCTTTACGATCCAGTGGACTATAGTCCACCAGGCTCCTTTGTTCATGGAATTTTCCAGGCGTGAATACTGGAGTGAGTTTCCATTTCCTACTCTAGGAAATTTTCCCAACCCAGGGATGGAACCCACATCACTTGTGTCTCTTGCATTGGAAGGCGGATTCTTTGCCACTGTGTCACAGAAATGGCCTTATTTCATTATTTTATAGCTTAGTAATATTCCACTATATATACATATCTACCACATTTTCTTTGTCCATTCATTTGTTGGTGGACACTTAGCTTGCTTTCATTCCTTGGCTATTATAAATAGCACTGCTGTGAAGTTTATAAAAAGAAAAAAAAATAAGAATTTGCATAAAAGGTCACAGCACTTGCAGCCTACAAAATTTACTACCAGGATACCTCATGAAGAGTCCTGGTAATAAAATAAATGAGGTTAACATTTTTTCAAGTTGCCTAGATCAAATGTCATTCACCTAAAGCCATAGTCACCAAACATCTATTTCCAAGGTGTAATTCCTTCAATCTAGGATCAACAGATTGTAAACTGGTCCTATGAAGTAGTTGGGTGGTATGCAGTGTTTTCATAAAAGCTCTGAACTACTGACAGAATGCTCGTCAATATGGAAATATACTTTTGGAAAAAGTAGAATTTTTTGCTACCACAATGATAAAAACAAGGTTGTTTCCACATGCCGTGAGTGGGGGCAAACCCAGTGTGGCCCAGACACTGCGAGCTCGCCCCACACATGCCAGTGATATTTGTCTGCAGTGTTCCTCCCTCCCCACAGCACAACTGAACAAGTGAGCCTAAATAAGTGACCACCTTTGCCCCCTTCTGTCAGGGTGGAAATTAGACACTGAAGAGACTGGCAAACAGAGGAAGCCAAAATAAACAAAGAAGAGGGGACCACTTTGGAAGTGACAGGTGCAACAGATTAAAACCCTGTAGTTAGCACCGACTACATTGGGAGGGGCCTATAGACCTTGAGAAGAAGAATAAGCTGGAACAAGGAACTATCTGAAACTGAACTAACCCCACACTGCCCTCAACATCTCCAGAGAAATTCCTAGATATATTTTACTATTATCATTTTTTAAATTAAAAAAATTTTTAAGTTCTTTATTACTCCTTTAATTTTCATTTTTATAACCTACTATTACCTTGCAAAAAAAAAAGACTCAATTTTTAAAGCAAATTTCATATATATTTTTTATAATTTTTGTGATTTTGTTTTTTTATATTGTATTTTTGAGAGTCTAACCTCTACCCTAGACTTTTAATCTTTGCTTTTGGTATTTGTTGTTAATTTTGTACCTTTAAAAATCCAATCTTTAGTACCTATTTTTACTTAGGAGTGTGATTACTGGCTTGATTGCACTCTCCCCTTTTGACTCTCCTTTTTCTCCCCCAGGTCACCTCTATTCCTCCCTCCCCTTTCTTTTCTCTACCCAACTCTGTGAATCTCTTTGGGTATTCCAGGCTGTGGAGAACACTTAGGGAACTGATTACTGGCTAGATCTCTCTCTCTCCTTTTGATTCCCCCCTTCTCCTCCTGGTCACCTCTATCTTCTTCCTTCATCTTCTATGTAACTCTGTGAACCTCTCTGGGTGTTCCAGACTGTGGAGAGCACATAGGGAATTGATTACTGGCTAGATTGCGCTCGCCCCTTTTGATTTCCCTTTCTTCTCCTCCTGGTCACCTCTATCTCCCTCCTCCCTCTTCTCTTCTCCGTGTAACTCTGCAAACCTCTCTGGATGTCCCTCACTGTGGAGAATCTTTTCTCCATTAACCTAGATATTTTATCATTGGTGCAGTATGGATGGAGAAGTCTTGAGGCTACTGTAAGAATAAGACTGAAAACCAGAGGCAGGAGGCTTAAACACAAAACTTGAGAACACCAGAAAACTCCTGACTCCAGGGAAAATTAATCAACAAGAGCTCATACAAAAGCCTCCATACCTACACTGAAACCAAGCTCCACCCAAGACCCAACAAGTTTCAGAGCAAGACATACCAAGCTAATTCTCCAACAACACAGGAACATAACCCTAAGCATTAAAATACAGGTGGCCTAAAGTCACACCAAACCCATAGACACCTCAAAACTCACTACTGGACACTTCATTGCACTCCAGAGAGAAGGGATCCAGCTCCAACCACCAGAACACCGACGCAAGCTTCCCTAATCAGGAAACCTTGACAAGCCACTCGTCCAACCCCACCCACAGGGAGGAACCTCCAAAATAAAGAGGTACCACAAACTTCCAGCATACAGAAAGGCCACCCAAAACACAGCAATCTAAAGAAGATGAAAAGGCAGAGAAATATTCAGCAGGTAAAGGAACATGATAAATGCCCACCACAAACAAAAGAGGAGGAGATAGGGAGTCTACCTGGAAAAGAATTAAGAACAATGATAGTAAAAATGATCCAAAATCTTGAAAACAAAATGGAGTTACAGATAAATAGTCTGGAAACAAGGATTGAAAAGATGCAAGAAATGTTTAACAAGGACCTAGAAGAAATAAAAAAGAGTCAATCAATAATGAATAATGCAATAACTGAGATAAAAAACACTCTGGAGGGAAGCAACAGTAGAATAACTGAGGCAGAAGATAAGATAAGTGAGGTGGAAGATAGAATGGTGGAAATAAATGAAGCAGAGAGGAAAAAAAGAATTAAAAGAAATGAGGACAACCTCAGAGACCTCTGGGACAATGTCAAACACCCCAACATTTGAATCATAGGAGCCCCAGAAGAAGACAAAAAGAAAGGCCATGAGAAAATACTTGAGGAGATAATAGTTGAAAACTTCCCTAACATGGGGAAGGAAATAGCCACCCAAGTCCAAGAAACCCAGAGAGTCCCAGACAGAATAAACCCAAGGCAAAACACCCCAAGACACATATTAATCAAATTAACGAAGATCAAACACAAAGAACAAATATTAAAAGCAGCAAGGGAAAAAAAAAACAAATAACACACAAGGGGATTCCCATAAGGATAACAGCTGATCTTTCAATAGAAACTCGTCAGGCCAGAAGGGAATGGCAGGACATACTTTAAGTGATGAAAGAGAAAAACCTGCAACCCAGATTATTGTACCCAGCAAGGATCTCATTCAAATATGAAGGACAAATCAAAAAGCTTTACAGACAAGCAAAAGCTGAGAGAATTCAGCACCACCAAACCAGGTCTTCACCAAATGCTGAAGGATCTTCTCTAGACAGGAAACACAGAAAAGGTGTATAAATTCGAACCCAAAACAACAAAGTAAATGGCAATGGGATCATACTTATCAATAATTACCTTAAATGTAAATGGGTTGAATGACCCAACTGAAAGACCAAGACCGGCTGAATGGATACAAAAACAAGACCCCTATATATGCTGTCTGCAAGAGACCCACCTCAAAACAAGGGACACATACAGACTGAAAGTGAAGGGCTGGAAAAAGATGTTTCACACAAATGGAGACCAAAAGAAAGCAGGAGTCGCAATACTCATATCAGATAAAATAGACTTTGAAATAAAGGCTGTGAAAAGAGACAAAGAAGGACACTACATGATGATCAAAGGATCAATCCAAGAAGAAGATATAACAATTATAAATATATATGCACCCAACATAGGAGCACCACAAAATATGTAAGGCAAATGCTAACAAGTATTAAAGGGGAAATTAACAGTAACACAATAATAGTGGGAAACTTTAATACTCCACTCATACTTATGGATAGATCAACTAAACAGAAAATTAGCAAGGAAACACAAACTTTAAATGATACAATGGACCAGTTAAACCTAATTGATACCTATAGGACATTTCACCCCAAAACAATGAATTTCACCTTTTTTTCAAGTGCACATGGAACTTTCTCCAGGATAGATCACATCCTGGGCCATAAATCTAGCCTTGGTAAATTCAAAAAAGTTGAAATCATTCCAAGCATCTTTTCTGATCACAATGTGGTAAAATTAGATGTCAACTACAGGAAAAAAACTATTAAAAATACAAACATATGGAGGCTAAACAGCACACTTCTGAATAACCAACAAATCACAGAAGAAATCAAAAAAGAAATCAAAATATGCATAGAGATTAATGAAAATGAAAACACAACAACCCAAAACCTATGGGATTCAATAAAAGCAGTGCTAAGGGAAAGGTTCATGGCAATACAAGTTTATCTCAAGAAACAAGAGGAAAATCAAATAAATAACCTAACTTTACACCTAAAGCAACTAGGAAAAGAAGAAATGAAGAACCTCAGCGTTAGTAGAAGGAAAGAAATCTTAAAAATTAGAGCAGACATAAATGAAAAAGAAACAAAGGAGACCATAGCAAAAAATCAACAAAGCTAAAAGCTGGTTCTTTGAGAAGATAAATAAAATAGATAAACCATTAGCCATACTCATCAAGAAACAAAGGGAGAAGAATCCAATCAACAAAATTAGAAATGAAAATGGAGAAATCACAACAGACAACACAGAAATAAAAAGGATAATAAGAGACTACTATCAGCAACTATATGCCAATAAAATGGACAACTTGGAAGAAATGGACAAATTCCTAAAAAAGTATAACTTTCTAAAACTGAACCAGAAAGAAATAGAAAATCTTAACAGACTCATCACAAGCACGGAAATTGAAACTATAATCAGAAATCTTCCAGCAAACAAAAGCCCAGGACCAGACGGCTTCACAGCTGAATTCTACCAAAAATTTAGAGAAGAGTTAACACCTATCCTACTCAAACTCTTCCAGAAAATTGCAGAGGAAGGTAAACTTCCAAACTCATTCTATGAGGCCAGCATCCCCCTAATGTCAAAACCAGACAAAGATGCCACAAAAAAGGAAAACTACAGGCCAATATCACTGATGAACATAGATGCAAAAATCCTTAACAAAATTCTAGCAAACAGAATCCAACAACATATTAAAAAGATCATACATCATGACCAAGTGGGCTTTATCCCAGGGATGCAAAGATTCTTCAGTATTCGCAAATCAATCAATGTGATACATCACATAAACAAATTGAAAGGTAAAAACCATATGATTATCTCAATATATGCAGAGAAAGCCATTGACAAAATTCAACATCCATTTATGATAAAAACCCTCCAGAAAGCAGGAAGAGAAGGAACATACCTCAACATAATAAAAGCCATATATGATAAACCCACAGCAAACATTATCTTCAATGGCGAAAAATTGAAAGCATTTCCCCTAAAATTAGGAACAAGACAAGGGTGCCCACTCTCACCACTACTATTCAACATAGTTTTGGAAGTTTTAGCCACAGCAATCAGAGAAGAAAAAGAAATAAAAGGAATCCAGATTGGAAAAGAAGGAATAAAACTCTCACTGTTTGCAGATGACGTGATCCTCTACATAGAAAACCCTAAAGACTCCTCCAGAAAATTATTAGAGCTAATCAATGAATACAGTACAGTTGCAGGATATAAAGTTAACACACAGAAATCCCTTGCATTCCTATACAATACCAATGAGAAAACAGAAAGAGAAATTAAGGAAACAATTCCATTCACCATTGCAATGAAAAGAATAAAATACTTAGGAATAAATCTACCTAAAGAAACAAAAGACCTATATATAGAAAACTATAAAACACTGATGAAAGAAATCAAAGATGACACAAATCAATGGAGAAATATACCATGTTCATGGATCGGAAGAATCAATAGAGTGAAAAATGAGTATACTACCCAAAGCAATCTATAGATTCAATGCAATCCCTATCAAGCTACCAACTGTATTTTTCAGAGAAATAGAACAAATAACTTCACAATTTGTACAGAAATACAAAAAAACCTCAAATAGCCAAAGCAATCTTGAGGAAGAAGAATGGAACTGGAGGAATCAACCTGCCTGACTTCAGACTATACTACAAAGCTACAGTCATCAAGACAGTATGGTACTGGCACAAAGACAGAAATATAGATCAATGGAACAAAATAGAAAGCCCAGAGATAAATCCACACACCTATGGACATCTTATGGAAAAGGAAACGGCAACCCTCTCCAGTATTCTTGCCTGGAGAGTCCCAGGGACAGAGGAGCCTGGTGGGCTGCTGTCTATGGGGTTTCACAGAATCTGACACAACTGAAGCAACTCACCAGCAGCAGCAGCATGGACACCTTATCTGTGACAAAGGAGGCAAGAATATACAATGGAGAAAAGACAATCTCTTTAACAAGTGGTGCTGGGAAAACTGGTCAACCACCTGTAAAAGAATGAAACTAGAACACTTTCCATACACAAAAATAAACTCAAAATGGATTAAAGATATAAACGTAGGATCAGAAACTATAAAACTCTTAGAGGAAAACATAGGTAAAACACTCTCTGACATAAATCACAGCAGGATCCTCTATGACCCATCTCCCAGAGCAATGGAAATAAAAGCAAAAATAAACAAATGGGACCTAATTAAATTTAAAAGCTTTTGCACAATGAAGGAAATTATAAGCAAGGTGAAAAGACAGCCCTCAGAATGGGAGAAAATAATAGCAAACAAAGCAACTGACAAAGAATTAATCTCAAAAATATACAAGCAGCTCCTGCAGCTCAATTTCAGAAAACTAAACGACCCAATCAAAAAATGGACCAAAGAACTAAACAGACATTTCTCCAAAGAAGACATACAGATGGCTAACAAACACATGAAAAGATGCTCAGCATCACTCATTATCAGACAAATGCAAATCAAAACCACAATGAGGTATCATCTCACGCCAGTCAGAATGGCTGCTATCAAAAAGTCTACAAACAACAAATGCTGAAGAGGGTGCAGAGAAAAGGGAACCCTCTTACACTGTCGGTGGGAATGCAAACTAGTACAGCCACTATGGAGAACAGTGTGGAAATTCCTTAAAAAACTGGAAATAGAACTCCCATATGACCAGGCAATCCCACTGCTGGGCATATACACCAAGGAAACCAGAATTGAAAGAGACACATGTACCCCAATGTTCATCGCAGCACTGTTTACAATAGCCAGGACATGGAAGCAACCTAGATGCCCATTGGCAGACAAATGGATAAGAAAGCTGTAGTACATATACACAATGGAATATTACTCAGCCATTACAGAGAATGCATTTGAATCAATTCTAATGAGGTGGATGAAACTGGAGCCTATTATATAGAGTGAAGTAAGTTAGAAAGAAAAACACCAATACAGTATACTAATGCATATATAGAGAATTTAGAAAGATGGTAATGATGACCCTATATGTGAGACAGCAAAAGAGACACAGATGTAAAGAACAGTCTTTTGGACTCTGTGGGAGAAGGCAAGTGTCGGATGATTTGAGAGAATAGCCTTGAAACATGCATATTATCATATGTGAGACAGATCGCCAGTTCAGGTTCAATGCATGAGACAGGGTGCTCAAGGCTGGTGCACTGGGACAACCCTGAGGGATGGGATAGGGAGGGAGGTGGGAGGGGTGTTCAGGATGGGGAACACATGTACACCCATGGCTGATTTATGTCAATGTATAGCAAAAACCACTACAATATTGTAAAGTAATTAGCCTCCAATTAAAATAAATAAGTTAATTTAATTTTTTTTTTAAAAAAAAACAAGGTTGTTTCACCCCATAACTGGGAGGATGTTCAGTGAAAAAGATTGAGAACCGTTGCCTTGATGGCCACCCAGAGAATACTGTAATTTATCCAAAGGATCAGTTCTTAGGAGTTTCCCCATTTCTGAAATAAGGCACACCACTGCAGTGAGGAGCAGCATAATGCAGAACAAATTTGAAAGTAACAAATTCCTTTGAAGATGTGAGTCCATGATAGAAATACCAACTGTAAACCCCAGGACTACAGGAGAATTTAGAGATCAATAAGGGGGGAAAGGACCCTGCAAAAGAAGGTCGAAGATTTCCTTCCTTAAACGTGGATTGTTGCTTTGTTTTGGTTTGGTTTTGGATCCAAATAGTGCTCTTTACTCGAGAGCAGATGTTCAGTAGGACCTGGAAATAGTAAGTTCAATCAAAGGTGTCGCTTACTTTGTGTTCAACACGTGTAGTCAAAACAAAGACAGAAAAAGAGGTCTCCAGAGAGTCTCCCTTGTCTGACTGCTCTCTTTCCAGGTGACATGAAACGAACACAGCCTCCCACACCAGCTGAGCCTTGCATCCGGAAGGAGGCAGTTCTGCCATGCGTGGGCTGGAGGCATCCGGTCCCGGACAGAGAGAAGAGTGGCAAGGTTTTCACTGAATCTTCAGATGCTGGTTTCACACAATGTGAGGACGGTTTTGCATGAACCCCTTTTCTCAGTAAACTCAGTTCACACAGAAATCCATCAGGCATCCTCTTCTTTTCAAAAAGAATCCTAGAACTGGTCTATTCACCTTGTTTTCCATAAAGTCCATGGTGGAACTTCTTGACTTTCTGTCAGTCCATTGGGCCGTTTTTCAAATCCCTTTTTTTCTTTTTTTTAACCTTTAATCAGAAAAGATTTTTTTTTTAAATAAATTTATTTATTTATTTTTGGCTGTGCTGGGTCTTCATTGCTCAGTCCAGCAATGAAGTGCCGGGGCTTCCTGGGTAGCTCAGCTGGTAAAAAAAAATCCACCTACAATGCAGGAGACCCGGTTTGATTCCTGGGTTGGGAAGATCCACTGGAGAAGGGATAGGCTACCCACTCCAGTATTCTTGGGCTTCCCTGGTGGCTCAGCTGTAAAGAATCCGTCTGCAATATGGGAGACCTCAGTTTGATTCCTGGGTTGGAAGATCCCCTAGAGGAGGGCATGGCAACCTACTGCAGTATTCTTGCCTGGAAAATCCCCAGGGACAGAGGAGCCTGGAGGGCTACAGTTCATGGGGTCGCAAAGAGTCAGGCACGACTGAATGAGTAACCACATTCATTTCAGTTGCCATGTGAGGGCTTCTCATTGCTGTGGCTTCTCTTGTTGCAGACCACAGGCCCTAGGCTCACGGGCTTCAGTAGTTGTGGCTCCTAGGCTCCAGAGCACAGGCTCAATAGTTATGACACAGAGACTCAGTTGCTCCACAACATGTGGGATCTTCCCGGATCAGGGATCAAACCCATGTCTCCTGCATTGACAGGTGGATTCTTTACCACTGAGCCACCAGGGAAATCCAGTAAAGTTATTTTTCTTTTTTAATCTGAATTTTTAAAATTGAATTTACAATTTTGTGTTAATTTCACATGTACAGAAAAGTGATGCAGTTAAATATATACATATATATGTGTGTGTGTGTGTGTATATATATGTTCTTTGTCTTCCCATTATAGGTTATTAAAGATATTGAATATAGTTCCCTGTGCTATACAGTAGATTGTTGTTAATCTATTTTATATATAGTAGTGTGTATATGTTGCTTTCCAGGTGGTGCTAAGTGGTAAAGAATATGCCTGCCCATGCAGGAGACACAAGAGACTAGGTTTGATTCCTAGGTTGGGAAGATCCCCTGGGAAAGGAAATGGCAACCCACTCTAGTATCCTTGCCTGCAAAATCCCATGGAGAGGAACCTGACAGGCTACAGTCCATGGGGTCACAAAGAGCTGTACACAACTGAGCGACTGAGCACAGAACATATATTTGTCCCAAATACCTAATTTATCCTTTCCTCCTTTTTCCCTTTGGTAACCCTAAGTTTTCTATCTCTTTGAGTCTACTTGAATCACCTTTTGAGAATATAGCCCTCTTTCAGAAGATTGGTATGAATAATCTATGAACGGGAACTATATGATGACATACCTGGAGGGTTCAGAAGAGAAACTCCGAGTAGCCAAGATGGTTTCTTCTGAAAAGCACTAAAAAAGCACCTACAAAACTTTCTCATGTTCGAAGTCCCAATGAAAACCTTGGTCTACCTCATCTCAGGCAAAGCATCTCAGCTCTCTAACCCTCCATCTCCTTTTGCTATTACAAAATCCCTTCCCAATGCAACTTGGATTAGGTCCTTGATAAATCAGACTGTGGAGTATCTGATATTTTGCTCCACTGAGAGCTAACAAGTTAGCCTACCACACCACAGGTTTATCTACTTATACCAACAGAAGACATGAGACCACTGTATCTCTGATTCAGAGAAAAAGATCATTTCTTACTCACAGCAGGAGCAGTAGCCAGAGCTATATCTTGCTTTAGTTCTTCAACATGACAAGGCAGACAATACCTGCACATGCAGTGGAGTGTATCAGAGGAGAGGAACTCTGAAGTCAGGAAAACCTGGTTTTATAATAGGGCTGTTAGTAACCTGCCCATCCTCCCCTTAAAGAGAGAGATTACTCATTACCTTGGAATGTAAGCCAAACTCCTCCAGGAAGCAAAAGGAAAGAGCATTATCTTTATTACTCTGGGATGTCTCCAGAGAAAAGAAGGAACATCTCTAAGCTTTGCTATCCTGGAAGATCTCCTTATACAAAAAATGTCTGTAAATGCCTTGGCTCAGAAGACCTCAAACAAGCAGGAGTGTGAGGAATCCATTGATAAATGTCTCCTAGCAGTCATTCCTTTGCTCACAACGCTCCATGGATTTCCTCTGTCTCTAGAATAAAATCCAGCCCTGCCTTGTCATAACCTTGGAGGGCGACTTGACCTGGCCCCTTCCTACCTTTTCAGTCTCATCTCATTCATCCACTGGTCTCATTCGCGTCTCTTGGACATATCAAGATGATTTTCATCTTGAAGTTCTTGCTGCTCCCTCTGTCTGAAATACTATTCTCTGGGATCTTCCTGTGACTGATTTCTGATTTTAATCGAGGACACAGCTCAAGTGTGACTTCCTCAGAGAAGACTTTCCTCTCCCCAACACAAGTCCCACAGGGTTTAAATGTATACAAAGAACTTACAGCAGTCCCTAGCAACACATCATCTGATTAAGACATGCAATTACCATCATTAAAGTCTTCGGAGTCCTGTTCACAGATTCCTATTACATTCAAATTCTCTCATGAACCTGGGACATTTGTCTGTACATTGCAGACACAATGTCCTTGCTTGGACAGTCCTATACTTTTTCACTTTAATGATTTCTTTAACTTTAATGATCTATATATTCCTAGGGCTACACCATGAATTTTACTATCACCTAGAACTGTTTTCATATCAGAATCTTTAGTTGCAATATTCTACTCTCTCTACAAAGTAGCTCTCTCAAAAATTCATTTCTATCACACCAGTTCTTCAAACATCTCTCTCAACTCCAAGTTCCCCTCTGATTACTATCAAATCTCTCTCTCTTTCTCATCCAAACTCTCTACAATCAGTGAATGTACATTTACTGATTCTAAGTGTCAGCTCCTGTTTCTCCCCAACCCAAGGCATTTTAGTGTGACTTCTGTTTCCCCTACTCTCCTTTTTTAATTGAATTTTTTTACAGTTTTATTTTATTTTTAATTGGAGGATAGTCACTTTACAATGATGTGATGGTTTCTGCCATACGTCAACGTGAATCAGCCATAGATATACATATGTCCCTTTCCTCTTAAATCTCTCTCCCACCTCTCTCCTCATCTCCTTCTTGAACTCTCTCCCTCTCTCTCCAATGAAATTCTAACTGTCAAAACCTTATGGGCCTCTTTTCTCTATTGTATAGTCTTTTTCTTTTTTAATTTAGTCCATTTACATTTAAAAAAATATTTATTTCTTTGGCTGCTCAGGTCTTAGTTGCAACATACAGGATCTTTTGTTGTGTCCCATGGGCTCTCTAGTTGAGGCACTGGCTTTGTTGCCCTGAGGTATGTGGGATCTTTGTAGCCCGGCCAGGCATCAAACCAGAGTCCCCTGAATTGCAGGGTGGATTCTTAATCACTGGACCACCAGGGAAATCCCTCCATTGTAGAGTCTTGTTCTCACTCTCCTTGGGACATTTCCCTCCTGTAGTGTCCATGACGATGTCTCCTTCAGTTGTTTTCATGCTCCTCTGACCATTATTTCCTGTCCTCTTTGTGGGCACTCTTTTGCTCTAACAACTCTTCAAATATTGCTGTTTCTAAGGTCTCTCCCTTATCCAACTTCTTCTCTTATCCTTCATACTTTCCCAGAGCAGTCACTGATGATTTTATTACATTTTTGGATGTTAAATACTACATCCATGCCAATCACTCAAAAATCTAAATCTTCAGCTCTTTCTCTCAAGCTCCAGGCTTATATACCCAACCACCTTTGAACACATCTACCTCATACCCCACTGACATTTCGAGCTCAACATGTCCAAAATACAGCTCACTATGCTTTCTTCTAAACCAGCATATCTGTCTTCCCCCAACCCCCCAACTTAGTTGGTAGCACACCCTTTACCCCACCACACAAATGAGAAACCTAGCAATTAGATTCCACCCATGGACTTCCTTTCGCTAGTGTCCAACAATCATTTACATTTGCCAATTTTACTTTCTAAATATTTCTGGGCTCTCTTCCCTCCTTACCACCCTAGTTTGGGACCTCACTTTCTCTTACCTTTCCTGGACCAATGTGATCATCTCTTCATTGGTTTTTTTTTTTTTTTTTCTGTTAATGTTGTTAGTTTGTTTGTTTGTTTGTTTTATAAATTTATTTGTTTTAATTGGGGGCTAATTACTTTACAATATTGTAATAGCTTTTGCCATACATTGACATGAATCAGCCATGGATTTACATGTGTTCCCCTTCCTTGTTTTCTCCGACTTCAGTCTTAGATCCCACAAGTCTATTCTATTCTGATTGAATCAAATCCAAGCTCTTTCATATGTCTCCATAATCTGGCACATGAACAATTTCCTAATTTCATTTGTTTCTTTCCTGCCTCACAATTCACACTCTAGATACGATGACTTGAATTTCTTCTCTGACCTTACTCTATGATTTCAATTTTCTGTTCTTTGCTTGCCCTGGGATCACTAACTAGAAAGCCTTGAGCACTTTTCTCTCCTACACACAAACTTCCTTTACCTGCTCAGGTTTGCATTGCTGGGAGGCAGTTCCTGATGGATCCTCAACCTTCCTTTATTTTATTTTTTTAATTAATTAATCAATTAATTAATTACTTTATTTGACTGTGCCTGGTCTTTGTTGTGACATGTGGGCTCTTTGTTGTGGTGCGGGGGCTTAGTTGCCCCCACGACATGTGGGATCTTTGTTCCCTGATCAGAGACTGAACCCTCATCCCCTACACTAGAAGGCAGATTCTTTACCACCAGACCACCAGAGAAGTCCCAACTACCCTTTATTTTGGCTTTTGTCTGTATTCCTTGTATGTGTCTTGATCACTGCACTTACTTCTTTTATGATTTTTTCTTTGTATATCTGCTTTCTCCACTACACTAGCCTCCTCTGTGAGAATCTATGTCTGAACTATTCTTTCATCTCTAACATCCACTGTATGACAGATTAGGGGCTCAGATAATAGTTGGTGATGACAGAAAGAAGGAATGAAGGGAGAGCAAGAGGGAGAAATGGAAGAAAAAAGGAAGAAACAAGAGGAGGAAGGGTCATTTTTGTAGTGGTAAAAGATATAACTTTCAAATACAACAGCTGATTAAGTACAGTGATGATAAAATAGAGACATAAACACTTCGATTCTATCTTGTCTAAAATGGAAAGAAATTATAGGTTAGTATCAGTTGGATGTCTTGGGGGCAAAATCCTATTGTGTCGGGTACTAGTCATTAATAGACAGGTGGGCTGAACAACTGTTCATTCCTGTAATCTGTAATTCATTCCTGTAATTCTGCAGCATAAAGAACAAAGAAATCAGACAGAGGAAAAATGATATGCACCATGATACATCACTATGTTTCCTAAGAAGAAACAAGGAGTTTCTTATTTATGTTTATTTTATATTTGAATGGTATGAGCTACGACCACTGTTATGTTTCCTAAGAAGAAACAAGTAGTTTCCAGAAATATTCGTAAGTTCTTCAAGGGTTTTTCTACCTAGGATGGTCCTAAACATTAAATGCAGAATTTCTGGAATGTAAACTTAAATTCCAAGGCATGTAAAACAGGGAATTGTTTATTTAATCTATAGAATACATTTAAGGACTAGAATTTTCTCACTTAAATGGTAAATCAACTATTCATCTGACTCATCATTATATAAATTGTGTGAAATTATTTGTTCACTAGAGAAAAGTATTCAACCCCCAGGTCTAGTTTTTCTCTATGCCAGTTTTGCAATGCATAACAAAAATGAAAAAGTCCTATAACTAACTCAGATCCAAACACAATGAGAAGTAGTATCTTTGCAAACATAGTTTCCCTTTTTTCAACCACACACTGTTATCATGGATTCAAGTTTCTAAACAATACCACTGGAGGCCCAGTCTGTCTGGTCTCTGCAAAGAAATTTCTTTCAAAATCTTACAGTCATTGTTTATTTTTAAACTTTGTTAAATGTAAAAAAATGATACAAATATCCTCTACTCTGCCCTGGTTGGAATTTCCCAAATATCGGAAACAATGTGAAGCTATTCCTCTATCATGTTTTCCATTTCAATAGTACTTTCCTCATTCCTCTTAAGGAAGAGATTAAGATTTATTTTTCCATTTTATGACTTGGCTGCTAATAACAGGGCATTTAAGAACAGATATCGGAGAAAGATTACAGTGCCAGGGAGTAGGAGACACTTCCCCCCCAACAAGAGCAGGTCCCCATTGCCTGTCTAATCATATTACCAACCAAAATGGAAATGCTTCTCGCCAAGAAGCGTCACCAGATGTTGGGCCAGTTATTGGGGAAACAGTTGAAGGAGACACCTGAGTGCCAGTCCCAGAAAGCTGTATGGAGCAGGACTCTGATTCTGTGGACAGTGTGACAGGCATGTAGCACAGCTCATCTGTACTACAGTGACCACTAAGGCAGAGGCAGGCCAGGGCTGCCAGGCAGCCTTCTTGCTGTGTGTTTATATCCATTAGATAAATGGCTAGTCACATTACAGAATGGGCTATTTAGTTGGAAGTGGCCTTAGTAAAAATAAAAACTAGCTTTCTTTCTAACATCTCGGCCCTTTTGCAGAAAGGAAAGGCTTAGCCTTATCACTCTCTTTTGCAATTAGGAGATTTTAAAGATATCTTCGATAAACTTCTTGGATTTATGAGTAAGAATTACAGTACAATTAGCTGCAATTTATTGAGCACTTACTGTATGCTGTGCACTTTACATTTATTTTCTCAATGAATCCCCTCAGTAACCCAGTGAGTATTATTGTTCCTTTCTCACATAGCTAATAAATGGCAAATGCAGGATCTGATTCTGAAGTCTGTCTGATTCCGAAGTCCTAGCCTTGACCACAACCTATGGCACTTGCCAGATTGTAAGCCAAGTAGAAGACAAGCACATTTTCTGATTAGGTTGGCCAGTCTTATAGATAAGTAGTCACCAGGTCCACAGCTCCTGAAGACTCTCCCAGTGCCTGCCACCAAGCCTGGAAGAGAAACTGAAGGTGAGCCATGATGGTGGCAGTAAGGAGGCAGTTCCAACGGGACTTGGTGATTGTGTGAGTCAAGGATGACTCCCAGGTTTGTAACTGGGAGGGGTGGATGGTGGTGCCATTCACTGAAATAGGCAACAGATGTACGATGATGGGCTCAGATTGGGATGTGTTGGGTTTGAGATGCCTGTGGGAGACCTAGGTGAACACACAAACAAGTAAATCTGGAGCCAAAAAGAGACATACACAATGGAAAACAGAAATGTGGATGTCACCAACTTATTGGGGCAGAAGTCAGAACTATAAATAAGATTGTCCTAAGAAAGCCCAAGGAATAAAAACAGGACACCTGAGTAATACCAACATGTAGGGGATGAATAGAGGAAGCAGAACTGTGAAGAGATTGACACAGTAATCAGAGAGACAAAAACCAAGGGGCATTATTCTAGAAACCAAAAGAATAGAAAATGTCGAGAGAACTTGCCCACCCATCTCAACCACCACAGACGGGTCAGTTGATGTCCACTCTGTTCCCAAACACCTGCCAAAGCCCTTACTGTGACTTACACTGTTTGTTTACCCATGTCTCTAATCCAAGGTCAACAACATCTTCAAAGTCAAGACCTGATTGTTTGTCTCTATATTCCCAGGTTCAAAAATATATCTAGTGACTTGGACAACTAAGAGCAGTTTCAGTGAAATTGTAGGGGTGGAATTCTGGTTGGAATGAACAGGGAAGGAGGGGTTTAAAACGTGGCTAAATCTCAATTATCCACACTGAGAAAGTGAAAGTGAAGTTGCTCAGTCGTGTCTGACTCTTTGCGACCCCATGGACAGTAGCCTACCAAGCTCCTCAGCCCATGGAATTTTCCAGGCAAGAATACTAGAGTGGGTAGCCATTTCCTTCTCCAGGGGATCTTCCCAACCCAGGGATCAAACCCGGGTCTCCCGCACTGCTGGCAGACGCTTTACCGGCTGAGCCACCAGGAAAGCCCTTTCCACACTGAGAGGACAGAGAGAAATGTAGGTGAAACACACGAAAAGAGATAAGCTCAAAAGTTACATCTGACTTTGAACCTAGACTCCATAGAAAGCTTATATTCTTTCAGAGATCCAGACAGTCCCTCCTCTGGTCCTAGACTTCCTGAGATGTGCCCCTAAAGTCCATATGTGAAACCCTCCCAGGTAGAGACAGGTGACAGCTCAAAGGGGATGTGTCCGTGATTAAGTGAGAACTGACTGGTATGGAAGGGGTGTAGAAGAATAAAGCTTCATGTAGATAACACTCTGCCATTGGAGATAGCAGATAATCATAAGGTGTGTCATCCTTATTTTCACGATAAACAGAAAGTTTAAGAGTTTGCAAGCCAGTAAAACACTTTCAAGCCTTGAAGATTAGAGTACTTTAAGATTTTGGATGAATGCCATTCAGAAAGTGTTTCCTGTATAAAAGTATCATTAAAATAATGAATGTTTTGCATTTGGGGAAGTGGTGTCATATTTGGAATGTTCAGCCAAAGGGAAAAAGATTAGTAGCTAGTTTTAATGACTTCTGGAGAACATGAGAATTTTTTTTTTCTTGAGTCTTCTTTTTTCACCCAAAGTCAAATGAAAGGTGGCATAAGGAAAAATTGAGAACAAAACCAGATGAGCTGGTTTGGTCATAATAATTTCAACAAAGCTTCATGTACATATCAGTCTGTTTTTTTTTAAGTATTTACACCACAGGTATTATCTGATTTGATGTATATTTATATCAAACAAGGACTTCCCTGTGGCTCAAATGGTAAAGCATCTGCCTACAATGTGGGAGACCAGGTTCAATCCCTGGGTCAGGAAGACCTCCTGGAGAAGGAAATGGCAAACCACTCCAGTACTCTTGCCTGGAAAATCCCATGGACGGAGGAACCTGGTAGGCTACAGTCCGTGGGGTCGCAAAGAGTCGGACATGACTGAGCGACTTCACTTTCTTTATATCAGACAAACAAATGCAAGTTAGCTGTGATAATCCTCATGAAAGAGATGAGGAAACAGGATTAGATACAGCTTCATCTTCAGTAGCACCATTTTTTTCTTTTTTTGAGATAATGCCCAAACCAGCGTTCTCTTCCTGGTATCTAAAGATGCTACCTGCCTGCCCTCCCTCCTTTCTACTTTCCCTCCCTCCCTTCCTTCCTTCCAAAAACCACTAATTGAATACTCTGCCATGGTAATATTGTGATCGAATAAGAAGAATATATTTTGTTCTTCATCCCTGGCTCCCAAAACAGATCCAGAGCAATAAGGTGGAAGAAGCATCTTTTGTTATTCATAAGTCCCTTACCACCACACCAGTGTTTATGATAATGACCTGACTTTTGGACAGCCCCTAAGGATAGGGGAGGTAGGTAGAAGGCTGGTTTCCTTAGAGGGCTGGAATTTGCAGCTTGCCCCTCCCCTCCTGACCCCACCTCCAGAAAGAGTGGCGGTGGTGGTGGGGGAAGCTGCTGGAGTCTGAGTTAATCACTAATGGCCAAAGATTTAATCAACCACACCTATGCAACGAAGCCTCCATAAAAACCTTAACTGAAGGGGTTCAGAGAACTTCTGGGGCTTCCCTGATGGCTCAATGGTAAAAAAAAAAAAAAAATCCGCCTGCCAATATAGGAGATGTGGATTCAATCCTTGGGTTAGGAAGAACCCCTGGAGAAGGAAATGGCAACCCACTCCACGATTCTTGCCTGGGAAATCCCATGGACAGGGATGCCTGGCAGGCTACAGTCCATGGATCGCAAAGTGTCGGACAGTACTTAACGACTGAACGACAAAACAAAGAGAACTTTTGAGTTGATGATGATTTGAAGAATGGGGCACTTAGAGAGGGCACAGAAGCTCTGTGCTTCCCCCACACCTTGCCTTATGATCAGTGTGGGGGAAAAAACCCACGTTGGACAACAGAAGCAGCAGCAAGAGAGAGAGAAATGGAGTTTTCTTTTCAGTGAAAACCTCCTCTTTTTGGTGAAAACATTTTAAGTGATGAAGCCTCCATAGAAACCTTAATTGAATGAGTTCAGAGAACTTCTGGGGCTTCCTCTGATGGCTCAATGGTAAAAAAAAAAAAATTGTTTCCTCATGCAAATAGACAGGGAAACAATGGAAACAGTGACAGTCTATTTTCTTGGGCTCTGAAATCACTGCAGATGGTGACTGCAGCCATAAAATTAAAAGATGCTTGCTCCTTGGAAGAAAAGCTACGACAAACCTAGACAGCATATGAAAAACCAGGGACATTACTTTGCCAACGAAGATCCGTATTGTTAAACCTATGGTTTTTCCAGTAGTCATGTATGGATGTGAGAGTTGGACTATAAAGAAAGCTGAGTGCCAAAGAATTGATGCTTTTGAACTTTGGTGTTGGAGAAGACTCTTGAGAGTCTCCTGGACAGCAAGGAGATCAAACCAGTCAATCCTAAATGAAATCAATCCTGAATATTCACTGGGAGGACTGATGCTAAAGCTGAAGCTCCAATACTTTGGCCATCTGATGAGAAGAGCCAACACATTGGAAAAGATCCTGATGCTGGGAAAGATCGAAGGCAAGAGGAGAAGGGGACAACAGAAGATGAGATGGTTGGATGGCATCACCAACCTAAGGACATGAATTTGAACAAGCTCCAGGAGATGGTGAAGGACAGGGAAGCCTGGCATGCTGCAGTCCACAGAGCTGCAGTTGGAGACAACGAAGCAACTGAACAACAACAATACAGGGCATTGGATTCGATAAACATCTTACAATAAACTTTGCTCCCAAGTTCTTCTATCTTTAAATTGATGTTTTTCCTGGACTTCTGTAAACAGGAAGATGGGAGCGTTCATGGGTTCCAGGGCATAGCCCTGTGCCCACTGACAAGTTCTATGACCTTGGGCCAGTTGATTAAACTTTGTGTGCCTCAGTTTCCTCACCAGTAAAACAATACCTCCCTCAGAGGGTTGTTAGAAGCGTGAAATGAGTTAGTATTTGTCCAGTGCTCAGCTGGCACTCTGATAAACATTATTTAAGTGTGTGTTTAATAAATAAATAAGCTGGGTTCACTGAGCATTCCTTTGTGGAGCAAGACATTCTCCTTATCATTTCTTTCCACCAACTAGAAGACATTCCACAAATGAAAGCGTTTATGAGGAATACATATAACCAAACATCTCTCCTAAGGGCTCAGATCAAATGTCTACTTAAGGAAGAAAAGGCAGCCTCCATCTTAGGGTGCTCCCTTTCTGCTAACCCTGGGGGGCTTTCCATATCTTAAATGGAGAGCATGATGATTCCAAGAGACCATGTTTCGAGATTGTTGAAGCGATTTTGTCAGTTTATGCCCTTTGTGGATGGGTGGGAAGATTTTCCAGTCAGCAACCAATTCTTTCCAGCCGCTGGAGAAGAGAATATTAACTCATGGTTGTTTCTGCTCAGGTCAGGAGGTCACACCGTGATTTTTTTTCTTTTGTCCTTACAAGGAAATCTTGAGAACTTTCTTTGGACAGGGAACCAAAAATAGTGACAAGGAGGAACAGTTGCCAAGGATGTGTCCTTTTTTTCCCCCTCTTTATTTCATTTATAGTAAAATCTTAAATCTATGAGAGTGGTTTCTCACGTCCCTTCCACTAGACACTGTTTATCTCGAAGGGTAATTCATGCCGCATTTACTCCATAGCTCTCAGGATCGCTTATGTTTAAACACCTACAGCAGCTACCACTCCTTTCAGTTCATTTTTACTTACCAGTCATTTTTCAGAACTTTATACTCAACCTCTTTCTGTCTCTGCCAAATTTCACAGGATCTCTACAGCCTCTGAGAGAGGCAGCTTTGGATAAACGCTAAATCAGATAAATACAAAATGTGAATCAGACCATCATGGGCTCTGGGGGCAGAATATGGGCTCAAGTTCTGCATCCACCACTGGCTTTGAACTTGGGAAAATGATCTGTCCTAGTTTCTCTCTTAACAAACGTGGATAACAATATGAATGGCTCCCCTTCTGTCCTCACAGAACTATTGAGAAAGTCGAGTTAAATAATGATGTAGAAGCACTCAAAACCTTTATTTAAAAAATAAGTGGGACTTCCCTGGTGGTCCAATGGTTAAAACTTCACTTTCCAATGCAGGAGATGTGGGTTCCATCCCTGGTTGGGGAATTAAGATCCCACATGCCTTGTGGCCAAAAACCCAAAACATAAAACAGAAGCAATATTGAAACAAATTCAATGAAGACTTTAAAAATGATACACATTTTTAAAAAACTCAAAAAATAAATTACATTATACTTTATACATTTTTCCTATGTGTGTGCTATATTTCACAACAAATAAGGTTAAAATCATTGAATCTGAAAAATATAACTAAGACAATTATAAATAATTGTTAAATTTGCTAAACAAAAGGTACCTATTCAAATATTAGCACCCTAACTAAATAAACGATAATATATTTTATATTTTTTATACATATACAGGCTAATGCACAAGACACTAGGGCCATAAGCTTCTCATTTGGTGTCTCTGAAATATTAGAGCCTGAGATTCAGAAGATGAGTTGTAGTAAATATTTTCCCCAAGTGCAACATCCTTCCACTCATTTGGATCATTGTTTGCTTTTTCAAACAAGTCAAGGATGAGAAAGGTACAATCAAATTTGCAACAGAGATCACTGGCTGTCCAACAAGTATGCATCTTCTTCTCTTTCAAATGAACTGAGCCCTGGATTTTAGCTGGGAACTGATACCCAGCTAAATGCCCATTTCCCTTTACAGTGTGGTGTGGCCACCCAACTAAGCTCCAGCCAATGAGACATATTGGGAGCTGGTGCAATTTCTTCCTATTACAGAACTTCTGAGAAATTCCATACCACACTCCTGCTTATGTCTCATTCAGTTCAGAAAGCAATGCCAAAGAATGCTCAAACTACCACACAATTGCACTCATCTCACACACTAGCAAAGTAAATCTCAAAGTTCTACAAGCCAGGCTTCAACAATATGTGAACCATGAACTTCCAGACATTCAAGCTGGATTTAGAAAAGGCAAAGGAACCAGAGATCAAATTGCCAACACCCATTGGATCATCAAAAAAGCAAGAGAGTTCCAGAAAAATATATACTTCTGCTTTATTGACTATGCCAAAGCCTTTGGCTGTGTGGATCACAACAAACTGTGGAAAATTCTTAAGGAGATGGGAATACCAGACCACCTGACCTGCCTCCTGAGAAATCTGTATGCAGGTCAGAAAGCAACAGTTAGAACTGGACAGGGAACAACAGATTGGTTCCAAATTGGGGAAGGATTATACCAAGGCTGTATATTGTCACCCTGCTTATTTAATTTATATGCAGAGTACATCATGAGAAATGCTGGGCTGGATGAAACACAAGCTGAAATCAAGGTTGCCGGGAGAAATATCAATAACCTCAGATATGCAGATGACACCACTCTTATGGCAGAAAGCAAAGAAGAACCTCTTGATGAAAGTGAAAGAGGAGAGTGAAAAAGTTGTTTTAAAGCTCAACATTCAGAAAACTAAGATCATGGCATCCAGTCCCATCACTTCATGGCAAATAGATGGGGAAACAATGGAAACAGTGGCAGACTTTATTTCTGGGGGCTCCAAAATCACCACAGATGGTGACTGCAGCCATAAAATTAAAAGACGCTTACTCCTTGGAAGAAAAGTTATGACCAACCTAGATAGCATATTAAAAAGCAGAGTCATTACTTTATTTACAAAGTTCTGTCTAGTCAAAGCTATGGCTTTTCCAGTCATCATGTATGGATGTGAGAGTTGGACTATAAAGAAGGCTGAGTGCCAAAGAATTGATGCTTTTGAACTGTGGTGTTGGAGAAGACTCTTGAGAGTCCCTTGGACTGCGAGGAGATCCAACCAGTTCATCCTAAAGGAAATCAATCCTGAATATTCATTGGAAGAACTGATGCTGAAGCTGAAACTCCAATCCTTTGGCCACTCGATGTGAAGAACTGACTCACTGGAAAAGACCCTGATGCTGGGAAAGATTGCAGGTGGGAGGAGAAGGGGATGACAGAGGATGAGATGGTTGGATGGTATCACCGACTCAATCGACATAAGTTTGAGTAAACTCTGGGAGTTGGTGATGGACAGGGAGGCCTGGCATGCTGTAGTCCATGGCATTGCAAAGAGTCAGACACGACTGAGTGACTGAACTGAACTGAATGAGACATAAACAGGAATATGCTGTGGAATTTCTCTGAAGTTCTGTAATAGGAAGAAATTGCACCTGCTCCCTTCCCTTCTTCCATTTTACTGTTTGGAAAGTGGCTGAGATGGCTGAAATTGCACAGGCATCGTGGACATAAAGAAGTAGGCCATAGCCAAGGGAAGGAAGATGGGAGGGTAAGAAAGAATTTGCATTGTCTGGTGACAATGTGATCAACCAACGAATCCTGGACAACCTTATATATGAGAAATAGACTACTATCTTGTTTAACTTCTTTTGGGGGTGGGGAGGGGTTGTCTGCTTTCCAGCTGAATCTAATTTTAACTGAAAAATGTCACTCTTTGACCCAGTTTTTCCAGATAATTTGAATATCTTACCAAAAGTAAGAGGCTGAAAGGCAAAATATATGATCCAATGTGATTACTGGGCCATTTACTGATGATTTTGTGATAATCCCTTTCAACTCCTGATTCTTGGTCTTTGGCCAGCAATATGACTTCTACATTGAGGGTTTGGACCATATCAGCTGGAACAGAATGGACAGAGTGAGTTTTTAAAATCTCTCCAAGGGAATAGTGGGTTAAGCAGAAGGACCCTTCAGGGTTGCCGGTCACTTACTCATGGAAGCTGATCTGACAGAGCAGCTATCCCTTCTCACTGATCTGCTGAAGATCCAAGGTGACTTTACACACAGCATGGAGGAAAACTAACTAAACAGTGCTCATACCTGTATTAGGAAACTGGTGAGATGATTAGACACTCCAGGAATATTTGGTGGGTGACATCTTAATTTTGCACTGATAAAATAGATGGTCCCTTTGAAAGGCACATTTAGCCATCTTGTTCTCAAAATGTGTGATGCTGCCCTGTCTTCTTTACTCACTTACTCAGTAAGTGTTCATGGGGGCCCTGCTGCATGAGTGCGTGCATGCTCAGTTGTGCCTGACTGCGACTCCATGAACTGCAGCCCGTCAGGCTCCTCTGTCCATGGGATCCTCCAGGCAAGAACACTGGGTTGCCATGACGTCTTCAAGGGGATCTTCCCAACCCAGGGATGGAATCTGCATTTCTTACATCTCCTGCATTGGCAGGCAGGTTCTTTACCACTAGTGACACCTGGGAAGGTCCCCTGCTGTACACCAGACTCCATTTTAGGATACTGCACTGGACCACCTTCGCTCACACAGTCCCACTTTCTGGTATAACATCTTTTTATTCTCCCCTCATCTAAGACCAATATTTCTCAGAAACCCAGCTCTGGTCCAAGAATGCCTTCCTGAGCAGCACCACCTCAGCTATGGCTCCTGCAGCACTTCGCAGCTGCATAAGCAACTGGGCACTTAGTGAATGTACGTGAAATTTTAAGATGTTTGTTCTACCATCATGTGGGGACTTCCCTGATGGCTCAGCTGGTAAAGAACGCACCTGTCAATGCAGCAGACACAAGAGACACTCGTTCGATTCCTGGGTCAGGAAGATCCCCTGGAGAAGGAAATGGCTACCCACTTCAGTATTCTTGCCTGGAAAATTCCATGGACAGAGGAGCCTGGTGGGCTACAGTCTATAGGGTTGCAGAGTTGGACATGACTGAGAGCACACACGTGCACACCCGCACTGTCATGTGAGAACCTTAAGTTCAGACAGATCATTGGTGTTTAATAAATGCTGATGGATGATATCACGTTCGTTTAGCACTTTAAAATTTCTTTTAATCAACATGAATTGGGCACCTCCTGCATGCCTCACACTCTGTTGACCACCAGTGGAGGGAAAACCTGAGTAAGACTCAGACTCAGCTGGAGGAACAGAAGTACAAACAAATTACTGTAATTCAACATTACATATGCTGTTAATAGTAAAGAGCCTGGAGAAAGCCTTAGAGTAAAGGCTACTGACTTATCCTTGGAAAGTGAAAGTGAAATAGATAGCGTTGGTCACTCAGGTGTTTCCAACTCTGCAACCCCATAGACTATAGCCCGCCAGGCTCTTCTGTCCACAGAATTCTCCAGACAAGAATACTGGAGTAGGTAGCCATTTCCTTCTCCAAGGGATCTTCCCTACCCAGGGATCGAACCCACATCTCCTGCGTTGGAGGCAGATTTGTTACTGCCTATCCTCGGAGAAGGCAATGGCACCCCACTCCAGTACTCTTGCCTGGAAAATCCCATGGATGGAGGAGCCTGGTAGGCTACAGTCCATGGGGTCGCTAAGAGTCGGACACGACTGAGCGACTTCACTTTCACTTTTCCCTTTCATGCACTGGAGAAGGAAATGGCAACCCACTCCAGTATTCTTGCCTGGAGAATCCTAGGGACGGCGGAGCCTGGTGAGCTGCCGTCCATGGGGTCGCACAGAGTCGGACACGACTGAAGCGACTTAGCAGCAGCAGCAGCATCCTTGGAAAGTTGAAACCAACTTCACAGAAGAAGCAGCACGCCACCACCTAGCGGAGCCCTTCACATATATTCCATCAACGACCCTTCACGACCTCTTGGAAAGTAGGCAGGGCAGTTATTATGTCCCCACTTGACATGAAAAACTGGAAGCGGAACACGTCAGAGGCTGCTGCAGAGCTCCTGGCTGTGGAGAGAAACAAAGTGGGCCCAGAACTGGCTCCTAATTGGTCTTCTTTCTACCACGCCTCATGGCCTCCCTGAGTAATGTCCACGACTGTGAGTTCAGCCCTGGAGGAGGTCAGGTGTTTCTTATTTTCTCAGTTAGAATGAGTCAAGCAACCCAATTCATTTAATTTATTGAAATTTCCCTTTCCTTTTTTCATAATTCTCTTATTTATGAGGCCAGAGTTCTGAGTAATTCCCCTTCCAGGAATCTTCCCTAAGGAAATAATCAGAGAGGCAGACATAGATTTATGTACAAAAACTTTCCTTGCAGAGCTATTTATAATGACAGAAAATAGGAAACAACCTAAATTTCCAACAAAAACAGACTAGTGGACAGCCCCTAAACAGCTTTCCATATATTTTATAATGACATTTTTAAGTGCTTACAATTAATGCTATTTTTTTTAAAAAGACAGGATATAGACTCATGATTCAAATTCTGTAGGGTAAACATGCCAACACAGGCATAGCAAATAGAAGAGGGCTCTCAGCAAGATGTTTACCGTGACTATCTTGGTACTATTTGTATTTTCAATACGGCATGTGTTTTATCATTTAAAAAAACTCAATAACAATTATTTAATAAAATGCAAAATTCTTCAAAAGAACAATAAAACAGAGAGTGAATTCCTGTATTAGTCAAGGTTCTTCAGAGAAACAGAAACAATAGAATCTCATATATATATATAAAAAAATATATATATATATATGTATATATATATAAACTTGCTAAGTCACTTTAGTCGTGTCTGACTCTGCAACCCTATGGACCATGGCCCGCCAGGCTCCTCTGTCCATGGGATTCTCCAGGCAAGAATACTGGAATGGGTTGCCATGCCCTCCTCCAGGGGTCTTCCTGACCCAGGGATTGAACTTGCGTCTCTTACATCTTCTGCATTGGCAGGCCAGTTCTTTACCACTAGTGCCACCAGGGAAGTCCTTATAAATGTATAGTTCTCGTCTATCTTTCAATATGGGCTTCTGTCCCTTCCGGGTTTCTTGTTTTAGTGATTAGGTCAACTCTTGCCTTAGGCTAGAATCTTCCCTGAAGCCATAGACCCCCAGGTCTTCTGGCCCTCTGCTGTTCCCCCTCCACCTGGAGCCTCAGAAGGGCTGGATTCTGGGTGCCCAGTGAGTTCGTAGCAGCCTGGATTTGTCAAGACATTTCAGTAGCTACAATTCCAGAGCACAAAGGCCAGGAAATTCAGGAGGCTGATAAAATGATTAAAAAAAACAATCAAGGGTCAAGATTGCTTTCCGTACACTATGGATAGATAAAAATCTTCTATTCAATGAAGTGATCTTGTTCTGCTTGTACAAAAGGTACTTTTCATTTTAAAAAATCTACTATAAGGAATAAGCTCTAAGAACTCATTTATTTCATAGGAAAAGTCAGACATGAGTCCTTATTTATCAACTACGTGTGTGCATGTGCATTCAGTTGTGTCCAACTCCCTGCACCCCCGTGGACTATAGCCTGCCAGGCTCCTCTGTCCATGGAATTTTCCAGGCAAAAATACTGGGATGAGTTGCCATTTCCTCTTCCAGGAGATCTTCCCGACTAAAGGATCAAACGTGAGTCTCTTCATTGGCGAATTCTTTACCCCTGAGCCACCTGTGAAGGCATTTATCAACTATATTGCAATAAAATAAAAAAAAATTAAAAGAGTCTTTATTGAGGGAAGGAGACTATATTTTTCATTTAGGGATGGGATAGAAGCTGTGGTTGGTAGACATCTGACCCTGTCAACCCTTTTCAGGGGCACATTTGAGGTGAGGGTGAGGGGACCAGGTATCGCCCCAAGAAGGAAGTAACTTATTAGGTGGGCTGGACCTTTTTGAGTGCAAAAGTGCTGGCATGCAATCCAGATGGGAGGATGTTAGCTCCGTGCACAGCAAGGCATCATAGCTGGTGGGCAGGCATCCCGGAAAACCAACAGCTAGAGAAGGATGGGTCACAGCTTCTGTCTGATGAAACAACAGCACACCTCCATGGGACACTTACCAACAGCCAGGCACGGTTCCAAGTGCTTTGCACAGATAATCTCATTTAATCTTCACAATGTCCCTATGGCAGAGCTTCTAAAATTCTCCCACTTTACAACTAAGTAATCTGAAGCCTAGAGAGATGGCAGCCTTGATTTGCTCAGAGGGCTCAACGTAACTGAGGCATTGGGGCTTCTTCCAGCAGTGTGATCCCACAACTGCCATTCAAACTGTATGTTCACTACACATATGCACACACTCACATATTAACATATACACATACACAGATTTCTTGGGGTGCCAAAGTCAGATGGCTTTCCCCCCTCATAGGTAAAGATAGCATGCATATTCACTTTCCTCCTTTCCCAATCTTAGCCTGAAGCAAGTTGCTGACAGCTACCCCAGTTCCACCTCCCCAGAACGATCCTGTTGTAAATCTAAGTGACTGTATTCAGGTCTTGAGCTTTCCTTCTTTATATTCCCTGCTGTGAAAGCTTCAGGCTAAGAAGTCACCACAGAGCAGGATGAACGGATGCTCTAAACTTGCCCTTGGACTTCTGTTTTCTTGGTGTTGACAGTGGGAAAGCAGTGTGGGGGAAGGAGTAGATGAGCCCCAGACTCAGGAGACCCCCAACTCTTACCTCCAACCAACAAGGATTCTTCTCTATAAACTGGAGAAACTGGTCTCAGCCATCTCTAAAACACTAACAAATGGTGCCTCAGTGGCCTCCTTCCATGGGTGCAAGACCAGTCAGTCTTCCTTTTGTAGCCACCAGGCTTTCCCAGGGAGCTTGGTGCTTTATCTTTGGGCAGGAATGAGACACAAGGAGGTTAATTTTAGGAAACTGGCCATCCACACACATATGTATTCATGGTGTCCTTTGGGGCATAAAAAAGCAAGACCCACACACTGACAGCGAGTGTATCTTGGCCAAGTCTTAGAGAGGAGTTTTCTGATTTACAGGTTCAAGTTCAGTCCTCAATCTAGAACAACTTGTTCCTCTTCCTCAGGATATTTGTGGAGGCAAATTCTAGGATTACTTAGTCATTTGGTGAACATACAAATGGCGCCAGACTAAATGACTAACCCTTTTAGATCAATAAGTTACCTTTGAGAAAGGTAAATATTTCCTGTTCATCCGCTCTGTGCATTAAGCAGCATTACGAAAGCACCAACGAACAAAAATCGCTTCTGGGAGGCAGGCAGGTGCCCAGAGGCATGAAGAGAACTGAGTTGGAGCCAGGGGGCCATGCGTAGTTAGGGACCACTCCTTACGGAGCTAGAAGATAGCCAGTTCCAGTCTGATGGGCCACCCTGGCCTTTGGGATTTGCTGAGCTTGCTTTGAATGGCAGGATTGATGCTGTGATCTAATCCTCTTTTAGGCTTTTCTGGGGCCACCCAAACCAAGAGAGAAAATAAATAAGGTGGGGTGCTGATAATGTGTCATTTCTGACTAGATGGTTTCTTGCTTTATGAAGTCTTCCTCAGTGCATGCACGCATGCCCACTCAGTCATGTCCAACTCTTTGCAACCCTATGGACTATAACCCTCCAGGCTCCTCTGTCCATGGGATTTCCCAGAAACACTCCAGTAGTTCTCCAGAACACTGGAGCGGGTTGCCACTTCCTTCTCCAGGGGATCTTCCTGACCCAGGGATCAAATCCAGGGCTTCTGCATTGGCAGGCAGATTCCTTACCGCTGTGTCACCTGGGAAGCCCTTCTCAACATATTTATAGGAATCACCTCCCCAAACTCTACTTTCCAACTTCACTCACAGCTAAGTTATAGGCATATAACTAGAGCCAACTACATAGTCTGTGGGGCCCAGTGAGATTTGAAAATGTGAGATCCTTTATTGAAAAGTCGGAGTGAAAGGTAAAGTTAAAAGTACCAAAATATAATGTTTTCTTTAAAAATATTTTATTACTCATAAAATATACTGTGGGGTAAGTAGTGATACATTAATAAGAATATAAATTTATAAATTGCAAAAATGTGCCTTAATTTTAAATGTTACAAGGAAAATATTTTATTAATGTAGTATCTTGACTGATCTTAAGACTTTTCTAACTTGTTTTTCTAAAAATTCACTTATTAGCTTCTCAAAATTTATGTTTTTAACATGGTTTCAATCAATATAATCAAAATGAAGTCAGCTGCTCTTAGCAAATGTAAGACCACAAATAGCTTTTCATAATTTTTAATTTTGAGGACTTTTCTGATGCCACTGTTATTGGAGTTGTTAAGAATAATTTTATGTGTTTCGCTGGTGACTCAGTGGTAAAGAATTTGCCTGCCAAGACAGAGACACAGGTTCAATCCCTGGGTTGGGAGGATCCCCTGGAGTAGGAAATGGCAACCCACTCTAGTATTCTTGCCTGAAAAATCCCATGGAGAGAGGAGCCTGGTAGGCTGCAGTCCAAAATGTCACTGAGTGAGCACAGAGCAAGAGTAGTTTATAGTTTCTGACAACACTGGGATATATTTTTTGATAAATTATTTGGAATCCAAATCTTAGTACATCTAGAGCTGATTCTTACAAAATAAATTTTCTCAAAAAGATTTAACTCCTCTTACAAACCAGTTTTGTGTAAGTCTGAATTTAATTTTAAGTGCAAATTTATACAATGACATTTTGATGTTTCCTTTGACAATTCCTATCACTTGTTGAGATCATACAGGAAACCAAAAGTGGTCCCAGGATTTGTGCATAATTCAAAACACACCTGTTTATACATTCCCTCACAATGTCTTCATATACAAAGAAAAATGAATCAAAGAAATTATCTTCCTTGTTAATAATTGGTTCGTCCAAAGCTTTACATGAAAAGAATGTTCTTTTCCATCAAACATGACAATCTTAAAAAATTTTATTTTCCTCTCTAACCCTGTCGCCATTAGCTTTGCGATGCTGCAGCATTTTTAAAAATCAGAGATTCTAAATTCTTTGAAGAATTCCAATTGTTTCCAAGTATGCTTTATTGCAATGTCTACATGTACATGTAGACATGTACATGGCTTTTATTATTTTTTTAAATTTTTATTTGTTTCATTAGTTATTTTTGGTTGTGCTGGGTCCTTGTCGCTGTGCAGGGACTTTAGTTCTGGTGCACAGGGCTTCTCATTGCAGTGGCTTCTCCTATTGAGGAGCACAGGCTCTGGGGCACAGGGCCACAGTGGCATATGAGATCTTCTCGGACCAGGGATTGAACCCGTGTCTCTTGCGTTGGCAGGTAGATTCTTAACCACTGGCCCACCAGGGAAGTCCAGTGGCTTTTATTTTGTAATAACTTACTAAACACTAGCAGTTCCCATCCTGGTTTTAAGGCTGGAGAATCTAGATTCAATTTAATTCACTGTGTTATTATCTGTACAGATGCTTCAAGAATACACAGACAACCTTGCTTTGCACCACAGCCCCTGCCTGGCCCTGCATGGAACCCTTTCCTTCTCCCAGGGAGTGGCCACTACCCCCACAGTTGCTCCTTGTTACACTGTCACTGGTGGCATCACCACCGCTGATTTGGACCCAAGCCCTGACCGCCTGCCACCTGAGAACTTCACGGTACCCTGGACTGGGCCAAGGCACTAGGCATCCAAGCCAGCCACTCAGGGCACACATGTCCCTCACACCTGAGCCCATGTGTGGATATACTGCTGCCCAGCACTTCTCCTCTGCACACCCAACTGTTGTACTGCTCCATCAGACTTTGCACACAAAGCCAAGTTCAAAGATAAGATCACTCAGAATCTCAAGACAGCAGCAGCAGCAGACCATTAAATCAAGTATGTGCCCTTGCTGAGAAAGAAGCCCTGTGCGTGGACCCACCCAGATCACGTACCATAGAGCCACCCTGTATGTCAACACGTTTCCAGGGATCAGACACACCCCTGAGAGAGATGGGTTCAGGAGTGAGCTGAGCAGAGAAACAGGTATGGCAAAGAGGCTTCTGCTTGGCCAGCAAAGTTGCTGGTGGAGGCACGATGTTTCTGGGGTAGACAGAACCTCCACACCACTGCAACTAGAATGGTGGGATGGAAGCAGAAATGCCTCAATGAAGTCCATGAGAGAAAATTATTCTGGGAGATATTCCTGGAAATGTACTTTCAGAGCCCATTTCTCCAGATCCTCTGACATCCTATGGGCCATCTACTATCGTTTTTTTATTATTACTCACAAAGCTTCATTTTAAAATTTATAATCCCAATCTCCCAATTCATCCCATCCCTTCTTTCTCATCTTGGTGTCTGTATATTTGTTCTCTACGTCTGTGTCTCTGTTTCTGCTTTGCGAATAGGTTTATCTGTACCATTTTTCCAGACTCCAGATACATGCATTAACATATGGTATTTGTTTTTCTCTTTCTGACTTACTTCACTCTGTATGACCGACTCTAGGTCCATCCATGTCTCTGCAAATGGCATGATTTTGTTCCTTTTTTGGCTAATATTCCATTGTATATATGTGCTCATCTACTGTCTCTTAATAAATCTCTATCTGCTTAAACTAAGTCAAGAGAATTCTTGTTTGCAACTAAGAACTCTGATCATCTGGTAAAGTATTTTCTCCAGTTTACAGATGAAGAAACCAGGGTTCAGAGAGAACTTGCCTGTGGCCATAGAACTTACAATAAGGATTCAGATCCAAAGCCTGGTTCTTATCTACTACACTGCACCAACTCTTCATCATACAACATCAGAGAGCTCACTAACTCATCCTCTGTAGTACATCCCAACTTTGTATTGAACATCCATTCATTTTTTTTTCTTGAATAACATCCTTTCCTTGGGTGAACTGCCTCTTTGACACTTAGTAGTGTCAAATGCTTAGTAGCATTTTCAATCACATGCCTTGATTCCTTGGTGAATGTGAGATATACGGGACAACCTGGGCCAGTCAGAATATCCCATTTTCCTAAATACAATAATGGGTTCAACAATGGGCTTTTGACTCAATCAAGATCATTCAGAGTCCACTTTGTTTTATTTTATTAGCTTTTTACTTTGTATTGGAGTATGGCAGATTAACAATGTGGTGATAGTTTCAGGTGGACAGTAAAGGGTAGAGTCCACTTTGGAGGACTCATATGCAAGTTATTTGGGGGCATTTTTCTATCCAAATGGAGGAGGAAACTAATATAGAAAAAAGCAGAACTGACAGACACTCCCTATGATATCATTTGAGCTCCTGGATCTAGCCATTCCTGAAGCCTAATCAGTGAGCTGATAAATTATTTTTACCTATGCTAGTTTGAGTTGGTTTTCTGACTCTACATATTAGATAATTCATATAGCAGAGGAGGCAGCAGACTTGAATCATACTCCTTGGCTACCACCTGTTGCCTGCTTCCATAAGTGCTTGTGAAGACTTATACTCTGATCCAAATAGCTCCTCACCAGGGGACATTTCTCTCCCATTATTTATTTCCCATTTTGGTTCACAATGGAGGTCACACTGAGCAGGAATTACTGCTGCCACCATCCACTCTGCATATAATTCATGCATCCTGCCCTCTCTTTATTCTCTCTCCCCCAGCCATGCCTGGCTCTCAAATAAAAGGCATTACCAACCCTTGTCAGAGACAGAGAAAGGGATGAAGAACTTCTCTTTAGATTCTCGGCTGTCTATTCATCATCTGGTAGCACCAGAAACAACATAAAATACTGCAGATGATGTGATTCATTATAGATAATGTGACTTGCTTAAAACCAGCATCTGGCTTTCTTCAGAAATATAAACGAAAAGGTCCTAAACGGAACAGTGGATGTGATCTCTTTCAGTCTCACTGTCAGTGTGGGTGGTTATCACTGGGATAAAAGACACCATATCATAAGAACATGGACATGGCATTAAATAGCTCAGAATCAGAATTATGCCCATCTTGGAGGGTGGGATGGATTGGGAGATTGGGATTGGCATATATACACTGTGTGTGTGTAAGTCACTCAGTCGTGTCTGACTCTTTGTGATCCCAAGGACTATAGCCTGCCAGACTCCTCTGTCCATGGGATTCTCCAGGCAGGAATACTGGAGTGCATTGCCATTCCCTTCCATGTATAAAATAGATCACTATGAGAACTTACTGTAGAGCACAGGGAATTCTACTCAGTGCTCTGTGATGACCTAAATGGGAAGAAAATCCAAAAAAGAGAGGATATATGTATATGTGTGGCTGATTCACTTGCTGTATGGTAGGAACTAATACAACACTGCAAATCAACTACACTCCAACAAAAAAACGTATGCCCATCTTTTCCATATCTAATGAGAGCAACCATCAGACAACTGAGTATCAGTCTATTAATCTATTAACTAGCTTGCATTCTTCAAGAATGTAATGTCATGAAATGCAAAGAAAAGGCTGAGGAATTGTTTCAGATTAAAGAAGGTTGAAGAGAAATGACCACTAAATGCACAATGTGATCTGAACTAGTGCCTATACTGGGTAGGGGTGGGGGGTAAATGCTGTAAATGTCATTATTGGATCAATTGACAAAATCAAATTATTGACTGCAGTTTGACAGAAATGTTGCTCTCATATTAAATTTTCTGCATATGATTATTTCCCTGTGGTTATAACAGAGAATATCCTTATTCTTAGGAAATACATACTGAAGTACAAAGGGCATGGTAAATGCAACCTACTCAGTGGTTCAGGAAAAAAAACATTATAAATGTATAGAGAGAAGTGTAAATGATAAAGCAAATGTGGTCAGTGTTCAAAATTGGTAAATGTGGATAAAAACTCTATTGGAGTTTTTTATACTATTCTTACACTTTTGGGGGAAAGTTTGAAATTGTATCAAAATAGGAAGTTTTCTTACCTAAGTCAAGTTTCTTTTAACCCTCATGATCCTGTTAAAGTATTAGTTTGGGACTCGTATATCTTCAAGATTTTTCTAACACTTGCTAATCTCCCTTTTTAATAAAGGAAGGGCAAGCCTCGGCTCAGTCTTTGACAAGCAGCCATTACCAGCTAGAATGTAATACCTTAGTTTTGTTTTCATTGTTCAGTTCAGTTCAGTCACTCAGTCGTGTCTGACTCTTCACGATCCCATGAACCACAGCACGCCAGTCCTCCCTCTCCATCGCCAACTGCCGGAGTCCACCCAAACCCATGTCCATCGAGTTGATGATGCCATCCAACCATCTCAACCTCTGTCATCCCCTTCTCCTCCTGCCCTCAATCTTTCCCAGCATCAGGGTCTTTTCAAATGAGTCAACTCTTCGCATTAGGTCGCCAAAGTATTGGAGTTTCAGCTTCAACATCAGTCCTTCCAATGAACACCCAGGACTGATCTCCTTTAGGAAGGACTGGTTGGATCTCCTTGCAGTCCAAGGGACTCTCAAGAGTCTTCTCCAACACCACAGTTCAAAAGCATCAACTCTTTGGTGCTCAGCTTTCTTTATAGTCCAACTCTCACATCCATACATGACCACTGGAAAAATCATAGCCTTGACTAGATGGATCTTTGTTGGCAAAGTAATGTCTCTGCTTTTTAATCTGCTGTCTAGGTTGGTCATAACTTTCCTTCCAAGGAGTAAGCGTCTTTTAATTTCATTGCTGCAATCACATTGTATTTACTTTCTATTTATGGCAAGTGGGGTAGCTGTCCTTGTATGGTAAGATACACAGTTACCTTTTAAATAAATTTATATAATTAGAAGCGAGTATATAAAGAAATATTTCTATTTCATTTTAATGTAATGTCAATAAATATGAATATGAGTGCAGGTAGCATTTGGAGGGTAAAGATAGGACATTTAATTACAAATTGCCTGACATTTAGGACCCACTCATGTTTTTAGTCTTGGTCTATTCTAGGTCTATTGTAATGGCTTCATATTACAGGAAGGGAAAATGGAAGTCTCAAAGTTGGGTGGCTGGTCTACAGTGACACAGTCCCTAGTGATGACCGGGGGCAGGAACACAGATGAAGGAGTCCTCCAGTCACTGCCCACCCCACCACCCATCGCTGTGTGATTAAGGACACAGGAGTGCCAAGACTAGTTCTACGATAAGAAACACAACTCAGAGTGGCATCAGCTATTATTACACGCACACACAGAAACTAGTTAGCCATATTGCAAGTGAAAGTGTTAGTCGCTCAGTTGTGTCCAATTCTTTGTGACCCTATGGACTGTAACCCACCAGGCTCCTCTGTCTGTAGCCTACCAAGCTTCTATCTCCATGCTGGAATGGGTTGCCATTCCCTTCTCCAGGGGATATTCCTGACCCAGGGATCAAACTCAGGTCTCCCGCATTGCAGGCAGATTCTTTACCATCTGAGTCACCTGGGAAGCCCACAAACCAGGCAACTCACAGCCAAAGCAACTCTCACTGTTGGCTCAGATCTTTGACCTTGAAAAGTCTTGTCTGTTCTCAATTTCCAAGCATCCAGTGGAACAGAAGGAGTCGTTCCTTTAGAGTTTATAGACAAACTCAAACATTCTCTTTCCAAAGCAGTGATAGGATCCTAAAATCCTGGAAACTTGAAGTAACAGCCAGCTCACTCTTATCAGTGGTTTCAGAACTACTCGAGGGAAGCAAAGCTGGGTGTTCACAGGTTCTGAGGCCCCGGTCCTGTCCCCAGCTCTCATACTCAAAATTCCTGGAGCTGAGAGTTAAAATATTTCTTTTTTTTCTCATGCTCTTGCTTTCACACAATACTGTTTTCTGTAAGTCTGTGCTCACTCATGCTCCTTCGCTCAGTAGTGTTCGACTCTCTGCGACTCCGTGGACTGTAGCCCTCCAGGCTCCTCTGTTCATGGGATTTTCCAGGCAACAATACTGGAGTGGGTTGCCATTTCCTTCTCCAGACCCGGAGCTCGAACCCTCATCTCTTGTGTCTCCTGCATTGGCAGGTGGATTCTTTACCACTGCGCCACCTGGAAAGCCTGTCGCTGGGTTTTTGTTGTTCTTTGGTGAAAAAGCAGAGTTACTGGGGTGAGTGTATGTCTCATCTAGTCCCTCCATTGCTATCAGAGAATTCAGCTTAATGACCAAGAGGCTCCCAGACGAGGGCATGTGACAACCTTCTTGGTCTTATCTCAGTCTTGACCTCTAAGACTAGCCTTCCTCCCCTCAGCTGAATCCACCCAGGCCTGAATTCATGTCTGCCTCTTCTGTTCCTTCCTCTGTGAACAACAAATGTCCTCTGGTCTTTATAAAATAATCCTTATGTGCTTGAAGGTGACCCCCAATCCTCCTCCTCCACTATCTCTCCCCAAAGTGAATGCACCCACTTTTTCCATCTTCACACATAAAGTAACACTTTCCAATCTATTCATCACCACATAGCTCACCCCTGAACTTTTGTGTTGTTTTTTCCTATCACTCTAAAGTCATGGAGTCCAGAAAAGAAGACAGTATCTTGAGGGTGTGTGCAGTCAGTGCAAAAATTCTCAACATTCCTTCTTTCTTGGGAGGACTGACCCTCCCCTGGTATGCGGGTCCCTCTGGACTCTCCAGGCCTGAGCAAATCTGTTCTGGGGGCTTTGGTTGTGCACAGCATTACCGATAAGAGATAATGTAGGAAGGACCTCAGAAATACATCCTATAACTTGGGGAGTGAGGGAGTCAAGTTTAGTACCAGGTCATTACAAAAAGGTTGACCAGGTCCTAATGCTCCCCTAGACAATCAGATTGAGGGAAAATCAAGTAATTCTGGAACTTGACAGTTCAGTTCAGTTCAGTTGAGTCACTCAGTCGTGTCCGACTCTTTGCAACCCCATGAACTGAAGCACCCTAGGCCTCCCTGTCCATCACCAACTCCCAGAGTTTACTCAAACTCATGTCCATTGAGTCGGTGATGCCATCCAACCATCTCATCCTCTGTCGACACCTTCTCCTCCTGCTCTCAATCTTTCCCAGCATCAGGCTCTTTTCAAATGAGTCAGCTCTTCACATCAGGTGGCCAAAGCATTGGAGTTTCAGCTTCAACATCAGTCCTTCCAATGAACACCCAGGACTGATCTCCTTTAAGATGGACTGGTTGGATCTCCTTGCAGTCCAAGGGACTCTCAAGAGTCTTCTCCAACACCACAGTTCAAAAGCATCAATTCTTTGGTGCTCAGCTTTCTTTATAGTCCAACTCTCACATCCATACATGACTACTGGAAAAACAATAACCTTGACTAGACGGAACATGGTTGGCAAAGTAACGTCTCTGCTTTTTAATATGCTGTCTATGTTGATCATAACTTTCCTTCCAAGGAGTAAGCATCTATTTAATTTCATGGCTGTAGTCACCATCAGCAGTGATTTTGGAGCCCCCAAAAATAAAGTCAGCCACTGTTTCTGCTGTTTCCCCATATATTTGCCGTAAAGTGATGGGACCGGATGCCATGATCTTTGTTTTCTGAATGTTGAGCTTTAAGCCAACATTTTCACTCTCCTCTTTCCCTTTCATCAAGAGGCTCATTAGTTCTTCTTCACTTTCTGCTATAAGGGTTGTGTCATCTGCATATCTGAGGTTATTGATATTTCTCCAGGCAATCTTGAGTCCAGCTTGTGCTTCATCCAGCCTGGCATTTCTCATGATGTACTCTGCATATAAGTTAAATAAGCAGGGTGACAATATATAGCCTTGACGTACTCCTTTTCCTATTTGGAACCAATCTGTTGTTCCATGTCCTGTTCTAACTGTTGCTTCCTGACCTGCATACAGGTTTCTCAAGAGGCAGGTCAGGTGGTCTGGTATGCCCATCTCTTTCAGAATTTTCCACAGTTTATTGTGATCCACACAGTCAAAGGCTTTGGCATAGTCAATAAAGCAGAAGTAGATGTTTTTCTGGTACTCTCTTGCTTTTTTGATGATCCATCAGATGTTGGCAATTTGATCTCTGGTTCCTCTGCCTTTTCTAAAACCAGCTTGAGCATCTGGAAGTTCATGGTTCACGTATTGCTGAAGCCTGGCTTGGAGAATTTTGAGCATTACTTTACTAGTGTGTGAGATGAGTGCAATTGTGCGGTAGTTTGAGCATTCTTTGGCGTTGCCTTTGTTTGGGATTGGAATGAAAACTGACCTTTTCCAGTCCTGTGGCCACTGCTGAGTTTTCTAAATTTCCTGGCATATTGAGTGAAGCACTTCCACAGCATCATCTTTCAAGATTTGAAATAGCTCAACTGGAATTCCATCACCCCCACTAGCTTTGTTCGTAGTGATGCTTTCTAAGGCCCACTTGACTTCACATTCCAGGATGTCTGGCTCTAGGTGAGTGATCACACCATTGTGATTATCTGGGTCATGAAGATCTTTTTTGTACAATTTTTCTGTGTATTCTTGCCACCTCTTCTTAATATCTTCTGCTTCTGTTAGGTCCATACCCATTTCTGTCCTTTATTGAGCCCATCTTTGCATGAAATGTCCCCTTGGTATCTAATTTTCTCGAAGAGCTCTCTAGTCTTTCCCATTCTATTGTTTTCCTCTATTTCTTTGCATTGGTCGCGGAGGAAGGCTGTCTTATCTCTCATTGCTATTCTTTGGAACTCTGCATTCAAATGGGTGTATCTTTCCTTTCCTCCTTTGCTTTTGGCTTCTCTTCCTTTCACAGCTATTTGTAAGGCCTCCTCAGACAGCCATTTTGCTTTTTTGCGTTTCTTTTTCTTGGAGATGGTCTTGATCCCTGTCTCCTGTACAATGTCATGAACCTCCGTCCATAGTTCATCAGGCACTCTGTCTATCAGATCTAGTCCCTTAAATCTATTTCTCACTTCCACTGTATAATCATAAAGGATTTGATTTAGGTCATACCTGAATGGTCTAGTGGTTTTCCCCACTTTCTTCCATTTAAGTCTGAATTTGTCAATAAGGAGTTCATGATCTGATCCACAGTCAGCTCCTGGTCTTGTTTTTGCTGACTGTATAGAGCTTCTCCATCTTTGGCTGCAAAGAATATAATCAGTCTGATTTCAGTGTTGGCCATCTGGTGATGTCCATGTGTAGAGTCTTCTCTTGTGTTGTTGGAAGAGATTGTTTGCTATGACCAGTGCATTCTCTTGGCAAAACTCTATCCTTTGCCCTGCTTCATTCTGTACTCTAAGGCCAAATTTGCCTGTTACTCCAGGTGTTTCTTGACTTCCTACTTTTGCATTCCAGTTCCCTATAATGAAAAGGACATCTTTGGGGGCTGTTAGTTCTAAAAGGTCTTGTAGGTCTTCATAGAACCGTTCAACTTCTGCTTCTTCAGCATTACTGGTTGAGGCATAGGCTTGGATTACCATGATGTTGAATGGGTTTGCCTTGGAAACAGAGATCATTCTGTCGATTTTGAGACTGCATCCAAGTACTGCATTTCAGACTCTTGTTGACTATGATGGCTACTCCGTTTCTTCTAAGGGATTCCTGCCCACAGTAGTAGATATAATGGTCATCTGAGTTAAATTCATCCATTCCAGTCCATGTTAGTTCGCTGATTCCTAGAATGTTGACGTTCACTCCTGCCATTTCCTGTTTGACCACTTCCAATTTGCCTTGATTCATGGACCTAACATTCCGAGTTCCTATGTAATATTGCCCTTTACAGCATCGGACTTTATTTCCATCCCCAGTCACATCCACAACTGGGTGTTATTTTTGCTTTGGCTCCATCCCTTCATTCTTTCTGGAGTTATTTCTCCACTCTTCTCCAGTAGCATATTGGGTACCTACTGACCTGGGGAGCTCATCTTTCAGTGTCCTATCTTTTTGCCTTTTCATATTGCTCATGGGATTCTCAAGGCAAGAATACTGAAGTGGTTTGCCATTCCCTTTTCCAGTGGACTACAATCTGTCAGACCTCTCCACCATGACCCGCCCGTCTTGGGTGGCCCCACACGGCATGGCTTAGTTTCATTGGGTTAGACAAGGCTGTGGTCCGTGTGATCAGATTGGCTAGTTTTCTGTGATTGTGGTTTCAGTCTGTCTGCCCTCTGATGCCCTCTCTCAGAGCATACCATCTTACTTGGGTTTCTCTTACCTTGGATGTGAGGTATCTCTTCACAGCTGTTGCAGCAAAGCGCAGCCACTGCTCCTTACCTTGGACGTGTGGTATCACCTCACAGCTGCCGCTCCTGACCTTGGACGTGGGGTATCTCCTCTCAGCCGCTCCTGCGCTGCGCAGCCACCACTCCTGCAAACTCCTACCAAAGTAGCCTACTTATGGGAGGCTGTCATGTAGAATGATTTTAAGGATACTAACAAAAATCATAGAGATGACTGTCTCTCCAGTTCTAAGGAAGAAATTCTATGCTGTGTCCCAAAATTTCATTTTCTGAGCACATTTGAGCTTCCTCTAGCAATTATGTGTAAGAAGCTCATCCTGCTCGCCTTGCCAGTAGTGTGAGAATGCACTAATATATACCCCTTGAAAGGTGGTGCTAGTGGTAAATAACCTGCCTGCCAATGTAGGAGATGTAAGAGATGCAGGTTTGATCCCTGGGTCAAGAAGATCCCCCAGACGAGGAAATGGCAACTCACTCCAGTATTCTTCGCTGGAGAATCCCATGAACAGAGGAGCCTGGAAGGCTGCAGTCCATAGGGTCGCACAGAGTTGGACACAACTGAAGCGACTTAGCATGCACTCCTTGAAAACTGTACAGAGGGCAGAGGCAGGTGGGAGGCAGAGTGAGTTTTTATACAGTCTGTGTCTGAGGCCATCTCAGAAATGTCCCAACCCCTGGCTGTCATGAGGCAAGTTCAAGGACACAAGGGCCCACCTTCAGGGTTTAAGGTCAGCCCCTACATTCCCAGATTCCCTTGGGGTTTAAGGGGGGTGGTCAAAAATCTGTATACAGCAGTCTACACAAGTGGCAAGTTGATCTTTGAAACAGAGTACTATGCTGGTCATTGGAGGCCAGGGATTCCAGACTTCTCACTTTTGGCATGGGGAAACTGCCAAGAGACAGGGACCACAGTCCTAGATCATATAACAAGTAAGTGGCAGAACCAGGACTAAAACTGATTTCTCTTCCCTTGGCCATTTTGGCCCTCTTAGAAAATACTAGAGTAGCAAACCACTAAACAGAATGGGAGAGATTCCTTCATCTCTCTATCTACATGTCTGTGATAGATGGAGTGTGCCAACTGCCACTTTCTGGTTCAGCTCAGATGGCAGCTGCAGGGTGGGAAAGTGGGAGGCAGAGTTGAACCTTGTGTGTGTACATTTCAACTTCTTTCTTTGCATTTTGGTTACATTTAACAATGTGTTACCTCTTTACAGAGTAGTTTATATCATCGCAGGATGCCAAGAATGACATCAACATCTATTAAAACCTAATGTTTCACATTCTCAACTGTAAACATTAGCATTGCTTAGTTTCCAGATATAAACTCAGAGTCATTCTAAAGTTGGATGGTTTCTTTCCAAGAAAGTTGGTGTTACCGTAATGAAATTTACCTAATTAATCTCCTTAAGGAGGGCAGGAATCCAATGATGACTGTTCATAAAGACCTCAATGTTCTTCTTGTAATCAGAGCAAGGCAATCTGTGGATTCATTTCAGGAGAGACCATAACTTTCCAAATAAATCTTAGTAAAGCTTTGCAGAAGGGTGCTTGAGCTACTACCCCACTTGACGGGCTTAATTTCAGCTTAACTAGACCTGTGTAATTTCTCTAGAATATATTTATATTCACCTGTGACCTTGGATCCCAACACTCAGGCTTATTGTTCTTGATGCCAAGAGCTCATATGAAAGGTAAATTTGAACCAGTCATTGATGGAAACTCTTGAACTACCAGATTTCAAAACTATCCCCTCCCTGGGTCTTCACTTGCGTGCTGTGTGCATGAACCTACCTCTTGATACTTGCACAGTATTTTTTAAATTTATTAATTTATTTTTATTTTTGACTGTTCTGGGTTTTCATTGCTGCACATGGGCTTTCTCTAGTTGTGGTGAGCCAGAGCTACTCTCTAGTTGCTGTGCATGGGCTTCTCATCTTGGTAGCTTCCCTTGTTGTGGTTCCAGGCTCTGGAGCACATGGGCTCAGCAGCTGTGGTGCACAGACTTAGTTGCTCTATGGCATGTGGAATCTTCCTGGACCAGGGATCGAACCCGTGTCTCCTGCATTGACAGGTGGATTCTTAAACTGGACCATCAACGAAGTCCCTTGCACAACATTTTGGTCACAGTTAATAGTGAATATGAAGAAAAGTAGCAGTCAGCCTCTGCCAGGGTCTTCCTTAGACCCCAGTGGGGCTATATACATGTGTATAATCAAGAATCTCTCATTTCAAAGGAGCACAAGGTGCCACACCAGAGTACAGGAAGCCACACTGGGGAGTAAGGAGAACATTTCCTGGTCTCCCAGTCCTGCAGAAGTGGTACCCACAGGAAAGAGTCTTCAGAGAGACAGCCCCTGTGAAGGTGTTGAAGGAATGATGGTGTTTATGAACCCTGGGACTCAGGGCCCAAGAGGTATGAAGGGAATCACTGGGCTGGAGTCTTAGGTTGTTGGGTCAGAGAAGTATGGGCATGATGGTATGGATGAATCTGGAAGGTTATAGAGAAAGTTTAGGAACATGACAATCAAACCAGTTAATCCCAAAGGAAATCAACCCTGAATATTCATTGGTAGGACTGATGCTGGAGCTGAAGCTCCAATCTTTTGGCCCCTTGATGCAAAGAGCCTGATGCTGGGACAGACTGAGGGCAGGAGAAGGGGCGACAGAGGATGAGATGGTTGGATGGCATCACTGACTCAATGGACATGAGTATGAACAAACTCCTGGAGATGGTGAAGGACGGGAAAGCCTGGCATGCTGCAGTCCATGGAGTCGCAAAGAGTTGGACACAACTGAGCGACTGAACAGCAACAACTTGATCCTCAGCACCCAAATACAAAGCTGGATCTATTTAAGTGCTTACTGATACAGGACCTGACCAGACTGGGAAGGGAGGTGGAGCTGGATTTACAGGTGGCAGGTGGGACCTACCAGATTACCTGACACTATGTCAGCAAAGAAGGCCTTACGGGGTCTCAGAAGGTTGGTGACCTGAGTTGAATTTTCAAGAACAGAATCTCTCAACCTCACCCTACCCCATTCAGGGAGAAATATGGTTTAGGCCTTGTTAGAGATGACACTCTGGAGTAATTCATCCTATGGCCATCATCCTGTGTTCTGCAGCCTCCACTCCCCTTGTGAGGGGTCTGAAATCTGGGACTGGGATCAATCTTTATTGTAATTTCTGGTCTCATCATTTATGTCCCAAGCGAGATCGTAATCTCCATGAAGGCAGGGAATAGATCTATTTCCACAGATCAATTTCCAGTACAATGCTAGCACTCAGTAAATATTTGGTGAAAGAATGAATACCTTTGGCAGCTATCATTACTGTGCACAAGCATTCACTTCCTCCTTTCTTATGACCCAACCCTTTGGGTTTGGCCATGTGACTTGCTTTGTCCAATAAAATTCAAGTGGAGCCCGAGGCACACCATTTCCGAGGAGTGGATTGAAGGGAGAGTGCATGGCTTGGCTCTTGTGTTTCTGTTCTCTGCCACAAGATGGCATGTTGCAGTTGGGAGTTGCTTTTGCAACCTGGGTCCCAGAACAGGAAGATGCTAGAAGTCAACCTATAGTGAGTCCACAGCTTAGCACAGAGCTGTGTCCATTCCATAGTATACGATGGAGAAGTCAATGTTTGTAAGTCACTGAATTTGGGCTTCCCTGGTGACTCAGTGGTGAAGAGCCTGACTGCCAATGCATGGGACGTGGGTTCAGTCCCTGGGTTGGGAAGATCCCCTGGAGAGGGAAATGGCAACCCACCCCAGTATTGTTGTCTGGGAAATTCCATAGACAGAGGAGCCTTGGCAGGATGCAGTCCATGGGATTGCAAAGAGTCAGGCACAACTTAGCTACTAAACAACAACTACCATGACAAAAACCCTCAGGTTGGGGGAATAAAGTATCTCCTGTTTAATTTCTCCCATGTGCTAGAACAGTTGCCTTCAATTCTTCCATTTTCCAAAGATGAGAGAAGATGGCAAACCCACCAGCCTTGCCCCTCGTGCTGTCTAGCAGGCAACTTTCTGCTGTGCTCTCCAAAAGAACACGTTTCCGGCAACCCAGAGAAGCCTAACGGTTAACTGTCAAGGCTGCTTACCGCAAAAAGTGGCCTGAAAGCAAGTTTACACATCACATTTTAAACATTTATGCAGTTTTAGAATAAAACAAGCCTGAAGCTGGCTCCGGCTCCCTCCCTTTCTTCACCTGCCAATGAAGCATGTTCTTACCAGTTTCTCAAAAAGCCAGAGTCTCACTCAGGGGCTGGAGGTGGAGTGTTGTCTGCAAGTGATGTGATTGAAAGCTCAGCATCTTCTCCCTCCGCACCAGATTTTGATATATCTTAGGAAGAACTTGGAATGTGCAATGTGCACAGGCTTTGTGTGGAAAGAAAGGAAAGCCCAAAGAAATCCTGGAGACACTGTACTCTGCTCGGTTCTCTGATTACCTCCTGGAGCCGTTGTGATGAGAGGTGAAAAAAAATGCAGAGAGATCTATGAGATATTAAATACTTAAACACTGGGAAACTGAACGAAATGGTTCATACTTTTTATCAGATGCTGTAACGGACATCCATCCCACCACCGTCCCCACCCCCCCACCCCCGGTTTCAGCCTCCACCAATGTGCGCGCTACATGCTAAGTTGCTTCAGTCATATCCAACTCTTTGTGACCCTATGGACTGCAGCCCGCCAGGCTCCTCTATCCATGGGATTCTCCAGGCAAGAGCACTGGAGTGAGTTGCCATACCCTCCTCCAGGGGATCTTCCCAACCGAAGGATCAAACCCATGTCTCTTAGGTCTAACCTGCATTGGCAGGTGGGTTCTTAACCACGAGTGCCCCCTGGGAAACCCCCACCAAAGTGCAGATAATTTCAAATTCTATCATTCCATCCCTGACTTGCCCCACAGGGTGCAGGTCCTTAGAGACACTTCACTGTCCACTTCAAATGCAATACATTTGAAATGAAACTTAGGTATCCTCTTGAGCATGTGCTTCTTGCCCTTCAGTTTCCATATTGATTATTGGCACCCCATTCACCCACTGTCCTCATTTAAAAAAAATTTTTTTTTCATTTATTTCTTTAGGCTGTGCTGGATCTTCATTGCAGTGTGAGGGAAGCACACGGGCTTCAGTAGTTGTGGTGCACAGGCTTAGTTGCCCTGTGGCATGTGGAATCTTCCCAGACCAAGGATCAAACATGCGTCCCCTGCATTGGCAGGTGGATTCTTAACCACTGGACCACCATGGGAGTCCCATCCACTTGTCCTCTTGCGGATGCTTTCCTTTCTCTTAGCCCCTGCATTCCTCTCATTATCAAGTCCTGTAGCTGCTGCCCCTCTAACCTGTAGTCCATCCTTCAGACCAGAGTCTTCTGCCCAAAACACAAATCTAATGGTATCATTTCCTTCCTGGAGAGCTCACTGTGGCTTTCCATCGGCTAGAGAATAAAGTTCTTCCTTTGACTGGTTCATGGGGAACTTTGGTGACCAGCCTCTGGAAATGTATCAGGCTCATCTCTTCCAGTGTCTAAGCACTGGGAACATGTTCTTTCTCCCTAGGGATGCTGTGTTTACCTGGAGGATCCCTGCTTATCCTTCATGCCTCCACCCAAGTATCCTGTCCTCTGTGAATGCTGTCCTACTGCCCCAAGACTTAGGCAGCCCCCCACCCCTTAACTGTTCAAAGCTCTTTTACAGTCCCAAAGGCGTTTCTTCTCATGGTATGTTCACACATCTATCCCCCGTATCAACCTATGAGTGCTGTGGAGGCGGCAAACTTGCCTGAGTTATTGCTCTAAACTCAGGCAAAGCACACTGCACACATTCTGTCAACATCATAGAATAAATGGAGGAATGAACAGAGGAGTAAATTCCCTAGTCATAGCCTAAGCATCCTTTTGTGGAGAAATGACTTTGCATGTTAATTTTCCTGTCTGAAACTGAAAGTCAGAATGAAAATCAGTAAGATTTTTTTTAAGCAACGCTCCAAATAGAAAACCAAAAAATTATGCTATTGCAGCACAATTTGTGTAAGGACGATAACATTGGCTGTAGAATCAGAACATGAAAATAAAGATACACTGACGCATAGCATTGATGTCCCAGGGCAGTAATGTTAAAGAGAAGATGTAGGGAGGAAGGTACTTAGAACCTAAGGTTTTTCCTTTGTCATGAGAAAGCATAAAAGCTTATTTGGCGGAGCTCCCTAGAATTCTCTTTTGTGAAGTCTAGTCTCTATGAGCATGAACTTTGGAGCTGAAACTCTCAAGGTTTGGGTCTCAGCTTCAGCACTTATTAGCTCTGTGACTTTACGCAAGTAACATAACCTCTCTGTGCCTCAATTTTCCTGTCTGTAAAATGAGTATGTTAATAGCGGTTCCCTCACAAAGTCATTATAGGCTTCCCAGGTGGTGCAGTGGTAAAGAATCCACCTACCAAGGCAGGAGACACAAAGGGATCTGCATTTGATCCCCGGGTCAGGAAGATTTCTTGGAGTAGGAAATGGCAACCCGCTCCAGTATTCTTGTCTGGAAAATTCCTTGGACAGAGGAACCTGGCAGACTACAGTCCATGGGGTCACAAAGAGTCCAAAATGACCAAGCACACACACACACACACACACACATAAATTATTATAAAGATTAACAGAATGAATGTCAATAAAGCACTTACTACCTGGGATAACACAAGAGTTAGTTAAGCCATATATTTCCCCCAAAACTATTAGAACACATTTTCTGAGTATCAGAGATGGCTAGATCCCATTTATATGGCATTTCTCCTACATAATCAAGCGTTTTAGGTATTATGACTCCTCATCATTAATTAGAGCTTCCCTGGTAGCTCAGATGGTAAAGAATCTGCCTGCAATGCAGGATACCCTGGTTGGATTCCTGGTAGGGAAGATCTGCTGGAGAAGGAATAGGCTACCCCGGTGGCTCAACTGGTAAAGAATCCGCCTGCAATGTGGGAGACCTGGGTTCGATCCCTGGGTTGGGAAGATCCCCTGGAGAAGGGAACAGCTACCCACTCCAGTATCCTGGTCTGGAGAATTCCATGGACTGTATAGTCCATGGGAGCACAAAGAGTTGGACAGGACTGAGTGATTTACACTTTCGGTGGCTCAGACGATAAAGCGTCTGCCTGCAATGCGGGAGACCCAGGTTCGATCCCTGGGTCAGGAAGATCCCCTGGAGAAGGGAATGGCAACCCACTTCAGTACTCTTGCCTGGAAGATTCCATGGACTGAGGAGCCTGGTAGGCTACAGTCCATGGGGTCGCAAAGAGTCGGACACGACTAAGCGACTTCACTTTCACTTTCATTAATTATTGTCCGGAGTTTTACGAAATCCACACAGTTTTCACAATGGGTATATGAAGAAATGGATCCAAGATATAGAACTTCAGGGAGTTTGTCCCCAGCTCCCTGCTGTAACTGATCTCCAACTTTCGTCAGAGGAGATCAAGCCGGGAACAGTGCCTGTAGGCGACCCAGAGACTCGCCCGGATGCGCGAGCCCAGTATCACTGCGCCATCTAGTGGACTCAGAGTTTAGCCGCTGTTCGGAGCCCTCCAAAAGCACGGCATTCCAGGGAAGGGTTTAGCCAGAACTGTTCTGGTCCATCTGGCCAGCTTCCAGGTGATCTCATAACACCACCCCCTTGATGTGCACCATCAGCATTAATCGTGTGGGACGCCCGGAATCCCTGTTCTAAGCGGACAGCTGTACCGGTGCATTCAGCTCGTCCATCCCCCGTCACAACCATCTCTGCAGAAGTGGGCAGAGAAGAAAGGAATGCAAATGGACAGGACAGTATTTATAAAAGCGATAAAGAAGCCAGCCAACCTTCACCTATGTTTTAATAAGGATCTACCAAACAAGCCAGCCAGCAAAACGTGCCAATCCTTAGTAACTTTTTGACCTTCGTTTCTGGCTTCTATGCATCTTGGCACAAGGCAACCTGGGGCCGACAAGGGCTGAGCCGGCCGACGGCTGAATCCCACTTTATTGAAGTGTTTTTAGAGGCAGCCAGCTACTCTTTGTAGGTGATTAAAAGCTTATCCCCAGAAGGGGAGTGAACACTCCCCCACCAGTAACTCAGCTCTGGCAAGCAAGGCAAGGGGTATTGAACACTGTAACGGCAGAGAATAGCCACATAAAAACACAAATCAAAGGCAACGTTTGCCTTTAAGGGGCACTTGGAGGCCAGTAATCCACCTCGTCTTCATTTTCTATTCAGTGCTCTTGGCCACCGTGACCGGGCGGACCAATATTAAACTTGAAAGACAATGGGTTTGAAGTCAACAGCTAACTGAAATCACTTGCTTGGGCTTCAGTTCAACATTTTCAGGGTAACAGACGTGGCAATGGGTGGCTTTAACTGCTCCTTATCTAGAATACATGTGCTTTGGGCGATCCATTTATTTCATGGTCCTTCAGAAATTTCATACCATCACGAAAAAGAAGAAAGCCCTTGGGACACTATTGGACCCAGAAAAATTCCAAATCAAAGAGAGGATTCAAGTGGAAAAAATCTAAAAATATTTCAAAAGAAAAGTTTAAAAGAAAAGGGAATCAGTAGTGAGAGTCATGGTACAAGGAGAAAGTATAGATGGGTAGACAGAGTCCTGTTTCTTTCCTTTTTTGCTAGTTGCCAAGTTCAAAGCTTGTCCTTTTAAAGGCCAACTACAAACAAACTGAGTCAAGGCACTATTTCATAAAAATGCCAAAGAGAAGCAGTGCTGGATGATGTCGTTCATACTGAGAGAAAGTACTAACGTCTTGTCCTATCTCTGGTGACTAGCTGCCCTGAGCCAGGAAGGTCTGTTTAGGCTCTGATGGTTGGCCCTAAATGGACACAGGTCCTTGGAAGTCTAGAGCCCAGAGACTAGGACTTCAGGCCACACCCCCAACCCCTAACGCTTCACTCTACCCAACAAGCAATGCAGGACTCGCAGAAATCAAGGCCCCTGAGCTAGAGACTGGAAGAGATGGGACTCAAGACTCCACAGATTTTGTTCTCAATTTCATTTCATTGCTTTTGCGACAGGAACCTATTTTGGAGGAAATTCATTCATTCAAAAAAATTTTGAGCTCCCACAAAATGGGAAGATATCATGGTGAATAAAATATAGCTTCTGACCCCAGTGATTCTGTAATTCAGTAGAGAATGTAACAAGTACATCAATGGTTACAAAGAAGTATGGTGAGTTTTTCCAGGTGGGGTCATAGGCTATGGGTCCATGACAGAAGGTGTCCCAGTCAATTCTGGACCGTAGGGGAAGATTTTGTTAAGAGACTTGAACCCTGGGCCTTCCCTGATGGCCCAATGGTTAAGAATCCACCTTGCAATGCAGAGGACTCGGGTCTGATCCCTGGTCGGGGAATTAAGATCCCACATGTCACAAGGCAGCTAATCCCATGTGCTCCAACTACTGAGCCTGCATGCTCCAGAGCCCACATGCCATATCTAGGGAGTCCCTGCACTGCAACAAAAGGTCCCCAGTGACAAAACCAAGGTTCCTTGTGCTGCAACTAAGACCCAAGGCAGCCAAATAAATAAATAGATAAATAAAGAAAATTATTTTATAAAAGAGAGAGAAACTTGAATCCCAGAGTGTGAATAGGAGTTAAACCAGAGAGACAGAGAGCAAAGTATTCTAGAAAGGCCTCCAGACATGGAAGGATACCATACATTCAGGGGCCTGCAAAATTTGGACATGGTTAGAGCAAAAGATGTTTATATGCACAGCGTGTATGTGTGTGTGTGTGTGTGTGTGTGTGTGTGTGTGTAGGTGTGTACTGTGGGAAGTGGAGAATACAAGTGGTCTCAAGATGAGACCAATGAGATAGGTTGTAAGCTGATCATAAGGCTCTTGAATGCCTTGCCAAGGAGTTAAGACTTCAGCTTGAAGGTAATGGAAAACTAATGCAAGGCTTTTCTCTTGATGGGGTTTAATCTACATATACAAAGAGCATTTTAGCAGTACTGTGGAGGTTGAATTGAAGGGGGGAAGCAGTAAAATTCAGAATGATTTCAAAAAAGAAATAGCCTGTTTTCCTAACCAATGTAGTTTCCATAAGTATTGACTATTTTTTGACGTCTTTTGTGGGACAAGGGTAGAAATAGGATTAGGGTTATGGCAAATAGATGGGGAAACAGTGGGAACAGTGGCTGACTTTATTTTTGGCGGGGCTCCAAAATCACTGCAGATGGTGATTGCAGCCATGAAATTAAAAGACGCTTACTCCTTGGAAGGAAATTTATGACCAACCTAGATAGCATATTAAAAAGCAGAGACATTACTTTGTCAACAGAGATCCGTCTAGTCAAGGCTATGGTTTTTCCAGTAGTCATGTATGGATGTGAGAGTTGGACTATAAAGAAAGCTGAGTGCCAAAGAATTGATGCTTTTGAACTGTGGTGTTGGAGAAGACTCTTGAGAGTCCCTTGGACTGCAAGGAGATCCAACCAGTCTATCCTAAAGGAGATCAGTCCTGGGTGTTCATTGGAAGGACTGATGTTGAAGCTGAAACTCCAATACTTTGGCCACCTGATACAAAGAGCTGACTCATTTGAAAAGAGCCTGATGCTGGGAAAGATTGAGGGCAGGAGGAGAAGGGGACGACAGAGGATGAGATGGTTGGATGGCATCACGGACTCAATGGACGTGGGTTTGGGTGGACTCCAGGAGTTGGTGATGGACAGGGAGGCCTGACGTGCTGCAGTTCATGGGGTCACAAAGAGTCAGACATGACTGAGCGACTGAACTGAACTGACTGAACTGAGTCACAAACCCTCTTGCGACCCAACCCCTCTCTGTGGTCCCTGTGGGTGCCTTCGTGCTGCTTGAGACCCCTCCACCCCGGCCACAGCTTATTGGATCAGGCGGGCACTAGATCTGGGGCAACCCTTTCAAGACCTAGGGGCCATCTGTGTTGTGGTTTGGGGCAAAACCGCCATCAGGAATGAAAATGACCTTGTAAATTACTCAAATACTCTTATCTGAGGAGTTGAAAGAGGAGACATAAAAAAAGCTTGAACAGTGAAGGAAGGAGCAGAAGATGAAAAAACTATTTGAAAAAATGAAGACAGAACAATCCGGGCATGATAAGGGGTACTCATACCACTGGCAGGGCACCAGAAAAACACAGACCTTTCCATTCCCAAACCACATCCATCCTGGGTGAGCCCCAGCTCTTTGTGGTGTCCAGAAGGCCCTGTGGCAGAGGTTTCTATGCCCTTATTTCCATGGTGTCCCTACAACAGTGCCCTTGAAGTCAAGTGAGTAACCCAGGAAGGACAATGAACACACACAAGTATCCAGGGAGCAAAGCCACAGTGGAAATTTGTTGATGCAAACTCAGAGTTGTCGGCAGTTTACTGACTGCTATTTCATCTTCCGCCATGCAGTTTCCTAGTCCTGTCTTGGGAGGAGACGTGTGTATGTTAGTTGCTCAGTCACGTCCCACTCTTTCTGTCCATGGAATTCTCCAGGCAAGAAAACTGGAGTGGGTAGCCATTCCCTTCTCCAGGGGATCCTTGGATCGAACCCAGGTTGAGGTATAAGGGTCCAAAGTCCTCATCCTGGGGTGACGAGTCTACGGAAGCTGTCACAGAAGCACCTTGAGCAGGGTCAGGGTGCACATGGGGCACATTACCAGAGCCTAGGAGTCAACCTGCAGGCTCAGAAATGATAGGCTTCTCCCTAGCCCCTCTGCCCCAGCCCCTGGCATTGGGATGGACCAAACACGACAGTGACCTGCTTCCTGGCCACGGAGCCCCACTCCCTCCCACTTCTCCTATAAATGTTGGTTTCACCACTTTTTGGAGGAGCCTAGTGGGCCACAGTCCTTGGGGTTGCAAAAAGCTGGACACAACTGAGTGACTAACACTTTCATTTTTCACTTTTTAGCTTCATTGCCTGAGCCTCATTGAGTGTGTACCGGGGACCAGACTGTTCCATCTAGAGGCTCCAAGGCTGTACATAATAAAGGGGGAAGAAAGCAAGAGAATGTTCTAAAGGAGCTTGAGGTCTTTGTGGAAATGATGTGGACTCAGGAAATGGAACCAAAATGTGAAGTATGAACGAACGTTGATTGAACACCTGTACTCTGCCAAGCACCACCCCGGGCATATGGGACATTGTCTCTAGTCCTGACCATAGCTCTACTAGACTGCTACTACTGTACCATTTTATAATAAAGTACAAGATCCAGAGATGTTAATTTACTTTTCTAGGACCAAAAACCAGTAGGGAACCATAGTACATGCCCAGGAGAAGAGTGATATAATTGCAGTGGCTCTTTGAAAAGATTAATTAAGAGATGATATTCAGGTTTGTCCTAAGATAGAAGAAACTAGACATTTTATACTAATCTGTGCAGAATATGAGGCAGGACTGTTGTGGGGATACACGGAAAAGAGATGTATGATCACCAAGGGGACAGGGAAAGAGGCTATAAGAGCCGACCCAGTGTAAGTCCAGAAGAATGTTCACTGATGACTAATAGAAGGTACATATACATACATACTCCCTATCAAAAGTCCCACATGAGGACTTCCTTGGCGCTCCAGGGGTTAAGATTCTGTGCCTCCAATTCAGGAGGTGTAGATTCGATCCCTGGTTGGGGAAATAAGATTCCACATGCTATGAGGCATGGCCCCCAAAATTTTTTTTAAAGAGTCCCACATGTTCTATCAGATGGGAAAAAAATTTAAAGAAAATATGCAAAGTTAGCAAATGCCCCGAATCTGAACTGATTTTGGAGTTGATGCTTGAAGCGACAAAGCCACTGTATGAGGCAGGTTTAACTGCCTGCCCCAAGCCAGCCCCAGCTCTACCCCCATCCAAGCCTCTGCTGAAGACAGAGCTTAGTTGCACAAGATTGTACATGACCTCCTTTCCAACATATGCCTATCAGGTAAGGGATGGATGTCTGGTCCACTGGCCAGCAGCCAGTCAACTCTCCCTCAAGGCTTTGAAGTACCCTATACAGACAGTAATCAGAAATAGAGAATAACCCTGGTGCTAAACAGTGCCCCCTCCTGTTCCCATGAGGCTGGGTAATAATTTGAATCTTGTGTTCAATCAAGTATCTGCTCTACTCTTCTAAGCAATGGCCATTTACACGAGCTACCTTGAGTGAAACTCTGTTCTTTATGACCAAATGCCCTCTAAGAGAGGGAGGTAAGTGATTACAGTGTAGGCTGGGGGTTGCCAGATGGCGGCCTGCAGCCCGAATCACAGGCATAGTTACTGTGACCCACGTGCTGCTGCTGCTGTTGTTTTCTCTTGAATTTAGCTGCCTTTAGACAGGGCACCCTCCTTTCAGTTTGCTGCTGCCTTTCCACTACTCCTTATATTACCAGACTCTCCATCTGCCTCTCCTCATTCATTTGACATTACACGCTTCATCTCTGTAATTATTTGAGCTTGAAACCTGTGATCTAGACCTAATAACATGTTGTATCTGTGTGCTGTGTGTGTACGTGTGTGTGGCCTATGTGTGAGTAAATGAAGGCACCAGTCACAGCAGTGGTGAAATAAAAAGATTCTAGGAGCAAAGCTTCTGTTTGTCTGTTCAGCTGCTTAAAAATAAATGTACTTTGTGGGCAAAAACTGTTAGAAGGAAACTACAGAGTTGTAATCAAACAAAAGGTACAGCTGAGTGTCCCTGACTGTGCACAGAGACCACTGTTTAACTTGGTGAGTGGATACAATGACTGCATTAGTCAAGATGCTTTTGGATGCAAGTGGCCGAAATCAAACAAAGCTAGAGTTTTAAAGAGGGGTGGGATCTACCTCATAATATCAAAGGAAGAGTTTCTGTAGAAACCAGGACAGAGGACCTTCAGGAACAGAGGATCCAGCACCACTAGACTTCTTTTTTTGTTTCTCGTCTCTACCTGTCTCCTTCTGTCTCTCCATTCTTGCCTTTATTTTGAAGAAATATTACCCTCTCTCTCTGGGCAAAGTCAAATGATACTGGCATCTCCAGATCTACATAATCCAACAATAACAAACCCCTTTGAAAGGAGAGTTTCTCTCTTCCACCACCTTGAGAACATGACTGGTTTTTGCAGGAGTATTTTGAATAACCCCAGTTGGGCCAGGATCCAAGAACCTGGAATTCTCCCATTGGCTCAGCCCAGGCTGGGTACCCATGTCTTTATGGCCAGGGATGGTGGCATTGGGGGAGACAGCTGAGAGGCTGTCTGCTACCTCCTGTTTGTGTTGTTGTTGCTGTTGCTTAGTCTCTCAGTTGAGTCTGACTCTTTGTGACCCCACAGACTGCAGCACGCCAGGCTTCCCTGTCCTTCATATCTCCCTGAGTTTGCTCAAACTCATGTCCATTGAGTCAGTGATGCCATCCAACCATCTCATTCTCTGTCATCCCCTTCTCCTCCTGCCTTTAATCTTTCTCAGCATCAGGGCTTTACCGCAAAGAAAAAACAATTTTACCAATTACACTATAATGTGATGCTTTCATATTACTTCAGCATGTAATCACTTAGAGGATTTCTGACTTACTGAGATACAGATTTTACTATACATCAAGTCTTGTGCATCCATGAGAAGAAAAATGGAAGGGAAATAACATGGCCAAAATGGCCTCCTAAGACTTCTTTGTATTTGCCGTCTAATTCTCTGAATCATTTTTAGATTCAAAGTCTTTGATGTCTCTGGTTTTTCCTACACAGTCATCCTCTACCTTTCAACAATGTAGGTGACGTAGCATTTCTTAAAAGAGAATGAAACTGATAAACTTATTTGTTCCACTAGAAATGTGAACATGGGCTGTATATCAGATAATATTAAGATATCAGTGTTAAATTTCTTGAATATGATAATAGTATATGGTTATCTAGAGGAATGTCCTTGTTCCTAAAAGATACACATGTTCAAAATGATCCAGTAAACAATTAAACAAACAAAAACATCCCCCCAAACAGATAGAGAGTCAAGGCAAATGTCTCTAAATTATATCAATAAGAAAATCTAAGGGGAAAGTATCTGTGTATTCACCAAATAATTTTTAAAACTTTTTCATAAGTTTAAAAATTTTCAAAATAAATTGTTATGAGGAAGAAAAAAAATGTGTTCTACTAAGCAATCCACTCAGATTTTCTTCCAGTTTTCTCAAGCTGTCAACACCAATTTGGAGGGGTTTGGTTCCAGCGCTTTCTAGATCTTATCAGATGGACGTCAGTAGAAGTTTTCAGACAAGAAACATGACTCAAAAAAATAAAATAAAAAATAAATTTTAAAAAGAAAGGGGAAAAACCCAAAACAACAATAACAACAAAAGAATCATGACTCATATTCCTTCTCCTAAGAGGTCCTCACTGGTTTGCTGACTGAAGTATGAATGGCTGCAGTTTTCCAGGCACAGCACAAGAAACAATGACCAAATTCATCTCCTTGAAGGCAACAGCCACTATGTTGGAGCTGCTGCAGGCTGACAGTGCTTGTAGAATGAAACTTGTGTCAGTGATGTTGAAACATGAGGAGGGAAATACATCTTAAAATTGGATAATTGACACACACATCCACACCACTTGGCAGCCATGGATCGCCTCGTGAAGTAACCAGTTGGAAATCTGGTTGACGTGTCAGCCTTTGTAAGTTTGGTGACTAGGAGGTATGCTCCTCGGCCTGAACAGTTTCTGAAAGTGCACATCGGAATCTCTTGGCCCATGTGACCCCAAGGCACCACCAGTCCGTGAGACCCTGCCTGAGGACCAGCCTTCCTCTCCTCCCAATGACATCTCTGCCTGCTGTCACTGACGCAGTGGTGATTGGCACTGTCTACAAAGGAATCTGCACCACATGCATTCCTTGTAGTAGGATGGTAGCAGGGAACTGGAGGTCTCCTACTTATGCTTATTCCAGTAACTTATCTGGTATCTGAGAAGAACAATGTCTGTGCTGCTTCCTACTATCATCAACAAATATTAAGTTGGTGCTACACCTTGTAGTCTAGTGGTTACAATTTGGTGCTCTCACTGCCATGACCTGGGTTCGATTCCCAATAAGGGAAATATCTTTGGCCTCCCAGGTGGCACTATAGTAAAGAATCTGCCAGCCAGTACAGGAAATGCAGGAGATACAAGTTTGACCCCGGGGTAGGAAAGATCCCCTGGAGGAGGAAATGGCAACCCACTCCAGTATTCTTGCCTAGAAAATTCTGTGGACAGAGGAGGTTGGTGGACTACAGTCCATGGGGTTGCAAAGGGTTGGACACAACTGAGCGACTGAGCACACTCACCTTGTGAGCCCCACCCCCCAAAATATGAAGGTCTCTGAAAGGATAGATGAGACTAATGATCCCCAAACAGAGCTGAGGACATTTTCTTCTTTAGTGAAGTTATTTACTCTCATTCCTTTGGTTCTTGAAGGAAAGATAATCCCAGCAGCTTGTTTTCCTAGCCTTTCCTTTTATTTGCCCCTTCGGAGAGAAAACGCCTGTTCTGAATTACTCAGCTATGCCTAGAACTCCAAAGCACGCCTGTGATCATGCCCTTTTACACGTTTAATGTGGAAAAATCTCTCTAATGAGAAAGTAGGAACTCTCAGGGATAATGAGCTGCCTTCCTCCTGTGGCCCTGATGTATTCATGGGTCACTTCCAGCTCTGCAGCCCAGCTAGCCATTCTGCTGTCCCTTAGAGGTTCCCACCCCCGCCCCCCCCACAGCCAGCAGGCTGCCGCAGTGGGTCTCCCTACCCTGGCCGAGCTGCCCCTGAAAGGCAAACCCTGGATTTGTTGATATTTCCTCTACAAAGGGAGGAAATGTTAGTAAATCAAGCAAACAGAAGTGACTCAACAATCTCCAACAGCTTCTGGTTTATGTTTGGGACACACACAGATACACGGAGCATGTTGCCCAAGGCCATGAAACTCTTTGGATGGGCCAGACTCCCACAACTGATGCAGACCCCACCCTGTTTTGATCCCTTGGTTCTTTGAGCCGTTGGTGAAGGATCAGGTCCACTGTAGGGTTTGGGGGAGAGCCAAACACTCAATAGCAACGTTGGACAGAGGAGATGGGCAGGGGCTAATTAGTCACCTATACTCACAGCCCAGGGGAGGAGGACTCCACCACACAGAACCTCTCGGTGAGTCACACTCAGGAACAGAATGAATTAGCAGGGGATGTGGAGACAGGTTTTGTAGAATCAAGATGATGGGGTGCCTGCCTGGTTCCCAAGGGAGGATGTGATTGACTTGTTTGAATAATACTGTGGGCTGCCAGGGAACGGAAGCCTGGGATAGATACCCTGGGATAAGCAGGCACTGTGGCTGGTACCCTGGAGGGTGGCTTGGCTAAGGCACTTTATTCATGGGGCAGAGTGGGGAGGAACTTGTGGTTAGGCCAGTCAAGGCCCTCTGGTTTCAGATGTTAAGGTGGCACATAATACTTGGCTTCTTTCAGGCCTATGCCACACACCCTTCACCACATCTTCTTTTTTATCTTCTGTTTTAAGGAGATGGATTTCTTTTAAACCTCTTTCTATAATCCTGTTATTCTTGCTATGTCATTCTTCACTGGCTATACTAGGTGCTTTTGTACAAGTACTGTTTCCTACCTAAATGGGAAGTTTTCCCAGCCTCAATGCAATGTTTTCTGGGCGAAACTGAGAAAGATAGGATACCCAGAGAGAAATTCACATTTTAAGGCAGAATTGCCTAAGGGGGCTGCTTTTGGAGGTTTTGTCCATTTGAAGCAACAGTCTTTAATGTCAGGTGGGGTCCTCTCAATTCAGAGCTAGATGTCATTTTACATGGAGGAAAAGTGGAAACTTTATAAAGAGTCAAAACATTTGCTGAGTGACTTAACTCCTGCTCCGTAAGCAGCTCTCATTCAGTTTATCATGCTTTGTTTCATTGTAACAAATTTTACAGGCACGTGTAACCAAAGACATGCTACAATAGTAATGGTGGTGATTTCTGTGGGGTGGAATTATGGGATTTCCTTCTTCATTTTTATTTGGAAATGATTATAGATTCAGGAGTTGTAAAAAATGATGCAAATATGGCTCATATGTCCTTCATCCAGCTTCCCCCAGTGGCAACCTCCTTTTTTCTTTCCTTGTTTTTTTCCTGCTTTCCTGTCTTCCTTCCTTCCCCCACTCCTTACATTCCTTCCTTCTTTTCTTCTCTCCTTCGCTCTTTCCTTTGCAATCATTGTGTTTTACTTGAATAACAAGGAAAAGAAACTATTAAGAGAAATTTTAAAATTTAATTTGCCCCTGCCCATCTGGTAGCCTCCCTCACCAACATCTGCATGGAGAAGGGAGGAGCATGGTCCAGCCGGGCCTCCCTCCACCCTTAGGCTGTGGTGGTCACTACAGCTTTCTCGGGCTCTGATTGCTCTTGATTAGTCTCCTAAGTGCTGAGCAGAAGGCTGTCTTGCCCTTTAGTGTGTCCTGCAGAGCTCTAGCTGCCTGTGCTTCTTGGTGGGAAAGAAAATTATGATGCTCCTGGAGCTGTTGCTGAATTTCTCAGTCTAGTGGGCCCAGGTCCCCACCTCCGTGGTGGCCAGTATTCTTTCTCCAGGGCAGTGGAGGGCTGCTCTTATCCCTGACACTGGGATCATTCACTTCCAGCCTAGATACTTTCTGTGCAATGCATTCACCTCCTCTCAATCTTCCAAGAGCTCAAAGGAGCTCAGTAGTATTGCAGCCAAACCACTGGGTGCCCCCTACTGCGGGGGCAGCAAGAGAAATACCAAGTGATAATTCTCATTTTTCTCTTCTCTGTAGATATCATGGATATCATCACAAGTCCTCTCTGGTGTGACATTCGGGATGTTCTTCTTGTCATTCTATCTTATGTTTTTCTGTTTGTCTTGACTTGAAAAATTCTTGTTCACTTTGCTTTGTTCAGTAGCCAAGTCTAGCCTGACTCTTTGCCACCCCATAGACTGCAACACACTATGCTCCTCTGTTCTCCACTATCTCCTGGAGTTTGTTCAAATTCATGTTTATTGAGTCGGTAAGGCTATCTAACCATCTCATCCTTTGTTGCCCCTTTCTCCTCTTGCCCTCAATCTTTCTCAACATCAGAAACTTTTCCAACGAGTCAGCTCTTCGCATCAGGTGACCAAACTACTGGAGCTCCAGTTTCAGCATCAGTCCTTGTAGTGAATATTCAAGATCGATTTCCTTTAGGATTGATTGGTTTGACATCTTTGCAGTCCAAAGGACTCTTAAGAGTCTAAGGTTCTGGAATAACTTCTGAGGAAGCTGTCCAAGAATCTTCTTTTCTATAAGTCCCTCAGAACAAGCCAGATAACACCCACTGAGACATTAGAGCAGGTGGCAGCCTTGGAGAATGATGCCTCAACCTTTGCCATTAACAACACCACGCTAATGCCAACACTGGCCCCAAGCTGCTGCAAGAGGCAGAATTTTGTTCCACAAGACTCTGCAGGCTGGAGCCTTAAGAGCTGTGTCCCCCTGAGGGGATCCCTTTCACACACTCAAAGTTGATTTGCAAAAAGGGGTTAAGGAGGAAAAAGAAATTCTTAATTTTATTGTAAGTTGCTACAAAGTGGCTAAGTATGTGATCTGAGTGAATCGCTAAGGTTTTGCAAAACCAGATTTACTATAGGCAGAATCCAGTAGAATACTCAGCACATGATCAGAGAGAGCTTGGAGTGTAGACACGTTGGCTAAAAGAGAGCCTGGCATATTGGCTAAGTTTAGAGGCAGATCCTTTTTTTTTTTTTTTTTCCTCACATTTTATTAAATAAATGTTAAGGTTTTTATTTATTTATTTATTTACAAAAAATGGTCAGAATTAAGGTGGGTAAAACAGAAATCTTTTCTTGTGATCAGTTCAGTTCAGTCGCTCAGTCAAGTCCAACTCTTTGCGACCCCATGGACTGCAGTAGGCCAGGCTTCCCTGTCCATCACCAACTCCCAGAGCTTGCTCAAACTCATGTACATCGAGTTAGTGATGCCATCCAAACGTCTTATACGCTGTCGTCCCCTTCTCCTCCTGCCCTCAATCTTTCCCAGCATCAGGGTCTTTTCCAATGAGTCAGTTCTTTGCATCAGGGGGCCAAAGTATTGGAGTTTCAGCTTCAACATCAGTCCATCCAACGAATATTCAGGACTGATTTCCTTTAGGATGGACTGGTTGGATCTCCTTGCTGTCCATTTAGAGGCAGATCCTTTTGGATGCAAATCCCAGCTTCAAGATCAAACAGCCGTGTGACCTTGTAAACAGTAGTCAAATATCCATTTCCTCATCCTTAAAATGAAGCTGGTAAAAGTACCTAACAAGAGTGATTTTAAAAATCTAAATAACAAATGCTGGAAAGAGTGTGGAGACTCAATTCACCTGTTAGAGACAACATTGTTGATGAGAATGTACATTGGTATAGCCACTGTGGAGACCAGTATGGAGGTTCCTCAAAAAACTAAAAATAAACTTGCCATACAATCCAGCAATCCCACTTCTGGGCATATATGTATCTAGACAAAATTAATTCAAAAAGATACATGCACTTCAATGTTCAGAGCAGCATTATTCACGACAGATAATGGAGGTAACCTAAATGCCCATCGACAGATGAATGGATAAAGAGGATGTGGTGTATGCTGCTGCTAAGTCGCTTCAGTTGTGTCCAGCTCTGTGCGACCCCATAGACAGCAGCCCACCAGGCTCCGCCGTCCCTGGGATTCTCCAGGCAAGAATACTGGGGTGGATTGTCATTTCCTTCTCCAGTGCATGAAAGGGAAAAGTGAAAGTGAAGTCACTCTGTCATGTCCGACTCTTAGCGACCCCATGGACTGTAGCCTACGAGGCTCCTCCATCCATGGAATTTTCCAGTTAAGAGTACTGGAGTGGGGTGCCATTGCCTTCTCCTGATGTGGTGTATATGTATATATATATCAATTCAGTTCAGCTCAATTCAATCGCTCAGTCATGTCTGACTCTTTGTGACCCTATGGACTGCAGCACACCAGGCCTCCCTGTCCATCACCAACTCCCAGAGTTTACTCAAACTCATGTCCATTGAGGTGGTGATGTCATCCAATCATCTCATCCTCTGTCATCCCCTTCTCCTCCTGCCTTCACTCTTTCCCAGAATCAGGGTCTTTTCCAGTGAGTCAGTTCTTCGCATCAAGTGGCCAAAGAATTGGAGTTTCAGCTTCAACATCAGTCCTTCCAATGAATATTCAGGACTGATTTCCTTTAGGATGGACTGGTTGGATCTCCTTGCAGTCCAAGGAACTCTCAAAAGTCTTTTCCAAGACCACAGTTCAAAAGCATCAATTCTTTGGCACTCAGCTTTCTTTATCGTTCAGCTCTCACATCCATATGTGACTACTGGAAAAACCATAGCTTTGACTAGACGGACCTTTGTTGGCAAAGTAATGTCTCTGTTTTTTAATATGCTGTCTAGGTTGGTCATAACTTTCCCTCCAAGGAGTAAGCATCTTTTAATTTCATGGCTGCAGTCACCATCTGCAGTGATTTTGGAGCCCCCAAAAATAAAGTCTCTCACTGTTTCCACTGTTTCCCCATCTATTTGCCATGAAGTGATGGAACTGGATGCCATGATCTTAGTTTTCTGAATGTTGAGCTTTAAGCCAACTTTTTCACTCTCCTCTCTCTCATTGATCAAGAGATTCTTTAGTGTTTCTTTGCTTTCTGCAGTAAGGGTGTTGTCATCTGCATATCTGAGGTTATTGATATCTCTCCAGGCAATTTGGATTCCAGCTTGTGCTTCATCCAGCCCAGCATTTCTCATGATGTACTCTGCATATAAGTTAAATAAGCAGGGTGACAATATACAGCCTTGACATACTCCTTTCCCGACTTGGAACCTATCTGTTGTTCCCTGTCCAGTTCTAACTGCTTCCTGACTTGCATACAGATTTCTCAGGAGGCAGGTCAGATGATCTGGTATTCCCATCTCTTTCAGAATTTTCCAGAGTTTGTTGTGGTCCACACAGTCAAAAGCTTTGGCATAGTCAATAAAGCAGAAGTAGATGTTTTTCTGGAACTCTCTTGCTTTTTCAATGATCCAGCAGGTGTTGACAATTTGATCTCTGGTTCCTCTGCCTTTTCTAAATCCAGCTTGAACATCTGGAATTTCACAGTTCACGTGCTATTGAAACCTGCTGTTGAAACCTGGCTTGGAATTTTGAGCATCACTTTACTAGTGTGTGAGATGAGTGCCATTGTGGGGTAGTTTGAGCATTCTTTGGCATTGCCTTTCTTTATATATGCACACACACATACATATACACAATGGAATACTGGTCATACAAAAAAATGAAATAATGCCATTTGCAGCAACTTGGATGGACCTAGAGATTGTCTTACTAACTGAAGTGAGTCAGATAAAGACAAATATTACATATCACTTATATGTAGAATCTAAAACATGACACAAATGAACTTATGTATGAAACAGAAACAGATTCACAGGCATAGAGAACAGACCTGAGGTTGTCAAGGGGGAGGAAAGTACTGAGAGATTGGGATTAGTAGATGCAAACCATTATATACAGAATGGATTAAGAAAAAGGTTTACTGTTTAGCAAAGGGAACTATATTCAATATCCTATAATAAACCATAATAGAAAAGAATATGAAAAAGAATCTATATATATGTATGGGGCTTCCCTGGTGGCTTAGCTGGTAAAGTATCTACCTGCAGAGCAGGAGACCCGGGTTCAACCCCTGGGTCAGGAAGATCCCCTGGAAAAGGGAATGACTACCCACTTCAGTATTCTTGCCTGGAGAATCCCATAGACAGAGTAGCCTGGCAGGCTACAGTTCATGTGGTCACACAGAGTTGGACATGACTGAGCAACTAACATATTTATGTATAACTGAGTCGCTTTGCTGAGAAATAGAAATTAGCATAACACTGTAAGTCAACCATACTTTAATAAAATGTATTTTTTTTGAAAAAAGAGTGACTTGTAAATATCGAGTGAGATAAAGCATATACTGTACTTAATGCAGGGCCCTGGCCCACAGCAGGCACCCAAAAGTATTGGCTGTTATCATCTTAATATATATATGTGAGTAATAATGAAAAAAGCAAAATCATAGGAACAAAGATCTTTGCCACTAAGTAATTAACATTCCCAGACACTCTAGGGCTGGCCAGGAGTGAGGTATTTTTAGCTGTGAGCATGAGGCAGAGCTGACCCAGTGCAGAAGCAAAGCACAAGAGGGCACTTGAGCTTTCAGACTGCACACCTTGAACTCTTGCTTGATAAAAGGTAAACTTTAGTTATCACTGTTTTTAAATCATCAGTGTGTTCTGAGAAATTGCAGGGAAACCAAACTTTATACACTATTATGTTTTAAATGCACAAGAGAATTCTCCTTTTAATAGACTCCTTACAAATGATTACAGTTTTATCAAATGCAAATTACTGTTCAGTTTATTTAAAAGAGGATATCCTGAAAGGTTTTTAAATGGCCATTACATGGACCGCAACTTTATAGATGTAACTGAGTGGGGAAAATGGTCATCTTGCCATCTGGCCCCAGTAAGCTAAGGGAAGAAATAATTTTTGTTCAAGGAAATACATGGACAAGCCATTTGGGCATGGAAGATGAGACCCTGAAGATTCAAGTAAGAAAGAGAAGTGGCCAGACTTCACAGAGTTAGAAAGCAGGTATTTGGAGTGGGACATGAGCAGAGACTGGGATTATTAACCAACTCAGTACAGTAGGAAAAGACTTGAAAATGGGGGTGGCTGTTAATTTTACGTCAATTTGGCTGGGCCATGAGGTTCCCAGACATGTGGTTAAACATTGTTCTGCGATGTCTTTGTGATGGTGTTTTGGATAGACTAACGTTTAAATCAGTGGACTTTAAGGAAAGCAGATTGCCCACCATAATGTGGGTGGGCCTCGTTCAATCAGTTGAAGATCTGACTAGAAGAAAAAGCTGACACACACACACCCTCACACACACCCCAACAGGAGGAAATTCTTCCAGTGGGTGGCCTTTGCTGTTGAACTGCCACCCGAGATCTTTCTTCCATTTCCATTCTATTGGCCTTCAGTCTTAAACTTCAGACTTAGGACTTGCCAACCTGCATAATCACATGAGCCAATTCCTTAAAATCAATCTCTAGGTAGGTAGATTAAGATATAGATATAGATTATAGATGTAGATCAATTTCTCTCTTCCTCTCTCTCTACATGTACTCACATACACACACAGACACACATACACATCCTACTGGTTCTGTTTCTTAGGAGAATCCTGACTAATACAACCAGGGTGTTTAATATTAAATGTGAAGTTGTACTGCCCTGAAGTCTATCTCCACTCTAATCAAACATGTTCAGTCTGCAACTCACCTACCTGTCTTGTTCAAGTGGTGTGTGTGTACATGCTCATATGTGTGAACAAAAGAAAGGAGCAAAGTTCCATGTCTGTGTTGTCACAGCACAAAACAAAAATAACACCCACAGATGGCAAGAAGACCTTCAACTTGAACCAGTTCGGAAGCAAGAATGGGGAGCCAGAAAACCCCCTTTCTTCTGTCTCCCTGGGGATTTACACACTGTTGGAGAGAGCAACAGAGTTCCATAACGTTCAAGCCAAACTCAAGGAGCTCTTAAGAGATGGGACAGGAAATTGCCCTTCCCACCTTTCCCCACCCCCACCAAGCTGGACATCTGCATTCCATAAAATCTGAAACGCTTTTTCTTTCAAATTCCAACTTCAGACAAGAAGTTGAAAAAGAATTATTCTTGGCTCCTAGAAAAAGAGCCAAGTGATAAAGCTTTTGCTAGTGATCACAGTTTGCTTTTAATTATTCATATTTTTCTCAGAGATTAAGAAAAAAAGAAAAGCGCCAGATAAACCAAAACAAATAAAACACTAAGAGCGGCCATACACAAAAGAATGAGTGAAGCATCTTGATTCTGTAGAAGAGAAAAATGCTCCCCCCCCATTGTGGCCCTACTGTCTATGTTACAATCCCACTGGGCGCATCACTGTCTCACCCTCCTGGGCAGAAATGGAAAGACAGAATGGGGAGAAGAAGAGCATCTTGGGAAATTAATTGCTGGTATGGATGCCACCTGTAACCAGCCTGGTATGGTGGTCCATTCATTGGAGTTAGCAGAGAGAACCAAGCTCCTTATGATGGCACAAGATGACAGAGATACTCAAATTAACCAAAAATAATGTCTGAAAATAAATGACATTCTAGGTGCCAAGGGAAGGGATAAAGATGAAATTGAGTTTCAAATGTCTATCTTCGGGGAGGAAAAACTGATAACTTGGACTATAGAGCAGTGCCTGGTAGTCTAAACAGAATTCATTTCTCACGTATTTATCAACAGGTGCTTGAAAGTAGACTGCTGTATACTAGGTGTGCGTTGAAACAGTGGCCTTTTATAGTTGTTGGGAAACAGAAGCAGAATTCATGGTGTTTAGTGCTCACCTGCCAGTGCAGGAGACACAGAAGACACGGGTTTGATCCCTGGGTCAGGAAGATCGCCTGAAGAAGGAACTGGCAACCCACTCCAGTATTCTTGCCCGGAGAATCCCATGGACAGAGGAGCTGGAGGGCTCCAGTCCATAGGGTTGCAAAAGAGTTGGACATGACTGAGCACACCTAGATCCTACTACTGGTGTTCTCAGACGAAAACTCCACCCTGCTCCATCCAGTCTGTCTCATTGTCTCAATCAGAAAGTTTGAGAGGGACGTGGTACTGTTCTCCACTGCCTGGAAAAAAATAATCCAGACTCATACCAATCATTTTTTTCTCTCTAACCTGTGTTACATAGTGCAAGTCTGCATGTGATTCAGAGGTCAAAGGAAAGAGATGTGAGAGTTATGATTTATTTTTAAAACTCAAAACAACACATTCTCAGGGTTAAGTAGAAAGGTCACCACCAACAAAAACATCTAACCAGCCTCATTATTATGTTCCTTTAGCCACATTTCTCTTACTTAATAGAGCATGTCTCCTCTGAAGAAGCATTAGATTTCACAATAACACATGCAAAGACCAAGGAAGGAATCTGTGATGCAGCCAGGGAGCATCTGCCTCAGAGGGAGAAAAAGGAGAGACTAAAATTTAAAGAGGAGGATCAAGCCTCTGACATGTGCACCTTACCTGTAAAGTTTAATAGAGTTTCGGTCAGATACCCCAGCGTGCAACTATGTTCTCAGTCGCTCAGTCGTGTCCAACTCTTTGCAACCACCATAGACTGTAGCCCACTAGGCTCCTCTGTCTGTGGAATTCTCCAGGCAAGAATACTGGAGTGGGTTGCCATTTCCTCCTCCAGGGGATCTTCCCAACCCAGGGATCGAACTCGCATCTCCTGTGTCTCCTGCTTTGGCAGGTGGGTTTTTAACCACTGAACCACCTGGGACACATGGAACTATAAGAAACCTTATTATTGAGCACCCTGTACGCCTCCTAGCAGTGGCAGATTCCTGCCTGGGATCACTGGAAGAGCCTGGGCCCAAGATTCCGAAAGCAATTGGCAGTCTTATTTACCTAACAAGCAAATGAGTGAATAGAGCTTCACTGTCTCAAGTTTCTCTTGAATGAAAAAATGTTTTTGTGACTTATGGATTCCTACCAAGTCTAGATTAAAATCTTTCTCCCAAGGGTTTTATTAAAATTTTCCTTCTGTGCCCTTGGCCACTGTTTCTCTGTCTCCTTTATGCTCCCTCCTCCATCCTATGCAAAATGGGCTACATCTTCTGTCATCTCCTTTCCCTGGGCAACCTCAGCCAGTCCCAGGACTTAATAAAGATCATTTCTACACTGTTAAATCTTACAGGAACATGGTCAACCTAGAACTCTCCTCTGAACTCTGAACTTGAGTATCCAGCTTCTGACTTGACCCCTCTCCTTAATCGAGGACTTCACATCTCCAATATAGAATTTGACTTGCCCCCCCAAGATCTGTTTTCCTATCAATGTTGCTGCTAAGTGGCTTCAGTAGTGTCCGACTCTGTGCGACCCCATAGATGGCAGCCCACCAGGCTCCGCCGTCCCTGGGATTCTCCAGGCAAGAACACTGGAGTGGGTTGCCATTTCCCTCTCCAGTGCATGAAAAGAAAAAGTGAAAGTGAAGTCGCTCAGTCGTGTCTGACTCTTAGTGACCCCATGGGCTGTAGCCTACCAGGCTCCTCCGTCCATGGGATTTTCCAGGCAAGAGTACTGGAGTGGGGTGCCGTTGCCTTCTCTGATCAATAAGTGGCCCCAATATTTACTCCTTTGGTCAAACAAAACCTAGAAGCCATCCTTGAGTTCTGCCCTTTGTCCGTCATCAAATCCTCTCAGCTTACTTCTAAACCATGTCTCAAATCCCTCTTTCTCCTCCGGCACCACCCTTGCGCAGGCACCACTCTCATGACTAAACTGCTTTGCTTGCCTCCTCAATGGCTCCCCCTCTTCCGCTCATACCTGCCCGCAATGCATTCTCCACAAAGCAGCCAGAGAGAGCTTCTGAGAGAATAGCATCGAAACATATATATTATCATATGTGAAGCAGAACACCATTCCAGGTTCGATGCATGAGACGGATGCTCAGGGCTGGGGCAGTGGGATGACCCAGAGGTATGGGATGGGGAGGGAGGTGGGAGGGGAGTTCAGGATGGGGAACACGTGTAAATCCATGGCTGATTCATGTCAATGTATGGCAAAAACCACTACAATATTGTAAAGTAAGCCCCCAACTAAAATAAATTTATTTAAAAAAAAATGTAAATCAGATAGTGTCACTTTGCTGCTTAAAACTTTCCAGGAAGATTCTGCTTGCACTTAGGATGCAAGAAAACATAGCTTCCCCAACAATGAGAAAATGGCAGATAAGCTATACAATCATAACTTGAACACATCAAGGAATTGAGGTCACAAGGCACAGTAGAGACATAAATGTTGTTCCAAGTAAGGGAGGAAGAGGTGGCTGCCATTCAAGTGGGTGGAAAGACATTATTTAACAGTTTGACATATTCTTAAAAGCCAGTGTGGTCTAACTGATCAGTTTGGAGTAGCTAGGACCACAAGACACAGGAGAATCCTGCACTTGCAAGCTCTTTACCACTGACCTGTAGCTGGTGCTGATGAGAAAGACTGGAGAAAAAACAAGAGACCAGAGAGAGGCCCTCTTAGTGGTACAGGTGTAGCACTAAAGCCAAAGTAAAAGGCTAAAATTGTCAGATTGGATAAAAAGCAAGACCCAACTATATATTAATACTTTCCAACAGAAATTCATTTTTTGGTATTTTTTTAGAGCTTTCTTTTTTAATGTGGGCCATTTTTTAAAAAAGTCTTTATTGAATTTGTTACAATATTGCTCCTGTTTTGTGTGTGTGTGTGTGTGTGTGTGTGTGTGTGTGTGTGTTGTGGGGGAGAGGGGGGTGGCCAAAAGGCATGTGGGATTTCAGCTCCCCAAGCAGGGATCAAACCTGTACCCCCTACATTGGAAGACAAAGTCTTAACCAATGGACTACCAGGGAAGTCCCAGAAACTCACTTTAAAAATAGGAAAATACAAACTAGTTCAAAGTGAAAGAGTGGAAAAAAAGATATGCCATGAAATTGCTACTCAAAATGAAGCAGAAGTGGGTGCATTAATACCAGATGATGTGGATTTCAGACAAAAAAAAAAGGAATATTGCCAATGTTAAAGGGAGACCTTGCGTCATGATGACATGGCCAATTCATCAAAAAGACATTACGATCCTCTGTGTGCATGCACCTAACAGAGCTTCAAAATACTTGAAGCATAAACTGATTGAACAAAAAGGAAAAAATATATATATATACACACACACACAATTATAATTGAAAAATTTGAAACTTCTCTCTCAATAATTGATAGACAATAGACAGGAAATCAATAAGACTGTATTAACCAACACTATTAAGCAAGTTGATCTAACAGACATTTAGAGAACATGTTAACCAATAGCATCTGAATACATAGTCACCTGTCATGCTTATGAAACATATGCCAAGATAGACCATATTCTGAGTCATAGAAAAGCCTCCATGATTTTCATTTTATTTTATTATTGGAGTATAATTCCTTTACAGTGTTGTGTTAGGTTCTGCTGTACAACAAAGTGACTCAGTTGTATGTATACATACATCCCCTTCCTCTTAAGCCTTCCTCCCACTCCCTCATTCCATTTCTCTAGGTCATCACAGAGTGCCAAGTTGAGCATCCTGTGCTATACAACAACTTCCTGCTAGCTCTCTATTTTACACATGATAGTATATATATGTCAGTGCCACTCTCTCAATTTGTCCTAACTTCCTCGTCCCCACCATGTCTACATGTCTGTTCTCTATGACTGCTTCTCCATTCCTGCCCTGCAAATAGGTTCATCTGTACCATTTTTCTAGATTCTGTATATATGCATTTGTGTATGATGTTTGTTTTTCTCTTTCTGACTTACTTCTCTCTATGGGACAGAATCTAGGTCCATCCACCTCACTACAGATAACCCAACTTTGCTCCTTTTTATGGCTGAGTAATATTCCATTCTATATATTACCATATCTTCTTTATCCATTCATCTGTTGATAAACATTTAGGTTGCTTCCATGTCCTGAAAAGAGCCTCCATGATTTTTTAAAAATTTAAATTATTCAAAAAGCCTGTTCTCTGACCACAATAGTTTAAAACTAGAAATCAACAGAATCACATCCAGAAATATCAATAAATACTTCTTAAACAACCTCCTTGTAAATAATCCTTGGTTAAAAAAGAGATATCAGAAAATATTTTTATTAAGATGCAAAAGAAACTGTAGCATCCCAAAACTAGAGGGACATAGCTAAAGCAGTTGTTAGAGGGAAATTGATATCACAAAATGCTTATATAAGAAAATAAAAAATGAGAAAAAAGCATGATTTCAAATCAATAAGGTAACTTTCAACTACATAACAAACCAAAGAAAGAAGAATAAATCAAACTCAAGCAAGCAGAAGGAAGGAAAGTACTTCATGTTTTTATTATTATTCTCTCATTGTTGGTGCCAAATACTGGCATGATGGTGCTCAGGTTAACGTTTTTATATGAGTCATAATGTTCATAACCATCTTTAAAAACTTCCATTCCACACTCATTGCATGTACCTGATTTGCTGCCTATGAGTCCCTAAAGAAAAACATCTCCAGCATCCATCCCAAGAAATGGTATAGGTAGACTATCAAGAAATATGTGAAGAATTGAATTTCCCACATCTTCATATATGAAATGTATCTAAACAACCCACCAGGCTCCCCTGTCCATGGGGATTCTCCTGGCAAAAATACTGGAGTGGGTTGCCATGCCCTCCTCCAGGGGATCTTCCCAACCCAGGGATCCCGCATTGTAGGTGTATTCCTTACCATCTGAGCCCACCAGGGGAGCCCAAAGAACAGATTCAGATCAATTAAAATGAATTTATTAGGATCTATAATCTGAAACCTTTTAAGGAAAGGTTTAGGTTCTTTCACTTTGACTAAAGTGTGAACTAAAGTGTGCATTTAAAAAAAGGAATAAGGGACTTTCCTGGCCATCTAGTGGTTGGGACTCCGAGCTTCCACTGCAGAGGGTGTGGGTTCCATCCCTGGTCAGGGAACTAAGATCCTACATGTCCTGTACCATGGTCAAAATAAATAAATAAACATAAAAACGTAGTGGGAAAATGAACAAATAAGCTGTTTGCACATTCACGATAATTATCACTTTAATGAAAGTCTTCTTCCTTCTACAAAAGTATGAACAACAATTGCTAAATCTTTTAGTCAGTACTTTCACATTCCAACAAAAGCAAGCAGGATCTACGGGTTTGTTTTATACTTGACTATCAAAATCTGATTCATAAACTTGCTAGCAAGTCTTTCCTATGGTTCAGTTCAGTTCAGTCGCTCAGTCATGTCCGACTCTTTGCGACCTCATGAATTGCAGCACGCCAGGCTTCCCTGTCCATCACTAACTCCCGGAGTCTACCCAAACCCATGTCCATTGAATTGGTGATGCCATCCAATCATCTCATCCTCTGTCGTCCCCTTCTCCTCCTGCCCTCAGTCTTTCCCAGCATCAGGGTCTTTTCAAATGAGTCAGCTCTTCGCATCAGGTGGCCAAAGTATTGGAGTTTCAGCTTCAACATCAGTCCTTCCAATGAACACCCAGGACTGATCTCCTTTAGGATGGACTGGTGGATCTCCTTGCAGTCCAAGGGACTCTCAAGAGTCTTCTCCAACACCACAGTTCAAAAGCATCAATTCTTCGGTGCTCAGCTTTCTTCACAGTCCAACTCTCACATCCATACATGACTACTGAAAAAATCATAGCCTTGACTAGACAGATCTTTGTTGGCAAAATAATGTCTCTATTTTTTAATATGCTGTCTAGGTTGGTCATAACTTTCCTTCCAAGGAGTAAGCGTCTTTTAATTTCATGGCTGCAATCATTATCTTCAGTGATTTTGGAGCCCCCAAAAGTAAAGTCTGACACTGTTTCCACTGTTTCCCATCTATCTGCCATGAAGTGATGGGACTGGATACCATGATCTTAGTTTTCTGAATGTTGAGCTTTAAGCCAAATTTTTCACTCTCCTCTTTCACTTTCATCAAGAGACTCTTTAGTTCTTCTTCACTTTCTGCCATAAGGGTGGTGTCATCTGCATATCTGAGATTATAAATATTTCTCCAGGCAATCTTGATTCCAGCTTTCTCATGATGTACTCTGCATAGAAGTTAAATAAGCAGGGTGACAATATACAGCCTTGACGTACTCCTTTTCCTATTTGGAACCAGTCTGTTGTTCCATGTCCAGTTCTAACTGTTGCTTCCTGACCTGCATACAGGTTTCTCAGGAGGCAGGTCAGGTGGTCTGGTATTCCCATCTCCTTCAGAATTTTCCACAGTGTGTTGTGATCCACACAGTCAAAGGCTTTGGCATAGTCAATAAAGCAGAAATAGATGTTTTTCTGGTACTCTCTTGCTTTTTCAATGATCCAGCAGATGTTGGCAATTTGATCTCTGGTTCCTCTGCCTTTTCTAAAACCAGCTTGAACATCTGGAAGTTCACAGTTCACGTATTGCTGAAACCTGTCTTGGAGAATTTTGAGCATTACTTTACTAGCGTGTGAGATGAGTGCAATTGTGCAGTAGTTTGAGTATTCTTTGGCATTGCCTTTGTTTGGGATTGGAATGAAAACTGACCTTTTCCAGTCTTGTGGCCACTGCTGAGTTTTCCAAATTTGCTGGCATACTGAGTGCAGCACTTTCACAGCACCATCTTTGAGGATTTGAAATAGCTCAACTGGAATTCCATCACCTCCACTAGCTTTGTTCGTAGTGATGCTTCCTAAAGCCCACTTGGCTTCACATTCCAGGATGTCTGGCTCTAGGTGAGTGGTCACACCATCATGATTATCTGGGTCGTGAAGATCGTTTTTGTACAGTTTTTCTGTGTATTCTTGCCACCTCTTCTTAATATCTTCTGCTTCTCTTAGGTCCATACCATTGCTGCCCTTTATTGAGCCCATCTTTGCATGAAATGTTCCCTTGGTATCTCTAATTTTCTTGAAGAGATCTCTAGTCTTTCCCATTCTATTGTTTTCTTCTATTTCTTTGCATCTATCGCTGAGGAAGGCTTTCTTATCTCTCCTTGCTGTTCTTTGGAACTCTGCATTCAAATGGGTATATCTTTCCTTTTCTCCTTTGCTTTTGGCTTCTCTTCTTTTCACAGCTGTATTACCTTTTGTTTTGACTTTAATCTTGGTTCTCCTTTCATTGTAACGTGTCCATGAGGGTAGGCCAAGTGTTTGCTAAAGGATTGAATGGACACCAGGCCTTGGAGGGCATAGACATGGTCAGTAAAAATTCTACCCATTCAGACATGAGTTTAACCATGTCATGAATGTGGTACATCACAGTGGTTAAAAGTCCTGGCTTTGGGATCAGGAGGACTTGTGTTTGAATCTCACCTCTGCACTTACTTGCTGAGTGAGCTGAGGCAAGTTACTTAACTTCTCTGAATCCCTTCTGCAATATCATATTTATAGTGACATCACAGGGCTGGTGAAAAATTTTTTTAAATGATGGATATAAAGCATTTAGCGTCCTAATAAAATATGGGCTTAATAAATGATAGCAATTATTAAATACTTAATGAAGGGAAAAGTTTGAATTATGGAATTTTTATTCTAGATTTATTGCTCTAATATACATTTAATAACTAAACTACATATGATGACTATCATAATGTTTGACAAAATTATCAACAGACATTTCTGAAAACCTATTTAATTTAGGGCAATCAGTGCCATAGGCTAAAAAGAAAAGAAGGGGTGAATAACTATTTAGTTGAAGAAACGGATCTTAGTACAACCTAATAAATGTCTTGAAAGGTTCTCCTTAAATGACTATGTAAAAATCACTTGAATTAGCATTTCAGTTGTTTGCCTGTCTGCTAGAGCTCATAAGTATTTGGAAAAAAATTTCCTGAGTATTTTACTTATAATCTCTGATATACTACTAAGGGTCTATGAAAACTCATTTTTGAAATTTATTTAAAAAAGCTTTTATCAGAGTATAATTGCTTCACACTGTTGCATTAGTTTCTGCTGTACAACAAAGCTAATCACGTGTATGTACACATATGTCCCCTCTTTCTTAAACCTCCCTCCCATTTCCCCCGCCCCCCAAAAAACCCTCATTTTGTTGCTTCCCTGGTGGTTCAGACGGTAAAGAATCTGTCTGCAATGCAGGAGACCTGGGTTCAATCCCTGGGTTGGGAAGATCCCCTGAAGAAGGAAATGGCAACCCTGTCCAGTATTCTTGCCTAGAGCATCCCATGGACAGAGGAGCCTGGCAGGCTACGGTCCATGGGGTCGCAAAGATTCGGACATGACTAAAGTGACTTAACACGCACGCAGGCGCTGAGGTTTATTTTGTCAATTCCCTGGCATTATTTTATCCCTTTCTTTAGATGGAGCCAGTAATTAGGAATCTAAGCCAGTTCAGAATTAGGTATTCATGATAACTGAAGAAGGCAGCAGCTCAGAGAGCATTCCAACAGAGCCCCATGACTGAGACACTGGGAAGGAGACTGGTTGACTCACAGAGAACAGGCTTGACCTTTCAACCTTGCAAATTCAAATGCAGTTTGTCATCCAATGTCAAATGAATTTGGCTGTGTGTAGTGCTGCAGGATGGAGAGATGTTGGACAGGAAAAACTCGAGAGAACATGAAAGAGGGGCATTGAAAACCAAAATCCACAAAATGGTTGAGAACGCACATCATTATGCGCCTAGCAAATTCCTTTTTCAAGATAATGGCCAGCCCTGTGATTCCTCAGGCAGTTCAGCCTCTGTTAAACAGAAGGGCTTGAAGTGGGAAATTGATGCTAACTTTTTTTCTCTCCTTGGAACTGGAATTATGGTTTTGTACTTCTGTTTCATCATCTCCTCTTGTCCCTTAAATGAAATCATTCTGTTAGGAGTATTGTGGACTGAACTTCCTAGGTGGCGCTAGTGGTGGTAAAGAACGCTCTGCCAGTGCAGGAGATGGACGAGGCACATGTTCGATCCCTGGGTCCAGAAGATCTCCTGAAGAAGGGCATGGCAACCCACTCCAGTATTCTTGCCTGGAGAATCCCATGGCCAGAGGAGCCTGGTGGGCTACAGTCCATGAGGTCACAAAGAGTTGGACACGACTGAAACCACTTAGCACACATGCATTGTGGTCTACCTCTCATGCTGATCACCAAAGAAGAAAGGTTGAATTGCAACTGTCTTTCTTTCATTCCAGAAACTTATTCTTTCTCTGAGGACCTTTCTGAGTAGGTCAGGAGCCAGGACTGGACAGAACTCATCCTTTGGGAGAGGCTCAGAGAACCAAACATAAAATTAAAGCACCAAATCACTCAAACTTTGTGAGGAGATGTCCTGGGGGTTTCAGAACCTCCACTATTTTTTCCATCCAGGGAATTTTCAGCAGACTTAGCATTATCCCAAAGAGCATTCTCAAAGTAAGCTTCCTTTTTTTTTGCCATAGTTTCTAACTTGCTTAATGGCATCATTAATTGAGTAGTGAATGTAAAGACTGGAATGCACTGGAAGCCCTATGAATTATGACATGCAGTAAGTTTTTTATTCGGCATCTGGAGTTCATTATTAACATCCATTTGAAAGCTTACAACTATGAAATAGAATGACCTTGTAAATAGCCACAAATAGTTTTCCAGTGAATTCTTTGCATGGCACACACTAATTCATGGAAGTTATTTGAATGATAAAGAGTAAAGAAAAAAAAAACCTTGGTGAATTTATTCTTTCTCTTATCTATTTTATCTTGAAGTGTTTTTAAAATTTCTTTCCTCCCAAGATGAAGGAAATATTCAAAAGTCCTACCTCCACTTGCCAGAGACACTTCTTATAAGGGTTGCCTTTAAAATTACAAAAAGAGGATTCCTCTCCTTCATTAGTGGGGAACTCAATGGCCAGAAATTTGCCCAAATGAGTAATTATGCTCTTGAATATTTGGAAAGATAAACCTTTTTCTAAAAAGAGTGATCATGAAAATCATACTTCATGCTTTCTTCCCCACTTTTATTGATATGAAGCTGGGTTTAAACTATAACAGGAAAAGGGACTTCTCTGGTGATCCAGTGGTTAAGACTCTGTCCTGCCATGCAGGGGGCAGGAGTTCAATCCCTGGTTGGAGAAGTAAGATTTCACATATCGAGTTGCTGTTGTTTAGTCACTAAGTCGTGTCTGACACTTTGCGACCCCATGAACTGCAGCATGCCAGGCTTCCCTGTCCTTCACTATTTCCCTAATTGGTATCTTTTAGGATTTTAAATAGCTCAGCTGGAATTCCATCACCTCCACTAACTTAGTTCCTGATAATGCTTCCTAAGGCCCACTTGACTTCACACTCCAGGATGTCTGGTCTAGATGTCGTGGTTAACCAGGTCATTAAATGAGAATAATAGTGATAACAATCATACTTGGCTCACTGGGCTGCTATGAGGAATAGATGAAACAATATTGGTTAAATGTTTAGTATCTGACATCAAAAGGGCAGAAGACAACGGTAAGTACTAATCTGTGCATCCTCTAAATGTCACCATCTTCAGTTCACAGGTCTCCATGGAGATGTCATACTTCCTCTTAGCAGGTAACAACTTTTACGGTTTACTGTTCTCAGACTTCTAGTAATATTAATACTTCCTTGGCAACTAAGGGAGTGGGGGTGGGGAGCGGAGACAACTGTTTTCAAGACAGAAGCAGAACGCTATAGTTAAGTCACTCCTGACGGACACAATTGTTCATATGTGTCTTTCCTGCATTCACGTTAACACTGGGCAACAGAGCTGTGAATAAAGAAACAAAGAAAAACACTGAAAGGAGGAGAGAGCCTGGCAGGAGTGTGTGTGAAGGAATCAGATTCTCTGTTGTTTTCTTTTCTTTTTTTTGATGTGGACCATATTTATAGTCTTTATTGAATTTGTTACAATATTGCCTCTGTTTTACATTTTGGTTTTTTGGCCTCAACGCACCTGGGATCTTAGCTCCCCAATCAGGGATAGAATCTGAACCCCCTGCATTGGAAGGGGAGGTCTTAACCGCTGGACCACCAGGGAAGTCCCTCTGCTGTTTTCTTGAACCAAAATAACATGAGCTGGATATTGCTGTTCTTTACTTGGAAAGTGAAGGGGAAAGAAAACGTCCAATGCAAAAGTTCACTTAAGAGAATATGTGTCAACATTTGAACTCTGATATGAGTACTTACTTATTATCTTTCAAAAACGGAGTAGGGACATAGTCATTTTCCCCTAAGTTCACCATTGTAAACAGGTCATTTAAGACATCAGAGCCACCAGCCTGGCAGGAGAGCTCAGAAATGCTGGAAGAAGTCTTCACGCATTTGCACCACCATCCCCATCTTAACCTCAGTGGTTATCAAAAGAGGGCTCCAGTTGGGTTCCTCTCTGCTCCCTGCACCCCAGAGGGCAAACCGTGTCAGCGGGGAGCACCGGGGTCTCCCTTCGCTCCAGATTCCTTAATCTGGCTCCTTAAGACTATTCAGAGAAGGCTCAGACACACAGTGGTGATTTTCTTTGTTGTCAGGAGCCTGCAAGCCCTCTTTCATCTTAATAAAATTATACCCTTTCTGCCAAGATTGAAAAGAAAATCAGGAATTTGTAACTGTATCTCACTCAACCCCTTCCAAATTGGGGGAAGTGTTTGATCAGCCTTTCTCGGCTTACAGAGCTATTCTGTAGGGCGTCTGTTTCCCACACCTGCCCCCTCCCCACACGCCAAGATGGGAACCATCCCCAAGGATTAAAATAACATGATTAAACTCCAAGTGGCAGACATGGGGTTGAGAGCTTTATACAGGTTATTTCCTTAACACTCCCAACACCCCCAAGAAGGAGGTGTTGGTATTATTGTGTGTGGTTTTTTTTTTACATCTCAATTTTCCAGATGACACTCGGGGAAGGAAAAGAAACCTGAGCACAGTTAAACAGCTAGCAAGTTTCAGGGTGGAGATTTGACCCCAGGCAGCCTGATATCAGGGGCTTCTGGGACATGTGAATTCAGTTCCTGGGTCAGGAATATCCCTTGGAGGAGGGCATGCAACCCACGCCAGTATTCTTGCTTGGAGAATCCCACAGATATAGGAGCCTGGTGGGCCGCAGTCAATAGGGTTGCAAAGAGTCAGACACAACTGAAGCAACTTAGTACACAGGCAATCTGACATCAGACCCCAAGTGGTTAGCCTGTATTCTAACCTGACTCTCAGAACTCTGTCTGGCTGGGCAAAGATACTATGTAACTAGAAGACCTAAGGTCCAGGATATACTCCACAGCCCCAACTACTCTGATAGCAACACATGTGACACCCAGCAATCAACTGGCCATGTGCAGCTTCAGTCTGGCCCCCAAGGCCACCTCCATGACCCTGGGCTGGATCTCAGGAGGGATAGTCCAAACAGGACCGGTAGTGGGGGGATGGATAGTTATCTGAAATTGTTTCAAGTTTATGTGCCAAATCTTCTAAAAACGTAAATCAATTTTTGAATGTATTTAATCCGCTAAAATACATTTGTATTAAATTACATTGACTTGTCATGGGTCAGAATGTCCTTTCTTTTCGTCCATCTTTTTATTGTTGCCAAAACAATGCTCTATAAGCATAGACTCTAAGTCTGTCACATCCCTCAGAGTTATCAGTTTTAGGATGAGCTCCTTGATGGCATCGTTTCACCAGGTCGTTTTTGGAAGATAGGTTTTTGGTTTTCTTCACGTACATGCTATCTTGGATTATTCTCAAGTAGAGCTGTAGAAAAATTACAGGCTGATATCTCTTTAGTATCAGATTAACAAATGACCCAAGAAAAACACTCCATGCCTCAAAAGCATTCTTCCCCTCATCTGTCCATTTTATATAGGTATCCACTTATATTCCGAGGAAAGTAAGTTCTGTCCATCAATGTGAACTCACACATTTCCTGTGTTTAGCTGAACAGTTTGGTGGAATCATCAGGTTCTGGTGGCAATTTCTATACTTCTTGACACACAGGCATCAATCAGGATACAGACCATAAGCATTCTGAAAAAGCTGTACATTAAGAGGCAAAAACTGCTTGAGTAATCACAAATATTTATTCTGAAGCAGACCTCAGTTCAGTTAGGGCTGTCTGCTGACAGTGGTCATCTATTCAACACCCCAAACCCGTTCCAATAGGAGCTAGTTCATAATTCCCATGGGCAGTCCTCCCTTATTTTCAAAGGAGAAAAATTTGGATAGAAAAAAACAAATACATGTTAAGCACTTGAAATTATATGACTGATTATATGGGTCTACAATGGACCTAAAGGAGCTTTATAAAGTGTTCCTGATGACCAGGTGCTGTGGAGCTGCTTGTTAGCAGCCATGTGGCACCATGGGAACCCCCTACTGTTGTCATCAATGAAACTGTCCATACATAACCGCCCCGTGTAACCTCATCTCTCAAGGTGCTAATGAGATCATGTGAGTGTAAGTGCTTTGTAAACCACAAATCACTACAAAGATGCCAGTGATTATTTAAATTTTAAACTATACCTTACGGTTTATAATATTTCTACTGATTTTCTGAGGTGGGAAAGCTAGACTATCTCTCCCCTGAAGCTTCACATCCTAAATGGAGTGAGGAAGGAGGAATTAGGGACAACTGATTTTGTCCACACAGCTCTCATCAAGTGCCCGACACAAATGGTCCATCAATTAAATGCTGTTGATGGGTGAGTCTGAGTAGGGCAGGTATGGACCTGCCCGCGAGCATTTTTTGAGCTGGAAGGACATTCAAACTGACATTTTCAAAGAAGCTCTACTGTGATGGAGAAAGTAGGGACATGGGATTCAGGAAAGCACAGGTTCAAATACAGTCTCTGGAAACTTGGGTAAGTTATTCAATCACAATTTCTCTGTCTATGAAATGGGAAAATAATACCCTCACCTTTCCGGACACAGTGGAGAATTGTTGACCTGAAAGAAAGGCTAAAATCAGCAACGGCCAGCACAGGCGGGTGAGAAAAAAAATCCCACAGATTAATTGGAAAATAAAGAGAAAAAATATTGACAAATCTTAAGTTTCCAGTACTCCAGATATTTAAAACAGATAAAGATGATCTCAAGCATATTTGGTGTTCCTGAAGTAGAGAATTCAAACATATGGGACAGAAAGAGTGAATATGCAAAGATGCAATGAAAGAAAACATTTCCCCAAGATGTAGAAAAAAATTGAATATGCAGCTTCGAAAGAATATACTACATTCCAGGAAATTTTCATCTAGGACATAAAACTGGATCCAGATTCTAGCTTCTCACATGACAGGAGAACTGAAGATAGGCAGTGAGTGCCCATTTATGAATGTAAAAACATGCCCCAGCTCACCACAGCCTTCATCTGATTGGTGACTTCAATGTGCTACTGGCTTGGTGTCTGTAAGCAGGTGAATTGATGAAGTCTCCCCTGTACTACCTAACACTCCAGCCAAGTACCTCATTCCCAAATGCATAGTATGTCCTTGTTTAGGTTATTTCATTTTCCTAGAAATGCCCTCTTCATCCACCTTCCATGTCTTTAAGGCCCATTTCTAACACTGCATTTACCATGAAGCTTTCTCTGACTTCCCTGCTGGATGTTAGTTACTGCTTCATTTTTGCACTCTGTTAACACTCCGTGGGTCTCTTATGGCCCATTTCTCATTCTCCACTGGATCAGTCACTGGTATCCTTGACTTTTCCCTGTTTTTCAGGGAGGTGTATTGGCAAACACTTCTCCCCAACTCCTCAGGCTTTTTTTTTTTATGTTGTTTTTTCTTTTTGATGTGGACCATTTTCAAAGTCTTTATTGAATTTGTTACAATATCACTTCTCTTTTTTATGTCTTGATATTTTGGCTGCAAGGCACATAGATCTTAGCTCTCTGCCTGGGGATTAAACCAGCACCCCCTGCATTGAAAGGTCAAGTCTTAACCATTGGACTGCCAGGCAAGTTCTTCCTTAGGCTATCTTGAGGAAGGTTTTCTCCTTTTGACCTAGACCTTCCTCCTCCCCACAGAGATATAGCAGGTCTCTCTTCCACCCCCTTTCCCTTCAGGGATGCCTTGTGTATGCAGGAGAGATGCCTTGTTCTGCCTGGCAGTAAAGGCCTGACTGAGCAGGTGAGCCTGAGGTTGTCAGTGATACCTGAGGGTGTGCATTTGCTCAATTCTCATGTTCAGTGTTAGGAAATCCACTGCTGCCCTACATCTTGGAGAAGGCAATGGCACCCACTCCAGTACTTTTGCCTGGAAAATCCCATGGACGGACGAGCCTGGTAGGCTATAGTCCATGGGGTTGCTAAGAGTCAGACACGACTGAGCGACTTCACTTTCACTTTTCCCTTTCATGCACTGGGGAAGGAAATGGCAACCTTACTCCAGTGTTCTTGCCTGGAGAATCCCAAGGACGGGGGAGCCTGGTGGGCTGCCGTCTATGGGGTCGCAGAGTCGGACATGACTGAAGCGACTTAGCAGCAGCAGCCATACATCTAAGGCAGCATTTCCTTTCCAAGTTTTATCAGCAAACAAAGCGAATATTCTCATTTTCATCTTATCTCAAAACTGCTTCCGAACTCAAGCAGGGACAAGGTGAGGATCTCATTGGGTGCTTTCTAACCCCCAAAATAAAGACTCACTCTTGAATCTGTTGCAGCTTCTAGCAAAACTTATCATACAGACAACTCAAAAAGCATTTATCAAATAGAATCCAAAGGTGCAACTGATGTGCATAAAATTGACAGACTAAAATTTTTCTTATGCTTATGTGTATCAACTATAAAAGTAATTACCTTAGTGTCTCTGTGAGACTAACAAAATATAATACATTTCGTATATAACAGAAAACATTTATTTCCTATTTACATTTCTATTTTTATGTAAATCATTGCACATCATATCATATATCAAAAAAGAAAAGAAAGGAAAAATATAAACTTTAAAAGTCAGTGAAGAAAGCATCACAGTGTATGATAATCAGCAGTCTCGAAGCTCTCGTTTCTTGCTCTTTTTAAATTTTTTGGTTGTTTCTTGACGAATGGTGTCATACTCCAAAATGGCCATGTTGGAAAGTCTCTGTAAGTACTGAGATGGTGCTCCAGCGAGAGGATCGCTGAAGCCAGAACCTGTAAACAAACAAAAAACACTTATTACAATTGAATTAAGCACACATGAATGATACTCTCTTTAGAGTACAAATGAAATATCTTTTCCTCAAATGACCATTAAACACCACTAGTTCTTCATATAACACATTCTTTGAAGTAGAAATGAAAGCCACTTAACTTTCTAAGTGAGTGGGATGGCAAAGTGAAAGCGTTCAGTCGTTCAGTCCTGTCCGACTCTTTGTGACCCCATGGACTGTAGCCCGTCAGGATCTTCTGTCCATGGGGATTCTCCAGGCAAGAATACTGGAGTGGGTTGCCATTCCCTTCTCCAGAAGATCTTCCTGATCCAGGAATCGAACCTGGGTCTCCTGCATTGCAGGCTGATTGTTAACCATCTGAGCCACAGGGATGACAAGTCATCCAAAAAATATTTAACTCAAAAAATGCTCAATGTCTGTATTTAATGATATAAAACTAAATCAGAGTTTGTTATGTCTCCAAATAAAACCATTTCTCATAAATGCTAAGTGAAGTAAAAGAGTAAAATTATAAAATAAGTCACTCACTAACTGAAATAGCAGTAATGAAGTTTCTATTATAGAAGGAGAGTAATAACAATGATAATAGATAACATTAATTGAATGATCTCTTGTATGTCAACTATTTTTCATCTATATCATCCACACATCAATACTATGAAGTCAGTAACTAGTACTATCTTGGATTACAAATTTAAAAGAGTTTAGAAATTATCAGAGGCAAGATTTAAATCAAAATCCATCAATTCAAAGTTCCCATGTACTATGTATAAATTCTTCTATTTAGAAACATACAAGGCTTTAATAGTAATAGACTGATCCATATTTCTTTAAAATATTATTATTAACTTCAGTTTCAAGTGCCAAAAATAAAAACTGTCTTCAGTTCTCCAATGTGGTTGGTATTTTTGTTTGTTTTATTTCAGTGTGTAATGAGAGTGGAAATTTCAGAGAAAGTAGAAGGAAAGAGCTGAGCAGGATTCCAGTTCTTAGCAGTACAATGAACTGGACACTTAGAGTCTCTGGCCACAAAAAGTAGATTCTAAGAATTATTGGAGAAGGAAATGACAACCTATTGCAGTATTCTTTCCTAGAAAATTCCATGGACAGAGGAGAAAACAGGGCTACAGTCTATCGGGTCAAAAAGAGTTGGACACGACTGAGTGACTGAGCACTGAGCAAGCATTAAGCAAACCTCAAAACAATTCAAAGAACTGGTATCATACAGACCAATGTAATTAAATTGGAAATTAACAGTAAATTTTACAGTTCTCAAATATTTAGAAATGTATACACATTCTAAATTATTCATTCATCAAAAATAAACTGTAATAAACATTAAAAATGCTTGTAACTAACTGATCAAGAAAAAATTACAAAACTTGTGTGATGTAGCAAAAGTTGTACATAGAAAGGCTTATACCTTAAGATTCCTGTTTTAGAAAAGAAGATTGAAAATTAATAAGCTCAATATAAGACATACATTAGGAAAAGAACAATCTGAAGAATATGGATGTGCTCAGTCGCTCAGTTGTGGGTGACTCTTTTCGACCCCATGGACTGTAGCCCACAAGGCTCTTCAGGCCATGAAGTTTTCCAGGCAAGAATACTGGAGTGGGTTGCCATTTCCTTCTCCAAAAGAATATGGAAGAAGGATGTAATACAGGAAAGAAAATTCGATGAAGTAGAAAACAAACTTACAAAAAGAAAGATTTTTAGAAAGATAAAAATTCTTCCTTGAAAAAACTAATAAAAAAGGGAAATTCTCTGGTTCAATTAATTAAGAAAAAAAACAGAAGACCTAAATAACTAATATTAGGAGAAGTACAGATAGAACAAAAACTAAATTTCATGCCAATAAATTTGAAAATGTAGACAAAATGCAAAATTCTAGAAAATATAACTTACCAAAATTGATGGAAGGAGAATTACAATGCCTTAAGAGTCCTAGAATTAAAATGATCGAATTAATATTAAAAAATTTCTCCAAAGAAAACAAGTGATCCAAATAATTTTACAAATCAACTCTATCAGACTTTCAAGGGAGAAATCATTCCAATTTTAGGTCATATCCTTCAGAGAACAGAAAAAGCAGAATGCTCCCCAGTTTATTTCATGAGGGTGTTATAATCTTGACACTGAATTCGGGCAAAGAGAAAATTAGTGGTAATCTCACTCATTAAGATAGATTTTAAAAACCTAGCAAAATATTAAATACAGTAGTACACAAAAAAGATAATGAATTATGCCTTAAATGTGGGTATCCAAGGGATGTAAAAGTGATTGAACATTAAAAAAAATCTACAAGTGTCATTTTTCACATTAGAAAATTAAACAGAAAATTACAAGATCATTTCAATCAATTCAGAAGAAAATGTTTGATAAAATTAAACTTTCATTTGTTTTTAAAATAAAACTCTGAGCAAATTAAAGAGAACTTCTTTATCTTGATAAAGGATATCTACGCAAAACCTACACTACACATCATTCTTTATGAGAAAACATTAAAGGAGTTTCCTTTAAAATCAGAAACAAGTCAAAGATGCCTATTTTTCATTTCTATTCACCATTGAATTGGTGGTTCTAGTCAGCTTAGTCAGAGAAGGCAATGGCACCCCACTTAAGCACTCTTGCCTGGAAAATCCCATGGACAGAGAAGCCTGGTAGGCTACAGTCCATGGGGTCGCTAAGAGTCAGACACGACTGAGCGACTTCACTTTCACTTTTCCCTTTCATGTACTGGAGAAGGAAACAGCAACCCACTCCAGTGTTCTTGCCTGGAGAATCCCAGGGACGGCGCAGCCTGGTGGGCTGCTGTCTATGGGGTCGCACAGAGTCGGACATGACTGAGGCGACTTAGCAGCAGCAGCAGCAGCAGCAGTCAGCTTAGTAAAATCACAAAAATAAAAGCTTGGGTTGGGGGTAGGAAAAACCTTTGGAAAGAAAGAATAAAACTGACATCATTTGCATATGGTAATCTACATAAAGAACTAAAAAAATTATATATATTGCATAAAATATATTAATATATACACACAATATAAAACATAAATCAAGAAATAACAAGAGACTTTAGCAAGGTGGATGACTATAAGATCAAATTGCAAAAATTAACTACATTTCCAAACATCTGCAAGAGAAAGCTATAAATTTTAATTGTAAAAGAATTATGGCAGACTACCAATGATCTTTTCAAAACTTTTTACTCTTTCCAAAACAGAATTTTAGCTGCGGACAAGGTCAGCTAAAAGGGAGAGATTACCTTTCTCAACTTGCTTTAGAGCTAAGTATAGCTTTGTTAGTGAGTGTGAACCAGTAAGATATGAACAAATGTGCAAATTTTAAAATTATAGTCCTCTTATCCCAGATTTCTGGACTTATGTTTTTGTTGGGATGTATTTGATAACTGCTTCAGTCTCCTCAATAGTTCTACTATAGCTCTGCGCAGTTTGCCCCTTGTTCATGATTCAGTCTTGGTAGGTTGTATGTTTCTATAACTTACCCATTTTTTCTAGGTTACCCAATTTGTTGACATAATTGTTCATAGTAGCCTCTTATAATCCTATTTCTGTAATCAGTTATAATGTCTCCTCTTTCATTCCTAATTTTAATTATTTGTGTCTTCTCTGTTTTTTTCTAGTGTAACCAAGGATTGTCAACTTTGTTTATCTTTTCTAAAGATTAAATCTTGGTCCTGTTGATTTGTTTTCTGTTCTCTATTTCATTTTGTTGTTGTTGCTGTTTAGTCACTAAGTCAGGTCCCACTCTGTTGCAACCCCATGGACTGTAGCCCACCAGGCTCCTCTGTTCATGGGATTCCCCAGGCAAGAATACCAGAGTAAGTTGCCACTTCCTTCTCCAGGGGATCTTCCCGACCCAGGGATTGAACCTGCATCTCCTGCAATGCAGGCAGATTCTTTGCCACTGAGCACCAAGGAAGCTCATTTGTCTCTTCTCTAATGTTTATTATTTTCTTCCTTCTGCTAAGTTGGGCTTAGTTTATTCTTCTTTTTCTAATTCCTTGAGGTGTAAGTTTATGTGGTTCATTCAAGATCTTTTTCTTTTTTTTTTAATGTGTTTGCCACTATAAATTTCACTCTTAGCATACTGCTTTTGCTGCAACCTATTGGTACATTGCGTTTTTTAATTTTTATTTGTCCCCAGATATTTTCAAAATTCCCTGTGATTTCTTCTTTGACCCATTAATTGTTTGAGTGTACCGTTTACTGTAGGTTTTTTAAAGACCATCTTTATCAAATTAAGACAGTTTCCTTCTACTTATAGTTTGCTAAAAATATTTTTAATCATGAATAGGATTCAGTAATCCTATTAAAATATCTTTTACAATTATTAAAGTGAACATATGCAGTTTCTCCTTTATTCTGTTAACAAGATGATAGACATCAATTGCTTTTCTAATGTTGAATCAACCTCACATTTCTTAGATAAATCTGACATGGTGTGTTACATTATCCTTCTTATATATCACTAATTTGAATTGGTAAGTCTTGTTTAGAATTTTTACTTCTATTTTCTTAAGAAAAATTGGTCTATAATTTTAAGTTTCTTATAAGATCCAAGCTAGGTTTCAGAATCAAGGTTAGTGACCTGATAAAATGGGTCTTCAAGTGTTCCTTCTTTTCCTATTTTCTGGAATAATTTATATTACACAGCTTTTTAAAATCAAATGTTGGATAAAGAAGTTGTGGTACATATATACAATGGGAATATTTCTCAGCCATAAGAAGGAATGAATGTGAGTCAGCTGAACTGAGATGGATGAAACTAGAGCCTGTTATACAGAGTGAAGTAAGCCAGAAGGAGAAAAACAAATATCATATACAAAAAAGATCTTCATGACCCAGATAATCACAATGGTGTGATCGCTCAACCTAGAGCCAGACATCCTGGAATGTGAAGTCAAGTGGGCCTTAGAAAGCATCACTACGAACAAAGCTAGTGGAGGTGATGGAATTCCAGTTGAGCTATTTCAAATCCTCAAAGATGATGTTGTGAAAGTGCTGCACTCGATATGCCAGCAAATTTGGAAAACTCAGCAGTGGCCACAAGACTGGAAAAGGTCAGTTTTCATTCCAATCCCAAAGAAAGACAATGCCAAAGAATGCTCAAACTACCGCACAATTGCACTCATCTCACACGCTAGTAAAGTAAGGCTTAAAATTCTCCAAGCCAGGCTTCAGCAATACGTGAACTGTGAACTTCCAGATGTTCAAGCTGGTTTTAGAAAAAGCACAGGAACCAGAGATCAAATTGCCAACATCCGCTGGATCATCAAAAAAGCAAGAGAGTTCCAGAAAAACATCTATTTCTGCTTTATTGACTATGCCAAAGCCTTTGACTGTGTAGATCACAATAAACTCTGGAAAATTCTGAAAGAGATGGGAATACCAGACCACCTGACCTGCCTCTTGAGAAATCTGTATGCAGGTCAGGAAGCAACAGTTAGAGCTGGACAGGGAACAACAGACTGGTTCCAAATAGGAAAAGGAGTATATCAAGGCTGTATATTGTCACCCTGCTTATTTAACTTATATGCAGAGTACATCATGAGAAACGCTGGGCTGGAAGCACAAGCTGGAATCAAGATTGCCTGGAGAAATATCAATAACCTCAGATACACAGATGACACCACCCTTATGGCAGAAAGTGAAGAGGAACTAAAGAGCCTCTTGATGAAAGTTAAAGAGGAGAGTGAAAAAGTTGGCTTAAAGCTCAACATTCAGAAAACTAAGATCATGGCATCTGGTCCCATCACTTCATGGCAAATAGATGGGGAAACAGCTGAAATAGTGGCTGACTTTATTTTTTTGGGCTCCAAAATCACTGCAGATAATGATTGCAGCCATGAAATTAAAAGACGCTTACTCCTTGGAAGGAAAGTTATGATCAACCTAGATAGCATATTAAAAAGCAGAGACATTACTTTGTCAACAAAGGTCCATCTAGTCAAGACAATGGTTTTTCCAGTAGTCATGTATGGATGTGAGAGTTGGACTATAAAGAGAGCTGGGCACAGAAGAATTGATGCTTTTGAACTGTGGTGTTGGAGAAGACTCTTGAGAGTCCCTTGGACTACAAGGAGATCCAACCAGTCCATCCTAAAGAAGATCAGTCCTCGGTGTTCACTGGAAGGACTGATGTTGAAACTGAAACTTCAGTACTTTGGCCACCTCATGCGAAGAGCTGACTCATTGGAAAAGACCCTGATGATGGGAAGGATTGGGGGCAGGAAGAGAAGGGGACGACAGAGGATGAGATGGCTGGATGGCATCACCGACTCGATGGACATGAGTTTGGGTAAACTCCGGGAGTTGGTGATGGACAGGGAGGCCTGGTGTGCTGCGGTTCATGGGGCCGCAAAGAGTCAGACACAACTGAGTGAATGAACTGAACTGAAGTGAACATATAATATATATGGAACCTAGAAAAATGGTACTGATGAACCTATTTGCAGGCAGGAATAGAGACGGAGATGTAGAGGACGGACTAGTGGACACAGTGAAGGAAAGGAGAGGGTGAGACAAACTGAGAAAGGAGCATTGACATATATCCATTACCTCATGTAAAACAGATAACTAGTGGGAAGTTGCTATATAGCTCAGGGAGCTCAACCCAGTGTTCTGTGACAACCTAGAAGGGTGGGATGAGGGTGGGTGGGAAGGAGGTTACAGAGGGAGGGGATATGTGTATACTTATGACTAATTTGTGTTGTTGTATGGCAGAAATCAACACAACAGTTGTAAAGCAATTATTCTCCAATTAAAAATAAATATATAAATGTTGGAAGAATTTACCAGTGTCAGTTCTGCTAGGTTGTGGTTTCTCTTTTTTAAATATGATACTGATAATCTCTCTCTCTGTCAGTCTTGCTAGACATTTATCAATTTTATTCACATTTTTAAAAAACTAACTTTTGGCTCTTGTTGATTTTTCTTGATTGAATATTTGTTTTCTACTTTGTTGATTTTTGCTCTTATTTTTCCCTTTTATTTTCTTTGAATTTAATATGCTGTTCTTTTGTTAACTTCTTGAGATGTTAAAATCATTGCTTATTAAGCCTTTCATCTTTTCTAATACACGTACTTCATGCTTTAGGTTTCCCTAAAAGCTATGTTTTTACTGTACACAAGGAGTGTTGATGTATCATATTCTCATCATCATTCAGTTCAAACTAATATGTAAATTCCACTGTATTTCTTCTTTGACTCACAAGTTACTTAAAAGTACATTTCTTAATACCCAAACCTCTGTGGGATTTTATAATTATTTTTAATTACTGATTTCTAGTTTAATTCCACTGCAGTCAGAGAATATGTGCTACATGATTTCACTTATTTGATATTTGTTTAAAAATCTCCTATAATGTCTACTTTCCTTTTCATTATGTTCCTTTGATCTTTATATATTTTATGTTAATGGAGCATACAAATTTAGGATGGTTAACTCTTTCTGTTGTATTAATCCTTTTGTTACTATGAAATATCACTCTATTGTGCGTAATACTTCCTGCTTTGAAGTTTATTTTGTTTGATGTTAGTGTAGCTATAACAAGCTTTCTTTTAATTACCATTTACATGGTTTATATTTTTCTATCCTTTTATTTTTGATCTTTCCTGCCCTTATTTTTGAGGTATGCTTCTTATAACCAGCACATAATTATTTTTGTCTGATGGGTTTTGTTTTTAGCTGAAATATTTAGTCCACTTATATCCAATGTATTTATTGTATGTTTAATTCTAATATTACTAGTTGTTTTCTATTTGTCCTATTTCATATTTCTTTTTTTCGTCTTTTCTTGCTTTAAGATGATTAAATATTTTTTATTTTTCTATTTCCCTATAATCTTGTTACTTGTATCTTTTTCTTTTAGTGGTTATCATACAGATTTTATCACATCTCTTTGATATATTACAACTGACTTTTTAAAAGAAATTTCATTTTTTGGCTGTGCTATGTGGCGTGTGGGATCTTAACTCCCCAATCAGGAAGCATAGAGTTTTAACCACTGGACCACCAAGGGGAAGTCCCTACAATCTACTTTAGCTTAATTACTATATTTCAGATAATGAAAGGATCTTACAACATTTTAACTCCATGTATGCTCCATCCCACCTCTGTGGTATTATTGTCAGTATTTTATCTCTACATGTATTTTAAACTTCATAAGACAATACTACTGCTACTGCTTCTCTTTCCTTTATAAGTTGTCATGCTTTCATCTTGTATCATTATTTCTTTAATATTTCTTTTAGTGTAGCTCTACTGACAATAAAATCTTTCAACTTCCACTTGAATAATAATGTCTTTATTTGTTTTTACTTTTAAGGATATTTTCTTTGTGTATACAAATTGAGTTTGGCAGTTACTGTCATTCAGCACTTGAAAATACCACTGCTTTTTCTTCTTGCTTCCATTGTTTCCATTGGAAAGTCAGTTGTATGTCTTACCATTGCTCTCCAGAAGACAACTTATCTTTTTTCTTTTTTTTTCTTTTTTGTGAATATGTAGCCTTTTTACTATGATGTGACTAACTATGATTTTCTTTTTTATTATTCTGCTGGAAGTTCATAGAATTTTTGTATCCATTGTTTGGTATTTTTCAGTCAGTTTGGGAAATTCTCAGCCAGTAAGTAAATCCTGCTTGTCTCACTTTCCCTTGATCCTCTTAATCTGGAATTAGAATTATCCATGTATAAAGTAGTTGCCAACATCCACTGGATCATCAAAAAAGCAAGAGAGTTCCAAAAAAAACATCTATTTCTGTTTTATTGACTATGCCAAAGCCTTTGACTGTGTAGATCACAATAAACTTTGGAAAATTCTGAAAGAGATGGGAATACCAGACCACCTGACCTGCCTCTTGAGAAACCTGTGTGCAGGTCAGGAAGCAAGTTAGAACTGGACATGGAACAACAGACTGGTTCCAAATAGGGAAAGGAGTACGTCAAGGGTGTATATTGTCACCCTGCTTATTTAACTTACATGCAGAGTACATCATGAGAAATGCTGGGCTGGAAGAAGTACAAGCTGGAATCAAGATTGCTGGGAGAAATATCAATAACCTCAGATATGTAGATGACACCACCCTTATGGCAGAAAGTGAAGAACTAAAGAGCCTCCTGATCAAAGTGAAAGAGGAGAGTAAAAAAGTTGGCTTAAAGCTCAACATTCAGAAAACTAAGATCATGGCATCTGGTCCCATCACTTCATGGCAAATAGATGGGGAAACAGTGGAAACAGTGTCAGACTTTATTTTTGGGGGCTCCAAAATCACTGCAGATGGTGACTGCAGCCATGAAATTAAAAGACACTTACTCCTTGGAAGGAAAGTTATGATCAACCTAGATAGCATATTAAAAAGCAGAGACATTACTTTGCCAACAAAGGTCCATCTGGTCAAGGCCATGGTTTTTCCAGTAGTCATGTATGGATGTGAGCATTGGACTATAAAGAAAGCTGAGCACTGAAGAATTGACGCTTTTGAACTGTGGTGTTGGAGAAGACTCTGGAGAGTCCCTTGGACTGCAAGGAGATCCAACCAGTCCATCCTAAAGGAGATCAGTCCTGGGTGTTCATTGGAAGGACTGATGTTGAAGCTGGAACTTCAATACTTTGGTCACCTAATGCGAAGAGCTGACTCATTGGAAAAGACCCTGATGCTGGGAAAGATTGAAGGCGGAAGGAGAAGGCGACGACAGATGATGATATGGCTGGATGGCATCACCGACTAGATGGACATGGGTTTGGGTGGACTCCGGGAGCTGGTGATGGACAGGGAGGCCTGGTGTGCTGTGATTCATGGGGTCGCAAAGAGTCAGACACGACTGAGTGACTGAACTGAACTGAAAGTAGTTTTATCTTATCACATATTGTCTTTGCATATTCTGTTCTGTATTATCTTTCTCTCTTCACTTTAATTGGGTATTTTCATAATGCTCTATCTTTCATTTTACTAATCCTATGATATATTGTTTTCCATCTTTTACCAATTTTATTGAGGCATATATGATACAAATTATGTATGTTTAAAATATACCACTGATGACTTGCTTCCCTGGTAAGACAGTAAAGAATCCGCCTATAATGCAGGAGACCTGGGTTCGATCCCTGGGTTGGGAAGATCCACCGAAGAAGGAAATGGCAACCCAGTCTAGCATTCTTGCCTGGAGAATTCCATGGACAGAGGAGCCTGGCAGACTATGGTCCATAGCATCACAAAGGGTCAAACACGACTGAGTGACTATCACTCACTCACTCACTGATGATACACATATACATTATAAAATGATTATCATAATTAAGTTAATTAACACCTGCATCATCTTACTTGGTTACCTTTTTGAGGGGGAGAGGAGATAAGAACACTTAAAATTCTACTCTCTCAGCAAACTTCAATTCACCATATACTATTATTAATTTCAGTCACCATGCTGTACATTATATCCCCAAAACATCTCCCCATTTTCCCCAGTCCCCACTTACTGATAACCACTATTCTACCCTGTTTCTGTTTGACATTTTAAAAGAGTCTACATGTAAGTGATACCATGCAGTATTTGTCTTTCTCTATCTGACTTATTTCACTTGTATAAAGTGTTCTGGCTTCATCCATGTTGTTACAAAGGTAGGACTTCCTTACTTTTTATGGCAAAATAATATTCCATTGGGTATATATATATTGCATTTTCTTTATCCATTTATCTGTCAATGGACACTTAGGTTGTTTCCATATCTTGACTGTTGTGAATAATGCTGCAGTGAATATGTGAGTTCAGATATCTCTTTGAGATATGGATTTCATTTCTTTTGGAAATATATCCAGTACTGGGATTGATGGATTACATGATAGTTTTATTTCTAATTTTTTGAGGAACTTCCATACTGTTTTTCATACTGCTTGGTGGGGTACAGTCTATGGGGCTGCAAGAATCAGACACGACTTAGTGACTAAACAACAACAAATCATAAGGAACAGGTGGTCTCCAAACAATGATGAAGGTCTTCCCTGACATATTCCTGGCACCCATGAGAATAGTTACCCATTCATAAATCTTGACTTAGGAATGTTCTTCCTGTTTCTAAGCACATACCCCCATACGCTAGGTTAACTTATAAATTTGTCCCAACGACCCCTCGGTAATGCAGAGTGCAGCTACAGATGTTTCCAAGGTGTTGTTGGCCCTGGAACTCCCACCCTGTGGCTAAGTTACCATATAATAAGCCGATCCATTGATTACATGGTGCTGTCTGCCTTGGTTTTCAGTCTCAAGGTGCCTTCTCAATTTAGAGGCACTGTTTATTCGCTTCATCTTCCAACATGACATGATAAAGGCATGTATATATTGAATACAACATGCACTTAAGTTTATAAAATAAGCATAACTTAAAAGAAAAATTAACAAAACAGAGACAATTAAGTCAGTGGAAAGAAAGGAAGGTTTAAAAAAGATAAGTATTTTTACACCCTTCATAAGACAAGTAGTAGGAGAAAAAGATGATCCAGCTTACCTTTTGATTTCTCCTGAAGTGGTGTCACAGTACATGTGGGCTTAATCTTCTTTAACCTAAAATTATATATTATCATAAATTCACTTTTATATAAATCCAGGGTACATTAATTTTTTAAAATACATTGAGACAAGAAGCTTGCTTTCAGTGAAATTCACTTGTTGAAGGACATCATATAAAAATTAAATAAACATTAAAGGAAGGAAACTCCTCCCATTACAAATAACCCCATCAGAAGCAGATATGAACCAACTCAGTATTTCGGTTTTTGCTAATAAATTTTACCAATGGGTGAGTGTTATGTCATCCTTTTCCCACCTTTATCTGAATTTATCACTAATCATGATTCAGGGAATGCTAGAGGAAGGGACTTAAGATTAATTAGTGTATATTTAGATATGTCAGATACCAGTTCAGTTCAGTTCAGTTGCTCAGTTAACTCTTTGCAACCCCATGGACTGCAGCACGTCAGGCTTCCCTGTCCATCACCAACTACTGGAGCTTGCTCAAATTCATGTTCATCGAGTGGGTGATGCCATCCAATCATCTCATCCTCTGTTATCCTCTTCTCCTCCTGCCTTCAATCTTTCCCAACATCAGGGTCTTTTCCAATGAGTCAGTTCTTCACATCAGGTGGTCAAAGGATTGGAGCTTCAGCTTCAGCATTAGTCCTTCCAATGAATATTCAGGACTGATTTCCTTTAGGATGGACTGGTTTGATCTCCTTGCAGTCCAAGGGACTCTCAAAAGTCTTCTCCAACACCACAGTTAAAAAGCATCAATTCTTCAGCACTCAGCTTACTTCATGGTCCATCTCTCACATCCATACATGACTATTGGAAAAACTATAGCTTTGACTAGACAGACTTTGGTCAGCAAAGTAATGTATCTGCTTTTTAATATGCTGTCTAGGTTGGTCATAGCTTTTCTTCCAAGAAGCAAGCGTCTTTTAATTACATGGCTGCAGTCACCATTTGCAGTGATTTTTGAGCCTAAGAAAATAGTCTCTCACTGTTTCCATTGTTTCCCCATCTATTTGCCATGAAGTGATGGGACTGGATGCCATGTTTTTTTAATGTTGAGTTTTAAGCCAGACTTTTTATTCTTTTGAAGCCAGATACCAACTATCAGTTATTTGTGCTCATTTTACCTATTACTTACCACAATCAGAATTTTATCATAATCAACTTTTGTTCCTACTGGAATAAACCTAGATAATGAGTAAATTATTAGAGGAAATACATCATGATCAAATTGGCTCTAGGTAAGATAACCCATATGCATTCCAAATTTCTTGTAAGTACACTAAACTTACAAATCAGCTATAAATTTTTTTTCCTCTAGCCAATCAAAACATATATTCATTCTTAATCCATGTAATACACTAAACAAAGTCAGCTTACATAGCTGCTTGGAGGTATCCTAGCAACTTATTACCATGACAACATCATCCCTCCTAGACATCAAATATGGGTACAGTTGAGATAAGTATACCTAGTATTTACACTGAGGTTGGAACTCAAGACCAGCCGTACTGATTGCTATGTAATAAGCTTTTAGTGGTCCCTAAGGATACTCCTCAGATTCTTTTGCACCTACTGAGAGATAATTGAAATTCTATGATTAATCTTCTTAGTGTGAAGGGCTTTGTGCATGTGTGTGCTAAGTCACTTCAGTTGTGTCCGACTCTTTGCGACTCTATGGACTATAGCCCACCAGACTTCTCTGTCCATGGGATTCTCCAGGCAAGAATAGTGGAGTGGGTTGCCATGCCCTTCTCCAGGGGATCTTCCTGACCTAGGGATCGAACCTGCATCTCCTACATCTCCTGCCTTGGCAGACGGGTTCTTTACCATTAGCAACACGTCCTCAAAAAACATAGAATATCCATTTTAAAAAAAAACAGTATCCAATATCAAAACAAATATCTTGTGCTTGGCTGCATGGAGCTTTTAAAGATAACACTGGTGAGTTGAGAGGTCATATTGTGTCAGTTTCATAATATTAATTTAATGGAATTAAACTCACAAATCATTGTTTCAGGTCTGCTAGCATGACAGCTGGCGGCAGTTTATCATATCATATGCAGAATAGTCAACTGTAACTTTTAAATGCACTTCACCTCTAGGGCTATTTTCAATTACATTACCAAAGTACATCACCTTGCTATTCACTGAAAAATTTTATCATTAAAGAAACTTAAAAACACATTAAACTTCTATCAGAATATAAAATCAAATATCCATATATACAGAGATTTTTTTTTTTTAAAGAGTAAGGGATTGTATACAAGACAGACAAAAATGAATACTTTCCTGCTTTGCCAAGACCGTTCTTTCACAGGCCGTTGTGCAATATGTAGAGGAGAATAAAATACTTGTAGGCAACTTGACATGTTCTCAGTAGAACGGCTAAAATAAAGACAAAGAAAAAGAAATAACATTTATGTCCGCCAAGCATGTAAACAGCATGGTTCTTAGCTACCACTCTTCTGTTCTGTGTCTGAAGAACACTTATCATAACATGAATATAATATATTCAAATTATTCTTCATTAAAGTAAGTATATTCACACTCAAGTCAATGTAAAATATTAAAAAATCATTTCACATACAGCCAAATTGTAAATGAAAAAAATAATGAACTAAAATCTGATGAAAAAGGTAGGAAGCCAAATGAAGATTTAAAATCTAAAGATCAAATGGGTTAACTCAGGGGATGCTTTCTGGGTTTGCAGTTTCTTTAAGATGGTCATGTGATTGAAAGAAGGGTAGTAAGACAGGTCTGTACTGAGACAAGGCCATGGCCACAGGCAGCCCTACATACTTTTACTCAAAGACAAGAGTGAGCTGAGTATCAGGGAAGCAGGTATCTTGATAATAAAAGAAACTCACTGTCCTTAAGTAGCTCTCACATGCATATTTTCAATGGTTTCTCTTCTTTCTACATCCCCACCTTCCATCCTCTTTAACTGCTACCATCTGCTCCACTAGCAACTCACCGTCTCTCTTCTATCATCTCTGATTCTGCATTTGTTCAGTTGCTAAGTTGTGTCCAACTCTTGGTGACCCCATGGACTACAGCATGCCAGGCTTCCCTGTCCTTCACTATCTGCCTTATTTCATTATAATCTCACTTCAGAAAGAATGATTTTGGTTTTTATATTTTATAGCTTGACCTCAGATGATATTAAAAATAATGGCAAAAGCTTTATGTGTATTATTGTTCATTTATGATGTCATTTACAAAGTGAAAAAAGTCAAAGCAATGACAGGAAAATTAAATAAAATTAAATAAACTATGAATCTAACAATGAAATATTTTATAATGTGGCCAGTAAGGACTGTTTGAAGATTATGCAGTAATATGGAAAAACTGTACACATGTAATATTAAGTAAAAAGGGGCAGAATAAAAAATTGGAATTATACTAAAATCACAACTCAAATAAAAATCCATGAAAATAGAGGATGATAGAAGAGAAGCTCTAAGAATAAAAATGGGTATGTTAGGATGGGTAAGCTATCAAATAATTGTTTTTATTTTTTTCTCCAGATTTTCTACAAAATTCATATTATTTATTTTCATAATTCAGATATAAACTATCTACAACTTTTCATTTTTAGTATATTCCAGTTCTTTATATTACAAAAATTTATTTCAAGAGTAATTAATAAGACCAATAACACTAGTTGAAAACTCAAGAGATACATATTCTAAAATTCCAATTATGTGTGTGCTATGTATAACTAGATGTCTTTAAAGCTCACTACAGCAGGAGAAAATATGAAAATCTACATCTTCCACTAAAGAGTAACTGGCAAGAAAGAATTAGATTCATTAGCCAGAAAAACCTCTACATTCAGCAGTGTTACTACAAATAAATATTCAACAAAAGAAAATGCTTCATCTTTTTTAGGCTTGCAAAGTGAAGGAGTACTACACATTCAACATCTACTTCATGAAAAAATAAATAAAAGCAGAAACCAAATGGGGTATGAGACTATCTTACTAACTAATTTATAGGTCCCTTTGGAGAAAGAAGTTTTCTTTTAATGCTATCTGATTTGTAGAAGGAAAGGTATTTATAATAATGTTTTTAAATGCCAGAATTCAAAGACAGTGGGACTTTTCTGGTTGACAAACTCATTTCATCTGATAGCAATACAAGGTCTTCATTAGACTGAATTTTCATTCAGAATTTTCTCTCACACCACTTCAGTCAAACTAGAAATGAAACAAGGTTCTCTATTCAGGGTACAGAAACCAGTTACTATTGTAGAGAGCTTGTTTATTTATATTGCTAAAACTTTCAATATTCTTATGAGCAATCTATGCTAGAGCAATAAATTTTTTTTTTTAAATTAGTTCTTAAATTCTTTCTGGCAATGTTACTTGAAAACAGAAAAAAGTACCTACTGGTCAAACTGAATAAAACTGCTAATTGAGATTTTTAAAAATTAAATCCTTTATGCAAAAAAAAAAAAAGTTGGCAAGAAAGAATTAGATTCACTAGCCAGAAAAATCTCTATATTGAGTAGTGTTACTTCAAATAAATATTCAACAAAAGAAAATCAAGTAGAAATGACCTACCTGACAGGAGGTATCTCAGTATCAGCACGCAGGAGTCTTCTATCAAACTCTAGTGGAGTGGAACTTACGCTCTTTTGGCAGTTTTGCAATCCTGGTAAACACGGCATTTTGACACATTCTTTGAATTCTTCTAGACCAAACGCTGCGGTGTATTCTAATTTAAAATAGTATTATAACCATCTGTATTATTTCTTGATTAAATGTATGTAACTTCTTTTACTATAAATGAAAGTGCATAATACATATACTAAATCAGTCATTAAGAAAATAAAATTAAGCTACTGTAATTGAGCTAGCATCTTTCCCAAGAGAATATCTTTCAATTCCTAGGATAGGGACAGTAGGGAACAGCTCATTATGGGGCTAAATACTAGAATAAGGAAGGAGAGCTTCACAGATCTCCCAGAGTCATCACTGTCCTCTGCCTTCATTATTTTGGTCAACCAGAATTCCCAGAACATTAGATAAGGATACCTTCACATGGAAAGATAGCTTATTCTCCAAAGAAGACCTACAGATGGTCAACAAACACATGAGTAGATGCTCAACACATTATTCAGTTCAGTTCAGTCGCTCAGTCGTGTCCGACTCTCTGCGACCCCATGAATTGCAGGACGCCAGGCCTCTCTGTCCATCACCAACTCCCGGAGTCTACCCAAACCCATGTTCACCGAGTCGGTGATGCCATCCAACCATCTCATCCTCTGTCGTCCCCTTCTCCTCCCGCCCCCAATCCTACCCAGCATTAGGGTCTTTTCCAATGAGTCAACCCTTCGCATGAGGTGCCCAAAGTATTGGAGCTTCAGCTTCAACATCAGACCTTCCAATGAACACCCAGGATTGATCTCTTTTAGGATGGATTGATTGGATCTCCTTGCAGTCCAAAAAACTCTCAAGAGTCTTCTCCAACACCACAGTTCAAAAGCATCAATCCTGCGGCGCTCAGCTTTCTTCACCGTCCAACTCTCACATCCATACATGACCACTGGAAAAACCACAGTCTTGACTAGACGGACTTTTGTTGGCAAAGTAATGTCTCTGCTTTTAAACATGCTATCTAGCTTGGCCACAACCTTCCTTCCAAGTAGTAAGCGTCTTTTAATTTCATGGCTGCAATCACCATCAGCAGTGATTCTGGAGCCCAGAAAAGTAAAGTCTGACACTGTTTCCACTGTTTCCCCATCTATTTCCCATGGAGTGATGGGACCAGATGCCATGATCTTAGTTTTCTCAACGTTGAGCTTTAAGCCAACTTTTTCACTCTCCTCCTTCACCTTCATCAAGAGGCTCTTTAGTTCTTCTTCACTTTCTGCCATAAGGGTGGTGTCATCCGCATATCTGAGGTTATTGATATTTCTCCAGGCAATCTTGATTCCAGCTTGTGTTTCTTCCAGCCCAGCGTTTCTCATGATGTACTCTGCATATAAGTTAAATAAGCAGGCTGACAATATACAGCCTTGACGTACTCCTTTTCCTATTTGGAACCAGTCTGTTGTTCCATGTCCAGTTCTAACTGTTGCTTCCTGACCTGCATACAGGTTTCTCAAGAGACAGGTCAGATGGTCTGGTATTCCCATCTCTTTCAGAATTTTCCACAGTTTATTGTGATCCACACAGTCAAAGGCTTTGGCATAGTCAATAAAGCAGAAATAGATGTTTTTCTGGAACTCTCTTGCTTTTTCGATGATCCAGCGGATATTGGCAATTTGATCTCTGGTTCCTCTGCCTTTTCTAAAACCAGCTTGAACATCTGGAAGTTCACGATTCACGTATTGCTGAAGCCTGGCTTGGAGAATTTTGAGCATTACTTTACTAGCATGTGAGATGAGTGCAATTGTGCGGTAGTTTGAGCATTCTTTGGCATTGCCTTTCTTTGGGATTGGAACAAAGACTGACCTCTTCCAGTCCTGTGGCCACTGCTGAGTTTTCCAAATTTGCTGGCATATCGAGTGCAGCACTTTCACAGCATCACCTTTGAGGATCTGAAATAGCTCAACTGGAATTCCATCACCTCCACTAGCTTTGTTCGTAGTGATGCTTTCTAAGGCCCACTTGACTTCACATTCCAGGATGTCTGGCTCTAGGTGAGTGATCACACCATCGTGATTATCTGTGTCATGAAGATCTTTTTTGTACAGTTCTTCTGTGTATTCTTGCCACCTCTTCTTAATATCTTCTGCATCTGTTAGGTCCATACCATTTCTGTCCTTTATCGAGCCTATCTTTGCATGAAATGTTCCTTTGGTATCTCTAATTTTCTTGAAGAGGTCTCTAGTCTTTGAACGATTCTATGAAGACCTACAAGACCTTCTAGAACTAACACCCAAAAAAGATGTCCTTTTCATTATAGGGGACTGGAATGCAAAAGTAGGAAGTCAAGAAACACCTGGTGTAACAGGCAGTTTTGGCCTTGGAGTACAGAATGAAGCAGGGCAAAGGCTAATAGAGTTTTGCCACGAGAACGCACTGGTAATAGCAAACACCCTATTCCAACAACACAAGAGAAGACTCTACACGTGGACATCACCAGATGGTCAACACCGAAATAGGATTGATTATATTCTTTGCAGCCAAAGATGGAGAAGCTCTATACAGTCAGCAAAAACAAGACCAGGAGCAGACTGTGGCTCAGATCATGAACTGCTTACTGCCAAATTCAGACTTAAATTGAAGAAAGTAGGGAAAACCACTAGACCATTCAGTTATGACCTAGATCAAATCCCTTATGAGTATACAGTGGAAGTGACAAATAGATTTAAGGGACTAGACCGGATAGACAGAATGCCTGATGAACTATGGACAGAGGTTCGTGACATTGTACAGGAGACAGGGATCAAGAAAATCCCCATGGAAAAGAAATGCAAAAAAGCAAAATGGCTGTCTGAGGAGGCCTTACAGATAGCTGGGAAGAGAAGAGAAGCGAAAAGCAAAGGAGAAAAGGAAAGATATTCTCATCTGAATGCAGAGTTCCAAAGAATAGCAAAGTAGAGATAAGAAAGCCTTCCTCAACACATTATTAGAGAAATGCAAATCAAAACTACAATGAGGAATCACCTCACAGTGGTCAGAATGGCCATCAAACAAAAAATGCTGGAGAAGTCATCGAGAAAAGGGAACTCTCTAACACTGTTGGTGAGAGTATGAACTGATACAGCCTCTATGGAAAACAGTATGGAGCTTCCTTAAAAAACTTAAAAGAAGGCCCAGCAATCCCCCTACTGGGCACAGAACCAGAGAAAACCATAATTCAAAAGATACATGAATCCCAGTATTCATAGCAGTATATAGTCAGGACATTAAAGCAACCTAAATGTCCATCAACAGCAGAATGTTTAAAGATGTGGTATGTGTATACAATGGAATATTACTCAGCCATAAAAAGGAACGAAACAGTCATTTGTAGAGATGTGGGTGGACCAAGAGACTCTACACAGGGTGAAATCAGAAAGAGAAAAATATCATATATTAACATATATATGTGGAATCTAGAAAAGTGGTATAGATGATCTTATTTGCAAAACAGAGACACAGACACAGAGAACAAATACATGGATACCAAGGGGGAAGATGGGGGTGGGAGCAATTGGGAGATTGGGATTGACACATATACACTATTGATACTATGTATAGAATAAATAACTAATGAAAACATACTGTATAGCACAGGGAACTCTACTTAATGCACAGTGGTGACTGGAATGGGAAAGAAGTCCAAAAGGGAAGAGATGTATGGATATGTATAGCTGATTCATTTTGCTGTACAGTAGAAAATAACACAAAATTATAAAGCAAATTAATTTATTTAAATTTATGAAGTTATTAAATTTATTTATTTAATAAAAATTAATTTTTAAAAAAGTTTAAAAGCACTTTCAAGAGTCTTACAGTATCTGCTACTTTAAATCTTTCCATCTTCCTACTTTTGTGTGATAATCAAGAGGCACAAATATAGGATTATCTGAACTAGCAATGAGAGAGAAAAGAATTCCATTTCAGGCACTGATTTTAATTTTCTCTCTGCAAAATTCCACACCAAATCTATAAAGAGCAACATATGAAGTATCAAGATGGCTTCTTCTACTGACCTCATGCATCACTGGTAAAATAGGTTGTCCAAATGTTAACAACAACAACAAAAAAGTTCAAAATGATGATAGTGAGTGGAAAAAGCAGATTAAGAGATTAAAGGTTTGGATGATTTTTAAACATAGAGAATCATTTTTTAAGCTTTCTCTACTAAGTAAATCTAGCACAGAAATAGAAATAGTATTTAATGGGACTGGAGTTATATGCTCAAAATGCTATTTTGCAACCTTTGATTTTTTTCTTCTGGAAAAAAAAGAGTTTCTCTTCATCAAAAATCATAGAGTCTTTTTTCAGCAATTAGACGTGGAGGTAGGAGAACAGACAAACTGGTTTCTTCTGAGTACCTTTATTGGGACACTAGAAAAAACACTGACAAATATAGCAACACACAAAAAAAGTTTGAACTTGGCTGTTTTCAAGAATTATATCTCCATTAATAAAGGGGAAGGAAGAATTCAAGATAAATAGGAAATACAATTATATTTGAAATTAAAGGGGAAGCTTTACATTCATATACAGGTTGCAAGTTCTCAGTTTAGTCTTTATTGAGCAAGTATAAGATACAAGATAATTTCTACCTAACTCACTAAAAAAGTAAAATTTTGGTTAGAATTATTAAGGTTCTGTTAAAATGTTGGGTTTCTTAAAATATAGAAAACAACATGAGGTATTTAAAAATAAACATTACTTATAAAAGGAAGTATGATCCAACAGAGATAGTACTATACTGATAACCAAGGTTAGGTCTTCAGAATTTGTTTCTATCATGATTTACAGAAATACCTTCAGTAAATTATTTCTAATCTGCTTCTATTTCTCTTTTCCATAAGCCTAAGGTACTATCCTTCTTACATGAATGTTACAGAAATTATTTAATGTCTCTTGACTGCTTAAAAAGGTACATGTAAATTCGAGGCACAACTTCTACATTTTATCAAGTAAAATAAGTAAATATGGAAGTTACCTTTCCTCATCTTTTGTGTTTCTAACACTGCTTTCCTCCAACTACTCTCAAAAAGAAAACAACCATCAAGGGTATTTCTGGTGACATTAGAAGGCTCAAATTTGATTTCAGGAGACAGCACTGGCATTATTTCTTCTTCTTTCAACAGTGCTGATGAAAGTGAGATACTGCATCAGATTCAGGACACAAAATACAAAAGAAAACAAAAGGTATTTCAGAGATATACATTTTTCTAATTTGTTTTCCATCATACAAAGTAAATACTAATATAGATTTAAATGAAAAGTTTACTTATAACATGTAAATACAGATCCTTGGGATCTTAAAGCAAGAGGCCTTCAAGAATATAGCTAAAATAAGTTGTAAGACTTTTTTCTTCTATATATTTTAATGAATTCTTTCAAATTCAAGGTTACAGGTATTTGGCAACATAAAAAATTTAAAATCCAAGAGCAAGTGTGTGTTGTCACTCAGTGCAGTTCAGTTCAGTCGCTCAGTCGTGTCCGATTCTTTGCAACTCCATGGACTGTAGCCCACCAGGCTCCTTTGTCCATAGAAATCTCCAGGCAAGAATACTGAAGTGGGTTGCCATTTCCTTCTCCATCAACAGCAAGTAATCATCTACAAGACAATGTAAGGCTTAGGATTCTCTCAAAAATATTACCATTATGCACCATGACCAAATGCAGTTTATCTCCGAGATGCAAGGATGGTTTGATATACCAAAATTTATGAATGATATATTACATCACAAAATGAGAGATTTTTTAAAAAATTACATGATCATCTCAATAGATGCATGAAAACTTTTGATAAAATTCAACATCTTTTCATGATAAAAACTTTGAACAAACTAGAAACTGAGAGAAATTATCTCAACATTAAAAAAGGCTATACGTGAAAAGCCCATAGTTAACATCATAATCAAAGGTAAAAATTGAATGCTTTCCTCTAAGATCAGGAACAAGGTAGTGATGCCCAGTCTCACAACTTCCATTCAACATGGTACTGGTAGTCCTATCCTTAGCAATTAGAAAGAAAAGGCATCCAGATTCGAAAGAAAAAAGTAAAACTGTCCCTGTTTCAGATGACACGATCATATACAACTCTGAAGACTCTATCAGATAAAAAAAAAGTTAGAACTAATAAAGGAATTCAGGAAAGTTGCAGGATACAAAATCAAGAAACAAAAATCATTTGCATTTCTATCTACTAAAAACAAACTACCTGAAAAGGGTATTGGGAAAACAATCCAATTTATAATAGATCAAAAAGAGTAAAATACTTAGAAATAAACTTAGCTAAGGGAGTAAAAGATCTGTACGCTGAAAAACTAAAACATTGATAAAAGAAATCAAAGAAGATGCAAACAAATGGAAAGACATCCCATGTTTGTGGACTGGAAAACTTAATATTGTCAAAATATCCATGCTACCCAAAACGATCTGCAGATTCAATGCAATCCTTATCAAAATTCCAATGTAAAACAATTCAAAATTGTAGTGAAAATAATTCAAAAATTCATATGGATTGTAAATCAATGAGGTTAGAACACTCACATCATTCACAAAAGTAAACCAAATATGGCTTCAAGACTTAAATATAAGACATCACACTGTAAAACTCTGAAAAGAGAATGTAGACAAAACATTCTCTGAATAACTTGTACCAATGTTTTCTTAAGTCAGTCTCCCAAGGCAATAGAAACAAAAGCAAAAGTAAACAAATGGGACCTAATCAAACTTATAACCTTTTACACAGCAAGGAAACCATAAACAAAATGAAAAGATAATCCATGGACTGGGAGAAAATATTTGCAAATGATGCAACTGACAAGGCTTAATTTCCAAAATATACAAACAGCTCATACAAGTCAATATCAACAAGAGAAACAATACAATTAAAAAATGGGGAGAAGACCTAGGTAGGCATTTTTCCAAAGATGACATATAGATGGCCAATATGCATATGAAAAGATGCTCAGTTATCTCTAATTATTAGGGAAATGCAGATAAAAACCACAATGAGGTATCACCTCACACCGGTCAGAGTGGCCATGATCAAAAAGTCTATAAATAATAAATGTTGGAGAGGGTGTGGTGATAAGGGAACCTTCCTATATTGTTGGTGGGAATGTAAATTGGTGCGGCCACTATGGAAGACAGTTATGGAGGCTCCTTAAAAACTAAAAACAGAGTTACTATGTGATCTAGCAATCTCACTTCTGGGCATATATCTGGAGAAAACTCTAATTCAAAAAGATAAATGCACCTCAGTGTTCACAGCAGCACCATTTACAACAGCAAAGACACAGAAGCAAACTAAACGTCCATTAACAGGAATAGATAAAGAAGTTGCGGAACATACATACAATGGAATACTACTTAGTCATAAAAAGAATGAAAGAATGCCATTTGCAGCAACATAGATAGACCTAGAGATTATCACACCAAGTGTTAAAGTAAGTCAAAGACAAATATTATGCAATATCACTATATGGGGAATCTAAAAGAAAAGTATAGATGAACTTAGTTACAAAAAAGAAACAGACTCACAGACACAGAAAAAAAAAAATTCATGGTTACCAAACGGGAAAAGGGGGAGGGAAAAATTAGGAATATGGGATTAACATATGCACACTACCATATATAAAATAAACGATAAGGATTTACTGTATAGCACAGGGAACTATATTCAATATCTTATAAAAAATTAAAATGGAAAAGAATTGAAAAAAGATATATATACATATATGTATAACTGAGTCACTTTGCTGAACACCTGAAACCAATGCAATATTATAAATCAACTATAGTTCAATTTAAATAAATAAGTAAAAATTAATATGGAACCACAAAGGACCCCAGATAACCAAAATAATCTAGTAAAAGAAGATCCAAAATAATACCAAAAAAGAAGATGAAAATTGAAGACATCAAACTTCTTGATTTCAAAAGATGTCACAAAGCTGAAGTGAGTAAAAACACCAGCATAAAGACAGACATATAGGGCAATGGAACAGAACAGACTTCAGAAATAAACCCATACATATATAGTAAACTGATTTTTGACAAGAGTGCCAAGAATACGCAACAGGGGAAGGATAGTCTCTTTAACAAATGGCGCTGGGAAAACTGGATATCCAAGTGTGAAAGAATGAAGTTGAACCCTGATCTTATACCATACAGAAAAATCAACCCATCAATACACAACATTCTTTTGAGTATGCTTCTGTTAAAGACATCTCGTTAAATATATACCTTGTTGATTCATCAACACTGAAATCACAGCCAATAGCACCATAACTCAGGCCTGAAGGAAGATTATCTAACACACGGATATCTCCTCTGTAAGATGCAGCATGGTCTTCCTGCACTTAGGAACAATATACAGCACTTTAGTACGACAGATACAGCGAAATCAACAAAAAGCACAATAGTGTGAAAAATATGACCCTGAATAGACAGTGAAAAGGACACTTGTTTGTACTGTGAGGTGAAACAAGACGACAGAGCATTGCCTTGTTTGACCTCCACTAGGAATTACATGTCAGCCAACCCTGATTTTTGCCACTCTGCACGTTTGCAAATGAGCAGGAATGCACAAGTATCGATTTTGGAATTACAAATAAGTTTTAATGAGTGGGAGAACCAGCAAACGATGGAATCCATAAATAATGAGGATTGACTGGATTTCATCACAGCAGTATGCCAAGAGGCAGGAATATTTCAGATTGGGTGGTAGAGGACGCTTCCTAGATGAGGTGATCTCAAGCTGAGATCTGAACGGGCAGGAAGTAGCCAGAGATGTGTGAAGATGATGAGCGAGGGAGAGCGCTCTTCACGGAAAGTGAGTGCAAAGGGCCCACAGACCAGAATGAGGTTGGCACATTCAAAGGCAGAAAAAGATGTGTGCCAGCACCTGTGCTATCAGACACCATCCACATGCAGCTACTGAGCACTTGAAATGTGGCCAGTCGTAACTGAGATATGCTGTGAGAGATACACACCCAATTTCAAAGACCACACGCAGATTCAAATGCAAAAATATCTCATTAAGAATTTTATGTTGATTTTATGTTAAAATGACAATTTTGGATATGTTGAATGAAATACAACAGGCTGCTACGTGTTTTAGTAAATAAATGTGCATTGGAACACAGAAACAAGTGTCCATTCATTTACCTATTTTCTACAGCTTCCTTTGGCCTACAATAAGCCCGGCTGAGTAGCTGCAACAGTGGCCCATAAAGTCTAAAATATTTACTATACATATTTTACTAGAGTTGGTCAGCCCCTCCTCTAATTCATTCAATAAGCCTTTACTGAGTACTTACTAGGTGAAATTTCTGAAATGTAAATTACATATGCAACAGGAATTCTATTCTCTTTTCATATGCATTATATATTGGGGTTCATGCACCCATTTTGGAGGCCATAGCTATATAAACAGTGGGAGCTGTTGAAGGATTAGATCTAAAGATTTTAAAATGTTGCTTTAATTTGAGCAATATTAGAAGGCAGATGGGAATGAGAAGGTCAATGAGGAAATTATTGCAATTGTTTAGATGAATGGTAGTGAAGGTTCAAAACGAAGAAAAAGCAGATGGGGACTTCACTACCCAACTTCTTCTGCCTTTGGATATGATGGGCATTCTCCACAACTGAAAAAATATCAAACTGAGCTCCAGCTTACAGAGAGAAGGAAGGGAAAAGGGAGAGGCATTCTCCCTTTCTTTAAAGTTACTTCTGGGAAGTCATACACACAATTCTACTTATATCCCATTGGTCAGAACTTAGCCACGTGGACATGCTGAGCTGTAAAGGGTCATGAAAAATGTCATCCACTCTGGGCATGATGTACCCAGCTAAAAAATCAGGAGTCTTTTACTAGAAAGATGAAGGAATAGGCACTGTGAGTAAACCTTAGCAGGCCTGCCACACTGGCTAAGGCAAAGCAACTATTTAAAAATGAGAACGTGTCATTATCTCCCTCCAAGTCTGGTAATATAATGGGGCTTCCCTGGTAGCTCAGATGGTAAAGAACCTGCTTGCTCCGTGGGAGACCGGGGTTCAATTCCTGGTCGGGAAGATCCACTGGGGAAGGAAATGGCTACCCACTCCAGTACTCTCATGCACAGATTCTCAGGGAATCCCATGGACAGAGAAGCCTCATGGGTTATAGTCCACGGGGTTGCAAAGAGTTGGACATGATGGAGGAACTAATGCACACACACAAGTCTGATAATATAACATAGGAACTATTCAGCAATGGTTCAGCAGAATATGAGCAGTATACTGCTTTAATTCTCAAACAAGAATCTCAGTACAGACTACTGGAAGGTATTTTTACATATAGAAACAAATGATAGCTGCTACTATCATAATCATCATGATTATTATTATTATTATTAAAGGCTAAGAACCAATTAACCACCTGGAGTCCAGGAGGCACTGCTTGACTCAGTGACTCTTTCTCTTTACCCTTCTGGGTAAGTGTGCAGTCTTAGGCCTCTCCTGTTCTTATTCACACTGTCCCATTTTTGCCTTATGGTTTTAATCCCTTCATCTCCTTAAATACTATAAAAATTTTTTCCAAGATGTCTATTATTTTCAGTTTTTCGGCACAGATCTCCCATTTGCTGCATCCACTGGGTCTTCTTCCTTGTGGTTCCATTTCCTTGTATGATTGATAGCCTTTGACTGCAAGCTCATTTTTATTTTTTAAAAGTTTTGGGCTGCACTGGGCCTCCATTGTGGTGTGTAGGCTTCTCTAGTTGTGGCTTGCAGACTTAGCTGCATGTGGGATCCTTGTTCCCCTACTAGGGATTGAACTCGAATTCCCTGCATTGGAAGGTGGGATTCTGGTTTGTTTGTTTTTTTTTTTTTTTGGCTGTGCTGGGTCTTTGTTGCTGTATGGGCTTCTCTCTAGTTGCAGTGAGCAGGGGTTACTCTCTAGTTGCAGTGCACGGGCTTTTCATTGCTTTGGCTTGTCTTTTTGTGAAGAGCTCCCAGGCTTCAGTAGTTGTGGCCCCTGGGCTCGAGAGCACAGGCTCAATAGTTGTGGCACACCAGTTTAGTTGCTCCAGGGCATGTGAGATCTTCCCGGACCAGGGATTAAATACAAGTCTTCCATATTGGCAGGTGACTCTTTACCACTGGGTCACCAGGGAAGCCCCTACAAGCTCATCTTTAGAGAAACTGTTATCTACAGGACACCAGTGCTCTCTGAGCTGTGGAAACTGTGCTATACATCTCTCCATATGCTCTCAAATGGTCTCTGCCTGGCCCTGGGTTTCAGAAATATCAGCTCAGTTAATACACCAGTTTCTTCAACTGTGGTCCCTGAACCATGCAGTAATGTGATTTCAGACCTCAGACATGAGCTGGTGCAGGAGAGGTGGCTCCAGTGTCTAGTAGTAGACTCTCTTCTACCATAGATAGTTCAAGTGGATGGAAAGATTCCTTACAGTCTCCCCAGGCCAATGGGGAATACTTTTCTAGTTATCATCTCTGTGTCAAGGTACTTGTGGCAGGTTGTATTTCCCAAACAAGGATGTACTAATACATGTCATCTCCACGTGATCTTTATTCAGTGTGATGCTGACACTCCTCAATCGAGAGATGAGGTTTTGTGCTCCCTTCTCTGAAACTAACTTTCCCACTCAACAAAATGTAGTATAAGTGATACTGTCATGTTCAAGACTAGGTCATAAAAGATGATAACAGTTTTCATAGGCTCTCTCTCGGGACACTCAACTTTAAATCTGGCCACCAATTGGAAAAGACTCTGATGCTGGGAAAGACTGAAGGTAAAAGGAGAGGGGGGCAGCAGAGGATCTGATGGTTAGACAGCATCACCGACTCAATGGACATGAATTTGAGCAAACTCCAGGAGACGGTGGAGGACAGAGGAGCCTGGCATGCTACAGTCCATGGAGTCACGAAGAGTGGGACATGACTTAGCGACTAAACAACAAAATCCATTTTGTGAGGAAGCTAAGTGACAGGAAGAGGCCACCATAGAAAGGTTCCATCTGATATCCACAGCTAAGGTCTCGGTCCATAGCCAGGAACAGCCACCAGATGGAGGAATGAGCCTGCCTGCAGGTGTTCCCAGACCTAAGCCTTCAAATCTTCCATCTGAGTCCCCAGACATGGCGAAGCAGAGGCAAGCTGTCGCTGCCGTGTCCAAATTCCGGCACAGTCCCACAGCATCCATGAGCACAATAAAGGGCTGTTTTGCACCACTAAGTTTTGGAGAAGTTTGTGATGCAGTCATGGTAACTGGAACAGTACTCCTTTGTGACTCTCAGCTCCCAGCAGATGCTCAACACTGCCTTCCTGTGTGAGCTTTCCTTCATTTCTGCCACCTGGGGATTTCCTCTTCTTGGTTTCTAGCTCAGTCACACACCCATAAATTATCTTAATACACTTTACCCCGCACTTGAAATACAGGGAAGCCAAGTGGAGTCTCTTCCATGTCAGCTTCCTCTGCTACACTAGCTGGAAGTTCCCAGAAAAACATTTTAAACAATGGCATAAAGAACTGAAGAATTTAATTTCTTTTGTATGTACAGGTACTTAAAAGTCAATAAGCAAGTGAACCCCAAGACGGTGTGTTTATTAAAAAACAGACAAGTCGCCACAGAAAAAAAAGAAAAACACACACATGGCCAATAAAGGTTCAACCTCACTAATACACAAATAAAAGCAAAATAATATAATGAGCTATGACTTTTGTCCTGAAAATAGTAAAGATTTTTTTCTCTACTACTAGACAGTGTAGGATGGGGTTCAAGGAAGCAGGTACTCTCATAAGATTTCATTGGAAGTGTTAGTGTGATATTTCCAGACAGCAACCTGGCAATATATATGTCCTTATAATTTTATATATTTTAGGCTTCCCGAGTGGCTCAGATGGTAAAGAATCTGTCTGCAATGCAGGAGACCGGGTTCGATCCCTGGGTTGGAAGATTCCCCTGGAGTAGGAAATGCAACCCACTCCAGTATTCTTGCTTGGAGAATTCCATGGACAGAGGAGCCTGGTGGGCTACAGTCCATGGGGTCGCTTTTTTTTTTTTTTAATATACTTTGGACCCAGCAATGCCACTTCCAGTTTATCCTAAAGGAATAATCAATGATACATCCAAATACTTACCTTGAAGGATATCAAATCCTACAATTTTTTTATATCAGAAAAGCAAAAAGACTGAAAACAGCCCAACATCAAAGAGCAGATGGCAATATTACCTTTATTTTTAGCTTTAATTAAACCAAAATAATCAAATGAACATAAAGAAAGGCAAGTTGTGGATTCATTGAGAAAGCTATTATTTATGTATCCACAATGTCAGTCATTGTGTTAGGAGTTGAAATACAAAAATGACGGTGATGCAAAAGCGTACAGCCTACTCAGGGGAACAAAGTAAACGAACAATTACAGCTCATTATGATACACATTGATGATAAACCTGTGTTTAGATTTTGTGGGACGACAGAGCTTTTGCTGACCTAACCAGATTAGGGCACTAGGAGAGTTTTGCTTTTTTTTTTTTTTTAATTATTTATTTATTGTTGGCTTTGCTGGATCTTCCTTGTTGTGCGAGCTTTCTCTAGTTGTGGGGAGCAGGGGCTACTCTCTAGTTACAGTTCACAGGCTTCTCTGTAGTGGCTTCTTGTTGCAGAGCACAAGCCCTGGGGCACAAGGGCTTCCGTCGTTGTGGCACGTGGGTGCAGCAATTTCAGCGCAGGGGTTTAGCTGTTCTGCAGCATGTGGGATCTTCTCAAATCAGGGATTGAACCTGTGTCTCCTGATTTGGCAAGCAGATTCTTTACCACTGAGCCACCAGGGAAGCCCAAGTTTGGTTTTGTTTTTGAGCAAGATATCTGCAAGTAAAGCCCCATGGATTTTGATAAACAGCAATGAACTATGGCAGAGAAGGCTGGATGCCCCAAGTCCTTGTTCCTCTGGAGAACAGAGTTGTTTCTAGAAAGTGGCCACCACCCCTTGATTAGAATGTGGGTGAATGCAATGTGTGACACTTTCTGCAAGAAGCTTACAGGAAGCAGGTCTGCTTTTTTTTTTGAAGCCATTCAGCTTGTGGGATTTTAGTTCCCCGACCAGGGACTGAACCTGAGTCCTCTGCAGTAAGAGTGCAGCGCCCTAAGCATTAGACCGCCAGGGAATTCCCCTGGGTCTTCTTCCTCCATACTTCCTCCTTTCCCTCCGGCAGGCTGCACTTAAACCGACAGAGAAGCTAATGAATGGAAAAGCCTTGATCTTACTACCAATGAGAAGAAAGCTGCCTGCTGATCAGAAACATCTGCCTTGGAACTGTCCTGTAAGAAATGAATTTCTATATGTTAAATCAAAAATATTGGGGACTATTTGTCATTATAGCTAGCGATACCCTAATAGATAGGGGTTCTCTGGTGGCTCAGATGGTAAAGTATCTGCCTGCAATACAGGAGACATAAGAGATGTGGGTTAGATCCCTGGGTTGGGAAGATCCCCTGGAGGAAGGAAGGCATGGCTACCCAATCCAGTATTCTTGCCTGGAGAATCTCACCGACAGAGGAACCTGGCGGGTTACAGTTCATGTGGTCGAAGAGTCAGATACGACTGAAGTGACTTATTGCTCACCCAAATACATGCAATCTTTTATTCCCAAGGGTGAATATATTAGCTCTCTTACTCAAATATGTTCATTAAACATATACTATCTGCAAGTCTATGCATGACACAAGTGCCACATGCATGACAAATACAAAAGTGAACTAAAGATTCTGCCTTCACAGAATTTCCAGCCCAGAAGGAAAGACGATTACACATTAAGGTCTTAGGGGAGCTAGACAGATAGATATACAGTATCTCACATTAGAAGAGTTCAAAGCAGGGAGATATAATTTTCATGAGTGGGTTCACAAAAGACTTGAATAAACTGGAAAATGATATTTAGATATAATTTAGATCAGTTGAAATGCAGGTAGAGGACCTGCTGGAGAAGATAAAGATGTGAAAAGAGGGGGACTTCTCTGGCAGTTCAGTGGTTAAGACTTCACCTTCCAATGCAGGGGGCGAGGGTTCAATTCCCAGTCAGGGAGTTAAGATCTGAAGACATAAAAATATAAACATTTAAAAAAAAAAAAAAGAAGCAATATTGTAACAAATTCAATAAAGGCTTTAAAAATGGTCCACATTAAAAAAAAAAAAAGATGTGAATAGAGCCCTGGAGAGTGAAGACAGGGGTTCAGCACTAGGGCAAGGTCATAGACACACTTGAGTGCTGCAAGACTGACAGCCGATTGAATTTCAGAGGTTTAGCAAAGAAAAATAAAAAGAGTCAAAGATGACTGAGGTTGTGAACTAGGGTGACCAAGAGAATTATGGAACCATGAATTCAATTCAGAGAAAGCGCTAGTCTGGCTGGGGGTGGAGGGCAACAAGCAGCTCCGTTTTAGATAAAATGAGTATAGGACATTGGGGTGGAGATACATAATGTGGATCTAAGCTACAGAAATATTGAGGGCTATAGGTTTGGTTCAGAGATGAAGTTCTGCTTTGTTTTTAATATTTACTTGTCTGGCTGTACCAGGTCTTGGTTGCAGCACATGGGGTCTTCGATCTTGGTTGTAGCATGAGGGATCTCCCATCGTCATCTCACTATTCGAGATCTTTTACTTGCAGCATGTGGGATTTAGTTCCCTGACCAGGCAATAAACCCAGGCCCTCTGCATTGGGAGGGCGGACTCTAGCCACTGGACTGCCAGGGGAAGTCCTGGAGATGAAGTTTTTAAGAGTTATCTATTTACTGGTGAGCACTGAGAACAGAGATTGGATTAGAGTTGCAAAGGAGATTTTCAAGTGAGAAGAAAGCCAGACTCCCTTAAAATATATGCCAGGCAGGAAGATAAAGAGAAGGCAGAAAAGTGACTGGAGAGGGAAATGATCCAGAGGAAACCAGAATCGTGGGAAAAACTGAACCACGTCCAATCCTACAGGAGTTAGTAGAGAAAGAAACTACATATTAATAATACTGTAACACCAAACACATCATCTCATTGAATCCTCAAACCACCCAATGAAACACAGTTCCCAGTCAACTACTGACCAGGCATTCAAACCCAACAAAGAACACAAGCATTGCAGTTAAATGAACCTGGATTCTAATCTTGGCTCTGCTCTTCAAAAGCTGCATAATCATGGGGTCATGGAGAAATTAATAGTGCCTCTGACTCTCATAGAGTTTGTGAGGATTAAATTTTTAAATGTATGCCAAGTGCTCAGCACCATGCTGGACAAGTAATAAACACTCAATAAGTGGGAGCTATTGTTTTTTAAATGCTAATAAACACAGGTTTTGGGTTTTTTTTTCACCACAGCCTGTTTATGGAAATGTAAATTGGCAAAGACATTTTGGAAAGCAAGATTCCACCAAATTTTTTTTTAATGTATATACATTTGACCCAGCAATTCTGCTTCAAGGAATTCACTTTATAAAACTGTTCCCATGTATAAGAGTGTTCACTGTTGCATTGTTTGTGATAAGGGAAAATTGGAACCAATCTTAAGGATGCTTACATAAATTATATCTATACAATATGATCATACATCTATATGACACATCTATGAAATATTTAACGAAGATCTAACTAAACTGATACAAGGGGTTTCCTAGGTGGTGCTAGTGGTAAAGAATCCACCTGCCAATACAGAAGACTTAAGAGATGTAATGTGGGTTTGATCCTTGGGTCAGGAAGATCCCCTGGAGGAAGGCATGGCAACCCACTCCAATATTCTTGCCTGGAGAATCCCCCTGACAGGAGTCTGGTGGGCTATAGTCCATGGGGTTGCAAAGAGTTGGACATGGCTGAAGCGACTTAGCATGCACTCAAACTGATATGAAAGGTATTTTCCATATCTTCTTAAAAAGGCAATTTCTCAAAAGAATCCATATGATTTCATTAATGATCAAAAAAATAAATGTAAAAAAAATGAAAGAATAAATATTAAATTAACTCCAAGAAGTGTTGGAAAGTAAAGGAGTAGAAACCAAGGGCTTTCACCTTTAAGTCTGTATACTTCTGTGCTGTTTGAATAAGTACAATTGTATTATAACGCAATTTCAAAAATGTAAGAACTTGAAAAAAATGTCAGAAGTATTTTAGAAGAAATGCCATGTAATGTAAGATTTAAACTCACCATTAAAAATGTAGATGGGGGTGAACTGTGGGATTAGGATTGACATATATACACTATGAATACTATATATGAAATAGATAACTAATAAGAACCCACTGTATAGCTCAGGGAACTCTACTCAGTGCTCTGTGGTGACCTAAACGGGAAGGAAATCCAAAAAAGAGGGAGTATATGTATACCTATTGCTGATTCACTTTGCTGTACAGCTGAAACTAACACAACATTGTAAAGCAACTTTAGGCTCCTCTATCCACGCAATTTTCCAGGCAAGAATACTGGAGTGGGTAGCCGTTCCCTTCTCCAGGGGATCTTCCTGACCCAGGGATCAAACCTGGGTCTCCTGCATTACAGGCAGATGCATTACTGTCTGACCCACCAGGGAAGGCCATGATCCAACAAAAATTAATTTAAAAAACAATGTAGATAAAAAGTCAATAAAGATAACAAAGAAGGATTCTTGTGCTTCAGAAAGTAAAATACCCTGAGTGAGTGAGTGAGTAAGTGAAAGTCACTCAGCCGTGTCCGACTCTTTGCAACCCCATGGACTAGACAGTCCATGGAATTCTCCAGGCCAGAATACTGGAGTGGGTAGCCTCTCCCGTCTCCAGGGGATCTTCCCAGACCAGGTCTCCCACATTGCAGGCGGATTCTATACCAGCTGAGCCACAAAGGAAGCCCCGAAAATGGTTGCAAATTTTCATTTATCTACGGAGAAGCTCCACAGTTTCCACGTCTATGACCCTAGGCTGTAGGACGTAGGATGTAGGTTGTAGGATGAGATGACCAGTACAACAGAACAGACTACCTGCATCGCACAAATCTTTTCTAGCATTTTTAATCTCTCGAGGAAAAAAGTAATAAGCACACAAATTATATAGGTAAATCAGAAATGGGACAAGGAAAAATGGCAATGAAAAGCGGGCCAGAGCTATGTGACTTAACACGGTCAGCATCCCAAGTGCAGCTGGGGGAGGAAGGGAGATGCCCAGGCAGTCAAAGAAGAAAATAGAAACACATTCAAAAAAAAAAAGAAACACATTCAATCCCCTCTTCAGTTTAAGTCCTAGGAGGGTCGGAGGGCGAACCCGTAAGGGTGTGTCCACTCGAGGGGAGGCTGAGGGTGTTGGCCCAGTACGAGGGAGAGCGGGAACGCCTCGATGCTGCAGGCAGGCCTCTTCGCCCGATCTTGGTCGCACGTCTCTCTGCACCCAGCCTGTCCGCAGCCTCCGCCAGGTCCTCAACCCCGGTCCGCCGCCAGCCCCTCTCGAAGAGCATCAGGAGATGCTTGGGGCTATCCACGTGCTTCGGCAGGCTGGTTCCCCTGGACGGGAGGGGGCCGGACCAGCGGACCTCAGCGATCCACCTCCCTTGCAGGCCTAACTCTAGGCCAACCCCCAACCCCGGGACGTCCCTGGCGGGGGCTCCCCGGCACCGGGACCGGTGGCACTCACCGTTCCCGCAGCTCGGCCGTGGACGGGAGGGGCTTCTTCGCCGGCCCGGCCTGCGGCGGCGGCGCCCAGGTCTGCGGCTCCCGCAGCGGCGTCAGCGGGGGCAGCGAACCGCGCTGGAGCCAGCGGCGGCCCGGCGCCGAGCCGAACCCCCGGCCGGGACGGGTCGAGCTGCGGGGCGGGCCGCGGCGGCGGGGCGGGGCGGGCGGCCGCGCGCTCGCTCGGGCGCCGCTCTCAGGGAGAACATGCTCGGCGGCCGGCAGCCCGGCGACGCTCTGGAGGGCGTCGCGGCCGCCGCTCAGCCCCGCCCTGCTGGGCTCGGATGCGGGTGATACGGCTGCCGCCCCGCCCGCCCATGACGCGCGCCCGTTGCTAGGCGCCGGGAGCTTCCCGGGGCGCGGTCACCTGAGGGCGTGCCGCGGGGGTCGGGGAGGGATGTCAGGGTGCCGCACCAGGATGGTGCTTGGGCGGCGGGGAGGCAGCTAGGACTCACTGGACAACTACTCTAGGGTGCCGCCGCCTGCGGGATCATGGCTGCAGGGGGGCGGGGTGGGAGGAGGCTGCGGAAACGAGGCTCAGTACCGACAGCAGGTCTGTGCGGGATGAAAGTGGTGCCACGTACTACAGACGGGATGGGTAGTGGGCACTTGGACAAGGTTGGTGAGGTGAGGCTCTCTGGGTTGCATTTTAAGATTCAAACTAACCAGGCTCTCCAGAGGACTGATGAATCTAGACCAGCAGCACCTGACCAGCCAATCTCTGAAGTATGTGACTCAGTCGTCCCGAGTTCCCGTTTCCCTCACCGTACCCTCAAGAATTCTGCGTTCTACGCCTCCTTTGTCGAGGTTCTTTGGTGGAAGGTTCGACGGGGAAGCCTAGCAGCCTGACTCGCAGAGGGTCTTAGCCTGTATATGCTCTTGCCGAGTTGTTGAAAATCCTGTCATTTCTTGACCTCTCCACTAGGGTTGCAAGTGTAGCCCTGGTAATAGGACTTCGAATTCCACAAAACTGAAACTGCTCTCAGCACACTTTTCCTTTACATTAAGCTCGATACTAATCTTTCCTAGCTCCTCTGATTAAGAAAACCAACTCACATTACACCTGGAACCTAACCCCTTCGTTGTGTGACCCCAGGGGTCAGGAAGGTTATTAGTCCGTAGACTAAAATATGGGGATACTGACAAACCTAGACAGCATATTAAAAAACAGAGACGTTACAGTGGAGAACCACACACTCAGGCTAACGTGTATTAAATGTACATTAACTTAACGTGTCAAATGCTTGCTATTAAAAGGTATGTTTTGAGTTTGCTGTTGCCTCGCCCCCCGCTATCATCAAATGGCTACTTAAAAGGCCAAGTCAATCTAAAAAGCAAAGGACTTGCAAGGCACCAGGCACTGTTCTGCTAGAACAGAGAAGATTAAGACTCAAACCTGATTATACTCAAACATGGAAGTGGCTGGGTTAAGCAACAGGCTGCATTCCTGGGGTCGCAGAGTCAGATACGACTGAAGCGACTTCACTTTCACTTTTCACTTTCATGCTTTGGAGAAGGAAATGGCAACCCACTCCAGTGTTCTTGCCTGGAGAATCCCAAGGACAGGGGAGCCTGGTGGGCTGCTGTCTATGGGGTCGCACAGTCGGACACAACTGAAGCAACTTAGCAGCAGCAGCAGCAGCAAGTAAATGGAAAATTTATTTCTAATAGTAACAGATGCTATGAAATACAAAAAAGAGATGTGTATGGTATCTTTTTCCAAAATGAAAAAGAAGCCAAGTATACAGATCTCGTGGCTGAATGTTCCAGACATAAGATTCCAAGTGCCAAGACTGTACATTAGAAGCTTGTCATTTGAGGAACAAAAGAAAATATAGCCGAGTCATAAATTAAGGATCAAGGAGTGTAAGTCACTCAGTCGTGTCCGACTCTTTTCGATTCCATGGACTGTAGCCCACCAGGCTCCTGTCCATGGGCTTCTCCAGGCAAGAACACTGGATTGCCATTCCCTTCTCCAGAGGATCTCCCCGACCCAGGAATTGAAGCTGGGTCTCCCACATTGCAGGCAGACTGAGCTATCAGAGAAGCCTAAGGATCAAGGAGAAGCCCTCTCAGATGTCTCTCTGCCCTAATTTCTAGAACTTTTGAATAAGCTGCTTTATGTAGACTTTACAGATGTTATCTTTTACTAAGGGATTTGAGATCTGGAATTATCCTGGATGTCCAGGTGGCCCAGCATTCATCACAGAGTCCACAGAAGAGGGAGGCAGGAGGTTAAGGGACAGAAATGACAGAAGCAGAGACTATACTTTGAAGATGGAGGAAGAGGTCACAAGCCAAGAATTGTAAGCAGCTTCTAGAAACTGGAACAGATTCTCCCCTAGAGCCTTAAGAAGGTAGGAAGGGGTGTTGACCCCTTGATTTAGCCCAGTGAAACTGATTTTGAACTTCTGACAATTTGTGCTTTAAGTCACTTAAGTTTGTGGTAATTTTTTACACTAATAGAAAACAAATACTTAGTGTCAACTATGTCAGGCACTGTGTAGAATTTAAAGAAAAAAAAAAGCCCACCTTAAAAAGTTAACTGTCTTAAGGGAGCGTAAGATTTTGGCTGGCTGATAACAAATCTGTAAAGGAAAACAGCAGGGGCAGAAAGTTGTCAATCTTCCCCAGGAGGTCTCCAAGGACACAAGAATCTGTCACATCTTAGGACATCCTGTGTAGCACTTATCTCACCATCTTAAGTCTATTTTGCCCATTAGACTAACACATGAAAGCAGAGCTATTTGTACCTTCTCTTGAGAAACCTGTGTGCAGGTCAGGAAGCAAGTTAGAACTGGACATGGAACGATAGACTGGTTCCAAATAGGAAAAGGAGTACGTCAAGGCTGTATATCGTCACCTTGCTTATTTAACTTACATGCAGAGCACATCATGAGAAACGCTGGGCTGGAAGCACAAGCTGGAATCAAGATTGCTGGGAGAAATATCAATAACCTCAGATATGCAGATGACACCACCCTTATGGCAGAAAGTGAAGAACTAAAGAGCCTCTTGATGAAAGTGAAAGAAGAGAGTGAAAAAGTTGGCTTAAAGCTCAACATTCAGAAAACTAACATCATGGCATCTGGTGCCATCACTTCATGGCAAATAGATGAGGAAACAGTGTCAGACTTAATTTTGGGGGGCTCCAAAATCACTGCTGATGGTGACTGCAGCCATGAAATTAAAAGACGCTTACTCCTTGGAAGGAAAGTTATGACCAACCCAGATAGCATATTTAAAAGCAGAGACATTACTTTGCCAACAAAGGTCCGTCTAGTCAAGGCTATGGTTTTTCCAGTGGTCATGTATGGATGTGAGAGTTGGACGCTGAAGAAAGCTGAACGCCAAAGAATTGATGCTTTTGAACTGTAGTGTTGGAGGAGTCTTGAGAGTCCCCTGGACTGCAAGGAGATCCAACCAGTCCATCCTAAAGATCAGTCCTGGGTGTTCGTTGGAAGTACTGATACTGAAGCTGAAAGTCCAATACTTTGGCCACCTCATGCGAAGAGTTGACTCACTGGAAAAGACCCTGATGATGGGAAGGATTGGGGGCAGGAGGAGAAGGGGACGACAGAGGATGAGATGGTTGGATGGCATCACTAACTCCATAGACATGGGTTTGGGTAGACTCCGAGAGTTGGTGATGGACAGGGAGGCCTGGCGTGCTGCGATTCATGGGGTCGCAAAGAGTTGGACACGACTGAGCGACTGAACTGAACTCAATGCTGAAGTTACACAGTAAATAGCATTTACTTCGCACTTTGGGCCAGGCACTACCCCAAGCATTTTCCATGACCTGACATAGTTTAATCTTCACTAAAATTCTGTATTAGTTACCACTATTTCCCCTATTTTGCTGATAAGGAACGAGATGAAGTAATTTAACGACTCAAACTATTAAGTGGAAAAGTGAAAGTCGCTTAGTGGTGTCTGACACTTTGTGACCCCATGGACTTTACAGTCCGTGGAATTCTCCAGGCCAGAATACTGGAGTGGGTAGCCTTTCCCTTCAGGGATATTCCCAACCCAGGGGTCAAACCCAGGTCTCCCGCATTGCAGGCGGATTCTTTACCCAGCTGAGCCACAAGGGAAGCCCAATTAAGTGGAAGCTGGATATGAATTCAAGCAGTTTGGCTCCAGAGCCAGCACTCTTATTAATCATTTACCACAAAGGAACCCTCAAAGATAAGCCAAGACCAGGGTAACACTGCTAAAAGCCAGTGAGTGCAACAGACAGTTAAACTTTATGACTAGGGTAGCGAGGGGATGATCTAATAACAAAGCTGGAGCTTTGAAGGCTACAACTGGAATGTCCTTACATGAGATCAATCTTTGCATAAGTGGAACCTGGGTGCCCAGAGTTTCATCAATGAGGCTGGCTAGCCTTCTGGTGATCTCTTATAGAAAGTGAAAGATTTTGGGTGAGTTTAAGTAAAATAAGGCATTAAGTTGCATTTCAGCAGGTTCTAACAGTTCACAAAATATTCTCATGCAGAAGACCTGTACAGCCTAAACACTGTTTCTTTCCTCTCCATATATCTAGGATCTTCCTATCCTCACCAGCTTCAAAAACTTGGCTACTTTGGGAAATGTGTCAACATCCAAGGACTGTAACACACGTACTCCTCAGTGTTGATAGTGGGGGAGACTGGGTATTGGGCACAGGAGGATACATGGGAACTTTGCACTCTCCACTCAACTTTGCTGTGAACCTCAAACTGCTCTTAATTTTTTTTTTATAAGAGGCATTGTTAAAATACCATCCCACATATAGAATACCATTCCTATTACTATTGCAAATCCTACACTGTTTCCCTCCACCCTCCCATGCCTAGGTAGTTAGCTGAATGCCACTTGAACCACCATCACGGTAACCAGACATTTTCTTCTGAGCCACTTCTACCTTTCAGGATACTGGGATGTGCAAAGATTGGGGACTATACTGTGTATTTACTTACCAAAGCAGTAAAATGAAATAGGTAATTTCAAAGCTTAAGACTTTTAGGATCCACCAAGAAATTAATGATTTTTAAACACTGATCCAACTGTTTACCAAGACATTAACTTTCTTGCAAAACACCTGGTACTCATTATGTAATATTGGTTATAAATAACCTTCTTAATTTCCTTCAAGGATTCATTGACCCTAAACTCACTAATCCAGATAAACAGCTTTCAAGACCCAAGACTGTATTTAAATATACTTAACAACTTTCAAATACTAAAAAGTTAATGATTCTGGTACAATATTATCAAAATTCTAGGGCCATCTATTTCATACTGCATCATATCCTTGGCTCAATCAGTGAGGATAGTAAAACTTTTTACTTATATATGTATTCCATGTTACACACGGAGTGTTATTTATAAATTATATTCACAGGCACAAATTTCCTTTCTTGTTACACACAATACATAGTAGAAATATTAAAAACTCACTGAAGTATGGGTAGCAGATGCAAAGCAAAAATAGAGTGAAATGCAAAAAGAAAATTGACATTAAGATTACTATTTTACACACAAGCCAAAGCCTGAGAAAATGGAATTTCTCCAACATTTTAAATCTGTAAACTGAACTTTTTATTATGCACAAAGGCCTGTGAAATAGGCTTTCTTAGATCAGACCGTTTGGCCAACTGAAAGTGAAAAATTAGGATTTTTTTTGTACAGGAAAATCAATAAACCTAAGGAAAGTTTTTCATAAGACACGGGCTGGACCCTAAGTTTTGCATCCAAGAGGCTAGGCTGTTGACTTAATGTTGTGACACCAACATTTGCAAAGGAAAGATAAAAAGTCAAAAAGACAATACATTTCAATTTGTTTCAATTGTTTATTAACTGACCAGATTACAAAAATAATCCTGGTAGATACCTGAAAGGAAGGAAAAAAACCCCATTAAACATAATAATTAAAAATTAACATATACCAGGAGTTATCAATACCAGTTGTTTCTTTTCCACTTTTAAGTAGGAAAAAAAACAGGCCTTTTCTTCTCTCCATTAATGTCCTCAAAAGGGAAACCCAAATCAACTGTGATCACATTACATGGTTGATTTTCCCCCACCAAATGCCTACTCAGCAAAGCCCTTATCAGCATTTAGATCAATTTACTCTAGCATTAAGTAAACTTCTTTCTGGATGTAGCTGCTCACCTTAGTTCATCCTTCTAATAAGCCTGTTGATCTGGTCTTCCCTGTTGCCAGCATCTCCACCTTCTACAAAATGGGTGGTCTTTTTCTTCATTCCACCTCGTGGAGAAGACAATTTAAAGGGCCACAGGAAGTTGTTTGCTTCTTTGAAACGTTTTCCAACGGTATAGATCTCATGAATCAGATCCTCCATGCAGATGATTCCGTATTTCCCTGAACGTGTTCAAGATTACTTAAGGTTATTAAAATTGTTTATTTTGAGATTATTACATTTTAAGGCATTAAAGAATATAGGCTGTAACAGAGTTCAAGTAAATCAAAAGTGAAATTAACAAAGAAGGAATCTGAGGCTTTACATACAAAGATACAGCTCAAGCCAGTAAAATCACACCTTCCAGTTTTTCATAAACAGTATAGGGAATAAGGGAAGGTTTGTAACAGTTAAGAATAGCCAGGCTATTCTCAAGACGCCCAAACACAGCTTGTCTGATACAATAACTTTTATAATAATTACCTTTTCCCAGAGAGGCAGAACTTACCAAGAGATCGAGCAATCAATGCGTTGTCTGTCAGGGCAATTCGCTTCTTGTTGATTTTGCCATAACCACGCTTATAGATCAATTCATTTACAGACTTCAGATTTGGGTACCTAAATACGAAAAGAAAAACAGGCATAAATGACCAAATCAGACTATCACTGTCAAAACCCCTATAATTCGTCTCACTAATGTAGCCAACTTACCAAAAAAAAGTCAAAGACACCTACCCCCATGCAATGTATGGCTCCACAATTCTCAGCATGTTAACTGATGCCTTGTTGAGTTTCACAAAGGTGCCATTGAAGATCTGCCGGAGGCGAAGGAGCTGCAGCACCTTTCGAACCTTCGGGCTCACACCGTTGATACTGCAAGGAAAAAAGAAGGAAAATTCCTTTAGCTTTCATCAAAATTTTTACAATAAAAAGACAGGGAACTAACATTTTTGGGCAACACGTCACATCCAAATAGGAATCTTCTCCTGTTTCAAGACCACTCTTTCCTTTAGTTATAGCTGTATTCTATCACCTGTCAACTTGCCTCCCATGCAAGGAAACAGTCTTTTGATATGTATCTTTCATATTCAAAACTTTCCCTGATGCTCTTATTATTTCCTTTGTACAGATCTGTTTTTGAAGTCATTCTCCAGGACACTGAATTCAAATGCTCAATCAGAGAATGGACAGATGCTTTAGGCACAGGGCTTATCATCACTAAAATACTCCCCCACCCCATTCCATTTACCATTCAAGTTTCTGTTTCAGTGTATGAGAACCAAGATCCCCACAAATGTGAAATTTTGCTCAGAGTGGACAGCTTTGCCTTTAAGACTAGAATGCAATAAAAACTGAACATACCCTCTGATTCTGATGACAAATGCCAATTTGGGTTCCGCAGGTACATAGAAGTTGCCGGCTTTTCGTGCCATCCTAGCCATTCGAATTTCAGTTCTGTACATCTGTCTGTATTCCTTGTGGTAATGCTTAGCTTTTTCATAGATAAGCTTCCTCCTTGCCTTTCGAAGCTGAAAAACCAACATTCTCTTATTCATTTGCTTTTTGGCTCTCAAACACAATTAGCAATACCAGTTAAGAAAACACTCTTCTCTTGAAACTTTCTCACCACCATATATATTAACATTCCAAGAGAAAGACACCAACTTCATTAGAAAAGATCGTTCTAAAAGTTAACCACACTTACTAGTACAGTAGCTGAAATAAGCCTTGTTAAAAATATCCAACTCATTTTCTATCACAGGACTGGTGCGTCAAAAACTTTACTTACCATCTTTTGGGCAAACTTCTTTCTCAGGCGCTTGATCTTAAGCTCTGCGAAATTCTTTCGCTTTTTCTTAAGGGTTTCTGGCACAGCAGGAACCTTCTTTTTCTTCTCTCTGACAACAGCAGACAGAAACAGAGTTCAAAAGGCCCACAGCACTACATCACTCCCCATTCAGTACTGAGCACGCTCTCAACGTACCTTTAACTGTTCTAATACGCTATGCCTGTAATCTTTAGGTCTAACCCGGACCACTGTCTTTTAACGAGTCATAAAGACAATAAATTCACATTTAACCTACAATCAGTACCTGGGTCCGAAAACAAAAATAGCGACACCGAAACACACAGAGTAAACAACTGCTGCAAGACACTGATCCCTAGACTATTAGTGAGTGTGACTCGTAAACCACCAACCATCACCCTGGTTCAAACCTCAAGTTCCACATGTTTAAGCAAAGTCCTGATACCAGGGACGCTTGGGGCAAAAACCAGCTAAGGAAGAACCCAATTCAGAGGTTCTGACCTTCCCTCCTAAGACGAGGGACTGGACAACCGGCCAAGCCCACATATATTCAGCTCTCACACCTTATTCCCGGTACCTCCAAGACCTCCTCCCCAAGGCCGCCTGAATCCCATCTTAGCCTGAGACCACCAGTAGTGTCACAGCGCGTCACAAACACACAGGTATGTTGGCAAAGATACAGACTACAGACGGAACGAGGGAGAGAGAGACTGGAGAGCTCTGGTTTCGGGGATGGAGGAGGATACTCAAGACGACGAGAAGAAACTTACTCGGCAACCTCCATGGTTCCAGCCGGGAAAGAGGAAGTTGGCGCATGCGCGCTGTCCACTTAAAGACGGCGAGCGTGAAGCCCCACGAGTCATAGGTGTCTCGGGATAAGCCAGAAAAGAACTCGGAACTGAGAACTCGACTCGCAGACGCAGAACTAAGAACTACCTGACTCAGCCTCTTTACGATCAAGTTTCGGGCAAAATGTGTATGGGAAAAATGAATGGATTGGCTAGACTCTTTAATCGATATACCATGAGAGCAAAGAGTGTCGATTCCTTGACTACTCGGGGTCCTAATCTTTAGGCTGCGTCGACAAGCTCTGGCTTGAATTCTACCCACTAATGTATGCAAACGACGCGCCGGCGGGGCTCGAACTACAAGTCCCGGCATGCATCACGTTCACGGCCCGCCCGCCGAAAGGGCAACGCCGGTCCGGGTCTGTAGGGAAGCGCGGCGGTGGTGGTTCCAACCGGGTAAATGGAGAGCCTCTTGGCCTTCGATTCAAAGGGCCAGCTACGATTCTAGGCTGCTCCTAGCTTTTGGCCGCCTTCTCGGCCCTCCGCTAACCCCAGCAGCCGACCGGCACGCCCGTTGCCGCGCAGCCGAGGTCCTTGTCTTCGTTCCTCCAGCCTGCAGGGCTGTCTTCCGCAGCGCCTGATCGCCGGCGGAGCCGTCCAGAACCCCTGGGTTAACCAAAGTGACTAGACGGGGGACAAGCGAGGACCGGACGGCCGGAGGAGGACAGCCCAGACACTGCCGACTGTCCGGGCTTGGCAGGCGGAGGTCGGGACGCCCCACAGCGGAGTGGGGGTGGGGGCGTGAACCGCGATGGGAGGTGCGAGGAGGGCTGGAGGCTGCGGCCACGGCCATGTGAGAGGGGCTGCCCCGCCGCTGCTCGGCGGACGGCGGGCGGGCGGGGGGCTGGGCCGGGGGCGGGGTGCGCCCGGGGGGCGGGGAGGGCCGAGCTGGGGGAGGGCCGATGCCGCCGCCGGCTCTTCCCGGTCGCGGGTTATATATCGCGGAGCGTGGAGCCCGCTCAGCGGCGGCCGGCGGCGCACCGACTCGCCAGCGGCGCTGCGCTGCGGAGCCCGGTGCCCGAGTGACAGCCGCGGGAGGGCGCAGGGCCAGGGGCCACGAGACCGCGAAGGCAGCCGCAAGCCGTGGGGGAGCGCTCGCCGTCGCCGATCGAGTCCCCTTGTCCCGGCGCTCCCGCTGCCCCGCACCCCACTCTCCCACCCTCTCGCAACTTGGGTCAAGTTGACAACTCCCGCGGCGGCCGGCCGACCCGTGCCGTCTCCGCCGCGCGCCCCTCGCCCGGAGTGAGAGGGAGCCGCGGCGGCGCCTTGGCCATGAGAGCCGCGCGCGCCGCCTAACTCGCGGCTGTCACCGCCGCTGCGGCGTGACCGGCCGGCGGGGCGGGCGCTCCGGGACCGGCGGGCGGCAGCCGGCAGGAGGCGCCGAGCCGGGCACAGCCTGGGGCCACCGCGCCGAGCCCGGGCGGGAGTGGCCCCACGCGAGCGGGGAGCGGCGCCGCGCACTCCAGCCCGGCGGGCACCTCGAGGGCGGGCGCGGGGCGCAGCCTTCGGGTCCCAGCAGCTCTGACCAGCGTCCCCGGGGCAGCTCGGGGAGGGGGGCGGACGCGGGCGCTGGGCTCGTGCGGGGGCCCCCCCGGGACGTCGCGATGAACATCGTAGTGGAGTTTTTCGTGGTCACTTTCAAAGTGCTCTGGGCGTTCGTGCTGGCCGCGGCGCGCTGGTTGGTGCGGCCCAAGGAGAAAAGCGTGGCTGGCCAGGTGTGCCTCATTACGGGCGCCGGCAGCGGCCTGGGCCGCCTCTTCGCGCTCGAGTTCGCCCGGCGCCGGGCGCTGCTGGTGCTCTGGGACATCAACACCCAGAGCAACGAAGAGACGGCGGGCATGGTGCGCCACATCTACCGCGACCTGGAGGCGGCCGACGCCGCGGCGCTGCAAGGTAACTCGGACAGGCGCCCGCGGCATTGTTGGGTCAAGCCTCTTCCCACCCCCGCGCCCTCCCCCCACGGTCACGGCCGGTCCTGCTCTCGAGGAAGAGCACCCTACCCCCTGCAGCCCAGGCTTACGCGAGTGGAATTTGCTCCCTGATCAGGAGCATGAGCCCTTCTGTATCAGAAGGGAGAAAGTGTGCCAAAGCCCGGTCTTAACGGAGATCCAGTCCCTTTGGGGAAGACTATGGGCTTTCCTAAGCCCTTGGAGTCTAAGGAGAGCGAGGGAACTTGGGACCCCCGGTTTGAATCCTAAAGAGATGTCTCAGTCTCCTTTGGGAAGGAGAAACTAGTGTCTTTGGGAAGTTGTTCTCAGACTCGCTCATTGATGCATACACGTATGTTACTGCGGTCTGAAGGGCTGAGACGAGGGCAGCATTGATGATTTCACTATAAGTTTAGCCACGGGAAAATAATTAACATTGTTGCACCGGAGATGTTAAGTCAATGCTTTAGTTACATACTCAGCCCGATTCAAAGACACCCGGCCTCTTAAGGGAAAACGATTGAAGGATTTAAGCCTTATTGTAAAATTCATTCCATGTTTTTGATAACCTTAGGAAATCTGCATTTCTGGATATTTATTAACTAACCTGAGTCTGGACTTAAAAAAAAAAAAAAGCGAAAGTGGAAACCATAACCGACCATAAGTATTGGTCTGGATTTGATAATGGCTCTTGCTTTTTGACAATTTTTTCATTTCCAGAGAAAACACCGAATTATATTGGGAGGATTAACTTGGACACCACCCCTCCCAGATATCGATCATTTGTCACCAAAATTATTGGCACCTGTCTTTTATGTCAGAAAACCAAAGGTCAAAACTGGTACATTTTCTCCATTGGTATGAGGGTAGCAAACAGATTTCTGTGCTCCCTGCCCAAACCTAAAAGAGAAAGGTAGTTGTTTTCCAGAGATCAGGTTTTTAAATTGAGTTCTTATACAGGAAAATCGTACATTTACCTATCAACTCGATTTGTGTAAGGCTGCTTCTTGGGAGGTTTTAGCTACTCCACGTAGGACCAACCAGTGTGATCCCCGCTTTGTCGTGAGAAATTCTGTTCATTTCTGGGCTTTGGCTGAATTCAGATTATTAATTACAGTTTTGATTTGTGAGCCTTGGGGCACATAGACTAAAGAGTTAGAGCTGCTTCTGACCACTGTTCCCCCCAAAGAGGAGTGTGTGTGTGTGTTTGGGAGGAGGAGGTGTTACTCTCTGGGTTGAGATCCATTCATTCCAGGTGTCTTTAGCTCCAGAAAGCCAATCCCATGAGGTCTGACTTGTATTGGGCTTGTCACAATTACATGATTTTCCCCTAAGCAAAGTTATCCAGTAAATTGCTGTAATTCCCAAAGACTGGGGGGAGGAAGGCAGCTGTAAGTGCAGTCATTGGCAAGCCTTATGGTGTTAGAAACTTGAAGCTCACTGTAGTATTTTTGTTTTGTGTGATCTTTGTCCTACTGATGGCCACGTGACTCATGTTTTGCAACCCCCCTCCCCACCCCCTGTCCCTTCTCTGTTCCATTTTTTTTCCCTTCATCTGGACTTCTGAGGACAGCTGGGAATGGTGAGGAAGAAATTCTGCCCCACTGTAACTTGCAGGTTTTTACCTACACCTGTGATGTGGGAAAGAGGGAGAATGTCTACCTGACAGCAGAAAGGGTCCGAAAGGAAGTTGGCGAGGTCTCCGTCCTGGTCAATAATGCCGGCGTGGTGTCTGGGCATCACCTTCTGGAATGTCCCGATGAGCTCATTGAGAGAACCATGATGGTCAATTGCCACGCACACTTCTGGGTAAATATAAACATCCTTGTTTTTATTATTGGGCCCTACTCAGCAAGAAGGTTGGGAAAGAGCGAGACTTCAGTACCAGCCTGAAAGCCACCTGCACTCTTTAACCCACAAAGCTTCCTTCCAACTCACTCTTCCCTCCTGGTGAGTTACAGCATATGCCAGTTACTATTAAATGGTTGTTTTCCTCCCCACCCCCCTACTCCCAATTCAGAACTTCTGGAGAGGGTAGAGGACTGAACATTTTGAACTAGTTTGAAAGATTGCCATAAAAATAACAAGAGGGAGTATAAAACCCTGGGTTTGTTTATTTTACTTTCTGTTGAGTTTGTAAAATATCAGTTGTTCTTATGAATTCCTAAAGTCAGAGTTTAGGCTTCCAAATTACTGCTGAGCCACATCTCAGAAAGCGCCAAAGATTCTGAGATCAGCATCTGTGGTCCGGTGGGAGTGGTCAGGCCACCCTGGCAGCCTCTTACCATCCATTTACTATCCCCAGGGTCTGTGGCATATTGGGGCATATCTCAGAACTTTCTCAGCTTAGAAGATATATCTCTAAGAAGTCACTCTGAAAGGACCACAGAGTCCCTCTCTAGGGGGCAAAGGGGTTGAGACCTGGCAAAACAGGGACTTGAACCATTTCAGCTTCCAGTCATCACAGAACTATTACCTCATCTAAATAGATGAGAGAGAGGGCCTTCTGCTCTGGGGGCAAAACTGATCCCAGTTTGCTAGCTGACCTTTTCAGTAATGGTAGGCATGAAGCTCTCCCCTTTAACTGTATACTCTTGACCCACTTTATGCTCTTCTAACCCCCCTTTACTTTTGTAGGCAGGTGGGATCCAATAAAGAAGGGATAAGGAAATAGGATTTTTGTTTATTTATTGTCTCATAGGCGGATTAGTCTTCTAACAGAACACAACAAAGAACTGTTTCTCCTAAATAGGTCACATTAAACCTCATTAATTTTTTAGCAACTGCTTAAAAACTTAATCTGGCTTTAGAAGTACTGATTCAAACGTTGCTCCTTGAGCAGTAAACCATTTCTCTAACCCCCACAGACGCTCATTTTAATGTTGTATATTCAAGCATGAGCTTTAATTCATTTCCAAAGCTCCAAAAAGGAACATATAAATGACAGACGCTAACTCATACCTAAGTTTTAAGCACATAAGGTTACCAAATACAGTTTGGAGGGCTTCCAGTGTGTTTTGTGTGTGCACGTGTGCAAGTGTAGATGGGTATGTGTTGTGCGCAGTGGGAGTGGGGAACTGAATAAAAATCCTTGTTGCCATGGGGGCCACAGAAAGAGGTGGCAGGCGATCAGGTGGGTAAAAGCCAGCGCAAGAGAATAAACTTGGCAACACAGTTCATCAAGAATCTTGTGTGTTTATAATTTAGAGTAAATCAAATAGCCACCACTTGAAATAAAAGATGTACATAAATTGCGGGTAGACTGTAGTTTTCATATTTAAAGCCTGGTGAGGATGAGGGTGCCTTAGCAACTGCATCTGATTTCAGTCCAGTTGTCATTCTTAAACAGAGCTCTAGCCGTCAGTTGACTAGTTATGAACCATGGACACCAGGATTGTTTTTTTTTTCCCAGTCACCTCTGACTGAGACGATGCACAGTTTCCAAACTGTGAACCTTTACCTCCACAAAGTACTCTGAAGTTTAACCACCTTGACCACTTGCCCTACTTGATTATTTTGCTAAATTGTACAATGTCACACATAACCAGATTTTTAGAAAAACCCTGTGCAATCTGAAGTTAGATACTTGTAAGAGGAAAGCTTCTGTTTGTCAGACATCCTATAAAAAGAGAGCCAAGTCGAGTGTCTTAGGCATAAAAAATCCATAGCCTCAGCTTTGAAAATGCACATCAGTTAGTTGATAGACTTTCTAACCTAAGGAGGAAATTAAATTTCGAACAGAAAAATTTTTGTGGCACCAAATCTCTCTCTCTACCAATGAGGAACATACCACCTTCCCAGAGTCCTTCCTTTGCTTGGAAATGTTGTTTAACTGCACAATTTAGGGAGTTCTTGGACGCTTTGACAGGAATGACGTCACTTCATATTAAACTATGGGAGGCTCCTGAATTCTCCAGCTGTTTTTCCCTTAAGCATCTAAACCTCAGAATTTATTTTCAAAATTGAGTCAGAAAATTCATTTTAAGAGTTGGAGTTTCTGACTTCTTGCCAAGATTCACAAACCATTTAGGAAGAAATCTAGCAAGCCAATATTTAAAAGACAACTTACTATAATTTTATAGTGATTTCTTTGGGGGGAGGGCATCGAGTAGTCTAAGAACCACCTGAATTCAGCTTCCCTTCCAGTAGTCCCCTTAGGTGAAAATGTTCATGGTAACTATTCCAAGATGTACTGTCATGTGCTGCTTTCCTTCCAGAAAAAGATAACTAGCACAGTGTCTTTTTACTGCATCAGGGTGGGGAAAAGGAGTTGCCCCATACATTTTAAAGAGTGGATCATCTGAGTCAAGACTCGTCCAGTGATTGGAACAGGTCATCTTGAGCCAGACTTTTAAGTAGCAGTTGATGTCTGTGTTCATAACATAATCAACAGTGTGTTGATACTGACCCAGCACTACAGTCATAGGCAGTGATCTGGAAACCGTGTGGACATTCACTGTGGGTGCTCTGATTTCAAACCACCCCTTGTACTACTCCCCCAGCTTGGAAGGCCCTCTGCTCCGCTCCGTATATCTTTTCAGAGCTAGCTCAGGTTCTTCCTATGACCTACATCCTCACTCTGGCCCTTTTCTCGTGTTTTGATGTGTTGGAGCCACAAGGATCCTTAGAGACCATCTTGTCCAACCCTTTGTTTTCTGATGACGCTGCAGTCGAATGACTGATCTCTTTCTGTTGACCTCTCGCGGTGTTTGTTGTCCTCCTCGCCCTTTGTGCCTGCTATGTGCTCCCTGGTATACCTCCTGATCCATTGTGCCCCCGGAGCCCCAGATAGATGGCAAGCTGTCTGAAGGCAAGTTGTTACGGACCTCTATTTGTTTTCCTCTGCCAGGAACAGAACTCTACTCCTAGTCACTTAGTAAATGTTTGATAGTAGAGGCTAGGCTTCTGCTTAAATATTTAGAAGATCACCTACTCAGAGAATGCTCCCATGAGTCTGGCTTCTGAAGTTTCAAAAGGTAAGCATTATGTTGGACTAATTCAAGCTGTGGAAGAGTGACAGGATCTCAAAGCGAGGGATCTTATGTTTGTTACCGTGTGTCTCTCCTTTTGTTTTCATCCACAACTTTCCCATTCTCTGTGCCCACCTGTAAGCTTGCTTTTTCCTGTAGTATATTGACTCTGCTCATTGATGCAAGGCTGGCAGTTGATAGATAAGTTTAAATCAGCTCAGTTTGCATATATGGCAGTCATTCCTGTTTCTTGCTGAGCCTCAAGGAGAGGATTCTGGCCATGGTTCGTTTGTTTTTTGATTTTTTTTTTTAAACTTTTGTATTGAAGTATAGCTGATTAACAAGGTTGTGATAGTTTCATGAGGACTGCAAAGGGACTCAGCCATACATGTACATGTATCCATTCTCCCCCAAACCCCCCTCCCATCCAGGCTGCCACATTACATTGAGCAGAGTTCCATGTGCTATACAGTAGGTCCTTGTTGGTTATTCATTTTAAATACATCAGTGTGTACATGTCTATCCCAAACTCCCTAACTATCCCTTCCTCCCATCCTTCCCCCCTTCCCTGGCAACTATAAGTTCATTCTCTAAGTCTGTGATGCAATTCCTTTCTTGCTTCTCGGCCTTGAACCTATTTCCATACCCATTAGAAGTGTTTGCAGTACTTAGCATTATTTTGCACAGCCCTCAGGTCTGCTCTGGGCTTTCCTGGTGGCTTAGACAGTTAAAGATCTGCCTTCAATGCAGGAGACCCGGATTTGATCTCTGGGTCAGGAAGATCCCCTGGAGAAGGGAACGGCAATCCACTCCACTATTCTTGCCTGAAGAATCCCATGGACAGAGGAGCCTGGCAGGCTACAGTCCATGGGGTCGCAAAGCTATGATACTCAGGGTTCTTCTAGCCCAGCAGCTCTCCTCAGAACCTTGTCTTGGTTACCAGTCAAGAAGTGATAGATTTAGGGGATAGGTTTTAATCAGCATGATATGTTGTGCAACGTTCAGTTAGGACAAGAACGTGGGAATGTGTTCAATACAGTGCTCTTGACTTTTGGCATAAATCAGAGAAACCATCTATTCAGACTCACTCTGTATCTGGGTAAGAGGCAAAAACTTGAAAATACTTCTCTAATATCCTTTGGAATATGGAGAACTGGCCTCCGCATAGGAGCTGCAAACCCATGTTTCCCCCAAAACATTGATATTTTGCTTCACTTGTTACTTTTAAAGAGAATCTTTAAAAGAAAAAAAAAATCGTAACTTGTCATTTCTAAAAGACAGAATTTATCTGTAGGTCCTTTTTGACCAAACAGCTGCATTTGGCATTTATACATGAGCAGCAAATTGATCCCCGATTAACCAAAAGGGGGAAGCAAAAGCATTTAACTCCAGGCCTTTTTATGTTCTAAAGAAATTTTGCATGGTAAAGGACTAAATCTGTCAAATTGCTAGTCGGTAATTTACTTCTATTGATATGATAGTCAGACAAGATAATTGGTAGTTAATTAATAGACCACTTAACTTAAAAGGTTTCACAGTTTTAAAATACTAATTACTGAATTGGGCATTTATCTATATCCAAGTGTCTAAAGTCTATTTAGTTAAAATCCATCCAGGAAAAGTAAAAGCCCACCGGCTAGATCTGAGTAATGTAGCACTTAAAGACATTAGTGCTATGGTTGTACCTAATATCTCATGAATGGTCCCTAATCATTAATGTTTAAGTTCTTTCGTGATTTATTGGTTTTTAATCTCAAATACTATATTCCTCTGTCCTTTGGTTAGAGAAATCTAGTTTTGTTCATGGCTTCTTGGATTTAGGATTTTTAAAAAAAATCATTTCTAAAGTATTCTTATAAAACTATGTAGCTGATACTTCCTCCTCCAAAATGTAATATTAAGAATTCTTAGGGTAAATATTTTATATTGTTTTCTTGTCTTAGGACAGCGATTAAAAATGTGAAAGTCATGATGTATTTTCAAGTCTGTACTAAAGCTGGCTTTTGTTATTAAATAAATTCATATGCATAAAAATCAAATGTTTTGAGCTTCTGCAATAAACTTTTTGTGTCTTAAACCGAATTGTAAACTGACATAGGGTCAGCATACTTCATCTTATTAATTCTCATGGTCACAGTTAAAAACCGAGTAAAATGTCTCTTTAGATAGCAACTGCTTGGGTACCTGGAACTCTATACATTCCTATCAGGGTCATTGCATAGCCTTCTTTCCTAACATAAAATAAGATCACGTGCTCAGTGAGCTTCAAGTGTCTATACTTGATCTATTACATGCTGGACCCAAATCTAGTGCTACTAGAAATAAACATCTATGACATGATAAACTGTCACCTTACATAGCCGGTGTGAGCAGGGAACCATCCTACAAAAATCTTCCCAGCACCCTTGATATATGTTGTAATCTGGTTATCTCAGTGGTTTAGAAAATATTGCTAAGTAACCAATGTCATATGAGAAAATGGCAGGGGCTTATTTAATGGCCATATCCAGTGTGTGGCATGACCTTCTACAGAAAGTGAGCCTGTCAAGCATCTCTTTGAGATGCTGGTGCTCTAGTTGCCATGATAAACCCACTTTTTCCTGCTTCTCCTCTCGTCTTCCCAGTCCTCTCTTCTCCCTGCCTCCAAGATCTGAGGGCTGTCTAGTATGGCATGCTCAGACTGCTTCTCACTGTGCTCCTCAGCTGGGTAGTCTCTTTATTTCAGTGGCTTTGACTGTGATTTCTGAGATTTCCCAAGTTCATACAACTGTCTTGGCTCTTCCATGCATTTCCTAAAACCAGCAAATCTCAAAACAGAAAGCGATTCCTCTTTGTGCCCTCTTGAATCCCCTGGCATGTGGCAGATGCCAGGCCTGGAAACATCAGCAATGTCTTTAATCCTCCATGCTGCACACATTCACGGGTCACCAAAGCCTGACTCTTCTGTTGCTACCGTGTACTTTGATCCCCTCCTTTCCATTCCCACACCCTCCTCTGTGCTTCCTTCACCTCTTGCCTGGTCTCTGCAAAGAATCTGTGAACTTCTCTCCCTGTTTCCAGCCTTTATTCTCCAACCTCAGGTTACCTAAGCAGACTTGAATTGGTTGTATGCCTACTTAAAGATTATGCTGACTAGAACTTTACCCCAAGCCCTTGCATGACCATATTGTTCACAGCATGAAGTCCAGGCTCGTTAGCGTGGCAGCTCCAGCCTTCCAAAGCTGATTTCCACCTGCCTGCTGAGCCCATCGCCTCACTGGGCCTGAAGGGGCCGGCACATTCACCTCTTCTACCATTTGGGTCCCGTCTTCCTGGGGGCAAAAGTTGAATAGTTCAGACAAAATGTATCACTGCTCCTGAGAAAGAAAAACGAACACATTTGAAATCTTTTCACATTGACTTCATAGTGTCTTGATATACTAAAGGGGCAGTCCTTGTAGATGAGAATAGTTGCATGTTCCTTGTTCAGGGAATGGCACTCTCTTGTTTGATTATGTGCTGTTTATCTTGATTTTTGGAAGCAAAATTGATGTTCTTTTCTCCTTCATTATTTCTGCATCCAGGGCTTTATCCAGTATCTGCCCAAGTAGACATTAACCCACAGGGCACGTCAAAGTGGCAGCATTCGTTAACCTGCACTAATGCTGACACTGCCAGACTAGCTTTTTCAGAAAGACTGAGTGGGGAGCACCTGGCAGAGTCCTCAGCAACTTGATTGGCTGCAGGATCAGGTCACTGTGGCCCAGAGGATGGCTACAGACCCTGTGCTTAAATGCTTAACTGCTCACATTCTCAGTGTATTCGCTTCTTCTGCATTTGTCTTTTGTTGTTGTTCAGTCACTGAGTTGTCTTCGACTCTTTGGGACCCCATGGACTGCAGCACACCAGGCTTCCCTGTCCTTCACTATCTCCTGGAGCTTGCTCAGACTCATGTCCATTGAGTCAGTGTTGCCATCCAACCATCTCATCCTCTGTCACCCCGTTCTCCTCCTGCCTTCAGTCTTTCCCAGCATCAGGGTCTTTTCCAATGAGTCAGCTCTTCGTATCAAGTGGCCAAAGTATTGGAGCTTCAGCTTCAGTCCTTCCAGTGAATATTCAGGGTTGATTTCCTTTAGGATTGACTAGTTTGATCTCCTTGCAGTCCGAGGAACTTTGAAGAGTCTTCTCCAGCACTACAATTTGAAAGAAATGTTTATCTTTACCTTAACCATTTTTCAGGTTTTCAGGATCTTTGGCAAATTCTAGTGAATTGACTTGAGTAATCTAAACATACGCAAGATGTGACAATCAGAAAACTCCTTCCAAGCAGTTTAATACCTTCAATAGGGAGGGGGAATAATTTTTTTTAAGTAGGAAACCCTTCTTTAAATGTTTTTTTTCCCCTTGAGTTAAGGAATATTAATAGCAGATTCATCTAAAATTCTTGTTCTAGTTCTTTCAGAAACTGAAATGATAAGTAGGCAACTTATCTCTGCCTAACCCGGCTATCTGCCTGTGTGACTGGATGGAGAGATGATGTGTGTGGTTTATGCGCTTGTGTGGGAGTGCTCAGTAAGGAAGAAGGCTCCTGACTGTGGCTGGTGCAGCTACAGCCTCTGGACTTGGAAAAGTACTCCAGAGACTGTGTTAAGTCCAAAACACCAGGGATGGTTTTGGACCCCCAAATTGTACTATGCTGAAATTCCACTAGGGGGTGTCCTGGCAGGGTGAATTTGTGTCTTCCCTCCCCACACAGAGCAACTAGTTGTTCCAAGATAAAAGGCCTTTTGTTGTTCATCTCTGGAGTGTGACAAACTCTTGAGAGTCCTTAAGAAATAGGGACCTGTTCCCTGCCTCAGCTGAAGGGGTTAAATCCAGTGTTTTGAGCCTGTAACTCCAGGGATCGGACGGATTAAAATGTGTTAATCTCTCTTGGTTTAATTAGTGATTTCTTATCTCAGAAGTTACTGTTGTAGTTGACTATTCAAAGAACTAACCCCTTCTTAAAGTTCTATCAACTGACCTAGGCAGAGACCCCTTGTAAGCATAACCAGAAAGTTACTCAGAGGATGGAATCTTTCATTCTTTCTTTGAAAATATACAGTAGACAGGTAAAGCATACAGCTGGGCCCCATGACAGGGCTGTCTTAGAGAACCTCCCAGATTGTGGTCTAACCCTGATCAGACACCACTGTTTAGAGTAATTGTTGTCAGAGCATGGCCTTAGGACCTAATCTCGTTCACCCTGCCACACCTGGCCAGCCAGTTCCCATCACCTGGACCTCTGGGTTTACATAGGCTTACACCATCACAGCACTGGCGGGCATGCCTTCTGACAAAAGGATGCCAGCGTCTTTTACTTGCTCTTATCCAGCATGGCCTGCTCCCGAGGTTTCTTTTTCTTTTTCACTTTATTTGTCAAGTCCCTCAAAACTCAAGTTCACACCTGTCAGGGACCATTTTCCTAAACGCTCTGGAGCTAAAATTAAGTGAACCACTGGGAGGAAAAAAAAAAAAACGAATATCCTCTCATAATGATGATAAGACTTCCAACACGACAGCAAATGCTGCTAGAATATTGAACAAGGAAGGGCAATTACTGCCGCAAACTTGAGTGCTGTCAAATGAGCCCAACTGACAAGCCACTTACAGTGAATTCACATTGGAAACAACATGACTTGGTCGGTGAAACTTCCAAAGATCCCACAAAGATGTGTGAAAGGTGGCAGCGGTGTTAAAATTGGAAACATTGGCATTGTGGGGGGTGGCTTGTGGAAACCAAAGTGTTTCTCTCTCATTTGCCGCTTGCATAAAAATGTGAATTTCTTGCCTTGCCTTCAAATGGCTTAGTACTGGAATTGCTGAATATTAACACGGTTCAGCTTCTCAGTGTTACTCTAAACAATGAGGCTCAAAATTAACACTTCCCAAATCAGTGTAACTGGGAAAATATTTGTGGTGTAACTTATGTAAGCACATGGGTAGCTTGAGGACAAGTGAAAACTTCAAATTCAAAGCCTGAATTTTTTCCCACGTGCAAATTGTAATTAACATACTGCCCCCTACTGATTTCTCAAGGATCTTTTTAATGGGGATAGTTCTGTAATCTCTGAGGGGGGGGAGGGAACCTCAGGTCTGATACTGCTAAGTCGCTTCAGTCGTGTCCGACTCTGTGCGACCCCATAGACGGCAGCCCACCAGGCTCCGCCGTCCCTGGGATTCTCCAGGCAAGAATACTGGAGTGGGTCGCCATTTCCCTCTCCAGTGCATGAAAGGGAAAAGTGAAAGTGAAGTCGCTCAGTCATGTCCGACTCTTAGCGACCCCATGGACTGTAGCCTACCAGGCTCCTCCGTCCATGGGATTTTCCAGGCAAGAGTACTGGAGTGGGGTGTCACTGCCTTCTCCACAGGTCTGATAAATTATTGTTAAATAGTTCAGGACTGACTTTTAGTATTTTTATATTTGCTGGACTCTCCTTTATCAAGCAATGTCATTTGTATTTTGAAACGGTGGTTCTCTGACCCCTAGAGAACAGAACTGAAGCAAAGGATTAGAGAAGAGGTGTTACTGGAAAGTGTCTGTTGTTTCTGCACATCTCCCAGGATTCTGGAGGAAGAAAAGAGGTGTTACTGGAAAGTGTGTGGTTCCCGAGCATCTCCTAGGATTCTGGAGGAAGAGGGCAGGCAGCTGTCAGCCCTGGGTGTGTGAGACCGCTTCTGGTGGTCCGGTCCTGGGTTTTTGCCGGAAGTGTGGTCTGACACCGCCCGGAGGGCAGGGGGCCTGGGAACCATACATAGTAAGAACCTGGAACTGGCAGGAACTTGAAGAAACAGCATAACCAAAAATAGATGGCACTTCTAACCCAAGGAACCTCTAAATATATGCTTAATTAGCCTTGGGTGCATTTACTGTACTTTTATATAGCACTTAAATTTTATAAAGCCCTTTCATGAATGCTCTTCTCTCATTTGCTCCTCACAGCAACTCTCAATTAAGTAGAGCCATTATCCCCATTTTTATTGATGAGGAGACAGACCGAGGGAGGCTATGGGACTTGCCTAAGGGCTCCACTGGGAAAGGAAGAATCTAGGACCTAGACCTTCAGCCTAGGACCTTAGTTTGTGTGTGAGCACTCAGTCATGTCCGGCTCTTTGCCACCCCACAGACTGTAGCTCATCAGGCTTCTCTGTCCATGGAATTCTCCAGGCAAGAATACTGGAGTGTAGCCATTCTCTTCTCTGGGGGATCCTTCCTGACCCAGGGATCGAACCCAGGTCTCCCCACATTGCAAGCAGATTCTTTACCGTCTAAGCCACTAGGGAAGCCTGGAACCTTAGTGTAGAAGCTCTGCAAATACTTCTCCAGGCCACATGTTCAAAGGTAAATTCTCCTGTGAGTCGCCTATGCTTGTGCCCTGTGGTATAAGGTATGAATACACCTTCAAATGTTCCTTTTTTTTTAATTAGCATGGTTAGTTTAGCAATGACTAATTAACCCTAACTTAATATCCCCAAAAGTCTGGTCCATGAATTAGATAAGCATGTAAAATTACAAAGAACCAATACTACACTACAATTTTATTGCCAAGGCCCAATTCATGTGTTTTTCTATAATTTTCTGTGGTCTATAGCTGAGGTGGTTACTTCATTGAGGAGAGTATGGTGCATCCTTAGCCACCCAGCTTCCTTCTTTTCCTAATTTGCAGGTCAGCACTGACAGACACAGAAAGTAATGAATAAAAAGGGCTCTTCTAGATGGATTGGCAACAAAGTTCTGTAAATACTTGGTACTGAAATGTCAATAACAGTGTGGTTTGAGTTTTGGTTTTTGTTGGTTTGTTCTAGGCTTATCTCCTGGAAAATGTAAAACCTTTATTCTGTTACATAATAATCTTACGAGATCAAAATTCCAGATAACTCCACGAGCTTTGCTTAGAAAATGTAATCATGGATTCTCAAAATTGTGCAGCTTATAGTGTCCAAACTTGTGGACTAATCATCTGATTTTTAAAGGAATAGTTCTTTTCCTATTAGGGTTTTCTCAGAGGCTAATCAAAGCATGAAAACTTCAAAAGGTAAATGTGGAAAATTTTTAAAGGTGAATACTGAGGCTAAAAAGGTCTAAATTCCTTGCCTTGAAAACTAAGCCATCAAAGCCTCTGTAGATAAGGGGAAAGGATTTTGAAATCTTCTGGGTCTCTTTTCGAGAGCTTGTTCTAATGCAGATGGGGGTGTCTTAGTCCATTTGGGCAGCTTGCGCAGAGTACCATGGACTGAGGGGCATATAAACAACAGGAATTTTTTGCTTACAGTTCTGGAGGCTGGACGAGGTCAAGGTGAAGGCTCTGGGAGATGGGTTGTCTGGTGAGGACCCATTCCCTGGTTTGTAGACAGCTATCTTTGCTGTGTCTTCACATGGTGAAAGGGGGAAGGGTCTCTCTGAGGTCTCTTTTACAAGGGCACATATCCCATTCGTGAGGGCTCTACCCTCATGACCCAGCAACATCACATTGGGCATTAGGTTTCAGCATGAATTTTGGAGGGGCACAAACATTCAAACCATGGCATGGCAGAGGGGCTTGCTGGTGCTAAAAATGGAACCAAGGCAAATTTATAAACAGTCAGCCTATAAACTCCCATCGTTGTCCATACACATCTCCCAGGGCTCTTGACATCAATTTGAACTGGTGTTTATCTGACAAGACATTATTGGGGAAAGGATGGGTGGAGTGGAGAACGGGACCTCTCAACCCCAGATTCCCTGGTTCAGAGAACACAGGTAAGACAGAGGGCAGAGAAATTAGTCTGCCTTTTTTTGTTGAATTCCTAGGAGAAATCGATTTGAAGCCACTTGACGTTTGGAGTAGACATTAGCTGGCTCATGCTGCAATCTTCTGCTCAGCCCGTGGTCCAGAGCGGTAATGTCACCCGCCAGACTGCACATTAGGAAACTCAGGCCTCTCCCAGATCTCCTGGGTCAGGTCTGCACTTGATTTAGATGCCAGGTGGTTCTCGTGCACATCACAGTTAGTGGAGGAACTGCTCTTGAGCATGTATTTCCGTTCCCACTTTCTCAGTATTCTCTGCATATTTTTCCCCCAGAGCTAATTAGTCCCTTAGGAATTTTGTAGACTGGAAAAATGCCAGACCATGGACTCTGGGGTCCATCCTTGTCTAGGATTTTGTTTGTTTTGTTTTTGTGGTTCCAGGCCATTGTTAAAAGGTGCTCTCTTGCCCACTCCTCCCCTTGGTTGCTGTGCCCAGGATGGAGTTTCACACAGTGCACTGAAGAGCTATGTTCTTCCTGCCTAGGACCAAAACAGCTGTCTGAAAACAAGTTGCAGGAGGGCAGAGGCCTTGCCTCTTGTGCATCCCCCTCCTCTGCTCCTGGTCCCTGCAAATTGTCAGCATTATTTACCTTCAACAGTGTTTCTGAAGTGAGTGCTAGAGTGGTGGTTTGAAGGTTTTGACATGTAAACTAAAATGAATGGGCTTTTGAGCCTAACCCAGTCAACAACTGATTGAATATAAGTCATGATTTTAAAGTCTAGAATGTTTTCCAAAGCTAGAAAATGTGATGACAATATGAGAATTAGAGCTCAGAAAAAATCATCACTGGACTACATGGAACCTAATTTACTAATGTGCGTATTCCTTCTAAAGAGTGGTTCTCATGGGGACTCTTCCTCCCCAGGGGCATTTGGCCACATCTAAAGACATTTTCCTGGGTCAGAACTGGTGGGGTTATTTCTGGCATCTAGTGGGTAGAGGCCGGAGATACAGCTTAACATCCTACAATGCACATGACAGCCCTCCCACAGCATAAAATTATCCAGCACAAAATGTTGGTGATGCTGAGGGTGAGATAACTCTTTTCTAAAGCTCTCAAACACAGCTGCACAACAGAGTCACCTGGGGAACATTGACTCTAGAGGCTGGACTCCCTCTGGGATATAACTGGTCCAGGGTGTGCCCGGGCATCAGAATAAACTTCCCCAGATGATTCCAATGTATAGCGTAGTTTGAGAACCAATTTCTAGAAAACGTGGCTTTTATGATCCTTAACTTGCTTTCAAAAGGGCTTCCCAGGTGGCTCAGCGGTAAAGAATCTGCCTGCCAGTGCAGAAGATGTGTGGGTTTGATCCCTGGGTTAGCAAGATCCCCTGGAGGAGGAGATGGCAACCCACTCCAGGATTCTTGCCTAGTAAATCCCATGGGCAGAGGAGTCTGGCAGGCTACAGTCCGTGCAATTGCAAAGATGTTTTTAAACAATGCCTAGCACAATACAGGTGCCTCATAAACCCTCATACACAGTGAGTGAGTTCTGAATTGTTACAGTGCATGCCTAAGAATAAAGGTAGTTTTTAGGAGTAAGCTCTTGATGAGATGTACCTGGAGTTTAGGTAAAGATTTGATTTTCTATAAAGACTCCTACAATAAGCACCCTAGAAGGTAGAGAAGAATTTGAACTCTTTGCACATATGAAATACAAGAGGTGACAGAAAGTGATCATGGGGGCCTTGCTGGGCTATGGTTTGGCGGTGGGGGTGGGGTGGAGGGGGGCTTCCTGCCACCTAGGCAGTGGCTGAGCCCTTGTGCCTGTGGATGTGCCTCCTGGAAGTGGTTACCAGTCTCTGGAGCAGAACTGAAGCCCCTGCCCTTGGGAAGATCTGTTTTTATTAACACTTTCGGTGATGTGAAAGCAAAACAAAGGGATTAATGACAACCTGTTGTTAGCAGACTATTTGACTGCAATTTTTCGGGTGATTTTCACTGTTCTATAAAGAGTTATTAAATCGGGGAAGGGGCCTGAGCTGGAGCTCATGGCACACTGCTTTGATCATCTAGGACTCAGCTGGGGGAGGGTCAAGGAATGTAGCATTTAGGAACCAGTGGGCAACATTCATTGTCTTGCTCTTTTTTTTTTTTCATCGTTTCTTTTAACACACTGAGCTTCCATGGACTCAAGTAAAAGAAAAATTATTTTTTTTTTTACTAGGTAAAAGGCATGGATTCACATTATCTTACTGTAAAAGGCACAGTCATGACAACATATAAATGTTTAATGAATAGATATTTTTACTGCTCACCAGATGCTGGCAACTGCGCTAATGGAGTTGATACCTTACTGAGTCATTTATAAGAGTCTTAGGCAAGTAATACCTCAGTGTTAAGACTTGTGTATTGAACACGTGGTGGGAATCGAAGAACGAATGGTTGGATATAAGCTGTCATCACACTTTTGAGCTAAGAAATCTTGGCTATCTCCTTTTTGTCTCCCAAATGAGTTAAGCCAAGAGAGGTCAATTAACAAGGAAGGTTAAGTGATTGACAGTCAGAATTATGTGGTCTCTGGACAGTAAAGACCAGGGTACTTTCCAGGCACGTTGAGTTTTTAAGTCCCCTCCTTTCTGGCATTTCTGCACAGCGAACTCTAAATGTTGATATCTGAGTCCCTGCCTCAAGTTAGATCCATCCTGTTTTAACAGTGAGAAGGCAAGTTAATGAAACATTTATTTTTGCTGAATAACTAATGGTGTCATCATCTAGGTGTTCCTTTGAAAAGCCCAGCTCTTTTATTAGCTTCTCGGTTGCAGGGCAACTGCAGGAGTAGACTCGTGCATGTGTGTTAAGTATTAACTGCTGATGCCTCTAAATGTTAAACCAATCCCTGTGGGCTCAGAATAATCAGAAAAAGGACAGTAGATGTAACATTGATAGGAATTTGGTGATTATGATATATTCTCAACAGCTAAAGAGAGAACATTTTGTATCAAGCACATAGAGACTTTGATGAACATCTTGTTAAGTCTGAGACTCAGTCCAGCCTTCAGTATCTTGGAGACTCTATTGAACAATTTGTCAGGAGATCTTTCTTGTCCCTACAAACATACCCGAACAGGAAAGGGGAGAAAGGGCCATCATCGCATTAGATGAATTTCTGAATTTGGGTTGGATTCCTAGGTGGCGCAGTGGTAAAGAACCCACCTGCCAGTGCAGGAGACACTAGAGACACAGGTTCGATCCCTGGGTCAGGAAGACTCCCTGGAGAAGGAAATGGCAACCCACTCCAGTATTCTTGCCTGGAAACTTTCAAAGACAGAGGAGACTGGTGGGCTATAGTCCATGGAGTCGCAGAGTTCGGACACAACTGAACATGAGCACGCATGCTGTCAACTGCAAATGAAGTATTGAAAGCCAGTGTATTGCTAGCAAATACAGATTTGAGTTTGACTTCCTAATTGAAGATAATTTTGTAATAAAAATTTTCAAGTTACACTTTATGTGGCCAAAATGAAGTTTCCAACATTGGTGGTCAGTACATGGATTAAACAGATACCTGTAAATCGATAGGATTAAGACTTATTTATTTAGGTATGTGTTCCTTTCCCAAATTAGCTTGGGAGCATGCCACCCTTTTTTAATCTTTGAACATACTAATGATTGATCCTATATTTTTAAACCCAGTTCCCTATACTTTCAGCACCCTCAATAGTTTGTAGTGTTGAATCATAGTTTTCCAGGAGCAGTGACTGAGTTTTCAGAGGAATGTGCCACCAGATGTCATTTTAGCCTTGTAAATAAACAGTACGACCCTTTGTGATTCTGATAAAGACAAGTGACTCTCATAGCGACACAGGCAGAAATAGCAAAACACCAAGGAGGGTCATTGAACCGTTTGGAGGGATACCACAAGGCTGTCAGTTAAATGTTCTTTGTTTAATAGAGTCTTGATTGCATTTTTTCCAAATCATATATATTGCTCTTATTTGGAGATTCTGAAAACCCTTAAACATACATCAGAAAACTGTCCAATACATGTGCTGATGGCATTAAGCCTTTTCCCATCATAATATGATTTTTGGTCCCCTTTAGACATGAAGGGGACCTGAACTTCCCTGGTGGCTCAGACTGTAAAGCGTCTGCCTAAAATGCAGGAGACCTGGGTTCGATCCCTGGGTCGGGAAAATCCTCTGGAGAAGGAAATGGCACCCCACTCCAGTACTCTTGCCTGGAAAATCCCATGGACGGAGGAGCCTGGTGAGCTACAGTCCATGGAGTCAAAAAGAGTCGGACACAACTGAGCGACTTCACTTAGAAATGAAAGTTTTCTGTGTTATTTTTGGACATTCAGGTGAGAAATACTTCAAAATGATTTTTTTTTTAAGATGCCTTTTCTTGAGGACATTTACTGCAGGACAGTCAGGTAAATGCACAAAAATAGAGGATGCAACCTTTTCCTACTGTGAGAAATTAGCTTTGCTCCTCCCTTAGTGTCCATTAACCTTGAAAAACTCGCAAATATGGAAAACATATTCTGAGTGTTTTACCTATACCTTTAAAATGTCATCAATCTTGAAATTTCTCAAGTCAGACTTTGCCGGATACCGCATTTCTTCACATTCTCTTTTGTTTAACTTTAGGTTAATTTGTCCTGACAGTGCAGCTGCAGGCTCTGCATTTGCAGTCTGTCATTAAGAGCACCAAGAATGGTCTGGAGGGTTGGAACTGTTGGGAGTTAATTTGGCGTAAACCTAACACTCAAAGATTTCTCAAGATATGACATGTCATGTCTATGTCCAGTCACACTTCTGTTTAAGAAGTTCTTGTTTATATTATAAATATGACCTTTACAGTTATCTTTTCAAAGGTCCCAATGCTTTGAAGAGGAACCCTGAGGAGCTATGGAGATATTAAACTTGCAAAGCATGTTTTCATAGCAATGTCAGTGTCCATTTGAATATCCTCCTTCTTTCTTTTCTTTTCTTTAGTCACATAGCAACCCTGTCAGCCAGTGGCAGGTTATGATATTGGAGTCTTGTGATAAAATTCATCACAGGTAATCAAAGGTCTCTTATCACACTTTTTAGCCAGAGTCCATTACTAAAAGTTTTCTCTTTTGCAGATAAACTAATCCCTCTGGGTCCCTCCCAACTCTAAATTGTCTCACTGAACATACAAATTGGTATATACTGGTTGCTGACTCTCAGCCCCCCAACCCCTGGCCCGATCAAGACTCAACCACTTTTTCCTGATGACAAACTAGATGTCCTCCTCTCTGTCTCAGACATTTGAATAAGAGGACAGATCTTGGAGTGCAGGCTTCCCTGGTGGCTCAGTCAGTAAAGAATCTGTCTACAGTGCAGGAGACCCAGGTTCGATCCCTGGATGGGGAAGAGAAGTGGCAACCCACTCCAGTATTCTTGGCTGGGAAATCCCTTGGACAGAAGAGCCTAGCTGGCTACAGTCTATAGGATTGCAAAGAGACTCAGTGATTATACCACCACCACCAAATAGGACCTGAAGTCCCCATCAGCCCAGTCAGACTTAGGCTAAGCATGAAGCTAACCTTGCCAGCTACCATTAGGACCTGCTAACTGTGGTGACTGATGAAATGTACTTCCTTTAGAGATCCCTTGACTAGCTGGTAACTCCTGATAATTCGTCCTTCAGCGGTGTTCAGCAGGCTCTCTGAGTTGCCCCTCTCAGATTCACTGTCAGCAGCCCATGCGTGAATTTACACTCAAACCTTATGAGTGTGAGCTGCAGATTTGCTCTTTATGTTCTTCTAACGAGTCTGAGACAAAGTTGAAGATCACGAACCTGAGCTTGAACTGACTGGTGTCATGGCAACTAGCACTTCACCTCTTGCTGGTCCCCCTCTCATGCGTGCTACGATATTTGTGCACATTAGTAATTCATTACAAAGTGCCAGGTTTCTTTGTGCTGTCAAACCATGTCAAGGACGGGATATGATGTGCTATCTCAGATGTCACCCACCAGACTGTCGAGGGCAAGAGTAATTAGAAAGGAAAACTTGTCGGGTTACTCTGGAAAGTTCCTGAGAACACGATGCTTTCTCACCACCCATTTACAGCCTTTTTTTTTTATTCCTAACATAAGGACCAGGCTTCGTGTTGATCAAAGCATATGTGGTAATGTGCCCCAGACACAAGGCAGGGGTTTGGTTGTGGAAAGAACGCCTGGGCAGTAATTGCTCGCCTCTATTCAGGCAGCAAAGGAAATGATTAACAGCCTCAGTGCTCAGTCACGTGGATCAGGCTCCAGCCTGAGCTGTGCAAACTTGGGTTTAAAAAGAAACCTGAGTGGCCCCGGTATGAAAGCTTTTCCCCCAGGCTTGCCTCCGCCCAGCACCCAGGAGGAGCTGAATGGTGGCCACCAGCTTTGAAAGACAATCAGTCGGGGTCCCAAGGCCACCCGGCCCTTGAATGGCTCACTTCCCCTCCCCGTTTCCTCAGCACCTGGTGTGTTGTCCCTGGTCTGGCTAGGAGTTGTAGTAACTGTAGTGTTAGACCTGTAAGTAGTGAGCCTTTCTAGATGAACATAGGCCTTTGCCTTGGAAGGTAGAAAGCATAATGACATGCTGGGTTTTGTTTCTACAGAAGGCCAAATTTGTCCCTGATGGGGGAAAGAAGTCACATATTTTATAAGAATCTTTGACTTGCCACACCCCTTTAAAAAAAAAAAAAACAACCCCTCCCTCTAAAGAAAGCTTCATACTAAAACAAACAAACCTGTGTCACACTTTACTAGCTACTTAAAATGAAGCCCTAAAAAATATGTTTACAACACACAGTTGGAAAAGACTTTAGTCACATAGCTATATTTGGATCCTTTTGTTTCTCTTGTTCTTTTTTCTTATTTCCTTTAAGCACAAACCCAGCAGCTTAAATGTCCCTCTGAACTACTTTGTGGGGTGGGAGGGGAAGCAGGCTCAAATCAGACTTTTTAGAATATGCAGCTGCAGCACGCTGCTTTTGTGAAGGATAAACCAGAACTGTTTTCTATTTGTTGTACTGATGTAACACAGTTTGGTGCTGGTGAGTATGCCAAGTTGCTTCAGTCGTGTCCTACTATTTGCAACCCCATGTACTGAAACCCATCAGGCTCCTCTGTCTATGGGATTCTCCAGGCAAGAATAGTGGAGTGTGTTGCCATGCCCTTCTCCAGGGGATCTTTCCAACCCAGGGATCGAACCCACATCTCCTCTGTCTCCTGCATTGGCAGGCAGGTTCTTTTTACCACTGGCACCACCTGCGTATAAAAGTCTGCTTAGAGATAGGAATGAGACCTGCTCACGAGTTCCCCATCATTGCTTGGCCAGATCATAATCAGGTCCTGCACGTAGTAGGTGTTCAAGAAATACCGGTTGAAGGAATAAGTCAATGCCAGCAGGGCTAGAGGGGACGTGAATCCATTTTAGAACCTTGCAAGAAATTAAACTTAAAAACAGGAACTTAAAACAGTTACTGCCTTCATACGTGCTGGGATATGGATTAGTCCTTTAATACCTGCTGGCACCAACGTGGAGCACGAACGTGGAGAAGTCATTAGAGCCAGCCCACTGGGCATCTGGGTTTCTGGGAAGGGCTGGCCACCTCGTAGAGTTAGCATGGACGCAGGCTGGGGATGACCACGGTCAGCAACTCAGATTTGTCGTAACCATGTAGCAAATTCCTGCTAGTATTCTGTACTGTGTGTAATTGCTTAGGATTTACTCTCAAGTCCTTCTAATTTCTTAACTTAAAAATAGGACCTTCGTGCTAAATCTATCCTTCTCTTCCAAGACTAGGGAAACTATTAATACTTAGAAGTGATCTCTGGATAATGTCAAGACTAAATTTTATACTTTTGAGCTAATCTAGAAACAATTGATTATAATCAGATATTTAAAAGAAGACTCATAGGCATGAGTACTGAAGGATGTGTTTTTAGTTTAGATTGACGTAGATAAGCTTCCCTGTGATGTTACTTTATTGTAATTCTGTGATATAGTGCTCTTATACAAGTTATAAAGCCTAGAGTTTGCAGGTGCTATAAACTGAAACAACCAGAAAAACGCAAATTACCACAGAACATATAATTATATGTCACAGTGACTGATACTGGTTATATGGACAAAGTCAAGGTGAGTGGAATAACATTCAAGACTTACCATTCTTAACTACCCATGTTAGAGAATTTTTAAGGGGCTCTGGTGACATAATTAACATAAAGCACTTTGAAAAGCATGAGAGGCTATGTAAATATATGGTTGATATTACACTTTGAGTTATATAAGAGGACTTTGTGGGCAGATTGTCAGAGAAGTGTTGAGTCCATGAGTAAAACTGTACAGATGAGAATAAGCATGACCTAGGCTTCCCTAGTGGAGAAGGAAATGGCAACCCACTCCAGTACTCTTGCCTGGAGAATCCCAGGGACGGGGGAGCCTGGTGGGCTGCCATCTATGGGGTCGCACAGAGTCGGACACGACTGACGCGACTTAGCAGCAGCAGCAGCAGCAGGCTTCCCTAGTAGCTCAGTTGATAAAGAATCTGCCTGCAATGCAGGAGATCCCACTTCAATTCCTGGGTTGGGAAGATCCGCTGGAGAAGGAATAGGCTCCCCACTCCAGTATTCTTGGTCTTTCCTTGTGGCTCAGCTGGTAAAGAATCTGCCTGCAATGAGGGAGACCTGGATTCGATCCCTGGTTTGGGAAGATCCCCTGGAGAAGGGAAAGGCTGCCCACTCCAGTATTCTGGCCTGGAGAATTCCATGGACTGTATAGTCCATGGGGTCGCAAAGAGTCGGACATGACTGAGCAACTTTCAGGGAACAACCGTGCAGAGTCCACAATGGATGTAAGTGGGGACTGAGGGGTTATATGATAATCAGGGGTCAGACTGGGGAAGACCTTGGGCTACTTCACAAAATTTCATCTGACAACTGAATGCATCATGGATTGGAACATGGAAAAAACTTCAAAATTAATGGAATGACTGTTTGATCTTGTCCACGACTGAAGCGACTTAGCAGCAGCAGCAGCAGCAGCAGCAGCAGCAGCACGCAGAAGTTATCAGAGCAAATCAAATACGTGTGCAAAAATTCAATGATGTCTTAACCAGGAAATCCTCTGAGAAGGGAATGCAACTCTTCTTTAAGTCCACTGGGTAGTGTTTGGGCTTTTTTTTTAACTTCATAAATCATGGGAGGCTGTGTTGGCAGTGGGATATAACTCAGCAGTAGATGGATTGCTCTTTGCTGCTTTCTTTTAGGAAGCAGGTTATAAAACTGTTGGGAGCCTAGTGGAGTAGTTAATAGATTATCTTAAGCAATTTGAAGTAATTTAAAAAAAGAAAAATTACAGCCTTGTGTCTTGAAGGCATGAAAGCTAGAGGGAAAAGAGAAGTTTAGTGAAACAAGAAATGGATGCCACCTCTGGGTCCACTGCCCTGGAGCTTCTGCCACATGCTCTGTCCCCCTAGGGCTGGTCACCTGCCTCCACGGGAAATACACTCCCCAGGAAACCCCACAGCAGAGCTTGGTCAGTCAGATGCCATAAACTGTTGTCATGTAAAGTTAGCATTAGGACACAGTTTTCATTAAAACTATTCTGTACTTTTACCCTCTTTCTGTACACCTAAAATACTTAACCTCCTGTGAGTATACTCTGATAATACAGTTTGGATGTTTGAAGATACTGCTGGAATATCTCAGCCTTCATGGGTCTGTTGCTGAATAGACGTAGTCATGAGGCAAACATTATAGGAGCCTCCTATTTGTGGGCAGCGGGAGGTCCCTCCCAGACCATGAGATGCTGCACTCAGCTGTCACAAGCATGAAAAGATCTCTGACCCAGGAGTAGTTTAGATTAGCAGATAACTCACTTGAAAAGTGATAAAGAGCCTTCTCCTAATGGCTTTCTTTTCATCTCTGGACATGGTCCCCGAGAGCACTTGTATTACAGTCTTGTGGGTCACGGCTTGTAATAGGCCTGCCATGCCGATGACACGGTGCTAAGTGAACCAGGATGCTTCAGGGATCTTCTCTTTTTGATAAATGTGAAATATTTTAAAACAAATTGGGAAATGTGTATTATATGAATAAAACTTTGTTTCATGATCTTGAGTTGGTGGGGTTTTGGTTTGGTTTTGTTGTTTTTTGGGTTTTTTTTTTTTTTAGGTGAAATCCATAGGTCAGTTCTGAAGCTTACATCTTCCTTTTCTTTCAGACCACTAAGGCTTTTCTTCCTACCATGCTGGAGATTAATCATGGTCATATTGTGACAGTTGCGAGTTCCTTGGGATTGTTCAGCACTGCTGGAGTTGAGGTTTGTCATTATAAAGCATTTCCTTCTTTCAATCAGTTCATCTCATCACAAATACACTACAGTCCTAGAAGCGTGCCTGCTGCCCTCGTATTCCTGCGAGCCCCTGGAAGCTACCTGTATGCTGCTTGTGGAGTGCACCCCAGCACCCACCAACTCTACATCTTCTGCCATAAACTTAACACTAGTTTGACAAACCAACAGCAGCAGCAGAAGTAGGTGGGCCCGTCCTCAGTATGGCCCCATTCTCATTAGCAGTTTTACTTGACGACAGTGGGAAGACATAGATAGGGTCAAGATGCAACTGGAGGGCACTGGCAGTGCCCCAGAGAACAGATAAATGAGGCTATAGGTTGACACTCTGTTTTGGTCAGCTTGTCAAAAGTGAGCTATCTTGTGTTAGCTCATCAGATGAGCTGGTTAGGGTAGGTGTGAGGTGTCTGCATGTTAAGTCTGTGAAACTGGGCTTAATCAGACCCTGTTCTTCACCAACTTCAAGTTGCAAAGCATGCATGTGTTTGTTGTTCTGTGCTGTTTGTCCCATGGGTGCCTGTAGCAGAAAATAGAAAACATCACCCCATGCAAATATGCAAAAGGATGCACAAGAGCCGACTTCTACATTGTACATTTCCATTCCTAAATTTAAAGTTGGGTAATGGAGAAGAACTTCCTTTCTATACCGTGAATCCTTAGGTTGAGTTCTAGTTGAAGTTTACAAGGTGGAGTTATCATTTCCATTTTCACTTGGCCCTGAAAATTGGATCATTGAAACAGCTCATAATTCCAGCTCTAGTCGCCTTTGTTCTCCTAGCATTAATTTAAACAAACTGGTTTTTCAGTCTCCTTTACTGAACAAGAGGCCATTTGTAAATTTTCCAGACACTTCAAAGTGAGCCTCTCTCCATTTTTAGCCCCAGCTTGTTAGCTTTCATAGACTCCTTTGTGGTAACTTCCCCCAAAGTAATCTGATACTTCGTTGATGTGGCAAAAAGTGTTCATCTGTTTCTGCTGTTGCTTTGAAAATATTATTTCTGCACCAAACCACATCAGATACCTGTCTTTTAGAATGCTCTCCTTTTCTTTGCTTAGTCACCTGTAACCTTTTGTATCTACATGTAACCTGAGTAACGGGGCGACTTGGGGCTTGGTCTGGAATGTGCACTATACTGAGTACCTCTGCCCTCTCTACTTTGCCCCTAGGACTACTGCGCCAGTAAATTTGGAGTCGTTGGTTTTCATGAATCCTTGAGCCATGAGTTAAAAGCCGCAGAGAAGGATGGAATTAAAACAACGCTGGTCTGCCCTTACCTGGTGGACACTGGCATGTTCAGGGGCTGCCGAATCAGGTCAGTAAAGGACTCGCCTCAATGCCAACAATTAGCAGTTCTAACAAATCATCTTTCCATCTCAGGAGACTATATGAAATCAGTCAGATCTCCAACCATAAGCAGCTTGGCACTTCAACAGCTGACATTTTAGCTCATGTGTAGTTTTCATTGGTCAAGGTTTGTAAAATTGACGCGTGTGTGATTGACAAGCAAGGGCTGGCATTAACTTGCAGAAGGCAAGGAGCATCAGTAGGAAACGACCTCTCTGTACCTTCAGGGAGCAAATACCTAGGATTTTGCTTAGAAGCTACTTCTTTGGAAGTGATTTTCTTTCTTTAACATTAGTGTAGTTAGTGCACAGTCCCTCAGTCATGTCCGACTCTTTGCGACCCTATGGACTGTAGCCTGCCAGGTTCCTTTGTCCATGGGGTCCTCCAGGCAAGAATACTGGAGCAGGTTACTGTGCCCTCCAGGGGATCTTCCCAACCCAGGGATCGAACCCCAGACTCTTGCATCTCCTGCATTGGCAGGCGGGTTCTTTACCACTGCACCACCTGGGAAGCCCCTTAACATCCATGTTTGCACATAAATGTGACTTTGGTTTGGATACAGAACAGTGTCACTGCCACTGAGGAGGGTGGCCTTTCTTCTGAAAAGACCCTTCCCACATTTGGGAACTTCCTTTTTGCAGAGAATAGTCTGTAGCTAGAGTCACTCTGACAGAATGAGAAGAAACATTGAGATTTTCTACAAATGAAATAAGACACCCCCACACTTTGGAAGGAGGCACATGGGAATAGCCATGTCAAGTCACATCTGACTCGAGCTACACAGAATAAACAAAGTCGTGACTCACTAAGAGGCCACTTGCACAGACATGCTCACTGCCGAGATCTTTGCTCAGACGAATTTGAAAGACAAAGCGAGATAAGTGAACCAGTTCCCAGTGGGTCAGGGCCAATCTTGGCACATCCTGAACCTGGCCGGGCTGTGAAGTAAGTGGAGGTGGCTTGAGTCATTTCAATCTCAGGCTGAGTCCAGGTCCAGACTGGGAGTGAACTGGACCCCACGTCTTTTCCTGCGCGCGTGGGCGTGTGTGTGTGTGTGTGTGTGTGTGTGTGTGTGTGTGTTTGGCTTTTGCCCCTTACAAACTTAAGAACCGGTTGCAGAGGGCCTGAGGAGCTCTGTCTCCTATTTAGCATCACAGCAGGTGTCCAGAGCTCTAGGGGGACAATGAGAAGTGAGGGGAGTAAATTCTGTTAACTTCTACCGGTAACTGGATGAATTCAGCTGAAGGTAGGCTGTCTCATGTGCACTTCATTTCAGAGACACCACCCCCCCAACTCTTCCCCCCACCCCCCAAAAAAAGCCCCGGACTTTTCCTCTCCAGGCATCCGGGGAGGCACACAGCTGAATTTTATTTCACTCAGGAAGGTTTATGTTGGTGTTTACACACCATCATTTGAACTACGCTTAATGCTAAGTTTAGCATCCTGTTTGGGTTTACTGTTTGTTATGTCAGACACCCTCTCTTTTTTCAATTGAAAGAAAAAAATAATAATTTGAAATACATTCCAAGGCATTTTGAAAACACAACTTTCTCACTCTACAGAAAAGCAGACCAATTCTGCTTTTCTTTTTTTTAAAAAAAAACTTGCTTTCCAGACAATGCAAATAAAATATGTTCACAATAGGAAAATTTGGAAAATACAGTGAAAGCACAACGAAGTGAACAAAACAGATTGCAAATCCTATTGCTCAGATAACATCACCCTTCGTGTTTTGATGTGTATTTCCAGCCTACCATATTTTGTGTGAATTCTTAATTTCATCTTTTGAATATGTAACTCCCAGGAAAGAAATCGAGCCTTTCCTCCCCCCTCTGAAGCCCGATTACTGCGTGAAGCAGGCCATGAAGGCCATCCTCACCGACCAGCCCATGATCTGCACTCCCCGCCTCATGTACATCGTGACCTTCATGAAGAGGTGAGTGTGAGGGGCCTCCCTGCTTGGCGGGCCTTCCCACAGCCACCCTGTAACTTAACAAACACACTACATCTCACGTTTGCTAACTGTGACTCTTCCTTTTCCAGCATCCTCCCTTTTGAAGCAGTTGTGTGCATGTATCGGTTCCTAGGAGCAGACAAGTGTATGTACCCCTTTATCGCTCAAAGGAAACAAGCCACAAACAACAACGAAGCAAAAAACGGAATCTGAGGATCTTTTTTGTACGGAATATCATTTCTACCAGAAGACGGTCAGGATATCTTAGTCTGACCTACATCAGCTTGACGGATATTCTCTGGATTCTACATCCGTGTTTTTGTTTTTTTTTTTCAAATCAGCTTTTTACAAAAATAAATAAAGTGTAAATTAACTGACTAGAGTACTTGGAAAACGTGATCAGCAAAAGTGAGCTTAAGTCGTTGCCAACGGGGTCCTTTGCAGGCAGAACCCTAAGACCAGTCCAGTCTTTTAGACAACCGCTGTGTGATATCGCCAGGCCACCATTATTATTATTATTATTATTATTTTTGGAATGAACAGGAAGTCTCGAGATGATAATGACTGTGTGTTTCACATGTTTGTTTTCCTTCATTCCCATAGAATTTATTAATTCTTGTAATTAATCTCTAGCAAGTTGACACCCTTGCAACTTCAAGGACTGACAGTGCTGTATTTTCTGTTTTCTAAGTTTCAGCTTTGCAAAGCCTGTGTGGCTCTTTCATGGTGTGTATATATACAACTCTTTTAAAAAGGCATTTTGAAATCGCCATCAGTTGAAAATAGAGGATGTCTGATTGTTACAGTAAAATCATGTGATCAGGTTTCTTTGCTAAAGTCACAACGACCGAATTGTTGGTCAAATTTTAAAATGTATCTCTGAGGTCTTTCCATAAGGATCTATTCCTCTGGAGACCTATTTATCCAAGAAAAAAAAAAAAGATCATAGATTTTCTACCTGTGAATTTTGCTGCATACAGAAAGTGCCCTTTCCTAAGAAAGTTGCTGTGTTTCATTTCTTTGGTTGGACTTTGATCTAGAATACATAGCAGCTCTGCAAAGAAACAGTTTCTAAAAGTGGGAACTTGTGCACTTAAAAACGTCCCCGTTTTTGTGCCAACTATGATTAGCAAGGGGGAAAAAAATCTTACACTATGGAATACATATGGAAAGGTGTAAAGATTCTTTTGAAAGTTTTATTCACATTGTAGAACAGCAAATGACATTTTTACAGTATTTTTTTGTAAAGCAAACTATTTTGTGCCTTGAATTTGGTAAATGTGTATTAGTGAAACGTTGTAAAAGTGAACTTCTACCTCTGTATCTAAATGTATACCATCCACTTGTAAATTACTATAAACTATTATGTGATTGCTCTTTTTTTTTTAGAATGTCTTGTTTAAATAGCGGCCAATGTTTTAGGCTATTCAAATAAGCCATCTTTTACTAATTAATTGGGAGATTTTATAAAGGAGTGATTAAATTTAAAGACAACTTACATACAAATGACTGTGTGATCATTAGTTATCAGCAATGTTGTCGGGACAGACACTGTGTCCTTATTTTCTGTGCCATATCACTCATGAATGAAAAACATTTGAACGGGCTTGTGTTCAGGGATACTGGTGGGTTAGGGTGCCCTACACTCGCATTTCCCATGTTACCATCTTCACAGATTAGATACTTTATCAAGGGCTTGTTGATACTAAAGGTGGGGAAATAGAAAGAATTCCATTACCTGTGTGTTGTCTGGCTACACTACAGATGAGTTCTGCCATGTATCCACATATAGGAAAGTACTGCCTCACCACTAGTGTCCCCAGCACTGGTCTTAAGAAATAGCTTTATTCAGTGTTTAAATTTCTTTTTATAAATGATAACTAAACTTGAAGCCATTGAGGCACTGGCTAGCTCTTATTTTCCATGTCGGATTTGAAGTACAGTTGACCCTCAAACATCACAGGGGTTAGAGGATCAACCCTCGATGTAGTCAAAAATCCATGTATAACTTATAATCAGCCCCCTGTACCCATGGTTCCTCCGTTGCCCCAATCCCCACCTACTGATTCCGCCAACCACAGATTGTGTAGTACTATAGTATTTACTACTGAAAAAAAGATTGTGTATAAGTAGATTGGCACAGTTCAAACATATGTTGTTCAAGAGTCAACTGTGCTTTGAGGTAAACCTCATATAACAACATGGGGTGGAGATGTATTTTCAGTGGTTCTCCAGGTGTGCCTGTCAGTTAACCCCTAGCACCCTCCAACCATCCTACAAGATATCTGTTCCAATACTCTAAAACCCACTTATCAATCTTAAGACTAAAAGCAAGTCTCCCCTACATTTAATTTTATTCTCATATATTGTCATTCAAACCTTTTTCTATTCTTTTTTGTCTTTGCCCTGACAAAGTTGTCGGTCTCTAAATTCAATAAACAAAATTCATTTAACTTTTTGGTATAAGTCTTCAATTCCCATGTCCCAGCCTTAGTTGAATTACCTCTGTGACTCTTCCTTGAATGTCATCCAAATTCTCTTTCCCATCTTTAGCTGTGGAGTTGGCAAGTGGACTGAGTCAATGCAAGCTCAGGGCTGCAGGATTCCTACCTGTTGCACTGCTTTACTCCAGTCTCCTGTTCTTAAGCTAAAGGTACATGAATGATGCTCTTCTCCCCAAAAGTGAACTCTCTTCTAGTCAACTCTGCCCACTTTTGTTGATCATTTATGTAACTGCCAAGGCTGCTTTTCTGGCTGATTATTCATTGACACCCCCAATTCCACTTTGAGATTAATGCTGACTTGGAATATGTTACCTTTTTCTGTTGTCTGGCCCTTTCAGGCACTGTTTAGGGCAACTGGGCTCACGGCTGACCCCCTAGGGAGGCCACTTCTATCCCCTAGCTAGAACTGGTTCTCTCTAACCTCTCAAGCAGTTTAATGGTAATCATATTGAGTGGAACCCAGGAATCAAAAGTTTTGAAGGCAGCAAAGATAAATTCCAACTATTGTTTCCCCCCTTGATCTGCCAGGTCTGTTGTTCTGTCACAAAAGATTAGATGAGCTTGACAGGATTGAACTACATAAAGCCAGGCTGGTAGGTGGGGTTTGTTTGTTTGTTTTTAAAGTATCCTGTTTCCTTGAAAGGCTACAGCTTTCAAATGTTTCCCCAAGTTGAGAAAAAAAAAGTCAAATGTCTTTTTCAAAGTTTTCTTTTCCAACTGGCAGAAAAAATTTGAAATTGGTGTTGACCTGAATCTTGGAAATTTGCTTTTGCCTCCAACAAAATATAAAATCAGTTGGGGCTGGTCAGGGGGTGGGGGTAGTTCTTTCCATGCCAAATTTATTGCCTGTGTCTGATTAAAAAGAGTAGAGAAAGCAAGGCTGTAATGGGCCAGAAGTGGCTGGGACGGGGCAGGGAGCATCAAGCCAGCACTTGTCCGCACTCAGTTTAACAGATAAACCAGGCATCTACTAGGCCCAGGGACTCAAGTAGCATACAATTTGCGTGCAAGTTCAAATACGTGTACCTTTCTGTGCATATGCCACAGATTAACCTCAGGTGTGATAAGGTCTTAGTGAGGCGGGGAGGCCCCTGAGATAAGCCCTGCAGGTTGGTGGTGCAACAGATGGAGATGAGGGTGAGAGTGTGGACACTACAAGGGATAAATTAAATGATCAGGAAAGGCCCAGAGGTTGAAAAACAAATACTCATCATGCCTGAAACAGAACATATGAAGGGAGTGCCATGCAACCCCGACAAAAGGCCCATTTTGAAAAGAAGCCTTCATTCTGGGGGGAGGAAGGGGTGCTTCATTTGATGGAGAAGAGGGAAGCCCAGGGAGGTTTTTTTTGCAGGGAAGTGACAGGAGCAGAGTTGGGGAGTTAAGAGCATCAATCAAGTTGTTGTAAGAATTTTGAGCTGCTGGGAGCCAGGAGAGCGGTCAGGAGGGAAGCTGTGATGCTGAGCGGTGACGGGCCTGCGAGCCAGCCTGGCAGTGAGACCGGAAAATAACACAGTGAGAATTTAGGAGGTAGGAGAACTCTGTAAGGCCAAACAGCTGATTGCCCACAAGATCTGACTTAGGCTTGAGTGACTGGAGCCTCTCAAGTCAAAAGCCATGTTGTTTTTAGTTTTGTTTTTATTTTTTAATTTACTTTTATTTTTTTTTTTTATCTTTGGGCCATACTGTGTGTCATGTGGGATCTATTAATAATTTCTTGACCAGAGTTCAAATCCATGCCCTGTGCATTGGGAGTATGGAGTCTTAACCATTGTATCTCCAGGGAAGTCCCTGTTTTTATTTTTAACTTACAAAATGTTCTAAATTGAAGTCTAGTTGATTTACAATGTTGCATTAGTTGCAGGTGTACATCAGTGATTCAGTTATACACACCTATATATCTTCTTTTTCATATGCTTTTCCTTAACTGGCTGTGTTGCACAATGGGTAGCACACTGGACTTCTAGCCGGCTGAGATGTAGTTACTCATATGATTTTCCATTATACACTGCTGTGCTCAGTCATGTCTGACCCCTTGAGACACCATGGACCGTAGCTCACCAGGCTCCTCTGTTTATGGGATTTTCCAGACAAGAATACAGGAGTGGGTCACCATTTCCTACTCCAGGAGATCTCCCCCACCCAGGGATCAAACCCGCATCTTTAGCATCTCTGTATTGGCAGGTGGATTCTTTACCACTGTACCACCTGGGAAGCTCAGAAGATATTGAATATCAGACCTAGAGATTATCATACTAAGTGAAGTTAAGTCAGACAGAGCCAGGTTGTTTCTAAGTGGGAACAGCAGAACCAGCAGGGAATCTAAAAAACTGCATTCAAGATGACAATCTATCCCCAACAGAAAGGGGGCATTAGACCTGGCCCTCAGGAGAGAAGTGGGCGCTGGGAGTCTGGACGGAAACTGGGAGTGGGGGAAGCACAGAATGAGAAGGTCCAGGGCTCAAAACCCGGGGAACATGAGAGAGCAACTGAGGGGAGAGTCATAAAGGGTGACGTCTGAGCAAAGTTCCGACGGGAACTTCCTCCTCCCGAGGAGAAACCAGACTAGAAACAATTATCTCCTCTGCCTGGGCCTAATCTCCAGTCTGAGTCACGCTTAAGAAACCTCCGTCTGGCCCAAGAAAAAGAGTCTGTGGCCAGCACTGGGGCAGAGGCCCAGAAGGTGAAGGGCAGTGTTAACAGATAGCACATGGCGGCTATCTACCCGAGTACTCGGGCTCCTAGTAACTGAGTCATTGTTGAAATGACCAGAGGAGAATTTCTTTCTACGTGGAGGCTGGAGACTGCGATCTGACCGTTTTGTTGGCTTGGCCTCAGAAGCATGACTTGCTTAAATGCGTGAGGCCATGTTTCATGAGAACCCGGGGGAAAACCAAAGTGCTTTCCAAGTATCGCCAAATGGATACTTGTTAGTTCAAGTGAATTCCTTGTGACTTGCCAAAAAAGACTGGACAGAACCAACTTCTATCAGTCTGCTCAACGAGACAGTCTCCTATCTGGTTCCCTCAAGTACTAAACTCTTACACAAGATCTACTCCAGGCAGGTCCCCAAGGTCAAGATGGACATCCGGGGACTCCCCAGTTCTCCTAGGAATCAAGGCCAGAGCTGTCTGGGACCACAGTCCTAGGTACTCTCTCGTGACTCTTCCTGGGCCTTGCAGTTTCTACCATACAACAGCACTTTACACATTTCCCTGTCTCTTTGGACAAGTATTGAGGATATGCAGTCAGGAATTCTAGTCACTGGGTCTCTAGTTCTCATTTAACTTGCTGCATTTCTGTAGAGCATTCCCAAGATGTCCTCCAGGAGCTTCCAACAAGCTTTTCAGCTGTCAAATGTTGAAGTCTTTCTAACTACTCACCAAAAGCAAGAGAACTGATTAGCAAGAAAAACAAAGCATCTTCAGCTCAGATTCTACGTTTGAGGTTTTCCTGTCAAGGTGATTTAAACCATACTACAGGGAGAGATGTGTGTTCACAACAGCCATGAAAAATGCCCCCTTGCCTTGCCCACACGTCCTGGGTGGTCCACCTGGATTCCTCGGCAGCATCCCCTCCCCCACAGAGGAGGAGCCTGGCTCCTCCTTTCCAGCCCTCTGCCTGTACCCATGCTGTCACCCCAGCTAGCCTGATTCTGTAAAGGGTGTGCGTGATCCAGGAGGCCAGTGAGCCGGTTGGAATCCTGGCAACAACACAGGCATGCAGCATCCTGAAGCCATAGATTCCCCATTGAAGCTCAACGTTGTGTGGATCAAAATGTGTCCCCTCCCCCCAAAAAATAATGTCCTGAACTCCTAACCCCCTAGTTCCTGTAAATGTGACCATATTTGGAAATAGGGGCTTTGCAAATGTAATCATGATGAGTTCATATTGCAGGAAGGGACGCCCTCAGTCTAATCACTTGGAGTCCTTATGAGAAAGATGGAAACCTACGGAGAGAAGACCATGTGATGACAAAGGCAAAGATGGGAGGGACGCGGCTACAAGCCAGGGAATGCCAAGGATTGCCAGCAAGGACAGTGAGGAAGAAAGAAGGAGCAGATTTCCCCTCTAGAGCCTACAAAATGGAATCAAGCCTGTCGACACCCTGATTTCAGATTTCTAGCCTCTGAAACTGTGAGAGAATACATTTAACAGAAAACACCCATTTCTTTTATCCTATGATTTAATATAGGATATAAACCTCTTGGTCAAAAATGCATAAAAGGGGGACTTCCCTGGTGGTCCAGTGGCTAAGACTCCACACTCTCAATGCAAGGGGTCTGAGGGTGATCCCTGGTCAGGGAATTCGATCCCCCATGCCAAAACTAAGAGTTCACATTCCACAACTAAGATCCGGAGCAGCCAAATAAATAAATAAATATATTTTTTAAAAAGGCATAAAAGGAACTTCCTTGATGGTGCAGTGATTAATATTCCATGCTTCCCTTACAGAGGGCATGGGTCCGATCCCTGGTTGGGGAACTAAGATCCCACATGCCATACATTTATTTATAAATGATGTGTTTTATTTAATGCACAAAAAATTGCTTTGTATATGTATTTAAATTTCACTTCATTGTATATTTTTTCTTTTTAAAATATTTATTTGTATTTATTTATTTGGCTGTGTCAGGTCTTAGTTGCAGCGTGCAGGATCTTTGCTACATCATGTGGGATCTTTCCTTGCTGCTCCCAGGCTTAGTGGCAGGTGAGATCTTAGTTCCCAGACCAGGGATCAAATCTGCATCCCCTGCATTGCAGATCGGATTCTTAACCACTGGACTACCAGGGAAGTCCCTGTGTGTTTTTTCATTTGGTACACAAAGAAATTTATTCATCATAGAATTACTCTTTTTAACATGTGAACTATATTATTAAAGCTTACTCTCATTCCTAATATTTAAATTAAAAAAAGCATCCAGTTTGTGACACTCTGCTAAGGCAGTCCACAGAAAGGAGCATATCAGAGTCTGCTGACATACAGCCTGTGCTCAAAACCAGGTCTGCCCCTCACTGGCCATTTATCCTCAGCCTTTTCTTTAACTTCTGAAAGTCTCAGTCTCCTCAAGTATAAACTAGGAATAACAGTAGTACTGATCTCAAGAATATTGTGAGGGATATTCAAGAAGACTCACATAAAGCACTCAGTACTGTGCCTACTACCAATTATAAATGCTGAACAAAAGGCATTAGGTTGAATTATATAAACATGCTGTGACAATTATTTTTGACTTACAAAAAAGGCAATTTCATAGGGTTCAGCCTAGCAGTAATGATAGTCATTGTGGTAAGAACAGAGACTTTGTTTCTAATATCATTTGGTTTTTCCAATAGCAATTCTCAGCTCTCTGATCCCAACAGGGGGTCCTACAGTTAAGTTTCAATTCTGACACCACTCAGTTCAGTTCAGTTCAGTCGCTCAGTCGTGCCCAACTCTTTGTGACGCCACAAATCACAGCACGCCAGGCCTCCCTGTCCATCACCAACTCCCGGAATTTACCCAAACTCATGTCCATCGAGTCGGTGATGCCATCCAACCATCTCATCCTCTGTCGTCCCCTTCTCCTCCTACCCCTAATCCTTCCCAACATCAGGGTCTTTTCCAATGAGTCAACTCTTCGCATGAGGTGGCCAAAGTATTGGACTTTCAGCTTCAGTATCAGTCCTTCCAAAGAACACCCAGGACTGATCTCCTTTAGGATGTACTGGTTGGATCTCCTTGCAGTCCAAGGGACTCTCAAAAGTCTTCTCCAACACTACAGTTCAAAAGCATTAATTCTTCGGTGCTTAGCTTTCTTCACCGTCCAACTCTCACATCCATACACGACCACTGGAAAAACCATAGCCTTGACTAGATGGACCTTTGTTGGCAAAGTAATGTCTCTGCTTTTTAATATGCGGTCTAGGTTGGTCATAACTTTCCTTCCAAGGAGTAAGCGTCTTTTAATTTCATGGCTGCAATCACCATCAGCAGTGATTTTGGAGCCCAGAAAAATAAAGTCTGACACTGTTTCCACTGTTTCCCCATCCATTTCCCGTGAAGTGATGGGACCAGATGCCATGATCTTAGTTTTCTGAACGTTGAGCTTTAAACCAACTTTTTCACTCTCCTCTCTCACTTTCATCAAGAGGCTCTTTAGTTCTTCTTCACTTTCTGCCATAAGGGTGGTGTCATCTGCATGTCTGAGGTTATTGATATTTCTCCCAGCAATCTTGATTCCAGCTTGTACTTCTTCCAGCCCAGTGTTTCTCATGATGTACTCTGCATAGAAGTTAAATAAGCAGGGTGACAATATACAGCCTTGATATACTCCTTTTCCTATTTGGAACCAACCTGTTGTTCCATTTCCAGTTCTAACTGTTGCTTCCTGACCTGCATACAGGTTTCTCAAGAGACAGGTCAGGTGGTCTGGTATTCCCACCTCTTTCAGAATTTTTCAGAGTTTATTGTGATTCACACAGTCAAAGGCTTTGGCATAGTCAATAAAGCAGAAATAGATGTTTTTCTGGAACTCTCTTGCTTTTTCGATGATCCAGCGGATGTTGGCAATTTGATCTCTGGTTCCTCTGCCTTTTCTAAAACCAGCTTGAACATCTGGAAGTTCACGGTTCATGTAATGTTGAAGCCTGGCTTGGAGAATTTTAAGCATTACTTTACTAGCGTGTGAGGTGAGTGCAATTGTGCAGTAGTTTGAGCATTCTTTGGCATTGCCTTTCTTTGGGATTAGAATAAAAACTGACCTTTTCCAGTCCTGTGGCCACTGCTGAGTTCTCCAAATTTGCTGGCATATTGAGTGCAGCACTTTCACAGCATCATCTTTGAGGATTTGAAATAGCTCAACTGGAATTCCATCAGCTCCACTAGCTTTGTTCCTAGTGATGCTTTCTCAGGCCCACTTGACTTCACATTCCAGGATGTCTGGCTCCAGGTGAGTGATCACACCATCGTGATTATCTGGGTCGTGAAGATCTTTTTTGCACAATTCTCCTATGTATTCTTGCCACCTCTTCTTAAGGTGAGCACAAACCCACAGGTTAAGGGCTCAGTCCCACAAGACTGCCCCCACTTCAGATGCCAGCTGCAAATGGGAGCCCAAGTTACCCACACATCTGTCCAGCTGACTCCAAAGTCAGGGGTTCCCACAACACCCCCTTGGGATTGCTACTTCGCTGGAACAACTCAGAATTCAGGTAAACACTGTACTTAAGACAACAGTTTATTATAACTGTTCAGTCTAAACGCTCTCCCACCTGAGCTATTCCGGCAACAGTTTATTATAAAGGATACAAATCAACAGCCAGATGAAAAGTTTGCACAGATCAAGGATGAGGAGAGGAAAGGTGGTACCCTCTCCAGACACACTGCCCTCCCAGCATTTAAGGTGTATGCTCACCTGAAGGCTCTCCAAATCTCATAGTTTCAGAATTTTCACCCTTGGCTGTTCTGCTCCTGAAACTACCACAACGTTGTTAATCAGCTATCCTGCTCAGACACTCAGTTATGTCTGACTTTTTGCGACCCCATGGATTGTAGCCCACCAGGCTCCTCTGTCCATGGGATTTCCCAGGCAAGAATACTGGAGTGGGTTGCTGTTTCCTTTTCCAGAGGATCTTCCCAATCCAGGGATTGAACCCATGTCTTCTGCATTGGCAGTCAGGTTCTTTACCACTAGTGCCATCTGGGAAGTTATACAAAATAAAAGTTAAAAAAAAAAAAAAAGAATTTTTATTCCTTGGCAGTCCAATGGTTAGGACTCAGTACTTCTACTACAGAGGGGTTCGATCCCTGGTCAGGGAACTAAGATTCCCCCAAACTACTTGGATGGGATGGGGAGGGAGGTGGGTGGGGGGTCCAGGAAGGGGAACACATGTAAACCCGTGGCTGATTCATGTCAATGTATGGCAAAAACTATTACAATATTGTAAAGTAATTAGCCCCCAACTAAAATAAATAAATTTATTAAAAAAAAAAAAAAGAAAAAGAACTTGTAGGGTGGTTTTATTATGTAGGCAAGATTAACTAAATCATTGGCCACTGATGAACTCAATTTCCATCACCTCTTCCTACCCAAGAGGTTGCTGGTGGGAGGGGATGGATGGCAGTTGAAACTTCCAACCCTTTAGGCAAGGCCAGCCCCTTCTTGAAACCATCTAACTGCCAACTTCGAGTCACCTCATTAGCATAAACTCAGGCTTGGTTGAAAGGGGCTTGTTATGAATAACAAAAGACACTCCTTTCACTCCTGAAATTCCAAAGGTTTTAAGAGTTCTATGCCAGGAACTGGGGGCAAAGAACAAATATATATGTCTTTTTATTATAACACAAAAATCTGTTGTTGTTTCGTTTGTTTTAGTCACTAAGTTGAGTCTGACTCTTTACAACCCCATGGAATCTACTATGTTGCAATTATTTGTACATCTGAGGTCAACGGTCCTGTTTATTCATCTCAACTGTCCTAGTCCTAGAACATCAAATAGAGCCAAGCACACAGTTAGATGCTCAGTTAATGTTGACTGAATGACCTTAGTGTTTTTCACATATTACCTAGTGGCCATCTCATCCATGCAATAAAAAGGAACTTTCCCATATCTTGTGCGCATTAAAGGAGCTGTTTTCCTGCTCTACTGCTTCTAAAGGAATTATGAGGACAAAGGAATTTTGTATTCACGTGCCCTTGGTAGACTTTACTCCTATTAACCTCATTAGTACGTAAGGTTCTAAAGACCAGAAAAGTTTGTGAGGCACCAATAGATGCTGTTTCACCAATGCTGTCCCTCCCAACCTCTCTGAGTATCTCACCAGGCTTGGAAAGTCATGAAAGAAAAACAAAAGTTAGCCACAGTTTGTAAAAGATGAGCATTGAGGCAGACATAGAGAAGTTGAATTGGACCCCTAACACATCATTTTCTTCTGTATTGAAGTAACAATGGAAAGCTTATCTTTTTCAGGAGAAGAAGAAAAAGAGAAAGAAGAAATAGATGCTTCTATTGTCCAGAATCTGACTTTTCCTTTTCTATGGCTTTGCTCTGACTTTGGCAACAGCATTGTCAGGCTTTTCTGGGCTCTACAGCAAGATGGATGCTAGAGGATCTTTGCCACATTCCCGGGAGGGGTCTGAAGATGCTTTTCTCATGACAGCCTCTGGAGTCCAACTTGCTGCCCTCAGCATTCCTGAAGCAGTGTAGGGAGACCCCCCACCCCACCCCCTCTCGTCACCCCCCCACCCCCCGACCCCCGCCCACCCCGGACTGTGAGCCGGGGAAACAGAGAACGTGGCCAGGGAGTGAAGAAATGAATCCGGCTGTCACGGAAGGAACTAGATGGAGCAAAAGCTGTGGCCCCGGGGGAGATTCCCTAACCAGAGTTCCTCCAGCTGCTCCGACTTCCTGCTCCACCACGGCCTGGAGTCTGTCCCCAAGGACCTTCCCGAGGCCAGCTGAAAGCCAGAAACCATCCCTCCTTACCTGCTCCAGATGCAACGCAGCACATTCTGGAGAGAGGGGCCAGCAGGATCCCCTCTCTGGGATGGAGGTTTCGGGAACAAGTTTCATTTGCAATTCTAGGTTTTAGCTCCAAGAACCACAGGATATAAAGGGTGCGCAATCTGGATTCTCAATGAAGAACTGTCCATTTGAAATTATTTCTCTTATAAGGGAAGAAGTAGTGCTTTACGGATGGGAGAAAACAATCGAGTAACTTCACAGATCAGTTCATTGTGAGCTTAAGAGGAAGGGAGGAGGTGATGGTGGACTACAGAAAAATCCACACAATTGTAGGATTTCCCAGGCCAGTCTACTTGGCCCTCCCAGGCAGTGGAGTATTGTAGCCTGAAGCAGATTCCTTAATCAGCCTTGGGATTTCTAGTATTTTCTCATTGTATCAGACCTCCAAAAGCCAGATTCATTTGCAACCACACCAGATACAATCTGGGAGGTGGGAAGATGAAAAAGGAAAAGAAAGAAAATGTTTCTGTATTTCTAAGTTCAAATAAGTTATTTGAAGAGCACACTTCAGTCTTAGAAAAACAGGTGTTTCAAAGACTGGAACACCTGCGTGCTGTTGGTAGGAATGTAGAATGCTGCAGCCACTATGGAAAAAGTATGGTGGTCTCTCAAAAAATTAAAAATAGAATTTTCATATGATCCAGCAATTCTACTTCTCCATATATATCCAAAAGAATTAAAAGCAGGGTCTTGAGGACTTCTCTGGTGGTCCAGTGGTAAAGAATCCGCCTGCCAATGCAGGGGACACAGGTTCAATCCCTAGTCTGGGAAGATCCCACATGCCTTGGGACAACTAAGCCCCTGTGCCACAATTACTGAGCCCATGGTTTAAAGCCCACCAATAGCAACAAGAGAAGTCACCACAATGAGAAGTTTGAGCACCGCAATGAAGACCTAACACAGCCAAATATAAAAAAATAAATAAAAATTAAAAAATAAAGCAGCACCTCAAAGAGGTATTTGTAACCTATGTTCGTAACACTATTCACAAGAAAAGTTATGACCAACCTAGACAGCATATTGAAAAGCAGAGACATTACTTTGCCAACTAAGGTCCATCTAGTCAAGGCTATGGTTTTCCCAGTAGTCATGTATGGATGTGAGAGTTGGACTATAAAGAAAGCTGAGCACCAAAAAATTGATGCTTTTGAACTATGTGGTGGAGAAGACTCTTGAGCATCCCTTTGACAGCAAGGAGATCCAAACAGTCCATCCTAAAGGAAATCAGTCCTGAGTATTCATCGGAAGGACTGATGCTAAAGCTGAAACTCCAATACTTTGGCCAGCTAATGTGAAGAACTGACTCATTGGAAAAGACCCTGATGCTGGGAAAGACTGAAGGCAGGAGAATGGGATGACAGAGGATGAGATGGTTGGATGGCATTACCAACTCAGTGCACATGAGTTTGAGTAAACTCCGGGAGTTGGTGATGGACAGCGAGGCCTGGCATGCTGCAGTCCTTGGGGTCGCAAAGAGTCAGACACGACTGAGTGACTGAACTGACTGACTGACTGAAAAAGTGAAAGAAACCCAAATGTCCATTGACAGATAAGTGGATAAACAAAATTCGGTATAGATATACAATGGAATATTATTCTGCCTTACAAAGACAAGAAATTCTGAGACATACTACGACAGGGATGAATCTTGAGAACATGATGCTCGGTGAAATAGACAAGTTGCGAAAGGACAAATACTGTATGATTCCACTCATACGAGGTACCTAGAGTAATCAATTCACAGCAACAGGAGTAGAATGTTGGTTGTTAGGGGCCAGTTGGGAGGCCAGGATGGGGGGAAAGGAAATGAGAATTTATTTAATGGGTACAAAGTTTCAGTTCTGCAAGACAAAAAAGTTCTAGAGACTGATTGCACAATATTGTGAATACGTGTAATGCTATTAAACTGTAAACTTGGGAATTCCCTGGTGGTCCAGTGGTTAGGACTCCATGCTCCCATTACCAGGGCCCAGTTTCAATCCGAGATGGAGGTAAGGAAACTAAAATCCCACAAAGCCATGTAGTGCAGTCAGAAAAAAATCTTTTTTGAACTGGAAACTTAAAAATGGTCAAGATGGTAAATTGTACCATACTTGTGTATCCTAAAAGATGATGCTGTGAAGTGCTCCACTCAATATGCCAGCAAATTTTGAAAACTCAGAAGTGGCCATAAGACTGGAAAAGGTTAGTTTTCATTCCAATCCCAAAGAAAGGCAATGCCAAAGAATGTTCAAACTACTGCACAATTGCACTCATCTCACACACTAGCAAAGTAATGCTCAAAATTCTCCAAGCCAGGCTTCAACAGAATGTGAACTGCAAACTTCCAGATGTTCAAGCTGGATTTAGAAAAGGAAGAGGAACCAGAGATCAAATTGCCAACATCCGCTGGATCATCGAAAAAGCAAGAGAGTTCCAGAAAAACATCTATTTCTGCTTTATTGACTATGCCAAAGCCTTTGACTGTGTAGATCACAACAAACTGTGGAAAATTCTGAAAGAGGTGGGAATACCAGACCACCTGACCTGCCTCCTGAGAAATCTGTATGCAGGTAAAGAAGCAACAGTTAGAATCAGACATGGAACAACAGACTGGTTCCAAATTGGAAAAGGAGTATGTCAAGGCTGTATATTGTCACCCTGCTTATTTACCTTCTATGCAGAGTACATCATGAGAAATGCAGGGCTGGATGAAACACACGCTGGAATCAAGATGGCCAGGAGAAATATCAGTAACCTCAGATATGCAGATGACACCACCCTTATGGCAGAAAGTGAAGAGAAACTAAAGAGCCTCCTGATGAAAGTGAAATAGGAGAATGAAAAAGTTGGCTTAGAACTCAACATTCAAAAAATTAAGATCATGGCACCCAGTCCCATCACTTTATGGCAAAAAGATGGGGAAACAATGGAAACAGTGACAGACTATTTTGGGGGGCTCCAAAATCACTGCAGATAGTGACTGCAGCCAAGAAATTAAAAGAGGCTTGCTCCTTGAAAGGAAAGTTATGACCAACCTAGACAGCATATTAAAAAGCAGAGACATTACTTGGCCAACAAAGGTCCATCTAGTCATGATTTTTCCTGTAGTCATGTATAGAAGTGAGAGTTGGACTATAAAGAAAGCTGAGCGCCAAAGAATTGATACTTTTGACCTGTGGTGTTGGAGAAGACTCTTGAGCGTCCCTTGGACTGCAAGGAGATCCAAACAGTCCATCCTAAAGGAAATCAGTCCTGAATATTCATAGGAAGGACTGATGATGAAGCTGATACTCCAATACTTTGGCCACCTAATGCGAAGAACTGACTCATTGGAAAAGACCCTGATGCTGGGAAAGATTGAAGGTAGGAGGAGAAGGGGACGATAGAGGATGAGATGGTTGGATGGCATCACCGACTCAATGGACATGATTTTGCTCCAGGAGTTGGTGTGCTTCACTCCATAGGGTCGCCAAGAGTCGGACACAATTGAGTGACTTAAGTGATCTGAACTGTGTATCTTGTGTGTGTGCGTGCTCAGTCACTTCAGTCATGTCTGAGTTTTTGCGATCCTGAGGACTGTATCCCTCCAGGCTCCCCTGTCCATGGAGAGTCTCCAGGCAAGAGTACTGGAGTGGGTTGCCATGCTCTCCTCCAGGGGATTTTCCCGAACCAGGGATAGAACCCAAGTCTCCTGCATTGCAGGCGGATTCTTTACCACTGAGCCACTGGGGAAGCCCACTTGGGTATCTTACTACAATTTAAACAAAAAATACTTGAATGGCCCGGCCTTTGGGGCCACTATGAAGAAGGTGCCATCTCACCCATAAGTGACCATAGCAGATGGTCTCCTTACGAGATGCTATCTTTGACTGTGACAAGAGAGGAAGAAATCACAGGGCAAGCACTACAAGCTGATGCCTCATGCTGGGCAGTGAGGATGCCAAGGTGACCAGGACACACATCCTTAGGGGACTGAAGGCCAGACACTCAGAGGAAATGATTGCTGTGTGAGTACTGCAAAGGCTGTTGCCAAGTGTACTTTCTAAGCCACCAGCATTGCTGGCTCCAGTTTCCAGTGACTTCTCCAGCTCCCAGACTGCACCCTACTCACAACATCAAGCATGCTCACATGAAATACCGCACCTTTCCCCCACAAGTCTCCAGAGATGTTCCTAGGAAAGTGCTCACAGCCAGAGACCCTTCCCAGGGCATCAGGAACACCCCTCAGTCCTGAGGGGTAGCCGGTTCTGAGCAATCTTGAGAATTCAGCTGCTGTTTACACCTCTGTGGGGTTGATCCTGGCTTGACCAGGGCTCTCTGCAAATCAGGGTTGAGTCTTGGTTTCCTCCCAGGGCTTGGCACCAAGAAGGCCTTCAGGGCACATGAGCTATTGCTTTGCACCATTGTTTTCCTTCCCAAACTGAGGTGAGGGTTGACCTAGTTGGGAGCCAGCTCTCTCACTGGTCTGGGGTGGAAAGTAATGAGGACACTGTGGTTTTTCTCAGGAGTCCTGGTCCTTCATCTGGGTTGGAAGTAACCTGAGGCATGACCAGAAACCACTAAGCTGAGGCCCTGCAGGGACCGACAGCCCACAGAGTGGGCCGTGGGCTCAGACAGGCAGAGTGGGGACCCAGAGGCAGGGGGCAGACCACCAGCCATCCTGGCTCTGCAGAGTGGTCCAGGTGCTAACACAGAAGTCCTCTAGTAGGAAACAGGACTTCTCTGGGCTCCAAGGTCTTCAGGCTGCCTTTTCTCAGCCACACTCACACACCGGAGTCATAGCAGCCCCACCACAAACTGGTACAACTGCTCTGTTGCCACATCCAGGGGACAGTTCCTGGTAGGTTGGCACTCAGTTTCCGAGCACTTAAAATCCTCAGACGAAACTTCCATTCATGTTGTTGTTGTTATTCTGTGTTCTATAGCTTCATCTTATCAATTTTTTTCTTTTTCTAGTTCTACCTGTTTATTGCTACCAATCCATCTCCCTCCACCTGCCTCATGCGTGCGTGCTCAGGCATGTGACCCCATGGACTGAAGCCTGCCAGGCTCCTCTGTCCATGGGATTTTCCAGGAAAGAATACTGGAATGGGTTGTTATTTCCATCTCCTCACCTTGTCAATTTTTAATTGTGTATCATCTCGTTCATGTATCCCTCCTCCCTCCCCGACATGCTTTCCCCCACCTCTGTCCCCAACATTTTCCTGGATTTACTATCTCCCTGGGGGTCTTTGGGCTTCCCAGGTGGCTCAGCGGTAAAGAATCTGCCTTCCAGTGCAGGAGATGCAGGTTCGATCCCTGGGCCTGGAAGATCCCCTGGAGGAGGAAATGGCAACTTGTTCCAGTATTCTTGCCTGGAGAATCCCAAGAACAGAGGAGCATGGCAGGCTACAGTCCATAGCGTGGCAGAGTCGGACATGACTGAACCTGCGGGACACCTGGGGATCTTTGAGCTTTGGCCAGGCCATTTCTACCATTTTCCCACTTTCAATGTGGAGTCCCAGGCTCACTTCCTCCATGGGGCCGCAAAATTGCTCCACCAGAATTGCAGTCTCCTTCCCTCCACTGAACTCTCCGAGTGCCAGGTCTGTGCTGGGGGCACTCACTGTTCACATCTCTGCTGCAAGCAATCAGAAGGTAGGGATCTTACTTTATCCATCTTTGTATTTCTCCTCCCGTGTCATTCCCCCATGCCTCACACAAAATTTGTGCTCAGAAAATGTTTACAGAAAGAATACATGCAACTCAACTGTATAAAACCGAACAGCCCAATTAAAACATGAGCAGAGAACTTGAAGACATTTCTCCAAAGATCTATAAACAACCAATGGGCACATGAGATGTTCAATGTCATGAGTCATTAGAGAAACGCCAGTCAAGATCGTAATAAGATACCACTTCACATCCACTAGAGTGGCTATCATAATAAAAACAATAATAAAAACAGAAAACGAATGTTGGCGAGGATGTGGGAGAATTGGTACACTTGCACATTGCTGGTGCGGATGTAAAATGGTTCAGCTGTGGAAAACAATTTGGTAGCTCCTAAAAAAGTTAAACCAAGAATTACAATGTCCGCGTGTGTGCTAAGTCACTCCGGTCATTGTCCCACTCTTTGAGACCCTATGGACTGTAGCTTGCCAGGCTCCTCTGTCCATGGGATTCTCCAGGCAAGAATACTGGAGTGGATTGCCAGTCCCTCCTCCAGGGATCTTCCCAACCCAGAGATCGAACCCAAGTCTCCTATGTCTTCTGCATTGGCAGGCGGGTTCTTTACCACTAGTGCCACCCGGGAAGCCCAAGAACTACCACATGACCCAGCAATTCCACATCTAGGCATATATCCCAAAGACTTAGAAATAGGTATTTTAATGAAAACTTGTACATGAATGTTCATTGTAGCACTATTCACAATAGTCAAAAGGTGGAAACAATATGTGTTTCCATCAACAAATGAATGTGCTCTATAGGCCTCAACTTGAATGAGCCTTGCAAACATTACTCTAAGGAGCCAGGTGCAAAAGATGACACATTGCCATGTCATTACTTTGTATGAAATGTCCACAACAGGCAAAGCTGTAGGTACAGAAATTAGATCAATAGTTGCTTACAACTAGGAATAGAGATGGAGGTTGGGGTGTGACGGCCAAAGTATATGGGGTTTTTCTTTAGGGTGATAAAACTGCTCTAAAATGGACTTTGATGTTGGTTGCACAACTCTGTGTATGGACTAAAAATCACTGAATTGTATACTTTAGGCAGTGAAAGCGCCAAGTTCTAACCATTAGACTACCAGAGAATTTCCTGAATTACATACTTTAAGTGAGTGATTTGTATGGTATTTAAATTTTATTTCAATGAAGTTTTTTTTTTTAAAAAAAAGAATAACTGAATGTGCTTAATAAATTTTACCATTCAAGTTTTCATATTTGTGTTTTTGAATATTCATGCAATGTACTGTAGAAGACATGCCATCATTTAAAATTTGCTGGGGCCCAATTTGAATTCCACAAGTCAAGAAACTGGCATACTAAACTAGTGCAGCCACTATGGAGAACAGTGTGGAGATTCCTTAAAAAACTGGGAATAGAACTGCCATATGACCCAGCAATCCCACTGCTGGGCATACACACTGAGGAAACCAGAATTGAAAGAGACGCGTGTACCCCAATGTTCATCGCAGCACTGTTTACAATAGCCAGGACATGGAAGCGACCTAGATGTCCATCAGCAGACAAATGGATAAGAAAGCTGTGGTACATATACACAATGGAATATTACTCAGCCATTAAAAAAATACATTTGAATCGGTTCTATTGAGATGGATGAAACTGGAGCCCATTATACAGAGTGAAGTAAGCCAGAAAGAAAAACACTAATACAGTATACTAATGCATATATATGGAATTTGAAAAATGGCAATGATAACCCTATATGCAAGACAGAATAAGAGACACAGATGCATAGAACAGTCTTATGGACTCTGAGGGAGAAGGTGAGGGTGGGACGTTCTGGGAGAATAGCACTGAAACATGTATATTGTCATGTGTGAAACAGAACACCATTCCATGTTCGATGCATGAGACAAATGCTCAGGGCTGGAGCAATGGGATGGCCCAGAGGGATGGGATGGGGAGGGAGGTGGGAGGGGGTCCAGGAAGGGGAACACATGTAAACCCATGGATGATTCGTGTCAATGTATGGCGAAAACTACTACAATATTGTAAAGTAATTAGCCCCCAACTAAAATAAATAAATTTATTTAATAATAAAAAAAAAGAAACTGGCATACTTAAGGGAGTTCTTGGGCCAAATGGGAAGACCAGATGCCAGCTAGATTCCTTTATACTCACAAGGGATTAATGGCTTTTGTACATTAAGATAGAAGAGAAGTGATAGAAATTTTAATACCACTTTGTTTCTCTGTGAAAAAGAAATGGCCCCAGTCATTGGTAAAGGGAGTCATAAAATCAATAGGTATAGCCCACGTTCAGGGCAGCAAAGGAGACACAGACATAAAGAACCGACTTTTGGACAGAGTGGAAGAAGGAGAGGGTAGGATGATTTGAGAGAACAGCATTGAAACATATACATTACCATATGTAAAATAGCCAGTGGGAGTTTGATGTATGAAGCAGGGAACCCAAAGCCAGCACTCTGTGACCACCTAGAGGGATGGGGTGGGGAGGGAAGTGGCGGGGGTGGTTCAGGAGGGAGGGGACACATATGTATGCCTATAGCTGATTCATGTTGATGTGTGGCAAAAATGATCACAATATTGTCAAGCAATTATCCTTCAGTTAAAATAAATAAATAAAATTTTCAAAAAATCTGTAGGTATGAAAAAGCGACACTGTCCAAGAGTTAGAATTCTATGAAAGTCTTCACATCTCCCCAGGAAATATTGAGCATCTGTTGTTGTTGTTGTTCAGTCACTCAGTCGTGTCTGGCTCTTTGTGACCCCATGGACTACAGCACGCCAGGCTTCTCTATCCTTCACCATCTCCCAGATTTGCTCAAACTCATGTCCATTGAGTCAGTGATGCCATCCAACCATCTCATCCTCTGTCATCCCCTTTTCCTTCTGCCTTCTATCTTTCCCAGCATCAGGGTCTTTTCCAATGAGTCTAGTGTATTTAGAATCCTAGCTTTTAGGGACTCTTCTGATGGTCTAGTGGTTAAGACTCTGTGCTTCAAATGCAGAGGATGCAGATTCAATCCTTGTTCAGGGAAACTGAGGTCTTACACACCGTGTAAAAATTCTAGAGGTGGAGTGTTCAGATTTGGAGCACTTATTCCACAAAATTGGCTCCAACCTGGAACTGATACCCAAACAAAGCTCACTGGTTGGAGATAAAGCTCTTTCTATGCAGGTACCATACCTTTGGAGCCAAGGATATCCCAGCCCTTGGCAAGTGAACCTCATCTAATACTCCGGGTTAGTTATGGACAATTAGGAAAGTGAAGCTTTGCTGGAGCGGGAAGTGCAGTGGTGATAATGAAAAGATAGACAAGCAACAGGGTGGCAATGGATCCTCCTGCTGCCAAGGCAAGCACTGTATATTTACAGGATAACAAAACAAAATTCATCCTTTGTATGGTTGTTGAAGCTATCAGTTCCTTCCAACTCTTGTGTCTTCCCCCCACCTTCAAACAGCTGGGCTGTCCCCTGCTCTTGGCCACAGAAGAAGAAAACCTCACAGCAAAGGATCTGTAAGCAAATCTCACTGATAATCAGGGAAATGGGATTTAAAACCACAAGGAGGGACTTCCCTGGTGGTCCAGTGGCTGAGACTCTGAGTTCCCAATGCAGGCGGCCTGGATTCAATCCTTGGTTGGGAAACTAGATCCCACATGCCACAATTAAGAGTTCACATGTGAAAGTGAAAGTTAGTCTCTCAGTCGTATCCAACTCTTTGCGAACCGGTGGACTGTAGCCCACCAGGCTCCTCTGTCCATGGGATTCTCCAGGCAAGAATACTGGAGTGGGTAGTCATTCCCTTCTCCAGGGAATCTTCCTGACCTGGGTCTCCTGCATTCCAGGCAGATATTTTACTATCTGAGCCACCAGGGAAGTCCAAGAGTTTACATGCTGCAACTAAAAAAAATTTTTTAAATTAAAAACCAAAATAAAACCTCAAAGACATACTATTTCATGCCTATCACTACTGGCAAAAGTGAAACAACTCTAACAATACCTTGTCCAGAGTGTGGAACAACAGGAACTCTCATAATTGCTGGAGAGGGTGTACCACCTTTGACATCTCCAGCAAAATTGAAGCAGCACACACAGCATTATCCTACAACCCCACCCTAGATAAAAAGCCTAGAGAAATCTTCACATTTGTGCACAAGAGGATGCAAACAAGAACAACCATTGTAATAGACTTGTATAAACAGACTGGAAATGATCAAAAGGTCCATCAAGAGGAGAACAAACACACTGAAATATGCTCGTTCAGTGGATTATTATAAAGCAGTGAAAAAAGGAATGAACTATGGCTATATGCCATCAACATGCGTAAGTCTCAAAATGTATTATTGAATACAATAAGGACATTGTAGAGAGTTGCATTATGTCATTTATTTACAGTTCAAAAATATGCAAAATTATTTTATGCTTATTCTTGGATGCATATATGAAATATAAGAATCACTATGAAAGCATCCACAAAATGCTAAGCACCAAAACGAGATAGTACTAGCCCCAGGGGAGAGAAAGGAATAGGATCAGATGAGAGCTGAGTGTGCAGGGGTTTCAACTGTATAATGTTTTTGGTCTTTTTCTAAGTATATATATGTATATGTGCGTACGCGCTAAGTCACTTCAGTAGTTTCCTATTCTTTGCAACCCCATGAACTGTAGCCCACCAGAATCCTCTGTCCATGGGATTCTCCAGGCAAGAATACTGGAGTGGGTTGCCATTTCCTCCTCCAGGGGATCTTCTTGACCCAGGGATTGAACCCAGTTCTCCCACATTGCAGGCAGATTCTTTGCTGTCTGAGCCACCAAATCCTATTTACACACACACCTGAAGGAAATAATGGAAAATCATTAAACTCTAATGTACTGGGTGGTAGAATAACAGAGTATGCTGACATTTTTATATTGACTTTTATTCTTTTTTTGCATGTTTGAGTACTTCCTAGTTTTCTAAATTCAGAAGATATAAAAGCAAAGAAATCCGTGAATCCCTTCCTGCATTTGCCTTCTAAAAATGTATGAATTTGAAACATTCCTTAGAGAAAAGAAGAATGTACACAAAGCATTTGGGATCAGAGGGTTTAAGAAGAGTAAAGTGATCCCAGTCACCCTTATTCCACAGAAATACTCCTAGGGCTGGGGATCTCACAGGGGGAGGATGGAGAAGAAGTAGAGAAAGAATACTGATTCTGGGGTCTGAGGGTAAAGAGCCTTCTGCCCCTCCCCCATGCAAAGAGATATGGGGAAGTGGCAACAGCCAAAATAGTCTGGGAGGATTTGAGTTGAAAGAGACCTGTGCCCTGCCCCAGGGACGTTGCTGGGCAAGCTGCTGCCGTAGCATGGGACAGAGGTGGGTTCAGAGCCCTAGCATGAGCTTCATGATCTTAAGCGTGGAGTTAGACAAAACCACATGGCAAACAATACAAATGTGTGTCATTAAGTAGCTATGTCAAGTGGGCCTTAGAAAGCATCACTACGAACAAAGCTAGTAGAGGTGATGGAATTCCAGTTGAGCTATTTCAAATCCTCAAAGATGATGCTGTGAAAGTGCTGCACTCAATATGCCAGCAAATTTGGAAAACTCAGCAGTGGCCACAAGACTGGAAAAGGTCAGTTTTCATTCCAATCCCAAAGAAAGGCAATGCCAAAGAATGCTCAAACTACCGCACAATTGCACTCATCTCACACGCTAGTAAAGCAATGCTCAAAATTCTCCAAGCCAGGCTTTAGCAATACGTGAACCGTGAACTTCCAGATGTTCAAGCTGGTTTTAGAAAAGGCAGAGGAACCAGAGATCAAATTGCCAACATCCACTGGATCATCGAAAAAGCAAGAGAGTTCCAGAAACACATCTATTTCTGCTTTATTGACTATGCCAAAGCCTTTGACTGTGTGAATCACAATAAACTCTGGAAAATTCTGAAAGAGGTGGGAATACCAGACCACCTGACCTGTCTCTTGAGAAACCTGTATGCAGGTCAGGAAGCAACAGTTAGAACTGGACATGGAACAACAGGTTGGTTCCAAATAGGAAAAGGAGTATATCAAGGCTGTATATTGTCACCCTGCTTATTTAACTTATATGCAGAGTACATCATGAGAAACACTGGGCTGGAAGAAACACAAGCTGGAATCAAGATTGCTGGGAGAAATATCAATAACCTCAGATATGCAGATGACACCACCCTTATGGCAGAAAGTGAAGAAGAACTAAAGAGCCTCTTGATGAAAGTGAAAGTTAAGTTCAGTTCAGTTCAGTTCAGTCGCTCAGTCGTGTCCGACTCTTTGCGACCCCATGAATTGCAGCACGCCAGGCCTCTCTGTCCATCACCAACTCCCGGAGTCTACCCAAACCCATGTTCATCGAGTAGGTGATGCCATCCAACCATCTCATCCTCTGTCGTCCCCTTCTCCTCCCGCCCCCAATCCTACCCAGCATTAGGGTCTTTTCCGATGAGTCAACCCTTCACGTGAGGTGCCCAAAGTATTGGAGTTTCAGCTTCAACATCAGACCTTCCAATGAACACCCAGGATTGATCTCTTTTAGGATGGACTGATTGGATCTCCTTGCAGAAAGTGAAAGAGGAGAGTGAAAAAGTTGGCTTATAGCTCGACGTTCAGAAAACTAAGATCATGACATCTAGTCCCATCACTTCATGGCAAATAGATGGAGAAACAGTGGAAACAGTGTCAGACTTTATTTTTTGGGGGCTCCAAAATCACTGCTTATGGTGATTGCAGCCATGAAATTAAAAGACGCTTACTCCTTGGAAGGAAGGTTATGGCCAACCTAGATAACATATTAAAAAGCAGAGACATTACTTTGCCAACAAAGGTCCATCTAGTCAAGGCTATGGTTTTTCCAGTGGTCATGTATGGATGTGAGAGTTGGACTGTGAAGAAAGCTAAGCACCGAAGAATTGATGCTTTTGAATTGTGGTGTTGGAGAAGACTCTTGAGAGTCCCTTGGACTGCAAAGAGATCCAATCAATCCATCCTAAAGGAGATCAATCCTGGGTGTTCATTGGAAGGACTGATGTTGAAGCTGAAACTCCAGTACTTTGGCCACCTCATGTGAAGAGTTGACTCATTGGAAAAGACCCTAATGCTGGGTAGGTTTGGGGGCGGGAGGAAAAGGGGACGACAGAGGATGAGATGGTGGGATGGCATCACTGACTCGATGGACATGGGTTTGGGTAGACTCCGGGAGTTTGTGATGGACAGGGAGACCTGGCGTGCTGCAATTCATCGGGTCGCAAAGAGTCTGACACGACTGAACGACTGAACTGAACTGAACTGAAGTAGCTATGAGAACTGTGGTCCTCCTAGACAAGAAGAATATATGGGAGTTGGGGTATTCTGAACAGAGTGTATGTGTGCACTAAGTCACACAGTCATGTCTGACTCTTGGCAACCCTATGGACCATAGCCCACCAGGCTCCTCTGTCCATGGGATTCTCTAGGCAAGAATACTCTAGTGGATTGCCATGCCCTCCTCCAGGGGATCTTCCCAACTCAGGGATTGAACCCGAGTCTCTTACGTCTCCTGCACTGGGAGACAGGGTCTTTACCACCTGTGCCACCCAGGAAGCCCCTCTAACAGAATCAAGCAACAAGTAAAAAAGATGAAGCAACTCTGGTGCGAGGAGTTACAGACTCAGACCACATAGAGACTTGGGCGACATATACCTTGAATTCTGGAGATTCCAAACCCCTCTACAAAGCAAGAATTCTAGTCAACGCATCTGTGAGTCACAAGGAAAACTGGACTCTATGTCCACAGTAAAATCACCTCAATCCGCTGAGATGGGAACTACAGCTTGCTAGTTTCCATTTTGCTGTTTCATCCATGTTTAAGTCTTTGACCTTGGAAGGGATTCAACCTAAGTATTAATACTCCTCTATTAGGTTTTGCAATGACTTGTGTATATTGGGCTTTTTGAGTGTTTGTAATGTTTAAGAGGCATTGGAATTAAAGAATCTAATATATTAGCCTCATGATTCCAATTTAAAATGTGTAATTGAGTAATTGTTTAGATTTGTGATTTTACTAGGTTTGTAAACAATATTGGAATGTTTATGAGAACTTGAGATGCAGTGGATTTTTAAGTTTAATTTATTATACTTATTAGGGTTGTTTTAGTCTTAGGGAATGTTCTGATTGTTAGCTGTTTGAAGTGTTTATAAATAAAGCCAAATATGTTACATTTATAAATCCAATTTAAAATATATAAGGGGATTTGATTAATAAAATGTAAAAAGCCCCTTTAAGAGTGATTGTTAAAATTTACTAGATTTATAAATAAAATAATGAGTTGTCAGTTGAACTTAAAAGCTTAAGGAAAATTAGGGGGTTTTCCTCAAAGTATTATTTAAATTGAGTAGAATTTTTTAAAAGTAACCACAAGTATTGTTGGGCTTTCCTGGTGGCTCAGATGGTAAAGAATCAGCCTACAATGCAAGAGACCCGGGTTTGATGCTTGGGTCAGGAAGATCCCCTGGAGAAGGGAATGGCAACCCACTCCAGTACTCCTGCCTGGAGAATTCTGTGGACAGAGAAGCCTGGTGGGCTATAGTCCATTGGGTCACAAAGAGGTGGACACGACTGAGTGACTAATGCACACACAAGTAGTGTCTCTTTTACACATCGATCTCCCCTCCAGGACATTACACAAGTCACTGATCACTGCACTTTATAGAAGTGGCAGAGGGGCTGCCCAGGGCTTTGCAGGTGGGAAGGGAGGATAAGCTGGGCACCGCTACGGGCTGCTGTCTGGGGCCAAGTGTTCCTCTCCCTGATTCCTGCTGCTGCGTAAACACAGAAGCTCCATGGAATCTTTTTCCAATGTTCAATTATGAAAATTTTCAAACATACAAAAAATCGAAAAACATACAGTACAATAAACACCCATACACTTATCCCTAGATTCAAAAGTTGCAAACTTCAGGCCATACTGATTTTATTTACATCTATTTATCTGAGCTTCCCTGGTGTCTAGACGGGAAAGAATCTGCCTGCAATGCAAGAGACTTGGGTTCGATTCCTGGGTTGAGAAGATCCCCTAAAGAAGGAAATGGTAACCCACTCCAATATTCTTGTCGGGGGAATCCCATGGACAGAGGAGCCAGGCGGGCTATAGTTCATGGGATCACAAAGAGTCGGACATGGCTGAGCAACTAACACTTTTCGTCTCATCTATCATCTGTTTATCTATCTAACAGAACCATCATAAAGCAATTTGCTGATATCATGACACTTAATCTCAAAATGCTTCACTAGAAATCTCCTAAAAGTAAGGTTTTTCTCTAATAGAATCATAACACCATGTTGCACCTGACAATGTGAACAAGGATTTCCTGGAATTCCCTGATGGTCCAGTGGTTAGGACTCTGTGCTTACACTGCTGAGATGCAGGTTCAGTACCTGGAAGGGGATCAAGCTGTGAGGCAGAGACAAATTAAGAGCAAACAAAAAACCCAAGGACTTCCTAAAATCATTTAAATTCTTAGTCCATATTCAAATGTTCTCAAATGTATATCCCACTGATTTTTTTTCATTTGGGTCTAATTTATTTAATTCACATGCTTTTGAGATACAGATATGTAGTGTGATGCATCAGTACATTGTTTAATATATGCCTAAATAGAAAATTGTGGGCTTCCCAGGTGGCTCAGTAGGTAAAGAATCTGCCTATGATGCAGGAGACTCAGGAGATGTGAGTTTGATCTTTGGGTCAGGAAGATTCCCTGGAGGAAGGCATGGCAACCCACTTCAATATTCTTGCCTGGAGAATCTCATGGACAGGGGAGCCTGGTGGGCTACAGTCCATAGGGTCGCAAAGAGTCAGACATGACTGAAGCAACTGAGACTGCACACCAGAATATTGTGCTGTACAATGTATTATACTGCTACATCATATTCTATTATAAAATATATATGTTTATATATCCATTCAACCGGTTGTAAGTATTATTTTTCTAGTTTTTGCCTAAGCAAATGGTGTTTTCTTTTTTTTAATTAATTAATTAATTGATTTTTTATTATTTTTGGCTGGGCTGGGTCTTTGTGGCTGCACTCAGGCTTTCTTTAATAGCTGCAAGTGGAGGTGCACAGGCTTCTCATTGCGGTGGCTTGCCTTGTTGCAGACCATAAACTCTAGGCCCACAGGCTTCAGTAGTTATAGCATGCAGGTTCAGTAGTTGTGGTGCACGGGCTTATTGCTCAGCAGCACGTGGCATTCTCCTGGACTGGTGATCGAACCCCTGTTCCCTGCATTGGCAGGCAGATTCCTATCCATTGTACCATCAGAGAAGTCCAGCGCTTTCTTAAACTACCTTCCAAGCAAGAGTCATGCATTGTATGTCTCTTTATATTATTTAATTTGGAACAACTCTTCATCTTTATCATTAATTTCATGAAGCTGATGTTCTTCCAGATTCAGTTGTCTTGAAGAATGTCCCAAATTATGAATTTGTCTTTTTTTCCCCTGACACTATTTTAATGTCTCCCTATCTCTGTTTTTCCTGTAAACTAGAAGTTAGGCCAAAAGGGTCATTTAGGTTCAGGTTAAATATTTTTGGCAAGAATGCATCATAGGTGATAACATACTAAATATTGTACCATATCAGGAGATTAATAATATTGGATCATCTCAGTAGAAGTTGTTTAAGATGGCAATGTGCAGGACTTCCCTGGTGGTCCAGTGATTAAGAATCTGTCTTCCAATGTAGGGGACTTGGGTTTGATCCCTGATTAGGGAACTGAGATCCCACAGACCGTGGGGCAAGTAAGCTCGTGGGCCACAAGAGAGGCCTGTGTTCACCAAAACTAGACAAGCTGGGATGCCACAACAAAGACCCAGTGTGGCCGAAAAAATCACAATAAAATAAATAAATAATTTTTTAAAAAGGATGGAAATATGTTTGTTAAGTGTTGGAACACCGTAAACACAAAATAAACATTGTCTATTATTAATCCCATTTTACAGATGAGGAAACTGAGACTCCTACATCTTCAGCTAACTTTCTTCAGATAACTTACCTTGTGAGTTGGCAAAGCTGGGACTCAATCCTAGGCCCTCTGATTCCAAATACAGACTTCTTTCCCTTCACTAGCCAAATTCCCAGCTTCACAGAATTAAAAGTGAAAATCGCTCAATTGTGTCCGACTCTGAGTGGGTAGCCTTTCGCTTCTCTAGGGAATCTTCCCAATACAGGGATCAAATCCAGGTCTCCTACATTGCAGGTGGATTTTTTACCAGCTGAGCCACCAGGGAAGCCCAAGAATACTGGAGTAGGTAGCCTATCCCTTCTCCAGAGTATCTTCCCGACCCAGGAATCAAACCAGGGTCTCCTGCATTGTAGGTGGATTCTTTACCAACTGAGCTATCAGGAAAGCCCACAGAACTAAAAGGTAACTTACAAATTATTCAGTAATTTACTAGTTCATTTCACAAATGATTAATGCAAGCTTACTGTGAGTAGTTTGGGCCTGGTCTCAGGTCCATAGGATCTTCAGTGATAAAACAAGTCCACAGGAAACTTACATTGTCACGGTGGTGAGATGAACAGTAAACATAAACAAAAAGTAAAATTATAGATTATGTTGGCTTCCCTGGTGGCTCAGACAGTTAAAAATCTGCCTGCAATACAGGAGACCCAGGTTCAATCCTTGGGTTGGGAAGATCTCCTAGAGAAGAAAATGGCTACCCACTCCAGTATGCTTATCTGGAAAATCCCATGGACAGAGGCACAGTCCAGGGGGTCACAAAGAGTCAGATACCACTGAGTGACTAACACTTTCACAGAAGATGTTACCTGATCTGGAGGAAAATAAAGGGGAATGGGGTGGGTCTCACTGAGAAGGTGATTTTTGAGCAAAGACTTATAAGAGGGGAGAGGGTAAGCCATGTAGAAATCTTGGGGGAGAGTGTTCTAAGCAAAGCAAACAACCAGGGAACTTGCCTGGTGGCCCAGTGACTAAGAATTTGTGCTCTCAAAGTAGGGGGCCGGGGTTTGATCCCTGGTCAGGAGACTAGATCCCTCATGTCACAACTAAGAGTTTGCACATTCATGTCCCATACCTAAGAGCTGATGCAGCCAAATAAATAAATAAACTATTTTTAAAATAAATAAATCTATACATAGTTCAAGGTGAGGTCTAGCAGAGGAACTTGAATTGGAAGCAGTGGGAAACTGGGGTTTCCAGTCTTTGCAACCCACATCTCTGATTTACCAACATGGAGATGGGTGGACACAGCTGAGCATCTGGGAAGTTCTGGAAGCCCAGAGAGTAGAGTAAGGAACCATGGATGAGTCTCAGGCCTGCCCTGGGAAGGCCAGGGATCTTCCTGCCTGCCTTGGGCTGGGGTTCTCCAGGCTGGATCTCCATGGATATCCACTGAATTAAGAGCCTCGGCTGTACTCTCTTGGGTGGGTCATTGGAAAAGTCTGAGCTTGAAGGGCTCACGAAGCTAATCAGAGCCAGCGGGACACTGTGCTGATCATAGAATGCATTCATTCACCCGCTCCTCAGATGAGGACGTGGCTTACAAGTGTGCAAGCATCTGGACCGAAGCTTTAGAGCTCCTGCTGCTGGATGATAGGATTATCCAGAAGCGGTTGACCTGACCCGCCCAAAGTATGGATGGCTCTAGCCAAGCGCCCCAGATGTGCCCTTGAGACCAGAACTGGTGATGCTGCTGTGGGTTGCCTCCCCACCCTCATCTTTACTCTCCATCCAGTCCCCAGCTTCCTCTTCTGGCTAGAATGTTCTCCACCAGCTAAAACAATTTTTGCTCATTGGGGCTGCAAAGCAGGCTGTGAAACAAATCATAAACACAGAAGTTCAAAGGGACTTTCTTCTCTTCCCCAAAGAAACAGATTTCCTGCCTAGGATTTCTAAGGCTTGAGGGGAGGGCGTGAGAGAATCAGGGGAGCTGAAGGTGTGGCACAGGGAGCCATTGTTAGGACAGTTTCCAGGTGGAGTCCCAGAAGCATTTCTGGAGGGTAGAGGTGAGGTTGGCCAAGCCTCATCCCAAGGGGACTGAGGTCCAGTGAGAGGCGGGGCAGGATTCAGAGATGGTGTGGGGGTGCCGAGATAGAGAGAGAAGTGGATTTTCCTTTCTGCCTATCATGTCCAGGCACCTGTGGTCCAGGGGACTACACTGGCCTTTCACATTCTACCTCTCCCATTCCATGTTCCTGGCCCTGTGTCTGATGATCAGAGCTGCACATTGTTCAAAGAGTTTCATCAAAGTTTTGCTTTGACACAACAGGAGCTATGAACTGAGACCACACTCTTTTTTTTTGCTTTGAAGATGGCCAAACAACAGATAAGAGAGTCCCTATGTAGTTCAATGGAAGATGGTCCTTAAAGAACTCGAAGGAGGCTGGGGAGCTGAGCAGGACAATCCTGAGCTTGATGGGCCATGGTAGCTGAAGCTGAAATTCAGAATGCCGGGGATAATAATTGCACACCCTGGCTGAGTGCTGGCTTTCATATAGTAACTCATCTAATCTTCACAACAACTCCATGAGGCAGTTACTATTATTAAGCCCAGTTATAGGCAAACACAAAGGCACAGAGACAGGCAGTGACTCAGTCAGCCCAAAGTCATAGAGATGATGTAGAGCCAGGCTTAGAACACCCATAATCTGTTTTCGGAGTCTGCACCCAGCTACTCCTCCTTCTCACTTGCCCACACTTTGAGTCAGGGGCTGATGGCCCAGTTTAGCAGAGGAGGCTGGGCTCCAATTCCTCTGCCACACCTAGAAGTGAAACAGGACCCAGAAAACTAGCCTCACACCCTGATGATGAAGGGGAAACCAAGGGGAAGAATCACAGTCTCCAGTGCATTTTCCTATGAAGCGCAACCTCAGACCAGACAATTGAGTCAAGTCCTGCCTCTGGTTCAACAATACATAGTGAAGGAAAAAATGCTAAAGCCACAGTGAGATACAACTCCACACCCCCTAGGATGGCTATCATCAAAAAGTCAGAAGGGGAGTGTTGGTGAGGATGTAGAGAAATTGGAGCCCTCATCCATTGATGGTGGGAATGTGAAATGGTGCAGCTGCATTGGAAAATGGTCTGACAGTCTCTCAAAAAGTTAAACACAGAGTTACTATATGATCCAGCAATTCTATTACTAGATACATCCCCCCAAAGATCTGAAAACAGGGATTCAAACAGATTATTGTACACACATGTTCATAGATAGCCAAAAAGCAGAAACAACCCAAATGTCCATCGGTGGAAGAATGGCAAAAACAAAATGTCATATATCCTTTCAGTGGAATATTATTCAGCCATCAAAAGGAACAAAGCATCAGTACCTGCTACAATGTGGATGAATCTTGGAAACATTATGCTAAGTAAAAGAAATCAAATACAAGATGTCATCTAGTCTATGATTCCCTTTATATGATATCTTATCCGGAAGAGGTAAGCACATAGAAACAGAAAATAGATTCCTGGTCTCCAGGATCTGGAGGGAGGGAGGCCTGGGGAGTGCTTACTTAATAGATACACAGTTTCCTTTTAGAATGACTCAAACCTTTTGAAACTCTGTAGAGTTGATGGTTGCACAATGTTATGAATGTACCAAATGCCACTGAAGTATTCACGTGGAAATGTTATTTGAATTTACCTCCGTTAAAAAAAAAAAAAGTAAAAACAAAATATACAGTGTGGAAAAGAAGAGAAATGTAGTTTGGCATGTTTTTCTGAAAACCTGAGTGTTCGGGTGAGTGTGGCTGAGTGTGAACCGTGGACACCAGATAACAATGACTGACGCATCTCTTCTGCCCACAAGCTGCCCTAGGGCCTCACACCATTGACCTATCTGCTCCTCACAACACCATGAAGGTGACATACATCCAGGGAACATACAGTCAGCTGTACGGGTAGAAAAAGGCAGAGCTGGGATTTGAAACCATGCACTATACTCTAGAGTTCTTGCCCTAACCCAAATAACCCTGCTTTTCTGTAGGAGTAGCGACAATGACACCCCACTCCAGTACTCTTGCCTGGAAAATCCCATGGATGGAGGAGCCTGGTAGGCTACAGTCCATGGGGTCGCTAAGAGTCGGACACGACTGAGCGACTTCACTTTCACTTTTCCCTTTCATGCACTGGAGAAGGAAATGGCAACCCACTCCAGTATTCTTGCATGGAGAATCCCAGGGACGGCGGAGCCTGGTGGGCTGCCGTCTATGGGGTTGCACAGAGTCGGACACGACTGAAGCGACTTAGCAGCAGCAGCAGCAGCGACAATGTTGAGAGGCACAATAGCCAACATTTAATCGGTTATGCTCTTAGTGGGTGCTAAGAAATTTGTTTTTTCACATGTTCATTCCACAAGCATTTATTAAGCACCTACTCTGTGCTGATTGCTTTTCTAGGAGAAAAACTAGGTCCCTATGCTTGTGAAGCTTACATTCCAGGAGAGAGAGAGACAACACAAAAATAAATGTGAATATTGTACGAAGTAAGGGCTAGTTAGGAAAGAAAAATAGTAAAGAAGAGGGAATGACAGGGTAGGCTGGAGGGAAACAAGTGTGGTGGGGAGATCCAGGGAGATTGCTCTGAGAGGGGGATGACACTGAGCAGACTTGATGAAGTGAAGGAGAAAGATTGGCAAACACTGGGACTTCCCTGGTGGTCCAGTGGCTAAGACTCCTAGCTCCCAAATGTGGGGGGCCTGGGTTCGATCCCTGGTTTGGAAACTAGATCCCACATGCCACAACTAAGAGTGTGAGCCACAACTGAGACCCAGGACAGCTAATAGATAATTTAAAAAAAAGATTGGCAAAGATGTCAGGGGAGAAAAACACCCCAAGAAGAAAGTCAACTTGAGCAGGCGGGAGATCTGTGTGCATGGGATGGGAAGTGGGCAGTGGGGAGGGGAGCAGTTATCAGTTTTCTGCACAGAAGTCAGAGCACGAGGGGACTCACAGAGAAATGTGAAAGTTTAATGAGAAGTCACATACTGTTAATATCTCAACGAATTCTCACAAGCAACACTATGTGAATGTGAAAGTCACTCAGTCGTGTCTGACTCTTTGCAATCCCATGGACTATAGCTCACCAGGCTCCTCTGTCCACGGGATTCTCCAGACAAGAATACTGGAGTGGGTAGCTATGCCCTCCTCCAGGGGATCTTCCCAACCCAGGGATCGAACCTGGATCTCCCGCATTGCAGGCAGATTCTTCACCATCTGAGTCACCAGGGATAGACCTGCTCTATGAGGCACATACTATTGTTATTATCGTCCCTGTTTTATATGGAAAAAAAAAAATCTGAAGCTCAGAGTGGTTAGGTAACAAACTCAAGATTCCACAGGAGTAAGTTTGGAGCAGAGATTTGACCCAGGACTCGTGATTCCAGAGCCCAAAACCTTAAACAAACAAACACACACCTTGGCTACAGACCTTTTAGCAACACAAGCTCAGCCTTAAGCTGAGCTGGTTCAAGCCCCCAGTAGAAGTGCACACTCTGCTTACACTCTGCACCTGAGGCAAAACTCGAGGTGCTGGGAGACGTCCTGAGAGAAAGGAGGACGATGGTGTGAGCCCTGGTCCCACACAGTCTCCACTCCACCCTCCCCCAGCCTCGGAGTAGGATTAAATCCTTGTTCAGAAATGAGGAAAACTGAGACACAGACAGGTCTCCACATTGCCAGGGGTACGAAGGGGGTCAGGTGGTGGAGCTGGAACTTGGACCCAGACAGTTTCAGAACAGAGGCAAGGAGTTTACCCACAGACCCACATTACTTTTATCATGGGTCCCTGATGGCATTAGACTTGTGAACTTCAGATGGCCTCACTTCGGAATTCCCCGGTGGTCTGGTGGTTAGGACTCTGCACTCCCACTGCAGGGGACACAGGTTCAGTCCTTGGTGGGGGAACTAAGATCCCACAAGCCTCGAGGCACTACCAAAAATTTTTTTTAATTAAAAAAGATAATTATAAAACCAAAACAGGATCTTCCCTGGTGGCTCAGTGGTAAAGAATTCGCCTGCCAAATGCAGTTCGATCCCTGGCCTGGGAAGATCCCATATGCCTTGGAGCAACTAAGCTGGTGCACCACAACTACTGAGCCCACACTCTAAAACCCAGGAGCTGCAACTACTGAAGCCCGCATACTCTAGAGCCCATGCTCTGCAATGAGAGAAGCCACGGCAACTAGAGAGCAGCCCACGCTCGCTGCAGCTAGAAAAAAGCCCAAGCAGCAACACACACACAAATAAAACCGATGGCTTCACCTCCCCGATCCTGGACTCCTTACCCCTGTGGGAGGGCTGGGGACCATTCAGTCATCCTGCTCCTCCTTCCACATCCCTTTTCTCCATTACCCTGCAACTCAGAGCTTTCTTCCATCTCTGTGTGCACGCATGTGTGCATGCGTGTGTGCTAAGTCGCTTCAGTCATGTCCGACTCTTCGCAACCCTATGGACTGTAGCCCACCAGGCTCCTCTGTCCATGGGGTTCTCCATGCAAAAATACTGGAGTGGGTTGCCATGCCCTCCTCCAGGGGATCTTCCCAACCCAGGGATTGAACCCGCATTTCCTGTGGCGCCTACATTGAAGGCAGATTCTTCACTGCAGAGCTACCAGGGAAGCTCTCATCTACCACCCATGACCTGTTGCCAAATCCTGCCAGGATGCCTCAAGCCTACTCATTCTCTCTTCTCCGCACACAGTGCCCCTGTGACTCTGTCATTCTCTCACAAACTGGGAATGTGAAGACAACCAGAGACAACCCCACCCTCAAGGAGCTTACCATCCAATGGGCAGAAACCAATGAGTAGGCAATTCATATTTGGTGAGTAAATCCATGAGAAAAGAAGACACATTGTCACACCTACAAATATGTGTGTGAGAGAAGGCATATGGTGACATCTAGGTAACTTGAGGAAGTCAGGGAAGGCTTCCTGGAGGAGGTGATATCTGAATTGAGTCTTGATGGCAGTAGGGACAAGAGACAAGGCCCAGCTCAAGATCCCCCAAGAATCCTGTGCTCTACATACTCTCGACCTTACAACTTTTGCTCAAAGAGTAACTGGAAGAGGACAAAACAATGTTGACAGACCTGGGTTCAAATTCTTACTTTAACACCACCCAGCATCCTTGAGTTGTTAAATCTCACTGAGCCCTTCTTTTCTCAGCTGTGAAATAGAATAATGCCTACTATGTGTAGCTGTTAAAAGAATTAATGATAACATATGTCCCAATCTGACACATGGCAGTTATTTAATAAGTGGTTGCTCTTGTTATTAGACTGTACTGCTAAAATACCTTTCCCCTCAAACCTCAATTTCTTTAAGAAATCATCTGAGATCCAAGAGTGGAAATTAGAATCTCCTCTTTCAGATCTGTTTCACTGCTATCGGTGGACCTCTCAGAGACAGCCTTGCATTAGTGATGCGCGGTTTGTCTGACTCTCCTAATAGATGCTCAGCTCCTGAGAATAACAATGGTGTTTCATTCATTTTTTTGTAACATCTTTATCGAATTTGTTACAATATTGTTTCTGTTTGACCAGGAATGGAATCCACACCTCTGGAATTGGAAGCACAGAGTCTTAACCCTTGGACTGCCAGAGAAGTCCCTGTTTCATTCATTTTTAGCCCCTTCATGTTCAGCTCAGTCCAGGCTTATCAGCATTAATAAGATTGAAATATGGACCAAATCGTGTCCTGGAGGATGCCTGAAGCAATTTGGGGTGGAGATGGGGGTGGTGTGTCATTCTGGCCATGGGCCACAGCAGGGATAGGCCAGGGGATGGGAACCCAATGTTGAATGTGCAGTGATAGAGGATGGGGGTGGGAACAACATGGATCAGACAGAAGAGGTGGAAAATACAGTAAAGAAAAGGTGGACATTAGTAAAACTAATATACTTCAAATTGTCTGACCATACAAATTGGAGTCACTTTGCTTCGCATTTAAAAATCTCTCACAGGGACTTCCCTGGTGATCCAGTGGTTAAGAATCTGCCTTGCCAATGTAGGGGACACGGGTTTGATCCCTATTTCTGGAAAATTCCACATGCCACAAGGCGACTAAGCCCTTGCACCACAACTACTGAGCTCGCATGCCCTTGAACCCATGTTCCACAACAATAGAAGCCATTGCAGTGAGAGACCCCTGCACTGCAACTAGAGAGTAGCCCCCACTCACCACAACCAGAGAAAGCTGGTGCACAGCAATAAAGACCTAAATGTATAAATAAATCAAATTAATTTTAAAATTCTCCCACACATAGGCAATCCTCAAAAGAAGAAAGTTAAAGAAACATTCATCATATGAAAAATGACCAAACTCGCCAAAAAGTGAAAACTGATGCAAGACACAAGAGCTGTGCTTCCCTGATGGCTCAGTGGTAAAGAATCCATCTGCCAGTGCAGGAAACACGAGGCCAATCCCTGATATGGGAAGATCCCAGATGCCAGGGAGCAACAAAGCCCATGCACCACAACTATTGAGCCTGCACTTGAGAGCCCGTGAGTGCAACTACTGAGCCCATGTGCCCTAGAACTGCGCTCCACACAAGAGAAGCCACCACAGTGAGAAGTCCACGCACCACAATTAGAGCGCATCCCCAACTGGCAGCAACTAGACAAAGCCCTTTGCAGCAACTAAGACCTAGCACAGTCAAAAATAAATATAATTATATATATAATACATATTTTATACAATATAATATAGAGTATATATATTAATAATACATATAATAATATATATTATATACATATACATACATATATATACATATATATATATATATATATATATAAGACAAAAGAGCTCAGAGTAGTAAAGACAGAAACAATGTATATGCCTCACTGGTGGCCCTGTAATCTATCCCAGCAGGATATAAATTGATCTAACATTAAAATGTGCCTACCCTTTATTTCCACAATCTTATTTCTAGGAACTTCTTTTAAGGAAATTATCAAATAAGAATGTCGTAGCATGTACAAAATGGTTTATTACAGCACTACCTATTAGTAATAGCCCCCAAATGCCAAACAGTGAAATACGCAATGATAGGATGCTTATAAATGATGGCACAATATTATGGAACCATTAAAAATAACATGGCAAATCTGTATTTCTTAACATCAAAAGATTCTGTGATATAGTAAAAGTAAAAACAGCAGGTTACAAAATGACAGTATCTTATTTTTTGTATTTGTATATTTATATACAGAGAGAGTAAGAGAATTCAAAAATGCACCTGTGTACACCTAGTTACATATGCATACTTTCTAATTTTTCTGCAATTAAATAAAATAAATTTTGTGTTCCACGCAGGCTGTAAGTGACCTGGCCCTCTGGTAAAGCAAGTAACTCCTCCTTCTAGACAGTGAACACCTGGCCACCCTTGTACTCACCCAGGATCCCAGTTACTTGGTCCCCATCAGGACATAAGTCTAAAACCACCAGCACAGAAACTCTTCCCAGACCAGAGTGGGTCAGGCATCTTGCCCCTGAAAGCAGAAGAGGGTCTGTGAGCAGATGGGCAGGTTTGTGAGGACAGAGGTGGGGCTGTCCCCAGAAGCTCTCCTCCGGAACTAGAGGTTATAAACTCACACGGCCAGTCGGACAGCCCAAGGTTCTTCCTCACAAAGTAGGGATGTGCCTTATCCCAGGAGGTCACCAAGTTAAGACCTCATTATCACAACTAGTCCTTGCAATGACAGGTTTCGTCAAGCTCAGATAAGAGAAATCTGATATTTGGTATTAACTGATCACCAGCCAGTGTGAGAATTCCTCCCCACCCCAGGCACATCTCTGAGCAGGCTCCAAGCACCAGCATGTTTGAAATAAATCCTTGGGCTTGAACTTGCTCCAGGATGCAAAGCTGAACTCTCTCTGGATGAATGGAGAAGCAAACAGGATGGAGTTGAGTAGAAAACCAGGAAGATGGTCCTTAGAGATAGGTCCTACTTCCTCTAAGAGTCCACCAGAACTTTTCCTTCTATTATTCATTGACAGTGAACACTTCCTGCTTGGTACTGTTGTCTTTTTATGTCTTTTCAGGCACTTCATAGCTCATCTCCTTTATTAGATTGACCATGCCCCAAGGGAAAGGCCATTTTCACTGGTCTTTTTAGCCCTCCACCCACTCCACACCCACCCCTTCAGTACCAAGCAGAGTGTCTGGAGCACTAAGATCACTCCTTCAACATGTACTTACTGAAGTCTTTCTAAATGATGCTAGGAGAGTCTATAGTGAACAGGGCAGACACACTTTCAAAGATGAACACCGGACCATATATGAACAAGCAAACAAATGAGAGAACTTATTAGACTTACATAATTTTAACTACATTTGTTCAGCAATTCTCAGTAACACCGAGAATAATAAAAATAACTGACATCAGGCAAGCAATTCCACCTGCCATTGCATTCAGTGAACACATCTAAGGGCTTCCCTGGTGGCTTAGTGGTAAAGAATCTGCCTGATAATGCAGGAGACACAGGTTGGATCCCTCACCCTGGAAGATCCCACATGCAGTGGGGCCACTAAGCCCATGTACCACAACTCCTGAGCTTGTGCTCTAGAGCCTAGGAGCCACAACTACTGAGCCCACATGCCACAACTTCTAAAACCCTCACCCTAGAGCCTGTGCCCTGCAACAACAGTGAGCACATCCAGAGAAAGCATGAGATGGACGAAAGACATCTGCTGTCCCGTCCTGGCTATCTCACCTTGCTGAGCGGGACTCATGTTGTTTTTTCAGAAAGCATCACTCTTAAATAAAAGCCATCTGGTGCTCAATCAAGGGAAACAGTGATCTGTTCCAACCCGGAGGGCAAACAGTTCTGTCAAACTTACTGAGAGATGGTCAGTGGTATTTCAATATGGCATCTCCCTGGATTGGGAGGAGGGAGGAGGGTTTTAAGGATTATTTCGATTACATGTCATTTCCATAGTGCATGTGAACTTGAGGTTTAATCCCTGATGAAGTTTGACTCCCCTCTGTGTATGCTGTCTGATAATTTTCCTAACTCCATCTGTGGTCGGAGAAGGCAATGGCACCCCACTCCAGTACTCTTGCCTGGAAAATCCCATGGATGGAGGAGCCTGGTAGGCTGCAGTCCATGGGGTCGCTAAGAGTCGGACACGACTGAGCAACTTCACTTTCACTTTTCCCTTTCATGCACTGGAGAAGGAAATGGCAACCCACTCCAGTATTCTTGCCTGGAGAATCCCAGGGATGGCAGACCCTGGTGGGCTGCCGTCTATGGGGTTGCACAGAGCCGGACACGACTGAAGCGACTTAGCAGCAGCCATCTGTGGTATCTGATAACTCCATACCATTTTTTTATGAGGGCTTCCATGGTGGCTTAGATGGCAATGAACCTGCTTGCAATGCAAGAGAATTCCAGAAAAACATATACTTCTGCTTTATTGACTATGCCAAAGCCTTTGACTGTGTAGATCACAACAAACTGTGGAAAATTCTTCAAGAGATGGGAATACCAGACCACCTGACTTGCCTCCTGAGAAATCTGTGTGCAGGTCAAGAAGCAACAGTTAGAACCGGACATGGAACAACAGACTGGTTCCAAACTGGGAAAGGAGTATGTCAAGGATGTATATTGTCATCCTGCTTATTTAACTTCTATGCAGAGTATATCATGCAAAATGCCAGGCTGGATGAAGCACAAGCTGGAATCAAGATGGCCAGGAGAAATATCAGTAACCTCAGATATACAGATGACACTCACCCTTATGGCAGAAAGCGAAGAGGAACTAAAGAATCTCTTGAGGATAGTGAAAAAGGAGAGTGAAAAAGTTGGCTTAAAACTCAACATTCAAAAAACTAAGATCATGGCATCCAGTCCCATCACTTCATGGCAAAAAGATGGGGAAACAATGGAAATAGTGAGACTTTATTTTCTTGGGCCCCAAAATTACTGCAGATGGTGACTGTAGCCAGAAAATTAAGAGGCTTGCTCCTTGGAAGAAAAGCTATGACCAACCTAGACAGCATATTAAAAAGCAGAGACATTACTGTGCCGACAAAAGTCCATCTAGTCAAAGCTATGGTTTTTCCAGTAGTCATGTATGGATGTGAGAGTTGGACCATAAAGAAAATTGAGCACCGAAGAATTGATGCTTTTGAATTGTGGTGTTGGGGAAGACTCTTGAGAGTCCCTTGGACTGCAAGGAGATCCAACCAGTCCATCCTAAAGTAAATCAGTCCTGAATATTTATTGGGAGGACTGATACTGAAGCTGAAACTCCAATACTTTGGCCACCTGATTCGAAGAACTGACATTGGAAAAGACCCCGATACTGGGAAAGATGAAAGGTGGGAAGAGAAGGGGACAACAGAGGATGAGATAGTTGGATGGCATCACCCACTTGACGGACATGAGTTTGAGCAAGTTCCAGGAGTTGGTGATGGCCAGGGAAGGCCATAGGGTCTCAAAGAGTCAGACACGCCTGAGTGACTGAATTGAACTGAACTGCCAATGCAGGAGACGTGGGGTCAATCCCTGGATCGGGAAGATCCCTTGGAGAAGGAAATGGCAACCCACTCTAGTATTCTTGCCTGGAGAATTCCCTGGATAGAGGAAACTGGCGGTCTACAGTCCATGGAGTCACAAGAGGAGGACACGACTTAGTGACTGAACAACAAAAAATTTTTTATGAAGTCCCTATTACAATCATTATTATAATGTGTCAGTATCTACACACTACAACTAGAAATGACTCCAAAGAAGTCCCACTCTCAAAGAGTGAATGATGTCTTCTATTTGCAGAGTGCTTTATATCTATAAAGTATTTTTGTAAGGTTGACCTAATGGTTATCTGCCCAGCATCTCTACTCTTTTTCTGGGAATTGCATTCCATTGCACCCACACTTTTAGAAAATGCTCCTTTTCAGGATACAACCCTGAGTTTGGAATGGAAGCTACCACTGTTTTCCACTATCTCATCCCTTGCTCCTCAGTGGATTTATCCAAGTAGAACTAAAAGCAGAGTTGCAGGCACTTCTGGTGAGGAAGTGCTGGGATCTGATGTGGTCATGGCACTGGCCATGCTTGCATGCCATGCAGAGTAAGGGAATGTGTAGGAAGGTGCTGATGTTCAGCTGGGAGCAGAAATGAGTGAGATGGGGAGGCGCCTCCCAGCAGCAAGCATTCTCACCACCCTGAGGATTCCCCGAAACATGAGATTTCCCACAAATTCTTTTGCCTGAGCCAGTTCAAGATTGCAACCAAAGTGACTGAGATACGCCTTGTATTCCTCACCTTGAAGAAGGTGCTCAGAGAGGTTAAGTGAGCTCAGAGAGAGCAGCAAGAATGACAACACTGCTTCAGAACCAATTTCACATCCTTGACCCCTGTAAGGGGTTTCCCTGGTTTTGATCTCACCTTCTCTCAAGTAAGATCTGCACACTCTGGTCCGTGTCTTTTTCACAATGCAAAGCTGAGTGCGTGGCATGTCTGGGTCCCAGTCCTCTGATGACTTAGTCCCACCTGAGACTCCTTCTCAGGCCTTCGGTCCATCTTTCCAGGTCACACTCCCTCCCTCGGCTCATGTGTGCCCCTTGCAACTCCTCATCCCTAGAGAGTCAAGCGCTCAGGCTCTGTGGGTGCACTGCTGTCCCTCCCAGGAGCCCTTTCTCACCTCCACCCCGTTCCTCCAGTCCCCACACAACCAGATAGCCTCGCTGCCATCCACCACCTCAGGCAGGACCACCCCTCCTCCTTCCTTTGCACCTCTCTTGGATCTGCACCTAACAAGGCACCCATCTCTTTGTTTCTTGTTCTCATCCTCTGCCTTCTAGAATCAAGGTTTAGGGGGCCAGAGATAGTGACATCATCTATCTCTATGCCCTGGCCCAACACCTGGCACTCAGTAGACACTCACTCCGTGTTTACAGAAGGGGCAAACAAGAGGATGAGGAATATGGAGTCGATGCAAATATTAATCTCCAAGCATTTATACTTCATTAATAATCAACATCAGTTTGGGGTCGAGCAATGTACTGCTCTGAAGCCAGTGAGAGCTGAACAGGCAAATCTGAAATACCTTTTCAGAGATTCACCTTCACTCTGTGTACCCAATTAACATGGGACCATTAGTCCCTTCTCAAGCTGCCAGGATCTATTAAGCCATTTAACTTATCCTCAGGCACTTCAGGATCAGTCCCAAGGGCATTTTTTTCAGGCATGGGCAGCCAAAGCCTAAGTGACTTAAGTGGTAAGCTTTCTATCACTCCCGCTGGGAAGCCATCCACTGAAGCAAAACTTTAATGGCTCTAAAGGGCCGTGAAGCAGGAAACCTCCTACAGCTCCTGCAGCCTCAACCCTTAAAGAAATGCTGGTCCAGTGCCCTTCCTAAGGGCTGGCCTTCTGAGTAACTGGAACAGGAAACCACCCTCCGTAGAGTGATAGGAATGGTCCTAGGAAAGTCCCCAGGCCTAAAGGATGTCCCTCAGCCATGCACTCCACTGCCTGAAATTCCCCCCCATTAATCACTTGGCAAATATTTATTGAGCACCTACTAGGTGCCAGGCACTTGGGGATTCTGACACAAATCATTACACATTTATTATTTTGAACCAAGTTAGAGCTTTATGCTGAGCTCAAAAGCAATTGTCCCTTTGAGCGTGATCCACTAAGCGTTATCAGTCATTAATACCATCCTGCCAAGGAGACTGCTGGGGCAGGAGACAGCTGTATGGTGGGGTTTTAGGATACATAGGGGTGCAAGTTGCTGGGGAACAAGAAGGGGTGTGGTCTTACAAGCTAATTTCAAGTGTGGTGATTGGACACTGTGGTTGAGGTTAGCCATTTCCATTCCTTCCTCATACCCCTTCCTATCCCCTGCAGCCACCTGGAGTTGCTAGATTAGAGAAACAAGCAGAGTTGACCTGTGAAATATACCTTGTTTATAGGATTAGCCTGTACTCCACAGCTTGGTCACACTTTTAATTCCATCGGGAAATACCCCAAGTTTGCATTTGGAGATTGTGTGCAAGCAAAGCCAGGATTCCTAGTTTGGGCATTTAGTTTAGCCTTTGTGAACAAAACTAAGGCCAGGGTCAACTCTTTATGTGGTAGCAGTTATAACACAACAACGAAAGCTATCATTTATTAAGAACCTACTAGGTGGCAGGCGTTTTACCAGATGCTCTATTTAATCCGTTTTTCACAATAATGTCGAGGTATGTATTTTGAAGAAACCACATATTTTTGTTTTGTTTCTGACTGCACGGCTTGTGGGATATTAGTTCCCTGATTAGGGATGGAACCTGTGCCCCCTGGAGTGGAAGCGCAGAGTTTCAACCACTGCACCATCAGGGAAGTTCCAAGAAACCAAGTCTCAGAATGGCTGTTTGCTTAAGGTCACACCTCAATCACTGAGGTAGGGTTGCAACACAGTTCCTATGTGGCTCCAGAGCCCATTTTCTTTACTGTTAGGCTATACAAATCATGGGTACAGTTAATTTTTAGTACCATCCTTGTCTAGACCCAGAAGGGCAACATGGATGATCTGATCAGAGCTTGGAGAGGGGAAAGGGTTTGCCCTCTGAGACTTGTTATAAAAGTAAAGTTACAACGGACTTTCCTGGTGGTCCAGTGGTTAAGAATCCGCCTTGCGATGCTGGGGACATGGAAAGTTTAATCCCTGGTGGGGGAACTAATATCCCACATGCCTCAGAGCAACTAAGCCCGTGTGCTTCGACTACTGAGCCCAGGTGCTCTGGAGCCCTTGAGCCACAGCTAGAGAGTCTGTGTGTCGCAACAAAAGATCCCATGTGCTGCAATTAAGACCTGAAGCAGCCAGATAAATAAATAAAATAACAAGGAAAAGTTCCTCTAAGCAGAGGGGTTGGCTCAACCATGACCTCTTTAAAGATATGGAAAAAGGAACAGGGTTATGTGGCCAAGACAGGACTCCTACAACAGATGAAATCAGGAGTGCACATATCTATATTTTTGTCTATATTTTGTTCTCTTAAGGAAGTGATGTGCCACTGATGGGCAGTATCCACTCTGGTGGAGACAGATGTATCAGGAAGTGTCCCAGCCTGATGAAACCAGTCACCACCACCTTCTCCCACTGGGTATTGGTTCCCCATAACATGCAATTCAGTGGCCAGAGTTATCTGATCCTTGATGATTCAGCTCCTTGTAAATGAACAAACTGAAATTGTGATTATTCATCTTCTTTCATCATCTTATGGGCTTCCCTGGTGGCTCAGACAATAAAGAATCTGCCTGTAGTGCAGGAGACCGGGTTTGATCCCTGGGTTGGGAAGATCCCCTGGAGGAGGAAATGGCAACCCACTCCAATATTCTTGCCTGGGAAATCCCATGGACAGAGAAGCCTGGTGGGCTACAGTCCATAGGGTTGAAAAGAGTTGAACATGACTGAGTGACTAACACTTCATCATCTTAGGGCTTCAGTTCAGCTCAGTCACTCAGTCGTGTCCAACTCTTTGTGACCCCATGGACGGCAGCATGCCAGGCTTCCCTGGCCATCACAACTCCCAGAGCTTGCTCAAACTCATGTCCATCAAGTCAGTGATGCCATCCAACCATCTCATCCGCTGTCGTCCCCTTCTCCTCCTGCCCCCAAACCTACCCAGCATTAGGGTCTTTTCCAATGAGTCAATTCTTTGCATGAGGTGCCCAAAGTATTGGAGTTTCAGCTTCAACATCAGACCTTCCAATGAACATCCAGGATTGATCTCTTTTAGGATGGATTGATTGGATCTCCTTGCAGTCCAAGGGACTCTCAAGAGTCTTCTCCAACACCACAGTTCAAAAGCATCAATTCTTCGGTGCTCAGCTTTCTTCTTAGGTCCTAGTACATCCAGATATACCAATAATAGCCCTGGGGCCCACTGAGGTCTGTCTGGATGCTAATCTGGCAGGCCCCAGGAGACCCTCTAGCCCATCTCAGGCTTTCTTTAGGTGGTACGGCCCTGCCAACTCTCCCTCCCTCCTTAGGAATTTGGTGCCTTTGCTCTGGCCTTGATCCAGCTGCACTCCTCACCAGAGACCCAGGGACAACCTGGTACCCACAGAGGTGGGTGTGCGTCTTGCTAGCTTCTTTCCCATTTTCTTTGTATGCTGCCTTCTATGATTTCATGCACCCTCACCTGATAAACCAATTCACATGTTACCTTTCCCAGGCATTAAAAATAAAAATAGCTTCTGAAGTGTTAAAAATCATTATGATTTTTATTATAGAAAATATATTATTTATAAATGTAGCAAAAGGTCATTTAGTTAAAATTAAATTCTAGAACTTTCCAACTTATAAGAAGCAGAGAGAAGAATATAATGAACTCCTACATCCTCATCATCTAATTTCAATAATAATCAACATTTTAATCAATCTGATTTCATCCATCCCCTACACTTTTTGGCTCTGAGCATTTTTACAATAACCAGAAGACATATGACTTTACCCACAAAAAACTTACAAATGTGCCCATAACAGATTAAGTGAAAAGTGAGTGACAATCGCTCAGTCGTGTCCAACTCTTTTCGACCCCATGGACTGTAGCCTACCAGGCTCCTCAGTTCATGGGAGTTTCCAAGCAAGAGTACTGGAGTGGGCTGCCATTTCCTTCTCCAGGGGATCGTCCCGACCCAGGGATCGAACCCGGGTGTCCTGGATTGCACACAGATGCTTTACTGTCTGAGCCACCAAGCACATTTTAAAAGACATAACCTGAACTTCCCTGTGGTCCAGTGGTTAAGACTTTGTGCTTCCAATGCAGTGGGCATGGGTTCAATCTCTGGTTAGAATGTAAGAGCCCACATGCAGTACAGTGTGGCCAAAAGATACACAATAAAATAAAAATAAAGGACATAACCATAATGCCACTTTCACCTTTAACAAAATAAGCAATAAACCTTTAATATGCTCTAATACTCAGTTCCAAAGTTCAAATTTCGCAGATCATTTCCAAAATGTCTAATTATAACTATCTATTCCTACTTCTCTGAAGACAAATACAACCCAGATTCAGAGTATGAACCATGTTGTTTTAGCTTTCTTATTTTAAAATTCCCTGTGAACCTTTCACTATATAGTTTTAGCATCCATTGGTGATCATTTCTAAACCCATTATCTTATCAGGAGTTGCAAAAGTCATGATTTTCTAATTCTGTTATTCCTTGTTATTAGAGAGAATTTTGATGTAAAGATGAATTTTATCTTAACAGCCCTTTGGTTATTCTGAGATACTGTTCATGAAGGAAAGGTGGGATATTTTTATTTTTGTCAATTTTCAGAGATGAGTTGGTACCAAGACAACTTCTAATAGTGACCAATAAGGAGTTTGTTTTTTAAATCATTATAAACTTTGAGTTTTCAATTTTTGCCACCTTTCAATACATTGTAGTCATTATTCTTTTTGATGTTAAAAACTTCCCATCTTTGGCCAGTAGAATTCTCCAACTGGCTCCTGTGCCAGGTTAAAAAAAAATAGTTGCATTTAATTTACTTGGCTGTGCCCAAGTCTTAGCTGTGCTACAGTGAGGTCTTCAGTTGCACCATGTGGGATCTAGTTCCCTGACCACGGATTGAACCCAGGTCCCCTGCATTAGTAGCATGGAGTCTTAGCCACTGGACCACCAGGGAAGTCCCCCGGCCAGCTGTTGATAGCTCTCCTGCTTTGTGGCACAATCATGTAAACTCATCTTGGACATTTCTTCCTCTAATCAGAAAGTAACTCTTTTTCCAAGGAGCTCTGGTTCCTTTCAGTGTTCCAGGCATCTTTAAAGGACTCCCATTGGGATGATAACATACCTACCTTAGCAGAATTGAATAAAACTGGGAATTGGAAGCACGAAGATGAGTAAGACAAAAGTTTTCTTCTTTGGGGATGGAGAAGGGTGGGATGAGGGGAGGAAGGAAGATTTCAGAGACCCTCACACAATTCTCCCTACCCTGCTCATCCCTTTCTCTGAATCTCCACTCCCCGTACACTCTAGTCTTAGGACTAGAACTTTCCATTGTCGGAAATACAGGTGAAAGTTGGGTCAACTCGGAACCCTGGGGCCCCACCTGACCTCCCTCCGCAAAGAGCCCGTAGCCTTTGTGCAGCGTTACGTCACTTCCCACCCAGCCCTTCCTGAGCCAGCTCCCTGATGTCTTCCAATAACACAATCGGCATCCCAGTGACATCAGGGAAACTCCCATTTCCAACAGTTTCTCCTTCAGCTGCAAAAATGTGCAGCGGTAGACAGGGTGTGGGCTTCTGAAGTCTCTGCAGGAAGCAGAGTTGTTTTCTCAGCACCCCCTCTGAGAGCATCTTCCGTGAGGGCTGTGGTTGCTCAGCTGGTGTGGAACCTTCGCATCCCCTCACCGGGTCCCACCCCACCCACAGGGGTCAGGGAGGGCAGACCCCACACCACGTGGAGGCTGTTGAGGACGACAGAGGACCAGCATGAAGCAGCAAAATCTAACGGAGGCTGGAAAGGGGGTGCCTAAGACACCCCTCCCGAATTTCTTGAGTTTTGTTTGTTTCTTCTACCCCCTTGCTCAAAGAGACAACAGATATCACTGCACTTAAACTGACATGGGCTGAAGAGAGTCTGAAAGTCTGCCACACTCCATCGGTGTGTTCACGAATCTATAATCACCATGTCATATGGTTATCACAGTCTGCTGGTGCTGCCAACCAGAATGGTTATCATGACAACTTCCTGAAGCCAAGGAAAGAAGTCCCCGTTTAATAACACTCAGAGACCGGCTAGTCCTGGCAAAGAGCTGAGGACCTACTGTGTGCCCAGCGTGCTTTCCCATGGGTTCTGTTTGCTTCTCCCAAGGTCCCATGTGGACTCAGGTCAGGTCTCAATTTTCTGAGGCCATCTGCTCTCCTCTGTTTCTACTTTCCAGACTCTGCAGTGAACCCTGTTAACTGGGACTAGAAAACCCATGATATTTTTCCTTTTAGGAACAAAAAGTTGCATAATTATTGCTATTATAGTATTAGAGCCACCATGCCCTGACTTCTATTTTAGACCTAGAGATATAGACCCTGGCTCCATGATATTGTTGTTGTTGCTGTTGTTCAGTCGCTAAGTCCTGTCTGACTCTTTGCAACCCCATGGACTGTAGCACGCCAGGATTCCCTGTCCTTCACTATCTCCCAGCGTTTGCTCAAACTCATGTTCATTGAGTTGGTGATGCCATCCAACCATCTCACCCTCTGTCACCCTTGTCTCCTGCCAACAATCTTTCCCAGCATCAGGATCTTTTCCAATGAGTTGGTTCTTCCCATCAGGTGGCCAAAGTATTGGAGCTTCAGCTTCAGCATCAGTCCTCCCGATGAATATTTAGGATTGATTTCCTTTAGGATTGACAGGTTTGATCTCCTTGCTGTCCAAGGGACTCTTAAGAGTCTTCTCCAGCACCACAGTTCAAAAGCATTAATTCTTCAGCACTCAGCCTTCTTTATGGTCTAACTCTCACATCCGTACCTGACTACTGGAAAAACCATAGCTTTGACTATACAGAATTTTGTTAGCAAAGTGATGTCTCTGCTTTTTAATTTGCTGTCTAGCCATGGCTTTTCTTCCAAGGAGCAAGCATCTTTTAATTTCATGACTGCGGTCACTGTCCACAGTGACTTTGGAGCCCAAGAAAATTAAATCTGTCACTGCTTCAACTTTTTCCCCATCTATTTGCCATGAAGGGGTGGGACCAGCTCTTCGATATGGCTAATATAAACTCGGCAGAATAGAGTAAGTCAGATCACACCTTCCTCTGCTCATAGATTGTCAATATCTTCTCATCTCAGGCTACTAGTCAAGGCCCTTATAATGGATTTCAAGGTCCTACAGTAACTCCAACCAACCCTCATGTGTGTCACCCAGCTCCGGCCACAGGTGGGGGACACATTTCCCATCGTGGTCTCTGTAAGTGCCTCTTCTTGGGGATGTGCAAGGCTCAAGATTCCGCAACTCTCCTGCTGTGCTCGGTCCACTCCACTCCAGCCATGTCAGCCTCTTTGCTCTCCCCCAACACCCAGCCACATTTCTGCCCTGGGGCATTTGCACTTGCTGTTCTAGTGCTAGTAGCTGGTGGAAGCAATATTCAAATCCAGGCATCAGGTCTAGGGCCCACACCCTTTACTCTGAAGCTCTACTGCTTTTTCCCATTTAAATATTTTCACACTGGACTCCATCTTTCCCTTTTGCAGGAGAGATGGCCAATAATATCAGATGATAGCACCCCGTTTTCTAGTTCATCTGTGGGTTCTCACATGAGCTCAGAACCCTGGGCATCAGCGAGAACGACTCCTGCTGCTTTCCAGTAGTCCAAAGGAAGGTTTGGAAGCACCTCCTGATGGGTTTATGGGAGCAGGACTCCTCCCATGACTTCAGATCTCTTTCAGAGGCTGCTGGTTTTACATTTAATCTTGAGAAGGCCCTGCTGGGACAGGTATGTCCACTTTGCCATTGGCTGGATGTGTCTGTACTTGGGTGATTACCACATCTACACTTGCCTGGCAGGTCACGCATGCCACCTTCCCTGCAGTGGGCCTCTATGTTTATTTTCTCATTTCAACTTTACCCTACTTTGTAAAGTGGCTCTTAATATGCCAACTTTACAAATGAAGAACCTTGTCTAATGTCACCAAGATTTATAAGTAGGCATGACTCCAAAGCTCATGTCTTTTCCAATTAGCTACCCTGCCTTTCAAAAGTAGGTTGTCTCCCTGTCTTTCCCAGCCTTCAGTGTCTAGATCCATGGTACATAAAATACATAAAACTGTAAATAGACACTGCAATGCTTTGAGGTCTGAACAGTATTCAGCCTTACTTGACTTAATCTTATTTTAACCTTATTAAACCTTACTTGGGCTTCCCAGCTGGCTCAGTGGGTGGAGAGTCTACCTGCAGGGCAGGAGACTTGGGTTCGATCCCTGGGTCAGGAAAATGCCCTGGAAATGCATGGCAACCCACTCCAGTATACTTGCCTGGAGAATCCCATGGACAGAGGAGCCTGTTGAGCTACAGTCTGTAGGATCATAAAGACTTGGACACGACTGAAGCAACTTAGCATCCACAAACCTTATTTAAAATCTTATTTTTATTTATTTATTTATGTATGTATTTCGGCCATGCCACGAGGCTTGTGAAATCTTAGTTCTCCAACCAGGGATCAAACCCGGAGCCCAGCAAAGAACGCGCCGAGTCCTAATCACTGGACCGCCAAAGAGTTCCCAAGCCTTTGTTAACCTTAGAAGACACTGGCAGACTTCCCTGGTAGTCCAGTGGTTAGGAATCCACCTGACAATGCAGAGGACGCAGGTTCGATCCCTGTCTGGGAAAAGCCCACTGTGCCATGGAGCAACCAAGCTCGGGGACCACAACTACTGAGCCCGTGTGCTGCAACTATTGAAGCCTGAGACCTAGAGCCTGTGCCCCACAACAAGAGAAGCCACCTCACTGAGAAGCCCACTCATTGCAAGGAAGAGTAGGCCCTCCTCACAGCAACCAGAGAAAGCCCGAGCGCAGCAGTAAAGACCCAACACAGTCAATAAAAAAGAAAAGATGCTGACATCTGGAACCCGCTCCAGTTCAGTGTTGAGCGAAGTATACTGCTGTTCAGGACTTGATGAAATTTTAGTTGATATTTAATATTTTTAATTTTAATATTCTTTAGGAAAAATACAGCCAGCATGCCAAATCCATTATTTAAGAGATTAATTAGGGTGAAGCTATGTTTTAAATAGTCATTAAAAATAGTAGAAAACTAATGGTACCACAGATTCACAGAAGTGGCAAAAATCAAGACTGCAAATGACAACTATGAGAAATGTGTACACTTCAATGTATAATGAGCAAATGGCTCTCCTCCTCTCTGTCTATCCAGCTGCTATCCTGACTTTTTAGCAAATTAATGCTAATGATCGTAAAGCAGCATGGGATTCTCTAGAATTGTCTATCACTGGCTTTTATCACTATCTAAAAATGGAACTGCGGTTTCCTAGTCTCCACCACCTTAAAAACAAAATAGAAAACATAAAATGAAGAACATCTTTTCCCCGTCATGTAGGAGTCCCATGAGATTTACTGAAAAACTACCTTTATCACTACACTAGTTTTTGGGAACTAATAATCCATCCCAAGAATAAACAGTAAATGGGATGACGATTTTCTAGGAAGTGCTGAATCTGGCTGCAGTAGCAGCAGCAATGAGCCCAGAGAGATTTTTTGGCAGTGCTTGAGGGCTGTGGAAAACCGTGAACTCTGATTAAGAAAACACTCATCTGTTTATCTCCGTGGGAGTCGGGGAGCGCCTTCTGTGAGGCATGAGGGTGTCGGTCTTATCTGGGGATTTCCTTTGGCGTTACAGAAAATGATTCAGGGGTGCCTCCATTCCCCAGAAGGACCGGCAAGAGGCCGACCAGGCGGCCTACCCTGTGGGGTCCAGATTTTCACTTATGTTGGCTCAGGGACCCTATCAAAATGATTCATCTGCTGCCTGGCATGGCTTGGAGGACAGCTCCAAGCTGGGTTTACAAGAGTAAGTAAAAGCCATGGTAAGAACAAGCACAGCGGTTCATGGAATCTCTTTTACAAACAAGGCTGCTCCATGTGCAGAAATGTTCATCGTAGCCCTGCTGGCAACAGCAAAAAAGTTGGAGGCAGCTGTGTCTATGAGTGGGAGACTGATTTAGGGTACTGTGGTATGTCTGGTATGGCATGTGATGAAATACAGTGAAACTATTTTTGAAAAATGACAGTAGATCTATGTGAATTGACAGTGAAAGACGTCCAGTATGTTTCAACAGAAAGAATAAGACTCAGAGCTATGAGTAGAGGTGTGTGGGGGAGAAAATTTGCCTGCGGATGGTGTGGGCAGAGCTGCTTGATGAGCTTGAGGATGTGGTAAGAAACGGATTGTGTGATATTGCCCCTCTTTTAATGATCAGACATTCTATGAACGTAAAAGAGATTTTGACTGAATAGTGGGCTTGTAACTGAGCTTGTTCCTATGACCCTCTTGGGGAAACCTGAACCTTTTAACCTTTTCTGGAACTGGGAAGAACTGCCAGTGAGCCTCACCCCTTGCCTATGGAGGTGATCAGACTCTGTGTCCTGAGGATCAGCTAGAATGACATTGCCCAGGTAATATTTAAGGGTTTAGTTGTCTGACTCTTTGTGACCCCATGGACTGCAGCATGCCAGACTTTCCTGTCCTTCACTATCTCCTGGAGTTTACTCAAACTCATGTTCATTGAGTTAGTGATGCCATCCAACCATCTCATCCTCTGTTGCCCCCTTCTTCTTTTGCCTTCAATGTCTCCCAACATCAGAGTCTTTTCCAATAAGTCAGCTCTTTGCATCAGGTGGCTAAAGTATTGGAGCTTCAGCTTCAGCATCAGTTCTTCCAATGAATATTCAGGGTTGCTCTCCATTAGGATTGACAGGTTTGATCTCCTTGCTGTCCAAGGGACTCTCAAGAGTCTTCTCCAGCACCACAGTTTGAAAGTATCAATTCTTTGGTGCTCAGCTTTTTTTATGGAACAACTCTTAACATCCATACATGACTAGTGGAAAAACTGTAGCTTTGACTATACGGACCTTTGTCAGCAAAGTGATATCTGTGCTTTTTAATATGCTGTCTAGGTTTGACATTGAAGAGGGTGGAGCCTATTCCACCCCTTGGACAGGACCGCTTCCTCTTCCTTCTTTTACAATGTCCGTGATTCCTGACCTGCACCTGAATTCCCCAGGGCGCATCTCTCTTCCCTGGGCATTTCCCTAAACTTGAGGGCTTCCCCTACCTTTATACTTCAGTCCTAGCAAGTCATCCTTTAAATCCTTGTTCTCTGGGAGGAAACCATTAAATTCCACGTGTCTCTGCCAGGCCACACATTTGCATGTTAACTGGGATTTTTCTGGGAAAAAACTCCTTACCCAAAACAAACCCACCCATTCTTTCAGCCAGGTGCTGGGAATAAAAAGCGAGCCTTGTCTGGTGGAAGACCTTCTGCAGGGTTGGAGTATGGCGCAAGTTGGGATTTCAGACAAGAGGGCAGCAAAAGATGTTTTGGGAGAAGTGAGTTTCATCCACATGATCAAAGCAGACCAAGTGGGCTCTGCCCCAGCATTTGTGGGAAAGTATGTTCCTGTTGTTTAGTTGCTCAGTCATGTCCAACTCTCTGCGACCCCAGGGACTGTATGTAGCCCACCAGGCTCGTCTGTCCATGGAATTTCCCAGGCAAGAATACTGGAGTTGGGTGCCATTTCCTTCTCCAGGGGATCTTCCCAACCCAAGGATCAAACCTGCGTCTCTTGCATTGGCAGGCGGCTTCTTCACTGCAGAGCCACCAAGGAAGCCCTCTAGGGATAGGAGCATGCATGTGTGCTAAGTCGCTTCAGTGGTGCCTGACTCTTTGTTACTCTATGGGTTGTAGCCCACCAGACTCACCTGTCCGTGGGATTCTCCAGGCAAGAATACTGGAGGGGGTTGCCATGCCCTCCTCTTCCAGGGGACCTTCCTGACCCAGGGATTGAACCCATGTCTCCTACAACTCCTTCATTGCAGGCAGATTCTTTACCGCTGAGCCACCAGGGAAGCCCACCAGGGTTAGAAGAACTAGGTTCAAATCTTGTGTCTATCACCTAGTCCCTGGCTGACCTTAGGCAAATCAAGTCACTCAAATCTACAATTTCCTCATGAGTGAAGTAAGGATAAAAACAGTGCCTGCATCCTAACCCATGGGATTCTAGTTGTACTAACTGAGGTGTCTTGTATTTTACATTCCACATCACATCGTCCCAGCTGAATGTTGCTGAGGTGTCTGCTAGCTCTTCTGGAGGCAAAATGTGACCTTATAGCTGGTGCTCCCTTGCCTTAGCGGGTTGGGCTCATGACACAGCAGATTGACATTGTAGTCTGGGCCAACCAAGAGTGCCAAATGTGGCCAGATGCTCAGACTCCTAGGCCAGGTGTCTGGGTCCAACTCTGTGACTTTGGGCAGGAGATTAAATCTTGCAGGACCCCAGTGTTCTAATTTTAAAATAGAGTCAATAATAAAACTCACCACATTGCTGTGTTGAGAGAATTAAATTCATGCAAAAGCAACATACATGATAAGCTCCTTGACATCAATCTTGGCGATGATTTTTTGACATCAAAAGCAAAGGCAAATATAAACAATTGGGACTATATCAAACTGAAAAGCTTCTGCACAGCAAAGGAAACCATCAACAAAATGAAAAGGCAACCTATTGATGGGAGAAAGTATTTACAAATTGTGAATCTGAGAAGTGGTTAATATCTAAAATATATAATGAACACATACCACTTAGTAGCAAAAAGAACGAACAATCCAGTTTTCAAAATGGGCAGAGGATCTGAATAGGTATTTTTCTAAAAAAGATATACAGATGACCAACAAGTGTATAAAAAGTTGTTCAACATCACTAGTCATCAGAGAAATGGAAATCAAAACAATGATGATATCATCTGACACCTGTTAGAATGGCCATTATAAAAACCATAAGAGAGAAATGCTGGTGAGAATTGCTGGTGGTGGAGAAAAGGGAACACTGTGCTCTGTTGGTGGAAATGTAAATTGTTGCTCCCACCATGGAAACAGTATGGAGTTTCTTCAAAAAATTAAAAATAGAGCCATTTAAAAAATTAATAGATTAATTTTTTAAAATATAATAGATTAAATTAATAGAGCCACTTAAAAAAAGTTAAAATATTTTAAATTTAAAAATCCATATTTTATGGATCATAAAAATATGATCCACTCTCTTCCCTTCTGTGGCCATCGCTGAAACGCCAGAGGCCAAAATGAAGTTCAATCCCTTTGTGATTTCTGACTGAAGCAAGAATTGAAAAAGGCATTTCAATGCACCTTCCCACATTCGCAGGAAAATTATGTCTTCTCCTCTTTCTAAAGAGCTAAGACAGAAGTACAACATTTGATCCATGCCCATCTGAGAGGATGATGGAGTTCAGGTTGTACGAGGGCAGTACAAAGGGCAGCAAATTGGCAAAGTAGTCCAGGTTTACAGGAAGGAATACACCATCTGCACTGAACGAGTGCAGCGGGAGAAGGCTAATGGCACAACTGTCCATGTGGGCATTCACTCCAGCAAGGTGGTTATCACCAGACTAAAACTGGACAAAGACCGCAAAAAGATCCTCGAACGTAAAGCAAAATCTTGCCAAATAGGAAAGGAAAAGGGCAAATATAAGGAAGAAACAATTGAGAAGATGCAGGAATAAAGTCATCTTGTCTACAGCTTTCATTAAAAACTGTTAAAATGAAAAAAAATGATCCAACAATTCCTCCTTTCATATGATCCAATAAATTCCTGGATATTTATCCAAAGAAAAAACCTCCCAAAACACTAACTCAAAAGTATACCTGCATCCCCATTTTATTGCAGCTTTATTTTCAATAGCCAAGATGCTGAAACAACCTAAGTATCCATTGATAAATGAATGGCTAAAAAAATTATATATATACATACATATATATATATATACATATATATATATACACACACACATACATACACACACACACACACATGCACACACACACAGGCTTCCCAGGTGAGGCTAGCAGTAAAGAATCTACCTGTCAATGTAGGAGACATAAGAGACTCGGGTTAGATTCCTGGGTCAGGAAGATCCCCTGGAGGAGGGAGGGCCTGGCAATCTACTCCAGTATTCTTGCCTGGGAAATCCCATGGGCAGAGAATCCTGGCAGGCTATAAGTCTATAGAGTCACAGAGTTGGACACGCCTGAAGCAATAGTATGGATGCACACAGGTGCATATGGGCTTCCCTGATGGCTCAGCCAGTAAATAATCTGCCTACAATGCAGGAGACCTGGGTTCGATCCCTGGGTGGGGAAGACTCCCTAGAGAAAGAAATGGCAACCTACTCCAGTATTCTTGCCTGGGAAATCCCATGGACAGAAGACCCTGGCAGTCCATAGTCCATGGGGTCCCAAAGAGTTGGACACAACTGAGTGACTAGCACTATATACATACATACATATACATATATATATATATATATATATATATATATATAATTCAGCCACAAAAAGAAGAAAATCATGCCATTTGTGACAAAATGAATGAACCTTGAGGGCATTACACTAAGTGAAATAAGTCAGACAGAAAAAGGCAAAATCCATGTAGTCTCTTACATGTTAAAGCTAAAAAAAATCCCCAAACACCAAAAAACCTCATAGATGTATAAATCCTAGATATAAGAGCAGATCTGTGGTCGCCAGAGGTAGCGGGTAGGGGGCATGGGAGAAATGGATGAAGGTGGTCACAAAGTGCAAACTTCCAATTATAAGACAAGTAAGTCATGAGGCTATCATATACAACATGATGACTTTAGTTAACATTATTATATTTGTAAGTTACTAGGAAAATAAATCTTAAAAGTTCTCATTATAAGGAGAACAAAGTTTGTAACTATGTATAGTGATGAACGTTAACTAGACTTACGGTGGCTATCTTTTTCACAACATATACATGTGTTGAATCATGTGGTACAACTGACACCAATACAGTTATATGTCAATTATATCTCAGTTTCTTAAAATTCCATGTAAAAGCAGGTAAACAGTGCCTGACTCGGGTTGGTTCAGTGTGAGCTGTTGGTAGGGACCACTGAGGAAGGGTCGTACACTCAGTGATGACTAAGGCTGGGTGGTGGGTACCCCAAACACGTGGGATGTTAGAGAATTCTGTTTCATTTCCTGGCAGAAAGGAGCTGAGAAGAAGCAATGCCCGACTAGTAGTCCCTATCACACTGATTCTCTGATTATAACATTGGTCACAGATAAAGAGATATCAAATCCCAGAATGTGAAGCTTCACATTCTGAAACAGGAAGGGAGTACGAATATAATAATAAAACTCACAGTGGGCTATTTAGAAAGAGCAAAGCTGGAACTCCCCTGGTGGTCCAGTGGCTAAGACTCCGAGCTCCCAACACAAGCGGCCTGGGTTTGAACCCTTTTCAGGGAACTAGATCCCACATGCTGCCACTAAGAATTTTCAGTCTGTAACTAAAGATCCTGCATGCCATAACTAAGACAGCAGCCAAATGAATAAATAAATAGATATTTTTGAAAAAAAATAAAATTATACACAACTATACTATATATACTCGGCAAATTTAGAGTGTTACACAAAGTTGGTCACCATAATCCTTACAAAAAATAAAATAAAAAAAAGCAAAGCTAGAGACTTCCACAACTAGTTTTGAGGATAACTAAAAATCAGTGGGAATCAACTACTCTAAAATGAATTAAATTTATGAAGCAGTTGAATTCTGAGTATTTTCCCGCTGATCTTGGCGGGGGTTGGGGGTGGGTGGGAGTGAGGGGTTCCAGGAATACCTGGGAACTTCAGGTGTCATTCAAACAGCACTGATCTCACACCAAGTTGTGCTTGAATCTAGACGGAAGACGGGGAGACAAGATGTTGCATCATCCTTCTTTCAGCATCAGTGATGAGTTGTGTGTTAAGTGCTGGTGGGCAGTATAGCAGTAAAGCCTTTGGGATTTTGGAGGAAGGCTTAAGTTTTGAGGCCTGACGTGAGTAGGGAAGGATTCAAGGAGGGGATGGTCTCTGAGTCAGACAAGATGATGAAAAAGACTTTGTCCAAGAAAAACTCTTTGGCACCAAAAAAGGATCCATTTTAAGCCTTTTCAAATTTGGTAGGAGATGGACTAGAAAGAAAAGAGGAGAATTTTTAAGGATTAGTATGGCAGAGGGTCAGTAGGCAAGGGTTTCTTGGACAAAGTAAAACCAGAATCTACCCACTGGCATCAGCTTCCGGGAGACCTGGAGACCTCAGGCCTCAGGCCACCACATCCTTAGTGAGAGGCACAAACTCAGACAAAGGGATACAGCTTTCCATGTACCTTCTAGACTAGACTTCAGCTGACTTTCCAAAAATATTTTTTCAGATATTCCAACTCCATATATGCCCAATCAACTTGGGGACAGTTCAAAACAGTAAACAAAACTCCTTTGTTCCTATTTTTGTGATCAGGAGAGCATTATATATAGACTTGTGACATAGACTTCTGGGGCTTGAGCTTTGCTGTTTTATTTTTCCCCCTAGTCAGCATCTAAGTGAGGATGTGTATTTCTAGCCCCTCAGAGACAAATGACATGTAAGAGTAAAAGGTAGAGACATTTGCAATTTCTGGTGTGGTCATGACTCTGGGAGGTAGAACCCATCTCCAACAGGGTGGTGTCTTCGAAAGCCCAAGAAGTTTAACTCAATCAACAGCCTTTCTGTCCACTATCATTGATGGACACTGTTGTTGTTTACCATGTCATTGCTTACCGTGGGCTGAAAGTCGTTCCCTTCCCCTGGCCCCCACTTCCAAAAATGAAAAAGACATGGAACCTGTGAATGTGACCTTATTTGGGAAAAATCTTTTCAGATCTAATTAATTTAAGGATCTTGAGATGAGTTCATCCTGGATTAGGGTAGGCCCTAAAACTAATGACAAGTGTCTTTATAAAAGAAGAGAGAATCTCCAGGCAGTCCAGTAGTTAGAAATCCATGATTCCACTGCAGGGGGCCTGGGTTCAATTCCTGGTCGGGGAAATAAGATCCCATAAGCCACATGGCATGGCCAAAAATAAGTAAATCTTTAAAAAATTAATTTTATTTATTTATTTTTTGACTAAGCTGGGTCTTCATTGCTGTGTGGGGTTTTCTTTAGTTGCAGTGAGTGAGGGCTACTCTCTAGTTGTGGTGCTTGGACTCAAGAGCCCAAGCTCAGCAGTTGTGGTGCACAGGCTTAGTTGCTCCTTGGCTTCCGGGATCTTCTGGGACCAAAAACTGAATCCATGCCCCCTGCATTGGCAGGCAGATTCTTTACCAATGAGCCACCAGGGGAGCCCAAAAATAAATAAATCTTTTAAAAAAAAATCATAAGAGATCCAACATCATCATTGGTTTCACTAACAAAGAGGAAATTTTTCAGAGTTAATATTCTTGTGGCGAAGAATCACTTATCTAAAGTCTGGCAATACCTTTGATTACTTTTTTTTTCTGTTAAATTCAAGAAAAATTGAATGTTTAACTTAAAACATCCATGTATTAAATAATCTCATATTTGTCAAGCTTATCTCTATCTGACTCTGCCTTTTTCTTCCTATGGTTCTATACGTCTATACACACACAAAGAAGTTGGGGAAGGTGTTCATCAAATGTTGACAATGGCACGTTATGAAATGATTTTCGTTTGCATGTTTCTAGGTTCCTGAGGCCTGTATAAAAAATGCATTTATTTTCACAGAAACAACAAAGTTATTTCTAAAAGCTTGTGTGTTGGTACCTACAATAGGCAAGTGCTTCCCTGGCAGCTCAGCTGGTAAAGAATCTGCCTGCAATGCAGGAGACACTAGTTTGATTCCTGGGATGGGAAGTTCCTCTGGAGAAGGGACAGGCTTCCCACACCAGTGTGCTTGGGCTTCCCTGGTGGCTCAGGTGGTAAAGAATCCACCTGCAATGTGGGAGACCTGGGTTTGATCCCTGGGTTGAGAAGATCCCCTGGAGAAGGGCATGGCAACCCACTCCAATATTCTTGCCCAGAGAATCCCATGGACAGAGGAGCCTGGCAGGCTACAGTCCATGGGGTCGCAAAGAGTCAGACACGACTGACCAACTAAACACAGTACAGCAGCACAGAGTAGCCAAGTTCATGGAGACAGAAAACAGATTAGAGTTTCTAGGGATTGAGGGGAGTGAGAATAGGTAATTACTATTTAATGGGTACAGAGTTTCTCTGTTTGGTATGATGAAAAGCTCTGGAAATGGGTAGTGGTGATGGTTGCACAACATTGTGAACGAGCTTAACACCACTGAATTGTACACTGAAAAAAGGTTAAACTAGTAGATTTTATTATACAATCACACACACCCACATACCTATAGAATACATATATGTATATTATGGGCTTCCCTGGTGGCTCAGATGGTAAAGAATCTGCCTGTGATTCAGGAGATCCAGGCTTGATCCCTGGGTTGGGAAGATCCCCTGGAGAAGGGAATGGCTATCCACTCCAGTATTGTTTCCTGGAGAATACCATGGATAGAAAAGCCTGGCTACAGTCCACGCGGTCACAAAGAGTCGGACACGACTGAGCGGCTAACACTTTCATTTTCACATGGATATTACATGTGTGTGTGTGATTGTATTATGTGAACTTATCTCTTGTGTTTCCCTTGGGCACTATGACAGTCAGTGCTAAGGTAACCAATGTGGGGCAGATGAGCTTGGCCAATGGGCTGACTTCTTCTGTTCAGTATTTACACAAATGACGCCATAATGGTTTAACCTCAAGAAGAGACTGAAATGGGAATTTGAGGATCTTAGGCAGAGCCCAAGGAAGAAAAACTTGCTAAATACCTTTGAGTGGAAGAGAGGGGTGGGGTTGAAGAGAATCTTTTCTGCTACCCTTGATAGCCTGGCAGGTTAGGTAGGGGCTTTTCTTTTCCTTTTTTTTTGCAAAATTGGCCAAGGAGTTCTGAGCTCTGCTCTGCTATTGGATCCCTGTGCTCTGTGTCTTCTCATCCAGCTAAGTGTCCCATGTTTGGCCCAGCGATCCAGTAACCAAGTCCAAGTTCATGTCTGTGTGTCTGGTCTGGAGCCTGTCATCTTCTAAGGAAGTGCAATCCTGGACTCCGTGCTCTCTCTCTGAGGAAGACAGATGGATCAGCAAATCGTGGGCTGGAGACAGGAACTCAGGCCCCACCTCCGGCCTGTCAATTCCAAGCCCCTCAGAACCTCTGTTGTAGCTTGCTGCCATGGCAACTGCTGAGGAAAACACCTGGCTGAGAGGGAGCCTGCCAAAACCCACTGGAGCAGCAGCGAGGAGGGACAAGGAAGAGGGTATTTCCGGGACAGTCAGGGAGCAGTTAGAGACGAGGGGGCCAGATCTGAGCCAGCTAGCCCGAACAGTCTGGAAGTGTTTGACCCAGAGTTTAAACCACAGAGGTTGAAAATATAAATTTTTTTTAATTTAATATAATTGTTTCTGTAAACGCTAAATACTGAAGGACTCTTTGTGAATTGCTTTCTCAATCTTTATTCTGGGGCATGATGACCAGTAAGAAGGCTGGCCTCCATTCCTGGCCCTTCATGGGGTTTATAATTACAGCAGATCCACAGAGAGCTCCCAAACACCCCGGCCAGCCAGGCGGACACCAGCTGTTTGCACATAGACCTTGAAGACAGCGATGCCTGCAGACAGTAAAACATGTTCTCATATTAGCATCTTGCTAGGACCACTGCTCCCTTACACTGTTAACATAAGACACAGGAGGCAAAGTGGCTTCCCTGTGTGTGTTTCTCCTCTCCACTCCCTTTTCTTTTCTTTTTTTTTTAACACAATGTTTTAAATTTCAGGTTCTGTGATCTAACTTCCCATTTCCCACTCACAAACAAATGACATCTGGCCACTCTCAACAATAAACTTGGAAAGATGAGACATTTCCTGTTAGTTCTTCTTGTAACCCCTGCTTAAACTTTCAAATTCCTGAAAGAATTGCCTGAAAAATAAATGGATCATTAAAAAGTGAGGAAAAGATTGGGGGTGGGGGTGGAGGGGACCAGCACAAGGGCCCTTTGACAATTAATGCTCATAAGCTCTTACCAGTATTTCTGCTTTTCTTTCTTTCTTTCTTTCTTTCTTTTTTTTTTTTTTACCATGTCAGAGCCCTGAAAGATCAAAACAGATTTTGTTATTCTGCACAACCACCCTGTGGAAATAGCAATAGGTAAAACCTTCCACCAGGCTGCTGGAACCCCCATTGTGGCTAATTGCCCAATTCCTTTAAGTGGTGGCAGATAATATTATTTTAAAGCACTCATCTGTTTTTTAGCACCCTGCTTATCTATCCACTCTATTTCTGAGAAATGGCATCCGGCCTCACAATCTCAACAGTTACACAACACGTTTCTTTCAAATCTGCGTTTCCAAACCTGGACTTTATTGTCTCATCTTCAGCTGCCAGTGGAATATGGGGCCATTTCTCCCTGGAGGCCCTCCCTTATCTCATAATCAATATGACTAAAACTGCTCCCTCCTCACTGGTTTCCCAAAGCCAGCTCCCTTTGCCACACTTCCTCTTTCTCTCAATGATTCTAACTTTTTCCGAGACCCAGGCTCAAGCTGTGATGTCACCAAAGAGGGCCTGGGCTCTTCCCCAACTTGGCCCATGGAGGCTGCTACATCCTATCACGTCACACAAGCTCCCCTCTCTTCCCATTTCTACAACCACCAACCTGCTCTGTGCTTGCCAAGTCCATTGATTTCCTAATAGGTATCTTTTGGCCACTACCTGGCCCTGTTTATCCGGGAGGCAGCAGACAGCTAGTCTTTCCTGCCCACAATCTCACCATGCGTTCTCAACACTTACACGGGGTGAGGTGGGGGCTGGGGGAGGTGTAAGGGTCTTCATGGGGGTACCAGCTGGGCAGCGGCACAGGACCCCGAGGACTCATGAGGGCGGTACACTTGGTTCAGTGCTCTGCACTGTCTTAAAACCTACATTTTTGAACAAAGGAACCCGAATTTTCATTTTGCACTGGGCCCTGCAAATTTGGTGATCGTTCTTGCTTCCGTGTTAAACCCAGACTCCTGAATCACACCTTCCCTCCTACTCTCCATAATCTCTCCCTCTTTCTCTCACTTCTATTCTTTTTTGGTCACACCACAGGGCTTGCAGGCTTTTAGTTCCCTGACCAGCAATGGAGCCCAGAGCCTCGGCAGTGAAAGCTCAGACTCCTAACCACTGGACCGCCAGGAAATTTCCTCTCTCACTTCAATACTACTTATGTTTCAGTACTCCCCTTCTCCAAAATTTCTCCCTCCACTCTAGTCCTCTGACAATAATGATTGGCTTCATTTGGCTCTTACACTGTTTTTTTCTTACTTTCTCCTTTTACTCCCTGAGCCTTGTCCTCTCAACCAGTAAATACTGGGTTCTGGCAGCATGTCTTACATCAGTTTCTACTATGCCTTGGAGGGTGCTTGGGTGATAACCAAAGGATGAGTTATTTCTTCCATCTCTAGAAAGGGTGTTAGAATGTCTCCACTTTATAGATGAGTAACACACAAAGTGGGTTAGTGAAAAGTAAAAGTGTTAGTCAAAGCTATGATTTTTCCAGGAGTCATGTATGGATGTGAGAGTTGGACTGTAAAGAAAGCTGAGTGCTACAGAAATGATGCTTTTGAACTGTGGTGTTGGAGAAGACTCTTGAGAGTCCCTTGGACTGCAAGGAGATACAACCAGCCTATCCTAAAGGCAATCAGTACTGAATACTCATTGGAAGGACTGATGCTGAAGCTGAAACTCCAATACTTTGGCTACCTGATGTGAAGAACTGACTCATTGGAAAAGACTCTGATGCTGGAAAGATTGAAGACAGGAGGAGAAGGGGATGACAGAGGATGAGATGGTTGGATGGCATCACCAGCTTGATGGCCATGAGTTTGAGCAAGCTCCGGGAGTTGGTGTTGGCCAGAAAAGTCTGGTGTGCTGCAGTCCACGGGGTCGCAAAGAGTTGGACACAACTGAGCAACTGAACTGAACTGAACTAGTCGCTTCAGTTGTGTCCCACTCTTCGTGACCCCACGGACTGTAACTCGTCAGGCTCCTCTGTCCATGGGATTCTCCAGGCAAGGATACTGGAGTAGGTTGCTATTTCCTCCTCCAGAGGATTGTCCAGACCCAGGGATCGCACACGGGTCTTCTGCACTGCAGGCAGATTCTTTACCATCTGAGCCACCGGGGAAGCCCCCAAAGTGGGTTAAACTGTATACAAAATGTAGAAAACTGGAAATATTCATTGAGCACCTCTACACATGAGTTCAATGGATATTTAATAAAATGCCTGCTTTCTGCCAGATTCTGTTCTGCTCTCAGCCATTAGAGAGGCAGCCACTCGGGTGGCTGCCAGCTATTTGGCTGTCCCCTACAGTCCCAGGAGTGTTCTGTGGCTGGGCCCACACAGGCAGGCGGTCCCCATCCAACACTGCCTTCTGCTCACGGAGAACATCCTTCAGTTCCCAGGTGAGGCCATCACAGCCAGATCTGCTCTGGGACCTTGATATCCAACTCCTCCCAGGCTCAGCCTCAGGCCAGATCTCTAGTCTTATCTCTCTCAGGTTTCTCAAACATACCTGGAGTTTGTGCTATCAGCTCTCAACCTGGGATGTGACTTACAGAAATGCCGGCAGACTGACTTCAGGCTCTACGACAAAGCCACAGTCATCAAGACAGTATGGTACTGGCACAAAGATAGAAATATAGATCAATGGAACAAAATAGAAAGCCCAGAGATAAACCCACGCACCTACGGACACCTTATCTTCGACAAAGGAGGCAAGAATATACAATGGAGAAAAGACAATCTCTTTAACAAGTGGTGCTGGGAAAACTGGTCATCCACTTGTAAAAGAATGAAACTAGAACACTTCCTAACACCATACACAAAAATAAACTCAAAATGGATTAAAGATCTAAACGTAAGACCAGAAACTATAAAACTCCTAGAGGAAAACATAGGCAAAACACTCTCCGACATAAATCACAGCAGGATCCTCCATGACCCACCTCCCAGAATATTGGAAATAAAAGCAAAAATAAACAAATGGGACCTAATTAAAATTAAAAGCTTTTGCACAACAAAGGAAACTATAAGCAAGGTGAAAAGACAGCCTTCAGAATGGGAGAAAATAATAGCAAACGAAGCAACAGACAATTAATCTCAAAAATATACAAGCAACTTCTGCAGCTGAATTCCAGAAAAATAAACGACCCGATCAAAAAATGGGCCAAAGAACTAAACAGACATTTCTCCAAAGAAGATATACAGATGGCTAACAAACACATGAAAAGATGCTCAACATCACTCATTATTAGAGAAATGCAAATCAAAACCACAACTAGGTATCATTTCACACCAGTCAGAATGGCTGCTATCCAAAAGTCTACAAGCAATAAATGCTGGAGAGGGTGTGGAGAAAAGGGAACCCTCTTACACTGTTGGTGGGAATGCAAACTAGTACAGCCACTATGGAGAACAGTGTGGAGATTCCTTAAAAAACTGGGAATAGCACTGCCATATGACCCAGCAATCCCACTGCTGGGCATACACACCGAAGAAACCAGAATTGAAAGAGACGCGTGTACCCCAATGTTCATCGCAGCACTGTTTACAATAGCCAGGACATGGAAGCAACCTAGATGTCCATCAGCAGACGAATGGATAAGGAAGCTGTGGTACATATACACAATGGAATATTACTCAGCCATTAAAAAAAATACATTTGAATCGGTTCTACTGAGATAGATGAAACTGGAGCCCATTATACAGAGTGAAGTAAGCCAGAAAGAAAAACAACAATACAGTATACTAATGCATATATATATGGAATTTGAAAGATGGTAACGATAACCCTATATGCGAGACAGAATAAGAGACACAGATGTATAGAACAATTTTATGGACTCTGAGGGAGAAGGTGAGGGTGGGACGTTCTGGGAGAATAGCATTGAAACATGTATATTATCATATGTGAAACAGAACACCATTCCATGTTCGATGCATGAGACAAGGGCTCAGGGCCGGGGCAATGGGATGGCCCAGAGGGATGGGATGGGGAGGGAGGTGGGTGGGGGGTCCAGGAAGGGGATCACATGTAGACCCATGGCTGATTCATGTCAATGTATGGCAAAAACTATTACAATATTGTAAAGTAATTAGCCCCCAAACTAAAATAAATAAATTTATTAAAAAAAAAAAAAAAGAAAGAAAGAAATGCCAGCAGAGAAAAGGCAGGGAGCTTATCCCTCCCTGCCCCTCCTTACTTCCCTACTTTTTCTCTCCTCTAATTCAGGAAATCTAATTCATAAGGAACTTGTCCAAATCAATGGTTTCTGCCAAAAGTTCCCTCAAAAATCCTATCTTTCCAATCATTCCTTACCTGAGACAATGAAGGACTCTCCATGGCTACCTGTCTGGGGGTGGGTGGAACACAGGTTATGGGATAGAAGGAAATATTAGGGATTAAATAGGTTAACCTTTTAAAATTATGTAACATCTCACACGCCTCCATTTACAGATATTAATGGAGCATCCCTTTCACATAACAGGCCCTGGACCAAACACAAAAACAGAAAAGGGGGACAGCCCCTGCCCCCTGGGGCTCATAACACACTGCAGCTTCCAGTGTGGAGGGAAGGCATCACAGATCCTCATGCACTGAGGAAGCTCTTAGTCAGCTCTTCTGAAAGCTGCTGTCCCAAAGGGAAATGACTTCTTAGAACAAGAGGAGCTATTAGGCTTTTTCTTATAAATACAGATAAAAAGAACAGACAGCTCCTGGTGGGAACAAAAGCACTGTGTGAACCACACATATGCATGCATACACACAAATACACAAATACATGCTAAATAACATACTGTGGGGGGAGTGGGAGGAAGGTTCAAGAGGGAGGGGACCTATGTATACTTGGAGCTAATTCACGTTGTCCTACAGCAGAAACTAACACATTGTAAAGCAATTGTCCTTTCTCCAATTAAATTTTTTTTTTTAATTCTTAAAAAAAAATAAAATAGGTACTATGATTTCTTTGAGTAGTGACATTCCTCTTTCTAAAATCTCCTCCGTCCGAGTTCATGATGCTTCAAGCTTTGGAAAGGAATGTGGGCACCCTTGGATCATTTTTGGAAGTACAGGGGTGGAGAACCGGGCTCCCGGTGGCTTGCACAGGCAGGTGTGTTTGGGCTCCTAGGTTTCCAATCCTGTGGTGACTGGCTGTCAAGTCAGGAAGGAAGAGGAGCTGGAGCCAGAGTGGAGAGTGGGCGCCAAGTCTGCAAGGCTGGGGTGTCAGGCCTGGAAGCCGCTCCTACGGGGAGGGAAAACAGTGCCTCGTTCCATCCTCAAATGGTGCTGAGGAAAAACGCTGCCCAGAAAGATCCTCACAGGGAGCTGGAGGAGTCACACCGACACGGGAGGTCAGCTACGTTCTGAGAAGAGCGGAAATAAGAATTGTGAAACTCCCAGATGACCCGATCCAGAAGCGCGGGGTTGGTTTCTTGAATGCCACGGAATTGCTTCTGGAAAATACTCATTTTTAATTCAAATGTATCTGTGATCACAAAGGAAAGGCATGTTGATTGCTGGTTTTCTGGTGAAGTGTATCTGATGACGAGATTTTTTTTAGAGAAAGATAATAGGTCATTTGTTAAGCAAGTCATAGGAAAAGAAATTCTTTTTTTTGATACTTCTTTTGAAAAAGAGCGCAGTTTTTTCCTCAAGAACTTCTTACCAAACCAAAATCAGAACCTAGAGGAAGACAAAGGCATTTTTACCTGCGTCGGTCGGTGTTTGCCGAGTCTCCTCGTGCCTCTGGGTGTTGCCAGGTGCTGAGGATGAAGGCAGGTAAGACAGAGCCTGGGTTCTCAAGGCACTTGCAGCCCACAGAGGGGAGAGAGAGAAGAGCTCAGAGATCAAGGAAGAAAAGAAAGAAGCGTGAGGTCAGAGGGAAAGATGGCTAAATGCCTGGAATAGCTCGCATAGCTTGACCTCTCAAAGTCTCCAATGGCTTCCATTTTGTTCTGAGTTAAAGCTAAGTTAGGGCAAAGAGTCAGACAGAACTTAGCGACTGAACAGCAACAAGAATACTGAAATGGGTAGCCTATCCCTTCCCGACCCAGGAATCCAACGGGAGTCTCCTGCATTGCAGGCAGATTCTTTACCAGTGGAGCTACCAGGGAAGCCCAAAGAGCAACACCAACAAAGCTAAGTTTCTACTCTGTCTGCCCTGGTGCCTTCTCTGGCCTCATCTTCTCCTCTCTCACTGCTCCTTCCCTCCACACTAGCCACACTGCCTGCCTCACCAGACACACCAACCTAGGGGCTTTCAACTGGTCTGCCTGAAATGCTTACCCCAGAGGTACGCCCAGGGTGGCTTCCTCCTTCAGGCCTCTGCTCAGCTATCACTTTCTCTGAGAGGCTTTCCTCCCACCCACAACACAGTCCATTATTCTTTCCTGAGTCATAAACCTCTCCAAAGCCAATGGTGAGCCCTCAGGGATCCACGGGCCCCACTTTGAGAACTGCTGCACTCAAATTCCATGGGAGGCTCACTGATATCCAGCTCCCCAGCTCATCCCCAGACATGCTGTTTTTAGTGGCTCCAGAGAAGAGCCTGGAACTGTGTATTTTAAAAAGTAACTCAATGTTTTAATGTAGTGGTCCAAGACCACCTTTTGCAACAATAAATGAGAAGCCATTGAAAGGTTTCCAAATGGGAGACAGAAGATTAGATCAGGCCTACAGGAAGGCCTGGGGGCCACAGTCCTAATCTCTAAGCGATCACATCAAGAGTCAGCTAATCATGTTCTGTGGGGGAGGGGGAGAGGAAATCTGGCCCTCCACCTGTTTGTGTAAATAGAGTTTTTTTGGAACACAACCATACCCATCCTTTTACATAATTGTCCATGGTTGCCTTTGTGTTAATAAGTGCAGGGTTGAGTAGCTGTGACAGAGACTATAAGGCTGCCAAAGCAAAAAATATTGTGTATCTGAGCCTTTTCAGAAAAAGTTTTCCAATCCCTGGTCTAAAGTAAGGGTTGGAAGGTGGAGAAAAAAGGTGACTAATGTTTGGACTAATATTGGAGACAAGACTACATAGATGAGTAGATGACATGAGGTGGAGATGGGGAGGAAGGAGCTGAGCCTCCAAGCATGAGTCCCAGGTTTCAAGCTCATATCACTGGGTAAAAGTGGTACCACCAAATGAAATTTATGTTGCTGCAAGAAACTCAGAATTTTCATGAAGACGATAACCATATGTTTTGGAATGTATATTTTCCAGGCTTAACATAAAGTTTCATTGAGATTTTCTGTAGTTCATCCCTATCAGGTGGGTATTTGCCTCTCAGAAACAAGGCTCAGAGTTTTGACAGAGAACTAATTTAAAATGCATTGCCTCATTTATCATCATCACTCAATGAAAAGGTGCAATTATTTCCATTTTACAGATCAGAAAAATGAGGCTTACAGGTAAAATAATGTGCACAAGGGCACATCTGTCAGACTCCATAGTTCTTAATGTTCCTCTTTACAAAACTGAAGATCTAATTTGTATATTATACAGTTTACAAAAGTGGTTTTTAAGAGATCACTCCCAATGACAGGTAATAAAGGATTCTGTTGTTTGTGCCTTTCTGCTCAGAGCTTGTTCTACCCTTTGCTTCCTGTTTCTAAGGAAGTTTCTTGGAAGAATTAGAAACAATTCTCTTTATCCTATGGGCTTCCCAGGTGGCGCTAGTGGTAAAGAATCTGCCTGCCAAAGCAGGAGATGAAAGAGACACGGGTTCCATCCCTGGATCTGGAAGATCCCCTGGAGGCAGACATGGCAACCCACTCCAGTATTCTTGCCTGGAGAATCCCATGGACAGAGGAGACTGGTGGGCTACAGTCCATGGGGTTGCAAAGAGTCAGACATGACTAAAGACTTAGCACAGACACATGCTCTTTATCCTACATATCTTTGCAAGGCCAGAAATGAAGCTCTAAAAACAAAGTCCACCTAGCCTCTTAAACAATCACACTCACCTGTTCAGAAACGGGAAGAACTGGGTTGTAGCCTAAGTAATACCAAGGGGCTGAATGCTCATGCAACTGCATGGTTCTTAATTTGCTTCTTTACATCAGGGAGAAGATTTCCAACTAAGAAGGAAACCAAAAGAATTACAGCTTTCTCTTTGGAATATTTTTCTTTCCCTCTGGGTACATTTAATTTAGGAAAGAAACTGTATAGAAATTCCTGTCAGGCAGTATCTTCATTTATCTTGTGACACCCCATGGACTCAAGAGGCGTCCCCAGAGAGGGTGCAAAAGGCTTTTTTTTTCTCTTTATCTGGTATTATAGGTAGAGATTTCGGAGAGCAAACTATGGTAAGGATTCTTACCTTTAGCTGTCTTCTGCCAGTTTTCCCAGGAACCCCTCTGCAGGCTTTGGCATCTACCGGAGTTTGGCAGGGTTTTCCATTGATTTTCATTTTAGTTTCCTTTGGCTGTTGAAGGGAACACTGTAGCAGTTTACCAGAAAATCCCTCAGAGACTCATTAACTCCGAGAGGGGGCCATATGGGAGGCCCCCTGGGAGTATTGCTATAGGAGTGCCTGTGAGGCCACTAAGCTGGTGGACTTTGTTTACACTCCTGTGCCAAAATCCTCTCCAAGTGCTCAGCTATGGTCATGAGTTCACCAGACCAGCGGCCTCCCATCCTAATTTCTGCCTTTTTATGAATCCACTTATCTCAGGGAATGATCCATTTACAAAATATTTTGAGGATCCTTCCTGACTTTAAAAAATTCTTCAACTATGGCCCTTAGTTCAGCCTTTTCCCAAAGAGTAAAAGGTACCTGAGAAGGGTCCCTGGTGATGGTCTTATTTTAAAAAGATAATCGTTTAATAGTCTCTTCAGGGTGGAAAGGGCAATTCAGCTAGAGCAGTACTAGCATAAGCGTTCAAATTACAGCCGCTGAGGAAAGCAACAGGAGTTATGTCCATCTCATAGTTGGTTTTAGGCACCTCTTAAATTTTAGTTTTTCATTAGTCTTTTGCAACAAATCCTTTAAAGTAGCTATTTTGGAATTTTGAAGCCTTTTTGGAGTCTTCTGCATGTTGGTTAAAATAAGTATCCTATTCAGTTTTTTTTAATTTGAGAACCCTTGCTTTTTAGTGCACTTCTTAAATGAGTGATTCCATGTAATCGGAACATTCCCATAATGACCAGTGTAATTCTAGGTTGTCTTAGTAATATTTTAACATTTTCAAGATATTTACAACTTCCAGGACTATAGTTCTTAGATGCAAAATAAGCAGAAGGTGGCATGCTCAACTTTTTGGAATTTAAGAATACTGTTTTTAATCAATCAATCAATTAATCAGCTTAGCCTTTGAGTCTCTTGGAGCCAAACTAACTCCAAGCGGGATGTATCACTGAGTTGGAGATTGTGTGGGTTTTACAGTGTACTTGTTGCAGGGAAATTTTCTTAAGATTGACAGGTGATCTCACATCAATCTAACCTGTTTCATGACCAACTTATTCCAACATGGGAGTCTTACGTTTGCACTTGGTTAACTCTAACAGCTTTCAAATGCTCCACCTGTGCCCACAAATTTTGCAATTTTTTGGCTTCTGAGATTTGCCTTAGGCTTTACCCCGCATGCACATTAAGAGAAACCAACAGCAAGTGAAGAAACAGGGCTGTGGACACCAGCATTAACCAAACAGATGTCACTATGGAGTGGCCAGTACAAGGCCTTGTTCATACCACCAGTAATTCTCAACATGGACTGGAGACTGGGGGAAAAATGAAACCAACAGACCCCAAAGAGTGGGGACAGCAGACTGCTTCCAAACAAATGGGGAATTGCAGTTGTCACCAGCTGTTCCCAGTGTGGAATCTGGGGACAGAAGCTAGGGCTGGAGTTTCCAATAAAATGGGAAATTATGGCATGCACTACCAGCAGTTCCCAACATGGAACTGCAGCAGACCTTAAGAAATGGAGCTGCAGACTAAACCAAGGGCGAGGACTTGGGTTCTGGGTAGAACTGTTTGCCAGCTCAAGCTCACCAGCCCTGGAAAGCCAATTAGATCAGGAGCTTGACATGAAGAAAGTGGAGTTCAGAACCAAGAGGATGTCAACCCACAGTCCTCAGAAATGATGAGAACGAGAACTCAAAGATTCTTGGGTACCAGTGTCTGCGTTTCTCCTTGTCTGTCACAAGGAGACAGACAAAACAATTTCTCTTTGTATTCTTGTCCTCTCAAATACAAACTGTAGAGAAAAGCATGAAAAATTTCACTACCTCAAAACGAAGGATTCTCTACAACAACAGACACCATTAACAATGTTAAAATATTAGCAACAGAGTGAGAAAAGAATTTGCAGCCTATGTAGCAAAAAAAGGATTTGTAAAAAGAATATAAAGAATGCTTATGAATCAATTTGAAAAAGACAAAAAACCCATTTAAAAATGGTTAAGGGACTTCCCTGGTGATTCAGTGGCTAAGATGCTGTGCTCCCAATGCAGGGGGCCTATATTTGATCCCTGATCAGGGAACTAGATCCCACAGACTGCAACTAAAAGTTCTGATGCCACAACTAAAGGCTGGTACGGCTAAATAAATAAATAAAAGATGTTTTTAAAAGATACATAGCAAACAAGGTAGAAATATTGATAGCCATTATGTTATCTTTAAAAAACGGTTAAAGAATATAAACAGATAGTTTTTAAAAGAGAAGATACAAATGGCCAATAAACAATATAAGGAATTACTCAGTCTCCTTAACATGCAGGGAAACATAAAACAATGAAGCCCCAGTTCACACCTATGGGACTGGCAATATTTAAGTGGGATTATATCAGTGCTGGTGAAGATGTGGGGCAAGGAAACTTCAGAGAGCTTCAATTAGATCCATAGATTAGTGTCACTTGGCTCTTTGGAGCAGCTATTTAATGTATACATTACAACTTAGATTTGCTACTCCATGATCATCAGTTAGAAGTCTAGGTAGCTTATCTGGAGACATTCAAGGGGGCATGTGCAAGACCAATGCAGCACTGCTTGTAAATGTGAAAGTTATAAATGTATATTGCAGGGGGAAATGCCTAAATAGAACAACACACAGTACATTCAGGAAGATGAATCACATCTATATGGATCAACAGAAGGTGAAAGTGAAAGTCGCTCAGTCTTTGTGACCCCATGGACTATACGACCACAGATTATACAGTGCATGGAATTCTCCAGGCCAGAATACTGGAGTGGGTAGCCTTTCCCTTCTCCGGGGGATCTTCCCAGACCAGGGATCAAACCCATGTCCGCTGCATTGGCAGGTGGGTTCTTAACCCCTGGACAAGCAGGGAAGTTCATCACCTGTGCTTCAGGATCAGAGGTTCCAAAAATTCCCCTCCTTGGGTTCAATTAATTTGCTAGAGCAGCTCACAGAACTCAGGAAATCATATACCCGCTAGATCACCAGTTTATCATTAAAGGATATAACTGAGGAAGAGTCAGATGGAAGAGATGCACAGGGAGGGGTGTGCAGGAAGAGACACAGAGCTTCCCATTTTCCCCAAATCTCCACATGCTCACAGCCTGGAAGCTCTCTGAACCTTGTCCTTCTGGATTTTATGGAGGCTTCATCACAGATGCACAATTGATTCAATTATTGGCTATTGGTGATTGAAATCAATCTTTAGACTTCTCCCTTCCCCAGAGGTCAAGGGTAGGACTTAAAGTTCCACTCCTTTAATCATGTGCTTTATTCTCCTGGAAAGCAGTTTGCATTCTTAGGTTACCTAATGGCTTTCCAAAAGTCATCTTATTAAGGTAACAGAAACCTTTATCTCTCTCATCACTTAGTATACTTCAAGGGTTTTAGGAGCTCTGTGCCAGAACCAAAGATGAAGAACAAATGTATTTTGTTCTCAAAGAGTTAGGTACAGAAATTGACAGTAAGCCACTAGAAAATTTTATAGCCATTTGACATTGCTCCAGCATCCAAGCTCATGATCAATGGATTCATCTCAATAAAGAGAATGAAGGCCAGTTGTTGAACTCAGCGAAAGTTTTCTTCAACTGTTGGCAGAAGATGAAGGCAGAAGGATTCCATGTGAGAAAGATTTAAGATTTCCTGATGTGAGATGGAGGGAACCACCTGATAATATATGTGAATGGCCTCTAGACTCTGAGGGCAGGTCCTGACTTCCAGCAAGAAAATGGGAACTTCAGTCCTACAACCACAGGACCTGAATTTTGCCAATAATCTGAATGAGCCAGGAAGCAACTTTTCCCCTGAGCATTGAGATAAGTCCAGCCAATGTTTGGAGTTCACCCTGGTGATATCCTGAGCACAGACCCTGCTGAAGCCCACCTGGCCTCTGACTACAGACTGCCTGCTAATAGCATGAGTTTTATTTGAAAAACAACAAGAACTTGGATCAAATGCCAGGGTCAGGGCTTCTCTGGTGACTCAGTGGTCAAGAATCCACATGCCAATACAAGAGACATGGATTTGATCCCTGATCCAGGAAGATCCAACTAACCCGCAACTATTGAGCCTGTGCTCTAAAGCCTGGGAGCGGCAAATACTGAGCCACATGCCCTAGAGCTCGTGCTCAGCAACAGAGGAAGACATCACAATGAGAAGCTAGTTCACTGCAATGAGAGGGTAGTCCCCGCTTGCCGCAACTAGAGGCAAGAATACTGGAGTAGGTTGCTATTTGCTTCCTCCAGGTGATCTTCCTGACACAGGGATTGAACAGGGGTCTCTTATATCTCCTGAATTGTCAGGTGGGTTCTTTACCACTAGTGCCACCTGGGAAGTTGACTTGTGGTAGTTTAGTCACTAAGTCGTGTCCAACTCTTGTGACCCCACGGACTATAGCCTGCCAGGCTCCTCTGTCCATGGGATTCTCCAGGCAAGAATACTGGGGTGGGTTGCCATTTCCTTCTCCAGGGGATCTTCCCGACCCAGGAATTGAACCTGGGTCTCTTGCATTGCAGGCAGATTCTTTACCAACTGAGCTATGAGGGAAGTGCCACCTGGGAAGCTGACTTGTAGGTCTGTGCAAATTTATGAGGAAGGCCACGGGCAGGGCACAAAACAATGAGCTGCTGCTTCTCATGTAATAATAGATTTGCTGCTGGATACATGTTATTGGAAATGGAAACTGGTGTCTGGGGAAGGCACCAGGACATCCCGGGGTGCAGGGCAGTGTGTGCTGGCAGCTTAAACTCGGCCCCACAATAGCTCAGCCCTCACAGGCAGTTTGGCCAGAGAGATTTATGGACCCCAAGGAACATGTGCAACCAAGGCTGCTCAAAGGAGGCCATACATTGTGAGATTCTGACTGTCAAATAACATGTTGGGGTTTCTTCAGTGGTCCCAAGACTTAGAGATTACATCTTTAACACATCAATAACTTAGCCTCTGGTTAGCAAGGTTCACTGGGGCATGACTAATCAGCGGATGAAAGTGTCTTTGTGGGGATTAACTTTAATGAAAAGAAAAGGAATAGTTATTTGGGGAGTTTGAAATCTTCCATAAATCAAAGTGAACACTGACAAAGCAGGTTCATAAGGTAAGAATGAAGCCATTGTGGGGAAAATTAAGGAACAGCTACTTTTTATATAAATCACAGGTCAGGGCTACATTGGTTGGGGATTCCATGGGAACCAGACCATTTAACTTCTTCAGGTGTAAAGCAGTGATATTTGGGGAAGCTCCACTCTCCTTAAGGGAAAACAGATGGCCTGTGTCATTAACCCTTTCCCACCTACTTGCAAAACAATCTGGCAATGGGCGTATTGAATTTTGAGGGAGTGATCTATGCTTACTCCAAATCCCACTTTTGAAGAACATCCTGAACCCATCCCTTGCCTAAGGGCCCTGTAATTCAAAGTCTATCCCAAAAGCCACGGGAATGACTCCATGTAGGCTCCCAGTCACTCAAGAAAGACAACTGTCTGTCTCAGTGAGAGCTTAGGAACTAGACTTATAAGAATAAGCTGGACTCCACTGCAATCAATTGATTAAAATTTACTCCACTAGTAAGAGGTAAAACTGGCCTGTCCCTCCTGACTCAATGCAATGAGAAGGATGCTGCATCACCAATGTGTGTTCCTGCCAAACATGTGTAACCTGAGTCTAATCACGATGAAACTATAGGATCAACCTAGGTTGAGGGAAATTCTACTAAACAACCAGCCAATTCTCTCTCTTTTTAAAAAAAAAACTTTTTTTTTGTAAAATACAAAGAAATTCTGAGTAACCATTCCAGCATAAAGGAGACTAAAGAGACACGACAATTAAATGCAATGTGTCATTCTGGACTGGATTTTCCTCAAGACAAAAGTCACCATAAACAGCATTGGGATGTTTGTGAAATGTGCATATGACCCATGTTTTAGTAACAGTACTGAACCAAAGCTAAATTTCCTGAATTTCAGAATTAAATAGCAGTTACATGAAATGATCCTAGTTTCTGAAGGATGGTTTCGGTTTAGATGCTAAGTCGTGTCCAACTCTTGTGACCCCAGGGACTGTAGCCTGCCAGGCTCTTCTGTCCATGAGATTTTCCAGGCAAGAATACTGGAGTGGGTTGCTATTTCCTTCTCCAGGGGACCTTGCCGACCCAGGAATAGAACCTGGGTCTCCTGCATTGCAGGCAGATTCTGAGGGATACATATAGAAATATTTTGAGGTTAAAGTTCAAGATGTCTGCAACTTATTTTCAGAGAGTTCAGAAAAATTACATATGTCATATTAAAGAGAGAGAAATAAACAGACACCAAGACAGAGAGAGAAAGAGAGAAATGTAGCAAAACATTAACTAGCAATTGGTGAACCTAGACAAAAAGTACCTAGGTGTTTATTATATTCTCATAATTTTTGTGGAGGTTTAAAATTTTTTCAAAAGAAAATAAAATAATGAATCAGATATATTTTAAGAATAATAAATGCAGGGGAAATTCATATAATCCTTAAAAATATTTCTCACTGAGTTCTGGTTGATGGAGTCAATGACAATCTATCGTAATGTGTGTGGTGTGAAAGAAACAGTTAATAGTATCAGTTAAGAATGCTTTTGACTTTGTTTCATAAACCCAACTTGTGCAAATATGAACATGTTTCTCATATCAGTCATTCTGGAACTGGTGAGGAGATTCCAAGGCTCCTATCATTTCACACTGCTTTTAAGTGGATTGGCTTTATGTCTCATGGATCCAAGATGTCTGGCATCATCTCTTCCAGGCATCATGTCTTCTTTCCAGAAGAAAAGAAAGTGGAAGAAGAAAAATGAAGCTGCATCTGTTTAGAAAAGCTAAAGTTTTCCCAAAAGCTTCCAGAGAGCAGTTACAGGTAAATATAATCAAAACATGTCTATTCTCTAGTTACCCCTTTTCTTGACCTTGAAATTATGTATTACCAAGTTTCAGCAAGTAGTAAGTAGGAGTCTGAAGACTGGATTCAGCTCTGGTTCTGTTTTTCATCCTATATGTGACTTTACACAAGTCTGTAAATCTTTCTGGACTTCCATTTCCTCATTTTAAAAATGAGACATTTAAACTGGATTATCTCAAGTTCTCTTCCAGCAAAAACAATCTATGATTATATAATACTTCCTAGCATTGAAGGGTGCTTTTGTCTGATATGGACACCACTCTAACTCAAACTGACCTAAATAATTAGAAAATTTATTATCTTATGAAAGAAGAAGGCTGGGTAGACCTGGATTCAGGTTATTTGATTTAATTTCTTAATGGCATCACCGATCAGCGTTTCAGGCTCTTTCCATCTCTCTGCTCTGCCCCTGCTGGACGGGCTTCATTTTCATACTGTTGATACAGCTCTTCCAGGTGGTGTATCAAGATAAAGACAATATGCATTAGAAGAAGAAGTAGCATCTAGTACCATGGTATTTCTCACAGAAGAGATGAAACTTATCCAGCAGCCTTCTAGAGACTTCCTTTTATGTCCCACTAGACAGAACTGACTTGTGTGAGGGTCCCTGAGCCATCACTGAAAGAACAGAATTACCTAGTTGCTTTAGACTAAAAGGCCTAGGCTAATTATCTGAGGTCAAACAGACTTTGGATAGTCAACCATGATGTGTTTGTATCAGGGTTCTCCGAGAAACAGAACCAATAGGTAACTAGATAGACAGACAGACAGATAGATGATAGATAGATAGATAGATTTATTAAAGGAATTGTCTCACATGGTTAAGAGGCCAAGAAGTTCTACAATCTGCTGTTGGCCAAAAGCCTGAAAACCAGGAGCTCAATGTCCAAGGGCAGGGAATTCGCCCTTCCTTCACCTTTTTGTGGACTAGATGAGGCCCACTCACATTGGTGAGGACATGTTCTCATCTCTACTCAGTCCACTGCCTCAAATGCACAATCTCTTCCAGGAACACCCTCACAGACACATCCAGAAATAAGGTTGTGCCAGCTCTCTGGGCATCCCTCAGCCCTTCTGTCAAGTTGACACATAAAATGAACCATCGCAGTGTTCTTTACCTTGAATGGGGGACTATTTTGGGAAATGGTTTTTATTCCAGATACCACAGGATGGTTCACATACATCAAATGCTCACATATATTTGCTCGTCTTCCTAAATCAACATTGGCCACTTTCACTTTAACCAATGAAATGTCTCCTTCACTGACTGCTCTAATTAAGAGTCCAAAAGAAAATACCCACACAGGCCTAGAGGGGAGTGAGTGTCTCTAGAGTTTGTTTAAGAATACAGCCACTCATTCACATACATATATTAATTCAACACATATTTATTGAGAATCTACTATTTTCTAGGCACTAATGAAAACTTGTAGTCTCTGCTCTAGGAGAATTTAAACCTTGGTGTTGAAACAGATACCTTAACAAATTACTAATGCTAAGAGTCAGAAAGAAAGACTACCTGAAGACTTGGGTGACATTGTAAAGGAAAATTGCAACTATTTCAGGTACTTGAGATTCTAATGATATTAATTATGCTGTAAAACATAAGCAAGATGGTTGTATGTATGTATGTGTATGTATATGTTGGGGGTATTATCCTTTTGTTTCTTTTATCTGAGATTAAAAGAATTCCCATGTGCATTCACACTTCACAGACAATTGTGCCTTTCAAATAAATAGTTGTGTTGGTTTCAGCTCTGACACTTCCTTCTCTAAGAAGTCCTAAAACACAGAAACTACTTTTGACTATGCCTGTAGATTTTCTCCATCCAATTCCACTGGCCTCTGTTAATAGTTAAAAGGGCAAAATTCTTTAGGCTTGGTCATACAGACTGGTTCCAAATAGGAAAAGGAGTCCGTCAAGGCTGTCTATTGTCACCCTGCTTATTTCACTTATATGCAGAGTACATCATGAGAAACGCTGGGCTGGAAGAAACACAAGCTGAAATCAAGATTGCTGGGAGAAATATCAGTAACCTCAGATATGCGGATGACACCACCCTTATGGCAGAAATTGAAGACGAACTAAAGAGCCTCTTGACGAAGTGAAAGAGGAGAGTGAAAAAGTTGGCTTAAAGCTCAACGTTCAGAAAACTAAGATCATGGCATCTGGTCCCATCACTTCGTGGGAAATAGATAGGGAAACAGTGGAAACAGTGTCAGACTTTATTTTTTGGGGCTCCAAAATCACTGCTGATGGTGATTGCAGTCATGAAATTAAAAGACGTTTACTCCTTGGAAGGAAGGTTATGACCAACCTAGATAGCATATTTAAAAGCAGAGACCTTACTTTGCCAACAAAAATCCGTCTAGTCAAGGCTATGGTTTTTCCAGTGGTCATGTATGGATGTGAGAGTTGGACGGTGAAGAAAGCTGAGCGCCGCAGAATTGATGCTTTTGAACTGTGGTGTTGGAGAAGACTCTTGAGAGTCCCTTGGACTTCAAGGAGATCCAATCAATCTATCCTAAAGGAGATCAATCCTGGGTGTTCATTGGAAGGACTGATGTTGAAGCTGAAACTCCAATACTTTGGCCACCTCATGCGAAGAGCTGACTCATTGGAAAAGACCCTAATGCTGGAAAGGATTGGGGGCAGGAGGAGAAGGGACGACAGAGGATGAGATGGTTGGATGACATCACCAACTCGATGGACATGGGTTTGGGTAGACTCCGGGAGTTGGTGATGGACAGAGAGGCCTGGCGTGCTGCAATTCATGGGGTTGCAAAGAGTCAGACACAACTGAGTGACTGAACTGAACTGATTAATGAACTAACATAATAAAACTTACTACATGCCAGATGCAAAATGCTTAATATATATCACTCATTTACTCCTCACCACAACTTTACAATAGAGTGAAGAAACTGGGCCACAAAGGATGAAATAACTTACTCAAGGTCACAAAGATGGGATTTGAAAGCACTGACCTGGCTTCAGAGTTCATGATCATAGCCACTCAGCTGGTCGTCTCTCACAGTGATCTCTAGCTCTAGAAACGACCTCAAGACAGAATTGGTTTCAGTCACATACTCTGTATTGGTCACTTAATTCATTCCCACAACACCTTGTGTTAAGTAGGTATGAAGGCAAAAATTCAGATTATTTATAAAACACTGTGGAAACTTGAATATGGCCTATGTATTAGATAATAAAACAGAATTGATCATTTTTGCAGGCGTAGTAATAGTACACCAATATAGGAGGGGAAATCTGTCTTAAGAGCTGCCTGTGAATTACTTAGAGAAAAAATCTTATGGTTCTACAGCTTATTTTCATATGGCTCAGAAAAAAATAGAGGGATAGAGGTAAAACAAATGGAGGAAAATGTTGATGTGAATGTAGATGAAGATAAATAGATGTTTGTTTTGCTGATATTCAAGTTTTCTTTACATTTGAAATTTCTTCAGTTGGAATCTGGGAAAAAGCAAGAAATCCATGCCTCATCACAATAATAAAATTATGGAACACTGACTGCAAGGAGATCCAACCAGTCCAAGCTAAAGAAAATCAGTCCTGAATGTTCGTTGGAAGGATTGATGCTGAAGTTGAAACTCCCATACTTTGGCCACCTGATGCAAAGAGCTGACTCATTTGAAAAGACCCTGATGCTGGGAAAGATTGAAGGCAGGAGGAGAAGGGGTTGACAGAGGATGAGATTGTTGGATGGCATTATCAATTCAATGGACATGAGTTTGAGTAAACTCTGGGAGTTGGCTATGGACAGGGAGGCCTGGCATGCTGCAGTCCATGGGGTCACAAAGAGTTGGAAATGACTGAGCGACTGAACTGACTGACTGAAGACAAATAGGAGATGGTAACAGCAGCCTAAGGAAAAAAAATACAGTTCACAAATTAATGACAGAATAACAGCTTCCCTGGTGGCTCAGATGGTAAAGAATCTGCCTGCAATGCAGGAGCCCTGAGTTTGATCCCTGGGTCAGGAAGATCCTCTAGAGAAGAGAATGTCTACCCACTCTAGTATTCTTGCCTAGAAAAGCCCATGGACAGAGGAGCCTAGCGGGCTACAGTCCACAGGGTCACAAAGAGATGGACATGACTGAACAACTAACACTTCCATTTTCTGTTTTTTTTTCAGAATAACAGAAAATAAGAGCAGCAATCAAAGTTAAAAAGCAGTGGAATAATGTCTTCAAAGGTTTGAGAGAAAATGACTTCAAACCTACACTTGAGGAGCCAACAGAGCTACCTTTCAAGAATGAGGATAAAATTAAGATGTTAACTGAGAGTCCACTGCACAGAACCTTTAATAAGAAACATCTAAATCTAAAGGATTATACCTCAGAAAAAGAAAAATTAAATTGTAAAGAGTTTGAGACAGAAGGAATGTTGAGAAAATAAAATGGAAAATATACATGTAAAAAATAATAGTAACAACAGTCAAAGATGTCTAAGTTGCTAGGTTAAGAAAGGACAGAACTAAAACACTGAACCACAATAGTATACAAATTAGGAGGGGATGATCAGAGGGAAAATGTTCTAATATGGTGGCATTATATGGGAGAGTAACTAATATCATTTAACTTTAGAATTTGTTTAGATAACTGTACATAGTAATATTCCAAGGGAAACCACTGACAGAACAGTGAATGAATATATAAATTCCAAAAATATCCAAGCTAGTGAGACAATAAAAATGGAAAAAGAAACAAAATATTAAATCATATATTTATATATGTAAATCATATATCATGTATAAATTTGTCAGATACATATTTCAGAAAGGAGAACAAAGAACCACAGAAAATGAGGAACTACAGAAATCAAAAAGTAAGATGGAGAAACAAGACCAAATAAGATGTTATGAAAAAAGCCCAAACAAACTTTTTGGTCAACCCAATATCAGCAGTCACAGTAAATGGAAATACAATGGACTCATCAGTTAAGAAAACAGAGATCGTCAGACTGGATTAAAAATAATGCTGACCAAGAGAAAGCTGGCATAGTCATACTCATACGTAGGACAAAAAACATGTTAAAGGGTAGCTGTTCAGGATAATGATTCAGATTATCAGATAGATAGAGCACTTCCAAATCTGCATAAACCAGAGCCTCAAAGTATATAAAGAAAAATTGATTAATTCTTTTTAGAAATAATTACAGTAAGACATTTATAAGTTCACAATAACATTGGGAGATTTCAACACATTTCTTAGTTTTTGACAGATCAAGCAGATAGAATATTAATATAGGTATAAAAGACATGAATAACACAAATAACAATGTTTTAATAGTCATGATTGATCAAACCAGTCAATCCTAAAGGAAATCAACCCTGAATATTCACTTGAAGGACCGAAGCTGAAGCTGAAGCTGCAATACTTTTGCCACCTGATGTGAAGAACTGACTCATTTGAAAAGACCCAGATGCCGGGAAAGATTGAAGGTGGGAGGAGAAGGGGGCTGTAGAGGAGAGAGAGAACATATAGATTGAGAGTGAAGCAAGATAGCAACCAAATCCCAAATGCGATGTATAGGCTTCATCTGAATCTTGATTTGAAATTAAACTGTGAAAAATTCATGGATAATTGGGGAGATTTAAACACCTGGATATTTGGATATAAGGAATTATTGGATATTTGCTAATATAAGGAATTACTGTTATTTTCTTGATGTGATGATAATATTTTAGTTATGTTTCTAAACGAGTCCTTATTTTTTAGAAATATATCCCAAAATATATATTAGTGAGATGAGATGACATCTAGAATGTTGGAGTATTCATGAAAAACGATTGGTGATGATTTGATCATTAGTGAAGGTGAGTGATGGTCATGTGAGGGGTTCATTATTCTCCTTACCTTTTAATATGATTGAAATACTTTACAACAAATAATACATACATACACATACATAATGTATGTATTAAAATTTCGTTATATACACCCACATATCTGGTGTGAGAGGGTGTGGAGTATGGGGACTCTGACACATTACTAACAGGAGTGTAAATTTAAAAACAATTTGGAATCTTTCGAGAATTTAAACATCTGCATATCCTGCTAATGAACAAATCTACTCTTCGCACATATGCATATTGACAAAAGAATGAATAAATTTCAGTGTAGTTATAAAATCAAATATTATGCATCCACAAACATGAATGAACTACAACCACACTCAACATCAATGAATCTTTTTTATTAATTAAAAAAATTTTTTGGCTTCACCACATGGTATGTGGGATCTCAGCTACCTCATCAGGAATTGAACCTGTGTCCCCTGCAGTGGAAGTGCTGAGTCCTAATCCCTGGACTGCCTGGGAAGTCTCACGTCAAAGAATCTTAAGAATACTGGGTGAAAAAAAAAAATCTACAAGACTCCATACGGTAGCATATTACTTTTACAAAACTCAAAAATGAGCAAAAGTAAACAACATATTGTGTAAGAACATGCAAATATAATTATGTCTTTCTAAGTAAAACAGTGATGGACCCCCAAATTCAGGAGGATGATACCTCTGGGGAGAAATCCTGGGGCCCCCAGTGGGGAAAGAGCATTAGGTATGTGTATTATTGGCTCTGTCCTAGTTCTTTGGCTGGGTGATGGGTTCACAAGTTTTCACTGTATTATTAAGTTTTATAATATAAATATATGATATACCCTATATATATATTAAAATAACTATTTTAAGACAAAAATTTTAAATAAAGAAAAAAATCATGTAATGCTATAATTTGTCACTTCTGGAAGGATTGCCCTCTCTTCCTGTCAAGCTACATTTCACTTCTTAGAAATCAAAGTTCTGTGTGCATGGTTCCTGACTCCTGCAATTATTCTGTGGGTTTGTAATTGAGTGTGTTTTACCGTCTGAGAGCTTGCCCTCGGGCACCTCTGAATTCTCTTTCTTGCTATTCAGCTCACTCAGTTGCTACTGTTACTTCTGTATTCAGTGGCCTTATCATGTTCCAAAATTTTCCATAAAGATATTTTCTAAAAGAATGAGTGACTTAGTTTGGATAGCAAGCTAGTTGGTTCACTCTGCCCCTGTAGGACTAGCAGGGACCAGCCTGGCTGGCCTTGCCACTTAGGTAACCTGCCCAGGCCTTGGGAATCCCACCAACCACACCTCCCAAAGTCTCCATTGAGAAGGAGAAGCCAGGGGACTTCCCTAGTGGTCTAGTGGTTACGAATCTGCTTTCCAATACAGGGGACGAGGGTTCGATCCCTGGTCAGGGAACTAAAATCCCACACGGCAAGGGGCAACTGCAACTAGACAGGTGCCTGTACATGGCAACGAAGGGCCGAAGTGCTGCAACTAAGACCTGACACAGCCAAAAATAAGTGAATAAAATAAATATATTTTAAAAAATGGAGACACCAGAAAACTTATCCCCAACACCCTCTCCATCTCCAGCCCCATCTCCATCCATATCTCTGTCTCCATCCACGTCTCCATATCCTCTCCCTGGGCCTCAGCTGTCACCACTCCCCAGCTTGGAGCAACACATAGCAGGGTGTCTTGGGCTCCATGAACAATGCTTACAAGTGGACGCGGGGTGAGTACTGAGTGGAGGCCTGGCCCAGGCCTTAGCTGCAGAGCAAGACCCTAGTCCCATGCCCAAATCTAGCCTCCCACCTACATTTGTAAGTAAAGTTCTATGGCATACAGCCACTCATTCATTTACACACTGTCTATGGCCGCATTCTCGCTTCAATGGCCCAGTTGAGTAGTTTTGACAGAGACAGTGTGGCCCACACCCTCTGCCCTATTCCCCAAGGCCCAGGCCTCTGTATCCACCTCCTGAGCAGGGGCGGGGGTGGAGGGCAGTTGCAGATCTGTTAGCTGATGAGAATAGCATGTAGGCAGAGGTCGTTGTAAACACCCACCTCTGTTCTGCCTTCACAAGACCTGGGTTTAGGTCTCTGGTCTGTTATTGACAGGCGAATCACAGAATCTCTTTCTGCCTCTATCTGTCCATCTGATAGATCAGGGGAAAATGACAATATTTGCCCAATCTACCTTCCCAGGTGAGGATCAGTTGAAATACTGCATGTCTGAGCTTATCAGGCTAAAAAGCAGAATCAAAAATGATATTCTAAAACTGCAGGGTGCTCCTAAAACACCCAGAGGGCTGATTACAACACAGCTTGCTGAGACTCACCCCCACCCCAGAATTTTGGGTTCAGTAAGTCTGGTGTAGAGCCTGAGAAAATTGCATTTCTTGCATGTTTCTGAATCATACCCTTGCTGCATTGGATTAATAAGCAGTTCTCCACCACATATGCACATGAGAGTCACCAGGAAGCTTTAAAAATCCAGATGTTCAGAATACATCCCAGAACAACTAAGTCAGAATGTCTAGGAAGGGGACCCAGGAAACAGCATTTCTTTAAAGCCTCTTAGGTGATTCCAATATGCAGCCAAGGTTAAGTGCGTTAACCAGGGACAGTGGGAGGAATATTGGGTGTTTTTCTTGTTTGTTTTGTTATTGATGCTATGTCATTTATAGCTTTAAAAAATTATAGACTAGAATGCAAAATCTGTGTGAATTTTCAGACAGCTTCTATTTGCCATGAACTGCTTACTGCTTTAGATTACATTCTGCTACCAAAGGAAGCCATAATTTATGTGAAAATGTCTTGCATCTTGGAAGAAGCCAAGATTGAACAGTATCATCTTAGGCAATCTTTGTCTAAATCCCTCAATTTGCATGTTGATGCAGCCAATTGATAGAATTTCCAGGTTTACCTCCTGCAACCAACTATGAACTTACTTCCTCCAGAATGCCCTTGGATTTATTTATTTTTTCTCCACTAACCAACACACCATCATGTCTTACCCGCCACTGGCAATGAGACAATTGGCTATATTCCCTACTAATAACAAGATTGGTTTTATGAAACCTAAATCTGATTGTGTCTCTCTCTGACCCGAAACCTTCGATGGCTACTGTTGCACCCAGAATAAAATTTAAACACTTCACTTGGTTTACAAGTCCCATCCACTGCTCATCTCCCCACCTTTATCCTGCTCCCTTATCTCTCAAACACTCTTGACAGTAGACTTCTCTCAGTTCTTGAAAGAACCCAAACACTTCCTCATTTAAGGCCTTTCATCCACCTCAGCAATCTTTCCCAGATCCCATTATCTTTCAGAACTTCACTTAAAAATGTCACCCCCCCAAAAAAAAAGTCACCCCCTAAAAAAGAAATGTCACCCCAGACAGACCTTCCCCATCGGCTTGACTAGGGCCAGCTTCCCAAAGCCTGTTCTATAGTATCTTCTCTTTCCTCTAGCCCCTTTAAAATAGTCACCACAGCTTGTAATCACTGTTTCCTTCCTCCTTCTCCTCCTTCCTTCCTTCCTTTCCCTATCTCTATCTACTCTCTTCCTTCCTTTCTCTCTCTCTGCCTCTATCTACTCCTCTAGAATCTAATTTCCTTTAGAAAAGGGACCAAGTTGTTTTGTTCTCCACTGTGTTCCCGGGACCAAACACCCTGGGTAGTTAATTGCTCAGTCAATATTTATCACATTAAGGTTACTTCAGTGGTACTATCAGCCAACACTGACTTCTCACTTGTCCACACAAGTGACGTAATACCCACAGGTTGGTGTGCCCCAGCCCATAGGGTGGACTTGGGGGGACAGGGGTGAAGGAGGGCCAGGCCTCTGAGAAAGCTGCTGCCACTCTTTCCTGCCAACCGTCATCATGCAGGCCCCTGGCTGCTGAATCTTCCAACATTTCAAGAGACGCAGACAATCCAGATCTTTTGTGATTTAAAAATCTTGGCAACTAAACTAAACGTAAAAAAAAACAACAACCTTAGGGAGGCCAAACAAAACACATAGCACATCTGTGGGCTGGGTCCAGCCAGAGGGCTGCCAGTGTGCAACCTCTGCTGAAATCTGGATGGACCAAATCCATGGCTCCACTCTGATCTACCAGCCCAGCCACCCTATCAAAGGGAGGAGTGAGGTTAGATGTGGTTTGGATTATCAGTGTTTCCTAAGAAAAGTCCTCTGAACCATGAATTTGACCCTGGATTTCAAGGGCGGTAGGCCCAGCAATGGGGCGAGCCCAGAAGCATGCCATCTGCTTAACATTTCTTCGTACCTGGCATGTGCCAAGGAGGGTGCAGCCCTTGGACAGCAGCTGAAGATCAGATCCTTGAGCCATCATGCTCCAGCAAATTCCTTCCTCCCTCTGCTCTCCCTGCCCCCTTGAAACTCCAGCTTCACTCCTCCCTTCTGCCTCTCTCCTGGCTCCCTAGGAACCTGCTGGCCCCCAACCCCACCTCCTCCCCAAAGCCCAGTCAGAGGAGGTGTTTATCATTCCAACTTCTCTTCTTTGGCAGAGGCAGCACTAAAGGCGATGGTTTGGGTGGTGACCAGCACTGGCTGTTATGTGACGCTTTATTTTACGATGCTTGTTTCACCATTTATCTATCCATCCAGCCCTCTCTCCATCCATCAATACATTTTCTGTTCTGATGTATTTGCAAGTAAATTGTGCCCATCCGTATATTTCCCCTCTTCAACATGCACGTTAATAATATTCAATATTTGTTAAAGTTTTTTTGAGATAAACATTTACCTTTGATGAAATGAACAAATCTTAAGTATTTAGTTTTGAGGTCTGACAAGTACATGTACCCAGAACATTATCATCACCCCAGAGAGTTCCCTCGTGCCCCTTTCCTTGTTGATCTCCCATCCTATCCCCCAGGAGCAAGCACTGCTCTGAATGTTTTCATACATAGATGAGACAAGTTTGCCTGTTTCAAAGCTGTACATAAATAAAGTCATTTGTGGTTGTTGTTGTTTAGTCACTAAGTTGTGTCCGGCTCTTTTGTGACCCCATTGGCTGTAGCCCGCCAGGCTCCTCTGTCCATGGGATTCTCCAGGCCAGAATACTGGAGTGGGTTGCCATTTTCTTCTCCAGGGGATCTTCCCAACCCAGGGATTGAACCCATGTCTCCTGCATTGGCAGGTGGATTTTTTTTTTAACCACTGAACCACCAAGGAAGCCAAAATGAAGTCATTTAGTATGGACTATTTTGTGCAAGGCTTCACTCAGTATAATGCATTGGAGATTCATTCAAATGGTGAATTTCTATGATCCTTTGTATGTTTATCTAATTTCCTATTGACGAATTGTTTACAGTTTGGGTCAGTTAAGAATAGAGTTGCTGTGAACATTCTTGGACAGGTATTTGGATGTTTCTTTCTCTTGGGTGGAATGTCTGGATCACAAAGCAGATGCTTATGTCACCGGGTTTTAACTGGGATTTCCATTTGACCCAGTGATATCAGCAATCACATCTGAGTTCCTCCTCTGGGCCCGATATGGCTGGATGTGTCCAGAAAAGTGACAGACAGACCTTGCCTTCAGAGAGCTTACAGTTTCTTGAGGGTGACAGGCATGCACATGTGGCCACTTAAATGACAGCGTGTGGGGGACTTCCCTGGTGGTCCAGCGGTTAAGACACTGAGCTCTCAATGCAGGGGGTCCAGTTCAATCCCTGGTCAGGGAACTAAGATCCCACATACTGCAACTATGGGGGCTTCCCTGGTGGCTCAGACGGTAAAGAGTCTACCTGTGATGTAGGAGACCCGAGTTCGATCCCTGCTTTAGAAAGATCTCCTAGAGAAAGAAATGGCAACCCACTCCAGTATTCTTACTTGGAAAATCCCATGGATGGAAGAACCTGGCGGGTTACAGCCCATGGGGTTGCATGACTGAGTGATTAACACACATACTGCAACTAAGGACACATGGCAAGCTGCAACTACTGAGCCAGCTCACTTCTGAGCCTGTGCACCGCAATGAAGATCCAGTACAGCCAAAATAAAGAAAGAAATGTAAAAAAACAAAACAAGAACAAAATCCAAAGTGTAGAACCTGGGGCTCACCATCTGCTAAGGAGAGAATGGTAAGGCAGCCTCTGCCATGTGTTTGGGCAGACAGAGGCTGGAGAATCCTGGAGAGCTTCATGCAGGAGGCGGGCTTGAGTTGCCTCCAGAAAGGAGGGTGAGGAGGGAGGGGAGAGGGGCGGACGAGTTGGACAGGAGGTGGTGAGGAAAATATGGGGGCAGGACAGGGCCAGGCCTGTTCAGAAGACAAAGAGAAGATAAGTTGACCTGGCCTAGAACACCTGGAGAGAAGACTAGCATAAAATCAGGCTGCAGAATGTTTGGGGATCAGATCATTGACCATCAAGTCCCAGAACTTTAGGTTTTGAAAGATTCTCCTCCTTCCTCTCCTGAGGCTCAGTGAGTTGGGTGATCAGTAATTTTAGTCCCCAAACAAAACTCAAAATCCAGAGACGACTGCGGATTTTTTCAAGTTCCTTAGAATTTCTGGTTGCAGAAAGTCGAGTATGTCATTTCAGCACTGCCCTAGTGATGTTACAACTTTTGAGTTTGTCAGGTAGGTGGATAAGCTTCCCAGGAACTGCACACAGCAGGAAATCTCACTGTCATTGCTTCTTTATTTATTTATTTTTGGTTGCGCTGGGTCTTCATTGCTGCATGGGCTGTCTCTAGTTGCAGTGAACGGGGGCTATGCTGAGGTGCGGTGTGCAGGCTTCTTCTTGCAGCGGCTTCTCTTGTTGCGGAGCACAGGCTCTAGGTGTTCTGGATTCAGTAGTTGTGGCACACAGGCTTAGTTGCCCTGCGGCATGTGGAATCTTCCCGGACCAAGGATTGAAACTTTGTCCCTTGCACTGGCAGGCAGATTCTTAACCAGGGAAGTCCTGTCATTACTACTTAAATGCCCCTGTTTGTGACTTTGAGCGCTCTGTGTTGTCGATGGTTTTGGAGGTGGGGGAAGCAGGATTGGGGCAGGTAGTTAAAAGAGAACACCTGGGATGCTGGTGTTCCATCCTCAGTGGCCTGGCCCATGAACAAGATGCTTCGAATGGGCAGGCAGGGCTCGGGGTTCCCATGTGACAGAGCCTGTGTTTCCTGCATTGTGCATTCTTTCCTGGTAGGACACACCATCTCCTAACAAAAACAAATGTCTCCCCTCCAGAGAATCTGTGTATCTTTTCCAGAATTAGCAAAGGCCCTACCCTTGACGAAACCTAGGCCTCTGACTCAGAATCCTATAAAGATGCTCAGATGGCCTCAGGCAGCAAGAAATCTGTTGACCAGCTCTTGAGGATCTTAAACACACTTGGGCTGCCAAGGCTCCAAACTGGTCTCTGTGTGAGATTACGAAGCAGGCCATCCTGGGGAGGTGCACCCTCCAAGAGGCAGCAGAGAACCACGGTGAGAATAACCTAGACTCTTCTTGTACGATTTCTTCTTCTCTGGCATTAGGAGACATATCACCTTTGTGATTTCCTCTCTCTGCTCCTGGAGGATGGACATGGGCAGTGCAGGGGACCAGCTGTCCAGGTTTGCTTGGTGTTTCTGGTTTTAGACTAAAAGTCTCACATCCCAGGAGATTCCTGTCCTGGGTGAACTGAGAAGGTTAGTCACTCCATAAGTGATGACGCTCCTATGGAGCACTTTTCTCTGAACAGAGTTTGGGTTTCTCCACCATCTCAGAGGCATGTGCTGACAGCTCCCAGGCCAAATCAGGCCCTTCCCGCCCAACAAGGGTGGCCAAGTGGAGGGAGAAAATGGCCCTCTTCCAACTGGGCTGATGGTGAGCACAGGACATGTGGACCTGGACACAGAGGAAGAGTCAGGGCCATGGGTTAAGCAGCAGAGGTGGTTTCTGGATGAGTTTCCACCATCTTTGATGAGGCAACAGATCTTAAAAGGATGTTTTATTTGCAAATTTCAGAGGAAGAAAAAGATATCCACTGAGATGGGCTCTCTGACCTCGGGGCTGGAGATGGGGTCATGGTCAGCTTTCAGAGGTTTGGTTCTGGGTCAGGTTAGAATTTGTCCCCCTCAGATATGTCCAATTCTTTAAGACCCTACGGGCCATAGCCCACCAGGCTCCTCTGTCCATGGGATTCTCCAGGCAGGAATACTGGAGTGGGTTGCCATGCCCTCTTCCAGGGGTTCTTCCCGACCCAGGGATTGAACTGGCATCTCCCGAGCCTCTTGCATTAACAGGTAGTTTGTTCACCACTGCACCACCTGGGAAGCCCTCACAGAGTCAAAAAGACTCTCAGCTATGCAGGTTCTATTTCTAGAGGTTCTTTCTCTTGTGAGTTCCTCTCTGCTAGAGTAGAAGGAGCTGAGATTCTTGGCCCGAAAAAGCCCATTTTTGTCCTCCAAACACACAAGGACCGCTCCTCCAAAGGCAATCACAGAAGCCCGTTGCTCTGTGGTGGGGGTTGGCATGATTAGTGTCTTGAGCCACTGTCTTTCTGAGATGCCATAGAAGTCTAGGGCCCCATTGTTCTATGGGTGTTGGGTCACACTGTCTGAAACAGTTCTCATTGGTGTAAACACACTGCATCAGGCTCAGCATTCTAGGGGTTTCATCCTGTCTCTGTTCAGCCCCGCATACCACCACCACCCCCACTCCCCAGCCCTGACATTGCAACAATGCTCTGGCGACAGTATCACCGATTGTCCCTTGAGGATTTGAGGCTGAGCTCAGTGCTGGCGGCTCTCAGACAACTGTGGGCATGTGTCCTCCACCAGACACGCTGGCCAAGACATACAATGTGTTCTTCGTTAAGGGCTGCACAGGGGGTCTGAATTACAAGGAAATAATTTGATCTAGCAGGTTAGGGTGAAATTGCCAACCAAAAGAACAATTCATGAGATCATCCAAACCTGAATGTGAAATTAATTCCATTCATGGTAACTCACCACAGACCACCTTGTTTAAATTTGTTTTTTCCTCCTAATAGGATCTTCCTGGTATCATTTGTGTTTCAGACAATAGGAAAAGGATATAACCAACATGCTGGAAATTATGTTAAATCTGAAATACAAAGAGTTACAACAGTAGTGTGAGCTTTAGGCAAATTGTGCCTGTTATAAACAAAATCCCATGGATGGAGGAGCCTGGTAGGCCGCAGTCCACGGGTTCGCAAAGAGTCGGACATGACTGAGTGACTTCACTTCCGCTTTTCACTTTCATGCATATGAGAAGGAAATGGCAACCCACTCCAGTGTTCTTGCCTGGAGAATCCCAGGGATGGGGAAGCCGGGGGAACTACCGTCTATGGGGTCGCACACAGTCAGACACGGCTGAAGCGACTTAGCAGCAGCAGCATAAACCAATTTGTTCGAGTTGATGAGTCAAAGCATACTTTTTAACAGTATCACAACCCAGTAGGAAAAATGGAATTTTGGTCAGTGTAACTGAACTAGAACTTTCTGAGGCACTCTTGTTTCAAGCTCAAGCCCTGGTCCACAGGACTATCCTCTGCAAGTGAACTGGCATTGACTCTGGGTTCCCATGAGGGCTTCCCTGGTGGCTCAGATGGTAAAGAATCTGTCTGCAATGCAAGAAACCTGGGTTCGATCCCTGGTTCGGGAAGATCCCCTGGAGAATGGCAACCCACCCCAGTATTCTTGCCTGGAGAATCCCATGGACAGAGGAGACTGATGGGCTACAATCCATGGGGTTGCAGAGAGTCAGACACGACTGAGCGACTAACCCTTTCCTTTCCCATGAGACAAGATGGAGGGTGCTTCAAGCTTTTGTCATCCTTTCTGATCTACTCAACCCAGAGTTCAGAATCCAAAATGAATCTGTTCAGAATCCCTGTCTTTGTGTGGATGCTTAGTCGCTTCAGTCGTGTCCGACTCTCTGCGACCCCATGGACTGTCGCCTGCCAGGCTCCCCTGTTCCTGGGATTCTCCAGGCAAGAACGCTGGAGTGGGTTGCCACTTCCTTCTCCACCCTGTCCTTGAGGAATTTACAAATGAGATATTGAGGAAACGTTAACACAGACAGAGCAGCAGTTAAGAGCATGAGACAGCCCATCCTGGTGCCCTGGCACTCGGGCTTAATGGTGGCCAAAAGGTTGGAAGTGATTGCAGGGCTGAGTGGGCCTCACAGCCCACCCGGGGCTGGGAGATTCCAATCAATAATGCTGACTAAGGGCACAAACACCCAGTGGTTGTGATCAAGTGTCATATCACATAACTAAAATTAGCCTTCAATGCAAGAAAGAATGGGAACTTAGCCATCTGGGCTCACCTAGTCTTGGCATCTGGCCCTCTCCTATGGAGACTGACTGGAAAAAAAAAGAGTGCTGTGTTCAACCAACCGCCTGTGTGGAAACAGACCCAGCCCCAAGTGGCTATACTCAACTGATTTAAAGAAGACCCCCTCCCCCTCTACTCCAGTTGGAATTTCCCAGGCCTTTGGTGCCCCCCACCCCTATGTCTGAGACACTCACTCAACAAGGAGACAAGAGGGAGTGAAAGTGAACACCAATCCTGTTTTGCTACTTATAGGGAACTGTGAGAAGGCTTCTGTGCAGGGAGATGGACACCAAAGGGTGATTTCAGGTTTGCTTTTGCCAGTTTACCCTAGCATTTGGGTTCAAATCCATAGAAAATACAAATCAAACCATTCAGTTACCTAAAACTACATAACAAACCATCCCCAAAGGTGGACAAATATAATATCTCACAATTCTGTGGGCTGACTAGACTCAGCTGGGTGGTATCTCTTCTCCACAAGATGGTAGTTGGGGCTGTGGTCATCCAAGACTTTATTGGGCTGGAGCGTTCAAGATGGCCGACTCACATGGCTGCTGGTTGATGCCGGCTGTCTTGTGGAGACAAGCTAGGAACTCAGCTAGGACTACTGACTGATGTGTTGTCACTATGACTGTGGCCTCTCCACATAGCTTGGGCTTCTCACAGCATGGTGGCTGGGTTCTAGTGAGAGTTGGAAGAAGAAGTGACCCAACAGAGAAGAAACAGCAGGCTGGACCCAGAAAGCTAGGTCTGGAACTGCCACAATGTCACTTCTACCAGATTCTATTGATTTAGCAAGAACAGGGCCAGCCCAGTCTCAAGAGGAGGGGAAAGAAATGCAGTGGAGGGAGTAACCATTTACAGTCATTGTAGTCCCCCATTCAAACCTAAGGATTGCCTTTCTGTAGAAATCAATGTGTCCTGATCTTTGCCTGAATAAGCCACATCCTCTCAACCTCAGTCACCTGCAGTGCTCTTGCTGAGGAGACCCCCACACCAGGCTGACTTCCATATGGGCCATGAGGACAGGGCTATTTACAGTTCTCTCTCTTTTTTTGAATATTATTAATTTATCGGGTCTTAGTTGCAGCAAGCAGGATCTTTTAGTTGTGACATGTGGGGTCTAGTTCCCTGACCAGGGATAGAACCCAGACCCCCTGCATTGGGAGCACAAAGTCTTAACCACTGAACCACCAGAGAAGTCCCTACAGTTCTTTCTGTTTACCACCAAGAAACTTACCGACAAAAGCCAAGGCCTGTCTGGTATCTCAGAATCAGTTCACCAGCCTTGGTTCCTGACTACTGACATTGTGTGTGCCTCTTTGGGTCACTGGTAGTCCTCTCCTGCCATCCTCCCCTGGTTCTCTGAGGAGTCTAGAGCAGAAGGTGTAGCCTGAGGTGTGTGGGAAATGTGTAATCCCTTCATGAGAAGTAATTCTCCCACCTGTGGGTCCCTCTCACCAAATGAATCTCAAGAGGCATTAGGAGCCGCAGACACTTGGATTTGTGGAGAAGGCATCTCAGAAATGATGATCCTGTTATCTGAGTGGCCCACAGGGGCTCCCTGGCCCATGTCTCTAAGAACATTCAGTTTGGAGTAATATTTATTTGTGTGCATATTTTACGATTGCCTTTAAGAGACAAAAATTCCCCGATGCCAAGCAGGGCTGTGCATTCATCTCAGCCTCTTTTTCTTCTTGGCACTTTTATCTGGCACGCAGTGGTTGATCCACAATTATTGATCAATAGTAACTAATGTTTATCAGGTACTTGCTCTGTGCCAAATACAGTTCAGAACACTACATGTCTTTTTTTAATTTTTGGCTGTGCTGGATCTTCGTTGTTGTGGTCGGGCTTCCTCTAGTTGCGGTGCAGGAAGCTTCTCATTGCCATGGCTTCTCTTGTTGCGGAGCATGGACTCTAGGGCATGCAGGCTCAGAAGTTGTGACGCATGGATTTCGTTGCCCTGTGGCATGTGGCATCTTCCAGGACCAGGAACTGAACCTGTGTCCCCTGCACTGGTAGGTGAATTCTCAATCACTGGACCACCAGGGAAATCCAAAATGCTCTACATGTCTTCGTTCATAAAACTCATTTATTTAACCCATGTAACAACATTGCCATCTTCACTTTATAGCTGAAGATAGTGAGGCTTGGAAGTTATGGGAACTTAACCTGAAAATACAGAGGGAGTTAGTGGAAAAGCTGAGCTGAACCTAGGCAGTCTGACCCTGGAATCCTAACTCTTAACCATATCCAACACTGTTTTCTTGGTAAAAGATGGATCAGGATTATATACCAGTAGCTGGGAAGGTTGGTGGTGGTGGTGGAAACTGTGATTGTGGAGATGGTGGTGGCTCATAAAGCCTCAGCTATCACGGGGACTTATCCCAGGAAAAGGAAACATGCAAACTGGATTCCTATAGCACCTTGGTTGCACGTTGGTTGAACCAGATCACCAGATTAAGGAAAGCAGGAATCCAGAGTAGACATTCTTTTCAAGATCAAAACCTGGATCAATGGCCTGATTTCCCCATGATGCTTCTCATACTCACTGTGAAAGCAGAAGAAACTGAAATTGATTTCCAATGAAGTATATCTGTTTCTGTCTTCTTGCATTTTTTCCCCCCTGAGTATCTGGCTGGCATTTCATCTTCCCAGTTGGACCAGAAGCTCTTTTATGATAGGGACATTACTTGAAGCTTCAGGGGTTCCCCATAATGACTAAGTCAAGGATGGAGATTCAATCTATATTTGCTGACTGATGGATAGGTTAAGATTTGATTATGGTCAGATACTAGAAGGCAAGATATGTTTAGCCAGACATTTCCAGGCTAGTATTGTCTTCTCCTCCTAAGACAGAGGCAGTGGCTATAGTGGGGATGAACCCTTGAACAGCTGCTGTGTGTTATGTTGTGATGACTGTGGAAGCTACTCTGGTTCCAGGCCAAAAAAAAAAAAAAGAGTCCTGACCTTCTCTGATATCAGAGAGAACTCCAACAGCTAAATTCTCCTTGGAATTCACATCCAAGCCTGATCTTTGCCAAAGCTGAGGGCTTGATATTGCTCTAAAGTTGGTGAAGAAGGACCTAGTTCTTTCCCCTGCACTCTGGGGATGAGGAAGGCTGAAAGGCCAAACACCTTTCTGGAAAATGACTACACACATAGATTTAGGGGCAGGCTCGAGAGGAAACAGAAGATGTTAACCCCTCATTCCTGATGTCGAGGTGAAAGCATCTAGAAACTTACCTGCTGGGAACACTGAATCTGTTCCCATCATGGATATTTTCTCCAGAACGTTCCACTTCCCCCATCTTTCTCCAATGCACCTTGGCTTCCTCACCCACTTTACTTCCCCCCCATCACAGAATACATATTTTATTGAAACTCCGCTTATAACTTGCATATAATCTCAAAAATCTAACCCAGAAACACTAATTATCTTTGCATCCAATAATTGTTATAACCTACACAGGTGGCTCAGTGGTAAAGAATCCACCTGCCAATGCAGGAGACTCAGGTTGAATCCCTGGGTCAGGAAGATCCCCTGGAGAAGGAAATGGCAACCCACTCTAGTATTCTTGCCTGGGAAATCCCATGAACACAGGAGCCTGGTGGGCTACAGTCCATATGGTTGCAGAAGAGCTGGACAGGACTCGGCAACTAAACAACAACACAGGTTGAAACAATATCTTCAGCTGCTCAGTGATTTGTCAGAATGAAATTTAACATCAAATGTCAATCTACTTTTAAAACCATGTTTAGTTGAAATAAATGAGTTTTGTTCACAGCTCTTCTCTGTTCTTTTTTTTTCCTAAAGGCTGTCACCTCTGTTTCCTTTACTTTATTTTGAATCCAAATTTCTGATCATCTCTATTGTCCGCTTTCTCCCACCCACTTAAATAACCCAGTCTCCTCTCTTCTTGGAGCTCCCTTAAACTTAGAAGTAAAGTTTGAAGGAAAACTAAACCAAGATGGTCTCCATCTGTAGCCACTTCAGTTGTAAGAATCAGAAATGCCCTGACATTTAAAATCCACTCATGGAGGAGGAAATGGCAACCCACTCCAGTATTCTTGCCTGGAAAATCCCATGGACAGAGCTGCCTGGTGGGCTACAGTCCATTGGGTTGCAAAGAATCAGATGTGACTGAGAGAGCACACACACAGGAACTAGGACCAAGTTGAGATCCAAGTAGTGATAGTATTTTTATAAAATGATTCATGACCATTAAAAATTTGAAGTAACAACCCCCCCCCCAAAAAAAAAATCCACTCAGGATGACAAAAGTAGGGCTGTGGCAGTCAGGCTTCTGGTTCTGTTATCACCAACAAAGGATGACCACTCTACTGCCTAATTTTCTCATTATTCATGCTGAAGGAAAGGGGGCTTTTAAAAATAGACTAATTTGGGATCAGCTCCCCTCGTGGCTTAGCAGTAAAGAATCTGCTTACAATACAGGAGACCTGGGTTCGACTCCTGGGTCAAGAAGACTCCCTTGGAGAAGAAAATGGCAACCCACTCCAGGATTCTTGTCTGGGAAATCCCATAGACAGAAGAGTCTGGTGGGCTACAGTCCATGGGGTCGCAAAGAGTCGGACACGACTTAGCGAGTAAACCACTACCACCAATTTGGGATCACTGGGAAGTTTTCTTTCTTTTTTTTTAACCTAGGTAGTTTTGTGACTCACTCAAGATAACTTTGTGGTTCATCAGACCCTTGAAACTAAAGATTGAAAGGATTAAAGAAAACCAAACAAAACAGTACAGCCTTCATAAATCTCTGACCAGTCTATGACTTTGGAGAGACTTACTCACTTATTTAAGCTTCACTGTTTACACTGAAAGGAAGAACTATCACAAGACTGTAACGAACCTGTTTCCCCCAACTCCTTCCGCCCCAGAAGGCACGTAAGTATTGGGTTTTCCCCCTAAACGGTGATTCTTGCTTCTCTGAAGACTACTCTGTCCTGTTCCAAAGGGGCTGAGTTGAGACAGTCATATTTATACCACATGGGTCAGGGGTGAACATCCGTCCAAGGTGAGCCAAGCAGGAGCTCCTTCCCACAACCCAGGGAATGAAATCAACCGAGAGACTCAGGGTTGCCTCAGGTGACTGTGAACTTGGTAGCCAGGTTCTCTGGTTTGTGCAGTTGAGAAACAGGAGCTGGTGTGGAGAGAGAAATGATTCACACATTCAGAGAGGGGAGGAGAATTGAGAGAGAGAGGGAGAAGGAGAGCTTCCTTGTTTTCCCCATAGCCTTGTACTTCCTGACTCCAGTCCACTTCTGCATTTTTGCTCTTAGGTTCTCTGCAACTCCCCTGTAGTTTTAGAACATATTTCCCATTGCTGGTTTGAATAGTTTTTTTTAGAGCAGCACTGATATATATATATGCATATATAATTGCTTTACAATTTACATATGTATATGTATATATACATATATGGAGAAGGCAATGGCAACTCACTCCAGTATTCTTGCCTGGAGAATCCCATGCATAGAAGAGCCTAGTGGGCTACAGTCCATGGGGTTACAAAGAATTGGACAACTAAGCAACTAACACACACATACACACACACACATGTATGTATATACACTGCCAAGTGTAAAACAGATAGTGGGAAGCTGCTGTATAGCACAGGAGTTCAGCTTGGTGCTCTGTGATGACCTAGAGGGATGGGATATGAGGAAGTTGGCGGGAGGCTCAAGAGGGAGGGGATACATGTATGCTTAACAGCTGATTCACTTTGTTGTACAGCAGAAACTAACACATCATTGTAAAGCAATTATCCTCCAATTAAAAAAAAAATACCCCAGGAAATAAGTTTTTGGGTACAGAGAAGATAAAATAAGACTAATAAAAATGGTAATTATTAAAGTTGAAAAAAGATGATTTTTAAGTTTTTATAATTCACAGCCAAAGAATCCTAATTGATATGAGCAGTATTTTCCTTGCAGGTATTTGATTTAAAAAATTCACATATTAGAGACAAGATTTGAATTCAAGCATACCACTAGTAATAGAGGTATTAATGTTAACATAAATTTAGAGCTGCAATGCTCTTAGAGACCCGGAGAAGGCAATGGCAACCCACTCCAGTACTCTTGCCTGGAAAATCCCATGGACGGAGGAGCCTAGTAGACTGCAGTCTATGGGGTCGCTAGGAGTCCAACACGACTGAGCGACTTCACTTTCACTTTTCACTTTCATGCATTGAAGAAGAAAATGGCAACCCACTCCAGTATTCTTGCCTGGAGAATCCCAGGGACGGGGGAGCCCGGTGGGCTGCCGTCTATGGGGTCGCACAGAGTCGGACACGACTGAAGCGACTTAGCAGCAGCAGCTCTTAGAGACCATCATTTTACAGATGTGAAAACAGAGGCCCAGGAAGGCTAAATCCCTCTCCAAGGTCACATCTGTGTCTGAACCAGGTCTCTAGACTCTTGACTCCTAGATCTTGGCTTTTTCCCTCATTCTCACTAGCTTTGATTGAAATATTGTATTTACTGTCACAACTTAAACACTTAAAAAAAATAGACTCTCTACTTCTGCATATTCTTAGTCCTGCTCTTTTGGAAGAGACATTGAAACTTGAAGATGTTAAATGACTTCAAAAAGACTGCACATGAACAGAAGTAGAACTAGTTTATTTACAGGCAGAAGGTTCCATCCAATAGACCATATTTCTTTGTCCATGCATTCAGGCCAGCATTGATCCTGTTAGGCTGGCAAATCCATCATGGCAGGTTTTTTTGGGTTATTCATCTACTCAACAAACATTTATCAAGTACTTACCATATTAAGGGGCTTCCCAGGTGGCTCAGTGGTAAAGAATCCGCCGGCCAATGCAGGAGATGCAGGAGACTCGGGTTCCATCCCTAGGTCAGGAAGATCCCCTGGAGGAGGAAATGGCACCCCACTCCAGTATACTTGCCTGGGAAATCCCATGGACAGAGGAGCCTGGTGGGCAACGGTCCACGGAGTCACAAAGGGTCGGACACCACTGACAGATTGAGCATGCACACCCGTGCCATATTAAGCTGGGCACCGTTCCAGATCAAGAGATACAACAAGAGGTAAATTCAGTTGGTCAGCCTCTTGAGGATAAGTGAGCTTCAAGAGCTTTACCTGGTATATGTATATTTGGGGCTGCGGGTGGGATCAGTCAGTGAACATGTAGAGTGTGTGAAGGTGACATAGATATACTACTAGAGTAAAAGCATGGGGGTTTTTGACAGTGTCACAAGAATACAGCATACTGCCCAAAGCCGAGTGGGATAAGTGAGGGACTGACTAGTGACTGAGAGAGACAAACAACAATCTACAATGCAGGCTTTCTGAGGAAAACACGCTCACTTCTCATGCTCACTTCCTGGTCTGACTTTCCCTCCAGCTAGAATGTGGGTTCTTGAGGGTGAAGTAGTTTCATTTGTTTATTTATTTTCTGCATTCCCAGCATACATCAGAGTGTGCTGGGGATCCAGTCAAGGGAGCTTTTAGTTATGTTAAGAAGTTAGAATGTAAGAGGAAAGCCTCCCCAGCAAGGCAATCTATCAATGAGTCTCAGCGAGGTGAGCTGGAACTTGGGTGGTGTCCACCCGAAATCAGGTCTAAGGAAGTCTTTGCTTTGAGCCAGATATTACAAGCCCCTCCCCATGGGACATTATTCTGTGATTGTGAAAATATAGGAAGCTGTCTGGGGGTGAGGACTGGAATTGAATCTGCTGGCCCAAGGAAGAGATGTTCATGCAAAAATGGGAGGCTGGGGGCAGGATGTTGGGTCTTCATGGGTCCAAAGTCCTCTGAAGTAAAGGGGGGCTTTTGACTCACTGCGTTTTTTAAGAAATGCCCCAGTCCCCCCTGGAGTTGAAGGTACCATCATCTTGTTAACACTAACGAGGTATATTATCATAAGTGCCTCTCTCTGTGTCAGATTAAGCAGTGAGATTTAAATTTTATTTCTTCAACAGGTTTATCTATCATTTTGATAGATCATTCATTTGTCCATTTATTCATTTAGTCAGTGTATCACTTATCCATTTATCAAGGACTTATATTGTGGTGCGGTGGGTTGAGTGAGACCCAAAGACACATGATTTTGCCATTAATAACAGCTAATGAAAAACTGTTGGCTTTTCCTACCATTCTTGGCCATGATGATAACAAGTGGCCTTTGGAAATTAAAAGGAACAGAACAGAGTCTGGCCAGTTGCACAGATAACTCAACAGCAGCAGGATTTAAAGACCAATCAGTTGGTCTGGATCACATTTCCAAGGTCACTAGGAGTCCTGAAAAACCTATGTATAATAAGGTAAGTTTTTCATTAATCTATTTTTATTTTACGGTGCAGGAAATTGGTTGAAGCTGTCAAAAAAAATCACCATTGAGAATGTTGGCTTGGCCAAAGAATACTAGGACACCTCAGAGAGGTCACCCCAGGAGAGGGGAGGAGGGTCCTTGTCACAGCCTGAAGGGTGGTGTCTCACCATTGATCTTTGGCGAGTTGTGCTGGAAAGGGATGGTCAGAGTTCCAAAGCGCAATATTATATTTCCAATTAAAATGTAAAAACAAACCTCTTCCATAAAACACATTGGCTTCAGCCCTGGGAAGTGACTACAAAGCCCGCTGCTGATTGAGAAAAGCTGAAAGCAGACACTGTAATTGATAAAGAAGATAAGTCAATCTGTGTCCTTTAAAGAATAATGAGTTCCATTTTTCATCAAAAAGATCTCCCTGTGCTGAAGAAACATTCTTTCAATAAATCTACTTAATGGTTTCCCCTCTAATGATATATAACATGGCAGGCCACCCATCATTTGCAATGCTAATTCAACCCAAAGGAAACCCCACCAGTTCCCAGGAAGGGCTGCTGGAAAACCATCTAAAGGGAAAATTTCGAAAGGCCTTTTGGGGTTCCTCAAGTAGGTAAATGGGATGGGATTTTGAATACACAGAGTCTCACTAAACTTGAAACTCGATGCAAATGTCCATCCACTACCCCCACAGCTACACCCGTGCGCTCACCTCCAAGGATGACTCATTGGATGGTTGCAGAGTAAATGCCTCAGATGCTTGGGCTGTGAGAAACGATGAGCTTTGTTTGTTTCCTGAGCTCATCTGTCTCCCACAGCCAGGCCAACCTTGGTGGTGTTGGGACTGTGGGCTGCGGGAGGCATTTTATGGCGTTTGGGAAACTGAAGATGTGTTTTAAAGATCCTGCCTGAGTGATGCTGATGGGGCATGCTCCCTGCCCAGCTCAGGGCCAGAGCCTCAGGTGCTGAAAGGCCCAGGGGGAAGGAAGGGCCTGCCCCTTTTCCGAGGGCGTCATTTAGGATCCTCCTCACCTGGTGCCAGGCAGCAGACTTATTGCTTGACCTGGCTGATCTTCGTGAACCCCAACTTTACAAATGGGCTATTATCTCCACCAGGGCCCAGACTTTAGGGAGCAAAACCTATTTCCTCCGAGGGCACCCAGCCCTCTCGATGCTGGCAGACTTCCCCGCCTGGGAGTCATTAAGAACAACCCTCCAGTGATTTCCTTCTGTTGCTGTTTGTTTATCCTCCAGTCGCGTGTGAGTCAGCCAGATCATGACTTGGGGTGGTTTTGCTTGTGAAACCTTATATAACTCTAGGCCTATTGTCACGTTGGGCCGAGCAGTTAGACCATAGAGTGTTTTCTCATTGCACAACGTTGGCAGATCAATAGGGAGAAAACCTGAACAATGAGGTGACATTGGCTGGTCAGGAACCCGGCTTCGCGTCACCCAGGGAAGCAGCCCTGCATTTTCGCAGAGACAGCCTGGTGGCAAGAGAAGCCTGGATGTCCCTACTGTCACCACTGTGCAGGGTGACAGGGCCCGGGCTTCGGGAGGGGTGACAGCGGGGTGATGTTTCAGAGAGGAGAGCGAAGCAAGGAAAGAAGAACAATGACCACACTTCACACAGAAACCGACCACATTTTTTTTTACTGCGTTGTCTTCACCCTGGATTCCAACATGCTGGTCCAGAGCATGGCTGGCAAGACCTCTATGGATCCTCTGACTGGCTTTCCTTCCCCGCCATGTACATTACTGCTTTTGATCCCACTCCGTGACCCAAGTGCAGAGGCAGTTATCAAAGAACACTTTGGATGCAAACAGTGAGCGGCTTACAACACACGGATGGGGTGGGAGCGATGTCCACCACGAACGTGGAATCCACAGAAATGGCTGGAGAGGCAAGACGCCTCCTCAGTGGCTAATAGGATGATGGAGTTCAAAACCCACAACTGGTTTTTGTTTTCTTTCTGAATTCCTGGCATCTATTGAAACCAGTTGTTCCTACCCTTATTTCATATGTGTAATCACAAGTCTGACCTGATTTCCACCATGTTTGTTGGCATACATCTTTGAGTGGTGCGCCCTGAAGTTATTCATACTGATATAGGATGAAGCTTACAAATATCTGCATTGAAAGAGAAACTGGGGTGACTCTATATGAAGACAACGACCATCACATTGCACAGTACATCGTTGGTTAATCTTGGAATCATCAGGCATTATTAAAATGAGAGAGAATAGAAGCGAACACAAGTGCCACGAGAAAACAATCCTAACAACAGAACCAAACCCAATTTCTCTATTCATCATTGAAAAACCAAACCCAATTTCTCTAACACTTTTCATTAATTGTTATTTTAAGCTCCAGTAGCAGGATCGGATTTCTGCTGCCTCTGGGCAAATGAGTTATGATCTGATCTCAAGTTCCAAGGGAAATGCTCAAAGTTTTATTTTCCCCTAGTTGAATAAACAGTCCTATGTCTATTATCTCTTGTGTTAGAATAGTGTTGTCTTCACATAAGACTCAAATCATGGTATTAGTCATTCATTTCCTTGAACACAGACACCCTCATGCGTGCTGACAGGTTTATAAGGATGCGGTGGCAGCGCGGTTATGGGAGCTGCTAGATGACCGACCTTGATTTCTTGCAGTCCTGAGCGATGGAGCCCGGGTGTGTCTGGTTATTGTTCGCTTTCTCTCCCAGATGCTGGGCTTGTCTGGAAGATTAATACATTAACAAGAGCTGAAGGTCCAGGGTTGCACATCTTCAGACATGTTTATTAGCAGATGGCACACAGGATTCAAAGGTCACCACAAAAGTGACATTTTAAAGTGAAACAACAATATTTATGTTCAGATAGTCTACTGATGAGATCATGTGGAAATGGTTTTGATTAAATTAGCTTATAAATGGTTGCCAATCTATAGACAACTTAAAATGCCACGTCTGTTTACCAAATGTTTTCTTCTCACGCTCTCACCCTTTAAATATTAATGACCAAATGTTGTTTTTTTCTTGGTCAGCGTGGGGGGGCAGATAAGCTTTTTTTTAACTGTAAGATCTGTATGTTTGGTTTTGACTTCCTGGGTTATCTGGTTTTTTTTTTTTTTTTCATTCTAAAAATGTTATCTCCTGTGTGAATTCTGAAATCTCACCTGCTATTATTCCTGCTTTGAAAGAATTTGGATTCCACTATCATAAATACAATGGCTTGCAGTTTCTTTAGTATAAATTGGGTCTCTGGAGGCACCTAAAGTTCAGTCCCTTGGATCAAACGTTATGTTCAATATCATAAGAGAGGTATGAGCTGGATTTCAGAAATTCTTATTAAAGCTGCGATTTGGCCTCTGCAGCCCTCTGGAGCCACAGTTTTGTGAAAACGTGTGCTAGCGTTTCATATAACAATGTGAAAAACAAAATGCAGCCAACGGGAGGGAACCCTCCTCTCATCTTCTTTTTTTTCCCCTCTCTGTTGTGCCTACAACCTAGCAGGATTTTGAGGGAAATATTTTACCTCAGAAAATGGTTTAGTCAGAGGACGCTCAACAGTCTGAAATCAAAGTCATCTTTTGTAAGTTTTGCGGGTCTCTGTGGTCCATAAAACTCACAGAAATATTTCCAGCAAAGGCATTAAAATGCAGAAATAATGATCCATCAGTAGATTAAAACTTTCACAGACATATTTAGAGGCAACAAATATGAACATATATACTGGTTCTCTTTCATTTACATTGAATTGTGTTATGAATAATTTTGCAGGATATAGATATTATTGTCTTGAGTTTTTCACTTTATTATGATGTTGATCTTATTTTCCAGACAAGTTACAAAATTACAAATGTAAGAATACCACAGAAGATGTACTCACTTTTCAAGAGAACCTTTTTCAATATTCATTGCCCCTTCCATCGAATCCAGTCCTTGTTCAGAAAATTGTTTCAAGGCACTTAAAGCTGCCTAAAAATGAAAACAAACACACAAACAAGGAGATTCATTCACTGACTTTCATGTAATAAACAGGAATGCAATGGTAAAAAAAAGCTGTGATATATAGTAAAGGCTATCATTTTCATTCGTCTAAATAAATGCTTTTTTGTATCATTTAACAAAATTACATTTGAGAGGCTATACTATGATGGAGCAATGTACATCCTAGAAAGGTTTTATTTTTGTGTGTTTGGGGACAGAGGTGAAGAGAGGAACCTGCATAAACCATATGCCTTATCCATAATTTTGTAAGATGGCAACAAAGTTTTATCCGCAAACATAGAAACATGTCATAGAAGCCTATCTATCTTCGATAATGATTTTTGCATCATTTCTCCTTACATCCCTGAAACTACATGTTCTCTTCTTCCAGATGTGAAAGCATCAGATATTTTTTCCCAACTGTCCAAAGCTAGCATAAATGGACAGGTCAATTTTATAGACATTTAGCCCCAAGCAAGTCACAGAATGTGAGCGGCGAAAGGGACCAAAGACACTCTTGAATTCCAAGGGCATGGTATGATGATGGTATTCTGTATATAGAGAAAAAATCTGCCTCCATGGGGGCCCTGGGGAGGCCCGCCTGGCCACCGCAGAGCCTCCTGAGCTAGGGATATGCCCGGATGCGTGGGATGCCGAAGGGTGTTGACAGGCTGGTGGAGCCTCGCTGAATAGCTGGGAGGCACCAAAAAATGTGATGCTGATAAGATCTGCATAACTTGTTGACACTCTTGTGCACGGTCCAAACTGTTATTTCTTTGAATAAGAATTTGGTTCTTCTTCCCCTCCCCCACAGCCGACCCTTTTAAGCTCAATTTAGAAGGGCTTTGTTGAGTCTGAGATAGGTGTGAGTGGCCAGGCTTGTTTGTATCTTGGAGATCCTGCTGGGTCACACTTTGGTCATCTGTATCTTCTCAAAGGCCTTTGTAAAAGAGTTAACTCCTGCCACTGCTCAAACTTTTATCTGCCAGCAGCTCCTTTTGGGTAGTTAAGTGCATGATCTTTTCTGCACCTCTTTATGCATAATATATCCTTTTGGTTCGTATTTTTAAGTTAGTAAACTTCATTTTTTTTTTAGAGCAGTTTTAAGTTCATAGAAACATGAAGCAGGGAAATCCTCTTCCCTTCCCCCTCCCTCAACATCATTTCCCCTATTATTAACATCCAGCATTACAGAGGTACATTTATTACAACTGATGAAATACTGATATATTATCATTAAGTGCATAGTTTACAGTAGGGTTTGCTGTGTGTCGTACATTCTGTGAATTTTGACAAATGTACAATGTCATGCGCCCACCGTTACATCATAGAGAATAATTTCATTGTCCTAAAAATCCCCTGTGTTCCACATGTTCACCCCTCCTCCGTTTCCACACCCCCATCCCTGGCAACTCCTTTTTTTACAATCTTTATAGTTTTGTCTTTTTTGATGCCATTCAGCTGTAAGTGTACAGTATGTAGCATTTTCAGACTGGTTTCTTTCACTTAGCAATATGCATTTAAAGTTCCTCTATGTCTTTTCATGGCTTGTCAGCTCATCTCTTTTTATTGTTGAATATATTCTATTGTCTGGATATACCGCAGTTTGAGGGACATCTTGGTTACTTCAGGTTTTTGGTGATTATGAATAAAGCTGCTATCAACATCTGTGTGCAGACTTTTGTGTAATGTTTGTAACATTTTTTTAGCCCTTTTATTTTTAAAATATCAACTGCTATATTCAACCAAAAGGACTAATACATCCTTATCTTTTTCTTTAGGCTAATTCTTCCTTTCAAATCTCTAAGCTGATCTTCCCAGTTCAGCTGAATGCCCACTGATGCCTCCGCTCTGGCCTGGGAGAGCTGGGCAGGGGCAGGGTGAAGATGGGGAGGCTGTGCTGGGCTCTCTGTTTCATCACTGTCTGTCTAAACCCGGAGTCCTTTAGGGATGTCAGTATCCCAGCTCCACTACCCTTGATCTTGGTCTAGGCTCCTACTACACAGTAGCTGGCGTAGGTTACGGTGACACATAAGCACTAACCTGAACTGGGTAGGACCAGTATGGCCAGCTCATTGGGGTTACTATTATTGATTGAATTATGTCCGCCCTCAAATTCGTATGTCGTTCCAATCCCCTATACATAGAACATGGCCTTAGTTGGAAATAGGGTCTTTGCCGATATAATTAATTAAGATGAAGTCATACTGGATCATCCATCCCAGGTGGCACAGTGGTAAAGAATTCGCCTGCCAATACAGGAGACGCAGGAGACTCGGGTTTGATCCCTGGGTCAGGAAGATCCCCTAGAGTAGGAAATGGCAACCCGCTCCAGTTTCCTTGCCTCGAAAATTCCATGGACAGAGGAGTCTGGTGGGTTTCAGTCCGTGGGGTTGCAAAGAGTCAGCCACAACTGACCTCACACACACACATATTAGATTAAGGTGGGTCCCAATCCATTATGACAAATGTCCTTACAAAAAAGGGAAAATTCAAAAACAGAAACACACACAGGTAGAACACTGTGTGAAGAAGGCAGAGATTGAATCGATGCAACAGAAGCCAAGGAACACCAAAGGCTGCCGGGCAACCACCAGCAACTAGGAGAGAGGTATGGATCAGACTCCTCCCTCATGGCCCTCAAAAGGAACCAACCGTGCCTACACCTTGCTCTTGGACTCCTCATCTCCATAGCTGTGAGACAAGAAGTTAGTGTTGAATTTATTGTGGGTGGTCCTTTGTTACTGCAGCCCTAACAACAATTACAGGCACATCATCATTCCTCTATAAGGAAAGAACCTCTTTCTCCTCTCTTTGATATTTCCTTTATTGTCTTTTTATTATAAAAATAGTTTCTCATTACACAAAAATCATAATATGTAAGCAAGCAAAAGGAATGTGAAAATATTCAGTCTTAACATACCACTCCCAACTTGGTGCGTGTCTTTCCAATCCTCTTCTATCCCCTCCCCAAAGGTACAGACTGTAACCTGGATCACATCCTAACACTATTTTAGAACCTGCTCTTTTCATTGAATCATTAGTGATTTTCCATAGCAACAGAAACACTGCAGCAACATCATTCTGCAGGACGACACAGTATCTCACTGACTTTATGTGCCTTTCTGTATTTAACCAATCCCTATTGTTGGACACTGAGACCACATCCGATTTTTAAGCTGTTATTAACACTGCACCAGGACCTCCCTGGCAGTCCAGTGGTTAAGATTTTGAGCTCCCAATGCAGAGAGCATGGGTTCCATCCCTGGTCATCAAACTGAGATCCCACATGCAGTGCAGCATGACCCAAAAAACAAAAAACACTGCACCAAGCTTTCTAATACTAAATCATTGACTACTGTCCCAATAATTTCCTTGTTATAAAGTCCTATAAGTTGAATTTCTGGACCAAAATGCATGCACATTTTGAAAGATGTGAACTTCCCTCTGCCCTCAGAGAGGCTGTGTCCACACCAATGCTCTGAGGAGCACCTGTTTCTCTAGGTCCTTTTGGAATTACCTCTCAGAACAACTTGTGGATCATTGGAGCCAACCGGTTTTGTCATCTTATGGCCCCACTTTATTTTTCATTTGTCTATCCTAAGCATTTACCTTATTCACTAGACTTAACTTTGAGGGAAGTTTGGTTGCTTTAAAAAGTTAAATTCACCCTCAAAGGACTCAGATTTGGACATTTCTCCTCCTTGAAATAAAAAGTAATTCACACAGGAATTGGACTTTTATTAAATTCAGTGAGGTGACCTCTGTTGTCCTTTCAAGTCCTGAAATACTCAGGGGGCCTGGGCAACCTGCCCACGTGACTCTGCTGAGCATGGCCCTACGGGTGTGCACATCCTTGTGGGCTTGTCACATGATCCTGAGTGCTGAAGTCTCGCCCCCTGTGCACATGCACGGAGGGTGGCACCAGGCCTGCCACAGTATGTGAATTATTGGCAGGAATGCTGATTTTTATCAATTTCTTCCCAAATGGACATTATAGAACACCTTCCATAGTAGTCTGTCTTGAACTGTGGTTGGTGTTGCTGAATGAGACTCCTGAGCGTTCCAGGGCTTCTTGGTTCTGTTTTATTCCCAGCATAGCCAAAATGACCACCAGTACAAATTCTTAAAAAATTAAAAAAAAAAACCCACTTATGGACTAACTGTTCAGCCCATTTTTCAGTAGTTGCTTGGGGAATACAGGTTGTGTCAATACCAGAAATCTTATGTCTTGGTTCACAGAGTCCAGGACCCAATGAAACTTGTTCTCTTCCATCCAAAAAGAGATGCCCCTAAGAGATGACGGTGAAGTCTCAGGGAGCAGGTTGTGTGCTTTAGTTTTTGCAAAAGCTCCTGGATGATTTAATCAACATGACAGGAAGGTCCCCAAGTGCTGTCAAGATGACTGTCACTGCTCCAAGAACATCCTCCCAGCTGGAATGGCGGCGTACTCTTTCACTTGGTGCCATGAACGGATTTTCAGAATTCTTGTGTGGCTGCTTCCCTCCAAAGGTATGTTTAAAGGCTTCCAAGTAACATTCCTTTATCTGTCTGATGAGATAATCCAGCCCACATCTTATTGATAACCCTGAATACAATCACTTCTAAGTATGAGAAGACTTCTTTCTACTTTATCAAAGGCAATGAAGATACTTTATCTTCTCTGTAAACAGCAGTCATTTGATGAGCATCTCTGCCACAGTCATGAGACCAGGTCCCTTACCTGCATGACCTCAGGTGTTACCACAGCCCTGCAAGGTGGGCCCTTCCCATGAAGAATTCAACAACCTACTCAAGGTCACATGGCTAGTAAGTGGCAGAGCAGAGGTGTGAACCCGGCACACATTCTGGGTCACATCACGTTATTTTCTTCAGTCATAAAAACTGCTCACATTCAGCCTAGCCAATTTCAGCATTAACTCCTTCCAAAGTCTCTCTAGTCTAAACGTCTAAACAAGGTCCGTCTAGTCAAAGCTATGGTTTTTCCGGTAGTCATGTATGGATGTGAGAGTTGGACTATAAAGAAAGCTGAGCACCGAAGAATTGATGCATTTGAACTGTGATGTTGAAGAAGACTCTTGAGAGTCACTTGGACTGCAAGGAGATCCAATCAGTCAATCCTAAAGGAAATCAGTCCTGAATATTCACTGGAAGGACTGATGTGGAAGCTGAAGCTCCAATACTTTGGCTACCTGATGCGAAGAACTGACTCATTGGAAACGACCCAGATGCTGGCAAAGATTGAAGGAAGGAGGAGAAGGGGATGACAGAGGATGAGATGGTTGGATGGCTTCACAGACTCAATAGATGTGAGTCTGAGCAAGCTCTCGGGGTTGGTGATGGACAGGGAAGCCTGGCGTGCTGCAGACCATGGAGTTGCAAAGAGTCAGAAATGACTGAGCAACTGAACTGAACTGGATGGACCTAGAGACAGTCATAAAGTGAAGTAAGTCAGAAGGAGGAAACAAATCAATAATGCTTAGATGTGGAATCTAGAAAAATGATACAGATGAACTTATTTGCAAAGCAGAGAGACACAGATGTAGAAAACAAATATATGGATACCAAGGAGGGGAGAGGGTGGTGGGAGGAATTGGAAGATTGGAATTGACATATATACACTATTGATACTATTCCTGGGGATGTATTCCTGGGGATCTTCCTGACCCAGGGATCGAACTTGCACGCTAAGCCACCAGGGAAGTGGTAAAGCAATGGAATATTACACGGCCATAAAAAGAGTGGAACAATGCTATTTACAGCAACATGGATGGACCTAGAGATTATCATGGTCAGTGAGGTATCAGTGAGTGTACCATATGGTGTCACTTATATGTGGAATGTAAAAAAAAAAATGATATAAATGAACTTATTTACAAAATGGAAATAGACATATTAAACAAACATAAGTTTGTTGGTTACCAGGGTGGTGGTGGTCAGGGTGAGGGGAAGATAAATTAGGAGTTTGGGATTAGCATATACACACTGCTACACATAAAACGGGAAAACAATAAGGGTTTACTGTATAACACAGGCAGGGTTTCAGTTGTAAAGAATCTGCCTGCCTCTTTCCATGGAATTTTCCAGGCAAGAATACTGGAGCAGGTTGCCATTTTCTATTCCAGGGGATCTTCCCAACTAGGGATCAAACTCATGTCTCCTGTGTCTCCTGCATTGGCAGGCGGATTCTTTACCACTGAGCCACCAGGGAAGCCCTGGGATTATTTTTTTAAGGTCTATCCAAGGCAGTAGATGTAGCTTTGTTTGAAAGGAGAAATTTTCTTTAAGTGTTTTTAAAAAGTGGATGACATTTCCTTTTCTTAGTCCTGTCTTTCCAGCTCAACACTTGTATCCATTTGTGTGTGTGTGTGTGTGTGTGTGTGTGTGTGTGTGTTTCCCTTAGAGGAGGGCATCTGCATAGATACATAGAAATATTTTTGTCCCCAGAAGATTTTACAACTGTTTTGGGAACAAAGCCCCACAGGTTCTACAACAGATGTCACTACCACTTCATGTAGGGCTTGTTTTGTGCGTAGTTATAGCAATGCCAGAAACATAATGCCAATAAGATGCTTCCCATGCCGGTTTGTTGGTCTTGGTTCACACGTGTGTGTGTGTGTGTGTGTGTGTGTTCCACAGGATAGGGGTGAGCCTTTCCAGTCATTCCTAACTTTCCTCTGGTTGATGAGCAATTAAGCAAACTTGAAACCAGTGCCTACTCTTCCTGCTTTCTTCTGCGGGGATTAAATTGCTTGTAATGACAATGTAGCAGCATTAAATCATTCTTTGAGAGACAACAATGGTTCATTAGCAAAATGTGAATTTTAATTCATCCCCTCTTGACACGCAGCACTTTTAGGAGTCTTTGAACTGGATGCCCAAAAGATCCTTTTCTTCCTTTCTTTCTTTTTTTTTTTCCATTTCACACTTTTCCCACCGATTTCACATCCTAAACCCCAGAAACAGGCTGTTCCCATTAAAGTCAATGGTAACCATACAAGTCTGAATGTGGCCTTCATTTTGAAGTTAAGTGTTCAAGGTTTGTTTTGTTTTGCCTTTTCCCCCTTAAAGTGCTTGCTCATATGGAACTCTTCCTGGGAATAGATCTAACTGCTGGACTCATTTCAGAATGCACACAAATGGACCTATATGCAGCTCATTAAATCAGTCTCCTTTAATGAGAAAATCATAGGCTTCAAATTACAAACATCTTCAACTGCAGCTGAGGACTCCCCTCACTTTTTTTTTTTTTTAATGTGGATCATTTTTAAAGTCTCTACTTTATTTGTTACAATGTTGTTTCTGTTTTCTATTTTGGTTTTTTGGCTGCAAGATACATGGGATTTTAGCTTGCCAAGCAGGGATCGAACCCACACCCCCTACACTAAAATAAGTCTATCCATGGGATCGCCAGGGAAGTCCCAGGACTCCCCTCACTTCTCATCCCAATAATCTTTGAGATCAACTCTGTGAAATCACTTAAAAGACTGAAAAAACCAGAAGGTCTTTTCTCCGGTAGGTTTGAAGCCTTACTGCCCAAAGAATGTGAATTTTAATGTTTCTAAGTTATCATTTTCTTACTTTGAAAAGTCTGTAACAAAATGCCAAGTCTCTCTTTATGTAAAATAAGAGAAACCCCAAAGAGAACATCGTTATTTCTAAATTTTATCACACTATGATAGAGCCTCAGTCTGTATTACATTTCAGATGAATCAGTGGTTGGACTTAAGAAATAAAAGTAGGATTATATTGAGCTTTAAAATTAAAACAGTTGCTGCTCTGCTTTCTAACAATTTCACTATCGTCTCCACTTTCATTTGTGCTTACACAATCCTGTTGGTCCGGGTAATTTTCATAAAATTGGTATTTTATGGAAAAAAAAAAAGCTCTTACTGTTGTAACAAAGGGATGTTGGCTAAGGTGAAGACTACTCATTGTGGGGAAAAAAAAGAGGTGGGGGTGGTCAAAAGACATGCACATTTTAGACCATCTCCTAAGGCAAAGAATAGGAATTTTGGCTTGAGAATTTGGGGAATTAGTATAAAATGGGACACTTAAACTATAGACTTAGGCATCATCTTTATTTCAGTGATCAGGCTCTGACTGTTGGTTAATCCACGTAGCTGCCAGCCTTGACAATAATACAGAGTCGAATTTGAAAAAGGATTAGCTGTGCTAAGAGGAGTGTTTTCAGCACACTTAGAACGAGCTTGAGTGGCGCCCTCATCATGTCCTCGTTGTCCAATCACGCTGTGTCTGTTTTACCAATAGCATTCATTTTAAATTCGTGTGTTGTCTCTATTTTTGCTTCAACGAAAAGTCCCCTTTGTAATGGCGTTTATGGAAACATGTGTTGGGCACAAAGGCAAGCGTCCCTGAATGGTGGCAGCATCTATCTCTGAGCTTGGCAGGATAATCCTCCCAAAGGTGTCCATCCTACCCCCCAGAAGCTGAATATACTGCCTCACATGGTAAAAGTGATTTTGCAGATGAGACTGAGGTATGAACATTGAGATGGAGAGGTTATCCTGGATAATCCAAGTGGGTCCAATCTAATCACGTGTCAAGTCACTTCTTTGCGACCCTATGGACTGTAGCCCACCAGGCTCCTCTGTCCATGGGATTCTCCAGGCAAGAATACTGGAGGGGGTTGTCATGTGCTCCTCCAGAGGACCTTCCCGACCCAGGAATCGAATCCACGTCTCTTATGTCTCCTGCATTGGCAGGTGGGTTCTTTACCACTAGCACCACCCAGGCCCTAATTTAATCACACAAGTGCTTAAAATCACAGACCCTTTCCTGGCTTTGGTAAGAAAGAAAGATGTGGACAGGAAAATATGGTCAACGAAATGCAACGTTCTTAGTTTGAAGGTGGAGGAAGGGGGACGCAAACCAAGGAAAGTGGGTGGCCTCTAGAAACTAGAAAAGGCAAGGAGATACTAGAGCCTCAAAAAGGAACTGCAGATATCTTGATTTCAGCTCAGTGAGACATGAGGCTCCTGTCTGAGTTCTAAGAACTTGAAGAAAATATATTTGTGTTGTGCTGAGTCTATCCTAAAGGAAATCAGTCCTGAATATTCATTGGAAGGACTGATACTGAAGCTGAAACTCCAATACTTTGGCCACCTGATGCGAAGAACTAACTCATTTGAAAAGACCCTTATGCTGGGAACAATTGAAGGCAGGAGGAGAAGGGGATGACAGAGGATGAGATGGTTGAATGGCATCACCTACACGATTGACATGAGTTTGACATAAGATTGACATGGTAGGCTCCGGGAGTTGGTGATGGACAGGGAAGCCTGGCGTGCTGCAGTCCCTGGGGTCGCAGAGTCAGACATGACTGAGCGACTGAACTGAATTGAGTCACTAAGCCTGTTCGTTTTTTATAGCAGCAGGAGAAAATGAATACACTCCTCTGGTTGCCTGGACAAGGAAGTGAAAGGGCATGGCACTTGGAGTCTGTTGGGCCTAGATTCAAATGCCAGCTCCATGGGACTTCCCTGGTGGGCCAGTGGTTAAGACTCCATGCTTCCATTGCAGGGAGCATGGGTTCAGTCCCTTTCAGGGAACTAAGATTGCACATGCCTCGAAGCACGGCCAAAAAAAAGGAAGAAAATGCCAGCTCCACTGCAGACCAGCTGTGTGTCTTCATGCAAGCGACTATATCTCTCAGAGCCTTGTTTTCCATGTGCCATGATTAGACCTAAGCAAGCTAACAATAAACCCTTTCTATCATCTAAATACCTGGGTCATGTTAAAATTTCCCTGATAACTTCAATAATGTATTTTAAAGTTGGTTTTTGAATCTATATTCCAACTGTTCACCAGTTGTATTTGATTGACCTTTTAGGATCTAGGCATTCCATGGCAGCAGAATAATGCCTCCCAAAGATGTCTGAGTTCTTGTTCCAGAGACCTGTGAATAACAGTTTTCAAGGGATTTTGCAGACAGGATAAACTGAGGGCTTGGAGATGGGGAGATTAGTCTGGATTCTCTGGTGAGTTCAATCTAATCCAACACGCCCTCAAAATTAGAGAACCTGTCCCACCTCCTGTCAGAGAGAGACATAATGATGGAAGAGGGGTCGGAGGGCTGTGACATATTGGCTCTGACTATGGAGGAAGGGGCCAGGAAGCAGGGAATGCGGGAAGCTTACAGAAGCTGGAAAAAGCAAGGAAACACTCTCCCCCCTGAGCCTCCAGAGAGGAACACAGCCCTCCTGACTCTGGATTTCAGCCCTGTGAACCATGACTGACTTCTGACTACAGAAGTGTCAGATCATCCACCTGTGTTGTTTCACACCACCGTGCCTTTAACAGGGGGACTGAAGTCACACTGAGGTGTGAACTCTGCCGCCAGGTTCCTTCCCAGGACCAGGCTGGTGCTGGGCCTGACAAGAAGGCAGAGGGCCTGCCTGAGTCTCTCTGGCTTGGGGGTCTGAGAAGAGGGGTCAGCTGAGTGGCAGCCCTCCTCAGGCAAGAGCCAAAGGACTCTTCTCAAAGCAGACTTCACCCTAGGATCAGGTCACTAAGATCAAGTCACCTAAATCCTTCCAGGACCTCCCTCTGCCCTTGGGGCCCATGCAACCGCTCTCCCTTCACTCCTTCCATTCTGTGCTGGCCTCCTTTCTGTTTCCTGACTTTGACAAACTCCCCCCGGCCTCAGGCACTCACAATGGCCAGTCCCTCCAGCCACTCCCTCCTCAGGACCAGCTGCCTGTCAACAGTCAGATCTCAGACCAGGAAGGCCTGACCACCCCCAGCAAATCACACAACCATGTTCATTATCCTCATAACACTTGTCACAGCCTGTCATTATTTCCCAGAGGGAGGGGCCTCGTCTGTCTGATTCACAACTGGGTACCATCATTCAGTCAACAGAGTCAGTGGTGCTATGAGGTATCACCTTACACCTGTCAGAATGACCATTCATGAAAAAGCCTACAAATAACAAATGCTGGAGAAAGTGTGGAGAAAAGGAAACCTTCCTACACTGTTCGTGGAAATGTAAATTGATACAGCCACTATGGAAAACAGTATGGAGGTTCCTCAAAAAACTAAAAGAAGAATTACCATATGATCCATAAATTCTATTCCTGGGCATCTATCTGGACAAAACTACAATTCAAAAAGTTACTTGCACTCCAGTGTTCATAGCAGCACTATTTACAATAACCAAGACATGGAAACAACCTAAATGTTCATTGACAGATGAATGGATAAAGATGTGGTACTTATATATGACGGAATAGCACTCAGCCATAAAAGGAACAAAATAATGCCATTTTCAGCAACATGATTGCACTAGAGATTATCATGCTAAGTGAAGTAAGTCAGAAAGAGAAAGACAAATACCATATGGTATCATTCATATGTGGAATCTAAAATATGGCACAAATAAACCTATCTATGAAACAGAAATAGAATCAGAGATATATAGACAATAGATTGGTAGTTGCCAAGGGGGTCAGGGGTGGGAGAGGGTTGGATTGGAAGTTTGGGATTAGTAGATGTAAACTGATATATATAGGATGGATAAAAAAACAAGGTCCTATTGTATAGCGCAAGGAACTATATTCAACATCCTGTGATAAACCATAATGGAACAGAATATGAAAAAGAATGTAGATATGTGTATAACTGAATCACTTTGCTCTACAGCAGAAATAAATACAACATTGTAAATCAACTATTCGTCAATAAAAAATAAGTTAAAGGGACGTCCATGGTGGTCCAGTGACTAAGACTCCGTGCTTTCAATGCAAAGGACCCGGGTTTAATCCTGGTCAGAGAAAAAAATCCCACGCGCTACCACTGAAGATTCCACATGCCGCAATTAAGACCCAGCACAGTCAAGTAAATAAAGATAAATAAATATTAAAAAAAAAAAATAGAAAAGAAAACAGGGTCATTGAGAACGGGGAACCACACTGGGCATCAGGAAAACTCAGCTCCACATACAGGGTCCCTGTCTGTTCTCAGCATGTCTTCCAGCAGGAAGAAAAGCACACAGACCACACCAGGCCGACAGGTGATGCTGTCGAGACAGCACCTACAACAACAGCCCCGAGAAGGGCACCCGGGTCTGCCTCGAGAAGACGGTGTCGTGGAGAGGCCACATTTGCGGTGAGACGCAGGGTGAGAAGAACTCCTTCGGGGAGGCAAACGGTGGGCGGAGGGTGATACTGGCAGGGGAGGCTGCTTGCGCACAGGGGCTGGGAGGGAAGTAGGGCTTTGGGACACGATCAGAGTCCTGGGCGATATTCCAAGCTGTGGTATAGACCAGGGGGGCGCCGTGTCCTGGAAAAGCTGAGCCAAGCCCGAGGGGTGGAAGCCATAGGCAAAGGGATTTGGTCTCCAAACAGGAAGGAACCTTGTGTCCGCGGAGAGCAAGCTGGACCCTGAGGAAGGACTGGGTGGTACCCATCTCTGGAGCAGGTGGCTGTGAGGCCATTCGCGTCTCAGGCTCTCTGATGCTCTAAGTCAGGTGAAGAACGCCTCACAGCTGCAGAGTGAGGTGGTAGTTGGAAAGGTGATGGGTAGAGCTTTGTCACCTGTGATGATTGTGGTTTGCAGGGGAGCACTGAGTTTGGGCCTGAGCTTCACTATGGGTCCTGTGAGAAAGTGTCTTTCCTTTTTCCTTCCTCAATGTCCCAATTTAGAAGACAGAGTAGCCATACTATTATAGGGGTGAATTGATGGGTGTGTCCTGGGGCTGTCAGCCACACACTGTGCTGCATGGAAAATGTGCAACAACTGACCCTCATGGGGAAAAATCCCTAACTGGTACCACCTCCAGCTCCCTCCTCACTGCTGGGAAGCAGAGCAGCAATGTGGTTTTATTGACCTGCTCCACCAACTGGCAACCATAACAGGACTTTGGGCAAGTAAAACTCTCAACCCTTAAATGACATCTCATGTTCATGACACTCACTTTGCGCTAAGAACTTTCCATCCCTAACTCATTTATCTTCACGGTTGCGACAAGGAGCCTTGACTGTCATCTCCAATTTAAGAGGAGGATGCAGAGACAGAGATGAAGAAATTTACGCAAGATCAACAGGACTTGATCTTGATGGATCTGAAATCTGGACACAGATGGTTTGGCTCTGGAGCCACAATTCTTAACTATTATATTGTACCACCTGTCAATCCAGTGAGTGATAGGATGCACCATTTGTGCGCTCAAGAAATGGCCTGAGGGACTTCCCTGGTGGGCCAGTGGTTAGGACTCTGGGCTTCTACTGCAGAGGGCACGAGTTCAATCTCAGATTGGGGATCAAAGATCCCACACGCCTCTTGGTGCAGCCAAAAAATAATAAAAAATTATTTTTAAAAAATATGCCAGTAGGTCTTGTGTAAGAAGTGGAAGAAAGGAATGGCATGAGCCAGACCAAGAGCATGGAGCCCCGTGAGAGAGAGGGTCTGAGTGCAGGCTCTGAGGATATGGGCTGCCTCTTTGATCCAATCCCTTACTTCCTCTTATGCTCTTCTGAGCTATGGGCTTTGGGTGGGAATTGAGAACATATCTGGAAAGATAGATGTGAAATGTAAATGTTCTAGCTGCTCTTTAGAACAAAATCCCAATTTCTGACTTGGGCCCGACGCCCTCCATGACCTACATCTACAGCTCAGTCTCAGCAGCCTCATCACCACACTCTTCCAAATCCCAGAGCTCCAGCCACACCAGCCCCTCTGCTCTTTGTAGAGTACCTCGAGTTCAGTGCTGTCCCATGGACCTTCACATGCTTCTCCCTAGACCTGGGGCCCTTCTTTCTGGTCTCCACAGGGCCCTGTCCCTCATTTCAGCCAGTTTTCTGCTCAATTGTCATCCCTTGAGACCAGTGACCCTATAGGAGCAACACATCCCATGCTTAGCCTGGTGTTCTAGTGTCTTCTTACACTGCCTAATTTTTAGTGCTTACTGGCCCTAAAATTTTATGTATCTATTTAACCATTTCCTCGATTATTGCCCACATCCCCATTAGAATGTAAGTTCCGTGAGGGCAGAGATTTGTCTGTTTTGTTCATTGCTAAGTGCCCCACACCTAAAATAGACACTCATTTAATAAATACTTATTAGCTGAATAGGGCTTCCCTAGTAGCTCAGCAGGTAAAAAATCGCCTGCAATGCAGAAGATCCCATTTTGATTCCTGGGTTGGGAAGATCTGATGGAGAAGGGATAGGTTATCCACTCCAGTATTCTTGGTCTTCTCTTGTGGCTCAGCTGGTAAAGAATCCTCCTGCAATGCAAGAGACCTGAGTTTGATCCCTGGATTGGAAAGATCCCTTGGAGAAGGGAAGGGCTACCCTCACCAGTATTCTGGCCTGGAGAATTCCATGGACTGTGTAGTCCATGGGTTGCAAAGAGTCAGACGTGACTGAGTGGCTTTCACTTTATTAGTTGAATTAATGAATGACTGAATGAATGGCTGAAAACAGTGACCAAGTTCAAGAATATCTAGCTACCTCATATATACTGTAAAGTGAAAGTAAAAGTGTTAGTTGCTCAGTCACGCCCAACTCTTTGCAACCCCATGGACTGTAGCCCGCTAGGCTTCTCTGTCCATGGGATTTTCCAGGCAAGAATACTGGAGTGGGTTGCCATTTCATTCTCCAGGGTATCTTCCCAACCCAGGGATTGCTGTGGTCTCCTGCATTGCAGGCAGATTCTTTACCGTATGAGCTACCAGGGAAATCCTGTATATACAGTATAGTTTTATTAATTCTCAGAAGTTCCCTATGGAAATTAAGGAGTAGCTCACTTCCTCCACTGATTGAAATCCAGAAGTAAGCATTCATTTGATGTTTAAAGGCTGGTTATTCAGCTGAAGTAAGTAGCTCCTACATGTTGGTCTTTCAAATGAAGGAATTAAGTATCATGATAGATCCCCAAGGTGGGTGTTCTCATACATTGTGGACTTATTTTATGCCATTTACATTATTACAACATTGTAAGAAACTTTCTTGGAATTAATTTTAGGTTTTTTTTTTCTCTAGAAAGTCTTCGTTTTCTTAAGCTAAGAGAAATGTTGTCACCGTCAAGTTCAAGAAGTAAACTTCTATCTTCTTTCTCTAGGTGCCACTGAAAGAAGCACATAACTAACAATATCACACTTGGTTTGGTCATTTTTAGAAACTCCATTAAAAGTAATTGTTAAGGTTTATAATTAAATAGCCATCTCAAAGGAAAAAGTAGTATCCTGGTTTCTTAAAAACATCTTCATTAAGACAATATAATCAAACAAAGAGATTTATAAATAATTATGATCACAAATGGTCCCCTTTCCCTGCCTCCACACTCAAATGAGAAGTAATTTAGTATACCTTTGGGGGTGCAGTTTAGGTCTGCCAAATTCTTGTAAGTTGTTTCAAGCTAGTACTCTGAGGGTTGACATTCTAATATATCCAAACAGAGATTTTGTTTTGTTTTTTTTTTCCTAATTGTTTGGCTGCAGATAAATATGTAAGGTTATAAGTATAAAAATTTATGTGATGATCAGTGATGGAATCCTAATCCATCTTAAGCTGTCAGCATGACAACTGGCAGTTCCCAATGTGTATTAAGAGACAGAGAAATTTTTTTTTTTGCCCGAGGGTACATTCCCTTTCAAAAGCAGAATATTTTTCTTCTTTTGCTTTCTAAAGATATCATGTCAGACTCCATTCTTAATGGTTAATCTTTTAAGGAGGCAAGATAAATTGGAGAGAAAATATGTGATAGATTTATAAATTGGGGGAAAATATAACATGAGGCATTCCAAAACGCAGTTTCAAATCAAAACCTTAACATGGGCAAGGGACCTTATATCAACCAACAGCATTCTTTAGAAATGCCTGACATTCAGTTGGATAGAATTATATATTGAAATAGATTGTAGGCATATTGGGGATGTTTTTCCTCTAGCATCTGGTAGTATGAAAGGCCAGGAGGAAGAGTGGGTCCAGAATTTAAAAGCTGCCTTTTGGATAAATATGTGGAAAGGATAGGAATTAAGTTATCAAAAGGCTAGAAGAATTTACTGAAAGTGAGAAGGGTGCTAAAAGCAATAAGCTATTTGGAATTTGATAGCACTCAACTTTAGGGCTTTGCAGAACTAGTATTGTTAGCCAAATAAGGGTAAAGTGATCGTACAAAAGAGGACAATTCAGGAATGAGTCAAACATGAAAAGCAACCTGGCAATACCCTGATCTGTGAAAATAAGCAGTATTTATAGTATCTGAAAGTCTTCCCGGTGGCTCAGTGCTAAAGAATTCGCCTGCAGTGCTTGAGCTGCAGGAGATGCAGGAATGATCCCTGGGTGGGGAAGATCCCCTGGAGGAGGGCATGGCAACCCACTCCAGTATTCTTGCCTGGGCAACCCCATGGATGGAGGAGCCTGCTGGGCTACAGTCCATTGGGTCGTGAAGAGTCAGACACGACTGAAGAAACTGAGCATGCACACACATATAGTATCTGAGAGGCAACGGAATGAGCCCCAAGGGAACCTCCTCTATGAAGCTTCCTCTATATTTGGAAAAGAATAGTGACTGGTGACTTCTATGCCCTGTATCACTCAAAGTAAACTGCTGAACAGTCACCCCTAGAAACTCAATGCTTATGGAAAGACCTATTGCACATTGCTGGACAGTGGACCCTGATCAATCGAGGTCCTAGACCCCTTCCCTCTTGTGACTCCACCCTCCTCTAGGCTTGCATTATGGTCCTCTCCATTCAGCCAGTGGAAGAGAAAATAAAACGGAAGCTAGCACTTAGGAAGATTTTATGAAAGAGATCTCAAAGCCCTCGTGCTGCGGAACCCAGTGACATGACCATACCGAACTCCGTGACTCCACCCAACTCCAGGTTGGGTAACTAAGTCTGGCCGTGAGCTGAGGAAAAGAGGAAGCAGGTGTGGTGAGCAATTAGTCTCAATTAGTACTCACAAGTGGTACCATGTCATCGCACTCATTTGCTGAGGTATCTGCATGCCTATCTCCTCGAGCTAAAATTGTAGTCTCTAGAATCGGGCAGAGCTGGGTGGTGTTTAGTAGCTACAGCACCAGCGATGGCATAGAATTAAGGCTCACTTGTAGTCAGGGGACGTGGGCTGCCTGGTTCACAGAACATGGCAACCTGGAGATGTAACACTGGTGATCTATGCGTGAATATTGCCAAGAAACACCCAGGTCTTTCTCCCTTCCTCAGAATGGCCTCTCTGTGAACATATTTCCAGAGGGCAAAGGGACCACATGCCAACAGTGGGCAAGGGGCACTTAGTCTGTTAATTCTTAATGTGTCTTCATGCAAAAAGCCTTCCCAGGGACCCTATGTCTCTTAGGAGGTGCTTCATTGTGAGAGGGAGCTGTTGGGTTCCTGAATGACAAAGGATAGGGTAGAGGGTTTCTTGTGAACCCAAAGTTTGGGACTAAAAATGGAAACAAAATATTTATCAGGGGGACTTTACTGGTGGTCCAGTGGCTAAGACTCTGCGCTCCCAATTCAGGAGGCCTGGGTTCAATCCCTGGCCAGGGAACTAGATCCCAGTGCAGCCAGATAAATAAATACATTTTAAAAATAAAGTCTATTAAGAAATCTTTACCAAGGATAAACCTGACTTCCTTATTAACTGAGAAAGAAGCCAGAAGTGATAGGTGAATAAGTAGGACTATATAACGTTATAAATTTATAGAATGTTATTCTGTCTCCATTTGGTTTCACACAAAGTAGTAACAGCCCCCATGTGACTGACAGAGGACTGGTATCTAGAATATATAAAGTGTATAACAATCCAATTAGAAGATGGACAAAGGACATGAAGAGAAGGTTCACCAAAGAGGATTTACAAATGGCAAATAAACAAGTGAAAAGATGCTTAACATTACTAGCTGTTAAGACTATGATATCATTACAAACCTATTAAAACAGTGAAAACAAACATTTGTGACAATTCCAAATGAAGGAGAGAATTCAGAGAAACTGAATCTATTATTATAAATTTGTGATGGGACTATGAAATGGGTCAGCCACTCTGGAAAATAGTTTTCCAGTTTTCTAAAAAAATACAACATAAACTTACTATACAGCCTAGCAATCATATTTTGGGACATTTGTCCCAGAGAAGAGAAAATTTATGTCCACATCAATAGCTTGTACACAAGTGTTCAAAGCAGTTTTATCTGTATTAGTGAAAAAAAAAAATCCCCAAACCCCCACAATAGATGAATTATTAAACTGTGGTACATCCACACCATGGAATACTACTCAGCAATATACAGGAATGAACTGTTGGTACATACAACAACTTGGATGGATTGCAAGGGTATTGGGCTGAGTGAAAAAAAGTCAGTCCCAAAAGGTCACATACTGTATGATTCCATTTATATAGCATTCTTAAAATGACAAAAGTCTTGCCAAGGATTAGTGAGTGATAATGGTGGGAGGAGGAGTGGGTACAGAGTGAGACCACAAAAGGATTAGCACTAGGGAGATCTCTGTGATGATCAAAGAGTTCTGTGTCTTGATCGTGGTCGTGGTTACATGAGTCTCTGTATGTGATAAACTGGCCATAGACCTACATTACAGACGTGGTCCAGTGTCAGTTGGTTTCCTTGGTGGCTCAGCAGTCAAGAATTCGCCTGCCAATGGAGGAGTTGCGGGTTTGATCCCCGGGTTGGGAAGATCCCCTGGAGCAGGAAATGGCAACGCACTCCAGTATTCTTGCCTGAGAAAATCCCATGGACAGAGGAGCCTGGCAGGCTATATCCATGGGGTTGCAAAAGAGTAGCACACGACTTAGCAACTAAACAACAACAAGCCAGTGTCAATATCTTGGTTTGGATATTATACTATAGATAAATAAAATGGAAAATAAATAATAAATAAAATTGGGGGAAACTGAGTACAGAGTATACAGGGCTTTTTTGTACTATCTTTGCAACTTCCTGTGAATCTATACTTATTTTGCAATAAAAATTAAAAACAAAATTTGGACTGTAATGTTTGTAAAATTAGTATTTCTAATTTAAAAATAGTCCTCATTGTAAAAATACTTAGATAGTCCTCATTTGAAAAATACTTAAATGTCAAGGAAAAGCCCGCCCTATTGTCTTACTCTTCGATCAACTACAAGCCCACACACTAGAAGTAACTGCTAATTAATAGTTTGGTGTGAATTTTTCCAGGTATTTTGTTTGGTATATCCTTACACATATACATGCTGTTTCCCTTGTGGCTCAGACGGTAAGGAATCTGCCTGCAACGCAGGAGACCCAGGTTCCATCCCTGGGTCCAGAAGATCCCCTGAAGAAGGGAATGGCAACCCACTCCAGTATTCCTGCCTGCAGAATCCCATGAACAGAGGAGACTGGTAGGCTACAGTCCATGGGGTCACAAAGAGTCGGACACGACTTAGCGACTAATACTTAAGACATATATATATGTGAATTCTGTTTTTTCCTCAAATGGAATCGCTATGCTGCTGCTTCTGAAGCTTGCTTTAGTGGTACTCTAGATAGGTGGTTTAAAATTAGATGGGCCCTCCTCCTCTGCATTACTGAAGAATAAGGATTTGCAAGCCCAGCAGCCTCATTCCTTCTCTTGAGAAATTCTCTTGAGCTCTGGAGCTCTGTCATCAAGGGGCACCCCCTTTCTTTGGGAATGTGGTTCCCTGACCCACCTGTAGGCTTGGCAGTTCTTGCTGATTGGACACTGATACATCTGCTCTAGTTTGAACCTGCTGGGGCACCTGAGGCTAGGGTCAGGGTTCCCTGCATTTAAAAGAATAGGCTGGATAAAAATGTTTGCATTTGTTTATTAAAAAACACATTGTGTGTTTGGGAGAATTTGGTCTAATAATTGCTTTTATTTTAACACACCACCGGACAGCATGGTTAAACAGAGAGAGCAAGCTGGCTTCTCCCATCCTTAGTTGCCAGAAGTAACAGTGTGTGCATGCTCAGTCACTTCAGTCATGTCTGACTCTGTGCAATCCCATGGACAGAGGGGCCTGCTGGGCTAGTCTATGGGATTCTCCAGGCAAGAATACTGGAGTGGGTTGCCATGCCCTCCTCCAGGAAATCTTCCCGACCTGGGGATTGCACCCACATCTCTTACATCTCCTGCACTGGCAGGCAGGTTCTTTACCACTAGTGCCACATTGACCAACATTCACCAAAGGATCCACTGGTTAACAACAGTCCTAAGAAGCATGCACCCTGCTTGGTCTGGGGAATGACTGGCCCTCTCAGCCATTACCTCCCTCTTTCTTGTTCCCATCACAGACCCATCCCCAGCGTGATTCCACTTGAAATTTACACTGGACTAGCCTAGCTGTCTGGAGAAGGCAATGGCACCCCACTCCAGTACTCTTGCCTGGAAAATCCATGGATGGAGGAGCCTGGTAGGCTGCAGTCCATGGGGTCGCACAGAGTCAGACACGACTGAAGCGACTTAGCAGCAGCAGCAGCAGCCTAGCTGTCAAGGGATGGAATCTTCCCAAGGAGGACCCCAGGGCAAAACTCTAAAACAAATCTAGTGTAAACTCAGTTCTCTCTCAGTTGTAGGCATCACTGAATTTTAACTAGAGAAAGGATAGGTTGGCAAAAATCATCTTGGCTAAAATTCACAGATCAGGGATCATTAGGGAGAGATCATCTGGAGAAAAATTCTCTTTTGAATTTTTTTAAACACATTTGCCAACAGGAGACACAGACCTTAGAAAGGCTGAGAAACACTGACTGGGACCTGTGCCCATGGTTTGGTCAGAAACTTGTATCTCAAGGCGGTCATGGACTCTTCTGAGGTCACAAAGCTGGTGAACAGCCCACCCCGGCCTTGAACCCAGATTATCCTGGAGTAGGACAGAGTGAGTACAGTCCAGCTGGAGGGATGGCTACATGTATTTGTTCATCGGATACTTACAGCAAGCTGAGTGCCAGACCCTGGGCCAGGCTCTGGGAACACAGAGATGAAGGACAGACAAGCCTACTCGTGGGATGCCCTGGGCGGGTAGGGAGCACGAACACAAACGTGATGATGTATGCAGTCTGGGCCAGCAGGGTGCTGGGGGAGGGGAGGAACTTCTTGAGTGAGGTGCAGCCTGAGCTTTTGTAAAGAAAGGCATCCAGGCAGAGACACTTGGGTGAGAAGCAGCGTGCCTGGGTGCCTTGTGAAGGACGAGGCACCAGTGTTCCCAAGCAGCAAGGGGACACTGGGCCTGTCCTCACAGGAAGCCAGAGAGTGAGGCTGTATTAGTTTGCTGGGCTGCGTAACAAAACACCACAGACTGACAGACTGGGTGCCTTAAACAATAGAAATATACTCTCTCATGACTCTGGAGGGGAAAGTCCGAGATCAAGGTGTCAGCAGGGTCATTCACCCTGCAGCAAGGCTTGCAGACAGATGCCTTGTTCCTGCATCCTCACATGGATTTTCCTTGGTGCACATGCCTCCCTGGGTCTCTCTCTGTGTCCTAATCTCCTCTTTTCATAAGGACACCAGTCAGATTGGATTATGGGCTTCACAGGTGGAATAGTGGTAAAGAACTTGCCTGCCAATGTAGGAGACATGGGATTGATCCCTGGGCCAAGAAGATCCCCTAGAGGAGGAAATGGCAACCCCCTCCAGTATTCTTGCCTGGGAAATTCCATGGACAGAGGAGCCTGGCAGGCTACAGTTCATGGGGTCGCAAAGAGTCAGATACAACTAAGTGACTAAACCATTCTCAGCCCCATTTCATTTATAACTTAATCATCTCTTTAAAGGAGTCACATTCTGCCGTACTTCACTGTATGGGGCTTCAATATATGCATTTTGAGAAGAAAGAGCCCAGTCTCTAACAAGGGCCTCTGTGTCATTTGAAGGAGCAGGGACTTGGGCTACACAGATGTTCACCAAGACAGGGACACACTCAGGTTTGCGTTTCTGAAAGAGCCCCGCATCTGCAGCTGGACAGTGGCCACGGCAGGGAATGCAGTCAGGAAGCAGCAGAGTGGATCAAGCTTTTTCTTCCTGACTCGATCCTTCTTCAGCTCTTCTTCTACCAACAGCACTTGTAACCATGGTTAGACCACTTTCACTCTGTTTGGGCCCAAGCGGCTCAGTTCAGTTCAGTTGCTCAGTCGTGTCCGACTCTTTGTGACCCCATGGACTGCAGCATGCCAGGCTTCCCTGGCCATCATCAACTCCCGGAGCTTACTCAAACTCATGTCATTGAGTCAGTGATGCCATCCAACCATCTCATCCTCTGTTGTCCCCTTCTCCTCCCGCCTTCAATCTTTCCCAGCATCAGGGTCTTTTCAAATCTTTTCGCATCAGGTGGCCAAAGTATTGGAGTTGCAGCTTCAACGTCAGTCCTTCCAATGAGTATTCCGGACTGATTTCCTTTAGGATGGACTGGTTGGATCTCCTTGCAGTCCAAGGGACTCTCAAGAGTCTTGTCCAACACCACAGTTCAAAAGCATCAATTCTTCAGTGCTCAGCTTTCTTTACAGTCCAACTCTCACATCCATACAAGACTACTGGAAAAACCATGGCTTTGACTAGATGGACCTTTGTTGGCAAAGTAATGTCTTTGCTTTTTAATATGCTGTCTAGGTTGGTCATAGCTTTTCTTCCAAGGAGCAAGCATCTTTTAATTTCATGGCTGCAGTCACTATCTGCAGTGATTTTGGAGCCCCCCAAAATAAAATCTCTCACTGTTTCCATTGTTTCCCCATCTATTTGCCATGAAGTGATGGGACCAAATGCCATGATCTTAGTTTTATGAATGTTGAGTTTTAAGCCAACTTTTTCACTCTCCTCTTTCCCTTTCATCAAGAGGCTCTTTAGTTCTTCGCTTTCTGCCATAAGTGTGGTGTCATCTGCATATCTGAAGTTATTGATATTTCTCCTGGCCATCTTGATTCCAGCTTGTGCTTCATCCAGCCCAGCATTTTGAATGATATACTCTGCATATAAGTCAAATAAGCAGGGTGACAATATACAGCCTTGACATACTCCTTTACCAATTTGGAACCCAGTCTGTTGTTCCATGTCCAGCTGGGCCAAGTGGCTCAGCCAAGGGAAAAATGGTTCAGGTGCAGAGAGGCCTTTCCGGGGTGTCCATTGCTATCCCCTGGGTGAAGAAGCACCCAGCTGGGTGCCCGCTCTGATCTGACTGCCGGGCCCCTTCTGCCATCATCAAAGACAGCAACACCTTCCCAGCGGGGCTGCAGAGAGGGTCAGAGGCGGACAGAGGCCAGAACACTTGCCAGGTCACTCAGCGCAGACCCAGGGCCAAACGATGGTCTGAGGTTCTTGGAGGCCAGGGGCTGAGCGGAACAAAGTCGCAGCCCAGGGCTGCTGCTTAGACACTGTCCACCAGACCAGGGGTTTAACTTTGGGCTCATGGATTTAGGGACTTTATGAATTTAGACAGGGGAGAGATTAAGTTATGCATATTAACATCTAACAGAAACTTAGCACTTCTTTAAGCAAAATATTGAGCTTTCCTGGTGGCTCAAATGGTAAAGAATCTGCCTGCAATGCAGGAGACCTGGGTTCGATCCCTGGGTCAGGAAGAGTCCCTGGAAAATCTTGGAAATGGCAATCTACTCCAGTTTCTTGTCTGGAGAATTCCATGAATTATATTAGATGTATGGTTATCAGACCCACTGCAAGATCTAGTCAGTCAGTGTGCAAATAAACAGGTTTATTGCTATAGCACAGCTTTATTCTTTTAATAATTGAATATCTGATAATTGATTTTAATATAATTTTTTAAATCTTATGTATTTTAATTTTAGGTAAGTTCACAGTATCCTGTGCAAAGGTCTGCAGGTTTCACCAGATAACCAACAGAGTTGTTGTTGTTCAGTTGCATTGGTGTTTAGAGGTGTCATACACAGACGTTTCAGACTGCCAACCACCCTCAGTCGTATACAACTCTTTTTCAACCCCATGGACTGTAGCCCACCAGGCTTCTCTGTCTATGGGATTCTCCGGGCAAAAATACTGGAGTGGGTTGCCATTTCCTTCTGCAAGGGATCTTCCCAATCCAGGGATCGAACCCGAGCCTTCTGCATTACAGGAGGATTCTTTACCACTGAGCCACCAGGGAAGCCCTCTGCCAATAGATTCCATGGCTCAAAACACATTATAAACCCTTGCTTAACCAAGGCCACAGTTATGATGAAGCAGAGTCCAAAGAGAGGAAACTAAATGCGCATTTTACCCTCTAATAATTAGGTGTTTGGGAGCCAGGACTTCAGAGAATTAAAGCAGCTTCTGAGCAACTAGCAAGTTCAGAGCCTCCAAACATAACACAGATCATGATGAGAAAGATATCTGTGTTCCCCTGATGACAACTGATCTGAGTTCTTTATTATCCTTTTGCACACAAACCACAAATCTGAAAATGGAGAGACCTTTTGTAAAACACTGATCATCATCAGGTCGCCTCTGCCTTCAGCCCTGGATGTATTTATTTAAAACCTACCAGTGTGCGCCAAACGTGGTAAGGGACTTTGCCAAACTCACACCAGTCAGTGAGTGTTCATTCTGTGCTTCAAGTGGACCAGAGGCTTCTATTGTGTATGGAGACACCGCAGGGTGTAGTAGCCTGGGGACTCTATTGCCACCTGGTGAGAGGACAGGAGCAAGATGGTGATGGCTTCTGCAGTTGCCAACCACCTTCTGAAACATCTGTGTATGACACGTCCAATTGCCAGTGCATAGGACGTGCAGACCAAACCGGGGAGGAACCTTCCGTGAAAATATCAAAATGCCCAGTGGTCCATGAGCTGGTGCCCCATGCTGCTGGGCTAGGCATGAAGTTGGTGGGCATCTTGCTGCATTTCTTTCCGAGAGCAACAGGGTAAATGGAATCCTTGAACAGGGTGCTCTTCTTCCTAGCCACTCCTTCCTAATTCCGGGCTTTCTACTTTTGAGATGTTGTCTGTGTTCATCGCACTTGAACCTACAGCCGTCAGCCCCTTTAATAGGGGTGTCTATAAAGAGCTGCCCTAAAATATGCTTTTCCAGTGCACTTAATGTCTTTCCAATTAAATCCAGATGTGAAAAGCTGAAGGATCAGTTCTCAGGACCAAACAAGATGACATAAATCTTGCAGCTGACAGAGATCCCACTGAGCTCGGTTGGAGAAACTCACAGAGAACTTGTTTGGGGCCAGAAAATCGGCTGGGTATAAAGACAGATGTGTACACTCTGATGCACAAAAATAAGTTAAGAGAGAGAAAACGCTCTTCTAACCCAGAGCCTCCAAACTGGGCTGGAGGCATGGAGCAGGTTGGTTGGACTCCCCTCCCACCCTCCGCTACATCAAAGGAGGTGATTGAAAAGGCTTTACTAGAAAACAGACCCAACCCAGCAATGCTTCCTGGTCTCCTTAATTGCTCTTCTCAGGGAGAGGAAGGTGGGCACTCCTGACAGACCTTCGCTGGAAGAGAACAAGGGCTGTTTGTGCAGCTGAGGGCTTGGCTTTATTTTTTTAATTATCGGGTTTTGTACACTTTCCAGAAAGTTCCTTTTAAAAATAGTATATTCTTCCTCCTCTGCTCCAGATGCTAGGAAGTACAGGTTCAACCCAAATCGTGTCTATTTCAAAGGGACACAAAAACTCAGGGCTGGAGTTCAAGGAGTTTGGTGGCAAGCTGCCCAAGGACTAGAGGCTTGGGTTTTCTCTTACCCTCCCAGTAATTTGGTTTTAAAGCTTGGAAAACAAATTCCCCTTGGAGGTTGGGCTGCTGCAGGATGCAGTGTGGAGAAGGGCTGGGCTAGTGGTGGAAACCAGGGGCCAGGGGCAGGGAATGCGCCCAGGCCAGAGTCCAGGCGGTCATACTGATGGACAGGTGCGCGGTGGATGCACAGCTCCCTGCTCATCCAGAAGGCTGGCTGTCTGGGGTTTCAGGATCACAGGACAGCAGTGTGGGCTTTCCCCCTCAGGAACGCCCCCTCCCCAAGTATCCCTTGCTTCTCCTCTCACCTCTGTCCTGCCCCATGGCGACAGCCCCTCTGTGACTGAGGACAGAGGGATTGACACTTGCTTGCCCCACCCTGGCAGGGCGGTGAGGAGCCTCTGGCCCCCTCCACGGAGCCTTTTGGCTTTTTCCTGCCGCGCCTCCCACGGAAAGCCCTGATGAGAGTGCATTTCATTGACAATTTTATGGCCCTGACCATTTCCCCCTGTAACCATATCTTTAAAATGACTCGTTGTCTTCAGGTGGGTGAGACTGTGCCCTTCTTTCTACTTCCTGCTGCCAAAGACGTCTCTGCCCAAAACAATGGGACTAAAGTCTTAGAAAGTGAGTTCTGGATCACAGAGCTCTGACTACTTTTATTTTCCATCTTGAGATAAAAGCCAAAACATGTTTTTTAAATTTACGTTTGACATCTTTTCGTCGGGTATTACTTTTCGGAGTGAATTCGAAGTGTCGTAAAGATGTCTTCAAAGACAGACAACTTCAACTGGGAAGAAATGAATGCCAATTACAGTGCATCCCACATGCTAATTTATAGCACCGTAAAGGTACAGTTCAAAGCTCAAATGAGCCAGAAGGAAGCTGGTGGATTGATGGTTTGCAGTAAGAAAGGTTTAGAAACAATAAAATGTAACCAGGATTTTAGCTTGGAAATGAGCTAAAGGGTCCATTTGTTCCAAGTTACTGAGTTTTTAATTTAGATCTGCTGTTAAAACCTAATGCATTTTGTGTCTGTGGTTAGTAAATGACTCAAACCTGGTGTCTTTAAGGAAACATTGCAAAAGAGCAGGAATAATTCTTAGAGATAAGACTGGAAGCTGCAGGTTTCTTAGCAAAAATGTAATCTTAGTATCTCACCTTTAAAATGATGTGATTACAAAACACAGAAGTTAAAAAAAAAAAAGACAGTGATTTTTTTCTCTTAGAGGTTAGCAATTATTGTAAAAGGGAAAGCTTATTTCCACAGAGGCAAAATTCACCTGTAATAGCATATAACATATTGTACATTCATGAACACTTACTGGCAGTTATTTTCCCCAAATATTTGAACCTGAACAAGAATGCAAAAGCTATCATTTGCTGTATAAATACATGTATAAACATGTGCTCCCATTTCTGTGCTCAGTATTCATGTCACTTTACTCTGCCTCTACACCTAAGATGGAAATATATTCAAGAAACATATTCTTTAGATTAAGAGTGCTATCTGGGAAAAACTGAGAGGCACTTCGCTACCCAAAGCAAGCTGATGAAAACTGGCACAGAAGCTTGTCATAGCCTGAGTGTTTTGAGGCCAGAGTAGGTAAACTAGTTTGAAAATGGATAGCTCTTCTTAGAAATCAGAAGGAGAGAGAGGTTTTTTGTTTGTTTGTTCTCTAGTAGGCAACGAATTCTTAGGGTAGGTCGATTTTATTTTTCATTTTATACTCAAGAGAAATATAAACTCTGCTTTGGTAACACAACATCTCTTTCTAAAAGACACAAAGATATTGATTAGGCATGTCTTTTTTTTTTTCTTTTTAAAGTCAAATGTCCTAGGTGCGGCTCAGAGCAGCTGGGCTACTCTCCCCGTTGGGGTGCCCGTCTCCCAAACAAATGACTTTCCCCAATGACCACTGTGCTCCAGAGGGCAGAGCTGGGTGCCTTCGGTCAGGGCACCTCTGCACGGCCAGAAAACAAAAGGCGCTTCTGCGGAATGTATCTTCCTTTCACTTAAGACCATCTGATTCTAAATATGTTCCTTAGGGGGAAAAAACAGACCCAGAATATTAAACTATTTAAAAACGAGTTATCCATAATAAATAAATTCTCTATAAAATGGAGGTCATTAAATTTGTTTCTCAGTAGAGCAAGCTGTAAAACAGGTATCCTGTTTGCCCGTCCAAATTAGCAGCTACAAATTCTGCACTTTACGCTGCATGTTCGTTTTTCAAATGCCACACATTCATAAAGTTGCGTTTTACTACACAGGCCGAAACATTAAACAGTAACTGGGATATTACACCCACTGGACAGATTCACAATTCACAGGACCCTAAAGAATAAGATTTCATCTTGGATTGTCTGTTTGCCCATTTCATTTGCAGATATGACCTAATTAAAAAAAAAATGCTAAGTGGATCTACCTTCAACTCACATATTTACCTATGCTTTTTTCTTTAACCCATTTTGCCCCTGTCTCTCTCTGCTCTTACCCCTTCCTGGGAACCGCCAATCTGTTCTCTTTACCTATGAGTCTGGGTTTTTGGTTTGTTTGTTTAATTCCACACACAAATGAGATCATACAGAACTTGTCTTTCACTTAACAAAATGCCCCCAAAATCCATCCATGTTGTCACCAATGGCAGGTTCTCCTTTTCATGGCTGAATAGGATTCTTCTCTCTCTCTCTCTTTATATATATATATATATATATATATATATATGTATGTATATATGGGTTTCTCTGTGGTTCAGACAGTAAAGACTCTGCCTGCAGTGCAGGAGACCCAGGTTCAATCCTTAGGTGGGGAAGATACCCTGGAGAAGGAAATGTCTATCCACTCCAGTATTCTTGCCTGGAGAATCCCCGTGGACAGAGGAGCCTGGTGGGCTACAGTCCATGGGATCGCAAAGATTCAGACATGACTGAGCAACTAACACACATACACACACACACACACATATACACACACATCACATTTTCTCTATTTGTCAATGGACACAGGTTGGTTCCATATTTTGGCTATTGTAAATCATGCTGCAGAGAACATAGATGGGAGTGCAAGTATCTTTTCTGATTTTGTTTTCCTTGGATAAATACCCAGGAGTAAATTTCCTGGATCATACGGTAGTTCTACTTTAATTTTTTGAGAAGCCTCCATATTGTTTTCCACAGTGGTTGCACCAGTTTACATTCCCTTCCACAGTACACAAGGATTCCCTTTTCTCCTTATACTCCTTATGCTTTCTATGTGTGCTTCTTGATAATGTGACCATAGAAATGAACTTAAAAGACTTCTTCATGTGACGTTTGTTTGCACCTGTATTAAGGAATATTATTCTAAACCCTAATGCAGTGGTGGCCACAGAGAAGGAAAATGAAGATCAGGATACACAGGAATGGGAACTTGGGGCCCCTTTCCCAATAGTACCATATACTCATCCACTCTCTTCTTTCAACATAACAAAAGTAAAAATACTCCACAACAAAAAACTCAACTTCAATTCTGTCAATTTAGAGATGGGATTTTTCCCCTCTAACACATACTGAACCTAAATAGCTATCTATGTTTCAAAGCTTTAATTTCTATACTAAAATGTGAAATAATACTTTGAAAGTTATTCCAAATCCAAATAATATGACTGTTATATAGACTTTGTAGTAGTGTCAGTCACTCAGTCGTGTCCAACTCTTTGTGACCCCACGGACTGTAGCCCACCAGGCTACTCTGTCCATGGGATTCTCTAGACAAGAATACTCAGAGTGGGTTGCCATTCCCTTCTCTGTTCTTTGGGCTTCCCTGGTAGCTTAGCTGGTAAAGAATCCACCTGCAATGCAGGAGACCCCGGTTCAATTCCTGGGGTGGGAAGATATGCTGGAGAAGGTATAGGCTACCCACTCGAGTATCCCTGGGCTTCCCTTGTGGCTCAGCTGGTAAAGCAAATCTGCGTGCAATGTGGGAGACCTGGGTTTGATCCCTGGATTGGGAAGATCCCCTGGAGAAGGGAATGGCTGCCCCCTTCAGTATTCTGGCCTCGAGAATTCCATGGTCAAAGGAGCTGACAGGCTACAGTCCATGGGGTGGCAAAGAGTTGGACATGACTGACCGACTTTCACTTCACTTTTCTGTTCTTCTGTTTATGTGTAAGTGAAAGTTGCTCAGTAGTGTCTGATTCTTTGCCACCTCATGGACTGTAGCCTGTCAGCTCCTCTACCCATGGAATTCTCCAGGCTAGAATACTGGAGTGGGTAGCCATTCCATTCTCCAGGAGATCTTCCTAATTCAGGGATCGAACCCAAGTCTCCCACATTGCAGGCAGATTCTTTACCATCTGAGCCAACAGGGAAGCCCTGTGAGCTACAGGGAAGTCCTAATTTATAGACTTTAAATTGTTATAAATGAAATGAAGTCATTTATTGAAAGATATTATAAAGTAGCATGACATGGTCAGTGTAATAGTGGTGGGTATGAAATTCAGGGCCTTTATTTCCAGTGTCTGATCTCATTAAAAAAAATAATAACAGTCCATGATGAAATCCTACATTTGAATGGTGTTTGCCATTTAAGTATTTTTAAAGAGAGAAGATAAGAGACCAGGAAAAGACTAATGAGGACATTCATTCAAAGGCAACTCAGTATCATCTCAGCTTGGTTGTAGAAGTTCTAGATGGATGGCCTGTAGGCACATACCCACAGGAGACTGCTTTGGTGACTTTACAATAAGGCTGACAGTGAGAATGTGCTCCCTAGGGAACAATGACAGCAATGAGAGCTGTGGATGCACAGGTTGGTCATTGTTGGTGCTGGTGGGTGGGTGCCTGTGAAGCAGGCAGAATACTTTGGTGGAGAGGACAGTCCCCCCCCAGGCTAGAAGGGGAGTGGTTTGGGCAGTTCTTCCAAGCCAGCTTATGTTTAAAGATAGGATTCATCCTCGAACAGAGATGGAAATACTTAGCCAGGTCATCCTATTCAGTGTTTGTAGCATGACACTGGAATTCTCTCATGTGCAAACCCACTAAACACATGCCTTGCTGCAAGCAGAGGGGCCATCTGGATCCCATCTCTCTGTACCAAGGTGCAGGACTGGGAGCCTCCGGCCTGCTCCGCTTAGGCTGGGGCTGGGACTCCCTGTCACCTAATGGCAGGGACATTCCTCCTGAAAAGGTTCAGAAAGGAAAGGCCTTGAGGATTTGGAGAATTTAAGATCTTTGGCCTCAGGTCAAACTCCTTCTCTCTTGAGCTCTGTGGCCAAGGTGGAAGGTCCAGGAGTCTGGACCTCCAGTCAAAGGCCAATGTCCCCAGAAGGCTCACACCAGCCACAGCGGACTCTGAGGTCTCTGACCAGATCTTCCTTGACCTGAGAAGGGTGTGGGAAACATTCCCAGTGGGCTCTGTGTGCATACTAAGTTGCTTCAGTTGTGTCCGACTCTTTGCGTCCCCATGGACTGTAGCCCACCAGGCTCTTCTGTCCATTGGATTTCCCAGGCAAGAATACTGGAGTGGGTTGCCATTTCCTCCTCCAGGAGATCTTCCTGACCCAGGGATGGAACCCACGTCTCTTAAGTCTCCTGTATTGGCAGGCGGGTTCTATACTACCAGTGTCACCTGGGAAAACCAATGGGCTCTGAGGCAGCCACAAATCAGGGCAGGGACAGAAGAGGGTTGTCATAGCCCCGAGACAGGCTCAGCACTGCTCCAAGGCTTTTCTTGGGCTACTTTCTCTGCCTAGAAGGCCCTTCCCCACCTGCCTCCCCATGAAAAACCACTACTCATTATGTATTAAAGATTCAGCAAAACCATCATTTCCTCCCTAAAACACTCCCCACATTCCCTAAGAATGAGGTGTTCCTGCTTTTTGTGTTCCAGAATGTTTTGCCCATGTATCCATTACAGATTTTATCACACCCATGATATGCAAGGCTACACAGCTCTGTACCACCAGGCCACCAGTTACTGAAGGTCAAGAGGTGTGTTGTATTTATCTCTGAAAATGAAAGTGTCCATCACCCAGTCCTGTCTGACTCTTGCGACCTCATGGACTGTAGCCTCTGTTCATGGAATTCTCCAGGCAAGAATACTAGAGTGGGTTGCCATGCCCTTTTCCACGGGATCTTCCTGACCCAGGGATCAAACCCGGGTCTCCGACATTGCAGGCAGGTTCTTTACCGTCTGAGCCACCAGGGAAGCCCATTTATCTCTCTAGTCCTAACACAAAACCTGAAATATAGTGGATGTTCAACAAATATTGGATGGATAGATGGATGAGAAACTGAGGCTTGGTATCTGAAGGTATCAGCCAAATCAAAGTTCCTTGACTTTTTAATTTTTAAACTTTTTATTTTGTACTGAGGTATAGTTGATAAACAATGTTGTGATAGTTTTAGGTAAACAGCGAAGGAGTTCTGCCATTCATATACTTTATCCATTCTCCCTTGAACTCCCTTCTTATCTAGGCTGCCACGTAACATGGAGCAGATTTCCATGTGCTATACAGTAGATACTTGTTGGTTATCCATTTTAAATATAGCAGTGTGTACCCATCCATCCCAAACTCCCTAACTATCCCTTCCCCCCATCCTTCCCCACCTCATGGAAGTCTGTGAGTCTGTTTCTGTTTTGTAAGTAAGTTCATTTGTATTATTTCACTTTAGATTCCCCATTTAAGGGATGTCATACTAAATTTCTCCTTCTCTGTCTGACTTAACTTCACTCCAAATGACACTCTTTAGGTTCATCCATGTGGCTACAAATGGCATTATTTCATTCTTTTTTAATGGCTCAGTAATATTACATTGCACAGATGTACCACACCTTCTTTACCCAGTCCTCTGTTGATGGACATTTCGGTTGCTTCCATGTCTTGGCTACTGTAGACAGTGCTGCAGTGAACATTGCAGGGTGCATGTATCTTTTGGGGTCATGTTTTTCTCTGGATATATGCCCAGGAGAGGGATTGCAGGGTCATACGGTAGTTCTATTTTTATTTTTTTAAGGACTCTTCAGACTGTTCTCCATAGTGGCTGTACCGATTTACATTTCCACCATTTCCCTTCTCGCCACACTCTCTCCAGCATTTATGGTTTGTGGATTTTTTGATGATGGCCATCTTGGCTGGTGTGAGGTGATATCTCACAGTAGTTTTGATTTGCATTTCTCTAATAATTAGCGATGTTGAACACCCATTCATGTGTCTATTGGCCGTTTGTATGCTTCTTTGGAGAAATGTCTCTTTAGGTCTTCTGCTCAATTTTTGAGCGGGTTGTTTTTATGCTGTTAAGCATCATAAATTATTTGTAAATTTTGGAGACTAATCCCTCATCTGTCACGTCATTTACAAACATTTTCTCCCACTCTGTGGGTTGTTGTTTCATTTTGTTTATTGTTTCCTTTGCTGTATGAAAGCTTTTTAGTTTAAGTAGGTTCCCTTTGTTTATTTTTGTTTTTATTTCCATTATTCTGGGAGACAGATTGAAAAAGATATTGCTGCAATTTATGTCAGAGAGTGTTCTGCCTATGTTTCCTAGGAATTTTATAGTGTCCATTCTCATATTTAGGTCTTTAATCCATTTGGAGCTTATTTTTGTGTATGGAGTTAAAGAATGATCTGATTTCATTTTTTTACATGTAGCTGTCCAGTTTTTCCAGCACCATTTGTGGAAGAGACTGTCTTTCCAACATTGTGTAGACTTGCCTTTTTTGTCATAGATTAATTGACCATAGTCATGTGGGCTTATTTCTGGGTTTTCTATCCTGTTCCATTGATCTAAATTTCTATTTTTTGTGCCAGAACTATACTGTTTTGATGACGGTAGCCTTGCAGTGTAGTTTTAAGTCAAGGAGCCTGATTCCTCCAGCCCTGTTTTTCTTTCTCAAGATTGGTTTGGCTATTCAGGGTCTTTGGTATCTCCATACAAATTTTGAGACTTTTTAAATTCTAGTTCTGTGAAAAATTTCACTGGCTATTTTTAGAGTCTAAGAAGATGGGTTCAGTGCTGAGGTCCAAGTGAAAAAGGAAGCCAGATACTGGCACAAACTAATTGCGAAGATGTACTCTCTCTGGTGGGCAGGATCAGGCTTAGCAATAAAAAAAATATTCTTATTCTGATCTGGGAGCAGATGTACTTCAGTCTTGTTGCCCCTGAGCATTGTTGAATTAAAAGTTAATCTTAGAAAGCAATTATCCTCCAATTAAAAATTTTTTTTCTAAGGTTAAGCAGGGCATAATTACTGCACAGGATTAAGCATAAAAAATAAAAGATTATTATAAAGAAATTATCCTTCAATTTAAAATAAATAAAATTTAAAAAAATAAAAGATTAAGCATATTATATTTAAAATACACAGCATGGTCTACTTAGATCCCAGTTGGTGGTATAGAGGACTTTAAACAAGATCTGTTTAAGATAGGTGAGCCTAAATGAATCTAAGCTAAGAAAGGGAACCTCTCAGCTTACATTACACAGAGAAAGAATAACTGAAATCCACCCAGAGTTATCAATCATTCATTCAGGTAGCTATTTTCTGAATACCTCCTAAGTGCACAGCATTGTCTCTGCTTCAAGGAAGGGGTAGAGAAACAGGCAAAGCGCCCATGAAAGGAAGAACTCGTCATGTGGTCTGAGAGGCAGCAGGCACTGCTCGAGGCAGGAAGGGGAGGGGCAGGGGGCCCAGAGCTGGAGGTCTTGGCGAGGTTCCATTCCATTTCATCTTACCAGATAATTATTCTCTTCCTATTACTCATATGCAGGTCACCTGGGCTGGTACAATTCCATATTTTTATAGCCACTGACATTTTCTCTAGGTCAACGTTCACATTTTTTTAAATATGGAAAATTTATACATAAACACATTTGGGTATACATTTAAAAATGGAAACAGTACAAGGGCTGCTGAATTCAAATTTGAAGAGTATTATGGAAACCTTTTATTTTGTAGTGAATCACACAAAGTGTATTAAATAACCACATTTAGCAAGTGAAACCAATATCCTCTTTTTTTCAAAATCTCTGACGTACTGATTTAATAAATGCATCGCTACTTGCACTTGCTAATAACATTCTTTTAGCCCTGACATCTTTCTTTAATTCGCCCTGGGCCCTCTTTGAAATGCTATGCGTTTTCCTCAGTTCAGTTCAGTTCAGTTCAGTCGCTCAGTCGTGTCCGACTCTCTGCGACCCCATGAATTGCAGCACGCCAGGCCTTTCTGTCCATCACCAACTCCCGGAGTCCACCCAAACCCATGTCCATCGAGTCGGTTATGCCATCCAACTATCTCATCCTCTGTCGTCCCCTTCTCCTTCTGCCCCCAATCCTACCCAGCATTAGGGTCTTTTCCAATGAGTCAACTCTTCGCATGAGGTGGCCAAAGTATTGGAGTTTCAGCTTCAATATCAGACCTTCCAATGAACACCCAGGATTGATCTCTTTTAGGATGGATTGATTGGATCTCCTTGCAGTCCAAGGGACTCTCAAGAGTCTTCTCTAACACCACAGTTCAAAAGCATCAATTCTTCGGAGCTCAGCTTTCTTCACTGTCCAACTCTCACATCCATACATGACCACTGGAAAAACCATAGCCTTGACTAGACGGACTTTTGTTGGCCAAGTAATGTCTCTGCTTTTAAATATGCTATCTAGGTTGGCCATAACCTTCCTCAAGGACATGTTATATCCATGAATTAAGATTTTTTTCATAATTCTCTCTGGCCTTTTTTTGCCACAGAAAAGGACATGGAAAGGTATAAAAATGAGTTTGCCAGTGGAAAAAGGCAAGGATATTAGAGACCTAATCAAGCTTAGAAATAAATACACAGAAACCTCAACAACCAAAATAGCACTTTCCTTCTGATACTAGCATCTAATGCTAATCAGTAACATGACGGACTGGAAGTTGGTGTCCAAGCATAGTCCCTTGGGGGCTGCTGGGCCAACAAGCCTGTATCAGGTGCCCTGGGGGCTCCAGGCAGCCCCGCAACAGTCTCAGCTCTTACACATGTGGTTGGGTCTTCATCTCAAATGAACCATTCATGCCTAGGCTTCCTCTCATATTTCCATTGTAGTGTCATAAAGGAATTTCATTTTATACTTTCCAGACCAATGATTTGGTACAAAAATGATTTGCTGCCAAAATAAGAGGATGGGAAAGGAAAAGAATTCTCGCAGACACTTGTGAATCAGCAAGGAAATGGGCTGAGAGAAACTATGCAGTGACTTTCATCTTCTGGGTCCCAATGTCTCCAAGGCTTTGCTTACAATCTATCACAATCTATTCAATCTGGGCTTTAAATACCAGTCTTAGTTTTCTCTTTGATGTCATATTTGTATTCATCTGACTTTGTTTTCTACTGAAATGTCTTAGTTTAGGTGTTAATTTATATGATTTCCACTAGGTTAGGCACGCTATGCAAAGTCCTGAATGACAGGTTAAGTTAACTGGTTAACAGGTTAACATGGGCATTGACCAAGCAGAGCTGCCTGCTGCCCTGGGCTGGGGCAGGGCCTTCAACATCCCATTTTCACTGGGTGTAATTCATTTGGTAGCTGGGTCCTGGGGAGATGGAGTGGGGGGAATCTCAGAGAGGGGCCTGGGCAACCATAGGGTTGGCAGCAGGCACTCAGAACTTGAGACCTCAGCTATTACCAATGGGTATGGAAGTGTGCCCATATTTTAATGACCAGTGTGAGTACACTGGTGGTGCAGTGGTAAAGAATCAGCCTACCAATGCAGGAGACACAAGAGACGTGCATTCGATTCTTGGGTTGGGAAGATCCCCTGGAGTAGGAAATGGCAACCCACTCCATATTCTTGCCTGGAAAATTCCATGGACAGAAGAATCTGGTGGACTATAGTCCATGGGGTCGCAAAGGATCAGACACAATTGAGCACATCAGTGTGTTCAGTGTGAGTACACCAATATCCATCTGAGGAATATCATACCCACTAAGATCTACTTTAAAATTTCATTTCTTAATCTGATTTTTAAGTTTCCTTACCAGGAACCTCATGGAAGGAACTACTATTCAATTAAAATTCTCAACTTTACTTCCATAAAGTTGGTTGGCCAAATAGTTGGTTCAGGTTTTTTTTTCCATACCATGTTACAGAAAAACTCGAGCAAACTTTTTAGCCAACTCAATAAAACTGGCCCTAGAATTGACTTGGAATCTTGGTTTTCACAATTATGGTTTTCCTTATTAGACAGTTCAGCTTCATGATAAACTATTTGAATCTCATGGTCTCTACTCTAATCCTGATTCAATATTCTAAGATATTTAGGAATATTACTTTTACTCCTGCTCTCATTTTAGTGCACAAATACCTTTTCTACTTTATCAGCTCTTTGGACTTAACCTTGTCTAGGAAGTTTATAGAAACAATAAAAAGAAAGAGAAAAAAGAGCCTGCAGTTTCATTAACAGTTGCCAGACATTCCTCCCAATACTTGTCAAGGAAAGCTCAAGGAAAAAGGTTAAAAACTTGAGAACAACAAAAAAATACCAACAAAAAAGTCACTATAGAGTGCTCTTAAAAAAAATTATTACTCACTTGAATACCATCTCTGACTGTAATAAAAACATTGGCTCATTCTGAACCTCTTTAACAAAGATATAAGGAAGTTTCTATTGTTATGTGACCTGATTTTTGTCATGTGTATTCTCCAGAGGGGAAACCAGAATTTTATTCTGATATGTTCAGAACCAAAGTGGTGTAAACCAAGCTCTGAATACAGAGAAAGAACAGGAGGAAGTTGATGCTCTTCAGTGGGTGGATGGCACCGGAGAAGGGCAATAACACTTGACATTAATTATACATCTACCCACCCAGTCCAAGGCAGGGTATTTGCCAAGAAGTTCTTACATTCCTGTGGCTAGGAAACAGGGCCACACTAAAGTTTCATGGAAAACAACAGTGCATTATAAAACATTTTAATCACTCCAGCTCCCTACAATGACTAAATAATCTAACAAAAATTTTCATTGAATGGAAGCCTACCTTTGTAAAAGTAATCAAATTTGGACTTCAAAAAAAAAAATTATTTTAAAGAAGTTTCCTTTACTCATTTTTCTCTCATGACTAACAACTGCTGATTTAATGTTAAGTTGCCAAGGTTTTTATACTACAAAGATAGATGCAGAGATATAATTTACAAAAATAAAAAATAAAAAACAAAATCAAATAAAGGGTGCTCTTACTTTGTGTATTGACACAGAAGAGAAGCAGAGCTGTTTCTCACCTAGCATGAAACAAATTAATTTCCAACAAACACAGAGAATAGGAGCCATTTCTGGTAGGTTTTATCATTTTTTGTTGTTTAGTAGTTAAGTTGCGTCCAACTCTTTTGTGACCCCATGGACAATAGCCCGCTAGGCTCCTCTGTCCATGTGAATTCCCAGGCAAGAATACTGGAGTGGGTTGCCATTTCCTTCTACTAAGCTTTATCATTATATTCGTACAAAAGAAGTAGAGTTTTAGAGAATACCTTTTCCGTACAGAAACTGGCAATTCCTAAATCCATTCTCAGAGCCTGCTGAATGTCCAGGCTTTTTTATAGGGGCAATTTTATTTTCAACAGTAGTCATTTTAATGAGTAAACTATTCTATCAAAAGACAGAATCTGAAATAAAATACCTATATAGATATGTTGTTTACTATCAAATCAATAGTACTACAAGGGGAAAAAAGGCCTATGTCTGCAGAACATTTTACTGAAGTAAAATAGCCAGTAACAATTCTAAACTGACATCTTGAAAGACTAGTCATTAGCTGGTGCCTCAAACAGTAAAGAATATGCCCGAAACATGGGAGACCTGGGTTCAATCCCTGGGTCATGGGAGACCTGGGTTCAATCCCTGGGTCAGGAAGAAGGAAATGACAATCCATTCCAATATGCTTGCCTGGGAAACTCCATGGGCAGAGAAGCCTGGCGGCCTACAGTCCATGGATTCGCAGAGTCGGACACGACTGAGCCACTAATACACACATCAATAGATGCAACTTTAAAACAGTTGCAAGGAACTCTGGTTTCTGGGGGCTTCCCAGGTAGCGCTAGTGTTAAAGAATCTGCCTGCCAATGCAGGAGACGCAAGAATAGCTGTTTCCATCCCTGGGTTGGGAAGATTCCCTGGAGGATCAAGTGGCAACCCACTACACTGTTTTTGCCTGGAGAATCTCATAGACAGAGGAGCCTGGTAAGCTACAGTCCATGCGGCCACAGAGAGACACAACTGAGCACACACGCACACTGGTTTCTGGAGCTGCACCTTCTCCTGCCAGGAAGTGGGGCCCCCTCCCTAAAGTCTGATCTCTTGAAGAAGATTCCCGCCACAGAGCCTGCCAAGGCGGCCGAGCATGCGCAGAGCTCCCCACTGAAGTAAAAACCCACCCCCGCCTCACGAAGCTCCGCCCCCAGATGTGGCCGCATCCCACACAGGCTGTCGTCCTCACAGCCACGCTGTCGTCACAACACGCCACGGGGCTGTTACTAAGGGCCCTGGTATGCGGCCGAATATACGCATTCAAGAAGTTCAAAACATAGTTCAGGAATACTAGTCCTTGGCTCCACATCTCCGTGTGCTCAATGTGGCCACTGTGTCTGGGGGAGCAACTCTTCTGGGGCCTGGCTCCCCGGACTCTGGAGGCCTCGCGGTCCCCAGCCCCTGTCGTGAATACACAATGGAGTTGAGAGGAATGCTGCCGGAGGAATCTAGGGCAGAGATGAATGGGCTCCTTCTCCTCCTGTTAGACCATTCATACAGGTCACCACATCTCACTTCACCCCGTCCTCTCCTTGGCAGTGGCTGCCAACCCCAGCTCCAGCTCCAGCCCAGTTTTGTATCCTTATCTCCTTAAGAGTCTCAGTGTCTCAGCCTGAGGTACCCGATGAGTTATGTGTCTGGCAAGCATTTGGTTCACCACCACCCCCCACACACTCCTCAGACCAAGTGTTGTGGAGTGGCTATTGTCTGTATATTGAACCAAGGAAGAACTTGAGGACAAGGGCGTTGCTGTTGTTTTGATAAAGGTGGTTTGGAGAAGGCCATCTGCTCCAAGTGAGAAAAGTGACATGATTTAATCGACAGCACAGATGACTAAATCAAGATGTAGTTCAGTGGCTCAGTTGTGTCTGACACTTTGCAACGCCATGGACTGTACCCCTCCAGGCTCCTCTGTCCATGGGATCTTCCAGGCAAGAATATTGGAGTGGGTTGCCATTTCCTTCTTCAAAATCAAGATGTGGGGCTGTTAATTCTTTTTGAACATGTATGCTAAATCCCTATAGGGATTGAGAGAGATTGTGAGCAAGTTTAAACACATTTGATGATCTTTCATTTTGGAATGCCCTTCAACATTTCCTGGAAATTGCCATGAGTAAACTAACAGAGGGAAAGGATGGCTAGATGGTAATTACACAGGGCTTTTGAGGAAATAACTTAAGCAAGAGGGTTGATTTTTGTCCTCTGCTAAGGCTCTGAGAGAAGGCAATGGCACCCCACTCCAGTACTCTTGCCTGGAAAATCCCATGGACGGAGGAGCCTGGTAGGCTATAGTCCAGGGGGTCGCTAAGAGTCGGACACAACTGAGCGACTTCACTTTAACTTTTCCCTTTCATGCACTGGAGAAGGAAATGGCAACCCACTCCAGTATTCTTGCCTGGAGAATCCTAGGGACGGCGGAGCCGGGTGGGCTGCCATCTGTAGGGTCGCACTGAGTCGGACACGACTGAAGTGACTTAGCAGCAGCAAGGCTCTGAGGACCCTTAGACCCATGGTCTTCTAGACTGGAGGTGTCTTATGGTTTTTCCCTAGTTGCTTCAGAAGAGTCGGCTGTGGTGACACAGAAGCGTCCTTTGCTTCTAGGATGAGAGGCATGATGATTTAGTGCCAGACTCTGCACACAGCTCTGTTTTCATAGTCCTCACACGGATATCATAAGGAGCTCTATGATTGTCCTTGTGCACTTAGGACTTGTTGGTCACATTCCACAGATTTCCAATATGCTTCTGAAAGGAATTCATTCCAAATGGTTTAGCTGTCAACACTAGAATCTGCTTTGAATTAGGAGTCTGAATCATAGTTCTGAGTTTTAGTTTTTGGGGTGAACCTGCTCCCCTCCCGCCGCCCTCCCCCATTCTTTCGTTCTTTCAGTTGAGTTCAACAGACATCAGTGAATAACTGTGTGCCAGGTTCTTTGGTACGTAGTACGTGATTGTATAGGCTGTGGTGTCAGACTGACCCGGCCTGCAATCTGGCGGGGAGACCTTGGGGAAACTGCTTCACCTCTCTGAGTCTCAGTTTCTTCAATGGTGGTGGTTTAGTCACTCAGTTGTGTCCAACTTTTTGCGATGCCATAGACTGCAGTCCACCAGGCTCCTCTGCCCATGGGATTCTCCAGGCAAGAATACTGGAGTGGGTTACTATTTCCTTCTACAGGGGATTTTCCTGATCCAGGGATCGAAGCGGGGACTCCTACATTGCAGGCGGATTCTTCCCTGAGCCACCAGTGAAGTCCTTCAGTAAGTGTCCTCAAAGGAGTTAGTGCACATCAGTGTTTACCACAGTGTCTGACACTATGGAAATGTGTGATACACAGCAGTTCTCACTATCACACAGATGTATGTGACAGACCACAGACAGCTCGTGGGCTAGTGGAGAAGGAAGACACTCGACATGCCATTGCAATACTTCTGGTTAAGTGTTGGTTTTAAAGGAGCAACATTTATCTCAGCCTCAGTTAGTAGGTGGAAGGCGAGGCTCAGGGATTGAGACCTGAGCTATATTGTATTGGATAAATAGGGGGAGATGTCCTCTCTCTTTGGTTTAAGAAAAATCAAAAATGTAAACAGTACAAGTGCTTCTGGATTCAAACTTGGAGAGTATTACAGAAAACTTTATTTCATAGTGAATCCCACACAGGGTATTAAATAACCACATTTAGCAAGTAAAACCAATATTCTTATCTATTCCAAAATCTCTGACGCACTGATTGAATAAATGCATCACTACTTGAACTTGCTATTGACATTCTTTTAGCCTTGCCGCCATCTTTCTTTAATTTGCCCTGGGCCCCCTTTGAAATGCTATGAGTTTTCCTCAAGGGCATATTATATCCATGAATTAAAATTTGTTTTCATAATTCTCTCTGGCATTTTCTTGCCATAGAAAAGGACACAAAAAGGTACCAAAATGACTGTTTCCCAGTGGAAAAAGGCAAGGACATTAGAGACCTAATCAAGCTTAGAAATACACAGAAAGAAACCTCAACAACCAAAAGTGGACTTCTCTTTTGATAGTAGCATATAAATGCTGGTGGCTCAGTGATAAGGAATCCACCTGTCAGTGCAGGAGACGTGGGTTTGATCTCTGGGTGGGGAAGATCCCCTGGAGGAGGAAATGGCAACCCACTCCAGTATTCTTGCCTGGAAAATCCCCATGGACAGAGAAGCCTGGCAAGCTACAGTCTATAGGATTGCAAAGAGTCGGACATGACTGAGTGACTGAGCATGCACACATGCCAATCAATAACACAATTTCTCCTGTGTATTTGCAAATGCATCTGTATGTTAAGGACAGGATACCAGGTACATCATGTCATGCTGGTGGCAGCCCAAGAAGCTAACCGATAGTGTGAGGATGGCACACAGTAGTGGGAGGAAGATGGAGACTGTGTAGGAGGGGGAGAATGAGGTGGGGAGAAGCAGGAGTCAGGCAGCCAGCCGCAAGCTCTCTCCCATCTGTGGAATGCAGGGGAACTCTGAAACTTGGAGCCTGCAGGAATGGAACTGGCCCAGTCACCTGGGACTTCAGGCTTAGGTCTCTGTCTGGCCACAATGCCCTACCCAGAGCTCCAGCTCCATTGTCCCCAGCCTGCTTCCACCCTTCTCCTGGGTCAATCCAGCCTCCCTGCTTCTTTGCCTAGTGTGATGACCTGTTCCAAGCCTGTCACATCACCTTCTCTGTCAATCTTTTAACCACTATCCTCCATTTATAAGGATATTTTATCCACATATACTGATAAATAACAAAAAATTTTAAACCTAAAAATGTGTGAGAGATGTTTCCTTATTCCTGCTGTGTCCATGAACTTCAGGTCTCACCTACGTTGTGATTTGCCAAAATGTGTTTTTAGTCAATTTAATGTCTTAATGATACCTACTAGTTAAAAAAATGTGCAAGTCCAGGGATTAGGAGTCTACCTTCCAATGCAGGGGACTCAGGTTCAATCCTGGTTAGGGAACTAAGACCCTATATGCCATGGGGCAACTAAGCCCAGGCACCCAAAACTAGAAAAGCTCCCAAGCTGCAATGAAGCAAATACTCAGAACAGCCCCAACCCCACAAAACTAGTTACAATAAATAAATATGATTTTTAAAAAAAATTTTTAACTTAAAAAAAATGCAACTCATTTTAGTGCTTTTGGAATGTACACAATCGATCAGGCAATAAAGACTATGGGATTCCAGAGTGTGTAGTAAATGATGGGGAAGGAAATTGTTTGCACAAGAGATAATTAACTTGAAGAAGGTAATGAGATGCTTTCGAATTGTGATGCTGGAGAAGACTCTTGAGAGTCCCTTGGACTGCAAGGAGATCCAACCAGTCCATCCTAAAGGAGATCAGTCCTGGGTGTTCATTGGAAGGACTGATGTTGAAGCTGAAACTCCAATACTTTGGCCACCTGAGGCAAAGAGCCGACAAATTGGAAAAGACCCTGATGTCAGGAAAGACTGAAGACAAAAGAAGAAGGGGATGGCAGCAGATGAGATGGTTAGATAGCATCACTGACCCAATCGACATGAGTTTGAGCAAACTCCGGGAGATAGTGGAGGACAGGGAAGCCTGGCATGCTGCAGTCCACGGTGTCGCAGAGATGGACATGACTTAGCTTGAACAACAACAAGATAATGAGAAGGTTCCTTTCTTTTCTTTCCGGTCTACTTGTCTGCCTGCTTCTGCTTACCTCCCAGCATTCACTGAGCCAAAATGGAGAAGGGTGTGTCAAACAGGCCAGGATGTGACTCCTGGCTGTGTGACTATGGACAAGTTAATTAGTCATTGTGACACTCTCTAGAGAGTGATAAGACTAATACTGCCTAGTTTTATCCTACTTCATACCTTATCAAGGCAACATCCGGACCTTTGAAAGTGAAAATGACCCATAGGTCTTTTTGGATGGCCAAGTCCATTGGCTGGACTTGAACTGGTCCATGTGAACTCTTTCCTGACCTACTTGCACCAGTGATGAACAAAATAAAAATGGCTTTTATAACAATGTTGTCCAGAACAATTGTATTCTTCACATCTAGCGCATGTGTGCCAGTTCTGAAGAGTAAATATGCTTTAGCCATGAATTTCTGATACTTGATTATAAAGGATATTGCTTCATAAGAAAGACTGTAGAAAAATAAATCACCATAATTATGTAAGCTGATGACAGAAAACAAATGTTCACAGTTCAGGTTTCTGAGTCTTTCTGAGTCGTCAAGGCCTTAGCCTGATCCTCTTCCCATGACTTTGCTAGAAGTTTATTTATTGTGTATAATCCACGATTCAGACCTTAATTTTATGGGAAGCACATTTAAGCAGAGGAGTGGAACCATCGACTCTATATCTGAAGGCGACTTTCAAGAAGGCAATTTCCTTTGGTTCTGATTTATCTCATATCTGGGGTGAACAAAAGTTTGATTTCTGCAAAATGAGTTCTGATCAGCGAGCAACTTCAGGGAACACGTGTGAGCTGTAGGATGCAGAATGGGAGAAGGAAAGGGTCTCATTGCTTATGGAATTGACTCTGAGTATTGTTCACTGGAACCCTGCAAGCCAGCAGGTTCACCCATCTTGGATGTGCTCAGAAGAGGGAGAGGAGGTCGGTGGCTATGAAGTCAAGACTTTAAGATGGTACATCAGAATTCTTTCTACTGACAGCCAGGTTCGTTAGAATTCTAACATTTTTATTCTACCATTTTTTTTCCTTTTAATAAAGAGTCAGGATTTTTGCAACAATGCTTCCCAAGTTGCCTGAAGAATTTGTGACAACTTCTAACATTTGAATGAAACACTTCTGGGATACTGCCTGAACCAGCAGGCCCTAGTGGGTTTTTTTTTTTTTCCCACACAAGAAACAGGCTGGCAGAGAGACCAGGCAGAGCCTTGTTTCAAGAGGCCACTCAATCTTCTAAGCTCACACCAAGTATAAGTTGGTTCTCAGAGTCTACATTTCCTCTCTGAATCCTCTCTGAATGAAGGTCCTTGGGGCTGCTCACTATCCTTTTGGAGGGTGACACCTACTCTCTATTCTCCCTCACTTTGAATATCATTTTTCAAGCTTTCTGGGAAGTGCTGTTACACTTCTATGAAGAGACTCCAACTGCCAATCTCGAAATATTCTTTGAAACCAGTAACACCAGGTGCTCTGTTTAAGGCAGAAAGGAGGCAGCACCATAGAATATACAATACGACATTTGTTCACAGGGAGAGCATTGGACTTACACACACACACACACACAATAGCAGCCTAAATAGCTCAATGTTTCTCTTGAAACACGCTAAGGGTTTCAGGAAATGCAAGGAAACTTTGAAAAACAGAGCATTAAAAAAAATGGAAACAGAAGAATCAAAGGAAACATTAAAAAAGGGATCCAAGTTGAACAGGGCTTGCAATAACATGCTTAAAAGAGCGGAAGCTGGGAAGAGGAATGGAGTTATATCATCAACCTGCAAGTAAGAATGACCTCTTTCAGAATGAGAAAAGATCTACTCTTTGTAAGCAGTTTTAGAGGGGGTGGATTTGTTTTTGTGATATCATTTTAGGAAGATACAGCTCAAATGAGCTAATTGCCTGTTGGAGGATACTGCTGTTTTCTCAGCATAATTTATGTATGGAACCAGAGTCAATGGAAGAATAAACATCAACACGATGTTTTCTCCTGTTGCCAAGAAACTAATATTTCTTCTTGAATTTTTAGACAGTCTTGCTTTTCAAAGAGCAGAGACCAGCAGAGGAGGAAATTGAGGTGGTAGAGAGATGACCCCTAGGCCCAGCCCACACACACTGATAGCATGGGTCTGGCCTAATTCCCTGGTCACTCGGGCAGTGTGACCCAACAGTGCTGAGGTATCCTATTCGATGCTCAACAGTTTAAAGACATGATAAACATTTCATATCTTTTTGGCAGCATGTTTTATGTTTTCTAGCACATGTGATCATATTTCATTAAGTATTTGATGGCAGTTTTAAAAACAGTTCCTTTATGGTATCCTGGAGTATCCCTATCCTCCTTATTTAGTTTCCACATTTACTAGGAATATATGAGACTAGAAAATGTTCAGGGCCTCCCAGGTGGGGCAGTGGTAAAAAAATCCATCTGCCAGTGCAGGAGATGTAACAGGTGCAGGTTCGATTCCTGGGTCAAGAAGATCCTCCAGAGTAGGAAATGGCAACCTACTCCAGTATTGTTGCCTGGGAAATCCCATGGACAGAGGAGCCTGGTGGGCTACAGTCCATGGGGTCGAAAAGAGTCAGCGACTGAGCACACAGAAAATGTGTTAGACCCACCTTCTTTGTTAGTGGAGGTATTGGGGTGACTCATTTATTTTTTATTTCTTAGTTATTCACACTAATTATCTCTTTTAAATCAAGCTTAGGTAGCTGTCTATATTTTTTGAAGAAGGTGACTGAGGGAGAAGGTGAGGGTGGGACGTTCTGGGAGAATAGCATTGATACATGTATATTATCATATGTGAAACAGAACACCATTCCATGTTCGATGCATGTGACAAGGGCTCAGGGCCGGGGCAATGGGATGATCCAGAAGGATGGGATGGGGAGGGAGGTGGGTGGGGGGTCCAGGAAGGGGAACACATGTAAACCCATGGCTGATTCATGTCAATGTATGGCAAAAACTATTACAATATTGTAAAGTAATTAGCCCCCAACTAAAATAAATAAATTTATAAAAAAAAAAAAAAAGGACAATGGTTTAAAACTCTCCTTTTCCTAACCTTTCCCAAGCAAGATCACTTCGGATCTGTTCCAATTGGTACTGAATGTGAATAGTTCCATATGTCCCTTACAGCCTTGCTTAGTTGTCATGATTTAAATATATGTGTACACACACACATATATATGTGTACCTGTATTGCTTACTTATATCACAATGGAATTTCACATTGCTTATTCTTTGTTACCATTTCTTTGTGTCTTCATTGTTCTGATTTTATCCCTGAGTTTAAAGGCAGTATATCCTATTGTGGGCTTCCTGGGTGGCTCAGCTGGTAAAGAATCCACCTGCAATGCAGGAGACCTCAGTTCCATTCCTGGGTCAGGAAGTTCCCTTGGAAAAGGGATAGGCTACCCACTCCAGTATTCTTGGGCTTCCCTGGTGGCTCAGACAGTAAAGAATCTGCCTGCGATGCAGGACACCTGGGTTTGATCCCTGGGTTGAGAAGATCCCCTAGAGGAGGACAGGGCAACCCACTCCAGTATTCTTGCCTGGAGAATCCCCATGGACTGAGGAGCCTGGTGGGCTACAGTTCATGGAGTCACAAAGAGTTGGACATGACTGAGCGACTAAGCACAGCACAGCACATATGCTATAGTAGGAGTATCCTCAAATGTTTCCATCTTTACCTTTTGACCAGTTCAGCAAATGCTAGGGACATGCTTTTGCATTTTAGAATAGCATACCTATGGATCTCACAGACCTGAATGGCCATTCCTAAATTACATTGCTTTAAACCAAAACACCGTGGGGTTAATCTCATAGCTGTGCTTCATGCGGTTACTCAATCCTCTTTGTTATTTTGTATGTTCTATTCATTTTAATGTGGCTTAAAATCGTGAGCTCTCCTTTCTTTACACTGTAGTTCTGAGTCTCAAAAAGAAATTATTTTCCCAGCTATTAGCTCCCCCATCTTTGTAATAAAATTCCTGTAGAGGAGAGGTGAAAGGGCTTGAACAACGCCTTCTACCCTCTGGCTTGTTAGAGAGGATGAAGGGTTTCTAAGCAGGATGAAAGCAATAATCCAGGAAGGAAGCCAGGAAGAAAAGGGGGTGGAGGGAAACCTAAGCCAGTGTCAAGAGGTCGGTGAATAGAAGAATGTGACACAGAGGAGCAGAAAAGCCACTCAGATAAATCTCACTATCCATTCTTGAAGGCCTGTTTCAAAGTCTTCTCTGTGGAGCTTTCCCTGCCTTCTTCACCCTCACACAGCCCCACGTCTGGTGTCCCAGAACATTCTATCTGCATCTCCCTGACAGTCCTTGCCAATTTCGACTTTGGATTATAGGCACTTGTGTGATTTCCTATAAGCCCTCCATTAGTTCAACACAATAAACAATTACTGAACTCCACCTCCCTTGATACCAGTTGCTTTGCTAGATGCCAGGGGTCCAAAGATGATTGGGACATCACCCCTGCCCTCAAGAAGCTAACAGGGGACTTCCTTGGTGGTCCAGTGGCTAAGACTATGGTCCCAGTATAGGGGAAAGTGAAAGTGTCAGTCATGTCTGACTCTTTGTGACCCCATGGACTATAGCCCACCAGGCTCCTCTGTCCATGGAATTCTCCAGGCAAGAATACTGGGGTGGGTACCCATTTACTTCTCCAGGGAATTGTCCTGACCCAGGGATCGAACTCGAGTCTCCTGCCTTGCAGGCGGATTCTTTACCATCCAAGTTGCCAGGGAAGCCCCCCAGTGTAGCAGGCCCAAGATCAGTCCCTGGTCAGGGAACTAAATCCCAAATGCCACAACTAAGATCCAGTGCAGTCTCTCTCTATATATACATATAATTCCCAGAATCAAAAGGGAAACTAGAAAAAAAAACCCAACAAAAAAGAGGCTAATGGTGGCCCAGTCCTTGCCTACAACACCAGTCCCATTCCCTGCTGGGACTCATCGTCTTGTCTCTGTGTCATCTCTCTGTCAGTGCAGTATCCCTTGGCTGAAACATTCTTTTCTCCTTTTCCTTCTTCTGTCTGTCAAGGCTCATGTGCAAACTCCTCAGGAAGGTTTCTCTGAACTGCCAGGCTGGGTTCCCACATCATAGACACATTTCCCTTCAGCACTTCCCATAAATCAAAACTTTCTGTTTGCAAAACTATCTCCTCCAGTGGATTCAGGGTGGGACCCTTGCCTTCTCACCTTTGATTTTCTAAGATCAATGACTATGTCTGGTCCATGGTGTGTGCATGTGTGTGCGTGTGTGTGTGTTAGTCACTCAGTTGTGTCTGAATCTTTTGTAACCCCACGGACTGGGGCCCATCAGGCTCCTCTGTTCATGGGATTTCCCAGGCAAGAATACTGGAGTGGGTTGCTATTTCCTTCTCCAGGGGATCTTCCTGACCCAGGGATTAAACCCATGTCTTCTGCATTGCAGGCAGATTCTTTACCACTGAGCCACCAGGGAAGCCCAATAATTAGCTTTCCTCATAATGTCCCTCTAAGGTAATGTGGGAAACAAGGGACAGTACTGCAGACTATTGGTGTCGGTCCCACCCCTACCCTGCCCCCCCCCCCACCATTCCCAGATTCATCTGTTGAAGCCTAACCCCAAGGTGATGGTATTTGGAGATAAAGCCTTTGGGAGGTCATTAGGTCATAAGGGTAGAGCCCTCATGAATGGGATTAGCACCCTTACAAGAAGAAATGCCAGAGATCTCTTTCTCTCTACCATGTGAGGACCCAGCAAGAGAAACCAGGAAGAGGGCCTCCACCAGAAACAGACCATGCTGGCACCCTGATCTTAGACTTCTCAGCCCCTCGAACTATGAGAAATATATTTGTTACTAATCCATCTAGTCAATGGTACTTTGTGAAAGTAGCCCTAACTAAGACAAATGGAGAGGATAAGTGGCCCAGCTCCAGATTTAAATGATGGCCAAGGGGCTTCCCAGGTGGCACAAGTGGTAAAGAACCTGCCTGCCAATGCAGGAGACATAAGAGATGCAGGTTCGATCCCTGAGTTGGGAAGATCCCCTGGAGGAAGGCATGGTAACTCACTCCAGTATTCTTGCCATGGACAAAGGAGCCTGGAGGGCTACAATCCATGGGGTTGCAAAGAGTTGGATGTGACTGAAATGCATGCACACACAGGGAGGGGCAGGAAGACAGATCTTCTGCTCCATCCACCAGACTATTACCAGATTTGCTATTAGAAAAAGGTGTACCTGTTTCTTCTGTGTCATCTTATAAAGAGCGTTTGGATAGGAGACTGAGGAGAAGGATAGGGAGATACAAAGATTCTGGGACAGACATGGTAGGATCTTATTTGACAAAACAGGGAAATAAGTGAAATGTTATTTTTGGTAATCTCTGGAGAAGACAGGTGGAGAGTGCTGCATAGATTCTAACAATGTCAATTCAAGAAAGGAAAAGTGTGGGTCAAAGGAAAACAGGGTGAAAAGTAGATTAGCCAGTGACTACTTCTGCTGGGCAAGAACACACACATAAAAATATCCAGACAGAGGGCAACTGAGAAGAATCAGATTAAAGCTTGAGTTAAAGAAAAACTCTTGCTTAGAGGACCAAGGTGCAACCTGGGAAAAATGGGAAACAGCTGAACTGATTTATGAGTGACTATCTAATTGATGTGACTTTTAAATGTGCAGATATATTTTATTTTTACATAAGGGTGACAGACAGCACAGGGCAGTGGGAGGGGCCTGACGGTCCCATTTTCATCCAGAAGCTCTGGTTTTAGGTCTCCCTCTTAAAACTCACAGGCTCTGTCACTTTGGGCAAGTCACTTAGCTTCTCTGAATTTTAGTCTCTTCTCAAGATGATATCATGCTATATTTTATAGGGTTGTTGTGAGGACTGACTCTTCATTACAAAGTTCAGAATTGTTTTGCAAATCACTACATTCAGGGTTGGATGAGGTTGTTAGTCAGTTTTCTCAAAAGGCAGATAGATGCTCCTTTACGTCTTGATGGCAAATTTGTTACATGATCACCCCCAGCGGCAAAGAGTCTGGGAAAATGATAACCAGTCTTGTTTTTGAGGGTTTTTTCTTTTTTTTTTATTGTTACTGTTTGGTTTTTGTTTCTATAAAGAGAAGAATTTCAGGCAGAAAGGAATTCAGAAAGGTCTTTGGATTTGTCAACCTTTGCCTCAACACCCCCTATCCAGCTGCGACAGCACCTGCATAAGTGGACGGCAGAATGGAATCACGGGACAAGCAAGCTAGGCCGTGGGCTTGGGATAATGAATCTAATTAAATAGTAAATTAAGAGTAATAGAGTCTGTGGGTGGAGGAGCCCATTAAGAGGAACCGCTGAAGCGCTGCCACCATGAGTTTCCAGGAATAATACGTAGGCAGATTTCCAAGAAAACTGAGTAAGAGATCAAGCTGCCTTCTTTTAGTCTTTTTCATGATCGGATGTCAGCACTTGCTTTTCACTTTTCACTTCTCCCTGCTATCCACCCTGAACCTGGATGGTTTTTAGTTCCCTTAAATGCCATTTTGGGGTGGGCTCCATTTCCCAGGATTTTCTGTTTCTTTCTCTTTTCCTCAAGAACTCAACTATCTCATGTTTCATTTTCTCAGACTCTAATTCTTGTTATCGCCTCTGTGACTGAAAAAGAAAGGAAGGACAAGAGAGAGGGAGGAAGGGAAGGAGGAGGGAAAGAAGGGATAAAGAAAGAAAGAAGCCAAGCTGAGGTGGGTTAACCCTCTCTTACTTACTTTTATTTACATTTTAATAGTAGCCATTAATGTCAGAATACAAAGGCCTGCAACAGGGAACAATAAGTATGATTTGGGGCATTATAGGATAGGACCAGTGGAAAGGAGATTTTCAGATTAGGGGATCTTGCCCTAACTTTGTCAGCTTACACATCCTCACAATGGTTAAGCCAAAGACCAACACTGTTCACACCATCTGGGAACAGAGATGCTGGAAGGGAACGCAGAATGGACTTGCCTCTAGTCAGAATGTGGGGTAATAGAGTCCTAGAGCGTACACACAGGGTGGTGGCGTACAGAACTGGGTGGGGAGGACAGATCTGTCCAAACACGAGAAGGAAAACTGATGTGCTAAGGAGGGATGACACAGGGTTGAAAATGAAGCTTCATGAAAAGCTACACAATTGCGTAACACCCAATCAAAATACTCCTTGCTGCTAATGGGACTATTAGCATGGAGATAAAACTGTGAATTATACATGATAACCAAGGAGGGGAGGGGTGGGTAGAGGGAGAATACGATTAGGGGAGGGCACAGTGAAGATAAATAAAAGTTGGCCTCATATTAAAACATATCCTGGGCAAAATGAAGGTATCTTTACTTTGCTTATTCTTCAGTAGAATGAATTTCTTTGTCCTGTGTGTTTAGCTACAGATGTGTACTATTAGAAAATCATCAATAAAAGAATAGGGAAGTCTGCTCAATGTTATGTGGCAGCCTGAATGGGAGGGGAGTCTGGGGGAGAATGGATATATGTATATATATGGCTGAGTCCCTTTGCTGTCCACCTGAAACCATCACATTGTTAACTGACTATACTCCAATATAAAATTTTTTAAAAGTTTTTTAAAAAAGAATATGTACAGATAAATTAGGGAATAATTACAATATAAAATAATTACTGACTTTACCAAAAGAATTCCCTTAAGTTTTCCTAAGTGCCATTTAAAATACTACTCAGGTTATCAAAGATTTTTTTTTTAATGTATAGTATAGCTTTTACGAATTCTATTTCATAAGGTAAATCCATGTAATAGAGAGTTAAAGGTTTCCGTCAATTTAGTTCAGCATAGATAAAAACGAAGTAACATATACTGCTAACAGAGAAAGGAGATAGAAAAATGCGACCCACCTTCAGCTGTAATGAGGGGTCATTTTATATGTTGTGCCAGTAAGCTCTTGTTTCACCAAGAAGAATTCATTAAGTAGAAAGAAAGTCAATAAAAATGAGCTTTATTAAAAAAGAACTGATATAATTAAAGGTATTGGTGAAAACGAGCCCAGTTATGAAAGGGAAATGACTCAGCTGCATGTTTAAGAAATGAAACAACGTACCATAGAATCTTCTCCCAGTTTAAGTTACTTTGGAAAAAGAAAAAACGATACTCTACATAATTTGTAATAGCCAAGGTGAATGCCAGCATGATGGAGGAAGAAGTCTTCCAGAAAACTGTCATTCTTCAAATATTAGTGAATTATAGTATTGACAGCACTCGCAGCCCAAGAAATCTGTTCATGGGGGAGGTAAGAAAGCACCCCCCCTCAACACAACCTCTGGTGGCTTAACATAGGTAGCGGAGATGTTCCTTAATACTGTTCTGCATGTTATAATCTAAATGAGAATATTCGGTTTCTGGAATACATAAAGATGCAGACTGGGAAAAATAGGTTTAAGACTCTCTGAAAATCCCAGATCAGATGCTATTTCTGCAGAAGCAAATCTATAGGCTAGTCAAATGGAAGAGCACACACATACCACCCAAGGGCAGCAGAGTGGCCGTGCCACACAGTTTCTGAAAAGCATCATCTCATCCAAGTTTATATGGTCTTAGTGATGTGGCTGAACATAGGGCAGAAATCCACATGCATCAAGACCAAGTCACATGTATGCTGGGCATTTTTGCAGACCTCAGGTTCAGGGATCTGCAAAGATGCCAGAAGACCCCAGTGAGTGACTAGCACCCTTTCTCCCTGGGGGCGTGCAGCTTAATGCTGTCTTGTGATCTGAACACGACCTGGGAGACTGAGAAACAGCTAGAGGCCTGGATTTGCCAGCAATGCCATATGACAAGTCTAACACCTTCTAATATAACACCATCAAAAGGATAAAGTGCTTACTGGCTAGAAAGCACTAGAAAGGTTAGTGCAGTGTTCGACTTACTGGCTGCCTCAGCCACATGTCGAGGGGGACATACCGGGGGTATTGTGAGAAGAAGGGAGATGGAAGAAGTTGGGAAATTTCCAGTTACAAAAATAATCAGTTCAGTTCAGTTCAGCTCAATCACTCAGTTGTGTCCGACTCTTTGCAACCCCATGGACTGTAGCACGACTGGCCTCCCTGTCCATCACCAACTCCTGCAGTTTACTCACTCATGTCCATTGAGTCGGTGATGCCATCCAACCATCTCATACTCTGTCATCCCCTTCTCCTCCCGCCTTCAATTTTCCCAGCATCAGGGTCTTTTCAAATGAGTCAGCTCTTCGCATCAGGTGGCCAAAGTATTGGAGTTTCAGCTTCAACATCATTTACAAATGGATGGCACTTTCCAAATTGGAATAGAATGTTTTCATATACCCTGTGATCCACACAATCTGCTGTCTACCCCCAGAGAGTCCTAAGACAATCAAATGAAATATTGTCTACAAGAAGGATTTCACAACTATAAATCCTTTAGAATTTATGGTGGCATGCAGTCTAAATGGTTAAAAACACAAACCCCAAAATACCTCAAGAAGCTTGAAGAGGAGTATCTGAAAATGGTTAGACCTTCATCATATTCCTAGAGTTTGCAGGCATTTTTCTCTTGAAATGCTTGCCAGCGTACATCAGAACTGCATAGTTTGGGGCAGTAAAAAGCAGATGGTCTAATACAGTAGAAATAAAAGTTGGGTGACCAATTTGGGGGATGGGTTATTTCATGATCTAACTACTGTCAACTTGCCATGTGTAAGGGAAAGACATTAGAAAAAGTTTTGATGAATCTGAAACTTTAAGTAAGGTTTACCTTACCTAAAGCTTTTTCTACCCACAAATTGCTGCTCTGTTAACAAACAGCAACTATCATGTCCTATCTCTCAGCATTGCTTAGGATGGAATGTTCTTCAGCTTTGATCTGTTTGTCACTCCTTAGGCACAGGAGGTGTGTCCCATTTACCTCCCATCTTAATGGGTGTGCCTATTGGGGAGAGAGAAGAAAGTAGGCTGGATTGAACAAAAATTAATTCATGCCTTTTGATGTGTTATAAAGCTAATTTCTACCCAATATTCCAATAGATCAATAGTCCATATGCCAACATATCACAGAAGGCTACATTTAAAAATGGATCAATCACCCCAATAGAAGTGGGCATATATGGTCTCCATACTGTCTGAGCCACCAGGGAAGCCCAAAGATACAGAAGAATATATATAACAATATTCATAATAGCCAAAAATGGAAAAAGATAAACTGTGGGTAGTCCAGTCATGGGATAGTAAACAGCAATGACAGTGAATGACCTCCAACTAACACTCAACAGTATACAGAAATATAAAATTGAGTGAAAGAAATCACATAAGAGTATTTACAGCAAGACTCCCTTTATGCAAAGTACAAAAACAGGCACAACTAAATGATGTTGGGACTTTTGGGGATGGGGGTGTGACTGAAAGGGGGCACAGTGGGGGTTTCTGGGTGCCTGTGTATTTCTTGATCAGGCTACTGGTTAAATAGAGGTATTCAATTACTGAAACTATATCAAGTGTATACTTACAGACTTTCCCTGTGGTATATTTTATTTTAGAAAGACGTTTTTTTAAAAGTGGAGCAGACTCTAAGTTGACAGGATTCAATTAGATTTGTTCTAGCCAGTACCCTGATACCACCTGTTTCCAAACTTTCTAGTTCCCATGGATCAGGAAGCAATTGATCAAAAGAAATTTGATTGCTTTCTAAGGCTTAAAGTTGAGACAGAATCTATAAATAAGTATTTTTACTTCTACTATAAATCATGGATTCAGTAAATGCATCTGTAAATTCAATGGATCATGGATTTACGGATCTACAGATAGGTACTCTGAATTCAGTGGGTGATATTTTGGTTATCTGGATTTTGTTCTATTTTTGAGATGGCTTAAAAACCTTGCAGATGCCATATCCTCTATATGACCAAAATCTAAAAGATGAATCTAAACCATCTACTGAATTTATTTAAATTGACAAAGGATTTTCCCACTGACATATGATCAGGGTCTCACTTAATGCTAATTTAGAATCATTGAAGATCTCTTTGAAAATGATCATGTTATGATTTTTAACCCCCTCAGTTTATAAATCAAGAACCTGAGACTCAGGCTAAATGATATGCCCATGGCCAGACAGATATTCAAAAGCAGAATATAGACTAGAATTCAGGTTCCCTAACTACTAAACCAATTATGCTCATTCTAGCTTTCTGGCTTCCATTTTATTGTTGATTCACAGAATTATAAACAACTAAAAAGAAATGGTATGAAACGAAGTTATAATGGGCCAATACTAAAATTTTAATTTATTGGGATATTTACACACTCTAAAGAGCAAGGCCAAGAAAGTATGTGATCCTAAGTGATTACTGATTTTTAGAAACTGGCTAATATCAGTTAAGGAACTCATATACTAATACTATCTTTTTGAAAAATATTTACATATTGGAAATTATCAATGGGAGCTATGGTGGCTATTTTATTTTCTTGTTCAAGAAAACATATTATCACATATATCAAAATGTCCTCAGATCAGCCAGAACAGAATTTATCAGACTCTTCTACATACATCTGAAGACATATCTAGATGGATTTGATGTTATCTCTAACTTCTTAGCTTCAGGCTACGGGTCCTGCAGATGTTTTCAATTTTTGAAAATACATCAAGTGTACATTTACACACACTTGGCCTCTTTTTACCTTACAGTGGCCTTTCAAGGACTATTTACCTGCTGTGGGTCCTTACTCTTTGTAAGTAGAGATAATTACCTGAAGTTAAAACCATTTCTGGTGTTTGTTCCTTTTCCCTGGATGCGTATGACTCTGACTCACTGACTATACAGCAAAATAGTTTCATTGTTTTTGAACCAATATACTTTCTGGCTTTGTATTATGAGTAACGTACTGTGACTTGGCATTGTGACCCTTATTCAGATTAAAAATATAAGTTTCCTTGACCATGGGTGTGTTATATTTATAGTCTGACTTAGTACACTCTCAATAATAGGAATCACTAGATAAGACTAGGTTAGAAGAAACCATCATACGAATGAATTGATAGTATAACATTTGGTGGCAGACGTTAGGATTTGAATGCATTCTCAGGCTGAGGCTCTTGGTCTGGGTATAAACTGCACTTTCCTTTCACTGCCTGAAGAAATAGTACCCTCTTTCATGGTACTTCTCATGGTACTTGTACCCATGGATGGACTCCTTGGCCTACGTGCTCAGTGGACACATGGAGACAAATGCTCACAAGTGGCTTCTGAGTACTGTAGAAATCCGAGCATAGAGGTAATATTAATTATATACTTAGTCCTCAGTAACAATTGGGAGTGGGCATGATATAACATCAGAGAAGGAACTGGCAACCCATTCCAGTATTCTTGCCTGGAGAATCCCATGGACAGAGGAACCTGGCGGGCCATGGTCCATGGGGTTGCAGAGAGTTGGACACAACTGAAGTGACTAAGCATGCACGCATGCACGATATAACATCAACACATCCATCAAAGACTTCATGAGCAACTATTCTGTCTACTGGAGTTTAAATGAGATAATCCATGTGAAGGGTTTAGCATAGTTGTGGTCTCTGATTAACACTTTATAAATGTTATCAGGATGGAGTTCCCTGGTGGTCCAATGGTTAAGAATCCACCTGCCAATGCAGGGGACACCTGTTCAATCCCTGATCTGGGAAGATCCCACATAGGATCTTCCAGAAGGACAACTAAGCCTGTGCACCACAACTACTAGCCCGCACTCTAGAGTCCACGCTCCACAACAAGAGAAGCTACTGCAATTAGAAGCCCACATACCGCAACTGAGAGAGTAGCTCCTTCTCGCCGCAACTAGAGAAAAGCCCGCGCAACAACAAAGACCCAGCTCAGCCCAAAATAAAATTTAATAAAATTTTTAAGATGTTATCAGGGTAACACCTACCGAAGGAAGCGACTTTGAAGCTGGCATGTGAGGGAGGGGAAGAGTTAACCAGGCAGACACAGGTAGAGGAAGCAGAGAGTCGTCAAAGGCAAAAAGAGGCTGGCAGCCCTCTGGGACGGTCAGGGGTCCGGCAAAGCTGAGACATCAAGTGGCAGGAGTGAGGGCGGGGGTTACAGAGATGAGCAGGTGGCAGAGTATGAAGAGCCTCATCATTCTCGTTACAGAGGTTGGTTTTTATCCTTTGTGCAGTAAGAATCACAGAAAGCAGTGCCTTCCACACCATAGGTCTCATCTATTAGTTAGCTCCAAAATCATTTTCATGGATTTCAAGCAGCACTACTTTTATAACAAAAGAGATCAAAGCAGAATAAGATAGGACAGAATAAAAAACATAAAACTTGTTTATATACTTCTGTGTGTATAGGGTTATGATGTTAAATTTCTTTCCTATTGTAAGCCGCAGAGTCAAAGATTAAAGGCCACTTCTTTGAACGATTTAAGTGGGACAAATGATACAAACGGCCTTGCACTTTGGAAAATCACTTTGGCTGCCGCACAGAAAGGACTAGAAGGGAAGAGGCGTGAGAACAGTAAGATCAGTTGCCACAGCCAGGCTACACGCAGGTGACAGTGTTATCTGAGGGTGGAACTCGTGAGGATGAACGGACTTTCTGTAGATGGGTATCAGGCTGCTGAGCGGGCCGAGAGGGAGGAGAGGAAGGTGTTACCAGTGCAACCTGGGTTGCGCAAGCTTCTACCCTAGGCGGCTGGTTGGGCAACCGGATGAGTGTTGCTGCTCTTCTCTGGGGCAAGAGACATTAGAGCCAAAGTGCTTCTGAAGGCACGAGAAAATGATTAGGTCAGGACATGCCAAGGCGCAATGTTGAAAATATGAAGAATAAACACAATTTAGATAACATTATAGAACTTCTACAAACCAATCATTATCCAGTGTCTACTGTCTGATGCTAAAAGTTAGCACAGATATTGATATTAATGTTAGAAATACATGTATGTGTGTGTGTGTATTTGCAGTAAGGAAAGTAAGGGATTTGCAAGTGTTCAGACGTTAGGAACAAGTAGAAAAAAAAGACACTTTCTAAAGTAAATGCAATTAAGACTCCTAAAATAGCCAGTGGGAATTTTTTATATGACACAGGGAGGTCATGCGGTGCTCTGTAACAATCCAGAGGGGTGGAATGGGGTGGGAGGTGGGAGGGAGGTTCAAAATGGAAGGGACATATGTATACCTGTGACTGGTTCATGTTGATGTATGGCAGAAACCAACACAACATTGTAAAGCAATTATCCTCTAATTAAAAATAAATTTTAAAAAAGACAGAAAAAAGACTAACTAATAGAATAAGGTTAAAGGTTACGGACAATGTATATAAGCAAACATAACACATGACACACAGGAGATACTGCAACATTTGTTAGTTTTTCTTTCCCTCTGCTTTCTTATATTTTGTCAACAGGTCTCAAGATATAGCAATATAAACTGTTTACATGAGTATATTTCAAATAACCTGATAATTAGATTTAACAAATGATGGCTTGATTCACAAAACTGATCATGTTTTTTTTTTACAAGGGCTGCGAAGAAGTTAATGGGCAAATCCATGATGTACCTCCAGTAAGTATACAGAAACTCATCATGGGCATTTTGTATATTTCACCTCTGTCTTATTTTTAAGACTTTTCCTCAATTCCTCCACTGAAACAATATCATGGAGAAGTTTTTTAAGTCACTTTTAAATCTTTAAGCCTATAGATGGATAAATGGCCAAAATTCATGGATGGCTGCATGTTTGATTATTAATCAAAGACCTATGAGCTTGAGTAGCTGAATTAGTTCACTGAGCCTTGGATCTTTCTTCTTCTAAAAACATATACAAAACCAGATAGATTAGTATAATGAGCCCCTATGAATCCACATCCTAGCTTCAACAATTGTCAACTCATGGCCAATCTTGTTTCATCTAAACCCTCACCCACTTCCCAAACTCCTGGATTAATTTAAAGCAAATCTCAACCACTATATCATTGCATTAATAAATGTTTTAGTATGAATTAACATTTATTAATGCAATGATAGGGACTCTTTAACAACATAACCATAACACCATTATTACACCTAAAATCAGCTAACAATTATCCCTTGATGCCATCAAACACTAGCCAGTGTTTACGTTTCTCCCCAAACTGTTTCTTAAACTTTTTTTTGAACAGATTGAATTTTAGACACTGATTATTACTGGACTAACGTATAAAACAGTTCCTCGATAAGTTATATTGGACATATTTTTTAAAAAATTTCATTTGGCAGCACCATGTGGTGTGTGAGACCGTAGCTTCCTGATCAGGGACCAAATCCGTAAGCCCTGAAAGGCGGAACCCTAATCACTGGGCCACCAGGGAAGTCTCAGGTCCTCAGTAAGGTAAGCTTAGGATCAGGAAGGGAAACTTACCAAGGAACCTTCTCTTCCTGGCCCGGAGCTGGATTCCTTCAGCTCGTCCTTAAACTTGTTTTTCTCTTCCTGTGATCCTCCCATTCTGTGCATCTTCTTTGTGTACAACTTGAGTTCATGAGTGCATGAGCACACGTGCACACACACACAATGGGAGAAGCTTTGAAACTTACTAGTTATGTAAAAACAAATGATGTAAAACTGAAAATTGTAATATAACAGAGAAACAGGCAAAACAAGTCCTTAAGAACACTGTTAAGAATTATAAAATGTATAACTAACAATTATCAAAACTTTGAGCAGCCTATTTTTTAACATTGTTATATATAAATATTATTCACACATATATATGTATGTGTATATATATCTACAGGCATCCCAGGTGGCGCTAGTGGTAAAGAACTCGCCTGCCAGTGCAGTAGACGTAAGAGACATGGGTTCAATCCCTGGGTAGGGAAGATCCCCTAGAGAAGGGCATGGCAACCCACTCCAATATTTCTGCCTGGAGAACCCCATGGACAGAGGAGCCTGGCAGGCTGCAGTCCACAGAGCCACATAGAGTTGGACGTGACTAAAGCGACTTAGCATGCACACACGTGCATATATATCTATATACATATGTAGGTACTTATGTATGTGTGTGTAGGCCAAAAAAGAACACTTTACTGTGAATATTCAAAGTAAAATATCCCAGTTTCTGAAAAATTTTACCTCCTTTTCAAAATATCTTTAGGAATATAGACATATTGAAGTGAATGGCTTTAGGGGAATGAAAAAAGCACACACAAAATCAATACGTCTTTCCTTCTACTGCTCTAGTCAGCCTCCCTACTGGTTTCCCTGATTCCAGTCTCTCCTCCATGTCATCCAAGACACAGATGCTGACAGAGCTAGTTTTCTAAAACCCAGATCCAACATGTCATTCCTGAACATCACCCATTGCTAACGACTGTCTACAGAACCAAGTTCAAATTTCTGTAAGTGGGAGTCCAGGGTTATTACAATCCACCCCCAGCCTACTTTTGCAACCTGGTACCCCACCTTGTGTTCCCACACCAGTCCCTCTGTGTGTGGCAATCATTCCACACCCTTTGTCTTCTTCACACCTCAGTGTTGTTCCCTCTGCTCAAAATACAATATTTACTATTTATTCATCAGGTAATAAATATGATGTTGCAATGAAATTAGGAATAAGGCATGATCACTGCTCTCGAGGAGCTTACAACCTGATGGGAAACCCAGATAAGTGAATAAATTTCAATAGAAGTGTGAATATGTATAGTAGGTTGGGTGGTGACACAAAGGGAGGACTTAATTGTGTTATGGATATGAGACTCTTAGTCAGCATGCAGAAATACAACACACACAAAAACACATGGAGAAAGGAGGTCCAACCTATGATTTAAGCATCTCCCAAGTTAAGTATGGAGAAATGACATGTGGCCATGGGATGGCTATATTCAAGAGTTCCATCTAAAAGCATTCACAGGAAACTGGAGCCTATTATACAGAGGGAAGTCAGTCAGAAAGAAAAACACCAATATGTATATTAACACATATATATGGAATTTAGAAAGATGGTAACAATGACCCTATATGAGAGACAGCAAAGGAGACACAGATGTAAAGAACAGACTTTTGGACTCTGTGGGAGAAGGCGAGGGTGGGATGATTTGAGAGAATAGCATTGAAACATGTATATTGTCATATGTGAAATAGATCGTCAGTCCAGGTTCAATGCATGAGACAGGGTGCTCAGGGCTGGTGCACTGGGATGACACTGAGGGATGGGATGGGGAGGCAGGTGGGAGGGGGCTTCAGGATGGGGAACACATGTATACCCATGGCTGATTCATGTCAATGTATGGCAAAAACCACCACAATATTGTAAAGTAGCCTCCAATTAAAATAAATTAATTAATTTAAAAAGGTAAATGTAATATAGAACTTCAAAAAAAAATAAAAGCATTCACAGTTTATTAAAGGTAAGGCTGAGGACAGATTGTAATCACAAACTCAAATATAACTGGTTTACTTTAAGAAGCCTTTGTTACTAAATAAACACAAAATCTGTGGGAACCAAAGTGGAAGTGGAGGATTGCAAAGGGAGGCCAAGCATTGTGACATACACACAGAGACTCAAGCAATTTCTTCCAATAGATTACCACGCATGGTAAAATACAGACTCATGATTCTTGTAGTTCAATGTGACACTGAGAAGTAAAGCTACTATTGGAAATTTGAGTTCATCATACTTACTGCTAGCTTCCCAGGTGGCACTAGTGGTAAAGAATCCACCTGCCAATGCAGTAGATGTAAGAGACATGGGTTCAATCCCTGGGTAGGGAAGATCCCCTAGAGAAGGGCATGGCAACCCACTCCAGTATTCTTGCCTGGAGAATCCCATGGACAAGGGAGACTGGCAGGCTACAGTCTGTGGGGTCGCAAAAAGGCAGACACGACTGAAGCAACTTCACACACTCACAGAGCACACAAACATACTTAATGCTACATTCACTCTGATGTTATTTAAATACTTAAAAACTTAAAATAGTTTTAAAAATTCTTAGGAAGAGTATAAAACAAAGAGTGCATATATACAAATTCATTTTTTAAAAAGTCAACAAACACCCACATACCTAACTCCCAGGTTAAGAAATAGAACATGACTAGGATCTTGAAAGCCCCAAGAACCTCCCTCCCCCATTGCCTCCCATTCCTTTCCTATGAGTGGTGACCATAGGAAATCATTTGTGCTAATCACTCCTTCGCTTTTTTTGGTAACTTTACCGTCTATATCCTACTGCCTAAACAAGCCTTGGGTGTAGTGTAGGAAAACGCACAGCAAGCACAGACCTAATGGTCTAAGGAAACTCAAGCAATATTGCTGTTGCTAGATGGAAGGCCAGGAGAAAAGGGACTCAACGGGGGCCTATCCTGGCTTCAGGTTCTCTGAGGATTTTCAAGAGCCTCTGCTGGAGGCGCTTAACCACTGGACCACCAGGAAAGTCCTCAGGAAGCTTTTTGAGAAAGAGAGCACACGAGGTAAATATTTTGAGATTTTGTAGGTCTGAAACTATATTTGATTCACTCATTATTGATGAATAGTTTGGGTGGGTAGAGAATTCCGGTTGGTGGCTATTTTCCTTAAGAACTCTGATGGTTTTGTTCCAGTGTCATCTTCCTGCATTGCTTTTGAGAAGCCCAAAGCTGTTATGATTCCTGAGCCTTTACATGTAAGCTCTAGAAGTTCATAGCTCTTCTCCTTGTTCTTGGTGTTGTGAAGTTTCACAATGATATGCTTTTGTGGGGAGCAATTTTCACCCATTTCATGGTATACTCTGGATTTTTTCAACATGGAAACTCATGTTTTTCTCTTCTCTGTACTCTATTTTTTTGAGACCCATAATATTTGGACATTTTTGTTTTCCTACACCTATTTTCCATCTCTTTATCTTTTTGATTTGCTTTTTCTCAATGTTTCTCAACTTTATTTTCTAATTCTCCTATTATCAAACAAAAGCATATTTCTGGGAAATAGCCTCATCATATTTGTATGCCACATTGCAGTAAAGACAAGGGAACACCTTCTAAGAAAAAGTTTCAGGCCAAGTATAAAAGGAAAATGGGGCTAAATGCTACAAAAAGCAGGTGTAGCTATAAGACCAGGTGAAGTTATTGTAAGTGCAGTGTGTGGCTACTGAATTTCTTTGGGTCTACTGAATAGTCAGCTTTACTCAACTGTTCTCTGCTCAGAGGACTTGTTATAAAATTTCTTCCCCTAGGAATTCCCTGGGTCCAGTGGTTAGGACTTGGCACTTTCACTGCTGGGGTCCCAGGTTTGATCCCTGGTTAGGGAACTAAGATCCTTCAAGCTGTACAGCCAAAAACATTTCTTCCCTGAAGACCCCACGCTCCAACATAAGAATAGAATTTCTACCAGCAGTAAAATTTTGAATGTGTCTTTCAAAGAATTTGTTCATTTCATATAAATTATTGAATGTATTGCCATAAAGCTGTTCATAATATTTCCTTATTATCCTTTTAATGTTTGTAGATTCTGCAGTGATATTACCTCTCATGTCTGATAGTATAAATTTGTGTCTTTCCTTTTTTCTTTTTTGTCTGATCTCTACTCTGGACAGAGGTTTATTATTTTATTGATATTCCAGAACCATTTTTTTTGTTTGTTTCACTGATTTTCTTTATTCTTTTTGTTTACTATTTCACTGAGTTCTCCTCTGATTTTTGTTATTTCCTTTATTCTACTCACTTTGGCCTTATTTGCTTTCCTTCTTTTAATCCTTGGGGATGAAAGCTGAGGCCATTGATCTGAGACCCTTCTTTTCTAATATAGTCATTTAGTGCTATAAATTTCCCTATAATTACTGCTTTAGCTGTACTGACAAATTTGAATGAGTTGTAGTTTTGTTTTCATTCAAGATATGATCTAATTCCCCTTGTGATCTCTTCTTTGATCCATTCATTATTCAGAAGTGTGCTTTGTAGCTTCCAAGTTTTGGAGATTTCCCATATTTTGTCCTGTCATTAATTTTGAATTTAATCCTGTTGTGGTAGAGAACATAGTTGTGTGTGAGTCCCTTCACATTTACTGAGACTTGTGTTATGGCCCAGAATATGGTCTGAAGCAGTGAATGTTCCATGTGTACCTGAAAATAATGTGTATAGTGCTCCGTGGAGTGTTCCATTAATGTCAATTTGGTCAGGTTAGTTGATAGTATTTAAGCTTTCTGTATCCCTACTGATTTTCTGTCTTTTTTTTCTCTCAGTTATTGAGCAAGGGTGTTGAAATCTCTGACTATAATTGTAGATTTGTCTATTTTTCTTTGCAATTCTATCAGTTTTTGCTTCATATGTTTTGAAACTCTGTTGATAAGTACATACACATTTAGAATTGTGGCCTCTTGATGAACTGGTCTCTTTACTACCATGAACGATCATTTTTATCTTTGGTAATAGTCTTTGTTCTAAAATCTACTCTGTCTCATATTAATATAGCCATTTAAGTTTTTTTTTTTTTTAATCTTCTTTGAGTGCAAAAAAACGATGGCCATGTATAGAACAATCACCTCTATAAAACATCTGACAAAAGTCATAACACTAATATATTAACAAGTTCTATGTGGTTCAAAAGATGACATTCAGAGCAGGATACTGCAACTCGCCAGTATCAGCATCACTTAGGAACTCTATGACATGCAAATTCTCAGCTCCACTCCAGACCTACTGAATCATGATTCTGCAAGGCAACCCAGAAATCTATATTCTAACAAGTATACCTGGGAATTTCAATGCATGCCAAAGTTTGAGAGTTCCTGCCTAGAGCCCATTCTCACTTCTGATTCTAGGAATAAGTATTTGGATGAAAATATTTACTTGTGGTAGAAGTGAACCCAAAAAACCTTTCTCAAGCTAGAAGGGTATTTCTGCAACCCTACATTTATATAATGTTGCCCCAGCTAAAGGCCCATTTTCAAATAAGTTATATAATAAAACTCCTGATTAAAGTGTAATAACAGAATAAATAACTATATAAAGAACTAAAATTTATTTTAAATAGAACCACATTTCAGGAAAATGGAGAAACATTCATAGCTTTGAGTTTTCTGCTGTGATCTTTAAAAGTAGGAAATGCTGCTTGTAGAAACAATGAATTTTCACTGCACATGACTACTGAGTCTTGGGGATCAATCAAAGGGCAGGATGACTCAATAATTCCCTCCTTTTGGAACTGCTCTACAGGGCACAATTTTAGTTTCCTTTAAGATCTAGTACAGAAGATGAGTGAAGTTTCCTAATCCTGCAGTTGGTCTGTGTATGTATCCTCTATCAAGTGCTATCCCACAGAAGCAGGATTTTTCTTCCCTTTATTTTATTTATTTTTTGACCACATTGCGCGTCTATAGGATCTTAGCTCTCTCACCAGAGATTGAATCCATGCCCCCTGCAGCGGAAGCATGAAATCTTAATCACTGGACCACCAAGGAAGTCCGTCTTCTTCCTTTCATATAAGTGTACTTTTATACCCCCTCACTACTTTCTGCTGCTGCTTCTGATCTGTACCATTTTTAAAGCTCCTCTTGGGTGTAGGGCTGCACTTGGTTCTTTATACATATGATCTCATCTAATGTCCACTATCACCCTGCCAGGCAGGTACTACCCATGTTACTGACTGATAGAACAGCTGACCTGTGATCCCACTGCCGGTGAGTCTGTAGATGTGGTGGCAGATTACTCCCTGAATCCAAATCCAAGAGAATTCCCACTGGGGCCACAAAAGCTATGAGTTATAACTTCAAAACGTAAAGGACAAAGAAAAAGACTCAAAATCGAAAAAAAAAATTTTTTTAGTTCAAAATTGAATAGACATTTGAATGGTAAACAAGTTGGTATATTTCAGCTTACATGATGTATTCTAGGTATTAAAGGAATCCAAAGGAAGGAGAAGATATTCCTTGCCTTGGTACTTTGTAAACTGACTACACACACCCTCACACGTCCTCACACAAACACCCTAAGCCAAAAGAGTTCTTTCAATAAACGGTCACAGGCAATGTTATGTGGCAGCCTGGATGGGAGGGGAGTTTGGGGGAGAATGCATATATGTATATGTATGGCTGAGTCCCTTCGCTGTCCACCTGAAACTATCACAACATTGTTAATCAGCTATGTGTGTGTGCATGCTAAGTTGCTTCAGTCATGTCCATTTGACTCTTTGCAACACTGTGGATTGTAGCCCACCAGGTTCCTCTGTCCATGGGATTCTCCAGGCAAGAATACTAGACTGGGTTGCCATGCCCTCCTCCAGGGAAATCTTCCCAACCCAGGAATCAAATCCATATCTCTTACATCTCCTGAACTGGCAGGTGGGTTCTTTACCTCTAGTGCCACCTGGGAAGCCCCATTAATTGGCTATATTCCAATATAAAATAAAAAGTTAAAAAAAGGAAACAGTAGCAGAAGCCATTTCAGTGTATCGCCTTTCATTTAATATGGTCTAGACTATGAATTTATATTAAATGTACTAAGTTTTATTTTTAACAGAAGTCTTTTATTGGGGTTATAAGCTATATATTACTTAATTTTTTGCAATCAGAAAGATCAAGACTCATTAATTGTGGTACAGAAATTTTATCATATAGCAGTAATTAAGTAATTATTTTTATGTATTGATTTGAACCACTCACTAAATAAAACTTAAGAACTTCATTTTTGGGATCACAGGAAGAATTAGGTTCATATTAAATATGGAAGCTATTTAGTCCATTGGGGTGGCTTATTTGGTGGTTTTCTCTACAAAGAATGGTAAACAGAGCTCCCATACTTTTTCTAATTTTCTTGTATCAGAACAAAATATAATATTTTATATTTGCTTTGTACCTTACACAAGAAATTGTTTTTTAAAAAGCCCCATGCACAGAGTAGTCAGTGGTCAGCAAAAGCACTTGAAGGCCTAAAACAAGAAACAACACTGAAAGACAGAGTGGTAGATCTTTTCTCTTTGGTATCTATTTCTAGTAGCATAAAAATGGAGTCACAGAAAAAAGTGTTTTCAACATGCTGATAAAAGATTAAAAAGAATCACTTGCCTTGAAGGAATTTTAACAACATAACATTAAGGGGAGAAGAGGTTATTGTATAAAACCAAAAGCATGTCCACAAGAACTTGAAGAAACCAGGGAAAAAAAAACTCCACAAATTGTCTAGACAATCATGAACAATCATTGACTTGGTTTGTTATAATTTCAGATTCACTCCTCTTAAAATACGTGATTTATATGTGACCATTTACACATCTCTTATCTATAATTTCAAAGGTGATCAGTTCAAAGTTTAATGAATTTTCTCAACACTGAATTTTAAACCTTTGAAATCTTACAGTTCAGTAATGTACTATTAACTTAGCATTTTTAAGCCAAGCTGCAGGATCTAGAGAAAATGCAATCTCTTCTGATGATTAAATGTCAGTAATTAAACATAAAAACATTTGGAACCAGAAGGGCTGTATAAATGAACTGTCAGCATATATTACAACATTACAGGGTTGCTTAGGTAAGAAAAGGCTCCTTGAAGAAGTTGGCACAATGACCAGCCAATTGGAAAAACAGAGGAAGTGAGCTATCACTGCAATAACGAGGAGGAATTCCATTAAGGCTCCAGGCCAGGTATGTGAAGGAGGTGTGATTGATATGTGGGACTTGGAGATTAACTGTGTGGGACATTCTGAGGCCGTGCCTACACACATTGAACATAACATGATATTTGGTATCAGAGTTTGACTGAAGTGATGTTTACAGAGTCACTGCTCTTACCCTTTTCTTTTAAAGGCTAAGGATTTTGTTTTACCCATGGCGTCAGCAAGGGAGCATTTTTTTGTGAGGAAAGGAAAAATATAGTCATGCCCAGAGTTAAGTCTCATATTAAGATGCGATTAGTGTTCGCTTTTAGTGTCAATGACAATTTAAAAGGCTACATTTCATACAAAGACAGGGATGACAATGACCATGAGCTCATCAAGTTCCCATGTTCCTATCAGTAGGTCCCTTTGGATATTGCTAATAAATGGTAATATTTTAGAAGCCAGCAGAATGACATGATATAAAAACAATTTCAAAAATTTGATATTTATGAGTATGGGAGTATGGAAGAAGTCATTGTTTTGAAGCTGCTTCTAGAATGGCTACAGGGCATTGGAATTTAGTTCAAGTTAACATAACATCTTTGAAATATTGAGGGTAGGAGGAGAAGGGGACAACAAAAGATGAGATGGTTGGATGGTATCACCGACTCAATGGATGTGAGCTTGAGCAAACCCTGGGACGTAGCGAAGGACCGGGAAGTCTAGCGTGCTGCAGTCCATGGGGTGGCAAAGAGTTGGACACAACTAAGTGACTGAACAACAACAACAACACAACATCCTTAAAATGTTAAAAGACAAAGGTTAGTTCTGAGTATATACATCCACTGTAAGTGATCATATAGTGGAATAGAGGTCAGCCAGATGGATTTGAATATTCTCAAGTTTTAAACATTCTTTCTGGAAATCTAGCACAATAGAACCTTGTTAATGGATGGTTTTTTATTACATGAATTCTGTTATGGGGAGGGTTCAATAATGTTTTACCAAATGCACCTATTACTTACAATAAAAGTAAGTATGTGATAGCTTGGGCTTCCCTGGTGGCTCAGTGGTAAAGAATCCACCTGTAATGGAGGCAAGGCGGACTCGATCCCTGGGTCGGGAAGATCCCCTGGAGGAGGGCATGGCAACCCACTCCAGTATTCTTGCCTAGAGAATCCCTATGGACAGAGGAGCCTGGTGGGCTACAGTCCATAGGGTCACAAAGAGTCAGACATAACTGAAGTGACTTAGCGCACACATAGACACATAATAGGTTGGTTTGAAAGGTGGATGTTAGTTCTGTTTACCAACACCCAAGTTATAGAGAAAAGGTCCTGCTTTCCTGTTCATGACTTCTGCTGTATGTATGGAAGAACGAAGCAGCCTGGGATTCCTAGTTCTGTTACTAGCTTGCTCTCTATGGCAATTAAAAATGTAAAAACTGGAACTTCCCTGGTGGTCCAGTGGTTAAGGTGTCACACTTTCACTGTAGGGGGTGCAGGTTCGATCCCTGGTCAGGGAACTAAGATCCCACATGCAGCATGGTATGACCAAAAAGGTAAAAAAAGAAAAAAAATGCAAAAATTACACACATTGGAGGTTAGTTTAAGGTTCCTTACAAAATGTTCTCTAATTAAATAATGTTTGACAACTGGCCCCAACAGAAGTAAAAGACATAACCTTAAGGTATCTGCTTTTTCCATACCCTGTTAATTATTTAGTAATTTTACATCATAATTGTACTTCATCTTTCTTCTAAGACCAAGTTCAGATGGACATATTCCAAATCCCATGGGCACAAAGAAGCAGCTCGTCAGCCAGCATTGCCAGGACAGTCCCTGTTACTAGAATTCACAATGTGTCCTCAACACCAGCAACTGGTATTACAGGCAATTTTTAAAATGTTGCCCTGTTTTGCTTTTTAGAGAACTACATTCGTACACTTTTAAAATGATAATTGGTTCTAAAATGATCAATCAGTTTGATATGACATATAGCATTCACGTTCTTCGCCCCCCCCCTTCACCATTCTGTGTACTTAGGAGACAAACGATCCTCAGCTCAATGGGGAATTTACAATCCAACGACCAAGTGGCTCCAGGAGAGAAGTGAAAAAGTCCATGGTGGTTCACATATACACAGTATTGATACTATGCATAAAATAAATAATGAACGAGAATCTACTATACAGGTCAGAGAACTCTACTTAGTTCCTAAATGTGGTGACCTAAATGGGAAGGAAATCCAAAAAAGAGGGGATATATGTATAACGTATAGCTGATTCACTTTGTTGTACAGTAAAAAACTAACACAACATTGTATATCAACTATTCTCCAATAAAAACTGATTGTAAAAACCACAGAACTTAAAAAAATTGGAAAAGACCCTGATGCTGGGAAAGATTGAGGGCAGAAGGAGAAGAGGGCGACAGAGAACGAGATGGTTGGATGGCATCACCGATTCAATGGACATGAACTTGGGAAAACTCCAGGAGGTGGTGAGGGGCAGAGAAGCCTGGTGTGCTGCAGTCCACGGGGTCGAAAAGAGTGGGACACGACTTGGGTGACTGAACAACAACAACAGAGAATTAAGAAATTTGTTTCTGGAAAAAGGTGACCTCTGCAATGAGATTTCAAGTATGATGATATAAGTATGAAAGAAAAAGCAAGAACAAAATAAACCATCATGAAAGCCCAAGGAAAACTAGGTGGTTGGCTGGCCAAAGCCAAAGAGTGTCTGTGGGATGGTGGGAGAAGAGGCTGCCAGGACGTCTGGGTCTACTGTTTAGGATCTTGGATTCTTCTGATAAGGAGTCCAGACAGGGAAAAAAAAAATGGAGGCCAGGCCTCTCTCCACAGACATCTTACCTGAGACTAGGCTACTCAAAATATCACATAAATAGAGAAAAATGATCAAATTTTATGTGCAAGGAGTGGATGTTATAAGCTTGTACTGGAGACTGCTCTTGTGTACGATTAACTATCTATGTGTATGTGTATTAAATGCAAAACAAGTTTTTTACTAAACATGACATCTAATAACAGACAATACTCATCAGTTTTTCCTGAAAAATATCTATTCTCCATACCTGCTTTTAAACAATTGTTTTAAGCTAGGAATCCAAGAAAATGTCTTATAATGGTCACAGACAACCATCCCTAATATTTCAGAATTTTCCTCTCTCATTAGCCATGTAACTCTTGAAATTGGTGTGAGTGACAAATGTAATATGCTCCTTCACCCCTACTTGTGACATCATTCAAGCAAGGAAGCATTTTAATGGATCCCTAGCTTAAGAACTCTCTGGTCCATGAAGCTGCCAGTGCTATCCATAGGGCAGTTAGGGAAATGATGCAGAGAACTTCTTATGGAAAAGCTTCCCCAGATATTACCTCTGGAGGAGACCTTGGGCCTCAGTGCCTGCTATTAACTCTGGTGGGTGGTGGGGGTGGAGTTTGGTTGTCTTGATGGAAGAGAGGGACCCTGGTGTTTCCTCCCTAAACTGAAAACCTCTGATTGTCATTGGAAATTAATAAAGAGGCGAAGAGACAGTGAGTTTTCTGCAATAATACAGGAGGTTCCCAAACATGGCAGTGATTATGGATGAAGAATGCACTTTTCTCTCCCTTCACATAAACATTCAGGAGTGCCCTTCTATTTGATAAAGAGGATGACAGAGGATCTGATTTGTTTGTTTGTTTAATGTGCAGCTCTTGCCTGTTCCTGCTGCACTCTGCAACATAAAAAGGAACACTTTTCTTGCCAACTCCCCACATATGGCATGTTGGTACATCTTTAAGAGCTTTAAATATATCTGTAGAAGGCAATATTGTGTCAGTAATATTAATGTTGAACACCAGTTTAAACAATTCCAGACCAAATTAGCTTGATTCCAATTAACAACTGATACCAGAAAAGAAAATCAACATTTGGGATCTAAGAAAGGAGAGGGTAAAGTTACTTAAAAACCAGATATAAATTTTCATTAGGTGCAACCTATATTTGACATAAAAATGAATTCATGCTTTATAATGAGTCAAAACATGTATTAACGGATAGTGATGAAATTATTTGGGAGACTTGGTGATTCTGAAATAAAAAATTTTTAATCTAATTTTGGGGAAAAAAAATCAGTTCACTATAAACAAAAAACATTTTGTGTGATGCAAATATTTAGTCCAAGCAAAACAGTTTCAGTTTTGTGGCACAAAGTTTGTACTCAGTGAATGTTACAGGAATATATGGGTGAATGAATGAAACTTTACTATGAACAATTTTGTCCTTTAAAAGAACAGTGGGGCAATGTAACTCTTACGTAGCATATAATTTTTAAATTATTTTTATTTATAAACGTAATTCCAAATAAAAAGATGGAACTAAAATCAGAAAACAACATATATACTTTTTATATATTTTCTGTGTGAATGATGTCAGGTTTGCACCCAGTTGTGGATGCAAGGTTAAAAAAATACACTCATATTTCCTATTTGAAGACCAAATTCATCATAAAATAGCTTTTGATTACAAAGAATCCAGCGTTTATGTCTCTTCTAGTCCAAGGAAATAAAGCTGTAATAAAGGAAATAAAGTGGTAATAAATTGCTCTAAAGCAAAGGTAAAATGACCACTCAATTAAGACATAACTCTAAAAATCACCTTGAGGTTACATTGGGAAGAAATATGAGGAAAAGGGCAATTAAAGATTAGTCTTTTAAATTTAAGGCCTCCTCACTGACAATGAAAGATTCAGTTACTTAAACTGTTTTTCTCTCTTTCATTTATGAGTTGCTTTTAATAACATTTCATTCCTCAACAGAGAAAATAAGGAATGCTCTTAGAAGAGAAAAAAGCTAGACCAGGCTATCAAAATCTTTGCTAAGACAAATAAACGAATCAAGATTGATCTTGTGGATTTCTCAGAAGTTCACCATTTCCAAATGTTCACATACGTTTCAAAAGGTAAGAAAACATTTAAGCTTCTCTATAATAGCATGTTGAATAACTCATGGAGGGTGGTAATGTAAGGGTTACTCGTGCATTTTGTAAAATGCATTAACTATAATTAACATAAATGTGCATTTCTTTTCCTTTTTGAAAAATCCAAGTCTCTACTCTCCAGTACTGAGAAGTATGGATCTGTTTTGTCTACCAATTCTTTGGGGGCTTTCTAGAATATTTTTAAAGAATGGATTGAATGTGCTTTTAGCAATACTTTGACAGAAGGGGTGTTTTTTTCAAATTAAAAAATCTAACAATCATTTAAACTATTAAGTATGTCTACAGAGCAAACACAAGGGAGACTTCCTTTACATTTAAGCACACTGGCAAGTTGCTTCTTTTTCAAGAGGTCTTCAATATTAGTGACTGATAGAGCAAATGAAGAAGATTTAAAAAAATATGAATCACATTACTGAAAAAAAAGACTGGTTATTTCCTCTTGTTTTAAAATTCTCTTCCTGCTTCTTTTCAAGTCCACCCCAAACACAGTTTGCTATAAATGTCACACAAATGAAATGGCTAAATAGTTCAGTACAACTGAAGGAGGCCTTAATCTAATGTTCCACTGTCTGTCAGCTAATCTCTCCTGGTTTAACAATCTGAGTTTAACTACTTTGTGATGAATGAGACAGGGTGCAAATGACCTGAGTGTTTCAGCCCATAAAACAGGCTTAGGGAAATAAAACTTGCAAATTTGATCACCCCCCTCAGATTGGCTATCATTGGCAATACAGTTAGGGTTTCCATAGAGACTACCAGTTTCAAAGAAGTTGTCTAAGTGTAATGTTAGATAACGAAATGTCAGTACTTTACATGTAAAGTACCATTTACCCTACAGCAGACTCCTAGCTGCAAGATGTGCCATTACACAGCTGAAATTCAGATAGTTCTAAATTGAAAGATGGTGAGCTAACTGTTGGAGGATCCACTGAAGCTGAAAGTTTTGTATACTTAGTTTTACAGAAAGTTTCTCAGGAGCATTAACGGGTAGTCACATTAAGCAAAAAAGACTCCGGTTGTTAACAGCAGTAGGTCTATTGTTTCAGAAGTAATAAATTTCAGGAGGCTCATTATCAAAGAAAGAGGTTGGGGCGGGGGAATCCTTTTTGGCGTTCTACATATCAAATCTTCTCAAAAAGACATCTGCAGTTTAAAAAAAATTCCACCTACTTTTACTACTACAAACCTTGTTAATTTTCTACAGTTCTCTGCTCTGACTTAAAAGTCATTTCCTTAAGAAAACAGATGACAGACAACTTGAGTGACTGATTACATTGGGCCATCACTTTGTTTTTCTCCAAGGCCTTGGTTTAAGAGGATGGATGTTAGTGTAGATGACAGAAAGGGGAGCTTCGCATACGATTTCACTTCTGTTCAAAGACAAGCTAATGTAACCTCACTGCGGTGCGATCAACTTGACAAATGGACACGGTGCAACCCTCTGCCTCCCACTGAAACCTGAGAGCCTGATTTACACAATGTTCTCCCTGTAGATGGAAAAAGACTTCATGCTGCTTGGCTGTATAATGGGTTGATCTGATAATTCTTTGTATGTCATGAAATTTGATAATATGAAAGTGAAATGCATCTCAAAGACTGAAGTGGGTTAATGAACTTATAAAACTACACTTAAGTCTTTTAAAGCCTGAATAAACAGACAAAGGGACTTATTAGCTCAAACCATAGCAAGAAAACAGCAGTTCTCATGCTTAACTCTGCAATTAATGAGATATATATATATGGCTTTTACTGACAGTGAATAAGAGATCCTTGCTTTAAGGAATACAGCCCTATTTAAACAATTTGATATCATCTGTAGACCTTGGTGTGCCTTATCTTTACTATCAGATTTTTCCAGTCCTCAATTCTTTACCTCAAGAATTTTACATTACTTTATCCTGTTAAATTATGCCCCTGAAAGCTTAATATCTTTCCTTTTAAGGTAGGAAATTTCTGAAAGAATTTATAAATACTACTATATTTTATAATTATACCACTCAATTTGCAAAATTAACAAACAGTTCATGTGAGGACGTAAACATATCCTAAACCAACTATGGACACACACATACACACACACACACACAAGTCATAGCTTCATAAGAAATATAAACTTTTGCTTTAAAAACACAATGTAAATTCTTATTTATTCAAAGTCTGAATGTTTAGATGCATTACTTTAAAAAGAGGTTCACAGTGCAGTATATTTTGCAGGCCAGGCTACTTTCAAATCCTCTGCAGTAAACCTGTCTTTTGGTATCAATGCCTGCAAATAAATACCATGAATGTAAACTGCAATCAGAAGCAGTTTTAACACATGTAAATGTTGAATGAGGTAGAATTTTAGTCTTTTGTTTACTTTGCTGTTGTCACAAATAGAAAAAGCACTTATGAAAACATTTCATGCTGAAGTGAATGGATTTCAGCAGCTGCTGACTTGGTGACATGGAGAACCCCAGTGGAGACATCCTGCTGAATTAACGTTTTGGAAATGTTAAAAAGAAACTTCAAACAGACCTCGTTTTAGCAGGCGGTCAAAGATTTTGCTCAGTGGGGATCATGTGAAGACTAGCGGAGCAGTCACTCAACCATGAATCAGACTTGTCAATAGTTGCCCATTTTCTCAACAGGTGACTTGAAAAAAGCACACAGTCTATTTGCCCTAACATTTCTGTGTGTGCTTACATGGAGAAAAAAAAAATCCTAGATTTCTGCTCTGACATTATTTAAGAAGGCACAGCATGCATAGCTGAGGAAATTGTAGTTTCAGGGGTTTAACTACATCAAAAAATTTTTGTACTTATGTTCGTTTCTAACCCAAAATATTTAGCTAAGCTTTATTTAAAATCTACTGATTTTCAAATAAACTTTTATCCTAAGTTGGAAATCTGGGACAATTCAATCAAAGAATTATAGAACAGCAAGGAGTCTTGGAGATACCAAAGATCAGGTCCCTTGTTTTACAGATGAGGAAACGGAGACCTACAAAGATTTAGTAAAGATTTTAGCAATTTGTCTGAAATTTCAGGACTTCCCTATAGCTCAGATGGTAAAGAATCTGCCTACAATGCAGGAGACCCAGGTTCGATCCCTGGGTCAGGAAGATCCCCGGGAGAAGGAAATGGCAATCTACTCCAATATTCTTGCCTGGAGAATTCCACGGACAGAGGACCCTGGCAGGCTACAGTCCATGGGGTCACAAAGAGTTGGACACGACTAAGTGACTAACACACACACACATCAGCAATTGGTCAAAGATCACACAAGTATTTCTTGATGTCTTAGGACTTAGAATGTCCATCTGCTGATGTCTCATCTCAACATTTATTATACTTACTCTTAAGAAATAAATCAGATTTAAGCCTCATTTAGCAATGTAAAAATAGTTAAGGAAAAACAGCGTTAAGCTGGGCAAGATCTCATGGTTCAGTGTTTTCCTGATTTGGCATGTTTTGATTTTTTTTCCTTAAACTGGCCACAAAGAGAGTTAATGGAAAATTCCTTCCCACATCATCAAGAAATGGGGGAGGGGGTGTATGAAAAGAGGTCCAGTACCAAGCTTTGTTTTCAACTCTCAACATTTAAGAGTTTAGTACAAATATAGAGTACAAAAATAATAAAGCATTTCATTGTTACTGATTCAGATTGGCACTGTAAACTGTGCAATACAAGCTACTATTATGTCAGAAAATTACCAGGTATCCATTAAATGAGCCCAGACTATTTTCTATTGTTCAAGGATTTTTTCGTTGTTTTGAAAGACTAAGTACAGAGTTCAGTGAGAGTTCTCGGAGGTGACTCCACAGTCAGAGTGATGCTCACCAGCTTAGTCAACCTCACCTACTGCTCTGTTAACACACAGTCATTACCAGCAAAAACGAAAATAGAACCTGAGGCTTAGGAAATCATTTCATATAGGCAAGATGTACCCTGTTGGAAAGTACTTTCTACTTTATTTGGAGAGAAAATTTAGGAGGATTTGTAAGTAAATGACAATCCTAAACAGACACACAGCTATATACACAAGCCTCTCAGAGTCCAAGTTCACTAATTCTTGTTATTAAAATTAAGTTTAACTCCTCATATGGTAAGAGGAAGCAGGTACTCTGATACTAAAGTTGATGGGAGTGTAAAAGACAGATTGGGTTTATACATCAAAATGAAAAATGTCCTCATCTTTTGACCCAGAACTCCCATATATAGAAATTAACCCTGAAGAGATAATTCAACAAGTAGGGAAAGATATATGTGCAAGGCAGTATTTTTTATGGTAGTACAAAGTTGGAAATTAAGTTAAATTAAAATTAAATTAAATTAAAAACTGACCAGAAAAGAAAGGTACATAAATACAACAGCATATATGCAGCTGTTAAACATGGTCATTCACTTAATACAAAGCTACAAAAAAGATGTTAAAATCACCATTCACTTCATATAAAGTACAGTAATGTTAGTATGTTTACCAAAGGAAATCAACCCTGAATATTCATTGGAAGGACTGATGCTAAAGCTGAAACTCCAATACTTTGACTACCTGATGTGAAGAGCCCCATTCATTCATTGGGAAAAGACCCCAGTGCTGGGAAAGATTGAGGGCAGGAGGAGAAGAGGGTGACAGAGAAAGAGACGGTTGGGTGGCATCACCGACTCAATGGACATGAGTTTGAGTAAACTCTGGGAGATAGTGAAGGACAGGGAAGCCTGGTATGCGGCAGGCATGCATGTTGTCCATGCAAAGAATCAAACATGACTTAGCGACTGAACAACAAAAATATTAGCATACAGATTGGCAAATAGATTAATGCAACAGAATAGAAAAACAAGAAATAGACTCACACTTATTTGGTCATTTGATTTTCAACAAAACATCAAAGTAATCCAACTATGTTAGCATTCCCTAACTAAATGCCACGTGTAAACAAAGAAACAAACAAAACTTAGACTTCTCTCACCACACACAAAAATTAACTTTAGATCTATCTTAGACCTAAATGTAAAAGCTGAAACTATAAAGCTCTTAGATGAAAAAAAGAATATCTTCACAAACTGGGACTAGGCAAAAGTTTCTTAAAACAGAGATAAATGATCATAAAGTAAAAATTTATGGACTATATCAAAATTTAAAATTTGTGCTCATGGAAATACATTGCAAAGAAGATGAATAAGGAAGCCAAAGACTAAGAAAAAAAATACTTGCAAAGCATACATGACAAAGGATTAGTATCTAGAATACCAATAAAGAACTTCTATAACTTAACAATAAAAAGACAAACAATCTATTTTAAAATGGGCAAAAATTTGAACAGATTCTCACAAAGAAAGATATATGAATGACCAATAAACACATGAAAAAGTACCCAACATCATTAGGGAAAAACAAACTCAAGCCAACATGAGATATCATTACACACCCACATTATGGATAAAATTAAAAGGACACACCCAATGTTGGCAAAGATGTGCAGCAACTGAACTCTGCATGTGGCTGGTGGAAGCATCAAATGGTGTCTTATACAAAATGCACACCTACCCTATGACCCAGAAATTCTAACTCTTAGGGACTGATCCAAGAGAAATGAAAACATATCATAAAAGACTTGCACAAGAATGTTCATAACAGCTGTATTCAGGGTAGTTAAAAACTGGAAAGAGCTCAGGTGTCTATCAAAAGGAGAATGAATAAACAAACTGTGGTCTGTTCCTACAATAGAATACTGAACTATTTGGCAGTAAAAAGAAACAAACCACAGATACACACAGCAACATGGATACACCCCAAAAACATTTTGCTGAGTAAAAGCAGCAATACATAAACAAGTGTATGCTATATGAGTTCATTTATATGAAGTTCTGGGACAGGCAAAATAGATCATGGAATAATATCAGAACAATAGTTGCCTTTGATGGTGGCAAGGGCTGGGATTTACAGAAAAGGGACCTCAGGGAATTTCTTGTGGCAATGGTAATATTTCATATCTTGATAGAGGCTTGAGTTGCACAGGCATATATGGTCAAGACTTGTCAGCTGGTACACTTTAGGATTTGTGCATTTTATTGTATGTAAATTTTACCTCAAAAGGCAACAGAAGAACCTTCAACAATCACTGAATTCAAGTTAATAACATACATTTTAAATTATTGGGGAGGAGAAGGAGTACATGAATGTCTACTCTTTTGAAATGCATCTCCCAAAGAGAGATTAATAGAGAGATGCTTAAATAGAGACATATATGGTGAAGCAAGTATAGTAGTCACAACTGTAGTTGATACAATGAACGCATACAATTCTTCAAAATAACATTTTTGCAAACTGACATTTTACCTCTATGAATAGATACTTCTCTCATCTTTGTATGTCATCAAGTTTGATGACTGAATGATATTCAAGTCCATCTATGTAAATTCAAAAGAAGATATTAAGTAAAACTAGTTCAGTTTGATCCGTAGGTCTGAATATCTGAGTTCTATTAAAAATCTAAAAATCTTTGTTCAGAGTAGACTTTTTTTTTAATGAGTTCTTTTTGACACAGACCATTTTTAAAGTTCCTATTGAATTTGTTACAATATTGGTCTGTCTTGCCTCTTTGTTTTTTTTGGCCTCAAGGCATGTGGGATCTTAGCTTGAATGCACATCCCTTGTATTGGAGGGCAAATCTTAACCAGAGGACTGCCAGGGAAGTCCCTAAGACTCTTAAAATGATCTGTATTATCAATAAATTGTAAGCCATGGCACTGCAATTAGAAATATAAAATATTTTAAGAAATAATGTTAACTTAAATTTTAATGGAAAGTTTTGATAACTAACATTTAAAATCTTATAGATTACTTATTTATATGCATACAGAAGGAAAAACAACATTTTCCCAGTTGTGTTATGTCAACAAAATGGAGATTAAAAAGTCACAAGACATTGTAGAATCCCCCAGGGTAATGTATAATAAGGACACTTTATTACAATCTCAGAGTTCCTTTATCATATATTTAGTATAAAAACCTTAACTCTGTTCCCATTTCTAAAGTAATACATTCTATTGATAAAAGGAAGAGTTTTTACTCTTGTTGGGTCTGATTTTTTTATGTGCAATTGAAACAATAAATCTACCTTAAATCACATTCTGGGTTGGTTGGCTATAACCCAAAATACCATGCAAGGAAATTGACCTGTTCAAATTAGAAGTGGACTGGTCTCTAGGTATACTAAGCACTAAATATATCACTATGTATAAAATGTAATGAAATATAGGGGAATATGCTTATGATATTCATTAATTTACAGATATTAAGTTTGCTACTTCATATTATAAAAACCACATAACAAGCCTCAGCAGGATTTCTTCATTTTCTTGGGTGATATAATATATTTTTGTTCTCAGTTACACAAATACATAGCATCACATATCAATAAAGGTCAATGAAATAAAAGTGCTCTGCCATTTAATTGGAAGTGAGAGGTCTTTGGCTTTTTTTTTTTTTACTGGTTAATGACTAAAAGTAATGGTTAAAATGTTAAAAAAAAAAAAAGCTTATTTTAAGCATTTATATTTCTAACTAGTTATTTTAAAAAACATATATCAGTTACTTTACCAAATGATTCATTACTTATTTAATGTCCTCTCTATTTCATGTAGCATTATAGAGTCTTCCAGTTATTAAACAAAATGCCAATAAAAAGTCACGTTTTTTTCATTACTTAATTTACCACATTTAAAGACAAGGGACCTTAAAATAAATTATAAACTACCAGTAAGAATAACTTACAAAGCTCAATATATATAACATATATTTAAATAGTTAACACTAGTTCTTGGGTTTATCTCATGAAAAACGTGACTATAAAATAACAATGATTAAGGTATCCCAGAAATTAGGTATATAAATGAGCACTGTTATTAATATTCATCAAGGGAAAGAGCAATTAATATAGCTGGAGAATTCCATTTTGGAATTACCTTTCCCAAGACTGTCTACCTCAAGCATATGTGTTCTTGCTCTCTCTCCCTCACACACACATATGTACACATGTACACACAGGTATACAAATATGAAGTTATCCTCTTTTAAGATCACACATTCAGGCACAATAATATTACTTTGCCAACATCTCTAAATAATTTGTGTGTGTGTTAGTCGCTCAGTCGTGTTCGACTCTGCGATCCCATGAACTGTAGCCACGAGGCTCCTCTGTCCATGGAATTCTTCAGGCAAGAATACTGGAGTGAGTTGCCATTCCCTTCTGCAGGGGATCTTCCCAACCCAGGGATTGAACCCAGGTGTCCTGCATTGCAGGTAGATTCTTTACCATCTGAGCCACCAGGGACACTGGAAATAATTTGTAGTTATTTCTAAAAATCAAAGCCCCACAAAAAGTGATAAGGTTGCTACCAAAAGAATGTTTGGAAAATTCTGAAGACATTTCTGAAAGTGGAAACTTACATGTATCACTAAAATAAACATACAGTGCCTCCCAAGATGCTAAGATGGCCACTTCTTTTCGAAAGTATTGGAAGAACCAATACTTACTGAAATGTACATCCTCTGGAATGTGTGCATGTGTGTGTCTGTGTGTGTGTGTTATAACTGCCACATCTGAAGGAAGTATCAGAATGGAAAGAACTGGGTCAGGTATCAGAAAGCCTGGGTTTGAATCTCAGCTCTACCATTTACAAGCTGTGCAAGTTTGGATAAGTCCCTTCACTTCTTTGGGTTTCAGTTTCCTCATCTTTAAAATAAAAGTTTGTCTAGACCAGCACAGTCCAATAGAAATATAAAGTGGGATACATTTGTAATTTTTATAGCCACATTTTAAAAAGTAAAAAGAAAGAGATGGAATTAACTTTAAGAATATTTATTTATTAACCTGATACATCCAAAATATTCTCATTTCAATATTTAATCAATAAAAAGTCATTAATGAGATCTTACACATTTATTTTTGGTACTGGATCTTTGAAATCCTTAATGGCACACATCACATGTGAACAAACCACATTTCCAACACTCGGTAGCCACATGTGGCTAATGGTTAACATATCGTATAGCATGGATCTAAATAGCTGCTAACAGTTCTTTCCATTTTAAAAACCTATTACTTTGCTGTCAAAATTAATACATTAGCATTAGAATTAATAGAAAATTCAGCACAAACATGAAAAACATAGATTAAATGCTTCCAAGGAGCATCTACTTTCATCAGGAAAGGTTCATTAATTTCTTATCTTATCTGGCATTTTTAAACTCCGGATGATTTTTCCCAACCCTGAACAATCATTAAGAAGTAAAGAATGGCAATTATCTTCTGGACTCAACCCCACAGACAGTGGATTACTTAATCTATCAAACTGGCTTAAGTCTATTAATAATTGCCAAGTCCCCCATTTCATATTATGTGATGCAGATTTGGCCTTAATCTGAAGTTTAGATCTTTATGTAACCATAAAAATCGTAAGACTGTTTTTCAGATGAATAAACATCCAAAATTACTATTACAGTGATAAAGCCTATTTTAATTTTTGCTTTGTTTCATGTAGCCTAAATGACTAACACTATCAGGATTTTATATCAGTAAATCATAGCACCAGTGAATTAATGTTCAATAATAAGATAACATTTTGTCGATTATTGGGAGTTTATTACTGGGAAAGGCTGTGTTCATTAAAACAGGTAATAATATCCAATAATATTTTCTTTTTTTTTTGAAGGATTTTTTTGATGTGGACCATCTTTAAAATCTGCATTGAATTTGTTACAATATTGTTTTGTTTTGGTTTTTTGTCCACAAGACACGTGGAACTCGTACCCTCTGCATTGGAAGCTGAAGTCTTAACCACTGGACTGCAGGGAAGTCCCAATAATATTTTCTTAATAATAACTGAGAAAAAGAATTAAGCCATTAGCTACGAGGTATCATTAATCATTTAGTCATTTAAAGGCTGGAGCAAAACCTACTTGCATCACAGGACAACTTTTTAATTATCAATTACACCTATGACAGATTCTTACAAGTTATTTATCTCCAGGTGCAACTGTACATCATCTTAATTAGATTATGAGTTTGTTACACCAAATTTTACAAAAATCATATAGATGTACTCTCTGACATTAGTATAATCTTCTGAACTTTCTCTTTCCTCCTCAAATTCATAATGATAGAACATTCAAGTGTTTCTGTATCATTGGGGCTTCCCAGATGGCACTGGTAGTAAAGACCCTGTCTGCCAATGCCAGACAAGTAAGAGGTGAGGGGTCGACTCCTGAGTCAGGAAGATCCCTTGGAGGAGGGCATTTATTTAGCAAAATTCTTATTTTTTAAAAAAAGTTGCTAATAAAACATCCTATATGCTTTATGTAATAAGTGTTTCCGCAAATCTCTAAAAGATTTATAAGATGTATAAAGAGAAAGTTGATGATACTAATTTATAGGTAGCAACATAACAACAGTGATCCCTTAACAATGAGCATAACATACATTGTGTTTGTAAGGGCTTCCAAGGTGGTACAGTGTAAAGAATCCACCTGCAATACAGGAGATGTGGGTTTGATGCCTGGGTCGGGAAGATCCCCTGGAGAAGGGAATGGCGATTCACTCTAGTATTCTTGCCTAGAGAAGACCATGGACAGAGGAGCCCGGCAGGCTACAGTCTGTGAAGTCGCAAGGAGTCGGACGCTACTGAGGGGCTGAGCATGCACACAGGCATATTATGTTTGTAAATTTGTCAGTAGGATAAAATCATGTTATCTGGAGTCAATTTCCTACGTGATTTATACTATTTAAGGAGCATTCAGCAGAGCCAGTCAGACACATAATATTGTCATGTCTGGAGGAAAAAAGATAAGCATTATTGCTATTCTGCAGTTACTATAACTAATCCCTCCAGGCAATTATCTTTTACATGTCAGTGGCCAATGAAGAAAGTAACAAAGGCAGAGTCATAAAACCCTTAATATTATGTGGTCCACTCCTACTGTACTGTCCGGCACTTTGAGGATGTGTAATGTTTGCTGTGTGAATGGCCATACAGCACATACACTATACAGTATATAGTATATATGTGTATAAACACTGTAGCTTGCATTCATTCTATCTATAAAGAATCACACATACACATATACACACAGTATATGTACTGTGTATGCATATTTCCTTTTTTTTTTTCCTAACTAGAGAAATTTGTTGGTAAGAACTTTTAATCTGATCCTAAAGTCTGAATCTTAGCTCCCCATTTGGGTGACATCAAAACTCAAGTCTTTTTCCTGCTTTCATTCATTAAGAACTCCATTCATTCATATTTAGGTAGCCGGCATATGATAGGCACAGGGCTGATACAAAAATAATAAGTATATCATGGGGACAAATACACAGACCAATCATTATTGTTTTATAAACAAAGGAATTGCTATTTGGGAGATTAAGAAATGTGCCCAAGGTAACCCAACCTGTAAGTGCAAGAATCAAGGGTCAAATCTCAATCTAGATGTCTTCCAACTATTCCCAGAGCTGAAACACACCAAGAGCTGGAAAGGAAATGTGATGGTTAATTTTCTGTGTCAACTTGGCTAAGCTGTGGTGCACAGTTGCTTGATCAGACGCTAGTTTAGAGACTGTGGTAATACTATTTTGTAGGTGTAATTAATATTCATAAGCAGTTGCCTTTAAGTAAAGGAAAGTATCCTCAATAGTGTAGGTGGGGTTCATCCAATCAGTTGAAGATCTTAACAGCAAAATTAGGTTTTCAAAGAAGGAATTTTGCCTCAACACTGTAACACAGAAATCCTGTCAGCCTGCCCTATAGATTTCAGACTTAAGATTGCAACATCGACTCTGCCTGTGTTTCCAGCTTGCTGACCTGCACTATGGACTTGGCAGCCCCCACAACTGCATGAGCCAACTGTTTAAAATGTCTCTCTATGTATGCATCCTACTGGATTTTGTTTCTCTGGAGAACCCTCACTGATACAAGAAATCATAGCTAAGTACAGAGGTTGCGGAAGCATCAAAGCATGGGTGTCAATGCAGTTCATGGAAGTGGAATGACACAGATGAACCAAGGAATCAAGGGTAAAACTTGGGTACTGCAGCATTTAAGGGGCCAGTAAAAGATGAGGAGTCAAAAGTAAGAGGTGAGTCAAAGGAAAAGAGGATTTCATAAAAGAGGGAAGTAATCCCGCAGAAAGGTCCAACAGGAGAGCTGTGTATGTGTGTGCGTGCCAAGTCACTTCAGTGGTGTCAGACTCTTTGCGACCCTATGGACCATATCCTGCCAGACTCCTCTGTCCATGGGATTCTCCAGGCAAGAATACTGGAATGGGTTGGAGGGCTGAGTATAGGCCCTGATATTTGGCAAATGGTAGGACAATGGTGACCATGGCCAAGACAGTTGTGATGGTGGCCGGGATGGAAATCATACTGTATTCAGTGATTACCTACCAGTAAAGAAAAGGGTGAAAATTGGAAAAAGTTTGGCAATTGCGGAAAGGAAGAAAATAATGGCTCAAAAAGGAAGGCAAAGTAGAGGGGAAGATTATTTTAGATGAGCCAGAGACTTGCAAGTTGAGGGAGACAGGCCACTGGAGAAAATAAAGGTAGATGGCAACCGCTGAGAAATCAAGTTCCTAAAGACATGGAGATCCTAGAATATGGGCTCTAGACCCCAGGGGTAGGGGATGACACTAATCAGAAGTGAAAAGCCCTTTGTCTTAAGACAAGCAGTATATAGATATGACACTGTGGCTCCATGCCTTTATTTTATTTATCCCTTATTTTCTCAGGGAAATTTAGAGGTGAGGTTATCATTGGTAGTCTTATTAAATAATATGTGTCTAGTACTATGTTCTTAGTCACTCAGTCATTCTCGACTCTTTGTGGCCCCATGGACAGAGCAGCCTGGTAGGCTACAGTCCATGGGGATTCTCCAGGCAAGAATGCTGGAGTGGGTTGCCATGCCCTCTTCCAGGGGATCTTCCCAAAGCAGTGATCAAACCTAGGTCTCCAGCATTGCAGGCAGATTCTTTATCATTTGAGCCACCAGGGGAAGCCCAGTCTAGTACTATAAAGGGATTCAAAGAAGCATGAGACCCATTTGCTACCAGGCTACTTGTTCAGCTAATATGGCCTAGTACATATTTAGTCACTGAACAGAGCTTTTATCCATTCCTAGAGTTAAATTATTACTAGTATGGGGTTATACAATATATTGTGGGAAACCTTTAGCAAAATACACTCATTTCTGTCAATAATTAGTAAAAATTACTATTGGTCCTCTGCTTTTCATCATCTATACAAATTTTTAAATAGAAGCTTGAAAATAAGATTTCCAGTACATGGTTTGGGGCTTTGATGGTTCAGTGGTAAAGAATCTGCCTGCCAATCCATGAGACACGGGTTTAATCCCAGGGTTGGGAAGATCTCCTGGAGAAGGGAATGGCAACTCACTCCAGTATTCTTGCCTGGAGAATCCCATGGACAGAGCAGTCTGGCAGTCTACAGTCCATGTGGTCGTAAAGAGTCAGACACAACTTAGTGACTAAGCAACAATACACAGTTTAGTTATAATTCCAATTAAAAAGTAACTATGTGATCTTAGTGTCTATATGAAGAGATCACTATTACATATAAAAGCATGATAAAATAGCACAGTATTCTTTGATCTTACCATGTTCAAACTTTTACAAGACTATACTTGAGACTAATGACCAATAAGACTTCTTCTTTATTATTTTCACAACTGTGAATGTAAAGTTATTAGACAAATAATATGTCACATTTTTTCCTTAAAATATAAAGGAATTTGAACATTTTTCTCACATTCTATGAAACTATGAGATGGGTGGTTAGAGGCTAAAATCTTTAGGTTCTCCAGTGATGCATTAACTAAACCAAAAGGACAACTTTACTCATTTTAAAATGTTTTATTTTAACAGCAATCTTCGAAGGCAAACACAAAAGATTCTACCATGCTTAGATTTTAAAACATAAATAACCAATTTAATGCATCACTAATAATGTACAATAGATGTCTTCTTGTAGTACCAATTCAAATAAGAGACTGATGTAATCTGCCAGATACTTCAAAGTAACTAATTTGTTAATAAGAAAACACTTCTATTGTGTAAAATTCCCTACTAAAAAAAATTGCAGAAACCTTCCCAGTTGGATATTTACTAAATAGAAGTGTTGAAGTCTCATTAAAAATGCTATTTAATAAGAAAAAGAGGACTAAGTACTTTAGGTCTTAAAAATATATCTTAGGCTTTTAAATGGAAATATATCTCTATTCAAAGAAAATATATATTAATGGCAAAGTATGACCCATTTTAGAATTGTATATTTATATTCAATGCATTTATATTTCATGTCTTCAAATTTTAAATATCTATTACATCTGTTGCTATTATGTTATACACTCTATACACACACTCCAGATACCTTATCTATGAAATAAGTATAGTAGTACACTTCACTTTTCTATAAATCTTCCCCAGCAAGAATAGGTAAAACGTTTCCCAGATTCTAAACTTCTGAAGGTAAAGACTTAGGTCAGTTTTCTGATCATAGTGTATTATACTGCTTAATATATTTTTTCCAGAGGAAGAAACCTTAGATTTCTGCCTTTTCTCTCTCTTACCTATCATGGAACCCATAATTTCAGCCTTAATAGGAAGAAAAAAAAAAAGCAGTACAAAATTCAACAAGTATTTCCCAAGCATGTTTAATAAGATTATTGTTCGTTGACAAAGGCCATTTGCAATTTGTCTTTTGGCCTACAAATGTCAAGCAAAATATAAATGTAAATTAAGACATGTTCACTTATCTGTTGTTTCTTCTCCAGAAGCAGCTAATCCTGGGAAAGTACCTCTTATTCCACAAAGGAACAAGAAAGAAGGAGTTTCCATTTCTACAGTCACTGAAAGAAGGGTGTTCAGAAGTGGCTCACAGCAGATGATTCTTCAGGCTCCTTTCAACGGTATTCAAAAGACCCAGGATCTAATTCTTTGATATTTTTATGGCCAATGATAGAGGGACAGAAGTAACATCTATTGTGTTACCAACGGAAGTAACATCCTACTGTTACACTAGGATTTTCCTCCACTACATACTAGATATTTTAGGACTTATGCTCTCAATGAAAGAAAAAACCTAAATCATTTGAACCATATAATAATAAATTATATTATCAAGGGAAGCATTATATTATTTATTCCACAGAATTTTAGAACTAGAAAAAAAGATATTTCTTGAATTTGCTTAATTATTTGTGGCTTAATATTAATGGTTGGGTATGTCCTATGCCAGTACATTAGCCATGATTGCTTTGCATGTTTGCAAATTTTCCTGGCTTCTCATGACCTGCTGGATGAGACCCAAATTCTTTGTCCTGGTGTCCAAGACACTTAACAGTCTGATCTCTGTCTCTCTAGCCCCTGTTCTCACTAAGATCCGAAGACCAATGTTACACTTCAACCAAAGGGTTCTGCCCCCTAAACGAGCCTCCCCTCTCCTGGCCAGTGCCTGGGCTCCTGCTAGCCCAGCTGCCACACCAAATACCTTTTATTAAATGCCTTTTTTCTCTATTGTTTATTGGGAAATCTGATTATCCTCCTTTTCTAGAAAAGGCCACCTTGTGCTAAAATTGTCTTAGTCAAAATCATCCTTAAGGGTCCCCCAGATTTCTTAAACATTTTGCTGATGTTTCTCATAGGTCCATTGTCTTTAATTTGCATTATAGATCTTCTTGTCATCACGGTAATCAATCTTTAGGGGCAGCATCCATTTCTCCTACACACCTTGAGACACATATCACCACACTGCTTGGATGCGTCAGACATTCAGTAAATGTTTATGGAGTGAATTAACTTTTATGTAATCATAATCTTTTATTCTGGATTTTTTCTTACATGAGCAGTCACTGTAGAAATCAGCGGCAAAAACCATCACTGCCTATAATCTCCTTTCAAAAGCAAACAATAGAAATGATGAATCTCTCAATTATAAATTCAATTGGAGGTGAGACTAGAGATCAGCCTCATTCATAAAATGAGACAGTAGAAGCCCATAACAATACTAACAACCAGGGACTAAGCAAGGGGCCCTGAATGATAGGTTTCCTTGTAACTATGAAAAAGATATACTGCATATCAAAGCGTGCATGGGACACACTATTTGATGTAAAACAGGAATGAATACATAGTACACTGAAGTGCTTGATAATGAAGTTTTGCTGAATGCATTCTTTCCTACGCTATTCAAGTGGTCAAATTTTAAAACCTCTAAATCAATGAGGCTTAAAGTAATAGCAAGGCTCATTTCCTGGGATGATACATGATTCTCTGTTCAGAGTTCTGTCATCTGCATAAATTGTGAAGCTTCTAATGAAAGAATTAATAAAATCGGGTTTCCTTTCACAGAACTGGTCAAAACAGTGAATCACAATTTGAAAGTTATTCATCTAAAACAACAACAAAACATCCAAGCTCCTTGCTTCTGGCTTAAAACACAACAGTGCTTTTTTTTTTTTTTTTTTTGGCACATAGAGATATTGAACAAATATTTGTTGAATGGATGAATAGATGACTGGCTGCTTTTTAAAATCAGAATATCAAATAAGAACACTGTGTCTAGTGATGCGATGCTAATATCTGAGCATGTACTTTAGAGGAAGAAACTAAAATCTGGCTTATTGGGTGCAATTTGAGAAATGTTCCCCCAATTTTATACTATTTCTGCTTCTGTGGAACTACAGTTCCAGGGGAACTCCATTGCTCTTTGTGATTCTGGCCTGAGCTTACAAACTTTAGTTGGGGGGAGTCCGTTTCTGTTATAATAAAAGCAACGGTCTGTTGCCTTTTTAAAGACATCTGGATACAAGAAGGACAAAGTAAAAACATATATCAAAAGAAAAAAACAATGCCTAAGATAAGGGAAATCACTAGCAGTGTCAATGTTGAAAATAAACGTGGATCATCACTTGCTGACTCTAACAAAGAAAATCTTTTAAATAGCACAGTTTAAACTGCTGTTTTGTCTCAGGCTATTCTGAAGCATATTCTAAGTCCTATGAAATTAATGAAACCTCCAGAAACTTTTTTATTCATGCAAGAGAGAAATGCAACCTACAGTGATAGACATTGGTTGAAAAAGGACTTCTGAGAGCTTCCTAGAAGCTACCAGTAGATATAGTAGCTTACTTAAAATAGAATTGGTCCTTTAGCTCAGGGTTCTTTAATAGTATTTTCCAAAGACCTCCTGTAGAGCACAGGAAACTGTGCTCAGTGTTATGCGGCAGCCTGGATGGGAGGGGAGTTTGGGGGAGAACGGATCCATGTATGTGTATGGCTGAGCCCCTTCGCTGTTCACCTGAAACTACCACAACATTGTTTGTTAATCAGCTATATCCCAATACAAAAAAAAAAATTAAAGATAGTATTTCCCAAGATCTCTAGGGACAAAATTGTGAATGACCACAGTCATTTTGTCTGTATTTTATATAAATATTTTAGTAGTTTGTGTGCATCCCCAAACACTCATAACTGTTTCCTACCAAAAATCAACATAAGGTATTATCTTCACCCTCCACAGGAAACTTCAGGATTACATAGACTATGTATTTCAAATGTATAGGGTGTTTGATTTTTTCAAAATGACGCATTAAAGGACACATCACTTAGGAAGAAATGGCAAAGCTAGGCATAGAAGCCCTGCTGTTTTCTCTCTCTCCAGCAGCTTACTTTTGCCACCTAGTGGGGGAGGCAGTTTCCTAGTTACATTTGTGTTTTGCAGGAGGACTGTCTCCTTTTAAGATCTAAGGGCAAAGGTGAGTTTCTTAGTAGAATATGATCAAACATACTTCAATATGATCAAACATACTTCTCTTTCATATTGGGGATTTTGGAAAGTTTGGTGCGTGCTAAGGAGATCAGTCCTGGTTGTTCATTGGAAGGACTGATGTTGAAGCTGAAACTCCAATACTTTGGCCACCTCATGCGAAGAGTTGACTCATTGGAAAAGACCCTGATGCTGGGAAGGATTGGGGGCAGGAGGAGAAGGGGACGACAGAGGATGAGATGGTTGGATGGCATCACCGACTCGATGCACATGGATCTGGTAAACTCCGGGAGTTGGTGCTGGATAGGGAGGCCTGGCGTGCTGCGATTCATTGGGTCGCAAAGAGTCGGACATGACTGAGCAACTGAACTGAACTGAAGTTACCTCAGTCATGTCTGACTGTGACCCCATGGACTGTAGCCCTCCAGGCTCCTCGGTCAATGGGATTCTCCAGGCAAGAATACTGGAGTGGGTTGCCATGCTCTCCTCCTGGGGATACTCCCAACCCAGGGATTGAACCTACATCTCTTTTGTCTTCTGCATTGGTAGGCGGGTTCTTTACCACTGGTGCTACCTTGGGAAGCCCAGAAAGTTTGGGAATAACCATAAATAATTTCTCCAAATTGTCTGTTCCGTATGCACTGATTTTCTTTTGAGCAGTCAGTTTTTACTACAATGATCAACCTAGAGGAGGCAAGGTAAAATAAAGCCTCCTTATATACCTGTATAATTGTAACTCTTAAAAACACTGACCTCTTCTGGTTTCCAATCATTCTCCATCCTTTTACCACGTAGGACTTTACAAAGCTTCACAAAGTCTATGTTTTGGCTCATTCCTGTTTTTTTTTTTAAACATTTTTTTCATGTTTCCCTCATTTTCCCATCTTTTGAAAGCAATTTTTAAAAATAATTTTATTTATTTTTGGCTGTGCTGGGTGTTCACTGTTGCACAGGGTACTCTCTGGTTGTGGTGCGTAGGCTTCTCCTGGTGCAGAGCACAGGATGTAGGGCACTCAGGCTTCAGCAGTTGTGCCCATTGGGCTCAGCATTTGCGACTCCTGGGCTCTAGAGCACAAGCTCAATAGTTGTGGTGCATGGGCTTAGTTGCGCCACAACATGTGGGATCTTCCTGGATCAGGGATCGAACCCATGTCTCCTGCATTGGCAGGGGGGATTCTTTACCAGGGAAGCCCCTCATTCCTGTTTTACATACTTAGGTGGGGACCATATCTATGTCTTCACCCCTAATTTCTCACTGTGGTTCTAATCTCAAATCTTCAGTTATCTACTGAATATCATCCCTGGAAATGACACTGAATATGTCAAAAAACCTAAGTCATCATCCTCCAGAAGAATCAAAGAATGGGCTTTCCTTTAGACCCTGTGTGGCGGGCTTAATCAGAGTTAGACGGCAGTACCAGGGGTAAAAATGGCAGAAAAAAAATTTTTTTTTCAAGTGTGTGAAAATTAATGAAAAAAGTTAGGCAAAAGGAACAGTCAGGATCAGTTTACTTGGCAGGTGGGAGGAAACATGATGAACATGAGTTTGGTGGAGCAATAAAAATGAACAGGAATTGAGGTCAGGAACATAGGAAATTTAAAACAAAGAAAATTGGAAATAAAAGGACAGAGAGTTTGGAAAACTATCACAGCTCAAGCCTTCAGGCTTAGGAACATGCAAGGACTAAGAGGGTGAGGATCAGCAGAATCGTGGGGTCTCGGGCCTGGAAGAATGTGGTGATAAGGTAACCCCCACCCCTACCCCAAGCCCAACTGCCATGGAGTCTGCTGGAGAGCTTCAAGAGTTCCTGACCCAAATAAATGATTGCTTACCAAAACTGCCATGATCATGAATGGCCCTTTAATCCTCTTGGTCGCTGAGGCTTCGAAGGTTTTTTTTTTAAACACATTTATTAAGATGGGCTTCCAGGTGGCATAGTGGTAAGGATCCCATCTGTCAATGCAGGAGACACAGGAGACATGGGTTCAATTTCTGGGTTGGGAAGATCCCCTAGAGAAGGAAATGGCAACCCACTCCAGTATTCTTGTCTGGGAAATCCCACGGACAGAGAAGCTTGGGGGGCTACAGTCCATGGGGTCACAAAACAGTCAGACACGACTTAGCAACTAAAAAACAAAAACAAACTAAGATATAATTTATATACCACAAAGTTCATCTCATGTGAGTAGTTTCAATAAATTTAGAAAGTTGTAGAAATATCACCACAATCTAGTCCTAGCCACTGGACCACCAGGAAATTCTCCATGTAGCATGTTTTTGAGGTTTGTCTTTGTTACAAGGTGTATCATGTCTGATTCTTGACCCATGACCCAGGAGGTCAGAAAGAATCAGACATGACTGAGTCCACACACACAGGATATAGCCATACAGTGGAATACCATTTAGCAATAAAGAATGAACTGATACACACTGTAACAAAGACAAACCTCAAAAACATGCTACATGGGATTTTCCAGGCAAGAATACTGGAGTGGGTTGCCAGTTTCTATTCCAGGGGATCTTCCCAACTAAGGATGGAACCCATGTCTCCTGCGTCTCCTGCACTGGCAGGCAGATTCTTTACCATTAAGCCACCTGGGAAACCCACGTGGCTATATCACATTTTGCTTATTCTTTCGTAAGTTGGTGGGCATTCAGATTGTTCTGTTTTTTGGCCATTTTGAATACTCACTGATGCTGTGAATATTCATATACACATCTTTGTGAAAACATATGTTAATTCAGGGGGGCAGATGTAGGAGTGGAATTGCTGGATCATGTTGTAAATTTGTTTAACTTTTTAAAAAACTGCCAAATTGTCTTCCAAAGTGGCTATTCAATTTTCTATTCCCATCAGCAACCTGTGAAGGTTTTGGTTTCTCCCTATCCTTGCCATTATTTATTGCCTGCCTTTTTTAGCAAAATCATCTTAGTGAAAATGAAGTGGTATTTCACTGTAGTCTTACATTCCCCTAATGGCTAATGACACTGAGTATCTTCTCAGGTATTTATTAGTTAGCTATATATTTTCTTTGAAGAACTGTCTATACATATTATTTAATAATTTTAATTGAGTTGCTTTCTTATTATTACATTATAAGAGCTCTTTGATATCTGAGATATGTCATATTTCCACATGATTTGTTAATATTTTCTTCACAAGTTGGTGGCTGTGTTTTCATTTTCTTAATGGTGCCTTTTGAAGCACAAAAGTTTTAAGTTTCGATCAAGTCCAATTTACCAATTTCTCCTATTATGGATTGTGGTTTTTTTTTGGCTGTGCTAGGTCTTCATTGCTGTATGATGCCTTTCATTAGTTGCAGTAAGCAGGGATTACTCTCTATTATATAGATGCAGTGTGTGGGCTTCTCTTGTTTCAGAGCATGGGCTCTAGGGTGCACGAGCTTCAGTAGTTGTGGCCCACAGGCTTACTTGCCTCGTGGCATGTGGAATATTCCCAGATCAGGAATCAAACCCATGTCCCCTGCGTTGGCAGGCAGATTCTTAACTACTGGACACCAGGAAAATCCTGGATTGTACTTTTGATGATGAATCTAAGAAGTCTTGGCCTAACCCAAGCTCAAGCAAGTTTCTCCCACGATTCTTTCCAAAGTTTTACTTTGGAAAACTTTAAGGTTTTAAGTCTACTCTCTAACTTAATTTTTATATATGGCTGAGATAAGAGTCTAAATTATTATTTTTAATATGGATACTTAACTTTCCTAATACCATTTGTTGAAAAGACTATCCTTTCTCCATTTAATTTCCTTGGCATTTTTGTTGAATTGAATGAACATAAATTATAAAGTCTCATTTCTGGACTATTCCATTTGATTCTGTTACGTTAATCTATATGCCAATCCTTACGCCACTAACTTGAATAATGTAGCTTTACAGTTAAATTGTGAGTCTGAGTAGTGTAAGCCTTCCAACTTTTTTTCTTCCTTTTCAAAAATGTTTTAGCTACTCTGACTTCTTTGCATTTCCGTATAAATTTTAGGATTGGCCAATCAATTTCTACTTAAAAAAAGAGTCTGCTGGAATTTTGTTAGCAATTGCATTGCATCTATAGGTCAAACTGGGGAATTTCCAATTTAACAATAATGTCTTACAATCCATGAAAACTGATTGTCTCTCATGTAATATTTGCTGCTGCTGTTTCATTGCTAAGTTGTGTTCAACTCTTTGTGACCCCATGTAGCTAGCTCACTAGGTTCCTCCGTCAATGGGATTTCCTAGGCAAGGATACTGGAATGGGTTGCCAATTCCTTCTCCAGGGGATTGTCCTGATCCAGGGATCAAACCTGCATCTCCTGCTTGACACGAAGATTCTTTATCACTGAGCCACCTTAGATCCTTAATTTCTCTCAGCAATGTTTTATAGTGTGAAGTCAACATCTCTTTGGTTAAAATGATTCCTAAGCACTTTCTTTTTGATGCTATTGTGAATGACACAGGAAATTTTATTTTTGGATTGTTTCTCATATAGAGGAATACAATTGACTTTTGTATGTTTATTTATATCCTATAACTTTACTGAACTTGCTTTAAGACCTAATAGGGCTTTCGTTTGGTTGGTTGGTTGTATTTTCCCTAGGGTTTTCTACACACAGGACCATATCATCTGCAAATAAAGGTAATTTTGTTTCTTCCTTTCCAAATCACATCTTTTTTTTTTCTCTTTTTCCTTCTCTCCATATTGAACTGGATATGATCTCTAGAATAATGTTGAGTACAAGTGATGAAAGCAGGCTTTGTTCCCAAACTTAGAGGTAAAATATTTAGTCTTTCACCATTAAGATGACATTAGCTATAGTTTTTTTTTGTAGATGACCTTTATCAAGGAAGTTCCCTCCTGTTCCTAGATTGTTCAGAGTTTTTAATCAGAAATGGGTGTTGGTTAAGCTGCATAAAAATGACTCACACCTTTGAGTTTTACTCTTTAAATAAAAGGAAAGAAATGGGTGTTGGATTTTGTCACATGTTTTTTGTCTACAGAGATTATCATGTGGTTTTTCTCCTTTATTGATATGATGTAAACAGCAACTGATTTTCAGACGTTAAATCAACCTTGATAATTGTGTTTAATCCTTTTATATGTTGCCTGATGTTGTCAAACAACTTATGAGGCTCTGTTAAATTTTTTAATTGCTTTTTCTGTTATTCAGACTAGATTATTTCTTTTGAACTAAATCCTATGGGTTCTTTTTTCTGCCACCTCAAATCTATTATTGAATACAATCCCTTTACTAAATTTTTCATTTCAGCAATTACTTTTCACCTCTAGAATTTCTATTTGGCTTTACAATTTTTTAAAAAGAAAATCTCTTTATTGAGTCATTATCACTATGTTTTCCTTTAATTCTTTCAGCATGGTTTCTTTTGCTTCCTTGAACATATTTATTACTGCAGCTTTGAAGTCTTTGCTGAGTCCAACATCTGCGCCCACAGCTTTTTTCCAAGGAATACTGGTTACCCTTTCCTTTCTTTGTATATCTTGGAATTTTTTATTGAAAACTAGAAATTTAGATAATACATTTTAGTTACTCTGGGTTTTAATGTTTCTCTCCAGGACTGTTGTTGTTGCTGTGGTTTTCCTGTTTATTAATTTGCCTAGATTAAATCTGTGGACTCCATTTCCCTCACAGCATGTGGCTGCTTGTGTCTCTTCTCAGTTTTTTAAAAAATTACTTTCCTTTTTTATTTTTAAACCCAGTCTCCTAGGGGTAACCCTTGTGTCTATACAGCTTAGTGGCAGTCAATGACTGGACAGTGGTTGTACTTAAACACCCTAAGCCAATAAAGCTTCTACTCTTTGACAATGAATCTGTGTTTGGGTTGGGGATTACATTTAAAGATCAGGCAGTTCTCAGGTCTACTTTGGCTCTACTTGCTGCCAGGCCTTCTTACATTTCCTCTGCAGGGATATGTAGATAAATCAGGGATGTACACTCAGCCAGGGATGTGTAGATAGCTTGAGCCCTCTCTGGTCTCTCCTGCATGTGTATGAGGCCTTTTGGTCAGCTGTGTTGAGTTTATTGAAGCCCCTTATCACTATATCATTTTCTAAGTCTGCCTAACAAATTTCTGGCTAGTCTATTGGTCAAAGACTGTAAGCTCAGTTTCACTGAGCTGCTAGCTAGCCTTTCCTGTTGGTTTGCTACTAAGATGTTTACTGTTATTCACAATGCCATTGGCATGGGTTTTTCACATTCCACTTAAATCAAGTAAGGCCACTCCTCCAGCGAAACTGCTGATTTCCATGGCTTCTTTGCCTTTGCAGAACTAATGTGTGGGCTAAGCCTACTAGAGGTGGAGAAAGAGATCAGCTCCAGGCAAGAACACCAAAGAATTCTATCTTTCTCATCTGAAGTTCAGTAGTTTTTCCATCAATAAATATTTCTCAACTTGGTGAATGCCTCTGACCCATTTCCAAGTCCTAAAGTTGATGTTTTTGACAATTCAGTCCAGGTTTATTGTTGGTTTTTTGGAAGATTTGCTCAGCTCTCACTATGCCATATTGGTAGCCTGCCTTAAACATTATTTTTAATTGCTGTTTCTTTCGACTATACTCAGCTGGTTACCAAGGTCTGCTGATTCTTTCTCTACAATGCTGTATTTAGTCACACCCATCAAGGTAATTAATTAGCACTCATTCCTTCTTGAATTACAAAGACAGAAGTATTCAACACAGTCAGTTCTGCATCTGGTTACTAGAATAACCTTATAGACACCAGTATAATAACCCCTTGATTCTGACTGAAGTATGCTTCTTTGCTGCAAAGAACATATAATTCATACTGCTCAATCTAGCTGTCAAGAACTTACTCAACTGTCTTGATCTTATGGAGCATTTATTCCTGGAGCTTCCACCAAGTTGAGTTTTTCTTCCCTCACATATTCCTCGCCAACTTCCATGCTTCTGTTTTCTTTCATGTTGTTTTCCCTATATGGAAAGCCCTTATAATTTGTCTTTCACTTCATAGTCCATCAACTCTTAAAAGAAGCTTAATCAGGTAAATTCTTCTGCTCTTGATCATTTCCATAAGCTACAGTCAAACTTCAAAATTCATATATATGTATGGATTTTTAAAACATTTCTGACAATAAATCATGTTGCTTTGCAATCAATCCTCAACTGTTTCTGCATATGTGTTGTTGTTTCTCCAACCTTTTACCTTTTAAACACTTTATTTTTTAGAGGAGTTTTAAATTCATAGTAAAATGGAGCAAGGAGCACAGAGAGCTCTCATATATCCTGTCTCTAACTTTTAATTGAACTCAATTTGAGGGCTGTCCTTATTTACAAAATATGAAATACTTCTTTAGCATCTAGTACAGTGGTAGAGTACCAGATGCTAAAGAAGTATTTCCCACTTTGTTGCAAAAGAGTTGGGATACAACTTGGTGACTAAACAACAGTGGTAGAAACACAGCTGGTTCTCAGTACATGATGGCTGATTGTTATACTAAAATGCTTTCTGATTTCCCATGGACATTTTCAAAAATCTTTCAAGAAAAATGATCACTTTAGGGTATCTTCCCCACCTTCCTACTCCCTTGGAGAACTTAACTCTTGCAAATCTCTCTGAAAGCAAAGATGATATTAAAAATATTTAATAATTAGTGTGGTACAGACACCAACCAAAAAAATCAGACAACAAAAAAGAGTCCTGAAAACTCTTGCTGGCCCCAAAAATGCTCCATTAGATTGTGGGAAGACCTCAGAGGTCCCAGACATGAGGCTATGATGATAGGGGTGAAACACGGGGCAGAAACTATCAGCCAAGTGGCATGGAAGTATTTAGATACTTTAACACTTGGTACAACTATATCAGGAGGTACAGACTGAATATCAGTTCTGCCAGTAAGTAAATTGGTAATCTGGATGTTATAATGACTATAGACTATATTATCCATAAGATGGACTTGTATTGATCATGAACAGTTTTGGATTTGGACAGCAATATGAGAACAGCAAGTCTCTGAAATGCAAAATGCAGACAAGAATAGGAAAGGGTCAGAAGCCAATGTCAAGGGTCAGCTGGGAGGTACAAGATTAGAGTACAAAAGGACTAGCAGGCCAAGACAAACATGGCAGACCCTATGTAAGTAACCAGGAGTCAGAGTTCAAGGTAAGGTAGGTTCAGCCAGGCAGAGAGTAAGGAAACACTAGGTAAAGATTGCAATAAACAGTTCTCTGCTGCTGCTGCTGCTAAGTCGCTTCAGTCATGTCCAACTCTGGGAAGCAGAAATGTATAAGCAACAAGGAGACTGGCAGCCAGACACTCTGTCCCTGAGCTGGAGATTTTCTTACTACGTGCTTCCTACTAGGGTTTCATCCCTCCCTGGTGGCTCAGACTGTAAAGAATCTTCTTGCAATGCAGGAGACCTGGGTTCGATCCCTGGGTCGGGAAGATCCTCTGGAGGAGGTAATGGCTTCCTACTATGGCAAGAAGCTATGTAAAAGCAGGTGCTATCTGCATATGAGGTTAGGTGAACCAGCTACAAAGCTTATCAGCAGGTCAGTCTGTTAGAGTGAGAAATATTATAGGTATGGGTCTTGGTAGAGTGATGATGCTTCTTACCAAAGGTACCAGGTTTGCTGGTAGCACATCACTGTACAGGCTACGAAGGGCAACAAAGACATTTAAAAGCAACTATGTCGGCCTTTATTGTTTAATTTCACACCCATTAAATATTTGGGGGTTTTAAAAATGTCTTGACATTCCTCCCATCAGAGGATGCAAAAAAAAAAAAACCCCAAAAAACCCAATTAACCAAAGAGTATTTTAAAAATATGTGGAGAGGCATTAGCTATCAACTTAGAAACAGCTTAGAGCAGGTCAAATAACCATTAGTGATGACAGAATAAAATTGAGAATTAGGAAAAATAACCAGTGACTTGCCTATTTAAAAATGAGTTTTGGAAATGGGGAGAGGCGTGACTTAATTGAAGGTGCATTGCTAAGGGAGAAAAGGTGACTGTTTTTCAGTTTTAAATAGTGTAATATATCATACACAACACCATAATTTGAGTTTACGAAGAACGTAATACTCTTTAGGTTATAAAAGTGACCTCCAGTGGGCAATAATGCTCTCAAATTTGTGACCGAGGGAACTATATTCTATTGATCGTCACTTTAAAAAGGTCTATATAGGCAACAGTTCTCCATTGTAACTTTCATATCCATTTAGCCAATTATACACATGCGGTATTTACTGCCTCAATAATGTATCTGGTTATAATTCACCAGTATGAAACTGTTAACAGAAAGGTTTTTAGGATATTTCCCCAACGATCTTCAAATCAACATCAAACATCTAGCCCTAGGAAGAGTTGGAATACTAAATTCCTACTTAAATAATTTAAAACTAGAATACTGAACTGAAAATTAAGGAACTACTGAAATGGAATATATATACAGGTCCAAAACAGAACAAAACTTATTAGGGAAAAAATTTAGGAAACACTTTGGGACCCTATTTGTCTCCTACGAGATCATAAACATGAAATTATCTTCAAAGAGATAAATCTGTTGTGAAACACTGAGCTACAGGTAAGGTGAAGTATAGAGCAAATGCTGCTGCTGCTAAGTTGCTTCAGTCGTGTCCGACTCTGCGCGACCCCATAGACGGCAGCCCACCAGGCTACGCCGTCCCTGGGATTCTCCAGGCAAGAATACTGGAGTGGGTTGCCATTTCCTTCTCCAGTGCATGAAAGGGAAAAGTGAAAGCAAAGTCGCTCAGTCGTGTCCGACTCTTAGTGACCCCATGGACTGCAGCCTACCAGGCTCCTCCATCCATGGGATTTTCCAGGCAAGAGTACTGGAGTGGGGTGCGATTGCCTTCTCCAATAGAGCAAATAACCACGTTGAAAATTTTTTTTCTTGGTGCAACTGGAAAAAGTCATGTTTTGTAAAACTTAAAATTTCACACTCTCTGTTAATGAAAATAGTTGTTATTCATCACTACAGGGGGCTTCCCAGGTGGTGCTAGTGGTAAAGAACCTGCTTGTCAGTGCGGGAGACTTAAGAGATGGGGGTTTGATCCCTGGGTCACGAAGATCTCCTGGAGGAGCAGGGCATGGCAACCCATTCCAGTATTCTTGCCTGGAGAATTCCATGGACAGAGGAGCTTGGTGGGCTAAAGTCCACGTGGTCACAAAGAGTCGGATACAACTGAAGCAACTTAGCATGCATGCATCATTTCAAGAAAAAAAAAGGAGAAGGAAAACAATAAGGTAAACTCGTGGGTTTTGACTATAGTCCAAAATTATTTTATGCATTAAGTTGATAAGTCACTTGTGCATCCAATATGACGATATATATAACCTCTTGGAAATGTGGTCATGATGCACTAAGCATAAATAAAATTATGAGTCAGTTATAAAATGTATGGGCTTCTCTCGTGGCTCAGCTGTTAAAGAATCTGCCTGCAATGTGGGAGACCTGGGTTTGATCCCTGGGTTGGGAAGATCCCCTGGAGAAGGGAAAAGCTACCCACTCCAGAATTCTGGCCTGGAGAATTCCATGGACTATACAGACCATGGGGTTGCAAAGAGTTGGACATGACTGAGTGACTTTCACTTTCATTTTCACATATTATAAAATGTATAATATTCAATCTTCCCACTACCTTCCCCTGTAACTGATTGTTGGTTATGGAAACTGGTTATATATTTGAAAGGAAGAGATGAAAGATCATTATGGAAACAACAGAATATTCTCTATTACTTAAAACAGACACAAAACTCAGTTAAGAAGCATTTCTAAATGGGATTTCAAAAAGGACACAAAAGTAACCTTTGCTACCAGTAAACTTTCTTTCAATGCTTCAATGAATACTGATGAATAAAGATAATTATTTTTCCCTTAGCGAATTAAACTGCTTTCTATTATAAATAAATCCAAAATTCACAACCAAATCTAACTGTATTATAATATAGGCAACATTTTCAGTAAAATGACATGCTTCTGAAAGAGAATGAACTCTGAATGACCATGTTTACAGTAACATTTGACACAAAATTCAAAAAGTGCATGCCTGATGTTTCTTCCTTCTAGTTCGGGGATTAGATCAACAAACTTTCTATAAAGGAGAGGACAGTAAATATTTCAGGTGTTGTAGGCAAAAGGTCTCTGTTGTGATTACTCGTTTCTGCTGTTGTAGTGAAAGTGGTCATAAACAATACCTGAACACGTGAGCGTGACTGTATTCCAATAAAACTTACTAACATTAGAATTCCATGTAGTTTTCATATCTCATGAAATGTGTGTACAAATGTGTTAGTGGCTCAGTTGTGTCTTTTTGTGACCCCGTGGATGGTAGCCCACCAAGCTCCTCTATCCATGGAATTCTCCAGGCAAGAATACTCGAGTTGGTAACCATTTGTTTCTCCAGGGGATCTTTTCAAGCCGGGGATTGAACCTGTGTCTTTTGCATTGCAGGCGGATTCTTTACCATCTGAGCCACCAAGGAAGCTCCCATCTCATGAAATATTAATCTTCTTTCGATTTTTTCCCCAAAATTTCAAAGTCTAAAAGTCATTCTCAGTTCAGGGGGTAGGCTGGATTTGGCCCATGAGCTGTAGTTTCCTGATTCCTGTTCTAGTCCATTAAGTAATAACTACCCAGTGATAAGAAGCTTTACCTGGTGACCTTCCCTCCTGAAATATTTTTTGAAGATATGACTGAATATGTAACTATGTGTGATGACAGATGTTTACTAAACTTGTGGTAATCTTTTCACAATATATACATATATCAAACCATTATGTTGTATACCTAAAACTAATACAATGTTATATTTCAATTATATCTCAATTCAAAGACAAACAGCTAAAAAACAAAACCGGAAGCAACTTGTGGACACAGCGAGGAAAGGAGAGGGTGGGATGAACTGGCAGAGTAGCACTGACGTATACACACCACCATATGTAAAACAGAGAGCTAGGAGGAAGCTGCTGTATAACACAGGGAGCTCGGTTTGGTACTCTGTGATAACCTAGAGGGGTGGGATTGTGTAAGCAGGAGAAAGGCTCAAGATGGACAGGATACATGTATACTTAGAGCTGATTTACACTGATGTAAGCACAAACCAACACAACATTGTAAAACAATTCAGTTCAGTTCAGTTCAGTCGCTCAGTCGTGTCTGACTCTCTGCGACCCCATGAATTGCAGCACGCCAGGCCTCTCTGTCCATCACCAACTCCCGGAGTCTACCCAAACCCATGTTCATCGAGTCGGTGATGCCATCCAACCATCTCATCCTCTGTCGTCCCCTTCTCCTCCCGCCCCCAATCCTACCCAGCATCAGGGTCTTTTCCAATGAGTCAACCCTTCGCATGAGGTGGCCAAAGTATTGGAGCTTCAGCTTCAACATCAGATCTTCCAGTGAACACCCAGGATTGATCTCTTTAAGGATGGATTGATTGGATCTCCTTGCAGTCCAAGGGACTCTCAAGAGTCTTCTCCAACACCACAGTTCAAAAGCATCAATTCTGCGGCGCTCAGCTTTCTTCACCGTCCAACTCTCACATCCATACATGACCACTGGAAAAACCATAGCCTTGACTAGACGGACTTTTGTTGGCAAAGTAATGTCTCTGCTTTTAAACATGCTATCTAGCTTGGCCATAACCTTCCTTCCAAGGAGTAAGCATCTTTTAATTTCATGGCTGCAGTCACCATCAGCAGTGATTCTGGAGCCCAAAAAAGTAAAGTCTGACACTGTTTCCACTGTTTCCCCATCTATTTCCCATGGAGTGATGGGACCAGATGCCATGATCTTAGTTTTCTGAACGTTGAGCTTTAAGCCAACTTTTTTCACTCTTCTCCTTCATCAAGAGGCTCTTTAGTTCTTCTTCACTTTCTGCCATAAGGGTGGTGTCATCCGCATATCTGAGGTTATTGATATTTCTCCCGGCAATCTTGATTCCAGCTTGTGTTTCTTCCAGCCCAGCGTTTCTCATGATGTACTCTGCATATAAGTTAAATAAGCAGGGTGACAATATACAGCCTTGACGTACTCCTTTTCCTATTTGCAACCAGTCTGTTGTTCCACGTCCAGTTCTAACTGTTGCTTCCTGACCTGCATACAGGTTTCTCAAGAGACAGGTCAGGTGGTCTGGTATTCCCATCTCTTTCAGAATTTTCCACAGTTTATTGTGATCCACACAGTCAAAGGCTTTGGCATAGTCAATAAAGCAGAAATAGATGTTTTTCTGGAACTCTCTTGCTTTTTCAATGATCCAGCGGATATTGGCAATTTGATCTCTGGTTCCTCTGCCTTTTCTAAAACCAGCTTGAACATCTGGAAGTTCACGGTTCACGTATTGCTGAAGCCTGGCTTGGAGAATTTTGAGCATTACTTTACTAGCATGTGAGATGAGTGCAATTGTGCGGTAGTTTGAGCATTCTTTGGCATTGCCTTTCTTTGGGATTGGAATGAAAACTGACCTTTTCCAGTCCTGTGGCCACTGCTGAGTTTTCCAAATTTGCTGGCATATCGAGTGCAGCACTTTCACAGCATCACCTTTGAGGATCTGAAATAGCTCAACTGGAATTCCATCACCTCCACTAGCTTTGTTCGTAGTGATGCTTTCTAAGGCCCACTTGACTTCACATTCCAGGATGTCTGGCTCTAGGTGAGTGATCACACCATCATGATTATCTGGGTCGTGAAGATCTTTTTTGTACAGTTCTTCTGTGTATTCTTGCCACCTCTTCTTAATATCTTCTGCTTCTGTTAGGTCCATACCATTTCTGTCCTTTATCGAGCCTATCTTTGCATGAAATGTTCCTTTGGCATCTCTAATTTTCTTGAAGAGGTCTCTAGTCTTTCCCAATCTGTTGTTTTCCTCTATTTGTTTGCACTGATCGCTGAGGAAGGCTTTCTTATCTCTCCTTGCTATTCTTTGGAACTCTGCATTCAGATGAGAATATCTTTCCTTTCTCCTTTGCTTTTCGCTTCTCTTCTCTTCCCAGCTATCTGTAAGGCCTCCTCAGACAGCCATTTTGCTTTTTTGCATTTCTTTTCCATGGGGATTTTCTTGATCCCTGTCTCCTGTACAATGTCATGAACCTCTGTCCATAGTTCATCAGGCACTCTGTCTATCAGGTCTAGTCCCTTAAATCTATTTCTCACTTCCACTGTATACTCATAAGGGATTTGATCTAGGTCATACCTGAATGGTCTAGTGGTTTTCCCTATTTTCTTCAATTTAAGTCTGAATTTGGCAATAAGCAGTTCATGATCCGAGCCACAGTCTGCTCCTGGTCTTGTTTTTGCTGACTGTATAGAGCTTCTCCATCTTTGGCTGCAAAGAATATAATCAATCTGATTTCGGTGTTGACCATCTAGTGATGTCCATGTGTAGAGTCTTCTCTTGTGTTGTTGGAATAGGGTGTTTGCTATTACCAGTGCGTTCTCGTGGCAAAACTCTATTAGCCTTTGCCCTGCTTCATTCTGTACTCCAAGGCCAAACTTGCCTGTTACGCCAGGTGTTTCTTGACTTCCTACTTTTGCATTCCAGTCCCCTATAATGAAAAGGACATCTTTTTTGGCGGCCGAGGGCCTAGGCCAGGCCGGGGGCCGGAGGCAGCGGCCGACAGGGGCTAGGCCGGGCCGGGGGCCGGGGGCAGCAGCTGACAGGGCCTAGGCCGGGCCGGGGGCTGGGGGCCGGGGGCGGCAGCCGAGAGGGGCTAGGCCAGGCCGGGGGCTAGGGCCGGCGGCGGCGGTGGCGGCGGCAAGAGGAATTACCCAAGGCCCAAGGTAAGAGAAACCCAAGTAAGACGGTAAGTGTTGCGAGAGGGCATCAGAGGGCAGACACACTACTAAAACTACAGAAAACTAGCTAATCTGATCACACGGACCACAGCCTTGTCTATCTCAATGAAACTAAGCCATGCCGTGTGGGGCCACCCAAGACGGATGGGTCATGGTGGAGAGGTCTGACAGATTGTGGTCCACTGGAGAAGGGCATGGCAAACCACTTCAGTATTCTTGCCTTGAGAACCCCATGAACAGTATGAAAAGGCAAAAGGATAGGACACTGAAAGATGAACTCCCCAGGTCAGTAGGTGCCCAATATGCTAATGGAGATCAGTGGAGAAATAACTCCAGAAAGAATGATGGGATGGAGCCAAAGCAAAAACGATACCCAACTGTGGATGTGACTGGTGATAGACGCAAAGTCCGATGTTGTAAAGAGCAATATTGCATAGGAACCTGGAATGTTAGGTCCATGAATCAAGGCAAACTGGAAGTGGTCAAACAGGAGATGGCAAGAGTGAACGTTGACATTCTAGGAATCAGCGAACTAAGATGGACTGGAATGGGTGAATTTAACTCAGATGACCATTATATCTACTACTATGGGCAAGAATCCCTTAGAAGAAATGGAGTAGCCATCATGGTCAACAAAAGAGCCCGAAATGCAGTACTTGGATGCAATCTCAAAAATGACAGAATGATCTCTGTTCGTTTCCAAGGCAAACCATTCAATATCACGGTAATCCAAGTCTATGCCCCGACCAGTAACACCGAAGAAGCTGAAGTTGAACGGTTCTATGAAGACCTACAAGACCTTCTAGAACTAACACCCCCAAAAAAAGATGTAAAACAATTACCCTCCAATTAAAAATAAATAAGCAAAATTTAAAAATAAAGAAAAAAAATTGCTATTCGAACTACTGGACTAATTACCAACATACAAAACATAAAGAAAAAACATGTAATTGAATGCCTTAACTATAAGATATATTTGTGTAAAATGGGAATTTTATATTGCAAATGAAAAGCCAGCAGAAGAAATTTTATTCCTATAATCATGGGATAAGTTTCAGATGCAAGAAATATCTTGAAATACAAAAACAACAAATATGAAAGCACTTTCCCAAAACAAACATTAAGACTGATGTGTCTTTTTAGTATCTCTCTCAGCATCCTATTTCATAAAAAATAAACAAAAATCAAGTTTCGTGTTGAGTTTTGGCAGCTCCAGAACCTCCTAGAAGCTGCCAAAGGCAGTGTTTCTACCTTCTCTTTCAAAACTCTCTAGTCCTCGGCACTGTGGTTTGATAGTGGAGTAAGTGAAAAAGTGAAGTTCAAAACTTATACCGAGTCCATGTAATGCAAAGAAAACCATAACCCTATTGCAGGTATGTCTAGGGTAATGCAGTGAGGCCTGCTATTACACAATGTCAGTCTTTTAAGTGTCCTTTATAGTAATACAAAGCCCTGTTTGTCTTGGGAAATTGTGTTTCAAACCTATGAAGTCCGTGCTTCTTTATATTTAGAGGGATGCAATCCTCCATGACACTATTCAGTGAATATTGACTTAAATGGTGTCTATACTCAGTTGTGTCCAACTCTTTGTGACCCCATGGACTGTAGCCCACCCGGCTCCTCTGTCTACAGGATTCTCCAGGCAAGAATACTGGAGTGGGTTGCCGTTTCCTTCCCTAGGAGATCTTTCTGACCCAGGGATCGACCTGTGTCTCCTGCACTGGCAGGCGGATTCTTTACCACTGAGCCACCTGAGAAGCCCTACTGATGTGTGTATTACTTTGTGAAACGCTAGAACCAGAAAGCAGTGTTGGAACTTTTAAAAAGTAATCTAGACACTGAGAAGGATGTACTCAGGTTAGAGAAATTCAAAGTTACAAATAGATCAGTAAAGAAATTAATGGAGATCTATGATGGATTCCCAAAGACAGTTACATGTATTCAGATTATTTAGATACTCTGAGGTCACATTTGGAGGGCCTCAAGATGCTTTCATAAAATATGTACCTATAAAGCCACCACCAGAGGAAACAACCTGGGCCAAACATTCTATTTCTCTCATCATTTCTATCAAATGAATCCTACCAAATCCAAGTCGTTCTAAATTTTCTCAGAAATTCATTTCCATGCTATAAATACATATTGAGTGCCTCCTAAGTGGGCTTCCCCAGTGGCTCAGTGGTAAAGAATCTGCCTTCAATGCAGCAGCCACAGGAGATTTGGGTTTGATCCCTGGCTCAGGAAGATGCCCTGGAGGAGAAAATGGCTGCCCACTCCAGTATTCTTGCCTGGAGAATCCCATGGACAGAGGAGCCTGGTGGGCTTCCCTGGTGGCTCAGACAGTAAAGAATTTGCCTGCCAATGTGGGAGACCCAGGTTCAAACCCTGGGTTGGGAAGATCCCTCGGAGAAGGGAATGACTGAGCACTCCAGTACGCTTGCCTGGAGAATTCAATGGACAGAGGAGCCTGCTGGGCTACAGTCCAGGGGCCACAAAGAGTTGGACATGACTGAGCAACTAACACTATCAGTTTTATCATGCCTCCTAAGTGCCAGAGCAAAGTCACAGGCAATACTCAGGCAAAGAAGACACCACCCTGGACCTCAGTGCTCAGTGGAGTACACCGATAAGGAAAAAAATAATGGGAAAATCATTTCATCAATGTAACAGTGGGATGATGTAAAAAGTAGGTTTAGTTTCTCCAAATAAGCTATACAAATGGCCAACAAACACATGAAAAAAATGTTGCTCATTATTAGAGAAAGGCAAATCAGAACCACAGTGATGTATCACCTCACACCGGTCAGAATGGCCATCATCAAAAAAATCTATCAAACAATAAATGTTGGAGAGGGTGTGGAGAAAAGGGAACCCTATTGCACTGTTGGTGGGAATATAAATTGATACAACCACTATGGAGAAAAGTAGGGAGATTTCTTTAAAAACTAGGAATAAAACTACCTCATGACTTGGCAATCCCACTACTGGGCATATACCCTGAGAAAATCATAACTGAAAAAGACAGTGTATCCCCAGTGTTCATCGCAGCACTATTTCCAATAGCCAGGACATGGAAGCAACCTAGATGTCCATCAACAGATGAATGGATAAAGAAGTTGTGGTACATATATACAATGGAATATTACTCGGTCAAAAAAAGCAATGAATTTGAGGCAGTTGTAGTGAGGTGGATGAACTTCAAGTATGTTATACAGAATGAAGTAAATCAGAAAGAGAAAAACAAATTATAACAACACATATATATGGAATCTAGAAAAATGGTACTGATGAACCTATTTGCAGGGCAGGAACAGAGATGCAGACACAGAGAACAGACTTTTGTACACAGTGGCAGAAGGAGAGGGTGGGACAAATTGAGAGAGTAGCATTGAAACGTATATATTACCAGACGTGAAACAGATAGCCAGTGGGGAGCTGCTGCATAAAACAGGGAAGTGATAATCCTCCAATTGAAAATTTTCAAAAAAAGTAGGTTTGGGGAAGGCTTATTGACTGGAGTGACGTGTTGGCTGGATCTAATGGCTATAACAAAATCTCTCTTATAAGCAAGGAGCAAATGGCCCCAGCAGAGGAAACAGTGCAAAAAAGACAGATACAAGAGAGCAGGCGATGCGGTAACAAATGTTCCAAGACATAAAGTGTGGGTACAACTTAGGCACATGGAGAACGGTCAAGGGTGAGACTGGAGACACAGGCAAGGACCGAGTCATAATGCCCTTGGAGTTCATCCTTTCTAACACACTGAGCACTTGGAAGAAGCTAGTCCAAAATGGGATGTATAAAAAAATATGAAATCTCTCAATAGTTTAAAAAGTTGATTGCAGGTTGAAGTGATAATTTAGATATATTGGGTTAAATAAAAAAATATTATGAAGATTAAACTTATCAGTTTCTTTTTAGTTTTTAAGTGGGTCTACTAGAAAACTGTAAATTATTTATGTGGCATTTTATCCCTCATGTAATAGTCCTTGTGGTTGATTCCTCAATAACCCTTTCACTTCAGGCATTTAAACTAGCAGTGATCTCTTTTCTCTTGCCAGTGACTAGTTTAGATGTGAGCATGTCACCAACACAATCCAGGCCTGAGCTGGGAAGGAAAGATGGCAGGAGGAGTTCCAGCTACAGATATCTTTGCCCCAGAAAGGAGACAGATGGAGATCAGAACTCTTTTTTCTTTTTCCCTAAGATGTGACTATATGACCAGTGACACAGAGAACCACTGTGGCCATCTTTCCATGATACGGGGGATAAAGCAGAGGATGGCAGAGTTTATAAATGAAGTAAAACCCAAACCCCTGTTGACATCATTGAGCAGCTTTATCAACCAACCTTGGAGTTCACCCTTCCTTTGAACTTCCTGTTATGTGAGATAACAAGATTTTTTATTATTTAAGCCAAAATGAGTCAGTTTTTCTGTTAGTTGTGGCCAAAAGCATCTTAGCTAATACACTCCATTAGACTAAAGGGCCAGGAAGTATGTGTATTATCATTTAGGACTCTCTAGGACTACAAAATTCTGTACATAGTCTACAGTGTGATAGTATGATTGGTGGGATAGCATATACTTAGATAGTATGTGTCAAGTATTTTTCTCTTTTAATTTTACATTACCATACAACTCTAAGACATTATGACACAATTACTCAAGTGAGTGTGTGAGTGTGAAAGTCGCTCAGTTGTGTCCAACTCTTTGGGACCCCATGCACTATATAGTCCATGGAACTCTCCAGGCCAGAATACTGGAGTGGGTAGTCTTTCCCTTCTCCAGGGCATCTTCCCAACCACGGATTCTTTACCAACTGAGCTATCAGGGAAGCCCCGATTACTCAAAGAGACCTGTAATTAATAGTTCAAAAGAACTATGAATAGGATTTAATCAAAAGTAGAAGAAAATACTCTTAAGATTTGTAAATTCTCAGTTTAATGGCTGCCCTTTCGTTGAGAAGTCTGCCTTGAATTGTAGTCAAAGCACATGTATTGAGAACAACTACGTTTGATTTTACTAACCTGGGCATAAACCCTCAAAGGCAATATAGCAAGTGAAATAAGTAAGCAAATGGTACAGTTTCTACCTCATTAAATTATCAGAAGAATTAAACAAATAATGTTAAGTCAGGTCTAGCACAGTATCTAGTACACGGTAAACACATTATATATAAATCTGGTTATTGTTCAAACTACTAGTAACCCATGGGGAGCAGGAAGGGAGGAGAGGCAAGCTGGGGTTAAGGGATGAGGAGGTACTAACTATTATACATAAAATAAATAAGCTAAAAGGATATATAGTATAAAACAGAGAATATAGCTAATGTTTTATAAAAACAATAAATGGAGTATAACTTTAAAAACTGTGAATCATTTTGTTGTACACTTGAAACTACACCTCAATTTTTTAAAAAAAGAAAATAAATTTGGCTTGTGTTCCTTTTCTCTTGTAAAATCATTGATTTGTAAGATTCTAAGTAATGTGTTAAACATGCATTGCCATTTGCTCTGTAAGATAATCTCACTTAGTGGTGATGACTAGAGGTCAGTTTACAGCAAATACAAGCAGGCAGGTTACACTGTATTGGGTAGTTAGTGCTTCGTTAGGTGGTTGATTTATTAGCTCATTCTTTTAGTTATACAAAGTAAGTGAGTTTCAGAGCTAATCTGAAAAAATTAAGGTAGGCAGTGGTAACACTGTTAACCCGAAATTAAGCTACAGTATTTTGACTAATCTTGCTTACCCAGTATTTGTGAAATTGCTGAGATTAATAATGAGTCTGAATGAAAATGAATAAACAGAAAATATACAGATAAGTAAGGAAGTTTATGATTTTGAGGCTGCAATAGAAGGTGACTGATGTAATTCAAAGAGACAGAGAGGGAGAGGTACTCAGTAACATTTTGGAATGATATATAAAGATGAAGAAGGGTATCAGGCCAGGAGAGAGGACAGATAGCATCTTCTGAGTTATACCAAGACAGGATATTCTAAAAATCTTTCTGCAGTATTATTTTTGCTTTTACTAATATACACTCTACAATATAAATTTAATTTCCAAATAGGATATTCTGAAAAATACTGACCAAAATCTTCACTAGCTCAATCTTAACAAATAAATGCTTTTTTTAAAATTTGACTTATGAATAAGGATGATGGTCCTTGAAATCACCATATGATCTATAAATTTAAATTTTTGCAAGATGACTGGCCCAGAGAGGACTATAATAAGTTACCTAGCTTATTATAAGGAATTTTAAGGCAGTTATCTTTGGATGATCCAGTATCCAGTGCAGGATTCCTACATAGTTGTTAACAAATGTTTCTAAAACAAAACTCAACACCTATAAATTTAAACTATATTTATATTCTGGACAATTAAACATTCTAAACTAATGTGAATGTATAATATCACATTTCTTATGGTGAATAAGGCAAATACATGTAGAACATTCTCACCCAAACAGGTGGGGACCTCGAGGCAGACACCGCCCTGAGTGAGGCTGTCGGATGAGAATTCAGAGTTTACAAGTGGGAAACACTGGCTTACAGACCCTTTCCCTAAAGTTAGGAGCCGGCTAAGACGAGTTTTTGGAGACTAATAATTATTCTAAGAGGCCTTAATCAACCACTGGTATTCAGAGGAGCTCTAATCCAGGCTATTAGTGAAACACAGCACGTTCCCAAGGTGGATCCAACACTCAGAGAACATAGGAAGGGGATGACATCCTTCCACATTTCCCTGGGATCAATACCACATGAGTAACTGATAAAATAATGAGTCTGAGGTTTTTTAAAGTTAGGTTTATTGAGGTGTAATCTGCATATAGTAAAATTTACCCCTTTGAGTGTACAGTCCTGTGAATTTGACAAATGTATACAGACGAGCTTCTATTACTACAATCAAGATACAGTACATCTCAATCACCCCCCAAAACTTCCCCATGACGACACATGGTCAATCCCCCCCACCACGGTCAATCACTCGCCATCCTCTGCAACAATCGATGTATTTTCTATCCCTATAGTTTTACCTTTTCCAGAACATCACATATACACCTACAGAACGTAGCCTTTTGAGTCTAGTTTCTTTCATCTATTATGATGCAACTGGCCACAAGGCCAGTGAGACTGGGACCGAGTGAAAAGGAGAGTAGCAGGATTTGAAACTGGAGAGGTAGTGGGGCCACATCACGTAGGAACTTGGGAGGCCATAACAAAAGTTTTGGGTTTACAACAGGTATGATGAGAAGCCAATGGAAGTTTTTGAGCAGCTGAGCAATATGATCTGATTATCTTAAAAATAATTTTGGTCAGCCAGTTTAGAGACTACTGTAGTGGTCTGGATTAAAAATGCTAATGACTTAAACTAGAATGGTAATGCTAGAGGTGGTGAAAAGTGTTCAGATTGGAGATGTAATTTAGAGGAAGACAAGTTAGGACTGGATGTAGCACGTGAAGGGGAGAGAGGAGGCAAGGATGCTTCAAGGGGCGTGGCCTGAACAACGAGGTAGATGGTCATTTACCAGGAGGGATAGAAGAGAAAGGAGATAAAAGATAAAAAGAGGGAAGAACAGGCTTGGGATGGGGGAAAGGAAGAATTAAGAGCTCTGTACAATTGGACATCACCAGCATATAGATACTGAATCTCTTCCCCGACTATTTTGCATATCTATACTGACCTTGATAGAGAATTTCACTTACTGTTCCCCATCCTGTTACTCTTGGTACAGTGAGGGGAATGGACTGGTATACCACACATGCAGTTTCCACTTTACTGGGTCTCTAGAGTTACATTTTTTTTTTATTAAGAAGACAAGCTGTAAACTCTACTCAGTATTCTGTAATAATCTATGTGGGAATAGAATCTAAGAAAGAGCAGATATATGTATATATATAACTGATTCATTTTGCTGCACAGTGGAAACTAATACAACATTGTAAATCAACTATACTACAATAGAAATTAATTTTTAAAAATGAGGTATCACAGTGAGCAAAGTCTGTACTAAGATACTTGATGATGCTGGCAGTGTCAACCTAAAACAAATACTTGGAGCTCCAATACCCACAAAAGATGGAGGAGGAGGAGGAGAAGGAGGTGAGCTATAAAGGTTCAAGGCCACAGACTTCTTCCATTTCTCACCCTCATTTTCTATATACATAAGAACAATCTGAGTTTCCTAGGAAGGACTGCTGCTAAATTTTACATATTCTCCTTTTTTCCCCAAATACTTATTCTCTTGTTCAGTTGCAGTGGTTCAGATGAATTAAGAATAGAAAACACTTATTAAATAATAGTAATTTCTCTTGCTTTAAAGTACTGTCCTGTTTTCTAGCATTAAAAAAAAGAAAACACAGAACAAAACAGGTTAAAAAGCATTCAGTGGCCCATCTTTTCACCTGGTGAGTTGGAGCCTACACTTTTGGTATGGTAAGGGAGTAACTTTTGCTCAGACAGACCGTTGGTATGAGGAAATGGCAACACAATGTAGAAAAGCCAGAAGACGTGAAGCAGAGGTTTACTCTGTGTCTGCTCTCCTCTAGGAGCCCAATTACCCAAGCACAAGGCAGGGGCACTGATCACACCACCACCCCCACTTTGCACCTCTGAGGCCACCAAAGCAGAGTGTTTGATAAACAGGATGGTCATTCTAGTCATGGATCCATTTATGCATCCATCTATCCACCCATCCACCCATGACGTATTGCCTAGAAGTCTTTTTTTTTTCATCTTAAAATTTCATGGAAATTTGTCACCTGTAATGCAGTTGTATTTCCTTTAGTATAAAAATCTCTTTATTTACTTACCATTGAGTAACTAACATTCCAGATAAATGTAGAATAAGACCACTGTGTATAGTTGTGGGGGCTGTACACTACACACCTTGATTGGGAGGGCATTTGCACTGTAGTTACTGTGGATTTGTCTATTATGACAATTTTCTATTGGATACTTCGAGTCAGAGGTGTCTTTTTTTTTTTCTAATTTGTAAAAATGCCTTACAGGCTAACTGTAGCCCTGGCACTTGGTATATATATCCACATATATGGACTTGGTACAAGCCTGAACCAGCCTCATTATTTGACTCATGAGGAAGCCAAATTCCAGAGGTGAAGAGACAAGGTCCCACAGCTAGTTCACAGCAATGCTGGGTTTGATCCCAGTCTCCATTCCCAGTCCAATACTCTTTTTATAGCAACAAGCTACCTCTGCTAACAGTGAGCTGCTCTTCTCAAGTGTGTGGGTTTCTGAGAATGCTTTTATTTATTTGCTTTGCCTAAGGAGAGACCTTTGTAGGATGGTTATCTCATGCTGCTGTTGCCCTTTGTTTTTTGGCATGAGTGAGTATATAGAGTTGGATAAGCAGCAGATAGACTTCTTGCCAATTATTCAGAGGGTGAAGGTGCTGGAGTGTGTGCTCCGTAAGAGCAGGAACCATGTCTACCATTCATACCATGCATCTGTGGCACCCGACATATAGCTCAGCTGCAGTTTTACACAGGGAAACAAAAAACATTCCATTATCTAGGTCAGACCCTGTGCCTCCAAGCCCTGCTGCAGTCTCTTCTGCAGCTGGAGCTAACATGAGTGCTGAACTCTGAGAAGTGATGGCGAGACCTCTTAGCTGCTTCCCAGATTGGCATGCTATTATCTGTTAATGACTGGCTGGGCTCATTCAACCAAGAGCATGAAGATCACTTAGAGCATTGTAAAATGGCAGCACTGGAATGAATCTTGCAAGTTAACCAACTCAACTCCCTCACTTAGCATCCCTGGAAACAGAGTCCCAAAGAGATGACAGTATTCACCCAGGCTGCTGTAGCAGCTTATGTATGCTGTGGTTAGTAACGAACACTCAGATTAGTTACAATTCGATTATTGCTCCTTCCGGAACACCACAATGCCTTGTCCCCAATCAATGATGACTGGAAATCCATAATGTCAGGGACATGATGAACTAGAGAGGTATGCCCTTAGGAATGTTTTTCTTAGGTCTTGTTTGGGCTGGACAATAAACCATGTATTTGAGAAGATAACACTATTATGCTCTTTTATTCTTTTCATGCAAGGATACTACTCAGAAAAGAAGAGTCAGGCAAGACTATTAGAACTTTACTGAGAAAAGGATATGAAAGTGTGTTATGAATGTTCTGCATGAAAATGGTTAATTTAAAAAGCACAGCTGGTTAGTCATACAGTAAGCTCTATATGTCTATTTATTTTGACTCCAAACTAGAAATTCTATGACCTAGATCATTAGTTTAATCTCATGGTTATTTTATTTGAAAATATGTATTATAAACAGGATGCATTCTCAAGCTGCTGTCTAAACAATCAAAAGCATTAGTCTTTTCAGAAAATACACTTTTCAGATTTTTAGCTTTATTTCAGAACTAAACTTTTAAAAGTAAAAATAACACTGGAACGTCATTTTAATAATATCCCAAGTTATGAGAATAAATGGATGGTTATAAAACTTTACCCAGTTATTTTATATAGTCTGTAACATGAAACTCTCTTCAATAGAACTAAGTCATAAATATCTTAGTGAGTTTATCATAGTGAGATTCCAGTGTTATCTATATTGTGTTGCTGACCCTTCTTTCAATATGTAATTATTAAAAATAAAAATAACATAGGGCCATTACTTCTTCCTTATAAGAGAATTTTATATTTAATAAAGAATCACAAACCAGAAGTCCAAAATAATTTATATCTCCTAAGATACCAGGTTACCAACACACACACATACACACACACCCACAATTTTGATTTCTCAAAAGTCTAGTTAGGTGGCACTAGTGGCTGATATATTAGGGTAAGCAAAGCTGTATATGTGCACATAGCTTCCACTTTGATGGTCTGGGATGTCTTAGCTGGGCCATAGCACAGCAAAATGGTAGTGGCACATTATCTGGTCATGGCTGGCTTCAGTGCAGCTTCCAATAGCATGGAAGGTCATCTGCACAGGGGCTAATGTCAGACAGGTCACACACTCTTTGCCACTCTGTCTATCACAGTAGTGTACCTATAACAGAACACACGCAAGCTGCTGAATGCCACCAGTAAGAAGGAGCCAGATGCAATCGGTCCTTTGCAAAGGTTCTAGCTTTCAAAAAGAAATTCATGTAACTTATGCAGAACACAATTGAAATATTTAAAACCTTATTGGGACTCGAAGATCTATGGAGACTATTAATTTTAATTAATATATTAATATTCTTTAAAAGAGTATTAGGAGATGCTTTGCAGAGTGCTCTACATTAGTACAGCCAGAAGAAAAATTCACAACTAAATGCTACACTCATCTTTTTTGTCCAACTTTTCATAATGCATAACGGACTCCAGGGTCAGCATAAGTCAAGTTCATTTGAATCAAATAAAATTTTGTCAACCTGAATTTCCTCATCTTTGACTCTATGTGTGTGTGACTGCCACTTGATTGGTCTGACATTCTTCTATTTCTACATTATAGTCCCTATAAAACCACTGTTATACACACACACACACACATACATATATATATATGTGTGTATGTATCTCAGTATACCATGTTCTGTTTGGAATTTTGACATTACAATCAAAATGAATTAAATTGAAATGACTTATAATGTACAGACCAAAATAAAGTTACTATATTATTTTTCTTTTAATTGAATACAACCAACCATTATTAAAACCATGTGTAAGACACTCTATGAGAGGTAAGGTATGAGGGGTGGGCATAGGGGAATGTGAGTCCATCTGCCCAATGGAAAAATTTCCATCCTTCCATTTATCTACTTTCAAAAAAGTTCTATCAAGCAGTGTTTAATTCTAAGCTAATAAAGCAAAAATAGTGTTGCTTTTGTGATAAATTATATATATACATATATATATACACACACACACACATATAATATGGGTCTGACAGAAAATGATGCTATAAAACCCTCATCTAATGGTCTAGTAACATTTTTAAACCAGTAAGATTGTTAAGATTCGCCATTAGTGTCCCTTAAGGCAGGGAAACTTGCTGGAATCTATAAAAAGTAGTTTAGGGTTCAAATCAAGTCAATATACAAAGCTGTGTTTCCAAAGCACTCTAAAGATTTTGTTATAAAAATATTTTTTTCCAAATTAACTTTAGGGAAAAGGGTTTGATGACAGTTTGAATTCACTGTACCTCCTGAGCAAATTAGAAGTTCACTCAGTGTATGAGTTCAAGACTGTGGGCCTGCTGTTCACTGTGCAGCAGTGAAATATGAGGGGGGAAAATGAAACTTAACACATAACAGGTTTATGCAACAGTCAACCAGTGGTGACACTATGATAGCTACAGCTCACAACCATTTATGGTGTAGTTACAATATTATGTCTGATACAGTGCTCTCATAAAACATGCTTTCTAAAATAAAATATAATCACCTCTCGACATCAACTGAAAGACTATATGAAAGGCAAGACACTCTCCTAAATACCCAAATTGATAGTTAACATGCTCATACGTCAGCCAACTTACTGCAGCTTTATTTTTCTCTTCTAGAGAAATGAAAATTAGGAAGGACATAAAGAACACAAGACAATTCCAGTCAAAAAATAAATGTCAAACTTCATTTCCATCGGTGCTTGGATACTAGGACTGAAAGATTTAACTTTTCTTCTAATTCACCGTGAGCCTACATAACCTGTAAAATATTAGACATCCTGCAAACACTGAATATTGGTAGAACAATACATGTAGGACTCAATGAAAAAGAGTCTCAGCAGAAGCCAAAGGGCTACTCAGGCCAAGCAAAGTGACATCTACCAAGAACAAGGTTAGGGGCATGGACCCCTGGTAAACTCCAAAGGAAACATGGCTGCCCTTCAGGGACAGAGGGAGCTGGGAAAATCATGTAGTATTTTACAATAACTATAGATGGAGTATTCAGAAAACTAAGATCATGGCATCTGGTCCCATCACTTCATGGCAAATAGATGGGGAAACAGTGAGAGACTTCATTTTTTTTTTTTTTTTGCAGATGGTGATTGCAGCCATGAAATTAAAAGATGCTTACTCCTTGGAAGGAAAGTTATGACCAACCTAGACAGCATATTAAAAAGCAGAGACATTACTTTGCCAACAAAGGTCCATCCAGTCAAGGCTATGGTTTTTGCAGTAGTCACGTATGGATGTGAGAGTTGGACTATAAAGAAAGCTGAGCACCAAAGAATTGATGCTTTTGAACTGTGGTGTTGAAGAAGACTCTTGAGAGTCCCTTGGACTGCAAGGAGATCCAACCAGTCCATCCTAAAGGAGATCAGTCCCGGGTGTTCACTGGAAGGTCTGATGTTGAAGCTGAAACTCCAATACTTTGGCCACCTGATGCGAAGAGCTGACTCATTTGAAAAGACTCTGATGCTGGGTAAGACTGAGGGCAGGAGGAGAAGGGGACAAGAGAGGATGAGATGGTTGGATGGCATCACTGACTCAATGGACACGAGTTTGGGTGGACTCCGGGAGTTGGTGTTGGACAGGGAGGCCTGGCGTGCTATAGCTATGGGGTCGCAAAGAGTCGGACACAACTGAGCAACTGGACTAAACAGAATAGATGGGAGTATAACTTTTAGAAATTGTGAATCACCAAATTGCACACCTGCAACTTACATAATATTGCACAGCAACTATACTTCAACAAAGAAAAAAAAAAGTGAACATCATCTACATGGAAACCAGTAATGGATGAAACTAGGCTAAGTGTTAGCCTCCTCTAGTCCCTCCCCTCCCCTAGTCCATCTGCAGGGCTTCCATCAGAGGAGTGACCAGGCCTGAAACAGAGGTAGAATGTAGAGGAACATGTCTCAGAAGCAGATCAAGTCTCCAGCCCACCAACCACAAATATTCAAAGGTGCTGGAGTATGAAGAAGACAAGAAGAAATCACCGTATACCCTCCCTCCCCTATGCGTCTTGAGCCAAAACAGATGGCTGGCGGGGGCAGGGGTGGGGGGGCCATGAGCTTGTAGTTTTACAGTGAACTGCAGTAAATTTTTCAAAACTAAAGGTGACCAGAAAACCATGGGATTTGCCAAATATAAAAAGAAACACAAATGAGAGATATGACAGATTATGGGGAAAAGTGGTGGCTGGAGAAATAAAATCATTCCATGTTTATACCCTCACTGCACTGAGACTGCCCCCTCCAAACAGATAACAATATGTAAAAAATATATATATAGGAAACTACTGCTTGAGGACACGATTTCAAATTAAATAAAAAGTTACAATATACAGAAAAAGGGCCTTAAGAAAGAATCATATTTTATATAATCAATCACTAATAAAACAAGTTGGATATGGCTCTTCAGTTATTTATTCTCTTCCTGGATATAGAAACATCAGAGTTCATAAAACTGTAAATTTCTAAAGGAGAATAATGTATGAATGACATTTTAAAATTCATCTTTCTAACTCTAAAAATGCTTCTGATGATTCAAAGCATCAGCAGAAACCAGGAATCTTAGAACTCTAGGCTAAAATAATTAGGGTAATAATATTCCACTGCATTGTACAATGTACAAATCTTCAGGATTGATGGGTGAAATATTTCTGCTACAACAAAACAGTTGTTTCTACAAATGTGGCCCTAAAATTTCCAATATACAATGATAATATTCCAGTGTCATAGATCTTGATTTTGATCAAAGAAAAATAAATAAAGATAATTTTAGAAAACTACAGAAGTCATCTCCTATGTTTATTTAAGATTTAGTGTTTATGAATCATATCATTTTGCTATCTTTTGTATTCTAAAATGTACACAACTCATCTTGATTCTTACATTGTTGTAGCACTAGTTCTGGATTTATAACACCATTGACCCCAGCAAATTGACATTTTGTTTCTTTCTCTTGGGCTTACAAAAAATATTCCACTAAAAATAATGGGTCAGAAATTCCAATATGTGCAAATTAAATAATGTAGCTTCCTTTGAAATTTGCCAATCTATAATAATTTTTATGTTAAAATAAGTTTCCTAGTTTGATTTGTAATCGCATAAACCCAGATGAGATGCTATAATTGTGCATTCTGTTAACAATTTCCGCCAGCCTAGAGATTTCTTCTTCTTGAAAGGAGAAGTGATTTGTGTCTGAGACTATTCAGATAACTTAAGAAATAAAGAATTCAAAGCTCAATTTGTGATATGTTTAAATGGCAAATCCTGATTTGATTTGAATATATATCCTCATTCCTTAAAACAAATGAAATAAGGAAAAATACTATAAGCTATCAAATAACTTACATAAAAAGCTAGGTATGTGAATTTTTTCATGCCCTTCTGAAAACATGAGGGGCCATTCAAATGAAAAATTTTAATTCTATAACCCCTACCTCTAAAAAAAGTTGAATCAATGTTTCTTGCAGAGGTTGAGAAATTCCCTAATGTCCGACTACTATTTTACTAATCTCATCAGGGAACTGGTTAACTGCTTGTCTGTTACATATTTTTAATGGTCACCTGCTGTGGGCCAAAAATGAAGAGAGTGTAAAAAAGGTCGATGTTTAAAGAAAGCTGCTCAATAGATCGTTAAGATAAAGGTCTGTACATTGAGGTCTGATAATTAACGTCATCACTGTGTCAAGAAAACATGTTTGATGAGCACACCTCCCATTCATGAGTTTACTCCACAGCAGCAGGCAGAGATCACATTGTAGCTATTGCCTCTAAGGAGGGGTGAAGACAGCAAAGAGCTGAAGGGTGGCAATTTAGTACTAGATCTTAGAATACTCCAAACATGCTTGATTCTTGCAGAGTCTGCACACTAGCCGTATCTTTATTAACATGAAAATCAACATATTCTTGGCAAAGCATAAAACAATACTCCTTGATAAATATTACTCTAATAAGTAAATTGGTAATAAACATTTCTTAACTACTCTTTTTTTTTTTTTTTTGCGGGGCGTGCTTCTCAGGTGCCCCAGTAGTAAAGAATCCTCCTGCCACTGCAGGAGACGCAGGTTTGATCCCAGGGTCTGGAAGATCCCTTACAGAAGGAAATGGCAACCGACTCCAGTATTCTTGCCTGGGAAATCTCATGAACAGAAGAGAGGAACCTGGTGGGGTATAGTCCATGAGGTCGCAAAAGAGTTGGACACAGCTTAGTAACTAAACAACAGTAAATACATTTTTAGATGACTTGAGAACATGTAAATCATCTTAGTTATCTGGGTGCTTTCCTGGTGACTCAGAAGGTAAAGAATCCACCTGTAAGGCAGGAGACCTAGGTTTGATCCCTGGGTCAGGATGATCCCCTGGAGAACGGAATGGCAACCTACTCCAGTATTCTTGCCTAGACAACTCCATGGACAGAGGAGCCTGGCAGGCTACAGTTCATGAGGCCGCAAAGAGTTGGACAAGACTGAACAACAAACACTTTCACTTTCCCAGGTAGTAATACAAATTCACACTGTTATCTATTTATAACTAATGAATGTATAAGTGATAAATAAAAGAAGTTCCCCCAGGAAAAGTACTTAGAATGATGCCTGACTCATGGTTACCATTAAAATAAATAACAGATATTATTAGAATAACACATCCCATAATAATGTTAAAAATTAAGATATGACATGATGTATAATTATGAAGAATAATATTACATTAGGATAATGTCTGTAATTGATTTTCCCTAAAGCTTATTTCCTCAATTCTTTTCATAACTAAAGTCAAGTCCTTTATAACTAAAATGTAAACATATATTTAACATGCTCAGTCATGTACCAGTGTTTTAGCTGGATGAGTAATCTGTTTTACTCTGCATACAATATGCTTGTCACATTAATGCCGCTAAAGGGATAAGTGAATGAATGAAATCACATTATCCAGACTGAGCCTCAACCTGTAATTATCTTTTCTCTCTTTTGGAAATTCTATGCTTAGGAAAAGCTTTGAAAATTACATGGCTTTATTTGGTATACAAAATCTAGCAATGATGTACAGATTTATTTCTAGTATAAAGTCACAGAAAAAAAACTGTCTAACAAATGCAACAACAGATGTGTTCTCAGTATTGTTAAGGAATATAATTGCATTCTTACTTTAAGTGGTGAGTTTGTACATGCCACAAATCCTAAATCTTTGTTCACTGCTTTTCTGCTTCATTGACTATGCCAGTGAAGGTCTAAGGAGGCAGCCAATTAATATACAAATTATACATACACACACAGAATTACTTTAGTTTTACATTTCCATCAAAACAAAACACTAAATAATTTTTAACACTCAATTACACATCTACCAGAAAAGAAGTTCCTCTCTTATGTAGTTTGTACTCAGGCTTTGATGCACTCACACACACCCATTTACATATGTAAAACAAGCTACATGAAAATCTACAGGCTTTGCAGAGAAATAACTTTTTAATAAGGAAAACTTTCTCTAAGGTCAAAGGAAAATAAGTTATATAGGCACTCTGTATACCCTGATGCTGGGAAAGTTTTAAGGCAAAAGGAGAAGGGGTGGCAGAGGATGAGACGGTAGATAGCATCACCAATTCAATGGACATGAATTTGAGCAAACTCCAAGAGACAGGGGAGGACAGAGGAGCCTGGCAGGCTATAGTCCATGGGGTTACAAAGAGTCAGACACGACTTAGCAACTGAACAACAATACTACCAAAGTCAAACATGAAAAATCTTCTCCTAAGAGGGCCAAGCAATCCTCCTACTCTTCATGTATGAGAATTCCGCCATATTGACTATCAGTTCAAAAAACAGGTATCAAAGACAAGACTTAACAAATCTTTTCATTATATACTGGTTTAATTCACATGTGTGTGGGTGTGTGCTCAGTCACGTCCGACTCTGTGACCCCATGGACTATAGCCCACCAGGTTCCTCTGTCCATGGAATTTTTCCATGTAAGAATACTGGAGTGGGTTGCCATTTCCTCCTCCAGGGGATCTTCCTGACCCAGAGATCGAATACGTCTCTTGCATCTCCTGTACTGGCAGGCAGATTCTTTACCACCAGCAACAATTGGGAATTCATAATGGTATTTAATATGGTTTATAAAAATATTGGGACATTTTCTTTCTACTCAGGAATTACAGGTTTTAGAAACATACTATAGTTGTATTTATGAAAAGACCATTTATGACTTCTGCTTCCAAACAAGATGGAACAGATTTACTTTTCCCTTTTCTTTTTGCTAAGTGTAAGTAAATTCCCTTGGTATATACATAAAACAAACATGAGGCCTTAGAAAGGAACAGAGAAGGAGCAAGACCAGGAAGGGAATTAGGGATTTCAAGACCCAAGAAACAACACAGCAGTGAATTCCTGGCTTTTCTTTTTGTCTTATTTATCCTGGACTGCGGAGAAGGCAATGGCACCCCACTCCAGTACTCTTGTCTGGAAAATCCCATGGATGGAGGAGCCTGGTAGGCTACAGTCCATGGGGTCGCCAAGAGTCGGACACGACTGAGCGACTTCACTTTCACTTTTCCCTTTCATGTACTGGAGAGGGAAATGGCAACCCACTCCAGTATTCTTGCCTGGAGAATCCCAGGGACGGCGGAGCCTGGAGGGCTGTTGTCTATGGGGTTGCACAGAGTCGGACACGACTGAAGCGACTTAGCAGCAGCTTAGCAGCATCCTGGACTGGGTGCTTTAGAATAGCTAGAATAGCTAGCATCCTAGAAATGCCAGTGGGTATAGAGGAGAAAAGCCCCAAGAAACTCTGCTCTCTCCAACCAAAGAGCCAGAAAAGTAATAACTTGAGAAAGAGAGAAAATGTTTAGATGATAGCTGCCCTCTCCAGTCAAACATCATGGAAAAAATTGGCACACCCCCACACTGACATCCCCATCAGCAGTTGGGAAGCCTAGACTTCTGCTCTTGCCAGACTGGAATGAGGTAACCCAATTCCCCTACTGGGGTGATGATAAGACATAGAAGGCTAAAACGGGAGTCAAGACTTTCATGCCTGCTGGATTCATGGGCTTTTGAACTTTATCTGGTGATGGGAGGCACCCTACTCCTTCTCACTGGTGTAATATCAGGAGGGGCATAGTGGAGGGTCAGGACTTTTACCTGACCCTATAATTATCCATCTATAACCAGTCCCCTTCCTCCCACCAGGTTGTCAAGACAGAAAATGAGCTTCTATCCATAGCTGGTAGTAAAAAGGGAGCCTATACCCTATTTGGCACACTGCCAGAGGACGCTTACTGAAACAGAAGATTTAAATAAGATACAGAGACATATTATACCCAAAATGTCCAGGATTCAATAGAAAATCATTCATTATATCAAGAACCAGGATAATCTCACCTTGAATGAGAAAAGATAATCATGAGATGTCAACACGAAGACAACACTGACTTATCTGGCAAATGTTTTAAAGTTGCCATCATAAAAACGCTTCAAAAAGCAATTATACACACACCTGAAACAAATGAGAAAATACATATAATTTCACCAAAGAAACAGAAGATATAAGAGGAACAAAACAGAAGTTTTAGAACCTGAAAACCAAGAGTCAAAAACTCAGTGGATGGGGCTTAACAACAGGATAGAGAGAACGGAGGAAAGAATCAGTGAATTTAAGATAGAAAAATATAAATCCCCCAATCTGTACAACAGAGAGAAAACAAGTTGAGAAAAAATGAATACAGCCTCAAAAAATGTGTGGGACCATAACAAAAGATCTAATATTTGTGTCCTCAGAGTCCCAGAAGGACAAGGACTGGCAGATCAGATGAAAACTGGGGGTATAGGGGGAATGCTACAAGCTAGGAAATGCAAAGGATGGGCTCCAAAGTCTGAGCCTACACTCAGCCCTAAATAATTAGGCAGGCATGGGAAGACTGCAAGAGGAAAAGCTGCAGCTGGAAACTGAAAGAACTAACTGAAAATGTCAGCTGAGGGATATCACCAAAGCAGAGGCAAAGCTTGCAGTTTTAGTCCAAGCAACTTAACTGAGCACTAGACCAAAAAGAAAAACAATAATCTAAGGAAGAAAAGATGATCCAGAGTTAGTATACTATCCACAATGTGCATCTTTCAAACAAAAATTACAGACATGCATAGACACGGAAATGAAGCACACTGATAAATAAGGTGGTCAATAAGAAACTGACTCCTAATGAACCCAGATGTTGGATTTAGATGTCAAAGATTTCAAAGTAGCTATTATAAAGAGGTTCAAATAATTTTTAAAAATGTGTTCTTAATGACTATTCTGCTGCGGCTGCTTAGTTACTTCAGTTGTGTCTGACTCTCTGCGACCCTATGGACCGCAGCCCGCCAGGCTCCTCTGTCCATAGGATTCTCTAGGCAAGAGTACTGGAGTGGATTGCCATGCCCGCCTCCAGGAGATCTTCCCCACCCGAGATCAAACCCGAGTCTTCTGCATTGCAGGCAGATTCTTGACTGCTGAGCCACCTGGGAAGCCCTCTTAATGACCCTACAGATATGGAATTACAACAAGGAAACAGAACAAAAAAATTACCAAATAAAAATGTTAGATCAAACAGATACAATGTGCTGTGTGCTTAGTCGCTCAGTCACGTCCGACTCTGCGATCCTATGGACTGTAGCCTGCCAGGCTCCTTCCTCTATCCCTGGGATTCTCTAGGCAAGACCACTGGAGTGTGCTGCCGTGCACTCCTCCAGGGAATCTTCCCAACCCAGAGATCAAACCGCATCTCCTGCACTGGCATGCGAGCTCTTTACCACTAGTGCCACCTGGGAAGCCCCCATCCCAAAAAGATAGAACTGAAGTGAAAAATTTATTATATGGGCTCAACAGCAAATTGGAGACGACAGAGAAAAGAACCAGTAAATCTGAAAATAAATCATCCAAAGTTACACAATCCAAAGATGGTGAAAAACTGTAAATCGTCTCAAAGACCTAAAGGACAATATCAAGGGACTCAACACATACGTAACTGGAGTCCCAAAAGGCGAAGACAAAGAAAAGGTCAAAAAAATTTTTTTGGAAAAAACAAACAAACAGAAACTAGCCGAAAATCTTTCAAAACCAATGAGAAACGTTATGGTAATCTAAAAAGCTAAATGAATCCCAAGCAGGATTAAAAACAACCCTATACATAGCACAGCCAAACTGGTGAAACCAAAAAGGAACAGATATCTTAAGAGCAGCTAGAGTAAAACAACACATTACATATATGGTCAGAAACAACTGGTTATCCTGTGGGAAAACCAGACTCCAACTCTCACCCATACCATACACAAAAAGTTAAATGAATATCAGCATTAAACATAAAAGCATAAACCATAAAGTATTTAGAAAAAAATCAGAGAAAATCTTTGCAACCTTGGGGTAGTCAAAAATTCCTTAGGACAAAAAGGTTTAATTTATGGGAAAAAAAAAACAAAAAATTGAACTTCATCAAAATTGAAAACTTCTCCACTTTTAAAAGATGCCATTAAGATACTGAAAAGACAAGTCACAGGCAGGGAGATAATATCTGCAACAGAAAGGATCTGTATCTGATGACACAATAATTTTAAAAAATCGATACCAGAAACTGAGAACAAAATGTGTACATTTCACAAAGACAGAAAATTGGCCAACAAGCACAAGAAAAGAAGTGCATATTATGGGTCATCAGGAAAATACAAACTAAAATATCAATGAGATGGCACTGTATCCTTCATAGAATAAGACTCATATCAAGGTATGAAACCCTCATACAGTACTGGGAGGAAGGCAACATGATTTGTTGTTGCTTTTGTTGTTTAGTCTCTAAGTTGTGTGCAATTCTTTTGCGACTCCATGGAGTAGCTTGCCAGGCTCCTCAGTTCAGTTCAGTTCAGTCACTCAGTCGTGTCCGACTCTTTGCGATCCCATGAATCGCAGCACGCCAGGCCTCCCTGTCCATCACCAACTCCCGGGGTTTACCCAAACTCATGTGCATCGAGTCGGTGATGCCATCCAACCATCTCATCCTCTGTCGTCCCCTTCTCCTCCTGTCCCCAATCCTTCCCAGCATCAGGGTCTTTTCCAATGAGTCAACTCTTCCCATGAGGTGGCCAAAGTATTGGAGTTTCAGCTTCAACATCAGTCCTTCCAATGAACACCCAGGACTGATCTCCTTTAGGATGGACTGGTTGGATCTCCTTGCAGACCAAGGGACTCTCAAGAGTCTTCTCCAACACCACAGTTCAAAAGCATCAACTCTTAGGCACTCAGCTTTCTTCGTCGTCCAACTCTCACATCCATACATGACCACTGGAAAAACCATAGCCTTGACTAGATAAACCTTTGTTGGCAAAGTAATGTCTCTGCTTTTTAATATAGTATCTAGGTTGGTCATAACTTTCCTTCCAAGGAGTAAGCATCTTTTAATTTCATGGCTGCAATCACCGTCTGCAGTGATTTTGGAGCCAAAAAAAATAAAGTCTGACACTGTTTCCAATTTCCCAGTCCACAGGATTTCCCAAGCAAGAATATGGGGTGGGTTGCCATTCCCTTCTCTAGGGGATCTTCCTGACCCAGGGATTGAACCACTTCTCCTGCATTGGCAGGCGGATTCTTTACCACTGAGCCACTAGAGAAGCCCAGGCAGTATGATACTGCATACTGAAAGAGAATCTGATAGTTTCTTGTAAAGCTTGTATGGACACTTACCATGTGACCCAGGAATTTCACTCTGAGGTACTTTTTTCAAGAGAACTGGAAACTCTGCACAAAATCTTGTACATGAATAGTCCCAAACAGCTTTATTCATAATAGCCTCAAGCTGAAAACAACGCAAATGTCCATCAACAGATAAACTGATAGTTTGTGGCATACGTCCATGCAATGAACTAGTTCTTAGCAATACAGAGGAACAAACTGCTGATATGCACAACATGAACAATCTCAAAAACATTACAGTGAGTGAAAGAAGCAGGAAACAAAACTGTCTGTTCATGCTGTATGATTCTATTTTTATGAAATTTTAGGCAATAGTAATCTAATACTAACCAAGGATAGCCTGGTTGCCACCAAGCCACAGAGAGGTGAGAAAAACAGGCTACAAAGAGGCAACAGGGAATTTTTTCACAGTAATAGAAATATTCCCATCTTGACTGTGATTGTAGTTATACAATGGCATACATTTTTCAAAACTCATCAATCTATATAACTAAAATGGGTGTAATTTATCGTGTGTAAATTATACCTCAATGCAATAGATTAAACAATTAAAAGGTACAGTTATTTGATACACTGATACAACAGCTGGCAACACTAAGTCATTGCTCATTACCTCTCATAAATAATCATAATTAATCTCCCAATTAATTTCCAATTAATTATTACCTTAGGAGACTGATCATTTGAATTTATCTTGTGTCCAGATGTGACTGTGTACCCTTCCACTTGTCCTGTTCCCTTCGCCCTGGCCATATTCCACATCCCACTCCCATCAATCCCATCCTGATGTCGACTCCACGAGGACAGAACACTTGACTGTCATTCACGCTATATCCTTAGTGCCACAAAGTGCACCTGGTTCATAGCAGGTGCTCAACAGACTTCAGCTGACTTAATGAATGAACCAACCCCTTAAACTGTTAGTATTCATTGGGAATATCTCCAAGGTCTTTGCTCCCTTTTCTTGGTCAGTCTTACCTACTTTTACAGCATCAGTTACATCTGCACACTGCTGCTGCTGCTGCTAAGTCACTTCAGTCGTGTCCGACTCTGTGCGACCCCATAGACGGCAGCCCACCAGGCTCCTCCGTCCCTGGGATTCTCCAGGCAAGAACACTGGAGTGGGTTGCCATTTCCTTCTCCAATGCAGGAAAGTGAAAAGTGAAAGTGAAGTCGCTCAGTCGTGTCCGACTCTTCGTGACCCCATGGACTGTAGCCTACCAGGCTCCTCTGTCCATGGGATTTTCCAGGCAAGAGTACTGGAGTAGGGTGCCATTGCCTTCTCCGATCTGCACACTGAAGACTCTCAAATATCTGCGTCCTATGCCCTCTTGCTGATCACCAGAACCACTGACGAATGCCTACTAGACAGCTGACTTTGAAAGTCCCAAAGGCAACTCAAGTTCGCCTTGTTTAAAATGGAACTTATTAACCTCCTCTAAGTTTATTCATCACGTTCATACTAAAAAATAGAACCTTTCCTAAAACATTCATACTATCTTCCTACTTTACTTTATTCTCAAATTCTTGGAATGGTCTACATGTCCTCAGATAGACTCTAACTACTCTTCAGTGCATTAAATCTAGCTTCCCTCCTGATCAGACCAGTGGAAGTACCCTCACAGAAGTCAGCACAAGAGATCACTTAATCCTCTTATCTGTACTGTGGACACCTGTACCTCCGCCCCACTCCACTACAACCACTGTGTGCTCGTAGCTCGGTCGTTCCGATTCTTCGTGACCCCATGGACTGTAGCCCGCCCGGCTCCTCTGTCCGTGGAATTTTCCAGGCAAGAATGCTGGAGTGGGTAGCCATTTCATTCTACAGGGGATATTCACAACCCAGGGATCGAACTCAAGTCTCCTGCATCTCCTGCATTGGCAGGCAGATTATTTACCACCGCACCACCTGGGAAGCCCATACAACCATTAGCTTTGCTTAATTCAATCTTGGCTATTTTTCTACTGAATTCAAGCAAAGTCACTCTAATTAGTCTTTCTGCTACCAATCTTGTCTTTGTCTAGTTCCTCCTCCACGTGCCTACAAAATTATCTTTCTAAAATAAAAAACCAATGCCACCATCCGTTAAAAAAGAAGTTGGTGGTCTCTAACAGCTAACTTCAAATTCTCAGCAACACACACGTCTTTTCAGCTTCCTTGATGACACTTCCGCTTTGAATTCTAAGCATTTCTAAAACATGTGCCCTTTTATGTCTCAAGTACTCACCTCCTTCTGCCTACAATTCCTTCTTAGAATTCACCTTAAGATTCTACGTACTTCTTAAAATTTATTCAAAAGTCCCTCTGCTATGAATTCTTCCTAATTCAATCGGTCAGAACTGTTTATTCCCACCCATTTTTCTTACACGGCTGACCACACCTCCCCTGATCACTTACCATATTACACCTATAATGATATTTATTACATGAGGAAGGCATTTCATTATTTCCTACAGTATATTGTAGCATATTACATATTTGCTACAAATATGTAATTTTTTAATTAAATTGTTGCATAATGTTCAAAAACTGATCCCTGGAAACTGGACTCAATTGTAATAGTGGCCAATCTTCTGTGTATTGGTTTTATTTTCCTGTCTGATCCCAACTTGACCATACTTCCTGTGCCCACTGCTTAGTATGCTACCTGGCATGTGTAGGTACTTATTAAGTATCTGCCCAGAGTGAATAAATAAATATTCAATTTATCTATTAACTAAATAAATTCCAGTATTCAATAATATTTTATGAATGGATTAACTTCATATCCATCTATTCTTCACATACATACTGAAATTAATGAAAACTATTCTTAATGTACTATCTACTATTTCTAGAATTTTTGAAGTTGTGGACTATGTATCCTCCAATTGTAGTTCTTGTTTCTTCAAATGTTCTCTAGCAGGGGTCCCCAACCTCTGGGATCTAATGCCTGATGACCTGAGGTGGAGCTGATGTAATAATAATAGAAGTAAAGTCCACAATAAATGCAATGTGCTTCAATCACCCAGAAACAAGCCCTTGCCCAATTCATGGCAAAGCTGTCTTCCAGGAAACCAGTCCCTTATGCCAAAAAGGTTGGGGACCACAGTACTATAGGACTTGATTCTGAACTTTTATTGTACTTTAAAAAATAATACTACAGATAAAAACATTTTAGAAGCTTTTCAAACATATCTTACTTCTAACAGTTAAATCTGCTTTTTGATGAGACTATGTGAAGACAGAACTTCCCTGAACCTGAAATCTGCCAGGGATTAGAAGGACCTAATAATTCTCTATGTGAACATGAGTAACCTGCATTACTAATAGGATGTTTTATTTGTGTAGTTCCACAAATGTGTATTTACATCATGAAGTTATGTCTCTGAATAAAACCTAAATAAAGCTCCTTTCAGCTCAAAAGAGAATTAACTCTTAAATGACTCAGACTCAGTTGTGTACACAGTGGAGGGCATGAAAGAAAAAAGAAGTGGAAGTGTAGTAGCTCAGTCATGTCCGACTCTTTGCAACCCCATGGACTGTAGCCTGCCAGGCTCCTCTGTCCATGGAATTCTCCAGGCAAGAATACTAGGGTGGGTAGCCATTCCCTTCTCCAGGGGATCTTCCTGAGCCAAGGATCAAATCTGGGTCACCTGCACTGCAGGCAGATTCTTTACCATCTGAGCCACCAGGGTGGAAGGCATAAATAAATTTATTAATGCAATCTATGACTAAACCAAAGCAATATCCAAAAGACCATAGATTACCATGAACACTAATCCTACCTTCAGGAATCAGGCTTCAAACACTATACAATAGTTGGCTTTAAAATAAAGATTTGTAGGCAAGAAGCAAAAATGTACCGGCATTTCTGCTGTGTCATAAAATATGTGTAATGCCTCTTTCGCTATCTGATACACAACAAGGCAGTCAATAAATGTCAGTTTCATTTCCTTGTTTACTCATGTTCTTCTAATACCCCTGCCACGTCAGAGTAGTTTTTTTTAGTGTGCAGAAATCTTTACATGCAGCATTCGACATACTGCTCTCTTTTTCTCAAGAGTTGTCCTGGATAAGAAGAGAACAATACATTTGAAATTTTAGTCGCTGTCATTCACGAAAAAAAAAACTTCAGTGTAGCTGAATGCTGAAGAGAGGAAAATAGACCATTTCAACATGACTTAGAAAAAATAGGTGTATATACAAATATACACCAGCCTGACATGATGTAGTACCTGATGGGTACTACAATTAATCTGTTACTAAGTAAAAAATCATATCACTGCCAACCATTTCTAGCAAAAGGAAATGAAATTCACCTTTAGATGAAAAATAATTTCCTTTTCTTCAACTTGATTGAAGAATTGCTTACTGCTTTTCAAATAATTCCAAATAGAATTCTTGAAATCTCTTGCAATACAAACAGAAAAAGCTACAGATATTTCTAGTTGGGGATGACACATAATGGCAGCTATTTTTTTCTACACATCAGTGGCTCATTTCAGAGCCACATCAAAGTCACTGTGTTAGGACAGCTCTTCTATGTATTACTCTTTCTTTGAAATGTGTCTTATTATGTATATGCTGGTGTATCAAGGCTCAAGAGTATGTCTATCCTGATTACATTCTGCAGTGATTTAGGGTGGAGTTAGTCTTGAATAGTTTAAGTGGTAATAATGGACTATTTTGCTTCCCTGGTGGCTCAGTGGTAAAGAAGCTGCCTGCCAATGCATGAGATGCAGGTTCAATCCCTGGATCGGGAAGATCCCCTAGAGAAGGAAATGGCAACCCACTCCAGTATTCTTGCCTGGGAAATCCCATGGAAAGAGGAGCCTGGCAGGCTATAGTCCATGGGGTACAAAGAGTCAGACACGACTTGGCGACTAAACAACAAATGGACTATTTCACTTAAGTCTAGCTTGATTTTTAACTGTTATTCATCACACTATGTTTTTATATGTATCAGGATTTCTTTCTTCAAATGTAATATTTTTCTCTAAATACTTGGAAAGTTCAGCCAAGTGAGCTGATATGTAATTCTAATGGTTTTTATGAACTACAGTTATGTGAAACGTATTGACAGTTTGTGTGTCCTTGAGGTTTTGGCCAAGTGCATCAAACTCTGAAGAAACCAGACAACAGGTCAGTTTGCAGATAACAGGCTGCCCATTTGAAGAACAAACCTGAGTTTTAGGGTCACCACAGGAAGACCAAAGACTTCAGGAGAATTCTTCCAATTTCTCCAAGGTCTTTGGAAAGAGAGGCTAAATCCAAGAGGGCTTTGTAAGAAGTGACTATAAATCAGAGCAAAATCTCTTGACCCCATGCCAAACCCATAAATGTATTTTGCTCACTGTACTCTGATTAATTTCTCATCACTTTATACATTATGTAACAGTGTAGATGAAAATTTGGGCTCAGAAGTGACACAGTAAGTTATGTTTTGAGGACAAATTAGAAATGGGGGAAAACATTTCTAAGTGGAGGAGTATATGTCCACGCATGATTTCTTTCTCCATACTATTAGAAATCTACAAAATTTTACTTATACTGGTTTTTAAAAAATGGACCCCTTACTCCAAAAAAACTAGCTTTAAATAGCCTGATTATAAATCAGCCTGATTATAAATCAAAAAAACTCTGATTATAAATACATAGATTACAAAAAGTGAGGTATAGGGAAAATAAGAAAAAAGAGAAAGGACAAGTGTTGATTTTCAAGCTGGGCAAGCCCCACTCCCCATGTCCCATCTGAGTGTAAACTGTACTAAGGCCAAACTGTTAAAATACGCTATGTCATACATGCCAAAAATAAATATTTAAGAGAAGCCCATAATCATAAAAGAAACCTGCTGTAATCATACTAAACTTCAAAAAAGTAGACATATTAGTTGAAATGTATTATGTTTGAATTGTACTTGAAAAGAAAGTTTTTAATTAAATAGATACTTCTGAGCCTTCTACTGACATTCTCATCTTGCTAAAAATTGCACCAATATCTAAAACTCACAGTAATGAAAAGGCACCCCACCCAGTAAAACATTCCCTGATTTTTATAAAATAAATTAAATATGGTTTAACTAAGATACTAAGTGCTTTCTTTACACTCTTTATATGAAAAAAACAAATCTAGTTTTTTATATTTCACTCTGGAGGTTTTAAAAACAATACTGCTCACTGGATGATAATCACCAGGAAGGGTACAGACTAAAAAGATTAAAATTAAACCCATCTAGAAAGGATAATCTAGAAAGGATAATTCGGAGAAGGCAATGGCACCCCACTCCAGTCCTCATGCCTGGAAAATCCCATGGACGGAGGAGCCTGGTGGGCTGCAGTCCATGGGGTCGCTAGGTGTCGGACATGACTGAGCAACTTCACTTTCACTTTTCACTTTCATGCCTTGGAGAAGGAAATGGCAACCCACTCCAGTGTTCTTGCCTGGAGAATCCCAGGGACGGGGGAGCCTGGTGGGTGGCCGTCTCTGGGGTCGCACAGAGTTGGACACGACTGAAGTGACTTAGCCATAGCAGCAGCAGAAAGGATAATTTACTAAAATAATTCATTTTAATTTCCAGTCTAATTTTTCTAATGACTCAATTAAACAATGAAACTGCTTACAGTTAATTATACAGAGATATTTCTAATATAATTAGTATGGAAAAACATATTTATGATGCAAAAACTCATAATAATGTGAATTATAACACAACGAAACAAAATCTACTTCAGCTCAACAGCTGATGAACATTTCAAAAATGTCTCCTCCGTAATAATTTTCTTTAAAAAGCTGAATGATTTTGAAACATTTTGGCATTATAATTAGAGAGTATCAAGTACACACCAAGGAACACTGGACACTAAGGTATACCTGTATTTCAAATGAATTTTCATGAAATATATAGAAGTTAAAGAAGCATACTAACTGGGCTGGACAAGGCTTGAGGTTCGCAGAACTACTGATACAAAACTTTTTTTTCCTAAAAAGTAATGTCAATAACATTCAAGTTCTAAAATAAAATAAAAAAAAAACACTCAATAAAACTTCAAAAAATAAATATTCATTTATGATAGAAATCCAAAAGCTTGCATCTAAAATGTGATTAAAAACTTTAGGTTAGCCCAAGCAAGGATAAAAGAATTACTGAGAATATGCAAGTGTTCAGTCATCTTCTGACCTGCGGAGCCAGCTTTATTAATAATAACTTTAATTGTATAATAATGTTAATTATTTTATAGACTTAAGGGAAAGGATGTGAGTTTAATACTTGCATTCTGGTGAGCAAATAAGCTTTTTGTCACTTATAAATTTCAGTTAAAGAATGGGTAATGAAAAAAATTTAAAGTTAAAACAACATAGTTTTCAGTACACTAATATATTTTTTTACTTTTAATACAATATAGCTGTCACATACAATGGCTCTGGTAGGCTTAAATCAAATATCAGTGGGCACAGAAGGCCAGAGAAGAGTTTATACAATATTCAATAAGCAATAATATCTATTCAGTGTACAATAACAAAATTTTAAAAGTACTAACCTTGAGACACAGAGAAAGAATTTATTGTTTTTAAGTTTCAGAAATAAAAATAACACAATAGCATGGAGTCCGTACCAAGCTGGCCCTATCATTTCTAAACTACGGTCCAATTAAAACATTTAAGAAATAGAAACAATCTACATGTTTTTCTAGCAGGTAAATACACCTGAGAAGGTTACCTATAAAGAAATAGGCTTTAAAACTCTTAACCACAAAGACTCTTCTACTGTGACATTATGAGGATGTGCTGGGCACCTGGCAGGGCATGGAGCCATTTCCCACAGTCTGTTCACTGCACAGCTGCAGGTTGCAGCTTGTCAGCAACACAATATTTCATATCAACACCAAGCTCATTTGACCAAAGAAGCAAAGTAATGTTTCAAACCATCTGCTTATATTCATTAGTATGTAAAAATCACCATACACAATTTGGAAATGTTTACTAACTTGTCCATAAATAAGAGTGTATTATCTCAGCATAAACTTTAAAGAAAAAAAAAGGGTCTGAGTAGCCAGCCCAAATATAGGAGTAACAGATTCTACATTTTGACTAAAGCAAAACTATTTTAAAATTATAGTTGCTGTCACTGCCAAGAATTAACAAATAAATACAAATTTAAAAATTTAAGTAGTTCTTCTGGCAGCAAAATGAACATCTACCACAGTCACTTCTCCAAGCAAAAAAAATCACTTCAGAGCTTGAATCAATTTGTGCTTTGTTTCTATAAAAATCCAAATGTAGTATTACTTTCGGACATTTTCAGACAACTAGATTTGTAAATAAACAGTGAATTCCTTTCCATCACAGTTTATTTCTAGTTCATCCTATGCACATTATAGATAGAACTAAAAACTGCTTAGTTCTTTTTCTCCAGGACTTTAACTGTGTGAATCAAGGTCCTTTTAAATAGTGAGTTATTATTATTCTTAAGGTAAACCACAAAAACAAACCCTAAAATTTTTTTTTTAATTAAATGATGAAAATTTCAGATGACAGAGCCAAAAACTGGTAACAGCTTTTTAGATTTCATATTAATAATCTAATTAAAAACACTAACCACTACCTGGCAAGAGACTGGAAAGAATCAGGTTTCTGTGACGGGAAACAAACAAAAAAACATGCAAAAATTCCACCCCCTCAACCACGTGATCTTCTCTCATCTCTAAATTAGAAACAATTTTATAAATACATGATCATTTTAGACAATACAGACCTTCTAGAGTGTTTCTAAAGGAAATTACAGTTTTTGGTCTTAGGGAATAAGACTAAGATGGAAAGGGGCGTGAAAATAGTGAACTCTGTGGGGACAGTCTGTTCTTTCTACACACAAGCACACTGCTGTTCATCCAGTCAAGTGGTTACAGTTCAGTACAGGATTTTCAAGGCAACTAAGATATCAAAACACAGGTATTTCCTCTTCCTAGAGTTAACAGTTATTTTAAAAGATCTACCCACAGAGGATTATATGTGTTTTTTTTTCCCAAAAGGGAACAATGACTAAATAGGGGAGGGGGAGAGTTTCCAGCCCCAAATTCTTATACACAACAAGAGGCCTATAAGCTAAGTGTAGACTGCCCGGTGAAATAGTATTGGTACCATCTGAGGTAGGTGCTACCCTAGATGGTTCAAAACACAATCCAGTAAAACAATACATGTTTTTATGCCTCAAACAGCTAGAAAGCATTTATTACTGTTCTAAAACCATGGTTAATGAACTCCTAAGACAACAGACTTCTAGGATGTTGTACCTTAGTGGCATCTCTGAATCATTACTAGCAACAGAATGCCAAATTCAAAATTGCTATGAAAGTAAAATCAGCAGTTGAAAAACTCAACCTTACTATAAACTGAGGGAGCACTTAGTGTTAAATACTAAGACCAAATGTATGAAGGCAGGATCTTTACTTGGGAAGACAGAGTGGAGGAATAGATGCACCCAACTGAGACCAATCAGAAGACAGAACAGAGGATGAAAAATGTCTTAAAAAAAAAAATAGAGGAGGAAGAAAGAATATGGAGGAGAGCCAGGCAGCAAAAAATAATTACTGGAGAGAATGAAAAATCTTTAAAATGAGGCATGTGCACATGGCTCGTTTTTCTGTCCTCTGTGTTCCTAATGATTTACAGTGTAAGTGGCATAGAAGTCACACTAGCAGGCAAGAATGAGCTTTCTGATGGAGGGAGATGGAGGACCAGGGGCTAATGAATTGCTTTGTTTTCTTGGTTTTGCTTTTAATTCATACCTGAAAGCCTTGAATCCTTGCTAAATATTCCAGCTGTTTTGAAGGTTGTACTGGAGAACAAGGGGGAGTAGGAGAACTTCCTTTTAAACCTATGGCTTCAGCTGTAGAAGATGTTCCGTTCATAAGGAGTTCCCTGGCAATTGTAGCTGAACTACTCGATGTGGGAGATATACTGAAGAAAGAGCTCGAGGGTTGGTTCATATCTTTGGGTGACAAATAGCCTAGAGTCGTGCCAGAGATTACTTTGTGGCGGCTGGCTTCCATCTCTTGATAAACATCAGGAGACAAATGAAGAATTCCTTTTGGAGCTATAAGTAAAATAAAGAAACATTGTTATTACACTTAAAATAAGTGAAACAGAAACATGTTAGAGCATTAGTGACTCAAGGATTTCCCTTGAAACAAGGCGATGAAAAACACTGTTAAGCACCCGTCTTCCCCATACTTGCAAAGGCAACTGCAGTCTCCTCTTTGGAGGTGAAAAACATACATTTCAATATTCCTAAAAATCATTGGCTTAAAAAATCACAAAAGTGACTTCAAGGGAAAGCATATGTGGTGGAAAAGCTATGGAGGAACATGGGTTACTGATGTGTAAAAGTGCAATGGGGGTAAGATTAGAAATGTGTAGGGTCTTCAGCCTGCAATTTAATATTTTATGATCTCATAAAAGAGACACGAAACCCCTAACATATGCAGCAGTTGAGACACAGCGGTAAAATGACGGCTGGGTCAGTCCAAATTAGCTGAGCAAAAAACTCATACATCCAATGGCCTGCTGGTATTCCTCTCTCCGCAAGGATGTCCCACTGTCAGCTCTACCTCATGAACATGTTAAAAACTGACAGAGCATCTTCTTCCCCCAAACTGCCTCCTATCTGGCTTATCTCATCATGATAGGGCTGCCCTGGTGGCTCAGTAGTAAAGAATTCACCTGCCAATGCAGGAGATGTGGGTTTGATCCCTGGGTCAGGAAGACTCCCTGGAGAAAGAAATAGCAGCTCACTCCAATATTCTTGCCTGGGAAATCCCATCGACAGAGAAGCCTGGTGGGCTGCAGTCCATGGGGTCACAAAAGAGCTGGATACGACCTAATGACTAAACAACAACATGATACCACCATCCACCTGCTCAGCTGCCCAACCTAGACTCCTGGCAACCAGCTTTGACTCACTCACAAGTAGCTACCATGTGCAGTCTAGAATGTGCCCTGTCAGCTTATCAAGTGTATTAGCTCCTCAGGCCAATGGCAGCTTCTAACAGCAAGAGGGGTGAGCCCAGGGCTGTGTCATCAGTTGGCAGAGTTGTAAACATATTTCCCTTGACTTCCATTTGTCTGAGAGATATTTCAAACCACATTTCACATGCTTGTTCTAACATCTTTGGATCAGATATTAACGACTCTCAAATCATGACATTATCTTCTAAAACTACTGATCAGTCGCCAGTTTTGGAGAAAGTGCTCTGAGAAAGAAAACTTAGACCCTTGGTCCTGCCTCCCCTTTTCCCACCACTAACCTCCTGATTCAGGCCCTCAGTGTTCCTGACAGGGCTACTGTAACCATCACTAAAAGCTTCACACTGCTGCTCTCCCCAGGGTCCATTTCCCAAATGGGTCTATACCATAATCCCCAAATATAAGGGTTCCATAATAAATATAGGGGGGAAATACAGCAAATTATATCACACACAAATGTCCCTTTGGGAGGATTAAAAATACACGTTAGCACAGCAGAAACTCTGAGAAGTCCAGAGGAGCAGAAATCCATTTAACTTGGTTTAAGCCAGGATTTCCCGAATTCATATTATATCCAGGCTTCCCATGTAACATTAGTAACATCTTAACACCCTAGGAAATGCTAAGGCTAGACGTTCTCTTACTTTAAAGTCTTTACTGGCTTTCCATCACTTACACATCAAATCAGAATCCCTTAGGATGACAAATGAGGCCCTCAGCGCTCTGGCTCCTCCTTACCTCCCCATCCTACTAAAATCTTCATGGAGACCCCACGCTCCACTCATGCAAATATAGTCATACCTCTCCCCATACTCTGGCTTGTTTGATCTCATCACATCTTTATTTCTATTGTTCAGTCTCTCTCTCTCTCTCTCTCTCTCACACACACACACACACACACACATCTTTATTTCTATTGTTCAGTCTCTCTCTCTCTCTCTCTCACACACACACACACACACACACACACACACACACACACACACATACACCAGCTAGCCTCCTACTGTTAGGTTCTAGGCACTGTGCTAAGCAATAGTGTCCTGACCTCAAGTCACCCTCAGTCTCTTAGGAGAGGAAAACGAAAGGGATAAACATCATGGCATGGCAGGTACCTCTGCAGAGATGGGTTGGGGAGCAGTGGGAATGAGAAGGGAGAAGCACTGGAGCTCAGGAAAGGCTTCCTAGTGATGGTACTGCCAGCACATCCCAAGGGATGAGGAGAACTGGGCCAAGGAGGGAGAGAACTGAAGGCAGGGAGAGGCACAAGAAGACGCAGGGATCAGCAGACCTGGGAACCTCCGCACTGGAGCAAGAAGGGGGAGATGGGGACTGCAACAGGGAAAAGTGGAGGCTGGAAGGGGCCAAGCTCCAGGGAACTTCATCCTGATGGTGTTATAACATAAAGTGAGTGAGTGAAAGTTGCCCAGTCATGTCCGACTCTTTGTGATCCCATGGACTATACAGTCCATGGAATTCTCCAGGACAGAATACTGGAGTGGATAGCTTTTCCCTTCTTTAAGGGATCTTCCCAATTCAGGGATCGAACACAGGTCTCCGGCATTGCAGGCAGATTCTTTACCAGCTGAGCCACAAGGGAAGCTCAAAACATAAAGGGGTTGCTTTAAAAAATAATTTATATATGGAACTTCCCTAGCATTCCTGTGGTTAGGACTCCACACTTCCACTGCAGGGGGCACAGGTTTGAAACCGGTTGGGGAACTAAGATTCTACATGCTGCATGGCATGGCCAAATGAATAAATACATAAATAAATTATACAGTATAAAATATCATCCTATGTTACATATTTAACGGACTTCCCTGAGGCTCAAATGGTAAAAAATCTGCCTGCAATGCAGGAGACCTGGGTTCGATCCCTGGGTCAGGAAGATCCTCTGGAGAAGGCAGTAGCAATCCAGTCTGCATTCTTGCCTGGAGAATCCCATGGACAGAGGAGCCTGGCAGGCTATAGTCCATGGGGTCACAAAAAGTTGGACACAACTGAGCAACTAACACACACACGTTTTACGGATTGACTTTATACCTTTGTGTTTGTTAGCTTTATATTCAGGAAAATTTTTAACAAAAAAATTTAAAAAGAAAACATATGCATTGGGGAAAAATTACAGATAAATCTCACTAGCCAGAGTAAACTACTTTTAACATTTTGCTTTAAAAATATACTTTTAGTCTTTTTTCTTATACACTTTTTGTTAACTGAAAAAACAAGCTAAAAGACAGATATACAACATGATCCTTTCGATATTTATAAAACCATGTACCTTCATTAATAATTTTAAGCTTAAAATTTCATTATATCAGTTGTTTCTTTGAACAATTTCGTACTGCTGGACATCTAATTTATTTCTTTTTTTAAAAAACAACTCAGGGAAACATTTTTTTTTTAATTACATCCTTATTCACATGAAAATTGATTTCCTTAACTCAGAAGCAGAACTGCTAGTTCAAAGAATATGCATTTTATTTTTGTACACTAATAAATTGCTCTAAATTGGTACAAATGCTAGTAGTTGTGCCAGTTTCACACCTCCGTACGAATATGTGAAAGTTTCTCCTTCTTATTTCAGTAGTAGATATTATTATTAAAAAATCTTTGCCACTGCTCTCTGTTAGTATAGATAAGTGGCAAAGACTTTTTAAAATAATAATATCTAGTATCAAAATAGGGGGAAAAAGGTACTTTTAGCTTCACCCCCTGATATCTGGGGAGGTGAGAGAGGCTGGCGATTTGAGGGCTTCCCTGGTGGCTCAGACGGTAAGGATTCATCTGTAACACAGGAGACTCAGGTTCGATCCCTGGATTCAGAAGATTCCCTGGAGAAGGGAATGGCAACCCGCTCCAGTATTCCTGCCTGGAGAATTTCATGGACAGAGGAGCATGGCAGGCTACAGTCTATGGGGTCACAAAGAGTTAGACATGACTGAGCGACTTCGCTTTCACTTTCACGTGTGACCAATGGTTTAATCAATCATGCCTATGTAATGGAACTGCCAAAAACCCCCTAAAATGAGGAGGTTTGAAAAGCGTCTGAGTCTGGGTCGTGTCTCCCAACTTTACTGGGACAGACTGTGCTCCAGCTCCTTTTGAACCCCACCCTGTGTACCTATCTCTTCCTCTGGATTTCATTTTAAATCTTTTGTAATAAACCCATGATAGTATCTTCCTGAGTTGTGTGAGCTGTTCTAGCAAATCATCAAACTTGAGAAGGGGGTTGTGGGAACCCCCTGAATTCACACCGTTTCAGTCAGGAGTACAGATGGGAATATGGGGCTTGTGACTGGCAAAGCGAGGCATTTTATGGGCCTGAGCCCTTAATCTGTGAGGTCTGCACTGATTCCAGGGAACGAAGGAACCAAACTCTAGAACACCCTGTTAGTGTCCTGAAAGTTGGAGAATTGGTTGGCATGGGGGAAAAGAATCCCTACACAGTTAGTGTCAGAAATGTAGTAAAAACAGCCGTACATCAACTCTGATCAAACTAGACATGTACATGCAGTTTTATGTTCAGTTTTATCTCAACAAAGTAAAAACATTTGCGAATTTGATAAGTGAGATGACATATTACTTTTTCACTAGATGTACCAACACCAAACACAATTCTTATTTAAAGAATAACTTAATGTATGACTCTAAATTCTACACTCAATTTAAGACATCAAGAAGCTAACAGCATTATTTCAGCAATGTTATTATATAGCAGTAATGGGCTTGCCAATAGCAATATTATCAAGCAACAAAAATGCTCTCCCAGCACTCTGGAGAGGGATTACATCATAGCAGAAGAACTCATGCGGGGTACTGGCTCCCTTATTCCACTGTAAAGCCCGAATTGACTTCATGAATAAAGAAGATTCCTTTCTATGGAGATCAACTAATATAATAGTCGCTGAGAGAGAGCAAAGATACACGTAGATGTACGCGGTCAACTACCGAATGATTTTCAGCGTGAATATTAGTAACTGTTTGGATCAGTCACAATTCATTTAGATTCTTTCTGTTGTAAATTCAAGTCACTTTTCAGTGGGGTAAAGACCTAAAACAAGAATCAAGGAGTAATTTAAGGACTTCCCTGGTGGTTCAGTAGTTAAGAATTCGCCTGCCAATGAAGGGGACACAGGTTTGATCCCTGGTCCAGGAAGATCCCACATGCTATGGGGCAACCAAGCCTGCGCACCACAACTACTGACAGCCTGTGCACCTAGAGCCCATGCTCTGCAACAAGAGAAGCCACTGCAGTGAGAAGCCCGGGCACTGCAACTAGAGAGTAGCCCCCGCTCAAAGCAACTAGAGAAAGAGTACAGCAGTGAAGACTCAGCCGAGCTAAAAATAAATAAAAACAATAAAAAAAGAGTAATTTAAAGTACACATATTTAAGGACTTTGCACTGTCTCCTGAAAAACCATTCATCTCAATTTATACTGCTATTAGCAACGTGTGACTAAACTTGCTTTCTTACACATCTGTCAAAACAGACTTTAGTTATTCTAAATCATTACTATCACTCTACAACATTTTGTTGTTCTATTAATTTAATTTTTTTGATTACTGCACAGATAAACTTTCGCTCATGTGACCCACTTAGGCCCATGTCTTCTTTCTTGTTGGCTCTGACCTCAGTTTTGTTCATGGATTGGAAGATATTTCCCTGCTCGGCTTTGTAATGTCTGTTCTTTTCATCCTCTATTTGAACATGTTCTGAACTGTTCTTCCATCATCTACCTTTTGTCCCTGATGTGGCCTTTAATACTCCACCTTAGTATTGTCAATCTGTAACCACTGTACAAAATCTGTAACCACTGCTCAAAATTCTCCAAGCCAGGCTTCAGCAATACGTGAACCGTGAACTTCCAGATGTTCAAGCTGGTTTTACAAAAGGCAGAGGAACCAGAGATCAAATTGCCAATATCCACTGGATCATCGAAAAAGCAAGAGAATTCCAGAAAAACATCTACTTCTGCTTTATTGACTATGCCAAAGCCTTTGACTGTGTGGATCACAATAAACTGTGGAAAATTCTGAAAGAGATGAGAATACCAGACCATCTGACCTGTCTCTTGAGAAACTTGTATGCAGGTCAGGAAGCAACAGTTAGAACTGGACATGGAACAACAGGTTGGTTCCAAATAGGAAAAGGAGTACGTCAAGGCTGTATATTGTCACCCTGCTTATTTAACTTATATGCAGAGTACATCATGAGAAACAATGGGCTGGAAGAAACACAAGCTGGAATCAAGATTGCCGGGAGAAATATCAATAACCTCAAATATGCAGATGACACCACCCTTATGGCAGGAAGTGAAGAAGAACTAAAGAGCCTCTTGATGAAAGTGAAAGAGGAGAGTGAAAAAGTTGGCTTAAAGCTCAACGTTCAGAAAACTAAGATCATGGCATCTGGTCCCATCACCTCATGGGAAATAGATGGGGAAACAGTGGAAACAGTGTCCGACTTTATTTTTTTGGGCTCCAAAATCACTGCTGATGGTGATTGCAGCCATGAAATTAAAAGACACTTACTCCTTGGAAGGAAAGTTATGACCAACCTAGATAGCACATTTAAAAGCAGAGACCTTACTTTGCCAACAAAGGTCCGTCTAGTCAAGGCTATGGTTTTTCCAGTGGTCATGTATGGATGTGAGAGTTGGATGGTGAAGAAAGCTGAGTGCCGAAGAACTGATGCTTTTGAACTGTGGTGTTGGAGAAGACTCTTGAGAGTCCCTTGGTCTGCAAGGAGATCCAACCAGTCCATCCTAAAGGAGATCAGTCCTGGGTGTTCATTGGAAGGACTGATGTTGAAGCTGAAACTCCAATACTTTGGCCACCTCATGCGAAGAGTTGACTCATTGGAAAAGACCTTGATGCTGGGAAGGATTGGGGGCAGGAGGAGAAGGGAACGACAGAGGATGAGATGGCTGGATGGCATCACTGACTCGATGGACATGGGTTTGGGTAAACCCCGGGAGTTGGTGATGGACAGGGAGGCCTGGTGTGCTGGGATTCATGGGGTTGCAAAGAGTCGGACACGACTGAGTGACTGAACTGAACTGAACTGAACCACTGTACACGGCTGCACTGCAGAGACAACACTGGCACTATTCTAGCACTTTACATGCATCATCTCATTTAATCCCCACAACCACCATATGAAATGGATTTTTATTTGTGTAGATTATACATGAAAAAACTGAAGCACAGAAAAGTCAGGAAACACAGCTAAGGATATGGATAGCATTTAGCAATGCTAGATTTTAACTCCAGGTGGTCTGTCACTAGAGTCTGGACACATTACATTAAATGACTTCTTAAAAGAACAAGCAGGGGGAAAAAGTGCAATGTCCAGCCAGTTCTAAACACCCAGGTTTAATCCAGGAAGTGAACTCCACACCTGAAGTTCACCCAGACTGGCTCCACAGTTGATCCATTCCATCATGGCTGTTCTTAGATGTTCCAGAGATAGCCTCACCAAAATCTTCCCTAAATTATATGACGTCATACAGGATTTAAAAGCCCCAACATGCCAGGGACTGTGACATCCTACAAAGGAGGAATGCCAGGCCATGGTGCCCTTTCTACTTGTTTTCCCCACTAGGTTTATGCTTCTCTCAAATGGGTGTGTAAACCCTCTAGCATGCAAAGCCTCCCACAGCGTTTTCCCAGTGCTCCAGTTCTTACTGGAAGAGCTGAAGAGGACATTCTGAGTTGAGATCTCTTAAAAGGTCTTATGGTATGTATAGATCAGCAAACCTAGCAGAATCTTGCCTTTTGATGTTCACTAACATCATAACTCTTTGAGAGGCTGAAGAACACAAATGAGTAGTAACTGGTACTAGGGGTATCAGAACAATAGGGCAAACCAAAGGAGTAAGAAAGATAACATCACTTCACTGGTACAAGTGGTTAATGTTAGTCTATAAAAATGAGTTTCTCTGCATGTCGACAGAATGAACGCATTGTGTGTGCTTCGTCGCTAAGTTCCATCAGACTCTTTGTGACCTCATGGAATGTAGCCCGCCAGGCTCCTCTGTCAGTGGGATTTCCCAGGTAAGAATACTGGAGTGGGTTGCCATTTCCTTCTCCAGGGAATCTTCCTGACCCAGGGATTGAACCAGTGTCTCCTGAATTGGCAGGCAGGTTTTTTACCACTGAGCCATGGAATGAGTGCCTAGCTATTGCTTAATAAAATGAACTTGTCACTTTTTATACCAAAGCTTCAAAAGAAAAATCTTACTGTATGCTTCCATAAATCAGCTTGAATCTTGCCACAACACTGTTGGACTAAATGTTTTATTTATAAATACTCAAGTACCCAACAATATTCATCCACTTCTGTCTCAGTGAGATTTTTCATAACAAAAAATTTTAATTCACATAAAGGTCAAACACTTTTGTAAATGAAAGAAAGAGCAGAAACAGTGATGACAGGTTCTTCTGATTGAGATTTACGACATGTGGGTAGATGTATGACTGTTTCAATGTAGATACTATCAAGGATGACTCACCAAATGTTAAGAAGAAAGTCAATTGTTTGTATATGGTTTGAAAGCTGAGGGCTCAGAATTATACTCCTTCTCTGATCAGATAGAACAATTTGTTTAGTACTGATACTATCTCAGAAGACAGAGTTCTGTTTCCTAATAGGCATCAATTATCCTAAAACACAACCCAGTTTTGGGATTTGCCAATTTAGAACTGGATATCTGAAAAGTTACTTGGTTGTTACTGGAAAAAATAGATGCTTAATGAGGAGTTTCATTTTAACCTTTTCTTGTCCAAAGTTTCAAGTGACAGCCAGGCAGGTATAAATACATTCTGTGACTGATCTTCTTGATGGTGAAAGTGAAATCCACCTCTCATAGCATTTGCTGTAAAGTCTACCTCTCATGGCATTTGCTGCTCAGTGAATTTCCCTAGTGTGTCCTGATGGTGGCAAAATCTCGTCATCATTCTAATGCTGAATAAACCTTATTTTTAAGGTATCAAAAAAATTATCATTAAAAAATTCTTAAAATTTGGAAAAATAAACTGCTGGTTCAAAACAGGAAATGTGAGAAAAGGATGTGCAGGAACAGCAAGATTTATCAGTTTGACAGTGATTTTAAAAATCATTTATATGAAAACTCACAAAAATCCAAGTAAGGTCTGTAGTCTAGGTCACTGTATTGTACCTGTGTCAATTTCCTCATTCTGATAAAGTGCTATGATTTTGTAAGATGTCGCCATGGGGAGAAGCTGGATGATGGGTACACGCTGTACCATTTTTACAGCTTTAAAAAGTTTTAAAAACCCAACTACGTGAAAGCACTGTTAGGCTGCTCTGGGCATCTCCAGGATATAGGTCCTAGAATAAGGCTGTGCGGACACCTCAAGGTGGAGAGAATCTTGACAGCTCCAGCTTTGGCCACTGCTTTGCCTAACGTGCAGCCCTGGCTCCCTGGGGCCTGGCTGCTTGACCTCTGGTTCCATGATAATAAGGAAGAACATGATAGGAGTGTGGGCCTCGTGCTTGGGGTTCACTGTAAAGAATCAGGCAGTAATGCAGGAGATCCAGGTTCGATTCCTGGGTCAGGAAGATCCCCTAGAGAAGATGGAATGGCCATCCATTCCAGTATTCTTGGCTGGAGAATTCCATGGACAGATAATCCATGGTCAACTTGGGGGCTTTCCTGGTGGCTCAGATGGTAAAGAATCTGCCTGAAATGCAGCAGACCTGGGTTCAATCCCTGCGTTGAGAAGATCCCCTGGAGAAGAAAATGGCAACCCACAGTATTCTTGCCTAGAGAATCCCATGGACAGAGGACCATGGGGTCACAAACAGTTGGATACGACTGAGCAACTAACACACACACACACTCATATAAGCTGTAACGAGGATCCCCTGGACCCTGTGGTAGTGCTGGACACAGCCTAGCAGAGAGCTGGGACTTTGATACTATTTCTTGATATCAATGCAGACTACAGGGAGACTGGACTTCTACTCCCACCCAGCAATAATGAATAGTGTCATAAGAGAAAGAGTGGAGAGTTAGGACATTAATCATCACCTAGATGTAAAGATGGAGAAAGCAATGGCACCCCAATCCAGTACTCTTGCCTGGAAAATCCCATGGACGGAGGAGCCTGGTAGGCTGTAGTCCATGGGATCGTGACGAGTCGCACACGACTAAGCGACTTCACTTTCACTTTTCACTTTCATGCACTGGAGAAGGAAATGGCAACCCACTCCGGTGTTCTTGCCTGAGAATCCCAGGGACGGTGGAGCCTGGTGGGCTGCTGTCTATGGGGTCGCACAGAGTCGGACATGACTGAAGCAACTTAGCAGCAGCAGCAGCAGAAGTAAAGAGCTTATCCTCTCTGTGATATCCGTGAAGATCATGTAAGGACCAGAATTCCTACTCCAACCAGCAATAATAAGGAATCTACCACCTTGGACACCAATGGAAGCAGAATGGGGAAACTGAACTAGAATTCTGAAAAGTGATCACGTAACCCACAAAGAGTGAGAAAAAGAAAGCAAAAGAATAGAAAAAGTAAATAAGATGGCAGACTTAAGTCCTAAACATATAATTATGTTAAATGTAAATGATCTAAATATATCGATTAACAGGAAACTAGCAAAGTAGATTAAAAACATGACCTAACTACACACTGCCTAAAAGAAATTCACTTCAAATATACTCATATAGGCAAGCTAAGAGTAAAGGATGAGGAAACAAGGTGTACATCTTATAAATATTAATCAAAAGAAAGCAGGACATTCTATTTCTAAATAATGACATATGGAGATCTACAGCCCCACCCCAAAAAACAACCATAAGTTATGAATATTAATTTTAAAATACTTTTAAGTCTCTGGAAATCATTCTAAGGGCATATAACAAATAAAACATTCTCCCATGTAATAAAAAATTTGGCTGGACTTTGTCCCCAGTTCCTGGGAAACAGCTTCCAAGTCCTTAGAATTCTGTGAGTGACAGAAGTGTCTTCTTTATTCATGGTGCACCCCTCAGAGATGTCAGAATTTATGCCAACAAGATGACTCAGAATGGGGGATGGCCATGTCAGAAAGACCAACCATGTGATTAGAGGGTTGGAGCTTTGGGTCACGTGGCATCAAGTGAACCCCTGAGGAAAGAGGAAGGTTGGAGACTGTTATCAACTTCATGACCAATGATTCAATCAGTTATACCTGTGATATTAAATGCCCACAAAAACTGCGCAACTCTGGAAACTGAGTGAACCCCCACCTGGCAATACTCTGTGCATATTACACATCACTGAGTAGGGAGCAACACGTTCCTGACTTCATGGGAAAGGACATCAGAAGAAGTACACTGGAAGATTTGTGTCTGGGACTCTTCATATCTTACCCTATGTGTCTCTTCTTTTAGCTGGTTCTGATTTGAATCATTTTTGCTGTAACAATATTGTAATCATAAATATAAGACTTTCCTGAGTTCTGTGATTCATTCTAGTGAATTATCTTATCTGAAGGGTAGTGCTTTTCAAACTATGGTGTTAAAAAAGACTCTTGAGAGTCCCTTGGACAGTAAGGAGATCCTAAAGGAAATCAACCCTGAATAGTCATTGGAAGGACTGATGCTAAAGCTGAAGCTCCAATACTTTGGCGACCAGATGAGAAGAGCCAACTCACTTGAAAAGACTGATGCTGGGAAAGACTGAGGGCAGGAGAAGAGGACGACAAAGGATGAGATAGTTGGATGGCATCACCAACTTGATGGACATGAATTTGAGCAAGCTACGGGAGTCTGTGATGGACAGGGAAGCCTGGTGTGCTGCAGTCCACGGGTCACAAAGAGCTGGATGTGACTGAGGGACTCGTTGGTGTCTTTTTTTTTTTTAATTAATTTTTGGCCCCCTGGGTCCTTGTTGCTTTGAGTGAGCTTTCTCTAGTTGCAGAGAGCTGGGGCTACTTCCTTGTTGCAGTGCACAAGCTTCTCTTGTTGGAGAACATGGGCTCTAGATGCGTGGGTTTCAGTAGTTGCAGCACACAGGCTCTAGAGTGCGGGCTCAGTATTTGTGGCATACGGACTTAGTTGCTTCAAGGCATGTGGGACCTTTCCGGACCAGGGATTGAACCTGTGTACCTTGTGTTGACAGGAGAATTCTTAACCACTGGACCACCAGGGAAGCCCTGGTTGGTGTCTTTTGAAGCGAAGCAGTCTTGTAGAAGATTATGCCCTTAACCTGTGATACCTAGCCGAGCTCCAGGGTTTGTATCATGAGTCATTGCACCTTTATTCAGGAAAATCTAATAAATCTCAGAAAGAATAAAAGTCTCTGGTTTTTGAGCCATTACGCATTCCTTCCACCACCTGCAGCTACAAAGATAGGGCTCTTTTACTCCTCAACCACCTGTAAGTAATATGGTAACTCACTAGAAGGGCAGGCCACCAGAATTTCTCATTTACCCCAGCTAAAGGCTGCAGAAGTTAAAATTTCTCATGAATATAGCCAAAAAAGTCAGCAATCCCTTTTTACACCCAGCCACCACTCACACAGTGAAAGCTGAGAGCACTTGAGAACTGAATGCTCTCTCCTCAGCTTGCTCATGGGATGGAAGCTCACATCAGAAAAGGCAAACCAAGAATACCAGAGACTACCTCCCCTGACCAACACTCTGCTCACAGAGCAGCAGTGTCAATCTCAAAGAAGTGGGCCACTGTCCCCATTCCTACTCCAGAACAGTAGTTCAGAAATTCTGCACAGGGTGAGGTAGTCCATAAGAACAGAGCTCTGAAGTTTTCCCAAAGGAACTGATTTTATTTTAAATAGAATGTAGGAATGTTCAAGCCTAGGGGCACTCAGTCATGCATAACTCTTTGCTGTTCCATGGACTGGAACCCACTAGGCTCCTCTGTTCATGGGACTTGCCACGCAAAGATACTGGAGTGGGTTGCCATTTCCTCTTCCAGGGGTTATTCCCAATACAGGGGTCGAACCCAGGTCTCTTTTGTCTCCTGCATTGGCAGGCAGGTTCTTTACCACTAGCACCACCTAGGAAGCTCTACTGGAGGTTTTGGTAGTAAGTGATTCACAGCCAATGAGCTCTAGCAGTGCTCCAACATAAACCAGCTAATTTCCCAGAAAGAACCAGGGAAAGAGCTAAGAAAAGTGCCTCTAGGGACTGAACAAACCTGAAATACTGGTCTCAAAAACTATCTTGAAAAGGGACTCAAACTTAATTGTACCCGAATGAGAGCAGTTTATGGTTTTATGCCAATAATCAGCAGGACTTCCCAGGTGGCGCCAGTGGTAAAGGACCTGCCTGCCAATGCGGGTTCCATCCCTAGGTAGCGAAGATCCCCTGGAGAAGGGCATGGCAACCTGCTACATTATTCCTGCCTGGAGAATTTCATGGACAGAGGAGCCTGGTGGGCTATGGTCCATAGAGTCGCACAGTCAGACACAACTGAAGTGACTTAGAACGCAAGCACGCAGTCAGTGGAACCGAACGGCTGAGTGTCAGGTCAGAAAACAGGCAAAAAGTGTATCCGATTAGAGTGAGAAAGAGTAAAAGAGACCCTGCTAAATCTGTCATTCCATGTGACTATGAGCATGGTAAAGATGCTCCCTCTGAGAGGTGACATCAGAGGATTCATTCTGCAAGAGAGAAACTTCATAAAAATAGTCCAGCTTTTTCTCTGAAAGCAGGAACAAGGCAATAATTCCCCATTTTTGACACTTCTATTCAACAAATACTGGAAATTCTAGTCAAAGAGGTTAGGCAAGAAAAGAAAAAAAAAAAAAGCACACAAATTGGAAAAGAAGTAAAATTATCTCTATTTGCAGATTATATGATCTTATACGTAGAAAACATATAAGATTCCACACACAAAAAACACCTGCTTAGAACTAATATATGAATTTCAGCAAAGCAGCAATACATGAAATCTACAGACAAAAATCAGTTGTTTTTTCCATATACGAACGATAAACAATCTGAAAAGGAAATTACAAAAACAATTATATTTACAAAGGCATCAAAAAGAATAAAATATTTAGGAATTCTCTTAACCAAGAAAGTAAAAACTTTCATACTGAAAACTATAAAATACTGCTGGAAGAAATTAAGGAACACACAAATGAAGAGATCCTGTGTTCATGGATTTTGACATGTTAATAATATTATTAAAATGTTGATACTACCATAGCAATTTCTAGATACAATGCCATTCCTATCTAAATCACAGAGGCATTTTTTACTGAAATTTTTTAAAAATCCTAAAATTCATATAGGACTATAAAAGACCTTGGATAGCCAAATCAATCTTGAGAAAGAAGAAAAAAGCTGGAAGCATCACACTTACTGATTTCAGAATATATCAGAAAGCTGTGGTAATCAAAACACAAGGATACTAGCATAAACACTGACATACAGACCAATGGAACAGGTTAGAAAGCCTAGAAATAACATGCTTTAGGGTCAACTGATCTTCAACAATGGTGCCAAGACTACACAATGAAGAAACAACAGTTTTCTTTAACAAATGGGGAAATGGGATATCCACATACAAACGAAGGGAACTGGATCCTCAATCTTACACCACACACAAAAATCACCTCAGAATGGGTTAAGGACTTAAGACCTCATCACACTGTAAAATTCCTAGAAGAAAACACAGGGCAAAAGTTTTACAACACTGGTGAAGGCAATGATTTCTTAGATGTGATACCAAAAGCACAGGCCAAAAAAAAAAAAAGCAAAAATAGACCAGGTGGAACAATGGCAGACTAAAATCTACACAGAAAAGGAAACAATGAACAGTGTGAAAGGCAATTTATGGAATGACAGAAAATATCTGCAAACCATCTATTTTATAATCAGTTAATATCCAAGATATATAAGAAACTTCTATAATTTAACAGCAAGAAAACTAATCTGGTTAAAAATGTACAAAGGAAAGGACTTAAATAGACATTTCTTCAAAGAAGACATATGAATGGTCAATTGAAAAGATGCTCAACATCACTGATGATCAGAGAAATAAATGCAAAAGCAAAACCATAATGTAGTATCGCTTCACACCTGGTAGGACAGCCATTATTTTAACAAAAATGAAATAAGTGCTGACCAAGACGTGGAAGAAACTGGAGCCCCTGTGCACTGTCGGTGGGAATATAAAATGGTATGGCCACTACGGCTGGAGCTCCCTCAAAGAGTTACAAAAAGAACTATCACATGAAATAGCAATCTCACTTCTGGGTATTTACCCAAAAGAACCTGATAACAAGTTCTCAAAGAGATATCTGTACTCTAGTGTTCACTGCAGCATAATTCACAAAATTCAGGAAATGGAAATAACCTAAATGCCCATCAATGGTTGAATGGATAAAGAAAGTGTGGTTTATACACACCATGGAATATTATTTAGTCGTAAAAAAGAATGAAATCCTATCATATGCAACAGCATGAATGAACCCTGAGGAGATGATGCTAAGTGATATAAGCCAGTCATAGAAGGACAAAACTACTTGATTTCACATAGAAGAGGTATATAAAGTAGTCAAACTCATAGAAACACGAAGCACAATAATAGAGGGGAAATGGGGAATTGCTGTTCATTGAGTACAGAGTTTCAGTCAGACAAGATGAAAAAGTTCTAGAGATCTGCTGTACAACAGTGTGCTTACAGTTAGCAATACTGTATCGTACACTTAAAATTGTTAAGAGGAAAGATCTCATGTTATTTTTTTATCACAATAAAAAAATTGTAAAATTTACAGTAAATATCCTACATTTCAACAATGAACAAGTGTAATTTGAAATTCAAAACACAATACCATTTACATTAGCAGCTCCCCAAAATGAGATATTTAGGTATAAATTTAACAAAATATGTACAGATCTGTATGAAGAAAACTCTGATGAACAAAATCATGAAAAAGTAAATAAATGAAGAGATATTCTATGTTCATGGATAAAAAGACTCAATATTGTCAAGATGTCAGTTCTTCCTAACTGAACCTATAGAGTCAACATAATCACAATCAAAATCCCAGCAAGTTGTTTTATGAATATCAACAAACTGATTCCAAAGTTTATACGGAGAGGCAAAAAACCCTATAGAAGGCAACACAATACTGAAGGTGAAGAATAAAGTTGGAGGATTGATGCTACCTGACTTCAAAACTTACTACAAAGCTATGGTAATCAAGATAATGTGGTATAGGTGAAAGAACAGACAAATATACAGTGGAACAGAAGAGAGAGCCCAGAAATGGACCCCCATAAATACAGCCAATTGATCTTTGATAAAGGAACAAAGGCAATACAATGGAACAAAGGTAGTCTCTTCAACAAATGATGCTGGGATAACTGGACATGCACATGTAAAAAAAATTAATCTAGACACAGACCTTACACCCGTCACAAAACTCATAGTAATAAATGTAGAATTCAAACCTATAAAGCTCCTAAAAGATAACATAGGAGAATATCTAGATGACCTTGGGTATGGTGATGCCTTTTCAGATACAACACCACAGATCCATGAAAAAAATAACTGATAAGCTGGACTTTGTTAAAATTTAAAATTTCTGCTCCACAAAAGACATTATCAAGAGAATTAGAAGAGAAGTTAGAGACTAGGAGAAAATAGTTGCAAGAGATACATTTAATAAAGGTCTATTATCTAAAAATATTTCATGAGGGACTCTTAAAACTGAAAAATAAGGTATCAATCCATTTTAAAAATGAGCCAAAAACCTTAACAGACACCTCACCAAAGAAGATACAAAGATGGCAAATAACCATGTGAAAAGATGCTTCACATCATATGTCATCAGGGAAATGCAAACAAAAACAAACAGATATCACTACACAACTATCTGAATGGCCAAAATCTGAAACACTGACATAACCACCAAGTGTTGGTCAGAACATGGAGTTAAAGGACTCTAACTCATTGCTGACAGGAATGCAAAATGGTACAGCCACTCTGGAAGTTCATTTGATGGTTGCTTTCAAAACTAAACATCCTCTTACTAGCATATGTTTCCTGGTATTTAATCAAAAAAGTTAAAAACTTATGTCCACATAAAAATCTGCACACAGATGTTTATAACAGCTTTACTCATAATTGCCAAAACTTAGAAGCAACCAAGATGTCTCTCAGTAGCTGAATAAACTGTGATACACTTTTCAGAGCTAAAAAGAAATGAGTTATCAGTCGTGAAGAGACATAGAGGACCCCTAAATGCTTATCACTATGTGAAACAAGTCAATATAAAAAGATCACAGCTCTGTGATCCCAACTACAGGATATTCTGGAAAAGATGAAACTACGGAGACAGAACAGTGGTTGCCAGGGGTGATGGGAGGTCAGGAGAGATACAAAGACAAAACACAGAAGATTTTGAGGATAGTGAAAATATTATGTATGATACTGTAATGACAGATATACATTATTACACATTTGTCCAGACCTATAAAATGTTTAGTACCAAGAGTGACCCCTAAGGCTCACTATGAACTTTGAGTGACCATGATATGCCCAATGCAGGTTAATCATTTGTTTAAAAAAAGGTACCATCTGTTGAGCTATGTTTTTAATTTTTTAATGAGAAAATTTATGCATATATGATGATGGAAGGTATATGAGACATCTCTATATTACTTTCTCAGTTCTTCTGTAAATCTAAAACTGCTCTAAAAAACTAAAATGCTTTTTTTTAAGTTACAAAAAACAATATTAGCACGGAATGTAACAAAGAAAAGATGATACAGTTCAATGGTAAACATACTTGAATGAAGCCCAGCTATCAGAGGTCAAGTTACAGATTGCCTCTTTACCTTGTTTCCTTCATCTGTAAAATGAATTATACTAAGGGAACTTGAAAATCTCTTTCAGCTCTAAAAGTCTATGAATCATCTTAACACAAACCAGAAAGTTTGGAATAAAACAATACGCTTGAATAACATCACCCCAAAAGCCTGTTGAGTGTTTTTAAAAATGGACTATTGCTAAAGTTTTTTAGGTCGTAAGAAAAGTCATATAATGCAGATGGCGGTTTCACTGGTAAAACAAACACTGCACGTGCTTTCTCAGCCGTTTAGTGTTTTTACATGATCCACCCTAATATCAAACTGGTATCTGAAACAATAGTTTAGACATTTTCCACATTATGAAACATCCTATAAAACATCCTTTCAAGAAAATGCGTATTTAATTTTAGTGGAATTTCTTTAAGAAAACATTATTCAATTTTCCCTTAATTATCAGCAAGTGATATATCTAAGAAATAAATACGTTGTCAAGTGGCAAATGCAGATCTTAGAATCAGAAGACACGAGTTCAAGTTTTCACTACCTCTGAGTATCCTCAGGCAAGTTATAAAATCACCTGCAACCTCACTTTTCCTGTTAATAAAATGTAAGAGCTGGATGTTCTCCAATCTTTTCAGCCTTAGGACTTTTGTCGTCTTTTTGTTCTATGAATACCACGATCCAAGGATCTGTCTTTCAGACAGACTGCATTTCTTTAGCAATAATAAATCATCTTTGTGTTTCTTCCACCGAAGTCTGCCAATGTGAGATTCAGAACAGCTTGAGATATGAACTCAGACATACATTGTTCTAACCCAAAGCAAAGTAATCTATTAAGAATGAATGCATTATTTCCATTAGGTTGTTGAAATACCAATAATGACACCTATTATATATAAGAGTCCAGCAACACCATGCTAAGAACTATAAGTCTAGATGATATCTAAGACCATTAATACAGTGGGGAGAAAAGTGAAACACTGCTTTTTTTTCATTTATCCAAATATTAAACACTGATAATGTCAGGTACTGTGCTATATGATTTTATTTTAAAATAAAAAAAGCAATCAATTTTTTTTTTCAAATTACACTTTCCACTTTTTAAGTTTTCTTTCCTTTTCTTATGGGGAGAAGAGGAATACTTAATCCTGTTTATCTTACAGACTGACTAGCTTCTCAAAAAGCAGTTTCAACTTTTAAAAACTTCGCTGAAATCAGCAATAATACCAAAATTAGTACGTGCGTGTGTGCTCAGTCGCTTCAGTCATGTCGAACTCTTTGCGACTCTATGGACTGTAGTCCTCCAGGCCCCTCTGTCCATGGGAGTTTCCGGGCAAAAATACTGGAGTGGGTTGCCATTTCCTACTCAAGGGAACTTCCTGACCCAGGGATCAAACCCAGGTCTCCTGCATCTCCTGCACTGCAGGCAGATTCTTTACCACTGAGCCACTGGAGAAGTCCCAAAATAGTACAACGTAATCTATAAATACCTTCTGAATGAATGAATGAATGCTACACCCATTACACACAGAGGTTTTAGGGAGACCATCACCGTTGCCTTTCTGGACCCTTAACTGCCTTCAACTGTACAGTCCCCTGCTGCCTCTTTTAGTGCTTTTAATTGATACTTTGACTACCTACACTCCTCTCATTTCTCATTATCAAGGGGATTTTTTTATCTTTTCAATTATTTATACTCCATGTAGTATGTGCAGAAAAGAACATAGACCAAACATACCTTCATTCACATTTGTTTTAAACAAAGTTTAAGTTTACTCATATTAAAACAAAATAATGATTAAAACTGGTACATTTAGTTAAATGAGGGCTTTCCAGGAGGCTCAGTGGTAAAGAATCCACCTGCCAATGCAGGAGATGTGAGCTTGATCCCTGGGAGAAAGAAATGGCAACCCACTCCAGTATTCTTGCCTGGAATACCCCACAGGCAGAGGAGCCTGGCTGACTATATAGTTAATGGGGTCACAAAGAGTTGGACACAACTGAGAACATGCACATACACCATGGCCAAACGAACAGAAGACAACAGAAAGCACAGAATAAAACCACATACAAAAAAAAAAAAAACCCACATACATACAACAATCTTAGTATACAACAGTCAATGCAATGGGGATGAAAGCTGAATCCATACTTTTAGTATAAATCCCAGAGGTATCAAAGATTTAAGGACAAAAAACAACAACAACAAAAAAACTATAGAAGTTCCAGAAGGCAATTAAATAATTTTTTATAAGCTCAGAATGGAGCAGGCATTATTAACTATGCTAAGATTACAAATGCTATAAAAGATTATAAAATAAAGGCCATTCAAATACATTAAAAAGAAAACCAAAATTTAAAAGAAAATTCCACCATAAATAAAGAGACCAAGAAAAATATTGGCAAGTCATATCATAAAGGTACACACACATGCTTTTTTCAAGTAAGAGGGAAAAAAAGACCAACAAACTAATTTTAAAATGAGCAACAGATATAACTATATCACTGACATAAACTAGTTTAGAAACAAAAAAAACAGTGTAGAAATGGCTCATAAATGTACAAAAGATACACTCAATCCTACTCTCAATAGGAGAAATGCAAAATAAAACTACATTGAATAACATAGTTCAGCTATCAGATTGGCAAGTATCCAGAAGTTTGAGAGTACGCGCTTACTGAAGCTGTGGGGAAACAGGAAATCCCATACACTGCTGGCAGGAATGTAAACAGGGAAATCTCTATTGAGCATAATCTGGTGACGTTTATCAAAATTATAAGTGCACGTACTCTTTGACTTACTATTTCCACTTGTGAGAATTTATCCAAAACACTAGCAAACATGTAAATGGATGTGGGAATGAGGTTTTATTCAACAGGATTATTTACAATATAAAAATATGGTGAAGTGAAAGTCGCTCAGTCATGTCCAACTCTGCAACCCAATGGACTATACAGTGGGCTTCCCTGCTAGCTCAGACGGTAAAGTGTCTGCCTGCAATGTGGCAGACCTGGGTTCGATCCCTGGGTTGGGAAGATCCCCTGGAGAAGAAAGTGACAACCCACTCCAGTTCTCTTGCCTGGAAAATTCCATGAATGCAGGAGCCTAGTAGGCTACAGTCCTCCAAACCAGGGATCGAACCCATGTTTCTAGCTTGGCAGGCAGATTCTTTACCACTGAGCTACCTGGGAAGTAAACAATCCCAGTGCCCGTCAGTTCAAAACTAGTTCAATAACAATAAGACTAAAGTCCTACACATAATCAACTTCGAAAGATCTTTGGGACATATTGTTGAATGAAAAGAAAATTGTAGAAGAGTGTGTCTAGAAAACATATTAAATAATAGTATGTATTATTTTATCCACATTTGAATTTGCTTCTATATGTATAAAAAGATTCTGGAGTAATATATAAGAAACTAATCAAAAGTTACTTGTTTGAGAGACAGGGTGGAAACTGCACCAAAGAGGACAAAAGGGAGATTCCTAACATTTTTTACATTTAAAATTTTTATCCATTGAAAAGACTAAGTAACAATAGAAGAGTAAAATAAATAAGATTAATGATATAGTCTTATTTATTTTACTCTTATATAGTACAGCTTCCCTGGTGGCTCAGATGATAAAGAATCCACCTGCAATGCAGGAGACCCAGGTTCAATCCCTGGGTTGGGAAGATCCCCTGGAGAAGGGAATGGCAACCCACTCTAGTATTCTTGCCTGGAGAATCCCACGGAGAGAGGAGTCTGGCAGGCTACAGTCCATGGGGTCACAAAGAGTCGCACACAACTGAGAGACTAACAATGATAAGAGTAGCTGCTGCTGTCAAGTCGCCCCAGTCGTGTCCGACTCTGTGCAACCCCACAGATGGCAGCCCACCAGGCTCCCCCGTCCCCGGGGCCCTCCAGGCAAGAACACTGGGGTGGGTTGCCATTTCCTTTTCCAATGCATGAAAGTGAAAAGTGAAAGTGAAGTCGCTCAGTCGTGTCCGACTCTTAGCGACTCCATGGACTGGAGCCCACCAGGCTCCTCCATCCATGGGATTTGCCAGGCAAGAGTACTGGAGTGGGGTGCCATTGCAGAGTAGATTTGAACTAAATTCGAACTAATCCAACTAAAACATCATCAAAATGAAATCAAAGGTATAAAAGTGACTTTAAAATGTTTCTATTTCTATTAGATATTTTGAAGGGCTCTCCAGTTCTTCTACTACAAAACAACCAGTATTTCCTGTAATCTGAGTTTACACATACCCAGTTATACACAGATTCCACTCCAAGATGTGTTCCCAGAAACTCTTACACATGTGTACTGGGAGACATGGTCAAAAATGTTTACAGTAATGCTGTTTACAATAACAAAATCTTGCAAATAACCTCAGTGGCTTAATAGGGGGATAAATTAATTATAGAATATGCACACAGTGGCACAGTGGATGAAATAACTATATGTTAACAAAATAGTCTTAAATTAAAATTTGAAGTGGGAAAACAAAGTTCCAGAAAATATACAGCATAATGTCATTTTTTTCCTAAAGTTTAAAAAAGCAAAACTAAACAAATACTGTTAAAGACACATACTTAACAAGTTGGGAGGACTACATGTAAAATCCAGAGCAAGCAGTGACCTCAGGTGGGAAAAGGCAAGCCAGCCAAGAGACAAGAAAGAAGGTAACAACACTGGTAACACTGTGGGTCTCAAGTAGAGTGGTGGGAATCTTAAGTGTTTATTATCATGCGTCATAACTTATATGTGTTAAATGTACTATATATCAAGCACTACCTATATTTTTTCTTTAAAAATAACACACAGTTTAACATCTCTTGGAAAATTACAATATATTACCTGGGAGTTTATAAACCTCCATCTTTCTAGACAAGCTGATGAATGAGTGCTTACTACTCTTATTTTCTCCTATGTTTATTGTAGAGTTTCTTTTGATAACAGAGAAAATCAACACTGTAGTTCTTAATACCTCAACTTTCAGTCCGGGAGGCTTTCATCTGTGTGTCACTGCTCTGTTCTTTTTCAGTCGTAAAAATCCTAGTTCCAAACACCTTTGATCCCCATAGGGCTCTGAGAATACAGAGCACATATTTCGGATTTCCAAAACAAATTTCAGAAACTGAAATTGCAGTCAAACTTTAGAAAACTTGCTCATTTTCTCTTCTTAAAAAACAGTCATAAAAGGCTCCTCAAGTGGAGAGCCTTAGGTATTCAGATAACTACCTCCCCAGCTATTTAATATATATATATATCATTTGTTCAAATTCAAACAGATTGTGCAATTCAGGCCAAACTTTGTACATCTGTGAATGTTATAAATATACTTGAATTTTTTTTCTGATTATAAACTAGGGTATGTTTATTACAGAAAAAAAATCTCTTATATTTTTCCATATCTTTTAGTTAAGTTATAAGAAAAAGTGGGCCTAAGCTTTGTATTCTTACTTCTTCAGAAAGGCACTGCTAATTCACCATCCTCTAACAGCTGCTGAGTGCTTGTTGCTTCAATGGTTGGAATCATCATTTTTTAATTCTCGTCAATTATATGGATCAGAAATTATGTAACATTTATTTCTAATCTGGAATTTCCTGATTGCTGAACAATTTCATTATTTAATTTCTGTTCTTTTTAAATGACTCCCTAAGTTTTTTGGGCATTATTTTATTGCTGTTCAGTCGCTAGGTTGTGTCCAACTCTTTTGTGACTCTGTGGACTATAGCCTGCCAGGCTCCTCTGTCCATGGGCTTTCCCAGGCAAGGATACTAGAATGGGTTTCCACTTCCTCCTCCAGGGGATCTTCCTGACCCAGGGATTGAACCAGTGTCCCCTGCATTGCAGGCAGATTCTTTACTACTGAGCCACAACAGTTTATTAATCTATAAGTGTCCTTTGTGTATTTTTAACCTGTGGCTATATAGGCTGCAAGTCATGCCTTCTATCATTTGACTTTTTATTTTCCTATGCTGTTCCTTGAATTCATTTTTGGTTTTCATATATCTAAATTCGTATCTTTCCTATGATTTCATCCTCTGCTCTTATGCTTAAAAACACTGTCATCCTGCAATCAATGGATGCAGCCTTAAATTGTTCATATGGTTTTCTTTTTTCAAAAAACATGTATCTGAAATCGTTTTGCATGTAAAAATAAGTCAAGCAAGTTTTTTAAATCGCGAAAATTTAAATTCATTCCATCTTTCTTGAGATTATTTCAGAAAAATACACTGTGTTAATCTGACTAAAGACTTTCCTTCTAGTTTCAGATTATTTTTCCTTAAATAAATGGGCATTTGATTATTAACTCAACTGGTATGCCTAAAACAGATAAGTTTAACACTCTCTCATACCCCTAATTGAAATACCAATGAATTGAGACTTCCTTGGTGGTTAAGAATCTGCCTGCAAATACAGAAGACATGGGATCTATTTCTGGCCCAGGAAGATCCCACATGCCATGGGCCAACAAAGCCCGTGTGCCACAACTACTGAGCCTGTGCTCTAGAGCCCATGCTCCACGACAAGAGAAGCCACCACAGTGAGAGGGGTGCACACCACAACTAGAAAGTAGTCCCCAACATTGCTTATTGTGATAATCATTTCATGAGGCAGGTCAAATCATTATGCTGTACACCTTAAAGTTATACAGTGTTATATGTCAATTATAACAATAAAACTGGAAGGAAAATGAAATAGATTGCCACAAGTTAGCTATACTCTTAGATTTCCAACACAGTCTTTATGTTCAAATAAATAATTAAGTTGAATCACTCGGCTTTATATTTAAATCGTATTGGCTCCAAGTAATTTAACTGTCTCATTACAAAGAAGCTTCTATTATGGAAGCCCCCAAAGGGAACTGTATATTCTTGCCTGGAGAATCCCATGGACAGAGAAGCCTGGCAGGCACAGAAATGGACACGACTGAAGTGTCTTACGCATAACACAAAAGTGACAAAATTTTTGATAAGTCAACTTCAATACTGCAAAGGTTAATAAGAATTCTTTCCCATCCCAAAAGTATTTGTCTTGGGTCATCTCTAATGAACCTAGAAGAGTCAGCATATTTCACAGGGGCTAAATAAAACTTTTTAAAAGGTTAACGGAAAAATATTTATGTGAAAAATGCCTCCAAATAATGTTTTAGTGGGTGGATTCGGCACATACCATTGAATACCTTTGAGCTGAGTCCAATTCTGAATTAAGCTGGAGTTTACCTTTAAGAAACAATGAACCTGCTTTTAAGTAAAATCCTGTATTAATAAGAAACATGGAATGTGAATAAAAAAAAGATTTTATCAACTGAACTGTATCTAAGTATTTTACAAAATTTTCCATGAACCATCAGTAAGTCTTTAAAACGCATGATCTTTGAAAAAACTTGCTAGTCATTCATCTGTAAAAATCTAGCTTTTTATGTGCATGCCAAGCATAAAATTGCCCCCATGCTAAATTTAACACAAACCTCACATTACAGAGTTATGTGTTCTTACACTTTGACATGACTATGACAGTGATTCACAAGGTGAAAATACACTTAGAATGGTCTATGTTCTGCAACTCAGGACAATGAAGAAAGCCTGGGAAGGATATAAAAATTAGGTCCATATTTTAAATCTGCAGCCAATCAAGCCAGGAACCTGGCTATGCAATCACAATCACTTGCAAAACCATTTAAACTATTTCTTAGCTGTAACTGTTAGCAGTTTCTTATGATTGTAATCTTTTAAAAAAATATCTCCCACTTCAAATATTAAATGCACATGTACATTAACTTTTTTTTGTCTACCTACAGTTTGGTGCTAACTGCACCAAGCTAAAATTGTCTTCTTTCCCCTTTATAATTCTGCATTCTCTTAATTTTTGTATACTGTGGCTCCAAGTTAATTTCATAGTATTTATCCAAATAATGAGTGGTTACAATTTTGTTCTTTTTAACTACAATTTGTGAAGTAAAGTTTAGCCAAGAAAACAATGCAGAGGTCACTTTATGACATTCTGTTGTTTACAAAGTAATGTTACCTTTTTAGATGTTATTCAAGGGTGATTAATCAAGTTTAGAAAATTAAACTGATATGTGTAACTCTTAATAGAGCACATTGAACAAGAAGATGTAAACTGAGTTGCTCAAGGTCAGACAATATGTCAGTGAGGCAGGCAGCTCAGGCAGTCTCAAACTCCTGTCTTCCTCTCACGTGCCATCCTGAGCAACCCCTGCTCTAACTTCTGCTTGCAAAACACTAAGACACATATTGTCCACAGGACAGGAAAGACCTAGGGCAAAATTTCAAACTTAAGGAATCGATTAAGTAGAAGAGACTTTAACCTAAAAGCTATCAAACTACGAGAATTTAAATTACTTTTTAGGTAATGGAGTCATCATAGTGATCTACTTTTTCTTGTATTTAAAGTAGCTAGGAGCTGGCTCCGGAGGACTCAGGGGTTCCACTACACAGAACCCGCTCGGGAGAAGAGAGACGGTTAACTGTCAGAGCTGGACTGCCCTCGCTGTCCGTGGTAACGTGGGCAGGGCCCACTCAGAGAACTTCTGTATCATCTTTCTCACCTCTACAATATTGGAAAGCGGCCAGGGAGCATTCTTCTTTCAAATTTTGAACTACTGGAGACCAGAGAAAGTCCTAAAGTGCTAACATTTGGTTAAATTTTAAGGATGCTTCAAACAGCTTATCATTTCCAACAATATGTTTAAAGCAAATCTTTTAGACATTCTGACACATTTCTCATCAGTGAAACTCACTGGGCCTTTTTGTGATATTTCTTCCCCTACTTGCAAAGGAGTTCCAAATCCCTCAGAAAGCCAAAAAAAAAAAAAAAAATCAATAGACGTAAAGATGAGGGTCAAAATACCACTGTTTAGTAATGGAGGCTTCAGGTCATCTATAATGTCCTTTCATGTTAAAACTACCAAATTAACAACTATCTGACTTCCATATTTAAATATGTAATGTTTATGTTCTCTGAGAAAAAATCTAATGCCAAAAGTAATCATTCAAATACAAACCATACATATTCTTTGGTCATGTGTACATGCAGAAAAATCTGAGAGATAAGTTTAACAAAGACATTTTTGGCAAGCCTACACAAAATTACAGAATTTTTATTAAAAGGAGGAGGAGAGAAGGCATGGAAGGAAATTAACATTCATTATGTGCTTACTAAGAAAGAGCTACTGTGCTAAGTACTTTATATAAAACCGAAATCAACTGAATGTTTCTCACATTCCTTGAGCAAATAACTATGTGCTGTTCCTAGTCACTCAGTCAACTCTTCGCAACCCCATGGATTGTAGCCCGCCAGGCTCCTTTGTCCATGGGATTCTCCAGGCAAGAATACTGGAGTGGGTTGCCAAGCCCTCCTCCAGGGGATCCTCCCAACCCAGAGATCGAACCCAGGTCTCCCACACTGCAGGCAGATTCTTTACTGTCTAAGCCACCAGGGAAACCCAAGTAAATACAATCCTATATATTCAAACAACAAAGGAATTAAAAACTCTCTGAGAATCCTGAACTGATTCCATTTTTTCTTTGGGCAATGTGCTGAGCCTATCACATTCATCATCCTTACATACATAGACAAAAGGCCCAGAGTCATATTGAGTTATTTAAATTATTCCCAGAAAATAATTCATGAATACCATTGCCTCACTGAAACAGTTTTCTCAAGAGGCTAGTTTTTATAATCTGAGAATTCAATTCTCATAAGCAGGCTCTGATAAGAATTGTCACAAATTTCATCATACATCGAAAGATGAGCTACTAATATGAAAGAATACTCTTCACGACAACAATTTACGTATTTAAGCTAATTCAGCTTCTGAAGGTTATCAGGAAGAGAACCGGGGTTAGAAATGAGAGATCCGACTTTACTGGGGACTTCACTTTGCCAGGGTCTTCACTGGCTGGCTGTTTTGTTTTACTGATTTACAGTAAAATGGTCATTTCAGTAAAAACAGATGCTTTTGGGGAGAGGTGGGGAGGAAGTTAAAAATGTCTACACTTCCAGTGTATAGCAGCTTGATCATGTACCTTTGAAAACAGAAATACCTGAAATGGATTTTAGTTTTTATTCTTTTTAAAGTTTTTTGAGAGCTGATTGTCTGTATTCAATGATTCATGAATCAAGCAGCATATTATCTAGCAACTAGAAGGATGCTCCAAACACTGGGAATCATCTTAGATGAGCAAAATTTACCTGCCATCCTAAAATGTTTCTCTGTGACATGTAGATTACTTTGAGCTGAAAACAATCAAGGCCCCAAAGACTCAGGATGACTCTTTCATCTTCCCATTAACTACTTAAAAGTATCTAGTTAGAAGATTCACTCCAGGAAGGGAGCTATCACCATAGCTCCCTTCTCCCACTTCAGTAGAACTGAAGCGGATTTTTAAATGATGATATACTATTATTTGGAATAAAACTGTGAGCAATTTTATCCTTACATTTCTGATATTTCAATTAGTAAGTCTAATAAAATACCAAAAATTCTAATGACTCAGCACAATCTGAAAAATGTGTACTACAATGTTAAATGAAAACACACTACAAGTTTTTGTCTATGTTCTAATTATGTAAAAGTGTCTGTGTGTGTACCTAAAAAAGTAGAACTGTGAATACAGTTAATGCTGGGTTATATTGGACTGGTAGATAACTGTTCCTCTTTCTTGATTCTTTTCTACTGTGATAATGTCACAATAAAAACAACTTAAAAAAAACCAGTATCATCACTTTATGGATAAAATGGTTTTCTGTCTGCAATGGCTTAACCGTGTTAAAGATATGAGTCTCTGTGTCTTCTGTCAGTTGCAGGAAAGCAAACACCACAACCTCCTGCATCCTTCAAAACACTTAGCATAGCATCTCAGGCCCAAAAAGACCCAGTAAATTCCGAGTGAGGGACAAGTCATGGAACCACTAACGAACACCAAGTGTAGCTAATATAAAGGTAGGAACTTACTGTTATTTGTTGGTTCAGGAAACCCAGCCTTTGGACCACTCCATCCTTTGTTTTCCCCTGTCTGAAAAATTAAACCAATCGTTTAAATTCAGGAAAGAAACTAAAATTCAAAAAAAAAAAGTTAATCCTAATTAATAAAAAAAGGGTACAGGTTATTCTGCTCATCCTCTCCACTGCTGACCCCAGGACCATGGACACAATTACTAACATGAACTGTAACATCTATCCCTTTTCTACATTCATATCTGTTTCTTATGCCTCCTGCCTTTATCTATCTAAATTTATAATTTATATCATCAAGAAAGCCCCATATTTAGCATAATATTTAGTATATATATTATGTATAACATGGGCTGTATCAAGGTGGCGAAGAAGTAAATTGTTTTCACATAGTAAACAATAATCAACGCAAGTGCTGAAATAACTAAAAGAGATTTTTTATCACTTCTGAAGTTAAATTAATGATAGAAATATTATTATGTCTGTTTTGAAAAAGTCCTCATAAGGGTCACTGAATACTGCTAATGACAGGTACAAAAAATTGAAAACTAAACCCTAACTCTAAGCAAGATCTGGAATATCCTGGCTTTTGACAGATGATTTGGTCAACATTTAGTGTAAAATACATTCTGAGCTCAGACATTTTGAAGTAGTATTTTAATCAAATTATAAGTGACATTAACTGGTTATGTTCTCTTTTTGTGGAGCTGGTGTTATTGATATAAAGTACTCTGGGGTGGGGGGAGACATTTCTTTTTATCATTGGTATTTTATATTATGGTATCAGATGTCAAAGATCAAATGGATAAATTAAATCCATATATAAACACAAACTACATTTCTAGCAAATAGCTTGCAACTGTGAAAAGGTGGAAGAGAAGGTAACGTGTGTAAATGCAGATACACGTGGATGGGAAGGCCTGAGGAGACTCCCATGCACATGTTCTCTGTGAAGCACAAGACAGGATCATAGAGAGAGGGGGGCGCTGAGGGAGGGAGGGAGGTTATAAATCCAAGGAAAGTGTACACAGTAAGGAAAAAGTCTAGGAAAGAAAGAGCTAAACGATTAGAAGAATACAGATCCTCAGACATTTGAGGGCTCAGTTGAAGTTGGTAATAATATATTTAGCACTTCATTCCTCCTTTTCAACCCTTCCACTGATAACCAAAGTTATTTAAATATTAGGTTTTATTCCTTAAGCCTAATTTTTCATCAACTGAATCCCAAGCCTGCTGCTCTCTGACTTCTATCTCAACACTAATGAAACTGCTTTTGTAAGGTTTCTGCTTTAACATGAGAGAGTAAACATTAAGAGTAATCTCTTCTCTTTCCCCAAACAACTCTAAATTGATAATCCAATAATCCATAAACTCTCTCTCCTTCCCTCTGCCCCCAGCCTCCCCTGAATATGAAAGGAATCAAAAGAAGAGATAAGTCAAAATTTGTAACATGGAGAGTAGATTAATTGCAACTAACTTAGCAGATGTGGGCCAGCTGAAACCTCACCTGCAGAGCTAGAAGCTAACAAAGAGCTTACAAAGAGTAAACTGATTTGTGCTTCAGGACCCCAGAAAGCCTCAGGAATCAGAAGCACACCTGGTACTTCTAAAGACGAATCCTGGAAGAGTATGAAAATAGAAAGATTGTTTGGAAGTCTTTCAAATGTTATGAAACTTCCAGGTCACTTCTGTGACCCCAAAGAGACAAATTTCCTAAAATGTTGCCTCTTCAGAAAGGCCTAAAACAAAGAGACTCTGGACACCCGGTACAGCTGAGGATGAGATGGATCTATACACCACACTGAAAATAGAGATGGATTCCAAAGTTACATCCTAGAAGATAAGACCCCCAGCTCCCTTTATTACTGGGCCTCTAAAGACAACCAGCCTCTCAATCCACAAGGAATGGTGAGCATAACACAGGGAACAGAATAAAACCTCAAAAAAGGGTTAAAAAAAAACCTCTCAGAGAGACAGAAATATTATACCCATTAAACAAGAACAACAGGTTATAAAAAGGAATATTCTGAGAATGAAGAATAGCTCTGGGAAATAAAAAAATACAATAGCCAAAGGAAAATATTTCAAAGAAGGATTAGAAGACAAAACTGAAGAAATTTCCCAGCAAACAGAACAAAAAGAGAAACAGAAAAGAAACAAAGGAGGAAAGAAAGAAGCAAAAATCCACTCTTTAGACTAACAGGTATCCTAGAAAGCAGCGACAGCAAAAATGGAAGGAAAGAAATCATCAGAGAAAAAATATAAAAGTTTCCCCACTTTTAAAGTATATGAATTTCTGGATTAAAACCCAAACACCCAAAAACAATTTATCAAAGAATACACAAATCCAGTCAATCACTCAAGAAATTTTAGAACTTCTGAGAAAAGATGTGAGAAAAGCATCACAAGGGAGAGGAAATGTAAAAGTTTCATAAACTGGCTAAAGAATCCGAACACTTTGGAATTTCAACAGTAATGCTGAGAGGTAGAAAACATTGGTACAATGCCTTCAGAACTGTGGAAAAATATTTCCTATTTAGAATTATATCTCAGAAAAACTACCAATTAAGTGTGTGGGAAATATAAAGATATATCAGAACTACAAGATCTCAAAAAACTGTATTACTCATGCATTCTCTATCAGAAAACGATGAAAGCATGTACTCCATCAACACAAGAAAATAAATTAAGAACAGGAAACTGTCCAGAAAGCAGGCAACTCAACAAGAGAGAGGCAAAAGGAATTAACAGGGAAATAGTGAAGAGAAGAACCAAAACATTAGGTCTTCAGCAGGTCTATCAAACAAACAATCCAACATAGAAGAGGAAAATAAAGAACTCCAAGAAAGAAAAAACAAAGCAATTAAACAGTACAGGAAGTGTTTACTTGGCAGAGAGTACAGGGATGTTAGAGAGACACAGAAAACTATACATGTTGAGTAAGAGAACTAAATCTTCGGTTTTCAAAGCAGGAACTCAGATAACATCTAAAAAGAAAAAAATCAAGAAACTTCAGTGTAAGTTATTAACAGCACAAAATAACAGAACAACTAAAACAGGTAGTGAGTGGTTGCCTCTGTAAAAAAGGAAACAGAAATGGTCATTCCCAGGGCAGGACAGTATGGTTTTTTATTATAAATCTCCAGTCTTTATATCATTAATTTTGAATAAGTCTTGACTTCTTATACATACATGAGTATTGCTTTGAACAATCTGTAATAATCAAATATAACAAAGAATGAAGCACATGCCAGTTATATCTTGCTGCAGAACAAGCTCCAAGTTGTAACTGAAACCCCATGTAACTGAAAAAAAGAACAAGATGCAAAATCAGTGTATTTTTTAAAAAGTAAAGAGTGTTCTGCTCTTCCTTAGAATGCAGAAATGTAACAATGACTCAGACAATGTAAGAAATCATAACTTTTCTCAAATCCATCAGAGATCTGAAATTGTAAAGCAAACAAATGACATGAATTCTAGAGAGTGACAGAGCCCTCTGAAGTTAGGTTCAGCTCACAAAATATTTCAATATTGGCAAAGAAGAAAGAGATGAATATCAAAAATACTGGTAAGAAGAAAGCAGATGAAATGTTAATGAATTCTAAAAGACTGTGTGAGGGTCAGCACAGCAGTTTAGAAAAATTAGGAACTCCAGAGAGAAGTTCTTTTCTATGGGCTTCCTTTGGGAAGTCAGGACAACTGAGGATACAGCAGAGAAGCAAAGAGCCCCACTCAGGGGTGCAGGTGTAAAGCAGAGAGAACAGCACAGAAATTTGCACACTCCTCTGGAGAAGGAAATGGCAACCCATTCCAGTACTCTTGCTTGGAAAATCCCATGGACGGAGGAGTGTGGTAGGCTACAGTCCATGGGGTCGTAAAGAGTCAGATATGACTGAGTGACTTTACTCATTAGACTCTTCTTTTACACAAAGCAAAGAGCACAAGCCACAAGAGAAAAAGGAGAAACAAATCCTGTCTGCCTCTGGGATAAGGCAAGAAATTTTGTTGCTCCAAAAGCTCAGGCAAGGACTCACTGTCTCTGCAAAAAGATTAGAAGCAAAAGTTACCTGCTCCTAGAAAAAAAAGAAGGGGATGAAAACCTTCTTGAGAGCAAATCCCTACACCAGTATAAAGCAGATTTCTGAAAATGCTGGGGAAGGGGCTGGAAAACTCTACTGCACCTAAGACAACCTACAGATCAAAAGTAAAGTTTGGCTACCATGGAGAAGGAGGTAGAAACATTAGGAAAAAACCACTTCTGAGACTCAGGCACACAGAGTTTGAGAATGAAGCTGTACAAGAAAATCAAAAACTATGCTTCTATACTCAACACAATCCTACAACCAAATAATAAGCAACAGCAATTGACTATGGAGCATAGAGATATCCCTCACCTCATGGCATAGCAAAGACAGGACTGATGAAACCAGAGGATGGAGCAGAAAAATTGAGGAAAATCTTCCCCAAACCTCACCCCACATAAAACAGACAATGGCAAACCAAAGCTAAAGGAACCTGAAGTTAATGGTAACTGTGGAAACAAAACACCCAAAATGAGCTTAACTACCAACTAGATTGATGCTACCCTCCATGTTAACAGTCTGACAGAAAAAGAGACATGTCTATTTCTTAACATAAGTACTACTTAACTCTGCCTTTACTGTTTCTCAATACAATGTCCAATGTTCATTCAAACATTATAAGACACCCAAAATTGCAAAAAGAAATATGTCAAACAATAAAGAAGTCAATAAAAGGGAGGCTCAAGGGTGGTGTGGTGGGGGGAGATATACGTATACTTATAGCTGATTCATGTTGTTGTATAGCAGAAACAAATACAACATTGTAAAGCAATTATCCTCCAATTAAAAATAAATAAATGAAAATTAAAAATAAAAAAACAAGCCAATAAAACAGAGCCCAGAGATGACCCACGTGCTAGAAATCTAAGAAATAAGTTTTATAATACCTGTGATTAACAGGCTAAAAGATCTAATGAAAAAGGCAGACAACATGCATGAACATTTGGAGAATTTTATTAAAAAAACAGAAACTATATAAGAAAAGCATATGGAAATCCTAGGGGAAAAATACCACAGATGAAAATTAATATTGATAACATTATTAACAGATGGATACACCTCAAGAAATAAGTCAGTAATACTGCAGATAAATTAATAGAAATTACTCAAACTGAGACACACCAAAAAACGGAGTGAAAAGTAAAAAGGAGCAGAAAATCCTGGATCTATAAGACAGTACTAATGGTCTAACATATATATAACTGGAAACTCCCAAGGAGAGAGAAAACAAGGAAGAAGAAATATCTGAAAAGAAAGATAATACCTGAGAATTTGACAAAAATTTTAAAAAAAACAACAAATCACAGATCCAATATATTCATATTCATTAAGCAGGAAAAATACAAAAAAGAGAAGAAAGGAAAGAGGAAGAGGAAGAAAATGAAGAGACAGGGAGAAAAAGAAAAGGAAGGGGGAGAGGGAAGAAGAAGAGAAAGAAAGAATCAAATTTAGATACATCAGAGTTAAACTGCTAAGAACTAGTAAAAAAAAGGACATTTCCGAAGGCCTTTAGAGGGAGGAAGAAAGCATATCAAGATGAAAAAGAAGACAATTACAGCAGACTTCATACAGAAGACTATGCAAGTCAGAAGACAATGGAATGAGATCTCTGAAAGTGCTGAAAGAAACAGAAAAACTCAGAATCCTATACCCACACAAAAGTAACTTCTAAAATGAATATAAAATAAATTTCTCATCCAACAAAAGTTGACAGAAATCACTGCCAGCAGACATGCTAATACAAGTAGTATTAAAGGAAGTTCTACAAACAAGAGTATAATACCAGAAAGAAATCTGGATCTAAACAAATGAAGAGTATTGAAAACAGTAAAAATGAGGTTAAATGTCTTTTCTGTGATTCTAACCACATAGAAAGAAAATTGACTGTATAAAGTGAAATCAGTAGCAATGAATTATAGGTTTTGTACATATAAAGATAAGTAAAATGTATGACTACATGGGAGGTCAAAGAGAAAAAAGTGAACCAAGAATAAATGGAATAAATAGAAACAATTAGAAAAATGATAGGTTTAAATCCAACCATATCAAAAGCTACAATAAGTACAAGTGATCTGATCACCCCCAACTAAAGGTAGAGATTGTCAAAGGGTATTTTTAAAGGCAAGACTCAATTATATGTTTTCTAAAAGAAACCAATTTAAACATAAAGACACTGATAGGCTAAAAATAAAATGGTGGGGGGAAAATATTCCATGCAAACACTAATCAAAATAAAACTGGTGACTATATTAATATCAAATAAGAATTCAGAACAAGGAATATTACCAGGGATGGAAAGAAAATCACATAATAATAAAGTGGTAAAGTCATCAAAAAGATACAAGAATCCTAAATGTATATGAATATAACAACATAGCTTCAAAGTACATAAAACAAAACTGATAAAATTGAAAGCAGACAAATTCAAATTTATAGTTGGTGACATTAGCACTTGATAAATGAAGTAAACAAACTCAGAAGAGACATAGGACTTGAAAGAAGAAAACAAAGGGAAATTAGAACATATTTTGTTGAAACAAAAAGTAAAAACTCAACTTCTCAAAATTTGTGGGCCAGGGCTAAACCAGTACTTGAAGAGAAATATATATCACTAAATTCTCAGATCCACAGCCTAAGCTTCTGGCTTACAAAAGTAGAAAAATAACAGAAAATTAAACCCAAAGCAAATGAAGGACGGATAAAATAAAGAACAGAAACCAGTAAAACTGAAAACAGAATAATAGGGAAAAAAAATCAATGAAATCACAACCTTGTTGTTTGAAAATGATAAAAACAATTGACAAACCCCTAGCTAGATTCATCAGGATATAAAAAGAGAGGAAACAATTATCAATATCAGACATGAGAGAGAAAATATCATTACAGATGCTATAGCCATTAAAAGAATAACAAAGGAATCCTATGAACAATTTTATACCATTAAATTCAGCTTAGAGGAAATGGACAGACTTCTTGAAAGATTCAAACTACCAAAGCTCACTCAGCAGTAGGTAATCTGAGTAGTCTTATATCTATTTTTATATCAATTTATACTTAAAACCTTCTTACAAAAAAAATTATAAACCCAGATGGCTCTACCAGTAAATTTTACTCAATGCTTAATGAAGGAAGAATACCAAACTCTCTGAGATGATTAAAGAAAAGAAGATACTTCCAAACTTACTATATAAGTCCAGCACTACCCTGATAATGATACTAAAACCAGTATTTCTATTTCAGATGATGAAAATTTTCTGGAAGTGGATAGTGGAGATAGTTGTAGAACACTGTAAATGTACTTAATGCCACTGAATTGTACACCTAAAAATGGTTAAAATGGTAATTTTTTGCTGTGTATGTACATACAGGTATTTCACACTTTTCAAAAGTTTATGTCACTTTGCTTTTATGAAAGACCTGCACTAGTACCTGTTTTTGCTAACTAAAAGAAATCCAAAGAGGATTTTCATTTTTATGGAAAAACAAAAAATACCATTCAGTGTGTTTTATTTCACCATTACTGAGGCAGCACACACCAAGAGCAGTGAGAGTGGCAACTATACTCAGTATCTCAGCATCCAGTCACCACAGCTTTGAACCGTGTGTGAGAATCTGTGTTCTGTCTGGATTTATTTTGTGCATGCGTTAGCAAGATGAGTCCTAAGGTAACTGCTTCTTTATTTCAGGCCATTTTGGCTTACAAAAGGTTTCACAGGAATTGCTTTACTTTCAGATAGTGGGGGAAACCTGTATCACATAAATTTTAAAAATCCATCAATTAAAAAAAAATTCACCATATCTACAAAGTAAACAGAAAAATCATGAGCATCAACAGATGCAGAGAAAACATTTGGCAAAATTCAACATTCACTGATAATTAAGGGGAGAAAAACTTCTCAACAAGGTAGGAACACTAGGAACTATCAACCTGATGTAGAGCATGTATAAAAAACCTACAAGCATCATGGTATATAATAACAAAAGACTGAACAATTTCCTTGTAAGATCGGGCACAAAGTCAAGATACCTGTTTTTCTATTTTAACAATTAGCCTTCTATTCAACACTGAATGGGATGTTTCACTCACGGCAATAAAGCAAGACAAATAAATGAAAGCGTACAGATTAGCAAGAAAAAAGCAAACTGTCTTTATTAGCAGATAACACAATCGTCAATGCAGAAAATTGCAAAAAATCTACAAAATAAGCTACTTTAACAGATAAGTCAGTTCAGCAAGGTCATAGGATGCAAAGACAAAATGTAAAAACAATTGTATTGCTATATGCTAGAAGAGAAGAATTAGAAACTGAAATTAAAAACCAATGCCATTACCAACAGCACCCACAAACATGAAACATTTAGGGATAAACATAAAAAATGTGGAAGATATTTCTATAAAAAAGTACAAAACACTGCTGGGATATATTTCGAAAAACCTAAATAAACAGAGTTCAAAGATTGGAAGACTGAATCTTTTTAAGATATATTAATAAATGCAAACATGATATATGTAATATTCAACACAATCCCAAAGAAAAATTCCAATTGGATATTTTTTTGTTAGAAATTGATTCAAAAATTTATTATGAAAATACAAAGATTAGCCAAAACAATTTTTTAAAAGCAGAACAAAGATGAAGTTCTTTATCTGATCTCAAACCTTACCAAAAAAAGCTACACTCTATATACAGTTGTACAGTTGAAGAACAGACATACAGATTAACAGAACAGAAAATCTAGAAACAGACCCACACATAAGTGGTCAACTCATTTTCAACAAAGGTCTAAGTAACTTAATGGAAAAAGCATTCATCTTTTAAACAAAGGGTGTTTGGACAACTGGACAACATATGTAAAAAAGGAGAAGAGAAGACAGAAAGTGAGAGACAGGAATCCTTTATCTGATAAGGCACTGGCATCCAAAATATATAATGAACTTTTACAACTCAATAATAAGAAAGTAAACCATCCAATTTTTTAAAAGACAAAAATTTTGAACCGATATTTCAAAGAAGAGATACGAGTGGTAAATAAATATATGATGAACTAGTCAGCATTACTAACTAGGGAAAATGGAAATGAAATCCAATGAAACAATATTAAACACCTAACAGCATCATCAAAGCTATAAAAATCGACAATACCAAGAGCTAGAGAAGATGTGGAGCAAGCAGAAACCTCAAACATTGCTTGTGGAAATGCAAAATGGCACAACCTCTCTGGAAAACATCTTCAGTTTCTAATAAAGTGGCTTGTGCAGCTATTATATGAATATGTACCTAACAGGCTATATTAGAGAATATATACAACCAAGATTTGTACATGAATGTTTATAACCACTTTATTTACAATAGCCTCAAACTGAAAACCTAAATGTTGGTGAAGAATAAAACAATAACAAACAATAAAAAAGATGAACAAATGGTAAATGCAACAACCTGGATGAATCTCAACAATAAAGGTTGACACAAAGGGCTACATAATGTACCATTCAATTTATTCAATATTCTGGAAAAGGCAAAACTGTAGAGTGAGAAATCAGATCAGCGTTTGTCAGGGGCTGAGGAAAAGGAAAGACATTTACTATAAAATGGTATTAAGAAACTGGGGTAACAGTAATGTTATAAATCTTAATTGTGATGAGGGTCACACACACACTTGTCAAAATTCATTAAGCTGCAGTTCACTAAATCTTAATGTTTTTAAAGTGGAGATATATTAGTGCATACATACAGAATATCTTTGTAAGGACATTTATCTTCTTTTTTTTTTTTTGAATCCTTATACAAGATTCACTATATTCAGACACTATTCTAAATGATGTACAAACATTAACTAAACATGGGAGATACCTTTAGGAAGAGACCAAGTCTGAGGGTCACAGGGTAAAGTGAGGCTAATTTTTTCTTCACTGTTCACTCTTTTGCACTTTTAAATTCTTCTATGGACAGAGGAACATGGCAGGCTATAGTCCATTGGATCGCAAGAGTCAGAAACAACTTAGCAACTAAACCACCACCACCATCACCACTCAATTATGTACATATCTTGATTATTTTTTTAAAAAGCCAACTTTTTTAAAGCTACTTTTAAAGATTTATTTTTATAATTGCTTTTGTCACATTCTCAAAAGATCTTATTGACAAATCAAGGTATTAACTAACTCCTCTTACTCCACCTTTGCAGCATACAACTACCCCTTTTTTTTATTTTTGGCCATGCCATGTGGCTTGTGGGAATCTTAGTTCCCTGACCAAGGAATGAACCCGGGGCCAGGCCAGTGAAAGCACCAAGTCCTAAACACTGGACCACCAAGGTGCACCTTTTCCTTAAAGTCTCTTGCTACTCTCTCTTTTACAGGTGTTCTTCCTCCTCCTTTCTTTATCCTCCATGCATGTTATCTGCTACTGAAATCTTAACACATACACTTAAGAAGCATGGCTGGTGTCTTTCCCCTCTCTCACTGCCCTAGTTCAGACCGTCAGTATCTTTCACTGAACAATTCTGCTAGCACTGGCCTCCCTGCCTTCAGTCCTGTCCTGCCCATATCCATTCACTACACTACTTATAGGACTGTCCTATGTAGAAAGCAAACCAGATCATGCCATTTTCAAGCTCAAATCTCAAATTAATAATTCAAAAGCACGTTGCTTCACGTAAAAACAGTCATCTCAGCTACTCCTGACTTTCCAGACTCATCTTCACATATCTAGAATTTTAATTATACTGTAACTTTTGTTACGTGATGTAAGCTCCTCACCCCTAATACTTATTGGTCAGTTTCGTGAGTGTGGGGACCAAATTCCAGTCATCTTATCTTCAGTTTTAAGTGTCTGGCATTTAGTGGGTGTGATGATTAATTTTATGTGGCAACTTGTCTGGGCTAGGTACTCAGGTATTTGGCCAAACGTTATTCTGGGTGTTTCTGTGAGGGTGTTTTTGGAAGAGATTTACATTTAAATCACTGAACTCTAAAGAGTAAAAAAAATGGCTGTGTAGAATGTGGGTGGGCGTTGTTGAAGGCCTGCCTAGGCAAAGGCTGACCTTCCCTGGAACGAGAGGCAGCTTGCCAGTCAACGGCCTCCAGACTCTCCAGCTCCTTCCTGAGTCTCCAGCCTGCTGGCGTCCCCAGCAAATTCTGGAGTAGCCAAGCATCCAAAACTTCATGGGCCAACTCCTTAAAATAAGTCTCTGTGTGATACATACACGCACACACATACACACACACACTCCCTGTGGGACTCCAGTCCTCTGGAGAACCCTAACTAATAACACAGTGGGTATGCAAAAATATGTTTTTCTAATTAATGAAATTAATGCCGGTGTTTTGTTCTGTTTTATTTTCACTTAACTTACAAATAAAAGTCTACGAGGAGATTTATTCTGACATATTTTTATAAATCACTTACCAGTTTTAAGTCAATATAAATGTGTTAAGTTAAAACAACATATACACAATGTAAGAACTACAGAAACTTGAACACGTGTTAGGTTTCATGTTACAAATACTTTTAAAAGAAGAAAACACATTCACTAGCCAGGTTATAAAAACAGAACTGAAATCTCCAATGATTTCACACAGATAAATAATTTTTACTCACTCAAAATAACTGCCTAGATATTTACAGCACCTTAAAAAGTGTATCTAAGTATTTTTTAATAGATAATTTCATTTTTACTCCAAACCTCACAAAGGTGTTCCTGCAGAAACTGAAAATATCCCTGAAATAGAATCTGTATGTGAGAAAATGGCATGGAAAAAACCACATTGTTTATGACAGAAATAATTATTAAGCTTGTTTTGGGAATGTTCATACAACGAAATGCTTAATAAAAATAATTTCTACAAATGTATAGATAAAATGATAATTGAATACAAAGTGAAATGAAGTCAGTTACTGCCAAGTTAACTGCCAAGTCCTGAATTCAGGGTTCTCAGCTTCTCTTGCAATACAGGCAGGTGTTAATGATGTCATTACCTGCTGCAGAAGAAATAAGGGACCATGAACACAAGTCTTGGCAGAAAATAAACACCCTCTGAGTTTACCTTTAATTTAAAGTAAATAGAAAAATCAGTTTATAGAGTGTCTGTCCTATATAGCTCCTGCCCTAAAGGTATAACTCAGGATCTTTATTTCCAGGGTTTTCAGCTGTATTCCAGAAATAAAGGCTAACAACCTCCATTCTTAAAAAGCACAAATTAAAAAACGGTATATAAGGCAAAAATCATTAGTCAGTAAGGTAAAACTTACTACACTGATGTTAATATTATATAAAATATATACAATTATACAGCAAATTTTTAATATTTTCTAATTGTAAGATTATAATATTTTATCATGACCCATAAACAGTGGTTATTTTGTACCAGGAGAATCTGTATCTTTAAAGATATGAAGATAAGAGTACCAACTTGGAGAAGTTAAAACTTGACATCTACTTTACACTAGTTAAGACAGTACTAAGAGTCAAGGAACACTGGAACAGAACTTGCTCATTATTTTTATATTCTGACAGGACAGAACTTATCTGTGTAAATTTAACTCTCACCTTGTCAAGCTGATCTTGAAGACTAGTGGATGCTTTATAACCAAGTTGTAACAGCATAGCTTCTGCAGCATTTTTTTTGGCTATCTTTTTATTAGGTCCTGTTCCAGTAGCAACTTCATTGCCTACCTTGACCTGGTAAGAATAAAGTAAGAAATGTAATGACAGCTGCTTTGGTAACAAACATTAACATCACAAAGCAATGTGTTCTGCTCTCTAGCATTCAAAAATATAAAGTTCAGTCCATAATAAAATAGCAATTAAGATCCCTTTTATATTATTATATATATATGCATACACAGAGAAAAGTATGGAAATCTGGTCCTCAAAATGTCAATGGGGGTTATATCAGGATGACAGAATCTTCAGTTCAGTTCAGTTCAGTCGGTCAGTTGTGTCCAACTCTTTGCGACCCTATGAACTGCAGCGTGCCAGGCTTCCCTGTGCATCACCAACTCCCAATGATTGCTCAAACTCATGTCTATCGAGTCGGTGATGCCATCCAACCAAAAGAGTCTTAGGACATTTTTATTTCCTTACATATTTCTATATTCTTTGATTTTTAAACAATAAACTTATTTATATAAGCAGAAAAATAAAATTCACATTGTAGAGAGTTGATTATAACTACATTTAGTATTCTTTACTTAAATTAATAAACTGAAAAGGCTAAAATTCATATTGCTGCCATTTAAAGTAATGTTAAAATGTGCAGAAAACTTGAATACCCATTCCTCCAAAGAGGATAAGGAGATGATCAACAGGCACATGAAAAGATGCTCAGCACTGCTAATCATGAGGGAAATGCAAATCAACAAAACAATGAGATATTACCTCAAACCTGTCAGAACGGCTATCGTCAAAAATATCACAAATAACTAATGCTGGCAAGGATGGGGACAAAAGGGAGCCCTTGTACACTGCTGGTGGGAATGCAAATTGGTGTGGCCACTACGGAACACAACGTGGCAGTTTCTCCAAAGAACTAAAAATGGGATGGGAGCAGGGATAAACTGGGAGAATGGAATAGAGATACATACACTACTATACATAAAATAGGTAACTAGTGAGGACTATTATATAACACAGGAACTCTACTCAATACTCGTAATGACCTATATAGGAAAAGAACCTTAAAAAGAGTGAATATATGTATATGTATGCTTCCCAGGTGGCTCAGTGGTGAAGAATCTGCCTGCAATGCAGCAAACACAGGTTTGATCCCTGTGTTAGGAAGATCCCCTGGAGAAGGAAATGGCAAACCACTCCAGTATTCTTGCCTGGAGAATCCCATGAACAGAGAAGCCTGCTGGCTACAGTCCATGGGGTCGCAAAAGAGTCAGACACAACCTAGCAACTAAACAACAACATGTATATGTATAACTGATTCATTTTGCTGTACACTTAAAACTAATACAATACTGTAAAACAACTATACTCCAGTAAAAATCATTAAAACAAAAAAAATTGCCATATGTCCCAGCAATTCCACTCCTGGGTATTTATCTAAAAAAAACAAAAACACTAATTTAAAAAGATACACACACCTCCACGTTCATAGCAGCATTGTTTACAACTGCCAAGATAAGACGCAACCTCAGCATCCTCAACAGATGAATGGATAAAGAAGATGTGGTAATTATATACACAGTAGAATACCGCTGCTGCTAAGTTGCGTCAGTCGTGTCCGACTCTGTGCGACCCCATAGACGGCAGCCCACCGGGCTCTCCCGTCCCTGGGATTCTCCAGGCAAGAACACTGGAGTGGGTTGCCATTTCCTTCTGCAATGCATGAAAGTGAAAAGCGAAAGTGAAGTTGCTCAGTCGTGTCCGACTCTTGGCGACCCCATGGACTGCAGCCTACCAGGCTCTTCCATCCATGGGATTTTCCAGGCAAGAGTACTGGAGTGGGGTGCCACGCAGTCATAAAAAGAATGAAATTTTGCCAAATGAAACAACACGGATGAATTTGAAGGATATTACGCTAAGTGAAATAAGTCAGAGGAATACAAATACTGTATGATGTCACTTATTCGTGGAATCTAAAAATACAACAAACTAGTAAATATAAAAAAAAGAAACAGACTTACAGATATAGAAAACAAACCAGTGGGGAGAGGGAAGCAGGGAGGGGCACTATAGGGGCAGGGGATTAAGAGGTACAAACTATTATATATAAAATAAGCTGTAAGGATATACTATACAGCAAAGACAATATAGCCAATACTTTATAGTAACTATAAATGGAGTATAACCTTAAAAAATTATAAATTATTATACTGTACCCTTGTAACATATACTATTGTACCTCAACTATATATCAATAAAAAGTCTTTAATCCAAAAAAATAAATTTAAAAAATTATATAGTTTACAAAGGATTACATTAAATAATTTCTGAAGAGAACATATAAAGATTAATACAATACTGTGGTTGAAAACAAAGACTTCCGAGTCAGATTTGGGTATGAAATCCAACTCCACTATTTCCCATGAACTGATTCAAATTATTTAATATCTCTAAACCCTAGATTTTTCATTAGTAAAAGAAGGGTAATACAATGACCTAACAGTGTTACTTTGAAAATTAAACAAGAAAATGTATGTAAACTACAGTGTATATTATAGCATAATTGCTCAATAAACAGTAGCTTTTTATCATTACAACTATCCCACAGTTCTCTTTTGTGAACAAGATGCACACATGTATGTCCATCCACATATTTAAATGTACATCAGCCATCTTATATCCACATGTACGTTTCCTGAGCTGGGTAATGATTTTTTAGCCATGTATATGCTGACATAATACAAATATAAAAATTAAATCAGAAAACAAAAAAGGAAAAAATTACATGAAGAAATAGAAAATACACAGTGAAAGTGGGATTTATTTTTACAGATTGTTCTCAGTAAGTGATAGAAGGAGCAAACAAGAAGATAATCACAATTTCGGAAATTAAACAATGTAATCTAAATAATCTATGGGCAAAGAAGACATCTCACTGGAAATATTTTAAATAAGTAATAATGGAAATATAATATGTCAAAACTTGAAAGATCCAGCTAAAGAGGGTGTAAAAGAAAACATATAAGCCTTAAAAGCTTAGAGAAAGGCAGAAGAGTAATGAGCTAACCATTCATCTCAAGTAGTTACTAACAGCAAAATAAATCCAAAGAAATAGAACATTAAAAACAAGAGCAAAATTTAGGAAATATAAAACAAAGTACAACTGAGAAGTTCAAAAAGCCAAAAGTTGGTTCCCTGAAAAGACTAATACAGTGATAAACCAAAGGTAAGACTGATCAAGAAAAAATAAGAGAAGACACAATTAAGAATGAAGATGGGAGATTATGAACCTTCTGTAGCATTACAAAATAATAAGATAATAATTCAGCTAACATTTTTTAATATTTAAATAAAATGGAAAATTTTCTAGACAATGCAAATTTCCAAAACTGGCACTTAATAAACCCCTAACTATATAAATCTATGACTACAAAAGAAGTTAAAACCACAATTAAAAATTTTTTCACAACGAAAACTTCTGAGAGTTTTTCTAGCAAGTTCTACCTAATATTTAAGGAAGAATAATGCTACTCTTACAAAAATGCATCCAAAAATAAAAAAAAAAAAGGAATCCATCCCCAATTATTCAGTGAAGCATCACTTTGGTTTCAAAATCCAACAAGAAAAGTATAAGAAAAAAAATGTAAAGACCAGTTTCATTCATGAACATAAATGCTAATTTAAAATAATACACTGAACAAAACAATGTGAAAAAAAAAAAGAAAAATAATGACTAAGTTAAGTTTATTTCAAATATGTAAGGTAGGTCTAACATTTGGAATTCAAACAAAATCAATGTTATCTGCTATATTAATCAGTTAAGGAGACAAATCATATGATCACCCACATAAATTGAACAAGAGCATTTACGAAAACTCAATGTTCATTCATATTACTCAGCCACAAAAAGGAACGCATTTGAGTCGGTCCTAATGAGGTGGATGAACCTAGAGCCTATTATACAGAGTGAAGTAAATCAGAAAGAGAAAAACAAATATTATATATTAACACATATATATAGGATCTATAAAGATGGTACTGATGAACCTATTCGCAGAGTAGCAATGGAGACACAGACATAGAGAACAGACTTAAGGACACGGCTGGGGTGGGGGAAGGAAGGAGAGGGTGGGATGTATGGAGAGAGCAATATGGAAACATACATTACCATATGTAAAATAGACAGCCAATGGGAATTTGCTGTATGACTCAGGGAACTCAGACTGGGACTCTGTGACAATCTAGAGGGATGGGATGGGGAGGGAGGTGGCAGGGGTGTTCAAGTGGGAGGGCACAGAGACAAACCTATGGTTGATTCATGTTGATGTTTGGTAGAAACCAACACACTACTGTAAAGCAATTATTCTTCAATTAAAAACAAATAAAAAAAATTTTTTTAAAGGCTCTCTTAACAGCTATCAGAAATTTTATAGTTCAAATCTCTGCAATGTTATTGAAACATTTCAATTTGCTTTTTCTGCTGAAACCACGTTATAACAAATCAACAGTAGTCTATGGACCCCACTTAGAAGCACCGATCTAGTGGTTGGAGTTGGGTGAACACGCATCACCTTCCGTATCTGTTGGCCTGCTCCTGACCCAAACAGCAGGCCCTATATACAAAGTCTTCAAGTCCTTGGCTAGAGCCAGCCTCTGCTACCTGTTGTTTTTTCCAGCGCTTGGTTTGTTCCCTGGCTTCAAAGGAACAGGTTTTGACTCTGTGCTGTTGCTGGAAAACTTGAAGCTGGAAAGATGAAGCCAGCTATGCCAGGAGCTTCTGCTACTGCTCTGAGGGTCAAAAGACTTGCCAAAGTAAATGGCAGTGAAAGATAATAGAGCAGCAAATAATGTTTCAACTGTTTTCACAAGCTATATACCTCTTCTCATTCTCATTCAAATCTTCGGCTGCTTCATCCTTAAATTTCAGTTGCTGCCAAAGCTGAGGCCCTCTGCCTCTAGGTTCCTGTTCTTGGGCCAAGGGGTTCCCATCACAGCATTCATTTTAGATCTGAGTCTGCTGGCTTTCTGTCTGACCTACTCTGACACCCGAAGACTTACTTCCAGAACAAGTGCTTCCAGATTCATTTTTCCTATTCACCCAACCCTTGCCTAACACGAGCTTTTATAGTTCCATGGTTCAATAGCTTGTGAGTAGCTGGTTACCCCAGAGTTATTTGTTAGGACTGAAAAAGACCACTGTGCTAAAGGACTTTGGTTCCCTGCCAGCACTTACAATGATCACTCAAAAAAAAAAGAAAAAAACTCACTGCATTATAAAAGTCAGTAAGCATGTAAATGGGCTTCCATGGTGGCTGAGTAGTATAAAGAATCCACCTGCCAATGCAGGAGCCACAGCTTCAATCCCTGGTTCATGAAGATCCCCTGGAGAAGGAAATGGCAACCCGCTCCAGTATTCTTGCCTGGGCAATCCTATGGACAGAGGAGCCTGGTGGGCTACAGTCCATGAGGTTGCAAAAGAGTCAGACACGACTTAGTGACTAAACGACAACAAAGCATGTAAGTAAACCTCCAAAAGTCATCCTCCTAGAAAGCTTCCAAGATTTATGACTACTGTAAGATTTTTACATTAAAATGTAAAGTTTTCTGCAAAGAAGCTCAATTATTTTACTATGCAATAAATTTATGATGACTAGATGTTTGTCTTTAAACAAATCATTTAAATTAAATCCTCTGGACTTCACTGGCTGTCCAGTGGTTAAGACTCGGCACTACCACACGGGGGGCATGGGTTTGATCCCTGGTCAGGGAACTAAGGTCCCACATGCCATACAGTGCAGTCCCCTCCCCGACAAAAATTCAAGATACTGTGTTTTAAATAATAATAAATTAATTCATTAATGAAGTCTTCAAAAAACTAACAAGAAGTTTGGTAAAATAGCATTTACCAAAAACTTAACCATCTTCCACTGAGTCACAAATAAAATTAATGAAATTTCCTTAATATATATTTTTTAAAACTTGAAATCTTAAAAAACAAAACCAAACCTGAGATCTTAATCACAGGTAGGTAGAAAAATTAACATCATATGATATATAATAATAAAATGTGCTGATACACAATTTAATTTAGTTATCATTATTTTCTCTTTGAAAAATTAAAATACCCCTTTCCAAAAAAAGAAAAAATATGCTCTGGATCTAAATGCTCAAATAGTGTCATTGGAAATTTTCCTTTACCTAGTAATCAATACAAGTAACGACATCCATTTTATAACACACATTTATTTGCGGGGTTTTTCTGATGATAGACAAATATTAGCATATTATCTTTAGATCGTTTACTTGCACATTCAATAATAATGATTCCTTTATAACAAATGATAACATTGTTCCCTTTACTTTGATGAAGTTACAGCAACACTGTAATGAATCCACTGGGGCTTTCAGAAGAAGGAAAAAAAAATATGAATTCAGTGTGAAAACATTTAAAAGCACAGCCAAATGTCCCTGTTTGACTAGAATGTTTATGAATACCCATAAAATGGAAGCTGGCCTAAGATATTCTAAATTCCTCTTTCAAAAGGGGTATTTGGTATATTCCACAGGAAAGGAATTATTTAATAAAGTCAAAGCCAGTTTTTATTTGCAACACAGGTCTAAAATGTGTGTGTTGGGGGGGGTGGATCTTTTTTCCCTCAAGTTTTAGAGTTCAAAAAATACTTTCTAGAATTCCTCAAAGTTAAGACTGTAAAAAGAAAAATGGTACACATACTTTACAAAGTAAGAAATACTAGAACAACACTGCTCTGGGTCCTAGTGACATCTAGAAAACCATGTGTTTAGCAACCAGAGCAGAATCCTTCCTCTTGGACATCTAAGTTAACAACCATGGTTTACTTGTAACTACAATATAAGTTTATATCTCCAAAAAAAGTCAAACATACTGGCTCTCAGTCAGGCAGGCAGGCAGGCAACAAATATACCTCATAGGTTTATAAGATCCTACTATATACATACCACCATACTGGGTACTGTGAGATAAGGAAACATGGGGGTTATAAATTAGGAAGGAAGGTAAAACTTAGACATGCACAGGAAGTTAGTCAACATGAGATATTATGTTTGAGTCTAGATGTCTGACACATGGTCAGCACTTAATTAACATCTGTTGATTGTAACTGGGTTATATTAAATGTGAGATCCACAGGTTTGACTGGAAAAGCTTCTTTGACAAGCCTGTTGTCACTCAGTAGTGTCCGACTCTTTGCAACCCCATGGACTCTAGCCTGCCAGGCTCCTCTGTCCATGGAGTTCTCCAGGCAAGAATGCTGGAGTACGTAGCCATTCCCCTGTTGATCCAGGAATCGAACCGGGGTCTCCTGAATTGCAGGCAGATTCTTTACCAGCTGAGCTACCAGGGAAGACCATAACCTAACAAAAACAGTTGGGACCATAAAGAGAATTTAATATAGACTGGGTGCTAGAGGATTCTAATGAACCACACCTAATGTAAGAAAAAGTAAAAAACCTTCCATATGTTTTAGAGTCACACACTAAGCATACAGGCTAAAATGACATGTGGTTAGAAATTAGCTTTAGAAAACTTCAGGAGAAGAAGGAAAGGAAGGAGGGAGGAAGGGAAAAAGGAAAAATCGATAGCCAAACCAAGCGCAGCAGAAATCTTCACTGTTGTTTTTGGATGATGGGCACAGTCCCCAAGAGGCCATTATGCTCTTCCATTAGACTGTCCTTTATTGGGTACTATTAAACATATCCATCCATCTTTGGATATGCTTGAAATTTTCATAATAAAAATGAAAGGTTTCTATGATACTGAGACTTGAGTTGGTAAATGAAGACGGATAGGTAGGATTTAAAAAGGAGGGCATTTTAGGCATTCTACCTCACTCCCAGTCCCCACCCCTAGACCAATACACCAGCAACCACTCTTCAAGTTTCCAGGCTGCACAAAGTAGCATTTAAATCTCTCAGCAACTCAGAGCCCCTCTGTGCTCACCGAAGTTAGGCAGCCAGCTAGCCCTCTTTTCTCGATTTCTCTAATGACCTGAAAGCTCATGGTCTTGGCCCAGTTTCCACCTACTACCTCCATCCTTCTAAATTTTGTTTCTAATTCCATCTGTCTTTTATTCCCAGTAGTTAACAGACTCCAGCTGCAAATTGCAACACATTAAGTTAGAGATAGGCGTTCTCAATGATGAACTCTGGGTGAGCTCATGGTCCCTTTGAAACCTCACACTCTCCAGTCTGACATGTCCTTGACACTTGAATGTTCCAACCAAGTTGGTAGATGGATCTGGAGGGAATGAACACTTTAAGTATAAACAGTTTTATCTTCTACTATTAATTCCTAGTTTTCCTTCCCACCATGTCTCTATTCTAGCCTCAGGATTTCTAAATGTTTTCAGTAGTTTTAAAAAAAAAATTTTTTTTTTTTAAATCTTTTAATATAAAAGTGAGACATACCTGCATCACAAATTCCCGACGTCGAGGCATCCCTCTTTCTGAAAGCAAAACGTAATCTGGCTCCTTTTCCTTTTTGGCCTGTTGAATCTGAGCCAGGCGGCTAATGGGGTTCATTCCTTGACCATATTCTGGTCCAGCCTAAAAAATAATTGAAGAAAAATATTTCAAAATATGAAACGTGCTTGTAAAACTTCTTACTGGATCCTAAAGAAACCATGGTTCTCAACCTCCTCCCCTGCACCTCAAAACTATGACTGGAGAAAATAAATGAAAATCAAGACAGTTTATAAAGGAAAATCATAAAGTGAATCTGAAAGTAGGGTTTCTAGAGAATTTAGGGCTCACAGGTATTATTGGTAAGTTGGGTCAACTATCCTTTTAAACTCTTTAATACAGTAGCAGTTGTTTCACAACTTGTATTCAACAAAAAACACCAAAAAGAAAGAAGACAAGCTATGAACTGGGAAGAGATATTTGCAATATATATAACTAAAAAAAGATGTATCCAGTATCCAAAATATATATTTTAAAACTGCTAAAAATTATTAAGAAAAATACAATCTAAAAAAATTGAGCAAATGAGATGAACAGATATTTAACAGAAGAAAAAAACATATAAAAAGATAATTCATCTCATTAAGATTCAAAATGCATATTAAAACCATAGTGAGGTACTATTTCACACTTACCAATTTAGTAAAAATCAAGAAGTCTGACAACGCCAACTGGTGAAGATGGGGAGTAACAAAAACTTATACAGTGCTGATCCTAATATAAATTGGGAAACAATTTGGCAATGTCTAGTAAAGCCCATGACCCATTCCTCAGTAGTCTATTCATCTAAAAAACTGTTACCCAAATGTGCCAGTTCATTTGTACAGGAATATCCACAGCTGCATTATTTAAATAGCAAAAAAGAAAAACTAGAAATAACCTTATGGCATGTTCATACAGTGAAAAGGCATACAGCAGTGAAAATTAAGATTTAAGTACTGCTACCTGCATCAAAATGAATGAATTTAAGAAAAAAAATGTTAAGTTGCAGGAACAAGCACAGAAGAATATATAAAGTATGATATAATTTATATACACTCCATTAAAACTATAAAACACTGGTGAAATTAAATAAGGTCTCAATAGGTGGACAGACACACGTTAATGAAGCGACAGACCCAATATTTTTAAAAGGTCAATTGTCTTCCAACTGATCTACCAATTCTCTGCAATCTCAATCAAAACCCCAGCATGCTCTTTTTGGGTAATAATTAATAAGCCAGTGTTTAAAATTCACATGGAAATACAAAGGAAAAATAATCAAAACACCTTGAAAAAAACAACAAAGTTGGAGGAATCCAAATACCTGATTTCAAAATTTATTATAAAGCTATAATAATCAGGACAGTATGTGTGGTACTGGGACTTCCTGGTGGCCCAATGGTTAACAATCTGCCTTGCACTGCAGAAGACGCAGGTTCTATCTCTGGTCAGGGAACTAAGGTCCCATATGTCACAGGGCAACTAACCCTGTGCACCACAACCAGAGTCCATGCACTGCAACAAAAGATCTTGCATGATGCAACAAAGATTCAGTGTGCTGCAACTAAGATCTGATGCAGCCAAATAAATAAATTAAAAAAAAAAAAAGACAGTATGTGTGGTACTGGCATAAAGAGAGAGAAAGAAATCAATGAAACAGAACGGCAACCTGAAATAGATCTATACACACATGGCCAACAAGGGTGCAAAAGCCATTCAGTGGAGAAAGAGTAGCCTTTCAACCAATCGTACTGGAACAACTGGATATTCACATGTAGAAATAAATTTCAATCCACACATCACATAAAAATTAACTCAAAATGGCTCATAGGCTTGAATGTAATATCTAAAACTTCATAAAGAAAATACAGAAGAAAATTTTCTGGTTTGGTTAGGTAATGATTTCTTAGACACAACGTCAAAATCACATTCAGCAGTAAAAATAATAACAACAACAAACCAGTAAGGATCATCTTATCCAGAAAACTTTTATCTCCAACAGCAGAAAACCTTCTCTGCGGCCTTACTTTGCACAAGAGAACTACATTAAAATTGAGAATATAAATTCAAAGACACCATCAGGTAGTCTTACATTTTAACAAGGTAACTCTGTAGAGTAAATTAAAATTCAAAAGGAGTTCACAATCAACCAGTTTGAAACTGGCTCTGGCATCAGACGTGACTGGACCTGAAACCTGACTCTACTCTGTGATCTGAATGAAGTTTCTTAAACACCAACAACCTCATCTTTAAAATAAGGATAATATCTATGCCTCAGAGTGACTAAGAGGTTCAAATGAGACAATGTGATAGCTTCATTATTCTAAATAAAATCAAGGTAAATCATCAACAGATATCTTCTCGGTTTCTATTGCCTAATAAGGAATGGTAGAACCTAGATGTAAAAGACATTTAAGGAAGTGACTAAAATGTTGAAAACCAAGATGCTATCTAAGATGATCCACTTACTGGCCCATTATAAGGTCTGATCATACTCAAAATTAACCTAGCTCTCAACTCGTTGTATCCACGTTGCTTTCTCAAAATAATCTTACATTTCAGAGAATATCTACAGACTTTATTTTAACATAAGACTAATATGATACAAGTAATTCCAAGTGTGATGTATGTGAGGAAAAATGCAGGGGGCTAAAAGAATGTGGGAGTCAGGGAGAACCAGAGAAGGCTTCCCTGAGGATGTCGAGTGTAAGCTGAGATCTGAATGGTGGACAAAAAGAAAGTTCTGCAATAAAATGCATACATAATAGAGGCAGTAGCAAAAAATCATTTTTAAAGTTCAAAATGTTTCTCCCCTCATTTCAACAATATTCTTGCTTTTAATGGCTATAGTTAAAAGTAACAGGAGTTATATTTATAGTCTACTATAAAAATGATAGATCTAGACTAAAAGCTGGTTATTCTTAATTTGAGATTAGATTTAGTTTAATAGATTAGGTGGAAGTTAATGTGACTAGTTTTGCAGTAATGTAGAGCACTGTCCTTCCACTATGGAGAAGCTATATGTAGATTTTATATACAAAAGAATTTAGGAAAACAGACCATGGATACATTCATATACATATAAAATGTGAACAGACAGAATGAGATACAAAATAACAACAGCTAGTATTTATTGAATGGGTTTCCCAGGTGGTTCTGTAGTCAAGAATCCACCTGCCAAGCAGGAGTCATGGGTTTGATCCCTAGGTTGGGAAGGTGGCCTGGAGGAGGAAATGGCAACCCACTCTAGTATTCTTGCCTGGGAAATCCCATGGACAGAGGAGCCTGGCGGGCCACAGTCCATGGGGTCACAAAGAGTCGGACATAGCTTACCGACTAAATAACAACCAACAAATATTTACTGAGTACTTACTATTTCTACTGTTAATACATATTTAATAATAATAACTAATGCAATCTATGTATCATTTCGAGTAACATGTAACAATCCTGTGAAGTAAGTTCAATTATTATTCCTACTTTATAAATAGAGAAATGAAAGATTAGAAAAGTTAGGTAACTTGCTCAGGTCACAAGGGTTCATACTCCAAGTCACTTTCTGACTCTACTGGCCATTTTCTTAATAGCTGTATCCTGCTCCCTGACCATGTGGTACAGCATATAAATGAAAGCCAGTCCTCGAAACCACTATGATTCATTATGAGTGGCTGTATCTGGCATTTATTTTTAGTCTACCTTGCGTTAGGATGTAGAATGCTACTTCAGGAAATGCATAACCTACAGCATCTCAGCGAATAATGACGTTATTCATTAAAAAGAACAAGTATGTATGTAGTTGTTTTTGTAGGTATTTATTTAGGTATTTATGTAAATATATATGCATGTATTTTTAAATACAGCAAAGGTACAAAAGTACAAAACCTACAGAAATACCTCAATTGTTCCACTGTATTATCTAAACAAGAGAAATCCAACAAAGATAAATTGTACTTTACTTATGTCCTCCTTGAGCCTGCTTTGAAGAAGTCTTCTAAACAGGTGAGGCTGAGCTGGCCGCTGATGTGCGGACAGTTTAAGTCTTTCTCCGGGAGCACACCTTTCACTTCATTCACGTCACACACACTGAGCGTTTGCAGGCACTGTTCTCTGCTAAGTACTGATTCATCTCATTCCTCTGAACTACGCCTTTTTTTTTTTGATTAATATACATAAAATCTGATTCCATAAAAGAGAATCACAAAATCCTGAAAAGCCGTGTGGCTCTACATTCTTCTCTGAAAAGATACTCATGCCTGAGAGAACAGAGACCAAACCATCCCACAACCTCCTAGGTGTGCTCAGCCTCTCATTTGCCTCCGACTTTTTGAGGCTCCATGGGCTATAGCCCTCCAGGCTCCTCTGTCCATGGGATTCTCCAGACAAGAATACTGGAGTGGGTTACCATGCCCTCCTCCAGGGAATCTTCCCAATCCCGGGATCAAGCCCAGGTCTCCCGCATTGCAGGTGGATTCTTTACCGACTGAGCCACCAGGGAAGCCCGAGGGCTGCTATGTGAATTAAATGTGATACAGCACATGAAGCACCGGAGCCCCGTCTGGCACACCAAGTGCTTTACATTTGCTGTCTGCTGCTGCAGCTGCTATCATCAGTGTGTCACTCACGCGATTATTACTCTGCATCCTATCACCATGCCCCAAAATCTTGGGAAGTTACCACACGGCAGTGTGGACTGCACAAAGAATGCTGGATTATGGATCGGTAGTTCAGGTTGCCACACATGATAGGTGAACACAAGCAAGCATTTCTTTGAATATGTTTCATAAAACCTTATTTGTAAAATGAGGGGCAACATCTGCCTTCATCATGATGAGAATTTTACCAAAGGTGCTTATGACTGAGAAAGCATTTTTTAAACCATAAAAAAACTATAAATATGCAAGGTATTATTATTTCATGAACAAACCCAAGTATACAAGTGTCTAAAAGCAAACAGAATTACTATTCACTTACAGACACATGTCCAACCCTGATTGTGCTTATAACCCACAGGCTTAGGTGCCTGCCCTATGGAAAAACTTTTAGCTAGAGTTACCAGGGGAAGATCCCCTGGAGGAGGGCATGGCAATCCACTCCAGTATTCTTGCCTGGAGAATCCCATGGACCAAGAAGCCTGGCGGGCTATGGTCCATAGCGTTGCAAAGAGTCAGTTACAACTGAAGCATGCACGCACTATAATGAACATATATACATATATATATATAGTATAACATTCACAAGCATACACTTACCTTTACTATTGTTTTAGGGCGTTTTTTAAAAAATAGTTTTGGCTTTTCAACCACAGGCAGAGGTGGAAGCTTCTTAAGCTCCTGTAGCACAGTGGTTGCAGCGCGCTTCTTGGAGAGTTTTTTGCTATTGCCCTCTCCTTCAGCAGAGAACTCTCCCACTGACACCCGGGTCACAAAGCTTTTCATGTGTGGTGGTCCACTTTCTTTAATAACCTATTAAATATAAGTAAAAGATTCAATACAGGGACTTAAGATGGGTTTTTACGGCATGAATCTTTCTTAATGTTCATATAAAAATCAAAATTGAAATTATTAAGAATTATGCAAAAATTATGGATTTCTTCAATAAAGCTATTATGAACTCATTATACAGAGACTCTTCATTTATACTTATGATGCTTAATGAATTAAATTGGAAAAAACAGAAATCTAAATAAACATATTCAATTCATGGTCAAAATTGTGTTTTGGAGGAGCCTGGTAGGCTACAGTCCATGGGGTTGCTAAGAGTCAGACACGACTGAGCGACTTCACTTTCACTTTTCCCTTTCATGCACTGGAGAAGGAAATGGCAACCCACTCCAGTACTCTTGCCTGGAGAATCCCAGGGATGGCGGAGCCTGGTGGGCTGCCGTCTATGGGGTCGCACAGAGTCGGACACGACTGAAGTGACTTAGCAGCAGCAGCAGCAGCTTAAAAAAGGCAATTCTAATTATGGTTGCCCTGTTTCTTATGGGACAGAAAATTAATATCATAAAACATACCATTACTGCATACATATCTAACTTTCTCCTCTGTGAGAATAAGTTACTGGAGTACAAGGAGTATGTCTCTTATGAAGCATCTCACATGTGGGAGCCTCTCAAAAACAGGTGATAGATGAAAAATCACCTATTTTTGATGGAGACCTCAAAGGCTGTCTTACAATAAGGAATATTTACTCTCTGTGACATGGTCTTAAATAGGTAAGTAGATTTGCCATAAAAATACCTAGCTTTCTAGAATAATGGATTATGAATTTGCCAGCTATGAATGTTCCTAAATCCTGTATTTAACATGCTCTTTTTAAACTACGCCAGTTGTGGGAAGCAAAATGCCTTCCAAGACCTGAGTGCTCAAAACTTCACTGTGTCCATCAAAAGCTTGACCTATTAAAAAAATATCCTATTTAAATAGTTTACCATTGACCATTATATTAAATTTTTATCTTCTAATATTGGATACCAATGAGGAAAAGATACAATATCTCAATAATCCAATAGTATTGAGGATAAAGGAATTTATGATAAGCATACTTTCCAAGTAATTTAAGCTTACAAGTTGAAACACCAAAACTGTTTAACCACTTTGATGGACATCTTCCTCAATTAAAAAATATACATATCTATTTTACTGCTTAAATATTCAACCTCTTACTGCTCAGTAAAGGTTAAATGCAAAGTTAAAAAGTTAAATTTATATTTTGGCCTCCATAAATTTAAAAGAAATTAAATATTAATATATACATGTGACTAAACATTAATTATATACTGAATATTATCGAAGTGCCAAATCTTATAGGTTACTACAAATTATCTTAAATTTGGAAAATAAATTTTATGATGAAACAAATGGCTGAATACAGAAAAGCCAAAGAGATCAGGAGGACTCCATGATATTGTAAGCTCTGTTTTCTTAGGGCCTGCATCATTTCATGATAGACAGCTCAAATAGGAGGGAGCACATTCATTCTTTCAGGATGCTAAAATTTTATTTGTCAATTTTGTTTGTTTGTTTGTTTAAAACAATGAGGAGCAAGGAGGGAAAAAAATGGGAGAGCTCTGCTGAACACATACCTCAAAACTGACGGGCATATTTCTCTTCAGAGCAATTTCAAACACTAAGCTGATCTCAGACTTATTTGCATCTTTGTCATCATCCATTTCTTTTCCTGATTCGCAATTCTAAATCAAAAAAAAAAACAGAACAACATTGAATCTTCACTTTGTAACAAACTTTACATGTACTGAACAATCAAGAGAACCTATCTTACACATCACAGGAAACCAGAGACTGGATCCTGGGGATTCCCATGGAACCAACGCAGTCAAGGGCTTTGCTGAGAGGCTTCTTGTGATTTGGTTTTAAGTTTTTTTCCCTCAAAGTAGAAGGATAAATGCTGAGTGTGGAAACCTTTTACTCAAATGAACACTAATCTGATGTAGATATCCCCAGACCTAGTTTTCTTTACAGACCTCCATGTCTCTCTCTCTCTCACATACACACACATACAGTATCTCCACTAGTGTGTGATATTTAATCTTCTATGAAGATTAAGTTGCAGAAAGAGTATAGGATGCACACCAGGATGTTGGAGCTCTGTGTCTGGCTCTGCACCTATTTAACACTTACTTCTGGAGCCTTACACATGCTGAACACCATGTAAGCCTTAAAGATATCAAGAGACAGTATTCTTGCTGTCAAGAAGCTTAGGACTTAGTGGAAAGATGGAGAAGCAAATGTAAGAGTCATGATGAGAGTACACAAGCACAAAAATACTAAGTCTGCCATTAACTAAGATAAATCTCTAAGCGGGAGGGACAACAGGCTTGAGGAAAGGCAAACTAAAGGCTGGACCTCTAGCTTCAAATAACTAAGTGGAGAACTCAATAAGAAGGGGACTTATTAGATACTCTTGAACTAGAGATACCATTTTGAAGTCAACAGAGAAAGCAGCTGAAACCATGGGAATGAGTGAAATTACTGAATATCAGCTTCGAATAACCTCACTGGTAAAATAAAGTAGAACTAAAAAAATCCATAAATATCTCCTCCACTTTAAACTCCTTGATTCTAGGTGAATTAACACAATGTAATCCACGCTCAATAAAACACAGCACTCAATGCAAAGTAAATGAATGTTATTTCTCATCGTTGCTCACATTCCCAAATCCTGCCTTGCCTGGGAAGTGGACTCCCTAGGCTGAGCCCAAGTACTCGAAAGCAAGGCCATCCCAACCAGACACAAGAGTCTAACCGAGCGCACAGGTGAGCTGAGGTGCCGCCACAGCCGATCCAGCGTTCCCTTCTACTAGCAGAGACTTCCCCTCTTTGTAAAGAAGCATTTCTTTGTCTTCTCAGTAATCTCCCTGGGCAGCTATTAGAAACAGTCTGCCACATGCCACAGTGACCCACCTGAGCTGATTTTTCTGGAATAGGTTCATTTTGCAGCGCTTGAAGGGCTTTCATCGCGGCATTGTGTCTAGCGGCTTGTCGAGTCTTCCCTTCCCCAAAAAATTCATTATTTCCTACAGTCAGCTGAACATAAAATATCTTGGGCACTGGGCAATGATACCTAAAGTAAGAAAATAAAAATGTTAATGTGAGTGCAACAAAACCCACTCTGTAATCATTAGTAAGATTTGCTTTGTTTAAAATATTAATAAGCAGGTATAATCCACTATGTGCATGCATGCTGAGGCACTTCAGTCGTGTCTGACTTTTGCGACCCCATGGACTGTAGCCTGCCAGGCTCCTCTGTCCATGCGGATTCTCCAGGCAAGAAAACTGGAGTAACTCCAGGCAAGAAATATAAATGACTTCAAAAGAGTAGTTAGCAAAAAAGGAGAAAGCCGCTAGAGGTACAAGACACCAGAAGACCATATTGCAATCAGATCTACAGCTCTTGGATCATTGCTTGATTCTCGCCAGAGACTTTCACTATTTCAGTCAAGCCCTCCTCCAGGGGAGCTTCCCAGGGATCAAGCCCAAGTCTCTTATGTCTCCTGCATTGGCAGGTGGGTTTTTTTTTACCACTAGCACCGCCTGGGAAGCCCAGATCCATTATAACCTCCTATTAACCTCAATAAAGTTTTATCTATAAAAGATAAAATGTGAGTCAGTATATATATTGATAGTAAAATATGTATGCTGATCTCCATGAAAAACGTATTTTGGAAAACATTAAACATAACTTAATACTGTAAAAATTATTTCATTATATCACAGAAGACTTCCTGGCAAGAAGTTTTCAGTTACATTTTGACGGAAGTGAGCCAAATGGTCTGGGGCTGGAGGATGGGGACCTGCTACAGAGGCAAGAAACCGGCGAGACCATCCAGGTGACAATACGCAGACTGCTGTGCTTTTAGTGGAAGGTAACCATGATTAGACGTGGGAAGGGCAGAGAGATGGAGCTACTACTGTAAAGTAATAAGTACTTTGCAAAGTACTAAGGAGAGCAGATTCAACATAAGAAAGAATGGGGAGTTTCAGCCAATTCTAAAACAGAAAGAACCATAATAAAATGTATTTAAGGTAAAAACTTTTAGCAGGTTTGTGTTTAATGAGACTGAGAGGAAGCATGATTAGAAAGCTGCAATGATGCCAACTTGAGAGGAGATTGTAAGGGGGTTGTAAGAAGAAAGGACAAACAAAAGAAATTAAGAGGCTATGCAATATAATTTATTAATTTAACAATTATTTATGGGGCACCTTCTTATGATGAGGAAATATCACAGCAAACAAAAATATACCTTACAGTGGAGAAGACAGACAATAAATAAAATAAATAGGCAGAATATCTAGGATGTTAGAAATACATGTTGTTTTTTTAATATTTATTTATTTGGCTGTGCCAGGTCTTAGTTGCGGCACATGGATCTAGTTCCCTGACCAGAGATGGAAGCAGGGCCCCCTGCATTGGGAGAATGGAGTCTTAGCCAGTGATCCCCATGGAAGTTCCACATACATTTTAAACAGAAAAAGAAGGGAAGGTTCAAAAGTGAACTTTTTAAAAATTGCATGTATTAAAGTTACAATAGAAACACTAGTGACACCATCTGAACAAAAGCAGTGATTTAATTCATTCACTGGTAATGGCAGTGACTGAAATAGTGAAAGTCTCTGGCGAGAATCAAGCAATGATCCAAGAGCTGTAGATCTGATTGTAATATGGACTTCCAGTGTCTTTTGTACCTTTAGCGGCTTTTTCCTTTTTTGCCAACTACTCTTTCGAAGTCATTTATATTTGTTGCCTGGAGTCCCAATAAAAGTAAAATATGAAATTCTCTTGTTGTTTCCTCTTCCTTTGACTGGACTGAGGGGTGAGGAAAGAGGGGCAGACAGAGTGATCAGTGAGTGTCTCACTGAGAAGGTGACAATTGTGAAAAGACCTCGAGTAAGTGAAGAAGGAAAGCATACGGATATCTGGAACAGGGCATACAGGGCACTGAAAACGCCAAGCACAAACGCTCTGAAGCAGCAGAGTGTCAGGAATGTTGAAGTAATTCAGAGGATTCCTACCTGATGAGAGTTGAGGGTGTAAAGGAAGGTAGGCTAAGAGCTGGAATCAGGGCCTTCCTTAGAAATCACTGTGAGGATCTGACTTCTACTCCGAGTGAAATGGCCAGCCCCCAGAAGGCTTTGAGGAGAGAAGTGACATAGTCTGACTTACACCTTGGAAGGATCATCTGACTATTATGTTGAAAACAGACTGTAGGGGAATCATGGCAGACACAGGATATCTGTAAAGAAGCTATTGCAATAATACGGGGGCCTGAACTAGGGTGACAGCAAGGGAAGTAATGGCAAGTACTTGGATTCTGGACAAATTTCAAAAGTAGAGAAGATGGGTTTACCGAAACACTGGCTATGGAATACAAGAAGGGAGTCGAGGAAGACGCCAGAATTTTTGACATGAGCAACTGGAAGATGGAGTGCCCAGGCATTAAGTTGGCGAAAACTGCAAAAAGAATGCATTTGTTGGGGATGAATACCAGCAGCTCTGGTTTGGAGATGTTGAGTTACTCACTCTGCTAGACATCCAAATGAAGATGTCAAACAGACGGTCAGATCTAATAAGTCTGGATTTCAGGAAAGAGGTCCAACGTGGAGGTAAAATTTGGGAATCATCAATATATATAGGTGAAATTTAAAGCCACAAGACAGCGAGAACTCTGTGGGAGGGAGTGATAGGAGGAAAACCATGCAAGCAGAATATCCTTCCTGAAAGCCAAATGGGGACAAGAATATCCAGGAGGGAAGAGTCAGTCATATCAAATGCTACTTTACAAGTCAAGTGAAATGAAGACAGAACTGTGACCAACGAATTGGGCAAATGAGTAAAACTAACAGAATCAATTTTGATGGAATGCTGGATTTATCATTGAAACACTGAAAAATTAAGTTAAAAGTCACTCAAGTGCTGGAAAATGTCTCTTTTTAAGCAAGGAAAAGCCAATCAAGTTATCACTAAGGTTTAGATGATCATTGGTGTCCAAGTGGCAGACCTCTAGGGTCAACCTGAGATAAATTGCACAGAGCCCATTGTATAAGAATTCACAGGCAGATGGGACTCATCAGTGAAGGTTTACTGAAGGTGAAGGACTAGAAATGTATATCAGTACTGAAGATGAGATTTGGGAGGTAATAATTGAAACCATGTTGAGTGGATAAGCACCTGGAAAGGGTAAGTGTAAAAGCATCAAAAAAAAAAAAAAGAGCCTAAGGCTGGGATCTGATGAATACCCATGATCAAAAGGCAGGGGAAATAATAGACAGCAGTGAAGGAGATGAAAGAGGGTCAGAGTTAGAAAAGAAATTACAACACAATGTCAGAGGAAGGGATAATCAACAATGTCAAATGTAGCAGAGAAATCCAGAGTGGGTATGAAAAAAAAGTCACTGTTTTACATTTTTAAAGTCAAGTTTCTTGGCCTACAGTTTCTGTTAAGATAAAATATGTTAAATGTGTTTTTATTATATGTCATATGTTCTCATTTTTAATTGCCAAATATAAAAAAGGAAGAAAAATCTCTTATAGTAAAAGATATTTTTAACATGCAGAGACTAAAAAGCATTAAAGCCACAACTCTTTTTGCTCTTTGGTTGCAAAAACTAATGATGTATTGAATTATATAATTTCCTAATACCTATTTTACCTTAGATCCCTTTAATGCAGAAATTTTGACAGACTAATATCATGAATGCAGGTTATCTTCCTTCTCACAAAATTCAGTTTTCCTGTCTTCACAGAACTTTATGCGTATTTCTAACTGGTTCCACTATAAAACTTGAAAACAGACAACCTGAAATCAGAAATTTACTCCTGGACTGAGATCTTATGTGGCAAGCTTTCACCATAGAGCAAATGTTTACAATTAATTATACACTTCTGAAAACAGAGGTCCACGGCTGGAATGCTAACAGATCTTTAACTACAGTGGAGGGAGTGGGCGCCACTATAATCACTAAGGCCTGCTGACAATTACAAAACTCATTTCGGTTTGCCACAGAGACAAACAAAATTTCTGTTCATTATAACTTTACTGGAATATGATGTCATAACACATAACCATACTGAAACAATCTGCTGATTTTCTGACCAAAATATTAATTGCACACTAAAGAGCCCTTGGGGCCTCTTCCTTTTTGGCCATCAAAAATGGCTCTATGTACGTGTATGTGTGTGATGTGGATACGTGTGTGTGTGTATAGTATCGCATAAATATCAGAGGGAAAACTAGGTATGTTGTATTTTTAACATAAAAAGTAAAATGCTCTAGCACTAACAGCAGGAAATACCAAGACCTGATGCCTGACTTGTTTCATTCCATCCTCTTACTTAACAATGATTCTCAATAATTTACCCCACGTGGTTTAAATACCCTATATATCACATCTCCTCATACCATCATGACTATTACGATTAACCAGAGCACTCTCATTAATGGCCCCCAGATTGAACTATAGGAGAGAAGATGAAGAATTCCTTTTGTGTGTTAGGTCCTGGTCTCTAAATATTCATTTCTCATAGTTAAAAAAAAAAAAACTCAGGTATTTAACTTTAAAAGTTGGTATGGTCCACTTAATGGAGTTCCTTTTTCTATTTTTATTTATTTCTATTTTAATTTATTTTTGGTAAAGTGCTTATAGTAAGTGATGCATGTATTTCTACACATTAGCACAAATATACTTACCTAATCTTATACTGCTCTTTTCTCTTTTAATATTCATCTTATCAGTTTGGTTTTATTTTTATAAAAACTTTTTAGTTTGTAGTAGGGCATAGCTGATTAACAATGTTGTGCTAGTTTCAGGTGAACAGAGAAGGGACTCGGCCATACATTCACATGTATCCCTTCTCCCCCAAACTCCCATCCCATCCAGGCTGCCACATAACACTGAGCAGAGTTCCATGTGTTCTACAGTAGGACCTTGTTGGTTATCCATTTTACACTACTCTTCTTGAATGATTTTCCTTAATTAGGATTTTGTGATCAGTGCTTCATTCCCCATAGTGATTACTGTTAAAAGATGAGCCGTGAAAACTCACCCATCCAGGCTATGAAACGTTCAAGGTCAAATGGTTTCTACCCACCACTTCTTTCAGTGTAGGTTTTGTAAAGTATGATCCTGCCTTCATAAGCATCTTTGGTGCTTGTTACAGACGCAGGTTCCTGCATCCCAACCCTGACCCACTGAATCCATCTCTGAGAATGGAACACAAGGCTTCACTTTCACAAGTGCCCCTGGTGAGTGTGCACACTATAGTCTGACAGTACCTGCGGCCTACAGGATGGCTGGCGCAACCTGATGACTGCTTCAAACCCCGTGCAAGCAAAGGACTGAACACGCTCCTTACAGCACCACAGTTAGGTTTCGTGCATCTCTTTCTCATTTAACCCTAAAGGCAGCTTGGTGAGATCGACGTCTCCATGTCACCTTGTGTGTGTGTTAGTCGTTCAGTCGTGTATGACTGTTTGCGACCCCATGGACTGTATCCCACCAGGCTCCTCTGTCTATGGAATTCTCTAGGTAAGAATACTGGAGTGGGTTGCTATTTCCTTCTTCAGGGGATCTTCCTGAGCCAGGGATTGAACCCAGGTCTCCTGCATTACAGGTAGATTCTTTACAATCTGAGCTACTAGGGAAGGTTTTATGGTCACCTTGAGATGTAGCACGGAGAAGGCAATGGCACCCCACTCTGGTACTCTTGCCTAGGAAACCCCATGGACGGAGGAGCCTGGTAGGCTGCAGTCCATGGGGTCGCTAAGAGTTGGACACGACTGAGCGACTTCACTTTCAACTTTTCACTTTCATGCATTGGAGAAGGTAATGGCAACCCACTCCAGTGTTCTTGCCTGGAGAATCCCAGGGACAGCGGAGCCTGCTGGGCTGCCATTTATGGGGTCGCAGAGTCGGACACGACTGAGGTGACTTAGCAATGAGATGTAGCAAAACTCCCGAACAGTTTCTGGGGGTCAAACTCAAGTCTTCCTAACTTCAGAGCGTAGGACACTCAAGTCATTTCTTGATCATCTGCTTTACCTTCTTCTATTTTTGTTCACATATGTTTATTAAACCAGCTATATCCTTAGTGGGCCAGAGAATCTAATGCAGGGTTTTTTCTAAACCTAATAATAAGGTTTACTAACAGACATCAGTCGTGCTTTACTGACAAGCTGCTGAACAAACAGAACTCCACAATGAGATTTTATGATTTTATGGTATGTCAGGCCAAGCAGGGACAAAAATAGGCACAACTGGGTAACCTACCAGGCACTAGTAATAAAGAATCCACCTGCCAATGCAGGTGACACCAAAAACTTGGGTTCAGTCCCTAGGTAGGGAGGATCTCCTGGAGTAGGAAATGGCAACCCACTCAAGTATTCTTGCCTAGAAAATTCCATGGACAGAGGAGCCTGGCAGGCTGCAGTCCATGGGATCACAAAGAGTCCGACAGACACACATACAGATGGACATACATACACACACCCAGGAGCAAAAAATCAGAAAAATGGGCTCACACACACACCCCAGGAGCAAAAGATCAGAAAAATGGGCTCAAGTACCACCCTGCCTAACAGTCTTAAATTTTATAAAGGCTGTTTTGTAAGACCCCTTTTCCCCCCATTCCTCTTTGTCCTCTGTCTGCTAATAGTCTTATAAAAAACAAACAAGCACAATTTCAAATAAAATAAAAGTTTCCCTTTTCTTTAGATCTCAGAAGTCTTTAGATTTGGCCTGTCTTCAAGATTTCACAAGTCACTACAACAATAAAGAAAAGAATGGTACTTGGTTCCTTTGAATTAGTATTTGACATTCCTTATACAGTTTTGCTTTGTTTCTGAGCAAAGGGAAGGTTTTACATTCTTATATATTCTCGTGAGAACATGACATTCTTAGTCTTATATCTGAGTGTCAGTTATAATGCCTTTCCATACCATACATCCTTGCCATCCTCCCTAAAGTCACCTCACTAATGCCCTCGTTGTGGACTCATTTTACGTTTATCTTTCTAAACAGCCAGAATCCTCCCGATTATTCTCTGACTGCCTTCTTCCCCAACATCCCCACTTTTCTAAGTATCATTTTTACAAGGTGAGAAAGATATAGTCCAAATAACATTATAACTCTTAAAAACTGAAAAATAATTGCCTCATTTTATTTGATAGCCTTATTCATAAATCTCAGCCCAGCTTAAGTGTTCATATCTCCCCTACAGGTTTATGTCTTAAATATATGAACATGTTATCTTCTGATCTAATAAGAAAAGGCCTTGAATTTCTGTGTTTACTTCTAACACGGACTGAAAACAGCAATGTCACTTAATCTTTCTATCTCAGTTTACTTAGCTGTAAGATGTTGGCAGAATTTATGTTTAAAAGACTCTAAAAAGCCAAACTGAGAATTCAAATGCCCTGTTGATTATTCTGATGCTCTGTACACTTTTTGGCACAACGAAGCATTCTTTTTCTTGCTATAGAAAAATAATAGGCTTTATCATAAAGCTATAAAATAGTCCCTGGCACATTTTCAAGCTTGTATGTATACAAAATGTCCAGATAAGAGAGAGTTCTTTCTCTATTCACATCTATAAATTTTGAAAATATATCTTTTATGGGATCTGAATGTTTAGTCTTGAGAAATTTCAAAAATGAAGATATATTAGAAAAGATTCACAGGGCAGCTGAAAATAAGCTTTAACATAGTTTTTAGAATATTCTATTCTATTTGTTCAATTATTAGGTTGGCCAAAATGTTTCATTCAGGTTTTTCCATTACATCTTATGGAAAAACTCAAACGAAACTTTTGGCCAACCCAATGTTATGTTTAAAATGCATAAAGAAAAATACAGAAAGATATGCACTAAAAGCTGGGATAGGATGTTTTGAAGTGATTGAATTATAAATGGTAGTTTCTTTCATAATTCCAAATGTTTTAAAATAATATAGCTGTACTGGTGTATAAACAGAAGAAAATGTTAAATTGAAATAAGTCTAGGCCCTGTCCAAAGGTAAACCTGTGTTCAAAACGTAAATCTGATGAATTAGTGGAATGACTTGTAGAATATAAAATATGAGCCATTAAGAGTCAGTAATTTGTACCAGGTCACTGATGCCAAGACCACAATAGGACTATGGAAACCAGAGCATGTTATCAAAGAGCACCACTTTATAAACACATAATCAGCACCCTCAATCCCACACTTGGATCCAGCATGAAACTATTCTTGCCCCTTCCCTAAATGGTTATCTAGATAAATCATCATCACCACCATCACTGTGATTACAGCAAACACACAAAACTCACTACATGCCAGTCACTATTCAAGCTGTGTGCATACTCAACTCATTCAGTCACCATAACAACCTCAACATCACTTCACACATGAGGAAATGAGGAACAAAGATGTTAACTAATTTGCCCAAGGCCATACCACTTGAGTTAGCATTTGAACCCAGACAGGGGCTTTCCTGGTAGCCCACCTGGTAAAGAATCCGCCTGCAATGCAGGAGATCCCGGTTCAATTCCTGGGTTGGGAAGATCTCCTGGAGAAGGTACAGGCTACCTACTCCGGTATTCTTGGGCTTCCCTGGTGGCTCAGATGGTAAAGAATCTGCCTGCAATGCAGGAGACCTAGGTTCGATCCCTGGGTTAGGAAGATCCCCTGGAGGAGAGCATGGCAACCCACTCCAGTATTCTTGCCTGGAGAATCCCATGGACAGAGGACCCTGGTGGGCTACAGTCCATAGGGTCGCAGAGAGTTGGATACAACTGCGTGACTAAGCACACAGAGTCTCACTCTAGAGTCAAGATCTTAATGCCTATACTGTGCAGCCTCTGAATGAAATGGATAAATGAGCACTATAAATTTCAGAGCTGCTAACCCTAAACTTTGGAGGAGTCATGACAGATCTAGGACATCAAGGCAATTTAAGTCAAACTAGATATAAGAGATCAGTGCTCACATTGGTTCCGAAGAGAAACCTGGGGACAGTAAGTTCAGGAGACCGAGCTGACACCAGCCTACTGCCCTTTCTCATGCTTTGTCTCCTCTCTTAACCCACCTTGTTGGAACTCATGCTTAAACGCTAACGATCCCATTGTTGTTCAGTTGATAAGTCATGTACAACTCTTTGCAACCCCATGGACTGTAGCACGCCAGGCTTCCCTGCATCTCATCATCTCCAAGAATTTGCCCAAGTTCATGTTCACTGCATCAGTGATGCCGTCCAACCATCTCATCCTCTGGCACCCTCTTCTCCTTCTGCCCTCAACCTTTCTCAGCATCAGGGACTTTTCCAAAGTCCCATTAGGGAACTGCATTCGTTTCCCATTAGAGAACTGCAAATCAAAAACCACAAGGACATTATCACTTCACATCCACCAGGATGGAAACAGTTGTGCAGCCACTGCGTTCCTTAAAAGTTACCCACAGAATTACCACTTGACCCAGCAATTCACTCCCAGGTATATAAAACCTAACAGAAATTTTTAAAGGTGCTAAAACAAAAATGGGTATGCAAATGTTCACAGCAGCATTATTCCTAACAGCCAAAAAGTGGAAATAACCCAAAGGTCCGTCCAACTGATGAATCAAAAAACAAAATGTAGTATATCCAAACAATGGAGTATTGTGCAGCCATACAAAGGAATGTGTGGGTGCTAAGTTGCTTCAGTCGTGTCTGACTCTTTACGAGCCCATGGACTGTAGCCTGCCAGGCTCCTCTGTCCATGGGGATCCTCCAGACAAGAATACTGGAGTGGGTTGCCATGCTCTCCTGCCGGGGATCTTCCCGACCCAGGGATCGAACCCATGTTTCCTGCATCTCCTGCACTGGCAGGTGGGTTCTTTTACCACTAACACCACCTGGGAATGAAATCCTGATATATGATACAATGTGGACGAACTCTGAAAACATTAAGCTAAATGAAAGCTAGACACAAAGTCTACATATTGTATGACTGCATTCAGATGAAATGTCCACAACAGGCAACTCCATCGAGACAGAAAGGAGATTAGTGGTTGTCAAGGGCTGGGGAGAGGGAAGGTGGGGAGTAACTGCTAAGGGGTATGGGGTTTCTTATGGGGGTGATGAAATGTTCTGGAATTAGATAGTGGCAATGGCTGCACAACACTGTGAATGTAGTAATTCACAATGCGCTGAACTCTACAAAGTGGTTAAAATGGTGAATTTTATGTTACTGTGGATTTTACCTCAATAAAAAACAATTTTTAAAAAAATGTTCATACTCCCTAGGCTTCAATCTTCTGTTTCTCATAGACAAGACAGTCTTCCTAGGTGATGTCACCTGTTCCTACTTACATTCTTGGCAGACTTCCAGAAATTAGCCTGCCAAACTGGGGGAGCACAGGGGAGAGAGAATAAAACCATTCCTCCCTTCTGAACGCTCAGGAATGAATAACCTGGTCTTCTTCCTGCCCTTGTTTGGTTGCCAGAGGTGTGGGTAGGTGGGGTATATGAATCAAATTATTGACTCAACAGATATTTATTAAGGGCCTAATTTGTGCTAGGGACTGTTTTAGTCCCTAGGGATGTGGGACAGGACTCAGGAGACAATCAGTCAATAAAACAGTATCTACTGGTAAGAATGGCTAGGAAGAAAAGTAATGCAGAGGAAGGAAGCAAAGTTAAAGCGCTCATTCAGGAGGTAACACCTGAATAAAGAGAAAGATGGAGTAAGAATTCTAGGCATGAAGATGCCAGGAGGAAAAAGTGCCTTAAGCAAATAGCACGGCAAGTGCAAAGGCCCTGGGGCGGTAACAGAGGGGGGCATTCTTTGAGAAAAAGCAAGTGTTCTTGTGCCTGAGAAGCAGTGAGTCAAGGGGTGAGTGGTAGGAAACTAGTCACACCTTCACTCCACGTGTGACAGGAGCCGGGGGGGGGGGGTGAGGGGTAAGCAAGGAAGTGACACGGTCTGACTTCTTACTGACAAGTCTCTCACTGATGTTTGCCCAAAGAAAGGCAAGAAGAAAGTGGTTGGCAGGACACTGCATAGTCTAGAGAGGTCATCTCTGAGCACATGAGACTGAATTTGCCCAGGAGGATACAGAAGGATTGCAGCAGAGATGAAAGCCCACCTGAGGACTATGGTCATTATTTTAAGATGGGACCAGTCAGCATAGTTATGCTTTCCCAGGTATATTTGCAACCCTATGGACTGTAGCCCACCAGGCTCCTCTGTCCTTGGGATTCTCCAGGCAAGAATACTGGAGTGGGTTGCCATGCCCTCCTCCAGGGGATCTTCTCAACCCAGGGATTGAACCCATATCCCTTGTATCTCCTGCCACTGCAGGTGGATGCTTTACCTGCTGAGCCACCGGGGAAGCCCAATACAGAGGCAGAAGAACTAGAATCAACCAAAAGTTAAGTTAGACTTAAGTTAAGCTAGACTTAACTTAAAGTTCTGCAAAGCATCAGTGATCATTGAAGCAGAGAAGCACTAGGAAGCACAGGAGTTAAGTGACTGACCATAGGATAGTAAGAAAAGAGTGACAAGCTCCAATGAAATGCAGCCCTGCAGAATCTGGCAGATAACTAAAGGCTGCAACTGTCCTGGAGCTCTGCTCAATGTGTGCCCTAAGCACGGGTAACAAAGGACACCCTCTATTTCCTGCCACCATGCTAAATGGCAGGCATGGATCAGGGGCAGCTAGGCGCTCCTCCTGTGTGGTGGCTGACATGCGATGCTGGAACTCATGACTAGAAAGAAGGATCCCCAGCAGAGCAAGCTGGGGGGAGCTCCCCTGCCAGAGTGTGCTGCTGCTGTGTCCCTCTGGGCATTGAGGCACACCGTCTGAGACTGGTAAATGACTGGCACCACAACCAGTCATGTGAGGAATGATGGTACAAGAATGGGGTTGGGGTCCTCAGGACAGAGTGTCTCAAAGGCCCACACAAAAACCACCAGAGTCCAGGACTTCCTTGGTGGTCCAGTGGTTAAGACTCCATGCTGTCAACGCAGGGGTACAAGTTCAATCCCTGGTCAGGGAACGAAGATCCCACATGCTGCCTGGTGTGGCCAAAAGATTAAAAAGAAAAAAATCATCAGAGTTCTCCTGGAGGGGTAGAGGAACACCAGTTAAAAGGCAGATTCAAGACTGACGATCAGACCCCTCGGGGGAGTCCAGTAATCAACACCATTAACAAACTGCCTTGGTGATTTTTTAATTTTTTTTTATTTTTCTTCCCTTCCTTTGCTTGTGAATACAAAGGCTTTTGATTTCTGAATGTTAACTTTGTCCATCTCCCTTACGGAATTCTCCTGCTGCCTGTAACAAGATTTTAGTTCTCTTGCAATTTTCTAGATAATCACGACTGTGAAAAACTGGTAACTTCCTCTATTTCTTTCCATATTCTTTTTCTTTTTCCCTAAATTAAGTGGGTCCATACTTCCAGTTGAGGTTTCCCTGGTGGTTCAAACAGTAAAGAATCTGCCTGCAATGCGGGAGGACTCAGGTTCAATGCCTGGGTCAGGAAGATCCCCTGGAGAAGGGTATGGCAACCCACTCTAGTGTTCTTACATGGACAGAGGAGCCTGGTGGGCTACAGTCCATGGGGTCGCAAAGAGTCAGACACAACTAAGCAACTAACACTTTCACTTTCACCTCCAACGGAATACTGAAGAGGAACTGATAATCGATGGCCTTGTTCCTTATTTTAATGGGAATGTGACTAGCGTGTCCTCATAAGCATAATGCTGGCTTTTGGGTTGGGTAAGGTGGAATGGGATGGTTGTGTGTAAGAGAGAGAAAGAATATGAGTGCATCTATAGAATATATAGTTTACAGTGTTAAATTAATACTCCATTATTCAAAATGTATTGAATTTTCTAAGAATGGGTTTTTTTATGTCTTTCCAGCATCTGTGTAGTTAAAAATTTTTGCTTTTCATCTGTTAATAAGGTGAATCTTATTAACATATTTTCTAATAGTGAAACAATTTTACATTCCAAGAATAAATACCACTTAGTAAGGGTGCTTACTTCTATATACTGATAAATTGTTTGCCAATATTTCAATTAAGGTTTTTCCACTGACATTCTAACACACAATATTGATCTGAAGCTCTGTCCTTTGCTGTTTCAAACTCGCATTGTTGAGCTAGACATCAAGGTTACTTTTCAAAGGTTCAGTAAAATTCCTCTGTAAAACCACCGAGGCCAGGTACCTTTCCTTCAAGGTGGTGGGGGGAGGTGGTGGGAGTTAGCTCTTCAACTACTTATCCTTTTACATGTACAGACATCAGATCTTTATTTTTTCCTTCTGAGGTCAGTATTGATCGTGTCTGTTTTCCTACAAAAGCACCCCACCCATGATTGCAGGTTCTGAACTCATTTTCCATTGAGTTGAACAAAGTCGTTAGGAGAGTTTTCATTTCTTGTGCATCTGCAGTGTTCTCCCATCCTCAGACTGTGTCTGCGTGTCTGTGCTTTTGCCTCACAATGGCTTGCCTTGATTGTTACCTATTCATATATTGTATTGGTTCTAAGAATAAGATATTGGATTATGCATGTTTTTTTCTATTTTTCTTCAGTTTTCTAATTTATCTATCAATACATTCATTCCTTCCTCAGACTTGTTACTCCTTTCCTAACTTCTTGTGTTGGATATATAATTAATTTTCAAGGTATCTATTTATCATAGATATAAGGTTAATGAACCTGCCTTCTAACAGGCTTTATGTTGTCTGAACTGTAATGTCTTTCAAGAGGGAAATACACAATACAGTGCTTCCTAAATATTTTCGGTAATGAAACTCCCTTTGTAGTGAACTAGCATTCTACGAAACACATTTAGAGACATACTTCCTTAGTTAGGACTCTGCATATGCCTCCAGGTTACTGCTTAATCTGCTAAAAGCTTTTTATCTTAAATGTAATTAAGATTACTTAATGCTAAATACAATTAATAATATTTACCAAGTACACTTATAAGATTTATCAAATTAGATAAACACTAAGAGAGTGAATAGAGATCTTTAGATTACATTAAGATCAATTAGATTGAGGCTCCATCTACTCATCTATAAGCTCTTTGGGTAGGAGGATGTACTTTTTCTAAGACTCATCAGTAATAGGAAAGATTTTGTCTGCATCAACTTTCTCCATCTGATTCAAGTGGCAAACCAGGGGGAAATGATTGCAATTTTCATGAAATATCATAGCACATCTGTGTATTTCTTCAGGAACAATTTTCAAGTGTGTGTGTGTGTGTGTGTGTGTGTGCGCATGCACAGGCACACCTTGAGTGCACTTTGCACTTCAAAAGCTTTTGTAAAATGTTTGCTGCTGCTGCTAAGTCGCTTCAGTCGTGTCCGACTTTGTGCGACCCTATAGACGGCAGCCCACCAGGCTCCACTGTCCCTGGGATTCTCCAGGCAAGAATACTGGAGTGGGTTGCCATTTCCTTCTCCAGTGCATGAAAGGGAAAAGTGAAAGTGAAGTCACTCAGTCATATCCGACTCTTAGCGACCCCATGGACTGTAGCCTACCAGGCTCCTCCATCCATGGGATTTTCCAGGCAAGAGTACTGGAGTGGGATGCCATTGCCTTCTCCAGGAATTTACTAAATAGCAAGAAATCTCTGGCTTTACCTACTATTCCATATAGGCTTTGCTGCTGCTGTTGCTGCTAAGTCGCTTCAGTTGTGTCCAACTCTGTGTGACGCCATAGACAGCAGCCCACCAGGCTCCCCTGTCCCTGGGATTCTCCAGGCAAGAACACTGGAGTGGGTTGCCATTTCCTTCTCCAATGCATGAAAGTGAAACGTGAAAGTGAAGTCGCTCAGTCGTGTCTGACTCTTAGCGACCCCATGGACTGCAGCCTACCAGGCTCCTCCGTCCATGGGATTTTCCAGGCAAGAGTACTGGAGTGGGTTGCCATTAAAATTTTAATATGTATTTACTAAATACTGCATGCTACTAGTCTAACAGCAGATCCTTTAGCTTAAGAAATTATGCGACACATGGCTTATTTTTTCTTTGAGTTGAAAGATTCTCTTATTCAATTCCATCAACAGACCATCTTTGGTGGGGGGCTGTCTGAGAGTGTTCTCTGAAAACCATTGGTGAAGAGAACCTCTCAAATCCTTTCTAGTTCTTGAGACTGGTTCCAGAAAATATTTTAAATACTTCTGTTTCTTCATTAGCTTAAGCCCCAAAGTAGATGTTTTTGAGAAGTCTGAGTTTAAAAAAAATACGAATATTATCATTTTAAAAGGGGTCTCACATGCTTTGTGGATAAATTAACTTTGTAATATCTAGAACAAAAGATTCAAGTTCATGATTGTGTTTGCACTGGAATCTTCCAAGAGCTTTAGAAATTGTTTGCTTTGTTACAATGTCCAACCCAGACATCTACTCCAATGCCTTTACTGATCAGAATTAACTATCAACTTTGGACGCTTGCCCACTTCAAATACTCCCAAAAGTAACATGGAGACATTACATCAGCGTTACTGCAGGAAGATTAATGTGCTTTGTTTGGAGATGCAAACAGTAATTATAGTTACTGCATACTTCTAGTATTTTGTATTTTTTACCTAAATCTAAGTGAATCTACTTGTGTATTTGCATATAGTTTAATAACAACAAAAATGTGTAGTTAACAGATATTCATTGGAATATAAAAATTTACTTGGCATTTTCCCAGCTAATTGTTTTTACAGCTTGACTTCACTTATGCATTAGCTGCATTCATAAAAAGGTTTACATAAAGCAAATATTTTCACACTAAATCCCATTTTCCCACTGTTGCCCAATATTAAATCTTGAGTTATATTTCTACAGGAAAATGTTGGCTCCAACACATCATAAAAAATTATAATTAAACATCTAAAGATGTATGCCAAAGAATAGGTACATTTAATCAATTATTTTATAAAATACATTTTATCCTCTCACCTGCAATAAAGATTAATCAAATGGATAACCATTTTGTTTCACATTCCCACAATCATTATAAGGGCATGTACATTAAAATAACAACAACAAATGCAGAATTTTGGGTGACTTCATAGAAACTGAAAGTAGAAATATAACTTATTACCTGAAATTGCCACAGGGAGACATGTTGTCAGATTCAGGCAATGCAAGTAGTCTTAGATTATTGATAATAATCATTAAAGGGTCTTAGAAATTTCTTCTGGTTATTGGTAATATACTTGGCATTTTATTATAATGCATACCAGATGACTTACAGGAATTATACTGACCATTGGAGCCAACACCATCAACTGACTCAAAGATTACTTTTCAAAGAAATGGAAAAAAGGACATGCTCAACTACCTGGGATCCTTTTACAGTATAAAAAAGGTGAAAAAGCACCTTTTGCTAAAGTAGAAGAGTACCTGGGATTTTAGAAAATTTGCCAACTTTTAACTATAAATACTTTGAGGTAATGCTAAGCAATTGAATTTTCAGTCATTTTAAATTAATTTTTTAATTTTTCTGCACAAATTCTCCAGGGAATGCTATGTGGACTGCAATTGTCTATTATCCCCTTTCCCCAATAGATGGAGATGATCTAGCTATGCTTTTCATTAATAATAACAAATAAATTTTAAAAAAGTAACAACATCCTTATTTCAGAATCTGCGCTAGCCTGCAAAACATGAAATCTTCATTTCTGTCATGAATCTTGAGGCAAAAACATGGCATGGCAACAAATCAGATGATGATACTGGTAAAGCTGTGACACTGATATTCAGTATGACTACTGCACACAGGAACAGGCTGAGTAATACTTAGAACTTTAAAAGGCTAACAGTTCCAAACTTATGATTGCTGGGGTAAAGGACAGTTGGGGAGTTGGGGAGTTTGGGGTGGACATGTACACACTAATGTATTTAAAATGGACAATCAACAAGGACCTACTGTATAGCACAGGGAACCCTGCCCAGTGTATGTGGCAGCCTGGATGGGAGGGGAGTTTGGGGGAGAATGGATACATGTATATGTATGGCTGAGTCCCTTTGCTGCTCATCCGAAACTATTACAACAATGTTAATAAGCTATACTTCAGTACAAACTAAAAAGTTTAAAAAATAAATCAATTAAAAAAATAAAAGGCTAACAGTTCCAACCTCTGATTATTCAGATAGTTTACTCCTGATCACAGTATGGATAAGAGACTGCACTTCAGTCACGCCGCCAATTCTCTTCTGTAGGCAAAGCAGCTTTTCAGGTTATCCTTGAATCAGTCTGCCATGATATCCTAATATTCCAAAAGTGGTGACATTTATAAGAGTGAGCATAATGCAGCAGAAAAAAGCATGAGTTTTGCAGACATGTAATCCTGGGCTGGAGGACCACCTTGGTCCTCTACTGGCCTGTAACCCACAGCAAGTTACACTCGGGGCCGGAACATAGTAAGAAATCATGGTTGTCTGCCCTCCTCTTTCTTGGCAACTAACCCACCGTTCTTCTTAGATATTCCACAGTGCTTTTATGATACTTCAGCACCTCTCATGTTTTTTATTATTCCCCTTAATTAAACTAAGAGCCTTGCCACCAGCTCCTCAAACCCAGGGACCCTGCCGCCAGCTCCACGTTACTGTCTGCCAGGGGAGCCCAGGAGGGAGGTGAGGCAGTGATGCTGGCAGGTCTCTAGCCTTTCACTTCATATGCTGGGTGGTGTCACCGTCAGGACCCTCACCAACATCAGGAGAACAGCACTCTGTGACTCCCTAGGAACACTGCCAGTTGGTTCATCAGTCATTTGAAAATGCTGATGTACTTCAAAATATCAGGTGGTTTTCAGAAGACATACTGACATGTCCGGATACTACAAAGACCAGGAAAAATCAACTAAATAAATCTTCAGATGAATCTAATATAAAGTAATGAACATGACTTTTACTACACTTTTTTAAATTCTCTGTCTTATGTCTCAAGGACATCTATTTACATGTTTGGGGTTATGTTCTATCCATATAAACTATTCTGTATCATGTCAGAAAACCACAGTGTAGGAGTCTAGTAATTAATTTATCTTTGAAGAAGTGCTTCTTGACCAGAGACTGTGAGAATGTCAACAAATAATGAGGAAATAAAGAAAGCGAGTGGGTCAAGTTTCTGATAACTGAAGCCAAGAAAAAGCCTGGGAAATTAATGAGTAGTAAGCTCCCAGGAAACCTGTACTGAGAAAAGCAGCAAGCCATCGTAAGAATAACACCTGAGATAACTACATATATAGTCCAAACAGTAGCTGCTGCTGCTAAGTCGCTTCAGTCGTGTCCGACTCTGTGCGACCCTATAGACGGCAGCCCACCAGGCTCCACCGTCCCTAGGATTCTCCAGGCAAGAATACTGGAGTGGGTTGCCATTTCCTTCTCCAGTGCATGAAAGGGAAAAGTTAAAGTGAAGTCGCTCAGTCGTGTCCGACTCTTAGCGACCCCATGGACTATAGCCTACCAGGCTCCTCCGTCCATGGGATTTTCCAGGCAAGAGTACTGGAGTGGGGTGCCATTGCCTTCTCCAGTAGCAGAGGATCCTAAAACTGACTCTAAGGGGAAAGAGAAAGTGAAAGTCACTCAGCCGTGTCCAGCTCTTCGCGACTCCATGGACTACACAGTCCATGGAATTCTCCAGGCCAGAATACTGGAGTGAGTAGCTGTTCCCTTCTCCAGGGGATCTTCCCAACCCAGGGATCAAACCCAGGTCTCCCGCATTGCAGGCGGCTTCTTTACCAGCTCAGCTACCAGGGAAGCCCTGACTCAGAGGTAAAGGAGAACAACTCAACAGGTGAAGGTACTTGTTTTCCATCTCAATGAGAGAGACAAGGGATGAGGAAATGGTGAAGAAAAAGCATGAAAGCAACAGGGTGGAAAATACCTGATGACACTAGGCATGGTATTAAGATTATTTTATTACATTCCATTAGAAATAGACTATTGAAACAATATAAACATGTACTGGATTTAGGAAAGATCAGAACATGAGATGGTTTTATTTTTGTTTTAAAGTGGGATATGGAGACAACTAAAAAGTTCAATACAGTAAAAAAAAAAAAAAAATGACCTGCTGACTTTACTGATTTGAAGAAAGTCTTCCATATGATCTTAAAAAGACAGGATGTCAATCAAAATCAATGGGTCATTCAAACCCAGTGTGTATAACATTCCAGAAGTATTTGAGGAATTCTGAGGAACACAGAGAATTCTGAAAACCTGAGACCCACATGGGAGTAAAGTAAGAATGCATCCTGAGCAAATTTTATTTATTTCTGTTATTCTCTTTTACTTACTTTTATCATTCTTCTGAAAAATTCACTGAAGAGAACAGAAGAAAGGCTCACACACACACACAAAAAGACTATACAGTCTTACTTGTGGAGCATGACAGTTGTTGCAAGACAAGGAGAGAAACTTGCAACATAATCTCAGATTGTAAAACTGGGAACTCTCCAGTCATAGAGGCAACAAGACTGACAAGTACATGAGTGCAGTGATCCCCAGGGAATAAAATCACCCAGACATGCAGGAGAAATCCGGGCCAGACATTGAGCACTTCAGAGCTGGTGAACTTACAATGGCGTCAACTAGATGAAGAGCTAATCTTATCATCTTGGTTGTCATTTGACTCGTTCTATAAAAACGTAATTCTAATAACACCAAAATAAGTACATTCTTTTAACTTCTCGAATTTAAGAAGGCAAGGCCGCCCCTGAAAATGGCTGTGAACCCTGTAATAGGCCATAAAACTCCTTTACTTAAAGAAATGTTTAGAGTAAACAATTCACGTACTCTTCCGGAGGTGATGTTCTAGGAAGGCTGTAAATGGACTGATTTCTGCTCAGACACAGAGGAAAGCAGAATCTTATTCATTGTAGTCTTAGTGTCTCGTATCTGGCACGACACCAAGCACACTTAAAAGCAGTCCAACAGGACTTCCCTAGTAGCACAGTGAATAAGAATCCACCTGAGGATGCAGGGAACACAGGAAGACACCACATGCCACAGAGCAGGTAAGTCTGCACCACAACTACTGAGCCCCACACTCTAGGGTTTGTGCTCTGCAACAAGAAAAGCCACTGCAGTGAGAAGCCTGTGCACAGCAATTAGAGTAGCCCCCACTAGAGAAAGTCCATGTGCAGCCACAAAGACCCAGCACAGCCAAAAACGAATAAATAAAATAATAAGAACAATCTTTAAAGAATAAAATGAATTTTAAAAAAAGGAGTCCAACAAATCTTTGTTAACTAGGGGAAGAGATCACAGTTAGCATTTATTGAGCAGTGACCCTACACCAGCACTGTGCAGATGGAACTTAATCTAGTCCACACAAGAGCCCTAGAAGGTAAATATTATTCTCACTTCCATTTGACACCTGAGGAAACTGAAGGGGAGAGAAGCTAAAGTAACCTGGACGAGGGAGGTCAGACTGGCTCCACAGCCTCCGTAATGGCTCTTCCATACACTGCAGTCCTCTCCACATGAGAGTGGATGGCGGGGGGGAGCAAACTGGCCAAGCAAGGGCCAGGTTCTAAGCTCCATGGGAATAATGGATGAAGAGAGGACAAATGAAGAGATGAGAGGACAAATCAGGCCTTGCAGCAGGCTGAGTTCAAACTAAAAGGCTGTCTGTGAAGTCCGGCGAGGGAAAGCGCCAGGAGTAGACATGCTCAGTTGTGACGGTGGACTCTAAGAACTTCCCAACACTTGGCATGATCACTGACCTCGAGGAAGAAAAGCTATGACAAACCTAGACAGCATATTAAAAAGCAGAGACGTCACTTTACTGACAAATGTCTGTATAGTCAAAGCTATGGTTTTTCCAATGGTTATGTACAGATGTGAGAGCTAGACCATATAGCAGGTTGAGTGTTGAAGAACTGATGCTTTTGAACTGTGATATTGGAGAAGACTCTTCAGAGTCCCTTGGACAGCAAGGAGATCAAACCAGTCCATCCTAAAGGAAATCATCCCTGAATATTCCTTAGAAGGACTGATACTGAAGCTCAAGCTCCAAGACTTTGGCCACCTGATGAGAAGAGCCGACTCATCAGAAAAGACCCTAATGCTGGGAAACTGAGGGCAGGAGAAGGGGATGACAGAAGATGAGATGGTTGGATGGCATCACCAACTCAACGGACAGGAATTTGAGCAAACTCCAGAAGATGGTGAAGGACACGGAAGCCTGGTATGCTGCAGTCCATTAGGTCGCAAAGAGTCAGACATGACTTAGTGACTGAAAGACAGATGGGAAATCTCAGAAGGGAACTATTAAAACAAAAATGGAAATTCCAAAACTGAAAAATAAAATTTTCATATTCACTTAGATAGGAAAAATAACAGAAAGGAGATGACAGAGTCAAGATTAATCAACAGAAATTATACAGTCAATTATACAACAGAAATTATACAGAGGGAAAATGATTGGAAAAAATGAACAGAGCCTTAGGAATCTGTGAGACAATATTAAAAGGTCTACCAGGAAGAAAGGAGATAAAGAAGGCAAAAAAATATTAAAAGACATAAGAGCCAAAAACATCTCTTGGCAAAAGATGTTATGTACGTAGTCAACAAATTCAGCGAGTAATATAAAGAAAACCACACAAGACACATATACTTGAATTGTTAAAACCTAAATATTACACACAGGAAACGATCATTCAAATGATGGTTGACTTCCTTTTTTGTCAGTTAAGTCAAAAATATGGTTGTTTAATCGCCAGTCCAGGTTCGATGCATGATACAGGGTGCTCGGGGCTGGTGCACCGGGATGACCCAGAGGGATGGGATGGGGAGGGAGGTGGGAGGGGGGTTTGGGAAGGGGAACACATGTACACCCATGGCAGATTCATGTCAATGTATGGCAATACCAATACAATATTGTAAAGTAAAAAATAAATAAATTTAAATTAAAAAAAAATAATTATCAGTGAAAGAGGTGGTGATATTGATACAGCACATCTGCCAAAAATTATTGCCAAGTATTTCCTGAATTCGATAGAATGTTTTGAATCTTTTTTCCTAGATTTATGCATAAAAATTCTAGAGATTCATTTTTCATCAAAAAAATAATTTAAAGTTAACTAATATATCTGGAACTGGCTAGTGATGAAGACCTGAAAGTGAATTTTGAAAACACAGCATTACCCACCTCATTTTAGAAAAAAAAATTGAAAATGAATAATATAAAACAATAGTAAAATAAAAGAGTCAATTCTCCAAGAAGTCATAGCAGTTCTCAATGTGTATGTACCTAATAACAGAGCATCAAACTACATAAGGCAAAAACATAGAGCTGCAAAGAGAAACCCACGAACCTACGATCATAACTGGCAATGTTAATATCCCTTTATCAAAAATGGACAGATCCAGCAGGAGGAAATCAGCAGGACCTGGTAAAACTCAACACTATCAATCAACTGGATATAATGGACATCTACAGACTACACTCAACAGCACAATACACACTCTTCTCAAGCTCACATGGAATATTTGCCAAGAGAGACCACATTCAGGGCCAGAAAACACACTTTCACAAGTTAAAAAGAACAGAAATCAATAATTTCTGCTGTCATACAACAATGGAATTACAGCAGAAATCAATAAAAGACAACTGAAAATCCCAGAAAGACCAATCTAATCATCAACACTCTACCAAATTCAGCACGCTTCTGTTGAGTGTCAGCTACGTGGCACATTCCAAGGGCAAACACCATGGCCGTGTCCTTGGTGCACTTACTCTCTGACTCTGTGATCCCCATCGGTATTTCTACAGTCAATAAGTTTTAGGAAAAATACTAAAACTTACCTGGAGTTCATAATCTACTGGTGAGAGGTGAGGGTAGGGCGGCCACAGACCCTAGTAGTGATAGCATATTCCGCACATGCTCTGACATCTAGACGTTACTACGGGAACACTGAGAAGGTGGTCCTCATCAGTGCCTGATCTGTCACTTTCATTTTATTGTGTTACATCCTTTGTCTACTTCTCCCTGTACTATATTGTGAGTTCCTGTGTTTATGTTATCTTCCACATAGTGCAGTGCATGTAAGTGGGAGCTTAATAAAGTACTCTTGATGAAGTAAAAAAAAAAATATATATATATATAGTTGTTTTTAAATGGTTGACTTCTCATGAGGAAAAAAAACTGAGGCCCAAAGACAGTGGAACATCTTTGCTGCTGCTGAGTCATATCAGTCGTGTCCGACTCTGTGTGACCCCATAGACAGCAGCCCACCAGGCTCCACCGTCCCTGGGATTCTCAAGGCAGGAACGCTGGAGTGGGTTGCCATTTCCTTCTCCAATGCATGAAAGTGAAAAGTGAAAGTTAAGTCGCTCAGTCGTATCCGACTGTTAGCGACCCCATGGACTGCAGCCTACCAGGCTCCTCCGTCCATGGGATTTTCCAGGCAAGAGTACTGGAGTGGGGTGCCATTGCCTTCTCCGGGAACATCTTTAAAGTGCTGAAAATAAAAAAGCTGTCAATTCAAAATTCTATATTTACTGAAAATATACTTCAAAAATAAAAGTAAAATAAAGACATTTTCAGTTAACGAAACTGAGGGAACTCATTGCCAGAAAACCCTGTAGTACTATAAGAAATGCTGAAGAAGAAAACTCAAGGCTGAACTGAAGCCAGACGGAAACCTGGATCCTGAGAAAGGAATGAACAGCACGAAAATGGCGAACTTGTGAGACAATGTGAAAGACTTTTTTTTCCTTTAACTTTCTTTAAGATATGCAGACTACTTACATTCCAAATTATTACATTGTGGAGGTTCATAGGGTATGCACATGTAAATACAAAGAACAATACAATTAACAGAGGAGCTGAGGGGTTAAATAAACCCACAGGGTTATTAGTTCCTAAAATCTTCACACTAAGTTACAAAAAATGACGCAACTCCATGTAGTAACATGGGATAATCTTTAAGGCGTAACTCAAACTCTAAAAGGATTCAGAATATTGTTACAGAATGATGCTCTGTTAAAGTAAATATACACATTCAGCCAGAGGATATCCTGAAAGGATAAGCATGAATCTGGCAAGGGCAGGTTGGGTACTGGAATGCATGGGTGGTACAGTGTTCACACTAATATCCAACTTTTAAAAATTTGTAATATATAAAAGTAATACCAAAAAATTAAAAATAATATACACAAAAAGCAAAAGCTCTGAGAAGTTACACAGTAAGAAAATGTTTACACTGTCCTTGATTCATCATTTCCCAAACCTATATGACTAAAGGAATACCACTCCCTTCCCTTTTTAAAGTAACAGCTATTCTATCTCAAGAGGGGTTAGTGATGTAGGTACTGGCTTTTTTTCAAAAATATCACTCTTGGATTAACTGCGCTAACTAAATACAGTAAGAAAACTACTCAGGTCATTTGAAATACTATTTTTAAAAAAGACTTAGACCACCCGAGTAACTCTTATAATTGCAGTTTCACTGGCAGTTTAACAAAGTTGCATCCACTGGAAGTCTAAACTCAGTATCTTCCAAGATACACTTAAAAGTAGTCACTATCCCATGACTTATTTATTTTAAAAAGTCTTTTTTGGGTTTCTCTGACATTCCTGGCCAAACTGAATAAAATTAACTATCTCTGAAAGCACGGAAACTGCTTGTTTGTTCAACAAAGTTTCCATTAAAAATGCCACAATAAAAAAATAAAAAAATAAAATGCCACAATACATTTTTAATTCCTAAAGTTTTACTTCCTAAAGATTGATATGAATTATAACCATTATTCTGGTATAAGGATGAAAAAATTCAAGTTCAACTAATATTATTAGAATGTATCCATCTTGGTGTTACAGGTTAATATATAATCTTTCCATCTGATGATACACAAATTTTACTAGTTCTCTGGATTCTGGGTTCCTCTGGATTTTAAATAATCCACTTGTCAATCTTCAAGTGAGTGAGTGAAAGTCGCTCAGTCATGTCTGATTCTTTGCGACATGGAATTCTCTAGGCCAGAATACTGGAGCAGGTAGCCTTTCCTTTCTCCAGGGGATCTTCCCAACCCAGGAATTGAACCAGGGTCTCCTGCATTGCAGGTGGATTCTTTACCAACTGAGCTATTAGGGAATCCCTCAATCTTTAATAGTGTATTTTACCCAATTTCTCTTTGCACCTATATGAACAAAGGAGTAAGACCACAATTTGTGAACACTCAGAAGTTCTTTAAATCAGGAGATTGTATATGTTTCTATGCTATTTGTAGGGAGGATATGATCCCAGTTTCATCTGTGCTAACAATGAGAATTTATTATGAAAAGATTTGGGAAAGGGATGAGATGTTAAAAGAAACAGACACCTACTATATTTGGCGGGTTTTCTTCTTCATAAATGAAGTGTTGACAGTGAGGTGTTAATGACCCATACTTGATAACTATTCTCTACAACCCTCTCCGATGACCCAGAATGAAAATGAGTTTCTGTATTACAACTCAAACCAAAAATTACATTGAAAAGGACACGTTTAAGCACTTCAGAGGTATCTACATATTCCAAGTTGATTCTTAAAAACATCATGCTTTAGGTAACTCTGAACAAGACAGCCATAATTCCATTATTCTTGTTCTGGTTTGATATTGTTTTTGCTTCTCCCAAACCATAAAATATGTTAAGAGAAATAAATTCATCCATAAAAGTGTTCATATATTTCGAAACAAAAATTAAATCAACTCTCTATAGAGTCAAGAAGACAGTTATCAAACAGAATACATAATAGAAACAAAGTTACGCAAAACTAAACTGGTAGCAACACATATCAAAGAGGAAGTAATCTAAGAAAATTTACTCTGGCTACTTTAGGAGGAAAAGTCAATTAGTGATTTGCTAGGCCAGCAAAACCAGTAAGAATATTATTCTGCTGATTATAAGATCATTTGAAGTAATTATTTTTTTAAAAGATTTAGTCTACAGCATTGTAAGGGGCTTCCCAGGTGGCGCAGGGGTAAAGAACCTGCCTGCCAATGCAGGAGAGGCAAGAGATGGGAGTTTGATCCCTGACTCAGGAAGATCTTCTGGAGTAAGAAATGGCAACCCACTCCAGTATTCTTGCTGGAGAAATCCCAAGGACAAAAAGCCTGGCAGACTATGGTCCACAGGGTCTCAGAGTGGGACACGACTGAAGCAACTTTGCAAGCAAGCAGTTTCATTCACCCCACATGTAAAACAGTATTAAAACGTGGCCACAAGAATTCTGGCATTTTCATAATTAATGTCATTCTGTATGTTAATACTGAAATGTCTTAGAAAAACAAAAATCAAGGGACACAGTCATGGAAATCATACTGCTTACCTTTAACTAGTTAAGATCTCGAGGAAATCATGTAAACCAGCATTATCTAAAGTCTGTTCTATATACACAGACAATCTTTAACATAACAGAATCCATGACCAAATGAATTTAGGAAATACTATACATTAGATATATTTCTAGAAGATTTATAACACACACAAGCGTACCATAAGTTCTGTAGTAGTAAAAGTAGAAGCTGTGCAGTAAAGAAACTTTTTGGTTTAATCCAGATTCTCCAAATTGACTCAATTGTCTTTTTTAAGAAGTAGTCATTAACATCCTCCCAAACTAAACTTCCTTAAAACGCACTTTGGGAAATTTTCTCATCAGTAGAGATGAGACAAATATTGCTTCAGGTTCTAAATTTTAAAATTCTGAGAGATTATTTGTGAAAGCTGCTCAAATATTTAATGCAAGTTCACAAACCTGAACCCTCTGGACCAAACAAACGCATTATGCTTCCACAACACTGGGCCCTTCTTCTCTTGGAGCACTTACCTTCAGATTGAAATTACCTCTCTAATCGTCTAGACTCTCCTTAATTGGGAGAGAGAATCATGCTCCATCATTCTTGTTTCTTCAACACCTAACAGGGTGCACGGATTATTAAATGGTTTGCTTTTGTCTTTATTCTAATGAAACAGACTCCTATTTGATTAACTTATAACCACTCTTAACCCTTCTCCTATTGCCTCTCTATGCAACTATGGTTACGTTTCCTCCTCCTTGAAAACCTTCATCTCTCACTCTTAAGATAGAGACCAAATGCCATAGGACAGCCCTGGAGGAGCTCACCTTCATCTACCTTCTCCAGCTTCACTTTGCGTCATTGCTGCTCTCTGCTTTATACACTGCAGTCACACAAAGACAGTACAGATGCCACTAAATGGCACACACAAAAAGGACAGGACAGGGACTGGGAATGTCAGGGGGAAGTCAGGTGGGTGGCCATGAATGGCATGGCTAAAAAGTTCCACTAGTGACAGGGAACAGAAAAACAGCTCGAAACTCTGAAACTGGACAACTCATTGGGAAAAAGCAGCCAGTGTGGCTACGGTGGAGGTGTCATGGTAGAGAGCAATCCATGAGGTCAGAAAAGTAGACCAGGACCTTGGAGGGCACTGGGCATGCAGTCAGCTGCCATGGTTACCTCTCTAATCTAGATCCCGCCTCTGGGGTAATCTCCTGTATCAAACTAGATTTGACAACTCCTCTTGGATGTCTTACTGGAATGTTTATCTGAGGTCTTACTTTCCACTTCAAATCCGTTTCTCCTCCATTCTTCCCCATCTCAGCAAATGGCAGTAACTTCTACACACTGGCAAAAGCCAGAAACTTGAAAGTGCCTCCCACTGAATTGAGTTAATGAACATTCTCCATGCTCAGTGGCCATTTCCTCTGATTAGCAGAGCAAACTCGGTGAAGAACCTAACCCCATATACAGAGTACTCCACTGATGACTGCCTCCCAGGCATATATTACACACATACTTGCATCTGATTCCCACGGGAGGGAACTAACATTCCTGTAGGTGCAGAGGCTGGGTGAAGTGGGAAATTTAATGTGGGTGTCCCTGAAATGCCCCATGTTCATCTAAGACAAAAATGGAACATCACCTAACATTCAACCCGAACAGTAGCTTCAGGCTAGGAGGCAGCAGTCATAGAGGAAGGGGACCCTACAGCCTTTGACAGTCTTAAGTCTTAAAAGTGAGAGATCCAGTGAACCCTATCCAGTAGGATCAAATGTCCCAAACTGCTTTATTTTTACACTCTCTAAAAAGAAATCGAAACCACAGACTAAGAACTACTGTTCTGCCTGGAAACTTCCCCATGATTATTATTTGTGCTATTATTACTTCATGGTGACTAGCAACAAACTTCACACAAAAATAACAATAAATTATGGTGTATTACTACAGTGAATGCTAAGCAAATTTATTAAGTAAGTGTATAGACATGGAAAATCTTAATACATGGAAAATCTTAATACAATACATTTTAAGTGAAAGAGGAATATATGATTTCCAAACAAAATGTTAGTAGCAGCACCTCTGAAAGGTAGTTAAATCAAAGATAGTTAAATCAAAGGTTTATATATATGCTTGTCCTAGAAGGTAGCAAGAGGAGCTAAGAAAACGTGGAGCTAAAGAGGAAAAATGCAAAATCAGACATAGATTTTTGAAAACTACATTTTATGAGACTTACTGTAGTCTTTTACTAACAAAAACAGATTCTAACACCTACTTTTCACTTTTGGTAGTCTTATTATTCAAAAACTTTTTATGAAAAATTTTCTAGCAATAAAATACAAACTTCTATCTTTACTGAAACATTAAATTAGCTATGTATGATGCTTTACTCCTAAAGTCTAATAAAATTTATACACATAAAAGGAAATCAGGGGTTCCAGGACAAGACAGAGTAGATGTACTTCTCTCCTCTCCTCATGCTAAGTACAACTAAAACTCCAGATGATTACAGGTACCATAAACTTAAGAAAATTCTGAAGGTTGGAGAAGGGAAGCTGGCTAAAGAAACTTGGACCAGACGAACAACATACCAGGATTTCTTTTTGCCTAATATACTCTGAACTGGGTGCTAAGAAGCCAGCAATCTGGAAATGTCAGTGTGTACAGACAAAACACACACACACACACACACACAAAGAAAGGCTTATTCTCTCCAGCCAAAGGATGAGGAGAAGGGCAATCATGCAGGACAGAGAGCTTTTAGATAATAATTGCTATACTCCAACAATGCACCACAAAAAAGCTGCAGTTCCATCCCATCTCTGCCAGAAAGGTTTACATAAGGAGCCTAGATTTCTGTTCTCCCCAGCTATAATGAGGAGCTCTTTCTCCTCTGCTGGAATGCTGTCAGAGACAGCCATGTGAAGTTGGGACTTTCATTCCTACCCAGAGGTAATGAGCCTCCTTCTCCCCTATGAGGTGTCCATGACACTAAGTAGGAAACCTGAATTTCCATCCAGACCTTGCAATAGCATGACAAAGTCCTCACTTTCCTGCTGGTGCAGTGTCAGAAAAAGTTTACTAAAAAGATTTAAGTTAGCTCCACAATCTCACAACCTAATACCCAAAATGTCCAGATTCTAGCAAGATCAGTCATCATACCAAGAACCAAGAAAACCTCAACCTCAATGAAAAAAAGACAATCACCAGATACCAAGTAAAGACAACACAGATGTCGGAATCAACTGACAAGTATTTTTAAAGCAGTTGTCATAAAAACACTTCACTAAGCAATTACAAAATACTTAAAACAAATTAAAAAAACAGGAAATCTGTGTCCAGAAAAACAAAAACCAGAAGATATAAAGAAACAAGTAGAAGTTTAAGGACTGAAAAAAATACAATAACCAAAATGAACAAGTCACCAGAAAGGCTCAAGAGCAGAACAAAGAAGACAGAGATAAGAATCAGCAAAAGTGAGCCCGGGACATGAATTTCTCAATCAGAGTAACAGAAAATAGACTGGAGGAAAAAAAATTAACAAAGACTCAGAGAACTGCAGGGCTATCACAAACAATCTAAACATTTGTGAACTGATGTCTCAGAAGAAGAAAAGAAAAAAGTGTATAGGGTTGGAAAGTAAGTCCTCTTCCAAAATGGCTGGAAAATTACCAAAGTTTTCAAAAGATGTGAACTTACAGATTCAAGAAGCTGAGCAAACTCCAAACAAGATAAACCCAAAGAAAACTATGCCAAGACAAACTCCTGAAAATTAAATCAAAGAAAAAAAGCCATAAGAGAGAAATGACACATTATCACAGCCTACCAATAAAGGAAAATCGATTTGAACTGCAGTGGATATCCCATCAGAAACCATGAAGGCCAGAAGAAAGTGACATAACATTTATCACGTACTGGAAAAAAAAACTATCAACACAAAATTCAACATCAAATAGGCTTATCCTTCAGGAATGAAGGGGAAATCAAAGCATTTTCAGATGAAGTTAAACTAAAAGAATCTGTTGCCAGTGGACCTATCTTGAAAGAATAGAAACAGAATGTTCTTGAAATGGAAAGAAAATGATAAGATCTTGGAACATTCAAAAGGAAAAAAGAACAAGGGAATAATTATAGATAAACTGAGGAGATTTTTCCCCATTTTGATTTCTATGCTGTATTTAATGCTTGAAAAAAAAACACATAATACCACTGTCTGATATGGTTCTCAAAGTACACATTTAAAACAGTATTACAAATGAAAGACTATTAAGGGACTTACAGGGAGGCTAAGCTTTCTAACATTACTTATACTGGTAACATGCAAACACCAGTAGACTCTGATAAGTTATGCATGTATAACATAATATTTGGAGCAAGCATTTAAAAATCTATACAAAAGGATATACATTGAAATACCAGGTAAATCAAAATAGACTACATAAGGCACAAGCAACCCCTATGAAGGCAGGAAAAAAGAAAACAGACAAAAGAAAAACAGAAATTAATTAACTGATGAAATGAAAAACAAAATAAAATGGTAGGTTTAGGCCCTTACATATCAATACTTACATTAAATATAAATGGTCAAAATATTCCAACTAAAAGATAGAAACTGGCAGAGTGAATTTAAAAACATTATCCAAATATATATTGCCTGTAAGAAACTCACTGAAAATATAAGACTACAGGAAGGCTGAGAATAAAACGATAGGTAATAAAACAGTACTATTTTAATATCAGAGTAGATTTCAAAGCAGAGAAATTACCAGAAACAAAAAGGGAAACAACATAAAGATAAAAGGGTCAATTTACCAAGAAGATACAGTAATCCTAAATGTGTATGTACCAAACATCAGAGCTACAAAATATGTGAAGCAAAAATAGACAGAAATGAAAGAGAAATGGACAAGTCCACAATTTTATTTGGAGACATTAATATACTTCTCACAATCAACAGAACAACCAGACAGAAAATCAGTGAAGATACAAACTTAACACTTTTAACCAATATGATCTAATCAATATTTATGGAACACTCTATCAACAACAGCAGAATACATATTCCTTTCGAGTGCCCATGGAATATAAACCAAGAAAGACAATATCCTGAGCCATAAAATAAATCTCAAGTTTAAAAGAAGTACAATCATACAGAGTATATTCTCCAACCACAAGAGAATCGGACTAAGCCTGATTAGCAGAAAGGTAACAGGAAAAATCCCCAAATACTTGGAAACTATACAACACACTTCTAAAACAATCCTTGGGTAAAAGAAGAAGTATCAAAGGAAATAAGTATATACATACTGAACTGAATGCAAATGAAATACAACATATCAAATCTGTGAGCTGAAACTAAGAAGTGCTAGGAGATAATTTATAGCACTAAATGTGTACATTAGAAAAGAGGAAAACTCTCATATCAATAACCTAAGCTTCCATCTAAAGAACAAAGAAGAGCTAAATAAACCCAAAGCAAGATGTAAATCTAAGAATGGAAATCAATAAAACTGAAAACAACAACAACAAAAAACTATAGAGAAAAGCAATGAAACAAAAATCTTGGTCCTTTGAAAAATCTGATAAAGTTGACAAACCTCTGACAAGTCTGGCAAAGAAAATAAGACACAATTATCAATACCAGGAATGAAACAAGATATCACAACAGACTTTGTAGACACAAAAGGGATAATAAAGGAATACTAAGTTCACTTTTCCCTTTCATGCATTGGAGAAGGAAATGGCAACCCACTCCAGTGTTCTTGCCTGGAGAATCCCAGGGATGGGGGAGCCTGGTGGGCTGCCGTCTACGGGGTTGTACAGAGTCGGACACGACTGAAGCAACTTAGCAGTAGCAGCAGCAAGAACAACTTTACATACGTGAATTTGACAACTTAGACAAAATGGACCAAATCCTCAAAAAGCACAAACTGTCATAGTGATTTAAAATGAAACAGATGACTTAAATAGTCCTGTAAGTATTCAAGAAACTGAATTCATAATTTTAAAGTTCCTGAAAAACATAAGTCCAAATCCAGACATTTTACAAAATTCTATCAAACATTTAAAGAATTAATTCTGTGCAATTTCTTCCAGAAAACAGAAAAATGAACACTTCCCAATCCTTTTGAGTCCAGTACTATCTTGATACCAAAATCAAGGAATGTACCAAACAAATCAAAAAAGCTATAGACAAATATCCATCTTGACTATAAAAGCAGAAATCTTTAACAGAATATTAGTAAATAGAATTCAACAACATACATAAAAATTACAGATCATGACCAAGTGGCATATACTGAAGGCATATAATATTCAAAAATCAATATTCAACAGTCATTTAATGTAATCTATCACAATGACAGATTAAAAAAGACAAATCACATAATTAGACCAATTTCTGCTGCAAAAGAATTTAACAAAATTCAACACTCGTTCATTACAAAAATTCTCAAAAATCTAGTTAAGAAAAACATTCCCAACTTAATTTTTAAAAATCTACTTTTAAAACATACACCTAAAATGATGCTTAATCATTAAAGACTAAATTTTTTCTCCCCAAGATCAAGAATGAGGCAAAGGGGTATGCCCCACCACTTGTATTCAACATAGTGCTATAAATTTTGGCTAGTCAGTGTAATGAGACAAGAAAGGGATATAAAAAGCATACAGGTCATAAAGAAAGAAATAAAAAAAACTATCTGAAGATGGCTGACTATCTATGGAGAAAATTTCAGCAAATGTATTTTAAAAATCACCTAAAACAAGTGAGTTCAGCAAGGTAATAGAATACAGGATGAAAATTTGGGGGCAATAGAGGATGAGATGGTTCCCATCTCGTGAACTCAGATCACAGTTCACTCAGATCACTATGATGAACTTTGATTCTGCATAAGAATGTGGGTTCATAGTAACATAGAATCTTGGTATTGGAAGGAATCTTAGAAGTCATCTAGATTAGTGTTTTTCAAAGTACAAATGATGACCCATCAACGAGTCATGAACTAAATTTAATGAATTACAACTAACATTTTTAATAAAACCAAACATAAAATATTACAGACTACAACACACATGTACTGCATCATAGACCTTCTGTTTTATTTGTATATGTGCATGTGTGCTCATAGCTAAGTTCTGTCTGACTCTGTGACACAATGGACTATAGCCAACCAGGCTCCTCTGCCATAGGATTTTCCAGGCAAGAATACTGGAGTGGGTTATCATTTCCTCCTCCAGGGACCTTCCCCACTCAGGGATCAAACTTGTGTCTCCTGCATTGGTAGGTGGATTCTTTACCACTGAGCCACCTATGTGTATTTATGTATACATAAATAGGTACTATGTCACACTACTGAAAAAATTATTCCTTACCACAGGTTAGTCAAGAAAGTTTTAAGTCATTCACCTACATCAAGCCACAGAAGAAAACCTCTCTTGGAGATCTTTGTCAGATGATAATGCCACCTCCATTTAAATATCATCAAAAGTAGGATATTTACTACTAATACTTCAGACAGTAATGTTAGGAAGTATTTTATGTAGAACCAACATCTTTCTCTCTTGATTTTTGATACACAATTCAGAGAAAAAAGGTTTTTTTCTTCAAAGAAAAATACTCTGCAGTCCTGTTTCTTTTTTCATTTTTTAATCAGTGAACAGAGATGGTTACACCTAAACTTCAAAAACTACAAAAGAATCTGTTTTTTTTTTTTGGTTCCCAAGAGACTCTGGAGACAAAGGGCAATAAAGGAACAGAGAAAGTACATAAGGACCCTAGACTGGAGAAAAAAGCAATACCAAATAAAAAGGTCAAGTCAATAAAGGAGTATCTTTGTAGAGATGACATGAATAAAACTATCAGACTCTGTGGACAATTTCATAAGAATATGCATTATTTACCAGCAAATAGTCGCATTTTGGAAATGAGACAAATTTTTTTTAAACACACACACATCCACAGATAGAGAGAAAAGAAAGAACTATATTCAAAAGAAGAGGAAAAATCTGTGCACAAATGAAACCCTCTCATTAACTTGTGAGGAAGCCATTATTTGAAATTTATCAAAGCAATTATTATTTCTGTCCAATCTCAAGCAAACTACTTCCTGTCATTAAATTAAAAAAATATATATAAATACATTATTTTACAAACATATAATTCACCAAACATGTATTCAGTTAGCTGGCAACCTCATTCTACCTAAAATGCAAAAGAAATTCAAAATATACAAAGTGAAAAATTATGACATCAAAAAATTCATGAATTAAATAAAGCTCATGAACTTCACACTTGGGCTTCGCAGGTGGCTAGGCCATAAGGAATCCACCCACCAATGCCTACCAATGCAGGAGACGTGGGTTTGATCCCTGGGTCAGGAAGATCCCCTGGAGAAGGAAATGGCAACCCACTCCAGTATTCTTGCCTGGGAAATCCCATGGATAGAGGAGTCTGGTGGACTACAGGGGTAGTCCTGGGATCGCAGGGAGTTGGACATGATTTAGCAACTAAACAACAACAACCTCACACTTACAGGAGCACCTCAGAGCCCAATCCAAACCCTTGTTACTCTTACTCTGCTCCCAATTCTAATTATAATATCGGTTTCCAAGACAATAGCAGTTTAAGAACATTAAATTAGCAGGCAAGCACTGTATACACAAGTGCTCTGACATGCAACAAGAAATAAGGTGACCACCTGACTGTCAAGGATGATTTATAAAGTAACAAGGTGCTCAAGAAACTGATGTCAAGCATAAGGACAAACCACAATCTCATGAGGCTTAGAGTGACACTTGCCATTTATACGGTTGAGACTGAGTCAGCATGTTAGATTCTTTATGTTCATAACTGTTAGCATCTTTTTAATTTAAATTTATTTTTAGTTGGAGGATAACTGCACTGTCGACATTTTTAACATGAGAAAGGTATGCCTTAACCTTTAGAAAATTTCCTCTCCACAATCACTGAAGTAAAAAAAGTTTTAGTTTTCAAAAAGGGGTGAAATCCTCCACGATTTGGAGCCCATGGCTGTCCAGAAACAATTGATTCCCTGAGGTCTGTGGTTAACTGTAACTTTTACCTTCTACTTAGCTCTTACAAAAGTTCTATGACTACTTTAAACAAACATACCATAAAGTAATCTTTGATATTAACAGAGGGTACCGTGTGTTTGGGTTAGTATTCCAATGACTGCACATTAGAATCACCAGGGGAACATTTTTAAACACTGGTGTTCAGATGCCCCAACCAGAAATTCTGATTTAATTAGTCCAGATAGAGCCTGCCATCAGATGTGTTAAAGCCTTCCAGGAGAGCCTGCCATTCAGTCAGGGTTGGGAACCACTTGGACAAATCATTTTCTGCGTGACATCTTTAAGAATCTGTAAGGAGTCTTCAGAGGGATACAGGATGCGGCATTTCACAAACTTATCTTCAAATCCATTTTTCAAGGAGCACCTGGTAATTCATCAAGATAAATCTTAAGTTTGGAATCAAATTGAGTAATTTTGCAAATTTATTAAAGCTCTAATGTGCTTACCAGGGACAGGGAAAGTGAGAGAAGAAAGAAAAAAAAAAGCTTCACTTTTATACAGCTATTTTTTATTATACTACAAAGATTCCAAATGAAAGATTTTAATTTGAACTAAGAAACTTCACAGTTTATTTAACTGATGCTGACATTAAGTCTGTGACTCAAAAGCATTCATACACCGTGAAAGCTAATTCCAAAGGTAAATTCATGCTGCCCTCTAATGGGTCAAGACAAATATTTTTATCTGGACTACGCCAGAAATACCAATGATGGATACAATTTTATTATTTCATAAATGGAAGAGTTATTTTAAATACTATAGAAAGAAAACAAGATTTAACTTTTGGGTGTGACTGAACTCAAAAGATGAACTATAACTGCCATATTCATGTTCAAGACTTTTTAAACTACCAATCATCATCCACTTCATTTCATCATCCATTTCACCATCCATTTTCATTGCCATATTTTTCAATGTATGTAAAAGGCAAGATGAAACTGTATGCCACCTCTGCGCATTCTGCAATGGTCATCTCTAACTCAACTTCTCTTCAAGTAAGTCCATGGCAATGGTCTTCAAACTTAATGCTCATACCTCATAAAAGAACTTTGAAAACTATGTATATATACTCCTCGACATTTTTTCATTCCATTTAAAATTTTAATTAGTATCTAAAATTTTTCATTAGCAGCTGAAATACAAAGGATGAAGTTTCTGGCTTATTGTAAGTATTAGCATCTCAAAATAAAGATGCTATGTCACTCTTCTAAATGTACTGAAAAGAATCTAAATATCACAGTAAGCTGACATCTACCCTTATCTACTTCAAAAATACATAAATTCTGTTAAATATATTAGAAATTTTACATCAGTTTTTTCTTCTTGATCTTCCTTTTATTCTACTCTCCATAGATTTCTATCCTAATGTTACATTTTGTTGCTCACTCTCTCACAAACCTATGCATCAAAAACATGAGTATTAATTCAAATTTTCAGAAATTTGTATTGCCCGTGATCATACGCATGAACATTTTAAAAATTTGTGGAATTAGCCATTATTGCAATTATTATTAGCAGGTAAGTAATGGAACATGAATATTACCAATTTTGATAAATAATTCTTTCTAAAAATGTAAAATCTTAATAGGCATGCTTCTCAATGAGATAGATAGGGCTTTTCAAAAAAATGTACACTGCTGTATCTAAGGAAGTATTTCTTACTGCTAAAAAAGATAGTTTCTCTATTTTATTCTTATTTCAGTTTTCTAGGCACAATCACTGACAATTATTCACAAGTAAATCATCCTTGAGTTTTGCTATAGCAAAAATTTTTTCTGTCACAACTTACATTGTGATCATCAAAAATTATTTTTAATGATGTGGCAATTGAAAACTTGACTAGCTCCTCTTATAAATTTGCTGAAAGCAAAAAACCAGAAACTGCTTGACTTACAACTGGGTGTGTTACACGTTTATTGGGCTTCCCAGGTGACACGAGTGGTAAAGAATCCGCCCGCCAATGCAGGAGACATGGGTTTGATTCCTGGGTCAGGAAGATCCCCTGGAGTAGGAAATGGCAAGCCTCTTCCAGTATTCTTGCCTGGAAAATTCTATGGACAGAGAAGCCTGGCAGGTTACAGTCCATGGAGTTCTAAAGAGTCAGTACAACTGAGTAACTAATGCCCCCAAGACACACACACACGTATGTATCTCAAACTTCACATCCTTTATACTTGCTGTCAAGTGCATCTACAATATTCCCCCTGATCCTACATTATTTCTCAAAGAAAGCATGAGAAAGCTTCTACAAAAAGAAATATTACAAAAAAAGTCTAGGAGCAAAATATAACAAACCAAAAATGAGTTACAAAATTTTATAAAGAAGACCCTTCTAACTCTGAAATCGAACCTTTAGTAAAACAATTTTATAACAAGAAAGTGAAAATACAAACTGGAACTATAGAATCATTAACAAAAATAATAATGAAAATCCTACATAACAGAATCTAAGGGACACCTGTAAAGCAGTGATTAAGGAAATTGCTGAGCTGTCAACAGTTACAGCTATAAAAATAAAAACATTAGAATAAATGGGTTGAATTAAACTCAAGAAGCTTTTCTAAAAGTTACACACCTTAATTAATTTGGTATCAGAATCTATTTGCTCAAGTTTTTTTCTCATGTTTATATGTTAGATTGCAATTTCTTTTTCTGTACTGTCTTGCCAGGATTAGGTATTAATGTTACATTTGTTTTCTAAAGGAAATCAGAAATTCCACTTTCCTCTCAATTGTCTAGTCAATACAACATTAAAACTATCTGGTCTTTGCTAATTTGGGGGATAGAATTCCCCTGTGAAACCATGTGGGCCCGTTGCTTTTCTATGGGCTTATTAACTTTCTCAATTTTTTTCCAGTGGATATTGATGTATTTAAGCATTTTATCTCTAATGGGCCGATTTGGTACATAATATTTTCCTGGGAAATTATCTTTACCATCTAGGTTTTTAAACATATTTTTACAGAAGTCTGCAGTAGTCTCTTGTAATTTGTTCAGATTTTTCTCCACTCCCATGGTTATTTTCTCTTTGTCATTTCTCTCTCTTTTTTCATTTGTTCTTTCTCCCTTTTACTTCCTTGGTAGCTAGCTAGTGGTTTGTCTATTTTGTCAATTTTAAAAAATCACAGTTTTGATTTATCAATTAGATCTATTTTCCTCTATTCTCTACTTCATTTATTTGTTTTCATCTTTATTTCTTTCTCTGTACTTTCATTTACTTTACTTTTCAAACTGGCTTTTATGATGTTGAGCCATCCTATCCACACAAAAAAATATCTTTTCATTCACTGAAGTTTAATTTTATGTCTTTCAAAAGTACTCTAAAGTTTTCCTCATGCATTTTTGCACACTTCTTCATAAGTTTACTCATCAGTGTTTTCTCCTCTTTGTTGTTGTTATAAGTGGCGTTTTCTCTATCATTATATTTGTTTTGTTGTTGTTTTAGTCACTAAGTTGTGTCCAATTCTTTTGAGACCCCAAGGACTGTAGCCTGCCAGGCTCCTCTGTCCATGGGATTTCCCAGGCAAGAATACTAGAGTGGGTTGCCATTTCCTTCTCCAGGGGAATCTTCCTGACCCAGAGATCGAACCCACATCTCCTACATGGGCAGGCGGATTCTTCACCACTGAGCCATCAGGGAAGTCCTTGTATATTTGAAGGCTATTGATTCTAGATATAATTTTACATCATGCTACTTTGCTGAATTCTTGGTTTCAATTATTTTCTAAGCCTTATGCCTCTAAATTGCTCTCTCTCTCTCTTCTCTAACTGTACCAACTAATGCCCCTAGGACAATGCTGAATAGTTCTGGAGATGGTGTGCCTTATTCTGTATCTTAATGATAAATAAGTTAAAAACACTCTAATATATTTTTGAGGTGTATGTGGTAATTGCTGTCATGGCATTTATCACTCTGAATTATAATCACCTATCCTCTCCCACTAAGTTATAAACTCAAGAATAAAGGTGATGTCTTACTCATCTTCATGTTCACCACCATCTTGCTCCTCAGGAGCTCTCACTGACTGACAGTGACATATTGAATGAATCAATTTACTAATAAATATATTCCTGTGTCAATGAATCAGAGAAAGAACATGTCCCTAGACAAGAATCAGGAACTGAGAGGTGGTTTTAAAATTGGTGAGAATCACTTCATATCTGTTAGGATGACTATTATTAAAAAAAAAAAAAAAGTATGGAGAAGGTGGAGAAATTAGAACCCTTGCACAGAAACAAATTTGGATGATGTAGATTTTATCTTATAAAGCAGAAATTCCCCTACAAAATATGGGAACTGTTTTGGTCTAGCATGCCATCCCCACTCCTTAACAACTTTACACTGCACTAAACATTAGATTTTGTACTACTGCTATAAGCCATGTCTTAGCCACAACACCCTGGAAAAGGTTAATGCCATTGTCACTTTTTCATCTTCAGTTCCTTTCTACAGTTTTTACATCTGGTTATTTAGCCTACTCCTGTCTTTAAGCCTTATCTTAAAGCATGGCTCTTCTTTGGGACTGACTAAATTTGCTTCCATTAATAGACAATTTGAATTAAAACCGTGGAGGAGGAAACTCCCTCTCTCTATCAGCCCTTTTCTCTTCTACTCCTGATACTTACTATTAGAGTTGCAAGAAGCTCACTACTATGGATCAGGTGGCATTAAGGAGAACATGTTCCTTGAAGTTAGAACTATTTACAAGGTACGCTGCTCACTGTAATTAAAACGAGTTTTTATAGGCTATCTTGGGAACTTCACCACCATTTATCACAATCTTTCTATGAGAAAATACATTCTAAGTTTCCAGTCACCAACATAAAAACAAACTCTGGAACATGGCCTATTTTGATGATCACCCAAATCTTGCCCAGAATTTATTAGACAGAATATCCCATTTCCAAGAAGTCCTATTATTACATCAACTTCCATAAACATATAACATAAAACTCTCATTATTAAAAGTCATAGCACTTGCATTAAAAACTATACTTCAATTTCTTTTGAAGTCCAATTAAAGTTAAAAACTTCACAAACTCCTCACTAAATATCATTAAGTGTTAGTCGCTCAGTTGTGTCCAACTCTTTGCAACCCCAAGGACTGTAGCCCACCAGCCCCTCTGTCCATGCGACTCTCCAGCCAAGGATACTGGAGAAGGGTAGCCACTCCTTTCTCTAAGGGATATTCCCGACCAAGGGATCGAACCCAGGTCTCCCACATTGCGAGCAGATTCTTAAAGTCTGAGCCACCAGGGAAATCCCCATAGTTGAAGGAAATATATAAAAAGTGATTATTAATGAGAAACACCAGGCAGATAACACGGTTTCTCAATTCATAAAGGAGCTCTCCAAAACAAAGGAAAAAAATATTCAGAATTTTCAAATTTCTCAGAACTAATACAAGGAAACTATACAAATTTTCTTTGCACATTCTGAAAACTGAAAGCCCCTCATTTACCTGTGACATGCCACCTTAAAAAGAGCTTTGTAAACTGATCTGTCATTTTGCCCAGATACTTCCTTAAAACACAAGTAAATAAATAATATGCACTGCTGAAGCAAGATTCTGTTGAAGTGAACAAAAAGAAGACATCTCTGTTACAGTATTGCTTCAAACACAAAGGAAATTAAGTATTGTGTTTGGTTTTCAGAGACTGAACAATAGATTAATAAAATTAGTCTCAATACAGGATGTGGTTTATATCCTCTAAATTAGGATAAAAACTGTTTAAAAATCATAAATTTAGCATTTGTCACATTTAAATCATGGTTGCATTTTCCTAAAAAATCATGATGAACTTGAGATGAGAAAAACAATTATTCTTTTGATGCAATTTCCTTATATTCATGTTTATGGAAAATAATACCTAAACTTTTAGTATAAAGAACTCAAAAACAGAACTCCCCTCAACGTTTAGTGGTTAAGACTCCACGCTTCCAATGTAGGGAGACGGGTTCAACCCCTGGTTGAGGAACTTTAATAAGATCCTGAACGCCACACAGCACAGACAAAAAGTAAAAAGAACTCAGAAAGGATTTCAAGAACATTTTTTTAAAAAGCGACTAAACAAAACTCAGACAAAGGTCAAGCAAGAATTATAAAAAGTAACTTTTTAAATTTAAGAATTGGCTTTGTTCACTTCTGCTTTTGTTTTGGGATTTTTTTGGGGGGTGGGACATAAAAAATGTTCAACTCGCGTGGCGTGAAAATACTTTTTATTTAATAAACATACCAGATATTTAAACCCTCCTAATCCAGTTATGTGGTGAGCCTTGAGCCTGCCTGACTGACTGCCTTCAACCACAGAGCCAAGGAATATGAAGTTCTGGATGTGTATCATGGGAAATTCATTAACGAGTTATTAGTACTTAAATACTAATCCAGTGGCAAGAAAACACAGACTAGCCATTTTTCAGGAATGAAAGTGAGAAAGTTGAAAGATCAAAGGTAAAACAGATGGCTATAATGCTATGACAAGGCAGCAATGGTATGTGCATAAAACAACTACATAAAAGGCACAGGTGTTCTGGGGCATGTGTTTAAATCCTAAGTTAACAACTGCTGAAGTACACAGTAGTTTTCCAAAGAAATTACTCTGAGCTGTAATGATAGTATTATTCTAAGGCCAAATGAATTCCAACAACAGCCAAGAGTATGCATGTCCACATTACAGAATCAGCCATCCCTTCTCTGAAGTATATACTCAGAAATAATAATAGAATTATAGTCTAATTTTTTTAATTGGATAGAAATGAAACTTTGGAAACCTCTCAAAATAATGTCCTGGTACAAATACACAGTTATTTAAATTATTTTTAAGGAATTAAAAACATGATGGTAAAATAAGCTAATGGGCCATGTGTGGTCAGGGAATTGTTATTTTAATCCTGAAAACTACCCTATGAGGATGCAAAATTTATTTTCTCCAATTTATAGGCGAGTTAACTGAGAATGAGAATGTTTGAGTAATCTGCTCAAATCCACACAGCTACCATTTCAACTCCAGAGTCTGCACTTGTAACTAAACAATATTACCCATAATATAATAAAGGCTAGCAATTAAATACCATTTATTGAAGAAAGGCAGAAACTAAGCAATTAATAGACATTTTATCCTCACTCTATGAGGTAAATATTATTTTAGCCCCTAGTAAGACATTTATAATGGTTTTAGCCAAATGCTGGAGGGGCAAAAATCAGATGCTTTCTGAGAAACATTTTTAGCGTCAAAGAAAACTGAGAATTACAAAATGTATTGTTAAGCCAACTTTATTGAGGTATATTTTACATATAATGAAATAGGCCTATTTTCAGCACATAATGAATGAGTTTTTACACAATCCATTTAACAATCACCAAAATCTAGATAGTTTGGGTAAACTCTGGGAGTTGGTGATGGACAGGGAGGCCTGGTGTGCTGTAGTCCATGGGGTCGCAAAGAGTTGGACACGACAGAGCGACTGAACTGAAAATCTAGATACAGAATATTTCTATCACCCAGAGAAAAGCATTGGTATCTTGGAAAAGAAATTCCCACTTTTTTTGTCATAACAGATTAGTTTTGCTTTTTCTAAAATGCCACAAAAATAGAATCTTCTAGTATATACACTATGCATCTGGCTTCTTTGTTCAGCAGAATGTTGTGGGGACTCATCCATATCGTGACTTGGACCAGAGGTGCTACTACTGAGTAGTATTCCATGCCATAGATATGACACAACTGAACCATTTACCTGGTAGTAGATATGACCAGTTCAGGGCTATTACAAAAAAAAAATGTTACAAACATGCATGAAAAGTCTTTGAATAGCCACGTATTTTCTTTCCTCTTAGGTAAATACCAGAGTGGAACTGCTGGATGGCATGTAAGTGTATATTTAACTAGAGTGACAAACCATGACAGAATGGTCATATCATTAATATTCCCAGCAGTAATTATGAGGGCTTCAGTCATTCTACCCTGATACTTGGTATTATCAGCCTATTTTTACCTTTTTTTTTTTTAATGGGGGGGGTGGTGGGAATGTTTGTTTTGGCTACATGGCTTGTGGGATGTTAGTTCCCCAACCAGGTATTGAACCTGGGCCCTCTGCAGTGAGAGCACAGAACCCTAACCACTGGACTGCCAGGAAATTCCTTCCAACCTTTTAAAATTTTAGCTATGATTTTATGCCACATTTCTCTGATAACTAGTGATTTCTAGCATCTTTTCATGTGCTTATTAGCCATTCTCTATCTCTTCACTGAAGTGTCTAGTCAAATATTTTGCTCATACTTTTCTTATTGTGTTCGTTTATATCATTCTGGATTCAAATTCTGTCAACATAAGTATTGCAATTTTTTTCCCCCAGTATCCTGCTTTTTCAAGTTTTTTGTTTTAGCCACACCACATGGTACGTGGGATTTAGGTCCCCGAACAGTGATGGAACTTGTGCCCCCTGCAGTAGAGGCAGGGGAAACCCTAACCACTGGACCGCCAAGGAATTTCCCCATCACTTTTGCACTTTTTTTTTTTTAAGTAAGAGGTGAATTGATTCAGGGAGAAACACACTCCACAGACAAGAGGGCCATTATAGCGTGTGAGTGCTGCAGACTTTTTCCCTTTTAAAACTCTGACTTTTGGGTACTAGAAGTTTTAAATTTTGATGGAAGTTCAATATCTCAATTTTTTCTTCTATGATTTGTGTTCTTTGTGCTCTCAATTTCTGTCTCCAAAGTAACAAAAAACTTTCTTCCAGAAAGTTTACAGCTTTTTACATGGGGGTCTGTGATCTACTTCTAATTAATTTTGTCTATGGTATGAGGAAAGTGTTGAGGATCACTTTTTCCCATCTGGATATCCAACTGTTTTACCACTGGTTGTTGGAAGGAGTAGACTCTGCCTATTAACACCTTCGCCGAAATTAATTTTGAAAAAAAAAAAACAAACCAAATTGACCATATGTGGGTATGTTTATTTCTTGACTTTATATTCCAGGGATCAGCAAACTTCTGTACAGGGCCAGATGATAAATATTCTGGGCTTTGCAAGCCATAAAACTCCTGCTATACCTACTCAAATCTGCTAATGCAGCAAGACAGCAGCTACAGAGAAACTACAAACAAACTATCATGGCTGTGTTCTAATAAAACTTCACTAACAGACCCTAAAATCTGAATTTCATCTAATTTTCATACGTTATAAAATATCATTCATTGGATTTTTTTTTCTCAACCATTTTAAAAGGTAAAAAACATTCTTAGATTGCAAACCATGCAAAAGCAGGCAGGAAAGATTTGGTCCATGGGCCCTAGTTTGCCAACCTCTGTTCTATTCTGTTCCACTGATCTACACGGTCAGCCTTCAGTATCTGTGGGTTACACATCCTTGGATTCAACCAACCATGTGCAGAAAATATTCAGGGGAAAAAAAATTCCAGAAAGTCCCAAAAAAGCAAAACTTGAGTTTACCACATGCCCTAGCAACTATTTATATAGCATTTACATTGTATTAGGAATTATAAGTAATCTAGAGATGATTTAAAGTATGAAAAAATGCACATAGATTATATGCAAAAACTACATCATTTTTATATAAAGGACTTGAGCATCATTGGATTATGGTATCTGCAAGGGCTGGGAGTGGGGTTCTAGAACTCATTTCCCATGGATACCTAGGAATGATCATATATTATTCCCCACGCCAATATTTCACTGTCTTGATTACTGTAGCTTTACAGGAAATTTTGAAGTCAGGTGGTGTGAGCTCTCCAAATTTGTTCATCCTTTTCAAAATTGTTTTTGCTACTCTAGATCCTTTGCATCTCCATTTAAACGTTAATTTTATCTTACTATTTCACAAAAAAAAACCTCCTAGGGTTTTGACTGAGATTGCATCACATCTTCATGTTAACTTTAGGAAAACTGACATCTTAATAATATCAAGTGTTCTTTAGTTTGAGCAGCATTTTTCCACTATCAGATTATGCACATATTTTCTTACATTTAAGCCTGAGTATATGTTTTTATGCTTTTGAAATTTTCCAGCTGTTATTTACTATTAAAGAGAAATACTGTTGATTTTTTGTATAAAAATTAATAATTTTTTGATCTTGTAACCTGTGATCTTGCTCAACTCTTCTATTTCAGTAGCTTTTGATTTGTGATTTCTTATAATTTTCTATATACATGATCATGTGATTTGCAAGTAGAGTTTTATTTCTTCTTTTACAATATTTTCCACTATTTTTCTTCTTCTTGTACTTGCTAGAACTCAAGCACAATGGCGAACAGAAGTGAAAATGGTGTGCATCACTGCCTTGTTCTTCATCTTAAAAGTATTCAATTTCTCACTACAAAACATAATGTTAGCTAGAGGTTGTTTAGAGAAGTCCTTTATTAGACTAAGTTCTCTTGCATTCCTAGTTTGATGAGTATGTATCACGAATGATTGCTGACTTTCATCAAATGCTTTTTCTGTGTCTAATAAGGTGCTCATATGGTTTTTCACCTTTATAAATATGGCTAATGCTTTCCTAAGATAAACTCCATTTAATCATGTGTATTGTATGATTTAAATTTTGCTGAATTTAAATTGCTAATATTTTGTTAAGGGTTTTTCTATCTGTAATGATGAAGGATACTGATCTTAAGTTTTAAGTTTTTTGACTGGTTTTGGTACAAGACAACACTGGCCTCATAAAATGAATTGGGAAGTGTTCTTTCCTTCTGTTTTCTGAGATACTGACAGTATTTCCTCCTCGATTGTTGGTAGAAATTATCAGTGAACTCATTTGCAATTTGAATTTTCTTTCCGGCAAAGTTTCTAAAATAAACTCAACTTCTTTAATAGGGTTACTGAGATTTTTCTAATTGTCTTTAAGTCAGTTTTGGTCATTTGTGCCTTCTTACAAATTTGTACCTAAGTCAGTAAACTTTTCCTTAAAGAACCAGATACTAAACATTTTAAGCTTGCAGGGAATATATATATATTCTGTCACAACTACTCAACTCTACTGTTACAGTTGCAGCCCAAAACAATATATGAACACACGGGCATGGCTGTGTTCAAATAAATGTATAGGCAATGAACTTAAGGTCACAGTTTGCCAACCAATGATCTAAGTGACCAAATCTAGAAACAAAGTCATTCATAAAGTTCCCTTATAATTCTTTGGTATCAGTAGAATTCCCCCTTTTAGTCCTGATATTGGCAGTAATATATGTTCACTTTCTCTCTTTTGTTGGTCTAGCTAGAAATTTATCATGTTATAGATCTTTTCCCAGGATTACTTTTGATTTCATTGATTTCACTGAGATTTTTTTTTTTCAGTTGTTTATTCATTTTCAATTTCATCACCTCTTGCTCCTATTTTCCCCATTTCCTTCTCTGTATTTTAATACTTAATGTGCTCTTCTTTTTCCAGTTTCTTATGGTAGAAACCTAAAGCATTAATTCTGGATCTGTTTTTCCTCACATAAGCATTTAAAAATATACATTCTCCTCCAAGCACTACTTCAGCTGCACCCACATATTTCAATGTTTCATTTTCACTTTAATTTAGTTCAAAATACTTCTCTAGTATTCTTTGTGACTTCTCCTTTGACTCATGCATTATTTAGAAATGTATCATTAAATTTCCAAATATTTGTAGAATTTACCAGATATTTTTATATTTCTAACTTTTTCCCTTTGTGGTCAGATGACATAGTTTGTATCATTTCAAGTCTCTTAAATTTATTGAAAATTGTCTAATAGCACAGCATATTCTGTCTTGCTGAACACTGCCTGTGAACTTGGAAAGAATGTATATTCTGCTGTTATTGAAGGAGGGTTTCATAACCCTGGATGACAGTGTTAATAAATTCTATCAATGTCTTAGCTTGAGCTGTCCTAATAACTTACCACTGACTGGGAGGCTTAATCAGGAATTAAATTCCTCACAGTTGTGGAAAGCCAGATGTCCAAGATCAAGGTGCCAGCATGGCCAGTTTCTGATGAAAGAGCTCTCTTTCTGGCTTGTAGACAGCCAACTTCTTATGTCCTCACATAGGGGGAGGGGGAGAGTGCAGAAAGCCAGCTGTCTGTTGCTGTCTGTTCTTATAAGGACACTAATTCCATCCTGAGGGCCCCACCCTTATGATCTAAGCTTAATTACCTTCCAAAGATCCTATCTCCAAATACCATCACTTGGGGGGGTATGAATTTTGGGGGTACATAATTCAGTTCATAGGAGCAGCAGTATGTATTTCTATTTACTTATTCTAAAGCCTGTTAGTAGGTGCATGTATATTTAAAACTGTTAAGTCTTCTTGATGATTTTACCCTTTTATCACTGATAATTTCATACCTTGTAATATATTCCTTGTCCTAAAGTCTACTTTATCTGATATAGCCACTCCAGCTTTATTATAATTAATGATTACACAGAATATCTTTCCCCATCCTTTTAACCAATCTATGTCTTTATATTTAAAGTTGGTTTCTTTAGATAGAGGTGACCTTACTTACAAAACAGAAACAGACTCACAGAGTTGGAGAATGAACTTATGGTTACAGGGTGGGGATGAAGGATGGAGGGAAGGGATAGTTAAGGAGTTTGGGATGGACATGTACACACTGCTATATTTAAAATGGATAACCAACAAGGACCTACTGTAGAGCACAGGGAACTCTTCTCAAAGTTATGTGGCAGCCTGGATGGGAGGGGAGTTTGGGGGAGAATGGATACATGTATATGTATGGCTGAGCCCCTTCACTGTTCACCTGAAACTCTTAAAACATTGTTAATTGGTTACACCCAATAAAAAATTAAAAAAAAATTAATATTTTTAAATAAAGTAGATTTCTTTATTCACCATATAGCTGTATCTCCTGCTATCTTATACAATCTGACACTCTTAACTTTTAACCGGTGTTTTAGACCATTTACATTTAACATAATTATCAATATAATTGGGTTTAGATCTAACACATTGTTCTTTGTTTTCTATTTATACCGTGTGTTCATTACTCCTTTTTTCTACCTTTTTTCTGCCTTCTTCTAGATTACAGTTTTTTATGATCCCATTTTATCTCCACTATTGTATTCTTAACTATTCTTTTTTTGCCCTGCATCAATACACATCTTTAACCCACCACAACTTCTCTTCATATCATATCAGTTCATATATAATATAAAAACTATATCCAAGTTTTCTAGATTTTATAGTGAGAGGGTAAATCTAGTCCTAGTTATTTCATCACAGCCAGAACATAAACCCCCCAAAATATTTTTTAATAATTTGATTTTTATCCCATACTTGGGGAAACAGATGTTGAGAGACCCTCTTCATATTACACTTGAAACAAAAAAGCTATATTTCGATTTCATAAAATGAAGAGTGTTGCATCTGGTCTAACCAAACAATGAGTTTTGTTTTATTTAAAGGGTTACAATGTACAGTAGTTCCTATTCTTTTTTTTTTCTTTCAGTTACTAGTTCTTCTTAATTTTAAATAAGATTGCCTAAGACAAGAGCTTCTGACCCAAATAATTCTTCCTTTACCTTTATCTCCCTGGCTCTCTGATTCCTGGCTTCACTGAATTCCAGTTCATTCTCCCTCATTTTTGCTTTGGTAACCTATTCAAATTCTCTTTTCTGGCTTATGAGAGTTTAATGTTTCTTCATTATGGGTTTAGACTTATTTCCCAAAATGAAAAGCATTCGTAATTTAATTAATATAATCCTATATAAAAACATGAGGACGTATTGAAAGTTTTGTCTTGCAGTCTTTCAGTTCTACATCTATTCTATAAAGTGATATCTTCATAAAGAAATATCATTTTTAAAAGAAGTATCATTTTGAAAAGTTCTGACATACATTTCATGAATAAAGCATATGATAAAAGAGAAAGAATATATTTAACAAACCAAGAAATATAATACACAAAAGGTAAAATCAGATATAGAATGAATTCCTGCTTTTTACCACTCCATATTTATTTGAGATGGTTGGATGGCATCACCGAATCAACGGACATGAGTTTGAGCAAGCTCTGGGAGTTGATGATGGACAGGGAAGCCAAGAGTCGGACACGACTGAGTGACTGAACTGAACTGATTTATTTCACTTATCCAAGAGGCTTTAGAATTATGTACTTAGCTAAATTTTTTCAATTAGGTTGAACCATATGAAACTGTAATATTTACAAGTCAAAGCAAGGTCAAAACTGGCAATTTCATATAATTTAACCTCTCACTAATCAATAAACACAGCCTTGGAGTATTAACCAGAGAACTTAAAAGTCTGTATGTTGTTTTATCAGTACAAAAGCGCCATCTAGTGGCAGAAAGCAAAATTGTAGCTCTGTACTTCTTAATACTACTACAAACATTCAGTTTCTCAATTGTTCTACTTCCCAACATACTTTTGAGAAAGGCATTACAGACTGGTAAAGAACACTTAGATTGATAGTTGAAACAGGCTCAAAATACCTAGTAAGCCAACATCATAATAATTAGCAGCTAGTCATCAGCCTATAAACATAAACTTTGAAATGTAATTAATAAGCTATTTCATAACCTAAAATCTTGTTATTTTTAGTTTTACTGATAATTAACATAATGAAATTAAATCAGCCCAGATGCTTCAGAAAATCTGTTTCACCTATCAAATTTCTACTAACAGCCATAGCTGTCCACAAAGTTCTAAGTCTCACAGATTAATCTCCCAGGGAAAACGGGAGACCGTGAAGTCTCAAGCAGTACCTGGATCTGCCTATAGGGACAAGTAACCTGGTGAAACAGTTCAAACTTTTTCCTTGTTTAACTTGCTATGATTCATACTACACATGCTAAGAGAAAGCAACTTTTCTAACCTAGCTACCGGTGACTGGACCAGGAACTGGACACATTAGCCAAAAGCAACCAAATACTGTCTTGACACAAAACACACCAAGCACACCTGATGACAAGGGGACCTTGCACAGGCGCATGCCACGACACCGTTCTAAGCTGAATGGCAGCAACCCAGTGCAACCAAAGCCTTTGAGGAAAGAAGCTTAAATACTAGATGAATGAATAATAGACATGTCACTCAAACTTAGGTTGTATCCTAAACAATGCCATTTTATCCAAGATAATATTACACATCCCTATTACGGAAGCCCTCCGTAATGCCGGGAGAAATATCAATAACCTCAGATATGCAGATGACACCACCCTTATGGCAGAAAGTGAAGAAGAACTAAAGAGCCTCTTGATGAAAGTGAAAGAGGAGAGTGGAAAAAGTTGGCTTAAAGCTCAACATTCAGAAAACTAAGATCATGGCATCTGGTCCCATCACCTCATGGGAAATAGATGGGGAAACAGTGCAAACAGTGTCAGACTTTATTTTTGGGGGCTCCAAAATCACTGCTGATGGTGATTGCAGCCATGAAATTAAAAGACGCTTACTCCTTGGAAGGAAGGTTATGACCAACCTAGACAGCATATTGAAAAGCAGAGACATTACTCTGCCAACAAAGGTCCATCTAGTCAAGGCTACGGTTTTTCCAGTAGTCACGTATGGATGTGAGAGTTGGACGGTAAAGAAAGCTGAGCGCCGAAGAATTGATGCTTTTGAACTGTGCTGTTGGAGAAGACTCTTGAGAGTCCCTTGGACTGCAAGGAGATCCAACCAGTCCATCCTAAAGGAGATCAGTCCTGGGTGTTCATTGGAAGGACTGATGTTGAAGCTGAAACTCCAATACTTTGGCCACCTCATGTGAAGAGTTGACTCACTGGAAAAGACCCTAATGCTGGGAAGGATTGGGGGCAGGAGGAGAAGGGGACGACAGAGGATGAGATGGTTGGATGGCATCACCGACTCGATGGACATGGGTTTGGGTAGACTGCAGGAGTTGGTGATGGACAAGGAGGCCTGGCGTGCTGTGATTCATGGGGTCGCAAGAGTAGGACAGGACTGAGCGACTGAACTGAACTGAACTGAACTGATTATGGAAGCCCTAGACCCTAAAACTCCTCAATGCCAAAGATAAATCTTCGAATGCTCTTCACTGAGGCTTTAAACAGTGATAAAGTGGACTCTTTATAAGGATCTCATATTCAACTGAAACTGAACGTAATCAAAACCGAATTCCTCATCTCTCCAAAGGTCTACTCCAACTCCTCTCATTGTGAACACTATTACAACATATGTGAAAGTCACCGTTCATGGCCTCTGTCATTCAATCCCCAAGTCTGCCTCCTAAATATCTAGACACTGTCCCCTCTTCTCCATCTTCACTTTCAGGTTCTCATCACATTAAGCCTGAATTACAGCATCCTTGTAATGCACCTTCTCCCTTAAATTTTAAGCCTATCCAAACTATTTCCCATATAGTGCGAAAGCAATATTTCTAAGACAGATATACAGTTATTTTCTCTCTCAACTTAAAATCTTTTCAAGGCTCCCAATCACCTCCAGGATAACCTCTAAACCTCTTGGCATGTCGCTTGAGGACATCCAGATTAGCGACCTGCCTGAACTTCAGCCTCTTTATTCCATTCAAACCAAACTGCTTGCAAGTCCATGAATAAACTAAACTCAGGATTCCTTGCCCTTGTTCCCAAAATCTAGATTGCTTCTTTTAACCTTCTTCAGCTGGCTGATGCCTTATTAACCTCGAAGATTCAGTTCAAGTGTCAATTCCTTCTGGCAGGCTTCTTTAATTCCCCAATCTGAGTGAGGTGCTACCTCTCGACGTTTCCATAGCACTCTATGGAGACATCTATCACTCTGTTAGTTCCTTTTCACTGTCTTCCTCCTCTAGCCGACTATGGTCTACCATATTGTCTTTCACCAAATTATCTACTCTAACACAACATGTGGCAAAGAGTAGTCATTAGATAAATGTTTGCTGAATGAGTGCAATCTTGCAAAAGAGGAGAGTAAGGGGAGGTCTAGGGCCTTGCCCAAGATCATACGACCAAAGGCATCAGAACAAGGACTTGAACCAAATGCTCTGACTATAATGGAAATAATTTTCCCTCCGAATCTTTGCCTTCAGGGAGCCACTCTATAAAATAACTGTGCTCTGAAGAGCAGTTTGGATGGGACTAAACCCTGTTTTTCTAGGTTGACAAATTCTGAGATGAACAGATTACCTGGAACTTTTCTAAGAACTATCCACAAACAAAAATGTGCTCCTCCTCTAGGACAAGTCTAAGGGCTATGTGGCCTATGAGGTATAGCAAATGGAAGACAGTGTTTTTGAAAATCAAGTCAAGCAGAGGAAAAATGAGACAAGAGCTAGAAAGAGAGAAATGGAAAATGAGGAAAAACAACATGAAAGCCCTACAGTTAACCATGCCTGAAGATTTCCCCAAGAGACTTCCAGTTACACATAGAGAAATTCCCATGTTCAGCCTATGCAGTTTGAGTTGTGGCCCTTTGACTATCTGCATCAGTAGACCAGGGGGCTTTCCAGCCATTAGCCCCGCAATAAGGCTTTTTCAATCTGTGAATTCCAAAAAAACTGATCAATTATTTGCAGGAGGCCTGATTTCAGCCATTCTGCTCCTTGAGATAATGTCTGTAAGTCTTTACATCAAAAATATAAACAAAAGCATAAAATATTCACCAATCTTACTTCTTGTACTGTCATATAAACTTCTGTGTGCATTCAACTTCATATCTGTCAGTTAACACTACCCCAAATGAGAAAGAAAAAGATGTTCTGGATGTATGCATTTTCAAACATCTTGGGTACATTAGAGGGAGACTCAGGTATTTCAGAATCCGAGTTGTATACACAGAGTTTGCTCATGTATAAATCCTTTTCCCCCAATCAACATAAAATGAGGCAGGTTGGGGGAGGGAGACCTTTTTATGAGCTCCTGTTTAGGCTTTTGAATAAGTTCAAGTGGAGAAACCTCACCAGAAAAGAATTAAAAAAAAAAAAAGGCATGAGTAATAATATCTAATTATTAAATAATATTATTTTAAACAGAAAATGAAAAGATCTTTTCAAAACTCCTTCTAAATGACACCTGTCTCTTCGACTTCTTAACCTTTCAGAACCTGCCTTAGTAAAAAGCTACCAATTCATCTGGAGTCTGACAAGGAGAAGAGGATCTCCTCTGATCTTTGGTTCCAAAGTCCCTGTCACACACACAGGTGTTGTCACCTACAAATTAAGGTCATATATGAAACCATGATGTTAACAGCCTAATGAGTAATGGGTAGGTTTGCCTTTTTTGTAAGCCGAGAGTGTTTAGGTTGAAACATGGCTTGGTAGCCTACCAGTACTTCCTTACTTTCTTTTTACCCTTTTTATGATCTGCAGAAAATTCTAGACTCTCCAAAAATCTGAAGGAAGAGTCCACTTGATCCATTAAATGGGAACCGCCTAAGGCATAATAGTTTAGAGAAGTCGTTAAAAAATTCTCGCAGCCTCATGGAATCAGACCCTGAAATTAGAAATTGCCAAGAAAGGAAAAATGACAATGTTCTTAAGGTGGCACTAGTGGTAAAGAACTGGCCTGCCAAGGTGGGAGACATAAGAGATGCAGGTTCGATCCCTGGGTCGGAAAGATCCCCTGAAGAAGGGCATGGCAACCCACTTCAGTATTCTTGCCTGGAAAAATCCCATGGACAGAGGAGCCTGGAAGGCTACAGTCCATAGGATCGCAGTCGGACATGACTGAAGCGACTTGGCCCACATGCAGGTACTCACTTAACAGAAAAATCTAAAACGGGGAAAAAAATCAAACCCAACCACCTGTCTGCAATGCAGGAGGCTGGGTTCGATTCCTGGGTCAGGAAGATCCCTTGGAGAAGAAAATGGCAACCCACTCCAATATTCTTGCCTGGAGAACTCCATGGAGAGAGGAGCCTGGCGGGCCACAGTCCATGGGGTCGCAGGAGTCAGACACAACTTAGAGACTAAACCACCACCAAACCACCTGACTCCTGTCACATCCTCACAGCCCCACTCCTCTCCTCCAGGCCCAGGCCGTTCCAGCCACACAGGCCTTCTGGGGGTGGCATCGAGGCATCAGGCTTTGTGCTGCTTTTCCTTCTGCCTCGAAGTTCTGCCCTCTCTCACAGCATCCACGCTGCTTATTCCCTCTGCTCCTGGGCCTTGATCAAAATAGTCACCCCACCCAAGACAGAAATTACTGTCTGATTTTTTCATTGCTTTAGAACTAGACTGCTTTCATTTAAAAGTAGTAAGTTTACTAATCAAAAATTTTACTTCAAATAAAGGACTGCTGCTAAGTCGCTTCAGTCGTGTCTGACTCTGTGCGACCCCATAGACAGCAGCCCACCAGGCTCCTCTGTCCCTGGGATTCTCCAGGCAAGAACACTGGAGTGGGTTGCCACTTCCTTCTCCAATGCAGACATGCACGCTAAGTCGCTTTAGTCGTGTCCAACTCTGTGCAACCCCAAGGACAGCAGCCCACCAGGCTCCTCTGTCCATGGGGTTCTCCAGACAAGACTACTGGAGTGGGTTGCCATTTCCTTCTCCACAAATAAAGGACTACAGATATCAAAATACATTAAGCTTTAAATATAATATTCTCTTGAATATTCATTATAGTACATTAAAAGAAAAGTATCTTATAAGTATAAAATTGACAAGGTGTTCCTATCTCAGGTGATCAAACCTATCTGTTGTGCTCAAGTAGACAAGTAGTTTTATTTATATTCGGTAACCTCAGACTGATGAGAAAGGCAAGGGTATGTAACAGAAAAAAGGGAAGCAAAGCAACCATAAGAGAAATAGTATGTCTCTCCTGCTTCCCATGCAGCGTGGACACCAAGTTGAGGGCTGGTAAGCCTGCCAGTGGATGCTCCAGTTAGACAGAAGAGGATGAGAATGGAACAACATCCAAAGGAGACAAGGAGAGCTAAGAGCTCAGTCCAAAAGGGCAAGAGGAAGATGGTCAATACTCTCTGACAGCATTACCTGAGGGGAAAAGATGGACTACAAGTCACCAACTGCAGGTTTCAGCAGGGCAGACAAGACAGGAATCAGCTACTTGGTGGACAAGAGACATCACACCACAAAGACCACATGAGCCAGCACTAACAGGGAGGTGAGGGGGAGAGGCACCCTCCCTTCCCACCAGGACAATAAAGTAAATCCCCCCCAGATACACTGGAGAGGAAAGAGGAAGGGGCGGAAGTTTTTCTTAGAGAACTTAAACAACAATATTTAAATGAGCCATTTACAATTTGAATAAGACTGAATCTCGAATGGTAGTTTTTCCACTACCAAGCAAGACACCAAAAAGTATTAGATTATCTGTTGATTAAACAAATAACTTCTCCTATCTGAATGGTAATAATCTGTCAGCAAATACACAAAATGCTTTTAAAAGCAACAGCATCCCAACACTAAAAGGAATGATAATTATGTGACTGGAGAGAGGTTATAAGCTAACACTACAATGGCACCCATACTGCAATATAAATGCATCAAGTCAGTGTTCTCTTTACCTTAAGCTTACACAACGTTGTACGTCAATTATGCCTCAATTAAAAAAAAATTTTAAGCATCAACAAAAATCTGATCAAACGTGAGAAAGAATTTCTTAGGCATAGAAGCAGTGGGAGAAATCACACCAAAAATTTTATAGATTATGCCATATAACATTTAAAACTGGAGTACATTAAAAAACAAAAGTAAAAAAGCCAATTTTTAAAGAACAGGAAAATCAAACAAATATTCTTAATGCTAATATCCTCAACACACAAACATCTGAAGACAGATTAAGCAGTGCAATCAAAATTAGCAAATTAAAATGGACAAGTAACTAATAAATGTTTATTTAAAAACTGTTGAGACTAATAGGTTATCAATAAAACCAAAAAATTTAAACATATCACTTTTTAACTATCAAGACTGTGTTTTAAGCTCAATGTTGTCAGAATAGTATGAAATATGCTATAAGAAATTATTATAAGCTTTAATGTAATTGGGTAATATATTATTCTTTTTAACCCAATACTCCCCTTACAGTAATCTATCTTAAGGAAATAATCAATGATGTAAACAAAAACTTGCATATAAAGATTTTTTACTGAAACATTTATAATTGTCAAAAAAAGGGGGAGGAACAATCTAGACGACCAAAAACAGGTGTTTTTTAATATACTTATCAAGTATTCCTTGTTTACACTTGACTAAATACTTGTAAAGTATACCTCAGCCATATGAATATAGCCATCAAAAATGTTTTTCAAAGGTTAAAGATATGAAAAATGATACCTCTATTAAGCGAAAAGGTGTAATACTCCATGTTCAAAATGAACAAATGATGATATATTCATACAAAGAACATTATTCAGCAATAAAAAAAATGGTAGAACCTAGGTACAAGCAACATGGATGAATCCCCAAAATCAAAAAATAAAAATAAACAAAACAAGAAAACCATTATATGAAGTGAAAAAAGCCAGACACAAAGAATAAATGCTGTAGGAGTCTACCTATGTAAGTTCAAGGACAGGCAAAACGAATCTATGGAGATAGAACAGTGGTTATTACTTCTGGGAGGAGGAGTACCAAGTGCAAATAGGTGTGAGGAAACTCTCAGGGGAATGGAAATGTTCTGGAGCTTGATAGGTGACGATCACATGAGGACACACAGATGTGAAAGGTCATCAAATAAACTATAAATACACAGGTACATAAATAAAATAATAAAGTCATCAAGATGTACATTTAAGACTCGTGAATTTTACTGTTCCTATATCATACTTCCATGAACTAAGACAGAATTGCATATAAAGGATAATTTATATTTGGTTAAATATATTTATATGAAAAGAACAAGAAGAATGTAAAGCACATCAAAATATTAAAGGTGTTTAATTCTAGGATTGCAAATCATTTGTATGTTTAACTTTCTGCATTTTCCACATTCTCTACAATGAGCCATATGACTTTTATAAATGATCAGGAAAAAATAAAAACCCTAAATTTTTTTAAAGAATTCTACCACATGTGGAAAAGAAAATTCTGTTACACTTGAAACTATCCCAAAATTATTCAGTGTGCAGAAACACTTAGTAAATCCTAACAACTGTCCTGTAAGTTATAAACAGTCATGTTTGCAATGTATTCAGACAAATTAAGAAAAGTACTAATAAGCTAAAAGCATCTGCTTGCTGAATAAATGAGCAAGACAACTGGAAATTCCACACCACCCTGTGGAACAACTTTAAAACACGGTCCTGCTTGCAGCAAACATAGGGCTCTCATGAGCTCCTGTAAAAGTTATTTTTTAAAATGTATTACTTTATTCTTTATAAGCCTGATATATCTATATTCCATGAAAAATACCCCAAGTGAACTTTCTTCACAACAAAAATACCTTTTGAGTTTCAGAAACTTTGATAATATGCATAAAATAATAAATAAGAACAAAACCAAAGAAGACATACAAACCTCTGATTGTACATGCCCCGAAAGTTGTAATTAGCTCTATAATTGGGGAAAGGCTTTGGGTCTAATGGCCTGTAGATGGCAGGCTCTCCCCTTTTCATAGCAAGCCCATTCAGTTCCACAGTTGGAGTTATACTACCTGTTTAAAAGAAATATTAAAGGCACAGAAGTGAAATATTTCCATAATAAATCATCCAATCTATATTTATTTTACATATAACTAGCACGGAAGAGTGGATGGCCCCTTGTCTGCTTTTTCTAAGGAGGCGCATAAACAAGCTGCATAAACAGGAAAGTCATTTCTATGACATCTCTTCAGGGTTTTTGCAACATTTTCTGTACAGTAATGACCAAAAATTGAACTTTACAGTTACACTATTTCAAAAGAAGAGAAACAAAACATTCATAAATCACTTAGTTTGTATGTCATAAAACCATTGAACTTGACAGTTACTTCCTCCAGAAAGCTTATGATTTTTAATCATTAAAAGCATTATCATCTGTGAATATTTTTATTTATATTTTGGTAATCAAGCAACTGAAATTAACAAAAAATACAGAGTCATCAGTAATTCTTGCACTTATCTAGTGAAAATAAATTTTTTCTACAACTAACAATAGGAAAAAATAGTAAATAAAACAATGTCCTGTGAATAATCTTTAAAGATACTGAAGCATTTATGGATGAAGTGACATATCTGAGGTTTATTTCAAAATAATTCAGAGGACAGAGAGATGAGAAGATGGGATGTGTAGGTAACTGTTGCATCTGATGACAAGTACAGATGTTCACTATCTTACTCTTTCTATGTAAAAGTTTGAAAAAATCCCATAATAATTCACAAATAATGTACAACTATTATGTCAACTTTAAGTAGCAAAAAAGGTTATTTAGTTACAAATATATACATATATGTTCCACATGTTGTTGTTTATTCACTAAGTCATGTCCAACTCTTTGCAACCCCATGGGCTGCAGCACACATTATAACAAATCACAGAAATAAATCTAAAGCCTTAATAGAAAGTAAAATGTATTTCCAGTCTAATTCTGTATCATTTCATTTGAATTATGCCTTTTGCAGGCTTCCCCTGTAGCTCAGCTATTAAAGAATCTGCCTGCAATGCAGGAGACCCCAGTTCGATTCCTGGGTCACGAAGTTCCCCTGGAGAAGGGATAGGCTACCCATTCCAGTATTCCTGGACTTCCCTGGTGGCTCAGACAATAAAGAATCTGCCTGCAATGCGGGAGACCTGGGTTTGGAAGATCCCCTGGAGGAGGGCATAGCAACCCATTCGAGTATTCTTGCCTGGAAAATCCCCATGGACAGAGGAGCCTGGCGGACTACAGTCGATGGGGTCGCACCGAGTCGGACACAACTGAGCAACCTAAGCATAGCATAGCATGCCTTCTGCATCATACATTTAAGACTCCATTCATCACTAACAAAAATGGGTCCACTTATTGCAGAAGAGAAACTGGGGCACAGTATCAGCCAAGGGGCGGTGGAGCCTGACACAAATGCACAACTGGCAACCAGGCCAAAAGCAAGCCATCAAGAGTCATAAGCTGCTAATTTTATGTCTCATTTCTAAAGAATTCACATGAAACCACTGAAGAGTATAACAGAACAGGAACTAAGGGAAAAGAATAAAGGAGGTGGGAGGACAAAGGAGGAGGCAGAAAAAGAAAAAGGATAAGAAAAAGTTATCATATTAAATAAGTCCAATTAGTCCAAACCCAAATTTAATGCACACACTCAGAGCAGAGGAAGAGTATGTCAAGCACAAAGGGATTCTCTTCTCCTTGTTTCTTACAGTGTTTTAGCAAGGGATAAGTAAAATGCACAAACCTTGAGCATACAGCTCCATGAAATATTACCTATGTAAACACACATATAACCACCACTCAGATTAAGATCTGAACATTTCCATCACCCAGAAATACCCAGTCAAAACCCACCTCCCCACCTTACCTGTTCTGACTTCTGCCATCATAGATTAGTTTTGCCTGTTCTTCAAATCTGAATGGGTATTAGTTTGTCTTGCTTCTTTCCTTCAACATAAGGCTTTGCTGAATATCACGATTTCAGACTTTGTCACTGAATAGTATTATGCTCAGTTTATCTAACCTTCTATTGATGGAATATTTGGGTTGTTTTCAGTTTGAGGCTATTAAGTATAAAACCACTTGGAACATTTTTCAAGAAGTCTCTTGGCAGACACGTACACTCTTTTTAGTTGGGTCTATATCTAGTAGTCAAATGGCTAGATTACAGAGTAGGTTTATGTTTAACTTTATTAGAAACTGCCCAACAGTCTTCCAAAGATGTTTTAACCCCAAAGAGCCATGAACGCCTTTAGAAGTTTAGATTTTTATTATTTCAGAAAGATTTGTTTAATAATTAACAGACTAAAAACTTGTATGATTTATGTCATTATGAATTCTTTGCAACAATCATACAAACACAAACAGCATAAAGTTCAAAGGGGAAAAATAGAAAAGAAAAAAAAAAAGAGAAGAATATTGAAAGACCTCATCCTTTAAGTATGACCATAAACAGAAAACTAATGTCTTTGAAAATGATCATTGAAATGATTTTAATACAGCATGTCTGCCACCCACACCAAAATTATATTTTAAACTCGGTAAAAGTACTGTATTCATATTACTTAAATAAAGAAATAATCCCATGTAAATTCCTCACTTGAAAGTAGGCTACGGTACAGTATCTTCACAGAAATGCTAGCAACTGGTGTTGTGAAGGCGAGAAAAGACACAGAAAAGCACAAACCATACAGAAAAGGTTTCAGCCCCTTTAGAGCGAGGTGCTCTGTCTGTTCCCTACAGAACACGACTGACATCTCTACATGTGAACACCTTTTGACATCGGATTGGCCAAAAATTTTGTTCAGGTTTTTCCATAAGATGTTATGAGAAAACTCAAACTTTTTGGCCAGCCCAATACTTACACAGTAACGCTCTCATAGAAAACATTTACAGAATAATCAAACTATGAGCTGCCTCCAGGAATTGCTAAGTACCACGGTTTTCAATATGTGTGGGTTGGACCCAAGTTGCGTAGATGACCATTACATAGAAATCCTCATATATTTCATGGCTATAAAGTTGACATTGCAAACACATCATCAGCTTTTAGTGGTTTTTAGATACGTTAAAGGAAATTTCTACATTTACTGATGATAAACATAAAAAGACTAATTAATTAAATATACAAAAGTACAAAACAACAATTGCGGATTCCTATTATGAGACAGATTTAAAAAAGATGCCACAACTAGTTCTCAAGGAGCAACATATTGCTAACATTTAAAGAAACAACTTCGTAGGAAATTAGAGAAGTCCCTGGAACATATAACAGTAGTCACTCAATAAATATTTGCTGAAAGAATGAACTGATTAGCCAGTCAATCAGGGCTCCTGAAAAAAATGACTGGAACCAGGGCAAAGAAAATGCAAGATGACCTAGGGACACCTTCTAGTGCCAGAAAGCAATGCCCAAAGAATGAGGAGGAACTATCTGAAGGACATAGGAGTCAACCTGAAGGGCCATACCAATGGCCAAACCTGGGACAATTTGAGCATCAAAATAAATAATGATAATAATAATAAATAAATCATAGGGCTTCCCAGGTGGCTCAGTGGTAAATATCAGAATCTGCCTGCCCATGCAGGAGACACAGGTTCAATCCCTGGGTTGGGAAGATCCCCTGGCTGAAGAAATGGCAACCTGCTTCAGTATTCTTGCCTGGAAAATCCCATGGACAGAGGAGCTTGGTGGACTAGTCCATAGAGTCACAAAGAGTGTGACATGACTGGATGACTGAGCATGTGCACACACACACACAGACACACGTATCATAAGCCTGCAGGTAAAACAGGAATCCAAGAATCGACAGTGATATAAACAAACAAAAAAATGACGGGGATGAGAAAGCTCTTGGGTAGAATTCCAACTAACTAATAAATCAAAAAAGAATACGGAATTAAAAATCACCCTTTGGCAACCTTCAGAGTAGTCACTGATTCAGACAAGAATCATTAATGGATGCCAAAGCTGGTAGGTGAATGAAAGTTTGATAAGGAAAACAATGTTTACATAGTCTCACAGTATCTCTTCAGAAAATACTTATTAATTATACTATTTTATAATAAAACATACTTATTAATTAACTTTACAATATAGAAGCCTGGCTAACACACTCTTCACCAAGAAACCAATGTCATCACTAATGGGACATTTCAACATCCTGGGTCTCCAGACATGAAACACGGAGATGACCCCAGGTCACTTCTGTGATGTTTGTGCTAAAAATGCATAAATCATGAGGAAACACAAGACAAATTCAAGTGAGGAGCATTCTATATACAGTGTGTGGAAATGTCAAGGTCATAAAAGGAAGACTGAGGAACTGTTCCATTCACGTAAGTGGAATGGAGAAACACAGTAGGCCAGTGATCCTGATGAGATGCTGTTCCTACAAAGGACGTTACTGGGGCCATCACTGAACAGTGAGTGGAGTCTGTGGGCTGGTGGTTTGTGGGAGTGGAGTCTGGTGATACCAGGTTGATGCCAGCATCCTGAGTGGACAGTCTCTGTGCACTTAGGGAATAAGGGGTAATGGGACACCATGTCCATAACTTATTCGCAATTGGTTCAGCAATGTTAATCATTTCTGGGTGATGGTTACCTGAGAGCTCTATGTACTCTTTCTATAAAGTTTGTGTGTGTGTGTGTGTGTATAAAAGAAATTATTTCTTTAAAAAAGTTAAAAAAAAGAGGAAGAAGAAAGCAAATATTTCTATGATATACTCCTCATTAACTGGCAGATTCCCCATGCTGTACTAAATTTAACTCCTCTCTGGGATGTAATTACTATTTAAGGCCCATCTACTTCCTATGAAGTCAGGCCTGCATCTCCCCTCCTCTGCAGTGCAGAGAGGAATGGATTGAATGGATTGTCTTTTCAGTAAATAGTGCTAAGTTAACTGAATGTCTATGTATTAAAAGGGAGAAAAAAATCTTGAACCCTACCTCAGCTCATACATAAACCTCAATTCCTGACAAACTTAGATCTAAATTTAGAAGATGAAATAATAAAACTTCTAAAAATAATATGAGGTCATCTTCACAACTTTGTGGGAGACAAAGATGTCTTAAATAGCACACAAAAAAGCACTACCATTCTAGCAATTCCACTTCTGAGTATTTATCCCCCCAAAATCAAAAACACTAACTTGAAAAGGTATTAATATGTGCACTCTCATGTTCATGGAAGCAAGCTAAGTGTCCATTGATTGATGAATGGACAATGAAGAGGTGATACACATAAACAACAGACTATTAATCAGCAATTAGAAAAAAGTTGCCATTTGTGACAATATGGATGGCTCTTGAAGAAATTATGCTAAGTGAAATAAGTCAGACAGAGAAAGACAAATTCCACATGACCTCACTTATATGTGGCATCTAAAAGAAAGAAAACACAAAAAAAACAGAATTCACAGATACAGAGAACAGACTGATGGGTTGCCAGAGGTGGGAGATGGAGGTAGGTAAAGGGGGTCAAAAGATACAAACTTCCAGTTATAAAGTAAATAAATCATGAGGATGTAATGTACAGCATGGTAACTACAGTCATACTGTATTTTATATTTGAAAGCAGCTAAGAAAAGTAAATCTAAAGACTTCTCATCACAAGAAAAAAAATATAACTATAGGGACAGATGTTAATGAGACACTATGATGATCATTTCACAACATATACAAATATCAAATCATTGCGTTGTGCAGCTGAAACTAATATAAACCTATGTTCAATTACACTTCAATTTTTTAAAAAGCACTATCCGTAAGGGGAAAGACTAATATATTACACTTCATTAATAGAAAAATCTGTTTACCAAAATATACCACTAGGAATATGGAAAGAAAAAAAAAAAGGAATATGGAAAGATATTTGCCATACACACATCTGACAAAGGATATTAATCCAGAATATCTAAGAAACCTATAAGTCAAAAAAAGAACTGAAAAAAAATAAACAAACTGCCAATGCCGGTTTTTAATGGGAAAAATATATCAATAGCAGAGAAGATCCAACTGCCAACAGGCATATGTAAAGGTGTTCACTTTAATTATCAGGGAAATGCAAATTAAAATCACAATGAAATACTACTATATCCCCAGAAGAATAGGCAGAAATTTTGAAAGCTGAGGATGCCCTTTGTGGACAAGGACATGGGAAACTCACATATACTGCTAGTGGGAGGAAAATGTGTCAGGTTGAATATTATGTATTAATACTGAACACATGCATAACCTACTTAGCTACACCCCCAAAAGAAATGAATACATCTAAAAATGTTCATAACATTGTTGTTGTTTAATCACTAAGTTGTGTCCATCTCTTTGCAAGCTCATAGACTGTAGCCCACCAGGCTCCTCTGACCATGGGATTCTCCAGGCAAGAATACTGGGGTGGGTTGCCATTTCCTTCTCCAGTTCACAGCATAGTAGTCTTATCTCTAACAGCCCAAAGCTGGAAACAACCCAAACGTCTACCACCAGTATAATGAATAAATAAATCGTGGTATATCCATGCAGCGGGATATTACATAGCAAAAAAATACTATACTGTTAACAAGACAGATGAATCTCACAAACATGACACTGAGAAAAATAAGCTATGACAGAAGACTACAGCGGATGACACCAACAAGCAGGCACAACAAATCTAGGATGACAGGGCGTAGAACAGTGGTTCCCTTTGGAGTTGTTTAACCTAGTTGTTTAACTAGAAGGGCTTTAACCCCTATTAGAGAGGCTTTTGAGGCTCTGGGAAAGCCTGCAAAGCATTCACAGTGCAAAATCCAATCAAGGCTCCACAACCATAATTTGTGCACTTGCAGATACATAATGTTATATTTATTTTAAAAATTTACCTCAGCAACAAACAAATGGATAAAATGTCATACAAAAAAAATTAAGTTAAAAAAACTAAAATTTACCCCCCAAAATCTACTCATTCTCTCAGCTCAGTACAATGTTCAATGGTGGAAACGTCTCCACCGGCCTTCAGACTCGCCTGTTCCCTTGCTCTGACTCCTTTGCTCGTTGATCTCCTGTGACAGCCCCTGGAAGTGGCCCTGAACTGAAGCTCAGCACACAGCTGCTCTTGCTTCACAGCCTCTGCCCCAGGGGGCAGGTCCACAGGCCTGGCTTCCACCAGTGGATCAGTAGCACTTGCCCTTCTGCCCGTTCCATGAACGTGAGTTTCTTCTCTTTCTCTTCACCCATAAACTATGGCTGTGGTTTCCTAACTGATTTAGCTTCTAGTATCTTCCACCTTCCATACACATGTCAAACTCAACATCCTAAATTGCTCTTTTGAACACATCATCCACCTGCTGGTAAAAATTAATCCCCGAACTAGAGATAAAATTTATTTCCTAAAGCTGTATTCCAGTCCATCACTATCTGCTTTCAAACTACATCTCTAGTCTTATCTCTTATTAGCCACTTAGCTGCTCTACTTAAAAATCATCTACAGGGGGAGGGGAAGAAAAAATCATCTATAAAGAAAATATTTTTTTGCCAAACCCACAGTCCAGATTCCTATTCCAAGGACTTTCCTCAGTATTCCCTTAGCCTGGAATACCCTTTCCTCCGCTCTATGCCTGCCTACTCTCTATTCAAGACCTATACCTCACCTCAACTACTTCAGTACATGTGTATCATTACTTATAATACTGATGTCTGCCATTACTCACTTGGTACTTAATCTTTACCGCTGGGTTACATGTTTTATGTAAATAACTAAAACCCTTACAGAAAAGAACAATGGTTTTACATCTCTTAGATGTATTAAAACAAATGCTTAATAAATAGAGATGGTGCTATGGTGCTAATGATCAACCAGTAATTTGAAGAGAGTTTTGAAAGTCAAATATAGCCTCTACCTAGCTTTAAGCTGAAAGAGTTTTTTTATTATAACAGTATTTTGGCTTATTTACCCATACTTAACAAATACTGGAATAAGCTGAACATATGTAAAAGGACTACCATTAGGAAGGTCACGGAGTTCTGCAAAGAGCAGTCCTTGAAAAAGGAGACTGTCTACAGAGCACGTGCCACATGGGGAAGAAGTGTTGACCTGATTATGAGTATGAGCATGTGGACTATAATTAAATAGCCTATGGAGTCAGTGTTGGCAGGCAAAATGTCTTTTTTCACTCCATCACAAAAATACCTAAAGCAACACTGGTCAGAAGGTAACCACTTGCATTAGTAAGTTAACGGATGAGTAAATGGCATAACACTGGTACTAAATTTACGGAACTTCATTAATTCGATGCAATCAGTTCATGCATGGTGTCCAATACAGGTTTGTTCTTCCCAATAGATAACTGGACATATAATGCTGTTGGTACTGCATGCAATCGACTTTTTAAAGTTGATGCATGGAGCAATTTTTTAAAATTATTCTTAGGAGCTTAAAACTAGAACTCTCATTTACTTAGTAGAATATTATACACAGGAGGTTTGACTGGATTTGTGGGTTTCTTAACAAACTTCATATGACTGTTTTAAATGTAAATGGCAACCATCTCTACATGAGCAAACAAAATAGTAAGATGCTTAGGGCTAATTTTATAATTTTCTATTAAACTAAAATAAAGACTATTTTAATTAATAATTATATGTTGTATACTTAGAAAGAGAAATTGATGACTTCTATCTTTGCTTTAGAAAAAAACCTCAGTCCTATTTTCATGTCTTTGTATCCAAATGCCTTTTTGTCACATTTAAAAAGTAAATAATGCACCTTTAGAGAGTAGCCATTAAAGCAGAATTTTAAAATAACTTCAATTACCTTCTTCATTCTCTCATCTTCAGTTACTATTCTGCTGTCTGAATACCCATTGACTATGCAACAAGCCTGTGTGAAGGAAAACACAGGGAACAGCACATGCAGGGGACAAGAACACAAGGAACCGAGGCAGGGCCATACCTGGGTTATTATTAACATTGCTCTTGGGCGGCTTCTGAACTGGTTTGGGGAGCGTGGATTCCATCAAAGCTTTGTTAGCGACAGCTTGCTGGGCCTTCTTTATACTGCTCCCTTCGGATTCCCATGTCTGCTCCCCAAGACTCAGTTGCACAGAGAACATCTTGGAAAAACATAAAGAGACCAGGAGAACATTGAAATTTTTCAGGAAATAAAATGTGCTGTCTGAGAGAAAAACAGACACACCACAGAATCAAAATGTTAGAGCTAGGGTTGAGTTTATAGGTCATTTGTAACAAAAATCATTCTCTCTAGTGAAAGAATGTTAAGAGGTTGTGCCAAATTCTGTTCTATACAGAGGCTTAAAGGCAGCTCTAAGTGTACATTTTTGGTAGAATATATCAAGAAGAAAGAGCTTCCCTAAATGCAATCATATTGTTAATGCCATTCAAATAGTCCTCAAAAATAGTAAAGTAAGAACAAAGAATAAGAGAAACTGTAAGAGAATCCAAAAGAACCTGTCTCTATAACCGTCACAAAAACTAATTACTTAAACTTTATACTTAACACAATTTAGTCAATGAGTTGGGAAATCCTATTAAATATCCTGTCACCAAGAAACTCTCAATCCTCCACAATCAACCTTAGCCAGTCACCAAATCCAATCAGTTTTAACCTCATAAATATTTCTCAAATCTCATTCCTCTCTCTGCTAGGAACTCTGCTGCACTGGCTACCGTCTTTCATCATCTTAGCTTGGATGTAATAATCTCCCATCTGATTGCTGCTAATACTATCTTTCTAAAACTCAAATCCAATTGCATCACCCAGAACACCACCAGCTTAAAAACTTTCAACTGCCCCCTGTGCTGCACTCCACAAAGGAGTGACCTGTCCATCTTCACTTCACACACACCCCTCCCCTTGTACATCCTAACATTCCATCTACACCATATTTCCACATGGGCTCAAACATCTCTAAAATTTAGGATCAAGTTACAGTATATACACACAATCCGCTGCTTTCCCCCCTAGATAGCTCACTGCTCTTTAGGAATACAAAGTAAGAACCTCAAAATGCTTATTAATTATTTAGAAATAAATGTGAATTTACAGGAAAGAGATCAGGTAGAAAATACCTTTAAAAACCAAGTGTTTAGAATTAGCATCATCAATAATCATACAAATGGACATCACATGCCTCCTGACACGATCCAATGAGAAATATGTCGCATTCTTGGCCAAAAATGTTTACTGTGAATCTAATCATAGGAAAACAATCAAACAGATCTGGATTACGGTGTATTCTCTAAGAAACTGACCAAAACTCTTCAAAATGTCCATGTTATGAAAGAAGAAAGACAGAAGAATGCAAAGGGGCTGTCCTAGATGAAAGGATGCTAAAGAGACATGGAAGGTCATAATAAGGTACAATTTATTGATCAGACTTGTACTGGAAAGAAAAAAAGTACAAAGCACATTTAGAGAACAACCAGGGGAAACTAGGGAAATTTGACTATAGACTATACAACAAATAATGTCTTCAGTCAATTTTCAATTTCTTGAGTGATGATAGTATTGTGGTTATGAAGAAGAATGTCTTTGGTCTCACAAGATATACAAGTATTTAAGGATAAAAATGTCATGATAGTCAAAATTTATTTTCAAGCTGTTCAAGGAAAGAGTATATGTATCTATACAGAAGGAGCAAGGAAAGAGATAAATGTAGCAATGTACTGAATAAATTAATGATTAGTAAATATGAAAGATCCATTATTATAGTGCTCTTTCAATTTTTCTCACAGATTTTCAATTTTTCTCATAGATTTTCAATTTTTCAAAATATACAGCTGAAAATATTTACAATCATTTGAAATTCAAAATATATACATATATTTTAAAAGTGAGTCATTTTTCTTTTATTCTGATTCAGTGTAAAATCTTTATCTAAAACATATTTTTAATACATTTGACCAATTTTAAAATGATTTTTCAATGACTAGGTCTTTTGGTTTTCAAATTATAGTATGTAACAGAGAGCTCTGCCACAAAGGATATATTATATATTATCTCTCCCATCTCCTCCAAATCAGTTCACCCTCCAGAATGTTCCATCCATTTTTCTTCCATTAATTCAGGTTCAAAACCTCAACAGCTCCTTTGTTTATCCTTGCCTTCTTAAGATTTATTTCACAACACTTCAAAACTGTTCTCTGCCATTTCTTTTGTCACCACCTTAGTCTAAGGCCCCTATAAACTCAGGTTTCCTGCCTCCTAACCTTCCAGATGTCACCACTTTTCCAGTTCACAAGCCAAACACCTTTGAATGGTCTTCATGGTCTGCTCCTTTTCTCTCTACATTCTCCCCTGCATCCAACTGATTGAATTTCAAAAACATTTTTCAGATCTGGCCTTCTTTGTATTCTCAGTTAATAGAATCAATGTATCTCTCTCCTAAATTACTACAAGACCACCCTAACATCATTTCTTTAACATAAGACTTTCCCATCAAACTGTCCTTCTTGGGAATTCCCTGGCGATCCAGTGGTCAGGACTTGGTGCTTTCACTGCCAGGGACTGGGTGCAGTCCCTGGTTGGGAAATTAAGATCCAGAAAGCCATGCCATCATCAACATGAACATGCTATAAAATGCAAATGTATCCAAGTCAATTCTCTGCTTTCTGAGACCTCTTAAGAATTCCACTATGCAGCACTTGAAAGCAATGCCAACATTATACATCAATCTAAAAAAAAAAAAAAAAACCTGGAGAGGAAAAAAAGTCCCACTATAATAAATATTTAGTAGCAATTTTGAGTAGGAGTCCTGGGACATACTGCTTATGAGCTTAAGTCACAGATCCACCATTTACTATATGTCACAGTAAGGAAGCATTTACTCTTTCCATCTGTCTTCTTACTTTTTTAGTGAAACTGGGGTAACAACCACATAATGGTTATGAAAGTTAAAATGGTGTAAATACCCCCATTTGAAATGTAGAGACTGTCAAACTGGATAAGAAAACAAAATCCAACTACATGCTTCCTACAGGCAATGCACTTCAACTATAAAGATACATGGTTTAAAAGCAATGAGATAGAAAAAATATATCATGATAACATAAATTAATGAAAAGTCAGAATGGTTATAATATTAAGCAAAGTAGATTCCAGAGCAAAGACTACTACCAATGGTAACAAAGGTCAATTTCATAATGACAAAGGAGCCAACTAATCAAGAAGAGGACTAAAGATTCTAAACACTTGGGCAATGTGGTTCATATATACAAGGGAATATTACTCAGTCATAAAAAGGAATGAAATAGTGTCATTTGCAGAGACATGGATAGACCTAGAGATGGTCATACAGAATGAAATAAGTCAGAGAGAGAAAAACAAATACTGTATAATATCACTAATATGTGGAATCTAGAAAAATGGTACAAATGAACTTATCTGCAAAGCAGAAATAGAGACAAAGATGCAGAGAACAAACTTATGGATACCAAGGGAGGAAAAGGGGAATGGAATGAACTGGGAGACTGGGACTGACATATATACACTACTAGGTATAAAACAGGTAACTAATGAGAACCCACTGTATAGCACAGGGAACTGTACTCAGTGCTCTGTGGTGACATAAAGGGGAAGTCTAAAAAAGAGGGGACATATGCATAGCTGATTCACTTTGCTGTATAGCAGAAATTAACAGAACATGGTAAAGAATTATACTCCAATAAAAAATTAATTAAAAATAAACACTTGGGCAACTAACATCACGGCTTCAAGATACATGAAGCAAAAATGAACAGAATTTCAAAGAGAAATAAAGAATCCACAATTAAAGTCAAAGACTCAATACCCTCCTCTCAATAATTGATATAACAATGACCAGGCAGACAATCAGGTGAAATAGAGCAGACCTGAACAACACTATCAACCAATATAAACTGACTGCAATGTTTTTAAAACACTCTAGCCAAAAAGAGCAAATATGAATTTGTTCTCAACTTCTCACAAAATATTTACCAAGACAGACAATATTCTGAACTATAAAATAACTCACAACAAATTCTAAGGATTCAAGTGATGTAAAGTATATTCTCTGACCACAATGAAATTAAATTAGAAACTAATAGCAGAAAGATCTCTGGAAAATCTCCAAATATTTGGAAAATAAATAACACATTTCTAAATAACTCATGGGGAAAAGAAGAAATCAAAGGGGAAAACAGAAAGTATTTTAAACTGAATGAAAATGAAAACACTGTATCTCAAAAGATGACGCTAATAAAAATACTAAAGGGAAATTTCCAGCACTAAATACCTACACTAGAAAAGAAGTGACGTCTCAAGTTAACTTCAGTTTCAATCTGAAGAAACTAGAAAAAGAGTAAATCAAAGCTGAGGTAAACAAGGAAAAAAAGTAACAAAGGTAAAAGCAAACATAAGAAAATAAAAAAATAGGAAAAAAATAGAGAAAAACCCATAAAACCAAAAGCTGGTACTTTGCAAAAATCAATAAAATTTGTAAGCCTCCATGCAGACTAAGCATGAAAAAAGGACAAGACACAAATTACCAGCATTAGGAATGAGAGAGATGACATCACTACAGATTCTTACAGTATTAAAAAGACAAGGGAATATTTTTTAACTTTATGCCAATAAAATCAACAGCATAAGTTTTTAAAAGCCACTGTTATTAATGCTCATTCAAGAAGAAACAGGCAACATGAATAGCCTTATATTAATACATGTTAAAGGGAACTGAATCTGTAGTTTAAAACTTTCCTACAAAGAAAACTCCAGGCCCAGATGATTTGGATGATAAATTCTACCAAATGTTTAAGGAAGAAATAATGCCAATTTATAAAAACTCTTCCCAAAACCTGAATCAGAAGGAACACCTCTTGACTTACATTATGAAGCGTGCATAACTTTGATACTGAAACCACAATAAGATACTACCAGAGAAAACAAAACAAAACTACACACCACACAAAACATAAAAATCCTTAACAAAATTCCATTAACAAATGGAATCCATCAATACAGAAATTAGATAATACTTTATAACCAAGCATCTCACTCCAGGAAGGCAAGGATTGATTGTACCTTTGAGAGTCAAACTATGTAACTCACAATAATAAGCGATTAAAAACAGAAAAGTCATATGACCATCTCAATCAATGTAGAAGAACCATAAGACAAAAACCAATATTAATTCATGTTAAAACTCCCAGCAAAAAAAAATAAAAGTAGAGAAGAATTTCCTCGACCTAATTAAAGACATCTATAGGAAAAGCTACATTTAAATTCACAATTAATGGGGGAAAACTGAATGACTAAGTCAAGAACAAGTTAACAGATGTCTGCTCTCATCATTTGTATTCAACATTGCACTGTGAGTTCTAGGCAATGCAACTGGACAAGAGAAATAAATAAAAGGCATTCAGATTGGGAAATAAGATTTAAAATTGTCTTTATTCACAAATAGCTTGTGGGACACCCAACAGGATCTTAAAAAAAAAAGTCTACTAGAACTAATAAATGAGTTTAGCAAGACTGCAAGATGCTAGATCAATATACAAAATTTAGTGTATTTTTGAAGCAGATTCAGAGAGAACGAACTAGTGTTTAGGGGGTAGGGGTAAGAAAGGGGAAATGTAGGGATGGGGGAATGGAAGGTACAAACTACTGAGTATACAATAGACTTAACACTGTACTGTACAAATGGGGAATATAGCAACATTTTGTAATAACTATAAATGGAAAGTAACCTTTAAAAATTATATAAAAGGGCCTCCCTGGTAGCTCAGTGGTAAAAAATCCACCTGCCAATATAGGAGGCATGGGTCTGATCTCTGGTCCAGGAAGATTCCACATGCCATGGAACAATTAAGCCCATGCACCACAACTACTAAGCCTGTGCTCTAGAGCCTGGGAATCACAACTACTGAGCCCACGTGCTCTAGAGCCAGCGCTCTGCAAGAAGCAGCAGCCACGGCAATAAGAAGCCCGCAACCACAACTAGACACTAGGCCCCACTAACTGCAACTAGAGAAAAGCCTGTACAGCAACGAAGGCCTAGCATACCCAAAAATAAATATATAATTTTTACTTACATAAAAAATTTTTATAAAAAGAATTTTTAATGTATCATAAAAATAATCTGATATATTTCACGCTCTTCTAAATTCTTTGGCATTGTATGGATTCTCTATATTAGAGAGGCAGTTATTTTTAGCACTATTTGACAGTATAAATTAAAGTTAACCTGCTATGGAAAAAGTAGGATCTTCAGATTTCTCTATTTGTACTTTTATTCTTCATACTCTCATGTGTGCATACTTATACAGAAATGCTATACATATTTCAGTGATTTAAAATGTATAAAAGAAAATAATACAGAACAGAAAAAATCACTATTTTTATACATTAGCAATGCTTAATAAGAAAAATTATAAATTGAAAATTTTAAAAACCATACCACTTACAATAGCTTCAAAAACATGAAATATTTAGAAATAAACCTAAAGATGAGAAATACCTGTCCACTGAAAACTACAAAACATTGAGAGAAACTAAAGAATGACTAAGTAAACAAGAGATACTTTGTTCATAGGTTAGAAGACTCAATTTTTCTAACACGTTAATCTTCCCCAAATTGAGCTATTTATTTATTGCAGTTCTATTCAAAATCCCAGCAAGGTGCTTTATAGAATGGACTAGTGAACTTTAAAATTCGTATGAAAACGCAAAGGGTATTAAATAGCCAAAACAATTCTGAAAATAAAAAACAAAAGTGGAGGGCTGGTACTACCAGATTATAAAGCTACAGTAATTATAAAGCTACAGTAAAATTGTTGGGCTTCCCAGATGGCTCAGTGGTCAAGAATCTACCTGTCAATAAGGGGACATGGGTTTGATCCCTGGGTTGGGAAGGTCCCCTGTAGAAGGAAATGGCAATCCACTCTAGTACTCTTGCCTGGGAAATCCCATGGACAGAGGAGCCTGGCGGGGTACAGTCCCTGGGGTCGCAAAGAGTCAGACACAACTTGGTGAGTAAAACAACAATCAAAACAGCATAGTATTTGCCTAAAGACAGAAAAAAAGACCAACAGAACAGAACAGAGACCAGAAATAAAGATATATATAGACATCTGATTTTTGACAAAGGTGCAAAGGCAATGAAGTGGGGAAAGGACAATCTCTTCAACAACTGAAAATCTGTAACCAAAAAATAGAAATAAAAAATTTATCTTGTTACATATATCATCTATAAAAATTAACTCAAGGTGGCAATTAGATCTAACTATAAGACCCAGATGTAAAAACTTAAACTACATAACATCTAGAAGAGAGCACAGAAGAAAATCTTATGACCTCTAACAGGGCAAAGATTTCTTAGATATGATACCAAAAACAAAATCTACAAGAGAACAAATGGATAAACTGGAGCTCATCAAAATTAACAATTACTGCTCTTCAAAAGACACTGTAAAAAAAAAAAAGAAAGAAAAAGATAAGCCATGAAGAGGGGGAAGTAATTGCCAACCACATATCTAATAAAGGATTTGAATCCAGAATATACAAAGAGGCAAACAGCAGAGCAGAAAGCTCCAATGAGGAACAGTGCCTGTCATACTACACTCAACAGATATTCTACCAAGGATTTTTAAATCGTGTATACAACTATTAATAACATGCAATGAGACAATTATCCAGGTACCTCCATTATTAACATACTTGCTAAGAATTTACAAACTATCATCCTATTATACTATACTAGAACAGGTATAATAGTTCCCAAATTACAGCTGAGATTCTAAATTAGTTGTTGAGGCCACACAAGCCAGATAATGCAGGGCAAAGATCAAGCCTGGTAAATCTAGCAAGAATTAAAAGAAGAAAAATACTTCACTTCAAGGCCACTGGGTAGAACTGCCTCCCTCAGGGATATTTATTCCAGAGTAAACTTTCTTCAAGTGTCACTATGACAGCAGCTTTCTTAACACTTAGCCATGCGTACCCACAACTCATCAAAATAGGGAAATAAAGTAAAAAAAAAGAAAATACCACTTTATGCTATTCATGGCTGTCTGCATTATAATAGCTTTCTTTTGAGATTTGAGAAAATCTAAACAAGTCATAGGAAAATAAAGAACTGGATTTAGGTACCTAAGAGATACAATACAGCAATGTCATAATAACTCATATAAATATTAGGAATAACAAATTACTTCATAAAAATAAAAGGGGACAAGGCAAACATTAAAATAGTTTTTATTTACTAGTCACACATTAAAAGTTCTACAAGTTGTTCACATCCTGTAAGACTCAATGAGGAAAGAAGAAAGCATGTAAATATAGATCACTACTTCCCATCAAGAAGTATGTATGAGACGACAGTTCTACACCACCTTGAAGACATTAATCTCTGTCCTCTGTTTCTCAACTCTGGATGCACATCAGGGTCATCAGAGAGCTTTAAAAAAGTCCTGGTATCTGGGCCTCATCCAAGACCAATTAAATCAGAATTTCTGGGAGTAAGACTCAGGCTTAAGTATTTTTTAAAGCTCCAATGAATAATCAAGGTTGGGAACCACTACTGTTAAGTATGTGTGTGGGTACATAAACACATATATACATATATATGCTGCTGCTGCTAAGTCGCTTCAGCCGTGTCCGACTCTGTGCGACCCCATAGACGGCAGCTCACCAGGCTCCGCCGTCCCTAGGATTCTCCAGACAAGAATATTGGAGTGGGTTGCCATTTCCTTCTCCAGTGCATGAAAGGGAAAAGTGAAAGTGAAGTCGCTCAGTCGTGTCCGACTCTTAGCGACCCCATGGACTGTAGCCTACCAGGCTCCTCTGTCCATGGGATTTTCCAGGCAAGAGTACTGGAGTGGGGTGCCATTGCCTTCTCCAATACATACATATGGAGGTTGCCATATAACTGGCTAATGTCCCAAGAAAATTAATGATTTGGGGTTAGGTTTAAATTTTTCATGCCAGAGATGATCATTTATTTCATTCAAATATATTTTATGTCTCACTTAAAACCACTGGCAGACATGCATAAATGCAAATGACTTTACTTTCCACAAAAAGAATTCAGACTTAGCCAACTAATATTAACATTAAAATTAATTATGACTTAAGACTCATAAGTACTACCTTTCATTCAAGAATATGCTACTTATTCTAGTTCTCACTCTTTTTAAGACAAGCAACAGGCTAAATGGTGTTGTGTGGTCTATGACCAAAGACTCACAGCAATAGGTGGAGGTTGGCAAAGGAATCTCCAGGTTTCCTTAAAACCCAAGGGACTCCAAAACTGTCTAGAAAGAAGAATGTGGGCCACAACAAACCCAGTCCATTAGAAGCAGAATTCGATGACACAGAAGAAAGTTAAGGGAGGAGAGGGGAGAGAAAGCTGGAGGAATGACCTCAACTAGACAAAGAGGGGCTGGGACTTAGTAAAGAAACAGAAACAACTACTTGTTGTCCTCCGTAAGTCGTTCATCCATACCTCAGAAGGGACGGCAGAGTTGGCATTTGGGTTGGGATTTTGCTAAGCATGCTCTAATCAAGAGTGGAAGAGAGTTGAGGGTACATACAAAGTGTATGGAATTAAAGCTGAAAAAGGAAACATGGAGACTGAGGTAAGTGAGAAATAGTAAAAAGGTGGTAGAATCAATGGAACTGTGGTGTGGAAGGACTACTGAAGGCAGACTATCAGACGGGATGAACTAGGTGTCAGAGACGAATGAGTGCTTGCGATTCTAATTCTGGAGGGTCTTGCAATTACTGGTAATGGTAAAATCAAGACTTTGATCACAGGACTGAGTGGCTCAAGGAGAATGGAAGACAAGATAACTGGAGAAATGTAAGAAACTAAAATGTCAGCATGCTGAAATAATCATCATTTAGACAGTATCACCAAAATCTAAGGATGAATATTGTAGACAGTGAAAGTGAGCCAGGAGAAATGTGCTGGAATCACTCAGAGGTCAGCAAATGACTAGTGTGATGTCACATGGGCAGTTGGTCTATTAACATGAAATTCAAACCTGGGGGTCTATCTCAAGGAAGAATTCCTGGAACTGGCAATGAGAATAAAAAAAACAGGAGACATACTAAAGGAATTATGAATTGTAGTAGGATGAAGTATTTATTACTCTAAGGAAACGGTCTCATCCATCACAGCAGCACAGCACAGTAACAACTACAACTAAGAAAGTCAGGACCTGCTAGAGGCCCGGTGGAGGGAGCAGAGAAGTTTCACAAAGGTTTGAAAGATGTGAGATGTGCGTTCAAATCTGACCGATGTGAAAAAACATGAGACACTATAAGGAATACAAACACTTCAACAAGATTAAGGGTAGAAAGAATGAGTGTGTAATAGATATGAATTAACAGGTATGGAAGAGAAAGGCCACTACCTTTTTCTCTGAACAAAAGATATTCTGAACAAATTAAAGTGCTGCCCAGAAATCCTTCATAAGTCTCCAATATGGAACAAAATGAACAGATTTCATTTTCATCTCACTTCCCTTACTTTGAAGGAGATGCTAAAAGACAATTAAATAATCCAATAACCTGTACTGTATGAAGATTAACCAACTTTTAGAGAATCAATTGCTTCCATATTGCATACAAAAATGCATCATCATTATCATAATCTCCAAGATTAAAAATGTATCAAGGATATGTGTACACAAGTGAGATTTTTAAAAAGGGAATGACAGAGCTCAAGCATAAATGCCTTGGTCATAATTTCTTTGCAATGTATACACAAATAAACATGTATGTATGAGGCTATATAAAAATACAAATCAGTTTTCCATTTAAAAGAACAGTATTATAAATGAATACACAGATAACAACAAAACTGGTATACACAACTTTTATAAATGATGAATCTCAGAATTAAACGTCCTATTGGAAAAGGCGTCTCACTAAGTAACTGTTGCTATATTTCACTCTACATCCATTTTTAGGTTATCAGTTACTATGTCATAGGAAAAGCACCATACTTGGAAACCACAGAATACATGTACAAGTGCTGGCGCTGGCACTCATGAACTATAAAGCAAGTTACTTAGCTTTTCTGTGCCTGAGTTTCTTAATTTACAAAATGGAAATCAAAAATTCGTATCTCATGTGGTTTCACTAAGATTTTTGTGAAGTACTGTATCAGAATGAACTCTGCAAACCATAATGAGCTATACAGTTACAGACTTAAAAATACTTTTAAAAGAGAACTAAGAGCCTTTAGGCCATCCACTACCCCCTCCCCCCAAAATAAAGCACAGTTAAAACCTGAGATGATAAATCTCACAGATTTTGATAAGCATGGCTCACCACCTCTCTTCGGAACCTTACCTTCGAATGAGCAGGCCCTCTTTCTTTCAGAAGTTTATACTGGGGTTGGACTCTATTGAAACGGGCTAACTCATTTACCAGACACATTGGAGTTTTCTCTTTGGGGTTTGCCATTTTATCTTGGAGAGAAGCTGTAAATAAAAAGGCTGTAAAGTTTTTGTGAAGAATGACTTAACAAAATGGAAGAAAAACTAGTTTTGACTTTTTCAGATTGAAATCAGATTGTATATTTGGATTAAATTATTTTCATGAATTTTAGATAAGTTTCAAATCATCTAAATTTCAAATCATCAAACCATTTGATCATCATTCAAATCATCTAAATTTCCATACATGCAACAGAAATATGTATCACATTTTAACCAATAAATTAAGGTAACTTTTTCCTGAGTACCTAAATTGCTCTCTATACATAAACATGATAACAGCATGCTTAAAGATTGAAAAACAGTATAAGATTATATAATAACTTTTAATTTATCCTATAACTTTCTTCTCAAGAAATTTTAGCATAAACACATAATTCTTATTCTTATTGCTATAAAACTAAATTTTATCTGTTTTATCATTATATTTTTCTTTTTTCCTTCTCATCCTAAGGTAGCATATTAAATTGAAAAAGCTCCAGAAGTGGGAATCAAGTCCTAAGTTTAATTACTAGCTCTCCCAATTATTATTTTTTCATAACTTGTTTTTTTAATGAAATTTTGAGAAAAAAAAATTAGAATAATTTAACAAATGACCAGTTATCACCCAAAATTAAAATTAGTATTTTGTTTGCTTTTAGTCTTACTTTTTAAAAAAAGGAAAAACAGTATTACATTCCAGTTAAATTTCCTTTATCTTTTCCAGAACCTACCACTATGTGAATTTAAACTATATCCCTCTCGGATATTCTAAGATACATTTATATGCATGCATATATATCCACGAAGAAATACATAATCCTGACATATGTGGTTTTGCAGTTCACATAAATAATAATATAATAGACGTACCATTTTCACAACATTCTTCACTCTTCATTATGTTTTTTAGATTTAACTCAGATCCAGTATATTACTTTTTAACTGATGTATAATTTTCATCACAATACGTTAGCAGTGTTTTAACCCTCCCTACTGACAGAAGACTTTTATTAATAGATTGTCTTCAATTTCTCACTCTTACAAGTTAAAGTTACACTACCCCAAACATCACTAAGAAGGATTGAACCAAAAGGCCTTCCCTCGGCAGCATGATAATTACTATTTCCCTCCAACCTTGAAAATGTGTAGTATGCTCAGATATTTTCATCTCTGACAATCTGATGTCTGACAAAACTGTTTTTGAACACCTGGGTTTCCTCTTCTGGGAACTAGTTCTATCCTTTTTTCTACTGACAATTTTATGTATAATACTTATCAATCTTTTCCTTTGTGGTCTGTGACTTTACTACCTTAAGAAACTCTCCCCTAACCTGAAATGTTTTAATTATTTTTACTTAAATTTACTAAGCCTTTGTGGATCATAGGGTTGCAAAGAGTCAGACACAACTGAGCGACTGAACTGAACTGATTATCCTTTATCTATAAAATAAGAGTAATAAATATATTTTACTTAACTAACACTATGTGTTAAAAGGTTACAATTTTTAAATATATAGTACTTTAAATTCTACCACAATTATTATTACAGCTTCAGAATATTTTTATAGTATCTTCTCCTGTATTTTTCCTTCATCTCATTTACAGACATATTAACTGCTTTTTTAGTTTTTCTTTCACCTCCCATTTTAAAACTTAAGCATAGGGACTTCCCCAGCAGTCCAGTGGCTGAAACTGCCTTCCAAAGCAGGGGGCAGGGGTTCAATCCCTAGTTGGGGAAATAGGGTCCCACAAGTCATGGGGTATGGCCAAACACTAAAAAAAAAAAAACAAACCTAAGCATAAAACATGCAAATGGATTACTTCCTGCTCAATTAAACTGGAGTCACAATGTATAAAGAAAACATTAAATAAATGGAAATAGCTGGTTTTAGGAACTTCATCTATAAACTTTCTATGACAAGATTTAATGTAGAAAATAGTATCTTTTTTAATACTTTTAATTTACTTTTTTAATACCCTTTTCAGGACTAATAATTTGGTATAATAACTTGATCACAATCATTATTAAGAAATTATTTTATAACAATACTACACAAATACCTAGTAAGGCATAAGTTAAAAAAAAAAGAATATAATCAACCAACTGTAGGACCAATACAGTTGACAGTTAATTCTATAATTAAACCATTCTAAGTGGCTTGCAAAGCAAAAATAAACAAATAAGCTTAGTAATTATTGCTTTCTTGGAACACCACAAAAAAGGCAAAGACTATTAGTCAAGAAAGGTTGAGGAAATCTGCATTTTACTTATTCTATTGCATATCATTCAAATAAACATTTTATAAACATTTCTGTGCCAGGAAGTCAGTTATTATATATGTATTTATATACATATAAATGATCTGGGACTATGGTCAATTTTGTTCCTTGCATACCATAGTGTTAAATACTAAAGTACAACAGATCACACAGCTACCTGAACATCAAAAAGCAAAAGAAGAATGAAAATGAGAAAATATTGAAAATATTGGTAAAAATGAGTTATTTCGCATAATACTAAAACAGCACTTATACTGCTACTATGACAATTTTCGTAACTCAGCAATGCTGCATATTCATCTGTTTTGATACAAAAAATATTAAAGATCATAGCAAGAATAATGTGATGATTTTACAGTATAAAAAGTAACAGCACCAGATTTAAGCATGTTTAAATGTGATTAAAAATATGTTTATAGCTCTATAAACTTAGTTCTGTTTGGTAAGAAAATATGATATAAATTCCTTAAAGGAAAATGATAATAACATGGCACTAAAACTTATATTCCATTCATTCTAACTTTCTGCTTCATAAAAATTACATGAATCCAATAATGGATTCACAGAATCCATTAACGGAATCCAATACTGGATTAAATGTTTACGTTTTGGTGTGAAAGATGTGCAAAATACATGTAAGATCGCATTTCAATAAAACTTCAAAGCCCAAATGTTTAGTTAGTAAATTTATAAATAATTAGTTCTAGTTCAGATTTTATTTTACAAAATGATTAAAACTTTATTTTCCATAGTTGTTCCTCCATTCAATCAGAAATCTTATTAACAATACTAACAGAGTTCAATGACAAAGTAGTAATAAAAAATTAAACCAAAATTTTGATAAAATATCTACAAAATTATAAAACAAACAGGTCTATAAAAATTGAGATCCATAAATTTTATATATTATTTTTTAGAAAAGTCAATAGTACAAAAAGTGAGAAATATATACATATACACTGTTGCATAAGTATACGTTTTCAAGAGACTGAAGAAAGCTTCAATTCAATTTGGTGGCTGGAATAGTAGATACCTACTTAGAAGTAAATAAAATTAATGACAATGAATTACACAATTTTAAAACTTTGCTTCTGAGCGAACAAATGCCATATACTTAAGAGCCTAAGAGCCTGTTTTGGGTATCTCTGCCACTGACTGACTTTTACACATAACCTTGAGAAAGTACTTAAATCTCACTTCCCTGGACAGTGAAATAGAAATAATAATTGTTTTCATATTACTGGATTATAGTATATTGGTTGAATCAAATGATGTAAGATATTATTAACAATAAGAATCCATTATTACTCTGTATATAAATAATCTTTAGCACACTATCACTGAAAATGAATACAGTGATATGATTTCATAAACTTTTTTCATGGCTTCCTAAGCTAAAATATTCTGAGTTAAAATGTTTGTTAGGATAAGCTGATTATATTCATACTATTATACTTCTTTAGTATTCTATAAAAAGCATGTATTTGCTATTATTTTTCCACTGACTTACTGTAATGTATTAAGCTTGCTTCCATTGAAAAGTACCCAAGTGTGATATATATTACATTTAAGATTTCTCATACTCCTGTTAGGGACGAGTTTACCTTGGATATAAAGTTTGTTTACATGTAACTCTCCATAACTTTGACAAGTTACATTGGTAAAATAGCTGTAACAACAGGATCTGCACACTCGGCAAAACAGAGGCCTACCCTACTTTTAGAGACAGATTGTTTCTGTACTTAATAAAATGTCCTAAACTCTCTGGGACTTGATCTTCAAAATATGCCAAAATAATACAGTTTACAGTTTTTAATCAACAGGCAAAGAATACTTGTTCCAAAGGAGTTCAGAGTCTGTGAGAAAACACACACACACAGAAGAAACAGATACACTAGACTACAGCATGGTAGGTGCTCAGATGAGGCTTTAAAAGGGACTCCTTAGGTGAAGGGGTGTGGAAAGGCAGGTTTCATGGGGTGGTGATTAGATTACATTAGTTAAGGAAAGTAGGCATTCACCAAGTTAGTGAGGGAGGGAAAGAGAAAAAGGCCGAGCTTTCCCAGAGCACACATGCAGAAGAAAGCACATTAAACACATCACATTCTGGAAAATGCAAGCAGATCACTGGCAGAATGTAGAATACAGAGTAGGATGCAGCAGAAAAAATATGTGACCAGAATCCACCAAAATACCAAAAGTTGCCTAAGCCAGAACTCGAGAGTAGCAACATTTTTAAGGTAGTTAAATTACAGCTGAAGTGATGCTAGGAAACCATAGGCTAACCTCACCTGCCAAGGCAAGTCTCTCCATAGAAGAATCCGTGTCCATCACAGGTACAGAAAATGACTTGAACACAGGCTATGTCTCTCTGCTGGCTCCCCTTTCCCTATTCCCTGCTACTGGAAGGGGCTCATCCTAATTCCCAAGTAAAATAAAAAGAAAGAAAATAGAGTCAAAAAACAACAAGGAATTTACCTTAAACAGGGTCCTGCCCTCTAAGAGAAACGTAACTGTCTGTCCATAGCTGCAACTAAAACATAGCTTATAACTTCACATCCGACCGTAACCTAAGGCTGTCCAAGCAAAATCACCACCCAAGGATCAAATTGCTGTAGTACTAGAATTACCTGTTAATTAGGAAAAATTAAAGTTCCTATCTCATATGGTTGTGGTGGTATTTTAGTCACGATGTCATCCGACTCTTTTGACCCCATGGACTGTAGCCCACCAGGCTCCTCTGTCCCTATCTCAAATAGAAAAATTAATTCCAAAAGTATTCAAGTGAAGAATATAAAAATATAACCAAAGCACAAGAAAACTTGGCTAAATGTATGTCAAAATCCTGCATCATAGAAAACTTCTAGAAAGAACCTAAAAATCATGATGGGATAAACTGACAGATTTAACAACACAAAAATGTAAAACTTCTGTAGGGCAAAACACACCAGGAATGACACTAAAAAATTGTCAACACAGACAATTCCCCTGGATCTATAGATTAATTTGGTGAAAATCAACATTTTAACCAAGCTGAGGCTTCTGATCCATGTACATGACATATAGTCAATTTTCATTATTGAGTTGATGACATCTCAGTGATAGTTATGTTTTTTAACATTCCTGTAAAACAGTGAATTATTAAATACTGAGTCACTGCTTCTGGAGAAATAAAAGGTTCAGTTCCTGTAAACCTCTGGACATTACATTTTTTTAGTCAGTTAATAAATAACCTTGTTTTATGTGTGTTTTATCCAGCTAAAGATCCCTTACTTAATACATACTGTTGAACTCACTAATATTGAACTCAGAGTCAACAATAACTCCTGAATGAAATTTAGCTAAACACATATATCTTCTCCGTAAGACATATCGCAGCCTTCCTGTGCTTAAAGACACTACAAAGCACTTCAGCACTATGCTTGGGAGCCATCTTAAACAGCTAAATTATCAAGCAAAAAACACAAAAATAAAATGTGGCACTAAATAAACCAAGAAAGGACACTTGCTTATGGCAGGAGAACTGAAACGAGAGCAGATCGTGGACTCAACCCCAGTTCAGATTGTGCACACAGGGCAACTCAATTTTTCACCACTCCGCACTTGTCAGTAAATGATCACAAAAGCACTGCAAGGATTATTTAGGGATTACATATAAATTTTAGCAAATAGACCAACTCACAAATACATGGATAATCAATAATAAGGATCCATCAATAATGAGGATCAAGTGGATCTCAATTATCTAGGTATCCTTTCATTTCAGCAGTATTTTATAGCTTTCAGTATTCTTTAACATACTTTGTTAGATTTATCTATAAATATTTCATATTTTTGATACTATTTTTAAATGGTATTTTCTTCAGATTGTTCCTTGCTGCGCATGCTCAGTCATGTCAGACTCTTTTGCAAACCCATGGACTACAGCCCATAAGGCTATCCAGTCAATGTAATTTCTCAAGTGAGAATACTGGAGACAGTTGCCACTTCCTACTCCAAGGGATCTTCCCAACGCAGGGATCAAACCTGCATCTCTTGTGTCTCCTGCACCACTGTGCCACCTGGGAAGCCTTGCTAGTGTATAGAAACACAATCAATTTTTGGATATTTATCTTGTATCCTTCAATCTTACTATACTTATTCATTAGGTCTAGTAGGAGTCCATAAGATTTTCTGCATAGAAAATCAGGTCACATCTGTTTATTAGGACTTTCTTTATTCCTATTCCAGAACCTATTGCCTGGTTCTGCATCCCACTAATGTTGCCACTGGAGTCTTTAGAAACTATTCCTTCCACTTCAAATATTTTTGAAAAGTTGGTGTAGAACTAATATTATCTCTTCCTATAGTATTTAGTATATTCACCAATTGGTCCAATAGGTGAACTGGACCTACAGTTTTCTTTGTGGGAAGTTTCTTTTTTTAACGACAACTTTAGTATCTTTAATACATATATAGCTATTCAGATTATCTCTTCTTCTGCTTCCTCTAGAATTAATTTATTCTTTTTCTACATCATTAAGGTGGAAAATAGGGTCATTTGAGATCTTTCTTCTTTTCTAATATAAATATTTAAAGCTATAGATTTCCCACTAAGTACTGTTTTAGCAACATCTAATACATTGTTTCTGTTCTTACTGAATTTAAAATACTTTATAATTTCCCTTTTTGTTTCTTCTTTTAATCATGAATTACTTATAAAATGCTATTTAACTTTCAAATATTGTAGATTTTCCAAGGATATTTCTATTAATTTCTAATTCAACTGCACTGTTATCTGAGAAGGTTCATTTTAGTTAGGAGTTGATTCCTTCTGAATTATTGAGATTTGTTTTATGGCCCAAAATACAGTCTATCTTGGTAAATGTTCTGTATGAACTTGTGAACAAATGGGTATCCTGCCCTTCTTGTGTAAAGTGGTTTGTAAACGCAGCCAGGTCAAGTTGGTTAAGTGTTATCCAAGTCAACTACATCTTTGAAACTTTTTTTTCTGTCAATTTGTTACATCAGTTATTGAGAGGGATCACTGAAATCTCTGACCATAATTATGAGTGTTTCCTTGAATTTCTATTAGTTTTTGCTTCATTTGTTTTGAAATTCTGTTACTAGGTGCCAGCGGCTCAGTGACAGGAATCTGCCTGCCAATGCAGGAGACCTGGGTTCAAGCCCTGAGGCAGGAAGATTCTCTGGAGAAGGAAATGGCTACCCACTCCAGTACTCTTTCCCGGGAGATCCTGTGGACAGAGGAGCCTGGTGGGCTACAGTCCAGGGAGTTGCAAAAAGAGTGAGACATAACTTAGCAACTAAACAGCAACAACAACAACAACAAAATATTTAGCACTGATAGTCCTCTTAATTAACTGATCCCTTTATTGTTACGAAATGATCTTCTTTAACCCAGGTAGGAAATATTCCTTGCTCTGAAACCCACTGTAACACTAATAAAACCACTCCAAGTTTCTTTCAACTAAGTTAGTGTGTTAACGTCTTTTTCCATTCTTTTAATCTATTTGTGTTTACAGTTACTATTTCTTACAGGAAAGTATATGGTTGGATCTTGCTTTTCAATTCAATTTCAGCCTCCAAATCAGAATGTTTTTTAATACTTCTTACTTTTTTAAAAATATGAAACACCACACCAATTTATATGTCATCTTTGTACATCTCTGTATCATTCCTATTTTACATGTGCTGCTGAAGCAAACACTAGACTATTTACATTTAATGGGATTATACAATATCATTAAGTTTGAACCTATCATATTATTATATTTCTCCCATCTGGTCTTTGGTCCCTTCATCTTTTCATGGTTTCTGTTGACTTAACTATTTTATATATTCAATTCTATCTGCTGCTTTGGCTTATTAGCTATAAGTTTTTGTTTTGCTGTTTTACTAACTGCTAGAGTTAATGACATATATCTTATCTACCTTTATACTGTACCACCTAATGAAGGGCATTAAAATTTTTAATAATATCCTTCCATTTCTCCCTCAACCTTCAAGCTGTTACTATGCACTGTACTTTTTTGTATGCTATAAGCCTCACAATAGCTTAATATTTTTGCTCTGAATAATAAATTACCTTTCAAAAAGATTAATAAAAAAGATTATACATTTACCCAAGTAATAATCATTTCTGCTTTTTTCTTGTTCACCTTTTTCATTTTCCTGCTGCCTGAAGGACATTCTTTAAAATTTTTCTTGTAGTGGGGGAGTGTTGAGTAAGTTATTTGCATAGACATTTCTCCAACAATGACATACAAATAGCCAACAAGCAAATAAAGAGACATTAAACATCACTAATATCAAAGACGCAAATGAAAACTCTAAGATGCCACTTCATATCTAGTACAATGGCCATTAGCAAGGAGGAGAGGGAGGGAGGGAAAAAGGGAGGGAGGAATAAAGCAGAGAAATAAGCACTGGTGAGGATGTGGGGAACTTGGAGCTCTTGTTTATTATTAGTGGGAATGTGAAGTGGTGCAGCCACTATGGGAAACAGTCATTAAACAGAGAACTACCATAGGATCCGGCAATTTCACTTCTGGATACATACCCAGAATAACAGAAAGCAGGCATCTGAACATACACGTGCACCCTCATGCTCACTGCAGTATTATTCACAATAGCCAAAAGGTGGAAACACCCCAAATATCTATTGACAGATGAATGGATGAACAAAATGTGGTATACACATAGAACAGAGTATTACTCAGCCTTAAAAATGAAATTGTGATACGTGGTGTGACATGAATGACATTATGCTAAGTAAAATAAGCCAGTCACAAAAGGACAAACATTGTACAATTCCACTTATATAAGATATCTAGAGTAGTCAAATTCATAGACAGAAGCAGAATGGTGGTTGACAGGGGCTGATGGATTGAAGAATGGGGAATTAGTGTTTTAATGGGTATAGAGTTTCAGTTTGGGAGTATCAAAATTTCTGCAGATGGATAATGCTGATGGTTGCATAACACTGTTCATGTACTTATTGTCACTATACACTTAAAAATGGGCTTCCCTGGTAGCTCAGTGATAAAGAATCCACCTGCCACTGTAGGAGATGTGGGTTCAATATCTAGGTTAGGAAAGTCCCCTGGAGAAGGGAATGGCAACCCACTCCAGCATTCTTGCCTGGGAAATCCCATGGACAGAGGAGTCTGGTGAGCTACAGTCCATGGGGTCACAAAGAGAGTCAGATACAACCTAACAACTCCGTAAGAACAAGACTTAAAAATATTTAAAATGTTAAGTTCTGTGTTATATACTGAATATTTTATAATAATTAAAAAAATTTAAACAAAAGAGTCACTTCTTTTTCATATCCTCTGGAATATATTTTTATTGAAGTATAGTTGATTTACAATGTTCTATTAGCTTCAGGTGTACAACACCTGATTCAGTTATATATAAAAAATATACACATATATTCATCAGGTTCTTTTCAACTATAGGTTATTACAAGATACAGAATACAGTTCCCTGTGTTATATAGTAGGTCCTTGCAATTTATCTATTTTAAACATAGTAGCATGTATCTGTTAATTCCAAACTCCTAACTCATCCCTCCCCTACCTTTCCCTTTTGGTAACCATAAATTTGTTTTCTTTTTTTTCATAAATTTGTTTTCTATGTTTGTGAGTCTGTTTTGTAGTAAGTTCTTTTGTATGACAAGTCACTTCTTGAAAAACATTCTCAGAGGGAACAGAATCCAAAGTTGACAAGTATTTTATGGCATGTTTAAAATGTCACTCACTCTTTTCTGGCTTGTACATTCCAACAAAAACTCTGTCATCCTCATCTCTATTTCTCTATATATAATGTCTTTTTTTTTTTCCCCTGACTGATCTGAAGATTTCCCTTTACTATCACTGATTTTCAGTCATTTGAATATTGTTTCTCTCAAATTAGATTCACTGAGCTTTACACATCTATGAAGTTTATACTGGATTGGACAAAAAGTTGGTTTGGATTTTTCCATAATATTTAATGGAAAAGTCATTATTTGGTCTAATATTTTCCTGTTCCCCCTCCCTTCTGAACATCTAATTAATTTATCTTAGACTTATGATGTTATCCAATAGCTCCCAGATGCTCTGTTCATTTTTTTTCTGTCTTTTCACTCTTTGCTTCATTTTGGTTAGTTGCTATTCCCTACATATTCCAGCTCACTTACCTTTTCTTCTACAGTGTCTGCTATTAAGTGCATCAAGTATTTTTTACTTCAGATATTGCATTTTTCATTTCTAGAATTCCCATTTAAGTCTACTCTCATACCTTTTATTTATATTCTCATCCCTTTTCTATTTTCCTCTACCGTCCTGAACACTGACAGCATTATTAATAGCAACTCTTTTTACAGTTTTGTCTGCCAAATCAATCATCTTTGTCATTTCTGGGTCTCTTTCTAGAGATTAATTTTTTTACCCTAGTTATGGGTTATATTCTCATGCTTCTTTGCAAGCAGTTTAATTTTTTAATAGAAATGAAAGTGACATAACATCAAATTAGCCATTTCAAAGTGAAGATATCAGGGGCATTCGTACAGCCACAATGTTGTGCAACCACCACCTCTACCTAGTTTCAAAATGTTTTTATCACACCAAAATAAACTCCATACCCACTAGGCAGTTATTCCTCTTTTTTCCTTACCCTCCAGGACCTGGCAACCACCAATCTGCACTCTGTCTCTATAGATTTACTTATTCTAGCTATTTCATGTAAATGGAATCAGATAATATGTGACTCTAGTGTTTGACTTCTTTCACTTAGCAAAAGGGTTTTGAGGAGCATCACATTATACCATGTATCAGTATGTCATCTTTTCTTACAGATAAATAATATTCTATGGTGTGTATGTACCACAGTTTACCCATTCATCCATCCATTTGGGCTGCTTATACCATCTGGTTATTACAAACAGTGTTAATATGAACATGTGTGTGCATATATTTGAGTAACTGTTTTCAATTTTCTGGGGTATATATCTAGGAGTGGAATTGCATGGCAATATTACGTTAAACACTCTAAAGAAATCCCAAACTGTTTTCTACAAAAAATAAAACACTTTACCTTCCCACCAGTATAGTACAAGTGTTCTGCTTCCTCCACAAAACCACCAACACTTGTTACTGTTGGTCTCTCTGATCCCAGCCATCCTAGAGAGCAAGAAAGGATACTCATGGTGGTTTTCACTTGCATTTCCCTAATTACTAACGAGGTTGAGTATTTTTGTTCATGTACATGTTGGTCATTTGTACATTTTCTTTGGAGAACTATCTATTCAAATCCTTTACCCATTTCAGTTGGGTTTCTTTTTATTGTTGAGTTACAAGAATTATAGTTCTTATATTTATGTCACTGATCCATTTTGAGTTAATTTTTGTATGTGGTGAGATAGGGGTCCATGTTTATTCTTTTGCACATAGATATCCATTATCTTAGAACTCTTATTTGTTGATGGTATTATTCTTTCCTGTGCTGTGTGGTTTGGGGCAATCTTGTCAAAAATCAGTGGGTCATATATGTAATAGCTTATTTCTAGCCTCTCAATTCTATTCCATTGGTCCTCCTTCCTTATGCCAGAACCACACTGTTTTGATTATTGTAGACTTACAGTATGTTTTGAAATGGAGCACGTATGAGCCGTCCAACTCTGTCCTCTTTCAAGATTGCTTTGGCTATTTGGGCCCACTGCAGTTCTAAAAGCAGTTGAAGATCAGTTTTTCGAGTTCTGCAAAAAAGGTCACTGGAATTTTGATAGACCTTATACTAAACATGTACACTGTTTTGCATAGTACTGCCATCTTAACAATATTAAGTCTTCCAATCCATAAACAAAAAATATCTTTCCATTTACTTGAGTCTTCTTTAATTTCTTTCAACACTGTTATATAGTTTTCAGAGTACAGGTCTTTCAATTTCTGTATGCTTCTGGATGCTGTTATAAATGGAACTCTTTTCTGAATTTCCTTTTTGGATTCTGCACTGCTGGTATAGAGAAACAGAACTGTATTTTGTATCACCTTGTACTGCAACTTTTCTGAATTTGTTAGCTCTGTTTGTTTTTTTTTTCTGTATTCATAGATTCTTTGGGATTTTCTATATACATGGCACATGTCATCTGCAAAGAGAAATGGTTTTACTTCTTCCTTCCAGATTTGGATGTCTTTTATTTCTTTTTCTTGTCTAATTACTCTGGCAATAACTTCCAGTACCATGCTGAATAGCAGTGGTAAGAACAGGCATCCTTGCCTTGTTCCTGAACATAAGGAGAACTTTTTAGTCTTTCACCATTAAATTAGATGCTACCTGTGAGTTTTCCATAAATGTTCTTTTATCATGTTGAAGAAGTGCCCCTCTATTCCTAGTTTTTGAGTGTTTCTATTATGAACAGGTGTTGAATTTTATCAAGTGCTTTCTATATCACACAGGAGGTGATCATGTGTGTGTGGTGTGGGTTTCCATTGTCTATTAATGTAGTGGATTATACTGACTGATTTTCCTATGTTGAACCACTCTTGCATTCCTGAAGTAAATTCCACTAGGCTGTGGTATACAATCCTTTAAATATATTGTTGGATTTAGTTTGTTAGCATTTTGTTGAGGACTTTTACACCTATATTCATAAGAAATACTGATTTGCACTTTTTTTTTTCCCTCATGGTGCCTTTGTTTTGGCTTTGATATCAGAGTAATACTGGTTTTATAGAATGAATTAGGGAGTATCCCCTTCTCTCCTATGTTTTGGAAAAGTCTGAGAAGGATTGGTGTTAATTCTTCTTTAAATGTTTGGTAGAATTCATTAGTGAAGCCATCTGGTTCTGGACTTTTCTTTGTTTGGGAGGGATTTAAAAAAAAAAAAACGGATTCAATCTGTTTACTTCTAATAGGTCTGTTGAAATTTTCTATTTCTTCTTGAGTCTGTTTTGGTAATCTGTTTCTAGAAATCTGTCCATTTCATGTAGGTTATCCCATCTGTTGGCATACAACTGTACTATATGCCATAGTACGCTCTAATAATTCTTTTACTTCTTTAAGGTACTGGTAATGTCCCCACTTTCATTTCTGGTTTTAGTTATATGCATCTTTGCTCTTTTTGTCAGTTCAGCTTGTCAGTTTAGTTGATCTTTTGCAAAGAACCAACTTTTAGTTTCAGTGATTCTCTATATTGCTTTCCATTCTCTATTTTATCTCCACTTTAATCTTTATTATTTTCTTTCTTCAGCTAGCTTTGGGTTAATTTACTCTTTTTCTGGTTTTCTTAGAGTGAAAAGTTAGGTTATTTGTTTGAGATTGTCCTTTTTAAATTAGGTGTTTACTGCTATAAATTTCCCACTGAGCACTGCTTTTACTGAATCCCGTAAGTTATAGTATATTGTATTTTTATTTTCATTTGTCTTTGTTGTTCAGGCATTCAGTCATATCCAACTCTTTGCAACTCCACGGACTGTAGCACATCAGACTTCCCTGTCCATCACTGTCTCCTGGAGTTTGCTCAAACTCATGTCCATTGAGACAGTGATGCCATCCAAACATCTCATCCTCTGTCTCTCTTTTCTCCTCCTGCCCTCAATCTTTCCCAGCATCAGGGTCTTTTCCAATGCACTGGCTCTTCACATCAGGTGGTCAAAGTATTGGAGCTTCAGCATCAGTCCTTCCAATGAATATTCAGGGTTGATTTCCTTCAGGATTGACTTGTTTAATCTCCTTGTTGTCCAACGGACTCTCAAGAGTCTTGTCCAGTACCACAGTTCAAAAGCATCAATTCTTCAGCACCTCAGCCTTCTTCATGGTCAAACTCTCACATCCGTACATGACTACTGGAAAAACCATAGCTCTGACTATATGGACCTTTGTCAGCAAAGTGATGTCACTTATTTTTAATACACTGTATAGGCTTGTCATAGCTTTTCTTCCAAGGAGCAAATGTCTTTTAATTTCATGGCTGCAGTCACTGTCCACAGTGATTTTAGAGCCAAATAAAATAAAGTCTGTCACTGTTTCCATTTTCCCCCATCTGTTTGCCATGAAGTGATGTGACTGGACACCATGATCCTAGAGTTTTGAATGCTGAGTCTGAAGCCAGCATTTTCACTCTCCTCTTTCACCTTCATCAAGAGGCTTTTTAGTGGCTTTTTGCTTTCTGCCATTAGGGTGGTGTTATCTGTATATCTGAGGTTATTGATTATATCTCCCGGCAATCTTGATTCTAGCTTGTGCTTCATCCAACCCGGCATTTCGCATGAAGTACTCTACATATAAGTTAAATGAGCAGGGTGACAATATACAGCCTTCATTTGTCTTTAACTATTTGCTTATTTACCCTATGATTTCTCCTTTGATCTGCTGGCTGTTTAAGAGTATGTTGTTTAATTTCCACATATTTGTGATTTTTTTTGTATTCTTTCTGTCATTGATTTCTAGCCTTATTCCGCTGTGACCAGAGAAGATACTCTGCACGATTTCAATCTTCCAAAACATACTGAGGCTTGTTTTATGACCTAACATATGGCCTATTCCTGGAGAATGCTTTATGTGCACTAAGAATTTGTATTCTGATGTTGCTGAATGCTTTTTATATGTCCATTAGGTCTAATTCGTTTATAGTGCTGTTCAAGTTCTCTGTGTCCTTACTGATCTTCTGTCTAGATGTTTTATCCCGTATTCAAGGTGAGGCAAGCATTTTAATTTTGGATGACAAACACTGTGAATTTTACATGTTAGGTTCTGGATTGTGTGGCATTCCTCTATATAGCTTTGGACTTTGTTGTGGTGCACAGTTAAATTACTTGGGATCACTTGGAGTCTTCTGAAGACTTTCCAATACCCTATGTATTACAAGGTCTGTATAAACTAGACAGTGGAAACACAAACTATTCCCAGCCTCGTGTGAGCTCCAGAAATTCTTTTCTTACTGCTCTCCAGTAGTTCTTTCCCTGACTTTGATTAGGTCCTGTCATGCATCTACGGATCAGAACTAAGCCAAAGACTCAAGAAGAACCCTCGGCAGCTCTCTAGAATGCATACATGCTTGAGTGCTCTCTTAATTATATATTTGCCACTTCCCCCCAAAGCTCCCTTCTCTCTGGTATTCTGACCTACAATTCTAACCACCTTGGCCTTTCCAAACTCTTAATCTTTGTTTCCTAATCCCAACAAAACTTGGTTCTGTTTTGATTCCTCCTCCTTCTACTGCAGCATGCAAACAATCTCTAGGCTCTGTTATAAACTACTGCAATAGAAGGGCTTACCTCATTTGTTTCTATTCTCTCAGGGATCACAGTCTGTTGTCACCTGTCATCCAATTTCTAAAAGCCATTGTTCACGTATATTCACACACACACACACATATTATATATATATATACTCTCAAGTTTTTTAAGCAGAAAGAGTATATTATTGCTGCATAACAAATTACCCTCAACTTAGTGGCTTAAAAAATAAGCATTTTTTTAATCTACTTTCTAAGGTTCAGCAATCAAGGAGCAGCTTGGCTTAGTGGTTCTGGCTCAGAATCCCTCATGGTGCTGCAGTCAAGACGTTGGTGGGCCAGCAGTCTCTGGGGTGGAAGCTTTACAAGGGCTAGAAGATCTCCTTCCAAGAAGGCTCAGTCACACAATGTAAGCTAAAGGCCTCAGTTCCTTGTTAGCTGTTGGCAGGAGACCTCAATTTCTCACCATGTGGGCCTCTCCAGTGAGCTATTCACAACATGGCAGCTAACTACTCTCAGAGTGAGCAATGCATAGTGACACAGAGGGAGAGAGAAGAGAAACGTCTTTTTTTTCTTTTTGGGGGCCACACTCCGCAGCATGCAGGATCTTAGTTTCTCATCAGGAACTGAACTTGTGCCCCCTCAGTGGAAGCACACAGACTTCTGGCCTGCCAGGGAAGTCTTCCACAATGTCTTTTATAACCCATCCTTGGAAACGATCCAGCACTTCTACCATATTCTATTGGCCAGACCTGACAGAGGATTAACACAAGCGTGGCAGAGATCATTGGGGCTATCTTGGAAGCTGGCTATCCAGAGGACAAATCCTGTTATGCCAGCATGGCAGAAAGCCAAAATCCTTCTTAAACATTTTAACCTCCCTGTGATTACTACTTTTTTTAATCCTCTAATTGTAAACTACATCCTATGACTTTAAAAAGGGATGGGCAGATTGTAGACCCTATTCTAAAGCCAGATATTGAAGAAAAGTAACTAAGAGTAAGTACCAGCAGCTTTTAAGCAAAAAGGACAGTTCTGGGGCAAATGGTAAGAAAGAGGAGAGTCCTTGTAGCTGACCTGCCTTGAGAAACATTCAAGTGCTTCACTCCCCCAAACAATTACTCACTCTCATGACCAAGTTAAACATCTGCCCTCCTTTCTCAACAATCTCCAGAGCAACAATAGCAACAATACCAGTCATAGCAATTTCAACAGAAGTAACAAGAGTACTAGGACCAATGCTAAGCATGTGGCCTTTGTTACCACAATTATTCCTCACAACAGACCTGTGGGATACTATCATTATCTCTTAGACTTTAGACCTTTTGTTTCTTAATGACCAAACCCTGGCTTTACACTTTACAGTATAACTTGATACAACTTTATTCTTTCTATATAATATCTGGCTCCCTCTTGTTCTATAGGATTCTCTACTTTTCTGGCACTGAAACTCTATCTTGTCCTCCCTATTCTCCTACTTTACTTGCTGCTGCTGCTAAGTCGCTTCAGTCGTGTCCGACTCTGTGCGACCCTATAGACGGCAGCCCACCAGGCTCAGCCGTCCCTGGGATTCTCCAGGCAAGAATACTGGAGTGGGTTGCCATTTCCTTCTCTAGTGCATGAAAGGGAAAGTGGAAGTAAAGCCGCTCAGTCGTGTCCGACTCTTAGCGACCCCATCGACTGTAGCCTACCAGGCCCCTCCGTCCATGGGATTTTCCAGGCAAGAGTACTGGAGTGGGGTGCCACTGCCTTCTCCGTACTTCACTTCAATCAGGCCTTAAAGGTTCCCCTTAGCTTCCACGTCCCAACAGCAACTACCAAACCTCTTTAGAAGGAACCACCACTTTAGACCTCCATTAAATCCCTGCTGCTGGGCTCTCCCAATGCTACAGCTGCCTAACACAGACTTCCCAACCCCTTGGGACACGCTGCCCAGTCAAGCATGCCTCACCAACTAATCTGAAAACATTTGCCCTATTTCGGCCACTAATTTTCAAGTATCATTTCACAGCACACGTGGTTTCTCAATTTATATTTGCTGCAGCTTAACGTTCAAATGGTCTCCTTTCCCTCAAAGTAAAAGTGTTAGTCACTCAGTCGTGTCCGACTCTTCCCAACCCCACAGACTATAGCTTGCCAGGCTCCTCTGTCCATGGAATTCTCCAGGTAAGAACACTGGAGTATGTTGCCATGTCCTTCTCTAGGGGATCTTCCCAACCCACAGATCGAACCTGGGTCTCCTGCATTGCAGGCAGATTCTTTACCATCTGAGCCACCAGGAAGCCCTAAGGGCTAGTAATTAATCATCAAGAAGAAAGATCCAAACTCTTACTTTGTACAGTATACTGGAAACATAGGTTACCATTAGTTATTTGTTGAATGAATGAAAAAAAATAAATAAACTAATGACTAACTTAGAAAATTCTGAAGGGGATATAATCCAAAGAATTTTTACAAATAAAAAGATAAATATGCCAGTGAAAACATATAAGCAATTCACAAAAGCCAAAACACAGAAGAATATAAGCAAATCATAGAAATTCAAATTAAAATATCACTTTTTGTCAGACAGATTGACAGAGATAGAAAATTTGTCACAGAAATAAGGAAACAGGCATTCTGATAAACTTCTAATAGATATAATTTTGTATTTTTGCTATTCATGCATCAAATATCTTTAAAATCTGCATATTCCTTTGAATAGTATTTCCATTTCTAATAATTGCAAGAAAATAATGGACAAAGGAACACAGGTGTATATAAAAAAACACTCATGGTGGCATTAACTATAATACAAAATCTGTCCAACAATAAGGATTTGATTAAACAAATTTTAGTACTTTCAAACTATGGATTAAATCACTTCAGAGTATTATGCATTACATAATCCCAGTTTTTTTAAGTAATACATATTCACATAAAAACATACCTGCATAGAAAAAAATTTAGAAGTATACACCCCAAAATGTTAGCAGTGATTATTTCTGTAAAAGAATAATGGAATTACTGGTGATTTTTTTTTTCCTTTTTATATATCTATACCACCTAATTTTTCTGCATGAGTTGTACATGGATAAGAACACACAATTTTAAAAGGTGAAAGTAAAAATGAGAAGAACAATTTAAAGGCAGAAGTATCATTATGGCAGCAGAACATGGTACATTCCTATGTTGCCTAGTAATAATGTCAGCTAGAGATAATATCAAAGAGGATACCAAGTAACTCAGTATTCAATACTCTAGTTTTTAATTAGTTCTAGGAACACATATGGAATAATTTGCTAGTACTAATCAGGCATTTTAAGAAACAAAAGACCTCTCAAATAAAAATGTATCTACTGATCCTAAAGATACCACTGAAAATTACACAGTGAAAAATCTCAACTGCTGCAAGATGCCAGATTCAATTGTCTTTTCGTGCCTTTTCACATTTGAGAACTCTCTAATGCGAAAGCAGTCACCATAAAAATAGTAAAACATAAAAATCACTTGTAAGTTTAAGAATTCAATGTGACTTTAGGTTTGGCCAAAGAGGAAGTGTTCTCTATAACTTCTACTATTCCAAATTAGGTTAGTTTTTTCTTTCTGACTTGAACAGTTTGGGAGGATAAAACTTACTCAATAACAAGAGAGGGTCCTTAAGCAAGCTAAGAAGTACTTATTTGTTACAAGCAAAGCATGTCTATCTCCTGGCACTGTGGACAATTTCTAGCCAAAGTGCAGGGAACTGCTGTGGCCATGCAGAATGCCTAGATGTTGTCTGCAAGGCCTGGTTCAACATGACCAGCAGCACTGAGGGTTAGTAAATCCTGATTAGGACTCATCTATAAACCATAATTTTCAATGATGTGGTCTGACATAAAACAAATGATAATTTCTATCTATCTACGGTAGAATAACTGTACCCATATAATTAATAGCAGGTATCCATACAGTCACTTAAGGGGAACTTCACACCTACAGTGCAGTTTGCAAGTCACATCCCATAAAGCTCGATCAATGCAGCCAGTGGGACTTGACAGCAACCCTGAAGGCATAGGAAGCATTAAGTACAGTACATTTCCTTTAGCCTGTGTTAGTAACGTCTTTGAGGAAAGCAGTATTTGCTACACAAGAACACTGCCTAACTCAAGGAGAAAATCAAAGATCAACTTTGCATAAGGGAGAGATTTACATGAATGGCATCTGCGTGAAGCAGCACCATACAATACCAAAACTTACAACAGAATTGTGGTTACTGTTGACAAGAATGGAGATCTCCTTGCTTTAGTGACAACCCTAGCACCATTCACACCCACTAGCCCAGCAAATACATAAATACCACATACAACAAGAACTATTCTAGGACCTGGGAATTCAGCAGTAAACAAAGTAAAAAGGAAGACAGATGTTAATTAACATTACCTATTTGAATAGAATTTCAAATGTCAGAGTGTCATTAAATAAAAGGGCAAGGTGTTATGAAAGCAAATCCCAGGCCTGTGAGTCAACTGAACCAAGCACAGGGCAAGAGGCAGGTGGGGGGAAAGTAAGAAGTCCAGGGAAAGGTAAAGCGGGACAACCATGCTTAATCTAGGACCTGAAAGAGTCTAGTTTCATTGAAGCATTTAGACTGTTTCCTAGGCACACATTAAGTCTGAGATGCAGAAAGATATCCAAGCTAAGAGATCACATTGGTTAACTGCTCCCTAAGTCTGGAGCTCAGAAAAGAGGTCTAAACGAGGTATAAACTTAGAAGTCATTGACGCAGAAATGGTATGTGAGGCAGAGGAACTGGAGATTTCTTAGGCAAGGTGAACTGCATGGAGCGGGGATTAGAGGGAAGGTCATGTATTACTCCCTCAAATCACAAAAAATGTAATTTCTTCTTGCAGTCAAATTAATTAATCCTCTCTTGATTTGACAATGTGAAATAAAGTAATTTTCTAAAATTACAGTTATGATACAATGCCCTTTTTTGTTCAGAAAGATTAAATGTATAAAGTTCTTGGAGAAATGCCAAGACCTAAGGAAACTATTTCTTACAGTGAGTCTAAGGCATTATATGTTATAGTTTATTTAGCAGAGCACTTCCTTTTAGCCTTCTCCAGCACCCCAGAAAAAGGAATCTTTTTTAAAGCACTGATACAACTACTTCACAAGATTTGTGAAGTGCTTCCAGTCTGCAGAACTGCCACCTACTGAAGCTAGATCATGACTCCTGAATACACCAAGTCCTGGAGGGATGTGACATCAGAAAGAACAGACAAACCTTTCACTGTTAACACTCAGAATTTACCAGCGTTCAGGACTATCGCTATAATTCTTACACAACCTGCCCTGCAGTCTTCCTATGACAAATATATAGTATGTAATTGCTCTATAAAGTGGTGGTCAGGTTGTGGTTATAGAAAAGCTGAGTTAAAATGCTCTGAGATTTATGGCCCAAGCACTATATAAGAGTGACATGCCTTAACACAAACTCACCTGATTTATCTGAAGCATGTTAAAACAATATTGACCAAAGTGCTGTATCCCTCACGGCTCCAAAAACTAGAAAACGAAAATGAAGAAATAAAAGTTCAACTTAGTTGGTAATCACAATGATTAGCACTTTAAACACATGTTCGTGGCCAAAATCAAATATATAATGGAGCAGATCAGCATAGAACCTTCTATGATGATAAACGTATTCTAGATCTTCACTGTCCAAACTGGTAGCCACATGTGGCTATCGAACACTTGAAATGTGGCTAAAACAAATGAGAAAGTAAATGTTAAACTTCCTTTAATGTTATTTAAACTTAACCACATATGGCGAGTAGCTACCATACTGGATGGAGCAGATCTAGGCTGAACAAAGTCTCTTCTGGTTCTAGAGTTCTACAACAATTTCAGCAAAAGTGAAGCTGTTAAAACAATCTAAAAGTTTCAGATTAATATTTAATATATACTTCCCTTGCTCCAGTAAGGTTTTAAATAGCTTTGTTCCCATCCTCTATAAGATAAATTAACCCTGAAGATGTAACATACATACTCTCCTAGGTGGTATGGAAAAGAGCACATGGTAAGGCTACCTAGTTTTGTTTTTTTCCTGTTTCTGGCTTTATTATCATTACAAAAAAACTGCATGCATATTAAAATTTTATATAACATTTTCAAAAAGAAAACCACCACTGTGACACATCCCATTCTTACATTTGGATTTGTTTCCTTATTGGGTCTGACGTCCTTGAGATGGCTATATTATTTTTATGTGGCAAATCTCTTCTACACTTAACTTAAAAATAGATATCAGGGACTTCCCTGGCAGTCCAAGGGTTAAGACTCCGTGCTTCCACTGCAGGGAGCACTGTTTGATAGTTTCACTACCAGGGATCAAACAAGATCCCACAACTCCCCTGACTCAAAAGAAAGATAGCAAAGAAGGGCAGGAAAACCCAAACTTATAAATAAATGGATCTTGTAATAGAAGTTAGACAAAAAAATCTACAGTCACCCTCAAAAATTATCACAACTTTTATATACAGCAAAAGTTAAATTCAACCACTTATGTAGAAACTTTTATACTAAAAAATTTTAATACTGAACTTTCCCTCTGCAGCAAAGGTTCTTGAGATACATATATACAGACACCATATGAATATGCATATGTGTGTATATATATATATTTGACTACCATTTTTTCAAGATGACAAACTGGAGTCAATTCAAAATTACTTTGAAAGTTTTCAACTATTTCTTATAATAGTGACTTCAGCATCTATGTCAATTTTTATATTTTTCAACAGAACTGCATGTTGTAGAAATAGCACAAGGTCCGAGTACCAGTGAATTTGCATTTTAGTCCAAGCTCTTCAGGAGATCGCCTTTTGAGCCTTGGCAAATTACTTTGTGTATCTTAAGAGTTCTTTCTCTTGCTTCTATTTTCTTCTTTTTTTAATTTTTTTTAATTTTAAAAAAGTAAATGCAAGTCCTCTGGTAGGCAGCCTCTAATGAACAGAGGAAAGCAGCAATAACAAGCTACCATTTCCAAGACTGAGTTATACAAAGACCATCATTACCCTCCTGCATGTCACCTGCTCTCGTTCTCTCACCTGTTTGCTCTGTGGGAAGCCGGCTGCCACGTTGTAAGCTGTCCTGTAAACAGACCAACGTGGCAAAGAACTGAGGGACACCCTGGGCCAACAGCCCAAAAGAAACTGAGGTTTTTGGTCCTAGACACTGCAAGGAAGTGAAGCCTGCCAAGAGTCTCATGAATGACTCAGAAGCAGATCTTCCCCTAGTCAAGCTTTCAGATGAGATCACAGCCCCAGAAACAGCTTACCTGCAACCTTCTGGGAGACCTTGAGCCACAGGCACCCAGATAAGCTGCACCCAGATTTCTAACCCACAGAAACTGGGATGATAAATATTTGCTGTTTTAAATTCTTAATTTCTGGTGTAATTTTTTATGTAGCAATAAGTAAGATAGTCCTGGTCCACTCTAAAGTTCTATAATTCTATGATGCTTTAGGTATTAACTAATATATTTAGGCAAACCCCAAAAAATCAATTCCCTGTTCAACATCAACAAATAATTAATGCTAGAATCTGAAAGTGGTAAATTATGAAACATTTACATTTTATTCAAGAGAAAATCATTAATATGTACAGCATTAGTGAAATAGTGTTAAAATACACCACCAATATGTAAAACTACAAACCAAACCAATTTTCTTTTTTTAATCGAAAAAAATTCATTTGGACATTAAAATATGAATTTACTAAAAGCATCTCAGTGATCTAATATCCTTTACTTCCCAGAATTTAACATTATTTAATAAAAATTTACCAAAGTTAAAAAAAATCTCATTTTGTTTTTATTTCATGTATGCCTTTAAAAGTTAAAAATGCTTATCTATAGACCTGTGTGTGTTTCTTCAATATTACAGTTTGGCAACACTGGTGGCTGCTCCTGAGAAAAAATCACAATAAAATACAGGGGAAGTTCTAATCTTCCGATATACAAAAGGCAGTTTTACGAAGAAGCAAAAACAAAAACACCTATTCACTCAAAACTGACCATACAATTTTAAAAATTCTGTAAGCCTTTCCTTCACAATTATAAAGATCTGTATAAATTAAAACATGAAACTAATCTGTCTGTAACAGCACTCTGGGAAGTCATGGGAAAAAAGCTCTGAACTTACTTTTTTTCACAAACAAGTTATATTAGATTTATACCAATATAAAGATTTCAACTATTCCATGGACAATCTGGAATGCCCACCATAGCACATCTCTTTAAACTTCATTTCTTCTTTAAAGACATGCCACATCTACTGTCCTATATTTAAAAGAATCTGATAAAAATATCAAGTCATATCAATAAAATGCAGAGCATTTTATACTGCCTACGGCTTCATAAAATCCGCCTTCTCTTCGTCTGTCAAAAAGTTCCCAGCTACCATTCATTCCAATTACAACTATGTACTTTTAGAGAAACCTATTCACGTGTCCCAGAAATGCCCTACAGCAATACCCTGTCAGGCACATTAGGACATGTAGTTCCAGATTCCAAGCTACTAAATGAAAACAGGCAGGATGGTTTATGGAGACAAGGCACCACTAACTGGAGAGGACCTGCCACTCGTGAAGAATTAAAGGTCCAACATGAATCTGAAATGTACTGCTGTTATCACTCGCTGTGTATATTATGAATTACATTCTGCTCATCTGATTAATTGAAAGCTGTGCGAAATTAAATCTATAAAATTCTCAACAATTAAATTCTGCTTTATAAAATGGCATTATTAAATTATTATATCTATACAACATCTTATATTGACACCTATCCCACAACCGACAGGCAACCCTCACTTCAATGTCTTATCTGACAATATGAAAAACAAAACATTTACTATTCCCATTCTTAGATTCCAAACCACTATAAAACTAAATACCAACTCAAAGCTTCTTACTTTAAAAATTTCGTGGGCTTCTTAAAAAGTGTTTAAAAAAAGTTTTCATTTCTTTTCAAAAGTACCACAAATAACTAATTTTCTGTAAGAAAAACAGAACAGTTTAGTACATATCTTAACAGTGCCCAAGATACTATGAAGGCTTCCCAGGTGGCTCAGTGGTAAAGAATCCGCCTGCCAATGCAGGAGACCTGGGTTCGATCCCTGGGTTGGAAAGATCCCCTCGAGGAGGGCATGGCAACCCACTTCAGTATTTCTGCCTGGAGAATCTCATGGACAGAGGAGCCTAGCAGGCTACAGTCCATGGGATTGCAAGAGTCAGACACAACTTAGCAACTAAACAACAACAAAGAATCTATGATATATTCTAGAGAAGTCTCACTCCATGAACCATTCCAGTGGAAAACACCTACATACATACTACCAGCCAAATAAAAAAGGAAATAGTTATCAGATACCAATTTTAAATATCAAGTGCCATATTTATATTACCTCATTTAATCCTCATCACCTTGGGATGTAGGTGATATCCCCATTTTTCTAGAAGTTGGGTCACTTCTCCATGGTCACATCACTAGGATTAAAACTCAGTTTTGTCTGGTTCAGAGTCCCCTTCCCTCCATTATATGTTAAATTATAAATAAAGACTCAACTCCTTAAAAATATTCCTGTAACAAAGGGCTTGATCTCTAAAACAATAATGGCAAGGATCCTATATAGAACTTCAGGGATTTACTCAAAATCGATGACACAAAAATATAAATTATAATTATTATGAATTCTATACACACACTTAATATTTTCTTGAGTATCTAGAAAAGGCATGAATATATCTAGATATGATTTGATTATAGCATGCATGTCTCCACTATTCAGTCTAATAACAACAAAATTCAATTTTGCAATATCTAGACTTTTATTATGATCTGTACACATAAATGATCAGATATCCAGTGCTCAAAGTGGAAAAGAGTGCTCAAAAGAAAAGAAGACAGAAGAACAGATGTAAAGAGGTTAACTACAGAGAAAAAAAAAACCAACACATTGACCAATTATAACTTTCAGAACCTGATTCTAATACAGAAAAAACACTCAACCTCACTTTCTATACTGTTTGTATACTAATAACTGACAATCAGCTTAAATATTTTTGATAGTCTTATTCTTTGTTGAAAACCTGACCAAGCCTCTCCTTCCTAGAATTTCATTCTAGGCATGGCAAGTAAGCTAAAATGTGAAATTTACATGGTCTTCCATGCTGAATTATGTCGGAGTAAAGAACTATGATGTATGTAACTTATCCTCAAATGGTCCAGGAAAAAAACATTATGTGTGTGACAGAAAGAAAGTAAATGATAAATTGTAAAATGGTAACAGGTGACTCTGAATTAAGGTTACAAGAATACTCTGCATTATTCTTATTCTTGGTACTTTTCTGTAAACTTGAAATTATTTCCAAACAAAAAACTGTAACTTAAAATTACATGGCAGTCTATCTGAAGTTAACAGTGCAAACCTGGATTATATAGCAACATTTTCACAAATACAAAACACAGATTTTTAAAGAAAATTTTAGTGAAGGGTGAAGAAATCTAAACCATGTCCTACCAACTAATAATCACTTAGGAATAAATTTCAAACTACACTGCCATGGAATGGAATGTGGCAACCGGTGCCTTGAGTTGAAAACATAGCAGGACAAAACCGTAGATATCACACAGTTTCACAAATTTAATATAGGCCTGCTGTAAAATGCAGCAAATTTACAATTCAAATGGTATGTGTTATCTCTGGTTTGCAATAAAATACAAACTGAAAAATGAAAAACCTGCCAAATTACAAAATAAGCGAGATGCAGGGTATCTGGATTTTGATGGTTTTATTAAACAAGATTTTTTTTTCCTACTGCAGTTCAGTACACCGTGGTATGTGTGAATCATCTTGAGAAAGCAAGGACGGAGAAGAAATAGCCTCCAGGAGAAATGTTGCAATCTTTTCTCCTACAAGGTTACTATTTATCCCGCGTGCCCATCACAGTTTTGATTTCAAATATTCACCATGCTTTCTTAAAACATAAGGAGGCATCAGAAAAAGTGATTAATGCTCAAAGTTCCCCAAAATTGTGAAATCAAACATTAAAATTGAAGGTTTTCAGCTAACAGTTAAACACCTTTAAAAGATCATCTCATTTTTTCTGCAGGAACCACCCAACTTAAAATCCTTTAGTATCTTTCGCTAATTGAATGGTCCTTCTCTACCCAAGGAGATTTAAACCTTTAGGGGAGGGGGGGGGCGGGAAACGCGTCACGCCAAATAAAGATCCTTTCCAAAGAAAATTATCTGCAAGTGCAAAATTCTGCACATATTTCCAGGGACTTTCAGATCCCAAGGCCATTATCCCCGCCCCCTCTCCAGAAGGATCCCAGCTGAAGCGTTTCCCCGCTCGTCTCTGCGGAACACCCCCCTGGACCCAATCCACACAGTGCCCGGCTCTCCCCCGAGGACGGGAGGCTCCGTCCTCTCACGGTGGATTCTGTAACCGATCTTTGTCTCTCCGCCCAACTCCCTTCACCTCGGCAAGGTCACTAGCTGCCAAACACCCCTCAGAGCCGAGCCCTCACCGTAGTAGTTCGTAGGAGCCACGGCACAACTTGCATGTCATAGGATACATTCTGCCCCCCTCGGCCCCACCTACCTTCCCCATTTCGGAGCCTTACGTCTTCATCACTTGCCCATTTTACAGAAATAGCCACCGCCGCCGGCCCCCGGCGCGCCCCCGCCCCGCCCCGCCGCTCCTCCCGCGGCCCCCGGGCCCCTTCCCGGCAGACCCTCCAAGGATGGGGCCCCCTCCGTCTCCCCTCCCCTCCCCTCCGCAGGGACCCTCCCCCTCCCTCTCCCGCACCGGCTCCTCTCCCGCAGCCCCCTCTTCCGGCCGTTCCCACACCCCCACGGCCCCCCCACGACCCCCACCTCCCGGGTCCCTGCTCCCCCTCACCCACTGGCCCCCCTCAATCCATTCGTGCCGGCCTCCTCGCCTCCCTCCCGGCTCCTCCCCTCTGGACACCTGTGTCGTCCCACCCCCTCCACACTCGCCCCCCCCCAATTCATTCACCTCCTCCCCGGCTCCCTGCCCCCCGCCATCCTCCTCCCCTCCCCCTCCCGCCCCGAGAGGGCCCGAGGAGGGAGGGAAGGCGCGGGGGAAGGGAGGCCGCCTGCGAAGGGGCCGCTCTTCTCGGGGTTCGCCGCGCGCCGAGGATCTGCAGGGCTCCCCAGCGCCCTCTGTCTCCTCCGCCGGCGGGGCGGAAGTCGGGGCCTCCCGGACGCCCCCAACGAGGGTATTTACCTTCTCGCCGGGGACACTTTGCAGACGACTCCAACATTGGCAAACACTACAGAGAACTGACCCCGCTCGGCCGCCGCCGCCGCCGCCGCCGGCTTCCAACCCTCGGGTTCCCCGCCCCCCGCCTCCGCCCGCCTTTCGGGCGCTCCCGCCGCGCCCTCCCGGGCCCGCGCCGCGCGCCCCCGCCGACGCAGCCGCTCCCGCGCCCTAGACCGCCCGGCGCGCGCGCGCGCGCCCCTGAACCCCCGCGGACCCGCGCCGCGCGCCCGGCACCGACCCTCCCTCCCCTCCTCCTCTCGCCGGCCCGCGGCCGAGCGCGGCCATTGTTCGCGGCGCCGCTCCCGCCCCCTGGCGGCCGGCCGTGCGCCGCAGTGGCGGCCGCCGCGGGCGCTGCGGTGCTGGCGCCGGTAGACCGGGCCCCCGGGCGAGGGGCCCGTCCACCCGGGTCCTTGGGAAAGAGGGGCGAGCGAGCGCCCGGGGATCGCGCCCCGTCCGCAGTCTCCGGGCCCCCGCGGCCCGGCTCCCCGCCCCCTCGGCTGCAGAGGGTGGGCCTGGGGCAGCCTCGTCCACACCTGCAACTCGGCCACTGCCTCCCCCGCCCAGTGGACCCTCTGGTCTTTCCCGGCGGTGTCTGCACCCCGACTCCCCGCCCGTACCTTCCCCAGGCTCTCTCGCTGCCCCCCTTTGCTCTGCTGGGGACGCGCTACCATCCCGCGTCTGCTCCGGCCGCCGCTGTGCGATGCACGGTTTAGCGGATCCTGCACCTTTCCAGACTGGGAGGAGGAGGGGGCGGGGGAAGGGGAGGGGGTTAGCGCAACTGTGTCGCCCAGAAAACACTAGTGATCAGTAATCACCTGCTCTCCAAGAGCCGCAGCGTGGCCAGACAGCCTCCTCGACCGGAAAAATCACGAAAAGAGAAATCTTTCGAACCAAAAAGAGGAGGATCATCTTAGAATAGTGCCCTAGATTCCAGATTGTTGAGGCAAGAACGCCAGAAAACTAGAATTACTTCTTGATTCGTCCTGGTTTTGATGTGGGTTACTGATGTCCGGATAACTTCAACCCAGTTAAGCCCCGTGAAATCCAACACTTCCATTTAGTAAATGGCACCATAAATAATCTGGTAATAAAGTACATCTAGAAATAGAATTATTACTGTGTTTCACAAACTTATCCATTTGCATTATTATTCCCAGGGTTCCTTTCCCACTATCAATTCTCTGCCTGAGACATGTCTACCAGACCTGTGATTTCTTTCAGCCATCATGTAAAACTGATAGTTCTCTGAACAGCTGGGAAGACAGTGTAGCATAGGGGTTACAAGAAAGGGCTAACTAGATAACCAGGCCAGGTTATCTGCTTACCAAGCAGAAGACCATGGGGATGTTATTTACCTGATGAGTTTTATTCTTTTGTTGCCCAGGAGACAACAACCTGTATTATTTTTTTTAAGATTTATTTATTTTGGCTGTGCTGGGTTTTCCTTGCTGCATGTGCTTTTCTCCAGTTGCGGTGAGCGGGTGCTACTCTCTAGTTGCTGTGTGCAGGCTTCTCATTGTGGTGGCTTGTTCTAATGCTGAGCACGGGCCCTAGGGTAGGTGGCCTCGGTAGTTGCAACGCCCTGGCTCTACAGCACAGGCTCAGTGGTTGTGGCACTGGGCTTAGTTGCTCTGCAACATGTGGGATCTTCCCAGACCAGGGATGGAACCAGTGTCCTCTGCACTGCCAGGCGAATTCTCAACCACTGGACCACCAGGGAAGCCCTATAATGTGTATTTAAATATCACAGTATGCACAAAGCCCTTTAAGCAGGGCCTGACCCATGGTAGGTCTCCTGTGGAAGGAAATCATCTACTGCCATGTTTTCCTCCTCGAACTCTTTCCTATGCTTCTTCCCCCGTTTTTCACCTCTGCCAGTTCCTTCAAACCTAACGTGGTGCACCCTCCCTAAGTGTGCCCTAGTTCTTGATTAATGACTGCTAGCACTCAAGCCTGGTATTCAAATACTTGTTGAATGCTTTGAATGAGAACATGCCCTTCACACCAGTAGTATGGAAGGACAAGCCTCCCACATTTGTGCCTTTGCTGGGCTCCTCCTCCTCCCTGCAGTCCATCCTCCTGTGAGCAAGTCATCCTTCAGATCCTTCCAAAAGCACCTCCTTGAGAGCATTCTGCAGCTCCTCTGAGCAGCCCAGCTCTTTTTCCTCTCTCTCCTCTGGCATGATAGGTGTATTAGATTGTTTATGATGGTGTATGCCAAACATTACCTTGTGTAAGGCCAGGCTCTGTGTCTCATTCATCTTTGTAGTCCCAGCATCCAACAGCTAACAGGTGGAAGTAAATGCTTTCGGAATAAATGGATGAGTTGATGCTTTTAGAAATGGCGCTGAAGTGGTCAGAAGTGTCATTCCCTCTCATTCAGGTCATTATAGTCGTTATAGTTCATTGAAAACTTTATCTCTGCTGTAACTTTTTCTTATAATTAATTTTAAGGCTTTGGTTATCCACTTGCTAATTAAGAATGATGGGGGAAAAAAGAGACCATGGGTGTGTTACATTTAAGCCCCAAATCAAATGAATTTTTTAAAATTTATTTGATTTAGTTTTGGCTACACTAGGCAGCATGTGACAAACATGCTTATAGTGAAAACACCAGACACGGGAAAATCCATACATCCAGTAATATAAATGTTTGTATGAATAGTAAAGAAAAACTTTTTTTTCTCATTAAGTTGGCATGCAGAGAACCAGAAAATCGGCTGGTAGTGTGGGAAAAAAATTCCAGAGAGAGAATTTATAATTTGGCTTTATTCTACCGTTGTTACTCTAAATTTCTGATACTTTTGTGCCTTGCTTATAATTATTTAAATTTTTCAATAAAAATGTGTAACATCTCTGAACACAGGGGCTGGGGTAGCAGGTGTTTCTTCTTAAATAAGTTCAATGACTTCTCCTAACCCTTTTTAATTGTGTCTATTTTGAAAGGTATCATTTAGCACTTTGTCATCTTTCCTTCTTGTCCTATCCCCTCTTCAAAAGGCTTCATTATTCTTTCTCCCTTCCCATTTATGAAGGGGGTGTGGGGAAGAAACATTCTAGCTGTTTATACTTTCTCACTCTTTTATCTCTTTGGTAATTGTTGATTGCATTCTGAATTAGTAATATATTGCAGTTGTAATAAACCATCCCCAGGGAAATCCCTGGTAGTCCAGTGGTTAGGACTTGGCGCTTTCACTGCTGGGGTCCAGGTTCCATCCCTGGTAAGGGAACTAAGATCCCGCAAGTTATGCAGCATGGAAACGAATGAATGAATAAATAAAGTAAATAAGCTATCCCCACATTTAGTGACTGAAAACAACAGAGGTTTATTTAGTTCAGGCAGTCTGGGCAAGTCTCAATGACTTTATATTTAAACTGCTCCCACAGTTTATCAGCTAGGACAGCTCATAGGCTGGGAGCCCAAACCAGGTATGGGCACACTCACTCACACCTGGCCGTCTACTGGGACCTCATTTAAGGCTGTCAGCCAGAACACCTACCTGTGGCCTGTGAGCTGCTTGGCTTCCTCAAAGCACAGTGGCTGGGTTCCAAACAACAGGAAGTCAAAGACACTTGTTCTTTTAAGGCCTGGACCCAGCAGCTGGCACAAATGTGCTGTGAACTCGGCCATATTCTATTGGTCCAAGAGTCCCAAGGCTCAGATTCAAGAGGTGAGACCAGACTGTCAAAGAATTTTAGAGACATTTAAAGCTCTATGCATTCACTGAAATATATCTCCTTGTCTGTTCACTCTGTTGCTCTTGTGTTAAAATAAAGACGGCATTGCAAATGTCTTTTCATGGACACCTGGGTCTGTGTGTATCATGGTGGCTGACTTCTCATTGAACGTGTCCCTCACCCGCTGAAGACACCTGAATGATGGAGGCTACAGAAACCAGGTTCCAGAGGGCTTAGTACACTTTTCTAGCCCACTCCCCACCTCAGGTCAAGGGGGAGACTTCGGGCAAGTCACGTAGTCAGCATCTGCAGCAGCGGGAGAGAGGAACAGGTAGGTTGAATGCTGGAGGAGAGGCCCAGGCCGTAACGTGCAATTTTAACACTGAGTCACGCTGTTTCTGGAATGTGTGCAGTTGGCCTTGCACCATGCGGCCAGTGAGGAGGTGAGAAGTGACCTGGGGAAGGACCGACAGAGGCAGGGTCAAGACAAGGTCAAGCTAACTGGCAAAGTCAAGAGGATACACCACCCAGGACAGGGGCTGCTCCTTCTTCTCCCATCCCGTTCTCAGCATCTTTGTTGCACTTAGTTGCTCAATCATGTCTGACTCTTTGCGACCCCACAGACTATAGCCCATCAGGCTCCTCTATCCATGGGGATTCTCTAGGCAAGAATACTCAAGTGGGTTGCCATGCTCTCTTCCAGGGGATCTCCCCAACCCAGGGATTGAACCCAGATCTCCCACATTGCAGGCAGATTCTTTACTGTCTGAGCCACCAGGGAAGCCACCAGGCAGGCGCATTTTTTCATTTACTCATTCAATGTTCATGCTGTGCCTGGGGCTACCCCAAAATATGGCAGCTTGGTGTAAAGAGTATGTTAAGCTAAAGGAATTTGAGAAACAGCATGTAATGGAAAAACTTTCTGACCTTCCCCAGATACAGGTCATAAAACACTCATGTGAGAAATGCCCTCTCTCTACCCAAAGGAAAGAGCATTCTTATCTTCCAAAGATGAAAGGACACAGAGAGGAATCTGCATGAACAAGCGTTGCTAAGCTTCGGCCAGTTTACTCCCCTTACCTCATAACCTCTGTCCCATCACATGTTTCCGCAACGTTCCACTCTTCATCAAACCTAGCATAAAAGTTTGCAGGTTTAATTGCTTCTTTGGGTCCTCATTACCTTATGAAAATTTCTGTGTCCCATAAAAGTTGTGTCAAATAAATTTGTGTGCTTTTCTCCTGTTGATCTGTCTTTTATTATAGGGGTCCCAGTCGAGAACTTGGAAGTGGGGAGGTAAAGATCTATTTCCTCCACTACACCTGCCAGTGACAGTGATGTCTGTCTGGGTATTAATATTGTCTGGTGCCACTCTGTACCCCTGCCACTATGTGGGGCCAACGGATTTGTCTGCCTCACCGACCCAAGTTCCAATGTGGTTCCCTCTGATGCTGAAAACTTAGCTTCTGTGCAAATCAAATCTCAGAGACAGATTTTGGGGTGAAATAGTAAATAATAGCTTTATCGCTTTCTCAGGCAAAGAGGGACACGGGAGACTTGTACCCTCAAAAACTGTGTGTCCCACTGGGGTTGGGGGTGGGAGTATTTGGTGAAGAGTTTTATAGCAATGCTTCAAAGGTGGGGTTGCTGATAAGGGTCAGTGTGTGTTCGGGGTTAAGCACTCCTTTAATCTGGCCTCAGGTGGTCTCCTGATGAGCTTCTGTGGTTCTCAGGATGCTCAAGCTGTGACCTTCCTTGGAATGAAGAATGCTTCATCAAGTATCTCCCATTTAGGGTTTAGTTCTATAGAAGAGTTTAAAGATACTGTCATGTATTCTCTGAGGCAGAACCAAGACTCTCTCCCAAGGCTGCACTATTGATTCTTGACTGCTCCTCCCTTGTCTCCTCCTTCCCTCCCTTCCCTGATTAGTAACTGTTTGAACCTACCCTTGGAAACTCAGGGAAGGTCATGGAAGCTGAAGCCTATTACCTACAAGCTAGAAGCAGGGGACACAGAAAGGCCTCTGTGCCCAGGAGCCCCACAGGGTCCTGTTTGGTTTCACATCCGTCCTGCCAACTGCCCTCTGACACCCACCCACCCACACACACACACACCCCCACACACACAGGGTTCTGTTGGTTTCACATCCATCCTGCCAACTGCCCTGCAACACACACACACAGGGTCCTATTTGGTTTCAAATCCATCCTGCCAACTGCCTTCCAACACACACACACACACACACACATTTCATTTCTTAAAACCTGATATACAACTTCTATCCAATACCTGCTGACCTCTAAGCCCACAGTTACACTTAACTGCATCCTTATCTCTTAGGATATCTTCCCCTAAGAGTCATTCCAGCTGTCTGTGTATAATAAATCACTGCAGCCTCAACACTTGGCTGCTGACTCTCTGCCATTCCAACCTTTCAGGGCTCTATGATCCTAGCTCCCTAATTTGCTTGCAAATGCACTAAGGAGTGTCTCCTTGACCTTCTAAGACTAACACTGGCAAGACCACCACTAGGCTAAACGCTATGGAAAGTAAAGGAGACACAACTTCTTTACATAAACCCACTTAAACATTCCGGTCATCATAATTCTATCAGCACTCACGTTTCTTCATTCACTTCACTAAGTGTGAAGTCAAGCGGGCCTTGGAAAGCATCACTACAAACAAAGCTAGTGGAGGTGATGGAATTCCAGTTGAGCTATTTCAAATCCTCAAAGATGATGCTGTGAAAGTGCTGCACTTGATATGCCAGCAAATTTGGAAAACTCAGCAGTGGCCACAGGACTGGAAAAGGTCAGTTTTCATTCCAATCCCAAAGAAAGGCAATGCCAAAGAATCCTCAAACTATGGCACAACTGCACTCATTTCACATGCTAGTAAAGTAATGCTCAAAATTCTCCAAGCCAGGCTTCAGCAATATGTGAACTGTGAACTTCCAGATATTCAAGCTGGTTTTAGAAAAGGCAGAGGAACCAGAGATCAAATTGCCAGTATCCGCTGGATCATCAAAAAAGCAAGAGAGTTCCAGAAAAACATCTATTTCTGCTTTATTGACTATGCCAAAGCCTTTGACTGTGTGGATCACAATAAACTGTGGAAAATTCTGAAAGAGATGGGAATACCAGACCATCTGACTTGTCTCTTGAGAAACCTGTATGCAGGTCAGGAAGCAGCAGTTAGAACTGGACATGGAACAACAGACTGGTTTCAAATAGGAAAAGGAGTACGTCAAGGCTGTATATTGTCACCCTGCTTATTTAACTTCTATGCAGAGTACATCATGAAAATGCTGGGCTGGAAGAAACACAAGCTGGAATCAAGATTGCCGGGAGAAATATCAATAACCGCAGATATGCAGATGACACCACCCTTATGGCAGAAAGTGAAGAAGAACTAAAAGAGCCTCTTGATGAAAGTGAAAGAGGAGAGTGAAAAAGTTGGCTTAAAGCTCAACGTTCAGAAAACTAAGATCATGGCATCTGGTCCCATCACTTCATGGGAAATAGATGGGGAAACAGTGCAAACAGTGTCAGACTTTATTTTTTTGGGCTCCACAATCACTGCAGATGGTGAGTGCAGCCATGAAATTAAAAGACGCTTACTCCTTGGAAGGAAGGTTATGACCAACCTAGATAGCATATTTAAAAGCAGAGACATTACTTTGCCAACAAAGGTCCGTCTAGTCAAGGCTATGGTTTTTCCAGTAGTCATGTATGGATGTGAGAGTTGGACGGTAAAGAAAGCTGAGTGCTGCAGAATTGATGCTTTTGAACTGTGGTGTTGGAGAAGACTCTTGAGAGTCCCTTGGACTGCAAGGAGATCCAACCAGTCCATCCTAAAGGAGATCAGTCCTGGGTGTTCATTGGAAAGACTGATGTTGAAGCTGAAACTCCAATACTTTGGCCACCTCATGCGAAGAGTTGACTCATTGGAAAAGACCCTAATGCTGGGAAGGATTGGGGGCAGGAGGAGAAGGGGACAACAGAGGATGAAATGGTTGGATGGCATCACCGACTCAATGGACATGGGTTTGGGTAAACTCCGGGAGTTGGTGATGGACAGGGAGGCCTGGCATGCTGCAGTTCATGGGGTTGCAAAGAGTCGGACACAACTGAGCGACTGAACTGAACTGAAGTGGCCCAAGAGGCAGCGTTTCACCAAAATGGTTGGTACTTAGTGCACAGGGCTCCCATGTCAAAGACTTGCAAAGTTCTCTTCTCCATCCTCTGACATACTTTACCACTCTTGTGTATTAGGCTTTGGGTCCCCAGTGAAGGGGGTTGAGCCTATGGACATTGGCCCTTTTATCAATCTTTATCTTAACTAATCTGCCTGAGATTTGCATCAAGTGGTTGCAGGTCAGGTTTTTCATTATAAACTTTGCTTTCCAGCTTTTAAAATGTCTCCAAATTGGAGTAAACAGAGCTGATCTATTTGGGTGTCTCACTGGCCTGGCCAACCTTTGATAGCACAGTGGTAAGACCTCTGTTTTAACCCCACCAATGTCAGTTTTATACAACCCATTTTTAAATAACTGTCTAAAGCTTTCCACCTGGCTGAGATGAATTCCATGGCTCTTCTTTTTCTTTTGTCTTTGTTTCACTCCATCAATATTTCCTTTATTCACCTTATTTCTTAATAACAATGTTAAAGTTTTCATACTTCTAAGACCAGTCCCTTGACTCTTTCCTCTGCCTCTCCCCATTCTCTTGCTAATTAATCTAATGTTTTTATAAGCATCTGCAAGACCCATGTGGAGAAGGCAATGGCACCCCACTCCAGTACTCTTGCCTGGAAAATCCCATGAACGGAGGAGCCTGGCGGGCTGCAGTCCATGGGGTCACTGAGTCGGACACGACTGAGCGACTCCACTTTCACTTTTCACTTTCATGCCCTGGAGAAGGAAATGGCAACCCACTCCAGTACTCTTGCCTGGAGAATCCCAGGGACGGGGGAGCCTGGTGGGCTGCCGTCTATGGGGTCGCACAGAGTCGGACACGACTGACGCGACTTAGCAGCAGCAGCAAGACCCATGAGGGGAAGCTAAGAAAGCAAATTACAGATTCTTGCTTGATTATACATCACTAAGTTTATATGAGGTACCAGGAGATGTTGGTTCGATTCCTGGGTAGGGAAGACCCCCTGGAGAAGGAAATGGCAACCCACTCCAGTATTCTTGCCCGGGAAATCCCATGAACAGAGGAGCCTGGCAGGCTACAGTCCATGGCATTGCACAAGAGTTGAACACGACTCAGCAACTAAACAACAAGATTAGTTGAGGTAACCAGGCAAAAGTGGCCCCCTTAATGACAAGATTTACCATGATTCAGGTGATGGGCATAGTCAGCAGGTGAATATCCTGTATGAAGGCATTTCCACGCGGCATGCATATGAAGTACATCAGGTGCTCCACCTGGAGTGCTCCACTGGTGTTTATAGGAGTTAGGCAGTCTTTCTTCTCAGGGTAAACAGATCTTACGTGGCTTTTATCCAGTTCACAAGCCTGGCTGTTCCCTCAGGAACACCCTACTTTTTGTCTAGATCAAGTATAGTTATCTGTGATCTGTTGACTAAAAAAAATGCTCACCCTAAAAGCTGAGAATTACATTTTATTCAGCAAACTTTCTGAGGACTTAAGCTCAGGAGACAGCCTCTTAGATAGCTCCGAGCGGCTTTCTGAAGAGGTAAGAGGGGAGCCAGGACATTTAGGAGTTTTTGCAAGAAACAAGGTGGTAGGAACATCAAAACATCACTGTTAATTAAAGAAAAATAGACATCTCAAGTCAATGAAGCTAGCGCTTTTCTTTGTATGGGAAGATGCAAGAGTCTGGGTTCTTTGAAATCATTCCTTGGATATGTAGATATATACCTTATCATTAAGAAAAGAAAAAATGTTGCCTGCCTTATCAGTAAAAAAAAAAAACAACAACAACAATCTTATAGCCATCAAGTCATCACATTGCTGCTAGCCTGACGGTGAGCCCTGAGGGAGCTCAGGATAGAAACAGGAAGCCGAGTCATCAGAAACTGCAGCCAACAACCCCCACAACAGAGCACCCTGAGGAGACTCGGGATGAGAAAGTACAGATCCTGACCCCAGACAGCTGAGGTGCACATCAAAAGGAATGATCTCAGTGAGTCCTGACTTTTGCATCTTCCCATATAGAGAAAGGCATTAAATTCTTTAACTTGAGATGATTGGTTTTCCTTAATCAACAGTAATCTTTCAATGTTCTGATTTATTGTCTTTGTTGCAAAAAGTCCTTTATATTGTGGTCCTCCCTTACCTCTTCAGAGCAGTCTCTCGGAGCTGAGATGCTGCATCCTAGGCTTACGTCCTCAGTTTTGTCTACCAAATAAAACATGATTCTCAACTTCTAGGTTGTGCATTTTTTTTCCAGTCAACAACCTTGACTATCTAGGGACAGAATCCTCATTTTCTCCATCTTGAACCCATTGGGGGTGGAGGAGGGGACGGCCGCAGTGGCTGACGGCTTGATGGCTGTTTACTGATACAGCAGGTGACATTCTTTGTCCACAGTTTAATAGTGAGGCGTGTGTGCCTGCTAAGTCACTTCAGTCACTTCAGGGTTCCGACTCTTTGCAACCCTATGGACTGTAGCCCGCCAGGCTTCTCTGTCCATGGGATTCTCCAGGCAAGAATACTGGAATGGGTTACCATTTCCTCCTCTAAGGGATCTTCCAGAACCAGGGATTGAACCCACATCTCTTACAACTCCTGCACTGGCAGGCAAGTTCTCTACCACCACCTGGGCTGCCCCATAGTGAGCCGTGGGTCATGGATAAACCCAGACAGACTCTTGCATCTGCAGCCTTCAAAACCAAAGATGCTCCTGCTACATTATTCTCACAATACATTTTAGTAAAAGTTCTTCAACAGCTGCAGAGAGACTTTCTTGGTGGTCCAATGGTCAAGACTCCATGCTTCCACTGCAGGGGGCACAGGTTGCAATCCCTGACCAGGGAACTAAGATCCTGCATGCTGTGTAGCATGGCCAAAAAGTAAATATTAGTTTTTTCAAAAAAGCTGCTGATACCAATCCACAAAATGAAATTTTGTCATGCTGCACTCCATGCTTGGCTGTGCCTTCTCTCACATGGAGGTGTGCAGTCAGGGTGGGAGTGTGAGGCTAAAAGTTCTAACCCTTTAGCTAAGACTTGATTTTCCTGGTGACCAATCCAGCTACTCATCATCTCATTAACATTAAAAAAAAGACACACTCATCACTCAGGACATTCCAAGAATCTTAGAAGTTCTTGTGTCATTGTTGTTCAGTTGCTAAGTCATGTCTAACTCTTTGCAACCCCATGAACTGCAGCACACCAGGCTTCCTTGTCCTTCGCTATCTCCCAGAGTTTGCTCAAACTCATGTCCATGGAGTCTGTGATGCCATACAACCATCTCATCCTGTTGTCCCCTTCTCCTCCTGCCTTCAATCTTTCCCAGTATCAAGGTCTTTTCCAATGAGTGAGCTCTTTGTATCAGGCGGCCAAAGTATTGGAGCTTCAGCTTCAGCATCAGTCCTTTCAGTGAATATTCAGGGTTGATTTCCTTTAGGATTGACTGGCTTGATCTCCTTTCTGGTGTCCCGCATTGCAGGTGGATTCTTTACCAACTGAGCCACAAGGGAAGCCCTTTCTGGTGTCAGGGAAGATGAAATATTGTAACAAAAGATACTCCTATTCCCCCATCATTTAGGAAATTACAAGAGTTTTAGGAGCACTGTGTCAGAAACATGGGGCAAAGATCAAATATATATTTCTTATATGACAAATGCCTTTTACGAGAAGTTTCTAAATATAACTCCTCTGGGTGGTCACAGTTCCACAGATGCAAATGTTATTGAGTAAATATCACCTTTGTGCCAAGAAAATGGGCGTAAGGAGAAGATGCAATGGATCTCCAACCCCACTAGGCCCTCAGCTAGGGCTTTGTGAATGGGTAGCCTGAAATAGTAACCACTCTGTTTCCAAGCTGTGGACTCAGTCAGTTGCCTGAAGCCAGCTGGTGGCTGACAATACCCTGAGGTCAGAAATGATCTAACCCTTCCCATTCCACTCCCAAGTTAGTGCCATTTTTCCACTTTCATTCAGAGAGTGACTGTCTGTCTCCCCTTATAGAACAAAAGGAATTAAAACACTCGTCACTGGATCCTATCAGGTCAGTTTTTCCAGCACTTCTTTTAGCAGCAGACTCAGTGGATACCGTCAGAATTATTCTTGGATCCCCTAAATTCAGACTATAAAGCCAGAACCAGTCGAAAACAGGGTTAACAATATCAAGAATGGAATCTTTTGAGAAAATTCCAGACCTTAAATAGGACTGATCCGGAATAACATGTACTGTGATTCCATGCAATCATTTCAACAGACATTAATAGATATTATGTGAGGAATGGGTTCTTTGATTAAATGTGTCTAAGAAGCTGTTAGACACATTCTTTAACAAAGTTAGAGAAGCTTCTTTACTGCATAATTTCTCAGAGACTTTCTTCCGCCAATATAGATGAAGTCTCCAAGAAAGGATAGGTTATGTTCTGTTTCCCAAACTTATTTGGCTATAGGACCTCTTTGGCAGGGTGCACATCCATGGAGCACATTTTGGGAAACATTTAGGCATGGTTGAAAAATCAAGCAGAGAGACTCTGTCTGTAGATGGAGCTAAAGCCACCAATTCCCAGCTTGGAACTGGTAGATTACTGGTAAATAAGACATTGCTAATTCCCCTGGTATCTTTACTTATCAACAGATCATTTTTAAAAATAAAATTTATTTTTTTCGAGAGCAGTCTTAGATTCACAGCAAAGTTGAGCAGATGGTACAGAGGTTCCCCATACATCCCTTCCCCCACACAAGCATAGTGTCCCCCATCATCAACATCTACACCTGCACCAACATCCTGTTTACATTTGTGATGACTGACACCTCGTGATCACCCAGAGTCCATAGTTTACATTAGGGTTCACTGTGTATGTTGTACTTTCCAAGGGTTTGGCCAAAGGTATAATGACCTACATCCGCCAACTGACCATGTTTTCATAGGTCTTCTCTCCGTTCTCTGTACTCCATTTTTTTGTTTTGGCCGCCACATGCAACATGTGGGATCTTAGTTCCCTGGCCAGGGATTGAACCCGTGTCCCCTGCATTGGCAAGGCAGAGTCAACCACTGGATCTCCAGGAAAGTTCCTGGTACTCCATTTTTTTAACTCTAAAATCTAAAAGGTCAAATTTGAAAGCACTATTGATGGCCCAATGTCTAAACAAGATAAAGTTTGATGCTTTAAAGCAGGGTTAGCCAATTATAGCCTATGGGTCAAAAATAGCCTGCTGCCTGTTTCTGTAAATAAAGTTTTTTCAAAGTACAGCCACACACTTTCATTTACATATTGTCTATGGTTGCTTTCATGAATCTACAGAGTTGAGTAGTTGCAGTAGAGTTTGTAGGATCGTCCCCTCCACCAACTGAAAATATTTACTATCTGGCTCTTTATTAAAAAGTTTGCCAGCCCTTACATAAAAGAGAAAATAGAAGGTGGTGTTAGTTCTGTATCAGTCTTTTTCAAAGTCATATTTCAATGAATTTTGCTAGTTTAAACTTGAAATGATGCAATTAATTATATCTTGTTCCCATTAGCCATCTCTGTGTATTCTGAAAGTTTTCCTTTCTCTCTCTTTTTTTCATTCTTTGACCACACCGCAGCACGCAGGATCTTAGTTTCCTGACCAAGGATTGAACCCAGACCCCATGCATCCTCTGCGGTGTAAGTGTGGAGTCTTAACCACTGGACCACCAGGGAAATCCCTCCGTCCTCTTTTCTCAGAGAGCTCTCCCCTTCTTCTGCCAACTGGAAAAAAAAAAAAGCACAATCTAGGAATTCCCCAGCAGTCCAGTGGTTAAGTTCAATGTTAACGAATGCACAACATAAAAGTTGCAAGTTAAGTTTTACTTGGAGACTTTACTGGGGACGGTAGCCCGGGTGACAGCCTCTAGCATAGCTCTGAAGAATTGCTCCAAGGAAATCAGGGAGGAGCCAGGATATATTTGACTTTTGCTGGAAAAAAAAAAAAGGTGGTCAAATATCAAAAGATTACTGCTAATCACAGGAACAGACATCTCAAGTTAATGATTTTAGTGCTTTTTTATGTCTGGGAAGATACAGGAGTCTGGGCTCATTGAAAATTTTCCTTACAGAGAAGGTAATGGCAACCCACTCCAGTGTTCTTGCCTGGAGAATCCCAGGGACGGGGGAGCCTGGTGGGCTGCCGTCTCTGGGGTCGCAGAGTTGGACACAACTGACGCAACTTAGCTGCAGCAGGTGGCCTTCAAGTTCAGATTCCCTGGGGATTCCCAGTCCCCTTGTCAGGTCCCCAGGCTGGGAAGACTGACATGGGATTCAGAACCTTTACAACGTGGGAGAACTTCTTTGGTATTGTTTTTCTCCAGTTGGTCGGTCACCCACCTGGTCAGTATGAGATTTGATTTTTTCGTGATTGCGCCTGTCCTACCATCTCACTCCAACTTCTTCTTTGTCTTTTGCTGTGGGGTATCTTATTTTGTTGGGTTCCAGCGTTCTGTTAGTGATTCTTCAACAGCTAGTTGCAATTCTGGTACTCTCACAGGAGATGAGCACACATCCTGCTATGCTGCTATCTTGAGCCACAGGCCTCAGTTGCTTGGTTTAGAAGACCTAAACTAAATGTATTTCCTGGTGTCAAAGATCTTCAAAACTAAAATAATTTTGTTTACCATTGATGGTACAGAAAAAATAAACTTCTGTGAAATAGAACCATGAAATAGAATTAAAAAAAAAAAGAAAGAAAATTTTCCTTAGATATGCATCATAACAGTCTGGGGCCAGTATTCAGAACACAGACTGTTTCCTGTCTGTCTTTATCCTGAATTCCCCTAAAGTCACACTGATGTGGGGACTGGGGATTGGTGGCTGCAGTGGCTGATGGCTTGATGGCAGTATTCTTTGTTTATTGGAATGGCAGGCAACATTCTCTTTCCATATTCCCATAATACACCTCCCTCCTAAATATGAAAGGTACATAGAAACCATTTATTTTTTCAAATTAATACTTCTGGTTACAAATGGCAGGTTGAACACATCCATTTATCTCTCATCTTCCCAACATCCTCTTATAATGAAGTCAAAGAATCTGAAAATTCTAAGCTCATGAAGAAAAAAAAAAACAAAACACCAGTGAACAAAAAATAGTTAAGAAAGTTGAGAATATGTACAGTGGATGAAGAAGTGCTGACAAATGTCATCACCTGCTAGCCAAGAAAGCAGAACCTAAGTGCCTAGTGGAAAATGAACTTATTTAACAGGAAGAGTCCAGGAATAGCCCAGAAACTGAGGCATCAGGTAGTGCTTACAGGGGATAAGGCATTGAGCTCAGAGCATAAGAACTGACTGAAAAACAGGAGCCGTTAAATGAGTTTGTACTCCCACAACAAACAGCTGAACAACTCTTGTTTAGTGCCCCCAAGGAGATGGGAGGCTTATTCTCCAAGGAAATTGATCCATAGCAGCTAACAGTGACCAGACGACTAAGCTGTCACCAGAGTACAGTCAGCAGACACTTTTTTGTACATGAACTGCACCTAGTTTTTTCCTTTACTCAGGCTGGAATCTGGTTAGTCTGAGATCGCATTTCAATGACAGAGGACAATGCCTTAGGGTAGTTCTTAAACCTCACGTGCTGGTGTGTTCTCAGTCACTTCAATCGTGTCCAACTCTTTGAGACCCTATGGACTGTAGCCTGCCAGGCTTCTCTGTCCATGAGATTCTCCAGGCAACAATACTGGAGTAGGTTGCCATGCCGTCCTCCAGGGCATCTTCCTAACCCAGGGATCTAACCCACATCTCTTATGTCTCCCACATTGGCAGGCAGGTTCTTTACCTCAAAGCACCACCTGGGAAGTCTTGACAAGGATCAAAATCATCTGAGGGTTTATGAAAACACTGAGCCCCACCCAGAACCTTCAAGGATTCTGATACAGCAAGTTTACAGCAGGCCAGAAAATTTGCTTTTCTAACAATATTCGAGGTGATGCTAATGAACCATTACCCTAGAAATGTACCTAAGTAGAAGGAAACTGGATTCCCTGAACAATCAGATGGAAGGAACATTTTACCAAAGCTTGACAGTTATTCAAAAGAGAACTTTGTTCTTCAAGCCACTGAACTTTGGATCCCTATCTAGCGTTCTATCGTTCTATCCTTATTAACAGCCACACCTCGCTCCTGGAAGTGTGCAGGCAAGCTGACACCCAGGCAAGAGACTCGAGATTTCCCTATAGAGTCTGGTTGGCTGCAGAGAAACAATTTATAGATACTGCTGGAGTTACCCAACAACAAACAAAAGCAATAACACTCAGGCTTAATGCCTTATCACATGCAGTAAATCCTACATGTCAATAAGCCTTGCCCATGCACAAGGCATGAAATTAAAAGACGCTTGCTCCTTGGAAGAAAAGCTATGACAAACCTAGACAGAGTATTAAAAAGCAGAGACATTACTTTGCTGACAAACGTCCACATAGTCAAAGTTACGGTTTTTCCAGTAGTCATGTACAGATGTGAGAGGTGGACCCAAAAGAAGGCTGAGGACCAAAGAATTGATGCTTTCAAACTGTGGTGCTGGAGAAGACTCTTGAGAGTCCCTTGACTGCAAGGAGATCAAACCAGTCAATCCTAAAGGAAATCAATCCTGAATATTCATTTGAAGGACTGATGCTGCAGCTGAAGCTCCAATATTTTGGCCACCTGATGCAAAGAGGTGACTCACTGGAAAAGACCCTGATGCTGGGAAAGATTGAGGGCAGGAGAAGGGGATGACAGAGGATGAGATGGTTGGATGGCATTACCAACTCAGTGGACATGAGTTTGGGCAAACTCTGAGAGATGATGAAGGACAGGGAAGCCTGGCATGCTGCAGTCCCTGGAGTCACAAAGAGTCGGACACGACTTAGTGACTGAACAACAACAACATGCACAGGGACCTAGCCAGCTTTTTGTGCCTACCAGACACAGGAAGAAAGTATTCTAACATGAAAGACAATGACTGAAAATGAAAACAGGGGAAAAAATAGGACTAAGACAAGAGACAATGCAACGAACAGAAGTCTGTTTTTTTAATTACCATTAATCAGAGTTTAGAGTCAATACTGTATCCTTTAAAAAGAATTAGATGTTTTGGCTTCCCTGGTGGCTCAGTGGAAAAGAGTCAGCCTGCTAATACAAGAGACATGAGTTCAATTCCTGGTCGAAGAAGATCTCGCGTGCCATGGAGCAACTAAGCCCAGTGTGCCACAACTACTGAGCCTGTGCTCTAGAGCCAGGAAATCCAAACTACTGAGTCTAACTACGGAAACCTGAGCCCCAGAGCCCCTGATCAGTAACTAGAAAAGCCACTACAATGAGAAGCCCATGCACTGTGACTAGAGAGTAGCCCCTGCTCACCACAACTAGAGAAAATCTTACCTCTGTAAGAAGGAAGACCCAGCACAGCCAAAAATAGATACATAAAATCATGTAGAAAAAGAATTGGATGTTTATGGGGTCGCGCAGAGTCGGACACGACTGAAGCGACTTGGCAGCAGCAGTAGCTACAGGAAAAAAGCCCGAGGGAACAGTCGCCTCCTGGTGGTGGAGTGAGATAACACACCATTCTGGGCTTGGGTCCAGCCAGCCAGGGACTTCACAGAGTGCGACCATGTCTCCACACCCCAGTCTTGTCTATGCAGAAGAAACTAAGGACCTAACCAAAGTCTCCCCACTGACTGGGGCCTCTGAGCTACCCCTCCCCCTGTATGGAACAGAAAGTCATGATGTTTTAAAGCAGAGCCAGAGAAAGCCAAGCCCCTCCTCTCTGTTTTGGTATTTCAAAGCTATAAAAAAGGTGAAGGGGGATTAAAAAAGAATCAAATGCTTAAAAAAAAATTTATAACCTGAAAGAATGTGCTCTTAGAAATTTAAAATAACTGAAGTAAACATTGAAGCAAAAGAATGAAAAACAAATGCAAAACATGAAAAACAAGCAAAAAGGTAAACAATAGTTTTGAAAGAGAAAAAAAAGAATTTTAGAGAATCAGTTAAAGAAATGAAACATCCCTCTACTGAGGGCTCCAAAAACAGATGAGGGGTGGAAATTACCAAAGAAACAGTAAAAGAAGATTTCCCCAAGCAGAAAGACAGGAATTTCTAGATTGAAAGAGGCCATCAAGCACCCCACACATGATTGAAAAAGAGACCTATTTAAGAGGGAGGAGACATATGTATACCTATGGCTGATTCAAGTTGATGTTTGGCAGAAACCAACACAATACTGTAAAGCAATTATCTTTCAATTAAAAATGAATAAGTTTAAAAAATAAATTAAAGAATTTTAAAAAGAGACACATTTAAAGGTATTTTGTCATGAAATTAGTACTTCAAAAAAATCTTCTGGAACTTTTGTTTCCAAAGAGGAAACATATCGCATACAAAAGAATAAGAAAAAATGGCATTGGCTTCACACACACACACACACACACACACACACACACACATTGAAATCCAGAATTGGTAAAGACATGCCTTCAAAAAATTTTGAGGAAAAACAATCTCCAACTTAGAATTATATACTCAGTGAAACTGTTAATCGTGACTAAAGACAATTTTTTGTGGCATGTGGGATCTTAGTTCCCTGACCAAGGAACCAAGGATCAAACCCACGCCCCCTGCAGTGGAAGCGCCCAGTCCTAACTACTGGAGCACCAGCGAATTCTGGTAAAGACATCTTCAAACTTGAAGGGTTTCAAAATTTACCTCCTGTTCCTGCCTTCTCTTTCTACAGGGAGAGTGAAAGCAAATGAGAAAGTAAACAAAGAAGAAAAATACCAGATCCAGTAAGCGGGGGTTCCAGTCTACATGACACACAAAGGGAGTTCCCAGGATGAAGTAAAGGGAAATGCCTGCATGACAGCTGTGGGGCGGGCCTGAGCACAAACAACCCAGAGCAAACAGGAGACATGGGCCTTGGGGGCATGACTCCTAGAGAAAACGGACCTGATAAATCATCTGTGGAAGACTATTCCCCTTCTGGGCTTCCCTGGTGGCTCAGATGGTAAAGAATCTGCCTGCAATCTGGGAGACCCAAGTTCGACCCCTGGGTGGGGAAGATCCCCTGCAGAAGGGAATGGCTACCCACTACTCCAGTATTCTTGCCTAGAGAATCCTAAGGACAGAGAATCCTGGCAGGCTACAGTCCACAGGATTGCAGAGTTGGACATGACTGAGCAACTTACATCCCCCTTCTGCCAAATATTTTGGCTTTTTCCATGATACCCCTCCTTTCAGTGCCCACTCCTGAGATTACAGACCCCTGCACCCTGGGATGGCAAGCTTGGCCAAAGAACCTACCTGACCCAACATATCATGAGTAAATGTGATGAGTTATGTGAGTGGAAACTTTAAGAGCCAGTGTGTGCTCTCCCACCAACCGGCTCTGTTCCAAAAAGAGGCTACTCTTCACTCAGTCCCAGAGCAGAGACAGCATGCAGCCAAACTCAGACAGATTTCTATCAAGAGAAAAATCAAACAAAACAACTTCTTTCTTGTAAATCACTGGAATTTGTGGGTAATTTGTTACCACAGCCTGACCTATGTTCTGACTGTTACATCATCTGATATGTTTGACCATGTGGAAAACTGTATTGTAAGAATGTGGGAAGACTTAGTGAGAGGTACCTGGAAAATTAAGCGATTACATTCATTTATTTTAAAAATATTTATTAGCTCCTAGCATGGGTCAGGAATTTTTTCCTAAGGCAGTAAGAATACGAAAAACAAGAAGGTTAAAGAGACAAAATTTCTTCGGCCATGTCACACAGCATATGCTCGGCAGTGAAAGTGCAGAGTCCTAACCACTGGACTGCCAGGGAATTCCCAAGTGAAAGTCACTCAGTCGTGTCCGACTCTTTGCGACCCCACGGACTATACAGTCCATGGAATTCTCCAGGCCAGAATACTGGAGTGGGTAGCCTTTCCCTTCTACAGGGGATCTTCCCAACCCAGGGATCAAACCTAGGTCTCCCACATCACGGGCAGATTCTTTACCAGTTGAGCCACAAGGGAAGCCCAAGAAGGCGATTATTAGCAATTATTAATGTCAAAAAATGCTTAGAGGAAAGAGAAAAAAATCATAACATACTTCTTGCCTCATCAGAGAATAATGTTCACATAGTTACCATATAAGAATTGATGAGAATAAAGGGAGGGTAAGCAGTGAGGTACAGAAGTAGTTATCTAAATCCTAATATACCATAATAGGATAATATCTAAAACTGATCAAAAAATAAGTTTTAAACATATTATGAAAAATATATGGAATACACAAACTATTTAAGCCAATAAGTTCAGAAAGGTTGCAGAATACAAGATCAATACATAAAACTCAATGGTATTTGTATATACACCAGTAAGTAATCTGAAATTGAAAGTATTAATAAAACAACAATTTCATATGAAACAGCATCAAAAAGAATAAAATATTTAGGATTAAATTTGATAAAGAAAGTAAAGACATATATCCTATGTTTAGAACTGGAAGACTTAGAGATCAAGCCAGTCAATCCTAAAGGAAATCAACCCTAAATATTCATTGGAAGGACTGGTGTTGAAGCTCCAATAGTTTGGCCACCTGATGTGAAGAGGTGACTCATTAAAAAAGACCCTGATGCTGGGGAAAATTAAGGGCAGGAGGAGAAGGGGGTGACAGAGAATAAGATGATTGCATGGCATCACCGACTCAATGGACATGAGTTTGAGCAAACTCTGGGAGATAGTGAAGGACAGGGAAGCCTAGCATGCTGCAATCCATGGGGGTCACAAAAAGTGGGACACAACTTAGTGACTGAAGAACAACAAATGTTGTAAAGATGGCAATACCACCCAAATTAATCTACAGACTCGATATAATCCCTATCACAATCCAAGCTGGCTTCTTTGCAGGAAATGACAAACTGATCTTAAAATTCATGTGGAAATTCAAGGGATCCCCAAAGAACCAAATGGTCTTGAAAAAGAACAAAGCAGGAGGACACACATTTCTTGATTTGAAAACTGACTACAAAGCTATAGTTTCAAAACAGTGTTACTGGAATAATGATATTTAGAGATGTAACCCAATGGAATAGACTTGAGAGGCCAGAAATAAATCCATACATGTACGGTCAATTAATTTTCATCAGTGGTGTCAAAATCATTCAATGGGGAAAGAACAATCACTTCAACAACTGGTGCTGGGGCCACATGAATGTGCACAAGTGAAAGAATGAACTTGAATGTCTACCTCACACATACAAAATTAATATTGGGATGGCCAAAAAATTCATAGAAGAAAGCATAGATGTAAATCTTTGTATCCTTGTATCAGATAACTGATTTATAAATATGATGCCAAAACCAGAAGCAAAAAAAAAAAAGAGAGAAAATAATAGGACTTCATCAAAATTAGAAACTTCCGTGCATGAAAGTATCAAGAAAGTAAAAAGACAACATACAAAGTGAGAGAAAATATTTGCAAGTCATATATCTGATGGGGTAGTATCCAGAATACAGAAAGAGTTCTCACAACTCAACATCAAAATGATAAATAACCCAATTAAAACATAGGGAAATGGAGAGGCTGTTAACACCAGGTTTCTTTTTGAGGTGATGAAAAAGTTCTGTGTTAGATGGTGGTGATGGTGGCACCACATACTGAAAACCACTGACTTGTACACTTCAAAAAGGTGAGTGTTACAGTGTGGGAATTATACCTCAATTTTTGTAGACATTGAGAGAAATATCAGTAGACACAGCTAACAGAGATGACAGTGGTAACTTCTAGGGAGCTCCACTGGCTCTACAAAGAGAGTGAGCTGATAACTACTGCTTTTTCTTGTATCTCTTAGTATGTTTGGTATTCAATGCTATAAATATTTATTACTTTGATTTTTAAAAACTTATTTTAAAAACCACTGCATCTCAAAAAAAAAAAAAAATCACCGCATCTCAAGCCCATTAAGGTCTCAGTGGAGTCTGAGAATGGAAGGAAAACACATCATTAGTGAATTATGCAATCCTCTTCAAAAAACATGACTTTTTACTTTTGGATAGGAAGGGAGTGGAATCTTGTCTGAACTCTATTTTCTTGAATTAAGACACAGGAAAGCTTTGGGGAAAGGAAGCACAGAAATAGAGGTGACATTAGTTAACTTTAAGTCAATGAAAATCTAATAGCAAGGGGAAATTTAAATGAGTCAAGAGCTTCTTATTTATAAAATTGGTTTAAATGGTTATGCTTGAAAATGAGGTTGGAAAAAGGGAGCCACTGGACTTCCCTGGTGGTCTAGGAGTTAAGAATCCACCTTCCAATGCCAGGAGAATGGGTTTGATACCTTCTCTGGGAGGATTTCACATGCCATGGGGCAACAAAACCCGTTAGCCACAACTACTGAGCCCGCAGTCTGAAATGAGAGAAGCTACCGCAACAAAGAGTAACCCCTACTCACCACAACTAGAGAAAGGCTGAGAGAAGCAGCAAAGAAGCAGGGGAACCAAAAACAAATAAGTAAATGTTTTAAAGGGAGCCATTAAGTTATAAAATACCTTCAATTTCCAAATGAAGACAAGAATAAAGCTATCAGAAATAAAGTACTTACCAAACACTCTAGATCAGTGTGACTCAAACTAATGGCTTGTGTAAAATACAATAAAAATGAATAAATAGAAAAATGAAATTAAGAAACGAATACATTCAAGCTACAAAGCCAAATTTTCATTATTAGATTTAACAGACATTGGGCTGCCTCAGTGGCTCAGTGGTAAAGAATCCACCTGCAATGCAGGAGACACAGGAGATGAGAGTTCCATCCCTGGGTCAGGAAGATCCCCTGGAGGAGGGCATGGCAACCCACTCCAGTATTCTTGCCTGGAGAATCCCATGGACAGAGAAGGCTGGTGGGCTACAGTCCATAGCGTTGCCAAGCGTTGGACACGACTGAGGTGACTTAGCGAACACACACACACACATACGCCTATATACATTAGAGACTGGGCCCAGCCTACTGTGTATACTTACATAGCAAAGGGTAGAAAATATCTAGGGACTTCGCTGGTGGTCCAGTGGTTAGAATGCCACACTTCTACTCCAGGGAACAGGGGTTCCAACTCTGGTCAGGGAACTAAGATTCCTTAATTTGCATAGTGCAACCAAAAAAAAAAAATCAAAAAAGATAGAGGCCAGACTTTATATTCATTAACATTAAGGGCTAAGAGAAAAGGGACATAAAGGGGGAAATTTTTACCTTAGTTCATTCATTCATTCACTCATGATTTATTTGAAAATCATGTACCAAGGACCAATTATGTTCCAGGTGGGAAGAAAACAATGACAGATAATAAGCAAGTAGTCAAAGAACTTGAAAAGAAAGGAAGGAAAATAGGAAATTGGCAGGGAGAAGGGAGAGAGGGAAGGTGTAGGGAGGGGGAATGAAAGCAAATTCCAGCACAACTGATAGTGAAATATTTTGTGCTGTCTATTAGACGGTGGGTGCTAAATGGCTTCAGTTGTGTCCGACTCTGACTCTGTGAACCCGTAGCCGGCCAGGCTCCTCTGTCCATGGGATTCTCCAGGCAAGAATACTGGAGTGGGTAGCCAATCCCTTCTCCAGGGGATCTTCCTGACTCAGGGATCGAACCCGAGTCTCTGGCGCTGCAGGGGGATTCTTTACCATCTGAGCCACTAGGGAAGCCCAGTATACGGAAGCAAAGGAATACCTGCCCCCACCCACCAGGAGGTGGAAGAGACAAGGAAGCATTCTTGCCTAGGACCTCCAGAGTAGAATGGTCTTGGTTTTGGACTTCTGACTTCAGAACTGTAAGATAATAAATTTCTGTTGTTTTAAGTCACCAAGTGTGTGATAATTTGTTACAATAGCCACAGGAAATTAATACACCTTGATTACAGTAAAGTTAAAATACCAAAACTTAGAATACTATAAAATTGAATGAGAATTCTTCAATGCCTCTTAATTGAGGAATGAGCAGGTTAAGTTCATATTGACTAGCATTTATAGACAATTTACTATAAGCACTTTAATGTATTAGCTCATTTAAGTCTTACAACAATGCTCTGAAGTAATTACTATCCCTTCTTAGTATTTGGAAACAAAAAAGTCCAGGTACAGAGGTTTAAGTAACTTGGCCAATGTCACCCAGCCATGAAAGGGCCAATAAATGGTTGTTGCTGTTGTTGTTCAGTCACTAAGTTGTGTCTAACTCTTTGCAACTCCATGGAATGTAGCCCTCAGGCTCCTGTGTCCATGGGATTCTCCAGGCAAGAATACTGGAATGGGTTGCCATTTCTTCCTCCATGGGATCTTCCCAACCCAGGGATGGAACCATGTCTCCTGCATTTCCTGCGTTGGTAGGCAGATTCTCTGTCCATTAGAATTCCCCGACCTCATTCTTGTGTTGGGAAACTCCTCCCCAATTGCATATGGTCCTGATGTAGCTGTAAATTCAGTCCCACAGGGAAAACCATGAGATCTATACCTGCCAAAGTTCCCAGTACCCCCAGGCTCAGTGATGACTGAGGGGTGTTGCAGACATAGGATCCAAAAAAGATCAAGGAGAGTCCACTCTAAGATGGTTTTACCAATACTGGGAAGAGAAACTAGTTTTCTTGGAGGTGCGAGGCTGGAAAGTATAGCTGTCAGTGATCCTCTTCCTCACCATTTGGGGAGAATTTGTAGAATAAAGCTAAGTAGAGCTGGGAGAGGGAGACAGAGCCCTGACCACCTCCTGTGAGTCCTGTTTTCAGCTTTTCTGAAGCCAGAGCCACTTTTGACTCTCTGGTTTTATCAATCCACTAATCTCTTTTAGCTAAAGCTAGTTTTGCTTGAAAACAAAAATAGCCCTAATACAAAGCCCAAGTTCAGCTTGAAATGTGGAGAAATGGGAAGGATGTTTATGAACATTAAAAATAATCTGAACGCTTCTCGTCCTTTTGGCTAAGATCAAGTGTAAAAATAATCTGAAATTTCTTTCTGATGACTGGAGAGTTTGTCACTGATCTCAAAACAATTCTCTCCACTAAAATCCCATATGTATTTTAAATAGGAAATATGCGTGTGTGCTCAGTCATGTCTGATGCTTTACGATCCCATGGACAGTAGCCCGCCAGGCTGTCCATGGAATTTTCCAGGCAAGAATACTGGAGTGGGTTGCCATTTCCTACTTTCGGATATCTTTCCAACCCAGGGATCAAATCTGCATCTCCTGCCTCAGCAGGCAACTCTTTACCACCTCGCCACCTGGGAAGCCCAAACAGGAAGTGTATTTCCTCTTAATATTCAGTTATCAGTTTATATATCTTCCTCTGTTTCTGCAATAGAATTACAGTTTGTACATTTTCCTGTTGTTCCCTTGCTGTGTTATTCTCCCAGACAAGTATTTACACTTCTGATACTAAATTACAGCTGAAAATTTGTCTTCTGTCCTCCTGGAAAAGAGAAATAACATTGCTCGTAACCTAAGAAACTTGGAAGTGAGTTAAACCAGTCATCCTCAAACCTGGCTGTGCCTCAGATTCATCTAGGAGAGCTTTATTCCCCTAAAGTATGAATTCTGGCTCCATTCCAAATCTGAGTTGATTGATTGAGTTGAATTGATTTAACACTCAGCAATGCTCTATGGGCTTCCCTGATGGCTCAGACGGTAAAGAATCCACCTGAAATGCAGGAGATCCCGGTTCGATCCCTGGAGAAGGAAATGGCAACCCACTCCAGTGTTCTTGCCTGGAGAATTCCATGGACAGAGGAGCCTGACGGGCTACCGTCCATGTGGTAACAGAGTCGGACACGATTGAACAACTAAGCACACGCACTGCTGTAGTGAATGAAGTTATAATTCTTTCTTAAAGAAACAAAGATATAAAACATGATCTCTTCTGTCACTGCCCGGCATCCATGAGCCTATGAAAATCTGTTCAGCTTTGTGACCAAGGAAGATTCAGCTACAGATATAATTCCAGGAACGTTGAAATGAGAATATACAGACATAGTTCTAGAAATATTCTAGAGCTTTGTTCTGTGATGCAATTGAGTTGCCTAGAAAGAGTTTGGTCCTCTTTGACACTTGCCTTTGGGTTTTTTTGTGGTGGGAGCAGAGTTGGGAATTCATTTTTCCTCACTACTTAGGCAATGCTCTCCTGAATATTCCATGCTATGCCCCAGAAATTACAGGGTTTCCCTCTCTGGCTGGGAGAATATAAACTCTTCTCGGCCTTTTCTCATCTCTTAGGGTTGCCCTTTTTCGGCACGGTTCTTTTCTCAGACTCAGATATGGTTTTCTCACAGGCTGACTTGCTGGCTGCCACCTGCAACCTGGAACTTACCGTTCCACACTGGAACTCTCTGCACACTGCTAGTTTCTCAGCGCTTGGACCTGACTAGTCACGCTGCGCCTCCCTTGCCTTCCAGCTTTGTCTCCTCACAGAGGAGGCGGCCGGGTTCCACCCAGTTCCCCTGCCCACAAGGCAGCCTGGAAGACCCTGTCCAGGCAGGAAGCTGTGCTACATGTAGGGTTCACCACAGCTGCTTCCTGTCTCTCAGGAGCACTGTCCTTCCTTGCCTGATAGCCCACGTTTGGGGAACTGTTACTTCATACATTTCAAACCCACAGTGGCTCAGTGGTAAAGAACCTGCCTGCCAATACAGGAGACATAAGAGACATGGGTTCAATCCCTGAGTCAGAAAGATCCCCTGGAGGAGGGCATGGCAATCCACTCCAGTATTCTTGTCTGGAGAATCCCATGGACAGAGGATCCTGGCAGGCTACAGTCCATGGGGTCACAAAAGAGTCAGACAAGACTGAAGAGACTTAGCACACATGCGTTTAGTCCTCTTCATTCTTTTCTGTTCTTTAACTTCTTTAAATTGGTCCTGCTTACTTTCTGATAGAAACAGAGAGTAGAAAATGAGTGGTTACTAGGGGCTGGAGGTGGGGGAAACAGGGAGATGTTGGTCAAAGAGTGCAAACTTCCAGTAAGATGAATAAATTCTGTTGTTGTTATTGTTCAGTCGCTCAGTCGTGTTCATCTCTTTGTAACCCCATGAACTGCTGCACACCAGGCTTCCCTGTCCATCACCAACTCCCAGAGTTTGCTCAAACTCATGTCCATTGAGTCAGTGATGCCATCCAGCAATCTCATCCTCTGTCGCCCCCTTCTCCTCCTGCCTTCAATCTTTCCCAGCATCAGGGTGTTTTCCAGTGAGTCGGCTCTTCTCATCAGGTGGCCAAACTATTGGAGCTTCAGCTTCAGCATCAGTCCTTCCCAGTGAATATTCAGTGTTGATTTCCTTTAGGATTTACAGGTTTGATCTCCTTGCTGTCCAAGGGGCACTCAAGAGTCTTTTCTAGCACCACAGAATAAGTTCTGAGGGCCTAATATACAGTGAGGTAGGAGGAGAAGGGATGAGATGATTGCATGGCATCACAGACTCAATGGACAGGAGTTTGAGCAAACTCTGGGAGATGGTGAAGGACAGGGAAGCCTGGCATGCTGCAGTTCATGGGGTCTCAAAGAGTCGGACACGACTGAGTGGCTGAACAACAACATTGTAATAATACCATGTAATAGGGAATTCCTTGGTGGTCTAGTGTTCATAATTCCAGGCTTTCACTGCTGTGGCCTAGGTTCAGTCCCTGGTTGGGGAACTGAGATTCCATTAGCTGTGTGTCGAGGCTAAAAGAAAACCAAAACCAAAACCAAAAACCCCAAACCATATTATAAACTTAAAAGTTGCTAAGAAAGTACAACTTAAATGTTTTCATTACAAAAAAAAGAAATGGTAGCTATGTGAGGTGATTGGAAGTATTACCTGACCACACTGAGGTAATAATTTCACAATATGTAAATATATAAAATCACCACATTGTATACTTATTTGGCCACACCGTGTGGAAGGCAGGGTCTCAGTTCCTTGACCAGAGATGAGAGCCAAACCCCCTGCAGTGGAAGTGAGGAGTCTTAAGCACTGGGCCACCAGGGAAGTCCACACTGTACACTTGAAATTAATACAGTTGTATGTCAATTACATACCTTGCCTGGAGAATCCCAGGGACAGCAGAGCCTGGTGGGCTGCCGTCTATGGGGTCGCACAGAGTCGGGCACGGCTGAAGCGACTCAGCAGCAGCAGCATGTCAATTATATCACAAACGCTGGAAAAAATTAAATTAAAAAATACAGTTCTTTCTCTCCATTTCTGCAGCACATTTCAGGAAGGTTCTGCTGTACCTTAGACACATGCTTACACATGGGAAGGCATTTTAGCTTTTTTTTTTTGGGTCAGGTCCCAAGGTGAAAGTGCCCAGTCCTAACCACTGGACCACCAGGGAATTCCCAGCATTTTAGCGCTTTATTTCCCAATAAATGGGAATGGGTCAGGCCATCTTTACAGGCTCTAAAATTTCACAGGGGTCAAGGGAGCCAAAATATTTGGCATTATCCACCCAGATGTCTCCATCCCAAGTGTCAGAGTCTCAAATTATCCCAGCTGGGGCGTAAGAAACCTCTCTCAGCTGAGCATTCAAATATCCTTGAAACTGAAGGCTATTTCACATTTGAACTTTGGTCTCCAGCTTTTCCTTCTCTCCCACTGCAGGAAATAAGATATTCCTTGGCAGTTAACAAAGAGGCCCTCTGGTGTTCAGACACATTTTTCCATTGTGTGTTAACTGCCCTCAATTTTGCATTATCTTTCTATTGGGGGTGCTATGGACTGAACTGTGTTCCCCTTCTCACCCAATCCCCAATTCACATGTTAAAGTCCTAAATCCCAATGCGCTAATATTGGGTACAGAAATAATTAGGTTTTGGAGGCTTCGAAGGAGGCTCAGGGGTAAAGAATATGCCTGAGGCAGAAAGGCAGATTTGATCCCTGGGTTGGGAAGATCCCCTGGAGAAGGAAAGGCCACCCACTCCAGTATTCTTGCCTAGCCGTGGACTGGACAGAGGACTCTGGTGGGCTATCATCCATGGGATCGCAACAACAACAAAGAAGAGGAACAGTGTGTGACTTCTTGCGTCTCTCTGTAAGTGCATGAAGAAGAGGTCATGGGAGCAGAGAGATGGCAGCTGCCTATCAGAAGAGGCTTCAGATACTTTGCCAACAGCTTGATCTTGGAGTTCCCAGCCTCCACACTGTGAGAAATCATTTCCTGTTGTTTCGGCCACTCATCAATGGGATTTTGCTATGGTGGCCCAAACAGACCAACAGTGGTCAACAAAATTAACAAACCAGCCAATTCCATTGTTCTCTCATAGTTTCCAAAGGCATGAACCATTGTACTGTCCAAGACAGTCTCCTCCAATGGAACATTCTTCCAAGTCATCACCTCATTGTCAAGGTGACAGTGAGTGATGAGGTCTCAAAACTCCATCTTATCACCTTTTTGACAACACCCAGTGCCAGCTGTGTTGATTCGGGTTGTCAAGGAAGCAGACACTGATTTAGGAGCATGAGAAGTTTGTTGTGTGATGTTTGTGGAAGATAAAAGGTGGATGTGGCTGGAAAAACCAAACTATGATGCAGATATGAAACCTGTGAAGGGAACAAGGGGAGGAAGCAAATTTGGATATGGACAGATGCAGATGCAGATCTCCCCTAAAGGGAAGATCTAGAGCAAGTATTACCTGTTTGGAGAAGGTCCCACATTGGGCTGAAGGGGCCAGGCCTCCACAAGCTTAGTTATTGGCTGGACGATAGTTGGGAAAGGGGCTTCCCAGTTGACACTAGTGGTAAAGAACCCATTTGCCAATGCAGGAGATGTAAGAGACAAGGGTTCAATCCCTGGATGGGGAAGATCCCCTGGAGGAGAGCATGGCAACCCACTCCAGTATTCCTGCCTGGAATCCACAGGGTTGCAAAGAGTCAGACATGACTGAAGTGATTTAGCATGCATGCACACTTAAAAAGGGTGACTTTGGTTCCAAAACCAAAGCAGATTATCCCTGAAGGGCTTCAGTTAGGGGAAGGTACCAGCTAAGTGCACTGTCTGCAGCTGACCAGCAAGTTACTTCAGGAAGGGAGATGGGAGTGGTGCACCCTCACTGATACCATCACTGTTTGGTCATTCTGAAATATTTTTAGAGTGGAAAGTGTACATTCCAGCAGATTAGAAATTACATAACAATACATAGAATTTACTTATTCAAATAGAAACCAAAGGAATGACCATTTGGAACCAGCGGCAGCTCACCAAAAACAAGTTGCACCAGAAAATCAGCATCTCCTTTCTTTGATAAAACTATATAGAAATATGGCTTGAGAGGTGATAGTTTAATGCGTGCCAGAAAAGTATTAGTAGTTTAAATAACACACTGGGCTACAGATACTGTAGCCTGCTGTCCTTTGCTTGTTTTAAACATGGAAAAGATGTAGAACAGATGCTTTGAGGTGATATTGAAAAGGGAGGAGAGAGAATATGGTACAAGACGGAAAAAAAGCAAACAAAAAAACACAAGGCTCAACAAACAAGGCTCAAACCAAAAAGACACATAGCAGAACTAAACAAGGTGAAACTTTACATGAATAGTGACATACTTTGTTGTTGTTGTTTAGTTGCTAAGTCGTGTCTGACTCTTTTTGACCCCATGGGCTGTAGACCACCAGGCTCCTCTGTCCATGGGATTTTACAGGTAAGAAAACTGGAGTGGGTTGTCATTTCCTTCTCCAGGGCATCTTCCCAACCCAGAGATCGAACCTGCGTCTCCTGCATTGGCCGGCGGATTCTTAACCCCTGTGCTACCAGGGAAGCCCAAACAAGGTGAAAGTTTACTCAAATAAATAATGTACTTTACTTGGGACCAAACAATAAGATTAAGAAAAAAAAAACCCTACACAGATATAAGCAAAATGAAAAATATAGCTTTACCAATCAAAATCAAGTGTGATGTGGCTGCCAGAAAAACTGAATTCAACCACAGGTATTATTAAAAGGAGTGTCTAAACCAGTGCTTCTCAAACATGTTCTAAACAGCAAACCCTTTCTCCTAATGCAAACATATGCAGACCATCAACGTGAAACATATTCAAATATGTCCCTGAGGTAATTCCAAGGAATTCCTAGAGCTGTGAGAAACAGCTTGAAAAATCTTTGACCTAAACTGGAGAGTAAATTCCATTCTCTTTTGTCCATTAGAGTATTTGAAGTAGTGACATCAATTCTGGTTATTGTTGCTTACTCTCTGAGTTGTGTCTGACTCTTTCGTGACCCCATGGACTGTAGCTCACCAGACTCCTCTGTCCATGGCATTCTCCAGGCAAGAATACTGGAGTGGGTTGCCATTTCCTCCTCCAGTGGTGGGGAGTGGTGTCAGATTCAGATTTAAATTCCAGCTCCATCACTTTTAAGCTGTGATTTTGAGCAAGTTGATGACAGTTAAATTTGTTCATGTTCTCATACCTATTTCAGGCCATTATCATTCTTAGTCTTTTATTACTGAAAGCATACTAATTCTGTTTAATCGAGGTAAGGTGTTCAATAAACTACAAATATTTAAAATGTAATGAGTTTATATATAGGCATACATACATATATATATACACACACACATATATGCACATCTGTGAAATCAAGGTAAGAGAAAGAACATATCCATCACCTCAATGTTTATTCACGCCTGTTCTCACCACTCTATATTTCCAGCAAACATGTATCTGATTTCTTTTTTGGCTGCGCGTCATGCGGGATATTTGTTTCCCAACCAGGGCTTGAACCCATGCTCCCTGAAGTGGAAGCACAGAGTCCTCACCACTGAACTGCCAGCGAAATCCCTGGTTTACTTTTTTTAATTGAAGTTTAGCTGATTTACCAACAGCATGTAAGTTTCAGGTATACAAAATAATAATTCAGTTTTTAAAGATCGTACTCCATTTATAGTTATTAAAAATATTGGCTATATTCCCTGTGCTGTACAATTGGTAGCTTATTTTATACATAGTAGCTTGCATCTCTTAATCCCCTATCCACATCTTGTTCCCCTTCCTCTTCCCTCTCCCCACTGGTAACCGAGTTTGTTCTCTGTATCTGCGAGTCCACTCCTTTCTGTTATATTCACTACTTCATGTCATTCTTCAGATTCCACATATGACAGCATATAGCACCCGTCTTCCTTTGACCCATTTCACTACGCATAAACCCTTCAAGTCAATCCATGTTGTAAATGGCAAATTTCCATCTTTTTATGGCAGAGTGGTATTTCATTGTAATACATGTGTACATACATATGTCTACATATAACATACACCACATCTTCTTTATCCATCCATCTCACCCCCAACTTCTTTCCCCTTTGGTAATCTTAAGTTTGTTTTCTATGTCTGTCTGTGCTGCTGCTAAGTCGCTTCAGTCGTGTCCGACTCTGTGCGACCCTATAGATGGCAGCCCTCCAGGCTCCCCCGTCCCTGGGATTCTCCAGGCAAGAGTACTGAAGTGGGTTGCCATTGCCTTCTCCATGTCTGTGAGTCTGATTCTATTTTGTAAATAAGTCCATTTGTATATTTTAAATACAAGTGCCATCATATGATATTTGTCTCTGTCTGACTTTACTTAGTATGATAATCTCTAGGTCCATCCATGTTGCTGCTAATGGCATTATTCCATTCTTTTTTATGGCTAACACCCCATTGTGTGTGGGTATACATATATATATATATGTATGTATATATACATACATATATATATATGCATGTATGTATATATACATATATCACATCATCTCTACCAGCCCATGAACACCTAGTTTGCTTCCATGTTTTGGCCACTGCAAACAGTGCTGCTATTAACACTGGGATGCATATTATCCCATCGAATTAGATTTTTCTCTGGATACATGCCCTGGATTGTACGGCAGTTCTATTTCTAAATTTCTAAGGATCCTCCACACAGTTCTCCAAAGTGACTGCACCAATTTACATTCCTATCAACAGTGTAGGAGGGTTCCATTTTCTCCACACCCTCTCCAGCCTTTACTTGTAGACTTTCTGATGGCCATTCTGACTACTGTAGGGTGACCAATCATGAGTTTTGATTTGCATCTCTCTGATAATAAGCAACGTTGAGCACCTTTTCTTAATCAATTGCTTTCAACAATTTATGTCATAGTTAAGAAATCTTTGCCAAATTCAAGATCTCAGATTTTCTCATTTTCTTAAAGAAATTTCAGTTTTTACTCTTAATTTAGGTCTATGATTCATTTGGGGTTAATGTTTGCATATGGTGTGAGGTACGGTTTTTATTCTTTACAAGTGGTTCTTCAAATGCACTAGTACCACGTGTTGAATAGATTAATCTTTCCCCCTAGAAGTGCCTTGGCATTTCTTTTGAAAATTAATCGACCTTACCTTTGGACTCTCTGCTGTGTTACACTGATGTATATATTTATGCCAATGCTTTATAATGAGTTCACGTCAGGGTCATCTGTTGTCTGCGTTACAATTAAGCCTCCTGTTGAAACCCTTCCAACCCATGGCCAAGGTAACTTTTCTGAAGTGCAAATCTAATTCTGTCAGTCACTACTGCCCATAAGATAAAATTAAAACTCTATAACCTGGTCTTTCATGTTCTAGCTTTAGTTTTATCTCATATTTTCCCTCATTCAAATTTCATGCTACACAGTTCCCTCTCACCCTTGGTTTTCGTATTTGCTGTGTGCTTTATCTCAGATGCCTGGCAAGTACTCTTCAGTTGCCCTGGAATTCTTTCCAGACTCCCTTAGTCAGCTTTGATTATCCCTTTTTTAAAAAATTAATTTTTACTGGGAGTATAGTTGACTTACGGTGTCAAGTTAGTTTCTGATGTTTCACAGCAAAGTGAATCAATTATACACATATATCTACTCTTTCAGATTCTGTCCTGTGTAAGTCATTATAGAGTATTGAGTAGAGTTCCCTGTGTTACACAGTAGGTTCTTGTTGTTCAGTTGCTAAGTCGTGTCCAACTCTTTGCGACCCCATGGACTGCAGCATGCCAGGCTTCCCTGTCCATCACCAACTCCTGGAGCTTGCTCAAACTCATGTCCATTAAGTTAGTGATGCCATCCAACCATCTCATTCTCTGTCACCCCCTTCTCCTCCTGCCTTCAATCTTTCCCAGCATTAGGGTCTTTTCCAATGAGTTGGTTCTTCACATCAGGTGGCCAAAGTATTGGAGATTCAGCAACAGTCCTTCCAATGAATATTCAGGGTTGATTTCCTTTAGGATGGACTGGTTTGAGTAGGTTCTTATTAGTTATCTATTTTATGATTGGGCCTGCTTTGATGCTCACTCCGCATCCTCTTATTACCCTATGACACCCCTGTCCTTCCCTCCCTGCCAGATCATAACCTCCTGGGGACCCAGCACGGACTCAATATCTGAACGTGTATAAAGCTGAACAAGACAGGTTCTTGTTCTTCAGAAGCTAGCAACATGGGGTGGCATGCAGAGCAGTGAACCACATCAGATGGTGTCACTCCCCACCCCACACTTCCAATGCTTTCTAGGTCTGTTTTTTCTGCTGGTTTTTTACCCTGGTGTCTTGTTTCCCAGGTAATCTTTGTGTACAGATCATTGAATTGAAATGAATCACTTGCAGGAATAACTTGAGGCTTTCTCCAGAGAGGACTTCCAATTGCTTTTGATCTCCTCGGGAGGACACAGCCAGTCAGGGACTTCATCTTAATATAGATCCACAGTCTGACATTCCCCAAACCACTCCAGGGTGCAAGTTTGAATCAGGCCTGTTTTCCCAAGTGATCCTTCCTCTGGGAGTCGAGTTCTACTGGGCTCTGGCTTTAAGTTAGTTTTGACGGGTGGGATGTTGGCAGAGTAGCTTAGACTCATTTGGGGATGTTCTGGACTTTGCTAGGCAAACATCCCTGTGATGTTGCCCAAACAGGGGCTCAGTTTCCTAATTTCCTCCCAACTGGCAAATGCCCTGAGAACAATGGCAACTTTGCCTGCTAGGCCCATCTGTTTAGTGGAAGCCATGAAAAATCAATTTCAGTCTTACCCTGATTCATGAAGTCCTACATCATTTGGTCTTTGACTTCTGCTCCCCCGTCTCTGAACCAGCCACATCATCCTTTGGGTTGACTTTCAGACAAGTCCTGTCCTAGAGCTTCTGTACTTGAAACCTTTGTACTTGCCTAGAATCCATCCATCAAGTTTGTATTTTTCAAGCCATGACATAACTTGTTCCTCTGATTGTCAGAAACTACCATTTATCTGTGGGCCCAGGTGGCTCAGTGGTAAAGAATCAGCCTGCCAATGCAGGAGATGCAGGTTTGGCCCCTGGGTCAGGAAGATCCCCTGGAGAAGGAGATGGCAACTCACTCCAGTATTCTTGCCTGGGAAATCCCATGGACAGAGGAGCCTGGCAGGCTGCAGTCCATGGGGTTGCAGAGTCAAGAGAAGACTGAGCACACACATGCATGCATACCATTTATCTGTACACCTTCACATTCAGCACTTTGGTATTATCTATCTTCCTTATTAGAGGCCCTTGGAAGATATATACTTTTGCTTACCTGCCATCCTTCTTGGTATAGGATAGGTCATCACTAAGTATTTGCTTAATGCCCATTCTTATCCTTAACGACTGTTAGGCTTACTTTTATGATCTCAGAGTTCCACAGATATATTTAGTTTAAAATAATCATATTCTTAATTTGTGAACATATTCAAGCAATTTATCTCAGAGATAAGACATTTTACAAAAAAAAGCAAAACCAATTAAGAATGACTCATGATTTACTTTAAAGCAATTTTTTTCAAACTCTCTGGGACAGGAAGGGTAGGGTGTTCTAACATTTCACACAGATGGTGGTTTGCTTTAGATTTGTTCCAAAATTGCTAGTGCCTATGTATGTTTCCTTGAAAAAGCTGGGACAAAAATACAAGTACAATCAGGTTAATTCAACTAACATTTATTAAAAGCTTTTGTGATAGGTACTGTGTGCCACAGTGCTGGGTACACAAACACAAGTGAGACATCGTCCCAGTGGAAAGCGTTCAGGATAGAAGGCTGGTAGGACAGCCTTCTAAAAGGGAAGGACAAAGATGATAACCTTATAACTACATTTGTAGTGGACCTTGCAAGTAGAAAAGCAGATAATCAACATTCCAGCAACAGAGAAGAACATTAAAGAATACAATAGTCTTTTTGTGCTGTTATCTATGGAACAAGGTGTGCAGGGGGCTGAAGAGCAGCCTGAGAACAGGGCCAGGCAATGAAAAGTCATAACAAAGGGACTGGAGAAAAGGAGGAAATATCAGAGATGGTTTAAAAAGACAGGCTCAACAGGACTCGATGATGAAAATGTCAGAGAGGACTGGTAAATAGTGTTAGATTCCTCATTTGTATAATGAGGTTGGATAGGAATGCAATTAACTATAACAGAAAAGAGAAACAGACATTTGGGAGGTTGAAAGTAGATAAGAGATTTTTAATGTTAAGCTGGATACCTCTTCTGTAGGACAATCATCCATATTAGGGTCTTGCATGATGACATGTATTTACCTACATTAAGCACTTGAAGGTCAAGTACATGTATGAAAGGTATTTTCTGCCTTACTTTCTTAATTTCAGCTTTCCTTATTTGACATTTTTATTCAGTTAATTTTTAATTTTGCCATGTGTTACATTAGGTGAAAAGTACTATGGAATATAGGGAGGATTTCAGTAAGACCACTTATCCACATAGCTTAAACTAGTGGAGAAAAGTCATCCCTTCTGTGAGAGGTATAAATTATCTTAAGGATCATAACAAAGGGATAGAGAGAGCCATCAAAGTACAAAGAAAGACAAACCTTGCATTTATCTAATCAGCTACTCATCTAGTTGTTTAGGGCTGTAGAAACAGCTTGCTGAGATAAAAGAGCTTTATGGTAGCATGGCTGCCCCATTGGAGGAGTACGGTGTTCCTGGGCAAGCAGAACCCCCATGAAAAGAAAACGTAAGACTAGCAGAAGGGCACACTGCATTTCTTCCTGCCAGGAATATCTGAGATGTGGAGATATTCCCTTCTGCTTATTTCTTTCTCTCTTCTCAGAGCTTCAGGAGCCCCTCAGTTATGTAAGTTAGTTGATCTGTCTGTATACTTAGGAAAGCATCTGCAAGTTCATTACAGCATGTCCAGCCTGAAGTTCAGGAGCACCAGACTCATGATTAACTCGAAGCAAGTGGTCTGGTCTCAATTTCCATCTTTTCTGAAAATGCCCAGTCTTTAACCAGGACTTAATTAATTGAAGCATGAAGAATCATTAAAATATACTAGGCTATACTAATAAGCAAAAGATGATCTTTAAATAAACAAACAAAAGTGCTTTAGTGACTATCTTCATTCTGTTGTATTCATTTTCGAAATGGACACGCTACTATCTCCATAATCTTTTAAAGATCACAGTCTTTTGCAAAAGGGAACTACTGTGTAAATTTTCACATTATTATAAACTACAAAAAGTTTTAATATCTATCCAATTTAGCATTGAAGTCTACAAAAAAAGAAATCAATGACAACTGCTTTATTATTAAAAGTTACTGAGTTCCATAAAGCACACAATGTAGTTTATATTCAACTAACAAAAGTTTCATACATGTATTTAAAAATATATAATATATAGATTTATCTGTCAACATTTATATTCTATTTAAAAAGCAGTAGCTTTACATATTTTACAACTTGATTTTATAAAATATATACATCCACCCTATGCAAATCTTCCAGCATGAGCTTTCATTCCTATTAATAAAATGCACAATTTGTATTTCTGAATATTAAGAGAAAAATGGTACCAACTAAAAATAAAAAATTCATTATAACTTGAACATGCATCTAACTCTTGGCTACTAGATAACTGATCTAATAATCTATTCAAATAACTGTGTTACCTTGAGCATGACAATCAATTTGCATTATGTAAACAATCTGCAGTTAACTATGAAGAGACCTGCATTTCTAGGTATCTGAAACAATCTACCAAACTCTTTATTTGCCGTTTCAGGTTTTTAATTAGAGAGGCAGGATTCTTCAATTATTTGATGTGCCATGAAATCTGACAAGTCACACCTGACAAGCCAAAGCCCTCTGAGTTTTGAAACCACACTTCTGCCTTTGAGAAAACAGCTCTGAGAATTACTGTAGGAGCAGTTTTCTCAAAACCCCTGATGATGTGTATACCAAGAAATAGAACAAAAACTGCTCCTTTCCCCAATTAACTGCATTCAACTTGCAAAACTCGAGTTCTGGTATGTGAGGATGTACTGATGTCTATTCAGACATTCCTGTCACATAGTCAAAATAGCTTCAGATATCACACTGTTTTATTAACAAAAATTTTTTTATAAAAGATATTTATGTAATAATTTTTGAGATTCATCCCCAAATAAAAGTTGCAATACTAACATTAGAGAATGAAATTAAAAAAAAAATCCTAAATTATCAGGAGCATAGTCAGAACTAGAATTTCAACTTGAAGGATAGAGATCTAAGTTTGAAGTACAAATTTAGATTCCATGGACCTCTAGTGATAAGGGTGTATGTAAGTCTGTCTTTAATTTATGCTGAGAAGATAAATATCTCCTACAAATTATTTTAAAAAAATAGTTCCATCCAAATCTCAAAAATGATTTTAGAAACTTAAAAGGAAAAACGTGTTCATTAAAATAAGTAATTTAATTCATTAGGGCAATAATTAGTCTTTGAGGGACTTCCCTGGTGTTCCAGTGCTTAAGACTTTACCTTCCAATTGGGACTGTGAGTTAGATCCCTGGTTGCAGAACTAAGATCTCACAGGCCTCAGGGCCAAAAAAATAAAAAAACATAAAATGGAAGCAGTATTGTGACCAATTCAAAACAGACTTTAAAAATGGTTCATATCAAAAACAAAACAAAATCTTAAAAAAAAAAAGGCTTTGAGAGAGTCACATCCAGAAAGTAAACAAAATTCCCTCAATATCAGTATTTAAGAACTAAATTATAGCTAACCGGTAGCGTATTTATCAAGCAATTATTCAACAAGTTTAGCTATCTACTGATGGACTAAAATTATTTACCAGAAATTTTTGTAGGATGGAGTCTTATTAAAACTTTTTTTGGATATAATTTTAATAACCCTCCTCTGGATTTCCTATCCTCAAGAATGGGAAAGGGGGAGTAAAGAGGAAGGGAGGAAGGAAGGGAGGGAAGAGAGGAGAAAAACTGAGTGGTGAGATGAAAACGTAGAAAAATAAAGGAAGAACAAAAACAAAGACTACAAAGAGGACTAGGGCCAGGAGGTGTGGATTAAAGACACCTTCTTCACAGACCTGAATTATGCAAAGGTATCAGCATTAGAGAATAGTGCAGCAGCTGGCTTTTGGTAACAATGAATCCTCAAAGGGACATTCAGTCAAGCCTCAGCTCTTTCGGAAAATAAACGTGTATACACAAGTTACAAACCTTATGCATTCAGCTAAAATATGTACAAAAAACTAAATAAAAGTGAGATCGAGAAATATAAGCAGCAGTAACCATAAAGGCTGAGAACTAGTGACACCGAATTCTTTATTAAAAAAAATTTTTTTAAACAGACAGTACCTCCTCTTCTCTTCTATTTTTAGGAAGAAGCTTTAACAAGTTTTAAATGTCTCAGTTCTCAAAAACAATAGGCTTTTTAAAAAATAAGACTTGATTACCAGAAACAAGTAATATGTGGTTACATACCATTTTCATATCATTACTCATTTCAACTTATCTTTGATGCAACCTGGGAACAATTAACCAGTCACTAGATACCTGTTTTAGAATCTGAAGAAATTATTATCCACCACAGGAATCTAATGATATATGTTTTTGCATAAAAGGGGAAAAAGTAGCTAACTATTCTCATTACTTTGTACCAAATATTTATATACCTAGTCAAAACAATAAAGATCAAGATCTTTCTCCAGATGAGCTGTATATAAAAGCTATTTTTAGCATTTTCTTCCAGGGATTAAAAAAAAAAAGCCTTATTTCCCTGCTGGCTAAAAAGGAGGAATTTGTACAAGTTAAGTCCTTTAGAGATGAATATTAAATTCCTTAAGAGAACTGCCATAAAATTTGTTTTTAAAAATTTATCTTAAAAAACTGAAAACCATTTCTCTCTTTAAAATCTATGGCATTAATTACCTACTTGACTTTTTTTTTTTTGGAAAGGGCACCAAGTTTGTGATCTAAGCATGCAAAATAAGGAACTGAGTGTATCACTGCCTTAACAGAATTTGGCAAACCAGAAGAATGGCCTTAAAATAAATAAATAAATAAATAAAAGGAAGAGAGTTCATGCTGTCTAAATCTGAAGGTATAATTCTGTAGAGCTCTGCAGACAGTGCCTCACAGGGAGAATGTGGGCAAGAGGGAAGTAGCCATGTTCCTATGTACACACTTCCTTGGTATTCTGGTTGTTATTCAACAACGTATTACAGAGAAATACTCTTTTTTATTATTACAAAGTCGGTAATCGCCCCTTCTTGAGCAGTGACTTAGGTAAACATCTTTACGTCTTTTCATAATGTAGCATATTTAAAATTAACTAAATCTAAGTGCACATGAGTTTTCAGTGATTCCTAAAGTTCAAGGAAGTAACGCAGGTGTTATCAGACTGCAAATTCTGAATGGTTGGTGCATCTATGTTTTAGGATATTTCGTCCTGTCTTCTTTTCCTTAAACCATAAAATGTACCAGAGTTATTTGGTTCTCCTCTACTTTCCTTTTTGTCATCTTTATTTATTTTAATGGTATCTCTATGTAGAGAGAGAGGTATGTTAAAATATTATTATTCATATTAAAAAATTCAATTGAGACTATATATGACCTATTAATCTATATGATAGCAATGTTATCCTTTGACCTGGTATATTAATTCCTTTGGTGAATAAATGTCACAGGTCATTTCCTTATAAAAGGATTTTAGTAAGAGGACCAGCAGTATGGAGAGAGATTCCCCCACCCCCACCCGGGAGGATGACCAAGTGAATCAGTAGTTTAGAGCAGTTAATGTAAAATATGAAAAATACACCATTTACAGCTGCAATTTTCATATTAAAAAGCAGTTAAAAACTAAGAGCAGTTCAAAGCATTTCAAAAAACATTTTTTGTCTTAGCTAAACTGGCCAACTAATAGGACTGATAAGAGACTGCTGAGAGAACTTACGTACATCTAGGCAAGACAGAACAAAAATGTTTTTAATTTTGAACAGTGGTAGCTGCTATTAATAACTAGCAGTATAAACAATGTCCACAATTTGGTGGCTGGCCATAGTTTAAAAATTTTTTTCAAGTTAATTTCTACAGCAGACGTATTTTTGAAGTCTACCCACCCCTGAGTTCAACAATTATACTTTTAGAGTGTAAAATTATACGCCCTTAATTAACAACATGTACAAAGCTACAAAATGTCATCTATACAGAGATTAAAAACAATTTTTAAAATATTCTCTGCCAATTATTGATTGGATGGTTTTGCTGGGGTACATATTTCAAACCTTTCAGCCAACTTGCTTTCATTTTTAAGCCCAAATTGATTCATATATTCACTGTAGGATATGTCATAGAGTGCAACAACAGGCATTTGTAAAAATAACATTGTAGTAGAAACAGATTTTGCATATGTGAAAAGGTAATTTATAAAATACATTAATTGCTTTTTAAAAAGAGAACCTAGTTGTAGTATCATTAACTTACATGGTACTGAGAGTTGGAACTTTCAAACAATTTTTTTTCTATAGAAAAATGTTGTCTGCCTTTAAGTGAAGTCTTAAATAACAAGAAAACAGAACAAAACAAAACAAATCCCTCTAGAAAAAAAAACCTGTATGGCTGTGTGAGACAAATAAGCAAACATACCATTCTATAGTGTACTTTTGCTTAAATTTTAAAATAAAAATGTCCACACTCTTTTGTTAAAACATTAAGCCTCTGTCAAAAATGTATTTCTTATTTTAGGGTACAGGATAGAAGGACAAGATGATACTTACAAGTAAAGAAAATTTACAAGAAAAAACTTGACAAAAGTTTTTCAATTAAAAGTATCATAACATTCAAACTTGACTTCAAACATAACAAAAGAAACAAAACTGCAAACAAAAATGTTTATGGATTTTCCAAACATAAATAAATGAAATAGTGTTTAGGCAGTAGGGCTCATGCTGATGGCTAGCAGGAAGTTAACAGAGTGTTATCTATTTGGAAAAAATCGATAATGTACAAACAACAAGCCCAAATTATGGACTGTAGCAGTTTAATCATCACTGCCATTTTTCTTACTTCCAAAATAAAGCCTTGATTAAATCATTTATACCCTATATTACTCATACCTTTACATCAGAGATTGAGGAACTATGTACAACAAACAGATTTATTTTCACCATAGGGATAACATATTGTACCTCTCTGCCAATGTTACTTGAAAACCGTCCATGTCAAAACAATTTGACAGCAGATATAAACAATTCAATAAATACGCAATGATCTTTCATTACAGTCCTTTAAAGATGCATGTTAATTCATGCTGTTAACCTTAGGTTCACAGTGCATAGAATCCAAATATGAGCAGTTGGGGTGACTTTCAGAGTAATGTTGGATCCCTCACTTTATTTATAATCCCACTCTAACCGTTAAGTTCATGTCATAGGCCCTATCACGCATTAATCATTGAGTGGCAGAAGTTAAGGAATTTTTTTCCTGTTACAACGTCCATTGCCGGCAATGAACGTCCCAAAACCGCCAAGGAAGTCATTGTTATTGCACAATACATGAGGACCTGGAACTTTTCAAAAGCTTAAAAAAATAAAAATAAAAAATGGAATTATATTTGACATTTCCTGACACCTGCATTAATACTGTATGACTAATCAAAGCATGTCAGTTGCCTGGACTCAACCAGCGATCAACATGCGCCCCGAATGCACACGAGTAAAAATGCAGTCAAAGGAAGCAGTCTTCATTGCCTATAGGTCACTTCCAGTCAAAGGTTAAAGTTCAAAGACTGAATGATCAAAGTGCTCATTTTCTCAGTAGGACTATCTTCTGCTAGGAGGATGAGAACAGTGGCATCAACAAGTATCATCTTTAAGAAAAGGAGAAAAAAGATAATTAAAACAGTCAAGCATGCATAAGTAAAAGTTACAAGTCAGTCTAATACAGCAAAAATTTCAAGTAGCAAGAAGAACATGGTTTATGTTTCTGACTCATCTCCCTGGATCCCCTGCAAATGAGTCCATTTTGTGTTCAAGTATATATTTACAAACAAATCAAACTCTAGGTTTTCAGAAAAGTGGTAGTTCGCACAAATTTTAAAACGATATTATCAGTATGTTCAGTTCTGTTTCAAATAATAAACTGATATGTGTTACCACATATTTATGATTACCAGTCATCAGAGAATTCTTTTACAGGTAACTATTTAAAACTATAATGAGACGGCAAGTAAACTCACAACCAACACTATCACGCTACTTAACAAAGACTAATACAAGTTGTGTCTCTGAAGGAAGTTACTTCACAAATGAGGAATAATCCCTAAATCAATCAACAGTAAATGTTATTAACTTCTCTTCAGAAAATAAATTTTCAGGAAGTGTATATATATATATATATTTGCAAAGGAGGTCATTTTAAAAAATCCCACAGATTTAGTGATACCTTCTGATAGCTTCAACACATTTATGTAACATATAAATTCTGGGGGGTTCATCACTTATTTCACAACACTTACCTCACAAAACCTATTTGAAGGATTGTGAGGATTAGTTATTATTCAGGAAGTACCTTTAGAAAGATTTAAGACCAGTGGCAACTAACTCAAAGTTGTGAAAGCTCTCAAGGAGAAAATTCTGAAAAACTGGCCAAAATGTTTTACACAAACCATCCCATATTAGGATTGATATATTGCTAATAAAATTCTCACTCATAAAGACTCAGTGAGAACTAAAAAGCAGTAAATCTGACTTCTATGCTGGGCAAATTAGTGAAACATTTCACAATCCTATACCTTAAGGGTAATATAAATGGTGAAACAGACTAAATTTTAAAAATAAGCTGTATCTAAGTCATTAGAATCCTTTAAATAAATAAATAACATCTTTAAGAAGAGAACAAGTAAATAGTTTACAGCCTCTGTCACATTAAAGTATACGTCTTATGGGACTTCCTTGGTAGTCCAGTGTTTAAGATTCCGTGTTCCCAGTGCAGGGGATGCAGGTTTGATCCCTGGTCAGTGAACTAAAATCCAGCATGTCGCACAGCATAGCCAAAATATATATATATATATATCTGTTCCTTAAATGACTGCAGATCTTGGAATAAACAAGATACATTTGTCATGGATCAGAACAAGCTTCAGAATATGAGGAGGTTTCTTAAAACCTCACTTCTCCAGTAGAGTATTTTATAACACTAGGGTTCTTGAAATTAGTACTAAAACTAATCACATTTAAATCGCTAAGCTAAGAGATGCCACTAAAATCTACCTAGGATGTCAAACTACTGGGGAGGAACTTTAGCTGGGCCCACAGACTGAAACATTATATATTCATGATGGTTATATGGCTAATAAGGAATCTATGAGTAAAAGTTCAATATGGAAACAGGTATGACCCAAACCCATGTCCACCTTTTTCCTAAATAAGAAGGGAATCACTAAGAAGGAAAAAATTCATTTGTTAACAGAGGAAACACAGTTTCCTAGTTTTGGCTTTCAAAAAAAAAAAAAAGTTGTTAGAGTTAACTTATCTTGGGTCAAGACAAGTATACGTCTATAAAAGGTGGTGAAAGAACACAATATGTTTAACCTCTTGGCTATAATATTTGTGGCAAAATTATGGCCTGAAAAAAAATCTTACCATAAACCACTTAAATATTTCTGGAACTAAAGAAGACCCTACTAAAATTATACCCTCAAATATAATATACAAATTAGCAGTTCCAAAGAGGTGACACCTACCATGGCTAACCTCACTGGGTCTCTGGAAATTGTGAATGAGAGAACTACATTAGAAGATCACTGAATTTTCCCCAAAGTATAAAAACTATCACATTTTATTGGAAATCACCTTCCTGCATATTCCCAGGGACAGAAGACTAGAAGTAAAGGAACACAGTAAGAGGTGAGTAGATATGAAGTGGGATTCCACCTCCAAGAAAAACAAAATTAAATCTTTACACTTAAGTTTGTGTCTCAACAGTTTAGGGAATTAAAAGTTTTCCTCTGATGAACTGATTCAAGAAAGATTACACAGTAGATCACAGAACTGCTATTCCACAGAAAATCAAGGGCAAAGAATTAAACTGAGTGAAAGTTTGGACTCAGGAGTTTAGATAGTGGTTGTATAACACTAAAAGGTAGTACAATTAAAAAGGTTCACAACTAACAGAGGTAAACCTTCAGATACATATTAAGAAAGGAGAAAAGGAATTGTTACACTAGTCTGAGACAATTTTGTGTTCCTATCCCCTTATAATCCTTATTGTCCTATAGGAAATGTTCCAGTTGAATGGAACCAGAATGTACTCTATAGTTTTACAAAGAGACATTCCTCTACTCCTCCCCAAATTACCATCTCATCAGTCTATTGGACATAATATCTAAACATTATGTCAATTTAGTTCTTGTAAGTCCAGTTTTCTGGAGCCAATAATAGTCATATTAAACTATACTGTTCAGTTATCTACCACCTTAAGCAATATGTTTTAGGAACCATAGATCTACACTCCCATCTGTGAAAAGTGATCATTTATGAAACTAAGTCATTTATATTTAATATTGATCCCAGGAAACAGACAGGTATTATTAATGGATTCTACTTGGCTATCTCACTGAAATATTTTTATGATGTCATAAAGAGGTATTTTTTTATCTTTTGCAAGAACAATTACATTTGCTTTATGATACAGAACACTCAGGTTCAATCATTAATCTGTGCACTGGACTGGGTACAGATCTATTTTCTAAGGAAAACTCTAGACCTGAATTGTAGATTAATTCCTCAGTCCTTTTGTATGCGGAGAAGAGTTGTCTAATTACCTATTTTGGTTAGGTCCCTTTATTTTTTTAACCCTATTCTCAGCTCAACTGATTTTTCAAAGCATATGGACCCCTAACTTAACTGGTAACACAGAATATTTGCATTCCAATGCAGGTATGACCTTAATTCCTTAGTGAATAGAAAGTAAAAGAGTTCTGAGCAACAGGTTGATAGTCAACTTCAAGTAATTAAGAAAACGGAATATATATTCACACACCAATGAGTTTTTACACTTTAATAAGTTATTGTGTGCTGGAGAAAAATCTCAAAAGAAGTGCAATATAAGGTGTGACGTGTACAAAGACAGTAACAGTGGGGTAGGATGACTGGCCTAATTTTCAAGGTGTCCTAATAACGTGGAAGATCACAAATTTAAACTTGGGCTTCTTTTCAACACTGGTATTGGACAGCTCAATTGCGGTATGTCAGCTGAGTCCTTCTCATCTAAACAAAAGGAGATCAACTCAGTTTCAGATTTGTTGTTTTTCATTAATAGTGACTCCATCGTACATCCTGCAAGCCCCTTCTAAGGTACACAGATGTCACTAATCTGAACACAAATTTCTCTTGCTTCTTTGATTATACCTGACAAACATCCTGTCCCATGCTGACCCAAGTATGTTGGTCAGCACCACACAGCATGGCTGTGGAGTTTGACACCCGAGGCTTACAATTCTGCGTGGTTTCTAGAACCTGAATGATAAGTGTTTTTCGGTGAGTTCTTCCAACACTAAGCAAGGCTTTGTTTAGTCTCTGATCTTTGTTTACCATTGCAGGTCACATCTTGACATTGCTCTGACCTTGCAACCCTTTCAGAATTAAGGTGATGATAAGAAAATAACTAGAGCCCATATTTCTTGGTAACTCGCATTCTAAGGAGAACACAACCATTAAAGATCTTTTGGAACTAAAGTGGCTAACCAGAAAAATGTAAGCTGAAATTTCCAAAGTTTCAAAACAAAGCTGATGTGGTTCTGCTTAATGAATGAGTATGATTACCTTTTTTGATAAGATTTTTCCAAATTCAACTATAATCAAGGTCAACTATTTTTCATATTGTTTGTTATCATGGAATGTAGAAAAAAGAAGACAATAGAAATTAAACAGCTGAAATGCTTTAGCTATGGAAAGATAAAGGAAGAGTTCAAGGAAGAGTCCCTGTACTCAACCACCTGAATGACAGGGTGGGGGCTCTATCATCTCAAAGTGTAACAAACACTACCCTTCCTTGATTTCGTATGACAGTCATTCATGGAGGAAAACCATCCATTTAACGGAGAATGCAGGAGAGGAATGATTCAGGCACACAAGGTTCAAGCCAAGAGCAGAAAACTATCAAAGTAAGAATTGGGGGGTGGAAGAGGGTGGGTGGGGGTGTTTGTTTTCCAGTGTCTGACTCTTTGCAACCCCATGGAATGGCAGGCAAGAATACTGGAGTGGGTTGCCATTTCCTCCTCCAGGGAATCTTTCCAACCCGAGTACTGAAACCACGTCTCATGTGTTTCCTGCATTTGGCAGATGGACTTTTTACCACTGGGAAGTCCAAATAATAAACTGACGATGTTTTAAACAAGATTATCTGTAAATGAAAAAAAGTGTCTGTATCTGCAACAGGAAATAAGACCAAGAAAGTCACAGTTTAGTTGAATTCGAATCAGGTGCCTTTTTAAAATGGCTAATTTGTATGGGGGCAGGGATACTTTCAATCTGTTTATTGGGAAGATGAATTCCTACACAAACTGTACTATTTTACATTAAGTAAGAGGTTAATTTAGTTTAAAAAAATAATTCTTTGATAACTTGGAGATGATCCATCTTTAAACAAGACTTTTCTACTTCAGTTATAAAAATACAGATTTCTCAAGTAACGCATAAAAACTACCATGAAAAACAACGTCTATGAAGTATATCTTAAAGAATTATTATATTTGCTGATAATGCAAGTTTTCTTATTCAAAAGCAGGCAGTAAGAAATTCTAGAAGTATTCTTAAGTGAAGGCCTTCTCATAAGTCCTTTCAACATAACAAGACAGCATTAGAGAGCTTCAAAGACGATTATCTTTTGAAATTTCTCTACGGAATACAAAAGAAAATGGGAATATATTGTCTAACAATGGGGTGGGACAGAGTGGCAAAGAGAACTATACTTTCAAAATATATGTATTTTCCATCACTCTAAGACAATTTCTTCTCAAGCTTAACTACAACAAAAACAAAAACTTGAAAGTGGTTTTAAAACACTGTGGGGGAAGCAAAAATGAAAAAAAAAAAAAACACTGTGGAAAAGATAATAGGGGAATTTTTCTATTATTAGTGAGGTTGGGTCTGAAATAGAATGACTACTATCTTGGCAACTTTGACATTTTAAAAAATGTTTGATGTAGTTGGGTTTCTCAACATTCTTGATTGACTTATCTTAGTCTCTGATAATTTAAAGAACTTATGAAAGGTAAAGGGGACTGTGACACTCAAGGAATGTTTTTGTTTTTTTGTGTTTTTTTTGGAAAAGGTTTTTTGTAAAGACACAGAGGGAAGAGACAACTCAGTGCTGAGTCCTAAAAGGCAAGAGGATGCGAAAGAAAGAGAAGCTGTTGTTTTCTTAAAAGATTAACTTGCTACCTCAGATATGCAGATGACACCACCCTTATGGCAGAAAGTGAAGAAGAGCCTCTTGATAAAAGTCAAAGAGGAGAGTGAAAAAGTTGGCTTAAAGCTCAACATTCAGAAAACTAAGATCATGTCATCTGGTCCCATCACTTCATGGCAAACAGATGGGGCAACAATGGAAACAGTGACAGACTTCATTTTTTTGGGCTCCAAAATCACTGCAGATGGTGAGTGCAGCCATGAAATTAAAAGATGCTTACTCCTTGGAAGAAAAGTTATGATCAACCTAGACAGCATATTAAAAAGCAGAGACATTACTTTACCAACAAAGGTCCGTCTAGTTAAAGCTATGGTTTTTCCAGTAGTCATGTATGGATATGAGAGTTGGACTATGAAGAAAGCTGAGCACTGAAGAATTGATGCTTTTGAACTGTGGTGTTGGACAAGACTCTTGAGAGTCCCTTGACTGCAAGGAGATCAAACCAGTCAATCCTAAAGGAAATCAATCCTGAATATTCATTCGAAGGACTGATGCTGCAGCTGAAGCTCCAATATTTTGGCCACCTGATGCAAAGAGGTGACTCACTGGAAAAGACCCTGATGCTGGGAAAGATTGAAGGCGGGAGAAGGGGACAACAGAGGATGAGATGGTTGGATGGCATCACTGACTCAATGGACATGAGTTTGAGTAAACTGCCAGAGTTGGTGATGGACAAGGAGGCTTGGCATGCTGCAGTCCATGGAGTCGCAAAGAGTCGGACATGGCTGAGCTGAACTGAACTTGCTATACCACCAGGCTTCCCTGGTGGCTCAGCTGGTAAATAATCTGCCTGCAATGCAGGAAAGCCAGGTTTGATCCCTGGGTCAGAAAGATCCCCTGGAGAAGGGAATGGCAATCCACTCCAGTGTTCTTGCCTGGAGAATTCCACGTACAGAGGAGCCTGATGGTCTACAGTCTATGGAGTTGCAACAGTCAGACTCGACTGAGCGACTACCACTGCTATACCACCAGCAAATAAGAAAAGTTTTATTAAGCTCTTTATCCTCCTCCTTCAACACCACACTCATTTTATAAAACTGCCAATAAGTTTAAAAATATTAAAATTTAATTATTTTACTGTGTTGAACTTTTTCACCCATGCTTGTAATTAATTTATTCTTGAGTAGCAATTATAAATGGTCTTTGTTTTTACAAAGGTATGTTTTCCACAATTTTATTTTTTAACTTTACATTGACTGTGATCTGGGGTTTTTTTCCCAAGCTTTTATAAAAGATTTACATTTTCATATATCTAAATGTTTAATCTGTGACTCCTTTTAAGTTCAGAAGTTCTTTCTTCCTTCCTCCAGAGTTGATATCCAACTTAAAAAAAATACTTTGTCTACTGTATGTAGTTTTTAAAATCTTACTAATTCAATCCAAAGGAAATATTTTCTATATGAAAAGATAAAATCTTCTTTCCCCAAAATACCAATTTTCTAACAGGATTACTTACTAAATAATTTTTCCCTTCTTATTGGTTTATGATACATTTATTTATCACATACTCAAAACTTATATACAAAAAGGCCCAAAAAAGAGTAATTCCGTTTCGAAGTCTGTTCTTACACTATTATCTTTTGGTGTTTGGTAGACTTATCCTCCTTCACTATCTTAATTTAAAAAAGAAAACAAAAAACCCTGCTTTCTCATCTTTCTTCCAAACCTTAAAAGCACTCATTCTATTGTTCTACTGAATTTCAATTCAACTAAACATTAAACCAATAATTTGTAAAGAATATATATTTTTATAATATTTCAAAATAATAATTTTATTTTTATTTTTTGTTTTTAATTTCAAACACCTCTTTGAGGAAGCAGTTTAGAAAAGGTGCTAGCAGCCTTCAATTATTAAGCTACCATCACCCAACAAAAACAGAAATTAAAATATTAAAAATAATATATTCATAAAGCTACAATCAATAGAACTTCAGATTTTTTTAGGAATAACTATTAGATTAGGATGAGCTTTCTTTAAATTAACGGGCCATCTCTAACAATGTGACATTCCACCCACTAACAACAGTACCACAACTGAGTACACTGGCATCATAACTTCTATCTCCAGTAATAGGTTTCCAAATAGGCTAGTTCCAATTTGATTTAATATTATTAAGTACTACTTTTTTGTAATAAAATAGTAGGGCAGAATATTCAAGCAATTTTAGATTCTACTTGTATGATGGCCATGATTTTATGTGCTCCATTAAAAATCTGGTCTAACTTATCCACAACATCCATTATATAATTCCTTCCTTTTCCCAAGCAGATTTATAATCTTTCAAACATAAATACTGAAAAATTATCATTCTAAATAAAACTGCTTACCATGATACCACCATTTTGTTTTCTTTGGATTCTTGTTACATGTTCGAACATAAAAAGAATTATCTGGTGGTCGTCTCTGAAACGAAAAAGTTCAAATAGATAAGTTACAAAACAGGAAAACATAAGGAGATAGTTTTAATAAAACCTCTAGGCAAAATTATTATAGAATGTATAAGAAATGATATAAATGCTGATGTCACAACTGAAAAAAAATATATTCCAGGAAATGTAGCCTCTAAAACACTGAAATTTTTTTTTTCCCCAAAATAGATATGCATATGTGATTTGGGTTAGCTTCCAGTGGGATTACTAGAGAATGATGATCAACCATAGTGGCAGCATTAGGTTCTAAAGAATTCTAGTTTTATTTATCTTGTCTCCCTAGAAATAATTTAATAATTATTTTTATGAGCTAATCAAAAGTCTACCTAACTAGCTTTGTCTGAGAAATTCTAGCAATTTATAAACAAAGGATTATTGCTTTCCTGTAAAATAAAGTATCATTAAGGAGAAATCAAAGTATTCAGTTTCCAAAATGTATGTAAGAGGAAAAGAAGAGGGAGATACATTAACATTTCTGCTATACATATGTCCAGACCAGCACACTATTAGAAGCATATGGTAGCTCTACAGGGGAGCTACATCAGAAATAGTGATGCCAACAACAGTGAACACAGGTTGTAAAAGAATTTTCTTGAAAACTATTAGATGTTGATCAAACACAAGAAATGTGTGCCTCTCTATAAAGATTTGGAAACATGTGAAATGTGTATTAAAGCCACTGAAGGCAGGTTAGTAGATATATGATAGGTCCAACTAAATAGCAAAGGTGAACAGGACTACCGATGTAGCAGGAAGCAAAACTGAGAGTCTCACTTGATGCTTCCAAAATCCATATACAAAACTATGATCTGATAGCAATAACAGTAATTTAACAGAAAGAGTAGAGCATAAGACACTGAACAACTATTCCAAGATTATCCTGTTTACACAGTTAGAGAAAATTTCTGAAAAATTATCATGAAATTAGATGCCTACTTCAAAGAATAGATGGTCTGCTATTGTTTGTCCTGTAAAGTCATGACCTGTGCTCATGTGGAATAAACTGCTACTGCTGTAACAATTTTATAAACTCATTTATCACAACCCAATCTTCAAAAAACAAAAGAAAGGGGAAATATTCATTCTATCTGCTTTTATCAAGAATACAAGCAAATTAGTAAGTGACTAGGAGGTATGTTTCTTTAAAAAATAAAGTAACTATACAAAACACTGGATTAGCTAAATTGTTTTAAGAATGGAATACAAGCTAGAAAGTTTGGACTATCTATATCACAAGATCACTGAGACTAAAGTGTAGGTTACTGAAAGGCCCCTGGTCTCAATATCAGAAATTATCTTTAATCTGCGGACAAAATGGATTTAAATGCCTTCAGTCTAGGGGACCATTCTTGACTATGGAAAAGGAAATTGGAACAGAAGAATTATGACTAAAAAATGTCTCTGGTAAAATTAAAATTTGTATTCTGAGAGTTGACTATTAAAGTGAAATTCATATATCCATGTCCACTACAGAATAAAACTCACCTGTTTTAATAGAACAATTTTCAGTGAATTTTGAAAGACTTTTTTTAAAGTTTGTTTCACACTAGATTCCTCTCAATGCCAGAGCATGTTTCCTCTTCATCTTAGTAACCTGGTACTTAGCACAGGAACAACAACACATAGCAGGGTCCTAATAATGTCTGAATTTTATCATTTTTCACAAAACTAATGCTCTCAGAATCTAACTTCGAGATTATCATTTTGGTTGAATAAATTATAATTTAGTTTATATTATCTAATATAGTTTATCAATAATTTAAATAGAATGATTAGTCTTACACTAATTATGCAAGAAGCACTAAGAGACAACTAGAAAGTGAGGGGAAAGATGAGGGTTAGAAAAGGATGGAGGAGTTAGAGAACAAAATCATTTTCTAGTTTTTAACAGTAGATCAATGCATTTAAATGTAAACAGATCTAATAATCATAAGGCACATGTAAGAACTATGCACAAACACCACTGGCATTAATCTTAACTTCTCTTATTAAATCCTATAGTTACTGCCTCATCTTTCTATAGGCATTAAAATTAAGAGAAAACTTTGTAATTGTAAACTGCTCTGCCCCACACCTAAATTTAAAGTCTGTATGTCTGTTGAGACTGGAGGTGGGGAGAGGAGAAAATATGGAAGCAATAAATGAATAAAACTTGTTTCCAAGCCCTTGGGGTTAACAAAAACTCAAGTGTAGCCTCAAATGCAGCCAAGAAAAGCTAACAACCAAGAGGAAACTCAAGTTAAAACGTGATGCTAACATTAGATAATACTACCCTCTTTCATCTATTCTAAGATGTACATTTTTTTTCTTAATATTTTACCCATATGGGGATCATCTTTCAACTAAGGGTATGTGATAGTTTAACTGCAAGAAGTTTCTTTCTTTCTCTTGTGGTACATAAAATTGCATATTAAAGGTTCTCACATTAGAATTAATAAATATATATGCAATTTAACCCATTATTTCCCATTCTTATTTGAACAAATTTTTTTTTATAAACTGAACACCAAGAAATCTCCTATGGAACTCACATTCTAAGAAACTCACTTTGCAAACAAGTGGCTTAGAATGTTTCAAAATCTAGATAAGCTACCATTTAAAAATGAAGTACTCTCTTCAATGTTCTCTAAATAGTAATTTAGTAAAAGTGAAAGTTCAAATGGAAAAAAAAGCCCTGCTACAATAAATGAATAACCCTACAGCTCCCTGATCTTTAAGATAAATTCATTTCTCCTTTAAACAGAATACAAAACAAAACCCTCCCCTCCACTCCACCATGGAGAAGAGAAGCTTTAAAATGTAGAAATACAAGAATATTGAGACACTAACCCTCAAGCAGGAATGACAAAGAGGAATGAAAATAGAGAGGACTTAGATACTTTAAAAGGGTATTCTAAATTTAACTCACATGATTTTTCTTTCTGGTCTTTTCCCCCTTTCTGCATCAGACAGAATCTGTAGATTAGTAAAGGAGAATAAGAGGGAAAGTCCTGAAAATTCTATTAGTAATTTAGTCTGCCACCTTCAGTCTAGTCTTTATGACAGGAGATCTCTGGTTCCTGGAAAATTCCCTAAAGGAGGCTGATAGGGTGGAAACCAGCAGAGAGGCGAAGGGAGCTAGAAGGCTTGTTTCTGGGGCTTCTCAAGGTGAAATCTAGAAACCATAATTTCTTACACATTTTTGCCCTGTGCATGCCTACAGAAATAAAACTTGGATTATTTAAGAACATCTGAAGGAATTTCCTATTTAAGAAATATAAAGTGTGACATCTATTATCAAATTATTTTCCAATCTACTACTAAACATCCTCTATAACTTCATAGTAAAAAGCATTAAGTACTTTCTTCAAATAAATTTTATATTAAAATAGTTTCTCTACCTGAACCAAATGAAGAGCTATTACCTGAATAGTTCTGAAAAGGCCTACCTTTTCTTTGCAGCTGGAAAGCATGCTAATAATGCTAAGACAAACTGACTGGACTGAGAGCGCTGGGGACCAGTCTTCTGTTAGAATGGATAAACAGATATGACCATTGCTATAAACATGAGGATGAACAGGAATATTTTCACCAGTAAACATGACCTAAGAAAGAACAAAATTCCATTAATTTTATCTGTATTAGCAAAAAATAAAATATTCTCCATATAAGTTAATATTTTAAAAACCAAATTGAAAACAAACAAAATCAATGCCAGGAACAAGATAAGCGACTGCTTGTAGTTTATTCTTATCAATTCAATAAGTAATGGTTTTACTAATATGAATAATCATGTAGTAGGAAAAAAACCTTCAAATTATCTATTTTATATTTCAGCTATTTTTCACAAATTACTTTTAAATTTTCTAAATCACCAAGCATTTTTAGACTAGTGAAAGACAACTATATGTACAAGAATGGTTCTTCAAATTCTACTCATTGTTCTCCACATACAGAAATCAAATACACTAAAATTTCAAATCCAAGTGTTCAATTTCAGGACAATATGAATTACATGTGATAGGAACACTCCTCCTACTGACAACAATGCTATTAGCTAAGGTGCCATATACATAAAAGGAAATGACTGCTATGTATTCTACTTCATCTAAACTCAAACTTACAGTATGAAGAGGACAAATTACCACTTATTAAGGAGTCAAGACCTATGTGCTTGGATGAAAAAGCAAAGGTTGAATGAGTCTTCCAATTATTTGCTCTTTTTCTCTGCTTTTTCTTTTACTCAATTTTTCTACCAGTTTTCTCCTTTATTCATCTTGCCTCAGCACAGTTTTGAAAGATAATAAATCTATTGTTTCCTTCCTTAGCCCTAATACATTCAGAATATCAATAGTGCTGCTTCTGAAACATATCTGTCTAAGCATCTGAATAGGCAGGAGAGTAAATTCATATATTCCAAGGAATCTATAAGCACAGGCCAAACTAGATCAAAGTAGAAGTCTCATATTTAACAATGCTTGGATATATGTTAGTTCATAATAAATCATTTTGATATAAAATAAACCATCAATCCTCTTAAGTGAATTTTATACTGCAGTATGATGCACCATTTTTATTATTGCAGCAATTCTTAGCAGTCATTCTTATTTCTTGATCTGCCCCCTCACCCCTTTTAAAAGTTTCTGGCTGTGCCTCGTGTCACTCAGGATCTTGGTTTCCTGACCAGAGATTGAAACCAAGCCCCCTGCAGTGTAAACAAGGAGTCCTAACCACCGAATTGCCAGGCAAGTCCGCCATCTGGCTCTTAGGGGGGGAAAAAAAATCACCTGGAGATCTGGCTAAAAATACAAATTCAAGAGCCCCATTGTCACAGATTCCGATTCACTAGGTATGATGGTATTTTTATAAAACTCAAGTGGTAAAGAACCTGCCTGCCAATGCAGAAAACATAAGAGACATGGGTTTGATCCCTGGGTTGGGAGGATCCCCTGGAGAAGGGAATGGCTACCCACTCCAGTATTATTGTCCGGAGAATCCCATGGACACAGGAGCCTGGCAGGCTACAGTCCATGGGATCGCAAAGAGTTGGACACGACTGAAGTGTCTTGGCACATCAAATATAAACTAGTAGTTCCCAAACCAGACTTAACAGTAAGTCTATCTCAGGCCCGCAAATTGCCTCATATTTGAATACAGTAAAATCTTCATAAGGAAAAAACCCTACCTTAAGTGACGAAAAATTGATGAAATATATTGCTCTAGGTTTATTCCCCCTACTTTTTTTCCTTTATAGAGCAGAAGAGAGCCAGTGACAAAAGTGTGGCCACAATAAGGTATGCTATATTTTAATACAGGATATATTACAATAAATTACTATAAGTTAGGTTTAGCTTTTAAATATCTACCTACAAACCTGATTTTATTACAATTTTACAAATACTTACATTTAACAAAGCACACTGTCACACAAGTAGGTGTCTTCTAATATTTCTACTGCTAACGTTTCCATTTCCTTGGCTGAAGCTAATATAAGATTCCAACAACACAAGACAAGACTCTACATATGGACATCACTAGATGGTCAATACCAAAATCAGACTGATTATATTCTTTGCAGCTAAAGGTGGAGAAGCTCTATACAGTCAGCAAAAATAAGACTGGGAGCTGACCGAGACTCAGATCACGAACTCCTTATTGCCAAATTCAGACTTAAACTGAAGAAAGTAGAGAAAACCACTAGACCATTCAGGTATGCTGCTGCTGCTGCTTCTGCTAAGTCGCTTCAGTCGTGTCCGACTCTGTGCAGCCCCATAGACGGCAGCCCACCAGGCTCCCCCGTCCCTGGGATTCTCCAGGCAAGAACACTGGAGTGGGTTGCCATTTCCTTCTCCAATGCAGGAAAGTGAAAAGTGAAAGTGAAGTCGCTTAGTTGTGTCCGACTCTTAGCGACCCCACAGACTGCAGCCTACGAGGCTCCTCTGTCCTAAATCAAATCCCTTATGATTATACAGTGGAAGTAACAAATAGATTCAAGGGATTAGATCTGATAGACAGAGTGCCTGAAGAACTATGGAGGAGGTTCGTGACATTGTACAGGAGGCAGTGATCAAGACCATCTCCAAGAAAAAAAAATGCAAAAAGGCAAAATGGTTGTCTGAGGAGGGCTTACAAATAGCTGAGAAAAGAGAAGCGAAAGGCAAAGGAGAAAAGGAAAGATATACCCATGTGAATGCAGAGTTCCAAAGAATAGCAAGGAGAGATAAGAAAGCCTTCCTCAGCGATCAGTGCAAAGAAATAGAGGAAAACAATAGAATGGGAAAGACTAGAGATCTCTTCAAGAAAATTAGAGATACCAAGGGAACATTTCAAGCAAAGATGGGCACAATACAGGACAGAAATGCTTTGGACCTAACAGAAGCAGAAGCTATTAAGAAGAGGTGGCAAGAATACACAGAAAAACTGTACAAAAAAGATCTTCATGACCCAGATAACCACGACAGTGTGATCACTCACCTAGGACCAGACATTCTGGATTGCAAAGTCAAGTGGGCCTTAGGAAGCATCACTACAAACAAAGCTAGTGGAGGTGATGGAATTCCAGTTGAGCTATTTCAAATCTTAAAAGATGATGCTGTGAAAGTGCTGTACTCAATCTGCCAGCAAATTTGGAAAACTCAGCAGTGGCCAGATGACTGGAAAAGATTAGTTTTCATTCCAATCCCAAAGAAAGGCAATGCCAAAGAATGTTCAAACTACCGCACAATTGCACTCATCTCACATGCTAGTAAAGTAATGTTCGAAATTTTCCAAGCCAGGCCTCAACAGTACGTGAACCGGGAACTTCCAGATGTTCAACCTGGATTTAGGAAAGGTAGAGGAACCAGAGATCAAATTGCCAACATCTGCTGGATCATCGAAAAAACAAGAGAGTTGCAGAAAAACATCTATTTCTGCTTTATTGACTATGCCAAAGCCTTTGACCATGTGGATCCCCACAAACTGTGGAAAATTCTGAACGAGATGGGAATACCAGACCACCTGATCTGCCTCCTGAGCAATCTGTATGCAGGTCAAGAAGCAACAGTTAGAACTGGACATGGAACAACAGACTGGCTCCAAATTGGGAAAGGAGGACAATATACGGCCTGCTTATTTGTATATTGTCTATACTGTCACCCTGCTTGTTTAACTTATATGCAGAGTACATCATGCAAAATGCCTGGCTGGATGAAGCACAAGCTGGAATCAAGATTGCCAGAAGAAATATCAATAACCTCAGATACGCAGATGACACCACCCTTATGGCAGAAAGCGAAGAAGCACTGAAGAGCCTCTTGATGAAAGTCACAGAGGAGAGTGAAAAAGTTGGCTTAGAATTCAACATTCAGAAAACAAAGATCATGGCATCTGGTCCCATCACCTCACGGCAAACAGATGGGGAAACAACGGAAACAGTGACAGACTTCATTTTTTGGGCTCCAAAATCACTGCAGCTGGTGAGCGCAGCCATGAAATTAAAAGACGCTTACTCCTTGGAAGAAAACTTATGACCAACCTAGACAGCATATTAAAAAGCAGAGACATTACTTTGCCAACAAAGGTCCGTCTAGTCAAGGCTACGGTTTTTCCAGTGGTCATATATGGATGTGAGAGTTGGACGGTGAAGAAAGCTGAGCGCCGAAGAATTGATGCTTTTGAACTGTGGTGTTGGAGAAGACTCTTGAGTGTCCCTTGGACTGCAAGGAGATCAACCAGTCCATCCTAAAGGAAATCAGTCCTGAATATTCACTGGAAGGACTGATGCTGAAGCTGAAACCCCAATAATTTGGCCATGTGATGCAAAGAACTGACTCATTGGAAAAGACCCTGATGCTGGGAAAGATTGAAGGCATGAGGACAAGGGGATGAGAGAGGACGAGATGGTTGGATCACCGACGTGATGGACATGAATTTGAGTAGGCTCTGGGGGTACTGATAATGGAGAGGGAGGCCTGGCGTGCTGTAGTCCATGGGGTCGCAAAGAGTCAGACACAACTGAGCGACTGAACTGAACTGAATATAAGACAGGAAGACGAATTTTTTCTCAAAGGAATGACTTCATACACTGCATTTTTCTTCCCTTTAAATTCTGGACATTCACCCTCCATTTCCATGAAGAGAGCTAAAGTAAACCTGATAATTAAAAGGAAAAGTCTTAAAACAAGAGATATCAAGTTACTTGTCCTGCCCAATTGCAGAAGACCCCCTGAGAGACGGGCACAGCTGTGTTTGAAGGACCATTTACCTCAATTATATCTATCAGTAACAATGTGCTCAGTGGCTCATTCATGTCTGACTCTTTATAACCCTATGGACTGTACCCCACCAGGCTCCTCTGTCCATGGGATTGTCCTGGCAAAATACTGGAGTGGGTTGCCATTTTCTCCTCCAGGGGATCTTCCTGGCCCAGGGATCAAACCCAAGTCTCCTGAGCAGACTGAAATAAATTAGATCTCAATAATGCTTTAAAAAAAAGAAAAATACAAGGGATTTTAAACCTGCTGCATTCAGGACAAATGCAGCCAATCTAAAACTTCCAACAACCCACAACAGGCGAAGTGATTTGTTGCACATGGTACAGGTAACCCCTAGGAGTTTGTGTAAACATGGAAAGGCTGAGTTTCCATGCCAGAGAAGAATTCCTGAAATATAAGAAAAAACTTTTTTCAACAGTTTATTCATGTAAAAGTCTGGTAAGCTAGACGTCTGCACAGACAGTTTTGATGTAAACTTTGCTATTCTGGTTCTCTGCACGTGACACAAGCATAACCATTGCGGAATTTCTTCAAGGCCACACTCTTAACTCTCCTCGTTTATTTAATATGCAGTACAAGCCAGAGGAGGAAACGGACATTTCAAGCTTTTTTAATGCAGCTAAACAGGTTCTGAAAATTTTAAAGCGTCTTTAAACTTTTCAGAGTTCAAAACCTATTTTTGGGGGGCCGAGGGGAGTTGCAAATAGCTGATAAACTATCTAACACAGATGTGACAAGAAAACTGAATACAATGAATTTGAAACCAAAGGGAATAAAGAATTTTGCTAATTTATTTTTTAAACAACTTATTCAGATTCAAAGTAGTCATCAGATTAAACAGCAACCAGAGTGCACATATTCCCCACTACATAAATCAAACTGAGTAAAATCGAATTACAGACTTTCAAGAACAAGCTATTTAATGGAAAAAAATTTAGAAAAGGATCTTAGATCTAATGCATGTGAACCATATCTGAAATTCTGAGTCTGCACAAGAAGCAGCCCTCAGATGTCTCTAAATTTCCAAATACCCCACTATCAGTGTGGCTTAAATTCGAGAGCAGATGAGAGCTAGAAAGAACTGTGCTTTTGGAGGTAAGAATGCATTTCCCACATACAACCTAAAATTTTAAACAAGTCAACCTCTGGGTAACCTTTGGGTACTAAATGTAGTATTTGTTCATAAAACTACTAAGATCTAAACTGAATGCTACCAACAGTGATAATATAAAGGGTGCATATTAGCTAACTGTTTCTAATATGAAATTCATGTCGCTTGTCATAACTGAGGACTTTAAACATCAAGCTCAATACTCACTGACCTCACAGTCCTGAGATCTTACCACAATGCAGGCATACTGATGGTTCAGACTAATGCTCTGCAAGTGATTAGAAAGTCAGACACTGAATATGGTATGTCAAGATAGGTCAAAATACAATATACATAGAATGAGCAGTACAACCAGGCTATAATTATAAAAGCCAATCTACAATATGGACACCAAGGTTTGTATAGGGACAATAAGAGGGACTGTTTTCTCTGATTAAAATTGCAAGTAGATAAGAATACTTAAAGGGCAACTACAAAAACTGAACATACAAGTAGACAGTTTCATAAACTAAAATAATCTAATTATGAATAACAAATATGACATAGATAGTCTAGCATAAATTATAAATATTTGACAAAAGTGGTTGGGGACAAGAATTTTAGAATAGTTTTCAATTCAATTCTCCCCTTTTTAGTCATCTAATATGTATCAGTGGAATGAATATTTATAGTTTTCACAAAGCAGCTAGAATCAGACCACAAACAAAAGGATGAAGACACTATTTGCCACAATGTTTCTAAAGCTTTATAATCAAGGCAAGTATATTTTTCAGCACCTTTAAAATAGGTCCAAAATATGGCCACCTTCACAACCTCCATGGTTACCCTTCTGGTCCAAATCACCATCACCTCTCACCTGGATCACTGCCACTGCTTATCTGGCCTCCCTAAACCCTTGTGCTTCCACATCTCATCAAATAAAATCTTCAGTGAATGGGGAATTTCGCAACCACTTGTCCAGAGCAATAGACCTCAGGAAAAGTTTTGCTATCAGAAAAATCTTCAAATCTATACGTACATTAAGCTTTGATTACTAGACTCGTTATAACTGTTTTATAACCATATGTGAAAGTGAAAGTGAAGACGCTCAGTCGTGTCTGACTCTTGGCGATCCCATGGACTGCAGCCTACTAGGCTCCTCCGTCCATGGGACTGTCCAGGTAAGAGTACTGGAGTGGGCTGCCATTGCCTTCTCCAGTTACCACGTTATAAGGTTATAAATGCTTGAAAGTTTTAGCAGGGCGTCCTTTACTGGTTTTCAGTGATAAAAATTATAGTTTTCCATAACTCTTAAAGAAAGCATCATTTCAGACAAGTAGGTTTTCCAGAAGAACTACAGAAAATGTCTTTTGAAAAAGTTTAAACTAATTCAAATTTACAGCTCCTATTTGTTTTCTTAAAATAGTATCATTCACATATAATTTAATCTTTCAAAACCAGAATATATCAGAGCCTGAGATTACATCAAGTTATTTTTTTCACACACGAGATGCCCTGAAATGGCTATGTATTTGCATTCTTTTTTGTATAGCTTTTATTGTTCAGTTCTTCCCTTATTACCACTGGACATTCTTTTTCAGGACACAACAAAGCAAAACAAAACCACAACAGCCCATGATTTATGAGCTGTTGTTTTAAAGCAAAATAACCAATATTATTAGATGTGCATGCAACATTATAAAGATTCCTAATGAACATCTTTTCTTTGGATTAAAGTACACAAGCAGGACTTCCTTGGTGGTCCGGTGGTTAAGAATCAGCCTGCCAATGCAGGGAACATGAGTTTGATCCCTGCCCCGGGGAGATCCCACATGCTGTGGGGCAACTAAGACCATGTGCCGTAACTACTGAGCCTGTGCACCCTCGAGCCCATGCTCCACAAGACAATCCACCAAAATGAGAAGCCTGCGCACCGCGAGAGAAAGCCTGAGCGTAGCAATGGAGACCCAGCACAGCCACCAATTAATCAAAAGTTTGTTTAAAAATAAATAAAATTGTACATAGTAAGTATGATTAAAATAACTTTAAAATAATTTAAAAGTATTGCTGGACTTCCAGTGCTCTGTCATTTTCTCAATCATGGGTATCAGAACATATAACTTCTTTGACATGGGAGGGACCATAAAATTAACTGATGTTAAAAGGGGATCTTCGTATTTCAAAAGACTGGAACAACTGCCCTAGGGTTTCCACATCATTCTACATGTAGTCTTTAATTTTCAGAAATAACATTACTTAATGAATTTGTTGTTGCTGATTAGTTGCTAAGTTGTGTCCAACTTTTGCCACCCCATGGACTGTAGCCCACCAGGCTCTTCTGTCCATGGGATTTCCCAGGCAAGAATACTGGAGTGGGTTGCCATTTCCTTTCCCAAGGAATCTTCCCAACCCAGGGATTGAACCTGCATCTCCTACATTTAGCAGGTAGATTCTTTACCACTGAGCCACTTAATGAATAAGCAGGTATTTTCCATGTTGGTATTCACACCTAATCAGCAGAATGGGAGAAAAGTAACTTGGGTTTGATTCTTGATTGTTTTAATAACTAGCTTTTAAACCATAAATAAGACAATTCACTTCTATAGACTTGAATTCCCTCACATTAAATGAGCATGAATCTATCTCCTCTATTTCACTGAGCTGTTTCAAGATAAAATCAGAATGAAAGTTACATTAATAAAGTATGATGCAAATACTACTATACAATAGAAGGCATGGAGGTTAATGTGTGGCTGAAATGCTTCAGTTCAGACTTGACCATAAAGAGACTTGACTGCTAAGCTTGACTCCACAGGAAGTAAGAACCATCACAGGATTTACTGAAAAGGGTGAGGATGGTGGTGGTGGATGTATGTGGGAAAACCAAAGAAGTAACGGCACCTTCAAAGAAATCTAACAGCAATGTGAAAGGATGTCTAGCAATGGGAAGAATTAAAGGCTACTCTGTAATAGTCCAAACGAAAACTAAAAACTTGGACCACACAGAACTGATGATAACTTAAGAAAAGTGATCAGACTGCCTTATGTCTGTGAAAGGATCTGAAAAACCACACTTAAGAATGAGGGAAACGAAAGAAATTTAACACAAGAAGATGAGTGAACAGAAACCCAAAGAAAGAATTCTCTTATTTTGTTATTAGAAAAAAACTGAGTTTATTAGCTGTGTTAAATTTGGGATGTCTAGAGGTGTTCAAGTAGAGCTGCCCAACAAGAGCATGAAATTAAACCTCAGAAGGAAGAGAGTGTACAGAGTTGGAAACCTGGGAGTTAGTGGCTTAAGATGGTTAAAGACATTAAACAGTGAGAAGAATAAAGAAGCTAGAGGACACCAAAATCAGACCAGTAAGCAGGAGTGAAACCAGGGAAGAGGATAACAGGAATACAAGCTAAGATGATAGGATTTATGACAAAGGCTCTCACTTACAAAACTATTAAAGATGAAATTCAAATGACGCTTAAGTTTGACATTTGATTTAGAATTAAGAACAGAGTTTTAGAGAATACCTTCGACCTAGTTTCATGGTTAGAGAAATTTTTTTTTTTTTAAGATTTATGAGGTTCCACAGTTAACCTTCTCCAGTATTCCCTAAGACAAAGTTTCTGATTCCATGATTCGTATTCTTCCTTCACAGGCTTTCAAGGGACTTAGCTGAAGTGAGGTAGAGGAACAGGTTGAGAACAAGTGGATACCTCACTGCCTTCAAGCAAACAGTTAAGATGATGCTGATAAGCCAAAGGCAACAACAGAAAGTGAAGATCATTTTCTGAAGAGGAGGAATACATTTGGTTTCTAATTACAGTTGATGTGCGGTTATTATAGAAACCCAGAGGTCACGACAAGACACACTTCTTCACCTTTGTTTAGAAAAAGATAAAAATGAGCCCCCAACATCTTACTTTTCTGCTCACATAGAAACTTCAGAACTCAAGGAATCAGTTTCCATTTAATACTATGCCTTGAAACAATCATCTTTTTTTTTTTAAATGTAATATATTACAGTTTATTATTATTATTATTTTTTTTTAATAAATTTATTTATTTTAGTTGGGGGCTAATTACTTTACAATATTGTAATAGTTTTTGCCATACATTGACATGAATCAGCCATGGGTTTACATGTGTTCCCCTTCCTGGACCCCCCACCCACCTCCCTCCCCATCCCATCCTTCTGGATCATCCCATTGCCCCGGCCCTGAGCCCTTGTCACATGCATCGAACATGGAATGGTGTTCTGTTTCACATATGATAATATACATGTTTCAATGCTATATTTCAATTATCTTTTTAACTGCAGCACAATACAAAAGCTGACTTCCATCTATACTCCCACGTGGCTAAGAGAAGATTAAGCTGTTTGTGTCACTACTTAAAGTAGTGACATTTCTTTTCTTGGGCTGCAAAATCAATGTGGACAGTGATAGCAGCCACAAAATTAAAAGACGCTTGCTCCTTGGAAGAAAAGTTATGACACTCAGATAGCGTGTTAAAAAGCAGAGACATCACTTTGCCGTCAAAAGTCCATTTAGTCAAAGCTATGGTTTTTCCAGTAGTCATGTACAGATGTGAGAGTTGGACCATAAAGAAGGCTGAGCACTGAAGAACTGAGGCTTTCAAACTGTGGTGCCAGAGAAGACTCTTCAGAGTCCTTGGACAGCAAGGAAATCAAAGCAGTCAATCCTCAAGGAAATAAACCTTGAATATTCATTGGAAGGATTGATGGTGAGGCTGAAGCTCCAGTATTTTGGCCACCTGATGCGAAAAGCCAACTCATTGGAAAAGACCCTGATGCTGCAAAAGATTGAGGGCAGGAGGAGAACGGAGTGAGGAGAGATAAGATAGTTTGATGGCATCATTGACTCAATGGACATGAGCTTGAGCAAACTCCGGGAGATAAGGACAGGGAAGCATGGCATGCTGCAGTTCATGAGGTTGCAAAAAGTAGCACAAGACCTAGCAACTGAACAACAACTTAAAGTAGCAATGAAATATGAATTTCCTCAGAAATAGCATATTTTAGCACCTAACACATTGAATTTCAGGTTATTTGGGACACTTCATGATCTACAAAACCTGATCACCTGGCAGTGCTACACAGAGTGAGTCAGTGTCTTATCATTTAGCTACTAGTAACTCATTATCCATCTTACCAACCCAGAAATCTGGAATTCATCCTAAATTCTCCTTTTCTCTAACCTCCAAGGATTAATCATTTACCACAGTTAAACAGCTCTCAAAAATTTTTATCTACCACCACTACCCTTTGTCCAAGTTTTCAGACATTAACTAAACTGATAGTGCTTCACACTAAAATGATCAGATTTGGGGCTGATGTCTAGATATTTAATATCTTATATTTTTGCCCTTGCAGTATTAAAAGGCTCAAGAGACAGCATGGCAATGAGAAATCAAAGAAGTGCTCCTTTCAAAACAGTACTTGCCTCTTAATGATGTCATTCTATCAATATCATCATCTTATCTAGAAAGACATGGCTCCAGCTATTTCAAAATGCGAACTTCTCCCACAACCTGTGGGCCTAGGGGTTAGATTTCCATGCCCTTTGGTCTACTTAACATGAATGGATCAGAAATAGTCTAAAGTTTTAGAAGTACAAAAGCAGCAAAGCCCTAATCTCAATAAAGTAAATTGTTCATATGACCTTGATTATATTACAAATAAGATAAAGAAACAAATCTACTTAATATAATTGTAATGATTACTTAGTCAAAAATCACAAATTTAGCATTTGTCTATAATCTGAAAATACAATAAAATTTTAAAAAGCAAAACAGTTACCTGAGGAGAGTCAAAAGGATATCGACTACTAAACTTAAATAGAAGTTGAAATTTTTCCCCTTCATATAAGGTACCTGGTGCACCTTCCATGTCTACAATCCACCTAGAATAGAAAAAAAAAAATTTAACTTCAGTTATAAAGGACTGGGGTGAGGAGGAAAAAGAACACCAGATATGCATCAATGCCAGGAAACGGGCAGGAGTCACCCATGTATAACAACACACTTCATCCTCCTGACGATGACAGGAGTAGGCACTAACACTCCTGGCCCTATTCCCTTCTCTGACACTCCTGGGTTAAATTAACTAGACCAAGGTCAGGCAGCTAAAAAGGACAGCCAAGTTTTAACCCAGGTTCAGAAAAAAACAAAATAAAACTCAACTTAGGTGTACTGACACCAAAGTCTACACTCTTCTTACTCAATTTATGGTAGCTTATTTTTTCAGACCATCCCTGCAATTATGGAAAAGATTTTACAGATAAAATCAAGCTAATCAACTGCTTTTCTCGTATCAATTATGTTAGAAGCTATTAATGAGAGAAGTTGATATCAGCAATGACTACAGCAACTGTCAGACCAATTTTCTCATGAGTATTCCAGAGACAGCTCACTAGGAAAAAGGAAGCTAAGCTGACATCAGTCCACTTACTCTGATAGCCACTCAAGGCTCTAAAAGGCCTTTCCTTTGTCTCTCATTATGTTTCAATCATTTAATAAAACCCAGAATAGATTTCTATAGCATCTGTATAAGCTTACTTGGTTTTCATATATAATAATCATGAATATAAATCTGTTTATAATAATAAACTGCACACTATCTCCAATTATTTTAAAAAAAGAGGAACACAGTTTATTACAACATAGATGACAGGGCCGATTTCAGAAGCAAAAATCCGAGTTCCTAATTATAGCTATGCCACTTTTAATTACTGTATACCTGGTCATTTCCTTAAATCTTATACTTTCCAGGTATAAAAATTTATTATATTAAATACAGGGAAACAAAAGGAAGGGTGAGGATACAGTGCTGGGCTACTATTGAGCACCTCACATATTATGGACTTTGGAATATATAAAATAGTAAGTGTGCCTACTCTCTGAAAGTAACCAGGTTGGGACACATAGAGACCCTTAAAAGCATGGCTATTCATTCTCAGAAGGCATGCTGAATACTTTACATGATAAGAAAAGATATGACCACAGACTCGAGAGGCAATATTTTTATGGCAAAATTAGACAGCCCCTTAGTTAGCTGTGTGGCCCTGAGTACGCTCTTCTGTTTTAAATACTTAAATTCTAAAATAGTTATTTTAAAAAATTGTTAAAGCTCATAAAAAAGTCACCTTAAAGTTTTGTTAGAAAGATAAATGATATTATATATGCAAAAAACTTAGTACATTCCTAACACCAGAACCAGTACACAGTAAATAAAATGCAATGCAAAAACTGCATTGAGAAGACAAAAACAAAAAACCTACTCTCTTTAATAAAAACCAGGTCATTCCTCCTAATCAAACTTACAAGCTTCTGCACAGCAAAGGAAACCATCAACAAAATGAGAAGACAACCTATGGACTGGGAGAAAATACTTGTAAACGATGAGACTGACAGGGGCTTAACTTCCCCCCGCAAAAAAGCAATCAAAAGATAGGCAGAAGACCTAAATAAACACTTCTCCAAAGAAGACACACAGATGAAAAGGAACATGAAAAGATGCTCCAAATCACCAATTATTAGAAAAAAGGAAATCAAAATTATAACAAGGTGTCACCTCATACAAGTCAGAAGGGCCATCATCAAAAAGTTTACACATAAGAAACGTTGGAGAGGGTGTGGAGAAAAGGGAATTCTCTTAAACTATTTGTGGGAATGTAAATCGGTGCAGCCACTAAGGAAATAGTATGAAGTTTAGTTTCCTTAAAAAACTAAAAAAAGAACTACCATATGATTCAGCAATCTCGTTCCTGGGCAAGTATCTGGAAAAGATTAAAACTCTAACTCAAAAAAGATAAATGCATCCCAATGTTCATAGCAGCACTATTTACAACATCCAAAACATGGAAGTAACCTCGAAGCCCACTGACAGACAAATGAATAAAAATGATGTGGTATATATACCTCCTACACTGTTGGTGGGAATGTAATTTGGTAAAGCCACTTTGGAAAACAGTATGGAGGTTCTGCAGAAACTAAAAACAGGATTACTATAGGATCCAGCAATCCCACTCTGGGGAATATACCTGGACAAAACTATCATTCAAAAAGATACATGAACCACTATGTTCACAGCAGCACTGTTCACAATAGCCAAACCATGGAAACAACCTGAATGTCCATCGGCAGCTGAATGGATCAAGATGTGGTCCACATATACAACGGAATACTACTCAGGCATAAATAAAAACAAGACAGTGCCATCTGCAGGAACATGGATACAACTAGAGATTATCACGGGCTACCCTGGTGGCTCAGATGGTAAAGAATCAGGCTCCAATGCAGGAGACCCAGGTTCAATACCTGGGTTGGGACAATCCCCTGGAGAAGGGAATGGCAACCCACTCCAGTATTCTTGCCTGGAGAACTCCATGGACAGAGGAGCTGTGGAATCGCAACTATGATTGCAATTCCATGTACTGTGGAACTGTAAAGAGTCAGATCAGCGACTGAGTGACTAACACTTTCACTTTCATACTAAGTGAAGTAAGTCAGAAAAAGAAAGACAGATACCAAATGGTATCACTTATATGTGGAATCTAAAATATGGCCAAATGAACTTATCTATGAAACAGAAACAGACTCATAGACAAAAAGAACAGACGTGGTGGGGGAGGGAGAGATGGACTGGGAATCTGGGGTTGGCAGATGCAAACTATTACATTCAGAATGGATAAGCAACAGGGTCCTAAAGTACAGTACAGGGAACCATACTCAATATCTGTGATAAATCATAATGGAAAAGAATATAAAAAAAGAATATATATATGTGCATAACTGATTCACTGTGCTGTACAGCAGAGATTGGCACAATATTGTAAATCAACTATACTTCAACCAAAAAAAAAAACAAAACATAATCAAAAAATAAAGATGTGGTACATGTATACAATGGAATATTATTCAGCCACAAAAAAGAATGAAATATTGCCATTTGTAGCAATATGGATGGACCTAAAGACCTAAAGTGAAGTCAGACAGAAAAAGACAAATGTATGAAGGAAAAATTAGCTTTGCTGGATATACTAAGACAGGATATATACCAATACAGCCTCTCTCAAGGGGGTTTCAAAGGCAATTATGACTATATAGAATTTTTGCCTTACATGATGACTATGGACTTGTTAACTCAAGGATGCCACTTCACTAAGCTACACTGAGAGACCACAATAGTTCTAAGTCGATCTTTCAGTATCTCTGTTCCTTCCTTAGGAAAGCATAGAGGTCAAAGGATAGCATATTAGGTCAAAGAACATGATTCTATTATTTTTTAAGGTCTTAATACATGCTACCAAACTGTCTTCCATAAAGCATAATGGGCTTACTTCATCTTCCTTACCCATATCCCCCATTCCATATAATCCCACTTAAACAAATTTTTTTTTTTCTTTTTGGCCACATTGCGCAGCTTATGGGATCTTAAGTTCCCAGTCCAGGGACTGAAACTGGGCCTCGGCAGTTGAGAATTGTCAAGTCCTAACCACCAGACTGCCAAGAAATTCCCTGCGTAGTTTTTTCAAACTAGGTTATAAGCTATAGCAAAACATTGCTCTTTTGCCTATCTCTGATTCCTCTAAAGTCTATCTTTTGTTTTAGCTTCTGCCCTGGCCTCATTAAAGAAACTAAAGAACTTAACAGAAAAAAGTATAATATTATTTTAAAATTAGTGTTTATTTCATGTTAATTACATGCATCTCTTTTAACTAGATTAATATTTGGTTTGCAATTCATTTCATTCAAAAGATCCTTTCTTAATATTCTGTTCTTAAAGCTTGACTCCTGTCTTAATTACTGACTCAAATGTCATGGTCAAAGGTAAGCAAAAATTGTTTCTTCTGAAAATAAGTATGTCCCTGTTGTGTGAGTTTTGGTCACTTCTGCTCTCTGTTCTCTGTATCACTAAATAATTGAATTGTTCAATTTGTTCTACAAGTTGGTTTATAGCAAATTTTTATCTTGTTGGCCTCTACCTCTTTTACATTTTGGGTTTTTTTCCTTTCTTTTTTAAGGACAGAGTCAATTACTTAAAAATCTCCCATTTTACTACATTTACCTTTTTCCAATGGAACTGTTAAATCAAAGCACTCCTTTGATTTGTGGTAAGGACAGATCAAATAGTCAGTTGTGAAATCTTAGGATGATACTCTCAAAAACATTTCAAACTAAATCAAATGCTCATTTTTAATAGAGGGAATGCTCTCTTTTAAAAAAAATGCTCATTTTAAAGGAACCCATATCTCTCTACTATTCTTGGCACATATCTGGGAAGCAACTTCTGCTCCACTCCCAAGGAAGGAGCTGAATCAGAGGATACTTCTATGTCCTCCTTCTACCCTTCACCTTTTTCATCCTCATGCAAGTCTCTAATGTGTCAAATGAGAATGCTGAGAGTGTGCCATTCATTTAGCTAACGCCGCTACAAAGAAAGCAACCATGCTGTATGTTCAGGGGACAAGGATTGTGATGCCTCTTGACAGTTTATTCACTTCAGAGCCTTAAGTGTTTTTGAAAAATCTGATAAATTAACCCCATACCAAACTACGCTATCACAGGTGAAGAACACTCCATAACAAAGTCAGGCCAAAGTCTTTAACATGCAACCTCATCAGCAGGAAACTTTCATAAATGTGTATTTAAATGCACAGAATAAGATGTTTACTGTATTTACTTCTCAGTGGGAGAGAATCAGATGAAATATGAAAATAATTCTGACATACAGAAAATAATTCTGTATTTTTAAAATGAGTATATATTCATACTTATATTGATAACAAAAGAAAAATGAATAAGTACTTTAAAACTTAAAATACTTACTGTGTAATTGAATTTTGAACACTCTTTTCATTTAAAGTCATTCCAGGAGGTGGGTCATTTTGCAAAGCCAACAGTTCTTTCTGTAGTCGTTTCTAAAAAAAAAAAAAAAAATAGTATCATGAATAAATTTGTACTTTTTTTTCTTACAACATAATATCCTTATAGTCATACAGTCTGAAATCCTTGATTAAATTTCCTCCAAATGCTTGTGCCTTTTCCTTTATAAACCCCTTACACCTATATTTTTTACATGCCTGATTCTCAAATTTTTTATTGCTTTCCTATAATTCACAATTATTAAATTATTTCTAAATATATCTGTAACCATTGATGCTATAAGATAGTTACCAAGTTGCTGCTGTTGCTAAGTTGCTTCAGTCGTGTCTGAATCTGTGCGACCCCATAGATGGCAGCCCACCAGGCTACCCTGTCCCTGGGATTCTACAGGCAAGAATACTGGAGTGGGTTGCCATTTCCTTCTCCAATGCATGAAAGTGGAAAGTGAAGACGCTCAGTAGTGTCTGACTCTTAGCGATCCCATGGACCGCAGCCTACTAGGCTCCTCCGTCCATGGTATTGTCCAGGCAAGAGTACTGGAGTGGGCTGCCATTGCCTTCTCCAGTTACCAAGTTATAAGGTTATAAATGCTTGAAAGTTTTAGCAGGGCTTCCTTTACTGGTTTTCAATGATAAAAATCATAGTTTTCCATAACTCTTAAAGAATGCATCATTTCAGACAAGTAGGTTTTCCAGAAGAACTACAGAAAATGTCTTTTGAAAAAGTTTAAACTAATTCAAATTTACAGCTCCTATTTGTTTCCTTAAAATAGTATCATTCACATATAATTTAATCTTTCAACACCAGAATATAATACATCAGAGCCTGAGATTACATCAAGTTATTTTTTTCACACACTAGATGCCCTGAAATGGCTATGCATTTGCATTCTTTTTTGTATAGCTTTTATTGTTCAGTTCTTCCCTTATTACCACTAGATGTTCTTTTTCAGGACACAACAAAGCAAAACAAAACCACAACAGCCCATGATTTATGAGCTGTTGTTTTAAAGCAAAATAACCAATATTATTAGATGTGCATGCAACATTATAAAGATTCCTAATGAACATCTTTTCTTTGGATTAAAGTACACAAGCAGGACTTCCTTGGTGGTCCGGTGGTTAAGAATCAGCCTGCCAATGCAGGGAACATGAGTTTGATCCCTGCCCCGGGGAGATCCCACATGCTGTGGGGCAACTAAGCCCATGTGCCATAACTACTGAGCCTGTGCACCCTCGAGCCCATGCTCCACAAGACAATCCACCAAAATGAGAAGCCTGCGCACCGCGAGAGAAAGCCTGAGCGTAGCAATGAAGACCCAGCACAGCCACCAATTAATTAAGTTTGTTTAAAAATAAATAAAACTGTACATAGTAAGTGTTCAGAAAAAAAAAAAACAAGCACACGAGTATGGATTCCTACTCAGAACTTCAAACAACTCTACTTAAAAGCTAGTTTCTGATTTTTCAAAACAGTGGAATATCACTATCAATACAGCAATGTTTGTAGTTTTCTAGATTTTTTCAATTCATAACATCTTTAGTAAGCCTAAGTTAGACCAACATCTAACACCTCTACAGATTAGAGAACTCCTCCCTTTTTTGTTAAGAATCAACGGCTCTTTTAATTGGCAAAAGCGAAAACTTTTCCTAAAATGGTACAATACCAAAATTGCTAGCAACGAGGAAAATAAGATATTAACTGCAATTTCTGACCTCAGTTGCCTTCCAAAATGCAAAACTACAAACTGAAAATTAGTTTAGAAAATTTTTATTTATAGAAAACATAGAAATAAAGCTGCCTAAATAATCTGTTTTGAATAAAGAAGGAATATGTTTGTGAAAAGTGTCTATGTAGAAGAGGGTTTTTAATTTACTCTACTTAAGTCAACAGGGGCTTCCCTGGTGGCTCAAGACTGTAAAGAATCTGCCTGCAGTGGAAGAGACCCGGTTTCGATCCCTGGGTCAGGAAGATCTCCTGGAGAAGGAAATGGCAACCCACTCCAGTACTCTTGCCTGGAAATCCCAGGGACAGAGGGGCCTGGCAGGCTATGTATAGTTCATGGGGTTGCAAAGAATCAGACACGACTGTGTGATTAACACTTTTCACTTTCAATTAAAGTCAACAAATCCTGTGGGTTCTGTAATTAAGGCAATTTTCAAAAACACTAGACTGAAAAAAAAAGAGGTTTTGGTTGTTTTTAAAAGCAGGAATTCTCAGAGAGGTATGATATACTAACTTGCATGACGATTCTCTAAGGGGAGGAAGATAACATACAGGTTTCCAAAGTAATGGAATCCTCTCAGTGTAGGGCACCTTGGGAAAGTCTTGTTTCAATGACCACATTTTGGGAAACAATGCTGTGGAAATCCTCCAGACCTTGAGAACTTCACATAAGACAGGGAAGACAGCCCTTGTCACTGAATCAGGATACAAAAGAAGGTCAATTTGCATAACCAGCTACCAAAAGAAACAGGATACAAAGGCAAGCTAAGAAGAATTGCATTGGTGTAATTACCCTAAAAGACAATGTGACCAGTGCTGAAGAAAAAGAAAAGTTTTCCCCACCTCATACTACTACTTATATGTCCACAAAGAAAGGGGCCTGTGGTAGCCGAACTCCAAGAGAATCTCCAAGTAACTGCTTCCTGGTAGTCACATCCTCCCACACAGTACCCGAGTCAGCCAGTGTAACCAACACAATACAGGAGAAAGGAAGGTACATCACTCCCAAGATTAGGTTATAAAAGATTGTGATTTATGTCTTGGTTGTTCTCTCTAGAATCCCTTGCCATACTGTGAACAACCCAATTCAGAGGTCAGCAGGGTAAAGTTAGAGCCTCCTGCCAATAACCACATGTCATCTGGAAGAATCTCCAATCTGGAATCTCCAATTCCAGCCAAGATTTCAGATGACTGCCACTGGCGCCAATATTTTGCCTGCAAATTCAAACAAGAACCATCCAACTCTTTGGAATTACAAGGGATTATAAGTGCTTGTTCTTTCAAATATCACATGTGCTTTCAAACATTTCAAGACATTCACTGGAGCATGTTTTTTAATGGAGGGGGTGGAGTCACTACATTAAAAGACAAGCCATGCCAGTCCCTTACTGTCTCTGCTACCAAGCAATAAACTACCTTGCACATCCATATTTCTGCAGTAGAAAGACAAAACAGGACTAACATGGGGGAGAGGTGTTAATGAGTACTTACTAAGCACACTAATAAAAACTAATGATTCACCCGTGTACTAAAAAAAAAAAAAAAGATAAGGTAGAAGGTCAGTGTATTTCGTAGGCTCATAAAAACAGGGAATTCACTCTTAGGTGTATCCTTCCCACAACAATAATTCATTAGAGGGGGCAGTAAGTGTTTTTGAGTAAGCAAACTGTTTCCTCAACGGTCCTCTGGCTCTTCTAAAAAACTGGTTCTAAGAATCCTGACTATGAGCATAGAAGCTAAAAAAGGAGGACTTAAAGAGTTCAATGTAAAAATAAATGAAAATTCATACTCCAGGATGTGAAGAACTAGTATAACTGTTTAGAAATCATACCAAACAGCATCTATCAACAGAAAGCTATTATCACATGAGGAAGCATTCACCTCCTAACTTTGAAGACTAAGTGTTAAAAGTAGATGTGAAATACCTGCTAGGACTGAACTCTGGCAAAAGCAAGATACCACCAGCTCATTAGACCATCAGGACAACACTGGCTGCTTCCCTAGACAGCGGTGAAAATAATAGCCTCGAACTGAGGTAACGGGAGATAACTGGAAAATATCTGCAGAAGGTAACTGAAGAAGCAGAACTACCCACATACCACTGGGAGCTGAGGGGGCTGAAAAATTAACAGTTCCAAAGGTTCACAGCCAAATATCACCCTGTCTGTCCCTGAATCACAGAGATATGAGAAAAGTAATTACACATATTACAAATCTATCACGGTTCTCTGAATCTAAGACACACCATCAATTATATTATTTTATGTAACACTAAGAAAGGAAAACGGCTTCCAATTAAACGACAACACTCCACTGACATATAAGTAGGGAGGAATATGTGCATTCAAAATTGTTAATAAAGGTTTGATTTCCCTAACTATTAAGTATCAGAACTACCTGAAGAGTAAAAACTAATTTTGAGTAAATTTAATATGCCTAAAATGATTCTTCTCTCAATATTTAACACCTACCCCATGATGCATGATCTCAGTCAACCTGTAAATATGCACTTTATGCATAAAACAGAAGCACACCTGTGCTCCAAGGCAGAAAGACCAGGCAAGCCCACAATCTAAATGTTTGAGAGTATCCCAAATCTAGAATAACCTGAAAATTCTATCTAGGCCTCATGTGTGTTGGCTCAAGTATAGAAAACTCAGAGGAATTTGAGCTCTTCTAAGAGATCCAAATGGTTTATAAACCCAGTGTGAAAGATCCTGATATATCTAAATACTGTGAAAAAAAAAATGATTTAACGCTTTCAGAACTGGCATAGCTGTCCAGTGACTCTACAATCTAGACAGCACCTTCCTTTCCTCTCCTTCCTTATGAATATGAATGAATCAAAGTGATATGAATCCACCATAATTTACTACTTTGGGGGGTAAGAAAATCACTGACCAATTTTGGAGTTAACTACTGTCAACGACAAGACATTGGGAAGCATCACACAACGGAATGACATTCCCATATGTCATAATACTATGGTTGAGAAACTCCAGACTACGGCAACAGCTAGAATGTGTCACCCTGCACTTAAGATAGAGTGACAGAAGTTCAGTTCCTAAAACTTTTCCCCACTTCAGTGCTGTGAGCAATTATTCTTGAGATTTACTCTCCCCTAGAACTGGGGCTTACTACAGGGGTCCAGGAGAGTATTTGTGTAACATGAAAAGGCAGCCCAGGAGCTTAACACCCCCTCTTCTCCACTACCACCACTTCAAGAATCACTACAGCAGCTGTTTCACACCAAAGGTCAACTGTGGGACAGAAAAAGCCCAAAACAATAAAACAGATACATACATTATTACTTTTGGCCTTATGAGACTTAAAGCCCTTGAAAAGCTCAAGCCACAGTTTTTATACAATAGAGTAAAAGCAACTTAAAGATCACTTTAAAAACTGTAATCAGGACTTCCCTGTTGGTACACAGGGAATGACAATGTAGGAGACATGGGTTTGACCCCTGGTCCGGGAAGATTCTATATGCTGCAGAGCAACTAAGGCCTCAGGCCACAACTACTGAGCCTGTGCTCTGCAACAAGGGAAGCCACGAGAAGCTCACACACAGCAACAAAGAATAGCCCTGACTCGCCACAGCTAGAGAAAGTCCGTGCACAGGAATGAAGATCCAGTACAACCAAAAATAAATATTTTCTTTTAAATGGAAAAAAACACACTGCAATTGCTATGAGAACTTCCTGGCAGTCCAGTGGTTAGTACTTCATGATTCCACTGCAGGGGGCACAGGTTGACTCTCTCATCCGGGAACTAAGATCCTGCATGCAGTGTGGCATGGCAAAAAAAAACAAAAACAGAAAAACTGTAATCACTATATTCTAATCAGCCCTGTTCCATTTTCCCCAACTGATATTATCAATGCCTATCCCAGTATAGACCCATAATGTTAAACCAAGTTTGAATATGCCATGTGTTTCCCTGGAATTACCAGGAAATGAGATATAATGGATAAAAAAGAACACTTTTAAATATCAAACAATTTTAAATGAATGTAGTAAAACTCTAAACTCTAATACAGATCCCTGACATTATGTGTACTGAACATAATTTAACCTGTTAATAATGATTACTGTGACAGCCTCAGACAACAGTGAGGTCTATAAGCCCAACTGACCCTTCAGTATATAGTTAGAGTAGCTGGATACCCCAGTTCTCACATTTTAAACTGTCATTTGCTCTTTGATTGTCAATAACTTGTCATAATACTTAACCTCTAATCACAGACATTCTCTTTCTTTCTCTTTTACTTGCTGTTTCCCACTTTGGACCCGCAACCTCCCTTAGGAAGCAGAAGGGTTTACTTATTTTGGTGACTACATCACATTTTTTTTGGTATAACAAATGCCAACTAATCTTCAGTGACGGCATTAACACTAGCTAACATTTGTTGCTTCGTTTGCTCTTAAACCAGACTATACTCCTTTACTGAGACTAACTGGAGAAATTAGGAACAAGTTTAACAAGTCCTCATAAAAATGAAAAGCGCAGTCCAGTAATTAACAGGCCCACAGACCACATTGTGAAACATGGTGCTGAGACATGAAGTTTCATCTCAATGAGGCCATCTTTGCCTCTCCGGCTCCTGATCATTTTCCTCAATGCTTGTGCGTTATATATTAGTTCAAGTTTTTGCTTTTTCAGACAGCTGAGGATGATGGGTATCACTGTATAAAAAAAAAGTACCACTATAGTTGCTTGATAGTGAACAACACTGTTCCAGTTGAGGAATACCACACTCAATGAAATGCTCTGAGCAAACAAACAAAAAAAGGACTATTTTAAACAGCATCCTAAAAAGTTCATTCATATATAAAACAGCTCACCTTCTAAACCAATGGATTTGTGTAAGTATTATCCAACACTAATACATGCTGAAACCAAGGTACGAAATATTTAAATGATACTCTGACATTATCAATCAAAACCAGAAGAGAATATATCCCTCTTAGATACTAAAAATGACAATATATCAGTGGACCAACTGACAAGATCCCTGGCTTTGTAAAGGTTAAACTCTAGTGAAGGAAGAGACAGTCAATAAATAGTTAAAAAACAAGTACATGTGTGGTATATTAAAATGTGACGAAAAATGGAGCAAGTTAAGGTGTTGGAGAGTTAGGCCTCCCATCTTGTTAAATTTTATTTAAAAGTGACATTTTGAGAAACTAAACAGTAGAAATCCTTATTTAGAGTAGGAAGAAATACAAACGAAAGGGGGGAAAACGTTAAAAATGTGGAGATATATGACAATGATTGCTAATGCAACTGGACCTAAAATGCCCAACATGTTTTCTCTAATTTCATCTAACAATCAACTGAAGGTGGAAAATAAACAACAGGAGGGTATGATGGAAAAAAATTAGAACACCATACACATTAATATGACACAGCAGTAAAGCATCCACCTGCAATGCAGGAGAGGAGGGTTCGATTCCTGGGTTGGGAAGATCTCCTGGAGGAGGAAATGGCAACCTACTCGGTATTCTTGCTTGGGAAATCCCATGGACAGAGAAGCATGGCGGGCTACCATGGGGTTGCAAAAGAGTTGGACACGACTTAGTGACTAAACAACATATTAATATCATTACACTAATAAATTACTACTTCCCCCCAACAATATTAAACAATTACAACATTTTTCTTTTTTCAAATGAAAAAAGGTGAGATGACACAGCACTGAAATGATTTTACCTTATTTAAAAATTAGGTAGAATTTGATTCGTGCAAATTAAGAAAATACTTCCTTTCCTAAGTATAGTATAGTATACTTCTACAGCTCTTAATTCTAACATTTATTTATTGAAACTTTTCCCTCTTTTAGGAAATGGGTAGCCTTCAACAAATCAAGGAGTTCACTCTTATTTTAAAGTTAATATTTTTGAGAATTCTCTATCAGTCCTGTGGTTAGGGCTGCCAAGGGCCTGAGTTTGATCCCTGGTTGGGGAACTGGGATCCCACATGTCACCAAACAACTAAGCCCACGCTGCAACTACTGAGCATGAGGGCCACAACTAGAGAGTCTGCACATCGCAGTGAAAGATTCTGCATGACACAATGAAACATCCCTTGTGCAGCTACCAAGACCCGATGCAGCCAGATAAATAAATAAAAAGACTGAACAGAATTTTATTTCTAGCACAATGCAGATACTCTAAATACTTCCACAGAAAACAAAAATCAAATGAATGCAGGAACTTTGAAATATTCAAAGGATCAGGGCTGGATTTCATTTTGGAATTCTCTACCAATCCCAAGGGGTGCAAGACCAAGACGTATGGAATCTCTCAGAAGACCTGCATAAAACTATGATCCCTCAAACTAATGGTGAATAAGATAAAGGGCACAGAAAGAGATAACAGTGAAATCTGCCTGTTCAGAACTTAGCAATGGCTAGAGGAAGAAAAAAATGTCTCCCGTGAAATGTCTGAATCTCAAGCAGATACCCACATGGCTCTGTCTGAATTCCCGCAGAGAACCTAAGGCAAGAATTTAATCAAGTGGTCAAGGAGGTAACGTCCCAGGCAACAGGCAGAAACAAACAAAATATCCTGAGAAATATAAATTCTATCCACTGAGGCAACAATTCTTTTTTCAGAATCTAGAAACTTAAGAAAGTAGTAAGACCCAAATGAGAAGTTATTTAGAAGATAATAGCATAAAATACCTGATGCAATAAAGATTTTTCTAGCTGGAAAAGCACTAGATCCCCAATTAATTTACTTTATGTTCTTGTAGAATTTATATAACTGTAAGCAAATCTAAGGCAGAGATTACTATTTACCTTTGTAATCCTAGCATTCAAAACTGTATGTGCTCAGTCACTCATATCCGACTCTTTGCAACTCCATGGACTGTAGTCCACCTGGCTCCTCTATCCATGGAATTTTTCATGCAAGAATATTGGAGTGGGTTGCCATTTCCTCCTCCAGGGGATCTTCTGAACACAGGAATTGAACCTGCGTCTCCTGCATTGGCAGGCGGATTCTTTACCACTGTGCCACAAAACTGTGCCTGACACATAATGCTTTCCCTCAGTAACTGTTTTTTTTTTTAATTAATAAGGATGCTGACTGCTTCACTGTATGCAAAATCCAGAAACAATATAGGTGCCTATCAATAATTATACAAATTATGGCATATAGGAGTAAGACTACACAACCATTAGGCTTCCCAGGTGGCTCAGTGGTAAGGAATCCATCTGTCAATGCAGGAGACTCAAGAGATGTGGGTTTGACCCTTGAGTCTGGAAGACCCCCTGGAGTAGGAAATGTCAACCAGCTCCAGTATTGTTGCCTGGAAAATTCCATGGACAGAGGAGCCCGATGGGCTACAATTCATGGAGTTGTAAAGAGTCAGACACGACTCAGCACACATAAGCACACACACAATCATTAAGAATGATGTGGGGAGAAGGAAATGGCAACCCACTCCAGTGTTCTTGCCTGGAGAATCCCAGGGATGGGGGAGCCTGATGGGCTGCCGTCTATGGGGTTGCACAGAGTTGGACACGACTGAAGCGACTTAGCAGCAGCAGTAGCAGCATCAGCCTCTGGTGGTCCAGTGGCTGAGACTCCATACTCCTAATGCACGGGTTCGATCCTTGGCCAGGGAGCTAGTTCCTACGTGCAGCAACTAAAGATCTCACATGCTGCGACTAAGACCTGGTGCAGCCAAATAAATAAATAAAATCTATTTTGCTTTTTTCTATCCACACTGTAAATGCAATATGTAATTTGTTAAAGAATAATGGGTCAAGGAATATAACTGAAGTTCTTATTATGTAGCAATTGTTATAATAATGCACACTCTGTCCTCAGACATTGGATTTTTAAATCCTGATTACAGCATATATCAGCTCTATGAACTTAAACAAAGTACTTTAAGTCTGTGCTTACATTTTCTCATCTGTAAAACAGAATAATGCCAGTAAGTACTTCACTGAGCTGTGATGATTTTAAATGATTCAGTACTTGTACAGTGTTTAGAAGAGTGTCTAACTATTAGCAACTTCTCAAAGAACATTTGTTATTCTCGTTTGGGAAGGCAAATTGCTTTTTATTTTCTAGATGATTTAAAACATAAACATAAAAAATTGTAAATCTATGTTATTGGGCATGCAATGAATGAAGATGCAATTTGTGACTTTACTAACATAAATGATTAAAACTGTATGAGTCGAGTTTTTGAATTGAAAAAAAAAAAAAAAAAAGAATGATGTGGGACTTGCCTAGTGGTCCAGTAGTTAAGAATCCACCTGCCAATGTAGGGGATACAGGTTTGATCCCTGGTCTGGGAAGATCCCACAAGCCGTGGGTCAACTAAGCCTGTGAGCCCCAACTACTGAGGCCCCACTCTAGAGCCTATGCTCTGTGATAAGAGAAGCCACCACAATGGGAAGCCCAAGCACTGCAACGAAGAGTAATCCCTAATCTCTGCAAATAGAGAAAGCCTGCACACAGCAATGAAGATGAAGCACAGCCAAAAATAGATGAATAATTTTTTTTAAAGCTATGTCTTTAAAAAAAAAAAAAAAAGATGTGGATTTCTGTGTACTAACACCAACAGAAGAATCCCAAAACATACTGAAATAGAAAAAAGCAAGCCTCACAAATACATGTGATTTCTTTATATTAAAACAAAAGCAAAAGTTATACAAACATCATATAAATGCATATGGAAAAGACCAGAACTAAACACACCCAATCATTTTATAGTAGTTCCTTCCTAGCAGTATAAATAGAGAAGTGGATACCCATGTTGGCACTACATACTTTTATATATATATATTTATATACATATATACTTATATATGCCATCATTTCATGGCAAATAGATAGGGGAAAAGCGGAAACAGTGACAGATTTTATTTTCATGGGCTCCAAAAGCACTGCAGATGGTGACTGCAGCCGCAAAATTAAAAAAGACACTTGCTCCTTGGAAGAAAAGCCATGACAAACCTAGAGAGCATATTAAAAAGCAAAGACATCACTTTACCAACCAAGGTCCGTATAGTCAAAACTACAGTTTTTCCAGTAGTCACGCACAGATGTGAGAGTTGGACCACAAAGAAGGCTGAGAATGGAAGAATTGATGTTTTCAAATTGTGGCGGTGGAGAAGACTCTTGAGAATCCCTTGGACAGCATGAAAATCAAACCAGTCAATCCTAAAGGAAATCAACCCTGAATATTCACTGGAAGGATGGATTGTTGAAGCTCCATCACTGGAAAAGACCTTGATGCTGGGAAAGACTGAAGGCAAAAGAAGAAGGGGGGCAGCAGAGGATGAGATGGTTGGATGGTATCACTGACTCAATGGACATGAGTTTAAGCCAACTCCAGGAGATAGTGAAGGATAGGGAAGCCTGGCGTACTGTAGTTCATGGGTCGCAAAGTTGGACACGACTTAGCAACTGAACAACAAACAAGAACAACATTAAAAAATGAGTAAGTTAGTTAAAAGGTAAAAGTTACACGGACGGTGAAAATATATAGTTTCTGTGATTTTTAAAAGACATAACTAAAACGTAAGAACAAAGAAAGGTTCAAAATTAAAGGAAAGAAGACGACACCAGGTCAAAAGAAAAGTTGATATAGCTGCACTAGTATCAACTAAAATTGACTTTAAGACCAAAAATACTAACAGAGATTTTAAAAAAACAAACTACATAATGATAAAAGGTTCAGCTCATCAAAAGTATAAATATATCCAACTTAGCTTCAAAAAGAGACAAAGGAAAATTTACAAATCTACCTTCAGAGTAGGAGATTTTATTAACATCTCTCCAAGTAATGGAGACAAAAAAGCCTGTAAACTATTTTTGCCAGACTCCCGTCTTCCACTCTGCCAACAGAAAGTACTGGGGAGGAAAAAAAACACAAGACAAAAGTAGAAGAAAAATGCCATTTCCCCTCCCATTCTTTCCTGGTTCTGATACACCCAAGTGAATGAGTCTCCTCCTACTGAAGTCAAGACCAGGCAGCTGTAGAACCAGGAGTGTGCATGGTTCTACAAAGTAGCAGGAACTCGTACCAGTATCTCCAGCAGCTTAGCACAAGTACAGGCTCTTTAGTTCCACCCACAGGTAGTAACAACTCCTAGATTTTTAGACAATAATCTCACTCTCCCTCTCAAACCCTTATAACTGAAAACAGTGTGGCAAATGTACTGGAGAAGTTTAAGACAGAATGAAGGCCAGGAAGCCAAACTGAAAACTGATCGAAGAATAAGAAGCTGAGACATTACTAGTGAACAACCCAGATACAGAACAGACAGGATTTAGTGGTAAATGATCAAGAGAAGTGAGAAAGGAAAAAAAAAGACTCAAGGTTAGCTTGAGTGATGCTGGCACTATTAATTTGAAACATACACAGTAGGAGGAACAGGTAGAGGAAGCTAGTCTATCTATGTGGGGACGGAGGCAGATGAGATTAAATTCAGTTTTGGATGTGTCGATTCAAGCTTCTTGAGAACATTCAGAATGATAGACAAAAATAACTGAATCAACCAGAGCTGAAGTCTGGCTGCTCCTTTTAAATGATCTCTTTAGGCTAGGTATCCTCTCTACCATGAGCCCAATGGATCCATGATACATACTTGAAAGCAGCTTGGCTCCAGGAGGCAATGAGTTTACAATGATAAAATCATATTCAAATTTCTCAAGCTAATTCAGAAGTTATCTGTCTGGTGTTCTGGAAATTAACACTCTAAATAAAATATTTAAGCTACCCAGAAACCTTGACTCTGGATGAAATAAAATACAGTTGAGAGTCTACTGTCCTGCCCTTGTGATCACTACATTTCAAGCTCTAGGTGAAAAGCAGTAATTAGCATTAAGTCTGATAGAGTCAAGGTCTCATTTTAGGTAACTTTTTTGACACGGGAGGAATATTTAAATTTTTTTTCCCCCTTATAAATGTACAATTCAAAATTTTTACCTTCCAGATTTGGCTATGCTGGGCTACATTCAGAGACTTTGATAACTATTAATAAAGGTGCTGAGGCAAATAAAATATCATAAAGCGTAAGACAACTATGTAGTGGGAAACGTAGATTATACATGATTTGGCACACACCAACTCTTTTTTTTCCCCTTTAAACTTATTTATTTATTCTTAGTGGGCTTCTCTCTAGTTGTAGAGAGCAGGGGCTACTTTTTGTTGCAGTCTGCAGGCTTCTCACTGGGTGGCTTCTCTTGTTGCTGAACATGGGCTCTAAGGCACGCGGGCTTCAGTAGTTGGGGTACCTGGGCTCTAGAGCACAGGCTAAGTAATTGTGCCCACAGGCTCAGTTGTTCCACGACATGTGTGATCTTTCCAGACCAGGGATCAAACCTGTGTCTCCTGCATTGGCAGGCAGATTCTTTACCACTGAGCCACGAGAGAAGCCCTCAAGTCTTAAATAAATATGCTGAGTGGAAAGTCTGGTTTGACCTACAAACCAAACTGTTGATTTATCACGAGGCAAGAATTAGGATTTAGGGTAATAGAACTGGTTACTTATTTGTTAAAAATGTAAGCAAAAGTCAAGCCTGAAAGATGTACTGTATTCCTCCTGCAAATTTTACTGTTCTAGGTTCAACATTTTTCAATGAACATAAAATCTGGTTTTGTAATGGAATCCATCTTAGATAAATAAAAAATACTACAGATAATTTGAGAACATTTTTATTCTGTCAAGTAGAGTTATCTGAAAGTACAAATAATAAATTTAAGTTAGGGAGACCATTTCTCAAATTGCAAGTATACCCTAAGTATCATACCTAGGGAAGTTACCTAAGTTCTGTGTCCATTTTTTCATTTTAAAAAAGGATTATCTCTGAGTTCTTTTAAATCAAAAATTCCAGAACACAGGTTACTCTATTTCAATTTTCACAAGTTAAAGCTTCCTCCATATACTGTTCAGTCTAATTCAATCATATATACCTAATACGTGAACCGTGAACTTCCAGATGTTCAAGCTGGTTTTAGAAAAGGCAGAGGAACCAGAGATCAAATTGCCAATATCCGCTGATCATTGAAAAAGCAAGCAAGTTCCAGAAAAACATCTATTTCTGTTTTATTGACTATGCCAAAGCCTTTGACTGTGTGGATCACAATAAACTGTGGAAAATTCTGAAAGAGATGGGAATACCAGACCATCTGACCTGTCTCTTGAGAAACCCGTGTGAACGTCAGGAAGCAACAGTTAGAACTGGCCATGGAACAACAGACTGGTTCCAAATAGGAAAAGGAGTATGTCAAGGCTGTATATTGTCACCTTGCTTATTTAACTTCTATGCAGAGTACATCATGAGAAACGCTGGGCTGGAAGAAACACAAGCTGGAATCAAGATTGCCGGGAGAAATATCAATAACCTCAGATATGCAGATGACACCACCCTTATGGCAGAAAGTGAAGAACTAAACAGCCTCTTGATGAAAGTGAAAGAGGAGAGTGAAAAGTTGGCTTAAAGCTCAACGTTCAGAAAACTAAGATCATGGCATCTGGTCCCATCACTTCATGGCAAATAGATGGGGAAACAGTGGAAACAGTGTCAGACTTTATTTTGGGGGGCTCCAAAATCACTGCTGATGGTGATTGAAGCCATGAAATTAAAAGACGCTTACTCCTTGGAAGGAAGGTTATGGCCAACCTAGATAGCATATTTAAAAGCAGAGACATTACTTTGCCAACAAAAGTCCGTCTAGTCAAGGCTATGGTTTTTCCAGTGGTCATGTATGGATGTGACAGTTGGACGGTGAAGAAAGCTGAGCACCGCAGAATTGATGCTTTTGAACTGTGGTGTTGGAGAAGACTCTTGAGAGTCCTTTGGACTGCAAGGAGATCCAATCAATCCATCCTCAAGGAGATCAATCCTGGGTGTTCATTGGAAGGACTGATGTTGAAGCTGAAACTCCCATACTTTGGCCACCTCATGCGAAGAGTTGACTCATTGGAAAAGACCCTAATGCTGGGTAGGATTGGGGGCAGGAGGAGAAGGGGACGACAGAGGATGAGATGGTTGGATGGCATCACCAACTCGATGGACATGGGTTTAGGTAGACTCCGGGAGTTCGTGATGGACAGAAAGGCCTGGTGTGCTGCAATTCATGGGGTCGCAAAGAGTTGGACATGACTGAGCGACTGAACTGAACTGAACTGATAGTTACTTTTCTGTAGTTTTACAAGTGATGTAAATATTCTCATCATGGTTTTAAGCACTTCTCAGTATTATAAATCCTGTGTGATACATAACATCCTCATTTAATGTGAGCAGTGTTATTTATATATATTCATATCCCTACATATGTCCTTTTACTCCAAACAAACTCAGAAGTCAACAACTTACAATACAAGGCCATTACAATTTATTTTTTTATAAAACCAACAACCAGGTTTTTTTCAGAGTAACATGAAACTCTAATTTCTTGAAAAAATAAACTTAAAGAGAACATAAAATATATTTATACCAAAATTTACTTTAATAAGGAATGCAGAAATATGAAAGTATAAATGACTAATTTATAAAATCAATTTCTGCATTCTATGATGTCAGTTTAAGAAATTATCAATGTACCCTTCAACTGTTTTTCCAACTACAAAAAGAAGAGCTGCTGACTTTTTTAAAATTTAGTCTTAATTTTTGCCAGTTTATGAGGATCTAAAGTAAGTTAATAAAAATTATTTAATGTAGGGGAGTGGTTTCCTTGGTGGCCTAGTGGTTAGGATCCCAGGCTTTCACCACCATGGCCTGAGTTCAACCTCTAGTCGGGGAACTGAGATCCCATGGCCAAAAAAGGAAAATAAAAAATTCAGTGTATCTATATAGGAAAATCTGGTTTCAGTCAGAACCCAATACAACAGTCTATTTTAGAACAAGTGGTGCAAAAAAGGAAGAAGTAGTACCTAATAATGCTACTTTTGCTATTTAGGATCACAGATAATCCTTTCCAAGCCAACGCCACTAACTGTCTTGGCTTTCCCTAGTACTTACGTCACTGTCATTAAACTTATGAAAACTAGAGGCTTGCCAAGATTGAACTGGGCTTCTATATCCTCATAGGGGCTGTTTTTTGTGGTAATTTTTGTTTTGTTTTTGGTAGAAGTAGTCCAAACTGACCAATTCTTCCGTTATATTTTAAACTTAAAAAATCTGAAGTAAAGCTCTGTCACTAGGAAAATACCATCGCTACCATACACAAAGAACAAAGGGCTTGATGCTCACCACCCAGTTCTACAAGTGTTAAGGTGTAATCCACTGCAGCTGCCCACCAACAGTACAACCTGAGGGGAATTCAGAGTGAAAAATAGGATAAGGAACTCTGTTCACTGGATAAAACAGGCCCTCAGGAAGAAATGCAATGATGCCAGATTCCTGCATCTTTCCATAAACAGACAAGCACTAAAAGTCATCACTTGGTGTATCTGTTCTTTGTGATTAGCAGTCATCTTTTACCAAGATGTATGCCTGAATGCATGCATTAATATCTCCTAGCCAAAAATCATAGATAAATTGGCTTCTCCCCCACCTCTTTGGAGCAGTTTCCTCAAAGCTGAGTCGCTATCTCCTGGGCTACCGTACTCAATGAGACCTTGAATAAGATTTAAACTCAACAACTCTCAGGTTCTGTGTCTTTCTTTAAGTCAACATTATGTTTAAGGGTAATAAGGCTGATCAGAAGCCCAGCCTGCACTTCAGACATCAACAGATGTTCTGTCCTCTGCTATTTCTTAGAGAACCAGACTCCTTACACCAAAACTCCTCCATCCATACAACCTCATACTTCCTCCTCCCACATGCACAGACAGACAGATCCACACCCAGACACACCCCAGGAATACAACTGGAAAAGGAACACAATTCCAGGAATGAGAAAGAAGTATTCTGAGACACAACATAGTTGGGCTTAGGGAGAGAGCAATCACATAATTTTAGTCTCCATGAAGCAAGACTTAAGATTATTTGTTGTCAAATAAGTGTTGTAGATTGGAAGCTTAGGAAAAAACTACCATGGTTGGGGGGGCGCGAGGGGAGAAGGGGATACAAATAAGACTTTCACTGAAGCATTATCTCCGAAGTAAAAGGAGTTACAAACCAAATGTTAATCTAGTTGAAACAATGCATTTAACTAACAGGAAATGAACATTAATTTTAAATACTATATACTTTTTCCTATTCTTTAGTTTAACTGGTCCAGTGTTAGTCGCTCAGTCATGACCAACTCTTTGCGACCCTATGGACTGTAGCCCACACCAGGCTCCTCTGTCCGTGGAACTCTCCAGGCAAGAATACTAGAGTGGGTTGCCATTGCCTTCTCCAGGGGATCTTCCCAACCCAGGGATTGAACCCAAATCTCCCCATTGTAGGCAGATACTTTACCGTCTGAGCCACCTGGGAAGCCCTAATTGGGCCCGGGCAGAAGCCAAAACAAAAGGTACGGCAAAAAGGCAATGTTTTGATATCACTTCTGACCTATTTTGAAAAAAGTATTTCTTTACTTTTACTTGAGTGCTTACTACTAATAGCTCACTGCCCTCAGTGACTTAAAAATCAATAAAGTACCTTTATAAAAGTATAAGGCAGAAGTGAAAAATCCTATGAAAGAGGTAAAGGGTGCTTGCTATGAGAACATACAAGGTAAAAAAGTGTGTACAGCTGTGAGACTGAGACTAAGTTTGGTGGATTCATGATGCCAGGTATAAAGTTTTAAAGAACTAATGGAGATTTTGAGTAAAATCTGAATTGAGTAAAATTTGAATTCAAAATGACAGTATAAAGAGTAGAAAGACTACATAACTTAGCTAAATAAGTCTAAAAAAAAAAAATCTCAGGAACAATAAAAAAAAACAAAATTGAGAACTGTGAAAGTTACCCAGAATGCAAAGCAGAAGCTCACTATAAAAAGAGACTAAAGCTGAGGGATGGGATGAGGAGGGAGGTGGGAGGGGGGTTCAGGATGGGGAACACATGTACACCCATGGCTGATTCATGTCAATGTATGGCAAAAACCACTACAATCTTGTAAAGTAATTAGCCTACAATTAAAATAAATAAATTTAAAAAAATAAATAAAAAGAGCTGCTAAGTATTCATAGCAAGTAAAAGCTACTGACAGAATCTACATGTTTACAATAATGTCCAGTTCAACCTAAAGACAGGAAAAATAGACTCAGGACCCAGAATCATAAAGAGCCTGATTCTCAGTGATTTTAACTGACAAAAAGCTCTTGGCATAGGCCTAACATAGGAGCTGCATGGAGTAACAATAATGGCCAAAAGACTAAAAATAAGACTAATGTTCCAAGGGCTATTTACATTTTAATATAGGACTCCTAAGATTATTTAAAACAACCAAAAAAACCCCCAAAAAACCCAAAACCCAACAACCTTAGATTGTAACTATTCACATTCAACTCCAAAGATTCCTGATATAAAATGTCTGTCTAGGTACACAACTGGCACAGAAGAATCACTCAGCTCACAACTAAGCCTGGAGGTCACCCAGCAGCCATGTCTTCTTTTTTAAAAAACATGTATTGTGTATTTGGCTCACCCGGCGTCTTGTTTGCAGTGTGCAGGGTGTTCAGTGAAGGCATGTGAACTCTTAGTTCTGGCTTGTGGCATCCACCAGGCAAGTTCCCAGCAGCCACATCTCAAATGTATTTCCTTTACTAATCTTCCTTCAGAAAGAACTCTTTTACAGCAGATACTTTGTTTCTTTATATAAAGTAGCCATCAGAACAAGAGATTTTGCCAGGTAGTCAACATCTGCTCTGATACTACACAAAACTGATGTTTTCTGATAGAACCCTAATCAGCCAGGAACATAAAACTGTTTCATAGTCTCAACTTTGGCTCTTAAAAAGATCTCTCCAGAGGCATCAACTTTGAGAGGTCTACCATCTCCTGAACACTAAATCTGGTCCAAGGATAAGTATTATATCTTATACAACTTACATAATTTGCACAGCTAAACTTTCCCACTGTAGCTAGATAAGTTTTCAACTTAGGTAGCAGATCAGGCTTAACAAGGTGCTGAGAAAAATTTCAACATCCAGGATGAATGCCAGACCAATTAATCTCTGGGGATAGTTGTTGTTAAAGCTCCCTAGGTGTCTTCAACATAATGCCAACATTGAAAATCACTGACTTGCAATATGTGGGTAAGTAAAAAAAAGAAAAATGGGGGACAGTATCTAAAGTAGAAAATGGAAAAAGGCAAAGAAGGAAACTGACTGGAGTGACATTACATTTTACCAGTTTTAACATGGCTTCAACACATTTCAGATCAAAGGTGGACTGAAATTTAAATCAAAATACAGTCAATTTTCATTATTCACAGTAGTTACATTCTAAAAAGTCACAGCAAATACTTAATTAGCAAATAGCGAACCACTGTTCGCAGGGAAAAACAGGGTTAGGTTCCTGTAATCCTCCTCTCACATTCAACCAATTAATAATAACCTCAGTTTTGTGTGCTCCTATTTAAAGAGTTCTTAATATACATCGCTGACTCAACACTGAACCCAAGGGCAACAGTGCATGCCTAAATGAAGGTTATCTAATACACAGATTTTCTGCATAAGACACATCAGTCTTCTTGGAACTAGAAAGACTGAACAGCACTCCAGTATACCTGAGGGCCATTTTAAACGGTGAAATCACCAAAAGCACAAAAATGTGAAAAGAGTGGCAACAGACCCAAGGAAGGATATTTGTTTATTGTATGACAGCTGAAACAAGACAGTGTTGCCCTGTTTCACCTGAGCAGGGCACATTGCACATCCAGTAACCCAAATCTTCCCACTCTGCACATGTGTGCAAATCACCACAAAAGCACCATGACAACTGATTTCAGGGTTACAAATAAATGTTACCAAGTAGGTGGATTCACAAGTACAGAATCCATGAATCATGTGGATAGACTGTAGAAATATCAAATCAAGGTAGCTCAAAAGACAGGAATTTATGAGGTTTCCACTAAGCAATATAAAGAGCAAAGATGGCACCAATATGCATAGCTCCATAATCTTCTCCACTACAAATTTTAAATTGCTTTTCCTATTTAAGGGACATTTTTTCTGTAACATTTTTTCTGATATCAAATCTATATACTAAAAAAGAACTATACACTCAATTTGCTCAACATATGCCTTCCATGAAGTGCAAAAGTAAATATTTTACCAACGATCACTAATCACAAAATTCAGCAATGATTTAAAGGTATGATGGTTGGACTAGATGACCTCTAAAATGTCCAGTGGCTCAATGCTTTTGCAAGTTTAAAAACCAAAGTTGGTATGTCTATTTTAATTATAATAAAAGTCAACATATGACTACATACATATTCTCAGTAATAGTTTATTAGGATTACAATCACATTTTTTAGTAGTAGAGCTACAATATAAATTCTTATCTGAAAAACAGATAATAGCTGCACTCACCAAAAGAAATAACTTGAATCCAGTTGAATATTATCAAACCTGATGGATCCTCGTGGATCTATACAACTTCAAAAGCAAAACAACCTGCCATATTAATGCTATAAAACTAAATATGTCTCAAACTGTATACAAAAGTTAAATCAAGATGTAAATATAAGAGCTAAAACTATAACACTCTCAGAAGAAAAGTATAATAAACTGCAAGTCTTCATGACCTTGAATTAAGTAATGATACAAAACAAAAATACAAATGACAAAAGAAAAAAATAAACTGGACTTCATCATAATTAAAAATATTTATGCTTCAAAGGATACCAGGAAGAATGTGCAAACATAGCTCATAGAATAAAAGAATATTTGCAAATCAAATGTCTAATAAGTTCAGAATATACAAAGAAGAACTCACAAGTCCACAATAAAAAGATAATTTTTCAATGGCAAAGGATTTGAATAGCTATTTCTCCAAGAAATGTACCAATAAAAACAAGAAAAGATGTCCAATATTAGTCATTAAGGAAATGCAAAGAAAAACCACAATGAGATACCACTTCACACCCACAGGACAGCTACACTTAAAAAAATGGACAACAAATTTAGCCAGAATATGTACAAACTGGAAGCTCTGCACACTGCTCATGGGAATGTAAAACAATGCAGCTAACATGGAAAAGTCCGGCAGTTTCTTAGAACATTAAACATAAGAGCTACCAAATGACTCAGCAATTCCACTCCTAAGACAAATAAAACATGTCCACATAAATACCCATAGCAGCATTATTCAAAAAACAGAAATAACACAAAGTCAATTAACTGACAGGAACAGGAAACAAACCAAATGTCAATTAACTGGTGGATAAACAAGCTGTGGTATAACCATAAAATGGACTATTACTCAGCCTAAAAATGAACAAAGTACTGATATACAAGCTACAATATGGATGAAGCTCAAAAACATTATGCTGAGTGTAGGAGGCCAGTCCCAAAAGCCACATATTGCATGACTCCATTTATATGAAATGCCCCAAACAGGCAAATCTATAAAGATAGAAAACAAATGAGTGATTTCCAAAGGTGGGGGTAGGGAAGCAGGGGACCAGGTAACATGATACACTGGGAACAAAGCAACTGCTAATGGCTAAGGGGTTTCTTTTAGGGGTAAGTTTGTGAATATATTCTTTTAGTGACCATGGGTGTGAATATATTTTAAAAGCCACTGACTTTTATACTTTAAAAAAAGGTTAAGTTTTATGATACATAAATTGTATTTCAATTAAAAAAAGGAAAAAATTGAACTCACCATTTAAAACTGATGTAGAAGGCTCAAAATTTTACTTGGCTAACTCTCAAACTTTGAAGAGGACTGGCAAAGAATACATGCTAATTAGAAATCATACTTCCTCTCTGCTTCCTGTGGTGTATAAACACAAGGAGAGACTCCATTTAAAGGAAATTTGCTTTCTTGGTAGCCTTTGTTGGTAGGCAACAAAGGACCAGGAATCAAAATTTTTTTAAAGTGAATATCTAACAGAGGTAGTTTAAAATAAGAAGCCTACAGAATTATAAGTTAACTCACAAACAATTCCAAAGGTCTATGACATGAAGTGATTTGTAATTTTAACCCATATGATGCGTTTTTTTTTTAAAAAGGTTACACAGATTTTAAGTGGCAAAGCTAGAATTCGAAGTTTATCTGAATTCAAACCTGTGCTTATTCCACTGACATTTACTGAAGGTCTACTACATGCCAGGCACTGGGGTACGTCCAGCAGAAACAGTATATTAATTAACAATATGCCAGGCATATAAAGATCAAATTTAGCAGGTTAAGGGGCACTGCAAATGCCAGGGGTGCAAGGACTATCTTGTACTGGGTGATCAAGGAAGGCTTCTCTTAGAAAACTACATTTGAACAAAGATCTGAGACAAAATAAGGAAGTGAGCCATCAGATGTGTGGAGAAGAGCACTCCAAGTTGAGGAAATTAACAGGGAGGGAGACAAAAGGGAGGCCCATACAGCTGCAGGGAAGTGAGGAGGGTGGGGTGGGGGTTGAAAGAGACAGATAATATAAGGCTTTCTGGGTCACTAACAGGGATTTTAGCTTATATTTTCAATAAAATAGGGAAGCCACAGTATGGATGTGAGTGAAGTAACATTTGACTTTCCTTTTGAAAGAATCTAAATGAAAGTTGAGAAAAGACTGTAAAGGAACAAGTGCAGAAGCAGGGAAACCACTTAGGGAGCTATTGATACAATGTAGATGACAGATGATGATGATTTACATCAGGTAATGATGCAGGTGGCCCTAGTGGTACAGAACTTGCCTGCCAATGCAGGAGACGTAAGAAACATGGGTTCGATCCCTGGGCTGGGAAGATCCCCTGGAGGAGGGCATGGCAACCCACTCCAGTGTTCATGCTTGGAGAATCCCATGGACAGAGAAGCCTCGTGGGCTACAGTCCACAGGGTCTCAAAGAGTTGGACACAACAGAAGAGACTTAGCACGCACACACACACACAATGATGCAGAAGAGTAGATGACTGGATTCTGAATTTATTTTGAAGGTAGAGCTCAACAGAATCTGCTGATGGTTTGACTATGGAGTGGGATGAAACCAAGGTTTCTAAATGAACAACTGGAAGAGTCAAGTTTTGCCAAGCACCACATGGGGAATACTACAGAAAGGTTTGGGAAGGTAAATAAAGGAGTTTTACAAATGCTTACCTCCCTGCTCATCTACTTTTGTCTTAATCACTACATTACATACTGGTTTTTGTGCAACACAGCTGTTAAGCCGTGAAACAGAGACTGAATCCAGGTCTTTTGATTCTAGATTCTGGGCACTTTTTTCTTTTCCCAAGGAAGTGGAAGAGACCTAAAAAGTTAAGTCTTATAAAAGCAACTGAATGAGAATACAATTTTTCTCAGAAAAAAAATAACTCAAAGGCATGCACCATTTGCTGGTACTCCAAAAACAGCATTCACAAATAAAGGCTATCAAACAGAGACATTTTAAAAACACCTGACAAACATGAAAAAGTATTACGCAGATAAAACAATGAAGCAGATAATGATATAAAGATGCAATAAAATTCATCTAAACCAAGGCTCAACCTAGATAAATACTATGTAGAAGTGTATTTTCAGAAAAAATGCCAGGGCTTCCCTGGTGGCTCAGTGGTAAAGAATCTACCTGCCAATGCAGGAGACACAGGTTCGATTCTCTATCTAGGAAGATTCCACATGCCACACATGCTGCGGAGCAACTAAGCCCTTCTGCCACAACTGATGAGCCTGGGACCTAGAGCCGGGAAACTGCAACTACTGTAGCCCACAGTCCTTAGAGCCACTGCTCACCAATGAGAGAAGCCACTGCAACGAGAAGCCATCGTTCTGCAACTAGAGCAGCTCCCATTCTCTGAAACTAGAGCAAAGCCCACATAGCAAGGAAGACCCAGCACAGCCAAAAGTAAAATGAGTTCTCATCACAAGAAAAAATATTTTTAAAAAAGAAAAAGAAAAATGCCAGATCATCCTTCTAAAAACTCTCCTTAAGAATAAAGATTATCTTTGAACACTAAAGATTTGCCATTATAATTTTATTGAATGATCAAATATATGCATAAAGAACCTTTGTAAAAATTTTGATACATAAAGTAACTTTACATTTTAAAATATAAGGAACATTTTCCTTTCATTTTCTTAGCTACAGAAGCTATAAAATATTTTAGTGAATGGTAAATTATTGACTGAAGAGTTAAATAAATATCCCCATGATTTCTCTACAAGACCAAACTTGTTAGTATGTTCATTACCTACAACTTCATAGCATCAGCTTCACCACTCAGTTGCTATACAATTTTGGGTAAGTCACTTCTCAAATAAGTGATTATTTATCAAAAAATCACTCTTTTTATTAGACTGAAATGGGATATGACTTCCCATTTTACAAGGCTGGAGTAAGAATCCAGAGAGAATGTAAACACATTGAAAAACACTAAAGTTATGGCACACATAAATCAAGAAAATAAGCCAACTTTGAGGGGAATATGTGCTAAGTGCTAAGTCGCTTCAGTCGTGTCCGACTCTGTGCGACCCCATAGACGGCAGCCCACCAGGCTCCCCCGTCGCTGGGATTCTCCAGGCAAGAACACTGGAGTGGGTTGCCATTTCCTTCTCCAATGCATGAAAGTGAAAAGGGAAAGTGAAGTTGCTCAGTCATGTCTGACTCTTAGCGACCCCATGGACTGCAGCCTACCAGGCTCCTCTGTCCATGGGATTTTCCAGGCAAGAGTACTGGAGTGGGGTGCCATTGCCTTCTCCGTGAGGGGAATATACATGTAATATAAAAATAATTTTAAAATATTTCTTTATAGGTACTGGACCTTTCTATTAAGAGAACTGTTTATTAGATTTCTCTAAAATAGAATTAATGCAGAATTTGCTGTGTCAAGTCTCACTGTAATTACTATGTGCATATTTAAGGGACGATGAGACAGGATTTTTTTTTTTTTGGTTCTTATCGACTCTATGGCCCAAGGAAGTGGAAGAGACCTAAAAAGTTAAAATAAAAGATCCAAACCAACACTTTTAAGACAAAAATAGAAGGCATCTTGTAAAGCAACAATTGATTAATAGCAAAAAGAAAAATACCACAATGACTGCTGTGAGAATTAAGAAAAGATAATGACCCCAGCTTTATGCTTTTGTTTGGTTAAGTCTACTATCTACTTATGTTTATCACTGACACAGAACATCTTCAATTCTACTCTTTGCTATTTCCCTTTTCCTTCAGCACTTGCTCCAACAGCTCTGTGTAGGCCCCATTACTGGCCAGAATATCTAGCCAATCTCCTCAGGTACTATAATTCTAGGTACACTCCACAAGCCTCCAGTGCTTAGTAAGCCTCTGGATCCGTGATGACAGTCAGTTTTCTCACTTTTGATTAAGCTGTAACCCTTAATGATGATGATATCAACAAACAGTCATAAGGAATCTAATTGTCAAGTAATATGACTATAATAATAATGTCAGAAAGAACTCATACCCTATCTCTCAATCACTTCCCTGGGGCTTCCCTGGTGGCTCAGATGGTAAAGAATCTGACTGTAATGCAGGAGACCCAGGTTTGATCCCTGGGTCGGGGCATTCCCCTGGAGAAGGAAATGGCAACCCACTCCAGTATTCTTGCCTGCAGAATTCCATGGACAGAGGAGCCTGGTGAGCTACAGTCCATGGGGTCGCAAAGAGTCGGACACGACTGAGCGACTAACACTTTCACTTTCAAGAACCCACACTCTCTCTCTCTCAGTGGCTAGAACCAACTATTTGTGTAAACAACAATGCAGAGTTGTGAATAACCCAAAATAATTTATTGTTTCTAAGTCATCTAAAAATAAGCACATATTCACAATCCTGTTACTAAATATCAATCTCCCTCCATCTAGCCAAATCAACAGTCAGTAGTCTAAGACCCAATTAAGAGGAAGAAAATGAAGAGAATCCACAAGAGTAATTCAACTGATCATTTCTCTCAATTATATCACTGCCAAAGTATCAACTACTATACACTGACTTTCTAAGCTCTTAAGACATAAAGTAAAGGTAGCTTATTATTAAAATTACTAATTCTAGGTGGTCAAATTAGAAAAATATACCAGGTATACTAAAAAACTTCCAACATAAAGAAGTTTCTGAATGAAACAGCTAAAATCTAAAATCAGAAAATATATCCAGGAGGCAAAATTAATCATTTCATAGGATGAAATGAGCCCATGGGCAAGAAAAAAAAGATTAAGAACAAAATGAAAAAAGAAACAGACACAAAAAATGCAACTTTATGGTTTAGCTGAAAACAGAATGCCCTAATACTGCTCCACTTTTAAGAAATATTTTGAATCACATAAAAAATTCACTTTAATAATGCTCTAAGAAAGTTTGTACCAAATAATCTAAGTCCCTAAAATGCTAAATCTAAACAATTGGTATGACCAACTTTCCACTTAATAGTTTAAGATTTCTAGAATCACCAGAATTAATGTAAATCTATTTATTCAACTCCTGCAAAGTTTTAAGTATCATCATGAGCCCACCACTCTCTAAGAATGGTTTCTTAAAACAGAATCTAACCATATCTTACTTGGTGATTTGTGTCTGCTCTAGGAAGAAATCGTAGGGAAAAAATGAAAGAAAAAAAAAGCAAAAATAGGAAAAAAACATCTCAAAGGGCTCACAGAAATCTGGAAACCACAATCTTGAACCGTATGTTGAAGAACAACTCAAGCAAAACTATGGAGCAGAAGTTTCCGCAGCATTATGGGTGTACCAGAACACTGATCCTCATCCCCAATGTTTGGCTGTGAGCTGCCCAGCCAGGTGCTTCCAGCCTCCAACAATGTCATCCACCCTGGTGTGCAATTCAAAAATTATTTTCTTGGAGAAGGAAATGGCAACCCACTCCAGTACTCTTGCCTGGAAAATCCCATGGACAGAGAAGCCTGGTAGGCTACAGTTCATGGGGTCGCAAAAATTCGGATATGACTGAGCGACCACTCACTCACTCACTGAGCCTGAGCTCTGGAGCCCAGAAGATGCAACTTCTGAGGCCACAAGTGCTAGAGCCGGTGCTCCGCAACAAGAGAAGCCCCTGCAATGAGAAGCCCTCTCACCGCAACTAGAGAAAGCCTGTGAGCAGCAACAAAGATCCAGCACAGCGAAAAACAGTAAATAATAAAAAAAAAAAGATTATTTTCTATGTGTGCCACAACGTAAAAAAAGGCTGCGAGGCACTGATAAGAGTATACTACAGTAGTTACAATGTCAGCTTTAAGATATATACTCTCCAAAAAGAATCTGAAAAACAACAGATATAACTGTGTATCTTATGCTGTTGTTGTTGTTTAGTCACTATGTGCAGGCGCGCTTAGTTGTGTCCAGCTCTTTGCAACCTCATGGACTGTAGTTCGCCAGGCTCCTCTGTTCAAGGGATTCTCCAGGCAAGAATACTGGAGTGGATCGCCATTTCCTTCTCCAGGGTATTGTCCCGACCCAGGGATCAAACCTGTGTCTCCTGCATTGGCAGATGGATTCTTTACCACTGAGCCACGTGGGAAGCCCTTTATATCTATCTACATATAGATATGTATAACTGAATCACTGTGCTACACACCTGAAATTAACATGACATTGTAAATCAACTATACTTCAATAAAAATTTTTTTAAAAAGACAAAACGACAACATAATCTCCAAAAAAAAATCGAAAGTCCACCCTTACTTGGTATCCTGATGATCTTTATGGCTAATTTATTTCATCTTTATCAATATAGGTAAGTAACTCTTACATACATTTGCATAATATGCATACTTTTAAAACACAGTTCCTCTTACAGGTTAAGTAACCTCTTCATCAGCAGTAATACCCTGGTGTGGGTAAGATGAAGAAATCTTCCGAAAACATTTTAGATAAGGACATGGTTAAAGTAGCATTTTTGTATAGCTTACTTTTTCCTAAGAACTCTAGCTAAAATTCAAAAAACATTAACCTCCTTTCACAAATTTTCTCTACAGCACTATAGCTGTCTAACATATAGCAATTAACTTAAATATTTTGTGCTTACCCATCACCCCTAACCAGATGTGGATGGTTTGTGGATGGTTTCTGCCATCCACAAAGGCAGAAACCTTGTTTGCTTTTGTTCATTGCTGTATCCGCAGCACCTAAATGAATACCTGACATAGAGGGCCCCCCCAAAAAATAACTGATTAGTAAATGAACAAATGTAACTTAGTTGCTGTTTTATGTATAATTTATTTGTCTTGAAGAGTTAAACTTTGCTATTAAGACTGTCAGGAAAAAATTTTGTGCAAAGACACAGAATAACCACACAGAGAAGTGCTGTGTTTCAAAAAGCTTGGTTAATCTATATCAAAATATTTTTCAAATAGTATCAGGAAAGTACATAAAAGAAGAGGGAACCCTTGCACACTGTTGCTGGGAATGTAAATTAGTTGCAGCCATTATGATGAACAGTATGAAGGGTCCTCAAAAAGATGGAAATTAGAAGTACTATATGATCCACTACTGGGTATGTAAAAGAAAACGAAAACACTTAATTTGAAAAGATACATGCAGCCAAATGTTCACAGCAACACTATTTATAATTGTCAGGATAGGGAAGCTACGTCGGAAGCTACGTAAATGTCCATCAACCAATGAATTGATAAATAAAGATGTTGATGCATGCATGTGTGTGCGCACGCATACACAAACACACACACACACACACACACACACACACAACAGAATATTACTCAGCCATAAAAAAGAATGAAACTTTGCCATTTGCAACAACATGGATGCATGTGGAGGGTATAATGTTCAGTGAAATAAATCAGGGAAAGAAACACTGTAGAATATCATTTACATATCAAATCTAAAAAGTAAAACTAGTGAATGTAACAAAAAAGAAATAGATTCACAGATATGATTAGTGGTTACCAATGGAGAGGGAAAGTGAGAGGAGCAAAATAGGGAGACAAGGTTAACATGTACAAGCTAAAGTACAAACTACTATGTATAAAATAAATAAGCTGCAAGGATATATTGTGCAGAACAGGGAATACAGCAAATATTTACTAATAACTATAAATGGAGTGTAATCTTTAAAAGTTGTGAATCACTATGTTGAACACCTGAAACAAAATATTGTAAATCAACTATGCTTCAATAAAAAACTTAAAAAATAAAAAGATACTACCAGAGAATCTATATCAGGTACTTCTAAAATACAAATAAAAGGAAGAACTTAGTTTTAATTAAAATGGAAAACATCAGTTTTCCATTCCTCTAATCAGAAGACATAAAGGAATAAAGGGTGAAAAGACAGAGGTACTTGGGACACAGAAAAATGCAGTATTACACTGGCAGGTATTGTGTCTATTACTTAAGTCACCATGTAAAATTCAAGACTATCAACATTAAGTTTTGTACTCAGTTTTGAAATCTGCTTTTTCCAGACACTAAAGGTCTAATTTTAATTAGCAAATCAGTTATCCCTATACTCCTCTGCCAAATATCATCACTAGTACTGTGGATTTTAATCTTTTTATTCTTAAAAAGAATGGTTTTAATCTTAACACAAATAATCTTAAATTGGTCACATAGCTGATCTACTGTTCAACTCGTGTTCTACAGTTCCTTTTTTGGCCTCAAATGACGAAACCTCTCTAACGTCTCTGGGGAGATTACGGTAAAGTATAATGTTTCCTGAAATTGTTTTTGTTTTTTCTCTGGATTGTTTCATGACATCTCTTCAACTAGGAACGTTATATACAAAATTTTTTTTTCCTATTCTGCAGTAAAGTCCAGAGGGAGAAGCAAAGGTAAAAAGAGTCTCGTACAGAGAACAGGCTGAAAGGGGACATATAACACAAAAGCACAGAAGTAAATGCGAAGCAAATACGTGCACAAAAGAAGAAGAAGATGCAGAAAAAGAGCTAAAAGAAAAGCACTGTTCTCGCCTAAAAAGAGAAAAAATCGGCAGGGGTATAAGGAAACTTGCTTATTCTTCTAGAAACAAAAGCATATAAAATTCTTCTAAGAAAAACGTGGTCTCTTTAAGATGCTGTTAAAACTAAAAAGCGCTCAGCTGACACTTCAAAGGGGAGTTCTGCCTTCTCTTCCTATGTTTTGACAAAGCTAGTCTTCATCTATAAATTAAATGCAAGCTATAGATAATGCAGAGTTAATCTCTACAAAACTGCCAATTGTGGATGCCATCTTTGTCTGTTAAAAAAAAAAAAAAAACTCTTTGGATTTGGAAAAAGAAAAAAGAGTCTATTAAGTTGAAAAACCAGAAAACCACGCATTGCCAAGTCAGGTAGCTATAACATGGGTTAACAAACGCCTCTTAACAAACTAAGGTGCCACTAAGGTCTGGGGAAGAAGGGCAAAGGGCTGTAGCCTAATCGCGACCGCAAGGGTGGGGCACTGTAGGAAATAAAAAGATTGGAGGGTGAGCTATCCCGGGAGGTATAGGGGGCTGGTGATCCGTCCTTCGGGGAGATAGCCTGTTAGGCGGCAAATGATTGTGAGGGGCTAAGGGCAGCTTCGTTGAGTGAGAAAATGAGCTGCAGGACCTCTGTTCGTTGAGAGTGCGAAGGCTGACAGAGGAAGGTACCCCTGGGGCAAAGGACTAAGAGTCAAAAGCAGAGTCGAGGGACCGAGCAGCCAGGGAGGCCGGGCGTGGGAGGCCTGAGCCGAGGCCACGAAACGCCTTTGCGAACAGCCGCCTTCTCCCAGAACGCATTTTCGGCTCCCCACACTCAGCCCCTCTCAGGGCCGCCTCTGCCTCGGCGACAACGGCTAGAGCAGCTGTTTCCGCCCAGCCGGGAACCGCGGTGGAAAAGGCATCCCTGGCCCGGAGGCAAGCAGGCGACAGTCGTCCGTGTGAGCCGGAGGTGATTCGAGACCAACGCCGCGGAGCCAATATCAAACTTCGCCCCTTCCTCCCCTTAGCCTTCTTTATCCCCCAACTTCCCGGCCAGCTGGTGTCCGCTTCGACCGACCGAGACCCCCCCCCTTCTTCTCGCCGCCTCTCACCCCTCCCCAACGCCCTGAAGGTGGGAAGGACCGGTCGCCGGGGCCGCTCCGGAGCCCGCCCGGGTCCCCCAGAGTCCCAGACACACCCCCGGAGGAAAGGCTCTCATCCTCCCCGCGGCAACGGAGCCCGCCTAGATGCTGCAAACTCCTCTTACCTGCATTGACGCCATGATGGAACCATCCCCCCAAGGCCGGCGAGGGCAGAGACGCAGGGGGCGGAGCTGCCGTGCTCGCGTCACGCCGCGGGGGCCCAGCATCCCGGGCGCGGGGGGGCGGGGCCTCCGATGGGAAGTGGATGGCGCCAGGGGATTGGCTGGCGGGCTAGGCGCCCGGGCGGGGGAGGGGCAAGCGAGGGCGCAGTGAATGGCGCTGTCCCTACTTTCGGTCGCATAGAGCTCTCTGGCCTCCACCACGAACCCACTGGCTACCCTAATCACTTAGGAAACGCTGCTCGGGTTTTGACCCGAACCGCGGTTGTTGTTTTTTTCTGCCTATACCCTGAGATCCTGAGGATGTCCAGGCCCGTGAGGTTTTTGTTTTCCCAACCACAGGTGTTAAGATTTACAGATTTTACCTTTCGTATTCTCTTTCCACACCACTATGCCCACTTTCACAGCTTTGGGCAAGATGAAACTTCCTGCCGGGCTGTTTTCTGCTCTTTACGGACCCGGAAGGCTTCTCACATTCCTAATTTGGGGAAGAGAGAGACACAGATTTCCTTCTACAATGGGATAAGAATTGAGGGCAGAACAGCACTTCGATATTTTAAATAAAAGGGTAGATTTGTAGAGCCGAAACTTGCCTGAGGGGAAAGAGAACATTTTGAAGTTTTTCTTTCGTGTACAATTTCTCCCCTTAACCCTAGACCCTCAGTTTGAAACTTCACGTGTGTCAGTAATAGTTAAGTTGTAATGGCATTGACATTTGGCTATAGCGATTTGACCCTAGACGTGAAATTGTTTTTAATGTACCAGTGTCATGTTACAATATACACTTGTTTCTTGTATCACATCTAGACTCCTCTGAAGCCTGTTTCATGGTGGGCAGTTTTGTGGTCATTTGACGCAGGGATGTATTTGAATAGGGAGAGCTGAATACACAGAATTTGTTCTGGGAATGCACTAGCTCTCCCAACGTTTATAAGAAGCCACGCATTTAAAAGCTATTCCAGAACTGAAGATGTTACTAATTTATAACAGGAAAATGGAAGCCAAAGATTTGCACTTCCTGTTCTTTTTTTTTCCATGTAGGTGGCTGATACACTGAGTAGAAAGCTTTTACTTTACCAGAATGAAACCTTAAAATCTGTCAGTAACTTGAAGTTCTTTTTAAAAATGTATATAAGATTTAAATATAAGAGCAACATAAGATACCATCCTTCCCACTCTTTAGATCACAATGTTCTCTGTGAAATTCTCTAATGTAAAATGTGTTCAAAAAGGGGGAAAGATCCTTAAAATACACTAATTATTCTATGGTATAATGTTAAACACCCTATTCTTCATCACTGAAGAGGAATTTATATTGATATACTTTTTTTCTCTCAAACTTCCACCTGATTCCCAGAAGTGGACTAGTTTTCCCTTTGTTGTACAAAATGACTATGTCCTTGAGGAATGTTTGGAGGCTCTTGGCAACCAAGGATGACCCAGGAACATATTAGATGTCAGCCCAGTTGTGTTGCCTACATTTCAGCTGAGTAAATCTCATATCATGAAAGAGAACTTTTCCAGATACATTTCCTTCTGGAGATCTTTATCCCTATCATCTCAGAAGATCAAATGTAACCACCTACCCTTCACTTTGTTTAAAAGCTGATTCTTCCTAAGGTGTAAGTGACTTTAAATAACCCCACAAACAAAGCATTATGACATCATCAGAATCAACACCTTGCCATGACAAATACTAATAAGGAAGAAAAGGGATTACAGGAGCCTTAACACTCCTCACAGTAAAATCAACATCTGGCCCCTAAGGGTTTATACGTGTTAAGATTGTCACAGGAGGGAAAAGTCAGTAGCAGTCATATCTTTCCAGGAAATATTAAATAGGACATAATTACCTCATTATCTTCTTTATTCTTTCATTGGTACATAAAAGATCCTGATGTACTCAGGAGCTAAAACAGTGACTATCAGATGGAGTGGGAACATATCATTATCTCCAGGAAACATGAAATGTTTATATCTAAAACGATTATACAACGTTTAAGGACCAGACTCACATCTCATTTCTTCAGTTTTTGTTCTGTTTGGTTTTTTTACACATCTCATTTCTTTACAGAGTGGGGCTTACTATCAGATAGGCAAAAGATAAAATGCCTGACAATTCCAAAAGTAGGAAAGGAAATGGAGCTCTCATAAACTCTAAACAAGTAAGATTGGTAGTCTCTTCAGAAAACAGTTCAGCAACAATAAAGCTTCCCTTACCCTTAAAGTATCTTTTTAATAGCATCATTTGCAATAAAAGAGACATGAGACATATTAAACAAATGCAGTATGTTAATCTTTTTGGATCCTGATTCAAACAAGCCACTGCATAAAAGGTATTTGGGAGACAACTGGAGAAATTTAAACATGCAATAGGTATTATATAATAGTAAGGAATAATTACTGTGTTAGATTTGATAATGATGTTCATTTTTAAATTTCCACAGCAATTAGAAATGACCATCAGGGAAGTTCCCTGGTTGTCTAGTGGTTAAGAATCTGCCTTCCAATGCAGGTGATGCAGTTTGATCGCTGGCTAGGGAACTAAGATCCCACGTGTAGAGGGGTAACTATTGAGCCCAAGCACCACAGAGAGAAGCCAGCACATCGCAACTAAGACTGGTCACAGCCAAATAAATAATAAATAAAAATTTTTTAAAACTCATCAAACTGTATACTGAAGACCTGTACATTAAAAAAAGAAAGAAAGAAATGACCATCAGGTTCAAGGAGTTCATTCTCCTCATCTCACAAACTACCCCCACTTCCACCTTCCTGGAAGAAAAAAACCAGAATGGACACAAGCTGTATATGTGCCTGAGGTCTTCCCTGCCAAGGAAAAGAAACAGTCTATAACACAGAAAACTAAAAGCAGCTGGACTTTCTGGCAGAAAAGGGAAAGAAATATGGGAAAACAAATAGACGAATTAGTTGAAGGATCCAGAGAGGGATCAGTGGGCAAATCCTGCAATATTGATAATGTCACATGATTTATGAATGTTTGAATTCTAGAGATTCAGTAGATTGGTGAGTTAGGAGCAATCCTATGAGAATATGCTTGTTGGGGCGTAAAGAGGCAGAGTCGACTTGTCCTTACTTGCGTCTGTGTCTCTCCAGAGAGGTTTATTCTTAGTCTCCCCCTGGCTGATCTCACCAGAGAAACAGAGGCAGTTTAACAACCAGCAGCTTGTTTATTGGTTGTTGGGAAAGGCACCATGCCAGGAATCCAAGGCTTGTATTCTTGTCCAAGCTTTGTCGTTGGCAAGCTTGGTCAAGGCTTTTAACCCCCCTGGGTTTATTTCCTTATCAATAAAATGAGCAAGTCAGACTGTATAATCTTTATGATTTCTTTCCAGATTTCAAATTCCATGCACCTATCAGAGGAAATTAAATTTTCAATGATTTGTCTAAAATACTATGTTTGAAGTCTAAGATAAAATGCAATGGAAATGACATACTATCTTGAGTTTAAAAAAATGATTTTTATAAGTTGTAAAATGAGGAAGGAACTTGGCTTCATTGTAATTTATGTAGAAATACTGGGGTGCTTTAGTTAACAATTTTAAAATGTTAGTAGTGAAAGTCACTCAGTCGTGTCCAACTCTTTGCAACCCTGTGGACTATAGCCCACCAGGCAACTCTGTCCACGGGATTCTCCAGGCAAGAATACAGGAGTGGGTTGCCATTTCCCTCTGCAGGGGATCTTCGTGACCCAGGGATCAAACCCTAGTCTCCTGCATTGCAGGCAGATTCCTTACCGTCTGAGCCACCAGGGAAGAATTGAACTCTAGATTTAAAAATGCTAATATAATGCAATTGAGCTATAAAAGGGATTTCAAAAAGTATCAAAAACTCCAAATCCACAATTTAGAGTGATACTTTAAAAAGCATATTTGGGGGCTTCCCTGTCAGTGGTTAAGACTCTGGGCTCCCAATGTAGGGGACTCAGGTTCGATCCCTGGTTGGAGAACTAAGATCCCACATCCTACACAGTGCAGCCAAAAAAGAAAAGCATATCTAAAAAAGTGTATTTTTTTAATATAATTTTGAATCTAAACTAGTCATTTCATGTGGATCTCCTAAGAAGAGACAAAGAAAATTTACAAAATAACAGATGGTTTGTATGTGTGACCTATTGTACACATCAGAAACAATTGATTTATATAATACCTGGTTTGTAAATAAGACTGACTCTCGGGAGAACTTTGTTTTCACTTTCTCCCCTTCCCCCAAGCCTTTCTGTCAAGAATTCTTTTACCCAGATGTGCAGACCTCGAGCACCTTTCTTCCTTGCTTCTCCCCTAGACCTCTTAGAAAGTTATCCTTTTGAGGGCGACAGGGGGCCCTTTAAAAACCAAGTGAAGGGCTTCCCTGGCAGCTCAGTGATAAAGAATCCACCTGTTAATGCGGGAGATGTGGGTTCCATTCCTGGTCGAGAAAGATCCACTTGCTTCAGAGCAACTAAGCCTGTGCACTGAAACTACTGAGCCTGTGCTCTTGAGTCCAGGAGCCTCAGCTACTGAGCCCTCGAGCCACAGCTCCCGAAGCCCGCACACCCTAGAGCCCATGCCGCACAACAAGAGAAGCCACTGCAATGAGGAGCCTGCACACTACAACTTGAGAGTAGCCCCCGCTTGCTGCAACGAGAGAAAAGCCCGCTCAGCAATGAGGACCCAGCACAGCTAAAAATAAATAAATAACCGAATGAAAACTATGGACCCACTTGACAGGAAAATATTCATACTCATAAAGTTTGTAGTTTAGGGGTTACCTGACACCCCCCCCCCCAAGAAATATATCCATTGGCAGAAGTTTGTCAACCTCAAGGTAAGAACGCCTTTACTAAAGAGGCAATGATGGATACCATTTGCCCTTTTCAAAACCTGTCTACCTTTCATGTACACATAATGTCACATAGCACTTGTTTGCTTTTCGTTCACTTGTTTATTTTCTAGTCTTTCTCAAAAGCAGATTGCTGTGTGCAGAGCTCTGGATCAGGAACCAGAAGAGATGACCACTTGCCCTGATCCTTCTCAGAGGGGATAACTCAACTTATTTAACAACAGATGCGGCATGGGTACCAACCACGCATAACAGAAACTGCTCAGTGCTGAAGCTAGGGTGTGGATGCTCCCTGCCCTGAGGGCCAGGTATCTGTAATTGGATCATAGTGAGGTGTGGATGGATTCCAAGACCATAGAAGGAGATTCTTTTGGGGGTCTGAGGGCAGTGGCTATTAACTAACTTCTGTATTTCATGGGCTTCCCTGATGGCTTAATGGTAAAGAATCCATCTGCAAATGCAGGTGCCACAGGAGACTCGGGTTCAATCCCTGGGTGGGAAGATCCCCTGAAGAAGGACATGGAACCCATTCCAGTATTCTTGCCCGAAGAATTCCATGAACAAAGGAACCTGGCAGGTTACAGTCCACGGGGTTACAAAGAGTCAGACACGACTTGGTGATTAAATAACAACATGAAAGTATTTCAGTGTTTTCTTTTGGTGGTGACAGAAATGTTCTAAAACTGCATTATGGTGAGAGTTGCTCAATTGTATAAATTTACTGGAAATTATTGAATAATTATTCTGGGTGACCTTTATGACATGTGAATTATACCCTAATAAAAACTGTTTAAAAACAGAAGGGAACATTTCAATATTTTAACACAGCTGTAACAGTAAGTCCTGGCTGACCTTCAGACTGGCTCTGCCATTAATGGTATGAGACCAAAGTCTGGTCAGGTGTCTCCCTGGGTCTAGATTTTTTTCATCTGTAAAATGGTTTCTGCAAATATTTCCAGATAATCCTTTTCCTTGCCCCCCCCAAAAAATCCCATAATTGCATCATATTTCTTTATATATATATATATATTTTTTAATTTGCTTCCTTGCTTTTCTTTTTTATTTTTTTATTGAAGGATAATTGCCTTACAGAGTTTTGTTGTTTTCTGTCACACCTCAACCTGAATCAGCCATAGATACACATGTATCCCCTCTCCCCTGAACTTCCCGCCCATCTCACCCCTCTAGGTTGATACAGAGCCCTTGTTTGAGTTTCCTGAGCCATACAGCAAATTCCCATCAGCTATCTATTTTACATATGGTAATGTAAGTTCCCATGTTACTCTCTCCATACATCTCACTCTCTCCTCCCCTCTCCCCATGTCCACAAGTTTATTCTCTATATCTGTTTCTCCATTGCTGCCCTGTAAGTAAATTCTTCAGTACCATTTTTCTAGATTCCCTATATGTGCATTAGAATATGATATTTATCTTTCTCTTTCTGACTTACTTCACTCTGTATAATAGGTTCTAGGTTCATCCACCTCATTAGAACTGACTCAAATGCATTCCTTTTTATGGCTGAGGATTATTCCATTGTGTATATGTACCACACCTTCTTTATCCATTCATGTGTCGATGGACATCTAGGTTGCTTCCATGTTCTAGCTATTGTAAATAGTGCTGCAATGAACAATGGGATACATGTGTCTTTTTTAGTTTTGGTTTCCTCATGGTATATGCCTAGGAGTGGGATTTCTGGGTCATATGGTGCTTTTATTGCTAGTTTTTAAAGGAATCTCCATAACGTCTTCCACAGTGGCTGTATCAATTTACATTCCCACCAATGGTGCAAGAGCATTCCCTTTTCTCCACACCTTCTCTCCAGCATTTATTGTTTGTAGACTTTTTGATGATGGTCATTCTGACCAGTGTGAAGTGATATCTCACTGTAGTTTTGATTTGAATTTCTCTAATAAGGAGCGATGTTGAATATCTTTTTATGTGTTTGTTAGCCATCTGTATGTCTTCTTTGGAGAAATGTCTGTTTAGGTCTTTCCCCATTTTTTGATGGGTTGTTTGTTTTTCTGGTATTGAGTTGTATGAGCTACTTGTATACTTTGGAAATTAATCCTTTGTCAGTTGTTTCATTTGCTATTATTTTCTCCCATTCTGAGGGTTGTCTTTTCATCTTGCTTATAGTTTCCTTTGTTGTGCAAAAGCTTTTAAAATTAATCAGGTCCCACTTGTTTACTTTTGTTTTTATTTCCATTACTCTAGGAGGTGGGTCATAGAGGCTCTTGCTTTGATTTACGTCATCGAGTGTTCTGCTGAAGTTTTCCTCTAAGAGTTTTATAGTTTCTGGTCTTACATTTAGGTCTTTAATCCATTTTGAATTTATCTTTGTGTATGGTGTTAGGAAGTGTTCTAATTTCATTCTTTTACATAGAGCTATCCAGTTTTCCCAGCACCATTTATTGAAGAGGCTGTTTTTGCCCCATTGTATATTCTTGCCTCCTTTGTCAAATATAAGGTACCCATCGGTGCATGGGTTTATTTCTGGGCTTTCTATCTTGTTCCATTGGTCTATATTTCTGTTTTTGTGCCAGTACCATATTGTCTTGATGACTGTAGCTTTGTAGTATAATCTGAAGTCAGGAAGGTTGATTCCTTTAGCTCCATCCTTCTTTCTGAAGACTGCTTTGGCTATTCGGGGTCTTTTGTGTTTCCATATGAATTGTGAAAGTTTTTGTTCTAGTTCTGTGAAAAATGCCATTGGTAATTTGATAGGCATCACATTGAATCTGTAGATTGCTTTTGGTAGTATAGTCATTTTCACAATATTGATTCTTCCTACTCAGGAAAATGGAATATCTCTCCATTTGTTTATGTTGTCTTTGATTTCTTTCATTAGTGTCTTATAATTTTCTGTGTACAGTTCTTTTGTCTCCTTGGTGGTGGTGGTGGTTTAGTCACTAAGTCGTGTCTGACTCTTGCGATCCTGTGGACTGTATCCTGCTAGGCTCCTTTGTTCATGGGATTCTCCAGGCAAGAATACTGGAATGGGCTGCCATTTCCTTCTCCAGGGGATCTTCCCGACACAGGAATTGAACCTGGGTCTCCTGTATTGCAGGCAGATGATTTACCAACTGAGCTATGAGGGAAGCCCATTACCTTTGTCTCCTTAGGTAAGTTTATTCCTAGGTATTTAATTCTTTCTGTTGCAGTGGTGAATGGGATTGATTCCTTAATTTCTCTTTCTGATTTTTCATTGTTAGTATATAGAAATGCAAGTGATTTCTGTGTATTGATTTTGTATCCTGCAACTTTGCTAAATTCACTGATAAGCTCTAGTAATTTTCTGATATTATCTTTAGGGCTTTCTATGTACAGTATAATGTCATCTGCAAACAGTGAGAGCTTTACTTCTTTTCCAGTCTGGATTCCTTTTATTTCTTTTTCTTCTCTGATTGCTGTAGCTAGGACTTCTAGAACTATGTGGAATTGTAGTGGGGAAAGTGGGCACCCTTGTCTTGTTCCTGATCTTAGGGGGAATGCTTTCAGTTTTTCACCATTGAGAATAATGTTTGTTGTAGGCTTATCATATATGGCCTTTACTATGTTGAGATAGGTTCCTTCTATGCCCATTTTTTGAAGAGTTTTAATCATAAACGGGTGCTGAATTTTGTCAAAGGCTTTTTTCTGCATCTATTGAGATTATCATATGGTTTTTATCTTTCAATTTGTTAATATGGTGTATCACACATTGATTTGCATATATTGAAGAATACTTGCATCCCTGGAATAAACCCAACTTGATCACGGTGTATGAGCTTTTTGATATGTTGCTGAATTCTGTTTGCTAAAATTTTGTTGAGGATTTTTGCATCTATGTTCACCAGTGATATTGGCCTGTAGTTTTCTTTTTTTGTGTTATCTTTGTATCAGGGTGATGGTGGCCTTGTAGAATGAGTTTGGAAGTGTTCCTTCCTCTGCAATTTTTTGAAAGAGTTTTAGAAGGATAGGCATTAGCTCTTCTCTAAATGTTTGATAGAATTCTCCTGTGAAGCCATCTGGTCCTGGGCTTTTGTTTTTTGGGAGATTTTTGATCACAGCTTCAACTTCAGTGCTTGTAACTGGGCTGTTCATAATTTCTATTTCTTCCTGGTTCAGTATTAGAAGATTAAACTTTTCTAAAAATCAGTCCACTTCTTCCAGGTTATCCATTATATTGCCACATAGTTGTTCATAGTAGTCTCTTATAATCCTTTGTACTTCTGCATTGTCTGTTGTAACCTCTCCTTTTTCATTTCTAATTTTGTTGATTTGATTTCTCTCTCTTTTTTCCTAGATGAGTCTGGCTAAAGGTTTGTCAATTTTGTTTATCTTCTCAAAGAACCAGCTTTTAGTTTCATTAACCTTTACTATTGTTTCTTTCATTTCTTTTTCATTTATTTATGCTCAGATCTTTATGATTTCTTTCCTTCTACTAATTTTGATTTTCTCTTTTGTTTTGTTTTCTTTTTCCAGTTGTTTCAGGTGTAAAGTTAGGTTTTCTGTTCAATGCTTTTCTTGTTTCTTGAGGTAGGACTGTATTGCTATAAACTTCCCTCTTAGAACTGCTTTTGCTGCATTCCAAAAGTTTAGAGCTGTCATGTTTTCATTGTTATTTGTTTCTAGAAATTTTTTGATTTCTTCAGTAACCTGTTGGTTATTTAGAAACGTATTGTTTTATCTTCATGTGTTTGTGTTTCTTTCAGTTTTTTTTTTCTTTTTTCTTGTATTGATATCTAGTCTCATAGCGTTGTGGTCAGAGAAGATGCTATATATGATTTCCATTTTCTTAAATTTACTGAGATTTGACTTGTGACCCAAGATGTGGTCTATCCTGGAGAATGGTCCATGTGCACTTAAGAAGAAGGTGTATTCTGCATTTGGATGAAATGTCCTGAAGATATCAATGAGATCCATCTCATCTAATGTATCATTTAACACTTGTGTTTCCTTAATAATTTTCTGTTTTGATGCTCTGTCCATTGGTGTGAATGGGGTGTTAAAGTCTCCCACTATTATTGCGTTACTATCAATTTCTCCTTTCATGTCTGTTAGTGTTTGTCTTATGTATAGAGGTGCTTCTGTGTTGGGTGCATAGATATTTATAATTGTTACGTCTTCCTCTTGGATTAACCCCTTGATCATTATGTAGTGTCCTTCCTTATCTCTCATAATTGTCTTTATTTTAAGGTCTATTTTTTTCTGATATGAGGATTGCTACTCCAGCTTTCTTTTGCTTCCATTTACATGGAATATATTTTTCCACCCTCTCACTTTCAGTCTATATGTGTCTTTAGGTCTGAAGTGGGTTTCTTGTAGACAGCATATATATGGGTCTTGTTTTTGTATCCATTCAGCCAGTCTGTGTCTTTTGGTTGGAGCATTTAATCCATTTATATTTAAAGTAATTATTGATACATATATTCCTATTGCCATTTTCTTCATTGTTTGGGGTTGATTTTGTAGATCTTTTTCCTTCTCTTCTATTTCTTGACATATAAGTCCCTTTAACATTTGTTGTAAAGTTGGTTTGGTGGTACTGAATTCTGTTAACTTTTGCTTGTCTGAAAAGCTCTTTATTTCTCCATCAATTTTGAATGAGATCCTTGCAGAGTACAGTAATCTTGGTTGTAGATTTTTCCCATTCTGTACTTTAAATATATCCTGCCATTCCCTTATGGCCTGCAGAGTTTCTGCTGAAAGATCAGCTGTTAAGCATAGGGGGTTTCCCTTGTGTGTTACTTGTTGCTTCTCCCTTGCTGTTTTTAATATTCTTTCTTCATGTTTAGTCTTCGTTAGTTTGATTAGTATGTGTCTTGGCGTGTGTCTCCTTGGGTTTATTCTGTATGGGACTCTTTGTGCCTTTTGGACTTGATTGGCTATTTCCTTTTCCATGTTGGGGAAATTTTCAACTATAATCTCTTCAAAAAATTTCTCATACCCTTTCTTTTTCTCTTCCTCTTCTGGGACCCCTATAATTCAAATGTTGGTGCATTTGATATGGTCCCAGAAGTCTCTGAGACTGTCCTCAGCTCTTTTCATTCTTTTTACTTTATTCTGCTCTGCAGACGTTATTTCCACCATTTTATCTTCCAGCTCACTGATTTGTTCTGCTTCAGATATTCTGCTATTGATTCCTTCCAGAGTATTTTTGATTTCAGTAATTGTGTTATTTGTCTCTGTATGTTTATTCTTTAATTCTTCTAGGTCTTTGTTAATTGATTCTTGCATTTTCTCCATTTTGTTTTCAAGATTTTTGATCATCTTTACTATCATTATTCTGAATTCTTTTTCAGGTAGTTTGCCTATTTCTTCTTCATTTATTTGGACTTCTGTGTTTCTAATTTGTTCTTTCATTTGTGTAGTATTTTGGTTTTGTTGTTGTTTAGATGAGGCATCCTGCACAGGGTACTACTGGTGGTTGGGTGATGCTGGGTCTTGTATTCAAGTGGTTTTCTTAGTGTGAGTTATATTTGATACTCCCTAGGGTTAGTTCTCTGATAGTCTAGGGTCTTGGAGTCAGTGCTCCCACTTCAAAGGCTCATGGCTTGATCTCTGGTCAGGAATGAAAATTCCACAGTGGTTTATTATGGCATTAAGTGAGATTAAAACAAATACCCAAAAACAAGAAATCAAAAATGAACCCCAGACAAATGGCAGTTACAAAATCAGGCAAATAATAATTGAAAAATGGAACATACACATATACATATACACCCATAAGCAAAGTCGAAACAGTCCAACTAAAATAAAGTACAGTAGATTGAACCAGCAAACAAAGGAAATCAAAAATTACATTTACCAGTTAAGAACAAAATTAACTAAAGCACAAACTGTAAAACAAAACTAAAGCAAGGTGCCAAGCGGAGGATAAAGCAACGAAAACAAAACTAACAAATATGTTGAGAGGAAAGGAAAGAAAGAAAAGAAAGAAAGAATAGATATGCAAAGTTAAGTAGAGGTAGATGAAGAAGATTTATATACATTAAAGATTAACTGCAAGGGGGAAAAAACAGTCGGAAAGGCAAACAAAGGAATAGATGTAAAAAAAAATAAAATAAGTTTAAAAAAATTAAAACTTAAAATTATAAAAAAGAGAAAAGAAAAAAAAGGAAGAAGAAAGAGAGAGAGATAAAAAAGGTCAACTCCACAGAACTGCAAAAGCTCAATGTAGAGGCAGAGGTTTATAACAACAATAAAAAGTGTGACTGAATATACACATATACATATACAACCATTAGGAAAATCAAAACGACCAACAAAAATAAAATACAATAGATTTACCTGGCAAACAAAGGAAACCAAAAATTATATCTAGCAGTTAAGAACAAAACTAACTAAAGCACAAACTAGAAGACAAAACTAAATCAAGGTGCCAACTGGGGAATAAAGCAATTAAAATAAAACTAACAAATATGTTGAGAGAAAAGGAAAGAAAGAAAAGAAAGAAAGAATAGATATGCAAAGTTAAATATAGGTAGATAAAGAAGATTTATATATATTAAAGACTAACTGCAAGGGGAAAAGAACAGTAGGAAAAGCAAACAAAGGAACAAATGTAGAAAAATAATAATAGGTTTAAAAATTAAAAACTAAGATTAAAAAAAGAGAAAAGAAAGAAAAAAAAAAGGAAAACTCCACAGAGCTGCAAAAGCCCAATGTAGAGACAGAGGTTTATAACAATAAAAAATGTGACAGAAAAAAGAAAAAAAAAGGCTCAAAAGTTTAATTAGATTTCATAGTGCCAATAAAAACAACAACTACTACGGGGGGTAGGGGGTGGAAGAAGGAAAAAAGAAAAAAAATCCAAAAGAATCTACAGAGCAGAAAAAAAATCCAAAAGAATCTACAGAGCAAGTCAAAACATAAGAAAAATTAATGTTTTTCTTGAGTCTCTGCTGTCAGAGTCCTTTCCCTCACTGGGAATCACAGTCCACGTCACCTCCCTAGGATGCCCTCCAACACTGTGCTGATCTCTGGACTTGTTGTGGGGGTAGCTCAGATTCTAATCTGGTCCTGCTCCTGTGTGCTCTTGCCTCCAATGTCCACAGCTATCAGAACTAGTGTGCTTTCTTTTGTGGGAGCTCTCAGTGTCCTTTTATATATTCTATAGACCCAGAGTCTGCTTAGTTGATCGTGTGGATTTAATCTGCCGTTTGTACAGCTGGTGGGAAGGTTTTGAGTCGTCTCCCCTAGCCACATTGCCCTGGGTTTCAGTTGTGGTTTTATTTCCACCTCTCCATGTGGGCCTTCCACTGGGATTTACTCCTGAGGGTGCCCTGGAGGACTTGGGTTTGCCCCTGTGAGGGCCAGGTGTGGAGGTGGTGCAGCTGCTTGGGTCACAGGGGTTCTGGTAGCACCAGATACTCAGGGGAGTTGGCGGCTAGGGCAGAAGGAAATATAGTTCTCTAGAAGGATATGGCAACCAGTATTGGCCAATACACTCCAGTATTCTTGCCTGGAGAAACCCCTGACAGAGAAGCCTGGCCAGCCACAGTCCACAGAGTCGCAAAGAGCTGCACTCAACCGAAGTGACCTTGTGCACATGGACACAAGACTTTTTTGCCTGTGGCAGCTCTGCCCCCATGAGAGTTGAGCATGAAAGTGGCATGGCTGCTTGCCTTGTGGGTACCCTGGTGGCACAAAGTGTGCAGGGACATGGACTGCCTCTGCCCCCGCAGTTCTGGCCCTCTAGTCTTTTTTTCGAGTCTCTTGTAGCTGGCGATCAAAAGACTTCTTTGGCCAGCCTTTCTCTGCAGCTCCGCCTGTTCAGGCACTTAGAGGGCTCCTTTGCCTGGGGTCCTTCTCTGTTGTTCTGCACGTCAGGCATATAGAGAGGCCCCACTGGCTGGGGTCCTACTCTGTAGATCGGTGCGTGAGGCACTTAAAGGGGCACCCTGGGTGGGGGTCCTACTCTGTAGTTCAGTGTGTCAGGCACGTTTGATGGAGTAGCCTCTCTATCGTTCAGATGCCAGATGCTGGCGTGTGGGGAGAGAGAGGCTATGGTGATGGCTCCACCCTCTATGCGTGACTCAGCAGTATCACCTTGCTTCCATGGCTGCCTGGCTTTCCTCCACAGGCTTTTCCCACCACGATCTCCTCCTTCACATCCCCTTGATCCGTCTCTCCACAGTCAACAGCAGGCCTCACCCTGGGATTGCTCCACAATCCCTAAACTCCAGCTCCCAGCTGCTGTGCCTTCCAGGCACAGGGGTTTGGGGTATGCATGCCTGCAACAAGGACTGTCTGATTCTCATTCCATTTAGGCTGCCACAGATTAGCTGTTTCACTGTCAGCCTTAAATGTTTCTCCTCTAACTCAGTTGCCCTGATGTGGGGATCGGACCCATGCTTCAGTTCACCCACCCGCTGAGGGTAGGTCCAGTCCTACTAACATTCTTATTTTTCCCCCTAGTTCCTTCATCCTACCAAGTTTTGCATAGTTCTGTATGTTCTTTTCTGCTGGTCAGCACTCCTGTCCGTTCTCAGCTGGTGTTCTGCATGCACTTCTGTGTCTGAAGGTATATTCTTGACGTATCCGTGGAGAGAGATATACTCCATGTCCACCTACTCCCCCGCCATCTTGTTCTCAAGACTCATCATATTTCATATTGTCCTTTTTCACTTGCTTATTAAGCTGTCATGGCCCAAACACTTATACATCCTTCCTCTGCTGCTTTAGGGAGCTCCCCAGGTGGTACTGGTGGTAAAGAACTCACTGGCCAATGCAGGAGAGGTAAGAGGCTCAAGTTCAATCCCTGGGTCAGGAAGATCCCCAGGAGGAGGGCATGCAACCCACTCCAGTATTCTTGCCTGGAGAATCCCATGGGCAGAGGAGCCTGGTGGGCTACAGTCCATGGGGTCACAAAGAGTCAATGCAACTCAGTGTCTTAGCTCAGATGCACACTGCTGCTTAGGAGGGACAGCAGCCTTGGTGATTCTGCCCCTGCCTGGCAGTACTTTCTTATCTTATGACTCTACATCCTGCCTCCTTTCCCCATTATTTCACCCCCCTTTTTCTCTGCCCCTTTTTGCCTGATCACCATTTAATACCTGCTCAAAAAGGCACTAGACTTGACCTCTGAAGGGCTAGATTTTGAATCCTAACTCAATTACCTCTTAGTTCTGTGACTTGCAGTTGGTCACTTAAATTTCTCTGAACCTTAGTTTCATCATCTTCAAAATGGGGATAAAAATGCCAACATGTGTTGAAGTCCAGATATGATCATGGATGTGAAGGAGCTTGGTGAACTATATAGCACCCACTGATGAGAGGCGAAGCCTGTTGTTCATTGTTCAGTTGCTAAGCCGTATCTGACTCTGTGATCCCATGGACTGTAGCAAGCTAGGCTTCCCCATCCTTCAATATCTCCCAGAGTTTGCTCAAACTCATGTCTATTGAGTCAGTGATGCCTTCCAACCATCTCATCCTCTGTCATCTCCTTCTCTCCCTGCCCTCAATCTTTCCCAGCATCAGGGTCTTTTCCTGAGTCTGCTCTTCGCATCAGGTGGCCAAGTATTGGAGCTTCAGCTTCAGCATCAGCCTTTTTTTTTTTCAGCAGTGGTTAGGTTGAACTGGGTCTTCCTTGCTGCACACAGGCTTTCTCTAGTTGCAGCGAATGAAGGTTACTCTTTGTCGTGGTGCATGAGCTTCTCATTGTGGTGTCTTCTCTTGTTGCCCAGCACAGGCTCTAGGCACGAGTGCTTCAGTAGTTGCAGCACACAGTCTCAGTAGTTGCAGCTTGAAGCCTCTAGAGCGTGGGCTCAGAAGTTTGCCGCATGGACTTCGTTGCTCCCTGGCATGTGGAATCTTCCCTGACCAGGGAGCAAATTCTGCATTGGCAGGCAGATTCCTATCAGCTGCACCAGCAGGGAAGTCCAGTGCCTAGCTTTTCTTCTGAATTACTCTGTTCTTTCTGCAGTGAACAGATGAGATGTTGGGTAGAGATGAAAAATGGGGTATATGACAGTGACTGAATACCCATACCAAGATTCCCAAATTTCATACCACTTTGTGAACGTGGAAGAGACTAGACAGACTGCTCTGAACTGAACTTGCCATAGACAAACATTCAAGGTTGAAGTCTTGTCTCCCTGCCTTACTCAGTGTGCTTCTCCACAGGGCATCCTCCCAGACCTACCCTTGCTAATGAGAACAACAAGAACAGCTGCCTGGGATTGAATATTTATATGTGTCACACAGGCACATGAGACTCACTTGTATTTCCTGTGTGATTTAATCTTTAACACAGCACTGTGAGGGACATAAAACAATTCCCATTTTATAGGAGAGGAAACAGGCTTAGTGAGGCTAGGTAATTTGGTAGAGTTACCCAGCTTCTGAAAAGAAGAGTCAGAATTTTACCTTGAAAACTAACTCGATTACTTTATAGAGTTCTTTAACTAGTACACCTATTGTCCTTCCAAATCCATTCTCTTAATGACCCCTTGCCAGTGAGGTTTTAAAATGAAAGTAACTAATCAAATTGATTCATTTTAAACCATGAAACCTAATAGGGAGGATAGACTTTACATTGTGCTAAGAATATCTGATGCCCCTAAATAGATCTAATCGGTGAATTTTCAGACCGTTTAACAAAAATTTAAGGAATGTGACAATTTTGTCCCCAAAGCATATACTGAATGCCAGGCATTGGGGATGCAAGATGATAAAGATAGTCACCTTATTTAAATCACTTGCGAACAGGGAAACAGATGAAAGGGGGGATTTTGAAAAAATATGGAAAAGGCTACTTCCTGGCTATGCTGGGACTATAACTGAGGGGCACCTGAGCTTGCCTAGGAGTTGAAGATGACTGCCTGCAAGAGCTAAGGCCTGAGCAAAGCTGAACAAGAGAAGAGAGGTGTGCCGGGCAGAGGGAACATGAACCATGTAAATGGTGTCTACATGGCATGACAAACACTTTGGTGTCTCCCAGTAGAAATTGATGGAAGGAGGTGGGAGACAAGAGGCAGGCAAGATCTGGTCATGGAAGCCTTTGTTGGCTGGCGAGGCTGGACTTTATCTGAGAAACCACTTGGCAAATACGAGTTATCTTCAAGTGGATATGGTGAGGCCAGATTTGTATTTTGAAATGGCTGTTCTGGTGGCTGAACAGATTTGGTCAGGTAAGATCAGAAAAGAAGGCTATTTGTAAGGGCCTGACAGTTGGAGGATGAGAGCTTGGACTAGGGCATGTAGGGAAAGGATATTAATTCCTTAAGATATTTAGGAAGGGGAACAGACAGAACTGAGATTTGTGTCAGGTGTGGGACAAGGAAGGAGTTGAATCCCAGGTTTCTGATTTGAAAATAGGGGAGTTGGTAGAGACAGAAGACATGAAAATAGAAGGGAAAGAAAAAAAATCATTCCATTTTGGATATATTTGAGGATTTAGTTTCCCACAGGTCATCTGTCATGCCTTTTAAAAATGAAGGTTGTAAAATTTATCTCAATTGAAATCACTAGGAAATCCTGAGAACAGACTCAACTGAGGTTGAAGCCATTTTCCTGTGCATCTCTGTGGTGAGCAACATGACCTCCAATCAGGGAATTCTCTGGCAGTCAGTGGTTAGGACTGCATGCTTCCATTGCAGGGTTCCCAGGTTTGATCCATGGTCAGGGAAGTAAGATCACACATGCCAGCAGTGTGGCAAAATATAATAATAATAATTTTTGTTTTTATTTCCATTACTCTAGGAGGCATATAAAAAAAGATATTGCTGTGATTTATGTCAGTGTTGTGCCTATGTTTTCCTCTAAGAGTTTTATAATATCTGGTCTTACATTAGGTCTTTAATCCATTTTGAGTTTATTTTTGTGTATGGTGTTAAAAAATGTTCTATGTTCATTTTTTTTTTTTATGTGCAGCTGTCCAGTTTCCCCAGTACCATTTATTGAAGAGACTGTCTTTTCTCCATTGCATAGTCTTGCCTCCTTTGTCATGGATTAATTGACCATAGATGCATGGGTGTGGCTTCCCAGGTGGCGCTAGTGCTAAAGAACCCACCTGCCAATGCAGGAGACTTAAAGAGACTCAGGTTTGATCCCTGGGTTGGGAAGATCCCCTGGAGGAGGGCATGGCAACCCACTCCAGTATTCTTGCCTGGAGAATCCTCATAGGCAGAGAAGCCTGGTGGGCTATCATCCATGGGATTGCAAAAGAGTCAGACACGACTGAAGCGACTTAGCAAGTGCACAGGTGCATGGGTGCGAATAACTAAATAAATGCAATACAACTACACCTCCAGGAGGGTGGCTAAAATAAAAATGTCAATACTGAGTGTTGGTTGGTAACAATGTAGAGTAACCGGAATTTTCAAACACTGCTGGGTGAAAGCATAAATTGGGACAACTTAGGAAACCGTTAGTCAAAAACATGCAAAGTCAAACATCTGCATTCTCTATGAATCTGCAAATTTACTTCTGGGTTTTACACAAAATGTGTATATATAAGCCCTAAAAGCCATGTACAAAAAATTTCATAGCAGTATTGCTTGAAACAGCCCAAAACTGGAGACAAGTTAAATGTCCATCAACAGTGGAATGAATAAATAAACTTACACTGTGCTGTATGTCAATTATATCTCAACAAAGCTGGGAATAATAAGCAATAACCCTTCCTCTCCTGAAGAGGTGCAACTACCTTGCCAAGTATTGAGTTTAAAAAAAATCTGAGATCTCTAAATGGTGTCAGTTTCTTGTCTAGTTCTCCTGTGATCCCATCAAGGACTAATTGTAAAGTTAAACCTCTGTAAGGCCTTAATTGTGGGCTTCCCTTGTGACTCAAGACAGTAAAGAACCCCCTGCCAATGCAGGAGATGTGGGTTTGATCCCTGGTTGGGAAGATCCCCTGGAGAAGGAAATGGCAACCCACTACAGTACTCTTGCCTGGAAAATCCCCTGGACAGAGGAGCCTGGCAGGCTACAGTCCATAGGGTCAAAAAGAGTCAGACACGACTGAGCAACTAACAGATGGTAGGGGAAAAAAAAGAAGGGAATTAGTTAACACATAGGATAGAGACAGAGTAAAGGGACAAAGTAGGTGATTAAATAGTTAATCCCACTAGGAGACTGTGAGTAGAAAAAAAGATGGGAGACCCCTGTAAGCTAATGATTACTAAAGAAAGATTTGCTTCACCACAAAATCAAGCAGGCTTGCTTAAGTTAACAAAACCATGCAACAGAAGCAGGAGACATGCTCCCAAACAACAAAACAATGATGGCATGAGCCCCACGTCCTGCCCGGTGAGGTCAGTAAGCTAATGGTCCCTAGGACATGCTCTCTGCACACATTAAAAAAATTATAATTTGTGGACCTAGCTTAACAATGTAGGGACAAGAAAACTTTCCTGCCCAACCTGCTCGAGAAAGACAGAGAAGTTCTTCTCTCCTCCCCCACTTTTCCTTTGATTATAAAACTATAGCCCAGTAAATTCTTGGGCAAGAATACACAGAAGAACTGTACAAAAAAAGATCTTCACGACCCAGATAATCATGATGGTGTGATCACTCACACTCACCTAGAGCCAAACATCCTGGAATGTGAAGTCAAGTGGGCCTTAGAAAGCATCACTACTAACAAAGCTAGTGGAGGTGATGGGATTCCAGTTGAGCTATTTCAAATTCTGAAAGATGATGCTGTGAAAGTGCTGTACTCAATATGCCAGCAAATCTGGAAAACTCAGCAGTGGCCACAGGCCTGGAAAAGGTCAGTTTTCATTCCAATCCCAAAGAAAGGCAATGCCAAAGAATGCTCAGACTACCACACAATTGCACTCATCTCACACTCTAGTAAAGTAATGCTCAAAATTCTCCACACCAGACTTCAGCAATACGTGAACCATGAACTTCCAGATGTTCAAGCTGGATTTAGAAAAGGCAGAAGAACCAGAGATCAAATTGCCAACATCTGCTGGATCATTGAAAAATGAGAGTTCCAGAAAAACATCTATTTCTGTTTTATTGATTATGCCAAAGCCTTTGACTGTGTGGATCACAACTGTGGAAAATTGTGAAAGAGATGGGAATGCCAGACCACCTGACCTGCCTGTAACAATGACAGGTGAGATGAGAATTATCTGTCCCCAGAGGGTATCTTCAGGTATAAGGGAGACCCTCCTTCTTTCCAAAAGATGGTGGCAGATTGATTTAACTGTCCAGGAGGATCATGAGGGTTTCAAAATGACCCCCTGCTCAATTTCTTAGGGTAGCATCTTTTCTCAATCAGTATCCTAAATTTTACATGATACTGAGTTCAGTTCAGTGCAGCTAAGTCATGTCTGACTCTTTGTGACCCCATGGACTGTAGCATGCCAGGCTTCCCTGTCCTTCACTATCTCACAAAGATTGCTCAAACTCATGTTCATTGAGTCAGTGATGCTCTCTAACCATCTCATTCTCTGCCACCTTCTTCTCCTTTTGCCTTCAATCTTACCCAGCATCAGGATACTTTCCAGTGAGTCGGCTCTTTGCATCAGTGGCCAAAGTACCTAACTAAACTACATTTAACTTAGCAACTTATTGGACCAATCTTAAGTTTGGTTTTACAATGATCAAAAAGCTATCTGGGGTTAAAGAACAGAATACTCGATATTTCCTAGGATCCTGCTGTGCCCTGAAATGAAATCTGAGGCATTTGAGGTTATACTCTTTCTTTAAGCTATCCGGTATCATTAAAAGCAGCCATTCCACTTTTCAGGCTATATAAATTCACACCACTGATTTTCGATTTGGGGGGAATTCTCTGGGGGTCCAGCAGTTAGGGCTTCGAGTTTCCACTGCATGGAGCATGGGTTTGATCTCTGGACAGGGAACTGAGATCCTGCATGCCACTTGGCAAAAAAATAAAAATAAAAACCTGTTGTCTTCTATTCTGTTCTTTGATAGGTTCATTGAATGCTCACAAATCCCTGTTCTCAATAGACAAGAAATAACTCAAATAGCTATTTAACCCTCCCGAGCTCTTGGCTTTCAGATTCTCATTTATGAATATTGTGGAATTGTCCCCACTTTTGGCTCTACCTGAGCAAGATAATAAAAATCAGATCCCCCATTTTCTGGAGGATTTGTTTCCTGCAACCTACCGTCAATATCAAATTCTGTAAGAGTTGTAGTTCTCAACTGAAAGCCTAAGTAGAAAAGGCAATTATTGGAAGGATGTGGAGGGTTCCTTGGTCATGTTCCTATGCCCTGGCAGGCAGGAGGCAGGGAAGAACTCACTTTTTCGATTTCTGTAGCAGTATGTGGGGGCGCCACTTTCACCTGGATGTAGATAATGGGTGTCTCCTAAACGCAGGGTGGGGATTCCTATGCTGTACAACCTAAACAGAAGAAAACAAAACATTCCACAATGCCCACTACATTTCTACTTCTTTTAGATTTCAGAATTTTTCAGTTCATACTTCTGGAACTTTTCTATGAGATTCTATATTGCCTGCAGATATTTTTTCCTACTCTTTCCCAGTATTTATGCCTATTTAAGTCTGCATTTGGCAATAAGGAGTTCATGATCTGAGCCACAGTCAGCTCCCAGTCTTGTTTTTGCTAACTGTATAGAGCTTCTCCATCTTTGGCTGCAAAGCATATAATCAATCTGATTTTGGTATTGACCATCTGGTGACGTCCATGTGTAGAGTTTTCTCTTGTGTTGTTGGAACAGGGTGTTTGCTATGACTAGTGCGTTCTCTTGGCAAAACTCTATTAGCCTTTGCCCTGCTTCATTCTGTACTCCAAGGCCAAATTTGCCTGTTATTCCAGGTATCTCTTGATTTTCTACTTTTGCATTCCAGTACTCTATAATGAAAAGGACCCGTGAACTTCCAAATGTTCAAGCTGGATTTAAAAAAGGCAGATGAATCAGAGATCAAATTGCCAACATCTGCTGGATCATAGAAAAAGTAAGAGAGTTCCAGAAAAACATCTACTTCTGCTTTATTGACTATGCCAAAGCCTTTGTGTGGATCACAGCAAACTGGAAAATTCTTCAAGAGATGGGAATACCAGACCACCTGATCTGCCTCTCGAGAAACCTGTATGCAGGTCAGGAAGCAACAGTTAGAACTGGACATGGAACAACAGACTGGTTTCAAATTGGGAAAGGAGTATGTCAAGGCTATATATTGTCACCCTGCTTATTTAACTTATATGCAGAGTACATCATAAGAAACGCTGGGCTGGAAGAAGCACAAGCTGGAATCAAGATTGCCTGGAGAAATATCAATAACCTCAGACATGCAGATGACACCACCCTTATGGCAGAAGTGAAGAAGAACTAAAGAGCCTCTTGATGAAAGTGAAAGAGGAGAGTGAAAAAGTTGGCTTAAAGCTCAACATTCAGAAAACTAAGATCATGGCATCTGGTCCCATCACTTCATGGCAAACAGATGGGGAAACAATGTAAACAGTGAGAGACTTTATTTCTGGGGGCTCCAAAATCACTGCAGATGGTGACTGCAGCCTTGAAATTAAAAGATGCTTGCTCCTTGGAAGGAAAGCTATAACCAACCTAGACAGCATATTAAAAAGCAGACACATTACTTTGCCAACAAAGGTCCATCTAGTCAAAGCTATGGTTTTTCCAGTGGTCATGTATGGATGTGAGAGTTGGAGTATAAAGAAAGCTGAGCGCAGAATTGATGCTTTTGAACTGTGGTGTTGGAGAAGACTCTTGAGAATCCCTTGGACTGCAAGGAGATCAAACCAGTCAATCATAAAGGAAATCAGTCCTGAATATTCATTGGAAGGACTGATGCTGAAGCTGAAATTGCAATACTTTGGCCACCTGAGGTGAAGAACTGACTCATTGGAAAAGACCCTGATGCTAGGAAAAACTGAAGGCAGGAGGAGAAGGGGACGACAGAGGATGAGATGGTTGGATGGCATCACCGACTCAATGGACATGAGTTTGAGTAAGCTCTGGGAGTTGGTGATGGACAGGGAGGCCTGGTATGCTGCAGTCCATGGGGTCACCAGAGTTGGAAGCGACTGAGTGACTGAACTGAACTGATTTATGCCTAACTTAAAAAAAAAATGCAACATTGCCTGGATATTTCCAAGAAATGCTAGAGTGTACTGACAGCAAGTATTCTTCTGTGTTTTATTTTGACATATAATTGACATATAACATTACTTTCAAGTGTAAAACGTAATGACTCAATATTTGTATATGTTGCAATATCTCTACATTAAATCTAGTTACCATCTCTCACCGTACACAGAAAAATTTTTTTCTTTTAATGAGAACTTTTAAGATGAACTCTCTTAGCAATATAATATTACTAACTACATACATGCTGTACATTACATTCCCATGACATTTTATAATGGGAAGTTTGTATCTCTTGACCCCCTTCACCCATTTTGCTCACTCCCCACCCCTTACCTCTACCAACTACCAACCTGCTCTCTGTAAGCTTGGGTTTTGTTTTTACATATAAGTGAGATCATGTATTTGTTTGCCTTATTGTCATTTACCATAATGCACTAGATCTATCCATAATGTTGCAAATGGCAAGATTTTCTTCTTTTTAAAAGCTGAATAATATTCCATTGTATTTATATACCACAGATGCTTTATCCATTCCTTTAGTGGACACAGGTTTTCATATCTTGGCTATTATAAATAATGCCTCAATGAGCATGGGGGTGCACGTATCTTTTTGAGTTACTGTTTTTGGATAAATACCCAGGAGTGGAAATGCCAGATCATACAGTAGTTGTATTTTCAGTTTTTTGAGGAACCTCCAAGTCTTCCCTAGTGGCTGTACAATTTTATATTCCCACCAAGAGTGCATGAGGTGTCTCTCTTCTCCACATCCTCACCCACACTTGTTCGTTGGTCCTCATTTTTAATGAGTGTCTCTGATGAATGTTTTTTGTAGTAACTTTAGCTTGAGGTTGTTTTAAAATAGTAAATGAGGGACTCACCCAGCAGTCCAGTGGTTAAGGCCCCGTGCTCCCAATGCAGGGGGCATGGGTTCGATTCCTGGTAGGGGAACCAAGATCCTGCTTGCTACGCAGTGCAGCTGAAAAATAAAATAAAAAATGAAATAGTCTATTCCTAGTGTATTAGTTTAAAATCAGGCGTGGACACGATGCTTTACCAAATTATTTTTAAACCTCTATTGAAACACTCCTACATTTTTCCTTTGGTAAATGTGTATCAATGAATTTTCTTACCTTAAACCATCTTTGCTTTCTTAGACTAAACAATCACAGTGGAGTATTCTCTGATGACAGTCTGGATTTGATTTACTAGTATTTTATTTAGGACTGTTGTCTCTATATACCTGTGTTATAGGCCTATAGGATTTTTTTTTTTTTAAGGTGGGGGGCTCTATGTTATCTCAGAATTTGCTGTCAGGATTATACTAGCTTTGTAACAGAGGCTTGTAAATTTGCTGTTTTTTATTGTATGTTAGAACAGTTTACTGTGTGAATCATGCTCCTTGAAGATTTAAGAAAATAACTTAATAATAGAATGTTATGCTTTTTTGGGAGAAGTATCTTGACAACTACTTCATTTTCCTTTCATGGTTATTCAGATTTTATCTTGGTTTAATTTTCACAATTTATATTTTCCTTAGAAAATCACTCAATCACAATTTTAAAATTTGGTGTAAATAATAACCTCATATGGCACTAGTGGTATATGCTTGCCAATGCAGGAAACTTAAGATTCGGGTTCGACCCCTGGGTCAGGAAGATCCCCTGGAGAAGGAAATGACTGAAGTGACTTAGCACTCACACGTTGAACATCTACCATGTTTAAATCAGCCTGCTAAGCACTGGAAGAGATGACATGACATCCTTACAAAATACAAAATGCCCTCCTGTTGCTTTACAACCTAGTTTTTAGCTGATATACATAAAGCAAAAATTGCCACTAGGAAAAGAACAAAAATATAGTTACACATAAGGATAATCACATAAATTGTGATTTAATCAGTTTTAAGGAGTTCTTGCCTTTTTATGACTTTTGTATTGTCATTCCACCAGTCCATGGAACTTCATGGACTCCACTCTTTAGGAATGCAGGTTTTCATTAAGTATTTAAGGATGAAATGGTACTTATCAGATAGACCATACTCTTGCCCATAACAGAGCAACTGTTTGTATGATGTTGTAGGAAACCTTGCTGCATTGAACAAAATAACATAGATGATGTCTTATACTGTAAGATAACAAGTATAAAAACCCATTTTAATCACAACTTTGATGCAGCTTTCTTACATTTGGCTTTGTGACATGCCATGGTGCTGGCATGGTAACTGGTTGCATGAGAAAGCTACTCTAATTCCTTTAATTATGTATCTTCTGCCTGGCCACTCATTTTTATTCAGTAGTTTTAGATCAAAAACACTGACTGTTGCAAAACATTCAAAGAAAATAATCTAAAAAAGAAAGAAAAGCATCTCCCACCACTGAGGCTATTCAAAAGAACATTTATTATAAGCTCTGAAATCAGTTCCAGAAACATTTTTGAGCAACAATAGCCCTACTAAGTGAAGGATGATGTTCATTTGGATAGAAATGTCATATACTTTAAAAAGCATTTATTATTTTATAAGCACATCTCATGCATTAACTCCCTACTCTAATTCCACCATTTCAATATTCTGCATATTATTTCAATACTCTTAACATGACTTCTTTTCCTGAACGTAGCATTCATAGAATGTTTCTAGAATCTAAGCACTATGTTTGTTCTAATTTGAACTATGATCTGGGTCTAGAATCTCACTGTAAATTAGCTTGTAACCTTGGACTAACCTTACTGATCCTCATTAAAACAAAAAGTAATGTATTGGCTGATTCAAATGGTGGCTGTAGGAAAACAAAGAAACATACATTTTCAAAAACAGCTGAATGAAATTATGGAAAGACTAAAATGGTCTTTTATGGTCTGAAGAAAATGTATTTTACAATTCAAAATTATACTTGAGATGGATGCACAGACTCTTGGAAGTTTTCAAGAGCAGAAATGATACAGTATATACTAATTCAAAAGAAAATTACATTTGTAAGTTTGCATCAAAATTCCATATGCCTAGTTAAAATTCTGATGTATTAAAAAAAAAATCCTAACACTGGACCTGGGCCAGCTGGTATGCATAAGTAGAATTAATCACCAGCTTTACTTCATGATATAAAAGGTTCAAATGGAAAGATTTTAGATGATTCTGGTTGAGTAAAAAGTCATGAAATTTGAATTTTTCTTATCACAAGCTATCATCTTCTGCATACTTCTGTAAATAATGAAGCAACAGATGCTGTCACAAATAAAGGTCTTGGCATATATGTATCTAGATAAATAACACTTTTGTATTAAAAATGATGTAAGCATCTAGAAAGAGGGGAAAACTCCAAATACTGATACAGTTGTGTCCTATATTAGAATAATTACATGAACACAAAACTTATAGAACAATTTGATGATTAAGACCAAGAGTTCTACCTCAAAGCAATTTAAAAATTTTCCAAATTAAAAACACTGTGTGTGTGTGTGCAGGGGGAGGGAATGCGGAGAAAGGAAATGGAGTATTCTACAAGGCATTTTGAAACAGTCTTGTTTTCAGCTAAAAAAACATGGCGTAAACAAAAAATTATTTATGTATCTAATTCAGGGTAAATTAATAAACTTGAGCATAAACGAAAACTGAATTTTGGATTGACCTGGCATCAAATATTACTGGTAGGGAAATGGCATATAAATTTCTGTTTGTATCACAAAGTTAATGATGACCACAGCTAAAATGGAATTTTCTTTATATAGCAGGCAATAGAAAACAAGGATTCTAAATTAATCTATTTAGTACTGATGTGTAATATTTAATGCTTAATCGAAAGCAGAAAAAATTGAAATTTATAGACTGCTACTTAGAAAATGCAAGAAAACTTTTTTCTTATTTATAATTCTTCTGATCATCTGTAATGTTACAATTTTTGATTTAAGCAACATCGACAAACACAATCTTGTTTGTTCATTAAAAAACATGGCCAACATCACCCTATTGATGTGTGGTCTCCTAATTCCCTAGATGTGAAATTAAGACCCAGTCACTTGCTCAAGATCACATGGCTTATTAGCATAAGACTTTTTAACTCTTAGTTTGGTGCTATGATATACCAGAATCTTTCAGACTAATAATTTGTTTAAACCACTGGATATAATACTTAAAGAGTTTAATCTAATAGGAATACAAAATCTTACCACAAATATGACTAGCCTGGAATTAAACCAGATTAAAAATTGCAAATAGAACACTATATATAAAGTTGATGGTATCTATTGATTTCCAGATCTTATGTTTTACCAAAATTAGATAAAACTAAATAGAGGCTCAACTTAGCACTGCTAAGTCTAAATATATCCCAGCTTTGTTAATTTGTATGAATTTTCCTCTACATAGATAGGAATTATGAGGGTTAAACATCTTCAATCTTAAACAGTAATTTTAGTTATTTCTCAGAATATCTGTACTATTTTGAAAGAATAATAATTAATAAATTTAGCAAAATGATTCAGAGCTAAGATGACAACTCCGTACATAGCAAGATGTCTCTAAATGTATTTCTATTTTAACATGAGCTAAATTTACCGCTTATAGTAAACTGTATCTCTCAACAATATTAATAGGTCTTCAAAAGGAGACTGTTATCTGCCAATAATAATTGTAAGAAAGATAAGCAATCTAAAAGCATAAATAATCTAGACAATACAAAATGAAATACTAACTGAATAAAACAAAACGATTATGTGGTGCTATCCTCTGTGCAGAAAAAAATATCGGGGAGATATGCACTTAATTCGAAAAGTAAACCAATTACCAAGTGTCAGAAAACCATTAAGGTTTCAACACTATATAAAATTATCTGTTAAATTTAACCAAATAAAAATTCCTACTATTGTCATGTGACAGATGTACTGAAGCAAATAGTTTCAATACATCCTCAGAAAAACAGAAAATTAAAGCTAAAAAGATCAAACACCAAGTGTTCATCAAACCTTTCAGTCAATAGTCTTTATTAACATGCAAGTATCATTTGCCACAAGATACACAGTTTTCCTAATCTTTCAATTCTTTTTCAATATTTTAAACTTGAGGTTACTTCTGGATCTAACATACAAAGTAACCTACTAAAATGGGTCAAAGTTAAACTTTATTCTAGCTATTACCTTGACCTTTAGATCACCATTTTAGGTTTATAATTGGCATTATTTGTCACCAAGTAGCAGGATATAATTCTTGTACTTGATAATCTTCTATACTAAAATATGTACCAGTATGTCTTAAGAAGTTACTAAAATATATGCAATTAACATTTATATTTAATTGCTTTCAATAAGCTGGAAAGTACAATGTTAGGTCTTCTAAGTGGAAAAACTACTTTTATAGATCTTGGTTGTTTATGGTCTTTGCAGGTTCCAGAAAAACTGGTCCATATTAAACCAGTCTCAAAGAAGTAAGCTGATGATTTATAGACCCTGTAGTAACAGTTTTGTTTTACTACTAAGATAAAGACTATAGTAAATCCAACTCAAGTGCTTCTTTTCCCATGGCTAAGCAGAGACACTCTTATAGTTCTTAAAAAAATTTTTTGTCTTAGTATAGAAGCTGAAAGACCTCTTTTGTAAGTTTGACTTCAGCAGAAGACCCAGATTACGACATCCTTGGGAAATGCGTTAACAGAAGATGATAAACTTTATCAAAGTGCATTATAAGATCTGCACTGCATCTCTTCAGGTTTTAGTATTTTATAACATTTCAGCTGAATGGAGGAAGACTAAAATAGTTCAGAGAAGTCTTGTTCTTAGGATCTAGATGAAGTTCATGAGTCTTTTAAAGCATATTTAAATAATGAGACGTGTACCTACAAGGGACTATGTGAGAATGAATATCGCAAAGGAAACTTTATAGTCAATGGAAGTACAGTACTTTGGAATGGCCGAAATGCACAATGTACATGAAACCAAATGCATGTACATGAAACCAAATGCACGTGTAATTTACTTGTTGACCATGTGGCTATAGTTCAAAAAGTCCCTGCTCCAAAAGCTGTACCTAATAATCTTCCAAAACTGATTTTAAATAAAGTTCTTAAATTGTAGCAATAAACAAAAAGACAAGATATACTTAAAACAATACTGCAGTTTATCAAAAGACACATAAGAAATTTTAACTCTCATGTCTTTGACAGTTATAAAAATCAATATTTTGGCTAAGTTATAAACATGTTTATAATGCAATTATATGCAATTGCATAACTCTAGTAATGCTAATGACAGCTATAAGATCAGAATAGGTTTTTTTAAAAAAACACTAAAAACATAAAAATACGTAGCCCCGTTATTTACCTGTAGAACGTGTTCAATTTATGCCTACATTTCAGCATTTACTGTATCATCACTTCTCTAATTTTAAAAAATCACATCCAAAGGATAAGGCAAAACCACCTACGAATTGGTATATTTGTTTATTTCTCAATTTGTGAAAATGTCCTTAATTTGTTGATGTAGCAAACAAACTTCAACTCTGATTGCTATGCAAAAGAACAGAAGATAATCTGCTTTGCAATGAACTTTAAAGTTCAACTGCACACAGGCAACATGCTATATATGAAAAAATCACTAACTGAACTACAGGTATTAAATACTGAAAAAGAGTTAACAGTTTATTATAATTTATTTTATTTAACAATCTAGGAAGTTCGCAGCCATCAGCAGTTCCAGTGCAATTTCAGGTGCAATTGGGAATTCAGGAATCTCCGTGGAGCTGTTAGTGTAGCGAACCTTGTAGGTAAAATACATGCATACTTTCGATAGCACATGTGAAGGGATCTCTCTAAAATTGACTTCATTAGTTTCATTCTCAGCAAACTGACCTGGAAAAGAAAAGGAATTTGTGATATATGGGCTGAACTGTGTTTTCCTCCAAATTCCTATGTTCCTCCAAAATTCCTAACTCCCAATACTTCTAAATGGGACGATGTTTGGAGACAAGTAATTCAGACCCTGAACCAACTTGACTGATATCCTTATCAGAACTTTTAATGTCATGTTTTTTGACTTTAGACTTCTACCTTGTTCATCTGCAAAGAGAATTTTGGCTCTTTGAAAATTCATAACTTTATCATCAAAGTGCTAATCCAATAAAACAAACCAAGAAACCTCCAGTCATTTGGAGAATGAAGTAAGAAATGGCAACCCACTCCAGTATTCTTGCCTGGAAAATACTATGGACAGGGCAGCCTGGCAGGCTATAGTCCGTGGGGTTGCAAAGAGCCAGAGATGACTGAGCATGCACACGCATACATATGGAGAAAGAGATAAAGTAAATTAAAATTCCCCAAAACAAAATATGGCAAGAAACTTAAACTCTACAGACATTGCCAGATACAATGTAAAACAGTACAACCACTTCGGAAAACAGTCTGACACTATCTTATAAAGTTAAATATATACTTAGAGCCCAAAGAATCCACCTGCAATTTGGGAGACCTGGGTTCAATCCCTGGGTTGGGACAATCCCCTGGAGAAGGGAATGGCTACCCAATCCAGTATTCTTGCCTGGAGAATTCCATGGACAGAGGAGCCTGGCAAGCTACAGCTACAGTCCATGGGGTTGCAAAGAGTCAGACATGACTGAGCAACTTTCACTTATCAGAACAGGGGGTTAGGTTGCAGACACACAGAGGTTAGACAACAATGTGAAGACACAGGGAGAAGACAGTTATCTACAAGGCAAGGAGGGAGGCCCCAGAAAAAAACCAACCCTGCCAAATCTTTATTCCTATCCTTTGGAACTGTGAGAAATTAAATTTCTGTTTAAATCATTCAGTCACTGATATTTTGTTATGGCAGACTAATACAACACAAAAAGAATAAACCCAACTTGCATCAAATGAAGGAGCAGAAACCTAAAAAACTTTATTAAGAAGATTCAGTCTAGGTCAAGAGTCCCCAGCCTCCAGGACCTGATGCCTAATGATCTGAGGGGGAGCTGATGCAATAATAATAGAAATAAAGAGCATATTAAATGTAATGCATGAATCATCCCCAAACTACTCCCTGACCCCAGACCCCAAGTCTGTGGAAAAATTGTCTTTCAGGAAACTGGTCCCTGGTGCCAAAAAGGTTAGGGACCACTAGTCTAGGGAATCGAGTATTTACGGATAATCAGGAGGGAGCTCTGTGCTATGTTGCCATGTAAATATAAACAATAAGTGAAACACTAATTTTAAAAAGTCTCTTCAAGGAAGTAAATCCACTGTTTTCCTCTTTAGTTTTTAAAAACATCATCATGTTAATGAGATCTCATAAACCATTATGTTTTCCTTTAATAACAGTTCATAAACTGTTTTTAGTGATCTCTCAAAATTTCTTTAGCTATACAAACAAGATAATTTAGCCTTTACTATTGGGAAAAAATATTTTCTTGATCATCTAGCATTAGCACTGTGCACTGAATAAAAAAAGACAGAAAAATGTACTTTCTGAGAAAAGTGTATTTTAAAAGTTTTCTATTAACATTTATTGGTTAGGGGTAGGCTGGAATGAGGAAAAAGGAGAGAAGGAGTCAACAAATAATTCATAGCAATGAAGTTAGCTTTTGTTTACCAATAACTACAACTCTCTTGCTTGAACATATGCATGAAATATTACCAATAGGCAGTTGTTAAGCCTTTGACACTAGACAAACAGTGCTTTTTTCGAGGTGAAATGCACATAACATAAAGTCCCCATCTAAGATGTGTAATTCAGTGTACATTCACAGTGCTGAGCAGCCATCCACTCTTATCTGGTTCCAAAACATTTTTGTCGCCCCAGATAAAACCTTGTACCCTTTAAGCAGGGCTTCCCAGGTGGCAGTAAATTCTTCAGCCAGTGTAGGAGACCCAGGTTCAATCCCTGGGTTGGAAAGATCGCCTGGTGTAGGAATGGCAACCCACTCCAGTATTCTTGCCTGAAAAATCCCATGGACAGAGAAGCCTAATGGGCTATGATCTATGGGGCCACAAACAGTAGGACACAACTGAACAAGTGAGCACACACGCACACACTCTTTAAGCAATTATTTCCCACCTCCCCCCACACCCCAGTCTCTAGAAAACCCCGATTTACTTTCCATCTCTATGAAATCATCTATTCTGGATATTTCATACAAATGGAATTATACAACATTTGATCTTTCATGTCTGGTTTCTTTCACTTAGTATAATGTTTTGAAGGCACATGTATCAGTATTACATTCCTTTTCATGTAAACTATTGTTTACATGAAAGTTGGTTTTAAGTAAAAGGAGATCAGGCCTACAAAAGAAGTTAAAATTCTCTAATCTTAATTTTTAACTAAGATTTTGTTGGCATTCATGAATTTACCCCCTCAAGTACATCCTAGTTCTGTCTAGTAGAAAAGTCTAAAAGCAATTCAACTCAGGAGCAATAAGTACTGCTAGCACCCAGAGAGGGGTCTCTAAGTACCATTTTCCACTAAAAAAACAAAACAAAAAAACCCAACCCAACCAAAAACAAAAAATATCAGTGCTCTTTAGAAAAAGTTGTTTTCAGGATTGAGAAATAATGTACAAAATGAACCTGAGAACTTTTGTTATCACAGAAAGCAGTAGATATCCAAGACTAATAAAGCCGTGTCACAAGGACGCAGAAGCCAACCTGACGTGCCCCCTCTGGCATAAAAATGGAGCAAATGGAGCAATCTGAACATCAGTATAAATGACTGCACAGGACTGAAAAATATCCAATATATATGCATACATGCAAACAAAACAAACATTCTTTACTATTGGAAGATGCTGGAGAACCAATTTGCTACTCCGAAACATCACAAGGGAAAAAAAAATCAAGTGTTTATCCTTTTTTTTTTTTACCCTGTACAGATTGTATTTCAGGGTAACCAAACAGTTCTTTATTGGAGAATTCTAAGTAATAAATGCAGAAGAAACAACAGAATTAGAAAATCCCTGTTTTATAATTCCGAATGAAGTAAATTTCAGCAGTAGCCCCAAGTGAATGCTAAAACTATTATATGAAAGACTGATTGGGGAACTGCTCATGGACCAATCAGCTTGATAACTCTGGAACCCACTAACCAGTCTTGGCATTGCTAAAAGACACGATACAACAGGAATACAAGAGTTAAACCTATAAACTACTCTTGTTAGAGAGATGAACTGGATTTTAATCAAGCCTCCAGAGTTCTAATTATAAGTTTTCAAGATGAAACATGACTTAAGTCTAATCTGGATGTAGACATTATACAAATAACCTTGTCTCTAGTAAAACTGATGGTCTAGGAAAGAAAGAAAAGAATTTGCAGAGGAACAATCATAGATTTCTGCAAGTGAAATGGCATTATGTCAGGAGTTTGCTTCAAATACTCTTAAAAACAAGTCAGAATAGATGAAACAAGATTGGCAAAATACTGATAACTACCGAAGCTGGTTGATGGGTACAGGAAGGTATGTTATGCTATTTTCTCCACATCTGGGTTATGTTTTAAAATTTCCATAGTAAAAGATATAAAAAAGGATTTCAAAGGATCCCAAATAGCCAAAACAATTTTGAAAAAGAAAAAGTTAGGGGCCTAACACTTCCTAATTTCAAAACTTACTACAAAGCTGCAGAAATCAAAACAGTGCTATACCGGTATAAGGATAGATACATATACCAACAGGAAAGAATTGAGAGTCTAGAAATAAACCTACATGCTTACAGTCAACTGATATCAACAAGGATGCCAAGACCATTCAATGGAGTAAAGTATGGTCTCTTCAACCAATAGTACTGGGATGTCCACATGCAAAAGAATGAAGGTGATTCACACTATATAAAAAATTAACTTAGTATCAAGGACCTAAATGTTAGAGCTTAAACCACAGAACTCATAAGAAAACATAAGGGTAAATCTTCATGACACTGAATTTGGCAATGGATTTTTAGAGAGGATTCATAAATTACAAACAACAAGAGAGAAAATAAATTGGACTTCATCAAAATAAAAAAGGTTTAGTACATCATAAGACACTATCAAAGGACTGTCCTGGTGGTCCAGTGAGTAAGACTCTGCCTTGCCAACCTGGATGAGAAGGAAGTTTAGGGGAGAATGTATACTTGCAAACGTATGACTGAGTTCCTTTGCTGTTCACCTGACATGATCACAACATTGTTAATTGGCTATACCTCAGTACAAATTTTAAAAGTTTAAAAAGAAAAAAAAAAAAGAATCTGCCTTGCAATGCAGGGGACGAGGGTTCGTTCCCTGATTGGGGAACTAAGATCTCACATGCCTGTGAAGCAATGAAGCCCTAGCACTACAACTACTGAGTCTACTAAGTCCACATGCCACAACTTGAGAGTCTGTGCTACAACAAAAGATCTCACATGACGCAACGAAGATCCCATGTGCTACAATGAAGATCCAATGCAGCAACCCTCTCAAAAAAAGACATTATCAAGAAAAAACACAGCCTACAGAATACAGAAAATATTTGCAAATTATGTATCTGGTAAGAGTCTAGTGTCCAGAATTTATGTGCTGTGTTTAGTTGCTCAGTCGTGTCCAACTCTTTGTGATCCCATGGACTGTAGCCCACCAGGCTCCTCTGTCCATGGGGCTTCTCCAGGCAAGAATACTGAAGTGGGTTGTCACGCCCTCCGCCAGGGGACCTTCCCAACCCAGGGATCGAACCCAGGTCTCTCACATTGCAGGCAGATTCTTTACCAACTGAGCCACCAGGGAAGCCCAAGAATACTGGAGTGGGTAGCCTATCCCTTCTCCAGGGGATCTTCCTGACTCAGGAATTGAACTGGGATCTCCTGCATTGCAGGCAGATTCTTTACCAGCTAAGCTACCAAGGAAGCCCCCCAGAATTTATAGAGAACCCTTAACAACTCACAAACACAAGTCAGTTAAAAAATGGGCAACAGAATTGAACAGATGTTTCTCAAAAGAAGATATACAAATGACCAAAAAGCACATAAAGGTATGTTTAACATCGTTAGTCATTAGGGAATCGCTAATCCAAAGGACAATGTAAAGAGATACCACTTCACACTCACTAAGATGGTTAGAATCAGAAAAATAGAAAATAACCAATGTCAGAGAGGATGTGGAAAAACGGGAACCCTCATACACTGCTGTTAGGAATATAAAATGGTTCAGCCACATTGCAAACAGTTCAGCATTTTCTCTAAGAGTTAAGCATAGAATTATTGTATGCTCCAGAAATTCCAATCCTCAAGAAAAACTTTCTTAAGGTAAAATGTTAAGAATAGATATTTGGGAGGCAAAAACTTTCTTAAGGTAAAATGTTAAGAATAGATATTTGGGAGGCAGTAACTTATATAAACTTCATATGTAACCAGGAGCACAAATCACCAATCATAGTCCTTCTGTGGTGAACTCATCACAGAAACTAACACAGGGAAATGATCTTTCCTGTTACAAAATAATCAGTTTGGTCTTAATAAAACTGCAGTAAATAACTGAAAACAGGAAATAGCAGATGCCATTTTTTCCCCAATGCAACATAGTGAAAGTGTTAGCTGCTCAGTCATGCCCGACTCTTTGCGACCCCATGAACTGTAGCCCGCCAGACTCCTCTGTCCATGGAATTCTCTAGGCAAGAATACAGGAGTGGGTTGCCATTCCCTTCTCCAGGGAATCTTCCCCAACCAAGGATTGAACCTGGGTCTTCTGCAATGCAGGTAGATGCTTTACCATCTGAGCCACCAGGGAATGCAACATAACTATGCAATAATTAATGTTAGAACAGTTACTGTCTCTCTCTTAATGAGTTATTTAATTCAACTTAAATCACATCCATCAAACATTAAAAGTGAAGATACAATATATTAAGAGTAAATAAAGAAATGTACCCACCTGGGCCACTCAACATGGCTTTTATTGTTCCTGATGTTAGCGCATGTTCTCTCTTTACAATAAATTCATGGCCATCTGAAGATATCAATTTGACATACATGGCATCAGGGCCTTCACAGCCACCATAGGTTTTCTCTTCTCCATCTAAAGTAAATAAGTAGTAAAATGATTTCTGACTCACAAAACAGATTAAAAACAAACAGGTTTACCAAAGTTAGTATTTGAATAACTCAGACCTGGACCACTTCCCGAGATTTTAAAGTTTTTAACTTCTTATACAACCAGTCTCTAAATATTTTGGCCGCACAGTTTGTAGGATCTCAGTTCCCCGACCAGGGATTGAGTCTGGGCCATGGCAGGGAAAAGTGCTGAGTCCTAACCACTGGACCACCAAGGAACTCCCAAGAATGTTTCCTTGAGATGAAAATGTACCAGTACTTTCAAGGGAACAGTAACAATTCGTGAACATAGCAGCACATTTGAATTTAAGACTAAAAGAAAACATTCAAATAGTAAAACTTTAAATCTGTCACTTGAAATACTCATTTTAAAAATAAAATGCATACTGTATTTGGGAATAGATGTTTGTATGCCGTGTGAGTGCAACTTCTGACAAGCCCATATTCTCAAAATTAGGGCTTTCTTTACTTAGCATTTTACTCTGGATGCATAAAAAATGATCAAAATATTTTACTGCTCAGTTTAAACTATTGCATGAGTACTGAAGTAATAAATATAGACAAGTATCATCTTTAAAAATTCAAAGCACAGGTGAGGTAGCTAGTAGCTACCTCCCCTGCCGTCATGCTGGCTTTAGCCAGAGGAGTTTGTGCAATGTAACTTTTTGAGGGAGTATGTATTTTTATACAACTGTTTATAATCTTTTCTCACATATATAACTTTATACGTTTGTACTGACAGAATTTTAATTTCTATGATTACCAATATTTGAAGGAAAACATTTTAAGGCTTATTCGAAAAACTCAGGAAGCCTTAGTGAGAAGTACAGAAGCTGAAGCACTGTTTAATTACAAACATACATTCACTCATTCATCTGTTAATACAAATTCCTAAAACTGAGATTAATAAATATCAAAATCACTTATGTTCTACCATTACCAAAATTGTTTAATCTGAATCTAATCGGGAGGAACCATTCAGACAAATCTAAATTTAAATGTGCCAGGAAAGACTTCACTCCTCACCCAATCTCTAAAGTAGGAAACTATTTAAAGGAGACAAAGATAAATAAATACAGCAAGTAATCATTGACTGGACCCTCGATTTAAAAAGAATAAACCCACTGTGAAGAACACTATTGAAGAAACTGAAATTTTGAATATGGACTGAATCAGGAGATGCATGCTTAAGTATTTAGTATGGAGTTTTACGTGCTGCATGCTCAGTTGTGGCCAACTCTGTGACCCCATCGACTGCAGCCCACTAGGCTCCTCTGTCCATGAAATTCTCCAGGCAAGAATACTACAGAGGGTTGTCATTTCCTACTCCAGAGGATCTTGCCAACCCAGGAATCGAAACAGAGTCTCCTGTAGCTCCTGAATCGACAGGCAGATTCTTCACCACTGAACCACCTGGGAGGCTCCTTGAGTATTACATGTACAACTAAATAAATAATACAGGCAAAAAGGCTTATGTGTGTTTTTTATGTATCAGTTCAGTTCAGTTCAGTCGCTCAGTCGTGTCCCACTCTTTGCGACCCCATGAACCGCAGCATGCCAGGCCTCCCTGTCCACAACCAACTCCCGGAGTCTACCCAAACCCATGTCCATTGAGTCGGTGATGCCATCCAGCCATCTCATCCTTTGTTGTCCCCTTCTTCTCCTGCCCTCAATCTTTCCTAGCATCAGGGTCTTTTCAAATAAGTCAGCTCTTCGCATCAGGTGGACAAAGTATCAGAGTTTCAGCTTCAATATCAGTCTTTCCAATGAACACCCAGGACTGATCTCCTTTAGGATGGACTGGTTGGATCTCCTTGCAGTCCAAGGGACTCTCACGAGTCTTCTCCAACACCACAGTTCAAAAGCATCAATTCTTCAGCGCTCAGCTTTCTTTATACTCCAACTCTCACGTCTATACATGACCACTGGAAAAACCATAGCCTTGACTAGACAGACCTTTGTTGGCAAAGTAATGACTCTGCTTTTTAATATGCTGTCTAGGTTGGTCATAACTTTCCTTCCAAGGAGTAAGCGTCTTTTAATTTCTTGGCTGCAATCACCCTCTGAAGTGATTTTGGAGCCCAGAAAAATAAAGTCAGCCACTGTTTCCACTGTTTCCCCATCCATTTGCCATGAAGTAATGGGACCGGATGCCATGATCTTAGTTTTCTGAATGTTGAGCTTTAAGTCAACTTTTTCACTCTCCTCTTGCACTTTCATCAAGAGGCTCTTTAGTTCTTCTTCACTTTCTGCCATAAGGGTGGTGTCATCTGCATATCTGAGGTTATTGATATTTCTCCAGGCAATCTTGATTCCAGATTGTGCTTCATCTAGCCCAGCGTTTCTCATGATGTACTCTGCATGTAAGTTAAATAAGCAGGGTGGCAATATACAGCCTTGACGTACTCCTTTCCTATTTGGAACCAGTCTGTTGTTCCATGTCCAGTTCTAACTGTTGCTTCCTGACCTGCATACAGGTTTCTCAAGAGGCAGGTCAGGTGGTCTGGTATTCCCATCTCTTGAAGAATTTTCCACAGTTTATTGTGATCCACATAGTCAAAGGCTTTGGCATAGTCAATAAAGCAGAAATAGATGTTTTCCTGGAACTCTCTTGCTTTTTCGATGATCCAGCGGATGTTAGCAACTTGATCTCTGGTTCCTCTGCCCTTTCTAAAACCAGCTTGAACATCTGGAAGTTCACGGGTCACGTATTGCTGAAGCCTGGCTTGAAGAATTTTGAGCATTACTTTACTAGAGTGTGAGATGAGTGCAATTGTGCGGTAGTTTGAGCATTCTTTGGCATTGCCTTTCTTTGGGATTGGAATGAAAATTGACCTTTTCCAGACCTGTGGCCACTGCTGAGTTTTCCAGATTTGCTGGCATATCGAGTGCAGCACTTTCATAGCATCATCTTTCAGGATTTGAAAGAGCTCAACTGGAATTCCATCACCTCCACTAGCTTTGTTCGTAGTGATGCTTTTTAAGGCCCACTTGACTTCGCATTCCAGGATGTCTGGCTCTAGGTGAGTGATCACAGCATCATGATTATCTGGGTTGTGAAGATCTTTTTGTACAGTTCTTCTGTGTATTCTTGCCACCTCTTCTTAATATCTTCTGCTTCTGTTAGGTCCATACCATTTCTGTCCTTTATTGAGCCCATCTTTGCATAAAAAGTTGCCTTGGTATCTCTAATTTTCTTAAAAAGATCTCTAGTCTTTCCCATTCTATTGTTTTCCTCTATTTCTTTGCATTGATAACGGAGGAAGGCTTTCTTATCTCTCCTTGCTATTCTTTGGAACTCTACATTCACATGGGTATATTTTTCCTTTTCTCCTTTGCTTTTCGCTTCCCTTCTTTTCACAGCTATTTGTAAGGCCTCCTGAGACAGCCATTTTGCTTTTTTGTATTTCTTTTTCTTGAGGATGGTCTTGATCCTGTCTCCTGTACGATGTCACGAACCTCCGTCCATAGTTCATCAGGCACTCTGTCTATCAGATCTAGTCCCTTGAATCTATTTCTCACTTCTACTGTATAGTCATAAGGGATTTGATTTAGGTTATTTGATTTGTATGTATATGTGGGTATATAAACACACACACACAGGAAAAGCAAATACGGCAAAACATTAATTGGTAAAGGCCACAGTGCATTATTCTTACAATTTTTCAGTAAAAAGCTGCGGGACTCAAAAATGCAAGTAACTTCTAAATCATAGACTATTCAAGCATACGAATTTTTAGCAGTTTTTACCAACCTCTGCGAACAAAAATAAAAATAATTATCAACTATTTAAATTTATACGTTTAGTGGTTTTGGGTGGTTTTTTTTGGAAATGAAACCATTTTCAATGTCTGTTAGGAGAGTTTCTAATTTCTTAAGTAACAATTACTCACTAGCAATCACAAATTAAATCTGGTACAATAATGTTACTGATCTGCCTTTCAGAAATATACAGTAAACATAGCTGTTAATATAAACAACTAATTTTCAATCCACTCTATTTTCTTACTTGCATTCACCAACTCTGAAGGTCTATGTTTTGAGAAGAAAGCTTCAACTAACTGAATGACAAAATTACTTTTATATAACTTACCCATTATGTTCTTATGAAATTCTACTTTGTGTCCACAGGAACTTTAGTAGTTTCCTGAAAATATAACAATGCTATATTGAGATCAATGCCAGAATAACATGTTTTCGCCCATTATTATTTAATACATCCTTTTAGTGTTACAAGTGCAAGGACTCGGTCTCTCTCAGCGAGGTAACTTTCCCCGTCACCACAATAGGGAAGAGTATCAAGTTTCAGAACATCTGAGAGAAGATCACCTGCAGGACAGAGAATTCTAAATACAGATTTGTCTCCTACCTTTTTAAGGTAACTATTCTGACAACAGTTTAAAAATACAGACGTTGTTCATTAGGAGCTGAACTGAACTTGAAAGAGACTCTTGGCTTTAATCATCTCTGTATATTATATCTGCTAGACACTGGTAGACAGTAAAGCAAGTATTTGCTAAATGAATGACAACACGATCAACCCAAGGATGTGACTTTCATGAGAATAAAAAAGATAAGGCCTGCTCTCTTCTTAGGTAAGTGTGCACGTCTATAATATAGGTTACTGTTCCATCTGTTCTGCACAGAGGCTACCAAAGTTCTGAGATTTAACAATGAAGGAATTAAAAATTAATTTTTGAGAAATCTTACATTTTACAAAAGAAATGATTGGTAAAGGAAAAGAGCTCATATTTTCAGCAATTTGTATTTTAACAGCATTTCTTCCAAGGAGGATTTTATTTGTCCCAACATTATTTTTATGTCATTGCCAGGAAAACAGCATATCCTAATTACCCTGTTCTCTAAGAAATTCCTGACCAATAAACCTATGTCAAGTTAAAGTGTTAGTTGTTCAGTTGTGTCTGACTCTTAGCAACCCCATGGACTGTAGCCTTCCAGGCTACTCTGTCCATGGAATTCTCCCAGCAAGACTACCAGAGTGGATAGCCATTCCCTTCTCCAGGGTATCTTCCCAATCCAGGGACTGAACCTGGGGCTCCTGCACTGCAAGCAGATTCTTTATCATCTGAGCCACCAGGGAAGCCCTAAACCTATGTAATCCCTCACCTTAAAAAATGGTACCATTGATGTATAGCAAGGCTGAATGATTTGTTCCAGGTAGTGACAGAGTAGGAGTAAAAATTAAATGTTAGTCTAGAACACTCTCCAAGAATGGAGGGAAATATTTAAAGGGCCATGTTTAAAGCAGGCAATATAACATTATTACCAAGTTGAGGGTCTAATGAGTATAAACACTGCATTAAAATGCCTTGCATACATTATCTTATTTTAAAACAATACTTCTACAGGGAAACTGTCATTACCGTTGTAGAGACTAAAAAACACTTAAGAGGCTGCTCTACTTACTCAAGGCTTCCATAGCTTAAGTGGCAACATGAGCATTTAAACCTAGACAGGTTTGCTTTAGAGCCCACATTCCCTTCCATTATTCCATAAAACCATGGTAATAAATGCTGGCTCCTGTTAAAACTTCTTTTCGACTACTGCTGAGAGGTGCCGATACAAATCCTTAGATAGTTATTTAAAATTTAAAACCAGTACTATGTCCTTTTATGGTAATACTAGTAAGCAATTTAAAAAATTTTTCAGTCATTATTAGTTTCTTCTGTTCACACTGCTTTGTACTCATCCTAAAAAACAAACACAAACACACACACAAAAGGAAAAAATGCTAGAAAAGGTAGAATTTCAAGTGCTAACTTTTCTTTAAAAAAATCTCCAGAGTAAAACCTTTAGGATGTTTATTTAACTAGCAGTAGCTAAGCAACCATGAAAAGTCACACCTTAGAAGCCCTCTGGGTAGCGACAGTTTTTCTATAGACTTCTTAATATAGTAAATAAATTCTATAATTTATACAAGGGTTAAAGGTTGAGTGGGGAAGGGAGCTCCCCATTACTAACAAAGAGTAAATCAACATCAACAAGAATAGACTCTGATACCTAAGAAGTTAAAATAATCGAAATGATTAAATTTGGACTTAACCCACAGATAACCTATATAAATCTAAGTTTGGGGTTACAAAAGCTCAGTGTGAACATTTACTCTGTAACTGAGTGAGTTCTCGAAATAGGAATTAGGTAGGTAAAAGGAAGTGGTTGAACAGTGGGTTGAGAATAGTTCTAGGCAGAAGACATGAACAAAGGCTTGATGTCATTGTGCTTTTAGAGTGTCATACATAAAATTACTCTTAGCATTTTTTTTTTTATGTTTTGGTAAAAAACAGAAATTCTGGTAAGCCTAAGGCCTATACTGAAGTCAGTTTTCGGCCTAGTGTCATTGATCACCAAAAAGATCTTTTAACAGCGCATCCCTTATTTGAAATGTCACCTTTGTCATACACTGTATTACTACATACACTAGATTACACGGATTTCTAGATTGTATTCTGTTCCATCAATCCTGTTTATACCTGACCAATATCCCCACTGTTTTAATTACAATAGGGTGATAAACATGCTTTTGCTAAAGAGTTGGGCAAGTCCCCATTTTGTGATTACACATTTCTTGTTAGGTCTACTTTTAGTACTTTACAGTCTCCATTATGAATGAGATCTGTTTTATATTATACTTTATGAAAGGCTATTGCTGGTGTTTTAAAGAAAACCTTTCAAATTCGAAGTTGATCTTGTATTACATCATCTTCATAGAACTCTCTTACTAGTTCTAACAGTTTTTCAGCTGACTTGCTTGGATTAGCTAAGTAGATGAGAGCAACAGCTGCAAATCTACAGCTCTGTAGATATCTAACTCATTACTCACAAGAATATAATAGCTATTAAAGAACCAAATGTTAAAAAAAAAAAAAACCCACTGAACTCTAGAAACATATCAGACAAAAAAAATACAAATAGCTAACAGACCTCTACAAAAATGTTTGATTCCAATGGCAACATGAAAACTAAAACATTAAAACTTGCTAAGAACCAAGATTTAAATGGGAGGGGAACTGGGTAATATGAAACAAAAATAGTATAAACTTATGAAATATTCTGGGGCAGTGAAAAAGATTAAGTTAAATATATGTATATAATAACATGGAAATACCACCAAGATAAACTATTAATTTTTTAAAAGCAGATAAGAATGATAGGTACAGTTTTATGCCATTTATGCAAAATAAATGATTTCTCACCTATTAAACTCATGTTTTCTGCAGTTAAATATATAAAAATGACCCTGAATAGCCAAAACAATTCTGAGAAAGAAGAACAGTCAGAGGTAACATGGTCCCTAATTTTAAACTACACTACAAGCTGCTGTGCTGCTGTCTAGTCTCTCAGTGATAAATGGAGTCTGAAATGTATGATGCAGAAGGCATGCTATGCTGTGCTTAGTTGCTCAGTCATGTCTGACTGTTTGCGACCCCATGGACTGGAGCCGGTCAGGCTCCTCTGTCCATGGGCTTTCTCAGGCAAGAATACTGGAGTGGGCTGCCATTTCCTTCTCCATACTACAAACTACAGTAATCCCGACAGTATGTAAAAACAGTCTCATAGACTAATGGCAGAACAGAGAGCCCAGAAATGAGACCACAGTTACATGATCAATTCATCTATGATAAAAGAAGCAAAAATATTCAGTGGAAAAAAGAGAGCCTCTTCAATAAATGGTGTTGGGAAAACTGGGCAGCTTATATGCAAAAGAAATAAAACTGAACTTTCTCACACCATATACAAAAATAAACTCAAAAGTGTATTAAATACTTAAATGTAAGACCTGAAATCAGAAAGCTCCTAGAAGAAAACATAGGCAGTACATTCCTTGACACTGGTCTTAGCAGTATTTTGGAGGATATGTCTCCTCAGGCAAGGAAAACAAAGCAAAAGTAAACAAATGGGACTACATCAAACTAAAGAAAAAGTTTGTGCAAAACAAATGAAACTGTCAACATAATTAAAAGGCCACCTATTGAACAGGAGAAGTTTACAAGCAGTATGTCTGTTAAGGGGTTAATACCCAAAATATGGGGTTGGCCAAAGCCGAAGCTCCAATACTTGGGCCACCTGACGTGAAGAGTCAACTCACTGGAAAAGACCCTGATGCTGGGAAAGACTGAGGCAGAAGGAGAAGGGGGTGACAGAGGATGAGATGGTTGGATGGCATCATCAACTCAATGGACATGAGTTTGAGCAAACTCTGGGAGATAGTGAAGGACAGGGAAGCTTGATGTGCTGCAGTCCACGAGGTTGAAAAGAGTAGGACACAACTGAGCGACTGAACAACAACAAAAAAGTTCGTTAACCTCATATGGGAAAACCAGAATGAACTTTTTGGCCAATCCAATATATAAAGAATTCATATAACTCAAAATCAAAAACCCCCAACCAACCTAACTGAAAAATGGGAGGAGGACCAGAATAGACATTTTCCCAAAGACACACAGATAGCCAATCAATACATGAAAAGATGCACAACATCAAAAATCACCAGGGAAATGCAAATTGAAACCATAATAAGATACCACTTGAGACCTGTTAGAATGGTTATCATCATTTTTGACAATGAATAAATAACAAGCGCTGGCAAGGATGTGGAGAAAAAGGAACACTTACACAGCGTTGGTAGGACTGTAAATTGATGCAGCCACTACAGAAAACAGTATGGAAGTTCCTCAAAAAATTAAAAATAGCACTACCATAGATCCAGCATTCCACTTCTGCAGATTTTTTCTGAAGTCAACAAAAATGCTAATTCAAAAAAAATGCATTCACCCCCTGCATTCATTTTAGCATTATTTACAATAGTCAAGATATGGAAGCAATCTAAGCGCCCACCAACAGATGAATGGATGAAGATGGGACACACACAATACAAAATTACTCATACAAAAGAGTATTACTCAGTCATAAGAAGAATGAGATCTTGCCATCTGCAACAACACAGGTATTACACTAAGTAAAATAAGTCGGAGAGTGAAGACAAGAACTGTATGATCTCACATGTGGAATCTAAACACCAAAATGAATGAACAAACGTAACAAAACAGAACCAGACTCACAGAACAAACCAGTGGTTGCCACACAGGAACGGGGTGGAGGAATGAGTCAAACAGATAAGGGAGATTAAGAGGTACAAAACCTGGGAGGGGACATACATATACCTATGGCTGACTCATGCTAATATTTGGCAGAAACCAACAAAATTCTGTAAAGCAATTATCCTTCAATTAAAAAAAAAAAAGAGGTAACAAACTTCCAGTTAGGAGTCATGAAACGTGGATAAAACATAAAGCATGGGGAATACAGTCAAATATTGTAACATCTTTGTATAGTAACAGATGGCACTAGACTTATCACTGTGGTGATCATTTTGTAAAGTATAGAAATACTGAATCATCCCTGGTGGCTCAGACAGTAAAGAATCCGCCTGCAATGTGGGAGACCCGGGTTTGATCCCTGGGTAGGGAAGATCCCCTGGAGGAGGGCATGGCAACCCACTCCAGTATTCTTACCTGGAGAAGCCCCACGGACAGAGGGGCCCGGTGGGCTACAGTCCATGGGGTCACAGAGAGCTGGACACGACTGAGCCACTAAGCACAGCACATGCTGTGCATCTGAAACTAATGTATTATTGTAGGTCAATGACACTTCAAATTTTCTTTTTAAAAGAGCACTGAAATACATGTCTGAAAGTACTAGTCATTTCTAGTTATTTAACTAGAAAACTATGATTTAAAACTGAATTTTTAAAAAGAAACAAGTATGTGGAACTAAGCCACTTATGAAGGAAACAATGGTCAGTCAGCCTGATCATTTGTTCTTAATAATAATATGTAAGAATATGATTAATTTGGAAAATGAAGTAAATTACATTAAACAAAAATTATCTAATGTTTAGGACTATTTGAAGAGGCAATTATAGAGGCTTTGGCCATTAATACAAATTGACAGAAGTTACACAATTCTAGTTTGTAAAAAGACATTAGAATATTTTGCCTAGCATGTGCTTATAGTGTTGCTGAATTTATGTCTCAGGATGATATAAAATTCTCATTCTGGGCCTTCCTTGTCCAGTAGTTAAGACTCTGAGCTTCCAATGCAGAAGACATGGGTTCGATCCCTGGTCACAGAACTAAGATCCCACAGGCCACACAACACAGCAGAAACATTAAAAATTTTTTTTTTCTTCTTGAGACTCAGATAGGTTTAAGTAATAAGACTTCTGTTTCTTCATCTCCCAAATGAGGAAACTGGACTAAACTGTGTCTAAAGTCCCTTCCAACTCTACCATTTTATGACTGAACCCATCTGAAATTCACCCTCCCTCTACAAATGCCCATAATTCCCAATTTCTCATCTTTATTAAGCAGAGTGGCTCCCACACAGCACAGAACTCACTCAAGAGCTCCAGAGTGCTGTGTGTTCCACTGAGGCTGTCCTGTCTGCCACATCCTGTAACCAACCTAATCTCCCTCTCAGGCAATGATCTCCAAACTCCTTTGTCTTAGTCTAAAACATAAGAGCAAAAGGGCTTCCTTGGTGGCTTAGTGGTAGAGAATCAGCCTGCCAATGCTGGAGACACAGGTTTGATTCTTGGATTGGGAAGATCCCCTGGAGAAGAAAATGGCAACCCACTTCAGTATTCTTGCCTGGAAAATCCCATGGACAGAGGAGCCTGGCAGACTACAGTCCATGGGATCCCAAACAGTGGGACACAACTTAATGACTAAACAACAACAATTATACATTCTATGCACTATAAAATAGTTTTTAAAAACCTTTTAACGATGGACTAAAAATAAAAAACAAATACAAAGCAAACCCAGAACTTGGTTCACTCCACTGTTAACACGAGGACTGGCATCATACACACCTCAGTCTTTATACTCCTTAACTCCCTGCCCCTCCTCTGATGTAGCTAACCCACCCAAAATCCCAATCCTGGCCAAACCCAATTCTCCACCCAGCTCAGGCCTCAAATAAAAAGCTGAACTGGCTGAAGAAAAGTCACAACCATTTTGACTAGTCTCTATTTTAAAACTATGGCCACACACTTTAAACAAGGACTTGGTATCACAGTGATCCCCTTAACTAACTAGTTAACTGGCTTTCCTACTCAGAAAATTTACAGCTTCTCTTAAACCTCCCACACTCCTCTCCTCCCTACCCTAACAACTTCACTTATTTCACCAACAAAACAGAACAAATCACTTCAAATGCCTTGTCTTTTCCACCTTCATCCTACCTGCATACCTACATACCATATATTCTGCCCATTTTCCTGTTTCAAAAGCTGCATAAAAATCATCCTTCCTACCACAGTGATCCAAGAACTTTGCTCTGCCCCTATTCCCATCAACGCATCAAATGCTGTAACATCATCAGGACCACCCACTTCTCCATAACCCACAATAATCAGTCTTTTTAGACTACTAGTCCAATCAAAGTGCTCTTGTCAAATTTCAACTACTTCGTCACTAGGTCAATTTTTAATCTTCCTCTTACTCTTTTATAGTTGACTCCACCCTCTTTTCTTCCATTAGCATTACAGATGCCACACCCTCCTGGCCTTTCGGTTCCCATCACTGCTCCTCTGACCAGAGTGCTCCCTTCCCAGCCATCTGTCGTCTTCTCCATCAATACTCTTGATGTCCTCTGGTCCGTAGTTTTAAGTACCACCTATAAAACATGACTCCAAGATTATCTCCCAATCCTGACTTCTGCTCTGAGCAACAGTAGTGGGTATCCTATTGCCTACTACTGCACATATTCTGAGCTGTATAAAATTATCAAATTTAGTACACTCTATACAGAACTCCTGCTTTATTGCTTAGAAACCAGTGCACCCTCCCCAGTCTCCCTCATTCCAGGAGATGGTGCTACTGTTCACCCAGATGTCTGGGCGACCCATTTGGCTCCACCTTCAAATTATACTCCGAATCAGACCGCTTCTCACTTCCAACTCTACATCTCTAGTTCAAGCTACCACAGCTCAGCTGAACTACTGCAAGTCGCCTTAGGAGCTGGTTTCTCCACTTTCCTCCAACTCAGTTTGCCACTCAGCAGTTAGTCATCAAAAGCATTCCCCTACACAAAATCCTCTAATGGTTTGTCATTACAAACAGAACAAAGATAATAAAGTTCCATTTCATTTACTGCTTGCTAACCATTCTGCTCTCATCTCCCATCACTCTTCCTTATGCTCCAGCCACAATGACCTTCTAAGTATTGATGGGTCAAGTTCATTTCTCTTAAGGTCTATGCATTTTCAGTTACTGCTCTCTCAAAAACTCTTCCTTGAGATCTTCATTGTTTTGGTCTCCAGGCAAAACATTAAGTCTTCAGAGAAGTGGGTCTTCCTTGAGTACTTCTCTTTCAAAATTACACACTCTCATCCTAGTCACCCTAACTTAATCTAACTCTAAATCTAGTTATATTCTCTTCACACTTATCGCCATCTGAAACTATATTTGCTTACTTAATGTACAGTCTCTCCTCAAGCTCCAAGAGGGCAGGCTTCATATATAGTGCCTAACATATAGAAGATGAAGATGCTCAATAAATATTTGAGTGAATGGCACTATAGTTTTCTTAACCACCAAAGCTTGAAATCACTGATGAGATTCTTCTGATCTTAATACTGAAAAATCTATTAAAAAAAAATCCAAAAAAGCAATTTATAAGATACAAATATTACTTTAGAACTTGATATATAGAACTGACTCTAACTTCTGACTACAAACTATTGCCTAATCATATTACAGAATTACCATAATGCAATGAAACTAGCATCTTCCATTTGAAATAAATTTATATATATACCTTGGAATGGTAGCTATTGGTTATTAGGTTGATCTTATACTTAAGGAAAAAAGGACAGTTACTTAAAAATTATGAGGCCAAACTCATCACTGGCAATAAGCACTTAATATCCACGATGACAGGGGTCATAGTTGTCTCTTTGCCATTGTATCTCCGAAATGAATGAACCCACGTGTGAACAGTGATGTTTCAACATCATGAATTATACCACAATTACAATGTAAACGAGATCGGAGATGTCTCATTTTAGTCCACTAAACAAAACAGGAAAACTACTTGGAGACCAAAAAACAAATTTGGCAGTTTGAAAATAAGGTTTTAAAACTCTAAAGGATTTCGGTTGTTTTCTATACGGAAGGCGACGCAGAGTAGAAATGCTCGCGCTAATAACTCGAACTCCATAAACTATACCAAAGAGGTCCACAGGAGAAATTTAATGGCCACCGTACTTGACACTAGATGCCTCCATCAGATAAGACTGGGCGGCAGATGCTCGACAGACCCAAACCACTAAGTCGGGCAGAGATCACCCAACAAGTTGCCCCAAAGGTAAAGTTCTAGGGGTCCCGCTGCAGGAAAGAGCGAGGGCCCTCTTCTGTGACTGGAGACTGACTCCAAGGAAAGGACAAACCTGAGTGCGCCCGGGGAAAGCAAAAAAGGAAAAGCGACAGGGCTGCCATGCTCCTAACTCCACCCTCCTCGCGCTCAACCCCAAAGAGGCCCAGTCTCGCCAGCCGCCGCCCCTCCTTCCTCCCTTTTCCAAGCCCACCGAGCGGCGCCAGGAAAGGTCCCGCCGCCCTCCTCTCCCCTCCCCCAAACCAGGAGCCGAAGCGGCAGGGGAAGGTTAAGCTTCCGTTCCTTCCCCGCCCAAATGGGAAGGGGTGGGAAGCGGGATGGCGAAAGCACCCAGTACGAGCCTCCCTCGTCCCCCACGCGGGCCCAGAGCTCCGTTCCCACCCCAGCCGAAGACTCACTCGTCAGCTCCGCAGCAACCGCAGCCACCGCACCGGGTCCCCGCGCACCGCCACAGCCCCTACACCAGGGCCGCCCCCCCCACCCCCAGCTGCCTGCCGCCGTGGGTTCCGGGGCAGCAAGAGAAATCACTTCCGCTGGGTCACAGATGCCTTCTACGCGCGGGAGATTAGTACCTGGTGAGGCGGAGACGCGCCGAGGCCTTGCTTGCCGGCGTCTACAGGAAGTGCGCCGCGCCCCCTCCCTTCTCCCACGGGCCAGCCTGCGAGGACGGCGGTGCCGGGAAAAGTCTCAGCCAATCCTGTTTTGGGTCTTCTGATTCCCAGCATGCAACGCCGACCCTAACCTGATTTCCGGAGGGACCTCATCCTTGAAGCCGTGCTGGGAGTGGAGAGGGTCCGAGGCAGCATTGCATCCTGGGATTTATAGTTTCTCTGGCGGGTACTGACGTGTTTGGCGGAGTCAGCGCTGCAACCTGGAACTTGTAGTTTCTCACTCCGAGTCTCAAAGAGTCTGGTAATTTTGGAGGTTGTCCCTGCCCCTCCTTTGCGGGTAAGCCTAGAGGTAGCAGACGTCCGCAGAAGAAAGGTCGGAAAGTGGGGGTGCGGTTTCTGTGCTAACAAGATCGTGCTCTTTATGAAGCAGTTTCTGTCTTGTGAAAAGTTGCAGAGCTTATTGAAGAGCATCTCGGCAGTTCGCGAAATCGCTGGCCTCATTTCCTCTCTTCCTGGTACTTTTCAGTGTTTACTGAAAACAACCACGCCCCCCACCCCCACACGGAGGCCTGCACCCCATCTCCTGTCTCTCTCCCAGCCATCCGGTTGCTCAGTTGAATTCTGAAATCATTCACAGAAACTACGGCCACCAGTACTCAATTCTGACACCATCTTTGTCACTGTACGCCCCCTCTGCCCCTTCTTCCTCTGTTCTCTCTCCCCCTGACTCCTCGGCGCACTATCTCCCCACTCCTCCCATCTGCCTATCCTTTTTACAGATCTTACCTCCACTTAAGAAAGGGTTCTATCCTGAGAACTCATGGGAAGTTGGAAATATCAGTCGAAAATGCACTGGATAGACCTAACCTATTCAACACAATTTAGCCTAGCTTACCCTAGACTGTGCTCAGAATGCTTATATCAGCCTGCAGTTGGGCAGAGATCATCAAATACAAAGCTTATTTTACAATAGAGTGTTGATTATCTCAGGTAGTTTATTGATTACTGTACTGAAAGTGAAAAACAGAATCATTGTAAGTGTATAGGTGGTTTACCCTCCTGATTGGGTAAATGATCAGAAGCTTCAAAACCGAGGAGAGCGTATTACACTGCATCTTTCATACTGCACATAGCCCAGGAAAAGATTAAGATTCCAAATTGTGTATGGTTTCTTCTGAATCTTACAGCTTTTGCACCATCATAAAGTCAAGAAACTATAAATTGAACTATCATAAGTCAGAGCCGGCTTTATTTGCTTTCCTGTGGTGATATTTAGGCACCCTTCCAGGAAGAGTGAAACAGCTAAATAAAGTTCACCCTCTGTTTACCGGATTGAGGCATGAAAGGAATGTAGGGCCAAGCCGCTCACCACTGCAAGTTGCTCAACTAGGACTGTTGTGTAATAATGTCCACAAAAGGAAAACACAGGTGACCCAGAGTTTGTTGACCTAATTAGTGACTTTTGCCTGAAAGACACTTTTAGTTCATTTGGCAGATTAAAAAGTGTTGCAAAAGCAATACTGGACAGACTGTCAGGGGTTAATTTTTCAAAGCCTTTGCAAAAATGATTAAGGTGTTTTGGTTATACTAGCTCAGAATAGAGTTTGGTGAGGAGGAGAGGCAATGGGGTGAGAAGAGGAGGCTATGGGCTCATTTTCGACTGAACTTTTCCTCCTTTACTTCAGAAGTGTTGTTTTCTCCTCTTAAAACTTCCCTTTCCTCATTGCCTTATCACCTTCTAAAAGGGTCACTATGTTAGTTGCCTAGAGAATGATAGAATTTTTCAGGTGAGGATGCTGAGGCTAACTAATGCCAGATTTAGGGCTAAAATCTAGTCAAGGATTGTTTTTTAAAAATGCAAAATTTACTTAGGATATTATTTATTATGTAAATAATTTATTATTTACATATAGTAAACATAATACATGGTTATAAAAATGTAGAAATTGCAGATACATTTGGTGTTTTAATATACTTTTACACAGATTATATTGTATTTATATAGTTCTTTATACTATTTATTTTCCTACTTAACAAACCTCAATAACCCACACTTTTGTAACCAAAATCGCCACATCATTTTTACTGTTTATAGACTTACACTGTCTAAATGTACCATGAATCACTTAAATATTTCCTTAAATGTTGGACATTGACCTTATTTTCATTTTTAAGTCACTTTATGTAATACTGTATTCAGGATCTGCAGAAATCTTTGACCATATTTCTGTTTCTTTAGAATATGAACATTTTTGAAGTTCTTGATAATCTGTTGACAAATTATTTCCCTAAATGACTCTCCTGGTTTAACTTCCAACCCAGTATAAAGAAGTATTTAGGGTTCTTATCAAATACTGGCTTTACCAAAAATTTTCTTTTCTTTTTTCCATCATACCATTCTTTCCTTAAGCTTAAGTTAAAGGAGAGGAAAGGGGGTGGTGGATGGGAAGGAAAGACAGCTAAAAAACAAACAAAAATTACATATAATAATGGTGGGCTTACATTCTACAAGGGATACCCATTTTCAATTTTTCCATGAGCCTCCATCTTAAAACCCTCTCAGATGGTATGAATGGGGAAATCAAGGATTCTTTTGTAAACATTTAAAAACATTAAAACATTATTTTTAATTAAACATTTAACATTTATTTAATGTTTAAAACATTATTTTTTAAACATTATTTTGTAAACATTTTAGTATCACACACTCAAGTAGTATATATTTAAAAAAATCTCTAAACTACCAGAATTGGGAAATCTTTAACCATGAATAATAATTTCATATAATTCTATAGCACAAAGTTTTCAGAATATGATCTCATTTTAGCTATTTAGAAACTCTGAGTAGACAAAATATTATTTCCATCTGCCTACAGTTTCTGTAGGAAGAAACTAAGTTTAACAGAAGATAAAAATTCAGGTTCTCTCAATATATTGTTGAAGTAATCATACAAAGAGGCATTAGACTGAGATGGCTCTGATGTCTTGGTAGGTTAATGAGCAACACCAGATTCAGTCCTGTGAATACCTCAAGAGTAGGAACAACCAATCACAAACATCCAATGAAATTTTTCTCAAATAATGCAACAGCATAAGCTATAATAATCAAATAATTTCCTTGCTTTGCATGTGTATCTTCTCTATAAAAACCTTGTCCCTAGCTGCTGTCAGTGGAGTGCTCATGACTATTTCTAGTTTGGTGTTGTATGATTGGAATAAACCTCTGAACTCAAATAAACTCAGAAATTTTAGAGTGTCTCAGTTTATTTTTTAAAAACTATTAAAAAACACTATATGAACAGAAAAGTTTAAATCAGTACAATAATGGCTAATTGATGTTGTTTGTAATATGCACTACACTAAAGCAAGAGTTTTTTGTTTTGTTTTTGGTCTCAGGTGATCTGGAATCTTAGTTCCACAACTGGGGATGGAACTGACAGCCCTTGCATTGGAAGCACAGTGTCTTAACCACTGGACCCCCAGGAGAATCAAGAGATGTTAAAAGGTAAGCAGAAGATAAAGAAAGTGAAGTTACAATAGCCAAGCCATGGAAACAGCATGTCAAGAATACTGAAGTGGGTTGCCATTTCCTTCTCCAGGGGATCTTCCCAACCCTGGGATGGAAAACACATCTCCTGCATTGCAGGTGGATTCTTTACCACTGAGCCACCTAGGAAGTCCACAAAGAAATATTATGCATTCATAAAAAAAGAACAAAATAATGCCACTTGCAGCATCATGGATACAACTAGAGAGTATTATCCTAAGTGAAGTGAGTCAGAAAGAGAAAGACAAATACCATACGATATCACTTTTATGTGCAATCTAAAACATGGCACTAACGAACATATCTATGAAACACACAGACAAAACTACTACATTTAGAATGAATAAATAACAAAGTTGTACTGTATAGCACAGGGAACTATATATCCAGTCTCCTGGGATAAACCAGAATGGAAAAGAATATGAAAAAAGAATGTATATATGTGTATAACGGAGTCACTTTGCTGTACAGCAAATTAGCACAACACTAAATTGGCTATACTTCAATAAATGAAACAAAAAAGAAAGTGAAATTATCCATAAAGAGATAGTATTATTTTATCCTTCTAGATACTCAGAAAAAGGTAGACAGGATTTGGAGTTGTGAAGGTGACACTATTTTAGACTATTAGTTTGTTCCTCTCCTATGCAAATAACATTTTGAGTATAACACACAGTTCTGAAATAAACAAAAGGGCGTATTGACTAGTTAGATGCTCATCCCTCAATACTCAGTGGAACCTGAAACTTTGGCCATTCTCAGGCTAAATTAATCATTCTGCATCTTGGGCTTCTGTAACATTTCATAAATTGGTAATTTCAATTATAATAAAACATTATATTTTAACTTATTTTTTAGGGTTTCCTTCACTATGTGTTAGGAGAAGCACACTGGCTGAAACTGCCCACCCTGGCCAGGCACCATAGTAACCATTTGTGTGAGCTGTTTTATGACATGAGGTCGTGGTAAGGAACATGGAACTAACAAGCCACCACCAACCAGAAGAGTTGGGGAAAAGTCAGAAGGGGACACCACGTGTCTGACCACTTCCCAGAGTCCTTCTTCCTGGCATCCTTCCTGCTCAAGAACTTTCTTGAACAATGCCTGAGCCACCAGGAAGGACCCTGAGTCAGAATGATTGGCCAAAGACAACCCCGAAACTTATCCTATCACCATAAAACCCAAGACTGTGAGCCACATGGCAAAGCAGTTCTCCTGGGTTTCCTTACCCTACTGCTCTCCACCCAGGTGCCCCTACCCAATCATCTTTTGCTTTCTCAGTTCATGCGTGTCCTTGGGCAATTCATTTGAGTGTTAGACAAGAGCCCCCTCTCCAGCCTTGGAAAGGATTCCACTTCCTGCAACATAAGCACCCTGGATGCCCAGTTTTATTCAGTATCTTTATAGCCTTAGCTTCTGAGTTAGTCCTGGCAATAGGCAAGGCACTGAATACCTCTTTAACAAATAATGAACTATCCTGTACACGGATGAGAATGATTTCGGAAAACGAATTTGACAAGTATCAACAGTAAATGAATGAATTCCACTTATTTTCTACCAACTCATTGGTTGGATCAAATTACCATTCATTTTTGTTCAAACGTGTAATGTATTATTCCTTCGTGCCAATAGATTAGAAACATTTTCCATAAAGAAAATGTTTAGGGGGGCCTAGAAAATGACACCCAGGAGAAGGAAACATTTACCTCAGGCTTCCAGGATTTGTCCTTTGAGCATGGCTCTCCTCTCTATCCCTCCACATTGTTATAAAGAGGCCGAGACTCTAGCCTGCCTGGCACCTCCGTCCATGCCTGGAGAATCCCATGGACAGAGAAACCTGGCAGGTTACAGTCCATAGGGTCGCAAAGAGTCAGACACGACTAAGCGACTGACACACACACACACACTCCCCTCTGTCCTTCCACACTGTTATAAAGAGCCCACACTCCGACAAGGGGAAGCAGCGTGCAAGCTGGGCGTCTCTGGTTTCCGCAGCGAGGGTCTGGTCAGGTGCAGAGCTCAGCGCGCAAGAAACGCGCGAGGCTGGGCACGTCGCAGGCGTGCCGTATCTTCTGCGCACGCGCCGGCGGCCAAGCCTGCCAGCGGGCCTTCTGGGGGCTGCGCCTGCGCGGCTCGTTCCGGCCCGGGACTGGTGAGAAGCCGCGCTTTAGGGTGCCGCCGTGCCGCCGCAGTGCGGTCACCTTTCCTAGTTGGGTGCGGGATGCTGCTTCTGGCGTTGGGCGGCCCGTGGGCGGCCGGACTGCGGCTCGGCGGGAAGAGGACAGCGCCGTGGGCTTCCACCGCGCTCCGAGGCCCCAGGGCGGCCGTCTCGAGGGCGACCTCCTGCAGAGGCTCCTCAGGGCGCGTCGGGGGCACGGGGCTATCGGCTGCCGCGCCTGTTCTGCGTCGGGTGCTAGCCCAGGTCGGCCGTCAAGGGGCTTCCGGACCCGTGTGAGGGCGGGGGTAGGTGGAAGTAGCATCGGGCCTGGGGAGCCCGGCTTCCCCGCAGCTTCTCCCGGAGTGCCCGGCGACTCCTGTACGGAAGGAGCACAGTGCGAGGCTGGCGGGAGTAGTATGTTTGGGCCTCGGGAACAGGCCGGTGCATCCCGGGGTTCACAGCACCCGCGGATCTAAGTGTGCCTTGGAAAGTGATTATTTTCTGGGCGGTTCCAGTCACTTTACAGATGGTTGCAAATCCAGCGAGGACTCAGCTTATTGCCTTTTCTGTCCTTGAGCACAAGCTTGGAAGAGCTAATCTTCAAGGAAGTTAGATGCGCCACTCGGAGATGGAACTGAAAAAAACTCGGAGAAGCTCTTTGAGTTTGTTCTATTTTTTATTAGGTGGCCCTATTGTTAGGAGTTACTTTGCTCCCTAGGGAAAAAAAAAAACGAGATAAAGACGTTAATCCTTCTTATTTTAATCTGAATAAATTGTCTCCTAATCCTGCCCTGTAAAATATTAGGATTAGCAAACATGCTGAAACTTGGAAAGCCAGTGCGGGAATTGAAATCTAATTAAATTTCAGCCTAAACGACTTAGACATGCCCTTTACCTCTTCAAGAGGGTGTGTAATGAAAGTCATTTTCAGAGGTTCTGGGAACTCTATTCCTGTGAAATTTGATGTAGGATTTCAAGTGGAAATGTTTCCTTATAGGGAACAAGGAATGGATGCAAAGAGTTTGGGGAAAGAATATATATATATATATATTAATAATAGCTGTGGTATAAATATTTTAGAAGTATTAAAAACTACCTGGGCCTTATAAACACTGAATCTGCAGTGTTTTGCTTATATAAAGTGATTTAAAAAAAAAAAAAAACTAATGCATTTAAATCTTTGCAGTTGAGTGACATGCAATAGAAGAAACTACTCCACTAACTTTTTACTTGTTTAAGGTCACACTTTATCCAACAAGCTTCTAGCTGGCATACAAACCTAGGTCTTCAAACTCCCAATTCAGTGTCTACTTGTGAGCAGGATTAAGGAAAGCCTTTCTGTTAGTTTGAGTTCTTTAGCTCTGTAGATTATTTGGAAAAATTCCTTAAATCACCCTATATGAGAAGTTCTGTGTATTATATTTTTCAAAATAAACTTAAAAAAAATTAAAAGTTGGTCTAAAATGCAATTTATTATGCACTCACATAATGGTCTCTCTTTCAATAGATACCTGTTTGTTGGGAAAGAGGTGTTCGGTGTTCACATACACAGCTTGACAAATCAGAAGATGGAAGGCTGATTTATACTGGGAATTTGGCCCGAACAGTATTTGGTGGGTAATCATAAATGAGGGTACTTCCTTTTTTCCTCCTTTTGATTATAAAAAAGGTTCTTAGCATATGATACTTAACTATTTTTATTGTTATTTAGTTGCTAAGTCCTGTCCGACTCTCTTAAGACCCCATGGACTGTTGCCCTCCTGGCTCCGCTGTCCATGGGATTTCACAGGCAAGAATACTGGAGTGGGTTGCCAGTGGTTCAGGGGCTCTTCCTGACTCAGGGATCAAACCCACGTCTCTTGCATTAGCAGGCGGATTCTTTACACCTGAGCCACCACCTCATAATTACAAGACAAAAGGCAAGATTATAAGATTTAATAAAGGGTTTGGAGGTTGAGACCTTTGCATTTTTAGGAAATTTAAATTTTTATCTATCCATTTATTTATTTGGCTCCCTCAGGATCTTTGTTGTGTCATGTGGGATCTTTTCTTGCATTTGGTCTCTAGTTGCAGCAGGCCCCCTACAATTGCATCTACAATCCTCCTAGTTGCACACCCCCCCCCGCCCCCGCATGTGGGATTGTAGTTCCCCACTGAGGATTGAACCTGAATCCCCTACACTGCAGGGCGGATTCTTAACTGCTGGACCACCAGGAAAGTCCCTTTAGGAGATTTTTAAAAGGTTTTTGAAGACTCTTATGACTTTGTGGTCTTATGAATGAGCACTAAAGATTCATCCTTTGGTCACCTCTCAGGATGTTTAGCAACAAAAAGTGTATATTTATATAATGTTTGAATATGCAAATATGGGTGAATACTTAGGAGTAATTATTTTGGGTGAGTAGACATTTACTCTATAGAGTAATTATGATTCAAAGATACATTAAGTCTACATTTTTTAGGTCTTAGAATTTTCAGCAAACATATTTACTCAGTGATTTTTGCATGTGGTAGGTAGGGAGTTATGCAGTAGGAAAAGACAGTGTATTAAATAACTACAAGTTTAAAGTTGTTTTGTCTCCTTAAGTCATAATTCAGTATGTAGTATGGAATAATTTAGAAAAGAAGAATGTAGGTATGTGGTTTGTTCAAGTTTCTGAGGTTGTATTTCATTTCAATAATCCTTATATAAAAAAGTATAACCTGAAATATTTGGAGGATTACCTTACAGCCCAGATGGCCACAATGTGCCATTGGCATGTGTGTTTTTGATCATGTTGATGTTACTTGGTTGTCTGAAACTTAATCTGAAAATCTGTAAGTTCTCAAGCATGTGTGACATTAAAATAGAGTATGTTTAAAATACAACTTTAGCTAATTTAAAACTTTTTGAGAATAAGGACTGATTATAGTTACTGTTGAAAGGAGTTCTGAAGTTCTTGGAATAATCAATTTTGGATGGTAGAAATTTCTTCAGAAGTCTCAACATGAATAGGTCATTGAGCCTGTGTCACATCTCTGGATTGAGCCTCCAGATACCTGGATTGATGCTCTTAAGATATGTCAACTGTGACCCCCATGATACCCTTCTTTATGAACACAGACACCATTCCTTCAAATAAAGGGAAGGTTTATCCATTTATTTCATGTCCCTACTTGACTCAGTTCTGAAGAGAATATAAATAAGAATTAGTGTGCGTGCTTGCACACTAAGTCGATTCAGTCATGTCTGACTCTTTGTGACTCTGTGGACTGTAGCTTGCCAGGCTTCTCTGTCCATGGAATTCTCCAGGCAAGAATACTAGAGGGGGCTGCCATGCCCACCTTCAGGGTATTTTCCCGACCCAGGGACTGAACCCACATCTCTTATGTCTCCTACATAGGCAGGCAGGATCTTTATTACTAGCACCACCTAGGAAGCCCCCTAATTTTAGTGTGGTTACAATATAATATTTGTGGAATAGCAAAGTTTTGCATGGTATTCAAAGTTCTAGAATTGTAGCAGAATTTGATTTTTGAGTTCCTTCGATATTCTAATAGAAAGTCACTCTGTATGCTTATCAGGTATTAATAATTTTTCTGTGTAAAACTGAGCGAGAGGCATTTAACGTAGAGGTATCATTCCTGGAGATTCTTTAAACTACCAAATTGGATCCTAGTGTAAAGACATTTGAGGGGACTTTTAGTTGGCAGTTCTTGTTAATTCAGCAACAAAAATTACTGATGTCATAGAATTCTCATTATTTATTTATTTATTTATTTATTTTATTTGTGTGTGTGTGTAATAAAATTTTATTAAAGTATAAAGGAGACAGAGAAAGCTTCTGACATAGGCATCAGAAGGGGGCAGAAAGAGGACCCCAGAATTCTCATTTTAAGACGAGTAGAATTTGAACATGAAGAGGCGTGAAAGAGGGACCTCCCAGGCTCAGAAGTCATATGAGCAAAGGCATCAGGATGGGAAAACCCAGAATATGTTTAGAAAAGAGCAGTTACTTCAACCTGAGCGACTAATGCTTGGCTTCTCTGATGACTCAGTAGGTAAAGAATTTGCCTGCAATGCAGGAGACGCAGGTTTGATCCCTGGGTCAAGAAGATCCCCTGGAGAAGGAAATGGCAACCCACTCCAGTATTCTTGCTTGGAGAATCCCATGGCCAGAGAATTCTGGTGGACTACAGTCCATGAGGTCGGAAGAGTTAGACACGACTTAGCAACTAAACCACAGCCACCACCAGGCATAATAAAGGATATGTATGTATTAGTTTCCTAGGGCTCTTAAAATTCATTTCCACACAGTTGGTGGCTTAAAACGGCAAAAATTTATTCTCACAGTTTTCAAGGCCAGAAGTCTGAAATCACAGTGTTGGCATGTGCATGCTCTCTGTGAACATGCTAGGGAAGAACTCTTCTTTGTCTCTTCCAGCTTCTGATGGCTCACAGCCATCCTTTGTGTTCCTTGGCTTGTAGTTGCATAACTTCAGTCTCTGCCTGCTACTTCACAAGGCCTTCTCTGTGTCTCTGCTTGTCCTGTTCTGTCCTTTTAAGGACACTCGTATTGGATGTAGGGTCCACCCTAATCCAGGATGATCTCATCTCAACTTTCAATTGTCTGCAAAGACCCTGTCTCCAAATAAGGTCACATTCTGAGGTTCTGGGTGCATGTGAATTTTGAGGGGACACCATTCATACTACTATAGTGTGAAAAAAGTAATGGGGAAACAAGAGGTGGTTTTTCTGCAGAAGACAGCTTGGTCCCCATTAAATCCCATGTGTACCAATGTCATGACAACTATCTGTGAGAGGAGGAAATTATTTTTAAATTACTGGTGCAAAGAAGAAGCCTTCAACCAGCAGTGATGTATGAGAGTGATTGCTGTGTTACAGCCTCATCAACATGTATGGTGTCAGGTTTTTTGGTTTTTTCCAATTTGGGGGAAGAACAATATCTCACTGTGGTTTTAATTGCATGTTTCTTATGATTGAAGTTTAGCATCATTTCATCTATTGAAATCTTCCCTGGTGGCTCAGATGGGACAAAATCTGCCTGCAGTGCAGGAGACCCAGGTTCGATCCCTGGGTTGGGAAGATCCCCTGGAGAAGGGCATGGCAACCCACTCCAGTATTCTTGCCTGGAGAATTCCATGGACAGAGGAGCCTGGTGGACTACAGTCTGTGGGGTCGCAAAGAGTCAGACATGACTGAGCATCAACTAAAACACACACACACACAATCTATTTAAAGGCCATGTGCATTCATGTGCATATTTTGTTTCATCGAACTGTCGGTTTATATTTCTTACTCATTTGTTTATTGGGTTGTTGATCTTTTCCTTCTCATATACCGGCAACCTTTTATATCTTGGGTATGTTAATCTTTTGTGATATAAGTTTCCAGTGTTTTTCTCATTCATCTCTTTATTTTGTTTATGGTATTTATGTCTGTGTACATTTAAAAAATGTGATCAGATTTATCAACTTTCCCCTTGATTGCCTCTGTATTTTAAGTCATAATTAGAAAAGTTTTTCTGTTCTCAGATTATAAGGCCTTCACAGGTATGTAAGGCCTTCACAGGGCTTCTTATAGCTTTCTTATTTTATACACTTAGATCTCTGGATTATTTGGAATTTTCCAGGTATATGATATGAGGGATTGATTGAATTTTATCTTTTTCTGTGTGGCTATCCGGTTGCCCCAGCACCACTAGTTTTAAATTATATCTTTACACTAAATTTCCATATGCAGTGAGGTTTCTAGATTTTCTGCTTTTGTTCCATTGCTATACAACACTATTTTAATGTTTTAGTATCTAACTCTCCCTCTCTTGTTTGCGTCCTTTGTTTTTCCAAATTAACTTTATAATCAGCTCATCTAGGATCTCAGCTTGTCTGTTTTCCAAACAGATAGTGTTCAATCATATTAAAATTATACATTCAAACTAAGAAAATTTACATTTTAAGTTATTTATTTACTGTGGTAAAGTAGACATAATGTAAAAGTTACCATTTTGACCATTTTTAAATATATAGTTCAGAAGTCAGTGATTTTTTAAAAAATCTTTCTGAGTAAAAATATGTCACTATTTTAACTTGAGTGTTTTTCCTTAATAAGGAAATTGATTACCTCTCCCACACATTTCTTAACCACTAGTGGGGATTTTTTGTTTTTAAATTTGCTGTTTTAACGTTGGGCACTTAGCCTGGTAAAGTTAGGCCTGTATTTGAACATTTTGTTTTAGATCTGCGGAAGTACTTGTTAACAGAGCATTTTATTTGATTATCTGCTGACTGAATTAAGTTTTATAGTATTCATAAGGATTTTTGAGTAATATTAAATCTTTTATTGGGTAGTGCATTGTAATGGCCAAAAGCCTTGACCCTAGAGTCAAATTGCTTAGGTTTGAATCCCAACACCACTATTTGGTGGGGCTTCCCTAGTGGCTCAGATGATAAAGAGTCTGCCTGCAATGCTGGGTCAGGAAGATCCCCTGGAAAAAGGAATGGCTACCCACTCCATTGTTTTTCCCTGGAGAATTCCATAGACAGAGGAGCCTGATGGGCTATAGTCAGTCCATGGGGTCGCAAAGAGTTGGACATGACTGAAGTGACTTTACATTTTCACACAGCTATTTGGTAGCAATGTGACATTGAGCAAGTGCCTGATATTTTCTCATCTTTTAAATGGGAGTTATGATGATGATAATTATACATCTATCTCATAGGACTTTTTTGTAGATTTCATGAATAAAATATGCAGAGTGCTTAAAATAAAGCCTGGGATATAATAAGCACTATATAGGTGTTTTGGTTTTGTTGTTTTGGTGATGATATGGTAGGAAGAAAGAAGAATTAATTGGATGGTATTTATCCTCTCCTATTTTCTTTTTTTAGGTGTGAAGTGTTTTTCTTACTCTACAAGTCTGATCAGCCTTGTGTTTCTACCATACATTTTTGCACAAAATAATGTTATATTTGGAAGTCTGCCTTTGCAAATTTTATTTTATGGCACCATAGGAAGCTTTACAGTGATCACTCCAGCACTGCTTCACTTTCTTACAAAAGGCTATGTCATTCGCTTGTACCATGAGGCCAGAACAGACACTTACAAAGCCATTACTTACAGTGTTGTACTTTCGGAAACAAGTACAGTATTCCACCAGAATGATGTGAAGATTCCAAACAGCACGCATGTGTTTACTACATTTTATGCTAAAACAAAATCATTGTTAGTTAATCCAGCACTATTTCTAAACCCTGAAGACTATAACCACTTAATGGGTTATGACAAACCATTCACTTTTGATCTGGAAGAAGCCAGTGAAAAGAAACAGCTTAAAGAGAAATGAGTCTGCTTTTTGTCATGCCACGTGGCATGTGGGATTTTAGTTCTGCTACCAGGGATCGAACCGATGCCCCCTGCATTGGAAGGCTGAAGTCTTAACCACTGGACTGCTGGAAAATTCCTGAGTTTGTTATTTTTATGTTTGTGCTTAAATGTGATTTGTTTTCCAATGTATGATAATTGCCTTTATGTTTGATTTTGTTAGTGATTGATTGTTAAATAATTTAAGTTGTATCAGACAGAACTTTTAATTTTCAGAGACTTGTGTTCCTTTATAATAAAAAAAGTTATGTTTGAAAAACAAAACATGTAACATTCTACCATTTTGTTTAAAAGGGTGTGAAAATACATGTATATGCTGATGTATGCATGGTTAATTTTATATAATAAATGATTTCTTCTCACCTGGGGATTGGATATAAGAAGCATATGGGAGAGTTATTTTTCCTTTGTGTATGAACTTTTCTAAGGATATAGATACTACCTTTTCCCACAGTAGAAACTCTAAAAATTCACAGGTTATAGAAAGCAAGTATTAAATCTGCTTCCTTTGGCTCTGAATACAGATTTTTGCCTATCTTCTCTGACGTGGCTGCCCATATTAAAGACTGTGTACAGTGAAGTGTGGTTAGCTTGAAGGCAAATGGTAACCTGAGGAGTTTGTCTTCAGTGGCTCTGCTTGTCTCTCCACGTGCACTCTCCTTTGGTACACTCTGTCATACATACGGAAAATCCTATCTACTTTGGTATGATCGTATCCATACAGATGGATAGTACCTTTTATAAAACAGCAGTCTTCATGCTAACTTATCAAGCATTGGCATTTTAAGATTTTTACCTCTAATTGTAGAAAGAAAGTTGGTTCTTGTGAAGGATTTTCAGCCAGAAACAAATGGCCTCAAATCGTTATTTAGACTGGTAGATGCTGATTATGTGCCTAGAATGCATCTGGTACTGGGCGAGTTGCCAGAGTCACAGTTAAGAACAAAACTCCCAGTCTGTATAAAGCTGTGTAATAGCCATCGCCTGCCATGATGGTTAATCTAATCTTTATGGCTTGCCTGTGTATGAGAGGGGAAGTGAACACCGAGTCTACAGAGCTGCCCAAAGCCTCCTATCACCTGTAACAATAGTCTAATTTTTATGACTTTCTTCTATGTGAGGGAAATGCATGGAGAAGCAGTATGAGCATCACTAGTTCTTGGAAAGATCAAGTGTCAAGTTGCTAGAAGGTTATAGGAGATAGCTTAAGGTAGAAAAGTGCTCTTTCTGAGATTTAGAGCCTACTCTCTGCTAGGATCAGCCAGCCTGTGGTCCTAGTAGAGGGCAGGCTGTATTCTCAGAGATGAACAGGCCGCCACCACCTCTGTCCTCAGCTTGGACTTCTCTGCCTGCCTGCTCTTCTGTCGTCTGTCACCTAGGTATACACGAGTTGCTGTCTTAGCAATTAATGTGGTTTATATCTTTCTGTAAAAAGGTATTCCATAGTCAAATAACTCATTATCAAATGTTAGATACATAGAAGAAAACAGCACTGTTAACATTTTAAAGTTTTCTCTCGAGGGTCACTTTTCTCATAATTTGTTTTGAGTACATCATACCTGTTCCTTTAAATGTCCTGTATACATGCAGTCATTTTGTCTCCTGTGTAGTGGAGTGAAAAAACCTATTTTTGTTAGTATCAGAATAATCCCTCAGAGGACAGCGTAGTTGCTTAAAAGACTGCATGAGAAAGATGTCTTCTCAAGGGCGTGATCTGGAGTGAGGCCAAGGTTAGAAACGGATCAGCATGCGGAGGATACCATGATGACTCATCAGTGAAATAAATCTGCAGAAGCAACTCAGGCCAAGATAAGGGGAGAATACATGCAAAGCAGAGTAATCCTAGAAAGACTGAGACACCGACGAATCTCCCACAATCTATGGGAGGGATATTGAGTAAGGTTTATTTGAGTCTCAGAAGACAGGATGATTCCTTTGGACATGTGGGTTACATCAGATAGCATACCCTTGACAGTAAGATGTAATCCTTTCCCTCAGTTTATTAATAATTACATCACACTGAAAGACAACAGCAAAAGTAACAAAGTGGTCACTAGGTATGAGTGACTCATTTGTTAAAACCGTATTAGGATTTTTTCAGAAAAAGGATGGTTATCCAGATTCAGCAATTACCAATTTATGGTCAGTATTGTTTCCTCTAGACCTCCTGCCCTCTACTTTTATTTGGGAGCAAGTTGCAGACATCATAGCATTTCTTTCTTAAAATTTTAATTTTGTAATTCTACAAGTGAAAGAGAAAGTGTTGGTCACTCAGTCGTGTCCGACTCTTTGTGACCCCATGGGCTATAGCCCACGAGGTTCCTCTGTCCATGCGATTGCTCAGGCAAGAATACTGGATTGAGTTGCCATTTAATTCTCCAGGGGATCTTCCTGACCAGGGATTGAACCCGGGTCTCCTGCATTGCAGGCAGATTCTTTACTGTCTGAGCCACCAGGGAAGCCCTTTATCTACAAGATAAGGACTTAAATAGCAATACCATTATTCCTAAGCTGTCCCTGATCCCAAAGTTATCAAATATCCAGTCTACCAATTTCCAATTGTTTCATAATTTCCCCCTTCTGTTTGGATTAAGATTTAAGTAAAGTTCTCACCTTATTTACACCTACTTTTGAAATGTCTTTAGTGACTCCTAATCCGTGGGACCTTCTATTTCTTTCACTTTGTTTTTAGGCTGTGCCATGTGGCTGGTGGGATCTTAGTTCCTCAAAAAGGAGTCAAACCTGACTGCCAGCAATGGAAGTGAGGAATCCTGACCACTGGACCAGCAGGGAATTTCCTCTTTTTTTTCTTCCCCTTGCACATCATCTGTTGAAAAAACTGTTTTTTGTCCTATACATGTTTTCACAGTCTAGATTTTCTGATTATATTCCCAAGGTGTAGTTAATATTTCTCTGTCCACTGTATTTGCTATAAATTGGTAGTTGGACTTGAGACTTCATCAGATGAGGTTTGATTAGTTTGGACAAGATTGATTCATAGCTGATGTTTGTATTAATTATCTATTGTTGTATAACAAATTGCCCCTAAAACGTAGTGGTTTAAAACAGCTAACATTTATAACTGCACGTTGTCTGTTGGTTGGGTATTTGGGAATGACTCAGCCGAGTGGTTATGGCTCAGGTTCTCTCATGGGGTTGCAGTGATGATATCAGCTGATGCTCCTGTCATCTGAAGGAACTGCTTCCAAGGTGGCTCACACAAGTGACTGACACATTTTTTTGTTATTTAGTTGCTCAGTCCTGTCCAACTCTTTGCGACCCCATGAAGGGCAGCACGCCAGGTTTCCCCGTCCTTCACTATCTCCTGGAGTTTGCTCAAACTCATGTCCACTGAGTCAATAATGCCATCCAACCATCTCATCCTCTGTTGCCCTTCTCCTCCTACGCTCAGTCTTTCCTAGCTTTAGGGTCTTTTCCAATGAGTCAGCTCTTTGCATCAGGTGGCCAAAGTATTGGAGCTTCAGCTTCCCCATCAGCCCTTCCAATGAATATTCAGGGTTGATTTCCTTTAGGATTGACTTGTTGGATCTCCTTGTTGTCCGAGGGACTCTCGAGAGTCTTCTCCAGCACTACAATTCGAAAGCATCAATTCTTCAGTACTCAGCCTTCTTTATGGTTCAACTCTCACATCTGTACGTGGTGCTGGCCTTTTGGGAGGAGGCCTTTGTTTCCTACTGCATGGATCTCTCTTTAGAGCTACTGTTTGCCCCAGAGCAGCTGATCCAGGAGAACAAGGTAGAGGCTTTTATGATCTATTTTGGAAGTTGCACTTTACCACTGTGCAATATTTTCTTAGTTACACAGTCACCCTTATTCATTGTTGGAGGGGATTACACAAGAATTTGCATACCAAGAAATAAGGATAATTAGGGGCTGTCTTAGAGATTGGCTACCACACTGTTCATCCATTGAGAGGTATACGATATCTTCTTATCTCTCTTTGTGATGTTAGCAACCTCTGATGTTGTGTTGCCTAAGTTCACTAATTCATTAGATGTTGCAAAATGGTTCTATTCTATCATTCCTTTTTCATGTAACAGCTCTAATACTCTAAAAGAGAAAAGAGCATGAGAAGGCAAGGGAAACGTGCCTCTCTGTACTATTTGGTTACCAGTAGTTCAGTCTCCATAGAAAGGTCAGGATAAATGCTTGATTCTTTCCCTTCATCAGTTTTCAAAGTAGAATTAGTTTCCTAGTATTATTGGCTAATTAGACTTTAAACAAGTATTATGAGCTCATGGATTTGAGTATTTTTGATGTATTTCAATACACCGAAGTTACTATCTTATTAATGATCATACAGTCTACAGGCAGGCTGAATGTTTAAGTCTGGAAGCTATGAATGTTACATTAAATGGCAAAAGGGATTTTATAGGTGGATCTTGCGTTGGGAAGATTATCCTGTATTGTCCAAATGGTTGCAGTAAAATCGCAGGGTCCTTATAAGAGGGAGGCAGGAGATCAGAAGAGAAGGTGATGTGATAATGGAAGCAGAGATGATGCAGTGCTGAATTTTGAAGATGGAGGAATGAAAGAATTGCAGCCCACAAGCTGAAAAAGGCAAGTTAATAAATTGTTCCCCTGGAGATTCCAGAAGAACTAAGTATGTTGACTCCTTGCTTTTAGTCCATTGAAACTGATTTGGGAGGGTAGCGTTGAAACGTGTATATTATCATATGTGAAGCAAATCGCCGATCCAGGTTTGACGCATGAGACAGGGTGCTCAGGGCTGGTACACTGGGATGACCCTGGGGGATGGGATGGGGAGGGAGGTGGGAGGGGGGTTCTGGATGGGGAACACATGTGTGCCCATGGCTGATTCATGTCAATGTATGGCAAAAACCACTACAATATTGTAAAGTAATTAGCCTCCAATTAAAATAAATAATTAAAAAAAGAAAAGAGAAACTGATTTGGACTCCAACCTTCAGAACTGTAAGAGATTTATTTTTTTCTGGCTCTTCCAGGCAGCTTTAGGATCTTAGTTCTTCAAATGGGGTTCAAACCTGGGCCCTCAGCAGTGAGAGTACAGAATACTAACCACTGAACCAACAGGGAATCCCCCATTTGTATTTTTTGGGGGGGTTGTGCTGGGGTTTTGTTGCTGCGAGGGTTTCCTCTAGTTGCAGGACATGGGGTTACTCTTGTTGCAGAGCACCAGCTCTAGAGCACATGGGCTAATAGCTGCGGCTCCCCGGCCCTAGAGCACAGGCTCAGTAGTTGCGGCACACAGGCTTAGTCACTCTGTGGTATATGGGATCTTTCCAGATCAGGGATCAAATCCATGTCTTCTGCACTGGCAGGCAGATTCCTTACCACTAATCCACCAGGGAAGCCCCCATTTGTATTGTTTTTAAGGCATTAAATTTGTGGCTATTTGTTACAGCAGCAACAGGAAACCGTTCTTTGGTCAATGGAACTGTCATCAGATTGGTTATCTAATACAGTAAGATGTTCTAGGCTCATCTTATACCTTTTCTGCCTCAGACCTGAAACAGTAGTTTCTCTAGAGTGTTTGTTCCTTTTAGTGGAACTAAGATCATACCCGGTGTGTCCAAAAAAAAAAAAAAGTTGATTAAGATGGTAAATTTTATATGTTTTTCCCATAATATAAAAACGAATTTTAAAAGTGGGGGGAAGAAAGAGGACACACCCATGCAGGCTTCTAGTAGTCTCAAAATACACTAAAAGGAACAAAGACTCTAGTGTTAACTATATTTGCCTTGTTGTGCAATAGATCTCTAGAACTTTTCATCTTGCCAACCTGAAACAATACCAGTTGAGCAACTCCCCATTTCACTAGCCCAACCCCTACCCCATGAATTTTTGCCTTAAAAAAACCAAACAATAAAGTATGACCGTTCTTCAGTAAAAAAAACTTTTACAAATATGATTATTTTCCTCTAAACTTGTAAATTTGAAGGCTCTGACTCTATGCTATTTTTGGCTACTAATCCACAGGCCATTGTCCTTTAAAGGATTTCAGGTAGCAAAGCATCTAAAGGGTTAGCTGTTTTTCTAGAGCAGAGTGAGAGTTTTGGAATGAAATAAATTCCACACCCAAAATGATGACTATTTCAAGGTATTCCCTGGACCTGTAGTTTGCTAAAGTGAGGGCATTCTCAAGCATGGTGGGACCCCCACCCATAATGCAGAACTCTGGCTAGTGCCCTGTGTCTGGGGTCTCATCCATCCAATCTCTACCCTTTGGCTCATTCTGTTGCCGAGCAAAAACACTGTGCGTGAACACTGTTCGGTTCAGAGCTGAAGGTCCTGCTCTCTGGGCTGTAAGAACTGATGCATAAAGATCTTGTGGGAGGGAATTCCCTGGCTGTCTAGGACTTCATGCTTCCAAGCCAAGCAGCACAGCCATAAAGAAAGAAAGAAAGAATAGGAGGGTGTGCTTAGGGTTTAAAGAAAAAAAGAAAAAGAACTTGTGGGAGAGAATAGCAACACAGAGGGATAAAGAGTGCTGGGCTTTTGAGCTTCTGAAGAAGATGGGTTTTGTTACTACTGACCATGAAGTACCTCATTTTGTTTTTAAAGCTCTGTGCTCTCATTTGTATCACATGGCCAAAGAATACATTCTAAATCATTTTCCTCTACTCTTGCAGGAAGTGCTCAAATATTAAACGCACACACACACACACATTCAAAAGAGGAAACAGTTGGATAGGAACTCAGAAATCATGTGACTGATGACTAAGTTACATTTTTTCCCTTTACTAAAAATAAAGGGGACGAGTCTGAAGATTAGTTACAGATTCTCCTTACATTTTTAAAGTTTTGGAGAGATTGAATCATGTTCCCATTTGTGCTTTTTTCCACCCTGTTTTCTTCCATATTTACTGAACCTAGGAGTTGGGTCTGCAACTCCTCTGACGCCACCGTTTGGTACGACTACTGTGGTAAGTACAAAGGCAAAAACAGCTCAACCATTCCAAGGGTGTTTACACAGGAACCTTCCTCTGCTGTCACCAGGACTCGGGAAACGACCGACCGTATGTTCCAGCTCCTGGGGAGGCTGCTAGCAGCAAAAGGGATGTCTGGTTCCTGCCCTCTGTGGATTTTCTCCATCCATCATAGACCTCATGAGTCTCTGAACTGTGTTTCTCTTGACTTCTAAGCACTTCTGTCCTTTCCTATTGTCAGTTATCTTTACCTTGAACCCTGTTTCAGATTCTTCCCTGTTCTAGCAGAACCATCTGCTTCTGAGGTTTTTGTCTTAACCCAAGACTGCCTAGGAGCTTCCCTGCTGGCTCAGATGGTAAAGAATCTGCCTGCAATGCAGGATACCTGGGTTCAATCCCTGGGTTGGGAAGATACCCTGGAGAAGGGAATAGCTACCCACTCCAGTATTCTTGCCTGGAGAATTCCATGGATGGAGGAATCTGGCAGGCCATAGTCCATGAAACTGCAAAGAGTCAGACACGATTGAGCGACTAACATAAGATTGACTGGTTCTTCTTGAGAAGGTAGAACAGTCCTAGCTCCTTCTTGGAATTGGTTCTATCTCCAGGCTGTGATTTTTTTTTCCTCCAGCACTATGTCGGGTGTATAACCGGTGCTCTGTTTAAGTGTTTCAGGCTGTTGTTTTTAAAGGCTCTTGGTATTACCTCCCTAATTGGGTGTAAGGCTGATTCTGTCAGTTACTATCTATGTGATCTTCAGCAAAGTCTTAGCCTCTCTGTGCTCCAGCTTTTTAATCTGTAAAGTGAAAGTGATTTTCAAACCCATTTTGCAAGGATTATTTTGAGGTAGAATTTTTAGCCCAGAGCCATATAGAAACAATAATATTAATTACTTAAAAAAAGAAATCAGCCACAGTCGAATGCTATTTACTGGTTGGATCACTGTTGTTTTGTTCTATCTTGTTTTGCTTCCCCCTTTCTCTACAAATATCTGCTGGTCTGAAAGCACAGCTTTGGAGCTTGACTACTGTTTTGGTTTGGCGTTTTGCATTGTGTTGCTCACCATGGGTTGGTTGGCCTTTTCTACCTACTAGCAATATCAGGAAGTTTTAAAGGGATGCTCCTGAAAATACTAGTTAGTTGAAATTCTCATGGGAAAAAAGGATTTGTGGTCTAGTCATTTGGGGGAGATTTACAAATGTACTTTGATTTCTGAGAAGTTCCGCAATAAAGAAACCTATTTAATCTCCAAATTTTCAGTTTTATTTTCTCTAATTTTTTGAGTGTGCCAAATACACTCTGGCAAATATTAATATAAAGTTACTCCTGGGGAATTAGAAGTAATCCCAGATGTGGGAACAAAGCCTAAGTGTGTGACCAGTCTCAGACTGATGGCTTTTTTCCTGTTTGTGATTGTACTGAATTCCTGCTCAACTTATCCCTGAAAATTCCCCATCCTGGGAGGTCAGTTCACACTCCTGTGTCCCAGGACCTCCTCAGGGCACTCAGCCCTCTTCTCTCTGCTTTGGTGCTGAGAGAACCGAAAAGAGAATTTTCTCTGTGCTCCACACACACTGATTATGCTGCCTTCTCTGTGCTGTGTTACATATGGCCTTTGTTTATGTAACACTTTATATTATCTATTTAGCTTTTTTAAAAAATATTTTTTGGTGTGGACTATTTTTAAAGCCTTTATTGAATTTCTTACAATATTGCTTCTGTTGTTATGTTTGGGTTTTTTGGCCTCAAGGCATGTGGGATCTTAGCTTCTTGACCAGGGATTGAACCCACACTCCCTGCATTAGAAGTCTTAACCACTGGACAGCCAGGGAAGTCCCAATTAATTTAACTTTTAATCTTCTAGTAACACTAACTCAATTTGTCTCTTAATTTGATTTTTTTGAGAAAAGATCTTCTTTTCTTAAAAAAAATTATTTTATTTATTTATTTGGCTGAGGCGGGTCTTAGTTGGGCACTCGGGGTCTTTGATCTTTGTTGTGACATGTAGGTTCTTTTCAGTTGCGGCATGTGGAATCTAGTTTCCTGACCAGGGATCATACCCAGGTCCCCTGCATTGGCAGCTTGGTGTCTTAGCCACTGAACCATCAGGGAAGTCCCTTGAGGAGGGATCTTACCTGTTTCTCTCCAATGCTGAGAAATTTTGTGGTCTTTTTCTGCTGCCCCATGGATGTAGGGATCATGGGGAGCAAATTGGGGTACACAGCTACAGCAAGACTCTCTGGCTGCCAGGCCTCTCTGACCGCCCTCCCCCGAACATCAACCTTTCCCTGCGTTCGAGAATCCATCCTGGCCAAGACGGAAGCACATCATGTGTTGGAAGCATTGATCCCTCCGGTGTTATTGTCAGGGTGTTGGTGACAATAACTCAGTCCTTTCTGTGAGAGTGATTCCTATTTGGCCGAACTACTGGGCATACATGGTATACCTGTTTGCCAGGGCTGCTGTAACTAAACAGCACAGACTGTGTGGCTTAAACAGCAGAAATCTATTTCTCACAGTTCTCAAGGCAGGAAATCCAAGTTCAAGGTTTAGTTTCCTTCTGAGGCCTCTCTCCTTGGCTTATAAATGATCGTCTTCTTGCCATGTGTTCATATGACCTTTTTTCTGTGTGCACTCATTCCTGGGGACTCCCTGTATGTCTAAATCTCCTCTTCTTCTAAGGTTACTGATTATATTGGACTAGAGCCTACTCTAATGGGCTCATTTTAATTTAATCACCTCTTAAAGTCCCTGTCTCCAAAGACAGTTGAAGGAAATGGCAACCCGCTCCAGTATTCTTGCCTGGGAAATTCCATGGACAGAGGAGCCTGGTGGGCTACAGTCCATGGAGTTGCAAAAAAGTCATATTCAACTTAGCGATTAAACAACAACAAAAGACAGTCACATTCTGAGGTCCTAAGGATTAAAATGTCAACATATGAATTTAGGGACAGCACAGTTCAGCCCGTAACATACAGAAATGGCAATAATTGACTGTTTTATTCTCCAGCTCTGGAAAAGGCAGAAAACATGGCTGTGCAAGTCAGTCCACACAGTCCTGGACATGCACTGTCCTGTAGCTTAGAGTTGTCAGACTCAGTTGTAACATGTTTTTGGCTATAGGTCCTGAAATTTAAGGAATTCATGGATTATGTAATTTAGCCAGTATTCACTGAGCATCTGACATGTGCTTGTTCTAGACACTGAAGATAATGTAGCAGTGAACAACAAAAGTCCCAGCCCTCCTGGAGTTTTGCTCAGTGAAATATTCAGCATTTCAGATGGTGGTGACTGCTGTGAGAAAAGAGGAAGGTGGAGGAGGGGATAGAGAGTGCAGAGATGGGAGTGGGGGTTGCATTTTAAATTAGGATAGCCAAAGAGGTCCTCACTGAGAAGGTGACATGTAGCCAGGACAGGAATAGTAAAGGGAGTGAGCCATGACCATATCCAGGGGAAGGGGTTGGGGAAAGAGCAAGCCCAGTGGCCTAGAGGTGGTGAGGAAGGAATAGCAAGGAGGCTAGTGTAGCTGTCATGGAGTGAGTGCTGGGGAAGTAGTAGGAGATGATATCATAGAAGGAAATGGGAAAGGAATGACAACTTTGTGAGTCAGGGGATGACTTTATCTTTTACTGTGAGCAAAGCTTGGTCTGTCTCGTGGATTGGTAATAATCTGTAAGATGGCAAAGGTGGAAGCAGACAACCTGTGGGGAGACTTGCAATAGTCCAAGTGAATGAGAGATTGGTGACTCAGACCAGAGCAGGAGCAGTGGAGGTGATGTGGTGGGGTTGGTGCTGGAAGTCCCCTACACACGAACCTTCAAATTGCACACATTCAGAGATGCAACCATGTGTTCCATCAACGTCAGACATGAGTGAAATTGCAGCTTGCCCTCCATCTCCTGTTGTTGACATTCCTTCAGCTCTATCGTCTCTCACCTCCTCTCCCTCCTCAGTAACTCTTCTTGCCTGTTCACTCAGTGCCAGCTCCTATATGCCAGCTGTTGTACTGTACTACTGTACTTTTCAAGGTACTATACTATAAGATAAAAAATGTTTTATTTTTTGTTTGCTTTTTATGTATTATTTGTGTGAAAAGTATTATAAACCTACTACAGGACAGTACTATATCGCCAATCATGTTAGTTGGGTATCTAGGCTAACTTTGTTGGACTTAAGAGCAAATTGGACTTATGAATGCACTCTTGGAATGGAACTTGTTTGTATTTAGGGGACTTACTGTATTCTGAAGATGGAGCCACTGGACTTGCTGACTGATTGGATGTGTGGTTGCTGCATGGTCCTCCCAGCTAAGTATGTGTACCTTGGCATCTGGTCTTCCCCCTCTTTCCCCCAGCTCCCGACTCCAAGCAGGCCAGTCTCTTTACTGACCTTTATTTATATTTCTACTATTCTCTAACCTGAAATATTCCTCTCTATCTTTCTGTTCTTTGGAAACCTTTGAGGTCCATTAAAAGTCCTACCCGCCTTACAGAGACTAGTCAAGTAAGTTGAATTTAATTCAGTTTATTAATGTCTTTAATAGGCATTATGTTTAGTTATTTTAGTTATTATGCTGAGGAATGCTGAGAGTGCGTGTTAAGTTATAGCTGGTATGGGACTTCTCTGGTAATCCAGTGACTAAGACTGGGGGGGTCTGGGTTCAATCGCTGGTCAGGGAAATAGATCTCACATGCCACAGCTAAAGATCCCATATGCTGCTACTAAGACTTGCTGCAGGCAAATAAATATTTAAAAAATATATATATAGCTGGCATTCTCAAGGAACTCCTGACTTTTGTCTTACTAATGGGTGTTAGCGTAATAGAGGGCATCCCCCAGTGGCTCATCGGTAAAGAATCCGCCTGCATTGGAGTAGTCACAGAAGATTGTGGGTTCCGTCCCTGGGTTGGGAAGATCCCCTGGAAGAGGGCATGGCAACCCACTCCAGTATTCTTGCCTGGAGAATCCCATGGACAGAGGAGCCTAGTGGGCTACAGTCCATGGGGTCACAAAGAGTTGGACACGACTGAATTCACACACATACACACACACACACACACACAGTGTAATAAAGCACTGTCGTGTGCAGCCCTTAGCATGTTGCCGGTTGGCCTTCGTGGTTACTTGCCTCACCCGCCTCTGAGCAGACCGTTAGTGGTCCTGCTCAGCCATTGGTCGGTGCCGCAGTGGCCCCGCCTCCAAGTGACCAATTATCAACCAGTGACCATTAGTGGTCCATTCAGCCAATGGGCAGCAGAGTGGCGGTTGTCTGGCTGAGTCTGAGGTAAGAGACGGATCCCAGCCTTTTCCCTTCACCCTCAGGGGCCCTCTAGCCCACCCAGCCTTGGGCCAGCATGAGAGCTGGGACCCAGGAACAGGCTGGTGGCTGTGTCCTGCTGGGCTCCAGAGTCCTCACCAAGGCCACTCACGGGCCAGGCCTAGGCCTTGAAGCAGCGGTGAACCTCTCCTGCATCCCCATCTCTGTGACCTCATGGCAGAATCCGTCTGCCTGGGACGCAGTCTGGGGGCTTGCCCCCTCCGTCTGGGCAGCCTGAGGGCAGGCCTGGGGGTTCTGGGCGTTGGACTCCCTCAGCGATGACGGCTGGGCAGCGTCTGGGGACCTGGCCCTGAGAGAGCCTACAGCTGAGATTTGCCTCCTCTCAGCCAGGGCTGGACTTCGGCAGGGTGGAAGTTGTGTCTGGGGACCTGGCCTTTCTTGTCAGAACAGAGCATCACATTCATTTGGTGGAGGTTTGTAGGAACTTCATTCCCTGACCATGACCTGACCTGAAGAGCAAAGGCCCTGACACTAAGTTGCAACAACTACCTACGACCCTCCTTCTCTTTTCTTAGAACAGGGCTTTCCTGAGACCTTTCAGGGAATTGGGGTTTTTTAAGGCATGAGCCATCCGTCTCCTTGCATAGTCCTGCAGTAAACTTTTTTCTGCCCCAGGCTCCAGCGTTTTTGTATTTAGTTCAGTTCAGTCACTCAGTCATGTCCGACTCCTTGCGACCCCGTTGACCACAGCACGCCAGGCCTCCCTGTCCATCACCAACTCCCGGAGTTTACTCAAACTCATGTCCATTGAGTCGGTGATGCCATCCAACCATCTCATCCTCTGTCGTCCCCTTCTCCTGCCTTCAATCTTTCCCAGCATCAGGGTCTTTTCCAACGAGTCAGCTCTTTGCATCAGGTGGCCAAAGTATTGGAGTTTCAGCTTCAACATCAGTCCTTCCAATGAACACTCAGGACTGTTTTTGTGTTATTTGGCCTCATTGTGCATTGGGTGCGTGGACTTGCATTTCAGTAACAGTAGGAAGGTTAACTATACATATCACCAGGATTCATCTATTATTCTACAGACTCAGCATGGCCACTGGGAATTCTAACAGCCGTTTGGAGCTCGGACTTTTCATTTACACTCCTTTCCACATCTGTTTCTTCTGAAATCTTCCCCATGACATTATCTAATTTCTTAGTCCCCAAACCAGGGGTATCCTTAATTATCTCTTTCCGTTAACTTTCACATTGGATTTATCAATGATTCTGTTTTCATTATCCCCAGAACTTTTTTTTTTTTAATTTTTTATAGAAACAACATTTTGGGTTTTTTTATTTTTTATTTCTTTATTAATTTATTTATTTTAGTTGGAGGCTAATTACTTTACAATATTGTAATTTTTTTGCCATATATTTATATGAATCAGCCATGGGTTTACATGTGTTCCCCATCCTGAACCCCCCCTCCCACCTCCCTCCCCATCCCACCACTCTGGGTCATCCCATTGTACCAGCCCTGAGCACTTGTCTCATGCATCAAACCTGGACTGGCGCCCAGAACATATTTTAAAGCCAACTACTTTTTTTTTTTGGCTGTGCTTCTTGGCTTGTGGGATCTTAGTTCCCCAACCAGGGATTGAATCCTGGCCGCAGTAGTAAAAGTACTGAGTTCTAACCACTGGTGTGTGTATGTGTTCAGCCGCTGGACTGCCAGGGAATTCCCTACCTCCCTTTTTTATAAATTTAATTTTTACTTTATATTGGAATATAATTGATTTACAATGCTGTGCTAGGTACAGCAAAGTAGTTTGGTTATACATATACAAATACCGATTCCTTTTTAATTTCTCTTCCCATATAGGTTATCACAAAATACTAGGTAGAATCCCCTATATACAGTAGGCCCTGTTGATTATCTGTTTTATTTATAGTAGTGTGTATATGTTAATCCCAAACTCCTGATTTGTCCTTTCCCCCTACATTTCCCCTTTGGTAATCATGTTTATTTTTGCAGTCTGTGAGTCTGTTTCTGTTTTTTCAATAAGTTCATTTGTATCACTTTTTTTAGATTCCACATATAAGGATATCATATGATATTTGTCTTTCTCTGTCTGACTTACTTCACTTAGTATAATAAATCTCTAGGTCCATCCATGTTGCTGCAAATGGCATCATTTCATTCTTTCTTACGGCTGAGTAATACTCCATTGTATTTATGTATCACATCTTCTTTATTCATTCCTCTGTCAGCGGTCATTTAGGTTGCTTCCATGTCTTGGCTACTGTAAATAGTTAAAGCCAACCATTTTTCACTATCCACTGCTCACCACTTATGCCATTCTCATCTCTTTTCTCTTGCCTCTGCAACATCCTCTTAAACTGGCCTCTCTCCACTTATAATTCCTTCCCCTATACAATCAGTTCTCACCATAGAGACCAGAGAGATCTTTTTAAAATGTAGATAAGTTACATAAGACTATTTTGATTACTTAAAACCCCCGGTGGCTTTTCACTACAGTTAGAGTGAAATCCCAACTTTATACCAAGGCCTCTAAGACCCTTTAAGATGGCCCTGCCTACCTGTCTGATTCCTATGATTCCCATCCCCCCATTATTTTCCATTTACATTGACCTATATTATTATTACTATTATTATTTGTATTACCAACATAAGCATAAAACTTAGACTTTTAAAGTGTACAATTCAATGATATTAAATACATTCACATTGCTTTGCAACTATCACCAATTTTCAGAATTTTTCATCATCCCAAACAGAAACTCTGTACCCATTGAAAAATAACCCCTCATTTCTTCCTCCCCTTAGTGCCTGATAACCTCTACTCTACTTCCTGTCTCTGTGAATTTGCCTATTATATGTATCTCATGAAACATTGTTTGTATATGTATGCTTATTTTTGTGGCTTGAACATATCAAAGTCATTGTCACCTCTGAGTCTGCATTCCTGATCACAACGTCCACAGTGTTGGTTGCTTCCTGTTACTCACTTAATGGATATTGTACACACTGCCACTCCCCCAACTTCTCTGTCCCTACCACATACTCAGTCTTTCTCTCATGGCCCTGTTAGATCTCTTCACTAGAATGTGCATTTATCAATTGTTGTTTCTGTAGTGTCTAGAGCAATATTTGGTGCTAAGAAGTAAATAAGCACACATTTATTATTTACAGTGTGCTATGTGCCAGAGTCATGCAAAATGAATAGAGACGTGCTTCCTGCCCTCAAGGCTTCCACTGTTTTTACGAAGAAAAATGATGTGTGAGCAAATAACTGTAGTAAACATTTTGAATGACCATTCAAGGGTGATCAAGTACTGTGAATGATAGTGTGTTTGTGGCTGTTGGGCTGGGAAGGTGTGGAGGAGTCAAGGAAGGCTTAACAGAATTGTTGATATTTGAGTACATATTGAAGGCATATGAAGGAGTTTATAGACTGATGAGGACAAGGGCATTCCTGTCAGAAGGAACTGCATATTTATGTAATGGAAATCCTATTAAAGGAGTAAAATGAAGTGCTGTGATGGTTCAACTCCAACCAATGCTTTGTTTCTTGATCTCCAGTAGTACTTACTGCCGACTCATGAGTGGCACTGATTTCATTTCATGTGCTAACTGCAGTTGCCTGGAATGTTAAGAAGGATTCTAAGGCAGAGCTCAGGGGAAAAGTGCTAGGATGGATTAGCAATGCTGACATTTGCAGGGGAACCGGGAGGTTCTCATTCTATGCTGAACCTGGTCACTACTTTCTGTATTTATTAAACCAAATGTAGAATTTTACCATAAACATGGAGACTTTAAAGTAATAAAACTATTTTCCATTAGTTCCCAAACCTTTGCAAATAAATGAAGAATCACTTATTACTGTTTTGTGATCTTTTGAGTCTTACATCTAATTTTTTTTTTTATGTATGGTAGCCTTGTCTTTCTAGAAAAATCTTAGGCTTTCTGATGTAAAGATTAAGCTTACACTTCTATACTCTCCCCTGCCTTGCTGTGGTGCTGACTCAACACTGAACACCCATAGAGATATTCTGACCATTCGTCTGATTGGATTGACTTGATGGTTTCATCATAATCAGACCAACTTCAGACATTAGGAACCTTAACTGAAAGTTGAGAATTGCCTCCAGGCTCTTGAATGGCTTGCTCTGATGGTTTTCTACAAGCTTATCACTGAGAAAGAAGAGATACATTGCACTGTGCTTGGCAACGCATATGAAAGTGCCCATGTTTCAATACCATGTCAACCTTGTCAATGGTAAGAAAGTGAATAAGTATACTAATTATGCAAACCTTCAAAAATCTAGGTGGAAAAGAAGACAATAAGGCACATAAGTCAATCAGTTAAGAGTTAACCACTATGAACAGTTTGATATTTTGGTAAATATTCTTTTAGATATATAATAACATGTTAAAAACAGTAAAAATGGAATCATATTGGGTATACTGTTGGGTAACCAGCAGTTTTAAAACAAACATCTATATCATTAAATATCCTAAAAATTTATTTAAATGACTTTGAAAGTGAAAAGTAAAAGTGTTAGTCGCTTGGTCCTGTTCAACTCTTTGTGACCCCATGGACTGTAGCCCACCAGGCTCTTCTGTCCATGGAATTCTCCAGTCAAGAATACTGGCGAGAGTGGCCATTTCCTTCTCCAGGGGATCTTCCCAACCCAGGGATCAAACCTGGGTCTTCTGCATTGCAGGTGGATTTTTTACCATCTGAGTCACCAAGGAGTTAATGACTTTACATTAATTCAATAAATACATGCACAATATTTATTCAGTTGGGTTTCTCTGGTAGCCCAATAGTAAAGAACCCGGCTGCCAAAGCAGGAGATGTGGGTTTGATCCCTGGATTGGGAAGATCCCCTGGAGAAGGAAATGGTAATCCACTCCAGTATTCTTGCCTGGGAAATCCCATGGACAGAAGAGCCTTGTGAGCTACAGCCATGGGGTCACAAAAGAATCGGACATGACTTAGTGACTGAGAACGAATATTTATTCACTCACGTCTGAGCGTTTTTGAAAACTTGAGACATAATTGATATATAATGTTATAATAGTTTCACGTATACAATGTGATTTGATATCTATATATACTGTGACATAAGCACCATGATAAATCTAGTTAACATCCATCACTTCACATAGTTGGGCTTCCCAGGTGGTGCTAGTGGTAAAGAACCCACCTGCCAGTTCAGGAGACATAAGGGACACATGTTCAATTCCTGGGTCAGGAAGATCCCCCGGAGGAAGACATGGCAACCCACTCCAGTATTTTTGTCTGGGGAATCTCATGGACGGAGGAGCCTAGTGGGTTACAGTCCATAGGGTCGCAAAGAGTTGAACATGACCGAAGCGACTTAGCACACATACCTCACATAGTTACAAATCTTTTTTCTTGTGCTGAAAACTTTTAAGATCTACTTTTTTTTTAAATTCCCTGGCAGTCCAGTGTTTAGGACTCAGCACTTTCATTGTTGGTGACCCAGGTTCATACCCTGCTTGGGGCACCAAGAGTCTGAAAGCCACAAGCATGTTCCCCCCACATGCCCCCAAAAGATCTACTTTCTTAGTAACCTTTAAATATGCAAAATAGTATTATTAGCTATAGTCACCATGCTGTACATTATATCCCCATTACTTATTTATTTTATAACTGAAGTTTATACCTTTTGACCCCTTCCACTCATTTCTCCCACTTTCCACCCCCTGCTTCTGGCAACCACCAGTCTGTTTTCTGTGAGTTTGTTTTTGTGCGCTTTCTGTGTTTGTTTGTTTTTCAGATTCCACATAAAAGTGAAGTCATACAGTGTTTGTCTTTCTTTTTCTGACTAATTTCATTTAGCATAATGCCCTCAAGTTTCATCTATGTTGTTGCAAATTCGGCGTGTTTTTCTTTGGTTGTAATTGTCCCAGGATTGAGCATCTTTTGTCAAATATTTGTGAACATCCATGATTTGGTGAAATGACTGTTAATATAGTTCATTCTGTGAGAATTTTATTGCAGGGAAACTGAATTCATTTAGTGAGAGATGTTAACATTAATTTTTAAGGGTTGCATTTAGGGGCAAATTAAATAAAACTGGTTTAGTCTCTTTCTCCTCCTTCTCAGTGCTTTTATAAGCTCTTCTTGAAATTTCTTATTTAGGAAGATTTGTTTATTCATTCATTCATGTATTCAGTCACTTAACATTTACTAGAACTCTACTTGATGTGTATTTTCTATTTTTGACCAGTGGAACATACAAAAAGGTGAGAAGAGTAGAGAAAAGAAGAGCAATGTAGAAAAGAACAGGCTAAAAAGTATGAAAACGGAACAAGTAATTTTATTAAAATATGTTCTGAGGAGTTCACCCACTTTCACACAATTTAGAGTAATTCACTACCTTCAAACTACACCTTAACAATATAAGGGCCAATATAAGGGCACTAAAACACTAATCTATTTACATTATAGGGAGATTTTATTTTGTATTTGTACAGAATTTTAAATTTTATTTTACTGTGGTAGAAACACTTTACATGGGATCTACCATCTTAAATTTTTGAGTGTACATTATTGTTGACCTTGGGCGTGAAGTTGTACAGCAGATCCCTAGAGCTTAGTCACTTTCTTGACTGAAACTCTATGCCCAGTGATCAGTTACTCCCCATCTCCCCTTCCCCTCAGCCCCTGGCAACTACTAGCCACTCTCTGATTCTATGAATTTGACTGTTTTAGATACATGGAATTATGCAGTATTTGTCCTTATGTGACTGGCTTATTTTATTTCCTTTAGCATAATGTCCTCGAGGTTCATTCATATTGTAGCATATTGCAAAATTTCCTTTTTTTAAAAAAGACTAAATAGTATCCTATTGTATATATATATATATACCACATTTTCTTTATGCATACATCTGTCAATGGATTTTTCCCATAACTTGGATATTGTGAATAGTGCAATAATGAATGTAGGAATGCTAATGTCTCTTCAAGAACCTAATTTCAATTATTTTGGATAAGTACCCAGAAGTAGATTTGCTGGATCACATGGTAGTAATGTTTTTTATTTTTATTTTTTTGAGGAATCTCTATATTGTTTTGTATAGCAGTTGCATCATTTTGCATTCCTACAAGCAGTATGCAAACATTCCAGTTTCTGCACATCCTTTACAACTCTTGTCATCTTTCTTTTCTTTTATTGATAGTAGCCAATCTGACTACTATCAATACACGAAAAGAGGTGCAAAGTGACATCTCATTGTGGTTTCATGATTTGCATTTTCCTGATGCTTAGTGACAAGCATTTTTTCATATACCTGTTGGTTATTTGCATATTTTCTTTAATGAAATGTACATTCAAGTCCTTAGCTCATTTTAAAATCAGATTGTTAGTTTCATTACAATTGAATTTTTGCAATTCCTTATATATTTTGGAGATCCACACTTTATCAGATATATGGTTTGCAAGTATTTTCTCCCACTCCATAGGCTGCCTTTTCACTCTGCTGATTGTTTCCTTTTCTGTACATAAGATTTTTAACTTAATATAGTCCCACTTGTTTATTTATATTTTTGCTGCCTTTGTTTTTGGTGTCATATCCATTAAATCATTGTAAAATCCAATGTCATATGAAGTTATTCCTGTGTTTTCTTCTAGGGTTTTTATAGTTTTGAATCTTATGTTTAAGTCTTTAATCCCTTTTGAACTGGCTCTTGTTTGTGGTATAAGATACAGGTCCGGTTCATTCTTTTGCATGTTTTCCAAGCACCATTTGTTGAAGAGACTATCCTTTAAACATTGTGCATTTTTGGCATCCTTGTCAAAGATTAGTTTGAAGAATACATGTGGATTTATTTCTGGGTTCTCTGTTCAGTTCCACTGGTCTATATGGCCATATTTTTTACACTACCATACTATTTTGATTACTATAGCTTTGCAATATAGTTTGAAATCGGAAAATGTGATGCTGCCAGATTTGTTCCTCTTTCTCAAATTTATCATCCTTTATGGTTTCATATGAATTTAAGAGTTGTTTTTTCTATTTCTGTAAAAAAATGTCATTGAGATTTTGATAGAAATGTATTGATTCTGTAGATTGCTTTGCATAAAATGCACATTTTAATAGCATTACTTCTTCTAAACAATGAAGTGAAGTGCAAGTTTCTCAGCCATGTCCGACTCTTTGCCACCCCATGGACTGTAGCCTGTCAGCTCCTCTGCCATGGAATTCTCCAGGTCAGAATACTGGAGTAGGTAACCATTCCCTTCTCCAGGGGACCTTCCCAACCCAGGGATCAAACCCAGGTCTCTTGCATTGCAGGTGGATTCTTTACCAGATGAGCCACAAGGGAAGCCCAATGAACATAAGATATTTTTTTATTTGTTTGTGCCTTGTTTAATTTCTTTCATCACTGTTTTCTAGTTTTCAACATACAAGTCTTTTAGCTTCTTAAGTAAGTTTAATCCTAGATATTTTATAATCTTGGTGATAGTGTAAATGGGATTGTTTTCCTAATTTCTTTTTCATATAGTTCATTATTAGTGTATAGAAATGCAACTGAGTTTTTGTATTTTGATATTGTATCCTGTAACTTTACTGAATTTTTTGATTAGTTCTGACAATTTTTAATGGAGTCTTTAGGGTTTTCTATATATAAAATTTGCCATCTGTAAACAGAAAATTTTACTTTTTCCTTTTTTGTGTGGATGCCTTTTATCTATTTTTTTATGTAATTCATCTGGCTAGGATTTTCAGTACTGTTGAGAGTGAGTATCCCTGTCTTGCTCCTGATCTTAGAGGAAATTCTTTCAATATTTCTTTGTTGGGTATGATATTAGCTATGAACTTTTCATATATGGCCTTCATTATGTTGAGGCTATTTCCTCTAATTATAGTTTGTTGGGAGTTTTTATCATGAAAAGGTGTTGAATTTTGTTGTCTATTGAGATGGTCATGTGATTTTTATTCTTCAATCTATTAATGTGGCATATTGGTTAATTGATTTTTGTATGTTGGACTATCCTTTGCATCCCAGGTAAAAATGCTTCTTAGTCATGGTGTGTGATCCTCTTAATGTGCTATCGAATTCAATTTGCTAGTATTTTGTGAGGATTTTTGCAAGTAAATTCATCAGAGATATTGGCTTATAATTTTCTTTTCTTGTGGGGTCTTTCTCTGGCTTTACAATGCTAGTCTCATAAAATGAGTTTCGAAGTGTGCCCTCTCCTTCATTTTTCTGGGAACAGTTTGAGAAGAATTGGTGTTAATTCTGACTTAAATGTTTGGTAAAATTCTCCTGTGGAGCCATCTGGCCCTGGACTTTTCTTTGGGAAATTTGCAGTTACTGATTCAGTCTCCTTACTAGTTCTAAGACTGTTTAGACTTTCTTTATTTAGTCCTCTGGGGATCTCCTTGGAAAATTTGGGGCTCTAAATGCAAAAACCATCTCTTCCCTCCTGAGTGAAGTTGGGGGTAGGGTATCTCTTCCTCATTATACTAAGCCGGGAGCAGTGTCTCTGGTGAGAGATGTTTTGAACCTCACTACTGACTTGGTGAGTCTGGTTTTACATTCTCCGGGATGCAGGAAACTTTCGGCTGGTTTCCGATTTCTCACAAAGGGAAATTGTCTATAAATTGTTGCTGTATTAGTGTGTTTGTAGCGGGAAGGAGGACTTTATCTGCCATTTGGCTGACTTCACTCTTCTGGGGAGGACGATATTTTTAACTACTCTGGATTTTGCTCATTATAAACTTTTAATGAAAAAGGTAGTTTTGTTGGAGGGGGCGCTGATATTCAGAATATTTATTATAAACGACTTAAAATTATTTTAATTTTATTGAAATTTTCTTTATTCCATTTAGATAACTTGAAATTTCCTATTTCAATACATTCTGAGCCCTGTATAACATTGAAGGGAAGCCGTGGAAAACTGTATCTCTACTACATTCCAAGTAAGTCCAAAATTTTGTTCTTGTAGATCAATTAAAAGGGCTCCAGAAATATCAGTGATAAATGATGGAGTTCTAAATGTAAGTGTATTCGTTTTCTATTGCTATGTAACAAATTATCATAATCTTAATGGCTTAAAACAGTACATATTCTTTATCTCATAATCTTTGTGTGTCAGTAGTCTGGCCATGGCTTAGCTGTGTCAGCTTCAGAAGGTCTCCCCCAAGGCTGCAGTCAAGATGTTGTCCAGGGTTTCTTCTGAAGGCTCAACTAGGAAAGAACCCACTTCTAAGCTCAGGTGGTTGTTGACAGTGTTCAGTTTCTGTCTGGCTATTGGCCAGTTTTCAGTTCCTTGCTCTCTGGGCCTTTGCAACATAGCTTCTTATTTCCTTGAAATTAACAAGGGGGACAGTTAGCTAACAAGATAGAAGTCACAGTCTTATATAGCCTAATGATGAAAGTGCCACCGTATTATCTTTGCTATTTTCTATTTTTTAGAATCAAATCTCTAGGCTTGCTCACATTCATGAGGAGGGATTATATAGTTCAGTTCAGTCGCTCAGTCGTGTCCGACTCTTTGTGATCCCATGAACCGCAGCACGCCAGGCCTCCCTGTCCATCACCAACTCCCGGAGTTTACCCAAACCCATGTCCATCGAGTCGGTGATGCCATCCAACCATCTCATCCTCTGTAGTCCCCTTCTCCTCCTGCCCCCAATCCTTCCCAGCATTAGGGTCTTTTCCAATGAGTCAACTCTTCGCATGAGGTGGCCAAAGTATTGGAGTTTCAGCTTCAACATCAGTCCTTCCAATGAACACCCAGGACTGATCTCCTTTAGGATGGACTGGTTGGATCTCCTTGCAGTCCAAGGGACTCTCAGGAGTCTTCTCCAACACCACAGTTCAAAAGCATCAATTCTTCGGCGCTCAGTTTTCTTCACCGTCCAACTCTCACATCCACACATGACCACTGGAAAAACCATAGCCTTGACTAGACGGACCTTTGTTGGCAAAGTAATGTCTCTGCTTTTTAATATGCTGTCCAGGTTGGTCATAACTTTCCTTCCAAGGAGTAAGCATCTTTTAATTTCATGGCTGCAATCACCATCAGCAGTGATTTTGGAGCCCAGAAAAATAAAGTCAGCCACTGTTTCCACTGTTTCCCCATATATTTGCCATGAAGTGATGGGATGGGATACCATGATCTTAGTTTTCTGAATGTTGAACTTTAAGCCAACTTTTTTCACTCTCCTCTTTCACTTTCATCGAGAAGCTCTTTAGTTCTTCTTCACTTTCTGCCATAAAGGTGGTGTCATCTGCATATCTGAGGTTATTGATATTTCTTCTGGCAATCTTGATTCCAGTTTGTGCTTCCTCCAGCCCAGCATTTCTCATAATGTACTCTGCATGTAAGTTAAACAAGCAGGGTGACAATATACAGCCTTTACGTACTCCTTTTCCTATTTGGAACCAGTCTGTTGTTCCATGTCCAGTTCTAACTGTTGCTTCCTGACCTGCATACAGGTTTCTCAAGAGACAGGTCAGATGGTCTGGTATTCCCATCTCTTGCAGAATTTTCCACAGTTTATTGTGATCCACACAGTCAAAGACTTTGGAATAGTCAATAAAGCAGAAATAGATGTTTTTCTGGAACTCTCTTGCTTTTTCGATGATCCAGTGGATATTGGCAATTTAATCTCTGGTTCCTCTGCCTTTTCTAAAACCAGCTTGAACATCTGGAAGTTCACGGTTCACGTATTGCTGAAGCCTGGCTTGGAGAATTTTGAGCATTATTTTACTAGCATGTGAGATGACTGCAATTGTGCGGTAGTTTGAGCATTCTTTTGCATTGCCTTTCTTTGGGATTGGAATGAAAACTGACCTTTTCCAGACCTGTGGCCACTGCTGAGTTTTCCAAATTTGCTGGCGTATCGAGTGCAGCACTTTCACAGCATCATCTTTGAGGATCTGAAATAGCTCAACTGGAATTCCATCACCTCCACTAGCTTTGTTCATAGTGATGCTTCCTAAGGCCCACTTGACTTCACATTCCAGGATGTCTAAGAATGCAGAGTTCCAAAGAATAGCAAGGAGAGATAAGAAAGCCTTCCTCAGTGATCAATGCAAAGAAATAGAGGAAAACAATAGAATGGGAAAGACTAGAGATCTCTTCAAGAAAATTAGAGATACCAAGGGAACATTTTATGCAAAGATGGGCTCAATAAAAGACAGAAATGATAAGGACCTAACAGAAGCAGAAGATATTAAGAAGAGGTGGCAAGAATACACAGAAGAACTGTACAAAAAAGATCTTCACAACCCAGATAATCATGATTGTGTGATCACTCACCTAGAGCCAGACATCCTGGAATGTGAAGTGAAGTGGACAGTTTGTTTCTGCATTAATTTATTCATTTACAAATACTTAGTAAATGTGTAGTTTATTTCAAATATTATGGTATGCACTGTGAATTCATTGATAAATAAGACATTCTCTTAACCTTCAAGAATCTCTCAGTGCAATAGGAGAGACAGAGCTGTAGATAATATAGTATGATAAGTGAAATGATAGCAGTAAGGCTAGTGGTAACACAGAGGAAAGAATAATGAACTGTTTGCTCTACTTTCTTTGCCAAGGGTGAAAGCAATAATCTAAACTTTTTTACTGAAGTGTAGTTGATTTACAATATTATAGTAATTTCAGGTGTACAACATAGTGCTTCAGTACTTTTATAGACTATATTTCATTTAAAGTTATTACAAAGTAATAGCTATATTTCCCTGTGCTGTATGATATTTCCTTGTTGCTTATTTTACATATAGTAGCATGTATCCCTTAATCCCCTAAAATAATCTAAATTTTTTCCCAATAAAACCTCTACAATTTCTTCCTCTTTTTCTCAGGTTTTGGTTTCTGGTCTGTGTGGTGTGCTTTACCCCCACACATCACAAACACCTTTGTGGTATTTGTGTGTGTTTGCAGAAGTGATTATTTACATAATGAATGACCTCATTTTCAAGTAAGCCCATTGCCCTTACACACAGGAAGCAGACCTTCCAGATCCAAGTAATAATAATACAACATAGTTTTAGTTAGGGTTCTCTGAAACGCAGATACCAAGAAAGAATTAGACATACAAGGGATTTTTTGCAGGGTGTGGTGGTGGGGGAGGGAAATTCTTATGAACAGTAAAGGAAAGAGGAAGCCAGAGCAGGCAAGGAGAAGATTCAGATTGAGGTATTGGATTGGCCTAATAGTTTTGAAATGAGAGAGAAGAAAGGAGAATTTGGTAGGATGATCATCAGATTAAAATGAATCCCTGAGACACTCTCAGCAAGGTTAAGTGGGGAGCCTTCTGCGTGTCACATGTGTCCCATGACAGGCAGGAGTGGACTGGTTCTAGTGTCATTACAGGAACAGACTATGAGGGTCTGGTCTCTGAAAATGCAGTAGCTGGAGGCTCTCTGCCTACTGCCCTCCTGCTCACAGATTCTTTGGAAGGGAGTTTTGAGCAGTACACCTCTAAGGCAACCACAAATACCTTAATCATTTAGCAGATATGACATTTATGTAACATTATGTTAATTCAATAATTAAAGTATTATTTGGTCATATTTTTTATAATGCTTTTCTTTTATGACCCGGGTTTCCCTAGAATATACTAGAACATCTGTGTGAAATTGTTGGCCATATTAATAGAAATCAACTATATTTTTGTGGCCCTATCTCTACTTAAATTCAGTAAGAGCTATAACCGTAATCTTGAACCAAAAATAGGTTAGGAATGGAAATCATTTATTTTAAGACTTCATAGCCTTTCTAATAAAATTGTATGTCACTATTAACTAATTGACAAATACAGCTGGATCATACACCTTCCTCAAAGTTATTTCCAGAAGTTCCCAAAGTTGTTATAGGTGAGCTCAAAAACAGTCCTCTTACCAAAGCCCCAAGAGCCACCATGTCCCAGTCTCTCGCTCCAATATCCATACTGATATCCCTGAGCTGCTGAGCCACGCAAGTGATACTTCACTTCAAACATTGTTCACAGTGACCACAGTGAACTCTCACATGACCACAGTGATGTCTACGGGCAAGAAACTTCTCAAGATGTAAAGTATCGAGATGTCAAAGCAACACTTTCTTTCTTGGAATCACTGAAGCCTAGAATCAGTGTGTTCCACACAGAAACGGAAGAAGGTTCTTGGTTCTGCATCACCATTGGATGTCATGCTACCATGTGCCTTTGTCTCAAGACATCCCCCATGAAAACAGGTCGTCAACTTCCATACACATTCCTGCTTTGAGAGAGGTTCAGGTCCAAGTCCATGGAGTGGACCATGGAGGCCACTATTTGAAACAGACTGTATGATGTTCTTCTTCTCTACACTTAACCCTGAAAGTAGAGAAATGGAGACAAATAAGGAAGTTTGGTGGTACTTTAGGCTCAGAGTAGTGAGGACTTGCATTAAAAGAGTGGTAATGTGGATGAAAGGAGGCCAGTAGAATTTACCAGGATTAAGAATTCTAGTGCTAGGAAATCAATTTGGGATCTATTTGGGATGGTAATAAGTGACATTTGATTAGAGATATTGAATGAACACAGAGGACAGGTGCTCAAAAGAAAAGTTGAGGCCAAACACGATGATTTGAAAGTTATTATCTTTGTAGTATTTAAAGCTGGGGAGAGTGTGCAGTGTGAAATTAAGAAGCACTGAAGTTAGAACCCTAAGAAAGATGATCAACAAGCTAGACTGGGGAGAGGAGTCAGAATGGTTCAAGCATGACAAGGAGAGAGTGGCAGTACCAACACCAAAGGAAGACCAGTGTTTTGAGAAAGGAGGCGACAGTTCTGTTAAGCATAGTCAAGTTCAAGGTAAAGACAGAAAAAAAATTTTTTTTTCTTACTATGGCTGCGATGAGTCGTGGTGACCTTATTAGGAAAATATTTTTCACGAAGTAATGGTTACAATACTCGTTTTCATTATAAAAAAGATTGTACATCTTGTCCAGTTGGGCCAACTGAATAACTTAGAAGAGATAAGCCAAATGCATTTCTTCCTGGAATTTTCCATGTTCATTGGTAATAAGGAGATCATAAGGAAATAATAAATAGTTCATCTGTTTAAGTTGTAATCAACGGGTTCTATTTTGTCCTCCAAGAAATCTTTCATCAAAACTACTAAAAAGTGGGCATTAGTTAATTATGATTATTGTCACTTCCTCTTCTTTCCCTTTCTTTTGAATCTCCTAGGAGAAGGCAATGGCACCCCACTCCAGTACTCTTGCCTGGAAAATCCCATGGACGGAGGAGCCTGGTAGGCTACAGTCCATGGGGTCGCTAAGAGTCGGACATGACTGAGCGACTTCACTTTCACTTTTCCCTTTCATGCACTGGAGAAGGAAATGGCAACCTACTCCAGTATTTTTGCCTGGAAAATCCTAGGGACGGCAGAGCCTGGTGGGCTGCCGTCTATGGGGTCGCACAGAGTCGGACACAACTGAAGCGACGCAGCAGCAGCAGCAGCAGCAGTGGAACTGTGACAACAACGGGACATTTTGTATTTTCAGTTTGATAGTTTTCTCAAAAATATAGGTTATTCTATTTTTTGGCATAGCACACATAATTCTCACTGTGGAACATTCTATTTGATTACAATCGACTAGTGGGCCTCTCAGAACTACAGTTTTCTCATCTACAAAACAGGATAATGATATCCACATTACAAGTAGTTATGATGATTAAATGAAATAATATAGGAAAAGCACAAGGCATATTTTAAGTATACATTCAATGTTAGTTATTAAACATTTATTTAAAAAATACCTTATTTGAAGGGCTAATGAATTGTCTTTCTCTTTAAGGAAGAGATATAAAAAGCTTGTATTTCAATATCTATCTATCTACTAAGTCCATGAATTTCCCATTGCGCAAAGAAGTTATTTGCCGAGGATATGATGATGATTTTTCCTTTTGCAGAGCTCTGAAGGGAGGTAAGCATTCAATTCATATTACTCTCAGAATAGAATATAATGTCTTATGAGAGTGCTGTGAAAATTAAATACTTTAAAAATGTGATGTTCCTTTTCTAATAATAATTCTTCATTTCCACCCAATGTTTTTCTTTTAGCAGCTTAAACAACATTTTACAATTATGTTATTGGATTATTATTAAGATGACACTTATTTGGGTGTGTTTGAAGAGGTATTAAAATTTTTACCTTGTTTAGATTAACATTGTACATTTACCCTCCGTTATGGCTCTTGTTTTCTAAACATTGCATTTATTATTTTTCATAAAAACACAGTAGCTTTTTCTATGCGGTTACATTAATTCCTTCAATGTTTTTTCTCCCTCTTTTTCCACCTGGAGTTATTCACAGAATCATAAAATTCCAAAGATCACTTATTGCAAACCCATGAATTTTTCCATAATAATTTTTAAGCTACTATTTTAAATAGTTAAAAAATTCTATATATTATATTTTCATATTACCAAAAATTAGAAGGCATAAACAATTAGAAAAGTCACAGAATCATATTTTAAAGAATATTTTGGAGTATTTCTTCTCATTTTTTTAATTCATACATATTGTTTATGCAGTTGTAAGTATACTATACTACAGTTATTTTCTTTTTAAAAATGTGCTTGACCAGATAATCCATGTGGTTTTAAAATCAGAGTATAAATGTGACATAGCGAAACATCTCCCTTAGTGGATATGCCCTGGTTTACTTAACCATTTTCCTATAGGACATTTAGTAATAATATTATGATGTGTATATAAATATTATCATATTTTAGATTTGACTATTCCTATGTTTGGAAGAAGAAGTTACAGATAACTTCCAGGGAGATTTCTGAGCTTAAGTGGTTTGAACATATTTGTGGCTTTTTTACAAAAGGCCAGATTGTTTTTGTGGAAGACTACCAATTTATACATTGTACTCGGACAGTAAAGAACCTGCCTGCCAATGCAGAAGACACAGGTTCAATCCCTGGGTTGGGAAGATCCTCTGGAGAAGGAAATGGTTACCCACTCCAATATTCTTGCCTTGAGAATCCCATGGACAGAGGAGCCTGGCAGGTTATAGTCCATGGGTGGCGAAGAGTCAGACATGACTGAGCTACTATCACTTTAACTTTTCACCACCAGCAATGTATATGTATAGTAGTTTAATCTCTGTCTTGTTAACATCACCATTATTATTTTTTCAAAAAAGAAGTTTTCAAAAAAACTTTATTAGGTAAAAAAAACTATGTCTAATTGTTTTTTATGAACATTTCAAAAATTACTGTTGCAGTTGAATGTTTTCCCCTGTAATTATTTACCATTAACCAGTTCCCTCTCTTATTTAAAAAACAAAAAGATTTCAGATGGTTTACATACATACGTTAATTTGAACAACATAACATAAATTAGATATAGAAGGGAGAAAAGTGGAAAATAAGGGTAGAAAATTAATAGAATAAGAGTAATATAAAAATTCTTAACAGAAAGGCTTATACTTGCTTAGAGAGGGACTTGAAGTTGATTATACATTTTCTAGCAGTCATTAAAAAAAAAGTTTCTGGGAATTCTCGGGTGGTCCGGTGGTTAGGACTGTGCTTTCACTGCTGAGGGCCCGGTTCTACCCCAGGTTAAGGAACTAAGATCCCACCAGACAGTAGCATGCCCCCTTCCCCGAACAAATGTTTCTAAGTGAATCAATCTCTTGCTACACAAATGAAGGTTCAAGATGTGTCTCCCAACCAACCATCTCTCCTCATCTCTAACTTGTCCGCCACCCCCAAGCCATTGTGGAGCTCGCATTGTGGAGCTGGCATTGTTGAGTCTGGGTTCAGAGTTATAAAGACCTGAGTCAGTGTCCCAACTTTTCCACTGACCAGCAATGTGGCCTTGGGTGTTATTTAACCTCTATCAACCTCACTTTCCTCCTCTGAGAAATGGGGACAAGGAAACCTATTTTATGTGGCTTTAAGGATAAAATTAGAGAATCTGTGTTTAAAAATTTTTTTAGTTGAGTGCTCAGTGAGAGAATTCAAGAATTATGGTGATTAAGTATGCATTTTTGTTCCTGACTTTATAGTCCTGTCATTTTTATAAGGGAGGAAGCCAATGTCTGCAGTGGTTCAGCAATGTGCCCTTGGTCTTTTGGAGATCTGGTAATGGAGTAGCCTCTGAGAACTGCTCTTCCACTGGACCATGCTTTCTTTCTCTTTGAAAGAAATCCCTGGGAATTCTCTGGTTGTCCAGTGGTCAGCACTCTGCACTTCCACAGCAGGTAGCGTGCATTTGATCCCTGGTCAGGGAACAAAGTTTCCACAAGCTACATGACATGGCCAAAACCCACCCCCCATAAAAAAAAACCCAAAAAGCAACAATGACAACAAAAAAAATGAAAGATATTCTCTTGGCAGGTTACTGTGTAAAAAGTGTCCCTTTCTCTCATACAACAGTTTTACAATTACTTAATCTCTGTGGGATTACGTTGAGATTTATGTGAATTTTCGAAGTCTCACTTTTTTATGATCGAAGATGTATCAGACTCAACCCAGACTGCCTACTTCTTTCCACTTCCCCTCTCTTCCTTCCACAAACATCTGTTGAACCTAATCTGAGCAAATCATGATTTTGGTTGTGGTGATTCAAAGTCCGTCCATAGGTTCTTTTTCTTCATGTCACCTTGTTCTGGGAAAGATAGTCATGGTAACAAATGTTACAATGAAATGTCATAAATGCTAATAGATTACAGGCTCTTAGTTTTAACTGCATAATTATCAACTTTACTGTGACAGGAGAACTCATGAGGCTTCAGAGAGTATTTTATTAGAGTCTTAAATCTGAGAACCCCAGAAAGTGAGGAAAAAGGACATTTCCTGAGACGAAACAGCATATGCAAACTTGTCTAGCCAAGAAAGAATATAGTTTATTTGGAGAGTAGCTTTTTCAAAAAAATTTTTATTTAATTATTTGGCTGCACTAGGTCTTAGTTGTGGCATGTGGGATCAAGTTCCCTGACCAGGCATCAAACCCAGAGCCCCTGCATTGGGAGCATGGAGTCTTAGCCACTGGACCACCAGGGAAGTCCCTGGAGAGCAGCTTTTTTGTAGCTCGAGCTGAATGTGTTTGTGGGAAATTGGAGATGAGCCTAGAAAGGGGGCCAGGGTAGTGTAAGTCATGGGTTAAATACCGGCCTGAATCTTGTTGTTAGTGAGTAGGGGTGACCCAATGAGATTTCCATTTTTGCAGATAACTAGTGTCCCTGTGGAAGTTTTACCCATGGTAAGAGGCTATGCAGGAAATTCAGGCAAATCTTCAATGGGGCCCCTGCTGCAGCCAGGGGAAGTGAAAATAAGTAACAGTGAGTGAGAAAATTTGCTCACTCTCTGAGGAGGGGCCAGCTGGTTCCTTATATGGAGTGAGAGTAGGAAGATCCCCTGGAGAAAGGAATGGTTACCCACTCCAGTATTCTTGCTTGGAGAATTCCATGGACAGAGGAGCCTGGTGGGCCACAGTCCGTGGGGTAGCAAAGAGTCGGACATGACTGAGCACCTAACATACCGGGATAGGATGGAGGAGTTACTTAGGTAGTTTGCCTACTCCTTTGGTGGTGTTGAGTGCAGGGGACAAAAGCAGAATACCCTGCTTTCGCTCCCCACATCCTGTTTTTTCTCCTGGCTCTTCAGAAGTGGCAGTTGGGTTTTTTGGCCTTTTTGTATCCTATTGTCCATAATTTGCCCCAACTGCAAATGGTTGCAGTTATTTTTAGTCCCTTCTAGTTTCTTTCTGTTTTGTTGCTAGAGGAGACATTTGTCCAGGTGTAGGTACTATAGCAAAGGTTCCCAGGTCCCAGCCTGTCTCAGAAGGAGGTGGGTTTTGGCTGAGGTAAGAAACTTGGATGGAAGGAAATGCAGCTGGGAGGCTGTGTAAAGGACCATGAGGGAGGCCCTGGGAGTAAAGAGGAGACGAAAGAGAGTGTTTTGGGAGACAGGAGTGGTGGGACTGCTGACTGATTTGATGTGGTAGGTAAACATCTAATAAATCAAGAACTGCTCCAGGGCGTTGATCGGATGGATAGAAGTGCCATGATTGGAAATGATGTGTGCAAAAGGAAGGGACAGATTTTTAAAGAGAAAGATCGTGGGTTCTGGTTTGGCATGCTGGTCTCGAGGTAATTTGGGAATATTCAGATAAAGGTATTCACTTGGCAGCTAAGTACATGGGCCTAGGGATCAGGACATTCTGATTTAAGAAGCACTGATACTATCAACAGACATTTGAAAATTTGCGAATCAAATGAGTAAGGAACATAGTCAACAACTTTTAAAATAGCTTTCTTTTTTGATGTTGTTACTTAGAGTATATGGACAAATGAAGATAAAAATTACATATAATCTTTCCACTTATACACACATACATAGACACACACACATACACACACACACATTTTCATTTCTTTCAAAAACACATTTATGAATAAATAAGTGGATATTTCAAAGGCATTTTAAACTTAATGTCTGTTAGCCCTGTTTTCAGGATTTCACTAGGGTTTCTATAACAAAGTACCAAGAATTGGGTGGCTTAGAACAACAGATTATGGTCTAACAGCTCTGGAAGCTAGGAGTCAGAGACCAAGGTGTTGGCAGGGCTGTGCTCCCCCTGAAGGCTCTTGGGAAGGAAGGATCTGCTCCAGGCCTCCCTCCTAGCTCAGGCGGCCTGAGGAGACTCTTGCCTTGTAGATGACCATCTTTCTCCTGTGTCTCCTCGTGTGGTCTTCCATCTATACATGTTGGTCTGCATGTCCAAATTACCCCTTTTTGTAAGGACACAGTCACATGCAATTAGGAACCACCTTAATTACCTCATCTTAACTTGACCATCTACAAAGATCTTATTTCCAAATAAGTCTGTGTTCAAGGTACTGGAGGTTTGGACTTGAATATCTGTTGGAGGGACACTTTGCAACCCGTAACGCCATCTGAGGCTTGGGTCCTATGTGCTGCATAGTTGCAGGGAAACCTGGACTGGACCACCAGTGAGCTATGTGGACACCTTCTGGGAAGAGCAGAGAGGGGTTTAAGCTGAGATTCTGTCTTCCTTTTCTCTGACTCTGCCTTGTTTCTCTCTTGGCTTCTTTAAGAGGCTTCACACTAATTCCCTATAAGAGGAGAATGAGAGATACATCTTTCTTGGAAAGAAAAATAGTTGAAAAAGAGGGCTGCCCCACAGAAGAGTTAGAGCTCCTTCTTCCCACCTGACCTGGTAGACATTCAGGCAGATTTCCCAAATAGAAATTTGGGAGTTACTTTTTTTTTTTTGGCTGCACCATGCAGCATGCAGATTCTTAGTTGCCTGACCAGGGATCAAACCCGTGCCCCACGCAGTGGAAGCACAGGGTTTTAACCATCAGAAAAGTCCCTTGGGAGCTACTCTTGATTTCTTCGTCAAACTCTAGTCCCATCCATCACTCTCTTACGAAGTTGGCGGTGTTCACTTCACAACCAGGGCTGCATACTCAAGAGGTCTTCACATTTGGGCTTTACTATTCTGGGATCGCAACCTTGAGATTCTTAGTCATTTTATCTTTGAGTGTATGTTTTGTACACAGAGTATGATGGGACAGTGGTGTATGTGCCCACCTACCCCGGACAGGTTCTTAGCTTCCTGCTGTTCACTGTCCTGTTAACACCCTGGTCCCTTCCTGGCATCCCCCATCTTGTCCCATCTGGTGACACCTATTGCCCTCTACCCCTGGTGGAGGCCTGGAGCTGGGAGGGTCAGGGTCAGGCACAGTGTCCTACAGTGTCTGGGGTGGGATATGGCAGTGACCACCCCACCTGGACTGGCCACACCATGGCACTGTTTAGTGGGTGACTAGATGGGGACCAGATGGCCTCCCCTACAGCAGGTAACTGATGGAGGTATTTTGTGGAGGCTGCAAAGCCTTTGAGGGTCATGTGTGCATCTGCAGGCCTGTGGTAGAGAAAGATGCCTGATTTGGCTTCCTTGCCCTCCTCTGGAGTATGAGGCATCTGGCAGCAGCAGGGGGATCCTGTCAACCAGCTGTCAGGCCCACAGTTTGCACAGGTTTCCCCTACCCTCATACCATCTCCCATCATTATGGAGCAGCCCCTGGGTGCCTGCTAACTTCTACACTTACCTTGCGACTGGTGCAGGGAACATTGCCTCAGATTCTTCTATGCCTGGAGGACCTTCTCAACCTCCTTCTCAATTTTCTGAGTCTGGCTTATAACAGTTTCTTCTGACCAGCTTCATGCACCTTCTGGAGATGAGCCATGAAATACAAATTGTGAAATTTCAGTGATTCTGCCTTGGAGTTAAATGCTCTGATATTTGTGTTTACAACTGACATTATACAATGTAAAGAGGAATGGTAAAATTCATGCTAATAATTTAAAATTTTGTTTTATTTTGAATATATTAAATGGCAAATTAAAACTATGGCAGTAACTGTAGTTAGCACTGCTGTGTGGTTTATTTGTAGGCTCCTAAGAGAGTAGATCCTGAAAGTTCTTATCACAAGGGAAAAAAAAACTATTTTTGGTTTTATGAGGTGATGAATTACTGTGGTAATTATTTAGCGCCGTGTATAAGTCAAGTTATTATGCTCTATACCATAAACGTCTGTGCTGTGTCAATTACATCTCAGTAAAACTAAAAGAAAAAAAGATTAAAAAACTATCATGGCAAATCTAGAGAGAGAAAGAGAGACTGTGAAAGAAAGGAAAAACTTTATATTTTAGTATCTTTAATGGATGTTTCCCCAGCTTTCTGAATAAGTGCTCCCTCCCATTTTCATTCTTTTTTAAAAATATGTTTAATTGCTTACTTGGCTGTGCTGGGTCTGTTGTGGCCTGTGGAATCTAGTTCCTTGACCAGGTATCAGACCTGGGCCCCCTACACTGGGAGTGCAGAGTCTTAGCCACTAGACCATCAGGGAAGTCCCTGGGTCCCTATTTTCATTTTGTATTTAGCCTTGCAAATTATGTAGCTGGTCTTAGAGCCAGGTATGCAGGGACCAGGTAGTAGCAAGAGCTGGAAATTCAGAAGTGACCAAAGTACAGCCCCTGTCCTCATGGAGTTTGTAGACCAGTGGAGGAAACAAGATGGTCACTAAGTCATGAAAGAAGATAAAGATGAAAATGAAATAAGTTTCATTTTACAGTAAGTGCTCTAGCAGCAGGATAACTAGGTAGAGCGTGATGAGGGAGGTTACCTGAGGTGGAGGTCATGAGGGGCGTTTACCTCCTGTCTCTTCACCGTTATCGCTTCCTCCTGGGCTCTGACTAGTCTCCCTGACCTTCAGTGTCCCCTTAAATCCAGCTACTGTACAGTCATGTGACCCAACTCTCTAAACAAAATCTGAGTAATTCACATCCTTGGTTGTTTCCCTATCACCGCCATTCTCTTCCTGTGGAGTCTCAGTCAATTCATGCTAACTTCTTCAATTTTACTTCTTTGCACTCCTGCTGCTTCTTTGCTTTAATAACACTGAGCCCCTTTCAGGCATACCTGTAAACTATCAGTATATTGATTTTCACCTTCCTGCCTTTTGCTCCTCTTTTTCCAACCACTTGGAATATACCCCCTACCTACCTTCCCATCTTTTTTGTCAGTTCAATTGTCACAATAACATTAACATCAATGAGAATATTAATAACATCATTGATAATATTAATAACATCATCATTATTATTCACAAGATGCTATGAGGGTTGTAGAAAGGAGTAACATTTAATGTAATAATAGATAACATTTGAATGTTAATAATATTTAATGAGATGTTGTTCTGAGCACTTACATGTATTAACTTCTATAGCTCTTGTCTACAAAGTATGTCACCTGCCATATCAGTAAACAGAGGATGTTGTGGCCATTAAGCCATCAGCCACTGCAGCTGCTCCCACCCCTTCCCTCTAAAGTAGGCTGTGAGGGGATTCAGGATGCAGAAAACAAGATACTGGCCATGACACTGGCCCTCAGATCTAGGGTGTGTCTGAGGTACATATCAGAGGAAAGATTCAATGAGCATCTTCCCATACATAGAAAAGCGCTAAATTCATGAACCTGAGATGTCTAGATTTTCTTTAGTAGGAATCTTTTGATGTTCCAACTACCTCAGTTTTTTTTTGTTTTTTTTTTGAAAGAATTTCTATGTATTCTGGCTCCTCCCTAATCTCTTTGGAGTGGTCCCTCTGAGCTATCTGAGAGGCCATCTTCTGGGCTTAAGTCCTCAGTATGTCCACCATATAAAATATAGTTCTCAACTATAAGTTGTGCATTTTTTTCAGTCAACACCCTAACAGTAATCCAATGAAATAGATGTTATTATCCATTGTCATTTTACTGAGGCACAGACAAGTAAGTGACTTGCCCAAGGTCACATACTGAGTAAGTAGAGGAGCTGGGATTCAAATTCAAGCAGGTCAGGCCCCAGAAGCATCACTCTTAATAAAAATACTATCTTGCCTTCATCCTTACTGCATCTTTTCATTGCACAGTGAATTTGTACTGGTTTATTTGCATGCCTGTCTTCCAGGAGACTTTAACTCTTTGAGGGGAAGGATGGTATTGTACTAACCTTGTCTCCCCAGTCCCTGGTGCATAGTAGGCTTTCAATAAATATTTGTTGAACTATTAAATTTGAATTTGATTAATCTTGAATGAAAGATCCTAAGATCATTAAGATATGGTCACTTTATTGAATTCAAGAGCCAATTTTCTCAATGTATGAGCACCCCTAATAAGAATACTCCCAGAAGCAAATAAATAAATCCTTATTTGGGAAAAAGACGGTATAGAGGCAGACATTATCCAATCATTTGCTATTAAGGATTGTCTTTAGCCAACTCAGAGAACAGTAATCATTATAGTTTGCATTTGGCTATTTTTATTACTTTAAAAAAGATTTTGGGGGCTTTCCTGATGGCTCAGTGGTAAAGAATCTGCCTGCCAATGTGGGAGACACAGGTTCAGTCATTGGTCCCAGAAGATCCCACATGCTTCAGAGCAACTAAACTCGTGCACCACAACTATTGAGCCTATGTTCTAGAACCATGTGCCACAACTACTAAGCCCGTGTGTGTGAACTACTGAAGCCTGCATGCTCCAGAGCCCGTACTCTACAATAAGAGAAGCCACTGAAACAAGAAGCCCATGCACCACAACTGGAGAGTAGCCCCCACTTACTGCAACTAGAGAAAAGCCTGTGCAGTAATGAAGACCCAGCACAGCCAAAGATAAAAATAAATAAATAAAAATTTTTTTAAAAGATTTTTGGTCACTATTGCTTTTGTTAGAGATTCAAAGCATTTTTCTTTCTATCCCTGCCCTTTAAGTTCACTCCTTTGTTGTTTCTGACTGGGTCAATGGAGTGTGGCTTTTCTCTGCATTTCTAACTGTTTCCCACAGCTTCTGAGGGGCCAGACCCATGGCTATGCATTTCAACAGTGACTATATACCTAGGCTTCTCAGTGGTGGGGTTGAAAGGAGCTTTGATATGCTGGCTGCCTCCCAAAACTCTCCTCCACCTTTAGGAAGATTTTTCTTTATCATTTCCTGCTGAGATGCAGCAACAATAAACATGCACACATGTAACGTGGGATAAAGCATATTAGCACTAGCTTGTTCATCATTCATTCATTATTGAGACCAGTGGGCCTTACAAGTTTGTGTCCACTAGGCAATGAGATACAGGCTGATACCGAGAGGGACTCAGGGTGGCAGAGGAAGCCACAGGGGAATCATAGACAGGGGATAAGATTCATTATTTCTCTACAATTTTGCTTGGATTACTTCTACCAGTAGTAAAATTATAAAAGGTACATGTCATAGTGTGTGTGTGTGCTAAGTAGCTTCAGTCGTGTCTGACTCTTTGCAACCTTATGGACTGCAGCCCACCAGTCATGGTGGGCTGTTCATGGTGGGGCTGTCCCACCAGTTCAAGGGATTCTCCAGGCAAGAATATTGGAGTGGGTTGGCATGCCCTCCTCCAGGGGACCTTCCTGACCCAAGGATTGAACCCATGTCTCTTACATCTCCTGCATGCATGTCATACTACAAAAAAGCAAGATTACCTAAAATTGGCCAATAACTTTTTGTGTTTTGGTTGCAGAGACTGTGAACACAACAATACAATTCTCCTTCAGGGGAATACGATTTTCTAAGGTATTGTTCAGGTTGTTTTGTACTTCTTTAATCTTTTGTAGTAACAGATGTGTTAAGAATTTGAAAAAAGCAATCCACAACTTCTAAAAATATTGATTTAAGATTAAGATGTTCAAGATTTTTTTAAACTTTTTTTGATTTTGTATATTTTGCTATTTCTTCTTTCTGTAGAATAAGGAAAAATAGAAAACTTACATCAAAGGAAAGCCTTTTTATTTATTTTTTAATAATTTTATTTGTTTATTTAATTTTGGCTATGCTGGGTCTTTGTTGCTGTGAAGGCTTTTCTCTAGTTGCAATGAGCCAGGATTACTATCTAGTCATAGTGTGTAGGCCTCTCATTTTGGTGGCTTCTCTTGTTGTGGAGTATGGGCCCTAAAGTGGGTTTCAGTAGTTGGCACCTGTGGGCTCGGGAGTTGTGGCACCTGGGCTTAATTGTTCCATGGCATGTGGGATCTTCCTGGACCAGGGATCAAACCCATGTTTCCTGCATTGGCAGGTGGATTCTTTACCACTGTGCCACAAGGAAAGCCAAAGAAAACTCTTTTTAAATTCCAACATACATTGCTAAAAGTAATGCAAATGCTCATTGTTAATATGATGAATGATCTTGGGTGAAAGCATTATTGTGACCATTGTGTGTAACTCAGTAACTGCCTCCATGAGTAATAATGATGCAATTTTAGATATTTGCATTAGAAGTGCAATGAAACTTGGTACATTTCACTTTTGGTTAACTATTTTAAAATAAACATGAATAATACATATTCTTTACCTATTTTGTTTCAAATTATCAATATTTCTAATGTTTGAAAATTTAATAGGCTAGTCTAGAAAACTGAGAAAGTATTAAGTAGCTTCCTGGTAGTAAGACAAAATTCTTATCAAAGTCTTACAAGATAGAAGCATCTAACATTTTATATCACTTGTATTTCATTTTAGGGACAATACAACTGTATTACAGAAGCCATCGAGGGGAACACTGAAGAAAAGCTCTTTTGCTTGAACTTTACTATCATACATTACCCTGATTTCAATTAGAATAAATCAAGTATTTGCTTTTATTTTTCAAAAGTTTTATTCTTCACTTAAAATACTTTTTATACTGTGTATTTGTTTGCTTGGTCTGCCATAGCAAATACCACAGACCAGGTGGCCTAAACAAGATTTATTTTGTTCTGGAGGCTAGAGATCTGAGATCCAATTGTCAGCAGATTGGGTTCCTTTTGAGGCCTCTCTCCTTGGCTCGTAGATGGCCTTTTTCTCCCTATGTCCTCATATCATCCTCCCTCTGGGCATGTAACCCTAATCTCTTATAAGGACACCAGTCATTGGTTTGGGGCCTACCTGAGTGACATCATTTTACCTTAATTGTCTCCAAATCTAGTCACCTTCAGAGGTACTGGGGTTATGACTTCAGCATGTGAATTATGAGAATTCACAATTCAGCTTGTAGCACACAGGTAATAAATATAGTCTCTCCAGTCACTCGACTTCTCTCCATTTTCTGCATGTGCTTTGGAACAAGTTGCCAGCATTGGTTGCCTGGACTCCTCTGCTGCCTCCTGACTGACCATCCTACACCTGGTCAGGTACCTCAGGTAAGTTATCCTTCACAGAGGCAGTTTCAATAATACTTTCAAAATACAGCTCATGGTGCACATGGAAGAAAACAAAAACAACCCCTCCTATGGCTTTTGATCCCTTTTGGAATAAAGTTGGAATCTTTTGAAGAGTCTGCCAGTCCCTACCTACCTTTTCCCTCCCCAGCCCCTTTTCCCACCACCCTTCCCTTGCTCTCTGTGTTCCAGAATGTGCCATACTCCCTCCTACTCCAGAGCCTTCACCCACACAGTTCCCTCTGCTTCAGTTACATGCATCCACTCTAACTGACGCTTATCCCTTATCAGTAATAGGTGTGGATCTTCAATGGCTCAGATGCTACTTTCTCAGAGAATTCTCATCAGGTAGTATGCAGCACACCTATTACACTTTTGATACTGGGCAGGGGCAGTCCTGAGCAAAACTGTACAGAAACTGTGTCACATGAAGCCAGGCTTTCAATCTCCTGTGGCTCTCTTGGTCCCCAAGATCCCTTTCCTCCACCCACATTTACCTCATCCAGGCAGGGGCTGGCTTACTTTGTGACATGCTTTTGTCGACCTAGGTTACTTCCTTCCAGTTCTTAACACTCTTTTTGTCATCATATCAATCATCCATCACCATACTAAGCTCCATGAGCCCAGGGAGGGTAGTCAGCTCAGTTTTGCTTACCACGCTTGACTAGCATCTAGCATAGTACTTAAGCTTGAATTTGCTCTGAATCCATATTTGTTGAACGGTTAAACAAACATTTTCTTCTTATAAAATATTCAAATAATACATTATCTATAGAACAGTATTCACTCAGTCATTTAATGAAAATTTATTGAGCACCTGCTATATGTCAGGCTTGATGCTGGGGAAACAGCATTTAACAATTCAGATAAGAAATATTCCAGTTCTTATTGAGTTTATATTTTTGTCGAAAGAGACTGGCAACTAAATTATTTTAGAAGGAAACATGCTGTGTTAAGTGCCATGAACAACAATAAAGCAGGGAAGAGGGTAGGGATGGAGGTGGGGAGGTGATATGGTTTTACTTTCAGATAGGGTGGTCAGGAAAGGCCCCACCAAGAAGATGATATTTGAGAGATGAGGGAGCAGCCCATGTGGCTTTCTAGAAGTAAGTGCTTTGTAGTTGAGAGAACAGCTGATTTCAAGGGCCCAGGGTCGGAGTGTGTTCTTCCTTGAGGAGGAACAGGGAGCTGTTCAAATGAAGGGAGTGTGGGGAGATGCCGTCAGAGAGGTGTCTGTGTTGGGGGTAGGTAGGCATGTGTTGTGGAGTTTGATGGGCCATTCTTAGGACTTTGACTGTTGCTCTGAATGAGATGGAAAGTTCCTGGAGGTTTGTTTGAGAGAGAATGACATCGGTTCACATTTTAAAAAGGCAGCTGTCTACTTAGATGTGGGAAAAAACAGGGAGCTTTTTGCAACCATCTAAGTAGGGAAGGAAGGAGGAGGAAGTTGAGAGGATTTTGAGTAACCCATGTGAAAGGTGATGGAGGAGGTGGTGATAAATGATCTAAGCTGGATATATTCTGAAAGTTGAGACAACTCCAAAAATACTTCTGCTGATGAGTTGGATGGTAGAGTATGAAACAAAGAGAGGAGTCAGGGCTGATTCCAAATGGAAGGATAGAGTTGCCATTACTTGAGATGGGGAAGTCAGGGAGGAGCACGTTTTAGGGGAGAAAAATCAAGAACTTTGTTTTAGACATATTGAGATATCTATTAATCCAAGTGGAGACTTTGGGAAGGCAGTGGATAAATGAAGTTCAGTAGAGAGTTCTGGGCTGGAGATGGACATTTGGAAGCTGGAGATGGACATTTGGAAGTTGCCAACTGTAGAGAGAAGGGTTGACAGAGAAAATAAGAGGTCCAAGGATTGAGCCTTGGGGTTCTTCCTCACTGGGGGCGAGGGGGGGGTGTATTTAGGAGAAGCCAGCAGAAGAGAGGGAGTGGCCATGGAAGTAAGAGACAACCTGGAATTCTGGCCTGTTGGAAGTCAGGTGAAGAAGCTCTTTCAATGATTTTGATCTGCTCATCTGTTAAATAAGATGCGGACTGAGTGCTGACTTTTGCATTTTGCAATGTGGGGGTCTGTGATTTGATAATATCACCAATGAGAGTCCCCAAGCATTGATTCCAATCTTGTGCCATTCAAATCTGAGGGTCATTATTAAGCTCTTTTGCTCTCTCTCCTTTTTTTTTTTTGCCTTTTCATACTGTTAAAACTCAACATTCAAAAAACTAAGATCATGGCATCTGGTCCCATCACCTCATGGCAAATACATGAGGAAACAACGGAGTGACAAACTTTGTTTTTTGGGGCTCCAAAATCACTGCAGATGGTGACTGCAGCCATGAAATTAAAAGATGCTTGCTCCTTGGAAGGAAAGCTATGACCAACTTAGACAACATATTAAAAAGCAGAAACATTATTTTGCTGACAAAGGTCCGTCTAGTCGAAGTTATGGTTTTTCCAGTAGTCATGTACGGATGTGAAAGTTGGACTATAAAGAAAGCTGAGCCCTGAAGAATTGATGCTTTTGAACTGTGGTGTTGGAGAAGACTCTTGAGACTCCCTTGGACTGCAAGGAAATCCAATGAGTCCATCCTAAAGGAACTCAGTCCTGAATATTCATTGGAAAGACTGATGCTGAAGCTGAAGCTGCAATACTTTGGCCACGTGATGCAAAGAACTGACTCATTTGAAAAGACCCTCATGCTGGGAAAGATTGAAGGCAGGAGGAGAATGGGATGATAGAGGATGAGATAGTTGGATGGGGTTGGTTGGTTGGACTCAAGTCTGACTCATTAGACATGAGTATGAGCAAGCTCCGGGAGTTGGTGATGGACAGGGAACCCTGGCGTGCTGCCTGCAGTCCATGGGGTCGCAAAGAGTCGGACATAACTGAGGGACTGAACTGTACTGATTATGCTCTCTGTGGTGCCCTGTGTAATCCCCACGCACCAAGGTTTGAGGTAGGAGGGCAGGTCTTTACCGACCTCTATTTCATCCCTTAAAGGGAGGGGTTTGGTGATGAGGGTCACAGCACAGCTTCCTCTAAAAACACTTCCACAAATTTTCCCCTTTAAGATCCTTCCTTGCCAGAAAGGTCCCTTGACCTTTTTAATACTTGAGGTAAATTCTTTATATGCTTGATGTAAATATTTTTTTATGTACTTCATGTGTGATAGCTCTTTCTGAAACTTATGAACTCTTGAGAGGATTCTAGAGCTGCAGAATGGGTTATCAGATATTCCCTGCTCCCTGATGCTGCCTGGTGTATGCTGTAGTCCTGGCTCCATGGATCCTGATTTGCTAGATCAGCTAGTATGGGGTGATCTCCAGGGAATTATTGGTCCATTTGGGCACTTGACTGAAGTTGGCTCAGTCAGACCTCAGGGAAGAACTAAAATTCCTCGGCTGTCTCACTGGATATAAGCCAGGAGCATGCTGCCTCCATTTGTACTGACAATCATCTGATGACCATAAGCGGAACCTGACTTTGGATGAAGCCAATACTTTGGACAGAAGAATAGAGAATTAGAAAGGACCTGAAACTCTGCAGACACTCGAGTCATTGAATTAACTAGGCCAGACCCAGCCATACCTCTGAACAGTCCTGTTATTAGTTTAGTGAGTTGGAATCAGAACTCTATTACTTGCAGCTGAAAGCATTCTAGCTGATTTATAGCTGCCTGGTCTGACTAATCCCGGAAGTCAGCCTAATTTCAGATTCTGTCCCTCCCTTTGTTCGCTTCTGGCTTTCTCCATTGTTTTATTTTTTTTAATTTTATTTTTAAAATTGATTTTTAAAAATTGAGGTGGCATTGGCTTATAAAATTATATATTTCATGTGTTTAACATTATATGTCAACTTCTGTATACCCTACAGTCTGCTCATCACCAAAGATTTAGTTTCCCTCGGTGTGAATATGGATGACCCCTTTACCATTTCACCCTCCCCACCCCTCCCCTTCTGGTAACCACTACTCTGTTCTCTGTATCTACAGTTTGTTTTTGTTTTTCTCATGGCTTTAATCCTTCCATTGCTGACACTGAGTGGCAACTTAACTATTATGCATAGTGGGCACAGTGCCTAGGCCTTCAAAAATGTTTTAAAATTTTAATTTCCCTTAAAATAAGAATTTTAGAAATGGATATAATAACAATGAATATATAATAATGAATCTAGTCCAGGTTATATTCATCTTTATGCCAAGGTAGTTTTAAAATATGCTTTTTAATATATGTATTTTTTATGCAGAGTGAGGGCCCGTGAAAACAAAAGCACTAGGATCCAAGAAAGTCATCATGTGGCTCTGGTGCATGGTTACTACAGTCTCTGCTTTGGGGACTTTTGCTCATATTAGAAGGTTGCTAGGTGAATAGACTTCTTCAGTATTTATTTAATGTCTCCTGTTTTCCTGGCACTGTGCTTGGCTTTAAAGATACAGGTGGAAACAAAACAAATAAGAATAGTTCTTCTCTTCACAGTTTTTTATCTAGTAGGAAAATCTTACAACAGAATAAATGACTATTGTAAAATATGATGGGGGGGGGGGTTATTGCTGGAAGGGAAGTTTAGGGTGATAGGGCAAGAAACAAGAGGAGAACTGAATCTAGTCTAGGGGATAGGAAAAGGTCTCCTGGAGGCAGTGACTTCGAGGCTGAGAGTTGGAAGTTGAGTTTGAAATTAAAGTGCTATATTCCAGGCATAGGAAAGAGAAGTGACAGGTTTAGAAGTGAGGGAGATTCAGCATATTCAAGATGTTGAGAATGTTTAATGATATTACCAGCTAATAGTTCCTGATGCTTATCATGCCAGATGGTGGCCACTTTTATAGGCATTTTGCAAGTAAAAAAGCATTAATCCTCACAGCAATCTAAGAGATAGATATTAGTATTATCCCCATTTTACAGATGGGAAAGATAGAGAAGCAGCACAGAAATTAATGTAACTTATGCAAGGTTGTATATCTAGTGAGTGCCAGAACTGGGTTGGGTCCTGACAGTCTGGCTCCAGGTTTAGGTTTCTCATCTTCTTTTTAGGTGCAGCTGGGAGGTAGAAGGTAAAAAAGACAGTTGTTGGAGGTGAGGCAGGAGACAGCACTGCACTGCTGGGCTATCGTTCTCTTGACCCCCATCCCAGAGCAGGAGCCCTGCTCCTTCGTGACCTCCATGTTTATCTCTGCATATCCATCACATCTTCTCTCCTGGACCACTGCACTCACCCTCTTAATTGACATCTACTATTCTACTCTTGTCTCTCATTCCCAAACCCTCCAATGGACCATCTAGTCATCCTTTGAATGAAACCCTTCCATATGGCCCTTAAGACCTGACATCTTCTTGTCCCCAAGCCCACTCTTCCAACTTCATGGCCCACTTCTCTCGGCATCTTTCATTTGATTCTGGCCACATGATCTCCTTCCTTTTCCTCCAAAATGTTTAACACATTTTAATCTCATATCTTTTCATTCATCCTCCCCTGAGCATGAAATATCTACCAGATAGTCATTTTTTGTAGACTATTCATTTTATTTATGCATTTTTTCATTCAATTTTCTGCTCAAATTTAACTTCTTCAGAGATGCTTTCCCTGATCAGTCTATATAATATTGAACTCACTTTCTGCTGCCTTCTCTAGATTACACAACATATAATATCTATTTATTTACTAGTTTATCATCTGATTCTGCCACTAAAATATACTCACCAAGGGCAGGAATTTTGTTTTGGTTTTTATTCTATGCTCTGGGCTTATGGAACCTAATAACACAGGAGCAATTCCATCTTGCTTCATTCTCTCCTTGGCTAAGACAGACACAGAAGGTGTCAGATAGGAAGCAGCATCTTTCAAGCTCTATGAAAGTCACATGCTAATAACTGTGTAGCTGACAACTAGGAGCCTGAGTTTCTGATACTGTTATGGAGTCGGATGTCATACCAGCTCTAGACTGTCCACTCCTGTCTTCTGGTTTTGAAGACCTTAGTTGGGTTCCTCTTGCACATAGCCAGGCTTCCCTGATGGCTCAGCTGGTAAAGAATCTGCCTGCAATGCAGGAAACCTGGGTTGGGAAGATCCCCTGGAGATCTTCACTCCAGTATTCTGGCCTGGAGAATACCAGGGATTGTATAGTCCATGGGGTCACAAAGAGTCAGACACAACTGAGTGACTTTCACTTTCATTTACATGTAGCCAAACACAGTCTTAACATATGCAGCAACTGCTTATTATAAGAGCATAAGAAGAAGAATTCAAAGACCACCGAGTTTTCAAGCTTGTGTAATGAGGGAGAATCACGGTGCCCCAAACATAAATAGGACAATCTAAGAGAGGAGCTAATTTTAATGGACTAGTAAGGGATTTTACATATATACATATATATTATCCTTTACTAGTCCACTGCATATTTATTTTAATATATATATATATATATAAAATCATTAGCTGTTTTCAGTTTGAGTTATGGATGCTGGGGAGTCACCTTGATTTTACTGACAGCTCATTTACACACCTCTCTTGCAGCATGACTTTGGAGAGATATGTCCAGCTAATTGGATTGTAATGTCTTGATAAGAACACCATGTTCTGGGAGCGCAATTCTTTGTTTTACAGGTGAAATAACCCTTCAATTTCTTCAGTAAATGAGACTTCATCAATATTAGTTAGGATCCAAGTTTGGCTCCTGGGACAAAGATCCTATGTAACAGTGACTTTAATCAGATAGAAGCTTATTTCTCTCTCATCTAGGACTGAAGTGGCACCTTGACGACCCAGGAACCATCCAGCTCGCCCTGGATCGTCTGAATGGTCCAAACGGCTCTTCACTATATCTGTGAACCAGACAGCACCTTTCCATTAGCAATGCCATTTAAAAGACAATTTTGTAAGGTTATCAGACATTGCTTTTTTTTGCTTATTATGCTGTTTCATTGCTCATAAAAAGTAAATGACTTGTAAGAACATTGCTTAGATATTGACTTTTTATTCTTAGAGTCATTTTAGGATTTTCAGTATAATTGCTCTTTGAATTTCTTCACTGTGTTTTATACTATCCTAACTAGCTTAGTTGGGCTTCCCAGGTGGCTTAGTGGTAAGAAATCCACCTGTCAATGCAGGAGATGCAGGTTTGATCCCTGGGTTGGGAAGATCCACTGTAGAAGGAAATGGAAGTCTAGTCAAATATTCTTGCCTGGGAAATTCCGTGGACAGAGGAGCCTGGTAGGCTACAGTCCATGGGGTCACAAAAGAGTTGGACACAGCTTAGCTACTAAACATCTAAAAACTGGCTTAGTTGGCCTCAGGATTCAATTTGTCCCATATGTCCCATGATTAATAAAAGTTTGTGAATCTGAACTTTTCCCTGCACCTGAACTATTTTATGAGCTCATATTTCTCCTGCTAATCTTCTTCCTTGCCCCCTTCAACTGATTGGTTTCACCTTCCAATGAATTCCTCAATTGAGTTTTATAAGAATTGTTCTTGGGGATTTATGTTGCCTGTGAAAGAGTAAATTTCATTTGTGAAGTTATAAAGCAATCTGCAGCTATTACATTGTGCTAGCTTTCTGAAGTTATTTTAAAAGATGCTCTTGGTTCTTAATTTTCATCTCTTCTCCAGTGCATAAATATAATTGTTTAATTCAAGGAAATACTGAAAATGACAATTCTTTTGATTAATTTATGACAGCATCATAACTTTTATGGTGTTGTCTTAAAAAATAATCACAACCTAAAATTTGAGAGATATGTTTTATTTGGTGGGAATTTTTAGGACTTTAAGCGTGGGGGATTTAAAATCCTAAAAGCATCTGAAGTAACCCTGAGTGAAGTGCTCAGAGGAGATGAGGGGAGGAGCCAGGTTATATGGAAGTTTTGCAACAAAGGGCAAATAGTCGGAACATTGAAAGATTATTGTTAATTAAAGAAAACCATATATCCCAGGGATTCCCTGGTGGCTCAGATGGTAAAGAATCTGCCTGCAATGCAGGAGATCAGGGTTTGATCCCTGGGTCGGGAAGATCCCCTGAAGAAGGAAATGGCAACCCACTCCAGTATTCTTGCCTGGAAAATCCCATGGACAGGGGAGCCTGCTAAGCTACAGTCCATGAGGTCACAAAGAGTTGGACACGACTGAGCGACTTCACTTTCATTTCATTTCATTTCACATATCTCAGGTTAAAGAATTTATCACTTTCCTAAGTATGGGAAGAGGCAAGCTTCTGGGCTTACCGAAATCATTTCTTTCATATGCTTTTCAACTATCCTGGGGCCAGTATCCTGTACTCCCTTGGGAACTCCCTTGGGTTCACTGTTGGGAGTGGCTGCAATCTGATGGCGGTTAGAGTACAGTCGTTTTTCTCCTTCCTGAGTGCTCTTAGGCTCATATTGGAGGGCTGAAATCGCTGATGCCTCTGACATTCTTATCTACTGATATGGCAGGAAATATTTCATTTCTCAATGGAAAGTCTCACAGTTTGTGGAAGTAACCTTTCCCTCACTGTTGATTTCCTTTAGGATTAAGAAAAGACCGTGATCATAATGGTTAATTTGTATGGTCCTAGGCACCTGAGGTTAGGAGATTTACATGGATTGCTCTGCCTCATTTCAAATGAACCAGAAGACCCAGGTTAACAAAAGCCAGGAGAGGCTTAGATGGTGGTTACTCTATGCAAGATTGACTCTTGAGGTAGGTCAGAAGATTCAGGTCAGTCTCACCAGTCCTCCTGCAGAGCTGCATTAATGTAAACCTCTCCTGATATTACTTTAAGATGAGCCTGGTTAGAAGGTTTTAGATGATCTATTTGCTATATTTAATTTAAATTGTTCTTCATAAGAAATTGTCAAATTTCAAAAAATAACAGGTGGAATGTTCTGTGAAGCAATTCTATAATTGAAAGATATTAATTCTTTTTGCAGTTAGTTTTCTCTTTAGAGTAAAAAAACAAAAAAAAATGTGAGCCTCTTTATTGCAAAGTAGTGTATTTCATTGTAACAGTTTCACAGTTCATAAATGCAAAAAGCAAGTGAAATTTCCCTTTTCATTTCTTTCTCTACACTGCTTCCCCAAAACCATTTTTACAGTTTAGTGGGTAACATTTTAGACTTCAGTTTCATATGTATATTACACTATGCAAACTATTTTTATATTGTTGTTCAGTTGCTAAGTCGTGTCCTACCCTTTGTGACCCTATGGACTGCAGCAGGCAAGGCTTCCCTGTCCTTCACTTTTCTCGTGGAGTTTGCTCATATTCATGTCCGTTGCATCAGTGATGCTATCTAACCGTCTCATCCTCTGTTATCCTTGTCTCTTCCTGCCCTCAATCTTTCTCAGCATCAGGGTCTTTTTCAGTGAGTCGGCTCTTCACATCAGGTGGCCAAAGTTTTGGAGCTTCAACTTCAGCATTAGTCCTTCCAATGAATATTCAGGCTTATATACATTTATATATATATGTATACAAACATGCAGGCTTCCCTTGTGGCTCAGCTGGTAAAGAATCCCCCTGCAATGCAGGAGATCTGGGTTCAATCCTTGGGTTGGGAAGATCCCCTGGAGAAGGGAAAGGCTACCCACTCCAGTATTCTGACCTATAGAATTCCATGGACTGTATAGTCCATGGGGTCACAAAGAGTTGAACTTTCACTATATAAACATGCACATTTTTAAACATGAAATTACTTGCATATGTTTTTTAATTTGAATCTGGGAAATATTTCCAAGTCAGTATATATATAGAGCTACCTCATTATTTTTAATGATTGCATAAATTTCTATTGTTTGGATGTACCATATTTAGTTACCCATTTCCCTAGAGATTCAATAGTATAGGATATAGCATAGATGCAGAACATAAAAACTATACAGATTATTATCTCATTTAGTTCTCATAAAACCCCAAGAGGTAGATTGTCTTCATTTTATAGGTGAGGAAACTGTGTTTAGTGAAGTTAAGTAACTCGCCTAGGGTTACACAGTAAATGGAAGATCTAGGATTTAATCTCTGTATTGTAAATCTCCAAAATCTGTGTTGTGTTGCCTATCATTTTGGTAGGTTTATGAATATTTTAGATTTCTTTGTTTTTGTATTTTTCTGCACATAGTTTTCTATAGTAAGTATATATTGTTACCATACGTAAATTTAGATAGCCAGTGGAAATTTACTGTATGATGCAGGTGATCTCAGCGAGGCAGCAGTGAGTAGCAGAATAAAACAAGTTCTTAATTCCCTGCTCAGAAATTGGACCTGGGTAGCCTGGATGAGAACCAGAAATCCTAGCCATCAGACCAGCAAGGGCTAGAGATTAGAAGTTATTTTTCCCTGGATCTCTGCCCCTAGTGAATAGTACATTTATCATGGAGGTAGAAACTGTAAATGCAGGTTCAAAGTTTATTATTAGAGATGTAGCACAACAACAAGTGGGAAAGCATACAGAGAAATGGCTTGTTTAGCTAAGATAAAAGCAAGGCAGAGATGCACACCCAGAGAGAAAGAGTGTGGGCATCTCCCCAAGTGAGGAGGAGTGTAGTGCAGAAGTGGCTAAGCCATTTATGTAAGGTCATTCTTCTGGGTCTTCCTTCAGGCCAATTATCTGGTTTCTTTTTCCACACCTGACCTACCCTGGGACCCTTCCCTGGTTGTACATGCACCTTTCAGCCAAGGCGGATCTCGAAGTAAATGCTTCTGGGAGGAGCAAGGCTCATTATGGCCTGGTGTTATCCCTTGACTTTTTGACCCACAAGGAGCCTTTCTGCACATATGTAGTGTCTCCCTTGTCCCAAAAGAGGTGAGGAGTGGAGATCTCTTAATCCTTTACTCAAACAGTATTTTGCCCCTCTTTGTCCTTGCCTTGACTATTACATTAAGGTGCTTACAAGAGACAAACACTGGCTATTTACCCTGTTTCTGTTGTTACTTCCATTTCAGAGGGCAAACAAGAGGCTGATTGTAAATGCCTTAACTGGAGCCCACCTATCTCTTCTCTCAAGAAACGCTAACAGTTGTAAGTATCCAGGGTGAAGCCCACCTCTTTGTGCCCCATGAAATGTAAGCAGGAGGCCAGTTGTAAATGTCTAGGCTGCAGCCCATCTATCTCCTACATCACAGGGAGCTCAAATATAGTGCTCTGTGATAACTTAGAGGGGTGAGATAGGGTGGGAGGTGGGAGAGAGTCTAAAGAAGAAGGGGACATACACACACCTGTGGCCAATTCATGTTGATGTATGGCAGAAACCAACACAATATTATAAAGCAATTATACTCCAATTAAAAATAAATAAATTTTTAAAAGTATGTATTGATGTTTATATTCAGATAAAATGACATTAAAAAGACTGTTCCATTAATAAGCACCTAAGCCCACTGACTTATTTTAAATTTAAGGAACACTGAAGCAATTCCAGTCAAAAGCAGTGAAAATTAGAAACAATGTGACAATCATTATGGATAATGTTTGAAGTAAATCATGGCACTGTTTATACATATTATACAGCATTTTAACAGAATGAGATTGATGTAGATATCGATGTACTAATGTGGATAAATCCCCAAGAAATATTATTGAATTAAGTTAAGCTGCAAAACTCATTCTGAAATTATATGGTATATTAACAGTTCCTGAATAGCCAAAATAGTTTTGAAATAGAACAAAATTGGAGGACTCCACACTTCCTTATTTCAAAATGATTTACAAAGCTACAGTAATAAAAACAGTGTGGTACTGGCATAAAGATGGATAAATCAGCCAGTAGAACAGAATAAAGAGCCCAGAAATAAATCTTTGTCTATATGGTCAAATGACCTTCAATGAGGATGCCAAAAGTGCTTAAAGAGGAAAGGACAGGATGTCCACATGCAAAAGAATGAAACTAGATCCATACCTTACAACATAGATAAAAATTAAAAATGGATTAAAGAACTAAATGCAAAACCTAGAACTATAAAACTCCCAGAAGAAAACATAGAAGCAAAACTTTATTACTTTGGACTTGGCAATGATTTTTTGGATAAGATGTCAAAAACATAAGCAACAAAAGCAATAATAGAAAAATGGGATAATCTTAAAAACCTTTGTGCACCAAAAGACACAGTCAATAGGCTGAAAAGTCACCCTGTGAATGGGAGGAACTATTTGCAAATAATATATCTGACAAGGGGTTAATAGACAGAATATATAAAGTACTGTTGTTGTTATTGTTGTTGTTTAGTCACTCAGTCATATCTGACTCTTTGCAACCCCATGGACTGTAGCCCACCAGGCTCCTCAGTCCGCGGAATCATCCAGGGAAGAATACTGGAATGGATTGCCATTTCTTTCTCCAGGGGATCTTCCCAACCCAGGGATCGAAAACACATCTCCTGCATTGCAGCCGGATTCTTTATCACTGAGCTACCTGGGAAACCCATATAAAGTACTCCCTCCTACAATTCAACAATGAAAACTCCATTAATCTGATTAAAAAATGGGCAAAGGATTTGAATATTTCCCTAAAGATGACATACAAATAGCCACAAGCTTATGAAAAGATGGTCAATGTCATTACATCAGAGAATGCAAGTCAACACCACAATGAGATAACACCTCACACCCACTAGGATGGCTACTACCAAAAAAAATGTGTTATTTGTGAAATTATTTGTGAATATGAAGAAACTGGAATCCTATTGCACTGGAAACTGGAATCCCTCCTATTGGTGGGATTATAAAGTGGTAACAACTACTATGGAAAAAAGTAAAGAAGTTCCTAAAAAATTAAATATAGAACTACTATATAATCCAGCAATCCTGCTTCTGGGTATGTATCCAAAAGAAATGTAAGCAGAGTCTCAAAGAGAATATTTGCACACGTACATTCAGAGCAACATTATTCATAAGAGTCAAGAGGTGAAAGCAACTCAGATGATCAACGGATGAATGGAGAAGCAAAATGTGGTATGTACATACAAAGAAATATAATTCGACTTAGAAAGGAAGGCGATCCTGTCAGGTGCTATAATGTGAATGAAACTTGAGACATGCTATGTGAAATAAATCCATCATAAAAAGACAAATGCTATATGATTCCATTTATATGATGTATCTAAAGTAACTAAAATCCAGGAAATTGGTGGTTACCAGGAGTTTGGCAAAGGGAAAAGGAGAATTGTTTAATGTGTATATTTTCAGTTGTGTAAGATGAAAAAGTTCTGAAGAGCTGTTTCACAACAATGTGAATATACCCAACTGTACACTTAAAAGTGTTTAAGATGGGAAGTTTTATGTTATGTGTCTTGCTGCTGCTGCTGCTGCTGCTAAGTCGCTTCAGTCGTGTCCGACTCTGTGCGACCCCATAGACGACAGCCCACCAGGCTCCTCCGTCCCTGGGATTCTCCAGGCAAGAACACTGGAGTGGGTTACCATTTCCTTCTCCAATGCTTGTAAGTGAAAAGTGAAAGGGAAGTCGCTCAGTCGTGTCTGACTCCTAGTGACCCCATGGACTGCAGCCTACCAGGCTCCTCCATCCATGGGATTTTCCAGGCAAGAGTACTGGAGTGTGTTATACCACAATAAAAATTTTTAGTCAAATCATTAAAAATTTTGTGGGTTATAAATGTATATGCAAATGCAAAAATAGTAAAACTAATATTTATTTAGTACATTGTAATTTAAAATATTGGAAACACTGAGTGTTAGTATTCTATTTCTTTGTAAAAGATGTTTAAGCTGCAGACAGACATATACAGTATGGTACATTAAGAAAAGTAAACGAAAAAAAACCTACCAAGTATACAGTATGCTTTTTACAGGGACATATATTTTTTTGTTTAAGTTTTTATTTGATTTGTTGCAATATCGCTTCAGTTTTATGTTTTGGTTTTTTGGTTGCAAGGCATATGGAATCTTATTTCCCCAACCAGGTTTTGAACGTGCATTCCCTGCATTGGAAGGTGAAATCTTATTCACTGAACTGACAGGGAAGTTCCAGGGATGTATATTTATATAGAGAAACATTAGATAAAAACTGGAAGGATATACATCAAATTGATCACAGTAATCATTATTGGGGAAAAGAAAATGGGTCCAGATTGTGGATGATGGTTCAGTTCAGTTCAGTTCAGTTGCTCAGTTGTGTCCAATTCTTTGGGACCCTATGGACTGCAGCATACCAGGCTTCCCTGTCCATCACCAACTCCTGGAGCTTGCTCAAACTTATGTCCATCGAGTTGGTGATGCCATCCAACCATCTCATCCTCTGTCATCCCCTTCTCCTCCTGCCTTCAATCTTTCTCAGCATCAGTGTCATTTCCAGTGAGTCAGTTCTTCACATCAGGTGGAGCTTCAGCTTCAGCATCAGTCCTTCCAGTGAATATTCAGGACTGATTTCCTCTGGGATTGACTGGTTGGATCTCCATGCAGTCCAAGGGACTCTCAAGGGTCTTCTCCAACACCACAGTTCAAAAACATCAATTCTTAGGTGCTCAACTTTTTTTATGGTCCAGCTCTCACATCCATACATGACTATTGGAAAAACCATAGCTTTGACTAAACAGACCTTTGTTGGCAAAGTAATGTCTCTGCTTTTTAATATGCTGTCTAGGTTGGTCATTGCTTTTCTTCCAAGGAACAAACATCTTTTAATTTCATGGCTGCAGTCACCATCTGCAGTGATTTTGGAGCCCAAGAAGAGAAAGTCTGTCACTGTTTCCACTGTTTCCCCATCTATTTGCCATGAAGTGATGGGAACAGATGCCATGATCGTTGTTTTTTGAATGTTGAGTTTTAAGCCAGCTTTTTCACTCTCCTCTTTCACTTTCATCAAGAGGCTCTTTAGTTCCTGTTTGCTTTCTGACATAAGGGTGGTGTCATCTGCATATCTGAGGTTATTGATATTTCTCCCGGCAATCTTGATTCCAGCTTACACCAGAGTACCATGATGTACTCTGCATATAAGTTAAATAAGCAGGGTGACAATATACAACCTTGATGTACTCCTTTCCCAATTTAGAACCAGTCCGTTGTTCCATGTCCGGTACTAACTGTTGCTTTTGACCTGCATACAGATTTCTCAGGGGATAGGTAAGGTGGTCTGGCATTTCCATCTCTTTAAGAATGTTCCACAGTTTGTTGTGATCCACATAAAAGGGTGCTTCAAGTTTTTATGAATCAATTCATGAATTACATATATAAAAAAGCCTTAAAGATATAAAACAACGTTCATGCTACTTATAAGAAAAACTGAAGTTAAAACTGTTGCAGAAAGGGGGACCCCTTCCAGGGCCTGAAACTGTGCTCTTGTCCAACATTCAGAAATGAATTGTCCGAGGAGACACATGTGCTGACAAAGCAAGAGAGTTTATTGGGAAAGGGCGCCGGGGCAGAGAGCAGTAGGGTAAGGGAACCCATGAGAACTGTTGTTAGGGTAGGCACGCTGACTGATACCACCCACTCTGGCCAGGCACCATAGTAACCATTTGCATGAGTTGTTTTAAGACAGGAGGTCCTGGTAGGGAACACAGAACTAGTAAGCCACTACCAACTGAAAGAGTTCAGGAAAGGTCAAAAGGAGACACCACATGCCTGACCACCTCCCAGAATCCTTCTTGCTGGCATCCATCTTGGCTGAACAAGGCGTGCAACACCAGTAAGAACTCTGAGTTGGAATGATTGGCTAAAGACAACCTGGAAACTAATCCCATCACCATAAAACCCGAGACTGCGAGCCATGTGGCAGAGCAGTTCTCCTGGTTTCCCCTACCCTACTGCTCTCCGCCTGGGTGCCCTTTCCCAATAAAATCTCTTGCTTTGTCAGCACATGTGTCTCCTCCGATAGTTCATTTCCCAGTGTTAGACAAGAGCCCAGTTTTGGCCTGGGAAGTGGTCCCCCTTCCTACAATAAAACTATACTGAGATACCATTTCTTCCTTTTTTAGGTTGGCAAAGATTCAAAAGCTTGATGATACATTCTGTTAGTGAGGCTAGGAAGAAACATTGCTGCTGGGAAGGCAAATGATACCAGGCTTACAAAAGGGAATTTGTCATTATCTAACAAACCCGGGGACTTTCCTGGTGGCTCAGTGGTAAAGAATCAACCTGCCGATGCAGGAGACTTAGGTTCAATCCCTGGGTCAGGGAGATCCTCTGGAGGAGGAAATGGCAACCCACTCTAGTATTACTTACTTGGGAAATCCCAAAGACAGAGGAACATGGTTGGCTACAGTCCATGGGGTTGAAAAGAGTCAGATATGACTTAGCGACGGAACACAGGAGAAACACACACAGCCATCTACTTCTGGAAATTCAATATGAACATGTCTCCAATAATACAAGAATAAATGCACAAGGTGGTTCGTTGTATCATTCTTTGTAATTGCAAAATATTGGAAACTACCTCAGTAACCAAACATAGAAGACTGATTGAATAAACGTTGGTATATACACATGATGGAATTCTATGAGAGGGATTTCTATGAACTGAAAGGAAGTGATTTGCAGGATATATTAAGTGTAAAAAGCAAGTTACAACTGAGCTTGTGTGCCACAACTACTGAGCCCGTGTGCTGCAATTGCTAAAGCCCAGGCCCCTAGGGCCGGTGCTCCACAACAGTAGAAGCCACTGCAATGAGAAGCCTGTAACAAAGAGTAGCCCCCACTCACCACAACTAGAGGAAATCCAGGTGCAGCAACGAAGACCCAGGACAACCCAAAGTTTAAAAAGAAGCAAATTCCTAAGTATATGTAGAGTGTGCTTGATGCACAGGAAAACCTAAAACATGATTTACCCTCTTAAAGAATTGTATAGTTTCTAATTTTAACTTGAGTATTAAATGTTCTTACGCATAGAGTTTATAGAATATGGATCAAAATTAGAGATGAACCCAAACCCTCACGTTACATTTTAAAGTAAAGTTTTATTCATAGAGAATAGCAGAATGTTAAGAATATAAAAGAAATTTTTCAAGCTGACAACCCACTGAGAGCAAGACAGCTGAAATACAGGAGACAGAAGCTGTTTCTTCTTTTTTGTTAAAAGTAAGTTAATGTGGTTAATTCATGACTGCTTAAATGGAGTAATTTGCAAAGAGGGGGAAAAAGTGGTCATCTTTGCATTTTTAAAGGGGAATTACAAGGCAATGGGGTTTCCCTGGTAGCTCAGCAGTAAAGAATCTGCCTGCCAAGGCAGAGTTGCATAAGTCTATGAGTGTCTCAGCTTTGGATTGTCCCTGAACAAGCTCTTATATGCTTGTTGCCCTCTACCAAGACACACCTCTTCATCTTTCTAAGAAGAGTACTGTCTGGTGATCTTTGTTTCCTAATAATTGCTATCAGGAATAGATGTGAATCTCCATTCATTCAAAATATCTGTCCTGAGTTCCATTCAGTGCCAAGTGCTGTGTATGGAGAATAAAAACAGAAAACACTTCCCTGGCTGCCATGCCTTCACAGGCCTTCTCAGTTCAGAAATTAGAGAGAATAAAAAGTGAATCAAGCAAAGATCAAATGGGAAAGAGTGGCTTGATGCACTAACACTACCTAAAAATAAAAATCCCTCAGGGAACAACAGGTGAAAATGAAAACAAATAAAAACACAAAGGCTACAAAAAATGCCAATGACAAGAATAAAGAGAATGTTAATTTCTATTTGTAGCACAGTGACTCAAAATGAAACATAGACACTTGCATTTCTAGGTCTATTATTCAGAATGTATTATCCAAGTGTGAATAAATTAATGAGAATCTTTAAAAGCCTTTAGCTCTTATGCTAGGGTCCCAGCAGAAAACATGACGAAATTGAATTAGGATAATTTAGTAAAGAAACAGTTTACAGAGGCTTCGGTATGGGGAGACCATAGAGATTAGTGCAGGACTCCGGGGCTAGAAGAAGATGGGCTCTGTTACAGCTCTAGGTCAAGCATAGGGGGCCAGGGCAGAGTTCTGTCTGATGGAAGCTGAGATTCCCCTACATCCTTTCTGCAGCGAGACTAGCCGGAAGTAACCCCACAGGGAGGGTCTGCACCCTGCTACTTCCCTCAGATCCCAGTGGGGCTCCCTGATGGCTGAACACAGAGGAACCAAAAGGTGAGGAAGCAAGCTGTCTTCATCCTTACAGGTCAGCTCCCAGGGCACAGAGCAGGGTGGAGAAGGGAGGGGTGAGCGGAATATGTCCAGAACAACTCCATGACAGGAACTTGAACGTCAGCGTTGACAAAGACAGGGATCACCTTCCCAGCCAATGTCTGACAAAATCCTATTAATAGAATGGGTCATTTCATGGTTACTGAATTTGGATGACACACCTTGCCAGAACATCCACTAGAACTTCTGCCATGTATTAGGGGCACATTTCCCTAGTCAGTAAGGCAGTGTGATTTAAAGAAAAAGGATTCACATGACTCCATTTAATAGTCATGAATTAACCACATTAACTTGCATCACTTTTTTATCCTAATTTATGAACTGACAAGCCTGTGAAGATGTGGCAGCCAAGGAAGTGTTTTCTATTTGTATCTTCCATGAACACGTGAGAAAAACCACTTCCATACTAACAATAAACAGGAAGCTCTCCTGAATGTATTTTTGGTACTATATGATCAATAATAAAGACCAGGAAACTCTTACTAAGAAAGTCAGGCTGTGTCGGACTCTTTCCTCTGTCCCTGGAATTCTCCAGGCAAGAATACTGCAGTGGGTAGCCATTCCCTTCTCCAGGGTATCTTCCCAGCCCAGGTATGGAACCCGGGTCTCCTGCATTGCTAGCAGATTCTTCATTACCTGAACCATCAGGGAAACCTGTTCTTAAAGACGGCTTTGCTACATCGTGAAGGGCAAGTTATGAATTTGCCTTCATAAACCTTAACTTTTTCTTGCAGCAATCCTCTGTCTCCTTTCCTACATGGCTGTTTGTGTGTTTGTTGTGTGTTAGGCATTCACGGCCTTTTGGGGTTGGTGACATTGTTTCCTGACCCACTCATCCTCTGGGGATTTTCTGCGTGAAAAGATTTTGTTCTAATTTAATGGAAGAACCAGTTTCCTCTCCCAGTTCCTGTCCTTAAGAAGCCCCCTGGAACAACAGCACAGAATCAGAGGGTTCAAACGACATCATTTGGCCTCTTTTCCTGAGATAAGCACTGTTATTTTTTTTCATTTTAATGAGCATCCACTGTCTATGACCATGGATTCTATTTTTATTTTTTATGTTTTAAGTTTTTATATTGAAGCATAGTTGATTTACTATGTTGTGCCAATTTCTTCTATATAGCAAAGTGATAACAGTTATACATATGTATATTCTTTTTCATATTCTTTTCTGTTATGGTTTGTCACAAGATGTTGAATATAGTTCCCTGTGCTATACAGTAGGATCTTATTGTATATCCATCCTGTATATAATAGTTTGCTACTGCTAATCCCAAACTCCCAATACTTCCCTCCCATCTGCCCACCCCTTTGGCAAGTCTGTTCTCTCTATATACGAATCTATTTTTGTTTTGTAGTTATGTTGATTTGTGTTGTATTTTAGATTCTACCTGTAAGTGATATCATATGGTATTTGTCTTTCTCTTTCTGACTTACTTTGCTTAGTATGATAATCTCTACGTTCATCCATGTTGATGCAAATGGCATTATTTTGTTCTTTCTATGGCTGAGTAGTATTCCATTGTATATATGTAACACATCTTTATCCATTTACCTGTCAGTGGACATTTAGGTTGTTCCCATGTCTTGGCCATAGTGCTGCTCTGAACATAGAGGAGGGTACATGTATGTTTTTGAATTATCATTTTGCCTGCACATATGCTCAGGAGCGGGATTGCTGGATCATATGGTAGCTCTATTTTTAGTTTTCTGAGGAACCTCTATACTGTTTTCCATTGTGGCTGCACCAACTTATATTCCCACCAACAGTGTAGGAGGCTTCCCTTTTCTCCACACCCTCTCCAGCATTTGTTATTTGTAGACTTTTTAATGATGGCCATTCTGACTGGTGTGAGGTGGTATCTCATTGAAGTTTTGATTTTGACCATGCATTTAAAAATACTCACTATTGCTTGTATATCATAACTTAAATAAGTCTAGATGTGTTAGTTGTATTTTACCATTTGACTTCTCCACACAGCTGAAGAGGCAAGTCGAAGAGTCTGCCCTCACAAGTGCTTCTGGCCCCATAGCTTATGGGTAAGCACAGAGCTGACCAGGCGCCTTTCTCCACTAGAAACAGTAGAGAGACTTAGTGTGTTGTGATGGAAGGATGGACGATCTCAGCGGATCAAATTGCTGGCCTCGTTTTGAAAGCCAGGTAAAGCATGGTACCGGGTAACACAATCTTTGTGCACAAGACACAAGAGAAAAGCTTTCTGCTACCTGAATCCAATGACAGAGAACTGGTAAATAAACTTTGGGAGTACTGGTCAGGCCTGGCTGTGCATCCTGGCTCAGCCACTAACTGTGTGACAAATGTCTCCATTTTCAACTCTGAAATACGGCTGATAATAACATTGACCAGCTTAGGTGGTGAAGACTAACAAAACAATGCATGTAAAGTGCCCTTGTTTGAGATGCAGTTATCTCCCCACAAATGATGGCTGTGAGGATGGCTCTGATAATCAAGACAATTCAGTCAACCAATATATTGAGTCAGAGTCAAGTCCATTTTAAATCTTAGGCATCTTTCCCATTTGCTCCCTTTCTTCTATTCTCATGCTGCTACTTAGACCAGGCTTAAATATCTCTCTCTGCTTAACTGGTCTTTCTGCTTCTAGACTTGACCCCTTTTACCTGTCCGTCACTCTACAGCCTCAGGTTCTTTATTCTCATGCCCTTCTTACGTACTGCATCTTTCAATGTAGTTCTAATTCTCCATCTGTCTTACCCACTTTTCTAGCTCTTTTTTCTTCCTCCCTCCCTCCCTTCCTTCCTGCTTGCTTGTGAAATACAACACATATGTAGAAAAATGTATAGAATCTGTACACAGTTTAAGGAATGCTCATAAATTACTCTCTAGGTTAAGAAGTTCAACGCTGTTGCTCTCCCACACCCTCCACATTCCCGTGCGCCCTTCCTTGGTTACAAAACCCACCCTCTCTCCAAGAAGGAACCACTATCTCAATTTCTGTGATAATGTTTTTGCTTTTCTTTTTAGCTTTACCACCTATGTATGAATCACTAGACTGTATACCTCACACTATTGAATCCAGTGTTTGAGAATATCTGAAGTGGAGACGTGCTTATAATGATGCCCTGGCAAGGTTTAATTGACAGCATACTTTTTTTCTTTCCTAGGAGAAGAAATATAAAATATAAATACAAAAGTACAAAGTAATGGTGTGTACTACGACCAGTGGCACCTTAGATTTGAAGTAGACTAGTTTTGCTTATTTTTGAACCATATGATTGAAATTATCCAGTGTGTGTTCTTTTTCATTTTTATTATTTTTTATTGGAATAATATAGTTGCTTTACAATGTTGTGTTAGTTTCTACTGTACAACATTGTGAATCAGTCACATATATATATGTATAACCCCTCCCTCTAAAGCCTCCCTCCCACCCTCCCATTCCACCCCTCTAGGCTATCACAGAACACACAACTAGCTCCCTTGTATGTGTTCTTTTACCTCTGTCTGTTCTTGAATCAGTAGGATGTTTCTGAGACCCCTTCACTTTGTTGCTGCAAGCAACTGTAACTTGTTCATGTTGGATACTACAAACAACATTGCCGTGAACAGTCTTGTGTGTGTGCCCTGGGCTCACAGGGGTTGCAGCGCTAGGCAAAGGCACCATAATTTCCCTCTCAACTATTGCAATTTTTTTTTTTTTCCATTTTTGGCTATGCCATACTACTTACAATACTACTTACAAGGATCTTAGTTCCCCATTCAGAGATTGAACTTGGGCAATGGCAGCGAAAGCACTGAGTCTTAACCATTGGACCGCCAGGAAATTCCCTCAACTATTAAAATGTTACCCAAACACCAAGACTAACCCTAATCTCAACTAGAGCAATGTGCTTGAAACACAAATCTGATTCTCCTTATTCTCCTGCTTAGAACATTTTAATGACTTCCTGCTGTTCTTAGGCTAAAGATCAACATCTCTGATACAGCTTTCAAGCCCTATAAAGCCCAGTATCAGCTTTCATCATCATTCATACCCATTTTTTCCTCAAGTCTCTGCAGCTACAGTGGTCTTCTTTCAGTGTTTTAAACAAGCCTTGCCCAGGTCGCTCTTACCACCCCACCCCAGCTGGTTAAATCCACCCATCTATCAACCTAAGCTCTCACCTCAACTCTTCAGATAAACCCACCTTCTCAGACCCTGCATAGGTCTTGGCTATGCTTTCTCAGAGAACTCTCTTTTATTTTATCTATTTTTTAGTTTCTTTTTTATTGGCCAAACTGCACTGGCACATGGGATCTTTGTTCCTCGAACAGAGATTAAACCCATGCACCCTGAAGTGGAGGCACAGAGTCCTAACCACTGGACCACCAGGGAAGTGAGATCTGCTGCTGAAACAGAGATTCTGATGACTTTAATATGACAGAAGTTTGTTTTTAGCTTACAATACAGTGTGTGCCTACACAGCCCAGGACTTGTCTAGATGCTCCATGTTCTTGGGATCCCAGAATCCTTCTACCTCCTTGCGCTGATATCTCTAGACTGTTACCTACCAGCCTGCTCTAAGATGATGCACCACCATCTCACAAAGGCAGGGAGGGTACAATCACTCTTTTTAAGTGCATGACTCAGGAGTTGCCCTTGTTATCTTTCCTTACCTCTCACTGATCAGAACTTGGTCATGTGGCCACACCTAGGTGTAAGGAAGGCTGGGGAAAGTAGCCTTTATTTTGGCTGCCATATGGTTTGGTGATGAACCTGGAGATCTGTTCCTATAGATGGAGTGAATGGATATGGGGACACCTAGTGGTCCCCATGGCATAAGACCCAACCCTGACTTCAATGCTACGTTAATTACTTCAATTATTTGATTGATGTCTATCCCACCAGATCGTAATCTCTAGAAGAGCAGGAGCCATATCTACTTTTGTTCACCATTGTTCTCATCATCTATCCCTGTGTTTGATATATAGTAAGGTCTTAATAAATATTTGTTGAATGCCTGCATGAATGAAGAGATTGGGTTTCTGACTCCCTCCCTCACACCTGACACTCCAGCCAGACCAAACCACTTGTGGTTTCCTTAATTCACTCTCTACTTAAGAAAATTTTTTTTTTTGCTAATCTGGTAAGCAAAAATATTCATCTCACTGTTGAAATTTCTCTGATTTTTGAGATTACATACATTTTCACGTATTTCCATTTATACTTCCTGTTTTGAGATTTGAAATGACAAATTCTAACAATATCCTTTGAAGTGCACTAAGAGTTTAACGCAGTAGATTTTAGTCAAAGTTAGGCAGCATTTTCAGGCACTCGCTTGATGAGGAGTAAAATGTAATGCTTTTATGCAATTCTACCTGAATGCTATTTCTCAAATCTGAGCTTTCCACAAGAGATGAGTAGCAAAGAGTTAAAGGTTACATTTCCCGTTTAGAATCTGGAAAGTTGGTGTGATGTTATGATTTATAATAAGAAATCTATGAATATGTTTGATCTTCCTGTCATTTCTGGCACAGAGCTCCTAAAACCCTTGGCATTTCCTAAGTGTTAAGAGCAATTAAAAGAAATAAATCACTGCAGATGGTGACTTCAGCCATGAAATTAAAAGACGCTTGCTCCTTGGAAGGAAAGCTATGACAAACCTAGACAGTGCATTAAAAATCAGAGACATCACTTTTCTGACAAAGGTCCGTATAGTCAAAGCTATGGTTTTTTCCCACTAGTCATGTACGGATGTGAGAGCTCATAAAGAAGGCTGAGCACTGAAGAATTGATGCCTTTGAACTGTGGTGTTTGAAAAGACTCTTGAGAGTCCCTTGGATTGCAAGGAGGTCAAACCAGTCAATCCTAAAGGAAATCAACCCTGACTATTTATTATAAGGACTGATGCTGAAACTGAAGCTTGAATACTTTGGCCACCTCATGCAAACAGCCAACTCACTTGGAAAGACCATGATGCTGGGAAAGATTGAAGGCAAGAGAAGAGGGTGACAGAGGATCAGATGGTTAGATAGCATCACTGACTCAATGGACTTGAATGTGAGCAAATTCTGGGAGATAGTGAAAGAGAGGGAAGCCTGATGTGCAGCCGTTCATGGGGTTGCAAACAGTCAGGCATGAACAACACAACAACAACAAGAGCAATTAAGGTTTCTTGATGATCACGAAAAGCCCCTTTCAACCACACCTGAGCTTATGTTAATGAAGTGACTTTTGGGAAGGAGCGGGGAGGGGCTAGAGGCTGGCCAAGGTCCAGTGGCGAGTGACTTAATCATGTCTAAGTAATGAAACCATCATAAAAATGCCAAAGGAAGGTGTCCAGAGAGCTTCCAGGTTGTTGAACCAGAACTCATCTACATTTCAGGTTCCAAACGCTGTAGGGTCAGAAGCTCCTGGATTGGTGACCTCACCCTATGTAATCTCTTCATCTGGCTGTTCATTCATATACATTAATATCCTTTGTAAAAACCAGTAATCTATAGGGTAGACTGGCTTCCTGAGTTTTGGGGGGTACTCTAGCCAGTTAATCCAAACTGAGGAGGAGTTTGTGGGAACTTCTGATTTACAGCCATTGATCAGAAGCACAGGTAACAAGCTAGACTTACAAGTGGCATCAATATGGGTGCAGTCTGGTTGGACTTGGCTACTAACCCGTGGAATCTGACGCTGTCTCCAGGCAGATAGTGTTAGAACTGAATTAAATTTGTGGACTACCTTGTCAATGTCTTGTGAGAATTAAATTAGTTTCTTGATGGTGTGGAAGAAACACACACATTGGGGATGGTATTTTAAATTGCTATTTGAAGGAATATCCATGCATTTCAGCAGTCAGTGAGGATGAATGTTGTACTGGTGACTGAATAAGTCTAAGACATGGTGTGAATGACAGCCATAATCACCTATCCCCACACCACTCAATACTAGATACAGATGTTTTACTTTTCATCATATTAAGAAATAATAAAAGTATTAAAAATACAAAATGTTATATTTAATATGGACACACTGAATGAAGGTATATGAAAAAAATGGAAATATTCCAGAGTGGTTGGATTTAGATTTTATTAGTATTACTTTAACTTTTTTTTTGGCTGGGCTGCTCAGTATGTGGGATCTTAGTTTCCTGATAATGGTTCCAACTTGTGCTCCCTGCACTGAAAGCGTGGAATCTTCACCTCTGGACCACCAGGAAAGTCCTTATTTTAACATTTTAAAAATATTGTTGCCATATTATTACTAATGAAATATGAATTTCATTACTAATTAATTAATTACTAATGAAATCATAGCACCATTACCATCACCAAAACATCACCACCACCATCAATTCTATTAGCAATGTCCTTTTAAAAATACACAAGACCTGGGAAATCCCCTGAGGTCCAGTGGTTAGGACTCAGCGCTTTCACTGCCAGGGCCTGAGTTCAAACCATGGTCAGAGTTCAATCTGTGGTCGGGGAACGAAGATCCCACAAACCATGCAGCACAGCCAAAAAAATCACACACACATACAAGACTTATAAGATATTATGGGTAACAGAGAGAAGAAGAGAGGTTGTTCTAAATATGAGTGCAAATGTGGCTGATGTGCGGAAGACACATTTTCCTGTATAAGATTTAATTATGATTCTGAAGGCCAAGAGAGGAAGCAATAATTCCATGGAAGGGAAGTGATGGGCTTCTATTTGCTTAGTGTTCAGGAGCAGGCCTGATATTGACATTACTGCTGATGAGAACAGCATGCTTTCAGACAAAAGTAGGAGCCAGGCTTCTATGTGCAGATACCTAGTACAACATCAGCACTCAGGAACTCCGCGGTTTGCTCCTGCTGTAAGTTGGGCACCACAGAGAGTGACCTCTTAATAAACTGTTCAGTGGCTGCTCAGAAACGTTCCTGATTCTAGATGACCCAGTGAGCCTGTATTTCCCACTAGTCATGTAGTTTAGGAAGCTTCTCTTTCATAATGTCAAAATCTTTAGCAAGGTTTAAGTTTGCTCACTTCTCCACTCAAATAACTGAGTTTTGAAGTTCAACTACTTTGACTGAGTAAAGTTTACCCATATGGATGTTTAGAGAGGCTGAATATGCAGAAAAGGGAAAAAAAAAAAAAGACTTGGTAATATGGTTGGGGAGAGAAGATTATTTCAGAGATGGGGAGGAGATTTTGGTAGATGGGCAATTTCGGCCAATAAGAGGATATCATGTGAGCATGTGCATGTGAGTGTGTGTGTGGGGCACACCAGGGCAGGGGGTAGGGGAGGTAGCAGATAAAAGGGGCTAAGAAAAGAGACTTGTGACATAACTGCCTCCATCACAATATTTTTAAAGCACAGGCTGCAGCCCTTCATAAGCAGATGTACCTGGAAAGCTGTAACTAGCTTCTTCCAGTTTAGCCCAGTTTGCCCTGACTAGGCTGATCCATCTCTGACCCTTCATTTCCTAGTCTGATGGAAGCCTACTCCTCTGGTATTGGAAGGGAGAAGGGCTAAAAACGACAAGAAGTGGAAAATGCTGTTTCTAGGCAGTGGGACCTGGAAACCAGGCACTCTTTCTGGGACAGAGTTGAAGCATCAAGTTCAACTACTGTTGGAAAGAGAGTGGTAGCAAGGGCTCCACATGGTTCTAGGAACACGCCTAGAAAGTGAGGCACCCAGGAGTGATGGGAGCTTGATTCATGTGAGACTTACTTCTCTGGCATCAATTGCATCATCATGAAGGGTTTTAAATTCATATCCTGAAGAGGGCCTGTAGCATGTAAAATAATAGCGAGCGGTGTGATTATTGTCAACAGAAGCACACGGGACAATTACAATTTACTGTTGTTTTTGTTCAGTTCTAAGTCATGTCTGACTTTTTGAGAGCCCTTGAACTGCAGTGCCCCAGGCTCCTCTGTCCTCCACTATCTCCCAGAGTTTGCGCAAATTCATGTCCATGTGTCAGTGATGTTATCTAACCATCGAATCCTCTGCAACTCCCTTCTCTTGCCCTCAATCTTTCCCGGCGTCAGGGTCTTTTCAAGTGAGTTGGCTCTTCCCATCAGGTGGACAAAATATTGGAGCTTCAGCTTCAGCATCAGTCCTTCCAATAAATGTTCAGGGTTGATTTCCTTTAGAATTGATTGATTTGATCTCCTTGCTGTCCAAGGGAGTCTCAAGAGTCTTCTCCAGTGCCACAATTCAAAAGTATCAATTCTTTGGTGCTCAGCCTTCTTTATGGTCCAAGTCTCACATCCATACATGACTACTGGAAAAACCATAACTTTAACTATACGACCTTTGTCAGCAAAATGATGTCTCTGTTTTTTAATATGCTATCAATTTACTGTAGGGGAGCAAAATTTGCTGCCCCCAAAAGTTGTATCGATATGCAGATTATTTCAAGCTGAGAACAATCAACAGACTCAAGAAGAAACTTTTACCTTCCTTCTAACTGCCTAGAGAATGTGGATATAGGACTTGTTCCAAAAAGGGAGCCATCGCTGTAGATAACTATTAATGTATGTATGAACTAGGTGTATGGACAGGGAGGAACCTAGCAAAGTCTGTTAAAATTCCTCTCTGAGTCCCACTATCTCTGCCTCACCCAGCAAACACTGGTTTAGCAAACATTTGCTTTTCCATCTCCTTGTCAATTACCTTTACGTTGTATAACATAGCTCACACCTTTATTTTTTTAGGAAACTTTGGGTAAAATCCGCATTCTACGAACAGGCACTTCACAAAAGAGTGCTTGCCATATTTAGGAAATGCAAATTAAAACCAGAATAAGATACCATTATAGCTTCACCAGAATGGTTCAAGTGAAACTGATCGACAATTATGAGTGTTGGGGAAGACATGAAGCACTTGGAATTCTTGTATTACTGGAGGGAGAGTATATTGTAAGAATAGCTTTAAAGCTAACTGTGTACGACTTATAACTCAGCAGTTCTACTCTACTCCTGGGTATATACCCAACACAAATCAATGTTTAGTACAGCAACAGACATGTATTCATTGCAGCTTTATAATAGTTCCAAACTGGAAATAATCAAATATTCTTATAACAGTCTCAAACTGAAAACAATCAAATATTCAATAACCACTGAATGGAAGAATAATTTATGATGTGTTTGTATGTGCTAAAGCGCTTCCACTGTATCCAACTCTTTGTGACCCTATGGACTGTAGCTCACCAGGCTCCTATGTCCATGGGATTCTCCAGGCAAGAATACTGGAGTGGGTTGCCTATGCCCTCCTTCATGGGATCTTCCCAACCCAGGGAATGAACCCAGGTCTGTTATGTCTACCTGCTTTGTCAGGCAGGTTCTTTACCACTAGCGCCACCTGGAAAGCCCCGTGTATGTGTTGGTGCCTGTGTGTGTGTATGTGTATAAATATGTATTTTTAATACAACAGAGTACCTACACAGCAATAACAACCAAACTTCTGCTACTTGCGACATCATAGATGAATCTCACAGGCAGAAAAGTGAGTGAAAGGAGACACAGAACAGTACACCCTGTATTATTCCATTTATACAACGTTCAGGAACAAACAAGAAATCTAATCTGTAGTGATACAAGACAGAATAGTGGGTTGTTTGTTTTTTGTTTGGTGGGGGAGTATTAACTGGAGTATATGAAGAAGGGTTTGGGGGTGCTAGTAATGTTCTGTATTTCAATCTGAGTAGTGGCTATAAGGAAATAAACATATTTTAAAATCTTTGTACAGTTGAGATATGTGCCCTTTATATCTAAGTTATAGCAATAAAGCATTTAAAAAAATCCTACTTTACTCATCAGTACATTCTTAATTGGATTTGCATCTGTGTTTTTGGTAAGGTAGTTCTGAGACTGAGCAGATGTAGCCTAATAAGACACAATCATGTGTGAGTTTTATATATGATTAATTATAACGAAATTACCTTCACAGACTTATCTCTAGCATTCCCCAACATACACATTTTATTCCAGCCAAATTGGATTACTCACCATTTCTTGAACATTTTGTCCTTCTCACTTCTTTTCTTTGCTCATATTCTCTTTATATTAATTTTTTGTGAGTTAAATCACATTTTGAATGAAGTCAGAGTTTCCTTTTGAAGGGAATCAAATCTTTTAGATCCTTTGCAAAATGAAGAATCTCAAATTCTCATTATACCATTTATTTTTTAGAAAAACCTAGATTTTCATATATTGAGCTTGTACAAAATGAAAATCATGTGATACAGAAACAATCAAGAATAATAGCTAGTAAAAGTTAATAGGAATAAGAAAAACACTCATATTTTACCTTGTTTATGCTGAAGCACTTGGAAGTAAATTATAGACAAAATAACAGTTGTGGTAAGTTACTTTTCCTCTCAAACTTGAGAACCTAAGATGGTTATTATATTTTCTTTCTCAGCAATTTTATCATCCCAAACATCTGATAAGCTCTGAAAGTGTGTATGGCTCTGGATACACATTAAATAAAGATTAGGAATAGAGGAACTCAGACATGTGTAACCTCTTAGCCAAGGTAATGTTCTTGTTTTCTGTTGTGTTGTGTAATGCTCTGTTGAGAGTGTTCCAGTCTCTGCCCCTCCACGCTAATTTTGGCAGAAAGAGCAGGGTACATACATGAATAGTAATACTAAAGTATAATTTTCAAAAGGTTACAAGACATGGCTTTTATGCAAATGTAAAATAAATATGTCAGACATTTTATTAATTCATTAATTAATGAGAGAACCAGTAAGACGTTGTAACCAGTTCAAAGGGAATTTGAAGGACAGAAATGTAGAGGCAATCAGGACTTCTGAAGTTAATATAGTACAGGATACAAACTATAGGCCAATAAATTGAAATAAATTGCGGGTCATCCTTTCTACAGGGGGGAAATTAGTTGTACCTCTATTGGCAAAATTCATTTGCATTGCTATGTACAGGAACATATGCCGTATATCTTAACTTTTATTTCTACAGAGTTAAAAGATAGATGAATCAATAGACAGATGACCATACAGAATCAATAATCTAGGGAGGGTCTATATAGTGTTTAAAAATATGCCTATGAATTCTTTGAGCTTAATTCCTGTCCCTTTGAGTGTGGACTGGATTTGACCACCAAAACGATGAAAGTGTAGTGTGTAATTTCTGAGATCAGGACATAAAAGACATTGTAACTGTCTTCTTCCTCTTCCTCTCTTTTCCTTCTCCTCTTCCTTGTCCTCTACCTCCTCTTCTTTCTCTTTTTGTCTCTTCTCCTCCTCCTCCTTCTTCTTCTCAGCATTATTTAGATATAATTTTGTAATTCACACATTATACAGTTAACTTATTTAAAATATCCAGTTCAGCGGTTTTCAGTATAACCACAGAGTTGTGCAATCATTATCACAACAAATTTTGGAACATATTCATCACTCCCTAAAAAGAAACCCTGTACCCATTAGCAATCACTCCCCACTTCATTCAAACCTTCCCAGCCCCAGGCAACAACTGAGCTATTTCTTGTCTCTAGGGATTTGCCTGTTCTGGGTGTGTCCTGTAGTTGGAGTCATAATGCTTCTCTCTTGAAGCTGCAGCTTCTACCTTGTTCTACCCCTCTCAGGTCACTCTCTCTTGGATAAGTCAGCCACCATGTTATAAAGATGCTGAAGCAGCTCTAAAGGGAGGCTTGTGGAAGAGTCACTTTAAAATGATCTGCTGCTGCTGTTAAGTCTCCAGATAACCAAAGTCCTGGCTGTCATCTTGCCTAGACCCTCATGAAAGACTCTGAGCTCTCACCACCCAGGTAATCCTCTCCTGGATTCCTGACCCACAGGAAAGAAAATAGTTGTTTTAAGTTGCTAAATTCTGGGGTCACGTGTTACTCAGTAATAGATAATGAAAACAATATGCTACACCAGAATTCCACTGAAAGGACATCCAGGAATCTTTTCTGACTATATGTAAGCCTTAGACAACTTTTTTCCTTGACACTAGAAATAGATTCCTTAATTTTGGGGAAGTCTTAATATACATGTTCTTAAAAGCCAAATTTTATAATCTCTTTACAATCAGCACATATTTCTTAGGAAATTGCTCTTTTAAGATTAAGTAAGTGATTATTTGGGGCTTGCCTGGTGGCTCAAATGGTAAAGAATCTGCCTGCAATGTGGGAGACCTAGATTGGATCTCTGGGTCAGGAAGATCCCCTAGAGGAGGAAATGGCAACCCACTCCAGTATTCTTGCCTGGAAAATCCCATGGACAGAGGAGCCTGGTGGGGTACAGTCCATAGGCTCTCAAAGAGCCGGATATGACTGAAGTGACTTAGCACACAGCAAGCACAAACGATTAATTACCTTATTTAGCTTTTTAATAAATGCCATTATGGGCAAATTGGCTATTTGTAAATTTTAAAGTTTGATGTACAATAGTTTTAGTTAAACAGCTACTGCATTAAGAATAATTTTAGGAAAAATATAATTTTGTTGAATATACCAAGACAAATCAGTCATGAGACTGGCTGAGCGCAGGATGATTTTGGAAATCTGAACCATCCATGTGGTCCTCTGACATTTTGTGACAATACATGTTCATGGATGTAGACAGAAAGAGAGGGTACATTTATATATCCCATATAGAGGGAATGTGGTTTCAGGTAAAGAGTACAGCTTTGGGAGTCAGGGTCCCTGGTGTTTTAGACTCACTAGTGCTACCGACAAGCTGTGTCACCTTAGGCAAGTTATTTAACCTTTTTTGCCTTAGTCCCCACCTTCAAGATGGTTATGCTATTCAAAGTGCCATATCATCTGGTTTTTGTGATGATCAAATCAGTTGATTTAAAATACCAAGACAGTGTGTGGCACACATATAAACCACACCAGGTATGGTTTGTCTCCACACTCTCATGCCTGGAGTGTTTGAATAAGTTATGTCACACAGCAAAAAGGACTTTGCATTTCTAATTCAGGTGACAGACCTTAAAATAGGGAAAATTATCCTGGTTTGTCAAGTGGGGTCCAATCTAATCACAGAAGCCCCTAAAGCAGAGGACTTTCTCTGGCTGGAGGCAGAACAGTAGCAGCAGAACAAGGAGTCAGAGGGACCCCAACCTGAGAAGGATTTCTGCACCACTGCTGACCCTGAGAGGTAGGGGGCCATGCTCAAGAACTGGAGAGAGGCCCCCAGGAGTCTAAAAGGTGATGCTGGCTGACAGCTAGTAAGGAAACAGGGTTCTGAATAAACCTGGTAGTGAATATCCCTCAGAGCTTGCAGGTGAGAGCTCAGGCTGGTTGACAACTTGATTTTGGCCTTGAGAGACCCAGAGTAGGGAAGTCGCTGAGCCCACTGGTCTCCTAACTTATAGAACTGTGAGGGAATAAACATGTGTTACTTGAGCTATGGGCTCCTTCCTGTTAAGCCACTGAAATTTTGAGTTTACTTGTAACTACCTCCTGGGCTTTCCAAGTGGTGCAGCGGTAAAGAATGCAGGAAATGTGGGTTCGATCCATTAGTCAGGAAGATCCCCTGGAGAAGGAAATGGCAAACCACTCTAGTATTCTTGTCTGGAGAATCCTATGGACAGAGGAGCCTGGCAGGCTACAGTTCATGGGGTGAGAAAGAGTTGGACACGACTGAGCACAAGTACACACACACCTGTAACCACCTCCTAGCTTATCCTAGCTAATGTACTAGTTTTGTAAATATAAATATTTACAAATTGGGAGAAAATCATTTAAGCCCCCAAATGCCACCTACTTTTTTCTCCTATAAAAACATTACAATGAAAACAAAAATCAAATGAAGACGGAAGTGTGTGGGAAAGGTTCTTGGCAGAAATACATGGAAATCAGTCAGTGTGTATTCATCATCTCAGCTCATTAAACATATATTGAATATCTGCAAAAATATGTTGGGCTTTAGGAACACTGGATACAGAATTATATTATGTAGTCTCTACTTTTGATGAGCTTGTGGCTGAGTGGGGAGGCATAGTGAAAAGTGAAAGTGAAAGTCGGTCAGTCGTGTCCAACTCTTTGGCAGCCCATGAACTGTAGCCTGCCAGGCTCCTCTGTCCATGGGGATTCTCCAGGCCAGAATACTGGAGTGGGTAGCCGCCCCCTCCTCCAGGGGATCTTCCCAATCCAGGGATCAAATCCAGGTCTCCCACATTTCAGGCAGATTCTTTACTGTCCGAGCCACCAAGGAAGCCCAGAAATACTGGAGTGGGTAGCCTATCCCTTCTCCAGTGGATCTGCCTGACCCAGGAATCGAACCAGGGTCTCCTGTGTTGCAGGAGTATTCTTTACCAGATGAGATACCTGGGAAGCCCAGGGAGGCACAGAGGCAAGGGTAAACTGATGTCTATACTGTTTAGAGATGAGAGAGTGGCATAAAATTACGTGATGGAGTGTGAGATTTTGTGATACAGGTCACATGCTATCAACATTTAGAGAAGAGAAACTATGCAGGGTTGGGGCTGGCTGTCAGCAGATTCATGGATATACATGAGGAATATACTCTTGGTTCCTCCTTGCCACCTCCACTTCTTTCTCATCTCTCTCCCTTGTTTTCGTCTATTCTCAGGTTCAATGCTGTCATCATATCATCACAGAATTCTGAAATCTAAAAGGACCTTAGAGATTATCTACTTATGAATGAGGAAACAAAATCAGAAAAAAGTATGTCAACACAGCTAACTTCAGTAGGCATACAGTGAAAACTGTTGCTCATTTGGTGATCATTCATATATAATAATATGTGACTAATAATATTGATTAAAATTATAAAACTTAATTTTATTGGTAATTGATTATTTCAGTCAGCAAACCACTGATTTCTTAAATATTTTCCTTCCCCAAAGATAGGAGAGCATGGAGGCTTGTGTGTCAAGCATTCACAGGCTTGCTTAGCAGATTCCTGTAAAATTCTTTATTATGACCATTTCAAAACTTTCCACTACCCTCCAGCCGGGACCCAAACCCCATTATGTGACTCGAAATCACTGGAGGACCCAGCAAGAAACAGATAATGCTCTCAAACCAACTCTGAGAGTTTAACAAGAGGATTTTCATAAAGCCATGTGTAAAATTTAAGAAAACCAAAGGGGGACAGTGCAGTATCTCAGAGGTCGTGAGAGTAGGGGAGCTATTACCACCTTAACCCTGAAGATACAACCATGGGGAATGGTTACCAGAACACTGGGAAGGTAGTTACATGGAGAGGCAGCCTGGCAACATATGCGGCCTTGGGCACGGGCACATAGCCAACACATGGTACCAGGCAGGGAGGGAGCTGGGGGAAACACAACCACCTTCGATTTCCTCCATCCCTTCATCTCCTGTCAAGGTCTGTCATTGGCTGATCCCATCCCTATGTGGAGACAAGAGTGTTGCTGACTGAGTTCACACAGTTCAGCCTCCCATGCTCAGAGCAGGTAGAGAAGATTGGAGGTCAAACAAGATATCCAGTATTTCTTCTCTTGACCCAACAAAGACCTGTTTTTTTCTGAAAAGATTAAGCCTTCCTAAGTTTAGATGTTTCTGATTCTTTCTTCAAATCTTTGGATATTTATCCATCCTGTTTCTCTTTCACTCATATTCCACAGAATGTGTTCCTCTTTTTCAAGGTTAAAATCATTCTCTTTATCTAACTTCCACCCCTTCTTCCAGTGTGGATGTTGGGAGGGTAAACAGTTGCTGCAGAAATTCTCAGTGCTCTTCTAGTAACTCAGGAGAGCATGTCAGAAAGTAAAACAAATACCATCATTGGGACAAATTGGAATACATTGTAAGTTATGTTAAATAGCAAATCATCACCATATTTTAGTATTCTGCCTCTTAACAAATTATCTGTGGCCCACATCACAAATGAACATGACATAAGACTGAGACTGATGGGACCTAAGCAATGATTTAAAGGAGAGTTGTAACCTGTATTTTAGAGTGGTCATTGGCCATGTTAGAATGGATGAAAGGGCACTGAGATTAGAGGGGGGACAATTGAGTCTTGTGGTAACCTAGATGAAGGCCATAGCAGCAGGGGTGAAGTGAGGGGCAGAAGGTGGAGATTTCAAGGAGGCACCTGGACAAAAATTATAAAGGAAGTGAGAGTGAAGGACAGGAATGAGTGCAGGATGACTCTTGAGTTTTTAAGTTGGGTTGCTAAGAGGATAATGCTTAGAATTTGTCAGCCAGATAGTGGCATGCTTTGAGCTGCAAGGAATAAAAAGACCAGCTAATAGTGGCTTAAGACAGTGTTTGCCAACCAGTGTGCCTAGCACAATAGTGCACAGCAAGTGTGTTCCAGATGCTCTGAAATACTGACCCAATTAGTCCTTGGGGCAACCAGGTGAGAGCCTGGGGTGACCTGGAGACCCTGGAGACAGTTACCTGTAGCCACGAACACCCTCATCTGCTTACCCAAGTGTGTCATATGAACATCACTTTTTAATATGTACTATGAAATAGAAAAGTTTGGGACTGGCTTAAACGTTAAACCACATGAATTCTGATTGAAGTTAGATCCTAGGATTGGTTAATTCAATAGCAAAACACAGTTGTTAGGAACCCAGAAAATTTCCATCTTTCCATTCCACCTTCCTTATTACGTTAGCTTTCCTCTTCACGCTTGTTGCCAGATAATCCCTGGATATAGGTCAGTTGTTCCCATGTCTCTTGATTTGGGCTTTTCCAGTGTTCTTCGTGATGAGTTTCAGGTAATGAATTCTGACAGGAACATGTCTTTGTTTCTCCCCAGCGGAAGGAAATCTTTCTCAGAAGCTCTCCTGTGAGACTTCGCTTTGTGTCTCTCTGGCCAGAACTTGGTCACCAGTCCACGACAAGGCCAATCCTGACAATGGGGAATAAGATCATTGTGACCTGCTTGCCCAAGCCAGATATGCAGCCACGTCTTCCTCTCGTGCTCAGCCTTTACAGTCATCTCTGCTTTACAGGTCAGATTCTCGTCCCTCTACCTTCAAGCCCTTCAATGCTTTTCCATTCGCCTAAGCCCCAAATTTTGATCTGCATCTACTGTGTCTGGAATCTTTGCCACCACGACTCTTTGTTCTCAGTGTTTAGTCATGGTGAGCCTTTGAACGTTCGAGGAACAATGTTCTCTCTACCTTCCGGTTCACACAAGGGATTCCTGTTGCCTGCTGTACCATGTGAATATTCCTATTCCTATTGTCCTGTTGTCTGAAACATTATGTTACCCCTATTCGATTTTCAGGTGGCACTTGTAAAGAACCCACCTGCCAACCCAGGAGATGTAACAGATGCCTAGGTCAGGAAGATCCCCTGGAGGAGGGCATGCCAACTCACTCTAGTATTCTTGCCTGGAGAACTCCATGGACAGAGGAGCCTGGCTACAGTCCATGGGATTGCAAAGAGTCGGACACAACTTTCACTTTCACCTGCTTCTCTTGGGAATTTTCTCAGCCTTCAGGTCTTGGCTTAAAATTTACTACCCCTGGACATGCTGCTGCTGCTGCTAAGTCGCTTCAGTTGTGTCCAACTCTGTGCGACCCCATAGACGACAGCCCACGAGGCTCCCCTGCCGCTGGGATTCTCCAGGCAAGAACACTGGAGTGGGTTGCCATTTCCTTCTCCAATGCATGAAAGTGAAAAGTGAAAGTGAAGTCGTTCACTCGCGCCCGACTCTTCGCTACCCAATGGACTGCAGCCTACCAGCCTCCTCCGTCCATGGGATTTTCCAGGCAAGAGTACTGGAGTGGGTTGCCATTGTCTTCACCCCCGGACATCCTGACCCTCAATTTGGTTGTTATATCACAACAATACTTTTCACACCTCTTTTAAAATTGGAGTATAATTGTTTTACAATGTTGTGTTAGTTTCTGCTGTACAATGAATCAGCTATATGTATATATATATTCCCTCCCTCTTGGCACTTCCCAGGTGGCACTAGTGGTAAAGAACCCATATGCCAATACAGGAGACATCAGAGATGTGGGTTAAATCCCTGGGTCGGAAAAATCCCAGGGAGAAGGAAATGGCAACCAACTCCAGTATTCTTGCCTGGAAAATCCCATGGAGAGAGGAGCCTGGTGGGCTACAGTCCATAGGGTCACAAAGACTCGAACCTCCCTCCCACCCCTCCCCACCCATCTAGGTCATCACAGAGCACTGAGCTGAGCTCCCTGTGCTATACAGCAGGTTCCCACTAGTTATCTGTTTTACACAAGGTAGTGTCTGACAAAGTAGTAATCTCTAAAATATACAAACAGCTCATGTAGCTCAATATTAAAATAGGAAAAACCCAATCAAAAAGTTGGCAGAAGACCTAAATAGACCTTTCTCCAAAGAAGGCATACAGGTGGCTAAGAGTCACATGAAAAGATGCTCAGCATCACTAATTATCCTACTTTTCGCTCTTAAACCATCTTTTCTTGTTTAGTACCTAGAGAACAAGGTCTTTGAGAAGACGGAACAGTGTTTTATTTCCCCCACTTTTGAACCTCAGTTTCTTGCATTGTGGTGTTTGATAAATAGTTGTTGCAAGACTGACCAACTGAAAGAATAAAGTTGAGTCCACCCTTGACCCCTGAGTACCTCATAGGCTCACCCCTGTCTTCAACATCCACCCCTAGGTGGAACTCATGACCAACTTTACTTCAGGTGACTCAAACAGATATTGTCCACCAATGTTTATCACACCATTATTCATGATAGCCCAAAGGTGTAAACAACCCAAGTGTCCATCTATAGATGAGCATTGAGCTGAGCTCCTTGTGTTATACAGTAGGTTCTCACTAGAATAAACAAAATGTGGCCTGCTGGGCTTCCCTGGTGGCTCAGAGGGTAAAGTGTCTGCCTACAGTGTGGGAGACCCATGTTCGATCCCTGGGTCGGGAAGATCCCCTGGAGAAGGAAATGGCAAGCCACTCCAGTACTCTTGCCTAGAAAATCACATGGAAGGAGAAGCCTGGTAAGCTACAGTCCATTGGACTGCAAAGAGTCGCACATGACTGAGTAACTTCACTTCATAGATGAAATAGTATTCAGCCATAAAGAGGAATTCTGAGCTGTGCCTTTGAACACAAGGGCAAAACTTAAAAATAATGTGCTAAGTGAAATAAGCTGGACACAAAAGGACAAATAATGCATGATTCCACTTATGTGAGGTACCTAGAGTAATTAAATTCATAGATACAGAGTGTAGAACAGAGGTTACTAGAGGCTGTGGGGAGAAGCGAGGAAGAGTTATTATTTAATGGTTAATGTTTAAGAGTTTCTGTTTGGGGTGATAGATAGTTTTGGAAATAGATAGTAGTGATGGTTGCACAATGTTGTGAATATAATAAGTAGCATTGAACTGTACACTTAAGAAATTGTTAGAAAGGTTAATTTTGTATATATTTCACCACAATTAAAAAAATTTTTTAAATACTGGATTACTTGTAAGACAACCTCTTTTTCTACTCTCTTTCCTGCCCCTAATACAACTCATTCTTAATTTCTTTTCTCTTAGCACATTTTTCAGGTTTTGAGTCCTTCTGCTTTTTAAAAAAAACCCTGATTACTGTTTTATCTAGGAATTCTCCTTTTCGGAGGCCCATAACAAAGTGTTCAGCATGCCAGGCATGTTTTACATGCTGTCCTGGAGGCTGGCAGCAGAATAACCATTCCTCTCTGTTATGTTAGGCTTTTTAAGAATATAAATGGGTCCAGGTCACAGAATTTTATGGCTGGGTTGAATATTTTCCTTCTTCCCCACTTTGACATCTTGATAGGAATGAAAATTTAAAGAAGATACAGAAAAATATATAGTGAAAGTCTGTATCCTATCACTCAGGTAAAACCTTACTTGTGAATTTTCAGCTTTGCTAGTATTGCCAAATTGCTCTCTAAACCAGCTATACCAATTTCTACTTACACTAGCAAGATGTGAGTGTTCTTGCGTTCCACGTCTTTGCCAATATTCGCCAATATTAACAGAGCATTTCTGGGGGTAAGGGTAGAGTGAGGGAGAATATTGGCTTTGTGTGTGTATTGTATTATTTATTAATTTAAAATTTTGAATTGAAGTATAACGTGCTCACAAAAAATGTGCTCACACCAGAGACAGACATCTTGGCAAATTATCCTACAGTGAAGATGCCCAATTACCATCACTCAGGCTGAGTTTATGCTTTTCGCTAACTCTATGCAGAACAAGGAAGTCTCATGGTGCTTTTACTTTGTTTTCCTAATGAGGTTGGTTATCCAATTTACATTCAGATTTACTCTTTTGTAAATTGATACCAGCAGCTAACACTTCTTGAATGCTTCCTGTGTGCCAGATATTCTTCCAGTTGCTTTATTATATCAACTCACTTAATCCTGTGTGGCATGCTGGCATTATCTCCACTTTACAGATGAGTAAACTGAGGTAGTTAGATGGCTAGTCACTTCCCATAGTCACATAATTAGTCAGCAGTGAAGCCAGAATTTGAATCTAGACAGTTTGACTCAGTGTTTGGGTTTGTAGTCACTATGCTGTTACTATATAACTTCGTGTACTAGTTATCTATTACTACATAACTCATTACTACTACATACAGCAGCTTAAGAGAGCAAAAATTTATTAACTCATAATTTCTGAGTGTCAGAATTCTGGGTGTAGCTTAACTATGTTGTTCTGTGTCAAGATCTCTCATAAAGTTGCAGTCAAGATGTCAGCTGAGAGTGTGGTCATCTGAAAATTTGACTGGGGCTGCAGAATCTGCTTTCAAGATGGGTCACTCATACAGCTATTGGATGGATGCCTCACTTCCTTGCCACATGGACCATTCCCTAGGGCTGCTTGAGTGTCCTCATGACATAGTGATTAGCATCTTCCAAATCAGGTAACCCAAGAGATAACAGAGAAATTGTGATGCCTTTTATGACCTAGTCATAGAAATAACACACAAGCCTCCCTTCATTCCCATTTTATTCTTTTTGTTTGAAATGAGTTATCAAACTCAACTCACACTCAAGGAGAAGGAAATTAGCTCTACTTTTTGAAGGAAATATGGACAGAATCTGTGGGTAGATTTTAAACCACAATGTATACTGTCTATATTCCTAAGATTTTGTTTGTCTATTTACTTTGTCTTTGTGATTTTTTTTAATTAGAAAATTTTCCAGTTTTATTGAGATATAATTAACATACAGCACTTTTTAAGGTGTACAGCATAATGATCTAACTTACATACATCATGAAAGGATTGTCACAATAAGTTTAGTAAACATCTATTATCTCACATAGAAACAAACTTTTTCCCTTGTGATGAGAACTCTTAAAATTTACTCTCTTAGCAGCTTTCTTAGATAACATACAGCAGTGTTAATTCTGTGTCATGTACATTACCTCCCTAGTACCTGTTTGCATTATACCTGGATGTTTGTACCTTTTGACTGCCTTCATGCATCTCCCCCTTCCCTCTGGTAACCACAGATCTTATCAGTTTTTCTATGACTTTGTTTGTTTATTTAATTTTGAAGTATAATTTACCTACAACACTATGTCTGTTTTGTGTGATTCTTTATATACTTCAGATATACCATTCTTTGTTGAATAAATGCACTGCACAAATTTTCTCCCAGATCTGTTGCAAGTATGACTGGAATTGCAATGAATTTACAGATTACTCTGAGGGAAACTAAGGTTATAATATTGAGTCATTCTATTCATGAATATTGTGTATCTATTTCATGCTCATGCTCAGTAGCTAAGTGGTGTCCAACTCTTTGCAGTCCCATGGACCTGCCAGGCCCCTCTGTCCCTGGGATTTCCCAGGCAAGAATACTGGAGTGGGTTGCCATTTCCTTATCCAGGGGATCTTCCCAACTCAGGGATTGGACCCTCATCTCCTGCATTGGCAGGTGAGTTCTTTAACACTGAACCACCAGGGAAGTGTATCTATTTATTTAGCTATACAATGCATCATGTAATTTTTATGATTTTCTTCACTAAAGGCCCTACCCATCTTTTGTAAAATTTATTCCTAATTATTCTTAAAATTTATATTTATAATTATTTTTGGCTATAGTATAATCATATAATCGATCTTAAAACATTGAGCTAATATCTAGCCATTTTTGTAGAACTCTCTTATTAAATTTTGGGCTTCCCTGGTAGCTCAGCCAGTAAAGAATCCACCTGCAATGCAGGAGACCCTGGTTCAATTCCTGGGTCGGGAAGATCCCCTGGAGAAGGGACTGGCAACCCACTCCAGTATTCTTGCCTGTAGAATTCTGTGGACTGTATAGTCCATGGAGTGGCAAAGGGTCAGATATGACCGACCTAGCCATTTTTGTTGAACTCTCCTATTAAATTTTCTATTTTTTCTATAGTCAGCTAGATTGACTGTAAATACTGGCATTTTAGTTTCTTCCTCTCCATTCCCTGTAGCTTTTCTTTTTCTTGTTTCCCTCTGTTAGCTAGGACTTCCAATATAATAATGCACATACTCACTTTTAAGGAAAATTCCTTTCTTAAGTATTTACTAAAGAGAAATTCTTACCTATGGAGCTATGTGCAAGAAGTTTATAATAACTTTTGTTGCTAGTCAATAGAACTCAGAGCAAACAGAATCAACCGAACACCATACAAACAAAATAAAATAAAAGCCAAAGCAAGAAAAAATAACCCCAGAATTGGCAACAATATCTGTTAACAAGGGAATGAATGAATAAGTTGTGATATAGTCATTCAATGAAAAATTATGCAGCAGTGAAAATTAATGAAAAGACTATATGTATCAACACAGGTAAGTCCAAAAAATACAATAGGAGAGAAAAATACAAATTGCTGATGAATATATACCACATAGGAGAAGGCAATGGCACCCCACTCCAGTACTCTTGCCTGGAAAATCCCATGGACAGAGGAGCCTGGTAGGCTGCAGTCCATGGGGTCGCTAAGAGTCGGACACGACTGAGCGACTTCACTTTCACTTTTCCCTTTCATACACTGGAGAAGGAAATGGCAACCCACTCCAGTATTCTTGCCTGGAGAATCCCAGGGACGGGGGAGCCTGGTGGGCTACTGTCTATGGGGTCGCACAGAGTTGGACACGACTGAAGCAACTTAGCAGCAGCAGCATATACCACATGACCATATGTTAAAAATACAAAATAATATTATATTTTGTAAACAACATATACACAAATTGTGAGGATCAGGACCAACGAAATATGATATTTACTAGGGAAAGGGAATGCAGTTGGGGGGTTTCAGCTTTATTTAAGTGTTATATTTCTTGTGTACAGTGGTACATGAGTCTTGGTCATATTATATCTTTTCCTAAGATATCACACAAGGAAAAGAAAAAAGAGAATTGCAAAGTACTATACCAACAGATGGAGAAGGAAATGGCAACCCACTCCAGCATTGTTGCCTGGGAAATCCCATGGACAGAGGAACCTGGTAGGCTACAGGACAGAGGAACCTGGACTATGTCTACAGTCCATGGAGTTGGAAGAGCTGGACACAACTGAATGACTAAATCACCACCATGCAGACATAAACCACCTCCACCATGCAGACAGAAATAGCTGTCAAAGTAGAAAGATTAATCACATGGGATCTGCTGTGAGACTATTTAGGTTTAAATTCTGGTGCTCCTCTCTTACTATACAACCTTGGCCAAGTTCTGTAACTTGTCTATGCCTTAGCTTCCTTGTGTATAAAATGGATTTTAATAACATTATTTATCTTTTTTCTTTATTTTTTATTGAAGTATAGTTGATTTAAAATGTTGTGCTAATTTCTGCTGTTCAGCAAAGTGACTCAGTTATACACATATATACATTCTTTTTTCATATTCTTTTCCATTATGGTCTATCCCAGGAGATTGGATATAGTTTCCTATGCTATACAGTAGGATCTTGCTGTTTGTCCATCTAAATGTAATAGTTTGCCTCTACCAACCCCAAACTCTCAGTCCATCCCTCTCCCTCATCCTCTCCCCTTTGGCAACCACAAGTCTGTTCTCTGTGTCTGTGAGTCTGCTTCTGTTTTGTAGATAAGTTCATTTGTGCTACATTTTAGATTCCACATATAAGCAATATCACATGGCATTTGTCTTTCTCTTTCTGACTTACTTCACTTAGTATGATAATCTCTAGTTGTATCCATGTTGCTGCAAATGGCATTATTTCATCCTTTTTTTTATCGCTGAGTAGAATTCCATTGTATATATATACCACACCTTCTTTATCCATTTATCTGCCGATGGATATTTAGGTCATTTCCATGCCTTGGCTATTGTGAGTAGAGCTGCTGTGAACATAAGGGTGAATGTATCTTTTTGCATTATAGCTTTGTCCAGGTTTATGCCCAGGAATGGGATTGCTGGATCTTACGGTAATTCTGTTTTCTGTAGAACTTCCATACTGTTTTCCATAGTGGCTGCACCAACTTACTTTCCCACCAATGGTGTAGGAGGATTCCCTTTTCTTCACACACTCTCTAGTATTTGTAAACTTTTTAATGATGGCCATTCTGACTGGTATGAGGTAGACAACATTACCTATCTTATGGGAAAATTGAGATGATAAACAAGGCCATATGAACCACTGATGAAACACTGAATAACAGTAGCTACTAAAATAATCTTCACAGCTGAGTGTACATGTCTGCATTTCTGTGACGTGTGTTTCTGTGATATTGAAAGCAAGAGACCACATTCTGTGCTCTGGTGATACAGGGATTCTCTTGCCATTGAATGCCAGCCCTGAATTTTATTGGTGAGTGCAAAGGTGAAATTATTAACACGGTTTATGTGAAATACTTAGACACATAGGACAATTCAAATCTATCTGGGTAGCCTAGGTTTTTATTTGCTAAATCTAGTGACCCTGGATGTTAGGGAAGGGTGCTTGAGGTGTGAAGGAGAAAGCTGACTTTGGGGAGTATCACAGAGTTCAGTGTGGCCTAGCATAATGGGGTGGCAGAGGTAGATGTCCGTTTGTATTTCATGTGGGGGTGACGTGTGGAGGACAAAAGCATGAAGCAAAGCTGAAAAAGAGGTGGAATCCAGGTTTTTTAAGCCTCATATCTTATACCATAGAATTTGTACTTTAACCTGTTGTCATTAGAGAAGCATTGAGAGATTCAGGCAGAGCAGGGAAGTAACAAGAAAGGATAATTGCGTTATGAGACTGACGCACTGCCCATTGCACCGAGAAGGCACTCAGATTATTGTGTTAAAAGGTCTCTCTGGAGGCAGAGGGGTTGAAGCCAAGAAGCTGGGGGCAGGCTGACCAGTAGCTGCCGTCTAGGCAAGCAGTCTGGGTAAGAGGATGGAGGCTTAATGGAAACAGTGGGGGACTTCTCTGGTGGTCCAGTGGTTAAGAATCTGCTTTGCATTGCAGGGTATGTGGGTTCGATTCCTGGTCGGGGAACTAACATCCCACAGGCTGTGGAGCAACGAAGGCCAATGCTGCAACTACTGAGCCCGAACGATCTGGAGCCTGTGTCTATGTGCCACAAAAGATCCTGTGTGCTACAACCAAGACCCGGTACAGCCAAATAAGTAAGTAAATAAAAAGAAAAAGGAACAGTGGAAGAAGAGGAGCACCCAGACTTAGTTGACACTCAGGAGCCCACCTGGCAGAACTTGAGAGCCCTTGGATCTGGTGGTGGTGGTGGTGCTGCTGCTAAGTTGCTTCAGTTGTGTTTGACTCTGAGCGACCCGATAGATGGCAGCCCACCAGGCTCCTCTGTCCCTGGGATTCTCCAGGCAAGAATACTGGAGTGGGTTGCCATTTCCTTCCACAATGCATGAAAGCCAAGTTGCTCAGTCGTGTCTGACTCTTCGCGACCCCATGGACTGTAGCCTACCAGGCTCCTCCGTCCATGGGATTTTCCAAGCAAGAGTACTGGAGTGGGTTGCCATTTCCTTCTCCACTGGTGGTGGTGAGGGAGATGGAAATGTCGCCATGGATTCTGAGCCCAGAGCCTTGGCACTCGGGTGAGCTGCCATGTTAACCATGGTGAGGCACAGGCGAAAGAAGGGGTTTGGTGAGAGACCGTGTTCCGTTTCAGGAGTACTGAGGTGGCATTTCCTGGAACACAAGCAGGAGAAAGTTGGGGGATTAGGGATGGGAACCATCATTGTCCAATGTCGCTGCAGCCACAGGGTCCCCGAGATTCCCTCTGGGAGAGAAGAGCCTGAGGTGAATATTTGAAGAACCAGATGGAGACCTGGGAAGGTAGCACTAAGTGAGGAAAGGGGTAACAAAAGGGGAGCCAGCTATGAAATCAGTCAGAGGTTAGGCTGAAAAGAGACCACTGGCTAGCTAGGGTGCTGCTGGTGATCTTGTGTGTGTCGGTTAGTTGCTCAGTCATGTCTGACTCTTTGCAACCCCTTGGACTGTAGCCCTCCAGGCTCTGTCCATGGGATTCTCCAGGCAAGAATACTGGAGTGGGTAGCTATTCCCTTCTCCAGTGAATCTTTCCAACCCAGGGACTGAACCCGGGTCTTCTGCACTGCAGGCAGGTTCTTTACTGTCTGAGCCACCAGGGAAGCCCCCACTGGTGATCTTACAGAGAGCAATTTCAGCCTAGTGTTGCAGAGTAGAAGCCAGAAGGAAAGATAAATGCAAAATGCTTGGGGCCCAGAGATCACGCTTTTCTAAACAGAGAAGAGACTCAAAGGAGAGAGACGCTGAGTGATTAGCAGTGTGATTATTCACAACTGACCGCAGCTGACAATTTCTTTAAACTCATTTTAGGTCGTGTTCTGGAATGAGAGGCTGGTGCATGTTTAGTCAGTCTCTCCCCATTTTTTGGCAAAATCAACTGATTCTGTTTCCCTCTTCTCAACATTCTTCTGAGAAAACAATTTTATGCATCTCTATAAATAATAATTTTATATCCTAAATCAGAAATTTTGCTGTGAAAATTCTCAGCTTCTAATGAACTACTGAATTTTTCATGAGACTGTGCATTGTGGAAAACCTATTCAATAATACAAATCTTGAATGATAAACACAAAATGTAGAGAATAAAATATAATTAAGGAGACAATTTTACCTCTCCTGTATGATAAACTGAATCCCTGAAGCATGACATGATTTCATTAAATAAAACCTCCTAATTCTGGTTCATTGTTATATCTCAGATTCAGTCTAGTGCCTTGCACAAAATAAATATTGGTCATCACCATTTGGTATTAATCACATGTTGCTTTGCATTTAAAATGAATAAGTTTTGTGTGGATGTGTTGATTCATTTTTGTGCATGTTTCTCTGGGAAGATCAAATAAAATTTCTAGATGTATTTTAAGAAAGAATATGTTTAATAAGTCTCAGGGATGTAATGTATAGCATAGTCAGTAATGTGATAACTTTTGTGGTAACAGATGGTAATGAGACTTCTCATGCTGTCATTTTGTTGTGTAAAAACTATCAAATCACTATGTTGAACAATTGAATATATATAATATATTGTATATAATATTGTAAGTCAATTACACTTTAATTTAAAAATATAAATCAAGTGAATATGTTTAAATCTCACTCCAAATGAGGATGTTTCTTAAATGACTTTGTTTAAGACTCCATCACCAGATTTTTTTGTATCCCTGAAGTCAGGATCTATAAATTATATTTCCTTGCATTCTGGATCTGGAATTTGGTAGGTCCAACAATGCTTATTGAATTATAGAGCAAATTACATTAACTATAAAATGGTGGCCCCCACATGTATATTTATGGCTAATACTAAATAAAAACTTCCTGTTGGTTTTTTGTGGATCCGCTTTATCAGGATAAAGATGCTCCATTTCGGCCTTAGGTCACCAAACTTAAAAAAAACTATGAATGGTTGTTTGGAATTCCCTGGTGTCCAGTGGTCAGGACTTGGTGCTTTCACCACCAGGACTTGGTTTCAATCCCTGATTGGGGAACCAAGATCCTGCAAGCCACGTGGTGTGGCCAGAAAAACTGTGAATGATTGTTGAATTTTATTGTGATCTCTCTCTGGATAATCATATATTTTCTCCTTTAATTTGTTAATATGGTAAATGACATTAATTGTTCAACTAACACTAAGCTAATTTTTACTCACATACCACAACTAACTTGGTCTTGAGAATCTTCTTGTTTTATTTTGAATGAATTTTTTTTTTTTTTCAATGCTGGATTCAGTTTGCTAGTATTTTTAAACCAACTTTATTGAGAAATAATTTACGTAAAATACATCTATTTCAAGTATATAGTTTTAGGAGCTTTGGTTAAATATATGCATTTGTGTGACCAATACTATAACCAAGATATAAAATATTTCCATTACCCACCCCGCTCACAGATTTCCTTGGTTTCTCTTTGGTCAGTGTCCTTCAGTGGTCTGGCAATCCAGTGGTCTGTTTTCTGTCATTATAAATGAGATTCTCTTTTTCCAGATCTCATATGAATGGAATTATATAGACTGTGCTCTTTCACTCCGCGTAACGTTTTTGAGTCATCCATGATGAGTGTAACAGGAATTCGTTTCTTTTTTTTTGATGAGTAGTATTCCATCATAAAGATATATAGGTATACATTGTTTTATCACACTTCATTTCATTTATTTGTTTTTGCCTATGCTGGGTCTTCTTTCCTGCACGTGGGCTTTCTTTAGTTGCAGCAAGCTGGGGCTATTCTTTGTTTGAGTGCACAGGCTTCTCATTGCAGTGGCTTCTCTTGTCGTAGAGCATGGGTTCTAGGCACGTGGGCTTCAGCAGTTGCAGTTTGTGGACTCTGCAGAGTACAGGCTCAGTAGTTGTGGTGCACGGGCTTAGTTGTCACATGGCATGTAGGATCTTCCTGGACCAGGGATTGAACCCATGTCCTCTACATTGATGGGCAGATTCTTAACCACTGGACCATCAAGGAAGTCCTTGTACTTCATTTTATTGAACTTTGCAGATATTGCTTTTTTTTTTTTTTGTGACTTGAAGGTTTATAGCAACCCTTCTTTGGGCACCTCTATTGGTGCCATTTTCCAATTGACTTTGTTCACTTTGTGTTTCTATGCCACATTTTGTTAATTCTTACTGTATTTCTAACTACTTCATTATGATTTATATTTGTTATGGTGATCTGTGATTAGTGGTCTTTGATGTTACTATTGGAATAGTTTCAGGGTACCATGAAGTATGCAATATAAGACAGCGTACTTAATTGATAAGTGTTGTGTGTGTGTTGATTGTTCCACTGACCAGCTGTTCCTCCATCTCTCTCCCTCTCCTCAGGCCTCCCTGTTCTCTGTGACACAACAACACTGAAATTAAGTCAATTAACAACCCTACAGGGTTTCCCTGGCGGCTTGGTGGTAAAGAATCTGCCTGCCAATGCTGGAGACACACGTTAGATCCCTGGTCCTGGAAGAGCTCACATTGCCCCAGAACAACTAAGCCTGTGCACCACAGCTATTGAACCTGTGCTCTGGAGCTGGAGAGCCACACTACTGAAATCTGAGTGCCCTAGAGCCGGTGTTCTGCAACAGGAGAAGTCACAGCAATGAGAAGCCTGCGCGTTGCAACTAGAGAGTAGACTCTGCTCACTGCAACTAGAGAAAAGCCCAGGTGGCAACAAAGATCCAGCACAGCCAAAATAAATAAACGAATAAACCTATAAATAACCCTACAATGCCCTCTAAGCATTCAAGTGAAAGGAATCATTGCACATCTCTCACTTTAAATCACAAGCTAGAAATGATTAAGTTTAGTGAGGAAGGCATATTGAAAACCAAGATAGGCCAAAACCTGTGTTTCTTATACCAGTCAAGTTGTGAATGCAAAGGAAAAGTTCTTGAAGGAAATTAAAAGTGCTACTCCAGTGAACACATGAATGTTAAGAAAGTGAAATAGTCTTATTACTGATATGGAGAAAAGTCTGAGCAATCTGGATAGAGGGTCAAGTCAGCTACAACATTCTCCCAAGCCAAAGCCTAAACCAGAGCAAGAGCTTAACTGTCTTCATTTTTGTGAAGTGTGAATGAGGTAAGGAGGCTGCAGAAGTTTGAAGACAGCAGAGGTTAGTTCATGAAGTTTAAGGAAAGAAGCCATCTCTATGATATCAAAGTGCAAGGTGAAGCAGCAAGAACTGATATAGAAGCTGTAGCGAGTTAACCAAAAGATCTAACTAGGATAACTCACCACCGTGGCCACACTAAACAAACGATTTTCAACGTAGATGAAAAAAAAAGCCTTAAACTAGAAGAACAGGTCATGTAGGACTTTCATGTCTACAGAGGAAAAGTCAGTGCCTGCCTTCAAAGCTTCAAAGGACAGGCTGACTCTCCTGTTAGGGGCTAATGCAACTGGTGACTTTAAGGTGAAACCAGTGCTCATGTACCATTATGAAAATCCATAATCCTTAAGAATTATGTTCAATCACTCTGCCTGTACTCTATATAAAGGAACAACAAAGCCTGGATGAGAGCGTATCTGTATACAGCATGGGTTTGCTTGAATATTTTAAGCCCACTGTTGAGAACTAATGTTCAGGAAAAAAGGTTGCTTTCCAAATATCCCTGCATATTGGCAATGCACCTGGTCACCCAAGAGCTCTAATAGAATGTCCAATGAAGTTAATGTTTTCATGCCATGTTTCCATAACAAAACATCCATTCTTCAGCCCATGGATGGAGTAGTACTTTTGACTTTTAACTCCTATTTAAGAACTCTGTTTTTTAAAAAGCTATAGTTGCAATAGATAGTGGGTGGATCTGGGCAAAGTAAATTGAAATCCTTCTGGAAAGGATTCACCATTCTAGATACCATTAAGAATATTCATGAATATTCATGGGAAGAGGATATCAGCATTAACAGGAGTTTGGAAGAAACTGGCTTCCGCCCTCATGGATGACTTTGAGAGGTTCAAGACTTCAGGGGAGGAAGTAACTGCAGATGTGGTAGAAATGACAAGAGAATGAGAATTAGAAATGGAGTTATAACTGAATTGCTACAATCTCCTGATAAAAATTTAACAGATGAGAAGTTCCTTCTTGTGAATGAGCAAAGAAAATGGTTCTTGAGATGGAAGCTATTCTTGGTATGAAGCGAACATTTTGTGGCTTGCCTATCTCAGAAGAATTGTTGTGAGCTTTGTATCCATATCATCAGAGACATGGATGTTGGAGGGACAGCAGGCTGATCTCTTGAGCGCACAGTGACATTCCTTAACCAAGAAGAGTCTATGTGATGTTCCTTTCTTTCTTTCTTTCTGTTCACACTGCACAGCTTGAGGGATCTTAGTTCCCCCACCAGCGATTGAACCTGGGCCCTCGGCAGTGAAAGCAAGAAGTCCTAACCACAGGATCTCCAGGGAATTCTCTAAGTGATATTCCTTTAGCATTATATAACTGTTTAGTTCCTTATCAACCTTTTTCCTAATGCTTTTAACCTCCATGAGTCAGCAGTTAATTCATTCATTTGTTGAAAAAAAAATTTCATTGAGGCTGTGAAATGAAGATTTTTAATTAGTACTCTTATTCCTTCTGTATTTATTAGTTGGCATTTTTTCTGTAAAATAGAGCCATTTGGCTCTCCTGAAATATATTTTATACTAGAAAACCAGGGTAAATGTTTAATTCTTCCCCTTTACCAATTTTCACAGTAAGAATTTGGTTTAATAACTTCTTTAGATGGTGATAAATGAGTTCCTCCTCCCTCCAGCTATATCTTTTTTTAATACACTGGAATTTTTGGTTTTAATATAGTCAATGTGTGCCATTAAACTATAATAATTACTCTTTTTGATTCCTATATTATCACTATTAGGCCCTTAAGATCCCCTTCAACTTACTTCTATGTCTTTTTGTTATGATTCCATTAATCTTTAAAAGTTTTCCTGGTTTTAAGCGCTACAAAAATGTGACAGGCTTACTTTGTATCCTTCCTGTTTTCTCCCTGGAACCAGGTGTTTCTCCAAGGAATCCTGATCTCTTTTCATGGGAAAGGGTTCTAGAGACCAAAATCAGGATATAAGTTGTTTTATTTTCTTGTTGGTTTAAGGGTGTATTTAAAAAATTAAAATATTTTATACAGCATGTTTTAAAATTTCTTTTTATCAGGAGTGTTGTTCTGGGTACTAGTGTGCCATATTGCCAGAAATGAGAATTTCCTTACTGAATATCAGTTGTCAAGCATTTTATTACACAAATATTTAATTCCCACATTGGTGAAATATGGTAGGACTCTTATTATCATGCTTATTTTAGAGATGACAAAATGAGACTGAAAGACTAAGTGACGTACCTCAGGTACATGGCAGGGTGGCCTTTGGGACTAGGCAGCTGGGCTTGGGAACATGGGCTTGTTACCACCATGCTAGGATGCTATTCAGCTGCTCAGAAGTATTACAGGGGACTTGGCAGGAAGTATCTTACATGGCATTAATTGCCTGGCAAGAATTTTTTTCTTTTTGAGAAGCAAAACTTACAAAATAAGCAGAAACAGGTTAGAGGAAACAGATAAAGATGTTTCTGTAGAATTAGAAATTCATCCAAAATAGCCTTCTCTCAGTATTGCCAACAGATTAACTGTTTGGTTATGGCACATCAAACAATCCTCGTCTGGCTGCTCTCAAAAGTGAACCCACTTGACTCCAGAACATCTTGTAATAAGAAAAAATGATATATTCAAAAGATTACATGTAACTTTGATGTTAGTTCTCAAGCATAACAATATAATGAATACTCTGTATCCTCCACCCAATTCAAGAACTAGGATATTACCAAAAAGTTGTATCTATTTTTCCCTACCCGAATCACCTACCTCTCATCCCCAGGCCCAACATTTTAAATGGAATATGGCTTTAGTTCTAATGTATATCTGTTTGGGTTTCCCACATGGCGCTAGTGGTAAAGAACCATCTGCCAATGTAGGAGACATAAGAGATGTGGGTTGGATCTCTGGGTACGGAAGAACCCCGAGAAGGTAATGACAACCCACTCCAGTATTCTTGCCTGGAGAATCCTCCGCAGAGAGAAGCCTGGAGAGCTACAGTCCATGGGGTCTCAAAGAATTAGACACAACTGAGGTGACTTAGCACGCATGTGCACCTGTATTTGTTTACAAACCCAATTGTTTGTCTTTGCTTGTTTTGTGCACTGTGTGAATGGCACATAGCCTTCTGTCACTTACCTCTCCCTTCTCAACATGTTACTTATTATTTATCCACAATATGTACAGCAGTGGTTCATTTTCTCTGCCATATCACATTGCATTGTGTGGATATGCACAAGTTATTGATTTATTTTCCTGTTGGTGGCCACCTGGGTTGTTGCTAGTTTTTTTTTGGTTGTTGTTGTTATTGCAGACACTGCTCTGATCTTATATATGCCTCTGGTATACAAGTGCTAAGTGAAAACATTTCTCTGGGATGCAGAGTCAGAAATGCGTTTACTGGGTTGGAAGGTATGTGAGGGTTCAACTTGGCAAGATGATGCCAAACAATTTTCGAAAGTGGTTGTGCTATTTTACACCTTACCAGCTATTGATCCACAGCTTGATCTCATTAAACTTCTGAATTTTGCTAAACTCATAGGTATAGAATCACATCTTGTAGAAATCTTGGTTTACTTTTTTGTCAGTCCTAATGAAATGAGCTTATAGGCCATGGCATGAATGTTTCCTCTTCTGTGAAAAGCCTGCTTCTTGCAATTTATTTTTCTATGACTATTTTTTTTTTTGGCCTCGCTGCATGGCTTGCAGGATCTTAGTTCCCTGGTCAGAGACTGAACCTGGGCCCTCGGCAGTGAAAGTGTGGAGTCCTCACCACTGGACCACCAGGGAATTCCCCATGACTACTTTTAATGGATGCATAATAATTCACCATATGGTTAAAATAGAATTTTAATATTTCTTTTAATATTTCCTCAATATTTCATCATGATGAATTAAACTGACATGATAATCCTTTATATACATCCAAGGCATATCTTTCAAGTAAGTTCTAAAAGTGGAGCGGGCCGAAGTGGCAGATATCCTCATTTTGAAAAGGATTTGGTACATGCTGACATTACGTTGTGAAATGGTGGCCATCTACATGGAGAGATTTTTCTTTTAAACCTGTGGAAAACCTTTTCAGCTTTATGGCTTTTGACAAAGTTGTTTTAAAACTGGAAAAGCCAAAATGTACAGGGAAGTCCTGGGAGGTGCTGGAAGGGGGTGAAGCTGTGCTGAGGAAGGTGGGGAGCAAGCATGAGTCTGGAGGTGAGAGTGTGGCCCCATCAAACCTGGTCCAGCCAGAGGAGCAGAACCACTAGCAGAGGTAGACAGAGACTTGGCCCTGTCCAATCAGGGGAACTCGTCGTGTGGTCTCTGTAAGACTGTTGTCATTGGTCTGTCTGATACGGGAGCTTGCAGACTAGGGGACAGGCAGTCAGGAACTGAAGATAGATGGAAAGATGCAGAGAGTGTGGGAGGGCTGAACCCCACAAGCATAAGCGAGAACTGAACCCATGTGAGTTCTTGTTGCTTCTCACCTGAGCCTTCCTTGTATGTTTGTCAAGGACCTAAACACGGTACACACACCTGGCTCAAAGATCAGAGACCCTGAAGGTGGGAGGAGGAGGGTGGAGTATTCACAGGTCCAGCTGCTGCTTCCCAACAAAAAGTGAATCAGGAGATTTGCAACGTGTGTGTGTGTGTGTGTGTGTGTGCAAGGGTTTGTAGCTGCTGGCAGGTAACAGTGTAAAAAGATGTTTTCTTGTACATTATCCCATCAGCTCTCACAACAGTACTGTGAAGTTGAGAGTGTTGTGTCTAATTCACAGGTGAGTCAAATGAGATTCTGGAGACAAAGAGGCTTTCTCATTTTTCCAGGGGGACAGGGAGTTGAGACTGCTTTGGGTCAGCCAGTTTTCATGGATATGACCAAGTGCTCTAGGAGGGTTTTTTGTTTTTCTAGGAATTATAATACCTGCAGTTTCCCTACAGCCTGTGGTTGCTCAAGTTGGCCCTTGCTCTATTAGGGGTAAGAAAGAGATTGATGAACATATTATAATTTATACTAAAATAGTTTTAATAGACATCTAGACCTTTTTACTTTGTGACTTATTTTGGTAACATCAGCAATTTAGTAGAAATGTAGATGAAATAGTTTAGCTTTTTTAAGAAAACGGAATAGAAGGGTTAACGTACACTGTATTCATCTTTGATTTTAGTTGATTGGAAGTTTCTTTTACTGAAAATGAGAACCTTTGGCTTATCATTTCCATTCTGGAAAAAAACAAATGTATGGATGCTGAAAACAGTTACTTTCTTATTTATATAATTGACATATAACATTATATTAGTTTCAGGTGTACAACATACTGATTCAATAGTCGCGTATATTGCAAAATGACCACCACAGTAAGTCTAGTAAACAGTATTTTAAAACATAAAGTCAGTCCTAGTTTCTTCCACTAGTTGATGGTATGGAAAGGGAAGAGAGCTATGCACATTGCATTCTCTAGGAGCAGATACTGCCACACAGTCTGGGTGCAAGGTGATTGAAAAGGATCAACACCTGTAAAAGAAAGGGGCTGGGAAGCAGGGGGCAGCGAGAAAGAACCCACGTGACTCAGGCCTGGCAGAGTCTTGGACAATGCCTGGGACTCTCTGGAGCAAATGTTGGCCATTGGAGTTGTCTGTCCTGTGTCAGGCCAAGAACCTGGGCTTTCTACCTACCCTCGGCTGCTTGAGGAAGGGTGTGACCTTGGGTGAAGGGGCTTTGGCATCAACGTCAAGCTCTGCAGCTGGGCTGCAGCTGGGCTGCAGCTGCTCCTTGAGGGGATCTGGGTGGTGCTCCTCCATGGCTGGCACAGACCTGTTACAGATTTAAAGACTTAAAGGAATATTAACCACATGCAGGGGATTCCTGAATCCAAGAAACAACCATAAGAAGATATCTTTGAGACAAGGGGGGAATATAGACTGGGTATCAAATGATAGTTAGGATTTGTTATTAATTTTATTGGGTTTGATAATGGTATTATGGTTATGACAGAAAATGTCCTTATCTATTAGTGACATACCTTGAAGCGTTTATGGTGGTATAATAAGACATCTAGAAAAACAATAACAGCAACAACAGTGGAAGGATTACTGGTGAAACAAAAATACTCAATTGTTGATAACCATTAAAGTTCCAGTGGCTTCCCAGGTGGCTCAGTGGTAAAGAATCCTCCTGCCAATGCAGGAAATGCTGGAGATGTGGATTCGATCCCTGGGTCAAGAAGATTCCTTGGAGGAGGAAATGACCACCGACTCTAGTATTCTTGCTTGGGAAATCCCACGGACAGAAGTGCCTGGTGGGCTACTATGCATAGGGATTGCAAAGGGTCAGACATAACTGAGCAACTGAGCACACACACACATTAAAGCTAGATATGGGCTCACAGAGGTATTTTATATCATTCTATGCTTGTATTTGAAATTTTAAGCATAACAAAAAGGTAACTGCCCCCTCAAAGATCATTTATGAAGAAACAATTTTCTCTTGGTAAAAGAATTATCATATAGAGTTGGCATATGTTATTGGGTGTCTCATATTCTAGAGCTAGACAAATGAATCCAGAAAGAAGTCAAATTTGAGTATCATGTTGATCTGCCCTGTTCAGAAACCAAATATCCTGCAATGTCAGCTGAAAACTTTCAGTGGCATTTGAATATTTCCTCGTTGAGAGAGGCCAAAGGAGAGACTGAAATAATACGGCAGGAAGGAAAGGGAGACAGAAGAAAATGATTTAATTCTGAGAGTGCCCAGCCACAGTTCTAGGTGCTTTCCACACTTCCTCTCCTTGAATTCTCATGGTAATCACCCGGCAGGAAGGAAAGGGTGACAGAAAATGATTTAATTCTGAGAGTGCCCAGCCACAGTTCTAGGTGCTTTCCACACTTCCTCCCTTGAATTCTCATGGTAATCACCCTATGGTATTGTTCAAGATTTTCCAGGGTATGATTCTCATTTTGCAAATTAGAGTATTAAGACTCAGAAACGTGGGACTCATCCAAGTACTGGAGTAGGGATTCCAAATCAGGCAATGTCTGGTTTCTAGGCCCTTGCACTGGGCCACTGGGGTTCAGAGCTGGTCACTTCTCAGATTCCTGACATCTGGCAGTGCTGCAGGAGAAGAGGGAGCAAGAGAATGGTCACGTTCTGGGTCTTGGGCAAGTTCCTGGGATAGGCCACCACGTGATGGTCCTTGGTTTTGTGCAGGAAAGAATTCAAGAGTAAAGTGGAAGCAAATTTATTTAGAGAGATACACATCCCACAGGTAGAATGCAGTCTCAGAAGGTGAGAGTGGACTCAGGGTATGGGGCTGTTTTTTCTTTTTTTGGTGGCAGTGTGTGTGTGGGGGTGTTGTTAGTTTTTATGGTCTGGGTAATTTCATAGGCTGGGTTTCCCAGGTGGCTCAGTGATAAAGAATCCACCTGCCAAAGCAGGAGATGCAAGAGACATGGATTCTATTCCTGGGGTGGGAAGATCCTCTGGAGGAGGAAATCCCCTGGAGCAGCAGACTCTCCCTTCTAGAAAATGCAAGAAGTACACAACCTCCCTTGTCTACCAGGCGCCTGCCCAGATCTTCCACAGTCTGGCATCATCCTCTCTGCTCATGACACTCCATATTTCCCAAATCTAGAAAAATTAGATGAGAAGACAGAGAAAGATAGTATTCTGAATCCTAATCAGAAAAAGTTGTGAGGTTTCCTCTTCTCCAGAAGCATTTTCTGTTTCTTGTTGCCTTTTTCATTTTTTGCTTTTGCTCCTGACACTGTTTTTTGTTCCAGGCTCTTCAAAAGTTTCAGTTGTTTTTTTGGGGGGGGGGGTTCTCTTTGCATCTTTTGGGTCCAGAATTTGCCCCAACTACACATGCACGCAGTTATTTTTAGTCTCATAGAGTTTCTTTGTATTTTGTCGCTGGAGCAGAGATGTGTGCAGGTGCAAGCATTGCAGCAAAAGGTCCCAGGTGCGCCTTACCTTCAGGTGTGGGCTATGAGGTGAGGACAGCTGGGGATGACCAGAAAGAGAAAAATCAAGGAGGGCAGGTTTCTTCACGTTCACACCCATCACTATTTACATACAATGAGAAGGGAGAAGGGGTGGAGGCTGTGCACCTGAAGTGAAGGGAAAGTCCATTTCTGCAGATGATGTCAGAAGTATTGCTCAAGCCCACTTAGTCTGTATGAAAGCAGGCCCCTGCATCAGAGCGGGGTCGGGGTGAGGGGTGAGGGCTCTGGATCTGCCTGGGATGGGGCTCAGGATTTCAAAGCAAGCTGCAAGGTCTGTGCCTAAGTGGCTCTGCATTTAACTTGATCAACACTGGTTTATTCCCAGGGGCCTCAGTGTCTCATAAGAAGACTTTTTGTTGTTGTTGCTGTTGATGGCCTGGGTTGGAGACAGCATTAAGGAATCCAGGGAGGAGACCTTCAATAATAAAGTGACACTTAAAGTGCTTTCAGGTGATTTCTCTGAGCAGTTGTGGGGCTAGGAATTAATCTTTAAAATGCAGGTACACGGCTTTGAGCATGCGTCGAGAGGGAACCTGCGGAACACTTTGGCATGAGGTTTAGCTCAGTGTAAGTTTTCAGGATGTTTATATGAAAAACTTTCCACTCGGGATACTCTACTGTATCCGCTATCACTTCGTCACAGCAGAGCTTATCCCTCCCACGCTGCTACTGATTTACCGCTTCCCAATATTCTTCCAAAAAGCTACGTAGGCACTTTTTGTTTTCCCGTGAGAGGTAAACCCTGAAGCCAAGGCTGGAAGTTCCTAGCCGGAAATGCTGAGGCTCCAGCTTACTGATCTGGGTTTCGCGTCTCTTAGAACGGTAGCTCTCTGCTGCCTCCTGTGGGCACAGGTTTCGTTTCCATCACAGTCCTTTGCTGCCCAGACTCACCCAGGGATGAGCAGAAGCGAGATGAAACCCGTTTCAAGTCACAGACCACCTCCTCTGGTTATGGACTTTCGTACACTTTTGGCTTGTGATTTTCTTCAAGTAGATTGAGGGGAGTCGTGTCCCTTTGCTGTTCTGTGGCAAGTCTAAACCGACTGGTCTTAGCTTCCCGCTCCCAGTTTTAGATGTCAGAATCCCTCCCTTACTCTGTATCTCTGCGTTTTACCTTCCTCCTCAATTAGTGATGCTGCGCTTACCAGGTGTGGTAATTGGACCGGGGAAGGGGAAGATAAATAAAACGTGGTTCCCTGGTTTCAGCAGCTCACAGTGATCTGGGGGAAACAGAAATGTGAGCAGCTCACGGTGAGTGACTCCTTCCTTACCTTCTTTCTGGTCCTCAGGGGGCCCTGCTCCCCTTCTCCCAGGGTGATTGCATCAGTTTTTTGGCCTAGCATGTTCCTGGACTGGTTTTAGTCAAATGTATAGATTATTAAGAAATGTTAGTCATTGTCATTTTTACTGTTATCATGCCCCGCGTCAAAAGCTTTAATGCCAAGTCCCAGAGCCCTTGGTTACCAGTAAAATGTGTGTAGGGAACAGGAACCTTAAGGAAAAGGATAAAATTGTAGCAGCAGCAGATATTTCTGATTTTAGTTTTTCTTTTTTAGTTATTAGTAAAAAAAAAAAAAAAACAGCCCCCCTACTGGATTAATTTGAAGCAAATCTTAGATATTCTAAAATGTATTTCACACAAAATATGTTTATAAATATATATAAATGTAGATATGTAAATCATGTATTTCTGAAAGATGAAGACTTTAAAAAGTAACCTCAATACCATTATCATACCTAAAAATGAGCTGCAATTTCTTAACATTATCAAATATCCAGTCAAATTTCTGATTTTATCATCAGCTTTTAATTTTACAGTTGGTGTCTGAATCAGGATCTTTTGATAAGCCCTTATGGGTACTCTTAAATCTATTTTTAATATGTAGGTTTCCTCTCATGTTCTTTATTTTTCCTCACAATTTATTTGTTGAAGAAACTGGGTTCCTCTTCAAAGGTTTGTTGCTGACCCACAAAAAGATGCCGGGATTCTTGGCCTCCGGAGGAGAAGAATTCAATCTGGGGCCAGAGACGAGGCTTGATCGCTCAGAGCTTTTGTGCAATAGAGTTTTATTAAAGTATAAAAGGGATAGAGAAAGCTTCTGGCATAGACATCAGAAGACAGCAGAAAGAGTACCCCCTTGCTAGAGTTAGCAGTAGAGTTATCTACTGAATCAAAAGAATGTCTGGAGGTTGTAAAGAACACACCAGACCTACTCCCATAATTTGCATTTTCAGATAACAGGATTAGCCAGAAGGTTGAATCCAGAGACTGTCCTCAGGCAGTATATATTATTGTTATATAATCCTAAGGAATGTAGAGAGAAAAGAAAAGTTTGTCCTTTCTTCCTCCTTGAGAATTCCAGACCCCTCTCTCCTTGGGGACCCCTAGATTTCCTATCAACCTGCCTAGGAAATGACTCTCTCACTCTCCTAAGAGGATTTTTGATAGCCTGGATTTTGCTTCCCCTTGATTTTTAACATATTCCTCTATTCTCTATAGTTCCTTAAAGCTGATTGTTAGAGCTAAACGTTTTAGACTTGAGTTTAGGGCAGAAATGCCTCACAAGTGGTGACATGGACACTTCTATCAGGAGGTACAAAATACCTCTCTCTCTCTGTGATGTGAGCAGCCCTTCATAGTCATTACCTCAACCCATTAGCTTGTTGTTGTTGTTTAGTTGCTAAGTTGTATCTGACTCTGTGACCCCATGGACTGTAGCCCGCCAGGCTTCTCTGTCCGTGGGATTTCCGAGGCAAGAATCCTGGAGTGGGTAGCCATTTCCTTCTCTACGGGATCTTCCCAACCCGGGGATCGAACCTGCATCTCCTGCATTGGCAGGCAGATTATTTACTGCTGAGCCAACTGGGAAGAGGTTGCTGAATGGTAGTTTTAGTTCTATCATCTCTTTATATGGCTTAACTAGGATACTTTTTCGGAGAAGGCAACGGCACCCCACTCCAGTACTCTTGCCTGGAAAATCCCATGGGTGGAGGAGCCTGGTAGGCTACAGTCCATGGGGTCGCTAAGAGTCAGACATGACTGAGCGACTTCACTTTCACTTTTCCCTTTCACGCACTGGAGAAGGAAATGGCAACCCACTCCAGTGTTCTTGCCTGGAGAATCCTAGGAACGGCGGAGCCTGGTGGGCTGCCGTCCATGGGATCGCACAGAGTCGGATACGACTGAAGCGACTTAGCAACAGCAGCAGCAGAATACTTTTTATTGAAAAGAGAAACTTCTCTCATCAACCTTTGGTTACTCTGAAATGTACTTGTATGGGAAAATAAAGGCTTGATTCTTTTATTAATAATTTTTAAAGAATTTAAACACTGTGAAAATGTATAAATCCTCAGAGGTTATGGCCCTCCTCACTCATCTAATTTTTCCCTCCTTCCTTTGGTTCCTCTGACATCTAGAATTTCTCTCCTTCATAATTTCTCTTTTTCATCCAACTTTGAAGGGATTTGGGAAAGAACTGCAGCCTTATTCACACTAAAGTACAAATGACTAATAACTTAGTGTGACTATTTCAGAGAGATTTTCTATTGAAATTGTATCAATGTCTTAAATTAGAGAAATGAAATGAAGCTTCTTGGATAAGAATAGCATTTGTATGCACTAAATATTGTGTCTGCTGCTCTGGTAAATACATATGTTGTAAGGTGTTCATGTCCCACTCCCCCCCCCCCCCATTTTACAGATGTAAATAACAAGGCTCAGGTTGTTTAGCCTCAGCTGAAAAGTGGCAGAGGTGAAACTAAAACATGGGTTGTGTGGCTGCAAAGCCAGAGTATTGAACCTGCCTTTTCAATACCATTTCAGGCATGAAATTGAACAGCAGGAGAGAGGGGTTAAGGGAGATAGATGAGGGCTTCAAGATTGAAATCAGCAATATGAAGGATGCAAGTTGCTCACTGTGTCAGTGTGTAAGGCAGAGCCTGGCAGTCACCCACAAAACCAAAGATTTCTCCCCTCAGGCATGTTAACTGTGGGATTGTTTCTCTGCCATTGCAGCAGTAGTAATGATGCCTGCCCCACTTCCCGAGGATCCCGTTTACTTTTTCAGCTTCTCCTCCATCTTGTTCACTTGGTCCAGCCCCAGTGGCCCTTTTCCTGTTCCTCAAACATGCCAGACTCCTTTTGGTCTCTGGGATTTGCTTGTTATGGACCAGGGCTCTTGGCCTTCTTAATCAATAGAAATTGATCAGAGGCATTACAGGAAATTCAGGCAAGGCTTTATTGGGACCCCTGCTGCAGCAGTGGGGAGTGAGAACAAACAACGGTTGGCCTTGCTTGTACACTCTCTCTCCGAGGGGGGACAAGCCTATTCCTTATATGAGGTTGAGGGTCAGATTGTGTCCAGGGGTCGGGCTGGAGGGGTGGCTTGGGTGTTTTGCCCACCCCTTAGGTGCTGTTGTGTGCAGGGGGCATGCTTAGTACCCTGCTTTTGCTTCCAGCACCATTTTTTTTTTTTTTTTGCTACAGACTCTTCAAAAGTGGCAGTTGGGTTTTTTGGTCCCTTTGTATCTTTTGGGTCCAGAATTTGCCCCAACTGCTAGTTAGTTTTAGTCCCATATAGTTTCTCTCTTTTGTTGCTGGAGAAGAGGTGTGCCCAGGTGCAAGCACTGCAGCAAAGGGTGCCAGGTCCCAGCCTGTCTCACATCTACTGTTCTTTCCCTGGATCTTTCTTCTTGACGTTTAGTCTTAGCTTGAATGTCAGTCTTGCGGAGACACTTTCCCTGACCATCCTCTCTAAAGAAGCCACTCCCTACCCCCCAGTCACTCTCTCTTTCGCAGTTCTCAGGATCTTTTCTAGCTCTTATTACCACTGAAAAGTACCTTCCCTCTTTGGCTTCCAGAACGTAGGGAGAACATGGCCAGTTTTGTCCATGACTGGGACTCTGGAGCCCACCACATAGTAGGCACTCAGAAAGCCTTTGTTGAACAAATGAGTCAGTTCAGGCATCCTTTGCTCATTGCCTCCTATGTGGAGGCCTCCCTAGTCCAAATCCATCACCACAGATTCCAATTATTAATCACCAGGACTGCCGCAGCTGTTATAATCTACTCTTCCATCTAGAAAGTCAAAGGTTTCTGCTTTTTGTATTTAAAACCATAGCCTAACACAAACAGCCAGATTTGTTTAGTTATGAATTAGGCTGAGGTCCAAGATGATTCATATTTTAAGTGAAACCTGTTTGCCTGAGCTAGTCTGTTTCCTCTGACATAGATTGTTCCGGGAAAAGGACAGAGGTGGGGGAACATGTTTTTAGGCCACGTTTTATAGCACAGCCATCTCACTCTTCAGTTTTGAAATGTGGCGTTTATCTTAGTCAGCTGGGGCTGCTATAACAAAATACCTAGACCAGGTGGCTTAAATAACAGATATTTGTTTTTCATAGTTCTGGAGGCTGGAAATCCAAGATCAAGGTTCCAGCAAATTCAGTTCTGGTGTGAGCTATCTTCTTGTGGTGTCCTCATAAAGCAGAGAGAAGGAGCTCTGGAGTCTTCTTATAAGGTAGGAAACCCCCATCATGGGGGTCCCACACTCATGACCTCAACTAAAGCTTTTTACCTCTCAGAGATCTCACCTCCAGATACTGTCATATTGGGTGTTAGGACTTCAGTGTATGAACATTGCAGGGACATAAACATTCAGTTCATAATAGCATCTCTCATTCTTTTTGATGGAAACCTTGAGTGCTTCTCAGTGAAAGAAAAATATGACAGATGGAAGCATCTCAGACATCCTCTCAAAGTTGGTTGGTGAAAGCTCTTGATGGTCTACAAAACTAAGTTGAAAATGGATGAGTTTGCTCAGAGTTAACCAATGGCTTGGGAGACAGCTCACAGGGTAGTACAAAGTATAGTCCTAGCTTCATCTGTATCAATCACCTGGTGGGATGAGGCAGGAGAAGGTTTTTAAGTGCCGTTAACCACAATCAGAGCTGCTGAATCAATATGTTGGGGGGTGGGGCCTGCAGGCTACATTTTGCCAAGTACTCAGGTGTAGCCTACTTGCCATTAAGTTCAAGAACCGCTGTCATTAAGAAAGGACTTCCCAGGTGGCACTAGTGGTAAAGAACCCACCTGCCAACGCAGGAGATGTAAGAGACTCCAGTTCCATCCCTGGGTCAGGAAGATAGCCTGGAAGAGGGCATGGCAACCCACTCCAGTATTCTTGCCTGGAGAATCCCATGGACAGAAGAGCTCGGCGGGCTACAGTCCATGGAGTCACATAGAGTTGGACATGACTGAAGCTCACACATGTCGTTAAGAAGTGAGATTGTACTTTACCGCAGCCTGCTTATCCTGAGGAACCTGAGGTAAGTTGCCTCAATCACATTGCCATTTCACCGTGGGGTTTTTGTTTCTGGCCTGCTCGCTTCCTACAGTTAGTGCTGTACATATGAATCTTCAAGTTGTGAACTTTTAAAGGTTAGTTCATGTGTCTGGCATCCATTGTCATGTGTGTGAATCCTCTACAATTGGTGGTGCTTTTGTGTACTTTATAAAGTATAACTGTATGGAGTACATTACAGCGCTACATAGCCAATTGTGTTAGGTGGGTAGCTAGTCTAACCTTGTTGGACTTTAGAGCAAATTGAGCTGACAAACGTGTTCTCGGAATGGAACTTGTTCTTATGTAGAGGGATTACTATATTGCACAGGGGTGTGAAAAGTGAGACTTCCTGACCAACCAAAGATATATCTCCAAACATTGCTAGAGGCTTCTCCTGGTCAAGAACCTCCTCTGCCTTTTTAGATGCTGCCTCTATATTGTTACCAGAGAAAAGGCATAGTTTATCTTCACCTTGATGTAAACATTGTTTAATATTCAAAATAATAGTTAGCCTCAGACATCTCTCTCCTGTGTTCGTTTTTCTATGGGGCTTTCTCTGAAAGATTTCCCCCCTACCACTAATTTCTCTTTTTTTTCCCCTGGTCGTCTGAATCCTCATTTTTCAGGAACAAATTCAAGTTTGTCTTCATCCACTTAAGTTCCCTCTACCACAGGCCTTTTTTCTCCCTTGGATTCCCAAAATGTACCATAGTCTTTAGGTGGTACATAGATGTACCATAGTCTTGAGTACTTAATTGTGTTCTTCTGTGGAATCAATATGAAGACAAAGCCTGAAGCTACTTTTGAGTGCTTGGTAAACACCTGAGGGCAGGGTGATTGGGTCCTTAAGTGAAAACTGCAGAACGATTGCATTAGATGCAGGTGGGCTCAGTATAATCGCCCCAGCTCGAAGGAGCAAAGTTCAAGAGGAAACATTACAAAGTTTCTGGTTTATATTGATAAATATTTAGAGAATGGATTTTTGGCAGATGTAGACTTATTAGTCTACCTAATATGTTTAAAAATCAGGTCTTACCTAGGAGCATAAATCTTTATGCCTTTACTTCCTCAAGTTTAGTAGTGAGGTAGTACCAAATTTGTATTTATGAAATAGTGCTTTTTAGATGTAAATGAAGCAGGGCTTTTCAGAAAACTTTAGAAAGAAATTTAAAATGAGTTTGTGTCATAGATAAGGTTATATAAATTTTCTTGTTCCATCCTAAAAAGGTTTAAACGATTTTCTGCAAAAAATCTGTCCAGATACGTTTCTTTGGCTCTAATGAAAATGAGATCTAAGTTTTACCCTGTGTTTAATGTTGCTGGGCTGACTAGAGACAGAATTTATTCGTAACTACATTTTTTTTTAATTTAATTTTGATTGGAGTATAGTTGATTTACAATGTTGTGTTGCTGGTAACTACTTTGAATGCAAAATGTGCCTTTTTGTGTGGCAATTACTTGTGACTGCCTTCATTCAGGGAAGCAGGTGAGAAGGAAACTGAGAAGCAAACTTAGCATCCTAAAAGTTTGATTTTCTGTTCCACGTTGCAAACTGTAGCTCTCTAGTCACTACTTAAGGGTCTCAAAGAGATGATGATGATGCATTCTAGCCCCTCTCTAAAACATGAGCTGCTCTGTTCTTCTGTGTCTATATGGATCACCACGTCATTACTCTGGTAAGAGAAATAGGCTGGAAAGTGTTCCTTACCCTTATCTTAGCACCCCCCGCACACCCACCCCCCACCCCCACCGACACACACACCCAGGAATCTGGCTTGTTGTGTGTGCATCCATCATTCTGGAAAAACTCTTGGAGGCCTTGCCAGCCCTATGCGCATGGACATTTCCTTCAAGAGCCAGCAGGGGTCAGCCGGAACACTGGCTGCTCCGGCCACTTCTCTTGCCAAGACCAGGACGGCTCAAGAAGGCACTTAGTTCCCTGAGCTGAGACAAAGCCCTTGCTAAGTCTTCGGAGACGTTTTACGTGCCTTCTACCTTTTGGCACTGCCCTCCACCTTGTACCACGTATCCCTAAGCGTTCACCCTTTCCCGGGTTCAGTACCCTTTCCCATCAGCATCTAAGCCAACACCATAAACCATCTCTCTCCCCCGTTGGAATGGAGCTGTTCTATTTTAAATTTGAAGTTCTACAGTTGTGAATTTTACAGTTTTACCCAAGTGAGTGTGCTATGGCTTCTCTCTTGACATTCACTGACGTTGACGTTAGTGGTGGAGAATTCCAGCTTGTGGCCTGGAGGGAGGGAGATCTGGGGGTGAGAAAGGTGCAGAGGAGAGAACTGCTGGAACAATCCCAAGACCCGCCAAAGGGCTTCGCTGTCCTAGTCGGAAGAGAGCGAAGATCCTGTGGGCCTCAGGGACCAAGCTCCTGTCCTTGCATTAGTAGTGACGGGCTAGCTGGTGACCATGACCTGCCCCAAGGGTTGTGCATTCTGAGAATTGTCCATCTTTCAGGACTACATAATTTGTGGAGTCCAGTGCAAGATAAAAATGTAGGTCCCCTTGTTCAAAGACTATTAAGAACTTCAAATCAGTGATCACAGAGCACTGAACCAAGCACAAGGCCCCTCTGAGCATGGAGCCCTCTGTGACTAGCCCACAGGTCACATACCCATGATGTCATCTCTTCCCCAAACATACGAAGGAAAAGCTCTTCCTTGTCTTGACCCAGGGGATCTGTGTGAGGGCATCCCACATCTGACTCCTCTCCTGTCCCCAGGAACCAGGGTCCTGGAGAGTGAGAGAGATACATGGGGGAAAGTGTGTGAGATTTTACGCCACAAATACTGGATATACACTGTTTTAGACTCTGGAAATTCTGCAGTAAACAGGTCCTTGTCCTCATGGGGCTTGAAATCTAATTGGGGAGGACAGCAGCCGACAAACAGACAAACACCTGCATGTAGTGTGTTGGGTAGTGACAAGTGCCTTGGAAGTAAAACAGGGCAAGGGGGGAGGATGGGTGTCAACGTGAAGGGATGGTGTCCTGCGATTTTATGAGAGATGGTCAAGAGGGGCTGTTTGAGTAAAGGCCTGGAGGCAGTGAGTCATGCAGGTACTTGAGAAGGAGAGCATTCAAGCAGAGGGTCTGGCAAGTGCAGAGGCCCTGAGGCCTGTCAGATTCGAGGAAGAACAAGAGGGCAGCATGGCCGGTATGGCTGATGGGGGTTTGGAGGCTGTGTAGTTGGAAAAGGGAGGTGCACTAAAGACTCTGGATTTTACTCTGGATCAGATGGAAGCTTGGGGTGTTTAGAGCAAAGCTGGGTCATCATCTGACTTAGGTTAAATCAGGGGTCCCCAACCTCCAGGATCTGATGCCTGATGATCTGAGGTGGAGCTGATGTAATAATAATAGAAATAGAGTGCATAATAAATCTCCTCCCTGCCCCTCGCCACACTGGTTTCTTCCATGAAAATCAGTCCCTGGTGCTGAAAAGGCTGGGGGCTGCTGGGTTAAAGGGCTCCCTCTATACTCTGTTGAGAGGAGATTGTGGGGACAGAAGAGTGAGAGTGACCAGTGTGGAGGTTCTTGCAGTAATAACCCAGGTGGCTCTGACTAAGCTGCTCCTGGTGGAGATGATGAAAAATGGCCAGATTCTAGAAATATTGTAATCTTAAAAGGACAAGGGGCCAGGTTGGACTTGTTTATCACTTTAATCCTATTGCCAGACAGATGGTCTGGCCCATGTAGGTGCCCAACAAATATGTATTTAATTAATGAGTTGAGTGAATACAACTTAACACAATTTCTTATAATAGAGATGTAAGATATATTTAAAGAATGAAAAGAGGCAGGATGCCTTGCCAGTGTTTTAGAATTTTTATCCCCACTGTGCTTCAATGAAATCTTCAAAAATGTTAAGGTCAGTTCAGGTGAAATAAATTACATGTCTCAAGGCGATATAGCCTGTCTGCCTGAACGTGCTTTTAAAATCGACAGTAAGACTATTTTGAGTGTGTGGTCTGTAGGTGACACTGTATCTTGTTAGGGCTTCCTCTCCACCAGGTCATGTGTGCAAGGCCACTAAGGTAGAGTGTTTTGTTTGGTTTTCATAAGAGCTCTTTTTTATTCTCTGTTCTTTCTTTAAAAACTTTTTTATTTTATATTGGAGCATACTTGATTAACAATGTTGTGTTAGTTTCAGGTGAACGGTGAAGGGACTCACCCATATGTATTCATGTATTCATTCTCCCCCAGATTCCCTCCTCATCCAGGCTGCCACATAACATTAAGCGGAGTTCCCTGTGCTCTACAGTAGGACCTTGTTAGTTATTCATTTTAAATATAGCAGTGTGTACATGTGGATTCCAAACTCCCCAACTATCTCTCTCTTCACCCTCTGGTAATAAGGTTGAGTGTTAAATACAATTTTAACTGAACTTTATACTTGGTCTCTAGACTTCCCAGGTGGCGCTAGTGGTAAAGAACCCGCCTGCCAATGCAGGAGACATGAAAGACACGAGTTCGATCCCTGGGTCGGGAAGATCCCCTGGAAAAGGAAATGGCAACCCACTCCAGTATTCTTGCCTAGAGAATCCCATGGACAGAGGAGCCTGGCGGGCTACAGTCCATGGGTTGCAAAGAGTCGGACACGACTCAAGTGACTCAGCACACACATGCACACCTATCCACCTCAGCAGGAACCTTCCAGGAGACAGTCCATTCTTCCCACCCCACCCCCAACTCCCCCAGCATAGAAGGCACACAGATAATTAGATTAGCTTCTCCAACAATTTGGTAAGACTCTCTTGAAATTATATGTACAAGACTAACATTTGAAAATGTCATTCTTCCTTAATGGAATACTTAGATATTATATAAAGGATAGAAAATTCATCTCAATGTTGGAAATACAGCAGTGCTCACATGCTACAGAGACCTTCACTGCTTGATGGCAATTTAACTTTAAGTCTTTTCCCATGTGATTCTGGTATATGTACGTATTTCATATATATGGGCATGCTAAGTCACCTCAGTCATGTCTGACTCTTTGTGACCCTATGGACAGTAGCTTGCTGGGCTCTTCTGTTCATGAGATTCTCCAAGCAAGAATACTGGAGTGGGTTGCCACGCCCTCCTCTAGGGGATCTTTCCAACCTAGGGATGGAATCTCCATCTCTTACATCTCCTTCATTGGCAGGCAGGTTCTTTACCACTGGTGCCACCTAGGAAGCCCCACATATATATATTTTGAGGGGGCTGTTATTTGTTAAGACCACATAAAGTATCATTAGATTTATTTTCCATTTTGAGTTTGTGCAGGGAAGTGGAAGTACAGAAAGGGATGGTGTAGGGAAGGGATATTCAGGGGAAGATGAGCTGCAGTAAAATTTAGGAAACTGTGGAATATCATGGGAAATTCTATGAGCACATCTCAGATGGCAAGTTTCCTCCAGCTGTGGGCCTTCTAAGTTGCTGGGCCATCTTTCTCCACCCAGAAAGCTTGCTGAGGCCATACCACCTTGCAAGACTGCTTCACCTGGAGCTGTGAAGCTGGCTGGTTCTTCTTATCCAGTGCCCACCTTCCTGCCATGGGAATTGGTCATTCCAGATGAAACCTGGCTGAAGTCAGACATTCTGAGATTCCTGTCTTGTTAGATTTGAAGAGTCAGATGATGAAAGATTCCAGTGGACTTACGGCTTTCCTCAGAGTCAGGCATCCCCCTCCAAGATGGCTGGTGTCCCCTGGAGAGTCCCCAGGTGTTAGTGGAGCTGTGGACCTCCAAGGATGGAACCATGTTCTTCACAGCCTATCATATGCCAGGCATATGCCTTGATGTGCCCTTCCTCTCGACTCATTTGTAGTCTGATTTTCCTCTTCTAGTAGTGCTTGTGTTCGGTTCTTGCCTGAGAGTTTCCCACAGTCCAGGGCTAGACAGCGTCCTATCTTTTCATCCTCCCACCCCGTCATTAACATACTTTCTGCCATCTCATGGGTGACAGGCTGGCTCTAAGAACCTCTAGGCCTCATGTCCTCATTCAAGGCAAACAGAGGGGGCTGCTCCAGCTACGTCTGTTTCTTTCATCAAAGAAATGGGCTTTACCATCGGCTCCCAGTGGACTTCCCCATCACTGTTTCACCACTTCAAACTAAAAGCAATACTGGGAAAATGAGGGTCTGGCTTTGGGAAGAAGAGGTCTGGGAATGGCTCCTGACTTAAGTAAAAGTCACTTAGTCATGTCTGATTCTTTGTGACCCCCTGGACTGTATCCTGTCAGGCTCCTCTGTCCATGGGATTCTCCAGGCAGGAATACTGGAGTGGGTTGTTATCCCCTTCTCCAGGGGATCTTCCCGACTCAGGGATCAAAACCCAGGTCTCCTGCATTGCAGGCAGATTCTTTACCATTTGAGCCACTAGGGAAGCCTATATACCTACCTATGATAAAGTTTAATTTATAAATTAGGCATATTTCAGAGATTAGTAACAGTAATAGATAATAAAATGGAATGGTTATAACAATATACTGTAATAAAACTTGTGATGTGGTCTCTCTGTGTCTCAAAATGTCTTATTGTACTATATTCACCCTTCTTGTGATGATGTGAGATGAATAAAATGTCTATATGATAAGTAAGATAAAGTAAGGTGAATGATGTATTGTGATCTATGTGCGTGCTAAGTCACTTCAGTTGTGTCCAACTCTTTGTGACCCTGTGGACTGTATCCCGCCAGGCTCCTCTGTGCATGGGATTCTCCAGGCAAGAATACCAGAGTGAGTTGCCATGCCCTTCTCCAGGGGATCTTCCTGATCCAGGGATGGAACCTGGGTCTCCTGCATGGTGGACAGATTCTTTACCCTCTGAGCCACCAGGGCTTCTGACTTAGCCAACTGCAAGCATCTGCCCCAGGGGCCAGTCTCTCCAGTTGGATCATGTTCTTCCACACAAGCTGCCATAACATGTGAAAATCCATGATATTTTGTCGCATCTGCTCTCTCTAGGGCCACCATCTCCCTCCTGTCTCTGTCGCTGCCTTTAACTGCAGCATCGGCGACTCCTGGCCTTAGCGTTAGTTGCTTGACCTCGATCACCTGTTCACCCCTGGCTCCTCCCTCATCTACTGCTCTCAGGTGACCCACAGGAAAGCCAGTGCTGGGCAGACATCTTCACTCAAGCTTGCCCTCTTCCTCCTCCTGCACGCTCACGTGTGAGTCTTGGAAGTCTGTCTCATCTGTCACTGTCACTGGAATCACCGGATTCATCCTGTGCTCCTGCGTCTCTCTGACCTCTGTCACACAAGGGTCCCCGAGTCCTGTTCGTCTTGTTTTGGGAATAATGCTCACCTCCTCTTCTTGTTTCCCATTGCATAGACCTGGCTCCCCTTCAGGGCTTCCCTGGTGGCTCAGCAGTAAAGAATCTGCCTGCCAGTGCAGGAGACACAGGAGATTTGGGTTCGATTCCTGGGTTTTGAATATCCCCTGGGGTAGGAAATGTCAACCCATTTGAGTATTCTTGCCCAGGAAATGCCAAGGACAGAGGAGCCTGGCGGGCTACAGTTCTTAGTGTCAGAGTCGGACATGACTGAGCAGGAACACAAGCATGAGTTCTCCTTCAGTTCCTGATTTCCTCCCTCCACTCAGTCCATCCTCCAAACTGCCACAGTTATCTTTATGTAACTTGATTGTTCGCCCTTGACTAAAAGGCATTCGTGGTTCCTTATTGTTTGAGTATGACATAGAAGCATGGCATTCGAATTGCATCCTGCCCAACCCGTCACTTTAGTCACATCTGCTCAGTGCTCTTGCCCTCCTGATTCAAGGTCTCCAGTTTCCCAGAAAGATCTCAGGGCTTTGCTGTGTTGAGAACACTTGTCCTGCCTTTCTCCCTCAGTGACCTCCTTCTTGTCCTATGGACCCAGGTCAAAAATAACCTCTCTAGGGTGGTTTCTCTCAAACCGTTTCATGCAGCTGCCTTTTCCCCTCTTATACTGTTGGTATCACATTTGTGACAGTGTTTTTCACCTTCACATCCATCTCCTCCAAGAGAGAAACAGCCTGTGAGGTAGTTTCACATCTTTAATTGCAGGGCTTGGTGTCATAGCAGGTGCTCCGAAGATGTTTGTTAAACAAGTATTTTTTAACTCCTGTGGGATAGCAGTGGAGGAGGTTTTCTGAATGTTGTGCATTTGGTACATGGGTGGTCAGTATGAATCCTACAAGTTCAGTTAAGAAAACTTCAGAGAACAAGTGTTTACTGCAGTGGAGAGCTCTTCAGCTTTCAGGATTGGAGGTGGTGTGTGTGTGTGTGGTTGGTGTTTTTAGAACAAGGCAATGGTTCAGCCCTGTGGGAGTAGACTGCATGAGACAGGCACCCAGAATGGGGGAGACAATGCCAGCCGATCTGTCAGGGTTCATCATCTGCTGGTCTTGAGCTGGGAAGATTCCTAATATACACCTCTCAAACCTAACATCTTGGGAGGGACTGCGTTCAATTTTCATCTTCTGCAGGTTGCTTATCAACCCACCTAAAAGTAATATTTTAAGAAAGCTTATTATTTATTTCAAGTCGAGTAAATAAATCTTGGTGTATTGGATTTATTAAACATGGATTCTGATCATATCTGCCTTGGTAAGGAAATCTACCCGGCATGGAGAAGAGGCAGATCTCTTTTATAGATTACTTCTTAGTCAGCCAAGAAATAACATTTTTTTCTTTTAATTTCGCACAGCTAAAATTGCAATTATATAATTGTGAAAAAGCAGTTTGGGGAGTAGTCCGTTTAAGACTCAGGGATAGAGGGAGCTGTGGATCCCCCCCACCCCTCAAAAAATTGATGATTTTATTTTATCTGGGAAACCTACTTGCTCGTGAGTGTGTGCATTGGCAGATAAAGTATATGGGTTGGTGAATTGTTTATATACTTACATGACTGTAGGTGAGTGAGTGTGTGTGTGTGTGTATAGATCAGAAATTACAATTCAGCCTCAAGTTTAGAAAAATGGTGAAATGACATAACTCATGAATACACATCCATTATATGTAAATATATATACTGCTTTTTTGTACTGTTAGTATACAGATAGGTCACCTTAAACAAATAGATAATATTTGAAACATTACGTTTTAAGTGATTTAGATGTCTTTCCTGAACACTGTTTATTTTATTAATTTTCTTTGCAGTGTTCCCTTTTCAAACATGTTACAAAAGTAATCTTCAATCAAGGTTTAATTACTTTTATTTTCAAAGCAGTTGGATCTGAAATAATGAGACTTTACTGAAGTTTTCCTATATTTTAGCCATAGAAGTTAATGATAGTTCTTTCCATCAAATTGAAACAAAGCAGAAGATAAGCAGTATAAATAATCATGTCTTGGGTACTTTCCTAGAAAATATTTCATCTTCTGGTCCAACTGGAAAAATAAGCAGTTGGTAATTGCTAATGACTGGTACTATTCAGGACTTTTTTGAGGTGACCTTCCATTTTTGAGATAAAGAAATTATTCTGATGGGATTAAGTAGATCATCTCTTCTGCATTCCACATATGGCTTTGTGTGAGAAAGAACAAGATGGTTCTAAATGGGTAACTTGGCAGGAATACTGGCAATAGATGATTTTATGGGAGACAGTGTGTGTGATAAGAAGAGTGAGCTTGGCCTTAAATCCGGCCTCTTTGGGACCTAACAGTGAGAAAGAGCAGTGTGTGTTTCCCCATATTGTTGTTCCAAAGATGTGGCAACAATATCACAAGCAAAAATCCATTGTTGGAACGATGAACCCCGTTGAAGGTGAATGTTGCAATCATGGCTTTTAGGTAATGAATTAAGTCCTGGTTTCGTATGAGGGATGGCTTAATAGCTGGTAGGTGACCTTTTATTATTATTTTTTCTTTCACTTAAAAGATTAAGCTGTATTCAGGGCAAAGTTGAAGAGAGAACAAAGAGTAAGTTAGCAGCATAGTCTATTGAATCTTCAGAAAATAAAGGCTTGTGCACACACAGAACAGCTCTGTTTGGCTTACACACAAGTCTGTGCCTTAAATGCCAAAGGCGCCATCATTTCTTCCCTCTCTCCTTTCCTCGTTTTATCATTGATGTTTTCCTGTCCTTTCAGCAGGTAAAACTTCCTCACCTTTCTCCCCTGAAACTGCTGTGAACATTACCCATGGCCTCCACGTTGCTAAATCTAAAGCTCAACTCTCTGCTTTGGTCTAACTTGACCTTTCAGCAGAGTTGACATACTTGATGACTCTCTTCTAGCAAACACTTTCTTCTCTTGACTCCCACGCCCTCACAACTCCTTGGTTTCCCTCTGACCTCACTGGTCACTCTTTCCCAGACGCTTGCTGCTTCATTTTCTCTTCGTGGATGTCCCTAGGACTCAGACCCTATAGCTCCTGTTCTTCTCAACTTGACTCCCTTCCCTGGAAACCTCATCTGGTCTCATGTGCTCACAGCTCCCATGTGGACGTCTCTGGCCCACATCCCTGAATTCCAGACCCATGCAGTCACTCATCTCTTTTGTGTGTCTACACTTCCATCATCACCTGTCTAAATGCAGACTCTGGATCTGGCCTTCAAGTCCTCTTCCCTTGGAGTTATTTGTATCAATTAAAGACAACTTCATTCTTCCAAGAGCAGGAAACATCCCTGACTCCTCTCTTTCCCTCACATTCTACCTCTAAGCCTTCGAGAAATCGTGAGACCCAGGTCTTATTACACTTCTCACCACCTCACTGTTACCCTTCTAGTCTGACCCACCAGTGCCCCTTGCGTGGGTTATTGCAGCTGCCTTGTAACTGGTCTCCAGGCTTCTGCCCACTTCTCAGTTGGCTCAGAGAGTGACTGGCATGAAGTTGTTCAGTACATCAGTCAGATCACGTCACTTCTCTGGTACAAACCCTCAGCGACTCCCAGTTTTCCTTAGAGGCCAAAGTCCTTCTCTAGACCTGAGGGGCTCTGTAAGATCTGACCTTTCTGCCTACCCATTACCTCCCTGGCTTCCTCTCCTATTAAATCCTTCACTGAAGGTACAGTGGCCTCTGCTTTTCCTTACACATTCCAGATGTGATCTGTTTCCATTTTAGGGCCTTTGCACCTGGTGTTCCATCTGCCTGCAATGTCTTTTCCCCAGACATGTGTGTAATTAACTCCTTCATTTCAAGCCCTTTCTCCAGTGTCACCTTCTTCCTCATGACCCTAATGACTACTGCAGTCTGTTCCACTCCAGCACTCCTTATCCCCCTCTTATTTTTCTATAACACTTATCTATTAACATACTATATAATATGCTTATTTATTATGCTTGTTTTTAAGAATAATTCTTTATTTTTGGCTGTGCTGGGTCTCTGCTGCTGGGCAGGCTACTCTCTAGTTGCAGTGTGGGCTTCTCATTGTAGGGCACTCGGGCTTCAGTAGTTGCTGCGTATGGGCTCTGTAGTTGAGGCTCCTGGGCCCTGGAGCACAAGCTCAGTAGTTGTGGCACATAGGCTTAACTGCTCTGAAGCATGTGGGATCTTCCCGGATGAGGAATCCAACCTGTGTCTCCTGCATTGGCAGATGGATTCTTCACCACTGAGTCACCAAGGAAGCCCTATTTTTTACTGTCAGCTTCTCCTACTAGAATGCGATCTTCACGAGTACAGGGGCTTTTGTCTGTTTTGTGTCCTAACGTCTGGTGTGTTTGATGACACAAATTCTCAGTAGCTATGTGCTGAATGAATAAGAGAAAGTTGTGCATGCTGGGAGCTGTGGGCTGGCTTTCTCCCACATACTGAGACTTGTTCTGTGTCAAGCCTTTTTCCCCTTAAGACCCCACTTCCTGAAGTGTTTGTTGTGGGGGTTGGGGCTAGAGTGAAGTCTCCCTTGGGATGGTTTCTGGGAGGAGAAGGAAAAACAGAAGGGAAAGCCTTTCCTGCTATTGCCATAATGTGTTGGCTTGTATCAGTTTGAGTGATGGAGCCAGGTAATCAGCGGGCCTGGCCTGGTCTGATATAGTTTGTATTCTGATGTTTTTACTTAACATTATCTCATGAGCACTTGCCCCACTTTTTCTTTTCTGTTTTTTTATGAATATATTTTAATAGCTACATATTTAAAATATGGTCCTAATGACTCAGCCTTAAAAGCTGACATGTGTAAGCATGGAGGTGATCTTGGATTGTTTTTAAATATTTATTTTTAAAAATGTCTCTTGCTTAGATCCCCTGTGCTGGGTCTTCATTGTTTCGAGGGCTTTTCTCTAGTTGTGGCGAGGGGTGGCTGCTCTCTAGTTGCTGTGCACAGGCTTCTCATTGTAGTGGCTTCTCTTGTTACGGAGCTCAAGCTTCAGTAGTTGCAGCTCTTGAACTCTAGAGCTCAGTAATTGTGGAGGAAGGGCTTAATTGCTCCACAGTATGTGGGATCTTCCCGGATCAGGGATAGAACTTGTGTCTCCTGCATTGGCAGGCGGATTTTTTTCTTTTTCTTTTTCCAAACCACTGAGCCACCAGACAAGGCCTAAATATTTATTTATTTGGCTGCATGGGGTCTTAGTTATGGCATGCAGAATCTTTAAACTTCCATGCAGCATGCGGGATCTTCAGTTGCAGCATGTGGAATCCAATTCCCCTACTAGGGACTGAACTTGGGCCCCCTGCATTAGAAGCATGGAGTCTTAGCCACTCAACCACTAGGGAAGTTCCTTGGATTGCTTTTAAGAACCTAAGGGTAAGATAACAGTAAAGAGGACTGGCTAGAGTTTGGTTCTCTGGGTGATCCTGGCTCCAGCCCTTTCCAGGTATGTGACATGAGGCAATTCACTGAACTAATCTTAGTTTCCTCCTCTGTCAAATGGCAATAGTACCAGTGCCTGTAGAGTACCTGGATCTGTCACAGAAACAGGATTACTCTGGAGAAATGACAGTTTGCTCTTAGAACCTTTCTGTTCCCTGTCATCTTCAGACCAGCATGATCAGTGATACCTAGGGGGCTGGTCAGTAATAGACTCCGAGACCCCATCCAGACCTGCCCAATCCGAATCTGCTTTCTGACAAGCTCCCCAGGTCTTTCCGTGCACACTGATGTCCCAGAAACAGTGGCTTCAAACACTGGCTGGGACATAACCAAAGACTACCTGATGCTGGTTTTGTTTTGAAGCAATTCTGCTTTTGGACCAGTTAGAAACGTACTTCTTGTCTGTGTCAAGCAAGCTTTTCTAGTATTAATAAGTACCTGTGGAATCCCAGACCCCTCATGGCACATCTCTGGGCTTCAGCGTCCTCATCTGTGATGTGAAAGTCAGAAATGAGTCATTTCAGAAGCAACCTGCCAGCTTTGGCCTTCTGGGATTCGGTGCTCCTCATAAGTTCATATTTTACTGAATGGTGGTGGTTTAGTTGCTAAGTCATGTCCAACTCTTGTGACTCCATGGACTGTAGCCTGCCAGGCTCCTCTATCCATGGGATTTTCCAGGCAAGAATACTGGAATGGGTTGCCATTTCCTTTTTCAGGGGACCTTCCCGACCCAGGAATTGACCCTGGGTCTCCTCCATTTCAGGCAGATTCTTTACTGATAGGGAGTTTTAAAAGACTAGGATTTCTTTTGGAAACTGGATAAGAGTACGGCCTTGGAAAAATGTTCACAAATACTCTTACGGTGCAAGCTAACCATGCCAGAGGGACTGGTCTTTTCTAAATCTCCCAGGTGCATCTTACTCTGTTTTAATGTCTTGTTTGACAGCATTCGAAGAACCAGCAGGATTTGGGTGCTTTTGGTAGAAGCTACTCTACTTAAGTAATCATTAACCTTTTTAGAACAAAAACAACGGCCCTTAAAATGATCTTTCAGTGACATAATTGCTTCATAGGCTATATATCAGAGAGAACAACAAATTCTAAAAGATTAATCTTGTAAAATGCAGTCAATAATCATGGTCTACTAGTCTAGAAGGGATCCTAGAAAATAGCTCTTATTTTATTGACCAGAAAAATGAAAAGGATGGTGCCTTTCTTGAAAATAAGTCCGTGACCACTTTCAAGATTTCCAACGTCTTTCTATCAGCGACTAAATGGAGGTCAAACTTCTTGGGCTAGTTGGTAGTCTTGACTCATCTTGGTTTGGCCTGAGATTATTTGCTGTGTACTGAGTTGTGTTCCCTCAAATTCATATCTTAAAGCCCTAACCCTCAATGCATCTGCATAGGGAGGTAGGACCTTTAGGGAGGTAATTAAGGTTAAATGAGGTCATAAGGGTGGAGCCCTAATCCATTAGGACTCATGTCCTTATAAGAAGAGGAAGAGACACCTGAGAGCTCTCTCTGTACACATAGAAGATAGGCCACATCAGGTACACAGTGAGAAGGTTGTTGTTCAGTCACTCAGTCGTGTTCAACTCTTTGAGACCCCATGGACTGCAGCATGCCAGGCTTTCCTGTCCATCACCAACTCCCAGAGCTTGCTCAAAATCATGTCCATCGAGTCAGTGATACCATCCAACCATCTCATCCTCTGTTGTCCCCTTCTCCTCCTGCCCCCAATCTTTTCCCAGAATCAGGGACTTTTCCAGTGAGTCATCTATTTGTATCAGATGACCAAAATACTGGAGCTTCAGCTTCAGCATCAGGCATTTCAGAGAATATTCAGAGTTGATCTCCCTTAAGATTGACTGGTTTGATCTCCTTGCTGGAGATCAGATAATATGAAATATTACTCAGCCATAAAAAGGAACACATTTGAGTCGGTTCTAATGAGGTGAATGAACCTAGAGCCTATTATACAGAGCGAAGTAAGTCAGAAAGAGAAAGATAAATATCGTGTATTAGTGCATATCTGGACTTCCCTAGTGGCTCAGATGGTAAAGCGTCTGCCTACAATGTGGGAGACCCGGGTTCAATCCCTGGGTCGGGAAGATCTCCTGGAGAAGGAAATGGCAACCCACTCCAGTATTCTTGCCTGGAAAATCCCATGGATGGAGGAGCCTGGTAGGCTACAGTCCGCGGGGTAGCAAAGAGTTGGACACGACTGAGTGACTTCACTTTCACTTTTCACTTTCATGAATTGGAGAAGGAACTGGCAACCAACTCCAGTGTTCTTGCCTGGAGAGTCCCAGGGACAGGGGAGCCTGGTGGGCCGCCGTCTGTGGTGTTGCACAGAGTCAGACACAACTGAAGCGACTTAGCAGCAGCAGCAATGCATATGTATGAAATCTAGAAAGATAGTAATGATCCTACTTGCAGGGCAGCAAAGGAGATGCAGACATAACAGACTTTTGGACACAGTGGAATAAGGAGAGGGTGGGATGATTTGAGAGAATAACATTGAAACATACATTACCGTGTGTAAAATAGATAGCCAGTGGGAGTTTGGTGTATGACGCAGGGAACTGAAAGCTGGTGCTTTGTGACAACCTACAGGGGTGGGATGGGGAGGGAGGTAGGAGGAGGTTCAAGAGTAGGGAGACATATGTATAACTGTTTATCCTTTAATTAAAAATTTTTTAAAAGCAAGAAACAAATGGTGCTGGTCTGTCACATTTCCTAAGGGGAATAATATTAACTGCGCAGGACAAAAATCTCAGAATGAAGACACCTGCATGTGATAGTATCCAGATTAATTTACTCGGAAGGATATAGTAGAGAATGAGAGTCTTCTGTACAACTGATTTGCGGGGGTTTACAGAAACTTTATGAGCAACAGGGCACCTGGCTGGGAATTTAAAACTTTGAGCTGGGGTTTGAATCAAGATCCTGCATATTTGTGGCTGTTACGCCTTGGACAAGTCACTCTCCGAGGCTCAGGGTCAATATTAGCAAATTGAGGAAAGAATTGCCAGTGCTGCCTCATGGGAGTGTTATTAAAATTCTGTGAAGTAGACTATGAGAGAAAGCTCTGGAAGATGCAAAGCCTTTAAGAGTGAGAGCCGAGTTAACCATTATCAAGGTGTCCTTGTTGAGTCATGGTCATATGACCCCCAGAGATGCAGGGGTTACATTCATAAAGAAATTAAGGGATCATGTAATGAACTCCCTAATTTCACATGAGAAAACTGATGTCTGAAGAAACTGACTTATCCATCTGGTTTGGATCAAGGGGACTCACAGTGGGAGCTTGGGCCCTTCCTCACTGAGCTGAGATACTGTATTTACAGAACAAAGGGCCATAGTGAGCAGGAAACCTGCAAAGCTTCTGCCTTTGCACAAGGTAACCAAACTGAGTTCACCTGGAAGAATGGATAATTAGAACAGTACAGTTTCCAGAAACACAGTAAGAACTTTGTAGATAATGTTAAGGGCTTCCCAGGTGGCATTAGTGGTAAAGAATCTGCCTGCCAATGCAGGAGATGTGGGTTTGATTTCCTGGGTTGGGACAATTCCCTGGAGGAGGGCGTGTCAAGCCACTCCAGTATTCTTGCTCGGAGAATCCCATGGACAGGGGAGCCTAGCAGGCTACAGTCCATGGGAATTGCAGAGTCAGACGTGAGTGAAGCAACTTAACACGCACACACAGATAATGTTAAACTTATTTTGTAAAATGATTCTTTGGAAGTCATTTTGAAGAAGAATGTGATAAAAAAATTTCAGCAATCACAGTCTGGTAAGGGCACAGTTTTACAATGGCATTTATTCAAGGCTTAGATTGTAGGGTAATATTATATCCTAGATTATTTGACAGATGGGGTGTGGGTTTTTAAGGCAAGTGGATTAGATGGAGATGCCCAGAGAAGACACTGACAAGTCAGCAGTTCTCAGTGAAAGAGGCAAATGAATGATTGTGTCAATGATGTGATGGAGAGCTTGACAGCCTAGTTCTTGAACTTGAAACTATTAAAATGCTAATTCCAGTAATCCCACATGCTTGCTGAGGAAGGAAGGATAGAAATCTGTTATAAAGCACTGCAGTTGCAAGTGATCTGTTAACTTTAAAATATCTTTTACTGTGAGAAGGAAATAACAAAGATCAGAGCAAAAGTGAAACAGAGACTAAAAAGACAACAGACAAGATTAATATGACTAAGAACTGATTCTTTGAAAAGATAAAGTTGGCAGACTTTTAGCTAGACTCACCAAGAAAAAGGACACAAAATTAGAAATGAAAGGAAATGTTATAACATACTACAGAAATAACAATCATAAGAGAATCTTTTAATCACACACCAACAAATTTGAGAACATAAAAGAAATGTATAAATTTCTAAAAACATACAACCTACCACAACTGAATCATTAAGAAGGTGAAAATCAGAATAGACTGATTACTCAGTAGTCAGAACCTCTCAACAAACAAAAGTCCAGAACCAGATGGTTTCACTGGTGAATTCTCCCAAATATTCAAAACATATAAAATATAAAAGGGGAAAGAACACTTCAAAATCCATTTTATGAGGCCAGCATAACCCTGATAACAAAATCAGACAAGATGCCATAAGAAAAGATTACAGACCAATATCCTGATGAACATAGCTGCAAAAATTCTCAACACAGTATTAGCAAACTGAATTCAACAGTACATTCAAAAGATCATACACCACCATTAAGTGAGATTTATCTCAAGGATGCAAGGATGGTTCAGCATCTGCAAATCAATTAATGTGACACAATATATTAACAAAATGAAACATAAAAATCATCTCAATATCCACAGAAAAAGCTTCTGACAAAATTTAACATCCATTATGATAAAAAACTCAACAAATGAGTTGGAAGCTATTGCAACATAATAAAGGTCATATATGACAAGTCCACAGCTAACATTGTACTTAATGGTGAAAAGATAAAACTTTTCCCTCTAAGGACCAAGACAAGGATGTCCACTCTCACCATTTTTATTCAATATACGATTAGAAGCCCTGACCGGAGCAATCAGGAAATAAAAAAATACAAAAGGCATCCAAATTCTAAAGGAAGAAGTAAAACGATTACTCTTTGCAGATGACATGATATTATATGTAGAAAACCCAAAAGATTCCATCAAAAAATATTTAGAACTAATACATTCAGTAAATTTTCAGGGTACAAAACCAAATTAAAAAATCTGTTGGGTTTCTATATGCTAATAATCAAAGAAATTAATTTACAATTCTGTTTACAACTACATCAAAAGAATAAGATAGCCAGGAATAAACTTAATCCAGGAGGTCAAAGATCAGTACTCTGAAAACTATATTTTAAAAATTGATTGATTTTCAATTGAAGGATATTTGCTTTATAGTATTGTGTTGGTTTCTGCTAAACATCAACATGAATCAGCTATAGGTATATTCATGTCCTCTGCCTCTTCAACTTCTCTCCCACCTCCCTCCCCTCCCACCCTAGGCTGTTACAGAGCTCCAGTTTGAGTTCCCTCCAGATAGCAAATTCCCATTGGCTATCTATTTTACATATGGTAATATATGTTTCCATGTTACTCTCTCCATACATCCCAGCCTCTCCTTCCTCCCCTCCATTCTGTGTTCGTAAGTCTGTTCTCTATGTCTCCATTGCTGCCCTGCATATAATTTCATCAGTACCATCTTTGTAGATTCCATATATATGTGTTAGTATACGATATTTGTCTTTCTTTTTCTGACTTGCGTCACTCTGTATAATAGGTTCTAGGTTCATCCACCTCATTAGGACTGATTCAAATGCATTCACTTTTGGCCGAGTGATATTCCATTGTATATATGTACCGCAGCTTCTTTATCCATTCATCTATCAATGCACTTAGGTTGCCCCCATGTTCTAGCTATTGTAAATAGTGCTGCAGTGAACATTACGGTTCATGAGTTTTTTTTCAGTTTTGGTTTCCTCAGGTATATGCCTAGGAGGGGGATTTCTGGGTCATAGGGTGGTTTTATTCCTAGTTTTTTAAGGAATTTCCATAGTGTCTTCCATAGTGGCTGTATCAATTTACATTCCCACTAACAGTGCAAGAGGGTTCCCTTTTCTCCATACCTTCTCCAGTATTTATTGTTTGTAGATCTTTTGTTAAAGGCCATTCTGACCTGTGTGAGTGATATCTCATTGTAGGAAAACTACAAGACACTGATAAAAGAAATTGAAGGTACACATCAGTGGAAATATATGCTTTGGATTAGAAGAATAATTATTGTTAAACTGTCCATACTACCCAAAGCAACCTACAGAATCAATGCAATCTCTATCAAACTTTCAATTATGTTTTTCATAGATATAGACAAACAATTCTAAAAGTTGTATGGAACCACTAAGACTCCCAAATATTCAAAACAATCATGAGAAAGAACAAAGCTGGAGGTATCATGCTTCTTGATTTCAAGCTATATTACAAAGCTACAGTAATCTAAACAGCATGGTATTGGCAACAAAACAAAAGCACAGACACATATATCAATGGTATGGAATAGAGAACCCAGAAAAAAACCCATGCCTATGTAGTCAATTAATTTAAAACAAAGGAGCCAAGAATATGCTGTGGAGAAAGAAAGGATAGTCTCTTCGGTAAATGGTAACCGAAAAACTGGACCACTATCTTACAACATACACAAACATTAACTCAAAATGGATTCAAGACTTGGATGTGAAACGTTAAGCCATAAAACTCCTGGAAGAAAACAGGTGGTAAGCTCCCCAAGACACTACCCCATACTGATCAGGATGGCTGTTATAAAAATAATAATATATACAAATATTAAATCATTATGTTGTACACCTGAAACTAGACAATGTTATGCCAGTTATTCCTCAAAAAACATCCTTTTCTTTTCTTTTCTTTTTTTAATAAATTTATTTTAGTTGGGGGCTAATTACTTTACAATATTGTAGTGGTTTTTGCCATACATTGACATGAATCAGCCATGTGCATACTTTTCTGTTCAGAAAGATTTCATGGTTCACTAGGTGCAAGAATGCTTTATTTGTTAAGGAAATAAATACGAAGATGAAACATGGATAATAACATTTTCAGATGGGAACTTATTGTATTTTCTAAAGAAAACATTTGGTGGAGAGGGTCTGTGATCGTGGCAAGGCATATGTCTCAAATTAAGGATATGCCTTGCTAGATATATGAAGAGCTATGTCTTTAAATGACTTAACAGGACATTTTCAAGCAACTCAGCACTTGGCAGATTTAATTTTGATGAGCAGGAGCAGGTGGGTGGCTCAGGCTTCTCAACCTTGAAGAGATGACCCCAGATGACTTTGTTTTTTTCCTGATAGTTGCAAGATAAAAGAAGATTTAATTAAGGAACTTGGAAACGGTATCTCCGTTGTTCAGGTGAAAGGGAGAAGAATGTGTGACAAACAGAAAGAAACAGGTGTAATGAAAGCATGGGATAATGTAAGCCCTGGGAAGCACACTGGCAAGGCATCCCTGGGGTTGGTGGTAACTTGCAAGAACAGTTTCTGTTTAGACAAAGAAATCCAACCAGCAATAGTGCTTGCACATGTACTTCTGTAACTTCTGAGTCTGAGATCTCTTTTCTGTTTTTGTACAGCTGAGTGAGAGATTTCAAGGCTAAGGGAAGTCACCTCCCTGCAGGCTTGTACCTTTTGAGAGCTTTGAGAGGCTTTAAATGCTTTGAAAAAATATGTGACTGTTCTGAAGTTGTTTCAAACTGTAACCATCTTGACCTCATCTTTCATTTTTTTTTCCCTGCTGATTCTATTTTCTTCCTTTGTGCCCTCCCCCTCCCCTTCTGCTTCCTCTCCTCTCTTTTCCTCCCCGTCTGGGTAAAGTTTCTGGCACCTGACTTGTTTGCCAGGAAAAAGACAACTGCTTGCGAAGGAGATATAACCCTTTCCTGCGTGCTCACTGCGTTGGGCTCTGACCGTCCTGGCTGGGGTGGGGGTGGACAGCTGGGCTGTGCAGGGGTTCCTGGGCTCCCATAAAGGAAAATGCCCCTCCTTGTACCCTGTACCCCTCTCCCTAGGATGTTGGCCAGATCAGGGGTTACAAGAAAGATTTTGAAATCTTTGAAGTCTTCTGCCTATCTTTTCAAAAAAGTGCTTTGGTAGGTTAATCATTGACTTTAACATTTTGTACTTGGGAGCATATGATTATGGGCACATAAAGAACGTACTCTGTTGCTTAGCTTCTCAGAAAAAAAACTCTAGCTGCAGTCTGGGGACACATGCAAAGCTGCAGTCAATGGCTGCTGGGAGGATCCGTACGGTGGACTGAACAGGGTTAGAGTGAGGTGTTTGATTTGCTTTTGTTTGTTTGGTTTGAACCGTGGTGTTGGAGAAGACTCTTGAGAGTCCCTTGGACTGCAAGGAGATCCAACCAGTCCACCCTAAAGGAGATCAGTCCTGGGTGTTCATTGGAAGGACTGATGTTGAAGCTGAAACTCCAATACTTTGGCCACCTCATGCGAAGAGTTGACTTACTGGAAAAGACCCTAATGCTGGGAAGGATTGGGGGCAGGAGGAGAAGGGGACAACAGAGGATGAGATGGCTGGATGGCATCACCGACTCAAGGGACATGAGTCTGAGTAAACTCCGGGAGCTGGTGATGGGACAGGGAGGCCTGGTGTGCTGGGATTGATGGGGTCGCAAAGAGTCGGACGCAACTGAACTGACTGACTGTTTGGTATTGTCTGGCATAAAATTCTATCAACTTCTCTTATATTCACATCTCACACTGAATTTATGAAAGTTTTGTAAATCAGGATAAAGTTACATATGTTAATGTATGTCCACACACCCATTTGTCTTTAAAGTTGTGACCCTTATTACATTTGCACTGTTCTTTTTCTTCTTTCACACTACTTTCTCCCACTGTTCTCTTCTTAGATATTTCCGTGAGTCTATCTACACCTATGAAATAGAAAATTAACATTAATTGTTTACATAGCACACAGAACCATAACTATTTAAAAATTGTTACTTCAGTTCTTACCTTTCACTTCATTTTTATTTTGCTTCCTCCTCTTGCTGTCTTCCCCTTCCTCCTCTTCTTACTCCCCTCTGCTTCTCTTTCTTGATACATCTCTCTCTATGTATATATATACACACACACAAATATTATATATATTTTTCTAAATCTTGATCATTTGATTAATGTGGTGTTTGCCAGGCTTTGCCACTGTAAAGTACTATTTTTCTCTTTGCAGTTAAACAGTTTGTGAGGAGATGCTTTACAACTGCATAAATCTCCTGTTTGATAGTAAATTTGCACCCACTCATGTTAGCATCTACAGATAATTTCCCAATTCTGTCATGTCATTAATAAATGTAGAAATGATGGAGACAGAAAATTAAAACAGATTTTATCACAGATTACAACACTCACTTTACTGTCCTACAGTATATTTTATAGATGATATATATAGCCTGCTGCTGCTAAGTCACGTCAGTCGTGTCCGACTCTGTGCGACCCCATAGATGGCAGCCCACCAGGCTCCCCCGTCCCTGGGATTCTCCAGGCAAGAACACTGGAGTGGGTTGCTATTTCCTTCTCCAATGCATGAAAGTGAAAAGTGAAAGGGAAATCGCTCAGTCGTGTCTGACTCTTAGCGACGCCATGGACTGCAGCCTACCAGGCTCCTCCGTCCATGGGATTTTCCAGGCAACAGTACTGGAGTGGGTTGCCATTGCCTTCTCCGATATATAGCCTACAGACACATAATTTCAACTGTAATGTAAGAGAAATGGAAGAATAGCAATTTATAAAAAAAAGAGTAATATGCATTTCAGCATGTGAATGCGTTGGTACTTCTTCACGAGAGGACACATCGAAGAAGCTGGATGTGGCATCTAAAACATATGCATTGGATTTAGACGATTGTAAATAGGATTTCACCTGCATGAATGTGGGGCAAGAGCCTTGGATGTATATGATATCGTATAGGGTGTAGAAGAGTGCTTTGCCCCATGGCACCAGCCCGCTCACTTCAGGACATCTGCCATCTCTGGTCTGCATCCACTGGATGGCTTTGGGGTCCTCTTACCATTGAGACAATAAAATAACCCCCAAAAATGTCCAAAATGTCCCCTGGAGGGGGTGACATTGGTTGAGAAGCACTGTTTTAAGATTTCTCATAAGCACAGATGGCTGCCCTCCATCAAAAATAAAATAAAATGAAGCAGCAGCCCATATATTGTTTTTTTCTCTTGGCATTCTGTGGTAATTTTGTCATCCCTCACCTGTTTGCTTTAGAATTCTCTATTGCATCTTATAGGTCTTGGGACCCATGAGACTTTTCTATTTCCGTAGATATATAATATGTTGATTTGAGGTTTTGGAGAACAACATCAAATAGCACGACCTACCCAACTGACCACTTTGTGGGGTTGAATACAGGGATTAACATCCCCTTCAATTAGACCAGAAAGACAAGAAACGTTTCCTAGAACTCATACTGAGGCTCTAAATGTTCCACACATTTTTCCCCATCAAACACATCAGACACATTTTTCAGGTGTCTTTAACTACACTATAAAAGTTTTTGCCACTGAGTGTTCCTGAATGAGGATTAAAATCTGGAACAGAAATGTGATTAGATAACAGGGAGGTCTGGTTTGGGAAGGCTGTCTTGTTACATTGTTTTTGTTTTTGTTTTTTTTTTAATATGAAACGCTTCTCAAATTTATCCTTGCACAAGGGCCATGCTAATCTTCTCTGTATCATCCCAATTTTAGTATATGTGCTGCCAAAGCGAGCCCTGTCTTGTCGCAATGAAACAGGAAATGTTATAAACAAGTGCTTGGGTGACCAGCAATCCAGTAGTGGAGCACCAGACTCCTGCTAATCTGAGTGATCAAGGATGTTTTGATAAAAGAGGGCCTTGATCACCTGATTAATGAATCTGTTATAAACAATAACAGTGCAATCTGAGGAATCTTAAGGCCAATTCTGTTTGATCTGAGGGGTTTTTGTTGAGTCAAGTTTAGATAGACATACTAACAGGAACATGTTCCGTCACTATTGGTTATCATTGGCACAGTCCTTGGACCCATTTTCTCTCTCTCTCCATCTTTGTCTCTCTTTTGCTTTTTCAGACCTCTCATAATTTCTTTCTTAGGTTTTTTCATATTCCAGCTTTTCAAACTTGATGAGTCTGACGTCTTAACTGAGCTGACCAAACGGTCTCATGACCTTTGTGCTCTATAATTACATTTACATGGACTTCCCTGGTGGTCCAGTGATTATGACTCTGTGCTTCCACTGCCGGGGGCTTCCACTGCGGGTTCAATCCCTAAGTCAGGAAGATCCCTTGGAGAAGGAAATGACACCCCAACTCCAGTATTCTTGCCTGGGAAATCCCATGGACAGAGGAGCCTGGTGGGCTGCAGTCCATAGGGTCGCGAAAGAGTTGGATATGACTTAGCAACCAAAAGACAAAAACAACAATAGGTCATCAGCAGAGAAAGAGACTGGCAGTGCCTGCTAAATGAAGATGGGGTACATTAATTTTGTGGTCTTTTAGCTTTGTGGGTTTTTTCTTTGTTCTTTCAGGATGTTTTATGCAACCTTCCCTTGTTGAGAATCTCTTCCACAGGAGTGTTCCGGGTGTGTTGACCCGGGTCATTACTGCTTTGGCTGGTGGTAACATGACAAACTGGCATGACAGGACAAAAATGAGTTGATTATTTCAGCTGTGTTTGCTGGCATTTTCATTCACAATAAAAGAGAGGCAGAATGTGTAGAAATGGGAACACATAGCTCCTCATTATCCCTTTGTTCTACCATCCATTCAGCAAATGTTTATAGAATCCCCTTTATGCTTGCTAGTGGGAGACCAAGAGGCAGAGTGGCGGGATTCCCATGGATACGACAGGAGGCAGGAGGTGGTGCAAAGAATTCGGGATGAGGCATTAGGTGGCCTGGCTTCCCCTTTGGTGCCCTCTCTTAGCAGCTATCATGTCTGAACCTCAGGCTCCTTACAAAATACTTGATTTGTCTACAGTCCAGTATGATTGTGAAGGTCAAGAGAAACAGGAAAATTTTAGTATTATAAAAAAAAATTTTTTTTTAAAATTATGAGACACTGGGCAGCTTTTTTGAGACCTGGGAGTCTGGGATATAAGGGTGACAGCCAACCATGGTAGCTCCGTTCTGCACCACCCAGGGCTGCCAAGAGTACTGCATGTTACAGAGCCAGCCCTTTGAATGAGGGTGGAGTGGGCCAGGCAACAAGTCCTATTGTCTCTTCAGCCTCAAAATGTCAGCACTGAACTCATCACATCTTAACCTTGGCTTGAGGCCTTAACCACTTGCCCTACCCGATCCTCTCTGGCCCTAATACCCCAGTCTTTTGAAGTTGATGGCATGGAAGGCAGCCATGTCCTCCCCCAGTTTGATCCTTGGCTGCACTGGCAGGACCAGGGTGGACATGACTCGGACGGCTTGTCATTGTCCCCATCATAGACTCACAATTCTGTTTACCATGTCTGCCAAGAATGGAGACTGCTGAGAATCGGTTTCCACTGAATAATCCAGAGGGTGTTGAACAAAGTCAAACCGCGAGTAATAAAATTGGAGAAAAAGAACTGGATTTAGGGTTAGACGATCCTAGGGTCTAGTTTGGGCTCTCTACTTCCCTCTTGTAAGGCTTTGGGAGAATTGCTTCACCTTTTTGCACTGCCATTTTCCAGTCTGCAAGAGGAGGCTAATGCTGGCTGCCCCCATCCTGTTACAGAGCTATCTGAGAGTTAGATGGGTTATTTCCCTGTTTTTTTAAAAAAGTCAATCTAAAAAGAAATTATACAAATGAACTTTTTTACAAATCAGGAACAGACTCATACACTTAGAGAAGGAATTATGGTTGCCAGGAGTGAGAAATGGGGGAAGGGATAGTTTGGGATGGACATGTACACACTGCTGTATTTAAAATGGATAACCAACAGGAGTCCACTGTAGAGCACTTGGAACTCTGCTTAATGTTATGTGGCAGGCTGGACGGGAGGAGAAGTTGCAGGGAGATAGATACATGTGTATCTATGGCTGAGTCCCTTCTCTGTTCACTTGAAATTATCACAACATTGTTAATTGGCTATACCCCAGTATAAAATAAAAAGTTAAAACTAGAATTCTAGCCACTAGAATTTATTGAACATTTATTACGAACATGACTTAATGTTAGGCATTTTACATATATCATCACATTTAATCTTCGTAACCATTTTCGGAGAAGGCAATGGCACCCCACTCCAGTACTCTTGCCTGGAAAATCCCATGGACGAAGGAGCCTGGTGGGCTGCAGTCCATGGGGTTGCGAAGAGTCAGACATGACTGAGTGCCTTCACTTTCACTTTTCCCTTTCATGCACTGGAGAAGGAAATGGCAACCCACTCCGATGTTCTTGCCTGGAGAATCCCAGGGACGGCGGAGCCTGGTGGCTGCCGTCTGTGGGGTCCCTCAGAGTCGGACACGACTGAAGCGACTTAGCAGCAGCAGCAACTGTTATTTCTATCTTGTCAGAGATGACACACTTGCCTAAGTAACTTGCCTAAGATGACACACTGTCAGGTGAACTTGCTGGAATTCAAATTCAAGTTTGACTGACTCTTAACATTGCACCTGCCAACTCAATAGTAGAAATGTATATTTTGACCCTTGGCAGTAAATTAGTGAGTTCTGTGCCTGAATAGACAAAGACAGAACAAACAAAAAACAACTCGCCAAATCCAATCTTTGTATCTTAATCCAAATAGGACTTCTGTGTTTGAGAGAGGAAAGGCCAGGCTAACCGCATGTATCAGAGAGATTAAAAATGAAGGGTTCTTCAAACACCACACCTAAGTGGGCGTTTAAGCTGAGAGTATTAGTAGGAGATGCTGACTGATGTGTCTGCTGTGAGAGTCCATAGGGAGAGTGAATATCACGATGAATATCCACTGTGAATGCTGGGAGCCAAACACATGCCGTCAGCAGGTGGTTGGATCGACAAATCCATCTTGAACCTGGCTGCCGGCAAGCATTTCACATCATCCTTGCTGGCCAGAGCTGAAACTCAGTAGATTTAAATGAAAACTGCTGACAGGAAGTGCAGCGATTTCGATTTCATGGTGGAAGGTGTGAAGTGCAAAGTCAAGTGTAAACCTCTAAGCATTTTGCATCTAGGGATCTAAGGAGAAGATTTAAGAAGCTGGGTGTTTTAGATTCATGGCCTTCTGTTTAGGGTCCTATTTTAAAACTGGTCCCTGGGTTGCTGAAGACAGAGAAACAATACAGCCATTCACTATGACTTGTTATAAAACTTAGCTAGTGCTTTTTAAAAATAGTGTCAAACCAAATTAGCTCTGGGCACCTGCTGGAGCTTATGTGTTTTCAGATAGACTTGTTTGCTGTCAGCCAAAAAAAAAAAAAAAACCCAACAAAACCCTCCACCCACATGGTTTGTTATAAAACCTGACACTCCTAATGCTTTTCCAAGCTACTTCTCTTAGATCAAATCATTCAAATACATAAAAAAGACATTTGACATCTTGAAAGAATGGGGCAAATTATTTGTTGTTAGATATGGTCTCAGTGTCAGGTGAAGAAGAAAGGTAGATGTTAAATGATGTGATGTATTAATCCCATTGTAAAAGGTTTTCTAATTCTTTAGGTGAAAAATTTCAACACTGATATTATAATATGGCTGGAACTTGAGGATTTTCAGTTTCATGCTTAAAGCATCTCTGTTATTGTACTATTTATCGGACCTGCATGGATAGTTGTCAAGTGATTTAAACATTTTGTTTATTTATCGGACAGAAGAGATATAGATGCTGGCTAAATGAACAATGGCAACAATTATAGCAAGAAAAATGGCAAAAATCATTTCATGGAGGTTTTATATTAAAATGGCAATAGCAAAAGTTGTTAAGTGCTCACAGAGGATGCTGAAATCGGGACCAACACTGACAAATGAAAAACTCATTTCTGAATTCTGAATGCTCTGGGAGTGTCTTAGACTTTGCAGACCTCACCTAAATTTTCACCTCCACTGGCTCTCTGATTGCTGTTCAAAAATAATTCTACTTAAGATACAGACATTTTATATGGTAGAAAGGCTTGGAGAAGAAGCCTGTCCTTCATCATTAGGTACATGTCAATGAATAAAATACGACTGACTTACTAGTGATTCACCCTGCCTTCCTGAATAATTGCTTTCCTAAATACTGCAGGTTCTCAAAATCAAATTAGAATCTTAGAAGTCTTGAGGGGTACTTGTGATAACAACAACATGGATAATGATGCTGCTTCCATGTATTAAATACCTGGTGTTGAAATAGATACTTTCTATGCATTTTTGATATACATGATAACAACTGTGTAAAACAGTTATTCTTAGCCCAATTTTATAAATGGGGAAACTGAGCATCTTAGCGTTAAAAACATAGTTAAAATCAAGGGAATATTATTAATAGAATTTGAATCAAACAGCCTGATTAAAACAATGTTGTTTCCTTTATACAAGGGGGGAAAAAGGCAGAAGAGAGGTAAAAGAAGACATTCACTCCACAAAGTGACCCATAAAATAGCAAACTGACTTTACTCCCCTGCGTACGTAGGGCTTTGAAACCTGAGATACAAATATGATATAGAAGCACATTCTTGCTTACTCTGAATGAGGAGACACAGGTCAAAATTTGTAGAAATTTTCTAGCAACCCTTCTAAACAGGTGTGGTTTGAATTTACCCAGGATGGCAGAGTAGTAACAAAAGTGCCTTATTGTTTGCCAGTAGGACTGGTCAGATATAACCATAAAAATGTGTGAGTTCTCTATTGAATAATCCACTTTGCCATAGAAATCTTAAACTCCTCTTTTATGAATGTGAAGGCTCACCAATCCTCCTTTCGTTGAACCTCAGACTCGATAGTTTTACTAAGGACCCGAGAGTGTCACAAATGCTAATGTTGTAGCCATGCGTTTTGGGAAACAAACTCACTCAGAAGGACAATGCATGTAGTGGAGTGCAGTTTATTACACCAGCGGGCCCAAGGCAGAGTCTTCTCTTAGTCAAGGACCCCGACCAGCTCGCCCGGGATCTTCTTTTTAAGGATGGTCTGAGTCTCTCAAGGGTCAGAGGGGTCCCTCTGTGTAGCCCACTCAGTGTTTTCTGGGTCTGCGTGGTATGTTCTCTTCACCCTCATATGATGGATCCAAGGGGCAATACCTGTAACTTTAACTGCAGTAGGGGTAGTTAGAATAATATAAGGGCCCTTCTACCAAGGGGCTAGTAAATCATGTTTCCAGTCTTTGACCCATACTTGGTCACCAAGCGTAAACTTATGAATCTGTTCCCCAAGGGGGAACGGCACCCTTTCTTGTACAAATTTAGTTACCTGATTTATTACCTTACCTAGTTGCATCTGCTGTGAAATCCTATCTCCCTTACCTGAGGCAAATTTGTTGACACCTGTTTTATTATGGGAGGCGGCCTCCCATACACAATTTCGTATGGAGAGTAGCCTTGGGACCGTGGGGTCATCCTGAGTCTGAGCAGAGCTGTCGGAAGCAAGTCCACCCAGGAGCAGTCAGTCTCTATGATCCACTTGGAGAGTCTCTTTAAGTGTTCGGTTGGTTCATTTCACCATCTCAGAACTCGAGGCCTATATGCAGTGTGCAGTTTCTATTTGATGTTTAAAGTTTCGTTTACTTGTACTAAATCAACTACAAAAGCCAGGCCCTTGTCTGATCCAATGCTGGTAGGAAATCCAAATCTGGGAACTATTTTTCTAAGCAGGCACCGGGCTACTTCTGATGCTCTTTCAGTCCAGGTAGGAAAAGCTTCTACCCATCTCGAGAATGTACACACCATGACCAGCAGGTAACAGTAGTGTCGGTGAGGTTTCATTTCAGTGAAGTCCACTCCCAGGTGTTCAAAGGGCAGCGTGCCTTTCAGCTGAATCCCCGGAGGTTTTTGTCTGTGCCGAGAGGCAGCATTAACCTGTGAGCAGGCTGCATGGCCTAGGTGGGTCACTTGGTGTGTTTGACTTACCAGAGTGTGTGCCAGCTCTTCTGGTACCAATAATTTGCCACTTGGCTATTCCCACCATACCTTTTTAGTCTTGATGGCCCCTTCCACTTTGGCTAACCTGACAGCCATTGTCTTTGTTTTATCAGGCTAGTATCATCAGTATACAGGATCCAACTAGGGTCTGGAACCTTGTGCCCTTTTTTAAAACAAACCCCAGATACCTTACCCCCTCCTCGCAGATCTGTGCCTTCATCTTCGACACCCGGTAACCCGATTCCATCAGCAGCTGGAGTAGTGCTTTTGTCCCTTCCCAGCATTTTTCCTTGGTCTCAGCAGCCAGCAGCAGGTCATCCATGTATTGTAGGAGCCAACATCTGTACTTGTCCGGCTGGAATGAGTCCAGGTCAGAAGCCAAGGCTTCCCCAAAGATGGTTGGGGAATTCTTAAACCCTTGTGGGGGGGCCCAGGTGAGGTGTTGTTTGGTTCCCCCGACTGGATCTTCCCATTCAAAGGCAAAGATGGGCTGTGACGCTGGGGCAAGGCGTATGCAGAAGAAGGCATCCTTGAGATCTAGGCAAGTATAAACTTTAGTCCTCGGCAGGAGGAGGCTAAGTAAGGTATAGGGGTTTGGAACAGTGGGGTGTAAAGTCACAGTAGCCTGGTTGACTAGCCTGAGATCTTGTACAGGCCTATAGTCCTGTCTTCCTTCCTCTTTGGCTGGCAGGATTGGCGTATTCCAAGCCGACTGGCACTCTACTAGAATGCCCACTTGTTTCAGTCTATTGATGTGGGGTAGTATGCCGGCCTGGGCCTCTGTTGGTAGTGGGTACTGGCGCTTTCTAACTGGGATGATGTCTGGCTTGAGTTCTGTTATCACTGGGGCTTGATGTTTAGTCAGCCTGGGCGAGGGGGTGGGGCGGGGGTTGTCTTCCGCCCAGACCTCAGGGAATAGACTTAGCTCTCTCTCATGTTCTTCTGGCCCACCTAGTTCTTCCTTTGGAGGCTCATGCAACCTCCACTCATCTTGGGACGGGTATTGAGAGAGAGAACAAATAAGTCATAGTCCCATCCAGAAGGTGGGCCTCTCTTCAGGGGAGAAAGTCACTTGTGCTCCTAGCTTGGAGAGCAAGTCTCTTCCCAACAGGGGTACTGAGCACTCAGGAATGTTTGGTCCCCCACTTTTAAGGTTAACAAGGGCTCTCGGGGACCTAATATCTCTGAGCACCGGCAGCCCTATTTAATTTCCAAGTCAGCAAGCCCCACAACTGCAGGAACTTCCTCTTCCTTCCTTGCCTTAGGGCATTCATTTTTCCAGAGCCAAAACCTCGGCACGGGGCACACTGGTTTGGCTGTAATGGGGCCCGGGGCCTCAGTTGGGATCGGTTGAAGGACTGTCCTGTCCCTGGGGCAGAGGAGGTTTTCTGGAGGGCCCAAAATAGACTTTCCCAGAGCAGCAGCTAGCATTGCGAATCTCTTGTCTGTTCTCTTTCGTTCCCTCCGGCTCTCTGGCAGAGCGCAGTCTCTGCTTAATTCCAACGTCTCCCCCCTCTTCTTGTCAGTACTCACCGGAAGAGACGGGTATAGCTTGGGCGGTTCAGCCGGAGCTGGATCCTGGAAGTGTTGGCCAGAGGCTTCTGCCACCGGGATCGGAGCCTGCCGAGGTGGCGGCTCTACGACCTCCGGTAGAGCTGGCGAAGGAGCTGCGGCTGCTGCAAGAACTTCACCTGGCCCTGAATTGGGCATTAAGGCGGCCTCCGGTCCTGGTGGAGCACTGTGCTGCAGGCGCAACATCATCCAGTATGGGGGAGGGGCAGGTCATCCTCATCCAAATCCTGCCAGATCCCAGAGGGAGAAGGGGGATCGGCATGTCTTCACCTGCTGGTCAGCACGGCCGAACCAGAACACCACGTGGTCCAAGACTGTTTCTCCATGAAAGTCTGTTCTGCCTTGGTGGGCTTGATCAGGTGCAGATGAAAACACAGATGGGTTAAACATCCCATGTCCCAGGCTGTCTCTGGAAAGCCATTTCATATTTACTTATGTATCCGCCTCCTTCTAGCCTGACAATTCCGAGGGGGTCAAGAATTTTACGGCAGACAGGACACCTCCTGGGGGAGGGCAAAATATGAGCATACAAGGACCAGTTTTCTATACTAAAAATCCCCTGGTGACAGCTTGGTAATAATTTCCCCTGAGACGGTGTGGACACACCTCCTAAATGACCTTCACAAATTCCCTTCCTAAGCCCTAACATGCTCATCCACCTGTGTACCCAGCAATCTCTGCCTGCCTATTCCAGGCTCCTTGCTCCTTCCAGTCCCTCCCAGGGGGGTGATCAGGCCCCCTCTTCCACCCTGCCGGGTGGGTTCCTCCTCACCTGAGTGCTCAGTTCCCCTGCTGCCGTCCACTACCTGCTAACGTGAAAGGTCCAGGCATTGAGAGGCAGAATCCTTCTAGAAGGGCGAGGCACCTTCCACCCTCTAGAAGATTCAAGCCGCAAGGCCTCGGAGTAGTCTCAAATGGGACTTGCCTCCTCAAAGTGAGGAGTTTACCGGCCCGTGCACCAAATGTTGTAGCCACGCGTTTTGGGAAACAGACTCACTCAGAAGAACAATGCAGGTAGTGGAGTGCAGTTTATTACACCGGCGGGCCCAAGGCAGAGTCTTCTCTTAGCCAAGGACCCCGACCAGCATTTGTGAAAATCTTTTATACCCCATGTGTACAGAGTCTGAACTCACCACCCCAAATTCCTTGAGACTTACATAAACAAAGGAAGGGTAAATACAATCCCAATAATCTCATCATTTATGTGTTATGTGTTCAAACAGTTAAACAATTGGCCAATAATCAATAAGCCCGAGGTTACACTCCGATAGGTACAGAAAAATTTATGGCCTGTCCAGAGACAGGGGTGATTAGTGTATGTTTTCTCTTCAGTTCAGTTCAGTTGCTCAGTCGTGTCCAACTCTTTGCGACCCCGTGACTCGCAGCATGCCAGGCCTCCCTGTCCATCACCAACTCTCGGAGTTTACCCAAACCCATGTCCATCGAGTTAGTGATGCCATCCAACCATCTCATCCTCCGTCATCCCCTTCTCCTATTGCCCCCAATCCTTCCCAGCATTAGGATCTTTTCCAGTGAGTCAACTCTTCGCATTAGGTGGCCAAAGTATTGGAGTTTCAGCTTCAGCATCAGTCTTTCCAATGAACACCCAGGACTGATCTCCTTTAGGATGGACTGGTTGGATCTCCTTGCAGTCCAAGGGACTCTCAAGAGTCTTCTCCAACACCACAGTTCAAAAGCATCAATTCTTCGGCGTTCAGCTTTCTTCATCGTCCAACTCTCACATCCATACATGACCACTGGAAAAACCATAGCCTTGACTAGACAGACCTTTGTTGGCAAAGTAATGTCTCTGCTTTTAAATATGTTATCTAGGTTGGTCATAACCTTCCTTCCAAGGAGTAAGTGTCTTTTAATTTCATGGCTGCAATCACCATCTGCAGTGATTTTGGAGCCCCCAAAAATAAAGTCTGACACTGTTTCCACTGTTTCCCCATCTATTTGCCATGAAGTGATGGGACCAGATGCCATGATCTTAGTTTTCTGAACATTGAGCTTTAAGCCAACTTCTTCACTCTCCTCTTTAACTTTCATCAAGAGGCTCTTTAGTTCTTTTTCACTTTCTGCCATAAGGGTGGTGTCATCTGCATATCTGAGGTTATTGATATTTCTCCTGGCAATCTTGATTCCAGCTTGTGCTTCTTCCAGCCCAGCGTTTCTCATGATGTACTCTGCATATAAGTTAAATAAGCAGGGTGACAATATACAGCCTTGACGTACTCCTTTTCCTATTTGGAACCAGTCTGTTGTTCCATGTCCAGTTCTAACTGCTGCTTCCTGACCTGCATATAGGTTTCTCAAGAGGCAGGTCAGGTGGTCTGGTATTCCCATCTCTTTCAGAATTATCCACAGCTTATTGTGATCCACACAGTCAAAGGCTTTGGCGTAGTCAATAAAGCAGAAATAGATGTTTTTTGGGAACTCGCTTGCTTTTTCAATGATCCAGCGGATGTTGGCAATTTGATCTCTGGTTCCTCTGCCTTTTCTAAAACCAGCTTGAACATCTGGAAGTTCACAGTTGGAGAATTTTGAGCATTACTTTACCAGCGTGTGACATGAGTGCAATTGTGCGGTAGTTTGAGCATTCTTTGGCATTGCCTTTCTTTGGGATTTGAATGAAAACTGACCTTTTCCAGACCTGTGGCCACTGCTGAGTTTTCCAGATTTGCTGGCATATCGAGTGCAGCACTTTCACAGCATCATCTTTGAGGATTTGAAATAGCTCAACTGGAATTCCATCACCTCCACTAGCTTTGTTCGTAGTGATGCTTTCTAAGGCCCACTTGACTTCACATTCCAGGATGTCTGGCTCTAGGTGAGTGATCACACCATCATGATTATCTGGGTCGTGAAGATCTTTTTTGTACAGTTCTTCTGTGTATTCTTGCCATCTCTTCTTAATATCTTCTGCTTCTGTTAGGTCCATACCATTTCTGTCCTTTATCGAGCCCATCTTTGCATGAAATGTTCCCTTGGTATCTCTAATCTTCCTGAAGAGATCTCTAGTCTTTCCCATTCTGTTGTTTTCCTCTATTTCTTTGCATTGATCACTGAGGAAGTCTTTCTTATCTCTCCTTGCTATTCTTTGGAACTCTGCATTCAGATGGGAATATCTTTCCTTTTCTCCTTTGCTTTTCGCTTCTCTTCTCTTCCCAGCTATCTGTAAGGCCTCCTCAGACAGCCATTTTGCTTTTTTGCATTTCTTTTCCATAGGGATGGTCTTGATCCCTGTCTCCTGTACAGTGTCACGAACCTCTGTCCATAGTTCATCAGGCACTCTATCAGATATAGTCCCTTAAATCTATTTGTCACTTGCAATGTATAATCATAAGGGATTTGATTTAGGTCATACCTGAATGGTCTAGTGTTTTTCCCTACTTTCTTCAATTTAAGTCTGAATTTGGCAATAAGGAGTTCATGATCTGAGCCACAGTCTGCTCCTGGTCTTGTTTTTGCTGACTGTATAGAGCTTCTCCATCTTTGGCTGCAAAGAATATAGTCAATCTGATTTTGATGTTGACCATCAGGTGATGTCCATGTGTAGAGTCTTCTCTTGTGTTGTTGGAAGAGGGTGTTTGCTATGACCAGTGCAATCTCTTGGCAAAACTCTATTAGCCTTTGCCCTGCTTCATTCTGTACTCCAAGGCCAAATTTGCCTGGAATGGGTGAATTTAACTCAGATGACCATTATATTTACTACTGTGGGCAGGAATCCCTTAGAAGAAATGGAGTAGCCATCATGGTCAACAAAACAGTCTGAAATGCAGTACTTGAATGCAGTCTCAAAAACGACAGAATGATCTCTGTTCGTTTCCAAGGCAAACCATTCAATATCACGGTAATCCAAGTCTATGCCCCGACCAGTAACGCCGAAGAAGCTGAACTTGAACGGTTCTATGAAGACCTACAAGACCTTTTAGAACTAACACCCAAAAAAGATGTTTTCTCTTAGGCAATGAGTAACCTGGATATGGTCTTCAAGGTTCCTCTGTCCGGCGGGGGTCTTATCCTTTTATTGTCATTTCCATAGGCACTAAGCACAGAGTTTAGAGTCCATTAGAGAGGGGGCCAAGCATGATCAGAATGAACAGGCCTAAGATGGAGTCCAGGTCCTATGAATTCCCTCTTCACTAATACTAGAGCATTTTAGTCCATCACAGAGGTTTTGTTTTTTATTATCATTGCAAAATCAGATTCAGTATTTCCTACAGCTATTTAAAATGAATCTAGATATACCAAATAAATCAAAGTATTTCAGTCGATTTAGTCCCTTATTTGTCTTACAGATAGCAATTGACTTGAGCCTTTGGCATTATTTCTGTGTGGTATTATTTAAGTTTATCAGATGGGCTTTTATTTATCAGGTGGGGTTAAAGCATAGTGTTGTTATTTATGTATTCAATTATTTATCTCACAGTATTTAGATATTGGTTTAGTAACCTAAAAAAATTTATTGGTTTTGGACTTTTTTCTTCTTTACAGAGAGAACTCAAGCTTTGTAGAAATCCGTGTGTGTACACCAGTGGCCAAATCAGAACATATGAGAAATTTGTTCAGCTTCATTTGCCACCACTTATTTATACAGCTGAGTCATGTGTTAAGTATTTGGAAGCATCTTCCATTACTAAATTAGCCCTCAACTAATTGGCCTGGAGTTAAAAAAAACAAAAAAAGATCCTATTATGATTTGTCTGGGGTTATGTAGCCTCATCTAAAAATACCCCGTCTTGTTCTTATAGTATATTAAAACATTGTAAATATCATATAAAAACCAAATAGCAATGCTTCTACCTCATGCTAATGTAATCATGAGATATCCTCTAGCTGAAGTCTTTCTTTCTGTCCCCAAGCTATTATAAACATTTTTTCTTACTGCCTCAAATTGCTTAGGTCATTTCTTTTTCTTACACAAGACCACCTGCGGGGAGTTACCATCTCTTTGTGCATATTATCAAGAGGTAACTCACTGGCTGGACTAAGTCCATGATAGGTAGCCCTTCTCTGGGTCAGGCTGAGATAGCTGTGGACTGAAAAATACAGTCACAACCTGAAAGTAGAGAGTCATTTTATTGGCGGGAATGTTTAGGACTCCAAGCCTAGGAGACAGCATCTCAGTAGCTCTGAGAAAATTGCTCTAAGGAGGCAGGAGGAGAAGTCAGGCTTATATAATATATATGTTTGCAACAAAGGGAGCAGGCAGTCTGAACATCAAAGATCAGATATCCCAAGTTAAGGAATTTAGCACTCTATGTATGGGAAGATTCAAGCCTCTGGGCTCACTGAATTCATTCCTTTCGTATGCACCTCAGCTATCTGGGGCCAATCCTGTTTCCTTGTTCACCCTTGCTTCTTGCATTCCCCCAGATCCTCAGCAATCACCTTGGGGGTTGGCAGCATCCCCTGAATTGTAGTTTTGGGAGCCCTCATTCACATTTGCAGGCTAGAAATCACTGATGGCTGTAACATTTCTTGTTTATTAATATGGTAGGAGATATTTTCATTTCGCATAGCTCTGTGCCAACTCTGTAGACTGGATCTCAGCCCCTGTCTTCAAGGAATTCATATTTTAGTGGGTGAGAAAGAGGCTTGTGTCAGTGTCACAGTAGCAAACAGAAGGCATGCTGCTGCTGCTGCTAAGTCACTTCAGTCGTGTCCGACTCTGTGCGACCCCATAGATGGCAGCCCACCAGGCTCCGCCGTCCCTGGGATTCTCCAGGCAAGAATACTGGAGTGGGGTGCCATTTCCTTCTCCAGTGCATGAAAGGGAAAAGTGAAAGTGAAGTCTCTCAGTTGTGTCCGACTCTTAGCGACCCCATGGACTGTAGCCTACCTGGCTCCTCTGTCCATGGGATTTTCCAGGCAAGAGTACTGGAGTGGGGTGGCATTGCCTTCTCCGAACAGAAGGCATAGTTATTGAGTAAACTGAAGAGGATCCAATAGTGGTAAAGAATCCACCTGCCAATGCAGGAGACACAGGTTCAATCCCTGGGTCTGGAAGATCCCCTGGAGAAGGAAATGGCAACCCGCTCCAGTATTCTTGCCTGGAGAATCCCAAGGATAGAGGAGCCTGGTAGGCTACAGTCCATGGGGTTGCCAAAGAGTCAGACACGATTCAGTGACTAAATGACAGCAACAACAATAATGAGATCTGCACAGGCTGAGGTTAGGGCACTCATAAGGAAGAATGCAGGGCTTCAGAAGGGTCCATGGAAGGAAGCAGTTCCTGGAACCTAGAGATAAAGAGACAGGGTTCCTGGATGGAGCTGAAATCTCAGATGTGTGGATACAAGTAGGGACTAAATGGATAGAGAGAATAAACATCTCATCTCACTCTACTTCTGTCCTCTGATCTTCTCCTGATGTTCCTCAACCAGACATCAGGAGGCAAGGAGGTTCACTGATGTGGTTCTTAGAGGTCAGCAGAGACCTCTGGAAGCAGAGAACAGGGTGGAGGAGAGGGGAGACTAGATCTGGGGGGCATAGTCCATTTCTTTACCTCCCTCTGTATCCACTCTTGCCCTTCACTCAGGTAAGTGTTTGTGTCCCAACAGAGAGAACATTGTCCCATCAATTAATCATTGATACGTATGTCATCAATTTGGTTGTACTCTCAGCTGAAGATGTTAGCAATCACCAGCATTCTTCCTGTAAAATCATGAGGATGTGGGGGAGAAAGGGAAAAACATTATAAAGCATTGCTGCTATGTTTTCTATTAATATTAATACTTCCGTAGATTGCCACAAGAGTTAACTGGTAGCCATTATTGCTTTTGTTCAGGAGCCAATCCAAAAAGCCAATGCTTCCTCTGTTAACTTCTCACCCAGAAAGTGTACTTTACCTAGTGAGGTGGTCCAAACCTTCATTCCCGTGGGATTTGCATCCTGGGATGTCTGTCTTAATTGAGTTGCTGCAATTTTTCATTGGTCAGGGCTGTTGGTCAATTTTCCATTGACCAGAGTTCTAGGAGGTGCTCTAGTCTTTCACACATAGTCCTTCACACCTCCATTATATAGTAGCAATCCAATTTCCTCCTGGTAATTGGGGTCAGTTTCCCTAGTCAGTAGAGAAACCTTTTTCCTCTGTCCACTCAGCAGCATGAGAATTTCAGAAAGGTCAGAGATCAGCCTCAGAATTCATTAGAACAGTGACTGTGTTTCCCTTGAGCACTGTTGCTGCTGCTAAGTCGCTTCAGTCGTGTCCAACTCTTCACGGCCCCATGGACTGCAGCCTACCAGGCTCCTCCATCCATGGGATTTTCCAGGCAAGAGTACTGGAGTGGGTTGCCATTGCCTTCTCCACCCTTAGGCACTAAGATGTCTAAATCCACTGAGCTAAAAGTCACGTTGATAGGAAACAAAATTTCTTTGAGTTGCGAAGAAGATGAAAAAATTCACTAGATAGTAATAGTGAGAGGGAGTACTTTTACCTTCTCCCTTTGATTCCTGGACCCATGAACTCTGGCTCTGGAGGACATAGAACCATGTTGTGGAAACGGATTTAAGGCATATATTGTATTCTATAGGGTGGCACCCCAACCTCATATTATCTCCCAGTGGTCTCTTAGCTAGTGCAGTAGATAATATTTAAACAGGCCATTCTATCCTTTTATCAAGCCAGTTACCTTTGGAGGGAAAGACCAATCAATTATATAAATGCATGACCATTACTATTCTTTTTTTACCTTAAAATATTTCCTCTGGATGGAGCATGTGAGTGGGACACCAATGGCAATAGTTAAGAGCATTCTGTAAGTCCACATGGAGGGGCTGGAAAAAGCACTTTAGGCAGAGAAGACAAACGTATACCCAGAATATGAGTCTAAGGTGTAGGGACAAATTTTCACCCCTTCCATCATGGAGGAAGGCCAGTGTAAGTCCAGGTGACTGGCTGGACCTCTGGGAAAGTAATTTTATATGTTTAATTTTGGGGGGAAAATCATTTTATATCAGGAGTTTGGTGTTGGCTTCTACTGTTGGGACGTTGGACACTCAGCAGGATGTCAAGCCTTTATCCCTGTTACTGTGGCCGCTATTTTCTTTTTTAAAGACTTTTTTGATGTGGATCATTTTTAAAGTCTTTATTGAGTTTGTTACAATGTTACTTCTTGTTTTACGCTTTGATTTTTTGGCCAAAAGGCATGTAAGATCTTAGCTCCCTGACCAAGGATCCAACCCACACCCCTTCCATTGGAAGGCAAAGTCTTAACCACTGGACCACCAGGGAGGTCCCCCATGGCTACTGTTCACATGGACCCACTGAGCAAACACCAAAGAGGCTAACGAAAGAGGCTACTGTCAGAAACTGAATAGGTCATTTTGTCTACCTAATTGAGAGCCTCCTTCAAAGTGATCCTTGTGGTGAATGTCTTCATACCTCATGTGCATTCTGAGTCCACCCACATATCTCTCCCCCGCTCACCTTCACCATCCATTTCCCAATTTTGATTGCAAGTCTGTGACTAGCCAGCCAGCACTATTAGCTCTTGCCCATGAGTCAGTGTTGATCTAGGCCTCAGTGGCTTTTCCTTTCTCACTAAGCAAACAACCCAAAGCTTTCCTTGTGGGGAGGGTTTACACTAACCACTGTTTAGCAGGGGTGGCCTGAAAGGCATATAGGGAGATTTAGTTTTTACCAGGACCAGGCATTTTTCTCCTCTCTTAACTGATCACAAGAAACTCCCAGTGACCCCTTGGGATTGGGGGGAGAGATGTCCCTTCCAGACATGCTGAGTCTGATCTGTATTGTAGAATTTCTAGTTGGTTTATTTGTGTACCGGGTTTTATTTGCAGCTCATGAGTTCTTTATTTGCGGCATGTGAACTCTTAGTTGCAGCATGTGGGGTCTAGTTCCCTGGGACCAAAACCAGGCCCCCTGCATTGTGAGCCCGGAGTCTTAGCCACTGGACCACCAGGGAAGTCCCTACAGTTTCTAATTTATAATGGAATGCTGCTGTATATAGTCAACTTTCTGATTTGGTGTATCAGATAAACAACTAATTCATGATAGCTCAAAACTGCGTATCACTTGATGCTACATGATCTAGGCTTTCACCCTCTACCAGGGCTTGGAAATAAGCCAAGAGCTGCCTTTCAAATGAACAGTCATTATTGATAAAAGAGGTCATGGTTTGTTGAAGGCACATTTGTGGTACCAACTGAAGGTATCTCCTGCAAATTCTCTTACAGGAGAGGTGCTGAGTCAGATTTTGAAGAATGACAATATTTATTGGTTGGGTAGACAAGCTATTGAACAACATGTACATAGATAAGAAAAAGTGACATAACAGAGTACTAATGTAGGGGACTTCCCTGGTGGTCCAGTGGTTAAGAACCTGTCTTCCAATGCAGGGGACACAGATTTGATCCCCGGCCTGGTAACTAAGATCTCACATGCCCCAGGGCAACTAAGCCTGCATGTCACGACTAGATAATCCTGCACTGCAAAGAAGATCCTGTGTGCCGCAACTAAGACCCAACACAGCCAAATAAATTAATAAGTAAATATTTATAAAAAGAAACGATGTAATACCTATTTAATAGAGTTATAAAAAAAAGAATACTGCCCCACCGCATCAGGTGCGCCCCCTCTTGCCCGCCAGGCTCCCCTGGGATCTCCTCGGGTGCCCCGGGCTGGAGTGGGAGGAGGAGGGAGGGGGGCAGTGGGAGGGGACCGCTTGGGGGCACTTGGAAGTGGAGAGGAAAGGCAGGGATACTCCGGAGCCAGGGGAGGAGGCTGGGGGAGGAGGGGACGTCGTGGGAGGGGGAGGAGGAGAAGACAAAAGCGGAAAGCGAGAAGGGCCTGGGCTGCACTCATCGCAGTGCACCGGGCCACCTGGTCAGCAGGCAGCATGGGGGAGGAGGGGAATGAGGGCGAGGGGGCCACCAAGCTTGAGGCGCTGATGCCTACCTTCTGCTGGGAGGAGATTCAGAAGCACAACCTGCGCACCGATAAGTGGCTGGTCATCGATCGCAAGGTCTACAACATCACCAAATGGTCCAGCCGGCACCCGGGGGGCCAGTGGGTCATTGGGCACTACGCTGGGGAAGATGCTATGGACGCCTTCCTGGCCTTCCACGGCAACCTTGATTTTGTGCGCAAGTTCATGAAGCCCCTGTTGATTGGCGAGCTGGCCCCTGAGGAGCCCGACCAGGACCATGTCAAGAATTCCCAGATCACCGAGGACTTCCGGGCCCTGACAAAGACCACTGAGGACATGAACCTGTTCAAGAGTAACGAGTTCTTCTTCCTTCTCCACCTGGCCCACATCATCGCCATGGAGAGCATCACCTGGTTCACTATCTTCTACTTTGGCAATGGCTGGATTCCAACCATCATTACGGCCTTCATCCTTGCTACCTCTCAGGCCCAGGCTGGATGGATGCAACACGATTACGGCCACCTCTCTGTTTACAAGAAGTCCACGTGGAACCATATCGTTCACAAGTTCATCATGGGTCACTTAAAGGGAGCCTCTGCCAACTGGTGGAACCATCGCCACTTCCAGCACCACGCCAAACCCAACATCTTCCACAAGGATCTGGATGTGAACATGCTGCATGTTTGTCCTGGGCGAGTGGCAGCCCATTGAGTACGGCAAGAAGAAGCTGAAATACCTGCCTTACAACCACCAGCATGAGTACTTCTTCCTGATTGGGCTGCCACTGCTCATACCTTTGTACTTCCAGTACCAGGTCATCAGGACCATGATTGTTCACAAGGAGTGGGTGGACTTGGCCTGGGCCATTAGCTACTATACCTGTTTCTCCATCACCTACATCCCTTTCTATGGTGTCCTGGGAGCTGTCCTTTTGTTCATCTTCATCAAGTTCCTGGAGAGCCACTGGTTTGTGTGGGTCACACAGATGAATCATATTGCCATGGAGATTGACCGAGAGTCCTACCGCGACTGGTTCAGCAGCCAGCTGGCAGCCACCTGCAATGTGGAGCAGTCCTTCTTCAACGACTTGTTCACTGGGCACCTCAACTTCCAGATCGAGCACCACCTTTTCACCACCACGCCCCGGCACAACCTGCACAAGATCGCCCCGCTGGTGAGGTCCCTGTGCACCAAGCATGGCATTGAGTACCAGGAAAAGCCACTGCTCCAGGCCCTGCAAGATATCATCGGGTCCCTGAGGAAGTCTGGGCAGCTGTGGCTGGACGCCCACCTCCACAAATGAAGCTGCAGCCCTCAGGGCGCCGACGGGGACTGGTGGGGTGGGGAGGGGAAGCAGGTGGGGGTGGTGGCCGAAGGGGAGGGTGGGGTTTAGTTCAGAGGGGCGTCAGGAGGCTGTGGTGCGTGGCTCACAGACTTCAGGTTCTGTCTTTCCTCTCTTGCTGTCTGGTTTCGAGGCTTTCACACCTCTCTCTGACACCCTCCCTCCTGAGTCCCGCCTCCACCCTCTGTCCTTAAGCAACTGCCAGACCAGCCATGCACAGGTGCGGCCTACGAGCCCCCTGAAGCCTGGCCTCCAGGCCTCACACCACCCTCTTTTTCCCTCACCTGCTCTTGAGGTCCACAGGGCTGGGTCCCAGCTGGCAGGTATGACGGCTCCCTGAGCCTTCAGGCCGGCCTCACCCCTCAGACAGCCACCCACCCTCTGCCCTTCTGTGGGGTGATGTGCTTGATTCCCTGGGTCTCCTTCCCACCACCTGGTCAGTACTAGGGGCGCCCCTGCAGGCCCCACTTTCTCTTCAGATGTCCAGGGCTCTGGCCCTGATGCCAGGCTCCCTTCGCCTGTATTGCAGCCAGCTCAGGCCTCCGAGCCCAGGGAAACATCCTGGCCCCACTGGAGCCCTCTGACCCAGAGCTCCAGCAGTTCCATCCTGCCACCTCCCAAGCCTGTGGCATTGGGCCCACGGGGGCAGGGCCACAGATGAGCTCAGCAGAAGCAATGGGCAGGTCAGGGGTGAGCCAGCCTGGAGGCTCAGATGTTTGTTCTGGTTGGGAGACCCAAGATTCTGGAGCAATCGGACTCTCCCCCAGAGTGCTCTGTTACTCCCAGGTGGTGCCAGCCAGTCCCTGGCCACTTGGCTGGTGCAGACTTAGACCCTACAGGCTGCAAGTGGGCACTGGAGCCCAGAAGCTCCTCACAGCCCCTCTCCACGTTGGGGCTGCCCGCGTGGACACGCTCTTTCCCGGTCTGTCACGCTCTTGTGTTTTTTACTCATTTTTTAACCTTTTGCTACAGGATGTGTTCTGCCGGGGGTGGCAGTGGGACTGGGCCTTGGGATGATCTGCCTGTTCCCACCCCTGACCCCCTCTGCAGCCTCTCCAGGCCCCACAGTGGGCTGAGCTGGGCTCACTGAGGCCTCCATGGCCCTGACTGTCAGGAGATAGAGGGAAGGAGTCCCAGAGGAGGGTGACCCCGAGAAACTGGGGACTTGGTGGTAGTGGGGGTACCCAATGGGACAAGGAGGGGTTGGGGCTGAAGGCCAGACAGCTGAGGGGACAGGAAAGTGAGAGGGTGGGGAACCTGGCGGCCATTGGGAGGATCCAGAGCTGCTGCATCTGGAAATTAACCCACTAACCCGTTGATTGCTCCAGGGGAGGGCGGGGCAGGAGGGACCAGCTCTGGCTGGTGATGGACTGAGGGTTGCCATGGCAACGAGGGATCTGACCGCCTGAAGCCCTCCCAGTGAGAACACACCAGCCCAAAGAGCCACTGTCCCTCACCTGAGGCAGAATGGATCCATAGGAAACTGACCTTAATTTTTATCATGTTGCTTCCTCACTTCTACACTTTTGGAAATAAATGATTTTATTCTAAAAAAAAAAAAAAGTACCAATGTCATTGGTATTCCTGGATTATGGGGTGAAGGCAATGTGCTCAGTGTCCAGTTCATGGGGGCCCACTGAACCCTGGTGGAGGAAGGTATTGAATTCTTTTAAGCAGAGGAGTTATCTTATATCTTTAGGAAATGGGCTACTCTTTGTATCTTTTCTGGCGCCTTGGGCAGCCCCTTTCAATAATTTATCATGCAGATTCTTTTGGCTTGGTGTTTTATTGAAAATATGGTTAGTCACATATTGTATCACTTATTTTTAATATTTATTTTTATTTTATTTATTTGGATGTGCCGGGTTTTAGTTACGGCATGCACCAATGAAAAGATCCATGCAGGATCTTTAGTTGTGGCATGGGGGATATAGTTCCTTGACCAGGGATCGAACCTGGGCCCCTTGCATTGGAAGCGCAGAGTCTTAGCCACTGGACCACAGGGAAGTCTCTACATATTGTGTCATTTGTTATAGTGAGTTCACAACTTTTTTTTTCTACTAGGCTTCTCTCTCTCTCCCCCTCCTCCCTGCCCCCCCTCCCTCATGTAAATGAGACTGCATGGGGGCACTTAAATGGGAATTGGCTCTAATTCTGCTATTGGATTCTCAGCGTTATAATTTCTAATCTATTTGCCAAGTTCTTTGCCAAGTAACTTCCAAAGAAAAAAAGGTTTCACCTCCTCACTTCTGTGAGTAAGACACTAATGCAAATACATCCCATCTGTTAACCTTTTTGTATTCCCTTACTACATGTAGAAGTATTTTGCCTAAGCTACATGCAATATTCTATGGATAATGAGCCTTGTGTTTTCATAAGTGCATAGTGTCTTTAAAACATGAGTGAATCCATTGCTAAAATATTTATAGTTTAGTCAACAAACACAGACTTGAAGAGTGATCAGTTGTGGTAACAGACATCCAAATCTTGGAAATATTTTGAGGAGTACATTACCTTATGTGGTAGATACCGTCAGTCCTGAAACACTGCTTCCATATTTGGAAATTAAAACCTTTGTTGTTCTGTGACAGGAATGGGGCACAGCACCGATGAAAAGTGCCATCTGGACCAGGACTCCAGGAGGGAGGGAACGGAGAACAAATGGCAGATCACAAGTTTGGATCAGAAACTCACGCAGCATTTAGAGTAGGTCTGAGCATGGTGTGCCTTTGATTTCAAAGACCGCTCCGTGCCTGGATAAGTTTTGTAGACTGGAACATGGCAAAAACTGGTCCTAAGGGAAGGCACAGAACACTGAGTGACAGAAGGCAAAGATCAAGTTCGCAAAGGAAGCTTGAAGGAAGCATTAACCGGTATATCAGGATCTGAACTCCATTCAGTAAGCGTTCTGAAAACATGCTGATGACACTCAGCCATTGAGCAGGGCTTCCAATTCTGCGGCATTGGAGTTGAGCCTCTGGAGGGCTGCGGGTTGATAATATTGTCTGTCAGTAAGAAAGAAGAGAAATTTTTTATTTATTTATTTTTATTGAGGCATAGTTGACTCATAACATTATATAAATTTCAGGTGTATAATATAATGATTTGTTTACAGTGTTTAAAGGTTATACTCCATTTATAGTTAGGATAAAGTATTGACTATATTCCATGTGTTCTATGATATATCCTCGAAAGTGGAAGTGTTAGTCACTCAGTCATGTCCAACTCTTTTGAGACCCCGTGGACTGCAGTCAGCCAGGTTCCTCTGTCCATGGATTTCTCCAGGCAAGAATACTGGAGTGGGTTGTCCTTTCCTTCTCCAGGGATCTTCCTGACCCAGGGATCGAACTCCAGTCTCCCGCATTGCAGGCAAATTCTTTACTGCTGAGCCACCAGAGAAGCCCCTATGATATATCCTTGGAGCTTATTTTATACCTAATAGTTTGTGCGTCTTAATCCCCTATCCCTCTATTGCCTCTCCCCACTGCCCTGTCCCCGTTGGTGACCACTAGTTTGTCCTCTGTATCTGCCAGTTGTGGACATTGGTTCAACCCATCTATTCTGAGGATTTTTATCTTTTCTGGAAATCTTTTTTTCTCGTTTCTATCAATATTTCTTTATTCTCTTTTTGAAATTCCTATTAGGCAAATGTTGAAATCTTTGAATTTTTTTCCCACCCATATTCACCTTTTTATCTGTCTTTTCTGAGTTGTGTTCTAGGAGGATCCTTAGTTGTATATTCTAGCTAAGTAATCATCCTTTAGTTATATCTTTTCTGTTACTCGGCACATATATTGAGTTTTTCAGACTTTTTCAATAATTACAACCTTCCTTTTGAAGATCTCTAGTTGTTTATAATATGTTTCTATTAAAATGGACATTATCTTCTTATTCCTCTTAGGATGTTAATCATATGTAATGTGCTCAGTCGTGTCCAACTCTCTGTGACCCCACGGACTAAAGCCCACCAGGCTCCTCTGTCGATGGAATTTTTTAGGCAAGAATATTGGAGTGCATTGCCATTTCTTACTCAAGGGGATCTTTCCAACTCAGGGATCAAACCTTCGTCTATGGCGTCTCTAGCATTGGCAGGCAGATTCTTTATCACTGTTGTACCTGGGAAGCCCCATATGTACCATACATACTTTTAAAAAAAAATCTCATTTTTTAACTTTGTTTCTTTGGATATTAGTTTATCCATATTGATGATTATGGTCCCTTTTATTCAAAAGATGATGTCTTCCCAACCCAGGGATCGAACCTGGATCTCCTGCATCTCCTACACTGGCAGGTGAATTCTTACTACTGAGCCACACCAAGGTTTTAAAGAATTACTTTTCCTTAAATATTTGTTGGGTTTGGGGACTTCCCTGATAGTCAAGCAGTTAAGACTTCATGCTCCTTAATGCAAGGGGCACAGTTCCAACCCTGCTTGGGGAAGGTCTCACATGCCACATGGTGTAGTGCAAAAAAGAAAAAAAGATTGCTGGGTTTGCATGATTATATGGGATCGGGGCTCCTCGGTTAGTCTGTCTCATGCTGTATGTGATTACTTGGCTTGTTTCCAGAATTCCAGGCAGCGATGTGGCGTCAGGCCTCCCCTTTCTTCTGGGTGGCAGTGAATTCTGTCCCAAGCCCTGACTACCTGGAGGGACATCTTCCTGGTTGTGGATCGCTTCTGTCTAGGGACACAAATCTCTCCTGATCCTGCATGGCACAAGGAGAAGGTCCAAGGGTTCGACCTTCCTGAATGCCTCTGCCTCAGCCAGTCATCTTGCTGGTTGACCCTGGATCCTCTCTTTTCATCTGTTTTATCTCAGCTTGAAGCCCAAGCTGAGATACTCTCATGCTCTTCATCAGTTCTCTCTTTTGTGTGTTTTGGCCATTATTTCTTCCTTCAATATAAACTCCTCTGCCTTTAATATTTTAGGAACTTTATTATAATTTCTGATCTATTGAGGCCACCAAGTCTTTTCTTGTGCTGTTTTCAATTTACAATATTTTCCTACTGTTTATGGGGATTTGAGATGAGAGAAGCATGTTCTTAGTTTGCAATCTTGATCTGATTACCTCCTGGTCTATTACAAAGCAGGCTAGCCCAGTTTAAAGAAAGTACATCAGTGTATCTGGAAAGTAATATTTATTCCTATGACTGAATTCTACTGGAAATTTACACTGTGAGTTTATGTTAAATATATTAACATTTATTAATTTCCTGTTTGTGAATGCCTATTTTGGCCTTCTCAAAAAATCCTGATATATATCAGTTCTAAGGAAAATAGAGGCTTAGAGGGGTGAAATCATTTATCCAAGTCCAACAGATAACCAGAGACAGAGCCAGAATTCATGCCTATGTCTTGCTATAACAACAGCTTCCTTCCATTAAAGATAAAAGGTAATGATAATGTACAATGTCCTCACTATGGGATACCAAAAAAACACAGCATTCACTGGAATGGGTTCTTCTAGAAATCCTGAAGTCAGGAGTCACTGATTATTGTGGATAATTTTTCAGCAAATCGCTGAGCTGACAGCACTTTTCAATTTCATTTCATTGCCTTTGTCAATACGATTTATTCTTAGAGAAATTTGTGAACTGTTAGTGCTATCTCAGTGGGCAGCGCACAGAAATGGTGTGTGCATATTGGTAAACATCTCTGCAGAGTTGGCAAGTTAGAGGTGTTATTTTGCATTGATTTTTTTCCTTGCTTTCAGCCGAGGTTTATTTTCATATAAGCAGTAATTACAGAAAACGAGTGCCTGTGAGGGTAAACGTAGTTATGCTGGTTAAAGAGGATTATATGTATTATGTGGCATGCTGTAATTATTGAAGTTATTTCACAGGAAACAAGTCTTTCTCAGCAATTGTGATACACGGGGTTCGGATCAATAAAGGCAGAGATTATAGACATTTTAAGCTTTTGTAAAGTCTGTGTTGTGTTGTTCAAGAAGCATTTTTGGAGAATCTGTCATAATAAACATTTGGAAAATGAAAAGATAGATGCAGAAATAAAAATACTTTGTTTTTCAGCTGAGAAGGTTTAAATACACAAGTGCCAGAGGACTTAAAACTAAAAATGATGTCAGAATGCAACGGGGTCCACCAGAGAAGGTGGTGGAGCTGGGTCAGCAATGGTGTTCCATCCCTGTTGAACAGCATTCTTTGCTGTTTGATTTCCTTGATATGTTTTTGCTGTTATTCAGTCACTAAATCATGTCCAACTCTTTGCAACCCCATGGATTGAAGCACTGCAGTTTCCTCTGTCATCCATTATCTCCCAGAGATTGTTCAAATTCAGGTCCATTGAGTCAGTGATGCTATCTAACCATCTCATCTTCTGTCAACCCTTTCTCCTTCTGCTTTCAGTCTTCCTCAGAATCAGGGTCTTTTCCAGTGAGTCTGCTCTTCACGTCAGATGGCCAAAAGATTGGAGCTTCAGCATCAGTTCTTCCAGTGAAAATTCAGGATTGATTTCCTTTAGGATTGACTGGTTTGATCTCCTTTCTGTCCATGGGAGACTAGCACCACAGCACCACAACTTGAAACCATCAGTTTTTTCATGCTCAGCCTTCTTTATAGTCCAACTCTCACATATGTACATGACTACAGGAAAAACCATAGCTTTGAGTATATGGACCATTGTTGGTAAAGATATGCTGTCTAGATTTGTCATACCTTTGCTTCCAAGGAGCAAGCGTCTTTTAATTTCATGGTTCCAGTCACCATCCTCAGAGATTTTGGAGCCCAAGAAAATAAGATCTGTCACTGCTTCCACTTTTTTCCCATTTATTTGCCATGAAATGATGGGACCAGATGCCATGATCTTAGTATTTTTGAATGTTGAGTTTTAAGCCAGCTTTTTTCACTTCTTGATGCTTCCTGATGCTCTTTAGTTCCTTTTCACTTTCTACCACTAGAGTGATATCATCTGCACATCTGAGGTTATTCATATTTCTCTGGCAGTCTTGATTCCAGCTTGTGATTCATCCAGCCTGGCATTGCACATGATGTACTTTGCATAGAAGTTAAATAAACAGGGTGACAAAATACAACCTTGTTGTACTCCTTTCCCAATTTTGAACCAGTTGGTTGTTCCATGTCTGATTCTAACTGTTGCTTTGTGACCCACATACAGGTTTCTCAGGAGACAGGTAAGGTGGTCTGATATTCCCATGTCTTAAAGAATTTCCTCAGTTTGTTAATGTGATCCATATAGTCAAAGGCTTTAGCATAGTCAGTGAAGCAGAAATAGATGTTTTTCTGGAATTGCCTTGCTTTCTCTGTGATCCAACAAATGTTGGCAATTTGATCTCTGGTTCTTCGCCTTTTTAAAATCCAGCTTGTACATCTATCTATAAGTTCTTGGTTCATGTACTGCTGAAGCCTAGCTTAAAGGATTTTGAGCATAACCTTGCTTGCATGTGAAATGAGTGCCTTGTACAGTAGTTATCCTGATGCTGGGGAAGATTGAAGGCAGGAGGAGAAGGGGACAACAGAGGATGAGATGGTTGGATGGCATCACCGACTCGATGGACATGAATTTGAGCGAGCTCTGGGAGTTGGTAATAGACAGGGAAGCCTGGTGTGCTTCAGTCCATGGGGTTGCAAAGAGTTGGACACGACTGAGTGACTAAACTGTATGGTAGTTGAAACACTCTTTGGCATTGCCCTTCTTTTGGATTAGAATGAAAACTGACCTTTTCCGGTCCTATGGCTACTGCTAGTTTACCAAATTGGCTGGCATATTGAACGCAGCATTTTAACAGTGTCATCTTTTAGGGTTTTAAATAGCTCAGCTGGAATTCCATCACTTCTGCTAACTTTATAGTAATGTTTCCTAAGGCCCACTTGACTTCACACTTCAAGATGTCTGGCTCTAGGTGAGTGACCAGACCATCGTGGTTATCTTGGTCATTAAGACCTTTTTGGTATAATTCTTCTGTGTATTCTTGCCACCTCTTCTAAATCTCTTCTGCCTCTGTTAGGTCCTACTGTTCCTGTCCTTTATCATGCCCATCTTTGAATGAAATATTCCCTTGATATCTCCAATTTTCTTAAAGAGATCACTAGTCTTTCCTGTTCTATTGTTTTCCTCTATTTCTTTGCATTGTTCATTTAAGAAGGCCTTATCTCTCCTTGCTGTTCTCTGGAACTCTGCATTCAGTTGAGTATCTTTTCCTTTCTCCCTTGCTTTTCACTTCTCTTCTTTCCTCAGCTATTTGTAAAGCCTCCTCAGACAATCGTTTTGCCTTCTTGCATTTCTTTTTCTTGAGGACGGTTTTGGTCACCGCCTCCTGTAAAGTGTTATAAAACTGTCCATAGTTCTTCAGGCACTCTGTCTACCAGATCTAATCCCTTGAATCTATTCATCACCATCACCATATAATCATAAGGGATTTGATTTAGGTCATACCCGAATGGCCTAGTGGTTTTTCCTACTTTCTTCAATTTAAACCTGAATTTTTGCAATAAGAGGCTGATGATCTGAGCCACAGTCAACTCCAGGTCTTATTTTGCTGTCTGTGTAGAGCTTCTCCATCTTTGGCCACAGGAAATATCTGATTTCGGTATTGACCATTTGGTGATGTCCATGTGTAGAGTCGTCTCTTGTTCTGTTAAAAAGGGTATTTGCTATGACCAGCATGTTCTCTTGACAAAACTTTGTTAACCCTTGCCCTGCTTCACCTTGTATTCCAAGGCCAAACTTTCCTGTTACTCCAGGTGTCTCTTGACGTCCTACCTTTGGATTCCAGTCCCCTATGATGAAAAGGATGTCTTTTTTTGATGTTAGTTCCAGGTGGTCTTGTAGGTCTTCATAGAACTATTCAATTCTTTGGTATCAGTGATTGGGGCAGAGACTTGGATTACTGTGATATTAAATAGTTTACCTTGGAAATGAACTGAGATCATTCTGTCCTATTAAAGATTGCACACAAGTACTGCATTTCAGACTCTCTTGTTGACTTTGATGGCTACTCCATTTCTTCTAAGGGATTCTGCCCACAGTAGTAGATATATTGGTCATCTGAATTAAATTTGCCCATTCTCATCCATTTTAGTTCACTGATCGCCAAGATATGGATATTTGCTCTTGCCATCTCCTCCTTGACCACGTCCAATTTACCTTGACTCATGGACCTAACATTCCAGGTTCCTATGCAATATTGTTCTTTATAGCATTGGACTTTACTTTCACCACCAGACACATCCACAACCGAGTGTCATTTCCACTTTGGCCTAGCATTCTTACTGGAGCTTACTTGCCCTCTGCTCTTTCCCAGTAGCATATTGGACACCTTCCAACCTTTTGGGCAGCATATTGGACACCTTCCAACCTTTTGGGCTCTCTTCTTGTATCATATCTTTTTGCCTTCTCATCCTCCCCCCGAGATTGTAAGTTAGTGGATGCAAATTCCTTAGCATTTGCTTTCAACCACTTGTTTGAGACACATTTCTCAAACTAAACTCATACACTTTTCTTGCATTCCTTTCTGGTTTCCTCGCTGCCTTAAGGTCAGCGTAGGTGGCTGATGGCAGAGCAGACCACTGAAGAACAGTCTGAAGAGCCATCTCTGAGGGACTTGGAGTCAGTTATTGCCTCATTCAGGGCTTTGGTCCAAATATGGGTGGGACACATACAGATGACTTTGTGTCTAAAATTCTAAGTTCCAAAGTAGTGAGCATGTGTTACGTTCATGACTGTTCATCATCTTTTGGGTGGCCTTTCTATATTCAGAGACACCTCTCTTATAATGAATTTTTACTTCCTTGATATAGAAATAGATGTAAATTTCAAGTCTTTTTGCCATGAGGATGCAAATATGAAGCCAGACTCTGCAATCAGATGCACCTGGATGAGTCTACAATTCACATGTGAAGAATGTAAGATAACGTGGGAATGGAGCCTCCATTTTTGGTAACACTGGTGGCCATGGTAGCATTTCTGCCAATGCTTAATACAGTGCTGGTTTCCTCAACTGGCCAGTTCTGTGGTGTGAAATTGGGCTTCATTTTTAAAGGTAAACCTTGCACTGGTTCTCCAGACCTCCTAACAATTTATGTGCTACCCAATATCTCTTAAATACATTTCTTTTCTAATTAATCAGTCAGGGTTTTCCTCTGCTGCTTACAGCTAAGAACTGCTCTTGATAGATAAATAATCTGGTGTATTTGTGTTCCCTGGCCTGACTCATCTTTAAAGAACACCCCTACTTTCTCATATAAATTAAGGGAGACTTGAGATGGAATTCATTCACCTGTTCAATCAGCAAGTATTATTAGATTCCTTCAGTGTGTAAGGTACTGTATTAGACACTGAGTGTTCAATGGAGAAGACTCTTCCTAGTCTTGAGGGACTTGAAATCTTGTATCACAGATAAACATTAGCATATAAACCAAATGTGCTGTGACAGAGGACTGAACCAGATGTGACCTGTGACTGTGATATGATTGATAAAATGCTGGAAATTTTTCAGCCATTTGGCAGCAGTTGAGGATGAAACAGCTGGGAATCATTTATAGTAAAAGAATCTAATACATGAAAAGAACTTTCTTTAGAGTAGGAAGGGAAGGAAGGAAAGGTCACATAATTGACCACCTTCCTTTTTCTTCTGCTTTGTTTTCAGGGCTGGTATGGATGCTTGGCTGGGTCTTATTTCAAACTTGTGGGACATTTGGGATTGGGGAGGCGGAGGAAGTTGGAGAGGATTGACACTTACTTGATGTTATTCTTGGTGGTGATGATTTGACTGAAGGATAAAAGAAGTACAGAAAGCATAGATTTAGGTTCCACTGTTGTTATCAGTTGCCTACAACGTATCTGACATTCTTCTGGAGGTTTTCCATGTTATCCCAATCAGTTTTTTTTCTCCCTTCATACTTGTGTATATGTAGATGTCTTTAAATTGCAAGTGGAGGAGAAGCTACATAAACTAGGAAGAAGGGAGAAGGAAATTTTTTGATTCACATAACTGAGAAATTTGGAGGTAACTTCATGGAAAAAACTGGACCTTGATGTTCAAATAATATCATCTGTCTGTCTCCAAACAGTGCTTCTCTTGTTGACTTTATTTTCTGATTGCTGCCTCCCTGATAGAGGTTGAGAGCACCAAGGTCACATCCCACCTGATTAGTCACATCAGTGGAAGAACTACTTCCGTTTTCTGAGAGTGACAGCAAAAGTGCCAGGTTTCAGCCTGAATCACTCAGGATGGTTTTGGCCACGAGTAACAGAAAACTGGGTCAAAGGGGCTTACGTTCTCACACAGCAGAAAGCCCAGAGATAGAGACAGTTCCAAAATGAGTTGATGTAGGGGATCAATCATGTGAGGGCACTTGGTCAGCTTCTCTGTGGGCCTCCTCCTTGCAATCTCAGATGGTTGGAGCAACTCCTGATATCACTTCTTCATATGACAATGTCCAAAGGTAGTAAAGAGTAAGTCCCTGCTTGTGTCTCTTGAGAATGCAGGAAAACTCTACAGAATTCCTCTCTTAGTCTCGTGGGTCAGTTACCTTGCACACTCATGCTTTACCAATCCTTTTCAAGGGGAATACAATTACTTGGTAGTTTTAGGCTTATTGACATTTATCCCCTAGGGCTAGATATGAACCCTTGAATATTGCTAAGGTCACCCAGTAATTGAAAGTCAGAATTTAATTTGCAAGGAAGAAGAGGTGGGCTGTTTGAGTCCTTGGCAGTATCTGCCTGTGTCTCACTGGGTTAATTCAGATTATGTATCCATTCCTGAACCAATCACAGCCACCATCCCTAGTCACATGCCTACCTGTGATGCTATAGAGGTAGTGGCCTTAATGGTTCGTAGGAGTATTTTGTCAGTCTGCTCAACTCAGAGGAACTGAGTAGAAGAAGTTGGGTCCCTATTATTCAAACTGACTCCTAAGCTAACTGTCCTACCCAAAGGAGCAGGAAAACCCTTGTTAGATTCTTGACTCAACGGTTAATTAAGAAAAAAGGAATTCCTGTTCCTGTCATTCATCTGTGATCCAAGATTTGGGGTAGCTCATGAATATTTCAGAGTCACCATAGCAAGTGACCCCCATGGTCAAGGATAAAGGAAAGCATGTGTTAAACAGACAGAAGGCATGTTATAAGCTGCTCAACAGAACACTGTTATTATGGACCATCTGTAGAACATGGACATGTTCGTTAGGCAGAGTAATTTATTGTAATGATACTTGGCATCATGAAATTTCACTGTTACTGTGCTTCTTCACCTTGCTATATTGTTGGGAAATTCTCCATTTTAAGATTTCTTTGTATAAATGTAGATGATCAAAAGGCTTTACTGAAGAGATGATACTTTTGTGTTGGGCACAGATGTGAATACTCATGGGATGAATCTCCTAGACTACATTTGAACTGAGTGGTTAAATGTTTCTATCATGACATTCTTCTCTTCAAAACGTGTAACAGCCTCTTGTTCTCTGTTGTGATGAGACTTCATTCTTCTTCCTGAGTTTTGGACCCCTGGTAACCTGCTCTTCCCTAGCTTTTTAGTCACCATGCTCATACTCTGTAACCTAACTTCTGCCTAAGTTTCCACTTCAGCCTTCTGACTTTGCATGTGCATGTTCTGACCACTGAAGTGTCCTTCCTCTGCTTTTCCAAATTCTTCCCATTCCTCATGGCCAAGCTTCCTTTCTCCTACTCTGCTAGCTGGCATGGTTCTCCCTCCTCTTACCTCCCTCATCTTAAATGCTCTACATTTCTTTGTTCACTAATTGTTTCCATGTGTACATCCTCTCTTGTCTCTTTAGTTACAGCTTTTGGAGATGTAACAGGTAACTCTGGCTCGACTATTTTTCTGTACTCCCAGTGGCTACTACAGATTTGAACTTGGATGTCTCAGGGTCATCTTAACTTTAACGAGACCTAAGCCGCACCTGTTACCTGCCCCTCCTTCCTGCTCCAACTCGCTCCTGTTGTTGTAATCAGTTTCTGTAAAAAGCTTCTATGCAGTTACCCAAGCCACTCTTGATTCTGCCCTTTCTTTTAGGAACTCATCATTCAGCCCGAGTTCTCTCAATTCTGTTCCTAAACATGTCTTGGTATCCTTTTCTCCATCCCTGACACCACTGGCTTGGTTCAAACCTTTGTGATCATTCACTGGTACTATTATTCTTCCAACAGATCTCCTTGGCTCCAGGCTCAATGCTTTATTTATTTATTTTTATTGAAATATAGTGGATTTACAATGTTGTGTTAGTTTCTGGGATACAATAAAGTGATTCATATCTATATATGTACATATATTTTTTCACATTCTTTTCCATTATAGTTTATTACAAGATACAGTAGGACCTTGTTGTTTCTGTTTTTTATATGTAATAGTGTGTATCAGTTTATCCCAAACTCCCAATTTATCCTTTCCCCTTCCCTTTTCTCCTTTGTAGCCATAAGTTTGTTTTCTATGTCTGTGAGTCTGTTTCTGTTTTGTGAATAAGTTCATTAGTATCTTTTTTTTTTTTCAGATTTCACTTATAAGTGATATCATATTTGACTTTCTCTTTCTGACTTCATTCAGTATGATTTCTAGTTTTAGCCATGTTGCTGGAAATGGCAATATTTCCTTAATTTTATGGCTGAGTAATATTCCATTGTATATACGTACCACATCTTATCCATTCATCTGTTGATGGACGTTTAGGTTGCTTCCATTGTCTGTTGTGAATAATACTGCTATGAGCATTGTGATACATGTATCTTTTTGGATTAAAGTTTTCTCCAGATATATGCTGAGGGCTGGGATTGCTGGATCCTATGGCAATTCTATTTTTAGTTTTTTAAAGAAACTTCATGCTGTTTTTCCATAGTGACTGTATCAATTTACATTCCCATCAATAGTGTAGGAGTTCTCCCTTTTCTTCATACTCTCTCCAGCACTTATTATTTGTAGACTTTTTGGTGATGGCCATTCTGACTGGTGTGAGGTGATACCCCATTGTACTTTTGATGTGCATTTTGCTAATAATTGGTGATATTGAGCATCTTTTCATACATCTGTTGGCCATCTGTATCAGACTCACTTCTTTAAGCCCATCATGTTTACAGTTGCCTACAGAGCATCATGTTTACTGTTGCTACTCTCCTACTTAAAAACTCTGTGGTCATTTCCACTGCCAGAAAAAAATTCAGACCTCTTGACATAGCTCACAAAGTCAATAATCCCATTCCCTGCCTAGCTTTCCAGTTTCATGTTCTGTACTTTTTTTTTTTTTATAAATATATATAGTTTTATTAAGACAAAAAACTGACAGTGTTGACATGAAGTTTACATCTAAACAAAAGTTTTCACAGAAACCTAACATACGCCTAAAAATTACAATGGAGTTCTAGATGCAGGTCTAGATGATGTCAAGAACTGATGGATCTCATGATTTGAGACAGCGTTTTGTATTTTAGTTAATTCTTAGGATTAAAAAAAAATTGTTTTGTTTTAAAGTGAACCACTGCCCCAGTATGAAAACTAAATCTTCTCCTGAGACCAGGGCTTTTGAAATCATTCAACTTGTGCTGTCAGTGACTGAACCCTGCCACCAAGGATTTCAAAGTTCAAAAAACAGAGGCTCCAGGAGTTTTCCACCCTATGAGCACTGGCCCTTGTCTTTCCCTACTCACCTACCTCCTATACCACTCTCAGCCCTTCCCTAAATACTTCACCAGCGGCTTGGATGGAGAAGCTGATATTTGTAACTTCATAATAGTAAAAGAAAGGGTTCTTCTTGTCAATTTCATGAAGTAGCACCTCTAAGACAGAATGATCTGCCTGTGTATACACACCAATAAAACTTTTCCTCCTCAACCATTTTCTATCCCCTAAATGGCAGCTTTGGTAGCTTCTTAGTCTTTTTTTGGGAACAGCATTAAGCTCAGGCAGTGAATACCTTAGCTTCTAAGTTTCAGGCATTCACAGCTTTTAAATAGTCTCTCACAGTCCTCATTTAGGTTGCCAGTGACATTTTTTGAAAGGATACAATATTCTGGACACAGAACCCAATCATTATTAGTTGTTAATGTGGTCCACTGGAGAAGGGAATGGCAAACCACTTCAATATTCTTGCCTTGAGAACCCCATGAACCGTATGAAAAGGCAAAAAGATAGGACACTGAAAGATGAACTCCCCAGGTCGGTAGGTGCCCAATATGCTATTGGAGATCAATGGAGAGATAACTCCAGAAAGAATGATGGGATGGAGCCAAAGCAAAAACAATACCCAGTTGTGGATGTGACTGGTGATAGAAGCAAGGTCCAGTGCTGTAAAGAGCAATATTGCATAAGAACCTGGAATGTTAGGTCCATGAATCAAGGCAAATTGGAAGTGGTCAAACAGGAGATGGCAAGAGTGAACGTTGACATGCTAGGAATCAGTGAACTAAGATGGACTGGAATGGGTGAATTTAACTCAGATGACCCTTATATCTACTACTGTGGGCAGGAATCCATTAAAAGAAATGGAGTAGCCATCATGGTCAACAAGAGTCCTAAATGCAGTACTTGGATGCAGTCTCAAAAATGACAGAATGATCTCTGTTCATTTCCAAGGCAAACCATTCAATATCACCTTAATCCAAACCTATGCCCCAAGTAGTAAAGCCAAAGAAGCTGAAGTTGAATGGTCCTATGAAGACCTACAAGACCTTTTAGAACAAAAACCCAAAAAAGATGTCCTTTTCATTATAGGAGACTGGAATGCAAACGTGAAAAGGCAGGAAACACCTGGAGTAACAGGCAAATTTGGCCTTGGAGTACAGAATGAAGCAGGGCAAATGCTAATAGAGTTTTGCCAAGAGATTGCACTGGTCATAACAAACACCCTCTTCCAACAACACAAGAGAAGGCTCTACACATGGACATCACCAGATGGTCAAAACCAAAATCAGATTGATTATATTCTTTGCAGCCAAAGATGGAGAAGCTCTATACAGTCAGCAAAAACAAGTACTGGGAGCAGACTGTGGCTCAGATCATGAACTCCTTATTGCCAAATTCAGACTTAAATTGAAGAAAGTAGGGAAAACGACTAGTCCATTCAGGTATGACCTAAATCAAATCCCTTATGATTATACAGTGTAAGTGAGAAATAGATTTAAGGGACTAGATCTGATAGAGTGCCTGATGAACTATGGAAAGAGGTTCATGACATTGTACAGGAGACAGGGATCAAGACCATCCACATGGAAAAGAAATGCAAAAAAGCAAAATGGCTGTCTGAGGAGGTCTTACAAATAGCTGGGAAAAGAAGAGAAGTGAAAAGCAAAGGAGGAAAGGAAAGATATTCCCATCTGAATGCAGAGTTCCAAAGAATAGCAAGGAGAGATAAGAAAGCCTTCCTCAGTGATCAATGCAAAGAAATAGAGGAAAACAACCGAATGGGAAAGACGAGAGATCTCTTCAGGAAGATTAGAGATACCAAGGGAACATTTCATGCAAAGATGGGCTCGATAAAGGACAGAAATGGTATGGACCTAACAGAAGCAGAAGATGTTAATAAGAGGTGGCAAGAATACACAGAAAAACTGTACAAAAAAGATCTTCATGACCCAGATAATCACAATGGTGTGATCACTCACCTAGAGCCAGACATCCTGGAATGTGAAGTCAAGTGGTCCTTAGGAAGCATCACTACGAACAAAGCTAGTGGAGGTGATGGAATTTCAGTTGAGCTATTTCAAATCCTGAAAGATGATGCTGTGAAAGTGCTGCACTCAATATGCCAGCAAATTTGGAAAACTCAGCAATGGCCACAGGACTGGAAAAGGTCAGTTTTCATTCCAATCCCAAAGAAAAGCAATGCCAAAGAATGCTCAAACTACCGCACAATTGCACTCATCTCACACGCTAGTAAAGTAATGCTTAAAATTCTCCAAGCCAGGCTTCAGCAATACGTGAACTGTGAACTTCCAGATGTTCAAGCTGGTTTTAGAAAAGGCAGAGGAACCAGAGATCAAATTGCCAACATCCGCTGGATCATCAAAAAAGCAAGAGAGTTCCAGAAAGACATCTGTTTCTGCTTTATTGACTATGTCAAAACCTTTGACTGTGTGGATCACTATGAACTGTGGAAAATTCTGAAAGAGATGGGAATACCAGACCATCTGACCTGCCTCTTGAGAAACCTGTATGCAGGTCAGGAAGCAACAGTTAGAACTGGACATGGAACAACAGACTGGTTCCAAATAGGAAAAGGAGTACATCAAGGCTGTATATTGTCACCCTGCTTATTTCACTTATATGCAGAGTACATCATGAGAAACGCTGGGCTGGAAGAAGCACAAGCTGGAATCAAGATTGCCAGGAGAAATATCAATAACCTCAGATATGCAGACGACACCACCCTTATGGCAGAAAGTGAAGAGGAACTAAAAAGCCTCTTGATGAAAGTGAGAGAGGAGAGTGAAAAAGTTGGCTTAAAGCTCGACATTCAGAAAACTAAGATCATGGCATCTGGTCCCATCACTTCATGGGAGATAGATGGGGAAACAGTTCAAACAGTGTCAGACTTTATTTTTCGGGGCTCCAAAATCACTGCAGATGGTGATTGCAGCCATGAAATTAAAGACACTTACTTCTAGGAAGGAAAGTTATGACCAACCTAGATAGCATATTTAAAAGCAGAGACATTACTTTGCCAACAAAGGTCCATCTAGTCAAAGCTATGGGTTTTCCAGTAGTCATGTATGGATGTGAGAGTTGGACGGTGAAGAAAGCTGAATGCCGAAGAATTGATGCTTTTGAACTGTGGTGTTGGAGAAGACTCTTGAGAGTCCCTTGGACCGCAAGAAGATCCAACCAGTCCCTCCTAAAAGAGATCAGTCCTGGGTGTTCACTGGAAGGACTGATGTTGAAGCTGAAGCTGCAATACTTTGGCCACCTCATGCGAAGAGTTGACTCATTGGAAAAGACCCTGATGCTGGGAAGGATTGAGGGCAGGAGGAGAAGGGGACAACAGAGGATGAGATGGCTGGATGACATCACCGACTCGATGGACATGGGTTTGGGTAGACTCCAGGAGTTGGTGATGGACACGGAGGCCTGGCGTTCTGCGATTCATGGGGTCCCACAGAGTCGGGCATGACTGAGTGACTGAAGTTCCTTTGTTTCACCTTTTCCCCAAATTTTAACAAAAATGATCCTAACCTATCTCCCTTCTTTCCCACCCCATCCCACCCACCCTAAATAATACACCAGTAATAGCCAAAAACTACACGCATGCAACGGTGTAAAAATGCAGAGTTAACACTATTGGGAAGAAGGCTGTGTGGGTTGTGGAGATGCTCTTTGAAGATCTACAGTATCTCTTGCTCTCCCACATCCCATTCTGCATTTTGTCCTTCATAGAAGGCCCTTTGCATTTTCTTTTTTTTAAGCAAAGTTCAGAATGGGTTGCCTTGAAACACTGACCCTCCTTCCCCTCCACTAGGATGGCTGTGCAAACTGTATAGCGTGGAATGGCTTTAAAGCACGTGGGCTGCTGTAGGGCACAGAAACTATGCTGGCTCTTCAAAGGACATCTTCTCAAGCCACCTTTATGGTGTCAAAACAGGTAGAACTCCTCCTTTCCCCACTTGAAACCCACAGTCAGATGTGACAGGGGCTGGTATTCAAGAGAGTTAATTCTTGTCATCTTTTTTGTCATCATCCTCTGAGGGGTAAGAATGCCATGTCAGCCTTTCCTCACAGAAGGATATGACAACCTGTGGACACTTGACATTGGCTTCCTTGGCAGGGACCAGGTCAGCCTCATCAGAGTTCTTCCATTTCATCAGGAACATGAGTTCTCCACTGGAGTCTGTAGCTCTAATATTCCGCTCTGGTTCCAAACCACGGGCAAAGCCTCGTGGCTTTTCTGACTCTTTTTTGTCTTCTTTGGTTTGCTCTCCTCCCCCTTATCTTCTGAATCAGAATCAGCTTTGCACTTGCCTGCCTCTGATTTATCTGTCTCGTGTGCTGTTTTCTGTGACTGCAAAAACTCAGCAATGAGGTCAGGGCAATCCAGGTTCTCTTCTGGCTCCCATGTGTTATCCTCATCTGAGAACCCCTTCCACTTTAGGAGATACTCCACTTTGCCCTTTACCACTTGACGGTCTAAAGCTTTTTCCACCACATATTCTTCTTCCTCTTCTTCTAGCACCTCCTCCAGTTTCTTCTTGTTTTGTTTTTTCCCCATAGTGCCTGCCAGCTTTCTGGTATAAAGAATGACACTGCTCGGGTCTTGTAGTCCTCAACCCTCCCTACGCTGGTTCAAGTGTCCAGGCTCTCTCATCCGTTCTCTCCCCAGTTTACTGTGTTTCCTTTCCAGCCTAATCCCCCAGCCGTCCACCCAACCCACGTAGCATTGTCTCAGTCTACTCAGGCCAAAGAGCGACCCGCAAATGCCTCATGTTCTGTACTTTCTGATGATGAGTCATTTGCTCAAGCCAAATTGAGCTTCTACTGGTCACATCAACACCTGTGCACCTTCAGGTCAGCAGACATGGACTTAGGATCTGGAGTCACCAGGTGCTGTGCCAAATTCCTCGCAGTACCAATTATGTGTTTTTGTGTTTCTTTCTTTCATTGGACTATGAGATTTTTGTCTCTTAAGACCTGCTGTGAAGTAGCAACTCAATAAATGACAGATGAGTATATGATACAGCATCATGGTCTTATTCATAATTTAAGTCTCTCATTGGTGAAACAATATTAGGCCCAGTATAGGCATTCAATACATCCTCTTCATTTGATGGATTGTTTGCCAATGCTCAAGTCACATAGTGTGAAATGTCTTCTAATTTAACCTTATGATCCATCTATGTTTTTAATTAAATGCATTATTGACTGAGTTTTTAGAACTGGTACTGGGTTTGCATATCCTCTGGTTCCTTTATGGATAGAATTCTGAACATTTCGGAAAGTTTGCTGATGTGCCCTGGGTATGATGGGGAATCCCCTTAGGTTGAGCCTATGCTAGATCATATGTTGTACATACTCCTTTTTTCAAAGGAATGGGAGATACATGAATTAGAACATAATTTAGAGATGGAAACCTACTCTGAACTCTGTTGGATTAATCATTAATATATTTGAAACTCCATATTTTAGGTGAAGGTAGGACATAAACGTGTTAAGTGTAACTATATAAATACACGTTTGTCGCTCAGTCGTGTCTGACTCTTTGTGACTCCATGGACTGCTGTAGCCTGCCAGGTTCCTGTGTCTGTGGAATTCTCCAGGCAAGAATACTGGAGCAGGTAGCCATTCCCTTCCCAAGGGGATCTTCTCAATCCAGGGATTGAACCGTCTCCCACATTGCATGTAGGTTCTTAACCATCTGAGCCCAGGGAATCCCCTTGTAAGGCAAAGTCAATAAAAAGTTTCCAGGTAAAGTCTAAGTGGGGAGTTCTATTTTTCTAGGGATGAGTAGCCTGCTCTACTGGTTTTATCAGCAATTCCTCAAAAGGGAATCTTCTGTATGACTCAGTCTTAACTGTGTAAGCCTCTCAAAGCTTTTGAATGGGGTTGGGCAGCAATTTTAATAATAGAAAATAATCATTAATCTCAATGATTATTAACATCAGTTGCTCTTCTGCTTTGTAATGAAGTGTCTTTCAGGTAGGACTTGACTCATTCCTTCTCCAAATTCCTCACCTGATGCCCGCAAGAGCTATGCGTTTCTGTTTGCACTCAAACTGCTAATGTTCTGGTCTTTTTTCCCCTCCTCTGACTCTTTGTTACCAGATCTCTTCTCCATTGTCACTTTTTGCTTCTGGTCATTTTTGTGGTCTTGGCCGCTTCTAATTTCTAGTATCATATCTTCTATCTGCCACCCCTGCAGCTTGTTATTCTTCTTCTGTTTCACTTGTTACGTTAGTTTTTTGATCTATCTTCTTCCTGACTCTGTTGCCAGTGTGCTCAGCTTTCCAGCTATTTCTAGCCAAGTATACCTCTCCTTCCTTGTTATTACTGTTCAAGGCCCAGTTCCTTCTTAGCTGGAAAGAGCAATACTGTTCATAGTTTTCTGATGTGTGAGGTCTGGTGTATCGAGAGTTAAGGTACTGGAGCATAACAAAGGTGAAGCTCTTCATCCATGGGACAGAAGGTTTGCATATTCTCTCCCCATTCTATTAGGAGTAGAGCCATTTTACTTAGGGAAGAGTTACTGTATTCATGGTCTGGTGAAGGAGACAGAAAATGCACTCACTAATTTACCTGTCTCTTCTATACTAGAGTATAAGCTCCTTATGGGTGGGAAACTTGCCATATTAATTTCTGCTATGTATTATATATATTATGTGTGTGTGTGTATATATATATAAAATGTGTGTGTGATATTACACTTTATAGACCATCTGCAGTTCAGTAAGTGTTTAAAACATGCTTTTTGGATGAAGAATGAATGAATAGTAAGACATATGGCAGAGGTATCAGGGGAGTGATTCTTATTAGAATCATTTAAATCTCATTTAAAACACATAGTCTAATTGTGAAGAGTTCACACTCCTAATGCAGGGGGCGCAGGTTTGATCCTTGGTCAAGGAACTAAGATCCCACATTCTGCATCTAAGAGTTCACATGCTGCAACTAAGATCCTGCATGCCGCAACTATTACCCAGCATGGCCAAATAAATATTAAAAAAAAAAACCCAAACATTAATACCTGGGTCCCCAAACTAGGCCAACTACTATTCTTAGATAAAAATTTCCCCTACATTTCAGAAATCTGTGCTTCTTAAAATTGATGAAATAACTTAATTTGAAGCATTTTTCTTTCTTAGTTGTAAGAAAGAACCATGTTTGCTCTCTATGCATCTGTATCTATATTTATAGCTATGGTGAGTGTATGTATGTATGTGTATATATACATATATATATATATAGAGAGAGAGAGAGAGAGAGACTAACATCCTGTAATTTCAGTGGCCTCTCCAATGCCCTCAGGAATTCCATTTGGTTCAACTAATGAGGACTGGTTGTTTACAACAGACCAGATACTGTCTATACTGTAGATGATATGGGGCTTCCCTGGTAGTTCAGATGATAAAGAATCTGCCTGCAAAGCTGGAGACCCAGGTTCAATCCCTGGGTTGGGAAGATTCCTTGGAGAAGGGAATTGAAACCCACTCCAGTATTCTTGTCTGGAGAATCCCATGGACAGAGGAGCCTGGTGGGCTCCAGTCCATGGTGTTGGAAAGTGTCGGACATGACTGAGTGACTAACACTTTCACACTTACTCAGATGATATAGTAATTGTCCTAAAAGACAATCAGGCATTTCCCAGGTGAGTAAGAAGTCTAAGAGAACCGAGCAAAGGCAGACAAGTACATCTTGAGGTGCATCTGGGTGGGTGTCATTGAGGGGAAGCAAGTTGGGGGTGTGGGTGGAGGAGGGTGGGAAGAGGGTCATTTTACTCTTTATGTCATTGTTCAGTCGTTCAGTCATGTCCAACTCTTTGCAATTGCATGGACTGCAGCACACCAGGCTCCTCTGTCCTCCACTGTCTCCCAGAGTTTGTTCAAATTCATGTGCATTGGGTCAGTGATACTATTTAAACTTCTCATCATCTGCCTCCCTCTTTTTTGCCTTTAATCTTTCCCAGCATCAGGGTCTTTTCCAATGAGTCGGCTCTTCTAATTAGGTGGCCAGAGTATTGGAACTTCAGCTACAGCATCCGTCCTTCCAATGAATATTCAGGGTTGATTTCCTTTAGGATTGAGTGGTTTGATCTCCTTGCTGTCCAAGGGACTTCAAGAGTCTTCTCCAACACCACAATTCAGAAGCATCAATTCTTTGGTGCTCAGCCTTCTTCATGGTCCAACTCGCACATCCATACGTGACTGATGGAAAAACCATAGCTTTAACTATACAGACCTTTGTTGGCAAAGTAATGTCTCTGCTTTTTAATATGCTGTCTAGGTTTGTCATATCTTTCTTCCAAGAAGCAAGTGTCTTTTAATTTTGTGGCTGCAGTTACTGTCATCAGTGATTTTGGAGCCCAAGAAAATAAAGTCTGTCACTGTTTCCATTGTTTCCCATCTATTTGCCATGAAGTGATGGGACCGGATGCTGTGATCTTCATTTTTTTTTTTTTTTTTTAATATTGAGTTTCAAGCCAACTTTTTCACTCTCCTCTTTCACCCTCATCAAGGGGCTCTTTAGTTCCTCTTCACTTTCGTCATTAGTGTTATTCTCTGCATATCTGGGGTTATTGATATTTCTCCTGGCAGTCTTGATTCCAGCTTGTGATTCACCTAGCCTGGCATTTTGCCTGATGTACTCTGCATATAAGTTAAACAAACAGGGTGACAACATACAGCCTTGACGTACTCCTTTCCCAATTTGGAACCAGTCCGTTGTTCCATGTCCGGTTCTAACTGTTGCTTCTTGATGTGCATACAGGTTTCTCAGGAGGCATGTAAGATCATCTGGTATTCCCATATTTTGAATTTTCCACAGTTTGTTGTGGTCCACTCAGTCAAAGGCTTTTGCATAGTCAATTAAGCAGAAGTAAATGTTTTCTGGACTTGCTTTCTCTATGACACAGCAAATGTTGGCAATTTGATCTCTGTTTCCTCTGCCTTTTCTAAGCCCAGCTTGTACATCTGGAAGTTCTTGGTTCACCTACTGCTGAAACCTAGCTTGAAGGATTTTGAGCGTACTTGCTACCATGTGAAATGAGTGCAATTGTGCAGTAGTTTGAACATTCTTTGGCATTGCTCTTCTTTGGGATTGGAATGAACTCTGACCTTTTCCAGTCCTGTGGCCACTGCTCAGTTTTCCAAGTTTGCTGAAATATTGAGTGCAGCACTTTGACAACATCATCTTTTAGAATTTTAAATAGGATTATTTAGGATTTTAGAATTTTAAATGACTCAAATGGAATTCCATCTCCCCCACTAACTCTGTTGTAGTAATGCTTCCTAAGGCCTGCTTGACTTCACACTTCAGGATCTCTGGCTCTAGGTGAGTGACCACACCATCGTGGTTATCCAGGTCATTAAGACCTGTTTTTGTATAGTTCTTCTATGTGTTATTGCCACCTCTACTTAATATCTTCTGCTTCTATTAGGTCTTTTCCACTTCTGTCCTTTACTGTGCCCATCCTTGCATGAAATGTTCCCTTGATATCTCCAATTTTCTTGAAGAGATCTCTAGTCTTTCACATTCTATTATTTTCCTCTATTTCTTTGCATTGTTCACTTATGAAAGCCTTATCTCTCCTTGCTGTTCTCTAGAACTCTGCATCCAATTGAGTATATCTTTCCTTTTCTCCTTTGCCTTTCACTTCTCGTCTTTCCTCAGCTATTTGTAAAGCCTCCTAAGACAACCACTTTACCTTCCTGAATTTCTTTTTCTTGGGGATGGTTTTGGTCACTGCCTCCTGTACAATACTATGAACTTCCATCCACAGTCTTTAGGCACTCTGTCTACCAGATCTAACCCCTTGAATCTATTCTTCACTTCCATTATATAGTCATAAGGGATGTGATTTAGGTCATAACTGAATGGTCTAGTGGTTTTCCCTGCTTTCTTCAACTTAAGCCTAAATTTTGTACTAAGGAGGCGATGATCTGAGCCACAGTCAGATCCTGGTCTTGTTTTTGCTGACTGTATAGAACTTCTCCATCTTTGGCTGCAAAGAATATAATTAATTCTGATTTTGGTATTGACCATCTGCTGATGTTCACATATAGAGTTGTCTCTTGGATTGTTGGCAAGGGTGTTTGCCATGACCAGCATGTTCTCTTGTTACCCTTTACCCTGCTTCGTTTTGTGCTCGAAGGCCAAAGTTGCCTGTTACTCCAGGTATCTCTTGACTTCCTCCTTTTGCATTTCAATCCCCTATGATGAAAAGGATATCTTTTTTTTGGTGTTAGTTCTAGAAGGTCTTATAGGTCTTCATAGAATCATTCAACTTCAGCTTCTTCAGCATCAGTGGTTAGGTCATAGGCTTGGATTACTGTGATGTTAAATGGCTTCCCTTGGCAATGAACTGAGACCGTTCTGTCATTTTTGAGGTTGCACCCAAGTACTGCATTTTGGACTCTTCTGTTGACTAGGAGGGCTACTCCTTTTCTTAAAAAAAAAAAATAAGGGATTCTTTCTTACAGTAGTAGATATAATGGTCATCTGAATTACATTCACCCATTTCTGTCCATTTCAGTTTACTGATGCCTAAGATATCAATGTTCAATCTTCCATCTCCTGCTTGACCATGTCCAATTTGCCTTGATTCATGGACCTAACATTCCAGGTTCCTATGCAATATTGTTCTTCACAGCATCCATCTTTCTTTTCACTACCAGACATATCCACAACTAAACATTGTTTCCCTTTGGCCCATCAGCTTCATTCTTTCTAGAGCTATTATTAAATGCCCTTCACTCTTCCCCAGGGGCATATTGGATACCTTCCAAACTGAGGGAGCTCATCTTCTGGTGTCGTATCTTTTTGCCTTTCATATTGTTCATGGAGTTTTCAGGGCAAGAATACTGGGGTGCTTTGTCATTTCCTCCTCCATGGACTTTGGTTTGTCTGAACTCCTCATTATGACCCGTCTATCAATGGGTGGCCCTGTGCAACATGGCTCATAGCTTCATTGAGTTACACAAGCCCCCTCCCCATGACGAGGCTGTGATTGATACATTCTGTTGGGACTGATTTCAGAGGAGGCCAATGGGCAGTTAAGAATTCAGAGCAAATTTAATTGAGGATCCAATCTGTCAAAATTCTGAGCAGGCCAGGAATTTCTTCAGTCACCTCCCAGCTCCCATTTTGGTGACATTTTTGCTTTGTATCAAATTCCCACAGCCTCAAACCTCTGCTTGGCTGGCCTAGTTGTTCCCCTAGGCTTCCCTCCTTCTCTCTTTTGGACCTCACTCCAATCCAAAACATCTCCAGTGCTTCACGGACTTGATCACTTTCCTTCTGCTTCAGGTTGCCCACCTCCAGGGGGAGCCACTCACACTGTGGTCTTGGAGAATGGTGCCCATCCATACTGCTCAGTGATGCCGGGGTCACTAAATGTTGCCGCCTTCTTTTGTTTATAAGTTCACACAGGCCTTCTGAGACCCTGCCCTTTTTCATGGAATTGGTCCCATGAAAGAAATTTAGGTTTCCTGGTTGATTATGGAGGAGGGTTTGTTTGTTTTTTGATTGAGTCAGTCTTCTCTCAGAGGCAGCTTGATTCCATAGTTGGTGAGAGTATAGGGTTTGGAGGAAAACTGAATTTAATTCCTCACCACCTAAAACTGTACATGAGGGACAAATACCTTGCTGTTGGTAACTACATTTTCTCTTCTGGAAAATGGGGATAATAATAGTACTTATCTCACTGGTAATCCTCATTGCTGTGAGGATTAAGTAGTTTAATATGATAAAGCTTCTAAGATAGTATCTGTCACGTGGTAGGTACTCAAAACCCTCAGAGAATATCATTTGCTCAGCCCTTCCATACCATAAGATTGAGAGCAGGAGGAGAAGAGGGTGACAGAGGATGAGATGATTGGATGACATCACTGGCTTGGGGGACATGGGTTTGAGCAAACTCCAGGAGATAGTGAAGGGCAGGGAAGCCTGGGGTGCTGCAGTCCTTCAGGCTGCAACAAGTCAGACATGACTGAGTGACTAAACAACGACCTCCCTTCTACATGTAATGTAATTGTCTGCTTTCAAGAGTTGTTTGCTATTTCTGGTATTGTTAATTTGGCCACAAGGAGGAGAATAATGGTAGAAGTGTGCTAGTTAATTTAGTAGCAATACTCATTTCAGATTTAATTGTGGTCCTGAATGTCTAAATTACCCACAACTTTGGTAATAATTCTTTGCTTTACTATGTCCTGTTTGGCAAAAAGGTTGATGAAATTCACAGGAGGATGAAAATTAGCTTGATGAAACTGACTCATTATATCATTAAGCATGAGCATTCTTTGGAATATCTTCACTTAGAGATTCTAAAATGATATATCTAAAGTTAGTATTAAATCTTCTCCCCCTGAAACTGGGGCTCTAGGTCTCCAGGTTGACATCATGGCTGATCTTTTATTTTATGGTCAATGAAATTCAGGCTTGGCCTTGTGATACCATGCACAAGCTTAACGGTGCTTCCTAATGCACCACGTAAGCAGGATTGATTTGAAGAAGAAATTAGCCCAATATCAGGAGCTTCTTGTTTCATATTAAACTTTTAAAACCAATCAGAAGCAAACTTAGTCAAGTGCCTGCAGACCACATTTTATTGACAGTTTATTGCAAAGAGGGCTCACTCCGATTTTTAAGTTAATGTTAGTTACGGAACAATGTCAGATTTCAGAGGGAGCACACAGAATGTCTAACCTATTTTCAAAAAGCAGGTCAAATTCAGCATCTGGAGGATAACTTGCAATTTGGTTGAAAATAATTGAACAAGTTTAACATAAAATCCAATAAAGGGATCAGGATATTCTAAGTTTAAAATTCTGAGATAAATGGCCCAAGGCTCTTGTCAGCTGTCATTATTGCCAAGTCCAAGAGAGTTCCTGGGTTTCCATTTTCCCAGAGTGTATCTGTCTTGTTAAAAGAAGATTGTGCTGAATCGCTTGTCTTGGTATTTCTTTAGAAAGACATTTTCAAAAAAAGTTAGAGGTCTCTGCACTCTAAGAAGTGAGGTTTGCTAAAGTGTGTTAGAAGGAAAGTAGACTATAGAAGTGGTTTGAGCTCGCTGCTTCTAGGAAGAAGAAAGAAGAGAGGGAAATGGAGAGAGTCTTAAGTCATGTTCCCCAGAAGCAGACCCGGAGAGAGGGTTCACGTGTGAGTAGGTGATGCATTCAAGGCCGTAGCCAGGGAGACGGGGAAGGAAGGGAGGCCTCAGAAGGAAGGAGAATACCTTCCCACCCCCAACCCTCCAGGGGAACTTGAGGGTCTGTCCCAACCCACAGCAAGGCTACTGAGGCTCTCATGTTCCTGCCCCATTAGCTATTGGTTAAGGACCATGACTGCGGCCATGAAATTAAAAGACATTTCTCCTTGGAAGAAAAGCTATGACAGACCTAGACAGTGTATTAAAAAGCAGAGACATCACTGACAAAAATCCACATAGTCAAAGTTATGGTTTTTCCATAGTCATGTACAGATGTGAAAGTTGGATCATAAAGAAGGCTGAGCATCAAACAATTGATGCTTTCAAACTGTGGTGAAGACTGTGGAGAAGACTCTTGAGAGTCCCTGGGACAGCAAGGAGACCAATCCAGTCAATCCTAAAGGAAATCAACTCTGAATACTCATTGGAGGGACTGATGCTGAAGCTCCAGTACTCTGGCCACCTGATTAGAAGAGCCATCTCATTGGAAAAGACCCTGATGCTGGGAAAGATTGAAGGCAGAAGGAAAAGAGGGCAACCGATGATGAGATGGTTGAATGGCATCATTGACTCAGTGGAAACAAGTTTGAGCAAACTCCAGGAGATAGTGAAGGACAGGTAAGCCTGGTGTGCTGCAGTCCCTGGGGTCTTTGTGACCCCAGGGAGACATTATACTAACCTTATTCCTCGCTCTCCAGTAAGGGGAAGGGGGTTAGGCCCTAGGAACACACATTCACAGACAAGTCTACTTTCTAGGCTTGCAGGTGAAGTGGGCTCTGGGAACTCTTTCAGAAAAGACCCTTCAGTGCTGGCTGTTGAAGGTAAAAGCCAGGGAGCTGGATTAATGCATAAAGGTGACCCCAGCGGATCTGCACAAAGTGCTGACCTCATCCACCACAGAGAAGAAAAGGAAAGGAGCTGGGGCGCCTTGACTTACTCCCCTGACTCCCCACTCCCTGGGCCAAGCTTTAATGTGGGTGCTTCTAGTAACAACTGGATACGAGGGAACCATGCAGGACAGAGCTGGGTCTCCTTTGTCTTCCCCAGAGCATGGAAGATGTCTGCATGTTCCCACACACAGGTGGACAGCACTGGGTCGGGGGAATGGGGAGGTGGCAGATCCCAGGGGACAGCAGGGTCCCAGTGAGAACCTCAGTGAACATAGGAACCAGGCAGCAGGGAAGGCTGAGAGGTCCCAAGGCCAGCGCGTGGCAGTGCAGGTGAAATTGGGCTTTGTTGGAAGGCATCCTCGAGCATAGACAAGGCCAAGCTGAAGGGCTCGGTGGCCTTTCTTCTTGGTGTTCTAGTTTGGGCTCCTGTTTGGTAGGCTCCTCCCCATCTTGGACAGTAAGACACATCAGGGCTGAGCCTGGAGGAGACGAGAAAAGGATCAAGTGCTTTGGCCTAATTCTGTGTTAGTTGTTTAGTCATGTCTGATTCTTTGTGACCTCATGGACTCTCACCCGCTAGGCTCCTCTGGCCATGGAATTCTCCAGGCAAGAATACTGGAGTGGATTGCCATTTCCTTCTCCAGGGGATCTTCCTGACCCAGGGATCGAACCCAGGTCTCCTGTATTGGAGGCAGATTCTTTACCATCTGAGCCACCAGGGAAGACCTAGACTTGAAATTCACAGGTGAGAGATAAAAGGGACTTCAGAAATCATCAGAGGAGGAAGAGGGGCAGGCAGAAGCACGCCCCCTGCCATAAGGGGTAAAAGTGCATCTAGGCTTAGGCTCCTCTTCCTGCGTGCTGTGGGGATAGGGGCAAAGGGATGGATGACTGGAGGGTGAGGAATAAGGTTAGTGTAATGTCTCCCGTGTCCATTTATGCAAAGCCTTCTTCCTCTGGTTGACCTTAGGTGCCTTAATCAGAAAACTCTGGCCCCTCACTGTGGCCAGCTTCATCTAACATAGAACTGTACCAACATCTCATTTTCCTCGATGCTCTGATATCAACTGGCTGACTTTCCAAATCATTGACAGCAAGGTGTTAATATCTTCCTCTCACACTCATAGCTTAATGGGCTTCCTTTCCCAAAGTTATCTGCAGAGGAGAAGGGTACAGTCCTTTTGTCTTTGAAAACTCATTTTAAACATTATTGTAAAGACAGCCCAGGTTCATTTTAGAAAATTTGTTGTTGTTCAGTTGCTTAAGTCATGTCCGACACTTTGCAACCCCGTGGACTGCAGCACTCCAGGCCTCTCTGTCCTTCACTATCTCCTGGAGTTTGCTCAAACTCAATGTCCATTGAGTCAGTGATGCTGACTAACCATCTCATCCTCTGTTGCCCCCTTCTCTTCCTTCCCTCAATCTTTCCTTGCATCAGGGTATTTTCCAATGAGTTGGTTCTTCACATCAGGCCAAAGTATTGGCGCTTCAGCATCAGTCCTGTAGAAAAATAAAAAAAAAAGAAATACCAACAATTCTACAACCTAGAGAAAACCATTGTTTATGTTTTGGCCTGAGTCCTTCTCATCTTTTTATCATTTCGTAAATACTGAAGACATATAGACATATATACTTAGATTATTTGCATTTCAACAGAAGAACTTGAGGGAGGCAGTGGAAGTTCTCAGCCAAAGGAATAAGTTAGTGCCAGGGATATGTGTTAACCTCTCTCCAGACATTGCCTCAGTTGATGAATGGGGCAGGAGTGAGTCTGGTCAACAGCCCGAGACTTTATCCCCTGTCGAACTGGCTTAGGGCTGGGCCTTAGACAAGTCAGGTTGTAGGCTTGGAGACTTTGGAGAGTAGGCGTTCAAATATAAAGATGTAGGGGAGGCAAATGGGAGCCAAGATTGTAGCAACCCCCAGACTGAGCTCACAGTGGATTTTCTGGCCTGGAAAGGAATCTGAGTCAACTTTTGTTCAACTGATGACAGAGGCCCTGTTGTACTTGCTTTTGTTCATGCACTAAGCTAAATCTTAAAGATTCAGAAACTCTTAAGACAATGCTTATGCCTTTTGTAGGTGTAAAAATTCACTGTGTTCAAGGAATGGGCAGGTTACATGTCACAGGCTGAGTACTTCTAGGTGCAGACTCTAGGATGGAATTTAGTGAGCAAAACATTAATTGGTAAGTGCCCTGGAGAATAATACCCATGGGAGGGAGGGAAGGACAGGAAGCAGAACTGGAAAGAAGACAGTGAGTTACGATGCATGCTGAGAGCTTCATCCAAACTCAGCAGGGTTCTGAAGTGGGAATGACCCATCAGAGTCATCCTGTGTTGGGCCAAGATGGCCTGGCCTTTCTCCCCTTCTTGTCTCCATCAGTCTTGGCATGTGAACTACCCTGGAAGAGGTGTGATCTAGGGACAGGCAGCTCCCTGCCATTGAGACAAACCCTGAAGGAGCTGACAGTTGCTTGTGACAGACAAGGCCTTCCATGAGAGGGGATCTGGACAGTTCATCTTAATGTCCATCAATTATGTAGGTGGGATTAAGACAAAGTGGTATGCTGGGGAGGGTGGTGAACTTGTGGAGCAGGCTGCAGGCGATGGCCAAAGTCAAATTTAACTCATGAAAGTGCTGGGTTGGCCAAGCAAAACACATTTTGGGGTAGATTCTGGACTTATCCTCTTGTTTAGAGCCTCTCTGCTCCAGAGAGAAGGCAGTATCTCAGCTCCAGCACTTGCTGGCTGTGAGACCTAGGACAGGACAATCTCTGTGTGTTTCCGCTGACTCATCTAAAAAAAAAATGGGAATAATAATTATATCTACTTCAAAGAGTTTGTTATGAGACTTACATGTAACCTCTAATAAAACACTAAGCAGGGCATATTCTTATCAATAACAATGTTATTTTCTTTTGTGGTATTGATGATACTAGTTATTACCTTCAGATTATCTAAAAGCTCCTGGTGTTGATGACTCTGTGACTGTCAAGTCTTAATCTTAGCCATGTCTCCTGGCCTCAAAATCTATTCTCTTTGCCTACTGGATTTTCCCATCTGATTCCAACTCACCTGAAAGTCAATGTCCTCAAATAGAACTTATGACCTGTAGCACCTCCCTAACCCCTGGCTTTCTGCATTCACCATCTCGCCAATCTCTTCCATTTATTTTGTTCTTTCTTTAAGTGTTTATTTGTTTGGCTGTGCTGGGCCTTAGTTTCGGCATTCAGGAATTTTAGCTGTAGCATGTGGGATCTAGTTTGCCAGCCGTGGATTGAACCTGGGCTCCCTGCATTGGGAGCCTGGAGTCTTAGCCAAGTGTTTCTGGAAACCTCCTCTTTTCCATGACTGATTTTGGCTCTCATCCTTCTATCCGCTTCTGATGAACTCAATTTCATTTTCCAGGTGGCTGTGAAGGAGATTATTTCAATACACAACCACAGTGACCTCCTCATTTGTTACAGCAGAAGTGCTAAACTCCTCAGACTGATTTTTGTGATCTGGACTTGACCTACACTCCAAACCTTGTCTTTAACCACCTCCCACCAATATGCAGCCAATTCCATAACCTGAGTCCTTGCTGCAAGGCTGGCATGTCTGCAGTTTCACGAATGTGGCTTTCTCAAGAAGACTGCCTGCCTCCATCCTTGCCCATCCCCCTGGAGAATTTTAAGTTATCTGTAAATTCTTAGTTCGTTTATCTCCTTGTTTCTGATGTGTCTCTCCTGATCAAGTTCAGGCATTGTCTTTTTTTTTTTTTTTATAATTCTCTATCATTCATCTATCTAAAATTTATTTTTTCAGTAAATACTAGCTGAGTTCCCAACAAATGCCGAATAATCTGTTCAGTGCAGCTGTTATAATGAGTTATTTGTTATATGTCTAGCTAGTAAAGTTATGAGGTCTGGGGTAGTGGTTCTCTTAATCTTGCATCCCTTGTATCTAGCTTAGTTCCTTACATGTAGTAGGTGGTCAATTTATGCTGTTTGTATAAATCAAAATAATATGATAGGATTTTCAAAATACACAATCAGGACAGATGGTCTGGCAAAGTATGTTTTTCTTATTAGTAGGTGTATTTATATAGATTCTTATTAAAATTATATTTTTTTTCCGTTGGTCATGATGAAAAAAACACAAAGACATAGAACAGGACAAGTCTTCCTAGTTGGTTGCTGTTTAGTTGCTCAGTCCTGTCCAACTATTTGCAACCCTGTGGACTGCAGCCCTCCAGGCTTCCCTGTCCTTCACCATCTCCTGGAGCTTGCTGAAACTCATGTCCATTGAGTTTGGTGATGCCATCTACCATCTTGTCCTCTGTCGCCCGCTTCTCCCCCTGCCCTCAATCTTTCCCAGCATCAGGGTCTTTTCCAGTGAGTTGGCTCTTTGCATCAGGTGGCCCAAGGTATTGGAGCTTCAGTTTTAGCATCAGTCCTTCCAAAGAATATTCAGGATTGATTTCCTTTAGGATGGACTGGTTGGATCTCCTTGCTGTCCAAGGGACTCTCAAGAGTCTTCTCCAACACCACAGTTCAAAAACATCCATTCTTCAGTGCTCAGCCTTCTTTATGGTCCAACTCGCACATCCATACATGACTACTGGAAAAAGTAATGTCACTGCTTTTTAATGCACTGTCTAGGTTTGTCATAGCTTTTCTTCTAAGGAGAACACATCTTTTAATCTCATGACTGCAGTCACTGTCCTCAGTGATTTTGGAGCCCCCCAAAATAAAGTCTCTCACTGTTTGCATTGTTTCCCCATCTACTTGCCATGAAGTGATGGGTCTTAGTTTTTTGAATGTTGAGTTTTAAGCCAGATTTTTCACTCCTCTTTCACTTTCATCAAGAGGCTTTTAGTTTCTCTTCGTTTTCTGCCATAAGGATGGCGTCATCTACATATCTGAGGTTATTGATATTTCTCCCAGCAATCTTGATTGCAGCTTGTGTTTCATCCAGTCCAACATTTCACGTGATGTACTCTGCATATAAGTGAAATAAGCAGGGTGGCAATACACAGCCTTGTTGTACTCCTTTCCCAATTTGGAACCAGTCAGTTGTTCCATGTCCAGTTCTAACTGTTGCTTCCTGACCTACATACAGATTTCTCAGGAGGCAGGTAAGGTGGTCTGGTATTCCCATCTCTTTAAGAATTTTCCAGTTTTTTGTGATGCATACAATCAAAGGCTTTAGTGGAGTCAATGTAGCAGAAGTAGATGTTTTTCTGGAACTCTCTTGCTTTTTGGATGATCCAGCGAATGTTGGCAATTTGATCTCTGTTTCTTCTGCCTTTTCTAAATCCAGCTTGAACATCTGGGCATTCTCAGTTCACATACTGTTGAAGCCTTGCTTGGAGAATTTTGAGCGTTACTTTGCTAGCATGTGAAATGAGTGGAATTGTGAGGTAGTTTGAACATTCTTTGGCATTGCCTTTTTTGGGGATTGGAATGAAAACTGACCTTTTCCAGTCCTGTGGCCACTGCTGAGTTTTCTAAATTTGTTGGCATATTGAGTGCAGCACTTTCATAGCATCATCTTTGAGGATTTTGAAATAGATCAACTGGAATTCCATCACCTCCACTAGCTTTGTCCATAGTGATGCTTCCTAAGGCCCATTTGACTTTCATTCCAGGATGTCTGGCTCTAGGTGAGTGATCATACTATGTGGTTATCTGGGTCATGAGGATCTTTTTTGTCTAGTTCTTCTGTGTATTCTTACCACCTCTTCTTAATATCTTCTGCTTCTGTTAGGTCCATACCATTTCTGTCCTTTATCGAGCCCATCTTTGCATGAAATGTTCCCTTGGTATCTCTAATTTTCTTGAAGAGATCTCTAGTCTTTCCCATTCTATTGTTTTCCTCTATTTCTTTGCATTGGTCGTGGAGGAAGGCTTTCTTATCTCTCCTTGCTATTCTTTGGAACTCTTCATTCAGATGGGAATATCTTTCTTTTTCTCGTTTGCTTTTTGCGTCTCTTCTTCTCCCAGCTATTTGTATTGTAAGGCCTCCTCAGACAACCATTTTGCCTTTTTGTATTTCTTTTTCTTGGGGACCCTAACTGGTATATTCTGATTATAGAGTCACTTTCTTTGAGCTGAATTTGAGTTCTCCTGAGACCTTGGTTTTCTATTATTGTTGTTATTTAGTCACTCAGTTGTTTCCCACTCTTTGCCAGCCAGTGGAATGTAGCCCACCAGGCTCCTCTGACTAGGGGATTCTCCAGGCAAGAATACTGGAGCGGGTTGCCATCTCCTTCTCCAGGCGATCTTCCTGACTGAGGGATTGAACCCAAGTCTCCTTTGTCTTTTGCGTGGCAGGCAGATTGTTTACCACTGAGCCACTGGAGAAGTTCATGAGAACTAGGCTCCTTCCTCACTAGTGTCCTATTCCTTTAAGGGCTGATGGTTTGTCCTGGTGCAGAAGCAGTGGAGATGCTGTTTTTTCCCATGGTTTTCCAAGAATCCGCATTTATATTACATCATTTTATTGCAGCTGTTTCCATAACAGAAAAGCATTTCCTTCTCTCCTACTTCACCTTTATTCTTCAGTCCTTGAACTTGTCTCTGAATGTGCAGGCTATTTCGAGATCTTCTTTCATCCTAGGTATGCTGTGGCACCCCAAACTGGCCAGCCATTTGAGGCAGAATGGCTGGAAAGGAGCCGTGATGAGCTCTATTTATATTCAGAACCTCTCTGGCTCCAACCTCAGGACACAGAGCCCAAGCAAAGTGGATCCTACCTGTGATTACTTTCAAGACACTGCTTCATTCTTCCCAGTGATCAGAGCCCCAGACTGAGGCACCCAGGTGGCTTATTTCAACTGTGAGCTCTTGTGTTTCTGGGACAGAGGTGTGGAGGAAGCCTTCATGTGGGGTAGATGGTGGTATTCAAGGGCCCAGAAATATCTGGTCTTATTTTTTTTCCCCAACAGAGCTATCAGTATGGAGAGACACAGTACTTGGAAGTTTCTGTACATGTGGCATAACAAATTAGTGATTTAAGGAACTTTGGAGCGCTGCAAGTTCTGTAACAAGATGACGTTAGTATTAAAAATGATCTCGGGCTGGGGAATGTACTAGATGTGCAGTTTATATAAGGAAAGAACATCCTTCTCTCCCTGATACAGGCCTCTGCTGCTTTTAGAAAGTAGTTGGGCTTTCTTTGATGGACAGAGACCAGTTCACATCTTATCCATAATGCTGTCGTCAAGAACAGAAGTTTCTAATTGATTGTTATCAAATCATGATGTGTACTTGTGAGGGAGCTTACTCCTCACAAGCTAATGCATTTTAAAAAGCTTTTTATTTTGTATTGCGATATAGCCGATTACCAGTGTTGTGACAGTTTCAGGTGGACGGCAGAGGGACTCAGCCATACATATACATGTATCCATTTTCCCCCAAACTCCCCTCCCATTCAGACTGCCACATAACATTGAGCAGAGTTCCCGGTGCTATATTGTGGCTCCTTGTTGGTTATCCATTTTAAGTATAGCAGTCTGTGCCTTTCCATCACAAACTCCCTAACTATCCCTTCCCTCCATTCTTCACCCACTGGCAACCATAAATTCATTCAGTCTCTGAGTCTGTTTCTCCTTCACTGTCTGACTATTTCACTCAATACAACCAAGCAAAGGCATTTATTTCAGTTGTTCTGGCCAAAAATGTGTAGCTGCATCATGTGGTGATCTGGTTGTCTTTTTTGTAGACATTGATCACTATCAAATTCATTTCATGTCAAGATCTATGATTCTGTCTCTGAATTTAAAAGTGCCTGCCATTTGGAAATTTTATAAGTCATGATTACTAAATCTTTATAAATTTAAATAGTTTAAAAAAGTCTCTTCAGGAGTCATCTATACCTTCTGGGAAACCCTTGTATCATTTTCTTTAAGGGAAGTCAAATTCAGATAAATTTCTTATATTGCCCTTTATGTTTTAGGGTTAAAGGGGATGGCTTTTACTTTTTTTTTTTTGTTTTTAAATATAAGTTTTTAGTAGATAATACATGTATCTGGTATGAAATACATAAAATACAAAATCCTATACAGTGAAAATTAAACCCTCAAGAAAATTAAACCATTCAGTTTTTTCTATGCCAACCTAGAGCTATCTCATTTTCAGCATGGATTTCCAGAAATACTCAATGCATATCAAAAATATACAGTATATGTCATATGTTTTTTAACATGAAGAATAAAGCATGCTTTTTCCTTTCACTTAGTATCTCTGGGAAATGATAGTAAACATTGCTGCTCATTAATTATTTCCAGTTCTCCTTTTGGCTAATTAGCAGAAATGCCCTTCTCTGACCCTTTGCAGTTAGTCATGATCATATGACCTGCTTTAACCAATGAAGTGTAATCAGAAGTGACATGTGTCACTTCTGGGTAGAAAGACTTTAGAGTAGGTCATAATTCTCTTTATCTCTCTTCCTCCTGCCACTATGATTATGATGTTCTAGCTGGCGAACCCAGGTCCTTGAATTATATGGAGCAGGACATTCCCCTGCTTAAGGAATGCGTATTTTATGATTGCAGAATAAACTGGAGTGGGTTGCCATGCCCTTCTCCAGGGGATCTTCCCAAACCAGGGCTCAAACCTGTGTCTCTTATGTCTCCTGGATTGTCAGGCGGGTTCTTTACCACTAGCGCTACCTGGGAAGCCCAATCTATTGTTTGGAGATAACAGTATGTAACTAGTTGCCTAGGACAGACATCTGATTTGTTTCCAATATTTTGTCATTATAAACAATGTGGCAGTGAATACCACAGCAAATTATGTTGTAGGGCTGGATCCTTCCTTCTTTCGTTCATTCAGCTACATGGAGTCTTAGTTGCAGCACGCAGGATCTTTTAGTTGTGACATGTGGGATCTCGTTCCCTGACCAGGAATGGAACCCAGGGCCCCTGTATTGGGAGTGTGGAGTCTTAGCCACTGGACCACCAAGGAAGTCCCAGGGCTGGATACTTTTTGATTATTATTCTTCCTTGAATAAGGTGAGATCTTCTTAAAACAGCTCTTTGCAGAAGTTGTGTGTGTGTGTTGGAAAGGGATTGTATAGTGGTGGGAGTCAGGTCATATTCAGGCTAGCAAGAATCTGTCCTGTTTCACAGTGACATTTTTCACGAGATATGGTATATAGGCTCATGTAGCCTTCACTCCCTTTTAACTAGCAAGAATGAGCAGTTGTATCTAACCAGCCTTATAGACAGTTTGTACCCTACAAATATGGCATGATTATTGATTTCTCACTTAGCTCTGCCTCCGCTGCTTCTCCTTGGTGCCATTACTGTTCACAGAGCTTTGCAAAATCAGGAATTACTGGTCTTGCCCACCCATATGTGTCACCTCTTTTACAGGGTCTGTGCTTGGCTATTTTGCTGAGGTTAGTGGTCACAGGCATGCTCTTTTGCAGTATCTTTCTACCCTCTTGCTTGATGCTCTCTGAGTTTGACATCTTCTCATTGTGTCCTGGGGCACTTATGTCTTCTGGCATCATCGAGGATGTAGTTTGATTTATATTTCCTATTGTCTTTGTTTTACAGTGATTTCCAGGAGAAGGGGCAGTGTCAACTTTCTTACATCATTTTAAAACTAGAAGTGTCCTCCAATTTTTTGAAATACTAATTTTCTGGTTGTTGCTCATTCCTTTTAACCCACGCTGAATCTAAGAAAGTTCACTGGAATTTAAGCACCTGACAGATTTTTTTTTTTTATTGTAATGCAAGCGCCTGGCATTAAGCTTTTGATTGGTCAGGCATCCACTTTAAGCACACTTATCTCAAATAACCGCACTGCCAGCTACACAACCAGATAAAGAGCTAATAACCTGACCTACCTGTGAAGTCATCTTTCTGTAAAAGCACTGGTTGACTGAGATCACTGACCATTTTGACTACCTGCAATGCTTTAGTTTCCACTCTTTTTTTTTTTTTTTTAATTTAAAAAGATTTATTTTTGGCTGTGCTGGGTTTTCATTGCTGCTCAAGGGAAGAGTGGGGGCTACTTTCTAGCTGTGGCTCACTGGCTTCTCATTGCGGTGGCTTCTCTTGTGGAGCACAGGTTCCAGGGCACACGGGAGTCCGTAGTTGTGGCTCCCGGACTCTAGGGCACAGCTTCAGGAATTGTGACACACAGGCTCAGCTGTTCTGTAGCATGTGATATCTTCCCAGATCAGGGATCTAACCCATATCTTCTGCATTGGTAGGTGGATTCTTTACCCCTGAGCCACCAGGGAAACCCAGTTTCCACTCTTATGTTTTAAATTCACCAGCAAGGAGTGAGCTCAAGAAACCCTAGGCATTTTCCCTGTGACCACGATAGACGCAGAACCCTGGTTCTCTGTCTCTAATTCCCTCTCTCCCCCACCACTGTGTGGTCCCAGGCATGCCTTGTATCCTCCAAGACCTGTGAGTAATAAACTTGTTTTTTTCCCAAAGTTCTCTGATGTTGCTGAGGTTCATCTTGCAATCTAAATAAGAGCCACAAGGGCCCAGTCCAGCCACAGCAGTCAGAAAAGGAAACTGTTTCTGGGGGCTTGCCTTGATAGCATCCCTATTGGTGGCTGAGACTGACACAAAACATTCTTGCAACTTGGCTGGAGGGTTATTTAACAGTATGAATTTTGTAGCTGATGAGTTGTAGAGGATCAGCAATCTTGTATAGACTAACCTATCATGTTGAATTTACTTGTTGCCGACAGCATAATGCTTTCTCTGCTAAACTCAAGAGTCAGGGTAACTTCTCCTCTTGCCCTCGATCTTTCCCAGCATCAGGGTCTTTTCCATTGAGTCTGCTCTACACATCAGGTGGCCAAAGTATTGGAGCTTCAGCTTTAGCATCAGTCCTTCCAATGAATATTCAGAGTTGATTTCCCTTAGGATTGACTGGTTTGATCTCCTTGCTGTCCAAGGGACTCTCAAGGATTCTCTCCAGCACCACAGTTTGAAAGCATCAAATCTTCAGCACTCAGCCTTCTGTATGGTCCAACTCTCACAGCCATACATGACTACTGGAAAAACTATAGCTTTGACTATACAGACAAAGCAAGAAGGTAGGGAAATGGCAACCCACTCCAGTGTTCTTGCCTGGAGAATCCCAGGGATGGCGGAGCCTGGTGGGCTGCCGTCTGTGGGGTCGCACAGAGTCGGACACGACTGAAGCGACTTAGCAGCAGCAGCAAGCAGCTATATCGACTCCATAGTTTATTTTTTCTTTAATCTTTTTCAATACTGTTCAACAGTAACATTTTAGAGAGAGCATGTAAATGATTTCTTTATAAATGGCAGCATTTCCTAAACCAGACTGTGATCCTCACTAGAAATAGGTTAGTAGAAAATGCTGGCAATCCTGCATATGACCTTGAGGGTGGCAGATAGGCTTTTTTCATGGTGTGATCCAAGAAATAACAATAGAGTAAATGACTTCCATGGGACATCTTTTGTGTTGACTGGCATTCTGTCTAGAAGATATCTTTCCCTAGCTCATGTCCAAGGAAAATTATGTTAGCATCGTGGCAGCAGCACCATCAAAAAGATGTTCTTCCGTCACTGAAGCAAATAACTTCTGAATCAGCACTGAACTCACATAAGACAAGTAGGCCTCCTTATGTTCCCACATAGACAGTATATTCTGTCCAACACCTAGAGAAGACTGGAATAACTTTAATTGAATAAATGCAGTCACTCATTCTGTACTTCAGCAATTGCCCTCTTTGCTTTCTTGACTCTGAGAACTTAAGAGTAGAATAAAGGTCTATTTGTTGAGGGCAGTGACTAAGGAAAAATGACATTAGCTTTCTTCTTGCCCTCCTATTTCAGAGTCTGCCTCACCTCTGCCCGAACTCAAGTTTACAAGTACTGGGGTATTCATTTCACTGTCCCTGAGTATGTTATATTGGAGTATAGCAGTATGGTCTATATTCTACCTGTGTCCCCACAGCATCACTGTTTTTAAGCAGACAGCTGCTGCTTTTTAACAACCTGTAACTCTCTGAGTGAGCCTTTCTCTGGTTATAGGAGTGTGCTTGGCCCCTACACAGGGTGGGCCAGAAGTGCTGGAAGGTCTGTGCTACCAGGAGTAGATGAGAGCTGCTTGCCTCTTGCCCCTCCCTTGGAGGGTGTACACCCTGAGTTGAGATCTATGAAGTTTCCCAGATTTTCCCATGGGGATGAGCTGCACTGGCCCTAGGTGATAACCAGCTCATTAACATACCTATCTCAGCTTCCTCCCCTCTGTCTCACTTCTCCACTCCCTTTTGGTACTTCCTAGGATCACTTCCCAAACAAACTCCTTGTAATTAGTCTATGTCAGGCTCTTGATTTAGGAGATTCCAATCTAAGACAATTGATCTAAGGAGTGGTCTATAGGGAGCAGGGGCTTCCCAGATGGTGCAGTGGTAAAGAATCCACCTGCCAGTGTAGGAGAGGCATAAGACACGGTTTTGATCCCTGGGTCAGGAAGATCCCCTGGAGAAGGAAATAGCAACCCACTCCAGAATTCTTGCCTAGAGAATCCTATGTACAGAGGAGCCTGATGGACTACAGTCCATGGGGTTGCAAAGAGTCAGACATGACTGAGCATGCATGCACATATGTGTGTTAGGAAACAGAGTCTTAGGAGGAAATCCTGAAGTTGGATAATTCTCTGGCTGGTGGCAACAGGAAAAAATGCTGGGGTTCACATGGTGGTGGTAACTCTTGGAGTCCTGGAGCATCACATATATTAAAATTCTGACCAGGGCTGGATTGGAGTGGGGAGTAGGAAGAAGGAGATGGATGGTCTGTACAGTCGTCCTGATGTTTGGAAGATGTGGCATAATGGTGATTAGTTGTCTGGGGTTCATGGCCATGGACACCCTGAGGGAAGAAAATGGCCTATTCAAACTAGTCAATCATCAACTAAAGGTACAGTGTGAAAGCTCACCTTTATGGCAGCATTTCAAGGGACTCTTATCTTCTGGAGTTAGCAAAGAATAGCAAGGAGAGATAAGAGAGACTTCCTCCACGATCAATGCAAAGAAATAGAGGAAAACAATAGAATGGGATAGACTAGAGATCTCTTCAAGAAAATTAGAGTTACCAAGGGAACATTTCATGCAAAGATGGGCTCGATAAAGGACAGAAATGGTAGGAACCTAACAGAGGCAGAAGATATTAAGAAGAGGTGGCAAGAATACACAGAAGAACTGTACAAAAAATATCTTCATGACCCAGATAATCACGATGGTGTGATCACTCACCTAGAGCCAGACATCCTGGAGTGTGAAGTCAAGTGGGCCTTAGGAAGCATCACTACGAACAAAGCTAGTGGAGGTGATGGAATTTCAGTTGAGCTATTTCAAATCCTGAAAGATGATGCTGTGAAAGTGCTGCACTCAATATGCCAGCAAATCTGGAAAACTCAGCAGTGGCCACAGGACTGGAAAAGGTCAGTTTTCATCCCAATCCCAAAGAAAAGCAATGCCAAAGAATGCTCAAACTACCGCACAATTGCACTCATCTCACATGCTAGTAAAGTAATGCTCAAAATTCTCCAAGCCAGGCTTCAGCAATACGTGAACCGTGAACTTCCAGATGTTCAAGGTGGTTTTAGAAAAGGCCAGAGATCAAATTGCCAACATCCGCTGGATCACTGAAAAAGCAAGAGAGTTCCAGAAAGACATCTATGTCTGCTTTATTGACTATGCCATAGCCTTTGAATGTGTGGGTCACAATAAACTGTGGAAAATTCTGAAAGAGATGGGAATACCAGACCATCTGACCTGCCTCTTGAGAAACCTGTATGCAGGTCAGGAAGCAACAATTAGAACTGGACATGGAACAACAAACTGGTTCCAAATAGGAAAAGGAGTATGTCAAGGCTGTATATTATCACCCTGCTTATTTAACTTACATGCAGAGTACATCATGAGAAACGCTGGGCTGGAGGAAGCACAGCTGGAATCAAGATTGCCGGGAGAAATATCAATAACCTCAGATATGCGGATGACACCACCCTTATGGCAGAAAGTGAAGAAGAATTAAAGAGCCTCTTGATGAAAGTGAAAGAGGAGAGTGAAAAAGTTGGCTTAAAGCTCAACATTCAGAAAACTAAGGTCATGGCATCTGGTCCCATCACTTCATGGCAGATAGATGGGGAAACAGTGTCAGACTTTGTTTTTCTGGGCTCCAAAATCACTGCAGATGGTGGCTGCAGCCATGAAATTAAAAGATACTTACTCCTTGGAAGGAAAGTTATGACCAACCTAGACAGCATATTAAAAAGCAGAGACATTACTTTGTCAGCAAAGGTCTGTGTAGTCAAGGCTATGGTTTTTCCAGTAGTCATGTATGGATGTGAGAGTTGGACTATAAAGAAAGCTGAGCGCCAAAGAATTGATGCTTTTGAACTATGGTGTTGGAGAAGACTCTTGAGAGTCCCTTGGACTGCAAGAAGATCCAACCAGTCCATCCTCAAGGCGATCAGTCCTGGGTGTTCATTGGAAGGACTGATGTTCAAGCTGAAACTCCAATACTTTGGCCACCTCATGCAAAGAGTTGACTCATTTGAAAAGACCCTGATGCTGGGAAGGATTGAGGGCAGGAGGAGAAGGGGATGACAGAGGATGAGATGGCTGGATGGTATCATCAAATCGATGGACATGGGTTTGGGTGGACTCCAGGAGTTGGTGATGGACAGAGAGGCCTGGCCTGCTGCGGTTCATGCGGTTGCGAAGAGTCGGACACAACTGAGCGACTGAACTGAACTGTGCTGAAAATCAGACACAAGATTTGATTGTAAACTTGATACAATCACAACTCTAAAAAGTCTCTGGTGCAGTTTGTGAAGAATCCACCTGACAATGCAGGAGACACAGAGACATGGGTTCAGTCCCTGGGTCAGGAAGATCCCCTGGAGTAGGACGTGGCAACCCACTCCAGTATTCTTGCCTGGAAAATTCCATAGACAGAGGATCCTGGCATGTTACAGTCTGTGGGGTTGCAAAGAGTCAGACATGACTGAGCACACACTTCTATATATGTCTATATTAAAATTAAGGTTCCTAATTTTAGGAGGTGGGAAGAGGTGGGACCCCAAGGTCTGGGATGAGGATATTAGGGTTTAAACTCTGGAATCCGCTAGACCGCCGTCACTGGCTGGCAGAAGTGGAAACAAGCAGCCTCTGGGTACATTCATTTCTCAAGGCTGCTGTGACAAGTTGCCACAAACAGGGGGCCTTAAACAGAAATGTATTCTCTCACATTTCTGGAGACCAGAGTCTGAAATCAATTGTTGGTTCCTTCTCACAGGCTTTAAGAAAGAAGCTGTTGCAAGGCTCTCTCCTAGCTTTGGATGGTTGCTGGCAATCCTTGGCATTCCTTGGCTTTTAGATGCATCATGTCCTTCTTTGTTTCTTTTTTTTTTTTTTTAATTAGAGGCTAATTACTTTACAATATTGTAGTGGTTTTTGCCATACATTGACATGAATCAGCCATGGGTGTACATTTGTTCCCCATCCTGAACCCCCCTTCCACCTCCTTCCCCATCCCATCCCTCTGGGTCATCCCATTGCACCAGCCCTGAGCACCCTGTCTCATGCATCGAACCTGGACTGGCGATCTGTTTCACATATGATAATATACATGTTTCAGTGCTATTCTTTCAGATCATCCCACCCTTGTCTTTTCCCACAGAGTCCAAAAGACTGTTCTATACATCTGTGTCTCTTTTGCTGTCTCGCATATAGGGTTATCGTTACCATCTTTCTAAATTCCATCTGTATGCGTTAGTATACTGTATTGGTGTTTTTCTTTCTGACTTACTTCACTCTATAATAGGCTCTAGTTTCATCCACCTCATTAGAACTGATTCAAATGTATTCTTTTTAATGGCTGAGTAATACTCCATTGTGTATATGTACCACAGCTTTCTTATCCATTCCTCTGCTGATGGACATCTAGGTTGCTTCCATGTTCTGGCTATTATAAACAGTGCTGTGATGAACATTGGAGTACACGTGTCTCTTTCAATTCTGGTTTCCTCGGTGTGTATGCCCAGCAGTGGGATTGCTGGGTCATATGGCAGTTCTATTTCCAGTTTTTTAAGGAATCTCCACACTGTTCTCCATAGTGGCTGTACTAGTTTGCATTCCCACCAACAGTGTAAGAGGGTTCCCTTTTCTCCACACCCTCTCCAGCATTTATGGCTTGTAGTCTTTTGGATAGCAGCCATTCTGACAGGCGTGAGACGGTACCTCATTGTGGTTTAGATTTGCATTTCTCTAATAATGAGTGATGTTGAGCATCTTTTCATGTGTTTGTTAGCTATCTGTATGTCTTCTTTGGAGAGATGTCTGTTTAGTTCTTTGGCCCATTTTTTGATTGGGTCATTTATCTTTCTGGAATTGAGCTGCAGGAGTTGCTTGTATATTTTTGAGATTAATTCTTTGTCAGTTGTTTCATTTGCTATATTCTATCTTCACATGGTGCATGCCCCTTCTGTGTCTGTGTGTCTTGTATTCTCATAAAGGCACCATTCATAGTGGATTAGGGCCCATCCTAATCCAGGATGAACTCACCTTAACTTGATCGCCTCTGCAGAGTCCCTATTTCCAGATAAGCTTACATTCTCAGGTGCTGGGTGTTAGGACTCCAACCCGGTTTTGAGGGGACATGACTCAGTCTATAACATTTGCAGACCATGCGCAAGACTCTCCTGAGATGGAGAGTCCACAAGATGAGCCTGTGCTTCTCAAGATCTGCCTCTCCTGATCGCTCATAGATGAGCAACTAGGGTGACATTTCAACATGACAAGTGGGGGAAGACTTTCTCCTGTATGAGAAGCAAAGAAGTGTTCACTAAAAGAGCTACAGGACAGGGCTCATGTGTACCAGCATGAACAAGCAGAGTTAAGTCTGGGAATTGAAACTTTGAACCAGGCGGGCAGGACATAAGAGACAGTGTTTGAGACATGGAACAGAGAGTTTAATATATTGGCAAGGGTACCTCGGAGCCAGTTGTCACATATAGATGGGATGGTGTCTTGAAGCTTGAGAATATCATCAGCATCCAGTAAACGAGGTGGATATTCTCAGCTGCCTTGGTAGGTGTTGAAGGAGTCAAAGTCACAGAAAGCTGGGTCTGTTAGCATAAGAGCTACAATGCAGGTGTAGAACCAGGTAATTAAAGAATAAGAGAATCTGGGCAGAAGTGGTCAAAGACTCTTTCCTTAATTCCATTGCTATTTTCCTTAATTCATTATTGTCAAGAATGAGAATCAATATTCAAGGCAAACTGTAATTAGAGCTGTGTATTACTGAAAAGTCGATTTATGGAAGCTAGAAAACTACCTGTATGCTCCTGCTGGTGTGGGTGTCTATGTCACAAAGCCGAGATCCTCCAACCCTTTTAGAGGGTTTGGAATCGGGGTAGTTTTGCAAAATTCTTTGGATTTATTTATTTTTACTTATTTATTTGGTTGCACTGGATCTTAGTTGTGGCATGTGAATTCTTTAGTTGCAGCATGAGAGCTCTAGTTCCCCAACCAGGAATGGAACCCAGGCCCCCCTGCACTGGGAGTGTGGAGTCTTGGTCACTGGACCACCAGGAAAGTCCCTGCAAAGTTCTTCACCGCTTACTGCCTGTAACATGAGGCATTCTCCCTGAGCTACCACCTTGAGGTCAGGAGAGATGTATCCATGGTTCCCCGTGGATGTATTGCAGGGAGGGGGGACCCCTTCAGGGCCTGAAAGGGGTCTCTTGTCTAACATGAATTATCTGAGGAGACACATGTGCTGACAGAGCAAGAGACTTTATTGGGAAGGGGTGTGCCTGGGCCGAGAGCAGGAGGGTTAGGGAACCCAGGAGGACTGCTCTGCCACGTGGCTCACAGTCTTAGGTTTTATGGTGACAGATTAATTTCCAGGTTGTCTTTGGCCAACCATTCTGACTCAGGGTCCTTTGTGGTGGCACAGGCATTGTTCAGCCTAGATGGATGCCAGTGAGAAGGATTCTGGGAGGTGGTAGGACACTTGGCATCTCCTTTTGACCTTTCCCGAACTCTTCCGAATGGTGGTGGCTTGTTAATTCTGTGTTACTTACTAGGACCTCCTGTCTTAAAATAACTCATGCAGATGGTTACTATGGTTCCTGGCCAGGGTGGGCAGTTTCAGTCAGTGTGTTATTCCTAACAAATGTATCACGGATCCCAGCAGAGACTTGCAGGCAAGAGCTGCCAGGTCAATCAAGTGTCTGGCAACTCAGATTTACAACCACAAAATCGACTTTCCATACACACATTTCCCACATTTCCTAGCATTTTCAAATGCCTTTCAGCTTTCCACTAAGCCCCCAGTTGAGTGCAGCTGCTTAGCTTTCACCATATATGCAGATGCATTCATTGAAACCTGAATTGATTTGGCCTCTATTAATTGTTGCATTTGTGATTTGCTGCAGAGTCCCGTTCTGCAGGAAGACAGGAACCGAAAGTCATATTCTTCCTCCAGTGGTGACAGGGAGTCTTCAGTTACAGCATGTGAGCAAGCAAAAATAAGCCCCTACTGTGAGAATGAGAAGGATGCTGCCTGCAGCCCAGCTGAAACCCCCTCCTGCTTGGGAATTACAGTGACAACTTAATTGAACAATTGGTTCAGCAAGTGGTGTAGTTTTACATTTTCTGAACAAGACTATCAATTACCATAAAAACAGAACATACTGTGTTTCTTTCATTTGAAACAATGCATAGCAATTAGGGAATGGGATCTATTGTGTGTAGAACTCAAATTAAAAATGAAACCCAAATTCTGATGGACTCTATGGGAATTCAACTTGTTGTCTTGCAAGGATCCTCTTTGAGGAAATTAATCACTTCTTACCTTGCTTTGCTTTTCTGGTTATTTAGAGAATTTGAGGAATCCCTTTGACCTTGATACTGTCTTATATCCAGTTCCCCTTTATTCCACTTGCTATACTTACTTTGGGCTAGCCTCTGTAGTGTCCCGCATGGAGATTGAGACCCAAAGCTACAGGCGTGATGTCACTGGCAGAGCCGGCGTGATATTGAAGTGGATGAGCAGATTATGCAGCAGGCTCTGAGGCCAATGACAACGAAATCCAGTGCTTCCAAGTTGTGTGGGAGAGTCAGGTTCTCACACCTGTATCCGGCCGCTCAAGTAACACTCACGTAATTCACCAATCAACTAAAATGTATGTTGTTGTTGTTGTTCAGTTGCTAAGTTTTGTCCAACTCTCTGTGACCCCATGGCCTGCAGCACACCAGGCTTCCCTATCCTTCATTATCTCCTGGAGCTTGCTCAAATTCATGTCCATTGAGTCAGTGATGCTATCTAATCATTTAATCCTCTGCCATCCTCTTATCTTTTTGCCTTTAATCTTTCCCAACCCCAGGGTCTGTTTAAATGTACATAATTATTTAGATTAAGATGAAGGAGGCTGAACATATAACTAACCTCGAAAAGAGTCTTGTTGAACTTTTTATGATGGATGAAGCTATGCTTGGCTGTTACAACCAGATGTTTTTCTGTCTCTGTTACCATTATTAATGACAAAATTAAATCTTATCCAATGCTTCTGCTTGCATGTACCATCACATTCAAACTCAAATAATGATAGCCAACATTTATTGAATGGTTATATACTTGTCACTGTCTAAATGTTTTAGAAGTGTTAATAATTTGTTTAGTCCTATACCAAACCTGAGATAGATGCTATTATTTTTTATTTTATATTTTTGGTTGTACCATATGGCTCTGTGGGAGTTTAGTTCCCTGACCAGGGATTGAGCCCACACCCTCAGAGTCCTAAGCATTGGACCGCCAGGGAATTCCTGATAGGTACTATTATTATCTTCATTTCACAAATGAGAAGCAGAGTCAGAGGTAAAGTTACATACTTGAAGCCAAGAAACCAGTAAATAGAGAAGCAGGGACCTAAACCCTAGCTGCCAGATGCAGGGCTTCACACACTGCACCACTACACTACAGCTACCTCTCAGCTGATGTTGGAAATGCTCTCAAATGGTGTCACAGAAATAAGACAGATAATCGAAAATGGCTTGGCAAGGCAGTCTTTACTTCTGCAGAAGGGTGTGCTCCTTTGTCTGGTAGCAAGCACACTGAGTGGGAAGTCTGCTTGGTTTTTCTCCTAAAGATGTAGGTTCCCTCCTCTGGCTCCTCAAAGGTTAAGGACCACAGAATTACAATCTTTCCTGGATGTCGCCTAAGTTTTTATTGGACAACTGGTCTCCATGAGGGCCATGAGTAGTTCTTGTAAGTTCCTCACTGAAGGATTTATATTAACTATTTCCCCATCCTTTTAATTCTTTGCACATGTCAAGGATAAAGCCTGAGAAAGTAGCCCACCAAAATGTTCTTATGAGGAAGGAGAATCAGGAAGTGAAAAGAACAAAGGATTGGCAATGAGCCACCATTTTAGGAATCTTAGTCACAAGTCATATACCTTTCTGTTCAACTATTCTAAGAATGAATCACTTCTTTATTTCTTATAACTTCTCCTTTGATAGAAAAGACCATATCTTTCTTACTCTGATAGCCATCCTTTGTGCTGTTTTGCCTGAAGTGATTTGCTCATGTTCGAGCACTGAGCTAAAGGCACCACAGTTGTGGAGGTCATCCTCCTACCTGTTTGTCATTGTTTTTTTTGCAACCTTTGTGCCATTAAGGCTGGATGTGTGCTCACCATGAGAGCCAAAGGGAGGGGGTGAGGATGGTTCATAGGACCCATTTCCATTACTGGAAAAACAGCTCACATTGTTTGCTCAATGAGATTAGGCAAGGTCAACTTTACCTCTGTATGGATCTCCTTATTCCCAGACTGAACAGTCAAGTGAGAACACTTCAGCTCTGTTCCTTCCATTTAATGGGAAGAGGCTGAAATCATAAAGGGTACAGCGTGAGATAAGACAGGCATGTCAGCTGAATGACAACTTCTAATGGGCTTGCATGGAGAAAACAGAGTGAATGAGAGTGAGGAGGGTCTCACAAAATTCCAGGAATTAGAGTTTTAAGAGATTACAATTTAAGTCTCTTTTTGCAAATCTGCACCCCGCACCTCCCCCCCCCACCTCCAGTTCTAAATTGAGTGATGCATGGAAGTAAGAGAAAGACAGATCCCAAGAGCCACCATGCAGTAGAAAGGCATCTCCACCAGTCACTGGCCTCAAAGGACAATAGCTGGCCTCATCGGCACATACAGGATCCTTACCATGCTCCCAGGAGAGCAGCCCCAAGCATACTAGTCTGTAGCCACACTGACTCTGAATGAGATTTCCAAATGGGTTGAGTGGAGCACACCCAGTTCATTTCTCCAAAATCATCAGTGACACAGTTCACTTCTCCAGGGTATGAGGTGGGGTGGGATGGGTGAGTGGCCATCTGTTAGTGTAGTTAATGTTCCTCTCAGTGCACATGAAAGGAGATGAGGAGTGAGAAACAGGCAATTTTCACTAACCTCAGGCCAAGTTTTGTATACATGGTGACACATACAATAGGACACGACTGCAGATACAATCCCTGAAGGAGGAAATGGCTATCCACTCCAGTATTGCCTGTGAAATCCCATGGACAGAGGAGTCTGGCAGGCTATAGTCCATGGAGTTGCAAAGTACAAATGAATGTACAAATGAATGACCAAGGAAGAAACAGTTAGGGGTGTGGACAGAACAGCCAGCCTTTGATGTCCTCTCCAAGGAGGTCCAGTGACCCTCAGTGTTACAGAAAAAATTATGAGAATAGACAGGAAGGTGCAGTGGCCCAAAACTATTCCTTTGCCAGAAGAAAGTAACATCACATTTCCCCCCACCTTTCCAGTTGTTGAAAACTGTGGTGGTTGAAGTGGAAGATTTAAAAGATGAGAGGGGAGTGTGGGGGAGAATGGATACAGGTACATGTATGGCTGAGTCCCTTTGCTGTCCTGAAACTATCACACCATTGTTAATCAGCTATACTCCAATATAAAATAAAATGTGTTTTTTAAAAAGTAGAAAATATCCAGTGGAGGACAAGCCATAAAAGACGTTCCTGTGGTCCTAGGTGATGCATGCAAAGTCACTTCAGTCATGTCCAACTCTTTACAATCCCATGGACTGTAGCCCGCCAGGCTCCTCTGTCCATGGGATTTCCCAGGCAAGAATACAAGAGTGACTTGCCATGCCCTCCTCCAGAGAATCTTCCCGACCCAGGGATCGAACCTGCATCTCTTATGTCTCCTGCATTAGCAGGTGGGTTCTTTACCACAAGTGCCACCTGGACTGACCTAGAAATGATCCAGCTTCGATCCTGAGGAAGATGCCCCAAGAAGATATTTGAATTCTTCTGCCTTAAAAAAAATTATTTATTTTTGGCTCACTGGGTCTAATTGTGGTGAGCAGGGGCTACTCTTCATTGTGGTGCGTGGGCTTCTCAGTGCGGTGGCCTCTCTTGCTGCAGAGCATGGGCTCTAGAACACATGGGCTTCAGTAGTTATGGCGCATAGGCTTAGTTGCCCCAAGGCATGTGGGATCTTAGTTTCTGGATCAGGGATCAAACCTGTGTCCCTTGCATTGGCAGAATGGAATCTTAACCACTGGACAACCAAGGAAGCCCCGAATTCTTCTGTCTTGTACGTGATGTAGAGTTAGACACAGATTGTTTACCCCGAGAATTTTGGGTTCCTTGTGAAAATGTTCACTGAGTTTTTTTTTTTTTTTTTTTTTTTTTTTTTTTTTTTTTTTTTTTTTTTTATAAATTTATTTATTTTAGTTGGGGGCCAATCACTTCACAACATTGCAATAGTTTTTGCCATACATTGACATGAATCAGCCATGGGTTTACATGTGTTCCCCCTCCTGGACCCCCCACCCACCTCCCTCCCCATCCCATCCTTCTGGATCATCCCATTGCCCCGGCCCTGAGCCCTTGTCTCATGCATCGAACATGGAATGGTGTTCTGTTTCACATATGATAATATACATGTTTCAATGCTATTCTCCCAGAACGTCCCACCCTCACCTTCTCCCTCAGAGTCCATAAAATTGTTCCATGCATCTGTGTCTCTTATTCTGTCTCGCATATAGGGTTATTGTTACCATCTTTCAAATTCCATATATATGCATTAGTATACTGTATTGGTGTTTTTCTTTCTGGCTTACTTCACTCTGTATAATGGGCTCCAGTTTCATCCATCTCAGTAGAACCGATTCAAATGTATTTTTTTTAATGGCTGAGTAATATTCCATTGTGTATATGTACCACAGCTTCCTTATCCATTCGTCTGCTGATGGACATCTAGGTTGCTTCCATGTCCTGGCTATTGTAAACAGTGCTGCGATGAACATTGGGGTACACATGTCTCTGTCAATTCTGGTTTCCTCGGTGTATATGCCCAGCAGTGGGATTGCTGGGTCATATGGCAGTTCTATTCCCAGTTTTTTAAGGAATCTCCACACTGTTCTCCATAGTGGCTGTACTAGTTTGCATTCCCACCAACAGTGTAAGAGGGTTCCCTTTTCTCCACACCCTCTCCAGCATTTATTGCTTGTAGACTTTTGGATAGCAGCCATTCTGACTGGTGTGAAATGATACCTCATTGTGGTTTTGATTTGCATTTCTCTAATAATGAGTGATGTTGAGCATCTTTTCATGTGTTTGTTAGCCATCTGTATGTCTTCTTTGGAGAAATGTCTGTTTAGTTCTTTGGCCCATTTTTTGATTGGGTCGTTTATTTTTCGGGAATTCAGCTGCAGAAGTTGCTTGTATATTTTTGATATTAATTGTTTGTCTGTTGCTTCATTTGCTATTATTTTCTCCCATTCTGAAGGCTGTCTTTTCACCTTGTTTATAGTTTCCTTTGTTGTGCAAAAGCTTTTAATTTTAATTAGGTCCCATTTGTTTATTTTTGCTTTTATTTCCAATATTCTAGGAGGTGGGTCATGGAGGATCCTGCTGTGATTTATGTCGGAGAGTGTTTTGCCTATGTTTTCCTCTAGGAGTTTTATTGTTTCTGGTCTTACATTTAGATCTTTAATCCATTTTGAGTTTATTTTTGTGTACGGTGTTAGGAAATGTTCTAGTTTCATTCTTTTACAAGTGGTTGACCAGTTTTCCCAGCACCACTTGTTAAAGAGATTGTCTTTTCTCCATTGAATATTCTTGCCTCCTTTGTCGAAGATAAGGTGTCCATAGGTGCGTGGGTTTATCTCTGGGCTTTCTATTTTGTTCCATTGATCTATATTTCTATCTTTGTGCCAGTACCATACTGTCTTGATGACTGTGGCTTTGTAGTAGAGCCTGAAGTCAGGCAGGTTGATTCCTCCAGTTCCATTCTTCTTCCTCAAGATTGCTTTGGCTATTCGAGGTTTCTTATATTTCCATACAAATTGTGAGATGATTTGTTCTAGTTCTGTGAAAAATACCATTGGTAGCTTGATAGGGATTGCATTGAATCTATAGATTGCTTTGGGTAGTATACTCATTTTCACTATATTAATTCTTCCAATCCATGAACACGGTATATTTCTCCATCTGTTTGTGTCCTCTTTGATTTCTTTCATCAGTGTTTTATAGTTTTCTATATATAAGTCTTTTGTTTCTTTAGGTAGATATATTCCTAAGTATTTTATTCTTTTTGATGCAATGGTGAATGGTATTGTTTCCTTAATTTCTCTTTCTGTTTTCTCATTATTGGAGTATAGGAATGCAAGGGATTTCTGTGTGTTAATTTTATATCCTGCAACTTTACTATATTCATTGATCAACTCTAGTAATTTTCTAGTAGAGTCTTTAGGGTTTTCTATGTAGAGAATCATGTCGTCTGCAAACAGTGAGAGTTTTACTTCTTCTTTTCCTATCTGTATTCCTTTTATTTCTTTTTCAGCTCTGATTGCTGTGGCCAAAACTTCCAAAACTATGTTGAATAGTAGTGGTGAGAGTGGGCATCCTTGCCTTGTTCCTGACTTTAGGGGAAATGCTTTCAATTTTTCACCATTGAGGATAATGTTTGCTGTGGGTTTGTCATATATAGCTTTTATTATGTTGAGATATGTTCCTTGTATTCCTGCTTTCTGGAGGGTTTTAATCATAAATGGATGCTGAATTTTGTCAAAGGCTTTTTCTGCATCTATTGAGATAACCATATGGTTTTTTTCTTTCAATTTGTTAATGTGGTGTATTACATTGATTGATTTGCGGATGTTAAAAAAACCTTGCATTCCTGGGATAAAGCCCACTTGGTCATGATGTATGATCTTTTTAATATGATGTTGGATTCTGTTTGCTAGAATTTTATTAAGGATTTTTGCATCTATGTTCATCAGTGATATTGGCCTGTAGTTTTCCTTTTTTGTGACATCTTTGTCTGGTTTTGGAATTAGGGTGATGGTGGCCTCATAGAATGAGTTTGGAAGTTTACCATCTTCTGCAATTTTCTGGAAGAGTTTGAGTAGGATAGGTGTTAGCTCTTCTCTAAATTTTTGGTAGAATTCCGCTGTGAAGCCGTCTGGTCCTGGGCTTTTGTTTGCTGGAAGATTTCTGATTACAGTTTCGATTTCCGTGCTTGTGATGGGTCTGTTAAGATCTTCTATTTCTCCCTGGTTCAGTTTTGGAAAGTTATACTTTTCTAAGAATTTGTCCATTTCTTCCAAGTTGTCCATTTTATTGGCATATAGCTGTTGGTAGTAGTCTCTTATGATCCTTTGTATTTCTGTGGAGTCTGTTGTGATCTCTCCATTTTCATTTCTAATTTTGTTGATCTGAATCTTCTCCCTTTGTTTCTTGATGAGTCTGGCTAATGGCTTATCAATTTTGTTTATCTTCTCGAAAAACCAGCTTTTAGTTTTGTTGATTTTTGCTATGGTCTCTTTTGTTTCTTTTGCATTTATTTCTGCCCTAATTTTTAAGATTTCTTTCCTTCTACTGACCCTGGGGTTTTTCATTTCTTCCTTCTCTAGTTGCTTTAGGTGTAGAGTTAGTTGATTTATTTGATTTTTTTCTTGTTTCTTGAGGTACGCCTGTATTGCTATGAACCTTCCCCTTAGTATTGCTTTTACAGTGTCCCATAGGTTTTGGGTTGTTGTGTTTTCATTTTCATTCGTTTCCATGCATAATTTTATTTCTTTTTTGATTTCTTCTGTGATTTGTTGGTTATTCAGAAGCGTGTTGTTTAGCCTCCATATGTTGGAACTTTTAATAGTTTTTTTCCTGTAATTGAGGTCTAATCTTACTGCATTGTGGTCAGAGAAGATGGCTGGGATGATTTCAATTTTTTTGAATTTACCAAGGCTAGATTTATGGCCCAGGATGTGATCTATCCTGGAGAAAGTTCCATGTGCACTTGAGAAAAAGGTAAAATTGATTGTTTTGGGGTGGAAACTCCTGTAAATATCAATTAAATCTAATTTGTCTATTGTATCATTTAAAGTTTGTGTTTCCTTGTTAATTTTCTGTTTAGTTGATCTATCCATATGCGTGAGTGGAGTATTAAAGTCTCCCACTATTATTGTGTTATTGTTAATTTCCCCTTTCATACTTGTTAGTATTTGCCTTATATATTGTGGTGCTCCTATGTTGGGTGCATATATATTTATGATTGTTACGTCTTCTTCTTGAATTGATCCTTTGATCTTTATGTAGTGTCCTTCTTTGTCCCTTTTCACATCCTTTATTTTAAAGTCTATTTTATCTGAAATGAGTATTGCGACTCCTGCTTTCTTTTGGTCTCCGTTTGCATGGAATATGTTTTTCCATCCTTTCACTTTCAGCCTGTGTGTGTCTCTAGTTTTGAGGTGGGTCTCTTGTAGACAGCATATATAGGGGTCTTGTTTTTGTATCCATTCAGCAACCCTTTGTCTTTTGGTTGGGGCATTCAACCCATTTACATTTAAGGTAATTATTGATAAGTATGATCCCGTTGCCATTTACTTTGCTGTTTTGAGTTCGTGTTGAAACATCCTTTCTGTGTTTCCTGTTTAGAGAAGATCCTTTAGCATTTGCTGGAGAGCTGGTTTGGTGGTGCTGAATTCCCTCAGCTCTTGCTTGTCTGTAAAGCTTTTGAATTCTCCTTCATATCTGAATGAAATCCTTGCTGGGTACAGTAATCTGGGTTGTAGATTATTCTCTTTCATTACTTTAAGTATGTCCTGCCATTCCCTTCTAGCCTGAAGGGTTTCTATTGAAAGATCAGCTGTTATCCTTATGGGGATCCCTTTGTGTGTTATTTGTTGTTTTTCCCTTGCTGCTTTTAATATTTGTTCTTTGTGTTTGATCTTTGTTAATTTGATTAATATGTGTCTTGGGGTGTTTCGCCTTGGGTTTATCCTGTTTGGAACTCTCTGGGTTTCTTGGACTTCTGTGACTATTTCTTTCCTCAATTTAGGGAAATTCTCAACTATTATCTCCTCGAGTATTTTTTCATGGCCTTTCCTTTTATCTTCTTCTTCTGGGACTCCTATGATTCGAATGTTGGGGCGTTTCATATTGTCCCAGAGGTCCCGGAGGTTTTCCTCATTTCTTTTGATTCTTTTTTCTTTTTTCCTCTCTGCTTCGTTTATTTCCATCATTCTATCTTCTACCTCACTTATCCTATCTTCTGCCTCCGTTATTCTACTGTTGGTTCCCTCCAGAGTGTCTTTTATCTCCTTTATTTCATTATTCATTCTATATTGATTCCTTTTTATTTCTTCTAAGTCCTTGATAAACATTTCTTGCATCTTCTCAATCTTTGTCTCCAGGCTATTTATCTGTAACTCCATTTTGCTTTCAAGATTTTGGATCATTTTTATTATCCTTATTCTAAATTCTTTTTCAGATAGATTCCCTATCTCCTCCTCTTTTGTTTGGCTTTGTGGGCATTTCTCATTGTCCTTTACTTGCTGAGTATTTCTCTGTCTTTTCATCTTGTTTAGATTGCTGTGTTAGGCGTGGCCCTTCTGTATTCTGGTAGTATGAAGTTCCTCTTTGTTGTGGAGGTTCCTCACTGCGGTTGGGGTTGGATAGGTGGCTTGTCAAGGTTTCCTGGTTGGGGGAGCTTGTGTCGGTGTTCTGGTGGGTGGAGCTGGATTTCTGCTCTCTAGAGTGTAATGGAGTGACCAGTATTAATTTTTGAGATGTCTATGGATTTGGTGTGCCTCTGGGCAGCCTGTATATTGATGCTCAGGTCTATGTTCTTTCGTTGCTGGAGAATTTGCGTGGTATGTCTTGCTCTGGAACTTATTGTCTCTTGGGTGGAGCTTGGTTTCAGTGAATTTATGGAGGCTATTGGATGGTCTCTTATTAATTAATGTTTCCCCTGGCTTTCAGTCTTATTCTTGCAGTAGCCTCAAGACTTCTCCTTCCATACAGCCTCAATAATAAAACTTTTAGGTTAATGGTGAAAAGATTCTCCACAGTGAGGGATACCCAGAAAGGTTCACTGAGTTACATGGAGAGATGAGGTGGGGGGGGGTGGGTTGAGGTGACCAGGAGGGGAAGAGGGGAATTCAAATGTGGAGAGAGCAATCTAGCCAGTAAGCACTTCCCTCTGTGCTTTCCACAGTTTGGAACCCTCAGAGTGATTCACAGAGATACATAGAGAGGGGGGAGGAAGGTAACAGAGGTGAGCATGAGTAGAAAGGGAGGAATTAAGAGGGGAGAGAGAGATCTGGGCAGTATCCTGTTCCTGAAGTGTTCTCCGGTACCCAGAACACCCTCAGAGATTCACAGAATTGGGTTGAGAAGAGAAGGAGGAGGGTGGGAGATAGAGGTTCCCTGAGGGAGAAGAAAGAGCATCAATAGGTGGAGAGAGTGATCAGGCCAGTGATCACACTCCTGAGTAAAAGTGGGTCCTAAAGATTGGGTTCTTAAATGTACAAAGTTGATATCAAATATGTAAAACAAAGATTAAAAATCTAGAGTAGAGGTTAGACTCTTATAAAACTTACAATCTAAAAAAAAAAAGAAAAAGAAAAAAGGAAACAGTGTAAAAAGAAAAAAAAACAGTAAAACAGTAAAAAAAGAAACAGTAAAAAAATGTAGAACAGGAAAAAAACATTAAAAAAAGAAAACACAAAAGGTATAAGATATATGTATGTAGTTTGCTTCAAAAATAGGGTTTTTTTTTTTTGCAAGTTAATAGTGGGTTATGAAAATGAAAGTTAAAGGTGTAATAGAGGACTTGAAGAAAAAGGAAAGAAGAGAAAAAAAAAATTTTTTTTTTTAATTAAAAAAAAAAAATTAAAAAAAAAAATAGTAAAAAATATATATATCCCGGACTTTCTCTGGAGCTGTTGTGAGCAGTGTGGGATCTGCTCAGTTTTAGATAGATCCTTATTCCTGCTTATACTTTTCAAGATCTATAGGTCCTTTTCAATGCAGTCGGTATTAACTACAGGGATCTTAATCTGTTGGCCTGTCCCTTCCAAAGCGCTTCCCTCTGTTTATTTGGCTTCTGTTTGGAGATCTCTTCAGTATCTAATTTCCGCCCTGCAACAAAGCGGTGGAGGTGATCTCTTTAGGTTCGCTTGTTCAATCGTGCTGTGGGGAGGAAGGAACACTGCAATTCTGGCGTGCGTGTGGTAAGCTCGCAGTGTCTCGGCCGCACTGGGTTCGCCCCCGCTCACGGCGTGTGTGCTTTCCCCGTCTACCCTGCTCAGGCTTCAGGTTACTCGGCCGGGGAGCGGGCCCTGAGCTGCGTGCACTTCCCAGGTCTAAGCCGCTCAGGTTCAGGCTCCCGGTTACTCCACAAAGGCGCAGACTCGGTTTCGCCCGCGGCTTGTGCCGTTCCCGGTCGGAGCTGCCCAGGCGGCCAGGAGTTTGGCGAGGGCGCTCTTCCCTGTTGGGGCGGTGCGGCTTATCACCTCCCTGGTCCCCGCCTCGGTTTACGGGCGCGCCCGGCTCCGGTGTGCTTTGTGTCGGTTCTGGGGAGCTGGTCTCTGGCTGCGACCCTCCCGGCGGCTGTCGACCCTCCGGGATCTCAGGCAGTCTTTGCTTAGAAACTGGGAGCCTGTTTGCAGTTTGGTAGGGGGAGCCCTCTCTGGAGCCGAGTTTGCCCCTTTCCGGCTCTGGCGGGCCCCGCCTGCCCGCTGTGTCCGGCGGGGGATGGGGCAGTCCGCAGCCGGCTAGCTCTCCTCTGGTATCGCTCAGTCCTTTGTTCTGTGAGCGGGCCGGCAGTGCCTTAGAGTTGGGCTTTTCGCGGGATAGTTCTTTCTCTCTCGCTGTCCCACAGTTTAGGTTACTATCTCACGTTAGCTCCCTCAGATTGCCCTCGGGGCACTCGGGCCCGGTCCTTACCCTAGGCAATGCCGCCCGCTCCTCTCCGTTCAGCCCCCACTTGCTGGTGGCGGATGATGCGAGCGTCTGGGGTTCTTTGCTGGGAGTTGCTTTAGGCACGTAATCTGTGGATTTTATTTATTTTTTCCTCCCAGTTACGTTGCCCTCCGAGATAAAAAATCCTCCCCCACACCCGCCGGTGAGAGGGTTTCCTGGTGCTTGGAAATTCCTCCTCTTTTACGACTCCCTCCCCGGGACGGGTCTCCGTCCCTAACTCTTTTGTCTCTCTTTTTATCTTTTATAATTTCTCCTACCTCTTTTGAAGATAATGCGCAGTTTTTGTGGAAGCCTGAAGTCCTCAGCCAGCCTTCAGAAGTAGTTTTGTGAAGTTTGGTCAGCGTTTAGATGTTCTTTCGATACATTTGTGGAGGAGAGAGTGGTCTCCCCGTCCTATTCCTCCGCCATCTACTTCACTGAGTTTTATAATTGTTATTTCTAAATTATTTTTGCATTTATTTTCCAAAAACTCTATAGTAAGATTGTCTGTAGGTATTTTAGCTATTTCCATGGGTGCTACAGAAGAGATAGTGGTGAGAACTGACATATTCCACAAAGCCAATTATCTGGAGAATGCAGGTAAACAAAAATTGACATGGTTATTTACAGTTATGCTATTCACGTGCTTGGAGAAGGAAATGACAAACTACTCCAGTATTCTTGCCTAGAGAATCCCGTGGACACGGGAGCCTGGTGGGCTGCTGTCCATGGGATCGCACAGAGTTGGACACGACTGAAGCGACTTAGCATGCATGCATGCATTCGCGTGCTGTTTTGTTGATTACACGAAGAAGGGTTTAGAAGTACTGTGTTGACACTACTAGGCAAAGAGAGGACTGTCATAACCTAACCTCTCTGTGCTTCAGTTTCCTGTTTGAAAAATAAATGCTGCAATTTTTTTTCCAAAGAGTGCTAAAAGTAATTATCTATAGGTGTCTAATGTTGCTTGAAAGAGTGGAAAAACTTTAACAGGAGGTTTCCATAAGGTAGCATATGGAAGACTGTAAATTCTCAGTGTTAATTTTAAATGCATGTGTGTGGGCTAAGTTGCTTCAGTCGTATCTGACTCTATCTGACCCTTTGGACTGTAGCCCGCCAGGCTCCTCTGTCCATGGGATTTCCTGGGCAAGAATACTGGAGTGGGTTCCCATGCCCTTCTACACTGGACCTTCCCGACCCAATCATGGATTGAACCCATGTCTCTTATGTCTGCTGGATTGGTAGGTGTGTTCTTTACCACTAGCGCCACCTAGGAAGTCCCAGATGGGGCTTTTAAAAGCATTCGGCTTTAAACATTTCTTTGGAGGTGACTGTTTTCTTGCTATGGATGTGATTACTTTCTTAGACCCTTCTTATAGGCATTAAATAAGGATACCAATTGTCTTCCTTGTCTCCATCTTTCTTTCTCTCTCTGGTTGCATCAGGTCTTAACTGCGGCACTTGAGATCTTTGCATCAGTAGGATCTTTCACTGTGGTGCATGGACTCCCTAGTTGTGGTACGTGGGCTAGTAGCTCTTCAGCATGTGGGGTGTTAGTTCCCTGACCAGGGATCGAACCTGCGTCCCCTGCAGTGCAAGGCAGATTCTTAACTGCTGGGCCACCAGGGAAGTCCTTACTTCGTCTTTCTTTCAAATAATGTCTTCATTGAACCCTTGCCCCTAAAAGCATATATGACAGTTGTTTAGTTGCTAAGTCATGTCTGACTCTGCAACACCCTGGACTATAGCCTGCTTGGCTCCTCTGTCCATGGGATTTCCCAGGCAAGAATTCTGGAGTGGGTTGCCATTTCCTACTTCAGGGGATCTTCCTAGCCTAGGGATTGAACCTATGTCTCTTGTATCTTCTGCATTGGCAGGTGGAATCTTTACCACTGAATCATATGACAGAGTAGTTAGCAATTCCCCAGCGAGCTAAACTGGTCCCTATTCCTTTGCACTGTCAAGAGGGTTTCTAAGAGGGAGATTGTCTACAGTTTCATCTCTTGCTTCTGATTGGGAATTGTGGACATAGAAATCCATTTCCCCTCTCCATCCCCCTCTCCTCATCTTTTTTTTTTTAATCTAGGGGAGTTGGGAGGAATACAGTGTTTCACAAGAAGGGAACTCCCATGCTTCAGTGTCTACTGCAGCCATCCAGCCTGGTCCTGAAATGTAGAGCTCTCCAGCTGAGAAACTGGGCATTTTAGTTATGTTAGCCTTCAGGTTTGTGTAGATGATGTGTTCTTAGTCTAATTTGATTTTTAGTAATAATATTGGGTTGGCTAAAAAGTTCCTTTGAGTTTTTCTGTAAGATGTTATGAAAAAACCCGAATGAACTTTTTAGCTAACTCAGTACTAAAACACGGCTTCCCAGATGGTGCTAGTGGTAAGGAACCCGACTGCCAATGCAGGAGACACAGGAGATGCGGGTTTGATCCCTGGGTCAGGAGAATCCCCTGGAGGAGGGCATGGCAGCCCACTCCAGTATTCTTGCCTGGAGAACCCCATGGACAGAGGAGCCTGGCGGACTACAGTCCATAGGGTCGCAGAGAGTCAGACGTGACTGAAGCAACACTAATAAAAAAATATTTGGGTTTACAAAACATTTTTCTTTATTTTGTTGGAGCCTCTCTTTGACCCTAGGATTTTTTTGTGATTGTTTCAGGGGTGGGACAAAATAACTGAGATTCAGATAAATTAATCCAAAACCATATAATCTAGTAAGTGAGTCAGATTTTCTGATTGCAAACTGTGCCTTCTTTCTATAAAAACCTTGCTCTTCCTTACCGTGATGATTTTTTTTTTAAAGGAATATGTTGGCTCTTTCTGTTGTTGTTGTTAATATTTATTTATTTGGCTGTGCCAGGTCTTAGTTGCCACACATGGAATCTTTAGTTGCAGCACGTGGGATCTAGTTCCCTGACCAGGGATCAAACCTGGGCCCCCTGTATTGGGAGCTCAGAGTCTTAGCCACTGGACCACCAGAGAAGTCCCTACTGTGATGATTTTAAGTAAACTGAAGTTGTAGGTCATGTTCGATTTGTAAGAATGGATAATGGATCCGTTCTGAGCACACACTGTGTGCCCAGCACTCTATAGTTTACCCTGAATTATTTGCTGGAGTCCCCACACCAGCCCTGCCAGTTATGCACCATTATTGTCCCCGTTTTAGAGACAGGAGATAAATAACTTGACCATCGTCACAAGGCTCGTAAATGGCAGCATTGGGATTTAGACCTAGGGCTTGAACTGCGAAGCTCAAGCTCTTAGCTCCAGCATTATGTTGCCTCCCTGAGATCTGGTTTAATCTTGATGACATTGAGAGTGGCTTTTGAAGCCAGTGAGTGAGAAATCGGAGGGCGGAGACCCATAGGTGCCTGGAAAACACAGTAATGGATCCTTGAAGGGCAGGCAGGGCTCTCACGCATGTGTTAAGTCGATCTGCTGATGCAGGAAAGTATGTGATGTGCTGGCCTGGGGTGCAGCCCAGGGGCTTGGAAAGACTTCTGGCTTTTACTGTTGGTCCTTTTAAAGGCAATTAAAAGACAGAAGGGCTGCATAGGAAACTATAAACTCATGCGCTGATTTTAAAATGTTCAATGATGAGCTGCCATGTCTGAAAGTAGACAAAACGTAATTCAACTCCTCCGATCATCTCCTTCATCTCTTGTAGTTGTAGTGCTAAGGAAAATGACATTTATTTTCCTTTTCTTTTTTTTTTTTTAAAGAATCTAAAAACTTAAAATATTCTCTTGGATTATATCTTGTATGTGTGTGATTTTTAAAAAGTGAAGTTGCTTCTTTTACTCCAAATTTAGTCTCATTATTATAGCAATGAAGAACTCCGGCAGCAGGATATCTTTTGCTGTCTCTTTGCAATGACATGACTTGGGGAAAATTTCTAGGGTGCCTCAACTGCGGTGCACCTGGGAAAAACATGATGTGCTGTTGTGTTCACCAACTTGAAAATATTGAGGGAGGGCAAATGCCACATGCAACTTGGTCCCTGCCCTTGTGTGTTCCTGTCGTTCCTGGATCGTGAGGCACCTGTTTGATCAAAGTCGGCGCTGCAGTTACACTGGGGAGTGTGGAAGAAGGCAGAAGGAGCATTTGGCTTTAGAACATTATGAGATACAAATTTCTGTATGGAGGGTGACTATATGATTTATTGTACAAGGCAAGATGCTTTTGAGAATAAAAGAGGGCACCGTGCCTAGTTATTTCAGGACAACAGCCTGGATTGAGATGGTCCCAGAGAAATGGGACATATGTTCACTCAGCTTCTCTGAGTCATTGCTTTGCAAGGAAGAGGTTTCTATAAGCCGTTGTCAATTATTTCCCTCCCACTCCGGTCCCTTCGCAGCCCCCCCCCCCCCCCATGAGCTATCCAGTTATCTAGGGATCATCTAGATACTGGGCTACCGGTGTGTTTTACTACTCTGACTTCTTCCCCAGGCTGTCCTGGCTTTTTGTTCTTTGACACACAATGCAGAGGAAGAGGTTTCCCTCTCCTCACCTCCCCTCCCCCGCCCCTGCCCGACCAGAGCCGGTGGGCCGCACACTTCCCCAGCCCTGACACAGCGCCTTTCCGGATGTGTCAGCTTAGAAAGTTTTTCTTCTCTGAACCTCAGTTTTCCGTTCTGTGGTATGGGAATATGATAATTCCTATTCAGCCTGCCTTTGGGGTTTGTTGTGAGTATCATTGAGCAACAGGGCACAATAAACAGTTCATGTAATACAGATGCTGGTCATTCAGTAAGTATTACTTTGACTGTTAACTAACTGGGCATGTTATTTCACCCCTCCGAGTCGCCCTTTTCCCGATCTGTAGAAAGAGGAGGGTTACATTTGCTTTTCCAGGGACTGATGAAATATATAGTGTGTGAATTAGCTTTTCTTGCAACCGGGCAGCTCCTGGAGCTTCGTAACTGGGGATAAATGGAGTCCTTTATTCTCAGCACGGTTGTCTCGGGGATGAGGTCTTGCTGGCTTAAATGCCCCCACTTCAGGCAAAGGAACTCCAGTGAGCCGGGCGCACCTCTTCACTGGCTTCCAGGCATGAGTGCAGATGCTGACGGGTGCAGAAGCCGAGTGACAGGAGGATCCGGGGCACAGGCTCAGGAGTGGCAGACTGGGAGCCTGCCAAGAAGCAGCACAGCGAGCGCTTCCCCTCACGCTGCTAAAAATACTGCCGGGAAAGTCATTTCTCTGGTCCTATTTTAGAAATCAGAGACAGTTCCACCGTGTTCATGTTTGGATCCTGGTCAGGCTTCTGGTTTGAGTTTTGAATTTCAAGAGACATTTTTCTGGGGAGAGTGAAAATAATCTGCGTAGAGTTTGAGAATCATTATTGGAAAATATTGTTCAAGAAGATACATGTCCAGCGTTATTTATGTGATTACTAGTGATTTTGAAGAACGTCTTTATTAGAGATAATCGAGTTGTCTTAGTGGCAAAATCCTTTCAGGTGTGTGCTCGCATATGTAGATCAATGATTATACAGGTATATAATTTTTATTTTACTTCAGGTTTTTATATTTCCTTTCCTTTTCTTCTTAATTTTCCTTTTCTCTCTTCTTTCCCTTCCTTCCTCTTCTTCCCCTTCCTCCTTCCCCTTCCTCCTCAGCTCTTCCTTTCTCAGTGATTTTTTTCACAAGGAGATAGAAACCCTCTTTGTCCAGGTGTAACAGTTTGTATATCTCTGATGGATTCTGTCTATTTTTGCTTCAGTGTTTCACTGTATCTTTTTTTTTTATTATTCATTTTTCTTTTACAAACAATTACTGAGTAGCTATTTGTGCAAAACAATGTACAGGACCCTAGGAGATATCTGGGGAAAATACAAAAAAAGAGGGTAGCGCATGATTCTCACTCTCAGAGGATCCTGCAATGTAGTAGAAGAGTTTTTAAACCAAGACAGCTAGGAGATGCACATGGAAGGTGCGGGAGTAGTGAGTGCGAAAGTAAGTCACTTCACCCAAAACCAACTTGCCAAAATATTTTCAATATACTGAAAGGCCAGTTCATTGAAAATCAACTTGCCATTAGCCAAGAGCTGCTGAGTTTTGCTTGGCAGGAATAATTCACCCTGGGACTTCCCTGGTGGCCTATTAGTTAAGAATCTGCCTTGCAATGCAGGGGCGTGGGTTTGATTCCTAGTTGGGGAACTAAGATTCCACATGCTGCAGGGCAACTAAGTCCATGAGCCGAAACTACTGAGCCCGTGTGCTCTGGATCCCTCACCCCGCCACAAAGATCCCACATGCCTCAACTAAGATCTGACTCAGCCAAATAAATAAATAAATATTAAAGAAGAAGAAATAATTCACCCTGCTGCTGCCCACAATAACAAACTTGGTATTAGGAGAGGGGTCTCTTTGAAGTTCAGGCCTAGGGATAGAGCTATGGTTGGTCTTGAACCTGGCCATGGGAGAGCATTTGGTATACAGAGCTGCAATAATCAGAAGCATTGGTTCAATGCTTAAATAACAGAGACTGTGTTTTCCTCTTACTCCTGATACATAGCTCCTAGTTCCAGCAGGAAACAGATGGCACCTGCAAACTTGGAAATGCAAAGATAATCTAGCAAAGGGATGTTTTTCAAGGCATGGGCAGGATTAGGGAAACCAACAAGGGCTAGTTTGGTGCCTTGAGGGGTAGCAAGAGCTGGGAGCCACAGCACCAGAAGCTTGAGAAGGGGAGCTACACAGACAGGACCACCCATCCGGAGAAACGGGTGTGTGGTAGTCACTTCTTAACCTCTGACAGGTTCCTCTCATTGGCCAAGCCCAACTGTGAACCCAGGAAAAGGAGTTCCAGGCACAGAGGAGGGGGAGAGTGGATCTAGTGGCGTACAGGTTACAAGTCAACAATATGGCACCAAATTACCATTTGTTCAATGAAGGAAGAACATGCTTGTCATTTCAGATTTAAAGCTCAGTGTCCCTCCAGAAGTTCCTCGGTGGTACCAAATTTATTAACCGAGAGGTGAAATGTAAAACAGGGAGCCTGATCAAATTGTTTTTAACAAGAGAAGTTTTCAGTAGTTCACTCTGTAGGTGGCTACAGCAATTTTGGAAGTAGATCTTTGTTCAGAAAAAAAGTCATTTGAGTGAAACTCGCTATCATGTTTAACGCGAGGCCTTTTTGAAGGCTGTAACAGAATCTTTTGTTTGGCTTAACAAGTTAACTCCTGTCAGTAGAGTGGACCAGTTTTGTGTTAGGTGCCATGGACTCATCACAAAGGCCCACGGGGTTTTGGGGAAATGCTGGGGCATGTCTGCTCAGTTGCTCAGTCGTGTCTGACTCTTTGCAACCCTGTGGACTGTAGCCTGCCAGGCTCCTCTGTCCATGGGATTACCCAGGCAAGAATATTGGAGTGGGTTGCCATTTCCTTCTCCAGGGGATCTTCGAGACCCAGGGATTGAACTCGGGTCTCTGACATCTCCTGCATTAGCTGGCAGGTTCTTTACTGCTAGTCCCACCTTAATTCTGGCTCTGGAGAACAGTGCCTTAGCATGTGAGAGCCATTATAAAGCAAGGTTATGGGGGGCCTGTTCAGTCAGAGCATCACTGCCGTGGTAAACATTATGAGCACCGGACTGTGCAGGAGCAGTGTTCAATAGTGACACCTTGGGGCAGGCAGGAGCATGGGAATAGTGTGGACCACCTAGACTCATTCCCTTCAGATTTAAAAAAATCACTGGGTTTTTGGGAATCTCAGAGAAGAGTTCCTGGGGGGTAGGGAAAGACGTGGCTTTGGGGGATTAATTAGAGTAATAAACAAGATGTGATTTCATTTGTATCTTAAGTTGATCAAGCAGATCATGCTGCAAGAGAATATTTCAATGAAGAGAGGTCTATTCATTGCTGACTAGATGTTCCACGTGTCTTTTTTAGGCAGAGGCAGGCGCAGTGGTTGAAGTGGGAGGGAGAAGGAATAAGAATACTTTACACTATTTATAGTTTCTCCATATTCTTGGTTTTTATCCCAATACAGCCACAGCTTCAACTTAGAAGGTACAGAGATGCAGGCAAGGGCAAAATACCATCTTGGGGGTAGTTTGTGGATATAAAAGGCAGCCAAGTCAATTTGGGACATAAAAAATAATTCCTAAAAATTTTTACTGTATTTCCTTCTAATCTGAGCCTTGTACAACAACTTTAAGCCCTGGAAAGAAAGGTGTTAGATTTGAGGTGTGTTTAAGAAGGGTACCACACATGTAGCTTGTTTACTGAGCTCTGTGAACTGGACAGGGTTCAGTTTTCTTTTCCTCTAGTCACTGTCCCGGCTCTGCAGCGCTGGGTCTCTGCTTCACTTGGTTGCTGTTGTTGTTGAGTTGCTAAATTGTGTCCACACTCTTTTGTGACCCCCTGGACTATAGCCCACAAGGCTCCTCTGTCCGTGGAATTTTCCAGGCAAGAATACTGGGGTGGGTCATCAGTTCATCTTACTGACCCACCCATAAAAATGTCTTGGGCAGATTTGATAGCTTCCCGGTCATTTTCAGTTATTAATATTTATACTCAGGACAGCCTAATTTAATTTAATTGACATCTTATTGGCAATTTGAGTCTCTATCCACTCCATCCAGTCTTTGGTTCAGGAGACTTGGAGAAGTGGGAAGAGGTATAGGTTTACCTTGCTATTTCTTTTTTATTTATTTTTTATTTTTTTATTTTTTTAAAATAAATTTATTTATTTTAGTTGGGGGCTAATTACTTTACAATATTGTAATAGTTTTTGCCATACATTGACATGAATCAGCCATGGGTTTACATGTGTTCCCCATCCTGGACCCCCCTCCCACCTCCCTCCTCATCCCATCCCTCTGGGTCATCCCATTGCCCCAGCCCTGAGCCCTTGTCTCATGCATCGAACATGGAATGGTGTTCTGTTTCACATATGATAATATACATGTTTCAATACTATTGTCCCAGAACGTCCCACCCTCACCGTCTCCCTCAGAGTCCATAAGACTGTTCTATGCATCTGTGTCTCTTATTCTGTCTCGCATATAGGGTTATCGTTACCATCTTTCAAATTTCATATATATGCATTAGTATCCTGTATTTGTGTTTTTCTTTCTGGCTTACTTCACTCTGTATAATGGGCTCCAGTTTCATCCATCTCAATAGAACCGATTCAAATGTATTTTTTTTAATGGCTGAGTAATATTCCATTGTAACCTTGCTATTTCTTCTCTGAATCCTGTATCTTGGAGGAGTGGTGTGTGTGTGTGTGTGTGTGTGTGTGTGTGTCTGTGTGTGTGTGTCTGTGTGTGTGTGTGTATGAGTGTGTATGAATGTGTATGAGTGAACCATAGGTCTGTTTCCAGGGCTTCCCCCCGCCCCTGCTCTGTCCCAGGCTCTAGCTACTTCCATGTGTTGGGAAGGGGGAATAGAGTGATGGCTGGGTTCACCTTCCACAGGAGGAGCCTGTGTGAGGAGGGAGGCTGCCCTGGTCCTACCCTGGCCCAGTTGTCTGCCTGTGTTGCTGGTGGCTTCAGCCAACTAGGATGGTCTCTGCCAAGTTCAGTTGCATCCCAACTCCCTCCAACAATGTTGGAGAAGGAAATGACAACCTGCTCCAGTATTCTTGCCTGGGAAATCCCATGGACAAAGGAGCCTAGCAGGCTACAGTCCATGGGGCCACAGAGTCGGACATGTTTAAGTGACTGAACAACAACCCCTCCAATGCTGAGGGGTCAACTGTGCCTCTCTTTGGTCCCTGACAGTGGTCCACAATTCTAAGCATCTTTCCAGATGGGCCATCCCTTCATCCATGTCCTTGGGAACATTCCATGGCTTCTGTTCTCTCTCTTCCTCACCCTTTGAAGACTGCAGGGATCTAGGGTGGAATAGGGGCCCCCATCTTTTTTTTCCAGGCTCGCTAACTTCACCATGATTCTGTCTCATTCTGTTGTTGTAAGTTAACACCTCCAAATCTCTCATCTTCAGAAATCTCTGGATGAAGGATGACTTGGCCAAGTTGAGGTGTGTTTCCCAATGCTATGGACCTCATGAAGCTCTTCCCCTAGTCGATCAGGTTTCCCTTGATGAAAGCAGTTAATGGTCCTGCTGATGGTTCAGCTCCTCTGTACCCATCCAGAGAATGAAAACTCACTGTCCTTTCTTACAGGCACTCACAACTTTGCAGGTCATCTCCTTGGACTACCTGTGAATACAGGGGGTTTGGAGACATGGAGAGCAGCTTGAGATGGGGAGAGTCTTTCCTTGGGGTTCAGAAATGTCGGGGCACAGTGGAAGGTGTCTGCCAGACTGAGGAGCTGAACTTCTTTGAATCATCTTGGGGAGGAGAGATAGCAGCAGACCCGAGGCTGTGGTCTGTTAGCTCTCCTCAGGTGCTGATGTGAGGCTTCCCAGGTGGTGCTAATGGTTAAGAACCCACCTGCCAATGCAGGAGACATAAGAGACGTGGGTTCGATCCCTGGGTTGGGAAAATCTCCTTGAGGAGGGCATGGCAACCCACTCCAGTATTCTTGCCTGGGGAATCCCATGACAGAGGAGCCTGGCTGGCTACAGCCCTTGGGGTCGCAAAGAGTCAGACACAACTTAAGCGACTTTGCATGCACACCCACTGCTATGTATGGGTGTGTTCTATTGCCTATTGGGATAAACTTTGGCCAGATAGTTGTTTATCTAAGATCCTTCCTGGTAGTAAACCTCATGTATCCAAGTATATTAAAATGCATATGAGAGAATGCTCTGTGTTTTTCTGAATACAGGAGTAGTTTGATCTTACTGCTAGATACAGAGGGCTTCCCTGGTGGCTCAGTGGTAAAGAATCTGCCTACAATGCAGGAGATGTGGGTTCGATCCCTGGGTCAGGAAGATCCCCTGGAGGAGGACAATGCAACCCACTCCAGTATTCTTGCCTGAGGAATCCCCGTGGACTGAGGAGCCTGATAGGCTACAGTCCTTAGGGGTGGCAAAGAGCTGGACATGACTGAAGTGACTTAGCACACACACACAGGTGCTGAAGAGAAGGGAAGGCCTTAATTCCTGGGTGGGGGTGGGGAGAGTTATTGGAATAACAAAGGAAGAGCTGTCTGTGCACAGACTCTCTTTGAAACATTGGGAGTACAAGGCAACATTGTTCTGAGAGCTGGAAACAATAACAAAGTGGCAGAGAGGCACAGGGCACCTGCAGAGCTCTGGCACTTAGGGGACTCCTGCATGCCAGTGGGGTCTCCAGTTCTACTGGAGCAACCGATTTCTTCCACAGCAGCAGGAGGAGCAAGGAGAGGAGGAGGAGGCTTCACTACTGGCAAAGAGGGGCATCAAAAGCTTTGGAAACCATGGGAAATGTTGCCCTTGGCTCAGACACCAGCACTCTTGCTCTCAGGTGCAGGTGGAAGTGGCATCCTGTGTCAGCTATGTTGGTTTCTGGCCTTGGTGCATAGGGGAGGAAAGGTAATTTCCCCTCTATCTATTCAAGTGCTTAACTGAAACCCCTGTAATAAAAGGGGCTTCCCAGGTGGTGCAGTGGTAAGAATCCGCCTGCCAATGCTGGAGACTCAAGAGAAGCAGTTTGATCCCTGGGTCCAAAAGATCCCCTGAAGTAGGAAATGGCAACCCATTCCAGTATTCCTGCCTGGAGAATCCCATGGACAGAGGACCCTGGCAGAGTATAGCCCATGGGGTCACAAAGAGTCAGACATACGCTGTAATAAAAGAGAGATTAACAAGGGAAAACCGCACAGAGTTTTGTTGACTGATATATGTCATGTATGCAAGGGAGATACTCAGGGGGGAAAATGAGTGACTTGTGAGCTGATTTAGAATTCAGGATTCAATACCATCTTGAAAAATAGTTTCAATTTTATTATTATTTTTGTTTTATTTTTCTTCCAGTTTTATTGAGATATAATTGATATACAACACAATAGAGGTTTAAGGGATGCAGCATAATGATTTGATATATACATATTGTGAAATGGTTACTGTAATGCCTATACCATCTTAACTGGGGAAGGGGAGGAGGAATGTAGGCCTTTCAGGGGAGTAAATGATTTTTAGGAAAGATGAGTGGGCCCTTGGATGCATGGGAGGTATGACAGTTTGTGACAAAGTTTGAGTGTGGTGTCAACTTCTAGTCTCCTCCCTGGTGATAAAGGTCATTGTTCCCTGGTTGGTGAAACTCCTGGGGGAGGGGGTTTATGACATTCGAGTTCTTCTTAGAGGATCTGTCTTTAGGCAGATAAAGAGAATTTAGAGAAGGTCTTCCCCAACATTTGCTGGTTTTCAAGTGGTTTAGCTGGTTAAATTGCCTGTCAGTCTTCCCTCATCACCCAGGGGTAAAGAATCCACCTCCAGTGCAGGAGACCCGGGTTTGATCCCTGGGTCGGGAAGATCCCCTGGAGGAGAAAATAGCAACCCACTCCAGTATTCTTGTCTGGAGTATTCTATGGACCGAAGAGCCTGAAGGGCTACAGTCCATGGAGTTGCAAAGAGTCAGAAATGACCGAGTGACTAAACAACAGTAATGATTGATTGAAAGTCACTTAGTTGTGGCCGACTCTTTGAGACCCCGTGAGCTATACAGTCCATGGAATTCTCCAGGCCAGAATACTGGAGAGGGTAGCCTTTCCCTTCTCCAGGGGACCTTCTCAACCCAGGGATCGAACCCAGGTCTCCTGCATTGCAGACGAATTCTTTAGCAACTGAACCACAAGGGAAGCCCAAACTACAGTAATAGTGCAAAATAATTCATATACCAAAGCGTGTTTGGGGGTGGCATATCCTGAACTCCTACAGTCACTTTGGATGGCATTTTCTGCTGCCCTTCAGGTCCATCCCATCAGCATTGATGCCAGGCCAGCAGGCACAGCACAGAGGGGCTCCTCTCATGTCTGAGTGGATGCACACCTCAAAAGCAGAGGGCACCAGTGTTGCCTTAGCAGGGAGGTGGGGGCGATGGCTGGGAGGTGTTCTCCATCACTCCAAAACACAGAAGTTGTTACAGGGGAGAGGAACTTTTCAGGGAGCTGGAGTTTCCAAAATGCAGAGTGGGGTTAACAGGGTCACATCTACAGGTAACAGTGATTGACAGTTCAGTTACCTGAGCATAGGAAGAGAACAGATAGTTACACATACATCTATGCTTATAATTTATCAGGAGAAGAGGAGAAGATAGACAAACAGTTTCTGCAAGGAGAATTCCTAGAGACTTTTCACCCATAAAGAGCCTGGTAGGAGAACAAGAAATGAGAGGACAATTATTAGTAGAAATTCAACACCTGAAACAGTATCTGTGGTTATAGGAACTGCTCCTAGCTAAATCCATGGGCAGCGTGTCAGTGAGGCTTGCTTTCTTTAGGCAGGAAATCCATAAACGAACCTCTTTTTCACCTGGCTTTGTGCATATGGCTTGGTAAACGTTAACAACCAAAACAAAGCAACAAATTGAGAATTCATATCTTCTCTCTCACTCTCTTGCTTTCTTATTTTTTAACGTTTTGGCTGCACTGTGCAGCATGCAAGATCTTAGTTCCCAGGCCAGGGATCAAATCTGTGCCTCCTTGCCGTGGAAGTGTGCAGTCTTAACCACTGGACTATCAGGGAAGTCACTCTTAATTGCTATAGAGATACTGGCTGGCTCCTGGAGCTCTTAGCCTGGCATTTCTATTGGCCCACAAAAAAACAGGATTGATCTGTGGTAAAGAAATAAAGATCAAAAAGTATTGAATAAACACCATCACATAGTATCTGAAAAATCTGGGAGGAATAACATGAGGCCAATGAAGAGGGAGAAGGCTCTCATCTAGTTGGTGAGGGGAGTGAAAAACACACACATTTCAAGTAGCTTGGAAATCTGAGGGGAGGGGTAGACACCTGGAGATGAGGAAAACTTCCGTCCTAATTACATTTTCTTTAGAAATACTGGGAAAACATGGTAGATATTTTTAAAATAAAGCTTAAGCAGGCATAAGTGGAACAAGAAGGAAACCCTGGTTTCACACTGTTGATTGAGAAAAATGCACAACTTAAAAGTTGAGAATTATGTTTTATTCTGAGGAGTGCTGAGAACTGAGGAGTTAAGTTCTCCTAAGTACTGAGAACTTAAGCCTGGGAGACGGTCTCTCAGCTCTGTGGGACTGTTCCAAGTCGTAAGGGAGGAGCCAGGATAATCAGGATATTTTGCAACTTTCTTCCTCAGCGCCCTCCTGAAAACACATAGGAATTGTCTATTCAGTTGTCCATTCAGAATTCTCACAGCACTTGCTTTGCATCTCTCTTTTATGACACTGACCACATTTTAGGCTGTTTTATAATTTATCAGATGTATTTTTTAAATCTCCTCCTCTAGACAGTATACTGTGTCTGTACACCTGTCTGTCATCTTTGTATACACCTCATTGATGTCTTGGCAGTGTAGCCCCTAAACAAATATTTTAAATGGATTCATTCTACTGAGTTCAGCTGGGACTATTAGTCCACACTAGGCCCACACGATTAGTCCACACTAGGTTTGTCTTTATGAAAAGGCAAAAAGATAGGAAACTGAAAGATGAAATCTCCAGGTCGGTAGGTGCCCAATATGCTACTGGAGAACAGTGGAGAAATAACTCCAGAAAGAATGAAGAGATGGAACCAAGCAAAAACAATATCCAGTTGTGGATGTGACTGGTGATAGAAGTAAAGTCTGATGCTATAAGGAACAATATTGCATAGGAACCTGGAATGTTAGGTCCATGAATCAAGGTAAATTGGAAGTGGTCAAACAGGAGATGGCAAGAGTGAACATCAACAATTTAGGAATCAGTGGACTAAAATGGACTAGAATGGATGAATTTAACTCGGATGATCATTGTATCTACTACTGTGAGCAAGAATCCCTTAGAAGAAATGGAATAACCCTCATAGTCAACGAGAGTCTGAAATGCAGTACTTGGATGCAATCTCAAAAATGACAGAATGATATCTGTTCGTTTCCAAGACAAACTATTCAGTATCACGGTAATCCAAGTCTATGCCCCAACCAGTAATGCTAAAGAAGCTGAAGTTGAATGGTTCTATGAAGACCTGCAAGGCCTTCTAGGACTAACACCCCCAAAAATGTCCTTTTCATCATAGGGGAGTGAAATGCAAAAGTAGGAGATCAAGAGATACCTGGAGTAATAGACAAATTTAGCCTTGGAGTACAAAATGAAGCAGGGCAAAGTCTAATAGAGTTTTGCCAAGAGAACGCACTGGTCATAGCAAACACCCTCTTCCAACAATGCAAGAGAAGACTCTACACAGGAACATCACCAGATGGTCAATACTGAAATCAAGTTGATTATATTCTTTGCAGCCAAAGATGGAGAAGCTCTACACAGTCAGCAAAAACAAGACCGAGAGCTGACAGTGGCTCAGGTCATGAACTTGTTATTGCAAAATTCAGATTTAAATTGAAGAAAGTAGGGAAAACCACTAGACCATTCAGGTATGACCTAAATCAAATTCCTTATGATTATATAATGGAAGTGACAATCAGATTCAAGGGATTAGATCTGATAGAGTGCCTGAAGAACTGTGTATGGGGATTCGTGTCATTGAACAGGAGGCACTGACCATCCCCAAGAAAAAGAAATGCAAAAAGGCAAGATGGTTGTCTGAGGAGGCCTTACAAATAGCTGAGAAAAGAAGAGAAGCTAAAGGCAAAGGAGAAAAGGAAAGAAATACCCATTTGAATGCAGAATTCCAAAGAATAGCAAGGAGAGATAAGAAAGCCTTCCTCAGTGATCAATGCAAAGAAATAGAGAAAAGCAATAGAATGCAAAAGACTAGAGATTTCCTCAAGAAAATTAGAGATACCAAGGGAACATCTCATGCAAAGATGGGCACAATAAAGGACAGAGGTGGTATGGACCTAACAGAAGCAGAAGATATTAAGAAGAGGTGGTAAGAATACACAGAGAACTGTACAAAAAAGATCTTCATGACCCAGATAACCACGATGGTGTGATCACTCACCTAAAAGCATACATCCTGGGATACAAAGTCAAGTAGGCCTTAGAAAGCATCACTATAAACAAAGCTAGTGGAGGTGATGGAATTCCAGTTGAGCTATTTCAAATCCTAAAAGATGACGCTGTGAAAGTGCTGCACTCAATATGCCAGCAAATTTGGAAAACTCAGCAGTGGCCATAGGACTGGAAAAGGTCAGTTTTCATTCCAGTTGCAAAGAAGGGCAACGCCAAAGAATATTCAAACTACTGCACAATTGCACTCATTTCACACACTAGCAAAGTAATACTCAAAATTCTCCAAGGAAGACTTCAACAGTATGTGAACTGAGAACTTCCAGATGTTCAGGCTGGATTTAGAAAAGGCAGAGAAACCAGAGATTAAATTGCCAACATCCGCTGGATCATCGAAAAAGCAAGAGAATTCCAGAAAAACATCTACTTCTGCTTTATTGACTATGCCAAAGCCTTTGACTATGTGGATCACCTCAAACTGTGGAAAATTCTTAAAGAGATGGGAATACCAGACCACCTGACCTGCCTCCTGAGCAATCTGTATGCAGGTCAAGAAGCAACAGTTAGAACTGGACATGGAAAAACTGACTGGTTCCAAATCGGGAAAGAAGTACATCAAGGCTGTATATTGTCACCCTGCTTATTTAACTTATATGCAGAGTATGTCATGAGAAAACGCTGGGGTGGATGAAGCACAAGCTGGCATCAAGGTTGCCGGGAGAAATATCAATAACCTCAGATATGCAGACGACATCAACCTTATGGCAGAAAGCAAAGAAAAACTAAAGAATATCTTGATGAAAGTGAAAGAGGAGAGTGAAAAATTTGGGTTAAAACTCGACATTCAAAAAACGAAGATCATGGTATCTGGTCCCATCACTTCATGGCAAATAGATGGGAAAATAATGGAAACAGTGAGAGACTTTATTTTTTTGGGCTCCAAAATCCCTTCAGGTGGTGACTGTAGCCATAAAATTAAAAGGCACTTGCTCCTTTGAAGAAAAGCTATGACCAACCTAGACAGCATATTAAAAAGCAGAGACGTTACTTTGCTGACAAAAGTCCGTCTAGTGAAAGCTCTAGTTTTTTCAGCAGTCATGTATGGATGTGAGAGTTGGCCTATAAAGAAAGCTGAGGACCGAAGAATTGATGCTTTTGAACTGTGGTGTTGGAAAAGACTCTCGAGAGTCCCTTGGACAGCAAGGAGATCCAACCAGTCGATCCTAAAGGAAATCAGTCCTAAACATTCACTGGAAGGACTGATGCTGAAGCTAAAACTCCAATCCTTTGGCCACCTGATGCAAAGAACTGACTCATTGGAAAATACCCTGATGCTGGGAAAGATTGAAGGCAGGAGGAGAAGGGGACGACAGAGGATGAGATGGTTGGATGGCATCACCGACTCGACGGACATGAGTTTGAGTAAGCTCTGAAAGTTGGTGACGGACAGGGAAGCCTGGTGTGCTGCAGTCCGTGGGGTTGCAAAGAGTCAGACAAGATTGAGCGACTGAACTGAGGTTCACTGGTCCATCTGTGTATTGGAATTAAATCTAGGGTTGGTCTCAAACATAATTTGTTCTTCAGATAGTTTCTAAATCCGGCCAAACATGGGACCAGCCTTTTACCTTTTAGAACATTAGCCATTTTGCACCTAATTCCAACATGGTGATAGGGGGTTGGGAGGGTCCCCATACATCCAAGCAAGCCTTTTATACCAGCTGGGGGTCCTACAAGTCAACTCAATCCTGACACTGTATACTTGGAGACAGCATCAGATTCCACAAGTTAAGAGCTCAGTCTTGAAATAGACCCCTCCCCGCACCAGCCCCTTCAGAAGAAAATCATATGTCCAGTTTGTTACCTGTGCTTCTGACCTACTTGCTGCAGATTGAAGGTTTCCATGATCTCCTCTTTGGGTTCAGTTAATTTCCTACAGCAACTCATAGAAGTAAGAGAAACATTTTACTAGATTACTGGTCTATTATAAAGAAATGTAACTTAGGTACAACTAGATGGAAGAGATGCACAGGGCAGGGCATGGGGAGAGGATGTGGAGCTTCTATGCCCTCTCTGAGCCCACCTCTCTCTCCAGATCTTCACATGTTCACCAGCCCAGAAGAACTCCATCCTTTCAGATTTTTATGGCATGGTTGATTACATTACTGGCCATTAAGCTCAGTCTCTAGCCTCTTTCCTCTCCCTGGGGGTCAGTGGGATGGGACTGGAAGTTCCAACCCTTGAATCATGTGATTGGCTCACTGTCAATGCCCCCAGCCTTAGGGGCTTTCTAAAAGTCACCTCATTGATGTCACAAAAGACCATTTCCAAGGATTTCAGGAGTTCTGTGCCAGAAATGGGCATGAAGACCATGTATATATTTATTATTATGAATCACAATATCACAGACATCCTTGAAGGACTGGGCTCAGGTTTTTCTTATTCAAGCTCCAGTTTAGAAAGGAGCATCAGTGACTGGGGGGCTGTAGGTGGTGCCCCTTGGGACCTGGCTTGCCTTTTCTGAGTGTGATGCCCATTGTGTATATGACAACCATATTTGTGTATTTCCTTTTTTTAAAATAGATAACGTTTAAATTTTATTTATTTATTTATTTTTGACTATACTCAGTCGTCTTTACTGCCTGCAGGCTTTCTCCAGTTGCAGCAAGTGGGGGCTACTCTAGTTTCAGTTTGTGGACTTTTCTTTGCAGTGGTTTCTCTTATTGTGGAGCATGGGCTCAGTAGTTACAGGATGTTGTGTATTTCCTTTGGGGACTTTGCCACTCTGTTAGTCCGGGAGTGAGACAGAAGAGGCAGGAGGAGGGGTGAGCAGAACAAACAGTAGAGTGACCAATCAGATATCTCAGATAAAATTAGAAGGGGTGGGAGATGAAGCCCAAACAGCAAAGACCGAGTCATTCTCTTCAAGTGAGGAGTGAGGGTCACCCCCTGTGGGGTGACTGATGGCTTGTGACTGATACACTTTAAATCTCTGGGTGCTGGGCTCACGGCTCTGCTTACTTCTCCCATTGCTTGGCATCACCTCCACATTTCCAGGTTCTTCAGGTTCAATCAATGATCGATATCTATTGAGCACCCACTTAATGCAAGGTACTGGATCAGATACTTTTTATTAAAACTTTTTATTTTATATTAGAATATAGCTGATTAACAGGGAGTCCTGGTGGCTCAGTGGTAAAGAATCTGCCTTCAATGCAGGAGAAATGGGTTCGATCCCTGGGTCGGGAAGATCCCCTGGAGAAAGGGAATGGCAACCCACTCCAGAATTCTTGCCTGGAAAATTCCATGGACAGAAGAGCCTGGCAGGTTATATAGTCCATGGAGTCACAAGGAGTCACACATACACATACACATACACACATAACTGATTAACAGTGTTGTGATTGTTTCAGATGAACAGTGAAGGGACTCAGACATACATATCTATATATCCATTCTCCCCTGAACTCCCCTCCCATTGAGGCTGCCACATGACATTGAGCAGAATTCCATGTGCTATACAGTAGGTATTTGTTGGTTAATCCATTTTCAATATAGCAATGTGTACATTGGACCTGATATTTTAGAGAAATAAAAAGTTTAAGTTATAGGGCCTTTAGGAGTTTGTAATCTAATTGGGAGAGGTGTGTTTCAGGTGGGTCTAGGAAATGCCAATAATATAAAATGATATCAGGCCCATAACATAATCACAAGGGGAACCTAGCTAGAAAATATTGGTGGTTCAGAAGATCAAATTCACACACATGAAGAAACACTATAAACATTGATTTAAGCCGCTCTTCTTCAAGACAAGATCTGATCCTCAGAAGTTTTTAAGTTTCTTCCACAGCATGATAAACAGCAAATCCTACTGCAAATCAAAACATACTTGATGTTAACTCATACTCTGATATCAATCTGTAGCCATATGCCTTATTTAGGGCCTCTTCGCTAGACTCAATAAAATTGTATGAAACCTAAAGGCTAAGAAGGAGGGGGTCCCTGGAGTTACTCAAAATTTTCTTATTTGGGTGAAAATGCGAGACAGAAAATAGAGAAAATACTTTCATTTCCAGAGGAACAAGCACCCATCTCTGCGTATTGCAAATTAAACCTGAAACATTTACCTGCTTCTGTCCAGAGAAAGATCCACAAATGACTGTTAATAGATGTCATAGTCTGATGTGAAGGCCATCTACTCATACTAATGTTCCAGCAAGAATGTCCTAGGTGTCCAGTTGATGACTGGAATTAGAAAGCTTCTTTGAATTTAAAATGACTGGTACTTACAAAGGAGTCATAAAATCTATAAAAAGTGATCATTCATGTGTCTTCACCAGCAAACCAGGAATTAGCAGCCACGGCCTCAGTTCTAAACCTGGAAGCCCCAGGGGTTTGCAGTGTGACCTGGCCAGGCTGCCTTCTGAGTATCTCACATCCCTCCCTCTCTTTGAAATAACTGCATTCATATTATCCACCTCATAGAAACATTCAGAACTGAGAGATGAGACAAAGGAAAGGTTCTCATTATTAGTGAACCAAATTCTGGTATATCTAAAGTGAAAGTGTTAGTTGCTCAGTTGTGTCTGACTCTTTGCAACCCCATAGACTATAGCCTGAGAGGCTCCTCTGTCCATGGGATTCTCCAGGCAAGAATGCTAGATGGGTTGCCATGCCCTCCTCCAGGGAATCTTCCTGACCCAGGGATTGAATCCCAGTCTCCTGCATCGCAGGTGGATTCTTTATCACAGTGCCGCCTGACTAGTGGTATTCTCAAGGTATTCAGAGTTTTGTTTTTATGTTTTTTTTTATTTTTGCTTGAAATCAATTGATAGAGAAACTGGTAATGAGAAGTGTGATGCAGATAACAGATCCTTAGAGAGATGGGAAAAACTGAAGCTGGGAGTAGGGCTGTGAAAATTCCATTTGTATTAGTCGTGGGATTCTGACAACCCTTGGATCTGAAGTGGCAAATACTCTTTGAATTATTGTCCATTTTCACCTGTAATGAAGCACTCACTGAAGGCAAGATTTGGGGAACCCCATTACTGTAGACACAGAACATTATGAAGTCATGAGAACTCTAGTAGTGGGTAGAATGCTTTCTTCTAACAGCACTAGAAAACCTAGAGAAAGAGAATGATTAGTAAGCCTCAGTAGGCAAACCCTCAGCTGAAGATTGCACCCCCTTTACTTGATAGAACCTCAACTAAAAGAAGTCTTAACCACCTGAAGCTAGATGGTTGAGGTCCCCCAAAACAAAATTCATAGTTGGTGTAAGTTGCTGAATTACTTTAGTTGAAGCTACAGCTTCATCACGTCTTTTACACAAGGGGCTTTCTAATGTTTTTGGCCATAACCCTTATAAGAAATACACTTTATATCATGATCCAGCACATACACACATACCCACACCCAGCCCTCTCAAAACAAACTGAAACAAAGATATCACGAAACAATATTTATTTTTATTGTATGCAAAGTGTCTGCTGTTTTTGTTCTATTTAAAAAGTTCTTGGAGAAGGCAGTGGCAACCCACTCCAGTATTCTTGCCTGGAGAATCCTGTCTATGGGGTCGCACAGAGTCGCACACGACTGAAGCGACTTAGCAGCAGCAGCAGCAGGCCTGGAAGCTGGAGACCAATGATGGGCTTCTTCTAAGTGTCTGGTACAGTGCCTGGTACACACAGGCAGTCAACAAATATTGCTGAATGCTGTTTTTTCTATTGCTTTGTAACAGATGGCTGAAAATAAATCCATTCTATTATCTCTCATTAAAAAAAAAAAAAAAAGTTCTGCTTGCCACCAACCAAATTGAACAACATTGCGTTACAGGAAGAATTAGAAGGAGGAAGTGGAGGAGGACTGCAGGACTGAGGAGGTAACTGGAACCCCAGATATGCAGTGAGCCTCCCTTGCTAGTCAAAGCAGCCCAGCATGTGTACCATGGGGGAAGGTGTCGTGATCCGTGCACAGGTTGGTAAAGAATGTCCAGACATGCGGCCGAATGAAGGGAGAATAAAATTGATTAGAGTGGGATACGCCATTAGAAGTAGCCGGCCAGCTCAAGGGAGAGCTGAACCCTTTCCCAGGCTAGTAGCCAATTTTTATAGCTATAAGACAGAGAAAATCGCTACTGAAAGGGTGGCATTAGGTGATTTGTAGGATGCTACAGGGTGGGCAATAGGGTGGCTTCTTGTTGTTCATTCGCTAAGTTCTATTCGACTCTTAGCGACCCCATGAAATGCAGCACACCAGGCTTCCCTGTCCTTCACTATCTCCTTGAGTTTCCTCAAACTCATGTCTGTTAAGTCAGTGAGGCCATCCAAACATCTCATCCTGTGTCACCCCCTTCTCTTCCTGCCCTCAGTCTTTCCCAACATCATGTTTTTCTGGAATTCCCTTGCTTTCTCTATGATCAAATGGCTGTTGGCAATTTGTTAGCTTGATTAGTTGACCAAGAAAAAGCTGTTTTTCAATAGCAGCTCCCATCAAATGAAACTGATCAGCTAAAAATCTTTTGTAAGCAGGTAGAGGAAAGAATTTAAAGATCTAGGAAGCCTGGAGTGAATTTACCATGTGCAATCTGCCAACCACTGGCTCATTAAGCTGCGTCTTCCCCCTCAGGAGGGCACAGAGAACCTTTCTTTTTGCCGTACCTGGAGGAAAAAAACAGCTGATGTGGGGAGCCTGGATCTTTGAAAAGTTCTTTAGTGACTGTTCTCTGGAAAAGTCATTGTAATGAAATCATTGATTTCAGCAGCAAGATGAGAGGGTTGAAGAGTCCCATCCAAATGCAAACTGAGCATTTGAAGTTGCTATTTGCAATCCCATGGACTGCAGCCCTCGGGGCTCCTCTGTCCATGGGATTTCTGAGGCAAGAAGACAGGAGTAGGTGCCATTTCTTTCTCCAGAGCATTTGGAGTTTATCTGCTAAGTGGGTGGGGGCAAGGAAGCAGAGTCCCTCCATAATGAAAGGTAAGCTGGTGCCTTTGCACCCCATCATTAAACAGAGACAACAGCTGATGTTGACTGAATACTTAGTGTGCCAATCATTGAATCCTCATAACACTATGAGGTAGGTGCTCTTGTGTTCTCCATTTTACAGGTGAGTGAAGTAAATTGCAGAGGTTAAAAACTTTGCCCAAGATCTTACAGCTATTAAGCTGTGAAACTGGGATGCTCTCCTAGGGTAGTGTGGCTCCAGACTGCGGGAATGTTTGATTATGGAGGCAACCTATGCCTAGAGGTGGATTTGCCATGAAGCTATTGAAGCTTAAGCTTCAAGGACCCTCTTCTGCCCCTTTGAGGCCCTGGGAGGGCCCTAGGGATGTACTTATGTGGTCATATGTTGTAAACTTTGCAAAAAATAAGGTATTTTAAGTGCAATTCTTCATGATACTGTCTTTTTACTCTGGCTTGTGGATCTCAAGTCCCCTGCAGTCATGTGACTTTGGAGGGGTTGTGTGCAGTATTGGGATCTGGCTAAGGGGAAGTTGAATTAGAGATTCGTGTTGATGAGTTTAGTTGGTAATACTTGTGGGGTTAATAGCTGCTGGGCTGGCTTATCTATGTCAACTTTTATAGATCAGAGGTGGGGGAAGGTAAGGAAACAAAGTAGAAAGGCAATTAAACTTGCAAATATTACCTAGAATGTCAAGCCTCAGGCAGGGGGATGTGTTAATTTCTTCCTTCCTGCCTTCTATTGGTGGTCGTGGTTCTGAACAAAGGCACCTTAGCTTATCAGGTAGAAGGGCAGGATTCTCTAAGGCAGGTCATTCTGCATGATTGATTATAATAACAAAGGTAATGGAAAGCAAGTCAAAGAAGCCTTTCCACCAAGGAGTAAGGATTGGCTTTTTCCTGCAACAAAGTGTTTCAGGGTTAGGTGTGAAGCAAATGTTTGAACGAGTTCTTTCAGGAAACCCACTGAGGCAGAGAAGCCCAGACAGAAAGCAAGCAATACACAACTTGACCATGCCCTCAGTTAACTCAGAGCAACAGTGGGAAGAAATGGACTCACAGGTGGACTCACAAGGTGTGACATGGACCCAAGGTGTCCCACACAGTCATCTGCAAACTTCAAAGATTATATAAGATCAATTCCTGCAAAAGGAAATTGAAAATCCTCCAAATCTCACCATGCAAATAAGAAAGTTGATAAAGATTTTCCTAAATTTAACCACAGTCCTGAAAATGAAACCAAAATCTTTCCCCCTAAATTATCTGTAAAAAAAACTTTTGATCAACTATGCAAAAGAAAATAATAAATTATTTCCATTCTTTTGCATAGAAAATATTAGTCATAGGAGAATGTGTAACCAAAACCTTCTGAAGAATATTATAGAGATGGGTCAGGCATTAATTAATGAAAATATGTCATTTTTTTTGAATTTTCTGATATTTGTGGTATTCATTAGCTCTCTAAAAATTGCAACTTGCTTACTCTTTTTTTTTTTTTGAGATTATATCTTTATTTTAATCAACACAGAGAATTAATTCCTTGGCTATAATACGTCATCTGGATTCAGTTATACTCTGTTTTCTTTCTAGATGAAATACCTAATTTTCCTGCAGTTCGTTACATATGATATAATTTCTTCTCTTTTTAATTAAATTTGAATATATGTCAATTATAATTTTTCACATTAAGCACTACTCTTGACTCCAGTCAAGATATATAACCTTATGTTCTATCTCATAATCATATCAGTGATGATATTAGTACAATTTTTCATACTTCTAAAAATCCTTTTTTTTTTTTCTTGGTAACAAGTCCTTTATTTTTTTTCTTTTTTTAAATTTATTTTAATTGGAGGCTAATTACTTTACAATATTGTGGTGGTTTTTGCCATACTTTCACATGAATCAGCCATGGGTGTACATGTGTTCCCCATCCTAACCCTCCCTCCCACCTCCCTCCCCATCCCATCCCTCAGGGTCATCCCAGTGCACCAGCCCTGAGCACCCTGTCTCATGCATCGAACCTGGACTGGTGATCTATTTCACATATGATAATATACACGTTTCAATGCTATTCTCTCAAATCATCCCACCCTTGCCTTCTCCCACAGAGTCCAAAAGTCTGTTCTTAACATCCGTGTCTCTTTTGCTGTCTCGCATATAGGGTCATCGTTACCATCTTTCTAAATTCCATATATATGCATTAATATTACTGTATTGGTGTTTTTCTTTCTGACTTACTTCGCTCAGTATAATAGGCTCCAGTTTCATCCACTTCACTAGAACTGATTCAAATGCATTCTTTTTAATAGCTGAGTAATATTTCATTGTGTATATGTACCACAACTTTCTTATCCATTCGTCTGCTGATAGACATCTAGGTTGCTTCCATGTCCTGGCTATTGTAAACAGTGCTGCGATGAACATTGGGGTACACATGTCTCTTTCAATTCTGGTTGGTGTGTATGCCCAGCAGTGGGATTGCTGGGTCGTATGGCAGTTCTATTTCCAGTTTTTTAAGGAATCTCCACACAGTTCTCTATAGTGGCTGTACTAGTTTGCATTCCCACCAACAGTGTAAGAGGGTTCCTTTTTCTCCGCACCCTCTCCAGCATTTATTGTTTATAGACTTTTTGATAGCAGCCATTCTGACTGGCATGAGATGGTACCTCATTGTGGTTTTGATTTGCATTTCTCTGATAATGAGTGATGCAACTTGCTTACTCTTGCTTAATGTTGCAGCAAGAGGGACCCCTGCCAGGGCTGGAGAGTTCACTCTTGTCTAATACTTGGAAATGAATTGTCTGAGGAGACACACGTGCTGACAAAGCAAGAGACTATTGGGAAGGGGAACCTGGGTGGAGAGGTGTAGGGCCAGGGAACCCAGGAGAACTGCTCTGCCTCACATGGCTCGCAGTCTTGGGTTTTATGGTGATGGGATTAATTTCTGAGTTTTCTCTGGCCAATCATTCTGACTCTGAATCCTTCCTGATGGTGCACACATTGCTCAGCCCAAGTTGCATGCCAGGGAGAAGGATTCTGGGAGGTGGTAGGACATGTGGTGTCTCCTTTGGACATTTCCCCAACTCTTCCGATTGGTGATGGCTTATTGGTTCCATGTTGCTTACCAGGACCTCATGTTGTAAAATAACTCATGTAAATGGTTACTATGGTGCTTGGCCAGGGTGGGTGGTTTCAGTCAGTGTGCTTCCCCTAACATTCATGTTGTTCAGTCACTCAGTCATGTCAGACTCTTGACGATCCCATGGACTGCAGTATGCCACCCTTCCCAGTCCTTCACCACCTCCCTGAGTTTGCTCAAACTCAAGTCGATTGAGTCGGTGATGCCGTCCAACCATCTCATCCTCTGTTGCCCCGTTTTCTTCTCGCCTTCAACCTTTCCCAGCATCAGGGTCTTTTCCAATGAGTCGGCTCTTTTTATCAGGTGGCCAAAGTATTGGAGCTTCAGCATCAGTCCTTCCAATGAATATCCAGGGTTGATATCCTTTAGGATGGACTGGTTGGATCTCCTTGCAGTCCAAGGGACTCTCAAGTGTCTTCTCCAACATCACAGTTCAAAAGCATCAATTCTTCAGCACTTAGCCTTCTTAGTCCAACTCGCATATCCATACATGCCTACTGGAAAAACATTCATACCAAATATTCATAATTTTTTTACTATTTTTCATAAAGAGGCTTCTTCCAAGGTTTCTAAGTGTAGGTGCCACAAAAGAAAAAAACCTCCCCAAAACCAAAGACACATTTAGATTAAAATTTTAAATCTCAATTCCAAAGTCAAAATATTTAGATGTTGAAAACTTTTGGATCTTAGGTTGATTTAAAAAAAAATTTTTTTTTAAATTTTTTAATTAAAGGAAAACTGCTTTACAGAATTTTGTGATGTTCTGTCATGCATCAACAAGAATCAGGCATAGGTATACCCATGTCCCCTTCCTCCCAGACCTCCCTTCCCATCCCACCCTTCAGCCTGTCACGGAGCCCCTGTTTGGACCTTAGGTTGATTTTTATTTGTATTTTTTTGTTTCTCCATCAAGATTTTTGGGCAACATACAGATCCTGATATGTTATCACAACCTCTTCTGTCATCAGTGTGTGTGATTTTTTAAAAAATGTATCTTATATATTGATACTCATTTTATAGGATATGAAAGACTGTACTTTAGTTGCTCTCAAGCTCTTTGCTCTTAGGACTCTTCTAAATTCTTATAAATTATTGAGGACCCTAAGAAGCTGTTGTTCATATATGGATATTTACTACATTACAAATTAAATCCAGAAAAATGTGAACATTTATTTATTAAATCATTTAAAAATAAGAATAATAAGTCCATTATATAGTAACATAAATAACATAAGTTTTATGAAAATAAGTATATTTTCAAAGCAAAACTAAAATTCAGTGAGGAGTGACATTGCTTCATGTTTGCATATCTCCTGGATGTCTGGCTTGAGAGAAGCCAGCTGGATCCTCATATCTAGACACAATCTGTTGAAATGTCACACATCGCTTGTGGCATCTGGGAAATTTCATTGTGTACCTGTGAAAGAGAGAGAGTGAAAAAGGCAAATAATAGTGTTATTACAAAAATTGGGCTTCCTTGGTGGCTCAGATGGTAAAGAATCTGCCTGCAATGTAGGAGACCTGGGTTCAATCCCTGGGTTGGGAAGGTCCCCTGGAGAAGGAATGGCAACTCACTCCAGTATTCTTGCCTGGGAAATCCCATGGACAGTGGAGCCTGGTGGGTTATAGTCTGTGGGGTTGCAGAGAGTCAATAGCGACTGAGCAAACAACACTTTCACTATCACTTCATTATAAAAATAGTTTTGACCTCATGAACCCCCTCAAAAGGTCACAGGTACCTGCAGGGGTCCCTAGATCACAGTTTGAGAGCCTTTCCCTTATCATTGTTCGGTTGCTCAGTCATGTCCAACTCTTTTCGACCCCATGGACTGCAGCACACCACCCTTCCCTGTCCTTCACCATCTCCCAGAGCTTGCTCAAACTCATGTCCATTGAGTCAGTGATGCCATCCAACCATCTCATCCTCTGTTGTCCTCTTCTCCTCCTGCCTTCAATCTTTCCCAGCATCAGGGTCTTCTACAGTGAGTGTGCTCTTATCATATTCCAGCCTCATCACTCCATTGTGCTGGGCAAGTCATTTCAGGTTTTTGGCCTGAATTTCCTCATCTTTAAAATGGAGGGAATATCAGTAATTATCTCCCTGGTTTGCTGTGATGATCCAATCACAATACATGTGATGTATTTAGAGCCAGGCCTGTACAGAGAAAACTTGAGAGTCACTAGTAAGATTTTTATTTTATTTATTTTTAAAAATATTTATTCATTTGGCTGTGTTGGGTCTTAGTTGCGTCATGTGGGATCTTTAGTTGTAGAATGAGGGAACTTTAGATTCGGCATGAGAACTCTTATTGCAGCATATGGGACCTAGTCCCCTGACCAGGGATTGAACCCTGGCCCCCTGCATCGGGAGTACAGAGTCTCAGCCTCTGGACCACCAGGGGAATCCCAGTATTGTCTTTAAATACAGAAGTTGATTACAACTGTTTTCGATCTGTGATATTCATATATAGGATTTAAGTTTATGTTACTTCCTCAGTCAGGAATGCACCTCCTACTTAAAATCTTGTTATGAAAAAATAAGACACTGGGTGAAAAGTATTAAACACACATACATGTCTGTTTTCTTTTTTTGAAAAAAAATTCTTTTACTGTATTTTAAGTTCCATTACATATTTTTTCACATTGATAATCTTTTTGTGATCAGGACTGAGAAAACCATGTCTTCCCACTCCCCAAGATGAATCATACTTATATATGACAGTTCTCCAAGCATAGATCTCATTTGCTATCTGCTCTCATCAGTGAACTGAATTCCTAAGAAGTCCAAGAAGAAAATTGCCTTCAACCACTGTAATAATTTCTAAGGGACCATTGGACCCTCAATGCTGCTTTCATTTACAACCATTTTGCATGTTGATCTAATTATCATAAAAGTAGTGTAAATTAAAACTTCCAGTCAAGAACACGGAATGCTGACTTTTTTCTATGTTCAAATTACAATGATTCTCTCTTAATTCAGGATGTATGGCCTTCCTTTTCTGTTGTTGTATTTCCCCCATTCGGGTTAAAATAAAAAAGCTTCCAGTCACTTCAGCAACAGATGTACTATGCGTTGCAAAGTTGGGCAGTCCTGTAATAACTCTCTTAAATGTAAAAGAACTTCAAACGATAATAGTACTATGCTAATCCAAGAAGCATTAACAGTCTCCTCCTCACCCATCCTGAAAAGGGAAGCCTTTATGCAACTAATTAGTTGACCATAGTAAATAATCCACTGACATTTAAAATAAGCATTCCTATTGGAGCCTGGAATCAATATTATGTTGCATGTCAAACTATAAATAGGGTGAATAATGGTGCCAGGCCCAGTTTTAAAATGCTATGGAAAATAAGCGAGCTCCATCTGGGTAGAATGGGTGTTACCAGCTTTCTATACACAAGTGTCCGGTTGCCTGGCTCAGGTTCCCTATAGCTGCCGTGGAAACTTGATGATTCATCTCACTTTCCAGCATGACTCTACCAGGTAGCTAAAAAACTGAGTGAATGTTTCTCTTGGGGGAAAAAAAAAGGAGACGATGAAAGGAAACAAAATTTGTAACTGACTCAGGTAGATTCTATGTAGTTTTGAGTGAGTGGGAAAAACAGGGCTTTCTATATAAGTTAATTTTGCAGCCATTTGGAACTTAAATGATTTGAAGAGTTTTGATAAAATCATATCAGGCTCCAGATCACTGTATTATGGACGATCTTGGCCTTGGAGGTCTGTGCACCTAATGATGTTCTTCCAAACTGCACATCACGTGTAGCAAGCCTGAAGCCCAGAATAGAAAAGTGAATGATGACACAGAATCTCTATGTGGAGAAAACGTCTCAAGCCCACGGATTGGTGTAAGGCAGAAACCAGGGGCTCAATTTAGGGCCTCATTAAAGAGGGAGAGAGGAGAGGGATAGAAAAAGAGAACCAGTATTTTTAGGGCTCACCTAGGTGGAGCCAAAGAAGCAGCTGCCTTTCCAGAATATATGAGGGGCCCAGAGCTTCTCACTTGCCTCATTCTTGAAATTCCAAACGTAAGAGCCACATATTCAAATTAAGTCTCTCTGTGGATGGACCCCATTCCTATGTGTGACACATATTCTTCCATTCAGCGCATTGATTCAGCATCTCCATTTTTTTTTAAGTTTATTTTTTAATTTAAGGATAATTGCTTTACAGTACTGTGTTGGTTTCTGCCATACATCCATATGAATCAGCCATAGGTATACATATTCCTCTCCTTCTTGAACTGCCCTCCCACCCCACCCGACGCCTCTAGGTTGTCATAGAGCCCTGTTTGAGCTTCCAGAGTTATATGGCAAATTCCCACTGGTTATCTATTTTACATGTGGTAATATATATGTTTCCATGCTGCTCTTTCCATTTGTCCCACCTTCTCCTCCCCCCTCACCCCTGTATCCACAAGTCTGTGCTCTGTTTCTGCATCTCCATTCTTACCCTGCAAATAGGTTTATCAGTACCATGTCTCTAGATTCCATATATATGCATTAGTATACAATATTTGTTTTTCTAATTTCACTGTATAAATAGGCTCTAGCTTCATCCACCTCATTAGAACTGACTCAGATATGTTCCTTTTTATGGCTGAGTAGTATTCCATGGACATGAGTTTGAGCAAACTCCAGGAGATAGTGAAGGACAGGGGAACCTGGCATGCTGCATGCAGTCCATGGGGTTGCAAAGAGTGGGACATAACTTAGCAACTGAACAACAACAACATGCCCCTGGGCCAGGGCCGCCCCCAGGTCTGTTGCTCCCCTCACGTGAGACCACCTGGTGTGTGAGAAGGCTGAGTGTGGTCAGCTTCAGGGCCTGGTGGCAGGATGCCCTTGGTCATCCCTGTACTGGGCAGAGCGTGTCTGCTGCATAGTGTGGTTACCTCCTTGCCTTAGGAGTCTTTGGGGGCAAGGATGGAGTTCATATACCCAGAGAACCCTCTGATCAGACGATCAGGCTTTAATTCTCTGAAGGTATCTTGGGACGTAGCATCTCTCTGAGGTTGTTCATGGTGGTAGCTATTTAAATACTTCCATTTCTGTTTTGGTTCTTGTGGTCTAATTACATCTGCTTGGGAAAGGGTTCTGGGTGACTGGGGGGCACTTCCCAAGTGATGCTAGTGGTAAAGAACCCACCTGTCAATGCAGGAGACACAAGAGACGTGGGTTTGATCCCTGGGTCAGAAAGATCCCCTGGAGGAGGGCATGCAACCCACTCCAGTATTCTTGCCTGGAGAATCCCATGGACGGAGGAGCCTGGTGGGCTATAGTCCATGGGATGACCAAGAGTCGGACATGACTGAAGTGATTTAGCACGCATGCACAGGAGAGAGTTCTGAGTGGCAGGGATGGGCTGAGATACAGACTCCCCCAGGGTTATCCTCCACATGCTGGTTTTGATGAATGCTCCACTCCACCAAGGCCAATGGCCTTGATGATTGAGGCTGGGGAGGCCTCTTAGTGTCCAACTCTGGGATTGCCCTGGTCCTCCAGCCATTCTGCTCATCATGGGTGTGCTTCCACTCCAGGCCCTCTCCCAGCCACTCCAGTCAGGAAGGAGGTGAGGATGGGAGCACCATTTTCCTGGGAACCCTGACCTAGTAACCCTTCCCTTAGGGGTGGATGATGAAGGATAGCCCCTCTTGCTCCAGAGGGTTCTCAGCTCAGAATAAAGCCCAGATCTCTTGCTGTGGTCTCCAGAGTCCTGTGCACCGCAGCCCCTGCGAATCTTATCTCCTTCACTTCCGTTGCTTACTCCACGGCAGCCCAGATGGCTCCTTTGTCAGCTGTGGATCCTGGATGGATATAGGAATCATCCCGCCTTGAGGCATTTGTGTTTGCTGTTCCTTCTGCCTTGGGTCATTGGCAGGCCTTGCTGGTTCAAGGGCTTCATTCAACCATCTGCTCCAAGGTCTTATCAGAGGCCACCCTACCTGATAGACTACCTCCCTGCCTTGCCTCTTACTTGGTACCCCTTCCTGACTTTATTTCCTCTCCTAGCTCTTCTTACTGTCTGACATATGTTTTTTTTTTGTTTGTTTGTTTTTTGGCTGTGCTGGATCTTAGTTGTGGCATGTGGGATCTAGTTCCCTGACCAGGGATGAGTCTGGGTCCCATGCATTGGGAGCACAGTCTCAGCCAGTGGACCACAGGGATAGCTAAGTGTCTCTCTCCCCTGATCACAATATACAAGCTCCTTGAAAACAGTAACTTGGTATCCTCAGAATCCAGAAGAGTGTGTGGCACATTAGAAGGACTGTCAAATTATTTTGGAATGTTTGTTGAATGGGTGAGGGCAGTTTTCTCAAAAAAGAACTGTCGCTTCACTGTCTCTGTCTACCTAACCCTGTTCACATCAGCTCACCACAGTGAAGCCACACCCTTGGCTGGATGATGACTTCTCACATTTATGCAGCTCTTTTCAGCCCTGTTTGACTTTTTGAAGCAGTTTGCACTATGAAAAGAGTATTATGGACTTTGGAGCCAGAGAGGTTTGGCATTGATTCCATTTCACCGCTTGGTAGCTATGTAATCCTGGGCAGGTCTTTCACTTCTCTGGGCCACAATTTCCATCATAGTTAAGCTGGGATACTAATACCTCACTCGTGGGATTTTTCCAGCAGGATTAAGTGAGAGAACATATGTGAGATTCCTGGTCCTGGCTGGGGACTCACCAGCGCTCAGTACATGTTGGCTCCATTGCTTTCTTCCCGTCCCTGTCACACTCTGTGCCTCCACTCTCTTCCTTCTGCTCATCTCTAGTCACGTCTTTGTGTCCCTTGTACACTTATCTTCATCCTTCTCTCCACTCCTAGAGCTGCTGTTGCTCCTCAAGGCTGTCCTTGGCCTTGTTCTCTTTTTCTGCCACTGTGGATTTTTCTGCTACCCTGGATTATCTCATCCACACCTCTGATCCCAGCTGCCACCTGTATATTGATTTTATTTATTTATTTGGCTCTGCCAGGTCTTAGTTTTGGCACTCAGGATCTTCATATGCAACTAAGAGTTGTGTCATGTGGGATCTAGTTCCCTGGCCAGGGATTGAACCCAGGCCCCCAGCACTTGGAGTATAGAGTCTTAGCCACCGGACCACCAGGGAAGTCCCTATCGAGGATTTAAAAACCCTCAGGCCCCTCCCAGTCTTCCTTCCTGGGCTCCAAACTCCTATTTCCTGCTGCCTTCTGACCACTCCACCCAGATGGCCAGCTGGTATCTCCAGCTCAACATATTTTAGCTCAGCTAATGAACTTCTCTACTCCCCCAACAGCTCCTCCTCTGTCTTATAGAACAGTATTTTCTTCTAAGCTGCTCATTGGATATTTGAGTCACTTTTCTCTCTCCTGTGTTCCATATCATTAAGACCAATAATTTCTTTTTTGTTTATGTTTGATTGAAGCCCAGTTGATTTACAGTGTTGTGTTAGTTTCTGATGTACAGCAAAATGATTCAGTTATGCATATATATACATGTTTTTTTTTTCATATTCTTTTCCATTCTGGTTTATTACAAGATACTGAGTATATTTCCCTGTTCTGTACAGTAAGCCCTTGTTTACCTCTTTTATATATAGTAGCATGGACCTACTAATCCTAAATTCCTAATTGTATCCCTCCCCTCAACTTGTTTCCCCTTTGTTAACCATAAGTTTGTCTTCTGTGAGTCTGTTTTGGAAATAAGTTCATTTCTATCATTTATTTTTAGATTCCACATATAAGCAATATTATATATTTGTCTTTCTTTGTCTGACTTACTTCACTTAGTATGATAATCTCTAGGTCCATCCATGTGACTGCAAATGGTATTATTTCATTCTTTTTTATGGCTGAGTAGTATTCCGTTGTATGAAAACAGACATGTATACCACATCATCCTTATCCATTTATCTGCTGAAGGACATTTAGGTTGCTTCCATGTCTTGGCTATTAAGAATAGTGCTGTCGTGAACTTTGGGGTATACATATCTCTTCAAATTAAAGTTTTATCCAGATATATGCCCAGGAGTAGGGTTGTTGGATCAGTAATTTCTAATTTCTAAATATCCCTTAAACATTTTTACTCTCCCTGCTGCTCTCTTAATTCCAACTCTAATCATTTCTCACCTACTTTTGTTTTCACCTGGCCTCCCTCTTCAGAGTACTTTTTTCTAAACCATCCTCCAGTGTGAACTTTCTAAAATGGGAATGCAATCATGTTAAAAGCAAAATCCTTGGACCATTACCTGTTATCTTCAGGTCAAACTGCAAAACTCTTCGGCACAATAGATGAATCTTCATGAATCAGCCATTCTCAGCTATACTTGCAGTTGTCCCAACCCACTATGTTACAAGCCTCCCTGCCTTTGCCCAAACTCTTCCCCATGCCTGGAACACCCTCATCTTCCCCTCATCAATTTGACAAACTCCAATTAGCCTTGAAGTACCAGGTATGATAGTTACCTCCTCTTTGAAGCTCTGTTGACCTTAGTCCTTCCGCTACCTGCGAATACCCTTCTTATAAGACTTATCCACTCTCCACTATAACCCACTGATTTTTCTCATGCCTTCTTACACTCAGGAATGTTGCTGAGGTTTTTACCTGATTGCCCAGCATTTAGCAGATTGCCTGAACCTCAATAAATAATGGTTGAGTCTCTGCTCAATCCACCTGTGATGCGGGAGACCTGAGTTTGATCCCTGAGTTGGGAAGATCCCCTGGAAGACAGCATGGCAACCTGCTCCAGTATTCTTGCCTGGAGAATTCTGTGGACAGAGGACTCTGCCTGGCAGACCTACAGTCCATGGGGTTGCAAAGAGTCAGACACGACTGAAGTGACTGAGCACACATGTAGTTATATGGCAGCCTGGATGGGAGGGGAGTTTGGGGGAGAATGGATGCATGTATATCTATGGCTGAGTCCCTTTGCTGTCCACCTGAAACTATCACAACATTGTTAATTGGCTATATTCTAATACAAAATAAAAAGTTAAAAAATAAAGGTTGCGTTAGTGCAATACACTGGCCCATCTTTTATCTATCTATCTACCCACCTATCTATCTAAATTTAATTAGTTTTAAAATTGAAATATAGTCATTCTACAATGTAATGTTAGTTTCATGTATGCTACATAAAGGTTTGACATTTGCACACATTCACTTGTTCTTTAGGGCACTGAAGTGGCTGATAAATTCGACTCTGCCTTTTTCCACCCCTGTCTCCCTACTATCTATTTCATGTGAATTGACTCTAGACTTGCTTTGTAAGTGAAGTGAAAGTCACTCAGTTGTGTCTGACTCTTTGCGACCCCATGGACTGTAGCTCACCAGGCTCCTCTGTCCATGAGATTCTCCAGGCAAGAATACTGGAGTGGGTTGCCATTCCCTTCTCCAGGGGATCTTCCCATCCCAGGGATCAAACCTGGGTCTCCTACACTGCAGGAGGATTCTTTACCATCTGAGCCCGCAGGTAACTTCAGTTATTGCTTTCTTAAGAACTAGCTCAATTTTTCTCCTGAATCACACTGGAGGGGTGTACACTGGACTAGTTCATCTATAAGTTCCTCTTGGGCTCTGGTGTTACAATCATAACCAGCAGAAACAGAAACTGGGAGCCCCAGAGTCTTGCCCCAACTCTGCCACCAGGCAGCTTGCACAAGTCACATAGCCTTGAGCTTCAATCTTCTCTTTTGTAAAAGGAAGAATATTCTTCTACATATTTGTGAAGATTCACCAAGTACTGAAAACCTTAAATGCAAGGCAGTTTCTTTAGGGTTGTTACACTGCATATTTCTGCATTTTATACCATCTTAAAATAAAGACGGACACTTGTCGCATGGCTGCCTGGTCTTGCTATTTTGAATCCGGAGAGGCTGTATCAAAAATTGTGAGTGAAGTCGTGAGAAAATAATGCAGTGTCCTGAAATAACCCAGAGCATTCAGAACATTCCAGAAGACTCTCTGAGAGGAGTGGTCTAAGAATCCCTCTTTTGAAACCTGGACAAACTGAGATGGAATTTTCTAGGGTGGAGCCATGAAGACTGGGCTGCACTGGGTCTCCATGAACTCTGTGCTGGAACATTCTGCTAATTTCCTCTTTTGAGACCATTGACAGTCACAGAAGAAGATGTCTCTGCTGAGATTTAGAAATCTTGGAAGCCCCCAAAGTGTGCTCCAAACATGGGCTTCCCAGGTGGCTCAGTGGTAAAGAATCCACCTGCCAATGCAGGAGACACAAGAGATGTGGGTTTGCTCCCTGGGTTGGGATGATCCCCTGGAGGAGGGCATGGCAACCCACTCCATGCCATGGACATGAAAAATCCCATGGACCGAGGAATCTGGTGGGCTATAGTCCGTGGGGTTGCAGAGTCAGATATGACTAAAGCACACAGAGCAGGCCCCAGAATCTGGGGTAGCAGCTACAGGAATGAACGCGGTGGGGCAGGAGACCAGAGCAGGGGCAGAACCTGTCTGGGGATAAACCAGTTGGTTGGAAAAGACTTCGTGAGCAACTGCCATGTGTCAGGCCCTCTGTTGAGTTCTGGGGATGCAAAGATGAATAAGAAATGCTTGTGCTTGCAGTGGAAGAGCTGCAGAAAGGGGTTTAGCATCAACATGGTCTGTAGAAGAGGAACGCCCCCAAGGAAGTGGGGTCCTGTCCTTAGTGGCTGAACAGCGCTGAGCACTGCAGGGATCAGGGATGGAGGCTGCCTGGGTTTGGGTGTGCGAGGAAGCCTGGCCTGGCCCCCACTCCACTTGGTGAGTGTTAGTCGCTCAGTTGTGTCCAGCTCTTTGCGACACCATGGATGGTAGCACACCAGGCTCCTCTGTCCATGGAATTCTCCAGGCAAGAATACTGGAGTGGGTAGCCATTGCCTTCTCCAGGAGATCTTCCCAACCCAGGGATCAAACCTGGGTCTCCTGCATTGCAAGTAGATTCTTTACGGTCTGAACCACCAGGGAAGCCTCTAGTCCATGCAGCCTCTTTCCAATAGCTGCATGAGTGTCAGGGCTTCTTTTCTCTTATCTCTACCTCGTGGTTGCCTGACTGCTTCCCAGAGGCTCAGAAGCAGAACCACTGGTGGTTTGAGCTTCAAGCCACCCAAGAAAATGGTGCTCACACATGTGGTTCTCTTTGATTGATGCCAAAGGCTCTCTCACTTACAAATAACTTCCCCAGCAGTTTAAAATCAGAAACATTAAGGGTCTTCTATCCCACCATTCTGCCCAATGCCATACGTAAGTTCCCTGATAGACACCAACTCGCTCTCTACTTGAACATTCTCATTCACAGGAACTCACTGCTCCTCAGACCACTGTTCCTTTGTGAATGTTGTGAGGAAATAAAGCAGAGTCCTTAAATAACCCAGAGCACTCAGAACTTTCCAGAAGACCCTCTCAGAGGAGTAGTCTAAGAATTTCTCTGTTGAAACCTATTTATTGTGGCCGAATTAGTGAATGGAAATTTGCAGCTCTGTAACTTCTATTTCTGCCCCTTGGAGTTACATGGGATCTCTCTGTTCCTGAACCTGTCTCCTCATCATTTCATACCAAGTCCCCTCACTCTATGCGCTCTTGACCCACCAACTTTCTTTGAGGCAATCAGAAACATTCTGATTTAGGTGGCAAACCTGTCTGCTGCCACAGGTCCTTTGCTCTTGCTATGTCCTCTGCCTGGAAGACTTTCACCTTTCTTCCGATCCATGTTGCTAATTTTGACTCTTCCTTCTCTTTCAGCTCAGTCATTTTCTTAGGAATGCTCTCCCCAGCCCCTCTGACTTGGTCAAATCTCCTCGTTACAGACTTTCAGAATATCTTTATTTTAGATGAGGTTCTCTAAAAGCAGAGCCTGAGGCAGGGATGTGGGAACTTGTGATTATTGAGGGAAGGAGGGAAGCAAGACAGAGATGGAGAAGTTGGTGCACAGGAAGGTGGCATGTGTTCTGGCTTCAGCCTGATCTAGAGAGGAGCTCTGAAGGGCAGACTGAACTACAGAGTCTGTTGTGTCTTTAGGAAGACGTGGAAGGGGACTCCTGTACTCCCTACTTCTGCACGACAGTGACTGGTTGTGGGCTTCAGGGTGGGTGAACATTCAAGCATTTCCTTCAAGAGATATCGATAGACAATACTCTTGAGAAGATTGCATGCTGAGGCTTTAGGTGAAGACTTTAGGGATGGGCTTACCAGCCCAACAAGTAAAGGCATCCCAGAGGTCTTGGTGGGGTACCAATCCTCCTCTTCATAGAAATTGCCCAAGTTAAACTTATGCATGTGATCGTTTGATCACAATCTGTCTCTTCCATTGGGGCATAATCTCTTTTTAGGAAGGACCTGCATCTTTGTTTGCTCATAAGGTTTCTGTGTGCCAAGCACAGGGCTTGTAGATGGTCAGTATTCAGCAGGTACTAGTTGAGTACATAAATTGATGAATGAAGGAATGGATGAAGGCTACTTCCTCTTTTAGATGATAACTGTCTCTTTCACTTCCTTTTCTATTTATCAACTTTTGGACGCTTTCCATTTCTGTCCTACCAAATCTCTTCCTTTCTGGCTTCCTTGAATTCCATTGTCCATCCTAAGAATCCTACATCCTGGTAGTTAACAAGCCAGGGTTTATAGAGACATTCCTCAAGTGCTTGTTCTCAAGAGTGGGGACCAGCCTGCTTTTGTAACAATGTGTAATTGTCAAGAGCCTCAAGGAAAGAGAAAAACACAGCAGATGGAATTTAGAGCAAGGTTCCCTTAGTGTTGCTTTCTGGGTATCAGGGGAAACACTGGTGATGTAAGTCTGTTTTTAAATTCTCTTAGAAAGTTCCATGGCCAACTTCCCATTGACTTTTTGCTATATCTTACTACCTTATACTATTTAGATGAACGAAGATTTTTAAAAATTCTTGTTTATTTAATTAACAAAATCCCACTTGTTGCCATATAGATTGTTGAGGGCTCAGGGCCCAGAAGCAATGTGATGATGGAAGGCTAACCCTGGTGCAGAGAAAGTGTTTGGAGCCTAAAAGCTTTTAGAAGGTTGAGGACACTGAGGTCTGGGCAGAGGGTCTTTATCAAGCGATAGGAAGTTCAAAGGCACAAGGAGTCTGGCTTAAATCTAGGGCTCACTCTCTCTATTGGACGAGGAAGTAGAGCTCAAATGAGAGCTCTGCTTTGCGGAAGGGAATCTTCCTGATCCAGGAATCAAACCTAGGTCTCCTGCATTGCAGGCAGATTCTTTACTGTCTGAGCCACCAGGGAAGCCAAAATTATTGGCTGGGATCTACTAACTTTGAAACAGTGCTCAAGGCCCTTTGCATATAGCAGTGAATGACATGGTAAAGTTCCCCTTTAAGGAGCATGCCAGGGTGTATCTGTGTGTGTGCACGCACACATGTCTGTGCACATATCCAACCCTGATATTTGCAGCTCTCTAAATCTGCACCTGAAACATGCATTCTCATCTGGATTTCTGCAACCTTACCTTCCATATGTCAGAACAGCATGGTGTTTGGGACAAGCACGAGGCCAGGCATGAGAAGAGCTGGTATCCATCCTGTGCTCCATATGGCCCAGCTGGGTCACCTTGGGAACTATACTTCACCTCTCTGAGCCCCAACTTCCTCTTTTATGAAACAGAAGGGTTGGAACAATGGCCTACAGCTGTAGAATTCTATGGATACATTTACTGTGGGTCTGACTATGTGCAGATCTTCCCTGTAGCTCAGATGGTAAAGAATCTGCCTGCAATGCAGGAGACTTGTGTTCGATCCCTGGGTCAGGAAGATCCTCTGAAGAAGGGAATGGCAATCCACTCCAGTATTCTTGCCTGGAGAATCCTCATGGACAGAGGAGCCTGGCGGGCAACAGTTCGTGGGGTCTCAAAGAGTCAGACACAACAGAGCGACTAACAATGCTGCTGCTACTGCTGCTGCCTATGTGCTGGGTGCCTTCGTGGTGTCTCATTGGAGTTCATTTTCTCATTTATTTCTCTGCCAGTCTGATGTTGTCCTTGATGTATAGATGAGGAAATTGAAGCCAGAGAAGTGGAGTTACTTGCTTAAAGTCACTTAGCAAATTAGTGTCAGAATCAGGATTAGACCCATTAGACTGGACTCCACATTCAGTGCTCTTTGTCATCAGCACAGCTGACCCTGCTCCATCTTGCAGCCGTTGCCCCATCGTTACATCTGTTTTTCACCCCACCCCTGTGCCTGCCGTCATCAGGGACCACAAGGTGGTGGCACTGGAGGGAGCCAGAAGGTAGAAGTGGAAGGAAATCCTATCAGGATTGGCTACAAGACTCTTAGAGCCATCCTGTTTTCAATGCCTGTCCCTGCAGCTTATTCCATGCTGGTACCAGTGAGTCAGAGCTTCAAGGGGGAAGGAGAGCCCAGGTCGGAACTCTGAGCAAGTGGAAACAGGATTTCCTGTAAGCGAATCTGACCCTCAGTGACAGGCATAATAGTTTGAACTGCAGTACTGGTAAAGACTCTTGAGAGTCCTTTGGACTGCAAGGAGGTCAAACCAGTCAATCCCAAAGGAAATCAACCCTGAATATTCACTGGAAGGACTGATGCTGAAGCTGAAGTACCAGTACTTTGGCCACCTGATGTGAAGAACTGACTCATTGGAAGAGACCTTGATGCTGGGAAGGATTGAAGGCAAAAGGAGAAGGGGCAACAGAGGATGAGATAGTTGGATGGCGTCACTGACTCAATGGACATGAGTTTGAGTGAACTCCAGGAGAGAGTGAAAGACAGGGAAGCTGACGTGCTACAGTCCACGGGGTTGCAAAGAGTCAGACAAAACTTAGTGACTGAATGACAACAACATAGCAATGAAGAACAAATAGTCAATTGTTATATAAGTATGATTGGATTGGGTTTCAAAGTTCAAGCTAAGTCTTTTAGAAAAAGACCTGGCCACAATAGGAAATTTTTTACATTCAATGTGGAAACTGAAACTCAAATGAAGAAACCTGTTGGATACAAATAAAAAAAAGAAATTTTTTACGTTCAGCTTCCTCTCTTAAATTACTCTCATGCTAGCTCTTACCTTTCCTGATTGTGTGTTCTTGGGCAGTAATTCCTTCAGCTCACTGTCCTGCAGTTTCATTACCTCTAAAATGGGCACAATAAACAACTTCCTGGGGTTTTGGTCAAGATTAGATATCATCTATGTAAACACTTCGTAAACAGCAAAGTGCCAGATAAATGTTTGTAAACTTGATGGACATTATGCCATCCTAGTTGCTGGAAATTTAAGAAAGAGGATACATGCCTGGCCTGTAAATTGCTATTTTCTTGATGCCCTTGTAGTTGTGGCTGGGTGGATGACTTGAGTGTTCTAGGATCAGGGTCCCCAACCTTCAGGATCTAATGCCTGATGATCTGAGGTGCAGTTGACGTAATAATAATAGAAGTAAAGTGCACAATATGTGCAATGTGCTTGAATCATCCTGAAACCATCCCGCCTGCCCCAGTCCATGGAAAAATTGTCTCCCACGAATTGAATCCTAGTGCCAGAGAAGGTCGGGGACCACTGTCTAGGTACTGCAGGCCACCTAGTTTCCGGTTTCTCTCACCTCCCTTGTTTAATGTTACACAAAGAGCACACTGGGTTGATTTAAGGGAATATCTTTTTTTCTCCCATGCAAAACTCCAATCTCCTAGTGTAGATTTTCCTAACAGCAGATTTGTCAGTAACTGAGGGCTCAGTAGAGAAACACAACCCGAGTGGATGCTGGTGTGGGCTGCTGCCTGGGAGATGCCCCCCAGGGTGGCCTGGGCAGAATAGGAGCTGAGAACCTTAACTACCTCCACCCAAGTGTAAGGGGTGAGTGTGGCAGAGATGGGCCATTGGCCCCTCATAGCAACCTTGCTTTTTCCATTATTCAGAGAGTGCTTGGTCTGAGCTGAGCACATGACCGCCAATCTCTGTTACACTTAGATGATAGCTGTGCCAATGAGTTCCGTGATGTGAGCAGAAGTGATGCTGTGTGCAGCTTCTGGGTTGTGCCCTTAAAGGGACAAGGTCTTTACTTAGTCTCCTCCCCTTTCTGTAGGCTGGAAGGTTGACGTCATAGCTGGAGTAACAGTGAGAACTTGGACTGTAAGACGGAAACTGCCTGCGGAGAATGGCAGAAGATCAAAAGAGCCAGTGTTCCCAACACCATAGGGCCAATGTGATTAGTAATGAAGTACTTACCCATAGCCTGTCACAAAAGGGAGAAATATGTCCTAATTTGTTTAGTTCAGTTCAGTTGCTCAGTCGTGTCTGACTCTTTGTGACCCCATGAATCGCAGTACGCCAGGCCTCCCTGTCCATCACCAACTCCCGAAGTTTACCCAAACCCATGTCCATCGAGTTGGTGATGCCATCCAGCCATCTCATCCTCTGTCATCCCCTTCTCCTCCTGCCCCCAATCCTTCCCAGCATCAGGGTCTTTTCCAATGAGTCAACTCTTCACATGAGGTGGCCAAAGTATTGGAGTTTCAGCTTCAACATCAGTCCTTCCAATGAACACCCAGGACTGATCTCCTTTAGGATGGACTGGTTGGATCTCCTTGCAGTCCAAGGGACTCTCATGAGTCTTCTCCAACACCACAGTTCAAAAGCATCAATTCTTCAGCGCTCAGTTTTCTTCACCGTCCAACTCTCACATCCATACATGACCACTGGAAAAACCATAGCCTTGACTAGATGGACCTTTGTTGGTAAAGTAATGTCTCTGCTTTTAAATATGCTATCTAAGTTGGTCATAACCTTCCTTCCAAGGAGTAAGCGTCTTTTAATTTCATGGCTACAGTCGCCATCAGCAGTGATTTTGGAGCCCGAAAAAATAAAGTCTGACACTGTTTCCACTGTTTCCCCATCTATTTCCCATGAAGTGATGGGACCAGATGCCATGATCTTAGTTTTCTGAACGTTGAGCTTTAAGCCAACTTTTTCACTCTCCTCTCTCACTTTCATCAAGAGGCTCTTTAGTTCTTCTTCTCTTTCTGCCATAAGGGTGGTGTCATCCGCATATCTGAGGTTATTGATATTTCTCCCGGCAATCTTGATTCCAGCTTGTGTTTCTTCCAGCCCAGCGTTTCCAATTCAGCTTAAGGGACATAGCAATTTAGCTTAAGGGACATACCAATTTAGCTTAAGGGACATACCAATTCAGCTTAATGGGTATATCTTAATGGGCCTATCAATTTAGCTTAATGGGCCAGCAGTTTCGACCCTCATCGAAGCCGTTTACATGTCTTTAGTTACAAAAAGCCTCATTTTGTTTACATCATCTTCTGGCCTGGTGGCCTGCTAACACCTTGTGACTCTCCATTGATAAGGGTTGATCAGTCAGAACACTTTTGTATCGGGCACATCAGGAAAGAATTCATCAACAGGAAGTTTTAAGGTAAAACCTGTTTTTGGTAATTTTGAGCTTAACAGAAAAGAATGTGTTTCCATAAAGTCATAGAACAGAAAGCTGAAGTTCAGCTCTAAGTAAGAATCATCAGTTAAATCAACAATTCTCTTATTATTTGTATTAAAGCTAAACTTCTGTTTATATAAATCTCTATTATGCTTTCATTATATAGGCTAAATACATTAAGAGTAAAAACATAGTGAGTAAATATGGATTAAGTAACAGTTTCACAAAGCAATATTTTTTATATTTCCTAACAAGCCTTTTTTCCTGCGAAGGGTTTTGTGCCCATAGGAGCTTTCTGTGCGGAGGCTCTCAATGCTGTCTTATTACTAGGGAGCAGTCATGCACATTAGCTCCAAAGGCACAGGTACATTTATTAAACAAACCAATATGTTAGTAAAAGGAATTTAGATTAGCATACTCTTTATCCCAGATAATTTTATTTAGGGTGCTACCGTTCAGGGGCCTTGTTGATTTGAGGTTTCAGAATGATCTATTTTAGAAGGGAATCAGGAAAGGCCTTTTGCCTAAGTCATAGAAAATAAGAAGAGGTTTATTATAGTAAACATCAGAAAGACAGATATCATCTTTAAGGTGAGCGCTGAGGCAGCCTTTTGAGAATCCCTGAGGCCTGAGAAGCCTTGCTCAAATCAGTCCTTTTCCTCATGAGCCTGTCATGGGTGGGATCTCGTGAGCTGGCTCCCGGCACATGTCCAGTTCTAACTGTTGCTTCCTGACCTGCATACAGGTTTCTCAAGAGACAGGTCAGATGGTCTGGTATTCCCATCTCTTGAAGAATTTTCCACAGATTATTGTGATCCACACAGTCAAAGGCTTTGGCATAGTCAATAAAGCAGAAATAGATGTTTTTCTGGAACTCTCTTGCTTTTTCGATGATCCAGCAGATGTTGGCAATTTGATCTCTGGTTCCTCTGCTTTTTCTAAAACCAGCTTGAACATCTGGAAGTTCACAGTTCACGTATTGCTGAATCCTGGCTTGGAGAATTTTAAGCATTACTTTACTAGCGTGTGAGATGAGTGCAATTGTGCGGTAGTTTGAGCATTCTTTGGCATTGCCTTTCTTAAGCCTCTGTTATTTTAGCATTTGCTGTATTAACTGTCTCTTAATCCAGTGAGAAAGGGTATTCTGTGCCCTGGTAAAGACAGACACCTCCATACACCATGGGAACCACTTGATGAGGTTGTTGTAATTTCATGGAATAAGTTCAGATGCTAACATTGAAAGGCTACTTTGGCATTGCCGTGTGATAATTTTTTGGGTTGTTATAAACCTCTGTATCTGTTTCCTCATCAGTGAAAATAATAACAGACATAATGGTATTGCTTTCTCACATTTTAAATTGAGCCCATAGCTTGGTTCAGGTGCCACACATTGTCTGGATTATGTAAAGCTATGAGTTCTTAAGTAAACACAATATGGATTATACATTTATAAGCATTATTATTTGATTTTTCCTGCTCTAATTTCTTGTTTGCTTTAGCTACTTATGGGCCTTGACCCTCTCTGAGGCTTTGAATCCCCCCAAACAGCAGACCCCAACCTTTTTGGCACCACGAACCGGTTTTGTGGAAGATAATTTTTCCACGGACCGTGGTAGGGTGGGAGGTGGTTTTGGAATGATTAAAATGCGTTAAATTTAGTGTGCACTTTACTTCTATTATTATTACATCAGCTTCACCTCAAATCATTAGGCATTAGATCCTGGAGGTTGGGGACCTAGTTCAAAACTGAGCACATAATAGATACTTAAGGAATGTGTTGAAGGCATAGCTTATCTTTAAGTGGGAATACTTTTATCCACAGAGTGACATTTTATCTTGATTTAAAAATTTTTTACTGTTAATATACATAATAAAATTGACCATTTTTATCATTTTAAGTGTACAGTTCAGTGGCTTTAAATCCATTCACACTGTGTAACCATCACCACTATCTAGTTCCAGAATTTCTCCACCATTCTAAATAGAAACTAAATGCCCACTAAACAGTCACTCCTCATTTCTCCCCTCCTCCAAGCCCCTGGGGAACTACTTTACTTTCTGACTCTATGATATTGCCTATTCTAGGTACCCCATGGAAGAGGGGTCATGCAGCATTTATCCTTTTGTGTCTGGCTTATTTCACTCAGCATAGTTATCTCAAAGTTTATCAGTGATATAGCACATGTCACAATCTCATTCCTTTTTAAAGCTGAGTAATATTCTATTGCATGTAGATGCCGCATTGTGTTTATCCACTGATGTGTGCTTTGGTTGCTTCCACACAAGTGGACCAGTTTGGCTGTTGTGAATAATACTGCTGTGAACATGGGTGTGTAAGTCTTAATTTGATGGTTTTCTTTTTTGGCTGTGCTGGGTATTTGTTGCTGCTCGTGGGCTTTCTCTAGTCATGGAAAGCAGGCTTCTCATTGTGGTGGCTCCTCTTGTTGGGGAGCTCAGGCTCTAGGTACAAGGACTTCAGTGGTTGTGCTGTGCAAGCATATGGCATCTTCCCGGACCAGGGATTGAACCTGTGTCCCCTGTATTGGCACATGGATTCTTAACCACTGGACCACCAGGGAAGTCCCTTAATTTGATGTTAAAGCAACAACTTGGACTTCACATCTGGAGTGGACACCCATGTTTCTCTGGGGTGGGACAGCACTGGGACCGGCTCCACTGTTTTTGTTGGAGGCTTGCTTGGGATATTGACAGTTTTGTGGATGCCTAGACACAACATCTCACCCCTGGCACAGCTGTGAGAATGTTCACGGTGTGCGGCCGTCTCCTCACTTTGTATGGAGGGACTCTGAGGCATAGAGAAAACACAGGGAGGTGACAGTCGCGTGGATGGGCTCAGAATGTGTTGGTGCGAGTGAATCTCTGCCTGTCCATTCCCGGGTGTGACATGTCCAAACTGATCTTGGCGGACTGGATGAAGCGGGCGGGGGGCTCGATTTACTGAAGGGTCAGAGGTTGGTGTCCGAGCTCGAGGTCAGCCTTCCGTTTCCTGGAGCGGTAAGTGCTGCATGTGTGGTTGATAATCCTTTGGTGGTTGGCTCGCTGGTGTAGAAGCAGAAATTGATGACCCTGAAGCCGTGTGACAGCAGAAGAGTGCCTGGGGAAGGCAGCCATTATTCTGGTTCCTGAGAAATGCCATAGGAGGATTCTCACTTAGGTCACAGAGCTCCAAAGACACAACACCCCAGGCCTGAAGGTTTTATACCAGCTGCCAGTGAATTCTCTAATCCGTGTCAACAGAGAAAGCACTGCACGGCCCTGGAGTCTCTCGTGTTGATCCTGGTGTCTGTGAGATCAGATTCCGGGATGATGGGATTGTAAACGTCTCTGAGTCTCAGACAGAGTCAGCTGAGGACAGAACAAGCAGGTGTTCTTGTATGACCTTGGTTTTGGGATCTGCTTCTTTGGGTTTCAGTCATTCAGTAAAAATTCAGATCCTTTTATGTGTCGTGGTTGTAAACTGTGTTTATTGCTTGTTAGACTGTGTAAAAGGTCTAATAACATACACTAAGAAAAATAAGGATGTTGGCCTACTAGAAAAGAGGACTTAATTTTCATTTTTTTGGTTAACTGTAGAAATACAAGAGTTTATGGAACATCATAGCTCCAAACCCAGTGCCTGGGCTGCAGTTTTGTTTTGCTTGCTGGGTTTCTAAAAAATTAATTAGCTCCTTTTCTTTTTAAAATTATAGTTTATGTACAGTATTATGTAAGTTAACAGGAGTACAATATGGTGATTCACAATTTTTAAAGGTTATACTCCATTTATAGTTATTATAAAATATCGGTTATATTCTCCATGTTGTACAATATGTCCTTGTAGCTTATTTTGTACCTAATGGTTTGTACCCCTTAATCCCTTACTCCTACATTGCCCCTCCCCCACTTGTCTCTCTCATATTTCTCTCTCTCTTTTTTTTTAATATGTATTTGGCAGCATCTGGTCTTATTTGCAGCATGGGCTTCTCTCTAGTTGTGGCGTGCAGGCTTAGCTGCCTTGTGGCATATGAGATCTTAGTTCCCCACCCAGGGTTCAAACCCGCATCCCCTGCATTGGAAAATGGATTCTTAACCACTGGACCACAAGGAAAGTCTCCCCCCTACCTCTCTTTTTTAGTTGCAAAAGAAACATGTGCATATTGCCTTAGCCTAGGAAACAAGAGCTTAAAGAAAAGCTTAAGTGCCTCTGGTTCATTAGGAGGCACAACGCCAAGGTGGCCAGAATGAGGGAATCGGATTGTGGAGCCTGGGAGGAATGGGGAGCAGATATAAGGTGGTGTGTTACTACTCTTAGACACAGAAGGTGGCTACTGCTTCACAGACGGGTCTAGCCAGTTTCTCAGCCCCAAGTGGTAGGTAGCTCTGGACGAGATGTGCAGAAACATCACAGCCTGGAGCAGTCCCTTGGGGAATGAATGAGAAATAAATATACTTGTTGACTCTTTCCCTTTTCCTGTCCTTCCACACGGTGAAGTTCACTTTCAGGACATTATTTCTCCTCATTCCCTGGTTGCTTCCTTTCAACCCCTTAGCAGCTGCAGAGAAATGGGACACCAGGGTGTGGTACTTCATCTGAAGCGGTGGGAGGAGCCAGCGATGCTGGCCCTTTACTTCACCTGGGGAACCTGTGTGTCACAAGGGCAGCAGGTGCGTGGGGCAAGCACCAGAGATCTGGGAGAGAGATGAAGCTAGAGGATTCCAGGCAGCCTCTATGATGTGTCAATACAGACACGGTAAACACCAAAGCAATGCTAAAGAGTAGGCAATAAATAGATAAGTTTCCCTTTCATTGCATACCTTCAAGTCACTGTCTGTAGTTTGCCACAACATTCTGTGTGTACAACCTTCATCTGTGTTGATGAGATTGTATCAGAGTAAGATTTTGCTGCTTATAGCAAACCTTCTGAATATGTGGCTTAAGGGAGATAGAGGTTTATTGTTCTCTGTCTTATAAACATCAGAGGAAGCTGAGAAGGTAGGAGGAAGGCAGACAAGCAGTGGCTTCCTAGTGAGCACTCTGTCCCATTGTGTTAGCATGGCTTCTGTCCTCAGAGTTGCTTTACATTTTCAAAATAGTTACTGGAGCTCCAGCCGTTTCCAGGCCAAAAGGAAAAAAGAACAAAAGGATGTGCTCTCCTAGCAGAGTGAACCTCATTTAAGCAGTTTTCTCAGAGGCCCTGCCTTATGGTGTCCACTTATCTCATTCGCCATCCTTAGCTGCAGTGGAGGCTGAGAAATAAGTCCTTTTGGCGGGAACCCTGCAGCCCGGAATAAAATCATGTTCCATTTAGTAAGAATGAAGGAAAGAGTGAGTACTGGGTAGACATCTGGCAGCTTCATTTTACACAAATTCAACACCTTGCATGTAAAAATTTAATGCATCTTGTAAGCTTACTTCATTGATTTGAATACCTGTATTGCATTGTATTGTGTGGAAATACTAAAATTTATGTAACATGTCCTCCATGGCTAGATATTTAAGTTACTTCCCACATTTTAGCTATTATAAACAGTGCTGCAGTTAACATTTGTATGTATACATACATATTTACTCATTATTTGAATCTATGTCCCCAGGATAGATTTACAAATGAGGAATGGCTAAGTTAAAAGGGTAACTGTATTTTACATTTTACCATATATTGTCACATAGCTTTCTAAAGTGTTGGCATTAATTTACCTTTTACCCAACAGTATGTGAGTGCTTATTGCCTTTCAGATAAGCACTGTGAAAATAATACAGATAACACTGTGTATCATTAACCTTTATGACTTCCTCCAACTTGATAGGTAAAAATGGTATCCTATCAATTTAAATTTTATTCATTGTGACATTAATTTTTTAAGTGATAGTGTAAATGGTCATTTCTACCTACTTCCTTGTCCTAAAGTAGTTTAGATCATAAATACCATGAATGGGTATTTGTATTACTTTAAGATTCAGAAAGAAAGATTTACATTTTCAAAAAAACAAAGATTTACATTTTCAATTTGCAATCCATTCTAGTGGATTAAAAATTTTTACATGTTAAAAAAAAGAACAGCTTTATTGATATATAATTCATATACGACAAAATTCACTCCTTCAAAGTGTACAATTTGGTGGGTTTTAGTACAGTCACAGAATTATGCAACCACCTCTATGATCTAATATCAGATCTTCTCCATCCCCAAAAGAAACCCTGGACTCTAATGGATACTAAGGGAGAAAGGGGAGGTGGGATAAATCGGGAAATTGGGATTGGCATATACACACTATTGATCCTATGTATAAAATAAATAACTCATGAGAACCTACTGTCTAGGACAAGGAACTCAGTGCTCTATAGTGACCTAAATGGGAAGGAAATTCAAAAGCGAGGGGATATGTATATACCTATAGCTGATTCACCCTGCTGTTCATCAGAAACTAACACAACATTATGAAGCAACTTTACTCCAACAAAAATTAAAATAAAAAAAGGAGCCCTGGATCCCTTAACAGTCACCCCTCACTCCTTACCAGCCACAGTCACTCATTTTCTGTTTCTGTAGATCGGTCTATTTGTCTATTCTGGACGCTTGGTGTGAGTGGAATAATACAGTATGTGGGCTTTTGTGACTTGATGCTTTCACCAGGCATAAATGTTTTCAAAGTTCACCCATGATGGAGTATGTTTCATGCTTTATTTTATTTTTTGTAAAATATACATAATACTTACCATTTTAATCATTTGTACATGTACAATTGTGGTATTAAATACATTCATAGCATATTTAATGTGTTCACTACTATCTATACCCTAAACTTTTTCATCATCCCCAATGTCAGTTCTGTAGCCGTTAAACAGTAACTCCTATTTTTTACTTCCCCCAGCGGCTGGTAACCTCTGTTCTACTTTCTGTCTCTGTGAATTGCTTATTTTAGGTACCCCATATAAATAGAATCATGCTGTAGTTGTCCTTTTGTGTCTATTTCACTAAGCATGATTTTTCAAAGTTCATCCTTCTTTTTAAACTTTGTTTATTTTTAATTAAAAGTTAATTGCTTTACAATATTGTGTTGGTTTCTGCCATACATTAACATGAATCAGCCATAAGTATACATATGTCCCCTCCTTCTTGAACCTCCTCCCACCCCCCAAGTTCATCCTTTTGCAACATATATCAAAATTCTTTTCCTTTCTGTGGCTGAATAGTATCCCTCGTGTGTATATAACACAGCTTGTCCATGAATCTGTTGTTAGACACTGAGATTGTTTCACCTTTTGGCTATTGTGAATAGTGCTGTTATGAACATTGGTTTAAAGATGTCTGAGTTCCTGCTTTCAATCCTTTTGGATATATACCTAGGAGAGGAGTTATAAGGTAGTTCCATGCTTTACTTTCTTAGAAACCACAAACTGTTTTCCACAGTGGCCACACCATTTTATATTTCCATAAGCAGTTCACAAAGGTTTTAACCTCTCCACATTCTCACCAACGTTTGTTATTTTCCATTAAAAAATTATAGCCATTCTAGTAAGTAGATGTGTGAATTGAGGTGTGTATTTTCCTAATGACTTAATGTGCTTATTGGTCGCTTGTGTATCTTCTTTGAAGAAGTGTTCAGATCTGTTGAACATTTTTAAATTGGGTTATTTGTTTTTTAACTGTTGAGTTGTAACTGTTCTTTATCTTTGTAGATAGAAGTCATTTGCAAGCTGTATGATTTGCAAATATTTTCTCCCATTCTTCTCCCAACTTTCTCGATTGGTGTCCTTGAAGAATTAAAGTTTTAAATTTTGATGAAGTCCAAGTTATTTTTTTGTTTTGTTGCTTGTGCTATCATATTTAAGAAACCATTGATTGCTTCATCTAAGATCATTAAAATTTATATGTTTTATTCCAAAAATTTATAGTTTTTGGTCTTATATTAAGTCTCTAATTCATTTTGAGTAAATTTTTATATATGATGTGAGGTTGGGGTGAAACATTTAAAAAAACCATTTTTATAAAACAAGAAGTTTTTAATTACACTTAAATGGTATATATCCTCTGTTAGTTTTAGCTCATTTTCCTTCAATAGAGAGTTCTTCATTCACATTTTCAACTAATACTTATTGAGCAACTGCTTTGTGTCAGGCCCCAGTATAGAAAAATGCAAAGGGAAATAAGGACTAGTCTCCATTTCCAATGAACAAACAGTAGAGAAGGAACACAGACAAGGCAACCAGCAGTTAGTGGATGCTATGGCAACAGGAGTGGCACTTAATTCATCTTGAGAAGGTTCAGGGGATGTTTCTTTGAAGAAATAATGATTGACTTGAGCATTGAAGAATGAGGTCAAGTTTGTCAGGTGGACAAGTGCCGAGGGAGAGAGATGACATTCCAAGTGGAATCAAAGCACATGCAAAGAAAGTCATGGCGCCTATGAGGAACTGTGGTATGTGTGTAGGCATGAACATGAGGTTGTTATTATGTGAAATACCATATTAGGGGTCTGTGTTACAATTCTGGCAGCAAAAAAACAAAGGTGAGTAGACCTTGTTCCTGGAGACCTTTGCTATTATACAGTTATGAGTGGCTCAACTAAATCAGAGACAATGGATATGAAGCAAGAGGTAGATTCAAGGAATATTTCAGAATGTTAAATTAATGAGAGTTGATGGTGGATGAGGTTTGGCCAATCAAGGAAAAGGAAGCGAGGCCCAGGATTATAGCTTTGGGGAACCCGGGGGATGTACAGGGTGTAGTTAATTCACTGAAATGATGAATTTAGTTAGGGGCCTAAATATGCTTTGTAAACATCTACATTTTTGAGCTTCCCCGGAGGTGCTAGTGGTAAAGAATCTGCCTGCCAATGCAGGAGACCTATGAGATGTGGGTTCGGAAAGATCCCCTGGAGAAGGGAATGGCAGCCCACTCCAATATTCTTGCCTGGAGAATCCCATGGACAGAGGAGCCTAGCAGGCTACAGTCCATAGGGCTGCAAAGAGTTGGACACGACTACAGCAACTTAGCATGCGTGTACTACATTTTGAAGTAAACTTGGGTCAGGTTCAAAACTTTCAGAAGGCTTCAAAGAAGCTTCTGTGTTCTACTCTTCCTGCAAAGCCCTATTCAATTTCTTCCATTTGAGCTCTTGAATAAGGAGTTTCTTATACTATTTCTTATGCTAACACATTGCTGGATAACACTTGTGTGTGTTTCTTTCCTTTCCTCCCTCCCTCCGTCTTTCCCTAATTCCCTTCAGTTTGTTGTTGTTCAGTCGCTAAGTCCTGTCTGATCTAAGTCCTTTGCAACCCCATGGACTGCAACACACCAGGCTTCCCTGTTCTTCACTATCTTCTGGAGTTTGCTCAAACCCATGTCCATTGAGTCGATGATGCCATCCAATGAGCTCATCCTCTGTTGTCCCCTTCTCCTCCTGCCCTCAGTCTTTCCCAGCATCAGGGTCTTTTCCAGTTTGTCAGCTCTTCACATGAGGTGGCTGAAGTGTTGGAGCTTCAGCATCAGTCCTTCCAATGAATATTCAGGGTTGATTTCCTTTAGGATTGACTGGTTTGATCTCCTTGCAGTCCAAGGGACTACCAAGAGTCTTCTCCAGCACCACAGTTTGAAAGCATCAGATTTGTGCTATTACAATGGGGAAGGAAAGAAAAAAGGCAGAACTTAACAGCACTGCTTTTTTGCTCCCTGGGTTGTGGTTCCTCTGTTTGTTGGCTAGCTCACCAGATCGCAGTGGATACAAAGGAATTTGCTTTCCTGCTGGTTCCCCAGGTTAGAGCGCCACATGGAACAAGCAGATGCCTCATAAGGAGGAAAAGCTGTTGTTCGAATAGGAAATGCGGATAATTGGCATGCTTCCTTCATCTGCCAACGCTGCCCTGAAAACAAGCCTTCACAGAGCGCAGCTCTTCCGCAGTGCAGCTGTGGCTCCCAGCACGCAGAGTCTGTTCTTTGGGAACTAGAAACACATTTATCGGAGCTCTAAGAGCTGATGGCTAAAAACAGTCTAATTGCATATGTCATCTGACAATTCACTCGGTGGGGCTGTCAGGGTGATGATCGAGGTTTTTGCTGCTGTTTTTGCTTTCTGTGACCCCAGTTTTCAATGGCGAGATTACAGGCCCCTGGGCTTCATCCTCAGGCCCAAGAAACCCGGGGAGCAGGGGAGTCAGTGCATGTCAGTCCCATGCAAGCTGTTTGAGGCCAGGGAGGGGGATTTAATTTTGTATTTTCCACAGTAGTTAGCAGCATTCTTTCAGGAGAAAAGGTAGTTCACGTCATTCACCCAAGTGTCTTCGGGGAGAGTTGCTGACCCCTTCTTTTCTGGCTCACCCTCAGGTGAGCTTGCAGGGCTTGGAACAGGCCATTGGGCGACCACTTTCCCAGGAACTCTAGAGAGAGTGGACACAGGACTGCCTTCTCCTTGGTGTCTAGGGAGGATTGAGGGACCAGCTGACGAGGGGAGAAGCCTGCCTTACCTTTGGGCCTGGGACAAACACTGACATTGTATAGTTGCCCAGGAGCCTGAGGGGCTTCCCAGGAGGCTCAGTGTAAAGAATCCGCCTGCCAATGTAGAAGAGGTGGGTTCATCCCTGGGTTGGGACTATCTCCTGGAGGAGGACGTGGCAACCCACTCCAGTATTCTTGCCTGGGAAATCCCATGGACGGAGGAGCCTGGTGGGCTACAGTCCACGGGGTGGCAAAGAGACACGACTGAGTGACAGAACACGGCCTCTCGGTGTAGGTCTGCTGCTTGAGTGAACAACCCGGAGAGGCTTGGGTGTTATAGAGCCAGGTTGTAGATAAGTCGTTGAGACTGAAAGTAGCTCATCTAAGCTGTCTGAGACAGGCAGAACTCCAGTCCGGATTTGAGCCCAAAGCCCGCCTTGTTCACCTTGAACAGCTCTGCTCCATAGAGAGAAAGGCCAATGCAGCGGGCTTGTATAACCCAACCTGTGTTGCTGCCTTCAAGGAGTTTACCATCTGGCTGCTTTAGCATGGGAGGTCAGCCTTTGAAGCACAAGCTGTCTCAGGGCTGTGGTGCTAGTGGGCCAGGGAGGAGCCAACCCTGAGAGAGGCTGTGGTGATGGGGGGCTTCTTGGAGGAAGCTGACCTCCCTGTGGACTTGGCTGAAGAGAGGGAATTCCAGGGTGGTGGGTGCTGTGAGGTGATGCCTGGAACCCTTTTTAGGAATGAGGGACTTACTCTCTCAACTGTTGGGTGTGCTCTATGAAGATGGCCCTCAGTTGACGCCCGCTAACAATTGCCTCAGCTGAAGAGGACTGTGTCACTCACTGACTCATGGGCCCATCTCCTTCTGGGGGAAGTCCAGGCCCAGTGACTGACCATGGCTGGGTGATAGGCCTGGTCATTTTCCCCAACTTGGGACAACTCAGAAGGTTAGTTCAGCCCTCAAGCTCTCTGTAGGGTCGGCTGAGCTCCTCCTTGGGGCTATAGCACAGCTCTCCTGCTCCCCTTCTCCTCGTCCTTCCCCAAGTGATTTGTCTCCATTGGCTTCTTGGAGAACCTCACCTGTGACATCTGGTTTCAGATGATAACTCATAGCTCTGACTGCAGCTGAGTCTACACAATTCAGACCATTCCCTGGATATTGCGTGGTAAGAGGGCAGAGATCAGTGTGGAATGGGGATGGATTAGTTAGTAGCCCCCAGTGGTACTAGTAGTAAAGAACCTGCCTGCCAGTGTAAGAAATGTAAGAGACACAGGTTCGATCCCTGGGTTGGGAAGATCCCTTGGAGGAGGGCATGGCAACCCATCCCCAGTATTCTTGTCTGGAGAATCCCATGGACAGGGAAGCCTGATGGGTTACAGTCCATAGGGTCACAAAGAGTCAGACATGACTGAAGTGACTAAGCAGACACACAAGAGTCCACCAGTGTATGCTCTTACAGGACCTGGGTCTGTGCCCCGCCGCCACCTTGCATCTACCCCCTTAAAATTCTTGTCTAGGTGGAACATGTTCTTTAATGCGGGTTGGGTCAGAGCTGAGTGTGTATGTGTAGTTGTGTAGGGGTGTGGTGGAGCAGTGGCTGGCATGGTGCCCAGAGGGGTGGAGGAAGCACCATCTTCTAAATGCCTTTGTGGCTGCCTGGAGAGAGGAGCAGAGCGTGGAGAGGCAAGTTGGGAGGGACAAGCTGAGAACGAGGTCCACCACTGAGTGGGAAGCGGAATTAAGTATGGGAGGGACACCTAAGTAGTCTTAGTGTTTCTAACCTGCGCCCACTTTTGATGGATGTAGAGATACCTTGTTCAAAAGGATCACTTATGTGCAGGACACAGAGCCCAACACCTGCAAATCTCCAAGCAGGGGAGTTCCATTAGGATTGATTTTCTATAGCTTGGATGATGAAAGCAGTTTTGTGCACACAAAATTCTAATTTGTAAAACTGAGACTCCCCATTGGAAGTGCTGTCTTAGCATTGAGCACAGTAGCCTGAGGCTGTGTCAATGCAAACCTGGAACTTCTGTTTGGCAGCTCGGGGGACCCCAGGAACCATCGTGCACACCAGTGATGGGAGGGTGCACACCAGTGATGGGAGGGTGCACACCTGGCAAAATCTCCAGGCTGCCTCATTTGCCTGTGACTGTATACACACACACACACACGTACACACACATACACCTGGCTTGTCTATAGCCGTACACCCCCATATATACACACTAAGTCTCCAGTAGGTTTTCTGGGGGCTCTCTAGTCGAGTTCTCATGGAATTGTCCAGTTGGAAGATCAAGACCCAGAAGGGGACTGGCTCCCACCAGGGGGGCTGTACCCTCCTCTGACAGTGCTTCTGATCCGAGAACCTTGAATCTGAAAGGGTTTGACCTGGCCCCATGAACGCATGAGGGCCTATTTCCCTGTTTCTTCTAGTCTTTAAGGCAGCAAAGGAGCTGGTGTACATTCTTTAAGGAGGTCACAGGCTCACAGCTAAGTCTGAGAAAGCATTGGCTTCATGTCTCTGGCGAGTCCTAGCAGCAGCCATAGACAGGGCAGGCTGCGGGCAGAGAGACCGGTTTGGATACTCTGTGATCCATCTGACCAACCAGTGGTCACGAGGAGCCGAGCTGGTGTCAGTGGGACTGGGAAAGAGGGGATCATCTGAGACACATGGGAGGCAGGGTGTGTGGGCGGGAGCAGTGGGGCCAGCAGACAGAAGTCCGGTGTCAGCCCTGGGGGAAGGATGGCTGATAAAGCCATGAAAAGGAACTAGGAAATCAGTTCTCACAAACCTATGAGACAAGCTTCAAAAATAGATCTGGTTTCAAATTCTAACTCTGTTGCTATAATACTAGCCGTGTGGGAGCCATTGTATAGACAAGTCACCTCGTGGAGACTGATTTTTGTTTTAATAAAGGAATGGTTTCTTTCAAAAACATGTATTTACTTGCTTATTTACAGCTAGCTAACTGTGCCAGGTCTTAGCTACAGCACGTGGGATCTTTGATCTTCATTGTGGCATATGGGATCTAGTTCTCTGACTAGGGATGGAACCTGGGCCCCTTGCATTGAGAGCTTGGAGTCTTAGCCACTGGACCACCAGGGAAGTCCCTGTTGTTGTTTTTTAATTGTAAAATGTAGGATAATAATAACTAGAGTGTTTTTTTTTTTTTTGCAAAGAACACATTGAGTGAGAAAATATCAGGAAGCATTTACAGTAGGTCAGCACACATCACACTCGGAAGGGACTGACTGGATAGGGTCTGATTAGCACAATTGATGACGTTGTAGTGGGGAGACGTCTTTCAGAGGACAGTTCTAGTTGAGCTGCTCAGGGAAGGGACAACTCAGGGAGGACTCAAGGGTTTACACCGGGGTTTCTTCAGGCCTTTGATGTTTACGAAGTTCAACTTTCCCAAGCACAGAGATGAACTGATTTAGGAAACAGTCTCTTATTTTGCAGAGTTGATGCAAATGGCAAGCATGAATACTGTTGATAATCTCTTTCATACTTACATAGGTTGCAATTATTTTATTACCATTATAAGAACGGCCGAGATTTTCATTCAGCTATTTATTGAGGTATCATTGACACATAACGTTAGTTTCAGGTGTACAATGTCATGATTTGATATTTATCTGAACTGTGGAATCATCACCACAATGTATCTACTTAGCATTCATCACCATTAATAGTCACCATTTTTTTTTCTTTTGAGAATTTTGAAGATTTACTCCTTACAACTTTCAAATATATGAGACAGTATTCTTAACTGTGTTCACCGTGCTGTACATAATAGTCCCTATGACTTACTTACTTTATAACTGGAAATTTGTGCTTTTTGACCCTCTTCACTCATTTTGCCCACTCTTCCCTCTGCCCCCCACATCTGGCAACCACCTATCTTCTGGTCTATTTCTATGAGGTTTTTGTTTTTGTTTTTAAGATTCCACATATAAGTGAGAGCATTTGGTATTTGTCTTTGACTTATTTCACTGAGCATAATGCCCTCAAGGTCTATCCATGTGGTTGCAAATAGTGAGATTTCATTCTTTTCTATGGATGAATAATATTCCACTGTGTGTATATGTATATAGATACCACATTTCTTTATCCATTCATCCATTGGTAGACACTTAATTTCCATGTCTTGGCTGTTGTAAACAATGCTGTGCTTAACTTAAGGATACATATCTTCTTGAATTAGTGTTTTTGTTTTTTTTGAACAAATACCTAGAAGTGGAATTGTTGGATCATATGGTGGTGAAGATTTACTCCTCACAACTTTCAAATATATGAGACAGTATTCTTAACTATAGTCACGTTGTACATAATATTCCCCATGACTTATTTACTTCATAACTGGAAATTTGTGCTTTTTGACCCCCTTCCCTCATTTTCCCACTCTTCCCTCCTCTATTCTTTGGAAAAGTTTGAGAAAAATTGATATTAATCTTTCTCTGCAGGTTTGATAGAATTCCCTTGTGAAGCTGTCTGATCCTGGACTTTTGTTGAAAAGTTTTTCATTACAGATTCAATCTCGTTACTAATAACCAGTGTAATCAAATTTTTGAACTGTACGTGATTCAGTCTTGGTAGGTTGTGTTTTCTAGGAATTTATCCATTTATTCTAGGGTGTCAAATTTGTTGGTGTGTGATTTTCACAGTTGGCATAAAAACTTCACCTTTTGTATTTCTGTGGTATCAGTCAGTCTCTTCTTTCATTTCTGATTTTAAGTCCTTTTTCTTGGTGAGTCTCGCTAAAGCTTTGTCAACTTTATCTTTTCGTATATGCCAGGTTGAAATAATTTTTTGTTACCATTTAATAGTAACTGAGATTTTTTAATGGGAATTAAATGATAATGAAAACTTATTGTTTACTTAACTAGAAAGTTCAACAATATTATTAAGGATCCAAGAAATTGTTGGGTTTTTGTTCTTAAACTTGTTGCTTCATGTTAACAATATGGTTGTCATAGCATAAAGCATCACATCTACATTCAAGACTAAACAAGAGGGCATGTTGCAGCACCACTGAGTTCTGTGCTCTGTATCTTTTTTTTTTAATCAGGGAAGCAAGCATTTTCCAGAAAATTCAGCAGAGTTTCATTGGCCAGAATTAGATCACATGATCACCTCCAGGGGTTAAAAAAGACCAAAAAAGCAAAAATTTGGCAAAGAGGAGCAAGATTGCCTGATAATCACTCCCTGCACTAGTGGGGAGATTTTTAAGCAGCTGAGATTTTGGAATAAGATTTTTGGCAACTAAAAATTCTGGTTTATCCAGTGAGTTATCATTTAACTGTAGATTGGTAGATAGTCTCATGGTTAAGTACGGAGTCTCCCTGTTTTCTAGGCATAAGAGAAATGAAGGATATTTTTTGCCTTTTTGGTTTCCTAGGGCTACAGGAGCTTTCATTCCCTTTCTTTTCAGTTTTTTTTTTTTTTTTAATTTCAATAAATAGTAGATCTCTCTAGGTAACGACTAAAAATCACTGGTGGACTTCAATATTAGACTTTGTTGTTGCTTTTTAAATTTATCTGAGTGCAGCAGTGGGCTCAGTTGCATAGGAAGGTGGAACAACAGGAAGGAGGACAAAGAAGCCAATTCCACCTCGTGCAGGAAGGGGCTTGTGCAGTAGTGATTAGCAGCTGCCCCTTTACTGCCTTCAGGCCTGATGGCAAAGCCTAGGCTCCTTCTTGTAAAGAAAACCTTTCTTGACCCTTCATGGAAGACAACTTAAGCATTCAGAAATAGTTACAGTAGTTTATCAAGTTCCTTGTTATAAAATGAATTTAAAAATTGTGCATTTGATGTGATACTCAGGGACCTCAGACTCAGTGATAAAACAAGTTATTAGAGTAACTTTAAACACCTCTGTATTAGAAAAAAACCCCAATTGGTGAAATGAATGACAAAATAGCTATTTTTTTTGAAGAAAGGAAAATTTCACATATCTCAAAAAATCTTCTGGGGATGGATGTACAGTGTGAATGTACTTAATGCTACTAAACTGTATACTTAAAAATGGCTAAAATGGTAAATTTATATATATATTTTGCTGCAAGAAAAAAATCTCCATGTAGTCTTGTTGAGGGACCTGCCCTAATGAATAGGTAGAATAATTTGTAAGTGTGTTTTAGTCACTCAGTCGTATGCAACTCCTTGCGACCCCATGGACTGTAATCCGCCAGGCTCTTCTATCCATGAAATTCTCCAGGCAAGAATACTGGAGTGGGTAGCCATTCCCTTCTCCAGGGTATCTTCCTGACCCAGGAATTGAACCCACATCTCTTGCATAGTGGACAGATTGTTTACTGTCTGAACCACCAGGGAAGCCCTGTATAATCTGTAAAGAGAAGAGCAAATAGTTGCATATCAGTGGGTGTCTTCTCTTTACACTCAGTCTGTAACTCGATTACAAAGTGTTCTCTTGCACTTTGGACCTGTATACCCAATACCATCCTCTCCATTGGGCCCATCTTACCAACACCTCAGGTCTCAAACCGAATTCAGTCTCTTCAGTTCACCTGTGTACATCTGTTCCTCCTCCCACCTTCTCTGTTTTAGTTAAGGGCCCTAATAAGCACCCAGTTGCTGTATCCTGAAACCTAGGTGTCAGTTTTTTTTTGGTAGAAATTTGCTAAGGGGATATTTATTAAGAACATAATTCCACTTCTGTCCATTTCTATTCTACTATACCACTATTTTTTTCTCAGTTTTATATTATTTTAATGTTTTTTAATTCACATGTTTAAGGTACATAATTTGATGAGTTTGGACACTGGTGTATACTGGGGTTATTCCCGAATCCAACTCTTTCCTTACCCTCCACACCCAATCAAACACCACTTCCAGTTAATTCTGTCTCCTCGGTGTTGCTCTGATCTGTCCAGTTCTCTTCACCTCCACAGTTGCCACTCTAAGGTATATAAGGAATCAGAAACTCTTCTCTTCTAAGGAGCTCCTAGCATTCATTCTGCCCTCACTTATCCTAAATGCCTGAAAAACATTCAATGCGTTAAGATACAAATTGTTTTGCTGTGGTAAGACCACTTAAGATCTTCCCTCTTAATAGATTTCAAGTGTAAAATAGAGTTTTGTCATCTCCAGGCAAAATGTTGCACAGCAGATTGTCTAGAACATCTTGTTTGTGTGTGTGATGGTATTGTATTTTTAAAAAGAATATTTTTAATGGAAGGATAATTGCTTTACAATATTGTCTTGGTTTCTGCCATCCATCAACATGCATCAGCCATAGGTATACATTACATATGTACCCTCCCTCTCGAATCTCCCTCTACCTCCCACTCTACTCCACCCCTCTGGATTGCCACAGAGTCGTGGTTTGAGTTTCCTGAGTCATCCAGCAGATTTCCACTGGCCGTCCATTTTACACACGGTAGTGCATACGGTTCCATGCTACCCTCTCCATTTGTCCCACCCTCTGCTTCCTCTTCTGCGTCCATTCTGACGCAGTCTATTCTGAATGTCTGCATCTCCACTGCTGCCTGTCAATAGATTCATCAGTACCTAGAAGGTCTTGTTTTACTGAAACTTCATACCTGTTGATTAGAAATCGTTTTCTTAACCAAGATAGATGATCTATTGGCTTTCTTGGATCCATCATCAAATTGCTTGGCAATTTTTACAAAGGCACTCAGCCCTAATTTTTGCCAAATGAAAATGACTGATATCTAAGCTTCTAAAACTATTGAAGACTTCTTACTCTTCCAAAAAATATTCACACCCCTAATTTAGCATAGTAATATTAACACTGTAAGACAAAAAAAAAAAAAAAATTGGGGGAGGTCATATCCTCACGGCAAGTTGTGGAAGATGGCTACTTTATATCAGTGAGTGATTTGCCCAAGCAGGCAAGGTTATTTCAGTTTTATTAATTCACTCATTAATCTTACTGAACATTTGTGTATACTAGGCACCATTGGGGTAGAGACATGGGACAAATACCCCACCAATGAGGAACACACAGCCGTGTAGTGGAGACAGATTTGAAAACCAGATGATTTAGGCAGTGAAGTGCTAAGAATCAAGCAAAGTGGTCTGGAGACATTGGGGAGGGACATTCTGTGGAGCCTGGGAAGGCTTCCCAGAGCTGGAACGTAAAGAAGATCTGGATTTGAGATCCAGAGCTCCCTGCAAATCAAGCCCTTTTCCCATTTCAGCTAAGAATGTAATCAGTGTGGCAGGCACTGGATTTTTAAAAATCTTATTTTAATTTGCATTTCCCTGGCTGTCAGTCAGGTTGAGCACCTTTTTACGTTTATTGACAATGTGTATTTTCTATGTATTATCTATTTTTACCATTTGTGAGAAATCTTAATGTTGAAAATAAACTCTGTGGCAGATAGGGGACTTGTCTGATGCTGATTGTAGGATAGATTTTGTAAGTCCGATACTCATCTCCCAACAAAAATTAGGATCAGGATGTTTTCCTAACCATCCCCCTCGCTGCTTCCTGCCAGTGTCTGCCTTCTCTCTGATAACTAGGCTTCCTCTTCTAGCCTGGTGGCTGCTGAAGAAGGTCAGCTGGACACGATGGAATCTGTATGTGCAGACACTGTCGTAGTCTTTAACTGCACAGTTTCTGCTTCTGTCAAAACGAGGGGAGAAAGTCTACACAGATGGGCAGAGGGAGTTATGTGTAGGCTTGCAAATGTGAGCGCTGTCTGATAAAATGCAAGTTTTTGAGTGTGCAAGTCCTAGAAAAGGAGGTCCAATTTCATATCTGGTTTGCGAGAAATATCTATAGATAAAATACTGTATGGATTTTTAGAATGATCTCATTCATGTATTAGAAAGTGCACTGCCTTCAACCTCAGAAGTCAGTGTTTCATCCCAATTAACCCTGAGGACTCAACCATCCTGTGGTCTTCTTGCCTGATGGCAGCCAGAAGGACTGTGTCTGGTGCTCTCACCTCTCGATGGCCAGAGAGAAAAGCCACTGAGATGTAGGGGAAGGAATGTCCGGGACTTGGAGTCAGAGGCACTAGGGTGGGAGTCTTGGCTCTGCTCTTTATCAGCTGTGTTTTGTTAAACAATTCTCTTCAACCCTCTGGACCTTGGTTTTCTTATGTGCAAAATGTAGAGAGTACTTTGTAGGTTGTAGAGTTAGTTTAAGGATCAAATAACATGATGGCTGAGGCTTCCCAAGTGGCTTAGTGGTAAAGAATCCACCTGCCAGTGTAGGAGATGTGGGTTCTATCCCTGGATCATGAAGATCCCCTGGAGAAGGGGATGGCAACTCACTCCAGTGTTCTTGCCTGGAGAATCCCATGGACAGAGGAGCAATAGGGTCGCAAAGAGTCAGACATGACTGAGTGACTGAGCGTGAGCAACAAGATTGTATTACAAGTTAAGTATGCAAGTATTCTTTTTCACTCTTCTTTCTTCTCTTGAGGATATCATACACACAGCCAAACAAAGGGCTTTGGCGGTGGTTCGTGCTTGATACTTGTGTACTGCTTGATTCCATACAGCAGTGGTTCTAAGTATAGCCCCCTGGCCAGCACATCCTGTCACTTGTTAGACATGCAAAAACCCGGACCTACTCCATCAGAAACTTTTGTGGGCTCATCAGTGTTTGACTAATGCTCGTTAAAATTTGAGAACCACTGAAAGTCTCCTGCCTGCTGTGGTCATTATAGTATGAGATTTGGGAAAAGGGAAAAAATAGTGTGTGTGTTTTAATAATATAAAAGCTATTTAAAGTCCCAGAAGGTGACTTTCATCCAATGTCAGATTGTCTTTAAAATAGTGAATAAAATATTACAAGCAGGAGTGCTGTTTCCTGTTACCCTTTGGAGGAAAGCACCCAGGTTTAGCTTAATGCAGGATTTGAGATAAGCTCTCTGGACTTGGATGATCACTTAACTGGAGCAGGTAACTTCTTGCCCTCTTTTCTGTTCTTTTTCTTATAAATATTAATGACAGAACTTATAAACTAATGGTTGCTATACTAACTACTCAGCTCTGGGAGATGCAACATGGTATTTTGCCATGCTATTATTTCTGATTAAATATATTTTAATTTAAAGGCACAGCCATTTGCCTGTGTTCATAACCACAATGATTAAACATAAAAGGCACATTAACATCTGGGTATCAGTGAAAATCTTGGTACTCTACATGCACCAGGAAGCTCGCTCCTACAACCAAGAGTGTACACTGTGGCCAGCCTGTTTCAAGCTTGTTTCTCATATACCTTAATTGTACCTCTTTATTATACAATAGCAGACATTAATGAATAATTGTACCTATTTTATATAATGAGTGTTTCGTGTTATTAAATATTCCTAAGCTTCTTATGAGAAATGAGTCAGTACTCATCACTGTACCATTTGATAGTCATTATGAGCTTTGATTTTTGAGTGTCCTTTGCTTTTGGGAAGGAATTCATTTAATTGTGTTAAGTACAACTGATTCTATATGCCAAATACATTCCTTAGGGCAGGACCTGATACTTAAGGATCAAAGAATTTCAATACACTTAAACATCAAGGATCATTAAGAATAAAACAATTTAAGGGATACAAACAAACTTCATTTTACACTTGAGGAAGTAGAAAGCTTCCTTTTTAGAGAATTGCAAAATGGGACAGAAGGGAGGAATCTTTTGTCAGATAAAGAACAAGGAACAGAAAAATAGAAAATATCTAATTGGCTGGGGCCATAGAGTCACCCTTGTTTGGGGTGAGAAGACCCAGGTTGGCTTGGTGGTTGGTGGACTGAGTGTGTATATTCATTTATTTAATTTATTTTCTTTTGCTGTGCTGGGTCTTCGCTGCTGTGCAGGCTTTTCTCTAGTTGCAGGGAGCAGAGGCTACTCTCTAGTTGTGGTGCGCGGGCTTCTCATTGCAGAGCGGGCTTCAGTAGTTGTGGCACAAGGGCTCAGTAGTGTGGCTCCTGGGCTCTAGAACACAGGCTCAATAGTTGTGGCATACGGGCTTAGTTGCTTTGCGGAATCTTCCCAAACTAGGGATCAAACCTGTGTCCCCTGCATTGGCAGACAGATTCTTATCCACTGAGCCACCAAGGAAGTCCAGGGATGAGTATATATTGCATTTCTGGTCAAATGGAGCATTTGCAGGGACCAGAAAGTATCTGGTTTTGGTTTCCTGACTTAGTATTCCTGGCAGGATGGGCTCCATCTTGGGCCAAGAAGTTTATTGATGGAGTAAGTGCAAATTCCTAACAAAGGTGAGACTGTTAAGTTAGTATTACCTACTATACACTGAGTCTAGTAGGTGCTAGGGAGTTGACTGAAATCACCTACTTTGATTCGTAGAAAAACATGATGAGGCAGATTTTATTGTTCCCATTTTACATACACCAAAACTATCCTTGAGGGTCCCAAATGGACATATGATGTTTGGTGCTGGCATAGCCAATGAATATAGGGATGACCTAAAAGAAAGTGTGGGGGCTAGTTTCATAAAACCACATCTGAGAAAGTGGCAGGCCTGATGTAAAGCCTTCATAAGTTTCTCCTTCTGACTTCAAATCCTCAGTTAAGCTGAGCTGTTTGTCACACTGCACTGGTGCACTGTGTGTGTCTTAAGCTTGCCCCTGGTATGGGGAGATGGATAGGAAACGCGGCTGCAGTGAGGTGAAAAGGAGAGCTGGGGTTTCCCAGGGCACTGGGCAGTGTACTGAACGCACAGGCAGCAGGAAAACTCCTGAGAGCTTGGAGTAGAAGAGCAAATATTAATAGTTTCGAGTGCTTCTTTTATAATTTACTGAGGTAGTCTTTGAAAGTCAACACAAATATGGGTAGATTAATAGTTTGAGTGAAGCAATGAAGACTTAAAAATACCATCTGTTAGGATCTTTTCTGGTTAGTACTACTACCCCTTTTGTGAAGGAAAAAATGGACATGATTATTATGGGAAAAAATGAAAAGATGCTAGAAATATTCAAAGCCGTGGTGGCTCAGATGGTAAAGAATCTGCCTGCAATGCAGGAGACCTGGGTTCGATATTTGGGTCAGGAAGATCCCCTGGAGAAGGGACTGGCAACCCACTCCAGTACTATTCTTGCCTGGAGAATCACACGGACAGAAGAGCCTGGTGGAATGTGGTCCATGGGGTCGCAGAGTTGGACATGACTGAATGACTAACACTTTCACTTTCAGTGGAAGAAAGTCAAATTGTAAAAGTAAGGAAATATTGGGAAATGTTCATAGTGCACACTGAGAAGTAAAAAAAAAATTATGAATTGCTCACATTACTGGTATCCTGACAAAACCAGTTGGGTGTAGTTAACACCTGGGTCAGGAAGATTCCCCTGGAGAAGGGAACGGCAACCCACTCCAGTATTCTTGCCTGGAGGATCCTATGGACAGAGGAACCTGTGAACTATAGTCCATAGTGCCACAAAGAGTTGGACACAACTGAGCAACTAAAACAAACCACCACCAAATCTTTTATTTGAAGCACAAATGTATTTCATTGTTTGGTGCTTTCCTGTGTTGAGATTATTTCCCAAATTCTTGTTTGGTGTCAGTGGATCTATGAGTGATGATAGAAGCGATGCATATGTGTTTTTCCTTTTGAATAATGTGTGGATTTGTAGGTGTCTGACCTCTCCTAACTTTTAAAAAATTATTTAATTTTGGTCGTGTCGGGTCTTAGTTGCGGCACGCAGGATCTTCATTGTGGTAGGTTTCTCTGCAGTTGTGGTGTGTTGCTCCAGAGCACGTAGGCTCTTTAGTTGTGAGTTAGTTGCCCTGAGGCCTGTAGGATTCCAGTTCCCTGACCAGGGATCAAACCTGCATTCCCTGCAGTGGAAGGTAGATTCTCAACCACTGGACCACCAGGGAAGTCCCAATTTTTTTTTTTAAGGCCTCACTGGGCAGCATATGGGATCTTAGTTAACCTAACTTATATTTGACCCAATTATCTGAAGTAAAACTGCTTTTCAAGTGTCACATCTAGTTCTCAGGTAATGGGGCTGACATTGCTCCACAATGATGGTATGTTGAACATCTTCTTGGCTTTTATCACCTCATAAGCAGCTACCTGATCCCTAGGCATTTGTAATGGTGGTCAGAAGTGAATGTTAAGATGTGCCTAGAACATGAGACAGAGGATGAGATGGTTGGATGGCATCACCGACTCAATGGACATGAATTTGGGCAAGCTCTGGTAGATGGTGAAAGACAGGGAAGTGTGGGGTGCTGCAGTCCATGGGGTTGCAAAGAGTCAGACACGACTGAACAACAGAACATGAGAAAACTAGACTTTCGGCTTCTTCTCACCTTTGCTTCTACTTTTCCACTTTTCCAGCACTAGGGTCAGGATACTTACTTACCAGATTTTTTCCTTTTAAATATGTGCCCTAAGTGGCAGGACTGAACTAAAGCCCTTCATTGCTTTTCTGTAACCAAATAAACATCATGAATTCCATTGAATATTCAGTATTGTTCTTGATATTTCATGAATGAATTTGCTTGGGGTAAGAAAAGACTTATATTGGGTTGGCCAAAAAGTTCACTTGGGTTTTTTTCTGTAAGCTATGTAGTGGAAAAACCTGAATGATCTTTTTGGCCAACCCAATACATCACCACTGTAGTCATCTGCCACTGAATTTATCTCTGCCTTCTCTCAAATTCTTCTCAAAGGTGGCTAATACCCTTCACCACAGTAAGTGAACAGCTTTATCACTCACTGGCTGACCAAATCTCAGGCCCTCACTTTTTGTGTTAATTCTACTAATAGTTGACCCAAATCAGACTTGGGATTCAAGAGAATACCAAGGCAATTTTATGGGATACTGAGATCAAGTGTCAAAAGAACATGATGATTTATATCTAAATCTTTTAGGCTTCTATTTGCAATTTCTGGGTTAATCCTAGAGATCAGGTTCAAACATACACACATACCAACTTCATTTATAATGTGCCTCTTACTCCAAAATACCAAGCACCTTTGAATTTAAGAGTTAAACATTTATTATTAAGTATTTTTTAAGATTCAAAAATAAATATGTAAATAACTTACTAAAAGTTATGAAACTTTTACATACATTTAACATTTAGGATTTTAAGTACATTTTCCAGAACTTTTTTTTAAAAATTGGGAGTATAGTTGCTTTACAATGTTGTATTAGTTTCTGCTGTACAGTGAAGTGAATCAGCTATATATACACATAAATCCCCTCCTCTTAGACCTCTCTCCCAACCTCCAATCTCAGCCCTCTGATCATCACATAGCACTGAGCTGAGCTCCCTACGCTAGCTATGTTTTACACATGGTAGTCAATCCCAATCTCCCAATTTGTCCCATCCTCCCCTTACCCTATCTGTGTCCACAAGTCCATTCTCTACATCTGCATCTCTATTCCTGCCCTGGAAATAGGTGCACCATTTTCTAGATTCCACATATATGTGTTAATGTATTTATGTTTCTCTTTCTGACTTACTTTTGTATGACAGACTCGAGGTCTATCTACATCTCTACAAATGACCTTATTTCATTGCTTTTTATGGTTAAGAAATATTCCATCATACACACCCCCCCCACATCTTCCATCTGTTGTTGGACATTTAGGTTGCTTCCATATCCTGGATGTTGTAAGTAGTGCTACAAATGAACATTGAGGTATATGTGTCCTTTTGAATTATGGTTTTCTCAGGGTATATATTGGAGAAGGCAATGGCACCCCACTCCAGTACTCTTGCCTGGAAAATCCCACGGACAGAGGAGCCTGATGGGCTGCAGTCCATGGGGTCGCTCAGAGTCGGCCACGACTGAGCGACTTCACTTTCACTTTTCCCTTTCATGCACTGGAGAAGGAAATGGCAACCCACTCCAGTGTTCTTGCCTGGAGAATCCCAGGGATGGCGGAGCCTGGCGGGCTGCCGTCTATGGGGTCGCACAGAGTCGGACACGACTGAAGCGACTTAGCAGCAGCAGGGTATATATGGGATTGCTGGGTCAGGTTGTAGTTCTATTTTTAGTTTTTTTAAGGAACCCCCATACTGTTTTCACAGTGACTGTATCAATTTACATCAATTTACATATCAATTTACATCAACAGTGCATGAGGGTTCCCTTTTCTCCACACACTCTCCAGCATTTGTTTGTAGATTTTTTGATGATTGTCATCCTGACTGGTAAGAGGTGACACCTCATAGTTTTGATTTGCATTTTTCTAATAATTACGGATGTTGAGCACCTTTTCATATGCCTCTTGGCCATCTGTATGTCTTCTTTGGAGAGAGAGCTGTTTAGGTCTTCCACCTATTTTTTTGAGTGGGTTTTTTTTTGATATTGACCTGCACGAGCTGTTTATATATTTTGGAGATTAATCCTTTATCCGTTGCTTTGTTTGCGAATATTTTCTCCCATTTTGAGGGTTATCTTTTCATCTTGTTTATGGTTTCCTTTGCTGTGGAAAAATCTTTTAATTAGATCCCATTTATTTTTGTTTTTATTTTCATTACTCTAGGAGGTGAGTTGAAAAGATCTTGCTGTGGTTTATGTCAGAGTGTTTTTCCTATGTTTTCCGCTAAGAGTTTTATAGTGTTCAGTCTTACATTTAGGTCTTTAATCCATTTTGAGTTTATCTTTGCATATGGTGTTAGGTAGTGTTCTAATTTCATCCTTTTACATGTAGCTTTCCAGTTTTCCCAGCACCGCTTATTGAAAAGGCTGTCTTTTATCCATTGTATATTCTTGCCTCCTTTGTCATAGGTGCGTGGGCTTATCTCTGGGCTTTCCATCCTGTACCATTGAGCTATATTTCTGTTTTTGTGCCAGTTACACTGTCTTGATTACTGTAGCTTTGTAGTATAGTTTGGAGTTGGGGTGCCTGATTTCCTCCAGTTAGTTGTTCTTTCTCAAGATCCTTTTGGCTATTTGGGGTCTTTTGTGTTTCCATATAAATGGTAAAATTTTTTGTTCTAAGTCTTATGAGGGATGCCACTGGTAATTGGACAGGAATTGCACTGAATCTGTAGATTGCTTTGGGTAGTGGAGTCTTTTCACAATATTGATTCTCCCAATTCAAGAACATGGTATAAATAAATTAGTATTTTTAAGGTTCAAAAAAAAAATATATAAATACTTGACTAAAAAGTTATGCAACTTTTAAATACATTTTTTAGGATTTTAAGTACATTATTCAGAACTTCTGATAGGCTTCTATAGTTATATCAACTGAGTAGCACTCAGGAACTTATGGAAATAGGCTCATGGAACCCACACTGTTACCTTGAATTTCATCATTGTCTGCCTTTTCATGGCTGATAAGTATGACAGTGTGGAATACTGCTAGTCAATATGCTGAAATGATAAAGCATAGTATGTAGTCATACCTGGGACTCTGTTACAAATATTTACAACTTTTTGGCTACATAACCTTAGGCAAGTCTACCTGCAGGAAATCTTTCATAGGGACCTTATAAGACTCTAATGAGACAAGGAAGTTCTTTGTAAAGCAAATGTCACATTCTTCAGTGTAGAGAAGGAGGTCCATAAGTGTGGCCTTTGATTTTGAGAGAGACTCAATGATTACCACTGAAGAACATCCTATGACCTATGGCATGATTAACCTTTATAGAGGCCTTTAGTGGGATCTTATTGTATTTTTAAAATTTGAGACACACGAATTAAATTTTTTCCCAGTTCCTCCAATTAGTAAAAGCTAACATGGCCAAAGCAGTTTCTCTGTGCCAGATACTATCCTAAGCACTTAATGTAAATAAGTTCATTTCCTCCTCAGATCTGCCCTGTGGTGTCAGTGCTATGGTTCTGCCCATTTTACAGGGGGCACAGATTAGCAAAGAATCCACAATCAATCACAACCACAGGCAAAATTTCATCCATACCATTGTGTTAATCAGTATTCACTGCATTCTATACATTTTGATATTTTCTCTTACTCCCATATATCAGACCCCTATGAAGAGAATATCCGTCCCTACTCCGATATTTCAGACTCCTATGAGAGACTCCTAAGTACTTCTCCAGTACTTGGGGAAAGAAGGGAATGTTGGACACAGATAATTCATAAACCTGGGATAGTCGAACACAGACTGATGAATTGTTACACTCTGCTGGTGGATATGCCACGTCCATAGTGCCTGTAATATTGCAGACACGAGTCTACATGTTTTTCCAAAGTCTGAGGTGGGTGGATGGGGGCTGTGCGTGTAAGCAGAAGCCCAGGGAGCTGCTCACCACGACTCTTGAAATAGTTATTGCGTGAAAAGGGCACATCGAATATTTTCCAGATTTCCCAACCACACAGTCTTCACCCTAGCTCTTGGCTTCAGCCACCGAAATGTGTGGTTTGACCACGAATCTGGAGTCGGTAATCATTCTAGCACCCTGTGCTTCTGCTTGCTTCAAAGTAGTCTGTCCTGTGTTCTGTTCCTGGAGGATTTGCTAGGAGAGGAATCATTTGAGTTGATAAATCTGTTAATACTTAGAGCCAATAACTACGCGTTATGTTTGTGGGGGTCTTTGATACCTTAGCTCACAATAGGAGTGACAAATTTGGGATTTAAAGGTGCTGTGGCAGCTTCCTGGGAAGCTGTTCTAGAGAAGTCCTTTTTATTATTCCTCATAGGCTGCTGGCCGACGCATCAAGCCAGTGAGGCCAGCAGCCGGGATGGCTCCAAAAGCTGCAAGTTTTATTTGCAGCAAGTTTGTTCAAGTATAAGTTTATTCAAGCTGCTTGTACCTAAGCAGCAGGGGCTAGAGTAACATATCGATTTCTCTGGCACACAATGGTCAAAAAACTAACTGCAAAGTGCCTGTGCAGGAGATTTACTTCAACTTGACGTTTTCCTTGAAAACAGGAGTGGACTTAAAACCTGGGATAAGGCACTAATGCAGTTCATGACTCCGGCTGGTGGCTCAGCTGATAAGATTCCACCTGCCAGTGCAGGAGATGCAGGACACACGGGTTCGATCCCTGAGTCAGGAAGATCCCCTGGAGAAGGAAATGGCAACCCATTCCAGTATTCCTGCCTGGGAAATCCCATGGAGCCTGGCGGGCTACAATCCATAGGGTTGCAAAGAGGTGGACATGACCAAGCACATACACAATGAAGGCAACGAAGCAGAGCCAAGAATCTTATTTTGCAAAATTACTTGAAAGGCCCAAGGTGAAAGAAACATAGAAAAAAATAATGGTGCAGCACTGTGACCTTCTGCCAGGCAGATTCTTTGAGCACTGCGCTGCACCCCCCCCATTTCTATTATTAATTTTTCAGCAGATCTTTCTTTCAACACCATCACCACCAAAAAATTCCACATAACTCAAGACAGTAATTTACTCTTAAAGGAAACACACCTGCAACTTTATTAATAACCAACTTTTTTTTTTTATTAGAGCAGATACAGTTGTGAAAACTGTACATTATACATTTTGGTTTCAAGGATTATAAATAACGGAACTCGCAGGTAGGGAGTTCTTTTTCACAGCAAGAAACTTTAAATAAACAAAGTCATGTTTTATTAAGTACATTGGCAGACTTCATGTGCTGTCCAAAATGTAGAGTACAGTATAACAACCCATTAGAAAGAGCCTTTCATGTAAAATACAGCTGTGCACATTTTAGAAAAATACCAACAATTTGAGCTTTGTTTTAAAAAAGCTTATAAATCATACATATATTTATAAATGGAACCAACATGCTCACTTTATAAACATATCCTTTATTGTCTGTTACCCATTATTTCCAAAGCATTACACATTTGAAATAAACACTTAAGATTAAATATTTTATTTCACTTTTTTAAAAAAAATCAGCTTTCCCAGCATCAAGAGCTATGGGGTTAGGAAGGAGCAGTGAGAGTATGGAGACCGACACAGGAACTGAAACGTTTCTTGGGTAAAAACATACTTCCTAGATTTAAAAGTCAAAGCAAAATGTAAAAAATAAATATACAAGTTTTAATTTTCATTTGCTCTCTTTCTGCTTTCTTCTTTATTCCATATTGGTCACACCCAGGAGTTTCAACATATTGTATTTCTGCAAAAAACACCACTGGGTTACTACCCTGCAGGTGACATTCAGTCCACATCTGTGCTAACATATGACTTCTCTCTTCTGCATCAAAACGGGAGCAAATAAGGTAAGAACAATCTGATTAAACCATGCAGATCATGAAAATAATTAGGAAAAGCTCCCTCTCCTCAATGTTTTACCAAGATTGAATGGATAACTTTCCTCCCCTGATTTTCTTTTTAAATAATTATATAAAGTCCACATAGTTTCTCTAAATAAGCATGCTTCTGAGTAATAAAGAATAAATTATAAAACAGCAAAAAAATCAATTTATGTCAGAACAACAAAGGACTGCAAAAGACAGATACTTAAAAATTGTCTACGCCTTTAAAGTGTGAAATAAAATTACAAAAGGACTTTGAAAAACACAAAAGGCATAAAATTGAGAAGCACTGATTGAACAAAGCTTTATGCTCTACCTGAATGTATTCAATGAAAATTTGTAAGTTGGGGGGGGGAAGAGAAGAGCAGTTATTAATAGCATCTTGCTTAACTTTCATGGGAATTAACATAGCCACTGACAAGATTTTATTTGGTTGGTAAAATACGTCAGCAATGAAACTGAATCCTTTAAACACTGATTACTGCAACCCATGCAACATTTTGACTATACTTCTTAGAATTCTGTTGTCTTTCAGCTTTTAAAATTTAGCACCTCCGAAGTGCATAAATAAGTTCATCTCAGTAGTGTTAAAAATGTTTAAGTGATTTCTTAGGTATAATGCCTTCAAACTGCTAAATTTTAAATAGCCTTTTACAGGTTTAGGAAGACTAAAAATGACATGAATAATGATGAATTGCTATCAAAATAAACACATTTTCTCTAGAATTCTGTTGTTTTCTTTTCCTCGAGATGTGACACGTGTGCTCCCTCCGGCCAGGACCACACGCTGTAGGTGACCACACATCAGATTTAAGTAAACAGCAGAAATGAACAGAACCGTGCACAAGCCGACAAAACCTTCTCTCCCGGGACGTTCCAGGACATGAGAAAGCAGCAGGTCGTGGCATAAGACTGGTGAGTGATGCTGCTGCCTACTTCCTCTACCGAAACAGGAGTGAGTGTTGGAACCATGGCCGCAGCAACACAATCCTCCGACCGCATTCCTAGGGCGGTCGTTTGTTTCCCCAGCTCCCTACTAGCAACGTCAGATGGTAAAATAGTAAGGCAGCTGTTGACTTCCATCAAAAAAAAAAAAAAAAAAGCAGCTCCATACATCTCCAGTTTAGTCACACTGTGCTAGGACAGATGGAGTAGCCAATGCCAAGAACTTCGCCGGATGGGGCTGCTTCAGCAGATGTTAAGAAAGAATGATTATTAAGTTTTACTCTCCAACATGGTTGCCTGCTTCAGCTCCCAGAGGACCCCACAGCCACAACGCCTTCCCAGGGGGACTGGACAGGTCCTCCAGTTGAATTTTTCATCTTTCGCTCTCTCTCTTGCGAGCCCATCCTAATTCCAAGCCTCCTTCCCTGTGTCTGAGTCTGCCTGGAGTGCGCCAATTAAAGGGCTGATGACACCACTGCAGAGGACTGTGGGCTCACACCACTAGTTGTCATGACTTCACCAAAGGGTCAAAACAGTGATATCATTAAGTAACTATGTTGAATCACATTCAGGCGCAGCCAAAATTAAATTGAAGGACAATGCACGGTTGTTAAAAAAAAAAAAATGTAAATCTGAATAGGGGAAAAGAATGTGATAGATTGTGATTTTATAAATTAAGGCTATTCTTACCTTTCCTAATTCCAATCAAGTTAGAAAGTGAACAAAAAGAATGGCCAACCCGATATTCAACAGCATGACGAGGATGATCATGATCGAATTAGGGCCCTGGAAATGAAACAGAACAAAATAGAAAATTCTAAGTGTCACTTTCCCATGTTAATAGCAATAGATAAATTAGCTCACAAAACCAATTACCAAAAACACTTAAAAGACACAACACAGTTGCAGGTCCGTATAGTCAAAGTTACGGTTTTTCTAGTAGTCATGTACAGGTGTGAGTTGGACCATAAAGAAGCCTGAGAGCCTAAGAATTGATGCTTTCAAACTGTGGTGCTGGAGAAGACTCGTGGGAGTCCCTTGGACAGCAAGGGGATCAAACCAGTCAATCCTAAAGGAAACCAGCCCTGAATATTCATTGGAAGGACTGATGTTGAAGTTCCAATACTTTGGCCACCTGATGTGAAGAGTAGACTCATTAGAAAAGGCCCTCAGGTTGGGAAAGATTGAGGGCAGGAGGAGAAGAGGCTGGGAGAAGATGAGATGGTTAGATAGCATCACTAACTAAATGGACGTGAGTCTGAGCAAACTCTAGGAGACAGTGAAGGACAAGGAAGCCTGGCATGCTGCCATCCAAAGGGGTTGCAAAGAACTGGACATGACTTAGTGTGTGAACACCACCACCACAGTTGCAGTAAATAAAGCATGAATAATGACAATAGTTCTAAAAGGTATAAACTAAAAATAGCTATGCTGTATTTAGATGGAGTCATCTCTGAACTTGCACAGAAAAATGAATCTAGTATTGATTAAACCTAAAAAATGACTTAAAAAATAACTGACTTCACCTTAAAACACTGGGCAACAGTCTGGGTGAGACACAGCTCACCATAGTGGGTTTAAAACTGATGGGAATTAGAGATGCATTTTTGTTAAGTAGGGTGTAATTTGGACTAGGAAGAAATCATTTCCTCCTCAAGGCAGCTGGAAACAGGAGAGTGAAATCTGAAGGATGGTGAGGCTGCTCTGGCAAAGTTCAGGAAAAACTCCGGAGGAGGTTCTTTGACATTGGTTTTTCCTGGTCTTCTTTTTGGATACCATCCCTTCCTTAAGGTAAAAACTACAAGTGGGAAATGGAACCCTTTCGTAAATTACTGTGCAAGATCTAATTTTTAATTTCTCTGCTCACAGCCACAGAATTTCAGAAATCAAGTTATATTTTTAAAAAATCACAGAATCCTATTTTGGTAAGTACCACTATAATAAATACCACACAGTCTAAAGTGCCCCAAATTTACTTATTATTTTTAAATACAAAACCGTTGTATGACCCATTTGTTTAGATCTGATTGTGCTTGGTTTTTACTGTAAAGAGGCATTTTTGGTATTAACTATTAAAATAGTGTCTAATTCTTAAGTAGCATTAAAAGTGCTCTAAAACTTGCCTTAGAAGGGAGGTGTGGGGTAGGTAGTTTTATTCTCATTTTATGGACGAGGAAACAGTTTCAGTGTAATTAATTATCCTACAGTGAATCTGTGTCAGTCTTCAGATGCTGTAATGATGTGATTTGCAGGGGGTGGTGAGTGAGTAAGGGAGGTTGGAACTGCCATTGGTTAGTGCTCATCTCACGGGGTCGAGGGCTTGAGTCCCATGTCCTTCAAGGAGACCTCCTTTCTGGGTGAGGCCACCTCCTCCCTGGTAGAGGTCAGAGTGCCTCCTAACAGTTCACACCCTTACTGTCCTTTCTTGTTAACTGCCATCTTTTCCCCTAGACTGAGTCCCACAGGGGTCCTCCTTGTTCACCACTATGTACCCACACATAAGGGCTGTCCAGTTCATCCAGACAACCAGTATTTAATGAGAACCCACCTCCCACTTTTCCAAGTACTATGGATGTGGTGGCTGAACAGATACATTCACTGTATTAAATGAAGAACAGGGTGATTCATAAAATCAGGGTGACAGGAGGAATAAAAATGGGTGTTATAGAGGGATATTTAGAAGAAAAAGCCTAGTTCCTAAACTCCAAGTAAACAGGAGGAAAATAATTCTTCACAGTGATTATTAGTTCCATTTTACAAACCTCCTAAAAGAAGTGTCTTGCCCAAGGTTACTCAGCCAGTTTGAATAAATTAGAACTGAGATGAAACAACTTTGGTCTGTTCACTTCAGAACTACATGTTCTTCATCTCTATTAAAGTCACAGGCCTTAGTTTAAAAATAATTTACCACCAACTTCTTTAAAATGGCATTTTCATCTATATCCTACAGTATCAGAAAAATATCAGTTCTTGATAATGACCAATGGGTCTTTTAGAATAGTTGTGTTCTAAATTAATAGGAGAGTACTAACTTATGTAACTCCTCAATTATGGTTAACTTAGAACACATAAATAATGTAGGGAAACTCTTAGAACTCAGAAAGTAATTGATGATCTTTCAACATTATTACTCAGGCTGGAGATTACGGAAATGCTATTAATATACATACGGAATAGACTTTGCTCACTGAATGTGTTTAGACTTTCTTAGGAATGTGTTAAGAATTCTGGGATCCTTTCAACTCTTTTGGATTAGTGGATTTCATGTCATAATTCCTCAAGACAGTGAGTGATAATGAAAGAAGACAAGGGAAAGTAACATCAAAGCAATATGATGCAAGGTTCAGTGACTTACAGGGGACCCTGAGAAAGCAGAATGATAGAGAAAATGCCTTCAGTAAAGGTGTGCCTGGACCTTTCACTCCCACTCTATGAGTCCTTAAAAGGTTCCATGAATTTATCTAACTTTTTGAATTGGTTAGTATTTTGGGTTTGTGTATATTTATACAGACATAATTTCTACTGAATAAGCATTTCTCCCATATATATTCTAATACACACATATATTTATCCTACCAGTATAGCTCCACTTATAAAGCTATTTTTAAAGATGACTCAGTTTAGATAAGAGTAAACTGGCATAAAAGGCTCAAACAGCCAGGTAAAAAAAAAATTCTGGGAGGTGATATCAAGACATGACCTCTGTGCTCGTCAGACACCTGGGCTGGGTACAGAGAGGAAAGCTTTAAGGTGAAGTCGCATAAGTATGACTGCGGTGGCCAGTTGTAGCTTAAAATAGCAAAAAGAAAAAAAGTCAGTCTTGCTTTTGAAGACTGACTGAGACAGGTGTTAATACAAGAAACTGTGGCAGGGCGGAGTACAAGTCTTGATTAGTAAGAAACTTTCAGGCAGTTAGAAACTAAAGTGCAGGAAGTCAAACTATGGAAAGAAATTCTAACTCAAGAATTTTTTTCTTTAAGAGACTATGACTCATTTAAAATTATGAAGAACTTTCTGAAGAGTTAGTACAATTTGCTAAACTTCAAGCTTCTCCAAAAACATGAAAAAACAGCAAAAGTTAATTATATGTGTTTACTGTGTGTGTGGTTCAAACCTGATCTAACATGGCTGCCTTAGGTTTTATAACAATTCAGAAGAAAGGTTGGGTAAATCTCAAACTTGGAAGCTGATCAGTGTAACTGCTAAGAGAAAAGTGTGGGTTGTTTTCAGGAGTTGAGTCTCCTAACTAGAAGACCCCTCACTAGTCTCTTTGATCATAAGGTTCTCAAGATATCTCCTTACTGCCTTCTACCCAAGTTGCCATATTGCAAAAATCCTACAAAAATCTTGGCATCACATAGAATGTACTTTCCTGGGACATGAGTCCACGTGCAGCCACTGCCCACAGGAGTCACAGGCTGGAGGAAGGTTGAAAAGTAATCCTTGCTATGGCTCCCCTTCTCCCAAGTGTTAGCCTGTGTCCCTGAAGATTCTTTCTATTTCTAGGACTCAACACCCAGGATGATCCTGAGGATGGATCAAAACCTGGAAAATATTTATGAACTGATTATGCTCCAACTAGTGTTGAGGTGAACTTAATAATAGTGCTTTCTGAATACTTACCCTATGCGAGGCACTAAGACCTTTACAAGTATCAACTCACAACCACTGATATTAATCTTCACAACCCTTGATATAGGTACAGATGAAGAATAAGTCACAGAGCAGGTTAAGAAACTTGCCTAAAAGTCAAAGAACTGGTAAGTAACACAGCTGGGATTTGAACCTATGGTGTCTGGCATAAGAGGCCACACCCTTAGCTAATAGCCTATACTCTCAGTAAGCTGGCTGACTACAATTCTGCAAATTGTTTGGTGATTCTGACTCAAAGTGGACCTCTCACACTATCTCACAAAGAGGAACTCAGTCTGGTTTCCCCTTTAATGTCTGCTTTAGTGTGAAATGTTTCTACGAGTTTCCAAGTTGTTATTTGTAAACTTCTAACTTATACACTGTCTTAATTTCAAAATTGTATGTAGCGCTCTTTTGTTTTAAAGGTCATTCACTGACTACCTTTAGGATGATTCTGTCACTTTCCTAACTCCCTGTGAAGAAAACAGTTATCAGGGGTGTGAAAGGCAGCTTTCTGTTATCAAGGAAGGGAAGGTTAATTGTTAAACTCTTCACAAGCAGGCACCAACTCAGCCCTGACTTCCAGCTCCTAACAGAGGTACAGAGCTGCTGGCCGCATCCTATCCTGGGGTGTCCAAGGGAACCCTAGAGACCAGCCTGCAGAGCTGCACCGTGCTTGGCTAACTCCCAGAATCCGAATGTTCTGCACATCCATGAAACAGATGCTGTTTCTAAACAAGAAGATGCTAATTCACCAAACATGCCAATCAGTAACAGTTTATTACAGGTAAGAACTAGGTAACTCACCTAATGTGAGGGACACTGGGGCATATACTTTCAGTTCTGAAAATCAACTGAACCCCACTACTGGGTACCCAAAAGGTATAAACGATATAGCCTTGTATTGTCTGAATTTTCCTCTTGTAAATCAAACTAATACCAATTTATATGGGAAGCTTGATTAACCCTATGGATAAATGCTGAAAGCCAAAGAAGAAGTTATCACATTTAACAAATTCAGTAGTATTTAGTATCAGGATACTGATATACCAATGTTAAAAAAATGCTTACTAAACAGTGAGTCTCAAAGTTACTATTTTGAAAACTACGTATCTATATAAAAGCTTGACTCTTAGAAAGTTAATCATGTTAATTTAATTTATATTTAGATAATTAAAAAGGTGAGAATTTAAAGGTGGGAACCCATGTTAATAGATATTAGCAAAATAAACCTAAGAAATTTCAAACATAAAGGTTAGTTGAAAAATGAATTTCAATGTTTAACCCTATGAGCAGACTGAACAGACAAAAGTAAACTGATGGTTATATTCTTGTTGGCCAAAATATTAATCTACACCTTTATGCAAATTTGTCTCAGAAATTACTAGTCAATACTGGGTCAACTGTGGCTTCTTCCCTAAATTACAATCTTTTCCAAAGTCATATGACCCAGTCAACAATTTAATAGATATCCTTATTCAGTAAGATTTAAAATTCTATCAATGAGAGTTTTCTGGTTGAATAATAAAAACAGTAAGTGGTCAAGACTCAATAAAACTACCATCTATGAGAAAACTGAAATTTTAGGAAGATTTACACTCTGAGGAAGTAGAAAACCAAAGTAACCTTCTTAACCAATTGAAAATTTTTAGTTCTTATACAGGAAAGAAGTAGTTCTGAAAAGCCTGGCTAAGGGTTACATATATATGTCTCTAGGATTCCCTTTGCTTAAGAACTTGGCAAATGGCAGTGGAACTCTCCTTCTGGTTAGAGCACAACGGCCGGCCTCTGGGCCAAGGTCTGTGATTCCTTTCTTGCCCCAGCAGTCAGCTGTTGTTACAGGCTGCCCGTTTGCATCCCCTGCCCCAAAATTCACACAGTTAAGCCCTAAGCCCTGGAGGATGGACCTGTGGGAGGTGATCAGGTCATGAGGTTGGAGCCCTTTGACAATATTAGTGCCCTTCCTGAAACAGAGGCCTGGGAGCTTGTTTCCCCTTTCTTAGCCCTGCGAGGACTCAGGGAGAAGATGGCCCGTGGTCTATGGACCAGGCAGTGGGTTCTCACCAGACCTCAGATCTGCTGGTGCCTTGATCCTGGGACCCCCTCAGCCTCCAGAACTGTGAGAAATAAGCGTTTGCTTTTTAAACCATCCAATTCAAGGTATAGTTTTTTGTTACCACAGCTGGAGCTGCTAAGACAGCTTCCATGAAGATTACCACCACGTGCTGGTAAAGGCTTGTGAAAGTGGAGCTGGGACAAGGTGGTCATGTGAGCCCACCTGTAGGAAGCCTGAGGGAGCCCGCATGAACATGGAGGAAATGCTGCCTGGAGAGCCCCTGGTGGCTAGGCTACCGGTGCTAATAAGCGCTACCCTTCACAGCCCTGGGCTCCTTGTCATCAAGGCATCGATCTCCCACGATGCCACCTGGAAGAACCCAGAGGAGCAGAGGGACAGGGAACCATGTTTTGTACAACTTACTGAATTGGCTTCTTTTTCCAAAGCAGGGCGCGCATCGCTGCTCGCTGGATTCTTTGGTATAGCAAGTTCAGACTTCTTAGCTTTTGGCTCAGCTTTGCTTTCTTTGGCAACTGGTTTTGTCACAGATTTAGGGGGACTCCACTTGTTGGGTGACGGCTTGTGCACCAGTGCCGAGGAAGACTGGCTCGACCCCTCCTCCTCCGTGTCCTCCGGAGGGTGCTGGGGGGCGTTCAGTTTCACGTAGTAGCCGTGGTACTGAGAGTGCAGCTCCCCGTCACTGGGGTTGGGGATGTGGTGACGGCCAGAGTACTTGGAGGAGGGCACGACCGCTCCCACCTCCTTCGGGGGGGCCTTGGAGGTCAAGGGCTTATTGACGGTGGCCGTCACCTGCTCCTCGGCTGCACTGCGTTTGTCCTGGTTGAGTCTCGCCCCTGAACTGGGGTTCTGCTTCCTTGCGGGCTTTGGGGAGGGAGAGCGGCCTTGTCTGGGACTTGGCTCAGGAGACTCTGGGGGTGTGGTGCCTTTGCGGTAGAAGTGAGGCGATTCCTTTGGTGTGGGGGGCTTTTCCGGGACCTTGTCTTCAGGATTTTCTTTAGCATCTACACCTTCCTGAAATCTCTGTTTGATATAATCTGGGCCTGGGGAGAAAGTGGACAACAGAAGGGGAGGTGATAAAATGAAAATAAGGCAAAAAAGCTTATTCCTCTCATGGCTACAAACATATATATATTTGCTAAACCAACTTAGCCTTTCCTCTTTTTCTTTAAAATGTATTTATAAGGCTTTGACTAAACACAAGGACGTTTCATGCCCTGGGAGAAAGATTAAGGTGATATGTACTTGCCTGGAGAATCCCATGGACAGAGGAGCCTGGCAGGCTACGGCCCACAGGGTTGCACAGATTCTGACACTACTTAGCACGCACACACATGTATGTACCATTAATTTACACTACTCTGATAGCTGTAAAAGTGAAACAGTCCTGATTTCCCATGTAATTGTACCGTTTCCTCCCGCTGGCAGAATAGGGAGGGAGAATTCATATGGATGGAGCGCTGCTGACAGCACCATAATTAATCTGCACGTTCAAATTACATGGTATAACTAAAATACAAAGTATATGCTCATATACAAAAATAAACTGACTCGTATGCTTAATATTTACTATATTAGAACACTTAAATATATTAAAAGAATGTTTAATAAAGCATCTACATTGGAGGAGGAGAACAAGCAAATAACCTATTTTTTAATGGCCCTTCATCAAAAGAGCATTTAAACCGCCCAGTTAGAAACAAACACCGACGCGAAGGTTACACTTCGCAGGATAACTTACTCAGAGGCCCTTCAGAGACTGGCTTTGCATCGGCTGCGTTTCTGCAGGCATCAGAGTTAAGAAAGGCCAGCTGTCTTTGGCTCTGCAGTCTCAAGACTTTTTTTCTGAAGACTTTTTTTCTGAGTACTTTAGAATTGTTTCACAGTTGCATGTTATTTTTATGAAAAAGAATCCTGTTTTTAAAAAGGGACCCTGGTGCACTGACTGTTAGTTGCGGGTTTGGGGGAGAGTAAGGAGAACCTGCACCACATGACTCTCCCAGCCGTGAGCGCTTCAGGAGGCCAGCACCCAGAGAAGGGCGTCTCCGCGGACCTCAGATGTGCTCCAAGGCAACACCCTTCTGCCCAGGCACTCTGTCCTTCCCCAGCAGCCTCCCCTGCACAGCCTCTGGCCACCGCTTCACCCAGCCACCATTTCTCATCAAAGGAAATCAAGTAAAGGTCACCCAGTCCAGCTGGCCCTTTTCTCTGCAAATGGGAGGTAGCTGACTGGATCATCTCTGGAGTATCTATGGGAGAACTCACCCACCAACTTGCTTATAGGAACTGACCAGCTCTTGTCAACTTTAGAGCATTGCCTCTATTAACTTCCCTTCCTGCCTCCACGCCCAGCCCTCACCCCAGGCGGGGCTGAAAGACAATTATCCTTGATTGTTAAAAAATGCATACTCCCTCCATCAACAGGTGAATGGGTAAAGCAGAGGTTTAGACACACACACAAAACTGACCAATGAAATTTTGCCACTTATGGACACATGGATGGACTTGGAGGGCATGACGCTAAGTGAAATAAGTCAGAAAGACAGATACCATATGTTATCCCTTATACGTGGAATAAAAAAATTTGACATATAAGGGATAGCATTTGTCTTTCTCTGACTTATTTCTCTTAGCATCATCAATATGTGAAACTAGCAGACTCACGGGTATAGAGAACAATCTTATGGTTACCAGTGGGGAGGGAGGGACAGGCAGTGTAGGGGTGGGGGAGTGGAAGGTACAAACTATAGGTGGTAAGACAGGCTCAAAGATGTACTGTACAACAAGGAGAACATAGCTAATATCTTGGAATAACTGTAAATGGTAAATAACCTTTAAAAATTGTATAAAAATAAAAAAAATAAAAAAACATACTACCAACTAGTCACTGCTCTTCCTGTGATGATCTGAGTAATTATTGTGAGATGGCCATTTATTATACAAGGTGTTTTCCAAAGTGTTAAGCCTAACCAAAATCCTAGCAAGTGGGCATTGTCCTGATTTTACTGATACGGAAACAGCTGTAATGGCTGAAAAACCCAAAGTCACACAGCTCCTGTGGATCCTAAGCCCAGAAACGAGAATCCCCTAGGGCCCACATTTATAGGTTGCACTAAGGGACAAAAGTATGAATTCTATCTCACAGTCCATCCTGCAGAAGATAAAGCCACCACTCAGCATGCAAACTTCCCAAACAGGTCAAGATCGCATGCCAACAATTGAGATTTCCTTTCTAAACTTAAGTACCCTCTTTACAAAAATTGGCAATTTTCTTTTAAATCCACTAAATATGGCAGTATTAATTCTTGGCACAGAGAAAGGTATCTCGCTTGGCTAGCCTATCCCTTCTCCAGGCGAATCTTCCCGACCCAGGAATCGAACCAGGGTCTCCTGCACTGCAAGTGGTTTCTTTACCAGCTGAGCTATCAGGGAAGCCCAAAGAAAAAGAAGCAACTCCAATTATTCAAAAGGTGCCATTTTTCTTTCTAGCTCCTTCCTTGGGGCTCTGATTAGACTATTACCACCAAGAGAAAGAAGCATTAGCAGCAGCCCTGGAAGGAGATGTTTTTCATCAACAAGCTCACACTGACTTTCAAAAACCCAGAAGAGAATTTATCCTGGTTTTTCATGAAGTCCTTATCTACTGCAGACTTATTTTTACACAACACCCCCTCTGCAGAATGCTGATGGCATATTTGCTCCCACCCTTCAACGCCACAATTCATCAGACTTCGGTTTCACTTGTGCTTCACTTTCATCCAATTTTAGAGCATGACTGAAATACCCATCTAGGCATGGTAGTAAGTGTTCCGTGCAAAGGTAATTAATAGTCAAGACTCTTAAAAGCCAATGGATTTTCCCCTTAAAGTCACCTAACTCTGAAACACAAATTACAAAGTACTTTCAATGTCTTCAATCTAAGGGGTAAGTGCAAAAGTCGTTTTTGCAGATCTTTCTATCTTAAGATTAAGGCATATGAAAAGCTAATGTCTGACTTAAATACACACACCGAAAAGAACAGGAACAAAATAGACTCTGGCAGACGTGGCTAGTTATACATTCTTCAAGTTGGAAGAAGCGAGTCACTGAACCACAGGAAATAAAGCTGTCACAAAGCCCGTGTGCTTCAATTTGAAAATGTGAGACTGGAACGGCGACGCTTAAGAGTTTAGGGTTTATCTGGGTAACCACTGGTCTCACCTGCGTCTACTGCGGAAAGCAGATGAGAAGCTGAAATGGGAACTGCTTTGACAGGTCCCAGCAACATGACAGCTGCCAGCAAAGGATGAGACTGCTGAAATGCTAACAGCGGCAAGAGATTGTTTATTTGGGAGGAAACTCAGTCAATTCAGTGATAGTGGGTCCCAGAAAAAGAATTTTTTTAAAAAAGTGACATGCTTTAGTTATCTGGAAAAAGAACAAAGGCCTATAATACCTGAATACAAAGCCTAGTTTCAAATGCTCTTTGTAAAGAGTAAATAGCTCTCCCCCTGCCTGTTAATTTATGCCATTGTGAACAGGCCAAGCTGAGACTGATCTGGCCTCTGGAGGAGTCTGTATTAATGGCCTTACAAAGTTATATTCTGGATTCCACTGAACGTATTTACTAAGTTTATGAACTCTTAAATACCAGTCTATCCAACTCCTTTCGATCTGTAGACCTCTCACACATTGCTGCTTATCTTACATGTCTTCAGAAAGGCATTTTTTACTTGTGTCCATCTCAGACATGGTTTTCAGGCGTATTCATTCAGTTTTATCTACAGGGCTTCTGATGATACTCAGAATCTGTTGAGCTCAAAGAATTTACTAGCACCACCTTTCAGATTAAAACAACAACAACAACAAACCTCTCAGCTTTATAACCCATTAAAAATTGGCTGGATGAGAGAATAAACGTACTTCAAAGCAGTGCTCCCCATGACCTGCCTAGCAGAGGCATGTGGGGTGCGATTCTCAGAGAATTTAGTAAGTATTAACTGAAGCCTAGAAATCTTGAGGTTTAATAAATGCTCCAGGTAACTCTAATGTACCCAGAGCTGGCATTTAAAAGCATGGCAAGTTTGGGATGGACATGTACACACTGCTATATTTAAAACAGATAACCAACAAGGAACTACTGTAGAGCACAGGAAACTATGCTCAATATTCTGCAGTAACCTACACGGGAAAAGAATTTGAAAAAGAATAGACATATGTACATGTATAACTGAGTCACTTAGGTGTGCACTTGAAACTAACACATCGTTAACTATACTCCAATATAAAATAAAAATAAATGAGAAAAAAAGACACCAGGGTGAGAGACCTTGAAATAAAGACTTCTGATTCCACATATACACAAAAAAACAATTTGAACAGTATGGCAAGAAGTATGCTGACTAGAGCCAGACCTAACTCCAGCCTTCCTCACCTGCATCCAGCTGGAAATGGTTCCAACATGGCATAGTCAACTGGGGACCGGCCAGCTAAATGAGGATATAGACTTAGATTTTCCAGAGTAAGATAATATTTAACATAATGTGGAGGGCAGAAGTTTTTCCTGGACAATTTTCTTGGAAGGCACATGGTGTGCCTGCTTCTTGTTCTGTGTAGTAATGTGTGTCTGCGCTGTGGTGCCAGCACCATAAAGCTGATTAGATGCAGCAGTTCATTACAAAGACGGGTCAGAATATCGCCAGGGAGGAAATGATGACAAGTGTTGAGTTGTTGCAGTCAGCATTTTGGTCTGTTTTTACAGACGGTATTTCTGAGACCTTAAGGGATGTTTCTGGGAAGAAGCCAGAGACAGGTTCCCTGCTCACTGGCGTGCCACACAACACAAAACAACAACAGTGAGCACATGTCAGGCCCCCACACGGAGAGGTTATGAGTTACAGTTGGCATGAAGGCTCTGAACAGATACAGCAGATGGAAAACAGTGGGGTGTTCAGCTAGTTCTTCATAGGTGAGCCTCGGTGAAATGGTGGGGGGCACCACGAAGACCCCCCAGGGCAGTGCACATGCTTTGCAGCAACATCAGAAGTCATTACATGGAAATTAGGTATTTTTGATGGGGACTGTCAATTACTAAAAGAAGACCAGATTGAAAGGTTTTTAAAAAATTATAAATAGTGATGGCAGATCACTATTCTATGTGGAAAGAATGTCACTTTCCCATAGGACTTTAGGGTCCCATCCATTACTGTACTGCAACTTCTGGGAACACAACCACAGTACTCCGGTCTGCAAGTAGTAGGACACTCAGCCCAGGGTTGTGCACATGGCAGGCTTTCAGTACACCTGTGCGTCGAATGGGATAGAGTGGGATGCACAGGTGGTAATAACCAGAAGTCCCATGAATTACTAATTTCTCATCAACTAGTAGATTATTCCATTTTCCTTTCTCTATGAAAAAAAGTTATTCCAAATTTTTGGTCTGTAAAGTGAGTTTAGAAGTTATCTATTTCAGGACACTTTTTTTCTCCTTAACAAAAAGTACATATTAATAATGTGTGTTAGTGTATCTAGACTCTTTGTGACCCCATGGACTGTAGCCTGCCAGGCTCCTCTGTCCGTGGGATTCCACAGGCAAAAGAATATGGAATGGGTTGCCATTTCCTACTCCAAGGCATAGACAATTCTTAGGACTTCTAATCCATACCAGAAATGTGAGCTTAGTTGACACTGTCTCAAAATAACCTATACCAAAAAAAAAACCAAAACCTATACCAAAAGACTTCACTTGAAGTAATCAACATATTCTATGCATGTGTGTAACATACATGCTCTTATAGCTTGAGCGCTTGTATCTCCTTGCCCTCACAAATTCAGATGTTGAGGCCCTAACCCTCAATGTGATGTTACTTGGTAGTGGGACCTTGGGGAGATAGTTTAGCTCATGAGGGGAGACTCTCATGAGTCTCATGGGCTTAATGTTCTTATAAAAACTGGAAGAGACACCAGAGTTCTTGTCCTCCAGGTTCATGGGCTGAGGAAAGGCCATCTGCCAGCCGGGAAGAATCACCTGAACCCAACTGCGTTAGCATCCAGATCTTGGAATTCCAGCTTCCAGAACTAAGAAATATAAATGTCTGTTACGTAAGCCACCATGTCCATGGTATTTTGTTGTAGCGGCCCAAGTTGACTAATACACATGCTTAAACCCAGGAAGACAAAGCTTGTGGGGCTGTTGCTTGGGTCACCTCCCAAGAAGGCTCTACATAATATAGTCACGTATACTATGTATACATAATATACTCTACATAAGTATAGTCTACATAATATAGTCACATTCGCTTTTTCCACCCATGACCAGTCACCCCCACAACTGATAAACATAACTTGAAATAAAAAACAAAATAAGGCATCTTGCTAGAAAGGAAACTGAAACAGTGGGGGAAAAGAGCCATACACAGAGTTTCCCAACTACCCTTCGCCATGTCCAGTTCCCCACCGCCTCCTCCGTGACCATCCCAAGTTCTGTCTCGGCTTTCCTGGCTCAGAAAGCCCGTTTCATCAGCTCTTTGAAGCTGCGCCATCCCTCAGGGCCAACTCCCATCACCGAAGCTCACAAGACTGACGTGTGACACCAGAAGACCGATTCATCAGTTCACAATGAGCGAGGTAAATGTCACAAAGGCCGGGACCAGCACTGATGCCACCAGGGCACACTCTCCTCACTGGCAGACCTCCATGAGAAGCTTGACCAAAATTAGAAGGTTACTGGTGACGGCGGAATCGAGACAGAGGCATGAGATGAATCAAGTATCCAATGGCATCAGGCTGAGCGCGCCTGTTGCATCCATTTCCTCACTCGGATGATCTTGCCAATAAAGCCATACACGGCTGGCTACCTCTCCCTGCGTCCTTCCCCATAACAAAACATCCCTGCCAGTGCAACTACAATACTCCAAGGTTCTGGCCACAGCATCGCTCTCCTCTGGATAGCGTTCGAATGGACACTGCCTATTTTTGCCTCTGTGACTTTTTTTTAATACTACTTTGGATGACCAAGTCTCGGTAAGTTCTGATACACTAAATCAGGTTACAAGGAAATCTTGCTGAACTACAGACATACTACCTATCACGTATGATCACTTAATACATTCTTGTGCTGTCTCATGGCTTATTTTAACAGTCAGTTGTTGCTGTTTAGTTGCTAAGTCGTGTCCGACTCTTTGCTACCCCATGGACAGCAGCACGTCAGGCCTCCCTGTCCCTCAACCACCTCCCGGAGTTCGCCCAAGTTCATGTCCGTTTAACTCTCAGAGGGCAATTTTATTTCTAAGTTCTGGGGGTATGACTCACTGTGTCACTCTTACTCGTGGCAATTTAGGTTTCTGTGTGTGAATGCAATTATCTACATACATGAATTCAACTACACACACGAATGGAATTATCTACATACATGTTCACATACATCTATTTGAATGCTTTTTATTGTTATAACCAAGCCCTTTGAATTATAAAGCTATCCCATATGACATTTTAATATATTTATTTATTAGCCTGTGCCAGGTCTTAGTTGCGGGATGTGGGATCTAGTTCCTTGACCAAGATCAAACCCAGGCCCCCTGCACTGGGAGCACAGAGTCTTAACCACTGGACCACCAGCGAAGTCCCTTTCCCGTAGTTTTTAATTGAACTATAGAATAATATACATTTGAGCTAAAAAGTATAAGATTGAATTAAGACGGGAAACTTCTGAAAACACTGCCAGCTCCTGAAAAGAGGTAACTTACCATGAAAGTTCAAAATATTAGCTATGACAGACAGCCTTTTTTCCAAGGGTTAACTACTTCTATGCAGGACACATCCATTCCCAACAAAGGAAACATTTGTATCTGGGATATGTAAATGAAACGCTCAGTCTGACTCAGAAAAAGTACTTGAAAGCCCTTTCAGAAATGTCTATCCGATTTGATCACCCTGGGAAGAATGCACAGTGGAAAGCATGAGTTTTGCTCCCTTGAGAAGATCAATAATACTCACTACAGAAAAGGCTTTCTATACAGTTGCCGAAGGTAGTGTTGGCTGTGGGTCAAAGGGGATCGCTGCCGTTCCCCCTTAGCTCCTGTCTCAAATAGACCCCTTGTCATCTCGTGCTACTCTGATGTATTTATTACTGAGGGACAACTGGCTTGTGTGACGATGTTTTAGCTACGAAAGGGTGGAATGGCATTTTCCCACAATATTTTCCCCCCTTCTCCAATGCTTTCACGTCACAAAAGGCTTTTAAAAATCTTTTAGTCTGAAAAATTGAGATGATCTCCCCTATCATTTACCTCCTGTTAACACCGACTGGCAATCTCTGGGACCCCATCCCCAACGGAGTGAACAACAGAACCGAGAAATTACCATCTGCAGACAATAGCGAGTTTGTTTGCTGCCACAGCAGCTCAAGGCCAGGGCTGCTTCATGAAGCTGCTTTGTCTCCTGACTGCCCAGCTGCTCCCAAGAGCATCACTACTGCAAAGGGGCAAGAGGGTCCGTCCTGGGTGGCTGAACCCCTTCTTCAGGTCTCACACCCTACAACAAGTAGTTCCCAATGTGCTTAGGTCCAGGGATGTGGAAATTTCCAGAGAAGCGTTTATTCCTACACCCCAAAATGGAAAATTTCCGTTTCCTAATAAAGTATGATTAAATGGTTTCAGTCGACCCAGAGATGGGACACAAATGAAAACAACACACAACAAAAAGGATGCACGTGAAAGAAAACATCCATTGCCACTGGTTTTCTCCCTTGAACTAGTACAGAGCTAGTCACTCTATAGTAACTCAAGCACTCTGCAACCGAACCCAGCCCTGTCCCAAAGCGCTCTCATAAAAACTGAGTCTTGTTAACATGGCCTTTTACTGTCTTTACCCTTTACAGAAAAAAAAAAATCCTGTCCTTTCTTTCTCATTTTCCCATGCAACATTACAGTCAATTTTCTAGCTTTTACATGGAAACTTGCTCTTCTGGGCACTGTGACTTACCTTGTTCTCGTAGTCACACGGATGCCCTGTGGGTTCCAGTATTTTATCACCCTCACTGGAACCAAACAGGTATTAGACACACGTGTTGTGGAGAATGCTAGTTATCCAGCTTGATTAACAGAAACCAATGTGGAAAAACTCTTCACCAAGAAAACAAATTTCGATACTTAGAAATTAAGAACATATCTTTAGTCTCTTTGCCTGCAAACCTATTGATCCCTTGAATCAACAGGAAGTTTCTAAAACAATGGAGAAACAATAAAATGGCAATCGCCACCTTTTCCTATAACACATATTAAACATATTCCTATAACATCCTATATTAAAGAAAGGGATGGAAACAGTTTACTAGGAAAGCTCTAAGGAGTGAGTTAAATATTTAAACCTACTGTAAATATCTGTTTACTGCTATGGTATAACGTTTGAGAGGCAGATGATCTGGGTTGATTTTGTGTGTGCATGGCTGTCACTTTCATTTCTTCTATCACGACATACACCCTCCTCTCAGTCTGTGCAGAGGCAACTGTCTTTAAGTGGTGCATTTCTTTACATCTCAATATTCCTTTGAGGTGTATTAAAAAAAATAGTCCAGTACTTACTGGGTTTTTTCTTTGCTAATGTGATTGTTACAGGTGCCTGATTTTGAGGTATTTGTTTTAGCACTTGTGATGGACCCCAGCACACTAACACAATTTCTTAGATGCTTCTTTTAGATTCTCATCTTGTTCATGCTATCAGTTGGAAGTCTGCTGCTCTGGGTGGGAGAGGAGAAGGCGAGGGAGACGCACTGGGGAAGAACAAGCCAGAACTCCAGCACTAACACGCAAGACTTCAGACGTGTTACTAATAAGCTCCCAACTTTTCTGTAGTCCTGCTGAAATTCAGGGGGCACAGACCTTCAGATTACAAAGAAAAACAGGCGAAAGGAAACCAGAGGCCACGTTCCTAGCCCCCCACCCCCTCCTATAGCGGTAGGTCCTACCTGCTTCTACACCACCCCCTCCCCCCTCCCCCCTCCCCCAGACCAACAGCATCGCAGGTCCCACCTGGCTGGTAGAAGTCAGGCGACAGCTCTCGGGCCACAGCTCTCGCGATGTCACACTCCTGGCGGGCGGCCAGCGCGGCCTGGTCTGCTGCATCGGCTTTGGCTCTCGCGTGGGCGGTCCTACGGGAGCACAGAGGGTGGGTCAGCAGGGGCGGCGCCCTGGTAATTACACAGGACCTGCAAATGGTCTACGGGGCAGGCGGGTTGGGGAAGAAATGCTCATAGTGACCCTGGCCCCGCACCTGCCACAGGAAGTTCTGCACTCATTCCGCTGCGAGGCGTCAATGATAAAAAAGGCGGATGAACACCTGTGAGTTGCCTGGATTTTTCTTGCAAGGTTGACGAATGTGTATGGAAGTTATGTGCAGCTTAAAGCAAAGCCTGCTGTTCAAAACGTACAGGATCAAATCCCCTGCTGACTTTGGCCAGGGGTGGGGGTAGGGGGTTCTCCTTTTCCGTCCCCCAACCATGGAGAGCAGGATTGGATCATGTGAATTAGTATAGAGTCCATGGATTTCATTTCTCTGGTAGCGTCAATATAAGGATTTGAGTAAGAAAGATCTGCCCAGTAGTGTGCTAGTAAAGAAGCTCTCTGGGGAAAAAACAGTAAAACTCTTATCTGTAGCACCGACTGTATTTTTAAAAAATAAAAAAATAATTATTATTTTTTGGCCATGTTATGCACCATGTGGGATCTTAGGTCCTCAACCGGAGATCAAACTCGAGCCCCCTGCACTGGAAGTGAGGAGTCTTAACCACCCGATCATCAGGGAAGTGCCAGCACTGGCTGATTTCTGTGGTGTATTGAAGACATGCTTCCACCACAGCCAGGTCATGCTACCAGTGTGATTTGCTGAATGTGTAGTTGGGAGCAGACCTACACCGCGGGCTCCCCTCTGGGTCTGCTGGGAGATGTGCTTAGGAGGGTTCCAAGAAGTCCATTTAGTTGCTCTTTAAACACATTTCTTGTGTGAAAACAAAAAAGGAGGGAGAGAAGTGGAGCTGCAGAGGAGGAAAGGGGTCTCTTTCAATCTATCACCTTCTCCCTGGCCCTGTCTCCTTACCCACTGAAACCGCTGCTCTTTCTAGAGGACTAGGGCTGGAAGGAAGGAAGCAGGGGTGAGAGTGGGCCTCCCTATGGCAAGACTCAGAAACTGACATCTGCCTGTCCAGGAAGAGGGGCTTGGAGGCTGAGACTGGATCATCCACTTTCGGAGAAGATCTTGTCCAGTTGGTATTTAGATGATGACCCTGGGCACCTACTTCTTATAATTTTATAAACTTCCTATTTTCTTTTATTACTGCTAGGCAGGGCTATAATAACTAGTAGTAAAAGCTTAGGAAGAGCCTAAAAGAGGTGACTGCACTCCTTTCAGAGAGAGCAGGAGAGGAAATTTTGGGAAAAAGCATTGTGTCCTAGCCAGGGAGGACAGGGTCTGACCTGAGGACTTGGGGTTAAATGCCAGAGGCCCCATTCTCCAATTACCTTCTCTAACTCCCTGTTCTCATCCTGTGCTCTCAGGCAGGGACCCATTTCACTCCTGTTTAGGATCTAGCTGAGGTTGGAGGCTTGTTGTACTAGAATGTTAAGTGTCATGGAGATTTTTATTTTACGGATTTTTTTTCTTAGTTTTGGTCCTCTACTATAGTCCCACCCCTTCAAGGATTACAGCCTTATTGTGGGGAAGGGTCTTGTGTAACTCAATGAAGCTATGAGCTATGCTGTGCAGAGCCACACAAGATGGATGGGTCATAGTGAAGAGTTCTGACAACATGCAGTCTATTGGAGGAGGAAATGACAACCTACTCCAGTATTCTTGCCTGGAGAACACTATGGGCAGTAGGAAAATGCAAGAAGATACGACACCAGATGATGAGCTTCCAGGTTGGAAAGTGTCCAATAAGCTACAGGGGAAGAGCGGAGGGATATTACTAATAGCTTCAGTAAGAATGAATCAGCTGGGCCAAAATGGAAATGACACTCAGCTATGGATGTGTCTGGTGGTGAAAGTAGAGTCCGATGCTGTAAAGAATGATATTGCATAGGAACCTGGAATGGTAGGTCCATGAATCAAGGTAACCTGGACATGGTCAAGCAGGAGATGGCAAAAACTGAACATTGACATCTTAGGAATCAGTGAAATAAAATGGACAGGAATGGGCGAATTTAATTCCAATGACCATTATATCTACTTGTGTGATCAAGAATTCCTCAGAAGAAATGGCTTCAAGCTAGGCTTCAGCAGTGTGTAAACAGAGAACTTCCAAATGTACAAGTGAAAGTGAAAAGTGAAAGGCCTCCCTGATAGCTCAGTTGGTAAAGAATCCACCTGCAATGCAGGAGATCCCCGTTCAATTCCTGAGTCAGGAAGATCTGCTGGAGAAGGGAGAGGCTACTCACTCCAGTATTCTGGCCTGGAGAATTCCATGGACTGTATAGTCTATGGGGTTGCAAAGAGTTGGATATGAAAAATGTACAAGCTGGTTTTCAAAGAGACAGAGGAACCACAGAACTAAACTGCCACCTTTCAGTGGATCATGGGGAAAGCAAAGGAGTTTCAGAAAAAAATCTATTTCTGCTTCATTGACTACATTAAAGGCATTGACTGTGTGGATCACAACAAACTGCAGAAAAGTCTTCAAGAGATGTGACTACCACACGACCCTATCTGTTTCCTGAGAAACCTATAAGAAGGTCAAAAACCAACAGTGAGAACCAGACAATGGACTAGTTCAAAATTGGGAAACAAGTATGACAAGGCTGTATACTGTCATGTCACCCTACTTATTTAACTTATATGCAGAGTATATCATGCAAAATGCCAAGGTGGATGAATCACAAGCTGGAATCCAGACTGCCAGGAGAAATATCAACAACCTCAGATATGCAGATGATACCACTCTAACGGTAGAAAATGAAGAGGAACTAAAGATCCTCTTGATGAGGGTGAAAAAGGAGAGTGAATGCTGGCCTAAAACTCAGCATTAAAAAACTAAGATCCTGATATCAGGTCCCATCACTTCATGGCAAACAGAAGGAGAAAAAGTAGAAGCAGTGGCAGATTTTCTTTTCTTGGGCTCCAAAATCACTGCGGACTGTGCCTGCAGCCATGGAATTAAAAGACGGTTGCTCCTTGGAAGGAAAGCTATGACAAACCTAGACAGTGTATTAAAAGGCAGAGATCTCACTTTGCTGACAAAGGTCTGTATAGTCAAAGCTATGGTTTTTCAGTAGTTGTGTACAGATGTGAAGAGTTGCACAATAAGGAAAGCTGAGTGTCAAATCGATGCTTTCAAACTGTGGTGCTGGAGAAGACTCTTAAGAATCCTGTGGACTGTAAGGAAATCAAACCAGTCAACCTTGAATATTCACTGGAAAGACTATTACTGAGGCTGAAGCTCCAATATTTTGGCCAACTGATGGAAAGAGCCGAATCATTGGAAAAGACCCTGATGCTGGGAAAGATTGAGGGCAGGAGGAGAAGGGAGTGGAAGAGGATGAAGATGGTTAGATAGCATCACCAAGTCAATGGACATGAATCTGAACAAACTCCAGGAGACAGTGGAGGACAAAAGAGCCTGTTGTGCTATATAGTCCATGGGTTGCAAAGAGTTGGGCACAACTTAGAGACTGAGTAACAGCAACACTATATTCCCAAGGCACAGAACACTGCTTGGCACACACTATTTATTGAGGGAATCATTTCATAAACGAATGAAGGATGTTTTCTTAGGAACAGCTGGGTAGTCACTTAAAAATGAATGGATTGACAAAACTACAGAGACAGTAAATAGATCAGCAGTTTCCAAGCATTCAAGGTGAAAACGGGTGAGGGATGAACAAGTGGATCACAGGGAATATTAAGGGGGCTGAAACTATTCTGGATAATCCTCCAATGGGGGGGATACACGACATCATGCTCTTGTCATAACCCACTGAACTGTACAAAGAGTGAACCCTAGCATACAGTACGGACTTTATAGTTAATACTAATGTATCCACAGGGGTTCCTCAATTGCATCAAATGTACCCACTACTGCAAGATGTTAACAAGGGGAATTGGGTGTGGATGTGGGCAGAGGAGGTATACAGAAACTCTGTACTTCCTGCTCAATTTTTTCTGTATACTTAAAGCTGCTCTAAAAAATAAAGTGTATGAATTAAAATTGAATAAATCAAATTCATCAGAATTATTATTTATGAATCACGGAGGGCATTTTAGATGATCTCTGTTGACAGGGTATGGAGACAGAGATCAAGAGGGTTAGAACATATTCCTAAAAACCTCCATGAGGAAGCCAACACTGATGAGGCTTTAGTTCCATGTATTGGGCCTGAGACTCAGTGGATGCCCTCTCTTAGGTTCTTTCAGTTTCTCAGAATCTCGACTCTTTTTTTCCCCAGAATTATTTTCCATTTTATCTGCTATACTTAGCTTGAGCCTAATTATGTCTAGGTATCATAATTAATGAAGCCACAAGAGTACAGTTATCCTGCCCTATAATAAAATCTGCTGGCCTTTCAATGATAAACTTACAAAACTCAAGTACTACTTATTCTGACTCAATCACAACCCACCATGGAGTCAAATAAATGGTGGAAGTATTTCCACCACTTCTGGCAGGATGCTAAACTGGAAAACAGACAAAACACAGCTTAACCTTTCTGCAAATATATTTTGGAAGCACTGCATCAGTGAAGCCTTGACCCTTTACTACTTGTTCTTTCCTGTAAGACCCGACAAGGGTCGGGGGCGGAGGGGACTTTTCCACTGAGTGTCCCTCCCTGTGTCAGCTTCTGCATGACTGCCAGGATGGTCAAAACCACGATCAACCCTGAAACCAGGTGTGTGCCCAGGAGCTTCTTGTAATCCTGGACCTGATAACAAGAAATAGAAGAGAGAGGCCTCCCTGGTGGTCCAGTGGTTAAGAATCCACCTGCCAATGCAGGGGACACAGGTTCAATCCCTGGTCTGGGAAGATCCTACATGCCGTGAACAACTAAGCCCATGCATCACAACTACCGTGTGCCTGGAGCCCGTGCTCTGCAACAAGAGAAGCCACTGCACATTGCACCATAACAAAGAATAGCCCCCACCCCCGCCACAACTAGAGAAAGCCCATACACAGCAACAAAGACCCAGTTTAGCCAAAAATAAATAAATAAAAAATTTTAAAAAGTAGTAGAAGAGAACAGGAAGCCATCTGAGTTTGCTGCCATGAAAAGCGCTGTGGGGTCGGGCCACTGATACATCTTGATTTTGTCCAGGGAAAAAATCTGGGCTTGACCCCGGTCCATGTGATTCATGTGTTCCAATGCCAGGCTCAGTTCTCGAGCAACACACGATCCCTTTAGTCGGTAAGACACACCAAAATGCCATCGTTCATGGGTCAGTGGTGGGGGGTTGGTGGTGAGAGAGAAGACAGGGAGAAACTACTCCAAGTGGATGCCCAGCTGCTCCCAGGAGGCTGGTCACGTGGAACACATACACATAAAGAAGGAGCACGCACGCATGCCCAAGAAGCTTTTGTTTACTCCAAAGACTGCTGACACCCATCAATCTTCAGACCCTCAGGAGTCTCCTAATACCATCATCATCATCTATACTTTCTCATATCAAATGCAGCAAAAAGGAAGGGGAAAACACCATCTCTCAGGCATCAGCAGCTGAGTTTCTTTTAGGGTCCTACTTTTACCAAGAAACCAGTTTTAACATGTAGAGAGTTACTATTTTGGGGTGAAGAGCTATGGAGAGTTCTGGGTTACTGGCTAAACTGGTACAGCAGTTAAGTGACCCTCACCCAGACATAACCTCTGCAAAAATCACTTGTGAACAGCCCAAACGGTAACAGTGGAAGTTCTGAATGTCAGGCATCATTGTACTCAAACCTTAATTACAGCTTGCTGCTTTCCAATCAGTAGTAGTGTTAGTCTCTCAGTCATGTCCAACTCTTAGTAACCCCATGGATTACAGCCAACCAGCTCATAGAATTCTTCAGGCAATACTGGAGTGGGTTGCCACTTCCTTCTCCAGGGGATCTTCAGGGATTGAACCTGAGTCTCCTGCACTTGTAGGTGGATTCTTTACCATCTCAGCCACCAGGGAATTTGATGAGAACTTTTTCTTTAGAGACTAAAATATGTGTTTCATGAACTCTCAAGCCACCTTACTCAGAACAAAACAATCTGGCTTTCTCAGTTTTTCTTAAACATTATAATGTTTTTACAAAAAAAAAAAAAGAAAGAAAAGCACATAAACAATACATGGAACACGCCCAGCACATGCACCTACTACTACTAAGGTACATGCAGGTCCCTTAGACAACTGTTCCAACTTCTTTCCATCTTTTATACACCTACTCACTGACGTAGCAGATGAAGATTTTAATCTAGAATGAACCAAGATTTGGCTAAAGGTAAAACTGTATACAGTATTTATAATTTTCTATTTCTACTGTTTACATTTTCTTCCCAACAATAAACTGCTTTGGAAAAAAATGCTGATTTTGATGTGTCTTAAAATTTGTTTTGTTCAAAGTGAAGTTTCCTGATCTGACTCTGAAAATTTGATGGCAGAGGCTGTCATTTGATTGGTTCAGGAGCTACACATGTAATCTGCTTTGATTTCCACATACTTACAGAAAATTATTAGCAATATTTAAAACCCAGAGTAGTTGAGGGACTTATCTGGTGGCCCAGTGGTTAGAAATCCACCTACCAGTGCAGGAGACAGGGGTTCAATCCCTGGTCTGGGAACTAAGATCCACATGCCATGGGGCAACTAAGCCCGTGCGCTGCAACTACTAAGCCCGTGCGCTGCAACTACTGAGCCCACACACCCTAGAGCCCAAGCTCCGTGACAAGAGGAGCCACTGCAATGAGAAGCCCGCAGGCTGCTCCTAGTGAGCAGCCACCGCTCGCCACAACTAGAGCAAACCTGTGGCAACGAAGACCCAGTGCAGCCAAAATTTTTTTTAAATGTTAAAAAAAAAAAAAAAAGCAATTCTTCATAAGACTTCAGATCTTAGTTAATGGCAACTCTATTTTTCCAGCTGCTCAAGCCGGGACCCTGTAAGTCATCCCTGTCGCTTCCCTTTCTCTCATGGGCCACATCCAAGGTCAGCAAAGGCGGCTGGCAGGACCTTCAACACACGCCTGACCCCACCACGTCTACTTCTTGTCACTGCTCCTGGCCGGGTCGCATCTCACCGGTTCCTGCAAAAGCAGACTTGATCTCCCTGCATCTGTCCGTGCAGTCCACCATTCCACTTCCCTTTTGGTTCCCTTGAAACTGCCTGACAGTAACCACCAGTCTTTCCTGGGTTACAGCATCACGTGCAAGAAAATGCCAACAAATGACCTGTTAGCCTTCCTTTTGGGCTGTGACATTATTTACGTAGAGCTAGCCTTGCAAAATCCAGGTATCCTGTGTATACAGTGGTGGTCTTTCTAAAGAAGAAATCAGTGTGTTAAGCAAGGAATACTCTTGATATGAACAAGAAATCAGTGTCTCCACAGCTCTCAGATAAAAAGCAAAGGTGTGATGTCTAAGTTTCTGCATCTGAAAGAAACTGCTTTCTCAGTATTGATGTGCTTCTCCGCTCAGACTAACTAGATGGGATGCAGCATATATGCCTGTGCTAAGGCACAGGTGGGGCCCTGAGCTGCCCCTCCTGACTTCTAACTTCCAGTCTTTCACACAGACCTATTCACTGGCATAGCTGCTGATGATTTTAATCTGCAATGGCCAGAGAGTCAGCAAAAACGCTTCAGTAAATTTGGTTTGGAAAGACTACTTCTGATGAGTCCAATCTTTACACTCATTAGTTCTTGAATGTTAATTTTCTTCCAAAGTTGCTTTTCTCTTTTGTAAAAGGCAGAACCAGGGATAGTAACTTCAAGACTGTGTTCTTAGGTCCTGGTTTAGAACAACTGACAGCATCAGCAAATAATTCTCTCTTTTTCCAGGGCAGTCCATTGCTTCCTTTTCTAAAGGCATTATCAAGTCACATAGATATAAAATGTAGCTTAAGGGGTGTGCTATCCTCACTGAAATGTGGCATTTGATATTTCAAGGGCCCAAAGTCTTGCAGAGGTATGATGACATGGGCTTTGAAAGCATGGGTAGCCAGAGACCAGGCTGAGGCCAATCTAGTCACAGATGGTTCCTGTCCATGAGATCAGAAGTTTTAAACCACATTATATTAGTAGCCTTAGAAATGCCTCCACAGAAGCATAATTCATATCAAGCCCTTGGCCTTTTATCAAGCGGAGATAGGAGGATGAACCAAGATACCCAAGATAGCCTATGAACCAAGATTCATATGAAGAATGTGAAATGTTTTCCATTACATGTATTACTGTCATGTTCATAAAGATCTAGGCAATATATTTCCTCTTAAATTTAGTGCCAGGAAAAATCTGGTCTCTGATGACATGTTGGTGTGCTTCCTTGCATCATACAATGAGAACCACACTATCTATTGCTTCTCTTTTTGTTACAGCTACTGGGAAACCTGGAATAAAATTATCGTCAATCTACGTGTATGGTTGGAGAAGGCAATGGCACCCCACTCCAGTACTCTTGTCTGGAAAATCCCATGGATGGAGGAGCCTGGTAGGCTGCAGTCCATGGGGTCGCTAAGAGTTGGACACGACTGAGCGACTTCACTTTCACTTTTCACTTTCATGCACTGGAGAAGGAAATGGCAACCCACTCCAGTATTCTTGCCTGGAGAATCCCAGGGACGGCGGAGCCTGGTGGGCTGCCGTCTATGGGGTCGCACAGAGTCGGACACGACTGAAGCGACTTAGCAGCAGTAGCAGCATGTGTATGGTTATCTCCTCTAACAACATGGCTTAACATTCCCTGGTGTCAGGAACGCTCTTATGTATGTGACTTATAATGCCCTGCAAATCCTTTTTGGAGACTGGCCGGATATCGAAGAAGATTATTGGATCAATAAGCTCTTATTATACTAAGTTTTCTGAACTCCAGTCCCTGACAGTGTGTGAATGCTTAGGGACATATGTGATTTACTTGGGGACAGAACAGCCAACCATGCAGTTTCCTTTACAGATTTTTTTCTATATCCAGAACATTTTCAAGCTTGGAAAATAAGTCCTCATTCTTAAGCACATTATAGGCTCTATTCCCTAACATTTTATCAAACTTAATAAGCCTAAAGGTTATATCCTCCAGACAGGCCAGGCCAAAAGCACATTTCTAATCCTTGGCTGGAATAAGCTAAATAATTGGCTATCTTCTACTTTATTCTGGGTTTTATAAAATTTATCTAAAATTTACCTTGCTGTGTAATTTACACATTAAGAAAAATCTGGTGTAAAAACAAATGTAAGGGATGTTTTATTCTTGAAATAATGTTTAGAGAAAAGTCCTTTTACTGAGTGTTATTCTACAGTTCAAACACATTACACTAAATAAGACTAAAACTTCATTTTTATGAGAGAAAATATTTGCTCATCATTTATCTGATACTTGGATAGTACCCAGAATATATAAAGAACTCTTACCACTTATATAATAAGAACAACAATTAAAAAATGAGCAAAGGACCTGAATAGACATTTCTGCAAAGATACACAAATGGCCAGTAAGCACATGAAAAGGTGTTCAATGACACTAATCTTAAGGGAGATATAAATCAAAACCACAATGAGATACTACCTCATACCCACTAGGATGGCTACTATTGAAAAAATAAAACCACTCAAGGTAACAAGTATTGGCAAAGAAGTAGAGAACTTATAAACCTGGTGCACTGCTGGTAGGGATGCAAAATGGTGCAACTGCTGTGGAAAACAGTATGGTGGTTCCCCCACAATGAAAAATACAATTGCCACACGATCCACCAATTCAACTCCTTGGTATATACCACCCCAAAATTTAAAGCGGGGTCTCAAAGAGATATCTGTACACCCATATTCATATGGGCATTATTCACAATAGCCAAAAGGTAGAAACAACCCAAGTGTGTATCTATGAAGGAAGGGATAAATGAAACATAGCCTAATCGTACATGGAATGCAGTGGATATGGGCTCAGTCCTGTCCAACTCTGTGTGACCCCCTGGACTGCAGCCTGCCAGGATCCTCTGTCTATGGAATTTTCCAGCCAAGATTATTGGAGAGGGTTGCCACTTCCTACTCCAGGGGATCTTCCTAACCCAGGGATCAAACCCGAGTCTCCTGCACTGGTAGGTGGATTCTTTACCACTGAGCCACCTGGGAAGTCCACATGGAACGTTGCGTGTGTGTGTGTGTGTGTGTGTTGCCTATGTGTGTTAGTCACTCAGTCGTGTCTGACTCTTTGCGACCTCATGGACTGTAGCCTGCCAGGCTCCTATGTCCATGGGATACTCCTGGCAAGAATACTGGAGTGGGTTGTCAGAATGTCAGTCTTAAAAAGGAAGGAATTTCTGAGGCATGCTATATCATGGATGAACCTTCCATGGAACTTAATGCTAAATGAAATAAGCTAGTCACAAGAGGACAAACTTTGTATGATTCCATTCCCAGGAAGAACCTAGAAGAGTCAATCTCCTAGAGTCACAAAGTAGAAGGGTGGTTGCCAGAGGCTGGAGGAGGGAGAATGGGGAGTTGTTATTTAAAGGGTATAGAGTTTAGTTCTGGAAAATGAAAAAGTTCTGGAGATTGGCTGCATAGCAGTGTGAATGCACTTAACACAGCTGAACTGTACATGCAAAAATGGTTAGGATGGTAAATTTTATGTTATATGTATTTTGCAATGAAAAAAAAATCTAAAAAAATCACCCATGAATAAGTATTTCTAGAACATTCTATGTATCCAGAGGAAGTGAGAAGACAAGACCAAAGGTTGGGTCATCAAACGAGACATTGCTTCACTAATCCTGGCCGAGGCGAGCTGGGGAAGCTATGTCAAGCAAGGGGAATGGTGCTAAGAAAAGGAAGAGCCAAGGGATCTTTAAGGGAAGAAGTGTTAGAACTTTGAAATATGCAGGCAGCCTCCATGTTTGTTTTGCTAGCTCTTACCATAAGGCTTGGCACAGAGGCAATCCTCAATTATTGGTGGAATAAATAAATAGGTAAAGGGACTTCCCTGGTGGTCTAGTGGTTAAGAATCTGCCTTGCAATGCAGATTGCAGGGGACTCGGGTTTGATCCCTGGGATTCGCTGGTGGCTCAGATGGTAAAGAATCTGCCTGCAATGCTGGAGACCTGGGTTTGATCTCTGGGTTGGGAAGATCCCTTGGAGAAGGAAGTGGCAACCCACTCCAGTATCCTTGCCTGGAGAATCCTATGGACATTCATGTCAATGTATGGCAAAGCGACTACAATATTGTAAAGTAATTAGTCTCCAACTAAAATAAATAAATTAAAAAAAAAAAAAGAATCCTATGGACAGAGGAGCCTGGTGGGCTACAGTCTATAGGGTCACAAAGAGTCGGACACACTTCCGACTGACACTTTCACTTTCACAGGGAACTAAGGTTCAACATGCCACAGAACAACCAAGCCCACACACCGGAACTAGAGTCCATGGCCTGCAATGACAGATCCCACATGTTGCAACTAAGACCTGAGACAGCTAAATACATATATAAATACTTAAAAAAATAAATAAAATAGGTAAGAAGGAGAGAAAACTAAAAGACAACCCCAAGGTTTCCAACTTGGTATGCAGATGAACAGCTTTACTACACAGAGACGTTATATAGGTGAGAAGGACGGACAGTTTGAAAGGGGATACATTCAAGCAGGATTTTACACGACCTAAGCATTTCAAGTTGGAAATGAAGGGCTGCAATGCAAAGTTAAGGGTCAAGGTGAGCAACAGCAATGTGGGTCAGGTGATCACAGATGGTGGAGGAGTCCATCAAATGAGTATGTCAAAAAAGCAAAGAACCAAGAATGGAGACATGGTGAACTTCCAGCAGAACCTTTCAAATCTCCTGTTCTTGGGTAAGACCTGAGCTCCTCTTAGGAATGAAGCAAGCCACATCTGAATTTGTCTGAGGCAGCTGCACTGGCTGGCTGATTTGGAGGCAGATGAAATGAACCAGCATGGTTTAGAGTCTGAGAAAGGGGTCGTCTGTCAACCTTGCTCTGTGCGGGAGAAAGGTGACGGGAGGATTGTTGAGAATCTCCGAGATGGCAGTTCTAACAGGAAGGCCCGGGGACATCCTGGGTGCCCCAGCAGTTAAGACTCTGAGCTTCCACTCCAAGTGGGGCAGGTTTGATCCCTGGTCAGGGAACCAAGATCCCAAAGGCTGAGCAGTGTGGTCAAAAAAAAGTTTTAACAAGATCACTGCAGAAACCAGTCCAAAGAGGGTCGGTGAGGAAGGAAGAGAGGAAGTAGAGGAAGCAGGTGTGAGCCACATGCTGGTGACTTCTGACCCAGAAAGGAAGGAGGAAATTTGGACAGTAACCAGGGGGATTAGCTGGGCTACGGGAAAAGGCACTTTACTTGTATCCATGACAGCAGATCCTGTTGGAAGGTGGGAAGAAAGATGCTCAGAGAACAGGAGAAAATGAAGAAGCTTTGAGAAAGTGACAACTATTGGAGTCGTGTCTTAGATGCAGAAAAATAAAAGAAACAGGAAAAAAAAAATGATGGATTGATTCAGTGTTTAAAATTATTTAAAGGATCCTAACCTTGCAACCTGATCCAGTATTCCTGCCTAGAAAATTCCATGGACAGAGGAGCCTAGCAGGGGAGCGTATGGGGTGGCCAAGAGTCGGACGCGACCGAGCACAGCACACAGCACAGCAAGCCTGAGACAGACAGAGAGTGTGGACTTTGGAGACCAGACAGACCTGGGTTTAAACCCACTGATCACGTTCTAGCTGTGTCACCTTCGCCTCACTTTCCTTACCTGGCGATGATATTACCTTGTACAGTTGCTAGGGTCAGAACTGAGTGCTATGAAGTACTGAGGACTAATGCAGAGAGGGTATTTAGTTGATAAATGGCCACTATTAGTCTCTGGCTGAAATGCAGGGCTGGTAGGGAAAATCCGGGTGCTTAAAGAGGTGAAGATTTGGAATCAGCATTGTACAAAAGTTCTAAGAAAGGAAAATGAATTGCGACATAGGACTGGGAGGACCTGATTTTAGGCTGACATGATTTTGCATCTCTTTCTGGCAGGGGTCTCTTCTCTAGAAGAAGCAGAGAAGGATGAAGGGGGCCCTTGATGCAGGGCAGAGACCTGAGCAAGGAGGATGGAGATGAACCCACCTCAGAGCTCTGGGAAGGGGGGAAGGGTGCACTGCCAGTGGGAGACTCTGGGCCACATGAAATACAGAGGGTTAAGTTAGGAACCGCTGACCAATGTGAGGCAATCAGAAAACTGTCAAGTCATATAAATGCAGACCATTATTACAGTTTTAGGTGCTTTTTAGTTGCTTAAAATAAGGCTTCTTTCCTATGGCCGATTTCATAGAAATGGCCTTATTTTGACTAAATCTCACTTACTACTGAAAGGGGTGGGCTTCCCAGGTGACACTAGTGATAAAGAACCCGTCTGCCAATGCAGGTAGATGTAAGAGACACAGGCTGGATTCCTGGGTTGGGACGATCCCCTGGAGAAGGGCACAGCAACCCACTCCAGTATTCTTGCCTGGAGAATCCCAGGGACGGAGGAGACTCATGGGCTACGGCTCCTAGGAGCGCAGAGAGTTGGACATGACTGAAGTAACTTGGCATGCATGTACTGAAAGGTGTATCTTTAGTTCAGGTTATCAGGCTTTTAGTCACAAAAGGTGGGTCAAACTATTTCAAAATGGATGCATATTCGGTAAAATGAAATCAGATATAATCATGACCACATTTCTTTTTAGTGTTGTAATAGAAACATCTGGGTGTGCCTAAAAAGAACTTCAAACCCTTCGGGATCTGAGCAGACCCTGTGGGTAGTGATGAGAACTGTCAGGTCAAGGCTGTTTGTATTTCCACGTCAGTGTTGTTATGCTTTCTGTCCTTTACCAATGGTCACTGTGGTGACAGATTAAAAGTATGACTAACAATTAGAGCAATGTAACACTATCTAGTGGTCGAAACACATGCTGGCAGCTAGCAATGTTCATCCGAGTGACTAATGGACCCCAGTGAAGGGTCATGGGCAGACCTATTTCCTCTTCATGGGGCAGACGCCCACTGGGTGTGCACTTGCTGGTGCTAACATGATCCCATTTCATAAATACTTAATCACTAAAAGAAAAAAAACGCAAACATTATTCATGCCTTTAAAATGACACAAACTAGTGAAACATAGTCTCTTAGGTAGTAAGATATCCATTTTGTAAATTACCTAAAATGGCTCTCAAATGATCCCAAATCAACCAGTTACACTTTGACCTGGTGACCACTAAAGGCATCGGCTACTCTGTTGGGCATGGAACGCTGAATATGAACTTGTTGGGACTGGCTCCGCAAACCATTCTGCATCTGAAGTTCTATCATATTCAAAATATGCGTTTGGAAGTTGTTGGGTTTAGGCTACCACTGCTTTTTGAGGAATGACAAAGTAATAGGAGTATAGTTATTCTCTCAGCAAACCAGTTTAACTCACTTAACCTTTCCTAGTAGGAATGTTTCCTTGTAGGAACTTTTCTTTGTAGGAAATGTAATTCAGCAACTCCACTGATTTCACACCTAATTGGTGACAAGGACGCAGTCCATATTCCGTTTTAAAAAAGATACAAACGAACTTATCTACAAAACAAACAGAGTTACAGATGTAGACAACAAGTGGAGGGTTACCGGAGTAAGGTGGGGGAAGGGATAAACTGGACGACTAGGATGGATACACACAGTACTATGTACAGAACAATAACCAATAAGAACTTGCTGTATATAACAAATGTGTTTTCAGTCACTAAGTCGTGTCTGCCTCTTTGTGACCCCATGCACTGCAGCCCGCCAGGCTCTTCTGTCTATTGGAGAGGGTTTCCATATTTTCCTCTAGGGATCTTCCCAACCCAGGGACCAAACCCATGTCTCCTGCCTTGGCAGGTGGATTCTTTACCACTGAGCCACCTGGGAAGCCATGGGGAACTCTATATGATACCCTGTAATGGCCAATATGGGAAAAGAATCTCAAAAAGAGTGGCTATATGTGTAACTGATTCACTGTGCTGCACACATGAAACTAACACAACACTGTAAGTCGACTATACTTCAATAAAATTAAAAAAAAAAAAAGTTCTTGACTGCTTTCACTTCAAATTTTCAGTCTTTTGTTGCAACAGATATTGGGGACACTAATGTAATGAGCACAAAGGATTTACTTGACTTACATTAACCTTCTAGTTTTGAGGAGATGACTCTTGACAGTTCTGCTTTGCCAGACAGATTAAAGACCACAATTAGAACTGGAAGGGCCTCGGAGAGCCCACGAAGTCCTTCCCCTGTGGTCAGATAATGACTCTCCCTTCTGTAGGAATTTAAAACTCAGAGAGACCAAGCAACAAACTCAAAGTCACACAGCGATCCAGTGGGATGAACGAGCAGAGGCCAGGTCTCCAAAGGTTTAGGGCAAAGCTGGGTAGCTATGCTGTGAAGAGAGATTTCTGTACTGCTGTCTACAGATCTTGTTGTAGCAAATGTCCATGATCTATTTCGTCTTCAAGTTATAAACTTTCCTTTCTGCTATAAATATTCCTTCATACCCACAGTTCTTATAGACATGCTTTCTCTTTATTGAGTCTACTGCCCTCCTTATTTCTTTATTATCTTTAATATCAATAGATTTTTAACTTGTACTGAAAAATGCAGATGAGGCGCTTTCTTCTCCTATATATTTTTTAAACCAGTTTTGGCTGACTTTCAAGTGAAATGCAGCTTAGAAAACATCTTACTAAAGACTAGGGGAAAAAATTGGTTTTCATCAACGCTATTCTTCAGCAGGAACATTTTAGGTGGTGTTAAAAATACTGCAGATTCATCTAACTCATAGTTGCCTTCCTCAAACCACCAAATTAGTAATTAACGCCTCCAAGTTTAAAAGGAAATATCAGAAGATCATCTAGCTCCTCCTGAATTCTTAAAAAGTTTTCTTCTTTTTCCTTGTGGGAATCTTAAAAAAAAATGTGATTTTATCTGTTTTTAAGCATTTGGCTGTGTTAAACCAAGAACAGAAAACTTTCATCCCATACTCAATGGATAATAGCTTACTTACCCCAGGACACTGAGAAAAATGGTGGCTGAAACAAATATATAAACCAGGATGGTTGTTTTTCTGCTCAGTACCTTTAAATAACACTTGGTATAATTTGGACTGGGGTGGGGTGGGGTGGGGCGGGGCAAAGGCGGTTTTGAAGATGAACACATGTATGTTGAGACAAAAAAACCTGCGTGCTTCTCCTTCATTAGAGACGGTGGTGGAAATGCAAAGCAGAATTCAAATTAAGTAAAAGGGTCTTGCTAAATTCTGGCTCAAATAATAGGAATCTTTTCCTTCATTCTTGATAGACTGTCAATGAGTTGCCTCAATAAAATATCCTTGTGGGGCTTATAATACTTGGATTATTCTTGACCAAGAGCCTGCTGTTGGCTTGAGTTTCTGCTCTAGACACTTTCTGATGAACTTTTAACCTCTACTTTTCTTCATAGTGGAATTAATGGACTGCAGGGCCTGGGAGGCAATGCCATGCAGGTCGGTGGGATGGATGAACCTCTGCAGTCACTGGGGAATGTGGGGTTGCCTTCCTGGATCCATTCCTTAGTGACAGATGCACTGATTCCAACGGAAGTACCCCTCACCAGTCTGAAATTCAGACTGAGTCTCCAGAATGTTAAGAAGAATTCCAAGCAGAGAGCACACTGCACATGCTAAGAACAAGGCAGAAAGTTTAGGCTCTGAGCTCTGTTTGGGGCTTCCCTGGTGGCTGCTGCTGCTAAGTCACTTCAGTCGTGTCTGACTCTGTGCGACCCTATAGACAGCAGCCCACCAGGCTCTGCCGTCCCTAGGATTCTCCAGGCAAGAATACTGGAGTGGGTTGCCATTTCCTTCTCCAGTGCATGAAAGGGAAAAGTTAAAGTGAAGTTGCTCAGTTGTGTCCGACTCTTAGCGACCCCATGGACTATAGCCTACCAGGCTCCTCCATCCATGGGATTTTCCAGGCAAGAGTACTGGAGTGGGATGTCATTGCCTTCTCCGTCCCTGGTGGCTCAGATAGTAAAGAATCTGCCTGCAATGTGGGGGATCCAGGTTCGATCCTTGGGTTTAGGAAGATCTCTTGGAGAAGGGAAGGGCTACCTGCTCCAGTATTCTTGCCTGGAGAATTCCATGGACAGAGGAGCCTGGTGGGCTACGGTCCATGGGGTCACAAAGAGTCAGACATGACTGAGCAACTTTCACTTCACTTGGCACTTAGGAAGGGGTTTTCTCTGAGGCCCAAGAATTCAAAGTCTACTGTCATCTTGTAAAGGAAAAAGCAGACTGAACTCAGGAGGGATAGGAAGAATTACCCACCAAACCCTAAAGTCTGCCCGCCCCCTGGCTGAGAGTGGCCCAGTGTCAGCATGAAGGTCCTGGGCCTTCCCCACTGCTTCTCGGCTCTGACAGTTGCTGAAGGTCCAGGTTTGCCTCCCAGCATGGGCTACACTTTCCAGGTCAGGTTTCCTGAATGTGCTAAGTGTCAGGCAGTGGCAGGAGGACTGCAGACAGTTCTTTTTTCCCTTTCAGTAGTTTCAGTAGAATCACAGAATCTACTTAGAATGACAACAGAATTGATGACTGAAGGATGTGCCCCTGTCTTACAAGTGCTCGGGAGAAGAAGCATGAGAAATCCACTCGTACTTGAGGCCGAGAACCTTGGAGCCTTGAGAGACTCTGGAGGACGCTGGTGGAAACCTGTAAAGTACGTTTATAATTCTGGACCTCAATGGACTGTAATGGACACAGTGGACACTGTAATGGACACATTCTTCACTCTGCTCTGACATGAATGAGATGGGGCAGGAAAAAAAACCCCTCTTTACAGCTTCATATGCAGTCCCTTTGGGTTGACTAGTTACCCTGAAAACGTACAGGACATCAAGGCAAGGAGAGGCTAATGAGAGCCAAGCATCAAGTCAAGAGCAAGCCCATCTCAAAGAGGTCTCCATTCCTTAGAAGGATGTGGGGATGCCTCTGCCCTCCAGTTTCTTCCAGCGAAGAACTGAAATGTCTGGGAAGTGTCATCTGTTCCAGAGTAAGGAGGAGAGGTAAGGATTAGCCTCTTTCCATGCAAGAGAAGGAAGCTTGAAGCTGGTGAGTGACTTGCTGCTCTACGACTCTGCTCCTGGGAGCTTTTACTGACAACACTCATGTCCTGCTGTCCCATGTCTTCCTACTGACATGTCTCCGGGTTTCAGATCACGTGTGAATTTGTGCTCTCTAAAATAACCGCTCCTGGCCTGTCTTCTTTCAAGGCTGTCCAAATTCTCATTTCATGATCAGCTCCTAATGTCTGCTATGGCAAACAAAACCTCAATGTACTCAATGATCTACAAATGTCCAGAAATGCCTTCAAATTATTTGCTATTCCAGGCAACACCCCCAAGTCTACTTAACTCTAAATTCACTGTTCATTTTTCTTCTCCTACTTATTATATTGTCCATGTCACCATCCTGCTCTGACCCTTCTGTAACTCTGGTGGTGAAATGAAAGCTTTTTTCCCCCCTTCATTTCTCTCTGGCAGGTGATCACTGTTGGCAACAGTTAATTGTAAATAGGAAACTTCTCTGCAATGTTTTTCTTAGACGTCACAAGAGCAGCAGCTCAAATAGGTGAGCCTGTACAGCCAGACAAAATAAAAAAGGTTCTCCTGCTCAGAGAACAGACTCTGTTATGATTTCAATACCTTTAGACCATCAAATTTTTGCACCTGGTCTTATGTCTCTGGATATGTTCTAAGGTCTCCTAGTTTATAGTCTAGGGGAACTTGAGTAGAATTTGTATCCTGCTGTTGTGTGAAAACTGTATAAATCTTAATTATGCTGAATTTCAGATTTCTACTTCTACTTCTCTGTATGTTCATTCTATTAGTTTTTGAGAGTTTGATATTTAAACTCCAACTAAAAATCTTAACTTATCTACCTTAAAAAACTGTAATATATATAGTTGAACTATATATAACCTTGTTCTGTATTTTCCAAGTCTCATGTAAATGTGTTATCATATTTTCACAATTAAAATAATAATAATAAATTTTTAAAAAGGTTCACATGCTCATCTGAGAGAGAAAGATCTCTGTTACTCCCTGAACTCTGAGACACTACAGTAAGTCACCGCAGTCACACATTTTAATAGGATAAATAACTTCTTACTATTTAATTTTTAAAATATTTCTTCCATAGTGCTGGCATAATTTCAGAAACCAGCTTATCAACCATGGTTCTCAAGGTCTGAAATTTAGATGCTATCAGATGACGAAAATCACTAAAAAAGTAGTATTAAACGTCTGCTGGATAGGTTTAATGTGACAGTTAATTTCGGGGGGAAGAATACAAAAATATATGCAAGTATATAATATACATACATTTTAGTTATGTGCATACTGATTGCATGGGCTATGGAATGTCTATTTGCACCAGCAAACGTTAACCACTGCTGAGCATCTTTTCTGGCTTGTTCTCAAAGCAAGTATCTATCTAACTGTACTTACTCTCCTATAATGAAATGTGTCTTTGGTGTTGTTCAATCTCAGGGAACATGACAGGTAGAATCAAGACAGACTAAAAATCAACCAACCAAACAAAAAATTTCAGGAGTGAATAACTGAACCAAAATATTAGCTAAAACTCTTGTACTGACCACTATCACTGTTCTGGTAAACCAGTAAAGGCAGGGCTGTTCGTCATATTTTCAAGTTATAATTTCATTATGTGCAGCACCAGGCTCAAATAAGGCTTTATTATACAGTTATTATGTAATTCAATTCATGGGCTAAAAACATCTATGCCTGGAAAGCCTAGCTGCAATCGTATTGTCCTTGACTTTCGGTAAGATGTCGCTTATAGGGGAATTCAGGGATCAGATTTTAATTCTGAAATAATATAGCACATTTGCAACAGCCTTCTAAGCTGCTGAGTGTTTTCATCAGCCCTTTCTTTTGGACTCTGCACATTTACGTTGACCTGAAATTGAAGTTTTGAAGTAGGATCCCAGGGTGTCCTGTCTGCTGTTATCTGAGCCCGCACAATCCGTCTCAAAAGCCCATTTTTCCGTCCCTTAGCCATCTCCTGGCAGACAGCCCCGCGCCCTGCCATTTGCCACTTGATCTGGGCTATTTTAATTTTGGACAAGCTGTGGTAGTAGGCTATATTTAAATTGGCCTGCTCTGTGCAGAAACATGGCAAATTCACGTGGCAGCTTTTCCCTTCTTGACATAATCCAACTGTGCTTTGGCTCCGAACTAGCTGCATGAGTCTGTGTCCCACACACTGGCTTCCCTCCCGCCCCCAGCGTCCCAGGTGTTTACCACCAGAAAGGTGCAGGTCGGGGGTGCGGGGGGACTTCTGGGGGAAGGGAGTAGAGTTGGCCAGGACCCAAGGAGCAGTCACCCAAAACTCCTAATTGAGACACATGAACAATAATGAAAGAAAAAGGAAAGAGCCCTCCAGCTCCTGCCTGCATGCTCCTGGAATATCTGCAGAATGATTTCTCAAAGGCCAAACTGTAGATATGAATTTTTATAAAACAAAATGGATCTACTCAAAGAGCCTTAAGGGAAACTGCGTGCCCATAAAAAGCCAGCTTTCTCAGGTTTCTGAGCTTTTAGGGAAGCCCAGTGGACATTCTAAGAAACACTTGGTTCTAACCTGTCCCTCCTGACTGGCTCTGTTCCCATCCTCTGCCAACTGTCTATGGACTTCTGCGCTAGACAGAAGGCGTATGTCCTTTACTGGTGTCAAGCTCTTGCTTCAGAGAAGAACAAGCCAGAAAAGCCCCCTTAAAATCATTGAAAATTAAGTAAAATGTAAAACCTTTCTAGAGAACTGCTCTTGAGGTTCTGTAAACTTTTACAGCTCAAAAACTACCCGAAAGCCAGAATCTACTGTGAAGACTCTGAAGACAGTTAACTTTTAAGGGAATATTTTACAAGTCTAGGACGTCTGCCTTGAGACCTTAATGTACCAATGCTGTACAAACATACTCATTTTGCTGACAGTGGAATTAAAATACAGACTAGTTAAAAGAGCCTCTTCATCTAGATGGTCTAGGGAGCTCAAGTACAGAAATCAGAATTTCTGCCTATTTACTTTTGAGATGTTTACTTTAACCACTTGAGCCATTAGACTTCACCTGTGGTCAGCTGAGATTCTACTGGATTTTTTGCTGAACAAACTTGACTATCCAAGCAGGTAGTAAATAACAGACTTGGCCTCTCTTTTCTGGAATAAGCAAGAAAACCGTCTTAGAAATGTCATGTTAAAAAAGCATTCACCCACACAGACTTGTGAATTAATATGAAACCATTTTTAAATGTCCCTAACAAAGGAGGGGCCCTCTGGTAGACTATTTGGTTACACGTAGTCAGGGCTACAAGCTTTCAAATTTATCTACACAGTAGCAAAACAGAGAAGAAGAAAACGGATCAAAACAAGAGATGCTTGTTTTTACTAGAAGGCACACAAGTGTTACTGAATACCATTATGCTCTGAATATCATGGAAACACAACTCAAAATAAATCCCATATTACCCTGAACACTCTAAGCTTCTGAAGAGCTACTTTCCAATTACAATAGACAAAATGCTATTTTCTTTCTCAAATGAATTCCCCCAGGCTCCCTGGTATTCTTTCAGGTAATAAAATAACCTAATATCTTCTTACTTTTTCCCTTTTCCTAAAATACTGTTCAAACTCATTCTAAAAGGCAATAAAACAATGGAAAAAAAATGTGAGGGACTCTTCACCACAACTACACACAACTACTCAGAATAAATCATGCATTTATGAGTCAGGATCAAGGACCTGCCATGGAAACGCTGCCAAGGGGAGTATAATTTTGGCTACATCACAACAGATAATGGGAGCATAATGTCCCTAAAGGACCCTCAAAGCCTTTAATTTGATGGCTCTTATAGTCATTAGGACTTTCTTCACATAACCAGCTCTTCCTGCTCTGAGAACAGAGGGAAGCAAAAAAGCTCTTGATGAGATACCTTCTTAGGTCAGAATTGAGGCAGGAGAGACCAATCTGGCGTTAAAGAAATAGTGTAAATGATTATTAGCACTTCTGAAGACCTCTTTTTAGTAACTTTCTAAATATTAATTAGTTATTTTAATAACTTTTTTATATTGTGTGCTTCTCTGATTATTACCAACTAAAACACACACATTTATCTTATATACTCTAAGATTACACCGGTAGTGGTGGTTCAGTTGCTCAGTTGTGTCTGATTCTTTTGGGATCCCATGATCTACAAGCCCTCCAGGCTCCTCTGTTCATGCTTCCCTGGTTGGCTCAGCAGTAAAGAATATGCCTGTGATACAGGAGGTGTGACTTGATCTCTGGGTTGGGAAGATTACAATATGGATACATTATTTCTAGGAACAAGAGAGTAAAGAGAGTAAAGTTGAGGGAAATTCTACCACATTTCTTAAGGAGCCTGTGAAAGGAATGAACATTAGCAGACAAAACCACAGGTTTGTGAGCTGAAAAAAAAGGGGAGTCACAGGCCAACGTTCGCGTTTGGAGAAAAAGCGGTTGAATGAACGGGACACATCCCAGAAGGGTACACCAGCGATGGGCAAGCTTTACACCACCTGGGTGACGGTGGTGAAACACTTGAGGCTGGGAAGGTGTGAACAGGGTGGTGACCTGTGAACTCTGCCCTCTGTGGCCTGGAAGCCAGCCTCTGCCTTGGGTCATTACACAATCTGATGGGACAACATACAAAATGTAGGCTCCTCTTAATTGATTCAATGACTCATAAGCTACACAATATAACCACTGGCAAAATATAAACATCTGGGAGATATATACTGTATTAAGTTAAGCCCCCCTAACTTACAGGTTTCCCTGCTGGCTCAGATGGTAAAGAATTCACCTGCAATGCGGGAGGCCTGGGTTCAGTCTCTGGGTTGGGAAGATCCCCTGGAGGAGGGCATGGCAACCCACGGCGGCATTCTTGCCTGGAGAATCCCATGGACAGAGGAGCCTGGTGGGCTACACAGTCCAGGGGGTCGCAAAGAGTCGGACACGACTGAGTGACTTAGCCTAGCAAGTTAAGCCAACCAGTATCCATATGATAAGGGTGATGATTACTGTTGACCTTTACTGAGTGATTTTTTATACTCCAGGTTCAACCTGCATTATCTGTTCCAAGAACTTCCTGTGCAATAGCTCCTGCAAGCCCCAGGGGACTACTAGCTAGTGAGTAGTGGGAAGCAATTTGCATTGAAGGCAAGAACTGTACTCCCCCAACCCCATTTTAATTGAGCCGTAGACTTTTTCTATGATGGTCTTTCTTTTCATTCTCTCCCTGAACACTGGGTTTTTTCTCATCATCTGAATTACTAAAAGATGAACGTTCTCTCCCAATTATGATTAAATTAACATATACATTTCTCTTCTACATGAGTGGATTCGTGTATATAATAACCTTTTAGTGATAAACAACTCTTGGCTTAAATAAATGAAGAATTGACACTGTCAAGCAACAAGTGATTATTAGCTGCACTAGCTTTCCCTGTGATTTTGCTCCAAGGTAAGCGAATTTTTTTTTTTTTTCCTAACAACATCTCCCTGGTAAGACGCTGAGATGTTGCTGTCTTTCCCTGGGATTTCAATGGGTGACACACCCTAAAACCCTCAAAGTGGGCACCTCACCCCACACTGGTGGCATATGAAGCTCTCTGCCTGCTGGACCACCATGAGGCCACCTTGTCACCCATCCTGGTCTCTGCTGTCTCCCTCCCCACCTACCACCCTTGATGTGTCCTTAGGTGTCTCAGTATTTGTGACAATCTGTTGGCACTTAAAGCCTGAGACCTCCATCGACAGCATATTGTTACAACCACAGCATAAATGTAATTCTTGGATTAAATGAGCATAATGGAAACTGCACGGTCTCCCTGGACTTGCTCTATAAATGTAGACGTATCATTTAGGATTCACAGACTCCGAAAGTGCCAAACTAAAAATATCTCTTACATCACACTGGAACACCCTCAAAGTTGAGTTTGTTGCTGTTTGTCTAAGCCCTTCCTATAGTGGTTACGAGCATGGGTTCTCCAATCAGACTGCATGGATATGAATCAGCTCTCACTGCTTGCCAGCCTGGAATCCAGGGCAAGTTACCTACACCCTTGGGACATCTCTGTTTCTTCTTATATAAACCCAGAAAAGTGGTAGAACCAATCTTGCAGAGTTATTATGAGGACTACAGATGATACATGTAAAGTGCTAAAAACAGAAGATGTAGATAAAGCTGGGCACAGAATACTCAATACCACTGTAGATAATATCTATGCATTTAGTTAACTGAATAATTTAAAGAGATATTAAATTTCTAAATAAACAACATATTCAAATAGATCAATAAAATCTAATAAAAGTAATAAAACTAGGGAAGTCTCCCTCTTCTCTTATTCCTTACTCACCCTGATATTAATCCAGCAGAGCTAACCAGTGTTAGTGTTTTTAAAAAAGATTTTTCCGCAGTTATTTTTAAAGATATACAAGAAAATAGAAATACAAATTTGTTTTCTCCTTTTCTATAAAACAGGAAGCAATATATATAACACTTTCACTTTCATGAAATGTAACCAGAAAACTGTGACCAAAGCATTAGGTAGCATACTGTGCCAAATTACTGCACCTGTGACCTTCGTGAGGGTTGACAGTGACTATAGCTACCCAGGTGAAGCAGGGGGGCTGGGGGTTCTGGTCAGAAGACCTGTATTTGTGTCCTTGTCCCACCTGTGCAATGCTGGGCAGCTTACTTAAAAGTCCTGGAGAAACGGAAGTGGTTGGCAACATGTTTGTTGTGGGAGTATAATGAGATATGAAAACTTAAGGACACACACACACACAGCATTGTTACCAGTTAGAAGCTATCAGAGCCCATGGGGCCACTCTTTCTACTCTGGAAACATCTGCAGGTGAATGTGGAGAGTATACATCCCTATTCCTGATCCAGCATCTGGCCAGCCCAATGACTTTTCTTGTCAAGGGTCACAAAGGTCTACTTTTCCTTGAGGAATCAAGAGCTGGCATGGCCTGTGCTCTGTGCCATAGGTCTGCTTATCTGCTTAGTCCACTTTCCCAACATGGATTGGGTTTCTAGAGTTGCTCTAAACTGTGTCAACAATAGTTTCTACCTGACATGAGGCTTAAGGTCTGGAGATAATTGAGAGGTACACGGGGGAGGAGAAGATGACACCTGAGACTCTAGTGGTTTTCACGTCCTCAGAAGCAGCCAAACGTGTTCAGTCCTCTGAAGTGAAAGTGTTAGTCGCTAAGTCGTGTCCGACTCTTTTCCACCCCATGGACCGTAGCACGCCAGGAATTCTCCGCCCATGGACTTCTCCAGTCAAGAATACTGGAGTGGATTGCCATTTCCTTCTCCAGGGGATCTTCTCCATCCAGGGACTGAGCCCACGTCTCCTGTGTCTCCTGCACTGGCAGGCGGATTCTTTACCTTCTGAGCCACCAGTCCTCACAGAGCAAGGCTAATGGTTTATAAATATGATCATAATGCCCAAACATCTTCTAATTAAACCTGGAATTATTAATCATGATATCAATATATTTCACAAAATCTGTCCCTTCTGTGCTCCTGACATGGTGGGCTGGAGCTGTTTTTTCATCTATAAAACAAAGGAGTTAGAATGAGAATTGTAATTCATTCTTACATCAAAATTTGGCATACTTTTCCCCAACCATATGAAATCAGACAAACACGCCTATGTTCTGGCTTGCAAGGACCTATCTCCATCTCCTCAGCTTTCCCCTGCCTCCTACTGACAGCCCTTCCATAAAACCTGAGAACTCCCAGGTCTGAAACTATAAGCTAAAGACCCCTGGGAAAGTAGAAAGTTCTAAAGTTCCCTTCTACCTGAATATTCAGTAACTGTGGAAGCTATACTTTTGTTTCTAGAGAAATTCCCTTATTATATATAAGTAAAATCTAGGCCTCTCTTTATTGCTTTTTAATTTTTCTTAAGAGTGATAACAGTCTTGCTACTAAACCTGCTGCTAATTTTTCTTTGGTAAAGAAAGTTAGATGTATCAGATTTAAGTAAGACAGGTGAGTATACCTTCTAACTAAAACTTCCCTATAACTTGAACAAATAAAGCACCTTAAGTAATGGCCTGTACACAGCAGTCAAATCATCAGTGCACAGTGACAAATGAAGTTGTATGTGTTTTACAATCACAAAGATCAAAAAGCTTGACAACAAAGGTTTATACACATGATCATAAAGCCCAATCATCCTCCAGGATTGATGGCTGATTATTTTTGTAAGTGCATCTCTAATGCTAGACACAGTCTTCAAACATTCTATAATCTTTTAATTAACCTGGAATTATTAATCATAAGATCAACTTATGTCACAAAATCTGGAAACTAAGAAAGACCTCGGAGATCATCCAGTTCTAACCAAATGCTCTGTGCAGATCAGAAAGCTTAGGCCTAGAGCAGTTAAGGTGACAAGACACTCACACACACACACAAATGACAATAAATGTACAATACTACCCTGAAACTACTAAACATCCATATTCTAGGAGCTCTGTGAAACACTTTACGAACAAAATTACTAGACTCTCTCTACAACCCTTCAAGGTTATTATTCTATTATGTATAAGGAATCATGCTCTGAAAGGTGGTGGTCTGTTCAAATAGACAGAACACAGAAGAAGCAGAACTGGGTAAGTTTCACGAAAGAGCCTGTACTCTTTCTTCCACATTAAGGAAGGAAAATGTGTGTGGGGGGAATCTGCCAACTTGTGATAACTGTTGACATATTATACTGGTTTTTGTATTTAAGTCACACATAACCCTGATAAAATGATCTTTCACTAAGTTGAACTTTCACTAAGTTGACCATTCAGATAAAAAGATTCTCAACAATTCTGTGAGCTACAAACAAAAAACAGGGAATCAAATGGCATCTCCAAACCAATTCTGCTACCACTGTCCTCCCAGGATCAGAATGTGACCAGTGGTCACTTGGGCATGTAAGGCTTGCCTTAATATAGTAGGAGCAAAACCCCTTCTGATCCACCAGTGAGCCAATCTGGTGAAGAGAGACGAAAATACTAAGTGGACACATCTGTTTACCCAATTATTTCAAGCAAACAGACCCAACCCAAGGACCCAACACACTGAAACAGCCCCATCCTTCTTTGGAAGCAAGTGTTTGTGGACAAGTTTCTCACTTAAGTTTGATAAGAACATTCTGTTTTCATGAGACTTTATCAAAGGCGTTCAGTGTTCTGTTGATCACCAGAATCCAAGTGCACAGGCCCGGCTCCCCACGCCAGATCGGCTCCTATCTATCCTGTGTGGCCAGTGGGACCGACCCCAAGGCTGACTTCACTCAGTCCACAATTATCCCCTCACATTCCTCCTTCGATGATCTTATGTTGTGGGATAAATCTCCTTAAATACAGTTGGATTCCCCCTCCTACACCCTGTCTTTTTCTCATAACCTCTGGGGCTACCCACTGCCAGCCTCTGCCCTCTCTGCAACTGCCATCCTTGATCTCAGGATGGGCTGGAAGACAGGGAGAGGTGACACAGAAATGACCATGCTGGCTCTTAGAAACCCTCAGAAACACACTTGGGATGCTGCCTAACCCAGGTGGAGGTGAGGACACTTTCCTGATGTTCTGGAGTTCCCACTTACAGAAGGCTCACGACGCGTCAGGCGTTACACAAATTCCATCTCATATGTTAGCTCATTTAATCCTGATGTTCCTCTGGGAGGTCTCCATAATTACTCCTATTTTTACTGATGAAGAAAACAAGGCTGAGAGAGGTTAAACAACTTGCCCAAGGTGGAGTCAAGATTTTGCCTGACTCCAAAGCACGTGTTCTTCCCACCTGGCAGGACCTTCAATTACAGAGTGTGAATAAGTTCAGTCCCTCTGACCCATCTACCACCCTCGTTCAAGTTCTGCCTGCCAAAGACCCAAACTATGATCAGGGAAAACATGTGAATATCTTATTCTCAAACAGAAGACCCAGTGGCTATCTGCCCAATGACGGAATGCACCCCAATCAGAAAGTTTTGATTTCATCTGAGTCTTTATTAGGATAGAGATGTCAAGAATACTCATGCTGTGGCAGTGCTCTAAACTGTAGAGAAACATTTTAAATGAAGAACTTTAGAAGGGATATGTCTGAATTTAAATAGGTACTGCAAGATTTTACGAAAGGCACTTTACTGAACTGCATCTTGGCTTTTTAAAAGCTAGTTCATGATAACACTGCTTGTGATATGGGGTGTTTGAGGCAAGCTAAATGTCCATCACTAAGTAAGTCAACTGGTGAGCAAAAGGGGGTGTAGGCAGAGACTGGTATACCATGAAAGTCAAAGTGTTAGTTACTCAGTCGTGTCCGACTGTTTGTGACCCCATGGACTGTAGCTGCCAGGCTCCTCTGTCCATGGGATTCTCCAGGCAAGACTACTGAGTGTGTTGCCGTGCCCACCTCCAGGGGATCTTCTCAACCCAGGGATTGAGCCTCGGTCTCCTGCATTGCAGGTAAACTCTTTACTCTCTGAGCCACCAAGGAAGCTCTGGAATACCATGCAACCCTGAAAACCAATAGCCCAGGGGTATATATGGCCAGTGGATAAATCTTAACACAGTATTCTCGAGGGGCAAAAATATAAACAAAACTAAAAGAGTTATATAGGAATGTTACTAATCTATTAAGCATAACTACAAATAAAATCCACCACCACCTACTTGGGCTTCCCTGGTGGCTCAGTTGGTAAAGAGTCTGCCTGCAATGCAGGAGACCCAGGTTTGATCCCTGAGTTGGGAAGATCCCCTGGAGAAGGAAATGGCAACCCATTCTAGTATTCTTGCCTGGGAAATGCCATGGACAGAGGACCTGGTAGACTACAGTCCATGGGTCACAAAGAGTCAGATACCACCAAGTGACTAAACCACCACCACAAATAAAATAAGCTGTGATTTGGTGCCATTCATATAAACTACAAAAAAAAAAAAAAATTGAAGACGACACTTTTCCCATTATACAGAATCAATGACGTGTGATGAAAACATCTATTACTGAGGATTTCTAGAGGGGAAGGGATGGGCCTGGGTAAACAGACAAAGGGGAAGAGGGGAGAGAAGGGGGGTCCTGCATTCAGAAAGTCAGGACCTGAGAAGTGTGATTCCTTCAACCTTCTACACTAAGGGGTTCAGCAAAGGAGAGAGGAGGAGAGGGAGGGATGGGCGGAGGGGAAGGGGCGGGGCAGGAGGGGCGACACAGGAGGAGACAGTCAGAGGGTGCTGACCCCAGCTCACAGCTTCGCCTCTGTGCCATCACTGTCGTCTTGAAGTTCTATTTCCTGGTGGTATAATACCCCGTCAGTAGTTTGGGGAACCTCCAATGCACTCATGTGTACACAGTCACCCCTCAACTCTGCACAAGCAAGCCTGGATTAGACCCGGTTTGCAGGCCTGAATACTAACAGAAATTGAAAATGGCATCTACTGCCATTAGAATTGGACCCTTGGACTGATTCCGACACAAGATGCTCTGTTTTCTTTTTATAAATACACAGACTGGTAGAGTATAAATACTGCAGAATACAGAGACCAAAGAAATGAAAAGAGAGGTGAGCCCAAGATCAGATGTGATTGAAAAGTCCCTCCTTTCCCCTCCCCCTGCACCCATTGACTCCAAGGGTGGCAGTAATGGTACCTCTCCTTCCCTGGAACCCCAGCCTCGGAGAGCCTGCCAGCCTCTCAACCTCAGGCCGGGTGGGGAGGCGCTGGGGTGGTGGGGAAAAAGCTGCAGGGAGCCAGGGGTGGTGAATGAACTCCTAAACAAACTCTCCACTGACACATCACTAAAAATAAGTATGCTTACATGCATAACACATTTTTGGAACAGTACCCTGAACTCTCTCTTTTCTCCTCTCCAGGGACTTAACATCTCATACTCAAGCTTTATAGGAAATCAAATGCAGGTACAACAACGCTGAGCACGGCAGGTAGGAGCTTTTGATGTCTGGGATCGATGCTCATCTGCCAAGACGCTAAGGAATTGCAGAGCACGGCTGGGCACCATGTATCAGCTGCTAGCCCGTATCCCGGTCAAACGCTGATAAGGCTCGCTGGGGCATTGCCTTATTTAGTCAGACTTCTGGGCCCAAACACCGGTGCACGGTGACAACTGCGCATGCTATTCCCAGTGCTCCTCCTCTCGGTCCCTGGTGCTGACACACCAATTACAAAAAGTGTCACCATTATTTAAACAGCCTCTTGCCTTTTCTGGCAGCAACTTTCTACCAAGAACAATGGTAACGATATCACAGAGAAACCTGAACCTCTTCACTGGGCAAAGAATTCCCATAAGGAACACCAACAATTAAATTCTAATTCTTACGGCCTTCCACCACCCTCGATCCAACACTGAACAGATTATACATGAACACTTTTATTGGCTAAACTGCTTATGTGTTGTAGCATAGCATATTATGATTCTACTTGGCTATACTGCCTCCCCCCCCCCATAAACTAGTATTATTACTAACGATTATTTTTTTAAAAGCAGCTTAAGTGTAGAGTCTCATACTTGGAAGTCAATAATTTGATCTGGACCTTACTGTGCTTGGGCTTCCCTGATGGCTCAGTTGGTAAAGAATCTGCCTGCAATGTGGGAGACCTGGGTTCGATCCCTGGGTTGGGAAGATCCCCTGGAGAAAGGAACAGCTACCCACTCCAGTATTCTGGCCTGGAGAATTCTGTGGACAGTATAGTCCATGGGGTCACAAAGAGTCGGACATGAGTGAGCAACTTTCACTTCACTTACTGTACTCTTAATTGCACCAATAAATATGAATCTTGTTTCAGTTCAGTAGCTCAGGTGTGTCTGACTCTTTGTGACCCGATGGACTGTAGCATGCCAGGCTTCTCTGTTCATCACCAACACTTGTTTATCTACATACAAACGTGTATGTGCATAAACCACTATATGTGTTTAAATTGCTTTCTGCAAGAAATCTAGCACACTAGCAGTTTTAATTGCTTAGACGATGAGGAAGCTCTTTCTGTACTGAGAAGGAGAATTCCAATACGTACTGCTAATTAAAAAAAACACAGAGTATGGAGTAGTGGGGATTCCAGTTATAATCCTATATAAGCTATTTCAAGACCTAAAAACCTATAAAAATCATAATTTTGTAAGCTTAGTGTTGAAAGGTATCTGACAGTAACACCTGAATGCAACTAACATGAGGCTATTTATGGTTATTATTTATCCCACTTTGATGTGAATATTCAGTTTCCCTGGAGAATTAATTTCTTTCATCGCTTAGTGCTGCACAGATCCCCTGGGGGTGTTATGTCATTTATACTCCATGGACCATATTGCTTTTCTAAAATCCAATAAATTCTGAATTCTATAACCCATCTGCACCCAAAAGGTTTTGGAAAGCAGTTATGGACTTGTGGTATGTAACCATCTGTGTCAAAGGGAATAAAATGTATATCTGTGTGTATAAATTATCAGAAAAAATTTATGAAGTACTAGTAACACTGGTTATCTTCAGGGAGGAGAAGTGGTTAGTGGGAGTCAGGAGTGTCAGTCCGTTCCATTTTGTAACTTGAAACATTTGAATCGTGAACCTGTATCACATTTTCAAAAAATAAAGAAAATTAAAAAAATTTTAAGTCACCCATTATAAGCATGCTACAAGAACCTGATCTATTTAAAATACATCCTATTAACAAGTCTGGCTGGCAATGTTTCACACCCACTGTCAGTGGATCCCTTCGGCCAAACTTCCTTAGTCACTGTGAACTCTGGTTTCTTTTTACTCTCGTCCTGAACATACTTCCCACTCTTCCACAAAATACTGTTTGCAGTTTGTTTCTTAAATGAAGCTTTTGTCTCCCTAACTCAGCTGTGGTTACTTCGTTTATGTCTGTACATCTCTAAAATTCATGTAGTTGGCCAGATATGTTTGCTTATTTGTCCTTTTTTTCCCTTATTGTACTGGAATCTCATGAAAGTAGGGAGAAAATGTTGCTTTAAAAACTTTACTTGGCAGTTTTTCTGAAATAAATGGTTAATTATACTGTGTGTGTATCAGGTCTTCCTAATGAGCCTTCGAGGGCCTGCCCAAATACTGCATAAATATTAGCTAAACGGAATTAAGCCTAGAAAACAAAAATTACTTCACAAGAAAGCTTTATAATCAAAATAAAATGGAAAACTCAATCAAGGCAGGTTTCTGAAGGCTCAAATGCCACTTGTAATGATAATCAGAGGTAGAGTTCTGGGATGACAGAGAACTATTCTGAATTTACAGTTGCCAAGAGCTGATACATGCCCTGATGGTAAAGAAAACTCAGTTACATTTTGGTGCTCCTTGCATGCAGATGCTATGTGCTATGCTAAGTCGCTTCAGTCGTGTCCGACTCTGTGCGACCCCACAGACGGCAGCTCACCAGGCTCCGCCGTCCCTAGGATTCTCCAGGCAAGAATACTGCAGTGGGTCTCCATTTCTTTCTCTTGCATGCAGAAGCAGTGATCTAATAATAAATGCTCTGAGTTGGGACTTCGCTGGTGGTCCAATGGCTAAGACTCCGTGCTCCCAATGCCGGGGGCCTGGGCTCAACCCCTGGTCAGGGAACTAGATCCCACATGCCACAACTAAGAGTTTGAATGCTGCAATGAAGACTTGACACAGTCAAATAAACAAATAAAAATTTTAAAAAAAGCTCTCAGTTAAAGAAACAAGTTATCTACTAATCATGATAAGTCCTGAGGACCTAAACTAAGAGCCAAAATCTTTAAAAACCATAGGCTACTAAATATAGAAATAACCCAAATCCTTATCTTAGAATCCTTGAAATCACTTCAAAATGATTTCTGAAAAGGTCACTAAATTGCATTCATACACATTCTCATTTTAACAATCAGTCCATTTTCTTTTTTTAAGATGGGAAGCAGAGACTTTTGAAGAAGAGTAAATTCCATCCAGTGAAGCAAAATTTCCCTGTATGCATTTCATCCAAGTCCATTGTTCCGGTACTGGTAACAAACCATTCCATTTGAAACTATTAAAAAAAAAACAACACCATCCTGAATAAAAACTATATATTCTCTCCTTTTTATCCTTGGAAATTAATCCTACTATAGAAATTCACTTTCTCTTTTTAGGACAATTTTTAAAATTTTATTTATTTTTAATTGGAGGATAATTGCTTCACAATATTGTTTTGGTTTCTGCCATAGAAGCAACATGAATCAGTCATAGGCGTGTGTATGTGCCCTCCCTTTTTAACACAGTTTTCTTTTTTTGGCCGAGCTGTGCAGCTTGCAGGATCTTAATTCCCTGACCAGGGATGGAACCCAAGCCCATGGCAGTGAAAGTGCTAAGTCCTGACCACTGGATTGTCAGGGAACTCCCAAGAAATTTACTTTTAAGCCATGCTTATGTAGTCACAAAGAAATATGTCTAAATAGTTTTCAATACAAATACGTACTTGTAACTGATAACCACTGAATTTTTTTAAGCCAGAAAAATGTTGGTAAGAATTCTAAGTCACTAAAATTGTTCCATGCATCTGTGTCTCTTATTCTGTCTCGCATATAGGGTTATCGTTACCATCTTTCAAATTCCATATATATGCATTAGTATACTGTATTGTTGTTTTTCTTTCTGGCTTACTTCACTCTGTATAATGGGCTCCAGTTTCATCCATCTCAGTAGAACCGATTCAAATGTATTTTTTTTAATGGCTGAGTAATATTCCATTGTGTATATGGAACAATACAGTATACTAATGCATATATATGGAATTTGAAAGATGGTAATGATAACCCTATATGCGAGACAGAATAAGAGACACAGATGCATGGAACAATTTTATGGACTCTGAGGGAGAAGGTGAGGGTGGGACGTTCTAGGAGAATAGCATTGAAACATGTATATTATCATATGTGAAACAGAACACCATTCCATGTTCGATGCATGAGACAAGGGCTCAGGGCCGGGGCAATGGGATGATCCAGAAGGATGGGATGGGGAGGGAGGTGGGTGGGGGGTCCAGGAAGGGGAACACATGTAAACCCATGGCTGATTCATGTCAATGTATGGCAAAAACTATTACAATATTGTAAAGTAATTAGCCCCCAACTAAAATAAATAAATTTATAAAAAAAAAAAAAAAAAGAATTCTAAGTCACCATTCTCAACTTACAGATGAAAAAACCCAGTCCAGAGAAATCACAGTTTACTGGATGTGTTCGATCTGCTATGTACTGTCAGGTGTGCAATTATTAAGAATGAACTAAACTTAAAGAAACAAGCACACACTTACGGGCTTTCCAGGTGGCGCTAGTGGTAAAGAATCTGCCTGCCAGAGAGGGAGATATAAGAGACATGTGTTTGATTCCTGGATCAGGAAGATCTCCTGGAGGAGGGCATGGCAACCCACTCTAGAATTCTTGCCTGGAGAATCCCATGGACTGAGGAGCCTGGCGGGCCACAGTCTATGGGGTCACAAAGGAGACCGGACTGAGTGAGCATTCACACACATACATACTTAGAGCCTATTAAGTATTGAAACAAGAGGTCTGCACCTGATGCCAAGGGTGGAGAGAGGAAGACTGAGGGAGCTAGAAAAGGCAGCCAGGAAGAGGGGAGGGGAAGAGAGACAGGGGCTTTGGCAGGGACAGGCTTCACTGTTGTCTCCCTAAGCCTCCTGTCACCCTCCTTGGCAGAATTTCAGCTGCACCCGCATTTGTGTCCTATAACCAGCTGTTTACTTGTCTGTCTCACCCAAAGGGCAAGGGCTGCCTCTGAAAACCCATTTTGTGACCATGTGTAAGGTTGGCATGGAGTAGGCTCTTGGTCAGCATTCATCAACTGGACTGGATGGACACACAAGACTTTATGGTAAAAACAGGCCAATCTAGAAGGATGGTGGATGCTGTCTTTGAGTGGAAAAGTACAAGTAGGAAACAGGAGAAGGCAGATGTGAGCAGAAGGCAAGAAAAAGTAAGAGGCAGAAGGCAAGAGATAATGAAGGAGCACACACGTGTTCAAGGAAATGCTTTATGACGATGATACAAAAAGAAAGCTAAGTTTGTGGACAATTCTCAACAGAGGTGAATGGGGGTGTTATTCTTAACCCACCCTAAATAAACAGGTCAGGAAACAAGACACTCCTTAGATTATTCAAATAATCTTTTGTTCCTATGTTTCCAGTAACGCCTAGTGAATATTTTAACTGTGTAGGGCTGACTTGGCCTTAAAAAATGACTTTCAAACCAGGCACTTCTTTTATGCATGGAGTGGAAATGCTCCCTAAGAGTTTGTTGTCTGGCAAACACGGAGTTGCTCAGCAAAGGGAGTGGATGAGATACCGGAAAGGAGGCTGCTGTGTAAATTACGCAAGACACTCACCAATCAACCCAAAGAAATCCATCTACTCTAAAACCACAGGAACTATTAAACCAAGCAACCTTCAAGAAGGAGAAAAGAGATTTTCTACAGAAATCTTATTTGAGAAGATGGTGCATTTGTTTAGTTAGATCTGATAGTCATTTCTTTCTGGGATTGAAAGGACATAAAGGATCACCAGGGCCTCACGTAACTGCAGCCATGGCCATAGGCATCTGTATCCATTAAAGGCATGCCACCACCCATAGCATGGTCCTCTTCAGAGAAAGACGCCAACACCCATCTGCTTACCAAGAACAGTAAGAGGGTGTAGCAGATTTATAATGGTAACCTGATAACCCCAAAGGTATTTCACTGAAAGGTGCACAAGAGGGACTTTCCTGGTGGTCCAGTGGTTGAGAATCCACCTTGCGATGCAGGGGACAAGGGGTTCAGTCCTTCGTCAGGGAAGATCCTGCATGCTGCAGGACCACTAAGTCACAACTACTGAGGCCGCACGCTCTAGAGCCCGTGCTCCACAGCAAAAGAAGCCCAAATGACACAGCCAAAACCTAGCGCAATGCCCCTGCTCCAAAAAAACCGCGCAATAATCACCAACCTTCAAGGCATTCCAGGAAGCAGGACATCATAAGATGTTCCCTGTTGCTCTGTTGCCCTCACACCTGCTTCTGTGCCCTTTTCTCACTCTTTGCTCTGCTTAGAACACACCCCTCCATTTCTGCTGCCCAAATCGTTCTAGTGGTTCAAGACCCAATTCTAACCTTCTCTCTGTAAAGCCTTTCCTGATGCTCCCCAAAGGATAATTCACTTTGCTCTTTTAAACTTTATGCAGAACTGGAAAGATTCAAAAAATAAAAAAACCGATTCTATCCAGGCAGACTCTCCACCTTGGATCATGGTGACGTGTCACAGTCTACCACGGGAGTGTAAGCAGCTGGAGATGCAGGTTATCCTGGCTTCCTTGTGAACTCCTGACAGTACACATTCATGGAAGCACTGACAATGTTCACTGTGATAAAAGTGCGGGGGCTGGCGGGAAGCTGGATCTTCCATGAATTTTCACAGTACACATAACACACGGGTCTGTACTGACTTCTCCAAATTTTTTTCTTTATTTTTCTGATGTCATTTTCCAAATGGCAAATTTACCCATTATGTGGATAGAAGACTGGTTTCAGTTGTCCCCCTAAAGCCTAAGGAGACACACTCAGAGGAGGCTACAATGAAGAGGTTTTAATAACAGACATTGCACACTTGTTTTTCTTTGATTAAACAGAGAAGTAGTATAAAAAGAATTTTTCTATCTAACTTTAATGTTATTTTCTCATACTTTCGAGTCTGGTTGCTTTCTCCTAAAGCAATACGAGGCTGGAATGCAGAGATGCAAGGCAAGTAGGTGGGCAACTCTATTGGAAAGAGAAGTTCAATCAAATCCTGTTTAGCAATGCGAGATCAGGACAAAGACACAGGTGTTCTGCTCAAAGCTGTTTCAACTTCCCAGGCAGACAAAACACAAAGGAGAGTCAGGCTGGTCTCAAAAAAGAAAACCTGCATGACAAAAATCTGTCTTCGTGGCTACAGTCCATACACACCCTGGGGCAGCAGCCTTCAGGCACCTCATCCAGAGGCCTGGTCACGTCCACCACAGGCTGGGGGCTTTCTTCACGTCTGTATGTGATGAATTAGGAGAAAATCCTTCGTCCTCTTACAGAACTGGGTGAGGATCTCCACAGACCTCTTTCTCAGAGACCTATGACTGCAATGCCTTTCCACTAAACCCAATAACTGGACATGTCTATTACTTGAACTTCACATTAAAACTTTGGATAGTGCCTTGGGCATGCTAAGTTGCTTCAGTTGTATCTGACTCTTTGTGACCCTCTGCACTGCAGCCCGCCAGGCTCCTCTGTCCATGGGATTCTCCAGGCAAGAATACTGGAGAGGGTTGCCATGCCCTCCTCCAGGGGATCTTCCCGACCCAAAGATCGAACCTGCGTCTCCTGCATTGCAGACGGATTCTTTACCAATGAGCCACCAGGGAAGCCTGGCTGGTGTCTCAAAAGGCATCATATCCTTAGATACGCCTGACAAAGCAGCAAGAGAACAACCTGACCGAAAACCTCGCCGTGTGCCCCATGGTAAAAATAAAAGCACACACCCGCTTAGACTTGCTGGCGCCAGGCACCCTTCCAAACACCACATCCCAACACATTGGGAGTCCTCTCTCCAGCCCTGTGAGGAGGTACTATTAATCATCACACCCAGTCCACAGATGAGAAAACTGACGCTAGGAGAGGTGAAGTTGTTTGCCTGAGACCACTCGGCTGAAAAGTGACAGCCAAGACTTATTGTTGCTCCTACTATATAGGGTGCTGTTATACTATGCCATGTTACAGAAAGACTGCAGAAAAATTCTCTGGGTGAAAATCAGGCTGTCATGTTAAAAGATTCATGTGAATTGCTTCCCTCTTTCCTCCCTTCTGAAATTCTCCGCAAGGAAGCCACCTCACCTTCACCTCTTGCTTCATCTTCCAGCAACAATACCTGAATTAGAGTTGCCATGTGAACCTTCTCTTCCCAGGCCCAGACTGACCCAAAGGAGGCAATGGCATTTTCTCAGAGCTCAAACTGCAGTTCAGAGCCAGGCACACACCATTTCAGGCCCCTGCCTGAAATATTGCTGTCAGAAACAGGACAAAAGGGACCCAACTGTTGGAAAATACCGGTGCGGAGGGGGCAGTAGACACTCATTCCCTGTCACCCCACAAGTGACTGGCAGCCCCTGGAGACACAGGGATTCTACAGAAGGCTGGTCCGCACTGCAGGCAGGAGTTCCACTTAACCTCTGTGCTCTTGCATACCTGGTTTCCCAGGCACAATGCAGGCCTGTCTGGTCTGTCCTGGGGGAGCCATGGAAGCAGCAACCTGTCAATATCTTTTTTTTCTTTTTGCCACACCAAGTGGCATGTGCGATCTTAGTTCCCCAACCAGGGATCAAACTTGCGCCCCCTACAGTGGGAGGGGGGGGCTCTTAACCACTGGGGAAGTCATGAGAGCTGCAAATTTGAGAAAGCTCCTCTGACCACGGGAGAAGGCTGAGTCACTGGAATTGACAGCAACAAAGCAGGTGGAGCCAAGTGGCTGGGAGGGGAATCCAGCAATGGGCTCCCGAGTCTCACCGGAAGCTGACTTGTTACCACCAGAGAGGAAGGCTCCAGCCCTGGCTCTCTCTGTGCCTCTCTCAGGCCGGCCACAGACACCTACCTAACTCACCTCTCCAGCTTCAGTTCCACCGGAAGCAGCTGAAGGCCATTCAGGTGGATGGAAGAGAAGCCGAGATGAAGTCGACCACAGGGAATGAAAGGGGGCCAAGAGCAGCCTGGACGGATGCCCTGATTCCCACACCACTGAGCAACAGTGAGCCAAAGCGGGCAGCCAACGGAGACTCTTCACCGATCTCTCCTTCCCAAGAATCCCTCATTTTTCGTGGAAAAACCCTGCTGTCGGGTGATGCTCCCACACTCTGCTTCCACCTCCATGGAGCTCTTATTTCATTTCCAGCCGCATGGCTGGTTGCCAATGTGTCCACCTCTGTCCCTTGGTGATGAATGTCTGGGAAGATGGAGCCCTGTCATTCTCATTTGGATCTCTCCCAGGGCACCAAATCTCCCTTGCTCTACAGACAGCATGTATTCGAGAGATAGTCAAAATGAAAACAGAACTGACACTAACACGAAACCGTTATCCACTTTCCATTTAAACTGATGATCCTCGTTTAACCCTGGAGACAATCTTGGGAGAAGCCATCACACCCCCATGTGCGGCTGGAGGGGCGTGAGGCCTGGAAAGGTCCGGTGGCTCGCCCGTGACACACCACTGCCAGCACCAGGACCGGAACCTGGACTGCAGTTGCAATGTCTGTTCTCAACCACTAATACCTTGAAAGTCAAAGTGTTACTCGCTCAGTCATGTCCGACTCTCTGAGACCCCAAAGACGGTAGCCCACCAGGCTCCTCTGTCCATAAGATTCTCCAGGCAAGAATACTGGAGTGGGTTGCCATTCCCTCCTCCAGGGGATCTTCCTGATCCAGGGATAGAAACCAGGTTTCCCTCATTGCAGGTGGATTCTTTACCGCCTGAGCCACCAAGGAAGCCCACTAATAGCTTGGACTGCCTTTCTGTGCCCTGGAACCAGGTGGACATAAATGACAGTAACATTTGAGCTAAAGAAACAAGAGAGACCTCTCCATCCTCCAGTCTTCACCCCGACCTTTGCCCTGTGGTTTCCTCGGCTCAGAAAGCCCGTCATCCCCTTTCTATTCCTGGAGAGGCCAACATGTCCTCTCCAATTTGCCCCTTGGTTCCCTGGGTTGTTAAGGACCCTCTGGTGGGCTCTTACACAGTCTGTCCTTTGCTATATCACACCAAGTAATACCTGCTGGTTTTCTCCTTAGCCTCCTGCCCTAGCACATGAGGTTTCTGAGAGCAACGGCTGCCTTTTCACAAAATTTCACGTGGAAGTAGTCAACAACTGTTGGCTGTATCAGTTTTACTAGCTGAGGCCTAGGAAAGCAGTGTCACAAACCATAAAGACCTTTTAGTAAATGAATGATCATTTCCATTAAACTGAACAATTTTTACACAGTAATCTTAGTATAGAGATTTTAAAAATACATGTATGTAGTATTGTGCGGAAGGTAATGGCAACTCACTCTAGTATTCTCACCTGCAAAATCCCATGCACAGAGGAGCCTGGCAGGCTACAGTCCATGGGGTTACAAAGAGCTGGACATGACTGAGCACACACACAGGATAGAGGAACTGTGAGAAACCTGACTGGATCTTAGCCTCACACTGAGGATTCTAAATCTCTAAGGAAGAATGCCAACCTAAAGATAACAGAGCAATCAAAACCAAGTATTTAGAGTGCCAACGTCTTGACACCTGTGCCAGGTTCCATACAAGATTTAAAATCTGAATTGTTTTTAGTAGCTGCTGCTAAGTTGCTTCAGTCGTGTCCGACTCTGTGCGACCCCATAAACGGCAGCCCACCAGGCTCCGCCATCCCTGGGATTCTCCAGGCAAGAATACTGGAGTGGGTTGCCATTTCCTTCTCCATTTTAGTAGCTACATAGTATATATTGTGCTAAGTTGCTTCAGTCGTGTCTGACTCTGTACGACCCCATGGACTGTCACCCACCAGGCTTCTATGTCCATGGGATTCTCCAGGCAAGAATACTGGAGTGGGTTGCCATCTCCTCTGGGGAAATGTTCCCGACCCAGGGATCAAACCCACATCTCCTGTGTCTCCTGCATGCAGGCTGATTCTTTACTGGCTGAGCCATAGGGGAAGTCCATTGTATATATTAATAAGCATCAAATAGGCCTCTAAAGTCTAAAAAGGACCTGCTTATGAAGATTACTTTCTTTCCATGTGTGTGGCATAAATAAGACATTTCATTCCGGGTATAACCCTCAGAGTTCTTACTGAAAATAGTTCTAGCTTGCTTTAGATTTGTGCTTAACTATGAGGAAAAGTATGGCTTTACAGCTTATTGGTTCGGTGTTTATTAATTCAGACTTCTAAAGATTATTTAGAATTTAAGTGAGAAGAATTTCACACTAATCAGAGATGCAATCGGTGGGAGAAAGGAGGAACAGAAAAATTGGGAGGAAAAAAAATCCTGAAAATGTCATGACAAAATCTAGTTTTGCACAGACTACCTTAAGTTCCTAAAGGTCGTTACACCTATTTAGTGCAGAAATTGTAAACATCTCAATTTGCCTAAAAATTTCATTTTTTTTTCCTACAAAGATATCCCTCCTTAACTCCTATGACTTGAAAAGCTTAAACTTTCACATCTCTGGCTAATTTAGAGTCCTCACAGAGACAAAAATGATAAAGTGTGATTCAATGTAACCCTTAAAGTTGAAAGAATAAATTATCTCTGAAGAGTTTATGATATAAACTTCATCTTTGATTCATTTAAGAAATTATCATAGTTTAATTAAGAATATTTTTTCTTTTCATATCATCCTGTTTTATGAGCATTAAGAAAAACTGCTGACACCCTAGAAGCAGTAACCAGTTTCTTCTCTATGGAAAAACAAGACTGCTCAACAGTGACCCTTGCACCTCAATAAGCTCTCCCACACCTGCCTGTTTTCTAGCAGGAGCTGTGATTTCTCAGGTGGTGGGTCAGATTCTGCTGAAGAGAAGGCCCTTTCAAGCAGGGACTTGCTAAGGACCTGCAGGAAGCCTGGACTGGACCCCTTGGCATGTTAGCTCTTGAAGACCAGGTGGATTACAGGTCAGAGAGGCAATCAAACGAAACAAATCCACAATGAGTTAACAGTGGGGGCCAGAGAAAGAAAAGATGCAGCTGTTATTGCTGTGTGTGTGCACATGCTTAGCTGTTTCCAACTCTTCTGCGACCGCATGGACTGCAGCCTGCCAGGCTCCTCTGTCCATGGGATTTCCCAGGCAAGAATACTGGAGCGGGTTGCCATTTCCTCCTCTAGGGGATCTTCCTGATCCAGGGATTGAACCCATGTCTCTCTTGTCACCTGCATTGGCAGGCAAATTCTTTACCACTAGAGACACCTAGGAAGCCCTAGATGGTATCATGGAACATTATTAACACAAAACGAACCTCTAGCACTCTCTTGGTTTGGATCCTAAGCTGAACACAAGTGCTCTTCTCGGGATTCCTAACTCACTCTCTGTTCTCTGTCCTCCCTATTGCACATAGGGAACATGCCTACTAATGTCCTTCTACAGGTAAAGCCTGGACGATAAGGCTGGGGCCTGAAATTAGCCACTGCAGAGTTTTCACACTCTTAATTATTAAGACATGAATCTTCATGTAAGTCATGTGCTTCTTTTATTTTGCATACTTATTTTTTGTAACGCAGGTCACATTTTAACATAGTTTTAAAAACACTTCCAAATATAACTAAAAATTTAATCAGGAAAAATACCTGAAACATGTATGTTAATTAGTTACTAGTGTGTGCGTACTCAGTCATGTCCAACTCTTTGCAATCCCATGGACTGTAGTCAACCAGGCGCCTCTGTTCATGGGATTTCCCAGGCAAGAATACTGGAGTGACCTGCCATTTCCTTCTCCAAGGGATCTATCTGACAGGATTGAGTCCATGTCTCCTGAATTGGCAGGTGGATTCTTTACTGCTGAGCCACCTGGGAAGCCTATAATTAGCCACTAGTACATTATTTAAAAGAACTTTTTCTTGAATCCTTGGCTTAGTTCACTGGATTTATAAAGGTATAAGCAGATTTATTTTTCTGTTTGAGTATTTCATACTAAATGTAGTTTTCCCAGCTGATAATTATAAATAAATCTGTAGACAAAAGTCATGCTTCAAATAGGGGAAAAATGAAAGATGCCTTTTTCTAAGCATCTGGCAAAGAAAATCATGGATATTAATTTCATTCTCTTCTATGGACTTAGTTAAAGACACCAGGCAGCATGAAAAGTTAATGAGTTAATGAGAGCTATGACTAGGGTACAGCTAATCATCTAGATATTTTGATGACTAGTCTCTTAACAGAATAAAAATATGAGTGAAGTCAGTCAGAGAGAGGAGAAATATATGACACCCCTTATATGTGGAATCTAAGAAGAAATGATACAACTGAACGTATCTGCAAAACAGAAAGAGATTTACAGACAGAAAAATGAACTTATGGTTGCCCGGGGGAAGGTGTAGTTAGGGACCTTGGGAAGGTCATGTACACACTGCTATATTTAAAATGGATAACCAACAAAGACCTATTGTATAGCACATGGAACTCGGCTCAATGCTACATGCCATCCTTGGATGGGAGTGGAGTTTGGGGGAGAATGGATACATGTCTATGTGTGGCTGAGTCACTTCACTGTTCACCTGAAACTACCGCAACATTGTTAACTGGCTATATCCCAATACAAAATGTTTTTGGTGTTAAAAAAAATAAAAATAAAAGACAAAACAGATTTGCAAATTTGATTTCTGACAGTGGAATTATGCAAATAGAGATGTTAGCTATAACCATAACCAAATCTTGTTCAGTATCTTGTCTTATCTTAGCATAAAATAATTTCCTGCTTCCCAAACATGGGTCACTATTTCCAGCACTTCCTAATAAATTTCTCTACCTCCACCCTCTCTATTCATTTTCCTAATGACTTTGTTACAAATGACAACACAAAGCTTTGATTCTCACGCTGTTGTTTCCTTGGAAGCTCTTAAATGCACAAGGCTTCAAAGTGCCATTCTTAGAGCAACCTCATCTCTGTTTCATTCCTCTTTGAATGTCCATAAATTGAAAGCTCCTCCCCAAAGTGTCTCCATCATCGTTCATGGTCTACTTGTGCTCTCAGCTAACTCTGCGCAGATCCTCAGAGCCTGAACTCCCTTCTACACAACCGCTTGTATACACGATGAGTTCTCCTCTCTAAATTTCAAGGACCCAGTCCGTTATGCCTGTACTGACGTTTTCACGTCCTGATGGTCCCATCCCAACTTCTGCTGCTTGCAATCCACGCTGTGCACGGCAGCTAGAATCACTCTCCTCACATGTTGTCTTGCTCATGTTACTAACTTCCTCAGAACTCTGAAACACTTTCCACTTGTGTGTTGCATAACACCTGATTAGTGCTTTTAGGCTCCTTTAACAGGCAGCACTCCCTCCTTTTCTAATTGCTCTCCTTTCTCTCCCACCATGACTCAGCTGTGCTCTACACCACTGCAAAGCAAAACATTTAGATTAAATATGTCACAGGGTGGTGCGAAATCCAGAGGGGCTTGAGCACATTTTTTTTTGTCCAAACATTTGTAAGATTTCTCAAAAGGGGATGAAGCTCTGGAGTCTGAATCTGACAGCAGGGATCTATCCAGCAGTTCCAGCCTCCTACTTTCCTGTTGCTTTTATTTTTTTCTACAAATCATCAGCATTAATTTTTGAGGAATTTCAGGGCAACAGCATGAGTGCCCTCCCCAAATTTACTAACTTTTTGGATCATTGCTCCTGGCAGTAGGATGAGGTTGAAAGTGACGCGTCTGCCAGTGAAAAAGCCTTGTTTCAGGTTTTATTGACAATGGAAGTCGTTAGGGAACATGAACTCAGAACATTAGATGATTAATAAAGCTATGAAAGATTACTCCAGCAAGCCACAGGGCAGTGCTGCGCACAGGCAGTGAGCACTAGTGAGCTTCACTGCCTTTAAGCAGTTTTTCTTTCTCTTCAGGCTGTGAATCATCAGATAAGCTTTTCTTTCTCCAACTGGCAAAAATCTCGGTTTGCCTCTGTGACAAATCATGCCTTTGTGTCCCTTTAAAATGTTGCTCAGGGCTTCTCTGTGGTTTAGCGGTGAAGAATCTGCCTGCAGTGCAGGAGATGTGGGTTCGATTCCTGGGTCTGGAAGATCCCCGGAGAAAAGAATGGCAACCCACTCCCGTATTCTTGCCTGGAGAATCCCATGGACAGAGGAGCCTGGTGGGCTACAGTCCATGGGGTTGCAGAAGAGTCAGACGCGACTTAGCAACTAAACAGCAACAACAATGTATTGCTCAAGGCTCAAATCCCTTATGAAATCACTCCAGACCAGTTCCATCTGGCACCAGACACACCAGTTATACAAAGAATCCCTACCTCTTTATTCAAGCTGCCTAATTTCTCCCCCTTTTCTCCTTACTGAGCCTTCCTTTAGGGCTGGCATTCCTATACATACATGTTTACATAGACACTTTTTGGGGGATGTCTGAGACTTGTTTTCTTTATTTTGTTGGCTGATGCCTTGTACTTCCCTGGAAATATCTTTAAAGTATTATTGGGCACCGAATACAGCAGTGGCCCTGTACAATTACAAATACAGCAACTTTAATTTAAAGAAAACTTCTAAACAATAAAGTTTAGCGACTGAACTTCCTAAACAATAAAGTTTAGTGACTGAACTTCCACGCCACAAAGTGAATGCATTACTGAAGCTTCCAAAGCAAAAGAAAGTGAAAACCTTTAAACAAGCTCTTTTCCCCCTTGTTTTCATTTATAGAGCTAAACATTACTGGCTGCTCACTTTAAAACTGCATTTTAATCAGTCCAACAATGAGTTGAAGGTTATTCTAATTTAGTGAGGAGTAAGAAGAATGGCTTCCCTGGTGGCTCCGGTAGTAAAGAATCTACCCGAAATGAGGGCACCCTGGGTTCGATCCTTGGGCCAGGGAGCTCCCCTGGAGAAGGGAATGACTACCCACTCCAGTATTCTTGCCTGGAGAATCCCATGAACAGAGGAGACTGGTGGGCTACAGTCCATGGGGTCATAAAGAGTGAGAAAGGACTGAGCAAATGTTTCAGTTTCAAGAATAGCATAATTTTGAAAAGTGCTTTCACCGTCAAATTTATACAGTAACATTAAAACAACAACAAAATACTACTAGGATATGAGGCCAAGGAAAAAGTCTTTGTGACTGCTTTATGAACAGTTAATTTATTTCCTTTTGATACCTGCAAGACTAACCATTTAGAGATTTTAATCTCCTTCAAAACCTGTATGGAATGGAGGCAGAGTGCTAACAGCTCACTGAACTAATTACTCTGTGCTCTTATCTAACTACTTCCTACGAGTGCAGGTTACCTCCCATCAACTCTAAGCTCGTGTGTGTGGCAGGGGGAGGGAACGGTTAGACTCACATTTCCTCTTCCCCTTCAGGGCCAGTGCAGCGCTAAATGTGTGAGCATCTAACATGCCTCTGACATGACTGAGGTTCGCTGGTATGCTATGGGTGCTGCAAAACAGCTTCGGTTTTGGTTAGACACTCCTCACTACAATTTTGTTTCTAACAATTTACACAGTTATGCATTTCCCCTTGCAATCCATCATCTTCTGATTGTGGACAAGTCTGGAGTTGGAAAAGTAAAATGCCACTGATGTTTCACTAGGTTTACTCACGGACTGAGTTCTATAAGAAGCACTGTTGGCAGAGTGACGGGAAATCAAGGTTCAAAAACAGGCAAAGGGAACTTCCCTGGTGGTCCAGTGGTTAAGAATTTCCCTGAAAATGCAGGAGACATGGGTTCAATCCCTGGCCTGGGAAGATCCCACACGCCATGTGCCACAACTACTGAAGTCCTGGAACTCTAGGACCATGGAGCCGCAACAAGAGAAGGCACTGCAGTGAGAAGCCTCTGCTTTCCACAACTAGCGAAAGCCCACACACAGCCCCAAAGACCCAGAGCAGCCCCCATCTCCACCCCCCCACCAAAAGCTGCCCTTTATTTAAAACAAAACAAAAAACAGGCAAAGTAGGTGAATTCCCACAATGGTGGAGACCCAGACTGGGGTGTTCTGTGATGGTCTCGTCTCATCTGGTTTCCCACTTCCTCACTCCCATTGTATTGGTAAGAAGGAGAGACCTGAAAAAATTACTTGTTCACTATGTTTGAAATGAATCACCCATATTCTGGGAATGAATGAACCTTTCTGCTAATGTGATTCAGGGGCATTAGAGCATCAGACACATGTCTTAGGTCTGCCTCTGCCTTTCAGCCCCCACTTCCAGTTCATCCGCTTCTGCTCATTTTATCCCTTGCTTCCCTATTACCCTGACCCTTGACTGAGTTTTTGTCATCTCCACAGACCACACCTCCAGTCTTCACCCCACTTAAATCCATCTCAAAGGCAGATGGCTCCCTGCTCCAATTCCTTCAAAGACTCCCCAAGGCCAACAGTTGAAAACTCAGCTCCCAAACCTTTATGACCTCGTTCCTGTGACATCTCAATGTAGCACACGTGAGCAGGCTTGAGGATAACCTGGGAAGTCTGTGAAAGGCAGATCTCTGGGCTTCACCCAAAGGTGTGCTAATTCAGTACCAGGTGCAGGACCCGGGGTTTTTCAGCAGCCCTTGGGGTCTGCCCTGTGGTGGACGGAGCACACCGGGGGGAGCACTGCCCTTCCGTCCCACTGCCTGGAGGAACTCACCCTGGGCATGTTCCCTACACTCTATCCTCCCCAAGATGCTCCAGGCAAAAGGAGCTTGCCAGTACCTGCTTCCTGCCTCATCTCCACAGCTCACGCTCAGCCCCACTTCCTGAAGACCCCATGTGTATTTGGTGTTCTTCCTCTTCTTCCATGTTTCCAGGTTTTTCTCAGAATTTATGTTATACTGATATTATCTGTTTATGCTTGTCTCCGACACAAGATTTGTGGCTGCTGAATGAATAATGTCTGTTAAATGAAACAGTGGCAAAATGCAGTACATGTCTGTATGTTAAGTTGCTAAGTAGTACCTAACTCTGTGACCCTCTGGTCTGTAGCCCACCAGGCTCCTCTGTCCATGGGATTCTTCACGCAAGAATACTGGAGTGGGTTGCCATTCTCTTCTCCAGAGGTTCTTTCTGACCCAGGGATTGAACTTGCATCTCCTGCACTGCCAGGCAAGGTTCTTTACCACTGAGCCATCAGGGAAGACCAAAATGCAGTTCAGTTCAGTTCAATCACTAAGTCGTGTCCAACTTTTTGTGACCCCATGGACTGCAGCATGCCAGGCCTCCCTGTCTATCACCAACTCCTGGAGCTTACTCAAACTCATGTCCATTGAGTCGGTGATGCCATCCAACCATCTCATCTTCTGTCATCCCCTTCTCCTCCCACCTTCAATCTTTCCCAGCATCAGGGCCTTTTCAAATGAGTCAGTTCTTCGCATCAGGTGGCCAAAGTATTGGAGTTTCAGCTTCAGCATCAGTCCTTCCAATGAATATTCAGGACAGATTTCCTTTAGGATGGACTGGTTGGATTTCCTTGCTGTCCAAGGGATTCTTAAGAGTCTTCTCCAACACCACAGTTCAAAAGCATCAATTCTTTGGTGCTCAGCTTTCTTTATAGTCCAACTCTCACATCCATACATGACTACTGGAAAAACCAAAGCTTTGACTAGATGGACCTTTGTTGGCAAAGTAATGTCTCTGCTTTTTAATATGCTGTCTATGTTGGTCATGGCTTTTCTTCCAAGGAGCAAGAGTCTTTTAATTTCATGGCTGCAGTCACCATCTGCAGTGATTTATATGACTACATAGTTCTGCTTCCAGACAGATCTTCTTTTAAGAGGGTATAGAGAGGATGTGGGGTAAAGAAAAAAATCCCACCCCAATTCGCAAAGTCCAGTGGAGGCTAAAGCCCTGGGTTCTGATGGTGATGCTGCCTGGGATCCTCCCTTGCTAGGATGTCTACTGGCCTTGTGACCTTCCTATGCCTTGGTTTCCCACATGCTCACAGCGTTGCTATGGAGATGAGAGGAGATGACCGATGACAAGGTCACGGCACAGGTCCAGGCTCCAGGTAACTACTCAAGACACACCTGTCTGCATGTGGCCAAAAGGTAGCACCCCAACTGCTATCCTCACACCAAAAGGGGAAGGGAGCTTGCACTGATGCGTGATATATATGAGGGAACCTCTAAGGAGTGTCTACACTGCTTCCATATCTGGAAACACTGCCAAAAAATTCACTAACTGCTCAACAGCTACCTTCAGTGTCTCTGAATCCACATGCTGCTCATGAGACTTCTGCTACTGTCAAAAATCATAGCTTATAGACTCTAGGAAGAATTTTTAATTTAAATTAAAATGTGATTTAAGTGAATATCCAGGCAAGAATACTAGAGTAGGTTGCCATTTCCTTCTCCAGGGAATTTTCCCAACCCAGGGATCAAACTCGCATCTCCTGTATTGGCAGGTGGATTCTTTACCACTAGCACCACCTGGGAAGCCCCACTAAATATTTAAACATTCTGATATTTTTTAAAGAATGCGTAGTCATCTTCCTTCAGCACAATACAATTCTTATATACTCTAGCATATATACTGCTAGCATTCCTATTGTCATGTACGATTACATGTTTGGAGAGACATTTGATCAAGTCTTTCTAACTTAGTCCAGGCCTGCTATGGATCTTGAGGGTGATCACAAAAGACGAGCAGGGGCTAGGCAAAGGAAAGGGGCCTGGGAGGGATGGCATCCCAGGCAGACAAGAGTCACTTGTGCAAAGAGCACAGGAAATTGTCTACCGTAAGTGGCTCAGGCTAGGTTAAGTGCTTCTGGTGGGTCCCTCCAATTTGCAGCCCTGCCTCGCTCCCAGCTCTTGTCCTGGTGCACAGGAACCTGTCCGTTTCCCTGATCTTTATGACAGGTTTTGTTTCTTACTCATCTCTTTATTCCTAGGGCCTAGTGCCATGCCTGGACAGAGCTGGCACCAAGCAAATGTTTGCCAAATGATGTTTCTGTAGCATAATAATTTCTGAGAATGCTATTTTGTTCCCATGTGCTGCCAGGACAGAAACAGGCCAACAAATCTTGCTCACTGGGTAGGTCCCTTGAGCGCAAATCTTAGGAAGTATAATTTCACAAATTCAGGAACAGACATTTTGATACCTGCATTGCACTAAGGCAAAAGGCTCCCAAGCACTTAATGTGTAAATTGCTTTACCGCTACTTCTTAAAAAAAAGAGCTGTGTCTAGTATCACATACAAGGAATTCTTCTTTCGTGGCAGGCCTCATCAATGTCCTTGCTCTTCAGGGCTAGTGTCTTGAGTTTTCCACATACAGTACAAACCTTTCTGAGTTCCAGGCCCATGTTCCCTTTTGTCTTCGGTGCCAGCACCCCAAAACTCAAGAAGTTAAAAAATCCCAATTCTTCCTCCTCTCTAAATCTGTACTTTCCTCCCTGGCCCCCTATCTCCATAAACTGGACTGGCATCCATCCGGTTGGCCACGCCAGAAACTTAAGTCACTGACTCGTCCTTTTCTGTTCTCTGCACCATCAACCAACCATCAGGTGCTCCTGAGTCAGCCTTGGAGGCTTTCACCTGTACATTCACCTCTTCCCATCTTCACTGCCATGGCTCAGCTCAGCCCTTGGGCTTTTACCAGGATTACTAGTTAGTTGATTACTACTTAATGTGTCTCCAGTCTTATTTCCTGCCCCTTCCACCCTTCAATCTCTATACCATCTCCAAGCAGAGTGATCTTTCTAGAATTTGCTCATGTAATTCTTTTGCCTGAAACTATCAATAGCTCTCTCCTGTCTTCAGGATAAGGTCCAAATTTCTCCTTAAAAGTCAGGGAGCCCTTGCTTACTTCTCCACCTCATCTTTCAACACCCTCCACCTAGTACCCTCTTTTCCAACCTTACCAAACATTTCACAGCACCCGCAATACACCGTGCCACCGTCCTTTTGCACTATCCGCCATCTTCTCCTGTAAAACATCTACACACCCTTTAGTTCCCAGCTGGATACCACCTTCCTATGTAATACCTGGACTTCCCTGGTGGCTCAAATGGTAAAGAATCTGCCTGCAATGTGGGAGACCCGGGTTCGATCCCTGGGTTGGGAAGATCCTCTGGAGAAGGGAATGGCAACCCACACCAGTATTCTTGCCTGGAGAACCCCATGGACAGAGGAGCCTGGCGGGCTACAGTCCATGAGGTCACAGAAGAGTTGAACACAACTGAGTGACTCTCTTTCCCTCTCTCACACACACATGCTACCTAAACTCATAACAAGGTGCAAATCATTCAATAGGTAACTGCTTTTTAAAATCTATACCAACCAGACACCATGACTGAATTAGGCCCTAATCATAATTTTATATTTACACAGTAAGAAATCGGTGAATATTACAAAGAACAATCAGAATTAGTATTTCACTGAGGTTAAGAACCAAACCTTATAAAATGGGCTGGTAACCAAGTATCTGGGCTTCGCAAGTGCCTCAGTGGTAAAGAATCTCCCTGCAATGCAGGAGACACAGGGGACATGGATTCAATCCCTGGGTTGGGAAAATCCACTGGAGGATGAAATGCAAACCCATTCCAGTATTCTTGCTTGGAAAATCACATGGACAGAGGAGTACAGTCCATGGGGTCGCAAAGAATTGGACGCAACTGAGTAACTGAACATGCGTGCACACACAGAACCAAGTATCTTTTCTGGGACTCTAGGCCAGACTGTTAACTAACGTGTTAACTGACAATGGATCGGGGTTAGAGGTACCACTCTTTCAGGGTATTTGCATCTTTTACAAGGTAACTTGTCAGTCCATAGCTCAACTGACTCCAAAATCACTGGGATAAGCTGGAGGACGTGGGGACAAGTGACCAGGGCTGGTGGAGGGTGGATGAAGCTCCATCGTCTGACATTCCACCATCCTCACTCTTGAATCCTAAAACCAAGCTCCCACAGGATGTTTCATCATGTTTTGACTAGGAGGCTCCACCCCCCATGAATCTCAAACCTTTCCCCTAACAGATAGAAGTAAACAGATGAAATCTTGAAATACTAATTCCAAAAACCTTCCTCACCAGTATTAAAAAAATGTAGCTGACAGAGATATCTAGACCAAGCAACTGAGATCAAAATTTGATTGACCTGATACTGTAGAAAGGCTTCCAGTGGCACTAGTGGTAAAGAATCCGTCTGCCAAGGCAGGAGTTGCAAGAGATGTGGGTTTGACCCCTGGGTTGGGAAGATCCCCTAGAGTAGGAAGTGACAACCTGCTTCAATATTCTTACTTGGAAAATTCCATGGGCAGAGAAGCCTGGTGGCCCCATACAGTCCATGGGGCCAAAAAGAGTTGGACACAAATGAACAAAATTAACAGAAATTGTACGTCATTTAAAGTTTTTTAAAAAACAACAAAAAAAGTAACAAGTGATGTGTTATCTCTAGCATAATTGATTGTTTTTAAAATACTAGAAAGTGGATTAATTGTATTTTACTTGGCTTGAATAAGTTTCTTTGGGTGCACAGGGAAATTCTAAGAAGATTTGACTTCAAAGAGCTGTACTACTTTCAAGGCAATCTTGATTCCTCACACCTTAATTAAATTTCTGATAAAGCAGCTTATTCTGAGTTGAGCATATTATATGAGTAAATATGAAACACCAACTGAAACAGAAGGGCAAAATTATTAAAAGCTGATTTGGTTGTAGTCTCAACAGGCCATTGGACTAAAGCTGAGTGACTTACATAAATACCTTTGGCATTTGTTGGATCCTGTTCCTAAACACAATGTTCATATTTCATCTATAATAAGAAAAGCATCTCAAAGATTTGCAAGGCACTGGTCTTGCAAGCGTCCAGTTTGGTGTCTTGAGTAAAGTGAGATTGGCAGAGTCAGCTTAATCCATAATGGAAAGTTGTGAGCGGGGTGCTGGGCCGCGTGGCAGCTGCGGCTCCCAGGCGTCTGCCCGCTAGGTTAGCATGTGCACAGAACTCTGCCACTGGCCCCCTAAACGGAGCTTCTCCAGGGCAAAGGGCAGGTTCACACAGAGCCCATGGGATGGAACTCGAATGCAATCACACCTTCAGCCTTATGGTCAACAGCATAGTAGGGTGGTTTCCATTACAACCAAGTTGTACTAAAAAGTACCTGCTGCCTTCATTTTTCATATTGACTGAATTGGTCAAGTGTCATATTTCACAGTTCACTGAGATGGAATCTGCTGAAATCTGGACTGTCTGGAGCAAACTGAGATTTCAGCAGTTAAAACCAGGCCAACATGTGTCCCCAAAACCTAGCTTCTCATCACCCTGGATTGTTTTATTCCCTCCGGTCCTCACAGCCGGTTTTCACCAAATAGGTCTCCGCAGAATTGACTACCACCTCACGTCCCGCTCACACCACACGCGGCACCCTTCTCCTCACCCTCCCCGCTCAGTCACAGCGGATGGCCGTGCCTACACGATTCAGGGTTTCAAAAGGAATGTTTCTAATGGCTCTAGAGTGTGGGTAACTGTGCGGTCCTCCCAGGATGACAGCCCAAGACTGAGTTTCATTAAATCGGAATTACTTGGACCTACCCGTTAATCATTAAAACTGAGGCTCACCTCAATGCCCCAGGGTTTCTGAATGGGCCTGGCACTGGTAGGGCTGGATGAAGAGTTTTTTTAAAGAAAGATCTTTAGAAACGAGATGGCCTGAGAACACTTTATAAGGTGCGGGAAACAGTGTGCTCCGATGTCACTTGTAACAGCCTGTTAAGCCACCAAGTTAAGTAGCGTCAGGGCTGAAGGAGAGGAGCGGGCATGGGCCTGCTCTGTGTCCCTGAGTCTGGCCTCTAGACAAGCACTACAGCCAGGCTGGGCCCTCCATCCGTGGGCACAACAGGGCTGACGCCGAGGTCATCTTTGTGGTTTCAGCTGTCTCTCGGCACACCGCAGAATTCTCAGTGACTGCTTGGGCCCCTTAAGAAGTCCTGGGCCTTGTGATAGGAAGAAGAAGTGTGTCTTTCAACAGCCTGGAGAAGAACATGAGGAAATCAGAGCAGGCATCTCACCTGCTCCCATGGGAAATGGGCAATCTTTAGTAAAAAGGAGAAACAAGTATTTAAAACTTTTCACATGGGCAATACAGGGACTTCCTTGGTGGCCTGGTGGCTAAGACTTTGAGCTGCCAATGCAGGGGACTGGGGTTCCCTCCCTGGCCAGGGAACTAGCTCCCACACGCTGCAACTAAGAGTTAACATGCCACAACGAAGACCTGGTGCAGCCAAATAAAAACATTAAAATAAAAAGGAAAACTTTTATGTGCAATACGAAACCGTAACACACATCAAGGGTAATGATGACCTACATGAATATACCCAAACAATATAAAGTCCTTGCCCTCTCGTCTTCAGGACAGGACCCCGGTCTAGCCTAGCTTAGTAGAAACAACCGTGCCATTTCTGTGTTCATCTTTTCTTCAGTTTCAAAAAATCTAATCTCCTGTGGACAGTATGCTGATTCCAAACCAACTGAGGCTTCTGGGAAAGGGGTGGGTGTGGAGACAGACAGACAGGCACACACACACACACGCAAACGTCTGCACACAGGTGGTCAAGCTTGGTAAACTTAATTCCTTCCCTTAGTCCTATTTCTGCTTCCCAAGCCTTCCTTCCCTTCCTCCTTCTTAGTCTGGCTTCTCAGTCTCCTATCAACCTTCACTTTTGGGAATGGCACCCGAAAGGGCAGTACACTTTCTAAAATGTTAACTAGACATAGTGATGTACAGGTTAAATTCCCATGACACCCATTCTCTCATTCAACCCCTAAAATGACCCTCCCATACGGAAAAAGTCAAGCATCAATCCCCACTCATAGTAACTTTTCTGCACCTTAGGGCCTGAGTGTTTTAATCAAGCCTCTCAAATTTGCTTGTAGGGGGCTGGTGAGAGCAGGTGGACAAAGGGTGACAGACAGCAAAGGCAGATATTGAAGAACACAAGAGACACAACTAAAGAAAATGCCAATTCTCTCCTCTGTTGTAAATTCCCATATTTTAGGTGACTTCCCCACAAATTACTTTTTTAACAGACTTTTCATTAAAATGACTTACGAGGCATTATAAGAAATTCAGCTTCCTATGAAAAAATCACTTACGCTAATAGTGGAAAATTAACCAGAGCCCCCATAGAAGAAACAAAAAAACTCATGGAAAAGGTAACCTAAAACTGTTTTTAAAGATATGATATGGCCACTAATAAAATATTACTGAAAATACATAAATACAGAATATAAACTATAATAGTATCAATTTTCAAAAGAGAAAGTGAATCCTTTTATTCAACAGAATTTAAGAATCTCAAATTCCTTGCCCTTCACAATCACTTGGTAGAAATTGAGCTTTTCCCTATAATTGGTGGCAATAAATTTAATCTGGATCCATAACGTGCACTGACTCATGGCTGACTTTGGGTTTTAATTACTAATAAGCGAAGCGTGAATCCAGTCGAGTAATCTTGTGAGAGACTGTTCCATTGATTTCGTATTTACTTATTGGAGTGAATATGAAAAATAATCCCAAAATGGCTGGACAAGAAAAACTTTCAAAAGGAAATAGCTGAATATTTAGCAAACTTAGATTTCTAAAAGACAATAAGCTCTTATGTTCTGCCTTATCACAAGTTTTGGTGATGTCAACTATGAAGGATGAGACAACATTATTGCAGTTAGTAAAAGCTGACTTCCTGGAAATTTCTCATCTGTTTAGGTAAGTGCTCACAGGTATTCCTGACCAGCTCATACCCATGAAAAAAGGAATTAACAGTCTGGCTTAACCAGGAGCTCGTATTCCCTGGCTATGCTTTAGTTTTCACACTTTAATGATGTTGACCTAATTAGGGAAAAGGGCAGCTTTAACACACACATTTGCATTTTCTGCACTTTCTTTATTGCCAGATTATAGGATGATGAGTTGTGAGAAGCAGGTTTCCTGCCTGAGAACTGTGGTTTCAAAACGTCCGGCAAAACGAAATTAGAAACACTGGCAGCGTTGAAACCCAAAGCAGTGAGGATTTAATTCACTCATTCATCAAATATTTACTAGAGCTCTTATAAAAGTGCCCTGATCTAAACTAGCTGCTGGGAATTACAGATCTGAGCCCAGCCGCCCTCAGGGCCTGGCTCTCCAGTCCAGTTAGGAGAAAAATACAACAAAAATATACTGAAACACAATGACAATGCAGACTGATTGGGGGGGGGGGTCTGGTATGGGGGGGTGCAGTGGGGTGGGAGGGGGCAGGGGTAGGGAGACCTTCTGTGAAGAGGAGGTTTTAGGTCTAAACCAGAGTGGGGAGCACCCTGAGTGGTTGGCCAGGGGAGCTGGGCAGGGGCGCCAGGCATGGGGAGGGATGAGCCAAGACTTCCCTGAAGGAAAATTGTCATAGCTGAGTCATCCTGGGCAATGAGGAAAGAGAGAGTGGCATGAAATTGTAAGGTATCTTTTTTCTAAAAGAGAAGTATGGGATTTTTCCTGTAGGATTAAAACAAAAATACTATGTCATTTTAATATGCAAGTTCAAAATTGGCGAGTAGGGACTCCAATCTCTGGTTCTGCAAATGGACACAGCAAGCTCACCAGACCCCTTGATCCCGAGGTCGCCCGTGTGCTATCTAGCTGCTTCCGTGCCCGCCCCCCCCCCCAGAGTGACTCCTGTGACAAGCACAGCAGGACTGGGCAGGGGACAGCACACGGTCAAGTGCTGCCGTTACCACCGGAAGTGGCACTGATGGTTGGGGAGAGGCTGAGAGCAGATGGTCCCACCCCACTAACCGGACTGTCCCATCAGTGACACTTCAGAGTGGCCCTGGGGTCCTCCCAGCCCACTGCCCAACTAGCTGCAGTGAGACTGGCCACAGGGTCAGTGGGTTAGGGACACTCTCCCACTTAGCTCCAACCTCCCTTAGTTTTCTTTCTTCTGATCTGACACAATCAGACTATATAAACAAACAACTATGGTTCTCAATTGCTTTAAGGCCTTTCACGCCCCTCCCATCCTTATAACAGACAACTACTTCCTCTAAGGGGCTTCCCTGATGGCTCAGTGGTAAAGAATCCACCTGCCAATGCAGGAGACGCGGGTTTGATCCCTGGGTCAGTAAATCCCCCAGAGAATGAAATGGCAACTCACTCCAGTATTCCTGCCTGGGAAATCCCATGGACAGAGGAGCCTTCCAGGCTACAGTCCATGGGGTCACAAAAGAGTCGGCAAAACTTAGCGACTAAACGACAACAACAACTTCCTCTAAGTCCCAGATGCTACAAAGCTGTTTTTTTGGTCTATACCCCTTCCTAAATTATCTGTTCGTTTCCACAGAACTGTGGCTCTCCAAGGGTCACTTATTTGCTGTCTTTCAACCAAATGCCTCACATTAAAATTCTTCCTTAAAATATTTTTCTTGAGGAACAGTCATTTGAACGTCTCTCTTAAGGAATTATTGAAGTCAAGAGTTAGTGGAGTAAAAAAATGACCAAATGAGAAAAATAACTGAAATGACAGGGACAGTGAGGTGATCCCAAGCAGTGCCTCAGTCTCTGCCTCCAGAAACGAGGAGCTTGAGATGTACAGGGCTGCTCCCCTTCCTCCTGAATGTTTCTTTAAAATCAAGGTTGAGACACTATCTTAATTCCATGTGATGATTTTTACCCTCAGGACCAAGACAAGAGGGGAGCAAAACATTCTGTTAAATCTTATACACATGGTACTTTTGGAATTAGAATAGAAAAGTTACAGAAGCCAGCGAATTATTAGCATCCTTAAAGTTCTAACTCTAAATGCTAATCTGCAAGGAAACTCTCAGTATCTACAGACTGTTGCATCATTTCTATCATCTACTACCTCTTAGGTGATATTCATATTCCCTGATCCAGAAGAAATAAACAGGGGTCCAAAATAAGACTTTAGAAATAAGCTTCCTGTGTTTCCTAGGACGATGCACCACTGCCTCTTCTAAGAAGTAAAGATACACAGATTTACCATGCTTTCCTGAATCTTTGGGCTGAAGTTGGTTGGTACCATGTCTCCTGATTTTCCTGAGCCACCATTATTGGCGAGTACAACTGTTTTCCCTCAAAGGCTTTGCTTCAAGCTAAAATAAGGTGATGGTACAAAGGTGGACCCATTTCCCTGGGATTTCAGAATCAAGCAACAATCTCTATAGCACAAGAAATAACAGCGATACAACAATAATTAACACTATCAGCCAGGCAAACTGAAGTAGCCAGTAACTATTAACCCATCATCTCCCTTTGCTGCTAATGGTGAACCAGTGATTTCAACAGTGGCTGCTGCCAGGAGTCTTACTTTCTAGTTCTTATTCTGCCATCATTGGGGCAGGAAAAGGGGCAGGGAAAGGGGAAGAGTGTCTTTATGTTCTTAAACCTTTGATATTTTTTAAAGATAAAAACACATTAAGTAAATAACAACTGCTACAGGGGCCAGGAAGGACTGAGCAAGCTGCAAGTCTCTGAATCTGGAGAAGTCATTAAAGCAAGGAATCTGGAAAGAGACTAAAACAGTGAAAGTAAAATATAAAAGGTTAACAGGGTAGTAAATATATATATATATTTTTGCCGATTGTGTCATTGAAAGAGTATTTTTTTTTTATTGTAGTAAGAATACTTAACATGAAATCTACCCTATTAAACATTAAGCACACAATACTCAGACTGTAAAGAATCTCCCCGCAATGTAGGAGACCCGGCTTCAATCCCCGGGTTGGGAAGATCTGCTGGAGAAGGGAATGGTTACCCGCTCCAGTATTCTTGCCTGGAGAATTCCATGGACAGAGGAGCCCGCTGGGCTACAATCCATAGGGTCACAAAGAGTTGGGCACAACTTAGTGACTAACGCTTTCACTTATTTTTCATGGTATTATCTCCAGGCACAATGCGGTAGAAAACTCTAGGACTTATTCTTGCTTAACATGAAACTTTATACCTTGGAACAGCACTTTGCAATTGCTCCTTCAGCCCCTGGCAACCACCATTATACTGCTTCTACGTGTTGGACCACTACAGACCCTTCCTATAGGTAAAATTATGCAATATATTTGTTCTGTGATGGACTTATGTCACTTAGCAAAATGAACTGAGCATTTTTTTAAAAGCCAAGCAAAATCTTAAGAAGTAGTTAACTAGATAAAAGTACAAGGTCTTAAGATGTTTGTTGATTGTAAACTATTATAACACACTGCTCAGAGACTCGGAAAAGGCAATGGCACCCCACTCCAGTACTCTTGCCTGGAAAATCCCATGGACGGAGGAGCCTAGTAGGCTGCAGTCTATAGGGTCGCTAGGGGTCGGACACGACTGAGCGGCTTCACTTTCACTTTTCACTTTCATGCATTGGAGAAGGAAATGGCAGCCCACTCCAGTATTCTTGCCTGGAGAATCCCAGGGACGGGGGAGCCCGGTGGGCTGCCGTCTATGGGGTCGCACAGAGTCGGACACAACTGAAGTGACTTAGCAGCAGCAGTAGCAGCTCAGAGACTATGTAACACCCTCCTCCCCCAAAGACTTTCGACAAGAGAGACTGTGGCTAGCTAGGACTTGGATAAGAGTTTTATGAAACTGTTATAATCAGAGATCTCTGCATCACAACCTTTCATTATGTAGGTTCCTCCAATTTAAACTAATCATAAAAGTCAATAATTAAAGCAAGCATAAGAAAGTCATTTGCTAGACTGTCCCGCATAGGTTCATTTTTCACCTGCCAAGATTGAATTACCTCTTGTATATCACTAGGTGACAATAAAAGGGAAGAATCCAAGAGTGCATTTCAAATTAGAGGCTAGGAACTAACAGAGTATCTCACTAGCTCTAAAAGTTAGCTGAGGGCCACGAAGGCTAGCAAGGTTACACATGCCAAGTACCCTATCTACAAGCAACATCAAAAACAAGCCAATTCAGTGCTTGGTGCTCACAGAAAACCATGATCTAAAATAAACGATGCTCAGCAGAGAAGAGAGGAAAGACCCTTCCTCAAAGTCTGTGCCTATTAACAGGCAATATTAACTTTAAAACAGGGTCAGTTTGAGATAGAGATGGAAATCTTGAGTACTTTTATATCTAAAAATATTGCAAAACACAAGACGGCCTCCAGTTTCCAGTGTGTCAGACACTTAAAAGTAAACAGTAGCCATAAAACCGGAGCATTTTTTTAAAAGAAATTTCAGACTTCTGGAATATTAAGCTGAACAATATGAAATGGCCATTTTTTGTATATTAAAAGTCTGAACATCAGAAATTTCACGATTCCACCAAAGGAAAGGCAGTGCTTATTAATTTAATGTTAAGAATTAAAGTTTGAAGACATGCTACGAGTCTTTGGTTTCATAAGGAGGTTTACTTCAGTGGGAGAATATTACTGAAGCAAGAAAAGGATTTTCAATATTCTGTGCTAAACGTATATCTCAAATCACACAGAACTGGGGCCAGTCAGTATTTGCTTAAATAAGCCTAAGAATAATGTTTTCCATTTATAACCAGCACTTTTTCGTTTTTGTCTAACATATGACATCCATCCCTAATAAAATTTTCTATTCCCAATCAATTTCTCCATCCTCCTGGTTGAATGCTTGAATCCAGTTATTAATGGTAAAACTTTAGGCGCATGGACCTTCTGTGCCCACATACACCCCATTTCTCAATCTATTATTCACTGCTTTCTCCTACTCACTCCAGCCCTTCTCTACCGCTCTTTCTTTCAAACTTGGCACACTGACAGTCCCATCTGTCCGTGTCATGCTCTCCCATCCCCTTCTTTTTAATACACCAGTGATTTAATCTTTCTTGCCTAGAATGGGGGGATTCTGCTGAGCCCCAATCACTCTGCCTTTCCCACGCAGGTGAACTCTATTGTTCAAAGAATGCTTGACGGATTTTGTCATGTAACTCTCCATTTCTGCCTTTTTTAGACCTTGATCACTTACTCAAAACCAATTTCACCTAGAAGGCATCAATAAACAGAATGTGAATGGTATAAATGAGGATAATTTTCTAGGGAGGAGTTGTACACACCTGCAACTTTAATGTTAGCATAAAAAGGTTCACCCACACTGGGTAGGTTTCCATGTGGATGGATATTTTCTTTCCAGGACACAATGTACTATGTTCTCTGTATTTCAGTCGTACTTTTTTGTTTTGCCTTTTTTAAAAAAGGTAACTTTCTGGACTCTGGGAAATGTACATGGGCACTGAGTGAACTGCATAACGTTTAGTATTAAGGAAGTAATTTTAAGAGGAAGGGGACCGCAATGTGCCTTCAACACTTTTTGAGGATGGAGAGTTTCAGAAATGAGGTACATTTCTGCCTCATTCTATCGGGCTGAATCCTTTTCCACTTCTGGAACCTATCTGGTGATGCCGCCAAAGGACTGACACACACAGATTATCTGATATCCCACCGTTTCCAAGGACCCGGGCAGTACCACCCCTCCGGCGTTTACATACCTGGAGTTTGCTATTTCCACTTTAGTTCTTGCCATGGCGGCTGCCCGTTGTGCGCCTTCGATCGCTCTGTCCACCTTCTCCCTAGTTTTTGTATTTCTTATTGGTATCAGCTGCTTCCTTATTCCACGGACCAGAATATTATTTTTGTATTTTCCCTCTTCCTTGGAACCGTCGGGAAAGACAGTGCAGCCGTAGCCGTGCCTCTTGTTATTTGCCCACTCGCCTTCGTACTTCATACCGTTGGAGCGCTCGCTGATGCCGAAGCCGGTGCGCTTGTCGTTCTTCCACTCGCCCATGTAGGTCTCCGTGGTGGTGGCGTCCACGTGGTCCTCCACGGGGCAGAAGTCACAGTCGACGTCGCCAAAGCTGATGGTGGAGTTGGCATCACTGGAGCTGATCCGGCTCATGGCCGCGTCGCTGCGGACCGAGCTGCGCTTGCTGGAGATGGACGACTTGGACTCGGACTTGCGCAGTTTCATGCTTCCGAGGAGGGAGCCCCGGCGGAAGAGGCCGCCCTTCTTCTTGCCCGAGAGCTCGGCGTCGGCGTGAAAGTTGAGCACGAAGCCACCGCGGGTGCCGGCCGGACTGTCGGCGGCGGCCGCGGCGTCGTGGAGCACGCTGCCGTTGCTCTGCTCGCTGCGCAGTGAGGCCAGCGACGTGCGCAGCGGCGAGCGGATCACCGTGGCCATGCCATAGGGCACGCTCTGGCGCACGCCGTAGCCGTGCCGCATGCCGCCGGCCCACTGGCCCTGGTAGGTACCTTCGAGAGAGCGCGAGAGAGCACAGCATGAGTCCGGGGCCGGAGGGAGGGCGGCGGGGGCGTGGGTGCGCACGTGGAGAGCCCTGCGCGGCCGGGGGACTCAAGGCCCAACCCCCACACTGCCTAGAGAACTCTAAGCCATGCTTCGGAAATTCCCTTTGTGAATCCCCACCCTGAAGTGTTGTGTCTAGCCTGTTTCTGTAATTGTATGTCAGCTTTTGGGATACGGCTGTATCCCCAAACGAGTGTGCTGCTTACCTTTGGTAAAACTGAGAGGAAGCCAGAGGAAAATTTCCAGTCTTAACCCTATGGAATTCATCTCAGAGCAAAAGTGTGCCTGACAGTGCCCATTAAAACTTTGTTGACACCACTTTTTCAATGAATATTATGCCTTCTCAGGAACAGGATAATCTCTAATCTAAATCTATATAGGCTTTTCCGATAGGTGTTTGGGTTTTTTGTTTGTTTTTTTGCCTTTCACTGAAAAAATTTTACAAAGCACTGACTTGTAATACAAGAGAGTGATCATTAGAAAACTTTTCTCCCCTGAAATTAACACATCAACACCCCCTCTGAGGAAGGCAGTGCAATAGCAGAGGAAGAAATGATCTCTATTTGTGAGTTGTATTTTAACTAATTTAACTGAAAAATGAAAGACTTCAGGTCTGGCAGTTTGACATTCCAACAAGCTCAAAGACCTAAAATTATTAGTGATCTGAATGCTTGGAACATGAGTTGTCCAACAAGTTTTCTTACATTTTCTTTCTACCACACTCATCATGTTCTTTTAGGGCAGGGACAACTATTTAATATTCAGGATTATTATTTAGTTTTGGGTGAACTTTTTTAAGCCGAGAGGGATTTGACAAATAAAATATATATTCTGAATAGAATGAACCATTATGAAAAAACGGGCAATTTGTTTTAACATTTTGTACCTCCAAGTGAAAAGGTCAAGATCTGTCCCATATTTGCTAAATTTCTGCTTTCTTCTGATCATTCTCATGGTTTCCCTAGCTTCTGCCACTGTACTGTGAACCACATCATGAACTAGAAACATTCTGGGGGCAGGCATTAAGGAGAACACAAAATTTCCACACTCCTAGCTGTGTGTCCTATGGTATGTAGATGTTTGATGACTTTATAATAAACAGCTGTGGTGGCTAAAAAGCATCCACTATTTACTTTTGGGAAAACTAAGATAAGGTCAAAGGAAAACTTCCACTCTTAACATTATGGAATTCATCTCAGAGGAAAGGTGTGTTTGACAGCGTACATTAAATGATTGTCATCATTAAATCTTGTCATCACCAGATCATTTTTTCAATGAATATCATGCCTTCTCAGGAACAGGATAATCTCTAATATAAAGCATTTGTTTTCAGAAATTTTTCTGTTAAGTAAATTAGCAAAGACATTTAAAAATTAACCTGGAACAGCTTCCTAAATCATCTTAGGAGGAACGGATGTTAAGATTAGGAACTTAGAATTTTCTCTTCTAAATTGAGTCCATTTCCTTTTAATTACAGGCAAATTTTATATTAAACTATCCCTCCAAAAAAGCTACATGGAAATTTTAAGACATAATTACTTCTGTATTCTTTCTAACTCACAAATATTATAGAAAGTAAATAACTGTCTTGACTTCTTTCAGTTTCTGGTTATATAGAGTTACTTTGCAGTATACTTTACATTTCAGATTGCCATGAAAAAATTTCCATTGCATGGCATACATTTATTTTTAAAATACTGAGAAGTGCTGCTTACTGATTATTTCATGCACTTAAAAGTTAAAGCCATAGTGGCTCCCAAGTCAAAAGTTTTGACTAATTCCAAGACTACCATCTCTCTCTACTATCTCTCTCTGTTCATTCTGACATGTTTTTGGTATACAAATAGACAGTAGCAGGGTGACAATGACATATTGAGTTGGTCAAAAAGTTCATTCGGGTTCTTCCCCTATATATCTGACAAAAAGCCCAAACGAACTTTTCAGCCAACCCAATACAAAGGGGGTCTAGTCCTGTGAATGTCATACTCTGGGTAGGTCTTAGCATCTTAACCTGACATCTCAGAACTTCTGAGGAGGTCGGTGGGCCATGACTTTCTCAAAAGGATAAACCCCAAAGGATAAGACACTCAAATACAACATTTCAGATCAAGAAGCTTTCTACTCAGTATTAGCCATCTCCAAACACCACCACTGTAACCCAGAAGGAAACTGCAATTATTAGAAAATTGCAACCGACTTTCCCTTTGCCTAGATAGATAAAAATTTAAGTTCTAAGATAAAAGTTATACAACCTGACTTATATGCACTAAAACAAACCACCTTATTTTAAAATATTTTGTTTAAATAAGCAAGGAACACTATAATCATTCTCCTCTAACTTTTCTACAAGTTAATTTTGCTAGAACGACTTCCAAACATACTGTTTGATATCAAGAAGTACTGACACTTTTAAAACACAACCATGCTATCTTAGGAAATGTTTAACACTGAGGGGAAAGTAACAACTAGTTTCCTTAATCTGCTATCTCCAAAATAAGACTAATATTTAGAATTTCCAAAGACATATAGCTTGAAAATCTAAGCGGTTTAAGGCAACAGCAATAACTAGAAGGTTTAAGTTGTTGCTTGACTGTAGTAGCAGAGAAGGCAGAACAATGGCATTGGCTATATTCACATCTTACCCTGTTGAGGAACAGTATATGGAAGAATTCCTCCATAAAGTTGCTAGAAACTAATTTACAGTCAAAGTGTTAGTGATTCATCTGAAATTTAAAATAGGTTTAGTTTAGTCAGTGAACCTAGTAGGGGGAAAAAGGGCCTCTTTTTCTTTACAAAGCAGGTGGGTTCCACCTGCTCCCTGCTGCTCAAAGTTCTAATTAGTTCCTCTCAATTTCTTACATATGGATGCATAGTTCATAAGTTTCAAAAATATTTTTGTGGATGTTCTATGACTTTTCATCTGGAAGCTGATTTTCTAGATACAGCCATTTTCACTAAATAAGCTTGTAGTGGAAGACTTCCAGTTGAGAGAGAATTCCAGTCAAATTTAAATTTAATGTGCCAAATTTAAATCTACATGCTATGAATGAAAATGTGCATGGACAAGAATGCATATAATTAACACAACAATGTGTCTTTCTAGCTATATTCTAATAGTTTCATGACAGGTGGAAAAAGGAACCACAGCAGGATCTGAATTTTTACCGAATATTCTGGGCACCTAGACTTGGATTTTGGGAGCACTGTACTAAGTATTCTTACTTAATATTCAGGGGGTTCTATTTCAGCAACACTTCACACTCAGATCACTAGTAAAATAAACCGAGTGATAGTTGTCAATGGAATTACAACTTCCTTCCTCCTGAGTTTAATGTCACCACAAAATACATGCAATCAGATTTTCCCTAAGTCTGACAGAGGCTGCTAGGGATGGACTTGTGGTGGTGCAGAGGTAAGAAGTAAAGCTTGGAGAAGTGATCTTATTGTGGCCAAAATCTTTGCAGAAAATAAGTTATAGCAATACACTTCCACTTAGACTCCCATTTTATGATTCAGGACTTTCTAATTAACTGATTGACATATGAAAGAAAGTAACAGTAAGAATTTGATAATGATTCTTAGGAGTTTTTCTCCCCCCCTTTCCTAATTGGTAGCATATTGGTTTGTTTGTTTGTTTGTTTTTGGTAGAAAAAGAAATCCACTGTCCTGTGGTAATGGCAAATTTTGAGGTTTTTAAAAAATTCTTTTAAAAGTTAGTTTTAAAACAGGAGGCCAATTATCCATAGTCACCCTAGACACTTATTTGAGCTTCTGCAACACATAAACAGAGGACCTTTACTGTGCTATATATATTTTTTGATTGCTAGGTTAATGAATACTCTAAACCAAGAGATTTTGTTTAATGAGTAGTAACTTTAAAAGAAGACTCATTTATTTTTAGCCTTCCAAATACTGAAGTAAAAACTATCCACCACCTTCTTGAAAGGTTGTAAAATAAGGCACACATTTGAAAGATAAGATTTGCATTCCACTTTTGAGCATGGAATTTAGTTATATTGTAGACCTGGGGCCTCTGATAAAATCCAGTCACAAGCTAACAGATTTATACGGGTGTCAAGGAAGGCGCTCTGTGCCCATTGAGAACATTTAAGGGCCTTAATTAACTACTGTGGAACTTGAAACTCATGCAGCCCATATACAATTAATAGAGACAGTCCCCCCCTCCCACTTTTAATCCATGAGAACTATATCCTTTATTTATACTGTAAGACGAAAAGATGTCCTTTTTAGCCAATCCTACCGTGCTGCTGGTTTGCCTTTGAAACACCGCCCAAGTGTTCTGAGTAAGTGAAGTGTACAAATTGTATAAGCTTTTATATAAGCAGTTGCCTGACTAGGGTTGCACTGGGCTGGACAAACTTTTAATTGGACCCCTTTAATATCCTCCAACTCTGAGCTGCAAAATTCCGAAATGTGACATTGCCTTCTACAACCCTTTTCAATTAACTATGATTATTATCAGAAAATGTGTTTTGCCAAAGCATAAGCCATTCGTCCTTCTCGGTTTATTACACAAGCCAATTCATCAGGTTTTGACACCTGTTTCAATGATATATACTTTTCCTTGTTGGGGAAAAAAAGTTAGGGGGGGGACTATGCCCTATTATATACAAAATTTCTTTTGCAAATATTGGTAAATATTAAAATTAGGTGAATTTCCATCACACACCTTAGGGCAAACCGGCGATTCCCTATTGCTATTATCAGGATTGAAGTAGCTGTTAATTTAGCTATTATAGGAATACTCCTTTCAATTGTACTTTTTAAAACATAGACTTCACTGTTCGGTTCTAAAATGTTTTCCTGGTAATTTTTCCAGCTATCTCTAGATCAACAATGACTACCTTTTTTTGATAGAAAACCGATACTTGAAGAAAGCGAAGGAAAACCAGAAAGAAAACCTCGCATTCTTTGAACCCCACTTGATGCAGGTGGCCTCTCCACTCCCATAACTACGATTACTTTCCAAATACACCTCCGATAAGGAACGATTCCCCAGCATCCCAGTTCTGGGGTTCTGGCTTCTATCTTTAGGCCACTAGAGGACCAGGAGCGAAATACGACTCCACGTGAAACCAATCCCGGGAGCGGTGCGCCGCGACCGCCAGCCTCCAAGCCCAGGGCGCTCGCTCTCACTCCACGGGAGTGGCGATTTCAAACCCGGCCGGGAGAGGGAGGGATCAGGAACGTAATGTGACGGGCTCAAGTGACAGCGTCCTCTCCCCAGTCCAGCCCTCCCGGGCGCGCTCCCTCCCGGTGGCAGCGCAGCGCTGGCGCCGGCCAGGTGTCTTCACGCCCTGTTCCCCCGGGTGTGGACACACCGCCCGCCGCCTGAACCTGGTCAGATCCAACCCCCCGCGCAGCCGCCGCGTCCTAACGCCCCCTCCTGGGGAGAGTGGCCGCGGGAGGAGGGTGGGAGGCTCTCCAGGTGTTTTGGCGGGTTTCCGGACATGTGCGCCTCGCGTCCTCCCCGCTGCCCCGCAGTCAGGGGCAAAGCCCTCCCCCAGCGCCCAGCTCGCGGGGCAACCGAGCCGCCAGCGACGCAGCTCACCTCCGTCCCCGTAGGTCTCCACGCCGTACCCGTCCTGCAGCCCGTTACTCCAGGTCCCCTCGTAGCGGGCGGGGGTGCACAGGCTCTGCCGGACCCCGTAGCGCCCCTTGAAGCCATGTGACCACTCCCCCCGGTACATCCACTTGCCCTTCGTCTCCACCCCCAGCCCGTGCCGCTTGCCCTGCGCCCAGTAGCCCTGGTAGGTGTTGCCGCTGGGCCAGGTGTAGCCTCCGACCACCTCGAAGCCGTGCGACCAGGAGCCCGAGTACTCGCCCTGGCCCTTGGGCCCCGTGCAGATGCCATGCCCGTGCGCCTTGCCCTCCTCCCAGCCGCCGCAGTAGGTGCCGCCATCGTCGAAGTCGAACCTTCCGCCCGTCATTCGGGGGGCAGCCCCGGCGCGCTCCCCGCGGGGGCACGGACGCGGGCAGAGCTGAGCACGGCAGGGTGTAGCTCGGGGGTGGGGGCCCGGCGGGCGAGCTCACGACAGCACCCCGGGCAGCTCGCGCCGCCGCTCGGCTCCAGTCCGACGCCGCCCCCGTCCTCCCTTCTTCTTTCGCCGCCGCCACCGCCGCCTTCCTCCTCCTTCGCCGCCACCGCCGCCGCCGCCGCCCGGGGCCAGCGCCGCGCGCGAGAGGACAGCCCGGGCTCCGGAGCGGACCTTCAGCTGCTCCCGCCCGCCCACGTGAGCCGGGCACCGCCCCGCGCCCGCCCCTCGTCCCCTCCCCGGGCGCCGAGGCCCGGCCCCGCGGCGCTCCCCTCCCTTGCCAGCTCCCCCCCGCCCCCGGCCCTGCCCCCAGCCTGGGAGCCGTCGCTTCCCCGGCGGGCGGGGGGACGCCGGGACTGCCCGGTGCTCCTGTGCCGCGTAACGGGATGCGGGTGGGCGGCCAGTGTGCCCAGGGGCGCGCGCGAGTGCCCGCCTGCCTGGAGACCGAGGCGCGGGCGTGGAGGGCGGCGGAGGCTCCGGTGTGTGTGTGTGTGTATGTGTGTGTGTGTGTGTGTGTGTGTGTTTGGGGTTTATCACCGCCTGGAAGTGCGGCCACGTGTGTGTTGAGGGAGAAAACTCCGAGGCGCGTTTGTCAGCATGGGCTTTTCGTAGTTGCCTGTTTTCCGGCATTCCAACTTGTGTACCATGGCGTTTGTCATGCTCAGCTGTCACCGTGAATTAACATCCCCCGGATAGATGGTTGCATGTGAGAGAAGTCTGCGACAGCCTAATTTTGCAGAATGTTCTTTTACACCTACCCGTTTTGAAGCACATGTGTTTGCATTTCTTTAATGAAGATACGGGGGGAGGGCAGTGCAGTTTTAAAAAGCACAGAATACATGGGTTCGGTTTTTTGGTTTGTAATAATAAAGAGGATGTTTTTAATCTGTCTTTGTAGGGATTTAGGTATTCGCGTCCACCTCAGAGCCTGCTCCCTCTGAAGTCTCCTGTATTCTAACAACCCTAGAAATTCTTCAGCCCGGAGCTGTGTACTCAACAGGCAGACGGCTCATTCTGTATATGTTGTCTAAGTGTCTGGAATGTACACCTGGTACCTCTCCACTGGCACCCACAATTTAAGAAAGTAAATAGAAGCTTTCAAGGAGGAACATGGTAAGTAAAACACTGCTCTAAACTTACAAAGTCTGTGACCTACAAAATCGGGGACAGGTGTCAGCTGGTCTACTTTCCAGCTACAACACTGCTTGGTTGAATTCACTGTACACAACTCTTTTAAACCTCTATTTCATCATCATCCAAATGGGAATGTCAAGATTTACCTTTCATTTTTTCTCTGTTAAGTAATAACTGAATTTATTGTGGGAGCAGTGTCAAGCCAAACATGAGAGATTTGTTAATAGGCAAGTTGAAATGTCAGTATTGCCTCTGGGTAAAAGCAGGCACTAGTTTCAACCTCACCCTTAAAATCCCCATGGGAGACGCCTCTCTGTGGGGCATAGCCAAGGTCTTAGGTTGGCCTTTCAAGGACTCTGCTCTGTACAGTATTTATGGTTTCCCTTAGACTTAGAGGCTTTTGGATGACAGAGTAAGCACCAGAGGCTGCCAAGGGTTCTCTCACTAGGTTCTGATAATCAGATAAAAATATAAGGACAGGTGTCAGGGAAGACAGCAAGGAAAAAGGAATCTAAACCGCACAGAAAAGGAACTGAAACTGACCTTGATTGGCTCTAGTTCAGGACTGGAGCTGGCCTTTCCTGCTTATCTGGCTGAAATACTGAAAGAAAAATCTCAGTTTACAGAGAACCAAATCACCAAAGAGGATTAGAAACCCTCATCCATGGCGCTGCCTACAGAATTGCCAGGAATAGTGCTTACCCTAGTGGCCTGAAATAATTACGCACCTTGCTCAGCATCTTGTCCCCGGACTGGGGATTGATTTAGGCCACTGGGAAAACGAGGGCCCAGGATTTCACAGCTGAACCGTAATTCCATTTTTCTGTTACAGGGCACACCAGGATCAGGAGCTACTGTAGACATTTCCGTCTATTTTGGGGTTCTGTTTGATATGAGAAACTGTGATTGCTCAGGTCAACATACTTTTTTTTTCTCATTTTTGAACTGGCTCTCTTTGTAGAGCAACCTTTGTTTCTTTCCCTTTTTGATTTTTGACCCACTCATGTGTGTTAGGATCTACATACATGAATATCTGAGGTATAAACTTTTGTTTGCAAGCGTGGTAGAACCATTTAATGCTGTGTGTGTGTTTGCGTGTGTGTACTCAGTTGTGTCCGACTTTTTGCAACTCCATGGACTGTAGCCCGTCAGGCTCCTCTGTCCATGGGATTTCCCAGGCAAGAATACTGGAGTGGGTTGCCATTTCCTTCTCCAGGGGATCTTCCCCACCCAGGGATCGAACCCACGTCTCTTGCGTGTCCTGCATTGGCAGGCGGATTCTTTACCACTGTGCCACCTACTCTTCCTAATTAGCTCTCAGGCAGATGATGGACTTTCTGAAATATACAGCACAGAGTAAGTTTCTGGCTTCTGTAATAGATGTGAAGTCCATCTATGGTAGATGGACAAAGGGTGGTGGTATGGACACATCCCGGGAGAATATGGAAGTTTGAGGATGACAAAAGATATGACCATTTATCCCTTAATCTCTTCCTCTTGCTATCCCTAATAGATGTCTTCCTTGGAAAGACCCTTCATTAAAAGAAAGACTCCACCACCAGATGTCTGCTATTAAATTTCAACTGCTGCTAAGTCGCTTCAGTCGTGTCCAACTCTGTGCGACCTCATAGATGGCAGCCCACCAGGCTCCCCTGTCCCTGGGATTCTCCAGGCAAGAATACTGGAGTGGGTTGCCATTGCCTTCTCCAGTGCATGAAAGTGAAAAGTGAAAGTGAAGTCGCTCAGTCGTGTCCGACTCTTAGCGACCCCATGGACTGCAGCCTACCAGGCTCCTCTGTCCATGGGATTTTCCAGGCAAGAGTACTGGAGTGGGTTGCCATTGCCTTCTCCAAATTTCAGCTAATCAGTCCTACCTCGACTCTGCCACTGACTCTCTTCATGGGTGAAAATTAGTATCAAATTTTTGGTAGCTCACTGAGCAATTTTTGGCAAAGTAACCACTCAAGCCATGCTTCCATTTGCCTGCTGTCATCCTGGTGGAATGTTTCTCCAGTCTCACTGATGTGTTCATTAATGTCAGTGTTCATGTTCAGTGGTGGTGGTTGGAGAAGACAGGGAACAAGAACCATGAAGAGGAAGAGGTGCTGACAGTGATGGCACCACTCAAAGGAGCAGTAGAATATTGCTGCAGTTTGCTAGCTGGGGTTAGTAATGTCCTGATTTTCCCTCTCACTCTGAATCTTTGCCCTGGATAAGGGGGGAGTTGAATTTAGCTTTAAGAAGGGATTAGTAAGAAGAGAATGTGACTGTTGGTTTGACAGGTGGGGTAGGGGAGGCCATTAAAGCCCAGGGGCCAGCAGCCACGCTAGCACTTGGTTTTCCTGCGTGTTCAAAACCCAGCACTAGTAGGTTTCCATTCTAAAAAAATTTATAACAAAAAGTAAGCCATTTGAGTGTGAACGTTACTAACAACATGGTGGTGAGGACATTTGGCTTAGAATTTTATCTTTCTTTTTTAAAGCTGAGGCTGTGTTTAAAATTTCATCTGTGATTTCCTTTTATTTACACATTAGAATTATTGAGAATTTTTAATAAAACTGCAAATGAAAGAAAGCTAACCTGGAGGTATATGTTGTCTAAAGTGTGTTTATTGATTCAAAGTGTAAGAGAGCAAATAGAATTAAAATTACTTGATTTATAAGTCAAAGTTAGTATTACTACTGTAATACATAGGATGGATAAACAAGTTTCTACTGTATAGCACAGGGAGCTATACTCAAGATCCTGTGATAAACCATAATGGAAAAGAATATGAAAAAGAATATATATATATGTATAATGGAATCTCTTTGCTGTACAGCAGAAATTAACACAACATTGTTATTTGTAAATCAACTATACTTCAATAAAATAGAGCACTGCATGCATGCTCAGTTGCTGCAAGTCATGTCTGACTCTTGAGACGCAATGGACTGTGGCCCACCAGGTTCCTCTGTCCATGGGATTCTCCAAGCAAGAATACTGGAGTGGGTTGCCATGCCCTCCTCACAATAGAGGATTACTAGCATATTTATAATAAAGCATTCATGAAAATTTAAGAAATTTTCCCACAGTAACTGCAAAAGTTAAGAAATGTAGCCAGAAACTTTGTAGACAACATGAAGTCAGAAGAGGAAGCAAATTACAAAAGTAATGATTTTCAAAACTTTGAAGGAAATTATGTTATGCTAGATTAGGTACTAAATTCTTTACATGCATTAATTCATTTAAATCTCATAATAACCCATTGGTTAGTACTAGTATTACTACCATTTTACAGAAGAAAATCTGGAGAAGGGAATGGCTACCCACTCCAGTATTCTTGCCTGCAGAATCCCATGGAGACAGGAGCCTAGCAGGCTGTAATCCATGGGATCTCAAAGAGTCAGACATGACTGAGCAACTAACATGATGACAGAAGAAAAGACAGTTTTGTGCCCAGGATCATTCGAGGTAGAAATGGTTGAGCTGGAATTTAAATCAAATCTGTCTGACTCTATTACCAGTCTTTATTGGTGTGTGGGTGAGAACTTCCAAATGGGGGAGGAGGCCAGTTAGGTGGAGACCATAAGGGGTGGTAAAGATGACCTTTTTATCTTTTAGAACAGCTACCTGGATAATAGTGATGCTGCTATCTAGAATTAAAGAAATGGTGGAAGAAGAGTAAATTATAGAGGTTGGGAAGATAGGTTCATATCGGAACAGATGATCCAGAAATAGAGATGTTCAGTAGGCAGTTGTTAATACAGGTCAAGAACTAAAAGTAAATTAGTCGATAAATAAATATAGTTGTCCTCAGTATCTGTGGAATATTGGTTCCAGAACCACCCCTCTCAATACCAAAATCCATAGTGTTCAAGTCCCATATATAAAATGGCCCTGTATTCATATACAACCTATGCATATCCTCCCATATTCTTTAAATCCTATCTAGATTTACTTATAATCACCAATATAATGCAAATGCTATATAAATAGCTGCCAGCATGCAGCAGATTGAAGCTTTACTTTTTGAAACTTTCTGGAATTTTTTTTTCCCAAATATTTTTGATCTGTGATTGGTGGAATCTGTGGATGTTGAGTTTGATGTGGCATAAGGAGGGCCAACGGTAATCTGTGAGCTCCACTTCTGAAAGCTGTTTTTCAGTAGCCCCTCCCTTTGACGACTATTCATGCTAGCCCACTCTTTAGGAAGCCAGAAACTTGCTCTGTGCTGTGTATTTCAGAAAATCCATCTTCTCTAGATCAGTCTCCTTGTTCATCCAGGACCAGTGGCTTATCTGCTCTTCCCCCATCTCCTGTCACTTCCATTGTCACAGGCTACCTCAACCTGGCCTCACCATCCATCGCCTTTTTCAGCATCATGGCCTTTATCTTAAAGCCCTAACACACAGCCTGGGACTTACTTTGATTCAGACATAGGTCAATGCTGAAGACTAGAACTTGACAATCTCACTCGTTGACAATACTCGCTGGTCTTTCCCATTCACTGAACAAGCATGAACTCTTAGCAAAGTCTTCACTCCTTTGATGCCCTTCATGTCTTCCTGGCCCTTCCCTATCGTGCCTGAAGAACCCTACTGCATCTTTTCCAATGCATTTCCTTTCCATAGTGACCTCCTGGTTCATCCACCTGCCCAGCCCTCAAGCCTAAATCAGTTTCTCTTCCCTTGCTGATAGGAAGCCCCTTCTGGGGATAATCACAACATTTACCAGTCGCCACTGCAAATCATGGGTAGCAAACCTCAGACCAATCTCTCCACACCGCATGTCAGATCTCTTCCCAGGAAACTTCTAGAAGCCCATTACTGTCCCCAAGCCCCTCTCAGCCCCAGTTCTTTCCTACTTGTCTTCTCCCTCCTGGAGAAAAAGTGGTAACCCATGGGAACACCTTCCCTCTCTTAAACCCTCCACTGGTTCTCATTTTCTTCCTTTCACCGCCACCTCATCCCAGAGGCAAAGATGTCCTTTTTCCTCTCCAAGTTTTGGGTCAGTTCCTTCTCTTTTGAATATACTTTAATTTCTTTCCTTCCATCCAACAGAGGTACTCATATGTCTACCATGTTAAGACAGCCCTATTTCCTGGTCCCGCTTTCACCTCAAGTCTCCTGTCCTCAAAACTGCACACCTCCTTGAATGAGTAGGTTACGTTCAAGTCTTTCCTCCCCATCTCTCCTTCTCAACACCACTTGATGTGGGTTCTATCCCCACCAGTCTAGGGCAGCTTGTTCAGCCATTAGTGAGTCACTCAGTCATGTCTGACTCTGCGACCCCATGGACTGTAGCCCACCAGACTCCTCTGTCTATAGAATTCTCCAGGCAAGAATACTAGAGTAGGTTGCCATTCTTTTCTCTAGGGGATCTTCCCAACCCAGGGATTGAACTCATATATCCTGTACTGCAGGTGAATTCTTTTCTGTCTGAGCCATTTAGGGACCTCCCAGTTGACAGCTACAATGGCACCTCTTCAATTCTTCTGCTGCTAGGAGTGGCAGCTGCAAATTTGATACTGGTGAACACTTACCTCCCTCAGCTTCTGTAAAACCCACATCTCTTAGCTTCTCTCTCTTCTCCCACCCACTCTCCTACCACTTCAGCTGTCTCATTCCCTGTGTGTTTTTCTTCTGATCCCTTTCTAGTCTTCTTAGGCTACCTTTTGTGTCCAAAACATTAGCTTCATGGTGTCCAAATTTTGTGTGATTACTGGATACTTGTTGGCTTATACAACTAGGCAATCCTGCCCTAGGGGCTAAGATTCTAATTTAGAAATAGTCTTAATTCTGATATAAAAACACCTGCTGAGCCTTATTTAAGTCTCAAGGGCAGTTCTTCGGTTCTTCCCATGATTTGTCCCTTGTGGTCTCTGCCTGTTCTTCCTAGTGGGCAGAGGTCCACTGGACTTAGACAGCATATGTGTCCAATGATGAGGCTCACAGGGGGTTCAGGAAAGTTCTAACAATGAAGAAGGTAATGACAGAGTAAAGAGAGACTTAAAATGGATAGTGGGCTTCCCTGGTGGCTTAGATGGTAAAGAATCTGCCTGCAATGCAGGAGACCTGGGTTCAATCCCTGGGTCTGAAAGATCCCCTGGAGAAGGAAATTGAAGGTGATTTAAAGCAATGGAAAGTTTTTTCCATACTCTTGGATTGGAAGAATTAATAATGTTAAAATGGCCACACTACCCAAAGAAGTCTACAGATTTAAAATGTGATCCCTATTAAATTACCCATGATATTTTTCACAGAACCAGAACAAATAATCATAAATTTTATATGGAATCACAAAAGACCCAGAATTGCCAAAGCAGTCCTGGGGGAAAAAAAAAGGCTGGAGACATAACCCTCCCAGATATCAGACAATACCATAAAGCTACAGTAATTGAAGCAGCATGGAATTGGCACAGAAACAGACATCTGGGTCAGTGGAACAGAAGAGAGAGCCCAGAAATAAACCCAGACACCTAAGGTCAATTAATCTTGACAAAGGAGGCAAGAGTATAGAAGAAAAGACAGTCTCTTCAGCAAGTGGTGTTGGAAAAACTAGGTAGTCACATGTAAATCAGTGAAGTTGAAACACTTCCTCACACTGTATACAAAAATAAACTCAAAATGGCTTAAGGACTTAAGTATAAAAGAAGGACACCATAAAACCCTTAGAAGAGAACATAGGCAAAACATTCTCTGACGTAAGTTGTAGCAATGTTTTCTTAGGTCAGTCTCCCATAGCAATAGAAATAAAAGCAAAAACAAACAAATGGGACCGAATCAAACTTAAAAGCTTTTCACACAAAGGAAACCATAAACAAAATGAAAAGACAGCCTATGGACTGGGAGAAAATATTTGCAAATGATGCAGTGGACAAGAGTTTACTTTCCAAAATATACAAATAGTTCATACGACTTAATAACAGAAACCCAAAGAGCCCAATCAAAATGGTCAGAAGATCTAAATAGACTTTTCTTCAAGGAAGACATACAGATCACTATTAGGCACATGAAAAGATGCCCACATCACTAATTATTAGAGAAATGCAAATCAAAACCACAATGAGGTATCACCTTACACTGGTCAGAATGGCCATCATTAAAAAGTCCACAAACAATACAAATGTTGGAGAGAGTGTGGATAAAAGCCCTCATATACTGTTGGTAGGAATGTAAATTGGTGCAGTCACTATGGAGAACAGTATCGAGTTTCTTTAGAAAACTAAAAATAGAGTTACTATATGATCTACCAGTCCCACTCCTAGGTATTTATCTGGACAAAACCCTAATTTGAAAAGATACATGTGCCTCAGTGTTCATAGCAGCACTTTTTATAATAGCCAAGACATGGAAGCAACCTAAATGTCCATCAACAGATGAATGGACATAGACGTGTTACATATATACAATGGAATAATACTCAGCCATAAAAAAGTATGAAATAATGCCATTTGCAGCAGCATGGATGGACCTAGGGATTATCATACTAAATGAAGTAAATCAGATATTAAAAAGGCAAATATGTCATTTGTATGTGGAATCTAAAACATGATACTAATGAACTTATTTACAAAACAGAAACCAGGCTTACAGACATAGAAAACAAACCTCCCAAAGGGGGAGGGGTAAATTAGGAGTCTGGGATTGACAGGTACAAACTGCTATACATAAAATAGATAAACAACAGGGTCCTACCATAAAGCACAGGGAACTGTATATTCAATATCTGAAAATAACCTATAATGAAAAAGAATATGAGAAAGAATGTATATATGTATAACTGAATCACTGTGCTGTACACCAGAATCTAACACAGCATTATACATCAACTATACCACAATTTAAAAAATTATTTTAAAAAAGAAGGGAGGTGAACAATGTTGCTGAAAGCAGAACTAAGGAGTAAGTAGTTGCCAAGTGACTGATCGTTGAAGAAGAGAAAAAAACAAAATCCATTATTAGACAGGAGAGAGATGTATATTGTAATTGGGGAATGAATGGTTCCAAGAGCTCTGAGATGGGATTTGAAACAATGGCCGATAATAGAAGAGGTGGCCCTCTGACTGAGCACCACTGGGGAATGCCGCATCCTTGCCAAGTGCTGCAGTCCCAGCCCACAAACCACCTCGGCACGCACACCTCAGAGACTTGGTGGATTCTTCAGATACTGACTGCATTCCAAATAAAGCTTCAATTCCTCTTCCTTGCCTTAAACACACTCTAGAATGTTTGTCATCGCTTGCATCTCACTTATTACTTTCACATGACAAGCACTTTTTAAAGCTTACCCAGAAGGAGGAACACTCCAGGGGGTGGCCTTGGGGGTGCACAGTTCAGATCTCCCTCCCAGAGAACCTGCAGCCCAGAGGGAACTTGGCAGACAGCCTCCAGCTGCTGCAAGTTCAGATCTGCTGTGGTGTTCACAGCAAGTCCATGCTCTGCCTGGGACATCCCGTTCAATGTAAAGGCAGGGCTTCCCTGGTGGCTCAGTGGTGAAGAATCCACCTGCCAGGGTGGGAGACACCGGTTCCGTCTGTGATCTGGGAAAATCCCACATGCTGCAGAGCAAATTAAGCCCATGTGCCACCACTACTGAGCCTGTGCTCTAGAGCCCGGGAACTGCAACTACTGCTGCCTACTGAGCCCATGTACTTAGAACCCAAGCTCTGCAACAAGAGAAGCCGCCACAATGAAAAGCTGTCTACTGCGGCTAGAGAGTAGTCCCCATTCTCTGCAACTAGAGGAAAGCTTGCACAACAACGACTCAGCACAGCCAAAAATAAATAAACAAATATTAAAAAAGTAAAAGGAAAAAGACTAGATCTCAGAGACTCTGATATATAACTCCCCCCTGACCCCAGCCCGCCCCCCAGAAAAAGACAAAGAGGAAAAAAATAAAGCAGAGTACCTGATAGGCCTCTTGGATTCTGGGAGCAATACCACACTTAGAAACAGCTCCAGTCTACATGCTGAATGACATGGAACAAAGGCTGCCAGCTTCAAGAAGGCTCAGAGCAGGAAAGCGTTTTGCAGAAGGCTGGGGCTCTGGTACTAGCAGCCCTGCCTCTTGGGCCATATCATCAGGCAGATCCTTTGGTGTTAGTGTTTGGTGTAGGTGGTGAGAAAAGATGCAATGTGAAGATTGTGGCAAGGCCCAGTGGAGGGATAAAAATGCAGGTCTATGGAGCTCTGATGTAAGGCCATAGCATCTGCAGAAGAGAATTATAGAATTTTTGAGAAAGTTACTTGATTTTAGCAAAAAAAAAAAGGATGCTTGACCGTGGGATACTAAGCGACTATTACTTTAGAACTTCCCACTGTGAGCTGGGTCCTGTTGAACCTGCCAAGACAAAGTTGGACGAAACCATAGCACACATAAAGGGTAATGGTCACCTACACAAATATACCCAAACAATATGAAGATGGACAAATCCAGTTGCCATCTGTTGTAAGATGAACATGGTATATCCAGGATCAAGATGAGCAGAACCAAAGGACACAAGAAAGCTGCAAGAACAGGTTGCCCAGAGCCACATGTGCCCTAGTATTGCACTAACATCCCTTACCCACCATCACCTATGGGGAGACTGGGGTTCCATTCGACCAGTTGAAGGAGGAAGAGAAGCCACACTTGGTTTATTGATGGACAGGCTATTATGTGGATGAAGCTGAAAATGAATGAAGGCTGCATTATAGCTCCACTCAGGAGGGGTCTTGAAAGTATTCAGAGAGGGAAAATCTCTGCAAAGATTGAGTGTTGAGCCTGGTCATCTATTTTATGTGAAAGGAAAAGTGGCCTGAGGTGGGGAACATATGTAGATTTCTGAGCAACGGCCAACAACCTGGCCATCTGGCCAGAGGTCTGGAAGGGAAAAGACTGGAAGGTGGTAGAGCAGACGTGGAGGTCCAGGTTAGAGACATGTGGATGAACATGTGGGAATGGGCACTGAGTGTGAAGAGTTTTGTGCTACATGTCAATGGCCTTCATGAAAGGGACACTGAAAGCCCAGAACTCTACTTAGAGTGTCTCCAGCCAATAGCTGAGCACAGTGGGACTGCTTGAGCTGGACCTTTCCTTCTCAACACAGGCCTCCTCTGCCAGGCATATATTTTCAGTGCTCCCCACTGACCTGGCTGAAATGTTCCCCACTGACATTGACCTGGCCAGGCTACACCGCAGTCTGAGTTCCCCCTACTGAATCCTGCTTTCTTCCCTCTTTCCTTTCATAGCTTTCAGACCTGTGTTGTGACCCAAAGACTCTGCCCACCTACTCCTGATTCCTTTGGTCTTATCCCTCACATGTGTTCACCCCAGTATATCTCTTGTATGTCTAATTCCATCTTGACATCTGCTTGGTGGAGGCTCTAAACTGATAAACCCAGTGATCTTTCAAAAATAAGCACATACATAAACATGTTTACGTTTACAGGTGGAGCATGGACAAAGAGAGATGAAAGTCTGCTGTATTATTTGAAAAGGTACATGCACCCTGTTGTTCATAGCAGTGCTAGTCACAAGAGCCAAAATATTAAATGACCTAAATGTCCGTCAACAGATGCATTCATAAAGAAGATGTGGTACATATACACAATGGAATACTACTCAGTCATAAAAAGAATGAAATAATGTCATTTGCACCAACATAGATACAACTAGAGATTATCATACTAAGTGAAGTAAGTCAGAGAAAGCCTGATAATATGATATCATGTATATGTGGAATCTAAATATGTCTACCAAACAGAAACAGAATCACAGAGATAGAGAACAGACTTGTGGCTGTCAAGGGAAAGATGGTGTAGGGGAGAGGATGGGCTGGGAATTTGGGATTGGTAGGAGCAAACTCTTAACAACAAGGTCCTAATGTATAGCACAGGGAAATATATTCAATATCCTGAGATAAACCATAATGGAGAAGAATATGAAAAAATAATGTATAGGTTTGTATAACTGACTCATTTTGCAGTTTAGCAGAGATTGGCACAACACTGTAAATCAACTATACTTCAATAAAAAAAATAAAAAAGAAAGTCTGCTTTAGAACTTAACAAAATTGAATTGAAAATCAGATTTTTATGGTTCTTAAAAAAGACTGAAGAAGTTCTTTGTGTATTGATATGGAAAAATCCCCAAGATCTATTAAGTGGGTAAAAGAAATATACAGAATAATGTATGTAACCTGTTGAATTTTTCTGCACTTGTATCTATGTAAAAACCTGTAGGGGGGGATGGGTGGGGGGAGAACCCTGTAAAGATACAAATTAAACTAAAGGGGATGGGAATGGCCATGCTCATTAAAGAACATTTTCATTTGTTTTTATCTTGCACCTTGAAATTGTGCTACCTATTAATAACTAAATTGAAATGTCAATCTTCAACATTTTTGCATGTTACTATCTTAAAAATCAATCCTTTATATGTTATTGAACATAGCTTCCTATTGACATATGAAATAGTAACCTATTTACAGCAGTGAGTGGACCTGATAAACCTAGAAAGAAGAAAGAAAGATAGTGCTAAGTCGTGTCTGACTCTTGGGATCCCATGAGCTGAAGCCTGCCAGGCTCCTCTACCCATGGGATTCTCCAGGCAAGAATACTGGAGTGGGTTGCCATTTCCTTCTCCAGGGGAACTTCCTGACCCAGGAATTGAACCCAGGTCTTCCGCATTGCGGGCAGATGCTTTACCAACTGAACTACATGGGGACCTGATAAACTTAAGGACCCTCTAAAACTTAGTCTCCCAGATGGTAAAAGACTGTGTGATCCAGATGGCTGGAGCAATTTCTGACTCACCAACTGATGGAATAATTCATAGCTTCTCTGCCTGAGTGTGACAGAGTGGACATTTAGATACTTCCAACTGTATACTGTATTTCAACTGTATACTGAAAACTAAGACCATGGCATCCAGTCCCATCACTTCATGACAAATAGATGGGGAAACAGTGAGAGACTTTATTTTGGGGGGCTCCAAAATCACTGCAAATGGTGACTGCAGCCATGAAATTAAAAGACGCTTACTCCTTGGAAGGAAAGTTATGACCAACCTAGACAGCATATTAAAAAGCAGAGACATTACTTTGCCAACAAAGGTCCATGTAGTCAAAGCCTTGGTTTTTCCAGTAGTCATGTATGGATGTGAGAGTTGGACTATAAAGAAAGCTGAGCACCCAAGAATTGATACTTTTGAACTGTGGTGTTGGAGAAGACTCTTGAGAGTCCCTTGGACTGCAAGGAGATCCAACCAGTCCATCCTAAAGGAGATCAGTCCTGAATACTCATTGGAAGGACTGATGGTGAAGCTGAAGCTCCGATACTTTGGCCACCTGATGGGAAGAACTGACTCATTGGAAAAGACCCTAATGCTGGGAAAGATTGAAGGCAGGAGGAGAAGGGGATGACAGAGGATGAGATGGTTGGATGGCATCACCGACTCAATGGACATGGGTTTGAATAAGCTCCGGGAGTTGGTCATGGTCAGGGAAGCCTGGCGTGCTGCCGTCCATGGGGTCACAAAGAGTCAGACATGACTGAGTGACTGAACTGAACTGTATGCCGTTGTATCAGTCCCAGCATAGTTACTGAGCTGAACGTGTTGCTAACTCTGTAAAGAAGTATGCACCACCATTTCCCTCCTGAATGTTACAGCCCACGCTAAGTTATGCCTCATTTCCACCTCCAATCCATACTAAATATTCCTGCAGTACAGATACTGCATTAAAGTGCAGGTAAGAGTCCCTTGGTGAGAATTTTCAATGCTTGTCCAGGCTCCACTCTCCCCTGGCAAAATCTCTGGAGGAGGCTCAGTCTCATACATTCTGAGAGCTTCCCCTGCATCCTAATGTATTTCTGATGAAGAATCATGTCTGTAGGACAGTTTTCCAAACTCCCCTAATGTCAATCATCAGGGGGCACTTGTTAAATAAACACATGCCCAGCTCTCTCCCTTGGTGAATTCTGCTTCAGTGGGCTTGAACTGAAATCTGTAAATACTCTGAGTCTTCAGGGAAACATTACTGTGGGGTCATGTAGCCTCATGTAGGCTACCTTAGATTCCATAAACTGATAAAACGAATTCAAAGTTTCCAGACACTAGTGATGCTAATATTAGTTTCTCATATGAATTCTTCCTCAAAATGCTTTGATAATTGTAAACAATATCCTCCACATCGTTTAAAAGGCAAAATTTAAAAGTCCTATGTAAGTGAATGCTTGCTAAGGGTAAGTGTACAATAGACAGTGAATAATTATCAATAAAAGAAGTCATTAATGAGGTGACCTTGAAACTCAGAACTTAACAAAAATCTGATAATTCTAAACCAAATCAGTTGGTGGACTTGTGAAGTCTTCATTCCTTTCCCAGTGACTTTAGAGTATAATCCCTTATTGGTCATATCATTTGTAATTATTTTCTTCTATTCAGTAGGTTGTCTTTTTGTTTTAGCAATGATTTTCTTTGCTGTGCAGAAGCTTTTAAGTTTTAATAGGCCCCATTTGTTTATTTTTGATCTTATTTACTTTAGGAGACAGGTACAAAGAATTACTGCTGCAATTTATGTCAAAGAATGTTCTGCCTGTGTTTTCCTCAAGGAATTTTAGTGTCTACTCTTACAGTTAAGTCTTTAATCTTTTTTGAGTTTATTTTTGTATGTGGTATTAATGTTCTCATTTCATCCTTTTACATGTATCTATTCCAGTTTTCCCAACATCATTTGCTGAAGAGATTTTCTTTTCTTCATTGTATATTCCTGCCTCTTTTGCCATAGAATAATGGACCATAGGTGTATGGGTTTTTTTCTGAGCTGTGTGTTCTGTTGCACTGATCTATGTGTATGGTTTTGTGCCAGCTCCATGCTGTTTTGATTACTGTATCTTTGTAGTATGGTCTGAAGTCAGGGAACATGATGCCTCCAGCTCTATTCTTTTTTCTCAAGATTACTTTGGCAATTTGACATCTTTTGTGGTTCCAAGTACATTTTAGGATTATTTACAATAAGGTGACATGTTAGCTGTGCTCTGAAGGACAAGGAGGAGATGGCCTGGAAAGTAAGTAGAAGAGCAGCTGGAAAAGAGCAAACAACTCTGAGATACAAAGAGCTTGGCACACTGAAGTAACTGAAAACAGGACAGTATGTTTGGACTCAGTGAGCAAGGGAGAGGATCTTGGTAAGGGATGTTGGTGGGGAGGGAGGCAGCCACCAGGGCCTTGTTGTGATCTAAGAGCTTAGTAAGAAAGGATGACTGTCTAGCCATTTCCCCCATAGCTCGGGGTAGGGCAGAGAAAGGAAACGAGGAAGAAGGGTAGCATTGGAAAGAAAATAGGAAAAAGGTATTAAAACCAGCCCCTCTTTACTGATTCTCTGAAGCAAGATGTGACCCCATCTCCCCCCCACCCCCGCCGCTACAGAACAATGTTTTTCAAACTTGAGAAATGCATCAATAGTTTTTGAAGAAATGCAAAAATTTATCCAGACCTCTTGCCCATGGTGGTTTCAATAATTTTATATGTATTTATATATTCATTATATACATGTACTTAAATATATAAACCATCAGATAAGGTATATCTCTGTCTGCTTAGAATTTATTTGCAACATAAAACCAACATAAATTAAGAACAAGTAATTTTGAAATTAGCAACCTGAATTTAATGTGACAGATGATGTTTTGATGAAATAAGATTACTGCTTGCATTAAAAAAATTTTTTTATAGCACTGCCCAAGGAGTCACAGTTTCTTCTAATTCAGTAAAGGCATCCTGCCAGATGCTGTTGAGGACTCGTCTATAGGATTTATTAGGAAGTCTTTCTCTGTACAGAGTGCTGGCACACCATTTGGCTATTACCTGATGGATATACATCATTTACATATTAGGTCTGCCTCTCTACTCACTAGTCAGAAGCAAAGGAAAGACTCAATGGCAATGTCTGCCTGAGCATAAACACAAGCTTAACCACCAAAACCAAGTGATAGTCCAAAGAGATGAAAAATCTAGAGAAAATTACCGGAACCCTTAGAATACATAGGTGAACTCCCATAGGTGTGTGGACTTTTGTTTGGAAAACAGTTTCAAATATGAGAGCCAATTATCCCCAGAGACTTCCTAGAGAAGGGGAAAAAAAGGACACTATTCATCCTCACATAGAACCATGGAGACAGAATAAATTGTTCCTTCCAACATTCTAAAAAGGGATCAGTGGAATCCAAGGTTTGGTAGGGTCAAGAGGGATCATTAAGATTTGAGTGTAAGGAGAGACCAACCTGGGTGTGGTCACAAGTCCCGGTGGTTCCCGCTATGGTACTCAGGACAGACAAGATTAGAAAGAGGCGACTGAGATGTCTCTGCCTCCCTGGCCAGTTGGCTGAAAAAGGCTTACAGCATTAGCCTCCCAAGTCAGGTGCACAAACCTATCCAATGGGGTATGGAAAGAAATTATTAAGAGCCCTGGAAGACCTGGGCCCCAATCTCTGAGCCTCTCTTTACCAAAATCTGTGTAAAATAAATCAGGTTTTTCTGTTGGAACCAGAGAAAGCAATCCAGGCTCTGGGAAATGGAAATATCCCAGTGTTCAGGAAGGCAGACTTGGCTGAGATGCATCAGTCTGGTTCTCATGGTCCATTGCTGGGTTTCTGGATCTAGTGTGCAAACATTAATTACACCAAGTGGAAGAAAGGTTTCCTTGCCAAGCTGGTTCTTAGAATTTGAAACAACAGCTTCCACTTTGGCAACACTGTTGTAGCACTAGAGCCCTTTGTGTGAAAGACAGCGAGGGTGCAGCGTGTCAAAGAAAACACTGATGTGTTACTATCGCATTGCAATCTGGTGATAGTTAAGACTTTGGGTTTTTTTGTTTGTTTTTATAGAAGTGTGTAAAAACATTCAAAGTTGAAAAATTGCATTTGAAGTTACGATCGTTTCATGTATTCATATTACCAAAGCGATTGTACTGAAAGTGGTTTCTTTCTGTGTTATTAAGTTTTAATTTTACATAAGTCACTCAAAGTAATTTTTAACCCTTAAAAAAAAAAAAAAGGTGGCGTTCTCAGTTGCTTTAGTTGTGCCTGACTCTCTGCAACCCTATGAACTGTAGCCTGCCAGGCTCCTCTGTCCATGGGATTCTCCAGGCCAGAATACTGGAGTGGTTGTCATGCCCTCCTCCAGGGGATCTTCCCAACCCAGGGATCCAACCCGCGTCTCCTGTATTGCAGGCAGATTCTTTACCCAATGAGCCACCTGGGAAGCCCCCGCGAAAGGTGGAAATGTATACAGTTATTAACAATGCCATGGAAGTATTTCCTTTCTCTTGAGGAAAAGTAAATTTCTTATCAGAATATCTAGTTGGCCCTGTAATTTAAATTAGATAAAATTTTGAAGAAACAGACCAAAGAAAAGAAAAAAAGAGTAGCTCTCAAAGAAATTTGAGTAGGGGCTCTGTAAAGCTGAGAGCTCTCAACAGTTTGTGTAATTTACCAAATGCAAAGAGCAGCCAGTAAAAGAAATGTGCATTTTCTGATAAGGTAGAAAATCATGTAGTGTATCACTGTAAGTTGATTAGGTCAATATATATGAAACATCAACCAAAGATTTACTGTTCCAGGGTGTTAAAGTCTTTCACCTATCAATAATATCCATTACTTCAGAGAGAGGGGTGGGCACAGTACAAAGAACTAAACTTAAAACTCAGCTTGAAAACAAATTTTAACTTAAGAAAAAGATGCCAAGCCTAATATGTGTACTATTCAGGCTTTGCTGAGAAAAAGAAGTCATTTGTTGGTTTCTGCAAAGGTATTGCTTGGAGACTTGAACACAAGGTATTTACTGTGAAACATGGATTAGAGAGGATGTAGGCTATGATATCACCGTCTCTGGTGGCTCAGATGATAAAGAACCTGCCTGCAGTTTAGGAGACCCAGGTTCAGTCCCTGGGTTGGGAAGATCTCCTACAGAAGGAAATGGCAACCCACTCCAGTATTCCTGCCTGGAGAATTCCATGGACAGAGGAGCTTGGCAGGCTACAGTTCATGGGGTCGCAAAGAGCTAGACATGACTAACACTTTCACTTTCAGGCCACAATATCAGAGCAGTTTGGAGAGGTCTGGGAGAGGATGAATGGGAATGAAAATTCCAAGACATATTCCCAGGTATACAGAGACTCTGAGGCAGAAGGGTTGCATGTTCTACTTCTCTCCTGGATGTCTGGGGAGAGGGGTGGCAGCACCTCATTAGAGAGTTGGAAGAAATGCTGGACAGGCATGTTAGGACAGAAGGGATGGGGTGGGTATTTGGGCAGGCGGCCTGAGATGGTTGGGCAGTGGACACTGATGTGGATCAGGTACTTGTTCCCCAGCTGCTGTGAATCCTGGCTGCTGAAGCCTCACATCTGAGTCCTTCTTCAAGCACTGTTGTTGTTGTTTAGTTGCTGAACCGTGTCCGCTCTTTTGTGACCCCATGAACTATAGCTCACCAGGGTCCTCTGTCCCTGGGGTTTCCAAGGCAAGAATACTGAAATGGGTTGCCATTTCCTTCTCCTGGGGATTTTCCCGACCCAGGGTTCAAACCCACATCTCCTGCATTGGCAGGCATATTCACTACTGCTGAGCCACCAGGGAAGCCCTCTGCACGCACTGCCCTTAGCCCAAGGTGAGGTGAACTCACTGAGCAGCACATATCCAATGACTAGTCCACCGTGGGGGATATAAAGTTCTAGACCCCATGTCTCAATTGGAACAACTATTAGATTCCCTCCCAGCTCAGAGATGCCAGCAAAATCAGTTTCTTTGCAAGTCTCTGGCAATCCTCACTTCTCTCTCTGCTCAACCCAGCTTCCTGCACTCTCTTACCAGTGTTGTTCTGGTGAACATTTGCCAATAAACCTTTTCTAGGCGAATCTCAAAGTCTGTTTCCTGGGGAACCTTAACTACAACAGGTCTCCTAGGTCTCTCTAGCCCTGCTGCTTGGGGGCTGAAATATGGAGGAAGCCACAGATGAGTTCTTCTGACTCAATGCTGGTGAGAATTATGAGCAAGTGGACTGCTTGTGGGTTTCCTTGGTGCGGTGAGAGGTAAGGTTTTAGGTGGATGTCACAAAGGCAGGGACTGGATGGAAGATATGGTTGAATTTCAGAGGATCAGTTAGAGGCAAGACAGAGTCAGCATTGTGGGGGAGTGCTGGGGTGGCCACACACAGCCCGTGCCTGACCAGGCTGGAAGGACTGGCCAGTTAGGAACCCTTCAGCACGTGTAGCAAGGCCAGAGGTCAAGTCTCAAAGATCCAGCTGCACCAGACACCTTGTGAGAGACCAGTGAGGACCAGGGGATTATTTTCAAACCAGATGCCCTTCTCTTGAAGTCAGGTGAACTGTACACCAGCAGAAAATTAGAGCCATTCCCCACCCTCCCTACTACCACCAGAGGGAGGGGGAAGAGTGACTGAATATTTCTCCAGAGAGATCTGTATTGTATGAGAGGGACTGAGTTATACTGAAAGGGACAAAATTAAGAGTATTTTCCACTATTGGTGGTAATGAGTCTTCAGAACTGTTAAGTGGTCCTAGAGAAATAAAACAGTTCCATTTTTACATATCTGAGGTGTGATGGTACAGAAATATGCAACTAGAAAGAGGGAAGAAAGACCAAAATCATATTAGGGCAAAAAAGCCATAATTGTGATATGTGTATGTATATAAATGAAAGTGAAAGTGTTAGTCACTCAGTTGTCTGACTCTGCGATCCCATAGACTGGTAGCCCACCAGGCTTCTCTGTCTATGGAATTCTCCATATATATACATGTGTGTCTGTGTGTGTTAGTTGCTTAGATGTGTCTGACTCTTTGTGACCCCATGGACTGTAGCCAGCCAAGCTCCTCTGTCCATGGAGTTCTCCAGGCAAGAATACTGGAGTGGGTTGCCATTTCCTTCTCCAGGGGATCTTCCTGACCCAGTGATCGAACCCAGGTCTCTTGCATTGCAGGCAGATTCTTTACCATCTGAGCTACAGGGAATGTACGTGTCACTTTCTTAAGAAGAAGAACCAGGCCTTGTGAGGGCTTTTACTGAAATACTCCTATAGTTTATGGACATTTCAGGTGAAAATTAGCTGAGCTGCCAGCTGATAGTGCACTTTAGATATTACCCTGGATATTGGAAAGGCATTTCACCAGGAAACAGTCAGAAACCTCCCAATCTGGAGCACAATTGCATATTGTGATTTTGAGAGTGAACAGACAGTTTGAAGACCAGCTACAGTTGAGCCAAAGGAAATGTGCTAGAGAGAGGTTAAATTTTCCTGCCAGTAAATGACAGCACAGCTCCTGTCCTCAGGCTTTTAGTTTTTCTAACTGTGTTTACATATGTATTTTTCTCCTATTTATTTCTCACCACAGCTCTAGGAGGCGATTACTGCTATCATCCTAATTTTACAGAGGAAGTGGAGGCTTAACGAGGTCCCACAGCAGCTAGCCAAGGCTCAAACCCAGGCAGCTGGCTCCAGGGCCCACTCACTTACCTCTGCAACCCACTGCCTCCCCTAGAATGTTCTGCTGCCTTGTATGTGGCAGAGTGGAATTGCAGCAGGGCACATGAATCCAAAGAGTCATTTTAGCAAAGCCAGAGATAGAACTGTTGCCAAGGGCAGACGATGGATCAGCCAGGTGAGCCCAAACACAGAGTGATCACAAGTTACAGTGGAAGATTTGACCCATCAGTAATGAATAGGGGTCAGTGGTAAAGACAGACTCCCTCTCATTTGGTGCAGCGTGTAACACATGCGGTAATTAGTTATTTATGTACCTAAGTTCTTCATTTAGAAAGCCTGTATATAGTTACTTTCTAGGAGCCCTGTCACCTGTGCCCTACACCATTGTATCCTTAATAGGAGTTTCTGTAGCTTGTCAATTAGTCCCTTTGGCGTCATAGAAGAGGTGTGGCTTAGTAAGGAAGAGTCTGAGGCAAGCAGAAAGCTTCAAGTGTTCTGGTAACACGTGGACACTCCCAAGACTCAACAGTGGAAAATTCAACATTTGCCAAATTTCCAAGCCATGTTTATCAGCCAGATCATTTCCCCACCACCTTTATTCATGTTTTCTTTCCTTAGCAAAGTTACCATCAGTAGCAGTTTATGGTAACAATGGGATGCTAATAGTACACATTTAAAATATAGAACGGCAGAATTTATAACTTTTCATGCCGTAAAGCAAATAGGTTCAGGAATACTTCAGAACTTCTCGTTTTAACTTTCCTCCTGATAGAATCTATTTGTATCCCCGGTTTTAGCCTCGCAGACTTGGAGGGAGTGGTGAAAGATGAACGGGCTCAGCCACAAGCGGAGAAGAACGTCACCCAGCCCCTAGAATAGCAACAGCAATAAATATGGTCATGTCGCTCTTCTGCTCAGGCCGAAACGACAGACGGGATCACATTTGCGGCACCCAGCGCCTGCTGGCTCTGTAGAGCTGGCTCAGGGCTTTGGAGGAAGCATGCACAGAAGTTGATGCTGAGCGAGCGGCTTGATTTCGGAGCTGTGACTTAGCATACAAAGAAGAGGCGTGGGTGGGGGGTGTACAGAGACCACCGCAGAGGTCGGGGGACTCAGCACCCTTCTGGTCACAGGGAGGTTCGTTCTAAATCAGCTTTCCGGACAGCTGGCTCAGGGCTCTGGAGAACTGAGCCCAGAACTTCCCCGCATGTCTGCGTGAGAACTCGCTGTTATCTGCAGCTGCCATGGCCGTCAAGGCACATGCGTAACAAGGAAGGTGAATAAGAGGGCTCTCGTTGGTCATCAGTTATTTAAAGCACACCCATCGGATTTCAACCACTTCATTGTACAGAATCAGCACCTTTGCTCCGGCAGGTCTTGGAGGAAGCAGCATATCCTTGCCTTCAAACCTCCCTGGTCTGCCTTTGCAGACTAAGCACTGGGTTCTCACCATTTTTGCAATTCCATGTGCTATATCTTCCTGTGTCCCTTTTCATGTATACTTCAGTTTCATATAGTATATGGCCACGTCTCTGGGTGGTTGTGGTTTTGCCATCTTTACATTCTTTGGCAACATGGATTTGGTCAAATTGGGCTTTTCCATTTTTGTAACTTGCATACAGCAGTAGTTATTTTTAGGCTGAAGACAGTTTAAGCTAATATATGGTCCTGACTTTTTTCCATGTGTTTTAAAAACTAAAGCATCACCTGAATTTGATGAGTTTTCCTTTTTCTGTTACAATTTCTTGCTCTAAAAGGATTTCATTTCTTATATAAAGCCCAGCTCCTTCTCTCTGGATCTTTCATTTGGTCTCTCCAACCAGTCCCAAATGTCATGCAATAAGTCTCTGGAAACAGGTTCACAGTGGTCATGTGTCACCTGTCTCCCTCATGTAGCTTTTTTTTTTTAATGTTTAATGTATTTATTTGGCTGTTCCAGGTCTTAGTTGTGGCATGCAGGATCTTCAGTTGCGGCCTGCAAACTCTTAGTTGCAGCATGTGTGATCTAGTTCTGCGCATGCTCAGTCGCTCAGTTATGTCTCACTCTTTTCAAGTCCATGGACTGTAGCCCGTCAGGCTCCTCTGTCCATGGGATTTTTCCAGGCCAAAATACTGGAGTGGCTTGCCATTTCCTCCTCCAGAGGATCTTCCCACCCCAGGGACTGAACCTGAGTCTCATGCATTTCCTGCATGGGCAGGCAAATTCTTTACCACTGAGCCATCAAACCTGGGCCCCCAGCACTGGGAGCACAAGTCTTAGCCACTGGACCACCAGGGAAGTCCCTCCTCATGTAACTTCATAAACACAGATTCGGTTCCATGCTTTCATCTATTTCAGTTACTGTGCATGCTTAGGATTTAAATGATCCATGGATCACAGTATTGCTTTTATTCAGAAAATGCAGTATGTAAAAAATGAAAGGAAATGTTGCTTTAGACTTTGGTATCTGAATGTAAACTTCAGCACTGTGTTTTATTGTCACTATTATCTCATGCTTCTTTAGGATCTTACTAAGACTAAAGAGATAAATGAAGTAGCTTTTATAGCACTAGCTGTCATGTTTGTTCTCTCAACGTCCCTGGTGACGTTGGGTGGTTGAGAAAAAAAAAACCACGCTAGTGTGTTGAAGTCGGTGCCAAAGGAACAGAGATGACAGTTTGGTGCCTGGGATCTGCTGCTGCCCAGAACCTTATCTGGTCCTATTTATACATTCACAAAGCAAAATCTAACTTAGAGCAATCCTTGTAACATTAGCTTTTCTTTCTTTAAAGCTCATGTCTCTGAGCCATTTTTCTCATGTGACCAGGGACAATGCGGGCATAAATTAACTTCTCTGCTTATTATTTAGTGACTAAAAGAGCACAAAAGCAAGGACACTGGAAAAAGAAATTCCAATGTATTATTAAATATTCTAATTTGAATTACCAGGATAAATGCCAAATGATCATAAATGCCTGGAAAGAGTCCTTTAAACATAAAAAGAAAGTGACAGAAGGAGGTGTCCTGGAAGACAACTTGAATCATTTATTGAGAAACAGGAAGAAAAATATCTTCCACTGTGTGTATGCTTAGTTGCTCAGTCGTGTCTGACTCTTTGTGACCCCATGGACTGTAGCCTGCCAGTCTCCTCTGTCCATGGGATTCTCCAGGCAAGAATATTGGAGTGGGTTGCCATGCCCTCCTCCACGGGATCTTCCCAACCCAGGGGTCGAACCCAGATCTCCTGCACTGCAGGCAGATTCTTTACCATCTGATCCACCAGGGATGCCCATCTTCCATTGAGAGGAAGGCAATTGGTTAGGAAGAAAGGATGATCGGTACCTAAGCACACTGTAAATTAGTAAGAAAACATTAACTTCAGGAAACGTAACTAATCAAAATGCAATTTCAGACATAAGCAATAAGTATCCTCTATGGAATATGTTTGTTTTTTCACATCTAAATATCCTTGAGGCTTTCATCACCGCAAACATTTATTAATAGATCTATTACTGTAACATTAATGAAAGAAATGTTGGTGATACTATTCAAATACCAGTAGAGCAAGCTGCTAAGTGACTCCTTTTTTTTTTCTCTTTGATTTCTTTACCCTCATAAGTGATATTCACTAATACTAATGTAATCACCAAAGTACTTTTTTAGTGACGTACTCCAGTGAGCACAATGTGAAGTCCAGAAATGAACATGGCAGGGTGGGGAGGCTAAGTTGCAGTTTTGGCACTTACTTATTTGTGTGAGTTTGAAAAATTTCCTGACTTCTCTGCACCTCAATATCCTCATTTAAAACACAGGGAGGATATCTCCCCTGCTCTAGGAGAGTTTGCAAGTGTTACAATAAAGTCCACATAGAAAGTCTTCAACATAGGTCCTGGTACACAGTAAACATGTCAAAAAATACTAGCAACCATACAGTGCAAATGCATCTTTGTTTTAACTGTATGTGTGCATGCTCAGTCGCTTCAATCATGTTCAACTCCTTGGGACCCGATGGACTGTAGCCCACCAGGCTCCTCTGTCCATGGGGATTCTCCAGGCAAGAATACTGAAGTGGATTACTGTACCCTCCTCCAGGGGATCTTCCCGACACAGGGATAGAACCGTTGTCTCTTGTGTCTCTTGCATTGGCAGACAGGTTCTTTACCATCTGGGAAGCCCTTTAACTGTATACTGGTCCATGTTCATGTACATTTATTCTGAAATGTACACCATTCATCACAATAGAGATGGGTGAGATAGGGTGGACAGATCTGTCAAATCCTTTCCATGAGAATTATGGCTCAAAACAAATTTTCTACTAAAAAATAAAGAATTTAGTGCATTGTTAACATTAGTAGTGTTTCTATGAGAAACTAGGAAACTAATAAAATATAAGTTTACAGTAACCTCATGGTGAGATTCTCCTGAATTAGTAAGTTGCACTTGGTATTAATTATGACTGTTTGCTCTGGGATGCAAAGAGAGCCAGAGGAAGCATTTTGGAGTTTCAGAAAGTGGTCTGGTCTATTCTAAGTTTATTGAGGCTTCCGTCTAGAAGCCCACAGCGGGTAATCTACATTTTTGGAGGGGAAAGCAAAGGAGTCTTGACATCTTGTGCCTGTAAACTCTAACTGGTGGCTTGGCTTCCTGAGATTTTTACCAGGCTGTTTTGTAGGAGTGGTTCCAAATTATTTTTTTTCTTCCAGATACCATAAGACAGCCTTTGACATACAGGCACTAATTGGCTGTACAAATTTTACCAATGGGGCAAACTGGGGGCCGAGAACTAAGATGGCTCATCAGTTATACATTAAACTGGTATAACATTAAACTGGTTATACATTAAACTTAGCATGCATCAGAAAACCCTGGAGGGCCTTTAAAAACACTCTGGGTTCCACCTTCAGAGTAGAATGTGCAGTTCTAACAAGTTTCCAGATGATACTGATCTGCTTGTCAAGGGACCATACTTTGAGAAGCACAGTAAGTATAGGAGCTGATTAGAGCTTCGGTAAACTAGTTGGAACCATTGCAATTATATCATAAAATCAGTGTATTTGAGGAGCCATCTTTTATCTCATTCAATTAGATAATTAGTTTTGTAGATGCTTGAGAATATCAGTTAACAGGAATTGTTCACATTTGAGATAAAAATTCTTGAAAATAATTTCAAAATAAGGACCTCTACCCCTTTTTCTTGTTGTAATTATAATATATACATACAAATCCTATGCTATTCACATGGGTCAGAAAACTGGCAGGGGTCAGACAGGGCAGGCAAAATAGATTGTGGGTGCTTAGTAGCTATTATCAGGAGAAAGTGGAGATATTCTAGTTTTTACATATGTATAAAAGAGTTTTTCCCCTAATTTTGGAAAATTTCATTTTGAATTAGATAGCTTAATTAGTCATATATATTCTCTGAAGAATATCGTCATTTCAGTTTTCTTATTTGTCAAGAAAAAAACAATGGCAAGGGATTGATTATTCTTAAAAAGATAGAGACCTCTTGTGGTCATTCATAAAAGTACTTTAAAAAACAAAAACCTGGAGTATTTTAGTTTGTCAGAAGGTTTCAAGATCTCTGGCTTAGTTGACATACATTAAAAAATGTTTACAAATATGTATGAATTACCTAATACCTGTCAAAATAGGTAATGTCAGGAATAGAACTTTACATAATGACAACTGCATAAATATATATATCATTCAGCTATAATAGTTCTATATGATAATTTAAAAATTGACTGAAGCATAAGACATAAAGGAAAGTGCACAAATCATTAATTGTTTAGCTCAAGGAATTTTTCCAAACTGAATAGATCTGTATCCAGCATATCTGGTAGATTTTCATCATAATTATAGGTAAGGTGACTCAGGTTCAGAGAGAGCATGTAATCTGTTATTTCATGTACCAATCAAATCCATTTTAACTTCAATCACTCAGAAATATTTAAATGAATAACAAATTTCAATAAATATTAACGTAGGACTTCCCTGGTGTTCCAGTGGTTAAGAATCTGCCAGCCAATGCAGGGTATATGATTTGATATCTGGTCTGGGAAGATTCCACACACTGAGGGGGAACTAAGCCTTTGTGCCACAACAACTGAGCCCCCGTTCTAGAGCCTGTGCACTGCAATTACTGAAGCCCCTGTGCCTAGAGCCTGTGCCTCACAGCAAGAGAAGAAGCCCTCACACTGCAGCGAAGAGGAGCTCCTGCTTGTCACAACTAGAGAAAGTTCTCGTGCAGCAATGAAGACCCTGTGTAGCCAAGAGTAAATAAGTACAATTTTAAAAGTTAACACAAAAAACAGTCAATTTACTGAGCCATGATCCACAGTCCAGATTTGTAAGTACTGAATTTTGTCGAATGAGATTACCTTTACACAGAATTTTTAGAGCAGTAGATAGGCTACACTTTATTATTGTTGTTGTTTGTCATTGTTTACTGCTGCTATCAGTGATGGTGGTTAGCTACTCTTTTTCTCAATTAATAAGCAGTTTGGGAGCATCTTTTATGTACAAAGCACTATTTTGGATTCTGCCGCTGCTGCTGCTGCTAAGTCGTTTCAGTCGTGTCTGACTCTACGCGACCCCAAAGACGGCAGCCCACCAGGCTCCTCTGTCCCTGGGATTTTCCAGGCAAGAACACTGGAGTGGGTTGCCATTTCCTTCTCCAATGCATGCATGCATGCTAAGTCGCTTCAGTCATGTCTGACTCTGTGCGACCCTATGGACAGCAGCCCACCAGGCTCCTCTGTCCACAGGATTCTCTAGGCAAGAATACTGGAGTGGGTTGCCATTTCCTTCTCAAATTTTGGATTCTTGGGGATACTAAAATGAATAATGCTGGGTCTTTGACTTTCTGAGGCTCAAAGTCTAATGCACAAGAAAGACACGTGAGCAGTAGTTTGATATGGTAGTTTGTATTCTAATAGACATGTATATATCTATATATCTATGTGGACTACTTTTCAAGAAAGTGGCTATATTTTCCCTAATGTCTACTCCAGCTGTGTAAAGCTTGAACGTCTACAACTTTCTTTGGTGTAAAGCTAGCATAGTGTTGTAGAAAGCAGTACTTGACTAGTAGTTAAAAAGTCATGTTTGAATTGTAGCTTTCTCACTTACTAGTGAAAACATTTTGAGGCCTAAAGAGAGAAGAGCAAGTGTGATGTCTTCTTAACATCATGAAGGGGCTTTTCCACAAATATTTTTATCAACTGCTGTTTTGCAGGCAACATGCTAAGTGCTTTTGAAATGGAGCAGGATCCTATGGTCTTTGCCCCCCATGTCCTCTGCCTGCTTTTTGTCTGTGGAATAACTTGAGCTAAAGAATAAGTTTAATCAGAGAAGTGCGAACATGTAGAAACAAAGGAAAACAGTCAAAGGAAACCAAATAATAATAATAGTTTAGCCATTAAGCATAGTCAAGGACCTTTAGTTCTTGCTCAAAGGCTATAGATAATATTCTGGGTCATATCCTGGGAGCTGTCTTATACATACTGAAACCCCTACCAGGTGGAAGGAGTTAACTACATGATGACAAGACCCTAACCGTGACATAAGCTGCCACAATTCTGAGAACTGATCAGGGAAATGAGAACAAACCGACCCTGAAACTGAAGATTAACTGTACTTAAAACAATCAGGATGATGTTGGTCAGACCACAGCAAGACAAATTTCAAGATGACTATCAGAGATGACTGTGCTGTTTTGGCATGTAGCCACTCCTCCCCACCCCTGCCCTTCTGTCTATAAAAGCTCTTGCCCCCTAAAAGGTCTTGCCCCTTGACAGTCCACGGTGGGAGGAGGGGAGGAAGTTGGCCTTTGGACAGTTGGGCCCCTGTTTCCCACTCCCCCAACTGTTGCAAGCATCCAAAATAAAACTAACTTTGCTTTCCACCAACCTGGCCTCTTTATTGGCTTTTGAGTGGCAAGCAGCTGGACCCCACTTTTGGTTACTCTTTATACACAGTCTCTCAGTGAATGCCATGGCACTCACATATTTTTAGATCTCATGTTTTGCACATGATGAAGTGAAGGCTCAGGAGAGTTCAGGATAAGAGTGGAGCTGGAGTTTAAACCCTACTCTGACTGATGTCACAATTTTGCTTTTTCTTCTACTCTGAAGTGTGAATGGATAAAAAACAAATTTGGTAAGGGTCACTTTTGCTGTAGAATTTGAATTCACTTAAGGGTATAAAGGGGCTTCCCTGGTGGCTCAGATGGTAAAGAATCTGCCTGCAATGTGGGAGACCTGGGTTCAATCCCTGGGTTGGGAAGATCCCCTGGAGAAGAGAACAGCTATCCATTACAGTATTGTGGCCTGGAGAATTCCATGGACAGAGGAGCCTGGCAGGCTACAGAGTGACTTTCACTACAAAAAGGGGCTTCCTAGGTGGTGCTAGTGGTAAAGAACCTGCCTGTCAACAAGAGATACAAGAGACTTGAGTTTGATCCTGGGTTGGGGATTCCCCTGGAGGAGGGCATGGCAACCCACTCCAGTATTCTTGCCTGGAGAATCCCCATGGATAGAGGAGCCTGGCAGACTACAGTCTATAGGTTCCCAGAGTTGGACATGACTGAAGCAACTTAGCATGCATGCAAGGGTATAAAGAGATACTATAAAAATCTTTAAACAATAATTACAGAGAACAACAAATGAAATGTTGTAAAGGAGAGGAAGGACCTCATGAGATTTCTATCTCTTCTAGGGGCCTTTTTTAGACCTTTCATTTCTCTTAGACTTGTGTTTCTTCTTAAGACTGATAGTTCTCATCTCCACTGTGGTCATCTATTTACTTTGTTGTCCCTGCCACCAGACTTATATCTTGGGTGCCATGTATGAGGAGTTACACATCTTTGTATTTCCAGGGCCCAGTACAATGCTTGGAACACAGTAGATACTCAGTAAATATTTGCTGGATGAATTATAACAAGCATTCATTTCATGGTCATATTAATACATATTCACTAAAAGAGAAATTCTGCTGATTTACTATTGTGCTGAATTTTGAGCAGTGTATAATAATAACTAGATTATCATAAAATTATGATTCTGACCATGGTTATAAAGAGAATGTTTATAAGGCAACTGAAATTGTACATAATATTTAGTGTCTACAACATGCTAGCCTGTTTTGAGTGTTTAACATTGTATTTAGCTATTTAATTCTCACAAAAACCTTATGGGGAAAATAGAATTATCTCTACTTCAAAAATTGGGAAAATTGAAAAACTAGGAAACAAACTCAAGTAATTCTGCTCTAAAAATTCTGTGTTAGCAGGTGCAAACTATTGTATATAGAAGGGGTAGAGAGCAAGATCCTATTGCATAGCACAGGGAACTATATTTGATCCTGTAATAAACCATAATGGAAAAAAATATAAACAAGAACACACACACACACACGACTGAATCACTTTGCTGTACAGCAGAAACACACACAACATGGTAAACCAACAATACTTAAATAAAATGAATTTTAAAATGGACAAAAAATTTCTGTATATAACAACTAGGCTTTTAATTCGCATTGTTGATAAGATTTATTGTTGTTGTTACATGACCTCATATTAGCATCTTCTAATGAAAACTCATAAATCTTTTGTCTATCAACCTTCCACCAAAAGCACAGCCTCTCCATGAGGAATCCTAAGTATCTTGGGAAACTGATGCTTTTGTACCTGAGCCATCTCTACTCCATCTACAAAGCCCATCAGTAATTTTCAATTAACACGTTTCATTACTCGTCTTAAATAATCAGGAACTCATATTTTAGATCATTTCCCCTAAAAAACGTCCAGTTGCACCTCTCAGGTGACTTCCGCGCGCAGAGAACCCCCACCCCACCCCACCCCACCCCCCGACCCCGGGTCTTTGGGGACTCGCCCCGCAGCCTTCTCGCCGGCGAAACTACACTTCCCAGTGATCTGTTCGTCCATCCGCGAGAACGCAACTTTTCCGGCTCCGGGTGACACCCGGAAAAACTAAACGGCTCTTTGCAGGGCAGTGTCACTGGAGGAAGTAAAGGGCAGATCGGCGAGGCACTCCCGCGCTCGCGCACCCCGAAATGGCTCGGAGGCAGGACGAGCAGAGAGGGGGCGCGCCCTTGATGGCGGAAGGCAAGTCGGACGCAGAGGTTAAGCTCATTCTGTACCACTGGACGCATTCCTTCAGCTCTCAAAAGGTAAAGGCCTCGGCCTGACGGGCGGCGCGGATCTGGTTTCAGAACCTGGACAGCTCCCGCTGGGCGCCTCCCAGGGAAGCCCGCCCACCTAGACCTCCAACGCCTCAACCCCTGCGGGCGGGCACGCCCTGTGGGGCACAGGTGCGCCTTATATGGAGGAGCAGGGAGAATCAGTCTGAGATGGAAAGGCCGTGACTCAGGCACTGCCACTCATGAAATGCGACAGAAAAACATCACTTTCGGGGTTGGGGCGGGAGGCCTCGTCTCCGCGGCCTCTGGAGAGGGAGGCAGAGGGAAGCGCCTTCCGGCAACCGCCTCATCCAGGGTTCCTTCTTTTACTCTTGGTTGCACTCACTCTCTTCAACAGGCCTAGTGTATCTGTTTTAGGTTCTTACTATGGGGAGACACATCATGAGGTTTAGGACACAAAGAAAAGTAGTAGTGATGAAGAGGGTGACCGTGGACTGAATATTGCCAGAATCATTCTCATTACTTAATTATCTTTTCTAACTTATAAGAGTGAGCTGCGAGAATATGTCTTACTTGTTAATTCCAGGAATAGAGTTGAAAGGAGTATTGAAAATATTAATAACTCAGGGAAGCACAAAAAGGCTGCTTGCTGGTATCCAGGGATGTCATTTAATTAAAAGCCTACCTGCGTTGTGGTAACCAATGTGAACTCTTCCAGGTGCGCTTGGTAATTGCTGAAAAGGCATTGAAGTGCGAGGAACATGATGTAAGTCTGCCCCTGAGTGAGCACAATGAGCCTTGGTTTATGCGTTTGAACTCAACTGGAGAAGTGCCCGTCCTTATCCACGGGGAAAACATTATTTGTGAGGCCACTCAGATCATTGATTATCTTGAACAGACTTTTCTGGATGGTAATGTTAAGGCTATTTGTGATTTCTTGGATTTACTTTCAACACAAATATATGTCTTCCCTCCTTCCTCGCTTCCATCCCTCCTTCTCTCTTTCTCTTCCTCCCTGCTTCCTATTTCCTCCCTTCCTCCCCTCCTTCCTCCCTTCCTTTTGGTTTCATGATGGTGGTTTAGTGCCAACAACCTTTTCCATTTCCATAAGCACACAAATAAAAATGGGTCAGTAGCACAATTTGTATAAGACAGTGTGACTCCATTGAAATGATCATATAAACTACCAATTTTAATGTTGGAACTTCCCTTTTAAATTCATTGCAAGAAACCCTGCAGGTGTATGATTTGTGGTGGTGATTTGAAGGTGGTGGCCTTGAAGTCAGATTCATATTATTGACAGCCTATTCTATGTCAGACATTTTGTAATTTCTGTTCTCGTCAGTCTTCAAAAAAAAAAAAAAACACCTGAGATAGGCATGGTAGATTAATTATTCCCATTTTGTACATGAGGAAAGAGAAACAGAGGGATTGCTGAAGGTAACCTAGCTATCTTATAGCAGAATGGGCTGGGATGTAAGCCTTCCAAATCCAAACCTTCCTATTACATGGACTGTCTCTCATAGTCATTGGTACTTACAGATTGTCTTTGCTTCTTCCCTAATAACAAGCCTTTCAGGTAAATTGTAGCTTCAATATTTGCCCAAGATTACACAGCTGATCACCGACAGAACTGAGAACAGAATAGAGGGCTCTTAGCTTTCAGCCTAACAACTCTACTGAAAAAGGAACTGCATGATAAGATCCAGTTACTCTTCATCTGCCACCAGTTATGTGAATGTTAATTAGCAGCATAAAACCAGAATTAACCCCAAATTACTGGAAGCTGAGAAGGGAAATTTTAAGGCAAAAAAAAAAAAAAGTCTGAGGTACTTAGAAGAAACATAGGTATAGGACCTAAATAGGGGTGGGGTTTTCCTCAGGGAATTATATTAGCAATGGCGTGCCCTTATTCTTAATCTAAGTGTTTAGTTCCCTAGGATTTTGATTGGAGTTGGCCATCTATCTAAACCAAGGAATTTAATGAGCTTCTTTTCCATCCATCATTATTTGCTAGCCCTTATAAGTCTAAATTCTGGGGACTGTACAGAAAATGGTGGCTAATTGATTTAAGACAAATTTTCTCAGTCTTGAGCTTTTTGGAAATGGACAAGTCTGTTAAATAATAATTTGTATTTCTTGGGAGAAATGATTATAATAATGTGAATAAGACAAAATAATTGCATAAGGATTCTACTTCAAGTTATCAAAAACTTTAAAAAGATACAGCAAATGATAATCATATTTAAATGTTTTGTTTAGCATCCCTTGAACTACTATTACTAGCGTTTTCCTCCTCCTCTTCCTTACATTGTTTCTACTCTCAGATGTTCAGTAATGTACAACGTTACTTCACAGTATAGTCATGTTAATGATGATTAGGCTTTATTAAATTTTTCTTTAGGCTCTTTCTTTTTCTTTGACTATTTCATAGCAAAACTGGAATGCATTCTGAGTCCTGCTCAAGGTGAATACTAAGTTCTTACCACAATTTGTTGAATCAGAGGAGAAGGCATTGTGGGCTAAACATTAAGATGAAAATATGGAAACTAAGTACTTAATTCTGGTTCTACTGATAGAGTAAACAGACAATCAAGAATCCTAGCTCTTAGTCTGAAACTTGATTTTTCTTTTTGTTCTCTTGGGGGCTAGGTGACATAGTTTTATCAGTTGCAGAGATAAAGCAATCCAAACAACTCTTATTTCACTCTTTGCTGTTTCCCAAGGAGAAGAGTCATTCAGTTGGGAAGGGTTAAACAAAGGTTAATATTAAGGGAACTAAAACCTATGGTAGATATGAAGGTAGTAAGAAAACAATTAGTTTATATAAATGAAGGCTACTCTAGTTTCTAGATGAAGTTTATCTAAAAAAAAAGTAAGCATTATCACAATGATCATTAACATAATTTATATTTATTATTAAGAATTAATGGAGGTTAGGAAAAGTGCCAGACAAGAGAGAGACAAATGTTATTCATTGATATCATGTTACTTAACATGTATTCCATTGACCAGCAGCATTGGTATCACCTGGGAGCCTGTTAGAAAGGCAGAATTCTAGACTCTACTGCAAATCTCTTAAATCATAATCTGTATTTTAATAAGATTCCCAAGTGACTCATACATACATAGAAGTTTGAGAAGCAGTACTACAAATTATTTTGCATTAAGTAATTGCTTAAGCTTTAAGCAGTGCTGTAAACTACTTCTTTAAGTATGGCAGAGTTCTAGAATGTGTTGTCAAAAATTAAAACAATATTTTTGAGTATCTTGATTAAAAGGAACCAGCAGAAGTTTTACATTATTGTAGAATGTCTTGAACACTATAAAAAGTGGATCTTTTGTGTGCTGGGCATAGTTCTTGGTATAGTGTTTCTTGATTTAAGTAGAGCATTTGAGATTATGTCATATGATAGCCCTGTGGAATGAAGGAGCACATATGGCTAGGTAAGAATAATGCATATTTTCTGAAGAATAAACCACCATTCTGAATAATATTCATTTATAAATTTCTTATACCATGTTGCTTATTTAGCTATATTCTCTCATTTCACTTATCCTATGATAATTCTATCACACTTTAATTAATTAATTTATTGGCAGACCCTATATGCACTGTGAAGTCAGAGACAGTGTCTGTTTCATTAACAACTATATTTCCAGTGCCTCATATGGTGAATGTTCTCTAATGGGAGCTTAATAAATACTTTCAAATGATTAAAATGAATGAAATATTGAAAAGAGATATCAACCTAGACAGGGATCTCTACTGGTGTTCTTTTAGGCTTCTATTCTCTGATTTGAGTCTAACAATTCCATAAATGATTTGAATAAAGGCATAGAAAAAATTCTGTTAAACTTGTGGATGTGTAAACTGCAATAGTTAAAATGATGAGTAGCTTATGAAATGCTTCGCATGGAACAATAACTAAGATAAAGTTTAACAAGGCTAAAAGTAGTATATGAATTTTGTTGGACAAAATCAGCTTCATTAATGAAGGATGGGAGCCTTGGCTTGGTAATGTTACCAACAACAGCCAACAATGAAATAAAAGACAAGTGTGATCTTGAGTTGTTTCAGAAGTGTAGGTTATATCCAGAGCATGGCAAATTGTGACCTACTACATTTGAACCGGATGGAACATGCACCATTTTGGTCAATTATGGATGGAACTTTGAAGAAAGTTGACCAATTAGAATGATAATACATGAATGAATTTCATGAGATGTGTAGTTGCCCATGGTTGGAATGAGAGGCTTTAAGTATACCCACTCATCTCCAGAACAGAGTCAATGGGCATCACTTTTGCTGTGATTTGCTATCTTTCATTAGTCTACCAACTGAGACTGTACTAAAAATGATGGCTTGCTGGCCTGTACACTTTTCTTAACCTTTCTGTGTGATCAGTATTTACATATTTACATCCTTATGCTTTTGGTATATTGTAATCTCTTTTAGTGAACTTTAACATGACCACTTGGAGAAGGAAATGGCAACCCACTCCAGTGTTCTTGCCTGGAGAATCCCAGGGACGGCGGAGCCTGGTGGGCTGCCGTCTATGGGGTCGCACAGAGTCGGGCACGACTGAAGTGACTTAGCAACAGCAGCAACATGACCACTAGATAATAAAAAAAAGTGAGCATTAAATAACTACAAAATACTAGAATATATACTATTTATTATTGTCAAATAACTCACTGGTAACCTGGAATCAAGGGTGTCATATGGTAAATATTGAATTTGGTAACTTAATATGTTATATAACAGTTCTCTGAAGATCATGTCCCATGTCTTATGTCCATATATGTCATTTTGAATATTCTTAGGAAAAGAATTTGGTTTGGAAAGAATCCAAGTATCCTGGTAGATTAAAGGATCACATATTAAGTCCAATTAAGAAACATAAATTTATTTTATAAATACAGTTTTATCAATAGAAAATTAACTCAGATTTTAAAAATAATATTCATTCTGAAATTACTGTTATATTAAATAATATAGTTATTTATGTAAAGGAATTTCCAATTATTGTTAAGGTCATAGAATAAATTATGTTTGTTAATAAAAGGCTATCATATATAATTGAGTAACATTACATACTTTTTAGCACATCTACTGAAATTTCAAATTAGCTCAAAGTGTGTAACTGAATGCAGAGAAAATATGGTATGTGGTAAGGAAAAGAAAAGGATTCTTTAAAAAAAACTCCTGATTATACCAATAAAAGTGGTTTTAAAAGGTAATTTAAAAAAACTTTCTGTGATTTGTTCAATTTTAGTGGATGCTAGGCTCCTCTGTCCATGGGATTCTCCAGGCAAGAATACTGAGTGGGTTCCATGCTCTCCTCCAGGGAGAGCTCTCTTCCCGACCCAGGGATCAAACTTGCATCTCCTATGTCTCCTGCATTGGCAGGCGGGTTCTTTACCACTAGTGCCACCTGGGAAGCTAAACTCTGGCTCTTGGGGAAACTGAATGTAATTTTTTTAAAAAATCGCTCAGGGCCATTCTTAGTCTACCCAGCAATACAGGGACTTGAGGATATATGGAGCTGATGTCCCCATTAAATGGATTGCAATATGATTTTATCCTTTCTTTCTGATTTCAAATTTTGTGCTTTTGTTTTCTCTCCTTGTTTATCGTATCTTTCTGCTTTGTGTCTATCTACTTGTTTCTAATTTGCTGCCTAAGTTTAGTCTTGCCTTTGTCCCTGCTCAGTGCTTCTACGAAGTCAGGTCTTATGCCAATGTATTTATTTGTTTTTGTTTATCCTTCCAGCTTAGTCATTAACCTGGCTTCCACTACTGCAACCATCCTCCCCAGTGCTGGAAACTTCTTTTATTGCCTTTTCTTTAAAATCCTCTGACTCTCTCCTGCCCCTGTAACCCTTCTATTATTTTCTCACTCCGGACCGAGGTAGAATACCCAGAAAAGATTTTCTTTTTTAAGTATCATAACAAAAGTGCTTTATGAAAGGACTGGAAAATAAAAGAAAATGAGACTGAGAGGGAAGATTTTCTGTATCTTTCAAAGGAAATTCCCAATTGTCTTTTGAAAAAACTTTTTCCAGAGACAGCTGTCTGTTGCTGATTTGTTGCTGGTGTCAGGAAGATGCTGGTCGTACATCGTTATGTGGACAGGGTGTCCTTGAAGAGAAATTGAGCTTGGAACAGAACATGGGTTCAGCGGGTATCTGAGCCTCTGTCTGACAAAGTTGTCTTAGGAGATAATTATATAGTTCATGGTACACTGACTAGAAGATTATTTTCAGGCGTTCAAACATTTGAATGCTGGCCTGGCCAGATGGACCTTTTCCAGAAAGCAATTAGACATCATTTTTCCTGCTGTCATTCTCTTTCCAGGAAGGAAGTGGTATGTTCTTCTGAAGTCAAGCCCCTAGCCTGGCCCCACAAAGCAGCCAGAGCCAGTAGCCATAAATTTAACAACCCGGGGAGCATTTTAAAATGCTGCATCATTTATGGTTATTAACCTGTGGTTCTTGAACCCCCCAGAGCAGTGGTTCTTAAATTTTTAGGTTTCAAGGCCCCTTTGTTTTGGAAGTTAATGAGGACATTTGAGAGAACTTTTGTTTATGTAGGCTATCTATCAATACTTATCAAATTAGAAATTAAAATTGAGAAAAGTTTAAAATACAAGAGCATACAAGCCCTATATCCCATTAACTGTCAGAGTGATGGAGTTTTTACACATTGTGTAACCTCTGGAAAATACCATTGTACACTCAAGAGAGATTAAGAATGAAAAAGCAATGAACATCTTAGTATTACTATAAAAACAGCTTTGACTTGTAGACCCCCTGAGGGTGTCTTCAGGAAGCCCAGGGATTTTCAGACCATATTTTGTGAACTGTTGCCCCTGGTGGTCTGTGAACAAAATTCACGAGATTTACTATCTTAGAGGGGAAAAAAAAGTTACATCTTTGTTTTTCACTAATTTCCAAAAGAAATGGATCATTTCCTTCATTTCCAGTGTAGGCAGAATTCAAAGAAGTATCAGAAGTGCCTATGACTTTGTTCATATGTTCTCGTGACTGTGATGTGTTAATAGCATTATTGTTATTGCAGATGTCTTAAAATATCACTTATGCCCCTCACTACATTGAAATTATTGTAGTTATTAGGTCTGCTGCTAGATCTTGTTAATGTGTTAATAAAAGACACCCATATTACTGTTTTATCATTTAAATTTACTCTGATAACGTACTTTAATAATAATCAGTTTTCTTTGCAATCCTATGTATTTTATGCATTTAAGAACATTATTTTGAGAAGAGGTCAGTGGCAAACAAAAAGTTAAGAACTCTTCAGAATTTCAAGCACCTTAGAAAGCCTCCAGTCTGTTATTCTCATGGGAATGTCTGCTGTGCATTGTTGGGGGTACTGGTGACATTTTGAGATCCTGAAAGGTCGGTAAGGAAGTGTAATCTAGTTGGGCAAACCCACAGTTGATGAACAGTTTGCAGCTGACATGTGATCCTTGGTCATTCTAATGCAGACTTCAGAATTGGAGTTGCTAGCAGGGAATTAGACACTTGCCCACTGGTTTGAGGAGTAATCCATCTTCTTTTTTTCTTAGAGAGTCAGAAGTAGCTTATTGGCTTAAAAGTTTGTTCTTACTGGTCTGGCATGGTGAAATCTTGCCTGAAATGCTCTGCAACCAATTCTGAATTGTCAATGCTTGTGAATGAGTGTGGGATGCTCAAAAGGATTCTAAATTAAATAAATAACCCAAACTAAATAAGTGAAGAAGCAAAAAGAAATGTATAGAGTAGAGGCTGTTCTTTTCAACTGTTGGATTAATAAGCTTTTGGGCACTTTTTAGAGGCAGTTTGAGAGTTAGAAGTGGGAATTGGTTCTGCAGGAACTTAGCCCTGGCCTCTGGATCACGTGGTTTATCTTTATTTTTCTTGGATAGTCTCTGAAAAGTATACCCTTCGAAGTTGTTACAATGATGTAATACAACAGAGCACTGCATTAGGAGTTCATGACTTTGGTTCTTGTTCTGCCTCTAATTAGCTGTGGAGAATGTCTCAGCCTCTATATTTCAGTGTCATCATTAACTGCTCCAGAGCTTCTCCAGCTCAGATATCCCTATAGCTAGCAATTTGGGGACATATTCATTAACCCATTTATTAATTGAAATTTATTGAACACCTGCTATCAGCCAAACATTATATTAGGCAGCTGGGGATTCGACAAAGAAGAGTACATGATCCCTGCCTTTAGGAGTCTGTAGCCTAGAGTTTAACCAACAAATGAAGATTTATGTGAAACCCACTTTCCAGAGATAAAATACCAGAATTTCCTGGTGAATTCCCTGAAGACTAGCCTGACTAGCCATTCACATTCACATAGCATCAACAGGATCACTCTTTTTAAAAAAATTTTTTTTTCATTGGAGGATGATTGCTTTACACTCTTGTGTTGGTTTCTGCCATATACATCAACAGGATCACTCTTGGTATGTACTGGAACCTTGGAAGCTGTGGTGGTCCCTGATCATCCTTCCATAATGAGCCTTGATTCACTTAACCAACATTTACCAACGACCTAAAATGAGACCTCGCTTCAAATCCTGAGTTGGGAAGTTCCTCTGGAGAAGGGATAGGCTACCCACTCCAGTATTCTTGGGCTTCCCTGGTGGCTCAGACAGTAAAGACTCCACTTGCAATGCAGAAAACCTGGATTCGATCCCTGGGTTGGGAAGATTCCCTAGAGAAGGAAATGGCTACCCACTCTAGTACTCTAGTCTGGAAAATCCCCATGGACAGAGGAGCCTGGTGGGTTACAGTCCGTGGGGTCGCAAAGAGTTGGACATAACTGAGCGACGAAGCACACGTGAAATGTATGAGACAATATGCTGGACTCTGGATCATATATTCTTTGCCCTGAAGGAGTTCATGGGGCAAAAAGATACAATAACTAATTCAGGTGATAGGGCTATAATGGAGTTTGTACCAAGGATTTTTTGTGTACAGAGGAAGGCACACTTGATCTAGTCAGATGTTGGTAGTTGTGGGAGGTTGGAGAAGATTTCACAGAGGAGTTGGCATGAAAATCTAGACCTTGAGAATAGTGATTTGCGAGTTGGAGAAGTCTGATCATGGTTTGGAATCTGGTCTAGGACATCAGTTCAATTCAAATTTTGAATGTCAACGCTGGGAAAATATCATCCTTTACCTCCCTTTATATAATATTGAAAATGTTAATGATGAAGGGGCTGGTATTTTTGTGTTTTGCTTTTGGATGTAATGTCTCATTTGTAACTTTTTCTTCAATGTTTGTGTATGTGTTTGTATGTATATTTTAGAAAAAACACCCAGATTAATGCCCGATAAAGGAAGCATGTATTACCCACGGGTCCAGCATTATCGAGAACTACTTGACTCTTTGCCCATGGATGCCTATACACACGGCTGCATTTTACATCCTGAGCTAACTGTGGACTCCATGATCCCAGCTTATGCAACAACAAGGATTCGCAGTATGTAGAGATCTTAAAGACCTGCAATTCTACCTAACGTTTCTTTTCATTCATTTTTGAAACCTAGCACATCTCAGGAAGACCTGGGGGCGGGATTGTTGAGTTTGCTTCATGGACATGCATGTTATACATTGATCCATGTACCAGGCAGATGAATTTGTGCTTCACCTGTTCAGCTGGACATTTATTGTCTTTAGGATCTGATTTTCCAGCTCTTGGCCTTGAGAACCAAGCTTAGATAAAACTCGGAAGAGTGGCCTGTGGAAGAGTAACGAATGTAATGTGTTCGCAGGAACAGACAGACTAGGAATCAGGAAAGCTGGGGTCTGCTGGCAGTTATGGGCAATGGAGTTCACATTTCTGGTCCTTTAGTTTTGTTTCATTATGTGAGGGCTGTCTCATCATTACTCTGCCTCTAAATTCAGTGACTGGCGATTCACTGAGGTTGAGCTGTGACCACTAGCTCTCTCCTTCCTCCTGTCCTGAGGGTAGGGATGGGTCAGTGTATGGGATGAGGAGCAGGAGGTGTGCTCCATGGCCCAGGGGTGGGAAGGGAAGGGGCCGTGGTCAGACTGAGGAGTGACTAGGAACACTCATACTCAGATCTCCAATGCCACCAACCACGTTCTTTCCATGACATCATACCTCATTTTTAGGGTTCTCTACTTACGCTGTTTTCCTTTGTTTTTGATACCCTCCTCCTCGGTCCTCTCCCGTTCCCAGCCCTCCCTCCCTCCACCTTCCTCTTGTTCCGCCTCCTTCTCCTCATAAATACCCATCATATGATTTGAAGCAAGTATTCTGACCATAGTTCTATCATCCAGAATAAATATTTCTCTAAATAATGCTTTTTCCTTCCCTTCACAAAAAAAGTTTTATTACGGAAGACTTGAAAGGTACTGAAAACTAGAACAACTATTCTGCACTTAGCACTCACGGTGTGCTGGACTTTGCTCTAAGCACTTTCCAAGGTGCCTCTTATTTCATCCTCAACCTACCTGGCAGATCGTCTCATAGTTCCAATTTAAAGGTGGGGAAACTGAGGCACGGAGAGGGGGGAGTCTGGGGCAGAGAGAGGGCGTGACCTCACAGCGCTTATGCTCTTACCATCAAGTTTCCCTACTTCTCCTTGTTTCTTATATGGAAGGGAGGAAATAATTTTCTGTTTCAAAACTGATTTCATCATCAGGCCAAATTGGTAACACAGAATCTGAACTGAAAAAACTTGCTGAAGAAAACCCAGATTTACAAGAGGCGTACATTGCAAAACAGAAGCGACTTAAAGTAAGTAAACCAGGCTGTCCTCAATTGACATCTGCTATTTGTTTTAAATGGTCCACTTTTTGTAAAATATTGCTATTTCTTAGAATATCTTCTATTAAATATCACAAATCATCAGTGCACATGTTACCTTTGGCTCATGCTCTGCTTTTAGAAAGAATTTTTCTTTATTAGATTTGATATTCAGACCTAATGACAATTGCTTGAAGAGCAGATATTGCTCATGCTGGTTGCCAAGGCAAGTTGTAAAATGTAAAAGCAGGTTAATAAAATAGTCAGCTGGACCTCTGTTTATGACTTTTTTATACTAATAAAGCAATCAGAAATTTCTTTTTTTAAATACTGTATATCTTCTCCTCATACCTTTCGTTTTTTTCCTTTTTTACCTTTTGATCACCTTTACCTATTTCTCCTACCTCTTACCTCCTGCCTCTGGCAACCGCTAGTCTGTTCTCTGCATCTATGAGCTTAGTTATTTGTTTTTAGATTCCACAAATAAGAGAGATCATATGGTATTTGTCTTTCTCTGCCTGATTTATTTCACTTAGCATAATTCCCTCAAGGTTCATCTACATTGTTGCAAATGGCAAAATCTTTTATTCTTTTTTTATAGCTGGAAAATATTCCATTCCATATATACACATCACAATTTTTTAAAATCCACTCATCTGTTGATGAACACGTAAGTTGTTTTGTCTGTTGTAAATAATACTGCAAGGGACACAGGGGTGCAGGTATTTTCCGCATTAATTTTTTAAAATTTAAAATTTAAATTTTTTTAAAAAAGTTTTAATTGGAGGACAAACTTGATTCACAACAACGTGAATCAACCATAAGGTACACACATATCCCCTCCATCTTGAACCTTCCTCCCACCCCCCACCCCATTCCACCCTCTAGGTTGTGGAGCACTGGGTTGGGCTCCCTGGGTTACGCATTAGCTTCCCATTAGCTGTCTGGTTGACATATGACAACGTGTATGTCCTCTCTCAGTTCATCCCACCCTCTCCTCACCCGCTGTGTCCACAAGTCTGTTCTCTGTGTCTGTGTCTCTATTCCTGCCCTGGAAATAGGTTCATCGGGACCATTTTTCTAGAATCTAGATAGGTGCGTTATTAAGAATTTATGTTTTTGTTTTTCTTTGGCTAAATACCCAGGAGTAGAATTGCTGAATTGTATGTTAGTTCTATTTTTAATTTTTTGAGGAACCTCTACACTATTTTCCATTGTGGCTGTACCAGTTTACATTCCCACCAATAGAACACAAAGGTTCCCTTTTCTCCACATCCTTGTCAACACTTAAAAAGTTTTTGTCTTTTTGATAATAGCCATTCTAACAGAGGTGAGGTAGTATCTTACTGTGGTTTTGATTTATTTTCCCTGATGATTAAAAATGTTGAGCATCTTTTCATGTACCTGTTGGCCTTTGCATATCTTTGGGAAAATGTCTATCTAGATCTTCTGCCCATTTTTAAATTGAATTGTTTACTTGCTATTGAGTTATGTGTGTGTGCATGCATGCTCAGTCATGGCCGTCTCTTTGCAACCCCATGGATTGTAACCCACCAGGCTTCTCTGTCCATGGGATTTCCCAGGCAAGCATAATGGGGTGGGTTGCCATTTCCTACTCCAGGGGATCTTCCTAACCCAGGGATCGAACCTGGGTCTCCTGCATTACAGGCAGATTCTTTACCGACTAAGCCAACAGGGAAGTCATGCATCTCTGACCCCTCAGTTATTCATTTGTTGAAGACTGCTGAATTTCCATTCTTAAACTTCCCTTGTGGTCCAGTGGTTGACTTTGTGGTCCCAATGCAGGGGACATGGGTTCAATCCCTGGTCAGGGAATATCCCACGTGCCGCATGACATGGCCAACGAAACAAAGCAAAACAAAATCAACACAACCATCTCCAGGACTTCTCTGGCTCTCCAGTGACTGAGACTCCACACTGCCAATGTAGGGGATAGGTGCTCCATCCCTGGTTGGGGAACTAAGATTCCACATGCTGCTAGGTGTGGCCAAAAGATTTAAAAAAAAAAAAAAGAAAAGAAACTTAAAAAATTCTGTTCTTGAGTTGGGCATGAAAGGAATCTCTCTTTTTTTAAACGTTTTATTTTGTATTGGGGTAAAGCCGATTAACAAACAATGTTGTGATAGTTTCAGGTGAACAGCAGAGGGACTCAGCCATACATATGCATGCATCAATTCTCCCCTAAACTCCCCTCCCAGTGAAAGGAGTCTTTTTGTGCCCCTCACAGTCTTTGTCCTCTCTGATTGATCCTTCAGTCCCACAGGAGTTGCCAGTGGACAGTGGGTCTGGCCCCAGGGATAATTTCACAGCCAGGGCATTTTCCCTCAGGTTTGCTTTTGCTTTAGTTATTCTGTTTCTTCTCATTGTCTAGAATAAACAGACTCCCATTGTGTAAAAGTTTATATCTTCTCTGCTCTACACTGATTATTTTTACCGGCATAAATAACCTACTTATTTTTGTTAATTAGTCAAAGCTCCTTGACCATGACAATGTCAAATATTTGAAGAAAATTCTTGATGAATTGGAGAAAGTCCTGGATCAGGTTGAAACTGAGTTGCAAAGAAGAAATGAAGAAACCCCAGGTAGGTTCTCATTTGTGTTCTTTTTGTCTTTTTCTGTATACCAGAGGTATTTATGGGAACATTCTTAGATTTCACTCAAAACATTCTGTAATCTATTTTTAACTGTTAGTACTCACGGACAGTTTGAATTATGATAGCAACAATAATACTGAATTCAATAAAACCCAGGTGTCTAGTTGTAACTCTGCGTTTATATGAAATGCAGCCAGTGAAGAATTTTTTTGCACAACTTAAGTTATGGTTGGTAGATTCCTACCTGGCCTGTTTCACAGGTTTTAATTACAGTGGTTAGTTTGGGAGTGTTCCACTTGCTAGAACATTCCCTCTAGTTTTTTCCTTAGGTGGGGGAAAAATTGCAAATTGAAGTAAAGTATAACATGGGTGGGCTTCCCAGGTGGCGCTAGTGGTAAAGAAGCCACCTGCCAATACTGAACACATAAGAGACATGCGTTCAGTCCCTGGGTCAGGAAGATCCCTTGGGGGAGGAAATGGCAACCCACTCCAGTATTCTTGCCTGGAGAATCCCATGGACAGAGGAGCCTGGGGCAGGGAGAGGTGGGGGCTACACTCTATAGAGTTGTGAAGAGTCGGACACAACTGAAGTAACTTAGCATAACATGGGAGTCAGCCTGTGTGTATGTGCAGGCTGGCTGGTGAGCACCCGTCTTCTGCACCTGTGAACATGAGTTAATGATGAAGCCCAAGTGCAGACACATGGACTGTTTGCACTATTCTGACTGACCACGAAGTTGAAGACCGTGTTACCTGCAACTTGCTTCACAATAGGGATTTTCTTCTGTTTTAAATAAGTACCAATTAACAAAAGCAGCAACTACTGAGTGACATTTTAGACCCAACCTTGTAGATTTTCCTCAAGTACACGTGTCATTTTTTTTAACCCACAAGGAAATATCTGTTAACTCTGTTGGCTTGGAGACATGATAGACGGGCTTCGAGCTCAAGTAGCTCTAGTGGCACCTAAGGACCCAGGTGCCTGTCAGGTGTCAAGCAAGTGTCCCTTAGCTTTGGGATGGATTTTTTTTTTTTTGATGTGGACCATTTTTAAACTCTTTATTGAATTTGTTACAATATTGCTTCTGATTTATGTGATGATTTTTTTGGCTGAGAGGCATGTAGGATCATATATTCGCCACCAGGGATTGACCTTGCACTCCCTGCATTGGAAGGTGAGGTCCCGTAGCTTGGGATACATTTGCATGTCCCCCCACCTTTTTTTTTAAGGATAGAATTACTCGCTGAGTGTGATTGTCAAGAAAACATACCATAGCCTTCATCTTTTGCTATACTCACCCTTGCCTGCAACACTAAGAGTAGCCATGCCAACCAGAGTCTGTCTGTACAGTGTGTGCATGTGTGCTGAGTAACTCAGTCACGTCTGACTCTGTGTGACCCTATGAACTGTAGCCCACCAGCCTCCTTGTCCATGGGATCCTCCAGGCAAGAATACTGGAGTGGGTGGCTATCCCCTCCTCCAGGGGATCTTCCCAATCCAGGGACTGAACCCATGTCTCTTATGTCTCCTGCATGAGGAGGCGGGTTCTTTCCCACTAGCACCATGTGGAAAGCCCTGTCGGTACAGCGCTTGCCCTTAACCCACCGTGTCCCTTTCTCTAATTAGAAGAAGGCCGCCAGCCGTGGCTCTGCGGGGAATCCTTCACCCTGGCGGACGTATCGCTTGCTGTTACACTGCATCGACTCAAGTTCCTGGGGTTTGCGAGGAGAAACTGGGGAAATGGAAAGCGACCCAACTTGGAAACCTACTACGAGCGTGTCTTGAAGAGGAAAACATTTAACAAGGTTTTGGGACATGTCAACAATATACTGATCTCTGCGGTGCTGCCAACTGCATTCCGAGTGGCCAAGAAAAGGGCCCCAAAGGTTCTTGGCACCACCCTTGTGGTTGGTTTGCTTGCAGGAATGGGATATTTTGCTTTTATGCTTTTCAGAAAGAGACTTGGCAGCATGATATTAGCGCTTAGACCCAGACCAAATTACTTCTAGGTGGGTGGGATCTAGTGGTGGCCATTCATCCAGACTCAGCTAGACCCTTCTCCACTCTTCCAGGTCCAGGGAAGAATGACCCTGGGCAACTAGTAAAAAGCATAATTGACTTTACTCTTTGGCTAGCTTATGTGAGAAAAGGAGGTAATAAAGATGTTTTTGTGCCCTGGTAACTCTGACAGGACTTATTTGCAAACCAGAACTAATTCATCCTTAAAACATGCACAAAGTCAAGATAGGTGAATACCGACAGGTAGAGGAGAGACCTTTAACTCAAAATTCCAGTTCAAGTTCTGGGTTATTTTGGGGGAGAACATTATTATTATGAGCAGACAGTAATGATAACCTATAATTGCCTGTAACTCTTCATCTGAGACTATCTGGGTGTGTTGAGTGGTGAATAGTTAGCAGTATTTTCTCCTAGCATTAAGAAATTACCTTTGTTACTCAACACAGGGGTTCAGACAGCAGAAGGGCACAGCAGTGCTTCATACTCTCACTGTTAGCTTTAGGCTGATATAAGGGAGGCAAAGGGACAAAGGAGGGGGAGAAGGGAGGATGAAGTCTATGTAATGATGGCAATGGAATGCAACCTCCATGTGCCTCCAATGCCATTCATGGCTGCCTGTCCCCTTAGTAAACATTACATTTGACTACTTGTAGCTACAGCCCATGCATCCTCGTGTAACTGAGGACCTTGGAAAAAGAGGACTAGAGAGTCACTGGGGGGAGTTGGCTGGAGAAAACCCTGGGCTTTACACTTAAAGCACCTCACCTTAGTGTTACTTTTAAATGCACATAAATCACAGTCATTACTTTAATAAAATTAACTGCTTATCTATTTGGGCAAGAGATGCCTACTGGAACATGTCTTGACTAACATTTACATGAAAATCTTAAATGACATTAAAATTTCTTCTTGGTTTCCCAATTTGAAGGTACCTATGAGATGTCACTTCCATGGACTGTTGGAAACAGTCACTGGAAGCCTTGGCCTCTGCAGCCCTTTTGTGTACACAAGTGGCATTAGGTGAATGTCGCAGGTAGTCACTGACATAGCATGTGGCTGGGGAGGCAATAGTTTGATGATCTGGGAGTGATAAATAGGCTCATTCTTCATTTGGAGGGGCTGGTGGTATGTTAACACAAAAACTGTTGTCTAAGCTTTGCAGAAAGTCTAGTCTTGGTCCTTGGCAATGAAATACAGGGAGATGAAATAAGTAAATAGATAGTGATTCCACCTACATTCATTCATGTATGTCTTGGTACTGTGGGGGGTGCCTCAGTCCATCTGGAAGGGATAATTCCAGTATGTCCCGTGAACAACAATGGAGTTTGTGCTCAGGAAAAATCTTTCCTGGTGACGGGAAGGTGGAGTTTCTCTGGAGTTGGCCAGAAAGACATGGGGAGCAGTGTTGGGTCTGACGGGAGGTATGTGTAAACAGAGCTAAGGTTCCAGCAAGCAGCAAAAGCTTGCTTGGACTGCCCCAGATCAACTGTGCAAATGGCTAAAGAATGTACCGACTTTTTCACTAATAGGAAACAGTCCTACTTACTAAACAATGACTTTGATGGTAAAGTGATTCTATAATTCATGAATCAGTTGTTTCAGAAAATCTTGATGAACTGGATACTCCCTATGGACAAAAAATTAATAAAATGTCTGGTGTAAACTCCATCCAACAAGAATTAACAGACTGGCAGCTTTTACAATGTCTTGATTTTGAGCCTTAGTGCACTGTTGTATAGAGTGTTTAAATTTGTTGCTGGGACATTCCAATCCATGTATTCATAAAAGAGCCACAAAGCTGATCATTCAGTAGTTCAGAGTGTTTCAGAGTTCTTTATGTCATTCTACAAAAAGCAAGAACTCAGACATATAGAAATCAAAACTGGATTTTTATAAAAATCTACAAAGGCGAAGGGTTGTTGATTAAAGATTTTAAGGTCAATGCTGGCTTTTCCTTACAATTTATATTGTTACTGATCAATAGAAAAGTTAATGAAAGTATTTGTGATTTTCAGATTCAGTTTCATTGGAAATAGGCTTCTGTCACATTTAAAGGGGATGCATTTGTGGCCATTTCTTCATGGATACCCTTAAGTTTATACTTTTAAGATATTTGTTTGGGAGTATAATGACCACTAGATGTCGCTGTTCGCCCAGTAGTTTGAGATTGGGCTTTCTCTAGGTTCAGCAAGCCTTCTGAATGTTTCAAGGGAAGATAAACATTAATGACCTTAGTTTCTGAGATGAGGGCATCTTCATCAGATCATTCATCTGTAAAAGAGCTTGAAGCACATGTAGTATTGATCTGTAATGCTTGGAAGGGATAACTGTATCACACAATGTCAAGCTAAAGAACTGAACATATCCTATTAGCAAAATAGGCACTTTTACGTATTTTGTCTTTCATGATCATTGGTAGACCGGCCAGTGTGCTCAATTTAATTTCCAAAATTTGTATAAATACAACAATTAGAAAAATGCCTGAGGTACTACATTTATGTTGGTTATTTATGTCTTAACACAAATACTATTTTATTGTTATTGCTGTTATATGCCTTTTGGATCCACTTTCATTAATTGCAGATAGTTGTAAATTGCTTGCTTGATTTTTAGTAATTATTGATATTGACACCAGAGCTGTAGATTTTTTGGTGTTGTTGAATGTAATAGAGATCAAGATACTATTCTGCCTGTAAGATCAATAAAATTAATTGGAAAATAAACATGTATACTGAGAGTACTAATTTTGTAATCTTTTTAAGAAATTGGATTGTGTTTTCCATTTAATGTCAAAGCAAAATGTCATAATTAGAGTAAAGTAAGCAAAGTAAACAGAGGTCAGTTATTCAAAATATTTAGCTATAGGATGTTACATTTTATTTGTAACATAAAAATTACTGACTTGATTTACTTAAATATAGATAATTTTCTGGCTAAAATGAATTGTGGCTTAAAGAATAACATATTTGATACTGATTATTAAAGGAATTTTTACAGACAGCCACCTGACAAGGTATGAAGCATGAAAATGAAAACACAATATATTTTTTTTCAAAACAGTTTTGTTACATGTTTGTGTGTGTGTTCAGTTGCTTAGTCATGTCCTATTCTTCACTACCCTGTGGACTACAGCCCACCAGGCTCCTCTGTCCATGGAATTTTCCAGGCAAGAATACTGGAATGGGTTGCCATTTCCTTTTCTAGGGAGTCTTCCTGACCTGTGGATCAAACCTGCATCTCTTGTGTCTCCTGCACTGGCAGGTGAAGTCTTTACACCTGGGAAGTCACATGTTTACTGTCTTTCAAATATAACTCTTTTTATGATATTTATGTATTCCTTTTATTGAATCAGGGATTATGAATAATTCAAATTACTATCCATATTTCTAATCTTGGTGAGCTTAGCCATTTTTCTAATCATTAAATAGAAGTTGAGTGCTACTTTTGTTTTACATTGAACAAAGCCAACTGAATAAGAATCGAATTGACCTCATTTTCCCCAAGTTTGCAAACAAAACAAAAGGCAGCAATCTTGAATGCCATGGAATGTCAGATGCATATACCACTCTATAGTCTGCTCAGAAAAGAAAAAACACTATAAGGGCAGGAAAATCAAATTAATACAATGAATAAATTAGTATTTAGACATAATCTTCATCTTGTTTGTGCTAAATATTTGGCCTGTTTATACTGTTGTTTTCTACTTAGTTGTACCAGAATGTCATGATTTTCTAATTTTCCAGAACACCAGTGATTTGCTAAGTAGGATGTGTGCGTGCATATCTGCATGCTAAGTCACTTCAGTCATGTCTGACTCTTTGCGACCCTGTGGAGTGTAACCTGCCAGGCTCCTCTGTCTATAGGATTCTCCAGGCAAGAATACTGCAGTGGGTTGCTAAGTAGGATAGTAGATTCCAAATCAAGTGACGAAGTATAATTTCTAAGAGGGGATAATAGTTTTGTTTTAAATTGTGTATTACATTATGAAAATAGAGGGAGAGAGGAGAACTCATGTTATGGGTTAGAAAGGCAGTACACTGCTGAAAACAGTATACGCTATTACTTGTGCCTGAGTTGAGCCCTCAATTTTGTTTTGGAAGATTGACATATGTGTCAGGAGGCCATGGGGTACAGCAGGCTATGAGGTACAAGGCAACACCACCATGTAGAGTTTGAGACATCTCATGCTTACCATGGGCCTTAATATACTCTGATTCAAGTAGGATGGCATAGCTTATCCATGGTACCTTGTCATAAAACTCCTTTGGGAAGGACAGACTTTTTTTTGTCTTAAGCCTTTACTTTGAAAAGTGAAAGTGAAAGTAGCTCAGTCGTGTCCCACTCTTTGCAACCCCGTGGACTATGCAGTCTATGGAATTCTCCAGGCCAGAATACTGGAGTGGGTAGCCTTTTCCTTCTCCAGGGGATCTTCCCAATGAAGGGATTGAACCCACATTCTCTGCATTGTAGGTGGATTCTTTACCAGCTGAGCCACAAGGGAAGCCTAGGAATACTGGAGTGGGTAATCTATCCCTTCTCCAGCAGATCTTCCCAACTCAGGACTCGAACCAAGGTCTCCTGCATTGCAGGCAGATTCTTTTACCAATTAAGCTATCGGGGAAGCCCAAAGCCTTTACTTTATTCATTGTTTATATATTGACTACTGAATTACAATGTACTGTCTTTGAATTCCCTTCCTAAGAGAAACCAATAATATGGGTAAAAATATAGAGATGTTAATGCAATGTAGTTCAAAGGGTCAGGTAATTTTTCAGGCATATGGGCAGCATGTATAAGTCTTTGTATTATGAGATTAAGCTGTCCTTTGAATATAAGTTTCTGATATTCAATAAAGTCACACAAACACATCATCAAATATGCATACTATTAAAAATATAATGAAGATATAATTTCAGAAAATCTGTATTTATTAAGTTCAATGCTCGAAAGAAAGTAAAGGTTTGCATTTAGAAAATTAAATGAACTAAAATTTACCAGCACTAAAAGCAGACATAGCTATGTTGTAGAAATAGTCATAAATTCTTCTCATTTCTCCACTCATTTCCTTTCAGTCTTCCCTTCAAAAATAGCATCTGCAGAGCATGACTGTTAACATAGCTTACCAGAGGGTAACCTACCAGAGATATTAGATGTCAAGTAGTGAATAAAGTCACTGGAGGTCCATTCCAGGCAGGGTGGAGGGTCTCCTGAACAACTCGTTAACCACCCAGGGAGACCATGCCCTAGTGAAAGCCCTGAGGTAGACCTGGGCTTTTCAGTCTTGGCACTGTTGATGTTGGAGGATGGATCATTCTTGTGTAGACCTGTTTCATGTGTTGTAGGCTGTTTAGCACTATCCCTGACCTCTATCCATTAAATGCCGGTAACTCCCCTTTGCTTCCCTGCTGTGTCAACCAAAACTGTCTTCAGATATTTCCATGTGTCATCTGGGGGAAAAGTCACCTCCTGACAAAGACCGCTGCTCTATACCCACCCTGTGTGCGCGTGTGCTAAATCTCTTCAGTCATGTCTCTTTGCAACCCTGTGGACCATAGCCCCCTAGGCTCTTCTGTCCATGGGATTCTCCAAGCAAGACTACTGGAGTGGGTTTCCCTGCCCTCCTCCAGGGGATCTTCTTGACCCAGGGATCAAACCCACAGCTCCTGCGGCTCCTGCATTGCAGGCAGCTTCTTTCCCGCTGAGCCACTGGGGAAGCCCCACACCCACCCTGACAAAGTCCAAAACCAAGCCTTGACAAGACCTGCAGGGAGACAGATTTTAGAGATTGAGTCCTGTCAAGTTAGAAGTGCTTGGGCAACATCATGGGTTTCCACTTATCCACTATAACAGGAGTCCCTAACCCCTGGGCCAAGGACTGGTACTGATCTGTGGCCTGTTATCAACTGGGCCGCAAAGCAGGAGATGAGGGGCTGGTGAGCAAGCCAAGTGAAGCTTCCTCTCTCTATAGAGCTGCTCCCTATTGCTTGCATTACTGCCTGAGCTCCGCCTCTTGGCAGATCAGCAGTGGCATTAGATTCTCATGGGAGCACGACCCCTACTGTGAACTGCACATGGGAGGGACCCAGGTCACGTGCTCCTTATGAGAATCACCCTAAAACCATCCCTACTCTCCCACCTGCGCCCTGTCCATGGAAGAGTTGTCTTCCGTGAAACTGGATCCTGGTGCCTAAAAGGTTGGGGACTGCTGCCCTATAACAAAGCATTAAACTGAACCTATACAATATAAAGGTTATTAGCCAGTAAATGAACTGTCTACTAGAACAAGTCAAAGTCCTTTAAAGGAAACATAACAGAAAAGATCCAGAGTCTATAATGTATCACTAACAACGTCCAGTGCACAGAAAAAAAAAAAAAATTACCAGACATGCAAAAATCAGGAAAATAAGACTTATATAGTCAATCAAAAAAAAGTAATTATAAATAGAAACAGAATATGATGTGACTCAAATGTTAGATTTGGCAAAGATTTGAAAGCAGCTAAAGACCAATAAATGTTTAATTCTTTTAATGGAATTAAAGGAGAATGATGGCTCAGTGGTAAAGAATCTGCCTGTAATGCAGGAGATGCAAGTTTGATCCCTGGATTGGGAAGATCCCCTGGAGGATGGCATGGCAACCCACTCCAGTATTCTTGCCTGGAGAATCCCATGGAATGAGGATTTTGGTGGGCTGTAGTCCATAGGGTCTCAAAGAACTGGACACAACTGAAGTGACTGAGCACACACATACACAGTCTGAGTCAATAGGTAAGCAATCGCAGTGAAGAAATAAAAAACATAAAAAGGACCAAATGGAAACTCTAAAATAGAAAAGTGCGGTAACTGAAGTGAAAAAATTCACTGGATAAACTTCAGAAGCAAATAGGAGATTGTAAAGGAAAGACAAAGGAACAGAATTTCAGGGACAGATGGATAATATCAGCTGGTCTAATATGTGTGTTATTCGAGTCCTAGAAAGAGAAGGAGGTAAGGATGAGGCAGGAAAAATACATAATTAAAATAATGCCAAATTTCCCCAAATTTGATGGAAAACATTGACAAATCTAAGAAAACTGAACACCGTGGAAGATAAATACTAAGAAACCTGCAGCCAGACACATCACAGTGGCCTGCTGAAAACTAAATGTAAAAATAAAATCTTAAAAGCAGTCAGAGGGGAAAAAGGATGCATAGTATACAAGTGAACAACAATAAGAATGTCTGCCTAGTTTTTATCAGAAACTCTGGAAGTCAGAAGAGAGTAGAAATGTCCTTAAAGTGCAGATGGGGAGAAAATCTTTGGAATTCTATACCCAGAGAAAAATCTCTTAAAAATTGAGTGAAATAAAGACACTTTCAGATAAATGGAAGCTGAGGGAATTGGACCTAGCAGACCTGCAAGATAAAAAGATTTTAAAGGCATTCTTGAGACTGATGAGGGAATGACATCAGAATGAAAATCTAAATCTACACAAAGGAGGAAATATATGTGCCAGAAGCAGTGATAAATGGGTGATATAAAAGATCATTTTTATCACTTCCTAATTTCCTTAAGAGGTAACATCCAAAAATGACAACATCCTAAGGTGGATTTTACAGTATAGGTAGAAGTAAATATATGACAAAAAAGCAAAAAAATTGGGAGTGATGGATAAATGGAATTATATCATTGTAAGGCTATTAGATTTGTGGAGTGTGAAGTATGAAGTGTGAAGAGGGATGTTTCAAGTGTCAAGGAACAAGTGAGAAGTGTGAAGAAGGAAGTGCTGTCAAGTGTAATGGGTGAAATTGTACAATTTTGACTCTAACCAGACTCTATTAGAATGCATTGTTAGCCCTGAAAGAATACTAAAAATTCGTAACAAGGGCTAAGAAGCCAATAGAAGGAATAGAAACAAAATATCAATGACATGAGAAGCAAAGTGAAAAAACAAAAGAGAGAAATAGAAAATAAATAGCAAGGTGGTAGACTTAAACACTAGAGCAGGAAATGGCAACTCACTTCAGTATTCTTGCCTGGGAAATCCTATGGGCAGAGGGTCCTGGTGGGCTGCAGTCCATAGTGTCACAAAAGAATCAGACACAACTGAGTGAGCACAGCACAGCACAAACTTAAATGTACTATAGCAATAATTATATTAAATGTAAATGTAGTGTACATTACATTAAATGTAATTTCCACTGAAGGTCAAAGACTGTCAGATTAGATAAGAATGAAAGACACAAGTATATGCATCTATTAAATATACATTTTACATTTAAAGATATATATAACTTGAACATAAAAACACAAAAAGCAATATGCCAACCAAATGGCATAAGAAAGGTGGTACAGCTATGTTAATTTTAGAAAGAGTAGACTTTAAGACAAAGTATTTTACAAGAGATAAAAGAGACATTTACAAATCAAAAGAGGACCAATTCATTCGGAAGACATAATCATAGATGTATACATCTACTTACAAAACTTCAAAATTCATGAAGCAAAAATTTGGCAGAACAAATGGAAAATCATGGGAGTGTGGAACACCACTTTCTCAGTGATTAGTAAACAAGTAGACAAAATTAGTTAGATATAGAAGATCTGAGCACACTATCTTGAGGTAATTGACATTTACAAAACAGTTTACTCAACTGTGGAATAAACATTCAAGTGCATGTGGAAAGTTCATCAAAGTAGACATACACTAGATCAAAAAAGAAATCTCAATGCATTTCCAAAGATTTGTGTATTACAGATTGTATTCTGTGATCATAATAGAATTGTATCAGAAATCAATAACTAAAATATTTAGAAAATGTCCAAACATATGGTCATTAAGTAGTACATGTCTAAATAACCCATGTCTCAAAGATGAAATCACATGAGAATAATAAAATATTTTGAGTTGAATGATAGTAAAAATAAAACACATCAAAATTTGTGGGATACAGGAAATGTAGTGCTTACAGGGAAATTTACAGCTTTAAAAGTTTACAATGGAAGAGAGGAAAAATTTAAAAAATTGACATAAGTTTCCATTTTAAGGGGTAAAGAAAGAGTAAATTAAACCTAAAATAAGTAGAAGGAAAAAATAATCAAGTCAGTACAGAAGTCTATGATTTATAAACAGAAAAACTTATACAGCTCAAATGTCATTCTTTGAAAGATTAATAAAATCAGTAAGCCCCAACAGGACAAACCAAGAAATAGATAAATAAAATTACCAATATTACAAATAAAATAAGAAATACTATTACAAACCTTAATGATTTTAATAGGAAAATAAAAGATTAGGAACAAATAGTGCCAACAGATTTGGCAAGTAGATGAAATAAATAAGCTTTTTGAAAAGCAAATCTTTTAAAAAGTGACTCAAGAAGAAGTGGACAACTGGAATAGCCATATAACTATTTAATACATTGAATTAAAACAGTAATCAAAGAACTTTTCACAAAACTCAAGGCTAGATAGTTTCACTGTTAAATTACATAATGCACAAAATAAGAAATAATAACAATAATGTATAAACTCTCCTTCAAGATGTAGAGAGAGGAATGCTTCCCAAGTCATTTTACATGATCAGTATAATCCTGATACCAAGATCAGACAAAGGTTTATAAGAGAAGAGACCAGAGACTGTAACTGACAGACTGTCATTCTCCATTCCCTGGTCAGATTCATATATTGAAACCTTATACCCCTGATGTGGCAGTACTAGGAGGTGGCCTTTGGGAGGTAATTAGGAATAGATGATGTCAGCAAAGGGGTCAGAGTTTGCATAATGTCTGCTTTCCACCACATGAGGATACAATGAGAAGCTGGCACTCTGCAAATGTAAGAGGGCTCTCGCCAGAACTCAACCATCTGACATCTTGACCTTGAACTTTCAGCCTCCAGAAATGTGAGAAGTAAATTTCTGTTGTATACAAGCCACTAGTCTATGGTCTTGTACAGCAGCCTGAATTGAAAAAGAGACAAGTATCCCTTATGGACACAGATTCAAAAATCCTCAACCAAGTATTAGCAAATAAACCCATGATATACACAAAAGGATACATCTACATTATGGCCAAGTAGGATTTCAGGAATGCAAGCTTGTTTTAATGTTTGAAAATTACCCAACATAGCTAACCGCATTAACTGAATAAAGATGAAACATTATATGGTCATCTCAGCAAATATGGAAAAAGATTTTGGTAAGATTCAATACATATTCAAGATAAAAACATTCAGCCTAGTAGAAAGAGAAGGAAACTTTCTCAACCTGAAAAAGGCATCTACAAAGAATCCAAGTTAATATCATTTACTGGCCACAGGACAGGAAAATGTCAGTTTTCATTCTAATCCCAAAGAAAGGCAATGCCAAAGAATGCTCAAACCACCACACAATTGCACTCATCTCACACACTAGCAAAGTAATGCTCAAAATTCTCCAAGCCAGGCTTTAGCAATATGTGAACCGTGAACTTCCAGATGTTCAAGCTGGTTTTAGAAAAGGCAGAGGAACCAGAGATCAAATCGCCAACATCCGCTGGATCATCGAAAAAGCAAGAGTTCCAGAAAAACATCTATTTCTGCTTTATTGACTATGCCAAAGCCTTTGACTGTGTGGATCACAATAAACTGTGGAAAATTCTTCAAGAGATGGGAATACCAGACCACCTGACCTGCCTCTTGAGAAATCTGTATGCAGGTCAGGAAGCAACAGTTAGAACTGAACATGGAACAACAGACTGGTTCCAAATAGGAAAAGGAGTACGTCAAGGCTGTATATTGTCACCCTGCTTATTTAACTTAAATGCAGAGTACATCATGAGAAACGCTGGGCTGGAAGAAGCACAAGCTGGAATCAAGATTACTGGCAGAAATATCAATAACCTCAGATATACAGATGACACCACCCTTATGGCAGAAAGTGAATAAGAACTAAAAAGCCTCTTGATGAAAGTGAGAGAGGAGGGTGAAAACGTTGGCTTAAAGCTCAACATTCAGAAAACTAAGATCATGGCATCTGGTCCCATCACTTCATGGGAAATAGATGGGGAAACAGTGGAAACAGTGTCAGACTTTATTTTTTTGGGCTCCAAAATCACTGCTGATGGTTATTGCAGCCATGAAATTAAAAGACGCTTACTCCTTGGAAGGAAAGTTATGGTCAACCTAGATAGCATATTAAAAAGTAGAGATATTACTTTGCCAACGAAAGTCTGTCTAGTCAAGGCTATGGTTTTTCCAGTGGTCATGTATGGATGTGAGAGTTGGATGGTTAAGAAAGCTGAGTGCTGCAGAATTGATGCTTTTGGACTGTGGTGTTGGAGAAGACTCTTGAGAGTCCCTTGGACTGCAAGGAGATCCAACCAGTCCATCCTAAAGGATGGGGAACACCCATCAGTCCTGGGTGTTCATTGGAAGGACTGATGTTGAAGCTGAAGCTCCAATACTTTGGCCACCTCATGCGAAGAGCTGACTCATTGGAAAAGGCTCTGATGCTGGGAAGGATTGGGGGCAGGAAGAGAAGGGGACAACAGAGGATAAGATGGTTGGATGGCATCACTGACTCAATGGACGTGGGTTTGGGTGAACTCCGGGAGTTGGTGATGGACAGGGAGGCCTGGCGTGCTGTGGTTCATGGGGTCACAAAGAGTCGGACATGACTGAGTGACCGAACTGAACTGAACAGAAGATGTGCAAACAGCTATACTGAAAGCCTCAAATATTTGATAAGAGAAGTTATGAAGATCTCATTCAATATTGTTAAGAAGTCCATTCTCCCTAAATTTATCTATATCAATGGAGTACCAACCGACATCCCAGTCACCTTTCTCCCCTGTTAAAAGGGAATTGATAATCTTACTCTAAAGTTTGTACAAAAGGACCCAGAAGAACCAAAACAATTTTGAGATAGAACAAAGTTGGAGAGAGGACATTCATGATCTTTTTCAGAAATAATGGGAAATGTACAGCTTCAACTTAGTGTGGTGTTGGCATAAAGGTAGAAATACAGATCAGTGACACAGTGTAGAGAATCCAGAAGATACTTTCATGTATGGCCAACTTTTTTTTTTTTTTAAAGCATAGGAGCCAACACTTTTCAATGGAGGAAAAACAGTCTTTTCAAAAATGATGCTGGAATATCTAGATAAATATATAAATATATACCTCAACACTAATCTCAAGCAGTACAAAAAATTACTTTGAAATATATCACAGACCTAAATATAGAAGCAACAAACTATGAATCTTCTGGAGAAAGATACAAGAGAAAACTTTTGCTACTTTGGGATGGGCAAGGACTCATGAGAGAGAGAGAGAGAGGACACAGAACACTCATCATAAAAAGTGACACATTAGACTTCATCAAAGCTAAAACTGCCTGCTTTCCGAAAGATACCATTAAGAAAAAAAAGGCAAACTACAAAATGGAAGAAAATATTCACAATATTTGTACCTAAGAAAAGACTCAAAGCAAGAATATATAAAGAATTCTTACAATGCAATAGCAGCAAATAGTTCAATTTGAAAATAACTGAAAAAATACTTCATAAAAAAGATATATGAATGGTCAATAAGCACATGAAAAGATGCTCAACATAACTTCATCAAATCCAGTGAGAGAGTTGGATTCAATTGGAAATAAAATAAACCAATTACTATACCAATTATACCATTATACTAATATATAGAAACTATTAACATTTTACAGTCTAAGCCAAATCCAAATTAAAATCACAAGGAGGTACTACTTCATATCCCCTAGAAGGACTAAAATTAAGAAGATTGATGATACTGATTCTTGTCAAGGATATGGAGCATATCCTTTTATAAATTATAATTTGGAGGTAAATTTTAAATCCCCTTTGGAAAACAGTTTTGTAGTATCTTATATATTAAACATGCACTTTACATATCTAACAATTCCTCTCTTAGGTATTTATCCCAATGAAAAGACAACAAATATCCACATTTATGTAAGGGATCCCAGGTGGCTCAGTGGTAAAGAATCCACCTGCCAATGCAGGAGATGCAAGTTTGATCCCTGAGTTGGAAAGATCACTTGGAGGAGGAAATAGCAACCCACTTGAGTATTCTAGCCTGGAGAATCCCATGGACAGAGGAGCCTGGTGGGCTACAGTCATGGGGTCACAAAGAGTCGGACACGACTGAAGCCACCAAGCACACGTGCGTGTACACATCCGGATTTATGTGCAAAGCCTACACACAAATGTTTATGGCAGCTTTGATAATACTAGCCGATCATGGGAAACCATTGAAACATATGTCATATATGGATAAACTGTGCTATATTCACACATTAGAATATAATTCATTAATAAAAAGAATGAACTGATACATACGCTAATATAGATGATCTCAAAATCACATTATGTGAAAGAAGGCAAGGGCTCACACTTGTGACTTAACCCAAGAGTAACCATCACTGGCCAAGAGCCCTGAACTTGCCCTGTGTCTGACGTGAGTGAGAGTCACCTCAAGCTAGCGTGTCAACACTATTCTGGTGAACCGACCTCAAGTGATCCTGTGGGGGAAGAACTGCACTGGTCAGTGGGAATCACTGGCCTTGTAGGCCCCTCTCCTAGAACTGAGATCAGACCTGGAAAGGCTCATAGGTCCGGATTATGGGGCTTCTCAGGGCATCTAGTGGTCCTACATGTAAGCTAGGTGGTTGGAGAGTGTCCTGAAACAGGAGAAAGAGGGATATGAGTCCAGCTCCAAGCTGGAGGTTCTCCACCTGTATGAAACTGCTGGCCATGGCCAGTTACAGGCACTTGAGGAGAACTCAGAAAAATCGGAAGAAACCCCTCTAAAGTGCAGGCTGTCCCGGAGCTGTACCCTGGGGGTACCCAGACTGCTTGCTTGTGTTTAAGGGCAATGCTCATAAGATGTTTGAGGATTTCAGGAGTGGCTATCCTTGATTGATCAGGCTTTACAGTACTTTGAAGATACTGCCATCAAACCATCACAGTGTCCTCAAATTAGTATCAATTTCAAAGGATTCTGAACTAGCAGAGGCTAGTTGGTAGCATTTAACCAATAGAGGGAAAGGCATACATAATTACCAAAATGGGGAGCAATTTGGAGTCACAGTTGTTGACTCACAAGGATCTGTTGTGTAGCCAATAGACCATGTGTTCCCAGAGGATACTCTAAGGGCAGCTCACTAGGGTATCACTTTGCTTGTATAACTAGAAAAAATTGAGAACTGGTGAAAAGTCTAACAGCTGTTGTAGTGGAAAATCATGGCCTTTCACTTAGATTCCATAGCTAAAGAAATTCTCAGAACCAGAGTTTGTTATCTGAAGGAGATGCTATGGTCCTTTGAGAAAGAAATTTGCAGTTTCACCTCAAGAGTACATGATAAATATTTCAGGACCTGTGGCCAGGCCTATTTCTTTCCTTACAAAAATGGTATAGAAATATAGGTAGTGCTAGTGGTAAAGAACTTGCCTAGCAATGAAGAAGACATAGGAGGGGCAGGTTCAATCCCTGGTTCAGGAAGATCCCCTGGAGGAGAGCATGGCAGCCCACTTCAGTATTCTTGCCTGGAGAATGCCATGGACAGAGGAGCCTGGTGGGCTACAGTCCATAGGGTGGCAAAGAGTTGGACACGGCTGGAGCAACTTAGCACACTCACACACAAATAGTATAGAGCAAGTATGCAAATGGTAGCTGTTGGGTCACGGTCTACCCTTTTTAAAAAGTGTTTAAGTACTTCAATTTATTATAGTTTACTTCCTTTTCTTGGTAGTCAAAGTTTAAAGTCATTTGACATTGTTCAAAAGATAAAATAAGGACAAGGACCTACTGTATAGCACAGAGAACTCTGCTCAATATTCTGTAATAACCTAAATGGGAAAAGAATTTGAAAAAGAATACATACTTGTATACGTATAACTGAATCATTTTGCTATATAGCTGAAACTAACACAACATTGTGAATCACAATACCCCAGTATAAAATAAAAATTAAAGGTCTTGATTTATGATTTCATATAATCAAGATAAAATACATAGCATAATTTTTATATTCTAAGTATTGTATTTGTTTCCTAAATTTGAACGTCTTTTTCTTCTTAAGGTTTTCTCTTAACAGGTGCTACAGACTAATTGTCTGTATCCCTCCCTAAGTTCATACATTGAAATCCTAACCCCAGTGTGGTGGTATTAGGAGGCAGGGCATTGAGGAGGTGATTTGGTCTTGAGGGCAGAGTCCTCATAAGTGGGATTAGTGCCCTTATAAAAAGGCCTGAGAGAGCTTCCTTGTCCCTTCTACCTTGTGAGGCTACAATGAGAAGATAGTCATCAGTGAAGAAATGGACTCTCATTAGTCATTGAGTATACTAGTGCCTTGATCTTGGACTTCCCAGCCTCCAAAACTATAAGAAATAAATTTCTGTTGTTCATAAGCCACCCAGGCTACAGTGTTTTGTTATAGCAGCCTGAATAGATTAAGGCAGAAACTGGTGCTGAGAATGGAGGTGGTGTTGTAATAAATACCTAAAAATGTGGAAGAGGCTTTGAACCTGGATAGTGGATAGAGGTTGGAAGAGTTTTGAGGTACTCGGTAGGAAAAACCTCTATTGCTGTAGAGGTCTGTAGCTGTAGAGGGCAATTTTAGTGAGAACCCAGAAAGAAGAGGAAGGCTGTAGACAGTCTTAGAGAATACCTCTTGTAATTACCTCTAAGTAATCTTGACAGATTTTTTGTAGGCATATGGGCAGTGAAGACCACTGTGATGAGATCCAGGTGGAAATGTGCTAAGGTACGAAGTTACTTACTTCAGTCATGTCTGACTCTTTGCGACCCCATGGACTGTAGCCCGCCAGGCTCCTCTGCCCATGGGATTCTCCAGGCAAGAATACTGGAGTAGGTTGCCTTTCTTTTCTCCAAGGTGGAAATGAGGGATGCGTTATTGGACAGTGGAGGAAAGGCCATCCTCATTATAAAGCAGCAAAGAACCTGGCTGGATTATGTTTGGGTTCTCATAGCTTTTAGAAGGTGGAACTTGTGAGCAATGAAATTGGCTATTTGCATGAGGAAATTTCTAGGTGCAGTGTTGAAGGTGTGTCTTGGCTTCTCGACTGCTTACAGTAAAGTGAGAGAAGAGAGAAATGACCTAAAGATGTAATTGTTAATCATGAAAGAAACAGTTTAAAACTTGGGAAATTCTCAGCCTGTTCATAATGAAAGGAATGAAAAAGACTGGGAGAGAACTCAAAGAGTGTGTGCAAAAACCATCTGAGACAATGGGTTTATATCAACTACACTTGATGTAATTACTTTAAATAATTGCCAATTAGAATCTCTCATTTTTCCACTGTTTTTCTCAGCAAATGCATCATAGACTTGAGAATGCAACACTACATTTCCTCACCCACTAACATATGTGGTCAGTTGATTTTTGACAAACATCCAGAAGTAATTCAGTGGCAATGTAGTCTTTCAACAAGTGATGCTGGAATAGTGGATATCTATGTGCAAAAAAGCACTTTGTTCCAAACCTCATACATATAAAAAAATCAACTCAAAATAGTTTATAGTCCTGAACATACAAGCTAAAACTATACAACTGCTAGAAGAAAACATAACAGAAAATCCTTGTGACATTGTATTTGGCAATGATTTCTTAGCATTAATAACTACCCAAAGCACAATCTGTAACAGAAAAGTTGATAAATTAGACTTCATCCAAATCAAGAACTGCTTTTTAAAAAATACTTTTAGAAACTTCCCTGGTGGTCCACTGGCTAAGATGCTGCACTCCCAATTCAGGTTCTATCCCTGGTCAGGGAGCTAGATTCCACATGCAACAACTAAGAGTTCATAAGCCATAACTAAAAGATCTTTCATACTGCAATGAAGATGGAAGATCTTGCATGCTGCAGCTAAGACCCAGCACAAATACATAAATATTTTAAAATGTTTAAAAATTAAAAAATATTTATATCAGAATGGAAAGATAAGACCCAAATTGGGAAAATATTTGCAACTCTCATATCTTATAAACGATTTCTATCCTAAATATTCAAAGTTTTAAATGAGAAAACAGTCCAACAAAAATAAGAAAAAGATTTTAACTGACATTTTATCAAAGAAGATGTATGGATGATAAATAACTATACAAAAAGGTGTTCAATGTCATTAGTCTTTAAGGAAATGCAAAGTAAAGCCACAATAAGACACTCTTACACAACTACTGGAATGTCTAAAATTAAAAAGACTGATAATACCAAGTGGTGGTGAGGGTGTGGAGCAACTGGAATTTTCATATACTGCTGGTGAAAACATAGAGTAAAGGCTGTTTGACAGTTTCTTAAAACATATGGTAGGTATGTATCAACTGATTTCTAGGCACTTAACCAGAAGAAATTAAAGTATATTCCATACAAAGACTTTTACATGAATGTTTATAGCAGCTTTATATGTAATAATAGCACCAAACCAGAAAAGATCTAAATGTTAATCAGTAGGTGAATACATAAACAAATTGTGATGTGTGGATACAATACAATGCTACTCAGTAATACAAAGGAACAAATTATCAATGCATGCAGCAACGTGGATGCATATAAAATATTAAGCTGAGTAAAAGCCACCAAAGAAAAAGTTTACTTCCTTTATGATTCCATCTATATAAAATTGTAGAAAACTCAGACTAATCTATAGCATGACCAAGATGGCCTTAATGTTTCCTTAAAAGGGAGATGGAGAAGGAAATGGCAAACCACTCCAGTATCCTTGCCTGGAAAATCCCATGGACCGAGGAGCCTGGTGGGCTGCAGTCCATGGGGTTGCAAAGAGTCTGGCACGACTGAGCGACTAACAGACAGATGTGAGGGAGAGGACTTGAACTTTTTCCTTTACCTTTCGTATTTTATATCAGTAGCTTGCATATCTTTGAGATCTCTATTCTCTGCTTGTCCCTTCACGTCCTAATATTGGCTACGATGCAGTAGTGTACATTAACAACTTAAAGCTTGGTTCTTAATTATTTTCCAGTTTTCAACATAGTGGATTTGTTTCCTAGTATTCTCCAAAGATGAACAATGAGGGATTTTAGTCATATTATGTAGGTGTTTAAACATATTACATGCATTTCAATTCATTGCCTTTATTATCTTACTAATGCTCATATTGTTCTGTCTTTGGCCAGTATAAGCCTATTCAAGTTGGCTTCTGAGTTCTTGTGTACATAGTTTGATAGTTCCCTTGATTTGTGGCATGAGAAAATGCTTCAAGTACATGTTTTACATTTCCTGCCCCAGACATGGGATCAGCTTTTTTTTTAAAGAGCCATAGATCTTGTTAATAAGAAATTGATGTGAGAGTTGATTATTGCCATTGGGTTGACATTTTTTTTTCTAGATCCTTTCAGTGGACAGAACTTGGGATGTTCTAAAGGTATGAACATCTTGTTAGATATCTTGAGTACTTCAAAAAGGTCTTCAGTAAGTTTACAGTTTAATAGGAATTTACTGATTCTGCCTAAGAATTAAAAAATGTTGAATAACATGCTTGGAATTAATCCTGAGTTATCCTATTTTTTTAACAGGTGAATATAGCTTTTCAGTTCTCTTTATCAGTGCTGGGTTCAGATAGTTATAATAATGATTTACTTAGAAAATTAATGAGGGGGAAATGACAGGTTGGATTTTTATTGTCATCAATAATCTAGAGAAGTTGTAACAAATATTTTCTGTTTAGAATGCTAGTTTTTTTCTTCTATGTGTGTATCTGCTTGGGAGTTTGAATTATCCAAGTGGAGAATTTTTAAATTATTAATTCTGTTTACTTTTTATTTGAATTATTCTCTATTTGGAATCTCTTCCTTCCAGCAGTTCTAAGCTTTTCACTCCCAGTTACTGAATTAAAAACTTAGAATTTATGGAATCTGACTTACATTTAAACCATAAAAACAAAACAAAACCAAAAACAGGCTTCTTCCTCAATTTGCTTACAAATCAATCAGCCCACAAGATGTAAAACCTGCCCAGTGCCTTCTACAAACCTGGATTAAGTCTGGGTCTTTTCAGGGTATTGCTTTCAAATAAAGCAAAGTTTCACAAAACATGACAGTTTGTTTCCCTGGGTATTTGCATGCAAACTTATTTAAACAAGCCCAAATCCACAACAAACATTCAATACTTTGGCTGGTCCCTCCAAAACTGGGTCAGGGGAAATCTTAAAAAATCAATTCAAATTAGCTTATTTTGTTCAATTTCATCTGTTTGCAGGTTTCTGATGGCTTTCATCCCTGCCTTTAAACCAGTCCAGCTTTATTTGAAAGCCAACATGCACAGCCTTTAGAACTGACCTGAGCTTGTTCCAAATGGATCTCACTCAAATTGCAGCCCAAGTAAGTCCAAAACGTATCTCTAGAAATCCTTTTTTTTTTTCTCTTGGAAGATAAGAATCTGATTGTATCTTGAGGAATAGAACTGATTTCAGAAATTTTAGATTTAATAGCCCGTTTTTTAATTTTTGGAGTTTCCCTCATAGCTCAATTGGTAAAGAATCTGCCTGCAATGCAGGAGACTAGGGTTCACTTCCTGGGTCAGGAAGATACCCTGGAAAAAGAGATGGCAACCCACTCCAGTATTCTTGCTTGGAGAATCCCATGGACAGAGAAGCCTTTTTAAAAGCTATTTCCATTCTTAATTTAAAAATCTGTTTTGCTGGCAAAAGAGAACACAGAACACAGTAGTGTATAAGTCATGACAGAAGTCTTCTCATTTCTAAGTCTGTCTCTTTCTCTTCCCCAGGTGGGGGAGCTTATCAACCCTTTAACTATATCCTCTGACATTCATGATCTGTACCTCGTTTCCACACTCTTTGCATATAATTGGAAGAAGTTATTTTTTTCTCTTAGTTTTCCAGTTTAGTAGTTTTTTTCCAGCTATACCTCTTAAAAATTCACTTCTTCCATGAAGCTTTCCAATCAAAATCTATAAAAAGCCAAAAGGAAAGCATAAGCTCATAAATATAAGTTTTCTTCAACCATATGAATCAACCCAGATCTTGGTGGTAGTCGTTGTCTGAGCAGTAAGGTTGTAAGGCTCACATTATCACATAGCATACACAAATTCAACCCTTAACACAAAGTAGCAGATTTCCTGTCTTTGAAATGATGAGAATAATTATTTCATTTATTTACCTCCCAGGAATTTATTATTTGGAATACAACCAGCTGAATTCAGACAACGCACTGATAACTATTTGCTTTTCAAAACATTCCGCTTATTTTAAAAGCAACTTGTTGAATTTTGTCTATTAATATATGACTTATGTTAACATTTTCTTGCTCAAGATTATGTGTGTCAACACCTCTTATAGCTTCTGGGAATTCATTTCAGTAGTGAGCGTAACAACCAGTGGTAACATACTGTATTACACAATTTCTTTAAATTCCTTTCAAGCAAGCTCTTTTCAACCACGATGTTTTGTTCCAGAGCCCATGAATGAACAGTTTTTATATTTTCCAAAGTAAAAGTTGTTTTCTCCAGGTCTTTCCACTAGGAAGTCATGATTTCCCTGTGAATGGATGGAACTTAAAGCCCAATTGTTCAATTCAAAATTCAAAAGCCACAGAATTTGGCCTAAAGTAAACAAAGCACATTTATTCTCTTGTTCCTAATTGCTTGAAATTTTATCCAGGTTTTCTAAAAGTTGATTGAGTCTTACCAACATTTTCTATGAACCACACATGGATTTGGAGTTTATAGAAAAACCCAAACCTTTAGAAACAAACCCCGCATCAAGAAAGTTTCATTTGGTTTCAAGTTTCAGTACAAAAATCTAATATAACCGTATTAAAAAAGCACTAAGCAATACTAGATGAAGTGATCTGTTTCCAGCAAAATGCCATGCTTACGTATCATTGCATACTGGTACTAATTTATGTCTTTAAGTCTTGAATGAAGTCCTTTCTATGTTTTGAAGTAAATGCAACTATGCACATTTTATTTGTAGATACAATTCAAATATTGACTTTACATCTTGAAATTATACAAAACAGTGTACTAAAGAGTAGCATTATATGGATGTGGATCTATTCTAAACCATAGTTGAATGATTAGATCTAGCAAGACAAATGATTCGAATGCTAATTTTTGTTGTTTAGTTGCTCAGTCATGTCTGAAGTCTGCCAGGCTCCTCTGTCTATGGGATTTTTTCAGGCAAGAATACTAGAGTGAGTTGCCATTTCCTTCTCCAAGGGATCTTCCTGATCCAGGGATCAAACTCACGTTTTCTGCATTGCAGGCGGATTCTTTACCACTGAGCCACCTGGGAAACCCATGGGTGCTAACTAGCTAAATATTAATCTATCAACTTTCAAAAGACCTAGAATCACAGATTTAAAAGGGATTGTTTGTTTGTTTGCTTTTTACCATGGTACTTCTTCTGCAGGTAGGTTAGATATTACCAAATACAAGTGATTTATGCCACAAAGAGACTTGGCCTTCACAAATCTTCCTTGATCCTTCCCACATACTTTCTCCTCTCACTGGAACAGACACAGATGTTAAGCTCAGAGAATAGCAGAGTCAAAAGACAGGAGAAGCTACACAGGCTGGAGGAAATTTGCTGCTGATCAGGGCACCCACACTGAACTTATTAGCAAGAAAAATCTACAGGGTTAAGACATGAACATTTCAGTGTTTCTTTGTTGCAGATGTTAGCCTTATTTTCACTAACACAGAAGGTATTTTGACACTCAGTCTTTATGTGAGTTATTTTTATCATACCAAAAATATTAAGGTATTAAACAGAACTTCAAATTTATAGGGAGAAAGTTTAATATAATCAGCAGTATCTTAGAATTGCATCATCTAAGGTAGTATTTTTAACAACCATGAGAATTATAGCGCCTAGACCATCTTTAGATATCCTAGTTGGAGCTGTATAATTTAAACAATTTAAGTAATGGCTGCTTTCTAGTAAAGAGAATGACAAAAACATGAAAGAAAAACTACAACTTACTGTCTTAGACAAAAAAGTGAGAAAAAAAACTTTTTTTAACCCCTCCTCTCCACTTCCTCCACTACTTGCTTTGAAAACTTGCCTTGTTGTTTCCCTCTTTTTTGCTGTGTGAGCTGAGTAAGTGTGGGACAAGGGGTAATGGGCATAAGGGATGAATAAAAGGCCTCGGGAAATTGTACATGAAAAACTTTGGCCCCCAATTTATGTTTAATGCGTATAAACTATGTAAAATATTCTGGATTAAAATGTCCTGAACAGCCTAGAAAGATGGTTAGGACTATTTTAGGTCTTTTTATTGGTACCAAAGAAAGAAAAAATTATGGGGCTGAAATAAAAAATAAATTTCCATGTATTTTGACTGTTCAAGTATCTGTTGATCTAGCAAATAACAAAATGTATGTTTGATTTAAAAAGTAAGCTCCTGCCAACAAAAAATAGATCATTAAATATTGCCATCACCAATCATTTAAAAATTATTATAACCTTCTCAATTAACACAAGTAAGTGCAATTAAATGGGGCAAAAGTCATTCAACAAGGCGCATGTATCTGTGAATCCTTTCAAGTGTGAAATGACTCTTAGCTACTGAGAGATGTACTCGAAGAAAGTAGAACCATCAAGTGGTGGTCTATTGGATATTTTTTGAAGTCTATTTTTCTCCTTCTTGCAGTCCCCCTTCTCCCTCACTCTTCTATGACTGTGCTTTTTCCCTAGCACATTCTGATATAATCCTCATGTGAATGTTTACCTTGAATGATGTGAGTTAACCAACTAGTCTAGATAGAATCTTCTTGTCTTTGTTCCCGTAGTACATCTTCTCATAGGTCCTCTGTTCCTCAGCCTCATTGTTCAGGTTAAGTGCACTCTTTGACTTTCCCAGGCAGAGTTAATCATTCCTTCCTCTGTTTCTATAGTGTCTGATTCTTTTCTTTTTTAAAAATATATATTTACTTGGCAGCACCAGGTCTTAGTCGTGGCATGAAGGATCTAGTTCCCTGACCAGGGATCGAACCCAGGCCCCCTGCATTGGGAGTGAGGAACCTTAACCATTGGACCACTAGGGAAAGTCCCTAAAGCATTTGATTCTTACCTCTATTATCCACACACTCCCACATATGCATTGATGTTGGCTGGAGGATTGGTTACAAATGAGGTGATGACTCAGAGAGAACACTAAGAGGTCGGTAGAGTTGAACTGAGCTGGGGACCAGAACTGATACTGCTGGTGAAGAGCCAGAAGACAGAAGAGCCCAATTCCATCTGGAAATATGGATTCAAAGAATGTGCAAACCCGGAGGAGCTGTCATGGTAACAGGGTCAGGTCAGGAAGTAAAATCATGAAACCCAAACTGGAACAATCCCTGAAGTTCTATCAATTGCAGAGAAAATGCATGAATGGTGTCCAGATATTGCTTAATTAGGCTTTGCTTCTTGGTTCATCCCTGTTGGGTGTCCTTTGATCACATGTCTTTTCTGCTAGCCTGTGAACTACTGCATCTTCTCTTCACAGTGCTTATTTCACAGTGATACACCTAGAGGTTGATCAAAGCTTTTAAGCATGTTAGTGAGTATGGCCATCGGAGAAGGCAATGGCACCTCACTCCAGTACTCTTGCCCGGAAAATCCCATGAACGGAGGGGACTGGTAGGCTACAGTCCATGGGGTCGCTAAGAGTCAGACATGACTGAGCAACTTCACTTTCACTTTTCCCTTTCATGCACTGGAGAAGGAAATGGCAACCCACTCCAGTATTCTTGCCTGGAGAATCCCAGGGACGGCGGAGCCTGGTGGGCTGCAGTCTATGGGGTCGCACAGAGTCGGACACGACTGAAGCGACTTAGCAGCAGTAGCAGCAGCATGGCCATGGCTTCAGTGATACTTCAGTTAGAATGTGGTGCAACTTTGTGACTTCTGATCTTACTTTTAAGTACAGGGATCCAATTTTTCCTTATAAGCACTGTATCTAAGGGGGGACAGAAGATGAGATGGTTGGATGGCATCACTGACACATGGACATGAGTTTGCGCAAACTCCACGAGATAGCGAAGGACAGGGAAGCCTGGCGTGCTGCAGTCCATGGGGTGCAAAAAGTTGGACATGACTGAGCGACTGCACAATGTTTATGTAAAGGCACCGGTATGTGTCAGTGAAGCATCCAGAGTCAGAGGTAGATTAAATGCAGAGAAGACAGGAATCTTAATTTTATGTCCTCCCTTCTTTCACAGAGCAATGAGTGAAATGGGTGAGGAGAAAAAATTAATCTCTTTTGTGCACAAGAGTTTCACTGCGCAGCAAGTCCTAAGACCATGTTGTTGAGAATGTAGATGACACTTACAGTCACATAATCCTGCTTTCAAATGAATGATACTGGTACAATGCCTTTGGCAATTTCCTGATGCCATATTGCATGTGGGCATAAGACTCCAATGCTTTGACCACTGCAGTGGGTTTAATTGCATCTTCAGTCAAGCTTAAATAAAGCAATTTTTTTTTTTTTTTTTACCATGCCGGTACTTGCATCTCTAGTCATTCAGTCTTAGGCTTATTGAAAGTTTGTTTAAAAAACTATATACACGCACATGAAAATAGCATCTATATATGTCCCACACTGTTTTAGATTTTATAGTGATAGAGAAATAGGTTAAAAGAACTAAAAGACATAGTTCAGGTGTAAGGCAGCATTTTCAAGCCAGTGGTAACAACCTAGTACTGAATAGTGAAATTTATTAATTCACTAGAATGTGATTGGCGTTAAAAAAAGAAAGGAAACAGTATAGAATAGAACAGAAAAATAAACAGAGAGCCTCCTATGTCATAAGGAGAAATGTTGTTTTCTGGAATATTTTTTCCATATATGCATGCCTGTATGCACTGGGTCATAATGTAAGAGAGATTCTTCAGTGTATATCATAATCAAAAGAGTTTAGGAGTCACTGCTTAAGGAGTTCTGCTATAGAAACCCTAGAACTTACAATACATGACAATATTTTGGGTACTAAAGACCCTCTATCCGAGTATTTATTTTTGAAACTCCTAAGAAGATATTTTTAAATGTCAAATTCAAATAAAATCCATGCAATTATTGGTTTTCACACTTTCAATGTAAAATTCTCTCATAGAATAAAAAAAAGACTTTTCATTTTTGTGCTAAAAGCAAAAATAATGTTTCCTAAAAAATACAAATGGCTTCTGCAATGAAATGTCTTGAAATTAATCTTTAAAACTTTTAATTTAATAGAAATCAATCTGCCATAAAATGTCTATCAAAATATATCTGAAAGGATACACTGTCCTTTCCTTATTCTTTTTTTTTTTTTTGGTTGAGCTTGGTTTAAGTAAAGAAAGTTTTGGTCTTAATGTACAGGATTCTTCAAAAGCTCATGGAAAAAAGAGTTAATAAATATGTAGAAATTAACGTGAATAGAGAAACCTCTATAATATAGTGATAGACATTTTCATTACAAATATTAATACATATATGACCATACTGGCAAAGAATGTATTAAAATATAAGACATTTTATACCTTGAAATCGTGGGAGAGAGTCATTTACTGAGTATATGTTGTTTATCAAAAACATTTGAATATTGTAAATTTGGTTGCATTTAGGTATTTTTTAATGATACATATGCATGCTTAGTCACTCAGTCTTATCCAACTCTGAGACCCCATGGATTGTCTGCCAGGCTCCTCTGTTCATGGAATTTTCTTTGCAAGAATATTGGAGTGGGTTGTCATTTCCTCCTCCAGAGGATCTTCCCAACTCAGGGATCGAACCTGTGTCTCCTGTGTCTCCTATATTGCAGGCAGATTCTTTACTGCCGAGCCATACAGGAAGCCCAATGATACATATGGTTTAGCTTAATAGTTTCAGTTTTATCAGTGTTTGATTCTTCATCTATTTTTGTGATAGTATTGAATACATTTTATTGCTTCATTTGAATAAAATTTAAAAGGAGGACATACCAGAAGGAAACATTACAAATAGATTTAAAAGTTTAATTCTTAATTTTTTTCCATCCAGCCAGGAAAAAGCACAGGGCGTGTTTACATGTTTTGTTTGGGTGACTCTCCTGGTCTACCGTTCTACTTGGGAGAGGGTTAAAGCTGCAAACGAACCCAGAGAATGGAATTTTCCTTCTAAACAAGGCTGCCAAATATTTATGTTTTACATGATTACATTTTAGCTTTTGCTGATGAAGCATATCCACTGAACTTCACTAGAACTTCCAGTAAAAATACACAGATTATGGTTAGCAGGATTTGGGTAAGACATTTGGGCAAGTTTCTCAAGCTGCAGCTCTCTGTGATGTACGCTTGAGTAACTCTTAGAGACCATCTGATAGAAGAGTCGGATGATCTGACTGGTTCTGCCTATGTTTAAACATACACCTTGATGGAGCTGCTTTTTAATTCAAATTCAACTGAGATTTAACAACTCAACACCTTAACTAACGTGGTGCTATGTATAAGATTTTAAGACCTATGGTACCTGGAAAATTTTGATTTTTAGTCTTTTATTAAAAATTTACAATGAGCAATCTTTGAATATGAACCATTTTAAAAAAGAAAAAGGATAGTGAGTATTTGGAGTTTGTACAGTATAAATTTCTCAGAATGTAAGAAATCTTTATGAAGATTAGGAGATAGTGAGATATTAATTTGTGATTGATAAACATATGACAATGGCCATTTCTTTTTTTAATTGACATATAGTTGACTTATAATAGCAAAGTAATTCAGTTTCATATATTTGTATATTTGAATATATGTACATGTATAATTGAATCACTTTGCTGTACACCTGAAACTAATAAAACACTGCAAATAAACTCTATCCCAATAAAGTTAAAATGAAAAAAAGGAATTTTATTTTAAAAAGTTTACTATTGCCCATGCTGGCCTTGGGGCCCTTTTTTATGCTTTGCTACTATTCTTTTCATGTCTTTAATATCTGCATTTGCCAGTGTTTGCTATTGTGGTATGTGGACTTCATTTCTTTGAATTTTCAAATGATATTATTCTAAAGTAAATAGTCACATTATTTTCAAAATTGCTACACCAGTCTTGATTGATAGAGCAAAGTTGAAGTATTTTAGTAAATCCTGACACTGAGCAGGGAAGAGATTGAAGGACTAAAACACGAGTGAGCCTCTTAATGGCAAAAATCTACCCAAAGGAATATAATTTTAATATTTCAGTACTGGAGGCCAGTCATGAATATGACATGGAGAACATTAGAAGGACATGTTGGGATACAAGATGGTGTGTTGTGGCCAAGAATAGATGTCTGAGGAAGAATTTCAAATTGTGAAAATTTACACATGGGACACTTTCCAAGGAGCCAAAAATATATTGGAATCAATAAATGTCAGTTGCTTGCGCAGGCTTTTAAACCATTTTAGTATAGGAATATAAAGCCCTTGGCATAAACAAAGCTGATCGCTTAGCCAGTTCCGCATGCCTTGTATCTATCATCCAAGACACTCACCTGACCTTGTCTTGGTTGAAATCCTATTTTTAATTACCACTGAGTTGCAATTCTTAGATGTTGAAAGGCAGATGAGGTAAAAACGTGTGGAGCACATGTCTTTTCAGCAACATGGCAATACATTGAGAATATTTGTGGCTCAAATTAAAGTTTAGGACAGTCAGTGCCATTTAATGGATTCTCCGTTAGTAATGATACATAAACAGTGACTCAGTAACAATGTTTATTTTCTATGCTTGAGACTTTATTTTGGAGTGGGTCCTATAAACACACATGTACTTCTCACAGGACTGGCATTAACATAATATTCTGTGATACCAAGGAAGTCTGGTTTGAAACATCAGCCCTTGCTTAGATGAACAGCTCCCTTCACTTCTTACTATAAGGAACCATGGAAAATTACCCTTACAGCAGCAGCCTGATTTCAAGAGTTTCTGTATTAGGTATACCTTTAAGATTGCTTAATAACTTCTACAACTATATCTCAGATGGAAGATAGAATGTGTTGTCCATCTCCTAATTACTTTTCTACTTGGTGAAGCTTATAAATGGTGGAGAATGTTTCACAATAATTCAATACTGCTTCGTCCTTTAGATCTACTGCTAATTCTCATAATGAACTGTGATTTTGACCATCAATTGTCCAAACTGGTACTAGTGAAGTCAAGAAGTTAACTCACTGTGAGATAATTCATGTTTCAAAGGTATAGCAGGGTTTTCATAAAGTACCAGTTGGTAACTGGGTGCAATTGATTTATAAGGGAAGTTTTGATTAGAATCATGACTGTTGATCAGGTCCACCAGGTCTCTTGACTGCTTATTCATAAAGTTATCATAATAAAATTTGTCTGCTGATGTAATGCTTAATTGCCATTGTCATAATTGAAAGAAAACTTTTGTATCAGTTCCTCTTGTGTCATGACATTTTAAGGCTTTGATCAATAGAAAATACCAAGGAAAAGTGCCTATATTCCATTAATCAGAGAAATTGTGGCTCTTAGAAATATCTTTCTAGAACAACTGTAATGGTGACACCTGGACCAGTGGAGTCTTTATCCCCAGGAACAACTTCTGCCTTCCTTCCCTGTTCCTTTATTCTGTTGGCAAATTGGTAGAGACAATAAGAAAAGTACTTCTCTCTTTACCTCTTTGCTTAAAATAAGAACTGATTGCTTAAAAGCTTCTATTTCTCCTCTGGATTTGAGCCTTAGCAACTTTCTCAGCTTTCCAGAATCAAATGGACTTCCCTAAGTCCATTCAGACACACCCTGCTAAGTATCCTTCCTATTTTAAATCCTTTTACAAGTCTGAGCAACTCAAGTCATTCACAGTCCAGGCCTGTAATGCTTCGAAATAAGACAAGACGGGAAGAGAGGGGAATATATCTGCTTCTGTTTATTTTAACATTGAAGTATAGTTAATTTACAATATTATATTACTTTCAGGGATACAAGAGTGATTTATTATTTTTACAGATCATGCTCTGTATAAAGTTAATTATAAAGTATTGGCTGAATTCCCTGTGCTCTACATTACATGCTTGTATCTTATTTATTTTATACCTTGTAGTTTGTCCCTCTTATCCCATACTCCTCTTTTGCCCCTCACCCCTTCCATCTCCCCACTGATAACCATTATTTTGTTCTTTGTGTCTGTGAATCTGTTTCTGTTTTATTATATACATTTGTTTTGTTTTTTAGATTTCATACATAAGTGAAAACATACAGTATTTGTTTTTCTCTATATGGCCAGTTTCACTAAGCATAAGTGTGAGTAAGTGAAAGTCGCTCAGTTGTGTCTGACTTTTTGCGACCCTATGGACTATACAGCCCATGGAATTCTCCAGGCCTGAATACTGGAGTGGGTAGCCTTTCCCTTCTCCAGGGGATCTTCTCAACCCAGGGACTGAACCCAGGTCTCCCCCATTGCAGACGAATTCTTTACCAGCTGAGCCATAAAGGAAGCCCTTCACTAAGCATAATGCCCTCCAGTTCCATCCATTTGATTGCAAATGGCAAAATTTCATTCTTTTTTATGGCTGAGTAATATCCCTTTGTGTGTGTATATATATATATATGCAATATATACATGTAAATACACAATTTATATATATATACACAATATGTACACATAATATGTATATATAATTATATATAGTGTACACACACATACCACATCTTTATCCTTTCATGTGTTGATGGACACTTAACGTTATTTTTACATCTTGGGTATAGTAACTAATGTTGCTATGGACACTGGGGTTCAAGTATGTTTTTGAATGTTTTGTTTTCTTTGGATACATGCCCAGAAGTGGGATTGCTGGATCATATAGTAACTCTACTTTTAGTTTTTTGAGGAACCTCCATACTGTTTTTCTGTAGTCAATACACCAGGTTACATTCCCACCAAAAATGTACTAGGGTTCTTTTTTCTCCATATCCTTGCCAACCTTTGTTATTTTTTGTCTTTGGTTCTTTCTCTTCTTAGAAGATAAACTTTAAAAAAATCTTTATTACAGCTGGACAATGTTGGTTTGCATTCTGATGGTGGTTTGTAATGCCCTCTCCACTGAATATTGTTTAATTCTCTCAGGGTGTTTCCTAGTGGAGAAGGCGAAGGTTAGAATCATTCTCTCAGTTCTGTTCCCTGTGTTCATTTCAGGACTTGTTTGTTAGTGTCATCTCTAACAAAAGGGCCAGCATGGAACCCCAATTCCTGACTCCTTCTAATGTGGCCATGGGTAACCCCAGTAGGATCATGAAGGCTACACAGTGCAGGCACTAAGCAAATGCACCCTTTATTACTGGCTATAAATTTGGGCTTCCCTGGTGGCTCAGATGATAAAAAGTCTGCCTGCAAAGTTGGAGACCTAGGTTTGATCCTTGGTCGGGAAGTTCCCCTGGAGAAGGAAATGGCAAACCATTCCAGTATTCTTACCTGGAGAATCCCACGGACAGAGGAGCCTGGTAGACTATAGACCATGGGGTCACAAAGAATTGGACACGACTGAGCGACTTCACTTACTTACTTATAAACTTGGTCCATAATCCCTATCTGATGCTCTTAGCAGGTGAATTGAGAAGGTTCCATTGTAGAGCTTCAAGAATAATGTTTGGACCCAGGCTCCCTGCATGAGAGTCATTTGGAGAACCTGTAAATGTGAAGATTTCTGGACTTCATCCTAGAGTTATTTTATCTCCAGCACTGGAGCTTAGAAAATATATGGTAAAAAAAAAACAACAACAAATGTCTCACAGGCAATTCTGATGTGCAACAAGAATTCTGAACCTTGTGCAGGAGCCAAAATTAGAAGCAGATATGACTAGCTAATTTAGTTCAATGTTCCATCTCCCTTTTCTCTTCTAACATTTGATGCATCTACTAAAGTAAATATATCCTCAACTTTGTGTATTTGTATCCACATTACTACAGAGACGTGACTAAGGAAAGATATAAGAGAAAATTGTCAATGAAAGAGTATGACACATGGTAGATCCACCTGTCTCTTGAATTGGTTATGCACAGTCACCAGTGGGACATTCTATTAATTCTGTTATCAACTTAGCCACCAGGACCTCAATCTGTAGCCAAGAAATTATGAAGCCTGCTGAAAAAGCTGTGGGGGCGATAGAGGGAAGAGATTAAGGGGAAATTCTGAATTGATTGAATTTGTCCATATTTGTGACCAGAAGTAATTGGGATTCCTTGATGAGTTTGAGTAAACTCCAGGAGTTGGCAATGGACAGGGAGGCCTGGCGTGTTGCAGTCCATGGGGTTGCAAAGAGTTGGACTGCTGCTGCTGCTAAGTCGCTTCAGTCGTGTCCGACTCTGTGTGACCCCATAGATGGCAGCTCACCAGGCTCTGCCGTCCCTAGGATTCTCCAGGCAAGAATACTGGAGTGGGTTGCCATTTCCTTCTCCAGTGCATGAAAGGGAAAAGTGAAAGTGAAGTCGCTCAGTCGTGTCCGACTCTTAGCGACCCCATGGACTGTAGCCTACCAGGCTCCTCCGTCCATGGGATTGTCCAGGCAAGAGTACTGGAGTGGGGTGCCATTGCCTTCTCCGAAGAGTTGGACATGACTGAGCAGTTGAACTGAACTGAAATGGCAAAGTTTGATTCCCTTACTGTCAGCAGAAATTGAGACTTGGGTGCTATGTCAGATTTAAAGACAGAGTTCAGAGTACACGATCATGAAATATTAGGCCAGATATAATTTAAAACAGATATCTATAGTTCAATATTAGTGTTTCCATGTGGAAATTCCTTCCCAAAGTTTCTTGGGATAGTTAAATGATTTTTTTTTTCAATCCTGAGAAAACTCAGTAGAGAAATGGGGAAAATAGGGGACAATGTATCCTAATTCACTGCAAGAACTAAAGTCTAACAGTCAAAAGAGCAACAATACTGGTTCAAAGAAATTCACTGATGTTACGTCAAAAGCAAGAATAGAACATACAGACACGCAGAGCCCAGAGTTAAGGTGGACAAGTGTGGGAACCTGGGCGGGAGCAAGGGCGTAGGGGAGAAGCAGTTAGGTGGTCAGGACTGAATAAGGCTTGCTTCTAGTTGTTGCTGTGTTATAAGTGAGTGCTTCAGGCCCTGACTGCTGGTAATGGTGAGCCATGCCTGTAAATTAAATAAATATTAATATGTTTTTATACATAGTATATTTTATAAAATTCCTATGAATTGTGTTCTAAGAAATCACAAACTGGGAAGCAAAACAAGTTCTCATATTGGAAATTTTGACTCATGATTCTGTGTAGTGTTGCCAACTCTATTAGGAGATCCAAATGTTATATTATAAAAACACTATTCAATAACATTTGCTATAGGCTACAGTTCCTTGTAAAATGATTATTAAAGCAGTCTTAATATAGCTACAAAGTAAATGAAGAGCATGAAAATGTTAAAAATATTTTAAGACTATTTATGATTTTGAGAATTCAAGTGTTTCTTTTCTGAATCTGAAACATTAATATCTGTCAGGAATTTGGAAACACTAGGAGAGTGCCTTTTTTAAAAAGGATTAAAAAATTGAGATAAAATTCAGGGAATTTTCTTTATCATTCAGGATTCCTACAAATAAAACTTCATTGATGAGTTCACAGCCCGCAGTTATACAATATAACAATAGGTGTCAGAGTCATACTCATTGAATAGATTGAAAAGCAGATTATAGTTAGCTGCTGCTGCTAAGTCGTTTCAGTCGTGTCCCCATAGATGGCAGCCCACCAGGCTCCACCGTCCCTGGGATTCTCCAGGCAAGAACACTGGAGTGGGTTGCCATTTCTTTCTCCAATGCATGAATGTGAAAAGTGAAAGTGAAGTTGCTCAGTCGTGTCTGACTCTTAGCGACCCCATGGTCTGCAGCCCACCAGGCTCCTCCGTCCATGGGATTCTCCAGGCAAGAGTACTGGAGTGGGTTGCCATTGCCTTCTCCATATAGTTAGCTAGAGGGAAAATTATTAATGGAAAATATATCTGAATAATTCTGCAAAAGTAACACAAAGATAGAGATGTGAAATATTAAAGAGGTGTGAAATATGGAGTGAAGAAGTCTATCATATAAAAGTCAATTTGAAGTTCTAGAAGCACTAGAGAGGAATGGGGCGGGCAATATTGGAAAAGATAATACCTCTGAATGTCCAGAAAACACTAAAGGTGCTTTCTCAAACTCAGGAAGCACAGCAAGTCTCAAAGACAGAATAAGATTTTAAGAGCAAAAATAGAGAAAAGCATGTCATTCATAAGGGAAAAATTAAACTGATAGCAGATATGTCAACAAAAGGAAATAGAAGATGACAGTAAAATAATAGCTTCAAACACTGAGAAAACATTGTTGTCAATCATGAATTTAAAACTAAAGGTAAAACAAATTTTCATTATAACAAAAACTGAGAGCAAAGGAATGGCAAGGTAGTATAACAAAATGAAATAAACACTGGTAAACATTATTTAAGACAGGAGGGGGTGATCAAAGATCAACATTTCTGAAGCTCTTATATACATCATCCATGTTGTTCGGTGTTCAGCTGCTAAGTCATGTCTGACTCTTTGCAACCCCATGGATGGACAGCAGCACGCCAGGCTTCCCTGTCTGTCACTATTTCCTGGAATTTGCTCAAGCTCATGTCCACTGAGTCCATGATGCCATCCAATCGTCTCATCCCCTGTCGTCCCCGTCTCCTCCTGCTTTCAATCTTTCCCAGCATCAGGGTCTTTTCCAATGAGTCAGCTCTTCACATCAGGTGGCCAAAGTATTGGAGTTTCAGCTTCAGCATCAGTCTTTCCAATGAACACCCAGGACTGATCTCCTTTAGGATGGACTGGTTGGATCTCCTTGCAGTCCAAGGGACTCTCAAGAGTATTCTCCAACACCACAGTTCAAAAGCATCAATTCTTCAGCACTCAGCTTTCTTCACCATCGAACTCTCACATCCATACATGACTACTGGAAAAACCATAGCCTTGATTAGACAGACCTTTGCTGGCAAAGTAATGTCTCTGCTTTTTAATTTGCTGTCTAGGTTGGTCATAACTTTCCTTCCAAGGAGTAAGTATCTTTTAATTTCATGGCTGCAGTCACCACCTGCAGTGATTTTGGAGCCCCCCAAAATAAAGTCTGACACTGTTTCCACTGTTTCCCCGACTATTTGTCATCAAGTGATGGGATCAGATGCCATGATCTTAGTTTTCTGAATGTTGAGCTATAAGCCAACTTTTTCACTCTCCTCTTTCACTTTCACCAAGAGGCTCTTTAGTTCTTCTTCACTTTCTGCCATAAGAGTGGTATCATCTGCATATCTGAGGTTATTGATATTTCTCCTGGCAATCTTGATTCCAGCTTGGGCTTCTTCCAGTCCAGCGTTTCTCATGATGTACTCTGCATATAAGTTAAATAAGCAGGGTGACAATATACAGCCTTGACGTACTCCTTTTCCTATTTGGAACCAGTCTGTTGTTCCATGTCCAGTTCTAACTGTGGCTTCCTGACCTGCATACAGATTTCTCAAGAGGCAGGTCAGGGGGTCTGGTATTCCCATCTCTTGAAGAATTTTCCACAGTTTATTGTGATCCACACAGTCAAAGGCTTTGGCATAGTCAATAAAGCAGAAATAGATGTTTTTCTGGAACTCTCTTGCTTTTTTGATGATCCAGCAGATGTTGGCAGTTTGATCTCTGGTTCCACTGCCATTTCTAAAACCAGCTTGAAAATCTGTTCATGGTTCACATATTGCTAAAGCCTGGCTTGGAGAATTTTGAGCATTACTTTACTAGCATGTGAGATGAGTGCAATTGTGCGGTAGTTTGAGCATTCTTTGGCATTGCCTTACTTTGGGATTGGAATGAAAACTGACCTTTTCTAGTCCTGTGGCCACTGCTGAGTTTTCCAAATTTGCTGGCATATTGAGTGCAGCACTTTCACAGCATCATCTTTTAGGATTTGAAATAGCTCAACTGGAATTCCATCACCTCCACTAGCTTTGTTCGTAGTGATGCTTTCTAAGGCCCACTTGACTTCACATTCCAGGATGTCCGGCTCTAGGTGAGTGTTCACACCATCGTGATTATCTGGGTTGTGAAGATCTTTTTTGTACAGTTCTTCTGTGTATTCTTGCCCCCTCTTCTTATATCTGCTGCTTCTGTTAGGTCCGTACCATTTCTGTCCTTTATTGAGCCCATCTTTGCATGAAATATTCCCTTGGTATCTCTAATTTTCTTGAAGAGATCTCTAGTCTTTCCCATTCTATTATTTTCCATTTCTTTGCATTGATCACTGAGGAAGGCTTTCTTATCTCTCCTTGCTATTCTTTGGAACTCTGCATTCAGATGGGTATATCTTTCCTTTTCTCCTTTGCTTTTCTCTTCTCTTCTTTTCACAGCTATTTGTAAGGCCTCCTCAGACAACCATTTTCCTTTTTTGCATTTCTTTTTCTTGGGGACGGTCTTGATCCCTGTCTCCTGTACAATGTCATGAACCTCTGTCCATAGTTCATCAGGCACTCTGTCAGATCTAGTCCCTTAAATCTATTTGTCACTTTCACGGTATAATCATAAGGGATTTGATTTAGGTCATACCTGAATGGTCCAGTGGTTTTCCCCACTTTCTTCAATTTAAGTCTGAATTTGGCAGTTCATGATCTGAGCTACAATCAGCTCCCGGTCTTGTTTTTGCTGACTGTATAGAGCTTCTCCATCTTTGGCTGCAAAGAATATAATCAGTCTGTTTTTGGTGCTGGCCATCTGGTGATGTCCATGTATAGAGTCTTCTCTTGTGTTGTCGGAAGAGGGTGTTTGCTATGACCAGTGCTTTCTCTTGGCAAAGCTATAGGGATTTTCAATTCAGGTGTGTATACTGAAAATAATCGAGAGGTATTCCATTCCCAGATAAGATAAAATAGGCCACTCCCACTTCCCTCTGTTTCTTCTACTGAATGCAGCTATAAAATCTGGACAGAATGCACAGGGCAGTTATTTGAGGACTTCTGAAAAGTAATGAGTGTCAGGCAGATTTGGGAAGAAGGCATGCATTTGAAGTATCACTGGACTGGTGGTGGATTTACCAATCCGCCTCCTGGCTCCTGTATCCTGCCACCCTAGATTCCATGCAGCCCGAATCCGAAAGTGGGACTGCTAGGGAAAAGGGGCAGGAGAGGGAGGCAGAAAGAGACAGACAGACACAGAGATGGGGAGAGACAACGGGACCCTCAGTGTCTTCTGTTAGTTCTGACTGGAGACGTAGGGAGGACACCTCCTAGTGCTTAGAAAGAGTGTAGAAATCACCCGTTTTGCTTCTCTGTTCTCTCGCACCACATCCCTCAAGCATTCCCATAATGGTTGTGGCAGCCAAAGCAACAAGAGGCAAGTTAAAATCTAAAGCCCGGAGGAGGGAACCCTTTGTCCCTGATTAGAGATTGGAGAAGTGGTAGTTCCCACATGGTCAGATGAACACTTGTTGCTTTTTCTCCTCTTCCTGTTCCCCCTCCATTTAGCCCCAAAGCAGGTGCACTCATGGAAAGTACACAGCAGACTAGGGTAAATAAAGTCCTAGCTTTCTGGCCAGAAGACCAGGGGTAGGGGTGCATGAGAGCAGAGGAAAGTCCTGGGGAGATTGCAGAGAAGGAAGCCATTGAGAAAGTGACCCTTTAAGCTGTTTATGAGTTCCTGGGCTCACCCTTGGGTTGTGCAAACCTGGATCTGAAACAGCATACACAGACTTTGATAACTGGACCATGGTATACAGACCACTACCAAAATTCAAGACTAGTCAAGGACAAGTACACATACAGGAGCGATCAGAATAGCACTGCCAGGGAAAGGCTTTGAAAACTGAAATGACACTTCAGCCACTGAATGTCTGAATCCAATTAGTGGACTGAATCCAATTGGGCAATTTCCTGCTTAAAGAAAAATTGTAGTACTATCCCATAAGATTCAAATAAGGCCCAACGACTTTTTAGGAAATATTAAAAATGTCTGGGATACAAAGTTCATGTACCTAATAGCCATTTGAATGTCTTGTTTTGAAAAATGTCTATGCAATTCCTTTGCCCTTTTAAAATGGGATTGCTTATCTTTTTGCTATTCAGATGGTAAAAACTCTGCCTGCAATGTGGTAGACCCGGGTTTGATCCCTGGGTCGGGAAGATTTCCTAAAAAAGGGAATGGCAACCCACTCCAGTATTCTTGCCTGGAGAATTCCCCAGACAGAGGAGCCTGGCGAGCTACAGTCCATGGGGTCGCAAGGAGTCAGATGTGACTGAGCAACAAACACATACACATTGACCACACCATGCAGCTTGTGGGATTTTAGTTCTTCAACCAGGGATTGAATCCAGGCCCTCAGCAGTAAGAGTGTGGAGTTCTAACCACTGAACTATCAGGGAATTCCTGAGTTGTATATTCTTATTCAGTATTAACCCCTGCCAGATATATGATTTACCAATATTTTCTCCCCTTCCACAGGTTGCCATTTCATGTTGTTGATGGCTTTCTTTTCTATGTAGAAAATTTTTATTTTGATGTAGTTGACCTTGTTTTTTTTTTGGTACTTTCGCTTTTGGTATCAAATCTGAAAAATTATTGTCAAGACTGATGTCCAGGAACTTATTGCCTGTGTTTTCTTCTAGGCATTTTATGGTTTCAGGTCTTACGTTCATGTCTTTAATCCATTCAGAGTTGACCTTTGTGTATGGTGTAAGATAGAGACCCAGTTTTATTGTTTTGCATATTGCTGTCTAGTTTTCCCAACATCTTTTATTGAAGAGACTATCATATATTCTTGGCTCCTCTGTTGTATCAATCCAAAATTCTACATTTAGCAAATATATTCTTCAGGAATGAAGAAAATAGTTTTAGATGAAGAAAAACTGAGGCAATTTGTTGAAAGCAGACTGGTTTTAAAAGAATTGCTTAAAAAAGTTGGTCAGATATAGAGGGGAAATTGTACCAGAAAGAAACCTGAAATAATGAGAATGATGAAAAAGCAGCAGTAAAATATATATCTGGGTAAATATATCATGCCATTCTTTACCTATTGAGTTCTTTAAAAAAATGTTTGAAAATTAAAACAAAAAGTTTCACAATACTTAAAAACTATTTCTTCCTGGGGGAGGTGACCAAGATGGCAGAGTAGAAAGACCCTGAACTTAGGAGAAGTCCAAGGACACATCAAAATTAAACTATGTACAGAAACTATCTCTGAGAACAACCTGAAGAAGGAAAGATTTTCCACACTACAGAAATAAAAAATGAGATGAGTAGGAGGGGTGGAGACTAGGAGAGTCAGAAGCCACCCAGAAGCCACACCTAGGTCAGTGGCCCAGAAATGGGAGAAATATCACAATTGTAGAGGTCATCCTCAAGCAGTGAGAGGCTGGACCCCATATTGGGCTTCCTAGTGGGGGATACTGCACTTGGAAGATACCATCCCCACCCTACACCCCCAGAATATCTGGCTTAGAAAACCAGAGAGACTTATGCTTGAGAGAACTGAAGGGCGGGAGGAAACAGAGATTTCACTCTTGAAGGTCATGTACAACATCTCACAAACTCTGAGTCCCAGCACAGAGGTAGTAGTTTGAAAGAAGCCCTAGTAAGACCTGCTTGTTGATCCTACAGAGCCTTTTAGAAAGGCAGGAGGCGATTGTGACTTCTCCTGAGGATGGAGACACTGGCCATTTGGGGGGAGTGTATCCTACAGTGGAAACACTGCTGCTGCTGCTGCTAAGTGGCTTCAGTCATGTCCGACTCTGTGCGACCCCATAGACAGCAGCCCACCAGGCTCCCCTGTCCCTGGGATTCTCCAGGCAAGAACACTGGAGTGGGTTGCCATTTCCTTCTCCAATGCATGAACGTGAAAAGTGAAAGTGAAGTTGCTCAGTCGTGTCCGACTCTTAGTGACCCCATGGACTGTAGCCTACCAGGCTCCTCTGTCCATGGGATTTTCCAGGCAAGAGTACTGGAGTGGGGTGCCATTGCCTTCTCTGGTGGAAACACTAGCACTGATAAATGTTACTTTAGAATCCTCCCTCTGGCCTATTAGCGCCAGGGACGTGGTCCTGCCCACTAGAGGGCCAGCACCAGTCCTAGCCTTCCTGGCCCTTGCAGCCAACCATACAGCAAATATTAATTAATGGAAAAATATATCCCTGACTACCAATCTGGGCAGATTTTTGCTCTGACCCTATTAGTCTCTATTTAATTTTAAAAGCAATTGGCACCTTTTCTCTTTTAGGTATCTGCTGTGTTATAAAAAGTTTATTTACTTATTTATTTCTCACTTCTCATTTCCTGGGCTCACTCAACTTGTAATAGTCACAAAAAACAGGGATAAGGTTGTTTTACTCAGGTATATATACCTCACCTAATAGTGTTTACATGTATTATATATTCAATAAATGTTTGATAAGTGAATTGATGATGCTATCATTGGTGTTGACTCATTCCTAACTCTGCATTTTTCTAATCTCTCTGGTTTTTATAAACCCAATACAAACTTGATAAGTTTTGATTTTGATCTACATTTATTTATATTATCTTGGGTGTAAAATGAAGTTTTTGCATTAAGACAGACTTACTATTGTTTCTTAATGCAACAATTCCATTTTTTATCCATGCTTTAAGTGTTCCCCCTTCTGGGGTAAATTGATGAGTGCCAGAGAAACCCCTTCTATGGGCAAAAGGGACTTCTAAAACCACAGAAGAGGAATCCCTAAATTATAAGTGTAGGTGCTTATATACTCATTGTCCCCTCCCCTCCTTTAACTTCTCTAATGAAGACAAAGTCTCCTTGGGAAGATTGGGGAAGGTCCCTGGGTTCTTACCATTTGGAATACTATTTGTATTTTCAGAGCGAAGATAAAATAGATCTCTCTGGGTTACAATCCCTGAAATGTTTTCATGATTCCAGATTTTAACGCTCTTTGAAATGTAAACACATACCTCTGAGAAGATAAATTACTTCCCCGAGGTTCCCCACTGTTTATTCAGTCATCATTTAGCTTCCAAGTTTTATCCTTTAATCTAGGTTCCAGTAAAGGTTGCTCGGAAAACCCTAACCGTGCAGAAAACATGAATATATTCACTTCCTGACAAGTAGCTGTAGATATTTAACATCATTTATGCTCTTCATTAAGGTATTATTAACCCCATTTTACATGGGGTTAAAAGAGGTTAAAAGATCTTGTTATTTAAAGGATCAATAAAAGAGTGTAGGCATTGCATACATTACTGCATCACATTTGTTTATATTTTGATAACTGCATTGTAATATAACTAGTTGCCTTTGTAACTAAATGTGTTCCATTTTATGCATAGTACTTTGAGAAAATGTTTGTAGATTCCACCAGATTGTCAGAGGTGGCCATGGGAAAAAAGTTGTTAAGAGTCTGGTCTAGATATTGGAAATTGTGGATTATACCGATCAATATCTACTTGACATATCCTAGACAATGCCACACACTAACACATCCTGAGTTTGCAGTTCCACAGGTTTCCAATGTGCATTCAAAATCTTTAAACTTCTCCCTTATATTGTCTTATACTTCTAAGAATTCTTTACCCTGCATGATGAGAATGAGCCTCTGGATCCTTGACTGGCTTCTTGGATCCTTCTCTTTTTAAAGGAAAACTGCATTCTGTTCAAACTAGCTGAAATATCTTCTGTAGGTCAAATGGTATATTCTGTGCAGGAATACAGATTTGGTTTGGGTCCTCAGGAGGATGCTCTGTGTATGATCCTGACAATGTCTCATATTAACTCCCAGAGTAAACTGCACAGCACATTGCTGGTTCTTTCCCTGTGTTTGCCTTGGTCTCTGGGTATCTAGGCCTCTGAAGGTGCTGTGGATTAGTACCATTTACAATATGTATCTCATTCCTCTTTTATTTGCTCCAGAAAATACTTGCAACTAGCCTTAACTTTCTTCAAATCAGAATGTGCAGACTGATAATGGTGACTGTGTCTTGCTTTGTGGAGCTGAGGTTCAACAGAGATATTCTATAGCAACTTGTAACAACTTATCAAATACATTTAAAAAGAACCAGATGATGAAAGGTTGATTATAGTTGGATGGGACAAACTGGAGCCATACAGAAAGTGGAAGTGGGTAAAACCACAGGAATAAAGCAATTGCTCTGGAAACATAGCTGATGCAAACCCTGGAAGATGCAACTAACTGTATACAATGGAAGAGTAAACTGTTAAATGGAAAAGAGTTACTTAAAAAGGGAAGGAGGGACATAAAGAGAATAAAGACAGGAGTTAGACTTTTTGAATATGTCTTGTAATCTTAACCTTTGAACTGTGTAAATATTTTATTGTAATTATTAAACAAAAAATATAAAAAGCAATTCCTAAATAACCTGCATATTTGATTGGGGGCATAACTTACCCTGGAGGACTACAGTCTATGGGTTGCAAAGAGTTGGACATGATTGAGCAACTAACACTTTCATTTATAACTTCACAGAGGAGAACTAGTCCAAATGGCTTTAACACACTGTAATATTACTGTTCATCCCTGGTGCACAAAAAGGAATTTTAAAGCATTTTCAGTACTTCGGGTCCACAAAATTTCCACGTCGCCTCTCTGACAAGTCTTTCAAGCCTCTAACAATCTATATTTTCTCCTCCATTTCTTTTTCTCCTTTAAATTTAAAAAGTTTTTCTCATGTCGAACACTGGTTATCTTGCAGTTTTCCTCAGAGTCTAGATTTTGCTGTTGCATCCCCATAATGTAAAAATAAAGATTTATGACATTTATGAACCCACTGGGAAAGCAAATATGGACTGGTTATTTGATTAAATTAAGAAATTATTGCTTATTTTTTAGAGTAATAGTGTAGGGTGGTCTTGTTAAGAAGAAATACATGCTGAAGTATATAAAGAGCAAATGCAAATGATGTAATGTCTGAAATGTGCTTTAAAATAATATGGGAGGCAATTGATCTGTGGATTGCCTGGGGGAGCTCAGTCAAGAATAGGTATAAATCTAACAACACTAGTTTGACTTATTCTGAATATGTTCAAATTTCTTTATAATAAAAAAATTACATTAGGAGTTCTATTTCTAGAATTTTCACCCGGGTTTGAATTCAAAGTGTTGGCCCCAACACTTAGTAAATAAGTTGTTGTGGGTAAATCATGTCAACTTTCTGTTTCATAATCTGAAAATTGAAGCTGACAGTATTATTACCTTTTAGGATTTTTGAGCTGATTAAATGAGATAATATCAATACACGTAAAGTGATTGGGGCATATTCTGGTACATAGTAAGTGTGCAATAAATTTTAGTAATCATCATAACTATTATTATTTTCTCTAAGATTTAATATTTGAAAACTGGGAGAGAGGGAGACAGAGAGTCTCTCCTTCTAAGATCATGTGCTTTGAGAGCCACATAAACCTGGAGCTGCTGGTAGACATTTTTCCACTGGAGGGGGCTACAGTTCAGAGCAAAACAGAGGCACTGGGTGGGCAGAGCCACTTCAACAGACTTGGAGCACCTGGGTTTAGCCATTCCTGAAGCTGGCATACCCCTGCACTTATCACTTACTGGGGCAATAATTAAGTCACTTCGAGTTGGGTTTCTGACATGAGCAAATAAAATTGTTCTGGTCATTTCCACACATTCTAGCATGTCTTACATAGTGCTCCACCCTTTACCTAAACCACACTCTATTTATAGAAACTGCCACTCAAAAAAAAAGCATAGTTCCCCATTTTTTTAATAAGTAAAACCCAACTGTTCAGCCTGATACTGAACATTCTTTTTCAGTCATTTCAGTTGCTCAGTCGTGTCTGACTCTTTGCGACCCCATGGACTGCAGCACGCCAGGCCTCCCTGTCCATCACCAACTCCCAGAGCCTACTCACACTCATGTCCATTGAGTCAATGGTGCCATCCAGCCATCTCGTCCTCTGTTATCCCCTTCTCCTCCCGCCTTCAATCTTTCCCAGCATCTGGGTCTTTTCCTTCCTTTTTGACTTAGTCCATCCTTTTCTTTGGACTTAGTCCAAATCTACTTTTCCAGCTTTATGTTTTATTCTCCCAGACTTCATCTCTCTGATGAGCTGAATGGCTATTTCTTTACCAGGTTCTTAAATATACTGTTTCTGTGCCTCTAAGCTTGGCTGCCTCTCACCTGAAATAGAATACCTTGCCTGTCCATTTAATAAGTGACTTCTCATCTTTCAAGGTCTTTTGCAAATGTCACTCTTCTCTGAAAACATGCTTTATTAGGAACTGGAAGGTCTGTCCTACCTTTTATAGATCTTTGTCTTACTCCTTCTACAGCATGCATCACTGATATTTTGGTATTAATATTATTGTTAGTTTAAAAATTGGGATGCTTAAAAAATTCATATGATATCATGTGTGCATGCTAAGTTGCTACAGTTGTGTCCAACTCTTTGCGATCCCATGGACGGTAGCCTGCCAGGCTCCTCTGTCCATGGGGTTCTCCAGGCAAGAATACTGGAGTGGGTTGCCATTTCCTCCTTCAGGGAATCTTGCCGACCAAGGGATTAAACTGGAGTTTCCTGTGTCTCTTACATTGGCAGGTGGGCTCTTTACCACTAGTGTCACCTGGGAAACCCATATGATATCATGGATCCCCTTACATATGGAATAACACCCTATCACTTTTGTGTACAAAGGCTCACACGATATGGCTCTTTTCCAGCTTCTCTGATGTCATAGAGATGATTGTCTCCCCTCAGTATGCCCCAGCCTAATAGGCCTTACTTACATTCTTCAGAAAACCCAGCTTTTCCTGCCATCGATCAGCCATTGCCATTTGCCTGTGAGACTCTGCTTCCGTATCTTCCTATGGTTGATCTCTGCTCATCATTTATTAACATGATTTATCTAAGGTCCTTCCTCAAAGACCTGCCCTGATAGTTCAGTTGGTAAAGAATCCGCCTGCAATGCAGGAGACCCTGGTTTGATCCCTGGGTCAGGAAGATCTGCTGGAGAAGGGATAGGCTACTCACCCCAGTATTCTTGGGCTTCCCTTGTGGCTCAGCTGGTAAAGAATTGGCCTGCAATGTGGGAGACCTGTGTTTGATCCCTGGGTTGGGAAGATCCCCTGGAGAAGGGAAAGGTTACCCACTCCAGTATTCTGGCCTGGAGAATTCCATGGACTGTATAGTCGCAAAGAGTCAGACATGATTGAGTGACTTTCACTTTTTCTTAAAGAGGCCTTCAAGGTCATCCTACCTAAATTAGCCCCCACCCTCACCCTGGAACCCGTATCATATTATACTATGTTATTTTCTCTGTAGAATTTTCAAGTGGCTTGCATTACTATGTTTATTTGTCTCTGCTTTGATGTCTTTTCTGCCCCTTCTCCCAACTCCACTAGATAAATAGTTCTATGATGGGCAGGATCATTTTGGTCTTGTTTAATACTGTATTTACATCATGTAGAACAGAGGCTGGGCTTCTCTGGTGGCTCAGATGCTAAAGAATCTGCCAGCAATGCAGGAGACCTGGTTTGATCCCTGGGTCAGGAAGATCCCTTAGAGAAGGGACTACCCACACCACCTGAGTCACTGGAGTGACTACCCACTCCAGTATTCTTGCCTGGAGAATCCCATGGACAGAGGAACCTGGTGGGCTATAGTCCACAAGGTCGCAAAGAGTAGGATACAACTGCGTGACTAAGTATGCACGCATGCACTGTTCTAACTTCAAATTCATATTTTACTAGAGTTCAAGCCAACCAGTCTGCATTTTCTGAGAAGTCTGGGAATTGAGCCCAATAAGTAGGGTACTTGATGCAAGGAAACTGCTGTGATGTACTAAAAATAGTGAAATAATGCAAGACTTAGGCCCTTGTCTTTAGGACATGTGTTTATTTTTATTTTGCTATGAAAGTGGCAGATTTATGAATATATAGTTTTATGGCTTTATAGGTCTATCTTGAGTTTCATTTAATAAGGGTGTATCATGGATATACAGGGAAGCCTGACATGCTGCAGTCCAGGGGGCCTTAAAGAGTCAGACACGACTGAGTGAACTGAACTGAACTGATGGATATCAAGCTGTTGATGAAGAGCATATGCATTTAGCAGCTGATAAACAGGCTGGCTCACTTTTGGTTTCCTTTTGTTCTAATCTTTGAACTACTGGGACATAAACAAAAAGATTGAATGACAGAGCTATGTGAACCTTATGGCCATGTGCTCATGAGTGGAAGTAACTTGAAAAGATTAATGAGATGGGGCTCATTATAAAAACAAAATTGGCACAAACTTTGTAATAGTTCTTACTCTAAATGTTTCCTATTGAACCAGTTAGAGTCATCACAATTTCTACATTTTGTTATTCTAACTCCAAGTTGGAATTATCCTTAGCATAGTTTTTAGGGATTCATAACTTAAATTTCAATATAAGAATTGAAGCTCACGTTATGTTCTAAAGTAGGATTTCTGTTGATGGGGAATTATCAATCTTCCTAAACTATTTAAGGCTTGCTATGAGAATTTTACTCACTGTGAAAAATATCTCTATTTAACAATCTTTCAGTTGTGCTACCTTCATTCATAGATGTAACTGCTACTGAAACTCATGCAATCTCAAACCACCCACCGTATCCTGATTTATCAGGTTGAAATATGAAGTGGTAGAAGTTTACTTTCCTAGTTAAAATTTCAGAGTTCTTTCTTTTTGTTCAAGTTCCTTCATCATCATGTCCTGTAATTTCACGCTACCATTTTAAAACTTATGTCACAGATTTAAAAAAAAAAAAAAACTAAGCAAACTAAGTTAAAGGATCATTTTCATAATAATGTGTTACCTCTGGCTAGGATAGTTGCATTTCAAAAGTAATACAAATGGTGATGCCCACAGTAATCACAAAGGATGAGTCTGAATGGGGGAAGTCAGGCACTTTTGAAGGGATGTGGGGCATTCTGGGGCTATTCGAAGCCTCAGTTCTACTCTTAGCCACATGCTACGTCCTGGTTTCCCTTTCCAGTCTTATCCTATGGTGCCTTCCTCTCCTTCTACATTGACTCCACTGAGGAGTCAATGACATGCAAAGCTTCATCTTTAGATTTTTCTCTCACTTCTTTAACTCCAATAAGTAGTCCAGTATTGAACTTCAGCATTTTTGCTGCTCAGTTTGCTTAATGTTTGACTTGTCACTCCATTCCTGAGGCCACGACTTGATTGAGGACCCAAACTTTTCACTGATTGATTTCTTAAATGTGAAATGGAATATCTTCTGCCTTATCAATAAATGAGGATGTAACAGCCATCAGTGATTTGGGGTCTCCAAATTAAATGAGGGCTCCCCAAAGGGAAAATAATACCTGGGATCCAGCAGATACCAGCACCGTCCTCCTCCCTCCCCCACCGTGATTGTTGGGGTGGGGGTGTGGGGAGAGGATGTGAGAAAAAACAAAACAAAACAGGATGCTGGCCACAGATAGCTGAGATGCATATGAAAGGAATGACTTCAATAATCCAGACTGTTTCATATTCCCAGACATATGCATAGAACACTAAATTCCTTAACTTGAGCTATCTGGTTTTCCTTAGTTAGTGTTAGTCCTTCAGTCATGTTCGACTCTTTCCAACCCCATGGATTATAGCCCATCAGGATCCTCTGTCCATGGGATTCTCCAGGCAAGAAGAGTGGGTTGCCATGTACTTCTTCAGGGGATCTTCCTGACCGAGGAATAGAACCTGGGTCTCCCGCCTTGCAGGCAGATTTTTTACTGTTTGAATCACCCCCACTAATTAATAGTAATCTCTTCCGTTCAAACTGCCTGTCCCTCTTCGTTACAAATATCCATATACTGTGACTCCTTCCCTCGGAGTAGTTTCTTAGGGCTACCTGGGATGCTGCCTCCCAGGTTTGAAGTCCTAAATATTCCCACTGAATTAAACATTCTCTACTTTCAGGTTGTGACTTATTTTTCAGTCAACAGAAACTAAGCATAATTTGAATTAGTCTCCAATGTATCTCTACACAATTTCAATATGTGGAGCCAAAGCTGAACCTACTGCCCCAAACCTTTGGGGATGATTATTGATTTAGAGAATAAACTGAGAGAGACTTCTTAAAACAGTGAGTTCTCTGGTGGTTATAATTGAAATATTCAAGGTTGGGAAAAGAGCAGGCATGAGCACAGGAGAGGCAATGTAAAGGTTAAATAAAGGAAGAAGAGCCTAAAGCCATTGGAGGGGCAGTAGCAAAGGAAGGTTGTATGCAAACATGCGGAGTCAAAAGTGCAAAATGTGTGCATTTTTCAGATTGTCCAAGCACTAATGTGGCAAGTGCTGTATAGGGTGCAATTAGCAGGTAGTCATCAAAACTCTAGGATTCTATGTGTTCTGTCATCCTTTCATTGTCCATTCATCCATTGAAACAAACAGAACACCATACTTGAACTGGATCTCTGCCAGACACTAAAAAAATGGCATTTTTCCTCTTCAAGGGCTTAGAGGCCAGTTTATAAACATGAAAGCAGGGATTGATTCATTTATAGAAAAACTGGGTGATTTCCTATGTGGACTGGGGGACCAGGAAGAGGTTTAGTGGTATAGGATGAAGAAAAGAGCCCAGTGAGCCTGGAACCTTAGCCTGCCAAGTCAAGAACAATCTTAGAATAATGAGTAGATTATTGAAGGCTGGGATTTTAAGTGTTGGGTTTGGGCAAAGGGAAGATTGTAATGAACTTTTTGTTAGACCAGTGCAGTGAGAGCTTCATAAAGTTCAGTTCAGTTCAGTTCAGTGGCTCAGTCGTGTCCAACTCTTTGCGACCCCATGAATTGCAGCACGCCAGGCCTCTCTGTCCATCACCAACTCCCGGAGTCCACCCAAACCCATGTCCGTCGAGTTGGTTATGCCATCCAACCATCTCATCCTCTGTCGTCCCCTTCTCAGTGAACTATGGCAATTTAAGGAACTGTCTTTCCACCCCCTACCCCACCCTCACCCCATTGGTAATAGGTCTCTTCTACTTTTTAAAAGACAATGGTGATAGGTAGTTTAAAAAAGATTTTTGAGAAGAGTAGTATCATCAAAATGGTGATATAGGAGACCTAGTCTCTGTCCCCAGATAAAAATCAACAATTAGCTATCCACAAACAAAAACAGCTTTGGGAGAACTCAAGAGAAATTTTAGCAACACAGAGGAATAAAAAAAACCCTGAGAATAACCACATAAGAAAAAAAAGGCAACTCCATTTTGCAACTTCATCAACCCATCCTTAAAATTAGAATTGCTCAGCAGAAGGAAGGTATTTCCCAGCTAGAATGACTTCCCCTCACCAGGAAAGTAAGAATGAAGTACTACACAAAGGTCTCATTTTGGTTTACCCTACCCAGACCAGCAAAGTTGAGATATAGAGAGCTAGGAACAAGGAAGAAAAGCAGGGGCTACCAAGAGCACTTGTACAGTGGGAGGGATCACGGTTCACAGTGACTTGCTCTGCAGACAACCTTAGCAGATTTCACCAGCTCGGGCTGATTTTTGGTTGTGCTGGGCTTTCATTGCTGCTCAGGTGGGCTTTTCTCTAGTAGTGGCAAGTAGGGCTACTCTCTAGCTGCTGTGTGTGGGCTTCTCATTGCAATGGCTTCTCTTGCTATGGAGCATAGGCTTCAGTAGTTGTGGCACGTGAGCTCAGTAGTTGCAGCTCCCAGGCTCTGGAGCACAGGCTCAATAGTTGTGGTGCATGGACTTAGTTGCTCTGCAGCATGTTGGATCCTTCTACATTAGGTATGGAACCCGTGGGTCCTGCATTTGAAGGCGGATTCTTTATCACTGAGCCACCAGGGAAGCCCCGCTTCTTGCATTCTTGAGTTTATAGCCAAGATTTTTATCAAACATACACACACACTTAAGCATATCGATATCCTTTCCCTCTCTGCTAACACAAGGCTATTTTCAACTTTAATTGAAGATATATTAAGCATAGATACAGCATGTGGCATTTAGCACAGTCTGGTCTTTGAATAAAACTGCCAGAAAATTTCTTGAGATGAGGGATGAAATATACATGAGAACTTGGGGTTGTCAGTACTCACTGAACTTCTCCTTTGAGTTCTAGGGCATTACAAGTTCAGAAGAAGTTTCTAGTAAGCCAGTACTAACAGCTGTGGTCAGTTAATGGGTAAGAATTAGAGAATGGTGATTATACAACTAAATAACTTCAGACTTGAATTTTGGTCACATTTATTTCAGTTAAAGATCTGTATAATTTCCAGCTCTACACAGTGTGAGAAAAACTCAGCCAAAACTGAAGGGAAAAAAACCCCCAAGAAACAAATCATATGTTGGGTTATGATTTTGCATGAACTATTTTGAAGTTAAAAGTGCTACATGATTTTATTTTAGATGAGTGGCATTTCTTCTTTAAAATTTGAAGTAGAAAAATACTTAAATTAGACTGAAAATTAAATTAGTGTTAAGGATTGGAAATATTTGAGAATATCCTTAAGGGATAAATACATATTCCATTTCCCCTGTTTTTAAAAGGCTTCTACTGCTTACTCTTATCAGAAAGCATAATTTGCCATTTCTAGTCAAGGAATAATAAAATGATTAGTTTGCTTCTGTGGTTCTAGATTTCCAGAGAACTGACACATTTTGACAAATTTCTCTATTGTGTCATAAGAAAATTTATTTCCCTTGTTTTCCTTTGTGTATTTTGGGATGTCAAGTTCAATGTATTTTGGGGTGCCAAAGTCAATACACACGTCTTTTGGGGATCTACATTAAGCTGCAATGAATCATAGAATCATAAGGTTGAAAGGGCATCTAAAAGTAATTTGATCCTATCCTTAACTTCCAGGCAAGATTTAAGAATCATGCTTTACCCTGTTTATAAAATCTGAAAGAAGAAAATAAAATAAGCTAGAATAGATGATTTTGAAATATTTACCATAAATTGTTATTGTTGAATCTCTTATAACCTTTTTTTAATAATCAATATTAATAAATAAAAAATAGGTGAGGTTGTTTGATTTCCTTTGCAAACTAAGTCTTTAAGAATTAACATATTAGCTTGGGTACTTCTTAGCAGTCCATTTAGCAAGACAATGTCCTGGTGTCTTCAGCCAAAGACAATACTAATTGCCTAAAAACTATATTATCATTGCTGTAGTTGAATAGTCCACATTCTTATCTATATATAGTCAGTTTTCCTTTAGATAGTTTATAATTTCTCCTAGGTACTGATCCTATACAAACATGCTAATTTACCCCATTTAAAAAAAAAGACTAACAAAATTTTCTCCATCGTTCCAGTTACCTCTTTAATATTTTCATTTTCTCTAAAAGAGAAATTGATTGAAAAGAGTAACTAAGGACATATACCATTTGCTATAACCCACAGAAACTGAACATTATACAAGTAGATCTATATAGACTACAAGATACTTTATAGTCACTACATTTTAAGAAGACACCAAATCAGATACTATTCTGAATCAAAGACAGTCTTGAGTGTCAGAGTCTTTTCAGTGTGACATTTCAACATGAGTACCACATTCAGTTATGTTGAATGAAACAGAGGTATTAAGAACAATTTTAAAAGCAATTTTTATCCATTACCCTTTAGAGGAAAGATGCTGGTCTTTAGATTCAAAAGAACTTTAAATTTCTAATCAATCTGTTCCCAAAAAAAAGTCAAAAACCCGTCTGACTTGAATGACTGAAATAAGCCTCCTGCTGGTCCAACTCTGGATGGGTCCATTACTGGAAGAAGACCGTGACCCAAGTTGTGGATTAAGACAGATGATTGTAACACCAATGTCCTGCAGACTTTCAAAGAAGTAATTTCTTCTTCTTCTTTTTTTTAATGCTTTGATATGTAAATAGCATGAAAAAAAGCCCTCACTTTTTCCTAGGGTATTTCCTAGGGTAACAGAAATAATAAGACAATGGGGAAAAAAGCAATCAATTTTTCCCTTCTATTGTGATGCACTTCTTGGCAGCTGGTAAAGTCCAGGGATCTGGAATTTGTAATGTAGAAATGCTGAACTATCTGTGATGGGTGCTGGAGACCATGCCAGAGAGCATGAAGTATCTACTTTTTTCAGACCACAAAGCATCATTTGATAGAAACTATTCTGAGGAAACTTCTCTTAGAAAGAGTTTAGCTTGTCATATAAAATCTGAAAATTGACATTAGGGTACCTGCTTTAAAGATCAAAGTTATAGCCTCATTAAAAACATATCTACCTCTGGAATAAGTCTCACTGAAAACTAATTGGAGACTGGCAGAAATCTTACCTACAACCAAGGCTGTAGGAAGGATTCACATGAAATCAGGTAGGAAGGGAAGAGAAACAATCAGTTCAGGACCTATGCCCCTAGGAGGGGACTCAGATGAAAAGGGACATTACGTGGACAGAGATCCTCCTTGGGGACTGAGTGGTTCAAGTCACATACGGGGTGCCCCAGCCCTGGAGTAGGGAATATAGGCCCTTTTGGCTGACTGGAGGGCCTGTAGAACTAATAGGAGGGCTGTGGAAAGCCTGGCCTCTGCTTGTGAGGCGCACACGCATGCTTGCTTGCACCTGAAGCAGGGCCAAAATGAAAAGACAACCTACTGAATGGGAGAAAATATTTGCAAATAATGTGACCAATAAGGTTAATATCAAATATATATAAACAGCTCATACAACTCAACAATAATAAAACAATCTAATTAAAAAACAGGCAGAAGATCTGAATAAACATTTTTTCCAAAGACGATACACAGATGGTCAATAGGCACACAAAAAGATGTTCAACATCAGTAATCATCAAAGAAATGCAAATCAAAACCATAATGAGATATCACCTGACACCTATCAGAATGATTATCATCAAAAAGACCACAAATAACAAATGTTGGCAAAGATGTAAGCAAATGGAACCCTCATACACTGTTGGTACAAATTACAGCCACTATGGAAGACTGCAAGGAGGTTCTTTGAAAAACTAAAAATAGGACTACTATCAGTTCAGTTCAGTCACTCAGTCGTGTCCGACTCTTTGTGATCCCGTGGACTGCAGCATGCCAGGCCTCCCTGTACATCACCAACTCCCGGATTTTACTCAAACTAATGTCCATTAAGTTGGTGATGCTATCCAACCATTTCATCCTCTGCCGTCCCCTTCTCCTCCTGCCTTCAATCTTTTCCAGCATCAGGGTCTTTTTAAATCAGTCAGTTCTTCACATCAGGTGACCAAAGTATTGGAGTTTCAGCTTCAACATCAGTCCTTCCAATGGATATTCAGGATGGATTTCCTTTAGGATGGACTGGTTGGATCTCCTTGCTGGGGAGACTCTCAAGGGACTCTCAAGAGTCTTCTCCAACACCACAGTTCAAAATCATCAATTCTTTGGTGCTCAGCTTTCTTTATAGTCCAACTCTCACATCCATACATGACTACTGGAAAAACCATCGCTTTGACTAGATGGACCTTTGTTGGCAGAGTAATGTCTTTGCTTTTTAATATACTGTCTAGGTTGGTCATAACTTTCCTTCCAAGGAGTAAGCGTCTTTTAATTTTATGGCTGCAGTCACCATCTGCAGTGATTTTGGAGCCCCCCCCCCAAAATAAAGTCTCTCACTGTTTCCCCATCTATTTGCCATGAAGTGATGGGACCAGATGCCATGATCTTAGTTTTCTGAATGTTGAGTTTTAAGTCAACTTTTTCACTCTCCTCTTTCACTTTCATTAAGAGGCTCTTTAGTTCTTCTTCACTTTCTGCCATAAGGGTGGTGTCATCTGCATATCTGAGGTTATTGATATTTCTCCCGGCAATCTTGATTCCAGGTTGTGCTTCATCCAGTCCAGCATTTTTCATGATGTATTCTGCATATAAGTTAAATAAGCAGGTTGACAATAGACAGCCTTGATGTACTCCTTTCCCAATTTGGAACCAGTCTGTTGTTCCAAGTCCATGTTGCTTCTTGACCTGCACACAGATTTCTCAGGAGGCAGGTCAGGCAGTCTGGTATTCCTATCTCTTTAAGAATTTTCCACTAAGGACTACCACATGATCTAGTAATTCCACTCTGCGTATATATCCAAAGAATATGAAAACACTAATCTGAAAAGATACATGTATTCCATTGCTCACTGAAGTATTATTTAAAATAGCCAAGATATGGAAACAACCTAAGTGCCCATCAACAGATGAGGGGATAAAAAATGTATGTATACATATACACACAATACATATACACACAATATAATATCGTTGTTTAGTTGCTAAGTCATGTCTGACTCTCTTGTGATCCCATGGACTGTAGCCTACCAGGCTCCTCTGTCCATGGGATTTCCCAGGTTGCCATTTCCTTCTCTAGGGGATCTTCCTGACCCAGGGCTCAAACTTGAGTCTCCTGCATTGACAGGTAGATTCTTTACCACTGAGCCACCAGTGGTGAGCCACAAAAAAGAATAAAATTCTGTCATTTGTAACAACATGGATGAACCTAGAGAGTATTAACCTTAGAGAAATAACAAAGATAAATATTTTGTGTTATAACTTACAAGTAGAATCTTAAAAATAAAACAAATGAGTGTACATAACAAAAAAACCCAGAATCACAGATACAGAGAGCAAACTAGTGATTACTAGTGGAGAGAGGGAAGGAGGAAGAGGTAAGATAGGGGTATGGGGTTAAGAGATACAAACTACTATGTATAAGATAGATAAGCAACAAGGATAGGTTGTACAACACAGGGAAATATAGTCTTTATTTGTAATGACTTTAAATGGAATATAATCTATAAAAATATTGGATCACTATGTGGTACACTTGAAACTAATTTAACATTGTAAATTAATTGTACTTCAATTAAAAAGATCAAAGTGAAATCCTGCATTTTCCAAGTTACAATTTTAGAAAATTTTTAAAATTTCTCTTTTTGGTTAAAAAATGAAGAAGAAAGGTAGTGTAAACTGAGCAACTATTCTGTGTCAGGCTCACATAAATAAAATGTAGTATATTTGTATAATGGAACATTGTTCATTCATGAACTGGAATGAAGTACTATATACACTACAACATGGATTATGCTTGAAAGCATTATGTTAAGTGAAAGAAACCAGACACAAAAGACCACATATTAAATGATTCCATTTGTATGAAATGCCAAGAACAGGCAAATCCATAGACAAAGAAAATAGGTGAGTAATAGCAAGAAGCTGAGGGGAGAGGGAGTAGGGAGTGACTACTAATGAGTACTGGGATTTTGAGGAAATGATAGAAATTTTCTGGAATTAGTGGTGATGACAGTGCAAACTTGTGAACATACTAACAACCACTGAATTCTACACTTAAAAATGTGAATACAACTTTTCTACGTGGGCCTTCTTTCACACTACTAAATAAATTAGCTGGAATGGAAAAAGATTGGACCAGAAAGGAGCTATGTCTTTAAGAATTTAAATATCCCTTATAGGTGATTAAGGTATAAATTAGTAACTTAAATACATGCTAGACTAAGATAATTATCATGATTATAATTATTATTATAATTACCAACATTTTATGCCTTGTGTCTTCCAATTATAGTCTTCAAATCATGTAATAATTTTGTTACAGTTTCCAGTACGTCTTTCTCATTAACATAGTATTTCATGAAATTGGCATAAAGTTCATAACTATTCAAGTTGAGAAATGGGTAAATGGAGTCCCTTTTCTATTGCTTGTACTTTTATGTTTACGTGAAAATTTCTGTAGAAATAAAAGTATTACCTATTTTGGAAAAGCATTATTTTCCTAAGTAAGTTGGAGCATATTTTACTTCGCTGCATTTTTTTATAATAAAGATAAAATTTATATCAGGGAAATGCACAGATCTTAAAACTACTTCCTTCACCTTAGAAATTTCCCAACCAATCATTCTGTCTCATAAGCAACCACTGTTCTGATTTGTCACTGTAGATTTGTTTTGCCTAGTTTGAATTTTGCATAGATGGATGTACAGTATGTCCTTTTTTATGTCTGGTTTATTTTGTTCCACATAATATTTTTGAGGTTTTCCTCAGTTGTTCTATGTATCAGTAGTTCATTTTTTTTATTACTAAGGAGTATTTTATTTTATTTATTTTTTATTTTTTTAAATAAATTTATTTATTTTAGTTGGGGGCTAATTACTTTACAATATTGTAATAGTTTTTGCCATACATTGACATGAATCAGCCATGGGTTTACATGTGTTCCCCTTCCTGGACCCCCCACCCACCTCCCTCCCCATCCCATCCCTCTGGGTCATCCCATTGCCCCGGCCCTGAGCCCTGGAGTATTTTATTAAATGAACATGTCATAATTTGCTAATCTGTTCTCCTGTTGATGGACATTTGGACAAGTTTTAACGATTTTGAAAAGAAGTATTATATTTCAGTACAAGTCTTTTCGTGAATACATGTTTTCATTCCTTTTGGTATTTATGATGAAAATATTAATGATTCTGCAGTGTTATATGAACTTACAATCTTACCAGCAGAGTGAACGAGTGTTCTAGTTATTCCATATCCTCACTAACATTTTGTTTTGCTAGTCTTATTTATTCTAGCCAAACTAGTGGGTATGAAATGATACTTAATTATGGTTTTACTTTTCATTTTCCTGACGACTAATGATTTTTAATATCTCTTTTAAAATTTTTAGTATCTTTTAGTGTACTTACTAGCCACATGAAGTGGCTTTTCATGTCTTTTGCTCAGTTTAACAATGTCTTTTGTTATTTATTTGTAGAAGTTCTTCATATATTCTAGATCAACTTCTTTGATATATGTATTACAAATGTCTTCTATAACATGTAGCTTGCCTTTTCATATTTTTAATTCTATCTTTTGATGAGTAAAAACTTTAATTTTTATTAAGTCCAAATTGGCAATGAAAAAATGTTCAGTGCTAAATAATCTTTGACTATCTCATGGTGGCAAAGATTTTCTTGTTTTATTTTCTTCTAGAAGCTTTATAGTTTTAGCTTTTCAATGGAGTCTAGGCCATTTCAAGTCATTTGTGTAATGTATTTACTTTCCTCCATCCAGCTAAACTGAAGTCAAGAGATGTTTTAGTTCCATGTTTATCACTTTCTCCTCTCCTCAGTATATTTTGTGACAAGCCATTTCCTATTTTCATTTCTGTTTCCCATCTATAAACTGAGAGCATTATAATAGGTGAATACAGTCTGATTATTTCCTAAAAGTTGAAGTAGTCCCACATGTAGAAACAATTATAGCCCCGCACCCCTACCAAGATGTTAATGGAGAAGTTAGATTATAAGGATTGCAGTCAGTGTAGACAGTCCTTGTTATCTTACTATCTACTCATATGAAGAAAATACATGTGTAAGGAACTATTCTAAAACCTTAGGGAAAATGCCTTCTAGAGCCAAACCTGGAAACCAAGATATTTATTAAGTGCAGTATGTGAGTAAGAATTACTGGAGTTAATCAGCTAATTCTGTTTTTGTCCTGTGATTTAACAAATATTTACTTGGCATTTGGGCCTGTGGTTAAACTGGGTTTTTTTTTGTGTTTTTTTTTTTAATAAGAGTTGGATTAGGGAAAAGCTTTGCCAAATATGAACTACAGAATTGTATCTTAACACTTTACAAATGTGCTCACCTGGGAGGAGTTCAGAGTAGTGAAAAAGGAAGTAGGATTGGGGGCAGGAGAATCAGAAATGGAAGTATACTTTGTGGATCAGAAGTGTGCATAACTGGGGTTTGGCTTCCATTGTTTGTGGAAGAGAGGGGCCAGGTTGAAGAGAAGGAGCCAAAGTGTGAGGATTTAAAGCCAGAAGCAAGCTAAGTTTAGACTGTAGACATTAGAGATGGAAAAGATCCACAGGATAATATTACCAAACTCATTCCTAGCCAGCTCAGGATACACTTAAACAGAAAGATCAGATACAAAAGTGACCACAACCAAAGGCCAGTGCTCAGCCATTGCTCTGGGCCTTAAAATAGTGATGTGAATGAAGTTTAGTTTAAGTAGATACTATTCAGATCCAATCTAACACATCTGCCTTCTTAAAAGAAGCTGGGATAGAAGATTTTTTGATGCTTAAAATCAAGAAAAAAGTATTCTGCAAATGTCTCTACATTCTCTAGATAGTATAATTACCACATTTTTGCTCCTAATGTCTATCAGGAACAGGGGTGTGAATGAGTGTGAATGCTTGTGCAACAATATCCTGGAAAAGTGATTCCAAAATTGCAGATCATAGATTGATGCTGCTGCTGCTGCTAAGTCGCTTCAGTCGTGTCCGACTCTGTGCGACCCCATAGACGGCAGCCCACCAGGCTCTGCCGTCCCTGGGATTCTCCAGGCAAGAATACTGGAGTGGGTTGCCATTTCCTTCTCCAGTGCATGAAAGGGAAAAGTGAAGGTGAAGTCGCTCAGTCGTGTCCGACTCTTAGCAACCCCATGGACTGTAGCCTACCAGGCTCCTCCATCCATGGGATTTTCCAGGCAAGAGTACTGGAGTAGGGTGCCACTGCCTTCTCCCATAGATTGATACAAATCCACAAAAGGGGAATAAAATAAGGACAATGTGTATTTTCCATAGAGTTAATTTTATTAAAAGTAAAGGATTAACCTTAATTCTAAGATTAAGATCTCTCTATATTTTTGCTTTTAGACTATCCTTTTGGAAAAAGAAGAGGTAGTATTGGTATGCATACTTTTAATCACCTTTTTTGGCAAAATAAAAATTGATAAATAACCCTATATAAATCTCTTTGTTTAAAAAAAATGAGTGTATGATATTTGAATTCAAGCTGCAGCTTCTTCAGAACAGTCTGAGTGCATTTAAAAAATTAAACAGGAAAGTCATCATCAAAACTAGGTCTCTATTGATGTAAGACAACCTACTGTTTTAGATACAACTAAGCTAGAAAACATATCAAGTAATTATTCATGCCATCAGTAATAAGGCACATCCTAATATCATAATTTTTAATATATGAAAACATATGGATATGACCATAAGTATTTGTGAAATATAGTGTATCATTTGCATAAAGACAATTAATTCATTTAACACATAATTAATGATTATTGGTATTCTTCCTGAGTACTTATTCATTGTACATAGTACCTGAGTCCAGGCTTTGAAGAGTTTCTGAGTGATCCATAAAATTATAACCCATAATCTTCATTCTTTTCCTAGTGCAAAATTTTCTTCAAATTTTGAAGGTATTTCTCATTTGATACCTAAATGTTTGGCTCTGCTAATTGCTGTAGCTATGCAAACCATTCTAGAGTCTCAACCATTCACAGCCCCATGTACGAATAGCCAAGTGAAAACCCACTATAACATGTGATGTGCCTCTTAACGTTTGGCAAGGGGGACCTAGTGCTGCTTGATGCATTCACAAGTATAGTGTTCTTTCTGATAAGCTCAAGTGTAACAGGGGATATGCTTAGGGATCATAAATAGGAAAGATAAATTCAAATTTCTGTTCACCCTAAATATCTCCTTACATATTTTTCAAAAAGAGTTGCTGAAATTCTTTAGAAATCTCTGTCACATTCTTTAGAAAGCAAGGCAATCTTTCCCTCAAACTCAATCCTTAAACATTTCTTATCACTATTTCACTTTGGTATTTCAACCTAGTGACAGGTATTTTACTGGTCTTATGTTGATTTTCAAATTCCTTAGTACAATTACAATTTTTGGCATTGCAAAATACAAAGAAATCAACTTAAGTTTATCAAAATTCTATCACTGGGGGAAAATAGGTGGTTGATAAAGAGGTAGTTTTGGAATTTTTTGTAAAGCAATTTCCCTTGTACTTGAAAAGTCCATGTGCTAGTAAACTGTTATAGTGAGGTTTCACTGAACTAAGAACACTTATCTACCAGAAACATAAAATAGCTCTTCATTAATACTTAGATTTTCCCACTGCTTAGTATCCATTGTACAAGTACAAACAAGCAGTGCATTTTAGGTTAAATGAAATTAAGATCTGGATTGAGAAAACTGGGTAATGACCCACACTAGAAAAACTCACTTTGGCCCCTTCTTTTTTTTTTTTTTTTTGTTTTTGGACCCTTCATTTTTAAAGGTCTTCTTTGGATAGTGTTAGCACCTCATCAGAGATAGTAGAGAATCACTTACAATGTTTTATGAAAATATTAATAGACATAAATAGGAAACAGAGCCTTAGCTGTTTCTTGGAGAGAGTTAAAATGAATAGTATATTTGCTCTCAACTGTGCACATTAACACTGAAAAACAACTGATAGGAAAACCACAAGGCAATTATAAAATAAAATAATGATGATTCTGAAATAGTGCTATTGTTTGTGCCACAGGTTCAGGAGTAGGAAAGAATTTTAATATGCTTAGGATGCGGGGTTTGATTTAACATTCTGATGTGTGATGAAGCTGAAAATATGTAACTTGGGATAAGAAAATGATCTGTAAGGAGAGGGGAAGGAAATTTGTGGCTTTTTTTCCATTTGCAAATAATTACGGTTTCCTTTAGCCAACTCCAGGAGATTTAATAACTTTTTGTATTGGAGAAGGGTGGCCTCTGCCATATGGCTACCCCCCGGCTTCTGTGTTCAAGCTACAAATAGCACAATTTGGGAGCCCAGGACAATTTGTTCATTGTAATTTATGCTATAATTCTTCTTTATGTCTTAACATTACATCTGAGACCCTTTCTGGCTCTTGGATTGCCTTAAAAAACAACGATAACTGGCCAGTGTCTAGGGGAATAATTTCTAAGTGAGTGACAGAACACGGTGCCCTTTCCACAGTCCATTTCAAAACAAGCTTTGATGAGTCCACAATCCATTTTAATTACCTGTGCAAATATCCTATTTCTAATATTGTGACCAGTGAATGGCCTTGTAACTCTGTAACTGCTTGGACTATTGCTGCTTAGATATAATAATGATTTATAAGGGGCACCTATTCAACCACAAGATTAAAGGCCATAGTATTTCAAATTTTGAACTAAGATTCAGCCATTTAACCTTGGATAATTCCAGTTTTCCTCTTAAATTCTCTCTGTTTGTATAGAGAGAAACAAAATCATGATTTCAGAATGTTATCATATTGTTTCAAGAATTTATCACATTATTCAATTCGTGAATGCAGAATAAAAATTGATTTCAACAGATATAATGATTAATGATGTGGTTATAGTATTCTGTTTGATGGAAATAGGAAAACATAAGATATAAATATATGCTAAACATCTTTTTTTTAAAAAACAAAGAATATTTAAATAATTTTATAGAGATTTTTATTTTCTTTCCCAAAATAGACTCAGGAGAAATCTATGGCTACTTGGCGATTGACAAAAATGTTTAGTGAATGACCATAATTACTTAGGTCCACTTTGATTCTGAGTGGTGTTTTGGCTAGAAGGCACTATAACTCAGGGATTAGAAACAAATATCTGAAGTTATCAATCTCTTCATATTTATTTTTCTAAACATGTAATAATGATTACCACAGGATTGTCTGTAAAATCCTGTGTAGTCCTTGGAAGTAATATGCTACTTATTTGAATTACGGTAATTCCTTCTTCATATGGTAACATCCATTTTCATTAAAAAATTAACTGATCATTGTCCCTAAATGAACTGCTACTATTATCTCTAAAACATGGAGTTGAGAACATCCCTACAGTTTTAAGTGGAGATAAAAAACATAATATTGATGTCACATGCTCATTGCTGTTGTTCAGTCCCTAAATTGTGTCCAACTCTTTGTGAACCCATGAACTGTAGCACACCAGGCTTCCCTATCCTTCACTGTCTTCTGCAGTTTGCTCAAATTCATGTATATTAAGTCAGTGATGCCATTCAACCATCTCATCCTCTGTCGTTGCCTTTTGCTCCTGCCTTTATTCTGTCCCAGCATCAGGATCTTTTCCAGTGAGTGGGCTCCTCAAAGTATTGGAGCTTCAGCTTCAGCATCAGTCCTTCCAGTGAATATTCGGGGTTGACTTCCTTTAAGATTGACTGGTTTGATATCCTTGAAATCCAAGGGACTCATATGCTCATATTTTATTAAAATAGCTCTATTAATGCATTTTGAACTATTTATTGAGATGGTGAATTAAAATGAATAACTATACCTTGGCAATTTAATCCATAATGCAGATTATTTTATACGATTGAAATATTAGTCTTCTTTAAACTAAGAGTAAATGATCATGACTAAATCATTTTAAGGCCATAGCACTCTACCTAACTTTGCGATGCCATTACAAATGACACATGCAAAGTGAGTACAGTGGTTGGCCCCACAACACAGTTACATGTACACACTTTGTCATTAGGATAGAGTGACTATCCTGATTCCTGATTGATCTGACCATGATGGGACAGACAGGGTCTAAGTGAGGAAGAAGTACATAGTCCAGTCACTACTTAAGGAGTTATTTTATAGGGTGAACTGAAGGAAGACAGCTTGATGAACTGAATTGGTTAACTTGAATTTAATGGGCCATTGTGACTAGTTCTCAAATTACACAGAGAACCAGTGGCTCTGAGGTGATATACTGGCTCAAATAGAAGCTCTACCTCTTTCCTCCTACCCTCAACGTCAGGAACTTTGGATACGATCTCATTTGGAAATAGGATCTTTGCAGAAAGAATGAAGTGCAGATGAGGTCTCACCAGTAAGAGTGGTTAGAGTGGTCCTAAGTCCAGTATGACTGATGTCCCTCTTGTAAGAAGAGGGAAATTCAGATACACACACACAGGGGAGAATGCCGTGTGAAGACAGAGGCAGCAATTATAGTGATGCATCTACAAGCCAAAGTGTGAAAGATTTCATTAAGAGGATGTCTGGGAGTCAATAGAATACAGGAGAGAAGCATTTACCATATTCTTCAAAGCCTCTAGATGCTTTGCTGATATGTTGATTTCAGATTTTTGGCTTCCAGATAACAAATTTTAGTTGTTTCAAGCTTTATTTATGGTAATTTGTTATGCCTGCCCTAGAAAACTCATACAGGTGATCATTGGTCCAGTAGAAAGTTGAACCACTGATGGAAAAAAAAAAAGTGTAGATAAAAGTAGAGGGCTAAGATGAGAACCTTGTTGGATATGCCAACATTTAGGGGACATAAGTCCAAATGAGGGAGAAGAGAAAAATCAGGAAGTCTCAGAGATAATCCAGACAAGCTCTACTTTTCAAGAAAAGGAAATGTCAAATGTAATGGAAAAGGATGAGCAGATGAGAGCTAGAAAAATGGGGTTGACAAGAAGTAGGTTATTAGACTTCCAAGAAAACATTTCTAAAAGAGTAACATTTGTCAATCTTAAATATGCAAAAGGATCATACATAGACTTTGTTAAAAATGTAAGTCCCAGAGTCACCTTTGTGAGGTGTTGATTCTGCAGATGGAAAGTTGAGTCCATGACTCTGCATTTTGATGGGTGATTCTGAGGCAAGAACTTTTTGGACTTTATGAAATGATGCTAAAGTGGTGATGGTGGTGGTTTAGTCGCTAAGTCGTGTCTGACTCTTGCATTCACATGGACTGTAGCCCACCAGGCTCCTCTGTTCATGGAATTTTCCAGGCAAGAATACTGGAGTGGGTTGCCATTTCTTTCTCCAGGGGATCTTCCTGACCCAGGGATTGAACCTGCATCTTTTGCATCGCAAGTGGATTCTTTACCATTGAGCCACCAGGGAAGCCCTGTGAAAGTGAAGCTGCTCAGTCGTGTCCGACTCTTTGCAGCCCCATGGACTGTAGTCTACCAGGCTCCTCAGTCCATGGAATTTTCCAGGCAAGAGTAGTGGAGTGGGTTGCCATTTCCTTCTCCAGGGGGTCTTCCTGACCCAGGGATTGAACCTGGGTCTCCTGCACTGCAGGCAGACGCTTTACCCTCTGAGCCACCAGGGAAGCCCTAGGTCAGGAGAAAATCCAGGGTTTGTGAAACCTGAAATTAACATGATTTGGGGGATTTTTCTCTAACAAAAAGAATATAAAATTATAAATTCAAAATTGGGAGCAAAGGCAATATTGTTTTCTTGATAGAATAATCAGAAAAGAAATAACTAATTACACATTTAAATATTGTAATTATCTCAAACTTTAAAGACATTTTGAAGCTTCTATCAGTTTTCTTTAGTTTACATGTTTGGCTTCCTATTAGCATACTTCTTCACAAATATTTGATTTTTAATATTGCCACTGATTTTGTAAAATGTGCAAAATTTAAAATTAAAGCTGCTCAAGAGCCATTTAAATGCATTAGAAAATCAGTTTGAGCCACAAAATTGTGAATAAATTGCACTTATACTGCAGTGGATGACTTCCCAATGAACATGTGTAGGAATTTTGTCTTTGGAACAATTGACTTTTCAGTCAGTTCCTCTGTGTTGGTGGCAATTTTATGTATAGCTTTGAGTGGAATACCTTGTCTTTTATTAGGATAAGATTATCAGATATGCTAAGATGCTATTTAATAACCTGGGATACATATATCACATTAACAGAGATACATTGGCTATTTGCAGTTCTGCTATAGATGTATGCCTAACAAATGGAAAGTTTGATTAATTTGAAGGAATTATGAAGGAAATGAATTCCTCCATTAAAAAGGAAAAATATATAGTGCATTATTGTATTTCTTACAGTCATCATGAACTTTTTGACAAAAGAGAATATTCTGACTAAGTATCAATGAGAACTGAATTTATTTTCCATTTGTAACTTCCCACAGACTAACTTCTGTTTCTCTTTCACATCAACAGATTTCTGGTGTTAGATGCCATATTGTAATACAAGTTCTGGCCCTGCAACTTCACGCTGAAAATTTTATCAAAGCATATGCCTATATGAACATATTGTTAGGGCCACTCCCAGGGCCCTGGATAATAAAATAGAAGTTCTGAAGCTTGAGCTTTATTAGCTTAATGGAAGCTCTAACACTTACTAACAGGAACAGAAGCTGACCTGTAGGGTGCAAAGAAGAGGTATCTGGTGGACAGGTAGTGGAGAGCTTACAGAAGCCTGAGGGTTCAGAGATAATCAGCCGGGAAGAAGGAAGAGATGGAGTGGTGGTTAGAAAGAGGGGTAGTAAATATTACATGAAAAGATTCTGTCTGTAGAATCATGGATTGCATTTTTAAATTCAGGGATATGGATATACAGAAAAGGGGGAAAGGGGAGAACAAAAGGAGAGGAAGGAGAAGAAGGAGGGGGACAAAGAAGTGGAGGAGGGAGAAGAAAAAGAGAATTAGGGTAGCAGTTTTGCAATTTTTAGTCACAGATGCTAGTCTCTTCTTCCTTCCTTAAAGGTGAACTAAGTTCTTGATGGGTTCCCAACATGGCTTCCACGTGGTCCTTGTATTGAGGGAGGGTATCCCCATGCTTTCTGACCTCCCCTAAAGAGCATCTCAGACCAACACCTTGATGTTATTTCTTTTCCCTCTGCATCTCAGGTTGTTGCCAAAGCTTTGTTTCATTTTGGCTTCTGATTGTGAGACCCTTAAATTTTTCATTCTTCTGCTCCCAGTCACAAAGTATGTTTCTTTCCCACATCCCTCCTGGAGAAATGTCTCAGCCAGTAAGGGAGGGATTGGAGGAGGCACAATAACACAATGAATTCAAAATGGGGTACATAAGAAGCTGAAGACAGATGATCTCAATATGGATATTTTCCATGGAGAGTAATACATTACTGCTATGCTTTCTAAAATCTGTTGAGTCAACATATAAATTCACTTAACGGGCCTGATGTTTTTGCCATGATAAATGTTCAATATAAGTTCTTTTTCAAAATGAATCACAAAAAACTGTATTCTAAATAGGTTTTCTTTGACTATTGAATGGCTAGGCCTTTTAAGACATTTTAGAACTTGACACTTTGAAGAAGAAGACAGTCATAAGTGCCACACTTGACTGTGTTCACACGCTGCCAAAACAATTTAGAAGAAAGGCGAAAAATTCACTCATTCATTTGGAAGTTTCCAAATATCCAGATGTTTAGCATCATGCAGATTGTTGTGTGACTGATTGGGTTGTTCATATTCCACATGTTTGGCATGTAGAGGCAGACTCTGGTTATGTTTTCAGATAGGGAAATGCAATGCGTTTCTTGTGCTCTCTTGGGACCCCAGAACTAATGGTGTCAAATGGATTTTTCCCATTTGATCCCCATGAAGACACTTTAATTTCACTAATTTTTTCTAGTCCCACAAAAACGCAGGTGCAGATATTTTATTGCTTCTAATCTCTAAGTACTAAAACATTTGAATAAGAAAAATAATTCTGTTCCAACAGAAAGCATTTCATCCCAAGAAATAAGATTTTCCTTTCTTTATTCCAGCAAATGAACAATAAAAATACATGAAATCATATTATCACTGAGAATAAACATAAAAACTTGACTGCTTTCTTTAAGGCAGATATAGGGATTGAGGTTTTTTAAAAAAATCTTTCAGTTAAATTGTATCTAAACATACTTTATCAGTTTGGCACATCAAGATTTAGAAGAACTAGGAGAATGGTTGGCTTTCACTATAAATAGTGATTCTTTGGAATCTGTTTGCCTAGAGTTAAGTTTTTTGTCAAGTATTTCCCAGCTGGACTGTGCTATTCATTTTAAATTGACTATGTGTTCTATATGGAGCTATAATAGAAAACTGGGAAAACATCAATTTAGGTACCAGAGGGCTACCACAAAGGGATATTCACATTAATAAAAGAGACTTGGGCTTGTAAGACTTTTCTTCAATATGTCTAATGACTTAATTCAACAAATATTGACTGAGTTGTTCCCATCTGAAGAACATTTGCCTTGGTATTATGCGACATAGAGTTGAATAGGGGAAAAGCCTTACATTTCAATTGACTAAATCAGAGAATATTGTGCTGAAGCAAGAAATTTGATAAAAAATGCACTGTAGGGATGAAATGGTACTTACTAAATAAAAATTAATGATCAATTATTAATATTTTGAGACACTGAGACTTAAATGTTACTAATATATTCTTAAGGAAAAAGCATAGAAATCAGGAATATTTAAGAAAATTTAATTCTTCCTGCTTCTATATGATACAGAAACCATTAAGGAGAAAATAGAGCAAAACGAAAGTAAAGAATGAGGATTGCAGGATTTCTTCTATACTTGAATGGTTTCAAATCATATATCAATATTAAAACAAGTCTTCAAGAATTTTAGTAAATTAGCAAGTATTTGAGTGCTACAAGTACTAATAGTGTGACAAGTACAAATCAATACAAATGATAAGCTGATGGATTGATTCATTCAGAAGGGATCAGATTATTAAAAGATCAGATGCAAAGGGGAAAATCCATAAGTATTGTTGTGTTTTGATATATTGAGGAAAAGACCTGCATGATAACAGGTGACAGCTAATCTATGTGGTAGATAACTGGTATAGTCCACCAGCCCTCCCTATCCACAGGTTCCACACCCATGGATTCAATCAACCCTGGATGGAATCAGAGGTGTAACTGTACTAGGTCCTTTCATATAAGGGACCTGAGCATCCATAGAGTTTGGTTCCCTTGGGGAGAGGGGTCCTGTATCCGACTCTCTGCAGATACTGAAGGACAAATATAATTGCAACAGGTATGCAATTAAGACAGTAAATTGTGGCAAATGAGTAAATAATATTTCTTAGATTGATCCTCAGTTGTGGGCTGGCACAAATTAATGTAGTACAGTAAGCATAACTTTAAGAATATTTTGGAAGTGAACAGCTATGTCGTGTACTGGCATGCACCCAGAGCAGATCAAAGTACTATTGCGGCAGAGAAGTCTATTCTGCTATGGAATAGTTTTAATAAAGCAGCGGAAATCATCCCCCCCTTCCACCAACTGTCCGATTTAATAGAAATAAGCATAAGAAAGATGTAGCTCTGGGAGAAGGGACTAAACAAATGTAGAAATAGGAGCATCAACATTAAAATGGCTGCTATTCTCAATTATAAGAAACCACTTCAGTAATTGTAATAAGCAAAACTTTTCTAGTGCTTCATTCACTTATACAACTAGAATCTGGTGTGCATATGTACAGATCAATACAAACGGCCAAATATGGCAGTTTTCTTTAGTCAGTAGAGACTGAATCATTGAAAGATTGAGTGTAAAGGGAAAATCCATAAACATATATGTTTACTGCTACACTGACAGAAACATCAAAAAAAAAAATTACTAAAGGCAACACGGAGCAATTCTAGCATGGAGTTGAACTCTTCCAGGGAGGACGAGGATAAACCTGGTACAAAGATAAGGAGGCTCTGCCGAAAAATTGAAATCATCCCAGCCATTTTCTCTGACCACAATGCAGTAAGATTAGACCTCAATTACAGGAGAAAAACTATTAAAAATTCCAACATATGGAGGCTAAACAACACACTTCTGAATAACCAACAAATCACAGAAGAAATCAAAAAAGAAATCAAATTATGCATAGAAATGAACGAAAATGAAAACACAACAACCTAAAACCTATGGGACACTGTAAAAGCAATGCTAAGGGGAAGGTTCATAGCAATACAGGCGTACCTCAAGAAACAAGAAAAAATCAAATAAATAAACTAACTCTACACCTAAAGCACCTAGAGAAGGAAGAAATGCAGAACCCCAGGGTCAGTAGAAGGAAAGAAATCTTAAAAATGAGGGCAGGAATAAATGCAAAAGAAACAAAAGAGACCATAGCAAAAATCAACAAAACTAAAAGCTGGTTTTTCGAGAAGATAAACAAAATTGACAAGCCATTAGCCAGACTCATCAAGAAACAAAGGGAGAAGAATCAGATCAACAAAATTAGAAATGAAAATGGAGAGATCACAACAGACTCCACAGAAATACAAAGGATCATAAGAGACTACTACCAACAGCTATATGCCAATAAAATGGACAACTTGGAAGAAATGGACAAATTCTTAGAAAAGTATAACTTTCCAAAACTGAACCAGGAAGAAATAGAAGATCTTAACAGACCCATCACAAGCACAGAAATCGAAACTGTAGTCAGAAATCTTCCAGCAAACAAAAGCCCAGGACCAGACGGCTTCACAGCAGAATTCTACCAAAAATTTAGAGAAGAGCTAACACCTATCCTACTCAAACTCTTCCAGGAAATTGCAGAAGATGGTAAACTTCCAAACTCATTCTATGAGGCCACCATCACCCTAATTCCAAAACCAGACAAAGATGCCACAAAAAAAGAAAACTACAGGCCAATATCACTGATGAACATAGATGCAAAAATCCTTAATAAAATTCTAGCAAACAGAATCCAACATCATATTAAAAAGATCATACATCATGACCAAGTGGGCTTTATCCCAGGAATGCAAGGTTTCTTTAACATCTGCAAATCAATCAATGTAATACACCACATTAACAAATAGAAAGATAAAAACCATATGATTATCTCAATAGATGCAGAAAAAGCCTTTGACAAAATTCAGCATCCATTTATGATAAAAACCCTCCAGAAAGCAGGAGTAGAAGGAACATACCTCAACATAATAAAAGACAAACCCACAGCAAACATTATCCTCAATGGTGAAAAATTGAAAGCATTTCCCCTAAAGTCAGGAACAAGGCAAGGATGCCCACTTTCACCACTACTATTCAACATAGTTTTGGAAGTTTTGGCCACAGCAATCAGAGCGGAAAAAGAAATAAAAGGAATCCAGATAGGAAAAGAAGAAGTAAAACTCTCACTGTTTGCAGATGACATGATCCTCTACATAGAAAACCCTAAAGATTCTACCAGAAAATTACTAGAGCTAATCAATGAATATAGTAAAGTTGCAGGATATAAAATTAACACACAGAAATCCCTTGCATTCCTATACACTAACAATGAGAAAACAGAAAGAGAAATTAAGGAAACAATACCATTCACCATTGCAACAAAAAGAATAAAATACTTAGGAATATATCTACCTAAAGAAACAAAAGACTTATATATAGAAAACTATAAAACACTGATGAAAGAAATCAAAGAGGACACAAACAGATGGAGAAATATACCGTGTTCATGGATTGGAAGAATTAATATAGTGAAAATGAGTATACTACCCAAAGCAATCTATAGATTCAATGCAATCCCTATCAAGCTACCAATGGTATTTTTCACAGAACTAGAACAAATCATTTCACAATTTGTATGGAAATATAAGAAACCTCGAATAGCCAAAGCAATCTTGAGAAAGAAGAATGGAACAGGAGGAATCAACCTGCCTGACTTCAGGCTCTACTACAAAGCCACAGTCATCAAGACAGTATGGTACTGGCACAAAGATAGAAATATAGATCAATGGAACAAAATAGAAAGCCCAGAGATAAATCCATGCACCTATGGACACCTTATCTTCGACAAAGGAGGCAAGAATATACAATGGAGAAAAGACAATCTCTTTAACAAGTGGTGCTGGGAAAACTGGTCAACCACTTGTAAAAGAATGAAACTAGAACACTCCCTAACACCATACACCGAAATAAACTCAAAATGGATTAAAGATCTAAACGTAAGACCAGAAACTATAAAACTCCTAGAGGAAAACATAGGCAAAACACTCTCCGACATAAATCACAGCAGGATCCTCCATGACCCACCTCCCAGAATATTGGAAATAAAAGCAAAAATAAACAAATGGGACCTAATTAAAATTAAAAGCTTTTGCACAACAAAGGAAACTATAAGCAAGGTGAAAAGACAGCCTTCAGAATGGGAGAAAATAATAGCAAATGAAGCAACAGACAAACAATTAATCTCAAAAATATACAAGCAACTCCTGCAGCTGAATTCCAGAAAATTAAACAACCCAATCAAAAAATGGGCCAAAGAACTAAACAGACATTTCTCCAAAGAAGACATACAGATGGCTAACAAACACATGAAAAGATGCTCAACATCACTCATTATTAGAGAAATGCAAATCAAAACCACAATGAGGTATCATTTCACACCAGTCAGAATGGCTGCTATCCAAAAGTCTACAAGCAATAAATGCTGGAGAGGGTGTGGAGAAAAGGGAACCCTCTTACACTGTTGGTGGGAATGCAAACTAGTACAGCCACTATGGAGAACAGTGTGGAGATTCCTTAAAAAACTGGGAATAGAACTGCCATATGACCCAGCAATCCCACTGCTGGGCATATACACCGAGGAAACCAGAATTGAAAGAGACACGTGTACCCCAATGTTCATCACAGCACTGTTTACAATAGCCAGGACATGGAAGCAACCTAAATGTCCATCAGCAGACGAATGGATAAGGAAGCTGTGGTACATATACACAATGGAATATTACTCAGCCATTAAAAAAATACATTTGAATTGGTTCTATTGAGATGGATGAAACTGGAGCCCATTATACAGAGTGAAGTAAGCCAGAAAGAAAAACACCAATACAGTATACTAATGCATATATATGGAATTTGAAAAATGGTAATGATAACCCTATATGCAAGACAGAATAAGAGACACAGATGCATAGAACAGTCTTATGGACTCTGAGGGAGAAGGTGAGGGTAGAACGTTCTGGGAAAATAGCACTGAAACATGTATATTATCATATGTGAAACAGAACACCATTCCATGTTCGATGCATGAGACAAATGCTCAGGGCTGGGGCAATGGGATGACCCAGAGGGATGGGATGGGGAGGGAGGTGGGAGGGGGGTCCAGGATGGGGAACACATGTAAACCCATGGCTGATTCATGTCAATGTATGGCAAAAACTACTACAATATTGTAAAGCAAAAAAAAAAAAAAAAAAAGATAAGGAGGCTCTGATAAACAAAACAGGCTTGGTGGATGCGTTCTGAAACCCCATATGTGAAGAACCCTTAAAGGGGTAGATAGCACAAAATACAGTGATAATAGAGGAGTGTCAAACTTCAGTTTAATTTAAGATACTGAGATCCAAGTTTGAATTGGTAAGCAGCCACAAAATTAAAAGATGCTTGCTCCTTGGGATAAAAGCTATGAGAAACCTAGACTGCGTATTAAAAACAGACATCACTTTGCCAATAAAGGTCCATATAGTCAAAGCTATGGATGTGAGTTGGACCATGATGGCTGAGGCCTGAAAAATTGATGATTTCAAATTGTGGTGCAGGAGAAGATTCTTGAGAATCTCTTGGACATCAAGGAGATCAAACCAGTCAATCCTAAAGGAAATCAACCTTGAATACTCATTGAAAGGAATAATGCTGAGGCTGAAGCTCCAATACTCTGGCCACATGATGCAAAGAGCTGACTCATTGGAAAACACCCTGATGCTGGGAAAGGTTGAGGGCAGGAAGAGAAGGGGGCAATAGAGGATGAGATGGTTGGATGGCATCACCAACTCAATGAACTTGAGTTTGAGCAAACTCTGGGAAATAGTGAAGGACAGGGAAGCCTGGCGTGCTGCAGTCCAAGGGCTCACAAGGAGTCAGACACGATTTAGTGAACAATATCAGTAACAGCAAACCATTACAGTAGAGGGACTCAGGCTTCAGTAAAATTCAAATTCAGGAAATTGCTGCTTCATACTATGGTGGTTTGATTAGTTTCCCATGGGATCCCCAGCATTGTTTATGTAATAAGGATGATGTACAACCCTAAGGGGAAACAATTGGAATGGCTTGGAAGGCTGCTAAGAGCCAAGTAAAGCAAGTTTGTTTTCAAGGAAAAGTCTGGAGACTAAAAAGCATATGTTTCTCTTTGCTTCCATCTAAGCACCCAAATACTGGTTTTATGGCAGCAAAACTGAATTTTGTGCACACTAACAGATGGAGACCCTTAATGTACTGCCTGCCTTGGCAGGATGTATTCGAGTTGAGTTTGGATGAGACCGTGTATCCTAAGGGTATTTAGTGTCTATAGTTAAGAACTCAGTAAAATGAAGAATGAAGAAATCCGGCCACATTTAGGGAAAGGGATACTGATTTCACATTCAAACCCTAATGTCAGCCTATAGTCACTGATTGCTTGTTTTGTAAACACCTTAAGTTGAAAATATCTAAATCTAGGTTTCAATATTCTCCTCCAGACTAGTTACTCCTTACTGTCATTTCAGGTATCTAGTTGCTCAAGCCAGCAATTTAAAAGCCATCTTTGATACTTCTGTCTCCCTTAGCTCATGCATTCAATCCATCACCAAGTCTTATTAATTTTGCCTACAAAATACTCCTGGTCTCTGTGCATCTCTATCTTGGCTGCATCTCTGGTTCAAGCAGATGACTGCCTGTCAAGTTCTCCACTTCTTCTCCTCTCCCAACCTGTTCTCCATAGAGCAACTTGATCTTGTAAAATTGTATATCAGATCAAATTACTCATCTGTTTCAAATAACTTCAAAGATCTTTCATTGCTTTTAGAGTAAAGTTGAGTTTCTCAGTATAGACTATGATCTTCTGCATGACTTGGGCCTTACCTGCCTCTCCAGGGTGATTTTTGACCATTTCCCCCCATGTTAACCATGCTTCAGGCGCACTGGCTTGTTGCTTTTTTCAGTTCTTTAACCACACCAATTTTTTCCCTCAACTTAAGGCTATTGTATTCTCTGCCTAATTTTTGCACCATACTTCTAGGCCAAAAGGAAGACTGACAGTTTTATTTATTAAGTAGTTATAGCCAAAGAGCTTGACAACCATTCATGTCCTAACAACTTAGTAGCTACTTAAAAAAAAGTAACTCAGGGCTTCTTTGGTGGTCCAGTGTCAGGAGTCTGCCTGCCAGTGCAGGGGACATGGGTTCAATCTCTGATCCAAGAGGATCCCACATGACATGGAGCAGCAAGGCCCATGTACCACTACAGAGCCCATGTTCTAGAGCCTGTGCTCCGCAACAAGAGAAGCCACCACAGTGAGAAGCCTGTGCACCACAATGAAGAGTACTCCCCACTTGCCACAACCGGAGAAAAGTCTGCACAGTAATGCAGACCCAGTGCATGCAAAAATAACTAAATAAAAAATGAAAAGTAAATTCAAAGAAAAAAAGAAAAATAAATAAAATTCTTAACCATAATCACTATGAGTGGGATGTCTGTACCATTTGCCCATAGCACAAATACTCAAACTTTGGAATCAGATTAAATACTGCCACCCTTGTTTTCTCTTCCACATTGGTTTTTATGTGGTATTTGCTTTTTATTGTAGAGAGTGTTGAAAATTCTGTAAATCTGCTTTAAAAAGATATCACATCATGAACAGAAGTGTAGCATGATTTCATACTAAAATTATCAACTACTTAGAATTAGTAGCTCACCTTGTGTCTCCCAAATGCTGAATATCTCTGTATTCCTCTCTCTAAAATATAAGCTATCTTAGAGCAAACTAGTGAGTTCATTGTGGTGCTCCAGGGTGCCTTGGCACACAGTTTGGAAACCATGGCTCTAGAGTTTGAGCAGTAGAGTGACCGGATCTGACTTAAATTTTAGTAGAATCCCTCTGGTTACTGTAGAGAACATACTGAAGGAACAAAGGTAGAAGCACGACCAATGAATAGTGTACTGCAGTGATTGAGAGCTATTAGTGTGGAAATTAGACTGGAGTGGTGATAGTGGAGGCGATGAGAAGGAGTTTAGACATATTTACGATATGAACTTACAAGAGTTGCTGATAAATTGGATTTCAGCTGAGGAGGAAAGAGAGAAGTCAAGGATAACTCCAAGTTATTTGTCTATGTAACTGAAAGGATAGACAAGCAATCTTCATGAGGGTAGGGGAAGATTAGGGACTCAGTTTTCTATGAGCTAAATTTGATTCAAGCAGAGAATAGGACATCAGGGTCAAGAGCTCAAGGGAGAGTCCTTATCTATATACATCTTTGTGAATCTTTAATCTTTATCATGTACTTATAGGCAAGAGGCCAGATGAGATTTCCAAGGGAGTAAATTATATAGATAAGAGTTTCAGAAGATAAAACAGCATGTTTACATATAAATTAAATATATATTTATCCAGATAGAGGGGAAAACGCATGCTGCTCCTGCTGAAAAGAAAGAATTCCTGGAACAATAATATATAGGAGAGGAGAGATCATGCAATCTCATCCACAGTCTTAGTTAAGGGCTGGCATTCGTTTGGAGCACAGAAAATTTATTCATAGTAAGAGGGGAGAAGGTAGAGGATATGTGGATAAACAAAAGTGTGGTTATATATGAAGACTGAGAGTTCTCTTTCTATTGTTCCTATCTTTCAGAAAAAATATAAGCAAAGTCATCAGCTAAGAGTAACAGTGGTGGGAACTGAGTTGGAAGTTTGAGGAGAGAGCAGCTTTGGAACAGCTTTCTAAGAGAGTGGGACAACAAATAAAATAGGTCAAGTTGCATTGCTGGGGAATATTAATGGTCTACTGGAGGTTTGTAATAATGAACTAAAATGAGAACATTAAGCAGGGCTGTAGAGTTTTCTGAGCCAGGTTCAGCTTCCCTGGTGTAAGTCTGGAGTAGACAGCTAGACAGGTAGACAGCTAGATATAACCAATGTTGTGTGTATTTTTTAAAGCATGATGAGGAAAAAGAGGTCAAGGGAATTGAGGGTTTATCTAAGGTAGCAATTATAATGACCTGTTCTAGGTTGGTCATCATAATTTTAAGCTGGTTAATAAGGCTAGTGAAGATATTAGGGAAGTAAGGGTCAATGAAAAGATGGCAGAATCAATAGTTTGTAGGACCTGATGGGTTCAAAGAGTTGTTGGAGTAAGGTTACTAGAGGTATTTCTGGTCGGATTGAAATTGAGATTATGAAAAATTTGCAATTATTGAAAATTACAAGGTAGAGGTATATCCACGGAGTGAATAGCTAAGCTAGAGTGTTTAGAAGAGGGGCAGTCAGGGAACTGTAAAACCAGGGTGTTGGGATGATCACTAATCAGTTTTGCTTTTATGATCTATGGTTTATTTTGGGCCATTCTTAGAAAAGCCTTTTGCACTCCACTATTCTCCACTATAGAGAAACTATTATAAAAGCAATTCTATGCTTTCTTCTGTTACTTTTAAGATTTCATTTTCTACACTGAATTATTTCATCTTTTAGAATTTTTTTTTTTGAAAAATGATTTTGAGACAATACTTAGTTTTTCCAGACACATACTTGGTTGCCCTAAAGTCATTTATTGAACAGTCCTTTCACCATTGATTTAACATCTTTATCATATATTAAAATTACATGTATTTGGGCCTACTTTTGGAAATAACTATTCTATTATATTCTTTGGGTCTGTTTATATACTGCTGCTGCTGCTAAGTCACTTCAGTCGTGTCCGACTCTATGTGACCCCACAGATGGCAGCCCACCAGGCTCCTCCGTCCATGGGATTTTCCAGGCAAGAGTACTGGAGTGGGTTGCCATTGCCTTCTCCATTTATATACTCATACCATATTATTTAAATTATTGAATTAAATTAAATTATATTAAATTATTATTTAATATCTGTTGAAGCTAACCTACCCACTCTCATTGCTCTTCCGTTTCAGTGATTTCTTGCTTTTCTTACATATATTTACCCATATACTTTGGAATTTATCTATTATAAAATTATTAGTATTTTAAATGGAGTTGTGTTACGCTTATAAATTATGAATAATTGACATCTTTATGATTTTGAGTCTTCTTGTTTAAGATGTCCATTTGCAGCCCTTGCTGGTGCATTAGTTTAACTCCATAGGCCTAATAAATTTTTTGTTAAATTTATATTAAGTAATTTTACATTTTTTTGTTGCTAATGTGACTGGTCTTTTCCCTCATTATATATTCTAATTGGTTGGCTTTTGCAAATGTGAAAAACAATTAATTGCCATACATGAATTTTTTACCTAGCTACTTTAATCAATTCTCTTTTTGTATGTAATAATTTTTAGTTGATTCCCATGTATTTCAAGGTATGTGTGTGCATGCTAAGTTGCTTCAGTTGTGTCCAACTCTTGATGACCCTATGGACTGTAACCCACCAGGCTCCTCTGTCCATGGAATTGCCCAGGCAAGAATACTGGAGTGGGTTACCATACCCTCCTCCAGGAGATCTTTCCAACTCAGGGATTGAACCTGTGTCTCTTACATTTCCTGCTTTAGCAGGTGGGTTCTTTACTGTTAATGCCATCTGGGAAGACCATTTCAAGGTATATAATAATATACTTTCAAAAACTAAGTTTATCTCTTTTCCAAATTTTATATCTCTCCATATTGTTCTTATATCTAATTGAAGTGGCTGCTAATCCAAGTACAATGTTAAAAAATAGACATGCTCATTATATTTCTCTTGCTCTTGTCTTTAATGGGAACACAGTTGAGCATAATGCTGGGTTTAGGCAAAGAATATATTCTCATCTATACTTATGAATTATTAAGAACCAAGAATAGTTTTGAATTTCATTTTTTAGCATCCCAGGTTCAGTTCAGTTCAGTTCAGTCGCTCAGTCGTGTCCGACTCTCTGCGACCCCATGAATTGCAGCACACCAGGCCTCCCTGTCCATCACCAGCTCCCGGAGTCTACCCAAACACATGTTCATCGAGTCGGTGATGCCATCCAACCATCTCATCCTCTGTCGTCCCCTTCTCCTCCCGCCCCCAATCCTACCCAGCATCAGGGTCTTTTCCAATGAATCAACCCTTCGCATGAGGTGGCCAAAGTATTGGAGCTTCAGCTTCAACATCATACCCTCCAATGAACACCCAGGATTGATCTCTTTTAGGATGAATTGATTGGATCTCCTTGCAGTCCAAGGGACTCTCAAGAGTCTTCTCCAACACCACAGTTCAAAAGCATCAATTCTTCGGCACTCAGCTTTCTTCACCGTCCAACTCTCACATCCATACATGACCACTGGAAAAACCATAGCCTTGACTAGACGGACTTTTGTTGGCAAAGTAATGTCTCTGCTTTTAAACATGCTATCTAGGTTGGCCATAACCTTCCTTCCAAGGAGTAAGCATCTTTTAATTTCATGGCTGCAATCACCATCAGCAGTGATTTTGGAGCCCAAAAAAGTAAAGTCTGACACTGTTTCCACTGTTTCCCCATCTATTTCCCATGAAGTGATGGGACCAGATGCCATGATCTTAGTTTTCTGAACGTGGAGCTTTAAGCCAACTTTTTCACTCTCCTCCTTCACCTTCATCAAGAGGCTCTTTAGTTCTTCTTCACTTTCTGCCATAAGGGTGGTGTCATCCGCATATCTGAGGTTATTGATATTTCTCCCGGCAATCTTGATTCCAGCTTGTGTTTCTTCCAGCCCAGTGTTTCTCATGATGTACTCTGCATATAAGTTAAATAAGCAGGGTGACAATATACAGCCTTGACGTACTCCTTTTCCTATTTGGAACCAGTCTGTTGTTCCATGTCCAGTTCTAACTGTTGCTTCCTGACCTGCATACAGGTTTCTCAAGAGACAGGTCAGATGGTCTGGTATTGCCATCTCTTTCAGAATTTTCCACAGTTTATTGTGATCCACACAAAGGCTTTGGCATAGTCAATAAAGCAGAAATAGATGTTTTTCTGGAACTCTCTTGCTTTTTCGATGATCCAGCGGATATTGGCAATTTGATCTCTGGTTCCTCTGCCCTTTCTAAAACCAGCTTGAACATCTGGAAGTTCACGGTTCATGTATTGCTGAAGCCTGGCTTGGAGAATTTTGAGCATTACTTTACTAGCATGTGAGATGAGTGCGGTAGTTTGAGCATTCTTTGGCATTGCCCTTCTTTGGGATTGGAATGAAAACTGACCTTTTCTAGTCCTGTGGCCACTGCTGAGTTTTCCTAATTTGCTGGCATATCGAGTGCAGCACTTTCACAGCATCACCTTTGAGGTTTGAAATAGCTCAACTGGAATTCCATCACCTCCACTAGCTTTGTTCATAGTGATGCTTTCTAAGGCCCACTTGACTTCACATTCCAGGATGTCTGGCTCTAGGTGAGTGATCACACCATTGTGATTATCTGGGTCATGAAGATCTTCCCTGTACAGTTCTTCTGTGTATTCTTGCCACCTCTTCTTAATATCTTCTGCTTCTGTTAGGTCCATACCATTTCTGTCCTTCATCGAGCCTATCTTTGCATGAAATGTTCCTTTGGTATCTCTAATTTTCTTGAAGAGGTCTCTAGTCTTTCCCAATCTGTTGTTTTCCTCTATTTGTTTGCATTGATCGCTGAGGAAGGCTTTCTTATCTCTCCTTGCTATTCTTTGGAACTCTGCATTCAGATGAGAATATCTTTCCTTTTCTCCTTTGCTTTTCGCTTCTCTTCTCTTCCCAGCTATCTGTAAGGCCTCCTCAGACAGCCATTTTGCTTTTTTGCATTTCTTTTCCATGGGGATTTTCTTGATCCCTGTCTCCTGTACAATGTCACGAACCTCTGTCCATAGTTCATCAGGCACTCTATCAGGTCTAGTCCCTTAAATCTATTTGTCACTTCCACTGTATACTCATAAGGGATTTGATCTAGGTCATACCTGAATGGTCTAGTGGTTTTCCCTACTTTCTTCAATTTAAGTCTGAATTTGGCAATAAGCAGTTCATGATCTGAGCCACAGTCTGCTCCTGGTCTTGTTTTTGCTGACTGTATAGAGCTTCTCCATCTTTGGCTTCAAAGAATATAATCAATCTGATTTCGGTGTTGACCATCTGGTGATGTCCACGTGTAGAGTCTTCTCTTGTGTTGTTGGAATAGGGTGTTTGCTTGGTAATAGCAAGCATCCCAGGAGATGATTCTAAAAAATTTCTTCCCAGATACATTAATATGATACATTATATTACTAGGTGAATTATATTAACAGATTTCTCTAATTCTGAACCATTCTTACATTATTGGAATTCACATCCTGCTTTATCACTCTTTTAAGTGTACTGCTTTTCATGTGCTATTAATACATTACATAGGTAACTTTATTATATTCATAAGGAAGATTAATCCTTTTTCCTTTTCTTTTTTTTAGTATCTTCCAGGTTTTGCTGTGTATGTTTGCCCAGTCATATCCAATTTTTTGTGACCTGATGACCTGGGCCTGCTAGGCTCCTCTGTCCATGGGATTTTCCAGGCAAGAATATTCAAGTGGGTTGCCATGTCCTCCTCCAAGAGATCTTCCTGACCCAGGGACCAAACCTGTGCCTCCTGCACTCACAGGCAGATTCTTTACCACTGCACCACCTGGGAAGTAGGTTTAGGTATCAATGTTATATTTGTTTCATTAAAAAAATCCTTGGAATATTCTTCCTTTTTAATGCTCTGGAACAGTTTGTGTCATTTAAATTATTTGGTCTTGATTTGTTAGAATTCCCCTGGGAAACCTTTTGAGCTTTATCTGAGGGGTTTGCAGGTAGCTTTTAGCTCTCATCTTTATTTGTTCTATAGATATTATCTGTTTAGGATTTTTCTCCAATTGTGAAGAAATTATGCTTTCCTAGAAAATTATTCATTTCATCCAAATTTTAAAATTTATTTGCCTAGTGTTGAGTAGTTTATTATAATTCTTTTAATTTCTTCTGTTTTTAATGGTTTTATAGTTTTACTCCTTATAGTTTCATTTAACAATATTCTCAGTTCATCTTTTTCCTGATTATCTTTGCTAGTAGTTTACTTATTGATATTTAAAAGATTATTTTTAAATTATTTTTCTGTTTCCTAACTCAGAGTAAATCCTTTTATTTTTATTAATTTTTTTCCTTCTGCTCTTTTGGTTTATTTTTATATTTTTTCTGAATGTTTGAGTGAGATTTTCAATTTATTTTTCACTGGCATAAATTCTTAATCTCAAAAATTTCCTCTAAACAATGTTTTAGCTGCATTTTATAGACTGGATTTACAGTGTTTTTATTTTTATTGCTGTCTAGAGATTCTGAATTTTACATTTTTTCAGGTAGAAAAACCTTCCATTATTTTATTTTGTATTTAATTTTCTCATTTGCATTTGAAACAAGGTGTACTCTCTATTTTTTAAAGTCTTTTGGCTGTACCACAGGGTATGTGGGATCCTAGTTCCCTAACCAGGGATCAAAACTCCGCTCCCTACATTGGCAGTGTGGAATATTAATCACTGAACCTCTAGGGAAGTCCTAGTGTATTCTCTACTTTTAAGGTGAAGAGTTCAATAAATATTAATCAAGTCTACCTTATAATTATGTTACTTAGGTGATATTTTATACCCTTTTTCCCCTACTTGGCTTTCATGGACAGAGAAGGGGAAATTAAAATCTCCTATTTCTAAGTCTTTCTATTTATCTTTTTATCCTTTACAATTTCTCCTTTATGAAGTGTTGCTTCTATGTTAATTGATATTATAATGTGCAATTCTTAAAGCATTGCATGGAATCTCCATTTATTCTTTTTAGCCTCAGAGCAAATTACCTTAAAAACTAGTGCCTTAAAACAACCACTATTCATTTAGTTCTCCATTCTGTGGGTCAGTCAGTTGATTCTTGTCTGGGCCAGTTCAGCTGATGCTGCTGGGGTCTCTTCTCCTTCTACAACAAGCTGATGGATTGAGTGGCAGCTGAAGCAGCCCACACACCACAAGGGGAGAGTCGCCCCTGCTTGCTGCATCTAGAGAAAGCCTGCATACAGCCATGAAGATTCAGAGCAGCCAAAAGTAAATAAGTAATAAAAAAAAATCTACTCTTTGACAATGTCAGCCTTACCTGGTAAAGTTCATGCCTTATTTGAGATATTTTTCTTAACTAAAAATGATTATTCACCTGTACCAGTTTAAAACATTTCTGTCTTTTTATCTCTAAGTCTGTGTGTGTGTGTGTGCGTGTGTGTGCGTGTGTGCGTGTGTGTGTGTGTTGCTGTTTTCCAAACATTCATTCATTCTGGGCAATAACATCTTTTTTTCTAATGAGTTGCTCATCCCTGTGGCTTTGTTTTGGTCGGACTGTATTTAGGCCACGGTCAGATTTGCTCATTATTCTGGAGGCAGAAACTAGAAATTGGCTCCTTAGCATACTATTAAGTAAAATAAGCTTTTCTTCTTTTGAATAATTGCTCTCTCAATAATACAAAAGATGAATGCACAATAAGGAGAAGAGGAAAAAGAAAGCTTGAAAAGTGCTGGATAAATACCCAATCTTTTGTTTGTTATGTTTGGCGGTGGAAACCGATTATATAACTTGCCATCATTTGTTTCAAACAGACTATAAAAAGGAACAAAACAATGGGAATTTAAACATGGGAGGTTGTTCTCTATCAGGGGAGCCTAGATAGGTGGTGTTGATGTCATGGAGGTTATATTTTGTTTATCAAATGGTAAAAGGGGAATAAAGGGGCAGGATAGGGGTGGAGGTGAAGGGAATTTTCATTAGATTTTCCAGGTGTTTCTCAGACTAAACTGAGGTGTACTGGGAATGATCTTTTGTTCTGGGATCAAGCTTCTTAATATTGATACTATTTGTCTTGTATTTTTAAGTGGTTCTCAACTGCAACATCAAACTTTTGGAGGCCAGGATCCCTTTGGGTAAAAGTAGCAGAGCCCATCTGACAAGAAGTACCTCCCTGATATTTGGCCTCCATGAATATGTTAGCAAATTATCCATAAGCAGCAGTCTAATAGGTTTTCCAGAGGCATATCCACTCCCCCCTCCATTTCCTCTCTTGTTCCTGAAGAGTCACTGGGGTTTTGTTTCATTTACGTATTTTCACATTGTATTCCAGATTCTGTGTCTGTGGATGGACAGGGTGTCAACGACTTGTGTATTAAAATGTGTTATGAGGCATGGTTGCAAAATGAAAAAAAATAATTTAGATGAATGAATATCCCTTTAATAGGTATACATCCAAAAATACTATCTGGCCTAATTTTTCTTCCTTCTTCAAGAAGTTTCCCCTTTGCTAGCATGGTTTCAAGATCTCTCTCTCTCCAACATGTGCATATGGTGGCCTCTCTTTCATCCTGAGAAAGATGACCTCACAGAGTAACATCTTTGGGCCTGTGCCACTGGGCAGGGCCAACTCTTAACAGAACTTTGGTTTGAGATGATCCACTTTTCATCACAACCAGCTGTTCTCCTGCACCCTGTGACCATAGTAAGTACTCCATGCTTTTATGTTCTTTATTCTGGTTTAATAAATACTCATAAAGGCAGTATGCTGTGATATTTATATAAGAATGGAATTTGCAGTTAGAATGCCTGAATTGTTCTGCCATTTCCTGGCTGTGTGACCTGAACAAGTTACTTACCTGCCCTAAGCCTCAGCATCTTAATCTTGAAATGAAAATGAAGATAGTCCTATTTCATGACACTGGTAACAATAAATCAATGAGATTAGGGAACTAGCATTCTGCTGAACAGATAGTTAAAGCTCTATTAATGTCAATTATTGTCAGAAATTAATGAGTGTGGATCACAAGAAACTGGAAAATTCTTAAAGAGATGGGAATGCCAGACCACCTTAACTGCCTCCTGAGAAACCTGTATGGAGGTCAAGAAGCAACAGTTAGAATCAGACATGAAACAACAGACTGGTTTCAAGTTGGGAAGGGAGTACTTCAAGGCTGTATCTTGTCACCCTGCTTATTTAAACTCTATGCTGAGTACATCATGCAAAATGCCAGGCTGGGTGAACCACAAGCTGAAATCAAGACTGCCCTGAGAAATATCAACAACCTCAGATATGCAGATGATACTACCCTAATGGCAGAAAGTGAAGAACTAAAGAGCCTCTTGATGAAAGTGAAAGAGGAGGGTGAAAAAGTTGGCTTAAAGCTCAACATTCAGAAAACTAAGATCATGGCCTCTGGTTCCATCACTTCATGGCAGATAGATGGGGAAACAGTGGAAACAGTGGCTGATTTTATTTTTGGGGGCTCCAAAATCACTGCGGACAGTGACTTCAGCTGTGAAATTAAGACTCCTTGGAAGAAAAGCTATGACAAACCTAGAGAACGTATTGAAAAGTAGAGATATTGCTTTGCTGAGAAAGGTCTTTCTAGTCAAAGCTATGGTTTTCCCAGTAGTCATATATGGATGTGAGAGTTGGATCATTAAGAAGGTTCAACACCCAAGGATTGATGCTTTTGAACCTTGCTGCTGGAGAAGACTCTTCAGAGTCCCTTGGACGGCAAGGAGATCAAACCAGTTAATCCTAAAGGAAGGCAACTTTGAATTCATTGGAAGGACTGATGCTGAAGCGCCAATACTTTGGCCACTTGATATGAAGAGCCAACTCATTGGACAAGACTCTGATCCTGGGAAAGATTGAAGGCAGGAGGAGAAGGGGACAACAGAGGATGAGATGGTTGGATGGCATCATCGACTCAATGGAAACTGAGTTTGAGCAAACTCTGGGAGATAGTGAAGGACAGGGAAACCTGGCATGCTGCAGTTCATGGGGTGGCAAAGTATCAGACATGACTTAGCAGCTGAACAACAGCAATAAGATATACACTCAATAACAATAAAAATATATGATGGAAATAGACAGTTAAATGATTGTTTTTCAAGAAAAGGCTTTACATAGAATCTAAACTTATGCTGAATACTGAATACTCATCTCACATGCTAGTAAAGTAATGCTCAAAATTCTCCAAGCCAAGCTTCAGCAATACGTGAACCGTGAACTTCCAGATGTTCAAGCTGGTTTTAGAAAGGGCAGAGGAACCAGAGATCAAATTGCCAATATCCGCTGGATCATCGAAAAAGCAAGAGAGTTCCAGAAAAACATCTATTTCTGCTTTATTGACTATGCCAAAGCCTTTGTGTGGATCACAATAAACTGTGGAAAATTCTGAAAGAGATGGCAATACCAGACCATCTGACCTGTCTCTTGAGAAACCTGTATGCAGGTCAGGAAGCAACAGTTAGAACTGGACATGGAACAACAGACTGGTTCCAAATAGGAAAAGGAGTACGTCAAGGCTGTATATTGTCACCCTGCTTATTTAACTTATATGCAGAGTACATCATGAGAAACACTGGGCTGGAGGAAGCACAAGCTGGAATCAAGATTGCCGGGAGAAATGTAATAACCTCAGATATGTGGATGACACCACCCTTATGGCAGAAAGTGAAGAACTAAAAAGCCTCTTGATGAAAGAGAGAGAGGAGAGTGAAAAAGTTGGCTTAAAGCTCAACATTCAGAAAACTAAGATCACGGTATCTGGTCCCGTCACTTCATGGGAAATAGATGGGGGAAACAGTGGAAACAGAGTCAGACTTTATTTTTGGGGGCTCAAAAATCACTGGAGATGGTGATTGCAGCCATGAAATTAAAAGACACTTACTCCTTGGAAGGAAAGTTATGACCAACCTAGATAGCATATTAAAAAGCAGAGACATTACTTTGCCAGCAAAGGTCCATCTAGTCAAGGCTATGGTTTTTCCAGTAGTCATGTATGGATGTGAGAGTTGGACTATAAAGAAAGTTGAGCGCTGAAGAATTGATGTTTTTGAACTGTGGTGTTGGAGAAGACTCTTGAGAGTAAAGGAGATCAGTCCTGGGTGTTCATCTGAAGGCCGGACGCTGAAGCTGAAACTCCAATCCTTTGGCCAACTCACGTGAAGAGTTGACTCATTGGAAAAGACCCTGATGCTGGGAAGGATTGAGGGCAGGAGGAGAAGGGAATGACAGAGGATGAGATGGCTGGATGGCATCGATGGTCATGGGTTTGGGTGGACTCAGGGAGTTGTAATGGACAGGGAGGCCTGGCGTGCTGCGATTCATGGGGTCGCAAAGAGTCAGACACAACTGAGTGACTGAACTGAAGTACCCTTTAAAAAGCATCCCTTTTTCTTCCTTACTAAAGTCTACTCTCCAGAGTGTTATATAAACACCTAGATTGGTATGTGTTTTTTGAAAAACATCTTTATAGAATTACTCACCTTTAAAACACCGTCTTTAGTTATGTTGTAAGAAACTTCATACTTAGAGGCATTACTGAATAGTGGGTAGAGATAGTTTTGGGGTATAAGGATCTTTCTAGAATTCCTGAAATGATATTTATCTATCTATCTATGGTGGTGGTGGTAGTTTAGTTGCTAAGTCATGTCTGACTCTTGTGACCCCATGGACTATGGTCCACCAGGCTCTTCTGTCCATGGGATTTCCCAGGCAAGAATACTAGAGTGGGTTGCATTTCTTTCTCCACTATCTATATCTATATATCTATATATCTATCTATATATATATACATGTGTGTGTGTGTATACACACACATGTATATATACATTGTATTACTATATAATGTAAATACTGTATAAAATACATTATATATAAATATATAATATATCAGCATATATGGAGGGTAGTTAGTTAACCCCAGTCATATAGGAAGAATGGCTTCCACTTAGAAGCTGGTAAGCTAATTCTTCCCTTTTGTTGAACCAGAGCTAGGCTCTCCTTGAAATGCATTGATTGCTCCTTCTGCTGAGGGATCTTTGTCTTGCGGCCATGTTAAGGGATAGTAGGGCTTCTTTCTTTCACAGGGGTCATAGGTTTCAATAGCAAGAAGTGAATTAGAGTCTATTATTATGAGGAGTGCATGACTTTGTTCACAAATGCTCAGGCATACCTGTGTTGTCTCTTTTTCTTTGCAGGGAAGAGAAAACTGAGATCAACATGCAATTGTGCAAGATGGTATTTAGAATATGCACTAATGTTTGTTTTAAAATTATTGATTAAAATTATTTGATATAGAAATTTTCTATAGAAACAGCTCATAAAAATTGGAAGATTCTTAAATATGAAGTCAGGGGACTTAACATTATACCATAAGCTGAATATTCCAGTTAAATTCAGGTTGAATTTTGGATGTTATTTCTCACTGGGGAACATTGGCAGGTTGTACTGGTATCAGTCAGCTTAGACATCTATGTAAGTTGCTTTGTAGGACTGGGCACACATGCTTTCATTCATATATGGCTGGACACTATAATAGACACTTGCTAGGCATATGAAAGCATTCTGCTGTGTGTATTTTCTTTTCTTTTAAGGATATTAGAAAAGAATACCAACTTAACATTCCAGAACACATTACTGATTTCTGCATAGTCTTATGACAAGCAGTTTTGAAAGAGAGAGACTTCTGCTTGGCTTGGGTAAGAAAAATTAGCCATGAAATGAGCCTGAATCATGAAATGAGAATACGCTTCTCCTACCCTAGAAGAACCGCATCTATCAATGGTCAACGTCTAGAAGATTTCTGAAACTAGAGCCATATTCCTGCTCCTAGTTTGGGTTTTTCCTTTTTTTTTTTGGAATAGACATTATTCCCGTACTTGCTTCCTGGTATAGGAATCTCTAGCCCTGCCCTTAAATACTGGAAAATTGCAAATATGAATTTGCTAAGAAGACAACACACGGAGGAACAGTAGCCGTTGTCCAGCTCCTTGGATTTCTGCTCATTATTTCTGTGAGGCAAGCTTTATTATTCTGAATACGCCCATTGATTTTTCTGTTGAGTCCTGAAAGTTAGTCCTCTTGTATCTTGATTATTTCAACACCCATGCAATCTATGAAATCTGTGCCATCTCCTATTGCCACTGACTTTGTTCAAGCCCTCATCATTTCTTAGACTATAGTGGCAATTGTCTAATGTCTCCTTGAATTTATCTTCAGACTTTTCAAGTTTATGCCTTACCATTTTAAACACATACACATTCATACACAAGTTGACCAAATCACCACACTACTTAAAAGTCATCAGTCATACTCCAGCACATACTGAAAGTGAAAGTCAAAGGGTTAGTCACTCAGTCATGTCCAATGCTTTTCAACCCCATGGACAATAGCCTGCCAGGCTCCTCTGTCCACAGGATTCTCCAGGCAAGAATACTGGAGTGGGTAGTCTTTCTCTTCTCCAGGGGATCTTCCCAGGGATCAAACCTGTTTCCTGTATTGGCTAGCAGATTTTTTACCACTGAGCCACCAGGAAAGCCCACAATGGACTATTACTCAGCCAAAAAAAGAAAAGAAGAAGGAAATAATGCCATTTGCAGCAACATAGATGGATCTAGAGATTGCCATATTAACTGAAGCCCGCATCTACTGAATATTTTCTTTAATATGAAATTCCCTTTATAAATCCTTTCTCTTGGCTTCCACAACTTGAAAGTACTATCTATCTCCCTCTTACTGTCTGTATTTCAGTTATACAAAACTGACAGTAATCCTTGTGACATAATTGTGCAACCCAAAAAATTTTTTTTTACTCCAAAGATCTATAGTTAAAGTCCTATTGGAGAATAGTGCAGCAGTTTAAATCAAGAGGTGATTATTGACCTCTTGAGTTCCACACTAGGGACTGTGACAAATACAAATAATACAGGGTGACCATTAGTCCTGGTTTGTCTGGGACAGCCACTGTTTATGACTGAAATTCCAAAATTATTGTGAATATTCTTTTTTCACTCTCAGCTTGGGTGGTAAATTAGGATACTCCCACAGCATATAAGGCACAGATCTTGCTGCTAGGAAGGTGCCACTTGGAAAGGCACACCAGAACAGAGTAGGAGTAATGTAAGATTTGATACACTCAAACACTTAATTTCCTAATAGACCTTAAAGTGTTATACTCAGAAGGGACAGAGAGGGAGCTGATGTCATTAGGAAAGGGTTTAAGTGTGAAGAAGCTGAAGGCTGGATAGACTAAGAGGGAGGGCTGACTTCCAAGTGAGGGAGAAAGAGGAAAACATCATAGAGGTGGGAATATAGGTAACAATTTTGTGTCCCATTAAGGAAACCAACTTGAGTGAAATGGGGAAAATGGTTTGTTGGGTAAGGTGTGCCTTTTGATGGAAAAGTGTAGACTCTGCCTGAACTAGAGAAACTCTTGCGGCCTCCAGTATGTAGGTATTTGTTGCTTAGTTGCCAAGTCGTGTCTGACTCTTTCGCAACCCCATGGACTGTAGCCTGCCAGGCTCCTCTGTCCATGGGATTTTCCAGGCAAGAATACTAGAGTGGGTTGCCATTTCCTTCTCCAGGGGATCTTCTGGATCCAGAAATTAAACCCAAGACTCCTGCATTGGCAGGTGGATTCTTTACCACTGAGCCACTAGGGAAGCCTTGGCATTCTGTACACAGGAATGAGAAAACATGGCAACAATAATGATTTTGGAAAACTGGCCCCAAAGTGGGAGATGGGCACTTATCCTGTGTGGGGAAAAAATGCTGAGATCCTGAGTTCAGGGCAGAAATTCTCCCATTACAGAGCCTCAGTCGAGGGAATCCCACTGAAGGGGAAATCCACATAAACAATGCTCAATGTGGGCTTCTATCATCCCATGGGACACAGTTACATGGCTCAGATTGATGGTACTCTTATCATAGGACTAACTGTACAGGAAATCATTTCCTTAAGGAAATAATTTTGCATAATATGACATGCCTCTTTTCTGGGCATGAAACCTATAGAGTTATTAACACTTTTTTAATGAGAGAGAGAACAGAACTAAAAATACAGTGATGTATTCTATACAGCTTACTGCCATGTTCTACAATGCACTACAGAATATCAGTCTGTTTCCTTGCCTTGGCTGTATTTTGCACACTATCTCACACATAGCAAATTCTTCTTTTACTCTTCTAGCTCCCATTGCAAATTCTGTGTAGTCAGGATCTCATTTTAATAATACTTTATCTTCAGTGTTTTGCATAATATATTATGAATAAATTAGTGAATAGGTAGATGATGCTGGAATTTCTGTTTAGATAATTCAGTTTTCACTCAAAGAAGTTAAAATATCCTCAAAAAAAAAAAGCACCCAAAATACTAAAAAAAGCCAGAGAAGGAATGCAGTGTGTTCCTGAGGGCTAAGTATAATCAAGAAACATGAATGGCTTTCCTGTTTAATGCAGACTGCTGTGGTTTTGTCATGAACTTGAGTGTGTATGATATTATCATTTATGGTTGATAACCATAAGACATCTTTCCTCTCAACTAAAGACACATGATGGTCCTTGCTTGGATGTTAATGTATTTTACTCTTTCTGCTTTTTCTTTTCCTCTTTCTCATAATATTAGTTTCTAATACTACCTAAATTAGCAATCAATAAATATTAACATTTAGATACACTAGGTAGGAAGTTAGGCATGACAAATGAGGGGTGGCATAGCCAAAAGTATGCAAGCTGATCTCTAAACCCTACCTCAGACATGCCTAGGAGAGCTCACAGATAGGCTACAAAAATAACCACAGAGACTTTTTAACTCCTGCACATATGCCCTGGGCAGTGGATACAAACCAACCGCAGGGGTTTCCTTAAGTAACCTTAGGCAGCCAGGAGCCCATTAAGGGTTCATAAATATTCTATACACATATACATCTGATTATAACAGACTGAATTATGGGAACACGTGCACAATAGAGCCTGTTGTTATATAACTTGCAACTGTCAATCAGCCTTGAGCGTATGCCCATTTGCATTCCCTTTCTTGATTGTTGATAGGTACAAGCCCTGTTTTGCCCAGGGCACAACCAAAAGGAGGTGACGGGAAGTATAAGAAGGGGGGAACCAAGAGAGATCACTATAATGACTCCTTTGTGGTCAGTCTGCTCCCATGTCTTAGGAGTGTCTGTTTAATAAAAGACCTGTTTGCTTGAGCTATAACTGAGCTGTAACCTGCCTGTTGTTTAAAACCCTTTAGTCTGTAGTTCTAATTTTTTTTAGGGATTTTTTTTTTTTTGATGTGGACCATTTTGAAAGTCTTTATTGAATTTGTTATCATATTGCTTCTGTTTTCTGTTTTGGACTTTTTGGCCACAAGGTATGTGGGATCTTAGTTTCCCGACCAGGGATTGAACCTGCAAGTCCTGCACTGAGAGGTGAATTCTTAACCCCTGGCCACCAGGGAAGTCCCCCTGTAGCTCCAAATTTTTATTGTTATCAGACAAGAACGGAGAGAGAGAAATAAACCAACCTGACAGATATACAATTTGTCCTTTATGGCACATCCTTAACGCCTTTCATTGCTAATTAGAGCAGTAAGATCACAGATGGTCATGTTAGGAACCTTAACAGGTGTCAGATGGACCTGGCTTAAATTACTCTACTTTGCTAACTAGTGGTGTGACCATTTGTAGGTTATTTCTTTTCTCCAAGCCTCCATTTTTATTCCTTAAAATAGGGATAGCAATAGAACATATTCTCATAGGGTTGTTGTCATTATTTAATGATGTATGTATTTAAAAGAATATTTAAGGAGGTGACATCATTAAGATGGTGACATAGGTTACTCCTGATTTTAGTCCCCCTCATAAGGAGACAAACTAGCAACTGTCCAGCAAGCCACCATTGCGAAAACCCCAGAACGGGGGAGTAAGGGTGAAACACCACTCTGGGACACAGGGACCTAGAAGGACTGCAGGAAAAGGGTAAGGGGGGTGGAGGGTAAGGGGGGGGTGGTTTCGCTTTGAGCGCATTGCCCTCCCTCAGGCCAGCACAGTACCACATCAGGGGACCTCTCTGGGCTTATGGCTTCTCCAGTGGGAAATGAGAGCCCAATGTGGACATCTAGCTTCCCGGGCCTTGTGGGACACTTCCTGGGAGGCCTATTCAGGTTTTGCTTCATAGCAGTTGAGGCAGGAAATACAGGGCCAGGCCCAAGGACAGCCTCCTCATGCATAGGCATAAGGCAAAGCCACCTCCTTGTTTGGCAATTAATGAGGCCATGACATGTGGAAGAAGGGCATCAGAAACAGAAACTGTGTAACTTCTGAACAAGAAACTCTGACCATGAAAACTGGAGGAGGCTCAATAAAAAGGCACAGGTTGCTGACACTGTTTAACTTTTGCTGTGTGGGGCTTGACTAGTAAGGGAAAACAGCTCTTACTGTGCTGTCAGCTTCAGGAGACAAATGCATAAGACTGGGAATTGAGGCAACCTGGTACAATCCAGGCCACACCTCGAGAATCCCCTCAATGAATATTCCACCTCTAATCAAGAGACCCCACCCATTCAAAGGCTAAAAATAAGATAAAAGACGGATCAAAAAACTCTGCTGCATGGCCCTCACTAGGAAGGACACCCACATTCTTCTCTGAGTGTGTCCTTTAATGTCTTCCCTAAATAAACTACCTTATTGTTCTCTTTGCTCCTCAGCTTGTATGTGTGTGTGTGTCTCTCTCTCTCTTTGTATTCCTTGCCCAAATTCTTCTGGATGAGTTGAACAAGAGTCTGGACTTGATAAAGCTTTTCTGGTATCACAATCAGAGGCGGAATATGCAAGGCTCAACCACTGGGGATCAGCTAGAGATGGAAAAGGGGGTGGGGCTTATAGCAACCAGGACTCATATCTTGGTGGACAACATTCCTGCTGGCCATTGTGCCTAAGCAGAGATTCCAGCTCTGCCCCAGTGTTGAGCTGAGCTGGTATGCCCATCAGGCCAGGGAGCTTGGTTGACAATTCTCCCTGATTGAGTCCCCAGTCAAGAGCCATCCATATCTAATGGTTGAGCTTAAATTCTATCCCTGCATAACTAGAGAACCTAACCAGTGACAACAGGAGCCTCAAAGTCCAGCCTATGGTATTGCTTAGCTATGGAGCCCAGGCTACAGTGGTGCCCAGCAGTGGAGCCCAACCTATGGCCCTATTTGATTGCTGAACATAGCCTGTGGCCTTGCCCAGCCAGTGATTCCCCCGGCCCCCAGTCATGGCTCCACCCAACCAGGGAGCCTTGACTGACCCTGCCCAACTGCAGAGCACAGTCTGTAGCCCCACCTAACTGTGGGATACAGCTGGAGGCCCATCTGAACAGAGAGCCTAGCCAGTGATCTTGCCTTACAACAGAGCAAAACCAGTGGCCTATCTGATCTCAAAGCAAAGGGTGTGGCCCCACCCAAGTTTGGGTCACAGTCTGTTACGCTGTTTGATCAGAGAGCACAGTCTGAGGCTCTGTGTGATGACAAAGCCCTGACTGTGGCTGGCCCTGCCTGAACACAGAGTCCAGCCAGTGGCACCATTCAGTTTGGGAGCAGAACCTAAGACTCCACCTAATCAAGAGCAAATGTGGAGTCCAACTTGTATCCCTATCCAATTGTAGCTTCTAGCCCATGGCACTGCCCTGCCAGGAAACACAGTCTTCCATCTCACCCAGCCAGAGGTGAATTTGGAATCCACAAGTGGCCATATAGAACTGACTATAAAACACAACCAGCAGCCCTACCAAATCAGAGAGTCCATCCAGTGGCCCCACTGGAACGCAGAGCCCAGCCATCAGGCCCAATCAACCACGGCACCCAGACACTAGCATTAGATTACACCCTCAACCTCAGAACACAGGCAGTGGCCTCCCCCAACCAGAGACCCTTATATAAAACTACACCTACTTTGGATGCCACCAGCTGATCCATCCAGTACTCCAATCTGAGCTGACAGGTGAAGGCAAAGTCTTTCCCTTCTGTAGCAAATCTGTAAAATCAGGAAGAAGAAATTGCTTAAATGCATAGATCATTGCAAGGATACAAGGATCACAAAGAATCAGGTAAGCATAATACTATCAAAGGAAACTAATAAAGGCCCAATAACTGATCCTAAAGAAATGGAGATCTATGAGATGTCTGAATTCAGAATATTCCTCTTAAAGAAGTTCAGTGAACTGCAAGAATACACAGACAAGCAACTAAACCAAATTAAGAGAATAATACATGAACAAAATAGGTTCAACAAAGAAATAGAAACCATTAATAAAAAAATCGAATAGAAATACTACAGCTGAAGAAAACAATGACTACACTGAAAAATTCAACTGAGAGGTAAACAGCAGATTCCAACAAGGAGAGGAAAATCAACGAACTTAGGATAGGTCATTTGAAATTTTGATGGAATCATACTTCCTGATTTTAAATTATAATACAAAGTCATAACAATGAAAACGACATGGTATTGGCAGAAAAACACATACATAGGTCAATACAATGTAACTGAGAATGCAGAGATAAACCCATGCTTATATGACAATTTAAAATAAAGGCAAAAAATGCACAATGGAGAAAGAATAATCTCATCAATAATTAGTGTTTGGAAAATGGAACAAACACATGCAAAAAATAAAATTAGACCACTAATTAGACCACACATAACAATTAACTAAAAATGGACTAAAGATTTAATTTAAGACTTGAAATCAAAAAACTCCTAGAGGAAAACATAAGCATACGTTCTTTGACATTAATCTTAGCAATATCTTTCTAGATATATCTCTTCAGGCAAGTAAACAAAAGCAAATATATACAAATGAAATTACATCAAACTAAAAAACTTCTGCACAGCAAAGGAAACCAGCAATAAAACAAAAATACAGTTTACTAATGGGAGAAAATATTTGCGAATGATATGTCTGATAAAGAGTTAACATTCAAAATATATTAAGAACTCATATAACACAGCAGTAGCAGAGCATCCTGACTAAAAAATGGGTGGAAGAGCTGAATGGACATTTTTTCCAGTGGGGACACACAGATGGCCACAGGCACATGAAAAGATTTTCATCACTACTTATCAGGGAAATGAAAATTAAAACCACAGTGAGATATCACCTCACACCTGTCAGAATGGCTATTATCAGAAAGACAAGAATTAACAAGTGTTGGAGCAAATGGAACATTCAAACATTGTTGATAGGAATGTAAATTGGTGCATCTCCACAGGAATGGAGATTCCTCAAAAAATTAAAAATATAAATATCATTTGATTTATCCCTCTTCTGTGTATTTACCCATAGAATATTAGAATATAATCCCATAAAGGTATATCATCCTTATAGTCTTTGTAGATTTATTTACAATAACCTAGATACGGAAATAGCCTAGGTGTCCTTCAATGGACGGATGAATGAGTAAAAAAGATATGGTATATAAATGTAATGGAATACTACTCAGTCATAAAAAGGATAAAATCTTGCTATTTGTGGCAATATGGATGAATCTTGAGGGTACTATGTTAAGTGAAATAAGTCAGATGGTGAAAGACAAATACTATTTGATTTTACTCATATGTGGAATATAAAAAGCTAATAAACAAAAAGCCCCAAAACAAACTAAATTAAACTATAACAAACAGAGAATAGAATAGTGGTTATTAGAGGCGAGCGGAGAAGGCAATGGCACCCCACTCCAGTACTCTTGCCTGGAAAATCCCATGGAAGGAGGAGCCTGGTAGGCTACAGTCCATGGGGTTGCTGAGAGTCGGACATGACTGAGCAACTTCCCTTTCACTTTTCCCTTTCATGCACTGGAGAAGGAAATGGCAACCCACTCCAGTGTTCTTGCCTGGAGAATCCTAAGGATGGCGGAGCCTGGTGGGCTGCCATCTATAGGGTTGCAGGGTCGCACATGACTGAAGCGACTTAGCAGCAGCAGCAGAGGCAAGGGGAGGGCAAATGGGTAAAGAGTAGTCACTGTATGGTGAAGGGTGAAAAATAAATTTTTGTAAGGCTAGAAACTCTAAAACTCTTAGAGGAAAACAGGCAGAACACTCTGACATAAATTGCAGCAAGATCCTCTTTGACTCCTCTTCAAGAGTAATGGAAATGAAAACAAAAATAAACAAATAGGATCTAATTAAGTTTAAAAGCTTTTGCACAGCAAAGGAAATTGTAAACAAGATGAAAAGACAACCTTCAGAATGAGAAAATAATTACAAACAAAGCAGCTGATGAAGGATTAATCTCCAAAATAAACAAGCAGTTCATGCAGCTCAGTATCAGAAAAACAAACAATTCAATCAAAAAAAATGGGCAAAGGCTTAAACGTTTTTCCAAAGAAGACATACAGATGACCAACAAATACATGAAAAGATGCTCAACATAACTCATTATTAGAGAAATGCAAAACTACAATGAGTTATCACCTGACACCAGTCAGAATGATCATCATCAAAATGTCTACAAACAATAAAGGCTGGAGAGGATGTGGAGAAAAGGGAACACTCCTATGCTGTTTGTGAGAATGTAAATTAATACAGCCACTATGGAGCTATGACCGACCTAGACGGCGTATTAAAAAGCAGAGACATTACTTTACCAACAAAGGTCCATCTAGTCAAAGCTATGGTTTTTCCAGTAGTCGTGTATGGATGTGAGAGTTGGACTATAAAGAAAGCTGAGCACGGAAGAATTGATGCTTTTGAACTGTGGTGCTGGAGAAGACTCTTGAGAGTCTCTTTCACTGCAAGGAGATCCAACCAGTCCATCCTAAAGGAAATCAGTCCTGGGTGATCATTGGAAGGACTGACACTGAAGCTGAAACTCCAGTACTTTGGCCACCTGATGTGAAGAACTGACTCATTTGAAAAGATCCTGATGCTGGGAAAGATTGAAGGCAGGAGAAGGGGATGACAGAGGATGAGATGGTTGGATGGCATCACTGACTCAATGGACATGAGTTTGAGTAAACTCCGGGAGTTGGTGATGGACAGGGAGGCCTGGCATGCTGCAGTCCATGGGGTCGCAAAGAGTTGGACATGACTGAGTGACTGATTTGAACTGAAAATGGAATAATACTTAGCCATAAAAAGAAGCCAAGAATACTGAGTGGAGAAAAGATGAATCTCTTCAATAAATGGTGCTGGGAAAATTGGATAAATATATGTTAAAGAATGAAACTATATTATATGCCAATGAAAGATAGGTCACTATCTTATACCACTCATAAAAATGAACTCAAAATGGATTAAAGACTTGAATGTAGTTCTTAAAACCATAAAACCTTTGGAAGAAACCAAAGGAAAAGGCTTCTTGATATTAGTTTTGTTAATGAGTTTATGGATATGACTCTAACATATGTGCTAAGTTGCTTCAGTCTTGTCTGACTCTGTGCGACCCCATGGACTGTAGCCTGCCAGGCTCCTCTGTCCATGGGATTCTCCAGGCAAGAATACTGGAGTGGGTTGCCATTTCCTTCTCCAGGGGATCTTCACAGCCCAGGGATCAAACTCACATCCCTTATGTCTCCTGCATTGGCAAGCAGGTTTTTTTTACTACTAGCACCATCTGGGAAGCCCTCTAAAGCACACTCAAAGAAAGCAAATATATACAAATGGGACTACATCAAACTAAAAAGCTATTTCATAGCAAAAGACACAACTAAGTGAAAGACAGCCTACAGAATGGAAGAAGATCTTTGTACACCATGTATCTGATAAGGTGTTAATATCCAAAATATAGAAGTAACTCATACAACTCTATAGCAAAAAAAAAAAAAAAAAACCAACACAAAACTTTTAAAAATAGCTGAATGAACATTTTCCCAAAGAAGATATTCAGATGGCTAATAGTTACACAAAAAGGTGGCTAACATCAGTAATCATTAGGAAATGCAAAACAAAACCACAATGAGATATCGCCTCACACCTGTTAGAATGGCTAGAATCAGAAAGATAGAATATACCAAGTGTTGGAGAAAGGAAATCCTTGTGTACTTGTGTGGGGAGGTAGACTGGCACAGATACTATGAAGAGTATGGAGTCCCCCAAAAAATTAAAAATAGCACTATGATATGATCTAGTAATCCCGCTTCTGGGTATACATCAGAAGGAAATGAAATCACTATGTTGAAGAAATATTGCACCCCCACATTCATTGCAGCATTATTTACAATAGTCAAGACATGGAAGCAAGCTGGGCTTCCCTGGTTGCTAAGATGGTAAAGAATCTGCCTGCCACCTGCAATGCAGGAGACCTGGGTATGATCCCTGGGTTGGGAAGATCCCCTGCAGAAGGAAATGGAAACCCACTCCAGTGTTCTTGCCTGGAAAATCCCATGCTAAGAGGAGCCTGGCGTGCTACAGCCCATGGGGTTACAAAAATCAGACACAACCGAGCAACTAACCATGGAAGCAATCTAAGTTGCTTTATATATATAATAGAATATTATCCAACAATGAAAATGAGATCTTGTCATTTGCAACAACATAGATGAACTGTGAGGGTATTTTGCTAAGGGAATTAAGTACGATAGAAAAAGACAAGTACTGCATTATCTCACTTATATGTGGAACGTGGGGAAAAAAAAAAAAGAACAGAAACAGATATTAGATTGCTGGTTGCCAGGGGTTGGGGTGTGTGTTTAGAGAAATGGGTGAAGATGGTCAAATGGTACAAACTTATAGTTAAAAGAGGAGTAAGTTCTGGGCTGTAATGAACCACATGTTGACTATAGTTCACAACACCGTATTATACACTTGAAAGTTGATAAGAGAGCATATCTTAAAAAGTCTAACCACATACACACACACGCACACATACACAAATGATAACTATCAGAGGTGATGGATGTGTTAACTAACCTTACTGCAGTAATCATTTCACTATTAACATACATCGAATCATCATTTCATATACCTTAAACTTACACAACATTGTATGTCAATTGTATCTCAATAAAGCTTGAAAAAAAGAATGCAGTATAGGACCTGGCACACAGTAAGTCCTCAATTAATATTAGCTATGGTGTTGATACTATGTATGAAAACAGGCTTTTCCCAAAAAAAATCTCTCAACTGTTCTAGAAATGTGGCATTGAAAATGAAGGAAATAATGCAAAAATAAACCTTAAGGAAAATGTAAATTCAAGGGTGGGGAAAGGCAGGAAAACTAAGATATGTTCTTAGTTTTCTAAAACATTAATTCTTAGAACTTTTTTCTTCCATTCTGGCTTCCAGTATCTCATGGAGCCAGGATATACTGAATGCATGGAATTAGGACTTCTCTGTCTCATTTGGCAAATGTGGGCAAGTCCTCTAGACCTAGACAGCTGCTTGGCTTACTATAAATGAGAAAAGAAGAAAACTGAATATTTTATACTTATTAAATATGATAGGTTTGCTAGAGGTAGATCTGAAAGACTGAAGCCAAATGTGAGGTCCATTTGTTTCATTGGGTCCAAGAGTGAGAAGTACTGTGGTTATGAACAATTTTCTGGGAAATTCAAGTGGTAGAGAGGTAGAGTAGGTCATTAGTAGGTCATTTAGCCCAAAGGATGTACATTAGACTCGCCTCTTTAACTTCATCTTAGGATCTAGGAATCAAGTCTGGACTAAGCTTTGAGGTGCATTGAAAGGAAGAAAGTACATCTTCACTGCAGGACATGGACTATAAGCTGGGAGGCATCACTGCAAGACACACTTGCCTGGGACTTTTCTAAGAAGTTCCATCTTGATCCACACACCCCAGGGTCTTGGATAACAGTGGGGATTTGTGTGCCAAATAACTCATCCAAACTCAGTGAACTTGTAAAGACGCCAATCCTCACTTAGGTCATTTTCTTTTCAGCACTAGTACAGAGAGAATACTCCTTTGAAATGTACTGCTTTTGCAGCAGTTTTTTCAACATATATTCCATTTCTTGTCATTCTAGCAATTCTATTGGTAAAATGTTAGAAAAAGAAGCATAAGGATCTAATTATTTTACTTTAAAATTATTTAACTCACTCATTCATTCCTCTACCGTTATCTACAAACATCTTGACCAATTAATAATCAGAAGAGATTTTACTTTTTTTCTCTCCAGAAGTTATTGTAAAGAATGTGCTGTGCTAAGCTGCTTCAGTCATGTCTAACAATTTGTGACCCTATGGACAGTAGCCCACCAGGCTTCTCTGTCCATGGGATTTTCCAGGAAAGAATACGCGAGTGGATTGCCATGCCCACCTCCAGAGAATCTTCCTGACCTGGGGACTGAACCCACGTCTTTTATGCCTCCTGCATTGGCAGGTAGATTCTTTATCACTAGAGCCACCTGGGAAGACTATTGTAAAGAATATATGGTTTTAACTCAAGGCATACATGTATACGTATGTGTATATGTGTGTATATGTATAGATATGTATATGTATCCACACATACACACGGTTGTTGAATTTTTGTCAACCTCTTAAGAAATAGAATTGCTAGGAATTTTTTTCTCCCCATTGGAGTTTGGGAAATGTCCTATACTCATCAGTTTTTAGTGTAACTCTCTAATCATACTTGGGTACAAGGAGGATGTTTCTTGGACTTCAATAAAGTCACCATGGCTATGGTTTGTAATAGCAATTCTGTGGATAGAGTGAGTTAGTTGCTACTGACACAGTACATATTGAGCTGTATTTTGGTTACCAACTATTTAATTAGATGTTTGAAAACCATGATTTATTTTGATGCAGTTATCCAATTGATTTATTTGCTTTCTACTCCCAGTTTCTTACATCCAGTATACCAATAGAAGAACATCTCACCTGGTGCCAAAGATAACGGAGGACTTGGCAGAGCTGACGGTTTTGACAGTGTATTTACAAGAGAGCTGATCTGGCAACTGATTGTTGGGTTCAGTTCAGCAAATCCATTATTAAAATGTTATTAGCCAATGATGAATAAATAGGTTTGGAGTTTCCCTCTCCCTCTATCTTATTTTATGTAAGCAGCATTGTGTGAAATTTTCCTGTCTTTCTGATCTCACATTAGTGTTTTCAAAGTAAAGTAATCAATGAATCTTCAAAACTGAATCAAACTGTATTATTTAATTGGGCTTCTCTGGTGGCTCAGATGGTAAAGAATCTGCCTGCAATGCAGGAGACCAGGTTTGATTCCCAGGTCAGGAAGATCCCCTGGAGAAGGCAATGGTTACCCACTCTAGTATTCTTGCCTGGAGAATTCCAAAAGAGAGGGTTATGGATGTGATTTTGAAAGTTGAGTAGGAAGCCAATGAGCTCAAGCATAAAAACTTGGTTATTTGGACTTACCAAATATATGATAAATTCAAGCTGAAACAGTTTGGCTCAGGAGAAATAGTGGTAGTAAACACGTTACTTGAGGGATATCGACCAGATAGTTTGCCTCTCAGTGGAGAACTATGTCTATTGAGTGATGTATTGTCCTGGCACATTTAAACACATGCAATCACAGAGGCTCTAAGTCTTCATAAGACTATGTCAGGCCACGCCAAGCATCTTTTTTTGATAACAGAACAATGGTTCAGGTTGTGGTACAGTACATTTCTCTTTTTATATAATATTTCTAACCAGAGAATTTAAATGACTCATGATACTTGTTTGGCCATCTTTGTAAAATTTTCTAAATCCTTTCTACCTAGTATGAACTTTTCATCCGTTACTTAAGTAAGGCTGTCTACTCTCTACTGACTTATTTAAGAGGAACTCTCACAGGAAAGAACAAATATTTCCCTGCAAGAAGAATCCTCTAATATCTCCTTACCAATTCAGGAAACCACACAATGTAAGTGGAAGGAAAAGACAAATTTTTATCAAACCACACACCTTGTATCTGATAAACAAATACACATTTATACACGCTTATTTATTATGTGCAGCTGACAGAAAAGAAATTGCTCTTCCCACACCAGAAACATTTCAGATATTAATCCTGTACTGATTTCAGGGTATTAGAAAACAGGCTCTTACCATGGTGAGAACAACCACTACTGCTGAATCTACTTTTATTTATTAAAACTTAATAGTTTCACAGGTCTGGAATTAAGATACAGACAATATAAAAAGGTTGATATAATCTTCTTATATTTCTTACGATAACCATGATAGGACCCCAAACAAATGATCATTTCATTGACTAATTTGACACTGTGGAAATATGTTCACCACCATTCTTTGTATTACTTTTGTACTTTTTATATCATTTGATCATTGTAGTCATCCAAAATCCTAGTTATTGTTATTATCCTTGTTTTAAAAATTGAGAAATGGAGCTTATAACAGCGAAATGACCTTTCCAAAGTCACCCAGATAGTTCTAGGTGACAGTCCTGGGACTTGGACCTACCTTTTAACTGAACTGATGCACTCTTTTCACTGCCTAGTTATGCCTCTCTCTGTAATCATTATTGTCTGTCTCAGTTGCAAAAACAATTGTGAAACATTATACTGTCATTGACAAATAGGTACATGCTTTGAATCAGTCCTGCAAGTTTTGGAGAAAACTTGAATTAAGAAAATTCAGAAATTTTCTTAATTTTTCCATAAAGAAATCTCATCTCCATTTAGAACTCGTCTCAGATCTCCAAGTATATCAAGATAGTTCTGGGAAGAAAACAGAGCTCTTCATCCAAGTCTGTCTGTATTACTTCAGTCATTGTGTCTCTGGGTTCATGAAACAATTTTTCAACACTTCTCCACATTTCTCTTTTTACGTAATATTTCTAACCAGAGCATTTAAATGACTCATGATACTTGTTTGTCTGGCCATCTTTGTGAAGTTTTCTAAATCCTTTCTACCTAGTATGAACTTTTCACTAGTTACTCTAGTAAGGCTGTCTACTCTCTACTGACTTAAGAGGAACTCTCTTAGGGGAGAACAAATATTTCCCTGCAAGAAGAATCCTTTAATATCTGCTTACCAATTCAGGCAATGACACATAATGTAAGTGGGAGAAAAAGGCAGACTTTATCAAACCTGTTTTGCTTCTCAAAGGGCCACAGCAAGAAATAAAAAGACATGTTTTATTTTTTCTATTCTCTATTTCTCTTCCTTTCACCAGTCTCCTCTCATTTACTCACTTGTACTATCTTTTTTTTTCAGAATATGATTTACGGTGGGTTAACATGGCACACAAAATACAGCAAAGTGACTAATAATTGGGAATGAAGAATAGGAAGGTATTAGTAATAGGAAGAAAGGAGAATACTCTGTGGATTAAATACTTGAGAGGAGAAGGCTAGGACCAAGTAAATTACTTGATATAAATATTCAAATATTACTATCTATGATTTCAGCATGATCATTTTAAAACGAATATACAATCTCGACATTCAAAAAGTGTTGTGGTCCTTTAATGGACCGGTCCTTTAATGGACCGGAACTTGGGGGTACAGAGTCGATCAATAAGAAAAGAAGGAAGAAAAGAGGCTGATATTCCCTGGTTTACACAGTATGCCAATATAACTCTAGGACAAAGAGCTAGCACCGTCTACGTAGGCTCAGGGCGCCCTCTCGAAGAGGTCTTGAAAGCCCGGGCAAATAAGTAGACACGGTAGACACCTGTGCTCCGTGGAAACAGCCTGAAACGGAGAGAGGGAGAGAGCGAGAGGGAGAGAGGGAGAGAGCGAGAGGGAGAGAGGGAGAGAGGGAGAGGGAGAGAGGGAGAGAGAGAGAGAGAGAGAGGAAAATGAGGAAAGACACGGAGACCATTGCTCTGGTGGAACAAAGGCCTTTATTCAACATATTGTGGGCATATATATATACTCTCTTACCAGATAGCTCTTTTTAGCAGAGATAGGGATCAAAAGTCTAACAAGTCATCTAGAAAGCCGGAGGTTAGAATTATTCTCTAGAGAGGGGGTTGTAACAGTTACTTTACATATCAGAAAGGAGGAGACTTGTAAATGGCTGCTGTTCACCATATGGAATTTCCATATGAATGAGATACATGAATTTCTATTATCCCCGAAAGCCGGCTTGCCAGCTCTCTGGCACCTGTATTCAGGTGCTGTTAAGGAACATAGAATTCATACAAGACTGAAAACAGCACACAGGAAGCCTCCTATTAAATGTATCCTGACAAAAAAGTCCCTCAGGACATTTAATTTCCAAATTCATGTGCACAAGTATCATTATTCATATCGTGTTATGTTTATTTTCTAACTTCTTACTAAACTGTGAGCTGTACTATGAGCTTCCCTGGTGGCTCAGATGGTAAAGAATCTGCCTGCAATGTGGGAGACCTGGGTTCGATTCCTGGGTTGGGAAGATCCCCTGGTGGAGGGCATGGCAGCCCACTCCAGTATTCTTGTCTGGAGAATCCCCATGGACACAGGAGTCTGGAGGGCTGCAGTCCATAGGGTCGCAAAGGGTCAGACATGACTTAGCGACTAACCACAACTCTCAGTTAATCTCACACTCTGTACTACCAGTTTGAGTTTTTGCCTCATTTTACCTTGGAGAACTGTGGTTATTAGCCAAGCCCATAGCATGGGAAACTATGGTTTTCTACCCCCTCTCCCTAGGACTTGGGCTTCCCAGGTGGCGCAAGTGGTTAAGAACCTGCCTGCCAGGAGACACAAGAGAGACAGGTTTTATGCCTGGGTTGGGAAGATCCCCTGGAGGAGGGCTGGCAACTCACTCCAGTATTCTTGCCTGGGAAATCTCACGGACAGAGGAACCTGATGGGCTGCACTCCATGGGGTCGCAGAGAGTCAGACGCAACTGAAGTGACTTAGCATTCCCTATGACTTAGTTACTTAGAGCAAATCCTCAGCACTCGGCTGTCTGCTACTCTTTTTGGTGCTACATCTGGCAGTGGTACCCAGCACATAAAAACACAGATTTCTGACTTGTCTTGAAAATAATCAAAAGACTTGGTAATGTTAAGCCTGTGATCCTATGTGGCACTAGTTGGCAGATCTGTGTAAACATTCTTGTTTAGCGGGAGGTCTTATTCTCCAGTTTCCTAACCTGTCTTCTTCTCTCATTTATGTTACCAGCTTGTCATTTAACCTTGTGATTCCTGGTAGCTTCTTAAAGCTCTCTTGTTCGTTGTGTGTGCTTTGTGCTGAAGGCTAGAGTGACGGGACAGAATGGGCCACCCCCTCCCTACTGCCTTCCTTCTCTTTCATGGTTAAACATCATCTAAACTTTGAGACCTAGGCCAAGGCTTAAATAGAGTTTCAGCGTAAAAAGGTAGGGGCTGCAGGAGTCAACTAAAAATTAGACTGGATGACACAGATATGAGACATTCAAAAGACAAGACACACTCTTTTAATTACAGAAAGATGTTGTAGTTTGAATGCCACTTCCATACCTGCCTGTGTGAAACAGAAAGTACCTTTTCAGGGAACAATAAACAAAATGAAAAGGCAACTTAAGAACAGGAGAAAATATTTGCAAACCATGTATCTGCTAAGGAGTTAATATTCAAACTATATAAGGGTTCCTACAGTTCAATAGCAATGTAACAAATAATGCAATTTTAAAATGGGCGAAGAACCTAAATAGATACTTTTCCAAAGAAGACATAAAAAGTACATGAAAAGGTGCTCAACATCACTAATCATCAGGGAAATATAAATCAAAATCACAATGAGATAGTACAATAGTACCTACATACCTGATAGGATGACCATATTAAATAAAGTTAAAAATGACATGTGTTGGTAAAGATGTGGAGAAAAGGGAACCCTGTACACTGTTCATGGGGATGAAAATGCTACAGCCACTATGGAAGTTCCTCAAAAATTAAATATAGAGCTACCATGTGATTCAGCATTCTCACTTCTGGGTATTTATCCAAAGGAATTTAAGGAATAATTCAAGGAATTATCTTGAAGAGATACCTGAATTCCCATTGTTCATTGCAGCATTATTCACAATAGCCAAGACAAGAAAACAACATAATGACTATCAATGAATGAATGGATAAAGTGTGATACATATGTTTATGTATGTGTATACACACATATATATATATATAAAATATGGAATATTACTCATCTATATAAAGGAAGGAAATCATTCCAATTGGGAGAACATGAATGAACCTGGATTTCACTATGTAAGTGAAATAAACCAGACATATACAGTAAAAAAAAAAAAAAAGTACCCTTTCAGAACTGGCAAACTCTTACCTTTCTTTATTAAAAACTCCAAATTCCAGCCAACTATGTCTCTTAAGTAAAGGAAAAGTAAGCTGTCTGTAAGTCCAGCTAGGGCATTGCTTGCTGGTCACAACCACAGTTTCAATTAATTCTTTGAATTGATTCATAAATATTTCATTTTCTCTTTTATTTTAATGAAACAAGTTTACCATCTATATTATGATTTTAAGGTACTCTCAAGCCTTCTTTGAGCTCATTCTTCAGCTTAGTGAAGAGCTATGTTTTTCTACAATCTAGAAACCTATATTTTCACCAGTGTTATCATTTCACTGAATTAAGGAATGAGGTAGATTCAGAATAGCTGGATTTTATAACAACACTCTGTCAGCAAGTCCCATGACCTCTTGTAAGACAAGAAACAATTAGCTGATAGGACAGTAAGGCACATTAGTTTCTATTGAATAGATGCTATGGAAAAGTGCTGATACACTTATGTTAACTGGGAGGAAGATCTCTGTAGACATTTTCTGAGCAGTCATATTCATTATATTTTTGCAACATCATTATGGCATATTTTCATATCATGATCATTATTTTTGGTTAGATAATTATATGGAATAAGAATTGATCTTTTACTGTATTCAGATGAAAGAAAATTGGGGATATATTACAGCCAATGTCAGAATCAGAATCCTGAGAGTTCTTATGAGCATGAAATGAGAGGGTGAAATGTTTAGAATTACATTTAAGGAGGAAATTCTATACCCTTTTATACTCATGCAGAAGTAAAAACATATATGTCCAAAAACACATATGTAGTGGTCATTTTGGATGTACATGTTTTTACTTTTGCATGAATATAAAAGGGTATAGGTTTCCTTATCCACATGGAGAAGATATGGTTTACCAGCCACGTATGTGAAGAAGGTTATAGTTAGCTGAAAACTCAGTGAGAATCACCAGTGTGATGTGGCTGTATCAGAAAAGTGCAATCCTAAACAGATTAATGAAAACATTTTTGTCTTGAAAAACGCAAGGGATATTCCCATTTTGCTAAGTGAAGTTAAGACCACGCTTGGATCTGCTCACTTTGGTTATCATGGCTTAAGTGGGATAGTGACAGAGTAGAGTGCTTTTGGAGGATGAAGACTAGATGAGGAAGGCTTGGCAACTATGACCAACCTGTAGATAGAAAGACTAAAGGCAGACACAGTAATTGTTTTTAAATATTTCAAGGGCTGCCATACAGAAGTTAGAACAGATATGGCCTGCACTTGGATGGTTAACTGTGATCAACAAGAGGACATTAGAGGTGGAGACTGATATTTATCTTTATATAAAGAAATACTTTATACTAGGTGATATGGATGCATAATTTTATTTCTTGAAAATCAGATTTGTCTAAAACTACTAGGCTGCTTCAGGAGGCATTTCCATGATTACTTGTGAGGTCTTCAAGAAGAGCATTGATATGTAACAGTCACAGAGAGTTTTCACTACATGATCTCCAAATGTCCTTTAAAGTTCTGGATTTTTAAGTCCTTATAAGCATAGGTACTAAATGATCTCTACTTGGTTTGATTTCTAAATAAGATTCAACTTCCAAACAATAATTCCATTGAGGTATATTCAATCAAACCATTCATTTCCATACCTGCTGTCATATTAGATCATAATGGCTATTCATTCATCTCTAATTCCAGTGTGGCAAAGAATGTAGTCTGAATATATATTTCTTAGATGAATGCAAACATTTGAATTACAGAAATTCTTTGGTAACATCACTGCCTCTATTAAACGGTTTTATAAATTCAACTGTAGAGGTTCCTTTTCATAGACACTTAAAAAAAATCATCTTGTTCCTCTGTTCTCTTAATATTGTGTTGCTCAGTGTGGTCCGGATACTACTGGGGTTCTTGCCTGTGATTTATGTATTATATGTTCTTCAGGAAACTTAGCAGTTTTAGAGCAAAGTGTGATTATATAATTTTAGTCATATATGTTACCCATATTTGAAACATGAGAATGGGTATTTTCCAGAAAAAGTATAATAGTCTTAATCATTTCATTTTTAAGATGCCTATCTACTATAAAGATCATACCAGTCACTTTATCTTACCTATTATTTTCATGTAATGTAATCATGTTTATTAGCTATATTTGCTTATATATTATTGTTAATATTGTTTTTATGATAGTCCTTATCCACAAAAATGAATTGGTGGCTCAAAAGCTGTTCATTAAGGTGTAAAAGTAATGATAAAAATAGCAAACCCTATGATTAATAAGTTTTAAACATAAATAGTAAACAGATTTTTACATCCATAGTAAATATGAATATTTATACGCTGGAGTAGATCGCAAGTGTTACTGTTTTGCACAAAACAACGTAAATAGGATGCATGGTAGACATCTAAAAATGAGATATTGTTACAGCAGGAGACTCTTGTTCTCTGAGTGCTGTTATAAATTTTGTCAAATACAGGAATAATGCTTTGGAAGCCTTTGTGTAATTATAAACCAAGGTAGGATGGGTTCTCTAGTGCAAAACAAATACAAATCATTGATTCGCAGTAAGAAATGCATAAACTTTGTTGCTAAAGATGGTGATGAGCCCCAAACTTTCCAAGTAGCCATAATTATATTTACCATGGCGAAAGGCTTCCCTAGTGGCTCAAATGGTAAAGAATCTGTCTATAATACGGGAGACTTGGGTTTGATCTCTGGATTAGGAAGATCCCCTGGAGGAGGGCATGGCAACCCACTCCAGTATTCTTGTCTGGAAAATCGCCATGGGCAGAGGAGCCTGGCAGGCTACAGTCCATGGGGTCACAAAGAGTTGCACATGACTGAGTGACTAACACATGCAAGGAAAAATCTGATATTAAAGATACCATTTCTGAGAAAACTTTAAAACTTGCCACGAAATTAATGCCAATGTCTATGACACTAGAGAAAGCAGAAGAGCAATTGGCAAAAAGCTTTTGTCAAATGACAGTTAAAGGTTGTATAATATCAGTGGCATACAGTCTAGAAAGACATGTATGTGTCAGCAGATTCAGGCACATGACACATGCAGAGTAGGAACCATCCCATGCATTTATGAGGGAGAAATATCTGAAGACTTTCTGCCTCTTCATCACTATAACCCTCTCTCAGAGTTGAGATTCTGTAAGTTAACGATAGTTTTGTGATCCACGTTAGAGTCTGGAAAGGTGGTGTGCGATCAGTGGTAATGGGGAACCTGCTACATCAGGGAAGGGATTAATAAGACAAGTGAGTTCTGTTCTGATTCAAGATGATGACGTAAGAAGACCCTGCCCATGGACATGTGGAATCTACATCTATATATACTATAACTTCCTCAGAAAAATTCCTGATTCTGATTGAGAGCTGAGGAGGTAGACACCCCCACTCTGCCTGGGAAGAGGGCCAGGCTGATTGTCATTTCTATGAAATGGCTCTAATGCAGAGGGGTTAACCAGCTTGCTGAAGCTTGGGGTTGGGAGTGACAGTTGACCCTTCGCTTGGCATGGCTGTCCTACCTGTTTTGAGCCATCTTTGCCTTGTGCCCTAATCTGGTTGTTAAATCAGTCAAGCTTGGCTCTGATCCTGTGCATGCTCAGTTGTTCAGTTGTTTGTCCAGCTCTTTGAGATCCCAAGGACTGTAGCCGCATCAGGCTCCTGTCCATGGAAATTTCCAAGCAAGAATAGTGGAGTGGGTTGCCACTTCCTCCTCCAGGGGATCTTCCAGACCCATGGATTGAACCCGCATCTCCTGTGGGAGACTGATTGTTTACCACTGTGCCACCTGGGAAGCCCCTAAGAAAACCCTAAAAACTGACAAAGCACTCCCTTCTCATTAGGTAAACAAAAGGGAAACCACATTAAAGTGGATAGGAGAGGCTGAGACACAGACTTGCTATAAACCCTGCCTCTGGCATGGCAACTCACACCTGGGAGGAAACCCAAGCTCCAAAACTTCTTTGCAAGGATCAAAGGGTTTATACCCCTTATTAGCCACCACAATTTTTAAGACTGACACTTAAATACAAGCCCGCCCCCAAATATCTGGATTTAACGATCAATCGGACTCCTGCCATGAGACCTGTGGGACTGTGACAGAGCAAGAACTCTTAGAGTGCTTGTACGCGGACTCACCCACCCAAGGGCTCTGCTAGAACCAGCTCTTTTCTTACATAGCAGAATCTGTCACCCAGGAGACCCCAGACACAGTGGAACTGACTCTCATTCCTGTGCTTCAGACAGAGACAGCAGAAAGGCACCAATAACCCCAGAGGCACAAGCGATGGCAGCTAGGGTACTGGGTGAAGCCTCTGTCAGAGGTGGTGAAGGGTAGAAAGTGCCGACTCAAATACAATGAGAGGCAACTCAGGTAAGAGGGGAAAAAAACAAAACAAAACAAAAAAACCCTGGTGCTATAGCGCCACCTACTGGAAAATAAAAGAAAGGTTTCTAATTACTAACCCATTGAATCATTAGAATCAAGTTATGAAAAAAGCTTTACTTAAAGAAGGTGTTTGCTACTTCAAATGCACCAAAGGAGGAGAAACTCATCAAGCTCTATGAAGAACCACAGTAACACAGTATCATTCTCCAGAAATCAAACTAAACTCATGGGGTGTTACAATCTAACTGCTAGAGAATTCAAAATAGCTGTCATGAAGAAATGTAAGGTGCTGCAAGAAAACTCAGAAAGGCAGTTCAATGAAATCAGAAATAAAGTTTGTGAACAGAAGGAATACTTTAACAAAATGATTAAAACTCTAAGATCCAAATAGAAATTCTGAAGCTGAATAAATGAGATGAATAATGTATTAGAAAACACTGGAAACAGAGCACATATGAAAGACAGAATGAATGAGCTGAAAGATAGGAATCTAGACATGCTACAGGTAGAAGAGGAGAGAGAATTAAGATCACAAAAATAAAGAAATTCTACAGAATTATCCAAATTCTAGCAGGAAGGGCAATATTAGGATGATGAGTATTCTAGAAGAAGAAGAGAGGGAGAAGGTAGGAGAGAATTCATTTAAAGAAATAATAGCTGAGAACTTCCCAAACCTGGAGAAGGAACTGTACATACACATCCATGGTGCTAAGAGAACACCTAATTACTTCAACGCAGAAAGACCTTCTTGAAGACACATATATTAAAACTGTCTAAAGTCAAGGACCAAGGAAGAATTTTAAAAGCAGTGGGGGATAAAGAATAATAACCTACAAGGGAATCCCCAGTAAACTATCAGCAGATTTCTCAGCAGAAACTCTACAGGCTGAAAGAGAGTGGAATGACATACTTGAAATGTTGAGAGATAAAAACTGTCAGCCAAGAATACTTTATCCAGCAAAGTTATCTATCATTCAGATAAAATTAAGAAATAAAGCCTTAACCAGACAAACATGAGCTGGGAGAGTTCATCACTGCTAACCCTGCTTTACAAGAAATGTTGAAAGAAACTGTTCTACATGAAATGAAAAGGCAGAAGTACACAAAACTTTGAGTATGGTGAAGAAAAGATAGAATCAGAAGTTACAACTCTAGATCAGCATAGGTTGTTAAAAACAATTATAGCTTAAGATTATAGGGAAAAAAGCAGTAAAAATAACTATAGCTACTTCAATTAGGTAGCAAATTCACAACATGAAATGGGATAATTTGAGACAAGACATAAAAGATGAAAAAGATAGAACTTTTCTAGGCAAATGAAGAACAGATGCTATCAGTATAAAGAGGACTATTTTATTTATGAGATATTTTATACAAACTTTATGGTAGCCATAAAACATAAATTTAGAACAAAGATATGAAACATTAAAAAAAAGAGGAAAGAAAAATATTATAGAAGACCACCAAACTAAAATGGCAGGTGGAAATACAAAGGAAAAGAACCAATGGAGGTATAGAACAACATGAAAGCTAAAGATAAAAGGGCAGGACTGAGTCCTCATTTATTAATAATCATCCTAGATGTAAGTGGATTGAGTCCACTAGTCAAAAGCCACAGAGTGCTGGATGAATTAAAAGACAAGACCTAACTATATGATAATTCCAGAAGACTCATCTCAACTCTACAGACAAGCATAGGCTCCAAGTGAAGGAACAGAAGAGGAATTTCCAAGCAAACTTCAGCCAAAAGAAAGAGACGGTGGGCATACTCATATCAGAAAAAATAGATTTCAAGCCAAAAATGTAATAAGAGACAAAGATGGATACTATATAATGATAAAGGGGACAATTAAGCTTAACAGTAAATAATACATATGCACCTAATATAAGAGCATCAAAATGTATAAAGCAATTATTAACAACCCTAGCGAGAGAAATTAATGCAACACAATACTAGTAGGAAACTTTAACACCCCACTTACATCAATGGATAGCTCATCCAGACAGAAAGTCAACAAGGAAAGAGCAGCCTTAAACAAAACATTAGACCAGTGAACTTGAAAGATTTATAAAGAATATTTCAATCCAAATGCAGCAGAATATATATTCTTTTCAAATGTACATGGAATAACTTCAAGGAGAGACCATGTGTTAGGATGCAAAAGAAGTCAATAAACTTAAGACTGAGATCATATTAAACATCCTTCTCAATCACAGTAATATAAAACTAGAGATTTACTAAAAAGAAGAAAGCTGAAGCAATCACAAATATGTGGAGACAAACATGTTACTGAACAACTATTGGGTCAATGAAGAAATCATAGGACAAATTAAAAACTACCTGAAGACAAATGAAAATAAAAATACACTAAAATCTGTTGAATGTAGTTAAAGTGGTACTAAGAAGGAAGTTTATGGAATACAGGTCTACCTCAAGAAACAAGAAAAATCTCAAATGAACAATATAAACTTATACTTAAGGAAACTAGAAAAAGAAGAACAAACAAGGCCAAAGTCAGAAGAAGGAAGAAAATAATAAAGATCAGAGTGAAAATAAGTGAAATAGAGATTTAAAAGACAATTAAAAATGGATGAAAAAAATATACAAGCAACTTCTGCAGCTGAATTCCAGAAAAATAAACGACCCAATCAAAAAATGGGCCAAAGAACTAAACAGACATTTCTCCAAAGAAGACATACAGATGGCTAACAAACACATGAAAAGATGCTCAACATCACTCATTATTAGAGAAATGCAAATCAAAACCTCAATGAGGTATCATTTCACACCAGTCAGAATGGCTGCTATCCAAAAGTCTACAAGCAATAAATGATGGAGAGGGTGTGGAGAAAAGGGAACCCTCTTACACTGTTGGTGGGAATGCAAACTAGTACAGCCACTATGGAGAACAGTGTGGAGATTCCTTAAAAAACTGGGAATAGAACTGCCATATGACCCAGCAATCCCACTGCTGGGCATATACACCGAGGAAACCAGAATTGAAAGAGACACGTGTACCCCAATGTTCATCGCAGCACTGTTTACAATAGCCAGGACATGGAAGCAACCTAGATGTCCATCAGCAGGCGAATGGATAAGGAAGCTGTGGTACATATACACAGTGGAATATTACTCAGCCATTAAAAAAATACATTTGAATCGGTTCTACTGAGATGGATGAAACTGGAGCCCATTATACAGAGTGAAGTAAGCCAGAAAGAAAAACAACAATACAGTATACTAATGCATATATATGGAATTTGAAAGATGGTAACGATAACCCTATATGCGAGTCAGAATAAGAGACACAGATGCATGGAACAATTTTATGGACTCTGAGGGAGAAGGTGAGGGTGGGACGTTCTGGGAGAATAGCATTGAAACATGTATATTATCGTATGTGAAACAGAACACCATTCCATGTTCGATGCATGAGACAAGGGCTCAAGGCCGGGGCAATGGGATGACCCAGAGGGATGGGATGGGGAGGGAGGTGGGTGGGGGGTCCAGGAAGGGGAACACATGTAAACCCATGGCTGATTCATGTCAATGTATGGCAAAAACTATTACAATATTGTAAAGTAATTAGCCCCCAACTAAAGTAAATGAATTTATTAAAAAAAAAAAATTATGCAAAAAAAAAAATAAATAAAGACTGGATAGATATAAAAAAAAAAATGGATGAAACTAACAGCTAGGTCTTTCAAAAAGACAAAACTTTAGTTAGATTCATTAGGGGAAAAAGAGAGAATGCTTTGATAAATAAAATCAGGAATGAAAGAGGAGAAACAGCATCAGATATCACAGAAATACAAAATACAAAAGATTATGTGACATATGCCAACAAATAGAACAATCCAGAAGAAAAGAATAAATTTTTAAAAACATACAACCTTCCAAACTGAACCATGAAGAAATGGAAAATCTGAATAGACTTATCACTAGTAAGGGGATTAAAATAATAATAAAACTCTCCCAAAACATCTGGGACCAGAAGTCTTCACTGGTGAATTTTACCAAACATTCAAAGAATATTTAATTTTAGAACCTATCCTTCTCAAATGCTTCCAAAAAATTGAAGAGGAGGGAATGTTTCTTAAGTCATTTTAGGAAGCAAAAATTCCCCTGATACCAAAACCAGATAAGGACAACAACAAAAGAAGTTTATAAGCTAAGGGGCTTCCTCGATGGTGCAGCAGTAAAGAATCGATCTGTAATGCAGGAGACGCAGATTTGATCCCTGGGTCGGGAAGATCCCCTGGAGGAGGGCATGGCAACCTACTCCAGTATTCTTGCCTGGAGAATCAGATGGACAGAGGGGACTGGCAGGTTATAGTCCATGGGAGTCACAAAGAGTTGGACATGACTTGGTGATTAAACAACAGCAACATAGCAATCAAAGCAGCATGGTATTGGCAGGAAAACAGATACTTAGAATAATGGGACAGAATTGAGAGCCCAGAAATAAAATTACAAATATACGGACACTTAATTTACAACCAAGGAGTGAAGAACATAAAATGGAGAAAAGATAATCTCTTCAATAAATGGTTTTGAGAAAACTGGATAGTCAAATGAAAAATAATAAAATTAGATAACTATCTTACAACCATACATAAAAATCAAATCAAATACAAGACCCGAAACTACAAAACTCCTAGTAGAAAACATAGGAAATATACTCTGTGACATTAGTCTGTCTCGTCAGGCAAGGGAAACAAAAGCAAAAATAAATAAATGTGACTATATCAAACTAAAAACTTCTGCACAGCAAAAGAAACCATAATACAACAAAAATACAAAATACTGAACAGGAGAAGAAATTTGCAAAGGATATATCTAAAAAGTGGTTAATATCCAAAATATATAAAGAACTCATACAACAAAAAACATGGACAGAGGAGCTGAACAAACATTTTCCCAAAGAAAACATGTAGATGGCCAATAAGTACATGAAAAGATGTTCAACATCATTAGTTATTAGGGAATTGCAAATAAAAATCACAGTGAGATATCCCCTCATGCCATTGGAATAGCTAGTAGCAAAAAGGCAAGAAATAAGTGTTGGAAAGGATGTGGAGAAAAGGAACCCTTATACACTGTTGGTATATTCCCACTGTTGGTGGGGATGTAAATTGGTGTGGCCACTATGGAAAACAATGTGGAGAGTCCTCAAAAAATTAAAAATAGAACTACCATAATATTCAGCTATTCCACTTCTGGGTATTATCTGAAGAATATGAGAAACACTAATTCCAAAAAATACTGGCAATCCTATGTTCATTGCAGCATTATTTGTAACGGTCAAGATATGGAAACAGCCAAAGTGTCTTTCGAAGGGAAAAAGAAGATGTAGTTTATACATACATTGGGCTACTTCTCAGCTATAAAAATAGATGAAATCTTGCCATTTGCAACAACATGAGAGGACCTTGAAGATATTATGCTAAGTCAGATGGAGAATGACAAATAGCATATGATTTCCTTTCTAAAAACAGAAAAAAATAAAATAAATGAATAAAGCAAACCAAACAGAAACAAACAAAAGAACTGAGTTATGCTTACCAGAGGGGAAGCAGGGTAGAAAAAGGGTGAAATGAGTAAAGCTGGTCAACTGTCCAATGACAGATGGAAACTAAACCTTTGGTGGTGAACATACTGTAGTGTATACAGACATCAAAATATAATATTGTGCATATGAAATGTATAATGTTACAAACCAATAAAAAATCCAAATTACCAACACCTAATAGCTACATCAGTCTTCCCTCATAGCTCAGTTGGTAAAGAATCTGCCTGCAATGCAGGAGACCCCAGTTCAATTCCTGGGTTGGGAAGATCCACTGAAAAAGGGATAGGCTACCCACTCTAGTATTCTTGGGCTTCCCTCATGGCTCAGCTGGTAAAGAATCCACCTGCAATGCGAGAGACCTGGGTTCAATCCCTGGGTTGGGAAGATCCCCTGGAGAAGGGAACGGCTACCCACTCCAGTATTCTGGCCTGGAGAATTCCATGGACTGTATAGCCCACCGGGTAGCAAAGAGTCAGACATGACTGAGTGACTTTCATTTTCACTTTCACTTTCAATATTTACATCTAGGTCCTATATTTAATGGGTTTCCCTTGTGGCTCAACAGGTAAAGAATCTGCCTGGGAGACCTGGGTTTGATTCCTGGGTTAGGAAGATTCCCTCGAGAAGGGAAAGGCACCCATTCCAGTATTCTGGCCTAGAGAATTCCATGAACTGTATAGTCCATGCGGTTGCAAAGAGTCTACCTATTTGTATTTCAGTTATTTAAACTTTTTCTTATGATTCTGACACTGAGATGCATCTTCATTCCAGCACCTGTGGATTTTTCTTTCCTTTTTTTGAGAATGGCTTTGAGTTTACAAAAAAAATATTTTATATATCCTATACAGCAATTTTGCTCATTAACTTATTTGCCAAATATTGACTAAAAGACAAGATGGAATCTTGCCTTAATTTTTATTTTTTTATCAAAGTTATGCAAACTCCTTCTCTCAGAGCTCAGCTGGTAAAGAATCCACCTGTACTGCAGGAGATCCCGGTTCGATTCCTCGGTCAGGAAGATCTGCTGGAGAAGGGTTAGGCTACCCACTCCAGTATTCTTGGGCTTCCCTTGTGGCTCAGCTGGTAAAGAATCTGCCTGCAATGTGGGAGAGCTGGGTTGAATTCCTGGGTTGGAAAGATCCCCTGGAGAAGGGAAAGGCTACCCACTCTAGTATTCTGGCCTGGAGAATTCCATGGACTGTATAGTCCAATGGGGGTAGCAAAGAGGTGGACATGACTGAGTGACGTAAAAAAAAAAACAAAAACAAAATCATAGACTAAAAATCAAATAGTATACAGGCTAATAAATCATAGGGATCAGATAATAAATGGAACCTTGGACAGAGTTCAGTAAGACTGAAGACCTTCCCAGAGACCATTTCTCCAGTCCTCAAATAAATGTGTAATTGGGATTAACATGCTTGGCAATTGGCACCATCGTCATACTGGGTCTTGGTCTGAGTGATAAAATCTATCATAGATGGGAAGGTCACAGAGAGAAAACCTCTGAAACTACCCATTACCAGAACCAAGTTGAAAAATCAATAACATACTGTATCATACCTGAGTGTGAAAGAGTGGCATATATTAGTGCACCTTAAGGATCTGAAGGAGGGGTTGAAAAACTACGCATCTGGGCAAAATCTTGTGCGTGGTCAGTTTTTGTACAGTCTGCAAGCTAATTATGGTTTTTCTATTTTTAAGGTGTTATTAAAAATAAAAATATGTCACAGAGACCATGTGTGGTCTGAAAAATCTAAAATAATTGCCATCTGAGTCTTCATAGCCAAAGGTCATTGTCTCCTTATCTAAAGGAAGCAGGGGTGGTGGTCTCATCACATTTATTTACTTCACCCGAGTGGCCCCTCCAGCAATGAATGGATCCTATAGGTTGACTACAAACTACAGCAAGATCAACCAAGTTACAGCTCTGGTCAGTCCTCATCTCAGACATGACTGGTGTCTTAGCTAGCATAGATTAATAGGACATCAGGCAGTGATTTGAGCAAATGCATGCTATTTTGTTTGTTAAATCATAATCAGAAAACTGTTTGTGTTCAAATGGAATGAATGAACAATATACATTTGCATGTTTGCCTTAGGGCTGTCTTCTACCCTCTGTTGTAACATGTGTTAGTCACTCAGCTGTGTCCGGCTCTTTGTGACCCCATGGACAGGCTTCTCTGTCCATGGAATTCTCCAGGCAAGAATCCTGGAGTGGGTTGCCATTTCCTTCTTCAGGGGATCTTCTTGAAGTCCAAACTTATTTGGAGCATCTTAGCATCCTGCAGATCATCATATCCATTCATTGTATTGATGATTAGTTATGCTGATTAGTGAGATGAGCAAATGGTAGCCACATGGGAAGCCTGGAGAGGAAACATGAGCTCCAGAAAGTGGGAAGATAAATATTGCAGACTCAGAGGTTATCCACTTCTGAAAAATGTTTAGATGTCTGCAGTGGGGGGGTCATGACAGGCCATATCTGCAGAAATAAATGACACATTAGTGCACCTTGATCCTTTTACCATGAAGAATGGGCACAAACTCTTTTGAGTTGGAAGTAAACTGCATGAGCAGTTAGCCCAGACGTCATCCACCTTGGTTGCACCAGTGTCCTTTCTTCAGCTTAGGCCTATGGCCGTATGAGGAGTCCTGACACAGGAGTAAAAGCCTGAGCTTAATTTTACAGAAGGGCTGGCTTGATGTGTGGGTATAAGATGTGTGGGTATAAATGGCAGCTGCACTAAGGCTTCAGGGTGGTCTTAAAGATGGTGGTAAGGAAAAATCCTCCTGGTGAACCACTTTGTGGGGAAAGAAAAATAGTTGGAGATTAGAAGATATACAGATGTCTGGTTAGGGATCTGGAAGGGGAAAAAAGGAAAGATGAGGGCAAAGGAAGTCTGGAGTAAAGGCAAGTGGATTAACATATGGGAGTGGGCACAAAGTGTGGAGATCTTTGTATGTTACACCCACCAGGGAACATCTTTCTTGGAAGAAGCAGTCAACAATAAAGTAGACAAAAATCACCTGACTAACTGGTGTTTGCCAGCCTCTGTAATTGGCCACCTAGTGCTGTCAGGATGGGCTCAAGAAACTAGAGGCTGAGATGGCAGACATGGAGGAGACACCTGGGCCCAGCAGCACACTCTCCCCGTGGTGGTGGTGGTTTAGTCACTCAGGCATGTCCGACTCTTGCAACCTCACGGACTGTAGCCCACCAGGCACCTCTGTCCACGGGATTCCCCAGGCAAGAATACTGGAGTGGGTTGCCGTTTCTTTCTCCAACCCTCAGTTACCAAGATTGACTTAGGTGCTGCTATTGTGAAATGTTCAAGTTGCTGGCAGCAGAGACCTTCCACAGTCCCCAGTATGGCAGCATTTCTTGAGGAGATCAGTTAACCACTGATGAGAAATTGACTATAGCGGAGCCTTTTAGCTTGGAAGAGTTAGTGATTTGTTCTCCCAGAAAGAGGCACACTGAGGTGTTGAGTTATCTTTGCTGCCCCATTAACTGAAGACTTACAGAGTGCTTGATCCACCAGCATGGAATCCCAGAGAACATTGCTTTGGACCAAGAGACTCACTTTACAAAAGCACGGGTATAGGAGTGAAGTTCACTTATGACCATGAGATTCACTCGTTATATCATGTACCATACCATCCAGAAGTTGTCAGCAGTTTACAGGTTTGTAATGGTTTGCTGAAAGCACTGCTGGAGCACAGCTTGAAGGATACTATGTGGGGATGGGGCAGCATCCTTTAGGATGCAATATATATATTGGTATGTGTATTAGAATTAAGACCTTTATTTGAACGCATGATTCCAGGCAGGACTCCTTTCCTTGTTATGGTTTTGGGTAAGGTTATGGCAACCCACTTCAGTATCCTTGCTTGGGAAATCCCACTGGCCAAGGAGCCTAGGAGGCTACAGTCTACTGGGTCACAAAAAGTAGGACAGAACTTAGCAACTAAACAACGAGAGATTAACTTAATAGTATACCTTATAGGAAAGCAAAGAGTTACGCCAAACATAACTACAAGTAGAACAGTTACAAGTCTATCAATTAGTCCATTCACTGGAAATCCAGCAGATGACACCTCCCTAATGGCGGAAAGCGAAGAGGAACTAAAGAGTCTCTTGATGAGGGTGAAAGATGAGAGTGAAAAAGCTGGCTTAAAACTCAACTTTCAAAAAACTAAGATCATGGAATCCAGTCCTAAGACTCTGTGGCAAATAGATGGGGAAACAATGGAAACAGTGACAGACTTAATTTTCTTGGGCTCCAAAATCACTGTGGAGAGTGACTGCAGCCATGACATTAAAAGATGCTTGCTCCTTGAAAGAAAAGCTATGACAAACCTAGTTCAGTTCAGTCGCTCAGTCGTGTCCGACTCTTTGCGACCCCATGAACTGCAGCACGCCATGCCTCCCTGTCCATCACCAACTCCCTGAGTCCACCCAAACCCATGTCCATCGAGTCGATGATGCCACCCAGCCATCTCATCCTCTGTCATCCCCTTCTCCTCCTGCCCCCAATCCTTCCCAGCATCAGGGTCTTTTCCAGTGAGTCAGCTCTTCGTATCAGGTGGCCAAAGTATTGGAGCTTCAGCTTCAACATCAGTCTTTCCAATGAACACCCAGGACTGACCTCATTTAGGATGGACTGGTTGGATTTCCTTTCAGTCCAAGGGACTCTCAAGAGTCTTCTCCAACACCACAGTTCAAAAGCTTCAATTCTTTGGTGCTCAGCTTTCTTATAGTGCAACTCTCACATCCATACATGACCACTGGAAAAACCATAGCCTTAACTAGACGGACCTTTGTTGGCAAAGTAATGTCTGCTTTTTAATGTGCTATCTAGGTTGGTCATAACTTTCCTTCCAAGGAGTAAGCGTCTTTTAATTTCATGGCTGCAGTCACCATCTGCAGTGATTTTGGAGCCCAGAAAAAAAAAAGTCAGCCACTGTGACAAACCTAGACATCATATTAAAAAGCAGAGACGTCACTTTCCGACAAGGTCTGTCTAGTCAAAGCTATGGTTTTTAAAGTAGTCATGTATGGATGTGAGAGTTGGACTGTGAAGAAAGCTGAGCACCGAAGAATTGATACTTTCAAACTGTGGTGCTGGAGAAGACTCTTGCGAGTCCCTTGGACAGCAAGGGGATCAAACCAGTCAATCCTAAAGGAAATCAGTCCTGAATATTCATTGGAAGGACTGATGCTGAAGCTGAAGCACCAATACTTTGGCCATGTTTGAAGCACCAATACTTTGGCCATGTTAAGCAAAGAGCCAACTCACTGGAAAAGATCCTGATGCTGGTGAAGACTGAAGGCAAGAGAAGAGGGAGGCAGACAATGAGATGGTTGGATGGTATCACTGACTCAATGGACATGAGTTTGAGCAAACTCTGGGAAATAGTGAAGGACAGGGAAGCCTGGGGTGCTGCAGTCCATGGGTTCATGAAGAGTCATACACGACTGAGCGACTAAACAACATAACAAGTAAAAAGAAAGGTTGGAAAAGAACCTAGCCCTGGGCAATATAGCTGTGGACAACATAATTATTTTCTCAACCTACTGCTCTTGCTGAATCAGTGATACCTGGTAGAATTTAAAGCATGTCTATGGATTCCTGGTTTCCTTAAAGGCTCCTGTTGTTCCCCTGGCATTTGGAGGGTTTCTAGAGGACATGTTATTGACTGATGCTAATGGTCTAAATCTGTTTATGATGCTATTTACTAGCTGGATCAAAACCAAAAAGATGTTTTGTGTTAATATTTAAAGTTTTATTTGGAAACAATGTGTCAGTTTTTCTTTTACCACCTGTTAAGCCTGCGTTGAAAGTAAATTCTTTTGCCATATTCTCCCTAAAGAAAAGTAAGCTCTTCATTCACTAATTTTATTAAATACTTTTGATCAAACTTGAGGTTCTGTCAAAAATTTCCTCTCTGTAAAATGTTTTTTTTTTTTTAAATCCAGCTTTCACATCAGGAAAAGTGATTTCTCTATATAACTATTTTTAAAAGGCATTTTTGTCAGTTCAAATTGAAATTCCAGTTTAACCATGGGAAGGGACTTGCTCTCCAAAACTCTGCTCACCTGACAGGACTGTACACTCTATGCTTTTCTTATAGTCATGTACAAACTGTTTCCATACACCAGGGGCTGACCGAGTATCAGTTCAGTTCAGTCGCTCAGTCATGTCCAACGCTTTGCGACCCCATGGACTGCAGCATGCCAGACTTATCTGTCCATCATGAACTCCCAGAGCCTGCTCAGACTCATGTCGATCAGGTTGGTGATGCCACTCAACCATCTCACTCTCTGTCACCCCCTTGTCCTCCTGAACTTCCCTCCTCTCCTCCCATCCTACTCTTCTATGTCATCAAAGAGTGCCAGGCTGGGCTCCCTGTGTATATAGCAACTTCCCTGTGAGATCCACCAGGCTCCTCTGCCCTGGGATTCTCCAGGCAAGAATACTGGAGTGGGTTGCCAATTCCTTCTCCAGGGGATCTTCCCTGCCCAGGGATCAAACCCAGGTCTCCCGCATTGCAGGCAAATTCTTTACCGACTGAACCACCAGGGAAGCTCCAATTATACATTACATATATATATATATATATATATATATATATATATATATATATATATACACACACACACACATATACACACACACACACACATATACACACACACACACACACACACACACATATATATATATACATCTATCCCTTCCCTCCTGAACTCCCCTCCCCTCCTCCCATCCTACCCCTCTCTAGGTCATTGTATCGTGCCAGGATGTGCTCCTTGTGTTATATAGTAACTTCCCACTAACTATTGAGAAAATAATACTGGTCTTAATAAGCCAGTTAGAGGCATTCATCTTGTGGAGATAGAGGTAGAAACAATAATAATAGTAAGACCTGATAGCTGGGCTTCCCTGGTGGCTCAGTGGTAAAGAATCTGCCTGCCAATGCAGGAGACACATGTTCTATCCCTGATCCAGGAAGATGCCATGGATGCCATGAAGCAACTAAGCCCTTGTGACACAACTACTGAGTCTGTGCTCTAGAGCCTGGGAGATACAACTACTGAAGCCCATGCGCCCTAGAGCCTGTGCTCCACAGCAAGAGAAGCCACCACAATGAGTAGACCATGCACAGCGACCTGAGAGTAGCCCCCACTCTCCATAGCTGGGTGAAGTTCACACAGCATGGAAGGCCCAGCATAGCCAAAAAAAAAAAAGAGAGAGAGAGAGACCTGATGGCTAATGGATAGATGGTAAGAAAATCAAAAGATGTTGTGCATACACACGTGTGAAATATGCAATTTATAATACTGATTAGTTTCAACCCGAAGAACACAAAGTATACTCAGTACATCCTGTTAAATAAATTGGTAACAGGTAATACATTTTATAATCATGACTTTCAATAACTTAAATATTGGTCCTTAAAATTATAAACCTTTGATTTGTGGAGAATACATTTTTATTAAGTACTTAGATTCTCCGGAATGCTAGACAACTTGTTTATTTAGACTGGAAATAAATAGAACTATACATTTAAAGTGAAAGTCACTCAGTCGTGTCTGACTCTTTGCAACCCCATGGACTATGCAGTCCATGGAATTCTCCAGGCCAGAATACTGGAGTGGGTAGCTGTTCCCTTCTCCAGGGGTCCTCCCAACCCAGCGATCGAACCCAGGTCTCCTGCATTGCAGGCGGATTCTTTACCAGATGAACCACTAGGGAAGCCCATACATTTAAAAAGAAAAGGCAATTACTTTAACTTTATATTTCATTAAACAGTTTAATTACAAATCTGGAGCTTTTCCTGAAAGTTGAATGAGATAAAGCATTTGAAGTGTTGGTGACAAACAGTCAGCATTGGGTGAAGTGGCAGTGAGTTCCACTGTGTGCTTGAGGCATGTCCAGTTTTTGTTTGTAAACAGGTGATCTTTAATCAGCTGCAATGCAGTTTTATTCAGCTGCATAACTGCTACCTAGAAAAGACATGGTGACTATTTCAGTTTTCTTTGTCATCTCCCAGTAATGTGTTATTTTGCATGGTACATTCTGGAAGATTTTGAGGCTGTATCTAGATTTGGGGGTGGGGTAGGGAAGTGTTGTGAATGATTAGCCATGTTTGAAAAAGGCATGGAAAAGGGAGATTATTTGCTGCCACTTATTTACAATCTCTGGTTTAAATCAACTATAAATTACATCCTTTTCCTCTCATTTCAATTTTCATGTTACTAATACTACAACTAGCCAGTGCTTCTATGTGCCTGAAATATAGTGGACCTCAGTATTTTTACATGCCGTAGTGGGAAGAATAGGTAGATTGAATATGAATCTCAGCTTCCCCAAGGGTTAGCATTAGCCTGAGCAAGTTACTTAATTTTCGTGAGTCTCTGATAATCATAATAATGTATGTTCCATGGATTTGTGAGAATCAAAAATTTTATATTTGAGAATTGTAAGTAAAAATCTAGCACTTTAACTGAAATTATTTACATGTCTTCTTCCTCAGCCAATGCTTATATGTGCACTGGCTGGGAATATAATGACATTTTAATATATAGGTTTAAATGGAATTATAATATTGGTTTAAATGGAATTTTCTTGGGAAAATAAATCTGTTACAATCCATCCATTTAGAATGTCATCCACTGTAAAGAACAATAGACATGAGGTTTACATATTGGCCCAACTCTTTACCTAATGAGGATAGACAACTGAGAAATCGCTGTTTAAATTATATGCCACACTTTGGTGGCTTTGTAAAATTGATGTGCAAAGATATTTTATATATTTATTCATATTATGAAAACACTTTGAATGAGAAAAGTACAGAGGCATGGTTTAAGCCAGTTAAAAGAAAATAAAGCATATAATATTATAGATCTATTTTAGCAATTCCACTTGCTTTGAATTTTTGAATCTAAGCCTATGCAGGGCTGATCTTCATCCCATAGCTTCCTGTTTTGCTGGCCACACAATGAGTTTTATTTTTATAACTGCAGCCTGTCCTAGCTTGCCCTCTACTGGTTCATGTTTTTGGTGCACCGACATGTAGGTTGAAAGAGAAGACCTAACAGAAGACGTTGCTTTTAGAGTTTATGGGTATCATTAGACAGTAAAGAATCTGCCTGCAGTGCAGGAGACCTGATCCCAGAATCTTCGACCCCTCGGTCAGCAAGATCCTCTGGAGAAGGGAATGGCGACCCACGCCAGTATTCTTGCCTGGAGAATTCCATGGACGGAGGAGCCTGGTGGGCTACAGTCCGTGGTGCTGCAAGAGTCAGACTTGACTGAGCGACTGACAGACACGGAAGTAAAGCATATAAACAGATGCACACAGATTATATTTCAGATGCCTACCTTTCAGAGTGCCATGTCTTATAGCCACAATCTGCTCTGTGCATTTATTGTTCTAGAATTCTGTACTGCTTCTAAAAGCTTACAGCTAGGATATCCTCATTTTTTTCTTACTGTTAACACACACGTATGGAGTTCACATTATGTTGATGTACATGAGAAAAGGAAGAGAGACACACAAAAATCTCTGCTTTCATGGAGGATTTGGTTTATATGCTTTTTGTGGAGCCGAATAATAAAAAAGTGAATTTAAATGCAGATAGAGACAAGCGTTTCACAGAAGAGAACATAGTGTGATACCATCTCTGTGCCCGAATGGCATGGGTGCTGTGATAGAGTGAACCTCTCAAAAGAGGCAAATGAATTTGAAGAGGACTAAAATCAAGTGGAGGAGACAGGCAGGGGTCAGGTCACTATAGGGCCTGGACATCATGGTAAGGTGCATTGGGAAGCTATTTGAAGATTTAAATAGTAGAGTGATGTCATTCAACTTATATTTTTAAAATGTGAATCTGGCTGTTCTATGGGAAACAGACTCTCTGGGGAGCAGAGTCTACTCTCACAGCAATCCACACTGGAGATGACAGTAGGCTGGTTGGGGTAGAGAAGGTGAAAAAGCTTGTCATGCAAGGTAGCTTTCTTGGGATGGGAGGGAGGTTCAAGAGGGAGGAGCATATGTATACTTATGGCTGATTCATGTTGATGTATGGCAGAAACCAACACATTATTATAAATCAATTATCCTTCAATTAAAAATAAATTAAAAAGTAGCTACCAAATTATATAGTTCTGATTTCAGTAAAAAAAGATAGCTTTCTCCTTTTGGCAGTCTGGTGAAGCTAATAAGAACATTTCAGAATAATGGTTTAAAATGCATAATATACAACACAAAGGAAATCAACTGTATTAAATGTAGTCATCAAAACATTTAAAAATAAATTTGTGAAATATTGATATATGTACAGCTTTAGTCATACATTAAATGATAAGAATTGGTAGTGAGTCTGATAACCACATAATTTCAAGCTAGTGGTATATATAAACACTAATGTGACATAACTGATATATTAATAATGTGACATGAAAATATCTATTATTTCTGTGGGTGATGAAATCAAAGACTCTGCTCTATGCTGACCACATTCACAATGGAAGGAAATGTTAAATTTCCACTAGAAGATACTGAAAATAAAGATGTAATTTTTTGCCCCTTCAAGCTTCCTGACTTCATGCTTTAGCGGTAGAAGTGAAAGGACTTGTTTATGAATTGATTTGGCTAATAAAAAGGTGAGAAAAAGCAAGCATCTAGGGATAGGTGATAGCATAATTTAGGTGTGCAGACATGATGGAAATAAAAGTTACTGTGTCTGGGCTCAGGGCAGAAACTCATTTGCCTAGTTATGTATGTGTGTGGGAATTCCATCTCTTGAACTGAACACAGGTAAAAAGACAAACTTAGAAGAAAGTTATTTTGAAACATGCTCCAGCCATACCATAATAGGTCTTTCTATATGGAACAGGCTAATTTTTATGTAAAGTTGCTGCTAAGGACTACTACCCCAACTAGAAAGGTATAAAATTACACTGTGTAGTTTGGTAAGGAGATTTTTAACACATGTTTTTAAAAGGCTGCCAAGGAATTGAAGCACAAGAAATTACTAAGGAAAATAATGAACAATGATAAAAAGAAATCAGTAAGTCAGTGGTTATTTGCTTTTAAATTATAGATACTTGAGAAGATATAATAAAGTTTATGAGTAAAGTAATTAAAATGGAAGATGTTGTTTTTGCAATTCAAGGCATAATGTCCAGCCAGTTCTCTCATATTTGGCTGCCTCAGTTTAAGACATAGCAAGGATATAATAAATGAAATACAATTTTCTTTAAAAATTTCTTCTGCTGGTTCAGTGTGTTCAAATTACTTCTTCCTTTGCTCAAGATAAAGAAACTAAAGAATGTCATTAGAAAAGCAACATGCTCCCTTGTTCAATATGACTAGAAGGGACAGATAATTAGAATACTACAAGACAGAGTCAACTTTCTTGGAAAAATGAGCTACTGTTTCCACAAGAGAGGACCTTATTCTTACTTTTGTAAATTATGCTTGTAAGGTTAATGACTCTGGAAAAGGATATTTAAGCTAAACCTTTGCTGTCTAAATTAATTATGAATTGGAATTTCACATGGGTTGAAGGCTTCTGGGTTAACATAGGTAGAAGATAATATTAAATCTTGACTTTGGAAACAGTATCCCTTGAAATCTTCATTTAAAAGTTATTCATGCTGCCTTTGTGGTTGGATGAAAACTTACTGTAGCAAGAATTACATACTACTTACTTAAGTTGTTCAGTCTTGTTCGACTCTTTGCAAATCCATGGACTGTAGCCCACCAGGCTCCTCTGTCCGTGGGGTTCTCCAACACAAATACTGGAGTGGGTTGCCATGCCCTCCTCCAGGGAAGAATTACATATCCCTAGCAAAAAGTAATATACCTGTACTGTCTTCAGAGTCCAGTGAGTTCAAAATACATAAAATGCGGACAACAATGAAGTACCTCTACGGTAAGCAGTTACTAGAGGCAAGGTTATGTTAATTTTTTCTTTCGAGTCAGGATTTGAATGTCTACTTTAATATCCAGACATTGTATCTAATTTCACAGAGCTATTGTGGAACAATGAGGTTTTGTAAAAAGAACAAGAATGGTCATTTTATGTGCTTTAACTATTTGAAGACAAGCTTTTATAGGGTTTCTCTCTGCTCCATATAACATTTTATACTCTAGCCAACTTGTGAATACATGCTACTCCAAATTTGTTGTGGGTTTTTTTTTTAAACATCTAATAAGAACTGTGTCAAAAAAGTTTGTAGTTATTCAGTGAACTGCATTTTTTCAATAAGTTGTTTTCCTTCTGTTCTTCAAATATAATGTCTGTAAGCACAGAGCAAAAGACCAACTCACCCAACAAAGTGCTTTCAATGATGATATTGAAAATGATGTTTTAATTTTAGAGAAAACAAAACAAAAAAAACCATGATTACTGAATCTATATATGGGAATATGAAGTTGTCCAAGTCTGTAAGCTTGTCCCTGATCCCCAGGAACCTGGTGACTTCTAGTTGCTCAATCTCTCTATTCTTCTTCTTTACTCCTTAAAATTTAATCAATACATTTAAAAAAATTTTCTTTCAGTATCATAACACAGTAATTAAGAGTAAGGGTTTAATAGTTACTATATTTAGACAGGCCTGTGAGCAAGTTTTAATTTCATCATTTAACTGTTCCAGGATGTTAAGCAAGTCACTTCCCTAATCCTCAGTTTACCTAATTATAAAATGGAAATTACACCTGTATCTTGGGGTTTTGTGGAGGAGTAAATAAGAAAAAAAATATATGAATTAGGAGTGCCTAATAGTGAGTAAATACTCAGTGAATGGTAGATTATAACAGCTCTTGCTATCTATCTGAATATTCATTAGAAGAACTGATGCTGAAGCTCCTATAGTTTGGCCACCTGATGCAAAGAGCTGACTCACTGATGAAAAGACCCTGATGCTGGAAATATTGAGGGCAGGAGAAGAAGGGGGCAATAGAGGATGAGATGGTTGGATGGCATCAATGACTCAGTGGATTTGAATTTGAGCAAACTCCGGGAGATAGTGAAGGACAGGGAAGCCTGGCGTGCTGCAGTCCATGGGATCACAAAGAGGCAGACACGACTTGGTGACTGAGCAACAACAACTCCATTAGATAAGAGGTAATTGTAGTGGCTACTCCTGATGCTAGTATGTTACAGGAAACTACTACTCCTACCATGTTTCCTGAAGAAAGTCTTGAGGTTCTGAGTTTTGGTTTCTTCTCAACAGGTAATAACTATAACATTGTTTTATAGCACATTACAGTCAATTGTTCTATTACATATATTGTCTCACCTGATCTTATTTAAAGTACATGGGCTTCCTTAGCATTGGAATTCAAATCATATGTTGAAGAAGAACATTTTAGTATCTGGTTATATACTACATTTTTCTAAGTAATCAGAAAAAGTAAAGGAAGTTTCAAAGAGGAACAGACCATACAGAATAGTCATAGGTAAAAAGGAAAGACTGAAAACCATACCAGGGACTGCTTGCTAGCCAACGAGATGCATGGGGGATGGCTTCATATGAGATGAGGCAGGTGTCGGGAATAAAGTAAATGATGTAAACTTTAGGATTAAAGCAATGGATGCTGTATATGGAAAAAAAAATGTGGAATGGAATTGAGAACAGATGGCTTACTTTGAAATAATATGTCTCTGCAGGCCAAGGGAGGAAACTGCACCATCCAGAAATTCAATGGCTGCTTGAGATAGCTTCACTAATAGAAGAATTAAGTATTACAATTCAGTTGAGTAACATATTGGCATATTTTAGGTGTGAAGGTAAATGTGAGAGAGTCAGAGGGACTAGGTCCAAATCTTTTGCTATTGCCTAGAATACTTTTCTGGGGTAGCAGAGGCAGTTATATACCCGTTATGAGTGAAAAATATATTATTCACTCAACACATTTATTGAGCACCTCAAATTTGTTGCTATGTTAGCCCTAGAAAGCATCTAGTGAGACACATATATAGGTAGAATTTAAATACACTGGGTAATTTGGTAAGGAAGGCAATCTTTGCTCCAGTTGCTCAGATTTAGAACCAGAAAGGCAGGAGAAAAAAAAAAATTTAGAAAGCAGAAACAATCAGCATAGCTTCTGATTATCTCTACAGACCCCTATGCAAGGGAAGATAGCAGATAGACTATACAACGGGAAAAAGACTCATCACATTGGTTAAGGATGAAAATGTGAGTTTGACAGAGTAACAGTGTGAGACGGAAGACACAACGTGAAAGCAGTTCAAAATGGTGGCAGGAGAAATGGAGAAAAAGAATCTGAGTACAGGAGGAGAAGGAGGTAAATGCACACCTGGGAGAAGGTCAGGCTGTCTCCTACCCTGTAAGAGGGACTGTGGAGTGCCAGGTGGCAGTTTTCTAGTCCTGGCTATTTGCTTTAAGTCAAAAAGTCCAAGGAAATGACCCATTCTACTCTCTCTTCACAATGAGGACTGTGTATGTGAAAGCCTGAATGAAATGTGAAATCCTAAACTTAGAAAGTCTGATGTTCCCACTAATTTGAGATAAAGACAAAATTGGAAAAAAAATATGAGGAAGTTTCATGGCAGAGATTAAATGGAAAGAAAACAAATGAGCCAGAAGACTGGTTCATAAGGAACTTTGCCATCAAATGTGGATTTGTATACCATGGTCACTGGCCTGGATATTCAGTGATGGTCCCTACTTACATTGCATTCTTTACTTTTCTCAGGGAGTTTTTATAAAACAGAGGTCAGTTGTTGAAAGAGGAAAGATAGGTAACTGCAGGGAATCAGATTAGGCACTATAAAGTAGATTTTGTGCGCTAAAGGGACTGGATTGCAGAACTTCTTCTCTTCCTCCAGAAAAGGTTCTTTGTATATTTTTTCTATTTTTCAAACGATAAAAAATAAGATCTCTAATAATAATTCACAGAAGAGGAAAGATAATTAAGAACAGTTTAATTTTCTATTCCCAAAGTGAAAATCTACTTTAACACTAACCCTAGGTCTTTTTCTGTGCACTGTAGTGTTAGGGATGTTCGGCGGGTAGATATTTATTTGTATTTGTTAAGAAAAGAAAGATGGGGTAGAGTCTAGAATAAAAAAAAATAGATGAATTATTTGGAAACATATATACTGCTAAGTCGCTTCAGTCGTGTCCGACTCTGTGTGACCCCATAGACGGCAGCCCACCAGGCTTCGCCGTCCCTGGGATTCTCCAGGCAAGAATACTGGAGTGGGTTGCCATTTCCTTCTCCAGTGCATGAAAGGGAAAAGTGAAAGTGAAGTCGCTCAGTCGTATCTGACTCTTAGAGACCCCATGGACTGCAGCCCACCAGGCTCCTCCGTCCATGGGATTTTCCAGGCAAGAGTACTGGAGTGGGGTGCCATTGCCTTCTCCTGGAAACATATACAAGGTGGTGGCAAATAATGCTGAGATTAAGTCTGAAAGTAACATTTGCAAAGTATTTGCTTTTCCTCCTCCCTCCCAGTTATTGGTAATGAGAACATACATTAGAAAGGATACATATAATAGATGAATTTGGTTTACTTTGGTAGACTTTTTCAGACTAATTAGAGAAATTACATAAGGGTATGCTTCGAAATTAGAGATTAAGCTCTTCTAAAATGAACTAATTTGGCTGTGAATAAAATTCTAATACATATTAGCCTACAGATAATTTATTTAGCTTTAGATACACTATAGCAAGAAGTTCAAGTGAATTGCATGATTACATGAAGAAACAAGATATAATTCAAAACCAAGAAAAAATAACTCATAATAAATATAGGACAAATGGTTGATAGTTAACAAACCTGTACTTTAAGTTGTTGTATATGAAAATAACTTGTGAATTCTAAAGCAATGTACTAAGAGAATACTGAATTCCTCTTTAGTGTCTAGATACTAGGATACAAAAATAAATAATATTTGGGTCCCCCCTCAAGAATGTTATAAAAATGCTGTTTCATTTTCCTAGAGTCTAGGTGTTATATTAAACAGAAACAAATTTTTGAGGCAGGAATATTTGACAGGGGCTTCTCTTATGACTCAGCAGTAAAGAATCCACCTGCCAATGCAGGAGATGCAGGAGACACAGGTTCAATCCCTGGATCGGGAAGATGCCCTGGAGAAGGGAATGCAACCCACGCCAGTATTCTTGCCTGGGAAATTCCAAGGATAGAGGAGCCTGGTGCGCTGCAGTCCACGGGGTCACAAAAGAATTGCCCACGACTTAGTGACTAAACAACAACAATATCTGACAGAATGATAATCTATAATTCAGTGTGTGCACGCTGAACTTAGTTTTATGCTTCAAATAGAGGGCTATACTATGTTAATGCTTCTCAAACATTGATGTGCATATGAACCATTTGGGGATCTTGTTAAAATGCAGATTCTGATTCAATAGGTCTGGGGCTAGGGCCTGATATTCGGCATTTCTAACCAGCTCCCAGGTGATGCCAGTGCTTCTAGTCTAAGGACCACATTCTAAAAAGTAAGCTCCGATGTACCTTCTAAAGAAAGTAATTTGTTCCTATAAAGCTTCATTTATTACAGTTAGGGTACTTCACTACAAACAATGGCAACATAACTCTGGTAATGTTAAGGAATTTATTAGAAGGGTATTAGATAGTACAACTATCAGTGGAGATGCTAGGGAAATGTGTTCAAAGAAATGAGCAGGATTCAAAAAGGCATGGTCAAGATCATCTCAGGGACCATCTGCCCAGGACTGTACTGCTAACACCAGCTCTGCTAGACTATCCCCTTAGTGATGTTGGATTCTTGGCTGCTATAAATTGGGAAGATAACTTTTGGCCTTGAACCTTTGCCTTATTCTCTAAATAGGTTCAAATTTGTAGGCTTGAGACATTGATTCACTGAGATAGGAATCCTCCCTCTTGTTGCTGAAACTACCCTTCCTTCAAGGTATGCCTTCTACTTGTCTTGGAATTCCCCACAACTAGGAGAGGTATTTGGATGTTAGTACTGGATAGTCCAAAATGGCAAGTGTCATTACACTCTTAAGTCTTACATAGGTGATAGGCAACAAAAGGCCATCTAGTTAAAAAATGCATGCTTGTGATAAGTGAAAAATGTAAATTCCAGAGATGTTATGAAATTGGCTAAAGATTTCACATAAAGTTAGTGGGGAAAAAATAAGGCTATTGTTTTCAGATTATTTCCAATTTCCACCCTGTCCCATCTCCAGAATCCCTTGAAGAGTTTTCCTTCATTGACTTAATTCGTGCTTTTCACAGATGTTTAAGTGAAAAGATGAACAGATGGTAGATTTTAAAAGCCAGTGCCATTTGATGGTTTATATTATGGATGTGTGTGTGCACTCAGTCACTCAATTGTGTCTGACTCTTTGTGACCCCATGGACTGTAGACCCACCAGGCTCCTCAGTCTATAGAATTTCCCAGGCAAGAATACTGAATTGCACTGCCATTTCCTACGCCAGAGGAATCTTCCTGACCCAGGGATTGAACTCACGTCTCTTGCATCTCTTGCATTAACTGGCAGTTTCTTTACACTGGGAAAGCCCACATTATTAAGGATACTACTAGATAAACAGTTTGTGTTACACAAAAGATAAGCTCTTGACACAGAGCAGTGAATTTAACTGCAAAAACGTACCAATCTGTTTAATAAGTATATTTATGAAGAAGCTGGAAAAGAGATAAAAGGTAAAGATATCTTTATACTACACTGGATAGGTCAAGTATTTTAAATGAGTTCACCTTAATGGGGGTGAAATTTCAAGTTAAAAAGAACACAAATCAGAGGGAACGTATTTTACAGTGTCTCTTTAAGAACTGTCAAATGAGTTTCTTTTTAAAGGTACATAAACACACACTCACACACAACTATTTCCTTCATGCCTGAGACTGAGAGATTCCAAGTTATTTTTGGTGCCAGATTTTAACCCAGAGGAAGTTTTATGGCTGAGTTAAAACCCCCTAAAAGCAAAGGTTACAATGGAAATGCTGACAGAGTCCGTGCCATGGCAACATTTGTGAGTCTAGTTTTATTAAAACAATAAACAACTTTTGTTCAAGTGCAAGTGAATGTAAAAACAACAGAAAAAGGGCCCCTTCCTGTGTCTAAGGCCTAATCTCTTTCTGTTATTTCCTTGCCAGGGCTCTGATCCTGAGCTTGCTGGGTCCCACATGCAATTAGTGGTCTGAAATCAACCTTTGCACCCCAGGTCCTTATAAAAAGACCAGTAAAACACCAGGAGAGGTAGCTCAGCTCTGTACTTGTTAAAGTGGATACCAATGTGTACACTCAAGCAGAGCATTGGGTATATTTAAAATGGGCACAGGAATCAGGTTTTTAATCTCCTAATTGACTTTGTATGTACTTCTGTACCAGATTATTATCTAACAAGTGATACGTGTTTCCTCCTTTACTGCCAAGTATCACATCAAAGTCTAAATAATACCTCATGAGGTGTACACTGTGCATGCTCAGATGGATGAAAACAGAGGGGCCAGAGGCTGACTTCCTTTTACGATGGGGTCCACACACCAGGCAGAGCTGGTTAATGCTTTTCATATTTGAAGTCTAGTGACCCTGGGAGGTGTGGGAGGGGCGGAGGCCAGGAGAAAGTAAGATTGCTCTGCTTCCTTGGCCCTCCTTCTCCCTAAAGTGATACTGTGCAGTGTTAGCAAATGATCCGAATCTAGCAGAATAAGGACCATCCAAGAAACATGTTTCAAAGAAACAACACGAGGAAAAAATGGATCAACAAAGCCAAACTAAAATGTGAAGAAAATCATATCAAATGTGATGGTATTCCCCCCGAAGGCATGAAAAAGAACATTTGTATGTACAGAAAGTTATTGGCTGTAACAAAAGGGAATGATATGTTTGCAAAGTAATGGCAGGCTGGAAGCAAAAGGGCGGTGGATTGGTGAGAAATTTTCCATTGCCCAGAGAACTGTTTGAACTCACCAGAACAAAGGAGTCTAAATTTGCTGTGTTGATTAAATTATAACGGGAGGCTCTGTGTTCACATCTTCCAGCTACCAAGTCCTATCAGTTTAGAACAGGCATTCTCAAGCCAAACTGAAGATGAGAACCACCTGGGGGTGAGGAGAGGTGGTTAAAAATCAAGGCACCTGATGGCCAGTGCACACCCCAGAACAATGAAATGCCAGCTTCGAGGGGCTGGGGGTGAGATGTTAGTATTTTTTTAAAGCTCCTAGGTGAATTCTGGGTATGGCTGGGGCTCTGGATCACGGTCTTATTGGAACCTAGCAGCCCAAGAAATACTGACCTTTCAACTGAAGAAAAACTACAGATGTTTGTGGCAGGACATTTCCTCCAGGCAATTTACTGGGTCCCTTTGAATGTTACCAGCACTCAAAACTTAGTCCTCGGACTCGCAGCCCCAACCGGTAGAATGTCTATAGCAGATGTCTGAATGATATTAACAAACAGAAGCTTCCACCTCTTTCCTTGTTTAAGAAGTAACAGCGGGAACTTGTTTAAATAATACTCAGTGCCCGACCAAGTTTAATTCCCTTAAAAATTGCTACTTTTTCCTCTCTTCTATAAGCAAGCTGCTTTCTGGAGGCACTAAGCCACTCACTGCAAATAGCAGCAGGTTGGTTTCAGAACTAACTGAGCTGTCAATCGAATTGCTATGCACCTCGTCTTAGTTAGTTATTAAGATTGAAATTATGTAAAGAAATACAAGAAAACAACAGAATGGGAAAGACTAGAGATCTCTTCAAGAAAATTAGAGATACCAAGGGAATATTTCATGCAAAGATGGGTTCGATAAAGGACAGAAATAGTATGGACCTAACAGAAGCAGAAGATATTAAGAAGAGGTGGCAAGAATACACAGAAGAACTATACAAAAAAAGATCTTCACGACCCAGATAATCACGATGGTGTGATCACTCACCTAGAGCCAGACATTCTGGAATAGGAAGTTAAGTGGGCCTTAGAAAGCATCACTATAGAAAGCATCACTACGAACAAAGCTAGTGGAGGTGATGGAATTTCAAATCCTGAAAGATGACGAGCTGAGCTATTTCAAATCCTGAAAGATGATGCTGTGAAAGTGCTGCACCCGATATGCCAGCAAATCTGGAAAACTCAGCAGTGGCTACAGAACTGGAAAAGGTCAGTTTTCATTCCAATCTCAAAGAAAGGCAATGCCAAAGAATGCTAAAACTACCGCACAATTGCACTCATCTAACATGTGGGTCAGTGATACTCCTCCTTTGTATTCTAGCATCTTGTCTTTTATTATCATATGCTCCAGCAGCGCACCCTCCTCTTTACCCCACCAGGACATCTTTTCCATGTACATGTCTGGTGCATGACAGTCTTTCCCATTTAATGTTGTTCAGGAGGGACGTCTCTTTCCAGCATGCATTCAATTTGTGACATTTTTCTGTCCTTGAGGCATCTACATTTCAACTATATTTCCCTAGAACAGATTACTCTTACTGTGAATGTTTTGAACTTTTGTTTGGCAGAACAAAAGTTCCAATGTTGTTTTGCTACTATAATGTTTGTTTGTTACTATAAGATTTATCACCGGATGTATCACTTTACGGAGAAGGCAATGGCACCCCACTCCAGTACTCTTGCCTGGAAAATCCCATGGACGGAGGAGCCTGGTGGGCTGCCGTGTGTGGGGTCGCACAGAGTCGGACACGACTGAAGCAACTTAGCAGCACACGCTAGTAAAGTAATGCTCAAAATTCTCCAAGCCAGGCTTCAGCAATACATGAACCGTGAACTTCCAGATGTTCAAGCTGGTTTTAGAAAAGGCAGAGGAACCAGAGCTCAAATTGCCGACATCCGCTGGATCATTGAAAAAGCAAGAGAGTTCCAGAAAAACATCTATTTCTGCTTTATTGACTATGCCAAAGCCTTTGACTCTGTGGATCACAATAAACTGTGGAAAATTCTGAAAGAGATGGGAATACCAGACCATCTGACCTGTCTATTGAGAAACCTGTATGCAGGTCAGGAAGCAACAGTTATCACTGGACATGGAACAACAGACTGGTTTCCAAATAGGGAAAGGAGTATGTCAAGGCTGTATATTGTCACCCTGCTTATTTAACTTATATGCAGAGTACATCATGAGAAACGCTGGGCTGGAAGAAACACAAGCTGGAATCAAGATTGCCAGGAGAAATATCAATAACCTCAGATATGCAGGTGACACCACCCTTATGGGAGAAAGTGAAGAAGAACTAAAGAGCCTCTTGATGAAAGTGAAAGAGGCGAGTGAAAAAGTTGGCTTAAAGCTCAACGTTCAGAAAACTAAGATCATGGCATCTGGTCCCATCACTTCATCGGAAATAGATGGGGAAACAGTGGAAACAGTGTCAGACTTTATTTTTTGGGCTCCAAAATCACTGCAGATGGTGATTGCAGCCATGAAATTAAAAGACACTTACTCCTCGGAAGGAAGGTTATGACCAACCTTGATAGCATATTTAAAAGCAGAGACATTACTTTCCCAACAAAGGTCCATCTAGTCAAGGCTATGGTTTTTCCAGTGGTCATGTATGGATGTGCGAGTTGGACGGTGAAGAAAGCTGAATGCCGAAGAATTGATGCTTTTGAACAGTGGTGTTGGAGAAGACTCTTGAGAGTCCCTTGGACTGCAAGGAGATCCAACCAGTCCATCCTAAAGGAGATCAGTCCTGGGTGTTCATTGGAAGGACTGATGTTGAAGCTGAAACTCCAATACTTTGGCCACCTCATGCGAAGAGTTGACTTACTGGAAAAGACCCTAATGCTGGGAAGGATTGGGGGCAGGAGGAGAAGGGGACGACAGAGGATGAGATGGTTGGATGGCATCACCAACTCGATGGGCATGGGTTTGGGTAAACTCCGAGAGTTGGTGATGGACAGGGAGGCCTGGCGTGCTGCGATTCATGGGGTCGCAAAGAGTCGGACACGACTGAGCGACTGAATTAACTAAGATTGAAATTATGGAAGGTGCTTGATTATTCAGCGAATCAGGAGGAGTGTTCTAAACGCACTCAAGTCTTTCTTCAGCAGCTATTCTCAGGGCCAAAACATTGAAGAGAAGGGATAACATTTGGAAAGTGGAATGGACACAGCCTTTCCTCATGTGCTTTTAATGTTTCACGTTTTAGTCACATTTTCATGACTATCAACTGTTACTCTGGGCAAAGAACTGTTTTTAAGTAGCCAGTGAATTGCATATACATACACCGACTGGGTTACTCATTCATTTATGAGGAAACATCTTTCGGCCCCCTAGCCTCTTGTTCCTCCCGGTGCTCTTTTTAGCATGCGTGCAGCGGAGGCATGCGCACTGGACACTGAGCCAGCCGCTGGCAGCCCGGGCTGCACCTTCGGTGTTCGGGCTACTTGAGCAACCTTTGGAGGAATCGGAAGCAAAAGCAAGAGCTCTTGAAGAGTGCTGGTGACCATTCACCTGCAGCTGCACCACTGATACGTTGATCAGCAAATGCTACTGTCTAGAGAAGAAGCTGTTCCTTTGCTGCTCTCCAGTCGAAACCCGGGGCTAATGAGACATAACCCTTATAGTTTTCATTCTTCTTGGCGACAGCTCATGAAACTCAAACAGCTCCTTCCCTTTTCCTCTCCCCTCAGTCCCTTTACGAGCTATCTATTTAACAATGTTCTCGGGGGAGAAGTTTTTAAAAACTGAAAATCCTGGTTTCCCTTTTGAACTACTTTAATCTTTGAAGCATAATTTGACTGGAGCAATGGATGTGACAAGTCTATGTTTATCATGATTTATTGTTCTCAATATTTATTTTCTTGGGCTCCAAAATCGGTGCAGATGGTGACTGCAGCCATGAAATTAAAAGATGCTTGCTCCTTGGAAGAAAAGCTGAGACAGCATGTTAAAAAGCAGAGGCATTACTTTGCCGACAAAGGTCTGTCTAGTCAAAGCTATGGTTTTTTCCAGCCGTCATGTATGGATGTGAGAGTTGGACTATAAAGAAAGCTGAGCACCAACGAATTGATGTTTTTGAACTGTGGTGTTGGAGAAGACTCTTGGGAGTCCATTGGACTGCAAGGGGAGCAAACCAGGCAATCCTAAAGGAAATCAGTCTTGAATATTCATTGGACGGACTGATGCTGAAGCTGAAACTCCAATACTTTAGCCACCTAATGCAAAGCACTGACTCATTGGAAAAGATCCTGATGCTGGGAAAGATTGAAGGCAGGAGGAGAAGGGGATGACAGAGGATGAGATGGTTGGATGGCATCACTGACTCGATGGACATGAGTTTGAGCAAGCTCCGGGAATTGGTGAAGGACAGGGAAGCCTGGCGTGTTGCAGCCCATGGGGTCGCAAAGAGTCAGACATGACTGAGCAACTGAACTGAACTGATTGTTCTCAAATAATTTTATATATTATCATTTATTTCTCACAACTTGCTTTGTGAAGTTTCTGGAGCAGATTTTGCCAGTCCTTCTAGACAGATAGGAAACTGAGGCTTAGTGATATTAAGAGACTTGCCTTGGCAGTCAAACGCACTTTTAAATGTTTCACCAATTTTATGGAACTTTGTTATTAATATGTTTTGTTTTTAACAGCAGGAAACAGCTAGCCTTTGGGGATGTCAGGATACATCATCTTGTGCAAAAGAAGCCCAGGTAAAATATGACCTCATGACATGTAAATTCTTTATATAGTTATTTTTGAAGTTGAGTCTTCCTATTTAGAAGCCTGGTTATAGCCCCTTGGCTAGTGGTTTTGATTGCATTTGTGCTGTTATTCTGTGATCCCAAATCAGCCTCAGTCCCCAAAGATGTTCTAGTTATAAACTTGCAGGTTTTTTACAATGAGCCACCCATTCCTTGCTCCAGGGAATCTGATGGGACAGGTCTTTAGATAGCTGGATGCTTTTAGGAACAGATTTTATGATCTCAATCCTTGAATCTCCTCATATCTAGAGAAGCACTAAATCCCTTCAAGGTGACATCAGATCCTCATGACTAACAAAAACCTTTTGTAAAATGAGTGTGTCATGGCACTGAACTCCCCCTTCACCAAAACCTTATATATTGACTTTCCCCCACTGCTGCTTTGGAGCAGTCTCTCAGAGCTATGAGATGCTGCCTCCTGGGCTGCAGTTCTCATTTTGCCCCATATAAAACTTAACTCACAGCTCTCAAGTTGTACATCTCTTTTTTAGTCAAGCTCTCAAATGAGGAGCCTGGTTTACACAGGGGTCCTAAGTGACTTCATTCACTTAAGCAAAAGGAAGCTGAGGTGGCAAAGAGACAGTGTTACCCATACCCATGAGTGGGTACTAAATATTGGCTAGTGGGTTTCCCCAAAAGCATGTGGTCAAATAGATCCTAAAAGAAAAATAAGCAAGGAAGCAGTACTAACAGTGGTGGTGAGGGAAGGCTCAGAGGAGAGGATCTGGGAGGGTTTTCTTGCTTGGCTCTAAGTTCTTAATATGTGCGAGCATCAAATCTAATCTAGGGACCAAATATCATCTGTACCATCTAAACAGATGCAAGTACCGTGTGTCTTAGAAGCAACGAAGTCAATTGCAAAGGAATTCTAGAGAAGAGTGAGATGTAACTGGTAGTGGGTACCAGGTGTCCCCTGTCATCTGGAATATGGTGTTTCCATGACTGGAAATAAGTAGGTAATCTCCAAGATCCTCCTTAGGCTCTGCTTGTAGCTGTCTACTTTAACTTATTTTGAACTTATCTACCTTAAAACATCTTAATTGAATTTATCCCCGGAGTTCCAATAAAGGGGTGAAAAACATATTTTCATATTATCGGGGGATAATGTGTACATATGTACAGTATGCTGTTGGAGGTGATATGCTGTGGAACTATAAATAACATTTTTGGTAATTATAAGACAAACAGATGATGAGCAAAATATTTCTGAGAAATAATATTTTCAGTTATCTTGATAATTGTGCCAAAAAGTTCACTTTGGTGAGTTCTAGGCTTCCCAGATATTTATTTTAGTATTTAATATTTTTTCTTCTAATTCTTTGACAACAATTTCCTTGATTTAAATGAGAGAGATGACGAGGCATTAGAACCAAGAGGACATAAAAGTATATTTAGCCCAAACCCCTATTTTTCAGAGAGCAAACTGAGGATCAGAGAAGTTATGTGATTAGCTGAAAGTCCCATATCGAGTTAGAGTCAGATCTAGGACTTAAAGAGAATATGCAGTGGATTCTTATTCTTGTTTGTTCTCTTTTCTTGAGTATTTCCAAACAAACATGTTGAGTGGAAACCATTCATAAAGCAGGTAAAAAGTAAGACAGAAAACGGTGTTTGAACTACAGGGTTTTCTCAGAATGCTACACTCAAAATCAATTATGGTCACCTCTGGCTGACCTTGATCTTCTCCAAATTTTCCTTTGGACATAATTTATAATCCTAGCTGCCATTTCTCTGATTTTTTTTTGGTGCATCTTTAATTGTTAATTTAGAAATGTATGGACTACAAATATTTAATCACTCATTCTTTTTCAGTAAAATTAAAACAGGAAATTCGGGATTTAAAAATTCTATTTACTTGTTTGTGTCCCCACTATTCTGTAAAACTTCCTGAAGAGAGAGTGAATTATTTTGTTCACTGTTGTATTCCTGGTTCTTGGCACACAGTAAGTCCTCAAGAAATGCTGGTGTGCTTTGCCGGGAGCCAGCTCACAAGATCCCCACTCATGACAGGGTCATGAGAAAGAGGACTGATTTGAGCAAAGCTTCTCAGGCCTCAGGGATTCTCGGAAGGCTGCCTCAGCGCTCACCTTAAAGATATCTGTCTTGCTGATGTTTACTATAATAAACCTCTTCTTATTTTCTATGACTTAGGTAAAAGGCCTTTCCTGATTCCCTTCTAAAAAAGATCATTCTGAAACCTCATATCAACAAGGCCCCTGAACGGTAGCACCCTAAATAAAATTATCTGGGATATAGAGTATGCTGATCTAAATTCCTTTTGCTAACATATTGGTTTGTTTAATAAATGTACCTGTGCCTTTGGAGCTAATGTGCATGTGTGTATTCCTTAATAATAAAACAGCATCGAGAGCCTCCGCACAGAAAGCCCCAATGGGCACAAAACCCTTTGCAGGAAAAAAGGCTTGTTAGGAAATATAAGAAATATTGCTTTATGAAACTGTTACTTAGTCTATATTTACTCACTATGTTTTTACTCTTAACAGCCTATATAATAAAAGCATAATAGTTAAAAATTTATATAAATAAAAGTTTAGCTTTAATACAAATAATAAGACAATTGTAGATTTAACTGATGATTCTTACTTAGAGCTGACCTTCAGCTTGCTGTTCTTTGACTTCATGGAACTGCATTCTTTTCTGTTAAGCTCAAGGCATAGAGTAAATTACCAAAAACAGGTTTTACCTTAAAACTTCCTGTGGATGAATTCTTTCCTGATGTGCCCTATACAAAAGTGTTCTAATTGATCAACATTTATCAATAGAGAGTCACAAGGTGTTAGCAGGCCCCCAGGCCAGAAGATAATGTAAACAAAATGAGGCTTTTTTGTAACTAAAGACATGCAAACGGCTTCGGAGCTGCTGGCCCATTGAGCTAAGTTGATAGGCCCATTAAGATATACCCATTAAGCTGAATTGGTATGTCCCTTAAGCTGAATTGGTATGACTCTATACTTTACATTTGTTTCTACATACCACTAAAAATATAAAAGCTGTCTTAAAAACAATAAAGTTGGAAGACACTTGGAAACGCTGAGACTCGCTGTGTCTTCTCATTTGTATCGCCGACGCTGTCCATCCTGAGGGAACCCCTGGACCTGCTGGAGCTGGACTCCGGCAGTGCTTTACAGGCCTTTCTCTAACTACTTGCCTTGAAAGCTAGTAAATCCTTAGGCATGCATTTAAAATATCTGAACACAAAAAACAATTTTCAGGTCTAGAATAAATACACTTTAAATAATCTTCCTAGAGAGGCTAGCAAAAGCATTTCCTGTCTACATTTGTGTTAACAATTTGAGGCAACTTTTCTAGTGGTGAGAAAACTGTTCACTTTTAGGCATGATTCCACCTAGGACAAAGTTGTGTTTTTGCAATCATTCAGTAAACAATTGTTGGTTGTATTTTTCAAAGTGATTTTGCATGCCACCTCTTTTGATTCGTATAAAATCCCTATGAAATAGGTGAGACTGGTATTAGTATCATCATCATTAGTTTATGTAGGTGGGAGGCACAGTGACAGATCATTTCCTGCCAAAGTTTACAACAAAATTCCAAAGTCATGCAGACCTTCTGACTCTAAATTCCATATACTTCCCCAAACCCCAGGCTTCCTTCTGGAGAGAAACTATAGTTTATGGCTTTGATAAATTGCCTTACAAATAGCTGGGAAAAGAAGAGAAGCAAAAAGCAAAAGAGAAAGGAAAGATATTCCCATCTGAATGCAGAGTTCCAAAGAATAGCAAGGAGAAATAAGAAAGCCTTCCTCAGTGATCAATGCAAAGAAATAGAGGAAAACAACAGAATGGGAAAGACTAGAGATCTCTTCAAGGAAATTAGAGATACCAAGGGAACATTTCATGCAAAGATGGGCTCGATAAAGGACAGAAATGGTAGGAACCTAACAGAAGCAGAAGATATTAAGAAGAGGGGCCAAGAATACATAGAAGGACTGTACAAAAAAGATCTTCACGAGCCAGATAATCACGATGGTGTGATCACTCACCTAGAGCCAGACATCCTGGAATGTGAAGTCAAGTGGGCCTTAGAAAGCATCACTATGAACAAAGCTAGTGGAGATGATGGAATTCCAGTTGAGCTATTTCAAATCCTGAAAGATGATGCTGTGAAAGTGCTGCACTCAATATGCCAGCAAATCTGGAAAACTCAGCAGTGGCTACAGGACTGGGAAAGGTCAGTTTTCATTCCAATCCCAAAGAAAGGCAATGCCAAAGAATGCTCAAACTACCACACAACTGCACTCATCTCACATGCTAGTAAAGTAATGCTCAAAATTCTCCAAGCCAGGCTTCAGCAATACGTGAACCGTGAACTTCCAGATGTTCAAGCTGGTTTTAGAAAAGGCAGAAGAACTGGAGATCAAATTGCCAACATCTGCTGGATCATCGAAAAAGCAAAAGAGTTCCAGAAAAACATCTATTTCTGCTTTATTGACTATGCCAAAGCCTTTGACTCTGTGGATCACAATAAACTGTGGAAAATTCTGAAAGAGATGGGAATACCAGACCATCTGACCTGTCTATTGAGAAACCTGCATGCAGGTCAGGAAGCAACAGTTAGAACTGGACATGGAACAACAGACTGGTTCCAAACAGGAAAAGGAGTATGTCAAGGATGTATATTGTCACCCTGCTTATTTAACTTATATGCAGAGTACATCATGAGAAACGCTGGGCTGGAAGAAACACAAGCTGGAATCAAGATTGCCAGGAGAAATATCAATAACCTCAGATGTGCAGATGACACCACCCTTATGGCAGAAAGTGAAGAAGAACTAAAGAGCCTTTTGATGAAAGTGAAAGAGGCGAGTGAAAAAGTTGGCTTAAAGCTCAACGTTCAGAAAACTAAGATCATGGCATCTGGTCCCATCACTTCATCGGAAATAGATGGGGAAACAGTGGAAACAGTGTCAGACTTTATTTTTTGGGCTCCAAAATCACTGCAGATGGTGATTGCAGCCATGAAATTAAAAGACACTTACTCCTTGGAAGGAAGGTTATGACCAACCTAGACAGCATATTTAAAAGCAGAGACTTTACTTTGACAACAAAAGTCCGTCTAGTCAAGGCTATGGTTTTTCCAGTGGTCATGTACGGATGTGGATGTGAGAGTTGCACTATAAAGAAAGCTGAGCGCTGAAGAATTGATGCTTTTGAACTGTGGTATTGGAGAAGACTCTTGAGAGTCCCTTGGACTGCAAGGAGATCCAACCAGTCCATCCTAAAGGAGATCAGTCCTGGGTGTTCATTGGAAGGACTGATGTTGAAGCTGAAACTCCAATACTTTGGCCACCTCATGTGAAGAGTTGACTCACTGGAAAAGACTCTAATGCTGGGAAGGATTGGGGGCAGGAGGTGAAGGGGACGACAGAGGATGAGATGGTTGGATGGCATCACCGACTCGATGGGCATGGGTTTGGGTAAACTCCGGGAGTTGGTGATGGACAGGGAGGCCTGGTGTGCTGCGATTCATGGGGTCGCAAAGAGTCGGACACAACTGAGCAACTGAACTGAATGTGCCTCTTCACAAGTGCATTGGGGATCATGATCCTGCTTCTGTGCCTCTCAACAGAGAAGGTCAAGTTGGTGATGTCATGGGAGTTTGCCCCTTCTCTATACAACCTACTCCTTTAATATAAAATCTAATGGCCTCCATTATATGTCTTGATGTTATCTATTCATCCAAAATTCCATAATCCTAAAAATCTCCAGATACAGGCTATACATTGGTTTTGGGAAAATTTTATCACAGCTAAGTGCTGAGATAATAATAGAGTTTGACAGTTTCTTTGAGTTTATAGTCAGAAGATTTCAAGTCATTTTAACAAAATCATGAGTACTATCTATGATTAAAGTAGACTTGCATTTACAAGCGTAAGTAAGGCACATTCTGTGTCTTTAGGAAATACACAGTTTTATGGAAGAGAATGGCCTAAGTAATTAACTGCACAATTCAACACTTGTTAAATGACAAGTATAATCTAAATCTGTGAACTAGAGAGGAGGGATTAATTTTACTTGGCAAGATCAGGTTCATTTTACAGGTGACACACAATCTGGCCTTTAAAGGATAAGTTAGATTTCGTCAAACAATAACCATCATCCCAGGTGAAGGATATAGCATGAGCAAAGGCCCAGTGGCATAGTGACTTTTAGAGGAAATGGTAGAAAGCTGTTGTCATTAGATTACAAAACTCTTAGGAGGAAGTGAGAAATGAACATGGGAAAGTGTACTTGACCAGTTTTAAGTCCTTGAATATTAGATCCTATTTATGTTTATGGCTCTTTTTGATGGGAAATCTCAGGGTAGGGGCAGATGTAGTTATTAGGACTTAAGTATCTCACAAACAATGACTATAAATTGAAGTCTCAGGCTTGTGGAACATCTGTGATTAAGATGCACCTATGTCATGTTGACAATATGATTTTAACAAACTTTTACGGGAGACCAATCTATGACACAAGGACTATGTGAACACTTAATTGAGTCATATGTAATAGGTATTGTGAAACAAATGGCCTACTGAAGGGCTTCATGACTTGAATGGGCATGCAGATCATTTGGGGAGTTTGGCAGAATGGAGATTCTGATTCAGTGAGTCTGGTTTGGGGCCTGAGGTTCTACATTTCTAATAAGCTCCCCTAGTCAAGCTTCTGGTCCACGGACTGCGTTTGAGTAGCAAGGACCTTATGCACTGAGCAAAGGCCCAAGCTTTGTAAGTTTGCATTTGTCTTAACACTTTTTGGCTTTTTGTGATACAGGGAAAATTATTTAACCTTGCTGAATATCCTGGATTTTAGGGAATTGTCATTTTAAGAATGTTGTCATTAACATAAAAAACTTGCTTAGCCTCAGGTGATTATAGAAATTAACTCTATCAGGATCTTCCAGCAAATGATTATAAACTACCAGACTAAATGTAAGACAAGTGACATCATTTAAAATGAGATATTTTCTTTGGAAATGAACTTTTAAGCACTGAAACAATGAAGGAACTTTGTTTTTAAACTGTGTCTTATGTAGACAGAGGCTACCTGCCTAGGTCTCATAAAACAGTCAGAAAATGGACACTTTCAGTATAAGATATTTAGATTTTGCCTGGGAGACCAGTTTTAATTTTATAATGACTTTTAATTGTGTCATTATTGGAAAAAGGTGTGGAACATCTCAATCTGATCACGTCATTTCAGTCTCTATAAACACCTCACAGTCTCTTGTATCACCGGCCAGCTGGTGTCCTCATACTTCCTGGACATCTCCAACTTACGTTCACTAAATTAGTTACAGGACAATGAGTGGCTTTACTTATCCACACCACCATGATTCTTTGTTGTCCCACTTTTTTCTCTCTTAAAAGGGATACACAATATTCCATTGTGGATTGAATTACTCAGAAAGATTGAGACTTTTGGAAATTGAAAAACAAGTCAAAGTTTTGTGTCTGAAAAATAGTTCTGGCAAAAAGATTCCCTGTGGAACCTCACAAAAACAAGATAATTCTCTTTAAAATAGCTCTTGCCACAGGATATCTGCTGGAGAAGATAATTCGCTTTTGATTCTAATCATGGAATGAAGAATTTTAGGCCAGGTCATTTTGTTGTTGTACTATTGAGATTAATTTCTACTTTTTAAAAGCTGTTATTTGGTTGGCTACCTCCTCCTAACGAATACTCCAGAAAGACCATTAAAAAACAAAAACAAAGCCCCTACACAAACAAACATAACCTCCAATTGGTTTAGATTCTTAAGGGAATTTGAATAAATAAAAAAACTGATTATTTTCTCTAAAGAAAAGTGTGTATGTGCCAGATACAGATTGCTGCTGCTGCTGCTGCTGCTAAGTCGCTTCAGTCGTGTCCGACTCTGTGTGACCCCATGGACGGCAGCCCACCAGGCTCCCCTGTCCCTGGGATTCTCCAGGCAAGAATACTGGAGTGGGTTGCCATTTCCTTCTCCAGTGCATGAAAGGGAAAAGTGAAAATGAAGTTGCTCAGTCGTGTCTGACTCGTAGCGATTAGGACACAGCTTATATGATTAAGATAGCAAATATGAGATTACTTGGAAGTCAAATAATCATATGTACAAGTTTAGAACACAGGTTAATCTTTCACAAAATGAAAAATTAGTATTAGTTTTCATTTTTCATTTTAGAAACACATCCTATATGTGACAAGCACTTTATTATGGGTAATGCTTAGGAAATAAAACAATTTCAAGATTTTTCCAACAATAAAAAACATGGAAAATAATTATCTCAAACCTTAGAACACTTATTCCCAATTCAACGATCTTGATACTTCAGGATGCCAGCAGATTTCACAGGGGTTTTGAGATATTTTTAAGGTGTCCTAAAATTGTCCATGGGTGAATCATTAAATACCAGTTAGCACAGGATAAGAACCACAAACATATAAGTTTTCATGAGGAAAAACAATGGATGGACAAGTAAGGCCTGGATGAGAAATCCAAAAATTAAGAATAGAATCCGAGTTTATCACTTACTGAATGATTGACTAGGTACCTATGCACCTACCTACTTATATATCGAAGTTACCCCAGTTAAGGTTTCCAGCTTCTCTGATCTTCAATTCCTCATATTTAGTATGCGAGTTATTCTATAAGCCCTGCCTTCTACCAAGGGTTGTTTGAGGGACCACACTAGAGCAGGAAGGTACAAATGCTTTGTGGATGTTGAAGTGCTGTACAAAAAGAAGGAAAGACTATAGTTTTGCTTCTATTGTGCAGTCTAGGGAATACTCAGTAATTTCTATTTGCAAAAGTTACTACATTTATTATAAGAGTTGCTATAGGTTGGTCTCCATGAGAATTCGAACAGATTGTGAGGAGGAAATTAGCATGCCGGAGGTTTATCGGGGAATGCTCTTGGAGTCATACGATGGAAAGCAAGGAAGCAGGACTAGGCTGAGGGAGGAGCTGACCAGTGAAACAGTCTCCATGGAGGCCTCAAATAACACTGTGAGGAGCTTTGAAGCTGGAGTTGTGTAAGGTGGGGTAAAGGGCTTTGTGTCAATCAGTCATTGGATGTGGCTCTCCTGGGAAGGAGGCATGACCTCGACCAAGGTGAACTGACAGTGGAAGGCCATCTGCCAACAGCATTCCCAGTGAGGATCTAAGTTATTCTTCCAAGCAGGGATTCTGTGTGTAAAATGTGCTTTGGCTAAAAATACTAAGGCAGTCAAATGTTCTTTTATTTAGGCTGCATCATATTAGTTTCTCATAGTGTTTTGCCAGGTTTCTACTTAAATAGGAAGTCACATTAAAATTTTTCCTTGAAAATAGAGTTAGAATAGTATTTCTTAAGAACTGATCTTTATAACTCCAGTAAACCATTTTTTGTTCTAAATTCTGTGATAAAAATTCACAAAATTACCATTTTCATCTGGGATTAGTTTAGCATACCATGATAACAAGAGTTAAATTGATGATTTCAGAATCTAACAGGGGCTCTCCTGGTGGCTCAGTGGTAAAGAATCCACCTGCCAATGCAGGAGACGTGGCTTTGATCTCTGATCTGGGACGATCCCACCTGCCATGGAGCAACTAAGCCTGTGGGCCACAACTATTGAGTCTGTGCTCTAGAGCCTGGGAGCCACAACTACTAAAGCCTATCCACTCTAGAGCCCATGCCCCATGATGAGAAGCCACTGCAATGAGACGCCTGCACACCACAACAAAGAGTAGCCTCCATGCCCTGCAACTAGAGAAAAGCTCATGCAGCAGAAGAGAGGGTGAGCACACACATGACTGCGCTCTGCATGTCATGACAGTGGTGTCATCTGCCACACACAGAGCATCTCACTTGATAGGAGAAGCTGTGATGTACTCAGGGTTCTATTGTTCTTCCTATTTTATAGGTAATGAAAGTAAGACTCAGAGAGCTGACATGATTTATGCACGGTCACAATGATAGGAAATGGCAATCTGGTGTGAACACCCAGTTTTCTGACTCGAAATGCAATAGTACTATTCTCTTTTCTCTAGAAGGCATCCTCTCTGAAGAGACTGACCTCCACATACATAGACTTCACACGTGTGTTCTAAGCATTGCTTTAATCTCACTAAGTCAGTGATAGAAGGCTATTTTTCCTCCCTCAAATCTTTTATATCCTGAATTAGAGTATAGTAATGTTTATCCCTCTATTCAATTATAAGTATTTCCTGAGTATTTATAAGGTGGCAGGCATTAGACAAGGCCCTGAGATACACACATAGACAAGATATAGCCCCTGCTCTCGAGATGATTAACATCTGCTAATTCTGGCCTATCATTCACCTGGGGAAGTTTGTGAACATTGACAGAGAGGGTTTTCTTTCCACTAAGTTAGAAAAGAAGGGCTGTATTATGTAACCTTTTGCTTTGAAATCTCAGATATACTTTTATTTGGGAATTGTGGTGATGCATATGATACAGACCGTCAGAGTACACAAATGTGGTGCCCTATCTTGCCAGGCTCTCATACTTAAAAGGAGTGGAGGTGAAAGACAGGAGAAAATAAAGACTTCTAGAATGTTCTAATTTTTTTCTGAAAATTAAACAAAACTCCCAAATACCTAGCTGTATATTTACAGTAATTCAGTGAATGTCTTCCACATTCTTATCTTGAGAACATTTCTGTTCATAAGCTTCAAGTTACAGTTTGGACAACTTTCTCACTTTTAGTACCTGAATAATGACACGGAGTAATGATTACATAACCAAAACACAAGGAAGGCTCTGGAGAGTGCTAAAAAATTATTGATTAGCTGAAATACTATCTCTGAGTAGTTTAAAAGTGAACACATTCTCAATGTCTATTTATTTTGGAATTATATTTAGAAGTTGCTCAAAAAAGTGCCAAGTAGAACCACCTGTGCCAACTGTCATAGGTGGAGCCGGGCAAGGCCATTGACTGACTAAGGTAAGGATTGATGAGGGAGCCAGGCCTAGTAACAATCTCTTGAAATTCTGTTTGCGTCATAGAGCCTAGACACTGAAATTTGTTCATTTTCCTATTTGTTGCTGGCTTATACATCAGTAATCAGGAGTGGACTCTTCTGATGAAGGGCTTTTACAATGTCTTTCCATGAACCAGGCTGCCTAAACAGTCATATTCTGATCTAATGCTTTTGGATTTGGAAAAACTGGCCAACACATGGTGTATTAGGTTGGCTTTTTTTTTTTGAGGATCAAATATATTATTAATTAAAGATGCCATCATTTTCCTTTCCTGCTCTACCTTTTACTTCAATTGAATATACTTAGCTTAGAAGTCTAAGTTTTTGAGGTGAAGAGGAAAAGGCATATAAGGATGATGTAAATATTTCCTTGGTATAACAACTTGATTATCAGAATGAACTTTTATACCACAGCCTATTCTAAAGATGTTAAAAGATAATCTCATAAATTATGGTGACTTCTCACTTCAGAAATAATTAGTAGATCCAAAGTTACATAAAAATAATAAGCCCTTTTTATTGTCACATCTCTAAAAGCAGGTAGCATTGACTGAAACATGGTTTATCACTCACACGCACAACTTCCTTTATGGTGACAACAGTTCTATTTGGAATAAAATTGACTTTTGTTGTTACTGGCTTGAGTAACTCAAGCCTTAGATTTTAGTAAGTTACGCTGATGTGACTATTTTAGAAAATGGATGTGTACTGTTGGAGGGTAAAATATTTTAGATCTATCAAAAAATACTGTTATTCAAAACTTTTCTAGTCCTTGAAGTTAGATTTAGATTATAGACAGATTCTATACTTACTGGCTATAAATCAGTTTATATTTTAAATATTCAGAGAAGATAATATTAAGAAAAGTAAAAAAAAAAAAAGAAACTTTTTTTTTTGGCAAGCAAATCTTTTGGAAGTTATTACTATTGGACTCTCTTATGGAGAAATTAGGTCATTTTTGGCCCATTTGGTTGTATTAAGAGAAAACCTGTTCTAGTTTTGTTTCTTCAAGGGGCTAGATTTTCTCCAAAGAGTCTATGCACTGTAAACAAGAAGCATAATTCTATCTGAAACACTAGCTTCAGATATACAGAAAGATGATGAGGCCAGAAATCTTACAAAATCTTTGAAGTTATTGTTTAATCACTAACTTTTAAAAATGTGTGCTATCTTGTAGAATAAATACTTCTTGAACACTACTATTTCCCCTCACCAAAATAGTGTCCTCACCAAAATAGTGTAAATTAGTCAACAGCTTAAAAATGAACTGATTATTTGATTAATAATGAACAAAGAACAAAGAACTTATTTTCAGAGGCAAGGGCAACATCATGGGCTTCAACTTAAGTAAATAGATTAAATAAACATCTGTACTTCACCTGTTGTCTTAATCCCACATTCCCAATAAGTATTTGTTGATTTATATAACAGAATGAGATAATTATAGATAATAGCACTGGCTAAATGATAACATTTGATTGATCTGTCAACCAATTCATAGTTGTAGACTGAACAGAGGCACAAAATCAAGATGCTAGGTGGTGTCCAAACCATTTGATTGCCTCAATCTTCTAGTTTGAAATAACAAAGAAACCAAATATTTGGGAGGTTGTCAATGAAATATGCTAATTAATTTTGTTAGCAAAATAATTGCTTAAGATTCTTGAGTTATATTTGATGGGGGTGGGTAGGAAGAAAGGATGCATAGTTACTGCCCCCAAATTAAGAATGGAATAGGGAGATGTTTTCTGATGCTCACTGAAACTATCAAACCATAATGTTATGTGGTTGGATTCATACATTATTTTCTTTTTTTACCAACCCCTCACCTAATCCAATGCCCAATTCCTAGGCACTCAATAGATATTGTTGAAAGATTTTACATGGAGGATATTAGGAAGAAAGATAGGGGGAGCATTAAGGAAGCAACACACTTTCTGAAGAGTCTGAAATCTCAAGATATTCAAGGGTTTGCTATTCATAACTTATCATTCTTAACTTCTCTGAATCTCAATTTCCTCAGCCGGCAAATGGGGCTGGTAAGACAACCTACTTCATCGGATGGTCAGTGGGAATAATGATGTAACATGTAGCAAGTTGTTGTGGCTGTTTAATTGCTCAGTAGTGTCCGACTCTTGTGACCCCATGGACTCCAGGGGATCTTCCCTGACCCAGGGATCCATCTCGCGTCTCCTGCATTGCAGGCAGATTCTTTACCGCTGAGCCACCAGGGAAGCCCTCATATGTAGCAAACCTCTTTATAAAACAGAAAGTGTTATTCAGACGAAGATATAATTGGTGTTTTAAAAGTTATGACAGTTGGGAAAATCTTGGTAGATGCTTCCTTCATAATATGCATGACAAAGAGCTATTTTGGAGGATTATTTTAATAGCACCATTTAATGTAAGTATCATATCAGACAATATCAATTGTGAATCTAGTTCTCTTAGGACGAGATGTACTCTGTATATTATCTCATTCACTTAAGTAAAGTTAGGTATACAGACAAGCTTCTGCTAAATACTGGAGACTGTTTATTTGATTTGATGCCTACATGGTTTAAATTCTCTGTATATGGCTTCATTTTGACCTGTGCCAACTGCAAAACATTTTTTCCCCCTGCTCTCAAATTTGGCTTATTTAGATAACAGGTATTAATTTGAAATGATTACCTAAAGTTTTATTTTCAGCAGATTATCAAGAAATCCCAAAGAGAGAATACCCTAGACCATTTAAGCTGGTGGGGAGTTTGTAAATAAACAACCTACTCCCACATTATATAGGTGAGAAAGTTAGTCGTAGAGAGGTCAAGGTACTTACACACGTTTACACAGTTACTGAACAGACTTTGGAATAGAATCCAGGTGTACAGACTCCTAATTCATCATTCCATTAAACCAAGTTAATTCCCTAAAGGATAGAAACTTTGAAAGCTTGCACTGGAAAAAAATTAGATAGTTGCTAGATATTTGGAAGAATATAATAGTTTTATGTTTATCTCCTTTTTTGGTTCCAAGATGAGTGATGAAGTCCACAGCAAAGCAAAGCAAAACAACACAACACCTAACTGTGCTTCCTGGAAAGAGACTATGTACTAGCACCTTGATTTTAGTTAGTATTATGATTATAATTTTAGTCCTCTTGTTAGTTCTAATCATAGGATTAAATCTAAACATGAATGGTTACCTCTGCCACTTGAGAGGGCGTTAATACATTTGGGTATTTAGTTGATGCTGACACTATACTCTCAAGTTGCATTTTAATTCTGTATCTTTCAACTAGAAGACTAAATGCTTGTTTAACTTTGGAGTTTGAGGTCATCCATTGACCCTGATGGTAAAATATAGCTATCTCCAATTAACAGATAAACAAGACATCAGTATATTAGAAATATTTGGCAAGCAGCTTGTGCACTGGAAACAGCAGAAAAGGAGTGGGAATTTGCTGGAGAAAGTATATGCAAAGATCTTGCATCACAGTCTTGGCACCCACTGCTGGCTCGATAGCTTGTCTTAGTATGGGATCTGCTATGAGCAAACCAGTATCGGAGCCCTCACTCCTTTGTTTTTGAAAAGCTACTTCAGTCTGGAAAACATTAAAGAAGCAAGGTAGTTCTAAGGAAAAGAGGAAAAAGCAGAATGACTTCAAGTCAGCACTGTGTCTGAGACCTGATCTTTATAAGCACATTATAAAACATCAATGCCAAAACTGAAAAAATGGAAAAATGTGGTACTTATGGTAATAGAAAAATAGATTCTACATATAAACTCTTCTCGTGCACATAATGATATTCAACTATTGTTCCTTTTTTGGTTAGCAATTGATAAGTTAGTTATAGTGAAATAAGATGTATAGCAGTAGGAAAAATCCAGAAATGGGTCCTGAATGACTTATGGGAAAAAATCATTTACACAAGGTTTTAATTACTGCCTGAAATCATGTTATTTACTTGAATTTTTAAAAGATGTTTGGTTTGAACAGAGCAGAAGAAACCTATTTTTCTCTGGAATATAAGTTTAATGAGGGCAGAATGGTTTCAATTTCCCAATTAGGAGATTTGAGACTAATTTTGGACAGCTATTTAAAATAAAAACTAGCAATTTATCACATCTTTTCAAAAATAATGCAGGGTACTTCACATACACTGTCTCATATAATCCTCTCATAAGAATAAAGTTAGGCAGGCACTGTCATCATATCATTTTACATGAGGAATCTGAGTCTTGTAAAATAACACAGCTTAAATTCTCAAAATCAAGACTCACATCCAAGATTCTAAACTCTGAATTTTCTTTCACTCCATTGTACAAATTCAATACACCCCTTCACTTGCAGAAAGTCATGATTTCTATAATTTTCTGGAAGGTGTAGGACCATCATCTTACACACAAGGTTGTCATAACCAAACTCCCACATAGTAGCTGACTTCCCTTCACAGTAGAGATACATGCATGACATGGCAGTAAACTTGTTTGCACAGTAGCCCATTTTATCCAACAGTTGTACTTTTTAGGAAGTTTGTTCTTAAACAAGGTAAAATGTACTAGCTGATTTCAGCTAGTTCTTCTTTCTGGGTCAGTTTGACCAAAGCTTACCTACCCTTCCACATCACCATCCATAAAATCTCTGAAGATAATACTAAGTCCCTTCTCCCCTTTGAGCCTTTTCTGGGAAAATATACTTTGCTCTCTAGCTCTTTTTACATATGATATAAATTTTCACACCCTTCCTTTTTCTTGCTATTCTCTTTATCTTGCTTGTTTCCCAGTTTCTCTTTAAAAATTTAATATCTAAAGTTTAGTATACTACTCAGATGTGTCCTGAGCAGTAAAAAGTATGATGGATTTTTTTTTTCTGCCAAGATTTTGAAACTTGACTTTTATTAATGTGGCCCAGGTTTACACATTGATTTATTATTAAATTAAAGGTTCAATGAAAACCTCAGGTCTATTTTTCAAGTGAAATATTACCAAGTTTCCAAACATTTATCATTTAACAATATCTCTTGGGCTTCTGTCATTTTGGTCGCTTGAGATACTTCTGAATTCTGGTTTTGCCAACCCACCCTCCCAAACTAAGGAACTTTATATTTGCTCCATATTTGATAAGCTGTTGTCAATGCCTTTATCCTAGGTTTTGATAACAAAGTTGAACAGAAGTGAGATAGGGTCTGACACCTCTCATGGTGACATTCTGACACCATGAGAAGCCTGGAGAGTTAAGTAACACTGAGCCCTTCTCTGTTCTCTGGTACTTTTGTTCTCCAAATGTCTTTATGGAGATACCAAGAGTGATGGAAATCAATTAACGTTCATTCCTCTTAGCTCTCCTTGTCACCTTTAGCAATTACCATGAAATTCAGCTTGTGCCAGTTTTCATCATAGGCTATAAGGTACTTATAGGTACTGAGGACTGACACAGAGTAGGCATTAAATATTTGCAACTTTGATTATTCTTATTTTCTATTTATCTTCTGCTGTAATAAGAGATGGTATGTTGGTGACTATCCTAGACTTCGCCACTGCAATTCACTTGGATGTTCATACTTGAAATAAAAGTTTTCAAAATTGAACTCATCTTCCTTTTGATCCCTTTCTGCTTTTTGGTCATTCTGGTTTATAACCTCACATTCTCTCTGACAGTCAGATTCTAACCCTTGCCATCATGTTAGACTGCTTTCTATTTCTCACATCTCCCCAGCAGCTGAATTCCTCAATTTATTTCTAACCATCTCCCAGGCTGAATCTTTACTCTTCATGTCTTTGTCTTGCTCAGCTCTACATTTCTTTTCTTTGGGATCATGGCAAAATACCTCTTATCTACACCTGACATCTCTTTCTCCTCTAGTCCCCACTGCTTCTTCCTAAGGACATGCTGATAATGTCATGCTATAATCACAGCCCATAGTAATTCCCCGCCGATGTATTCCTTTCTATACTGACCCTCAGGTCCCTGTGACCTGAGTAGAACCTGCCTTTCTAGTCTCCTCCATCACTCCCTCCACCTGCCTTTTATTATCTATCCTCTACAGTACTTTCTCAGTTCTATGGCATTTGTCATTTTTTTCTCTTCCTTGAATGACTTTTCACTCTCATAAAGGATTCATGCAAGACACGATACTTGGTTTTAAACATGAATTTGCACAAGTGAATGTTTATTTATTTTATATTTATTACTGCTTGAGGCAGTATGGCATAGAGCTCGAGATCATGGCCTTCAGAATCAGACCTGATTCTGCCGGGAGCCAGCCCACGAGATCCCACCCATGACAGAGTCATGGGAAAGAGGAATGATTGAGCACGGCTTCTCAGGCCTCAGGGATTCTCGGAAGGCTGCCTCAGCGCTCACCTTAAAGATCTTTCTGATGTTTACTATAATAAACCTCTTCCTATTTTCTGTGACTTAGGCAAAAGGCCTTTCCCGATTTCCTTCTAAAATATATCATTCTGAAACCTCAAATCAACAAGGCCCCTGAACGGTAGCACCCTAAATAAAATTATCTGGGATATAGAGTATGCTGATCTAAATTCCTTTTGCTAACATATTGGTTTGTTTAATAAATAAATGTACCTGTGCCTTTGGAGCTAATGTGCATAACTGTTCCTTAATAATAAAATAACACTGAGAGCCTCCACACAGAAAGCCCTTATGGGCACAAAACCCTTCACAGGAGAAAAGGCTTGTTAGGAAATATAAGAAATATTGCTTTATGAAACTGTTACTTAGTCTATATTCACTCACTATGTTTTTACTCTTAACGTATTTAGCCTACATAATGAAAGCATAATAGTTAAAAATTTATATAAATAAAAGTTTAGCTTTAATACAAATAATAAGACAATTGTAGATTTAACTGATGATTCTTACTTAGAGCTGACCTTCAGCTTGCTCTTCTATGACTTTATGGGACCACATTCTTTTCTGTTAAGCTCAAGGCATAGAGTAAATTACTGAAAACAGGTTTTATTATGAATTCTTTCCTGCTGTGCCTGATACAAAAGTGTTCTGACTGATCAACCCTTATCAATGGAGAGTCACAAGATGTTAGCAGGCCCCCAGGCCAGAAGATGAGGTAAACAAAATGAGGCTTTTGGTAACTAAAAACATGCAAACAGTTTCGATGAAGGTCAAAACTGCTGGCCTATTAAGCTGAATTGATAGGCCCATTAAGCTGAATTCATATGCCCATTAAGCTAAATTGGTATGCCCACTAAGCTGAATTGGTATGACTCTATACTTTACATTTGTTTCTATGTACCACAAAAAATATAAAAGCTGTCTTAAAAATAATAAAGTTGGAAGACACTTGGGAGACACTTGGAAACACCGAGACTCGCTGTGTCTTCTCATTCGTATCGCCGACGCCGTCCATCCTGAGGGAACCCCTGGACCTGCTGGAGCTGGACTCCGGCATGATTCTATCAGGCAGAGAAACTGATTTGTAGTTCTGCCCATGGTTGAATCCAGCCCTCAGCCTGTCGGAACAGGGAACCCTAATTAGAGTACCAGGGAAGCTGTGTACCCCATTCTATAGAGCCACTCACAGTGGTGCTTGAGCAGAGAGTAAAGCTAGTGGTTCTCCCCATTTGCAGGACAAAATGAGTGGTTCCATCAGGCCAGGAAATTTAGTGTGCTTTCAGTGTGCAGTTGTGATTTGAGTCCACGAACATGAGCCTTTCTGGCCTTGGGGATGTTTCTGCTGCCTCATGCAGGCACAGCTCTGCCTACTGCTGAGCGTAGTGCCCAGCGCTGACCATTGGTGAAGCCTGATCAGAGAATCCGGACAACAGTTGAGCCCATCCTACAGCTTTGCTTAGGCAGGGAGCTAAGCCACCAGTCCCGTACAGCTGTTTCCAGCTAGTGCCACTCCTACCCCACGTCAGAACTCAGGCAGAGGCCTCACTGAAAACCAGAGCCTGTGATAGTGAGCTCAGTGTCCTTTCCAAGTACAGTGCTTACTGACCTTTGGAATCCAAAGCTGAGCTGACTGGTAAAGAACTGACTCTGCCAAAGCAAGCCTGTAAAGTCTGGAAGAGGAGACTGCTTGCTCAAAGGCACAGATATCAATGTAAGGAATCAAGGATTTGAAATCATACTGAGTGTACTTACAATGGTGTGTGCATGTGTGCTCAGTCGTGTCTGACTCTTTGCAACCCCATGGACTATAGTTTGCCAGGTTCCTCTGTCCAAGGGGGATTATCCCAGCAAACACTGGAGTAAGTTGCTATTTCATCCTCCAGGGGATCTTCCTGACCCAAGGATCAAACCCATCTCTTGCAGCTCCTGCTTTGGCAGGCGAATTGTTTACCACTGAGCCACCTCACCTGAGAAGTTCATTTACAGTGGTGTGAAACTGGAATTCAACAACAGGAAGAAAGTTAGAAGGTTCATAAATCCATGAAAATTAGATAGCACTCTTCTGAAAAACCAGTGGGTCAAAAAAAGAAATTAAAAGTGGACATAAAAAGGTATCTTGAGACAAGGGAAAATGGAAATAAGATCTACTGAAAATCATGAAATGCAGAGCAAGCTGTCCTAAGAGGGAATTTTAGAGCTCTAAATTAATACATTAAGAAACTAAAAAAAAAAGAAATTAGAAATAATAAAAACCTAATTTTACACCTCAAGTAAGTAGAAAAATACCTCCAAATTCAGAAGGAAGAAAATTATAAAGATTAGAACTAGAAATAAATGAAATAGAAAGCAGGAAAACAAAGAAAATATTAACAGAATTAAGAGTTGGTTCATCTGAAAAGATAATATTGATAATTAACTAGACTAACAAAGAAAAAAAAGGAAGTAGTCAAATCAATAAAACTATAAATGAAAGAGGAGACATTGCAAATGATTCCCAAAGAAATAAAAGGATCATAAACAGCTAGTATGCCTACAAACTATAAGAAATGAATAAGTTCTTAGAAACATATAACCTATCAAAATGGAATCAGGTAGAAATAGAAAATCTGAATGACCGATTACTAGTAAGAAGATCTTATCACTAATCAAAAATTTCCCAACAAAGAAAATCTCAGGACCACATGGCTTTGCTGGTAAATTTTATCAACCATTTGAAGATAAATTAATGCCAGTCTCTCTCAAACTCATCAAAAAAAAAAAAAAAAATCAAAGCGGGGGGAACATTCCCAAACTTATTTTACAAGGATAGCATTACCCTAAATAATAAAGCCAGGTAAAGATACTACAAGAAAATTATAGACCAATATCCCTGATGAATATAGATGTAAAAATTCTCAACAAAATACTAGCACACTGAATTCAGCAGCACATTAGAAGGATCATACATCATGGAAAAACTTCTGTTTGAGTAGTGTTTAGCTAAGAGGGAACTGAGCCCTGGTGCCTCAAATAGTAGAGAATCTGCCTGCAGTGCGGAAGACCTGGGCTCAGTTCCTGGGTTGGGACGATCCCCTGGAGAAGGAAATGGCAACCCACTCCAATATTCTTGCCTGGAGATTCCCATGGACAGAGGAGCCTGACAGGCTACAGTCCATGGGATCACAAAGAGTCGGACACGACTGAGCAACTAACAAGATGGGACTAGTGGGTGGTTGTGGTAGGGTTATTGAAACTTTTAACATGAACAGTGTGTATATGTTTATACGCATATATGTGCTTTTAAAGACTGAGAGTATATAAAGTTTATAAGCAGAAATATCAATAATGATGACAATTGTTTCAACTTTGATGAAATAAAAAGTATTCTAATACAAGCATATCTGGTATTCAATGGGGATATAGTGTAGAGAAAATATTAACTGTAAACAGAAGAAAGGAAAGGTATTGTTATAGTTACCAAATCCTTAGTTTCTTTATAAATTCTCACCTCTGGGTCTCTGCCTTGTTCTTCTGTTCCCCCATTTCTCTTTCAAAGGATTGCCTGTCACTCTGGCTCCTTTAAGATTGGAGCCATGCATTGCTCTCCCCTAAGACACTGACAAACAATTAGATAGGCTAATATAGGAAAAAAAGGAGGTAGTCAAATCAATAAAATTATAAATGAAAGAGGAGACACTGCAACTCAGCCTGGCTCCATAGCTGGATCTGTAGGTTGGATCCTGGCTCCAAGCTAGAAGTGGAGGTCCTACCATCCCACATGCATGCAGATATTTCCAAGTATAACCTCCGACCAGGACCTCAAACTTTTGGGACCCTTAAACATTCTGGCTTTGGCCATTTGTCAGGCCTGTATCTTTCCCATGGACTGAAAACTCAGACACCACCACCTGCTCTAGAGGTTACCCTTCCCCTTATCTGCTCAGTGGATTTCCTGTTCTCAAGGCCTGAAGACTGATCTACTCCTAATAGCTAGTCCCATCCCAGTGGGATGGATTGATGATTGATTTCAGTACTATGGTACAGTGAAAAGCAGCATGGGTTTGGGGACAAACAGACCTGAGTTTGAATGGCAGGGTACTTTATGAGTCCTGTGAAATTGGACTTACTTTGTTTTCTATTTTTTCATCTGTCATTGATTCTCTCAACAAATATTATTAAGTGCATTGCTAAGCTCTACAGGTTTCATGGTGAAATAGAAATAACATTTTCCTCCATGAAGCTCATGATCTAGTGCAAGATACAGAGAAGTGAACGTTGAAAATATAAAATGCACCATGGTCATAGAAGTTTGGGATATTCTTGAGAATGCAGAAGTGGGCAATTGAACCCAGACCTGAGATGGTCAGGAGAAAATGACCCAGCTGAGAGCTAAGGCAGAGTAGGGATTAACTCTTAAGAGGGGACGATTAGATTGAGGCAGGGAGAAGATGGTGTAGGTAGAGAGAATTACTTGAATGGTGATCTGGAGACAAAAAGAAGCACAGGTTTTTAAGGAACTGGTAGTCTATGGATCCCTGCATAAAGGCAGTGGGACTAACAAGCCGGGACCTAATCATCCAGGGCCATGCCAGCTACTTGAGGGGCTTAGAATCATCTTCAGAACAAACAAACACTAGGAAGCATTTGAAGGAATTTAAGTAAGGGAGAGGGTCAGGTTTTTCTCTTAGAAATATTTCTCTGGTTGCAATGTAGAGAACATTTTGAAGGCACAAGACTAGAAACAATGAGTACATGTTATAAGTGGTTGCAGTGCTCTAGGCAAGAGATGGTGGTGGTTTGAATTAGGAAAGAGGTGTGCATGCTTAGTCAGCTCAGTTGTGTCTGACTCTTTGCAACCCCATGGACTGTAGCCCACCAGGCTCCTCTGCTCTATCCATAGGATTTCTCAGACAAGAATACTGGAGTGGGTTGCCATGTCCTCCTGCAGGGAATCTTCCCAACCTAGGGAATGAATCCAAGTCTCTTGTGTCTCCTGCATTTAAAGGTGGATTCTTTACCACTAGTGCTACCTGGGAAGCCCTTTGGAAAGAGGTAGTGAGAAGCAAAAAAAAGAGGGTGAATTCATGGAGTCAGGATCTGTAAGAACTCAGAGAAAGTGACATTTCCATTCTTATTGCAGTCATACCTGTAACAGGAAATAATGATCTTGGTAATTCTTGATTATGTTCAGGCACCTCTGGAGGCCTAAGGATAACGAGTCTAAATGATGTGGAATTTTGAAAGACATAAACACATTAGGCTGATTCAGTTCAGGACTCAGCACAGATAGCAGAACTTTATTGTAATTAGGTTGTCAATAATTGTATGTGCCACTGAGTATGAAATAGAAACTTGTGACATATTAAACAATATGTGAAGAAAGTGAAAGTGTTAGTCACTCAGTGTGTCCAAGTCTTTGCGACCTTATGGACTGTAGTTTGCTAGGCTTCTCTGTCCATGGGATTTCCCCGGGTAAGAATACTGGAGTGGGCTGCCATTTCCTTCTCCAGTGCATCTTCTCAATACAGGGATCAAACCCGGGTCTCCTGCATTATAGGTGGATTCATTACCTCTGAGCCACCAGGGAAGCTCACATTAAACAATGAAGGAATACAAACTAATGGTCTACAAGGCTGGCAAAAATTAAACAGTGGACATTTAGAATTAACATGTTGTGAGCAAATACTTCTCTTATTATATCCCTTTGTTCTAACTAATGATCAGTTTCTTTCCTTAGAATCTTTTTTGGTTAATTTGCATAAGGAACCCCTCCCCCATCATCTAGCAAACAGAGTGAAGTTACATTCTTTACGTGCCCAGCATGTACTGATATTCCTTAAAATGATGGATAATATTGTAAAAAATTTCTTTTCCTTAGTTTTTTGCCCACTGGAGGAATTTGTGATGTATAGAGTGGGATAGGTACTTTCTGGTGTTAATTTTTATCAGCACTCTTAAAGACAGATGGTGGCAAATTGCCTTTCCATTCAAGAGGAGTACATGATTATTTTTGCTTAAAACATTATTATCAAACAGTTTAAAGAATGAATTTTTTTTGAGGCTCTGGGAGTGGAGTTAAGGTTCTTACCACATGACTGATCAATCATGTGCATGAAGAAAGTGAATTAACTTTACATGCTGTAAAAAGTAGGACTAGTAACAATTTGTGGAAGCTGAAGGGGCAGAGAGTGCTTATTTACAATGCATCTAACAATCATGGTCTAAGGAGGATGTGACTTAAGGGTTCCTTTTTATCTTATCCTTTTAATCTTAACTATTCAAACATTAAGTTATTCAACATGCATCATCACTGTATATTTAACTGTGAGATGTACTCTTCACAGGAGAGTTTGATCAAGGTGGTTGCTTCATTGACCAAACAAGTTACCCTGGTTGAGAACTGTGACTGCTTGTCACTGTTCCATGTGCTTAGGATACAACAGTGGACAAAGGAGACTAAATTCTTCTGCTGAAGTGTAGGAAGATTGACAATAAGAGATAATGGAGTTATTATCATGTAGTGAAAAATAGACTGACTTTGCATGGCACCAAGGAGAAGACCTTGAAACCTGTATGGGAGTTAAGGCGAGTCAAGTGCTCCAGTGGATGGCAGTATGAGTCAACAATCATAGCAGTCTGAGGCCATCTGAGTGGTGCAGTGAACAGTAACTGAGAAGTTGATAACATGGCATTTATAGTCTATATTATTTATTGAATGCCTAACATGTCCAAGAACCTGTGACATCCATTTTATATAGTTACACAGTTCCTTACTGAATCCAGACTCAAAAGAGTCAACTTAATCTCTTCTCTCTTTGCCTTTTTCTCCCCACCTTGAGAAGGTTTTCTGCAGTAGTTCAGTTCTCATCTGTTCTTTTGCAGATGCTTGCTTCTTTCTCTACCTGTACAGTTGTCTTTGTAGTTGCTTAGTTGATGAAAGCAAAAACACTGCATTTACATTTGTCCTTTTAATTCCATTATTTTTAAACTCCTTTGGGGAAAACTGAACCTTCACTTTCCATTTTAACTCTCCCTCGTTCTTAGTACAGTGAATTCTTAAATGACTGCTGACTTGTGGAATGAAACTAAATGAAGATCAAAAGAAGAGGGAGGAGAGAACTCTTCCCAGTTACGTGCCCCCCTCCCCCTTTAAACCGATAATACGCTTGACTGAGGGCCTAGGTACCAGGTATAACGTAACATGAATATAAATCACTCCTCTGGTTTTGCAAAGTATCAGAGGCATTATTCCACTACATGTAGCATCCTGTTATTATGAAAACATATATACATTATGTTACACCTTGTTTAGGAGGATAGAAATCTGTCTGCTTCATTTTTCATGGTGTTTGATAATAGCCTGGCAGTGTTTCACTGTGGCATAATGCCTTCAAAAATTTAAATATTAAATCACATAGATTTACTGAATAGCTGCATTACATATATTTAAGCTCGTAAACAGACATTATATTTCCTTCTTTCTCTGTGACTTTCCATTGTTAATAATGGAAATAATCATCATCTTACCAATAGTTTATTCACCTTACTTTCAATACTTCCTGATCCAGTACATAGAGTAAAAATCACTGATGGGGAGAAAATTCTCTTCAAGGGTAAAAAGGACCAAAATGACAATGAAAGAGAAAGCATATCTGACATAGTGCTTCCTTTTGTGCACTATCTCAACTGACTGTCCTGTCCCCTTCATTTAGCTACTTTCTTAAGTCTGTTTTCTTGGGTTGATTTAAGAAAGAGATGGAGGTGTTTCATTACCTATGGCTCCAGAAGTTTCTGGCTTCAGGTTAGTTCTTCATTCATTCATTTATTTTTCAAGCAAGCTATCTTCCTACTTTCAGGAGAGGAAAGGGCAGGGCACTGAAAGAGGGCTTTTTCTTCTTGTACTCTGAAGGTGAAACCAGGCAGGGCCCTGGGGGACACCCAAGAACAAACCCCTCTCTGTCTCCTATCTCTTCATTAGTGAAAAAAGCTTTAGTTTCCTAGGCCTCTCTTGAATTCCAAGAACAAGTCCAAGCAGTTAATCCTTTAATAAGAGGGAGAAATAGGAAAAAAGAGGCAGTCCAACCAGGAAACAGATAAAAAAGCAATAAGTCAAACTGTGGATAGGGTTGTAAGACCCCATTTCTTCTTGAGGAAAGCAGATAACAACGTCTGACATACATTCTGAACTTGTTTATGTGGGAACTAGATCCCAACCAAATAAAAACTGCTCACCTCAAACATGCAGGCCCTAGACTGATAGGAATCAGAAGATGGATGATCAAGAATACTGAAATAGCACTCTGCTACCTCACCACTAACCAATCGTAAAATTCTTCATGAGCTAATAATGCATCCTACAACCTTCTGTCTTAACAGTGTCTTAAAAAACCCATGTCTGGAAGCCATTGAGGAGTTCAGGTGCTTTGAGCATGAGCTGCCCATTCTCCTTGCTTGGAATACTGCAATAAACACTGGACTTTTCTTCACCCACCGTCAGTAGACTGGCTTTGTTGTATGTCGGGTGAGCAGATCGGAGTTCAATTTGGAAACAAGAGTCTCTTTGTTTGTGTTATTTTAACTCCAAAGGGAAATAATTCTCTTTTCAATGTGGTAAACATGAATTATAAAATTCTCTACTCAACCGATAGCTTTGGGCATTCTATCCTAATTGAAAAAGTCCCCTGTGTTATTCTAGTTAGTTGATCCAAATTACAGAACAATGAATATAAACTTCCTATGACGTTTCTGACAGTAGGTCCTAGGCTGCCCTTGTGTTGATGAGCCAGAAAGTGTCTCTGGAGTTTTTTTTTCCAAAACTGATTTTTAGTTAATTTAAGAGAAAGAAAAACATTTAAAGCAATAAATAAATGCTGACTGGGCATCATAGTATACGACCCTAAGCCACTTGAATCTTTTTTCATCACTGCCTGTACGTTGGGAATGACCACTCTGCACAACTCGATGGAAAGCTATAATATACTGATTAACCAAAGTAAACAAATCAGATGCTTTTCATCTACAATAAACAGTAGAGCCATTTGCTCACTCTCCTCTGTCCATTTGATGTGTGGCTCTTGTTAGTAGGTCCCTAGATGCAATAACTATCAGACCGGTTCATGAGGAACGAATCTCATGAATAAGCAGACTCAAAGTAATTTTTCAAATGTTATTTAAAATGTTTAGTTAACAAAATGGATCCATTTGAAAATAAAACAGAGAAATATTTTGGGTTACACTAAACAAAGACTGATGAACTTGTAAATAAATGTTACCATTTCATTGCATCTTGTCCTAAACACCCATCACCATTTTCTTCTTCATATGAATGACTACTTTGAAGATCAAATATCTTCTTTTAAAATTCAGATTGGACACTTCCTTTCCTGCAATTCAGTATTTCAAAGGATGCATATTGTATTATTTTCAGGGTAAAGTAAAGCAGAAGCAAGGAACTGAAGCATTTTCTTGGCCATCATTTAGAAATAATAATAGTTATCTTCACCTCCCTTTTTCACCTAGCTCTTCAGAAGCTACTGTTTATTCATTCATTGACAATAAGTGAATACAAATGCAGCCTGATCAGGCTGCTATAGCAAAATACCATAGACTGGGACTTAAACATAAAACAGTTATTTCTCACAATTCTAGAGAATGAGAAATCCAAGATCAAGGTACCAGCCAATTAGAGTCCTGGTAAGGACCCTCTTCCTGGCTTACAGACAGCTTTTTTCTTGTTGTATCCTAAAGTGGTGGAGAGAAGGAAAAGGGGAGAGGGTGGCAGGAAACTGACGTCTCATCTTCTTATAAGGACACTAATCCTATCAGAGGACCCTACCCTCATGACCTCATATAAACCTAAATTACATCCCAAAGGTCCTACTTTCAAATACCATTTCATTAGGGGTTAAGGATTCAATTATATGAATTTTGGGGGGACACAAACATCTTATTACAAAATGTTTACTGAGCACTCACTAGATGCTGAATTTTGTGTAAAGTCTAGTGCTCAGAGATGAACAGGGCCCCATGCTTAAGAGTTTAGTAGGAAATAAAATAAACAACAGAAGATAGAGGATATATGAAGTGTAAGTGGCTTTAAAAACGTGCAGGAATGGGATAGTACCTAACCCACTTTGTGTATAAATTTATCTGTTATTTCAATCTCATTTCATTTATAAAAATATAATAAAACTATTACTCTATTTGCAGATGAAATGAAAGTACATATTGAAAACCTTAAAGACCCCATCAAAAACTGTTAGAAATAATAAATAAACTCAGTAAAGTGGCAGGCTACAAGATCAATACACAAAAATCTGTCATGTTTCCATAAACTAACAAACCTTCAGAAAGAGAAATCAAGAAAATAATCCCATTTATAACAGCATTCAAAAAATATCTAGAAGTATATTTAACCAAAGTGCATATTGAAAACTACAAAACATTAATGATTACAATTAAGCCAAATACAAATCAATAGATATTCCATTCTCACAGATTGGAAGAATCAATGTTGTTAAAATGTTCAACGTACTCAAAGCCATCTACAGATTCAATGCAATCTCCATCAAAGTGCTAATGACACTTCAGAGAAGTAGAATTAAAAAAATCATAAAATCTGCATTTGGACAGCAAGGAGATCAAACTAGTCAATCCTAAAGGAAATCAACCCTGAATATTCATTGGAAGGGCTGCTGCTGAGGCTGAAGCTCCAATACTTTGGCCACCTGATGCATAGAACCAACTATCGGAAAAGACTCTGATGCTGGGAAAGATTGAGAGCAAGAGGAGAAGAGAGTGACAGAGGACTACATGGTTGGATGGCATCATTGACTTAATGCACACGGGTTTGAACAAACTCTGGGAGATGGTGAAGGACAGGGAAGCCTGGCATGCTGCAGTCCATGGGGCTGCAAAGAGTCAGACATGACTGAGCGACCGAACAACAGCAATGAAACCAGATAAGACCCTGAAGAGCTGAAGCAATTTTCAGAAAGAAGATTCATAGCATCATGCTTTATGATTTTAAACTATATTACAAAAGCTATAGCAATTCTAAGAACCAGCGCATTAGAAAAGACCCTGATGCTGGGAAAGATTGAAGGCAAGAGTAGAAGGGGACGACAGAGGATGAGATGGTTGGATAGTATCACCAACTCAGTGGACGTGAGTTTGAGCAAGCTCTGGTAGGTGGTGAGGACAGGGAAGCCTGGCGTGCCGCAGTCTATGGGGTTGCGAATAGTCAGACACAACTGAGCGACTGAACAACAACATAGTAATTCAAACAGTATAGTACTGGCATAACACGGACATACAGATCAGGGGAACAGAATAGAGAGCCCAGAAATAAATCCACCCTTATATGGTCAATTAATTTATGACAAAGGAGTCAATAAGTGCTGTCAGGAAAATTGGACATCCACATGCAAAAGAATAAAACTGGATCATTCTACATCATGCCTAAACACTAACTCAAAGTAGATTAAAGACTTGAGTGTAAAACCTGAAACCATTAAATTTCTCAAAGAAAATGCAAGCAGTAAACTTCTTGATGTAGGTTTTGATATTTGAATCTGACACAAAAAAGAACAGCAAAAACAAATGAGTGGAACTATACTAAACTAAAACCTTCTGCACAGTGACGGAAACCATCAACAAAATGAAAAAATATATATTTTTCATCAATGAAAATATATAATATACATTATATATTCAATTCAATATATATATTCAATTAATAAATTGAATAAATTATTCAATACATATCAGTTTAGTTGCTCAGTCGTGTCTGCATCTTTGCGATCCCATGGACTGCAGCATGCCAGGCCTTCCTGTCCATCACCAACTCCTGGAGCTTACTCAAACTCATGTCTGTTGAGTTGGTGATGACATCCAACCATCTCATCCTCTGTTGTCCCCTTCTTCTCCTGCCTTCAATTTCTCCTAGCATCAAGGTGTTTTCAAATGAGTCAGCTCTTTGCATCAGGTGGCCAAAATATTGGAGTTTCAGCTTCAGCATCAGTCCTTCCAATGAATATTCAGGACTGATTTCCTTTGGGATGGACTGGTTGGATCTCCTTGCAGTCCAAGGGACTCTCAAGAGTCTTCTCCAACACCACAGTTCAAAAGCATCCATTCTTCGGTGCTCAGCTTTCTTTATAGTCCAACTCTCACAGGCATACATGACCACTGGAAAAACCATAGCCTTGACTAGACAGACCTTTGTTCACAAAGTAATGTCTCTGCTTTTTAGTAAGCTATCTAGGTTGGTCATACTTTTCTTCCAGTGAGCAAGTGTCTTTTAATTTCATGGCTGCAATCACCATCAGCAGTGATTCTGGAGCCCCCAAAATAAAGTCTGTCATTATTTCCACTGTTTCCCTATCTATTTGTCATGAAGTGATAGAACCAGATGCCATGATCTTAGTTTTCTGAAGTTGAGTTTTAAGCCAACTTTTTCACTCTCCTCTCTCACTTTCATCAAAGAGGCTCTTTGAAGTTCCTCTTCACTTTCTGCCATAAGGGTGGTGTCATCTGCATATCTGAAGTTGTTGATATTTCTCCCGGCAATCTTGATTCCAGCTTGTGCTTCTTCCAGCCAGCATTTCTCATGATGTATTCTGCATATAAGTTAAATAAGCAGGTTGACAATATACAGCCTTGACGTACTCCTTTCCCAATTTGGAACCAGTCTGTTGTTCCATGTCCAGTTCTAACTGTTGCTTCTTGACCTGCATACAGATTTCTCAGGAGGCATGTAAGGTGGTCTGGTATTCCCATGTCTGGAAGAATTTTCCACAGTTTGTGTTTGTTGTGATCCACACAGTCAAAGGCTTTGGTATAGTCAATAAAGCAGAAATAGATGTTTTTCTGGAACTCTCTTGCTTTTTGGATGATCCACCGGATGCTGGCAATTTGATCTCTGGTTCCTCTGCCTTTTCTAAAACTAGCTTGAACATCTGGTAGTTCACAGTTCAGGTACTGTTGAAGCCTGGCTTGGAGAATTTTGAGCATTACTTTGCTACCTAGTGAGATGAGTGCAATTGTGCAGTAGTCTAGCATTCTTTGGCATTGGGTTTCTTTGGGATTGCAATGAAAACTGACCTTTTCCAGTCTTGTGGCCACTCCTGCGTTTTCCAAATTTGCTGGCATATTGAGTGTAGCACTTTCACAGCATCATCTTTTAGGATTTGAAATAGCTTAACTGGAATTCCATCACCTCCACTAGCTTTGTTTGTAGTGATGCTTCTTCCTAAGGCCCACTTGACTTTGCATTCCAGAATATCTGGCTTTAGGTCAGTGATCACACCATCATGATTATCTGGATCATGAAAATCCTTTTTGTATAGTTCTTTGTATTCTTGCCACCTCTTTTTAATACCTTCTGTTTCTGTTAGGTCCATATAATTTCTGCCCTTTATTGTGCCCATCTTTGCATGAAACGTTCTTTTGGTATCTCTGTTTTTCTTGAAGAGATCGCTAGTCTTTCCCATTCTATTGTTTTCCTCTATTTCTTTGCATTGATCACTGAGGAAGGCTTTCTTATCTCTCCATGCTCTTCTTTGGAACTCTGCATTCAAATGGGTATATCTTTCCTTTTCTCCTTTGCCTTTAGCTTCTCTTCTTTTTGTAGCTATTTGTAAGGCCTCCTCAGACAACTATTTTGCCTTTTTGCATTTCTTTTTCTTGGGGATGGTCTTGAACCCTGCCTCCTGTACAATGTCACAAACCTCTGTCCATAGTTCTTCAGGCACTCTGTCTATCAAATCTAATCCCTTGAATCTATTTGTCATGTCTAGTGTATAGTCATAAGGGATTTGATTCAGGTTATACCTGAATTGTCTAGTGGTTTTGTCCAGTAGGTTTCCCTACTTTCTTCAATTTAAGTCTGAATTTGGCAATAAGGAGTTCATGATCTGAGCCACAATTAGCCTCAGTCTTGTTTTTGCTGACTGTATAGAGCTTCTCCATCTTTGGCTCCAAACAATAAAATTAATCTGTTTTTGGTATTGACCATCCGGGGATGTCCATGTGCAATCTTTTCTTGTGTTGTTGGAAGAGCCTATTCGCAATGACCAGTGCATTCTCTTGGCAAAACTGTTAGCTTTTGCCCTGCTTCATTCTCTACTCTAAGGCCAAATTTGCCCATTGCTGCTGCTGCTGCTGCTAAGTCACTTCAGTCGTGTCTGACTCTGTGCGACCCCATAGACGGCAGCCCACCAGGCTCCCCCATCCCTGGGATTCTCCAGGAAAGGACACTGGAGTGGGTTGCCATTTCCTTCTCCAATGCAGTAAAGTGAAAAGTGAAAGTGAAGTTGCTCAGTTGTGCCTGACTCGTAGCGACCCCATGGACTGCAGCCCACCAGGCTCCTCCATCCGTGGGATTTTCCAGGCAAGAGTACTGGAGTGGGTTGTCATTGCCTTCTCCGAATTGCCCATTACTCCAGGTATTTCTTGACTTCCTGATTTTGCATTCCAGTCCCCTACAATGGAAAGGTGGTACTGGAGCAGTGACTGCGTGGCATTGGAGCGACTTTGAGGAGATACTCCATGTCCAAGGGCAGAGAAGCCCCAGCAAGATAGTAGGAGGTGGGAAATAGCATTGAGAATCAAACCCCATACCCACCAGAGATCCTCAGAAGGCTCATACATACCTTGTGCGCACTAGGACCCAGAGACCCACAGAGACTGAGACAGAACTGTGTCTGGGTGTCTCCTGAGGAGGTACAGGTCAGCAGTGGACTGCTGCAGGGGCAGGGGCTCTGGGTGCAGTAAACCTGGGCATGGCATAAGCCTTCTTGGAGGAGATCGCCATTAACCCACCATAGAGCCACCAGAACTTACACAGGACTGAGGCAACAGACTCTGGGAGGGCACAAACAGAACTTTGTGTGCACTAGGACCCAGGAGAAAGGAGCAGTGACCCCACAAGAGACTGACTCAGACTTGCCCTTGAGTGTCCAAGAGTCTCCGGCAGAGGCATGGGTCGGCAGTGGCCTGCTGCAGGGTTGGGGACACTGAGTGTAGCAGTGCATGCATGGGACCTTTTGAAGGAGGTCACCATTATCTTCATTACCTCTACCATAGTTTGGCATCAGGTCAAATAACAGGGAGGGAACACAGCCCTGTCCATCAACAGAAAATTGGATTAAAGATTTACTGAGCATGGCCCTGCCCATCAGAACAAGACCCTCAGTCTCTCTCATCAGGAAGCTTCCATAAGCATCTTATCCTTCTCCATCAGAGGGCAGACAACTGAAAACTACAATCACAGAAAACTAACCAATCTAATCACATGGACCACAGCCTTGTCTAATTCAAGGAAACTGTGAGCCATGCCGTGTAGGGCCACTCAAGATGGACAGGTCATGGTGGAGATATCTGCGAAATGCGGTCCACTGGAGAAGGGAATGGCAAACCACTTCAGTATTCTTGCCTTGAGAACCCCATGAACAGTATGAAAAGGCAAAAAGATAGGACACTGAAAGATGAACTCCCCAGGTCAGTAGGTGCCCAATATGCTACTGGAGATCAGTGGAGAAATAACTCCAGAAAGAATGAAGGGATGGAGCCAAAACAAAAACGATACCCAACTGTGGATGTGACTGGTGATAGAAGCAAGGTTCGATGCTGTAAAGAGCAATATTGCATAGGAACCTGGAATGTTAGGTCCATGAATCAAGGCAAATTGGAAGTGGTCAAATAGGAGATGGCAAGAGTGAACGTCGACGTTCTAGGAATCAGCAAACTAAAATGGACTGAGATGGGTGAATTTAACACAGATGACCATTATATCTACTACTGTGGGTAAGAATCCCTTAGAAGAAATGAAGTAGCCATCATAGTCAACAAAAGAGTCCAAAATGCAGTACTTGGATGCAATCTCAAAAATGACAGAATGATCTCTCTACATTTCTAAGGCAAACCATTCAATATCACAGTAATCCAAGTCTGTGCCCCGACCAATAATGCCGAAGAAGCTGAAGCTGAACATTTCAATACACATAATACACAATAAAAATACTCTTTGGGATTTGTTTACATATTCTTAGGTATGCCCAGTACCTGGCATATAACCAGCATACCACAAAAAATTAAAAAAGAATTCCTAATAACTTTGGATCACAATATGATAATTCTTTTCCTAGGATTGTTCTAGGATTTCCTACAGTATCAAACTTTACACTTTCACCCAAACAAAGCATCCCATTCTCCCTGCCTCTCTCACATGTGATGGATCTCTTCAAGAATGGAGTGAGAGTCAGATGTAAAAACAAACTTATGGGCACCAGGGGGGAAAGTGAGGGGAAGTAGGAGGGATAAACTGGGAGACTGGGACTGATATATACACTGCTGCTGCTGCTGCTGCTGCTAAGTCGCTTCAGTCATGTCTGACTCTGTGCGACCCCATAGACGGCAGCCCACCAGGCTCTGCCGTCCCTGGGATTTTCCAGGCAAGAACACTGGAGTGGGTTGCCATTTCCTTCTCCAATGCATGAAAGTGAAAAGTGAAAGTGAAGTTGCTCAGTCGTGTCCGAGTCTTAGCGACCCCATGGACTGCAGCCTATCAGGCTCCTCCGTCCATGGGATTTTCCAGGAAAGAGTACTGGAGTAGGGTGCCATTGCCTTCTCCAGATACATACACTACTATGTATAAAATAGAGAACTAATAAGAACCTACTGTATGGTGCAGGGAACTCTGTTCAATACACTGTAATGACCTATAATGGGAATAGAATCTAAAAAACAGTGGATATATGTGTATCTGACTCACTTTGCTGTACAGCAGAAACTAATACAATATTGTATATCAACTATACTCCAGGTTAAAAAATGAACTAAATTAAAAAAATGAATGAGGTGAGAGAGTGAAGACTGCCTGGGATCTTCTTCACCACTCCTACGAGACAGTCTTTTGTTTGTGAAGGAACTCGGGATATTCGTTGGTGGAAAGTGAAGTGTAAGTGAAAGTTGCTCAGTCACGTCCAACTCTTTGTGACCCCGTGGACTATACAGTCCATGGAATTCTCCAGGCCAGAATACTGGAGTGGGATAGCCTTTTCCTTCTCCAGGGGATCTTCCCAACCTAGGGATTGAACCCAGGTCTCCCGCATTGCAGGCAGATTCTTTACCAGCTTAGCCACAAGGGAAGCCCAAGAATACTGGAATGGGTAGCCTTTCCCTTCTCCAAGTGATCTTCCCAACCCAGGAATCGAACCAGGGTCTCCTGCATTGCAGGCTGATTCTTTACCAACTGAGCTAGCAGGGAAGTCCTGTTGGTGGAAATCAATACCCTTTGACTGTTTTAGGAGAGTTCTTGAGCTCTGGTCTTATCAGCTTGTGTGAGAGGCACACACTGTGTCCTCCTTTTATCTTCAGTCTGGTAATCTTAGTCTTGGTGAATAATATAGAACAATCTGAAGCTGAGAGTAAAGATAGTTTTCTATAGGGATTGTGATATTTAAACATTGTTGGGGTAAAGTGAAAGAAGTTAATTTTTTTTTTCATATGAAGAAAACAGCAATTATGACTGGGTGCTATGATAAATTTTGAGTTTATAAATTTCTACTAAAAATAAAACCATACTTACTGGTTTCTCCTATTTTTAGCACCCATGGCATTCATTGATTGGACTATGGAAATAATCTGGCTTCTCTACTATTAATATTTCTGAATCCAGTGGGTTATCTTTGGTCTCAAGGAAGAAAAATGTATACCATCTGGTATTCCACTGTTAGCAAAGGGACTGATGTGAAAAATCGATGTAATAAGCAAAGGTATGGCTTAATTAAGTAGGATAACTCTTGACTCAGCCTTTCTGTAATTTAAATCCTGGCTTCATATTTACTAAGTATGTAAGTTGACTCCTTACTTAACCCAACCTCAGTTTTCTCATCTGTAAAATGGAGTAATGGCAGTACCTACCCATTAAAACTGTTATGGTAACTTAAGAGGATTTTGGTGAGGACTGAATGAGGTAATACATGTAAAACATATAGAACAATGTCTAGCACATGATAAACACTCCATAAATATTAGTTGTTATACAAAAGAGTTCTAGAACCTCTGTAAACATTTACCTGGGAATTAAGCTAAGTCTGGGTTACGGAGGAGCCCTTGTCATTTCCTTTTATTAATTGGGGAACACCACAGACTTTCTTATACTTCTTTAAGAAACCTAAATATTTATCTGGGGCTCTCTTTAAACTAACAGATTCTTCCCTAAGCCAGTGTATTAAGCAGGGAATATATCCAGAACTTCTTCAAATTACTTTCCAAAGAAAACAAAAGTCTCTGGACATGAAGTACTATTTGAAGCAGCATTTAATCTCTGGGAGGACTGTGTTAGTTTGGAACTACAAGAGCCATCGAGGTATATATTTTGTGTCCAAGTGCCTCTGAGTGACCTCAGTGTACTCAAGCCCCATGTTATCAACTTGGTACATCAGATCACAGGCGAACTGGGATGAGATCACATCCATTCATTCAAAGCACAGGGATGCTCCCTGTTCTGACAGCACCAACACTTAACAATGGTGAACCGAAGGCAGGGCAGTAAAGAAGTCAGGAAAAAGAGAAAGCTTGTGACAGAATTGCCTGCAATAATAAGTTAACAATATAAATCACAATAAAAGATAGTCTTTATGTCATCAGAACAGAAGAGTTCCCTTTAGATTTTCAGGCATCACTTACAAGCATTGCCTCAGGTGACTAGCAGGTGGTGGAGGGGATGGCCATACTGTCCTCTGCTTTCCCTAGGACTGTGGGCACAGGGTGCAGGTCAGTGAGAGAAGAGTTGTCTTATCTCTGAGGCTGAAATCCTGGATGTTTTCAGGAGGACAATAATTGTGAAAAACAAGCTAGCAGCAAGTAAATATCTGGCTCCCTGGGGTAATTCCTCAAAGCCTACTGATGAGGCAAGCTTACAGGATCCACTCTCCCCAAGCCAGCATCTGACACCAATACCTCTGGCAGAGAGAAGCCTGACTGTAACTTGCAAGTGTAGGCCAAAAGGGCGGGTCAGGAAGGCTTGATGTGGTTTATCTCATAAGGGAAACAGAAGAGAGTTATGACCTCATCCTTCGCTTGGAGGCTTTACAGTGTTTTGGCAGATAGACATTGGCCTTGGGGTTAAGCTTGCAGAAAGCCCACGTCAACAGAGGGAAATTCTGTGGCCACCTGTGTTCTTTGGCTGTAATAGTGTATATGCAACAAGTGCATGCAGAGGCCTGGGAAAAGCACAGGGAAGCAGAAGTTGGGGTGTTGTTGTTGTCGTTGTCGTTGCTAAGTCATGTCTGACTTTTTGCGACCCCTTGGACTATAGCCCCACTAGGCTCCTCTATCCATGGGATTTCCCAGGCAATATTGGAGTGGGTTGCCATTTCCTTCTCCAGGGGATCTTTCTGACCCAAGAAACAAACTGCATCCCTCCTGCATTGGCAGGTGGATTTTTTTTTTCTTTTAACCACTGAGCCACCTGGGAAACCCAGAAGTTGGGGTAGGTGAGACTGAATAAGATGAGTTTTCTCATGAAAACCATGAGCACCACTTAGCAACACCATTCATGTAGCTTGGCTGACCTGCTCAGGTTCACTCCCAAGTCTGCTGTGATCTGGAAGGAAGGCAGTTGCCAACTGGCATGTGCTATGGAGGGATTCTGAGGTCAGAACTGACCTGGACAGGTGATCTAGGTAAAAAATGGGGAAAAGAATCTGAAGCATAATTGAGGATAGGTGCCAGGAGGAGTGAAGGTCAAGTTGAAAGTGAAACTATGAAGATGAGTTATTGAGCTTAAATCAGGGAGGTCTCAGATGGTTTTAGACTGACGCTGTGAACATAGAGGGTGCTTCTGATTTTAGTCCCTTCTAAATTGGGAGATGTTTATGTGACAAGTAGGGGACTGAGAGACAGGAATGGAGGCTTAAACAAGGTGTGCAGGCAACATCAACTCAGAAACCAAAATTTCCTATCTGTACATTCAAGATTATTATTATAACTGACCTCAGTTAGGCAGCAACTTAAAAATAAAGTGTGGATTAGAATTAACTACTCCATTACCATTTGATTCAGCTATACTTTGATGAAGTGGAAAGGAAATCTGACTTTAAAAATCTTTTCCACTGATGTAAAAGATCAAACTTGCACAGCCATAATCACTCTAGTTTGTGTTGTTCTCGGGTCTGTAGTCCTTAACTTTTGACAGGTACGCAGATTATATTGCTTTTGGGTTAACCAATAATAATAATAATGCCATTCATTTGTAGAGTGCTTTACAGAGGATTAAAATGTTCTCACTTCCATGACCTCATTTTTTCCTAGTAAGACTGTGAACTATTATTATCAATCAGTTTTAATAGATGAGGCTTATTTTATGGATGAGATCACTAGGCTAATAAATAATAGACATAGGACTAGAATCCAGTACTTCATTTTGATTACAATAAAGAAAATGTATTGTTTTCTGAATTTTAAGACAACCTTGTTACAATATCTTGGCTTGTCTTATATACTTATTTTAGTTGTTCCTTCTCCTTTTTTTTTTACTATACTTCAAAAAGATGTTTGTGAGAGACAGTGAAAAAAGAACCTAAATATTATAATTTTACAGTGAGGACAGATTATCAGAATCCTCAGCCTGTAGTTACTTAGCCTACTTCCTACAGAGTTGGTAATTTCTTAGAGTCAAGTACTGATTTAGAGTCCTTTGAAAGCATCTGGTTAACATTTAATTCACATGGTGATGTGTGGCAGAGGCCAACACAACATTGTAGAGCAACTGTCCTCCAATAATTGCATTTTGTTCTATACTTCTCAATAGTGCACAATTATCACCTTCAATAATTGTTTAAAAGACATTTTATTCAATGGTCAGTGTATTGTAATATACCATGTGCTCACCTGAGGCTCTGAAAGAATGAATGAGCTTACACCAGTTTACTTCCATGGTTTACTCATTTGGGCTCCTGCACTTTTAATACTACTTAGTAGTAGTAGTATTAAAAAAGTGCAGGAACCAATATGGGACTTCTCAGGTGGTGCTAGTGGTAAAGAACCCGCCTGCAGATGCAGGTCACATAAGAGACTCGGCTTCGAACCCTGGGTTGGGAAGATCCCCTGGAGGAGGGCACGGCAACCCACTCCAGTATTCTTGCCTGGAGAATCCCTTGGACAAAGGAGCCTGGCGGGCTACAGTCCATGGGGTTGCAAAGACACGACTGAAGTGACTTAGCACAGCACACACCAATATTGGTTTCAGTTTATTATGTGTCTTGAGGAACAGCATTCACTTGAGACGTGCAGCCAGAGCCCAAGGATTCTGAGCCGTCAAGAGTTTGCTGTTATGGGAGGATGTGGATTCTCTTCTTTTGGCAGTATAGAATGAGCGTGTGGGTGCACTGGGGGAAGGCCAGAAGTAAAAGCAATGACTTCACTGCATTTATCACAGTGGCATATCTGAGCGCTGAGAAAATGACTTGAATCACATCTCAAGTAATTTCATTTAAAAAATTAGATATATGCTTTTAGGCCTGATACCAGACATAGAGAATTCTGAGAGGGCAGAGATGTCCCTGGAACTACAAATGGAAAAAGTGATTTCAAACTTTTATTACCAGGTGGCAATAGAGATAAGTTTGGGTTTAACTCATCTCATTCAGCCTTCTTCATAGTGGCTGTAACAAGATAAAGGAGATCAGGGATCTGGGGATATCTAGGGCTTCTCAGGTGGCTCTAGTGGTAAAGAACCCACCTGCTAAAGCAGGAGACATAAGAGACATAGGTCCAATCTATGGATCAAGAAGATCCTGAGAAGTTACAGCAACCCACTCCACTTGCCTGGGAACTCCCACGGACAGAGGAGCCTGGCGGGCTACAGTCCATAGGGTTGCAAAGAGTCAGATAAGACTGAGGCAACTTAGCACACATGGGCATATCTGAAGCTGAATTCCAAGCTCTAAACTGCTTAGTCTTGCTGGACTGTTGGATAAGGCAAACTGCGAATGAATCACTGAGGTTGATTTCAGAACCACATACTAAAGATTCTTTGTCTCCCCAAATACATCTCTACTTTATTAAAACTTAGCATTCTTTTTCTTTCTTTGGGATATTTAATGGGAAGGCTGAATTTTATTATTTTCCTAAGGTGTAGCTAACTTGAAGAATGGTAGCTAGTTATGATTTTTGAAGAAATTAGTTTATCTGAATGTTTTATAGACACCCACCTAATAGAATTAAGGATCTTGAATACATCTTGGGGAAATTATTCTGTCGAAGTTGGAAGTTTTGAAGTGGGCCATCATTTGGAGGTAAGAACAGAACAGGTTCTAAGAGAAAACTAAGAATCATGAAAAGACAGAAAATCCATAGGTTCAAAAGGAGGGGGCTGGGGAACGATGTCTGATGAAGTGGTGCAGATGAGAGTGACGTTTGCGTAGATAAAAGGGGCTTTTGGGTATCTTGGATATCATGTGTTTTGGGTGGTACATCAAATTATGTTTGTCTAAAATGCTCCCTGGAAAAGTGAGCCCTGAATTCTGGAGAGAAAGACATACTAAGTAGCTACCACTGGTACAAAACTGCAACTAAGGTCAGGAAAGAAGTTGAGGCATTCACGAAATTCCTGAGGGCTAAACAGCAGCACTTACCAGGTGAGTAAAGGAAGTGGTGTCAGACACAAAGCATTTCCATGGCATGAAGACGATCAAATTTACAGTTTTAAAGAGGAGAAAGTGAAAAACAATGTTAAATACAATGAGGAATTTAAGATAATGGGTGAGAAGTATTATTTTTGATTTGAAAGTGAGATCCTATGTTTCTGCCAGATAAATTTCAGTAGAGTTTTGAAGGTAAAATCTGCAATCTGGTGGTACATGTGTAAATAGTTAAGTGGGGAAGGAGAGGAGTGGAATATAAGGGTTTTGAGTATAGATTAAAAAACCAGAATGCCTAGATTTGAATCTCTGCTCTGCATTTGGTAGCTATGTCCTTGGGCAAGTTATTAACCACTTTGAACTTCAAATTTCACATCTGGGAAATGGCAGTAGTCATGGTTATGAGGACTAACATGTTATTTTGTATGTAAAACAGTTAGAATTGTACCTGGCCTGTAGTTAAGTGTTGCGTGTAAAAATGTTAGCAGTTTTCATGATTACATTTTAAACCTGGAAAGTTGAGAGGTGTATTAGTTTTTAATTGCCACACTTATTGTCTCACAGTTCTGAAAGTCAGGAGGCCAGGTGGAGCTTCAATGAATTTTCTATTCTGTTTCTTTCAATTATGAATCAGGGCATTGGCTGGGTTGCTTTTCTTTCTGGATGCTCTGGAGAAGGATCTACTTCTAAGGTCACTCAGGTTTAAGTCCTCGTGGTTGAAGGACTATCAGGCAGGGGCCACTCTCAGCTCCTAGCTATGTGGTCTTCTCCATCTTCAGAGCCAGTAATCGAGAATTCATACATTAGATCTCTCTTAAATCCCTTTTTCATGGAAGAGCTCCCTTAATTTTAAAAGCTCACCTGATTAGGTCATGCCCACCAAGGATAATCTCCCTTTCTTATTTTTTTTTTTTTTGATTGTCATGTATTTATTTATTTATTTATTTTTTGTGTCCGACTCTTTTTTTTTTTTTTTTAATAAATTTATTTATTTTAGTTGGGGGCTAATTACTTTACAATATTGTAATAGTTTTTGCCATACATTGACACGAATCAGCCATGGGTTTACATGTGTTCCCCTTCCTGGACCCTCCACCCACCTCCCTCCCCATCTCATCCCTCTGGGTCATCCCATTGCCCCGGCCCTGAGCCCTTGTCACATGCATCGAACATGGAATGGTGTTCTGTTTCACATACGATAATATACATGTTTCAATGCTATTCTCCCAGAACGTCCCACCCTCACCTTCTGTATAACATAAATGGATCCTAGGTCCACAGGTCACAGGTCTCTTCCATACACAGATGGGAGATTATACAAAAAGCTCGGGACATTAGAGTTCATCTTAGAAATTCTGCCTGTCACAGTCCAGAAGTTTAAGTTTTGTGTGGGTTAGTTGCTACGTTGGAAGTTTAACGAGAAAATAACCAGTGGAGAAGGAGACATTACAGACAATAGAAAAAAAAGGTGATTTTTTTCCCTAGTGTAATGTCCTGAAAAGAAATGGTTACACATGGGACTGAGGACAGAGCTGGATCGGTTAACACTGGGGAGGAGCAGAGACATTTCTGAGATAGTAGAAAAGGTAGTTAGAACATATATTCACTATATTACTTGATGTTTAGCAAACAGCCTCAAAACTTGTGGTGCATAAAAAAACAATTATTTTTCATCCAGCTGCAGGGTCCAGCTGGTTATGGCCAGGCTCCCTCGTGCATCTGTGGCTCAGTTGGCCCAGTCACGTGTCTGCGTGTCGGCTCTCCTCCACACTTGTCTTGTTTTCTTCCTGGTAGTAGGAAAGCCCAGGCAAGTCCTTCTCACAGTGACATAGTAGAGGCACATGGGCACAAACAAGATACACAGGCAGCGGTGCATTGCCACTTCTACCTTATTCTATTGCCCCCAAATGGGTCACATGTCTAGCCCGGTATCAGAGAACAAGGGCACCACAGAGATGCGGAGGTGGTGAAGAACTGACCCCATCAATACAATATACCAAAATGATGGGCAAGTTTGGAAGCAGAGCTGTTAGGTTGTAATGGAATTCACATCTAATGGCATCTAAGTTTTTGGTGATATGGGAAGATGATGGAATTTGATTTTAAAATTTGAACATAAGGAGAAAAGCCACAGAGGGGGAAAAAAACCCTCAATATTTAGAGAAGATAGTTTGTCTTGATTAAAGAAAGTATAAAGGGGATCTATGGTGGATAAAGTAAAATGGCTAGATCAGAATGCCATCTGATATTAAGATAATGTGCTGGATATTTTCCCTCCAGATCCACATTCTACTTTTGCTTATTCTTTGCCCCAGGAAGCTGCAGTGTATGGATTTTTCTCTTTTGGTCTCTGGGTTCTATTTGGGTTCAGCCAACAGGAAGCCCTGGGGGTGATGAGCATGGAGGAGGGGCGTGATGTCAAGGGTTTATTCTCTGGGTTCCTTCCCTATGGGTTGAGTCTCTCCACAAAAAGTCACATGTAAAGCAGCCCTTTGTACATGTTACTAAGTCCAGGTTCTGGTAATTTCTCCTTCCTCTTGCCTTTTCAGGATTAGAAACAGCGCGTTTTCCATTCTTGCTAGGTTTAAGGTCCTACATTACACTTGGTTGGTTTCCTTACATTCCTTCCACACTTAGTAAAATTTTTTTAGAACTCTCCTCAGTGGTCTAGTTTGTGTCATCTATTTCCTGCTGGGACTCTGACTAATGCAGTTAAGGACTTGGGATTTCATTTATTAGGCAACAAGAAAAGTGTTAGGAGAGGGCTGTGAACTAAACTGTGTTGTGGGAAGACTAGAATGGGAGGCACATATAGACTATTTTAGAGGAGGCATGAGACCATATAGGAGACTCACAACCACCCAGGGAAAAGCTGCAGGCAAGGCTGTGGGAAGGAAAGGGGAAATAGGAATAAAAGCAGTTGTGCATGCAGAATAGATCAATATCATGGTGTTTAGTAAGCATTTGGATGGTCGGAATGAAAGAGCATCATATTTCGAAAATTTCTAGCCTTGGGAACTAGGCAATCAGTAATATCATTAAGAGGAACTAGGGATTACAAGAGAATAAAATATTCTGTTTTGACATTTAGAACTTTCCATGTGATGTTCAGTGTCCTGTTGACTTAACCAAAGTTGAGCTTGAGAGACAGATCAGGGCTGAGAGTAATTTGGAATTGTCCACATAGACTCAACAATCAAAATCATTAAAATAGATAAGATTGACTAGAACTAGAATATACAGGAAGAAGACAGCAACAGAAAAAAAAAAAACAACCCATAAAATAATGACACTGATGAACTTCCCTGGCAATCCAGTGGTTAAGGCTCTGTACTGCCAATGAAGGGGGTGTGGGTTCGATCCCTGGTCCAGGAACTAAGATCCTACATGCCCTGTGGCATGTGCCCCCTCCCCCGCAAAAAAAGAAAATAATGACACTGAGGAATGAGAAGAATAAGAGAAGCCAGAGATAAAAGAGTGCTTAAAGTTTAGGTTGAGAAACAAGAGGATTTAGTTCTGGAGAGTCTCAAGAAGAAGGGTGTTAATGTTTTTAATGCAGTGTTACTTTTGAAGGGTTGTCATGGAAACCAGGGCACAGTGGGTGGAAGACTAGGTACAGAAGTAGGACCAGTGTCTAGACTACTCTTTCAGGATGTTTGATTTCTAAAGGCTCAAGACTTTCCTGTGAAGGACTAGATAAAAAATATTTTAGACCTTGTGGGCTACAAAGTCCTTGATGAAACTATTCAACTGTACCACCGTTGTGTGAAATAAGCCATAAAAAATCTATAAAGCAACAGCCCAGCCTGTGTTTCTGTAAGACTTCATGTACAAAGAGATAGAAGGTAGAATTTAGGCTACTGGTCATGGTTTATTGATCTCTGGATAAAGGTAAAAGGAATGTTCAGCAATTGTAAAAGTACAGTAGTTATGAAGATAAATCAGGGTCTGGGGAAGAGTTTTATGATTTTATGTATGAGAGATAGTAATTAAGGTGAGGTACCACAGAAGAATCTGATAGAAAGATGAAGGGCACACAGTATACAGTCTAGGCTTCATTTGGAAATACAGTTTCTAAGACTGGAGGGAAGGGAGGGAGGAGAGAAACTGATATACAGACTACTAATTTTATTTCAGCTTAGTATTTATTTCAGACCTTTTTTTTGGGAAATACTTTTTAAGAAACTAACGTTTTAGGGATAAGTGGATTTGGGGTGTTTTTGTTTTATTTTAAAGGCCAAGCATCCTAGCATGGATTTTGGTTTCTCTCAGGAAGATCATGGGTCTGGGGTGCCACTTATTTAAGGAAATTCTTAAGTGCAAATATTTTTTTCTTATTTTGTGTTTAGATTTATTATCTAAGCTGTCTCAACTGAGAGATCTTTTTATTTGTTTTTAGTTTTTGGCTGTGCTGGGTCTTTGTTGCTGCACATGGGCTTTCTCTAGTTGCAGTGAGAGGGGGCTACTCTTCATTTCAGTGCATGGGCTTCTCACTGGGGTGTCTTCTTCTGTTACAGAGCTTGGGCTCTAGGCACATGGGCTTCTGTAGTTGTGGGTGCATGGGCTTATTACTCCATGGCATGTGGGATCTTCTCACACCAGGGATCGAACCCATCTGGCATGCAGATTCTTAATCTCTAAATCACCAGGGAAGGCCCACAGATGAGAAATTTTTTGAGTAGGTATTTTTTTTCTTTGTAATATGCTTTATACTTGGGGTAGATAAATCACAGAAACATATGGGAGCATTAGCAATTCATGTCCATAAAATTTTTGCTATCTTCTAAATTATTGCTGTTATTCTTGCTTCTTTCCTCATATTCCCTACGGATTTCATGTTATTCAATGAGTATATCCCTATACCAAAAAACCTAAGTCAGTGGAACTTTGTGTTTAAATCTACTAGAGGAATAGTAATTTAAAGATTAATTCTTTAGAAAATTCACTTGTTGGGGGAGAGGAGGGAGGCTCAAGAAAGAGGTGATATATGTATAATTATGGCTGAATTGCATTGCTGTACAGCAGAAACGAACACAACATTGGAAAGCAATTCTCCTCCAATTAAAGCATTTAAAAGAGTAAAAAAGAAAATTCACTTGGAAAGTAAATCAAACCCTCTAATTTACCTGTTTTGAATGCTTTCTCATTTACAGACATTTTTTGAATTGGATTTTCTTCAGTTGCATACCTATCCACTCTTTTTGCTTTTTACTTTTTCTCTTTCCCGTTATCAGTTGCATGTCTTAGGGTGAAGTTTAAGCAGAGAAAACATTTAAAAGGAGAAAATAACAAATGAACCCCTTCATATTGTTTTTTAGTTTGTGCTTAAAATAATTTTCAGCCTTAAATTTTGGACAATTAAATACTTCTGATGATCTTGGGTTGCTAGTTGGGAATTTGCCTCTAAACACAAATCTACAGTATATTACTTGGATCGGCAAACCCCAGATTTGTTCTTTATCTCTTCATTCTCATGGGGCAAATTATATCAGGTTCCAGGGAGAAAGTTGTCATAAAGAACTTTTCTTTCAAAGTAATTTGCTAATAATCCTCTCTCTTGTGTACCCACCACAATCAGTCAAGGTCAGCATGGCATATGTTTGTTTGAGTGAAGCACAGTTTAACTTCCACTTGTATAATGAAATGGTTTTCATATGTTGAGACATTTCTTTTCTGAATTATCACTTGCTAAAACAAATCTTCATTACTTAAGACACAGTCTTTGGTCAAAGCTTAAGCTCTGATTCAGGAGTGTGAACTTTGTCATTTTGTGCTGTGTTTGTTAATAAATCTAACAACCATGTCTTGGGATCTCTTTTCTCTTATATGGCACACGGAATTCAACCTACAGTGGAAACAAGGAAACCATCTGTTGCAAATTCTAAACAATCCAAAAGTCAAAACAAAGCAGATGAAGCATTTTGGGTTGGAGTACACATCCTTCATATATGTGAGATAAATGTAGTGTGCAAAGTTACATGGAGATTAATTCAAGGACATGTGACTGGTTGGAACTTGCAAGGCTTACTTTAAATGTAGGGTTAAAAGGCATGTTTACAGATCCAAATGTATGTAGGAGATAATATACAGCCAGCTGTGTCCAAACCATTTGCAATGAAAAGAAATACAATTTCAAAAAAGTATGTAACCCTCCAATGAGAGGTGATTTAGAACAATGATGTGCCTGTTAGAGAGAGAGAGGGAGGGAGGGAGTGTGCATTGGGATAATTGCAAAATGCTTCATATTAACTCTGGGACCTTGGACAGGAGATAACACTTTGAGCCTTCATTTCTTTAACTGTCAACATGAAAAGTATCTTTCCTAGTTACCTGTATTATAGGTCAAAATGTGATGATGTGTTTGACAAATCATGAAGTTTTATATTTATATATATATATACTCACCCAGTAGCATTTGTAGACCATCTATGAAGCACTGTGCTAGTATTAACAGACTTAGTATAAACAAATGTAAATAATATATCTGCCTTCTAAAAGTTTATGATTTTATATAGTCTGTGTATATGGAAATAAATATGTAAAAAGCAACCTACTGCAAATGTGTATGAAAAGGATACAATTGACTACAGAGGCATTAAGTGATCATTCAGTTGTACAAGACAGGAAAGAATTTCTATAGAAAGTGAACTGAGTAGGTGTTACCAGACAGAGGGAAATGAAGGTGGTGTTGATCAAGATTCTTCAGGCAGAGGCCAGTATAAACAAAGGTGTATATGCATGAAATGACATAGTTCATTAGAAGAAGTACAAAACTGCACATGTAGGTTTTCTGTTAACTAATTTGTATCAGATACATAAACAGATGAGAAGTGAAAAGTGAAAGTGTTAGTCACTCAGTCATGTCCGACTCTTTGAGATCCCATGGACTGTACCCTGTCAGGCTCCTCTATCCATAGAATTTTCCAGCAAAAATACTGGAATGGGTAGCTGTTCCCTTCTTTAAGGGATCTTCATGATCCAAGGATTGAACCCAGGGCTCCTACACTGCAGGCAGATTCTTTATTGTCTGAGCCACTGGGAAAGCTCCCATAAATCGATTAAGTGATAATATTAAGGAAGAAAATCTGTGGGTAATGAATTCTTTACAAGCACACACACAGAGTATACTGATTTTAAGTTAACTTCTCTGGTTATATTCTAAATGGCAATCAATAGTATAAAGAGTGAGATTTGGAATAAATTCCATGATATGGTAAGAAGTTATGGGTAGGGTCTCTTAAGACTGCTTTGATGTATAAAGATGTCATTTGCTACATTTATATGGGAGAGAATATATATTTAGAAAGAACTTAAAATTATTTTTAAGGTATTCATTTTCCATAGATATATATGTGAAAGAGCTTCCCTGGTGGCTCAGATGGTCAAGAATCCACCTGAAATGTGGGCGACCTGGGTTTGATCCTTGGGTTGAGAAGATACCCTGGAGGATGGCATGGCAACCCACTCTAGTATTCCTACATGGAGAATCCCATTGACAGAGTAGTCTGGCTACACTCTATGGGGTTGCAAAGAGTGAGACACAACTGAGCAACTAAGAACACAGCACATGTATGTGAAAAACTATGGATTTTTCAGAAAAAATACTTAAATTACAAAAGATGAATTTCAATTACTAGGAAGAATGCTTTCTCCTTGTGCGGCTGCTCGTGGTGGCTCCCATGAAACAGTTCAAACAGAATGTCTTTACTTAATGTCTGAAAAGAGTCCTGTGAAATCTTGTTAAGTTGCATCATGTATCTAACAGGTCCAGATATTTTACTTAAAATCCCTGCCTGTGTTGACTGTGTATTTCCCATTCTACTAATTTTTTCCCCCAAGTCTCAGAGGATTCTATATATTAAACCACAATCTATTTATCAAAGAAACAAGACCATCTTGTCTACCATCTGTGTATTTGATCTTCTTTTCCAGAAAAATATTCATTCTAATTTGTCCTTCGAGTTTTGAATATTCCCTAAGAATTCTTCATTCCCTCCTGATGGATCACATATCCACCTACTGATGCTTCCACTCTATTACTGCTAGCTCTCTCAGCTCATTCTTTCTGTTTCTTTCCCATGGCTTTCTACTTGTTTGAGTCACTTTGTCATGTGTCCAATTTTCATCTAACTTGGACTTCAGTCACTTAGAATTGAGTCACTAAGTTACGTCCTTTCCTTAAATATCATATTGAAAACAGCACCATCATTAGGAAAACTAATTGGGAGAGGAAATGTGTAATTTTCTTTACTGGTAAGGTCAAGTTCTCACTAAGGATTTAGTCTTTCAAATTTTATCACCTTATTTTGTTAGCCTTTTGGAGATAAACACAGAGGTAAAGTACACCCCCAAAATGAGGATTTTGTTAAGTGGTAATTAGTTTCTCTAATTATATTAAGATCTATTTCTGTTCTTCTTTGGAAATTAATTTTTGAAAATTATTTTAGAACTTTGATCATGTTACATTAATATATATATATAATTGTGATATATTTGCCACATTGAACTTCTTGTAAATCACAGAAATGTGTTCAGGTTGGCTTAAACATTTTTTTTTTAATTGAGGGGAGAGGCAAAGATTTATCCAAGAGAACGACCTCATCAGACTCAAGAAAGACCATCTGTTTCACAAGAGATTGGCATTAGGAACTGGAAGCTGTCAAGAATCAAAGTTACTTTCTCTGTGATATGATTATTTACACCTGCTCTTCTCTACTTTTTTTGCCTCAATTTCTCTCACCCTTCAGTCAGTCTGGGTTTTTTAATTGTCTGTGTACATTACAGAAAATGTCTGCTCCAGCCTTTCATGATTTCCCATGCCAGGAGTACAGAGCTAATTATGTTATTCTGTGAAAAATTCCAATGATAAAGTATTTTAGATAATTTAGAATTTAGGTATAAAAGAGAAAGCTTCATGACAGACACCACTTCACATCTGTTAAATGGCTGTCATCAAAAGGCAAGGGTAACAAATGCTTAGGATGTGAAGAAAAGGAACGTTTTTGTTCATTTTGGTGTTAATGTAAATTGGTACAGCTACTATGGAGGATAAAATGGAGGTTCCTAAAAAAATTAAAAGTAAAACTACTGTATGATACAACAATTTCATTCCTGGGAATATATTTGGAGGAAATAAAATCTCTGTCCCAAATATCTGCACCCCTAAGTTCACTACACCATTATTTATAGTACCCAAGACATACAACCCTAAGTGTTCATCAATGGATGAATGGTTAAAGAAAATGTGATATACATCTATTCATAAAAAGAAGGAAGTCCTGCTACACAGGTGGACCTTGAGGCAATTATGCCTAGTCAAAAAAGTCAGACAGAGAAAAGCAAGCACTGTATGATCTTATTTATATGCGAAATCTAAAATCTATATCATAAAACAGAGCTCAGATGTGTGGTTGAAGGAGGTAGGGGAATTTGGTGAAAGTGGTCAAAAGGTACAATCTTCCATGTATAAGAAATAAGTTCTGGGGGTGTAATGTACAATATGGCAGTAGTTAACACTATGGTATTGTATACGTGAAAGTTCCTAGTTCTGATTCAAGATGGAAATGTAGGAAAATCCTGAACTTACGTCCTCTCACAGACAGACTGAATCTATAGCTATGGATTCAGTATCTTCTGAAGGAACCTAAGAATTGTCATAGAACCCCTTCACATTGGGCAGTTGAGAGGGAAACCACATATAGTGGCTAGGCAAGACTGGGACACAGCCATAAACCCAACTCCTGATGCAGTAACCCACAATCTAGAAGAAACTCAAAATCAGAGCTTCTTCCCAAGGAGTGAGGGCTACCTCACATTAACCACTGCTACTTTTAAACTGGCACTTAAGGACGAGCCTCTAACACGTCTGCTTTAAAGATCAATGGAACTTCTGCCCACGAGAACTGCAGAACTGTGCAAACTGAGAAACAACTCTTTAAAGGACTTGTTTGTAGACTCACCACCCCCCCCACCAGGGCCCTGCTAAAACAGCCCTTTGAAAAGTGCCCAGACTTCATGGGAAAGAGACTCATTTGTTAATTTTAAAGTGTTCAGTGGCAGAGGCCTGCTGGGATAATCTCTGCGATGGAAGCTGGTGGGCACCATCATCCCGATCTCCCTCTCCCTTGTTGAAGCTAGCAGGTGCTTTTGTTTCCCTCTCTGGCAGATCTATTTTTTTATGTTCCAGTCAGCAGGCAACATCTTCTATACTTTCCTCTGACTTGCTAAGTGATGCATGCAGCCTTAGTCTTTCTTTCATTTATTTTTCTTCTGTTTTTTCTCAGTGTAGGTAGGGGAAAGAAAACTCCCATGTACTGTTGGTGGCATAAAATATTAATAAACAGAAATTTAAAGTAAATAACATTGGGAGATCAGAAGGAGGAGCTTTCATGCCCTGTGATAAGACAAGCTTCTCTTCTCCTGACAAGGACTCAGCCAATGATAAGCCATGGACTCTTTATTTAGTATAACTCTCCCAACATCCTATTCCTCTCTATAAAAATTCTCTGCTTCCTTTGGCATGTGGGGATGTGCATGTAGCTGCCCATGGTTGTAAACCCTGAATTACAATTCTCTGCTGATTCCCAGTGAACCCTTCTTCGCTGGATAAATATCTGGCAATCTATTTGTTTCAGATCAATAATGGGAATGTAAATTGGTGCAGCCACCACTGAAAACAGTATGGCGTTTCCTCAAAAAATTAAAAACATAGCTACTACATGATTCAGCAATTCCGCTGTTGGGTATCTACCTGAAGAAAATGAAAACACTTCTTTAAAAAGATACATGCACCTCAATGTTCATTTAGCATTATTTATAATAGCCAAGATATGGACAAAACCCGAAGTGTCCATCAATGGATGAATGGATAAAGATGTAATATATATACACACGCATGCACACAAACACACACAAAATGGAGTATTACTCAGCCATAAAAAGAATGAAATATTGCCTTTTGCAGCCACATGGGTGGATCTAGAAATGATCATACTGAGTGAAGTAATCAGAGAGAGACAAATATTATGTGTATCACTTATACGTGGAATCTTAAAAAAATAATACAAATAAACTTATTTTAAATAAGAAACAGAAAGCAAAATTATAGTTATCAAGGAAAGGGGGGAGGGATAAATTAGGAATCTAGGAATAACACATATATACTACTATCTATAAAATAGATAAGCAACAAGGACCTAATGTATAGCACAGGGAACTATACTCAATATTTTGTAACAACTTATATGGGAAAAGAATCTGAAAAAGAATATATATACAATATGTATAACTGAATCACTTTGCTATATACCAGAACTAACACAGCATTGTAAATTAACCATACTTCAATTAACATTCCCAGAAACAAAAGTCCAGAACCAGATGGCATCACCGGTGAGTTCCACCAAACACTTAGTGAAGAATAAATATCAACCCATCTCTAACTCTTCCAAAAAACAGAAAAAAAGAAACACTTCCAAACTCACCTTACCAGGCCAGCATTACCTTTTTATCAAAACCAGACAGGCCTCCACCACAAAAAGAAATTACAGACCAATATCCCTGATGAACATAGATACAAAAATCCTCCATAAAATACTACCAAACTGAATTCAACAATACATTAAGAAGATCATAAAACATGATCAAGTGAGATTTACTCCAGGGATGTAAGAATGGTTCAGCATCTCCAAATCAGTCAATGTGATACATCACATTACCAAAATGAAAGCAAAAAATTTAAGATGATTTCAATAAATGAAGAAAAAGCTTTTGACAAATTTCAACATCTATCTATAGTAAAAACTCTCAACAAAGTGAGTATCGATTGAATGTAGTTCAACATAGTAAAATCCAGATATGATAATCCCACAGATAACACCATACTCAATGGTGAAAAATTGTTCCAGAACAAGACAAAAATGTCCACTCTCATCATTTTTATCCAACACACTATTGAAAGTCCTATGCAGAGCAACTGGGCAAGAAAAAGAAAAAAAAGGCATCCAAATTGGAAAGGAATAAGTAAAACTGTCATTATTTTTAGATGACAAGATATTATGTCAGATAATATCTGATATTATTATCAGGGCATGATAGTATGTCAGATAATATCTGATATGTCATGATAATATAATGCCTGATAATTCTTATCTGTTTGATAGATAAGAATCTATCAAAAACTGTTAGAATTTATAAATGAATTCAGCAAAGTTACAGGATACAATCTCAATACCCAGAAATCTGTCACATTTCTATACACTAATAACAAACTATCAGAGAGAGAAATTAAGAAAAAAAACCATTTTTTTATACTTTATTTTATTTTTAATAAATTTCTTTATTTTAGTTGGGGGCTAACCACTCCACAACACTGTAGTGGTTCTTGCCCTACACTGACATGAATCAGCCATGGATTTACATGTGTTCCCCATCCTGAACCCCCCTCCCACCTCCCACCCCATCCCATCCTTCTGGGCCATTCCACTGTCCCAGCCCCGAGCATTTGTCTCATGCATCGAACCTGAAATGGTGTTCTGTTTCACACATGATAATATACATGTTTCAATGCTATTCTCTCAGAACGTCCCACCCTCACCTTCTCCCTCAGAGTCCATAAGACTGTTCTGAAAAAAAAAAAACATTTTTAATTGCAACAAAAGAATAGAATATGTTGAAGTGAATTTAATCAAGAAGGTAAAAATGATCTCCATATTGAAAACTGTAAGACATTAATGATGGAAACTAAGGAATACATAAATGGAAAGATGTTTCATACTTATGAATTGGGAAGATTCATATTGTTCAAATGCCTATACTAACCAAAGAAATCTACTGATAAAATCAATAAAAATCTCTATCAAAATTCCAACGGTATTTTTCACAGAAATAGAACAACCCAAAAATTTGTATGGAAACACAAAAGATCCCCAATAACCAAAGCAATCTTGAGAAAGAACAATAAGGCTGGAGGTAACACGTTCCCTGATTTCAGACTGTATTACAAAGCTACTGTAACCAAAACATTATTGCATTTGCATAAAAATAGATAAATGAAACAGAATAGAGAGCTCAGAAACACATGAATATATTGCTAATTAACTTATGACAAATGAGGCAAGAGTATACAATGGAGAAAGGGTAGGTTCTTCCACAAATAGAGAAACTGGACAACCACATACAGAAGAATGATACTGGTAACTAAATTAACTGAAAGCAGATTAAAGATTTGAATTTAAGGCCTGAAACCATAAAACTTTTAGAAGAAAACATAGGCAGTAAGCTTGTTGGAATCATAGGCTGTAATTTTTGATGATATATATATATATATATATATAAATTTTGGGGGGGATCTGGCATCAAAAGCAAAGGCAACAAAAACAAAAATGAACAACTGAGACTACATCAAACTAAAGTATTTCTGCACAGCAAAGCAAACCATCAACAAAATGAAAAGGCAACTTAATGGGAGAAAAATATTTGCAAAGCATTTATCTGGTAAGTGGAAAAAAAAAATATCCAAAATGTATAAAGAACTCATATGACTTAATAGCAAAAAAAACAAAACAAAACAATCCTCAGCCTCCACAATCCAATTAAAAATGAACAGAGTATCTGAGGGGACATTTTTGCACACAGATGTTCAACTGCACATGAATAGATGCCCAACATCACCAATCATCAGGGAAATACAAATCAAAACCGTAATGAGATAGCACCACACAACTGTGAAAATGGCTAGCATCAAAGAGACAAGAGGTAACAAGAGTTGGGGAGCATGTGGAGTAAGGAAACTCTTGAGCTTAATTGGTGGAAATGTGAATTGATACAACCACTAAGGAAAACAGTATGGAAGCACCGCAAAAAATAAAAAAAAAAATAGGAGGATCATATGATCCAGCAGCTTCACTTTTGAGTATTTTTCTCAAAAAATGAAAACACTAACTTGAAAAGATATCTATAACACCTCCCTCCATGTTCACTGTAGCTTTATCTACAATAGCCAAGCCATGGAAGCAACTTGTGTCCATAGACAGATGAACAGATAAAAAAAAAATCTGGGGTGTGTGTATACATATATATACACATGTAACAGATTATCAAATATTCCATTTGATATTTGGAATATCAAAAAAAGGCAATCCTATCAAAACAAAGTGGATGGACCTTGAGGGCATTATGCTAAGTGAAAAAAGTCTGATAAAGACAAATATACACTCTCAATATCTGGAGTAAAAAAACAAAAAACAAAAAACCCAACAGTCAACAAGCTCATAGACACAGAGAAGAAATTTGTGGTTTCTAGAGGCGGGGGTGCTTCCCAGGTAATGCTAGTGATAAAGAACCCACCTGCCAATGTAAGAGACTATGAGAGATGTGGGTTAGATCCTTGAGTTGGGAAGATGCCCTGGAGGAGGGCATGGCAGCCCACTCCAGTATTCTTGCCTGGAGAATTTCCATGACAGAGGAGCCTGACGGGCTACAGTCCACGGGGTTGCAAAGAGTTGGACACGACTGAAGTGTCTTAGCCATCAGGCACAAGAGGTAAGGCAGTGTGGTATGGGTGAAATGAGTAAAGGAAGTGTGAAGGTACAAACTTCCAGTTATACAATAAAAAAGTCCTGGGGATGTAATTTGCAGCATGGTGACTGATAGGGCCTAGACAGGGGTTCATAGTAGAAATGGCTCATTATGTTGACCTCGCAAACAAAGAATAAAATCACAGTGATCCTTGAGACTGACCAAATTGCCCAAACAACATTCTGTTTTCTCACTGGTGCCTACCTTCTCAAGGCTACGAGACCACCAGATTCCAGACCTCCAGCTACATGACTGCAGGACTCAACTACAGGCTAAAAATAAACCATCCCTTCAGAGAACTTTTCATTGGCGGGGTATAAGAGAGACCCCTTTCAGAAAGGGAGGACACTGGTTCTCCTTAAGGGCCAGTCACCCTCACATTTCCCTCTAATAAATTTCCCTTTTTTCCTGACTGCCTGGCTTGCTCTCTTTAACTCTGCGCTCGCCTTACAGTGACAATACCATGTTGCATGCGAAAGAAGGTAGATCTTAAAAGTTCTCATTACAAGAAAAAAAATTCCCTAACTACTTATTGTGACAGATGTTAACTAGACTTACTTTGGTGATCATTTCACAATATACAAATATAAAAAAATAAAAGTACAGGGGAGTAAAAAGAAATCATCTAACGTTACACAGCTAGTTAATATAGAAACTAGAAACTGGAAGTAGAACCTAGGGTACTTTCTGTGTTCCCTAAGGTTTCATCTTTACTCAGCTGATTTTCAGCACCAACTGGAATACTTGAAGGTGATATCATTAACCTAGGCAGGTGAAAGTGAAAGTCACTCAGTCGTGTCCAACTCTCTGTGACCCATGGACTACACAGTCCATGGAATTCTCCAGGCCCGAATACTGGAGTGGGTAGCCTTTCCTTTCTCCAGGGGATCTTCAAAACCCAGGGATCGCACCCAAGTCTCCCACATTGCAGCAGATCCTTTACCAGCTGAGCCACAAGGAAAGCCCAATGTAGGCAGGTGGCCTCCCTGTTTTGTCTGTAGCTTTCTGTAGACATACTCTTGAGGGGTCTTGGTTCATTGCTAATCAGAGATGGGAACTACAGGACAGACATAGTTATGTTGTCTGGCCCTTTTCATAATCAGAGTAGTAGAACATTGTACTAGGAAGGAGGATGCAGCCCCACTGGAGAGGACCACTACATTTTCTCCAGAGTGGGACCTCAAAGTCCATTGATTCCATGTTCTAGTAGGCAGAATAAGAAGATCCTGTGGCCAGGATCTTCTCTCCCTGCCATGGCCATCCTGACCCTGCATTTTCTGAATCCCTCCACTTATACTTACAGTTTGGCAGGGTGGTCTTTTCCAATGATGGAACAATGTTTAGCATTGTTACTGGGAAATTTCTAACTTGACTTGATGCTATTTCTATTTCTTGTTTCAGATTTAAGGCTAGGCCTGATCAAAATATCAGAATACTTGCTAGACTGGCTGTTCCTTTTGTATGCAGACTCAAGACACTCTCAATTCCCTCAGTCTCCATAGTAACAGATCCAACCCCAATATGTGTGGGGCCCAGGGCAAAATCACAAGTGGAGCTCCACTCTCTGAACGTCTAAATAGTAAGAAGCAATAAATCAAATCAAACAAACTGTAAAATAAAACATGTTCTGTCTTCCCACTTTGATACATTTATCTAATGAAATTTTAAAATACAGCTATAGTCCATATTGTCGCAACTAGTCAGACATGACTGAGGTGACTTAGCATGTACAAAGCTGATTTTTATATGACTGCAAATCAATAAAATATCAAAGACACAAATATTATTATGGAGGGCCTGTTTGGTTGATGGTATGGCACTGTGTAGTTTTCCCTAGAGGTTCAGATGGTAAAGAATCTGCCTGCAATGCAGGAGACCTGGGTTCAGTCCCTGGGTCAGGAAGATGCCCTAGAGAAGGGAATGGCAACACACTCCAGTATATTCTTGCCTGGAGAATTCTATGGACAGAGGAGCCTAGCCGACCTGGGTTCAGTCCCTGGGTCAGGAAGATGCCCTAGAGAAGGGAATGGCAACACACTCCAGTATATTCTTGCCTGGAGAATTCTATGGACAGAGGAGCCTAGCAGGCTACAGTCCATGGGATCGCAAAGAGGTGGACATGACTGAGTAACTTTCACACACATGGCAATATCCAGATAAGTAACAAAATAAAGATATACATCATTCACTTATTTTAAAAAGTTGCTAAGAGAGTCAGTCTTATGAAGTGATGGATGTTAATCAGATTTACTGGGGTAATATGTAGTATATACATATATCAAATCATTGTGTTGTATACCTGAGACTTATATAATACTATGTGCCAATTATATCTCAAAAAACTAGAAACTTTTTTAAAAAGGCCATTGAATTTCAAAGATGGTAAATCCAAAAGAGGAAGAGTAAATGTAGCACAATAAATACAATAAAACTATAAAACTTTTTTTCCAATAAATGCAAACCAATAAATAATTCAGAGGCCCAAATGTCCACTAGATTGCTGAAATTTTCCTCAAATAAGCTATGCAAAAGAGAATTCTTGGAAATGCCTGAAGTGTACACAAAATATTTTTCACAAAGACATTTCAAACATTGTAAATCATCTCTTCTGAAATGCTCCAACTTTAAGTCTTTTAACTACATTAGGATCATTGCCTTGGAATTTAACTCTTTACTGAAAGGCAGCATTATAGGGCTTAATATAGATTGTCTAGGTTCAAAATATTAATATTTTGAATTAATGTATAATATAAAAATATATTTTCATCACTGGCTAAATCAACATTTCTTCTGGATGAAAGTATTTGTTTCCAAGGTTTTTGTTTGCTTTGTTTTCTCTTCTCAACATTTCAATGGTTGTTATGGTGAAAAATTATTTTCTGTTTTAACTAGTGCCATCAGTCTAAACTCTTGTTATAATAAGATTCAAAGTAAAGGAGCAAAATTAATTTGACTGGAGCTTGGTAAGAGTTTTAACTTTGATCTCAACAAATATAACACAAAAGTGAAAAATCAATTTTGTTGAAGGTAAGGCAGAAGAAATAAAAAGTACAGATGCAAGAGACTTGATTAACCTTTATACTAATAACCTATTACTAAAAATGCAAGAGTTTTCTACATAGGTTGACTTTCTAACATTCAGTTAAATTTAATTTGAACTTTTTGACAAAATTATATAACCTCTCTCCCAAAGGTATTAGGGATTTTAACTGTTGAAATAGAAATTTTCAGAAATATATAATTTATACAAATATTTATGTATCATTTATTTAAATATTATTTTATACATAATATTGAATGAAATGAAAAAGTCTCATTCTTTGAGTTCCTTAGTATATTTATTGTATATTGTGCTGACTACTTTCATTTTGGTGTTTCACACTGATATTTTTTATACCAAAGTTTTGTATTTTTTAAAATTATTTGAGTAGGTTTTATTATTTTTCTAGTTAGTCAAACATTATAACAACAGAGTTTCAGTTTTATCTTACTCAGGATTCATTAGACTTCAATTTATTCTGTATAATTAAACTTCAAAATTTTAGCTTATATTTGAAGTTCAAAATTGACAATATTATATTTTCTTACCGTGTCTTACAGTAGTTAAAATTTTGCATGTGCTCTGCTTAACTGCTCAGTCATATCTGACTCTCTGCGACCCCATGGACTGTAGCCCACCAGGCTCCTCTGTCCATGGGGATTCTCCAGGCAAGAATACTGGAGTGGGTTGTCATGCCCTCCTCCAGGAAAATTTTGCATACTTATGCTTAATTAAGAAATGTATGTTTTTTTTTAATCTATCTCCCAGAATAATGCAAATAAAAACAAAAATAAATGGGACCTACCTAAACTCAGCAGGTAGGTCCCATTTATTTTTGTTTTTATTTGCAAACAATAAATAAAATTAAAAGACAACCTATGGACTGGGAGAAAATATGTGCAAATGATGTGACCAACAAGGGATTGGCCTCCAAATTTTACAAACAGTTTATGATGCTTAACGGCCTCAGAACAAACAGCTCACTCAAAAATAGGCAGAAGACCTGACCTGACATTTCTCCAAAGAGAACATACAGATGGCCAATAGGCACATGAAAAGACGTTCAACATCTCTAGTTATTCAGTTCAGTTCAGTTATTTCAGTCGCTCAGTCGTGTCCGACTCTTTGCGACCCCATGAATTGCAGCATGTCAGGCCTCCCTGTCCATCACCAACTCCCGGAGTTTACCCAAACCCATGTCCATCGAGTCGGTGATGCCATCCAACCATCTCATCCTCTGTCGTCCCCTTCTCCTAATAGGATATCACCTCACACTGGTCAGAATGGTTATCATTAAAAAAATACACCAACAATAAATGCTTAAGAGGGTATGGAGAGAAGGGAACCCTCCTACACTGTTGGTGGGAATGTAAATTGGTACAGTCACCATGAGGAAAGTATGGAGGTTCCTTAAAAAATTAAAAATAGAGCCACTGTATGACCCTGCAATACCACTCCTGGGCATATATCTGGAAAAAACACATGATCTGAAAGGATACACGCACCCCAATGCTCATTGCAGCACTGCTTACAATAGCCAAGACATGGAAGCAACCTAGATGTCCATCAACAGAGGACTGGATAAGGAAGATATGGTACGTATATACAGTGGGATATTGCTCTGCCATTAAAAAGAATGAAATAATGCCCTGTGCCACAACATGAATGGACTCAGAGAGTGTCATTAAGTCAGACAGAGGAGGAGAAATATCATATGATTTCCCTTATATGTGGAACCTAAAAAGAAATCATACAAATGAACTTATGAAACAGAAAGAGACTCACAGACTTAGAAAACAAACTTATGTTTGCTGGGGGGAAGGGATAGTTAGGGAGTTTGGGAAGGTCATGTACACACTGCTATATTCAAAATGAATAACCAACAATGATCTATTGTACAGCACATGGAGCTCTAATGTTATGTGCCAGCCTAGATGGGAGGGGGATCAGGGGGAGAATGGATACATGTATATGTATGGCTGTTAACCTGAAACTACCACAACATTGCTAATTGGCTCTATCCTAATACAAAATGAAGCTAAAAAAATAAAATAAAATACACAGTAAATGCATCTGTTATGAGCAAGACACTTTTTAGGTATTTTAAGAACTCTGCAGATTAATTAGACATGGATCCTGCTCTCAAAGTATACACAGCACTTAGGGAAAATAAGATTTGTACCAATAAAATTAATGCAAATGGATAATGAAATGTAACATAAAATGTAAGGTGACATCAGAACAAAGAGGATTTCAATTCACCTGGAAGCATAAAATAATGCCTTGATGATAAGACAAGCAGGATTTCTAGTTGCATAAGTGGAAAGGGCAAAGCAGAATAGGCAAAAGAATTTCATAGAATTCTTCGGGGGGGGGAAATGGAAAAATTCTTCAAGCAAATATGGGAAGATGAGGTAGGACATTGGATTCGATTAATACAATGATGTGCTAGAGTTGGCTGGTATTGGCTTGAGAGAGCCGTTGAATTTTTGAAAATTTTATTAGACAGCTGACATCATTTTGGTGGCTTAAACTCAGCCATTATGGAGGGAGTATTTACACCATGGAAATTGTCAAGTGCTACAAGTCAGGGCTAGAACTGGTTTGTCCAGAAAGCTGGTTGTTGAACATTTGCCAATACACTGCTAGATCCATCTGGCCTTGAATACCAGATGCTCAACATTACTCATTTTATGCTATTAGGTTTTGATACAGCTTTTACTATTTTGTAGGAGACTCTTCTAGAAAGAAAATACTTAATTAGACATAAGCAAGAGTTAAATTCAGAAAGTTGGTTGAAAACAAGAACATTTTATTAGGTGAGATAAAAGTCACAAAGTGTCTTCTGTTGCACTAAACGAGACTGAAAAGAGGTTAAGACTGGTGGTGTGGCATGCATCAACATGATAGAAAAATCTAACTAAGGAGCGTATATGAATATGACAAGTTTTAACCATGAGTAAAGAGCAGTAGTTATTGCGGTACATGAACAGCTTGTCACAAAAGCCTATAGGTCTGCCAACACATAGTTCACATTGCTGCTAGTCTTGGGGGAGAGGGAATGAGCTACTGGTAGTTGCTTCTTCTGAAAGAACTGCCTGCATGGTGTGCTTTATGACTAGAGAGGGCAGAGGGCAAGCTTCTGTATGATAAATTGCTCTCTCTCCCCACTGACTAGAGCTCATACTTAAAACAGCACAGATTGCAAGACCAGAGCTTGAAGGGATCCGTAGAAGCAAGGTGCTGTGTTCTGTAGGTCATTTCTTGTTACTCCTGGCTGATGAGAAGGAATGGTTCATTAATTCTTTTCATCAGGAATGAGCTTGTTTACCAGAGAAGGAGGCACTCTATGAATAGCTTAGTTTGAGTGACATTCCAATAACCATAAAAGAAGTGTGAAAAATTCCCCGAAGTCTTAACATCTGCCTTAGGTGTTCAGGCCTTTAGGAAGCAAAAAGATCAAAACAAGATTTGCTATCACAACTTTGGAATCCAGGGTAAAGTTTCTTGATCTGTACCATAGCTGGGCTTCAGGGCATATGTGAACACCCCAGAAGCATAGGCCAAGGTTTGTTGTGTGTGTCCATGTATTTTTTCTGAAAAAAGATCCAGAGTTTTTCTCGGATTCTCAACTGGATCTCTGCTGTCCAAACTGCTTACTGCCTGTCCAATCTATCAATTTTCTGCCACCTCCCAAGGGTTAAGAATCACTGCTTTGGATATTCTTAGGCATACTTGAATGTTTTTAGGAGACAAGAGGAAAATTCATGTCTTTTATCAAATAGAGGAATGACTTATTCCCAAAGGTTTTTTCTTTTTCAAGAAACTAATCATGAGAAATGCTTTTAAATGTTTTGAGGCATGACATATATTCTATCTCTTGATGCTTATGAGATAAGTGAACAGGTATTATCACTTCTATTATCCTGAATTGAGAACCAGAGAATTAGGGCTCAGGAATCTTAATCAGAATTGGACATTGCCTTGGAATTTTGAAAAAAATATGACACTCTTACTCAAAAATATTCAGATTAAATTGATCTGGAGTACAGTCTCAGTATCAGCATATTGTAAGAGGTTCTCCAAGTGATTCTAGTGTGCAGTCCAGTTTGGGAACCACTGTGTTGGGTCAATTGCTTTAAGAATGGAATTTGTGTTTGATTTGAGCATGAGACTGTTATAGCTTCTACTATATCATTCTGTGAGTTAGACAACTAAGTAATAAGAAGTTACTGTATGAAATTAGTAAGACAGGCAGTGTTATTGATAGAAACAAAATTTTTAAAAACACTTGCAAAGTAGTGGATACCTCTAAAGAGGAATTTTTGGACAAAAGAACTATAAAGCAACGAAAGACATCATAAAGAAAAGGAGAGATGAGAATTATTAAAAAAAAACTATCATTAATTTCAGAAAATTTAAGACTTTGAACACATTTAAAGATGAGGTCAGCACAACATAAAATTCCATATGAATGGTAATTATCAAAAACAGCAGTTTCATTAAAAACTTTAAGAATAAACATGATCTCTGATTTTATTCATACTATGACTTTTATTAATATCTTGCTGAGTGCTAGATATTTTTGTATTCTTGCATATATCCTAAGCTTTGCTCTAAACACCTGGGGCTTTCCAAGTGGTGCTAGTGGTAAAGAACGTGTCTGCCAATGCAGGAGATGTTTAAGAGACATGGGTTCTATCCCTAGGTCAGGTAGATCCTCGGACGAGGGCATGGCAACCCACTCCAGTATTCTGGCCTGGAGAATCCCATGGACAGAGGTGCCTGGCAGGTTACAGTCCATAAGGTCACAAAGAGTCAGACATGACTGAAGTGACTTAGCATACATACATATATAGGTAGCCTACTTAGAAATGATCTGGTCCTCGTGGGTCTTCCTTTTAAAGTTTGTTAACAAGAGCCAGAATAGCATTTAGGCTAGACCTAATTGTTCTCCATTAGGGAGGTACGACTCTTCTGTGTACTCTAGCCAATATCCCATGAATTATAATAAATTTTTGTCTTGTTTGGTTGGAGGGAACAAATGCTATTTCTGAGCCTACGTGTACACCTCTATAGTTCCTTATAACAACTTAGCTAGCTTGTTTTCTTCTTCTCAGTTATCCCTATTTATTTGTATTTATACAAGCTTCTTTACGGTAGAGGCTCAATTTTTTCATCTTAAATTCATAATCTACTACTGTTCAACTGTAATCAATCACTCCAGCTTAATTAACTTTATAATGTCTCAAAGGATTCCAACTGAGATTTTCCTGTTCCTGGAAACTGTTCTTCCTGTTCTCATTTTGGAGCCTTTGTTCTTGCTACTCTATACAGTAGAGAGTACCCACAACACAACGTTGGCTATGAATGGTACACATTTCCCTTTCTCCTGAAGAGACTATGGCCTCATCTATTTTGATATATGTTGAAATCATCCCCCATTTCAATATCCTTCAGGAAATTTACTTAAGTGCTTTCAATTGGAATAAATCTCTATCACTTCTTTTTCCCCATAAATCTTCTGATATGATATTGATCAAAATTTATATTGCACTAAAATTGGCTAACGTTGATTAATGTTTTTGACAAACATTTAACTCCTGCTATATTTTCATGGCAAATAGAAGGGGAAAAGGTGGAAGTAGTGACAGATTTCCTCTTCTTGGGCTCTAAAATCACTGCAGATGATAACTGCAGCCTTGAAATCAGAAAACGATTGCTTCTTGGCAGGAAAGTTATGACAAACCTAGACAGTGTGTTGAAAAGCAGAGACATTACTTTGCTGACAAAGGTCTGTATGGTTTTCCCAGTGGTTACGTACTGATGTGAGTGCTAGACCATAAAGAAGACAGAATGTCAAAGAATTGATGCCTTTGAGTTGTGCTGGAGAAGGCTCCTGAAATTCCCTTGGACAGTAAGGCAATCAAATCAGTCAATCTTAAGGGAAAGAAGCCCTGAATAGTCATTGAAAGGACTGATACTGAAGCTGAAGCTCCAGTATTTTGGTCATCTGATGCGAACAGCTGACTCACTGGAAAAGTCCCTGATGCTGGTAAAGATAGAGGGCAGAAGGAGAAGAGGGCATCAGAGGATGAGATGGCTGGATGGCATCACTGATGCAATGGACATGAACTTGGGCAAACTTCAGGAGATGGTGTGGGACAGGGAGGCCTGGTGTGCTGCAGTCCATGGGGTCGCAAAGAGTTGGACACGACTGGGTAACTGAACAAAAACAATATGCATAAAACCTTTGTTGTTTTATCTACTAAGCTCAACTATATTTTAGGATAGGAAAATGTATTACTAATTTTTGTGTCCCTTGGGACATAGCAAAATGCTCAAGAAAGCATATGTTTAATGTGTGATTTGGTTGCAACTTGGAATTAGCTGGCTATATGAACTCTGACTTGATTCTGACTGACTTCTCTTGCATTACTCAGGAGCATTATTAATCGTATTTAAATGAATAAATCTCAGCATATTCTCATCAAGAAGCATACTCCACTAACTGTGTAAAAAGCAGATTGATCACAAATGAATACCTATATTTTGAAACTTTTGCTTTTGTACCTTTTTATCAGTTTATATTTGAAACTAGTTTGACATTTTTTTCGTCACCTTGATTTAATACCCACATTCTGGTTCTCCTGATCTTCAGTCACATGAAACGCTTGTTGCATCCTAATTTTATAGCTCTGGAGGACAACTCTTCCTTTTGGGTTCCTTAGGATCCTTACTTCTCTACTCTCTAAAGATACACAGTCTACACTTTAGGTTATCATGACTTATATACTATTTTTAATTGACTAGGTACTATACAAGAAATGCAAAAAAGGAAAATGGTTGTCTGAGGAGGCCTTACAAATAGCTGTGAAAAGAAGAGAAGTGAAAAGCAAAGGAGAAAAGGAAAGATATTCCCATTTGAATGCAGAGTTCCAAAGAATAGCAAGGAGAGATAAGAAAGCCTTCCTCAGCGATCAATGCAAAGAAATAGAGGAAAACAACAGAATGGGAAAGACTAGAAATCTCTTCAAGAAAATTAGAGATACCAAGGGAATATTTCATGCAAAGATGGGCTTGATAAAGGAAAGAAATTGTATGGACCTAACAGAAGCTGAAGATATTAAGAAGAGGTGGCAAGAATACACAGAAGAACTGTACAAAAAAGATCTTCATGACCCAGATAATCACGATGGTGTGATCACTCACCTAGAGCCAGAAATCCTGGAATGTGAAGTCAAAGTGGGCCTCAGAAAGCATCACTATGAACAAAGCTAGTGGAGATGATGGAATTCCAGTTGAGCTGTTTCAAATCCTAAAAGATGATGCCATGAAAGTGCTGCACTCAATATGCCAGCAAATATGGAAAACTCAGCAGTGGCCACAGGACTGGAAAAAGTCAGTTTTCATTCCAATCCCAAAGAACGGCAATGCCAAAAGAATGCTCAAACTACTGCAAAATTGCACTCATCTCACACACGAATAAAGTAATGCTCAAAATTCTCTAAGTCAGACTTTAGCAATACGTGAACCGTGAACTTCCAGATGTTCAAGCCGGTTTTAGAAAAGGCAGAGGAACCAGAGATAAAATTGCCGAAATCCGTTGGATCATCGAAAAAGCAAGAGAGTTCCAGAAAAACATCTATTTCTGCTTTATTGACTATGCCAAAGCCTTTGTCTGTGTGGATCACAATAAACTGTGGAAAATTCTGAAAGAGATGGGAATACCAGACCACCTGACCTGTCTCTTGAGAAACCTGTATGCAGGTCAGGAAGCAACAGTTAGGACTGGACATGGAACAACAGACTGGTTCCAAATAGGAAAAGGAGTACGTCAAGGCTGTATACTGTCATCCTGCTTATTTAACTTATATGCAGAGTACATCATGAGAAATGCCGTGCTGGAAGAAGCACAAGGTGGAATCAAGATTGCCGGGAGAAATGTCAATAAACTCAGATATACAGATGATACCACCCTTACGGCAGAAAGTGAAGAGGAACTAAAAAGCCTCTTGATGAAAGTGAGAGAAGAGAGTGAAAAAGTTGGCTTAAAGCTCAACATTCAGAAAACTAAGATAATGGCATCCGGTTCCACCACTTCATAGGAAATAGATGGGGAAACAGTGGAAAGAGTGTCAGACTTTATTTTTAGGGGCTCCAAAATCACTGCAGATGGTGATTGCAGCCATGAAATTAAAAGACACTTACTCCTTGGAAGGAAAGTTATGACCAACCTAGATAGCATATTAACCCTGTATGTGAGACATCAAAAGAGACACAGATAAATAGAACAGTATCATGGACTCTAGGGGAGAGGGCGAGGGCAGGATGATATGGGAGAATGGCACTGAAGCATGTAAATTATCATATGTGAAACTAATTGCCAGTCACGTTTGACTCATGATACAGGGTGCTCGGGGCTGGTGCACCGGGATGACTCGGAGGGATGGGATGGGGAGGGAGGTGGGAGGGGGGTTCTGGAAGGGGAAAACATGTACACCCATGGTGGATTCATGTCAATGTATGGCAAAACAAATACAACATCGTAAAGTTAAAAAAAATAGATAAATAAATTAAAAAAAAAAAAAAGCAGAGACATTACTTTGCCAACAAAGGTCCATCTAGTCAAGGCTATGGTTTTTCCAGCAGCCATGTATGGATGTGAGAGTTGGAATGTGAAGAAAGCTGAGCTCTGAAGAATTGATGCTTTTGAACTGTGGTGTTGGAGAAGACTCTTGAGAGTCCCTTGGACTGCAAGGAGATCCAACCAGTCCATCCTAAGGGAGATCAGTCCTGGATGTTCCTTGGAAGGACTGATGTTGAAGCTGAAACTCCAATATTTTGGCCACCTCATGAGAAGAGTTGACTCATTGGAAAAGACCCTGATGCTGGGAGGCTTGGGGGCAGGAGGAGAAGGGGACGACAGAGAATGAGATGGCTGGATGGTATCACCGACTCAATGGACATGAGTTTGGATAAACTCCGGGAGTTGGTAATGGACATGGATGCCTGGCGTGTTGCGATTCATGGGGTAGCAAAAGAGTCAGACACGACTGGGTGACTGAACTGCATACAGTCAGACAAGATTTTAATATTAATTACTGATGATACAACACAGACACAGCAAAGTCTGCTGAGGGAGGAAACCTTTAATCTGAAACAAGAACTTCACTTCCAAAATATGGGCAAAATACAGACTCAGAAGAAAGATGGGAGTTAACCTGGAGCTAAGCAGGGGAATGCATAACATCACTGCTTACTGCTTTGATTCCTTAGGGCATTTCACCATGAATCATTGAGACATTTCCCATTTGTTGTGGTCTTGTGACACTTGGGAGAGAAACAGGGAGAGAAATAGGCTTGTGAGTTTCCTATTTAAGAGTTCCCCTCTAATTTTGTAAGTATGGTTTCTCCATGAATTTTATAAGGAAATCTAAAGTAGGGTTATTTGAGAAGAAAACACTTGGAAATAAGACACTTTGAAAATAACATTTTTGTTCTGGGGAAGCCATGCTGAAGAAAATAGCTGAAACATGACTTTGGAAGAAAACATTTTAGTACTTTGTAAATAATTAAGTAATTTGTACCAAAAGAGAGCTCCAACAAAGAAAAAAAAACATTTTTAAGATCAAAAACTAAGATTTGAATGAATCACAAGCTGGACTCACTCAAAGAAAAGAGCTCTGAAAAGGGTAGCAATGAGAGCAAATTATATAAAGTTATTTTCTTAATATTTATATTCTTTTAAGGATAATCGATTGTTTGAATAAATTGTATTAGTGTATCGTGGCACTCATAAAATATATAGTAATAAAATGTGTGACAAGCATAGAGGTCAAAAGGGGAACAGTGAAAGAATGCTATTATAAGGTTCTTATGTTATATATGAATTTGTATAATATCCCTTGAAGGTACACTGTGATAAATTAAAAATTTATACCATAAATTCTAAAGCAACCACTGAAATTACAACGAATATAGCTACTTAGAACAAAAGAGAGATTCAATAAAATCATTAAAAAGAAAACCCTCAATCAATCCTAAAGGAAGCGGAAAATAGGGAAAATTAACAACAGATGGGCCAATAAGAAAACAAATAGTGAAAGCGTAGATTTAAACTTGACCAAAGGGGATGAGAGAGGATGAGATGGTTGGATGGCATCACCAACTCGATGGACATGAGTTTGAGTAGGCTCCGGGAGATGGTGACAGACAAGTAAGCCTGGTGTGCTGCAGTCCATGGGCTGGACATGACTGAGCGACTGAACTGAACTCAACTTCAACAATTACAGTAAATGTAAATGGCCTAAAAATCCCAATTAAAGGCAAAAAAATGGATAAAAAACAAAACTCAGTTATATGCAGTCTATCATGACTTCTTTAAATATCATAATCAAAGTAGATTAAAAGGGAAAAATGTTTATCCTGTTAACACTAACAAAAAGAAAGCTGGAGAGGTTATATTAATGTCAGACAAAGAAGACTCAGAGCATAAAAATAATACCAGGGATAAGATCACTATATAACAATGATAAAGGGAGTGAATTCTTCAGGAGGGAATAATAATCCTAAATATTTATGTGCCTAATAACAGAATTTCAAAATATAGAAAGCCATAGTTGACAGAATAGCAAGGAGATATAAACAAATTCACAATTTTATTCAGGGATTTGATTCTTCTCCTTTATTTTCATGGAATAAAGAGACAAAAGGAAATTTTTAAGAATACAGAAGCCTTATTGATATTATCAACCAGGTCAACCTAATTGACACTTATAGAGCACTCCATGCCAAAAAAGAAAAAAAAAAAATCCATGTACAGCTTCTTTTCAGGAGTCATAAGTCAAGATTCAATAGGTTTAAAAGGATTAAAGTCATAACAGCATATGTTGTCAGACCACAATAAGATATCAATAATAATAACAAAAATTTCTAAAAAATCTTTGAATATTTGGAAATTTAAAACAGTTTTCAAAAAACTGTGTGTCAATGAAAATGACAAGTGGAAATTAGAAAGTGTTATTAACTGAATGAAAATTAAAATGCAGTGTATCATACCTTGTGGAATGCAGTTGAAACAATACTAAATGGGAAATTTATGGTACTACCTACCTATATTAGAAAGAATAAAGGACACACATCAATGACCTCAGGTTTAATTTTAAGAAAATAGAAGAATAAAAGAAAATAAAACTGATTTAAGTACTGTTTATTATATGAAATATAAGTAATAAAGACCAGAGCAAAAATAAAAGAATGAAAAAATAAAAATGTGTGTGTGTGTGTATTAGTTACTCAGTCAAGTCTGACTCTTTGGACACCATGGACTATAGCCTGCCAGGCTCCTCTGTCCATGGGATTTTCCAGGCAAGAATACTGGAGTGGGTTGCCATTCCCTTCTCCAGGAGATGTTCCTGACCCAGGGATCAGAGGCTGATTTTATGAGATGAGGAAAATTAAATTTTTATCCAGGATCATCAGGAAAATTAGAGTGAAGATACAAATTATCAGTATCAAGATGATAGAAATGACATCACCACAGAATTTACCAATGTTAAAAGTGTTATAAAAGAGTGTTACCTTAAAAGTATGTTAATAAATTTAACAAGTTATAGGAAATGAATAAATATCTGGAAAGACAAAACTACAAAAGTTTACTCAAGAAGAAACACATAACTTGAATAGTCCCAAAGTGAACAAAGTAACTGAATTTAGTCCATGGGGTTGCAAAAGAATCAGATATGACTTAGTGACTGAACAATAGCAACAGAGTTGAATTTGAAGTTAAAATACTTCCCACACAGGAAACTCCTGACCCAGATGGCTTCACTATGGATCCTGTCAGACATGTGAAGAAGAAATAATACCAGTAGTGTAAATACCCTTCAAGAAGTTTTTTAAAAAAGAGAAAGTTTCCCAATACGTTCCACAATTTTAGCATTATTCTCACATTGAAACTAGACAAAGACATTACAAGGAAAAAATTGCATACCAATATTCCTCATGGATAAAACAAATGTTAAGAATATTTTAATCAAATTCAACAACTTGTAACACTGATAATATATTGAGGCCACATATAGTTTATCCCAAGAATGTATGGTTAGTTTAAAATTTGAAAATCAATCTAATTTATCAAATAATCAGACAAAAAAAAGAACAATATAGTCTCTTACTAGATGCAAAAAGACATTTGACAAATCCAAAGTCTTTTCCTGAGTAAAAATTCTCATCAAACTGGGACGAGAAAGAAACATCTTCAACCTGCTCTGTACATCTATGAGAAACTTACTGGTAACATGATTCCTAACAGTGAAAGATTGAATTCTTTCCTCATAAGATCAGGAAAAAGGTAAGAATATTTACTCTCACCATTTATATTCAACATTGTACTGAAAGTTTTAGCTGGCATACTAAAACGAAAAATTAATAGGTGCTAAGATTGAAAAAGTCGTTGTAAATCTGTCTTTATTTGCAGACAAACACCCACAGAAATTCTATACATTCTACAAAAGACACTAGTGTTGGTAAGCAAGTTTAGCAAGTTTGCAGGATATAAGATTAATATACAAATTTCAATTGAATTTCTATATGCTCAGAACCAATATTTGTCAATTAAGATCTGTACAATTAAAACAATAAAATATTGCTGAGAGAAAAATTTTAGGAAACTAAAAAATGGAGAGATATTGGGTTGGCCAAAAGTTCATTTGGGTTTTCCATGAGATCTTACAGAAAAACCCAAACAAACTTTTTGGCTAGCCACCTTTATCGTGTTCATAGTTTGGAAGACTTAATATTTTTCAGATGTCGTCTTTTTTTCTCCTTTTTCATCTATAAATTCAGTGTGATCACTATCAAAATCCCAGAAGGACTTTTCTTTTTTTTTAATAGAGATTTGAATGTTTATTCTATTCATATGAAAATGCAAGCAAGCTGGAATAGCCAAAGCAACTTTGAAAAGGAGAAGAGAAGTTGAAGGACTTACACTACCTCTCTTCAATAACTTTTATGAAACCATAGTAATCAAAACAGTGTGGTACTGGCATCAGGATAAAAAAAATGAGCTCAAAATAGACACACATATGCATAGTTAATTGATTTTTGACAAAGATGCAAAGACAATTCAATGAGTGGATAGTCTCTTCAATAAGTGTTGACTAACAATCGGGCTATCCTTTTGCAAACCCAAATACTTCAATGTCTACTTTATACCATGTACAAAAATTAACTCAGAATGGAGAGTAGATCAAAGTACAAAACCTAAAATTTTAAAATTTCTAGAAGAAAACATGGGAGACATTATGTTAAGTGAAGATTTCCTAAATGCAACTTCAAAGACAGGCTCCCTTAAAAAAAATTGGTAAGTTGAACTTCAACAAAATGAAGAATGAAGCTCTTAGAAAGAGACTATTTAAGAGATTCAAAAGACAAGACAAGCACACAGTGGGAGAAAGTTTTTGCAAATTACACATCTGATAAAAGATTTATATCCAATACATATATAAAAAAACTTTCAAAACTCAAAAATATTTAAAAATGAGCAAAATATTTGAATATACACTTTACCAAAGAAGACCTATTGATGGCAAATAAACATATTAAAATACTAAATGTCAATTATCATTAGGTAAATGCAAAATAAAAACACTATGAGATACCACTACATATCTATTATAGATGTCCAATATTAAGATTGATCATGTAAAGTACTGGAAAGGAGGTGGAAGAGTGGAAATTTCATACATTATTGGTAGGAATGTAAAATAAGTAAGTGTGAGTACTCAGTTGTGTTCAACTCTTTATGACCACATGGACTACAGCCCACCAGATTCCCCTGTCCATGGAATTTTCCAGGCAAGAATGCTGTAGTGGGTTGCCACATATATATATATATATACGCACACACACATATACATGTGTATATATATCTATGCTGTGCTGAGTCCACAGAATCAAAGCACAGCACAGACACATATATGTAAGTATATATATATGTACATGTATTCATGTATGTGTATATCTATACATGCATAAGCATAATTGTACACTTTAAACATGCTAATGTTTGTCAGTTATATCTCAATAGACGTGTAAGAAAGAAAAAAAAATATCCTTCCAGGTAGTTCTTATGCCTGATAAAATATGATTCAAAATCAGTCCACCAGTCTTGGGTTTCTCAAATCAGTAAAATTCAAAATTGTATATTCATATTTTCATATATGCTGTTTTGATAGAATCATCAAAAATTAGGAAAATTTAGGAAGTGGTTGATGGGACTTTCAACTAATTTTGACAGCCAATAGAAGATATTTCTTGAGGTGTCTGTTTCAGCATTTATCCTATCACTGCATTTTATTGCCTTTGGCTCTGCCATTTCTGTCTAAGCTTACTCTGAAGAGAGAGGACTGGGATTCTAAAGGTGAGCTGACACACCTTAGCTTGGGTTTTGAGAATAACTATAGCTGGGTAGATGAGCGATCTCCTCTAATTAATTACCTTATATGTGGACACAGGCCATGCTCACTACTAGGTGATTTATGTATTGTATACAATCTGGAAAAACCAACATACAGTTGTAAGCATGAATAATGCTCTGGCTAGCAATAGAAGAAAAGAGAAGCATTTCTTCTAACCTCTTTGCCCTTTAGAAAGTTTGGAAAAGAAACGATTTGTCTAAATGATCTAATTATTAGTTCTACCTAAGTATTGAGTCATTTCAAGGTATTAAAACATATTTCTTTTGACATGGTTTTGTTATTTTTCCCCATGCAATGGAATAAAAGAAGCAGGAAAATAATCTAAGATGTATTTATTAAAAATAAAATGTTCCCCTTCAGTTCCTGTGAGATCCCAAGGTCCAAAGACACAGGTGCAGACTTTGGATCCAGTGGAGAGCCAAGAGAAAGATTCAGAGCCAGGGCAGAAGGTTGGAAAGATCTGGGAGCCAGCTGAGCTGTGTGGGAAGGAAAGTCTCATAAAGGACAAACAGCTGTTGGAATCAGATGGCAAAATCTTAGAAAAGGGAGCCAAAGGAGACCACTGCTGATGAAATAGGCTATGGCTGGCTTCTTGGGTAAAAGTCCAGTTCAGAGGTCAGTGAAAGCTTAGATGGAAACTGTTAGTTTGATATTTGAAGGACGGGAGACTGAGATCTTCAAATATAGCAACTGTATTTCTCCTGGGTTTCAAAATACACGTAAGCAACTTTTTAACTTTTTAATAACTGGTACTATATGACTTCCCTGATAGCTCAGGTGGTAAAGAATCTGCCTACAATTCAGGAGATTCCAGTTCGATTTCAGGGTTGGGAGGATCCCTTGGAGAAGGGATAGGCTACCCACTCCAGTATTCTTGGGCTTCTCTTATGGCTCAACTGGTAAAGAATCCACCTCCAATGTGGGGGACCTGAGTTCGACCTCTGGGTTGGAAAGGTCCCCTGGAGAAGGGAAAGGTTACCCATTCCAGTCTTCTGGCCTGGAGAATTCCATGGACTTTATAGTCCACGGGGTTGCAAAGAGTCAGACACAACTGAGCGACTTTCACTTATATGAATAGTATATAAATAGGGCTTCCCTGGTGGCTCAGCTGGTAAAGAATCCACTTGCAGTGCGGGAGACCTGGGTTCGATCCTTGGGTTGGGAAGATCCCCTGGAGAAGGGAAAGGCTACCCACTCCAGTCTTCTGGCCTGGAGAATTCCATGAACTGTATAGTCCATGGGGTTGCAAAGAGTCGGACACGACTGAGAGACTTGCACTTTCACTATATGAATGCTACATAGTATTGTAGAAAGCCGTTAATCTCAGTTTAGTATTCAAGAGCGGTAAGAAATAAAATGATGATTAATAATTTTATTTTGTGTTCATTTATTTTAAGCACAAAATAATTCCTTAACATTCATGAAGAGAAAGGACATGTGCTTAGGTTAGCAGCAATGACTATGTTTCTCTCATCTATATGGGAGTGGAAGTAGGCTGAGTGGAAGGAGGTGAGGGGTAGTTTAAGAGACTTGATGGCAGTGATCTGATTTTCAAGCCATTAACAGGATTTGATCTGGTTTTGAAGGTTTGTTTTTTTTTTAATCTATTGCTCAGATCTATTCAGTAGTTCCAGCCTGTGATTAAGTATGTATTGGTTAGTCACTGAATTTTAGATATTTATATTTTGTTGAAGGAAACAGTAGTTTTAGATACTTGGTCTTCAATCTTTATCAGTGATTTTTTTTTTTTGTTCTAATTTGAGACATCCTAAAAAATAATTGGGCTTCCCTGGTGGCTAGTGGTAACCTCCCTGCCACTGCTTGGCATGGGTTGGATCCCTGGGTCTTGAAGAGCCCTTGGAGAAGAAAATGGTAACCCACTCCAGTATTCTTACCTGGGAAATCCCATGGACAGAGGAGCCTGGTGGGCTACAGTCCATGGGGTTGCGAAAGCGTTGGACACGACTAAACAACAACAAATAACTTCCTAATTTTCTTCAAAGTAAAATAGAGGATTGAAATAGGTGTTCCAAGGATTTAAATTTTGTGCTTTTACTGAATTGTCTAACATTTAAAATTACTTTTTTCTCTTCTTTGGCTTCAAAACTGGCACATATAACTTTAAGAGAACTAACTATGTGTTTTATCATTGAAACGTTTTTCTTATCCAGCAACTGGGCTCTATACCATAAAAACATCAATTGTACTGTCAGATAATCTTTCTTAGCATTTTATGTCTATCATTTTTCTCTAATGACTTTGATCATTTTGTGTTCTTTCCTCACATTCACAATTATCATCTTTCACCTGTTATCCAAGGAAGTAATTTAAGTTTTTACGGGATATCTTGTTCTTTGCTATTCTAATTAATTTACTTGATACATAATGGTACTTTTAAATGCTCAATTTATCATCCTATCATTTTAAAAATAATATATCTGAGTTCTGTTTTATTGAATTCACACTCATTAAGTTTATTTATAGCTTGAACTTCTCAAGGGCAAGTTTCTTCTATTCCTTGGGTAATTTTTCTGCACATTGTGTTCTTTCTGCAGTATTTTCCTTTATTTCTATTTCTTTTCCTTATTCCTTTTCTGATTTCTATTCTTTTCTTTCATTTCTTTTCTTTTCCGTGCATAAAATATACATCACTTAAAAAAAAATCTACCATATTTTAAGAATGGGAATTCTCCAGACCAACTATTTGTTTCGATGTAGTGTAGGTAACTTATTTCTTGACTCTAGGGGTGATATTCAACAGGTTAACTGAATACAAGTAAAACAACAAGTAAAGAAAAAATCTCTGCTCTCAAGGAAGTCAAGGTACACCAGGGGCACAGTAGGGATAGAGACTGTACATATCATATCTCTAGGGGTGTGGAGTGACCCACAGAGAAGGTCCCTGTCTGATCACTCATGGGATCCTTTCAAATGTTTTATATTCTAGACCACTCCCTGAAGGTGGGGTATAATCCACTCTCACTGGCTTTGACAAATTCTCTCAGTTTAATATAGCGCCCTGGAAAATGAAACCCAGGCATTTGTACCCTTCCTGCCTTTGCTGAGATTCCAGAATGATTTATAGATATTTCTATTCTCATGATGTTTTTTCAATATTTCTTCCCAACTGCTGCTTCTCTACTCAAAGAGTTAGTTTTCTTTCAAATAGAGGGTATGGGTGAAACTTCTCAATCTTGTCAACTCACTTTCTCTCTCCAGTGTTTCTTCAAAGTGATAGGTGCTGGGTAAGGAGCTGATGCTCTTTCATCTCTCTCCAAAGACTATGACTCACTGTTTAGAAACTGCTTGTGTATTTTGACAGCTTTTAGTTTTAGTTTTCAGTAGCTCTTGGGAGAAGGAGTCTCTGTGACCCAGATTCACTCTGCCAATTCTACTCAGAAGTCAATCTTCACTTATTAAATCTATAGGTATCCGGATTTTTCTTCTGTGTTCAAAAAGATTGACAGTGGTTGCCTTTCTCTAGGGCTTCTCAATTCTATCTTAGCAATATTTATTGAGGCTGTACTCACTATAAGTACCGAATCTTATTTTCCTTAATGTAGAAGTTGTATCTTGTTCATCTTTGCAACTTTAGCCTCAAGCCAGAGGTTAGAACTTAATATATGCTTAATAAATGTTTGCTGAATAAAGAGAGATGTTGGGGTGAACTGTAATCTTCCCATGCTCTCTTTTATCCTGATATTTTTACTTTTCATGAATAACTGTTTCTCAGAGCTCTCTCTAATCTCGTCCCTGTATTTTTCAAAATTTCTCTTTAATCTTAATAATCATTTGAATTTTAATCATTTTACTATTATTTTTGTAGTTACAAGCTACCGTGCTTAGTCTCTCAGTCGTGTCTGACTCTTTGTGACCTCATGGACTATAGCCCACCAGGCTCCCTAGTCCATAGGGATTCTCCAGGCAAGAATACTGAAGGGGTTGCCATTTCCTCCTCCAGGGGGATCCCTGACCCAGGATCCAACTCAAGTCTTTTATATCTCTTGTTGGCAGGGAGATTCCTTACCACTAGCACCACCTAGGAAGCCCCCCCCCCCTTTTTTTTTAGTAAATTTATTTATTTTAGTTGGGGGCTAACTACTTTACAATATTGTAGTAGTTTTTGCCATACATTGACATGAATCAGCCATGGGTTTACAAGCCCTTTTTTATAGTGAAAGTCACTCTGTAGCCTGCCAGCCTCCTCTGTCCATAGAATTCTCTGGGCCAGAATACTGAAATGGGTAGCTGTTCTTTTCTCCAGGGGATCTTCCCAACCCAGGGATTGAACCCAGGTCTCCCCCATTGCATGCAGATTCCTTATCGACTGAGCCCCCAAAGAAGCCCAAGAATACTGAAGTGGGTAGCTTATCCCTTTTTCAGGGGATATTCCTGACCCAGGAATTGAACTGGGGTCTCCTACATTGCAAGCGGATTCTTCACCAACTGAGATAGCAGGGAATCCCTGTAAGTTATTAATCTAGTATAATAAAAGTTGTAATAGGGAAAGCTCCTGTCTGCTCATCCTGTTCAGTAACCTCATTGCAAGTGACTGTTTCCAGTTATGTATATGTGCAGGTAACGTTTTGGGATGGAGTCTGTTATATTAATTCCCACAGCATCTTTCACACACCTCCCACAGAGCAGATACTCAATAGTTTTTTCTAAAAAAAAAACCAATTATGTGACATATTTCCCAGAGAAGCTTTCTTTTTATTTCTACTGATTCTGCTTCTCTGAATGTGGAACAGTAAAGCTATATATATATATAAAATTATATATATATCATATATGAAAAATATAACTTTTTATTAAAATATACTTTAGTGAATAGTGACAATTATCTATCAGCTAGTTATTTCCATTTTCAATACATAAACATAATTACTAATGGAACACAGTGAACTGGAGAACATGCACTGTCAGGAGTCATGTAACACAGGCAGTCCTTAGTTATTCCTGGGGTGTTCTCTACATCTCCCCTCCTTTCTATCCTTATTATTGTCCTCATTTCTCTTGGTCATTTTACTGCTCACTTTACTTACTATCTGGGTTTCAATTATTGATAGCAAACCAGCCTGCTACAACCTGAAAAATTTTCTAGTCTACATCTGTGTTCATCAAATTTCAATATACATCCTTTTCAGTCACAGAAATATACATAAAACCAAGCTCCACAAATCCTCTGTAATAGAAAGTTCTATGGGTATCTCAATGACACAAATACAGAAAAGATATTTTCATCTTTTTTGGGGAACAGACTGAATATGATTTTTGCCATGAGGCTAAATATTCTTTTTAAGTTCTTCTTAAGAAGGTTTAAAAATTCCTCTATAGCTCAAATATTTCAAGGGAGAACCATTTTCAATGTTACTTCTTTTTAGGTGTAGTGTTCATTTCCCCTTTCGCTTACTTTCTTCAGTCATTGCTGTGGTCTCCCCACCCCTCCTGAGAACAGCTGCTCTCTGACCATGGGCTTCCTCTCTGTCAGTACCGGCCAAGTGAATAGGTCAGAGAACAGTGGGAAGGAAGCCTAGGGTGTGGTTGGACCTCCATGTGGAGCCAGTGAATGACACATGGAGCTCTATCCACCATCCAAACTCAGTCTCTGAACTCCATCTATTACCTTCCTGATAATTTACCCACATTTACACTCGAGCACTAACTTTGCCTGAGAGCAGGTCATCTTACATACACATAGAATCAAAGATAATTGCAGCGAAAAGAAGTAGATTCCACTCTGCCTCACTATATGTTATAGATGATGAAATCTGAGGTCTGGCAGAATGTTTGTCCTAAAGTCAAACAGCAAATTAATGACAGAGCTGGGCATAGTATCGAGGCCTCTCTTCAACTGGGCCCATGCTCTTTTTAAAATCACATCTTAGGGCATCCATTAAACTCAGTGATTCAAAATATAATTTATGTTTTCCCTAATAACCAGCTTTTCATTTACACTTTTTCATGTTATTGACTTAATTCTTATATGTCCTCTATTATGTTTTTCTTCATATACATCTACCGCTGCTAAGTTATTTGCTTATACCATATTTCACTTTCCTTTCTTTTTCAGTATCACCTTCCCATATGTTCTGAGTATTTTATGCTTATGTTAGTGCAGAATTGTCTTGTTTTCTGTCCCTATTTCTGGGTTTTGTATTTGATTCATATAAAAATATCAATATAATCTAATGCCTATTATGCGCCAGGCACTGTGAATACATGGCAAGCCTTTGTGTAATTAAGGAAGGAAATACACATTGAAGGTCACAGATAAAGACAATTTCTCTGTTTTCTTCCTTCCCAAGGTGTCTCAAACTCATTCCATTCAGGCTTTCGATCCTACTACACCACCTAAATTGCACTTGACCTGGTCATGCATGACCTGACCTCCATGTTGCTAAATCCAATGGCCACATCTCAGTTTTCATCCTGTTGATAGGTTATCATTTCACAAATGTTACTGAGCAAAATGCCATGTACCAGCTCCATTTCAAGACTGGGGCTAGAAAAGTAAACAAAAGAGATAATAAATTCCTGCACTTATGGAGTTTGCATTCCATAACAATTACTTGAAAAAGTTGGTATACTGTCTTATTAAATTCCTCCCTTTTTTTAGTAGCCCTGAAATATGACTTTGTTTCTCCTACCTGTTTGTCAATTTCACTTGCTGCTCAAGACTCATGTTCTCAATTTCTAAGCAGACGAGGGCCTTATTTTTTATTCCTTAGGGGCCTCTCCTCTATTCCTTCATCTGAATCTGTTTAACAGGTGACATAACACAGTCCCATAGCTTTAAGTACTATCTAGACACTTCTCTCAGAGTTCTCTCAGCTGTTTCTTATCAGTAAGTATTCCTTGACCACTCCACCCAAAAGTGCACCTATCATTTTCCATCTTTTGACCCTATTATATTTTTCATAGCTTTTTTTAGCACTCTCTCTTCTTATATAGCAATTTGCCAATTTATTAATTTCTTCCTCCTATCAGAATAAAAGCTCTATGAGGACAGGAACTCTGTTTTGTTCACTGTTATGTCCCAAGTCCTCAGAATTGCACCTGGTAATATTAGGCACTCTGTAGAGATTTGTTGAAAGAATGAATAATCAATAAGGGCCAGAAGGGAGAGGCTTCTGGTACTGCAAGAGTTATATTTGACTTGGAAAGGTCAGTGAAATTTCCCTGAGGGAATGATAATTAAATTGAGGATGGATAGGCAACAACCAGGCAAACTGGGGACATTCTACACAGTGAGAAGATGTGCAAAGGCCATATAGCAAGAAAAGGAACGATCAATATGAACAACAGAAGACAGGCCCATGTAGCTGGAGCCCACAGAGAGTGGGGGAGAGGAGAATGGGATGAGACTGAAGAGACAGGCAAGAAAATCCACACCCAGGACTTTGTAGATGAAACTAAAATTTTTTTTTTTCTAAATTTAGAATTTATTCTAAAGCTAAATCTATTTAGGTATCTTAAGCATCTGAGTGACGCAGTTAGAGTTGGATTTCATAATTACTCTGACTGATGTGTATAGAACAGACTAGAGATGGATAGAAATGAACACAGGGTAACTATTTAAGACAATACTAAGATGGTCTAGAAGAAAAATTATGATCACAGAGACCGGGATGTGTGATGAAAAAGAGAAATAGATGAATCTGAGAGCTATCTAAGAGGTATATGTGACAGTAAGGAATTATATATGTGAAATGAAGGAGGGAGAAATACCAATAATGACTACTAGGTTTTGGGCTCGCCTTTCATTGAGACAAGGATTTCTACAAAACGACAAGGCTTACAGTGTGATGGAGGGAAGTACCTGCTTATGAAGTGATGGAGCTACCCACGAATGTCAATTTTGGACATTCTCAACTCTTTTTTGGGATATGTGATAAAATATTTCTCAATCCCTATTTCTTTCTCTTTTTCCAAAAAAAATCACTCTAAAACTTTTCACTTACTTGCTATCTCCTCGAACCTTGCTCTATCCCAATTTTTTCCCCTTTTCCAAACTTCTGGAAGGAGAAGTCTATATCTGGGATTTTTCACTACTCTCTGGTACAAACCTAAGCTTAGCCTCATGCTATCTGGCTTCCTCACCGTTCAGTCCATTACCTCTTTAATTTATAGGTGTTGCTACAATGAATTCTGCATCTTTTCTGATCACAGTTTCTCTGTAATGTTCCATAGCTCTACTTTTTCCTGATCCAAATAAGTGTTTGTCAAGGTTGTATCCTTGAGGGATCCCTTCCACTTCAAAACAGCAATCATCACCTTAATGCAGCAGAATCATTTTTCTGAGCTACAGGTATATCTAGCAACCTACTAAGCACCTTCATAGAGCACTAACACCTTCAACTTAGACTCTCTGGAAGAGTCATCACCTTGTTAATATCTCCGAAACCAGATCCCTTGATTATCCTTATTGTATTAATGGTTTCACCAATTTCTCAGCTTCTTAGGCTGAATACCTATCATGCTTTATTCTTTATGTCTTCATCTTATCCAATCAGTTGCTATATCCTGTCGATTTTGTTACTTTAAATCTCTTCTGCAACCAATGTTTGTTCTCTAGTGTTTATACTATTCTAATTTAGACTTTCATTGTATCACATTAGGATTTTTAAAGAACACATTCTGACTTACTTGCTTCTAGTTTATCTTTTTATCTATCCTACATATCTCTGCCAAATCAACCTTTTAAATATGATTTAATCATTGTTAATTTTTATGTAAAAGCTATCTCTCAAAGCCTAAAGAATGAATTCCTTAGCCTGGTGATTTCAGAACTTGGTTCAAAATAGCTTTATCCTCCTTTTCCATCTTCACATCTTAATTTCCCCTTTGCAAAGACAAAGTCTTCTGATCCAACAGAACCAAGCAAGACCACTGGTTCTCTTTTCACAATTTGTGTTCATAAGTTTCAAAGCTTACTTTAAGAATAACTTTCCTCTATATTTCTGCACATCAGAATTTTCCTCATCTTTTAGGATCTTATACACATCACCTCCTTCACTGAAGCTGACATAAAACTTTCCATATCTCTAGGATTGTGGCCAACACACTCTAAACATGATAAGTAATCAAAGACTTGAGAGAAGTTAGGGATTGTTGTTAACAGCACAAATATGTGAAAAGAAATAAATTGGGTCTGTGACTCATTTATTTTGGGTCTTGGAATAGAATTCTTTATGGTGGTGGTGGTGGTTTAGTCGCTAAATCGTGTCTGACTCTTGTGACCCCATTGACTGTGGCTTGCCAGGCTCCTCTGTCCATGTGATTTTCTAGGCAAAAATATTGGAGTGGGTTGCCATTTCCTTCTCCAAGAATTCTTTATAAGAGACATTTATCTCAACTGCTAAATGAACTGCTTGGTGATCTATATGAACATTGATCAAGCCAGGGAAAGGGAAATCTTGTTCAAGGTTGCTTGAGTTATCAAATTAGAAAAGCACAATTTCCAATAATAAAATTAGAACAGCACTTCCTTTCAACCACCTCAGAAGCACCAGAGCCAAGCCTTGCCTGCTCTGGTTATACTCATTATGTTTGGCACCCTGGCTCTATTACCTTTCCAAAAACTATTTACAGCACTACCCAAAAGATCCAGCTTGTGACTAATTGGCAGTGTTTAGTAGAGAACTAATATATATTTGAACTTTGGCAAAGAGGAAAATCATGAACATTTTGGTCCAACTGATTTTCCATTTTGTTCTGGGAATAATTAGCCACAAACATTTTATATAGTTTCTAGGCACCATTCAATGGCCAAATGTTTCTCTTCAAATTGAAAGTGTATCATTCTTTGCAACATCATTGTTGCCACAGCCAAATTCCTGGGCTTATGTCACTTTGACCAAAGTTCCAAGAGAGGTTGATTTCACTTCAGGCACGTTCTTGATCTTTCTTACTGGGCAACCAGTGTGGTGTGATTAAATTGGCTCACTTTAAATGCACTGGAGTACTTTTGTGGAACCTGTTATTGAAATGAAGTATTTGCTACTAATGAGTTGTGTCCTATTAAGGACACAACTGGCTCTTCACTTATATTTTTTAGTATTCAGATATCCAACTATTTTCTACCTGAACTTCTGTAAGAGTGATGAATTTTATTGAGTTTGTATACTTGACAAACTCCAATATTGTATATTGAAAACTATTATTTATTCATTCACAAAAATGTTAGTAAAAGCATCTGAATAATCTGTTGATATTTCTGTTTTTAGACTCGCATTTATAAAGCATTTTCTCTTAAAAATTACTTTGTAGTTATCATGAAACTTTTGTATTTGGGTTGCATTTGTGTTATATATTTCTGACTTCAATATTTTGAGGCTTATTCTTTCTGATTGTAGCTGCCAGTGGGATTTCATACACTTTTCTCAATCATTAAAATATAATTTGATCAAAAATGTGAAGGAAGATCGAAATATAATTCTCTTTTTGGAGTTTAAGGGACCTACGGAAGGAAATCAACAAAAGTTGGGAGGGTGTAGATGGAAGTAGCAAAAGACAAATATACGTATTTTCAAACTATATGGGTCCAGGAATAAAAACTGTTTTTTGTTAGTTTGTTTTACCTTACCATCTTCCATCAAGGGATCTAAACAAACTTTTTTGGAAGTGCATAAAATGATAGAGCACATTGAGGTAGGCTGAAAGAGATTTGAGGCCTCTATATAGTGTTTGGTGACATATAATTAGTGACCCTAAAGGAAATCAATCCTGAATATTCTCTGGAAGGACTGATGCTGAAGCTGAAACTCCAAAACTTTGGTTACCTAATGTGAAGAAATGACTCACTGGAAAAGACCCTGATGCTGGGAAAGATTAAAGACAGGAGGGAAGGGGACGACAGAGGATGAGATGGTTGGATGGCATCACCAACTCTATGGACATGAGTTTGAGCAAGCTCTGAGAGTTGGTCATGGACAGGGAAGTCTGGCATGCTGCAGTCCACGAGGTTGCAAAGAGTCAGACGTGGCTGAACGATTTAACTGACTGACATATAATTATAAAAATAACTACAAATTTTTAAGGAACACGTTGACTATGAGATTTTGATAAAACATCACAAATTTTGGAGAAAATTGAGCTTTCTTATGTTTAAATTTTAGATAGGTTTTACAGACCATTTAGATATTTTAAATAGATATTTCCTATTTCAGTGATTATCTCTACAATGATATCATTATTAAGAAACAGTTTGCAAAAGCAGTTAATATATAAAAAATTTTCTTGAAGTCATCTAAAAATTAAAAAAATCTGATGCTATGTTTTACCTGTTATTACAACTTCTTTTCCTTCCATTGATGAGCACCATGTTAAAGATTCTTGTATTAATACAAATTGATTTTGGGTCCAATTGCCCTTTTCTACAGTATTTAAAATTAGTGATGAATTCATAATTTTCATGCAGACATTATAGAACAGTTACCCCACATCAGCCTTGGATGACTTTAAATACCAAAATTAGGGAAAATGCAAAGATACATATTTGGGTCCACCTCCTATAACCATCAGTCTCTCAGTCATGTCTGATTCTTTGAGACCTCATGGACTGTAGCCCACCAGGCTCCTCTGTCCATGGGATTCTCCATGCAAGAATACTGGAGTACGTAGTCATTCCCTTCTCAGAGGATCTTACTGACCCAGGGATCAAACCTGGTTCTCCCACATTGCAGGCTGATTCTTTACTGTCTGAGCCATCAGGAAAGCCCATAATCATCATTACAGGGGGCCAAATGAGGCTTCCTTCATTCTCCCCAGCCCAAGACTAATGCTTCTGGGGCTGTATGCATACTCCTTGGGCACCTGAAACAGGAACTTCTCCAGCAACTCCATGACTTCTTGTACACAACGGCAACACTGAGCAGCTGGCTGCTGAAATGGGTGCCCAGGTAGAACAAGTACCTCTTGGTTCACTCAGAACCTTAACACAAAGCAGCAAGTGCTGGACTTTGCTTCCACTTTGCTGTTAGCAGGAATCACTAGACAACCCTTTAAAATCACCCTTCTTGGGTGCTCCCATAAGATCTTCAGATGAGGGTGCTAGCATCAACATGATTTTGCCCTTACTTCTCAACCTTCCAGATCCTGGTTTGGCCAGGAAGGGCTGAGTGGATCATTTCCTTGCAACAGACTGTAACTCATTCATGGCACACTAGTTTGCTAGACCACAGAGACTGGCCATTCCCAATTAAGAATACCTCCTCTGTGGATGGAAATAAAGAGGATTCCCAGGCAAAGTGCCTGCAGAGTTGTATAGTTTCCTTGAGACTGTAGAGAATGTCTTTGGGTTATAGAATGGAAAACTGGATTCAGATTTATTACAAATGTTCGAGAATGTAAGTTTGAGTCTCAGGGCTCTAAGCACTGAGGTGAGGTACTTTTTTCTTTCTATCAACTACTCATACTACCACTGTCTGCCCATGATAGGAAAGGTCTTGTCACCATCTGGAGACATCCTCATCCATATTTTTTGAGTCATCAATATTTTCAAGTCTTGCTAATGAGGCCAAGGTCGCCATCATTTCATACATTGACAGACCCAAATCCCAAATCTTACCCTGCAACCGAACACATTTTCTACACTGCATAGCCAGATCTTGTACAAATATTGACATGGCTTTAAGGTCTTTACATTTCAGTTTTTGCTAAGCACATTCCACTCTTCTTTCTCTTTGTTCTATAGTCACAGTGGTCTCTGTCAGGCCTTTTAACATGATCTGCTCCCCTCTTTTGCCTCTCCCTTCACCCACAGTTCCTTTTTAAAATATTTATTTGTTCCTACTTACTTGGCTGCACTGGGCTTCTTTGTGGCATGTGGGATCTAGTTCCCTGACCAGGGATTGAACCCAGGCCCCCTGCATTGGGAGCTCAGTTGTCTTACCCACTGAATGACCAGGGAAGTCCCAACCCACCGTCCCTTAAATGCTCATTCATCTTTTAGAATTCAGAACAAATGCCATGTTAGAAAAATCCCCATAGTCAGGTTCCTCTGTTTTATATCTTAAAGAAGACATATACCTTTTCTTCAGGAAACATCACAGTTGATCAGTATACATTAATTTGTGTCATCATATATTTAGTATTTGTCTCCCACTCTCTACTATAAACTACATGAGAACAAGAGAATTTCTTCTTTTTATTCATCATTCTATCTCTAGAACTGGCACTTATATATAATCTTACCAGTGGCTGATGAATGTTGTTGAATAACTGAGAATATAGGTTCGCAAAATGTCCACCAAAATGAATTATTATATAAATAATCTGGATATTACGGAAGCATCCTGAAAAAAATGCCAGTAGAATAAAGCGAAAGTCGTTCAGTCATGTCTGACTCTTTGTGACTCTATACAGTCCATGGAATTCTCCAGGCCAGAATACTGAAGTGGGTAGCCTTTCCCTTCTTCAGGGGATCTCCCCCACCCAGGGATTGCACCCAGGTCTCCCGCATTGCAGGTGGATTCTTTACCAGCTGAGCCACAAGGGAAGCCAGTAGAATGTGTATTTAATGACTATTTGAAAACTTGAGTAAACACCTTTGTATTTTTGGTCTAGATTTTAAAAATGAAAATTGAAGCTATTACTTGGGTAATTCAAATCACAGATTTCAAAAAAGTCATATTCCAATTTTACATGACATAGGTAATGACGGAGAGAAAGTGTTAGTCACTCAGTCATGTCTGACTCTTTGTGACCCAATGAACCACAGCCCACCAGGTTCCTCTGTCCATGGGATTTTCCAGGCAAGAATACTGGAGCTGGTAGCCATTCCCTTCTCCAGGGGATCTTCTCAACCCAGGATCAAACCTGGGTCTCTTGCATTGAAGGAGGATTCTTTACCATCTGAACCACCAGGGAAGCCCTTTGACAGGGAGAGGTAAAAGTGAATTTGTTCGGTAGTACCTGAAAAATGTTTCAGTTATTCATTTACCATTATGAGTGTCTATGTAAGTGAATGTTTTTGTGTTTGTTGTTTCAGACATGTCTGAGTACACTAGAAATCCACCATGGCATCTGAATGTAATTAAAGTATGGAATAAGCATTTTTTAAATTAAAACCCTCGGTAAAACTATTAAATCTCCAATTTCCTAGTGATCTGTTTACATGTTAACATGATTACAATCAGGGATCTAGAGGATTTGAAAAGCCTTTAAGTTTAGATCTATCAAGTTTAATAGCCATGCAACTTTGCTGAGAGGTTGAGCTGATTGCTGGCTTAAATTTCCACATGGTGAGAAGGACTGCTCCCTTTCTGTCCATTAGAGCTGGATTTATGTGACTTTTGGTAAAGGGAGAGTAATGTCTTCAGGTTGCCTTGTTTTGCTTATTCTCATTGTTTCCAGTCAAGAGAAAGAGAGAATAATTCATATTTGAATTAACGATCAGTTAAAAATTAGAATGAATATCTGTTACAAAAGATTTGGCCTTGGGATGTTGGAGAAAGAAGAGATGAGGGATACATAAAACCAAAGGAAATAAGGCATCTGGAGAACACAAGAACTCTTTTTTTGACAATGGCCTTTGTAGGAAAGTAAAACTAAGCACATGTTTAAGGACTTGGATGGTCCAAAGTAATAAAACCGAACTACTTTGAGAAATGAGAGGAAGAGAAACATGATATTCTCTGAACGAAGGTTAAAATATAAAGGTATGTTCAACATAGCTCAGATGAAAGTCAGAATTGAAAAATATTTTGTCAAAAACTAGTGGATGTGAAATGTTGAAATGGTAGAGGGAACCTCTTGTCAACCTAGCTCTGTGAACTGCTTGGGTCAGAGAAAGTCTGCATTTAGTTGTTTTCATTTTGTGGATCTTTAAAGTGAAAGGTAGGCTTCCCTGGTTGCTCAGTGGTAAAGAATCTGCCTGCCAATGCAGGCGACAGGGGTTCAGTCCCTGGACTGGGAAGATTCCCTGAAGAAGGAGATGGCAATCCACTCCAGTATTCTTGCCTGAGAAATCACCTGGACAAAGGAGCCTGGTGGGGCTACAGTCCATGGGGTCGCAGAATTGGACACAACTAAGCAACTAAACAATGTGAAAGGTGTTCAGTATCAGCAAATTTCATTGTCTGAATCTCTACAATTCATGTTCCAAAATGCTTAGAAGGTATTTTTGAGTCTTGGGTGATGATTAAGGATTATCAGCTCTATGAGAATGGAAGTTTCTTTCGAGGAGTTCAGTAGTGAGATAAGAAAGGTGCTTCAGTACAGTTATAGTTAGAGAAGCATAAGGCACAATTCAAGGAAGGTGGTAATGTATAAATGTGATGGAATCTTTGGTGATTTCTCTCTGAAAATTGTCTCAATTAAGTACAGAGTAGACTATGGATACCCAGGAAGCAAAGAATTTGTGGGAAAGAAAAAAAAATTTGTATCTTATTTGATGATATAGGAAGGGGCTACATAATTTTCCAATAGTCCCACAGATATTTTAATTGAAAAAAAAAATCTGTGAAAGATTTTTATGGGAAATCACCTCCAGTTCAGTGATTTATTCAACTGACACTGAGTTCTTCTTATGTCAGCCAGTATCTTCATTGTGATCATATGCATTTTCTCATTAAACTAATTTACTGCCTTAGCATGCTCTTTCATTTAAACATCACATAACATTAAAAAATTAAAGATGTTGTCAAGAACTTTATCTGATGATAGAAACTCTGTGTCTTTTAGGCCAAAGTAAGCTACTAAATATGTATGTAGCACTTTAGCAAAGAATCACTTATTTCTTCATTCCTTGACCCAGCAAATTTTTTGATGTATAACTGACATACAATATTATATTGGTTTCAGGTGACAGTGAATTGACATTTTTTTACATTATAAAATTATTACCATGATAAGTCTAGTTATCATCTGTCACCCCACAAAGTTATTACAATATTATTGATTATATTCCCTATGCTGTTCATCCCATATCGGGCTTCCCAAGTGGCTCAGTGGTAAAGAATCTACCTGCCAATGCATGAGATGCAGATTCGATCCCTAGGTCAGGAAGATCCCTGGAAGAGGAAATGGCAACCCACTCCAGTATTCTTGCCTGGAAAATCCTATGGACAGAATAGCCTTGGCTACAGTCCATGGAGTCACAAAGAGTCGGACATGACTGAGCAATTAACACTTTCATTTGAAACATACTCCCATGTCTCCCAATTTTGCCTAATTTTCTGAGGTTTTTTTTACATGTATTAAGGAGATTAGTTACATTTCCTGATCTTGGAAAAGTAGCATTATGTGGGAAACATCCTATGGGGAATAGAAGCACATTCCCCTGTTCGCTAAGGCTGTGTGCTCTAGTGGTGCCCTGTTAAGACTGTGTAGACGGTGTGGGCCCTTGCTATGCAGGAGGCAACTACTGTGAGTATGCTGATAGCCAGAAAACTGGCCCCAAACCCAGTTTTCTGACAGACAGACTCTGCCTTTTGTTATGGCTGCTGGCCTGCTGATATATGGGGCTGAGTCTCAGGGCAGCTGGGGAGGGGCTTAGGGCTGGTGCCACTGGCAAATTTTGATTAAACAAATGGCATGAGCCATGAAGTATTCCTGACTTAGGGATTCCAAAGTGAATCACACTTTCCTGCCATCAAGGCACATCCAGGTTAATATAGAAACAAACCCATGATGAGATAATTGCAACATAGAGAAATGAGAGAAGATGGGAGAGAAGGGCCAAGGAACAGAGTAGGGGGACCTTAGCCTCAGTGGTTAAGTTCCTTTTCAGGACTGTGTTCTTTAGCTGTGATACCTGGGGTGGATGGGGAGTGGCGAAGGTAAGTCTAGGAAGATGAGAGAGTTTAAAAAAAGGACTGGAAACATGGAACTGAAAGGAGACCAAGCTTTTGTGTAGCATCAGTCATAGGATGTGGGCTTCTCCTTGAGGGTGTCAGTTTAAACCCCAGGGAGCAAAGTGATTCCTGTCAGTTGGGGGGCAGTTCTTTGGAAAATGCAAGCAGCTGTGAGCTTTCAGCAGCCAACACACATAGAATCCAGGGCTAGTGTGCCGGCCTGGAGGAGGCAGTCTGGCTGATGTGCAAAGTCAGTATCAGTTGACCACAGGGGTGCAGGGAGATGAGTAATAGAGACATCAAGTGTTGACCTCTCTTTCAAGAACCCTGAATAAGGATGTTTCCCAGGAAACATCCTGGGTCTCATTCTCACAACTGACATTTCTCTCCAGGCGATGTCTGATATTCTCAGCTGTAACTCATCACCACGTTGTGTGTCCTGGAGATTCACACACCCACACATCCAGCCAGGCATCTCCCTGCATAAAAGCTTGTTGAATGAATAAATGTACTAGGATTTTTCCAGCTGAAGGAGGGGGAAAAGCACATTATAGGCAGAGGAAAGTTGTTTAGAGGCATGAAGGAATGGAGGATAAGCTGGGACGATAAATTTATACTGGTAGTTCTAATCTAATCAGGATGAGAAAAAGGTGAAATGTTCTGGTTGTATCTGATAGTAATAATAAACACATTAATTTTTTAGCATGAATCAAAACAGTTATTTTTTTTTCCTGTGCAGCTCAAAATGGACACTCCAGATAAGCCATCAAGAACCCTCTCCTCCCTACCCATTTTGTTTCCAAGAGATAAATTAACTGACTGAAAATCAAGTCCCCCTTTTCTCCCCCAGGCAGTAGACTGCTGCTGGCTCTGGCTGGTAGGGGCAGGGACAAGTCAGGATATCTTGATATCTGCCAATGTCCACCTTTCAGTCCATGCACAGAGAAGGGGAGGAGCCGAGAGGAAGTGGTTAAGGAAACCTGGTCAAGCCTTTGCTTCGCAAAAAGAGGAAGGAATCTTTGGAGAAAGGACAAATGTGTAAAAAAAACTTTTTCTTAGGAGAAAAATAGAAGGACATTTCAGCTTACAAACCTTTGATGATAAGCAATCCTCCAGGGATAGAAAGCTAGAGAAAACATACAACTTAGGTTCAGAAACAAGCAGCCTGGAAATGAAAGGAGAAAATGTTGGCTGAAAATTCCTGGCAATGAGCTACGGAGAACGTATCATAGCATCTGCATCTTCTTAGCAATCTGCTCTATCTCGTCTTACACCAACAGTTGACAAATAAGAATGGAAAGTGTTGTGGTATTATCATTTGGTGGCACTTATAAGTCAGCCACTCTATGAGGTGCTTTATGTACAACACCTCATTTGATCCTTAGACCAACTATCTTGCTATCTTCATTATAACAAAGATGAGAAAACGGGCTCAGAGATTCAGTGATTTTCTCGAGTTCATATACTTACTCATATTTTTTCATCTATATTTAAAAGTAAACAGACTCACAGACTTCAAAATCAAACTTATAGTTATCAAAGGGGAAAAGCTGGGGAGGGATAAATTAGGAGGTTGAGGTTAACATACACATACTACTATATATGAAATAGATAATCCACAAAGACCTTCCATATTGCACAGGAAATTCTATTCAATATTCTGTAGTAACCTATATGGGAAAAGAATCTAAAAAAGAATGGCTACACATATAACTGAACAATTTTGCTGTACACCTGAAACTAATACATTATAAATAAACTATACACCCATAAAAATGGAAAAAAATAAATCAGCCATATCCCAATATAAAGGAATAATTAAATTTAATAAATAAAAAATAAAAGTAACCAGGTACACCTAAAGCAAAATATGTGTGTGCTCAGTTGCTCAGTTGTGTCTGATTTTTTGTGACCCCACAGACTATAGTCCACCAGGCTCCTCTTTCTATAGAATTTTCCAGGCAAGAATGCTGGAGTGGACTGACATTTCCTACTCCATTTTCCCACAGATGCAGGATTTCAGGGAGGATCAGATTTTTCTCAATTGTGTCAATGAAAAAGAATCTTTCATACTAGGGTGACTTGAGGATAGTACAATGATCATAGCCTATTCCTGCTCCAAGTCAGGGCACTCTCAAAATAAATACAGGTCTTCGGTGCCTGGTGAGCTAGTTAGTTGCAGATTACAGTCTGTCCTCTTCATTTGGTCATCTGTGGAGTAGGAGGGAAATCAAATAGGCACCTGCCTCTTTGTTTCCCAAAACAAATCCTGGGAGAACATTATTGGTTATAGCAACAATGGTTTGGGTAGAAGAATAGATGGAAAACAACATTTGATATATTTGAGTACAGATTTTTCTCCACTTATGATGGAGTTGCATCCTGGTAAACACATTATATGTTGAAATTATTACAAATCAAAAATAGATTTAATAGACCTAGCTAACCAAACATCATAGTTTAGCCTAGCCTTAAATGTGCTCAGAACACTCACATTAGCCTACAGATGGCAAAGTCATCTAACACAAAGCTTATTTTGTAATAAAGTGTTAACTATTTCATGAAATTTATTATTTATTGAATATTACACTGAGAGTGAAAATCAGAATGGTTGTATGGGTACAGAATGGTTGTAACTATTTTGGGTTATTTTCACGATTGTGTGGTTGGCTGGGACCTGTGGCTCTGCCCAGCCTCATGAAAGAGTCATAGGGCATATCACTAGATCAAAATTGAAAATATGAAGTAGGATTTCTATTGAATGTGTATTCCTTTTGCACCATTGAATAGTAAGAAAATCATATATCATCGTAAGTAGGGGACCATCTGTAGTTTAGTTCGTTTTTCCTGAAAGTTTTATTTAAAAAATTAATAGGCTTTTAAAATTCTTTTGACACAAGTTAGAGATATTTATATTTTCTTCTTTTGGCTTTTAAATATCTAAAATCCTTATACCTTCTCTTATACAAAAGATTTATCATAATCTAATTATCTGGTCACATATTTGCCCGTTTAATATACTCCAACAGCTGTTGGTTTCAATGACTCCTGTGAATTGGTGGAAAGAATCTGGGCAGGTAGGAATAAAGTCTCAAAATTCCTCCTTATTCTCTGTAGGAGTATATGGAGCACACTCAACAAGAGAAAGTTTAGAAGATGAGAACCCTATTTACTAAGTGTTGCAGCTCTGCTGTGAGGCTATTTTCCCATGCATGGATCCACAGCAGGCTATACTTCTGCCTAGGACTGTCTCATCTTGAAAAGACTGTGGCGTCTTCTGAATCATGCTGTGAATGCACAGGTTCCTCCCAAGACTCTTCCTGGAAGATCTAGAGGAGCAAGTTTGGTCTCAGGATGTCACCAGTAGGGTGGGTTATCATCAGAACCTGGGTGTGTAGTTGGGGCTTATGCTCCTCTGCAGTTTCTTTCAGGGGAGAGACAGCTATACCTGCATGCCTCTCCCCAAGTATGTTACAGAAGCAGCAGTGGCATGCCTCTTCCTCGTTCACATATTCCTAAAGCCTTGTCTGGGGAACTGGGGACTGATGTTATCCTACCTAGAAACAAAAACTTGCTTAGGGAGGCAAAGTTATATTAATTCTGGAAATCAAAGCTTTTAGTCGTCAGATCTCAACATGCTCTCCAATTTACTGCACATTTTAAAGCAAACAAAAAAAAAATCACATCTAAATGGACATATATTTGATAGGACTGTAGTGTTTTCCTTCACCAACATCCTGTATGAAACTGAAAGTTTAGATTGTCATGTGCTCTTCTCTCCTCATTCCCCTCGGTGAGATAATTATGGTGGGAACTGGAAGAAATATTCCTCATGACTATTAAGTCAAACTTCTTATCATGGCATAGAAGAGTTCTTGATAATCAGACCCCTAGGTCTTTTTCCCACAATAGTCTCTGCTTTTTAAAATATATTATTGTTGTTGTTTAGTTGCTAAGTCATGTCCAACTCTTTTGTGACTCTATGGACGGTAGCCTGCTCAGCTCCTCTGTCCATAGGATTTCCCAGGCAAAAATTCTGAAGTGGGTTGCCATTTCCTTCCCTAGGTGATCTTCCCAGCCCAGGGATTGAACCTGCATCTCCTGCATTGTGAGCAAATTCTTTACCACTGAGCCACTGGGGAAGCCCTTTTATATATATATTTAATTTATTCTTTAATTGGAGGAAAACTGCTTTACAATGTTGTGTTGGTTTCTGCCATACAAAAAATGCAATTCAGCCAAATTATACGTATATCACCTCCTTCCCAAGCCTCCTCTCCTCACCTCCTCTCCTCCTCCTCTAGGTCATTACAGAGAGCCAGACTGGGCTCCCTCAGTCTAGCTGAGGGAGCAACTCCCACTAGCTATCTATTTTACAAATGGTAGTGTATACATCTTGATGCTACTCTCTCCATTTGTCCCAGTTTCTCTTTCCCCCACTGTGTCCACAAGCCTGTTCTCTACATCTGCCTCTCCATTTCTTCCCTGCAAATAGGTTTATCAACATAATTTGGTACATATACACAATGGAATATTACTCAGCCATGAAAAAGAATGAATATGAGTCCATTCTAGTGAGGCTGATGAACCTAGAGCCTGTTATTTCGAGTGAAGTAAGTCAGAAAGAGAAAAACAAAGACTGTATATTAATGCATATATGTGGAATCTAGAAAAATAGTCTGTTTTTGTATGCAACCAATTACTCTTCAGTTCTGTGTCTGTTGCCTGGCTCTTACCTTTTCCCAACATTAATCTGTGCAACCTGGGCTCAACTTTGATATATCTTCCTCTGGGGCCATCTGCATATTACTGTTCATTGTGATAACCCTAGTGGAATTACTTAGGCATTCCGACTTGTCAGGCACACTTTAGAAAAATTTGTTTCCTGGGTCCAGAGTATGCTGATTTTATTGTATCTTTCTGGATAACTGATTGCACATGTACTGCCCATTGGGGTTCTACTTACTAATGAGAATAACTTTGTTTTAGACTTCTCTTACTGATTGTCCTGATAGGCCCATTGGAAATATAAAGAAATACACAAGATAATACAGAAATGACATAGAGATATGAGTACAAGCCTTGAAGGATAAAGAACATAATGGAGAGATGATGTTCTGTAAACTTACAGATGATTCGTATATTTATAAGCTGGTTAATGTAGCTACTCATTAATTCATTAATCAAGCAATCAAAACCTCTTGGATGCGCCATGCCCCTTTTAATAAGTTGGCAGGGGCAAAGAATTATTAACAGATACTTCCTTTCTTGATCTAGAAGTCTAATGGGAGAGACACGCATGTAAATCATTTTAGTAAGGTGTAGTAAGCTTGACTGACATTTTACCATGTAATGTAGTATTTGACCCTGAGTATTCTTTGGAAGGACTGATGCTGAAGCTCCAATACTTTGGCCACCTAATCCGAGGAGCCGACTCAATGGAAAAGACCCTGATGCTGGGAAAGACTGGGGGCAGGAGGAGAAGTGGGTGACGGAGGATGAGATGGTTGGATGGCATTACTGATTTAATGGACATGAGTTTGAGCAAACTCCTAGAGATAGTGAAGGAAAGGGAAGCCTGGCACACTGCAGTCTATGGGGTCGCAAAGATTTGGACATGACTTAGCAACTGAACAACAACTCGTTTTTTACATTTAAGTTTTCTGAAAGATTGGAAGGGTATGGTATTGGAGACATCAGGGACTAATACTATCTGGAGTTAGTGTTCAGCTAAGGGGCTACAGATTTGAGAAGATGCAGGGATTGACAAGAATGGCCAATTTCCAGAATTACAAGGCCCAAATTACCAGTATTATCATGTTCACTTAGGCATAGAAAACAATGTAGAAATTTGTATACCACAATTTGTGCATAAAGTCATAGCTGAGCCATAGGTAAGAGTAATCTGTTGCTAATATGCAGTATTTGACAGTTTATAACATATCTTGGTGCTGATATTCCGTCAAAAATAATCTGGAGCTCTTAGAAAATAATCTCAATGTATTTTCATCTTCAAGTTTTATTGAGTCCTATTATATTCAAGTAGTTTGGCAACTAGTGTAACATTTCAGTTTAGTTCAGTCGCTCAGTCGTGTCCGACTCTTTGCGACCCCATGAATTGCAGCACGCCAGGCCTCTCTGTCCATCACCAACTCCCGGAGTCTACCCAAACCTATGTCCATCGAGTCGGTGATGCCATCCAACCATCTCATCCTCTGTCGTCCCCTTCCCCTCCCTCCCCCAATCCTACCCAGCATTAGGGTCTTTTCCAATGAGTCAACCCTTCGCATGAGCTGCCCAAAGTATTGGAGTTTCAGCTTCAACATCAGTCCTTCCAATGAACACCCAGGACTGATCTCCTTTAGGATGGACTGGTTGGATCTCCTTGCAGTCCAAGGGACTCTCAAGAGTCTTCTCCAACACCACTGTTCAAAAGCATCAATTCTTCGGCATTCAGCTTTCTTCACCGTCCAACTCGCACATCCATACATGACCACTGGAAAAACCATAGCCTTGACTAGATGGACCTTTGTTGGGAAAGTAATGTCTCTGCTTTTAAATATGCTATCAAGGTTGGTCATAACCTTCCTTCCGAGGAGTAAGTGTCTTTTAATTTCATGGCTGCAATCACCATCTGCAGTGATTTTGGAGCCCAAAAAATAAAGTCTGACACTGTTTCCACTGTTTCCCCATCTATTTCCGATGAAGTGATGGGACCAGATGCCATGATCTTAGTTTTCTGAATGTTGAGCTTTAAGCCAACTTTTTCACTCGCCTCTTTCACTTTCATCAAGAGGCTCTTTAGTTCTTCTTCACTTTCTCCCATAAGGGTGGTGTCACCTGCATATCTGAGGTTATTGATATTTCTCCTGGAAATCTTGATTCCAGCTTGTGTTTCTTCCAGCCCAGCGTTTCTCATGATGTACTCTGCATATAAGTTAAATAAGCAGGGTGACAATATACATCCTTGACATACTCCTTTTCCTGTTTGGAACCAGTCTGTTGTTCCATGTCCAGTTCTAACTGTTGCTTCCTGACCTGCATACAGGTTTCTCAAGAGGCAGGTCAGATGGTCTGGTATTCCCATCTCTTTCAGAATTTTCCACAGTTTATTGTGATCCACAGAGTCAAAGGCTTTGGCATAGTCAATAAAGCAGAAATAGATGTTTTTCTGGAACTCTCTTGCTTTTTCGATGATCCAGCGGATGTTGGCAATTTGATCTCTGGTTCCTCCGCCTTTTCTAAAACCAGCTTGAACATCTGGAAGTTCACGGTTCACATATTGCTGAAGCCTGGCTTGGAGAATTTTGAGCATTACTTTACTAGCATGTGAGATGAGTGCAATTGTGCGGTAGTTTGAGCATTCTTTGGCATTGCCTTTCTTTGGGATCGGAACGAAAACTGACCTTTCCCAGTCCTGTGGCCACTGCTGAGTTTTCCAAATTTGCTGGCATATCGAGTGCAGCACTTTCACAGCATCACCTTTGAGGATTTGAAATAGCTCAACTGGAATTCCATCACCTCCACTAGCTTTGTTCGTAGTGATGCTTTCTAAGGCTCACTTGACTTCACATTCCAGAATGTCTGGCTCTAGGTGAGTGATCACACCATCGTGATTATCTGGGTCGTGAAGATGTTTTTTGTACAGTTCTTCTGTGTATTCTTGCCACCTCTTCTTAATATCTTCTGCTTCTGTTAGGTCCCTACCATTTCTGTCCTTTATCGAGCCTATCTTTGCATGAAATGTTCCTTTGTTATCTCTAATTTTCTTGAAGAGATCTCTAGTCTTTCCCAATCTGTTTTTTTCCTCTATTTCTTTGCACTGATCGCTGAGGAAGGCTTTCTTATCTCTCCTTGCTATTCTTTGGAACTCTGCATTCAGATGAGAATATCTTTCCTTTTCTCCTTTGCTTTTTGCTTCTCTTCTCTTCCCAGCTATCTGTAAGGCCTCCTCAGTGTAACATTTACTCAGTGCTTAATCTTGGGACTAAATCCCACTGAAGACTTATCTTGTTCAATATAGTAAAACCTACACTTCCACCGTTATGAGTGGTTACAGGACATGATGTTTCAGGAAGCAACATTATGTTTTCTGCATGCATTTATCTGCTTTATAAGACCACTTAGGAAACTGGCATCAGCAAGATGTCAGGTAAGACATCTTCCTCTCATGTTTCCTGTAAACAACAATAATTTGACATTCATTCAAAAAGTGTCTTACGGGAACTTTAGGATCCAGATTGTGATACCCTGGTGCAGTCAAGTCCAAGAGATATGGTGGGAGAAATGCTCATTAATGCCTCCAGGTCCAGATCTGCAGACCTAATCTGGGCTATGGAACCTAAAACATCCCTGGTGATTGGTTCCAGCTCATCTTAGCCACAGTCCAGTGCCAGTCCTCCTTACTCAGGGGCCCACCTAACAACCCAGCAAAAGTACTCCCAGGGATCTTTTGGGAGCTATATCTACTTGTTTACTTGGTAACAGAACCCATGAGGACCAAAGTGTGTATTCTGAAACCATACCCTTGTCCCAGTGCCACCCTACTTAATAAGCTGCTGGAGATGGTCCCATCTACCGAGGGACACTGAGGAAACAGTGTCTCTGAATAACACTGTCCATGAATTTTCCAGGTGAGAATACTGCAGTGTGTTGCCATTCCCTTCTCCAGGGGATCTTCCTGATCTTCATGAACACAGGCAGTGCATCTGAGAAAGCTCAGAATTTTGTGGCTGGCATGAGTCAACAGCCCACATGGGTTGCCTTACTTCAGCACTACTCCATTCTGAAGCAAACATCTTAGCACTGGGAAGGGGAAAACACACATTTAAAGGGACATGAGAACAAGGTTGCATCTGACCCTCAGGGCTTTTGTGTAAACAACTTGGGATCAGACCCTACCCCTGACAGGGCAGTAATGACCACTGAGCAGAGCAGAATCCCCAGCTCATACTTGGCTCCAGCTCTAGCCCCTCCATGTCCAGCTCAACCTTCTACCAAGATGAGAGCTCCCAGCATACCCAGCAGAAAGATATGACATATATTCATGTCAAATTCAGCTCTCCCATCAAAGGACCTGTGCACATGCAGTCTGTATATGGAGACTCTAACATAAGGACACAATTTCAAGACCTCAATAGGTAACTGTTTCACCTAAATTCATACAGGCAGAGAAAAATGAACAAAATGAAAAGCTGAAAGAATTGGTCTTAATTGAAAGAGCAAGAGAAAGCTCCTGAAAGAAATAATGAAATATAAATAATTTACCAGATGAGAATCTGAAACATTATTTATAAAGATGGCAACTGAGTTTTGAAAACAATAAATGGACATGAGAATTTTAATAAGGAACTAGAAAATATAAAAAAGATCCAATTAGAAATGAAGAATTTAATAACTGAAATAACACTATAAAATAATTGAATAGAAGACTAAATGAAACAATGAAACAGAAGAATGCATAAGTCATCTGGAAGATAATAAAAAGATCTTGCAACACAAATAAACAGGTAAATTATAACTGAAAAAATATAGTCTGCCTTCCTGTACTGAGTTTCTCACTATACACAGGTTCACGTATGAGAATTCAACCAACTGTAGGTCATGTACTACAGTATTAACTATTAATGAAAACTGCATATAAGTGGACTTATGCAGTTCAAACTCATGTTATTCAAGGGACAACTGAATTAGGATTTTAGAAAACTTGAGGGCTAATAACGATTATAATTGTCTCATCATTTTACTGAATACTTAAATCATTCCATATGTGCAAATCACTATATCAGGTACCAAAAAAGAACACAGAGATGGATTAATTCCCAACTATCAGGAAACTTTTAGTCTAGTAAGTTACATTCAACATGCATAGGAGTAAATATATGGTTAAGTGAAGCTCATGTGTCTCTGAGATATTTGAAACAGTGCAGTTTCAGTTATTGGGGATTTTGGAGCCTCAGTGCGAGTGTCATTTGCACTGGGTCTTAGCCATAGGATAGATTTTGATCAAGAGATATGGGAAGCAAGGGAATTATAAGTGAAAAGAGCTGTAAGCAGAATCTCAAAAACAGTAAATTAAAGGGTATATACAGAACACAACTTGTTCTACTTGGCTGGAGTATAGAGACGTGGTAGAAATAAGACTGGAAATTGAAACGGGCCACATCATAATGATCCTCAACTCTGGGTTGGGAATTTGGCCTTTAATAGACAATGAAAAGTCTTCTCCATCATTTTTGACACACATTTATAGCTGGAATGTCCATGACAGATCTTTTTAGTCTGTGTCCCCATAATCTCTGAAATTAAACCTTTGCTTAGGAGTATATAACTGATATCTAAGAATGTGAAGGTCAAGTTCCCAAGGGAAATCTCTAGGAAAGCTCCAGATTTGATTCTTTTGAGAATTTTCCTTTGAGAGAATATAAAAATCTGATGTATTGTGTGTTGACTACCAATTTTAAAATAAATGGTGGAATGTTTTTTGTTTGCCAACTGCTGAAAAGTGAAATAATGACACATTAAGTAATGGAAATGTGGGAATTAAAACTTTCACAGAAAAAGAAAACAAACTCATCATTTCTTTCCTTATCTCTTTTTCTGTGACAGGCCCCCTTGCTTGTTCATGTCTTGTCCTTTGAGATGTCCTCAGCTGCCTCTGATTAAGTGCTTTTCTGATTTCCATGAGGAGTGAGACACCATTTTGGAACTTTAGTAAGACTCTCTTGGCCACCAGGACTGAAAATAATTGGGAGTAATTTTATTTTTTCTAGAGGAAGAATCTGGAAGGTTTACAGGTTGACTTCTGTTCTTCCACCTTTCTGTAGTTTTAACCTTGTTCCAAGTCCTGCTGGAGTTACAGCTATTAGTGTGTTCCTTACTGTGTGGTGCCCCAATAAGCCCAACAATCCTGCAGATTCTTGTCCTTGAATTTAGTACACATTCACGTTTTTCTCTGAAGACAGTTTTACCAGCTGACAGTCTGAGTTAACTAACTTCCATGTATGAATTGAGGCAGGAAGGAAAGTCAGAAGAAAATATGCAGGAATGAAAACAAATATTTGAATGCTGTGAAGTAGTTCTAAGCCAAAATATGTCGAGGTATAGTCTTTTTTAAAAAGATCTTCAACTTGCAGAATACTTTATAACATTCCCTGCCAAAAACTCCAGGTATGCATCAGGGTCTTTTATCATTTTATGGCTCTCAGTGCTATTTCGTGGCACATAAACTTAATCTATTATCCAGGTTATCTATGGTGTACCCTGAGATAAATTCCGAAACCACATCTGTATACTGATAATGCATTAAATGCCTCTCTTTGATTGTCTATGCTTTATCCAACCATCAAGCCAGACTGTACTGAACATCTTTTATGTATTAACCATATTAGATACTTTATGGCAGGACTTTTAGAACTCTGCTGTGATAAAAATAAACTGGGAAATATCTTATGATGCAGATTTAGAAGTTTGGGTTGTGGTCTGAATGTCTTCATTTTTATCAAGATCACAGGTATACTGGTTGGGGGGGCACACTTTGAATAGCAACACTCTTTGGGATATCCTTTACTAAAGTAACTGAAGATAAAATGGGAGCCTTATTGGAAGCATCCTGGAGGCACATGTAAAACAAGTATGAAGCAATTTGAAAATAGTGATACACATATTTCATTGAGAACACAGAGAAGGAGGCATTCATTTTGTGAAGAGTAGAAGTTCAGGAAGGTCTCAGAGTAGAGGAGGCTTAATTAAACTGGGTCTATGAAGACGTGGAAGGCTATAGCAGGCATGAAGTATATAATAGACAGAAGGGTATATGTCAGAATTCATAGGATTCCATGGAATTCTTGTGGGTGGGACATAAGTTGCACATTGAAAAGAGGTTGGAGCTAGGACTAGAAAGAGAGCAACTTTAGTTTATCTCTAACAGTACACATATACAAGCACATTCAGGTGTTTGTAGGCTAGGAGGTGGGAAACAAAATTTAAATAAAACACACAAGACTCACACACATATACACAACTCAGGAGTCCTGACCAAAATTGCCATTTTGCTTGCTCACAAAATCAATTTTATCTTCAGAACAAACATAGTCAATTTTAACTGAATTTTTGTCCTTAAGCCATGTTTTAACTTTATAATTTGGGAGTCTGTAAGGGATATATAAATAGCACTCTTAGAAGAACTTTCATGAATATCACTTTGTCAAGCACACATAAGCTTTTTAAGATTCTTCTAGGCAGAGTGCTTCAAATCTGTCACATTCTCCAGTGAGTCTGTATTATTTCCAGTCAAGATCTACATTTTTTAATATAGCATTAATGGTTCTTTATGATTTGGCTCCAACTAATCATTCTAGTATATCTCTCTTTTAAAAAATAAATTTATTCATTTTTGGCTGTGCTGGGTCTTCGTTGCTGTGTGGGCTTTTCTCTAGTGGCCGCGAGCAGGGTCTACTCCTTAGTTGCAGTGTGTGGGCTTCTCATGGTGGTGGCTTCTCTATTGTTGCGGAGCATAAGCTCTAGGGTGTGAGGGCTTCAGTATCTGTGGCACGTGGGCTCAAAGTTGAGGCTCCTGGGTTCTGGAGCACAGGCTCAGTACTTGTGGCACACAGGCTTAGTTGCTTCACAGCATGTGGGAGCTTTCTGGATTAGGGATCAAACCCATGTCTCCTGCATGGGCAGACTGATTCTTCACCACTAAGCCATCAGGGAAGCCCTCTAGCAGCTCTCTTAATGTATTTTCCCTCAATGTTCCATTTACCATCCAACTGAAATATTTATCCATTACTACTGAATAAGAAATGCATGGAATGCCTTCTGTGCCAGAGTACGTTCTTTACCCAGAGGAAACAGTTCTGAACAAAGTAGACCTTGTAATCTAATTTAAAGGAGCTATAATATTATGGGGCTGACTGATAGTTACAAGTAAATGCAATAAATTGTCATGAGTGTTACAAAAGTATGTAAAATCACAGGGATCATACTTCAGTCAGTTCAGTTGCTCAGTCATGTCTGATTCTTTATGACTCTATGCACTGCAGCACGCCAGGCTTCCCTGTCCATCACCAACTGGGAATAAGTATAGGCATTCCTGAGGAAGTGACATTTGAGCTAAGATCTGAAGAAATAAAGGAAATTAACCAGAGAGTATGTGGCGAGAGTAGAAAGGGATGGAGAAAGATGGAGGGAGAATGCCACACACAAAGTGAAATGTCATAGACCAACGAGAATGTATCATCTTCCAAAAACTGTTGGAGATGCAACATGCTTGACCTTAGAATATGAGAGGGAAAATGGTGAGAAATGAGAGTTAGGCAGGGGCCAATTAGCAGAAAGATTTGTATACTCTATTGATGTACACAAACAAGCTAAATATAGTGGAAAAAGCACTGAAGGGTTTAACACAGGAAAATGCCATGAATAACTACTTACATTATCTTGCTACAGGATGGAGGATGACTTAAAGGGGATGGAACTAGAGTTCGGAGACCAGCTCTTGAAACTACTTGGGTAAAATATGGTGGTGCTTTGGATGAGAGCGATGGCAATGGAAAAGATCATTTCACATGAGAGAAGATAACTTCACATTTAAGGATTTCTTGGGGGTGGGTAATGGAAACACCGGAGACAGAGAAGTCAATGATGTTACCAAGATTTCAGTTTTAGGGGTTAGGGGTAGGCAATGATCCTCTCTCTGCCCTCACTTCTAACTTCTGAAAGGAATCCAAGAAAAAAGAAAAATAGATCACCAGCTTTCCTCAAGGAGAAAGAGAGAGATTTAGCCAGAAGTTATACCCTACCCCCAACATGCATCCACTTGCTCTTCATGTTCTTATAAGGACTTAGGTACAAATTAGGGGAACTAAATTCCAGCTGAGGACTCTTTCCTTTGCAACACATCCAGAGAAAGAGATCTGACAGTATCCCTAGGCAAAGCTCTCTATAAACACTCTCCTTTTCCTACCCAGCCATAAAGAGTTACATGCAGAAAAATAACCACTTGAAACCCTTTGCCCCCATGTTCAGCTTGCTGCCAAGGCTTTTCCCTGAGCTTGCCTCAACAAGAATAAACTGTTCAAAAGCTCTGGAGTTCTCAGGCCATGTGACTGCCCGCTCTGCTTGTTTAAGGTCATTAAAATCCTGGTCTTTGCCAAAAGGCTTAGAGCAGAGCCATCCTGTTCTTGGAGTGAACCAAAGTTTTGCTTAGGTCACAGACTTTCTAGTGGCCAACAGCATTGAAATGGGTTCTTTTTAATGGTGTTAAGTATAAATGAGACGCAAAGGGTGACTGTGATAATTACAAAGTTGTGTTTATAATGAAGATAGTCTGTGTAAGAAACTGTTAATATATTTATACTTGTGAATTGCTTAAAATAAAAACACCGTTACTATTATCTTGTCAGATAAATGAGGGACTTTATATTCCAAAGACCTTTTCTTTAGAGGTTGTGGTTTTGTTTTGTTTTTTATTGAGTTTTAAAAGGCCTTCACGTTTATCTTGGATACATTAGTGGCCGTGTCCATATAGCCAAAAAGACATGAAGAGTTGCATAATTATCTGGTGAATTCAAGGCTGTCAGAACAACCTGCTAAAGCCATAAAAGCAAGAGCGTTCTCAAATCATTATAGGTTGACTGATTATTTTGAGCTGAAATGTCCACTACCTCTTCCATTTACTTTGATTAAAGACAAAAGAAACTTGCTTTAATCTTGTAAATTTTTTTCTGGTGAAGTACACAATTTGTATTGGTATTTTTTTTCTTGAGTGTTACTTGCATTATGACTGGTAAGTAAGCAAAATAGAGTAGATTGTGGCTCAATTTTCTCATCAGTATAAAAACAGAAAATGTGAGAAGATAGTTCATGTTTTGTTCTATATGCACAAGACAAGCCAATATAACAACATTTGTTGGTGAATAGTTCTGCATCAAGGTACCCAAACCTATTCATCTTCATGCCTTTTTAACAAATTGAAATAGAAAGTAAAATACCAGTAGTTTATATCTAACTACCCAAAACATATCTTTTAATCAGAAGGACATTAATAATGTTTTGAGAGTGGTAACATTTAGGCACTTCTTGTGCTGCTCATTGGCCCAATTTATTGGCTCATTCAACACTGCAGAGGAAGGAGAAGGACAAAGCCTGGTAGAGATGCTTGATGACCCATAGGGTTACAAGGTGAGTGGTGCTGATGTGGCTATCAAGTGGGTAGGAAAGACAGTGATGGTGGTGGTGTGAGTGATTGGTGTTGTAATATATGTTGAGAAAATTTCAAATGTTACATTAATCAAGCATCTCTTTTATAATGTGAAACATTTTATTATCTCCATTTAAAATATAAAGACACTGGAGGCCATAAAACTTGCTCAGGATCTCAAATTGGTAAGTTGGAGTTGGAATCTGTATATTATTTCTCCTGACTCCAAAGTTCAAATTTCTTCTGCTAGGTTTAGAGCAGAGTTAGTTATTGTGTGACACTTGGCTGCTTCTAAACACTGGGTTACTTCATGAAGATGGGATTGTGTCAAAGGTATTTTTTTTTTTAAATCTGAAGGAAATTCAGGAAGATTTTGGGAACTTTGATTTGTACGTGTAATTAATCTATTTTTACATATATGTAAGTGGTGACTTTTTTTCTTTTCTGAAACATAGGTATCCTGTAGAAAAACTGCTCGTCTCTGAGTCTAATGCCTTTATTTTGGATCCTCTGTATATAGAAGTAACACTTTGGGGTTAATTAGACTGAAGAGTTATTTATAAGAAGCTTTTTCTCAAGTAGCATAAAGACTTGCATTTTCTGGACTTCTTTGTATTACTTTGCTAAGTAAGGGGAAATATGCACGTGCATGCCTAGTCACTCAGTCATGTCTGACTCTTTGCAACTCCATGGACTGCAGCCAACCAGTCTCCTCTGTCCATGGGATTCTCCAGGTAAGAATATTGGAGTGGGTTGCCATGCCCTCCTCCAGGGGATCTTCATGACCTAGGGATCGAACCCACGCCTCTTACATCTCCTGCATTGGCAGGCAGGTTTTTTACCACTACCGCCACCTGGGAAGCCAAGGGGAAATGTACTATGGGGTAAAAAGATACAGATGGACTTTCCACTCAAGATATCAGAATATTGTCACAAACTCTGTTCCAAAGTTAGGGAGAAAGGTGAATCCAGTAAATAAGAAAGTGAGTTCTAAGTGAGGAAACACTACTGAGTTCATGGAAGAATAAATCCTAATGAAACCTAATCTTACCTGGAACAAAGTGAAAACTTACTGGTAGACACGTCAGTGTTGATACTTGTGAGCCAGAGTAGAGATAAGAGCTTGGCTCTTAAAGACCAGTGGGCTTACTGCTGGGAGAATTATCCAGAATGATTGAGGTTATAGTCTCAGTCTATGGTCTATTAAACAGACCAAATGCTACTGTTGGATACCAGGGGAATATGTCTCACCCCAATTAATCTGTGGTACTAAAGTGGGTCATTTCCAGCTTTATCCATGAGAAAACATTCCTTTTAATCCTGAATGTGTTTCACACTCCAAGTCTACAGTGTCTTTGAAGTATGTTCTGACTTTTACTGCCTCTTAACCTGTTTATACATCAGTAACTATCAATGGAAATTATTCATTTGTTCTTCATTTATTTGCCAAACACTTAATGTGAAGCTACTATGTGTAAAGCTTTGTACTAATCATTAGGAATACAAAAGGTAGCAAAAGCGGCTGAGTCTTTGTCCCATGCAACTCATTGCCTAGTGGGATAGGCAAAAGAAAAAAAAAAAAAAATTCCAATCCATTAAATATAGTATGACTAGTGTAATAATCAGGAAAGTACAGAATGCCGTAGGTGCACAGAAGAGGGCACGTGCCCTTACCCAGATATGAGGATTCTGGAAGACTTCATGGAGGAAGGAAGATGCTTACATGTAAGTCGTTACAAAAGTACTTCAGTTACAATGTGAAGAGTGGGTTGGTGGGAGGGAAGTAGAGGCAGGAAGTCATTAGAATTCCAAAGTAGTCATCTGGACAAAAAGGGATGCACTGGAGCCTATTATTCAAAGAGAAGTAAGTCAGAAAGAGAAGCACCAGTACAGTATATTAACTCATATATATATATATGGAATTTAGAAAGACGGTAACGACAACCCTATATGCAAGACAGCAAAAGAGACACAGATGGAAAGAACAGACTTTTGGACTCTGTGGGAGAAGGCAAGGGTGGGATGATTTGAGAGACTAACATTGAAACATGTATATTACCATATGTAAAATAGATGACCAGTGCAAGTTTGATGCATGAAGCAGGGCACTCAAAGCCAGTGCTCTGGGACACCAGAGCACCATGTTTAGGTTCAAGGGATGGCATGAGGAAGGAAGTGGGAGGGGGGTTCAGGATGGGGGGACACATGTGCACTGTGGCTGATTCATGTCGATGTATGGCAACCCCCCCCACAATATTGTAAAGTAATTAGCCTCCAATTAAAATAAATAAATTAATTTTTTTTAAAAAGGGATGATCTGCATAGAGAAGTAGAGAAAAGAGGCCAGTTTTTGGAGATAAGAAGTACAATCTACCCTAGTCTTTGATTGGATATGAGGGAGAAGGTAGTTTGGGGAATGATGCTCAGATTTTTGGCTTGGGCAATTGAGTAGACAGTGAAGCCAAACAGAGAGCAAATACAGGGGAGTGAAAGTGAGGAGATGATTACTTTGGTTTAGGACATGGTAAATTTGAGTTACCTATGAGACAACAAAAAAAAGATGTGTACTGTAGGTTGCTGGGTATCTGTGTATGATGCTAGAGAGTCAAATGTTGCTGTCATCAGTAAATAAATCATAATGAAATCATAGAAATCAACAAGGTGCACTCTCAGAGTCCTACCACCTATTGGGCTCCTATATTCATTACTTAGCTTGCTTCTGGTAATTTAAAAGATAAAGTTGATAATATGATTAATATCCATTTTTAAGAAAGAACAAACAGGAATGAAAAATCTCATGCATATTCCAAGGCCCTGATGTAGGTTTCTCCAGGCTCTGAATACGTGGTCTGGAATATTTCATGGAAATAATACCTTGAGTACATTTTTTCTTATCATGTCCATTGATGTGGAGTGTTTTTTGTTTTTTTTTTTTGGTGGGTTATTTACTGATATTTAAAAGTATTTTTCAAAAGCAGTGTTTAGATTTAGGTAGTGGGTTTTAAGGGTTAAGTGGAAAAATGATGGGAAAAAAACTTTAAAGGAGATCCTGGGTGTGTAAACTCTCAAGGGGAAAAAAAACATTGATCATGGTGTTTCCAAGATGAACATGATACAAACATATACACACAAAGTTTATGAGTCACTGATTGGTTAAAAAATGCCATACAGATGGTCAAAAGACACATAAGAAGATGCTCAGTGATACTAATCACTAGGGAAATGCAACTCAAAATCACAATGAGATATCACCTCAGTATCAGAAAGACAAAAAATAACAAGTGTAGGTGGGAATGTGTGGAAAAAAGAACCATTGTGTACTGTTTGTGGGAATGTAAATTGATGCAGATATTATGAAAAACAGTATGTCAGTTGCTAAAAAAATTAAAAGTAGAATTACCTTACAATTCAGCAATTCTACTTCTGGGTATTTAACTGGAGAAAATGAAAACACTAATTTGAAAAGGTATATGCACCCCAATGTTCACTGCAGCATTATTTACAAAAGCCAAGACAGGGAAGCAATGTCAGTGTCCATTGATAGAGGAATGGATAAAGAAGACGTGGTATGTGTAAATACATAGATATTCACAGACAATAGAATATAACTCAGCCACAAAAACGAATAAGATCTTGCCATTTGTAACAACATGGATGGAACTTGAGGGTATTATGCTAAGCGAAATAAGTCAGAGAAAGAAATACATGACTTCATTTACATGTGGAATCTAAAAATAAAAGTGAACAAACATAATCAAACTCAAGGTTACATAGAACTAGTGGTTTCCAGAGAGAAAAGGGGTAGAAGATAGATGACACAAGAACAGGAAATTAAGAGATTCAAACTTCCAGTTATATAATAAGTCATGGGGATGTGATGTATAGCATAAATAGTCGATAATATTGTAACAACTTTGTATGGTGACAAATGGTAACTAGACTTATCATAGTGGTAATTTTGTATTGTATAAAAATATTGAATCAGCATGTTGAATACTTGAAGCTAATATAATTGTAGGTCAATTATACGTCAATAAAAATAAGATATCTTCTAGAAAAAGAAATCCCTTAGTTTTATGTGTTTTGTTTTAAAAATATTTCCATTCTGTAATTCATTTTTAAATATTTTATGTTTACAAAACTACATATTATGAACCCACACTTACCTAATTAATGACACTGTGAGTTAATCATTAGGTAAGTTTCCTATTGGTAGTATGGGGGATAAATGTGCAATGTTTGGAGAAATGCAAGTTTCAGCAATACAGAATTGTAATTTTTAGGTTCAAGTGATATGTTCTGCTATATATATATGTTCCAGTATGTTTATATAATCCTTCAGCTTTTCTCAAAGAAATCTGTATATCCGGTCATTCACCAACTTTTGGTCCTATTCCTATGCTTCATTATTCTTCTTTTATCATTTTCATTAGATGCTTCTTATATTGTATATACTTAGAAATATGATTTACCTTTTGTAGTATGGTTAATATGCTCACCTAAGTTAGCAATTAGTTTCATGACAAAGTATTTCTACTGTAGACTACATTGTTTTACATTTGATTTTATTAGTGATGTTTTCTCCCAGTGTTACTGACAAATAATTTATACACAAGAAAGCTCACTCATTAAGTGTAGAGGCTGATGAACTATTACAGTTGTACAGAGTTAGGGGCTTCCCAGGTGGCATTAGTGGTAAAGAATCTTCCTGTTAATACAGGAGACATAAGAGACATGAGTTTGATCCCTGGGTGGGGAAGATCCTCTGGAGTAGGAAATGGCAACCCGCTCCAGTATTCTTGCCTGGAGAAACCCATGGACAGAGGAGCCTAGGGGGGCTACCATCCGTGGGGGTCACAAAGAAGTCAGACACAACTGATTTGTCAGACACAAGTAATGTCACAATGTACATTTATAATACAAGTATTTTTGTAGATAAGTTTTTTTATCTCACTGGTGGAATTTCTGGGTTGTATGACAGGTATGTAAAGTATACAATGTGGTAGGTGAGACGCTACCAAACTGTTTTCTAAAGTGGTTCTACCACTTTGCCTTCTGTCAGGAATGCAGGGGCCTCATATCCTCAACACCACTTGGTACTGTCAGTCATTTTAATTTTAGTTATTCTGGTGGGTATTCAGTTCAGTTCAGTCACTTAGTCATGTCCGACTCTTTGCTACCCCATGGATTCCAGCACACCAGGCTTCCCTGTCCATCACCCACTCCCAAAACTTGCTCAAACTCATGTCCATCGAGTCGGTGATGCCATCCAGCCATCTCGTTCTCTGTCATCCCCTTCTCCTGCCTTCAATCTTTCCCAGCATCAGGGTCTTTTGCAATGAGTTAGTTCTTTGCATCAGGTGACCAAAGTATTGGAGTTTCAGCTTCAGCATCAGTCCTTCCAATGAATATTCAGGACTGAATTTCCTTTATGACTGACTTGTTTGATGGTTTGACTGGTGGGTATTAGTTTTAAGTTATGAATTAGCATGTGACTTAAAAAAAGTTCTTTACTGAAGAGACAAAATACAGGTAAACTTTATTTGAGGTCTCAATCTGGTCAGCTATCAGCACAGACTTGGAATATATAAACCCTGGTTTTATTGTACTGAAATATTATCCTTTTCATAAAGTGAAATATCAAAGTGTGTTGGTTTCAGTTTGATAGTTCAAATACTGCCATTTTAACATGTCTCATCATAAATCGATTTTATTGCATTCTATGTCATCTCTCATATCTTGGATAAAAATACTTTTGTTTCCTTTCTGAGTTGGAAATTGTGACTGCGTGCTTCTTCTTTTCTTATGCTTGGAGTGGGTCAGCGATGCACTTTTTTTGCTCATTTTTTCTCTCAGCATACCTTCATTTTTTTTTATTATAAGGTATCCATTTATTTTTTTCTTTTTGTAAAATTTATTTATTTTAATTGGAGGCTAATTACTTTACAATATTGTAGTGGTTTTGCCATTCATTGACATGAATCAGCTACGGGTGTACATGTGTTCCCTCAGCATACCTTCAATTCTATATTATTCAAGGCCACCGGATTTGTTGGGAACTGCTTTTAATTATGTTTAATATTGTCAAAAAGCTTTCATCCTTTTCAAGAATATTTATTTTACTTTTAAAGATGGAGTTTCACTAAATTATGAAATGAATAATTCTGTTTGACAGATAATAGAAGCCTATATTGAATTCTTCTGTGAGTTAAGGTAGTTATCTTCACTCAATACGAATATGATTTTAAAGTCATTATTTTAGTTTTTTCATAAAGTAAGTATGACATTTAACAAGTATATTTCTGGCTTTGATTGTGGAATCTTAAAACTATGCAAGATGCTAGTTTTATACGGAGAGTCTACAATGTCGTGGAGGAGAAAATAAAATCAACACTAGTAATTCAAGTTGAGAGGAATCACTTCTTCCCTATCCTGACTTTTCCTTTCCTATGAAAAGAGCTCAGTGTTCCTGGAGTCCTTCTTGTTTCCACTCTGCAAAGAGGTGGAGTGAGCCACTCTGCCTCTAAGTGTTCATCATTAGTCCCTACTTCTTCTTTATACAGAATGAAAAGAACACAGAATTTGAGCATGGGAATTAAGGTTTTTCTCCTCTTTCTGGGCTGGTGGGAAGCAGAGGTTTTGGTAAAGATAGTCACAAAGATGGACTCGGAGTTTCTCTTGGGTGGGGGTGTGTTCCAGGGTTTGATTGGAGGGGAGGAAGATAGTAAGCCCACTTGGGTTCTCTTATTGAGCTGTATATTCTACCTTTTTTTTTTGTTTAGTCTCTAAGTCATGACTGACTTTTTGCGACCCCATGGACTGTAGCCCTCCAGGCTCCTCTGTCCATGGGATTTCCCAGGCAAGAATACTAGAGTGGGTTGCCATTTCCTCCTCCAAGGGATTTTCTAGACCCAGGGATTGAACCTGCATCTTCTGCTGAAGCAGGTGGGTTCCTTACCACTGAGCCACTGGGGAACCCCATCTTTTCATCAATAATAGTTTCATTATTAATAACGGTGACACTTTGGTTTCAGTTGCTGACTCTTTTGCCTTATCTCTAAGTTGACTCAGAATCCATATGGGAAACCAGGTGCCCTTTATTGGAACCCCTCCAAGACTCCAACTCATGGTAGGTATCAGGAGGTATATTGATATAGGCTGTGGCCCAAGTGTCATCTCTAGTTAGTTGCTAAAATACTTCCTTTTGCAGGTGGTCCCCTGTACTCAACTGTCAGCAAGAAAAGCTGTCTTAGTATTCAAACCATTTGGTACCCTTACCTGTGGTAGCACTCTGCATTCTGCAATGTTGGGTTTAGCTGCTGCCATGTAACTCACTTTGCCAATAAAATGTACGTGGAAGTGATGTATGTTTCTGAGCAGAGCCAGTACTTCTGCAGTCATGGAAGTATACATTAAAAGGGAGTTCCATCAGCCTAGGACCTGGAGTGATGACTATGTGGAACAAAGCCAGCTGTTAATCTACATTAAATATTCACATATGATAATTAATTCATTGCTTTAAACTGCTGAGATTTTTTGAGTTAACATAGCATATATACTAACTCTGACTCACTCACCATTTCTTAGTTCTTGAAAAAGGACTGACCAATCAAATATATTGTGACTTGGGTATAATTGTGAGATCTTGGGACTAAAGATCCCACAAGCTGCAACTAAAGATCTGGCATGGCAGCTAAAAGATTCCACAAACTGCAATGAATATTGAAGATCCTGCATGCCACAAATAAGACCCAGCACAGCCAAATACATGAATTCATTTAGAAAATAAATGTGAGATCTCATCATTTGAAGAATAGATTTCTCTGGAGTAGGTATGGATGAGAAAGGGCTCCAAATTAAATATGTGTGGATCACAAACACACGTAATTCAAAGTAAAATTGGCCATTCATACTCATGCATGTCCGATTATCCAGTAGAGATCAGAGTTTACATGAATTGGTTGCAGGCAAGTATGTTTTGGCGGTGAAGTGAGAAGGAATTAAAACCTAGATCGAGTAGGCAGGTGAGTACAGCATCATTGATAGCCAAACTTAAATGGTAACTTCAACACAGAGAAACTGCAAGTAATTTAGTTAGCAAGGCATAACATATTCCATTTGGTTAGTAGCATTCCCAATTCACTACCCATATTGGTCTTTACCGTATTCTATCTCTATACTTGACTTTTTTCTTTTGCCTGTTTTCTTGCATTTATTTTTGCAAACACAATTGCCACTTTGGAATTTGCAAAGTGCTTATCCAAAGAGATGAAGTCTGTCTCAGTGTGAAACACACTGGAATTTTTCAGTAGAACTAAATTCAGTGGTAAGTATACAATGAAGCATATTTTTGATTCCTCATGGGGGATAATTAAATTAAATGTATCCATTTAATACACAATCCCATAATACCACAATATGAACATTCATTTCAAATCAAAAAGACATACAGAATTATCAAAAATTAATTAAAATCAGTTGAGGATGTTTTCTTTGAACATTAGGCATTATATTTAAATTCTGATTATCCCAAACTACTAAACAAAGACATAGTTTTAGTAATAATGAAGTCTTACACATGCAATGCTGCTGCTGCTGCTAAGTCACTTCAGTCGTGTCCGACTCTGTGCGACCCCATAGACGGCAGCCCACCAGGCTCCCCCGTCCCTGGGATTCTCTAGGCAAGAACACTGGAGTGAGTTGCCATTTCCTTCTCCAGTGCATGAAAGGAAAAAGTGAAAGCGAAGTCGCTCAGTCGTGTCCGACTCTTAGCGACCCCATAGACTGCAGCCTACCAGGCTCCTCCATCCATGGGATTTTCCAGGCAAGAGTACTGGAGTGGGGACACATGCAATAGCAGTACCTCAAAACCAGCTTTTATGAACTCCCCCAGGAGGCTTACGGCTAGAGACAGCATTTCTATTGAGACAATTACTGTTGGCTCTACAGAGGAGCAGTGAACATGTGTTGTTTTTTTTGTTTGTTTTTTTCATCTTAAGTCAGGTTTGAGAAAGGTTTCAATGAAAGGGTTGAGAGAGCTCAGTGCATAATCCTCAGTTTGGGGGTCTCAGTGGGCTAGTACCACACTTCTCATGGGAGATCTACAGGAGAGGCTATAACTAGTTGGCTGTGCAGTTTAGGGAGGAAAGAAGATGGGCCTCAATGTTTGCAGTAAGACAAAGGATGCGCGTTTCCACTGAGCAGATGAGGACTGTGTGATATTGTTAGACTGAAGGATCACCTTTGGTCCTGCTCAAGAGAATATCCTGGAAGGGCAAGGTGACCCCACCAAAGACTGCCTGCTTCTGGGCTGAGGGATAGGATAAAAGCAAATGGAGAGAAACATTCTCGGAAGCCAGGGAAACTGTGTTTGGGAGATCTTCAGTGGCTGGGGGTGGGGGAATCTTTATGGACATCCAAGAAAAAGAATCAGCTCAATCTATCAAGTTCGGAGATAATCAGCTCTAAACACATGATAATCCTAAAGGATACCAGTGCCAGCTGAAAACTGTCAATAAAGTAAAACCTCTTTTTTCTCTCTACCTAGAGGCATAGCATCAAACAAGTAGGAGAGAGAAGTGCAAACACTTTGGTACTCCTCAATTGATCAGTGCCAAGGATGTAAATCTACAAATTCTGGCCCAATCACTAAACCACATAGGGAGGGGGCCAGTTACCCAGGTGCCATTAACCCCTTCTATGCTACAGCTTTAACATCAGTTTTCCTTAGGGAAGTAATAGACACGGAGGGTCTATTTGAGTAAAGAGAAAAGAAGCCAACTTTATTCCTTTTCCCAGCTGCAAGCTTCCCACTGCAGCAGCACCAGGCTGGTAGGTGAGAAGGTAATCTGTAAACAAAGCTGAGAATTTTATTTTGTGTACTACATCATTTCCCATCACTCCCCTACCAATAGCCCTTCAGCGGTTTTTCATTCCTCTCTCAGTGAGAGCCAACACTTTTCCATGGACTACAGCCCTGATACTCAAAAAATGGTCTATGGGTTGGCAGCATCAGCATCACCTGGGAAACCTATTAGAAGTGTTGACTCTCAAGTCCCATGTCGGATCTACTAAGTCTGAGTCTGCAGGTAATTCACATGCTCATTAAAGTCTGAAAAGTACTGACTTAGAAACACCTCCCCCTAGTTATCTCTCATAGCTCATCTACCAAGACTCTCAGTCAGTCACAGTGGTTCTTCAACACACCAGGCTCATCGTTGCCTCAGTTTTAGCACTATTTCTTCCTTGAGTGCTCTTCCCCAAGTATCTGTACACTCCGCTCTCCTTTGCCTTTATTCCTCTTCCTGAGGTCAACTTAAAATGAGGTCTGATTTAAAATTACATTTAAAGGTACATATTTAGTACCTTTTAATATACTGTAGATGGGAGAAGGCAATGGCACCCCACTCCAGTACTCTTGCCTGGAAAACCCCAGGGACGGAGGAGCCTGGTAGGCTTCAGTCCATGGGGTCGCTAAGAGTCAGACACGACTGAGCGACTTCACTTTCACTTTTCCCCTTCATGCACTGGAGAAGGAAATGGCAACCCACTCCAGTATTCTTGCCTGGAGAATCCCAGGGATGGGGGAGCCTGGTGGGCTGCCATCTATGGGGTCGCAGAGTCGGACACGACTGAAGTGACGTAGTAGCAGCAGCAATGTACTGTAGAATTTACTTATTATGTTTTATTGTCTGACGTCCTGAGCATATAATTCCCAATGGCTGGGGTTTTTGTCTGTTTTGCCTACTGATGTTTCCTTAGTTCACAGAATAATACCTGACACATAATAGGTGCTTAATACATGTGTTGAATGAGTGTGTAGAATGAACTATTTAAAACTTCAAAAACTACCAATTTCTCGAAGTGCTTCACATAAATAAAGCAGGCAAACTCACTGACATTATTTTACTGGCATTTATGTTTTCACCAGGAAGGCCACTGAACAAAATATGAAAGTTATTCTCACTGAAGAATATGAGCTTTCAACTCATCTCACAGTTCCTGTGAAGGAAGCTCTATTTAAAACTATTCTTTCAGACTTGCCCAAATGAATTTCTCTCCTGAGAATCTAAGGAAACACAAAAAGATTCAGCTAACAATTTTATTAAGACTAGTGTTTGAAAGTTATGTGTCCTGCCCTTTTCCCCAAAGAAACTAACCTGATCTTTTATTTTTGTTTTTTATCCAAATTTGAATGTTTTGATGTACGAGCTCACTTGCTCTTGGCAAACAGAACTGTTTCTAAGAAAGGCTAAATATGCTCATAGAGGAGACTCAAAGGGCTTCTTGGACAACAACTAATTTTTATAAAACAGCATTTCGATGAGTTAAGTGTAAGTAAATCAGAAACAGATGGATTACACAGCCATTGACACCCACACAAGTGAAACACGTGTGCTTTGTGTCCTCAGATTTAAAAATAATGTGTATAGTTTAAAACTTTTCTAGTTTGTATCATTTTTTGACTCAAAGATCATGTTTCTTATATGCTTTTTGATAGCAAATGTTTCCTATTTATAAACTTCCTCTTCATAACATTTGCAGGATAATCAAGTTGCTCTAATCTCTCAATTCTGAACCAAGGTAAATATTTTAATAATGTAGTCAAGATAGTCTAAACTTACTCACATTTTCTTCTATTTTAATATAAGGGGTAGCAAAACATTAGCTTTGTTTTAGTGTTTTGTTTAGTATCTTTTTGGTTACAAGGAACTGAGACACACATAGACTAGTTCAACAAATAGGCTTTCTACATCAATACAGAGACTGGAAGACATTCACATACTTGAGCATGGCTGCATACATGAGCATCTTCATAACACAGCATTGTGCCAAATGGAATTTGAAAGTCATTAGAAATGGCTAATGGCTGATCTTTCTCATGAAGTTTTGCTAGTGGCTTCTCTCTGTTCATCTGAACCATTTTACTGATTATTGACTTTGTAAATTCAGGTTTAGCTTCAAATGACCCATAGTGGCTCTTGGTCATTTTGTAATCTTTCAGTTCAGCTGAAACAACTGCCTGCCTTAGACACTATAGCATCAGATTCCTGAAAGAAGATTCTGATCGGCCCAGCTCAAATTTTGAAAGAGGTTGCTGATCCCTCACTGTTACGGCTGGGCTGTCTGGTACAATTGGATGTGCTGAGAAACACGGTTCCCTATGCAAGAAGGAACAGGCATCAAGACTAGTAGCTCAGGTTTAAGTGTGATAAATACAGACCTCACGATTTACCAGCAGGAAAATAATTTCCAGCAAAATATTTTGGCTAGGTATATTCTTTGGGAAATAAAATATTACTTGATTCTCTTTTCAAGAATTGAAATATTTTAGATTTTAAATTTAGGATGCCAAAATTGCAAAGGGTGTGGATGGCTTTCAAAGTACAGAATTCTATCTAATCTGTCTGGATTTTATGAAAACAGTAACATTAGCTACATGCCCACTTAGGGGATGTGTCATTGGAGATAGTTTATTGCTCTGTCTTAAATATACTCATACTTTATTTTCCCATGATTCCTGATATGTTCCTTGAAAAACTCATCTTTTATTTGATACATACTAGTCTCATAACAAGCTTTACATTACAAAAAAAAAAAAAAAAAGCCAAGACAGACTTGGAAAACTTGGAGGAGATTCAATGAAAACTTGATAGTAATTGGAAAAGATTTTATTTTGCCAGGAGGTTATTAATAGAAAAGAGAAGAAACAATAATTTTAAATAATATATAATTCTTATGTAGGATTTAGACAAAAACTTGCTGTGTCAGTGACTGGAGTTTAGAAAACCCATAAAAAGGAGATAATAACCAGCATAGGAAAGCATACCAAAGGAAATTGACAGGCAGACCTGAGTTCGGCCCTTGGCTTTGCCAGTACTAGCTGAGCTTCCTTGGTTCCCTGGTAATGTGAAAATGTTGGACTTCATGCCAACACAGGTCCTTCCCAGCACTTAAGTTCAGATGAGGGACATCCAGGGCCCCTGGGCTTGGCTGTGCAAGTGGTTCATTGTACATCTCTGAAAAGTAACACTAAGAATTTTTCCTCTTCCCTTCTGCCCTATAGAATAGATACATTCATGTAGAAGTTTATAAAAAAAAACTAGAATTTCTCCCACATCTTGGGTCATGTTCAACCCAGAATTTAAAGTTCTATCTCTCATGTAATGGTTTTAATTCATACTTAACAAATGGAAAATCTGATTCAGATGGCAAAGTTTGAGCTTATAATTGAGAAACCAAGTTAGGAACAATTTTATGCCCTTATCTAGAAAAATAGAACCCGATGCACCCACATGTTGAATACGAACTATTATCCAAAAAAGAGATGCAAGCTCACTCTATCTGGATGACTGTTACTTAATGAAAACAAACAAACCAAGGCTTGAGACTAGTTGTGAGGGGGAAAAGGGGGCCAATATTGCCAGTGACAAAAACAAACATTTATCCATTGTAGTCCTAAATGAATATAAACCTTAAAAAAACATAGATTAAAAACTATACCCTACCTTTGGGATAATTATTCCCATTCATTCTAAGAAAAGGATGTTTCCTCACAGCAAATCCAGCATTGTGAGATAATATCAGTTCTGAAACAGAAATTCCCTGAAAGCAGTCAGTAACATCAGCATTTTTTCATGGCTCTTGGAATCAATATCATATTAGTAGAGCCTGTTTTAGTTTCTTAGTAGTTGACTTGAGTAGTCATTTGCTCTCCCACAATAATGTCAACCACAGGCATCAGTTCAGTTTTGTAAATATATCCATTGAATATTTGCCTATTTAGATATTCCAAGGACACTGTAAAATCTGTCTCTGGAAGAAACAGCAGATCCACAGCAGAGCCAGCCTTACCTATAAGAGGCAGCACTTTGCAGGGTATAATTTGAGTGCTGAGAAATGCGAGATGATGTCTATGCCCTAGGATTATTGTTCCATAGGTTAAGAATTTTTCTCTTTGGCTTTTTAAAAAGGACCCAGACACTTATAAAATGGAAAACACCTTAACATCTTAGTAAGGAATGAGCTTATTACCATAGTTTATTTCATGATGGGAGGGGCTTAGAGCAGTGCAAGCCACTTTTGGTCTCTAATCAGGGAGAGATGTGGAAAAGGTACCTTTCCCCTCTAGAAATGACTCACTTTTTATATGTATCAGATATAATTTTATACACTTTATGGTATTTTGGAAGACATACTTGTTTAGGCTGCATAACTGTACCACATACTCTTGTTATGCTAGTCTCCAATGTGACAGTCAGTTCAGTCGCTCAGTCGGGTCCGACTCTTTGCGATCCTATGAACTGCAGCACGCCAGGCCTCCCTGTCCATCACCAACTCCTGGAGTTTACCCAAACTCATGTCCATCGAGTCGGTGATGACATCCAGCCATCTCATCCTCTGTTGTCGCCTTCTCCTTCTGCCCCCAATCCTTCCCAGAATCAGGGTCTTTTCCAATCAGACAACTCTTCTCATGAGGTGCCAAAGTATTGGAGTTTCAGCTTCAACATCAGTCCTTCCAATGAACACCCAGGGCTGATCTCCTTGCAGTCCAAGGGACTCTCAAGAGTCTTCTCCAACACCACAGTTCAAAAGCATCCATTCTTCGGTGCTCAGCTTTCTTCACCGTCCAACACTCACATCCATACATGACCACTGGAAAAACCATAGCATTGACTAGACGGACCTTTGTTGGCAAAGTAATGTCTCTGCTTTTTAATATACTATCTAGGTTGGTCATAACTTTCCTTCCAAGGAGGAAGCATCTTGTAATTTCATGGTTGCAATCACCATCTGCAGTGATTTTGGAACCCAAAAAAATAAAGTCAGCCACTGTTTCCCCACCTATTTCCCATGAAGTGATGGGACCAGATGCCATGATCTTAGTTTTCTGAATGTTGAGCTTTAAGCCAACTTTTTCACTCTCTTCTCTCCCTTTCATCAAGAAGCTCTTTAGTTCCTCTTCACTTTCTGTCATAAGGGTGGTATCATCTGCATATATGAGGTTATTGATATTTCTCCCAGCCATCTTGATTCCTGCTTGTGTTTCTTCCAGCCCAGCATTTCTTATGATGTACTCTGCATATAAGTCAAATAAGCAGGGTGACAATATACAGCCTAGACATACTCCTTTTCCTATTTGGAACCAGTCTGTTGTTCCATGTCCAGTTCTAACTGTTGCTTCCTGACCTGCATACAGGTTTCTCAAGAGACAGGTCAGGTGGTCTGGTACTCCCATCTCTTTCAGAATTTTCCACAGTTTATTGTGATCCACACAGTCAAAGACTATGGCATAGTCAATAAAGCAGAAATAGATGTTTTTCTGGAACACCCTTGCTTTTTCAGTGATTCAGTGGATATTGGCAATTTGATCTCTGGTTCCTCTGCCTTTTCTAAAACCAGCTTGAACATCTGGAAGTTCACGGTTCACGTATTGCTGAAGCCTGGCTTGGAGAATTTTGAGAATTACTTTACTAGCGTGTGAGATGAGTGCAATTGTGCAGTAGTTTGAGCATTCTTTGGCATTGCCTTTCTTTGGGATTGGAATGAAAACTGACCTTTCCAGTCCTGTGGCCACTGCTGAATTTTCCAGATTTGCTGGCATGTTGAGTGCAGCACTTTCATAGCATCATCTTTCAGGATTTGAAATAGCTCAACTGGAATTCCATCACCTCCACTAGCTTTGTTAGTAGTGATGCTTCCTAAAGCCCACTTGTCTTCACATTCCAGGAAGTTTGGCTCTTGGTGAGTGATCACACCATCATGATTATCTGGGTCGTCATCTTTTTTGTTCAGTTCTTCTGTGTATTCTTGCCACCTCTTCTTAATATCTCTGCTTCTGTTAGGTTCATACCATTTCTGTCCTTTATCAAGCCCATCTTTGCATGGAATGTTCCCTTGGTATCTCTAATTTTCGTGAAGAGATCTCTAGTCTTTCCCATTCTGTTGTTTTCCTCTATTTCTTTGCATTGATCACTAAGGAAGGCTTTCTTATCTCTCCTTGCTATTCTTTGGAACTCTGCATTCAAATGGGAATATCTTTCCTTTTCTCCTTTGCTTTTCACTTCTCTTCTTTTCCCAGCTATTTGTAAGGCCTCCGCAGACATCCATTTTGCTTTTTTGCATTTCTTTTCCATGGGGATGATCTTGATCCTTGTCTCCTGTACAATGTCACGAACCTCTGTCCATAGTTCATCAGGCGCTCTGTCTATCAGACCTAGTCCCTTAAATCTATTTTTCACTTCCACTGTATAATTATAAGGGACTTGATTTAGGTCACATCTGAATGGTCTAGTGGTTTTCCCTACTTTCTTCAATTTAAGTCTGAATTTGGCAATAAGGAGTTCATGATCTGAGCTACAGTCAGCTCCCGGTCTTGTTTTTGCTGACTATATAGAGCTTCTCCATATTTGGCTGCAAAGAATATGATCAGTCTGATTTCGGTGTTGACCATCTGGTGATGTCCACGTGTAGAGTCTTCTCTTGTGTTGTTGGAAGAGGGTGTCTGCCAGAAGAGTCCAAAATGCAGTACTTGGATGCAGTCTCAAAAACGACAGAATGCTCTCTGTTCTTTTTCAAGGCAAACCATTCTACATCATGGTAATCCAAGCCTATGCCCCTACCAGTAACACTGAAGAAGCTGAAGTTGAACGGTTCTATGAAGACCTACAAGACCTTTTAGAACTAACAGCCCCAAAAGACATCCTTTTCATTATAGGGGACTGGAATGCAAAAGTAGGAAGTCACGAAACACCTGGAGTAACAGGCAAATTTGGCCTTGGAGTACAGAATGGAGCAGGGCAAAGGTTAATAGAGTTTTGCCAAGAGAACGCACTGGTCATAGCAAACACCCTCTTCCAATGTGACAAGCAATATTATAAAGTAACACAAAGATATATCCTATTTTAATCTTGAATTGATAAACCATAAATATGATCAAAAATGCTTTAGTGTTATTTATAATGACTTTTGATAACATGGAAGTGCCAATATGATAAATACAAATTAGATGAAATAAAAGTAATCAGAAGATGTAAATGACATCAACTTATTTTGCCCAGAATAGAAAAATCAACATCATACCATAGCTAGAGCAATGATAAAATTTCCTGAGTTTATACTGGCATAATTATAATAAATAATTCTGACTTTGAGTATTTAATGTACATGCCATGAATATTAAAAGGGGTCCATAACTTAAGAACACCATATTTTGAACTGTTTGTTGAAGTTTTACCTATCCTAATCTGTAAAACCTACTGATATTAAAACTAGAATAGAATTTATAGTGTCTCTTAGGAAACAGCTGGTGAGCCAAGATGAAAGTTTGGATGTACTTGAGATAGTTTCTCCATTAAGTGAGACAGTGGCCACTTGTAGGTCTGAGCCTTTTCCCTCTGTAATAAGTATTTTTTTCAAAAGAATTGGATTCAGGATCTCAAAGAGATATTAGCACTCCCATGTTCATTGCAGCATCATTTATGATAGCCAAGATGTGGAAACAAAATGTCCATTGATGGATGAATAAAGATAATGTAGTATATACATATAAAGGAATATTGTTCAGCTCTAAAAAGAAAAAAGTCTGCAATATCTGACAAAATGGGTGAAACCTGAGGACATTCTGCTAAGCCAGCCACAGAAGGATATATACTGTATAATTACACTTAACATGAGATGCATAAAACAGGCAAATTCAAACAATGAAGGAGTGGAGTGGTTGGTACCAGAGGCTGGGGGTAGGGAGAAATGGAGAGTTGCTAATCAATGGGCAAAAGTTTCAGGTAAGCAAGATGAATAACTTCTAGAGATACACTGTACTACACTGAATTACAGTTGACAATACTGTATTATACACTTTAAATTTGTTTAGAGTAGATCTCCTGGTAAGTGAGCTCTGATTGCTCCCCCAAAAGGAAAGAATGCATGTTTAGAGTAAATTTCTAGCATCCTGTGACTCCTCAAAGTCATATTTATTTAAAAATTCTGAAAGACAGTATCAAACTACCATCCATGAAAATACCACAGATTTTTTCTCTCTTTCATAGTATAAGAAAGTGACTACTAATCACATTCTTGCTCATGTTCGATATTAAAACCTTTCCATTGTCCCTGCCAGTTCTGTGTGTTGATGGATGAGACTCAAGCCGACAGTTCTTCAGCTAGTCTTGCTTGGGGTTTCTTGTGAGGCTGTATTTAGACAGATGCTTGAGTCATCTGGAGGCTCACCTAACATCTGGGCTAGAGTTCATCTCAGGATCTTTGCTCTCATGCCTTCTATGTGTCTCTCCAGCAGGAAGCTGGACCTCTTCCATGACTGCTAAGGATCCCAAAAATCTCATGAAAGGAGAAATTGCCAAGCATTCTTAATGCTTGCCCTTGGAGCTTATGTAATGTCACTGCCTCTGCTTTCTCTCGATCAAAGCAATGAGAGCTCAGTCCAGATTCAACGGAGGAGTGGCATGAATGTGGCTGGAGGGGTGGTCATGTTTGTAGGCATCTTTGGAGCCTAGGTACCATAGGCAGGTTCAAGTTAAACAACAGGACTAGGGGGAAGGGATAACAGCCAAAGCGGACACCTGGGTTTTGAACCAGAATTCCCAATTCCATGGGAGAGCATTACCATTAAATACAAAGTCAGAAAAGAAACATGTATGAGAAGAGACAATGAATAAAATTAATGTAAAAACAGATCTCTTGAAATTTATCTGGCTTCTAATAATCTAGGATTTCTGTTTATTATTTAAAGGGAATGTATATGAACATAAAATAAACTTTAAAAAATAATATTAATAATCAGGCCCAAATCCTATCATTATTTTAGAATTTTATTTTAACCAGGTATTTTAAATTTCATTTTAAAAGTATCTTCCATCTAATGCATGCTGCTGCAGAAATCCACAAGCATGGATGGAATCTTCGCGGTCTGTTTTTGACATTGAGTTTTTTCTGAAGTCCTCCTTTTAAAACTTGTGGAATAATATTGAAACTCCGGTAGATAAACTGCCCTCTTGTGTTTATTACTGAGTACTCAAGCCATAGCTTTAGCTGCTGCAGCACTCCATTAACGGTGGACATGGTACAGTTAGGAGAACCATCCCCCCGTGATTGTGGTTTGAAACCCTCTAGGACAGGCTTAAAATTGACTCTCTGACCTCCAAAAGGGGAATGATGGTGGCATTAAGGTTCCACATAATGTTGGGTTTGGCTTTACTGTGATTGGTATGACACATTATTGGGGCAACAAGTCTAGATATTGTCTGGCAAGAAGATTAGTGAATCTGGAAACCAACACAAATGAGATGTAGGTGTTAAAAGAGAATGACGGAAATGGAAAAAAAGGAAACTCAGTAACATCCTTTGCAGGGGTAGCTGTGTAGGCTGAGATAGGGATTATTGTGGCTGTAGACAAATTCTTTCATTCTAGGTGTTAAGAAAGGCAAAAAGAGGGACACTGGTGTTGTTTTACAGAATCGAGTGCTGCTAGGATGTCAATGCATTGCTTTTGTCAAATTTTATTCCCTATGATTTCTTTATAAATGATATCCATTTCTATCATACATGAAATATAAAAACAGAAAATATTTTGAAATTTTTACTTTTTAAAACTATACGTGCCAAGAAGATTTTCCCCACTTTTAAACTCTCTCTGCTCAGGGATACCAGAAGAGGATACAAGGATTATTTGTTTACCATGAATTTAGAAAATCGAAGGACCTACTAGGAGTCAGTATTTTCGTCTTTCTGATTATAGAATCCAAGACTGAGGAGCCTGGAGGATCATTCAATTCTCAGGACTCTTCTGATGATCTTAAATTTTAGTTCAACCTCTTTTTCTGCCCAAGACTTTCCCCTTCTACAGGAGTTGATTGGAAAGCATTCATGATAACCTTGTACACACTAAATCTGTTTAAGAATCTGCTTTCTGGAGAACTCAATCAGCACCATCGTTAAATTCACATCTCTAACTTTATCTTTCTTGGGCTCCAAAGTCACTGCAGATGGTGGCTGCAACCATGAAATTAAAAGATGCTTGCTTCTTGGAAGGAAAGCTCTGACAAATCTAGATGGTATATTAAGAAGCAGAGACAACACTTTGCCAACAAAGTTCCATATAGTCAAAGCTAAGGTTTTTCCAATAGTCATGTGCGGATGTGAGAATTGGACCATAAAGAAGGCTGTGTGCCAAAGAATTGATACTTTTGAACTGTGGTGCTGGAGAAGACTCTTGAGAGTCACTTGGATAGCAAGGAGATCAAACCAATCAATCCTAAAGGAAATTAACTCTGAATATTCACTGGAAGAATTGATGCAGAAGCTGAAGCTCCAATTCTTTGGCCACCTGACGTAAAGAACTGACTCGTTGGGAAAGACCCTGATGCTGGGAAATATTGAGGGCAAGAGGAGAAGGGGACAAAAGAGCATAAGATGGTTGCATGGCATCACCTACTCAATGAACATGAATTTGAGCAAACTCCTGGAGATAGTGAAGGACAGGGAAGCCTGGAGTGCTGCAGTCCATTGGGTCACAAAGAGTTAGACACGACTTAGTGACTGAACATCAACAACAAATCTTACCTTTCCTTGAGATTCAGATTCATAAATCAAACTGTTAAATCAGCATTCCTGCTTACATTTGTTAAAGTCATTTCAAAACTTAACATATTCAGAATTGAATCCCTAAAAACCACTCCTCTTATCAGAACTGTCCTATTCAATGAATGTCACTGCCAGCCACCTAGATACTTCTATCTCAGATCTAACCATTGTCCTCGACTCTGGTCTCTTTCTCACAGCCCACAGCCTATTGATCAACATGTCCTCAGTCCTCTCTCCTCAATGTACCCCAAATCTAATCACCTCTCACCATTTCCACTGCTATAGCCCTATCTATACTACCATCAGTTCTAACCTGGCACATCTCCATAGTACCATAATTGTTATCTGTCTCCCCTCCAGCCCCTCTGAGTGTGTCTTCCATTAGAGTCAGAGAGCTTTCACCTATCTGATACTTAAATGATATCTTGTCCTTTTCCTAATTTGATTGATTTCCTTGTGCAAGAATCACATCCAAATTTTTCAAAGCCCCACGTTTTGAAGCCTGGCATACATATCTCAGGCCATGTCAGGAAGAAAGAAGGTCTATATGGTTCTGGCATTTGCGTTTAAAGTCTATTACTTCCTTTTGCTGTCGGTTATCTATGGGGTATCTAGAAAAGACTCCTACGCATTTTGTTTGCTATGGTTTAAGTAGATCACTTAAAGAAAGACTGTCATTTATGGTTGACCAGAACTAATTTTTATTTGAGGTATTTTTATACATGTTCTAAGTATAGCTTCTCTTGCTTTGTAGTTCTTGCAAGTCGAATTCTGGTCTTAATAGATAGGTTTTTGTCCAGTGAAGTGGTAGATTTGAGTTTAGTGAAACAACTACTTTAGGTACTTTTACTCTCTTAAAAAGCTGAGTAACAAAAAGTAGAATTTACATTCTTTCCCATTTGGAAATATAAAAATGTTCTTAAGATCCAACTGGTCAAAGTTAGAATGTAGGGCTGTTTGAAGAGGAATTTGCTGGTAACAATGAGGACAGAAAATGAACAATTTGAATAGTACACTGTGTGGTGGTTGAGGTTTACTTAATCATGGTCTTTCATGGTCAAAGATAACAAAACTTTAGTCGTGCTCTGCACAATATCAACTCTTTGTATTTTCTGATCTGCTCACTCAGGTTGAATTTTATCATTTTCTTGCTCAAAGATTCAATCCCCATTAACAAAAACCCACTAAGAGGAGTGCACTTTATGGCTTCAGTGGCCTACCAAACCAAACATTTGCAGGTCAGCTCAGGAGAAGAAAAATGATCTCTCTCAAAATGGTTATTACTGCACAAGAAGAAAAATATCACTAAGTAGAATATCTTTTTATAGATGAATTTTAAGTCAATAGCACTATCAATCTTCTCTAATCCCTGCTAATTTTAAACACCAAATTGCATTGGTGGTATGTGAGTATGTAGCAAAGATTACCACTTTATCCACATATTAATATATGTATTAAGCAACATCCTTATAATTCCCTTTTTCTTATGTTTCTTGACCTTTTGTGTATCACATTTTCCTAAAGATGTTAGAAAACACCACACATGTATCTAACAGTGTTCTCTGAGTTTTGCAAGTCTAGCACCCACAGAACTCAGAGAAAATGTTGTACATTCACGCTGAAGACTCTGAAGCATAGGAATGCAGTTATGTTGCTGTGAAGGCATTTTGTTGGCCTGTTGCATCTCAGTATAATATTAGGAAGACATACAAGTGAATGGGAGCAATAGGATATCAGAGTGATGGTGATAGGATGGACTGTTTGGCTATTTTAGAGGAGAAGAGTAAACAGTACTAAAATGGAATACAAGTCATGATAGTTAAATGGGTTTTCAGGGATCTTGGCTGTTGACTGCTCCTCAGATGTGTAATGGCTCTGCAATAAGGGAAAATGAAAAGTCAGGGGCTATGTCCAGTGCAGGTTCACAGAGGATGAGAGGAGAACCATCACAGTCAGCAAGATGTAAATATCACTCTAGAATTTTTGAATTCATACAAATATCATCTTAATATTATGGAGGTCCTTCAAAACACAATTTTTTAAAAATTTTATCTATTTTTTAACTTCACAATATTGTATTGGTTTTGCCATACATTGACATGACTCCGCCATGGGTGTACATGTGTTCCCCCTTCCAGAACCCCCCTTCCGCCTCCCTCCCTATCCCATCCCTCTGAGTCATCCTGGTGTACCAGCCCTGAGCACCCTGTATCATGCATCGAACCTGGACTGGTGATTCATTTCACATATGATAATTTACATGCTTCAATGGCATTCTCCCATATCATCCTGCCCTCGCCCTCTCTCACAGAGTCCATAATACTGTTCTATTTATATGTGTCTCTTTTGCTGTCTTTCATACAGGGTTATCTTTGCCGATTTACTAAATTCCATATATATGTGTTAGTATACTGTATTGGTGTTTTTCTTTCTGGCTTACTTCACTGTTACTTCACTCCACTCTTCACTGGAGCCTATTGCTCCAGTTTCATCCAACTCATTAGAACTGATTCAAAAGTATTCTTTTTAATGGCTGAGTAATATTCCATCGTGTATATGTCCCACAGCTTCCTTATCCATTTGTCTGCTGATGGGCATCTAGGCTGCTTCCATGTCCTGGCTATTATAAACAGTGCTGCAATGAACATTGGGGTACATGGATCTCTTTCAATTCTGGTATCCTCAGTGTGTATGCCCTGCAGTTGGATTGCTGGGTCATATGGCAGTTCTATTCCCAGTTTTTTAAGGAATCTTCACACTGTTCTCCATAGTGGCTGTACTAGTTTGCATTCCCACCAACAGTGTAAGAGGGTTCCCTTTTCTCCACACCCTCTCCCGCATTTATTGCTTGTAGATATTGGATAGCAGCCATTCTGATGGGCATGAAATGGTACCTCATTGTGGTTTTGATTTGCATTTCTCTGTTGGAGAAGACTCTTGAGAGTCCCTTGGACTGCAAGGAGATCCAATCAATCCATCCTAAAAGAGATCAATCCTGGGTGTTCATTGGAAGGTCTGATGTTGAAGCTGAAACTCCAATACTCTGGGCAGCTCATGCGAAGGGTTGACTCATTGGAAAAGACCCTAATGCTGGGTAGGATTGGGGGTGGGAGGAGAAGGGGAGACAGAGGATGAGATGGTTGGATGGCATCACTGACTCGATGGACATGGGTTTGGGTAGACTCCAGGAGTTGGTGATGGACAAGGAGGCCTGGCGTGCTGCAATTCATGGGGTCGCAAAGAGTCGGACACGACTGAGCGAATGAACTGAACTGAACTGATAATGAGTGATGTTGAGCATCTTTTCATGTGTTTGTTAGCCATCTGTGTGTCTTCTTTGGAGAAATGTCTGTTTAGTTCTTTGGCCCACTTTTTGATTGGGTTGTTTATTTTTCTGGAATTGAGCTGCAGGAGTTGCTTGTATATTTTTGAGATTAATTCTTTGCCTGTTGCTTCTTTTGCTATTATTTTCTCCCATTCCAAAGGCTTTCTTTTCAGCTTGCTTAAAGTTTCCTTTGTTGTGTAAAAGCTTTTCATTTTAATTAGGTCCCATTTGTTTATTTTTGCTTTTATTTCCATTAATCTGACAGGTGGGTCATAGAGGATCCTGCTGTGATTTATGTCGGATAGTGTTTTGCCTATGTTTTCCTCTAAGAGTTTTATAGTTTCTGGTCTTACATTTAGATCTTTAATCCATTTTGAGTTTAGTTTTGTGTATGGTGTTAGAAAGTGTTCTAGTTTCATTCTTTTACAAGTGGTTGACCAGTTTTCCCAGCACCACTTGTTAAAGAGATTGTCTTTTCTCCATTGTATATTCTTGCCTCCTTTGTCAAAGATAAGGTGTCCATAGGTGCGTGGATTTATATCTGGGCTATTTTGTTCCACTGATCTATATTTCTGTCTTTGTGCCAGTACCATACTGTCTTGATGACTGTGGCTTTGTAGTAGAGCCTGAGGTCAGGCAGGTTGAATCCTCCAGTTCCATTCTTCTTTCTCAAGATTGCTTTGGCTATTCGAGGTTTGGAACAAGATAGAGAACCCAGAGATTAACCCATGCACCTATGGGTACCTTATTTTTGGCAAAGGAGGCAAGAATATACAATGGGGCAAAGACAGCCTCTTCAATAAATGGTGCTGGGAAAACGGGACAGCTGCATGCAAAAGAATGAAATTAGATCACTACCTAAAGCCATACACAAAGATAAACTCAAAATGGATTAAAGACCTAAATGTAAGACCAGAAACTATTAAACTCTTAGAGGAGAACATAGGCAGAACACTAGATGACATAAATGAAAGCAAGATTTTCTATGACCCACCTCCTATAGTAATGGAAATAAAAACAAAAATAAACAAGTGGGGCCTAATTAAACTTAAAAGCTTTGCACAGCAAAGGAAACTACAAACAAGGTGAAAAGACAACCCTTAGAATGGGAGATAATAATAGCAAAGGAAACAACTGATAAAGAATTAAGTTCCAAAATATGCAAGCAGCTTATACAACTCAATACCAGAAAAGCAAACAACCTAATCAAAAAGAGGGAAAGGGATCTGAAGAGACATTTCTCCAAAGAAGACATACAGATGGCTAACAAGCACATAAAAAGATGTTCACACCTCTCATTATCAGAGAAATGCAAATAAAACTACAATGAGATACCACCTCACACCAGTCGGAAGGGCCCTCATCAAAAAGTCTACAAACAATAAATGCTGGAGAGGGTGTGGAGAAAAAGGAACACTCTTACATTGTTGGTGGGAATGTAAACTGATACAGCCACTATGGAAGACTGTATGGAGACTCCTTAAAAAGCTAGGAATAAAACCACCATATGACCCAGCAATCCCACTCCTAGGCTTATACCCTAAGGAAATCAAAACTGAAAAAGACACATGTACCCCAGTGTTCACTGCAGCACTATTTACAGTAGCCAGAACAAGGAAGCAACCTAGATGTCCATCGACAGATGGATGGATAAAGAAGCTGTGGTATGTATATACAATGGAATACTACTCAGCCATTAAGAGGAATGTATTTGAATCTGTTCTAATGAGGTGGATCAAGCTAAAGACCATTATACAGAGTGAAGTAAGTCAGAAAGAGAAATATAAATATCATATACTGACACATATATATGGAATCTGAAGAGATGGCACTAATGAATTTATTTTTAGGGCAGCAATGGAGAAACAGACAGAACAGATCTATGGACAAGGTGGGAGGAGAGGATGGAGGGGAGATGTATGGAGGGAGTTAACATAGAAATTTACAATACCATGTGTAAAACAGATAGCCAGCGGGAATTTGCTCTATGACTCAGGGAACTCAAACAGAGGCTCTGCAAAAGGCTGAAGGGTGGGGTGGGGAGGGAGATGGGAGGGAGTGGACATGGGTTACCTATGGCTGATTTTTGTTGATGTATGACAGAAAACCACATAATTCTGTAAAGAAATTATCCTTAAATTAAAAAAATTTTTTAAAAGTTAAAATCCAAGAATAAGGAGACAAAACAACATCTAAAATATAACTTGGGAAAGTGAAAAATGAAGAGATGTTAAGAAATGGTTTGACTACATTAATAACATAAAATAACGTAAAACCCCCAAACATAAGTAGAAATAGAAAAGGTAATCACACAATGTTAAAAGTTCAATTTAAAAGGCTTAGTTCACAGGAAGATATTATAATTCTAAACTAACATGCACCTAATAAAATGACCTCCATATATTTGCAAGAAATTTATAGAGGGATAAATAAGCACATCACCATTATGAAGAGCTTCTATACTCCTCTTTACTGTCAAAGGTCACACAAATAAAATATAATTTTAAGAGTTGAGCCACAAAGTCAATAAATTTAAATCAGTAGGTATGTATGGAATCACTTACTTATTATAAGAGAATATACATTCTTCTCAAACACATAAAAACATTAATTGACATTAATTGACTATTATGTGTTGGTGGTGGTTTAATCGCGAAGTAATGTCTGCCTCTGTGCGACCCCATGGACTGTAGCCTGCCAGATTTCTCTGTCCATGGGAATCTCCAGGCAAGAATGCTGGAGTGTGTTACCATTTCTTGAACCCAGGTCTCCTGCATTGCAGGCGAATTCTTTACAGACTGAGCCACCAGGGAAGGTGTGTATGGATTATTAACTCATAAAATAAATCTCAACAAACTTCAAAAACCTGATACGCAAAACACATCACACTGGTGTCACACAGCCCATCTCAGTTCAATTAGGTTAGGAGTAAATTGCAATAAGAGTATATTCTCTTATAATAAGTAAATGCTTCCATACGTATTGATTTAAGTTTATTGATTTTGTTCCAGAAAAATAACTACTTCTGCTTTATTCACTATGCCAAAGCCTTTGCCTATGTGGATCACAACAAACTCTGGAAAATTCTTCACGAGATGGGAATATCAGACCACCTACCTGCCTCCTGAGAAATCTGTATGCAGGTCAAGAAGCAACAGTTAGAACCAGACATGGAACAATGGACTGGTTCCAAACTGGGAAAGGAGTACGACAAGGATGTATATTGTCACCCTGCCTTATTTAACTTACATGAAGAGTGAGTGCATCATGTGAAATGCCAGGCTGGATGAAGCACAAGATAGAATCAAGATTGCCAGGAGAACTATCAATGACCTCAGATATGCAGATGACATCACCCTTATGGCAGAAGGCAAAGAGGAACTAAAGAGCCTCTTGATAAAAGTGAAAAAGGAGAGTGAAAAAGCTGGCTTAAAACTCAACATTCAAAAAATGAAGATCATGGCATTCAGTCCCATCACTTCACGGCAAATAGATGGGGAAACAATGCAAACAGTGAGAGACTATTTTCTTGGGCTCCAAAATCAGTGCAAATGGTGATTGCAGCCATGAAATTAAAAGATGCTTACTCCTTGGAAGAAAGTCTATGACCGCCCTAGACAGCATACTAAAAAACATACTTTGCCAACGAAGGTCTGTCTAGTCAAAGCTATGGTTTTTCCAGTAGTCATGGATGTGAGAATTGGCATAAAGTTGAGTGTTGGAGAACTGATGCTTTTGAACTGTGGTGCTGGAAAAAACTCTTGAGAGTCCCTTGGACTGCAAGGAGATCAGTCAATCCTAAAGGAAATAAATTCTGAATATTCATTGGAAGGATTGATGATGAAGAATTAATGATGAAGCTGAAGCTCCAATACTTGTGGCCACCTGATGCGAAGAACTGACTCATTAGAAAAGACCCTGATGCTGGGAAAGATTGAAGGCAGGAGGAGAAGGGGATGATAGAGGATGAGCTGGTTGGATTGTATCACTGACTCGATGGATGCAAGTTTGAGCAAGCTCCGCGAGCTGGTGATGGACAGGGAAGCCTGGCGTGCTGCAGTCCATGAGGTCACGAAGAGTCAGACACAACTGAACATATCAAACATTTGAAAATTAAAAATTTTACTTCTAAAGAAATTCAGTATCAGAAACATTAAAAATGAAATGTAGTAATATGGATATCTGGATGATGGTTAGGTTACTACACATCAAGACCTGTGGTATACAGGGAAAGCAGCATGTTGAGAGCAGTGCCAGGATTTGTAAAGGAGGCTAAAGTTGAGTAAGTTAGACTTCAACATTAATAAGAAAAAGAACAATAGAATAAAACCAAGAAAAGAATGATGGGTGTAGTAAAGACAAAGGAGATTGGAAAGGACAGAAATGATTTCTTTAAAAGATTATTTGAGGGGAAAAATCATATGATTATCTCAGTGGATGCAGGAAAACCTTTTGACAAAATTCAAAATTCATTTATGATGAAAATTCCCAACAAAAACAAAATAGAGTGAATGTTCTTCAACATAGTAAAGACCATATATGACAAGCCCACAGCTAACATCATTCTCAGTGGTGAAAGCTAAAACTTTTTCTTTAAGATCCAGAACAAGACCAGGATGCCCATTTTCACCACTTTTATTCAACATACTATTGAAAAGTCCTAGCCAGAGCAATTAGGCAAGAATAAAACAATACCCAAATTGGCAAGGAAAAAATAAGAATTTCACTATTTGAAGATGACTTACATAGAAAACTCTACTCCGTCAAAAATTTAGAAAAAATGAATTCAGCAAATTTATTAGAATACAAAGACAATACACAAAATCCTGTCACAATTCTATACACTAATAGAAAACCATCAGAAAGCAAAATTAAGAAAATCCTACCTGCAATTACAACAAAAAGAATATCTGTAAGTAAATTTAACCAAGGAGGTAAAAGGTCTGTCTATGGAAACCTGTAAGACATTAATGATGAAAATTAAAGAAGACACAAATAAATGGAAAGATATTTTATGCTCATAGACTGGAAGAATTAATACTGTTAAAATGTCCATGCTACCCAAAGCAATCTACAAATTCAATGCAATCCTTGTCAAAATTCCAATAGCATTTTTCACAGAAATAGAACAAACAACCCTTCAAATTTGTATGGAACCACAAAAGACAGCAAATAGTCAAAACAATCTTAAGATAGAACAAAGCTAGATGCATCATGCTAGGATTTCAAAATATATAACATAGCTATAGTAATTAAGGCAGTATGATATTGGTATAAAAACAAACACAGAGGTCAATGGAACAGAATGGTTCCAAATCAGGAAAGGAGTATGTCAAGGCTGTATATTTTCACCCTGCTTATTTAACTTACATGCAGAGTACATCATGAGAAATGCTGGGCTGGATGAAGCACAAGCTGGAATCAAGATTGCTAGGAGAAATATCAATAACCTCAGATATGCAGATGACATCACCCTTATGGCAGAAAGCAAAGAGGCAATAAAGAGCCTCTTGATTAAAGGGAAAGAGGAGAGTGAAGAAGTTGGCTTAAAGCTCAACATTCAGAAAACTAAGATCATGGCATCTGGTCCCATCACTTCACGGAAAATAGATGGGGAAACAATGGAAACAGTGAGAGATTTTATTTTCTTGGGCTCCAAAATCAGTGCAGATGGTGACTGCAGCCATGAAATTAAAAGACACTTGCTCCTTGGAAGAAAAGTATGACCAACCTATATAGCATATTAAAAAGCACAGACATTACTTTGCCAACAAAGGTCCATCTAGTCAAAGTTATGGTTTTTCCTGTAGTCATGTATGGATGTGAGAGTTGGACTATAAAGAAAGCTGAGCACCAAAGAATTGATGCTTTTGAACTGTGGTGTTGGAAAAGACTCTTGAGAGTCCCTTGTACTGCAAGGAGATCCAACCAGTCCATCCTAAAGAAAATCAGACCTGAGTATTCACTGGAAGGACTGATGCTGAAGCTCCAATACTTTGGTCACCTGATGCTGAATTTGGGTAGACTCTGGGAGTTGGTGATGGACAGGGAGGCCTGGCGTGCTGTGGTTCATGGGGTCGCGAAGAGTTGGACACGACTGAGTGACTGAACTGACTGACTGACTGACGCGAAGAACTGACTCATATGAAAAGATCCTGATGCTGGGAAAGATTGAAGGTGGGAGGAGAAGGGGATGACAGAGGATGAGATGGTTGGATGGCATCACCGACTGGATGGACATGAGTTTGAGTAAATTCCTGGAGTTGGTGATAGACAGGGAGGCCTGGAGTGCTGCAGTCCATGGAGTCGCAAAGAGTTGAACACAACTGAACAACTGAACTGAAACCATATATAAAAAATTAATTCAAAGTGAATTAAAGACTTGAGTATAAGACCTGAAACTGTAAAACTCTTAGAAGAAAAAGTAGTAATCTCCTTAACCTAAGTCTTGGGAATGATTTTTTAATCTGACCCCAAAGCCAAGAGCAACAAGAGTAAAACCATACAAGTGGGACTACATCAAACTATAAAGCTCCTGCATGGCAAGAAAACCATTAGTAAAATGAAAAGGCTGCTGACTAAATGGGACAAAATATTTGCACGTGATACAACTGATAAGGGGCTAGTATCCAATATGTATAAAGAACTCAGACAACTCAATAACAGAACCAAAAGTAAACAATCTGATTAAACATGGGCAGAAGTTTTGAACAGACACTTTTCCAAAGAAGATAGAGTGATAGCCAACACAAACATGAAAAGATAATCATCATTAATCATCAGGAAAATGCCAAAAACAAACAACGAGATATCACCTCAAACTTATAAGAACGGCTATTATCAAAAAGATAAGAAAAAACAAGTGTGGACCAGGACACAGAGAAAAGGGAACCCTTGAGCATTATTGATGGGAATGTAAATTGGTAAAGCCACTATGGAAAATAGTGGGGGGTTTCTTAAAAAAAAAATTAAAACTAGAACTACCCAGCAATTCCACTTCTGGGTATTTATCCAAAGTAAATAAAAGCACTAACTCAAAAAATACATGTACCCCCATGTTCACTGAAGTATTATTTACAATAGTTAAGATACAGAAGCAACCTAAGTATCCAGTGATGGATGAGTGGATAAAAATGTTGTAATAGATATACATACACACAATGAAATATTATTCAGCTATAAAAATGATATCTAAATCTATACAAAGTGAAATGAAAAATGAAATGAATTTGCCACAGCATCAATGAAACTTGAGGGTGTTATACTAAGTGAAATAAGTCAAGCAGAGAAAGACAAATACTGTATGATCTCATATGTGGAATCTATAAACAAGTAACAAAACCAAGCTCACAGAAAGGGAACAGATTGGTAATTGCCAAAAGTGGGAGGTGGGAGAAATGGGTGAACTGCTTTTGTTTGTTTTCAGTTTAAATTAAAAAAATTACTAATCCCTAGGTCCCACTACCAGAGATTCTGATTTAATTTTTCTGAGATAGTGTCCTGGTATTAACATTTTTAAGACCTTCTGCATAAGACTTAAGTGAAGGCATGGCTGAGAATTATCACCAGAGAGCTTTGCAGCTTTTCTAACTCACATTCTTTTAATTGCAAACATCTGGGTCAGATCCAGGTCCCATGGGGAGGTCTCTGGCTAGACAATTACTTAGGCCATTTAGCTTCAAAGCAGAATTGTATGCTGAGAGTAGAATGCAAAATCGATACACTCTTCTGCCTAAACCTGATTTTTTTGATACTAAGCCCCCTAGAACGGTCTCTCAGGATGTGGGTGGCCTGTCTACTTGCAAATCTGGATATACCATGAACTTTGCCACTTGGTAAACAAACAAAAAAGAAAGAAATAAGCCTAAGGTATATAGCTACTAGAATATAGGAACAAAACTTTCATTTCCTGATCATGGTATTGTCAACTTGAAAAACCCCAATATATCTGTAGACAAGCTATTAGAATTCATAAAGAAGTTTAAAATGCTGGTATCACGCAGTAAGATCTATGTACAAAAGCAAATTGCATTTGTAACAAACAGGAAATGTAATTTATAGAAGTGTATCATTCCATCATAGAACTAAATATAGATCCGGGAATAAACCCAAAAATGGATACTTCAGGCTTTTGTGGAGACAGTTATAAACTTTTATGACAGACATTAAAGAGATCTAAATCAAAGAAAGGGTGAAACCTTGTCAATGAATAGAAAGACCAATGTCACCAAAGTGTCAATTTTCTGAAAATTTATCTTTAGTTACAATGCAATTCAATAAAAATATGTTTTAAAAAATTTAAAGCGTTTCATATATTTATTGGAAAATGTATGGAAGAGCAGAGTCAAAAGTCAGCCAAGACATTTCTGATGAAAAGCAAAAAAAAAAAAGATAATTTGCTCACCAGAAAGAGAGGCATTTTAAAAGTAATGATAATTTTTTGGTTTTAATACAGTGATAGGAACATTGAGAAATGGAACAGTGTACAGAGACAAGAGATAGACCCATAAATTTATGGTAACTTGCTATTTGATAGAAATGTCTTTACAGATCACTGAGGAAAGTTATGCATACTCAATATATGGCGCTGAAGCATTTGGTTATCTATGCAGAGGAACTGATCGCACGGTTTACACAAAATCGTTTCCAAATGGATTAAAAATTTAAATAGGAAAAGCAAATTTCAAATGTTTAGAGACTAACAAAGTTGACTATCATGAGTTTAGGATATGGAAGGATTTTTAAATAAGATGCAAAAATCTCTAAAAATGGAGAAAAGATTGAGAAATTTAACTGCTTTAAAGTAACTTCTTTTTATCAAACTATATCATGAAAAAGAATGAAAGCAAATCAAAACCTAAAGAACATATTTTTAAGAAATATAACAGTGAATTTGACTCAAGACTAGAGAAATGCTACAGATTACTAAAAATTCAAAAAATTCCCAATAGTGAGATGATCAAAAGATATCAACAGACCTTTCAACAAAGGAAAAACATAGGAAAACAAAAAGCTTATGAAAATATGTCCAATCTGATTAAAAATCAGGAAAATGCAAATAAAATCCACATGAGATACAACACCCACACATTGCTAAAAGTTTAGTAAGTCAAATGATGTCAGGTGCTTTGAATTCTTACATACTGCTGGAGACTGTATTGGTGCACCCACATGGAATATGTTTTACATGTTCTGCAAATTTCAATTTATATAAATCTGAGAAACTCATTTATGTTCACCAAGAGAAGTGTACAGGAATATGACTGGACAGAACATAACTAAACACAACTATTCATAGATGGGAGAATAAAGGGGACCCAGGTTCAATCCCTGGTTCAGGAAGATTCCCTAGAGAAGGAAATGGCAACCCACTCCAGTATTCTTGCCTGGAGAAGTCCATAGACAGAGGAGCCTGGTGAGTCACAGTCCATAGGATCATAAAGAGTTGGATACCACTGAGCAACTAACACTTTCACTTTCTTTCACACAATACAGTTGTATACAGTGGTTAAAAATCAAAGAACCACAACCACACATAGAACATGAAAACAGTTAAATACGTGTGTCCAGTCGTTTAGTTGTGTCCAACACTTTGTGACCCAATGGATTGTAACCTTCCAGGCTCCTCTGTCCATACGATTCTCCACGCAAGAATACTGAAGTAGGTTGCCATTTTCTTCTCTAGGGGATCTTCTCTATCTAGGGATCGAACCCACATCTCATGCAACTCCTGCACTGGCAGATTCTTTACCACTGTGCCATCTATAACCATTTATTAATAGAAATGAAAAGGAGCTTTAGAAGATTGTATACAGTATGATATCACTTCTGTGAAGTTCAAAGGCAAGCACTATTAAGTATTGGTTCACATATGCATGGGCAATAAAAGTGTATAAAGGCATGAAAAACACAAAATTCAGAATAGTGGAGGGGTTGAGAAAGAATCCCATTAGCTTCACAATAGGTACATATATATCCTCATTTATAAAATCTAAAATATTATTCAAAATAACAGAGTTTTAAGAAACAATTGAGAATGAAGATTTAGTAATGTAGTTAATTTTGAAGATAACTGATATTTTCACCCCACTAGGTCTTCCTGAATTTCACTGATACCATGAAATTTCATTAATACCATGGAAATTGAATTCACTAACATGATCTCTAACTGAACGCTATCTCTAACTGAACACAAACTTTAAGTTACATAGTACAAACAATTGGGAGGGTCTTGAAATACCTACTTACTCGTGAGGAGTAATAGGAGAACAGGACTGAATAATCAGCTTAGTGGATTCAGTCTATCTTTGTGTCAGGACTCTGAAAATATTTGGACAATTTGCCTAATTTCCTTGGATTTATTTTACCCACCTATGAAATTAGCATGTGGATGTTCCTCTAGGCTGAAAAAGAATGCTGTTGCTATTCTCTGTATCTTGATGTGTCTTTCATCTCCTATCTGTATTTCTCTTTTCTGTAGGCCACAGAAACCAGGGAACTAACACCTAAGGACTGTGCTATAATCAGTGTGATAATTTTATCTTTGGTTAAATTATTGTGGGACTCCAATTGTAGCTTGTACAGTCCTTCCCTGTCATTATTTGTGGCTGTTCCAGCTCTCCTCCTATGCAGTACTGAGGGGTTTCTTGTCTTATTTCAGTGATTCTATTGTGACCACTGTCTCCTGACAACTCACTCCTGCCTCAAGATATCCTGGCCTTCATGGTGCCTTCTAAGTTAGTACCTGCCTTGTCCAGGTTATTTCCCATCTTTCAAAATTGTATTCTACAGGTCCTTGTGTAAATGGGAATACTTGTGTCTTGTCCAGTGGTACCAGTGTCCCTGAGCAATGCAACCAGCTAGATTACATCATGAACACATTAGGTAGCCACTGCCACAAGGATGCTGTGTAAAAGCCCACAAATTCAGTAGCTTAGCCCTGTACGTCTTCATATTCTTCTTGGATCAGAGATTGCTTTGGGCCTTTTCTTTTCATGGCAGATCACAAGAGTATAAGGAGTCAAACCAAACCAAAACACATTTACGGCCTTTACTGTAGTCATGGTCACTTACATTCCACTGGCTAAAGCAACTCATACAGTAAAACTCAACACCGATGGCATATGTGTGCGTGTGTGTGTGTGGAGGGCATATTCTCTTCCTATTCTAATGCACCGCGAAGATCACACGGGTGAGTGAAGAAATGAGAACAATTATCCAGTTCACCCAGAACACTCATTATATGATACAAAATCAAATAGAAGATTAAAATGAAGCTCTAAGAGTAAATATGAAAGATTTTTTATCGTTTACTGCTGAGTTACAAATTTCAAGCTCATTTTACATTAGTTAGAAACCATCACTAAGGTTATAGACATCACTTTGTTCTCTCAATTTGCATACATGTCAGAAGGAACGTTATGTTCAAAGGAGGCTAAATTATCATATAATGTAGATGTGACAATACACAAAATATATTCTCCTGCCATTTTGATGATAGTAGAGGGTAATCTAAAATGCAGCATGATGAATTTGGGGTCCATCTAATGAGTGAAGGTCACTGGTAATGTGGGAGGAAAAGCTCTAACTGTGAAACCAGATGTAACTGGTTTGGAACTCTGGTCCCTAAAAATTGGCAGGTTTGAGCTGGCAAATTGCTTAGATCCTCTAAGACTCATGTTCCAGTCTGTAAAATGGTGACAGTATCATCCTTGAGATGTCGTTGAACAAATGTGCAAATGCTTAACATTATATTTGAAAGTTGACACTCAAGAAGTCAGTTATCATTCTGGAAACATTTCTAATGTGCTCTAAAGAGTATTTTATACCTCTTCAGATTTCTTTTAAAACAGAATTTCTTTCCTCTAAAACGGCTAAAGTGTAATTTCACTTGAAATAGGATGATATCCTCCTAAGAACTCTTCAAAGTCTATAAATCAATGATTCCAAAAAGGACCTTATTTATTCATTTCAGAAAACCATTTGCCACATTGCTGCATACTTTCAGATGTGCAAATAAAGGGATCCCAGCTGGTTGCTTTATTTTCAAACAACTACAAAGAGAACAGTAGAATTTTGGCTTCTTGTAATTTTCCTTTGAAAATTTTCACAACCATGTGTGGTTGGAATCTGGCATTTATCTTTTGCTTCCACTCTGGAAATTTATACAGTTCTCTAGCATTTGGTTTGGGTCATATAACTGTTCAAATCTTGGTCACAGTCTTCTACTTGTATAATTTCCCTCCAGTGTGAAAAACCCACATACCATAATGTGTCTACACAGCAAGACTTCAAACATAGTAACTGCCCATGGATTAGAAGAATTTGCAAAGCCAGATCACTCATGAATATTAAGGAAACAAAAAAATTAACATAAATGATCTTTTTTACACAAATGACCATGTGAGCTTATGAATATTATCAAATGAATTTTATAACCATTGACATTGTAAGCATAATAAAATGTATATAAATCAATATACAGAAAAACATACAAATTTCCAAACGGCCAGATGAGTTTTGCCAATTTTTAAACTCGTTGAAACTTTTGTTTTAAAGACATTCAAAATTAGCTTTTAAGCTAGTTAGGTGATGCGTTTTGACATCAGACATCTATTTCCTTGCCCTGTCAGTCCTTTATGAAGAAAAGTGGAAAAAAAAAAAAAAGTGATCCTAGAAAGAAATTTCTAAACAAACTAAATTCTTAGAAACTTTTCCTTTTCTAGTTTAAACAACAACAACAAAAAGAAACAAAAAACCTGTTACTTAAACTTTTCCCTGATTCTTTTGTCTATATTTTGATTATAACATTCTCAAAGCTGAACTTCATATTTGTATCTCCTTGTAGGGCGTTTTGTGAACTTTGTATTCTACAGTCTACTAATTCCAACCCTGATTCCTACTGTCTTACTCCTTGATATTGACTCCTCCTCTTCCTAGTAAAATAGTACCTGCCTCTGACTGACTGATAATTTTGCGAATCAAAATACTATTTCAGGGAATCCAAAATCATGTTTTTTCTGACTTGATAGCATTATTTACAGGACTTTCTAGCTTCCACACATCATCAAAACATCTATCTACCCATCCATTCATCCATCTATCCATTATTTCTTCCTTCCATCCACTGAGCACGAGTTAAGTTCAGATATTCTGATAAGCCCCAGAAGATAGAAAAAAAGAGATCAGAAAGCCAGCCTGTCAGCACTTGGATCCAGGCTTTGCTACTTACGGTTTGCGTCACCTTGGTCAAGTTCCTTGAGCTGTGTTCTTCAGTTTTCTCATCTGTAAAATGAGAACAATAATAGTGCGCTATGTCATAGACCTGTTTTGTGAATTAAATAATGTATACATATAGGTTGCTTAGAGGGTCCATAGATTTTTCTGTAAACCATACTAGTTGTGCCCTTAGACCTATCTACTCACCACTCCTGTCCTGGGCCTTGGCCTTCACTAGATGGCCTACCCAGTATAAAAAACAAGAGGGAGAGTTCATGTTGAAAAGTAGTCACAAACATCACAGAACCCATTAAAAGATTCATAATTATCTGGTTCTTATTTGCAAGATCTCTTTGATGGACTTCAAAGGTCAGAGACATTACAGTTTTGACTTACAAGGGGTCACTTATCATAGTATACTCTGTATCAGAGCTAAAAATGTAATAGACTTTAAATAGTCTTACCACTGTCTCACTTGATAATGAGGACTCTTCATAAAGGCCGATTATAGCTTCTGGGGCTTAGAGGACACCTTGGGTTAAGAGCTGCATATTGGGTCTTCACTTGACTGTCATATATTTAAAACTCTTTGCCTTATGTTTAAGCAATCTTACAACATAATAATATTTTAACAGTAACAACCTAGTAGTATTCAGCTGCGTGTGCTTTAGCAGAACTAACATGGTTTAAATTACTCATCAAGATCTATTCTCATGATCCAAATGTATCACCATATTTGTACACACTATAGAACAAACCATTATTTAATTAAATTAACAGTTATTCTTATAGACTAGGCACTTAGGATAGTGATATAGAAGATACAAATTTAGAAGACAGTTCATGTCTTCAAGGAACTGGTTATCTAGTAGGTAAGACCAGAGACAAACCTTTACTAACTATATGATAATACTAGTAGAGGCATATTGTTATTGTTTACTGGCTAAATCGTGTCTGACTCTTTGAGACCCTATGGACTGTAGCCTGCTAGGCTTCCCTCTCCACGGGAGTCTCTAGGCAAGAATACTGGAGTGGGTTGCCATTTCCTTCTCTAGGGGATCTTCACAACCCAGGGATGGAAACCATGTCTCCTGCATTGGTGGGTGCATTCTTTACCTCTGAGCCACTAGGGAAGCCCCAGCAGTCGTATATACAGAGCATTAAAGAACTGAGCAGAGCCCAAGAGAATGTGCACTCTTTGCAATGTTTTATGGTCATTGAATTTTCCTCTTTGTTTTAGTAGATGCTGTGTAATATGGACAACATGCCTTGCACAGCTAAAGGATACTAGTTTGGATCTTGCTTTTCAAAATGAGGAAGCTAATAAAGATCGGTTCCTCATATTACCAAAAAATTTAAAAAAATATTGTCAATGGGCTATTATCTCTGCTTTGTACTTGAAAGACTTTTCTAATTTAACTGATTTTTTTCACTTGGTTATTTCATTCTTTTGATGCTGTGTAGACACAACCACAGATATTTGCATAGTCTGAAAAAAGTCTTAGATGATGTATACTTGGGTTGTCTCACAGGAAGAGGGTTTTCAAGAGTAGGGAGAAAAAAAGACCACTAGAATGGGAAGAGTCATCTCTTATTTGCAATTTTCTGAGAAATCAGAGTTCTTAAGTCATAAAAAACAACCAAGTAATTAGAGGGAAAAAAATATGATTTTCATTATACCATGAATTGTGTGATTCTCCTCTCCCTTCTTGCCAATTTAGTTTGGTCTGATTGTGAAACTCTATTAATCAGCATTAATAAGCCCTTTTATTTCAGGAAATCATTTTAGTTACCCAATAAATGTTTCATATAAGACTAAGTGATAGTATTTTAAGAATTTTTTTATATGAACAATTTTAAAGTCTTTATTGAATTCGTTACACTATTGCCTCTGTTTTATGTTTTGGTTTTTTGGCCATGAGGTATGTGGGATCTTAGCTCTCCTACCAGAGATTGAACCTGTACCTACCCTGGACTGGAAGATGAAGTCTTAACCACTGGACCACCAGGGAAGTCTCTAAGTGATAATACTAAAGTCTTCTTTTTCTCTGCCTCAAATTATTAGCTTGCTAAGTCTGAAAATCTTATCAGAATTTAATTCTTTCAAGATTTATACTATAATCTTTGAACATTGGTTTGTTTTGTGTAGAAAACCAACACTCTTTAATTGAACACTTCTGTATTAAAAGCCTATAATACAGTCAAGGTGGGAAATTTAAAGGAGTCACAATTCTTGCATGTAAGTAGTTTTCCAAGTAGAAAAGAAAATTAAATGTGAACAATATCTAAAACACAGAAAATTGACAAAAAGCTATGATTTACTCATCCCTTAGATAAACACGTGTGACTCGTCTGCCATGTTCTGAGCATTATGTGAGATTCTTGGGCTATGGCCATGAAAAAAGCAGGAACATTACGTGGCCTCACAATTTGGTGGGGCTGACAGATATTTACCAAGAAATTATGAGCCTTTGCTATGGGCCAAACACTTTAAAACCAAAGATAGAGGATCCTGCCTCAGGTGCTGACAGTTTAATGAAGAAGATGGGTCATAAATTAAGCAATGACTAAGCTTCATGATAAGAGCACTAATAGAAATGTAGACAGGACATTACAGAAGGAGGAAGCAGAGGCCAAGAGAAAGCACAGCCATCATCCTATTTACTAATCAGAAATTTCTGAGTTTTATTATGCACCATATAAATACAGGTGATATTCTGTAGCACAGGCAATGCTGTGCTTGGTGAGCAACTTACTATGTGTTGAATGTGACAGAGGAAATGAGAATATATAAACAGAAATTATTAATTCTCCTTGGTATCATCAGGATTAGCTTCATGAGGAGAGGCGCCATTTGAGCCGAGTTCTTCATAAGGATTTCTAACATTTCAGGAGAGGATTCCTGACAAAGGAATAAGTGTGAGCTTGTTTTCCAAGGCAGGAAAGTGTAGGTCTTCAGCACACGGCGAATAGTCCTACGAGGCTAGATTTTGAGATTAAAGAGTGTGAGGCCAAGAAAAGCGTTTTTCCAGGTCTTGAAAGGCCTTGTAAGCCTTTAATAAAAAATCCAGGCCTTATCTTGAAAGCAAACTTCAATATCGGAGAAAATAAAGGGAAGATACCCAGCTCTTGGGCTTCCCTGGTGACTCAGCAGTAAACTATCCACCTGCCAATGCTGGAAACACGGGTTCGATTTCTGGGTTGAGAAAATCCCCTGGAGAAAGAAACAGCAACCCACTCCAGTATTCTCGCCTGGGAAATCCTGCAGACAGAGGAGCCTAACAGGCTACATTTCATGGGTTGCAAAGAGTTGGACACGACTTAGCAACTCAACAACCATCACCACCTTGTTCTTAGGCCAAGGTGTCAGAGAGATACCCAGAAATGAGTGAAAAAGGCTAAGCACAGGGAAACTGGTATAAAGTTTACTTCTAGCAGTTCCAGAAATGTGTGTAAAGCTATGTATGATGTTTACTTATTGAATACCTAAATTTTTGTTTAGAAATGAAGTACCTTATACCCTCCTGTTACTAGGTAAGGAGAAATAAATAAATAGGCCTTGGCCTAAAGGAAGGAAAATATATTAACTCACAGTAATTTAAGCAGTATAAAGAAATGCTGAGCTAGAGGACACACAGTATGTACAGAAACAAGTAATTCAGTCTGAACAGAGTGATTTAGAAAGGATTTGGGCATAGGCAGGCCTACTCCAGAGCCTACAGTCCAGGAAGCGTTTTTCCCTCTGGTCTTGGTTCTTTGCAGCTTTTCTTACATGAAATTCCCTGGAAACACATTTTGAGATGGAAAGTTGCATGCAGAAGATTTATAGGGTAGCTCTTTAGAAATAAAAAGAAGAGAAAGAAAGAGAACTAACCTGTGATGCATCTGCACCGAGGACTTGGTCGAGTCTACGGAAAGCCTTTGGAGCTGGGCAGGTTTTATTAATGAGCTTAATTGAAGTAATTGGAACTGACCTTTGTATCTTGGCATCAGTCAATTATTAGCAGCTGAAAATCTCCTGGAAGCGGTGTATCCTTGGGGGAGCCAGTTGCCTGCAGCTTGAGGGTGATTCCCAGTGATGGATACAGCCTGGAGCTGTAAGCAACTATTCACTCCAGAGGAAGCCAAGATGGTAGGTGGAAACCCAAGTCCATGCTGAAGCGCTTCCCCTTAGTTTTTCAGCTGTAGGCTATAGACAGTGATAGAAAGCTTTTAAGAAGGTAAAGGGGCATACATTGATTTTGATTTAAGAAAGTTATTTCTGTAGCAATGTAATGGGCAATTTGGCAAGGTGATAGAGGCTGGCAAGTGAAAGTACTAGTTTGGAGGCTATTATAGCTGTTAAGGCCTAGTTCAAAATAGTTAAGGCCCAACTCAAACCTGTGTGAAGTTTTACCAAGTCTCCCCAAGCAGAACAGTCCTTTCCTCTATCATTCTTCCATAGCCCTTTTTGTTGTGCTGTGTGTGCAGGGTAGAAAAGAATTTCCAGACATGAGGCAGAATGAAAAGAGAATACAAGTTTACTAGAGTGGGAGGCACCGTTAGAATGGGGGAGGGCTGGCTCAAGGGAGAGCTGAAACCTTTTGCAGGAGGCTGGTAGCCAATTGTTACAACCTCAAGACAGAAAATTCCTACTAGAATGGTTGCATTAGATGACTGGTTAGGATGCTATAGGGTGGATAGTAGGTTAGTATTTTGCCTAATATGGGGTTAGGGAACTGGCCGGTTTAGATCTGGAGGTTCATGGCAATAGTTGCTGTGGGGCTCGGTCAGTTCCAGAGATTTTTGTCCTGTGACCTTGGTACAGGGCTCCACACTTTGGTTATAATTTTACTTTAGTCCCGATTACAATCTGACTTTATATCATTAGTAGTTGATTCTGTGTATCTCCCTGTTGACTCTGAATTCTTTTGAGGCAATAGCCATCTACTCTTATCTGTACCTCCCACAGTACCATCATTGAGCCCTGAGTAGAATTTGATACAAGCGTTCTGAATTATACAGTCCAGGGAAGGGATGATGGGTTTCTAAAATGGAATCAGTAGTAATGGAAAGAAGAGAATGGTGTCAATGAAGGAGAACCTGCAGAGGTATAAATGTGTGGAAGAGCTTTCGAGACTACAGCATAACTTCCATGTCATGGATTATTATGGCAACTCACTCCAGTGTTCTTGCCTGGAGAATCCCAGGGACGGGGGAGCCTGGTGGGCTGTCGTCTATGGGGTCGCACAGAGTCGGACACGACTGAAGCGACTTAGCAGCAGCAGCAGCACATACACTGAAACACAACTGCTAGAGCCCATTTGTATTTATATATTTATTTGGCACATTTCCTGGGCCTTTTGTTAAAACACTTTCCCTTTGAAACTGAGCAGGACCCTGTGGGGCTCCTGGGCATAGAAGCCTTTCTGTGTCCCCATTTCTTGTTTGTAGGAAGTAAGCTTCAGCCTCCATGACTTTCCCTGAGTTCCAAGGAGCAGGTTCAAATAGTTGCTAATCAGAGGAGGGAGGGGATGCAGAGAAAAGGGAGGAGCAGTCGAAAACATTTGTGTAGCCTTGGGAGAGGGTCCTGGTTCTACCTCAATGGATACACTTAACAATATCTTTGAGCTCTTCTGCAGAACTAAAACCCCCAACAAATGGACCATGTTAACTACTTGATCAAACCAGTCCATCCTAAAGGAAATCAGTCCTGAATATTCATTGGAAAGACTGATGCTGAAGCTGAAGCCTCAATACTTTGGCCACCTGGTGGGAAGAACTGACTTACTGGAAAAGACCCTGATGCTGGGAAAGATTGAAGGCAGGAGGAGAAGGGGCAACAGAGGATGTGCAGGCCCAGCATACACACTGATCCTTATCAGCAACCCTACCCTTGCACCATTGCTATAAAATGGGATTCTCCAGGCAAGGATACTGGGGTGGGTTGCCATTTCCTCCTCCAAGGGATCTTCCCAATCCAGGGGTCGAACCTGAGTCTCCTGTGTCTCCTGCATTGCAGGCAGATTCTTTACCTGCTGACCCATCAGGGAAGCCTATTACTATAAAATTCCACCAAATCCTCCCCAGGTTGGGATACACAGTTTTGAGAGTATGAGCCTGCTGTGTCCCCCTTTGACTGGCAAAGCAACAAAGCTATTTTCAACTTCACCCAAAACTCTATTTCTGAGATTTGATTCAGCACCAGTGCACAGAGGTTGAGTTTTTGGCATCACCTCTTTACATAAGTTTTCTCAGAGTTTGTTTTTTTCCAATTACACATCAAAGAGGAAAGATAAGTTGCATGTTGTTTCTACCCTTTAAATTCATGCTGTTTTGTAACATGCCTACCTTAGACTTTAAAGTTCAGGCAATATTTCTGCCTTAGTGAAACTTTGAATTTGTAAGATGTCTTTCTGACCATATTCTAAATGAAAGCCCTCAACTTTTTTTTAAATTGAAGTATAGTTAATTTACAATGTTGTTCTAGCTTCTGGTATACAGCACAGTGATTCAGTTATACATATATTTATATATATTCTTTTTTAGATTCTTTTCCCATATAGGTTATTACAAAATATTGATATAGTTCCTAGTGCTATACAGTTGGTCCTTGTTTATTTATTTTATATATAGCAGTGTGTATATGTTATTCCCAAATTCCTAATTTATTTCTGCCTTCACTTTTCCCCTTTGGTAACTATAAATTTGCTTTCAAAGTCTGTGAGTCTCTTTCTATTCTGTAAATAAATTCATTTCTATCATTTTTAAAAAGATTTCACAAATAATAATGTCATATGATATTTGTCTTTCTCTGACTTACTTCACTTAGTATGATAATCTCTAGGCCCATACATATTGCTGCAAATGGCATTATTTCACTCTTTTTTATGGCTGAGTAGTATTCCATTGTGCATATGTGTGTGTGTGTGTGTGTGTGTGTGTGTGTGTGTGTGTGCACGCGCGCGCGCCACATGCATCTTCTTTATCCATTCAATTGTGGCTAGGCATTTAGGTTGGTTCCTTGTCTTTGCTATTCTAAATAGTGCTGGTCTGAACACTGTTCTGCATGTATCTTTTTGAAGAATGCTTTCCTCTGGATATATGCCCAGGAGTGGGATTTCTAAGTCATGTGGTAACTCTATTTTTAATTTTAACAAACCTCCATACTATTCTCCATGGTGGCTGCACCAATTTACATTCCCACCAATGAGTAGGGGGGGTCCCTTTTCTCCACACCTTCTCTAGCATTTATTATTTGTAGAGTTTTTGATGATGGCCATTCTGAATGATATGAGATGATTCTGCATTGCGATTTTGGTTTGCAAGTATCTAATAATTAGTGATGCTGAGTATCTTGTCATTTTCTTATTGACCATTATTATATGTATTCTTATTATATGTATTATTTGTATTATTATATGTATTTATTATATATAATTATATATATATATAAAGGATAATTATATCTATCCTTTGGAAGAATGTCTATTTAGGTTTCTGTCCATTTTTTGATTGTTTCTTTTTTTGTATTGAGTTGTTTATATATTTTTAAAATCAAGCCTTTGTCTGTCACATTGTTTGCAAATATTTTTTCTCAGTCTATAGGTTGTCTTTTTATTTTCCTTATAATTTCCTTTGCTATGCAAAAGCTTATGTTTGACTATGTCCATTGTTTATTTTTGCTTTTACTTCTATTGCCTTAACCTAAGAAAACATTGCTTGAATGCCTCTAAATATTGTGTCAACTCTGCCAAGGTCTTATGACCCCAGAAAACTGTCAAGACTGCCAGAAAGTCAAGAGTGAAATATTTTCCGGTCTAGGGTATGACTTGGTCAAAAGAAAGTATGGCATATAAAAATGAAAATGTATCTTGGAATGTGAGAGAGACTTTGATTCAAAAGGGAAAGTTTTCCAAACCTGAGAGGGTGCACATTTTATCTGTGGAAAAAAGACATTAAAATATAGTGGCAAAATCATATGATATATCATCAGGAAATGCATATTGCTAAGCTGACCATGAGTAACTCTATGTCCTGTTTTATTTTTATCTCAATAAAATTGAAATAATACAATTTCTTATTGTACCTGACTCAAAGAGATGACTTAAAGATACAAATAAATGGGAATAATTTCTACATTATAAAATACTCTTAGTTATTCTTAGTTCATGTAATGCTTATCCTTCAAATATTTCTGCTTTGAAACAACCCATGATTAGAACAATAGACTTCAATATTAGAATACATTGTGTTTGGTAATTGCTTAGCTATAATTCATTAAGTGCTTGCTATCAACCACTGTGTTGAGAATAATTTAATTTAATTCTAACAACCCTAGGGTGAAAGTAAAACCATTTTTCCCATTTTGCAGATAAGGGACTTTAAATATATTTAGAAAAACAAAATAACTCTCAAAGATCTAATGAATGGCAGATAATACCTATATGTCTTTAGAGCGTATACTACTAACACTTAGCATTATCCTATATTATTACATGTTTATAGACTGACAAGGATGGAGTTAACTCATGAATATGTGTTCTGCATGCTTAATATACATACAGACATGCATAAGTAAATATGTACAAGAGGAAAACTTGATCATCAGCAAGATATATAGCTACAGACATTGAAGGTGTATGTAACTGAAGTTAATGAGCATCTAGCCTAATCTTCTTTCTTTCAAAGTATTGTATTTGGAAGTAATCTACTATGTGCAAAACACCATGTTTGATCCTCCAGAGCAGTGATGTCCAATAGAAATATAATGAGAACCACATATGTAATTTTAAATTTCCTAATAGCTACATTGGAAGAGTAAAAGAAACAGTTGAAATTAATTTTGGTAACAATATGGATATATCAAGTGATTTTAATCCCTATTTCCCTTGCAGTCATGAGGAAAACAGAATTCATAGAAAAATTAAATCACTGGCTTATTTTTAAAAATCAAGGCTAGATTTTTAGTGTTAAAGTTTCACTTCAATAGCAAAACAAAACACACATACACAAACAAACAAAAAAACCCCCACAAAACAATAAAAAACAAAATAAAACACAAAAACCACTAAACAATCTTAGTTAAAAGTGTACAGAGAACCTGAGTAGACATTTTTCCAAAGAAAACATACAGATGGTCAAAATGTACATTAAAAGGTGCTCAGCATCACTAATCATTAGGGAAATGCAAATCAAATCTATAATGAGTTATCACCTCACGTCTAGCCTACTACAATGGCTATTACCCAAAAGACAGGAAATACCAAGGGCAAGTGAGGATGTGGAGAAAAGGGAACTTTTGTGCACTGTTAGTGGGAAACAGTATGGAGGTTTCTTAAAAATTAAAAATGAAGCTACCATATGATCCAGCAATTCTACTTTGGGTATTTAACCTAAAAAAATAAAAAATAGTAGCTCAGAGATATATACGTACCCCCATGTTCATTGTAGCATTATTTATCATAGCCAAAATACATAAACAACCTAGATGTCCACTGATCGATGAATGAGTGAAGAAAATGTGGTGCAGACTCTCTGTATACAGAGTAATTTTATTCACCCATAGAAACGAAAGAAATCTAGTCATTTGGGACAACACAGATGGAACTTGAGGTCATTATTCTAAATGAAGTATGTTGGGCAGAGAAAGAGAAATATCATATGGTCTCACTTGTATGTGAAATCTAAAAACCAAAACCAAAACAAAACAATACAAAATTGAGCTTATAGATACAGAGAACAGATTGGTGTTTGCCAGGGGTAGTGAAGGGTGGGCAAAACAAGTCAAGGGCATCAAAAGACACAAACCTCCCATTATAAAATAAATAAGTCCTGGGGATGTAATGTACAGCATGGTGATCATAGTTAGCAATATTATTTTCCATATTTGAAAGCTTAAGGGACTAGAACTTAAAAGTTCTCATTGCAAGAAAAATTCTTTTAGCTGTATATGATGATGGATGTTAGCTAGATTTATTGTGGTGATTCTTTTGCAATATGTACAAACATTGGATCATTATGCTATACACCTGAAACTAATATAATATTATATGTCAATTATATCTTTAAAAAGTTTCCACTTTTGATATTGTTGAGTTGCTTTGGGTAATCTGCACTTATGATTCATCAGCCTTGAGTTGGAAGATTGTGATATTTGAGATAGTGGGTTGTATTTTATGTACAATCCTTGAAAAAATAAATAATGAATTTCTCTTCAATTTTTTCCAGAAACAATATCTCTTTCCACCCCATAATCATATCTTCACTAGAGACATGTTCTATCCAGCTATATTCCAAAGGAGAATAGTTATCAATTATTCAAATTCAGCAAATATGTATTGATTGTCTCCTACATGCCAACTACTTGCCTGGAAAATTCCATGGATGGAGGAGTCTGGTGGGCTGTAATTCATGGGGCCGCAAAGAGTCGGACACGACTGAGCGACTTCACTTTCTTTCACTATATGCCAACTATAGATACAGTTATGAAATATTTCTTTCACAGATATAGCTCATAAAGTATTCTTTCACAGATATAGCTCATAAAGTAGGCTAGAGGAAAGACAGACAAATACACATGTATAACAAAATGTGATGAGAGATTTGTTTCTATAATGTTACAAATAGATACAATGTATGGGCACTTTTTTTTTCTTTACTTATTTCAAACCAACTAAACCTGAGGATAAGACATAGTTCCTTAAAGGACTGAGAAAATAGCAGTCATTGCGTGAAAGTAATGAAGTTTGAGGCTTTGTCAAATGGAAGTTGTAAATATTTAGCATCTTCTATAAACTCTAGTTTTGCCATGTTCTCAGTTTTTAGTATGTTTAAAACTTAAAGTGATACAAACAGTGTGTATGTATTAAATACTATTTTATCATCAAATTTTAAATTTGGTTAATTACCCAATAGAAATAGTAAAGGAGGTTGTAGGAAAACAACTGTATTAGAATAACTATTTACAAATTATGAGTATTAACTTTTATAAAAATGTAGTAAATATTAGTTATTCAGGGATATCCACTATTCAAAATACCATTTCTATTTGAAGGGACTACATTGTGTGGGGCTTACAAGTCCAAAAGAAATATTTGTCCTCTATCCTCCTGACCAGACAAGATTTGGACTTATAAGCTAAACTTAGTCAAGGTAGAGCCTAGTAGCTTCATGGATGGTGTCCATTGCTTGTGGTACCAGTTGTGGCATCCTAACCAGACTTTCTGAATTTCAACCTTGGTTTTGTCCTTGGCTGCTAAGTCTCTCTTGCTTCCTGCATTTTCTGAGCTTGATTATCCAGCAATCTTTTGGTTCTCCAAACAACTATCAGTCTAAAAATTAATCTGATTTTGGAACCAATTAGCCAAAGTCAGTTTCAGGTGTTTACAACCAAGGATATGCCTTTTTATATACTATCTATATTCTTTACCAGTGTCTGTAGAAATTGGTACCAGAAAGTGGGTTATTGGCCTCAAAGCCTCAGGGCAATCTGAATCTCATCTCTGATTCGGTTTGGGTTGAAGGTGGTGAAAAATCCAGTTAATGACCACTTGGTGGCTGGTAACTTATGGCATTCAATGGCAAAGCAATTAATTATCATTAATTGTTTTATCATTTATAAAAATCTTTATTTTATCATTTTATCTGTGGTTATTATTAATAAAATGTCTATTAAAAGCAAACCTTTGCGATTTTCACATTGATGCCATAATAAAACAGAATTAAGGTCAAGTAAATTCAAGGATTCAGGGAAGGATGTTTGTTTTTAATGGGTATGAGTAAAGACAGAGAAGGAATGGGTTAAGGTTCAAAGTCGTTGGCTCAAGATATGAAAGAAAACTTAGGAACTTTGCCACCACACTAAAATAATTTTTTTAACCTGCAGTGTTGTAATCAAATGTAAAATTTGAAAATGCAGATGATCAAATTCGAGTTCATAGCAATGCTAGATTTCCCATATGATAGTGAATTTTGATTAAGAAGAAATGAAAGAATATGAATAGAATATATTGGATGATACGGAAAGATGCGAAGGACATGATGGACCCCAAACCCTAACTCTCGCTGGTTTTCCATGCTGGCTATAGCTATCTTATCATCCACATCTGATAAGCTTCTTTCACCCCTGATTTGAAGATGAAGTCACTTTTAGGGAGAAAAATCTCCTTGCAAAGGAAGCCATTTCTTCTGAAGTCTTCTCTGGACCTTAATGTTTGCAAACTTATTACCAGAATTGGGGAATGTGATGTAAATGGAGGTCAAATTCAACGTTAAACTAAAAAGAGAAGATTTTAACCTCAAAGGAATTGTTAGATCAGGAAATTCATTTTAACAACATTTTGTGAGGGATGTATGGGAAGATTCTGAGGTACCAAGAAAGGAATAACATTAAATCAGGTTGAATTTAGCAATCAGTTCAATCAGAATGCATTCTTGGCTGAATGGCTAAAACCTGGATCAAGAAGTGGGTTATGTTAAATAAAGTTGAGAAGCCAAAAATTCCTTGGCATAATGTATAGGAAAAGATCCAAAGGTTCTGAGTGATAGAATTACTGGAATAAGGTTATCCTTTCTAATACACTCACCCATCACAATCATGTTTGCTAAGAGGGTTCAATATACCTATGGCTGATTCATGTTGAGGTTTGACAGAAAACAACAAAATTCTATAAAGCAATTATCCTTCATTAAAAAATAAATTAAAAAAAAAGATATTCTCTTTACCAAGTCTTGATAAGTATACTGGTGAAGGGATGCCAAGTTCTCTGAAAAGTCCTGCAGTGTTTCAGATGTTGGAGGAAATTCTGCAATTGAAGTGAGCTTCCTGATATCAGTGAAGTGGAAAGATTCTAGGGTACAGAAGACACCTAAGGTGTCTTAGCAATCAGAGGAAAAGTGGATGTAGCTACCATAATAGGGAATGAAAAGGGCCTTGGCCTCAGATATTACTGGTGGTAACTTGGGCAACTCAACCTTAGGATGCCTAGAATTCTGCTAATCCTGAGAATGCACTTCCCAGATCAAAGTCAATTCACAGACCAAGAGCTCGAAGAATAAACATACACTTGTGGAAGGATGCTTTAGTATCACCACAAGTACATGGTACAAATTTTCATTCTAGTCTTTCTCAAAAAAAAAAACAACCAAAAGAAACCCCTCTTTACCAAATAATTATGTATTCAGGATCAGGAAATACCCAAATGTTTTCAGAACCTATTGGATACAGGCCCCGAGCAAAAAGTAACTCCTGGGCAATCAGAGGACACTGTACAGCACTGGTAAGAGCGAGGTATAGACGGTAAGTAGATCTGGTGATAAATAGAGTTGTCACCAATACCCTCTTCATGGTAAGACCAATAATACCTCAGCTACATCCAGTAGCTGTTTTCCAAGTTGCCTATTTCATGTCACTGGAAAACAGGAAAATTGGGCAGGGTATATTCTGGAGTGACTGATCTTGTTTATCAAGGGTGAGTAGAATTTATGTTATCCTGGGGGTTCTGAAAGAAGTACAGATGGAGGCCATTAAGTTTTCTCTTGAGGTTTCTTCTCATACTATTGCATCTCCAGTAAAAGTTTGTTGACGACTAATACAACCTGATAGAGTATATTCAGGTTGACCATACTTCCATTCCCTTAGAAAAATATATGTGTGCTTCCATGGGATAAGAAGTTTTATTACGTTCTGCCTGCTTAAGACAATAGGAAATCCTAGACTTGAAGCAATTCAGTAGTTAAACCGACTTTGGATTACATCTTTTCAGAAAGGACTAGGATGTAAGAGGGTATTTGAATTATACAGAGTGGTAAGATTTTGAGGGAAAGGTAAGAAGAGGAAAAAGGGAACATATGGATAATGGGCAACTAAAAGTGTAGACATGGGTGTGTTTTAGCCTCTGTTTTCAGGAATCCCTCAATATGTGGGAGTCAGCGGAAAGCAGGGCCCCTTTATCCACTAACAAAACCTTATGGCGACAAATATTTTCTCTGTTTTGTTGTTGTTGTTGTTCAGTTGCTCAGTCGTGTCTGACTTTGTGACCGCATGGACTTCAGCACATCAGGTTTCCCTGTCCTTCACTATATCCATTAATTTGCTTACACTCCAAGCATCTCATCCTCTGTTACCCCCTTGTCCTCCTGCCCTCAATATTTCCAAGCATCAGGGTCTTTTCCAATGAGTCAGCTCTTTGCATCAAGTGGCCAAAGTATTGGAGCTTCCACTTCAGCATCAGTCCTTCCAATGAATATTCAGGGTTGATTTCCTTTAAGTTGACTGATTTGATCTCCTTGCTGTCCAAAGAACTCTCAAGAGTCTTCTCCAGCACCACAGTTCAAAAGCATCAATTCCCTCAATGCTCAGCCTCCTTTATGGTCCAACTCTCACATCCATGCATGACTATGGGAAAAATCATAGCTTTGACTATATGGACCTTTTTCGGAAAGTGATGTCTCTGCTATTTAATATGCTGTCTAGGTTTGTAATAGCTTTTCTTCCAAGGAGCAAGCATCTTAATTTCATGGCTGCAGTCACTGTCAACAATGATTTTGTAGCTCAAGAAAATGAAGCCTGTCATTGTTTCCATTTTTTTCCCTAAATATTTGCCATGAAGTGATGGGACTGGATGCCATGATTTTCTCTGTTTACTTCTTGGTAATGAGAGCACTGACATATGTTCAGGGACAGTGCATCTTGGAGAAGTGACCCAAGGACATACAGTAGTTTCCTGTCTCTTAGCGCACTGAAGTCCTGTGAGAGTCCTAGGATAGATAAAGCCTTTCTAAGAAAACACCCTCTTCCAACAACACAAGAGAAGACTCTACACATGGACATCACCAGATGGTCAATACCAAAATCAGATTGATTATACTTTTTGCAGCCAAAGATGGAGAAGCTATATATAGTCAGCAAAAACAAGGCCAGGAACTGACTGTGGCTCAGATCATGAACTCCTTATTGCCAAACTCAGACTTAAATTGAAGAAAGTAGACCATTAGACCACCATTAGACCATCAGGTATGACCTAAATCAAATCCCTTATGATTATACAGAAGAAGTAAGAAATAGATTCAAGGGATTAGATCTGATAGACAGAGTGCCTGAACAACTATGGACAGAGGTTTGTGACATTGTGCAGGAGACAGGGATCAAGACCATCCCCAAGAAAAAGAAATGCATAAAGGCAAAATGGTTGTCTGAGGAGGCCTTACAAATAGCTGCAAAAAGAAGAGAAGAGAAAGGCAAAGGAGAAAAGGAAAGATGTACCCGTTTGAACGGAGAGTTCCAAAGAATAGCATGGAGAGATAAGAAAGCCTTCCTCTGTGATCAGTGGAAAGAAATAGAGGAAAACAACAGAATGGGAAAGACTAGAGATCTCTTCAAGAAAATTAGAGATACCAAGGAAACATTTCATGCAACGATGGGCTCGATAAAGGACAGAGAAGGTATGGACCTAACAGAAGCAGACATTATTAAGAAGAGGTGGCAAGAATACACAGAATAATTATACAAAAAAGATCTTCATGACCCAGATAACCATGATGGTATGATCACTTACCTAGAGCCAGACATCTTGGAATATGAAGTCAAGTGGGCCTTAGGAATCATCACTACGAACAAAGCTAGTGGAGGTGATGGAATTCCAGTTGAACTATTTCATATCCTAGAAGATGATGCTGTGAAAGTGCTGCACTCAATATGCCAGCAAATCTGGAAAACTCAGCAGCGACCACAGGACTGGAAAAGGTAAATTCTCATTCTAATCTCAAAGAAAGGCAATGCCAAAGAATGCTCAAACTACCACACAATTGCACTCATCTCACACGCTAGTAAAGTAATGCTTAAAATTCTCCAAGCCAGGCTTCAGCAATACATGAACCGTGAACTTCCAGATATTCAAGCTGGATTTAGAAAAGCCAGAGGAACCAGAGATCAAATTGCCAGCATCTGTTGGATCATAGAAAAAGCAAGAGAGTTCCAGAAAAATATCTACTTCTGCTTTGTTGACTACACCAAAGTGTTTAATTGTGTGGATCACAACAAACTGTGGAAAATTCTTCCAGACATGGGAATACCAGACCACCTTACCTGGTTCCTGAGAAATCTGTATGCAGGTGAAGAAGCAGCACTTAGAACTGGACATGGAACAACAGACTGGTTCCAAATAGGGAAAGGAGTACGTCAAGGCTGTGTATTTTCATCCTGCTTATTTAACTTATATGCAGGATATATAATGCAAAATGCCGAGCTGGAAGAAGCACAAGCTGGAATCAAGATTGCTGGGTAAACATCAATAACCTCAGTTACGTAGATGACACCACCCTTATGGCAGAAAACAAAGAACTAAAGATTCACTTTGATGAAAGTGAAAGAAGAGTGTGAAAAAATTGGCTTAAAACTCAACATTCAGAAAACTAAGATCATGGCATCTGGTCCCATCATTTCATGGCAAATAGATGGGGAAACAATGGAAACAGCAAGAGACTTTGTTTTCTTGGGCTCCAAAATCAGTGCAGATGGTGACTGCAGCCATGAAATTGAAAGACGCTTGCTCCTTGGAAGAAAATCTATGACCAACCTAGATAGCATATTAAAAAGCAGAGACATTACTTTGCCGACAAAGGTCTGTCTAGTCAGAGCTATGGTTTTTCCAGTGGTCATGTATGGATGTGATAGTTGGACTATAAAGAAAGTTGAGCACTGAAGAATTGATGATTTTCAGCTGTGGTGTTGGAGAAGACTCTTTAGAGTCCCTTGGACAGCAAGGAGATCGAACCAGTCAATCCAAAAGGAAAACAGTCCTAAATATTCATTGGAAGGACTGATGCTGATGCTGAAACTCCAATAGTTTGGCCACCTCATGCGAAGAACTGACTCATTGGAAAAGAGTCAGTTTCGCTGATTCTGGGAAACACTTAAGGCAGGAGAAGAGGGCGACAGAGGATGAGATGATTGGATGGCATCACCGACTTGATGGACATGAGTTTGAGCAAGCTTCGGCAGTTCGTGATGGACAGGGAAGCCTGGCATGTTGCATTCCATGGGGTCGCAAAGAGTCAGACACGACTGAGCTACTGAACTGATGAACTAGAAATTAGAACTCTGGTCTCCTGAGAATTGTTGGGAAAGTGGAATTCATCTAGTCATATAGACAATTTTATTTTTTTTCTTATAGATTTTCATTGTCCCTGTTCTCAGCTCTGAGCCTCACTCTACTTGTCCTTCTGTCAACTCTGGTACTTACATACTTATTTTTTTTATTTTCACAGAGTAAATCAACTTGATTTTTTGGGGTATCCTAAAGTGCAGATCATTGTGCTTTCAGTTATAGCTCCTGCATTCGGCTACCTCACTAATCACTCTTCTATACTTCTTATCTTCTAAAATTTATTTGAAATGTTTCCTCCTCCATTGAGGTCTCCTATAGGCCTTATCACTTTTGACTTGATACACTTTGTATTTCTTTAATGCTATATGGGAAGATGGGCAAGAGGAATAGAAGATAAATACATCTTGTCAACATTTCATGTTCAACATTGTGATCCTCACAAGCCGTTCTCTTTTAAATACCCTATGATAAACAAGCAGGATGATTCAATTGTTAATGTGTCCAGAATTTGACTGTGAATAATATCACTCTACTCTAAAGCACAGGACCGCATCATAAATAAAACATCTGCACTGCTGATGATGGTATAGTGGCTCCATTCTGCAGTGCCCTCATCCACTTTTTCTAAAAAAATGGAAGTCGTCAAGGTTAATGAGACTACATTTTTATCAGAGTTTGATTGGCTATTATTAATGTCTGACCCAATTTCAATTTCTAATTCTGACAACATTACAAGAAAATCTAGAATGTAGACACGCCAAAAGCTTCATAGGAAAAATTTAACTGCGTTTTTATGTTTGCTGTAACTCAGTTAAAATACTTTTGCAGACATATTTTTCCTAGTAAAACTAAAAAGAACTTAATGTTCTTCCATATGATTTGAGTTGAAAGTGTATGGGCTAGCCCTGTCTTTCCATTCTATCTAAAAAGCAAAGAATCTCAAAAATTGGACTGGATCTGAAATTCAGATATTTTCCTTCCAAGATTAGGACTTAAGTTTGTTTCCAAATATCACGACCCTGTTTGAATTTATGGTCTTTTGATGCCCTAGACTGTTTCCTTTTGAGGACTCTGCCTGAGTCAGATCTTTCTATAGTTGGTCTATGAGATTTTAAAGAGAGGAGACTTCAGTAAAGCACAGAGTATGTCTGTAGTTAAGGGATACGACCTCAGGCAAAAAATCTGGGAAAAAAAGACCACGTCAGTTTCTACTTCCAAGAAAAGCTAGTTGCTGTTTTGATAACAGTAATGTCCCTTTAGTTCAAAGTTACCAGCTATCAAAACAAGTTTAGTTCACAATCAACTAACTCCTTTCCATTACAGAAAAGCAGATTCTAATGTAATCAAGTCCAAATAAAAATATATTTACAGAGAAAACTAGGCCCACGAGGAACAAGCAGAAACTAGCAACAAGCTAAGCTTTTAAAATGTTAAATTTCACCATATGCAATTTGTACCCGTAGGACTAAGAAGAAATCATGAGAAAAATTGCATTACAAGGAAATGATGTCTTAAAAGATGACTCACTGAAAAGACAGGGTCATAGAAAGCGATCACCTATCAAAACAAAATACAGAATCACTCTCTCCATCATATGTGTTAACTTTCAGCAAAGCAGCTCTGCTCCGTCCTCAGTAAGAGGTTTGAGCAGGAAGTATTATTGTCTGGCGTCAGAGTCAGGGTAGGATCCAGCTTGAACCTCCAAGTCATTTCACAGGGAAATCATGAAATTGCAGAACCATGTGGGTGGCCAATGGACTTGACCTGACTCTCATTTATTAAATAAACACTGACTTTGAGTAGCTGTACTTCTGAGAGCTTTAGCAGTGGCATTGCCAAGGTGTAGCACTTGGGGAGAAGGGTTTGACCCCATCATAAATTTCCATGCACAATCTCCTCCAAGTCACCTCTAGTAAATTCACAATCTAAGCAACCTAAGTAAAATTCAGTGTGCTTGCTTTTCAAAGTAGCTTCAAGACAAACCAATTAGCGTCCACTTCCAAAAACATTTTCACCACTCAGTCCTTTCTATAGAGAATTTCTGGAGCTGCATAACATCGAATTTTAGTCCAATTCTAGAGATTACATGCAATGTTGGTTCTTGCTGAAACCAGAGCTCCAGGGGCCTCCTTGTTCTTCAGTCGTCTTGTATCATGGTTACACTTGCTGGCAGCTGGAGCAGGTAAAGAAAACCATATTGTTTGTGTAATTTAAAAGATGACTTCTTAAAGATGTGCAGACAGCAAAATCCATGCTTAAGCAATTGTAAAAACAAGAAAAACCTGAAAAGAATTAGTAATCTATTTATACACGTAAAAAGTGGAAAACGATTCCTTACTGTATGGCCTGGAAAATTCTCTTAAATTTTTTTCTTCCCAAAATTGTTGGCAGGGAGGGCATATTCTGGTTCTAGGCAGAAAGGAAGTCTCAGGGGGAGTGTGAGAGCTTCACGTGGACACATATCAGGGAGGCAAGCCTATTTTAAGTCAGCTGCACTTTTCCAAAATGTATTGAACAGAAAATAATATAAAGAATATCAAGTAGCAGCTTTTTCAACACATCACGTTGTTGCATTTTTGATATGGTATTGTCAGTATAACCAGTGAAAATGCAATAGTAATTATAAAATAACTATGCTCAAAGCCTATAAATTTTCAGTCAGTGTTTAAATTAGAGATATTGTGAATCATAATTTGCTTGGATTTAAATATTTATCTATAACAAATCTAGACAACATATTAAAAAGTGGAGACATTACTTTGCCAACAAAGGTCCGTCTAGTCAAAGCTATGGTTTTTCCAGTAGTCATGTATAGATGTGAGAGTTGGACCATAAAGAAGGCTGAGTGCTGAGGAATTGATGCTTCCTAATTGTGGAGCTGGAGGAGATTTTTGAGAGTCCCTTGGACTGAAAGGAGGTCAAACCAGTCAATCCTAAAGGAAATCAACTTTGACTATTCATTGAAGGACTGATGCTGAAGGTAAAGCTCCAATAATTTGGCCATTTGATGTGACGAGTTGACTCCTTGGAGAAGACCTTCATGTTGGGAAAGATTGAGGGCAGGAGAAGGGGATACAAGAAGATGAGGTTGTTGGATAGCATCACTGACTCAATGGATATGAGTCTGGGCAAACCCTGGGTGATAATGAAGGACAGGGAAGCCTGGCCTCAGTCCATAGGGTTGCAAAGAGTTGTATGCAACTTAGTGACTGAACAACAAAAATATCTATCATTACCTTTAGGCGCTTATTATCTAACTTAAATATATAAAAGATACCCTGATAGATACCATGTAAAGCTTGTTCAGGTAAACTATGATATTTGAGGTTGGAAAGAATCTTAAAATCCATTGAGTCTAAGTGACACTTCTTCCCTACTGAGACTTGAAATCTTACTCAAAATATACTCATGCTGACATGAAGGTAGCCACTGTTATAAAACAACAGAAGCAAAAATTAAATATGTATAAGTAATTTGAGTAGTATTTTTGGTGTGGTAGAGTCTTAAAGGCATCAAGAAAACTACATGCTCAGATAGAGTAAATAACCAAAACTGTTTTCTTATTTAGCCACTCAAAAATATTCTTTCTCTAGCCTTGATCTTGCAACTAGGTTTATAGCTTTGTGTGGTGTCTTCATAGCATGTAACTCTTTGGATTCTTTAGATTTTTTTTTAACTGCAACTTCATTTATCGTGCCACATTTCATATGCTGTCACTTAACTGGACAAACCCTCTGGCCAGATATAGCTGGAGTGTTTTTCTGTATGAGGCATTGTCTGCTTATTAAGTCTTGTCTGTAACCTCAATATAAACTGTTGAGTGGTTATTGTTGCTTACAGAAGATAGAAGTTGGCCTAAAAGAACACCAGAGAAACAACGGGCAATTTTCTTCTAATCAAGTGATTATTTGATACTTGAGTTAATTTTTAAAAAATCAGCTGAAGGCAAGGATAGATTTCTTAAGCTAAATAGTCTTGAAAAGAGTTAGATGAGTGTAGAAGGTGATCATGATATTCCCGATGATTAATGTCATCAGGATGCCAGCAGTGAAGAGAACTTCCCTTGGAAGAAGATGAGATGAAAGAACTTTGCTTAGGTTCCAAATAGGAATGGAAATCCCCCAAAAGGCAAAAAAAAAAAAAAAAAAAAACTAGGGAGACCTCAGAAAATTCTTCAATAGAGAGATCTTGGCTCTCTTAATCCATGGACCACTTTGCTCCAGGTGATATATCCAACCATAAATTTTACGAAGAGACCCTGTGATCTGGCACCAGGAGTTGGCATTCAACTCATCCCGCTCACAGGATCTTAACCTTCTCTGCCAGGGGAGTCATCATCTGAATGGGAAAAACCATTGCAAAATTTTCCCTTCGTCTAATAAGAATGACTAATTTTAGATGCATCACAAGGAAGTGTTTTGTTCCAGACACAGTTCCTAGAAATAGTGGGGCATTCCAGTCCAACAGATGAAAACCTTCCTCATAGGAACCAAACCCGCGTGCTCTGCGCCACTTGTCTATGAATCCAAGTCGCCTGCTTTCAAGAAGACGAGAAGGAGATGGGGCTTCTAAAAGAACAGATTAATTTCCCAGTCTCTCTGTGGATTATCTAGATTGTTGAATATTTACAGCAAGATTTCAATCCCAAGAGGTCTCTTCCTCATCACTCTTGGACCCACCCCTTTCTGCTGCTCTCACTTGTTAAGTGAAAGCACATTTTATTATCAGGCTAAACAAAGCTTAGATGAATATTTAAATCTATTATATGACAATTTAATTTTTTCAAAATGAGAATTTGAGGTTAATTATGTAGTGATGTGTATGTAACATATTAGAAAGTTTTAAAATTTTTAAATAAAATTAATGCTTAAAAATTTAAGTATTTAATTTTAAGATGCATGGTATATTGGGAAGCTTACTGAACTGAAGATGCAATACTGAGTTTAGTTCTGACTTTTTCACCAATTAGATTAGTAGCTTCATCTCTCTAACAGTACAATGAGAGAATTGACCCAATTGACTTACAAATTCTTTCCAGATCTAAAATTCTTTAATTTAAATATGATGTATTCCTTCTCCTCATATCAGAAATGACCAGCAATACAAAGTGATGCTTGCTAAGTGTTGAATTACTGTGTTAAATAAGGATGGAAGTGTCAGTTCTGACCAGCATGGAAGGATAGATTGTAGAGGGTATGTGATCTGAGCTAGAACTTGAAAGTGGTCAGAATTTTGCAAAGTGAATTGCAGAGCACTCAAGTCATGCACTGGAGAAGGAAATGGCAATCCACTCCAGTATTCTTGCCTGGAGAATCCCAGGGATGGCGGAGCCTGGTGGGCTGCCGTCTATGGGGTCGCACAGCGTCGGACACGACTGAAGCGACTTAGCAGCAGCAGCAAGTCATGGAGGCATAAGTGAACATGTGGAGGAAGAAAAGCTCAAGATGTGTGGAGAAGTCAGAAAGCAGACCAAATGATATCATGGAGAGTTCCATTCAGAAAGGCTAACATAAAGTTTAGGGACCCACTTCTGCAGAGTCTATTAAGTCTGGATATACAAAATTTACCCTAAAAATGGCAGAATTTAAACTTTTAATTTTGTTGCTGTTGGTTGTGTGGGTGGTACTACATGTGCAAAAAATAGTTTTTGGAAAAGAAGAAAGTGTTGCTGCTGCTGCTGCTGCAGTTGCTAAGTCGCTTCAGTCGTGTCCGACTCTGTGCGACCCCATAGACGGCAGCCCACCAGGCTCCTCCGTCCCTGGGATTCTCCAGGCAAGAATACTGGAGTGGGTTGCCATTTCCTTCTCCAATGCATGCATGCATGCTAAGTAGCTTCAGTCGTGTCAGACTTTGTGCGACCCTATGGACAGCAGCCCACCAGGCTCCTCTGTCCACAGGATTCTCCAGGCAAGAATATTGGAGAGGGTTGCCATTTCCTTCTGGTTATTATTCAATCTAGTGTATCTGATTAATTGGGCTTCCCTTGTGGCTCAGCTGGTAAAGAATGTGCCTGCAATGTAGGAGACCTGGGTTGGATCCCTGGGTTGGGGAAGATCCCCTGGAGAAGGGAAAGGCTACCCACTCTAGTATTCTGGCCTGGAGAATTCCATGGACTGTACAGTCCATGGGGTTGCAAAGAGTCATGTGATTAATTGGGCTTCCCTGGTGGCTCAGTGGTAAATAATCCACCTGCAATTCAAGAAACTGCCTGAGATCCAGGTTTGATCCCTGGGTCTGGAAGATCCCCGGAAAAAGCAATGACAACCCACTCCAGTGTTCTTGCCTGGAGAATCCCATGGACAGAGGAGCTTGGTGGGCTACAGTTCACGGGGTCACAAAGAGTCAGACATGACTGAGTAACTAAACAACAACAAAAGCAATAATCTGATTCATTAGGGGTTAATCAGGGAATTTGTTCATGTGTCCCATCTTATTGCTATGGACTAAATGTTTCTGTCCCTTCAAAATTCTTTTTTTTGTTTTTTGTTTATTTATTTATTTATTTATTTTTTAATAATATGTTGAAACCCTAACCTCCAATGTGATGATATTAGGAGATGGGGGTTTGGAGAGGTGATTAGATCATGAGGGTGTAGCCCTCATGAATGTGACTAGTGTTCTTAAAAAAGAGACCCTAGAGAACTCTCTTTCCCCTTCTGCAAAGGACAAAGTGAGAAGATGGCCATCTATGAACAGAAAGCCGGCTATTTACAGATGCTGAGTGTGTTGCCACCTTAATCTTGGATTTCCCAGCCTCTAGACCTGTGAGAAATAAATTTCTGATGTTCATAAAGTGCCTGTTTTTTGACGGTCTATTACAGCAGCCTGACTTGACTAGGATAATTATTTAGAAGATGTTTATTTGTTCCTCAAACATTTCACATGTGCTGTGCTTAAGGATCTGGGCTGAGCTCTGGGCATAAGACAGAACCTTTCATTTCTGGACAGATCAGTCCATTTACTTTTGGGGGCAGAATAATTTTTTGGAACTTATATTTTTATATAAGCAGTGCATATTTTCTTGGCAATGGTAAATTTAAAATGCTGCAATACACATTCCACATGTTTTTACAGTTATCAGAAATCTTTATTTTCCTCAAGGAATGATTTGGAGCCAACGGTATTCCGTGTCACTCGTGTTGTCAAATTCTCCATGTTTGTAATGAGAAATTCCAGGTATGCCAATTGTGGTAGTGTTTCATTAACTTAAACTATTTTCTAATACAATGCCTGGTACATATATAATGACGTTAATCTTTGCACTAAGGAATAAACAGAATTGCAGCTGGTATACAGGGTATATAGTAGTAAGGACTTGATAAATGTTGAATTGAATAATGCCTCAAGTCAGTATAAGACCTTTCCTCAAAGTGGATTTTGAGGAATAATGGTGGGAAGTTCAGTCCCAGTGACGGTTCCATGGGGAAATAACTCCTTTTCAGCATTTGTATAAAGCTGTTCCTAGTTTCCACTAACAACAAGGCCCTCCTCCCAAATGTGGTATTAGGTCAATGAGCACTCATAGGATTTGCTTTATTCCAGACCACGTTAATTTCCCTTCACATTTGTACATGCTAACCAAATGGAGTAACGGCTATATGTTAGAGGAAATTGAAAGGATGAAATTAATCTCCTTTGCTTCTGAAAATTCAGAATGCCTTTGGTTAAAGTGGAAATTATAACCATAACTATAAACCCATTTGGGTGTGTAGCAAACATGTGATGGAAATTGGCTGAACTCCTGTGAATGCCTTTTGAAATGGCACTGAATGCACTGCATAATGCTTACAGCTGAGATTTTGCAGATCAGAAGGTTTCACAAAAGCTCACTGTGTCTCATGTTGGTGGTCCTCAGGTGGCGCTAGTGGTAAAGAACCTGCCTGCCAATGGAGGAGACATAAGATACGTGGGTTTGATCCCTGGATTAGGAAGATCCCCTGGAGGAGGGCATGCAACCCACTGTAGTATTCTTGCCTGGAGAATCCCATGGACAGAGGAACTTGGAGGGCTAGAGTCCATGGGGTCGCATAGAGTCGGACACGAATGAGTGACTTAGCACACACGGACTCCTATGGGAGGATGATTTAAGGGGTAGACTTTCTGAAACCAGACTACATGAATTCAAAACCCACACATGTCACTTGTTATTTATTTATTTATTATTTTTTTTTTCTGAGCAAGTTGCTTAAACTTTCTGGGCCTCACTCTCTTTACCTCTAAAGGAGAGATGGTGGCGGTACCTTCTGCAAAGGGTTATTGTGAAGTTAAATTAGTTATTGCAGGCAAAGTGTGTAGAAGAGTTTGCTAGAGTTAATGTTCAGGAAATACTGTTTTCTTATGACTATCACAGAGCATGGAACTTGGACAGTGACAGGCCAACACTAAGCAAATAAGAAGAGCGTGATTTCCAAATGCTCATTATTCTGGCTAAAGAAATTGAAAAATTAGGAAGGAACTCAGGGTAATCTGTATTTCTCAACTATTTGCAGGAAATAATAATGGTTGGAACCTGTAGTGCTAAAATGGTTTCACCAATATTATTATCATATTTAGTTATAATATCTTTCTTATAAGCAGGAAAGAGAAGTACTGATATATATTTCTTTTCATCAAAAGAAGGGATTAAAGATAAGAACTTAAGTGATGTGACCAAGATCAAATGGTCTATAAGCAGCAGATGAGGGATGAGAACCTACTTGTCCTGAAATCTAGTCTAGGACTTTCATACTCACTATTTGGCTAATGCTCTGACGTTGGCTTCAGATTCAAAACTTAAATTTTTCTGCCTTTATTCTTTTATAAATCTATTTATTCTGGTCATTCAAATGTACTTCAATATCTACTGGATGAATAGCATTGTTAGTTGATATGTTTTGTAGCCCATGCTTTTTGATCCATGTTTAATAAATAGTTAGGATGTGTTAAGCACTAGAAATAAACTCTCAGTTTAGGAGTTACCCAATATTAATACTAATGAGCTCACATGAATGGATACTTATTATATGCCAAGCACTGCTTTAAGAACTTTGTGTATGCTAACAAATAACAAAGAAATGTAGCACTACTAAAATAGTATCAATTTGAATACAAATGTTTAAAAATGTATCTTAAAATGGCTCATTCTCTATCTTCAGTGCCATCTACCATCTCTCTTCTCAACAATTTGTCATGTCCCCATTTGCCCCCATGTCCCCTGACTCTTACCACAGTACAAGACTTACCCACACAGTAGCCAGAATTCATTTCTTAAATGATGGAATGAATGCAACTTCCTGCTTAAAACTCACAGTGGTTTCTCAGTTTATTTAGAAGCCTCTAGTTTTCTTAATGGCTGTAACACCCTGCATGTTATGGCTTCTTCCCTCATCCCTTATCTTCATGTCTTCTATTTTTTCTCTTTCTTTTCCTTCTCTCCCTTCTTCCTTCATCTTTCTCTCACTTTTTCTTTATTCCATAATCTCTCTCTTTCTTTCTCTCTTCTCTTCTTTCATCTCCTACTGCTACCTCTTCTAAAGTCACTGTCCACAGTGTGTAGAACACTTATGCTATGGAATGCTAACATATGATTCTTATTACATAGCAAAGTGGGGGACCTCCTTGGTGGTCCAGTGGTTAAGACTTCACCTTCCAGTGCAGAGTGTGTAGCTTTGATCCCTGGTCAGAGAGCTAAGATCCTATAAGCCTTGTAGCCAAAAAACTAAAACATAAAACAGAACAATGTTGTAGCAAATTCAGTAAAGACTTAAAAAAAGGAAAATGGTTTTACCCTAAGACAGTTTTGGAAAAGATAAAGTCAAAGATGACTTTTCTTTGTTTGGTTGGTTTTTACTTTGTAGAGCCTTATAAATACTAAGTTGTAAATTTTGCTTATTTTCTAACCCAACCTTGTTAAACAAAGTGTTTTTCAAGGTAATTCCTATATGAACTCACTCTTAGGACATATTTTGAGAACTGCTTCATCCTAAATAAAAGCCATATTAAATTTATCAACCTTAAATTGAGTTCAAAATGTCAAAAAGTTTAAGATATCCTAAATTTTATACTCAGAGAGAAAAGAAAGAACACAGTTAATAATAAGAAATTATATTTTCTAAATGTTAATTAAAATTTATGAATTCCTAGGAGATATAGTGAAATCTCCTTTACCTTTTCATTCAATAACTGAGGATTCTATTGTGTTCTTAAGTTGGATTCTAAGGATTAAAATTGAGTCACTATTTTGGGTTAATTAACTTCAATAAGAATTTATTGAGGATCAACTAGGATGAGTCTGTAATTGGAAAGTTTCCTTGGCAGAGAGCACCATCAGGGTGGAGGGATTGTAAAAATTTTTTTTTTCCAATGAGAAAGGGTGGTTACTGTATCAATATGAACTTGGGTGGTCCTTAACACAATCTTATGAATCAGAAATTATATTTGCCAAATGCTAGCTTGTTGTAAAATTAACAATAATGTGTGTGTGTGTGTTCGTGTATGTGTGTATCTGTGTGTAATAGTATCCTTGCATGGGTTTTATTTGCTTACAAAAGAGAGGAAAATAATTTTTTAAAACATAGCACAGATTGTCAATACAAGTTATATGAGTTTTCTCAATAAATCCAGCTCTATATTAAATGATTAAAAAAGACAAGTAATGGCTAAAGGCCTACTATGGTTTAAAGCTAGTGTGGTTTTCCATTGTCTTTGTTTTACTCCTTCGAAGTTTCTGCAATTGCATGTGCTTGGATTTTAGGATGTGAGAGTGGGACGGTTATTCTAGAATAATTTGTTACCAATAAAAGTCTCCTCTTTGGAGGCCTCCTTTCTATTTTCTATTATTTCTGTTGTTATAAAACTCATCTTCCAGAGAGAAGAAAAAATTGCAAAATCCCACAAAAACAACTTGCAAAAAATATAGTACATTGTTCTAAATAGATAATCTTTTCACCTGCTAGTAAAACTAGTGTGAAGAGTTGTAATTAAATCACTTAAATTATCTGATCCCAGTATATATATAGAAATGTATACAAAATTGGTTTGTCAACTTTAAAGAGTTTTTGAATGCTGGGGTATTAGGTAGGGTCCCTTCATAAACAGATACTGAGAAGAGAAATCTAACACACATAGTTTTTGTAAATGATTCCAGGGTTCTCTGGTATGAGAATGTGGAAATGAGACCAATATAGGATGTGTTAGTAAGCAAATTACTGCTATGCACAGCTGGGGCTCACGTTGACCAGGTATCTCTGGAAGACAGTGAACAGCATACCTCACAGACACTGAAGAAGTTGGTAGTCTCCTCTCCCACCTGCTATGGGCTCTGGCTACACCGGAGGGTTCCAATGTTCCAACACCCTTGGCCTACCCTGCAATGATAGCCATACACACCAAACAAGTCCCTCACACAGAGGGAAATGGGTGCTTGCAATTAAAAGTTCTGAGGGTGTATTGGAAGTGTGGAAGCTGGCTGGATATGATAAAGGTTATCCCCAGTGGCTGCTACAATTGTTTATCATCATGAGACAGAAGTTGGCTTGAAAGCAAGCTTTAAATCCAGCATGGAAGTGTAGACAGGTGGGCCCTTTATAGACTAGTATACCAGTACAAAGAATTAATCCATTCCCTGATAGCTCAGTTGGTAAAGAATCCTCCTGCAATGCAGAAAACTGCGGTTCAATTCCCGGCTTGGGAAAATCTTCTGGAGAAGGGAAAGGCTATCCTCTCCTGTATTCTTGGGCTTCCCTGGTGGCTCAGCTGGTAAAGAATCTGCCTGCAATGTGGGAGACGTGGGTTCAGTCCCTGGGTTGGGAAGATCCCCTGGAGAAGGGAAAGGCTACCCACTCCAGTATTCTGGCCTGGAGAATTCCATGGACTGTATAGTCCATGGGGTCACAAAGAGTCAGGCATGACTGAGTGACTTTCACTTTCACTTAGGTTAATTTGGCTCATTATTTTATGATGGGTGAATAATTGTCTCTCCTGGTCCCTGACATTATTCCCCAGGAAGTTCTCTGTTGCTTATTCTTGTTCCCTGGCCATGTCTAAACTGGGTATGGAGAGGATGCTGTTTTCAAGACTGCCCATCTCTAGTATCCCACATTATGCTTGGATAGATTAGAGCTCTGGGTGGCTTTCAGCACTGCAATTTCCATCAAAACCAAATCAACTTCAGACTTTGCTTCTGATCCCTATCATTTACCAGCAAGCACAGCCAATTACAGTTTCTAGATATCAGTTTTAAGCCTGAAATCACTGATCTTTTATTTATTTGCCTCTGTGCTTAGCCTAGCCCTCCTCTTCTTCCACTTAATAGTGGCTACTTTGAGGTCATCAAAAAAAAAAAAAAGTTTGGGTTTGAAGGCAATATTTTTAGTCTCATTTTCATCTCTGAGCTGGTTCTTATCGTGTGATGGCAAATCCTTAGCAGTAGGTTCTTGAGAAAAACTTCACATCCCAGCCATAAGTCCTTATAAGGCTGCTTCTTTCATGTCCCTTCTTATATCTTCCTACATTTGTGCATAGAAGTAGTTAGACTTTGTTAATCCTGTGAGATTTCAAATTACTGAACTCTCAGTCAACTCTGATTGCTTATTTAAGGCCACAGTAGAATGAGTCACTCTGCAGTTCTGTGTTGTCTGCAATATCTGCCTACAGACTGGCCAGACTTTGCCAACTTTGTCTCTCTCATAAGACTTTGCTGAAAGTGGTAAATTGGAGCCAATACACAACATAATTTGAAAAATCCCCAATTATTTTCCTTAAAATTATAAAGTTAGTTAACATACGGTAACTTCTTCACTTTTCACTTTCATGCATTGGAGAAGGAAATGGCAACCCACTCCAGTATTCTTGCCTGGAGAATCCCAGGGACAGAGGAGCCTTGTGGGCTGCCATCTATGGGGTCGCACAGAGTTGGACACGACTGACGTGACTTAGCAGCAGCAGCAGCATCATGTTATTGCAAGTGACGTGTTTGCCAAAATTTTGCCATGGAGAGTTGTATTCCAGCTTACATTGTTTGTGTCATTTCTGTCCCCAACCTGACTGCTAGAAGTATCTTACTTTGGGGACAAAATTCACATTAGTTTTTATATAGGTTTGGCTGTTATAATGTTGGTCACTCTGTTGTGTCTGAATCTTTGCAACCCCAGGGACTGTAGCCTGCCAGGCTCCTCTGTCCATGTGATTTCCCAGGCAAGAATACCAGAGTGGGTTGCCATTCTTCTCTTCTCCAGGGGATATTCCAGACCCAGGGATCGAACTTGGGTCTCCTGCATTGCAGGTAGATTCCTTACCATCTGAGCCACCAGGGAAGCCCTTGGCTCTTATAGCAAAGAGCAAAAATAATGGTAGCTGAATTAAAATAAAATGTTATGGAGCAGTCCAGAGATCACATGGCAGCTGGTTTGCCTAAGGGAGCTGCTCTGGTCAGCCTAGGCAGGATAACATACCCTAAAACACATCCTCCAGTCAGTGGGAAGGGAAGTAGCTCCAGAAGATGAACACTTTATTTCTACTTGTTCCCCTTTAGCCTGACTTTGTCATATGCCTACACCTAGTTGCAAAGAGCGCTTTGCTGGTGGCTCATCAGTTAAGAATCTACTTGCCAATGCAAGAGACACAGGTTCAATCATTGGATCAGGAAGATCCCCTGGAGAAGGAAATGGCGACCCACTCCAGTATTCTTGCCTGGAGAATCCCAAGGAGGGAGGAGCCTGGTAGGCTACAGTCCATCCTGTTGCAAAGAGCTGGACACAATTTAGTGACTAAACAACAGTAACAAGATGCAAACAAGGCTACAAAGAGTCGTCTTTATTCTGTGTTTCACTTACCTATTGCCATGTAACAAATAACTCCAGAAAAATGTGCTAAAATGAGAGTATTTATTTGCTTGTGTTTTTATGAATCAACTGGGCATTTTTGGGGCTCCATATGGTACTGACTTGGTTAATGGTGCAGCTGCTTTCAGCAGGCAGTTGGGCTGGGCTAGAAGGTCCAAAAGTCCTCTCAGATTATCTAGGCATTGGTGCTGTTAATCAGTGCCGTAGTTCTCATCCATGAACCCTCTCTTTCCACATGGCATTCATCTTTTAAGGCCTTCTCATGAGGCCTCTCTCTCCTAAAGAAGAGCTTTATTATAGCGTAATAACTGGATTCTAAGAGAATGAAAGGGGTAGCTGCCAGAACCCTTAAGGACTAGGCCTAGAACAGCATAGCATCCTTTCCGCCATACATTTTGATCAGAGCATTTCACAAGTTCAACCCAGATTCAAGGAAAGGGGAGATAGGCTTTAGCTTTAATAGGAGGGGTAACATGCCTATACATGGAGGGAAGGAATTGCTGGAGACTATCTTTGGAGATTTTGGAGGAGGGTATGACAGCCCACTTCAGTATTCTTGCTTGGATAATCCCATGGAGAGAGGACTCATATCTGCCTCAATAAATGAGACCTGGATTTGGCTCACTAGGAATCTTATTTCTAAACAATAAGTAAAAGAATGGGATGATTTTCTTATTTTTGTTGGAAGGCTGATTTATTGATACTAGCATTTTCTCATTCAGCATCCAATTGATTTTAAGACTCTGTACCACTTAAACTTTTATGGGTATTTTACTGTTCAGCAATTAAATTTTGATGAGTTTGTGTTCTTTACAGTCTGTTCTCATTCATTGTTTTAATTATGCCATACTGTGTTCTAATATGTTCACTTTAAATAAAAATTATGGGTTTGTTCTTGTTTCACTTTAAAAGTTATTTCTCAATTCCAAATATTGTCTAATAAACTGTTAAGTAAGACAAGACTTGCCATTTTCCATATTTGTGAAACAGATGTGATTTAGCAAGAGAACTAAGTTAAAGACAAAAACATATATTTTAATGGGTTCAGAATGGGACAGTTGCTTAATATCTTCCTTTCATTGCAACATTTTTCCTGAGGTAATAGGGAACACTAGCCCAAAGGAACTTTAATTTAAAGTGCTATCTGTGACACTCTCAGTGGCTCATTTATGGTGTTGAACCTATCTTCCTTTGCCAGGGAGATTCCATGTACAGAAATCTGAATTAAATGTGAGAACTTAAGCACTTTTGCATTTAATTTTCAGAGAGAATAATAACACCGTAAAAAGGTAATGTCATGACACCTTCTGTATTGATATGGTGGTGATACAGATGAATTCTCTGAATATCTCATGTTTGTTATTTTGTTAAATCCTTCAAATATATCACAGAATTTAATTTGTAAGGCTATGCAAATTTAAAATTCCCCCCAGTTTTATATTTCTTGTCCTAGTGAGCCAATTTCTCAATGTCTAGTTTTTTTAGTTCTTGCTTTTAAAGTTACTTCCTCTTATATTGATTCTTTATTTGGATTAAGTGAACTGTCAAGACTTTGAGTTTAAAAATGAAAATATATTCAAGATTCTAATATCATATCTGTCCCCTCATGTTACAATGATATTGTGGATTGTTTTCCTCTTCCAACTTTAGTTAGCATTAGTATTGCCCTGACCACTCCTCTCAGCTTTCTTATTTCTGTTGGAAAGCATGAAAACCGTAACTCCAGATTAGAAACTGTATTTTTCATGGAGGTAGGTGTAATTCTCTGTGGTAAGAATACCCAGATCATTTTCAAAGTTCCCTTCTGTGTAGATGACATTTACAACAGGTCATTTTAAATCCCCTGGTGCAAGAATGGAAAAAGAACAGAAGAATGTGAAAGAGAAACATTTCTACTAGCCCCACAGATAGGAAAAGGTACACACACACACACACACACACACACACACACACACACACACATATAAGCTTCCCTGGTGGCTCAGATGGTAAGGAATCTGCCTGCAATGTGGGAAACCTGAGTTCGATCCCTGGGTTGGGAAAATCCCTTGGAGAAGGGCAAGGTTACCCACTATAGTATTTTTGCCTGGAGAATTCCATGGACAAAGGACCCTGGTGGGCTACAGTCCACAGGACTGCAAGAGTTGGACACAACTGAGTGACTAACATTTAATTTATCATACATATATATAAAAGTAAAGCAAATACACCAAAAAAACAAGAACAGCCGTGTAGGACTCAACCAACAGGGTTTTCCTATCTGTGATGATGAGGATGTGAAACCTCACCATCCTGTCATATTCATTACTGGCCCATGCGGCTTTGATCCTCTATTCACAGTTGGCTCCTGGTAGCAGAGAGGAAGAATGGAGTACAAAGTCATCAACTTAGGCTCTAGGAGTCCTGAGAGCTACTTACTACTCTCCTTCTTGGTAACCTACAACCTTGGATGACTGTCACGTAACTGTTTTGCCTTGAGTTCACCATTAATAAAGTAAGAGATTGATGCCATACACCTTCCTCATTGTGCTAATCTGGAATGAATGATGGTGACAGAGAATATACTTGACAGAGCTGAACATCTTTTCATAACCCTATCAATTTAGGTGCTTTGCCTAAACAGCAAACATTGGAATTGTGATGTAGTTGTGTTTTCCTGGTCTGCTGGGTGCTAGACTCTCTCCTGCCCCTCTTAACTTTCTGAAGCCTCTTATTATACTAGATCCACCCAGGGTTCCCACATTTGAATTTACTAATAAGCTAAGCACATTAGAAATTGCTTTAAAGGTTGGAAGGGTATAAAAGGTCCTTTTTATGTTGTCTCTGGTAGCCCACACTGGCCAAAGTGCATTTTAGATGATGTGCCTGTCTTTGTATTATTCTCATTTACCTGGAATACTCTTTCAAGCCAGGGGGTGGGGTAAGTAGTACTTCCTCTTAGCATGGGAATCAACTGGGCTGTTGCAAGGGGAGGAAAATAAGCAGGCAGCTACTTACTGATTCTCTCTGTAGGTTTAATCTTGATCATCACAATCAACACAATCCAAAAGTGTGAAAGTGAAAGTCACTCAGTCATGTCCAAATCTTTGCCACCCCATGGGCTGTAGCCCACCAGGCTCTTCTATCCATGGAATTCCCCAAGCAAGAATACTGGAGTGGGTAGCCCCTTTCTTCAGTGTTTCCTCTTGACCAGGGATAGAATGCAGATCTCCTGCATTGCAGGCAGATTCTTTACCATCTGAGCCACCAAAACCATGACTCTAATTTGCTTTAAAAATTAACTTCTAAAACCACATTTGCAAAGTTAGTGCAACACATCTTTGGATAGAGCCCACACTTTCCTTCTGAACATCTAGAGCTTGTTCAACATTGTTAAAACTAAAATAGATTCAAAGGTGTGATTGCCCATTATTTTAACTTCATAACTTTGAGATCAAAAACATTGTTTCTAAATCACTGGTTGAGCAAGTACCAGGCAATTGGTTGGAGTCCCCACCCCTCGCCCCGGCCCCTCAAAGTCCATTTTCCCAGATTCTTAAAATCTCATCTCTCAATTCTAAGGCAGGTCTCCTCAGACAGGTGTCACTTCAAGATTTCCATCTAGCAATCTTTATTTAATAGTTGGGGATGGGGAATCACAAAAATAAATGCGATGAAAATACCCCAGGGCATAACCGGTAACTTGGTAGAGGAAACACACAGGACTGGATTGATTTATAATAGCATTCCTATACCATGATGATTTAGACTTTGAACTTTAGAGTGTTGCTGTCTTCATTTGTGGACCAGTAAAAGTGGACATTAGATGGTCCAGCTTGTGTGAGCTGTACTGTGTCTGGTGGGACCTTCTGGGTTTCATATAAATAGAGTCTTGCTGAGGAGCAGGGGCAAAATCTGCCCTATGTTTATAGCACTAAGTGACAGTGTTCTTGGGCTGCCCAGTGTATTTTAGGGGTATTTGGCACAGCTCATGTTTTTATTAGTTTTTGGAAGAATCTGGCTTTCACTTTGTTATCTTTCCAATGCCAAGTTCGAATTGAAAATGAACATTACATCAGCTTGTTACTTCGTCCTTGGGAAAAAGTCCAGCCTGTATGGACAAATTCAACCAAGATGCCAAGGGAAGAGACAGATGATGTCTATTAAAAAATGTTGTTTCAAGTTTTACACATTTTGTTGGGAACAAAACATTGCACCCACCCCGATCTTAGACACACACACACACACACACACACACACACACACACACACACACACACACTCCTTTAAGTTTAAAGGTAAAGCTATTGAGTATACAACAAGAATAGTGATTTGCATACGCATATTCTTGTGCTGAATGTTTGGCAAGAATTTAATTATTCTGTGACAATCAGCCGATTAGTCATCATTATACTGATTGAGAAAGTCTCATGGGGAAAGCACCGAAGCCATGTCTAAATAGTGGATTTGTATGGATCCTTTATTACAGTTATTTTCAGGATTGTACATTAATTACTTTTATGACTCAAGAGGTCTAAAGATCAAAAATACGGTACAAAGTCACATACTTTGTAACCTAAAGTTACTAAAGACTTAGGTTCAGATATTCTGTTATGTGATTGCCATTATTTTGTTTTGCCACATGTGGGCAATTTTGGAATTTTGGTTTGGGAACAATTATCACAACAAAAGGCAAGTTAATGTGTTGGAGTTTTGAACATTAAAAATATTTTACTTAATAACAGTATGTGTCTACTGACTTGTTTAACTGCTGAAATCAAGAATCCCTTTAACTATTTCATTCACAATAGCAAAGATATGGAAACATCCTAAGTGTCTATCACAGGATTAATGGATAAAGAGATGTTACATATAATATTATTAATATAATATATAATATTATGCAGCCATGAAGAGGAAAATCCTGCCACTTGCAATAATATGGATGGATCTTGAGGGCATTATGCTAAGTGAAATAAGCCAGAGAGAGAAAGACAAATACGGAATGGTATTACTTATATGTGAAATCTAAAAACAAAAGTCAGACTTACAGAAACAGAGAAGGAAAGTGGTTGCCAGGAACTAGGGGTTGTGGGAAGTAGGAAGAGACTGGTAAAAGGATACAAACTTTCACCTATACAATGAATAAAATCTGAGCATCTAATGTAAAACGTGATGATTATTAATAATACTGTATTATACAATTGAGATTTGCTAAAAAGTAGAATGTTAATGTTCTCACCAAAAATAAATAAATACGTAAGTAAAAATATGTGAGATCATAGCTGTGTTCATTAACTAGATGGTAAGAATCTTTTCACAATATATACATGTATGAAATCACCACCTTTAAATACCTTAAAATTTTATTTGTCAATAATACTTCAGTAAAGCTGAAAAAAATAAAACACCAAAAAAAAGAAAAGACGCCTTTAAACTGAGAGCAAATACTAAAAACAAAACAATAAATTAAAGAGCACTGGGGTGTGTTTGGATTATTTTAATGTTATGATTCTTGGGTGTGGTGATGCTTACTGGCTTCTCTCCATGGTTTTATCAAGGACCTTGTTCTATATTTCTATGATGTTCAGCTTATGGCATTTCACCTCTGCTGTTACCAGGAGTTCATTATATTATAGAAGGAACTTTCTCACAAGCTACTCACCTATAAAGTGCCAACTAATAGATTTGGATCCTTCTTTTATATTTGTTATACTTGCATACCCTCAATTGCTCTATTAGGCAGGGGCTTAGGCAATACAAACTTGTTTTTGAGGGGGCTTTCCTTGGAATGAGTTTTGTAATAGAATCAGTAGGAGGAAAACAGTGCATTTAACTTTTGCCAAGGTGGTTATTTATTTACAGTGTCATAACAAGCCAAATATTTGCTCAAGGTTTGAAAGAGGCTGATGGTGTTGTCAGCTACCTTCTGCCCCTAGGTACTGTCTACCTTTACAAGACACTCTAAGGTTATTGAGGCTAGGTTGAGACAAATCGACTTGGTCTGCTTTCCTTGGCTTGACCTGTGTGGATATAGCTTCAAGCATCTAAGATTGTCCAAAAGGGTTAGTTGTGGATTTTTTTTTCTTTGTTATTTTGGAAAGGAACTCCAGACCAGATGGCTAGTCATGCACTTTATTCCCTCATTCAATAACTATTTATTAAGCATCTATGCGGGCCAGGTTTGTGAATCTGAACAGATTCACAATGGTATCATGCAGACCTCCCTTGTCTTTAGAAAGTTCGTGGTCTAGTGGGGAATACAAAGCAACACACACAACTACAACACAGTTTGCTGAAGAGTGAGTGCAGGAGGCCAGAGAATACTTAACTGGGGCAGTTGATGAATTTGGAGAAATTGGGGAGGTTACCCAGAAGAAATGAGAGTTAACTTGAGACAAATAGCAGTAACTAACAAGTGAAAGGGCTTTCCGGGTGGCCCAGTGGGTAAAGAATCCACCTGCAATGCAGGAGATGCAGAAGATGTGAGATCAATCTCTGGGTTGGGAAGATCCCATGGAGAAGGGCATGGCAACCCACTTTAGTATTCTTGCTTAGAGAATTCCATGGGCAGAGGAGTCTGACAGGCTACAGTCCATAGCATTGCAAACAGACAGACACAACTGAAGCAACTGAGCATGCATGTATGCAAGAAGTGAAAGAGGCGAGACAAAAGGAGAAGAAACAGAATATTCAAGTCAGAGAGTTTAGTTTTGCAAAAACCTAGATATAATAGTCAAGAATAAAACTCTGCTATGCTCTCCTGGTTAAGATCCAATAACAAATATATATTTTCTTCCCAGTTTTTCTTATTGTTTTAGTCAGAATTAACCCTTATTGCATACTTATTCTTACTATATAGTGTTGCCTATGGTAGTTATAAATAGTCACTGAAGGTAAATGGATTTTATTAGGAGCAGATATAGTTCTAATTTGTAGAGTCTGTAAAACAGTCAACGGATTATTTGGCTTAAAACCCTCTAAGTATTAAAGAGAAAAATATTATCATTACTTTAATAATACTTTCCCAAGTTGCAAACGAATAACTGGCTCCAACAATCACATCTCTATAATTGTTCACACATTTCAGACAGGCATTTAACAACCCCACAAAGAAACTTCAACAGCTAAGCTCCTTTGACTTGATTGCTAGACAGACTCTAAGTTTTTGTTTTCATGCCACAAATCAAATCACGAGAGTAAAAGTTAGACAGAAAGGCTGAACTTGAACAAAAGTTCAAGGATTTTATAAACAAATGCTATTACTGAACATTATCATATTTAAGATTTACAACTATCAGCTGTAAAGTGTACTGTTATTTTATGTAACATTAAAAACAAAATAAATAAAAAACTATGATTTAAATGAGGATGTGCTATCAGTTAGACACCCTCAAATTTCAGCGATATTAAAATGTGAAATAAAGTATATCTTAGGATTGAAGAATTATGGTCAAGAATGGTAAATATTTCTATGGAGAATTTGATCTATATAATTTTTAAAAAATCAAGAAGAAAAACAGAAAATTAGGTCAGACTGTTTGTGTTTCAGATTCTAAGTGTTGGAAGGAAAGGATAGAAAATAGAAAATTAGATCTTAAAATGTACATCCCAGTTTTTTGAGCATTTGGAACATTAAAGGGCCATTACCTAAAGGAAGTTTGCTAAACATTAAGTCTGTGAATAACAATATGGGTAAGGAAATGTGATACATGCATCTTCAGTTTCCTCTTAGCTCTGCCAAGTAGCGTCATACAATCTCATTAAATTAAGTTCTCCTTGAGCTTCAGCTCTCCAACAGATTTCTGTGCTCCACAGTCATAAATGTGTAAGGTTAACAGTTATGGAAAAGCAGTTGTAAGAATGTAAAGAATTGGTGAGAAATTTTGGGAAAATGGTGCAAGAGTAACAAAAAGTGAGAAGTGCACATAAGATTTATTTTCTATTACTAGCCTTTTATTTTATTTTCTATTTTACTTCATTTTCTACTTTATTTTATTTTCTATTATTCGCCTCTTGGGACTTCCTGGATGGTTCAGCAGGTAAAGAATTTGCCTGCAAAACAGGAGACTCTGGAGACATGGGCTCAATCCCTGAGTCAGAAAGATCCCTTGGAGGAGGAAATGGCAACCCACTCCAGTATTCTTGCCTGGAAAATCCCATGGACAGAGGAGCCTGGTGGGCTACAGTCCAAAGAGTTGCAAAGAGCTGGACGTGACTGAGCAAGCACGAATGAAAAAAAAAATGAACTAGCCTCTTAAGCAAAAGACAAGTTAAGTAGCAATAGTGCAAGGCCTAATGGCCATCCTACCTTCTAAAGTTACTACTAAAAACCGCTTTAATATCACTGCAAAAATCAAGATGGTAGAGGACTCCTGGAAGAAGAAAATGTTGTAGTTCCAAGTGGTATAAAACAAGGCTATGATTTATTCCTCTGCCACTGTTATCTTTTACTTTTCTTTATTAATCTGATACTATTAAATACTTTTAGAAGATTCAGACACATGCCCTCCTGACATTGCAGCAAGAGATAGTATTTCTCTTTGTTAGAATATAAAAAATGTAATACTATGAATCAGGGTGCTCTTAGGAGACAAATGAGATGAAAGGTAAATAGTTCTAATAGGGGGCTTCCCTGATGGCTCAGTGATAAAGAATCCTCCTACCAGTGCAGAAGACATGGGTTCAATCCCTGGTCTGGGAAAATCCCACATGTCATGGAGCAACTAAACCCATGTGCCACAATTATTGAACCTGTGCTCTAGAGCCCAGGAGCTGCAACTGCTGAAGCCCACATGCCCTGAAACCTGTGCTACACAACAAGAGAAGCCACCACAATGAGAATTCTGTGCACCTCAACAAAGAGTAGCCACCACTCACCACTGCAGATACATTCATACAAGTTCGCATGGATATATGTCTAAGGATAATCACTGAAGCAAAGTTATTAAAGCTAAAAATGAGAAGTTGTGATATATTTAAGTAATTAGCTTATTTAAATAAAATTTCTGTTGAAGTATAACATAAAAAAAGAGTTCATATCATAGATATTCAGCTTGGAAAAATCACAAAATGATGAACATATCTGTTTAATTATTCTGTAGATTAAGAAATAGTAAAGTATCAGGAATTCAAAAGACCCTCATGTACTCAATCCCTGTCAATACTCTATTCTTCCCTTCCGAAGTAGCCACTAATGCTGGCTTCTAACATTAAGGATCTGTTTTGTTGGTTGAACACATAAATGAAACCATATAATATGTGCTTTTTTTTTCTGTTTGCTGCTGCTGCTGCTAGGTCGCTTTAGCTGTATCTGCCTCTTTGCAACCCCATGGACTGTAGCTCACCAGGAGCCTCTGTCCATGGGATTCTCCAGGCAAGAATGCTGGAGTGGATTGCCATGCTTTCCTCCAGGGGATCTTCCCGACTCAGGGATTGAACTGGCATCTCTTACGTCTCCATTGACAGGTAGGTTCTTTACCACTAGCGCCACCATTTCATTCATCATTCTGTTTGTGAGATCTATCCATGGTGTTGTGTGTAGCAGTAACTTGCTGAGTAGTATTCCACTGAACTAATGTATCACAGTTTATTCATACATGTTATTGCTGATAAACACTTAGGTTATATGGTGGTCATGGGAATCTACCTCACATACTTCTGACTATAGGGACCAAAATTGACCCATAGTCAAAGATGCTATGCTCCAAAGTTCATCGGTGTGTCTGTACCAAGGCTATGCTTCCTTGGGTTTCTCCCAGCCAGTGATTAAGTGTGGTAAAGATGTGGAGGCAGATTTATTCCTGGGAGACAGAAGTTGTTCTGTTGTCTAGCATTGGCTTGAAAATTTTCCAATGGCCTTGATGTCATTTACTAGATGACACAGCAGTCTAGGGCATTTCCACTCAAACTTGCCCCCTTCTCTGCTTCCCTCAGGGTCACAATTACATAGTGATCTGATTCTTCCAGAGAGAGGTGCCAGCATCACTAAGAATATTGGTGATGGCCTCCTCTACAGACAAGGGATGACAGAAAGCTAGCCAATCCATACATCTGAGCTTGTTAGCATCCTTAAAGATGATATGTCCTCCAAATATTAGAGGCAATCTAGGTGGCAGTTGTGAACCACCAGAATTCAGAAGGCTGCAATCACTTTTGTGACCAGCAAGGTTGAAGGGACAATCAATGGGCCTTAACCTATGGGAACCATGGAGATTATAAATAGAGCAAAGAGACTTTAGGGGAAAAGGGTGCTATTTAGCATTTATGATTAAAAAGAAAGAAAAAGACAATAAGAAATAATAGTCGAGCAGAAGGCTTAGAGTTATCACCCCAATCAAAAGTCAGTATACCTTGTTAAGTTTTGAGATCTGAGCTAATGTTCAGATCTAGAACATTTTCACTGAAGAAAGAAAGAACTTGCAACCCTGTGGCAAGTATATACTATAAGAGTTCCCTCAGTCCTTCCAAAGGGACCCAGAACCCATTAACTCAAGCGATTGTACACTGGGAAAGGAGGAAAAAACAGCTATTTCCAACCTATCAGACTCAACATCTCAGTTGACATTGATCATGGCCCTTCTATTAGAGTGCCAGTGCAAGCTGGAAGTGGACAGCAACTGAATCGCTACCACATTCAGCAATGAATCTGAAAGACAATGGGGTTGTCTCATGAATGGAGCTGTGAGCAGTGCATCTGGATTTACACCTTGTGCGAAAGGAGAAGTGGCCCAAGGTGAAAATAAATACAGATTCCTGGGCCATGGTCAATGGTCTGACTGTCTTCTCAAGGGCCTGAGAAGGAAAAGGCATAGGGGATTAGAGATAAGGAGATCTGGGCTACAAGCATAGGAGTGGACAAATGGGAGTAGGCACAGAGTGTGAAAATTTTTATATCACCTATCAACCCCAACTGGAAAGTATGCACCATGAAGAGACCATGAAGAACTGAGTGGATTAGATGATTTGGCCAATTGATATCACCCAGCCTTTGCCATTAGAAATCCTTAAATTGGAATGATAGATCCATGAATGAAGTGACCATGGTGATAGAAACAAAGACCACCTGTGAGCCAAACCATAGGGACTCCCCCTTACCAAGTTCAATACAGTTGCTTCTGCAAGCCAGTAGCACTGACCAACACTAAGCCCCAGACGTGGCACTATTAATCCAGGAGACCAACCAGATACTCAATGAAAGTTAAATACATTGGGCCCCTTTCATCATGGAAGGGCTGTCAACTCATCATCACAGGCATAGGTACTTGCTGGGTATGAATTCAACTTTCCTGAGCCTCAGCTAGGATTACTATATGGGAACTTATGGAATACATGATAGAGAGGCATGAGATTTTATGGCTTCCTAGGTGGCACAGTGGTAAAGAATCTGCCTACCAACATGGGAGACATAAGAGTTGTGAGTTTGGTCCCTGGGTCAAGAAGATCCCCTGGAGGAGGAAATGGCAACCCACTCCATTATTCTTGCCTGAAAAATACCACAGACAGGGAAGCCTGGCAGGATATAGTCCATAAGGTTGCAAAGAGCTGGACACAACTGAAGTGACTGAACACACACACATATTACTTGGTATGTTATGTTACCAGTGTAGCCAATTTTGAGTTCATTTTAGCTGAAAAGTAATTATAATTTTTAAAAAGAGGGAATGATGTCAAGAAGATTAATATTTCTTTAGTGTTGGTAATGGTACATACTATGCTGAACATATGTAAAAAAGTACATTTTACATTCTTATTTAATGACTAAGGTAAAAAAATTATAAACCTCTTCAAGGGTCTCAGGATAGACTGATTTACGAGACAGACACATTCCTGGCCTCACAGAACTTATTTTTTATTGTAGGGATACAGATTATAAATTTATGTTCAAAAAAGTCCAGGTAAAAGGAAGTTTTATGAATAAAACTAAAGCTGAAGAAAGAGAATACATGGTAGAAGACTGGAGGAGTGATGTCATTTTGGATAGGCTATTAAGAAACTCTCTACGAGTAGATGCAATTTGTAGTGACCTGAATAAACCGAGGGAGAGTGTTATGTTACTACCAAGGCAAGAAGGAAAATGCAGAGGGAATATAATTACAAAACTCTAATGAAGGAAATGAACTTATTCCACTCAAGGAATAGCAAGAAACTATTGAGGAAAGAGATACATAGGCAAAAGGGGCAGAAGATGGAGTTGAGGGGTGGTAAGAGGCTCTGTAGGGTCTGGTCTGGAGCTTGGATTTATCCTAAATAAGCTGCAAAGTCCCTAGGGGACTTTGCATATGAGAAGGATGCAACATGATTTACATTTTATAGAAAGCACTCTGATCACTGTTTTGGAGATAGACCACAGCAAGGGGTCAATTAAGTGACTCCTGCTTGATTCCAGGCTGAGAGATAACGGTCAGTGGTTTGTATCATAGTGTGAGAGGTTCAAATGAGGGGGGAAAGTTCCCTCTATGATTAGATGTGGCTCTTATAAACGCTAGAAAATAAGTAATCTCTGGGATCATCTTGAAGATCCTTAGGTGTGCTAAGGTATCAACTTGCTGGAAACTATCAAGAACCTAATTCAACTTAAAAGCCCTTGATAATTTTTTAGCAGGTCGATATTTTAGCAGACCAAAGGCATCATCAGGATGATCCTAGAGGTAACTTGTTCTCTAGTATTTATCAAAGCCACAATTAATCCGAGAGGGAATGTTTCCCCTGGTGTAAACTTAACACAATAGTGCAGGCCACTGACCATTAAACTTAAGAGATTTTACACATCGAAAGAAACCATAAACAAAATGAAAAGCAATCATACAGAATGGGAGGAAATATTTGCAAATGAAACAACCAACAAGGATTGATCTCCAAAATATACAAACAGCTATGCAGTTCTATGTCAAATAAAGAAAAACAACCCAATCAAGAAATGGGGAGAAGATCTAAACAGACATTTCTTTATATATTCATTTTATATATATATATATATATATATATATATACATATATATATATATAAATATATATACCTGATTCACTTTGCTGTGTGACAGAAACTAGCACAACATTGTAAATCAATTACACTCCAATAGAAGTTATAATAATTTTGAAAAAATTATTAAAGAAAATACATTTGAAAAAAAATTATTATTTGCCCTATTAAGGGCAAATTTTTAAAAGTATATATATGTGTGTATGTGTGTGTGTGTATAAGATTATTTTAAAGTATTTCCATAATTCTCAAATGGGTCTGTAACTTTACTAAAAAGTATACTATGAGAAGGCTGTGATAACCTCTAGAGAGTACCGGTTTCTGGGAAATCCAGTACAGATTGGCTCTTTCTGATATCCAAGATCAGATTTGGCTTAGGATACACTGCAAAGAGGATATCAGAACAAAGTCATTATTTCCACTTTCTCCTCCTTCCTCTCAACTATGGGTCATGAAAGCTTATGAAGCATAGTATGATTTTAGAACATCTCAAGTTGCGAAGGAGATAAAGGAGACTTATACTGGTGCAGTGACATCCACAGCTACAGCAGCAGGTCTGAGGCCACTCCAGAGCAGCCGCTGTTGTCTTGTGCCAGAAACACACAGCTGTACAGGAGCCCCTGCTGACCCATGAGAGACCTGCAAGGATGCCAGATGATTGACTTACTGTGGTTTTAGAGGAGATCCAAGAGAGAGCAAAAGTTTAGAGCCTAGTTGAAAACCACATCCATCCTCTCAACTCATTTTAGTTTCTTTTTTCCAATGTATGTGTGTATGTGTTCAGTTCTCAAACAAATTATTCTGGAGCAAAACAATATTGTATCAAGTATATTTGTCAGTGGGACAGCAAAGAGTACCATGGGATCTGTATTTTTGTTCAGATTATATCTTTGTTCCTTACTGTGTAAACTCAGATCCTTTAATTGACATCTTCCTGCCCCAATTTACCCATATATGAAGTAGATATAAGACTGTAATCAAAACACTACAGATAAAGATGGTTGTGAGGATGAAACACAATGTTAAGTTTAAAATAAATGCATAGTCCAGTTGTTGGCCACAGACATGGAACACATAGTAAACGTTTGTGTTCTTCCTTGTGTCCTGGGGCCCTTTCATCTGACTGTCAGGGACCATTCTCACTGCTGGGCATAGACAAGGATAAGAGAGAACCCTGCTCCTTGAGAAGTTGTTGGTCTCTTACTTAAAGGATTTATTATCTCACAGGTTTTAAAACAGAAAGGGATCTCAGAAACTATTCAGTCCCCAACCATTATTTCCTAATAAGGGAAAAGCAGTCCACTGAGTGTAGATGAATTAGCCAACATCCCACAGACACTAGAAGGAAACATGCCTCCCTGGCTCCCATGCATCCGCTGGTACCACGCAGTCTCACAGCCTACTGCTCAGCTGTTGTTCAAAAGCAGTGCGACAATGTCTGAAACCTAACAGTGAAGTTTCAAAAATATATTTTCTTTGCTTCATGAAATTCATGATCAAGTGTGGCCCATTTGTTGCATTGACCTTAAACATAACTTCCTTGACTTATTAAAACTAAAAGTTCCGGGTGACCCTTTCAAATTCTGGGAACTTAGAAATATTTGGCCAAGACTCAAATGACTGATATTTTTTCCAAATTTTGCTTGTGAAGTAAAAGAGAATATTGCTGGTTTAGCACATCCCCTGCATTTAGAATGAAATTTATAGCATCTCTCATAGTACAAGGCGGACATTTGACACAGTGGGCAATAGGCTTGCCTCTTAGACACCAAAGTTCACTTCACTTCCTGTTTTAAACAAGTAGTGAATAACAAGCACATTCTAGCATAAAAATTTAATGGTATCTTTGCTGTTATTTTAAATAATTGAGAATATCTTTTAATTTTATAGCCTGAGACAGTATGAATAATTAATAAGTAGCAAGGGGGTGGAGAACTCCAAATTGGTAATCTAGATTCACAAACCCACTAACTGATTAAGGTCTTTTGATTTGTGAAACATTACCAGTTTTAGAAACACAGTCCCCGAGTCCCTTGATTCCAAAAATAATCTTTTGGTCTTTTTCTTTTTCCATTGCACTCTTACATTTATTTAAAACAGACCCAATAGTACAGATTCCTCTATTCATGGAAGAAATATTTGTTCTATCTATGGACCTCTAAATGCTGTGTACATATGTCTAAAAAGCACTATTATAATATGATAACCTAATAATTTGAAAGCATTATATGAAACTCTATTTATAACATTATTAAAATTTTGTGTGTGGGGGGGAGTGTAGGGTAGGAAAAAAGAAAAATTTGCCAAGACTTGCAGCAATTTGCTAAGAAAACAAGAAATATATGCAGGTCTATTACACGGGTAAGCTTCAATTCCCAGAAAAGTGTGTGCTTTTCTCAGGGAAGGCCCTGAGAGTCATGGGATTTGCACATTGTAATCAAGAGCAGAACTGGGAATCATTATTGTTAAGAAGACAACTGCCCAAGTGTCCAATAGCTGGCCTTTGTTATGAGTCTGAATGTGTCTACAAGACATCAGAATATCTGTATACATGGAAAAAATTCCAGAAGATTTCTGGATGTTTGGATTTGGAACTACCTTGATCTTGGCTTGCTGACTCCTCTTTCCATCCAGGGTTCTTCATCTTCTGTACCTGGAGGTTCAAACCTGACCATTGTAGAGGCTGTGTAGGGCCCTCGGGTGCTATTTCTGAGCCAGAGTAGGAGCTTTGTGTGTATAAAGTCATTGGTGCCTCTTAGCCGTTACTCATACCTCCTCATATCTCTTGGATCCCACACTTTCTGGTTTAATGACCTTATCACTTACAGCCCAAACTCTGACCCTTCATTTTCCTGGCCTGCTGTTCGGGAACCTAGACTCCAGCCATTCAGACTTTGACCTCTCCTTCTTAAACTTGGTCAATATTCTTTTGTTAACTATCTTGAACAACAAAATCTTCATGGGTTTTCTACTTGTTCTCCTGGCCTTTCCTGTTGAGTTCTGTCCTATTTTTCCCAATCTAAGTGAATCAGGCTTACTTATGGAATGCCAGTCTGGTGAGTATTCAAAAATATTCTGTTGGGTATGGTGAATAAGGGGCTTCCCAGGTGGCACTAGTGGTAAAGAACCTACCTGCCAGTGCAGGAGATGAAAAAAACACGGGTTCAACCCCTGGGTCGGGGAGACCACCAGGAGGAGGAAAGGGCAACTGATTCCAGTATTCTTGCCTGGAGAATCCCAGGGACAGAGGAGCCTGGCGGGCTACAGTCCATGGGGTCGCAAAAAGTTGGATACAACTGAAGCGACTAAGCACAGCACACACATAATGAAGAAAGAAGTGAATATTGTCATCTATCTATCAAGAAGTTTGCAGGCACTGGACATCCAGGGCCCACAATCTTCCTCCTCCTTCCTGTGTCTATCATAATTTCCATTTCTCTTCTACCAAATCTTCTCTTCAACAAGGATAGTTCCGTTCATCATAGCATGGAATCCTCACTGCCCCTGACTCAGAGGCCTCCTATGCCTTTTTCCCATCTGCTTTTCATGAATCTTATTCGTAATATCCTTTCAAGGGCAGAGTCTAATCCCTCCTTTTCCGTACAAGCATCCTCAAATATCTAAATTCCTCATGACCTGTCTCCCAATCTCTGGTGGTACTTATTCTCTGTAATTATTTAATCCTTTTAATAAGTACCACCTAGCACAGTTTGACATCTATATTTAGAAACCATTTTAGTAGAAGGAACTGTTCTCTCCTTTTTTTTTTTGGTATTCACATCATATATCTATTGCATACTCACAACAGAGTTGGTACTTAATAAGCTTTGTTGAAGAAATGATTACATTAAAAATCTTGTTCTCCATGAAAGTGAAAGTGTTAGTTGCTCAGTTGTGTCCGATTCTTATGACTTCATGGACTGTAGCCCACCAGGCTCCTCTGTCCATGGGATTTTCCAGACAAGAATATTGGAGTGGGTTGCCATTCCCTTCTCCAGAAGATCTTCTTGACCTAGGGATCAAACCCAGGTCTCCTGAGTTACAGGCAGATTCTTTGCCATCTGAGCCACGTGGAAAGACATATACAAAAATTATTTCCACAAAAATGGTGAATTATCCCCAAACTCATCAACTCCAAAGATAAGTTTACTTTAAGCTCAGGGAAAAGAGGAGTTATTGATTGAAAGTAGAGTAGCTTCCTACAGTGGACAGACACAGGTACTTGTCTGGAGGAAGGCTAAAACCACACATAAAATTGTGCTGAGGTTTGCTTGCATTCAGCCTAACTCTGATCTGAGAGGATGTTGACCATTAAGGGATGAAAATTATATTGAATTTGGAGGAAACAATATGAAAGAAGGCCAAGTGACCTAGTTTATGTTTTTTCCCTCCTGCATAATAATGAATATGATAGAAAAGTATTGAGGTTCTAAAATTTTAAAAACTATAAAGGAAGGAGGAAGTCAATAAGAAGAAGTGGCAAACATTTGAAGCCAAACTTTAAAAAGAAGTTTGAGCAGTGTGTGTTTCTTTTGCTGTTAGTAACAGCAAGTGATGATGTGTTAGACTTTTTTAAACAGCTGTAAAAGCACCACAGGATGTTTCCTTATTTTTGTGTGTGGCTAACATGATGGTGACATCTTTTGTTGGCATTAGCTCTACATTTCAGATGATCTTTTTACTGGTTTGTTTCCAAGCTGAGATATGAACTATAAGCTGCTTTTTCAGCCTTCTGGTGGGTGGAATTTTTGCCATAGGAATGTTCCTTAGGGTTTCTCTAAGCCTCTTTAAACTCTGGATGCACTTTATTGACAACTTCTGAGTTGTGATAAGTATCTACCTTTTATTTCTAATTTGAAGATTTCTTGGGTGATAAAGTTACATTTTCTTTGGAGCAAATATTTTAGAGTGTACTGAGATGACAGATTCATGAACTCCCCCAGAAACTTCACAGGAAATGGGGAATGCAAAGGTCAGGTAAATACAGTCATAATAATGTCTTCACCGATTAGAAAAACTTAATATCATACACATTTTAGGTTGAGTAGATTGCAGAGAGAGTGTACAGCACAGAAGTAATATATTTATAGGTTATCTTGGGAGATATATCTCAAAGTAAAATTTTATCTTTTGGATATTGCATACTTTCTCAATTAGTAGATAAAAATGGGGAAGGGGAGTAAGATGGGGAGACTGACAAAAGATTCTACACTTTCATTATTACATAAATTTAATATTTAGTTTTTTAATACAATTATGCAGCCATGTGTTATATATGTAATTAAAATAATTTTAAAGCACATATTACGGTATTATCCAGAATTACAAGTCTGTAATTCTGAGAAATTTGAATTGAACTCTGAACATGGTTTTTAAAAATCTATTATTCTCACTTATTGAAATTTTTAATTACATTTTTGTTTTTATTGAGTCCTCATTGTCCTTGTGCTTAGTCACTCAGTCGTGTCTGACTCTTTGCGATTGCATGGACTGTAGTTGCCAGGCTCCTCTGTCCTTGGGAATATCCCAGCAAGAATCCTGGAGTGGGTTGCCATTTCCTCCTCCAGGGGATCTTCCCAACCCAGGGATCGAAATTGTGTCACCTGCAACTTCTGCACTGGCAGGCTGATTCCTAATCACTGAGCCCCTCATGTTGATTACTTACATTCAATAAACATATATTCAGTGCTTTCTTTTTTTATTATATATTTAATTGGAGGATAATTGCTTTACAATATTGTGTTGGTTTATATGAATCAGCCATAGGTATACATATGTCCCCTCCCTCTTGAACCTCCTTCCTACCTCCCACCCCATCCTATCTCTCCAGGTTGTCAAAGAGCACCAGGTTTGAGCTCCCTGCCTCATGCAGCAAATTCCCATTGGCTATCTATTTTACATATGGTAATGTATATGTTTCAGTTATTCTTTCAATTCATCCCTTGCTCTCTCTTACTCACTGTGTCTGCAAGTCTGTTCTCTGAGTCTCTATTGCTGCCCTGCAAATAGGTTCATCAGTACCATCTTTTTAGATTCCATATATATGTGTGTGTTAACATATGAAATTTGTTTTTCTCTTTCTGACTAGCTTCACTCTATATAGTAGGCTCTAGGTTCATCCACCTCATTAAAACTGACTCAAATGTTTTTCTTTTATGGCTGAATAATATTCCATTGGATATATGTACCATAACTTCTTTATCTATTCATCTGTTGAAAACATCTAGGTTGCTTCTGTGTCCTGGCTATTGTAAATATTGCTGCAATGAACGCTGGGGTACATGGGTCTTTTTCGGTTACGGTTTCCTCAGGGTATGGGCCCAGTAGTGAGGTTGCTGGGTCATGGGGTAGTTTTATTCTTAGTTTTTTAAGGAATCTCCATAGTGTTCTCCTGGAGAAAGAAATGGCAGCCCACTCCAGTCTTCTTGCCAGGAAAATCCCATGGATGGAGAAGCCTGGTGGGCCTCAGTTCACGGCATCACAGAGAGTCAGACCCCACTGAGTAACGAACACACACATACTGTTCCCCACAGTGGCATTCCCACCAACAGTGCAAGTGGGTTCTCCATACCCTTTCCAGCTTTTATTGTTTGTAGATTTTTTTAATTTTAAATTAGTTTATTTATCTATTTTTTAACTTTACAATATTGTATTTGTTTTGCCACACATTGACATGAATCCACCATGGGTGTACATGTTTTCCCCTTCCAGAACCCCCCTCCCGTGGCTGTTCTGATGGTAAGAGGTAATACCTCATTGCAGTTTTGATTTGCATTTCTCTAATAATGAGCAATGTTGAGCATCTTTTCATGTGAATATTCAGTTCAGTTCAGTCGCTCAGTCGTGTCCGACTCTTTGCAACCCCATGAACCGCAGCACGCCAGGCCTCCTTGTCCATCACTAACTCCCAGAGTCCACCCAAACCCATGTCCACCGAGTCTGTGATGCCACCTAACCATCTCATCCACTGTCGTTCCCTTCTCTTCCTGCCCTCAATAATCCCAGCATCAGGGTCTTTTCAAATGAGTCAGCTCTTCGCATCAGGTGACCAATGGATATTGGAGTTTCAGCTTCAACATCAGCCCTTCCAATGAACACTCAGGACTGATCTCCTTTAGTATGGACGGTTGGATCTCCTTGCAGTCCAAGGACTCTCAAGAGTCTTCTCCAAAACCACAGTTCAAAAGCATCAATTCTTTGGCACTCAGACTTCTTTATAGTCCAGCTCTCACATCCATACATGACTACTGGAAAAACCATAGCCTTGACGAGATGGACCTTTGCTGGCAAAGTAACGTCTCTGCTTTTTAATATGCTGTCTAGGTTGGTCATAACATTCTTTCCAAGGAGTAAGCATCTTTTAATTTCATGGCTGCAATCACCATCTACAGTGATTTTGGAGCCCAGAAAAATAAAGTCAGCCACTGTTTTCACTGTTTCCCCATCTATCTGCCATGAAGTGATGGGACTGGATGCCATGATCTTAGTTTTCTGAATGTTGAGCTTTAAGTAAACTTTTTCACTCTCCTCTTTCACTTTCATCATGAGACTCTTTAGTTCTTCTTCTTCACTTTCTGCCATAAGGGTGGTGTCATCTGCATATCTGAGGTTATTGATATTTCTCCCGGCAATCTTGATTCCACCTTGTGCTTCCTCCCGCCCAGCGTTTCTCAAGATGTACTCTGCATATAAGTTAAATAAGCAGGGTGACAATATACAGCCTTGACGGACTCCTTTTCCTATTTGGAACCAGTCTGTTGTTCCATGTCCAGTTCTAACTGTTGCTTCCTGACCTGCATATAGGTTTCTCAAGAGGCAGGTCAGGTGGTCTGGTATGCCCATCTCTTTCAGAATTTTCCACAGTTTATTGTGATCCACACAGTCAAAGGCTTTGGCATAGTCAATAAAGCAGAAATAGATGTTTTTCTGGAACTCTCTTGCTTTTTTGATGATCCAGTGGATATTGGCAATTTGATCTCTGGTTCCTCTGCCTTTTCTAAAACCAGCTTGAACATCTGGAAGTTCACGGTTCATGTATTGTTGAAGCCTGGCTTGGAGAATTTTAAGCATGTGAGATGAGTGCAATTGTGCGGTAGTTTGAGCATTCTTTGGCATTGCCTTTCTTTGGGATTGGAATGAAATCTGACCTTTTCCAGTCCTGTGGTCACTGCTGAGTTTTCCATATTTGCTGGCATATTGAGTGCAGCACTTTCATAGCGTATGTATGTCTTCTTTGGAGAAATGTCTGTTTAGGTTTTCTGCCCGCTTTTTGATAGTTGTTTGTTTTTCTGGTATCAAGCTTTGTGAGCTGCTTGTATATTTTGAACATTAATCCTTTTTCAGTAGTTTCATTTGCTATTATTTTCTCCCATTCTGAGAGTTGTCTTTTCACCTTGTTTATAGTTTCCTTTGCTGTGCAAAATCTTTTAAGTTTAATTAGGTCCCACTTGTTTATTTTTGTTTTTATTTCCATTATTCTAGGAGGTGTGTCACAGAGGATCTTGCTGGATTTATGTCAATGAGTGTGTGTTCAGTACTTCTTATGTACCATACACTGTGTTAGGCATCAAAGAAATTAAAGAGATAAGACATGGATCCTGCCTTTGAGAAGCTCATAGTTTAATATAAAAAAAATAGACATTAAGGATACAAGTAAACAAAGTTCTGTATCTGCTATAACAAAAAGTTAAGTAAAATGAAGTTATTAAATATTGATAGTTCATGAAATAAATGATAATATGGAGGTAAGACCCACTGGATGTCAGATATCAGATGAAAAACTGAAAATACGATCAATTCCTTTTAGAAAATAGTCTCATTTCTTTTAGCAAGTAGATGACATGGTCTCCAGATACTTGGTAGTTAGGTATATTGGCATTCTTCTCAAATCGGTGGTTTGGTTTTAACATTCAGGTATATTATTTCCACTAAATATATTATTACACTAAATATATATTTCTGGTATATATTTAGTATAATTAACAAAATATTTACTTGCTATTCCTGAACTGTTATAACAATTCAGATTAAATATCTGCATTATAGTCAATTCTCGTTATTCACAGTAATGTTCTATAAAGTTGCTGTAACTACTTAGGACATTCAGAACCACTGCTCCTGGGGAAATATGGAGTTAGATTCCTGTCAGATGGTCAATATATAACCTTGTTTTAGGTGTGCCTCTGTCGATGGACTCCTTATTTACTATATATATCATAAATAATTTCATGGTCTTTGAATGATATAATTTGATCTCTGGTTCCTCTGTCTTTTCTAAAACCAGCTTGAACATCTGGAAGTTCATGGTTCACGTATTGCTGAAGCCTGGCTTGGAGAATTTTGAGCATTACTTTACTAACTTATATGCAGAGTACATCATGAGAATCGCTGGGCTGGAAGAAACACAAGCTGGAATCAAGATTGCCAGGAGAAATATCAATAACCTCAGATATGCAGATGACACCACCCTTGTGGGAGAAAGTGAAGAAGAACTAAAGAGCCTCTTGATGAAAGTGAAAGAGGAGAGTGAAAAAGTTGGCTTAAAGCTCAACGTTCAGAAAACTAAGATCATGGCATCTGGTCCCATCACTTCATGGCAAATAGATGGGGAAACAGTGAAAACAGCAGCTGACTTTATTTTTTTAGGCTCCAAAATCACTGCAGATGGTGATTGCAGCCATGAAATTCAAAGATGCTTATTCCTTGGAAGGAAGGTTATGACCAACCTAGATAGCATATTTAAAAGCAGAGACATTATTTTGCCAACAAAAGTCCGTCTAGTCAAGGCTATGGTTTTTCCAGTGGTCATGTATTGATGTGAGAGTTGGACGGTGAAGAAAGCTGAGCACTGAAGAATTGATGCTTTTGAACTGTGGTGTTGGAAAAGACTCTTGAGAGTCCCTTGGACTGCAAGGAGATCCAACCAGTCCATCCTAAAGGAGATCAGTCTTGGGTGTTCATTGGAAGGACTGATGTTGAAGCTGAAACTCCAATACTTTGGCCACCTCATGCGAAGAGTTGACTCATTGGAAAAGACCCTAATGCTGGGAAGGATTAGGGGCAGGAGGAGAAGGGGATGACAGAGAATGAGATGGTTGGATGGCATCACCGACTCGATGGACATGGGTTTGGGTGGACTCAGGGAGTTGGTGATGGACAGGGAGGCCTGGCGTGCTGCGATTCATGGGGTCGCAAAGAGTCGGACACGACTGAGCAGCTGAACTGAACTGAACTGAACTGAATGATGTAAATCCAGGGGATTTGAAGGCCATTTGTTTTATATAGATTCCTTTCCCGGTGTTTTCATGAAACAATTTGGTCTCATCACATTGTAAATCTTCTCTTCCCGAGAATCTTTTTCCTTTGTAACACTTAACAGATATTTAAAGAATTTTACTGAACCTTACTTCTCTGCAGAATCTGCCTTGCCTGCAAATTTAGCATTTTCCATTTCATAGTGCCTCTTGAAATGCACAAAGTAATCATCGCTAGTTTAGAAGGAGGTTACATATTCTTTTTAAAAATTATTTATTTATTTATTTAATTTAGCTATGCTGGGTCTTTGTGGCTGTGTGCAAGGCTTTCTCTAGTTGCAGTGAGCACGGCTACTCTCTAATCATGGTGTGGGGCCTTCTCATTGTGGGGGCTTCTCTTGTTGCAGAGCACGGGCTTTAGGGCACTGGAGTTTCCGTAGTTTCAGCTTGCATGCTCTAGAGCACAGGCTCAGTAGTTATGGAGCAGGGGCTTAGTTGCCCGGTGGCATGTGAGATCTTCCCAGACCAGGGATTGAAGCCACGTCTCCTGAATTGGCAAGCGGATTCTTTACCACTGAGCCACCAGGGACACCCTTGTTACATATTCTTGACTCTGCGAAACATGATTATAAATTTTTTTGGATTTCAGCTTCACAACACTGCTGTCCACTCTGCCATTTTTAAATTGGTAACCATCTCATAAATACAAATTCGACTTCTTTTCCATATCTTTCAAAGTTTATACTTTCGTCACGCACTACAGATGTTACTTTAGCACTTTCCAGAGCAGATGCACATATGCAGATCAGCGAATTTCCGCTTCTTGTCTATGGATCTATTGTATTGTGGGTTCATTAACCTTGAACCATGGCCAACAGCCATAGCCTGAAGTCATGCTTGAGCAATGCTTACCTAGCAAACATATTTTCTCCATGAGGCATACAGCAACATTCTTGCACTTAGGAATACTAGACAGAACTTTGGCACTACATTTGGAGGCCACTTTAAACAGCAAAATCACCAACAAAAAGCACAAAAATGTAAAAGCTATGGCACTGAATAGACCACAAAAGGACATTTGTTTATATTTTGAGAGCTGAAACAAGAATGCAGTGTTGCCTTATTTGACGTCATCTGGGAACATGCCTGACAGGCAACCCAAATTGACCCAACTCTGTCAACAGTCATAAAGGTGCTGCAAGTATTGATTTTGGACTTAGAATTTAGAAAGTAGGAGAATTTGTTGCTATGGAAGCCATAGATGATGCAGATCACTGTATATAACTTAAAAACCCTGCCTTTTCTAGTCTCTTCCTGTCTTCTAATTGCCATACTGATTTCCAGGGTTCCAACTGATAACTGGGGCTTCCCGGGTGGCTCACTGGTGAAGAATTCACCTGCCAATGCAAGAGACACAGGAGAGGTGGGTTCGATCCCTGAGTCGGAAGACTCCCTGGAGAAAGAAATGGCAATCCACTCCAGTATTCTTGCTTGGAAAATCTGGACAGAGGAGCCTTGTGGGATATAGTCCATGGGGTTGCAAATAGTCAGACATGACTGAGCACGCATGCACTCTCCTCTTTTCCATACAACTAATAACCAACTACAGGATTATAAAAGACTAGTTTAAGGGGGATTTCCTCTTTTGTATGGTACTATTCCTTTGTCAGGGGCTTCCCTCATAGCTCAGTTGGTAAAAGAATCTGCCTGCAATGCAGGAAACGCAGGTTCAATTCCTGGGTCAGGAAGATCCCCTGGAGAAGGAAATGGCAAACCACTCCAGTATTCTTGCCTGGAGAATCCCATGGACAGAGGAGCCTGGCAGGCTGCAGTCCATGGGGTCCCAAGAGTTGGACTCGACTTAGTGACTAAACCACCACCACCATTCCTTTGTCAAGAATGAATTCTTACCTTTTCTACTGGTGCCTTAATATTTCAGATAGATCAACGATAATATAGATGTCCATATCTAGTGATATTCTCTGTAATATCTCACCTCTAAGTAATCAATTATATTTTCACAATAATATGTTACAGGCTAATACTGAATATGTTATCTACTTTTCTTTTCATATTTGATATTGAGCAAGTCATTTCCTAGGTAGGTCGATAAGAAGTCTAGGGGTCCCCAAGGAGAGAGGGGTCTGGAATTCTCAAGGAGGAAGAAAGGACAAACTTTTTTTTCTTTCCCTCTACATTCATTAGGATTATATAACAATAATGTAACCTGCCTGAGGACAGTCTCTGGATAAAACCTTCTGGCTAATCCTGTTATCTTAAAATATAAATTATGGGAGTACGTCTGATGAGGTCTTTACAACCTCCAGACATTCTTTTGATTTATTGGAGAGTATATAACTCCACTGCCAACGCTAGCAAGGGGGTACTCTTTCTGCCCCCTTCTGATGCCTATGTCAGAAGCTTTCTCTATCTCCTTTATACTTTACTAAAACTTTATTACACAAAAGCTCTGAGTGATCAAGCCTCATCTCTGGACCTGGATTGAATTCTTCTCCTCCAGAGGCCAAGAATCCCAGCATCTTTTCATGATTTAGCAAACAACCTTTCAATATCAGAACCTATGAAGAGTCATAACTGGTTGGTTTTTCCTTGGTTTTTTGTTTGTTTGATCTTTGGAGGAATGTTGAAAATAATCAGATCACAAAGCTATCACTGGGTGATGTGCCAACCATGTTAGATATAAATAAGTTTTATAGTTTTGTCTCTCATTCATGGTCATTCATGGCCATTTCTGCGAATTTCTCTTTTGATGAGGAAGTTGCTCCATCTCCTCTCCATCTACGATGGAAGCACTGACATCATGATGCTCTCCCCTAGGTGTGCCGCCTCTTTCTTCTCCAAAGTGCTATCATGTTAGTTCTTCTCGATGTCTTTGCTGTGGTTCTTTTGATGCTATGGTCATCTTATCTTGAGGTATTGGTAATATAATTTTTTTCTGGCTATTATAGACAAACAATTGTCAAATCCATAAGATCTGACCAAAGTGGAAGAGGTTTGGATAGATATTTTATTCAGTGGTTGAGCTGTAATAAGCCCATGCATTGGTCTGGAATCCCTCTGGTGCCAGGGTATAAAATTTTATCATGGCAAAAAATGAGACATGATTCAAGCAGCTGAACAAGGTACAGCATGAGAGGATGGGGCAGCACACTCAACTCTGAGATGAGCAACAGATAGCTAGGAAGTCTACAGAATTTCAACACATAGCAACAAGACTTCTGGCCCCATGATGGAATAAGCTTATGAGAGTCAACTAAAAATAATCTAAAATATTGGATGATATATTACAATTGACTTTAAAGACAGAAACCACCAGGTGTTATAAGAACAGGAAAGAAAGGAATCAAAGTGAGAGAGTTCACAGAAAGCTGATACCAAGTTATCTCACTTTGTCTTTCAGAAAGGACGTAGGCCCTCTTGACTGGTGATAGGTTTTAATAAAAAGGAGACTAGAGAAATGGTCATTTCAGTGGCATTGCAAATGCCAATAAAAAGGGAAGCTTCATCCAAGAGTCTTATAAAACACAAAATCTTTCTAATGACTTGTAGTTTAATAGCCTAGAAAAATTCAAACAATTAACTAGGGAAAATGTAAACAAACTTGCCATTTATCTGGGACTTGTGTTTGAAGCACTCTGAGAAATTAAAATATTAAATCTGAATCATTGCTGATGCAGGATCTAAACTGTACTATCTAGGGGGTGCAAGTAACAAGATTTAAGAAATTAACCTTAAAACCTAGTTCAAAATCACTGACTCTCCTGTGTCTCAAGCAAAAGCAAAAAACCATGAACCATCATTTCATAACAAAGGGCATTTTGTAACTCCAACATGATTTTAAAAACCAAGCTAAGAATAAGTTCACTCTAACAGATTGCAAACCTCGCAAGAAAATCACCATGAGGAAGAGTCAGCAGGTTTGACAAGTAGATGAATTAATGCCATAAAACTTAAAATACTAGTACAGTCTGAAAGAGATTAGAAGTAAATGTGTTTTAAATAAAGACATTAAAAAAAAACACATTAGCACAAATAGCTCACATACCCTACTCTTAAAATCTACAGTCTCAATTTTTATTGGGTGCTTGCAAATAAGAAAGAAATCCACAGCTGTCTTCTATGCAGAAGCTAAGAGTAAGAGTTGAGAAAGTCAGATTTATTTGGATATGTGATGAATCTTTTTGGGTTTGGTTCTATGTCACAAGTAGCCATCCAAAAACTATAATGAAAATCTTATTGCACCAGAAAAGAAAGGCAATCCAGTCAGGAAATGAAAGAAAACTCAAAAAAGTTCAAACAAGCAACAGTGAGGTGAGAAAGAGAACTATAGGTTAGCTTCTGTGTCTATTAGAAATGTGTTAGAATTTCAAGATGTGGAAAGTGAAAAGTTCAATAGTTTAAGACTTTATTACAAGGAAACAATAACACTGATGGAAGTGAAATATTGCTACTATATTTTTATGATACATCTTAAGTTAGTATTGTGCATTAAATATGACACCATTAAACTCCTACCATTTTAAATTATTTTGCATATTTATTTACTCACTATAAAATAGATTTTGATTTAGAGAAACATTAATTTCATGTATGAAGTCAGATCATGTTTTTACTTTTTTAGATTATAGTGTTTTTTGCACTGGAAAAGTATTACAATAAACAAAACTAGAGGAAACAAAGAAAATAAAATGTGTTCTAGGATATTGAGGGAATTCAAGAATATATGCTTGAGGGTTTTTTTTTTTTTCAAATTTAAGGAATAAAAGCACTGTATGTGGATGATTCTGACTACTCTGGCCTTTCCTTGTATGGTAAAGCAACTATTTTCTTGAGAGTGTCTTGCAGTAAACACAAAGGGGTACAGAGTTAAGTATAAAAAAGTGGAAATCACAGCAAACAATAATCTTAGCTAACCCTCTTGCCAATATCATTATATTCCAGGAACATTTTTAAGAACTTTGCATGTATAAACTCATTTAATTCTCCCAATAATTCCTTTAAGTTAACACTCATGTAATTTTCATCCTACAGATGAAGAAAATAAGGCACTTGGTTAACTCCCTCAAGGTCACACAGGTCGTAAGTGAGTAAGAAGTCAAACCACAGCAGACTGGCCTCAAAGTCCATGTAAACTCCATGTCATGGCCTCTCGAAAAAACTGGGTTTATTCTTGACTTTGCTGTAGATATTGGCTAGATCTGACAGATATGCTTAATCACTAAAAATAATTCAGATACTGCATTTATGGAGCACTGAAAAGCACTGTGCAATATGCAAAGGAATGAAATGACTGAAATCCATTTCTAGTAGAAACAGTTCAAGCATCAGAGCTGTGTATGGTCTCTAATTCTCTCATGTACTTGGAATAAAACTGTTTCAATTCGAATGGATTCAGGTCAGTTTAGTTTAATACAACTACACTGATTAAGCATTTTCTATTAATATACTCCAAGCCCTAGCTGGTAGACACAGACAGATAAATAATCCAGCCCTAGACTTCAGGGCGGTCATCTCAGTGAAAGGGGTAAGTTTCATAAATAAATAGCTTCAAAAGAAGATGATATATTGTAATAAAGAGAGACTTACAGTGCCATGGAATGCAGATGGAAAGTTGTAAAATAATTCTTTTAGGTATTAATGAGTGAGAGAGAGAGTGAGACAGAGAAAGAGAGAGACGAAGAGAAGAAAACAAGATACAGAGAGACAGGGATAGAGATTGAGAGTATATATATATGCAAATCAGAAAGAAGTGTGAGGATAGAGTGGGGAAAACAGTGGTAAGATGGTCAGTGGGGTTTTTGGCAGAGAGGAGAACATGAACAAAGAAAAAGAAAGTCATGGGGGAGTTTGATTTAGGATCAAGGCTTATGAAGACATTATTGTCCAAGACGAATTTTTAAATTTCATTATGTTTGAAGCAAAGAGAAATGGGAAGTCTTAAAAAGGGAATGGCATGATCAAGATATGTCTTAAACAGCCAACTTTGGTATTAATTAAAAGCTAAATTGAAGGAAAAAAGAGACTAGAGAAGGAGAATGTTAAGAAAATAATTACTGTGATCTTGAAAATTTCTACTTTACCACCCAAGCTGTGTTGTATGAGTTGTTTTTTTTTAATTAATCACATGGAAAAAATTGCCAAAGATTAAAGTGATCTTTAGTAATGCCGTTAATCTGGTTTGAATTTGGTCCACATATAATCCAGATGTTGAAATCTAGATACTTATGCTGATGGGCCCATATTCATGGAAACAAAATATTTCAGTTCAGCCTCAGTTCAAATCCTGGCTCAACTACTGAATGAGCTTTATGACACTTGGGAAGTTACTTAATTTCTCTATGTTTTCCATCCCTCATCTGTAAAACTTGGAAAACAGATTGAGAGACTCCCAATAGAAGTTTTTACCAGTTAAAGGACAATAGAAGTTTTTTGCCAGTTAAAAGACATTAGCTTCAGAAATGCAACAAGTCCTTATATAACAAGAAATCCTAGAGAGCTGCAAGTGTACTAATGAATCATGCTATTTTTTGGAAAATTTATTTCAGAGTATCTTTTCTCTTTACTTACTTGACCAATGTGTACATGGCAGAATCAGATGAAAAGTGCAGATAGATATCTTTGGCTAAAAGCTGGGGCATGTCTAAAATAAGTAGATCTCATCCAGAAGCTAAATTTTAGCAAATTTTAAAGAGATTTTTATTTCCAATTTGGAAGACAATATATTAAGAGGAAGAAAGCATTTAAAATGAGCCAAATGGATTCCATTCAGTTCTATGTTCTCTTTAGTCTATAATTTATCTTCCTATTATGTTGGGATGCAGTCAAGTCCTACAGATTCATCCTCTCTTGGAAACTTTTCTCACAATATGTGTTCTTCATAGTTATCATGTGATGTAATATAAAATCTATGCATATATTTCAAATTCTTGTACACATGACCAGTTTTGCTGTTTTATCTCATTGTCAAAGTCTATTTCTATGATTCTTAAACTTAGAATTTGATAGAAGGCAACGGTGTCTATTAAAATTTTTATGGTTTTTTTTTCAGTGTTCAGAGGTACACTCTCCCAACTGTCCCATGATGAAAGATTGGAATAGAAGCCAAAATTCAAGAGCAGAAACTCAGTCAGAAGTTGGCATTTTGCCTGTGACTTGGTGGACCTGTTAAATAACCTTTGAGGAAAAACAGATTCCAACTATATCAAACATAGTAAAAGAGTAAGTTCAGAAAACAGTGTTCCTGGTTTGGTAAAAGTCCATGAGCACTGGCTCTGTCCATAAATGGGTTGAAAGCAATGAAGAGCTGGAAGGAGTAGGTGTTTTCTGTCTTTCTTGTTGAAACCCACTGGTGGAGACGAAGAACAAGGACAAACACAATGTAACATAGGTACAAATTCGTGGATTTGTACCATTTTTTTTTCCTTAAAGAATTTTTTAAATTTACTTTTAATTGGAGAATTAATTTCCCCACCCCACCTCATCCCACCCCTCTAGGTTGTCACAGAATATCGAGTTGAGCTCCCTGTGTTATACAGCATTTTCCTAGCAGCTACCTATTTTACATATGATAATGTATATGTTTCAATGCTACTCTCTCAGTTTGTCCCACCCTCTCCTTCCCCTGGTCTGTTCACAAGTCTGTTCTCTATGTCTGTGTCTCTATTCTTGTCCTGAAAATAGGTTCATCAGTACCATTTTTCTAGATTCCATATGTATGTGTTAATAAACAAAATGTGTTTTTCTCTTTATGACTTACTGCACTCTGTATAACAGGCTCTAAGTTCACCCACTTCACTAGAAACTATCAAATATTTTTCTACTCTCATGTTTATATGATGTCTTTGTAGATTGTAGGAACTATATAACCAAGTGCCGCAGTTCAAGGCCAGCTTGAGTCTTTTTCTTGGGGCTTAAGAACACATTACAAAACACCTTCTTGAATAGAAAATCAGCAATCTAGGGACTAGCCAAAGATGGTTTCCCTGATTTTTTCCTCTATTCATTCTTCGGCTAGTCCCACTTCCATGGCTAAATATAAAAACTTTTTACCATGGAAGACTCTTATGTAGATTCTGAAATGAGAAACATTTGGATAGTTCCTTTCTACCACTTTCATGAGTTTCTAAAAGCCATATATATGAAGTTCTTCTATGGAGAGTATAATTATGTTTTAATTATAGAGAGATGGAGAGAATCAGGTTTGTTGAGTTTTAAAACATTACAAAGCTGATGAGTTAGTTTGTCTTTTCTGCATTAACTGTGAAACATGGGAGAATAATTTTTCTAAACTGTGTATGTCAATTGGATGTTATTTTCAATGGCTTTGCTTTTTTGAGAGCTATAATGATTGTATAAAATTTCTATCATAATAAATATATCTGTAGAAAAGAAAAGATTTATCAAACTTACATAAGATATTGAAAGGTGTTAGAATAAATATATATACAAGATAATTTAAAGTTGCAGCATACTATGATCAATCAGCAAACATGTCTAATTATAAAAATCCCAAACGATGAAACAATATTTGTAGTGTCTAGGATTCCCTTAGACTCTCTTTTATGACTGAAAGCTCCATAAGCTGCATTATGGGCATAAAAATCTATCACTATTCTGGAGGATCTCAGATGGGAATGGATGATGCCACTTTTGATCACCATGTAAAAAAATATGTAGTGACTTTTAGGTTGAAGTAGAATTCTAATGAAAACCAGCTGTTAAGTCATTTTCAAAATAAATGACTGCCCAGCTGGAGAAAATGTCTCAAGATAATTATCAGGTTAGATGTCATAAAGTGAACAGGACATTAAATAAGCATTGTAGGCTATATTTGGAGTAGCTGTGACAAGCATTTTCAAATGTTTCTGAATAGTCCATACCAAACTCATTCCAGAGAATGCCCTTCATATACTGCCTAGACTTTGTAAGTTACAAATGGAAGCCAGTTTTATTTCTCCTTTTCTCTTAGAGTCACAGATCCCAGTGGAAGGTCAGCTTGACATTTTACTTTGTTGAAACAAGCTTGTCAAATTATTCTTACATTACAGCGGAAGATTATTGTTTCATTTTGGGTGTAATATCAGTTTCAAAACATTCTCAGAAGTAAGTATCTGATAATTTTGAGGTGGTATAATATTTTATACCAAGCAAGTGGCTTGGTCATATATGCCTTCTTTGTAATCCATTAAATAGCTAAATAAAGATCAAGGCTATAATTAGAACTTTCACTAGCAAGTTCTATTCCCTAAGGAAGATAATAGTTTGGTTGTATAAGGACAATTGAAAAGCTTTCACTTTCTCAAAGTCTAATTTTTCTCTTTCTCTAAAAGATTCAGCATTTGAGACACATTATAACAGTACATTTTACAACCATAAACAAATCTTAAACCTGTATATTATACTTGCTTGGATAAAGTAAGAAAAAGATTTGTAAGTGTAAGGTTAGAGACAGATATGTCAGCTTATAATGTCAAGTACTAGTAAGTGTAATAAAAATAAGTAAGCAGTCATCAGCAGGAGTTATGTTGTGTTTTGAGAGCCTTGGGCAAACTGTCTGAGTTTTTGTCTTGGAAAGGGCACCTAATGTCAAATTGAGTGTGAGAAAAGTTTCTTCTCACAGTTTCAAAGACATAGGACAATTGCAACTTGTTCTTATGACTTTATACTTCTTTAAGGGTACAGATAAAACACGCTTTTAGTAGATAAAGTGAGCTGAGTTTGTAAGGCGTTTGCTGTTAATTATGCTTCAACATGCAATTATGCAAATAGAGACGGTAGTTTCACAGGGTCAGAGAAGCAATGAGCCCTTATAACTATTTTGATGAATATTACAGGTTAGTGTTAAATACAACAAAAAAATTTAAAAGCTTTGATTTGAAGCATGACATTCAAATTGAGGGAAATAGATTCAGACATTTTGTGGCTGTGTTATAGTCATCAGAGGTCTTAGAGAAACTTCCAGCTGTCTTTGAAAGTACGTGTGTGGAGCGTGGTCTCCAGTGAGGCCATTCTGAGTTGGGAATGGTAAAGGAGTAAACACTAGGCAACAGGACACAAAACATTCAGCCGCCAATCCGTGAGACCTCCTCCCAAGTGAGTCCCATACTTGAACTTGGGAATATTTGCGAGAAGTATTCTCTCTGATGAAATTTCTCTCCAGAAGCAACCACAGTTAGCGAACCTGAAGAGAATTTGGCATTTCCTCAGACGATGTCCTCATCAGCTAGAAACACAGATCTGACTGACCCTTTCAACTAGTCATTTTCCTGAAATCGTGGACTCAGTTTCCAAATGCTATGGCACCAGCCACTTTGCTCTGTGTACTCTGTCATATTTTAAAGTTTCTAACCCCATTTTGTATCTCTAGGAATGGGGAAAGTGGAGCACACAGACTGAAGTAGAATACAGGGCTTCCCTGCTGGTACATTGAAGTAGAATACAATGTTGGGGTAAAGGACTAGTCTTTTGTTGTTGTTTTTTAAAGCAGAACATTCAATTTTCTACCTTATGTTCTAATTTTTATTTTATGATAATATCAAAAATTGGAAAGTATATAAATGTTAAAAACCTAATTGCTAAAGAGCACTGAGAAAATGAGAGCTAGCAATTAGAATAATAAAGACAAAACTATTTTCTTGAAAGCAGATATGTGATTGGGTATTTCAAAAAAACTGGAATCATTTATAATCTCCAAAACATTACACGAGTCAGTTTGTTCATACAGTAGTTAGTAGGTCCAGTATTCGGAGAAGGCAATGGCAACCCACTCCAGGACTCTTGCCTGGAAAATCCCATGGACGGGGGAGCCTGGTGGGCTGCAATCCATGGGGTTGCAAAGAGTCGGACACGACTGAGAGACTTCACTTTCACGCATTGGAGAAGGAAATGGCAACCCACTCCAGTGTTCTTGCCTGGAGAATCCCAGGGATGGCGGAGCCTGGTGGGCTGCCTTCTATGGGGGTCGCACAGAGTCAGACACGACTGAAGCGACTCAGCAGTAGCAGCAGCAGGTTCAGTATTTCAATTCACTACTTAGAATTCTAGGTCTTTTATCGCAAGAAGTCGACATAGTTTATATGGCACACTGTACACAGGTGCAGAGTAGGTAGTAACTTTGCCTAAAGTTGCATAGCTAAATGCATTCCCATCTGAGCACAGGCTGACCAAGGCTTGCATCTGTCCACTCAGTCCAGTTTGTCAGTGAGAACATGCCAAGTTGGAACTGGGTTGCACTCTTCTTCAGTCAGTCAGTCAGTCAGTTCAGTGGCTCAGCTGTGTCCAGTGCTTTGCAATCCCATGGACTGAGCACGCCGGGTTTCCCTGTCCATCACCATCTCCCAGAGCTTGCTCAAACTCATGTCCATTGAGTCAATGATGCCAACCAACCATCTCATCCTCTGTTGTCCCCTTCTCCTCCTGCCTTAGATCTTTTCCAGCATTGGGGTCTTTTAAATGAATCAGTTGTTCAAATCAGGTGGCCAAAGTATCAGAGCTTCAGCTTCAGCATCAGTCCTTCCAATGAATATCCAGGATTGATTTCCTTTAGGATTGACTGGTTGGATCTTCTTGCAGTCCAAGGGACTCTCAAGACTCTTCTCCAACAACACAGTTCAAAAACACAAATTCTTTGGCACTCAGCCTTCTTTATGGTCCAACTCTCACATCCACACATGACTACTGGAAAAACCATAGCTTTGACTCTATGGACCTTTGGCAGCAAAGTAATGTCTCTGCTTTTTAATATGCTGTCTAGGTTGGTCATAGCTTTTCTTCCAAGGAGCAAGTGTCTTTTAATTTCATGGCTGCAGTTACCATCTGCAGTGATTTTGGAGCCCAAGAAGGTAAAGTCTCTCACCGTTTCCATTGTTTCCCCATCTATTTGCCATGAAGTGATGGAACTGGATACCATGATCTTAGTTTTTTGACTGTTGAGTTTAAAGTCAGCTTTTTCACTCCCTTCTTTCACCTTCATCAACAGGCTCTTTAGTTGCTTTTCGCTTTCTACCATAAGGCTAGTGTCATCTGCATATCTGAGGTTATTGATATTTCTCCGGGCAATCTTGATTCCAGCTTGTGCTTCATCCAGCCGGGCATTTTGCATGGTGACAATATACAGCCTGATGTTCTCCTTTCCCAATTTGGAGCCAGTCCGTTGTTTTATGTCCGGTTCTAACGTTGCTTATGGACCTGCATACCGATTTCGCAGGAGGCAGCTAAGGTGGTCTGGAATTCCCATCTCTTGAAGAATTTTCCACAGTTTGTTGTGGTCCACACAGTCAAAGACTTTAGCATAGTCAAGGAAGCAGAAGTAGATGTTTTGGTGGAACTGTCTCACTTTTTCTATGATCCAACAGATGTTGGCAATTTGATCTCTGGTTCTTCTGCCTTTTCTAAATGCAGCTTGAACATCTGGAAGTTCTCTGTTCATGTACTGTTGAAGCCTGGCTTGGAGAATTTTGAGCAATACTTTGCTAATGTGTGAGATGAGTGCAATTGTGCGGTAGTTTCAACATTTTTTGGCATTGCCTTTCTTTGGGATTGGAATGAAAACTGACCTTTTCCAGTCCTGTGACTACTACGGAGTTTTCCAAATTTGCTGGTATAATTGAGTGCAGCACTTTCACAGCATCATCTTTTGGGATTTGATATAGCTCAGCTGGAATTCCATCACCTCCACTAGCTTTGTTCGTAGTGATGCTTCCTAAGGCCCACCTGACTTTGCACTCCAGGATGTCTGGCTCTAGGTGAGTGATCACACCATCCTGGTTATCTCAGTCATGAAGAGCTTTTTTGTATAGTTCTTCTGTGTATTCTCGCCACCTCTTCTTAATGGTTCTGCTTTGGTTAGGTCCATACCGCTTCTGCCCTTTATTGAGCCCATCTTTCCATGACATGTTCCCTTGGTATCTCTAATTTTCTTGAAGAGATCTCGAGTCTTTCCCATCCTTTTGTTTTCCTCTATTTCTTTGCAATGATCACTTAGGAAGGCTTTCTTATTTCTCCTTGCTTTTCTTTGGAGCTCTGCATTCAGATGGATATGTCTTTCCTTTATACTTTCCTTGCTCCTTATCACTGTCACTATTCTTGCTTCTGTGGTGGCTTACTTGATGCCTTGCTAGTTTTACGCAGTGATGACTGGTGATGTCACACGTTGAAGAATCTTAAAGGTGGTAATAGAAACTGTGACCCTCCTCAGCTTGACCACTCATTCAGTGCAATAGGCCTGTGGCACCTGAGTGGGTTGGCCATGTTTTCTAAAGCATAGATGACTTGTAAAGAATGAGGCAGGTGACATTTACAGCCATGGTTCTGAAGAGACTCAATTACTGAAGTCCTGAGGATCTGAATCAAAGTAAGTATCTTTTTTTGTTGTTGTTTTAATTTATAAGAGGGAGGGGACAAATGTATACTTATGGCTGATTCATGTTGATGTATAAATATTGTAAAGCAATTACTCACCAAAGTGAGTACCCTACTCAACACTCACAAACTACGTACTGTGCTGGGTGAGGTCAAAGGTCAATGTTACTACACTGTTATTGGAATGAGGGGAGCACAGGTCAGTCTATTCTGGTGTTGTAAGGAGCCCCTCACATGTGTAAAGTTCTTAGATGCACAAAGACAGGCTTTGGTACTAAAACTGAAGACTTCAGTTACTCAAGAATCTTCACAACTTCTATTGGACGTAATTTCTTTTTAAGAATGAAGGAAAATTCTCCCACTTTTGAGCCATTCTTTCGTGTCAGCTCTACTAAATTGCATGTAACTTTATAAATATTCAAGTGAAAGAAGAGAATAAAAGATGGAGTTTTGTAAATATTTAATGTTCTGCTAATTTGATTTTGAATTGTAAAGGTCAAGTATTCTGTTTGGGGAATTTTTTGTTTTATTATACTTCGTTTAAAAAAAGGAAAAATTGTACATTTTTAGAATGGTTCTATGAACAAATTTAATGTACTAACTTTTTTTAAAAAGTAGCAAAACTAATCTAGTACTATAGATACTGTTTCCAGAGATGAGAAAAAAGGCAGTCTTTTTCCCTTCCAAATTATACAGTTTGTGACATTATTGAATTTCTATTAAGAATTCTAATATCCAAGATACAATTTAAGAAATACAGTCTGTCCTCATTATTCATGAATTCTGTGTTTGCAAATTTGTCTGCTCATTAAAGTTTGTTTGCAGTCCTCAAACAATATTTTGCGAGGCTTTCATGGTTGCTGTGGACATGCACATGTCCAGAGTGGCAAAAAATGTGAGTTGCCTGATAGGTATGTTCTCAGTTGTGGTTAAACGAGGTAAAGTTTCAGCTGTTAAACTGTAAACAAATGTCCTTTTGGCTATCTATTTCGTGCTATGATTTCCTTATTTTTGTGCTTTTCATTGGTGATTCTGCTCCTTAAAATGGCCTCAAAACATAGTACTGAGGTGCTGTCTAGTGTTACTAACAGCAAGAAAGCTGTAATGTGCCTTACAGAGAAAATATGTTTGTTAGGTAGCTTTGTTGAGACACAAGTTATAGTGTTGGCCATGAGTTCAACATTAATGAATCAATAACATGTATTAAATAAGAGGTCTTTAAACAGAGATGTACATTAAATGAGCTTATGTATTGATCAGTTGATGGAATTGTTGTAACTGGAGGTTTCAGCAACCTAACTTTTTATTTTCCTAGTTGCAAAGGTTCAGAATTCACTAATTCAGTGTTTGTGGTAACTTCATAGAAGAGAAATACTGTGAAAAACAAGAATTGACTACATCACAAACACAAACCATAGGTTTCTTGCATGCCATTTTTTTCCCCACAAGTAATTCATAAATGCAAGCAAAAATATGTCTTATATCTTGATAAAATGAACTAAAACAATTGCTTGGATATAAATATTCATCAATACAGTGACAAATTTCTCAGTTGTAACTGACAAAGATGCAATCATTGTTAGTTTACTTAGAGATACTGTATAAACAGAACACTGTAGAGATATCATGAAAAAGGTTGATACATTGAGAGATTTAATTCAACTAAATGTGATATAATTAATATCTTTGTTACGATGTGTTATCTTTCAAAGGCTCACCCAATTCAAATACATTGAGCAGACTTTTCAAAAACTGCTATTAAAAATAATCTAAGATTTTAAAAGATCAATTTCCAATTGTGAAATTCAAAACGATAGTTTTCAATGGAGGGAATTTGGTAATCCTCACTATTGGCTCGGCTTGGGAGTGTTTTTCATCTTCTATCAGGTGAATTTCATGCACTGGGCCAGGATTCAATCCAGCTACCAGATCAACACATTCTTTAAACTCATTAAATTTTGAAAGGCTACACAGAGTTTTCCAAGAGTTCATCTGAAAGTAAGTGGGAAAGATGTTTTCCTTCTGACTTTTTAGCTCTTTTCAGTATTTATGTACTGTGGTTTAAGTGCCTGAGCCACTTCCACAAGCATTTGATTACATTTGTGTTGCATTTTTTAAAAAGTGTATTTTGATTGCATATGCTAGGAAATGCTAGATTGTTGGTAAATAAGAATGACAACAACAGCCTCCTCTTGTCATTTATGAATGATATTGGAATAAGTCAATGATAAATTTTTTCTTGGCTATGGGCCAGTACTAAAGTTTAACAGACATAATTTTCATAACATGTTAAAATTGGATCAATTTTATTTGGCTTTGAAGACAGTCCTTGAGGATCTCATATTCACCTGCATGATTCCCTAAAATGACAGCTTTATGCAAGAGAATATGTAGCTTCAAAGACTGAAAGAACTGCCATGTTGTATTACAAAGTTTGTTGAATGGGAGAAATGAGTTTCCATCTATGAATCTCATCAGAAGAAATACATTGTTTAAACACATAAAAGTGTTAAAAGACATTAGAAATCTGAGTTTATTGGGTTTGCTTTACTAGATAATCTAAAACTACAGTAACCTAAAGTCAAAAAAAAGAAGGCTTGAGTGCCAGAGAATTGATGCTTTCAAATTGTGCTGTAGAAGACATTTGAGAGTCTCTTGGACTGCAGGGAGATCAAACCAATCAATCCTACAGGAAATCAACCCTGAATATTCATTGGAAAAACTGATACAGGAGCTGAAGCCCAATATGTTGGCCACCTGATGCAATGATCTAACTCATTGGAAAAGACCCTGATGTTGGGAAAGGTTGAAGGTAAAAGAAGAAGAGGAAGGCAGAGAATGAAATGGTTAGATAGCATCACCAACTCAGTGGACATAAATGTGAGCAAACTCTGGGAGAGTGTGGAGCAAAGAGGAGTCTGGCATGCTGAAGTCCATGCAGTTGCAAAGAATCAGACATGAATTAGTGACTGAAGGACAACAACAACAATGAAGTAAAATAATTCCAATTATTAATAGTATGTGGTCCAGCATAAGGTGTAGATAAATAGGTTTCTAAGTAAAAATCAGGCTTCCGAGGTGGCACAGTGGTAAAGAATTCACCTGCCAATGCAGGAGATATAAAATATGGATTTGGTCTCTGGGATCAGAAGATCCCCTGAAGTAGGAAATGGCAAGCTATTCCAGTATTCTTGCCTGGAAAATTCCATGGACAGAGAAGCCTGGTGGGCAACAGATGATGGGGTAGCAAAGAGTCAGACATGACTGAGCACACAAATGAAAATCAAAGTGGTTGTGTTAACTAAACTTAATGACTCTGGCTTTTAATATAGAAATGAACTGCTGTGTAGGTGAGTGCATAGATATATTTTTCAGTATTTATTGCTGATTCTATATTAGCTTCTAATTTTTATTCTTGTAAATTTTTATTACAGTTATCTTCATTTGATTTACTGCAAGGATCTTTGATCATAAAATAAATGCCATCAATATTTGAGAAGTGTTAAATACCCAGATAAGCACAATGGTGTGATCACTCACCTAGAGCCAGACATCCTGGAGTGCAAAGTCAGGTGGGCCTTAGGAAGCATCACTACGAACAAAGCTAGTGGAGGTGATGGAATTCCAGCTGAGCTATATCAAATCCCAAAAGATGATGCTGTGAAAGTGCTGCACTCAATTATACCAGCAAATTTGGAAAACTCCGTAGTAGTCACAGGACTGGAAAAGGTCAGTTTTCATTCCAATCCCAAAGAAAGGCAATGCCAAAAAATGTTGAAACTACCGCACAATTGCACTCATCTCACACATTAGCAAAGTATTGCTCAAAATTCTCCAAGCCAGGCTTCAACAGTACATGAACAGAGAACTTCCAGATGTTCAAGCTGCATTTAGAAAAGGCAGAAGAACCAGAGATCAAATTGCCAACATCTGTTGGATCATAGAAAAAGTGAGACAGTTCCACCAAAACATCTACTTCTGCTTCCTTGACTATGCTAAAGTCTTTGACTGTGTGGACCACAACAAACTGTGGAAAATTCTTCAAGAGATGGGAATTCCAGACCACCTTAGCTGCCTCCTGCGAAATCGGTATGCAGGTCCATAAGCAACGTTAGAACCGGACATAAAACAACGGACTGGCTCCAAATTGGGAAAGGAGAACATCAGGCTGTATATTGTCACCATGCAAAATGCCCGGCTGGATGAAGCACAAGCTGGAATCAAGATTGCCCGGAGAAATATCAATAACCTCAGATATGCAGATGACACTAGCCTTATGGTAGAAAGCGAAAAGCAACTAAAGAGCCTGTTGATGAAGGTGAAAGAAGGGAGTGAAAAAGCTGACTTTAAACTCAACAGTCAAAAAACTAAGATCATGGTATCCAGTTCCATCACTTCATGGCAAATAGATGGGGAAACAATGGAAACGGTGAGAGACTTTACCTTCTTGGGCTCCAAAATCACTGCAGATGGTAACTGCAGCCATGAAATTAAAAGACACTTGCTCCTTGGAAGAAAAGCTATGACCAACCTAGACAGCATATTAAAAAGCAGAGACATTACTTTGCTGCCAAAGGTCCATAGAGTCAAAGCTATGGTTTTTCCAGTAGTCATGTGTGGATGTGAGAGTTGGACCATAAAGAAGGCTGAGTGCCAAAGAATTTGTGTTTTTGAACTGTGTTGTTGGAGAAGAGTCTTGAGAGTCCCTTGGACTGCAAGAAGATCCAACCAGTCAATCCTAAAGGAAATCAATCCTGGATATTCATTGGAAGGACTGATGCTGAAGCTGAAGCTCTGATACTTTGGCACCTGATTCGAAGAACTGATTCATTTAAAAGACCTCGATGCTGGGAAAGATCTAAAGCAGGAGGAGAAGGGGAAGACAGAGGATGAGATGGTTGGTTGGCATCACTGACTCGATGGACATGAGTTTGAGCAAGCGCTGGTAGATGGTGATGGATTGGGAAACCGGCATGCTGCAGTCTATGGGGTCACAATGAGTCAGATACAACTGAGCGACTGAACAACAAAAATACCATACAGCTTTCCCAATTTCATTGTAAGACTGAGGAATGTTTCTGGAAGGAGCTGTGAGACTGCACTAAACTGACTGAAGTTCCTTCTAATCGTATAGAGCTTATCTTGGCTTCATGATACTTTTAATCATCTGTCACTGAATAGACTCCTCCTTACATTTTCCACTATAACCAATCTTTTTCTCATCCCTCTTACTCTCAGAATTAAACAAAAGCCCTTTTTGCAAGTGCTGAATAAGCAACATCCCACACCCTTGCTCCTCTATCTGGGTTCAGTCATCTCATGTATTCTTATTTTCTCCAAAACTTCACTCCAATAGCTCTTCATTGTCTCCTTGCCACTTCCATCTCTATCTACTGACTTAGCTTCTGCCTAAAAAAGCTCTTCTTTTAATGTATTTCCTTTCACACAACAGGAAATTTATTGACATAAAGCTCTTTAATGATGCACGTATCAGTATTTCCCTTTTACAGTAAGATTCTATCTATCTACTTCCATTCTGTTGAAATTTCTGCCTGGAAAAAAAAAGTTAATATAACTGCCTAATCAAAGAAGCAACAACACAGATTTAATAATAGAGGCTCTGAATCAACCTGTGTTTTAAAACTGTTATTTTCTGCAGGACCTCGGGCCAGTTTCTTATGCCTGCTGCAGTTTCCTGATCTATAAAATGAAGAACACAATGCTATCAATTTCATAGGATCATTGTGTGTGTTAATCCCTCAGTCATGTCCAACTTTTTGAGACCCCATGGACTGTAGCCCACCAGGCCCCTCTGTCCGTGGGATTTCCCAGGCAAGAATACTGAGGTGGGTTGCCATTTACTTCTCCAGAGGATCTTCCCAACTCAGGGACTGAACCTAGGTCTCCTGCATTGCAAGCAGATTCTTTACCTGAGCCACCTTCTTTATTTTCCTCTGTCAGCGTCTCAGCAGCATTTATTGTAGTTGATAACCCCCATAGAAAATCTTCTGCACGGTGAAATTGCACAGCCTGGCAAGTGAACTGGCAGAACCAACGGAAGTTATGGGATATTGAGAATGTTTGTTCAGCATTTACTGTTTAACTGAAATTTCTGATGGCAGGCTCCACTTAGGCAGAGACATACGTATAGGGTGAACTGGAGGTATAAATTTAGGACACAGAATTTTGAGAGTTTAGAGATCATTACAAAAATAGAATCTGTGGGAATGGGGACTGAGGTGGAGAGGGGATGAAATGGAGTTGAAGAGGTTTACAGCCTATAAAGCTATTGTTTTAGAATGGTTTTATATCCTGAGGTGATGATGAGTGATAAAACCCTGAAAGACATTTGTGGGCTAGTTGTCCTTGGAGGATCCCTTTAAGTTAGTAGGTAATGGAAAACAAAGAAGAGGTACTGGATTAAGTATATTTTCAATTGTTAAAGAGCCAATACTACCTGGATCATTTATATTTCTTTATTTTATTCATTGTATCTGTCTCTTGGCCACTGAAGAGTTTTTACTGTCAGCAACTCTACCACAGATTAAGCTAAAGAAATAAACATTAAATCACCCTACATTTATATTTGTTAGAAGGTCAGATGGGAGAATGAAGAATATATGTATACAACCAGAAGTATCTTTAAAGTAACTTGTATGGGTTATCTGTTAATTTTATGAGCCATTGCTATCTTCAAGTCGGCTGTTCTTCATTCTCATAATGTCCCAGCATGACATGTCGTGATTAGTTATTCCACTTTCTGAGACAACCAGAGGAATAAAGGAGCTTGAGTGAGGTCACCCAGGGATCCACAGCTGAATCAGCATAAGAACTAACAGTCCTTAATTCCCACTCTAACCCCTACATCTTCTAAATCATAATAGACCCCAAGAGAAAATAATTGTGTAGAGATAATCTTTAAATTATGTAGAGATAAATTTTGTAGAGATAAATAATTTATACAAAAAGATTTGTAGAGATTGAAGATGTCTTCCAGAATAAAATTGATTTAAAAAAATTCAAACCCAATTTTATTTTGGTCTTTACAATGACGTTTGTATATTTACAGTTCATCTGCTGCTGAAACAGCAGTAGAATAATCTTTGAAGTGATGGGTTATGCATATATTGGCAGAGTTGAAGATAAACAATGCCAAAAGACTCCTAAAAAGATTAAACTGTTAACCACAAATACATGGTTTCAGTACAGAAGATTTATTTGTCTCTGAGCATATTAGCCATTGTAGTTAACACTGGCTCTGGGAAAGTCATACTTTGGTTATGGGCCAATATGAAGTATTTGTAGGACTATAGTTGCACTTATAGGATGGATACAGTTGACACTGCAGATTTTCTCTACATTAAATAGTTAATTAAAAAGTCACAAAATGTTCTGCTCATTCTAGCCTCTAAGTTTCTTTTTGGCACTTTTATGAATTAAACACTCATATAGTCAGTGGAAATTTACTGTATATTGCAGGGAACTCAAATCCCTGATGCTCTGTGACAACCTAGATAGGGGGAGATGGGGTGGGGTGGTAGAGAGGTTCAACACAGAGGGGACATATGTGTATCTATGGCTGATTCATGCTGATATATGGCAGAAACCAACACAATATTATAAAGCAAATATCCTCCAATTAAAATAAATAAAATAAAAAACAAAGAGTTAAACACTCAGATGCACTGTCTCCCAGCATTCTGTCCATCTGTTTCCCTTTCTTGGCTCATGCACTAAGAAAGAGTGCTCATAAAGCCCATTTCCTACCATTATCATTCTGTTTGAGAACTCTGCAAGCAGCTATTTGAGATAAAAGATAATGGAAATAGGGACGGAGGGGGGCACTGATGAACTGGAATGATGTCATAAGGTAACTGACATTTAGTAAGGACCAACTGTGTGACTTGGTCTAAGTCTCTATTCCTTTTCAACCCCAACTGGATGCATAACAGTTCAGTTCTGGCACAAACCACTTGAAGCTAGCTCAGACCCCACAAGCTAAAGGGCATGGCCCTCAACAAGACTGCTTCTACTTCAGACACTAGCCATATCTGGGGGTTTCCAGGCCACATATACTTTAGAATCACTGGCTATAACTTTGAAGGTTTCCACAACCACTTCATGTTCAATAATTTGCTAGAATGACTCACAGAATTCAAAAAAATACTATAATTACAATAATAACTCATTGCAGAGATTACAAATCAGGAGTGACAGTCAAATAAAGAGATACATAGGATGGGGTCTGAGAGGGAACACAAAGCTTCTGTGTCACCTCTTTGTGAAATCAGGACCCGTTACCCTCCTGGCGTATAATGTGTTCATCAACCAGGAAACCCTACTGAGCTCTGGGTTTAGAGTTTTTATTGAGCATTTATTATGTTGCCATGATTAACTGAACTATCAGCCAGATGACTGAACTCATTCTCTAGTCTCCTTCTCCTCCCTAGAAAGTCCCAAACTTCTAACTTTGTAGTTGGCCTTTCTAGAGACCAGCTTTGTCCTGAAGCTTTCTAGAGGCTCACCACAGTGACATTCCTATCACTCTGGAAATCCCAAAGGTTTTGTCCCTTGGAGGGGTGGCGGGGGTGGGGTGGGGGAGCAGGCAAAATCTTCATTATAGCACAGCTCCTCACCTGCACTGTCTTACTTAGGTTTACACAAATCTCATGCAATACGTCTTTTTTTTTTTTTTATCTACACTTAAAAATTAGGAAACTGAAGACAAGAAATGCAATATCATGTGCTAAGTTCAAATGCAAGAGCATTTGAGTCCATCGATGTCCAATTCAAGAGCTATGCTTTTCTTGCTACTCTAAAGAAAAACAGATGAACAGTGCTTACACACTGACAGATAAGCACACTTACAATGACTTGTTTAATGTCTATTTCCCCCTAGAAGTCCATCAGTTTTGAAAGAAAGAATATGTTGTAACTGTACTGATGGTTGCTTTCCCCCCAGCACCTAGTACACCCCAACTCCCTCTAGATATTCAATTCAGTTCAGTCTCTCAGTCTTGTCCAACTCTTTGCAACCCCATAGACTGCAGCACGCCAGGCTTTCCTGTCCATCACCAACTTCTGGAGCTTACTCAAACTCATGTCCATTGAGTAAATGATGCCATCCAACCACCTCATCCTCTATCATCCCCTTCTCCTCCTGCCTTCAATCTTTCCCAGCATCAGGGTCTTTTGAAATGAGTCAGTTCTTTGCATCAGGTGGCAAAGTACTGGAGTCTCAGCTTCAGCATCAGTCCTTCCAATGAATATTCAGGACTGATTTCCTTTAGGATGAACTGGTTGGATCTCCTTGCAGTCCAAGGGACTCTCAAGAGTCTTCTCCAACACCACAGTTCAAAAGCATCAATTCTTCAGTGCTCAGCTTTCTTTATAGTCCAACTCTCACATCCAGATATGACTACTGGAAAAACTGTAGCTTTGACTAGATGGATCTTTGTTGACAAAGTAATGTCTCTGTTTTTTAATATGTTGTCTAGGTTGGTCATAGCTTTTCTTCCAAGGAGCAAGTGTCTTTTAATTTCATGGCTGCAGTCACAATCTGCAGTTATTTTGGAGCCCCCCCAAAATAGTCTCTCGCTGTTTCCATTATTTCCCCATCTATTTGCCATGAAGTTATGGGCCCAGACGCCATGATCTTAGTTTTCTGAATGTTGAGTTTTAGTATTTATCAAATGAGCAAATGAATCCAGCTAAAGCAATATATGTCAGTCCTAGAATGAACTGAGGAGATTGGGGGCTGGCAAGCTAGGATGAACAGACTGCAAAGCATGAAGCATTTGAAGTTGGTAGTGCTGATATAGACAAGATGAATAACTTTGGGGTTCAGGTTGAGTGAAGTTGGAATCATAAGCATAAATATGAGGACTGTGTGGCAGAGAAAGAGCATGTAGCTTAAGTCTCTGGAAGTCACTTAGAGATTCTGATGCTCCTAAAAGCATCTCATACCTGTATGAGCATCATTGACAATAATATCATCTTCTTCACCTTGCCTCCTTCATAATCATGAGGATTGAAAAAGAAAAAGATGGAGAGGATTACCTAGAAGCTTGTTCACTGCTGACAAAGACAGTTGGCTTTATAGAGTTCTTGTCCTGTTTCACATAGATTCTTTGGCCGTCATGGGAGTTCTGCCACTCCCCAGGAGTTACTGATACTCCGACTGGCATCTTCATTTTCAGACTATTTCCTCTCTCCAACAGCCTTTTTGTTAGTACTAGTTCCTTGCCCTATAAGGCAGCTTTTTTTTTTCTGGATGTGACAATAATGGGAAAAGTAATCATTATTAAGGTCTATGAGACCTTTGGGTTTTCGTGGCACTTCAGCTGGTAACGAATCTGCCTACCATGTAGGTGACCCCAGCTCCATCCCTGGGTTGGGAAAACCTCCTGAAGAAGGGATAGGATGCCCACTCTAGTATTCTTGGGCTTCGCTGGTGGCTCAGATGATAAAGAATCAGCCTGCAACGCGGGAGACCTGCCTTTGATCCCTGGGTTGGAAAGATTCCCTGAAGGAAGGTATGGCAACTCACTCCAGTATTCTTGCCTGGAGAATTCCATGGACAGAGGAGGCGGGTGGGCTACAGTCCATGAGGTCACAAAGAGTTGGACTCGACATAGCGACTGAGCGCAGCACGGCATGAGCCCTTTACCTGAGTTATCTCATTTAATCCACATAATAACCTAATCATGGGGAGGGGAGAATGTGAAGTCGCTCAGTTGTGTCTGACTCTTTGCGACCCTAGGAACTGTAGCCTGGTGATTGCAGCCATGAAATTAAAAGACGCTTACTCCTTGGAAGGGAAGTTATGACCAACCTAGACAGCATATTAAAAAGCAGAGACATTACTTTGTCAACAAAGGTCCATCTAGTCAAGGCTATGGTTTTTTCCAGTAGTCATGTATGGATGTGAGAGTTGGACTGTGAAGAAAGCTGAGTGCTGAAGAATTGATGCTTTTGAACTGTGCTGTTGGAGAAGATTCTTGAGAGTCCCTTGGACTGCAAGGAGATCCAACCAGTTCATCCTAAAGGAGATCAGTCCTGGGTGTTCATTGGAAGGGCTGATGTTGAAGCTGAAACTCCAATACTTTAGCCACCTCATGCAAGGAGCTGACTCATTTGAAAAGACCCTGATGCTGGGAAAGATTGAGGGCAGGAGGAGAAGGGGACGACAGAGGATGAGTTGGTTGGATGGCATCACTGACTCAATGGACATGAGTTTGGGTGAACCCCGGGTGTTGGTGATGGACAGGGAGACCTGGCATGCTGTGGTTCATGGGGTTACAGAGTTGGACACGACTGGGCGACTGAACTGAACTGAACTGAACTGTAGCCTACCAGGCTCCTCTGTCGATGAGATTTACCAGGCAAGAGTACTGGAGAGGGTTACCATTTCCTTTTCCAGGGGATCTTCCTGACCCAGGGATCAAACCCAGGTCTCCCGCGTTGTAGGCAGACGCTTTACCATCTAAGCCACGAGGGAAGTCTTAACCTAATCATGGGAAACAATTTCGTCCCTTTATTACAGACAGGGCAAGTGAGACTTGGGGACAATAAATCAGTTGCCCAAAGTCAAGTAACTACTGATGAGCAGTCTTGAAACTTTAAACTAGATTTGATCAACAGTCACATTCTTCAGTAAGAATTTTAGAACATTCAGAGAAAGAACTGATACAAATACTTAAGAACTCTTAGTTTTTATTACCATTAATCAGTACTCACTTAGGCAAGGTTAGGGTTATTTTTAATTTGTAGTTCAGTCTCTTTGAAAATAGGTTCTGACTTTTAGCTCTCTAGTTCCTTTGGGAAAGAAAGGAAAGGTTATTCATCTTTCTCCAAAATACTGAGAAATGTCAGCCCAACCTTCTGAGAAATTTGTCAAATGTTTAGACAATCTTATATAAGATCTGCATAGTGACACCACTAAGAATAAATAACAAGATAAGGACTGTGTCATAAACACTGATACCTCTATAACGAGGGTCTACTGGCTTTTATATAAAACTTTTCAGTTAATTAAATCTATTACAAATAAAGCAGCAAAACTTTATACTAAATTCATCTTTCCAAATGAAACAGTCATGGGTCAGAGAGTCAACTTTTGGGGGCTTAAGATTCATTAAAATGCAATTCTGACTCTACCCCTTTAAAGTATGTGATACTGAGAAATATAAGAAATTATATTTCACTTCACTGTATGAAACATGGTCCAATATCTTAAAGTTCCATTTCTCTTGCTACTTAAAAATGACATCTCTTGTAGATTTTCCTCCTTATTTTATTGAATGAATCCAGAATAGTGTAGTGAAAAAATAAAAATTACCCAGCAATAACAATTAAAATGTCATTGTATACCCTACCATTCTTTTTCCATGCCTATGTTTATTTGTATATATTTTGCCTTCTTCACTTTCTATATTTTTGGACATCCTTTAAAACATGTTACTTCTATCGCAACTTAGCAAAGCACCCTTTTTGTCCATAGCTGCAGTTTCCTAGTGGAAGACTGTTATTCACCTAACTCCTGGACTATTTAGGAGAGTCATTCTGGGTAGCTTAGATGGGAGGAACATTCTGGGTAGTAATACTTCTCTGCCTCAACACTGTACATGCTGATCTCAGTGGAAGATCCTGTTGCTTGTGTCTTATGCCAAACTTGCCCCATCTCCTCCTTTACTCATCCTCTAGGTCACTGGTTCTCATTCACAAGGGGTGACTTTCCCCCCAGGGGATATTTGACAAAATCTGGATACATTTTGATTCTCATAACTGGAGGACAACTACTGGTATTTAGTGGGTAGAGGCTAGGATGCTAAATATCCTATAAAATACATATTGAGAAGTGGCACTATCAGGAGAATGGTACTGCCATTCTCCCAGAAAGGAAACCCAACTAATTAGTCAGTGGATCTTGATAATGCCTATGATAACATTTTTATGTGCATCCTTGTACTTTATGAGTGCTTTGTATGTGACTCTTAATTGTCTTAAGTATTTTATATTTATTTATCCCTTTTGTTAATTCTAATAGCTCTGTGAATTATCTACTATTTTGTCATCTTGTGGATGAGAAAAACCAAAGCTCAGGGAGGTTAAGTAACTTACCAAAAATGACAGAGCTAGGAAATGCAAAAACTGGGATTTGAAACTAGAGCCTGTGCTCGCAACTACTACATTTCATGATATTTGCTATTTTATCCATGAGACTACTACACTAATTCAGAGCCTCATATTCATCCTTTACACTATTTTACTAATTACTGACTTTCTTGACTTCTATCCTGAATGGTTCAACTTCTGCTAGTGTGATATTTCTAAAATGTCTTCTCTCCCTCCTCAGCTTATATCATCCTAAATTAGCTTCCCACGAGACAATACCACCTTAGGGTTTTTCTCTTTCTGTTCTTAACTTCCACTGCCCCACTATTCAAGGACTTCTGCACTACTTATATTTTACTTCCACTGAGTTCTTTTCCCTTTGTCTACTTGGTAACATTCTACCTAGACCATTGGTGCAAATTCTCTTTGTTTGTTTAGCTTTTTATTTAAACCTTAAATTAGACTGAAAAAAAATTGTAAGAATACAAAGAATCTATGTTCCCTTCACCTAAATTTCCCATGTTAACATTTTACCTTGTTAACCTGCTTTATACCTTGTTCTCTGTGAGTACACATTTTTTTTTTTCCTGGTCTCTTTTGGAGTCAGTTGCAGAGGTGATGACTGTTGCCCTTAAATAATTTAGAATGTATTTCCTAACCGGAGTAAAGTTATCAAAATTAGGAAAGAGAATTTGATACTCTACTATTATCTAAAGTTCACTCATTTTAATGATCTTGCAATTTAGAAGGAGAGGGCAGTGGCACCCGACTCCAGTGCTCTTGCCTGGAGAGTCCCATGGACGGAGGAGCCTGGTGGGCTGTAGTCCATGGGGTCGCTAGGAGTCGGACGACTGAGCGACTTCACTTTCACTTTTCCCTTTCATGCACTGGAGAAGGAAACGGCAACCCACTCCGGTGTTCTTGCCTGGAGAATCCCAGGGACGGCAGAGCCTGGTGGGCTGCCATCTATGGGGTTGCACAGAGTCGGACACGACTGGAGTGACTTAGCAGCAGCAATTTAGAAAATTTTTTAAACAGTATGAAAACATTGAATGAATTTCAGCCCTTTTACCAACACCCCAGTATACCCTCATGATTCTTGAATTTTGAGTTAAATATTAAAATTGGTGAGACATTGACAGTATTCTCAGCTACCCAAACAGTACAGAATTTTTCAAACTGCCATTGGCTGAATTTATATTTACATTGTAGAAGACATAAGTCTGAAAACTCTTAGTTGCTTTAAAAATCTATTAAATCTACAATGGTTAATCATGTTTCAGATGCAGACAGGAGGGTAAAATAAACTGCAGAGAGAAACTTGAACATAATGAATTATTTAAGTTTAATGGTCACAATACCTGGTTCTTCCTTGGAATATAGGGAGTTCTTTGTTTGCGTAGCTTGAGTTATCTTAACTACCCACATGGAGTTAAATCTCTGGATGGTTTATTCTGTTTATCAGAACTCTCCAGAACTATGAAACTTCAACTACTCTCTCTGCTACCATTACTGGTGAGAGTAATAAAGATAATACTATAAGTTTTTCCATTTATTGAGAGCTTACTGTGGGGCATTAGGTTAAATACTTTAGGTATTAGATTCAAGGTATTAGGTATTTAGGTATAAAGGTATTTAGGTATTAGGTTAAAAACCTAACATTAGGTTAAATACTTTGCATAGAGAATATCATTCTTCGCTTTCAGTTATTGTTCTATTATTGTTACTAATTTACAGAAAAAGAAGTAGAGTTACCAAGAGGTGAGTGGATAGGTTTCCCCAACCTCACACTTACCATTTTAAGTCCTAGATTTAGTCAATATACTATATTACATCTCCAATAAAATAGGATGTGACCAGTTCAGACCCTTGTGAAAATAAAGCTGCACTTTTTTCCTACAACATTTTTGTTCTTGTTATAGAATTGATTTGTTCAAATGAGTTTAGGTTTATTTCTAGAAGGATTGGTATTTACATACAGTGAGTGAAGTGAAGTGAAAGTCGTTCAGTCGTGTCCGACTCTTTGCGACCCCATGGACTATACAGTCCATAGAATTCTCCAGGCCAGAATACTGAAGTGGATAGCCATTCCCTTCTCCAGGGGATCTTCCCCACCCAGGGATCGAACCCAGGTCTTCCACATTGCAGGCGGATTCTTTACCAGCTGAGTCACCAGGGAATAGCAAATTGCATCAGACTTTGGGAACTCTTGTAACCTTCTGAGTGTGAGCTCTTTAGAGCATATCATTGAATAATGCACAGTGGAGTGACTGCCTCTCTCTTTTGCGCAAGGTAGCTGGGTTGGCAAAAAGGAGATGTGGATCCTAGTTTTTAACCTGTCCCTAACTAGTTACATTGCTGAAAGTAAGTGTTTTTAGCTCTCTAGACAGTGTAAAGTCAGGACACACAAAATTCTCTCTAGGTTCCCACCCACTTTTAAAAAGTTATCATACTCATGGCTTATTTTCTTTTCATATCCATTCACTATGCATTTTTCCAGAATACTGAGACTCAGATGAGATCGGGTGTGTTCAGGGTGGTTTGGCTATGGAGACTCAATACCTATTAAATTTTAAAAGTAGATTTGATGAATTAAGTGATTTGAATTGAGTTGACCTATCTAATGCTTCTTCAATTCTCAAGGTCCCATTAACAGGTATGATTTTGGATACTATGTTTCCATAACCTTGAATAGAAGTAGGATTTATGTAATTATCATTAGCAAAATTCTCCCGGTATAGAGTTTGTAGTTCAGAAAATAAATCTCTGCAATACTGTAATATTTTATTTATGGAATGTTCTAGTTATATAGCAATGGCACCCCACTCCAGTACTCTTGCCTGGAAAATCCCATGGACGGAGGAGCCTGGTAGGCTACAGTCCATGGGGTCGCTGAGAGTCAGACACGACTGAGCGACTTCACTTTCACTTTTCCCTTTCATGCACTGGAGAAGGAAATGGCAACCCACTCCAGTATTCTTGCCTGGAGAATCCCAGGGATGGTGGAGCCTGGTGGGCTGCCGTCTATGGGGTCGCACAGAGTCGGACACGACTGAAGCGACTTAGCAGCAGCAGCAGCAGCAGCTAGTTATATAATCTGAGTGCCTAGAGAAATATCCTCATATCTACTATAGCTGAACAGAAGTGTTCAGCTGAGCAACCGTGATCATGGTCTTTTTCTTCTTTTCTCTCTCACATCAATTTTTCCGACAAAGTATAACCTGGGGCCTACAAGTACATTGGTCTTTGTTGTTCTGTGGCTTAAATTTAACATAGTAATTCTGAGTTCTGTATGCCAGGTTCCTTGATGGGTCTTAAGTACAGGTCATTTCATGCTGATCAGTGAGGTTGGATTGCCATTCTCATTTTGTAGATAGTCAGGATGTCTACAAAACTTGTATGGCTGATGCGAACAGAAAATGTGCAAACCTTTGTTCAAACTTATTAAAAATTTCAAGATGATGATAGTAGAGCATTAAACCAAGGGAGGGGTCCTTTGAAGCACAGGTCCTCTGTGATTACACAGAGAGTATGCACACAAAGGCAGACCCACATGTAGGTAAACTGATGTTTAAAGAAGTTAAGTGATTTGCCCAAGGTCACACACTCAGTGGAGGACAGAGTAAATACTACAACGCACGTTTGCCTGATTCCAAAGCCAATATTCTTTTCAGCAGACCCCTTTGTCTCTCCTAGTGGGAAAACTGGGCAAAATTTCTCCCTTGGTTATTCTCCAGCTGGGATTTTTTTTCAAATAAGTGCATCCGTCGTATCAGTTTGAACCTCCTTTCTCTTTTAGATCCAATTAATCCCAAATGTGTAACATTTCAGGGATCTCCCCTGGTTTTCTGTGATCACCAGGCTTCTTTCCCCATATTTATTTCTGTGTCCAGGTACCTGCATCTACACAAAAAACCCAAAATACTGACCCCTCAGAACAAGGGTTTGTGAACCCAATAGAATATAGTAGCTAGGAGAATTAAATGATTTAACATACATAGTGGACTTAGTATGAAACCTGGCACATGGTAGATGGGCTTCCCGGTGGCTCAGCGGTAAAGAATCCACCTGCAATGCAGGAGATGCAGGGGATGCTGGGTCAGGAAGATCCCCTGGAGGAGGGGATGGCAACCCACTCCAGAATTCTTGCCTGGAGAATCCCATGTAGCCCTGGTGGGATACAGTACTTGAGGTCTCAGAGTCAGACATGACTGAAGTGACTGAGCATGTACATGTTATTACTATTATCATCATTGGTAATTGATGTTTTAGTGTCAAATTGCAGGCCAGAAGACTTCCACCATATCTATTTCTGTGCCCCTTTTCATTTCTTCCCTTTGTTCTTCAGTTTAATGGAAACTTTGGTACAAAATAGGCTCTTCAAAGTATATTCTTGCACCTATCAAGTTACCTCTCCCCAAAAAATGTAGTTTCCTTGCTAGAAAAATTTCTGCTGAATAAAATGCTCCTCATATGATATGTCTCCCCTGCATATAGAAAACCAATGGGGAGAGCAACCTACAATACACAGATGGATATGAATAAGGTAAAGCTTATTGTTCAGTAAGGTGTATTGACCCGATTTAAGACTTTTAAATAGGAGACACTGATTTAAACTTGAATGAGGTAAATTCAGAGTACACAGCAGAATGAATGACTTACACAATATGTGGTAAGTATGTGGATATCTTGTGTTGCAAAAAACTATAATGTCAAGATACTATGAAGTACATGATTAAGAACCTAACAGACAGGGCCTGGAGTCTGGGTTGGTGTTATTTCTGGTGTGATTTATTGTAAATAACTTAGTATCCCTGAGATTCAGTTTTTTTTTTTTTATCTGAAAAATTCAGAAAATAAAAGCTAGTCTAGCAGTGAACTGTAAGGGAACATAGGAAACTGATTAAGAACCAAGATTCCTTTTCTTTCTCTTCTGTTTTTAAATCCAAGCTCTGTGGCTGTTACTTTGGGTTAGTCATTATACTTTTATGTACTTTAGTATCATCCTCTATTACATAGCAATTATAATAATGCTGATCTCATAGAATCTTGGGGATGACTGAATGAAATAATATGTATAAAGTGCTTAGAAGAAAGCAAGTGCTGGATATTTTCTAGCTGTTATCATCACAGGGTTTTTGTGAAGATTAAACAAAATAACTTTCAAAGTGCTTAACACAGTGCCCAGTATAAACTACTAAATAAGTGATGGCCACTATTATTTTTATTATTATAAAATTTAATAGATTTCAGTTGTTCCGTTATTTAAGTCCAAATACTTTCCTTACCAGCCAAGACTGGTTACCACAATTTTTTGCAGGTGTTCTTCACTACAAATGTCATATCTTAAACAAAGCACGTGGTTGGTTGGTCAAACCAAATGGCGATTTCCAATATTTTGAAATTTCTGTGCCTCACACATCTAAGTCTGGGATTATCCCTAGGTCATTCACCTTCCACATGGGCATGACTTCCCTTTAAATTCACCTTATTAACCTATCAGTGAACACAAAAGTGTGTTAAGTGTTTAGCGTTTACGGAACTCCATACTAGCTGCCTTGATGGAGCTTACAGCCTCATGAGAAAGGGTATTAAACAATTCTTTTAAAAATATGCTGTGAAAGAGAGGTAGAAGGTGCTTAGGAGCAGTACTGGGAGACCTAACCTCATGTGAAGGTGTGCAAAAGCTGCTCTGAGAATGTGAAGGTAATGTTGAGCTGTGAAGCAGTACATGGGTGGGAGTGCTGTAGACAGAAAGCCAGCCCTGATGCAGCCCTCCCATGGGAGAGGGCAGGCATTAACCTCTTTTTCATCAAAGTACAGACTCTCTCCAAGCTAGCCCCATATTCCTGGGACATCTCTGGGATCCATCCTTTGTTGAAGATGCCTCTTTTCTGCTCTGAACTGTCTCCCAGTGACGACTCCTAGAAATCTTCTTGTTCTCTTCATTCCTCATTGGTAGTGCAACAATTTGTAAACAGAATTTATTTTCTAGATTTAAATTTATATTAGGTTTCAGTTCAGTTCAGTCACTCAGTCGTGTAGGACTCTTTGCGACCCCATGAATCGCAGCACGCCAGGCCTCTCTGTCCATCACCAACTCCCGGAGTCCACCCAAACCCATGTCCATCGAGTCGGTGATGCCATCCAACCATCTCATCCTCTGTCCTCCCCTTCTCCTCCCGCCCCCAACCCTACCCAGCATTAGGGTCTTTTCCAATGAGTCAACTCTTCGCATGAGCTGCCCAAAGTATTGGAGTTTCAGCTTCAACATCAGTCCTTCCAATGAAAACCCAGGATTGATCTCCTTTAGGATGGATTGATTGGATCTCCCTGCAGGCCAAGGGACTCTCAAGAGTCTTCTCCAACACCACAGTTCAAAAGCATCAATTCTTCAGCGCTCAGCTTTCTTCACCGTCCAACTCTCACATCCATACATGACCACTGGAAAAACCATAGCCTTGACTAGACAGACTTTTGTTGGCAAAGTAATGTCTCTGCTTTTAAATATGCTATCTAGGCTGGCCATAACCTTCCTTCCAAGGAGTAAGGGTCTTTTAATTTCATGGCTGCAGTCACCATCAGCAGTGATTCTGGAGCCCCCCAAAATAAAGTCTGACACTGTTTCCCCATCTATTTCCCATGGAGTGATGGGACCAGATGCCATGATCTTAGTTTGCTGAACGTTGAGCTTTAAGCCAACTTTTTCACTCTCCTCTTTCACTTTCATCAAGAGACTCTTTAGTTCTTCTTCACTTTCTGCCATAAGGGTGGTGTCATCCGCATATCTGAGGTTATTGCTATTTCTCCCGGCAATCTTGATTCCAGCTTGTGTTTCTTCCAGCCCAGCGTTTCTCATGATGTACTCTGCATATAAGTTAAACAAGCAGGGTGACAATATACAGCCTTGACGGACTCCTTTTCCTATCTGGAACCAGTCTGTTGTTCCATGTCCAGTTCTAACTGTTGCTTCCTGACCTGCATGCAGGTTTCTCAAGAGACAGGTCAGATGGTCTGGTATTCCCATCTCTCAGAATTTTCCACAGTTTATTGTGATCCACACAGTCAAAGGCTTTGGCATAGTCAATAAAGCAGAAATAGATGTTTTTCTGGAACTCTCTTGCTTTTTCGATGATCCAACAGATACTGGCAATTTGATCTCTGGTTCCTCTGCCTTTTCTAAAACCAGCTTGAACATCTGGAAGTTCACGGTTCACATATTGCTGAAGCCTGGCTTGGAGAATTTTGAGCATTACTTTACTAGCGTGTGAGATGAGTGCAATTGTGCGGTAGTTTGAGCATTCTTTGGCATTGCCTTTCTTTGGGATTGGAATGAAAACTGACCTTTTCCAGTCCTGTGGCCACTGCTGAGTTTTCCAAATTTGCTGGCATATCGAGTGCAGCACTTTCACGGCATCACCTTTGAGGATTTGAAATAGCTCAACTGGAATTCCATCACCTCCACTAGCTTTGTTCGTAGTGATGCTTTCTAAGGCCCACTTGACTTCACATTCCAGGATGTCTGGCTCTAGGTGAGTGATCACACCATCATGATTATCTGGGTCATGAAGATCTTTTTTGTACAGTTCTTCTGTGTATTCTTGCCACCTCTTCTTAATATCTTCTGCTTCTGTTAGGTCCATACCATTTCTGTCCTTTATCAAGCCTATCTTGCTCGATAGGCTCTATCGGGCATGAAATGTTCCTTTGGTATCTCTAATTTTCTTGAAGAGATCTCTAGTCTTTCCCAATCTGTTGTTTTCCTCTATTTCTTTGCATTGATCGCTGAGGAAGGCTTTCTTATCTCTCCTTGCTACTCTTTGGAACTCTGCATTGAGATGGGAATATCTTTCCTTTTCTCCTTTGCTTTTCGCTTCTCTTCTCTTCTCAGCTATCTGTAAGGCCTCCTCAGACAGATATTAGGTTTAGAATGAGAGAAAAATCTGGAAGACAGTACAGCATCAGTCATACATCCCTCTCAGAGTTTCCCCTATATTTAACATCTTGTGCTGATATAGTACATGCTGCTGCTGCTGCTGCTGCTGCTGCTAAGTCGCTTCAGTCGTGTCCGACTCTGTGCGACCCCATAGACCTCAGCCCACCAGGTTCCTCTGTCCCTGGGATTCTCCAGGAAAGAACCCACTGGAGTGGGTTGCCATTTCCTTCTCCAATGCATGAGAGTGAAAAGTGAAAGGGAAGTCGCTCGGTCGTGTCCAACTCCTAGCGACCCTATGGACTGCAGCCCACAAGCCTCCTCCATCTGTGGGATTTTCCAGGCAAGTGCACTGGAGTGGGTTGCCGTTGCTTTCTCCGGATATAGTACGTATGTTACAATAAATGCATCAATATTGATACATGACTGTTATCTGAAATCTATACCCTATTCAGACTTCCTTAGTTTTTACCTACCTTTTCTGTTCCAAGATACCATACAGGACATCATATTTATTTATCATGTCTTCTTGGATTCCTGGGTTCTCCTTGGCTGTGACAAAGTCTGAGATTTTCCTTCCTTTTGGTGACCTTGACGGTTTTAAGGAGTACTGTTCAGGATTTGTTTGTTTGTTTAGAATGCCCTTCTACTGGAATCTGTCTGATTTTTTTTCACAATTAGACTAGAATCATATATATATTTATACACACACACACACACACACACACACATATATACATATATATGGAAGAAGACAATAAAAGTAAAGTGCTATTTCATCACATCATGTCAAGAGTGTATGCTAATAACAATACAACATCACTGTTGATAATGATGTTGATCCTGGCTGAGGAAGTGTGTGTCAGTTTTCTCCATTGTAAATTCCTCTATCTCCCCTCTTTTCATACTGCACTCTTTGGTAGGAAGTCACAGCTAATACCTAAATAGCAGAGAGTTATTTTCCTCCTCCTTGAGGGCAGAATATGTACATAAATTATTTGGGATTCTCATGTATAGAAGACTTGTCTTTCCTCATTTATTTATCAATTAATCATTTTTTATGGATTCATCTGATGCAAAGAGATGACTCACTGGAAAAGACCCTGATGCTGGGAAAGATTGAGGGCAAGAGGAGAAGAGAGTGACAGAGGATGAGATAGCATCACCGACTCAATGAACATGAGTTTGAGCAAACTCTGGGAGATAGCAAAGGACAGAGAAGCAGAGACATATTGCAGTTCATGGGATCACAAAGAGTCGGACACAACTTAGTGACTGAACAGCAACAATGAACTCATGGATGGATACTTATTTTACATTTTTGGATTATAATACAATACTACTTATTTTATTTCTTGCTCAGCTATTTCTTATTGGCCACTGGGAACTCTTTTAGTTGGGTTCTGTGTCCCTTTAACATAGCACCATTAATTTAGATTTTCTTTTTCATTTTCTGGCACTACAAATGGTCCAGGCTCACTTTTCTATGTTTCTTACTGTAGCCCTAAAAGCAACCCACACCTCAAGAATTTCTGGCTCTTTTTATTGGAGAGAATATTAGAAACCAAGATATGGGTGATAGGTTTTTGCATTTAATTTTAATAAGCTGCAGCTAGTATACTTATGAAAATAGTTGCTGGTCCAAATATGCAAAGCATAAAAGAAAGCAGAGCTGTGCTAATGGAAACCAGCCTAAACACTAACAAAAATGTAGTAAGTTTTTCTGTGCTTTTGGATCAGTGTTTGGTTGGTCAGTGTTGGTGTTGAACTCTCTGAACAGAGGCTTGTGTTCCTGTTATTCCAAATCAGTGGATTTTATCTACATGGCAAAAGCTAGAGGTAGTGGAATTTCCAAGGTATTCACTGGGGTCTTAAGGTCTTAGGTAACTAAAGAAGTTAGATGCAAAATCCAGAGATCAGTTTAGAGAAGGTGGGTCATAGAAAAAAACTATGAGAGTGAGATGGAAAAATGGAAAATTTAAGGTACAAAAAAGAAATACCAGAAACTGAAAGTAAATGCAATTTATTGAGCAAATATAAAAAACAAATATAAAAAGAAAAGAAGAGGATGAATGATGGGAAAACAAGGGGATTAAATATCAGAATAGCAAAAAAAGTGTCAATTTTGAAAAATATAAAGAAGGAAACAGTCTGAAATTTGAACTATTAATGCCTATAGTGATGCAGGATCTCTTGTCTATTTAGGTTAACATATTGATATGGGGAATTAGTTAAAAAGTCCAGATGGTAGATGGAGGGAGGTAGGGGTGGCGAGGCATATAATACTCACTATAGCTGTGGGCAAGGCTACTACATAGTTTGTGGCTAAATAATACTTTTTCAGACCTAACAATATTTGGAAACTATCTTCAAAGCTAAAGTTAACATTTTAATAGAAGTCTGTCTCCACTGGATTTAGATAATGACATTGCAATTTTCTTCCCTAACATATATCTTACTTATTGCTTTATTGTACCTATTTAGCATGGGAAATATTTATTGAGGTTGCTGATGCTTTTCAATAATAAATGAGCTCAAGTAGAGAATTATGTTTCAGACCTAACTCTGTGGAAGTCTATTCTTCAAGAACTTGCTTTAATCCCTTTGTACTTAAGTGCTGAAGTTTTATTCGAAATACATTTTGATGGGCAGACACAATATCACATGCTTCTTCTGAATTTTGATTTCTCTTATCTTCAGGGGTTAAGTCTTCTGTACAGTAGAACTTTGTAAATGACTATTTTTGTAGTTGATGCATTAGCAAATACCATTTTCAACCCCTAGAGATAATTGAGCAAATCTGTAGTATCTCTCAATTTGGGGGAAATCAGGATAGCATGTCAAGCTGATGCTGGGCTCAGGTTTTCACCTTCTTTTACAACAGCCATGACAAGTAAAGACAGTGGCTTACTCAAGTTGGGCAAATGATCTAAAGCTGTCAGTGCTGTATTACTGCACCCAGAAAGTTTAACGTTCTGGGCTGTATCAATACTGGAGCCTGGCCCAGGATTGATTTGGTTTGCTTTCTTCTGGGCTTCCCTGGTGGCTCTGATGGTAAAGAATCTACCTGCAATGCGGGAGACCCATACCCGGATGAGTGAAGATCCCCTGGAGAAGCGAATGGCTACCCACTCCAGTATTCTTGCCTGGTTTATCACATGGACAAAGGAGCCATGGGGTCGCAAAGAGTCCAACATGACTGACTTTCATTTTCACTCCTTACATTCTGTGGCATGAAGCCTTGCTTTGGAGATGACTAGGCTTGTAGAGATGCCTCTAGGCCCCATCCACTGCATTACTTAGAATCCAACACCAGCATGTAATTTTGATGTGAAGGATATTGACTGGCAGCCTCTCTCACAGTTCCATATTAAGTTTACACTTGTACATTAAAAAAACAATGGTGAAAGCAGCAAACTTAACATCCCTAGAAGTAAGACTGAAGATTGGAATATGATGTTTCATGTACAGAGTGAGAAGATGAAGATTTTAAAAGTCATTTGTTACTAGAGATTAGAAATTTAATGATTGTGGCAAAATAAGTATTACTGCTAAACTTACTTTGTTACAATAGTAATAATAAAAGTTCTTAATGTTACTCTATTGTTGTAGGAGTCATCAAAAGATAATTCAGTTCTGATTATAATTATTCAGTTTCTGATTATGGATAAGATACATGACTTCTTTTTATGTTAGTGTATTCTTTCTCCTATAATTAAAGAGAAACCTTAATAACCATAAAAATAGCTAACATCTATTGAAAATGTTCTATGCATTTTGTGTGATGCACGGTGCTAAACACTGAGCATGGACCTGACTTAATCTCCCAGTAATATTGGGTTGGCCAAAAAGTTCATTCATATTTTTCCATAATCTATTACAGAAAAGTCCAAATGAACTTTTTGGCAAACCCAATATTTTGCTGTTTGGAATATTGCTATATAAATCCAGAGTTTTGGCACTTCACCAAAAGTCTTTTAGCTACATGCATCTGGCAGATCTTATGTTTATGAATATATTTTAAAGGCTGGATTAGATCTCTTCCATTTCAATATAAATGTAATTTTTAAATGTTGAAAATAGTTAGTAGAAATAGGCCAAATCACTCTATATATTATACTAGCTCTTTACAATGCTTTTGGAGTAAAAATAGGTAGAAACTGTCTGCCTTCTCTATAGCTTTTATACTCAGTATTCTACCATCTCTGCAAAGCAGATGAGAATGTATGGAGCAAACAAGACCCTGTCAGGAAGTTCCATATCTAGCACCCAGGGCAGAACAATAACTCACTTATTTGTAGGACATGAAGTGATTGCAGTTAAATCACTCCTTCCCACTACCCCACCCTCACCCCCCACACACAATTTATGTGGAAACAGTTGATTTGTTTACCTTCAAGGCACCATACAGTTTACTTTAAGGTTTGACTCTTTGCTTTTGTTATTGTTTATTTCCAACAAAAGCAGAAGATTAAGTCACTGTTATGAGAACAAACCTGATTAATCATTTTTCGTCTCGAGCCAAAGCATTCTTAATTACTAACACATGGGCTAATAATGTGGCAACAAATGACAGATGTAGCAATGTAGTTTGAATGCAAATCTCAGTACTCATTTTTAACAAAAAAATGAAACCACAGACACAGTAAATCTTGTGCTAGTCTGCCAACTATTTTATAAGTATTTAGACTAATCTCTGATGACACTCCAATTTACCATAGTCTACTGAAGTGGGATCACTGAATAGGCTGATTTTCACAACATAAATGGGCCCACCCACCAACCTGTCATCAAAACTAATTTTAATGACCTAGAGAGTGTAAGTAAGCTCAGTGGTGATAGGACTTGCTTTCATTCACTGCTCTACCTTCAACACCCAAAGCAGAGCTTGAATGTTATATGCATGAGTGAATGAACAAGAGGAATAACATAGGCCACAATGATCACACTTCATTCTCTTCTCTGTGTTGGTGTATACTTAATTTGTTCACTCATTTATTCACTCATTCAGTAAGATGTGAGAGCATTTCTGCTTTTGGTTAGGCTCTGTGCCAGAAACGGAGGCTGTAGCTATATAACTGAGGGTGTAGGTACCGTTTCTTATTTTCTACAACTGGAAGTCTGGTCTTACTTCCCACCAAACAAAGGTAAACTTTTCATCTAGTCTACATATTATACTGAATGTTAAAAAGCTTTTAAAGGAAGGTCGTATTGAATATCCCCAGAGGGAAATCACTGATATATAATTCCTCCAATTGAAGTGTGGCTTTTTGCATCTCATTGCTGTGTATGGAAGAGATTTTTTTGTTTTGTCCATTGCTGTAGGCTCAGAGCCTAGAATATTACCTCTCCTTTCCTGGAATGTGATACGTACTCATATTAATGAAGGAAAACATGGGAAGAAGGAAAAATGCATGGAGGATCAGCTGTACTAAACTCTTTGGATATCATTTCAAGAGAGATATAACCCGAATCTATTCGTAGATTATTATTTCTATTTTACAAATGGGATAATAGACTGAGAGATGTGAAGTAACCTTGCCGAAAACTACACTGACCAGTAGCAAAGCTTGAATTCAAATGTGGGCTGATTTGTACCATATGATTCACAACTCACTTTATCAGGTAAGCTTTACTCTTGATCCCTGCCATAGATTATCATTGGGTTTTCACTTTAACCACTTTTAAAGGTCTCATTCCAAACTCAAACCTTTTATATTTTGGGCTATGACATCTGCCTGCTACATTAATCAGATAAGTCTAGGTGATGCAGTTACAGACAACACCCTGATTTCGTGGCTTACCTACCAAAGGTTTATTTCTTGGTCACGTAGTGTCTGCTGCGGGACCAATGGTCTTCTACACACCAATCTCGTGACCCAGGCTGAGTGACACTGTGCCATCTTATGCTACACAATGTCCAAAACTCGACCTCTTTGTCAGGAACTGGGAAAGAGAACAAGCAGAGTTGTACATCAGCTCTTAATGCTTCTACCTAGAGGTGCGACTCATGACCTCTGTTCTTATTTTATTCACCAGAACAAATCATATGGCCATGCTCACTTTCAAAAGGGTGGGGAAGTGTGATTCTTCCATGTATCTGGAAAAAGAGGAGGGCATGGATACTGGTAAATAATTGTTATTTCTGCCATACCAGAAAACTCTCTGCAAATCTACACCTAACTTGTATTAATGCTCTATATTGAAACGATAGTCTGCATAGCACTGCCTTTTCCTTGTTTAACAATAAAGTCCCTTCTGTTTTACAGATGGGGGTGCTTCCAACAATTATCCCTATTTAAATGCCTTTGTGTTTGCTTTTTAAATAAGTAATGTAGTTCAGTTCAGTTAAGTCACTCAGTCGTGTCCGACTCTTTGCGACCCCATGAATTGCAGCACGCCAGGCCTCCCTGTCCGTCACCAACTCCCGGAGTCTACTCAAACCCATGTCCATCGAGTCAGTGATGCCATCCAACCATCTCATCCTCTGTCGTCCCTTTCTCCTCCTGCCCCCAATCCTACCCAGCATTAGGGTCTTTTCCAATGAGTCAACCCTTCGCATGAGGTGGCCAAAGTATTGGAGTTTCAGCTTCAACATCAGTCCTTCCAATGAACACCCAGGACTGATCTCCTTTAGGATGGACTGGTTGGATCTCCTTGCAGTCCAAGGGACTCTCAAGAGTCTTCTCCAACACCACAGTTCAAAAGCATCAATTCTGCGGCGCTCAGCTTTCTTCACCGTCCAACTCTCACATCCATACATGACCACTGGAAAAACCATAGCCTTGACTAGACGGACTTTTGTTGGCAAAGTAATGTCTCTGCTTTTAAATATGCTATCTAGGTTGGCCATAACCTTCTTTCCAAGGAGTAAGCGTCTTTTAATTTCATGGCTGCAATCACCATCAGCAGTGATTTTGGAGCCCAAAAAAATAAAGTCTGACACTGTTTCCACTGTTTCCCCATCTATTTCCCATGAAGTGAGTATTGAGAAATTATAGATAACCAAAACAAAATAATTTCAAAAAATTAACCACAAACCTACAATCCTACCATTCTTTAGAAACAGCTTTCCCTAGCAAAAATTAAGCAAGATGCTGTCAGTATTTTATATTTCACCGCTTTCCTTCATGCTTCCATGCTTCTAACAGCTGATTTGGGTTATCATGGCTGGTCTTTGCGATAAGAGGTTCCCTCAAGACTTCAAAACTGAAAGTGTCCCAAAACTTCAGCCGACAAAGAGTAAATATTTTCATGACAAATGGTCTATTTCTAATTTAGACAAATAACTATATTTTCTTCCTTATTATGTAATTCTTCTTGAAGTTGTATGCTATTATTCTGGTGTATCACATTTTAATTTATCATTTCACTCATTTTTTTGAGCCATTTACATTTTTATTGTATTTCTCTTTTATTATTCTTATTTAATACAGAACAGACATAAAATTAGTTTGTTGAAAAGTGAGAACCCAGGCTTTCTGGCTTCAAGTCTATTTTTCTACATTAAAGTATTTATACTCTTTAGAATTTCAGATATCAATATGAAATATTACTGTCAATTTAATAAGCATATATTGAGAATTATCTATAAGGTAGATAATATTTCAGAAAATAGAAATATCAAGGTGAATTATACAAAACACCTCTTTTTGAGATTTTATTATCAGACAGGACTTATATAAAGAGGATGACAAGGTGAATTATATAAAGAAATACTGCTTTTTAATTATAGCACCGAGGAATATTCTTCAATATGCATAGTAATGACTTTTCATTCCTCTGCTATACTGTGAAGTGAAGTTGCACAGTCGTGTGCAACGTTTTGAGATTTCATGGACTGTAGGGTACCAGGCTCCTCTGTCCGTGGAATTTTCCAGGCAAGAGTACTGGAATGAGTTGCCATTTCCTTCCCCAGGGGATCTTCCCGACCCGGGGATCAAACCCAGGTGTCCCACGTTGCAGGCAGACGCTTTACTCTCTGAGCCACCAGGGAAGCCCCTGTTATACTGTACCCTTCTGCAAGTCAGTACTGAAATTTGTAATGACCTTTTTTCCTTGGCCATATATCAAATGCTCATTCATTTTCACTATGGAAGAAGAATTTGATATTTCTTGATGTTTTGATCTGGTCATAAATTTGTTCCAACATTCCTTTCTTTTTCTTTAATAGCATCTTCAAGAATCTTAACCCAGTTTCTGACTGTGTGTGATGTAGTCATTGTCAAGTGTATTTGATCTGCCAATGCAAAGAGGAATGAGGTGAGCCTGTGGAGTATATAAGATATTTTTTTCCAATGCCTTTGAACAATTAAATAATAAAACACAGTGGTGTTATTTTGTTCCCTTAGTGACCTGGGACTACATTGCAAGTTAAAAAAAAATTGTTTCTAAAGTATCTTGAGATTTGTTTCTACGATTACTGGGAGTACTTGGAATTTTTTTTTTTCATCCACTTCAAATTTTGACTTAAAAAAAGTAATCCTGAATGCATTTATTTTTCCAGGAGCTGATTAGATTTTGTAGACTACAGGAGGCTCCCTGAGTTCATATGACAGTTCAAGTCTCAGATTCAAATTTCATTAGAACTAAGACTCATATTCTTAAGAACTATGATTTAACTTGATTCTCCATTTTTTTAATAGATAAAAGATCATTTGGGAAGAATTAAAACTTTTGTAACTAAAATGCATTTATAAAATTAAGTTGCCCTCAGATCAGCCAAAAGGTCAAAGTTGGTTCCATTTTAAGTAAGGTTATTTTCCTATTGTACCTAAAGGTTGGGTAAATGAAGTGTTTTGATGTTTGAATTCCTTTGAACAGCTTCTCTTTCCAGAGAATTACCACACGTCAGAGAAATCAAGATGAATGCTTTCCCGTTTCATTTCTCTTCCTTCTTGGATCTAGGTTGTTACAGTGAAATTTGGATACTTTCTCATGTACAGTTTTGATTTCTTCTCAATCATTTAACTGCGTTTTAAATTTCTCTTCTGCTTATGCTTTTTGTTTTGGATCCTAGTTGTAGACTCCATTAAAGTGAAAATTAAACATTCAAGTTAAATACTCAATTCAGTGTAAGACACTATATTGATAAACTCAGACTTGAGCTAATGAAACCCATGTGAATGTGTGGCCAGCTAATGATTGCTAAAGGGATGCTTGCTTTTAAAAATATGATATTTAATATAACATTTTATAATACATATAATATTATAACTATTATTATATGGAAGATATAAAATAAGTACATTATTTAAATGCTAAGAAATAATTCTTTCATTATCCTTCACAGTGGTCAAAACTTCTAAAATATTATATCCAAGTTTGGCAAAACATTATAAATTAAAAGTGAAAAGACTGGAATAAATGAAAGGATAAATTGATGGAAAATCAGTAAAGTAAAATGCCTATTTCCATGCATGTGAAGTAGGTTTCTTAGCCTGAATAAGAATTGCAGCAACTTAGTAGCAACACATACATAAGAGTCTAGATAATGACATGTGGGGAGGGGTAAGCTCCTATGTTTCGATTACTATCCAATTTTATATCTCTATAAGCATTAAAAAGTAACATGTTAAAATTTTATTGAGAGAAAATTTGGTAGACATAAGAAATATCTTCTTGTGCTATCCAAGGGCAGAACTAAGGAACATCGCTGTAAAGCTACCAATAATAGCAAACTATAAAATGTGAAAATCTTTGATGGTTGGAGAATTAACTTGGCCATGGGGAGGGAGGTTATTAAAAATAGTTCCTACATGCCTCTTTCGTCTGTATTTTCTGATAACCAGTTGAACTGGAAAAAAGACTTAAATGAATTAACCACTGGACATAAAAAATGAAAACCATATTAATTATACTGATAATTTTAGGTTAATTTTAAGTTATTTATTATATGCCAAATGCATAAGAATGCATTTGAATAAATGCATATAAATGCAAATGAAGAAGTTGGTATGCATTATTTCTATTTTATTGGATCCTCACACTATCCTAGGGAGTGCTTTCTTGCAACAGTTCAGGAGGGTCATGGTTTCTTGGGAAGAGACTCCATACAAATCCATGGTTAGAGTAGATTGAATTCTCCTTTACACTAAAAAAAAAATATTTATTTATGTGGCAGCACCAAACAAATGTGGGATCTTTTAGGTGTGGCTTGTGAACTCTCAGTTAGAGCTTCTGGAATCTAGTTTTCTGACCAAGAATCAAACCCAGATGCTGTGCATTGGGAGTGTGGAATCTTAGCCCCTGGCCCACCAGGGAAGTGCCTCCTTTCACTTTGCAAGAACACAGAAGCATATTGGTAGCAGGGCACCACACAGGAAGAAAGGCTCTGTCTTGACTTGACTTGGCCCTTCCCTCCCTAAGGAGCATGTTGTTTCTGGTGATACTGTTCATGCGGACCGTATCCTGCAGGATCTGAGAGGACAGCCAGATTCCAGGCATGCCACTGTCCTTTTGTCTGGGTTTGGTCTGAAGACAATCCTTAACAAATCTCTATTTCTAAAATACTAATGTCATCTCCACTTCATTTGTGACTGAATTCAAATTTAGTGAGGTGTTTAATCACACCAAACTTAGCCACAGTGATCATGGAGTGAAGCAGAATTCAACCCCAGCACTAGAGCCATCTTCCTGACCCAGGGATCAAACCTGAGTCCTAAATTGCAGGCAGATTCTTTACTGTCTGAGCCACCAGGAAAGCCCAACTTAATTAAACCACAATTCAATTCTTGTTTCCTAACCAATCCCATCCAGCCGGGGGGTTCCTGTATAAAAGCTCTGGCAGGTCTATGAGAGCTCTAATGACACATTAAGTCACAAATGTGATCTTGATTCAGACATTTAAATGCCTACTTCCATGCATATGAAAAACTGAACCACATACTTGGTCTTAAACCACACCACCCCAGCTTGATCCTGCTCTGGACTGGAGATCTTTAAGGGGACAGGAAGTTATATTAGCTTCTCTGCTTCCCCGTTTGAGCTTCTTGGCTTTCTCTCGCTATCTGTTTTTCCAAACTCCCACCATGTTTGAAGCCAGGGGAGAAGTGGGAGAAAATAAAAAGTGACAGAATAAGCCTTTCTGCTACAGTAGAGCTTCACGCTATCTGGACTTGGTAAACTGACTCTTTCTGTCCAAGGACACCTTGTGGATCTTCCAGCAGTTTTGTGCCGTCTCTCTCCTGTAGTTTTTAAATTTTATGTGGCGCTTTAATTCAGTCTGTAGCTCCTGGTCTAGCTGGCAGTGCATATTTACCCTTTTCCTGCAGAGGCTCTTTAATTCCTGAAATAATCTTACTGGACAGGACCTAAGGTAGATGTGTTCTGGCAAGCTCTCTCTAGTGTGTGCCCACCACCCACCCACAAGGAAACACCCACTTATTCTATGCTTTGCCACCCAGGCAGTAACCAGCAACACTTGCATGTCACCACTGCAGTCTCCAGCCCACGTTCTCTATCATCTTGATGTCCTGGGGTCAGACATCGGTTCATCATGCCTGGAGATTTGAGAAACACTCAACTAACACTTAGACAGCCTTATGAGGGCCCCCTTCCTAGGCATGAGATGAGAGAAGTCCACTTTTCCCTCTTACCCTGTGGTGTGATGAGAACTCACAGCACAGAAAATATTGTCTCTACATACAGCCAATTCTCATTATTTGTGGTGGTGATGTTCATTCCACAAAGACACCACAAACACTTGGGGAAATATGGAATAAGGTTCCTGAATCTCTGGTCACATTTTCATTTATAACCTTTTCAATATATAACCTTGTTTTATTTGTTTTTCTGTTTAAAGACCCCTTATTTATTTATTTATTTTTTAAAATTTATTTATTTTAGTTGGAGGCTAATTACTTTACAATATTGTAGTGGTTTTTGCCATACATGGATATGAATCAGCCATAGGTTTATGTGTGATCCCCATCCTGAACATCCCTCCCACCGCCCTCAGCATCCCATCCCTCTGGGTCATCCCAGCACACCAGCCCTGAGCACTTGTCTCATGCATCAAACCTGGACTGGCGATCTGTTTCACATGTGATAATATACATGTTTCAGTGCTCTTCTCTCAGATCATCCCACCCTCGCCTTCTCCCACAGAGTCCAAAAGACTGTTCCATACATCTGTGCAAAGACCCCTTATTTAATGCTGTTGATTCATTAATGTTGAATCCACCAACAGAACTATAACAAGTACCTGAAGAAAGCTTATCTAACACATGTATTTTCTCCATAAAGCACATCATAGCCTGTGCTTAGAAAACTGAACAGCACTTTGGTGCTATGCCTCCCATCATTTTATGGAATCTCATATGCAGTCTGGAAAGATGGTAGTGATGAACCTGTCGGCAGGGCAGCAGCGGAGACACAGACATAGAACAGGCTTATGGACACGGGTGTAGAGGGGGAAGTAGATGGTGGGACGAATTGAGAGAGAAGCACTAAAATATATAATTATCATATGTAAAATTAGACAGCCAATGGAAATTTGCTGTCTGATGCAAGGAGCTCAAAAATCTGGTGCTCTGCAACAACCTAGAGGGGTCAGATGGGGTGGGAGGTGATGGGGGGTTCAAGAGGGAGGGGGCATATTTGTACCTGTAGCTGATTCATGTTGATTTATGGTAGAAACCAACACAATATTGTCAAGCAATTATCCTCCAATTAAAAATAAATTTAAATTAAAAAATAACAATGAAATCAACCACAAAAGACACACAAAACAGAAAAGCATAGCACTAGATATGAAAAGAACACTTGTTTACAGTATGAGAGTTAAAATAAGAAGGCAGAGCATTGCCTTGAGTTCAGCTGGGGATGGGCTCACAAAGTGACTCAAATTTTTTGCTGTTCTACATTTCTTGAGGAATGATTACAAAAGTGAAGCAACTCTTGATTTAGAGGTTATAAATAACTTTTAGTTAGTAGATAAATTTGCAAATACAAGATCCATGAATAACAAGAATCAACTGTAAATATATTCAACAATATTCTCACCTATCCCTCTCCTCTCTTCGTTTTATATCTGTGTTATTGATCTGGCTTAGGGTTCCCAGAGTCAGGGAAAAGACCTGGGGTCCACTCCCTTTGTAAAACTGAATGTAATGATTGGGGGTCCTCACTACAGAATCTGACATGTCTTTCTGCACCTCGTAAAAATGGATTTTAACATTAAGCAAAATACACATTGGAGGTTATACCAATCAAAGTTTGCCATTGTGAGGAACAGAAACCAAATCTGGATGATTTAAGCTAAAAAGATATTTGTTAAAGTGATATTGGGAAAAATCACAGAATCTTAGACAAAGCACAGCAATGGGCTTGGAAAATAATCAACAGCCAGGGAGGCTGGGCCGCAGCCAGGACCATAAAGAAGGCTTCAAGTGAGACCGGCACCTCTGTCATTGCCCATGGCTCAGCTGCTGTGATTGCTTCCGGATCTGATGGAGCCCCCCAAAGAGATTCTTCTTTTGCTTTGTCAGCCCACTCTGCAAAGTCCAGTGCAGACACCTCTGATTGACTAAAGTGAAATTATAAACTCTATGTCCTCCATGCTAGGGAAGTTGTGAAAGTAAGGATTTGCCACTTTCAGTTTCTCTAGTGAGAGGAAGTCTCTGTCTCCCACCAAGATTCATTAAGTGAGACATTTACCACATGTATAGAGACAGTTCAGGCTTCCCCAGTGGCTTAGTGGTGAAGAATCCACCTGCAATGCAGTAGACACAGGAGATGCAGTTTCAGTCCTCGGGTTGGGAACATTCTCTAGAGGAGGACATGGTGACCCACTCCAGTAGTCTTGCTTGGAAAATCCCATGGACAGAGGAACTTGGTGGGCTACAGTCCATAGATCACAGAGTCAGACACTAAAGTGAATGAGCACACATGCCTGCACATATAGAGCTGAGATGTTTGGCAGCCAGAGATACTAATGAACCTGAGGATTCACACTCACGGACTTCAGTGATTATTCAAATTAGAAAAAAATGCCAAACTCATCTATTTCGTTTAACCTCCCTTCCAACTAAGAAGTTTCCTTTAGAGGGCTCTGGAAGATAATCAAAATAAGCTTATAGCCTCTGTTTGAATTCTCAAATGATGGGGAACTTTTCACACCACCAGGTAATATGTTCTAATCCTCCACAAATCTCACTCAGAACACATTGTTATGGTTTTCAGTTCATATCTTTTTTTTTTTCCAGTTCCCTTCACTGTACAGTTTGTCTTTATCTGGATGTATTGTAGTATTTGAATGTCTTGCTTTTGATGTGGTACTCAGACATGACTACAGTATTCTCCACATGGGCTAGCAATTGCAGAGGCTATTGATTTTCTTATTTTAGCTTAAGTTTGTGTTGGTTCTTTCCTGTAATCATGGCATAATTATGACTTGTAGTATATTAAAACATTTAGATATTTTCACATGAACTGCTACCAAATCCAGTCCTATAACTGAATTTCTAAACTCAATTATTTAAAAGACCAAATTGACGTTTTTACTTGTATCTCTCCAGCTTTCATCTGCCTAGTTTTAGCTCAATGATCTGGTTTGTTGAGATAATTTGGGGTTTTAAACATTTTATTGCCTATGATAGTAGGGTTTTTTTTCCCAGGATTGGTCCACCTATTAATTTGCTTGGCACATCTATATTTTCATCCAATTTACTGGTAAATTATTGAATAGGAAAAGACTGCAACAAAGCAATGTGACATTTCATCAGTCTTTCTTCAAGGTTGATATTGGGTCACTGAAAACCATTTCTGAATACCACTGATCTTAAAATAAGCCTGATCTTGCGAGAATCCTGCATAAAAACTGTTTAGTTTGTCCTTATTCTTCGTATAAAGATCACATCTTTAATGTGGCTCACAGTGAGGCACTGCCTACCCTAGACTTGTTGACTTCCTCTGGACCCTCTCCCCCTTTTCTCTGTGTTCTAGTCACCAAGATGAAATATTTCTTGCCTACATTTCCCCAGTTCAGTCTTCAGGTCTCAGCTTCATCACCATTTCCATAAGGGAGCCTTCACTGGCACTACAGATTTGCGTTTCCTTGGTTAAGTACTCTCATAGAATCAAATTTTATTCCTTTAAAGGTTCCTGTTTGCAATGGCTTATTCATTAGTCTCATAATTTGATCTGACTCTTCCACCAGACTTAAACTCCATAAGAGCATGGACACAGTCCGTGTTTGTTCATCATTAAATGGCTTGGAACATTAGAGTTTCCCTAAAATATCTTGTTAAAGGAATAATATAAAACCAATGAATACTGCGAACATTGATTATATTGAGACTGTGAAATTGCAATTGAGTGGAATAATTTTAGAAAGGAAGTCTTCTTCTACTACCTAACCATGTTTTATGTTAACTCTAAGCATCTCAGTATCAGAACTATTGCCGTTTGGGCAGGATGTGTGTGTGTGTGTATGTGTGTGTGTGTGTGTGTGTGTGTGTGTGTGTGTGTCTTATGATTTGCAGGATGTCTAGCAACATTTCTGGCTTCTACTCACTAAATGACTGAAACATCGGTCATTTAAACAACCAGAGTCTTCAGTCAGTTCAGTCAGTTTAGTTGCCTCCGACTCTTTGCGATCACATGAACCGCAGCAGGCCAGGCTTCCCTGTCCATCACCAACTCCCGGAGTTCACCCAAACTCATGCCCATTGAGTCGGTGATGCCATCCAACCATCTCATCCTCTGTCCTCCCCTTCTCCTCCTGCCCTCAATCTTTCCCAGCATCAGGGTCTTTTCAAATGAGTCAGCTCCTCGCACCAGGTGGCCAAAGTACCGGAGTTTCAGTTTCAACATCATTCTTTCCAATGAACAGCCAGGACTGATCTCCTTTAGGATGGACTGGTTGGATCTCCTTGCAGTCCAAGGGACTCTCAAGAGTCTTCTCCAACACCACAGTTCAAAAGCATCAATTCTTTGGCATTAAGCTTTCTTTATACTCCAACTCTCACATCCATACATGACTACTGGAAAAACCATAGCCTTGACTAGATGGACCTTTGTTGACAAAGTAATGTCTCTGCTTTTTAATATGCTATCTAGGTTGGTCATAACTTTCCTTCCAAGGAGTAAGCGTCTTTTAATTTCATGGCTGCAGTCACCATCTGCAGTGATTTTGGAGCCCAAAAAAGTAAAGTCTAACACTGTTTCTACTGTTTCCCCATCTATTTGCCATGAAGTGATGGGACCAGATGCCATGATCTTAGTTTTCTGAATGTTGAGCTTTAAGTCAACTTTTTCACTCTCCTCTTTCAGTTTCATCCAGAGGCTCTTTAGTTCTTCTTTGCTTTCTGCCCTAAGGGTGGTGTCATCTGCATATCTGAGGTTATTGATATTTCTCCTGGCAATCTTGATTCCAGCTTGTGCTTCTTCCAGCCCAGCGTTTCTCATGATGTAATCTGCATGTAAGTTAAATAAGCTGGGTGACAATATACAGCCTTGACGGACTCCTTTCCCAATTTGGAACCAGTCTGTTGTTCCATGTCCAGTTCTAACTGTTGCTTCCTGACCTGCATACAGGTTTCTCAAGAGGCAGGTCAGTGGTCTGGTATGCCCATCTCTTTCAGAATTTTCCACAGTTTATTGTGATCCACACAGTCAAAGGCTTTGGCATAATCAGTAAAGCAGAAATAGATGTTTTTCTGGAACCCTCTTGCTTTTTCGATGATCCAGCGGATGTTGGCAATTTGATCTCTGGTTCTCTGCCTTTTCTAAATCCAGCTTGAATATCTGGAAGTTCACGGTTCACGTACTGCTGAAGCCTGGCTTGGAGAATTTTGAGCATTACTTTACTAGCGTGTGAAATGAGTGCAATTGTGCAGTAGTTCGATTATTCTTTGGCATTGCCTTTCTTCGGGATTGGAATGAAAACTGAACTTTTCCAGTCCTGTGGCCACTGCTGAGTTTTCCAAATTTGCTGACATATTGAGTGCAGCACTTTCACAGCATCATCTTTCAGGATTTGAAAGAGCTCAACTGGAGTTCCATCACCTCCACTAGCTTTGTTCATAGTGATGCTTCCTAAGACCCACTTGACTTCACATTCCAGGATGTCTGACTCTAGGTGAGTGATCACACCATCATGATTATCTGGGTCGTGAAGATCTTTTTTGTGCTGTTCTTCTGTGTATTCTTGCCACCTCTTCTTAGTATCTTCTGCTTCTGTTAGGTCCATACCATTTCTGTCCTTTATTGAGCCCATCTTTGTGAAACCTAGACAGCATATTAAAAAGCAGAGACATTACTTTGCCAACAAAGGTCTGTCTCGTCAAGGCTATGGTTTTTCCAGTAGTCATGTATGGATGTGAGAGTTGGCCTGGGAAGAAAGCTGAGCGCCAAAAATTGATGCTTTTGAACTGTGGTGTTGGAGAAGACTCTGGAGAGTCCCTTGGACTGCAAGGAGATCCAACCAGTCCATCCTAAAGGAGATCAGTCCTGGGTGTTCATTGGAAGGACTGATGTTGAAGTTGAAACTCCAATACTTTGGCCACTTTATGCGAAGAGTTCACTCATTGGAAAAGACCCTGATGCTTGGAAGGATTGGGGGCAGGAGGAAAAGGGGACGACAGAGGATGAGATGGCTGGATGGAATCAGCGACTCGATGAACATGAGTTTGGGTAAACTCTGGGAGTTGGTGATGAACAGGGAGGCGTGGCGTGCTGCGATTCATGGGGTCGCAAAGAGTCGGACACGACTGAGCGACTGAACTGAACTGAACTTGCATGAAATGTTCCCTTGGTATCTCTAATTTTCTTGTGGAGATCTCTAGTCTTTCCAATTCTGTTGTTTTCCTCTATTTCTTTGCACTGATCGCTGAGGAAGGCTTTCTTATCTCTCCTTGCTATTCTTTGGAACTCTGCATTCAGATGCTTATATCTTTCCTTTTCTCTTTTGCTTTTTGCTTCTCTTCATTTCACAGCTATTTGGGGGGACTGGATTGCAAAAGTAGGCAATCACGAAACACCTGGAGTAACAGGTAAATTTAGCCTTGGAGTACAGAATGAAGCAGGGCAAATGCTAATAGAGTTTTGCCAAGAGAACGCACTGGTCATAGCAAATACCCTCTTACAACAACACAAGAGAAGACTCTACAGATGGACACCACCAGAAGGCCAACACTGAAATCAGGTTGATTATATTCTTTGCAGCCAAAATGGAGAAGCTCTATACAGTCAGCAAAAACAAGACCGGGAGCTGACTGTGGCTCAGAGTATCTTCAGACCTTGCCAAATGTCTTGGATTGGAGTGGAACAGGGAGTAGGGGAGAACAGTATCAACCCAGTTAAGAACTGCTACTCTACTTCTGGTTGCCAGGAAGGGCTGGGGGGAAGAAGGAATATGGGAAGGGACAGATAGGGAGTTTGGGATCGACATGTACACCCTGCTATATTTTAAATGGATAACCAACAAGGACCTACTGTATAGCACAGGGAACTCTGCTTAATGTTATGTGGCAGCCTGGAAGATGAGAGAGTCAACTCCTAGTCAGACTGATAAGAAGTTCAGGGTCCCCAAGGAGGAGAAAAGGGTCTGGGGCTCTCAAAGTGGAGATTGGGGGTCTGGAATTCTCAAGGAAGAGAAAAGGACAAATTTTTTTCTACAAGCCTTAGTCTTAGTCAATTACACAACTCAGTTTAAACTCTGTACTAGGGATTATACAACAACAACGTATCCCTCTGGAGGACAGTTCTTCCTTCCTGAAAACCTTCTGACTAATCCTGATATCTTAGAACATATATTATGGGAGCAGGTCTAGAGGATCTTCCTGTTGTTAAACTCTAATCTTGTTATCCTAAAATGTAAATTGTGGGAGTAGGTCTGGTAAAATTTTCACAAACTTGAGACATTTTTTTGATTCATTGTAATAGCTAATTAGAAGGTATATAACTCCATTGCTAACACTAGCAAGGGGTACTCTTTCTGCCCCCTTCTGATGTCTATGTCAGAAGCTTTCTCTATCCCTTTTATACTTTAAAAAAACTCTATTGCGCAAAAGCTCTGAGCGATCAAGCCTCGTCTCTGGCCCTGGATTAAATTCTCTTCTGGAGGCCAAGAATCCTGGCATCTTTCCGTAGGTCAGCAACAACCATTCATCTTGGGGGCTCGTTCAGGAAGGGATGGCAGTTGGGAGGAGAATGGATACATGTATATGTATAGCTGAGTCCCTTTGCTATTCACCTGAAATTAACACAACATTGTTTGTTAATTGGCTATTCCCCAATACAAAATTAAAAATTAAAAAAAAAGAACTGTTGCTCTAATTATAAGAACTTGAGTCAAGTATCAGGATTCCCTGGTGGCTCGGGGGTAAATAATCTGCATGCAATGCAGGAGACATGGGTTCAATCCCTGGGTCAGGGAGATCTGCTGGAGGAGGGCATGGCGACCCACTTGCCTGGAAAATCCCATGGACAGAGGAGCCTGGCTGGGTACATTCATACGGTTGCAAAGAGGTGGACATGATTGAAGTGATTGAGCACACACGCTATCAATTCTCACATCTCTAAGGACATACCATTTGCTAAAGTGCAATTACAAAAAAAAAAAGTGTATGCAAAGGACTCTTGCAAGCTGTAGAAATTAAGCTTAATAGACAGTAATGTGACCAGAAGTGTTCACTTATACCTTATTACAATCATGAAAATTTCCTTAACTACTCAAATTCAAAAGGATCTCCCATTTCAACCTCTTAGAAAATCACTTATAGAAGTATTTTACTTAAATCTCCAGTCTGAATTTTATTAAATTAAACAAGCAGAATTCCCTAGGATATTATATGAATTCTTAGGCCCCTTTAGAAGGTTGGATGACTGACACCTTGGACACTGAATAGCAGACTGTGGTAGGCAGTCTTCAGATGGCTTCCAAGATCCCACATTGACTTGTACCATCAAAAGACCAAAGAGAACTCCTAAAAAAGGAGTGACTGTTGATGTTCTTTGGATATCTTATTGTTTTTAGTGATTGTGGGGAATAGCCTAGTAAGAGATATACAGTGTGGAAATATCAACTATGAAGGATGATAAAATTTTTACAATATTCCCTCACTAATCCTCACTTCTAGTCCAGCTAATGTCATTATGAAATGACCTTCATCACTGTATTTTAGGTATGACTGGGAGGCATCAGTTTTTAATCAAGAGATTCCCAGACCTCATTATTATGAGGGATAACATTTATTACATGCAAGTATCAAGAAAGCATCTGGAAGAGGAAATGGCAGCCTACTCTAGTATTCTTGCCTGGAAAATCCCATGGACAGAGCAGCCTGGTAGGCTATAGTCCATAGGGTCACAAGGAGTTGAGCATGACTGAGTGACTGAGCACATCAGGAAAGTATGGCCAAGTATCAAGAAAATATCAAGAAATTTTAGCCTGTATTGTGCCATCCATCATGACATATGATGTAGAAAGGAAATTATTTGTATATTACAGAGGAACAAAAAGAGTTACTGGTATTACCCAATTAAGTCAGCTAAAAACCAGGAGCATTTTAATTATTTTTTTTTGGCCATTCCTGGAAAGAGTCCTCCTCAAAGGTAGCATTTTCTCACTGAAATAACAAGAGCAACAATGCTGGCACAATTACTAAATTTTGTCTAATGCATTTAGTAAGTTTATTCTTCCAATAAAAAGCTGGGAAGGTAAGGAAATTTAGTGCCAACCTCAGAGCATATCCAATTATGCTAATGAGGAAAAAGAGTTACATTTCAAGCCTTAATCTTTGTGTTGATTGGCCATAGGCCATCGGAATAAACCACAGAAATGCATATGATTTCTAGGTACAAATTTTAAAGTCACACACTGAATTTAAAGTGGAGAGATTATAGAGAGAGCAAAAGCAGTGACCTCAAAAGTAATGAGAATTTTAGGTCTCCAAAGCATAGATTAAATATGGAGTGTTGGAAAAACTCTTAAAGAGGCCTATAATACAAGGTAAACATGGAGATATACACTGTCTTGGCAAATATTTTACTTTGTTAATGGGCCAGTCCTTATCAAAGCATTCCACAAGTCTAGGTAACACCCATGCCAATGTCTTCCTCTCAAATGTGAAGAGCTGAGTGAAACCTTTAACCCCTTGTCAGTAAAATGAACTGGCAAGAGCTTTCACACTACCTAAATATATGGCTGAAACAGAAAAGACCAGGTTCCTATAGGAAAAGATAATCCCTAAACGCTCTTTGCACTGCTACTGAAAGATAATGGTGAGTCCACACAAAACTCACGCTTGGTGATATTACCATAGTAATAATTGCTTAAAATCAAGTCACTCTTTTGAACACTTTAATCATGATTTCTGTGTTACTAGAAAACCAAACTAGTGAAGAAAATAGTTCTTAATAGTTGTCAAATAAAGAATACTGTTTTTGTCTTGACAGAAAACGGTAGAGAAATTTAGTGTAATTGAGCCACATGAAGTGTATTATTAGAACCTAATTGATTGGTCCAAAGGGAAAGAAAAAACACACACACACAATTTTGTAAAGCAATAGAATTGATGGTTTTAAAAATGGGATTGACTTGCTTACTTACTGATTTAACTAAATGTGAGACTGGTTTGTAAAACCAAAGACCATGATATAGGGAGACATGAGGAATAACACTGGGACAAAGCCAATTTACTCAATTAAATTGGACAAAGCCATTACTTAACCAGTGAAGTAATGCTTATTCTCCTGGTGTCCAGCCGACCAACTATCTTTTGATTTGGAATCATACCGGTGGTGAGCACAATGAAGTCAAAGCAAGGGAAGAGAAATAATTTTGTTTTTAAATTTATTGGAAAGTTACCAGGAAAACTTTCATATCGTTTTGGGCTGTTGAACTAGGATAACCTTTACAGTTACCTTCTTAGGTAAGTCTGGGACCTTTAGCAAAAGCAACATTAACAATAATATTGATCAATAATATTGATTTGAATCAAGTTTTCTGATAGGTAAGTATACCTGTTATTAAATTTTATCCTAATAATAACAGTTAGGTGAATATCATTATGCAAATTTCACAGATGAGAATGGTGAGGCTCAGAAGGTTAGTTTGCTTGCTCAAGTGGTAAGTAATGGAGCTAAGACTCAATACTAGATCTGTCTTATATGGTTATGCTATCTTGCCACAGCTCTGTTTGAATACAGATATACATATGCTTCTGCTGTGCTGTGCTCAGTCGTGCCTGACTCTTTGTGACCCCATGGACTGTAACCCGCCAGGCTCCTCCATTTATGGGATTTTTCAGGCACGAATACTAGAATAGATTGCCATTCCCTCCTCCAGGGGATCTTCCCAACCCAGGGATCAAACCTGTGTCTCCTGCGTCTCCTGCATTGCAGGTGGATTCTTTACCGACTGAGCAATTGGGGAAGCCCAATATATAAATGTATAGGAATATATATACATATTCATACATGTGTATATAATATTTATATACAGTGTTATGGCATAATATACTAGAGACAGATGAACATTTTAGTTCTGATGGCAACTTACCATATGATCTTTTTATATCTTTGACTTTAGGTTTTTTTCAAGTTTTCAAAAATGGAACAAATTGTCACCAAATAATATTTAAAACTATTTCAAATTGTTGGCTAAGAGTTGCTGTCAAATTAAAGGACAAATCGAGGCCAAGGGGAAAACATACCCTGAGAGAGAACAGGTTCCAAAAGCTGAAAAAAGGGTTGAAATAGTGCGCATATTTCTCCAGCCACGTAAGAATCTTTTGAATAGTGAAAGAAAGGATGTCTACATTCCATGTGCTCTGCTCTGCATCGTTTAGTATAAAAAGACCTTGGATAACAAAGGTCTTTCTGGCTGTAACTTCTTCTTTTTTCTCTGCCAAATTTTTAGAAGAAATAGTATCTTGGAAACTGGTCAGTGAGGCTCAAAGGCTCTCCTTAAAAATAAATGGACATAGTTACTAAATGTATTCAAGGAGGGCCTTTGAAAGTACTTATTTACAATGATGCTTTCTAAAGGCATTAGAAGCAAACTCTTTACACTGAGACCACCAAGGAGCTGTTTTCTAAAGGCAAGCGGTGTTGACATTTGTCTTTATTTCCCTACTCTCAGCTGAGGTGAAATCCAGGCACTTGGGGGCTTGGGAAAATACCATGTGTGGTTTGTTTGAAAGCATTCTCCTCTAGAACTCTGTTGCCAGTCTGTAGAGTTACCCCTTTTCTACCCCCCTCTTCTCCATGCATACACCCTGTGGCCAGAGAGACAAATAATAGGAGCCAAAACTATTTTCAATAGAAATACCAGGAAAATGCTGTTTCTAGTGGCATGGAAAATGCAAACAGAATGAAGGCCAACTTTATGGTAATCTCAAATCTAGACCTCTGAAGGAAAGTATAAGCACAGCCGAGTACAGTAGGAAGAGAATTCCGGCTTTCCCACAAGAAAAGTTTAAGGTAATGTCTCTTTTCATGTTTTTCAAATTAAACATGTCACACTTTGAATTTTTAAAGTGCACGTAGTGGCTTAGTCGCTAAATTGTGTTCAACTCTTTTGGACCCCATCGACTGCAGCCAGCCAGGCTTCTCTGTTCATGGGATTTCCCAGGCAAGAATATTGGAATGAGTAGCCACTTCCTTCTCCAGGGGATCTTCCCGACCCAGGGATCGAACCTGGTTCTTCTGTATCGAAGGTGGCTTCTTTACTGTCTGAGCCACCAGGTGGCAACCTTTAAAATGCATACCTCTCGAGAAACTTATCAGAAATCATCTCATGAATAAATACTCGGATGTTTTAATTTCTGCGTTCAAAAAGTAGTTACTGATTGCCTGTTTATATGTGAGGTATTCTTGAAGGTGCAGAAGGGCCACTGTTTTCCAGCTGTGAGTTATCACCTTATATTGTCACTGTCTGTGTTCACATGTGACTCTTCCATCAGATAAGGCCTCATATGGGGCAATGTTTCCATAACTCAAGACATCTTCATTGGTGTATAAAGCCTGAAATTCCCAGGACTTACCATCAAGTAGGCGAGTTAAATATTTGTACTAATGCACATGAAACTAGTTATGAAACATCCAGCCAAGTTACTGGTGTGGCCAGTCTCTGTGATTAAGGTTCAGAGATGACTGCTGGGTTAGGGATAATGGGGAGATAAGGAAATGTTCAAAAGGCAGTGATAATTACACTGGACACTCGCAGAGACAGGTGGGATGTCCAGAGGTAGAGGGATAATAAGAACCTGAAATAAGGAGGGGGTACAGGAAATGGAAATTAATCTTGTTCTTTGAGATGAGCTATCATACATTCAATTCTAAGCACAAGTTGAGGTGGCATGTTATAGTGGAAAGTGGCAGAAAAGCAATAAACCAGTTTTAAAGTCAGATGGATACAGCTTGTAAGCCTGGCATTGATTTTTATTAGCAGGGTATTTTCTTAGGGACACGCCTAACCTGTGTGAGACTGATATCTCTGGCTACAAAATGAGAGTATTGGTGCTATTAATTTATTATGATCCCCACTGACTTGCTTTTCATAGAGATCAAAATAAATATCTGAATTCTGACAAAAGGAAGCAAATTTTAAAAAATGGCACAGAAGTGCCAAGCATACAGCATGTAACAAGGAATTCTTCAGGTAAAAATGGCATGGGAAGCCATTCCCTTCACCAGGGATCGAACCCAGGTCTCCTGCATTGCAGGCAGATTCTTTACCATCTGAACCACCAGGGAAGCCCTAATAGATCAGCACGGTACATAATTATTTCTTCTCTCCTGAATTCCCACTGAGACATCCAGTACTGTATAGAATTAGGATAAAAATCTACACCAGCCTCAGCACTTGAAAGTAGGGCAGCACTCTGTAGTCTGTATTTGTCATTGTTCTTCAGAGAAACAGAGAGAATAGGATATTTATGTCCACATATTTCTACCACATATACTATAAATATGATATTTATATAATTTATATTATATTTATATAACATAACAGTTTCTACTATATTAAATACGGCATTTATATTATAAATATGTTACACAAACATTTACACATATATGTGCATATTCATATGCATGTGTGTATGTGAAGAGGAAGAAAGGGAGAGAGAGAGATGTATTTTAACAAGTTGGCTTTATTTTAATATAATTTTAGAGACTGGAAAATCTAAAACCTGTAAGTCAGTCTAGTAGGTTAGAAATTTAGGATTGAGGTTGCAGAGTTGAGCCTGAAATGCTAAAAATCGATAAGCAACCTGGGAGGTCAGGTAGAATTTCTATGTTGTAGTATGAGGGAGAATTCTTTCTTCTTTGGTAAACCTCAGTCTTTACTCTTTAGGCCTGCATCTGATTGAGTGAGACCCACACTATGAAGTGTAATTAGCTTTACTTAAAGTTGATTGATCGTAAGTGTTAGTTACATTTAAAAAGTACATTTCACAGAAACAGCTAAACTAGTGTTTGACCAAACCACTAGACACCGTAGCCAAGCAATGCTGACACATAAAACTATCACAGATAGTATTAGATGAATGGAAAGATTCACCCTGGAAGACTGATACATGACTCTGGCACTCCTGAAAAAGAATGGGAGTTGAGCAATCCCTGCTTGATCCCCTCTAAGTCAGGGTGACCAACGTTAAGGGTAAGGATGTATCAAATCAAGCAGGGGACTCATAACATGGACACCATCTAGACCTCATGCCACCCGGCAATATATTAATGTCTTAATGTGTTCTATTGGCAATTTTGCCAACACTGAGCAGAGAACTGTGTACTACTACTGCAAAAGGCCATTTTGAATGAATTTTATTCTCATGAGAGGCACATATTGCTGATTATGTTTTATTTTTTAATGCTTAAAGAAGAAAATCTATCTATGAATCTTCAATCTGTACTTAAAGTTTCACAGGAAATGTTCTGAGTTCTTTTAGGGACCGCAGACTAACAGAACTCTAGACCTCTAGGGAAGACCCAAGTCAAAAAAGTTCAAGGAGGTACCTCCAGGTTCAGATCAAAAGAATGAATAATGTGAAAGTAGGTCTCTCTTTGAAGGTAACAGCATTTTCTAAGAAACACAGGCTAGAGCCTGGCACAGCATTGCTCATTTAGTGTCTAAAGGTTTTGACTTGGGATTTTAGAAGACGGAAAGTGAATCTCCTGTTAGAAATAGTTTTAAAAAAAGTAATAAACAGTTACAAAGCAATGGAAATCTCAACAAGAATATATAATAAAATTAGATACAATGAAAGGCAAGAAATATGAAAAATAGAGTGGCTAATTGATTTAAAAAAAAACAGTGGCTCAGATTAGACATAGTGGAGAATAATACTAGCAAACAAGAAGACAAATTCAGCTGTTTTTCTAGAACAAAAACTAAAATAATATAATAGGATTAAAATTTTAATGAGTGTGGAAGGCTTAACCTAAGACCCAATATACAAATGAAAGAAACTGGAAGAAAAACAACATTTAGGAGAAGAGAATATTTTTCTAATCCAAAAGAAAGGTATCAATCTGTATTCTAACTGTATGTCTGCATTATACTTCCAGCTCTAAGCAAAAATAAAAAATAAATGGCACCTTAACACAGCCCTAAGGGTTTTGTCACACGCATGTAAGGGATAAAGGACAGCTGAGATGTCTTCTAAAGCAAGTATGGATTCTTAGCATTAGCCTGGGGCAGTAGACCACAGGAGAGATGTGGATTTTAAATGGGATAAGAGGTAAACCTCATTTTATTTTTCAGATTTCAGCCTGAATATCTGGAGAGGTGGTGAGCAAATTAAACTAAGGAACAGAGGTATGAGACAGTCATGCTTGAGATGGTTTGACTGAGCACTGAAACAATTGACCACTTGTAGATAAGTAACACAAAAAGGTAGCTTTTCTTTTTCTTTAAGAAAAGTAACACTATTTTTTAAAGAAAATCGGTGGCATTTACAACTTTAATTGAATTAACAAAATCCAGTAAAGGAGAGAGAGGAAAACAAAATATTGAAACTTCCCCTTTAAAAGCAGATTTAAAAATTCATATTTTATAGACTTTGACATTTAGTTTGAATACATATTATAAAACATCTTTGAACAAACTATGCAATTAGAGTTTGGATGTCTGAGAACACACACACACACACACAGAAATTTAAAAATTACAGAAGAGAAAGAAAATATTAATAAAGAGAATATGATACAAAGTGATAGAAACATGAATGAAAATTGTGATAGTACATATGAAAGGATCAAATTATTAAGTAAAAGACTGTCAGATTGTGTTAAGTTAAATCCAGTTTTACATTTCCTGCATGAACCAGTTAAATGAACTTGAAGCTGTTAAATAAAGTTGAAACCTTAAGGAAAAATTTAAATAATCAAAGATATGTGAAATAATTAAGAAACATTAATATCTGTTAAAATAAGCATAAAGTACTTTTATTGTTAAAGGGTAAAATTCCTAATGAAGACTCAAGACTCGTGATCATGTCCATGTTCCTAGAGGAGATCCTAAACAAGGGCAAATCAAAGGTCATCTGAAATATGAGAAAAAATTGACATTTGTTCTGGTAGAAGATTTTAGAGTGTATTTTTAATTTATTAGTGGTTAAAGAGCCAAAATGGATCCTATTTTCAGTTTATGGCAGAACAAGGTGAATGACATCATTGAAGTTTTAAAACATATATGTAACAAAGTTGATTGGTTGATGGAAATAAACTTTTTCCTATAAATTGGAAATTTTTAAAAATATATTTTCTATTGTTCATGGGAAATTTACAAAACTAGATTACATACTAAAGCATAAGAAAACCACAGGAAAACCCATAAAGCAGTAATGATAAATGTTTCTGACAAAGTGGCAAAACTAGAAAACTGAAAAAAACTCAACAGTATGAGAAGTTTTACAAAATAATACTCCCTTAAATGATTATTAGCTCAAAGACTAAATTAAGTTTTAATGGCACATTAATGACAAGGAAATACCACACCTCAAAACTTCACATAGAAAGAAAATTATAATCTCAAATAATTTCATTCTTAAAATAAATAAATAAGGGGAGGGTTTCAATTCTTCCTTCCATATTTTCAACTGTTTTCACTGAGCATGCACTACAGTGAATATTTTAATTAAAAGGCAAGATTTTTATGTTTGAAACCACTTAATTTTTTAAAGTGATTCAATGATCTAGAAAAAATAGTATAAAGCAAAAGAAAAAGTTTATTAAAATGTTTATCTAAAACCCACACAAATTAATTACAAAAGAAATATAACTTTAATAAAAAGATAGTAAATGGATAAATATATTGTGAATACATGATTTACAAAAGAGAAAAGGCAAATAACTAATATATGTGAGATCCTGTTTTAACTTACCACAAATTAAGAAAATGCAAATTATGCCAGTAATGATATGCCATGCATTTTCTTAAAAAGTGTAATACTACATACTCAATGATGGCAAGACTGTGATGCCCTGAGTTTTCTGATGCAATACAGATATGATTGTGAATCATACCAGTTTAAATTTTCTGAAAAGCAGTTTGGCAATATATAGCAAGAGGTTTCAACATGATTTTATCCATTTACAGACTAATTCTACTTTTGGAAATCCATTATAAAGCAATGTTCTGAACCACGGATACACATATTTGCCAAGTTTTTATCAACATGCTCAACAATTGAGAAATTAAGATATGTTATCTTCATGTGATGGCATAGTATGCAGAAATTAAAATAATATTTGCCAAGATATTTTAATGACATGGGAAAATGAAAATGATGTAATGTGAAAAAGAGTTACAAACTATATTTATAATCATTGTATTTTAAAAGTTCTTTCAATATGTATGTAGTATTTAAGGAAATAACATGATAATTATTTTTTTAAAACACATAAATTTTCACTTGAAAATTAAATACTGTTAAGATCCTGCCATTGGGGCTTCCCTGGTGGCTCAGAGGTAAAGAATCCACCTGCAATGCAGGAGATGCAGGAGACACGAGTTTGATCCTTAGGTTGGGAAGATACATTTAAGGAGGGCACGGCTACCCACTCCAGTATTCCTACCTGGAGAATCCCATGGACAGAGGAGCCTGGCAGGCTACAGTCCACAGGGTCACAAAGAGTTGGACACAACTGAAGTGACTTAGTACACACGCATGCAAGATACTGCCATTATACCACCTTTAGGTGGTTCAGATTTAACTCAATTGCCCCATGAAGTATGAAGGGAAAAAATCACATACCACTGGTGGTCCTGGAATATTAACCAGGTAGTAGCCCAACTTGGAGCAGGCATGTTGGTGGCAGTGATAATCACCAAGAGACTTTCCCACGGGAAAGATTAATTTTGGAGACAGAGGTTGGTGGGCGTGTATGTGTGCTTAGCCGCTCAGTCAGGTATGACTGGTGGATTGACCCTTTTCTCACAGATGCATTCTTGAAATGCACATCAAATCATGCACAAGTCTGAAACACTTCAATTGCTTCCTTATCCTTGGACTAGAGACAAAATTCCCTTATTTATAAGTTGACCATATATTCCAATCAGTCTTATGTAGTCTCATTTTATATAACTTTCCTGGTAAAATTATTGCTAATGTTTCTTTCTATTCTCAAATGGATCCTGTTTGGGCAACAAATTATATACATCACTCTATTTCTGTGGTTTAAGATGTTTAGGCTGTTTGGCCTCACTGTGAGTCCCTAAACTCAGTTCCAGTTCAGTTTTTTCTTTGCTGCAGCTGCTCTGGCCTCCCTTAAGCTCTCTTATTTATTTATTTGACTATCTGCATAGTGCTTCCCTGGTGGCTCAGATGGTAAAGAATCCACCTGCAATATGAGAAACCTGGATTTGATCCCTGGGTTGGGAAAATCCCATGGAAGAGGGCGTGGCAACCCACTCCAGTATTCTTGCCTGGAGAATCCCCATTGACAGAGGAGACTGGTGGGCTACAGTCCATGGGGTCACAAAGAGTCAGACGTGACTGAGCAACTAAGCACAGCACATAGAGCTTGTACCTCCTGGTGGCAAGGAGGTGACACTGTGTGTTGCTGTTGTGGGTGATAGAGAAATTGAGCACAAAGAAATGAGCAAAAAAGAATTTTTTTTCTTTATGATCATTGATTGACTTTGGAAAGAAAAATATTCTGTTTCAGTTTGGAGCAGGAGAGGCAGGGCTGCAATATAAAGCATGTGCTATCCAAATACAGGTGTGAATATTTGTACAGTATCATCAATGGTTCAGGTTGTAGATATGTTAAAGGGAACAAGAAGGAATAAGTTATGGCAAGTGGGTGTGTGTGCTCAGTCACCTCTGACTCTTTGCAACCCCATGGACTGTAACCCGCCAGGCTCCCCCATCCTTGGAATTTTCCAGACAAGAATACTGGAGTGGGTTGGCATTTCCTGGCAAGTGAGGCATCAGTAATTCAGTCTGTAGAGAGAAGCGAGAAGGAAGGAAAGAAGAAGCCAGACCTGTGGGTCCTGAAAAACTGCCCTATCTAAGGGACTGGCCCTAATAAGAGCAGAGGATGATTAGTTGCCCAGAGCACACTGAGTAGCTGTTCCAGACCTAGTTCAGGTTTCCATGAATATAGGAGAGATCAGTGACCAGGGAAGAGCACTGATTTACAAGCAGACTTGCAGAGGCAATATTCCATACTCAGAGTTACACTCAAGCTGATGGTGGAACTCCATCTACTCACAAGAAGACAAGCAGGACACAGAATCCAGCCTGCCAGGGAGGGAGGCTAACAAAACTAGAAATAGTCTGGGTTCAAGATGTTTTCATTCCTTAAAGGGAATGAGCTTGTCAATCAGAGAGCAAGAAAGAAACTGTGCCCTGGTTCACAGGGGTATGGAGGACATCATCCAGAATCCTGAGACCCAGGGAGAGAGTCAGTAACTAGAATTCACCATTAAAGACAACAAGGTCTGATTTCAAGATTTGTTAGATACAAAATGTGAGGCTTCTGACTTAAAGCCCCAGTCTGGAATACAGCTGGGCACATAGATAAAGCAAGTTTAAAGACAGATCCTACTGAGGGGACCTGACTGTGGAAAAGGAAAGGACACAGTGCAAGGTGGGGGGTGGGGAGGAGTTGGCGGGGAAGTTGGGGAGAGGGGGATGGGTGGGTGGCAATGAAGAGGGAGTAGGAAAATCACTGCAGATGGTGACTGCAGCCATGAAATTAAAGACGCTTACTCCTTGGAAGGAAAGTTATGACCAACCTAGACAGCATATTGAAAAGCAGAGACATTGTCAACAGAAGTCCGTATAGTCAAGGCTATGGTTTTTCCAGTAGTCATGTATGGATGTGAGAGTTGGACTATAAAGAAAGCTGAGTGCCGAAGAATTGATGCTTTTGAACTGTGGTGTTGGAGAAGTCTCTTGAGAGTCCCTTGGACTGCAAGGAGATCCAACCAGTCCATCCTAAAGGAGATCAGTCCTGGGTGTTCATTGGAAGGACTGATGTTGAAGCTGAAACTCTGGTACTTTGGCCACCTGATGCGAAGAGCTGACTCCTTTGAAAAGACCCTGATGCTGGGAAAGGTTGAGGGCAGGAGGAGAAGGGGAGGACAGAGGATGAGATGGCTGGATGGCATCACTGACTCAATGGACATGGGTTTGGCGGGACTCCAGGAGTTGGTGATGGACAGGGAGGCCTGGCGTGCTGCAGTTCACAGGGTCGCAAAGAGTCAGACACGACTGAGCAACTGAACTGACCTGAACTGAGGAAACAGACCTAGGAAGTTCATAGATAAGGGACAGCTTATAACACCTGCACCTGAAACTAGAAGACAGAACTCCTAGAGATTAAGTAACAGAACTACTTTTGATCCTATGTTTCTTTGCTTTATTATTTAAAAAATTCCCTGACATGAATGCAAAACAGAGAAGCCTGATCTTTTCCCCAGTATTGTTATAATCATTTTTAAGTACAAAATTAGGAGATAGGATAAAATAAACAATGTGTTTTAAACAGATGTTTTTTGCTACTCTGCCTGGGAACAGCTGATATATATGAAGGTCTAGTCTAAGGCCCAGTTCAAAAATAATATTTTTGTTGGACCAAATGCACTTGTGATTTACACCTAACATTATCCTTAACTCTGACTAAAAGCCAAGTTTTAGCAACAAAAAGAAAACTAGTGTAATTTCCTGGTTATGAGTAACCTTGAAAAGCTGAGAAGGAGACCAATCTAAGATCCAAGGGAGTTTTCCCATCTTGTCATCAGAAGTCTGTAGATGGATAGACTCTGGTTCTGACTCTTAAAGTCTACAAAGTTTCCCATGTACACTGCTAATCCATTTATGATAAGTAACAGAACTAAAAGAATGAATCATTTCTCCCCTCATAAATCCTCTGTGTATTTTTAATAATGCTCAGGAGAAGTTGAGCATGCTAGATTTTGAAAATATTTACAAATTCATGGCTTTTCTTATGAGTCTCTAATTTTGATTATTCCTTGAAGTTTTATACAGCCTCATAAAGTTCCTGACTCTGTTATCCTTGCTTTACAGATTACAGGTCTTCTTTGGCTATGTCTTTGAATGCTTCTCCTAACATTAGGAATTGCTCTTGAGAGCTTCTGCAACTACTGTTAAATTAAAGTTTTAAATTCAACTCCAGTATATGAAGTTACTCACTGGATAAATTCTTCTGTAGGAAAATCTTAATTTTTATTGAACTTTGACAATATAACCCCCAAACTAAAAACAAATGTCAATTATTAGCTCAGTGTAGATTATTTTTGTACTAGTCACTGTTTGGGTTAACTATTTACTCTGCTTGATCAGTCGTTAGTTGTGTCTGACTCTCTGTGGCCCCGTGGACTCTAGCCCACCAGGACCCTCTGTCCGTGAAAGTTTCCAGGCAAGAATACTAGAGTGGGTAGCCATATTCTACTTCAGGGGATCTTCCTGCATCTCCTTCACTGGCAGGCAAATTCTTTACCACTAGTGCCACCTGAGAAGCCTGAATTAGCTATCCTACAGCTCAATTCTTTTATATGAATATTTCAGAATTAAATATATTGAATTATATCTCTACTTTACCTTCAAATTAATGAAATATATGATTCTCCCCTTAGGACAAAGTGATGTCCACCTGAAACCCTTTATTTCAGTTCAGTTCAGTCACTCAGTTGTGTCCGACTCTTTGCGACTCCATGAATCGCAGCAAGCCAGGCCTCCCTGTCCATCACCAACTCCCAAAGTTCACCCAAACTCATGTCCATCGAGTCAGTGATGCCATCCAGCCATCTCATCCTCTGTCATGCCCTTCTCCTCCTGCCCTCAATCTTTCCCAGCATCAGGGTCTTTTCAAATGAGTCAGCTCTTCACATCAGGTGGCCAAAGTACCGGAGTTTCAGCTTCAATATCAGTCCTTCCAATGAACACCCAGGACTGATCTCCTTTAGGATGGACTGGTTGGATCTCCTTGCAGTCCAAGGGACTCTCAAGAGACTTCTCCAACACCACAGTTCAAAAGCATTAATTCTTCGGCACTCAGCTTTCTCTCACATCCATACATGACTACTGGAAAAACCATAGCCTTGACTAGATGGACCTTTGTTGGCAAAGTGATGTCTCTGTTTTTTAATATGCTGTCTAGATTGGTCTAACTTTCCTTCCAAGGAGTAAGCGTCTTTTAATTTCATGGCTGCAATCACCATCTGCAGTGATTTTGGAGGCCAAAAAAATAAAGTCGGCCACTGTTTCCACTGTTTCCCCATCTATTTGCCATGAAGTGATGGAACTGGATGCCATGATCTTAGTTTTCTGAATGTTGAGCTTTAAGCCAAGTTTTTCACTCTCTCCTTTCACTTTCATCAAGAGGCTCTTTAGTTTTTCTTCACTTTCTGCCATAAGGGTGGTGTCACCCTTTATTTAGTCACATGTATTTGAAGAAAACATTTCTTAGAGGGAGAAATCCTAATTTTGCCTGATTGGCTTTTGTATAGAAGAAATGTGGCTTTCCCCAAGTGCTGCCAGAAAGCACTGTCAGCAGACACTATCAAGAAGAAAGTCAATTGAAGGGAAAGAGGGAGAGAGGGAAGAGAATCCAAGAAAAAGCTTAAAGGAGACTGATACAGGGAAAATTTCGATACATAGATAATACAATGATAATATCTTTAATGGATGTGCATTAGTAGAACATGAACTAATTTTTGTCTGTCATACAGAGCGAAGTAAATCAGAAAGAGAAAAAACAAATATCATTTAACTCACATATGTAGAATCTACAAAAATGATACAGATGAACCTATTCACAGGGCAGGAGTAGAGATGCAGATGTAGACAAAAGACATGTGGACACAGAGGGGGAAGGTGAGAGTGGAACAAACTGGGAGATTAGGATAGACTTATATACACTACTGGGCTTCCCAGGTGGCACAGGGGTAAAGAATCCACCTGCCAGTGCAGGAGATGCAAGCGATGTGGGTTCAATACCTGGGTTAAGAAGATCCCTTGGAGTAGGAAATGGCAACTCGCTCCAGTATTCTTGCCTAGAAAGTTCCATAGATAGAGAGGCCTGGTGGGGTATAGCCCACAGGGTCACAAAAAGTTGGACATGACTGAGTGCGCGCGCACACACACACACACACACACACACTACCCTGTGTAAAGGAGATAACTGGTGGGGACCTGCTGTACCTCACAGGAAGTTCAGCTCCTGTGATGACCTAGATGGGTGGAATGAGGTGCGGGGGGAGGAGGTCCAAGACAGGGGATGTATGTATACATATAGCTAATTCACTTCATCACACGGCATAAACTAACACAACATTGTAAAACAATTATACTCCAATTTTTAAAATGTAGAACAGGGTTTCTTTTATTTTTTTAACAAAATGTAGTGTTGGTCTTATCTATTTCATTAGGGTTTTTGTTTGCTTTTAAGAATTTAATCATTTGGTCATTCATGTGTGAAGATGGTTTTAAAAGTAAAGCAACATTTATCTGTCAACCATTTATTTTCCCAGAGTCATTTATTCCTATAGCCCCTGAGTTGCATTTTTTTAAAAAGCCAATTTAGTTTTCTCATTAGAATCTACAGAAAAATAACATAAATTGATTAATTTGACATACCTAAACAGCTATGGGGACTTCCCAGGTGGTGCTAGTGGTAAAGAACCCACCTACCAATGCAGGAGACATGAGATGCAGGTTCGATCCCTGTGTTGGGAAGATCCCATGGAGGAGGGCATGGCAACCCACCCTAGTATTCTTGCCTGGAGATTCCCATGGACAGAGAAGTTTGTCAGGCTATAGGATCCATAGGATTGCACAGAGTCGGACACAACTGAAGCTATAGCATGCACGCACACAAACAACTATGATAAGCTTAATTGTTCTGATTGTCTATTAGGGAATTTTGAGGTAATATTGGTGTCCTATTCATCATGTCTGCTTTTTGGATACTGATCTCATTACTCTTACAGATTTTGTTGAATATGATGACAATCAATTCTATAAAAGACCCAAGAAGAAAAGTCTTCCTTTACACCATTTTGTAAAGTTGGTACAGTTATTCCCTGCAAATTGTAAATATTTGTCTTAAATATTTTATTTCTAAACCCCTGTACAATTAAGCTTATGCAGACATTTTAGTTTTAAATTAATTGCAAATATTGTCAATACTTCATAGCTTACTTATATTTTTGAAAGCTGGCAAGAATTATTTGTCAAATAAGTAACTGTCCATTGACCAACAGTTTGTCTAGAGGCAACCAGTATGCTGTAACCCTTCTGTTGCTTGTATCTGTGTTCATAGGCAAAAATCCCAGTTGGGAGATGTTGCTTCCCAATTGTAGAGATTTAGGATTATTAATGTGCAGAATTCTAAAGATGTTTTTTTGGAATACATTAGCAGGCAAGGTTCTCATACTTTATCTAAAACATATCAAAACGATCTCATTTTCTGGCATCACAAAAGACCCAGCTATCTACAAAAGTTTTCCAGTTATATCCAATCCAGCAAAGTACAAGCAGAAAAAGCACTGAACTTGGAGTCAAAAGAACTTGGCTGAAGTCCCAGCTTCAAACTTATTAGCATATTTAATCTATGACAAGTTAATGTACCTTTTTAAACCTTAGAATACTAGAGTGTAAATGTAGGATAACAATACTTTCCTTAAAGGGGAATTTTCAACATGTTCCTGGTATAGGCTTACCATGCATTAGATACTCAATATGTGATAGTTAAATCTTAGTCTGATGCCAAATTGATATGGAAATAACCATAAGATTGACATTAGGCAATCTCATTTTTTGTGTAGCATGATTCTGTACTTTGAGTCATCTGGAATATTAAGTTTAATAAATATAAACATATTCCAAGTTGTTTTGATTCCAAAATTAACATTTATTCGTGTTTGGTTTGGAAAATTAAGGATAGTGAACATTTGTTTGATCTTTATCTAAACCCATGGGTTTTGGATAGATGACTAAGTATCTATTGTTTTAAACCTTTCCATTACCTTTTCCAGAATTCTAGAAGCTTTTAAATAATTTCTTTTTCTTACATCTGCAGTGTCAATAGAAAAAAAAGGACTATTATTATTAATAAGATAGTTATATGACACTATAAAGTAGGAATCATGACAGCCTCAGGGCAATTTTACTTACAATTTTATTTACTGAGACTAAAAAGAAGGAATACCCATTCTAAAAGAAGTCCTTAGATACAGGCCTGCCTAAAATGCAAATGGGAAAATGTTAATGACTTTAATGTGTATTCAAATATTTAAGTTTTCCTCTTCACACATTTCCCCCATTCCCTTCCTTTGTTTCAAAAACTGCAGTATTATTCCTCTGTACTAAAAGAAATGAACAATTGTAAGGAAGCTAATAATCAACCAGCCTTATTATTCTCGGCCCTTCTCCTTCTTGTTAATTTCATATTTCTTCTAATTTTCAAAAATAAATACACAGAACTTTCTATATTGTATTGACTTTTATGGCATATGTTTATATTATCTTTATTTACATTATATCCATTCCTTAGGACTCACTCAACTTTGGGTCTTCATTGGTTGACTTATTTTCTAAAACTGGCTTGATCATTTGTTATTACTACTATGCTAAGCAATGTCAGAGACAACAAGATTAAGAGATTTTGTCAATGTTTTACAGTCCAATAGGGAAAATAAAGCATCTTACCCAAATAACTGAATATATACATACACATACATTCTCTTAATATATATGTATACATGTATATAAAATATGTCATTTCTGTCTATATATTTTATATAAAATAACATATATTAATTTGTATATTATTATTTTTCTATATACTGGAGTGGGTAGTGTTTCCCTTTTCCAGGGGATCTTCTCAACCCAGGGATCGAACCCAGGTCTCCCACATTGCAGGTGGATTCTTTACCAACTGAGCTATCAGGGAATGATGCTCAAATCAACATCAGCAGCCCGGACTTCTTACTCCATTTTCAATCTTATATTCTTCACTTCCTATAAAACACCTCTTTGTGCATATTCTTTGTTCACCATAAGTTCCTTAGGTTTAAATAAAAAGAATAAAAATGTTGGAATCACTTTCTATTCCATGGCAGTGTCTTTATCTGTGCCACTATTGGGGCTTCTGGCTCAGTCTGTAAAGAATCTGCCTGCCATGTGGGAAACCCAGGTTTGATCCCTGGGTGGGGAAGATGCCCTGGAGAAAGGCATGGCAACCCATTCCAATATTCTTGCCTGGAGAATTCCATGGACAGAAGAGCCTAGAGGGGTACAGTCCATGGGGTCACAAAGAATCGGACATGACAGAGTGACTAACACAACACAACCTTTTATCTTGCTGGCTTTACAAACTCCTCTGACATTACATACTAGTAATCTTATTATCTCAGCAATCAATCAATTTTATTAAGGTTTACTTTTCAATGTCTATTGTATTTACTTACTTATTCACGCTTCCACCATATTGGGTCACAATTTTGTAATTTTATAACTGGATTATTGCAGCAACACTCAAATTCAACATTGTGTCATTATTTTCTTTCACTTCTAATCTATTTACATTTCAGTCCAGACTTCCTAAAACACAAATTCTCTCTTGTGGTCTTTTGGCTCCAGGAAATGCAAAAGGTTCATACTGACCCATCATAGCATGTCTAGTCTTTTCATTACATTTTTTGAGTTTCTCTAAAACCAGATCTTGGTTATCCTTTCTTCTTTCCATACTTAAACTTTTAATAGAGTCTTCACAATTTTTCTCTCAGCTTCTCTTTCTACCCCCACTATGTGATTTTCTGCCCATGTCATTGTTGAAGCCACTTTCTGGCCATGTCCTTCCTCTTTAATTCCAACTCAAAAATTGTATCCACTTTAACTTTCACCTTTACTTAAAACCAGCCTCTCTCTTCCTCAAAGAAAACTTTGAGTAGTTAGATTCTCAGCCACGTCTGAATTTTCATTGCATTTATAATCTGGCTCACTTGGCCCTTGGTCATGTATTTCCTAGTGGACATGAAAAGAAAAGTGAAAGTTAGTTACACAGTCGTGTCCGACTCTTTGTGATTCCATGGACTGCAGCCTGTTCTGCTCTCTGCCCATGGAATTCTCCAGGCAAGAGTACTAGAATGGGTTGCCATTTCCTTCTCCAGGGGATCTTCCCCATCAGGGGATCAAACCCAGGTCTCCCACATTGCAGGCAGACTCTTTACCAACTGAGCCACTAGGGAAGCCCTGTGGACATGAATCTGAGCAAACTCAAGGAGAGAGTGAAGGACAGGGAGGCCTGGCATTCTGCAGTCCATAGTGTTGCAAAGAGTCAGACATGACTTACAGTGACTGAACAACAACACTGCATTATTATTTCATGTTTGTTAGCTTTTCTCCTCTTACGTACAATGTCTATGTGTTACACTTAATAGTAGATGTAAACATTTAACATGAGTCTTGAGTAAATGGTAAATGTGCTCACTCTACTTTTGCAATATAAAATATCACAGACTTTTCCAAGGATAATTTCAGACTTTTGGACTATCGTACTTGTGTTATTTTAAACCTTTTAGTATTCTGCTCTCAAAATATAATACTTTAGGGGAAAATGACCTATAGTTTCTGTGTACTAGCTCATGAGTCAGAAAAGGCATGAGGTAATTTCCCAGCGGAGGGAAGGCAAGACTAAATATCAACATTAGGGATTAAGTTAGCAAGTGAAGCAGAGAAGGAAGGTGAGACAGAAAACTGTACACCTGTGTACATTCTATTTTCCCTCCTAGTTGTTGAGATGAACTAGAGTAGTACATAATAAACATATTCTTAACCAGTGTGACACATCTGAGGTGTTTATCCTATATTTCATATTCTAAAAATTTTCTAAATGATCAGTTTATGAAGTGAGTCAAAAGTATAAGCAATGCAAACAAAGATGATCATGAACTCCCACTAGTGGATTAGACTTGTGGGAGTAGCCTGAAGGTTTTTAATTTGAATTGAAAGAGATAATTAGCAAGTGAGCTGTGAGTTTCTCTGGCAATTATTGCATTATGAAAACCACCTGCCCTGATAGGCTTGCTAAAATCCGGTATCAGCCTTCACACCCAGCAATGATCTTTCTGTTAAATCATCTAAACAAAATTCAAACATAACCCTTTCTTTCTCTGTTAAAAGTGAGTGTGCTGTGGTTTCTTTCTTTTTATCTTTTCTAGGATATTAGTTTTTTAAAATAATAATTAATTTTTTGGGTTATCTATATTAACTCTCTAATCAGACAATTAAAGAGTTATTGCCATTAGACACTCTTTAAAATTTCTCAATATGAAGTTCTATGATTCAATAAATAGATTATTCAGTAAGCTGATTTTCTCTTTTCCACCCATGAATGAAGCAACAATATACTTTAGTTTACAAATAGTACATTTCTGTAGATTGTATTCTACAATCCTCTTTCGTAGTGATATGGCATGTATGTGTGAACTGGTTAGAATACACTGTAACAGTCAATGTATATGATCAACTAGGTTTAGGATTCAGTAGATTAACAGTCTACCAAATACCACTTGCTCTAAGTATCAAGAACTCTTCAAGTTGGCTTCCTTAAAGGTCATTGTAACACTTCCTGGCATCTTTTCCACTCATTTCAAAGCACACATAGTTGCTATTGTTCCTGTGCTAGAAACTGGGCTTTTCCTATAGACTCTTGATGGTCACTTAGGTAAATCTTGTTGTCCAAACACCACAAAATAAAATGTTTTATGGTCCTTGACATTGGCATAATGTATAAACCATTTCCTGTGGTTGCTTGAATTCTGAAAGCTTTGAATATTATCTATACAAAAATTAAGAAGGCAACAGTCAAATCCTTAACCTGACCTTCTTGAGCTTCTGAATCATTTTGATTGGCTTTGTCCCAATCTGTGTAGAAAGAAATTCCCATAGACTTTCAATATCTATTTTTAAATTTCATAGTTATTTTTGTGGAACATCTGCATATAAAATTTATTAGTTAATTCATCTATCCATAAGAGAAATCTTCCCAACTCTACTAACTCCAAGGATAATTACTTTATAATGTTATGATTTTTCTACCATTGCTGATCACAAGACCTTAGACTTCAGAACCCTATTGAATATTTCCATTGCTTTTATTTATTTTTTCATTGAAATATAGTTGCATTACAATGTTGTGTTTCCAATGCTTTTTATCCCTTCCTATAAATCTGAGCTTCCATCAGGTATTATTTCCTCTTATGCTGAATAATTTATTTTAGTATTGCTTACAGTATAGGTCTACTAGTGCTGTATTTTCTTGTATCTTTGATTTGAAAATTTTTTCCTATTTATATTTGAAGGATGATTTTATTAAATATAGAATCCTGGGTTGATAAATTTCCCCCCTTGCACTTTAAAGACATCATTTGTTTGTCTTTTGGTCTGTTAGTGTTGTCATTTTCCCTTTAAGTAATACTGTCTTTTTTCCTCTTTCTCTGACTGATTTTAAGACTTTTCTCCCTATCTTCGTTTTCATCAGTTTATGTTATGACTATGTGTGGTTCTTTTTATATTTATCCTTGAGGCTCTTTGAGGTTGTGGCTCTTTCAGAGTACATTCTAACCATTTTGGTCCCCTCCTCTAGATAATCAGTAGGATGTTGTTAGTACCAAAATGTTTCCCAGAATTAGCCATAAAAATCTAGGTTCTTGGTCTACATTACTAATCATCAGGGAGACTCAATCAAAACCACAATGAGATATTACCTCACACATGGCAGAATGGCTATCTTCAAAAAGATAGAAAAAAAAAAACGTGCTAGTGAGGATGTGGCAAAAGGGAACCCTCATGCACTGCTGGTAGGAATCTAAATTGATGCTGCCACTAGGCAACACAGTATTGAGGTTCCTCGAAAAATTAAAAATAGAACTACTATATGCAATGCCAGTCCCGGGTATTTATCCAGAGGAAATTAAAGTACGAAAACAGAAGATACACGCCCCCCAATATTCACAGCAACATTATTTGTAATAGCCAAGATATAGGAGCAACCTCAGTGTCCATCAACGGATGAATGGGTAGAGAAGATGTGATATATATTTATAAATGAATATTCCTCAGGCCTAAAAAAGAACAAAATTCTGCCATTTGGACAACAGGATGAAACTTGAGGGTATAGTACTTAGTGAAAGAAATCAGATTTAGAAATACAAATACTGTGTTTTATATGTCAAGTCTAAAAAATAAACAATTATAAAAAAATAGAAACAGATTCACATGTATAGAGAACAAAATAGCGGTTACCAGAAGAGAGAGATGGGAGTGGTGGGGGGAAGGGGCAAAATAAGTGAAGGGATTAAGAGGTACAAGCTACTAGGTATGAAATAAGTTACAAAGATGTAATGTACAGCACGGGGAATATAGTCAATATTTTATAATGACTTTTTATACTTTCTATAAAAATAGAAGTATCATCAATAAAAATATAGAATTACCATGTTTTACATCTGAAACTAATACAATATTATAAGTAAACTAAACTTCAATTCTTAAAAATCTAGTTTCATAAGTACCATAATAAAAATAAATGACTTGTCATTCAGTCACTAAGTCATGTCTGACTCTTTGTGACCTCATGGACAGTTTGCTACCAGGCTTTTCTGTCCTCCACTATCTCCCGGAGTTTGCTCAAATTCATGTCTATTGAGTTGGTGAGGCTATCTAACCATCTCATCCTCTGCCACCCCTTCCCTTTTGCCTTTGATCTTTCCCATCATGAGTAGCAAACAAAATGGTAATAATTTTATTACTGAATAGGTGAGGCTATTATGTTTCTTAGTCTGTACATCATTTTATTCATGATGCAATCCAGGATTGTTTCAACTTTGTTATCCCAGAAACCCCTCTGATTCACACATTTGCAGGTTTTTACTATGTGAACAGTTGTCACAAAATGATATTTGGAGATTACAATTTTTGACATGCAACAGTTACTCTTGATGACAAGATCCAAAATGTCACTCTGGGAATGGGAGGTAACAGAATGTGGAATAAGGGTGAAAGATACTAACATCAAGGAGTAAAGACACTAGATTTAGTGAAGATGCTTTACAAAGCAAAAATACTGGGACAAATTTTCTATGAAGATGATAGACTCTCCTAGGATATGTATCAGAAATTTGAATGGAAAGAAAGATGATAAATCAGGTACCAATTTCTCAGTGTATGAGGGTGAATTGACAGAAGGTCAGAACATGACAGTGATGCTGGGGGAAGTCAAAGATTTGTTGGCCTTTATATCAAATGCATTTTTATCACTAGCTTTCAATAATTTCTTTATTAACTGATTTATTCTAATTACTTTTGGGGACTCCTCTAAGAGTGAGATATTTTTCTAGTTTTGCCTCTTTCTATAGAACATGCCATTTCCTCAAAACCATCAGTGGCTCCTCATTTAGTAGAGAATAAAGTTCAAATGTCTTAGTGAAACAGAAAGTTCCTCTGTGATTTGGACCTGTTACAACTTTCCAGTCTCAGCTTCCCACCTTCTCCTTTTCTATACACCTTACATTCTAATCACACAATTCTACCTTCCATGCCCGGAACACTGCAACTTCTTTAAAGCCTCTTACCTTTGTTAATGCCACTGGTCTGCACCCTTACTTGTTGTAATTCTACTTCTCTCTCAAGATTCAGATCAAATTCTTCTTTCTTATGAACTATCCCTATTGTGCTAGTCAGAAATTATCATTCATATTTTTGGTAATATTATGTTACTACTTTTTACTGTTTCATAAACTGACCTCTTCTTGATTCTTGACTACAGCGTTATGATCTTTTGCTTTATTAGAGTATAAGTGTCTTAAAAGAATAGCTTGGATCTATCCACAAGGGTACCTCGAGTGGTCAGTACTTGTTTATAATTCATAGAAGACTATCAATGCATGTTTGTTGAAGGCTTCCAATTACTGTTCAAAATCACACTTTTCAAAGGTATCCAATTCTCAATATTCATTAAGCTTTTGATCAGAAATATAGTAAAGAACAGCTTTTCTATTGAAAAGCAGACGTACTAATAAGTTTGGCTTGACCTAAAAGGCTCTGTGAAGGACAAATTTTTCCTAGTCTATTGCACCATTGATATTGCTTGCTTTACAATAGATAAGGCAATGGGGGGCCAAAGGCATAGCTTTAAATCAATTCTGTAGGTCTATATTCACTCTTGTTTACATATGAATTTTTAGCAAAAATATACAATACAGAATAAAAAGTTTACACTGTGAGAACTGGCACTTAATAACTATTGGTAAAACTTTTGCGTTGGTGGTATTTAGGAATGGTTAAAGAGCACTGTCTTCCCACATTGAAAAGAGGGCATGATTACCATACACCATCTTAATATATTAAAAGAAAAAAAATGCACTTCAAGTCTTCTTTCCTCCTTTTCAGCTTTTCCATTTTCTTACCTCAAAGATGGACCTGGTAATTTCCTGCCCCCAATAACACAGACAAGCAAAAAGAAGTCAGCTGCCCTTTAGAGCTATCATGCTGACAGATTTCCTCTGCTTGCATTTCCAGATGTGCTTAACCATCAACTGAACTCCATTTGACTAAAATCTTATTCAAGATCACTTCTAACATGAGACCCAACCTCAGCCAGAAGAACTAATTTGGGATGCTTCCAGGGACCATCTTGTCCTTTGAATACTGAGGAAGGGGAGGTTGGGTGACCCAAGACTCTGGAACTCCTTACTAACCTAGAGCTCACAATGTCAGAGCTTTTGACTCAGAATCTCTGCCAGAGTGAGGCTGTGGTTCTCCGAAAGATGGGGTCATTGTTATTATTCTTCCAGTCTCCAAGGCAAAATACATCGTGTGACCAACCATGTAGGTAATGCCAAAAACCACCTGGAAAAGACCCACAGTTGTCACTGGGCCATGTTGAAATGTGAATCGCTGGAAGTGCTGACCACTACAAAGCCATGACAATTTCGTTTTCTACCCTTTGCCAGATGATGGTTAAATAAAAGGACCAAAGAGAAGGCAGTTAGAGATAGAATTCAACTTGCTAAAAGTGACATTTATTTTCTTCTGACTTACTATGGCCCACATGATGTTATTCTAACTGACCTATTTAGAAATGTTTAAGAGTAATATAACAGGCAGTTGGTGGAGGATTGGCAATTTTCTTAAGCTGGTTCATGCGTCACTCTGCTTTTGTTTGTCCAGCTGCCAGTATAAATTATGATCTGTTGAAGTGGATCTTGCTTGGCGCCCTCTAAAGTTGGCCCAAACATTTGGACAGTCACATGTATCTCTTTCTGAACAAGTGCATCATTCAATGGACTCATGTAGCTAGGATGATGCACAGATACTCTGTAAGCACACAGGCAATCACTATGATGGGAAAATGGAACAAAGGGAAAATCCAAAGGACATCTGAGTCTGTCCTGTCCTAGCTGTTACTCAACGTGCTGAGATAGTGTGACATCAAGCTTTCTCTCATGTCTTCAGTCATCCAGGCTTTTCCCAGACCTCCTGATGAATTGTATCACTGTCCATTACTACACATTCCTGCTCACTTTCTCCCTATTAGTTCTATCATTACCTTTCCCATCTCAGTCTTTCTTGAGATTTGGCACATGCTTCATTGGCAGCTGGTCTGAGTACCTCATTCTGAGGCTGAGAATGGCTCTCATGAACAGCTGTGGGAGACTGTGTTCCCTAGTTATAACTGTTTTGACCTTCTTTCTCTCTTTTCTTGCATTAAATTCACGCTTTATAGTCACACACATTCAACTCAAGCTTTAATTCTGTTACACCCTTTATTATTGTCTTCTCAACTCCATACTACTTGAAGAAATTGAAAAAAAAACTGTTAAAGATGATTCTCTTCCTCTTTTAATCAACAGTTTGGGTTTTCTCCTTCCTTCCCTCCCTGTCCTCTCCACCTGACCACTCCCACCTTGTCTACCCTCTTCTCAAGGTTCTTGGGCATAAGCAGAAATGCCCTAAATGTTCTATGGCATATGTGTGTGTGTGCATGTGTATAAAATTTGTGTTAAATGCTTTCCATAGGTTTCTTCTTTTAATTCTCACAACAGCCCTGTAAGGTAGATTATTATCCCTCCTAAAGGAGAGAGTCTTAGAAAAGATTAGGTATTGGCTGACAATCCTAGAGCTGGGAGGTTGTACAGCAGGATGTCTCCTGGAGTGTGGCTCTGTATCTCTAGACTGTATGCTCTCAACTGCCCACTGTATTGTCCAGTTTTTCCCCTCACAATATATGGAAAACTTGTGGTAAATGTGAGCATTGTACAAGGTTGAGATTTTTTAGAACTTAAATAGAAAGAGATAAAAAGGAAGAAGCCTTCCTGCCTGTCTTACTAATTAATTCCCACCACTTTCTGAAACAGTAAAATATAATTTTCTGTGTCACAGGGCTTTCCAACTCTGAGTACCACTTGTTACTTTTCAGATCTTTGAAAAATTTGGCTTGAAGATGTGGCCCTAGGCCAGGAACATGAACTTGGAGGAGTTAAGAGATTACATGGCTGACGTTATACTGTAGTCAGAGTATGTACACATCAAAAAAAACTGTTTAATAAACAACAGAAAATTGCAGAAAAAAAGTGGGTATTATGGGATAATTTTCCCACCACAATGTTGGGAAACTGTTCTTTTTGTTTTAGTTAGTGTTAGTCAGGGCTAGAGATTGCACATAGTAGTTTATGCAAGACAATTTCATTTCAAATATTAAAGGGCAGTCACTTTAAAAAAAGATAACTTTTATTTAGTTTTTAAGGGTGTATATTCATCACAATTTAAAACATTTTACACAGTTTTTTTACCTACTCATATTAAGATCAGTAATTTTCATTAAGGTAAGACATATTCTTCTTGACTTTCATGTGCTATGTGCTCACTCACTTCAGTCATGTCTGACCTTTAGCAACCGAACGGACTGTAGCCCACCAGGCTCCTCTGTCCATGGGATTCTCCAGGCAAGAATACTGGAGTCGGTTGCCATGCCCTCCTCCAGGGGATCGTCTCAACCCAGAGATGGAAAATGTGTCTCCTACATTGCAGATGGATTCTTTACCACGGAGGCACTGGGTAAGCTCCTTGACTTTCATATGTCTAAACAATTTAACAGCCAAAAAGTATTTGTTGAATCCATATTAAGCACAAATTATTTTTCTAGGTATTCTGGGGCTACAGGTGATATAGTCCTTGTCCATTAAGAATTTATGATTGTGTGGTAGTTAGAAAACTAATGTATGTTAGACACAGAAGGAATAATGAAAAAGATGATCTAATACAGAATAAAAATGGCATCAGTTATAGGTGAGATAAATGTTAGCTTGTACTTCTTTATCTTGTCTCCAGAAGGATTTGAGAAAACTTGTTGAAGTACTCTAGAAAGCCTATAGAGAGGATTTGCAGAGGTGAGAAGGGAGTGAGTTTATGCCACTGGGGACACATTCTGAGCAAACCTGCAATGAACACAGGCATCATTTCATAAGGAAGAAACTGGCTTCACTAACAAAATGCTAATGGTGAATAGGAACAGATAGTACAAAGGAGAAAAACAGATTTATATTCCTAGGGTAAAGGACTTCTGTAATTTTAAATAGGTGAATAATAAGATAGGGGTATTTGTGAATTTAATAATAATAATAAATAAGAATGTTTATAAAGTTCTGGTAAACAATGGGCCAGTTATATAGGCATTAGAAAAACCTTAAGTGAGGTAGTTAAGCATGTATTTGAGCATCCATATCATGAGTGTCTAAGATGGAGTAATCAAAATTTATAAATAGAGAGGCTGAATTGGTCCATTCAGTCCATGTTTGTTATTGTGCTGGGTAGGGTGCCAGCCCAGTGGGAGTGCAGAGATGAACCAGAGACAGTCCTCCCCTTACCTCATTACCCTGTGAGAAAGCTCAACATGAAATTAACTAGCAACTCTAATTATACAAATACCTACAATCTTCTTCTAAGTCAGTGGTTCCCCCGAAAGGCAGAATCACTATGACTTGAGAATATATTAGAAAAGCAAAATTTTGAGCCTAGTCCAGTTATTCTAAGAAACTCTGTCCCAATATTCTGTGGTTTAACCTGCCTTCTGGGTGATTCTATAATAATATTGTTAAAGTTTGAAAGCCTCCATTCTGAGAGAATTAGGAATATGCAAATTACAAGCCAGGGGTAGGATGCAGTGGGGGTTGAGAGGTCCTTCTGGCAGAAAATCTACATCTTTCAAGGATTATATAGCAAAATCAACCTATTATATGAGTGTGCTGATTGGGAAAGAAGATTAAACGTTGTTTTTAGGTATCATAAATGCATGTTACCATGGGCCTATGGAGACATTCGCCTCACATTTGTTACCTAGTTTGTTAGCAACCCTCGTTTGGGTATTATCAGAGACCAGCCAAGAGGTTACCCTGAAGTAGAGAGTGGGGAGATTAAGTAATAAGTAAAGCGTTGAAATTTCTTCAAAATATACTATAATCAGTCTCTATATGTTCATGGAAATCTAGCCCTACCCAATGATACCTTCAAATTAGTCAAGGCCTTTATTTTCTATTGCATTAGATTGTATAGCTTATGGGCTTCCTTAGTGACTCAGCAGTAAATAATCCACCTGCTAATGCAGGAGATGCAGATTCGATCCCTGGGTTTGGAAGATCTACTGGAGGAGGAAATGGCAACCTACTCCAGTATTCTTGCCTGGAGAATCCCATGGACAGAGGAGCCTGGTGGTCTACCATCCATGGGGTTGCAAAGAGTCAGAGATGACTTGGTGGCTAAACAACAGCAACATTATAGCTTATACTTACTCATGTTCATGTAATCTTTAAATGCAGATAAGTTAGGGTGAAACATAATGTGTATAACCAGAGTGAAAAGCATCCCAGGATAGTTCTTTCTTCTTGTTGTCTTAACCATTCCTCATCTCTACTCTTTGACTTTTTGCCTTTTACTTCCTAACACCTGTTATTTTCCAAGGACTATTTTCTGAGCTGTATATTTTTTTCCCTTTACCGTCACTACCTTAAAGAGCTAATATATTTTCATGGATTTCACTCACATCTAGATTTTGAAGATTATATTTATTTCTAGTCTCCTAAGAATATTTTTGAAGGTTAGCAATACTTTTTTTTTTAATATAATGATAGCCTACTAAGTCTCATGGGACTCAGTCTTCATTTAGTTCCAAATGAACACACTGTTATTTAACCACCCATCTGTAGCTAGCAACATATAATAGGGTCCCACACCAGAGATTGTATATTCTGATTTTGCATTTTTCCCCCTAGATTTATTTTGACTTCTTCCTCTCACTTATGTTGACTCATTAAACTTTACTCCTGCTTCCTTGCCTGAACTAAGAAGTTATACTAAGGTACTTAATCACATATTAACTAATTCTCTAGTGTTGATTGGTTTCTGGACAGAACCTGACCTGCAATATATTCTAAATCCTACTCCCATTTGTCCCAGTGTCATAAATCCTGACTATTACCAAATTCCCAGTACTATGTCTCCAACTCCACAGCATGATATTTCCAACTGAATAGCATTTCAAACTCAACACATGCAAATTAAGCTTTTCATTTTACTCCTCAGATGGGATTTTCTTAACAAATTCTTGGGCAGAGTTTTTTTTTTTTTTCCCCAAGCTTCTAGGATTAGAACTTTTTGGACATTTAAGTTTTATTATTGATCTACTTGTTAAACCCTATTCTTTGACTACATCTAATTGCTCTGTCCTATAAGAGTGCTATCTTTTATCTTTATCTCTGTGTCTAATTTCTATTCTTTTAATGTGGAAGTCTCTGTCTTCACCGACATCAGTTTACTCTTAGTCATCTTTTATATTCAACCTAATTTTCATCTTTTGATAAGAAATCCACAGTTAATATTTGCAGATTTCTCTCCATTTAAAATTTTCCAGATAAATTTTTTCTATAATTTTAAATAATTCAGTACATATGTCTTATTTCTGCAACTGACATTTAAGAGCACAGGGTCATTGAGTTTTTATTAATATTTCCATTGCTATCTTTAGTGCCCCAACAGAGGATTGAAAACTGAGTAAATTTATAATAATTGTTTCATAATTGATATATATTTATATAAATCTCACTTACTCCAAGATGATTGTGTACTACAGCAACTAAGAAATCATGCTTTGTCTTCAGAAAAATATAGGTTTGTATCTCAACTTTAGCATTTTCTAGCTTAATGCTTGAGTAAATTGCCTAATTTAATAAGTCTATTTTCTTTTCAATGAAATAGAGATGTGTGGAAACTTTCTCAAAGGTTATCATTTGTTGTGAGAATTAAATTTTTTGAGTTGACAAGTACCTTATTTTTATGTAGAAACTAAGATTTGCATTTTTTATTTTTCTTTCAAGATATAGTTTACAACTTGCAGAACTATCTTTTAATGTTCCAAAGCTGTTTGCATCTTTAGTTTTATCCATTTGCTCATTTAAAAAGAATAGATACATGTATATGTATAATTGCTGTCCAACTGAAATTATCACAACATTGTTAGTCAACTATATTCCAATATAAAATAAAAAGTAAAAAAAAAATGAAACAGAACAATATTAAAGGAAAAATAATAATTTAAAATCATGGCCACCAAAAACACAAATAGGTAAGGAACATAAAATCAGATGAATTTGTAGTTATGCAAATCTGCAGTCAATACTGGACACTGAAATCGACTATCTGGGTTCTGTTAACCACAGCAGAAAAGAAAACACAATCAGTTATAAGGTTGCAAATGTCCATCAAGGAAAAATATACAAATTCTGGAAATGAAGAGAAATGAAGCTTTTCCTGTTACCTATAGGAAATAAACTTCATACTCCGACCTCTAAGTGGAAACACTAAGTTATGTGGAAAACCCTTAACAATATCCCTGGAGTTACTGAACTAGTACCATTCCCCTACATCTGCGGCACAGATTCAATGCACAAGTCAGTGAAAGCACTCTTGTAGCACTAAAAGAAATGTGGTCCCAAAATGTGGCTCTCTGTTCCCATTTGGCTTAATCCAGAGATAACACCTAAGCAATCTAAATAGGTCATCCAAACAATGCTATGTAAACATCTATAGTGTATTAGAAAGTTGATACATCACAATTCAGGAGCCCATACACAGCTAGCTGGACTTTGATGTGAGTATAAGCTCTGGCTCTAAGTAATATCTGACTCTTTGTGACCCCAAAAGGGACGGTAGCATACTAGACTGCTCTGTCCATGGCATTTGCCAGAACACTGGAATGGGTTGCCACTTCCTCCTCCAGGGGCTCTTGCCAATCTAGGGATCAAACCCGCATCTCTTGTGTCTCCTGCAGGCAGTTTCTTCACCACTAGCGCCACCTGGGAAGCCAGGATTTGGAGGTGAATATACTCTTATCTGAGTTACTGCTGTACACTGAAACTAACACAGTATTGTAAATCAACTTAGTTCAATTGTTTTTAAAAAAATTTAAATTAATAAAAGAACAAAATATTCCAAGAATAGGAAAAAAAAAATTCCAAAGAGGGAATCTCAACTCAAGCTGTCTACAGCAAATATCCAGTAGTTCAGATTTCTCCTTTACCCTCCTTCTCAAGATGACATTAGAGGGTAGAGAAAATCTTGGATAATTTCATGAGGATAGAGCTTTTTAATTGTGCCTGGCACCCCTGGATGTTAATTTGCTCAAGCGTCAACACTCTCTGTAATGTCTTGTAGGTAGGCATTATATTAACATTTGCTCTTGAAGTTGCAGTGCTGAAACTCAGAGTCTCTCACTTAGGACAGTGAGAATCCAGTGGTCCTCCCTTGCTGGCATGCCCTGCTTCTGCTCTCACTGGCACTGCAGGGCTTCTGACTTTCAATCAGGTTGTTCTTCCCCAATCTATCTTTGGGCCTTCCCTCCATCTGCAGCCTCTATTACAAAGGTTACCTCACTCTTTGTTATTGCCTTTCTGTCCCCAATCCTCTCCCACACCGCAGCATGCTGAAGATTGCTTTCTGAGATACCTGTGATCAGGGAGCGATTCGGTCTATACTATATCTTCTCTTTTCTCTGCTCAAATATGCCATGTTGCCAATGCCACCACTCCATTCAGCTGTGGGAATGGCATAATGGCATGGGGTACCCTGCAGTGGTTCTCCTGCTAGAAACCTTGTTTAGAAGTAAGTTAAAGATCTTCAACTTTTGATTCTCTCTGCTTTGTATACATGAACTATCCAGCCTCTGCCACTCATGCTTCATTTTCTAAGACTGTCACCTGGAATGCTGCTGCTGCTGCTGCTAAGTCGCTTCAGTCCTGTCTGACTGTGCGACCCCATAGACGGCAGCCCACCAGGCTCCGCCGTTCCTGGAATTCTCCAGGCAAGAACACTGGAGTGGGTTGCCATTTCCCTCTCCAATGCATGAGAGTGACAAGTGAAAGTGAAGTCGCTCAGTAGTGTCCAACTCAGTGACCCCATGGACTGCAGCCTACCAGGCTCCTCTGTCCAGAGGATTTTCCAGGCAAGATTACTGGAGTGGGGCGCCATTGCCTTCTCCGCCTGGAATGATGAGTTCCTGCTATTATATCTACCTTCCTGTTTCTCTTATTATATTCTCTGGAACAAGGAATCCTTTCTTTTTCTTCCTCTCCTGTCTAGAAGGGACTTGTGCTATGTTAAGATCTTCATCCCTGAGGTATCATTAACCCATTCCCTTCCTTGGGGCCATCGTGGCAATCGGACTTTGTGAGCATACGATTTATTTATTTTTATTGGAATATAATTGCTTGACAATGTTGTGTTAGTTTCTGCTGTACAACAGAGTGAATCAGCTACATGTATACATATATCCCCTTCCTCTTGCACCTTCCTCCACTCCCCCATCCCACCCCTCTAGGTAATCACAGGGGACTGAGCTGAGCTCCCTGTGTTATACAGCAGGTTCCCACTTGCTCTCTGTTTAACACATGGCAGTGTATTTATGTCAATCTCAATCTCCCAATTCACCCCACCCCCTCCATCCCCCCACTGCTGTGTCCACATATCTATTCTCTATGTCTGCATCTCTATTTCTGCCCTGGAAATAGGTTCATGATATGACTCATTGGAAAAGACCCTAATGCTGGGAAGGATTGGGGGCAGGAGGAGAAGGGGACGACAGAGGATGAGATGGTTGGATGGCATCACTGACTTGATGGACATGGGTTTGGGTAAACTCCGGGAGTTGGTGATGGACAGAGAGGCCTGGCGTGCTGCGATTTATGGGATCACAAAGAGTCGGACACAACTGAGCAACTGAACTGAACTGAACTGTACCATTTTTCTAGATTCCACATATTCCACATCTGTTAATATACAATATTTGCTTTTCTTGCGAGAACATGATTTATGGGAAGCATAACAATGATTTCAGTTTATTATTTTCAGAATACTAACCCATTATGCATAATTTTACTCAACAGAATTTTTCATGACTGTTGATTACCAGATAGTCTGAGAAGGTTACTATCAAATGTTTGGAACGGTACATACTCAAGACGTTTTAATGCTCTTACCATCGCCCTTCACAAGGGCCTCTAATCATGCACACCTCTAATCATGGTCATTGTGAATGACAAATGATGGGCTTTGTGATATATAATCTGCCTAATGACTCAAGGCATCCTAATACCACCGTCTCATATGCTCATTTCTAAATTTTCACTGGGCAACTAATGAGACTTTCCCACAAAGTTTATCCAGACCTTCTTCACAGCGAGAAGACCAAACAGAATTGATGACTCTGGCCAGAGTGCAGATGGCTTTTGGAGAGTGCAAGTTTTTTCTGGCTCTGTGCTGAGGTCCTGGATTAGAAAAAGGCCATGCTGATATAGCATCTGTTTATCAAATTTAACAAACATCTTTTGAATGCCAACTATAGGCAAAGTCTGAAATGATGGCATGAATAAATATATTAAAATCTCTCAGTGTACTTGACCCACGGCACAGACAGACCTTCTGGCCTTTGATATATTCTTGGCACATGGAAATAAATGTCCTGCCATTGAGTCACTGTGCTGTTCTTTTTTTCTACAATCAACTTTATCCTAAACATTAGGGAGAAATATATATATATATATATATACATAGAGAGAGAGAGAGAGAGACAGAGAGAGAGACAGAGAGAGAGACAGAAAGAGAGACAGAGAGAGAGAGACAGAGAGAAAAATACGCACCCATTTTAAGGATTGATTAGAAAATGAAGGGGTGCCTTCCTTTTGTACTAACCCTAAAGAAACCAAGAACTAGTGTTCACACACTTTGTTTTAAAATGACACCACAATCCCTGAGATCAGAGTTACTGTTGCCTCCTCTATATCCAGGGCCATGAAACATGCACAGTAGCAACTACTACATATGTTTTTTCAGGGCCTCATTTTCTCCATTGAAACAAAGAAAGACAAAAACACAGCCTCAAATTCAGACAAGAAGGTAGACAAGGACCTACAGGAGAGGTATTTGAGGAGTGGCACTACTGAGTTATTAAGATAAAGGGTCCAGTAAGTTAGAAGCTCCTGTAACATAACCAGATCCAGTGAGAGAGCCCAGCAAACTGAAATGTGGGTTCACTTTGATCTTCATCTTCACTTTTGTTTTCTGTTTATTTGCTCAGTAGATATACTTAAATCTACACTGTTTACCAAATTAATTTGTGTTAATTAATTAATGTTTACTTTAGGTTATAAATGTATATACTTTAAAAAATCTAATAGTTCTATAAAGTTAAAATAAAAATACATTAGTCTCAGTACCTCACTTCTCCTATACTTCTGCTCCCCAGAAGCAACCACTTTCACCTCTTTTATTATTTTTTAATTTAATTTTTCTTTTATATTGTGGTATAGATGATTTATAATATCATGTTCAGTTCAGTTCAGTCGCTCAGTCATGTCTGAGTCTTTGCGACCCCATGAGCCGTAGCATGCCAGGTCTCCCTGTCCATCACCAACTCCCTGAGTCCACCCAAACTCATGTCCATAAAGTCAGTGATGCCATCCAGCCATCTCATCCTCTGTCCTCCCCTTCTCCTCCTGCCCTCAACCTTTCCCAGCATCAGGGTCTTTTCAAATGAGTCAGCTCTTCACATCAGGTGGCCAAAGTATTGGAGTTTCAGCTCCAACATCAGTCCTTCCAATGAACACCCAGGACTGATCTCCTTTAGGATGGACTGGTTTGATCTCTTTGCAGTCCAAGGGACTCTCAAGAGTCTTCTCCAACACCACAGTTCAAAAGCATCAATTCTTCGGTGCTCAGCTTTCTTTATAGTCCAACTCTCACATCATTACATGACCAGTGGAAAACCCATAGCCTTGACTAGACAAATCTTTGTTGGCAAAGTAATGTTAGTTCCAGGTATATAGCAAAGTAGTTCTGTTACACGTGTATCCATTCCTTTTTATATTCTTTTCCCATATCAGTTACTACAGAATATTGAGTAGAGTTCCCTCTGCTGTATGGTAGGCCCTTGTGGATGATCTATTTCATATATAGTGGACTTCCCTAGTGGCTTAGACAGTAAAGAATCTGTCTGCAATGTAAGAGATCTGGGTTCAGTCCCTGGGTTGGGAAGATTCACTGGAGAAGAGAATGGCTACCCACTCCAGTATTCTTGCCCGGTGAATTCCATGGACAGAGGAACACAGTGGGCTACTGTCTATGGGATCCCAAAGAGTTGGACATGACTGAGCAACTCACTTTTCATATGTTAATCTCAAACTCCTAATTTATCTCTCCCCACCCCACTACCTTTCACCTTTAGTAACCTTAAGTTTGAAAACCGCAAGTTTTCTATGTCTGTGTGTCTATTTCTGTTTTGTAAATAAATTCATCTGTACCAAATTTTTCAGTTCAGCTCAGTCACTCAGTCGTGTCCAATTCTTTGTGACCCCATGAATAGCAGCACGCCAGGCCTCCCTGTCCATCACCAACTCCCAGAATTCTCCCAAACTCATGTCCATCGAGTCGGTGATGTCATCCAGCCATCTCATCCTCTGTTGTCCCCTTCTCCATCTGACCCAATTCTTCCCAGCATCAGGGTCTTTTCCAATAAGTCAACTCTTTGCATCAGGTGGCCAAAGTATTGGAGTTTCAGCTTCAACATCAGTCTTTCCAATGAACACCCAGGGCTGATCTCCTTTAGGATGGACTGGTTTGATCTCCTTGCGGTCCAAGGGACTCTCAAGAGTCTTCTCCAACACCACAGTTCAAAAGCATCAATTCTTTGGCGCTCAGCTTTCTTCACAGTCCAACTCTCACATCCATACATGACTACTGGAAAACCCATAGCCTTGACTAGATAGACCTTTGTTGGCAAAGTAATGTCTCTGCTTTTTAATACGCTATCTAGGTTGGTCACAACTTTCCTTCCAAGGGGTAAGCATCTTATAATTTCATAGCTGCAATCACCATCTGCAGTGATTTTGGAGCCCCCCAAAATAAAAGTCTGCCACTGTTTCCACTTTTCCCCCATCTATTTCTCATGAAGTGATGGGACCAGAAGCCATGATCTTAGTTTTCTGAATGTTGAGCTTTAAGCCAACTTTTTCACTCTCCTCTCTCACTTTCATCAAGAGGCTTTTTAGTTCCTCTTCACTTTCTGCCATAAGGGTGGTGTCATGTGCATATCTGAGGTTATTGATATTTCTCTTGCAATCCTGATTCCAGCTTGTGCTTCTTCCAGCCCAGCGTTTCTCATGATGTACTCTGCATATAAGTTAAATAAGCAGGGTGACAATATACAGCCTTGATGTACTCCTTTTCCTATGTGGAACCAGTCTGTTGTTCCATGTCCAGTTCTAACTGTTGCTTCCTGACCTGCACACGGGTTTCTCAAGCGGCAGGTCAGGTGGTCTGGTATTCCCATCTCTTTCAGAATTTTCCACAGTTTATCGTGATCCACACGGTCAAAGGTTTTGACATAGTCAATAAAGCAGAAATAGATGTTTTTCTGGAACTCTCTTGCTTTTTTGATGATCCAGCGGCTGTTGGCAATTTGATCTCTGGTTCCTCTGCCTTTTCTAAAACCAGCCTGAACATCTGAAGTTCACGGTTCACGTATTGCTGAAGCCTGGCTTGGAGAATTTGGAGCATTACTTTATTAGCGTGTGAGATGAGTGCAATTGTGCGGTAGTTTGAGCATTCTTTGGCATTGCCTTTCTTTGGGATTGGAATGAAAACTGACCTTTTCCAGTCCTGTGGCCACTACTTAGTTTTCCAAATTTGCTGGCATATTGAGTGCAGCACTTTCATACCATCATCTTACATGATTTGAAATAGCTCAACTGGAATTCCATCACCTCCACTAGCTTTGTTCGTAGTGATGCTTTCTAAGGCCCACTTGACTTCCCATTCCAGGATGTCTAACTCTAGGTGAGTGATCACACCATCAGGATTATCTGGGTCATGAAGATCTTTTTTGTACAGTTCTTCTGTGTATTCTTGCCACCTCTTCTTAATATCTTCTGCTTCTTTTAGGTCCATACCTTTTCTGTCCTTTATCGAGCCCATCTTTGCATGAAATGTTCCCTTGGTATCTCTAATTTTCTTGATGAGATCTCTAGTCTTTCCCATTCTGTTGTTTTCCTCTATTTCTTTGCATTGATCGCTGAGGAAGGCTTTCTTATCTCTCCTTCCTATTCTTTGGAACTCTGCATTCAAATGGGTATATCTTTCCTTTTCTCCTTTGCTTTTTGCTTCTCTTCTTTTCACAGCTATTTGTAAGGCCTCCTCAGACAGCCATTTTGCTTTTTTGCATTTTATCCACTTTTTTAGATTCCACATATAAGTGATAGAATATAATATTTGTCTTTCTCTGTCTGACTTACTTCACTTAGTGTCATGATCTGCATGTTTATGCTGCTGCAAATGGCACTATTTCATTTTTTTTATGGCTGAGCAATATTCCGTTGTCTATACGAACCACTTCTTTTTCATTCATCCGTTGATGGACATTAAGGTTGCTTCCCACATTCACCACTTTTACTAGTTTCTTCTTGATAGTTTATTCCATATTTTCAATTAATATACATACTTCTTGATTTAAAAAATAGATATTTTCCAAAAATTTCTTGTGGTAGCTAGTCTTCAAGACAAACCGTCAGTAATTCTCATCTACTGGGTCATGGTCTTGTATAGTCTCTTTCATCCTTGAAGAGGTCTGAGTGGCTCATGTAACCAGCAGGGCATTGTGGAAATGTTGGTGTGGGAGTGCCATAGATAAGTTATAAAACACACTGGATCATCTACCTTGCTCACTTAGGGATCACTCACTATGTGGAAATCAGCTTCAATGTTGTGAGGACATTCAGGCAGCTCTGTGCAGGGGTCCATGTGGTGAGGCCCATATATGCTGGCCTACTGCCAACAGCACCAACCTGCCAGCCAAGTGAATGAGCCCCTTTGGATGTTAATCCTCCAGCCCCATTTAAGTTTTCCAGCCACATTTGACTACATTTAGTCCCAACATTTTGACTAAAACTTTATGAGAAACCCTGAGCTAGAACAATAACTAAGCTACTTTCAAATTCCTGACCCACGGAAACTGTATGAGACAATAAATATTTACTGTTGTTTTAATATCTAAGCTTTGGAATAACTTGTTTTGCAGTAGTTGATGTTATATATTTACTATAATAGAAAGTGAGTGTTTAGCTCTCCTTCAAGCCCCAACCTCCTTCCCTATAAACATATAAATTCACACTTCTTTCTTCCTCCTTTTGATAACACTATTCGTTGTCCGTATTATGTATATATGATTATTCATGGCAGAGTCACACAGCATTAACTTACTGAAGCCAACAGGAAAAAAAAAACAAAAAACAACAGTGGTTAAGTGTAGTTGGGACATAAAATGTGGCCAGGGTACAGAAATAGAAACCATTGGATGAAGAAAATAAAGCTTAAAAGGTAAACTGATTTATATTCTCAAGACCCTGGTGAGGCAAATCAAGTCACTTGAACTTGATTCTGTGGGCAATGAGAACAAAGAGAGAGTTGCATGCAAATGGGTGAAATGATTCAGTTCACTTTTTAAGAAGGCAAAGTTGATAATGAACAATAGGAGTGACACTAGAGTAACACTAGGGAAAGACTGGAATTAACTTCAAACAGACATAATAATGATAAAAGGGGAGTATATCGGCAATCCTTTCAGGGATAAAAAATCCACATGTTTTGTAAAGCTAGTGGATGTGCGATGCAAGGTGAGAATGAATAAGGAAAGGATGATTTGGGGTTCTGTCCTGGGGATGACAGAATAAAGCTATAATTTCTATTTTTATGGCATGTCGCAATTTACAAAACTCATGTATAGTGCAGTCAGTTATTTCAACTACCTTGTGATAAATTAATATGTATTAAATAACAAATAGGGTTAGTATAGGAATGTTAAAAAGACACTGACCACTACTAAATCATTTCTTTGTGGAGACACTCTACTTAGCTTTTCCCAGTTAACTTTTTCTCCTGATAACGTAGAAGTTGACTTCTGTTCGCCTTTTTAAACATGCTTGTCTATATCTATCTTTGATTCTCCCCATGTTACTATTATACATAAATGGATTTTTAAAACAGTTTATTCAGTGGGCATGTGTATAGTGAGTTGAGCCTCTGTGTGTCTGAAAAAAATAATTTAGATAGTACTTATGAGACTTTGAGTATATGAGTCATCTGAGGATCCAGATAAAGTTCAGATTCTAACTCAACAGGTCTTGGATTGAGCCCAAAATCCTGCATTTCTAACAAGCTCCCTGTGATGTCAGTGCTACTAGTCCATGGAATACATTTTGATTAGAAATGTTTTAGACTAAAGCCATATGTGTATCTGTACCCCCACACACTCACTCAAAGTGCTTAAGCAGTTGTGCCATTTGGGGACACATAATATATCTGATTTCAATTTTTGCATCAGGTTTTGCACAGGTTTCAAGGTAGACAATAGTTGCTGCCAGTTGTATATGTGTTTATTCTCAGTAATATAACTGCATTCCATTTCTGTCTGTGTTGGCAAGCATTCCCCTAAAGGTTTCTAAACACATCAATGATCTTTTTTCAAGAAGAGCTCCATAAAGAACCACCTCATTGTTAGTTGTTCATTAGTAGTTCTTTTACTGACAACTTGGACGTATGCCTCTTAATTCTGCAAGTAGTTTAAAATTAAAGTTACTTCCAAAGCATTTCAAATACTTCTTCTGGCAATAACATCTGCTTGGAAGCAGAATTCTAACTCTCCTCCCACAGGTCTCTTCTTTTATGATTCCATAGCCTTGTGGGTTCTCTTAATAGTCTGAATTCCACAATATAATTCATGTGTGTTGAAAGACATCTGAAATCATTGACATGCCTCAGGGTCTCGGAATTAAGCAACTATCAGCTCTGTCCTCATGTAATTGGGCATGCTTAGGTCCATCTCAGAAATTCCTTCTGTCTGTTTCTCCTTCTGCTTTCTCTTATAGGAAACCCATTTATGGTTCAGACAAGTTTTTCAAAGGACACATTTTTATCCCTGCAGAAGTACCTCAAGTCAAACTTCAATGGATGAACAATAGCTCTTTGTATGCAAGACAAAGAAGTAAACTTGAAAGCAATGGTTGATTTTTATGAAATTCTAAGCAAGAACTCAGTCACCCTGGAGAAAGAAAATCTCCTGTCTGCTGCTTAGGCATTGTGTGGGTGCATGCATGCTCAGTCATGTCTGACTCTTTGTGACCCCATGGTCTGTAGCCCACCAGGCTCCTCTGTCCGCAGGATTTTCCAGGCAAGAATACTGGAGTGGGTTGCCATTTCCTCCTCCAGGGGATCTTCCCCACCAAGGAATTGAACCCATGACTCCTGTATCTCCTGCACTGCAGGTGGATTGGTTACCACTGAGCCATCGGGGGACTTAGGCATTGAAAGTCCTTTATCCTCCTTTTTGACAGATAGGTATAAGAGATATGTTGAAAAAGATAGGCTATTCAGTGGTGGTACTAATTTCTCAAAAGGTCTTGGGAATCTTTGAGTTGGATGGCCCACAGATAATATGTTGCTTAACCTCCTATTTGATTTAGGAATACTTAACACGGCATCTTTGAGATTCAGTCAAGGTGCCACAAGTACTTTCCAAAGGGGTGAGATCCTAGCTGGACAGCTCCAGTTGTTAAACTTCTGCAGCTGGGAGCATGACCATTTCCTGAAGCTGCTCTGATGTTTCATACTATTCCTGCTCTCACCTTCTGTGCTCTTATTAGATGTTCTTGCCTTTTCAATTTTACCATGTTAATTCCTATTTACTGCTTTTAGTATTGCACCTTAAAGTCTTCTCAAATTACTCAAATTTAGTTGGGAACTTAATACCAAAATAGAGCAAAACCTGAACTTTGACTCATGCTATCAACATCAAAGACTGTATCTCACCACTGAATTTTGAACTTTAGAAGCACTTCCAGTTTCTAACACTGTACTGCTCTCGTAAGGAATCTGATGAAGTTCTCACCATTGGATGCACACCTTCTCTCTCCCATTTTTAGATGCACCAATGAAGAGTTAAACTATGTGCATCAGGCCACACATACTGTTAGAGACCCAACTGGGAGTATAGCCCAGGAAATTTGGCTCGCAGTCTTGTGTGCTTCTTACCACATGACCATCATTTCTGACAAATATAAATTCACATGGTACTCCTCCCGCTGAAACATGCAGGAGACAACACACGTTGGCAAAGGAGACTAGTCAGTGTATGTTAAGTAAATTTCTTAACTGAATAATGTGCGGTTTACAAGATTCCTGTTGCCATGGACAGAAGGTCCACATTTTGTTAATGTTATCATGACACAGGGTATTTGTGAGGGTCTTTTTAAAACAAAATGCCTAAATAGTCACATTCTTGGCTCTTGTCTTGCCAGACATAGATTTTGCTCCAATGGCATCTTTCTAAGAAGGCACTACTGACTGTTGGCAGCAGCTACTGCTGCTTTTAAATTCTTCATGGCCTCTAAGCTGTGCCCTCCAATATGTTTCCTGAGAAGCTAAGCTACTCTTAGCTTAAAATTTCAACTATATGCTTCTAAACCTGAAACAGATGCTATCTTGGCTGCTGTCATTTGTCATGAGCGTCTCTCTTTGTATTATATACAAGATAGATAAAACGCAGGTAATTTGTTGCCTCCCTTTGTAGAGAAAGGAAAAAGAGAGAGAGAGTGAAACAAGAGAAAGAGATAGAGAGAGACTAAATATATAAATTAGAGGAATAAAGCCACATGGAGACAGAAAAGTACAACCACTTGAGCATCTATTATCCTAATATCATATGCTATAGTTTGGCTACTACCAATTTGCCTGGCATCTCTTTTGAATCATATTTGTGGCCACCCAGATTAACTCTGTGAGCTGTTCTTTTGATTTAATATCAGCTTGCTCTTTTCAGCTCCCATGTCATTTACTGTTTTTAAAAGAAATGTACTGCTTGTTACTCAACCTTCTGTGTTTTCAAGAACTCACAGTCCCTTTTTTTTTCTCCTTTTTGTATGGGAACCAGGAACTAGAAAGCATTAAATGAGGAAAATTAACCACTCAGAAAAGGTGGAAGCCCAGAGAAAAAAAGGCTTGTCTTTTATGGTTTGTACTTGGTAAGCTGTGGGTGTGACTCAATTTCCTCACCACCCACATAAAAAGGTTGCCACCCAATCACTGTTTTTTCTATCCAAAACCCCTCCCATTTGATTTTGGCTAGGAGAGACCCTAAGAAAGACTGCCCTTTCTGGACCGCTGCAGACTGTGACATATAAAAGCTGTTAGCTGCTCCTGTAGCCAGCAGCACTCAAACCTTGTAGAGTTTTGCTCTCTGAGATTTGTAATAAGACACACTCCTCTCACAAGAGTTCATGCTACAACCTAGCAAAGAACTTTACATTTTTGGAAGAATACTATATTCATTTTGGCTTTGTGCAGAGGTAAGCTATTTAGCTCAACAAGTTTATTTTGCATGCATTGCTTTTAAAGTAGCTCACATTTTTACTTTTTTTAGAAGTGAGATTGGGTTATTATAACTTTTTTTGTATCTATTCTATTACTTGGTGTCCATATATGTTTGGGGGACATTATCAGCACATTCTCTGTTATAACCTGTGATACAGTTTTCCTTTCACTCTGAAAATGAGTTTCAATTCCTTAAGTTTTCCCTCTGAAAATAAATATGCAGTAATGCATTCTGTGACTCAGGCATTTGGGGTAAATGGCTCACATTCAGTTTAGGGTGAGTAGCCATGCTGTTTATTTTTCTCTAGCTATAAGAAGTTCCTCTTAGGGGTTTGCCTCATAACACCAAGTAAAATGTATAGAGACCACTACAGGTTGTCTCCTAGGCTTGATTTCAACATTTGTTTGGATTTTTTGAAGACAGTCAAATCAAGCACTGATTTTGTAAATTCATACTCTCTGGCCCTATTGTTGTTTTGTTTTGTTTTTTTCCTTTCATAGACCCTAACTCTACTTTTCTGCTTTAAGGCAAAGTAAACTCGTGGCCTCTTCCTCTCCACCTCTCAAAATGATAGCAATCTCTGCCGTCAGCAGTGCACTCCTGTTCTCCCTTCTCTGTGAAGCCAGTGCCGTCGTCTTACTCAATTCCACTGACTCATCCCCGCCAACCAATAATTTCACTGATATTGAAGCAGCCCTGGAAGCACAACTAGACTCTGCGGATATCCCCAAAACCAGGCGGAAGCGTTACATTTCGCAGAATGACATGATCGCCATTCTTGATTATCATAACCAAGTTCGGGGCAAAGTGTTCCCACCAGCAGCAAACATGGAATATATGGTAAGAGAAACATGTTTTCTTTGAATTCTGAGGGCGGATGCTTTATTTAAAGTGTACGTTGAGAGGATCTAAAGACTCTGTGTGTTAAAGGATATGGGGGTTTTTGCACCGTTTATGTTAGGGGAGGTTCTGAAGTGCCTGGTAAATTAAGGACTGTTCTATCATAGAATTAAAAGGGAGGGAAAGTATCTAATATTTTTGTGTGAGTTCCATAACCCTTGATGAAACAGGTCTTATATGAGAAAGAGATAAAGAGTGGGGTATGATGACTGATCACATGAGGTCCTCCTTAAAAAAAAAAAAAGCCACAGGGAACTTTTTCTGTGCTTTGTTTGTCTAATAGTCACATTTATCAACTAAAATATTTCTTGAAAATAATTTTTTTTAAATTATAGGTTTTGTGTGCATGATTTATTATCTGGGTAGGTGTCTCTTCCCTTTCTTGGACAAAGCTGCTTCTGACACTAATCTATTTGTATTCTCAGAGAACATGCTGACTTTTTCCTCCCTGTGATTTAATGCTTTGTCGTTCAGATAACAGCGAAGCCAGCACATTTGTGCACTGTTCCAACTTGCCTTGAACACATTCTTTGCTCTCTCTTCAAAACAAAACAAAAAATTGGCTCTCTGTGTTTAAATTGTTTCAGTTAGAAAGTTTTTTTTTTAAGTTGATATTAAAAGAGTAGATGTCTTTTTAAAGTTTCTTAATATTTGGTTTTGAGTTTATACAAGGTTATGGTTAAACTTCCAGCACCTCCCAAGAGCACAGTTTGGAGCCTGTTTAAGGCAATGAAGACCACCAATATGGTATTTCTAAGCTGGGGTGGGGGAGGTGGTACCACTAACAACTTATTTATAAGTGCTGCCCTAAATTTAGGGATTTCTGTCAGTTTTTAAATTTATTTCTTTTATTTAATTAAGCTTTTTAATTGTAGATATCACTGTCACAAGAAAAATAAAGACTTGCCAAATGTAAGAGAGTCATGGTTCATAGAAGTACGATTCAGACTCTACTCAAAGGCATTTTTCTAGGATTTCTTAATGAAAGTGAAAAGAAGATATCATTCCTTGTGTGTGAGGGGCAATATAGTCTCATAATTAAGACTATGGAGCCTGGAATCTAAATGCTTGGGTTCAACCCTCAGTCCTGGAATTATAAGTTGAATGAGTTCATTATCTAATTCTGTTTTATTTTCATCATCTCTGACGTGAGGATAAAAGTACTACCTGTCACAAGGGGTTATTATGGGGAATGTATGAGCTGAAGGGCAGAACAATTAGACTAGATCCTACAGAAAAATAATGTTCAAGAAACACTAGTTTTTATGGGTGCCTGCGAACTTACTGAGAAACGTGCCCAGTGAAAACCTGTTCAAGATCTAAAAATAGGAGCAGTTACTCACATTGAACAGGTGTTTCTAGAAGTGATGTCCAGATATAGAAAGGAGAGGAATAAATGTGTTTTCAAGCATCATACATTTAATTTTATGATACATAAGATTCTGTGCAAGCTCAAAAAGGTACGCTCTCCAGACTGCAAGTTTAGGAAGTGTTCACTTGATGGTGATCATATCGCTATGCAGACTAAGGTGAGGATCAAGACAAATGAACTGGTTCTGGAGAGAAGCTCATCTTGGTTGAAGTCCTAACTGTACTGCTTGTTTTGTGGCCTTGTGCAGGTTGCTTAATATACATAAGACTGAACTTTCTTCTCTGTAAAATGAGAACAACAATTTATACAATAGCCAATCAATATGTAGTGTAATTTATTATTTCAATAATATGGAGGGAAGAGGGTTGATCATGAATAATATGTAGGGTACAACACAGTGGAAATGCATTTTAAAAAGCCATATTTTTCCAGTTATGTTTTTCCCCACTGATCACAAATTGATTCCACATGCAATTATTAAATTGCTTCTATAAGCCGAAGATTTGGTTGTTTCCATAGATGATCTCATTTGATAGCTCACAGTCTCCCTATGAGGTTAAGATTATGATCCTCATTTTACAAATGAGATCACTTAGGCCCAGAGAAGTTAATGACTAGGCAAAGGTGGTTTGGATAATGAATAGTATCACTGGAATTATAATTTAGGTCTGTGCAATTTCAAAGCCTATGCTTATATTGGGGGGCATCTTTCCATTTGTTAGACTGAGCAAATACTACATTGGGGGAACTGCTGGAAATACTAGGATATCCGTTTCCTCCTCTATGGTGCCAGTTGAAATCATATAGTTTTCATATTCTGTTTGACATCCCTTTCTTATTATTTGCTTTTGAACTATGGGAGCCACTATATATGATTTATTTTGTAAGAATCAGATACAATGCTAGTTGTATGGTAAATGCTTTATAAATCTTCCTCCACTTGGTAAGGGTGCCCTTGGTGCCTCAGATGGTAAAGAATCTACCTGCAATGCAGGATACCCATGTTCGATCCCTGGACTGGGAAGATACTCTGGAGAAGGGAATGGCAACCCACTCCAGTATTCATGCCTAAAGAATTCCATGGACAGAGGAGCCTGATGGGCTATAGTTTACCAAAGGGGTACAAAGAGTCAGACACAACTGAGAGACTAACACTTCCACTTCCACTTCACTTAGTAAAGAATGAAAAACAGTAGTATAGTACTGTACTATAAAGTAAAGTAACATCGTCTCAAATTGTCATGTAAATACTCCATATAGTTCATCACACATATATTTATTCACTTACTGTTTATTGAGCATTTACTATATGTGAGACACTATTCTAAACACCCAGAATAAATCTGTGAATAAAATAGATAATCCTTGCCCCCCTGGGTGAGGATTCAGACAATAAACAAGATCAACAAATTACACAGTATGTCCGAAAGTGATACGTTTATGAAGAAAAATAAAGCTGGTTGAGGTTTGGATATTTCATAGTATAGTCAGTGAAAGGCTTCCTTAGAATGTCCTGGAGTAAGGGGAGGGAGGGAGCCACATCGATAGATGAGGGAAGACTCTTGCAGACAGAGGTAAGAGCCTGAGTAAAGCCCCTAAGGTGGGGGCGGTGGGGTGGGGAAGGGAGAAGATTAGTTCAGTTAGAAAAACATGGTCAGTTTAGTGAACTCCTAAGTCTTTGTGGGGCTTCCCAGGTGGCTCAGTGTTAAAGAATCCACTGCCAACACAGGAGATGTGGGCTTGATCCTTGGGTTGGGAAGATCCCCTGGAGAAGGAAATGGCAACCCACTCCAGTATTCTTGCCTGGAAAACCCCATGAGCAGAGGAGCGGGGTGGGCTACAGTCCATGGAGTTGCAAAAGAATCAAATATGACTTAGCAACTAAATAACAACAAAAGTCTCTATGAGTAAATGGACCAGCTGAAATAATTCACTGGATCCCTCATGCAGACTCAGAGAAACTTTGAGGGAAGTAAAAATTTGAGGTCAGAGCAGGAATGTAAGCGACTTTAACCCCCAGGTCAGGTGAAAAATACAAATCTCAGTTGAACACAGTTACTTCTAATTTGTTTAACATTGCTTTGGATTGTGAACAATCTGAAAGTAAGTTCCATTCCTAACCTCAAAATAGGCCTCAAAAACTGAGGATACTTATCTCACTGCTGCTCCCAGCTCTGTGTTCAAACTGTCCCTCTTGGTGGGTGATAGCACTGTGGGACCCTCACAGAAGATGTTCTTCAGCTCAAGGCTCTTTCTAAATGCACCAGCCTGACCTGAAATCACCTTCATTCACAACTTTTCTAAGACTTTTCCCATGCTATTTCCTCACCTTCTACTGTCTTCTCCTTAACTTGTGTGTGTGTGCTCAGCTGTGTCCTTCTTTTTGTGACCCCATACACTGTAGCTTACCAGGCTTCTCTGTCCATGGGATTTCCCAGGCAAGAACACTGGAGTGGGTTGCCATTTCCTTCTTCAAGGGATCTTCCTGACCCAGAAATCAAACCAAATCTCCTGTGTTCTTTAGGAATGTTTTGTTCTTTATTGACACTTCCTATATTCACAGCCATATTTCATCTCTCCTTCAAGTCACTGTAACCTATTATGTCTATCATACTGCTCTTATCAAAATCAGATCCAATTTATAATTATTTGTATATTTCCTGCAAACTTCCTTTTTTATTTATTTATTTTTTTACTTTACAATATTGTATTGGTTTTGCCATACATTGACATGAATCTGCCATGGGTGTACATGTGTTCCCCATCCAGAACCCCCCTCCCACCTCCCTCACCATCCCATCCTTCTGGGTCATCCCAGTGCACCAGCTCCGAGCACCCTGCCTCATGCATCGAAACTGGACTGGTGATTCGTTTCACATATGATAATTTACATGCTTCAATGCCATTCTCCCATAATATCCTGCCCTTGCCCTCTCCCATAGAGTCCAAAAGACTGTTCTATACATCTGCGTCTCTTTTGCTGTCTTGCATACAGGGTTATCGTTACCATCTTTCTAAATTCTATATACATGCATTAGTATACTGTATTGGTGTTTTTCTTTCTGGCTTACTTCACCCTGTATAATAGGCTCCAGTTTCATCCACCTCATTAGAACTGATTTGAATGTATTCTTTTTAATGGCTGAGTAATATTCCAGTGTGTATATGTACCACATCTTTCTTATCCATTCATCTGATGATGGACATCTAGGTTGCTTCCATGTCCTGGCTATTACAAACAGTGCTGTGATGAATACTGGGGCACACTTTGGGTGTCTCTTTCAATTCTGGTTTCCTCGGTGTGTATGCCCAGCAGTGGGAATGCTGGGTCATATGGCAGTTCTATTTCCAGTTTTTTAAGGAATCTCCACACTGTTATCCATAGTGGCTGTACTAGTTTGCATTTCCACCAATGGTGCAATAGGGTTCCCTTTTCTCCACACCCTCTCCAGCATTTATTGCTTGTAGACTTTCAGATAGCAGCCATTCTGACTGGCATGAAATGGTACCTCATTGTGGTTTTGATTTGCATTTCTCTGATAATGAGTGATGCTGAGCATCTTTTCATGTGTTTGTTAGCCATCTGTATGTCTTCTTTGGAGAAATGTCTGTTTAGTTCTTTGGCCCACTTTTTCATTGGGTCGTTTACTTTTCTGGAATTGAGCTGCAGGAGTTGCTTGTATATTTTTGAAATTAATTATTTGTCCATTGCTTCATTTGCTATTATTTTCTCCCATTCTGAAGGCTGTCTTTTCACCTTGCTTAAAGTTTCCTTTGTTGTGCAGAAGCTTTTAATTTTAATTAGGTCCCATTTGTTTATTTTTGTTTTTATTTCCAATATTCTGGGAGGTGGGTCATAGAAGATCCTGCTGTGGTTTATGTTGGAGAGTATTTTGCCTGTTTTCCTCTAGGAGTTTTACAGTTTCTGGTCTTACGTTTAGATCTTTAATCCATTTTGAGTTTATTTTTGTGTGTGGTGTTAGACAGTGTTCTAGTTTCATTCTTTTACAAACTTCCTAATTTTAAGCTTTCAGAGTGGCTAAGTCTGTTTATTCACCTTTGTATATCTATTTTCTTGGGAAATTTCTTGTGTACAGACAGTAATCAAGCATTATTTGGTGAATTTATTTGAAATCCCTATGAATTGTTATCTGTTTAAAACTTGGATCAATTTTGATATTATTATTTATATTTAAAGTTCACTCATCATTTATAATAATATTTTATCTTGTGCACCTAAAATACAAAAGTTTTTCAAAATTCTAAAAAAGAAATCCCCTTAAAATTAACTGATTTTATCTTCAAGTACTTGATTATGTTCATATATGCTTGAGTCAATTAAGTGGACACAATTTGAACATGAGACTGGTGACATTCATATTATAATGTATAATATTTTCTTTGGGTATATTGGCCATGATTTTAGTGAAAAGCACGTACTTAGAAATATTTAATTTTCCAAACATTGTATCCTGTCAAAAAATAATAATAGATAGAGTTTAAGATATGCAAATCAAGCTCTTGGCTTCTGTTCTACAATTAATTTCTTGACAAATTTCCAGAGCTTCTTGGACACCAGCTGTTTTTCATTCTTTCTAAGGGCAACTTAAACTATGACTCTAAACCACACTAGTTTCTCAGAATAAGAATCATCCTTAAAAGAATAAGATTACAAGACTCACACATGGAGTAAAATTTGTAGGATATTTCTTGAATTTAAGTCAATTGAATGAATTTTTAAAAATGTGAAGTCCTTTTGTGAGAGGATAAGAGCCAAAGATAACAGAAATCTTTGTACTTAAAGTGTAAACAAAACAGGAAAAACAAGCAGGGAGAAAAAAAAGAAAACCCTAAGCACACTGTAAGACTCAATATAACACAGTGTAAGACACTGCTGTGTAAGATTGATGTAATAAAACAGTACAGACAAATGCCAAAATACCATGGAGAAGTCACAGAAAGAAGAGGTAATCTAAAGTTGGCAAATCATGAAAGGCTCTTTGGAGGAAGGGTATTTGAAATAGATGCTCAGGAAGGTGCAGGATTGACTGTTATAGTAAGTAAATCAATACATGAACAAAATCACCAGGAGAGAAAAAGCATAGCACATTATTAATGTTGTCAAGGATTTTGAGAACAGATTGAGGATCACTTAATATAAGAGCAATTAGGGAGGCCAAGGAGGCCTTATAGCTGGGTCAAAGGTGCAGAGAAAGGTGACACCTGGCAATTCAGGGAGCTTAGATTGGCTGTGAAGATGAGCCAAGAATTAGCAACCATCAGTGGGGCCATTGAATCAGTGGGGCCATTCTTTTAGCAAAGGTAAGGAGTAGCTGGGCTTCCCTGGAGGCTCAGTGGTAAAGAATTCACCTGCTAAGGCAGGATACACAGGTTCAATCCCTGGGTCAGGAAAACCCCTGGAGAAGGAGATGGTAGCCCACTCCAGTATTCTTCTTGCTTGGAAAATCCCGTGGACAGAAGAGCCTGGCAGACTACAGTCCATGGGGTTGCAAAAGAATCCTATACCACTTAGTGACTAAAACAACAACAAAGGAAAAGCCAGACACCTACACCTACATGCTTTGACAGGTATGAACAGCTAATGGAAGTAGTTCATATGCACATGTGATAGCAGTCTTCATAGATGGTAGAGAATGGTGGAAAGACAGGTAGGGGACAGCATGAAGATAATGATGGATATGAGCTAAAAACCTTAAAACTAAAAAAGCATAATGTAATTTCAAGAAGCCAAAGTTGCTATATTGATAATATGGCCAATTTTGTTTGTCTGGTGCCTGCAAATATTACTTGCAGAGCTAAGGGAATAAGTCTTCCTATATTTTTCTGGAGAAGAGAAAAATACTAGTTTCCAAGTCACAGCAGGTGGTAAAGTTACAGAAAGCATGACTCAAATGAGTGAATGGAGAAGAGATTAATCTGTCCTCAGAAATAGCACAATAAAATATTGGCCTACAGTAATTTATGTCTTGAGAATAAGGAAAAACTCAAGTTTTGTTTATTTGGGCTTCGTGTGGAAGAGAATGTGGATAATGTAAATGACATTTTTTCCCTTTATTCAATAGTTGACTAAACATTTGTGATGTCTATACTTATCTTTTTTTTTTTTAAATGAAATCATATACTGTACTAGATGGCACATTTCCTCTAATTTGGGAAGGATAACTCAATTTCTCTTTTATAAACATGAGTAACTTGATGTGTCTAACCAATTTTTTTTTTCAATGAATGCTTTTCTGACCACTAGAAAGCCTCCTGAGAATGTTGCCAGCCAACAGGGAAGTGAGAAAGACTGCTGACAGGAAGGCATTTCTCCAGCACACTTGAAACTCCGCATTCCTGTTCTCCTACATGTAGAACCTTTTAAGAGTCTTGGCTTCGAATGGAGACCAGGCACATTTTATAGGAATTTTCTCCCCAGGTGCACGTTGCATAGCATTTCTAAGTTATTATTGCTTATATATGAGTGTTCAGCTCTCTACTTGTGTAGCCAGCTGAAGGCTAGGACATTTTTGTTTGTGATTGTTTTGAATACAGACTCCAAGAAGTGCAAATGTGAAAACGTTATCATGATGTGATTCAGAGCCTCACCGTGCTTGGTAGAAGAGCTTTGAATCACACATAGGCTACATATATGTGGACCGTATTTCCTAGTACTCAACATTGCTTTTTCTGGTGGCAAATAATATTTGACCATATGCCATGGTATAGAAAATAATTTTATTATATTTCTGCTATTTGTTGTTGTTGTTCAGTCACTAAGTTGTATCTGATTCTTTGCGACCCCATGGACTATAGCATGCCAGTCTCCTCTGCCCTTCACTACCTCCTGGGGTTTGCTCAGGTTCATGTCGATTGAGTCGGTGATTCTATCCAACCACATCATCCTCGGCCATGCCCTTCTCCTTTTGCCTATTTGTAGAACCTAGAATCATTTCTGTCCCACAGAGAACACTCAGTCAAAACCTGTGGAACAACTGAATGACATCTTCTAACTTTTGCTGGGCATTCCATGTAAAGAGCGTGTAAGTATGGCACTCCACTCTGCTGGGCAGGAGTCACTCAGTATTCAGTCCCTCATTCCACAATATTTATTTATGTGCCTGACATACTGAGGGATTCAGTGGGGAGCAAAAAGACACTTTTTTATAGGAAGTACTGAGAAAACAGACAAGCAAGTGGGCAAAGCAGTGAGCTGAGTGCTAAAGTAGAATAAATAAAGGGTACCATGGGATCACAAGGCACATACCTAGCCCAAACTTGGACTGGGCTAGAGAGGCAGGGAAGACTTCCAAGAGGAAATGATTTCAAATATTAAATATGAAAATAAATAAAAGTTGTGCAGGCAGGAGTTGGAAAAAGTGAATGGGTGGTAGGTGAGGAAGGGTGTTCTGAGAAGGTGCACATACATTGAAGGATAAAATTCAGTGTGGCTTGGCTGTAGAGGCTAAAAGAAAAAGTGATATTTGATGGGGCTGGGAAGGTAAGCAGAAATTTGAATTTTATTCTAAGATCAAGGCAAGTGGTTGAGGGTTTTAAGTTGTGGAATTAGTTTGCCTTTCAGAAGGGTCATTCTGGCTTTAGGTTGAGAGAGGGATTGGAGAGAGGCAGAAGTAACAGCATAGTCAAGAGACCATTATAATCGCCTGGGTGAGAGAGAATTGGCCTTAGTGATGCTTAAGGTCATAGGGACAAAATGAATTTGGGCCTTGAATCAGTAGGGGTGAGGGATTTATATGAAGAAGTGGCATGAGGATTTACATTGGGGGGCAGCCATGGAGGATGCCTCTGTTTTTGACTAACAATTAAATTTCCCTGATTTGGAGAAAACAAAATAAAGTGCAGGTTTCTGGTAGTCATTAGGTAGCTGAAGGTTTGTCATCCAGGGTGCACATCTAGAGAAGTTGAAAAAAGTAGCTAGTGTGTGGGAGGGAACATTCTTTCAATACAAAGAATTTGGGATGGGAATTATGCCTTGGTAATCAGAATGTACCACTTTACATAATGGTGGTAGGGTAGTATCATGGAGACAGCATGGATGGATGATTTTATGTCTGGGAATCTACTCAAGAATTTTTGCAAGAAAGTTTCATGTATCTTTATTTATTTATTTATTTTATTTTTTAGAATCAGTGCTGAGACTTAACTCAACATGAATCCAAATCTATTTCAGAGGGCTGGATGGCGCCAGGTCCATCTAGTCTTTCTGACCTACTCAGCATAACATTTTGGGGGAAAATTAATCAAAGGACTTCAGAAAAATAGAAGTTGACTAGTCTGGCTAGTCTGGTGTGCTGAATTTCATGTATCTGAAAACAATTTAATAGTCAGTCAATGACCATTAAATGGTTATGGACTTGAGAAGTTTAATTGTCTATGAGAATTTCTGAAGAATGGTGTGGGAGGAAGTCAAGGAAGATAAAGACTAACAGTTTAAAGTGGTCAAGAGAAATGTTTGGCATAAAATACATCATGGACTGCGGTTTGGAGGGATATGATTTGAATGTTTCCAGTCCATGTTACCCATAGTATCTAAAATCAGATAGATTTTAGCATCCAAAAGCTTATTTTTTGACACAAATATGGAAGAATGCCCCCAAAGTTGTGTGTTTAGACTTTTCACGACTCTTAAAATTTCACATCACATACTCCCAACTGAAACAGTCCAGAAATGTTGCTTAAGGGCACAATCTTTTTTTTTTTATCCTACAAAGTGCATCAAATTCACATTTCATAATTTCATTAAATATGAGCATTCTACCCAGTCTGCCTCTGCATTCCAGGGAGAGCAAGTTTTCAGCAAGCAGTAGGTAGGCGGAAAGGCATTTGAATTCTTCTAAGTGGGCAATAGCAAGATACTATAGCAAGGGTTTACGTGAGTATCATAAGATAGTTTAACAATGAAGAAGTCAGGTTTTAGATGATTGTAACACTGAGTTGGTAAAAAAAAAATTAACCACACATGAAAATGTCTTCCTGGCACATAAGTAAAGTATTAAATGATAGCTGGTAGGTATTAACTTCCTGCAAAAGGAGGACTATTGCTAGAATCCATCAATAAGTTGTCTTAAAATTTAAAGATAAATCATATGTTAAAGAGGGATTTAAGGAAGGGAGTTATTACATTTTAAAACTCTGAAATGTTCTCTAATTGTTATCTTCCACTGTTTGATGTTATTTTCCTGGAAGCAAGGTCCTTATTATCTATACACAATTCTGTTTCTGATTAGTTAGTTGCTTCAGGGTTTATCTGTTTTCACCTTATCTGATTGCTTGCTAAATTTAAAGTTTGATGTCTCTTAAACTTCAGGCTGCCAGATATTGTGATCAAAAATGCACCTCACACTGTCTCCCATTTTAGGCAGCTTTCTAGCTCACAGACCACAACTCTTCCAGTGTCTGGTCTTCCGATAATAATATTTACCTTTCTGTACAACCTGTCCTGCTAAAACTGTGCTAAATTCTTTTCAGTCACTATCTCGCCTAACCCTCACAGCAGTCTTGTGAAATGGGAACAATTTTCTTTATTTAGAGACAGGAAATTTGAAGTTTGGAGAGCGTAAGTAGCTTCCCCAAGGTCACAGAGCAAGTAAATCAAAATGATGAGAGCGCAGTTCTGTCTGACAGCAAAGCCCGTGCTTTAAGAGACGACACAGTACACACTCCCCTCCATGTGTTCATCTCCTGCTCTTGAGCCCACTGGCTCGGGAATGTCTCCACATGCATTTTATCTGAGGACATCACTGAATATTAGAAAGCATTTCTTCATGTGGAATCAAATCTTGCTTCCTGTACTCTTTCTAACCTTGGCAGCCACATAGGAAAACTCTGTATTATGATAGTGTTTCAAGTCTTTGAAGGCTATGAGCATCCATGCATTAGACCTTGACCCCCAATCACCCAGCTCTTTCTAACCCTCCTGCCCTTTTGTGCTAAATACCTCTACACACCACCTCTTTCACCCAGAGTATGGCCAGCATAAGGAAGGTGGCATAAAGATATTTGCCTTCTGAAAATCCTGGAAAAGGTAAGAAGTTGTGCCATTAAGGAAATGGAAAATCAAGTCTCTCCCGCTCCCCTCTACCCCTTATGTTACACATACACACAGGAATGCTGCCAGTTAGATCATCCTGGGGTCTGCAAGCAGCTTGGCTCTGAGCAAGGAATGCCTTTTACCAGGCTGTTTTCCTTGGTTGGATTCCAACATGTGTGTTCTCTATTTTTTCTGTAAGAGATGTATCTATTTGCATAATAAACATGTCTGAATAAATAGTTGGCCCTTTTCATGACGGTTGACTTTCTTTTTGTTTATTTTTTAATTAGTTTTTATTGGAGTATAGTTGCTTTACAATGTTGTGTGCTCTTCTGGCAGTGAGGTGCATAGAAGTGACATGATCCAACCTGCATAGAGTACCGGTGACAAGTTAGTCTTCATTCATTCTACTTCTGTGGCTGCATCCTTTTATATTAGGCTGGCAAATGAGGTAGAACATGCTCCTGCTGAGTCATCTCACATTCTCATGAACCAAGCTGCTTGTAGATCAAATGTGTATTTTAAATATTATTAAATATTATTAAATAATATTATTTTAAATATCATTATCATGGAAAAGGATTGCCTTACTTTTAAAATTTTTTATCTGTTCTTTCTCTAAGATTTCAGATTCTCAGAATGTTATGTGTGTGTCACTTTTGATATATCATTTAATAAAGGGATTTTGAGTTCCCTTTGATATTTGGATAAGCCCCATGAACCTCATCTGTTCTCTCTGTTCATATCTATGTCACCACGGACTATGTGTTCCCTTCTCCTGGAACTGTCATGCTCAGAATGAATGATGTTGTCGTATTTGCATAGCAGCAAACAGGATGGTTTCATTACCTCTCTCATCCGTAATTCTGTCTTTCATGAAGGTACAGAGCAAACAGCCTCACAGAGCTTAGCAGTCAGTATCAGTGGCAACCAGTCATTTTCCTGATGAAAGGCTATGTTTATTTTTTATCAAATCTTGGATCAATAATATACAAGAGCTGAAAGGAAGGAGGGCTTCCCTTATAGCTCAGCTGGTAAAGAATCCACTTGCAATGCAAGAGACCCCAGTTCGATTCCTGGGTGAGGAAGATCCGCTGGAGAAGGGATAGGCTACCCACTCCAGCATTGTTGGGCTTCCCTTGTGGCTCAGTTGGTAAAGAATCTGCCTGCAATGAGGGAGACTTGGGTTCGATCCCTGGGTTGGGAAGATCCCCTGGAGAAGGGAAAGGCTATCCACTCTAGTATTCTGGCCTGGAGAATTCCATGTGACCCATGGGGTCACAAAGAGAGGAAGGACACTGTTCTAAGTCTTTTTAAGTGAAAACTAACTTCTAGAAATGCCCCTTTTTTCCCAAACCTCTTCTGTGGTGTGAGTATGGGGGTGCAGGAGCAGGGTGGGGTGAGTAAGAGTGAGATAGAAGAGGGGAAGCCCAAAGTCCTCTGCAATCAGAATGACACTCCACTGAATAAGCTTTAAAGTATTATTTCTAACCGGAAGAACACAGAACAACTTTGTAAGCACACATTCAAGGTCTCCAACTCAGAAATGTTGATTCACTGGGTCCAGGATTGGGTTGGGCATCTGCTTTCTCAAAAAGTTTCCACTGGAGACCCTGGAATGATTTCCCAGGTGAGAGAAAACATCCGAGATGATTTAGGACATAAAACTGAGCTGAGAAAAATATTTTGTGGCTCAAATATCCATTTATTTATCAAGAGACTATATACTGGAAGAATGAATATGTTAAACCGAAAGAATTATTCCAGTGATAATTTCTGTATTATCACAAAGTTTCACTTGAATAGTCACTCAGCACTCATTTTCATAAGACATCCTGTGGTCATTGTGGGTGAGCTACAGATGTCTGCAGTGTGGAATGACACTTACTTGGGAATATACATGACTGACTAAGGATGCTTCTAAAGAAGCAGACTTTTAAGTAGCACATTTTTTGAAAGTGGCTTTATAACATACATTGTATATGGATAACGGGTAATGTGTTATATTACATACTAATTAATTTATATAATGTCTTGTAATTTATGATTTTTCACTTATTTGTTTGGTAGGACTTCCCAGGTGGCTCAGTGGTAAAGAATCTGCCTGCCAGTGCAGGAGACGCAGAAGATACAGATTCAACCTCTGAGTCGGGAAGATCCCCTGGAATAGGAAATGGCAACCCATTCTAGTATTCTTGCCTGGATAATTCCAAGGACAGAGGAGCCTGTCAAGCTACAGTCCATGGGGTTGCAAAGAGTTGGACACAACTTAGAAACTAAACAAGAAGTAATTCTTTAACTTGCCTATCTCTTCCCTAAACTATAAGGCACAGTCCATATCAGTCTTGCTGACTGTTGAATTCACAATACCCAGTGCCTCCCAATAAATACTCAATTACTAGCTGCCTAGATTAATGAATTATCTAGGATTTGGCTCAGATAGTACAGCGCCTGCCTGCAATGTGGGAGATCTGGTTTCATTCCCTGGGTCAGGAAGATTCCCTGGAGAAGGAAATGGCGACCCACTCCAGTATTCTTGCCTGGGAGAGCCCATGGACAGAGAAGCCTAGTGGGCTACAGTCCATGAAGTTGCAAAGAGTTGGACATGACTGAGCAACTAATACTATTGGTTGATCTGGAAATTTGCATTTCTTACATTTTCCACTGTTGATAACAAAACAGATGGGGAAGTTTGGTATAAAGAGGTTTGGGGCCAAGGTATCTACAAAGTCATTGTTTCTTGCCACCATCCATGTGTATTAAGATCACTTATCTACAGAAATGTGTTGGTGACAATGATAACTCCCATTGGAGTTCACAAACTATAGGCCCATCAACCATTCCAATTAGTAGTCATGTTTAACTTGCTCGGCAAGTGTTGAACTGTAGAGAATTTTACATTTAAAAAAGCTATTTGGCAACAAGAATCCACCTGCAGTGTGGGAGGCCTGGGTTCAATCCCTGGGTTGGGAAGATCACCTGGAGGAGGGCATGGCAACCCACTCCGTTATTCTTGCCTGGAAAATCCCCATGGACAGAGGAGCCTGTTGGGCAACAGTCCGTGGGATCCCAGAGTTGGACACAACTTAGTGACTAAGCACAGCACAGAGGTGGGTACATTTCACACACATCAGGATTTCTACATTATCCTGGGAAGTTGCAACATTTACAGACATCACGCACTCTTTCTACATGTCAGCAATCGGTTAAAAAGAATAGCATCTTTGGGTGTAGGAAAATTCACTCATTTCCAAGTCTCTCTCTCTTTCAAATAATTGTCCAGATGTCAAGCAACAGTTGTACTTTTTCATCTTATACCCAATATTTCTTTACTCATTTTCATTACTATTGAGGTTGATGACATTTAAACAGCACTTTGGCATTTTCAAAGCACTTGACTGAAGTATAGATTGAGCTATGCATGAATTAAAGCACTGAAAAATTCTATCCTTTATTTCCTAATCACCAATCCTGTTTAAGTAGTCTTACCTCAAATTCTGAACATTTTTATTTTATCTATGCCTTCATTAATTTATATATTAAGGCTTTATGTATATGAAACATTCTCTGAGCTAGGAGTCTTTTTCAATAATTCAGATAACAAAATGATGGTGGCTTCACTCAAGGTGGTGCCAATAATGGTGATGATCAGTGGGTATAATCTGGATAGACAGGATCTTGATGGTAAGATCAACAAGATTTGCTGACAGAGCATATAAAGATTATTAAGCAAACAAAGAGTAAAGACAACTATGGATTTTTTGGCCTGAGCAACTACAACAGCAGTTGGTAAACTTTTTCTGTAAAGGACTAGATGATAAATACGTTTAGCTTTGTAGGCCTTGTGGTCTATGCTGCCACTGTAACACAGAAACAGCATAGATAATATATAAGCAAGCAATGGTTCAGATTTGGTGACCCCTGAATTGGAAGAAATAGGGTTACACCATTCACTGATGGGAGGAAGACTGCCTGAGTTGGTTAGGGAGTAGGGAGTGGGGGTAGGATTGAGAATATTGGAACTCAATTTTGGACTTGCTAAGTAAAGATTTAAAGTGGGTAGATGGATAGATTAGTTTGGAATTCAGTGGAGGATAAAGATATAATTTGGAATAATACCACTAGTTTATAAATAGTATTTCAATGTGTGAGACTGGATGTGATTAGCTAAGCAGTGAATATAGACGAAACAGGGAAGAGAGGTGGAGAGAGACAGAGACAGACAGAGAGAAACAGAGAGGGGCATGGCTTAAGCCCTGGGAATCCTTCAGCATGTAGAGGTTAGGGAGATGGGGAAGAAGCAGCAAAGATATGGAGATGCAGCAGTCAGAGAAAAACAAGGCAAGTGTGGGGTCATGAAACCAAGGTATGGAAGTGAGTCCAGAAGGAGCAGGTGCTTAGATAGTCTAAAAGCTGCTGATTAACCAAATAAGATGGTGACTGGGAAATGACCATTGATGATATTGATGAGATCAGTTTGAGTAGAGTGGACATAGAGGGAAACCTGCCTGTGGGTGTGGGCTTGAGTGTGGAAGAGCAAAAATTGAGAATTCTCTGTTAAGAGAACACTCAAGAAATTTCATTGTAAGAGGAAGAAGAGGAATGATACATTGGAATATGAAAATGAAGAGGGGTCAAGAAAGGGCCTTTTTTGTTAGTTTTTAAGAAATTTATGCTGCTGCCAATGATCGCCTCAGACTTCTTCTAAAAAAAGCATACTTTTACATCATCTCTTTATAGAAATTTACCTTCCCAACCTGTGTGAAAGGTAGCACTCACCTTACCTGAGGAAAGTCCTTGTTATCCTTGTTTAAACACTTAAAAAACACTCAGGATCCCCACTCTGATATTTTATGTTATAATTCCATCCCATATCTGTGTTCATATTTGAGGCTTGAGGGAATTTTTTTTAAATCAAGTTCCTTTAACTACTTCTCTTTTAAAGTTCAATCAGCTTAATAGCATTTAATTAATCTAACTAGTGCCAAAACTTCCCCATGTGAAAGCCTTTTCTCTTCCTCTGCCCACTCCACCCCCTCCAGGTTTACCAAGGCTCATTCCTAACACTGGGTCTCAGTTTCCTTTATTGGCCACCTCACAAGCATTTCCACCTAAGGGGAATAAACCCATCAATTCAAAACAGAACCACAAGCATGCCCATGAAGTGTTTTTTAAGAGCTTTTGGCCGCCTTCAGGGGAAATAATTTTTTCATCACTTAATATCTTTTCAATGGCTCTTCCTCACTTCTGTAAGTCGCCTCTCCTTTCCCAATCTAACTCAGGAAAAGAACAAAGAACCCCAGCTGAATTATTTTTAAACACCAAAAGCTTGTCTATCTAAACTGCCTTTATGTTTTATCTAAATATATGAGAAATGACTGCTTAAAAGTCCAAGAAAACAAGTATCTGTGGGACATGCCATACTGTTTCCAGTGTTGTTGCTATCATAGTATCCTTGACAATAACCGATTTAGAAATATGTCTTCAAAAATTCAGTGTGATATTTTTATTTTTAGTATTTTATGTCTTTGAAGATGGTTTCCATGTGCAGAGAAGATTTTTTAAGAGGTCATTTTCAAATTTAATATTTATGGTTTTCTACTTTAGCTTCACTTAAACATATTTTTGTTCTATGCATAAATCTAGCAAGTTTTGGCAATCACACTTGTTTAATGTTTGTTACTATTTACAAATCTAATTAATTTAAATTTTAAGCTACATTTATAGATTTAACATATTTGACCTTTACTATTTCCCTTGGTTTATTGAAAATTATTTCCATATATTTAAAAGTCTTAAAAGGCTAGGACATTCAGTGACTTTTAAGTTCTAAGTTTTGCAATACTGTTTAAAAATTATATATCAAGATATTCTTACAATTTTTAACTTAAAACCACAAATATAAATAATTATTCATGAATACATTTTGTATTGCAATTACAAGGCTAACTAGTTGCTTTAAAAACATTCTTTTAACCACTGTAAGTAATATCAAATATGTATAGGTTTCTTACCCAGAAATATTTATTCTTTTTAGCAACTTATATTTAATCCTTTCAAATGCTTCTACATTTAATTCTTCGGAGAAGGCAATGGCACCCCACTCCAGTACTCTTGCCTGGAAAATCCCATGGACGGAGGAGCCTGGTAGGCTACAGTCTATGGGGTCGCTGAGAGTCGGACACGACTGAGCGACTTCACTTTCACTTTTCCCTTTCATGCACTGGAGAAGGAAATGGCAACCCACTCCAGTATTCTTGCCTGGAGAATCTCAGGGATGGCGGAGCTTGGTGGGCTGCCGTCTGTGGGGTCGCACAGAGTCGGACACGACTGAAGTGACTTAGCAGCAGCAGCAGCACATTTAATTCTTATGCTTGGAATTAAAATATGTTACCCACTTGAAAAAAAAAAAGTATGTCATCTCAAACAATGTTGGATATACATTCCAAAGTAATTTTTAGGGTTGTCTTTCAGTTGGTCTACATTTCTTATTGTCCAGCAACGATGACTGGGGTTTAAGAAGGGAGCTTTGGATGTCCTGGTGGCCACTGTGTCGTGAGTACCAAAACTTAAGGAAATGGCTTTATAAAACAACCCCATCTTTGGGCTGGATCATATCATTCTCTAATTCTTCTATTTATGAAAGTCACTGTCTCATGCTGAGACATTCTTTGACTCAGTTTTGTATTTCTTTGACCCAAGCTCTGAAGACCCCTGGACTAATGATGATCTGCATTCTTTTCATGTCCTTCTTATTTCTTGGAGCCACACTCTTCTAGCTATTTAAATAACATCGATTTGAATTCTGGATGTCTCTCATGGCTTAATCAGACTATGTGGTTTCCACAGACAAGGTGCTAAATTTACTTATAAGCATAGTAGCTTATGGTAAACATTTTAGTTCAAAGCTGTATCAATCAATTTACAAGCTGACCAACTAAATAGCTTGTAACACAAAGAATGGAAGAAAACCATGCAGGGCAGTAGTGCCCCTATATATAGGCTTATGTATGCTCTGACACCGTTTTAAGCCATCTTTACTTTGTGAATTATTTAATCATAATATCCAACTTCTACTAGCTACTGTAAATGTTTTTGTGTCTCCACGCATAATTTTCTTAATTTTTGCCTCATTTTTAGAAGGCAAGAGAAGATTTTAAGTGTTGGCAACTCAGTTATATATGACATTATTTTATCCATTTAGAGGGACAACCCTGGTGGCACAGACGGTAAAGAAAATGCCTGCAATGCGGGAGACCCAAGTTTAATCCCTGGGTCAGGAAGATCCCCCGGAGGAGGGCATGGCAACCCACTTCACTTCTTGCCTGGAGAATTACATGGACAGAGGAGCCTGGTGGTCTACAGTCCATGGGTCACAAAGAGTCAGACAATGCCAAGAGGCTAACACATTCACTTCCAGAGGGACAAGACCTAGAAATACAGAATTTGAGGCTGGCTCCATAGAAGCTAAATAAATATCAGGTGTTTAGTTTAACACCTGATAATCACATGTTGCATATTTGCTAGTTATTTCATAGAATGTTAAAAAAGTGCACACTTGTGACCTTTTTTTTTCTTTTGCAACATTTGTAGGGTATGATACTAAAATTATTTCAAATAAATATCACAGATGCCTAATGAAATTCAGCAGATCAATTACCCATTTAGCATCCAGAGATGTACATACTATTCAAATGCTTAGGTGATTACAGCTTCATTCCTGAAACTTGTATAAGTTGATAGAATTCTTTCACATGATTAAACTGACAACATTCATCGCAGTTTAGAGCTTCTGGATAGGAAAGAGGCTATCTTAATTTGCTGTTTTCAAAACTCAAAGACCTCTCATTATATTAATAAATTTAAGTGCCAATGTAGATTTAAGGGATACATTGCTTACCCATATTCTCCTGGGAGTTGTAACCAATGGACAAAGAGACAACAAAATGTAGTTCCTAGGTTGAAGACTTGGATCTTCATTTCGCTACAGGATGAGTGTGAGAGGTGGGCATCTCTGCAGTGGGCCTCAGAAAGATGATTGCTCTTCCATGGGAAGGCAAAGTGACCCCATTTTCTGTGTGGGACCTGGCCAGTCTGCCAGGCTCTCCAGCATCTTCCTTTAGGGGCAGACAGAAATCCCTCCCATCAGTTCCCTAAAAGCAAAGATGAAAAAACATGTTTATCTCTCCTCCCTCACAACTATCATCTCAAAAATTTTAATTATGATATCTGTACATAAAAACATGTAAAAATGTAGGCATCAGTAATGCCAAATACATGGTCTTCCTATTAAAATCCTTTATAATAATTTTTAAATGGTGCTCATATAAGATATTTTTGAGGCATGAACTCTTTCGTTTATCTCTTTGATATACACAATACATTTTAAGTATGTGAGTAAGCACATAGATTTATTATAGGCTAAATTAAATTTGTTTGTTAACTACCTTAAATATTTTAAATTATTTTGTGAAGAATCTAGCTTTATTCTCTCTGTGGTGTGGAAAAGGCTAGAACTGAACAATTCATCGGCCAATATAATAGATCTTCTTGGTCCTGATGCTGGGGCTACTCAGGTATATTAAATCATAAGATGCTGAACAAGAAAGAGACTGTAGAGATGGCTTCATCTCATCTTCTTATTTAAAGATGAGTTAACTGGGAGACAGAATAACTTCTATGTCCTCAGTTGCAGATGGTCTTAATAGTAGACTTAAAGTTAGAATGCAGGATATTTTCTTTTTCAGTATTATTTGTGCTATGCAGTTCTGATATTTTAGAACAAGACTATAAGAAAGGGACTTCCCTGGCAGTCCAGTGGTTAAGACTTCACCATCCACACTATAGGGGGCGCGGGTTCAATCTCTGCTCAGGGAGTTAAGATTCCACATGACTCAAGGCCAAAAAAATCCCAGCATAAAACAGAAGCAATATTACAACAAATTCAATAAAGACTAAAAAAAATTATCCACATGAAAAAAAAACCTTTAAAAAGAAAGACTGTAAGAAAGATTATTTCTCAAAAGACTGTATAAAAACAAAGAAAAATTGTGTTTTTGGCAGTTATTATTCTGAGTGCACTATACTTCAATGTGTAAATAATACTTAGATGTGTTTTTTTCCCCCCAAAGTGATTATAATTAGTTCAAGGGACATAATTTGTTGATGCTATTCCATCTAAAATTCATTTGTGAGGTAATTGTGCTATTTTGCGTTTTGATGAACTGTAATCCATATTTTATAAATTCATATTTCATTAAAATTATCAGAAGAATAAATAATCAATGAATCCTTTATTAGAGAAACAAAATACTTTTAAAAGTTAATTTCAGTCCTAGAATACTATGATTTTCATATAAATTTATTTTGTATTATTGACATTTTTGGGCAGATTTCTGCAGATAAAACAAAGAAGTTTGAAGTAATAATTTATCAGTTCAGTTCAATTCAGTTCAGTTGCTCAGTCACGTCCAACTCTTTGCGACCCCATGGACTGCAGCACACCAGGCTTCCCTGTCCATCACCAACTCCTGAAGCCTACTCAAACTCATGTCCATTGCATCTGTGATGCCATCCAACCATCTCATCCTCTGTCATCCCTTTCTCCTGCCTTCAATCTTTCCCAGCATCAGGGTCTTTATAATAATTTACAGGCTAAATAACTCTGAAACACATAATACAAAGTATTATTCGTAATTGTAAAAAAATGTTATATCAATTCAAAGAAAGACCAAGTACATAAAGAAACAGACACTAACTTTTTATTAAAATATTGTAGAATGAATGTGTCCCATTTAATATACCATATTTAACATTGATTGAATGTATGTGTTTAATCACTAAGTTGTGTCCAATTCTTTTGCAACCCCATTGACTGTAGCCTGCCAAGCTCCTCTGTCCATAGGATTTCCCAGGCAAGAATGCTGGATTGGGTTGACATTTACTTTGCCAGGGGATTTTCCTGACCCAGGGATTGAACCTGCATCTCCTCCATTGACAGACAGATTCTTTACCACCAAACCACCTAGGGAGCCCTTAACATTGATTCAGTTCAGTTCAGTTGCTCAGTTGCATCCAACTCTTTGCGACCCTATGGACTACAGCATGCCAGGACTCCCTGTTCATCACCAACTCCCAGAGTCTACCCAAACTCATGACCATTGAGTCGGTGATGCCATCCAACCATCTCATCCTCTGTCGTCCCCTTCTCCTCACGCCTTCAATCTTTCCCAGCATCAGAGTCTTTTCAAATGAGTCAGTTCTTTGCATCAGGTGGCCAAAGTATTGGAGTTTCAGCTTCAACATTGGTCCTTCCAATGAACACTCAGGACTGATCTCCTTTAGGATGGACTGGTTTGATCTCTTTGCAGTCCAAGGGACTCTCAAGAGTCTTCTCCAACATCACAGTTCAAAAGCATCAATTCTTCGGCACTCAGCTTTCTTTATAGTTCAACTCTCACATCCATACATGATTACTGGAAAAACCACAGCCTTGACTAGACAGACCTTTGTTGGGAAAGTAATGTCTCTGCTTTTTAATATGCTGTCTAGGCTGGTCATAACTTTCCTTCCAAGGGGTAAGCATCTTTTAATTTCATGGCTGCAATCACCATCTGCAGTGATTTTGGAGCCCCAAAAAAGGAAGTCTGCCACTGTTTCCACTTTTCCCCCATCTATTTGCCATGAAATGATGGGACCAGATGCCATGATCTTAGTTTTCTGAATGTTGAGCTTTAAGCCAACTTTTTCACTCTCCTCTTTCATTTTCATCAAGAGGCTCTTTAGTTCTTCTTCGCTTTCTGCCATAAGGGTAGTGTCATCTGCATATCTGAGGTTATTGATATTTCTCCCGGCAATCTTGATTCCAGCTTGTACTTCTTCCAGCCCAGCATCTCTCATGATGTACTCTGCATATAAGTTAAATAAGCAGAGTGACAATATACAGCCTTGACGTACTCCTTTCCCAATTTGGAACCAGTCTGTCATTCCATGTCCAGTTGTAACTGTTGCTTCCTGACCTGCATACAAGTTTCTCAAAAGGCAGGTCAGTGGTCTGGTATGCCCCTCTCTTGAAGAATTTTCCACAGTTTGCTGTGATCCACACAGTCAAAGGCTTTGGCATAGTCAATAAAGCAGAAATAGATGTTTTTCTGGAACTCTCTTGCTTTTTCGATGATCCAGCGGCTGTTGGCAATTTGATCTCTGGTTCCTCTGCCTTTTCTAAATCCATCTTGAACATCTGGAAGTTCACGGTTCACCTAATGTTGAAGCCTGGCTTGGAGAATTTTGAGCATTGCTTTACTAGCGTGTGAGATGAGTGCAATTGTGCGGTAGTTTGAGCCTTCTTTGGCATTGCCTTTCTTTGGGATTGGAATGAAAACTGACCTTTTCCAGTCCTGTGGCCACTGCTGAGTTTTCCATATTTGCTGACATATTTAGTGCAGCACTTTCACAGCATTATCTTGTAGAATTTGAAATAGCTCAATTGGAATTCCATCACCTCCACTAGGTTTGTTTGTAGTGAAGGCCCACTTGACTTCATATTCCAGGATGTCTGGCTCTAGGTGAGTGATCACACCATCGTGATTATCTGGGTTGTGAAGATCTTTTTTGTACAGTTTTCTTTATATTCTTGCCACCTCTTCTTAATATCTTCTGCTTCTGTTAGGTCCATACCATTTCTGTCCTTTCTTGAGCCCATATTTGCATGAAATGTTCCCTTGGTATCTTGAGATACCAATTTTCTTGAGATCTCTAGTCTTTCCCATTCTATTGTTTTCCTCTATTTCTTTGCACTGATTACTGAGGAAGACTTTCTTATCCCTCCTTGCTATTCGTTTGGAACTCTGCATTCAAATGGGTATGTATATCTTTCCTTTTCTCCTTTGTTTTTTTGCTTCTCTTCTTTTCCCAGCTATTTGTAAGGCCTCCTCAGACAGCCATTTTGCTTTTTTGCATTTCTTTTTCTTGGGGATGGTCTTGATTCCTGTCTCCTGTACAATGTCATGAACCTCCATCCATAGTTCATCTGGTACTTTGTAACATTGATTACTCATCTATTAAAAGGTTGTTTTTCAGTCACTAAGTCATGTCTGACTCTTTGCCACCAATGAATGGCAGCACACCAAGATCCCCTGTCCTTCACTATCTCTCAGAGTTTGCTCAAACTCATGTGCATTGACTCGATGATGCCATCCAGTCATGTCATCCTTTGTTGCCCCCTTCTCCTCCTGTCCTCAATCTTTCCCAGCATCAGCATCTTTTCCAATGAGTTGGCTCTTCCCATCAGATGGGCAAAGTATTAAAAGGGTATTATGTGATATCTTGCCATATTTAAGTTAATCCTCAAATGGGCAGATTATATTCTAGATAATTAAAAGAAAGTTCTTTATGAATGATCTTTCTTTCTACATAGACAGTGGAGATGTGGCCACTGTCACTGTAAAATTACTCCAGATCTTTTCTCAATAGTTCTGGTTTATGTAACTTTGGGAGTGAATATATTTTAGTATAATTCTAGATAGATTTATGTAACATAACTTCATTTTTCTAATTTAAGACAATTTGTGAACAACTAATAAATCTTTTTGAGGGTGGGTGCCATGGCTTCCTAGGATGAAAGTGTCTCTTGAAGGGTTCATCAGTTATTTTTTTTCCTATTTTATTTCAAAGTCACTAAATTAATTTCTTTTCAGTTAAATACATTGTTATATTAAATACATCTATGTTTCCAGTTCATGGCAATTCTAATATTATTATTACTATAAAATATTAAAATGACACAACATATCAAATTACATCATATTATACTTAGATGTAGTTTGACTTTTAAAAGTTGGCATAAATGCAAATCGAAACTACAATGAGACATCATCTCATACCTGTTAGGATGGCTATTGTCAAAGACTCAAGAAATAAAAAATGTTGGTGAGGATATGGAGAAAGTGAATCTTGTGCACTGTAGGTGGAAATGGAAATTGGTACCAACACTGTGGAAAACAATATAGAATGTCTCCCCGAAAAATAAAAATATAACTACTATATGATATAGCAATTCTGCTGCTAGATATTCATCTGAAGGAAACTAACATACTAACTCAAAAAGATACATTCACCCCAGTGTTCATAGTGGCACTGTTTACAATAGCCAAGACATGGAAGCAGCCTAAATTATCATCAACAGATAAGTGGATAAATGGAATATTATTCAGCTATAAGAAACAAGGAAATCTTGCCATTGTGACAGCATCAATGGAACTTAATGGCATTATACTAAGTGAAATAAATCAGAAAAAGACAACATATTATGTCATATATATGTGAAATCGAAAAACAGCAACAACAAATACAACACTGAATTCACAGATCTAGAGAACAGATAGGTGGTGGCCAGAGATGGGGGTAGGGGTGGGTGAAATGTACAAACTTTCAGTTATAAAATAACTCCTGGGGATGTAATATACAAAATGGTTATAGTACTGTATTATATATTTGAATGTTGCTAAAAATTGAACTTAAAAGCTCTCTTTACAGGAAAAAAATTTGAACTGTGTGTGGTGATGAATGTTAATTAGACTTCTTGTGATGATAATTTCACAATATATACATATGTAAAAATTATTAAGTTTTACATTTGAAACTAATATAATGTTACATATCAATTATATCTCAAAAAATTATAATATTATATATTGTCAGTTTGGGTTCATTATTTGAATAAATTTGATCATATTAATTTTTGAGATATATTAATAGCTCTGAATAAACTCCACGGAAATCATTTGACTCTGGTAGACTCAAACTTTAGTGGTCAGTAGGAGGTATCTCCAAGTTACATCTAGATACAATATTTTGGTTAACCTATCCTTTAATAAAATTGATGTCTGGACATTGGGTCTAGATGACACTGTTAAAAATAAAGATTTTTGAGGAATAACCATACTGTATTGTAGAACTTTGAATAACAATGGTCTCATCTTGCTTTCTTTTAGTCAGGAAGTAGAAGAGAAAGAACTTTATGAAATGATAGCATCCTTTCTTACCTCTTTTTGTTTGTTACTAGCAAACCTAGTAAGCTGAAGGGTTTTTTTTCCCTTTCACAGGTTTGGGATGAAAATCTTGCAAAGTCTGCAGAGGCTTGGGCAGCTACCTGCATTTGGGACCATGGACCTTCTTACTTATTGAGATTTTTGGGTCAAAATCTATCTGTACGAACTGGAAGGTAAGAAATAGTTTCACTGATATCGTTTATCCAGATAACTTTATTGATAACTTTATTGCCTATAGACTCCAAGGGTTAGTAGCACCAATTTCAAGTAGTATCTACAAATATTTATTGAGAACTCACTATATGTCAGTCACTGATGCTTGGCCTATGACTGTTTTAGATGTCTTCAAAAATTATTTAAATTTTTAAAAGAGCCTAAAAAAAACCCCAGTTTTCTCTTTCACCCTTGGAACATCATCCCTTAATCTATTCTACACTAATCTCACAGAATCTTTGAAAGAATCAGGTTGTATCCTTATCCTATCTCTTTTAGCTCAGAAAATTCCCTTGATAGTGGCAGAAGCCATTATTGTGTATGCAGCTTTCCCATGTTTGCATATTCCTATGTATGTGTTATACAAATTCAATGTATTTACACATATATGTATATATACATATGCACATATATGTATATGAAAGTATATGCAACTGTGAATGAAGCTGCTTCCAGTAACAGGATAATTTTTATACACTGTGAAAGGTCATCATCCAACATTCAAAACTCATTCCCTTCCACATAGGGGAGAAAAATCAGATGTATTCTCATTAAAGTAAAATGATACAACTTTAAGGGGAAAAAACACTCTGAGTCTAGTATCACAGGTTTTTTTTAATATCTAATTTTTAATTATGTATAAGATTCCAATGGAAGACATTTCTGACATTGGTAAAAACAAGGTAAAGATGATAATTTCTGAAAGATTTGCATTTCTCTTTTTGAAACAGCCAGACTCAAACAAATACAGGATCACTTGCTCTAGGCCTGAACATTTTCATGCTTGGCTCTACTGGGAGGAATAGAGGCTTCTGCTGGGTGGTGATGGTAATTGTGAGGGGGTGGATATGCTCTTGATTTGCCATTAATAGCCTGCCAAAGAACAATTAACTTGTAACTTAATGTGAGTCCACTATACGTTGCCACTGCTGTACTGAGTTCTCATTGTGTTTCTTGATATTTAGATACCGCTCTATTCTCCAGTTGGTCAAGCCATGGTATGATGAAGTGAAAGACTATGCCTTTCCATATCCCCAGGATTGCAATCCCCGATGTCCTATGAGGTGTTTCGGCCCCATGTGCACACATTATACACAGGTTATTTTGTCTTGTCCAGTTCTGATTCAGTCTTTTTTAAAATACGCTCTTTCTATTTTGGTGAACTTGAGTTTTCTTAACTCCTGATTCTAATAATGGTATCGGTTTACTTTCTCAGATGGTTTGGGCCACCTCCAATCGAATAGGATGTGCAATTCATACTTGTCAAAACATGAATGTTTGGGGCGCTGTATGGCGCCGTGCAGTTTATTTGGTATGCAACTATGCCCCAAAGTAAGTATCTGGTTGGATTCTACTTCCTGGAATCTTTAATAATGTTACATATCTTCAGTCTGATAGATATTTTTAACAGGTAAATAATATGAGTAAGACTTAACAAGCTCAGATCCTCAAATCATCCGTCTTCTCATATATCTGAAAAGTTAAAAGCTGAAACATTTCTTTTCACGAGGAGTCTAGATTAAAATTTTGGGCAAGAAAATTTGTGATTTGGAGATTCACTAAATTCTCCTCCTCATCTTTCTTTAGACCTGGAAATTATAAAATAAACATGTACTTCCAGGCTTTTGAGAGCTTATATAAAAGTCTTAGGCAAGGATCTTCTAGGGAATTTATCAACACCACAGTATTCTCATCAATCATTCCTAGAATGTTGGCTTAACTTTTTCACTAGGAAAGGAAAACAAGCCCTTCTTCTTTCTTTTAAGGGTAAAATTAAAATCACAGTTTATTTTTTCCATAGGTGGTTAAGGAGGCATTCAGAATCAGAAGGGAAAATTTAAATACTATGACATCTTTTTAATGAAAGCTGTGCCATGATTTAAACTTCAGTATAAAAAAATTTAATAATTTCATCCTGTGGCACACATAAAATTGTATATTTCATATTATGAAAATTGATCAAATATTATAAAATATAGTTGTATTTTATATTTATGAGTATTCTTTATGTTACGAGGATAAATAAACATTTGTTAACATTTGATAAAATGCCTTTTTGATAACAATGACTCTTTGGATAAAGTGTTCCAGTATTTATACATGAGTCTTTTCCCTTTTGGAGTAAATACGAAAATGTGCAAAGGATTTATGACATGCCTGGTGTCTTCCAAAGTAAGTCCCAAACAAAGATTTTTCTCCAGCTTTGCCAGTATGGGGAGGGAAATGAGAAAATGTTTCACAAATAACTGCATTACTCATTTATATGGTTGTATGCCAGGGGCAGTGTTTTTGCACAGTTAGAAAAACAGCGATTTTCCCAATGGTCCCCTCTCCACAGTTATTAGAATAGTAAGATTTGGAAAGTAAAATGTGACTGCATCATGAAAAGCATTAAAACTGTGCATTTGTTTGATATTTTCAGTTATGCACCTTATATTTTCCTATTAAGACTCTAACTCTTCTTTCTGACATAAATAGGCCAGGCAGTACTCAAATAGTGAAAGAGGTTTTTATTACATTCATTTGGCTATTCTGTTTTTGGCCAATGATGGGATTTTTGCAATATTATTGATGAGAGATGTCTGATTGTTTTATGTCTAAGATTTTAAGATATTGTGTTAGTATGGTGTATTTGCTGTAACAGAGAACCATTTTTTGAAACAGGCAGTGAAGAAAGTTTAAAAATTCTGACTGACAGTTGAATACCAGCATGAACTTATCTCAAGCCTACCTGTTTTTCAGGGAAAAGTGAAACACAGGGTTGGGTGGCGGTGGGGTGGAGGGAAAGAGAGAGAAATGAGAGAATGAAAATGAATTAGCCTGAAAGGATAAAAATTAAAAGGATGAATAATATAAGTTTATCCATTGACTTTGAATATGGGGCTTCCCCAATGGCTCAATATTTTAGCTTTTCCACTGTTGTTTTATCTTCAACCCTGACTTTTTACTATCAACACACCGCATTTTCTCCTGACCATTCAGTTTCCTTCACAGTTCTGGCTATCTGTTAGTACTGTAGTTACTAATCACTATGCTACTGAAAATAAATTCATTGCTTATGCCGTCATAGCTAAAAGAGCTTAGTAACAGTAAGATGCTGTGACTGTTTTTATCCTAAGTGCTGAATTTGGTGTATCATTATGGCCATCAAGATGAAGGAAAATATTGACAACATTCAGTTAAATGTGTTCAGCATTATTTTAAAAAATTAACAGTATTGCTAAAAATTATAACTGTGAGTTTACATATGGGAAAATGTTTTGGAATCATCTTTAATGGCTGCTCTGTAAGCCATTATTCTCTTACTGAGTTTTCCGTGTCTCATTTTATGAATACTGAGAATCTAAACTATTCAACTTGAGAAAGAAATCCTTTGAACACTTAAAACCTATTTTTTGTGCTTACAACAACTTTTTGCTCATGTCACCATTTCTAAGCCTCCCTGAATTGTATATATACTGTATATGGGCTTCCCAGATGGCCCTAGTGGTAAAGAACCCGCCTGCCAATGCAAGAGACATAAGAAAGGAGGGTTCGATCCCTGGATCGGGAAGATCCCCTGGAGAAGGAAATGACAACCTATTCCAGTTTTCTTGCCCGGAAAATCTCATGGACTGAGAAGCCTAGTGGGCTGCAGTCCATGGGGTCCTAAAGAACTGGACACAACTGAGCAACTGAGCACATACACACTTATATATGTATGTGTATATATATGTGTGTGTATATATATGTATATATATATATGTATATGTATTTGTGTATATTTTACTATCTTTATAATAGCATTAGCATGACTTTTTAAAAAGTACATTTAAGAAGACACAGTGTATGTGTTCTGGAAGGCTGCAGTAGGAAAGAGGCAGCTGCGGTGATGGATAGAGCATCAAGTCAGATGTGGGTTGACTAATAATGTCACCATGCATTGTAAATTATTGTAAATTAACATGATATTAACTTACTCAGAAAGAATTTTAAAAGTAAGATATATAGAATAAATTTCTATAGAAATAAGAAATGGATGTAACTTTCAGTTCTTTTCTAAAAACGACACACTTCTGAAAATGTCATCACACGTCAATGTGTGATCATGTGCTTAAGGACAATCAGATTTGAAAAAATGAGCAAGTAGCACTTATACTCTCTTCTTTTATTTCCTAGGGGCAACTGGATCGGAGAAGCACCATATAAAGTAGGGGTACCATGTTCAGCTTGCCCTCCAAGTTACGGAGGGTCTTGTACTGACAATCTCTGCTTTCCAGGTGTAACATCAAACTACCTGTATTGGTTTAAATAAGCTTATCTTTTCCTCCAGGAAATATAATGGTTTCTGGGAATCATAGGCATATATATATATTGAGTTTTGCACATATTATACATATTTTATCATAATCTTGTTTTCCTTTTATTATTCATTGTAAAAATTAGTGTTTATCTTGTATGTCTGTTTAATCCTTTGAGGTAATCAAACATCTATTTCTATTTTCTGACCTCTAAGTCTAAATTAAAATACTGTGTATGTAGTATTGACGTAGTTGATGCATCCAATTCCAAAGCTTGTTTTCCAAAGAAATTATGTTACGTTCCTAACAAATAGAACATATATTTGGCCTATAAATATACATACATAGATGATGCAATACACAGATAATAATATGATTTTGTAGTTAGCTTGGAGGAATTTTTTTTAAATCCTATTCTAAACTATATGTTAGGTGGTAGGACATCTCTTGCACCCATTTCTTTAATATCCCAAAACTGATCATTTGCAAACTACTAATAAAACTCCATGATATCTAGATATAATAATTTAATTAAGAACCATAGATTTCATTCTGGAAATATTTTGTTTTATTAGGGTCCACCAAAAGATATTCTCAATTTATGTAAGGTTGAAAGCATTATTTTGCTTAACCTCTTTTATTGAACCAGTAATCATGTGTGGAGTGGTTATGATGGGCAAGGCACTCTGCTAGTTACGTTCTGATCATGCAAGGATAATAAGATATAATTCCTGCCTTCAAGAAGCTCACAAAAATATTCAGGAAATAATGCAGCCTAATTATTGGGTTGCCCAAAAAGTTTGTTCAGGTTTTTCTGTGATGTTACAGGGAGATGAATGAACTTTTTGGCCAATCAATATCTTGCTGTAAAAAAATGTTATTTGTTAACAAATTGATTTTTCATGTAAATTTGAGGAACTGAACCCAGCAATGTTCACATGTAGGTGGAATTAGGTGATAGGCCACACCATGTAATGTGTAAGGCTCCTGGTTAGCATGAAAATGTAGCTATAGTGTTTGGAACTAAATGAGGCAGGGAAGAATGAACAACTGTGAGTGTAAATAGTTGTTTTAGAAGGTGGAAAGCAAGACCTAAGTGAGCTGACGAGGTCCAAGAGAAGTAAGATTCAGGAGACAGGCGTGCAAACCCACGGAAATAGGGTTACCGCGCACGCGCATACACACAAACACAAACACACACACACGGAGAGCCTCAGAAAGGCATATCCTGCAGGTTTAATATACCTTGAAGGCTGTGAGCAGGAGGTGAGGGATACCAGAAAGAAACAGTGCAGGTGCCGAAGATATCTCCTGCTCTCCATTGTTCTGCTTGTCCTTATTGGATGAGAATCAGTCTATTCAGCATGATGGTCCTTGAGCATCATGTGGAAAAATCTCATGTACACGCCACAGACAGCTATGATTTTGTGAAAGGGGCCTCTTCAGATGATTTTGTAAGCACTAATTACCAAATTTTATTACCATATCTAAGTAGAAGAATATTTTTCAGTTCTCCATTAAGTTTGAGTGCTTGCATGCTCAGTCGCTTCAGTAGTGTCTGACTCTTTGCAACCCTATAGACTGTAGCCCACCAGCCTCCTCTGCCCATAGGATTCTCCAGGCAAGAATACTGGAGTGGGTAGCCTTTCTCTTCTCCAGGGGATCTTCCTGACTTAGGGACTGAACTCACATCTCCTGTGTCTCCTGCATTGGCAGGTGGATTCTTTACCACTGAACCACCTGGGAAGCCCCAAAAGTGAAGCGTGGTGGAAAGCAAATTAGTCACTGAAAATTTCACTCATGTGATTTTGGAAATGCTTATTTCCAAATCACTTTCAGAGAGGAGAAATTCAACACATGGATCAAGACACTTAACACATTACATTTTACATGTGCATGCATGTGCGCATGTGTGCGTGTGTGGTTCAAGTTATATAATGCTGCAGTAGAATTACAGAATCAGTAAACACAGTTAGTTCCAGAGTACAAATAACAGAAGGAAGCTACTTGTTTAAAATTCCCTACACATTTGCAGTTTCTTAGTGTAGATTCATTGAAAGATGACAGATAGTTAATTAAATCCAATGGGGGATTATACAGCATCTGGAGTTCAGGTTTTCATGATGACAAATAATTGGCCAGATTTCTTTCACACACTGAATCTGACCAAATGTTTTCCTATTAAACGACTTCACTTTTGTGGGAACATATATAGACTTTATTAAAAATAAGTACTTTTGGAGACTAATATGAAGAACAGAAATAACAGGAAGAGTCAGGTCTCAAATCAACTTTTAGCTAATATATACAGGCAATTGGAGAGAAAGCTCATTAGTGGGATATTTGTTTGCTTTATCTAGATAGTATTTCTTGAGTTTCCTAAACTAGTTCTATAGAAGTAGTAAAATAACTATTAAACCAAAAAAAGGCTATAATCAGTTCCATCCTATTGCTGGTTTACTTGTGTGGCTTGATTTCTCAGGTCTCAAAAAGAATAATGATATTTGCCACATGATTCATGGAAGTTCATTTGAAGGTAAAATTACTATATTAATAGAAAATTATGAATATTAAAATTATCATTAATTTTGTGAAGCTTTTATTTGAGATAAAATTAAGTCTTTCATGAGCTCCTCTTTGGCAGAAATTCTGTCTTATCTTTGTGTGTTTATACCAGCTTCTTATATAATGGCTATAGCGTAATAAGTTTTTATATGAATGGGTTTTTAGAATTAACTCAACAGTCTAGTATTGCAAGAATTAGAGGAACCTCACATTCCCATGTTTCATTAGGACAAAAATGTCTTAAATACAAAGCTTTGAGTGCATCAACAATCCAGATAAAGCACCAAATATATCAGATTAAGACTAGGAACCACATACTTATAAACTTGTACACAACAGTCCTTTCCAAATATAAGTTTATTTATAACTTAATAACTGAGCTGAAAATGTAACGGGTATATTTGTTATTCTATCTGTGCTTCTTAAAGTTAGTAATATAAAGTGGCCATGTGAAATGTTTTATTTTCTAGGCTAAAGCAAATGAACATTTGCTTGACTCAACCCAGAGTGTCATACTTTTCACAGCATGCAACAATGGTGCTAGGATAGCTATTTCACTGTAACTCCCAGAGGGAAAAAGGGTCTGGGCATAAGCTATTTCATAAGAGCAGCTTTAAATAGTATTGAGGTTTTCATTCAATAGGTTTCATTCGAAATGGTGATTGGCATACATATTCTATAGCATTGATTTTTATCTTTGGTATGGATTTTTCATTACATCCTTTATTCAGTAGAAAAATTTTAAAAAAAATGTCATAACATCAGTTTTTTTGGCCTCCATGTCATCAAAAGACTGGAAAAATTACAAGTTGAGCTGTTAAACTGATGGATTCCTTTACAGAATTGATTTGAGTCGTGTAGGCACACACTCTTAATGTTCCTGGTTATGGTAGGTAAGTTTGCTTTTAAAATGTGGCAGAAACAATTTTCATTGTTACCATGTTTTTTTTCCCCCTGTCCAGTAGTCTAAGCAGCATCACTTCTGCAGTCCGTTAGGACTTCCCTACCAAGTTCACTTGGCAGTTCATTTGAAACTTTCGTGGAAATACTCATTTGAAAGTTCCATGAAGTTTTAGCACAGAGCTGACCAAACAGTAGGGAAAATTCAGTCAATATAATTTACTCAGAATATTTGGATTGAAGCAATATATATTTTTCTTATTAGTATACGCTTGTGTTAGATCAACTTATAATATCTACATAAGCAACCGAAAACATATTTAGGCCAGTTCAAGTGTTTTGTGTTCATATCCTGCTTATTAAGTGAATATATAAGTTAAACAGATCATTTGAATGTGTTCAGGAAGGAAAAGTCATGCTTAAGCTGGAGTCTATTTTCTCCCCCTCGTGTAACAACATTCCCAATGTTCTGCAGTAGTATAGGACACCAGTCTTGGATGGAAGGAAGCCGTTTCCTACAGAAGTGTTTAGGGAGAGTAAAATTAGATTTCTATCAATGTCTAATATTATCTTTGTTTTATATTTGCATTTTGTATTTATAATGTGTGAGGGAAGACATTTAAACACATGCAAAATGATTTTTAAAAATTATTTCGTCTTCTAACTTTGACTTATGAGAGGTCAGTCAACAACTTAGAAAGTTACACAGTTCACTGGATAATGGTGCTAAAAATTCATTACAACCACCACATACTTGCTTTAATTTTGAAGTTTATTTGCAATTAAAGTTTTTAATAAGTGTGAACTATCAGTATCTATTCTGGTGCTATATATGTGGTGCTAAATGAATTGTTAGTGTTAGTAGGTTAAGAAGTCTCTTTTTATTCATAGTTACAAATGTCCTTTCAATTCCTGATTTAGAAATATTAATAACATCTTGTTAAATGAATCTTAACCAAAATAAGCCAGTGCGCTCTATTTTTATATAATAGTCCAACATTATTTGGGTGTTACAGAATGTAAATATATTTCTTAGAAGTTATCCATCTTTTTAAAAAGCATTTTTAAACTTGGAATGTAAAATTCAAGTTATCGACTAAAGGTTAGATGACACCTACACCAACCGTGCTTCAGGCACTGGCGCCCTCTGGTGGTTGTAAGAACAAATTCTTGATGGCAACTTGGCCTGCCAATGAAACCATTTCTTCAGTTCAATAAAAATTTAAGTTACAAAATATTAAATTCTTGGATACTCTGAACTCTGATGGCATTAAAGATGCTTGATTCTATTTACATAATTTTCTAGGAGGGTAATACATATAATATATCTTGACATCCATTTTCCTAAATAATAATAATTTTTTATGGCATTCTAGTCCTGAGGTGCTTATTACAGTGTTCTTTTTTTGAACTAGGTATTAATAAAATATATTTTTAATTTTGTTTACATCATAAATATGATAAGAGTTAAAACTATTGAACAGAACTATGTGTTTCACTTTCAGAAGTGATCATTTGTTTCTACATATTAAAACAATTTCATATACCAAAAGATTCTCTCTCCACTTTTACTTGTTGATTTATAATTTGATAATGCTCTTTGGTCATACTATTGAGCTAATGATGACATTTTATTGTTCCATTCAAATTCCTTCTGGACTTAAAATTATGCATAAAAATTTAGGATTATATTCCTTATAACTAATGAAGGCAACATTTTTAGATAACCTTTCACTTGAGTTGTGCAGTTGACTAAGTGTGATAATCTGTTTCGACAAAGATATTTCTTAAACTGTGTTAGCATAACCAAATGAAATATACTTTACAGCAGTTTCCCATACTAGTATTTTCAAATTTATTTTAAAGCAATAAACCCTTTGTGTGATCTCAATCCTATACAAAGCTCCAATATATAATATGTATAACATGGACTAAACCTACTCCAGTGCCTTGGAAGTTTCTTCTAAGAGCCCTAGGATTCCATAAAACCATTAGGAAAACATTGATCAAAGTCATCCAGTTCTCCCCATTTTCTCAAAAGAAATCAACTATTTAAAGACACACAAAAAAATGGAGACCCTAAAAGTTTTGCAATGATTATCTTAAATTCTTAAGTACCCACTTCCCTTTGCATGTGTTAGAAGTCAAACTAATTGATGGAGCATTTAACACTGATTTTAACTGGTGCTTGGTTATAGATTACAGCATCTTGTGCTTTGTTATGTGACAAACAATTTTGGTACCATAGTATTTTGAGAATTAGAGATAATTGTGATGCACATAGAACGTGTTTAAAAATATCTGAATGTTTCAAATATGTACATAATCCTAAAATAGATTGTATCATTTTAGATTTTTTAAAAGATTAATTTGATATTTTTTATTCATTACCTAATACTGTGGCAGTAAAAGGTGCCTTTGATGTTGTGATATAATGTCATGAATATGTACATACATAAAACCTGTGTAAACCTCTGACTTTATAAAGCATAACAAGTGTAGCTTTTTGAGCCCCACTATATTATTTTTCCTTCAATAAAATATTATAATTAATTGTTTTGTGTTTAAGATTTTAATTAATAATGATGAATTTAATTATTTCCTGATTTTCAATAGTTTTACAGTAGTAAAACTTTCTTGCCTTCCCTGCCTCCTTCCTTCCTTCTTCCATTCTTTTTGTATTTAATTCCACAAAATATTTTGAGATACCAATGTAAAAGACATTTCCATGGAGAAAGAGGAAAAGAACCTTATGTTAAGAAGTTCTGGCTGAGAAAAACTGCAGTAGTTGAACATAAATATTTCCATGTTTCATACTGAGGGCAAGAAGGGAAACCATAGGCATTCCTGCGGGGGGAAGCACCATGTCTGGTCACTAGCTGACCAAGAAGGCTGGCGTTTTACAGGTGGTTCTGCCTTGCAGCAGGCAAATTTTCCCTCTGGTGAGACGTAAGAGCTCCCAGGCCAGTTCACCGTTGATGTTCAGTTGCTAAGTCTGCAGCCTGAACTGTAGCATGCCAGGCTTCCCTGCCCTTCACTATCTCCCAGGGTTTGCTCTAACTCACGTTCATCGGGTCAGTGATGCTATCTAATCATCTCATCCTCTGCTGCCCCCTTCTCTTCTTGCCCTCAATCTTTCCCAGCATCAAGAGTCTTTTCCAATGAGTTGGCTCTTCTCATCAGGTGGTCAAAGTATTTGAGCTTAGGCTTCAGCATCAGTCCTTTCAATGATTATTCAGGTTGATTTCCTTTAGGATTGACTGGTTTGATCTCCTTGCAGTCCAAGGGACTCTCAAGAGTCTTCTCCAGCACCACAGTTTGAAGGCATCAATTCTTCAGCACTCAACCTTCTTTATGGTCCAACACTCACATCCATACATGACTACTGGGAAAACCATAGCTTTGACTATTTGGACCTCTGTCAGCAAAGTGATATCTCTGGTTTTCAATATGCTGTCTAGATTTGTCCTAGCTTTCTTTCCAAGGAGCAGGTGTGTTAATTTTATGGCCACAGTCAACATACACAGAGATTTCAGAGTCCAAGAAAATAACAGCTGTCACTGCTTCCACTCTTTCCCCTTCTATTTGCCTTGAAGTGGTGGGACCGGATGCCATGATCTTAATTTTTTGAATGATGAATTTTAAGCCAGGTTTTTCACTTCTCTCTTTCACCCTCATGAAGAAGCTCTTTAGTTCCTCTTCATTTTCTGCCATTAGAGTGGTATCATCTGCATATCTGAGGTGGTTATTTCTCCCAGCAATCTTAATGCAGCTTGTGATTCATGGTTCATCCAGCCCAGCATTTCACATGATGTACTCTGCATATAAGTTATTAATAAATAAACAGGGTGACAGTATACAACCTTGTTGTACTCTTTCCCAATTTTGAACCAGTTGTTCCATGTTCAGTTCTAACTGTTGCTTCTTGATCCACATATAGGTTTCTCAGGAGACAGGTAAGGTGATCTGGCATTCCCATCTTTTTAAGAGTTTTCCAGTTTGTTGTGATCCACACAGTCAAAGGCTTTAGTGTAGTCAATAAAACAGAAGTAGATGTTTTTCTGGAATTCTTTTGCTTTCTCCATGATACAGCGAATGTTGGCAATTTGATTTCTGGTCCCTACCTTTGTTTAAATATTTTACTTATCTCTATTTCATAGTGCACACATACTACTGCATAGAAAATGTCTGGTATCTATTAGCATGTGGTATATTTATATTGTATATAGTGGGAGTGCAAGATCCAGAACTTTCTACAAATAAGGGTGCACAACCAAACAGTTTGGATGAAATAGGTCTAAAGGCTGGCAGCTTCCCAGCATGTTTCTCTGCTTCTACCTTTCTCTCTGATAGCCCACCACAATACAGCATTTGCATTGCTCTTTTTGAAAATAAATTATATCTAATGACTCTCCTACACAACACCTTCCAAAGACATCCCCAAGCATTTAATAAAACCCAATGCTTTATCACCATTTATGACTTGGCTGGCTTCTACCTCATTCTCCAACATCCTTCTCTCCTATTCTCCCTGCAGCTCACTCTGCACTGACTTCCCTTCTTCCCTTTTGCCAAGTTCATCCTCATCTCGGACTTTTCTCTTGTTCTACCCAAAGACTGGGACATTATTCTCCCAGACAATCACAAGGGTTTCTTTCTCTCTCACTTCAATATGGACCCCCTTCCAATTGACACTTTTCTGCCCTCTGTATCTCTCCCACCAGAATGTAAGCCTCTTGAAGGAAGGAAACTTGCTTGTTCATTGCTATATTTATTGATGTATGTCCAGACCCTAGGTAAGTGCCCAATAAATATTTATTAGGCAGACCAATGAATGAATGCAGTTGTAAAGGTTAAATGAGGTAATTATGTAAAGCACTGCATGCACACTCTTCCTGATAAGGAATAAACAAAAAAATCATATTTTTACAATCACTATAATTTTTTCATGGTGTTCTTAAATATGACAAGGGATCTATGGGTACTCTATCCCTAGAGAAAATGTGCTAACATAATTAGTTTACCACAAAAGCAATTAACCAACCCTATTTTCTCAGAAAAGCAGTATCTTTTATCTCTTAAATGACTTTTTAAAAAATCTGAAGCTAAAATCAGAGTTAAATTAATGTCTTTTGGGGAACAGGTCCATGCAGTCTACATGGTTAACTTAAGATATGGATTGCTTGAAGAGACATTTTTATGTTGGCTCCTGATTTCACCCTCATATGTCAAATGAATGTGGCAACCACTACACTGCAGAAATAGATAAGACTTAATTTTTATTTGAAGAAGAATGAGGCAAATTACCCAGGTTTTGAGAGAACAGCAAGGAGTTCTTCAGCCTTTCCTCTCATTTGTGCTGAAGAACGAGGGTAGGCCAGAGAGGAAAAAGAAAGAAGAACAAGTGAGAAGTATGTGAAGGGCTGCATTTGCTCAGTGATTCCATTTGAATCAAATCAGGAAATAATAGAACTGATTGCTATGTTTGAAATCTGGGTCTTTTCCCTGTAGCTTTAGTGAGGTGCTGAACACATAACACAGAGGAAGTAAGAATTCTATTTCAACTGGATTCATGAACCTAAGACATTAAACCAATTTAAGCAGTCATATAGAAAAAAAAATCTAAGAACATAAGACACCTTTTTGGAGATAGAACACAAAATGACAAATCATATTATAAAGTATAATTATGATATAAATAACATTTATATTAATGCTTTCAGGTAAATTATAAATAATTCCTAAAATAAAATATAATGTCTATGTATTTTTGATATTTTTCCTAGTTATTTAATAAGCTGCCTCATAATAGTAACAGGTAGACCTTTGTTATCTTTATAGATAAGGAAACATGATTTTTCAGTAGTGCTTCTCAATAGGAATGATGTTGACATTTGGGTGGGAAAATATTTTGTTGTGAGGGACTCCCATTCCCAATAGGCATTTATCATGCCTGAATCCTCAAAAGATGAAATGCCTTATAGAATCTTCTCCAGTTTCCACAAAATGTGGCAACCAGATTACCTGTATACATTCTTAAGCACCTTCCTGGAGGCATTAAGGGTGGAGTAATGCCCCTAAGTAAGAATCATTGATAGAGACATTCATGAGTGAAAAATCAAAACCAAACAAGTCTGACTGATGCATCAAACTCCTATATAGGCTGCTCATTCCTGTATGTTATAATTATGCACAGTAACATATTTTCTTCATGGTATATTTTATTTTCAACTATGTGGCATACTCTTTGGGAAGTATGCACTGAACAAAAGAGATAAAAATCCATGCCTCACAGAATTTACATTCTGGAGAGGAGGATCAATAATGAGCAAATACATAAGAGAGGGAATGTTATCAGAGGTCAATAAATGCTATGGAGAAAAGAGCAGGCAGGATGAGGCATGGAAAATGTGGTAAGGGAGGGGACTCAGTTTCACATATGAGGTCTGGAAAGGCCCAACTATGGTAACATTTAAGCAAAGATGTGAAAGATTTGAGGGAGATAGCCATGTGGAATCTATTCCTGGGCACATACCATGTGGACCTCTAGGGGAAAAGTTTCCAGGCAGAGGAAGAAGGGAGCCCTGAGGCCTGCTGTGTGCACAGACTCAGCGGAGTGAGGAAAGAAAGCAGTATTGGAAGGAGGGCAAAGAGGTCATGAAATCCCTCGTTAGGCGGGCCAGACCATTGCAAGGGCTTCAGTTTTTATTTTGAATGAAATGGAACGTCATTGACAGTGTCATAATCTGACACATTCAGAAGGACCTCTCTGGCTACTATGTTTGAATAGGCCACATAGAGTCAGAGAGACCATTTTCATTAAGACCCAGTTCTGTCATTCATCCTTTCTTTCTCTTGTATTTTTGTTCTTCTTCCAAGCCCAGGATAACACAAAAAATAGTCACTGTCTTATCGTTTTTTAGGCCCTCACTACTCAGAATCATAAATATGCCATATATTCACTGACTACAGATCCTGGTTATCCACTTAATCCTTGAAAGAAAAGTGTTAGTCAGGCAGTCGTGTCCAACTCTTTGCAACCCCATGGACTGTAGCCCACCAGGCTCCTCTGTCCGTGGAATTCTCCAGGCAAGAATACCGGAGTGGGTAGTCATTCCCTTCGCCATGGGATCTTCCCAACCCAGGGATCGAACCCAAGCCTCCTGCATTGCAGGCAGATTCTTTTTAACCGTCTGAGCCACCAGGAAAGCCTAGACTCAATTCTTGAGGTCTTTTAAATCATTTATTTCACAAATATTTATCAGGCACATTTTACATGTCAGGTACTATTAAAGATAAATGTCAGACTAAGTACCGCCCACCAGAAGCTTACATTGCAGTGACAAGGGGGAAAATAAACAAATCAATAAATACATAATTAAAATCCCAGTGGAGATAATTATTATGAAGAAAAATACACAGGGGAAGGAGGGAGAGGATGGAGATATTTTTAGATAATGATGGTCAGGAAAGACCTCACTGAGGAGGTGAAATGTGAGGAAATATAATAATGATGTTTGTTCTTCATCAGATGAAACTGCCTGGGGAAGACTTCTGTGATACAGTTATTGAAAAATAGCTAGCACTTATTTTCTTCAACCTTTCTGCTGCATCCAAAACAGTAATTCACTCCATTTTTTAAGACTCTGCTCCTCAGGTTCTGAGGCCAGAAGAGAAGTACAGAATGGCCAAGGAGAGTACAGAATGGGATATTCAGTTGAGAAATAATGAAGTTCTTAACTGAGTTTATAACATTAAATTTATTACTAAATGAGTCTTTCTGAGGCCAGCCTTGACATGTAACTCCCCTGTTAGAATACTCTCCTTTGCATCTTGCCCATTATCGAATAAATGCAAACAACACTTCCTTCATTTAACTTCTCTTATGCTGAGGAGAAGGCTTATAGTTACAGTTTTTTGCTGCTATGTTTTACACACCTTTTCTAACTGACATCACTCGTACCCTAACCTACACTTGCCAGCATTTCTTTCTGGTCTTAGGTGGTTTACACTGTCTGGATGTGTAAGCATGTGTGTTATATGTGTGTCCTTCGTAGCACAAACTCTTCTCACATGGCTTTAATTTTATCTCGTTTGGAGATCTTTGGTTTCCCACAGTTGAAACCTTGTACTGTCTCTTGGCACCAATAGCACTTGATCTATATTTCTATTGTTGCATTTATCTCCTACCCTCCCTTGCTGTATATTTATAAACCTTCTAAAAACCTTTTCATTTTACTCCAAGGTCTGTGCTAGGGTCACCTTTGTATTCACTCATGAAGTAGTCAATTCTTTTAAGCAAGGCTGTGGTCAAGTCAACTGCCACAGTATTTCTGCTGGAGTCACAGATCCTTAGGCACACGAGTGACCATCAGAGGCCACTCTTGTAACTATCTGTAGCAGCACACTTCTGAAAACTTACAGGAACTTAGAAGACATATATCATAGGAACAATTAGTATTTATTTTGCATTACTTATATTAAATACAGAAGTGATAGTCAGGGCATGTTACAGAGACTATGTGAATGATTTTAGATTTCCCAGCCTTTGAGAAAGTAACGCAATTCACTCTTCAGGCATACTGGCAAATGGGTGGCAATTTTCTGAAAGATATTTCAGAATAAAGTTGAAAAGAAACATTGACTAATTAAGAGTTTGAATAACTGACACAGAATTGTGACTAATAAAAATGGTTCAGGGCTATGTTGTTGTTGTTCAGTCACCCAGTCATGTCCGACTCTTTGCAACCCCATGGGCTGCAGCACACCAGGCTTCCCTGTCCCTCACCATCTCCCGAAGTTTGCCCAAGGTCATGTCCATTGCATCAGTGATGCCATCCAGCCATCTCATCCTCTTACGCCTTCTTCTCCTTCTGCCCTCAATCTTCCCCAGCATCAGGAACTTTTCTAATGAGCCATCTGTTCACATCAGATGACCAAAATACTGGAGCTTCAGCTACAGCATCAGTCCTTCCATCGAGTAGTCAAGGTTGATTTCCCTTAGGATTGACTGGTTTGATCTCCTTGCTGTCCAAGGGGCTCTCAGGAGTCTTCTCCAGCATCACAGTTCAGAGGCATTAATTCCCTGGCATTCTGCCTTCATAAGGTTCAGCTCTTACAACCATACGTGTTCCCTGCTATACTTTATGTTTACTAAGAAGTATTTTTAAAGCTGAATCAGCTACAAGTAATTTTTATTTAGTAAACATTTAGAAACTGATTGTAATGTAAGAGTTGGTCCCCTTAAGTAAATTTAATGATTTTTGGCAAAATATAACTTCATAGTGTAAATAATTAGATCTTATTCAACTGTAGTATTTAAATACCATTGAGGGTATTTAAATACCATTATATTATAATGTAACATACTATAATGGAGAAGGCAATGGCAACCCACTCCAGTACTCTTGCCTGGAAAATCCCATGGATGGAGGAGCCTGGCGGGCTGCAGTCCATGGGGTCGCACAGAGTCGGACACGACTGAAGCAACTTAGCAGCAGCAGCAGCAACATATTATAATATATAATATATTAATGCCAGTGAGAATTTCTTATTAGCAACAAAAACTAAATGAAATTTTAAAAAGTTACTTATAATTGTACCAAAATACTAGGTAGCTGTAAATTTAATGAAACATGTGTAAGACTTTTACTGTAAAAAAAAAATTGCTGAACAAAGTTTGATTCAATCATTGATTGAAATGTACATATCTTTTTCATGTATTGGAAAACTTAATGTTTTAAAGATGCTGATACCCTCCAAATTGATCTACAAATTCAATGCAATCCCTATTAAAGTTCCAGTGTGTTTTTCTGTGAAAGTCTATCAGCTGAATTGAAAATTTATATGAAAAAGCAAAAAATCCAGAATACTCAAGAAAATCTTGAATGTATGCAGGAACAATGACATGGAGGAAATACATTACCAAATCTCAGGACTAATTTTACAACTACTCTAAAGTCAAAGTGATTTTGGCATAAGGATACACAAATCAAAATAAATGGAGTGTCCAGAAATAAATTCCTACATCTATGGTTCCTGATTTATGACATAGGCACCACTGCAGTTCACTAGGGAAAGGTTGATATTTTTTATAAGTGGCTCCTTGTCAAACTGAAATCCATCTGAAACCATACTAAACCCTACCTTACACAATAACAAAAATTAATTTGAGATAGATTCATAGATACATAAGTGGAAAATATAACAATAAACTTTCTAGAAGGAAATCTAAGACAGTATCTTCATGACTTTGGGGTACACAAACATTTCTTAAACATGGGACAATAAATGTTAAACCTAAAATGATAGATTAATAAATTGAATTTCATTAAAAGTAAGACCGTCTTATCAAAAGATGGCATCAAGAGAATGAAAAGGCAAAGCACGAAGACAGTCTCTTCGATAAATTGTGCTGGAAAAGGTGGACAGCTACACATGAAAGAATGGCATTAGAACATTTCCTCATACCACATAGTAAATAAACTCAAAATGGATTAAAGAGCTAAATGTAAGGACTGAACAATCAAGCTCCCAGAAGAGAACATATGCAGAACACTCTGACATAAACTACAGTCAGATTATTTTTGGATCTGTCTTGTAAAGCAAAAGAAATAAAAGTTAAAATAAACAAGTAGGACATAATTAAACTTAAAATATTTTGCATTGCAGTGGAATCACCGACAAGAAGAACAGTTAACCTATGAAATGGGAGAAAATATTTACAAATGATATCAAAGTTTAAAACCCAAAGTATATAAATAGCTCATACAACTCAATATCAAAAAAACAAGCAATCCAACTAAAAACTGGACAAAAACTTGGATAGACATCTTTTCCAAGGAAGACATACAGATGGCTAAAAAGCACATGAAAAGATGCTCAACATGACTAATGATTAGAGGTCTGAAAATCAAAGCCACTAGATACCACTTCATAGCTGTCAGGATGGCTATCAGCAAGAAGTCTACAAATAACAAATATTGGGAAGGATGTAAAGAATGGGAACCTTTGTACACTATTGATGGGAATGTACAACAAATTGGTGAATCCACTATGGAAGTTTCTCAAAAGCTGAAAATAGAACTACCATATGATCCAGCAATTCCGCCCCTGGGTATACATCTGAAAAAAGCAAAAACACTAATTTGAAAAGATACATGCACCCTAATATTCATAGCAGCATTATTTATAATAGCCAAGATATGGAAACAAGCCAAGGGTCCATCAATAAATGAATGAATAAAGACTTAAATATATATTAAATATATATAACATATATAATTCAGTTATTGTTCAATTATTACATATTATTATTCAACATATATGTATTTAATATGGAATAACACTCAGCCATAAAAAAGAATGAAATTTTCCCACTTGGAACAAACAGCACAGAAGGACCTGGAAGGTACTCTGCTTAGTGAAATGTCAGACAAAGGAAGACAAATACGGTATGTTATCATTTATATGTGGGAACTAAAAAATTAAACAAACATAGTATGCATATACAAAACAAGATAGCTCAGATGGTAAAGAATCTGTCTGCAGTACAGGAGACAGGGCTTCAATCCCTGGATTGGAAAGATCCCCTGGAGAAGGAAATGGCAACCCACTCCGGTATTCTTGCCTGGAGAATTCCATGGACAGAGGAGCCTGGTGGGCTACAGTCCATGGGGTCACAAGGAGTCGGACATGACTGTGTGACTAACACACACATATATAACAAAACAGAAAGAGACTTATGGAGAACAACTAGTGATTACCAGTGGAGACAGGAAATGAGGGAGGGGCAAAATAGCTATTGGGGATTTAAGGGTACAAACTACTAGGTATCAAATATATAACCTATGGGGATATAGTGTATACCATAGGGAAATATAGCTATTATCTTGTAAAAACTTTAAATGGAATATAATCTAAAATATTGAATCACTATGTTTTATACCTGAAACTAATATAATACTGTATATCAACTTCAATTATTAAAAAAAGAAAAAGCAAAACATGAACTGGAAGAAACAGTCTATAATGCACTTCTGAAAGTTTTTATATCCAGAATTTTTGAATAAACCAATTAGAAAAAGACAGACATAATACTAAAAAATGATGATATATTTTGTATTTTTGTTTTTCAAGATGTAATTGGTTTTTATTCAAAATTGCTTAGTCACTGTTTATAACATCTTATTCCCTTTATATATTTATAGGCTTTTATTTCTTAAAGAAATTAAAATAGTTATCTTAGACTCTATACCTGCTAATTCGAATATCTGAATTTCTTACTGGTTTGTTTTTGTGATGGTGTTGCCAAAGCTCTCTTTCCCTTCCCCTCACCTCATACAACCAGGAAGGTTATCTGTAGATTATTGATGAACGACGGGCTGAAGCCCAGTCCCACTAAGATGAGTTTCTTTACTCCAGTTAGTCCCACAGGGATACTATCAATCTGAAACTACTTTAAATGAAGTTCCTTGATTCAGATTTTTCAGACCACAAAGACAGAGTGGATTTGGACTAGAAACATCTGTCGTGTAAGGGCTAGGTTGTGGTTACAAATTCTCAAGGAGGATTTTATTTTCTTACCACCTAGTGCCAAGATCAAGTCAGTCAAGTTTTTCAGCTGTCCCTTCCTGTGTGGCGGGTTCATTTCTCACTTCTCTCTTACAGTGACCTATGGGGTCCAGCTTTACGTGAAGTTCCCTTTGAGACAAACTGCTTCCTCTTTTATTATAACATTCGTCATATTTTTTCCTTTTGTGTCAGCTCAGTAATGAATTAAGACAAATAAATATTCTATGCAGGATTTTAATAATTTCAAGTATGAGGGGTTTTCAAAGCATGTCTTTTACCACACTATTAGAAATAGAGTTGTAACTTTGCATAATCTGAATAGGGCTTGAACCAATAGTTATACAACATGAGCAAGGGGATCTTCAGCCAGTAAGTGGCAAAGCCAGGATTTGAACCCAGACAAGTTAACTCCAGACTGTGTTCTCAACCACTACTCAATTTTGTATATAGCTTTCTTGACATGGTTACTAGTGAATTAGTGGAAAGTTGATAAATATTGAACAATGGCATTATTCCTAATAAAGTTTAAATAACTGGTTATAAATAATAGCAATAATTACCATAAGTAAAAACATGCGAGTGATTATAGATGTGAAAGCACTTGAAGAAAACCAAGGAACTATGTCTTAGATGGATTTTGCAAGTGTTCACCCAAAATTGCATCAAGAGAAATGATCTTGCTTTTGGATCCACCATCTGACAGTAAATCATCGAATACTTATGTGTTGATATGTTTTTGATCCTTCCCTGAAACTAGGTACTGTGTATAATTTAACTTCTTACATACTCATATTATTTGTAGAATAAAATGTCTTTTACATTTTGACTTTCTTCCTCCTAAGTCAAACTAAATCTTTCATTTTTGCAATTTGAATTTTGTAAAACATTTATGAAATTAACATAACTTGCCTACATTCTCCATTTCAATATTGGTAGGTAATTCTACTGTTCACACTTTTCCCTTTTAGAGAGCTCATCAAATTTTAATAGTCTTGTCAAGGAGAGATTTTCTCCACTGGTTAAAAGAGTACTATATGTTCCAGTAATTTGAGCTTTCATGGACTGATGGTTGAGATAAAAATCCCAATACACAATGCTTTAATATGATAATTAAAGTGCATTTGTGTCCGTTTAAAAACCTTTAGCACATAACTAACATTTGGTGTCAGTTGTTTTGAATATGAAAGAGTAGAAACAGTTGCCCAATCTACAACTGTAAATGCTGAAACTAACCAGATTTCAATAAGAACATAGAAATGGAAATAATATGTAATTCAAGTACAATAGCGTAAAATTTAGGTGGCTTTAGGTTTTTTTGGCTAAATGCTATACTGATATTCCAAAAGACTAACTGGATATCTGCTGTTGGGCAAAGGGTAGACAGAGTTGGGGAATATTAAAGTCAAAAAATGTGCAAGGTAAAATTTTTATAATAAAAAGCTATTATAATTACTCCCATTCCACCAAATAGGTTAACATTCTTTCTAGACTACTCTATCGTTGTTTCATGATGAAATATAATTTTTCTACTGGTTATCTCAGACTCAGACTGGTTATCTCAACTCTTAAAGAAAGAGTTGAATTTGAGGCTTGCCTTAGAAACATTCCACCTGCCAATTAGGAGATGCAGGAGATTCTCGTGCGTTCCCTGGGTGGGAAAGAGCCCATGGAGAAGGAAATGGCAACCCTGTCCAGTATTCTTGCCTGGAAAGTCCCATGAACAGAGAAGCCTCGAGGGCTACAGTCCATAGGATCGCAAAGAATACTGTGCACGTAGGCACACAGGCATTTGAGATACTACACTTTATATTGATGAATAATTGAAATAAATACTTTGATAAAGCAAATAGTTTGTGAAACAATGAAAGGAAATCACACAAGATACCTTTATCGCTATTAGCAAGACTACTGGAGCGGGTAGTCATTCTCTTCTCCAGCGGGTCTTCCAGACCCTTGGATTGAACCTGGGTCTCCTCAGATTCTTGATCATCTGAGCCACCAGGGAAGCCCTTATTGCCATTACTTCAAGTTATAAAACATTAACTCACTTTAAAATGTGGATATAATTTTAATTACGCTTTCAATTATGGTTTTCACTTTGACAAAAAAAAAAATGTCTGCGAGGTTTCCATAGAGGATTGAGAGAGCTTTAGATAAAAATTAAAATTCATGCTTAACATATATAACCACATCATGGTGTTTTAAAACATATAACCAAGGAATCACCATCAGGTATGAGCAACAGGCTAGAAAGTCTATCTTTCTAGTTTTAATTCACAGTATATATCTTTTTCCCACCTGGATTTTCCAAAACGAGAACAACATAGCACTTTTGGACCTGGATTATGAGTGGACACATATTTACACTGATATTTCCCCTAAAACGTAGCCAGTGTGTTCATTAGTAAGACCCCATTAGTAGCTGGGAGAGACGCTCGTGAGCAGGGCTCAGCTGCTGATATTAGAAAGTAGCCCGGCCTATGCTTGGACTTCCCGGGTGGCAGAGATGGTTAAGAATCTGTCTGCAATGAAGGAGACCTGAGTTCAATCCCTCGGCCAGGAAGATCTTCTGGAGAAGGGAATGACACCCACTCTGATATTCTTGCCTGGAGAATTCCATGGACAGAGGAGCCTGGCAGGCTACAGTCCATGGGGCTGCAAAGAGTTGGACACAGCTGAGCAACTAACCCTTCATGCCTATGCTTAGTTTTTTTCCTTACTTTAAAACAGGATCTTCTGCCACTGGAAGCCAAAAGGGGACCATTATGAGTTGACAGCCTTTCATTTGAAACAATGATCTTTGAAGTAAATTCCCTCAACTAATTCTTTTGCTGTGATCAGTTAACCTGAGGTTAAGAGAATAAAAAACTCCAAGAAACAACTGTCTATGGAGCACAATTATACACTACAATGGCAGCAATTTTAGACCATAAAAGAATTTCCAATGTTTGAAATTAAAATATGAGAGTATGAAGATTATTTTCCATTCAGTCATTATTATCTTTTTTGGACTTAAAGTTTCAGTTTTACCAGATTCCTCAGATCTGTTTCTTTTTAGTATTTTGTTCAAAACTTGCCTTTTTTCCTCCCACTAGTTTTGCTTCCCAGAACAAATAAGCATTTCTACTAACCACGGCCTGCAGTTTGGCTGGTTCCTGAGCAGAGGTCTCAGTGCCTGCTCATACTCAGTAATTTTTCAAAAGGTAGAAAATCAGCTTCTAGCTTAGAGGGGAAAAGTTTGCACTTTCTTTGCCCTGCATATAATGCTTGTCTGCATTCAAACTGGTAGTCCATTAATTATTTGAGAACATAAAGAGCAAGGGACTTTCCCTTGGCCTCCCATGGCAACTATGTCTGTGGGCTCACCTGATTTTAATATATTAGCCCCCTTTTCCTCACTTTCTATATCACAGTGAATGGAAAACTGGACAGCATTTACTCTCCAAAATTCCCTTAGCTCTTCATGTTCTTTAAGGAGACACTTACTTTATTGAAACAGTGATTGGAAAAGGGTTTCAGTGCATAAATGATTTGCTCTGTTTCTCAGCTTAAATGTGATGCTGAAGTGGAGCTCAGGCCCTGAGTGTAGTATTGTTTTGATTATCCCAATCTCCCTTTTTCATTTGGTGTTATGGTCAGTCTTGGTGAATTGTTCCTAAGGAGTACATATATGAGATTTTCCACACACTGCACATACTACCCTGTCCTCATAGTCTGTCTTTTTGCACATACAGCTATCTCAGGGACATCTTTGTGGCACTTTCTGCAATTTCAGCTTATAACAGCACAAAACATAGCCTCTTTGGATGTTGTGGATAAAGAAGAATCAGGGCAGCGTTTCCAGAGGGGTCAGCCACACTTATTTTCTCTATGAGAATAAGTGGGAAAAGCTGTCTTCTTGAATGCATTGTCCTTTTTTTCCACATAGATTCGACCCCTACGGCAGGACAAGGTGATAGCAGAATAGACTGGAGATTTCTGGAATATGAGTTGGGATGAGTTAAGAGAAAGATTTATGAGACATCGTGATGACCTCTTGTTCTGGCAATATCAAATGCTCTTATGCATCTTGGTTCTTTCACTGTTCTATACTCTCAAAATTTTGGCTTAGATCTATTCAGAAGTATCTAACTGACAGAAAGCACAGGTTGTGTACAATGTTGTTGTAGTTTATTTGCAAGTAAAGTATTTTCTGTGCCTACTTATCTTCCCATTTATAAGAGCCCAGTTTGGGGAGGAATAGCCAAGAAGAGTCTAAGGGATACCTTTGTCCCTCCACTGGCTTATCTGAGGAGATAGCCACAAAGGAAATAATCCATTGCCTGGCACATGGTAGGTCTCAAAATACGTTTACACATTGACTAACCTCTGCATTGGTACCCTATACTGTTAACTGCTCTTTAGTCTTTACCTTCATGATTCTCAGATTTGGTCAATTAACACATAGACTAATACTCAAAGTCTGAGGTCTTCTACCTAAGCAAGAAGACAATAAAGAAATTTAGATCTGTAATAGGTTAACTTCCATAATATTACTGATTAGTCTAGGACCTTGGTATTCCAATTCTCTAGTATCTGAGCTCATCTTTTCTTATGGGTTGTCCCTTTGCTCTTAGGTTCCCTTTGACTGGGTTCCTGATTGGTTCTTTTAATTCTCCCTCTGAAAAACATCCCATCTCTGAACTCTAGCCATTTTATGACTATGGCTATCATCAATTGGAAAAAAATATGTGAAACCACATACATACAATCAAAATTGAACTCTCAGATTGATTCTGTACCCTTTTTGGCTCAACCTACCACTAATAAATAGATGGACTTCAAGCACCAGAATGTGTAATGCCTTATTCACAGTTTCTGTACATACATGTGTATTTCTCTTTTAATTGGTATGCTGGCTTTATATCTCCCTTTGTATTTATATCTAGTGAACTAATGGACTAACCCTGATGCTCCAATTATTTTTACTCTCAGTCCTGAAGGGAGATAAGTAAGGAAGGGAGGTATATGGGAGAGCGGCATCTATGGACTCTTAGTTCTTCCCATCACATCCTCTTTTGACCTATCCCATTACTGTCCAAACAAGCTTGATTATGATATTTTCATATTAGCTTTCTGAAAGCCCCAGACCATAGAGGATGCAAAATAGCCTAAAGGGCTCCCAAGTGGTGCTAGTGGTTAAGGAACCTCACAGCCAATAAAGAAGACATAAGAGATGCAGGTTTGATCCCTGGGTTGGGAAGGTCCCCAGGAGGAGTGCATGGCAGCCCACTCCAGTACTCTTGCCCGGTGAATCCCATGAACACAGGAGCCTGGTGGGCTACACAGTCCATGGGGTCACCAAGAGTCGGACATGACTAAAGCAACTTAGCACACAGTATGCAGCATGGACTCTAAAGACAAAAGCCTTTCTTCAATCTAATTTTGAGACTTTGGGAAGCTATTTGCCCTCACTGTGTCTCAGTTTTCTTATCTAAAATGAGGGTAATAACAACGTCATAGAATTGTTAGGATGATTAAGAATGTTATGTACAAAGGACTTCAAGAAGTGTCTGACCCATAGAAATCTCTCAAGAGGTTTTGGCTGTTTCTTGGGTAGATCTGCCCATCTCACATCATAGCCTAAATTAACAATAGTCCAAAAAGTTTTTTCAAGACTTTCCATCCTCAACTCTCTACCTATTCTCCTCCTCAGCTTGGAACTCTTTTCTCAGACTTTTGCATGAATTACCATTTATCATTCAGAACTCCACTTAAATAGTACTCGTCAATTAGACCTTTCTTGGTCATGTTTTCTAAAGTTGTTTCTGCCTGCTTTCTATATTTGCTCTTATTTTTCCCTCACAGCACAATTTATTACTATTTTAGTAATTTGCTAGTTAACTTTTTTTTGTTTATTTCCCTCCCTGGATAGCAAATTTAATGAGAATTGAAACTAAGTTTTAGACAGATACATATTGATATATATTGAATGAATATTGAAATGCTGCAAGACCATCAGAAAGTTCAAAAAGAAACATCCACATTATACTTGTTTCTTTGAGGGAAATTGGAGAAATGTAGATATTCAGAAAAACCTCAGAATGCTGTTTAATCTGCTTTTTCTCAAATAGCTCTATATTGATTCAATATTTGATGATCTTGTTGATTTTTTGAAATTCAAATTCTAACTTTGTTATAGTTGAGCTTGAATTTAAATTCAATGTCACATTGCAGTAGACCTAAGTCACTACCTAGAATATGACCCACTGTCAAATGAACTTCTACTCCTGACCCAGGAAAAATTGGGATCGATGGTGCCAGACTATAATCGATGCAAAATCTTCCCTAAGTGTGGAAATGCACCTCATTTCCACACTCATCTCATTGGGAAGATTCCATGGAGAAGGAAAAGGCAACCGACTCCAGTATTCTTGCCTGGAAAACCCCATGGACAGAGGAGCCTTGTGGGCTATGGTCCATGGGGTTGCAAAGAGTCGGAAAAGACTGAAGCAATTTTGCACGCACGCACAGCAAGCATAAGGGACATGCTTGATGGTTCAGTGGTAAAGAATTCTCCTGCAATGCAGGAGCTGCAGAAGATGCAGTTTCAATTTCTGGGTTGGAAAGATCCAAAACAGGAGGAAACGGCAACCCACTCCAATATTCTTGCCTGGAGAATCCCATGAACAGTGGAGCCTGGCAGGCTACAGTACATCAGGTCGCACAGAATGGGACACGACTGAAACGACTGAGCACCCACACCCTTCACTTTACAAGGATAGAATCTAATAGGAGTTTAATAGTATTAGTTGTCTTGCAGTCTTGTCTGACTCTTTGTGACTCCACGGACTGTAGCCTGCCAGGCTTCTCTGTCCATGGAATTCTCCAGGCAAGAATACTGGAGTGGGTTGCTACTCCCCTCTCCAATGGATCTTCCAAACCCAGGAATCAAACCTGGGTCTCCTGCATTGCAGCCAGATTCTTTACTGTCTGAGCCAGTTTACATACACCAAAAAGATAACTAAAATGTATACTAAATATGCTATGATAATTCCATTATCACAGCTGAGAAGGAACAGTGAAAAATATTACTTAACTACCATTATTGCATAGTTACTTTACATAGAGCCACTGGACACTTTTTTTTTTTAACTTAGATTATTTCATTCAACATTTAAATTTTGTTCTTGAAAAATGTTTTCCAAAGTATGGCTACAATTAGCTATGGATTCCGTATTGGCTCAGATGGTAGGTATGGCTCAAAAATGAGCCATAAATTAGATTGAGGTTTTGTCATCTGGATGCATGTTTGCTCACATATAATAGTGAAAATTTTGACCATTGCATTTTATTGTTATTATAGGTTCTGGGAGGCAAAATTTTAAAAAACAAGATCACCATTAATGAATTTAATGGATTTGAACTGTAGGAAGTATTGGTGCGATTTATCTATAAAAGTATGAAAACTTTTTTCATGTTTTAAACAGTATTCTAATAGCGTTTTTGTGCTGTAATTAGCATACAACACACTGTATATTTAAACTACATGGCAGATAACAGTTAGCATATGAATACTCCTAAAGGAAATCAACCCTGAATATTCACTGGAAGGATTGATGCTGAAACTGAAGCTCCAATACTTTGGCCACCTGATGCAAAGAGCCAACTCCTTGGAAAAGACTCTGATGCTGGGAAAGATTGCAGGCAAAAGGAGAAGGGGAGGACAGAGGATGAGATGGATGGATGGCATCACCGGCTCGATGGACATGAGTTTGAGCCAACTCCAGGAGATAGTGAAGACTGGCAAGCCTGGTGTGCTGCAGTCCATGGGGTTGCAAAGAATCGGATATGACTTAGTGACGAAACAACAACATCTATAAAATACTCAGCATGATCAAGATAAGGAACATCTGCATCCATCGCTTCCAAAGTTCCCTCTGTTCTTCTATCCTGGGTTCCTCTGAAATTCTTGTTCCTAGGCAACCTATAATTGGCTTTCTGTGTGTATTTTGGTAGAGTGTTATGTAAATAAATTATATGCTATACATGCTATTTATGACAAGGATGAATCTCAAAATAATTATGCTGAGTGAAAAAAGCCAAACAAGAAAAGAATATATTTTTAGTAGTTTTTCAATCCAGAGAGTTTTGTGGTACTATTTATGTTCATGTTTTATCAAAAGAAGACCTTATAATTAGTTTAGTAAACTGTCAATTAATTTTGAAAAAAATTAAAAATTCTAATAATTTTGCAAAGTTAGTGTCACTAGCAAAACTTTATGTATATCAATTATACATAAACTAGCTAATGGCCAAGTGAAAGTGTTGCTTAGTCCTGTCTGACTCTGCAACCCTATGGACTGTAACCCGCCATGCTCCTCTGTCCATGGAATTCTCCAGGCAAGAATACTGGAGAGGGTTGCCATGCCCTCCTTCAGGGGACCTTCCAACCCAGGGATCAAACCCAGGTCTCTTACACTGCAAGCAGATTCTTTACTGTTTGAGCTACCAGGGAGGCCTGTTTTATCAAGAGAAGACCTTATAATTAGTTTAGTAAACAATTAATTTTGAAAAAATAAAAGATTCTAATAATTTTTCAAAGTTAGTGTCACCAGCAAAGCCTGTTAACAATTCCCTGGGAGTAAAAACATAATTTGGGTAATAAAATAAAGTCTAACCTTTTTTTTTTTTTCCCTCTGTGCTCAGTTGAATGTTGCTTGCTCACTGGGAGTCATAGGCAGAGGCCTTGAATCTGGCTCTTCAGACCGGCATTGCGGGTTGGAAATGGCCGTGTCAACGCCTCAGCTTTGCGGGCTGTGTGCAGAAGCGCTGCACACGGCACTCAATTCAGGCAGGTCATGTGCAGAGACACTGTGTCCGTTACTGAGATCTGGAGCTCTGAGCGGCACAGCAGTGCCAGCCTCGCGAGAACTCCGCCCCCTCTCGGGATGACAAGACGGATATAAAGTAGCCTCGCCAGGGAGAGCGAGAAGTGTGTGCTCTAAAGCAGGGGTCACCAACGTCTGAGATCTAATCCTTGATGATCTGAGGCGGAGCTGTAAAAGTGAAAGTTGGTCGCACAGCCATGTCCAACTCTTTGTAATTCCATGGACTGCTGCCTGTCCTTCTCCGCTGTCCATGGAATTCTCCACGCAAAAGTACTGGAGTGAGTTGCCACTGCCTTCTCCAGGGAATCTTCCCGACCGGGGAATTGACCCCAGGTCTCCCACATTGCAGGTGGATTCTTTACCAGCTGAGCCACAAGGGAAGCCTGATGTAATAATGATAGAAATAAAGTACACAATTGACATAACGCGCTTGAATCATCCCCAAACCACCCCCATTGTAACCCTGGTCTGTGGAACAATTGTCTTTCATGAAACTGGTCCCTGGTGCCAAAAAGGTTGTGGGCTACTGCTCTAGAACACAAGGTCACACTTCTTCAATCTTTAATCCAAGAACAAAGCTTTCCAGAATCCACATATATGGTATAGATGATCCTATGTGCAAAACAGAAATAGAAACACAGATATACAGAAAAAAGAGACACCAAGTGGGGAAAAAGGGAGGGTTCGATGAATTGGAAGATAGGAATTAACACATATACATGATTGATAGCACGGATAAAATAGATGGGGCTTCCTTGGTGACTCAGCGTTAAGAATCCGCCTGCAGTGCAGGAACCACAGAAGATGCAGGTTCGATCCCTGGGCTGGGAAAATCCCCCGAAGGAGGGCATGGCAACCCACTCCAGCATTCTTGCCTGGCAAATCCCATGGACAGAGGAGCTTAGTGGGCTATAGTCTATAGGGTCACAAAGAGTCAGACAGGACTGAAATGACTTAGCACACATGCATAAAATAGATAACTATTGAGAATCTTCTGTGTAGCTCAGGCAACTCCACTCAGTGCTCTGTGGTGACCCTAAATGGGAAGAAAATCCAAAATAGAAGGGAAACATGTATATGTATAGCTGATTCACTTTACTGTGCAGTAGAAACTAACAATATTGTAAAGCAACTACATCCAATAAAAATTAGGTTTTTTTTTAAAGGGTAAAGCTTTCTTTCGCTTCTTAACTCAACTAGGTCTCGTTCTATTTGCACTAGCAACACCAGATAGAAGGCCACTAGTCAATTTGACATGGTCAGTATCATTAGGGAGGAAAAGAAATTATAATCTTAAACAAGTGGTCTAATCAATGGGGTGAATTCCCCAATGTCTTAGATCTAACTATATAAATCTCAGTAAGACTTCATAGTGTAATAACCTTACTTAAAAAGTGAAAGTAAGAACAACTAAATACTCTATGATTCAACTTTAGCCAAAAATCTCAGAAGGGAATAAATGAAAACTGAAAAATACAATGTCAGTTTCTTTCTTTTTATGGGAAGGTATTGAACCTGACTTGCAAGATTCTTAGTAAACATCCTGCCAGCGAGAAAAACTATTGGAAGCCTGAAAGAGCAATGTTCTTTTTCATATTGATCAAATTATTAAAATATTATTTTTATGTTTTCATTGTAGATGCCTCATCTCTGTTCAGTGATCTCAGATTTTCCATGAGAATTCTGACCAAAATTCTCAAATTCTTTAATGGCAAGCAATTCTACTCTCCTAAATTATATGTTTAGATAATTTTAAGTGATTATAATAACTTTTAATTCTGCTTATTGACACATCTCAATGTATAGGTAACTAAATGAAGGCTGAAGGATTGATTGCATGCATGTATGAATTAATTAATTTATTCCCCTTGAATTCATTGCTTTTATAATCAGTGTGTGATCTCTACTTAAAGACCATATTACATCTCAACCTATATCTCAGTCTAAAGATGGTGGTCATAATTTCCAATACTAAAACTTCCATATCTACCTGGAAACATTGGTGACTCCCTAATACGACTCCCTTATCACGTAGCTAAGCAACTTACAGATTTCAAGACAAGCTGTCCACCAGTGATGAAGAACAGAGGTGAAGATAAAGTCAGATTTCAGTTATGTTTCTGATTTAAAACATCATTAACAGAGGAAATCTCAGTGTTTTATGAGAACATAGAATTGTACTGAATTCTAGATGGGCATGTGCTAGCAGAGAAGAAAAGGTAGATAATAAAATGAATTGCAAATGATAAGAACTTCACCAGTTAAAGGGAAGGGCATTCCAGAACAAAGGAATAGCATGTACAAATGCATCTGCAAAGTTAACAGAACACATTCTATTGATGAGTGATGCAATTCTTCTTGAACTTTTGCAAACCTTTGAAAACTCTTTGTTAAAATTTCTTCTAGAGCATAAACCTATGGTTGCCAGGGTGGAAGAATGGAGAGAAGAGATGATTAGGGAGTTTGGGATCAACATGTACACTCTGCTATATTTAAAATTACTAATCAACAAAGTCGTACTACATAGCACAGGGTTCTCAGCTCAATGTTATGTGGCAGCCAGGATGGGAGGGGAATTCAGGAGAGAATAGATACATGTATATGTATCACTGAGTCCCTTTGCTGTCCATCTGAAACTATCACAACATTGTTAATAGGCTATACTCCAATACAAAATAAAAAGGTTAAATTAAGACAACAATTATTTCTTCAACTTTATCTCACTAAAATTTTAAAGAGCATTTTTATTAATCAACTGATACATGTCACTCATTTTTATTAATCAATTGATATATGTCACTTCTTCATTAATAAAAGATTCTTTCTCCTAGAAGTGTTGGCAATATCCAACTGACCTTAGCCATCTTTTTCATTTGACCCCTCTCTGCATTTAATTACATATATTGCAAAATTTCTGGCTTGATTTTGTCCTAATGAGAAGAGATCCATAAAAATTTAACTGAAATCAACAAACTTTCAGAAACTACACGAAATAGTTAAAGAGAGACTCATTTTCATAGGCTTTAAGAATTGTTTTGGAAACCAGAGTTGTGAAAGGGCCAAGGATCGTTTTTGCAAATTCTCTGTATTTAAAGTTTAAGAGAAAGAAACAGGAGGGAGTCAGTATTTGGAGTATATGCTGAGTTTGGGACCTGCAGTGTGTCAGGTAGGTCATTTGGAGTTTGTTTGCACACGATACCCCTGTACCGTGGGTGACAAATGTCAGAACAGTTGAGGTCAATGATCAGACTCTCAGAGCATCAAAATTAAGAGTCTTGAACATTCAATTTCACTAGGAAGTTTTGTGTGTGGGGGGGTATGTATGTGTGTGTGCTCAGTCATGTCTGGTTCTTTGGGTCCCCATGGATTATAGCCCACCAAACTCATCTGTCCATGAGATTCTGCAGGCAAGAATACTGGAGAGGGTTGCCATTGCCTCCTCCAGAGGATCTTCCTGACTCAGAGATCAAACCCTCATTTCCTATGTCTCCTCTTTTGCTAGCAGATTCTTTACTGCTTGCGCTGTTGAGAATGCCATATATATATACATACATATAGATATTCCCCATATGCAGCCCATCCTCAGAAAACATTAATGTACACTTTCTTATTGTACTCTTTCCAGCTATGTCTTATTACTGTCACATGTAAACTCCCTGGCTTTATTTTCAGCTTGCTTCTTCTGGACTCTCAGAATGTCCTTGCCTCCTTCCTTATCCATTCAATACCTGTCTGATTTGACATGATTTACATCTTCCAGGGCCTTTCTGGACCCCTTCAGTTTCAAAAAGCTCTCACCTTCACTGTCCTCTTCTCCAACACTATGGTCTGTTCTCCTCAGTTCACCTTTAAAGGTAGTCTGCACTGTGACATCAAGATTTATGGATCCGTCATCTTCCCAGGTGGCTCAGTGGTAAAAAGCCAGGAGATGCAGGAGATGTGGGTTCAATCCCTTGGTCGGGAAGATCCCCTGGAGGAGGGCATGACAAACCACTCCAGTATTCTTGCTTGGAGAATCCCATGGACAGAGAAGCCTGGACGGCTACCATCCATGGGATTACAAAGAATCAGACATGACAGAGGGAGAACTTGCCACTTGCCATCTCCTCACTAGATCGCACATTTTGTATGGCAATGATACAGTAACTTCTCTGTGTTTCATAAAGTGTGGTTTCTGAAATAGGTCAAACCATTTGTTACATCCTCAATACATATTTGATGATTCAATGCATGAATGATAAAGGGTCAGTCTTGAGAACTACCTCAGGGAAAAGCTACCACCTCGAGATGATATTTTGACTTTCTTTCTAGTATTGATGTTTCTATTGGTGATGTCAAGAACTGGAGAGGAGGAGGTTTTGTGATGGCACCCCTCCTCCCAGAAAGAACACTAGAAAAAAACAGGAATGGAGCTGTTTTAATAGTGTAAGCCATGAGATGGCCCAGCAGAGGAACAGGGCCTGATTCCAACTGCCTACACCTCCTCCTCTGCAGACAGAAGGTAGAGCAACCTCACAGGAAAAGTGTCAGTATATAGTGGAGATAAGGAACTGGAGAATTTAGAAATAAAACTGGGTTAGGGCTTCAAGCCATACACCATATGGTGTTTAGTCTGGGTGTTTAATTTCTACAATTTCAGTAGAAATTAAGAAAAGTGTTAGTCTCTCAATTGTGTCTGACTCTTTGTGCCTCTGTGGACTGTATGTAGCCTACCAGGCTCCTGCGTCCATGGGATTCTCCGGGCAAGAATATTGGACTGGGTTGCCATTCCCTTCTCCAGGGGATCTTCCTGACCCAGAGATTGAACCCAGGTCTCCTGTATTGGAGACAGGTTCTTTACCATCTGAGCTACCAGGAAAACCTGGAATTAAGAAAGAAAAGTTACTGTAAGTGGCTTGTCTTCGATAATCAAAGCAGTTGTGATGTCCAATAGTTGTTAATATTTATTGAATACTTTCTATGTTCCGAGGCTCTTAAATATATTATATATGTAGGTAACATTGTACAGGCTTCCTGGTTGCTCAGTGGTAAAGAATCTGCCTGCCAGTGCAGGAGACGTGGGTTTAATACCTGGGTCGGGAAGATCCCCTGGAATAGGAAATGGCAACTCACTCCAGTATTCTTGCCTGGGAAGTCCCGTGGACAGAGGAGCCTAGCAGACTGCGGCCTATGGGGTCACAAAAGAGTTGGACACTACTGAGCAACTAAACAACAATGTTGTATAATTATGTTCATTTTAAAGATAAGAAATTTGAGGCATGGAGATGTTAAATCACTATGTGGTTTGACCTTGAGGTCAAGGTCAAACAGCAAGTAACTGAAAGAAGCAGCATGTGAACCCAGGTCAGAATGAAAATCTGTTGCTCTGAATGTAGATTTAGATTTTGTTAAATAGTTAATTAAGAAAAACACAGTTTTACAGACTAAATTGCAATTAGTTTGTAACCCACTTCCCCCCAAATCTTCACTACTCTTCTACCAGATTTCATGACTAAATGTCAGACTGTGTAAAACTTAAGGACCAGCACAATTGGTAGCAGTTAGGATTCTGAGAATATCAAGTGTTTTGGGTTTGGCACATCCTCCTAACACATTTTGCCAAGATTTTTCCCTTAATTTTTAAATCCCTGTGTATTTCAAGGGAAATATAATACATTCCTGATTCATTTACATTTAACTCATCAAGACTTTGGTAACAGTTATCTTATGGCCAAAAGCCATTTTCGCTCTGAGGAAGTCATGCTTTACTGACATCTAACTGCATCCAAGGAACAAAGATCAAGATCTCTTCTAACACTGAACAAAGCTAAAGTGGCTTCTACATAAAAAGGAACACATTTGAGTCAGTTGTAGTGAGGTGGATGAACCTAGAGCCTGTTACACAGAGGGAAGTAAGTCAGAAAGAGAAAAACAAATATCGCATATTTACATGCATAATGGAATCTAGAAAAACAGTACTGAAGATACTATTTACAGAGAAGAAATGGAAACGCAGACATACAGAATGGACTTGTGGACAGAGCGGGGGATGGAGAGGGTTGGATGAATTGAGAGGGTAGAATTGACACATATACGCTATCATGTGTAAAATAGATAGCTAGTAGGAAGCTGCTATACAACACAGGGAGCCCAGTTGGCCCTCTGTGGTGACCTAGAGAGGTGGGATGGGGGATGGGAGGCTCAAGTGGGAGAGGATGTATATATATATATGTGTGTATATATATATATATATATATACAATTATGATTGATTCAATTATGATTGTATATATATAAGTATATATATACAATTATGACTGTGGCAGAGACTGCCACAACATTGTAAAGTAATTATCCTCCAATTTAAAAGAAAGTGGCTTCTAAAACTGGAAAGCCAGTAGACTATTGGGTTAATTTATAGTGGCATTGTTGGAGGACTCTATCAGTGGACCATATGGCCTTGTTTGAATCTGCAACCCATAGTGTATTTTGGTTATGAAATAATGAAAACATTGATTTTTCAAGTCTATAAAAGCAGAATTTTCATACAAGATATTTCTGTACACATCCACGAGACATACGGTGGCTCAGACGGTAAAGAATCTGCCTGCAATGAAGGAGACCAGGTTAGATCCCTGAGTCAGGAAGATCCCCTGGAGAAGGGAATGTTAACCCACTCCAGTATTCTTGCCTGGAGAATCCCATGGACAGAGAGCCTGGAGGGCTGCAGTCCACGGACGGGGTCAGAAAGAGTTGAACACAACTGAGCGACTAACGCTCACTTTTTCAGTTTCATTACCTGAAACGTAGTCAGTTGTAAGGTATCTTAACTGTCTAAAACCAAGCTCTTTAAAAAACTAATGGATAAAGCAATAAAAAAATATTTCTTTAAAATGCCTAAAAATGTGTAGAAAACAAATATGTTTTTTCACACTTAGAGACTCAACAGTAATGTCAGGTTCTAAGTATTCAACATATTCTGGTTTGATGCCTATCTTTCTTAATAATCAAAGAGATACCTCTCAGGCCCTTGTTAGCATCTTCTTAGTTACCTAGTGGAGACTTCCCTGGCAGTCCACTGGTTAAGACTCTGTGCTTCCAATGCAGAGGGTGTGAATTCAATCCCTGGTTGGAGAACTAAGATCCCACATACTACACAGCATGGCCAAAAGAAGTATAAAGTTACCTAGTGAAATATTTCTTGGTTACTTCCAACTTTTGGCACCTATGAATAAAGCTGCTATAAACAAACATTTGTGTGTAGCTTCTTACATGGATAAGTTTCAAATACCTAGCTGTGTGATTACTGGGTTGTATGCTCAGAGCATGTTTACTTTTGTAAGAAACAGCCAAAATGTCTTTCAAAATGCCTTCTCTACTTTGTAATAGATACTTATTACTTAAATGTCATCTTGAGGGCCTGCGTGCTAAGTGGCTTCAGTCATGTCTGACTCTTTGGGACCCTATGGACTGTAGCCCACTGGGCTCCTCTGTCCATGGGATTCTCCAGGCAAGAATACTAGAGTCAGCTGCCATGCCCTCCTCCAGGGGATCTTCCCAACCCTGGGGGTTGCACCTTAGTCTCTTATATTTCCTGTATTGGGAGATGGGTTCTTTACCATTAGCACCACCTGGGAAGCCCAAATGTCATCTTGAGTCACCTTTAGTATAGTAACTAGAAAAATGCTCATTTTTATGTCTTATTTGTTCTTTGTGAATTACGCAATTATATTTGTGTATGTGTGTGTGTGTGTGTTACAGTGTGTATCACAATGGGAGTGATGTTTAAATAGCCTCTCACTCCTCTCATCCTCCTTTTCTCCTTCCCTGCACCACAGCTGGGCAATTAACATGAGTCTTAAGTCCATTGCTTATAATTAGGGAGAATAAAGGCTATAACCAGAGCTTTCTCACTCATAACTGATTACTTCTCAATTTCGTAGCTGCTTGGTTAAATTATGGTTGTAGAATCTATTATATCTTTTAAACTATTAACATTTTATATGTTGTACTTGTTCAACATTTATTCAACAGCTGCTTACTGATTTTGTATAATATGTCAAACATCAGATATTTATTCTCCCTTTGATCCATGAGATTAAACTCTAGGTTTTTGTAGGACCATGTTAGTCCCCTTCACAGCAAAATATTAATAATAATTTTCATAAGCAGGGATACAGTCTACTTTACCAATTCAAAATGTAGCATTTTACATCTGCAGAGTATAAGCATAGGTATACTGTAGACTTTTTTCTTTTTTAAATATATACTTATTTTTATTTATTTTTATTGTCTTATTTAACACAAAATTTCTGTTCTAGAGTCACTGTCCATACAATATATCATGTGCTTTTTCAGTGGTGTTGAAACCTGTGGGAGAATTTGTGTTTTTTCTTGAAACTTTTTCCTTGCTTGCTCTGTTGTTTCCCTTCCTCTGATCACTCATCTGTGACATTTGTTGGCCCCTCTTCCTCTGCCTGCTTTTTAAATACTGTTTCTCTTGTTTCCTGTCTTAGTAATTCTCCTCTCTCTCTCAACATGATCTTACTCCTCCACATTCTATTATACATTGACGAATCACAGCAGTTTAAACTCCAGTTCCTCCCTTTCTCATCCTCTAGGCTGAAATTCTATCTGCTTACTGAAAATTTGTCCCTGGAGGCCCTGCAGAACGCATATATTTAATGTTTTGTTGTTGTTCAGTCTCCAAGTCAGAGAAGGCAATGGCACCCCACTCCAGTACTCTTGCCTGGAAAATCCCATGGACGGAGGAGCCTGGTAGGCTACAGTCCATGGGGTCGCTAAGAGTTGGACGACTGAGCGACTTCACTTTCACTTTTCCCTTTCATGCACTGGAGAAGGAAATGGCAATCCACTCCAGTATTCTTGCCTGGAGAATCCCAGGGACGGCGGAGCCTGATGGGCTGCCGTCTATGGGGTCGCACAGAGTCGGACACGACTGAAGCGACTTAGCAGCAGCAGTAGCAGTCTCCAAGTTGTGTCTGACTCTTCGTGACCTCATGGACTGCAGCACGCCAGGCTTCCCCGATATTTAACTGGTCTAAAACTGTATTCATCACCTTCCACCAATTGCTCCCTTTTTCCTTCCTTCTTTCAACCCTTCCTTCCTCTTCTTTCCATCTTTCTTTGTTGAAATGGATACTTTATGCAGCTGTTAAAAACCAATTACAATCAAAACAAAGTAATTCCTCAGCAGCAACTGTTCCCCACAGTTATTTGTGTAACTTCCTACAAACATTCAGTGTAGACCATACATATATACGTTCATTGTCCATTTCTGGCACAAGTGATGATGTGTGCACTCTATCCTGCGTCTTGCTTTTCTCATTTAACATACTTTGGAAATTATTCCATGTCAGTAAACATACACCTGACTCATTGCTTTGAATGAATATAGCATGTATACACTTATATGAATACACATAGAATAACCTGTTGGTGGACAGCTTCATTTGTTTCTTATTTCTGCTACTGCAAAAATGCTAAAATTAATGGCGAATGCATGCTGTGCATTTATCTATAGGTTGGATACGTAGACAATAAAATTATTCAGTCAAAGAGAAATACAATTAAATTTTAATAAATATACTTAATTTATCTCCAGTTCACATCCATATCCACATCCCGGTCAAAATATTTTTATCAAGTCTTCAGAGTTTGCATATTTGATAGGAGAAAAATGATACCCTAACATAGATTAGTTTTAATTTCTCATCTTATGAGTGGCTTTTAAAATTAATTTTACATGATTTCAAATGATTTTTTTATCTGACTCTTGTATTTTTTCTTATATGTGAATAACCTCTTCGTTTTGTAAATATATCAGCTCCTTGTCTGGAGTATTTATTTTAAAACACCTTTTCACAGTTTGTCATTTACCTTTTCCAATTGGTTTGGCATACGTTTTTCTTGCAGGGCAGGACTTGCTAAATTTTTATGAAATAAAATTAACTTTGTTATATTTTAATAGCTTAAGTGCTGATGCTGTGCTAGATTTATGAAAAAATTGTTAAAGTTTTTCTTTTTTAATACTTGATATGGTATAAGTAACAGTAAAGTTACACATTTTTAAAACTTTGGTATGAATTATCTATTTTGCCAATTGGGCCTGTAAATGTGTTGGGGGAGTGGTCTTTAACATCTTTCTGAAATTGTTGGTAACTTTCAATTCTCTAGTTCTTGGGTAGTTTGTTTAAAGACATTTTTACTTTAATTAGGCTTTCAAATATAATTGCATAACTTTGAGCAAGACAGTATTTCATACTTCTTTTAATTCCCAAATGTCTTTGATTACTCATTCAGCATTTGTATTTTGTGTGTTTGTGATAACAATCTAATTTGATTATCTATATTTTTAATGTTATTTGACTTAATAAAAAATTGTGATTGGAATTATTTTTACTGGTTTTAAAATATATTAATTCTATTTTTATCTTCACTTATTTCTTCTGTGCTTTCTGTTGATTATTTTTATTTTTATCAATCCCTTAGTTGAATCTGTATTTATGTTTATGCCTCTTTTATTAATGTGAATGATTAAAGCTATTAATTTTTTCTGATTTTCCTATATCTGTTAGGTTTTCATATGTACAGTTTTCATTATTGTCAAATTCTATACATTTTTAGGTAGTTTACTTCCACTTTGACATATTATTTAAGAGAACATTTTCTTTTAGATCTCTATGTGGAAGACTGTGTGTTGTCTACTTTATCTCATTTTGCTATTAAACCTTATTTATATTTTCTTATGGTTAGATGAGTCTACATACTATTTTCTACATTTTGAAAAAATAAAAATTTGCTTTTTGAGTAAGTTCAACAGTCTCTTTTATGCAACTATGACATCAACTCTGAATTCTCCCTCATACCTTCTTGTCTTCCCCTTTACCATGGGGTGCTTGTTCAGTTGTGTCTGACTCTTTGCAACTCCATGGCCTGTAGCCCACCAGGCTCCTCTGCCCATGGAGTTTTCAGGCAAGAATACTGAAGTAGAGAGGGACAGGGTGGGGCGGGAGGTGGGACGGAGGTTCAGGATGGTGGGAAATATGTACACCCATGGCTAATTCATGTCATGTCACCACAATATTGTAATTAGCCTCCTATCAAAATAAATTAATTAGCTTTAAAAAAAGTGAATCTGGGAAAAGGGGAAAAAAAAGAATACTGGAGTGGGTTGCCATTTCCTGCTCCAGGGAATCTCCCGATCTAGGGATCGAACCCACAACTCATCTGTCTCCTGCATGGCAGGCAGTCTTTACCACTGTGCCACCTGGGAAGTCCCTTGCCATAGGGTACATAGGGGATTTATAATGTGTTCTGAAATAATCATAAGTGCAGAATCTGATGTGTGTGGCATCATTTGATTTTGCTCACCTTCAATACAGTGAAAATCTGTCCTCTAAATCTTAAACATTAGTCTTAGACTTTAGTGTCCTTAGTGCATTTTATCTATAGCCCTGAAATTAAAAGATGCTTGCTCCTTGGAAGAAAAGCTATGACAAACCTAGATAGCACATTAAAAAGCAGAGACATTACTTTGCTGACAAAGGTCCATCTAGTCAAAACTATGTTTTTTCCAGTAGTCATGTATGGATGTGAGAGTTGGACTATAAAGAAAGCTGAGCGCCGAAGAATTGATGCTTTTAAACTATAGTCTTGGAGAATAGAGAGTCCCTTGGACTGCAAGGATATCAAACCAGTCTATCCTAAAGGAAATCAGTCTTGAATATTCATTGGAAGGACTGATGCTAAAGCTAAAATTCCCATACTTTGGCCACCTGATGTGAAGAACTGACTCATGATGCTGGGAAAAATTGAAGGCAGGAGAAGGGGATAACAGAGGATGAGATGGCTGGATGGCATCACCAACTCAGTGGACATTAGTTTGAGTAAGCTCTGGGAGTTGGTGATGGACAGGGAAGCCTGATGTGCTGCAGTCCAAGGGGTTGCAAAGCGTTAGACATGATTGAGTGACTGAACTGAGCTAAACTGATTCATATTCTTGCCATGGCCTCCACTTGTCATATTCATTTATATTGTGACCTTCAACATCTTCACTAAGGGATATAATTAAAAGTGATTGGTTTACGTGAAATAGCTCTCTCTCTCTCTCTCTCTCTCTATATATATATATATATACATACATACATATATATATGTATATTTACCACCAACACTACCATACATATACATGTATACAAGATGGTGGAGGTGATGTAGTTGCTAAGTCATTTCTGACTCTTGTAACCCCATGGACTGAGGCCTGTCAGGCTCCCCTCACCATGGGATTTCCCAGGCAAGAATACTGGAGTGGGTTGCCATTTCCTTCTCCAGGAGATCTTCTTGACCCAGGGGTTGAACCTGCATCTCCCGCATTGCAGATGGATCCTTTACCACTGAGCTTCCAGGGAATCCATATATATATATAGTCACACATATGTGTATGGACTGTATGGGCCACCCCGTGGCCTATAGGCCACCAGGCTCCTCTGTCCATGGAATTTTCCAGGCAAGAATACTGGAGTGGGTTGCCATTTCCTTCTCCAGGGGATCTTCCCAATCCAGGGATCGAACCCAGGTCTCCCGCATTTCAGGCAGATGCTTTACCCTCTGAGGCACCTGACTGAGTGGTTCATATGTATACCTATATGTACACAAATATCTCTGTGTATATAGATAGATACTCACAGGTAGAAGTGCATAGCCTCAATGAGTTTGTAAAGGAAAATGAGACTTCATTAGACCTAAACTGAATAATTAACAATTAACAACTTTGCACTAAAAAACCACATTTTTCTTAGTAACCATGTAAGATATTCATAGACTGTTCCATACTGAGAATAAACATGAACTTGTAAATCCTTAAGAAATAAATTGTGTTCAATCAGAGAAAAATAAAGAATAACTTTAGTAGTTTACAAGAGAAAACTGTTTTTTTTCCTATGTGTATATTAATTTTTATGGAGAAACCTAGAGTTCAGCATGACCCCTGTGTGCCTGAGCTACTGGGTCTGTGGGAAGTGTCTGGAGTACCAGTTTAGAGGTTACAGCCTATGTCAGCAAATTGCAGGGAAACACTGGGGAACCTTACTGTTAGAGCAAGCGGTGGCTTCCCTGGTGGCTCAAATGGTAAAGAATTCGCTTGCAATACAGGAGACTCAGGTTCAATCCCTGGTCAGGAAGATCCCCTGAAGGGAACGGTTACCCACACAAGAATATCCAGTATTCTTGTCTGGAGAATTCAATGGACCGGAGGAGCCAGGCAGGCTGCATTCCATGGGGTTGCAAAGAGTCAGACATGACCAAGGGACTAACACTTTCACTTTCAGCAAGAGGTGGAAATAAGTTTGAGGGCAGCCTGAGAAGAAGTAAATTTTCACTGGAGAGTATAGAATGCATAACACATGGCTCTGAGAAGTAGGGGCTGTGGCAAAATTATGGATATTGTTAGCAGGCATACTAGGGATTTAGGCTCTGTGCAAGAAAAAGGGGTACAAGCTGAGGTCAGCAAGAATATGTGAGGACCACAGAAGGGACACACTTCCCTTAGTGCCAGGACAATTCAGAAACTACCCTCATCTACCTCTTTCCTTCCTCACTAAGGATTCTGAGCCAGGGACCTAGATCACTCCCTTCTGGTCATAAGGGAAGGGGAAGATGAAGCTGGAGAAATCCTTATAGAGTATAAGTAGTTACCCAAAGGGGACTGAGCTCAAACAGAGTCTGACTGAGTCACATTAAACAGCAAGCTTATGTTTGCTACAACAACTGAAATAGAAGTTTTATGAACAAAATAACTTCATTTATGGAGAAATAAAAAAAATTACTTTCAGTGTATCTGTGTAAGTACATGTCCTCACCAACTCTCTAGGTGTGCCATCAACTTTGGAGAAACACATGTTCTATTCATTTTCTCAGATATCTCCAAGAGCAGAATTGTCTCTTTCCTAGTCTCAATTATGTGAGTCACCAGTCTCTCAATTTCCATTGTCAGAAAGCTTAGTTTTATCCTAGAATATGTCCCTCATTCTCCACATCCAATTTTTCATGAAGTGTTACTGATTTTATCTCAGAAATATTTCCTGCATTGGATCTTTTTCTATTTCCACTGCCTCTGTGACCCTCATCATGCCTCAAAACTATTGCAACAGCTATTTATTATTCCAAATTTCTTTCTCTTCTCCAATGTGTTGCCAGGTATCTTTCCCCAAAAACGAATTTAATTTTCTTTCTCCTCTGTTTACAACTTATGCTAACTTCTTACTGACCACTGTATAAAATTCCAACAACTCACCATGATATTCAGAGCCTGTCACCACCTGCTCTATCGCTGGTGTCCCCCTCAACACTCTTTGCTTGATCCAACCACAAGGAACTTCTCATTGTTCACTGTCTACAAAATCTATTCTCATGACTTGATGGCTGTTTACCCTCTGAGTTCTACATGGCTAACTGTCTGTACTGTCTGTCCCATTTACCCATCAATTATAGCTGTTTAGCTACAGTGACTGTATGTTGAAGTTTTATAAGTGTAAGTAAGTGTTAGTCGCTCAGTCATGTCCAACTGTCTGCGATCCCATGGACTGTAGCCCACCAGGCTCCTCTGTCCATGGGGATTCTCCAGGCAAGAATATTGGAGTGGGTTGCCATTCCCTTTCTCCAGGGGATCTTCCCAACCCAGGGATCAAACCTGGGTCTCCCACATTGTGTGCAGATTCTTTACCATCTGAGTCACAGGTGAAGTTTTATACACTTTTTTAAATGTATTTTTATCAAATTTATTTTTATTAAAATTGTTTTGCATATAGGCATTTGATTCAAAGGGCAACCATTATTAAAAGACATATTAAACAAAAATACAAAGAGCATCTCCACAATCCTGCTCCCCAGAGAGATCTGTTTTTAACTTTCTTTTCTGTTGTTACTTCTCTTTACCTCCACTAAATAGTGACTTCCTTTAATGGAACCACTTTAATTTAGCTAAAGTGAAGTGGTTCTATTAGCCATGGCCAGAGAACATGGCTTTTTTTGGTTAAAATGAGCTGGTCATAAGGATTTGGTCATAGAAAAAAAGTTTCATACCATTTATTCAGTTGCTATGTAGCAAGCACCATATTTCACATTAATACACATTATTTAATTTAATTTTTAGAATCATGGAGGACAATCTTTTAAAGAGAGCAACTTTACTCAAGAAGTCTCTATGTTATTATTATTATTGCATAGTTACATTATTTAATTGTCCAGCTACAAAGACTGAAGTTGTACAACACTGTTCTTCTCAGTTCAGTTCAGTTCAGTCGCTCAGTCGTGTCCGACTTGTGCCACCTCATGAATCGCAGCACACCAGGCCTCCCTGTCCATCACCAACACCTGGAGTCTACCCAAACCCATGTCCATCAGGTTGGTGATGCCATCCAGCCATCTCATCCTCTGTTGTCACCTTCTCTTCCTGCCCCCAATCCTTCCTAGCATTAGGGTCTTTTCCAATGAGTCAACTCTTCGCATCAGGTGGCCAAAGTATTGGAGTTTCAGCTTCAGCATCAGTCCTTCCAATGAACATACAGGACTGATCTCCTTTAGGATGGACTGGTTGGATCTTCCTGCAGTCCAAGGGACTCTCGAGAGTCTTCTCCAACACCACAGTTCAAAAGCATCAATTCTTTGGCGCTCAGCTTTCTTCATTGTCCAAATCTCACATCCATACATGACTACTGGAAAAACCATAGCCTTGACTAGATGGACCTTTGTTGGCAAAGTAATGTCTCTGCTTTTAAATATGTTATCTAGGTTGGTCATAACCTTTCTTCCAGGGAGTAAGCATCTTTGAATTTCATGGCTGCAATCACCATCTTCAGTGATTTTGGAGCCCAGAAAAATAAAGTCTGACACTGTTTCCAATGTTTCCCCATCTATTTCCCTTGAAGTGATGGGACCAGATGCCATGATCTTAGTTTTCTGAATGTTGAGCTTTAAATAAACTTTTTCACTCTCCTCTTTCACTTTCATCAAGAGGCTCTTTAGTTCTTCTTTGCTTTCTGCCATAAGGATGGTGTCATCTGCATATCTGAGGTTATTGATATTTCTCCCGGCAATCTTAATTCCAGCTTACGTTTCTTCCAACCCAGCGTTTCTCATGATGTACTCTGCATATAAGTTAAATAAGCAGGGTGACAATATACAGCCTTGATGTACTCCTTTTCCTATTTGGAACCAGTCTGTTGTTCCATGTCCAGTTCTAGCTGTTGCTTCCTGACCTGCATACAGATTTCTCAAGAGACAGGTCAGATGGTCTGGTATTCCCATCTCTTTAAGAATTTTCCATAGTTTATTGTGATCCACACAGTCAAAGGTTTTGGCATAGTCAATAAAGCAGAAATAGATGTTTTTCTGGAACTCTTTTGCTTTTTCGATGATCCAGCGGATGCTGGCAATTTGATCTCTGGTTCCTCTGCCTTTTCTAAAACCAGCTTGAACATCTGGAAGTTCATGGTTCACGTATTGCTGAAGCCTGGCTTAGAGAATTTTGAGCATTACTTTACTAGCGTGTGAGATGAGTGCAATTGTGCAGTAGTTCGAGCATTCTTTGGCATTGCCTTTCTTTGGGATTGGAATGAAAACTGACCTTTTCCAGTCCTGTGGCCACTGCTGCGTTTTCCAGATTTGCTGGCATATTGAGTGCAGCATTTTCACAGCATCCTCTTTAAGGATTTGAAATAGCTCAACTGGAATTCTACCACCTCCACTAGCTTTGTTTGTAGTGAGGCCCACTTGACTTCACATTCCAGGATGTCTGGCTCTAGGTGAGTGATCACACCATCGAGATTATCTGGGTCGTGAAGATCTTTTTTGTACAGTTCTTCTGTGTATTCTTGCCACCTCTTCTTAGTATCTTCTGCTTCTATTAGGTCCATACCATTTCTGTCCTTTATTGTGCCCATTTTTGCACGAAATGTTCCCTTGGTATCTCTAATTTTCTTGAAGAGATCTCTAGTCTTTCCCATTGTGTTGTTTTCTTCTATTTCTTTGCATTGATCGCTGAGGAAGGCTTTCTTATCTCTCCTTGCTATTCTTTGGAACTCTGCATTCAGATGGGAATATCTTTCCTTTTCTCCTTTGCTTTTCACTTCTCTTCTTTTCCCAGCTATTTGTAAGGCCTTCTCAGACAGCCATTTTGTTTTTTTGCATTTCTTTTCCATGGGGATGGTCTTGATCCCTGTCTCCTGTTCTTCTAGCCAGGACCAAATGGAATATGTAGGAAGTAAAACCAGAAAAAGCTTCAACATTTATAGCAATCAAAATCCATAGATCTTCCCTATTCATAAGATCTATTCATAGACCTTCTAGTCACAAGAGTGTACCATTTCAAGCAGTTGGGTCTGGGGAATCTAGAAAAATTCTAAAAGGGAAAAATGGTCCTAGAAAAATAATGATTATTCTAATAGCCCTATAAAATGAAAAGATAATAAAGCCAGTTTAGCGGCCTTGAAAAATTGTGCCCAGTCCCCAACTCTGAAACCTCACCTCCCCATCCTCTCACTCCAATGGCGTGGCCAAAAGCAAGAACTGGCATGTGAAGCCAAGATGCTACCTGTGAACATGGATTTTCAAGGCTTTACTGTGTGCATGAGTAGTGCAAGAGATGCTGTTTGGTCCCTGGGTCAGGAAGATTCCGCTGGAGACGGAAATGACAACCCACTCCAGTATTCTTGCCTGGAAAAGTGCTGAGACCAAGGAGCCTGGTGGGCTACAGTCCATGGGGTCACACAAGAGTTGGACACAACTGAGTGACTGAGCACGCACACAGGGTTAATAGTATGTAACATTCAACAAGAGCATCATTTCTTAAAGTGCTCTCCAATGAGAAGAAAAGAAAAGTGTTCTGCTATTAAATGATTTTGGCAAATGCTCCACATTTTATCTGTATTTTAGATATAAATACTGTATACGTAAAACCTGACAAACTCTGCAGTTAATCTTTGATTAACTGAGTTTCTCCAAATAGATTTCACCATGAAATCCTTTTTTTATGTAAACTTTTTTACATTATAATATTTTATTGAAATACAGTTGATTTACAATATTATATTAGTTCCAGGTATACAGCATAGTAACTGTATATTTTTATATATTATATTCCATTTAAAGTTATAAAATGTTGGTTGTGTTTCCTATGCTATATAAGATATCCTTGTAGCTTATTTTTTTTTGCAGCAGATGGTACCTCTTAACCTCATACCCTTATCTTGCTTCTTCTCCTTTCCCTTTCCCTACTGGTGACTACTGCTTTGTTCTCTTTATCTGTGTGTCTATTTCTGTTTTGTTATATTTGTTTGTTTTATTTTTTATTTGTTTTAAATTTTTATATTTAAGTAATAACATGCAGAATTTATATTTGACTTTTTTCACTAATCTTAGTACTCTCTAGGTCTACCCACATTGGTGCAATTGGTAGAATCTCATTCTTTTCTAAGGGAAAGCAATATTCTATTGCATATATGTACCTTATCCACTTTATCCATTCATCTATTGATGGACAATTAAGTTGTTTCCATAACTTGGCTATTGTAAATAATAGCCAAGCTGCTATTGGGGTAACATGTATCTTTTAGAATTAGTGTTTTTGGTTTTTTTTCAAATATTTACCTAGGAATGAAATTGCTAGATCATATGCAAGCTGTATTTTCAGCTTTTTGAGGGACCTCCGTACTGTTTTCCATAGTGGTTATATAAAACATGCATCTTTTAGAATTAGTGTTTTTGTTTTTTCAAATATATACCTAGGAATGGAATTGCTAAATCATATGCTAGCTCTATTTTTAGCTTTTTGAGTGATGTCCTTACTGTTTTCCATAGTGGCTACACCAATTTACATTCCCACCAACAGTACACAAGGCTTTCTTCTTCTCAACATCCTTGCTATTTGTAAACACTGGCTAAAATATATTTCAAACAAGCTAAACATCACAGCAGAACTTTTAGCAGAAGTGAAGGCCCAGGGAATAAGAGAGACTAAGTGAAAGCAGAGCTGCCTGCAAGTTCAGTAGAGAGTGGTTTGAAACTTCATGGAGGAGAGATACAAAAAAGATCTTCACGACCCAGATAATCATGATGGTGTGATCACCAACCTAGAGTGAGACATTCTGGAATGCGAAGTCAAGTGGGCCTTAGAAAGCATCACTATGAACAAAGCTAGTGGAGGTGATGGAATTCCAGTTGAGCTATTTCAAATCATAAAAGATGATGCTATGAATGTGTAGAACTCAATATGCCAGCAAATTTGGAAAACGCAGCAGTGGCCACAGGACTGGAAAAGGTCAGCTTTCATTCTAATCTCAAAGAAAGGCAATGCCAAAGAATACTCGAACTACTGCACAATTGCACTCATCTCACACGCTAGTAAAGTAATGGGCAGAATTCTCCAAGCCAGGCTTCAGCAATATGTGAACTGTGAACTTCCAGATGTTCAAGCTGGATTTAGAAAAGGCAGAGGAACCAGAGATCAAATTGCCAATATCCGCTGGATCCTCGAAAAAGCAAGAGAGTTCCAGAAAAACATCTACTTCTGCTTTATTGACTATCCCAAAACCTTTGACTGTGAGGACCACAGCAAACTCTGGAAAATTTTTAAAGAAATGGGAATACCAGACCACCTGACCTGTCTCTTGAGAAATCTGTATGCAGGTCAGGAAGCAATAGTTAGAACTGGACATGGAACAACAGACTTGTTCCAAATCGGGAAAGGAGTATATCAAGGCTGTATATTGTTACCCTGCTTATTTAACTTACATGCAGAGTACATCATGAGAAATGCCGGGCTGGATGAAGCACAAGCTGGAATCAAGATTGCCAGGAGAAATATCAATAACCTCAGATATGCAGATGACACCATCCTTATGGCAGAAAGCAAAGAAGAACTAAAGAGCCTCTTGATGAAAGTGAAAGAGGAGAGTGAAAAAGTTTATTTAAAGCTCAACATTCAGAAAACTAAGATCATGGCATCTTGTCCCATCACTTCATGTGAAATAGATGGGGAAACATTGGAAACAGTGTCAGACTTTATTTTTCTGGGCTCCAAAATCACTGAAGATGGTGATTGCAGCCATGAAATTAAAAGACGTTTGCTCTTTGGAAGAAAAGTTATGACCAACTTAGACAGTATATTAAAAGGTAGAGACATTACTTTGCCAACAAAGGTCCATCTAGTCAAAGCTATGGTTTTTCCAGTAGTCACGTATGGATGTGAGAGTTGGACTATAAAGAAGGCTGAGAGCCGAAGAATTGATGCTTTTGAACTGTGGCGTTGGAGAAGACTTTTTAGAGTCCCTTGGACTGCAAGGAGATCCAACCAGTTCATCCTAAAGGAAATCAATCCTGAATATTCATTGGAAGGACTGATGCTGAAGCTGAAACTCTAATACTTTGGGGACCTGATGCAAAGAACTAACTCATTTGAAAAGACCCTGATGCTGAGAATGATTGAAGGCGGGAAGAGAGGGGACAACAGAGGATGAGATGGTTGGATAGCCTCACCGACTCAATGTACATGAGTTTGAGTAAACTCCGGGAGTTGGCGATGGACAGGGAGGCCTGGCATGCTGTAGTCCATGGTGTTGCAAAGAGTCAGACACGACTGAGCGACTGAACTGAACTGAACTGGAGGAAAGTAGGAGAAAAGTAGGGTTCAGGGATGGAAATATCTTTCATCTCCAAGGTTTCTGAGGATACTGAATGAACCCTACTCAACCCTGTAATCAGAGTGTCAAAGCGCTGTGTTTATACCTATAACGTAACCAGAGGTAGCTTCTGAGAAGTTCTGTGATTCACACCAGCTCCTCAAGCTATTCAGTTTACAATCTCATTTTCCTTGAGTGTCAACCAAGTCAAGTCATTCAGTGAAAGAGTCAGAACTTGAGTGCTTGTTTGGTGTCCCTCAGGAAGCCTGAAGCAACTTTTCAATTATTTTAGCATAGCCAAGTGCCAGACTACTGTAAGCCAGTAGTTTTTACTTTGTTTGTTTTTGTTTTAATTTTTTTTTTTTTCTGTATTTCAATGTTTTGGCCCTTCCTGATTTTACAAGTAAAATCCTTCAAAAACTGCCAGGCTACCTGATAATGAAGAGGATTTTTAAGAAATAAACTGCATTTGATTTTTAAAATAAAGTGCATTTGATCTTAGAAATATTGAAGTGTTGTAGGGGTGTTGGCCATGGACTTACCTCTTTGATTTCCCTGAAAACTAATAAAGCCTTGGAATATTCTTGAGGTAATCCCTTTAGAATGAATTACTAGGAAGAGTCTTCCTTCTACAGGTACTAGCTCCCTTTCTGGTGGGCAAAGTACACACTGATGTACTCAGTTTAAAGGTATTTAGGGACTTCCCTGGTGGCCCAGTGGCTAAGAACCTGAACTCCCAATGCAGGGGGCCTGAGTTCCATCTCTTGCTGAGGAGCTAGATCCCACATGCTGCATCTAAGATCCTGCATATCTCAACTAAGACCTGGCATAGCCAAATAAATAAAATTTTCTTTTAAAGTAGATAGCCATAGAGTATTATTTCATGTACACTGAGTGACTGAAAGTTTCTTTTACTACATTCCTACATGTTATATCCTTCAGATACAATTTCTTAACGCGAAATATGTATTTTTAGTGGTAATCACACCTTTATGTACCAAATGTATTTAAATAAGACTAAAATAGAGGAACATATTTATATTTATTTCTCTGTCAATAGACGTCACAGTGTTTCTTTAAAAAAATTCTCGTGTTTGGAGGAAAGAATTAAAAAATGGAACTCCTTTTTAAGTATAATAAGATTCTTGGAAAACATCCAATGTAAGAAAATAAAAAAAAACCCACCCAACCTCCAATTTAAAACATACTAGCTTGATTTCCAATATAGAATTTGTGTTCCTATCTTTATTTAGCAGCATTACAGTGTTTTTTTCCATTTGCTGTCCTCATAATTTGGTAGTTAACCTTCTTGTTTTTTTAAAAAGAAGCTCTGCCAAAATATGCTGAGCAAGTTGTTTGTTTTTAAATCCCAAGAAATCAAAAGTAGCAAGTAAACTTCATTATTATGACATTTTAATTATGAGTGTATTTGTATATTTTTTCTTTTGATCTTTGAATCACTTTATGATTCTGAAGTTTAAATTGGTAAACTTGGGGGATCATAATCATTTAACTAAAGAGTAATACTAACCCATGTTTATGTATAAAGTTATATAAATAAAGTTATCCCCAAACTTTTCAAAATAATATTAAGCATTTACATTTATGCTGTGTCAAAGCTTTCATACGTATAATTTCATCTGATTGTGAAATTGCTTGTGATCCTATAAGGTCAAATACTGCTCTCACCTAGGCCTCTCACACCCTTTGGTTTACTTGTTTGCTTGTTTGTTTATCTTTTATAAGTATGGAAACTGAATCTTACAGATGGAAAATGATCTCTCCAGAGTCATGTAAATATTAGGTGGTTGCTCCAGACCTAAAGCTAAAAAGAGCATCCTTCGTCATGATACAAAGCTCCCTCTCGGTATATAAACAGTTCAACTCAGGCTTGAAAAAACTGAAATGAAAAATGTTAACTGCTCCTTCCTATGCCGGCTACTAACCCAAAGGAAACTTCTAAATGGATGGCAGAGAGGAAGTGAGTCACCTTCTATTACAGGATGAGAAAGCAGTGAGCTGGAATTGTGGAACTCAATTGTGTGCCATTTCTTCCTCAAAAAATCATTTCCATAGAAACCTGAGGGGTCACTGTGCACTCGGCTGTGTGTCACATGGTCAGGATAGAAAGATGCTGTGACATGAACCTGACTTATAAAGGTCATACTCCATAATTAAATGTAATCCCCATACAGATAGAGATCTATGATGGCACCTGCTAAGTTCTTTAGTCTACAAAGCAATAGGAAGACAGATCTAGTTTATTAGGTGTTATGGTCTGAAACTTTGTGTCTATACCACTGGCCCCCAAAAGCTTAACTCCAAAGATGATGGTGTGAGGAGGTGGGAGATGATTCATTTAGGAGATGATTAGGTCCTAGAGTGGGGCCCTCATGAATGGGATTAGTGCTCTTACAAAAGGGATCCCACACAGCACTCTCTCTCTTGTCCTCTTTTAAAGACATCACTAGGAAGAGGACCTCGGCCAGGAACTGAGTCAATCAGCCCCTTGATCTGGACTTCTGGGTCTCAAGAAATAAACTGTGAGAAATAAATGTTGCTATTCACTTAAACATGTAGTTGGGGAAAGCTTCCCATATAGGATAAGATTTGAGCAGAAGAGCCATTCCAGGAGAAGGAATAGCCAGTGCCTGAGGGCTGGAGAGTGTTATAGATTTCATGGCAAGAACATAATAATAACAGAATTCCAATGCATTTACTTAGTAGCATAATAGTTATATGTGTGTGTAGATATATAGTTAGTTGGGGATTGTCTCGTGGCTCAGATGGTAAAGAATCTGCCTGCAATGCGCCAGACCTGGGTTTGATCACTGGGTCAGGAAAATCACTTGGAGAAGGGAATGGCTATTCACTCCAGTATTTTTGTTATAAATCCCATGGTAAGACCATACTAATAACAGAATTCTAATGCATTTACTTGGTAGCTTAATAGTAATATAAATGTGTAGATATAGGTATATTATAATGTCCTACAGTGCATCTGGTCCTATAACTTCATGGCAAATAGAAGGGGAAACAGTGGAGACAGTGACAGCATTTATATTTTTGGGCTCCAAAATCACTGCAGATGGTGACTGCAGCCATGAAATTAAAAGACGCTTGCTCTTTGGAAGAAAAGCTATGACAAATCTAGACAGCATATTAAAAAGCAGAGAGATTACTTTGCCAACAAAGTCCATCTAGTCAAAGCTATGGTTTTTCCAGAAGTCATGTATGGATGTGAGAGTTGGACTATAAAGAAGGCTGAGAGCCGAAGAATTGATGCTTTTGAACTGTGGCGTTGGAGAAGACTTTTTAGAGTCCCTTGGACTGCAAGGAGATCCAACCAGTTCATCCTAAAGGAAATCAATCCTGAATATTCATTGGAAGGGCTGATGCTGAAGCTGAAACTCCAATACTTTGGGCACCTGATGCAAAGAACTAACTCATTTGAAAAGACCCTGATGCTGAGAATGATTGAAGGCGGGAGGAGAAGGGGACGATAGAGGATGAGATGGTTGGAGGCATCACCCATTCAACGGACATGAGTTTAAGTAAACTCTGGGAGTTGGTGATGGGCAGGGAGGTCTGGTGTGCTGCAGTCCATGGGGTTGCAAATAGTCGGAACAACTGAGTGACTGAACTGAACTTATAATGTGCATACTCAGTCGCACATTATACATGCTCAGTCATGTCCAACTCTTTTCGACTCCATGGACTCTAGCTCACCAGGCTCCTCTGTCCATGGAATTCTTCAGGCAAGAATACTGGAGTAGTTTGCCATTTCCTACTCCAGGGGATCTTCTCTACCGAGGATCAAACCTGCAACTCTTGCGCCTCCTGCATTGGCAGCTGGATTCTTTACCACTGCGCCACCTAGGAAGCCCAGGAATGTTACAAAACTGTATATAATTGCCTAAGTTGTCATAATTACATTATTATATATTTTGTTATTATTTTATTGAGATTTAATTGAAAAAAATTGTAAGATACGTAAAGTGTAAATGTGATCATGTGATATACATATACATTGTGGAAGGATTGTCTGCACTGACTTAATTAACTCATCCGTCTAATGATTAGAAATGAGTCAAGAGCAGACAGGTGAATTTCTTTAGTAAGTCATATTCTTTACTTTTGTCTGACTTATTTCAGCAAGCTGGGAAATTAAGTTGTTAAGCTCCTTGAGTATGTCTCAAATTGTGTTTTTTGAGTGCTGAAGAAGGCTCTATTCTAGGTAATTTAAATTTTTAAGTAATACAAATGTCAGGTGGGATCACTCTTGTTCTTTGAGATTTACAAACAATTAGTTTAAACTCTCTCCCCCTTATTCCTTTGAGTGGTTGATCTCCAACTCTAAGGAGCTTGAAATCTTTCTCAAAGTTTTTTCTCTGGCTTCCTGTCTCCCCCAAGTTTTATTATCATCTGTGTCTCATTACACCCCATCAGCTCTCCTTTTATCTTCCCCTTGATGGCTGGATGTGGTTCCCAAGTGTTCCTTATGTTTGAGATTTTCCCACACAGCATTCACAGTAAGAATTCTCACGTGCAATAAAATCTATTATGTTTTGGGACAATACAATTACTCTGCATCACTTTGCAGTCTCTTAGACATACTCTTCAACTGAAATTGCTCCTTCCATGCATTTTCCACAGGTCTCCGCTGTCACCCACCCTTTCACCTAAATGTGTGTTCTTGGTCCCCCTTGTCTTGCTCTACATTTTGTCTTGCTTCTTTCTTTCTTCCTCTCTTTCACTCCGAAATTTCCATTTATTTCCTTTGTACTGAGGAGTTAAGCTTTCTGTATGTTATCCTCTCTGCAAAGTATCTCTTGAGTTTCTCATATTCTTGCATTTATAGTTACAGATAAAATTATCTGGAAAGAAATTATACACTCCCATTTTTACTCAGCTTTGAATTTTATAAAACATTTTTCTCCCTGTATACTTACCTTATATTTTCAAAACAGGAAATTTATTTTACTTTACAGAGGAGACATATAAATCTTAGATAAGTATCTTGCTCAAGGCCACACAGTACGTTCTAAGTATATCTGTTCTTATTCTTTATGCCATATGTGAATTTAGCTGCACCATATAGCAAGGCCATGACCAAGCTTTTGCTTGGTCAGACAGCCTTCTTAAGATGATGGAAGAAAACATGCTATCTTATCATTCTGAAATATATATACATCTGGAATATTTTGGAATATACATCTGGAATAAAGAAACGACTCATTTTAGGGAAATGTAGTTAATATAATAAAATGGATGAAGGGTCCTCATGTATGGGAGCCATTAAAGTGCAAAAGTTACAAAGGTTCAGTAACATAATCCAAGACTGTAAATTTTGAAATCCTGTGAATAGTGTCAGCATTAACTTTTCTAAATTTGGCCAGTAGTTACTAAAATTAGTACATGGGAGCTTAGATGAAGCTTGAGAAGTTCTATTTACATCCAAGTTTAAGGAGTACTACATTATACAGCAATGAATGACATTGCTAGCCTCATTATTTCAGACAATGCTATGGAATTTCACTGAAGTTTATAAGCCTTTGAAGCAGTTTTGATTAAGATTTAACATTATGGCATGCAATTTGATTCTCCTAAAACATATATCCAGAATGAATTTATGATTTGATCTGCAATTTCACATACTTTTATGTTATAAACAAATGAGAAATACCATTTCGCTAGTTAAATATTCTACTTTAATAGATATTTCAATATAGAAAAAAACTTCTATGAGTAGGTAACAAAGACATTTTCAATGCACTTTATATAATACCTGGTAGTGGTGACAGTAGGTAATTATTCTGAAGGTAACTCAGACGTGAAAATCAGCAGTGATTTCTAGTACTTTGTTATTTACTAGAATATCTTTAAGGTATGAAATTGTTATGGGTTATTCTACGTCAACAATTAAGCCAAAGCATCCTTTGATGTAAATGATAAATTTCAAACCTGAAATGCATTCTCTTTAAGTCAGAGACATAATTAGATCTACTGATGCATGACAAATCACTACAAACTTAGTAACTTAAAGTAACACATGGTTGTTATCTTATAATTTTTGTGGGTCAGAAGTCCAGACACAGTTTATCTGTGTCTTCTGCTTCAGGGTTTCTCACAGGCTGCAAGGAAGTTATCACCTAGGCTATGGTCTCGTGTGAAAGCTCTATTAGGGAAAGATGTGCTTACAGGCCTATGTGGTTATTGGCAGGTTTCAGTCCCTTGAGAGTTGACCTGCTGACTTCAATTCCTTGCTGGATGTTGGCTGGAGGCCATCCTGAGTTTCATATGGCTTCTCAGAATTGGCAGCTTCCTTCATCAAAGCCAGCGAGAGAGGGTCTTCTAGCAAGATGAAAGTTACTATCTTATGACATCTAATCACAGAAGTGACTTTCTATCACTTTTGTTATAGTGTATTTGCCAGGAAGGGGTCAGATGCTGGGATCATTTGGGACCATCTTGTCATCTGGTTACCATATAGGTATAACAAAAGATAGATTCACTTCCAGACAATTATGTAAGAGGAAAGACATTTTACACTCTAGCTACTTCTTGCATTACCCAATTAAGGTTAATTTCTCAATATGAGGAAAATAATAACGTACTGTGTAGTTAGAAAATACAGTTGGACACATCATAGGTACCCAATAATTGTTGATTCTTTGTTTGGTTACCTTTATTTGTTGTAATTCTGAGATTTTAGAGGTTGTCAGGGTGGGCCTGATAAAAGCCATTTACCTCCTTTTATATTCTGTTTCAATGTCTTTTTGTTTTTGCTATTGCTATTGTATTCTGTTAAAACTCACCCTACAACTGACAAGTTATCTTTTAATGTCTTATGTTCTTAGCCTACAACACTGTTAACTTATTTTTTTTTAATTCCTTTCATATCCTACAAAAATGTTAAAAAAGAGTATGAGATAATACATGTGAAACTACACTAAACTAAAAACTAGTGAGACAATACATAAACTCAAAGATGTCCTCAGTCATGTTCTCAGCCATGTCCTCAGTCCCTCAGTCATGTCCAGCTCTTTGCGACCCCATGGACTGCAGCACGCCAGGCTTCCCTGTCCATCACCAATTCTCGGAGCTTGCTCAAACTCGTGTCTATCGAGTCAGTGATGCCATCCAACCATCTCATCCTCTGTCATCCCCTTCTCCTCCTGCTTTCAATCTTTCCCAGTATCAGAGTCTTTTCCTATGAGTCAGGTCTTCACATCAAGTGGCCAAAGTATTGGAGTTTCAGCTTCAGCATCAGTCCTTCCAATGAATATTCAGGACTGATTTCCTTTAGGATGGACTGGTTTGATTTCCTTGCAGTCCAAAGGACTCTCAAGAATATTCTCCAACTTCACCATTCAAGATATCCTAGAATATCATTAAAAGTATAATAAAAGTAATATATACTTGAAATCATTTTAAAAGTGTGATGTTAGGGTGTGGGATTAAGAGATACAAACTATTAGGTATAAAATAGATTAAAAAAAAAGAAGGATATATTATACAGCACATGGAATTATAGCCATTATCTTGTGATAACTTTCAGTGGAATATAATCTGTAAAAATACTGGATCACTGTGTTGTATATCTGAAACTGATATAATATTGTAAATCAACAATACTTAAAAAAAGAAAAATTGTGATAATAGCAACCTCAAAGGCACACTTAGATCTCTATTCTGCTGTTGCTTACCTATGTGCAGTTTAGTAAACAGAAGAGTGACCTTTAAAAGCAATATTTGAAAGAAGTACAAATTAACCACTGTGCGGTCATAAGAAGACACTGTGCAGCCAGGAGCTGACACCCACATGCTTACCACCTCCACAGGGTACAAATGAGGCTGAAGCTCCTTGTGCTCTGCCTTTGGTCACTCTGGGGACAAATTCTATTAACAGCTTTGCCTTCACATGATGTTGGGTTACAAGTACTGAACTGCCAACTTATCCCTAGTAAGGAGTTTTACTATGTCAACATTCTAATTAACATCCACATGGAAGGTGCTTGTTATTGTTGGCTTAGCTGCCTCTGTAATCCTGACAAACTATTCGATTGAAGAGTGCTGTTGATGGAGTGTATAGCAGGCTGTGGCTTTCTTTGAAAGGATATGTTAAAGTTGGGTCCAGATTACAAATGTTTAACCTGGCAGATAGCACTATGACCTCTAAAACAAATATTGTGTCATTAATATAGCAGTATCCACAGATGGGATTGGCAACCTAAAATGTGCTGTGTGCTGTGTGTAAACATTTTCAAATTATATTTAAGGTCCTTAATTAACCCCATCAGGATTACAGACTGAAACAACCATCAATAAATATAAAAGAACAATTGCATAAAGATAGTGATGTAGTGATTATATATATATATGTGTGTGTGTGTATATATACTTGTGTGTGTGTGTGTGTACATATATAAATCCTCTGGAGTCAGTGACTTCAGGTCAGACTCAATGTTGTTTGAAAATTATCTTTTTTTTTTCTTTCTAAGGTGTTAAGTTTTTAAAATGTCAGAGCAAATTGGAATTAAGAAGGATTAAATCCATTGGTGAATGATAGAGAAAATTTAGATTTGGGTGTTACCTTAGAGCTTATCTCAAGCCCCTCAACTCACAGATGAGAAAATTGACATCCAAGGTGGCTAAGTGGCCCAGATACAAGTTGAAATAAAGAACCACAGTTGTATTATTATGTACAATATATGATTCACATATATATTAAAATTTTTCATAATGGACTTTGAAATCAATAGGTTGGAAATTTCTTTCCAGTAAGGAATGTAAGCTATGGTTAGTGTTTTAACCTTGCATTATCTAAAATTTTACTGAAGAAATAAGTTATCATTGCAAAAACTAGGCATGGTGCTAAAAGTTTGAATTGCCGATAGACAAATATATGTCTTTGTTTTACATTGCCCTTTGATTCTGAGATTGACACACTGGGTCTGATCATGATCCCTCTGCTGTTCAGAATTGTGTTCTTCACTATGGTAAGATGGTGAAGAAAGGCCTCTGGTTTCTGGCAGTAATTATTGATTTGAATAATCTGGGATTATTTCCTGGTCTGACATGTTATCTCCTGGACTATCCAAACTTGCCCTGTCTGTAAGGGATAGCTGGATGGCAGCTGCAGTTTTCTGGTAGATTTCAACTGTGTTTCTTTAAATTCTGTTTCTTCTCTCTGACTTCCCATTTTCCTTCCATTTGATGACCCACTTTATTTTCCCAACACAGCAGCCACCTGAATGTCTCCTGGCATCCATTATTTATAAATGGCTATTCCAACAGAATATAAGTGAAGAGAGTTTGCTTCAGCAAGGTATAATGTATCCCAGTTTAAATTTCCCTTATTCATTTATCAGCTAGCCATTAAAAAACAAAGAGATCTTAACAAGGATCTGTATATTCTTGATCAAAGCATAACCAGGTTTAAACATCAGAGAAAATGAGCCTTGGTTGGGGGTAGGGGAGAAGACCATTAGATTGTCTTATGGGAAACATATAAATAAAGCCTCAACACCTCACTCCTTTATATATCTCAACTTCTGGATTTCATATTGCTTCATCTATTTTTTTTCAGTCAGTTTGAACAGCAGTCATGACAACATATTACTCCAATGTCATTGAAAAGGTAGCACTTGGAAGAATGTATTCCAGAAAAACATGTTCCCCTATCTTCTCCCATGCTCTCTCTCTCTGAAAATCTGCTTCTCAGTGTCTGGGTAGAGAAAAAAAACAGCCAAAGAACCAAACCAAACCAAACAAAACCAAAACAATTTAAAGTCCCTGACAACAAAGAATTCTTTCCCTACGAAGAAGGAGAGAGAGAAAGCTGGACACACAATTACAGTACAAATTCACACATGAATGCAAAGGTTGCTGCAGGAATGTGGAGGAGGAAATTCTTAGAGAAAAGAAGCCATAAGCCAACAGATGAACAGTAGGATTTAACCACATAGGAGAAGAGTGAAGGATATTCCATGTAAAGGTGTGCAAAGACATAGAAGCATGAATTGTGGTGTGAATTTTGAGCAGGTGGGTATTTCTAAAGATGAGTGCATAATGAATTAGTAGGATAAGTTTGTGCAGCAGAGGTGGGCAACCACACCAGCCTGGTTAGCAGTGCTAAGCTGTTTGGATTATATTCTGAAAACAAAAGATAATTGACAAAGATTTTTAAATTTTCTGATTTTATAAATTTTCAAATTTATGAACTATTTAGTATAGAAATGTTGAAAAAAACATAGAAAATGCAAAGAGAGAAAAATTGCTCATTATTCTGCATTCAGAGAAAATTAATTTTTAAATATATTTCCTTCTAATGTACTTTTTTATTGTATTGTGTGTGGTATATATTACACTTATCATATGATTTAAATCATTTTAAGATTTGTTTTATTCTCTTCTGTGTTAGTATGTATTTTTGTTGTTGTTGCTGTTCAGTGCTAAGTCACGTCCAACTCTTTGCAACCCCATAGAGTGCAGCATGCCAGGTTCCTCTGTCCTCCACTACCTCCCATAGTCTGCTCAGATTCATGTCCACTGAGTCAGCGATGCTATCTAACCGTCTCATCCTATGCCGCCCCCTTCTCCTTTTGCCTTCAATCTTTGCCATCATCAGAGTCTTTTCTGAGTCAGCTATTTTACACTTCATTAAGTATTTGTTGAAACCTTAGCTTTCAGCATTTTGGTTTGACTTCACTATAAAATTATTTCATTACCCAATTATTGGGAGTTGTGTTGCTTCCAATGTGGTATCATTACACACAAATATGACTCATACATCATGTCAGGGCTTCCCTGCCTATTAAGATCTTGGTATATGTACTTAGAAGACTGTTAATCCATGGCCTGTGGAAGACTTAAACCCTCCAGGATTCCTGCAAATTCCTGGGATTCTTTTGCTCTGAGAGCAGTGATTCTGCAAGTGTGGTTATTCAGGGTTCTGTGAGGTCAAAACTATTTTCATGGCAATTACTAAGAAATTATTTTTGTCTTTTTCTCCTCGATGTCCCATGAGGATATAGTCTATCTGACTTGGGATGACAGCATCTTCTGATGCCTATTAGAATGTTTGCTTATACAGTCTTGATTTAAATTTTTTTCTGGTTTAATTTTGAATGTGGCAAAGATGAACAGATACAACACACAGAAACAATTGCCCTTGGGGATCCTCACTATTTGTTAAGTGTATGAAGTCTTAAGAGATGAGAAAGTATGAGGGCCACTATTTTAATGCAATGAAGCATTTTTCCAAAGCAAGAAAATTCTGTGCATTCTTAGTTTTATTCATATATTAACATATAGTGTCAATTCATATATGCATATATTCATATAATGCCAACTTTTAAAAAGTTTTCTCCCTATCATGACATAACTAAAATTTATATGAAAATTCATAGTATTTTAACTTTGGATGTGAGTGAAGAATAGAAGATGTGTTATACTCATATTTCTGCATTAGATAGATAGTGGAGAATGTTCCAAAAGTAGATGTAGAGGGTCCAGATAGGAGGCTATTTTTCTGAACCAGATGAGAAAAATGTATGAACAAGATGTAATCCCATGCATTTTTATTATCTTCATTTTACAGGTGAGAAAACAAGGGAGAAAGTGGCATATAATGGCCAAGGTAGGGCTTCCCTGGTGGCTCAGTGGCAAGAATGCACCTGTCAATGCAGGAGATGAGGGTTCCATCCTTGGGTTGGAAGCTCCCCGGAGAAAGAAGTGGCAACCCACTCCAGTATTCTTGCATGGGAAATTCCATAGACAGAGGAACCTGGCAGACTAAGCCCACGGGTTGCAAAATAGTCAGACACAACTTAGCAACTAAACAACAACAATGGCCAAGGTAGAATTTAAAATGGATCTTCTGACTACAAGTCTCTTATCTTGTCTGTGCATGTGTAATAAGTCACTTCAGTTATGTCTGACTCTTTGTGACTCTATGGACAGTAGCCTGCCAGGCTCCTCTGTCCATGGGATTCTCCAGGCAAGTATACTGGAGTGGGTTGCCACATCCTTCCCCAGAAGATCTTCCCCAGAAGATCTTCCCCACCCAGGATTGAACCCATGTCTCTTACATCTCCTGCATTGACAGATTGAATCTTTACCCCTGGTGCCACCTAGGAAGTCCCTTGTCCTCTCTGCTTTACCAGAACTCTTCAAGATTACATACTTGAGAAAATACATTTATTGTTGCCATGGCCACAAAGGTGGAGCAAATCTAAAATTGCACTCTTCTCGGAGCCTTGCGAAGTTTTGTTCACTCTTCTATGACCTCCTGTAAAATATGTACTTACTCATGAAGGTCACCCACATGGATCAGTGAATTTGATGTGTTTTTCACCCCCCCTCTCTGTGTGTCTCTCTGTCTCTCTCTTTCTTTTTCTCTCTCCTCCTTCCCTTTTCTCTTTTCTTTTTACTCTTTTGTGCCCATGTAGCAGAATGAGGTGATGGTCATAAGTGAAGTACACTGACTTTATATATATAATCTTCTGAAGACTGAAATTTGCACGACTGCTTTGTTCCACAACAGCTGTGCCTGCTCTTGGAGAACAATCCTTTGCAGAATAAATATGAGCACATGTGGCTTTGTTTAGCACTTTTCTGTAGGAGTGCTAATTATGAGGTCTGGCAACTCTTAGAGCTAGAAAGTCACCTCCAAATACTGGCTTGTGATTTCCAAGTTAGTATAGTTCCCTGCAGTGATATGGAAGCTATTGACTTGACTCAGCCTTTAAAAAGATAGAAAAAGATATAAGGTCATGTCCACTGACTAAGTGCTTGCCATCTCCACTGCCCTTTTAAAAGGCATGCTTTTCTCTGAAATCTTAATTCCTCAGTCATTGTTTCCACTTAATTATTTCTGTTTTTATTCCAAATTCTTTTCCATGGGACTGTTATATTCAGGGGAAAAACTGAACTGCTGTGTTCATGTTCTCTATAGTGAACTACAGTCAATAGGTTTCTAGGAGGTACAATGATTTTATAACCAGCTTCATCAAATTTTAGAATTCATAGCATTCTTAAATACAGTTTAAATCCTTTTAGGGGAAAGAAAGAAAGGAAAAAACATTTAAGGGATTACAAAAGTCAAAGGAAGATTTCAGAGAAAGATAAATATGCTTTCTTCCTGCTTAAGATATTCTATTCTTTCCAGACTCTCTCATAATGAACATGTGCATATGCAGAGAACTTGCATATTGTCATACTTCTCAGCATGAATAATCCTGGAAAGTATATATTCATCAACACTGGAAGCAACTGAAAATTAAAACTAGAAATAGCAGGAATATGAGAAAATTGGGAAGTTTTATATTCTTACGACTCTGTTAAACATATTGTTCCTAAAAACCCTGTACATTTTTGGAAAAATCAAGACTGAGAATAGAGAAGTGATTTCTTTTCCTTAGGGATGAATGCATTTATTCTTTTCTAAAGCTCATTGTCTATTCCGAGAGTTCTGGATGAATTTCCAGAATTTTTTCAGATAGATTTTCAGTTTAATAAAATCACATTTTAGCAGAGATTTGATTGTTCATAATCCAAATTCTTGCATTCTAGTTTCAAGGTAAAATCTCATTTCCCCTGAATGCTACCTTCAGAGTCAAAATTTAAGACATAATGAACAGAAGGAAGGCTATGATTTAGAACATAAGTCCATCTGGTTCAAGAGTATACAGTAGAACCAAAGAAATATTGTAAAAGAGTGAACACTTTTCCTCCCCTCAACCTGAAACATCTACTAATGTTATATGTGCTCAGTCCCTTAAGTCATGTCCAACTCTTTGCGGCCCCATGGACTGTAGCCCACCAGGCTCCCCCGTCCATGAAATTTTCCAGGCAAGGGAGTGGGGAGCCATTCCCTCCTCCAGGGGATCTTCCTGACCCATGAGTCAAACCCAAGTCTCCTGCATTGCGGACTGTAACCCGCCAGGCTCCTCTGTCTATGGAATTTCCCAGGCAAGGATACTGGGGTGGGTTGCCATTTCCTTTTCCAAGGGATCTTCCTGACTCAGGGATCAAACCCACAACTCTTACGTTTCATGCATTGGCAGGAAGATTCTTTATCACTAGCGCTACTTAGGAAGTCTCTTATCACTGTAGGACATACTATGTATTTATTTGTTTGTGTGTTTATTTCCTTTCTCCATACTCTAAAAGGTAAGCATTGCTGGCAAAAGCTTTATCTACTCTGTCAATTGCTATAGATTCCCTCCTGGTACGTAGTAGGTGCTTACATACAATGTAAGGTGTTTTTTCTTACAATAACAAAAACATAGATTTTTCCACTTAGTACCTCAAACTCTTGGGTTCCCTACTTCCCTTCCACTGATAATGTGTATTGTATTTTCATTAGTACACCCCTCCCACCCTACATTGTCAGTGTAAACAGGGAGCAGTATATAGCCACCTCACTTATGGGATGGAACTATCTAGATGCCTCAGCAACATATTTAGTTTTCTGGATCATGAGAAACACTCACTCTTCTAGAGAAGCTTCTAACAGTAGCTGGGACCATACCATTTCCTTCCACGTCTGTGTAAGAGAATGTGTTTCATGCTTGTGAGGGACATTCTCAGCAACAGTCAAGGGGATTTTGCCCAACCTGTGCCACTCACAATGACTTCCTGGGGGCTCGTTCTCCTCGATGTGAATCTTCTTCTGGGGTTTGCCAAGCCCTGGAATTTTCCCACTGGTCTCTCAACCCAGAACACAATTTGTCCTATCTAACTCCCTATATTCAAATTCTACTACCCTTTTAAATATTATCATGACCCTACTTTTCTGAGAGTTCCAGTGTAGATTGTTTTTCAGTCATTTCATATGCCCCAGAGCACTCTATTTGCCCCTCTCAGATGGTGTTTTCTCCCATCAGCGATCTCCTTCAGGTGTGTATCTCCTATTCTACTAGAATCGTCAAGGGAAGAATGATGCCCACTTATCTTTCCGTAAGTGAGTAGCATTTATGTTTTCATGGAGCTTAGAGTCTGGTAGAAGATTTGTAATGAAGTAGACCAATAAAGTTGCAAGTAAGAAATATGACAGATATTGAGAAGTCCTCCACAGAGAATGAAAATTGGGTGGCATGATAAAGAGTGACTTGTAAGTGGTCAAGGAGGTGGCATTTGACCCTGAATGACACAAATAAACCTTAGAGAAGGAGGAAGGTGAAATAGTATGAAAGGTGAAGGTCCCAGGAACCAGATTATAAAGGATTGTATAAATCAAGATAGGGAGTTTGCGTTTTCTTCTAAGAGTGAACTGAAGTATTCCTAAGCTTCTAAGCAGGGGAATAATGTAATAAGATTTGTGTTCTTAATTTCCCTTTCTTTCTCCAGCATCTCTTCCTCCATCCTCTCCTCTCTTTCTACCTCCTTCCATCATTTCCTTCCTTTTCCCCTCTCCCTCTCCTGCCCTTTCTTCTTCTTCATCGCCTTCCTCCTCTTATTTCTTTTTGTCTGTCTCTTTATTTGTAAGCCTTCTGACTGCTCTAGGGACAACGATGCTGAGAGGAGCCAGAGGCCACCCGGACAAAAGGTGCCCCTGTCAGTTTCTGGCATAGAACAGCCCTTAATGCAATAAAAATACTTAAATAGCAATAAGATGATCTTGTCAGGACTTCCCTAGTTTTCCGGTGGTTAAGAATCTGTTTTCCAATGCAGGGGATGCAGGCTTGATTCCTGGTCAAGGAATTAAGATTCCACATGGTGTGGGGCAGCTAAGCCTGTGTGCTGCAACTAAGATCTGACTCAGCCAAACAAATATTTTAAAAAATAAGATGAACTTGCCATACTGTGTAAACGGCAGTACGGCAGTGTTTGTCTTCTTTACTAACTATGGGCTTGTTTAGCTACACAGAATGTTAAAAATGGTGTGGAGCATGTGCTATTGTGTGTGTTTTCCCACCACAAAATGTTCCCAAAGGCCATATATTTTGGTCTGTTTGGTTCAGTGATCTATTCCAGTGCCGCAGAGTCTGTGGCACAGAAAAGAGACTCAATAAATATTAATTGACTTAATGGACGCACTTTTTCATCCTTTTCCTTTCTGAAACTTCTTTTATCATTTGCTTCCGACAACTTGCCTAATTTACCAAATGGGGCTGAAGTAGGTACAAAGGGTGAGAACACTTTTGGAACTGTGTCCTTGCCATAGGGACAGTTCCTGACAAACTAGATCAAATTTCCCAGTAATATTCCATCGTATATATGTTACCACATCTTCTATATATAAAATAGATAACTAATTAGAACATACTGCCCGGCACAGGGAATTCTACTGAAAGCTCTGTGGTGACCTGAATGGGAAGAAAGTTCAAAAGGGAGGGGGTAAGATTCCCTGGAGAAGGGAATGGTAACCCTCTCCAGCATTCTTGATTGGAGAATTCCATGGAGAGAGGAGCCTGGTGGGCTACAGTCCATGGGGTCCCAGAGTCGGACACAACTAAGCGACTAACACACACACGTGCACACGCACATACACACATATGTATGACTGATTCATTTTACTGTACAGTAGAAACTAACACAACATTGTAAAGCAACTATACTCCAATAAAAATTAATTTAAAAAGAAAAAACTGTGTTATTTGCATTTGTGCACTAGATTTTTGTCAGTTTAGGTACCAAATAAGTGTGTTTATTTTCCACAGTATTTATTTGTTTTTATTTCAACTACCATCATTTTCTCTTTCTTTCTTAACATTTATTTTGACATTCTTTCTACAAATTATCTCTCTTGTAGATGTTTTTGAGATTCTGCTCTTAAATCTCCACCCCCTTCCCCCCCACCCCCACCCTGCATTTCAGTTGAGGCCAGCAGCTTCAAAAGAACTTGATTAGTTCCATGTTTTCATCAGGAAGGCCTTTCCAGAGGTAGCCATTAAAGAGAAGAAAAAAAAGGTTGTACATTGTTAATATGCTTCATTCTGCCTGGAGCTTTGCTGGAAAAGTTCCTGGTTCAATACTATAACTCTAACTTTAACCTTGGGCAACTAGCAATTAAGATGTTAGCAGCTGAAGGGATGTAGCTATAGTGATGATTAGGGAATCAGATTACTTGAGGAAGCTCTATATTCAAAGAAATTATTCCAAAAAGAGTCTTATCTTAAAATAACAACAATTTTAGTGCACCTATTTTGTGCAGGGCACTGTTAAAGATGAATATATATGCATATGAGTTCAACTTTAGTGAATCTACTTCTTTTTACCTATCTCTTTTCAAATTTAATTTTGTTTCCTTATTACCATTCACGAATATAAGGCATTGTAGCTACCATCATGCAATTATAATTCTTATAGTTAAATGGAACAGACACACATACATACAATCTGCCTTTTAAAAAAGGAAAAATATTGAAAATGAATGTATCAAAGAGAAGAGAGAATACAAATATGTGAAACGCAAGAAACATATCTACAGAGAAATATTTCTTGAATCAAATTTGTATATTTTCTGGAAATTGAAGATGGAATTATTCAGCCTTTTTAGTAAAATTAAAAGTTTAATTGATGATAATCAGAAAGCGTGGGTCATGAAGGAACTGCCCAGGAGAGCTGGTAAATGATCAATTTCATGAACCACGTGGCTACTACCATAAGACTTGCTGGGAGCTCCAAAGAGAGCAAATAAACAAAGTCTGAGGGGCCTGATTACACAGATCATGGGCAAGGATCTGAGAAGAAGGCCTGGCCTGTTCCAGAACGGAGGCAGCTGTTTAAATCAGTAAAGCCATCAGATAGTTTTCTTCCAAACTAAGAGACAGGGTGGGAGTTTCAGGGTGTATATATATATCTTGAAAATGAAAGTGTTAGTTACTCAGTCCTGTCTGACTCTGCAAACCCATGGAATGTAACCTGCCAGGCTCTGCTGTCCATGGAATTTTCCAGACAAGAATACTAGAGTGGGTAGCCATTCCCTTCACCAGGGGATCTTCTCGACCCAGGGATCGAACCCATGTCTCTTGAGTCTTCTACATTGACAGGTGGATTCTTTACTACTAGCAACATCTGTGAACCCCACATTCTTATTAACACTTAATAATGACAGATTCTCAATTACTTTTTCCAATCTAGAAGTGTGCGTAAGCATTTCATTAACATTAAAATTCCCCTGCTTGTTTTACATCCTTTATTGCTATTAGGCTAAGCATCCTTCAGTGTTACTTTTTTTTAAATGTGTGTATCATGTTATTTTCCTGTATTTTACACAAAACTTTCTAAGATTTATCTCTCATATTTAAACCCTTGATCCCTTGATCCACATGTAATATATTTTTATTCACCTTTCAAATTCCAGATTCAGATATCCCAAAGAATGAAACTTTCCAATTCAAAGACAAAGTCAATAGCTCCTTATCAGATCTTCTAAATACTGTGCTAGTCATTTCCACATATATGTGTGCAAAATGGAATCACTCCTTAGCAGAAACAGGGGGCTCATTATTTCAACCATGATAAGGTTTTTCCTAAAGATTATCTGATATCTGTTTCTCTGTAATTCTCAACAATTGACTAGAGTTTTTATTTCTGAAGAAACTTCAAAGAGATAGATTGCCAGAAATGCCCCTGACACTTCACACTTATCTGGGTCTACGTCCCTTGCACCTCTTCCTATTAAGGAATGAGAACTATTTTTCTACCCCTTACATCTGGGCTGGTCTTGTGACTTAGTCTGACAAACAGAAAGCTTCAGAAGAGATAGTGTACCAATTCTAAGCCTTGGCATCAAGAGGCTTTGGGTACATTGGCCAGCTTTCTTGTTGTTTAGTTGTAAGTCATGTCCAACTCTTTTGTGACCCCATGCACTGTCATCTGCCAGCTTCTTCTGTCCATGGGATTTCCCAGGCAAGGATACTGCAGTGGGTTGCCATTTTCTTTTCCTCGGGATCTTCCTGACCCAGGGGTGGAACCTGCGTCTCCTGCTTTAGCAGGTGGACTTTTTTTTTACCACTGAGCTACCTGGGAAGCCCCAGTCAGTTCTCTTGGGACCCCTGTAATGCCAGTTAAAGAATTCCAGACTAACATGCCAGAAGATTAGAGACCACCTGAAGCTGAGATGAGTCATCCCAGCAGACCCCATTCCAGACCACCAGCCCATAGAAGACCTGGTAGCTGACTATCAACACACCAGGCATTTCAGTGAGGATCACCTAAAGCCAGGAGAACTGCCTGTCTGAGACCAGCCTAAATCGACTGACAGAACTTAAAGCTAAATAGATCATTGTTGTTTTAAGCCACTAAATTTTGAAGTGTCTTATTTTGCAGCTATAGCTAACTGATGTAAAGACAAATTTCTTTCTACACAACAGTCCTTACAATTGTGCTGTAAAAAATAATTCTATGGTGACTTGATTCAGGGAAATACAATTTAATTCACCAGCATTAAATTTCAAATTTGATGAAACTAGCCTGTATTCATGTCATCATGAAAGTCTTTGAATGAATGGCATGATTGCCAACTAAGAAATTCATGAATCAATGTCAAGATAAAATACCACAATAACAATAAAAGTAAAATGGAGTTCCACAATTGAAGAATCAAAGAATGCATTCAAAAGCATTCATACTGAATTTACAAAACTGTTTAAAGTAATAGATTAGGAATGCACTGATTTACATGCAATCCTAAAACTAATCCTATGAAGTAGGTAAAACTATCATCACCCATTTTAAATGAGTCAAATAAGGATTAAAGGGATTAAATAATGTATAAGAAAGAGTTCACTAAGCTTAGGAGTGAGGAGCCTGCATGCTCAGTAGCTTCAGTCATGTCTGACTCTTTGTGACCCGGTGGACTGCAGCCTGCCAGGCTCCTCTGTCCCTGGGTTTCTCCAGACAAGAATATTGGAGTGGGTCACATGCCTTCCTCCAGGAGATCTCCCCAACCCAAGGATCAAACATGTATCTCCTGCGTCTCCTTCATTGGAGGTGGATTCTTTACCCACTGAGCCACCTGGGAAGCCCAGGCAAGGCACAGAGCAAATCCCATCTCTCTTATTTCCAAAGTTCATGATTTTTGGATCTACAATGCCATATGTTCTCAATCTTCACTACATATTGGAATCATTTGGGAAATCTTTTCTACATGCCAGTTCCCAGATCCGTACCCAGAAAAACTGAATCACTATCTCAGGGCGGGGCGGTGGAGGGTGGCTATAGAGAAAGAGGCTGTTGTATTTTTTTTTTAATCCCCAAAATTATTTTTAAAATGTAAAGCTAAATTCCACTGCATTATGCTTTGGACTTAAATAAGATTGCTAACCCTTGCTAGTGAGTGGATGGCCCTTCAAGGCTTAACCCCTGCCCATTTCCAGACTCACCCTGTACCTCTTTTCCATCCATGGATTATTAGTGTTAATTAAATACAGCATCAGTCTTTCAAGAAATGTCCACCTGTGAGGTGGATTTAGAATTCACCCAAGGACTATTGGATCATGTTGATTCATTAAATTCACCACAAACTTGCTTATGTAACTTCAAACAAGTCCTTTAATCCCACAAAGCCACAGCATCCTCATGGATCCAGTAAGTTTAGAGCAATTTCTTGTCCAAGACCTCACAGTATTTTGCCAATGTAATATGACTCTAAAGAGATTCTACATTTTATGAGAGTTTTTAATTGGCAATAGACTAGCAGCTTACAAAGAAGTCAAGTAAGAATTCAAAAGTCAGTGAATTGTTTTGTATTTCACTGCATCTATTGGAGTTTGGCTGTATCCAAAATGTTTTGGGTTTTTCACATACAGATAAATTCACATTAAACAGTCCTGTGTACTTTGGAGATACAGATAAGTGCCCTTCTGAGTAAAATGAGATTCCCTTGTACTATTATCTGAGAAAAGGCCTATTGGAATGACTTAATAGTCTATTTAGGAAATACATAAAGGGAATTCCATTCTTACTATCTATAATAGTTATAAGTTCATTCATCATGAAGGACTAAGATCAAAATGATAGTATTATGAAAATTTAAAAACACCAGCCAAGGATTTTACTTCTAAGTCAAGATTGAACTGAAATGTCTGAATAAGGTACTCATATATTTCAGTTATTGGCAGATTTGCCAATATTGCTTATAGATTTTTCTTTGAGGGGAAGATGTGCACAGGAGTCAAGAAATATGAACATGAGCAGGGACCAAAATCTTGAAAAATCATTTTTAAGAAACATTAAATACAGTTTTCCATGAGTATTAGTGTATTTCAATAACCATATTAAACCAATTGAGGGGCATCATGCAGTGGTACCCTGGAGTCTCTGTCAGAAGACAAATCACAGCAAATTCTTTTTCATTTTCTTGCTGCACAATTTCTTCAAGTGATTATACATTCGGAAAACAGAGAATGTATTCTTAATTGAAAATGTATTGTAGCTAGTTTTCAGGAGCAACTTTTTCCAGTACTTTGTGAAACAATCCAAACATTAATTGAAAGACTTTTTAGAGTGAACATTTATTCATAACTTAAGGCTTCCCTGATAGCTCAGTTGGTAAAGAATCCGCATGCAATGCAGGAGACCCCGGTTCAATTCCTGGGTCAGAAAGATCCCCTGGAGAAGGGAGAGGCTACCCACAGCAATATTCTTGGGTTTCCCTTGTGGCTCAACTGGCACAGGATTTGCCTGCAATGTGGGAGACCTGGGATTGATCCCTGGGTTGGGAAGATCCCCTGGAGAAGGGAAAGGTTATCTACTCCAGTATTCTGGCCTGGAGAATTCCATGGGGTCACAAAGAGTCGGACACGACTGAGTGACTTTCACTTTCAGACATAATTGTTAGTATTTTATTATACTTGCTTAATCATATGTTCATCTCTTTACCCATCATTGATCTATCTCATTTCTCTTATTTTATTGATGCAGATAAGATCCCTCTGTCCATGGGATTCTCTAGGCAAGAAAACTGGAGTGGGAAAGGAAGCCCCAGATATGAGTACACTTCCCCCTAAATACTTTGTTATTCCTGTCATTAGCTAGAGTTCAGTATCTGTCTAAATGATATAAAAATCTATATACAAAATTCACAATTATTAAGGGAAATTCACTAAATTTTGACAAATGAATATGGGTAATCCTTTCCCTATCAACATGTAGAATATTATAATAATGACAGATATCCTCACTCTCTTTCCTAGCCAATCCTCAATTTATCCCAGAGAAAATTACTCTTCTGACTTATCCATCATAAATTGGTTATGCCTTGTCAGAATTTCATACAGAGACAGATGACATGTGCTCTTTTATGTACTATTTATTTCATTCAGTGTGGTTTGGAGACTTGTTGACGTTTGCTTTGTCTATCAGTTGCTGAGTGTCATTGCATTGGATGGCTATGGACACTGGTTGTTTTCAGTTTGGGGCTATTTTGACTAGAGCTGCTAAAAGCATGCTTTTACAAAACTTTCTGTGAAAAATAAGTTTTCATTTTTCTTGAGTAAATATCTAGGAGTAAAATTGCAGGGGTTTAGGAAGAAGTAATGTCAGTTTTATGAGAAACTGCTAGATTTCCCTAACGTGGTTGTATCATCTTATATTCCTACCAACGATGTGTGAGAGTTCCAGAACTCTAAAACATTGTCAACATTTGGTATCGTCGGTCTTAAATTTCAGCCATTCTGGTTGTTGCGCAATGGTATCTTGCGGTTTTAGCTTTAGTTTACTTAATGACGAATTATGTTAAGCGCCTATATGTTGGTTATTCATACATATTCTTTTATGAATGCGGTCTATTTTTTTTACTCATGTTCGGTTATTTGTTTATTATAAAGTGCTTGATATTTTAAATACATATGTATTTGATATATGGTGCTAGTGGTAAAGAATCTGCCTGCCAACACAGCAGACACAGGTTTGATCCCTGGGTTGGGAAGATCCCCTAGAGGAGGAAATGGCAACCCACTCCAGTATCCTTGCCTGGGAAATTCCATGGACAGAGGAGCCTGGTGGGGTACAGTCCATGGGGTCGCAAATAATCGGGTATGACTGAGTGATGGCACACATATTTGATATAGTTCTTTGGTATATAATTTCTTCCCCAAATGACCTATTTATTTTCTTAACAAGATTTCTGATGGGCAGAAATTTTAAAATGTTGATGAAATCTAATTTATCATGTCTTCTTTTATTTTTATTGTTGTGAACATTCTAAGTCCATGTGCCCATAGACCTATGGACTATGATTATAATGAATAAAAGTGATGAATATCTACATAAACTACTTGGGATTCTGCACACGAGATTTGTCATTTCTCCTCTTCTTATTAATTTATCAAGTTATTTATTCATATAAGTATGTGTTCATGGATAGTCATCTTATATTTTAGGTTATAACCCATATAATCCACATGGATATAACCCATATCTCTTTTTTATGACTTTCTTATTTTATGGCATCAGGAGATGCTCCAGCTCAGCTTGTATATTTCCTGTTTCAATTGTAGAATCATTCACTTCTCCTAGGTGTCCTGATTCCTTTCATTGTGAGAATAGTAGTAGAAACCAAGAGCTGGGTACTAGGTATGATCTTTGTGACTGGGGAATTGTTGATTTTAGACTCTTGCAGCTAACAGAGCACAGAAATATATATGTTTGTATACTAGCTTGTTTACATATACACATATATAAATATTCATATATGTAACTATCTACATCTGTGTTAAACTAATCATGAGTTTACACTGAGATCTGTAATTCGTATTGAACATTCCATGGTTCATTCTAGCCTCCACTCTTTGCTTATCTGTAATGTCCTGCTCCACCAGTGAGAAATCTTGCTCTCACAATCTACCAAATAGTGGACTTTTAAATTCTGGTTGGGCTTTGCTGATGGATCAGCTGGTAAAGAATTCCCCTGCAATGCAGGAGACACAGAAGACGTGGGCTTGATCATTGGGTCAGGAAGATTCCCCTGGAGAAGGAAATGGCAACCCTTTCCAGTGCTCTTGCCTGAAAAATCCCATGGATAGAGGAGCCTGGCGGGTTACAGTCCAAAGGGTTGCAAAGAGTCAGACACCACTGAGCAGCTAATCACGTACTACAACAGTATCGAAATCGTTAACCTACAACCCCATGGGAGATAACTTCATGAACTAGAGTCCACATATATTCTGAGTGCTTATGTGCAGTTCTTGTTGCCTTTAGTCTTACAGAATCCACTCATTTCCAAGTTATTTAGATTACCAATATCCCCCTCATCCTTCCAATAGGCTTGTTCCATACACATGTTGATTAGGTTCACAGTCTGAATGTCTTCCACTTTCCAAATACATCAGAAATTATTTTCTTAAACTTGTGTACATTGAAGTTCATTATTTGTGCCTGTTATGTTGTATGGGTTTGACACGGGGTTGATTCCTATTTTGACCATTGTACTAACAGTGTCATACAGAATCGGACCATCCTAAAAGAGTATTTTTATTTCTCCAATTCAACCTTCCCTCCTTCCTCCAAACCTTAGCAACCATTGATACTTTTACAATTTCTATAGTTTTTCTTTAGAGTATAAGTGGAGTCACACAGTATGTAATCTTTTAGACTGCTTTCTTTCATTTTTCAATATGCATTAATGTTCCTTAATGTCTTTTCACCATTGAAAGCTCATTTTTATATCACTGAAAACTGTCCCATTATAGGACTGCCATGGTTTATCCACTTACCTGCTAAAAGACATCTTGGTTGCTTCAGATTTTTGGTGATTATAAATAAATCAGTTATAAATATTCACATGCCATTTTTTGGGTGAGCATGTTTTCAAATCAGTTGAGTAAATACCTAAGAGTGCAATTTCTAGTTCATATGATAAGAGCATATTTAGTTTTGTAAAAAACTGATAATCTGTTTTCCAAAAAGCTTATACCAATTTGCATTTCTGCTAGCAATGAATGAGAGGATCTGTTACTCTACACCTTTGTCAGCATTTGGTGTTGTCAGTATTTTGGATTTAAGCCAACCATTCCTGTAGGACATATACCTATACACACACACAAACTTGTACACAAATGTTCATTGCAGCATTATTCACAAAAAAAGTGAAAACCCAAACATCCTGAAACTGGTGAATGGACAAATAAAATGTAGTACATCCACACCATAAAGTGTTATTTATGCATAAGAATGAATGAAGTACTTATACTTGCTATGGTATGGATGAACTTTGAAAATATTAAACTAAGTGAAAGAGCCAGACAGAAAAGACCACATATTATATGATTTCATTCAAATGAAATGTCCAAAATAGGCAAATCTAAAGGGTCAGAAAGCATAGTATTGGTTGTCAGTGGATGGGAGGAAGAGGACATTAGGAATGATTGTAAACAGTTAATGAGTTTCTTTCTGGGGTGATGGAAATATTCTGGAATTAAATAATAATGATGGTTGCACAGAAGTGTGAATACTAAAAGTCACTGAACTGCACACATTAAAATGGTGAGTATTACCCACCATTTAAAAGTGGACATTTAATTTCCAAATACATGGGTTTTTTAAGTATCTTTGATATTAATCTTTCATTTTCATATTAATTTCTCATTTAAATGCTTTCTTCTATGCAATCACCCTTTGCGTTTTTTCAGTCTTTTACTTTATTGAGGCTTTCAATGGCTAAGTCAAAGATCTTTCTTGGTAAATGTCACACACTGCACTTGAAAATAGTGGGTTATTTTAAAATATCCTTGGATATTGACTTCTAATATAATTCCACAGTGATAAGAGAACAGACTCAATATTATTTCAATAGCTTTAGACCATGAAATGTTTGCATCTTGTTTTATGTTCCTGGATATGTTCTAGCATCTCCTGGTTTATAGTCCATAAACTATAGACTATAAATTTGAATTTGAGTAGAATTTTTATCTTGCTCTTGAATGAAAATTGTATAAATCTTAATTATGTTGAATTGGTTCGTAGTGCTTTTCAGGTCTACCATATCCTCCTACTTTTCTGTCTACAAATTCTATTAACTGTTGAGAGTTTGCTATTGAAACTATTTTATTATATTGGGCTCCAAAATCACTATGGACAATGAGTGCAGCCATGAAATTAAAAGATGCTTGCTCCTTGGAAGAAAAGCTATGACAAACCTAGACAGTGTATTAAAGAGCAGAGATATCACTTTGCTGACAAAGCTATGGTCAAAGCTATGGTTTTTCCAGTAGTCATGTATGGATGTGAGAGTTAGACCATAAAGAAGTCTGAGTGCTGAAGAATTGATGCTTTCAAGCTGTGGTGCTGGAGAAGACTTCTGAGAGTCCCTTGGATAGTAAGGCAATCAAACCAGTCAGTCCTAAAGGAAATCAATCCCGGACATTCATTGGAAGGACTTTTACTGAAGCTTCAATTCTTCAGCCACCTGATGTGAGGAGCTCCCTCACTGGAAAAGACCCTGATGCTGGGAAAGATTGAAAGCAGAAGAAAGGGGCAACAGAGGATGAAATGTTTGGATGGCATCACCAACTCAATGGATATGAGTTTGAGTAAACCCCAGGAGATGGTAAAGGACAGGGAACCCTGGCGTGCTGCTGTTCATGGGATTGCAGAGAGTCAGACATGACTTAGCGACTGAATAACAGCAACAACCAACTAAAAATCTTAATTTATCTGCTTAAAATAATAATTGTAATATATAGTGGAACAATATGCAACTCTGTTCTGTACTTTTCAAGTTTCCTGTCAATGTATTATCACACTTTCATGATTTAAAAAAAAAATTAAACATGGTGAGTATTATGTCATCCGAATTCTGTTTCAGTTTTTAAAATTACATATATATGTATATAATGCAATTTCGAAGATAGATAAGCAGATCAGGTAAGTACAAAATTGTAAACAAATTGCATACCACTATACTTCCACCAGAATGAATTTCTGGGAATTCTCATCCATTGTTGTGGGAGGATAAATTTGTTCATATACTAGGAGAGATCTGTACATGTTTACTGACTGTCTTTATCTGTATCTACATCTATCTATATTTATATTAATATATTATATTATTATGTATAGAAATAAGCCTAATAAAACATGTGCAAAATATTAAAAGGAGGAACGTATAAAACTTCACTTAAGAACAGGAAAGCAAAATTTGTGAGAGAAGACTCAGTATTGCAAAGGTATCAATTATTTGAAGTTAATTAAATCCACATAAAAATATAAGTATATTTTTTCATATAAATTTAAAAACTGATTTAAATTTTCATAGTAAAGCAGATGACTAAAATTCACCAGAAAAACACTGAAGAATAAAGAGAAAGATATAGTAAGACATTAAAAGCAGTGGTAATTAAAATTGTGATATTTGTGAAGGAGGGAAATATGCCAATAAAATACAAAATAAGTTATTAAAAAGATTCATATATATATGTATGTCAAAGATGATATTGTAAAATGGTAGGGATAAGGTAAATATATCAGTTTCTAGATTTACAACTAAGTATGACAAATAAATTTTAAAATGCTTAGCAAAATGTAGAAGGATTTGTTTAAAACTTTGAATTTTACCCCAAAAGCACAAACCATATAGGAGAAAATTGATAAATGTATTTTTTCTATACATCAATACAATAAAAACACCATAAATTAAATTTAAAACATGACAGATAGAGATAAAATATTTTCTGTGTTTTAAAGGCTGTTTAAATATTTTCTGTATTTTATCACTTATGAAAACACAAACTTTAATAGAACAATGCTAAAAGTCACATATGAATATATGCTCAATTTGCTAGTAATTAAATTTTTAAAAATAAGGAAACAAGAAAGTCTGGCAATTCCAAATTTCTGTATTTTTGTGAGGAAAAAACATGTTTATGTATATATATACGTGCACAAACACAGATATATATGTATATACATACTTTCCATATATACCTCAGATGCTTTAGGTGTGAGGTGTTTCAGAAAACCAAATGAACTATCACTGTTGGGAAGGAAAATTGTTAAAAATTCTTTGTAAGTTAATTTTTTTCAGCTATCAGTTCAGTTCAGTTCAGTTGCTCAGTCATGTCCGACTCACTGCAACCGCATGGACTGCAGCACACCAGGCCTCCCTGTCCATCACCAACTCCTGGAGTATACTCAAACTCATGTCCATTGAGTAGATGATGCCATCCAACCATCTCATCTTCTGTCATCCTGTTCTCCTCCTGCCTCCAATCTTTCCCAGCATTTTCCCAGGTTTTTTTAAATGAGTCAGTTCTTCACATCACATGGCCAAAGTATTGGAGTTTCAGCTTCAGCATCAGTCCTTCTAATGAACATTCAGGACTGATTTCCTTTACGATGGACTGGTTGGATCTCCTTGCAGTCCAAGGGACTCTCAAGAGTCTTCTCCAACACCACAGTTCAAAAGCATCAATTTTTCGGCACTCAGCTTTCTTTATAGTCCAACTCTCACATGCATACATGACTACTGGAAAAACCATAGCCTTGACTAGACGGACCGTTGTTGGCAAAGTAATGTCTCTGCTTTTTAATATGTTGTCTAGATTGTTCATAACTTTTCTTTCAAGGAGCAAGCATCTTTTAATTTCATGGCTGCAGTCACCATCTGCAGTGATTTTGGAGCCCCAAAAGTAGTCTCTCACTGTTTCCATTATTTCCCCAGCTATTTGCCATGAATAGATGGGGAAGTGATGGGACCAGATGCCATGATCTTAGTTTTCTGAATGTTGAGTTTCAAGCCAACGTTTTCACTCTCCTCTCACTTTCATCAAGAGGTTCTTAAGTTCTTCTTGGCTTTCTGCCATAAGGGTGGTGTTATCTGCATATCTGAGGTTATTGATATTTCTCCCAGCAATCTTGATTCCAGCTTGTGGTTCATCTAGCCCAGTGTTTCTCATGATGTACTCTGCATATAAGTAAATAAGCACAGTGACAATATACAGCCTTGACATACTCCTTTCTCGATTTGGAACCAATCTGATTTTCCATGTCCAGTTCTAACTGTTGCTCCCTGACCTGCATACAGATTTCCCAAGAGCCAGGTCAGGTGGTCTGGTATTACCATCTTTTTCAGAATTTCCCAGAGTTTGTTGTGATCCACACAATCAAAGGTTTTGGCATAGTCAATAAAGCAGAAGGAGATATTTTTCTGGAACGCTCTTGCTTTTTCGGTGAGCCAACAGATGCTGGCGATTTGATCTCTGGTTCCTCTGCCTTTTCTAAATCCAGCTTGAACATCTGGAAGTTCACAGTTCACATATTGCTGAAGCCTGGCTTGGAGAATTTTGAGCATTACTTTACTAGCGTGTGAGATGAGTGCAATTGTGCAGTAGTTTCAGCATTCTTTGGCATTACCTTTCTTTGGGATTGGAATGAAAATTTACCTTTTCCTGTCCTGTGGCCACTGCTCAGTTTTCCAGATTTGCTGGGGTACTGAGTGCAGCACTTTCACAGCATCATCTTGTAGGATTTGAAATAGCTCAACTGGAATTCCATCTCCTCCACTAGCTTTGTTCATAGTAATGCTTTCTAAAGCCTACTTGACTTTGCATTCCAGGATGTCTGGCTCTAGGTGAGTGATCATACCATCGTGATTATCTGGGTTGTGAAGATCTTTTTTGTACAGTTCTTCTGTGTATTCTTGCCACCTCTTCTTAATATCTTCTGCTTCTGTTAGGTCCATACCATTTCTGTCCTTTATTGTGCCCATCTTAGCATGAAATGTTCCCTTGGTATCCCTAATTTTCTTGAAGAGATCTCTAGTCTTTCCCATTCTATTATTTTCCTCTATTTCTTTGCACTGATCACTGAGGAAGGCTTTCTTATCTCTCCTTGCTGTTCTTTGGAACTCTGCATTCAAATGGGTTATCTTTCCTTTCCTCCTTTGTGTTTTGCTTCTCTTCTTTTCACAGCTATAGAAACATTAAAAATTGCAACTCACTGCTGAACAACCATCAACAGGAGAATGTTGGATCCCACCAAAAAAGATACCCCATGTCCAAGGGCAAAGGGGAAGCCTCAACAAGATGGTAGGAGGGGTTAAATCAGTTCTGAATATTCATTGGAAGGATGATGCAGAAGCTTATGCTCCAATACTTTGGCCACCTGATGTGAAGAGCTGAATCAGTGAAAAATATCCTGATGCTGGGAAAGATTGAAGGCAGGAGGAGAAGTGGATAAAAGAGGATGAGGAGGTTGGATGGCATCCCAACTCGATGGACATGAGTTTGAGCAAGTTCTGGGAGATGGTGATGGACAGGGAAGCCTGCCGTGCTGCAGTCCATAGGGTCACAAGGAGTCAGACATAAATGAGCAACTGAACTGAACTGAACTGATAGAAACACTGAGTGCCCTAAAATAAAGCTGTTTCACTTCTAAGAACATATCCTGGAAAAAAGCCATGTCTGTGCCAGAAGACATGTAAAGGAGTGGCCGTTGTTCTATTCCTTATAAGAATAAGAATCTGGAAACAATCTGAACAACCATGACTGGAGGAAGGAAAAGTGTATGATTATTCCTGAAATAATACTAATTTCCTGTTCCTGAAATGGCAAGTAATATGGCAGTTAAAATGAATAAAATAGAGCTACAGGTATCAGCATGGAGAGATGTTAAGAGTCTATATACGAAAAAAAAAAAGTTGGTTGCTCAAAGATACATGCAGTTCAATACTAACTACGGAAATTTTATATGATGAAATAACACCATGTATTATGTTTAGTTCATAAGTGCATAAATGACAAACGTCATAGATTTCAGGACCATGTGTTAGAATTGTGGTTGCCCTGAGGAACAAAGGCGAGGCAGAGTTGGTGAGGCTGGAAAGAGAACTTCCTAACAGTTTTGTGCACTGGAATGTATTTGGAAGTACAAATATACTGCTGTACATGTGAAACATATAATGTTATGAACCCACATTAGCTCAGTAAAAAAAAAAAAGATAAGATTTAATTAAAAAGGAAGAAAATAGAAGTTACTATTTGAATAAAAAGCAGTTTTAATTGCGTGGTGAAAGCTGTGTTCTTTTTTCACTGGAAAAGAATAAACCGTGAAATCAATGGCAAAAGCACATTTTCACTGCTAATGAGAAATCTCACAAGGCAAACTAAGGTCACGTCTTTCAATAACTTGAGCAACACAAGCAGATGAATAGACCAGCTGTGGCTGAGGTGGAGAAAAGCAGCTGGCAGATGTGAGAAAAATGGAGGGACTCTGAAAACACCATCATGAGTGATAGATGCTTGAATGGACAAGATAAACCCTAAGCAGGGATCTCTGAAAATAGGCAGAGATAGTTAGAAAATGCCTTGCTTGTTTGGAAAAAAGAGAGTCAATTTATTTAGAAAATAAGTCTATTTGTCAATCCCATAACTCCATGCCTATGTGTCAGAATAGGGCCTATAAAGAACCATCTGGTTCTAATTTTTCCTGTGGGCTGAACTTTCTTGTTTCTTTTACTGAAGGCATCAACAGGGGATGACCCATAAGCCTAACAGCATATTGCTCTTTTTTATTAGCTTGCTATGTCATGGAAACCTCCTTACAGAACCCATTCATCATGTGATTATAATAAACACATTTCTATGAGGGCAGGTGGGGAAACTACCAAAAGCCAAAGGAGGCCTTTTCAGTAGTGGGAAAATGAAACAGCAGTATTCTAATCTCAATATCTCTCTGTCTCAGTTCCTCTCTCCCTCAGTCCACGTCACCATTAGAACAGTTCCTTCTTGTGAAATTCAGCAAAACAAAAAACTGATTTCCTGGGACTTTCAGCATGACTATGAAAACTTGAGAGTTCCCATTTAAGACAATGACTACTAAATGAAGGTTAAAAAAGTAAATGTCTTAAGTCATGTATATCCTCCTGCCATTTAAAGTTGAAGAAATGGAAACTCATAAGATTTCTGCCAAAGAAAATAATGCTGGCACAAGTGATGTTTTTGTATCTATGCTACTGAATGACTGTCCTGTAATTTTCAGATTATAAAATCTTTGTAAGGGACTATTAAATTCACAGATGTTTGCAAGAATGCAAAACAACTTGGTTTGTCATGTCTGTAGCAAAAAAAAATGACAACTGGGAATTATCTTTATTTGATGAGAGGTGGCACAGTGGTAATCTGCTGGCCAATGTAGGAAGCGCAAGAGACTCGAATTTGACCCCAGGGTCAAGAAGATCCCCTGGAGTGGAAAACGGCAATCTGCTCCATTTCCAGTATTCTTGTCCGGAAAATTCCGTGGACAGAGGAGCCTGGTGGGCTACAGTCCATGGGGTTAAAAAGAGCTGGACACAACTGAGTGACTGAGCATGCACACCATATCCCCTTCACTCAGCTTCCCATAATGGTGACAATTTTACATAATTGTGACGCATTTGTCAAAACTAAGGAAAAAAATCACTGGTATAGTACTAGTAAGTAAACTACAGCCCTTATTTGCATTTCACCAGTTTTTCTCTATTATCTTTCTCTATTATCTTTTCTCTGTTCCAGGATCTTATCCAGGATACTACAGTGCATTTGCTTACCATGTCTCCTTACTCTCCTCTGATCTCTGACAATTGCAATCTTTTCTTCTTTTTATATAAATTTGAGCTTTTTGAAGTGTACTGTGTAGATTATCTCCAGATCTGTGTCTGTCTGGTTTCTCATGAGTAGGTGGTATTATGGGTTTGGGGAACAAATGCCAGAGGATAAAGTGTCCTTGTGTCTTATCAGGGCTTACATGGTATCAACATGATGAATCATTGGTGATTTCACTTTGATCACTAAAGTGGTATCTGCCAGGTTTTTCCCCTAAGCTATTAATACTATTTTTCTTTTACATGCTTGATTCTTTAGAATCAGGTCACTAATTTCAACTCATACTCAGATGAGAGAAGTTAAGTTCCACTTTCTTGTGAGAATTCTCTCCTGGAGATGAGACTACCTAAATATTTTACTTGGAATTCTTCTGTAAAGCAAATTTTCTCTTCCTCCTCCATTTGTTTATTTATTCAGTGATTTGTTTATAACATTGTGGGATTGTGGATATTTATTTTATTCTTTGGGCTATAACTCAATAGTATCATTATTTATGTTTTTGTTCAAATTATCACACTTGTGGTAATTGGGAGCATTTTCATATAGGCTCATGTGTCCTCCTGACACGTTCTCATCTATATTTTGTTGCTATTTTTTTGGAGTTCTTTGAGGGGAATGCTTTCCTACTTTAGAGAAAAACAAATGCTCCAAGTTCATATTCCATTTACTGTGTACCAGTCTTTGATTCACCATTTCTCCAAAAAGTCCTAGTTCTCTTTTTGGATTATGTTATTTAGGAAAAGTATTTATGACTTAATGACATTTCTTAAATATTTGATTTAAGAGCAGGTTTAGCTTTTTTAAATGTGCACCTGTAATTTATATAATATTCTACGTCAACTATATCTTGATAAAAATTGTGATGATAGTACAAAAAGTCCCTGTATACTTTATATTTAATTTCTCACATTAACATATGATATTAGTACATTTGTTACAATCGACAAACAAATACTGATACATTATTAATAACTACAACCTATACTTCAGTCTGATTTTCTGAGTTTTGATCTAATCTCCTTTTTCTATTCCTAAATCCTATATATATATATATATATATATATATATATATATATATATATATATATATATGTATATTTAGCATTCTGTCTTCTTAGTTTCCTACTTAGGCTATGACAATTTCTCTGGGACTTTCCTTAAATTTCTATGACCTTGACAGATTTGAGGAGTACTGGTCTTTTGTATAATGTCCTCATTTAAGATTTGTCTAATGTTTTTCTCATGATTAGACAGGAGTTATGTGACTTTGCCAACAAAGGTCTGTCTAGTCAAAGCTATGGTTTTTCCAGTAGTCATGTATGGATGTGAGAATTGGACCATGAAGAAAGCTGAGCACTGAAGAATTGATGCTTTTGAACTGTGGTGCTGGAGAAGACTCTTGCAAGTCCCTTGCACTGCAAAGAGATCAAACCAGTCAATCCTAAAGGAAATCAGTCCTGAATATTCATTGGAAGGACTGATGCTGAAGCTGAAACTACAATACTCCGGGCACCTGATGCGAAGAGCTGACTCATTAGAAAAGATTCTGATGCTGGGAAAAATTGAAGGCCGGGGAAAAAGGGGATGACAGAGGATGAGAAGGTTGGGTGGCATCACCGCCTTGATGGACATGAGTCTCAGCAAGCTCTGGCAGTTGGTGATGGACAGGGAAGCCTGGTGTCCTGTAGTCCATGGGGTCTCAAAGAGTCGGACACAACTGAGAGACTGAACTGAACTGACGTGACTGAGGAAAGGAAGACAACAGAGGAAAAGTGCCATTTTCACCACATCATATCAAGGGTACATACACTAAACTTGATTTGTTATTGTTGACGTTGACCTTGATCACGTGACTGAAGTAGTATTTGTCAGGTTTCTCCACTGTAAAGTTAATCTCTTTACACTTCATTCTGTACTGTATGCTTTGGAAAACAATTATTATGCACAAGTTCAGACTTAGGAGTAGGGAGGATAGATCATCACTGAAAATATTTGTAATTATTCTGCAAGGGAGATTGTCTATTCTCTCCCATTGATTTATTTATCCAAACATTAATATCAGTGTGGACCCATGGATACTTATTTTATTTGCTATTTATATTCAGATCTACATTATTTTTATGCTCAAATTGTTCTAGTTTTGAACAAGAACAAAAGATTTTACTATATCCCAGCGAATAATGACACATACATTCAGAATTTAAAAATTAGTCCCCTCAAATGAACTATCCTATAATAACTAGCTGCTATTGATTGTGTCTTTCTATAAGTCAGGCACTGTGGTATGTACTTTAAGTATACTTTTAATCTTAAAAACACCACTGGCATCTTTATAATGAGTAAGTAAAGCCAAGCTTACTCATCTCTAATTACGTACAAGTTCAGACTCCCTGGTTATGTAAGATATGTTTCAAAGCTCAGTGTGAAAAGAAAACTCATTTAATTAGGTTTTATAGATTTCTTTCTACAAAACCAAATCAATATATGGAGAATTTAATGCCAAATATTTTTGCTAATATTACCAGTTTTTTAGTTTTTCTTTGAGGTTTGTTAAAAATTGGAGTATATTTGTTTTACAATGTTGCATAGTTTTTTTTTTAGTTTTGAAGTTAATAACTAAAACTTTATGTAAGTTGCTGTGTCATAATCATATTAAATACAGGTATTTACAATTTACATAAAATGGGGATAAAATTACTCTAAAAAGTGAAAAAGAAATTTTATATAATCTAGCAATTCACTAGCCCAATTTGCAGGACAATCTTCCACTTTAAAGAATTATGTTCAGGCTATGTGTATCTTTCAAATGTCTTGCTAGATTTTCACATAGATGAAAAATTTATTTTTAATTATGTGAACTGAAATCTTCCTTTTAGATAAAACACAGACTATTCTTATATTGTTTTAGTATACACTGAATTTTCTAGGAATGCAACTACTGTATAAAATGAGGGAAAATTTTGAACTGAACTTAAGTGAGGACTGGTGGTGGTGGTTTAGTTGCTAAGTCGTGTCCAACTCTTGCGACCCCATGGACTGTAGCCTGCCAGGCTCCTCTGTCCATGGGCTTCTCCAGGCAAGAATACTAGAGTGGGTTGCCATTTCCTTCTCCAGGGGATTTTCCTGACCCAGGAATCGAATCCAGGTCTTCTGCATTGCAAGCGGATTCTTTACCAAATGAGCTATGAGAGAAGCCTCTAGTGAAGACTAGTTTGTCTTTTTTACCATGTTTTTGTGTGAATTAATAGCTTGCTTCTTTTTATTACTGGTGAGTACCCCATATCATTTGAGAGTAACTTGAAAATTTAATGATTAATAAATAAATGTGATATTCTCATTATAAAAACAATGATCAATAAAAGGAAAATAAATTATAAACCAACTATATATTTCTATCTGTAAACACTCTGAGTTGGATACCCTGGGAGACAAAATGAAGCAATATGATAATTTTTGAACATATACTAAAACTGTTGGAATGAAAAGAATACAAACAATAAGAAGAAATAGGAAAATGTTGAGGCAAATAATAACAAATCAGTGAATAGTTTGTATGTAATAAGAGAAAGATGGAAATAACCTTAATTCAAGTAAGGACATTGTGCCAGGAAAAATTACTGACTCTTGAGTCAGAGAAATAAGGAAGCATGATTAATATTCTTGTAAATAAGCTGAACTTGATTTTTAAATGTTGCATCAAACTAATTCTTGATGTTAAGTTAGAAATGTTTGTCATTTCAAAAGAAGTGTTTGTCATACAAACAAGTTTTGATAAGTATAATAGAAAATGAAATGTTTTTTCCTCTCTAAAATCACACCATATGTCAATGCAACCATTACATCTCTAGTTCTTAAAAATAATCTGAAAACTCTACCTTCAATATTTGATAGAAAACAGATATCTGATTGGAACAACGACAAAAATAATAAATATTCTATATCGAAGTGGTATCTCAATCCTCTTCAGTCTATATCAGATTATTAAAAATCAATAGCTAAGATAAAAATATATTCATGTTTCAAATATGAAATTTTAACAAAATAGACTATATACCACTATGCTATGATCAATATAAAATATTTAGTATGACAATACTATGGTATTTTTAAAAATTTATTAACTACATTAATGGAAATTTCATGAAGCATGTCTCTGATAATTTAAGATTTCATTCACGTAAAGAAAGGAGTCTGAAATCACCTCTATGATACATATTAGTCAGTTTCATTACTTTTGCTATAACTACACTATTCAGTGAAAGACTCTTCAGCTTCTATTCAATTGAAAAAACCATAATAATTATTTAACTTTTTTCCAAAATATATATGTATGAATGCCTTCACTGGATTCAAATGTTTGATAATTAATTTTGCTATCAAGATCATATTTTATTTTCAATTAATTCTTTCTTCAAAAGTTGGCTAGTGCATTCCATCTTTATTTCAAATTAATTAATATGCCAATCCCCAATTTTAAGTTCATATGGATTTCTAAGTCCAAACAGCATATCTAATAGCCTCCAAATAAGTACAAGTTATATACATATGTAACTTGTCATATATATACATATTATTCACATATATATATATATATATGTAATCTCACTATTTCAAATCACTGCAGATGGTGATTGCAGCCATGAAATTAAAAGACACTTACTCCTCGGAAGGAAAGTTATGACCAGCACAGACAGCATATTAAAAAGCAGAGACATTACTTTGCCAACAAAGGTCTGTCTAGTCAAGGCTATGGTTTTTCCAGTAGTTATGTATGGATGTGAGAGTTGGACTATAAAGAAAGCTGAGCACCGAAGAATTGATGCTTTTGAACTGTGGTGTTGGAGAAGACTCTTGAGAGTCCCTTGGACTGCAAGGAGATCCAACCAGTCCATCCTAAAGGAGATCAGTCCTGAGTGTTCATTAGAAGGACTGATGTTGAAGCTGAAACTCCAATACTTTGGCCACCTCATGAGAAGAGCTGACTCGTTTGAAAAGACCCTGATGCTGGGAAAGATTGAAGGCAGGAGGAGAAGGGGACGACAGAGGATGAGATGGTTGGATGGCATCACCGACTCAATGGACATGAGTTTGGGTAAACTCTGGGAGTTGGTGATGGACAGGGAGGCCTGGCATGCTGCAGTCCATGGGGTCGCAAAGAGTAGGACATGACTGGGCGGCTGAACTGAACTGAACTGAACTATCTCAAAAACCAAAACTATGAAAGCACTAGGTCAGCAAGGAAATTTTAAGGTAACTTTAATTTGTTGATAAACCAGTGATAATTCTATTCACTTTAATAAAATCTAGTGTGCATCATTACAGATGTAGAAGAAACAACTTTTCAAATGTATAAAAACCTTTTTAATGCCATTTAACATTTAATTCTGATGTTTAATTTTTATGGAATTCAAAATTGGCAATAATATCAAATATTTAACAAAACGCTATAAAAGAGACAAAGAACTATATCATTGGTGTTTCTCTCTGACATGGTACTAATAATCTCTCCTACAATTTTAATAGAGAATTTTCTCCAGTAATTGTCACACCTGGGAGCTTCAGTTGTGGCACGTGGGATCTAGTTCTCTGATTAGGGATTGAACCCAGGACCCCTGCATTGGCCGTGGACCACCAAATAAATAAATAAAATAAATATTTTAAAAAATCATTATGGTTAAAATTTCTTCAATAGTGTATGGCTCCTGACAGCATTATCATCCCTGCTATTCTGTAATTGTCAACTAGAACTTTATGTTTTTAATGAATTTCTTTTTAATACTCTAGTTACTGTGTTTACAATTATCAAACTTTTACTTAAAATCTTAAAAGTGTTATACATTTTTTGCCAACTTTAAAACTGTTTCTTTGTAGGATACTTATTTAATTTTGACAGTTTTCTTCACCAGAAGAAAAATGTACTGACAGAGTAGGCACACTGTGAATGGTTCATTTGTCAACTAATTTTATGCTTGAAAGTGAAAAGTGAAAGTCACTCAGTCGTGTCCGACTCTTTGCTACCCCATGCACTATACAGTCCATGGAATTCTCCAGGCCAGAATATTGGAGTCGATAGCCTTTCCCTTCTTCAGGAGATCTTCCTAATCCAGGGATTGAACCCAGGTCTCCCCCATTGCAGGCAGATTCTTAACTAGCTGAGCCACAAGGGAAGCCCAATTTTATGCTTGCATAGTCAGTTGAGTGTTTTCTTAGTCACAGTTTTATATTTGATATTTGCAAATAATGGTTAAAAACATATGTGTCTATACACATACATACAGGCTTCCCAGGTGGTGCAGTGGTAAAGAATTCACCTGCCAATGCAGGAGATGCAGGAGACGCAGGTTTGATTTCCTGGGTTGGAAAGATCCTCTGGATTGGGAAATGGCAACCCACTCCAGTGTTCTTGCCTGGAAAATCCCATGGACAGAGGGACCTGGCGGGCTTCAGTCCATGCGGTCACAAAGAGTCAGACACGACTGAGCACTGAGAGCACACACACACACACACACACACACACACATGAAATTCATATTCCTGTATTCTCTTCCTCCTCTCTCTCCCCCTCCTCTTCTTCTGCCTCCTCCTGCTTCTCCTTCTCTCTCATTTTTTTTTGAAGAAACAAGGCCAGAAATAATGGTAAGTTTGTCAGTCCAGGCTTAAAATACTAATTAACGTGTAAATACAGTAAATATAGCTGATTGAAGAAATCCATAATGTAGCACTTTGATGCACAGACATTTTGTTTAGAAAAGTACTTTAAGATCCCACTTTGAATGAAGACATTCATGGTTGTCTAGTATCTCTGGCCAACAGCCACAGCAGACCAGGAGCATCTTCCCGTCTCCGCAAACCACGAAACTAAAGAATTCTCCAAACTCGAACAAATTTTAAGAATGGTCCTCTAGAGGGCGCCAGTCTTCCCACTACTTGAGCAAAGCTGCAGAAGACAGTTTGCAAAAGACATCACTTTCTCAGTAGTTTTTTATTCCGCTGACTCTGGGACGGTCACTTTGATCACATTTCCCCAAAGGTTCTAACCTGCCACACTTCCTGGGCTTTCTATACACTCTCAGTTTCCTTATTTCTCAGCACATGGCACACTTCCAATCTGGTGCTTCTTTGCAAACTAAATCCTCAGGACTGCAGCTTTTTCTCCTTCAAAGAAGCCTCCCGAGGTATTCCTGAATGACTCTTCTCTCTTTATTCTAGGTGGTAAAATAACAGTTTATCCTTTCTCCTACATTATACCTTTTTAGACTTTTTAATAACTAGTAAAGAGACTAAATCCCATTGACAGCCTTGATTCTCTGGAAAGAAAAAAAAAACTTACAAATTCCAAATTAGTGATTTATAAATTGACTTTAGACACAGGCCACTCATAAATCAATGACTCTTAGTAACGGCCAAGTAGAATAGGCAGAGTAAGAAAAAACATAAAATTTTATTTTCAACATTTGTACTGAAGTGCTTGGTTCGCTTTCCTTAGATTATAACATGTTCTGTCATGTGATCCCCACTCCCTCACCTGCCCAGATGAACAAGAGGCAAAATTAAACAAACAAAATCTCAGAGGAAAGTGAATCTTCATAGTGTCTTTTGGACCTCTTTATAAAGAAGCTGAAAAGCATATTTCTGTTTCAGTGGGTTCCTTTCTCCACCTCAATATAATGCTTAATAAGCATCTCAAATTTCAATATGAATCATAGTTATATATAAGACACGCAGGGAATACTTGAAGTAGTTCTAGAGTAAAAAAAAATGCACTGCTTAACAAAGGCAAAACAAACAAACAACTTTAGCCCTCAGAGAGCCTAATTTAAAATTGTCATCTAAGATCTCAGCTTGGGAACACTTCTAATTAATTTTAATCTATTTTAGATAGTTTATAGTAAATTTTATTTCTATGAAAGATTAAAACTAAATCAAATATCACATCCTCAACACTTTAAGTTTGAAATATACTGATTTACCAGAAGAGGGCGCAATCTATCTAGTCTAAATGCTTGATCTATTTTTTTTTCTATAATTTGTATACACATGAAAGCTTTGAAAACTCCCCACAATTTTACGTGAATGTTTTCACATTTTAAATTTTAATCTGTATTTAAATAAAAAGAAAAGTTAGAGTTTTTAGATTGTTTTAGGAAACTGCAGTGCATTTTGAGAACAAATCATTTTTTCAATTACCTCCCTTCTGTGAAGAAGCTAAGTTATTGTTACAATTAAAATAGAACAATAGAAGAGAATGTTAATAGATGGTTTTGACCTGAAAGTATTTGTTGTCCCTCATTTCTTTTTTCCACTGACCTGATGCAATTTTTATCATTTAACAGATTAACCAATGTTGGATAATGTTTTTGATACTTACTGTTTGTTTTTACCATATCTTAAAAATATAGCAGAAATAGATTAATGGCTGACAAAATTATTTTGGACTAGCCATTCGATTAGAATAAAGGCTTGATATCAGATATGTTTTCCCTTATTTTTTCACTTTTCATTGCCACTTACAATATTCAACACTTTGTCTTAGATGAACTTGTCCAAAAATGTGTATGTGTCAACAATCATTTTTCATCTTAAAAGATGATGGAAATATTTATTTCAGATTGCTTGTTTCATACCTAGACTATTGTCCCTGGTACATAAGATGCTTTTGAGATTAAATTTCTCTGCTTACGTTCTTAACATGAATTACCTGACTATATAATGTATTAGAGTTATGGAAAACATATGAAATATAGAATCATGACTATACAGGTGTAACATAAGTGCACCTGTTATTTTTAAATACAGAACTAGCTTATTCAGAGGCTCTATTGAGGAAAGGCAAATTTTGGTGACTAGGTATCACGGATAAACTATCAGCCTAAGACCTGTGAATCAGGAAGAATTAATCTGCCCTTTATAGCCATTCACAGGGCTCCTCTGAGCACAAGAACCAAGAGCTTTGCCATATTGCTGAATCTGTTCTTCAGTGTCTCTTTTGAGCAAAAAGGCACTCCTCAGCTCATTCAGTCTTGGGAGAGAGCCTTGGGAAGAATGGACGCGATCCAAGGGTGTTACTGGAATTAGGGCTCCACAGGGCCAGGTTAGTGTGAGCATGGTTGTGGTTTGGTTTTAAGGGTTTTTTATTTTATTTTTTTAGTTGCCTTGTGAAGCTGTCCCCATTTGAACCTCCAGTTCTCTCTTCCTCATGGCCTAGATGAAAAGGCAATAAGCTGAATTTCACATTAAGCCCTATTTTCTCCTATGCCAAATACGACCTCTGGTTATAACATATACGTTATGTCTCTCTGGGAGGGTCAACTAGGCAGGCAAGGATTCTTTAAACCACCAGGGTTCCATGGAGCTTGTGGAAAGAAATGTTAATGGTGACCCAACAGTCAATCAAATTCACACACGTTACATTCATATCTCCCATTCAGAGAGCAATTTAGTAACACAGAGCTCTCACAGTTTCTAGTCTCAGTGTTGAAGCTTCTTCCTCATACATTACTGTGGAGTAACGAAATTCTCTCCAAAGATAATAAAACAGTTTTGTCAGGCTAAGTTACTTTTAGACATCAATGAAATGACATTTGGAGTCTAATTTCTTTAACAGTGGAGAGCCTGAGCTTTGGCGGGAAGGTGGCGTTCTTTCCTACAATTTCCACTAAAGGAGAGATTTGAATTTCAGGCTGGTTTTCAGGGAGGCTGGACAACTAAGATTATTACAATGCCAAAAAGCAGAGGAGCACCTCCTTTCTCCAACTCTTTATTACCAACTTCCTGACTTTGAACCCCCTTGGCATGTCATAGTGGATGGAGGGCAAGCTGAATAGAGGCAGATTAGCTGAAGGGGATGAAGGTCAAGCCTCAGGGTCTATTGTCTACAAGGCCCTTTGCAGAAATATCAGCAAAGCCTTCTAGCAATGTGTTCACAGGGTATTATGTTTTCGTAAAATTTGCAAAATCTTGTATTTTGACGAGTTAAGAACTCCATCACAGCTCACCTCTTACAGGGTGTTGATGAAATGGTCCCCATTTGTGTTGGGGAAGTAGAAGTTGAGTTGAACAGTCATCCACCTAGTTTAGAATAGGCAGGGTATATTTATATAGCTCAGGATCTCTTCTAGATATAATTGTTATTGCTAACTGTCTGTATTAGAAATGCCTTCTTTGATCAACTATAGTGAAAGAAAGACAGTATCTTTCTATTATCTCTAGGAAATATTTCAAGATTGTTTTCATGTAAAGAGGTAATCAAAGACTATGCAGTCAACGATGAAAAGATTATGTATTAGTGAAGTGTTTTGTATAGTAATTGATATAACATTTTTCTAGATTTTGTGATATTAGTGTTAGCTTTTTAAAGTTACATTTTGCAGTATCTCCTAACTTATTTTTTCATTTAAAAATATGCAACATGGAATTATTTTGTTTCATAATTTTGTTTAAGGAGGGAACTGATATTTGTCTAAGCCAACACATTTGTCACAAAAGCTGACTCTCCCTGACTCGGAGTACAAGTGGACTCTTGACCATAGCTCGTGCAGCTGTGACTGTCAGAATCTTGACACCTTGTACCAAGCACCTTTTCATTTCTAGGTCATTGTTTCCTATCTACAACTTCATAGACTGCATTTTCTCCAGTCAGGATAGGCAAACATAAAGCAAATAAGTACATGATATGCATGTTCTCCTGGTCCTGTTCTTTTTTTTTTTTTTTTCACTTTCTCTGGGGATCTAAGAGGCTTCCTGCAATACATCCTAGCGTGCTTCTATTTCCTTTCCGCTAGAATGACTAGTAATAACAAATCCATATGTGTCAACCTGGGATCCTTTACTCTAGTAGGGTAACACATCTATAGGGATGCCCACGGAGAGCTCCCAGTTCTGGATGACCTCTAGGTTCCCGTGTGAACTAGTCAACATCCCCACCAAGGAGCATTTACTGAATGCTAACCATGTATGTACCTTTGCTAGGCCACGGGGGAATGAGGATTGCTAATTCCTACTCAGAAATTGTTCCTTTTTCAAAAAGAAATTGTCTGTCTCTTTGTACTGATAAATTTCATTATATTTAGCATCATATTTGACCCTCAAAATTCTTTGCAAAAGGTGTATCTCTTTTAGAGAAAGATACACCAAGGATGAGATGGTTAAATAGCATCACCAACTCAATGGACATGAATTTGAACAAACTCCAGGATATAGTGAAGGACAGGGAAGTCTGGAGTGCTGCAGTCGATGGGGTCTCAAAGAGTCAGAACCTATTTAACTACTAAACAACAACACTAATATTCAGAGAGCTTCTGTGACTTTTCTGAGTTCAGGCTACTCATAAATGGCAGAACTTGAGACTTCCCTGGTGGTCCAGTAGATACAAATCTGCCTGCCAATGCAGGGGACAAAGATCCAATCCTTAGTTCAAGAAGATTCCACATGCCACAGAGCAACTAAGCCTGTGCACCACAGCAAAGCCTGTGCGCCTGGAACCTGGGCTCTGCAACAATAGAAGCCACTGCAATGAGAAGCCTGTGCACTGCAATGAAGAGTATCCTCCACTCACCACAACTAGAGAAAGCCCATGCATGGCAAAGAAGACCCAGTGCAACCAAAAATATATAAATAATTTTTTTTTTTTAATGGCAGAATTTGGACTGGACCTCCTATCTGGACTCTTCACCATGCCTTCCTGCTGTGCCAGCAAAGCTGCTACCAGTGTGTCCTCTGGCTCCTTGTTAATTGGTAGAACACATTGTCAAAAAAGTTTGGAACATATTAGATCTGTGTTCTAATGACGGCTCCCTCAATTGCTAGCTGTGAGTAAGTTAATATCTCTCTGTTTCTGTTTCATCTGAGAGATGTTGTGAACATTGATAGAGATAGTAAGAGCATGAGTTTGGAGATACATCTGCTAAAGGAGAGAGGTGAGGAGGTGCAGAAAGAACACAATCTAACAGTTACCCTCTTGACTTAGATCTCTCTCTCTTTTCTTTCAACAGATAGATGCAGACAAACCTTTGATAACTGTGTTCCCTGAATTCATTCCCCTAACATCATTCCTAAAGGCAACCTCTAGTCTAAGCTGGTATATATCACTCTCATGCATGTTTTATAACTTCTTTGTTATTGTTGTTCAGTTGGTAAGTCCTGTCCTACGCTTTGTGACCCCATGGACTGCAGCATGCCAAGCTTTGCTGCCCAATCGGTATGACCTGGAGCTTGCTCAAACTCATGTCCATTGAGTCAGTGATGTCATACAATCATCTCATCCTTTGTGTCCCCCTTCTCCTCCTGTCCTCTATCTTTCCCAGCATCAGGGTCTTTACCAATGAGTCGGCAGCTCTTCACATCAGGTGGCCAAAGTATTGGAGCTTCAGCTTCATCGTCAGTCCTTCCAATGAGTATTCAGAGTTGATTTCCTTTAAGACTGGTTTGATTTCCTGCTGTCCAAGGGACTCTCAAGAGTCTTCTCCAGCACCACAATTTGAAAGCACCAATTCTTCGGTGCTCAGCCTTCTTTGTGGTCCAACTGTCACATCCATATATGACTACTAGAAAAACCATAGCTTTGACTATAAAGACCTTTGTCAACAAAGTGGTAATTTCTTTATCTATATTTAAATTTGTATCAGTAACGGTATATGCTCAGCAGAGTTTCTGGCATGCAGTAAGTCCCAATAATATTATATAACTGTTCCTCTTTTTCTGCCTCCTGGTCAAATACTAATATTGTCAATATGATGGTTTAAAATTACATTTATTATTTTAATTCACATTTTTTCTTATTACTTGTAAGGTAATAAAATTCATGGGCTTCCCAGGTGGCTTAGTGCTAAAGAACCTGCCTGCCAATGCAGGAGATTCAAGAGACCTGGGTTTGATCCCTGAGTTGTGAAGATCCTTTGGAGAAAGAAATGGCAACTCATTTCCGTATTCTTTCCTGGATCTATGGACAGAGAAACATGGCGTCACAAAGAGTCAGACACAACTGAGTGACTAAGCACTACTGAAATTCCTACGTTTATTTTCCACTCAGTTTTCTTATTCTGTTCCTGGTCATTTGTTCTGGTTGGGTGGTTTGTGTTTTATTGATAACTTTTGAATTTCTTTGCTTATTCTGAATACAAATCTGTTAGTTATATAAGTTACAATTACCTTCTTTGAGTCTGTGGTTTGTTTTTAAATTTTTTGATGATTCTTTTATCACACCAAAGTTATTGTCGTAATGAAACTTATCATGTTTTCTTTTGGGTACTGTGTTGTTGTTTTTTTAAAGAAGAAATAAAATTCTCTTTGTTTGCAGCTGACATAATTGTCCATGTAGAAAAATCCCAAAGTACTGATGTAAAAACTCCTGAAACTAGATAGCAATTATAACAAGGATGCAGGATACAAGATTGAGATACAGAAGTAAATTGATTTCATATATGGGTACTGTGATTTTTCTACCATGTTTAAGAATTCTTTCTTCACCTGATATTAAAAAGCTATTTCACCTATATTTATTCTACAAGTTTCAAGCCCCCTCCATTTCTTTAGTAACACTGATATTGTTTTCATTTGTGATATGAAATAAGTATAGAATTTCATTTTTTTCACAATACAATTTATTAAATGAACCAGTCTTACTTTTTTATATATAATATCACACTTGCTACATACCAAGTTTCCAAATAGGTGTGGTTGTGTTGTGTTCTGACCCATTGGTCAGTCAATCCCTGAACCAGAAAGCATTTTTAATGACAGGTAGAAAGGACCCTGTGAACTTCTCTGGTGGCTCAGATGGTAAAGAATCTGCCTGTAATGCAGGAGACCCAGGTTTGATCCCTGGATCCAGAAGATACCCTGGAGAAGGGCATGGCAAACCACTCCAGTATTCTTGCCTAGAGAATTCCATGGACAGAGGACCCTGGCAGGCTATAGTCCACAGGGTCACAAAGAGTCGGACATGATGAAAACAACTTAGCATGCATGGTTACAAAGAAAGGACTTCGTCAATAGACTGTAACTAACAAGGAGCTCTGCAGCCAACCACATGTGCAGCACTGGCTACTTTTCCTTCAGATCTTTAGCCATATCACTTCCATAGTACAGAAATCATCATGGGTTTTTATGTACAAAGAGTGGCTCCTTGTCAACTTAGTGAATGACTTCTTGACTTACTGACCACTGTCATGGGTATTTATTAATAACTTCTTTTTTAAAAGATACATGACAAGAATCCAGTTGAGCTTCCACATTACTAAACCTGTTGCACCCTTATGGATATGATCCCTGGAAAAAAAAAGATAAGGTGAACCTAGAGAGAGAGAATTAGAAAGTCTACTGGAAATGTTCCTTTTTAAAACAATTCGTCCAAGCTTTGCCAACTATGCTGTTCCAACATGTGGTTGGAAGCATTGGTTTTTCTAATACTTTTAAGATTTTTTAGTCTGTTTGGGAAAGTTAGGGTCTGCGCCATGCTTTGGGCTCAGAAGTTAAAAAGAATGACTTTGCTCTATGGGAAGAATTGAAACCCTTCTACATTCATGAAATTTTCACCCTCATAAATTAGGCTCAGTAAAAAACACAGTTAGACTAGGGACTAACCTTGTGGTTGAGTGGAAAAACTCCATGCTTCCAACGCAGGGGGTATGAGTTCAGTCCCTGGTGGGGGAACTAAGATCCTACATACTGTGAAGTGTAGAAAAAATTAAAAATAATAACAATGAAAAAACTAGAATGTATCTAAAAACCTTCCATCTAGATAGATTAATAGAGTGGAACCCACTGGCTCCAGGCTTATAACCAGACAGTTCAACCATCCATCTCACCAAAGACTGTATTTCTCCAATGAGGTTTCCCTGCCTTTTCTTCATACTATGAGCATTTGTGGCAGGTGAGGTGTCTGGTCTTGATTATGGTCAAAAGACCACCACTGTCAAGGCAAGCCTTAGAATCTCACCTAATGCAACTTTCAGGACTAATAGTTAGATTTCATCCAGTTAGTGTAATAATTCAATTAGAAGTTCAATCAAGTAGAAAGTACACTGCTTATAGGTCTAGCCATTCAACTTTTACACAGAATAAAAACAACACCGATTAATTGGATTTTATCTGTAAAGGTATTCCTCTATGTAGAAAAGGGATACTTCCACTGTAAAAAATAAGAAAATATACAGAAAATGTCCATGTGTGTAGAGTCCTCCATTTTTTGAATTCATTCTTATACATTAGTTAAACTATTCTGATTCTATCAGACTTGAATACGGAAGCAAAGGTTATTTATTGTACTAGAAATCTACAAATAGTTATGAACCAAAAAGAAAATAGTAAAGTTGATAAAATAGGTGGAAATATTATCTCAGGATACAGAACCAATTAGTTGTCCTTAGCATGCTTGATGGCCTCTGAGTTTGCCATATTGAATTCAGTTCAGTTCAGTTCAGTTGCTCAGTCGTGTCCAACTCTCTGCGACCCCATGAATTGCAGCACACCAGGCCTCCCTGTCCATCACCAACTCCCGGAGTCTATCCAAACCCATGTTCATCGAGTCGGTGATGCCATCCAACCATCTCATCCTCTGTCGTCCCCTTCTCCTCCCGCCCCCAATCCTACCCAGCATCAGGGTCTTTTCCAATGAGTCAACCCTTCGCATGAGGTGCATATTTAATTAAATGCATATAATAATGAAATGATATATTGAATCCTTCTGGTTTTGAGTTATTATCTCCAGTGGTTCAACCTCAAGCCTAGAATGACCTTTGGCTTCTGCTATTTTCTCACAGTCATGAAAGACATGATTGTTCCATTTGAGAACAGACCAAGCCAAACCAAATTATTGCATTTTCCTGGCAGAAAAATCTCTTTCAAGTTAGTGAATTTCAATTTTAAAAAACTGACAATGTTTTGCCAATAATTTGGCTTAGTACATGTATATGCATAAAAAATAGTGAATGGTTATTTCTTTTACTTTCCAATAAGCATGAGTAAAGAAAATTCTTTTTAATATGCTTTATACTATATCATGATGGCAACAACAATTTGAAGTTACTCATTTTTATAATCACCCTAAGGTATTTACTATGTTATTATAAAATGGATGAGTAAGAGAAAGCTAAACTAGTGAATAAAATACATTTCCAGAGGTTTGTTGACGCTCTCTGTAGGTATTTTCATGGTGCTGATTACCAATGGAAAGCAACCAAAGTCATGTAGACTTATGAATCAGTAAGTCATAATTACTGGGTATTCATGAAATGCTAAGACAGAGCTACTTCTGTTTAAGAATATTATATTCTCCCTTAGACAGCCACAGTAGTACACTGACGCCAGGGTTATGCCACAAACTGAGGATCAATACAAGGTATATTTTACCAAATTAAATAGCTAAAACAAATTCCAAAAAAGATTCTTAATTAAATGCATATTTAAGATATTAAACTGTTAATATTAACAGTAAAATGAGACTTCACAAAAGAAGCTGACTTTTTATAAGAGACAGCAAAAATGGAAGAGTGGATAGGATCATAAAAAGGAAAATGGTGAAAGAAAGGGTATATTGTATAACACCGAATTATTTTTCTTCATGTTTGCATTCCTTTAATTCTATTCCTATCCTTTGGTTTAACAAAGCAAGCCAAGGACAGACTTAAAACAAACTGTGAGAAGCCAAAAGTGGAACAGGAAACCTGGTTTGATAAAGCAAAGGCAATTTGCTGAACATGTGGGAGCGGTGCTCCATTTTGTTAATAGATGGTCTGTGAGCTGAATTGTTACTAACAGATAAGCTATTAATTTAAAATAGAAATTGAATCTGTCATATGGGATTTGCAGAAGTAATGGTTTTTCTTACATATGCCTTTCCAGATGTTCTTATAACTACAGGTGATGTTAATTTTCAAATATTCTGAATGTATAATTAAAGTTACAGTTTCACCTCACATTTAAAGTATTAAATCTTGAATAAACTTGGAAAGACTCGGCTTTGGCAAAAGGAGAAACGTGTCTTGAATTCTTCTGATTCCTCCTTCAGCCGTCTTGCCTGCCATTTGGAGAACTGCCATTCTTCACCTCTCAAAACATGCACACCTACTTCTTCCTTCCTGGCACAAGCATGACCCTACTTTTCAGAACATAACTTCCTTTATATAATATTGTTGAGGGCAGAAAGCCTTTGTATTTCATTTTCCCTTTTCCAGGATCAAGAAATATGCCTTACTTTGGATTTGAGCCTATCCGCTTCCTGTTGTTCATTTCTTCATTCAAGTGAATGTACTTTTTTTCCATCATCAGACTCTTCCAAACTCAAGAAGCCCACTCAGGATTGAACCAGTCTTTCAAAGTTGTTTTTGTATCAGGTACAAAACCATGATATTTTAAAAATATATAACATTATTATTTCTTAACATATTACCGGGAGTTGACTAAAATGGAAATTTATCTAGCAAATTTTTAAAATCAAGAAATTATTTAAAGAAGTGATACAATTCTTCAAAGGAGGAGCAGTCTTTCATTTTAGATAATTGTAGAACATCATGATACAACCTTTCATCCTTGTTCACTTTTATTGCTTAGATTATGCAGATGCCACTACTTACACATATTTGCTATTTTATTAAGATGCAGAAGTCAGCATTTTGTCCAGGCTCACAAAAATGTTCTCAAATATTAAAAGTCACAAATGAGCAAGATTTAGAAACTTCAAAACAAAACGCTTAGCACACATGTTCTCTATTAGTTTGCTACTTCTTAACTCCTGTTCCCTACTTCCAATTTTTACATTTTCTAAAGATTCTTTACTTGCACTGAAAAGAGGACGGGGCAGTGGGGTGGGGACAGGAGTGGTGCCAGAGAGACGGATATCATGGTAAGCACATTGGCTTTGAGGAAAAGATTTACCATCAAATACTCTGCAGGTCACTTATTCTGCATATCAGTAATCTGTATTTCACAGCGTTATTATAATGTTGATATATTACATATAAAAGTATGTATCTGTCAGTCTCTTGCTGTGATAGTTTTGTGAAGCATTCAACATTGAAATCCGAAGGGATAAAGAAATACTTATTAGGTGTTTCAGGATCTGACAAGTTGGCTCTGGTCTTGGCTGGCCTCGGCTGGACTAGGCTGGATTCCAGGGTTTAGATTGCTTCATATCTACCTACAACGGTTACCCAGACATGCTTTCCTCATGGAAGAAGGCAGAAACTCCAAGAAGGTGCCTCCAAAAGTCTTAGCTTTTACTCATATTCTTTTGAGCAAAGCAAGTCACATGGCCAAGGTCAAAGTCAACAGCAAGAGAAAGATTTGTGAACAAATATAGTTGGCCCCCCAACTTCAGTCCATGCAGTCAAAAATCCTTGTGTAATTTCCAGTCAGCCCTTTCAGCCCTTCCAGTCCACAATTCAGCCACTCCGATTGGGTGGTACTGTAATACTTCCTTATTGAAAAAAATTCCATGTATAAGTGGACCCACACAGCTCAAACTCATGTTGTTGAGGGTCAACTGTAACTCAATTTAACATTAGCTGGAATATGCATGGTTTTCAAGGAATACTTTAAAAAATGAGAACCCATTTCTATTTTTGCACCTATACTCTAGAAAGTGTATATTAAATTTAATTCTGCTTATTATAGGCTTCTTCTGAATATAGTTTGCTATGTATTTCTTTTATATAAAAGAGTTTATATTTTAAGGATCCAAATATCTGGATCATCAGTGTAATTAACCCTTCCATTTTAAGCATAGTGTCTTCTCAAATCTAAAAAGCATGTTCTTACTTTCAACCTCGGTTTTCTTTCCATGTTTTAGGGTTTATGGAAATCTAAGAGTATAGCTAGATCTCATCTATTGTCATTTAGTCACTAAGATGTGTCTGGCTCTTTTGCAACCCCGTGAACTGTAGTCCATCAAACTCCACTGTCCATGAAGGATTTCTCAGGCAATACTAAAGGTGGGTTGCCATTTCCTTCTCCAGGGGATCTTCCCAACTCAGGGATGGAAACCTGTCTCTCCTGTATTGGCAGGTGGATTCTTTACCACTGAGCCACCAGGGAAGACCACTTCTATATAAGGACAATTAGAACAATGTCATGAAAGAGGATTTCAGACGAAACCTTGGAAGGAAGAGGCAGAAAGATACATGCAGCAATTGAGGATAATATTATAATTTGGGGAAGAATTTGGGTCAAGGGCCCAAAGAAAGAAACGTTCAGGAGGCAGTGCGATGTCAAGAGTGGATACCCCAGTTAAGGGAACAGCATGAGGCAAGACAGAGCAGAAGCAAAAGGCACCTCTATGAATAATGCAGTTACACAGTACTGAGGTTATGAATGTTTCAGATCTATTTGTGAAAGCTGTTTATTTAAATATATTTCCTTTTAAAAGAATTTTTATTGGAGTATAGTTGCTTTACAATGTTGTGTTAGTTTCTGCTGTCCAGCAAAGTGAATCAGGTATATGCATATATATATTCCCTTTTTCTTTTATTTCCTTTCCATCTAGGTCACCACAGCACTGACTAGAGTTCCCTGTGCTATATAGTAGGTTCTCATTAGTTATCTTTTTTATAGTACATATATATATATATATATACATATATATATATATATATGTAGGCTTCCCCGATGACTCAGCAGTAAAGAAGCCGCCTGCAATGCAGGAGCTGCAGGAGACTCAGTTTTGATCCCCAGTCCAGGAAGATCTCCTGAAGGAGGACATGGCAACCCACTAGAGTATTCTTGCTTGGAGTATCCTGTGGACATAAGACCCTGGTGGGCTACAGTCCACAGGATCGCAGAGTTGGACATGACTAAAGTGACTTAGCACACACAGTGTATATATGTCAATCCCAATCTCCCAATGCATCCCACACCCCTCTTTTCCTCCCTTAGTGTCCGTATGTTTCCTATTTGTCCATGTGACAGGGACAGAGTAAAGGGACAAAGAGGGTGATTAAATAGTTAGTCTCACTAGGGGGTTGTAAGTAGAAAAAACATGAGAGACCCCTGTAAGTTAATGATTACTCAAGAAAGCAGGTTTGCTGCACCACAAAACCAAACAGGCTGCTGAGCAACAAAACCATGCTACAGAAGCAAGAGACATGCCCCAAACAATAAAACAATGGTGACATGAAACCCATGTCCTGCCCAATGAGCTCAGGAAGTTCATGATTCCTAGGACATGCTATCTGCACACATAAAAAACACTCATCTGTGGACCTAGCTTGACCACATAGGGACAAGAAAACTCCACTGCCCAACCTGGAGGAGGAACAGATGATGGAAGGATGATGTTTACTCAAGAAAACAAAGAAATTCTTCTCCTCCTCCCCACTTTTCCTTTGATTATAAACCTGTAGCCCAGTAAGTTCTTGGGTCATGGCACCCCTCATTCGCCTGCTTGTAACCTTCACAAGCAGCCTAGTCTAATAAATCACTTCTTATCTATCACTTCGTCTCTCGCTGAATTCTTTCTATGCTGAGACAGAAAGGTCTACAGTACCAGAGTTCTTTGGAACCCCAGAAACAACACCCAAATAGTTTCACATGTGCTTCGTTTATTGTCTATAAAGTTATTATTTATAAAAACCATTATTTGATAGTTGTTTCATTTTCTTTCAATTCCAAAGCATTTTTAAAATCTCTGTTAATTCTTGTGCTTATTCTAGGAGAATACCTAGAGGTAACATATAACAGGTAAAAAGCAGTGCCTTCTCGTCCATTATTGCAGTGTGTTTCCCTATAACTTATCTAACTAAAGTTAAATTTTCTTTAATTTCTCTCATTATCTAGTGGAATAATGTTTAACATTCAATGACTACTTATACATATACATGTATGCAATTTATATATTTTATAATTGTATAAAATAATTTAATTGTAGATTATATAAATTAGCAGAAAAACATCAGGGATTTTCATTTTTTTCACTTTTGTTGAATATGTTTCTTTAAAATTGCCATTAAAAGTGGGCTGTGAGGCTTTTGCCAACTATTTCTTCATGGGTTAGCTAATGTTAGTTGAGAAAGTTTTCATCTTCCTTTTATTAGAATGAAAAGCCTGTCTCTGACATTAATGCTATAGATGAAAGAGTACATACTTTTCCTTTTATAATGCGTACCTTTCAACAGCCCTTCCAGGTAAACCTGAAAGGCAACCTCTAACCCAGGCACATTGTGAAGCACTTCTGCAGATCTAGAAAGAAAAGTGATCATCAAAAGACAAAGCTGCAGCCAGAGTTCTCATGTCACCCTGAATGTACTTCAGAGATACTTCTTCAATTTGAAAAGAGTTTAGTATTACCTACTGGTGGCTCAGCAGTCAAGAATCCACCCACAAACGCAAGAGATGCAAGTTCAGTTCCTGGGTTGGGCAGATCCTCTGGAAATGGAAATGGCAACACACTTAAGTATTCTTGCCTGGGAAATTGCATGGACAGAGGAACCTGGCCGGCTACAATCCATGGGGTCTTAAGAGAGTTGGACACGACTTATCAACTAGACAACAATAACAACTGTTATGGATATTCTGATTTAAAGAAATTAAAATCCAGTGTTTCAACCACGATGGACAGTTATATCTTTTTGGTTTTGCATCTACAGTTCCTGCTGTGATCTGCAAGTTGCAGATGCTAACAATACACAGGTGCCAGACTGTCATAAAGAGGCTGACAGAATATAAGCCATCAATAGATAAAAGTGACAGAGTAGAACATCAATCAAGTAGTGCAATGTTCTGAAAAATAGTTTGACAAATGTTTGACTTCTTTTTACTTTAGGAAACATAACTTTCCTATGAATTTAAAAATGATAAATTGAAAAGAATAAGTGGTTTAGAAGTGGATTGCATTTAAAAAAAAAAATGTTCACACAAAAATTTTGTCAATAAATGGTGTAGCGGTGTACTCAAACTCTTCCACTGAAAAATCGTTAATGGTAATAGGTCTGGAGATATTGTAGAAAGCAGTTATGTCATGCCTGGTTTTCATTTTAAAATTAATCTTTATTGCCTGTCTGCTTCTTAGATCATTTATGACATAAATGGCAAAGTTTTTTTTCAATATAAGATACTTTCCCTCAAAAGAAAAAATCCCTAGGTGAAGTTCATCTCTATCATGATGTGGAGTCTGTTTATTTTGTGAATTTTTGTGCTCCTGTCCACAAGCTTGTACATCTAGGCACATGGGTGCACTTTTTTGGGCAATACAGGATATTCCAAAAGTCCAAATTCAATTGTTCATTTAACATATATTATCATATGTTATCTGTATATATTATATGTATATGTTAGTATAAGTAATACAAAAGTCACATAAACATGATCTTTTTTCTCAAGGAGCTTTTAGCATTATTGGAGAGAAAAGGAAATATGTGAATTTATATAATTGAAATTGATAAAATTCAGAGGAAAATAGAAGAGAGAAAATGATTGACTGCATCAGTGAAAATCTTTGTGGAGAAGAATGGTTAGAGTGTGAATATTCAGAAAAGATTTTAACCAGTGAGAACTATGCCAAGAAAGGTACAAAAGCATATACAGAAGTTACTGAACATTTTTCTTTCAAATGCATAGAGGTAGTATTGGTGGTAGTAGATAACTTAAAAATGAATCACTGCATTTAGTGATTGCAGATCAAACTTTAAATGGATGACAAAAAATAGATCCTCTGCAAATCTAAAAAGAAGCTTAAAATAATTACTTTCCTGACATCAGGAGACAGATTAAGGACTTTTCAGGTTATGGCATCAACATGGATCTCAGCATTTGTATTTCTAAATAATCTGATTAAAGCATCATAACTCTGGATTAAAGAACAAAGACATTTTTCTATCTCTTAATTCTGAAATTTACATTCTTTCCAGAACAAATTCATAGAGTTTTATAGTGATGCTTATAAGATATGCAGGCTTTTAATTTAATCACTGAAATATTTCTTTAAAAATTCAATTACTCCCTGTCATAACATAAAAATCCATTCCAGATGGATCAAAGACCTGATTGTAAAATGTAAAACAATAAAGATAGAAGACAACATAGGAGATTTTTCTTTATCACTTTGAGATAAGCAAATATTTATCCTACAAGTCACACATATCACTAACCATAAAGGAAAAGATTGAAAAATTGGACTTCATTAAACTTAGGACATTCTACTCATCAAGAGACATGATTAAGAGAGTGAAAGGAATAAGAAAATTAAGATATTTTAAAAAGGAAATATAACAGTTACAAAAAATTCCTACAAATCAATAAGAAAAAGGTATATAACTCAATTTATCTACTCAAGTTTTACATAGGTATATGTCAGTACCCAGAAGTTCTACTCTGAGCTATACAGCCAATACAAAAAAAAGTGTGAGTATGTGTTCAAAAAGGCATGTACAGGAATGTCTTTAGCAGAATTATCTTTAATAGCCTAAACTGGACTATTAACATTCAGCAACAGAGTGGGTTTAAAAAATGTAGAATGCTCATCAAAAGAAAAAAGAACAAAGTGTTGCTACATACAACAAAATGGATAAATCTTGCAGACATACTGAATAAAAGAAACAAGGCACAAAAGAAGCCAGACAATAAAATTGTCTACTATATGATTCCATGCACATAAAGATGCAAAAAACAGGCAAAACTAATTTTGAATAAGAGATTGGAATATTACTTACCTCTGGGGAGAATGCACCAACAAAACTTTTAGGAGATGGCTATGTTCTTCATCTAGATCTGAGTGGTTTTCATGTTGTGTGTTAACTTTGTAAAATTTTCTTGAGCTGTACACTTAAGATTTTTTCACTTCAATGCATGTATGTTACATTTAAAAAATAAGGTTTAAATAATTAATTTCACATTTGTAGTTAGAGTAGAAAGACATATATGTGACTATCTTGAGGTGGAGACAAGTTGCTACTTTGGATAAAAATGGGAACTGTGTCCTACCATAAACAGAACAGGATCCTTTATAAGCTGTGAGAGGAAAATCCACTGAGCATTGCCAGAGACAATTCAGACTGTTTTCATCATGTTAATGACCAGTTATTTCAATCTTCTACTTAAAAATTAATCTACATGGCACAATACTTTGATTAAAGCCCATTGACTTTATAAAATAGCAACTATAAATCCTCTACTTTAGTTCTTATAATAACAATAATATTTAACTCTTATTGAGCACTTTCTATGCATCTGTTTCAAGTGCTTCCATGTATTAACTCATTTTAATACACAAAGTGACAAAGTGAGATAGCTACTGTAATATTTCTTCCCTTAAAGGGAAAAGGATCCAGGGCTGGCAGAGGCCAAGTAGCATAATCAAGTTCCAAGGACCAGTGACATGTCATGAAACTAACTCAGGTATCTTAATTTAAAATTGTGTGTGCGTGTGTTAGTCGCTCAATCGTGTCCGACTCTTTGCAACCCCATGGATGTTAGCCTGCCAGGCTCCTTGGTCCATGGAATTCTCCAGGCAAGAATACTGGAGTGGGTAGCCATTTCCTTCTCTAGGGGATCTTCCTGACCCAGGGGTTAAACCCCGGTCTCCTGCATTGCAGGCAGATTCTTTACCATCTGAGCCACTAGGGAAGCCAAATTTAAAATTGCATGTTTTAAAACATTGCACTACATTCATTCCATCTCCCAAAACACAACACAAATTCTATTCCTACATCTCCCCAGCAGAGGATGGACTTACTAACAATATGGTGATGGAACAGCCAGTGTGCCTGTTTGAGATTGAGGTCTGGGGCCATGAAACTATGCAGTGGGTTAAATACCTAGAGATGAACATATACCTGATTTTGAAACATGGGGATAGAAAAGCCATATAAGAATACACTTAAAGATAATTCCTAAGTGTGCAGGTGAGCTGAACGTAATAGCAGCAGTGCAGAGAAAACATGACATTGTCAAAGGAAGGCATCCTCTTTGTAGAAATATACTGAGTTGCAAGTGACTGAATTCCCAAGTCAGTGTGGCTTAAACAATACATTTCCAGTCTTGCAGGGTTAGTAAAACAGAGACTAGGTATTCAATGACTGCTTAGGGGCAGGGAGACTCAGGCACTGTCTGTCTTTCTGCTCAGCCAAGATGATAAGCCAGTCTTTAGGCTTGTCCCTCTTTGTATGATAATAGGTGCATATTTAAATTTCACAAACTCATACATTAGCACCTGAGGGACATTTTCTCTTTTTGCATCTCTTTTTATTACAAAATAAAACCCTTGCCAACCTTTGTCTTCACCAAGCAGATTTTTTCCTTCCTTTCAGGATCCAGGGTTGCAAGTCATATACAGGCTAAGTCAATTACCAGTAGCTAAGTCAACTACTGGTAGAGTGTGATGATTGCCTTTCACTAGTCAACATTCTTCTCCTGAGGATAGTTTGACAGAATGTGAGCAAGTGAACACCCCCAGTAAATTGGCAGCTATGGACTTGGAAGAAAAGGGGTGGAAGGCTGGTTTTGGGCTAGGCAACCAACAGTGTCTGCCACAAGAAAGTAGCAATGCTAAAAACAACCGTGGCTTTACAAGTATCAGTCTTATCCACAAACCAAAGTGCACCTTATACACGAATTCTGTATAGTCTCCACACAGATTTCCCAACAAAAAATTAAAAAAGTGAACAGAATCATTTTAGAGCATTCCAGAACATTGTGTTTGATTACTCTTTAAAATGACATTCCCAGCATATATATTAAATCAGATATGACATGGCATATTATCAAAGTGTTAATGCTTAATATTGCTGAAGTTTAAATCATTCTTTTATATAAAAATATGACCTGCAGTAGCAAATTGGAAGCCAATAGAAACATTAAGACAACGAATACAAACTACTATTTTCTTTCCTGGAGAAAGTTTGGGAATTAAAATCTTAAAACCAAATCTAATTTTCTTTAATGTAAGCCTTTAGGTGTGTGATCTGTGTATTTTGTGGAAAGTTTTATGATGGAAACATTCAAGAGACAATGCATTTAGCTTCATTTCTTAGCATCTTAATTCCGTTTTTCCCAACTTAAATTCCCTTTGAAAATGTTTCAAGTAATGTTATTACTCTTAACTGTTTTTTATTTGATACTCAATATATTTTTCAACAGGGCTTTCCAGTTGGCTCAAGTGGTAAAGAATCTGCCTGCCAATGCGGGAGACACAGGAGACATAGGTTTGATCCTTGGGTCAGGAAGATCCCCAAGAGTAGGAAATGGCAACATGCCTCATTATTCTTGCCTGGAAAATTCAATGGACAGAGGAGCCTGGTGGGCTGCAGTCCATGGGGTTGAAAAAGAGTCAAACTCTACTGAGCGACTGGGCACACATACACATATAATTTCCAGTACATCAAAACTGCAGTACATAAAAGTGTTCTTCATCTGATATGACAAATGAAAATTCTTGTATCATATACTTTGGGGTCTTTCATCAGCTTCCAAGAGGGAAAACCAATGCAAAAAGTTACAAATATTTGAAAAGTGCAAATGGAATAAGTTGCTAAAAATGACACCTTCTATGAAAGTGGTTATGTGCATTAACATTTTTCACCATCTGTGCCCTTCTGCTAGGCCATATTTCCCTTTTGTTTCTTTTCTATATTTGAGAGGAAGCAAGGTCTCATGTTCACCAGAGGCTTAGATTTGAATTTTTTTGGTTTGATAAAGTAACTGGGTGGTGGAATATTGGAATTACTTTCATAGTTTTACTTTATTTGATCATATGCTATAGACAGTAGCTTCCCTGGTGGTTGAGGTGGTAAAGAATCTGCCCATAATGCAGGAGATTTGGGTTCAATCCCTGGGTTGGGAAGTTGCCCTGGAGAAGGGAAAGGCAAGCCACTCCAGTAGTCTTGCCTGAAAAATTCCCATGGACAGTGGAGCCTGGTGGGCTACAGTGCATGGGATCGCAAAGAGTCGGACACCACTGAGCCACTGACATTTTCATAGACACTAGCACTTGGAGAAAAAAATTGAGTTCATGGCTCACTACAGAAAGGAAAGAAAGTTAAAGTGTTAGTCGCTCAGTCCTGTCAGACTCTTTGCAAGCCCCCTGGACTGTGGTCCACTAGGCTCCTCTGTCCATTGAATTCTCCGGGCAAGAATACTGGAGTAGGTTGCCATTTCATACTCTAGGGGATCTTCCCAACTCAGGGATTTAACCTGGGTCTCCAGAATTACAGGAAGATTCTTCACCATCTGAGCCACGAGGAAAGCCCACAGAGGGAAAGTAAAGATAAATTAAATAAATGCTTACTAAAAAATGTACCTGTAGAAACAGTACCACATTAATTATGGTGAGCCTTTATGAACTTAAAATTAGTAATTCTCCTACTTCGAATTTTAGCATGAACAACGAGGAGACTGACTCTCATTTCACTATCACTTCTAGGTTTGGGTATTGAATTCCTGTCAAGGTAGCTCTGATAAATTGAGGCTACTCTTTGTATCAACTGCATAAATGTTTACATCATTAGAAAGAAAAAAAAAGTGCTGCGGTCACCTTAGGAAGAGAATGCAACATATTTTAAGGATGAAGTGGGGCTCTCAACTGTCAGGCAACCCTGAGTCACAGATCATCCATCACTCTATGAAATCCTTGTCCCATTTGTTCATCATCATCAATGTTCTAACGCAGCAAAAAAGAACAGCTTTCTAATTCTAGACAACTGGTCTTGGTAATGGAAGTGATTCCCTGGAGAAAATAAAAGGACAAGACTTCTGTTCCCCCAGCTTGCGCTCTCCTGCCCCAGTTACCTTTCTCAGTTTCCAAAGTGTTAACCCCATTCCACCCGCTACGCGCGCTCTGGGACAGCTCCTTGTTTAGCATCGAATCTGGAAGGAACCAGGAGAAAGCTCTCGGAAAGTCGGGGAAACTGCGAGGGGACGTTGGGAGTTTGAGCCTCCTTGCACACGGCCTCTCACGAGGTTCAGACCTTCCACTCTCTGGTTCCTGAAGCCCAAGCTACCGCCACAAAGGCCAGGCGTCCTGGCGGCGCTGGGCCGGGGGCGGGGGGCGGGGGGCGGGGATGGGGAAGCGGGTGGGGGAAAGCCGGGCGGCCTCTCCTCGTTCCCGCCGCGGGCACGCGTCCAGGGCTGGGCAGAGGTGGGGGTGGGCGAGCAGGGGCGCTCACGTCACGTGCGCGCGCGCGGGGACCGCAATAAATGCCCGGGCGCTCAGGGGAGCGGCGGAAGCGCTCTGCGCTTGGCTCTGCGCGCGGCGGGTGCACCGAGCGGGACCGCGGGGTCGCCTGCAGCCTTCGCCGCCCAGCCTGACCCGAGTCCCCGCCCCTCTCTCTCCTGCAGCTTCTGCTCCGAGACGCTCGGGCGCCCACCGTGCAGAGCTAACCAGGCCGCTGCCGTTCCACCCCGGCCTCGGCCTCCCAACTTCGCCGCGCTTTGCCCAGCTCCGGCTTCCAGGTCCGAGGGGAGCCGCTGAGGCCGAGGATAGCAATTCCCCTGCAGGCAGCGCCCGAGGACGTGCGGCGCCCGGGTCCTGCCCGAACCGGGCCGTCTGTGTGCAGGCTGCAGGCGGCTGGGGAGGCCGGCCTTCTGGTTCGGCTGATCCATCTTAGGGAACTTCACACTGGAGAGGTAAGTCGTCAAGCTCCCACCCTCTTCTATCTACTTTTTTCTTCTTAAACTCTACTTAAAAAAAAAAAATCCACTTGCAGAGAACGGTCGTTCACGGAGGGGTGGGTGTGTACTAGGAAAGCAGCCACGATGGAGAACTCTGGGCGCTCCTGCTTCTTAGTGAGTTTGTGAGTTTCACCTCCTTTAGTTTGGGTGCACAGTGTGCGCCTGCAGCGTGTGGCCGGAGAGGCTCCGAAACCACCCGTGGACTGTTGTCTTCATCGGGCCACAGGTTAGGCACACGCTTTCTAGGAAATAATGATTTTTTTTTTCTTCTTGACCTGTGCCTGTATTCGAAGATACTTCCCCCAGTGACCTTAACTGTTCACTTGCATTAATTCACTGGTCCCTTTAGAAGTCTCCATGGATATATGTATGCGTAAAACTTTGTACTTCTTTAAAACATTCACCCTTGATTTCATAATTTTGTTGACATTCTGAATGTTTGAACCGGAGATGGGGCACTGAGATAAAATAATACCTTGAAACAGAGAGAGAAACATGGACCTCTGGATTGCCTGATAAAACATTCTAGGACCCTTTGCAGGCTGTGTGCCATAAATAGCCATTTAAAGATTTGTAATTCAGAAATCGCTTTCAAGCTTTAACTCTTCTGGGTTGCTTTTGCCATTTGTTTTTGGCATCATGTACATTATCTTGAAAAATACAGTTTTCTGTTTTGTGGAAAAGGTGCACTGTGAAAAGTCCCCTGGAGTAAAAATGGGTTGGAGAAAATTTATTTCAAAATTTATTCCGTTTGCTGGAATTATGTAAACAAATCAAACTGGTTCCATCCATTTGTGACTGTTGTGTTATTTTTGTTGTTAGAAAATTAATGTGTGCCGGGATTTTCACCCTAATTGCACTACATGTCCTTATAGCCAAAAGGAGTGGAAGAGCCGGTGTTGGAGATTTTCCCGGGGAAATCCTGAGAGCATTCATTATGAAGTGTACCGTGCGGGAGTGGTTCAGGGTAACCACAGTGCTCCTCATGGCCCGAGCGATTCCAGCCATGGTGGTTCCTAATGCCACTTTATTGGAAAAACTTTTGGAAAAGTACATGGATGAGGATGGTGTGTGGTGGATAGCCAAGCAAAGAGGGAAAAGGGCCATCACAGACAATGACATGCAGAGTATCTTGGACCTTCATAATAAGTTGCGAAGTCAGGTGTATCCTACAGCTTCTAATATGGAGTATATGGTAAGAACATTTTTCAAATGGTATGTACATAGAAATGTTTAATGATGCTTTTAGCTTCCGTGGTTAAAATCCATTCTGCTGGTATTTAATCTTTTATCATTTGTCCTGTATAAAAGTTTTTAAAAAGATTTTCTTCAAGAGTATTTTCTTCTGCATATTTTTTTTCATTTTTTTAAGTTTTATTGGAGTGTAGTTGCTTTACAATGTTGTTAGTTTCTGCTGTATAGCAAAGTGAATCAGTTATATATGTAGCTGTTCTTGTTTAGATTCCTTTCCCATATAGGTCATTACAGAGTATCAAGTCAAGTTCTCTGGCACCACCATTTTTTTTTATCCATCTTTGATTAAAATCCGTCTTTTCAATTTTCCAATCTTGTTACTACACACAAGCAGTGGTCAAGTCCTGTATATTATTTTCTTTTTTTTTTCTTTTGACTGTGCCACAAGGCTTGTGGGATCTTGGCTCCCTGACCAGGGATGAAACCTAGGCCCTGGACAGGAAAAGCATGGAGTTCTAACAATGGACCTCCAGGGAATTCCCAAGTCCTATATATTCTTCTGCATATTCTTTTATTAGTGTTCCTTTCATTTTAAGAGCTCTTTAAATTTCAGAGTAAAATTAAATACCTTCAGATCGAATGTTCCAACTAAGTGCTTTAAATTCTGCTCTTAGGAGAAAGATTCCTGTCCCGAAAATGCTGAACAGTTGATGTATTTGGTTTTTAATGACTTAGTAGAAAAATTGTTTCCTAATTCCTAATTGATGGAATCTTATGAATGGTGGACCTGAAAAAAATCAGGATGAATAATTTGAAGACACTTTCCAGATGACTGATGTACGTGTGTGTGTGTGTGTATATATACACATACATATATATACACACACACACACATATGTGTATGTAGATAGATAATAGATAGATAGGTATAGGGTCTCCCAGGTGGTACAGTGGTAAAGAATCCACCTGCTAATGTAGGAAACACAGAGTCGCAAGTTTGATCCCTGGGTCTGGAAGATCCCCTGGAGGAAAAATGGTAACCCACTCCAGTATTCTTGCCTGTAAAATCCCATGGACAGAGGAGCCTGATGGAGCTACAGTCCATGGGGTCGCTAAGAGTCAGACATGACTGGGTATGCACACATGTTCATAGTTAAATATATATATATAATATATATACTTATATATATATATGTAGTTTCTAAGGGGCCATTGTTTCTTAGAAGTGTGTAAATGACATGTTGTTAAGTGTGCATTCCTGTGGTTGCTTTATGTTAAGGAATACTTTGGCAATAACTTTTTTCCTTCTGAATTTATTTGTGAACTTCGAAGTGTAAAAATAAGTTTGGGTAAAGTGTTCGATAAAAATACGTGATATCCTTAATGACCTTATATGAATTCTGAGAGTAAATTAGCAAGTTTGAGGAACAAAATTACTTTTTAAAGACTATTAAATATTACTTTTTCAAGACTGTAACTCATTATATTAGGATACTTCATACCCTAAATACATAGAATAATTTTCAAAAACCTTACTGCTTGCAGGAATTAAGGATGCACTAGCAAAGACCGATAATCTTCACTGATGACAGCAAACTTAATGAACATTGATGCTAACATTTCTCCTTTGGACACATTGCAGGGTCCCGTTAATTTTAATATATTCTAGTTTTTCCTGTTTTTTCACTTACGTTAGTTTGGATAGGTATTCTCTATTTAGGTAACTTTGATGAAACATGGAAATTCTAAGTTCACATTATACATTACAAAATATTTCCTTATATTAACTTTTACTAGAAAAATATTTTACCCGAAGAAAGTAGGTAGCACGCAAGAGAAGTCATCAGAGATAAGGAATCAGTCCCAACCATCAGGCTGTAGGGGTTTAAATTCTGGCACCGATATCCACTTCTGGCTTCTCAAGTGGCTCTAGGAATAAAGGACCCTCCCCCAAATGTAGAAGATGTAAGAGATATGGGTTCGATCCCTGGCTCGGGAAGATCACCTGGAGAAGGACATGGCAACCCACTCCAGTATTCTTGCCTGGAGAATCCCACGGACAGAGGAGCTGGGCAGGCTACGGTCCATAGGGTCACACAGAGTCGGACACACTGAAGCGACCGAGCATGCATGCAGGCACCCACTAGCTGTGTGACTTTGGGCGAATCATAAATTGCCCTCTACTTCCGTTTCCTCATGCCTAACACATGCGCTCACCTCAGAGGGGTGTTGTGAGGATTATGTAAGAAATGAGATGACCTGTGTAAAGTTTACCTTACTATCAACCATATTGCAATTACAAGGTCCCCGTAAGTGTTACTAAGACATAAAACCAGTATTATGTCTCGTTAATACCATTTAAATAGCCCATCTGAGGGAATTTGTTTGCTCTTTTCAAAATTCTGTGCCATGCATGATATGACATCAGTAATGTCTCCCATTTTCTGACTGTTTTAAAATGTTTGTTCAAAGTACAGAATCCTCTGACTTCTTCATCTGTGAGCTTTCAAATGGAAAGAACCAGTTAATTATGGAGTTTTTCCAAGTAGGCCACCCTACGCTTATTCCATGTTGATAGATACTCGTTGCATTTTATTCAAAATAAGGAAGAACTTGGGAGTTCAAACCTGCAAAAAGAAATCTGAGAATATTTGTGTGTGTTTTAAGTAATAGGTGATTTGTTTTCTATATCTGACTTCCAAAGAAAATAAGTGCCTGTTGTATGATGTCTCGTCTAGGATGTTTATATGCATTTCTTTTCAGTTTAGTTGCTTTCGTTCTATTCTTGAAATGTAGATTCAGAAGCCAGCCAACGTTTATGTTGCGTTGCCCTTAGATACCATGAACACTAGAACTATGTCTTGGCTAATAACTGGGCTGCAGAGAAGTTTATTTCCCGACTGTAACACTGGAACACATTTTCTAGACTACACATAGAAGGGGAAGTCTAAAAGAACAAGACTGCTTTATTTGAAACACTGTTGATTTATATTTTATATAATAATAATGGAAGTACAGATGTTGATCGATCCGTGGAAAGAAAATTGGTTCAAATAGTTGTCTGAAGTGTATTTTTGAGGGAGAATGGATACATGTACATGTATGACTGAGTCCCTTCACTGTTCACCTGAAGCTATCACAACATTGTTAATTGGCTATGAAATGAAGTGCAAGTCACTCGGTCATGTCCAATTCTTTGCAACCCCATGGACTATACAGTCCATCGAATTCTCCAGGCCAGAATATTGGAGTGGGTAGCCTTTCCCTTCTCCAGGGGATCTTCCCAACCCAGGAATGGAACCCAGGTCTCCCACATTGCTGGTGGATTCTTTACCAACTGAGCTATCAGGGATATCCCAATACGAAATAAAAAGACCATCCCCTGATGGTCCAGTGGCTAGGACTTGATGCTTCCAATGCAGGAGGCCTGGGTTCAATCTCTGGTCAAGGAACTAGATCCCTCATGCCTCAACTAAAGAGTCTACATGCTGCAACCAAATAAATATTTTAAAAAAACCATAAAGGGTATTCTGATAAAATGAAAAGCTAAAGAGCCACTTCCTATAGAATCTGCAGTGCCACGTGGTAAGTGGCACCGCTTTTGGCCACTAACACTCCCCTTCTCCAGGAGATCTTCCTGATGCAGGGATGGAACCCTGGTCTCCTGCATGGCAGGCAGATTCTTTACCATCTGAGCTACCACAGAAGTCCTATACTCTGCTATACTGCATTAAAAGTTTGAATAGCCAGTTACCTTATGTACATTCGGTGCGTATTTTAGTCGGTTTTTTGTGTTTGAACCTACCGCAGCCAAGCCACATCCATGTTTATTAACATCACAACCCTCCCCCTACTCTAAGGCTCATTAATTAGTAGGGTTAAAAATGACCTCCGGAAGGTCACATCTTTGCTGGAAGAGCTTAGCGGCTGATTGAGAAGAAAGACACATTTGAAAATTTTCAAGTAGGCAGGGACACGAAATTCTTCGTTCACATGTATGAATGATGCCAGGGGAGCACAGAATAATGGAATATTCCTACAGGAGAGGTAATCAGTGGGGAAGATGACGTTTATGTTGTTTCTGGAAGATGGTCAGGACCACAAACTGTGGCCAAGAGTGAAGGGCATGTCTCAGCTGGAAGAGGAACCAACATGGGGAATCTAAAAAGCAATGATACAAAGTAACTTATTGACAAAACAGAAACACACTCAGAGACCTAGAGAATGAACTTACTGGTTGCCAGTGGGGAAGGATGGTGGGTAGGGATACCTAAGGGAGTTTGGGATCACATGTACACACTGCTGTATTTAAAATGGATAACACACAAGGACCTACTGTATAGCACAAGGAACTCTGCTCAGTGTTATGTGGCAGCCTGGATGGGAGGGGAATTTAGGGGAGAATGGATACAGATATATGTCTGACTGAGTCCCTATGCTGTCCACTGAAACTGTAACAACATTGTTAATTGGCTGTATTCTAATAAAGTTAAAAAAAGAGGAATCAACAAAGTGGAGTGGCTGGCTGTTTTTGAAGGAAACCAGAAGCAGAGTAGGTTGATGAAAGCAAAGCCCTGTGGTAGAATCAGGGAGAAGAGGAATGCATTATTAATTATAGAAATCAGTAACCTAAGCAGAGAGATTACCAGTGTTTAATTCAGGATGCATTGAAAAACTGAAGCTTTTAGGTCATCAAATGAGGCTGTTACTGAAGAGGCAGTGGATATTTGAGGAGGAAACATTGCCTTTAGACCTAGGTTCCTGTGTTGTCTCTGTTGCTTACTGGCATCTGAAGTCTGACAGCAACGATTTTGGGCATTGTTTTTGTCATTGGTAGACTTGGTATAGGAATACCAATTCTATACCAGCCCATGGGCTATCTATTCCTATAATATAGGTTTAGGAATAGATAGCCCACGGGCTGCAGTGAGATAAGAGATTTGATCCTGTTGAGTATACTGTTATTTTCTTCAAGCCTTTCCTTTCTGTGGGTATTAGCCCCATCACTTGGTTCTTTTATTTTTATTTTTTGGTTATTTCTTCATCATGTTGTTGTTCAGTCGTTAAGTCGTGTCTGGCTTTTTGTGACCCTATGGACTGCAGAACGAGAAGCTTCCCTATCCTCCTCTATTTCCTGGAGTTTGCTGAAGTTCATGTCCATTAAGTCTGTGATGCTATCTAAGCATCTCATCCTCTGCCACCCTCCTCTCCTTTTGCGTTCAATCTTTTCCAGCTATCAGGGTCTTTTCCAAGGATCTTGCTCATCTCTTCAAACTTTACTTTTGGCTCCCATGGTTTTACTTTTGGTCTTCTCCCTTCCTGGGGAGTTTTATCTACTCCTTTGACTTTAAATACCGTCTGTCTATTGATGGCTCCGTGGTGACACTCCATCCAGCAGTCTTCTTTGAGCATTGTTTTCATGTTTCTTACTGCCCACTGGGTCATCTCTTGAATCTTAAAGTAATATTGCTTCAGGTAATATTACTTCAAGTTTAAGATGTCTAAAAAGAAAATGAGCTGCTTTTGTTCCACTCTTGCCCATGGTCCTCCTTCCCTCCCTGCATTCTTTCTCAGTGAATGTCATAGACATCTGCTAAGTCCTGTCCAGACAAAAACAGATCATTAGGGACATCCTCAACTCTTGCCTTGCTTTCATTCCCTCTGTCCACTTCCATGTAATATGTACACACAAATATAAATACACAGTTACTCACCAGAGTCTTAGATTCTGTCTTAGAAATATTTGAATACATCTCTTCTATTTCATCCAAACCTGTGTTCTTTGTCTCCCCGAGACAGGCATCACAGCTTCCCCTGCAGAAGATTATACCATCTAGTCTTACTTTATTTCTACTTTAATCTACCTTTCTCACTGCTACACAATCTGTCTTTTCCCTCAAACAAATCTCTGACGCTTACTCAACTGTCCAAAGCTTCTGTTAACTTCTGGCTGCTCACAAGCTAAAGCCCATCTTGAAGAATGAAGAAAAGGAGGCAGGTCTAGCCCTCAACTCCCTTTGTTGTTGTTGTTGTTGTTGTTCAAATTCATGTCCATTGAGTTGGTGATGCCATCCAACCATTGCATCCTCTGTCGTCCCCTTCTCCTCCTGCCCTCAATCTTTCCCGGCATCAGAGTCTTTTCCAATGATTTGGCTCTTTGTGTCAGGTGGCCAAAGTGTTGGAGCTTCAGCTTCAGCATCAGTCCTTCCAATGAACATTCAGGGTTGATTTCCTTTAGGATTGACTGGTTTAATCTCCTTGCAGTCCAAGGAACCCTAAAGAGTCTTCTCCAGCACCACAGTTTGAAAGCTCATCTCCCTTGCATATAATTGAATCTGTGTTCACATTAAACTATACACTGTTCTTTCTTTTTTATTCATTTAAAATTCTTTTAGCTGTGCTGGGTCTTTCTTGCTGTGCGTGTGCTGTGCTTAACTGCTCAGTCTTGTCCAACTCTGCGACTCCATGGACTGTAGCCTGCCAGGCTCCTCTGTCCATGGGCTTCTCCAGGCAAGGATACTGGAGTGGGTTGCCATGCCCTCCTCCAGGGGATTTTCCCGATCCAGGGATCAAACCTGCGTCTCTTACATCTCCTGCGTCAGCAAGTAGGTTCTTTACTACTAGAGCCACCTGGGAAGCCAAAGTATTTTATTTAAGCCTGTTTATAGTATTGAAGTTTTGTTGCAATTAAATATGTACATGTCCATCTTCCTTTCAAGACTGAATTTCCTAGAAGGATAAGGATGCACTTACCTTTATGACCCTGTGCCTGATGCATAGATGTACTTAGTAAATATTAATATTTGTTGATTGAATACTGTTGAATGTTCAGTAAATATGTGTTGAATAAAGGCATGGATGGAAAATAGGTAAAATTGTATGAGATAAATATAAAGGACAAGAAAGAGGAATTAAAATAATAGAAGTTCTATAAGTAGGATATCATGAACACCAGAGATAAGTTGGAAATATCAGAGATGAAGAATAAATCAAGTAATTCAGAATTATTTTTTCTGTTTTTAAAAATACTCATGGTGTACTAAAAATTGTCCTATAATATAGAGCTGCTGAACAGTGGTAAAGATGGTCAGATGCTCTGGAATTTAAATAATAAATTAATGTGTATTTATCTCTTGTAGGAACTCTTTAATAAGTCTCTTAAACTATAGACTGGCTAAAATCCAAAATAGCTCACTGTGATAGAAAGTGTATATAAGTCTAGAATGTCCTTTAGCAACATTAGGACATATTCCCTAAAAATTTTATATGTGTCATTTGCCTTTCTACATGCTCAGTCGTGTCCGACTCTGTGACCTCACGGACTGTAGCCTGCCAAGCTCCTCTGTCCATGAGGATTCTCCAGGCAAGAATACTGGATGGGGTCGCTGTTTCCTTCTCCAGGGGATCTTCCTGACCCAAAGATTGAGCCCGTGTCTCACAATGCCAATTATACAAGCTATTTCCCACTGTTATAACTATCTCCATGTCAGTCAGAGAACAGTTGACAGACACTCTGCTGGGAGGGTTGATGGCTGTACCTGCTTGCTCTTACTTCACATATGATGAGACTAGGGACAGAAGTTTTGCACAGCATTTTTCCAAATGTAGAACAAAATACATGTAGCTACCTGTCCTCCCACTGGGCAACCAGAGGCTCCAAGCCAACAGCCAGTCATACTTGCAGTCCATGGTACATGTTTTGATACAAACAATGGCTTAGTACCAGTTTGTCACTTAAATTCTTTATATGGCCATGCTTAACACTGGAAATGAAGTGATTTTTCTTCTGTGCAGATTTTACTTCTGTACAGCAGATAATTGCAGAAACTGGTCAAGGGGCAATGTAGTCCCCAACCCAGGGTGATGTTAGTCTGGGCTCTGCCCTATTTCTGACTAACTGTAGCCCTGAGTCCAAGCCTAAAAAAAGTTAGTTTTAGCTTGTGAGTTGCTCTCACAAAGCAACTCTTATAAATGCACATTTTCTGACATTATCTGCCACCAATGACATATATCATTGCCATTGAATAAAATAACATATGGATATTGTATTATCCATATAATACCCTGATACTGGGAAAGATTGAAGGCAGGAGAAGGGGATGACAGAGGATGAGATGGTTGGATGGCATCACCGACTGGATGGACATGAGTTTGAGCAAGCTCCAGGAGTTGGTGATGGACAGGGAAGCCTGGCAAGCTGCAGTCACAGAGTCAGACACAACTGAGCGACTGAAATGAACTGATATAATATCCAGAGTAAATGCAATTAATGAATTGATTGCCTCATAACTCATTTACCCAGAGCTTAATGTTGACAAATTTCTTCCCTTGCTAAAAGTGGCAGGAATTCACTGCAAGTAAGCTTTTATTTCAACTCTTGATTCCTAAAATGATTATTTTTCTGTGTATTGGCACTTGCCTGGTATTTTTCAAAGTTAAATATTTGCATCTTTTAAGGATATACAGTGTAATCTATATGCACTTAAAGGTTGAAATATCCTGACTCAAAGAATGCTACTCTTATTTAAAGTTTTTAAAATTTCTTTATTCTTCATTTACAATAACATTTAATTTTCTTAAACAATTTTTATTTTACTTCACTAATATTATTTAGATATAATAAAGCTTTTTTTTTGTTAGTTAATTTGTCTACAGAATTGAAAATTTTTTTAAACCTTAATTTGGATGCATAGTGGTTTGTTTTTTTTTTTTAATTAATGTAATTTTCTTTTTGAAAGTTGCACTTGTAGATGGCAATACCTGTAGGAAGAGAGTGGTATTGCAGCTCAGTTCTGTTGAATTTGTTAGCTACCCTGTAATTCTGGGAGATTAAAGATTCCTCATTAAATGAAAGCAGCAGATCTAGAATCTTAGAAAGGCAAGACGTGAAAAGCAGTTCCATCAGGAGAGTGGACTACCCAGAGCCAGAAAAGTGTCACAAAATTTTGAAATTGTTATTGTTGTTTGTCCCTTCATTTGACAAGTATTAGTTTACCAAATGCCAGGCACCGTTGAGGGTCCAGCTGTAAATGCAACAAATATTCTAACTTGCCTAGAATAGGTGTAAAAACCGTAACTCTCCCAACTCAGCAAGTGGCCCATGTGGCTGGCACAACGAGTGTGAAAGTCATGTAGAAAATGAGGTCACAGCTTTCACTGAGGAGAACAGGTACACATCACTGTAGTCATTATAAAGGCTCCCTCTGAGTCCAAGTGACAAATCATTTGAACAGAGGAATATCATGATCTTATTAATACTTATACTAACTCAGAATCAATTTGAATTTGTTGAGAAGAGACTTTAAGTGGTGGGAGGTGGGGCCATAATATGGGCAGGGATTCAAGGCTATTGCAGTAATCAGTCCAGCAGTTGATGGTGGCTAGGAGTGGGATGGTAGCCTTGAAGGTGATGAGAAGTGGTATAGTGTGAATCCACACTAAATCTCATTTGCAGTCATGACATCAACATTGATAAATTCAAGGAAGCCTTGCTGCAAGACTTATGCAATTGGCTTGGCCAGCCGGGCAGCCGAGTTCCCACATCTAGTGCAGTGTCTAAATCCACCTGAGCCCTGACTGCAGGTTTTCAACACTGGTGTTACTTTCCATCCTGGTTTAAATATCAATGGGGAAAAAAAGGAAAGAAAAAAAATAAATGAGGAAATTTCAACTTGTCCTGACTTCTGGAATGGTTACAGAGATTCTGGAAATCCGCAGGTTACCTGTTGCCATTTCACCCACCCAAATCCAAGAGTGGAGAAGAGATGGAAACAAACTTTGTCTCCTTACTTCCCAGGGTACCGATGCTTGCTATTTTCCCACATGGTCTGCCCCCATCTCCACTCTACTCTCCCGTTCCCTCTAAAAGCAAGAGGAAGTGAGAACTTTAGCAGAAAGGGACAGTGACGTAGTTCCTGTTCATTAAACACCCATTGCACAATTGTGGGGTATGTCCCTGGGATTTGATTCCATCTTGGAGGTAACATAGACATATTTTGGATCCTCAGTATAGCTGTAAAGATTTTGCCTGAGAAACTGGGAAATATTGGCGTTACCATTTTTTAAGATGTGGAAGAATGTGGCTTGACCAAGCTTTTGGTAGAGAAAGCTGGAGCTCAGTTTTGGATAAATTAAACTTAAGATTTCCCTTAAACATCCAAGTGAATTTTTCATGTGTGCAACTCGATGTATGTGGTCTAATCTGAACCATAAGGTTAGGATTCATCAGAATTTAGATGATGTTAAAGCCACAGGAGAGATGAAATCATCAGGGGAATGAGTACAGAAGGAAGCTGTGCTTGGTTGCTCAGTCACGTCTGACTCTTTGCAACCCCATGAGTTGCAACTTGCCAGGTACATCTGTTCATGGGGATTCTCTAGGCAAGAATACTAGAGTGTGTTGCCATGCCCTCCTCCAGGGGATCTTCCCAACCCAGGGATTGAACCCAGGTCTCCTGCACTGCAGGCGGATTCTTTACTGTCTGAGCCACCATAGAAGGAAGAGATATTCACAAAGTGAGCCCACGACATACTTAACAGTGTAGTTAGGGAAGGAGAGGAGGAACAGCAAATGGAGTTGAGAATTAGGAAAAAAAACAGGGAAGTAAGATGTCCTGAAGTCAAATGAAGAAAGGCAGAAAGGATGATCAACTCTGTTAAATGTTGCTTATAAAGATCAAGTAAAATGAGGACCCTTGAATTTTGAGATATGGAGGCTATATCAGAGGTCTCATAAAACAGTTTGGGTATCGTCATAGTAGTCCAAGGATGGTTCAGGGAAGAATGGATGGGAGAAATGATCAAGCTTGTTCACCCACTCATTCATCAAACATGAACTGTCGCCTCTGGGCCACGTGGTATCTGCAGCCTTAACTCTTTTCTAACCCAAAGTTTTCAACTTAGCTTTAGAAGAGGTAAGTCAATTTGGGAACATATCCCAAATTTATAATTATAGTCAGGGAAATGCAGTTTCTTTGCTTAATTGTTTCATAGTTACCTTTACCGGATGCCTTCATTAAAAGAAACATGGTCATTTATAATCATTTATAATCACATTAAGAATGACATTTAGTTCAAGAACATTCTTTGCTATTGTTCAGCTGTGTTCTCTCACATACTTATCTTGGGAATTTATACAATCAAGTAATTATATAGGATTTAAATTTTAAATTCTCATCTTTTTAATGATTTTACTAATTGAATTTAAGTTTATAAAACTAGCATTTTATAGTTTTATATGTTGTCATGTATAATATATACATTGTTGTTGTTAAGTCGCTAAGTTGTGTCTGACTCTTTTCGAGAACCCCATAAACACAATATATGCATATATTACATAAAATATTTAGTTCATTGGAAGAAAATGTGAAAATTCAAATGGTAGTGAATTGTCTGGTGAAGGTATAACAGTAAGCATGTTTAAGTAACCCTTTCTTTATTTTCCTAAGTATCTGTTGCCTTCATAATTTCAAGACGGTACAGAAAGGCATTTGTAATTGATTAAAACAATTTTTTTATTCTAATTGATAAATTTGTGATTTACAAAGAATTTAATTCAACAAATACTGATTGAGCATTTTTGCACCAGGCACTGTTTTTGATGCTAAGGAATATATTCATGTATAAAAAGTTCAACAAGTTAATGAAAATAAGCAAAGTGAGATGATGGAGCATGATAGAGGTGGGGGCTTCCGAGGTGGCGCTATGCCAATGCAGGAGACATAAGAAGACATAGGTTCAATCCCTGGGTCAGGAAGCTCCTCTGGAGGAGGACATGGCAACACTTTCTAGTATTCTTGTCTGGAGAATCACATGGATAGAGGAGGCTGGCAGGGTACAGTCCGTAGGGTTGCACAGAATCGGATATGACTGAATGACTTAGCATGCATGCATGATAGAGGTGGAGCTAACATATTGAGTATTTGGGGAAGACCTCTCTAAATTAATGACTTTTGAGCTGAGAGCTAAATTAGAATAATGAGTCAACTGAACAAACTAGAAATCTAGGCAGAAGGAATATCAGGTAAAAGGTCTTTAAGTCAGAAATGAGGTGGGGGTCTTCAGGGACCACAAAGAAGGCTAGGATGGCTGAATTGTATTCAATAGTGAGGAAAGTGTTAGAAAATAAAATAGACATATAAACAGGGGCCAGAATTCCTCTTTGGCCATATTGGTGAAGATAAGATTGGATTTTATGTCTAGGAAAATTACAAGCCATTGGAAAATCCTGGCAAGGGACTGCTGCTGCTGCTGCTGCTGCTAAGCTGCTTCAGTCGTGTCCGACTCTGTGCGACCCCATAGACGGCAGCCCACCAGGCTCCGCCGTCCCTGGGATTCTCCAGGCAAGAATACTGGAGTGGGTTGCCATTTCCTTCTCCAGTGCATGAAATGGAAAAGTGAAAGTGAAGTCGCTCAGTTGTGTCCGACTCTTAGCGACCCCATGGACTGCAGCCTACCAGGCTCCTCCATCCATGGGATTTTCCAGGCAAGAGTACTGGAGTGGGGTGCCATTGCCTTCTCCGGGCAAGGGACTGACCTGGTCTTATTTCTAGTTTTATATAATTACTCTGTGCCTTGGGGAACAGGTTGCAGGAGGATTCACAGTGAAAGTACAGAGAGATAGGTAGGAAGCCACTGGTATATTCTAATGAGAGTCAATGATGACTGGGACCAGGGTGACAGTAGTAAAGACAGAGAGAGGTGGGTGGTTTTAGGTCTGTTTAGATAGCATTGCTGATGGTTTTTTTTGATAAATTTAATATGAAGGGTGAAAGATAAGGAGGGCTTTTTTAAGATTTTTACTTAAGCATAAAAATGAAAGTGAAAGTTGCTCAGTCGTGTCCGACTCTGTGATCCCATGGACTGTATAGTCCATGGAATTCTCTAGGCCAGAATTCTGGAGTGGGTAGCCTTTCCTTTCTCCAGGGGATCTTCCCAGCCCAGGGATGGAACCCAGATCTCCTGCATTGCAGGCGGATTCTTTACCAGCTAGGCCACAAGGGAAGCCGAAGAATGCTGTGGGCAGCCTGTCCCTTCTCCACGGATCTTCCCAACCCAGGAATCGAACTGGGGTCTCCTGCATTGCAGGCGGATTCTTTACCAACTGAGCTATCAGGGAAGCCCAATATGCTTACTTAAGCATATTGACGGATAATTGAAGCATTTACTGAGACAGGAAGAGAAACAAGAGAAGGTAAGGATGATATCAGGGGTTTCCTTTAGGCAATGCTTATTTTGCATTGCCTTGTCATCCTCAGCTGAGTTTAATGATCAGTGGAGAAGTGGGACTTGAGATAAAAGTCTGGAAATGATGTATAGATGCTGTTAAGAACCATCTTAACTGACTGAATAAAACCATCCAAGAAGATTTTTATGGATGAAAGTTGAATGCTTTAAATTGAGCCATGGCCCAGCAATATAGAGGTAGAGCAGAAAGGAGAAATAAGCAAAGAAAGCTGAGAACGATTTGAGAAATGGAATCAGCTAGCACTACATGAGTATATGGCAATGTTTTTGGTTTGTTTTTTAAAGAGTGTGCTTGGAAGTTGATGGAAACGCACAAATTGTAAAAGCACTTGACATGGGAGGGAGAAAATATAACTGCAGAGTCAGTTTTTTTCTTCTGACAGGAAGGGCTGAGGCTGTAGGTACATTTGGTGTATTTAGTGGAAAAAGAATTTTCATATGAATAATTCTGTTTTTCCCAGTGAAGTATGGAGCAAGATTGTCAGCTGAGATTGAGAGGGCAGGAATGGAGCGGTGTGAGGATGGGATATTATGAAAAGGTATTTTGGGGGTTATTACATAAAGATCTCTGTGGAGTCAAATGCATGAGATATTTTGAGGTACTTTGTGTTCATTTGTTTCACTATGCTTTAAGTTACAAAATCTGATAGGGAAGAAGTTTACTATAGTATGTATTCCTATCATATGTAGTAGTCAAGTATTTCTAAAAAGCAGGAAGATTTAAAGTAATAATTTCTCTGGTTTGCCATAGGTCACACCACTCTTTACAGCCATTTCATGTGGTGTCACCTGCTTGACCTCTGAGGGCACTTGACTAGGCAGCTCCTGGAGATGTGAATGAGATTAAAGTCATGTTAGCCAGGGTGGGAGAAGGGGGTTGGTTTTTAAAGTGTTCAGATATTCTGTAATACAAATCAAGTGCAGATACAGACCACATAATGTGTTTGAGGTTCAAATTGCAGACTGGAGGTTAAATACAACTAATTTTATGGGAACTCCAAAAAATAAATTATGGGAATGACCCAGATATGTGACTTGGATTAGTGGGTGGTTATTAAACTGGTGAGTTTAATATAAGAACCTAGAACTATAAGCCAATGAATCTTACTTTTTCTTTTTAACTGATTAGCAGAATCAATAAAATGCAATTAAGTTAACTAAGTCAACTTTTTCTTAATAGCTTATTATGAAAAAGGCAACAGATTTTCTTTACTAGAAGCTCATAAACCACAAAGGCAAAATATGAACATGGACACTATTTAATAGGCTAGACAGGTTTTATGTTTTAAGTGTTTAATCAAAGAAAAATTTAAAGTCAATCACCAGAAAATTAAGGGTAGCAAAAATGTTTTTCATGAAAAAGCAGCTAGGTATGATTTGGGGAATAGAAATCAGGGTGCTTTAGTCCAGTGTCACTCAAGCTTTACTGTGCATATGAATTCCCTGGGAATCTTGTTAACATGCAGATGATGATTTAGGAGGTCTGGGTGGCCCCCGATATTCTGCATTCCTAACAAGCTCCCAGGTGATGTGGGCAGCCACTGTGGCAGTCCCACAGCCACTGGGCATGGAACTCTGAGTAGAAAGCTTGAGGCTGTCTAGAGGAAGGGAGGTCTAAAAAAAGACATTAAAAATGGACTCTAGGATCCAGATCCTTCTTCACCTCAACTCTCACATTCACCTTCTCCTTTTTCTAAGGTAGCAACTCTTATTAGTGCAGGCAAATAGAAATCACTCCCTTTCATGAAGTGCTTAGAAACCAAAAAGATAGAGAAGCTTAAACAATAAGCTTTCCCAAGACTCACTGTTTGAATCTATCTACTTGGAGGAGTGATGGAAAATGGAATCTCAAAATTAGTTAATGGCACAGTTCTGTGGGATAGTGAAAACAGAAGTGCAGTCAATGACAGGATAAATTTAAAAAGTCACATGAATGAGAAGGAAGGAAGTAGAATTTAGAAGTGAGCAAGAACAGAGGTGAGGGGTGGGGGTGTAGAAAAGGTCAGCTAGATCAGATAATGAGCTATTAGATAAGACCCAAGAATGAGCATGGGAGTTACTTTTTATAACTCTCCCCTTTGTGTTGCTGTTGGAACTCAAACAGTTCAGGTAACCTTATCTAAACAGGAGACAATCCAATAAAGGTGCTAGGAATAAAATATAAAACTGTGTTTGCTCAAGACATGGCAAATCCAAATCTGAAATATTGAATGATTGATTGATAGGCTCAAAAAAACCTGTAGTGAGATAAGGTGTTGTCCAGAGACAGGAAACTAAAGCCAAACAAGAAAGAAGTGGGGGAGGGGAGGCTTTCGAATGCAGATGAAGTAAGAACCTCAGAACTCCTGTTTAGAAAGAAAAGGCTGAGAGAAGAGTTTTGTTACTTGAGTTTGGTGAATGCAGTGAATACATCTAAACAAATGAAAAGCAGTGCTCTTTCATAAAAGCATCTGCATCGTTATTCCATATACCTTGGGCTTTTTAGGCTGTAGGCATCTTGCCAAGCTTTTGCAGATGCTGGAATGACTTACGTGCATCTTGTTTTCTCTCCAGTGAATTTCTCCTCTTCCTTCAAGACTCACCTAAAGACTAATCTGCTTTTTTGTCTAACCCTCCCTATCCAAAGTTAGGTACACTCTAACCCCGGTTCCTTGGCTTCTACAGCATTTCCTACCTGTCTCTGCCTCTGGTATTTACATCCTTGTCTCTTTCTCTTGCCTTACCTTCCTTTGTGGTAAGGAACTGTGCTTTAGTAGTTTTTGCATTTCCTCAGCTGAGAGGCTGACACATACTCTAAGCTCCATTTATGTTAATTGAAAGGGGAAAAATGGAATGAATAAAAAAGTAAAAAGATGACAAGATTTTCAACAGTGATTCTAAAATGGGTGGCATGAAAAAGGATTTGATTAATTCTGTTTCAACAAGGAAATGCTGTTAGTTTTAATATGCTGTCTAGGTTGGTCATAACTTTTCTTCCAAGGAGCAAGGGTCTTTTTAATTTCATGGCTGCAGTCATCATCTGCAGTGATTTTGGAATATTAATAGATCAAGACTTAGAGAACTGATAGATGGTATTGTACTTTCTCAATTACTAAAGGATTTCCTTTAATACTGAGATCTCTTAAATATAGTCTTAAAGATTAACAACTTCTCTCTTAAATGGCAACAAAAACAATGAAAGCATTATAGCCTTGAATTTATCACAAAGTCAGTAAAAAGATATGGCCTTTACGAAAATAATCCATGTTCAACTATTCAAAAATTTATCTTTAGCCTAGCCTAGGTACATCATGAGTTGGGCTTCCCTGGTGGCTCATTGATAAAGAATCCACCTGCCAATGCAGAAGAGAAGAATTTGATCGCTGGGTGGGAAGATCCCCTGGAGAAGGAAATGGCAATCCACTCCAATTCTTGCCTGGGAAATCCCATGACAGAGGAGCCTAGAGGGCTACAGTACAGAGGATTGCAAAAAGACTTGGCTAATAGCTAAGACACGATTTAGCTAATAAACAACAGCAGCATCATGAATACCCTTTCACCCGATTTCATAGCACACTAGTGTGTTTGATGCAGGGTATCTAGGTTCCTGTATTTGTGATCCAAGTTATTGCCCAGGCCAGGCCAGTTGAGGCTAGAGGAAATTGATGAGTACATACTAGCAATATATTGTATGCCAAGTTTTATATTAGGCGACATGGAAAACACAGAAAAAGTATGAGACAGTTTTTGATTTAAAATTCTGCTTTGAGAATTGAAATCCAAAGTAGAAGCAGATGTCGGAGAACACATAGAGATTGTTGTCTTTAATAAGACGATTCAGAGAAGAATACGTATTGTGGTTGAAATGACTTCCAAGAGGAGAGAGACTGTTAACAGGACTTTGGTAAAAGGATAAAGTTTAAATAACCAAGGAGGGGAGGGAAGAAAGAACAGTCTCGTAGGGGAAAATTTCTGATGGATTCAGTGGCCGAGAGATATGAATGGACAGGTACTAGAATCTTGCTTCTTGAAGTATGGATATTCAGTGTGTGCTTCTGTTAGAAATGTCATAACGTGGATTTCTCTCCTGACCTATTGAGTCAGAATCTGAATTTTAACAAGATCTCCTGTTGATGTACAGGCATTTTAATGTTCCAGTAGAGTCAGCAGTAGTGTCAGCTCAGGTTGAGAAGGGTGGGTGGTAAGTAAGGTAGGTAAGTAAGTTATAGCCAGATTTGGGAGAGCCTAGGCATGGAGATGAGATGCGAATGAGCAGACATTCTGGAGAAAGGTAAGGATTTTGTTGATTTCATGGCTCTGCGGCGTCACAAGGACAATCTGCCTTACATCATGGGTTCAGTCTGTCTGTATAATATCAAAACAGTGGGTGTAACTAAAATGATCTTGTGAGTTCATCCACACATGAAATTTTCATTCCAAAAATTATTTTAATTTTAGTAAACTGAAGAGGCAGTTTCCTCAATCATTAAGTCGCTCGCTCCTTTGCTAAGACTCCCAAGGCTTTGTTTGGAAGTAGATTTTAGGTAAAACACTGCCACATTTGCCTCACATCTCTGTCATTTCCAGGAGACCCTTATATGTGCCTTGCCCTGGGGTGATGCTGCTATTTTCTCAGTACCTGGCAAAGCCTCTCTGTCCAGAAACACAGGTGTTCCCTTTGAAATCTGAACCTCATGCATTTTCCCTGTGACTACAAAGTCTTTTCAAAGCAGGTGAAGCACAGGAGTTAAAACACCTGAGGTAATTTCCAAGTTGTAAGGAATGTACTGTTTTCCAAGTGCTTTTTGTACCAGAGGACTTTGTCACAAAAACCTCATAGGCTCTTTTAGCATTGATTGAATGATTGATTAATCTCCTTGATGTCTGGCTCTTCATTGTAGTTCTGATAATACCACCATCAGGGAGAAAAGAAGGTGGCTAAGATTTTATAATGAGGCATTATTTTCGGAATTTGAAGCTGAAGCATTGTGAACTGTCAAATGTGTTACTTCCATGGAAAAACAAGTTCTTTCCTAGAGCTCCAGTTAATTGCTATTGAGCAGATCACATTAACAGCTTATTCCATCAGATTTTGGGATTGCACTTTCTGATGTAAATAGAAAACACAACAGTTGTTTGAGAGGGATTTATGTTTTGACATATGATGGATATTTATAAACCTGTTTTTCCAGAAGGGCCAGGATGAGAATTATCTTTTAAAGGTGGTGTTTAGAAAGAGATAGCTCTATATGTTTTTGATTTTCTTCAACTGCTTGTACATTCATGAGCTGGCTAGAAAATCCTGATCATCCTTTTAGCTGTGTAGAAAAATTACATGTGAAAGTCTGTGCCTTACTTCGAAGATTTATCGTTGAGTTTTCAGGACTAAGCTGAAGAGATACCTGGTGTTAACTGTTTATTGAGAATAACTTCTTGTCTTACTCAGTTACGTTGAAGTTGTACTGGGAAGTTTTACTGAAGGTTTTCGGTTGTAGTTCTCTGTTTGGCACAGTATTAAAACTTTATCTAATAGCGATGATTCAGAAACAGTTCTCTAGAATCATAATTAGGCTTCTATGGAGGCTCACATGGTAGAGAATCTGCCTACAATGCAGGAGACCCATGTTTGATCCCTGGGTTGGGAAGATCCCCTGAAAAAGGGCATGGCAACCCACTATAGTATTCTTGCTTGTAGAATCCCAGGGACAGAGGAGCCTGGTGAGCTATAGTCTATGGGGTCACAAAGAGTCAGACTTGACTGAGCAACTAACACTTTGGCTTTGAAGTCTTGAAAATCACAAATCAACTTTTGCTTCTTAGTTAAGAAATAGCTTTTATTGTTATCAGAAATACTATTTTATATTTGAAAGATTTTATGGGATTCTACAAACCATACAGCACACTCTAGAAGAGACTGTAAATACAAAATAATAGAATTTTAAAGCCAAAAGAAATTGAAGAGACTTACTGCAGCTGACTAATGTCACAGACGAGGAAACAGAAGCCAAACTTGACATAATCAGATACATTTGAAAATAGACAATTTAAATGGGAAGAAGACTCTTCCAGGGTATATCATGTATTTTAATTTTAACCTGAGTTTGAGTAATTGGAACAAGTGCGAGCTTAATTTTATCTCTGTCTGTATAAGAAATGGAAAGGAACTCATCACTAACGATCTTGCTTGCATGTGACTAGAAGATGTAGCACTAGGGAAAGAAGGTTTTCAGTACTCACAGTTATTTTCAATATATTGGAAGCTAGAATGGTATCATTTCTTCTGACAGCCAATGACTGCTCAGAACTGAGGTGTATGTGTGCATGCGTGTGTGCTCCGTCATTTGTCCAACTCTTTAAGACCCCGTGAACTATAGCCCGCCAGGCTCCTCTGTCCGTGGATTTGCCAGGCAAGAATTCTCGAGTGGCTTGCCATTTCCTAATCCAGAACTGAGGTAGGGTTAGAGGTAAGAGGGTAGTTTTCTGTATGCAGGTAATTACACCTAAAAAAGACAGATGTTCGTGGAATTCATTTTCAAATTTTACTGCAAGTACTTACATATATATTTTTAAATATTCTCATTGTAATTTATAGTTTTCAATAGGAATATAAGACCAGAGCTTTCAGCCAAGATCTAGATGTCCAGCGTAACTGCATTTTCAAACACTATTGTGCTTTGATGTTACTTTGCCGGACAGCAATGCATATTTTAAAAGTCCATACTTTCAAACTGCATATTGTGTCATGGACTAGTGTTGCTGCTGCTGCTAAGTCGCTTCAGTCGTGTCCGACTCTGTGCGACCCCATAGACGGCAGCCCACCGGTCCTTGAATAAGTAAGATAGTCAAGGACCATTTTTTTTTTTTTTTTTGCATTTGTCTTGAAAACCCAGTTCATGATCTGAAGAAAGTAGGGAAAACCATTATACCATTCAAGTATGACCTAAATCAAATCCCTTATGAGTATACAGTGGAAGTGACAAATAGATTTAAGGGACTAGACCTGATAGACAGAATGCCTGATGAACTATGGACAGAGGTTCGTGACATTGTACAGGAGACAGGGATCAAGAAAATCCCCATGGAAAAGAAATGGAAAAAAGCAAAATGGCTGTCTGAGGAGGCCTTACAGATAGCTGGGAAGAGAAGAGAAGCGAAAAGCAAAGGAGAAAAGGAAAGATATTCTCATCTGAATGCAGAGTTCCAAAGAATAGCAAGGAGAGATAAGAAAGCCTTCCTCAGTGATCAGTGCAAACAAATAGAGGAAAACAACAGATTGGGAAAGACTAGAGACCTCTTCAAGAAAATTAGAGATACCAAGGGAACATTTCACGCAAAGATAGCCTCGATAAAGGACAGAAATGGTATGGACCTAACAGAAGCAGAAGATATTAAGAAGAGGTGGCAAGAATACACAGAAGAACTGTACAAAAAAGATCTTCACGACCCAGATAATCACAATGGTGTGATCACTCACCTAGAGCCAGACATCTTGGAATGTGAAGTCAAGTGGGCCTTAGAAAGCATCACTACGAACAAAGCTAGTGGAGGTGATGGAATTCCAGTTGAGCTATTTCAAATCCTCAAAGGTGATGCTGTGAAAGTGCTGCACTCGATATGCCAGCAAATTTGGGAAACTCAGCAGTGGCCACAGGACTGGAAGAGGTCAGTCTTCGTTCCAATCCCAAAGAAAGGCAATGCCAAAGAATGCTCAAACTACCGCACAATTGCACTCATCTCACATGCTAGTAAAGTAATGCTCAAAGTTCTCCAAGCCAGGCTTCAGCAATACGTGAACCGTGAACTTCCAGATGTTCAAGCTGGTTTTAGAAAAGGCAGAGGAACCAGAGATCAAATTGCCAATATCCGCTGGATCATCGAAAAAGAAAGAGAGTTCCAGAAAAACATCTATTTCTACTTTATTGACTATGCCAAAGCCTTTGACTGTGTGGATCACAATAAACTGTGGAAAATTCTGAAAGAGATGGGAATACCAGACCATCTGACCTGTCTCTTGAGAAACCTGTATGCAGGTCAGGAAGCAACAGTTAGAACTGGACATGGAACAACAGACTGGTTCCAAATAGGAAAAGGAGTCCGTCAAGGCTGTATATTGTCACCCTGCTTATTTAACTTATATGCAGAGTACATCATGAGAAACGCTGGGCTGGAAGAAACACAAGCTGGAATCAAGATTGCCGGGAGAGATATCAATAACCTGATATGCAGATGACACCACCACTATGGCAGAAAGTGAAGAAGAACTAAAGAGCCTCTTGATGAAGGTGAAGGAGGAGAGTGAAAAAGTTGGCTTAAAGCTCAACGTTCAGAAAACTAAGATCATGGCAACTGGTCCCATCACTCCATGGGAAATAGATGGGGAAACAGTGGAAACAGTGTCAGACTTTACTTTTTTGGGCTCCAGAATCACTGCTGATGGTGACTGCAGCCATGAAATTAAAAGACGCTTACTCCTTGGAAGGAAGGTTATGGCCAACCTAGATAGCATATTTAAAAGCAGAGACATTACTTTGCCAACAAAAGTCTCTCTAGTCAAGACTATGGTTTTTCCAGTGGTCATGTATGGATGTGAGAGTTGGACGGTGAAGAAAGCTGAGCGCCGCAGAATTGATGCTTTTGAACTGTGGTGTTGGAGAAGACTCTTGAGAGTTTCTTGGACTCCAAGGAGATCCAATTAATCCATCCTAAAAGAGATCAATCCTGGGTGTTCATTGGAAGGTCTGATGTTGAAGCTGAAGCTCCAATACTTTGGCCACCTCATGCGAAGGGTTGACTCATTGGAAAAGACCCTAATGCTGGGTAGGATTGGGGGCGGGAGGAGAAGGGGACGAAGGAGGATGAGATGGTTGGATGGCATCACCGACTCGATGAACATGGATTTGGGTAGACTCTGGGAGTTGGTGATGGACAGAGAGGCCTGGCGTGCTGCAATTCATGGGGTCGCAGAGAGTCGGACATGACTGAGCGACTGAACTGAAAACCCAGTAAAGCTGTATCAATTTTGTCAAAAGTTATAATGAACTAAAACATTATTTCTAGATGATTTACATACTCTTTTGAGTAGAAAATTACAACATTGCTTTCTATTTAAAAATCTTTTTGAGTAAATGTTTATCTTAACTATTTAAAGATATTTTTCTCAGCGTGTGTGCTCACTTGTGTCCGACTCTTTGTGACCCAATGGACTATAGCCCACCAGGCTCCTCTGTCCATCGATTTTCCAGACAAGAATATCTTCGAAAAGATTTATGTCTTTTCATGTCTCAGCATATCTTCGAAAAGACTTATCATAGCTTCAGCCACTTAGATGGGGTTTTCTAGAATGGTAGAAAATCTTGCAGTCATATTTCTCCCTGCTTAGAATGACATTAAACAGTTACTAAACTACTGAGAGGTTCCAGTCAATTAATTATTTCTGTGTGCATTTAAAGGTGTCAGACCATGCTGGTCAATTTCCTATTAAAATTTCTTTGTTTACGCATAATGTTTTTTTCATTGGTGAATCTAAACTATTGAGTTGGCCAAAAAGTTTGTCTGGATTTTTTCTGTAACATCTTATGGAAAAACCTGAACAAACTTTTTGGCCAACCCAATGTATGAAATAAACTACTTACATTTTCAGTGTCATTTAGAATATTTCCTTTAGTAGACAATTATGATACCGTCACCAGGAAGTGCTCATCAGTATCTTTGTGGATAAAGAGATGTCTTGTCATCTCCATCCCTACCACTCATCCTTTTTTAAAAAAATTAATTTATTTATTTTAATTGGAGGCTAATTACTTTACAGTATTGTGGTAGATTTTGCAAATCATACATTGACTTGAATCAGCTACGTGTCTCCCGTCCTGAACCCCCATCCCACCTTCTTCCCCATCCCATCCCTTAGGGTAATCCTGGTGCATCTGCTTTGAGTGCCCTGTTGCATGCATCAGACTTGGACTGGTCATGTATTTCACATATGGTAATATATGTTTCAATGCTCTTCCTCTCAAATCATCCCACCCTCACCTTCTCCCACAGAGTCCAAAAGTCTGTTCTTTATATCTGTATCTCTTTTGCTGTCTCGCATATAGGGTCATCTTTACCATCTTTCTAAATTCCATTTATATGCGTTAATATCCTGTATTGGTGTTTTTCTTTCTGACTTACCTCACTCTGTATAATAGGCTCCAGTTTCATCCACCTCATTAGAACTGATTCAAATGTGTTCTTTTTAGTAGCTGAGTAATATTCCATGTGTATGTGTATCACAGCTTTCTTATCCATTCGTCTGCTGATGGACATCTGGGTTGCTTCCATGTCCTAGCTATTGTAAACAGTGCTGCAATGAACATTTGGGCACATGCGTCTCTTTCAATTCTGATTTCCTTGACCTACCGCTCATCTTTGAGGATTTATGTATGAGGAGTCTTAAGTACAGAAATCAAGCAGATAATATCACAAAACTTTACTCCATGTGCTTTAATACAATCTTTAGTACTAATAATTAACCAAAAAGTTCAAATTAATGTTTGACTTTTATTTGAAAAATAGTCTACTATTCTCTTTAGTTTTTGTACTAATAATGTTGAAGCCTCAATTATAAGAAAACACTCTGCAGGAAGATTCCTAGTGACTAATTAACATTGCTTTCAACTCTGGTTTAATATACTGCAACAATAATTTTGACACTGCAAAAAGACAGTGATTTCCAGGACAAGAATTTTAAGGTTACGTAAATGGGCTTCCCAGGTGGCTCAGTGGTAAAGAATCTGCATGTCAATCATGGAGATGCTGGTTTGATCCCTGGGTTGGGAAGATCCGCTAAAAAAGGAAATGGCTACCCACTCCAGTATTCTTGCCTGGAGAATCCCATGGACAGAGGAGCCTGTTAGTCTACTGTCCATGGGGTTGTAAAAGTGGACACTACTTAGCGATTAAACAGCAACAAATCTGGAAAGAGCTATAAATGTACAATAGTAAAGAAAATATATTTGAAAATCTTTCTTGGAAGAAAAACTATGACCAACCTAGATAGCATATTAAAAAGCAGAAACATTACTTTGCTGACAAAGGTCCATCTAGTCAAAGCTGTGGTTTTTCCAGTAGTCATATATGGATGTGAGAGTTGGACTATATAAAGAAAGCTGAGCGACAAAGATTTGATGCTTTTGAACTGTGGTGTTGGAGAAGACTCTTGAGAGTCCCTTGGACTGCAAGGAGATCAAACCAGTCAATCCTAAAGAAAATCAGTTCTGAGTATTCATTGGAAGGATTGATGCTGAAGCTGAAACTCCAATACTTTGGCCACCTGATGCAAAGAAAAGACTCTGATGTTGGGAAAGATTGAAGGGGGGGAGGAGAAGGGGACGACAGAGGATGAGATGGTTGGATGGCATCACCGACTCGATGAACATGAGTTTGAGCAAGCTCTGGGAGTTGGTGATGGACAGGGAAGCCTGGTGTGCTACAGTCCATGGGGTCACAAAGAGTCTAACGCAACTGAGCAACTGAACTGAACTGAATCCTTTTTAAGAGAGGAACTATTGTCAGTATCAAAGAGAAAGAGTTATATTACTAACGACTGTCTTTGCCTCATGTATAAGGATACAACCTCTGGTAAGCTAGCAATATTAACTCTATTAAAAACTATACTCCTCAATGATTTGTAGCTGTCATTGACTGTTATTATAATAACATAACAGGTGTTCTGGTAGGAGAATGAATTGTGTATGCTCACCAAATTTCACAAAGAAGAGCAGTCAATGGAATTTTTGGTATATGTCTAGATAACTACATAATATTTAGATTTTACAACACATGTTTTAGTGTTAAAGTGAAGTGAAGTGAAGTGAATTGAAAGTCACTCAGTTGTATCTGACTCTTTGCAGCCCCATGGACTGGAGCCTGCCAGGCTCCTCTGTCCATGGAATTCTCCAGGCAAGAATCATGGAGTGGGTAGTCGTTCCCTTCTCCAGGGGATCTTCCAAACCCAGGGATTCAACTCAGGTCTCCCACATTGCAGGCGAATTCTTTACTGTCTGAGCCACCAAGGAAGCCCTTTTAGTGCTGAAACTACTATAAATTTCATGGTTTACTTTTAAAAGTCTTTTGTCAAGGTTTAAGGTTTCTCATATACATACACACGGGAAATGATAGAGCCACTATGTTCAACTGGTTGAAAAATGACCCCGGAGACAAAGTATGTTAATAATATTCTAAATGTTTCTTTTAGTAATAAAACTTAAATTGAAGACTCTACTATGTTCTCAGAAGGAACAGCTTATTCATGTAGTTGGAAAATAGAGTGGTTTTTATTTCTGCACACCTCAAGTACCCGTTCTATAAAGAAATGGTAATTTTAAGTGTGGCTTGGCTTTAAATTAGTCCAGGGTGAATAGTTCAGAGAGAAAAAATGAAGCTGGTTAGGCCATCTTGATTTAATTTACAATCCTGAATTTAAATAGAAAGGTATAGAGAGTAACCTGCATTTAAATGGGATGGGTATGAATTATTGCCTGTCTTCAAACTTGAAATATTACGTTGTAGCATAAAAATATATATTCCATGCTGTTGTCGTGTTATATGATAGTATTTCTTCCAGGACAACTATATTTTCAGTGATTTTTTTTTTTAAGAATGTTCTTGATTCATATTATTGAACTTATCCTAAATAGCAGTGCTTGATTAGATTCTTAAATTGATTACTTTCAAAATTGTCACTCAGTTCAGTTCAGTTCAGTCGCTCAGTCGTGTCCGACTCTTTTCGACTCCATGAATTGCAGCACGCCAGGCCGCCCTGTCTGTCACCAACTCTCGGAGTTTACCCAAACTCATGTCCATCGAGTTGGTGATGCCATCTAGCCATCTCATCCTCTGTTGTTCCCTTCTCCTCCTGCCCTCAATCCTTCCCAGCATCAGGGTCTTTTCCAAAATTGTCACTAATATTTATTAAATATTGATAGCAAATTTTAGCTGCATGCCCTTTGCCTCAGTTCTTGCATTAAAATAATGTATGTCCCTGTTTTAGCATTATCATAGTTAATTTGATATGCTCCGTTCCCCATTTTATTATTTTTTAATGAGTTTTATTTATTTTTAATTTTGGCCACAGCCCGCAGCATGTGGGGGTCTTAGTTTCCCAACCAGGGATCAACCCACACTCCCAGCATTGGAAGGTGGTATCTTACTACTGGATCACCAGGGATGTCCCCCACCTCCATTTTTAATGGACTAAATAGAAGAGAAGTCGTGCTGTAAAAACAACTTGTCCATAATATATAGTCAACAATTGAATTTTAGTCCTTAAAGGAACCTGAGTTATCTTCTATCTCAAGTGACATATTTTACAAGTAAGAAAACATAGCCTGAAGCATTTGAATGATATATTGTAGATTTTATTCCAGTTTCTACACAACAGATATATAAAAAAAACTTTGGATATACAACATATTTGTGAACTTGGAAATAGTTGTGTATCTTCTCTAGAAAGAATCCATCAATTTTGTAGGAAAAACTGACATCTAAGGTTGTAGAATTGTGTGTAACACAAGAGTAAATTGACCTTGAATAAGGGCCTTAAGAACTCCCTTAGCTGGGCGGTTCTTCTGGGTCTCTTACCTGTTTGTAGTGACCTGGACAGGCAAACTTACAAGTCTCATGTCTGGGCTAGGAAAACACAAACCGTGGGGACTCCTCTTGCATCTCTCTGTTTCTGTGTGGTCTCTCCATCTTATTTTTTTAGCTAGCTCTTCTGGGTAGCTGAAATCCTAATTTGTTGATTCAGGTCTTTGAAGATGTGTGTCTTAAAAGAGAAAGAATCAGATAGAGGCTTTATTTCCTAACCTAGCTGGGGAAATCTCACAGTGCTAGTCTGTTAGAAGGGAGCCATTATCTAACTCAACTTGAAGAAAAGGGGAGGGAATTCAACTCCACCCTTCGTGGAAAGAGTGTTTTAAAACCATTCCAATGGTTTCAAGGCCTTTTTTTTTTTTCCTTCCCCATCTAGGAATGTTTGTGTTTTTCTTCTTGTGCCTGGGTGCTCTTTATGAGGTTGCTTTGTTGCTAGATTAGAAACCTATAGATAAATATATTTTCACTGTGGTGGTGCTGTTTAGGTGCTAAGTCGTGTCCGATTCTTTTGCGACCCCGTGAACTGTAGCCCACCAGGCTTCTCTGTCCAAGGGATTTTCCAGGCAAGAATACCTGAGTGGGTTGCCATTTCCTCCTCCAGGGGGGTCTTCCTGACCCCTGCATTGGCAGGTGGATTCTTTATTGCTGAGCCATGAGTATGACTAAAATATTACGCAAGAACCTGATTTCAAGATTGAAGGCAGAAATTTGTCTCTTAAGAACAACCTACTTACCAGGGAACTCTACCTAGAAGTAAGCTTGCTTTTGAGAGATGACTATCTCTCTGACCTTCTGGATACAAAGGGAAATCAGCATCTTGCTCATTTTTGGGGACTTCAGCCAAATTCTTTGTTTCTTGCCTAATTTGTTTGGGTGAATAATGACAGCAATTTGAATTACGCTTTTGCATCTTCCATAATATTTACATATTTGTACGTTATAAAATTAGGTCTAATTTAAGTAATGAATTTAATTAATAGTATGTTCACATTTGGCAAAGTGTTTACCTGATAGATTCTTACTGATAGCATACGTTTCTGATGTCTATACCACAAAACCAGTCATCTTGGACATTTGATATTAATTCAAAGTGAAATTCAAGTTTTCTATGAAATCCAGATACTTTTGTGCTGTTAATTTTTTAGTGGCATGGAAATATACTTTTTTGTGTGTTTTTGGTAGATAATAAAGATGTAGTATTATCCTAATTTTGTATACATTTTTTTTCTGGCTTTGAAAGCATGGTTTTATGTATTTCAGATCCACAGTTGAATTAGCAAGAATGTTTGTTGTAAGATTATATGGAGACTATACATAGAATGAAGAAACTTCCCTTCTTCACACATACTTTTTTTTTCTTTTGTTTTGTTTTCTAGTATCTTGTCCTTTGACCTATAATCATGGTTAGGTTTCTTGCATCCTTTAAAAGGTGAATGCCGTATGATAGTTGTCCACGTACTATAAACAGATTTTAAAATAGTAAAAAAAAAAAAAAAAGTCTTCCCTGGTGGCTCAGATGGTAAAGAATCTGCCTGCAATGCAGGAGACCCAGGTTCAATCCCTGGGTGGGAAAGATTGCCTGGAAAAAGGAATAGCAACCCACTCCAGTATTCTTGCCAGGAGAATTCCAAGGACAGAGGAGCCTGGCAGGCTACAGTCCATGGGGTTGCAAAGACTGGGAGATGACTGAGTGACTGACACTTTCATGTGAGTTCTCAGCTCCCTGGCCAAGGATCAGACTCAGGTCCCCTGCATTGCAAGGTGGCTTCTTAACCACTGAACCAGCAGTGAAGTCCCTCAAATTGCTCTTAATAATAAATTAGTACCGAGCAGACCTCATCTTCTTCGACTTCTATGTAACATTTGAGCTTAATTGCCCACCCTTTATTCCTGGAATCTCTTGTCCTGTGCCTTTTATAATTGAATCCTCTTTCAGTTTTCCCTTAGCCTTTCTGATTCCACTTTTCCTTGTTCATTTTACTTAAACATTTTTTTTTCTCCTTTTCAATTTTGATAACCCCAGAGTATTCTTTACATTTTTTTTCTCATTTTGTATCATCTTCTTGAAGTAATTCACCTCTGAGTGAATAACTTGAAAATTCGTATCTTTGGAGTATATTTCTTTCCCCAGAACCCCAGTCGTCTGTCTCCACTCTCCACTTGACATATATACTGTGTGTATCACAGACACCTCACCCATCAGCCTTGAAATATGCATGGAAGTGCAGAGACATACACTGCTAGTACAACAATCTATTTCTCTTTCTGTTTTTCTTTCTCACAGTGTGGTAATCTCATCAGTCCACCTTTTTTTTTTTCTTTCCCTCACTGCCTGCCTTTAGTCATCCATCAACTTCTAGGAATTTAAATTCCTAAACATTATTTCAGTCTGTCTGCTTTTCTCCAGTCTCACTGCTTTCACCTAAGGTTGTGTCCTCATTTCTAGTTCCAGGCCTATTTTTCTATCCTCCTAACATGCCCAGAATCCTGTAATTGTGCGAGTATTGAACCCAATATTGGAAAATTCTTTGTTTTTACCACCCCATTCCTATACTGCCTGATTTTCAAATTAACAAACTGAATATTAAACTCAGGACATATGAAATTATTTTGGTAATGATTTTGTAATTGTAAATGTTTCTTTATCAAGTATTTTTTAAGTATGAATTGGTCACTCTTGTTGAATTTTTTGCATACAAAAATGCATTTCTGTTTATAGGATTCAGATTCATTAACCATTCATTTATGCAGCAAACATTTACTGACCACCTTGTCCATATGACAGACATAGATAATAAGCTGAAGGTACCAACATGAGTTAAATAATTGTCCCCAAGCAACTCACAGTCCCGTGACAGAGACATACAGATGAATTCTAGCATCTCAGTGCCACGCTAAGTCGCTTCAGTTGTGTCTGACTCTTTGCAACCCCATGGACTGTAGCCCACCAGATTCTAGTGTCCATGGGATTCTCCAGGCAGGAATGCTGGAGTGGGTTGCCATTCCCTTCTCCAAGGGATCTTACCGACCCTGGGATCGAACCCATGTCTCTTTAAGTCTCCTGCGTTGGCTGGCAGGTTGTTTACCACTAGTGTACATGGCAAAGAGTATAACAAAGCTTTAACAAAAAGGAGGAAGTGGCTTACGTTTAAGAGAAATGAAAATATGTCAAGAATGTATTATATAAAGTTGGATCGTGATAAGAGTAAGGGTCTGTCTGACAAATAATTGGGACAAGGATGTGTTCTGCAGAGGAAACAATGCTAGCAAAAGCAAAGAATAACAGGTTTTATGACAGGGAACTTTGCAACCAAGGATTTGGACTTTATGTGTACAGGGATTTGTCCAATGTGATTAGACAGAGGAATCACTTAAGTGTATTTGTGTCCACATAGGCAATTCATAACACTTACAGAGCAGATTGGAGAGATGTGGGATGTGAAAGGAGATTCATTAGGAGGCTAGTGCAAAAATCTAGGTGAGAGATGGAGAGAACCCAGATTAAGATGTTGACTTTGCTAAGAAGTCAGAAAGGAGAAAATGTAACTGACTAACTCTATATTCTAAAGAAATGTCCGAACTCTATATATACGTTATCTTTTTGTGTCTGTATTTTGTTTTTGTTTTGAATCATAGACGTGGGATATAGAACTGGAAAGGTCTGCAGAATCCTGGGCTGAAAGTTGTTTGTGGGAACATGGACCTGCAAGCTTGCTTCCGTCAATTGGACAGAATTTGGGAGCCCATTGGGGAAGGTAGCTTAAAATATCTTTTTGTTTCTGAAAACAGAAGAGTTTGAAATGAAATACTTACTAATTCATCATTGCAAGTTTTCAAAGGCTTAGTGCCTAAAAGGAAAACAAGCAGTCACACCAAGACAAATAAGAAAAAATAAATATCATACCAGAATGATCAGCAGTATCCTAGACGTGTTTTTGTTTCCAGTAATTGATGTATTAGTGACGTAATTTGCAAAAGTGTTTAATATTAATAAATTCCACAGAACTGCCTCTCTACCAAATTTTATCAGTGTTTTCAGCAATATTTAGTTTTATATTTTCTTCAACCTTACTTGATCTTTGTGGTTATTTTCTTTCAAAAAGATATAGGCCCCCAACTTTTCATGTGCAAGCATGGTATGATGAAGTAAGAGACTTTAACTACCCATATGAACATGAATGTAACCCGTATTGTCCATTCAGATGTTCTGGTCCTGTATGTACTCATTATACACAGGTATGTCTGGGGTGTATTATACTTTATTCCTCTGAATTTGGGTAAACTAACAAAGTTTTGTTTGTTTGTTTTTTGTAGGAGAAATTATAGAGTACTGAATATTTGTCTTCCTTATATCATTTAGTATGGCTGTTACAAATATATAAATGCATGTAGAATAGGCTTATAAATTTTTATAAACAATAATAATCAGAAAAATGTATAGACATTTCCTTAAAAATATTATTTCAGTGATTTTACATTTAAAATACTTTAATATGGCCCCAATAAATGCAGATGGGAGTAAATTTACCATCTTTATATTCAGATGTCATTATTTTTTATTTTCCAAAAATAAAAATATGGTTTTATTTACCATGACATTCAGTATATTTGATGCATGCAGCATTTATCTTTTTACAAAAATTCTCAGGGTTCCCATTGGATATGTCCTAAACTACTAAATCAACCAATTAATGGCAGATTTGACTAGATAAAACTCACCACAGATCTGAGTTTCTAGACTTTCTATGACCGATTATTACTGAATATAAAGCAGACAAATGCTTGTGTATACCTTAGCATGTCCAAGATTAAGATCAGCAGGAGGTTCCCTAATCGGCAGTGACATATTAAAATGTGAGAAATTTGAATACCTAAACTTTTGTTCCAGTATTTTCTGTTTTAAGATAAGAATTTCTCTCCTTTGTTAGGTAGGTTTCTTCATAAAAAAAAATAATATGCCATTTAGGCTTGTGAAGGTGTGTAACATTTGAATTATTTAGTAATAAATAAGATTTTTATGTTTTATATATGAAAATTGGAGAAGGGAATGGCTACCCACTCCAATATTCTTGCAGAGAATCCCTATGGACAGAGGAGCCTGGTGGGCTACAGTCCGTGGGGTCGCAGAGTCGGACACAACTGAGCACCTAACACTTACACTTTCAGAGTTATTATGTATCTCTCTCTCTCTTTTTTTAAGTTATATTAAGGACCTCCCAAAAATCTCTAGAAAAATATCCTTTTGGACATTGCCTCATTTCATTTTGAATGGTAACAGCTGGTGCTCGAGTTCACTTCTGTACATTTTCTCTCAGATATGTTGTTGTCTTATTTCATCTCAACCTGCTTTCTCTGAGCCTTTTTTTCTCTCCTCTAATGTAGGTGGTGTGGGCAACAAGTAGCAGAATAGGCTGTGCCATTAATTTGTGCCATAACATGAACATCTGGGGGCAAATATGGCCCAAAGCTGTTTACCTGGTGTGCAATTATTCCCCAAAGTAAGTAGATGAAACACTGCTTTTATATGTAAATATTTCTTAACAAAGTAGATATAACTTTATATTCTTGACTTTTTTTCTCATTTTCAGTGTGTATTATGAAGTCAAGTGCACTGTTTTTAACTCAGTTTACTTAATATGGCAACAATTATGGTTGCCTGATGGATAAAATTGGTGCTTAAAAGGAATGTGAAAATTGAAAATATGATCTTTGTAATGTTAATCATATTTTTAGGACTTCAGTTTTATTTATTGCACTATTATATTGTTTAAATATTTAATAATTTGGGTTTATTAGAGGTAGGAAACTATAGGCCGAGAAATATATTTTCACCTGTGTAAAAAACCCTTCAAATAATTACATTGAAAATATTACACAACTAAACTTCAGCAAATGTAGGTCAAAAATCTCTTTTTACTAAGAAAAATGGAAAATAGATGAATATCCCGTGGCAGAAGTTAGTGTTTTGCAAAAGTTTGATTTTGTAGTTCTTAACAATATATATAGCACATGATTTAGAATAGTTTCAAAAGAATGGGATAGCAGTGTATGTTTAAACTTAGCAACAATGAGATGTCACTTCACATCTGTCAGAAATACTATTATTTAAAAAAAATTTTTTTAATTTTAATTGGAGGCTAATTTCTTTACAATATTGTGGTGGTTTTTGCCATACATTCACATGAATCAGCCATGGGTGTACATGTGTTCCCCATCCTGAACCCCCCTCCCACCTCCCTCCCCATCCCATCCCTCAGGGTCATCCCAGTGCACCGGCCCTGAGCACCCTGTCTCATGCATCGAACCTGGACTGGCGCTCTATTTCACATATGATAATATACACGTTTCAATGCTATTCTCTCAAATCATCCCGCCCTCGCCTTCTCCCACAGAGTCCAAAAGTCTGTTCTTTACATCTGTGTCTCTTTCGCTGTCTCGCATCATTACTGAAATAGTATTAATGAAAAGAATACAAATAACAAATGTTGGTGAGGATGTAGAGGAAAGAGGACTCTTGTACACTGGTGCTGGGAATGTAAATTAGTGCAGCCACTGTGGAAAGAGGTATAAAGATTTCTCAAAAATAGGAAAAATAAACTACCACTTAATGGAGTGAATTATCTTTTTAAGGGGAAACTGGTGGGGCCACGCCCCCTACAAGCATGGGCGGCCCTGTTCTGCTTGCCCACCGAGTTTTGGAGGAGGCTGTAGAGAAAATCTGTGCTACAAAGGTATGTGCTGTTGTAACATTCAGTTTGATTTATATTTTAATCCAACTTCCACATTAATTTGTGTTTAAAAAGCCAAAAAGCACATTTAATTATTACATGAAAAGTTTTCAGAGCTCTATTTCAAATATTTTGAAGAAATCATTTAAAATATTTTAAGAATATTTATAACATTAGTAAGTCTATTACACTAATTTGTATTTAAAGGAAAGTTTCATGATTGCTTCAGGTGACCACTTAATTCTACTTTGAAATTATCCCAGAGTGACGAGTATATTTACAGTCTTAAAAACCATCTTGATATAGGGTTGGCTAGAATTACTTCCATGAATGTCATTTTTTTTTTAAGGATTTAGCAATTTAACACAATTTATTTTAAGTGCTTTAAAAATTTTTGCCTAAATACCTATCCATGACTCTTATTAAACCATGCCCAATGAATTATACTAATTCTCTGCTTTGTACTGCAGAGTATATAATTTCTCATGCCAAAATAACAATGTATGTGCACATATATATATACCTAAAATAGTATTGTAAAACTGTTGTAAAAAGTGCTGTCTCGCATACAATGGACGTCCTCAAAAGTAAATATAAAGTAAACGCATGCTGTCTTATTTGTAGCACATGAAGATAAAACTTACCTGACAAAACTTGGTGAAGGTCATGCTCTTAATGGGCATCCAAGTGAACATTTTTTACTCTCTTGTACTACTTTATTCTTAATGATGACTAAATGAGGATTAATGCAGACCAAATGTATTAGAAAATATGTGTAAATGAAGCCACTTTTCAGTACTCAGAGAGAGATCTTTTTTTTCTTAATGATTGAGTGCTCATTAGGTATAATAAGTAGACAAGAAGTAACCATATATTTCACTCTGTTATATGAGCCATTTTTAATTCCTGGAAACATTTTTCTTTGTGTGCAAGTCTGTTTTCCATCCATTCTACCCCCAAACCTCCAACCTGCTTGCTCCATTGTCAGTGACCACAATGTTTTTTAAAGCTGACTTTCCTCTGAATTCATACTTCCTTTTTTTAGGTTCTGAATTCTTGGACATTCATGAAAATAACCACATTTTCAAAATGTGCCCATCAAGCCCTTGATATAAGCCAGGCTGGAAAAAAATATTAAATTCAATGTTTGCATATTTTCCATTGTTAAATTTAAATTTCTGCATGTTGAATTTCCTTCTGCACATTGAATTTCCTTCTACAATAGAAACCTTTCCATGGAAACTGATAATTGTGATAAATAACAAGGGAATGTCAATCCTTCTTAGGCTGAATTCCCTTCAGGAGAATTTTAAATGTGATTCTTTTGAAAATTTTAAGCATTATCCTCCTGAAAATATGATTTCATTTGAGAAAAGAAATGCAAATTCACTAAGCCTCCACTTCATTTAGATCACTGTATAGATTTCATGGTGTCATCATGAAAGCAAATCATTGATTTCACTTTAAAATACAAGGAAAGCTTAGAAATGATTCCATTTGAAATTAGCCAAATGGTAGCATAAATGAATCAAGGGCTCAAAAGTTTATTCACCTGCTTTATTTACTCCAATGCAGTATGTAAGATCACTACTGTAAGCCAAAACATGTGCCAATATACAGTATGGATTTTTCTAGTAGTATTAAATGTTAAACAGGCATATAGAGTTGTATTGTTATTGATAATTTGTGCACATTTCAGATGGACTCATATTTCTTAAATCCATTTTCTCTAACAGAAGGATCAGATAGTTACTATCCTCCTCGAGAAGAAGAAACAAATGAAATTGAACGGCAGCAGTCACAAGTCCATGACACCCACATCCGGACAGTAGCAGATGATAGTAACAGAAATGAAGTCATAAGCACGCAGCAAATGTGTAAGGCCTCCACATTATTTACAAAAATTTTAAAGTTTATATTGCTGACATATTCAAGTGTATTTTATTAATCTTGAACATTTTTAGAATGGCAAAAACTTGGCATTAGACTGTATGGATGAATTAAAGCAGCTGTTACATCAACTAAATTATTATTATCTTTTAAATTTTAGCTCAAATTGTTTCTTGTGAAGTAAGATTAAGAGATCAGTGCAAAGGAACAACCTGTAATAGGTAATATTTATGATTGCACTCAAAATTAATTGACAAGATACAAAAATACTTTCATTTTATATAGACATTTAGAGAAGCTAAATTTTGTTTCCCATTTCTTTCATTTAGATATGAGTGCCCTGCTGGCTGTTTGGATAGTAAAGCTAAAGTTATTGGCAGTGTACATTATGAAATGGTAAGTATTATAAATTTGAGGATAGGCTCCTTTCAAATAATTTTTGATTTTTAATGGGAAAAATAATTTGTATATTTGTAGCTATTTTGCTCAGAAACATTTAAAGCCAAAAATAATGAGTGGTATCCCATGCAGAATTCTTATTTTAGCATTGTTTTCTCTCTTTCTTTTCTCCCAGCAATCCAGTATCTGTAGGGCTGCAATTCATTATGGGATAATAGACAATGATGGTGGTTGGGTGGATATCACTAGACAAGGAAGGAAACATTATTTCATCAAATCCAATAGAAATGGTGTTCAAACAATTGGGTAAGTACCTGAATAATCTTTTGAACCAGAGATTTTAAGTTGCAACAATGAGTTGCATTCTTTTAGAACAAAGCACAGAAGAATTTAATTTATAAAGAGAGAAGATAGAAAGGCTTATTTCAGCTACATAATATCCATGGACAAAAAGAAGAAAAAGTCTCTGAATTCAATTGAACCTTTTTGCTTATACATGCTAAGTAAGTTGCTTCAGTCGTGTCTGACTCTTCGCAGACTCTATGGACTGTAACCCACCAGGCTTCTCTGTCCATGGAATTCTCCAGGTAATACTGGAGTGAGTTGCCATTGCCTTTGCAAGGGGCTCTTCCTGACCCAGGAATCGAACCTGTGTCTCCTGCATTGCAAGTGGATTCTTTACCATTGAGCCACCTTATACAGATAAGGCTAAAACTCTAAATTTTAAATTTCGTGTCATTAAGAATGTACAGATTTATAGTTTTTCCTATTGTGAAACAATACATTTTTCACCTGTGATAGAAAATGCCCAAGAAGACTAATTGATTTGCATATTCTTCCTTTCTTGTTTAAAGACAATTATTTATTTTATGCAACACTAACTTTGTCAATAAGATAAATTAAGTACTAGATAAAAGAGCATTTTGAGAAGTCTCTAAATATGTAATGTATCATGTCATCTTTCTTCTCCTCCTTAAAATGTAATTTGACCCAACATAAAAGAATTAATTCCCTAGGGGCTTCCCTGGTGGCTCATGGATTCGATCCTTGGATCGGGAAGGTCCCCTGGAGAAGTAAGATGACACTCCAGTATTCTTGCCTAGGAAATCCCATGGACAGAGGAACCTGGTGGGCCTTTAGGTCATGGGGTCACAAAAAGTTGGACACAATTTAATGACTAAACAACAACAAAAGCATTGATTAATTTTTGAAATGTTTGTCACATTAAACATTAACTATAGTAAATGTAGTATGCTAAAACAAAATATTTTCATATAGTCTCTGTAGAAAATAGAAAAATGTAGGCTTTTGAAATGTAGGCTTTGTAGTTTCTCTTTCTCCTGTGTAAAATAATAAACATTATTGAATCTCGTATTGGGATGCCTTTTCTTAGAAATGTGACATAGTCGCCCTTCCTTTGTAACTATACAATTGCAAAAAACTCCACAATAGGGAATTCACAATGATTAGAAAGAATTTTTTTATATTAAAGATCCTTAAAAACTGGTGGAATGATGTGGTATGTATACAGTTTTGTTCAAAGGCTTAATGTGTGTTTTTCAGACATTAGCAATTATGCTGTTAAGTAAAAGTTTTATAGAAACACTTATTTATTAATTTATTCACCCAGCAGATATTTATTAATTACCTTCAATAAGTAATCAATGTTAAGTATTCACTTTAGGAAGGCAAACACTGGGTGTAGCATTAAAGAACATTTATCCTATTACTAAAAAATACAAAAAACAGAACAAAAAAGAGAACATTTATCCTATTATTTACTTTTTTCCTCTTAAGTTGTTTTTTACTATGTATTTTAGAAACTCTTGAAGCTTGCAGAGTGTGTCAAATTAAAGTTCCATCATAAATAAGCATTACCTTTTGCAATAAATGTTTTTCTGAAAATCTGGTATAGATAAACCAATTAAAAATTTCATGTATAATGGTATGCCTTTTCTTTTATTCCTGCTTTAATAATGCATATAAAGAGTATTAGAGGGAACAAAAAATGAATAATGCACATTCCTTTAAGATACTTATTATTTAGCAGTCTTTTTACAGTGCCTTGTATTGACTGTTTTGAAAGAATAAATTGTTTGGTTCTGTGATGACAGAGCATGAGTATATTAAGAATTTTAATAAGAAACAAATATATAGATACAAATTGTATTATTTCATGCTGTTACCTATAAGTTTTTGAGATTGATAATGAAAAGAGGTCATTCTCTGATATCAAGAATGGTATCGACTTGGTTCATACTTGAAGGTCATATGGGTTTGGCATAAAATAGATAATTAATTCTTATACTACTCCATGTCTAGATCTTTAAATAAAAATGTTTAAGGTGAAATCAAATTTCACAGACTTAAAAAATGTAACAATTTATGTTGATGTCAATGCATGTAAGATGTTGACAACTGAAATTTTTATATTTTTATCTTCAGCAAATATCAATCTGCCAATTCCTTCACAGTCTCTAAAGTAACAGGTTAGCACTGTTTTTTTCATCTTATTTGCTTATCACTCTTTTGCATGTTATCATTTCTAAAGGATTCATTATTGTTTTGTGTTTGTATACTTCAGTTCAGGCTGTCACTTGTGAAACAACTGTGGAACAGCTCTGTCCTTTCCATAAGCCTGCTTCACATTGCCCGAGGTACTGTGTTTTAAATTTTCTTCATTTTTAACCAGTGCATGGGGGACTTTTACCCTGGACAACTGCTTTTGCCTGAGATCCTGGTGTCTCTAGGACTCAAGGGTGTTTGGTCTTGAACTGCTAGCAGTAGGAGCAGTGGATACCACCCACTGCATGCACTCTGGGCATTCTTAGTGTCCTTTCTCCAAAAAATGTAGGTTTTTTTAAATTTTTTGTTTTTGTCACTATGAAAAATATTTGTTTTCACATTGGGGAAAAAAAACACCCATGTATTCATTCTGACAGCTTTATGGAGGCTTGGCCACTCAGTGAGTGACAAGTTATACACATCAGTCACCTGTCAGGTCATTGCATGACTCACAGATCCAGATCACATCAGGGCCAAACATCTTTCCTTAAGATTATATGTAAAAGGAGGTACTGTTGAAATGTGTCAGCATTTTTATTCAAGCTTAAAGCAAGTTGTAGTCAAAGGAAAGTAATACTAGATCACTGAATACATTCTTGCAAGTGTATATAATAACAAGGTGTTAAAACTGGAGATTATAACACAAACAAGCAAAAAGCTCCTACATTCTTTCTTTGAACTGAACTTACCTAAGTAGAAACTAACTCAGTTTGAACTGTATTTGACCTCGGTCTTCCACAAACCAAGTACTAAGTATGGTCAAGGCGGAGTCTGCACAGCCTGGTCTTAAGGGCAGAGCAGGTGGTTTTGCCACTGTAGGTTGGGCAGGGAATGCCCAACAGTTCTCAAATACAAAAACAATTTTGTTGTCAGTGGGGATATCCTTCCTCCAACAGAAGGCATCTTTTATTAAAATCAACCCTTTAATTCAAAATTATAAAAACTCAGATTCACATGTTACTTATATTTAAATGGCCCTGGTTTAGATGCTACAGGAAGTATATACACTCTGGAATGTACTATGTCATACAGACTTTGCTAGGTCACTTCAGTCGTGTCCGACTCTGTGCGACCCCATAGACAGCAGCCCACCAGGCTCCGCCGTCCCTAGGATTCTCCAGGCAAGAATACTGGAGTGGGTTGCCATTTCCTTCTCCAGTGCATGAAAGGGAAAAGTGAAAGTGAAGTCGCTCAGTTGTGTCCGACTCTTAGCGACCCCATGGACCGTAGCCTACCAGGCTCCTCCGTCCATGGGATTTTCCAAGCAAGAGTACTGGAGTGGGGTGCCATTGCCTTCTCCGCATACAGGCTTTAGGAACATGAAATTTAAATAAGAATTGTAGCCATTTCTTAAAAACTGCCTTGCAGAAGACCTGCTTCAATTGGTAAAGAGAGTTGCAATTGAAATATTTTTTACAATACTTTTAGGAAAATAATTGATACTTTTATCAAATAATGATTTTCATAGGGTCATTTTGCTGAGCCCTGGAGGAGCACATGGCAACCCACTATAGTATTCTTGCCTGGAGAATCCCATGGACAGAGGAGCCTAGCAGGCTTCAGTCCATGGGGTCGCAAAGAGTTGGACATGACTGAACACACATGCATGCATTTTGTTGAGACTCTGATTTACTATGTAGAATGAATTATGTTTTTTTTCCCAGTCTTAGCTCTGATTTTCTTTTAGTTTATGAGTGTATGTGTGTGAACGAATTCTGAAGAGCCAGTCATTTTTAAAAAGTACCACTCGACAGTTTCTTAATTTCTGGGAGTGGGTTTTTTTTTTTTTTAATGTAATGCGACTGATTGAATACTGATAATTGGACTCTATGTTTAAATCAAAAACCTTTTGGAAATTTTGAAAAAATAAGCTAAGGTATCAGTAAGTGTGTAGGATATCTGGAGAAAGAACATTCCGTACAGAGGGAAAGATAAGCGAAATGACCCAGAAGATAAGATTATTCCATATGTTTGAAGAATAACCATTAGGCCAGTGTGACTGGAGCTGGGTGAGAAAGTGAAAGGGGGGTAGGATATAATGTCAGAAAGGTAATGGGAAGACAGTATTCAGGGTTTATTGATCATTGTAAGGATCTTGTCATTTCTTCTGAATTAGATGGAAAGCCACTAGAATATTTGGAGCAGAGAAATGATATGATTGGACTTGTATTCTTGTGTGTAAGTGTGTTAGTGTAAGTGTGTTAGGAAAGTGGATTGGAGGGGGCAAGATTGGAAGCAGAGAGAGCGTAGGAGAGCTTATTGCAGTGAGCTGGGTGTCAGATGATCGAGTCCAGAGTTGCAGTGATCATGGTACTTCAGGATGCTCTGAGTTTATTTCAATGTACACCCAATAGAAATTGCTGGTGGGTTGAATATAAGGTTGAGGTAAAGAGGGAGATTAAGGCTAGAATAAAGGTTTTGGCTTGTGCAACCAAATAATGGAGTTGACATTTATTGTAGGAGGCCTAAAGAAGGAAGATTTTAGGGATTGGAGGAGGAGATTAGGAATTTGGTTTCAAACATGCTGAATCTGAGATGTTTATTAGGCCTAAATGGAGATAAAATCAATGCGGATGGTGACTGCAGCCACTAAATTAAAAGATGCTTGCTCCTTGGAAGAATAGCTATGTCAAGCCTAGACAGTGTTTTAAAAAGCAGAGACATCACTTTGTCGGCAAAGGTCCATATTGTCAAAGCTGTGATTTTTCCAGTAGTCATGTATGGATGTGAGAGGTGGACCATGAGGAAGGTTGAGCGCTGAAAAATTGATGCTTTTGAACTATGGTTGTCCAGAAGACTCTTGAGAGTCCCTTGGACAGCAAGGAGATTAAACCAGTCAATCCTAAAGGAAATGAACCCTGAATATTCTTTGGAAGAACTGATGCTGAAGCTGAAGCTCCATATTTTGGCCACCTGATGTGAAGAGCTGACTCATTGGAAAAGACCCTGCTGCTGGGAAAAATTGAACGCAGGAGGAAAAGGGGGCAACAAAGGATGAGACGGTTGGATGGCATCACTGACTCAGTGGACATGAGTTTGAGGAAACTCAGAGGGATAGTGATGGACAGAGAAGCCTGGCATGTTGGAGTTCACGGGGTCGCAAAGAGTCAGGCACAACTTAGCGACTGAACAGCAACAAAAACAAGTGGAGATATTGAACAAACAGCAGGATATATTAATACAGATTTAGAATTAAGAGACGAGATCCCAACTAGAATTTGGAATTTGGAAATCAGCAGTTTATAGAAGACAGTTAAAACCATGAAATTGGATGATATACCAAAGATATGATCATAGAGAAGAGAAGCTATGAGATATATGTGGCAGACAGTGGTTCAGTTTTTCCAGGTTATATATTTGCTAATTTCTGCACGCACATTAGTTACTAAATTCCTAGATACTGAGAGAACAATACTTCCTGATGTATCTTTCTGCTTTGAATTCATAAATTAGAAAGCTTTCTGGCTAAATTTCTTTTGAAAGGGAGAGAGGAAAAAAAAAGAGAGAAAAGAAACACATTTGTGCCGAAAGCTGGAAGTGGATAAATAAGTAGAAGCAGTTGTGTCTGCTGCCTGGCTTCTACAATTGACCTATTTCAGAAGAAAAAAACTGTTCAGCCCTAAAAAGAATAAAAATTTGTCATTTGCAACTACATGGATGGACCCTGAGGGCATATTTAATAAGTTATACGGAGAAAGACAAATACAGTATGATATCACTTATATGTGAAATCTAAAAAATACAGTAAACTAGTGAATATAGCAAAAAAAAGAAACAGACTCATGGATACAGAGAACAAACTAGTGGCTACCACGGGGGAAAGGGAAGTGGGTGATAATACAGAGGTAGGGCATTAAAAGGCACAAACTATTATGTATGAAATAAGCTACAAGGATGTATTGTATAATACAGTGAATATAACCAATATTTTATAATATCTATAAATGGATATAACCTATAAGAATTGTGTATCACCCTATTCTATACCTATAACATATTTTATACACCGTTGACACTTTAATAAAAAAATGAGTAGGGTTTAGAATTCTGAGTTTACTCTTGTGTATATATATCTATGGTTTTACTAATAAGAAAGACTAAAATAACCACCTACTCAGTATTTGTAAATATGTATTTATTTTTCAGAGTATACTGTCCTCGTAACTGTATGCAGGCAAATCCACATTATGCTCGTGTGATTGGAACTCGAATTTATTCTGATGTAAGTATGCTAATTTGTATAAGTCTTGGTATTTATATATCTGGGCTTCCCATGTGGCACAGTGGTAAAGAATCCACCTGCCAATGCAGGAGACACAGGAGACACAGGTTTGATCCCTGAGTCGGGAAGATCCCCTAGAGTAGGAAATGCCAAGAATACTATTCTTGCCTGGAAAATTCCATGGACAGAGGAGCCTGGCGAGCTACAGTCCGTGGGGTTGCAAAGAGTCAGACAGGACTAAGCCTGCAAGCATTGATTTATCTATCCATCCAAATATACTCACATGTATATTTAAATGTATATATTTTCATTTGTATACAAAAAAAGGAACAGACTCTTATGTTGATATACATATTCTCAAAAGAGTCAGTCATGAATAGCAGTGAAAATAAATATCCATATGCAAATATACATGCATAATTTATGTTGACTAAATTTTTTTGCATATACTTTTCGATATCAGACACTAAAATAGCTTGGATACATCCTTGAGACGGATAAAGCATTTTGCTTTTCTTTAATCTTCCTTTTGGCTCTTCGGTTTTTGAAGTATAAACTGGATAGTTAAGAGTTTGTCAGATTTATAAACAGTTTCTCCACTGCCAAATGAGTATTTAAAAAGTAGCATAGTATCAAAAATAGGTAATCGTTAAAAGACACACAAAAGCAAACCAGTTGACGGTGTATTGTAATGGATGCCAGCACTGGGGTGGACCAGGAAAAGTAGCTGTCATGGCTTCATGTGGATAAATGGTGCTTTCCAATCCAGGTTTCAAGTGAGTTGGTAAAGAGGTGTAATGCACATTCTAGGTGGGGTGGAAGGCTTCTCCAGAGACATGGAGGTGAGAGCAAGTGAGCTGAAAGTGGGCATGGCACGTTTGCCTTGGAAATCCCACGGACAGAGGAACCTGGTGGGCTGCAGTCCATGGGGTTACAAAAGAGTTGGACACAAATTAGCAACTGAACAACAGCAACAAAGCCTGTCTTATTTACAGCTTGACACACATCAAATTGTGTGGGCATGGCAAAATCTCAAATGGGCATAGCAGATTTGCTTATATTTGAGCTGGTGCGAGTTAGAGCTAAAAGTGGCTACAGCCAGGTTAGTGTGAAGGATGAAGGGAGATACCCAGCTTTTGAAACATGTAATTGGAGAATCTAAATATTAATTCATGCTGATAAGTTTAGATTTTATGTGGCAGACGGGTTGGGAAGATCCCCTGGAGAAGGGAAAGGCTACCCACTTCAGTATTCTGGCCTGGAAATTTCCAGGGATGACAGTCCATAGGGTCACAAAGAGTTGGACACAACTGAGCGACTTTCACTTTCACCAATATCTCATTCAAAGAGTTACAAAAACGAATTTAAGAAGTATATTCTTGATGCACTTATTCAATAGAATACTATGGGAATATGATTGGGAAAAGAGGCCTGAAATGTGTATATTACCCCTGTATTTCTCTTGGTGAATTTATTTATGTTCAGGTTTGTTTGTTTGTTTTTTCCTAGTTCACCTTATCCCTGGAATTATTCTCCAAATCTAAGTCTGTCTCCAGCTCTGAGTTTGCAGTTATCTTAGTAGTTGTAGTGAAAGTCGCTCAGTCATGTCCCACTCTTTGCAATCCCATGGAGTAGCCCACTAGGAAACTCTGTCCATGGGGTTCTCTAGGCAAGAATACTGGAGTGGGTTTCCATTCCCTTCGACAGGGGATCTTCCTGACCCAGGAATTGAATTCTGGTCTCCTGCATTATGGGCAGATTCTTTACCGTCTGAGCCACCAGGGAAGAATTGCAGTCTTCTTATCTGCAACTTAAATCCTGCTAGTGTCTTAATTTGAAAGTCTTCACTGTGCTTAGCTTCTTGTTTCTGTTTGTAAACATCCTTTCTCTGATTTTTCTGTCAAAATCATGGTCATGGTCATTCTTTACATCCTAAATTACTGCCACTTTCTCTGTAAAGAAGCCAAGTATGATATTGCTTTTCTTTAACCCTATTAGTTTTTTTTTTCCTTTTATTTAGCAATTAACAGGTTCTCATAGGTATTATAAAGTGGGTTGTCATTTCCTTCTCCAGGGATCTTCCCAACTTAGTGATCGAATCTGTGGCTCCTACTTCTTGCTTTAACAGAACTTAGAACATTCAGTGATTCAGCAAACACCTTGCACAGAAAAGTTTGTTAAAAAAATTAATTAATAGATATATATGAATGGGCAAATATAAAATCACCAGACATTTCTAAAGAAATCATTCTTCCTAAATTGTTCCTTTAAGTAAAAGAACTTTTAATTTTATTCATGTCTAGTGAAAATCTTTCAAAATATCCTATACAGTTTTATACCTATAAGCCATCTCTTTGATAGAATTAAGGGTTTGTTAACTTGAGATTATTTTTATCTTATTTCAGTGAAATGGGGTAAAATATTATGTATTACTATGTAGAGTAAGTTAGAAATATAAATATTTTTATATGCTAAGTACAGAATCAACCATTAATGAAATAATCTTCACACTTCCTCTGCAAAATACATTATCTCTTTAAAGATACAAGATATGGACACATGAGAAACGATCTCCCAACCTCTCTCCCTCCTCCATCTTTCTCTCTCTCTCTCTCTTTCCATTTATAGAGTTACAACTTGTACACCCTCTTTCTTTGAGCTTTTATTTCTCATTTGTTAGAGATGAAGTGAATTTCTGCATTCATTAAAAATGTTCCACTGTTTTGACAGAGAAATTTTTTTCTTTTTGTGATATATTAGTTCTTATAAAGTGTGGCCAGGAAAAGAAAATCTCATCTGACCTTTGAACTCAAATTGGAATGCCTGCTGACTGCAGAGTTATGGGCAAAACAATAGTTTCAAACCATATTAAGTGCTTGGATTTAGTGAATGTTATATCTAAGCACTTTTATTGCCTTGGGAAAAATGCTGATAATACCCTTTTAACAGAACGGGATAAGTACTGAAATGTGTACAGAGTTACTTTTAATTCCATCTGTTATGAACCCTATGGGACATAAATATTAACTCAGTGAGGGACTTTAAATGGTGAATAAAATGATTCCTCAGAGTAAGGATTCAAGGTTTTAGATGTATGGTATTTTGTGATATAGCAAAAACATGAAAAGGATTAAACAGCTTGGCATTCGGTCTCTCTGATCTAATAAATACTGACTGATGCCGCAGAGTTCAGAGCACAGTAATAAAGCAAGGTCACGTAAGATGCACATGCTTATGTGAACTTAAAAAAGCACATTAAGTCACTCACATGTGCATAGAGATAAGAGCACACCAGTGGGTTCAGAAAAGACCCTTGTTTCTATGGCATAGATTGCTTTATATGGAAACAGTTTAAGTGTTTCATTTTTGTGGAATTTCCTTAGGCTCTGCTCAGCTATTGACAAATTTTGGTAGGACATTTGGATGAAAGCAGATATTAAAATCTACAGAAGACTTTAATTGGTCAAAAGAAAAGCATTGACTTCTAGAATTAAGTCGTGTAAAAAAAATGGGAGTGTTTGTTGGGCCTGAAACAATTCTCTCCTTTATATAAATTTCATTCAATTCTGATTCTATAACTAGTAGAATGCAAATATAGAACTTCCCTGATACTTCATGTCAGAATGTTCAAAACAGAGTCATAGATCTTGCACATCTAGGTAGGAGCTATGATTGTTATGTCTTATTTTTCTTCTTGGGGTTATTCTTTTGGGCAGGTTTTCTCTGCATAGATTTTATTATCTAATAGGAAAAGCCACCTGTTTTTAATACATGCCTATATGTTGGAAAAGGGACTATAGAAATATCCATAACTATGTATGAGTCGTTTAAAGTCAAAACTGAATATAAATGGGGTGCAGATAATCCAACCTGGAAACATTTGGTCAGTGACTGGATTGGGGACTAGCAAAGGCTCAATTTTTTAAAAATATTTATTTGTTTATTTGGCTGCATCGGTTCCCAGTTGTGGCATGCGGGACCCCTCTTCTGCAGTACACAGATTCTCTAGTTGTGATGCTGACTCAGTAGTTGCGGAGCATAGGTTTAGTTGCCCTGTGACATGTGGGATCTTAGCTCCCAGACTAGGGATAGAATCTGTGTCCCCCAACACTGCAAGGTGGATTCTTAACCACTGGACCACCAGAGAAGTCCCAAAGGCTGAAATTTAAGAATGATAAATATACTCTTGAAGACATAAAAGGAGCTAATTTGCATTTTATTGCTTGGCCAATAGTAAAAGTTTGCTGTTTGGAAGGTTAGCTGGTGAAGGGATCTTACCCATGCAGCCACCCTAAAGATTGACCTTCAGATCTCCTCTTGTTCAACATTGGCTTTTCTTTACTTTCTGCTTTAACCTCAAATAATTTTGTTGATATTTGAATTGCTTTCAATAGGACATTTGCTTTAAACCACAAGATACCTTCAATTGGATTTGTTGTTGTTCAGTCACTAAGTTGTGTCCGACTCTTTGCGACCCCATGGACTGCAGCACGCTAAGCTCCCCTGTCCTTCATTACCTCCCGGAGTTTGTTTAGATTCATGTCCATTGAGTTGGTGATGTCATCCAACAATCTCATCCTCTGTCACCCCCTTCTCTTGCCTTCAATCTTTCCCAACATCTGAGTCTTTTCCAGTGAGTAGGCTCTTCAAATTTAGGTGGGTGAAGTATTGGAGCTTCAGCTTCAGCATCAGTCCTTCCAATGAATCTTCAGGGTTGATTTCCAAATCTACCTGGATTATCAGAGTACAAAATACCTTCCTTCCCCCCACCCCCAACCAAAACAAACAAACAAAACCCCAAACCCATAACTTAGCTTCAAATAAGTTTTAAAGAAATGAGACTGAATATTTACATATTGGTCAAGAAATAAATCACACTATTTACAAAAATTTACAAACCAAGTCTTATATCAAAATTGGCTTTAACTTTGTGCATTTGAATGAGCTTCCCTGGTGGCTCAGACGTTAAAGAATCTGCCTGCTGTGTGGGAAAACCTGGGTTCAATTCCTGGGTCAGGGAGATTCCCTGGAGAAGGGAATGGCTACTCACTCCATGGGTAGGACAGAGGACCCTGGTGGGCAACAGTTCATGGGGTCACCAAGAGTCAGACACGACTCATCGACTAACACTTTGTGACTTTTGAAAGATTCCTTTATGCACAAAACATCATCCTGTAGTTGCTCACTGGGAATCTGTAGAGAGATGGCTGTCAGTGACCTTGTGTCCAGTCGAAGAGAAGACTGGACAAATTCAGCAGGCATTTCCTAATGATGGTGAGTTTTTCCTTGCTTCCTCAGCTGTCCAGTATCTGCAGAGCCGCCGTACATGCTGGCGTGGTTCAGAATCATGGGGGTTATGTTGATGTGATGCCTGTGGACAAAAGAAAGACTTACACTGCTTCTTTTCAGAATGGAATCTTCTCAGAAAGGTAAATTGACATATGTGTACATATATATTTATAAACAGATATTTATATATCATCTCTCCCTTTATGCTGGCTTTACAGCCAACCTGCATGGCTTTGAGGTTTCGTGACTAAGCCAGTGTGCTTCCTTTGCAGGCTGTAGAATAGTTGGTCTTCCAGGGATGGGAGGAGCCATAGTACCAGAGGTGCCTGTCTCTTGCAGGCTTATAAAAATCAACATGAAAATCAGATTAGGAGTCAGAACCATTCTTTTGTTAACTGATCTTATAATAAGGAAATTTCTTTCATCCTCTTTCGGATTTTCTAGATTAGTATTTATATGTAATTCTTTCTAGGTGAGCAAGGCACTGAATATTTCTCTAATCCAGTTGTCTGACAAAGTATTTGACAAAAACAATGAGTCCAATTTTCCCTGGAACCGAATTCTCTGTTTGATTGGAAGTTGGATGCCTAGTATGGTATAAATGAGCCCTTTCAGGTTATCTTATATTTGGCTCATTAGTATTACAAATTTCAGTGGTTTGACAAAAATGCATGTAACTTACTTTATCAAGTAATAATAAAAGTTAAGATTAAAAAACAAAAACCCTGTAGTGATTTTTCAAATCACTGGTACTTGTGGAAGTAGAATTAAGTCTGTGCATTTTGTATAGATACAGGAAAATCCCTAACTTTTAAACATTTACTGAGTTCTTCAAGGGTTCGTTTGCACATATGGTAAAGTTTTTCTAAAGAACACCAAAGGATGTGCCATGCAGGTTATCTGGATTGCCTTCACATAAGCATCTGGGTGCCATTCTTCATCAAATGACAGCTTTGTATTTAGCATCTAGTTTCCAATGAGACTATATCATCAAGAGGCTATTGTTAAGAAGTTGACTTCTCAACAACCTGGCTTATCTGGCTCACCCTAGAGTACTAACTTACCATTTCTTAAATCTGACAAAATTGAAATTGTATTGCCATCATACTTACTAATGTTTTTAACATTTAAGGTTTCAAGAAAAAATTTAATGAGGATATTTAATGGTCAAACATGGGAGATCCTAAGAATTTCTTCAATGAAATGTAAACAGGCTCATTCCCTACACCCTTCCCCCATCTGTCACCCTCTCTCTATATGTATCATATCATATACATATATATATAGATATACACACATATATATATGTTATGTAAAGTACATTAGGGCTTCCCTGGTGGCTCAGATGGTAAAGCATATGCCTGCAATGCGGGTGACCTGGGTTCAGTTCCTGGGTTGGGAAGATCCCCTGGAGAAGGGAATGGCCACCCATTCCAGTATTCTTGCCTGGAGAATCTCCTGGACAGAGGAGCCTGGTGAGCTATAGTCCTTGAGGTCACAAAGAGCTGGACATGACTGAGTGACTTTCACTTCACTTTAAAGGAGATTGAGTTAAAGAGAATGATACTGCAGTTTTATATGCTAAATTGAGTAATGTGGTCTCATTTACCTATCATATTTAAAAAATTTATTTAAAAACAATAAGATAGATGATATCCTAAGAAAACTGAGACTATTTTTGAACACCTACCATGAATTTTCCAGATGCTGTTGGCCTTTTAAGTATGTGAACTTGGCTCCACCATTACCCTTATAAAGTTGGTTTTATAAACTCTGATTTACAGATACATTAATTGAGGCTCAGAGAGGTTAAATGATATGCTCAAGGTCATATAACTAGTCAGTCTCAGAGATCACATTCAGCACTAGTTCTGTAAGTTCAGAAATAACACATTTTTCCAGTGTATCAGTGTATACAAAGATACATTCTAGGGCATTTTGTCAGTTTGTTTCCTACAAATAAAAATGCCTTTCAGTTAGCCATCTGCTTGTATGCAAAACCTGCTGTGTGTGTGTTATTGTGTAATGTTGTGTGTGCACACTTCTAACATTCTTTTCTTCATTTTAAGATTCTCCCCTTTTGTAGTACATGAATAAATATATAAAAGATATTGCACTTTGTATCCCCATAGCATTTAATTGTATGTATCGCTAAAAGCTTTTTTGTATTGTTTAGAAAATAAACTTTTATGCAAAAGTATAGACTTCAAAAGTTTACATTTGATTAGAATAAATGATGATTAATGGCATTATTTACTGGTTTTAACTTGAGGCATTTAAGCAAAACATACCCTGATTAATATTGTCAAAGAGCATATAAATAATTTATTAAAGAGTAAAAGGAATGATTCTACATTGCTTTGAAGTTCTATTTTAAAATATTTCTGAAAAGAGATTGAGTGATTTGTGTTTCTGTTCGTGTTTCCATTTCAGTGAAGAAATACTTAGAACCTTCCAGACTTGACCATTAAATTTCCTAAGTTTTTTTTTAAACCACATATGTTAAAAATATTAATAAGTATGCTAGCTACATAGGGCTTCCCAGGTGGCTCAGTGGTAAAGAATCTGCCTGCCCAATACAGGAGACACAGGAAATGTGGGTTCAATTCCTGGGTCGGGAAGAATCCCTGGAGACGGGAATGGTAACTCACTCCAGCATTCTTGCCTGGAAAATCCCGTGACAGAGGAGCCTTGTGGGCTGTAGTCCATGGGGTCCCAAAGAGTCAAACACAACTGAGTGGCTGAACACCAGCACCACAAGCTTTTAACCATGCCAGTCAGCTGTAAACCTGGATCGTAGTATTTCCCTAGTAGAATGGCATAAGAACTGCTTAACTCTACTTTATTGGAACTAAAGGTGGTAATGTATGAAAACATGACCTGGAATCTTTGAAGTTTAATATAAAGTACCAATATTACTTCTGTGCACCTTAAATTTCTTTAGGAAACTTGTAGCTAGCATATGATTTAAAGAATTATGTCATCCCCTCTCAAGCTCTCCAAGAACTATAAATTATAGTAGTCTTAAGAAAGATGACCATCTGGATTCACAGAGCTGTTTTATTGACTGTCACAAGAAAGCATGATTTGTTTAAAGGATTATGCATGGAGATGACATCAATGTACTTTGTGTATTTTTTTTGCAGCTTACAGAATCCTCCAGGAGGAAAGGCATTCAGAGTATTTGCTGTTGTGTGAAATGGAACAGTTGGAAGAGGACTGTAAAGACTATTCCAAATACCACGTTTCTGAAGTTTGTATAAAAGTGTAACATTACTGTACAGAAGATATCAACTATTTTCAGTCCCCCAAAAGGGCCAAATGCATATAAATCTTGATAGACTACATCTGTAAAATAAAACATGGGACATTATTAGCTTTGGGAAAAGTAATGAATATGTAATGGTTTTAGAAATCCTGTGTTAAATATTGCTATATTTTCTTAGCAGTTATTTCTACAATATTACATAGTCATAATTATTCTACATTTCATGTATTATGTTATATGGTGCTTTGTATATGCCACTAGTAACATGAAACTAAACACTGAATGTGAATGGTCCTCAGAAGATCACCTGGTGTGTTTAAAAACAATAAAAAACAGTAACTCTAAGGATGAAAAAGATTTTATTTTCCCAAGTTCAGTGCTATGATTACCTACTTCATATAATATCAAATAATTTTCAATGAAATACCTGTATAGTTTTCCTCTTCTATTAAGTTTAGGTATATAGAATATTAAATCCTGATATTGCACTTATTTTGTATAAAATAATTTCATAATATCCAAGTGAATCTGTTAAAATGTTTGATTCCTTGGGAATGGCCTTAATAGTAAATGGAATTATGTCAGAGTAGTGGTACGAAATCATTTCTAGTGATCTTATAATAGATTAGGATTAAGCATGGGCAACCAGAGCCTTCTATGTATTGTTCAAACTGAGGTCACACATTTATAGTGTTATCCTGGCAAATACTCCTGCAGGCCAGGAAGTATAATAGCAAAAAATTTAACAAAGATGAACTAATGTATTGTATCACCATTGCCACTGATTTTCTTACTGGCAAATGGCCTTGTGTATAAATGTTGCCATACTATTGTATCTGTAATGGTGATATATTTGTATGGAAAATGTATTGTGCTTTAAGACTTAAAAAACTGTAAAATGTTAATTTTGGTAATTTTTTTCCTGCTGGTGAATTTACTCTTTCCCTGTAAACATATTAAAATTAATCATGTTTCAAAGTATTTTCTTTAGTCGGTTTTGTATCCTTATTTTGATTTAGAAATTATTTTCAGTTAGCAAAATTATGTGAGTCTTTTAAATTTGGGTTATCAACATTAATCTAAACAGCACCCCTCATACCAGCTGTCGTCAAAGTCACTGTGATTATTTAGGTATTTGTGAAAGAGAAGACAGATGATCATATATCATATATTTAGAAGCATTATATCATGGGAAAATTTTGGAAAAAAAATAAAAGGATTGTAAGTCAGAAGGAAAGAATCTGAAGGATACAAAGTGTTTACAAAAAATTGACAACAAATACTTCAAATATTTTTAGAAAGGAAATGAGTAGGCGTTTAGGAACAGATAAAAGAGAGATAAATTACATGCAGGGATCGGAGAAAGCAAGAGAGCTGGATAATAACCAAAAATGGAAAGAAAAGAAGGGCTCAAATAAACAGCTGCTGAAGAGCAAATGATGAAGAATCTAACATGATCAGTTATCAAATATTGGCTGCGCATTGGTTCAAAATATAGGTAATCAAAAAGTATCCATTTACTAAGAATTTTAAAGCAAATTTTATAGGATCATCTTTTATCTGAAAGACACATACCCCTTCTTAAATACTGTGATTAAAATGTAAACTTCAGTCAGATTCAGCTTCTGTTCCTCACTCCTTCCCCCAAGCAGGGACACTCCATCAATTCTGTCAGTGTAAAGATTGTTATATTTGACTCTGGTTTAGCTACTCATCATCAGTTTTCTATACCATTGCAGTGTTTCCACAAGGAGCCTTTTCACTTGGTTCCTCTCCATTCTTTTTCAGTGCATCATTAATTTTTTACTGTAATTTCTCTCTTCCATAAGACTCCATTATTTAAGAAAACCAAATCATCTTAGAAAAGCATTTAATCCCCTTCATAGTCTTGCTCCCTATCTGTGCTCTTCTACACAGGGTGTGGCCTGGTGGAAGTTATACCCCTTTTTATGCTTCAGGATCAGCTTCCCTGATAGCTCAGTTGGTAAAGAATCCACCTGCAATGCAGGGGATCCCGGTTCAATTCCTGGGTCGGGAAGATCTGCTGGAGAAGGGATAGGCTACCCACTCTAGTATTGCCTAGAGAATTCTGTGGACTGTATAGGACATGGGGTCGCAAAGAATCACACATGACTGAGTGACTTTCACTTCACTTTCATGCTTCAATTACCTCACTTGAAAAATGGGACAAATAATACCTCATAGGGATTGCTCTAAGAATTAATTGAGATACCTAAAAGAACCTACTTAACATTAAACAATATGTGGTCAATATGTTAGTTGACTAACATGTTAACAATACGTTAGTTTTTATCACTAGTATCTTTATAATAATATTTGTTGTTATTTAGCTTGGGGAAACTATGCATCTGTCATAATATAGTACTGATCCTTCAGCACTTAACTAAATGTGAAATACTCCAGGAATTTTTACTCCAGGAATTTTTCTGCAACTGTCTTGGTAAGAATAAAATAATGCTAATAGGCTTTTTTTAATTTAACCGTATTAATTTTAAAATTTTGCCTTACATTTAGTTCTTTAAATTTTAGGATAATCTCCTTGAAAATGGTGTAACTCTTAACCTGTTTCTCTACTCCAGAAACAGTATATATCCTCCATAAACAGTCAGTATTATTGAATGAATTTTCCAACAATCCCAAATTTAATTATTGATCATGTAAGTAGACATTGCGCATGTTAGCTGAGCAGCAGATAAAATATTAAAGCTAATTAAAATAGTTTATTGATAAAACATTCTAAATGTGGACTTAAAACAAAGGTAATGCTTATATAGTAGTATTAACATCATTATTTTAGCTTTTAAAGTTTACCAGACCACGTTAACTATTACTTTAATGTTCTTCATCTAATACAAAACATTCATGCATTTCAAGTGGAATAAAGTAGTCAAAATTTTTTTCTCTCCTAAATATGTTGATAAATTATATGTTTTTCTATTTCACTATTGTAATTTGAAGTCTTGACTTTAGCATTTCTACAATGTTCTTAGAGGAAATATAAACTCTTTTGAAGAACATGGTGAACTAAGCAGACATATCTATAATTTTTACAAATATACCAACTTCTGATTTGGGGTTTCAGCTAATTTATTGTGCACAGAATTACACTGTTTATGTTGATTTAAAACCCTTATCTGATGTGGTATTTCATCCCAGGCACCATAATATTTAGGAGCTGAAGAAATAGTTTAGTGAAATTATCTGAACCTCCTTCACTAATTCATTGGAATTAAAGGCTAAATTATATGCTTGAGATTTTTAAAAGACAAACTTTTTAGAAATCTACTATTATGCTTAGCAGTTAGATATTCTCTTTTCTTCTTATTCTCCAATCCCTGCCATAGTTTGCAAAATAATCAGAGTGTAAAACAATGCTGATAAGCAAAAATCTTTGTACTAGATCATTAAATTGTGAAAACTAATTTTTCAACAATTGCTGAAAACATATTCTAATTGAAACTAATTGTCAACTATATTTATGACTACAGTGATGAAGATGAAAACAGAGGGCCTACCCAAGACTGCATCTGATAAGCTCACTTTCAGAAAGAGAAATGCATGTAAGATGAAATAGAAGTCAGGAATAAATATTTAAAACCACATGGGTTGATGTAAAATAACTTAAAAAATGTTAAGTCCCAGCCTGACTGAGGTCTTTTGTGGTTGTTCAGTTGCTGAGTTGTGTCTGACTCTTTGCAACTCTGTGGACTGCAGCATGCCAGGCTCCTCTGACCTCCACTATCTCCCAGAGCTTGCTCAAATTCATGCCCACTGAGTTGGTGATGCTATCTAATCATCTCACCTTCTGCCACCCCCTTCTCCTCCCGCCTTCAATCTTTCCCAGCATTGGGGTATTTTCCAACGAGTCAATTCTTTGCATCAGGTGGCCAAAGTATTGGAGATTCAGCTTCAGCATCAGTCCTTCCATTCAGGGTTAACTTCCTTTAGGATTGATTGGTTTGATCTTGCTGTCCAAGGGACTCTCAAGAGTCTTCTCCAGCACCACAGTTCAAAAGAATCAGTTCTTCAGTGCTCAACCTTCTTTATGGTCCAACTCTCACATCCATACACAACTACTGGAAAAACCATACCTTTTACTATAAAGACCTTTGTCAGCAAAGAGATGTCTCTGCTTTTTAATTGCTGTCTAGGTTTGTCATAGCTTTTCTTCCAAGTAGCAAACATCTTGTAATTTCATGACTACAGTCACTTATGCTAAAACAAATAAATATTTTTTAAGTCATATGAGAACAACTTCGTTAGTAACAATACAATGAAAAACAGAAATAAATAAACAGAACAAAAAATAGCACCCCTCCCCACCCCAGCCCCTGGGAAGCTTTCTGCTTTCATTCATTCCAGGGGAAGGAATAAAATGTATTGAGCTCCAATAGTGTGTTAGAAACACTGCTTTACATTTTCATATATATTATTTGATTCTCACAACAAACTTATGAGGCAAGATTACTTTCCCAAATTTATGTATTAGAATGCAAATTCTAAAAGATTATATAACTTATCTCCATGTGAACTCCCCAAAGTTTCAAGGACTTTATTTCAGATATTAATGAACTAGATTCAATCAGTTAAAATAAAATTTGTTGAGGTGTAATTTACATTTAAGAAAATGTTTGCACTTATTGACAGCTTCCCAGGTGGTGCAAGTGGTAAAGAACCTGCCTACCATTGCAGAAGATGTAAGAGACGTGGGTTCGATCCATGGGTCGAGAAGATCCCCCTGGAGGAGGAAATGGCAGACCATTCCAGTATTCTTTTTTTTTTTTCTTAATCTTTTTTATTGAAGGATAATTGCTTTACAGAATTTTGTTGTTTTCTGTCAAACCTCAGTATGAATCAGCCATAGGTATACATATATCCCCTCCCTTTTGAACCTCCCTCCCATCTCCCTCCCCATCCCACCCCTCTAGGTTGATATAGAGCCCCTGTTTGAGTTTCCTGAGTCATATAGCAAATTCCCATTGGCTATCTGTTTTACATATGATAATGTAAGTTTCCATGTTACTCTTTCCATACATCTCACCCTCTCCTCCCCTCTCCTCATGTTCATAAGTCTACTCTCCATGTCTGTTTCTCCCTTGCCACACTGTAAATAAATTCTTCAGTGCCATTTTTCTAGATTCCATATATGTGTGTTAGAATACAATATTTATCTTTCTCTTTCTGACTCACTTCACTCTGTATAATAAGTTCTAGGTTCATCCACCTCATCAGAACTGACTCAAATGCATTTCTTTTTATGGCTGAGTAATATTCCATTGTGTATATGTACCACAACTTCTTTAACCATTCATTTGTTGATGGGCAACTAGGTTGTTTCCATCTTCTAGGTATTGTAAATAGTGCTGCAATGAACAATGGGATACATGTATCTTTTTTAACCCTGGTTTCCTCAGGGTATATGACTAGGAGTGGGATTGCTGGGTCATATGGTGGTTTTATTCCTAGCATTTTTCACAGAACTAGAACAAAAAATTTCACAATTCATGTGGAAACACAAAACACCCTGAATAGCCAAAGCAGTCTTGAGAAAGAAGAATGGAGCTGGAGGAATCAACCTTCCTGACTTCAGATTATACTACAAAGCTACAGTCATCAAGACAGTATGGTACTGGCACAAAAACAGAAATATAGACCACCAGAACAAGATAGAAAGCCCAGAAATAAGCCCATGCACTTATGGGTACCTTCTTTTTGACAAAAAGAGGCAAGAATATACAATGAGGCAAAGACAGCCTCTTCGATAAATGGTGCTGGGAAATCTGGACAGCTACATGTAAAAGAATGAAATTAGAACACTTCGTAACACTATACACAAAGATAATTTCAAAATGAGTTAAAGACTTAAATGTAAGATCATAAACTGTAAAACTCATAGAGGAAAACATAGGCAGAACACTCGATGACATAAATCAAAACAAGATGCTCTATGACCCACCTCCTAGAGTAATGGAAATAAAAACAAAAGTAAACAAGTGGGACCTGATTAAACTTAAAAGCTTTTGCACAGCAAAGGAAACTATAAGCAAGGTGAAAAGACTACCCTCGGAATGGGAGAAAATAATAGCAAATGAAACAACTGACAAAGGATTAATTTCCAAAATATACAAGCAGTTTATACAACTCAATAACAGGAAAATAAACAACCCAATCAAAAAGTGGGGAAAAGACCTAAACAGACATTTCTCCAAAGAAGACACACAGATGGCCAACAAACACATGAAAAGATGCTCAACATCGTTCATTATTAGAGAAATGCAAATCAAAACCACAATGAGATATCACCTCACACCAGTCAGAATGGCCATCATCAAAATCTCTACAAACAATAAATTCTGGAAAGGGTGTGGAGAAAAGGGAACATTCTTGCACTGTTGATGGGAATGTAAATTGATACAGCCACTATGGAAGACGGTATACAGATTCCTTAAAAAACTAGGAATAAAACCACTCCAGTATTCTTGCCTAGAGAATGCCACAGAGAGAGGAGCCTGGCGGGCTACAGTCCATGGGGCCACAAAAAATCGGACATGACTGTTGCGACTTAACATGCATTTATTATATACTTTGATGAGTTGTATTAACTTCCTAGTCCTGCTGTAATGAAGTACCACAAAATGAGTGGTTTAAGCAAAAGAAATTTATTGCTGAAACTTAGTCACAGTTCTGGAGACTAGAAGTCCCAGATCAAGGTTCTGGCAGGGCCATGCTCCCTCTGAATGCTCCAGGGAATGACTTGTTCCATGTCTCACTTCTATCTTCTGTTGGTTTGATGACATTCTTGCGCATTTCCTTGGCATGTGGCATAAATCCAATATACACATGACATATCCTTTGTGTGTGCGTGTGTCCAAATTTCCCTTTTTATAAGTACAGAAGTCATCCACAATGACCTCATCTTAACTGATGACTTCAGCAATGACTCTATTTCCAAATAAGGTACCACATTCCTAGCACTGGGGATTAAGATTTAAGTGTGAATTTTGGAGGACACAATTAAAACTACAAGAGTGTTGACAAATGTATACACTTGCATTTACTACCATCATAAGTAGATATAAAATGTTTCCATATCCCACCCCCCCAATTTTGTGGTGCTTATTCCCAGTCAATCTGCCAAATGCCCCAGATTCAGCAATCACTGTTTTGCTTTTTATCAAGAATAGATTTAACTTCTCTAGGGTTTCATATAAATATAATATCTATGTAGTATATACTACTTCACGTCTGGCTCCTTTTGCTCTGCATAACGTTTTTAAGATTTATTCATGCTGTTACATTCATCAGTAATTTTTCACTTTTAATCATTGAATAGTACTCTATTGTATGAATATCCATCAATTCATTCATCCATTCATCTACTGCAGATGAATGTTCCATGTTTTAGGTAACGAATAATGCTCAAGTACAAGACTTCGCCTATACACATATTTTAATTTCTCTTAGATACACAGGTAGCAAAATTTCTGGGTTATATAACAAATAGGTGTTTAAACAATTTCTGTCCAAATTTTTTCACAGTGGTTGTACCATTTTACAGTCCCACAAGTAATGCAGGAGAGCTCTTGATTGCTCCGCTTGTTTGGCAAACTTGATTATATTTAACCTTTCCAATTTTATCTGTTCAACACATGTGTAATCCTCTCTCATTTATTGTGGTTTTATTTTGCATTTGCCTGATGAATGATGTTGAGATTTTTTTCATGTGCCATTTATATATCTACTCAGTGAAGTGTCTATTCAAAACTTTTTGCCCATTTTAAAATTAGATTGGTTATCTTTTTATGACTGAATTATAGCAAGTTTTTTATATACCCTGGATACAAGGCTTTTGTCGTATACATACAAGGATATATATCTTAAACTATATATATATGTGTGTGTGTGTGTGTATATAGACACACGCATACATATATATTTTACTTTTTGAATGGTGTTTTGTGGAAAGCAGAAAATATAAATTTGATGGAGTCCAACTTACTCTTTTGGTTTTTGTGTTTTATAATAGATGGTCTCCAAAAGTCCTTATTTTGCTTTAATTTTTAAAACTATTTTCACTGAATATAAAATTCTGCGTCCACCATTGTTTGCTTTTATCATTTTAAAGATGTCATGTCATTTACTTCTTCTGGCTTAACGTATTTTCTGAGGAGATTTCTGCGGTCATTCTATTTGTATCTTTCTCTGCATAACGGTTCTTTTTCCTTCAGCAGCTGTTAAGATTTTTCTGTTTAATCACTATGTAGAGAATGTTTAGTCACTAAGGTCTAACTTTCTGGAGTCTCTATTAAGTGGTCCCACTGATACGCAAGGAATAGCCACTGTGGTTGATCAGAGCTTGTTTCCTGGGTCCTGGGGAGCTCTGGAAATGGTTCCATTTGTTCCCTCACACTCCAGAGCGTTCCATGAAAATTTGTGAACCTGGACCAACTCTTTCCATCCCCTTATCTTCCTGGGGTAGATAGCAGTTTCCTCAACTGCACTCTGGAAGAGGAGAGAGGAACATCTTTGTAGCTGGACTCAAGGCTCCGTGCTATGAAGGCCCACATAGAGCCTGTTTGAGTCAGGCTTCCCAGGTAGTTTTCATCAGTCAACTTCCTGGTGTTGCTTGGGATCCAAAGGAATTCCCCCAGAGACCTGGCTAACAGTCCCTGCTGCTGACAAGTGCTCATTCGTGTCCGACTCTGCAATCTCATGGATCTCATGGACTGTAGCTAGCCAGGCTCCTCTGACCATACTTCAGTTCAGTTCAGTCGCTCAGTCGTGTCCGACTCTTTGCGACCCCATGGACTGCAGTACGCCAGGCCTCACTGTCCATCGCCAACTCCCGGAGTTACCATCCAACCATCTCATCCTCTGTCGTCCCCTTTTCCTCCCGCCTTCAATCTTTCCCAGCATCAAGGCCTTTTCAAATGATTCAGTTCTCCGCATCAGTCAGTATTGCAGTTTCAGCTTCAACATCAGTCCTTCCAATGAACACTCAGGACTAATCTCTTTTAGGATGGAATGGTTGGATCTCCATACTAACTCATCCCTATAAAGGTGTGGATTTGCGATTGAGGGGCTTCCCTGCTGGCTCAGAGGGTAAAGCATCTGCCTGCAATGCAGGAGACCCAGGTTTGATCCCTAGGTTGGAAAGATCCCCTGGAGACTGGAGAAGCAAATGGCAACCCATTCCGGTACTCTTGCTTGGAAAATCCCTTGGACAGAGGAGCCTGGTGGGCTACCGTCCGTAGGTTCACAGAAAGGACCCGACTTAGCGACCACTTTCTTTTCCGAAGGGCCAGGATGCTGAGTCAGCAGGAAGCGCATGCGCAGTTCAGCCTGCTCGCCCACGCGCTCCCTCCGCCCACTTGCATACTAAGCCTCTAGCACCCCGCACCTACTCTCAGGCATTCCGGAACTCTAGGACTGTGCGGATAGGGCTGGCCTAGTCCCCAGTCCATCTTCCTGGGGCCAGCGGTTACCCTCTTCCACTGCTGACGAGGAGAAGAGAAGGTTCTTGGGGCCTGGTGCCGGGAAGATACACCGGGGCCTCTGGGAGTCAGGCCTCCCAGGCGTCTCTCAGCAACGGAGGACTCTTCCTCATGTGTCTCTGGACAGCAAGACTGAGGAGCTCTCCTGAGGTAAGGTTTTGGGGAAACAGGCATCTCTATTTTGGAGTGGGCCGGATCTTGGCAGCGTTTTTTCCCAGAAGCCCCGGCCTACAGCCCGGCCTCTCCCGACACTGCCCAGATCCACCTGGGCAGCGGGCTGCATCTCGGCCTGCTAGACCCAGCAGTCATCAAAATAGGCCAAATCCAGTATTTGCATTTAACCTGGGAGGTGTGTGGTCCTCTTATAGCTATTAAATACAAATAACCTTTGTTGTTGTTTCGCCGCTAAGTCGTATCCGACTCTTTGCGAGCCCCATGAACTGTAGCCTGCCAGACTCCTTTTTTAATTTAAGGAATCCCGCGAGAAGTTTTTAATGGACTTCAGTTATCAAACATCAGAGAAGAAAAGAATTAGGGGACTCTTGTCCCTGCTTAATAGTAAGATTTTTACTCCTACTTGGCTCCTTACTCTGGTGCAGCTGAGATGTTCAATGGAAGGGAGTAATTATGAAAATACTATCCAGAACAGATGAGCTGGAAATTGTTCTGTAACTCTGATACCATTTTAATCAGCAAAACGAAACAAATCTTAGGTTCTTTTGAGAATTATAGTTGGATAACCTCTGCCTCTGTTGTGAATGAATTTATGTGTGTATGCTGCTGCTGCTAAGTTGCTTCAGTCATGTCCGACTCTGTGCGACCCCATAGACGGCAGCCCACCAGGCTCCTCCGTCCCTGGGATTCTACAGGCAATAACACTGTAGTGGGTTGCCATTTCCTTCTCCAATGCATAAACGTGAAAAGTGAAAGTGAAGTCGCTCAGTCTTGTCCAACTCTTAGCGACCTCATGGACTGCAGCCTACCAGGCTCCTCCATCCATGGGATTTTCCAGGCAAGAGTACTGGAGTGGGTTGCCATTGCCTTCTCTGTATGTGTGTATAAATTTACATTCTTCCTAAATTGATGGTGTGTTGGATAAATGTCTTAGTATTCATCTAACTACCATTCATCCTCTCAGTTTTCAGGTGGAAAAATTGAATATGCACTGCTTTGGCCCAAGTCTTATAAAGCTTTGACTGATTTTAAATATCTTAAGATTTCTAATCACATTTTCTTTATTTCCCCTAGATAAAGCCAGGAATAAGCACATAGACCCAGTTACGACTCCTGATGCCTAAATACTTTGAATACATCCTTGCAAACTTCACAGAGTATCAAGTCAGTGATTATATTAATATTACAAACACTCTACCTGTAAGGATAAGCACCACACTAATAATGAATAAACCTTATTAGGTAGTTTAGTGCATCAGTTTAGAAGCATATTCATTTGTTGCATCATAACGTATTTTTTAGAAAGTAAAAAAATTACAAGAGACACCTCAGACTCTAAGACATTAAAAACCTGCCCAGACCACTGATACTGCTGTGTGAAATACTAAGAGGCCTAGCAAGTGCTTTTTTGAATATTACTAGTAATAGCCATTTTTATAGAGTGCTTATTTTGTGCCATGCATGCTCCTAAACGGTTTATATGTAAACTCACAGGATCCATGTTACAATTTAGTGAGGAAAGGGCCATTATTATCATGGTCATTTTATAGATTGATAAGAGTTCAGTAACTTCCTCAAAATCATCCAGAATAAATAAATAAAAACCAGGATCTGAACTCTTAAAATATGGCTCTAGATTCTGTGCTTTTATTAGTTATTTCTCTCCCTGAGTCAGCATCTTTTATTAGGTGTATAGACCGCCTAATCTTTTTGTGCACATATACTTTTCAGAGGACTTCCTTGGTGGCTCAGACGGTAAAGCATCTGCCTGCAATGCAGGAGACCCGGATTTAGTCCCTGGGTCTTGAAGATCTCCTGGAGATGGAAATGGCAACCCATTCCAGTATTCTTTCCTGGGAAATCCCATGGATGGAGGAGCCTGGTAGGCTACAGTCCACTGGGTTGCAAAGAGTCAGGCAAGACTGAGTGACTTCACTTTCACTTTCACTTTTCAGAATGGGTACCAAGTGTGAAGATAACTTTTGTCATAAGCAAATGCCCTGGAAAGTCATCTGCTGGTCGAGGAAGCTTCAATAACCAGGCCAGTGAGCTCCTCACTGGGCTGTGAGGGACATCACCTAGACAAGTAAGTTTCCTGTTTTTCTCCCTCATATTTTAGCCACTCAAAAGCTTCTTGTTGTGAGGATCTCCCCCACCCCATGAAAACCTGTCCATGCTCTGCCGAGTAAAGTTTGTATGTGCTTCTGCCACCTTGTGGTTATTGTTCATTGCTTAGCTCTGAAATGCCCTACACTTGATACGTATTTTCCATTTGATCATGTTTTTTATTCCTTATTTCTCCTTTCTTGTCTTCTTTTGGATAAGCTGAGTATATTTAATTTTTCCATTTTTCCTTTTCCATTACCTTTCTAGCTCTTTCTCATAGTGGTAATGTATAGGGACTCTAATATGCATTTTTTATTATATTACTGTCTACCTTCAATTAGCGCATTTGTCACTTCCAAATGCAAGTGCCTTCAAAGAGTTGAACTTCCTTTAACACCAGTCCTGCCTTTTGTGCTCATGTTGTCATAAATTTTACATCTGCATTTGTGATTTGTCTTACAGGACATTATTGTTATTCACTGAAGTAGAAAATGTTTATTTGTATTTACTTTTTCCAGTGTTTGTGTTCACTTCAGAAATTCTGTGTTCTCATATATGGTTATATTTATTTAACATGAAAAATATAATTTCCTGTAGTATAGGTTGACTGCTTGTGTATCTGCTCAACTTTTATCTATCTGACATGTCTTTACTTCATCTTCACTTTTTGAGGACAATTTTGCTAGAGAGAAATCTCTAGGTAACGTGTCTTTCTTCTTTTTGATCGCTTTAAAATATTCCATTGTCTTCTGCCTTCCATAGTGATGATGTCCATCAAGTTTTATTTTTGTTCCTTTGAATGCAAAATATGGCTGCACTTAAAATTTTCTCTTTATATTTATTTTTTGGCAATCAGACTAATAACAAACTGGTAACTAAAATATCTAAATCACCTGTAGATTTCTCTTTCCTTATTTTTATTTGATCTGGGGTTATTTCTTTTCTTTTTTGCATTCTTCATATATTTGAATTGGAGGAATATAGTAGAAATTCTAAGTGATGTTCTCTTCCTCCAGGGGGGCTAAATTTTCTTTTGGAAAACAACCAGAGCCTCTTGGATCACCTTGGTCCTATTGAGGCTTGGTGTTTATCTTTGTTAGGGCTAGCTATTTTATTTTTTATTTTATTCTCAAGGCCCTTACTATTAGAGCATAGCCTTCCTGGGGTCTCAAATTAAAGCACTGGTTAGTAACCAGAGCCACCCCACCTTGGCAGAGTTTGTACTACAACTCTTCTCTCTAAATCATGTGGCTACTGCCATCTCTGCTTTAGCATTTTAACCTCCCAGATGCTGTTTCTAAGTTAAAAAAAAATTTTGAGTCTTATTCTGTGAGTGCACAGTAGAAGTTAGCCAGTGATTTAGGGGAGATTTGTATACTAATGTTTGAGCCCTGTCTCTGAGGTTTTCTTCTCCCCTGGTGATTGCCCACTAAATCTGAGCCAGTATGGTAGCACCAGCATCTGGCCTCAGTCTTTTCAGGGTAGTAAGACTTGCACTTGGGGCTTCTGCTGTCTCCCTGGTCTGCTGTTTCATTACACACTTCCCTTTTCCCAAAGATTTTAGCCCTTCAAGCCCTGCCTACGTTTGATGCTTTCCAAAATTTTCAAATCCATGTTTTATAGATCTTTTCCCACTTTTATAGTTATCCTGTGCTGGAAGGTTAGTCCAAAACAGGCTATTCAGCTCTGGCTGGAACCAAAAAGTTACAAATGTTTGTTTTTGTAAGCTGTGTTTTATTTGGAAGAGGCAATGTAACCCATGACAACAATAAAAGATACTGGGAGTTTCTAAAGCTATATCATGAAAAGTATATTACTTTGACACCCAGCTTCCCTTTATAAATTCAGCCAGGCCTTATATGGCTTAACAATCATAGATCTGCATGTCTTTGTTTGTATTTGTGGATTTGTGCATACATGCAATGTGAACTCTTAACCATGTGCTACTACTCTAAGAAATTAACATTTCCTCATTAATTTGAAAACATTTTTGCCAGCATTTTTCTTTTTATTTTTAAACTTGGATTTATGTGTTGTTAAATTTCTTAGATCTTTTCCTCAATGATTTCCGATATTCTGCTTAGAAGAGCAATTCTTACTTCAAACATATATTAAAAAAAAAAATTCAGTGTTTCCTTCTAGCCTTTTAAGGTTTTTGTTTATTATGTTTAAATATTGGATCAACCTAAAATTTATTTTGGTATAAGGACTGAGGAAGGAGAAATTCAACTATATTTTTCTGAATGGCTATCCATTTTTCCTAACACTGTTGTTTGAATAATTCACCTTTCCCACATAAATTTGAAAATGCTGCCTTATTTGAACTAAATTTCCATAAATATTTGATATCATTATTGCCTCTATCTTCTATTGATCTAGCTACCTATCAGCCAGTACTAACAGGTTTTATTAATTTGTTTTGCAAACATTTTAATTTAATGTTTGGTGTGGCTTACTACTCACGTTTTTAAAAAATTTTCCAGCTAGTCTCACGTGTTAATATTTTCATAGGAACTGTAAAATCATTTTTTTTTTTTTGGCCAGTTAAATAGTCCAGTTTGAGAAACAGGCTTAGTATTGGATACTTAATGCTTTTGGTTACAATTACAGTTCCTGCTTGCTATAATTTTCTACTTTTTAGTAAACTGAATCAGTGATATCCCCAGAGCCTGTGATGGGAGGTCATATGTCATATGCATTTCATGATGTCGTGACTTACTTTCTCTCCCTATACACATCCTCATTGCCCAGCAGAATCCTTTTGGGAGAGATCATCCTTTTCTTTTTCTGTCTTGTTACACAGTAACTCTGACCCTTTTAAGTAGGACTTGTGTGTGAAAGTCACTCAGTCGTGTCCGACTCTTTGCGATCTAATGGACCATACAGTCCATGGAATTCTCCAGGCCATAATACTGGAGTTGAGCCTTTCCCTTCTCCAGTGGATCTCCCCAACCCAGAGATCAAACCCAGGTCTTCCGCATTGCAGGTGGATTCTTTACCAGCTGAGCCTCAAGGGAAGCCCCAGGTAGGACTTAGATGACATGAATGTATAAAACATGTTTACAAAGGAGTACATGATATGAATAGGCAAGAAGTTGTAGTCAACACCAAGAAGAGTAAGGTAACTAAGTATCTTTCAACATTGAGAATTGTTTAGCGAAAGTTTTCACTCAGTGTCAGGCTCTCATTCTGTCTTCTGTAAATATGCATTGCATTGGGATATACACAAATTCTAAAACTTTGCAGCTCGTATCTTTTAAGTTATGATTCCAATCTATATTTTATGAAAGCGATAAACACCTAAAAGCTCATTTAATATTCAATTTTTCTTTCACATATTTTAATAGAGGAAAATGATCTTAATTTGATTTTTGTTAGTCTTACGAACGTGTCACATAATAATTCTTCAAATTCCAGTAATGTCTTAAAACTTACAGGCTCTTTTCCCATATAGTATTTGAGTCTGACAAAACCCCCATGAAATAGATGTTTATATTTCCATTTTATAAATAAGAAGAGCAGAAACAGAGATGTTAAATGTTTTTTTAGATGATTTTAGATTAAAACTCTACTCACTGAACTCCAAAATGATTTGAAAATAAAATAAAACACTTCTGTTTTAAATATAATTGCTACTAATTTGTTTATTAAAAAATTTATTAAGAACTGATGGCAGTGATTCTGAAATTTTCCATGCATTTATATCTGTTTTTTCACAGAGTTAACAGAGATACACTAGAGACTATTTTAATATCTATCAGTGCTTGGAGAAAATCCTTCATTCATCTGATTGATGCCATATTGAAATATAGGGTTACTACAGTCAGGTAAATAGGGTAGACACTTAGGTTCAAAAGTCAATGAGTTATCAAGTTTTGCTGACAACAAGATAACAGTAGAGAGCTTTCATAGTTTCAGGTCATAGGGGGAGCCCAAGATCTGGAAGATCAAAAGTGTTGGGAAATTAAGTGGTTGATGAATTAGGCCAGTGTCTGGAATATCTAAAGTTGATAAAGTAAAATAAACACCATTGAAATACAAAAACAGTGATAATGTAGAAAAGGATAATAGTCTGAACAGGTTTATTTGTCTGTGGTGTCAAAGAAAAATGTATGGTTCAGCAGCCCTGAAAGCTTGTGTAGGATCAATGCAACAAAGGTAAGTGTGTTAATGTGTACCTTGTGTACATTACTCCAGGAGTATTTATCACTATAGTTTTCCTTGTTGAAATAGTATTATTAACCAAAATGCTTGACTTTCTAATTGCTTGGTGTATAAAACAAGTAGTGATGCATGTGATCTGGTGTGGACCCACCTAAGATCATCTAAGAGGATATTAAGTCTATTGCTATGTAGTATCTACTTTGATGATTGATATTTCAACCTTTATGAGACTTGTTACATTATGAATCAGGGCTTCACTGAATACTTACATATTATAATCATTAATTTTTATTCATAGAGTTTATAAATGTACATTTTTGGTTTTTGTACAAGAACACACACATAGTATGTGCATATTGAAAACAATTTATGTATGATTGCAAGACCAGATGGATAAATTTATTTCTTATGTATGCATTTTTTCTTTTTATCTGCACATACTCTGTTTCCTTACAATACCACAGATGACAAAGTGTTAAAATTATAGCATTTGACATGTAATACAATCAGTTGTGAAACTTGACAAACATTTGAAAAATCAGAATATAAATTAGGAAATCTGTTATGTGTTCTTTATCAACAGGTATTATTAAATATCAACCTTATTGCACGTACTGTCTTTTCTTTATATGAGTCATCTTTTTAAAAACATTTAAACATTTTTCTTATGGCAATTGAAGAAATATAACAATCCACAAAGAAAAGAAGAAATGTTCCTCCACAGTGGGGAAAAAAAAAATTAGACCAACCCGCAGATAATTTCTGCTGGTTCTAATGGCTCTTCCCCAGCTCTTTTGGTGAATATGACATTCTGTTTGACAGTAGCCTTCAGTTAGCACTGCCAGAGAAAGCTAGCCTGGGCACACACCAGCCAAATACTCTTCCACGTCCTCACACGCTGAGTAAATCTTTGCTTACTGGCAGCCTTGCCCACCGGTTGGAGCACTTGACTGGAAAGGAGAAACAGATATAGATGTGAAAACTTGGGCTAGAGTGAAAGAGGAGAAATGGAAAAGTTCAGGGAAAAACAAGGGGAAAGGATTTGAGAATTCTTTTCCATTAAAATAAAACCTAAAAAAATTTTAGAATGATGAATCAAAGAAACGTTCCTGTGTAATTCACAGCCACACAACGGTTGCTTCCAAGGATTTTAAATGTAAAGCAATACAATGAAAAAAATGTTTAGATAGAAGTATCAACAGTATTTACTTTTTGCAAGTTATCTGCACTTAGAAGAACTTTTGCAAGAGCAAAATGAAGGGTTACTTCCTGGAAAACATGCCACCATAATAAACAAGGAAGCACAGTCTCTGTTCTCAAGTTTATGAGCCAAAATTTAGCCTATATGCTATTATTTCGGCAATTTAAATTTTATGCATATTTAATTATAGGATAATAACCTAAGTAAAGCATAATTGAATTCCTAAGAGTATTACCATAACTAACATAAATATTGAAACAATATTTACTTTCTGTTATTGTCTAGATGCATATACTTTATAGCATAATGAAATGGATAAAACCTAAAAGATTTCATTTTTGGAAAGATGGCAGTAAGGATCTGCTGCTGCTGCTGCTGCTGCTGCTAAGTCGCTTCAGTCGTGTCCGACTCTGTGCGACCCTATAGACAGCAGCCCACCAGGCTCCGCCGTCCCTAGGATTCTCCAGGAAAGAATACTGGAGTGGGTTGCCATTTCCTTCTCCAGTGCATGAAAGGGAAAAGTTAAAATGAAGTCGCTCAGTCGTGTCCGACTCTTAGCGACCCCATGGACTGTAGCCTACCAGGCTCCTCTGTCCATGGGATTTTCCAGGCAAGAGTACTGGAGTGGAGTGCCATTGCCTTCTCCGGCAGTAAGGATCAGGGACCAGTAATTAAGCCTTTGGAAGACTTAAGAACATTTATTGAAAATGTTTTTAAGAACATTATTGAAAATTACTAAAAATATAGATGAAAATGTTTAAGATTCTTAATGCCACATGCTTCCTGTCCTACTGCCATTTTTAAGTAAAACCCTTCTATAAGTAAAATGTACACAGGTAATTAAATTTGTGTGAGAAGAGAACAACCAACTACTCTCTGTCTTAAAGTATCAATAAGTGACTAACTATCTATGAATGGATAAAACATGAAAATCTGGCTAATAACACCCCTTCAATCAGATTTGTCTAGAAAGATACTATACAGGAAAGGATAGACAGGTACATTTTCATAAGTGTCAGTTGTTCAAGGAGAAGTTTAGATATCTTGGAAGAGCTGGATGTTTCATGTAAAGGATTAAAGCAAGACAAAATATTGCAGAAAGAATTAGAACAATATAACAATAACAGAACAGTAAGGCATAAAATAAAAGAATGCCCTAAATGTGAGTGAGTTACGTTGAAGGCAAGACAGATAAAGAGAGCAAATGGGAATAATGGAATGTGTATCAAGGGTGACAGATCATGGTCTGAGAGAGGGTAGCTAGAAAATAAATGTACCCTTGTGCACTAGTAGTAGGATAGATGTAGCTGGTGAAGGAATGAGTTGAGAGATCAAGTTAAGAAACTCTCCCCAAGAGTTTGGGGGAGAATGGATACAAGTATATGTGTGACTGAATCCCTTCATTGTTCACCTGAAACTATCACAACATTGTTCATTAATTGGCTATATACAAATACAAAAAAAATTTTAAATAATAAATAAAATCCATAAAAAAGAAACTCTCCCCAAATGCAGCAAGATCATATAAAGTTATAGAAAAGATATGAGAATTGCTAAGAGAGAAGCCAGAAATAGAAATATATAAATCCATGCAGAAGCTTCAGAAAGAGAAGAAAATAAAAGTAAAAAAAAATTTTGAAAAAATAATTTACCTAAAATTTTCCAAGTTTAAAGAATATATATGAAAGACTTGAGATTGCAAGTATTCAGAGAGGAAAATTCACACTTAGTATAGTGAACTCTAAGAATATCAAGGTCAAAGGGAAAATTCAAAATATTTTCAGAGAAAATGAAAAGACCCATGAGAGAATGAGTTGCATATGAACATTAGGCATTTCAGTATCACCGCTGGGTACAAAATTTCAAAGGAGTAATATTTTTTATGTTTTGGAAATAACTTAGAATTTTCTATTAAATTAAAATCTGAGGATATAATAAAATTAAATTCAAATGTGAAGATATAATATTTGCTGGAATGCAATATCTCAGAAGGTTTTACATACAGAGGCATATATGGAAAACACTTGTAGATGTGGTACTCAAGTAAGAAAAGAAACCAGTACAAGTGCTACAAGAAGTATAGTAAGTGTATTTGTTTCCTGTCGCTGATGTAAGGTAACATATTCACAGGTTCTAGACATCACAGTAATTGGACATCATTGGTAAGAAGACTATTATTCAGTCTTACCACATAACAAAGCATTCAGATATTTTGTTATGCTTTTATTCTTTAAAAAAAAGATAGGACTTACAGTTCTGCCAGGATAGAGTAGCCCCATTCCTCCCAGGCCTTCCCCCTTATTACTGAAAGTCTGTGGATGCATTACAACAATGACTTACAGGAAATCTCTCAAAGGTGGAAAGAAGAAGGCAGGTTGCTTAGGAAACTCAGGACTTGAGAGAATCCTTGGGGGTGTGTTCCCTAGGTTTCTTTCTTGCTTCATCCTGACATCCTGGTTAGGGTGCCCCAAAATCCTCTAACCTGGAGCCATCTAAGGGTACAAATATTTTTGAAAAACATTCCAAGAAAAGGGTATCCTAACAAAGAAAATGTTTTTGGTAATATATCCTCTACTCAAACATCAACAGAACAATTGCCCCTTTCGTCATGGTTTCAGAGAAGTGGAAGGTGAGGTTGATCCTTCAACCCACACCTGCCTTCCAGAATCCAGTGATGCTCTGACTCTCGTCCTGAGTGCTGACAGGGTCAGGAGGCAGCTGACCTTCCGTTTTCAACCAGCTGAAGCAGGAGGTGTTTCTGTTCCTTTGTTGGGGCGCTGGCAGTGAGGCCGAGCAGAAGACTGATATCTAGTCCACTCCCGGCAGAAGCAGTCAGCTCTCATCGAGTGCTGTGACCAGATAGTGTCAGTGTGGTCCAGTGGTAAGGTGAGCCTCCACTGCAAACTGATGTCAGAGAAACCGAACAAAGTGGTGCAAGGCAGACTACCCACTCCTCTTCCCCACATCAGTAAGTCTCAATGAGTAGGGAGAGTCTCTGGTGTTCGGTCACTCTCGCATGTCTGACTCTTTTGTGACTTCATGGGCTGCAGCATGCCAGGCTTCCCTGTCCTGCAGTGTCTCCTGGAGTTTGCGCAAACTCATGTCCACTGAGTCAGTGATGCCGTGCGACCATCTGATCCTCTGTCACCTCCTTCTCAGCCTTTCCCAGCGTCAGTCTCTTTTCCAATGAGCCGACTCTTCACATCAGGTAGCCAAAGTATTGGAGCTTCTACCTTCACCCAGAATCAGTGAGGCAAAAAGAAGTGGTAAGAAATAGGGCAAGTCTATATTCTGCTTTTCCCTGTCTTTTCCTCTGGTGGCATGAGCTGAGGGGGGAGCTGAGTTTATATTCCTGCTTGGAGGCAGTGGTGCTGCACTAGTACGCACCCCACTTGTATGGGGTGATATCAGGGAGGCTGCGTAAGAAGCTGATTTAAATGCCTGCTTAGCCTTTGTGCTGTACTTCAGCATGGTAAATGTCTGCTATAAATATAAATACAAATACATACACATATTTATATATTCCAGTGTCTTATAATATCTGAAAGTCTAGAATTCAGTAAAAATCATATCAAGAACTAGGGAAGTTTCCCACTGTGGATGAGAAAAGACAGTCAACAGATGTCACCAAAGAAACAAATCAAATGTTGGAATTACCTGACAGAAATCTTAAAGTAACTATCATAAAAACACTTAAACAAACAGATAAAAATTCTCTTGAATGAAAAAATAGAAAATTTAAGCAAAGAAAATATCAAAAAGGAACTAAATGGAAGTGCTTGGCTTGAATAAGACAGTAATTAAATGCATAACTCTCTGATGGGTTCAGTAGTAGAGCAGAGATGTCAGAGGAGAAAATAAGTGAACTTATTTATGTATCAATATGATTTACCTGACTTAAATAACAGAAAATAGACTAAAAAAGTTAAAGGAGCCTGGGGCTGTGGGACCAAAACTAAAGAGCTAACATTCATATTGTTGAGTCCCAAAAGGAAGGGAGAAAAAGAGTAAGGCTAAAAATAATGACTCTGCTCTGCAAAAGACCCTATTAAGAGAACAGGAAGACAAGTTACAGGCTAGGAGAAAAATACTTGCAAAACACATGTTGATAAAGGAAAGTTATCCAAAATATACAAAGAGCTCATAAAACTCAACAACAAGAAATCAAATAATCCAATTTAAAAATGGGGAAAAGATCTGAATAGACCAAAGATGCACAAATGGCAAATTATGGAAAGCTGCTCAACATCATATGTCGTTAAGAAATTTCAAATTAAAATGACTATGAGATATCACTACACAACTATTAGAACTATAGAGAATCCAAAATGCTGATATTGCCAATGACTAGGGAGTATGTGGAGCAACAGGTGCTCTCATTCATTGCTGATTGGAATGCAAATTGTACAGCCACTCTAGAAGACAGTATCTTCTTTCTTTTTTTAACAAGACTAAGCCTACTATTGCTGTATGATATAGCACTTGTACTCCTTGGTATTTAACCAAATGAGATCAAATCTTAAATCTTCACATAAAACCTGCACATGGGTGTTGAAAGCAGATTTATTTATAATTGCCAAAACTTGGAAGCAACCAAGATGTTCTTAAGCAGGTGATTAGATAAATTGTGATATATCCAGACAATGGAATATAATTCAGTGCTAAAAAATCAATGAGAAAAAAATGTTTTCTAGAAAGTTTTGGGAGAACTGGTTTATGATATGAAGAAAGTTAAAAGTGATTCCAACCTAACCCAATATTCACAGATGAAAATCCAATGAATTAATGTTGGATGTCTTAACTAGAAAAGGTAAAATGCTAAAGATAATAAAACTAAGGGAGAGAGCATATCTTTGCTACCTAGATGGGAAAAACAACTTCTTAAAACTTCCAGATCACAAACAAAAGGGATTATTTTAATCATATGCAAATCAGAATTTTCTATTTAATAAAGAATATCAAAGGAAAGAAATTGATAACTATCAGAATGAGAGAAAATATTCTTAATGTCTAGAATTGATAAGGGATTAAGATCTAAAATATGCAAAAATCCATTAAAATTGTATAAAATACAACAATCCCAATGGAAAAATAGGCAAAAGATTAATTTGTCAAAGAAGAAGTCCAAAAATCTCACCAAAATATGAAGATACACTCTAATTCAGAAGTGGAAAATACCTGTTACAACATACTCAGGTATCAGTTATACCTACTGGATTAAAAAAAATAGAAAACTGGAGAATGGAGTGTGTGAGTGGGAGTTAAGATATAGGACCTCTTCTGATGCAGTCTGACTACTGCAACCATTCTTAAAGCAGTCTGTCAGTATTTATTCAAAGTCTGTATGTGTATACCCCATCTGTCCATCCTCCCTGACAGATTTTTACTTGCCCATTTATAGTTGTGGTGTTGATTTCCTAATTTGGTACAATTTGTGAATTAATCTGCTTGGTTATTGTTGTGAGTTTAGTCACCCCCTTTTTTCTATTTTTTCCTCCCTCTCTTTCCACTGTGCCTCACCTCAATAAGACATACAAGTGCTACATTCATTTATTTTGCTTTAATAGAAAATTATGTTAAAGATTTGTTAGAAGAATATTGTGTGTGGTATGGATCAAACCTGGTCAGTGGTAGCATGACCTGCTGCTTGGTTTCAGATTAAAAAAAAAACATTATTTCAAAGATAATTTAAACCACATGGAAACTATTTCCAAAATAAGAGAAGCCGCAGAGATCTCGGTTTTTCTTTTGATTCAGTAATAATGTATGGAACTATTTGCCATCCCTTTCTGGAGGTTGGGACACTAAAACTATAGTGGTTGTATATTTTGTTTCAGTAAGTAAGTATAAATGAACAGAGTAGATTAAATTTTTAGATGCTTGCTGCATCTCATTTATAGTTGCTGTAACTGGAAATTACGCATTTTTTAAAGGAGAGAAAAAACTACACAATATTGATACTGTCTTTCACTAATAGTGTGGAAGTGGGTAGCAGGCTAGGGCAGAAAGTAGTGCTACTCACCCTGCTTCTTTAAGGACTGGACTTCCTGTTGTGTTCCTGAGCTTGGTTCTCTTCTTGAGTGTTTCCCCCATCTGTACGGTTACACCTGTGTCACTGATAATGAACACATTTCAACTTAGCTGAAGGGGAAAGAGCAAAGATGAGGATAAGTTCTCTGTCTTTCAAATGATGATAACAAGGACCTTTTCCCCATTTCTTTTGTTCACATTAGCCTGAATGTTGTCATATGGTCACCCCTCGTCTCATCTGTTGTTGTTCCGTTCCTAGGTCATGTCGAACTCTTTGCGACCCCATTTACTGTAGCCTGCCAGTTCCTCTGTCCGTGGGGTTCTCCAGGCAAGAAGACTGGGGTGGGTTGTCATTTCCTTCTTCAGGGGATCTCTCTGACCCGGGAATTGAACCTGGCTCTCCTGAGTTGCAGGCAGTCTTTTTTTACTGACTGAGCAACCAAGGAAGCCAAGAACATTTTTGTCATATCTTTGCAAATTTTCTGTAAGTCTAAAGTTATTTTAAAATAAAATGTTAAAAGCATTTTTGTGATAAATTGGAAGTTTTATACGTGTATCCCTGGGTTAGGAATATCCCCTGGAGAAGGAAATGGCAACCCACTCCAGTATTCTAGTCTGGAAAATCCCATGGACGGAGGAGCCTGGCAGTCTACAGTCCATGGGGTTGCAAAGAGTTGGACACGACGGAGCGACTTCACTATTTCCACTATTTATTCACTATATTTATATTTTTTTCATATGTGATTTTTTAATGTGATAAAAGTCTTCTTGGACTTTTTAAATATAGTCATCTGATAGTTGTAAAAATAACCCCAGATACTTAAGGAAGGATTATTTTGATTTTTGTATTTCCTTTAAATATTCCCACAAAGTAGGTAAGTATCAGTTCAGTTCAGTTCAGTCGCTCAGTCATGTCTGACTCTTTGAGACGCCATGGAGTGCAGCACGCCAGGCTTCCCTGGCCATCACCAACTCTGGGAGCTTGCTTAAACTCATGTCCATCGAGTTGGTGATGCCATCCAACCACCTCATCCTCTGTTGTCCACTTCTGCCTTCAATCTTTCCCAGCATCAGGATCTTTCCCAATGAGTCAGACCTTCGCATCAGGAGGCCAAAGTATTGGAGCTTCAGCATCAGTCCTTCCAATGAATATTCAGGACTGATTTCCTTTAGGATTGACTATTTTGATCTCCTTGCAGTCCAGTGGACTCTCAAGAGTCTTCTCCAACACCACAGTTCAAAAGTATCAATTCTTCGGTGCTCAGCTTTCTTTATGGTCCAACTCTCATATCCACACATGGCTACTGGAAAGACCATAGCTTTGACTAGACGGACCTTTGTCAGCAAAGTGATGTCTCTGCTTTTATTATTTTAATTGGAGGTTAGTGTAAAGTATCAGCCTCCAATTAAAATAAGCAACTAAAAAAAATGGTGTCTAGGTTGGTCATAGCTTTTCTTCCAAGGAGCAAGTGTCTTTTAGTTTCATGGCTGCAGTTTCCATCTGCAGTGATTTTTTGAGCCCAAGGAGATAAAGTCTGTCAGTATTTCCATTGTTTCTCCATCTCTTTGCCATGAAGTGATGGGAACAGATGGCATGATCTTCATTTGTTGAATGTTGAGTTTTAAGCCAGCTTTTTCACCCTCTTCTTTCACTCTCCTCAAGAGAGCCTCTTTAGTTCCTCTTGGCTTTCTGCTATAAGGGTGGTGTCATCTGCATATTTGAGGTTGTTGATATTTCTCCCGGAAATCTTGATTCCAGCTTGTGCTTCATCCAGCCAGGCATTTAGCATGATGTACTCTCCATATAAGTTAAATAAGCAGTGACAGTATACAGCCTTGATGTACTCCTTCCCCAATTTTGAAATAGTTCGTTGTTCCATGTCTGGTTCTAACTGTTGCTTCTTGACCTGCATACAGATTTCTCAGGAGGCAGGTCAGGTAGTCTGATATTCCCATCTCGTTAAGAATTTTCCACAGTTTGTTGTGATCAACACAACAGCTAAAGCCTGTAGTCAAAGGCTTTAATGTAGTCAGTGAAGCAGAAGTATATGTTTTTCTGGAATTCTCTTGCTTTTTCTGTGATCCAATGGATGTTGGCAGTTTGATCTCTGGTTCCTCTGCCTTTTCTAAAGGCAGCTTGACCATCTAAAGTTCCAGCTTGAACATCTGAAAGTTCTCGGTTCACGTACTGTTGAAGCCTCGCTTGGAGAATTTTGAGCATTACTTTGCCAGTGTGTGAGATGAGTGCAGTTGTCATATAGATGAAATAAACTGGCAGAATGTAGAAAATTATCAAAGCTGGTGAATTGGTACTGGGGATGGTTTCATTGATTTATTCACTTTTAAAATGTTTGAAAATTTCCTAATGAATCTTTAGAAAAAGAATTAAGAAAAATGCATACTATTTACCTTTGTGTTCTGACAAATTTATTTTTCCTGAATACTCTGGCAAATGATACTGTTGGGCCTACGCAGTACTCTTTCCTCATTTGTTTATAGATGTATAGATGTGCCATGTGCTCAGTCATGTCTGATTCTTTGTCACCCCTTTGCCTGTAGCCCACCAGGCTCTTCTGTCCATGGACTTTTCCAGGCATGGATACTGGAGTGGGTTGCTGTTTCCTCTTCCAAGGGATCTTCCCAACTCAGGGACTGAACCCGCATCTCCTGTGTCTCCTGCATTGCAGGCAGATTGTTTCTGCTGAGCCATCATTTGTTTATAGAACCCCAATATTTTCAGAAGCTAAAATGCTCAATAAAAGTGTATCCTTCCCTACCCCCTAAATGGTGAAGCATGAATATATAAATGCAGCATAGTTATGGCATTTTACTCTGCCACAGATTTTTTTAGAGATGAGAAGGTGAATCAGGTTGTGAAAAAAGATATTTAAGGCGACATCTGCTTAGGGGCAAGCTGGTTCAGGGAAGGACTTTTGCTCCATGGATATAAAGAGAGCAAGATAGATACACAGTTACATTGAACAGAGTTTTGTGAAGAAATGAAGTTCAGAGTTGTGATTTTAATTATGTAGCTAAGAAGTGACAAACATTTACTTTAATGAAAACTAATACGCTGAGGATGGGAAAATGAAAAAACAGTGAGAACCAAGGCTAATAATTTTGTTGAATTATGACATCAAGCATAAAACTTCTGTACCCAAAGTTGCTGAACACCTTTATTTCATAAGTCACTTCATGTGAGCATTGTGTTTCCTGCAGTAAAAACCATTTGTAGTTGGCAAAGTTACATAAACATTACTCATGATTGTTTCATGATCAGTCCTGAAAATCAATTTTTTTATTTCCTTAAAATCAATTTTTCTGTGCCCAAACACTTGAACTAATTTGAAATGGTTCGATTCTCTATTGGAATTTTTTTCTATTCTTGAGCTTATGTTTCCTTTTTTTCCCCAGCTTTATTGAGGCAAAACTGATAAAAAGAAATTGTATATATTTTCAGTGAAGAATGTGATGTATGTGTGTATATACACACACACACACATAGATGTATGCATACATTGTGAAATGATAAGCATAGTGAAACTAATTAATGTAATCAGCTCCTCATGCAGTTATCAATAATTTTGTTGTGAGAACATTTAAGAACTACTCTTTAGCAAATTTCAGGTACAATGTACAGTATTATTATCTGTAGTCAATATGCTGTACATTAGATCTGCAGAAATTATTCATCCTGCATTGCTCAAACTTTGTACTTTTCATCTAAAATCTCATTTTAAAATGGGAACTAAAACCACCATGCACTCAGTCCCTGGCAACTACCATTCTAATCTCTATTTCTCTGGGTTTGAGTTTTTAAGATTCCACCTACAAGTGAGATCGTGAAGTATTAGTCTTTCTGTGCTTGGTTTATTTCATTTAGCATTGCATCATCCAGGTTCATCCATGTTGTCACAAATACATAGTTCCCTTCTTTTTAAAGACTGAATAGTATTCTGTTGTATGTATGAGAGATAGAAAAAAGTCACATTTTCTTTATTCATTCATCCATCAGTGGACACTTATGTTTTTATCATATCTTGGTTATTGTGAATTATGGTACAATGAACGTGGGAGTGCAAGTATTTCTCTTTGATACTGATTTCATTTCCTTTGGACATATACCCAGAAATGGTATTGCTGGATCATATGGTAGGTATATTTTCAGTTTTTTGAGGAATCTCCATACTGTTCTCCATTATGGCTGAATCAATTTGCATTCCTACCAACAGTGCTCCAGGATTCCTTTTTTACCACATCCTCACTAACACTTTTTGATAGTAAACATTCTCACTGGTGTGAGATAATGTCTGATTGTGGTTTCAATTTACTTTTCCCTGATGATTATTAATATTTACCATCTTTTCATACACCTGTTGGCCATTTATATGTCTTTTTTTGAACAATGCATAATTCAGGCCCATATTTTAATTAGGTTATTATTATCATTATTTTTGCTATTGAGTTTTTTGAGTTCCTTACGTATTTTGGATATTGACCCCTTATTAGATACATGATTTTCAAATATTATCTCCCATTCCTTAGGTTATTCTTTTACTCTCATGATTGTTTCCTTTGCTGTGCAAGAGCTTTTTAATTTGTGGCAGACAGTTTGTCTAATTTTACTTTTGTTGCCTGTGTTTTGGCGGTCATATCCAAAAATTATCACCAAGGCCAGTATCAGAAGGCTTTCTTCCTGGTAGTTTTATAAGTTTAGGTCTCATATTTAAGTCTTTAATCCATTTTGAGTTGATTTTTGTAGATGATGTGAAATAAGAATCCAGTTTCATTTTTCTGAATGTGAATAATATTCAGCTTTTTCATAGCCATATATTGAAGATATTGTCCTTTCCCTATATTGTATTCTTGATACTATTGTCAAAAATTAATTGACTGTAAAGGTGTGAATATATTTCAGAGATCTTTATTCTCTTCCATTCTCTGTATGTCTGTTTTTATACCAATACCATGCTGTTTTCATTACCATAGCTTTATAGTGTATTTTGAAGTCAGGAGTGCATTCCCTCCAGCTTTGTTCTTTTTGCTTAAGATTACATTGGCTATAATGAAGGATAAAATTGTATGATCATCTCAATAGATACACAAGAAGCATTTGATAAAATTCAACACCCTTTCATGATAAAAACTCAACAAATTAAAAACTCTTAGATATAGAAGGAATTTACTGCAGTATGATAAAGCCATATAAGGTAAGCCCATAGTTAACATCATACTCAATAGTGAGAAGCTGAAAGCTTTTCCTCTAAAATTAGAAACAAGACAAGGATGTCCCCTCTGACCATTCTAATCAATATAGTACTAGAAGTCCTGGCCAGAGCAATCAAGCAAGAAAGAAAATTAAGTCATTCAAATCAAAAAGGAAGAAGTGAAAGTGTTTCTATTTACAATTGACATAATCTTATATATAGAATACCCTTAAGACTCCACCATAAAGCTGGAAACTAATAACAAATTCAGTAAAGTTACAGGATACAAAATCGCACAGAAATGACTTATGTTTCTATATACTGCCTGTGAACTATCTGAAGAAGCAGTGAAGAAAACAACCCCCTTCATAGTAGCATCAAAAAATAAAAGTGAATGCCCTTTAGTCATGTCTGACTGTTTGTGATCCCATGGACTGCAGCCCACTGGGTTCCTCTGTCCATGGAATTCTCCAGACAAGAATACTGGAGTGGGCTGCCATTCCCTTCTCCAGAGGATCTTCCCAACCCAGAGATCGAATCCAGGTCTGCCACATTGCTGGCAGATTCTTTGCCATCTGAGCCACCAGGGAATCCCAAGAATACTGGAGTGGGTAGCTTATCCCTTGTCCTGTGGATTTTTCTGACCCAGGAATTGAACTGGGGTCTCCTGCGTTGCAGGTAGATTCTTTACCAGCTGAGCTACCAGGGTAGCCCTTTATAGTAGCATTAAAAAATACTTAGGGATAAAACCATTGAGCTAAAAGATCTGTACACTGAAAACTATAAATTATTGACGAAAGACATTGAGGAAAACACAAATAAATAGAAAGATATCCTGTGTTTATGGATTAGAATAACTTCCTCTAAATAATTTTTTCTAACTACCCTGATAGAGAAAAGAATTTGAATAGGTCTGCCTTCTTTTTGATCTTTTTCAATCATTGAACATTTCTTCTTCCTGTTTGCTTTATTTCTAAAAACATAATATAAAAGCTCTCTTTTGGGTAGAGAATTTTAAAAATTAATCTTAGGTGATTCTGTGCTTAATTATATTCAGAATATTCTTACATGTTTATGACTCCACCCCACCCCCCTAATTTATCATAGTTTAAGATCTTCCTATTTGTCTTTGGAGTACATAGAACTACATTTTTATTTATCTTAATTTTTTGGTTCTCTCAGTTGTCAAACTATAGTAACATTGTTTTTACAAAGAAAATTCAGTGTCTGTGAATTTATAAAGCTAAAACAAATAATTATTCAAATACTGAATTTATAGAGTACAGGGTGCCCCAAAGATTCTTTTTAAAAGTAAAGGAAAATGAAACTGGCAGGAAAGCCCCGTGCAAAGCAATTCTTTCTTCCTGGAAAACTGTGGGTATTAGCAATTTTTGATGTTTTCATTAGTTAAAAGAAAATACCAAAATCATCCTTCTGTGGTTTTGTCTTTTTTAACTTGAATCTGGGTTTCCATTTTTCCAGGCAGCAGTTTCTCACTCCTTGGTCCTTTATCCTGGCAAGGATTCTAGGCCTCTAAAGAAAATTTTGAATGAAACTGCTCAGGTATTAGATAACCAGAGGGTTGCTGATCCTGTTACTAAACTGATTCATGAGTAGTCTTTTAAAACTGTGTTAAATACCTGTCCCCTTTGTAGTATGTTATCCATAGTGCCAAATAGTTTTGCTAAGTCATAAATCTGATATATCACTTTTCTGCTCACAACTCAAAGGCTCTTTATTATTATGGGCTGTTCCGTTATCCTTCTCAATCCATTTAAAGCTTTCCATCTCTTTGAAATGGGTTCTCCTCTCCAGTTAGCCTCATCATTTACTACTCTGGCTTCAGAACTGATGGTGGTCCAACTATACCGGGGTACCTGTAGATCTCCACAGTGTGTCTTGTTTTTTACCTCTGTCTGTATGTCTGCTTCTTGGCTTGCAAAGTCTTTCCCATTGGAATAACAAAAAATAGTTAATTGAACTCATCCATTTAAATCTACATCATAGTTGAATAAACTTGGCTGAAGCCCCATTATGTATATTCTGTTTCTGTATGTGTAAAAGGAGAGGGCAGTATTTTAGTGTTCTCACTTAGATTGCTGGGCATTCCTAGGGTCTTGTTTTTTAAGGTGTATCTTAATCCTGATTCCTGATTCTATTGAATGATCAGTTTCAGTCATGTCTTACTTCCTGGGACTGCTCTCTTCTGTGTGTTCCGTACCAATAAAGATGTAGGGGAAAAAAACCCTACCTTGTATGAGTTTTCTAAAACCCAGATCTTATTTTAGTCTAGGGTAATGGAAAGCATTCCAACTAAAACGGCAAAAGGATTGATTATAAGTTACTATTATTCATCTTTTTTAATGCCTAAGTAATTTTCCATTGTGTGTATTTGCCACAATTCGTTTATCTATTCAGCCATTGAAGGACAGTTGGGCTGTTCCCGTCTTTAAGCTGTTTTGATAGTACTACTATGAACATAAGTGTATATGTATTCATTTGAGTGTCTGTTTTCAAGTCTTTTGGTTCTATACATAGGGGTGGGCTTTATGGGTCATGATAGTTCTGTGTCTGACTTTTTGAGGAACTGCCAAAGTGTTTTCCAAAATAGCTGAACCATTATACATTTTCACTGGTGATGTATAAGGGTTCCAGTTTCTCATTTCCTTACCAATCTTGGCTATTTTTGTTTTTCTAATTATAGTCATACTAATTGTTCTGAAGTGGTTTTGATTTCATTTACCTAGTGACCAATGATGCTGAGCATCATTTCATTTTCTTATTGGTAGTTAATGTATCTTCTTTGGAAAAATACATATAGAAGTCCATTGCCCATATTGTGATTGCATTGTGTGACTTGTGCTTATTGACTTGTAAGAGTTCTTTATATATTCTGGATGCTAGACCCTTATAGGATATATGATTTGTAAATCCTGTCTTCCATTCTGTAGATTGAGTTTTCACTTTTTTGATAATGTCTTTTGATGCAGAGAGCTTCCCTTGTGGCTCAGCTGGTAAAGAATCTGCCTACAGTGCAGGAGACCTGGGTTCAATCCCTGGGTTGGGAAGATCCCCTGGAGAAGGGAAAGTCTACCCACTCCAGTATTCTGGCCTGGAGAATTCCGTAGACTGTATAGTCCATGGAGTCACAAAGAGTCGGACACGACTGAGCGACTTTCACTTTCACTTTTGATGCAGCTGCTGCTGCCGCTGCTAAGTTGCTTCAGTCGTGGCCAACTCTGTGCAGCCTCATAGACGGCAGCCCACCGGGCTCCCCTGTCCCTGGGATTCTCCAGGCAAGAACACTGGAGTGGGTTGCCATTTCCTTCTCCAGTGCATGAAAGTGAAAAGTGAAAGTGAAGGCGCTCAGTCATGTCCGACTCTCAGGGACCCCATGGACTGCAACCTACCAGGCTCCTCTGTCCATGGGATTTTCCAGGCAAGAGTACCGGAGTGGGTCGCCAGTGCCCTCTCCGTTTGATGCAGAAGTTTTAATTTCAATTTAGTCCAATATGTCAATTCTTTCTTTTGTTGTTCATGCTTTTGGTAATATATAAAGATATAATATATTACATACGCACATGTTATGTATATAAGTGTTTAATACATATAACACAGAGTGTGTATAGGGAATATTTTTGTGTTAAATATACTGCATTGTGAATGTATGAATTTTGTCTTGGAATAAGTTATTTGAATTCAAATGGGCAGCTGGCCCCACAACATGAGAACATTATTAAAAGCATAATTTGTTCACAAAATCTCAATTTGGGGAAGAGCAAAGACTTGTGAATCATTACAGAAAAGAATCATTTCATTCTTTCACTAAACTGTAGCCTTTCTGAGATTATAGTAAAAGAAGTCTCTTAAAACTGGCCTTTTAATTTTTAACTTTTATGTTGCCACCTAAGTGGAAGAAAATGATCACGAAATATCAGCATTATTCTATTTCAACATTACATTAAACAGAAGCATTTAACTCTGAGAGCTAGACATCATTACCTGTCTTCTAATGAATATTTAGCTCTAGTTATGTAAGTCTTGTATTTAAGGCAGCTTTCAAATGATCTGGCAGCTGTTTTAAAATCTATAAAGCTTCATGAGATCATATATACATTAGTTGTTTTGAGAAGAAAAAAAAAAATCCACACTCGATTGTCTCCTGCTGCTTCACAGATAGCAGGTTGTATGTTTGTATTAATAGTTCATCCATTACGTGAAAGGCATAAGAACAATACAGAACAAACTTGTTGCTAAAAATTCATCATTCTAAAGTCAAGCACACCAGCTTTCTCAGGTGTGTGTGTGAGAGAGAGAGAGAGTGTGTGTGTGACTTTACTCTTTTTTGAAAGCATTAATTGTGTAGTTACTATGTAATAGGACTTCCCTGGTGGCTTCCCTGGTGGCTCAGAGGACAGAGTCTGCCTACAGTGCGGGAGACCTGGGTTTGATCCCTGGGTCGGGAAGATCCCCTGGCGAAGGAAATGGCAACCCACTCCAATATTCTTGCCTGGAGAATCCCATGGACAGAGGAGCCTGGCGGGCTACAGTCCACGGTGTCACCAAGAGTCAGACACAACTGAGTGACTTCACTTTCTTTCACTATTAAAATAGGCACCATCCTGGTCCTTACAAATACAGAAAAGTTCCTTGCTGTCTTTGAACTCTCATTGTAAAGATAGAAGACAGAATAAATATATTGATAAATTATGTAAATTATTAATAGATAGGAAGAATATATATGGAAAGTTCGATAAGTTTGAAAAATAAACTTCAAACTAAAATTCATCTTGTCTCATGTTAGTGAGGAAGCTGTAGGCCTCCCAGTTCAAGTCACAGTTTAGCAAACTTGGTAGTTAGTGATTGTCAACTTGTTTTTCTCATAAACTTCTTCAGACTGAACTGAAACTGCATAGCTGGCAGAGATAAGACATTATCACAGACACAATGGCAACATCAGTATTTTGTGTTTCATCCTAGCGACTGCTGTTCTGGCCAAGGGAGTGATATGTGCCTACTTAAAACTGAATCATCTTTTGTCAGGCTAGGAAAGAAACTGCTCATGCAGCCAGGAGTTCCTCCAGGCAGACGTCATTTGGGTTCTCTAATTTAATAGGGTGCAAATAGATCCTAAAATTAAAAACCCAGCTCTCTGTTTATTTCTTCTGTTTGGGAAGCAGTCAATAAACTCCACAAAACACGAGCTCTGTGCTGTGTTTCCAATGTCAGCTGCCCCTGTAGCCAACTTTCGCTTGCTATGAAAGGATTCCATTGACTTTCACCAACCAAAAACACAGGAGACTGACTATCCAGGAACCCCACTTTATTTTCAGTTATGGCTTCTTCTGTTTCCATATTTAAAAACAAAAAGTCTTTCTTACCTCTGGTTTTCCAGTTTAACCAGGTCTTCAATTTTGCTAACAATAATGTGTTTATATGATGTTTCACCCTAAAGGAAGCCCTAATTCCTTATACGAATGTATACATAGTCTCTCCTCCTTACCTCCCCATCCTCCAACCCTATACACACAGATCTCGTCACTTGTGAAATATAACCTCTCAAGGGTGGAGTGTGCTTGATGCTGAAACAGCATGTAACATTGAGTAATAGGACTGACTTCAGCTGAGCTGCTGCTGTTAAGACCAGCAACCAAAAAAAAAACAAAAAAAAGGAAAAGAAAAATATATTAGAAATAGAACAAGGCAAAGAACTAAAAAGAAATAAGAAATACATATATTTCTAGTTTAGGATTCAAAGATAAAATTATTAGATAAGGATTAAAGATAAGAATTAAAAAAGGAAATCACCTCATAAATTGGCATAAATAGCATAAAAACAATGTACGTGTGTGCTCAGTGGTGTCTGACTCTTTGCAACTCCATGGACTGCAGCCCACCAGGCTCTTCTGTCCATGGAATTTTCCAAGCAAGAATACTGGACTGGATTGCCATTTCCTGTTTCATGGGATCTTTCTGACCCAGGGATCAAACCCACGTCTCCTGAGTCTCCTGAATTGGCAGGCGGATTCTTTACCACTGAGCCACCTGGGAAGCCCAGCAATGCTTTTTATTCAGTTGTGGCAAACAATATAAAATTTGAAGAAAATATATTTTAATTATTCCTGGAAACTTGGATTAAGTAAATAGATAGTGTATCCTATGGCTGCCAACACAGTTGAATTAGATAAATTCTGTTTGGAATTCTAAAAATATGAAAGAGAATAACATGAGAGGTAAGGAAAATTCCACAAAGCAAATTTTAATGGTGAGAGAGGATTCAATTGGATCCTTGATTATACCACTGATCTTGACTTTGTGTAGTGTAAGCATTAAAATAAAAACAGACTCTTCCGGCATTTTAGAAATACTCTCAAACAGGGTTATGTACATGCACGTGCATGCACTGTGGATTATCAAGCAAACACTCTCCTTAAAAAACGATAAAGCCACAAGGAGAGATCATTCCTATATACTTCTGTGCTTGACAACAAAAACAACAATAAAACGCATCTGCTGCGAAAGGAACAAAAGTCAAAAATGAAATTTAGAGTTGTATTCCTTAAATGTAATTCCAGTTACATCCATGTGCTGTGCTAAAGTCACTTCAGCCGTGTCTGAAGCTTTGTGACCCTATGGGACTGTAGCCTGCCAGGTTCCTCTGTCCATGGGATCCTCCAGGCAAGAATAGTGGAGTGAGGTGCCATTTCCTTCTCCAGAGTAACATCCATATACTTGCCAAAAACATCAGTGACTATGTAGTGTATAGTAAAATGGATAAAACATTTTCATCCAAGTAATTAAGCTTCATCAGCTTATGGCATAATTTACTTTTCTTCTATTATCTCTCACTCTTCTTGATGCCCTTAGTGCCATTACAAGGGAAAAAAAACATCTTACCCTGCATGCTCAGAAAACAAAGGACAATTCTACTCACTAGTCTATTAAGTTTACATGCTTTGTTTTTAATAAGTTGTGCTGTCTCATAATACAGTTTTGCATCTGGTATCTATTTTGTTACGCCCCTAGCTCAACTTTTATTTAGCATTTAGTATTTTAATGTTAACACTTCAGAAAATCACAGACCCATGGCATCTTAGTACTTAAAATTTTTGTTTTTAAATTGAAGTAAAGTTGATTTACAACGTTGTATTAGTTTCAGGTATACCACATAATCATTAGATATTTTCATGGATTATACTTAATTTAAAGTTATTATAAAATATTAGTTACATTCCTTCTTCCTTACATTACATCCTTGTATATTATTTATTGTAAACCTAATAGTTTGTACCTCTTAATCCCCTTCTCATATCGTCCCCTTCCACCTAACCCTCTCCTCACCAGTAACCACTAATTCTGTATCTGTGAGTCTGTTTCTATCTTATTATATTCATTTGCTTTTTTTGTTTTTTAGGTTCCTAAAAACATATAAGGAAAAACATACAGTATTTGTCTTTCTCTGCCTTATTTCACTAAGCTAAAACCCTCTAGGTTCATCCATGTTGTTGCAGATAACAGAAGTTCATTCTTTTTTATGACTGAGTAATATTCTTTGGTTGTTAATTTGTATCTTTGATATTTATTGTAAACAGTGGTGCTGTGAACCTCAAGGTGCATATATCTCTTCAAATTAATACTTTCATTTTCTTCAGATATATACTCAGGAGTAGAATTGCTGGATCGTATAGTAGTTCTCAGGCTTCCCTGGTGGCTCAGTAGTAAAAGAATCCGCCTACCAATACAGGAGACACAGGAGATGTGGGTTCAATCCCTGGGTCAGGAAGATTGCCTGGAAAAGGAAATGGCAACCTATTCTAGTATTCTTACCTGGAGAATGCCATGGACAGAGGAGCCTGGCAGGCTACAGTCCATGGGATTGCAAAGAGTTGGGCATGACTTAACAATAACAACAACAACATGGTAGTTCTGTTTTTAATTTTTGGAGAAATTTGCATATTATTTTTCCATAATGGCTGTGCCAATTAACATTCCTACTAATAGTAAACTAGGGTTCCCTTTTCTCAATATCTTGGCCAACAATTATTGTTTGTTGTCTTTTTTTAAAATTTAATTGGACAATAATTGCTTTACAATATTGTGTTGGTTTCTGTCATACATCAACATGAATCAGCCATAGATAAACATATGTCCCCCCTCTATTGGATCTCCCTCCCATCTCCCACCCATTCCACCCCTCTAGGTTGTGACAGAGCACTGGATTGAGCTGCCTGCATCATACAGCACATACCCACTGGCTATATATTTTCTATATGGTAATGTGTATGTCTCTTTGCTACTTGCTCAATTCATCCCACCCTCTCCTTCCCCTACTGTATTCACAAATCTGTTCTCTATGTCTGTATCTCCATTGCTGCCCTGCAAGTAGGTTCATCAGTACCATAAACCATAATTGAAATAGACACAGGTACCCCAGTGTTCGTTGCAGCACTATTTACAATAGCTAGGCTATGGAAGCAACCTAGATGTCCATCCGCCGATGAATGGATAAAGAAGTTGTGGTACGTATATACAATGGAATATTACTTAGCCATAAAAAGAACACATTTGAGTCAGTCCTAATGAAGTGGATGAACCTAGAGCTTATTATACAGAGTGAAGTAAGTCAGAAAGAGAAAAACAAATATTGTATATTAACACATATATATGGAATCTAGAAAGGTGGTACTGTTTGTTGTCTTTTTGATGATGGCTGCTCTGATGGCTGTGAGATGGTATCTTATCATGGTTTCAAGTTGCTGATTTTTACTTGTTTGGATATACACAAGAACTTAAAGGGTGTTAATTTCAGCTCTCCTATATTACAGGTGAGTCAAGTCCAGAAAAGGAAAAGAACTTTTCCAAGTTTACTCAGTAAATTAGGGCAAGAAAATAGAAACTAAACCCAGATTTTCTGTCTTCCTGCTGTGAACTCTTTGCCAGACTCATTTGCTAGGCCCATCAATATTTTCTTTCTTTAGCTATTCATTGAAAACCAAACAATATGAGGACCAAACATATCCATGGGGAGATAGGTTGTGATTTGTTAAGTGGCTAGTGTAATGTACACATTTTTGTGTATTTACATGAAGATTTATATTCTCTGAGCTGGATATAATGAATAATTTTGTATATTTGATGGATGTAATGAGTCTTTTTACTTTAGACCCTTCCTTATTTTTTTTTTCACATTTTCTATCACAGAACTGTGTTACTTTTTGATTTGAAAACTTATTATCTTTAAAATGATTTTTCTTTTTTCTCTTGTATGGTAGAAATAGCTAATAGGAACTATAAAGCTTGTTTACTGATGAAAGAAATGAATTATTTTTAAACATCCTATTTAGTGTAGATCTTTTCAAAATCTTTGTGTTCTTAGCTTTGAATATTGCAGGGATTTTACAGTAGGCCAAGAAAAATAGGTGAAGTAATCTGTTTCCCTAGCACAGGAGGAGACTCACATGGAGTAGGGTTGACTTCCAAAGAAGTGGCAGCAAGTCCAAATCATAATATGTATAGGACTGTGTGGCAAGCTCCTGTTTGCACAGGGCTGAGATTGATAGCCACTGGTTCCTAGTTTTGTTTAGGTTAGCAGGAGTTATGAGCTGCAGTGATACTAATAATCACACAGTTTACACTCCTTTTGTTGACTGCAGTCAGCAACAAATCTCTCTGGGTGAAAACAGGACCCAAACCAGAGACAGGTGATAGTATATGTATTAGGAAAGGGAAGAGGATAGTCCCTTCAGTGAAATGCTGAAATAACAGATAATATGGGCATGATTATGGTCTTCCCTGGTGGCCGAGTGGTGAAGAGTTTTCTGCTAATACAAGAGATGTGGTTTCAATCCCTGGGTTGGGAAAATCCTCTAGAGAAGGAAGTCCAGTGTTCTTGCCTGGGAAATCCCATGGACAGAGGAGCCTGGCAGGCTATGGCCCACGGGGTCGCAAATGAATTGGACACGACTTAGCAAGAAAAGGACAACAGTGGCAGTGGGTGTGATTAGCACTGCTCTTCCTACCTCTTTGTTCCTTATAACCCAGTCCCTTTATCAGTGCAAATCATGGCTGTAGGGCAGGACTCTAATTCCAGCAGGCAGAACTTTCCAAAGGTTTGGACAAACATTGAGAGATTTGGGGCTAGAAGAGGATTTGGAGGACTGCAGCCCTGGAAGGAGAATCCAGGTCAGGAAGCCACACTGGCCTTGCCAAGTGGTCGAATTCAGTGCCAGACCTCACCTGTCGGAGAGCATGCAAGTCCTTTGTACTGGCAGGCTGGGTTATTTCGGTTTGTGTCCTGAGCAGAGCTTTACCTGCAAGTTCAAGAACTTCAGTTCTCATATTCTGACCAAAAAAAAAATGAGAAGGTAGAAGCCTACAGATACGATGGAATTGTTCCCTAAACACAAAAGTACGTTAGTTACTAAGATGTTTTCATTATTACATAAATGAAAGTAGAACATTTGAAATGAAAAATCTTTCTGAGAGCTTTCCTTTATTCAATTCTGTACATCTCTGTAGTGTATAATATAGATACATGTGTTGAAATATAAACTTAACCAAAGAAAACTTATCTCTAGGCAGTGGTTTCTATTTGAAGAACTAAAAGAAATAGTTACTGAAATCATTTTTTTAACCCAGAAAAAAAAAAAATCTTTCAATCTAAGGAGTGTTGCAAGCAAAATCATGTTGAATGTGGTATCACAAGCAAGATTCAATAGCTAATATTTATGCTATCCTAACATTAATTATGTGCATTTGTACAAATTAACCTATTAAATCTTTGTACATAATCCTGAGAGTAATAATTAGTATATTATTTGCACAGTGAGGAACCTGAAGTTAAAAGAGGTTGATCAAGATGATACAGCCAGTTTATCTTGCATTTTGAAGTTCAACCAAGTTATCCTGCTTTAACATAAAAAAATTGATCTTTCTAGGTATACTTCTCTTCCTAGCTAGTATTTTCTCTATTCCAGATAAAAGCATCCATTAAAAAGACAGTTGCGAAAACATTTTTGAGTAAATATATTTCTATCTTTGTTTACTTCCTAAAACTCAAACAGCTTATTCGAGGAAGACAAATTTAACCTGAATTGCTCAAATTTTACCCAATTGTGGGTACAAATGAGTCTTTATACACAAAATTTCCTTGTTCGTTACATAGTTTACACAACTTCTCAGTCATCAACCTCCATCAAAACATTTCTGAGATGTCCCAGAAATATACTCATGAACAAAACCCTGCACACTTGGGGCTGCTAAAATACTCTTCTCTGAGCAAAAAACCATCCCGGACTCTGCCCAGAAATGAGGACAGTTACTGTTCTCCTGCCCTCGCTCTCAGGGTAGGCTCAGCCTGGGTCACCCTGCTATACATTGGTACAATAGCACGTTTTGTGCTTTTGTAAATTTGAGCTAGAATCTTGACTCCATCCTAAAGCAGAAATATGTACTGCTTTGCATTAGCACACTTGAAGAATATCACACACACTTGAAATCAGAATATTCAGATAAACATTTTCCCTGTGAGATCTTAAGCACAATATTTTATCCCTTTGAGCCTCAATTTATTCATCTTTAGAATTAGAGAAATAAAAATGCCAATCATTAGAGATAATTTGGGGACTTAAGAGAGATCACAAATGTGAGAACTTGGTTTACTATACATTTTAATGAAGGTTTATTGCATTAGATGGAGAAGGAAATGGCAGCCCACTCCAGTACTCCTGCCTGGAAAATCACATGGACGGAGAAGCCTGGTAGGCTACTGTCCATGGGGTCGCGAAGAGTTGGACACGACTTAGCGACTTCACTTTCACTATTGCATTAGATGTGACTCTTTGGGATCCAAGTAGCAAACCACTTTTTATCCTAACAGAAGCAAAACAGAGTATGCATTGTATATGTAAATACAGCTCATATGTATCTGAAGCTTGCTTGGACTGTATTTCTTAGTGTGTCTTGCTTCTCTTCTTGGCTGTTCCTCTGCTTCACATACGTTCTTCCCACAAGGAGGACAAGGTAGAAGCTGGTAGGCTTAAAGTTTGAGTTCTAAAAGAAGAAAGATCTTCTCTCACCTTATGTCTAGGTGGTATATTTCAAGAAAAGGTTCTAATTGGCTATGGTTGACTTTTATGTCCAGTTCTTTGACTAATTCTGTACCCTGCTTGGGTCACAGGGCTAAGGTCAAGGGAAGTTCAATTCAGTTCAGTCACTCAGTCATGTCCAACTCTTTGCGACCCAATGGACTGCAGCACACCAGGCTTCCCTGTCCATCATTAACTCCCAGAGCTTGTTCAAACTCATGTCCATTGAGTCAGTGATGCCATCCAACCATCTCATCCTCTGTCGTCCCCTTCTCTTCCTGCCTTCAGTCTTTCCCAGCATCAGGGACTATACCAATGAGTCAATTCTTTTCATCAGGTGGCCAAAGTATTGGAGTTTCAGCTTCAATATCAGTCCTTCCAATGAATATTCAGGACTGATTTCCTTTAGGATGGACTGATTGGTCTCCTTGCAGTCCAAGGGATTCTCAAGGGTATTCTCCAGCACCACAGTTCAAAAGCATCAATTCTCTGGCACTCAGCTTTCTTTATAGTCCAATTCTCACATCCATACATGACTACTGAAAAAACCATAGCTTTGACTAGATGAACCTTGTTTGGCAAGGTCAAGGGAAGGTGTCCAAGAATCACACAGGGTGAGGGAAGGGTGGTTCTGGAAAAAGAGGTGCTGGGCAGAAGAGAGACCATTGCCCACCATAACTCTGCTACTGTTGGGTCATAAGAATCTACATCTACATAGCTTTTCCTTATTTAGCTTCCATTATTCTTCATCCCCAGTGATGACATTCAACACTAATCTACCAAACACTTATTGAAATCCTACTCACTGCCAGTGGGGCCAAGTACTAGGAAAACAAAGACAAGAAGACAGGGCTCTCAACAGCTCACTACCTAGGTGGGGAGCCTGTGCTGATAGACTGTTCCACTGTTCTACTGGAGAAGCATGGAGTGCAGCTAAATTCTACCCAGCACAGTGTGGGACTGGGTGGAGGAAAGTGTGGCAGATTGGATCATGCTTCCCAAAGGACCTAATTGTAAAATCAGTCTTGAAAGATAAATAAGAATTAGCCGGGCAAAAATGGTGAGAAAGAACATTTCTGTACAGTTTAACCAGCTGGTATTCTTTGGTACATATTTTAACCTCTCCAATTTTGCTGATTAGTTTCTTGACAGTGATCAGGTTATAAATTTTCTGTGTTGTTGACAGTGCTTTCATAATGCTAACTGCCTTATTGACTGTTGCTGTCTGATATAGTTAATGCTGGTAATTATTTTCATTACTGACTATCTGGACCATTTTTGCTCATGAAAATGAGCTAATCATTAATAGCAATGGCATGGTGTATGAAACTGTCTGTTTTCCTGGAAACGTTTTCAGATTTTGCCAGGCAGGTTTCATTTTTTTTTTACTCTAGGTTTCTTACTGCTACTCTAACAGTACCATTTTTAGCCAATTTAAGAATCTACAACCATTCATATATGACAGCTCCAAAGTGATGCCTCCCTCTGAACCACCCCCTCAGCTGAAGAAATAAAAGCTGACTTTTGCCACCTGCTTTGGTCAAACTTTTGTTCAATAAATATATTAACTTAGGAAAATAACATTATATAGTGATTCCCTGCCAATTAAAATACCATCATGTCCAGAAAATACACTCATAGGTGGCTTGATTTGCCTAGAACACCTAGTTAAATTTTCTTTTTCCTCCCCACCAGTGACATACTCACATTCACAGATTGGTTGCTGGTAATATATGGGTTTCCAAACCCCCTGATCTCAGATTTAACTCACATGCAAGACTTAGAAGCGAGAAAAGCAATAGTGATCTTGAGTACCCAGAGACAATTCTTTCTCTGTGTGCCTGTTTATCTATCTATATTTGGTGTAAGTGGCTTTATATAAATGCATGCATAGACTGACCAGAATATCTATTCTTAATATATTGGATATTAGGAATATTTTTACATTTAAATATATCAATTGATTCAACCCTTTCATGTGGCTGCGATAATATATTTTCTTTGTGAGTACAGTCTCATTTTATTTGAGGACTTTGGGTATGAGAAAGGAATGAGCAATAGAGACATGCCATCTCTGGAAACTGTCTGGCAGTATTTGCATTTTCCAGGCCTGCTTTATTAATTCCACATCTAATCCTCTGAAGTTTGTTTTTTCACTTATTTTTCATTTTGATTGTGTCAAAGAAATGTAGACACATTCATATTCATTGACTCTAAGAAGTCATTGGTAGAAAAATGTTTCTTTGAAATCCTCATTCTGTTCAATTACATTAAAGATATTTTTGAAAATGTTAAAGGGGATTTTTTAAAAGCATGTATTTCTCTTCTCTGGGACAAATAGGTGGTCGAGTGGTCTTTCCTTGGCTCCAGTGTGGAACAGAGTGATATTGACCTGTATGGTATGAGCACAACGGAACTCCAAAAGTTAAAATCCTCAATAAGAAAAGGTGGAGAGTACATGTACATGACCCTGGAGCTCAAAATGGGACAAGCAAAAGGATAAGTTCTGAGGCAAGTGGACAGCCTCAGGTTCAGGTTTTTACGTTGCTTGGGGTATGTCTCTGAGTCAAGAGAAAGGTGGTAAGAATACTCTGGCAATACAGAAGTTCTTCATGCATTATGTGGGGTCAAATCTGTTCACAGTGATGAATGCTTCTAATATGCTTGGCATCATTGTCAGGACAGGAGACCTGTTACCACAATTAGTTTTCCGGCCAGGCCTTTCCCAGTGGGATACACAGTAAGCTGTGGAGTCATAGGCTGTTTTACAGAGATTTCCTCAGTTTGATGTCCAGGAAAGAGTAGTGGCATTCATGGAAAGACTAACTTCTGTAAGGGCTGAGAGTAAAAAGCAATGTTAAAATATCCAGTGAATTCCCTTGAATGGAGGTTGAAAGTGTTAGTTGATTAGTTGTGTCCAACTCTTTGTGACCCCTTAGACTGTACCTTTGTCCATGGACTTCTCCAGACAAGAATACTGAAATGGGTTGCCAGCCCCTTCTCCAGGGGATCTTCCAGACCCAGGGATCAAACCCGGTTCTCTTCCATTGCAGATTCTCAGATACCTTTTGAGCCACCAGAAAATTCCGGTAAATGGAGATTAGGGAAGTTAGAAAACAATGGAAAAATGACCTTCCTCACAATGAAAAAGACCTGGGAGGTATTTTTTCTGCTTCTTACTGGTCAGGTCATACATGTAATGTAAAGAGGGTCAGATACTACCTTCTATACTACCTTCTACCTAGATATCTTCCTATGGGCCTCATGCCAGTCAGTATGCTTACTAAATAGTATTTGCCCATACACTTACCCATTAATTCTTAGTAGCCTATGTTCTGTCTGAGCTTTGATAAACTGTCAGTATTTTAGGGCTGATGGGGAAATTGCATGGGAGCCACTGGGGAAGCCTCAGAAACACTAAGTGTGATTAAGTGGGGATATTTTTGGTCGATCAGTATAGTAAGAAAGCTAGAAAGGTGAAAGGGTTGTGCTATTGATAGGAAGCATGTCCTTTCTGCTCCTGGTGGCATTCTCTCTTTAGATGTCTATATGTGGATTTGGGGCAGTGGAGTGTGAGTATGGACCTGCAAAATATGAACTTCCTTCAGATCCAGAAGCCCATTGAGTCCCTTGGTTGAGGAACTGACGATTGTAGGAATGGTTGGTGTCCTAGGAAGGGTCCTTGTGATTTACAGTAGCCTTCTCAGAAAGGAGTGGCTCATGAACCTCCACTTAAGTCTGTGTTTGGCTGCAAGTTTGGAAAAGAAATGTGCCTGTTTTGGAAGCATACTGGCACCAGGCTCTTGGAACCGATTTAATTGCAGTCTTCTTCACACAAACATATAATAGTCTTTGGCACATCAATATTTGTTGAATTCTATTAAAATAAAATTAAAACCCATTTTGCTCTATATTTTAGAGCAGTGCTGATTCTAGAGGGACAGATGCTTTTAATAACTCTTTTCATCCATGTCTCATATTTACTTGTCTTTGAAGCTGTTTATGTGCTGTGTGCTCACTTGGTCGTGTCCAACTCTTTGCAACCCCATGGACTGTAGCCTGCCAGGCTCCACTGTCCATGGGATTTCCCAGGCAAGAATACTGGAGTGGGTAGCCATTTCCTCCTTCAGAGGATCTTCCTGACCCACAGATCTTACCTGTGTCTCCTTCATTGCAGGTGGTAAAACCTCTGAGCCACTGGGGAAGCTCTTCATAAATTGACCTAACTCCTTCTTGTTATCTTATGGCTAGGGTGAGATGTCAGCAAGTATCTCCAGGCTTATTCCTTTCAGCATACTGACCCTATGGGAAGGAAAGCCTTTTGTGCTGTCTCTAACAGGACTTTTTGAGGGGATCACGGTTTTAGATAGACACTGTTTGGCTTCAGAGGGCATTCCTGAATTGGGAATAGCCTGATTGGCCAAACTGAGTAACCTGTCCATTGACACGGCTGCTGGAAACGAAGAGTATGTTACTGGGATTGAAAACTCTACTTAAATATCGTGGAGATTGGAAGTTCTCCAAAAGAAAGAGGTTATTGTTTCTCATAGTAGAGGAATGATAGGGCATCCTGGGTAAATAAAACAAAAGTTACCCTAGTCTTCCCAGGTGGCACTAGTGGTAAAGAACATGCCTGCCAGTGCAGGAGATGTAAGAGACACGGGTTTGATCCCTGCGTCAGGAAGATCCCCTGGAGGAGGGCATGGCCACCCACTCCAGTATTCTTGTCTGGAGAGTCTCATGGACAGAGGAGCCTGATGGGCTACAGTTCACGGGTTCACAAAGAGTCAAACATGACTGAGTGACTGAGTATGGATGCATGGATGCAGACCATAGCCTATTACATATGTGTTATATCTTAATACTGGAAAATTTATATTTAGAGTGCATAAAAGGGAGTTCAGAAGTTCTCTTTGTGCAGAATTCTAGTATAAGCTGATTTACCACTGCTTATTTCATTCCAGCCATTTTAGGAAATCAACAGTCAACACTTTTCAAGACAATATAAATTGGTCTAGAGAAAAGGCAAAGCCAAAAATTAAACGGACATGGAAAAGGTTAATGAACTGGTAGAATACAGGCTTTGCAATTGTACCAAATTAGAACCATCTGGTACCTCAAAAGATAAACAAGAGAGACGGAAATCAGGAGATGAAACCTAGTGAGTGGTAGGATTGTGAAGGTAGAAGAGCCACAACTTTGAGTCTAGAATTGCCCTTGTTCCAGTCCTGTCTTTCAAATTGAAATAATGGAAATAGAGTTCTAAATAATCTTCTTGCCTTCAGTTTGTGCCATGTCCAGTCAATTTGTCATGGTTACCAGTGTTATCAATCAAATACAAATTTGTGATCACTACAATGTCTTGAAGGGCATAGCAACCCACTCCAGTATTCTTGCCTGGAGAATTCCCATGGACAGAGGAGCCTGGTGGGCTACAGTCCGTGGGGTCGCAAAGAGTCGGACACAGCTGAGCGACTAAGCGCGCGCGCACACACACACACAGTGTCTTAAATGGCTGTGGGGATGGAAATATTAGCCACGCTGAGAAATATCAAGCTGACTTGTCCTGGAAAGTGACTCTGAATGATGTGAACATCAGGTAGAACATGATATTAAGATGATTGGAGTGAGATAACAAGTATTTCTAGGGCAAGTAAGTGACATTAGGCTGGACCATAAGAAACAAAGAACACCCTACTAATGAAACTGATGAATAAGACATCAATATTGAAACATATTGAAAAAGTATGACAGTAGCTATCAAGTGTCATAATCAATGTCAAGGTGAATGTGATAGTTAATGTCTGAAGCAGAGTTTATAATCCTTAGAAGCTTATGGAAAGACCTGAGGGGACCCAGAAAAATGGTACGCAGAACGTAATGTAAATGTGACCCATAACTTTCACCAGTATCTTTTTTTATACGTTTTCTGTTAAATTTTAAGAATTCTTTTATTAATTTATTTACAAATAACAAAAACCAATAACACAAACAGTTATAGGTTAACGTAATTTTTATAAAAAATATAGATGTTTTCCTTTAAAAAAAAAGGAGAAGCATGGCATTGTTTTACATTTTTCCACATCTAGCTTACTAGAAGAGAGCTAGATTTCGTATCCGCTTTGCAGTCATTCTACTAGAGTACCCTACAACATGCAGTCTCTGGAAAACTCCTCTGTACACTCAGCCAAGAATGAGAGTGAAAAAGGCAAACAATGTCTTTGTGTGACAAAACTGACTTTGACCCTGAGAATCCTTGAAAGGGTCTTGAGGACTTCTCCGGGCCATGTTGAGAACCACTGCTCTAGTCAAATCACATTTTACATATGAGGGAGTTGAATCTCAAGAGAGATCAACTGAGATCCAAAATGGTAAGGCCTGTTAACAATGGGATACAGATCCTGGATGGTTTATCTCACTTCCCTAGGTTTAAGTTCCCAATCAGAAATACACCCTACTGACCTGTCCTGCCTGCTCTAGTTGCAGGAACTCTCAAAATATATTAACAACAACAACAACAAATTGTGTTAAATAAAATAGAAGAGGAAAACCAACAAATGTGATAAATTCTGCAACGGAATACTGTGTTAGCACTTGAATTAGGATCTCTACTAGAACTGAAACACTAAGACAAATTCTACTACGCCCTCCTCCACACACACTGGTAATGACTAACAGCACAATCAATACCATGGAGAAATACAGAAAGCAGAATTACCATTTATAACATCACCAATTATCACATTTTCTGAATCTGAGACACAATTCATGACACAGTCTGAAAAATTTTCACAAGTACTGAATGAAAAGGTGTTGAGTATATTGAGACTTCAAATAAACTGGCCATCGTGTGGGACTTTTCAGATAAAATGGAGTTGTTTTGAAATGTAGATATTTTTCATTCTTTGATAGGACCTTTTTTGCCTTTTATGTATTAGGTTGACTGAAAAGTTCTTTTGGTTTTTAAGTAAAAATAAAAGACACATTTTTCACTTTGACCAAGAACTGAACAATGTATTCACCATTTTGTTCCACTACCTTCTGCCATTTTCCAGGCAACTTCATAATTCTATCTTCCCAAAACTTTTTATCTTTTTAAGCAAAGAACTGTTCCAAGTACCTTTTGCAGGCTTCCAGGGAACTGAAATTCTTTCCATTGAGAGAATTTTGTAAAGATCAAAATAAATGGAAATCTGAAGGTGCAATGTCTGGGAAATATGGTGGGGAATCAGAACTTCCCAGCCAAGCTGTAATGATTTTTGTCTGGTCATCAAAGAAACATGTGGTCTTGCATTATCCTGATGAAAGATTATGCATTTTCTGTTGACTGATTCTGGATGCTTTTCATTGAGTGCTGCTTTCAGTTGGTCTAACTGGGAGCAGTACTTCTTGGAATTGATTGTTTGGTTTTCTGGAAGGAGCTCGTAATAGAGGACTCTCATCCAATCCCACCATATACACAACATCACCTTCTTTGGATGAAGACTGGCCTTTGGTGTGGCTGACAGTGGTTCATTGCTCTTGTCCCATGATCTCTTCCATTCCCCATTATTGAACAGTATCCATGTCTCACTGCCTGTCACAATGTGTTTTAAAAATGGAACACTTTTGTTAAGTTTCAGTAGAGAATCACATGAGGAAATACGATCAAGAAGGTTTTTTTTGGCTTAACTTAAGTCGAACCCAACATCAAAGTGATTAACCATAACCATGCTGGTGCAAATGGTTTTCAATGCTTGATTTGGATATTTTGAGTATGTCGGCTGTCTCTCGTGTGGTATAATGTTGATTGCTCTCAGTTAATGTCTCGATTTGATTGCTGTCCACTTCAACTGGTCTGCCTGACTGTGGAGCATCATACAGAGAGAAATCTCCAGCACGAAACTTTTGACACGTGCAAACCACTTTTGACACATTCACTCAGTCACAGCACCTTCTCCATACTCTGCACAAGTCTTTTTTTTTGTATCAGTTGCATTTTTACCTTTCTTGACATAATCAAGCATAATATGCCAGAATTGTTGCTTTTTTTCTTCCATCTTCAATATTAAAATAAAGAAAGTGAAAGTAAAGTCGCTCAGTCGTGTCCAACTCTTTGTGACCCAGTGGACTGCAGCCTACCAGGCTCCTTCATCCCTGGGATTCTCCAGGCGAGAATACTGAAATGGGTTGCCCTTTCCTTCTCCAGGGGACTCCCAGGCCAGGGATTGAACCCAGGTCGCCTGCATTGCAGGCAGACGCTTTACCGTCTGAACCAATGGCTACCCCCAAATTCACCAATTTGGATAAGTTTCTTTTAAAAAATGCACGTTGCTGTGACAGGTGTCACACTACAATCTTACAGAATTGTTTCCAATGAAGTTAGAGACAACTAAGTACTACTACAGTCATCATACAAAAAAACCAAGTGAATTTTTTGGCCAGTTCATTAAAAAAACCCTAAAAAACTCAGTGAGTCTCCTTGTTCACCTCTAGGTGACTTCCTTTATATCTTACCAGATGATCCAAATCTTTAAAAGGATCATAGCTTTGTTCCTTTAAACAACGTAGTGCCCAGAAAAGCTGGTCCAGGGGAGGAAATTTTTCCCAAGGAACCCACTCCCAACTTTCATTCTTTTCAGGCTCTGCATTCTTTGGTTCTGAATCATGAGTCAGGTCCACGTCACCTTTCATTAAAATAGTGACATAATGGTAATTCTCTTTCTCAACAAAAGAATTCACAACCAAGGCGAAGTGAACATTTTTCAGGTGAAGAGCTCCTTCTTCTCAGGTTTCCCTTTAAGCACATTCTTCCCAGCTTTCACCAAACTCCAAGTGGCCCCCAGAAAGTTGGAAACCGCAGGCTCCAGACGACCCTTTCCTCTTCCCCAGGAGGACACAGCGAAGATGCCTGCAGCTGGTCACCACTACTCCTACTCCGACTCTTGGGCACCGCCTCCGTGGCTCCACACGCCCGTCATCAAGCCTTCACCAGTATTTTTAATGTTCCATATAACCCCCCAAATATTCACACTGAAAAAAATTTCTATTCAGTTTGCTAACATATAGAACTTCTTTATAGAATATTTTAAAAAATGCCATTCAAATTACAGGCATAATATTTGTTTAATATTTATATGTGATTTTTAACCTAAAATAAATTTTTGAAATTTTATATTCCAGTTTGAGTGACAATAATAGCTTAGTACCATGAATGTTTTTCCACTCTGTTTTTCATTTTTATTCTCTACTTTTGGCTTATTTGGACAAAATAAACAGTTTCTAAATGCATGATTAATCATTCCATTTGGAAAATTTATTTAAAAATTTTTTCTCTCATACCTTTTAAAACAAAAAAATTCTAAGAGACCTATTTTTCTTATGATAATAAGACATCACAGAGAAATCTAAGCTGTTTTTAACCTTGAATTTGTTCCCACTGCTAGTCATATTTTAATGGCTGGGGTAATAGATTCATCTTTGTGCTTTCACACTCCAGTGGCTAGCACAATGGTTGGCATGTCCTTGTTGTTCAATAAATATTTGTTGAACTGAATTGAAATGAATCAAGTTGTAAATATTTTCTGGTCACATGAGTGAAATTAAGAAATTCACAACTTTTCTTGGTTGAGTTTAGGAGCTATTCTGATACTATTAAACATCAGCCTTTGCACTGCATTTTGAAATTTGAGTTGAGGTCAGTAACCACATATAACCTGTTTCTTTTTGGAATAGATGATGAAAAAATTTCAACTCTTGCCAACTTGTTTTGAAAAGGAAATATGTAGATATAATAAAAGTAGAGAAAGAAGTATATTACCCATTTTGAAACTATTGATTCCTAATTAAAATACTGCATGTTAAAACTTGTTAGCCTTTACTCACCACAGTATGATGACATGAAGCCCTACCTGGAAGACATAAGAATTCTTAAAATCCACTACTCCACTGTGGATCAAAGATCATCCTATAAGCTTTTGCCCTAAAGGGATAAAACGCTCCTCAAGTGCTTTCAGTCTCATTTGCTAGCATTCTGTATTCAACAAGCAGCCTTAAGTATACCTAGGCATTGTTTCTTAGTCATTTAATTTATTCTGGGAAGGGCTGTCTTTCATTATAGAAATAAATATTTTGATCATTAGCATGGCATTGTAAATGAGAATATTAAAATTATTACTAGGAAAAACAGAATTTAAAGAAGCTAATATCCTCTCTTGATATTTCTGAGTTACAATGCTTTTCTTATAGGATGATTTCTACCAAAATTTGAAAGTTAATATGGTGTGATCACTCACCTAGAGCCAGACATCCTGGAATGTGAAGTCAAGTGGGCCTTAGAAAGCATCACTACGAACAAAGCTAGTGGAGGTGATGGAATACCAGTTGAGCTATTTCAAATCCTGAAAGATGATGCTGTGAAAGTGCTGCACTTGATATGCCAGCAAATTTGGAAAACTCAGCAGTGGCCACAGGACTGGAAAAGGTCAGTTTTTGTTCCAATCCCAAAGAAAGGCAATGCCAAAAAATGCTCAAACTACTGCACAATTGCACTCATCTCACATGCTAGTAAAGTAATGCTCAAAATTCTCCAAGCCAGGCTTCAGCAATATGTGAACCATGAGCTTTCAGATGTTCAAGCTGGTTTTAGAAAAGGCAGAGGAACCAGAGATCAAATTGCCAACATCCGCTGGATCATCAAAAAAGCAAGAGAGTTCCAAAAAACATCTGTTTCTGCTTTATTGACTATGCCAAAGCCCTTGACTGTGTGGATCACAATAAATTGTGGAAAATTCTGAAAGAGATGGGAATACCAGACCATCTGACCTGTCTCTTGAGAAACCTGTATGCAGGTCAGGAAGCAACAGTTAGAACTGGACATGGAACAACAGACTGGTTCCAAATAGGAAAAGGAGTCCGTCAAGGCTGTATATTGTCACCCTGCTTATTTAACTTATATGCAGAGTACATCATGAGAAACGCTGGGCTGGAAGAAACACAAGCTGGAATCAAGATTGCCTGGAGAAATATCAATAACCTCAGATATGCGGATGACACCACCCTTATGGCAGAAAGTGAAGAAGAACTAAAGAGCCTCTTGATGAAGGTGAAGGAGGAGAGTGAAAAAGTTGGCTTAAAGCTCAACGTTCAGAAAACTAAGATCATGGCATCTGGTCCCATCACTCCATGGGAAATAGATGGAGAAACAGCGGAAACAGTGTCAGACTTTACTTTTTTGGGCTCCAGAATCACTGCTGATGGTGACTGCAGCCATGAAATTAAAAGACGCTTACTCCTTGGAAGGAAGGTTATGGCCATCCTAGATAGCATATTTAAAAGCAGAGACATTACTTTGCCAACAAAAGTCCGTCAAGGCTATGGTTTTTGCAGTGGTCATGTATGGATGTGAGAGTTGGACGGTGAAGAAAGCTGAGCGCCGCAGAATTGATGCTTTTGAACTGTGGTGTTGGAGAAGACTCTTAAGAGTCCCTTGGACTGCAAGGAGATCCAATCAATCCATCCTAAAAGAGATCAATCCTGGGTGTTCATTGGAAGGTCTGATGTTGAAGCTGAAACTCCAATATTTTGGCCACCCCATGTGAAGAGTTGACTCATTGGAAAAGACCCTAATACTGGGTAGGATTGGGGGTGGGAGGAGAAGGGGCCGACAGAGGATGAGATGGTTGGATGGCATCACCGACTCGATGAACATGGATTTGGGTAGACTCCGGAAGTTGGTGATGGACAGAGAGGCCTGGCGTGCTGCAATTCATGGGGTCGCAAAGAGTCGGACACAACTGAGTGACTGAACTGAACTGAAAACACAGTTAATAAAGTTAATAAACGTTGCAAAGAGTCGGACATGACTTAGCAACTGAGCAACAACAAAAGACAGTTATTGGTGACATGTTCTTTTCTTTATATGTGTCTGTAATCAGGTTAGTAAATTTGACGCGAGGATTTCTCCTGTGTACTTTTGAAAAGGTAATGCCAAAATATTAAACTATATTGTTCTCAGTGACATTTTTCAAAAAAAACTTAATCATCACCTTTCAAAAGAGCACTCAAGGCTTTAACTGGTTATATTCAGAACATAAACAGTTGTACAGTCTGAGCCAAGTGCTTATCTAATTCAGTCTCTGAATTTAATATACCTCATATGTGAAAAAATTCATTTGTTTACATGAAGAAAGAGTAGAGGAACCTAATACAAAATTATAGAATGTAAACCTTGTAATAGACTTGACTTTATTCTCAAACATCTTGGCATGAGGTCAGCTTTGCTTATTATGATTGGCGCAGGCCATAAACTGGCAAGTTAGCCTAGTGAGACTGGAGTAAATCTAGCTGTTTACATCATTAAATTTTGAATGATGGCATATTTTTACACTTTTCTGCCAACTTTGCCTTTGATAAACAATTCTTAGGATCAATAATTTGTTAACTGTGACAATCAGGAATGAATCCAGAGACACTAATTCCATATGATTTATTTTACCTCAAATTCTCAAGCTCTCCTGGGAGACTGTGAGTTATTAGTGTGTATTAAAAGCAAAAACTGAATACAGTAGATTTCCAGTGAGCACTGAGTTCACTCTAAAAGCTTATATAAATGTTCTCATTAAATTGCAACTCTACAGCCGTACTAGAGAACTGTTTTATTTAATTCCAAGGCCACCTTTCCAATGGCTGGCATATCTATCCCCAGGCTAAGGGCCTTAAGGTCAATTTTACACCTTGAAAAACATAATTAAAAAGATAAAATGAACAACCCTTCCGATTAGTTCTCCAAAAATCATTAATTAACACAATCAGTCCCGTAACAACCTTGGATTGGATTCATATTCCAAGGTGAGGTTTACCAAGGCTAGAACTGAAAAATGCCTTAAAGTTCACAGATCTGACTGGTAAAAAATTGTTGGCTTTAGAATTAGATAAATGGAGGTTTGAAGGCTAGCCCTGCTACCTCTTGGCTGTGTGATTTGGAACAAATTATTTATCCTCTCCAAGCCTCAGTTTATACTTTCCAGTGTTGTTCTGAGTATATGTAAAATAGAGTATGAAATTGCCTAATAAAATGCATGGCGTAGTGTGCATACTTTATCCTGTGTACTGTCAGTCTTTTCTCATGATAAAATGATTTACTTGAGGACACAGATTTTAATCTTTTTGGTTAAATGCTGTACCAGAATACCATGAACATTCTGCCACATAGGAATGCTTAATAAGTATTCATTGAAATTAGAATAAGTCTCTGTATCCTCATCACTAAAATGGGAGAGGAAATAATTTGCTACATATATTATAATTTAAAGCTATATAATATTTTTCTCCTATTATGGGGCATTTAATTTTTTCCCAGAGTTTTAGGATGTGTGTTTGTACATCAGCATATTTTGTGGCGTAAATTTTGAAATTCTGTTTCAGATGATTACCTAACTATGAATTAGTTTGTATAGAATTACCACACCAAAATAAATTGATATTTTAAGGCTTTTAGTAATGTAACAAAACATAATTCCAAAAATATCATATTAATTTATACTCTCAAAATAGTGCATGAGAATATTTGTTTAACTATATCAGTCTCATCACAAATGAGTATTCTCATTTTAAAAAATTTTGCTAATGTGGGACAATTTAATTTCATTATCTCTAGCTATCTTTGATTTTATAACTGTATCATGTTATGAAGAAGTTTGTCTTAAAACTCCTAACTATTCAATCATTGGGCTTTCCTGATTGCTTAGTGGTAAAGAATCAGCCTGTGATGCAGGAGATCGGGAGACAAGGGTTTGATCCCTGAGTTGGGAAGATCTCCTGGAGGAGGAAATGGCAACCCACTCCAGTATTCTTGCCTGGGAAATCTCATGGACAAAGTCTGGCAGGCTACAGTCCATGGAGTCACAAAGAGTCAGACATGACTGAGGAACCAAGCACAAATTCTGTCATTGCTCAGTAAGGAGTGACTGAATCAGTGAGTGAATTGAGTATTATACCCCAGCAGGGAGTCTTATGTCAGCAATTTAAAATACTGGATTTTTTAGACGTAATCTTCTCCAAGTAGATTGAATTGTTACTTTCAATGAATTGTGAGTATTATGTGTTGTAAGCAGTATACTCACAAGACTTTAGGAGTATTTCTCATAAAGATAGGATGATAAGTAATAGGAATTAAACTGTAATAGAAAGTCAACGATGTGCTATTGGAGAAAGGAAAGGCCTAGGAGGATGGAAATACAGGCTTTGATTTGGATCTTGAAATAAGGTCACAGTGATAAAAACGTTCACTGGTAGAGAAAAGGACTTCCTTGAAAGATAAAACAAGGGTGTCAGATTAGGAGCAGGTTACAAAAGATTAAAAAAAAAAGATTCAGTTATTAAACTAAATGTATAGTTTTCTTCAAACTATGAATAACTATCAAAGCTATTTCATCACCAAGTGGATTTTATCATTTGTATTTTCAAAAGTTAACTCTGGCAACAGTGTATAGAAAGACACAGGGCTAAAGAGAGAGCCTGAATGTGTAGATGAACTTGAAGAGTTGGATTCAAATTTCTAACTAAAGTTCAGATGGTCTTTTCTATCTTAAAAAAAAAAAAAGTAACACCCTTTTAAACAACATTTTAAAAAAGACTACCTGACATGACTAGCTTCTCTTAATCTGCAGGATATTTATAAGCAATATACAAGTATTTAACTCGTATGTCACTTTGCTATGATGTTAAAAGGTACCCTGAACTTGTACCTGAATCAGAGTGTAGACAATGCACGATTTGGACTTTCTATGACAATCTTTAAAGTTTCTGACAAACTGTGGCTTGTCCTGAGAACTCTTGTTTTCTTCTTTGATAGCAACAGCAAACTTCAAAAGTGCACAAATAAGGTTTATAATGTTTATATGAGAAGTCATATGGGATACTTTCTTAGATTTTACTACTTATTAAAATAACTTTTAAGAAATTTCCTAAATATTCCTATTAGAAATCCTTATCATTTTGGTCTTACTCTTTCTCTATATCTTGTCAAAGTAGATTTTATGCATTCAGTTGTGCAGCTAAAAGCTTATAATTGAAGAGTAAATTTCAACAACTTGTCATTTTTGGGGAAAATAATTTTTAAGCAAGTTTACTGTACATGACTGTATAAACATAAAAGTAGGATACATGCTGCTGTACAAAAACATATTTTGTTAGCTTGTAGGGTGGCCACACAGGCTGACCTGCCTTAAATCACTGGAAAATAAAGCTTACTTGTTTTGAACTGATCTACATTGGTTTGCGGCAGTAAATTCATCCACAGTATTAAAAAACAGAATAGGCTTTACAGTTTATCACCCAACTTGATTTCAAGTTTTCTCTGCTTCTTGATTTTAATCTCTTGGGAGGGTACCTTACTTTTTGCTGTTATCCAGGTTCCTCCCTCTCAAAGAGATGTGAATAAGGACGCTTCTGTATTGCTTTTCCAATAAAGATCCCCATGAGTCTTGTGTGGACGACTCATAGGCACCTTTTATAGTACAGGAAATGCAAGCGAGTGGAGAGGTTAAGGAAACTGCTCAAGGACATTGAGGAAGTTGAAGTCAAAGCTAGAAATAGTGAACAGGCCTTCTCACTCCAAGTCCTTGGCACAACCACCAGATTTCAGTCTCTTTCCGATGTTGAGAGAACAGCCATAGCCATCCTGGCATCATTCATTTCAGTTAATCTTCCTGCTTAAGAAAGCAAGCATATGACAATGGACTTTAAAAGGAAAATAAAACCCAGAGCAGAAGACATTACTAAATTTGAATTTAATTATTACCCTTCTTTAATTTTTCCTCCTGTTCCCAATCATCGGTTACAAGAGTCAAAGGTAAAAATTTAGATCAAGAGACAATTTGTAATGGTGTAGGTGGGATGGCATAAGTGGCACTGCATTGACATTTACTTTATCGAATTCAGTTCATCATGTATCCTTGAAAGATTTATCCTGTTCCAGGAACTGCGTGAAAGCTACAAACACGAGTTAGACATTGTCCCTACCTTTGAGGAGCTGATATTTTATCAGGAGAGACACACATAAAAACATACATATGGCAATAATGTCTATGAGGTGCTAATTGAGGGCTATATAGAGCATTACAGATGCTAAGAGAAGGGGTTCGGAATTTAACATAAAATAAGCTGTGGGTCCAGAGATTGCTCTCTTAGGGAAAGGATACGTGGGGTGAGATTGGAAGGATTCTCACTGTGGCCAAAGGAAAAGTCAGAGGAGAACACAAATAAAAGGAATAATATTTATGGATGCAAAAAGATGTGAATTGCACCTTTATACAAAGGATTATTGTTTAATAATCTGAGAATGTAGAGGCAGGGGGTTGTAAAAACTGAAATGAGAGAGCTAGGAAGAGATGGGAAAAGACATCTTACTAAAATCCCTGCAAGCAAATCCTTTTAGGAATGGCAGGCAGTACAGTTCAGTTCAGTTTTGCTCAGTCGAGTCTGAGTCTTTACAACCCCATGGACTGCAGCACGCCAGGCCTCCCTGTCCATCACCAACTCCCGGAGTTTACCCAAATTCACGTCCATTGAGATGGTGATGCCAGCCAGCCATCTCATCCTCTGTTGTCCCCATCTCCTCCCACCCTGAATCTTTCCCAGTATAAGGGTCTTTTCAAATGAGTCAGCTCTTCGCATCAGGTGGACAAAGTATTGAAGTTTCAGCTTCAACATCAGTCCTTCCAGTAAACACCCAGGACTGATCTCATCTAGGATGGACTGGTTGGATCTCCTTGTATCCAAGGGACTCTCAAGAGTCTTTTCCAACACAGCAGTTCAAAAGCATGAATTCTTCGGCACTCAGCTTTCTTCACAGTCCAACTCTCACATCCATACATGACTGCTGGAAAAACCATAGCCTTGACTAGATGGACCTTTGTTGACAAAGTAATGTCTCTGCTTTTTAATATGCAGTCTAGGATTGTCATAGCTTTTCTTCAAAGGAGTAAGCGTCTTTTAATTTCATGGCTGCAATCACCATCTGCAGTGATTTTGGGGCCCCCAAAAATAAAGTCAGCCACTGTTTCCCTATCTATTTGCTATGAAGTGATGGGATCAGATGCCATGATCTTAATTTTCTGAATGTTGAGCTTTAAGCCAACTTTTTCCCTCTCCTCTTTCACTTTCATCAAGAGGCTCTTTAGTTCTTCTTCACTTTCTGCCATAAGGGTGGTGTCATCTGCATATCTGAGGTTATTGGTATCTCCTAGAAATCTTGATTCCAGCTTGTGGAATTGTCCAGCCCAGCATTTCTCATGATGTACTCTGCATGTAAGTTCAATAAGCAGGGTGACAACATACAGCCTTGACGTACTCCTTTTCCTATTTGGAACCAGTCTGTTGTTTCGTGTCCAGTTCTAACTGTTGCTTTCTGACCTGCATACAGGTTTCTCAAGAAGTAGGTCAGGTAGTCTGGTATTCCCATCTTTTTCAGAATTTTCCACAATTAATTGTGATCTACACAGTCAAAGGCTTTGGCATAGTCAATAAAGCAGAAATAGATATTTTTCTGAAACTCTCTTGCTTTTTTGATGATCCAGTGGATGTTGGCAATTTGATCTCTGGTTCCTCTGCGTTTTGTAAATCCAGCTTGAACATCTGGAAGTTCACGGTTCACATATTGCTGAAGCCTTTCTTGGAGAATTTTGAGCATTGCTTTGCTACTGTGTGAGATGAGTGCAATTGTGTGGTAGTTTGAGCATTGTTTGGCATTGCCTTTCTTTGGGATTGGAATGAAAACTGAACTTTTCCAGTCCCATGGCCACTGCTGAGTGTTCCAAATTTGCTGGCATATTGAGTGCAGCACTTTCACAGCATTAACTTTGAGGATTTGAAATAGCTCAACTGGAATTCCATCACCTCCACTAGCTTTGTTCGTAGTGATGCTTTCTAAGGCCTACTTGACTTCACATTCCAGGATGTCTGGCTCTAGGTGAGTGATCACACCATTGTGATTATCTGGGTCGTGAAGATCTTTTTTGTACAATTCTTCTGTGTATTCTTGCCACCTCTTCTTAATATCTTCTGCTTCTGTTAGGTCCATACCATTTCTGTCCTTTATCGAGCCTATCTTTGCATGAAATGTTCCTTTGGTATCTCTAATTTTCTTGAAGAGATCTCTAGTCTTTCCTAATCTGTTGTTTTCCTCTATTTCTTTGCACTGATTGCTGAGGAAGGCTTTCTTATCTCTCCTTGCTATTCTTTGGAACTCTGCATTGAGATGGGAATATCTTTCCTTTTCTCCTTTGCTTTTCGCTTCTCTTCTCTTCCCAGCTATCTGTAAGGCCTCCTCAGACAGCCATTTTGCTTTTTTCCATTTCTTTTCCATGGGGATTTTCTTGATCCTGTCTCCTGTACAATGTCACGAACCTCTGTCCATAGTTCATCAGGCACTCTGTCTATCAGGTCTAGTCCCTTAAATCTATTTGTCACTTCCACTGTATACTCATAAGGGATTTGATCTAGGCCATACCCAAATGGTCTAGTGGTTTTCCCTACTTTCTTCAATTTCAGTCTGAATTTGGCAGTAAGGGGTTCATGATCTGAGCCACAGTCTGCTCCTGGTCTTGTTTTTGCTGACTGTATAGAGCTTCTCCATCTTTGGCTGCAAAGAATATAATCAATCTGATTTCGGTGTTGACCATCTGGTGATGTCCACGTGTAGAGTCTTCTCTTGTGTTGTTGGAATAGGGTGTTTGCTATTACCAGTGCGTTCTCATGGCAAAACTCTATTAGCCTTTGCCCTGCTTCATTCTGTACTCCAAGGCCATACTTGCCTGTTATGCCAGGTGTTTCTTGACTTCCTACTTTTGCATTCCATTCCCCTATAATGAAAAGGACATCTTTTTTGGGTGTTAGTTCTAGAAGGTCTTGTAGGTCTTCATAGAACCGTTCAACTTCAGCTTCTTCGGCATTACTGGTCGGGGCATAGACTTGGATTACCGTGATATTGAATCGTTTCCTTAAGGCCCTCTTAACTTCACATTCCAGGATGTCTGGCTCTAGGTGAGTGATTACACCTTCGTGATTATCTGAGTCGTGAAGATCTTTTTTGTACAGTTCTTCTGTGTATTTTTGCCACCTCTTCTTAATACCTTCTGCTTCTGTTAGAAGTATTGGTCCTATTAGAACCATACCATTTCTGTCCTTTATTGAGCCTGTCTTTGCATGAAATGTTCCCTTGGTATCTCTAATTTTCTTCAAGAGATCTCTAGTCTTTCCCATTCTATTATTTCCTTCTATTTCTTTGCACTGATCACTGAGGAAGGCTTTCTTATCTCTCCTTGGTATTCTTTGGAATTCTTCATTCAAATGGGTATACCTTTCCTTTTCTCCTTTGCTTTTCACTTCTCTTCTTTCACAGCTATGTGTAAGGCCTCCTCAGATAGACACTTTGCTTTTTTTCATTTCTTTTTCTTGGGGGTGGTCTTGCTCCCTGTCTCTTGTATAGTGTCACGAACCTCCATCCATAGTTCATCAGGCACTCTGTCTATCAGACCTAGTTCCTTAAATCTATTTCTCACTTCCACAGTATAATCATAAGGGATTTAATTTAGGTCATACCTGAATAGTCTAGTGGTTTTCCCTACTTTCTTCAATTTCAGTCTGAATTTGGGAATAAGGGGTTCATGATCTGAGCCACAGTCAGCTTCCAGTCTTGTTTTTGCTGACTGTATAGAGCTTCTCCATCTTTGGCTCCAAAGAATATAATCAGCCTGATTTCGGTGTTGGCCATCTGTTGATGTCCATGTGTAGAGTCTTCCCTTCTATTGTTGGAAGAGGGTGTTTGCTGTGACCAGTGTGTTCTCTTGGCAAAACTCTGTTAGCCTTTGCTCTGCTTTGTTCTGTACTCCAAGGCCAAATTTGCCAGTTACTCCAGGTGTTTCTTGACTTCCTACTTTGCATTCCAATCCCCTATAATGAAAAGGACATCTTTTTTGGGTGTTAGTTCTAAAAGGTCCTGTGGGTCTTCATAGAACCATTCAACTTCAGCTTCTTGAGCATTACTGGTCGGGGCATAGACTTGGATTACTGTGATATTGAATGGTTTGCCTTGGAAATGAACAGAGACCATTCTGTCATTTTTGAGACTGCATCCAAGTACTGCATTTTGGACTCTTTATTGACTATGATGGCTACTCCATTTCTTCTAAGGGATTCCTGCCCACAGTAGTAGATATAATGGTCTTCTGAGTTAAATTCACCCATTCCAGTCCATATTCGTTCACTGATTCCTAGAATGTCGACGTTCACTCTTGCCATCTGCTATTTGACCACTTCTAATTTACCTTGCTTCGTGGACCTAACATTCTAGGTTCCTATGCAATATTGCTCTTTACAGTATCGGACCTTGCTTCTATCACCAGTCCCATCCACAGCTGGGTGTTGTTTTTGCTTTGGCTCCATCTCTTCTTTCTTTCTGGAGCTATCTCTCCACTGATCTCCAATAGCATATTGGGCATGTACCGACCTGGGGAGTTCATCTTTCAGTGTCCTATCTTTTTGCCTTTTCATACTGCTCATGGGGTTCTCAAGGCAAGAATACTGAAGTGCTTTGCCATTCACTTCTCTAGTGGACCACATTTTGTCAGAACTCTCCACCATAACCCATATGTCTTGGGTGACCCTACAGGGCATGGCTTAGTTTCACTGAGTTAGACAAGGCTGTGGTCCATGTGATCAGATTGCTTAGTTTTCTGTGATTGTGGTTTCAGTCTGTCTGCCCTCTAATGCCCTCTCTCAGTGCCTAATGTCTTACTTGGGTTTCTCTTACCATGGATGTGGGGTATCTCTTCACGGCTGCTCCAGAAAAGTGCAACCTCTGCTCCTGACCTTGGACGTGGGGTATCTCCTCTTGGCTGCTTGCCGCTTCAGCACCATGCAGCCGAGGAGGCAGGCAGGGGAGGCTTCAAAGAGTCATATGGTATGATTCACTTGTTAAATAGATTATTCTTGTTTCAGGGTGGAAGATGAGTTTAGAGAGGACAAGATTAAGTGGATCATGTAGTAATGAAGATAAGGTGATAAAGCAATGGCTAAGAAAATAGTAATCAAGATGATGATGCTAAGATTTGAAAAGATACAAATGAATCTAGACACAAGCCTTACACACTTCACAAGAATTAACTCAAGATATATCATAGAACTAAATGTAAAGTGCAAAACTATTGAACTTCTAGAAGACAACATAAGAGAAAATCTTAGTGACCTTGGGTATGGTGATAACCCTTTTTGAGATAAAACACCAAGGGCACAAGAGCATAATGCATGCGAGAAAGAACTGCTAAGCTAGACTTCATTAAAATTAAAAAAAAAAATTGTGCTCTGTAACAGTGTCAAGAGAATGAGAAGACAAGCCACAGACTGGAAGAAAATATTTGTCAAAGTCACATCTAATAAAGTCTTGCTATCCAAAGGGTGGTCAGATGGTAAAACGTCTGCCTACAATGCGGGAGACCCAGGTTCAATCCCTGGGTCGGGAAGATCTCCTGGAGAAGGAAATGGCAACCCACTCCAGTATTCTTGCCTGGAAAATCCCATGGACGGTGGAACCTGGTAGGCTGCAGTCCATGGGGTCACAAAGAGTCAGACACGACTGAGTGACTTCATTTTCACTTTTCACTTTCACCCAAAGCATATAGAAAACTCTTAAAATCCAACAGTAAGAAAATGAATAAAGTCTATTTAAAGATGAGCCAAAGATCTGAATAGACACCTCTCTAAAGAAGATATACAGCTACGCATATGAGAAGTTGTTCAACATCATTTCTTCATCAGGGAATTGCAAATTAAAACAACAATGAAATACCACTACACAGCTATGAGAATGACCCAAATCCAGAACATTTACAATACCAGATGCTGGCAAGGTTGTAGGACAGCAGGAATGCTCATTCACTGTGGCTCTGAGTGCTAAATGGTACAGATTCTTTGGAAGACAGTTTGCTTGTTTCTTACAACACTAACATAATCTTGAGAAACGATCTGGCAATTGTGCTCTCTGGTATTTACCCAAAGGAGTTGAGAATTTAAGTCCACTCCAAAATCACACAGGTTTTTATAACACCTTTATTCATAATTGCCAAAACTTGAAAGCAATCAATATGTTCTTCAGTAGATGAATAAATAAATAAACTGGGATACATCCAGACAATAAACTATTACTCAGCTCTAAAAAAAAATGAGCTATCAAGCCATGAAAAGACATGGAGGAATGTTAACTCTATATTGCTGAGTGAAAGAAGCCAATTTGAAAAGGTTACATACTATATGATCCCAATGATATGACATTCTGGAAAAACTATGACACTAAAAAGATCAGTGATTTCCAGAGGCTAGTGGAGACGAGGGATGAATGGGTATGACTCAGGAGAGTATTAGGGCAGTGAAACTATTCTATATAACACTGCAGAGGTCAACTTATGAGATTATTTGTCAAAACCCATGGAATTTGCAACACCAAGGGTGAACCTTAATGTAAACTATAGACTAGGTTATAAGAATATGTCACAGGAGTTTCATGAATTGTAACAAATGTTCCACCATGGTGCAGAATGTAAATAGTGAGGGTGATTGTCTATGTGGACTAGGGGGAATTGGATAATGGGAAGTCTCTGTACTTTCCACTCAGTTTTTCTGTGAACTTGAAACTGCTCTAAAAGTAAAGTTTATTAATTAAAAAAAGAGGTACGATTATAAGATTGTGGTGATTGGCTGACTGGAGGTCAGGAAAAGGGAAGTGTCTATATGTTCTCTGGTTTCTGACGTAGATAATTGCATGGATTCTAGTGCTCTTAGCTTTACTAAGAATATAGAAATAAAAGTTTGGGGGAAAATGATAAATTAAATTAGGATTTCAGGAGACATACCAATGACTATATTCTTTAGGTAGCTCAAGATGTGAGTCTGAACCTCAGAAACTAAGTCAGAGCTGGAAATATTTCAAACTTCCTTTTTTATTGAATTATTTATTTTTGATTGAAATATTATTGACTTACAATATTGTGTTGGCTTCTGCCATATATCAACATGAATCAGCCATAGTTATATGTATATCCCTATCCTGAAAGGGTATATCCCTCTCCCTCTCACTTCCCACCCCATCCCACCCCTCTAGGTTATCACAGAGCACCAGATTTGAGCTCCCTAAATTATACAGTAAATTTCCACCAGCTATCTAATTTTACATATAGCAATGTATATGTTTCAACCCAAGTGTATAAAATGGTTAAGTTATTGAGAGTAGATGAAATAAACCAAGAAATGGGACTGAGGAAAAAGAATAGAGAACCAGGAATGAATCTTGAGATGCACTTGAGATTAAGATTCTGGCAGAAAAAGAAAGAAATGTGAGAGACAAAAAAGAATGATGAGACCACTAGGTATTTAAATTAATCACTTAAGTAGCACAATTATGTTTGTAAGTAATTTTTTTTCAAAGATCTATCTTATCAGAAAGGAGACAGAGGTAAGGAGTCAGTTCTCACTGTTTTTACAAATCCTTTTTATCAATTAAAAAGGAAGAATTTCTTCATAATCTCCTTCACAGCTTTTATAATTTAGTGCAACCTTTAATGTTAGTTCAATATTTTTTGTTTTTGATATCACTCCTAAATTGTTTTCATATATTCTGATTGTTTCTGTTGTTTTCTTTAAGTTACTTACCCAAATCATTCTCCTTAGGCCAGAGATTCACATATCCAACTTTTCATTGAAAATGTCTTCATCTACATATTCCAGAACTTTTTCCCTCTGGATGCTCATCTCTGTCAACGGCAACATCATTAATCGAGTTATCAAAGTCAGAAACTAAGCAGTCACCATTGGCCTTCCTTCTCCAGAACATGTTCAGTCCATCACCAAATCCTGTTTTTCCTTCTTGCCTTTCAAGTCTTTCTACTGATTCCATTCTCTCTATCAATACCTTTAGTTTAGGATGTCATATTTTCCTCTTAAATTATTATAACCACTTCCTCATTCTGCCTTGAGTCTTTCCCCTTATATACAGTCTGTTGTCAACACTGTACACAAATTGAAATGTGTCATTAATACCCACTTAAAGCCTCCCATCTTCCTACCTATTTCCATGGGATAAATTCTAAATCTTTTTCCATTGCATGTATGACTTTTCAGGACCTGGCCACTCTTACCCCTAAATTCATAGTTAGTTTCTTACCATATCTGGTGTTACCCCCACACTGAGACACTTGCAAATCCTTGAATGAAAGTTTATTCTTTCTCTCTCCTCCCTTTATGTCCCTCTTCTCTGGGCTCTGTATTCTTGTTGCTTGCCATGTTCTTAGTTTGTTCTCCTTTATGTCTTTGAACACACACACACACACACACACACACACACACACACAGACACACTCTAGTGGATACACTAGTGCTCCTTTCCAGATTTTTTCTCTTTGGCAGTACTCACCAATACATCTTCTCACGAAACCCTCAGTCTCAAAGTCTGTTTGCAAGCAGCTCAATCTAAGATGCATGGTTTGTCTTTTCATGTCCAGTTAGGAAGCCTTCCATAATTAAACTTTGAGATACTTAGAGAACCTATAATTGACTTATCTGGTACTTACCAACTTTAATATAATTATTTTGCTTACCTACCCATAAGCAACTTGAGGCTTCATCTTTAGTTAGTATTCCTGATGTCTGTCACTGAGGCACTTGATAATTCTTGTTTTGAATGCCCGAGACCATTTAAATACTGGCTGACCTAAAGATGCCTAAAATGCAGGTTTCCTGAGAATGAGTACCAGTGAACCACATGACCCTGGTTACTCAATAAAATATGGGAAAAAAAGCACTGGGAAGTATTTATAATTTTTCTATGTCCTTATCAGATGTTGCCTAATTCCAGAGATTAGAATACTTGAAAAATATATAAATGTAGAAATATATCTATAAAATTAAACATGGGAAAGGTTATACTAGAAGTCCTCCCTCTTTCAGAAAACTCACAGCATTATGATGCTAGTTAATTATAGAGGCAAACCATTGGTGGTATAAAACCTATATTATGACCCTGGAATGCTATAGCTGTAGTTCTGAATACAAAGAAATTGGAGTAAATTTACTTTCAAGACAGGCATACCAGCCATTGATCACAATTGGATCTGAGCATGCCTTTAGAATTTCCTTTTACTTCATGTTTACATATATGTAAACAGATATTTTTAACTCAAGTTGTTTATGTAAGATCAGTCAGGGATCACTGATAATGAAAAGTTAAAATTTGAAGTCCTGCATTTCCTGCCTGTAGGTCACAAAACGATCATGGTATTTTGTGGGTTTGCTGTCTGAAAAATTAAAACATTAAGATATAAGAAAATTGTGTCAGAGTAAAAATATTTGAGTAGAAATAAAGAATGCTGGGAGGAATGTACTGAAAATGATGTAATTCATTCCAGGAAAAGACCAGCTAAAATGACTGCTGTTAAAAATAGCATCATTATTTTCAGTTATTGTTATCTATAAAGTACTTTCTATTCAAAACTTATGTCTTTGACAATTTCTTACACATATGTGATATTGCCTGACAATTTCAATAATTTAGATGATTTTTATAGTATGTGTGCATGTACAAAAAAGTCATGTTTTTGTTTCTGTGTGATTCTGTTATAGTTACTGTTTTTTTATAAGCCAGTTTCCACTTATAGTTCTATTTATTTTATTTTATTTATTTTATTTATTTTAGCATACAGTGTTTCTTAGAACTTGAACATCATTACCATGGCTCTATGACTGTATGACACTTTTACATAAGAATTGTGCTTATTTTCAGCACCCTGACATCCTGACTTGCATATACTAATCTCATTCATTGGTCTTCACCCTCAAAAACCCATTTTAAATGATTTTCAAGGAGTCCCGGAGGTAGATGGAGGAACATGTGGCAATAACAATGACTTTTAGTTTAATGATCTTTGTAGTTCAATTACAGTCATTGTTGAAACAGAGAGCAATAGAGCTTTGTTTAATCTGAAGCTTGATTATATTTTGGCAGCTGTTTTATTGTACACTGTTTAAGGACATGTTAATACCTTTTACCAGTGTTGATGTTTTGCCACTTTGAGTAAAGTGTAGAAAACGTACTTCCATTACACCCTTTTACCCTTCTGAAACATTTTCTCTACATACACTGAGACTCACATCAGGTGGTCTTATAATTTTGTTTCAACAATGAAATATTTGAGAAACTCATGAAACATAGGATAGTCCACTACATTTACCCTGATGTTTAACATTCCTTTCTGAAGTTCCAAGTCTTCTATTACCATTTCCTTTTGGTTTAGAGAATTCCTTTCAAGGCAGATTTGCTAGCAACAAATTCTCTTATTCCTTTTGTTTGTTTGTTCTTTCATTTCTTTGAAATGGATTCATGAGGAAGTTAGAAGCATGGCCTAATATTGATTCGTGCATGCTCAGTTGCTCAGTCATGTCCAACTCTTTCCAACCCATAGACTGTAGCCTGCTACACTCCTCTGTCCATGGAATTTTCCAGGCAAGTATACTGGAGTGGGTTGCCATTTCCTTCTGCAGAGGATCTTTCTGACCCAGGTATCAAACCCACGTCTCTTTTACTTCCTGTGTCTCCTGCATTGGTAGGCGGGTTCTTTACTACAGTGCCACCTGGGAAGCCCAAGATAACTTAATGAGGGACTGTTTTTGTAAGTTGATCCAGAAATGGTGGTGGTTTAGTTGCTAAGTCATATCTGACTCTTGTGACCCCATGGACTGTAGCCTACCTAGCACCTCTTCCCATGGGATTGTCCCAGCAATAATACTGGAGCGGGTTGTCATTTCCTCCTGCAGGGAATCTTCCTGAACCAGGGATTGAACCTGCATCTCCTGCAGTGCAGGTGGATTCTTCACTCCTGAGCCACCAGGGAAGCCCAATATTGATTCAGCAGCATTCAAAAGCATTGTATTTATCACAGACAAAAGATTTCAGAACCAAATTTGAAAAGCACCTGGAGCCAGACTGCCTGGTTTCTAAGTCCCAGCTCCACCATTTACTAGTTATGTGAACTTAGGCAAGTGACTTAATCTCCTTGTGCCTCAATTTCCTGTTTTTAAAAGATGCAATTGGTATCTGCCTTATAAGGATTAGCTAAGTTACTGATGGCTCAGTGGTAAAGAATCTGCCTGCTAGTACAGGAGATGTGGGTTTGATCCCTGGGTTGGGAAGATCACTTGGAGGAGGAAATGGCAACCTACTCCAGTATTCTTGCCTGGGAAATCTCATGGACAGAGGAGCCTGGCAGGCTACAGTCTATGAGGCTGCAAAAGAGTTGGACACGACTTAGTGGCTAAACAACAACAAAAATACTTAGAACAGTGACTGGCATTTGTGGGAAGTAAATGTCAGTGATTGTTTTTATTATTGATTATGGAGTTAGATGCTTGTCACTGCACCTGAATTACTCAATTTCCTCTGTTCTGGATTCCAGGCTGATGTAAAGTTTAGCTTTATATGTAGAACTAGCAAATTATGGATAGCGTACTAATCATGTGTAGATACATATTTCAATGTAATAGAATAACAGTTATTGAGAATTTTGATTTAATTCCCAGTTCACACCCCAGTCGGACTTTGGCAGATTTGTTAAATTCTAAAGTCTTATCATTTTCATCAATAAATAAGTTTGATATGTTCATCTCCTAGGGTTAATGTAAGGATTAAATGAAATGATCACCTAGTCTACTTAGCTGCGAGCCTGGTGTATGGCGACGTTTCAACAAATAGGAAGTCTTGTGCCTATTGCTATATCTCAGGTAACTGTTATATTTGGACATTCTAATTTAAGTTCTTACAGTTCTAAATATTTTTTAAATAACCCCCCCAATTCTAGGAAACAATAAAGATCAAGCTTTTTAACTTGCACAGTCTCCCAAGGCAATAGAAATGAAAGTAGAAGTAATGAAATGAGACCTAATCAAAATCGTGAGCTTATGCACAGCAGAGGAAACCATATGCAAACTGAAAAGACCACCTACAGACTGAGAGAAAATACTTGCAAATGATGCAACCAACAAGGGCTTAATTTCCAAAATATATAAATAGCTCATACAACTCAACAGCAACAACAACAACAACAACAAAATACTCTCAAACCCAATCAAACTGGTTAGAATGGCCATCATTAAAAAGTCTACAAATAACAAATGCTGGTGAGAGTGAGGAGTAAAGGTAACCTTCCTACACTGTTGGTGCAAAAGTAAACTGGTGCAGCCACTATGGAAAGCAGTATGAAGGCTCCTCAAAAAACCAAAGATAAAGTTGCCATATCATCCAGTAATTCCACTCCTGTGTATATATCCTGAGAAAACTCTAATTTTGAAAAGATTCATGCACCCCAGTGCTCATAGTAGCACTATTTCAATAGCCAAGACATGGAAGCAACCTAAATGTCCATCAGCAGATGAATAGATAAAGAAGTGGTTTATATACACAATGGAATACTACTTAACCATAAAAAGAATGAAACAGTGCCATTTGCAGCAGCATGGATGGACCTAGAGATTATCATACTGAATGAAACAAGTCAGGAAGAGAAAGGCAGATATTTTATCACATATGTGGAATCCCAAATGTGACACAAATGAACTTATTTACAAAACAGAAACAGACTCACATAGAAAACAAACTTATGGTTTACCAAAGGGGAAAAGGAGTCAGGGAGGGATAAAGTAGGAATTTGAGATTAACAGATTACTTTATTTAAAATAGGTAAAAACGAGGATTTAGTGTTTAGCATAGGGAGCTGTATTCAATATCCTGTGATAAACCATAATGGAAAAGAATATGAAAAATAATATATATATATATATACACATATATAACTGAATCACTTTGCTCTATATTAGAAGCTAACATAATATCATAAATCAAATACATTTCAATTTAAAAAAGTTTTTTGACCTGAAAAGTTAAGAACCATGTCACAGACTCTGGCAAGTTCTTTGGATAAATTGCCACCATACTAGATAGTATTTAAATTCTCAGTACGATATCACACTTCTAGACACCAGACACCTCCCTATTCTGCTGAAGATGAAAGGTTAGAAACTAGACTCTGAAACCAGACAGCAGGATTCCAATTAAATTCTATCAACAGGAGATGGTCATGTGAGCTGAGGGAAAGGCATTCTTCTCTGGCAGCATCTGTAGGCAGGCGTTACAGAGACCAGCAGATAGTATACATTGAGGACTGAAGTCCTCCAGCATGCTCAGTTGCTTCAGTCGTGTCTGACTTTTTGGGACCCCATGGACTGTAATCCACCAGGCTCCTCTGTGCATGGTATTTCTCAGTCAAGAATACTGGAGTGGGCTGCTATTTCCTTCTCCAGGAGATCTTCCTAGACCCAGGGATTGAACCTGTGTCTCCTGAATTGCAAGAGATTCTTTACCGCTGAGCCAGTCCTCCAGAGAATCACCTATTTTGGTATTACAATCAGTCACAATATTGATAGAGACTTCCATGTATTTTTTTCTTTTCTCAGTTTTCTGAAAACAGCCCTCCTGATCTGATTTCCCTTGTTCTTCCACAGGTTTTATAAGCGTATATTTCTTGTTTTACTCTGCTACTAAAATATCTGTGTGGCTTGTGCTTTCATGACTTGACCTATCTGATACAACTCATGAACCCTCTTGATAGAGATTCCTGTGATTTTCTGCTTATACAACTTTCACACAGTGGTCCCGCAAACTACAGCAATAATTCCAGTGTACTAACATTTCCACTAGCAACATGAATATAATACTATGAAGACAGAGCATGATGTTTTGAAGCTGGGAGCATCACAGCTGCAACCAGTGTGCATACATATTAGTATCTGCACTGTCCTAACCTCCTTTTTATTGTAACAAGATCCCTCCTTTGTATTTTGTTTCACATATATTATTGTGTTGTCTGGAACATTTTGTTTTTAGTTATCAAGATGATTGCTTCTTGCCAGGAAAGCAATGACAAACCTAGACAGTGTGTTGAAAAGGAGAGACATCACTCTGCCAACAAAGTTCTGTATAGTCAAGGCTATGGTCTTCCCAGTGGTCACGTACGGTGGTGAGAGCTGGACCGTAAAAAAGGCAGAATGCCAAAGAATTGATGCTTTTGAACTGTGGTGCTGGAGAGGACTCCTGAAAGTCCCTTGAACAGCAAGGAGATCAAACCAGTCAATCTTAAGGGAGATCAACCCTGAATATTCACTGGAAGGACTGATGCTGAAGCTGAAGCTCCAATATTTTGGTCATCTGATGCGAACAGATGACTCATTGGAAAAGTTACTGATGCTGGGAAAGATTGAGAGCAGAAGGAGAAGAGGGCATCAGATGATGAGATGGCTGGACGCCATCACCAGTGCAATGAATATGAGCTTGGGCAAATGCCAGGATATGGTAAGGGACATGGAGGCCTGGCGTGCTGCAGTCCATGGGGTCACAAAGAGTCGGACATGACTGGGGGACTGAACAACAATTCTTATTCTCATATTCATCAGATGTTCTTTTTCAATGGATTCTTCTTATTATTTTTTTTGCTGTATAATTTGTTGTTATTATTTAGTTGCTAAGTTGTCTCCAACTCTTTTTTGACACCAGGGACTGTAACCCACCCAGCGCACCTGTCCATGGGATTTCTCAGGCAAGAATACTGGAGTGGGTTGCCATTCCTTCTCCTGAGGAACCTTCCCGACTCAGGGATCAAACCCAAGTCTCTTGCATTGGCAGGCAGGTTCTTTACCACTGAGCCACCAGGGAAGCCTAAAGTATAATTTACATTCAATAAAATGTACCCCACTTTAAGTTCAATATATTTTGACGGATACTCAGAAACCTCTGTGGAAACCACTACCACAATCAAAATATAGAATAATTCCATTATCAAAGAATTACTCTGTGTCCTATTGTGGATGATTCCCTTTTCTACGTCATCTCCTGGTAACCACTGATCTTTCCTCCCATCACTATAATTTACCTTTCCTAGAATCTGTTCTCACTGGAGTTAAATAGTATGTAATCTTTTCGCATGTCACTTGTTTAACTTAGCATAATATTCTCAAGATTCCTTAATATTCCTGTGTGTGTGTTAGTATTTCCTGTCTGAATTATTGAATAGTATTACATTGCCTTTGCAGGAGACACGGGTTCAATCTCTGGGTAGGGAAGATCCCCTGGAGAAGGAAACAGCAACCCACTCTAGTATTCTTGCTTGGAAAATCCCACGGACCCTGGAGTCTGGTGGGCTCAGTCCATGGGGTCGCAAAGAGTCAGATATGACCAAGCGACTGAATATGAACACGATTTCATTGTATGAATATGCTATATACTGTTTAACCATTCACTAGTTCATAGACATTTGGTTTGTTTCCTGTTTTGGCTGTTAAGGAAAAAAAATTGTTATAAATGTTTGGATACGTGTCTCTGTGTGAATATGTGTTTTATTTCATGATTCAATACCTAGAAATGTAATGGCTTGCTTGTGTATTAGATATATATTTAACATTTTAAGAGGATGCCATACCTTTCCAAAATCAGCTATAGTATTTTGCATTTTCACTAGCATTGTATCACAACCTTTATCAGCACTTGATAATTGAGCCATTTTAATGAGTTTAGTGGAAATGAATTACCTGTTGATATTCTATATCTTTTCATGTACTTATTAGCCACTTTAAACCTTTTTTAGTGAAGTGTCTGAATCTATGGACCATTTTATTTTTGGAGGTGGAACAGATTCTTTTTTGTTTTTTATTGCTGTTCTTGAACAAGCTTTTTTTTTTTTTTTCTATATTCTGGAAACAAGCTATTTATCAGATACGTGTTAAGCAACTATTTTCTCTCAGTGGGTAGTTTATCTTTTTCTTTTCTTAGGGGTGTTTTTCAAAGAGAAGATTTAACCTTGATGTCAGTCCAGTCTGTATTGAGCTGGGTCTGAGATTTTGTTCATTTAGTTCTTATGGGTAACCCACAGGCCTCACGTTTCTCTGGTGCTAGATTGAAGCCACCTTGGTCTGAGGGCAAGGGCTGCGGTGCTGGGTGTGTTTCTCCACGTTCCTGCTGCACCCTCACCTTTAAGTAGGCTTTGCCTCATGGGGGATCTAAGCTGTCCTGCCCCTCCCCCAGGCAGAAGCCAGTTCTTACTTGTTACTTGGTGTAAGGCTCAAGATCCTTGCACGTGTGTGTGTCTTGTGTTGGTGGCTTTACCCAGTGTCAGAGCGGGTTGTTGCGATGGGGCAAGGTTTTCTACCAGCTTCTTCCCCAGAGGCAATGAACTTTTGCGTTTGACTGGGGACACTTCTCCCACTGGTCAAGGACATTTCTTTTTTTCTTTTTGTTGAAGTATAATTGATTTAAAATATTGTGTTAGTTTCAAGTGTACAGCAAAGTGACTCAGTTATATGTATATATTTCAGAATATTTTCCATTATAGGTTATTATAAGATATTGAATGTAGTTTCTGGTGCTATATATTAAATCCATGATGTTTATTTATTTCATATATTGTAGTGTATTTCTGTTAATCCCACACCCCTAACTTACTCCATGCCCCCTCTTTACCCTTTGGTAACCATAAGTTTGTTTTCTGACTGTGAGTGTGTTTCTGTTTTGTGAATAGATTTGTTTGTATTATTTTTTAGATTCCACATATAAGTGATATCATATATTTGTCTTTGTCTGACTTACTTCCCTTAGTATGATATTCTCTAGGGCCAACCATGTTGCTCCAAATGGCTATATTTCTTTTATGGCTAAGTAGTGTATATATATATGTGTGTGTGTGTGTATATATATTATAGTTTTATATATATAGTTTTATAAATATAATATATATAGTTTTATATATATTACATATGTATAAAACTTTATCCTTTCATCTGTTGATGGACACTTAGGTTATTTCCATGTTTTGGTAATTGTAAATAGAGCTGCTGTGAACATTGGGGTGCATGTATCTTTTCAAATTAGAGTTTTTGTCTTCTTTGAATATATGCCCAGGAGTACCTAAAAGAAGCAGAAGATATTAAGAAGAGGTGGCAAGAATATACAGAAGAACTATACAAAAAAGATCTTCATGACCCAATAACCACGATGGTGTGATCACTCACCTAGAGCCAGACATCCTGGATTGCAAAGTCAAGTGGGCCTTAGGAAGTATCATTACCAACAAAGCTAGTGGAAATGATGGAATTCTAGTTGAGTTATTTCATATCCTAAGGGATGCTGTTAAAGTGCTACACTCAATATGCCAGCAAATTTGGAAAACTCAGCAGTGGTCACAGGACTGGAAAAGGTCAGTTTTCATTCCAATCCCAAAGAAAGGCAATGCCAAAGAATGTTCAAACTACTACACAATTGCACTCATCTCACACGCTAGCAAAGTATTGTTCAAAATCCTTCCAAGCTAGGCTTCAACAGTATGTGAGCCGAGAACTTCCAGATGTTCAAGCTGGGTATAGAAAAGGCAGAAGAACCAGAGATCAAATTGCCAACATCCATTTGATCATCGAAAAAGCAAGAGAGTTCCAGAAAAACATCTACTGCTTTATTGACTATGCCAAAGCCTTTGACTGTGTGGATCAAAATGAACTGTAGAAAATTCTTAAAGAGATGGGAGTACCAGACAGACCACCTTACCTGCCTCCTGAGAAATCTGTATGCAGGTCAAGAAGCAACAGAACTGGACATGGAACAACAGAGTGGTTCCAAATAGGGAAAGGAGTATGTCAAGGCTGTATATTGTCACCCTGCTTATTTAACTTATATGGAGACTGCATCATGTGAAATGCTGGGCTGGATGAAGCACAAGCTGGAATCAAGATTGCCAGGAGAAATATAAATAACCTCAGACATGCAGATGACACCACCCTTATGGCAGAAGGTGAAGAAGAACTAAAGAGCCTCTTGATGAAAGTGAATGGAGAATGAAAAAGATGGCTTAAAACTCAGCATTCAGAAAGCTAAGATCATGGCATCCAGTCCCATCACTTCATGGCAGTTAGATGGGGAAACAGTGGAAACAGTGAGAGACTTTATTTTCTTGGGCTCCAAAATCATTGCAGATGGTGACTGCAGCCATGAAATTAAAAGACGCTTGCTCCTTGAAAGAAAAACTATGACAAACCTAGACAGCATATTAAAAAGCAGAGACATTATTTTACCAACAAAGGTCTGTCTAGTCAAAGCTACGGTTTTTCCAGTAGTCATGTATGGATGTGAGAGTTGGACTGTAAAGAAAGCTGAGCGCTGAAGAATTGATGCTTTTGAACTGTGGTGTTGTAGAAGACTTGAGAGTTCCTTGAACTGCAAGGAGATACAACCAGTCCATCCTAAAGGAAATCAGTCCTGAGTATTCATCAGAAGGACTGATGCTGAAGCTCCAATACTTTGGCCATCTGATGCAAAGAACTGACTCCTTGGAAAAGACCCTGATACTGGGTAAGATTGAAGGCAGGAGGAAAAGGAGATGACATAGGATGAGATGGTTGGATGGCATCACTGACTCAATGGACATGAGTTTGAGTGAGCTCCGGGAGTTGGTGATGGACAGGGAAGCCTGGCGTGCTGCAGTCCATGGGATCACAAAGAGTCTGACATGGCTGAGTGACTGAACTGAATTGAGTGTTGCTGGATCATATGGTAGCTGTATGTATACTTTTTAAAGGAACCTCCATGTGTTTTCCATAGTAGCTGTGCCAATTTGCTTTTCCACCAACAGTGTAGCAAGGTTCCTCTTTCTCCACATCCTCTTCAGCATTTGTTAGTTGTAAATTTTTTTATGATGGCCATTCTGACAGGTGTGAGGTGATACCTCATGGTTTTGTTTTGCATTCCTAAAGGTCTGTATAGTCAAAGGTATGTTTTTTCCAGTAGTCATGTATGAATGTGATAGTTGGGCCATAAAGAAGGCTGAATGCCAAAGAATTGATGCTTTCAAACTGTGTGGTGCTGGAGAGGACTCTGGAGTCCTTTGGACTGCATGGAGATCAAACCAGTCAATCCTAAACGAAATCAACCTTGAATATTTGTTGGAAGGACTGATGCTGAAGCTGAAGCTCCAATGCTTTGGCCATTCAATGCCAATAGCCAACTCATTGGCAAAGATCCTGATGATAGGAAAGATTGAGGGCAGGAGGAGAAGAGGGTGGCAGAGGATGGTATGGTTGAATGATATCATCACCTCAGTGGATATGAGTTTCAGCAAACTCTGGGAGATAGGACAGGGAAGCCTGGTATGCTGTAGTCCATGGAGTCACAAAGAGTCAGACACATCTGAATGACTGAATAACAACAATAATTAGTGGTCTTGAGAATCTTTTCAGTGCCTGTTGACCATTAGGCATGTTTTCTTTGGAGAATGTCTATTTAGAGCTTCTGCCCATTTTTTGATTAGGGTGTTATTTTTGTTTTTCTTTTTTTTTATATTGAGTTGTATGAGTTCATATAATTTGGAAATTAAGCCATTATTGACTGTATTGTTTGCAAATATTTCTTTGCATTCCACAGGTTGTTTTTTCATTTTGTTTGTAGTTTCTTCTGCTGGAAAAAACTTACAAGCTTGGTTAGATCCCATTTATTTATTTTTGCTTTACTTCTTTTGCCTTAGAAGACTGATCCTAGAAAACATTACTATGATATATGTCAGAAAATGTTTTGCCTATGTTCTCTTCTAGGAGTTTTATGGTATCATATCTTATATTTAAGTCTCTAAACCATTTTGAGTCTATTTTTGTATATGGAGTGAGAGAATGTTCTAATTTCATTGATTTACATGAGGCTGTCCAGTTTTCCCATCATCACTTGCTAAAGAGACTGTCTTTTTTCTATGTGTATGCTTCTCTCCTTTGTTGATGATTAATTGACTGTAGATGTGTGAGTTTATTTCTGGCTTCTCTATTCTGTTCTATCAATCTGTGTGTCTTTTGTGCCAATACCATGCTGTTTTGATTACCATAGCTTTGTAATATTGTTTGAAGCCTGGGAGAGTTCTATTTCTAGCTTAGTTCTTTTTCCTCAGGTTTGCTTCAGCAATGCTGGGTCTTTTGTAGTTACATATACATTTTAGGATTATTTGTTCTATTTCTATGAAAAATTTCATGGGTAATGTGATAGGGATTGCATTAAATCTTGCTTTGTGTAGTAAGGTCATTTCTCTTAAAGCATTATCAAGTCTGGCAGTTGTAGGTTTCTTGCTCTTCCTTCAAGAGCAAGTGCTTTTCCATTTGTACAGGAGAAGCGTCCGCAGTGCCAGTAGCATTCAAGCCTGTGGTCAAGTGACTGCTAGTCTCTTCTTGGAACTGTCAGGGCCCAAGGTCAGATAGGCTTCTTTTGGTTCACCTGCTTCCCCCTCTAATCTCGGCAGTGTTGCTCATCTGCACAGCTGACACACCCGATGCTTTGCCTTGTTCTTGCCTCCAGTCTTCCTCTCCGGCACCTGGTGGAGGCCTGTGGGGAATGGTTGGCAGTGGGTGTGGACTCCCCTTGTAGCTGGGGCCCTGGAGATTTTAAACTATCCTGGGCCAACACAGTCTTTAAGAGACTGGTAAAATTTTAATTTTTTTCTTTTATGTTGCCTCCTCTTCCTTTCATGTTGTGTTAAGATAAGGTCTCCTCTTGGAGGGGCTTGCCACACTTGTGAATGTGAGAAAATTGGTTGATTTGTGACCCTAGGTCCCTGAGAGGCTCCAAAAATTATGGTACATTCTCCCCTAGGATGGGAGTGACTTCCACTATGCCTGATTATACATCCTAAGTCCTATGAGCTTTTAAGCAAGTGTCTCCTAAACAAAAAGCAGTCTCTTAAGTCCCACATCTCTTACCACTGACTTATGACTCTTATTCCTTCATAGCCATATTTTTTTTATATTGTGAAAATTAAATGAAAAATAAAGTGTGTAAAAATTTAGCACACAACTAATGGTAACTTTTAATATCACTGTTAAATAAATACTGGCCTAGGTTTAAGCAGAAGTAATCCTACTTACATGGTCTTTTCATTCCAAACATGGAATCATTCTTGTTAAAAGCAATTTTTGTTTTTTTTACTATTTGTATGTATCATTAGATTGAAATGTAACAGTGCAGGAAACATTAAGATAAAAAAGTATATGATTACACTTGATCTTTACATTATGCTGTTATTAGGTATTTTGGGGTAAATAATAACATCAAGAAAATATACTGGCTCCAATATTCATATTATAAAAGATGTACATTTTTAAGAAGAAATTTATTCATGTATCTTAGGACATAAGGAACATATCTCAAAGAGAAGCTGGAAAAATTTGCACAACTAAAGATTTACTGAAGTAAAAACGCTTTCTTTGGAATTAAAAGTTAGCCAATCTATTTATCTCTAGGAACAATGCCTAGTAGGAAATAATAAATGCAAATTTCATTTTATAATCCATTCAGGATTTAGAGGTTTGGTTTGAGGCATATTTAAATGTTTAATTAGGAAAGGAAATTTTGGAGCATCAGCTTTTTGTTTTTAATAACCATTTCTATTTCATTTGGCAACATAGAGCATTTTTTTCCTTTTTTCCTAGCTGCTAAATCTGGTTTCCAAGCTCTATTCCAGAGAATTATTTTAGGCATAAATTCCTGTAACTTTTAAATTTTTTCATGAAAAAGTTTCAATTCAAAATTTTAGAAAGCTAGCATAAGCCTTTTAGATTTAGTTTTCACATGTTAACCTTCATAGATATGTCTAAGCTTTTGAATAATCCACCCAAATCCCATAGCTCTCAGTTTAGAGATCATTGTTTTCATTTCTAGAAATGATTATGTCTCGCAAGTTTACATTAAATTGTGGTTTGCTGATTTACTGAAGAATAAAAATATTTAAACATAAATTTTTTACCTGCAGGGTATAGGAAGCATTTGAGTCCATTACATTTCCATAATGTGAAATTGGAAATTAAAATTCAAACTAGATACATTTCATAAATGAATTTCTAAGAAGTCCATTAATGTATGACTTTTTCATAAACTTCGTTTTTCACAGTCATTTTAAATAGAGATTAAATATCATGTCCCAATGTCTTATGCAGTGAATTAAATGGTTTCTTCTTTCACTTTCATTCCTTTCACTTTTCATAACTTTCACTTTTATTCATTCATTCTTCTTTCACTGTCTTTATTAAGGGTTTCAAAATATTTAAGAAATATATTCTTTAAGGAATTTTTATGTCTTGTTTTCCTTGTCGCTTTCTTTAAAACACTACATTCAGATCGCTCTTAACAAGTTTTGACCAAATTTTCAATTCTCAACTGATTATAACTGTTGGTGAAAATTGACATCAGGACAAATTGTTGTCTCTAGTATTTATTAGGTTTTATTATTCATTCCTAAGAAAATTCTACCCCACAGTTCCTTAGGTAGAATTCCTGTTTTTATTTTCTTCATCTCATTAGAATTTCTAATGTGTTAGATTCCTTATTTTGTTCCCTCTTTATTATATTCAGTAGGTATTTTGACAAATTAATGATATAAGTAGGAAGCCAGTATCAAATGATTCTGTAGAAAAAAAGGAAGGATGGATGGATGGAATAACAGAACACAGAAAGAAAGAAAAGAAAAGAAAAAATAAAAGGTGGAAAGGAAGAAAGGAAGACCCAGTTATATCAAAATATCCTCTATAGTGATGTGTAAAACTAGTTCTATTTCTGATTATTTAGAGCAAAAAACATCCTTCCTCTTGAATTTATTTTGATTACCATATAAGTTTCAGTTTTTTTGATATTCAGGATATCAACAGGTTTATGTTACTGAAGAATTTTTAAAGCATTTAAATCGCATATTCTTACCAGTCCATTCATATTGTCACAAATAGTGGGGTTTCTTCTTTTTAAAGCCTGAATAACATTTCATTGTGTGTATATACCACCTTTTCTTCATGCATTCGTCTGTTGATGGACCTGGAAGACATTATGCTAAGTAAATTGTCAGTCACAGGACAACTACTGAATGTTTCCACTTATATGAGGCATCTAAAATAGTCAAAGTTATAGAAGTAGACAATAGAGCGGTGATTATCATGGGATGGGAATAGGAGGACATGAGGAGTGGTTCAGTGGATATAAAGTCAAGTTATACCAAGTGAGTAAGTTCCAGAAACCTGCTGTACAACATTGTGCCTATAGTTAACCGTGAAATGTTATATACTTAAAATTTTATTGAGGGTAGATCTCATGTTAACTATTCTTATTGAAAAGACACACAGACAAACAATAAACAACAAATAGACAAAGGAAACTTTTGGGGATGATGAATATAATTATTATCTGGACTGTGGTGATTGTAACATGAGGGTTTACATATGTCAAAACTCACCAATTATATGCATTAATTATGTGCAGTTTTTGTATACCGATTATATCTCAGTAAAACTAGAAAAAAATCATTTTTTTCTTAGATTCTGAAACATCCAGTTCAGGCTTGTCGTGATGTAGGTCTTGGACCAGAGGATTTCAGATTTGTGATTTCACTCAGTTTCTTAGAAATATGTTAATGCATTTCTGATTAGAGTTTCTATAAGCAAAATAGGCAATCCCTTGTTTAACCAGCATTTACTAATTACTTCCCATGGGCTTCTCAGGTGTTACCAGTGTTAAAGAATCTGTCTGCCAGTGCAGGAGATGCAAGAGATACAGGTTCAATCCCTGAGTCGGGAAGATCTTCTGGAGGAGGAAATGGCAACCCATTTTAGTATTCTTGCCTGGAAATTCCATGGACAGAGGAGTCTAGGGGGCTACAGTCCAGGGGATCACCCAGAGTCAGACACAACTGAGCACACACATGTGTGTGTCCCCATGGGCTTGGGGGTACAGGCATGGATCAGATGCCCAGAAATATTAGGCTTTCAGAGAAAAAGAGTTATCAGAGTTCCTGGGTTGCTTCTCTTATGCTTCCTGCATTGACCTTTGGTAAAAGATCTACCTGGTGATGGACTAGCTGAGTTAAGTAAGGCAGTGGACCAAAAGCTTCTATGATGCCTGATTCTTCCTTGTACAGAGTTCCTGAACCTTTTCTGCACTCAGACTCTTATAACTTGATTTATGAATGATTTATGAATATATAGCAAAGCCTGATGGCTCAGTGGGTAAAGAATCTGCCTGCAATGCAGAAGACACAGGAGACATGGGTTCAATCCCTGGGTGGGAAAGACCACCTGTAGGAGGAAAATGGCAGCCCACTCCAGTATTCTTGCCTGAAAATTCCCATGGACAGAGGAGCCTGGCAGGCCACATTCCAAAGGGTTGCACAGAGTAGGACATGACTGAGTGACTAAGCACACACATAGCAAAGCCTGGAATTGCTGTGATCAGATCTGGTCTAGATAATAATCCCTGTGACCTGTTTCCCATGAGTCCTCATCCCACCAGGACAGTAGAGGTATTCTCAACAAAGATTCTTAAAAAATGAGAATTTTGTATAATGCTCCTTTATATAATAACCATTTTATATTCCTTTTCAAAATGAGAAATAGCAAGATCTTAAGGTAAGCAATAAGGGAACACAATAATATTGACTGAAATAAGTGCCAGTAGCTAGTACAGGGAGAGGTTTGGGGATAAGAACTGGGAGTACATTTTATCTGATCTGATTAAACATTCTTGGGGAGCAAGTCTATTTCAGAGTCTAGGGAGTCACTAACCTGTTTTTTCATTGAGGTAGGAAAAGAATAAATAATATTGACAGAACTGTTTAATTAATACAGAAATCTTTATTTTTTTCCTGTTGCTTTTCCTTATTTAATAATAAGCTTCTCAAACAATCATCCAGGTTTCACTCCATCACAATTTTTTGTCATTTTCGTAACTATCAAATTACTTTTTTTTTAAAGCAGGAGTAGGTGGATAATAGCCTGAGAAGGAAAATCTGGACGCTCTAACCTTACCTCTGCCACCCACACAAGTGGAAAACATTTGGTTATTTTCTCTACTTTTCCTTTCAGAGCTTCTTATGTGGTTACTTCATCACTGACCTAAATCTTAAGTAATTTTTTAAAGCAAAGTTACATCGTGAAGTTCTTATTTGGGAAAAAAAAGCCAAAAACCAGTTGTTTCAGTGATCATTGGTTTCCAAATAAATTCAGGTAATATATAAAACCCTGGAAAAGAATGTCCTCGATACATAATACAGAAATATTAATTTATTCTTTAAAATATTCATCCAGTATTTACTGATTGTTTTTTATATACTAAATAAGGACAAACCTAGGCTTTATAGAATATGAAGCTCATCTATTTGGGTTGCCTTTTTAAGATTAAGAATGAAAAAATATGACTGCTGTATTAAGATATAAACATTAATGTGTTATTTAAAATAAAAGGGATGGGGTGACCCTTTGCCTTTGTAAGTGTATAGTCAGTGGCTTTCAGTATATTCACAAAGTTTTGTATCAACTAATGTAATCATTTAATGTTTGTTCAACAAATAATAATGTATCAATTAATGTTACCAATTCCAGAATATTTTCATCATCACCCTCCAAATTTGTATGCAGGTCAGGAGGCAACAGTTAGAACTGGACATGGAACAACAGACTGGTTCCAAATAGGGAAAGGAGTACATGAGGGTTGTATATTGTCACCCTGCTTACTTAACTTATATGCAGAGTACATCATGAGAAACGCTGGGCTGGATGAACCACAAGGTGGAATCAAGATTGACGAAGAAATATCAATAACCTCAGATATGCAGATGGCACCACCCTTATGGCAGAATGTGAAGAAGAACTAAAGAGCCTCTTGATGAAAGTGAAAGAGGAGAGTGAAAACGTTGGCTTAAAACTCAACATTCAGAAAACTTAAGATCAAGGGATCTGGTCACATCACTTCATGGCAAATAGACAGGGAAACAGTGGAAACAGTGACAGACTTTATTTTTTTGGGCTCCAAAATCACTGCAGATGGTGACTGCAGCCCTGAAATTAAAAGACGCTTGCTCCTTGGAAGAAAAGTTATGACCCACCTAGACAGCATATTAAAAAGCAGAGACATTACTTTGCCAACAAAGTTTGTCTAGTGAAAGCTATGGTTTTTCCAGTAGTCATGTATGGATGTGAGAGTTGGACTATAAAGAAAGCTGAGCACCGAAGAATTGATGCTTTTGAACTGTGGTGTTGGAGAAGACTCTTGAGAGTCCCTTGGACTGCAAGGAGATCCAACCAGTCCATTCTAAAGGAAATTAGCCCTGAATATGCACTGGAAAGACTGATGTTGAAGCTGAAACTCCAATACTTTGGTCAACTGATGCAAAGAACTGAGTCATTTGAAAAGACCCTGATGCTGGGAAAGTTTGAAGGTGGGAAGAGAAGGGCACGAGAGAGGATGAGATGGTTGGATGGCATCACCGACTCAGTGGACATGAGTTTGAGTAAACTCCGGGAGTTGGTGATGAACAGGGAGGCCTGGCATGCTGCAGTCTGTGGGGTCGCAGAGAGTCAGACACAACTGAGCAACTGAACTTAGTGAACTGAAGGGTTAAGAATATTGAGTCACTTTTCATGTGTTACTTGACCATTTGGATTTCTTTGGAGAAAAGATTGTTCACATCTTTATTTTTTAAATTGGCTTCTTTATTCTTTTATCCTTGAATTGTTGAGTTCTTTATATAGTCTTGATACATATATGATGTTTCTCTCATTCTGTGGATTGTCTCTGCTCACTCAATAGTATCCTTTGAAACACAACAGTTTTTAATTTTGATAAAGTCCAGTTTATGTTTTTTCCTTTCATTATTTGTCTTTTTGGTGTCATATATAAGAAACATTAGTCTAACCAAAGGTCACAAAGATTTACTCCTATTTTATTCTAAGAGTATTATGGTTTTATCTCTTACATGTAGATTTGTGATCCATTTAAGGTTAATTTTTGTATTAAATGTAAGGTAGTGGTCCATGTTCATTCTTTGGTATGTTAATGTCCATTTTCCCATTACTATTTATTGAGAAAGCTGTTCTTTCCACACTAAAATGTCTTTTACTCCTGGGGAAAGTCAGTTGATCATACTGTGAGGATTCATTGACTTGAGATCTTTTTTATTCTTTAACACAGATATTTACAGCTATAAATTTTCCTCTGAGCATTTATTTAGCTACATGCCATAATTTGAGGTAAATTGTATTATTATTTTTATTTATCTCAAAGTATTTTTCTAGACTCTCATCATTGCTAATTATTAGAGGAGTGCAAATCAGAACTACAGTGAGGTACCACCTCACACCAGTTAGAATGGCCATTGTTAAAAAGTCTACAAATAACAAATGTTGGAGAGGGTATGGCAAAAAGAGAACTTCCTACAGTGTTGGTGGGAATGTAAATTTGTGCAAACACTATGGAAAATAGTATGGAGTTTCCTCGAAACTAAAAATAGGATTGTCATATGCAGCTGTCCCACTCTTAGGAATATATCCTGAGGAAACTACAATTTAAAAATATACTTGCACTTCATTATTTATAGCAGCACTATTTACAGTAGCCAAGACATGTAAACAACCTAAATGTCCATCAGCAGATGAATGAGTAAAGAAGATGTGGTGTGTTTACACCACACACACATGCATATGTACAATGGAATACTACTCAGCCATAAAAATGAATGAAATAATGCCATTTGCAGCAACTGGGATGGACCTAGAGAAATTATCATACAAAGTGGAGTAAGAAAAAGAAACACAAATATTATATCACTTATATGTAAAATCTGAAATATGGCATAAATGAACTTATTTATGAAACAGAATCAGACTCACAGACAGAAAACAAACTGATAGTTACCAAAGTGGGAAGGGGGTAGGGGAGAAATAGGAGTTTGGGATTAGCAGATACAAATGACTACATATAAAATAAACAATAAGGTTTTACTGTATAGCACAGGGAACTATAATCAATATCCTATGAAAAACCATAATGGAAAATATATAAAGCATTTTCTAAATTCTCTTGTAGTATCTTTTTTGATCATTGTTTATTAAAGTATGTATTGTTTAATTCCACTTATTTTTGAGTTTCCCACATTTCTTTTGGTAATTCTAGTTTCATTCCATTGTGGTTGGAGAACATACTTGGTCATCATTTCAGTTCCTTAAAATTGTTTAACTTAATTTTATGACCTAATAGATGGTCTGCCCTGTACAGTGTTCTGCGTATACTGGAGAAGAATGTTTATTCTGCCCTTGTTGGTTGGGTGTCTATTAGGTCTAGTTGGTATTCAGTAGTAGTTCGTTGCTTAGTTCCTTGCTTATCTTCTGTCTAGTTTTTTCTACACATTATTGAAAGTTGGTTATTGAAGTCTCCAGGTATTAGTATTAAATTGACTTTTTTTCTGTTCGATTCTGTCACTGTGTGCTTCATGTATTTTGGGACTCTGTTGGTAAGTGCATGTATTTTAAAAATGTATTATGCCTTTCTTAGGGAGAAGGCAATGGCACCCCACTCCAGTACTCTTGCCTGGAAAATCCCATGGACGGAGGAGCCTGGTAGGCTGCAGTCCATGGGGTCGCTAGGAGTCAGACATGACTGAGCGACTTCACTTTCACTTTTCCCTTTCTTTCATTGGAGAAGGAAATGGCAACCCACTCCAGTGTGCTTGCCTGGAGAATCCCAGGGACGGGGGAGCCTGGTGGGCTGCCATCTATGGGGTCGCACAGAGTCAGACATGACTGAAGCGACTTAGCAGCAGCAGCAGCAGCATGCCTTTCTTATGTATTGATTATTTTATCATTTTAATTTATCACTCTTTACTTTTATTCTAACAACAATTTTTATCTAAAAGTCTACTTTGTTTCATGTTAGTATGGTCACTCTCACTCTTTTGAGTATTGTTTACAATACCATCTTATTAATTTTACCCTATTTGTGTCTTTGAATCTAAAGTATGTTTCTTCTGGATAGCATATAGTAAGCTTATGTGTTTTTACATTCCCAACAGTATATGCAGGTTCCTTTTTCTCCATATCCTATCCAAGATTTGTTATTTGTATATTTTTTTTGCTGATAACTGCTCTGACAGGTATGAAGTGATATTTTATTGTTTTTATGTGCATTTCTCTGATAAGTGGAGACATGGAGCATCTTTTCATGTGACTGTATGTCGTCTTTGGAAAAATGTCTGTGCAGGTCTTCTGCCCATTTTCTGATTGGGTTGTTTGTTTTTTGATATTGAGTTGTATGTGTGTATGAGTTAATTTATATATTTGAGATATTAACCCCCTTTCAGTCATCATTTACAAATATTTTCTCCTGTTCTATAGGTTGTCTTTCATTTTTTCAGTGGTTTCCTTTTCCATACCAAAGCTTTAAAATGTAATTAGGTCCCATTTAAAAATTTTTTACTCTTATTTCTTTTGCCTTAAGGGATAGAATAAAAAAATATTACTATGGTTTATGTCAAAGAGTTGGACACGACTGAGTGACTAACACTACTTATGTCAAAGAATGTTCTGCCTTTGTTTTCTTCTAAGAGTTTTATAATGTCATGTTTTACATCTAGGTCTTTAATTCATTTTGAGTTTATTTTTGTACATGGTGTGAGGAAATATCTTAATCTCATTCTTTTACATATACCTGTCCAGTTTTCCCAACACCACTTATTTAAGAGATTGTCTTTTCTCCACTGTATATTCTTGCCTCGTTTGTCATAGATTAATTGACCATAGGTATGTGGGTTTATTTTTGGGCTTTCTATTCTGTTCCATCAGTTTATGTATCAGTTCCATGTTGTTTTGATTACTGTAGCTTTGTGGTAGAGTCTGAGATCTGGGCAGGTGATAAGCTCCAGCTTTGTTGTTTTTTTCTCAAGACTGCTTTGCAACTCAAAATATGTGGTGGTTCTATATACATTTTAGGTTTATTTGTTCTACTTCTATGAAAAATGTCATAGGAAAGATGTCATGCATTAATATGTAGATTGCTTTGGGTAGTATGGCAATTTTAACAATATTCTTCAAATGGAACAATGTGGGATAGTTTTCCATTTTTTGTATCATCTTCAGTTTCCTTCATCAGTATTTTATACTTTTAAGAGCATAGGCCCTACAACTACTTGGTTAAGTTTATTCCTAGATATTTTATTCTTTTTGATGTGATTTTAAACTGGATTATTTTTTACTTTCTTTTTGATTGTTCATTATTAGAGTATAGAAAAGTAGCACATTTCTGTATATTAATCTTGTATTTTCAACTTTGCTGAATTCATTTAGTAGCTCTAATAGCTTTTGGGTGGAGACTTGAAGGTTTTCTCTATAAAGTATCATGTCATCTGCAAATAGAGACAGTTTTATTTCTTCCCTTCCAACTTATATGCCTTTTATTTCTTTTCCCTGTCTAATTGCTGTGGCTAGGATTTTCAGTACTGTGTGCAATAGAAGTGGTGAGAGTGCGCATTCTTGTCTTGTTCCCATGTTTAGAGGAAGGCTTTAAGTTTTTCACTGTTAAGTGTGATGTAGGTCCATACCAACTTAATTTTAACATCATACAGAAGCTTTGCTCCATACTTCCTGACTCTTTATACTAACAGTTTACATATTCATACAGCATAAGTCAATCAAAACAGTTTGATAAGCAGTTATCTTTTAAATCAGATTGAGGGAACAAAGAGTTATAAAATATACATTTAACTTTACTTTACATTTACCTATGTATTAACTTCTACTGGTGCTCTTCATTTTACATGTGGATTTGAGTTACTGTCTAGTGTCTTTTCATTTCATCCTGAAAGACTTCCTTTGATATTTCTTATACAGCAAATTTGCTAATGACAGATTCTCTCACTTTTTATTTATTTGGTAGTAGGTCCTTTGTGGGCTTCCCAGGTGGCTCAGTGGGTTAAGAATCCTCCTGCAATGCAGGAGATATGGGTTCAATCCCTGGGTCGGGAAGACCCCCTGAGGAGGGTGTAGCAACCCACTCCAGTATTCTTGCCTGGAGAATCCCATGGACAGAGGAGCCTGGCGAGCTACAGTCCATAGCATCACAAAGAATCAGACACAACTGAAGCCACTTAGCATGCACAGCTCCTTTGTATTTAAAGCATAATATTGCAAATTAAGTGTTTTAGAGTTTTAATGGTCCAACAGGCCATTTATTTGACAATATTTTTGGAGAAATCTTAGAACTCAAGTAACAACCCATTTAAAGAAACTAATTGAAAAGTTTTTTATAAATCAGTTTTATGGCATACAATAAACTGTATCAATTTAAAGTACAGAATTCAGTGAGTTTGACAGATGAATACATCTTTAAAAACATCCCGAGTCACTAATTTTTCCTTTTTATAGATGAGTAGCATTCCACTGTGTGCTTTCCTGGTGGCAGGAGACTCAAGTTTGACCCCAGGGTTTGCATATTTTCTTTAAGTAATTAGTTTATTTTAATTGGAGAGTAATAACTCACAATATTGTGATGGTTTTTGCCATACATCGACATGAATCAGCCATGGGTGCACATGTGTCCCACCACCCTGAACCCCCCAGCCACCTCCCTCCCCACTCCATCCTTCTGGGTTGTTGCAGAGCACAGGCTTTGAGTGCCCGGCTTCGTGTATTGAACTTGCACTGGTCATCTGTTTTACATATGGTAATATACATGTTTCAATGTCATTCTCTCAAATCATCCCACCCTCACCTTCTCCCATAGAGTCCAAAAAGTCTGTTCTTTACATCTGTGTGTCTTTTACTGCCTTGCATATAGGATCGTCGTTACCATCTTTTTAAATTCCATATATATGTGTTATATAATATGCAGTCTTCAAACTTGCTAAATTTATTTGTTAGTTCTAGTGCTTGTTTTATATTCTACATAAACAATTATGTACTTTGGAAATAGGCATGGCAGTCCTTCATTTCCAGTATTAATTTATGTTCATTTCATTTTATTGCCCTATTGCAATAGCTGGGCCTCCAGTACAATGTTAATGCAAGTTTATAGAGGAGAGCACCATCCTTGTCTTTTTGAAGACTATAGAGAAAGAGCTGAATATTTTACCATTATATATAACATTGATAGGGCTTCCCAGGTGGCACTAGTGGTAAAGAATCTGCCTGCCAATGCAGGTGACTTAAGAGATGCAGTTTCCATCCCTGGATTGGGAAGATGTCCTGGAGGAGGGCATGGAAACCCACTCCAGTATTTTTGCCTGGAGAATTCCATGGACAGAGGAGTCTGGTGGGCTGCAGCCCAGTGGATGAAAAAGAGTTGGACATGACTGAAGCAACGTAAAAAGCACACACATAACACTGGTTACAGATTTTTTTCATCAGTTCAGTTCAGTTCAGTCACTCGGTCGTGTCTAACTCTTTGTGACCCCATGGACTGCAGCACATCAGGCCTCCCTGTCCATCACCAACTCCCGGAGTTTACTCAAACTCATGTCCATTGAGTCGGTGATGCCATCTAACCATCTCATCCGCTGTCGTCCCCTTCTCCTCCTGCCTTGAATCTTTCCCAGCATCAGGGTCTTTTCAAATGAGTCAGCTCTTTGCATCAGGTGGTCAAAATATTGGAGTTTCAGCTTCAACATTGGTCCTTCCAGTGCATATTCAGGCTGATTTCCTTTAGGATGGACTGGTTGGATTTCTGTGCAGTCCAAGCAACTCTCAAGAGTCTTCTCCAATGCCGCAGTTCATAAGCATCAAATCTTCAGCACTCAGCTTTCTTTATAGTCCAACTGTCACATCCATACATGACCACTGGAAAAACCATAGTTTTGACTAGATGGACTTTTGTTGGCAAAGTAATGTCTCTGCTTTTTAATATGCTATCTAGGTTGGTCATAACTTTTCTCCCAAGAAGTAAGCATCTTTTAATTTCATGGCTGCAGTCACCTTCTGCAGTGATTTTGGAGCCCAAAAATATAAAGTCTGTCACTGTTTCCATTGTTTCCCCATCTATTTCCCATGAAGTGTTGCAACCAGATGCCATGATCTTAGTTTTCTGAATGTTGAGCTTTAAGTCAACTTTTTCACTCTCCTCTTTCACTTTCATCAAGAGGCTCTTTAGTTCTTCTTTGCTTTTTGCCATAAGGGTGATGTCATCCGCATATCTGAGGTTACTGATATTTCTCCTGGCAATCTTGATTCCAGCTTGTGCTTCATCCAGCCCAGCATTTCTCATGATGTACTCTGTATATAAGTTAGGTAAGCAGGGTGAGAATATACCGCCTTGACGCATTCCTTATTTTTCATAGATATCCTTTATCAGATTAAGGAAGCTACATTCTGTTTCCAGTATGTTGAGAATTATAATCATAAATAGATACTGAATTTTAACTGATCTTTCTGCTTCTACTGAAATGAATGTATGTTTTTCTTCCTATTTTTATTTATCCTTATTTCTTATTTTTGGGCATGTGGCTTAGTTCCATATGGGACTAGGGATCAAATCTAGGCCCCTTGCAGTAGAATTATGGAGTCCTAAGCACTGGACCACCAAGGAATTCCTTTCTTCCTCTTTTTAATATGTTTAATTGTATTGATTGATTTTTGAAAATTAAACCAAGCTGAATCTTTGGTATAGATCCTATTTAGTCATGGTGTATTAAATTTTGTATATATTGTTGGATTATTTCACCATATTTTATTATTTTTCTCAGTTTATGGGGTATATTGATCTGTAGAAGTATTTTAATATACATGCCTGTATAAATATATTTGGTAATTTCTTTGTCAGGTTCTGGTATTAGGATTATCCTGGCATGCTAAAATAAAACTAGTTGGGAAGTAAATATTTTCTTCCAGATGAATTTTTACAAAGTTGCTGTTTGGTTAAATGTTTTTAATGTAAATGATTATATATCAATGGAATCCTTATTAAATAGGAACAGCAGGGCAAATATAATTGATTGTCATCACACTCACCTCAGAGAAATTGGAAGCTTTATAGATAGATAAACACGTTTGGTCCATCTAGTCAAGGCTATGGTTTTTCCAGTAGTCAAGTATGGATGTGAGAGTTGGACTATAAAGAAGCTGAGCACTGAAGAATTGATGCTTTTGAACTGTGGTGTTGGAGAAGACTCTTGAGAGTCGCTTGGACTGCAAGGAGATCCAACCAGTCCATCCTAAAGGAGACCAGTCCTGGGTGTTCATTGGAAGGACTGATGTTGAAGCTGAAACTACAATACTTTGGCCACCGGATGCGAAGAGCTGACTCATTGGAAAAGTCCCTGATGCTGGGAAAGATTGAGGGCAGGAGGAGAAGGGGACGACAGAGGATGAGATGGTTGGATGGCATCACTGACTCAATGGACGTGGGTTTGGGTAGACTCTGGCAATTGGTGATGGACAGGGAGGCCTGGTGTGCTGCGGTTCATTGGGTTGCAAAGAGTCGGACATGACTGAGTGACTGAAATGAACTGAACTGAACTGAGACACCTTTGGATGAAGTTCAGCAAAGATTCATTTCTCTGTTCTCTCATTTTCTTCTTTTGTCTCCTACATTCCCTCTGCCTCTAACTCTTACACTTACTAAATATATATAGGACAAAGCATTTATTGAGAAATGTTTTATTTAAGCAAGTGAAGCTATTCAATATGTAGCCTTCTGTGTTCATGATATATTAGTTTCTACCCTCAACCTCAAGGAGCTTTATGTGGAAGTCTACACAGGGGCTAGGCCGGGCCGGGGGCCGGGGGCTGGGGGCGGCGGCCGACAGGGGCTAGGCCGGGAGCCGGGGGCGGCGGCCGAGAGGGCCTAGGCCAGGCCGGGGCCCGGGGCCCGGGGGCCGGGGGCAGCGGCCAAGAGGGGCTAGGCCGTGCCGGGAGCCGGGGGCGGCAGCCGACAGGGGCTAGGCCGGGCCGAGGGCCAGGGGCGGCGGCCGACAGGGGCTAGGCCGGGCCGGGGGCCGGGGGCCGAGGGCGGCGGCCGACAGGGGCTAGGCCGGGCGGGGGACCGGGGGCCGGGGGCGGCAGCCGACAGAGCCTAGGCCCGGGGGGCTGGGGCCGGCGGTGGCAGTGGCGGCGGCAGCAGCGAGAGGAATTACCCAAGGCCCAAGGTAAGAGAAACCCAAGTAAGACGGTAAGTGTTGCGAGAGGGCATCAGAGGGCAGACACACTAAAACTGAAATTACAGAAAACTAGCTAATCTTGATCACATGGACCACAGCCTTGTCTATCTCAATGAAACTAAGCCGTGCCGTGTGGGGCCACCCAAGACGGATGGGTCATGGTGGAGAGGTTTGACAGATTGTGGTCCACTGGAGAAGGGCATGGCAAACCACTTCAGTATTCTTGCCTTGAGAACCCCATGAACAGTATGAAAAGGCAAAAGGATAGGACACTGAAAGATGAACTCCCCAGGTCAGTAGATGCCCAATATGCTAATGGAGATCAGTGGAGAAATAACTCCAGAAAGAATGATGGGATGGAGCCAAAGGAAAAACGATACCCAACTGTGGATGTGACTGGTGATAGACGCAAAGTCCGATGCTGTAAAGAGCAACATTGCATAGGAACCTGGAATGTTAGGTCCATGAATCAAGGCAAACTGGAAGTGGTCAAACAGGAGATGGCAAGAGTGAACGTCGACATTCTAGCATCAGCGAACTAAAATGGACTGGAATGGGTGAATTTAACTCAGATGACCATTATATCTACTACTGTGGGCAAGAATCCCTTAGAAGAAATGGAGTAGCCATCATGGTCAACAAAAGGGTCCAAAATGCAGTACTTGGATGCAATCTCAAAAACGACAGAATGACCTCTGTTCGTTTCCAAGGCAAACCATTCAATATCACGGTAATCCAAGTCTATGCCCCGACCAGTAACGCCGAAGAAGCTGAAGTTGAATGATTCTATGAAGACCTACAAGACCTTCTAGAACTAACACCCAAAAAAGATGTCCTTTTCATTATAGGGGACTGGAATGCAAAAGTAGGAAGTCAAGAAACACCTGGCGTAACAGGCAAGTTTGGCCTTAGAGTACAGAATGAAGCAGGGCAAAGGCTAATAGAGTTTTGCCACGAGAACGCACTGGTAATAGCAAACACCCTATTCCAACAACACAAGAGAAGACTCTACACGTGGACATCACCAGATGGTCAACACCGAAATCAGATTGATTATATTCTTTGCAGCCAAAGATGGAGAAGCTCTATACAGTCAGCAAAAACAAGACCAGGAGCAGACTGTAGCTCGGATCATGAACTGCTTATTGCCAAATTCAGACTTAAATTGAAGAAAGTAGGGAAAACCACTAGACCATTCAGGTATGACCTAGATCAAATCCCTTATGAGTATACAGTGGAAGTGAGAAATAGATTTAAGGGACTAGACCTGATAGACAGAGTGCCTGATGAACTATGGACAGAGGTTCATGACATTGTACAGGAGACAGGGATCAAGAAAATCCCCATGGAAAAGAAATGGAAAAAAGCAAAATGGCTGTCTGAGGAGGCCTTACAGATAGCTGGGAAGAGAAGAGAAGCGAAAAGCAAAGGAGAAAAGGAAAGATATTCCCATCTCAATGCAGAGTTCCAAAGAATAGCAAGGAGAGATAAGAAAGCCTTCCTCAGGGATCAGTGCAAAGAAATAGAGGAAAACAACAGATTAGGAAAGACTAGAGATCTCTTCAAGAAAATTAGAGATACCAAAGGAACATTTCATGCAAAGATGGGCTCGATAAAGGACAGAAATGGTATGGACCTAACAGAAGCAGAAGATATTAAGAAGAGGTGGCAAGAATACACGGAAGAACTGTACAAAAAAGATCTTCATGACCCAGATAATCACGATGGTGTGATCACTCACCTAGAGCCAGACATCCTGGAATGTGAAGTCAAGTGGGCCTTAGAAAGCATCACTACGAACAAAGCTAGTGGAGGTGATGGAATTCCAGTTGAGCTATTTCGAATCCTCAAAGTGATGCTGTGAAAGTGCTGCACTCGATATGCCAGCAAATTTGGAAAACTCAGCAGTGGCCACAGGACTGGAAAAGGTCAGTGTTCATTTCAATCCCAAAGAAAGGCAATGCCAAAGAATGCTCAAACTACCGCACAATTGCACTCATCTCACATGCTAGTAAAGTAATGCTCAAAATTCTCCAAGCCAGGCTTCAGTAATACGTGAACCGTGAACTTCCAGATGTTCAAGCTGGTTTTAGAAAAGGCAGAGGAACCAGAGATCAAATTGCCAATATCCGCTGGATCATCGAAAAAGCAAGAGAGTTCCAGAAGAACATCTATTTCTGCTTTATTGACTATGCCAAAGCCTTTGACTGTGTGGATCACAATAAACTGTGGAAAATTCTGAAAGAGATGTGAATACCAGACCATCTCACCTGTCTCTTGAGAAACCTGTATGCAGGTCAGGAAGCAACAGTTAGAACTGGACATGGAACAACAGACTGGTTCCAAATAGGAAAAGGAGTCCGTCAAGGCTTTATATTGTCACCCTGCTTATTTAACTTATATGCAGAGTACATCATGAGAAACGCTGGGCTGGAAGAAACACAAGCTGGAATCAAGATTGCTGGAAGAAATATAAATATACTCAGATATGCAGATGACACCACCCTTATGGCAGAGAGTGAAGAAGAACTAAAGAGCCTCTTGATGAAGGTGAAGGAGGAGAGTGAAAAAGTTGGCTTAAAGCTCAACGTTCAGAAAACTAAGATCATGGCATCTGGTCGCATCACTCCATGGGAAATAGATGGGGAAACAGTGGAAACAGTGTCAGACTTTATTTTTTTGGGCTCCAGAATCACTGCTGATGGTGACTGCAGCCATGAAAGTAAAATACGCTTACTCCTTGGAAGGAAGGTTATGACCAACCTAGGTAGCATATTTAAAAGCAGAGACATTACTTTGCCAACAAAAGTCCATCTAGTCAGGGCTATGGTTTTTCCAGTGGTCATGTATGGATGTGAGAGTTGGACGGTGAAGAAAGCTGAGCGCCGCAGAATTGATGCTTTTGAACTGTGGTGTTGGAGTAGACTCTTGAGAGTCCCTTGTACTGCAAGGAGATCCAATCAATCCATCCTAAAAGAGATCAATCCTGGGTGTTCATTGGAAGGTCTTATGTTGAAGCTGAAACTCCAACACTTTGGCCACCTCATGCGAAGGGTTGACTCATTGGAAAAGACCCTAATGCTGGGTAGGATTGGGGGCGGGAGGAGAAGGGGTCGACAGAGGATGAGATGGTTGGATGACATCACCGACTCGATGGTCATGGGTTTGGGTAGACTCCGGGAGTTGGTGATGGACAGAGAGGCCTGGCCTGCTGCGGTTCATGGGGTCGCAAAGAGTCGGACACGACTGAGCGACTGAACTGAACTGAACTGAACTGAACAAATCATAAACACTACTCTTCTGTGTAGAAAGTGGTGCTTATTAAATATGCAGATTTGTATTTCTTCTACTCTGACCTGGCCTGCCAGAGATCTGGGTTTGATCCCTGGGTTGGCAAGATACCCTGACGAAGGAAAAGGCTACCCACTCCAGTATTCTGGCCTGGAGAAATCCATGGACTGTATAGTCCGTGGGGTCACAGTCGGACATGACTGAGTGACTTTCATTTTCACTTTCTTTTCACTCTGATCCGAGTCTCAGGTCCAGTGGAGAGTCCTTGTGTCAGTTGCCCACAGTTTATCCCAAAGGATGGAAAAATAATAGACATCACAATGCTAATCTTCAGTAAGCTGCATGCTTCCCATGGAGAGAATCACATTTTCTGTGTTCTTGGAGGGGATAGAGTTTATAATAATACCAGTAATAGCAACTAATACTTATTTAGTTTTTGTTTTGTTTCTGACATTGGTGTGTACTAATTTTAACCTAATAGTAACCCTGTTAAGTAATATTATCTCCATTTCCTGAAAAGAAAACAGAAGTATAGAGAAGTTAGATAAAAACTCATCTGATTCACACGGTGATAAATGGCAGAATTTCTTAGGCAACAACTTGTTCTTAAGGGAACAGTAAGGCTTTCTGACTTCATGTAAATACAGTAACTTTGAGAACAGTTATAAAATCCGGATGCTTATATTTTTCTTCATTAGCTCGTCACCAACTTTTAGTATTATTTTGGTTTCAAGAGAAATTCAGTTCAAACTAGTGTCAGCAGTATAGTAAACTGATTAATTTAGGAAATGGGAAAAATGCTGAGGAAGTCTGTCACAGAAGCAACAAAAGGAAAACAGAAACAAAAACAACTAGGAGGACCTTAGTGTCGGGGGCAGGTGCTTAGGTTTTTTGGAGTTACCAAATTCTTTCTTCTCTCTTTTTCTTTATACCCTTTGTATTTCATCTCTCCACTTGTCAATTATGCATTTTATTGTGGAATTTAATATCTCCTCTTGTAAATAGACATTCTTCTCCTGTGACCAGGGCAGTGCTGCCCTGTGATAGCCCACGGGGTGAAGGATTCACTTTGTAAAGATCGCAGAGTTGTTGGCTGGATTCACTTCCTTGAAGTCCGTTTGTGGACTGAAGCCCTCAGTTTCTCATTGCCTTTCTGAAAGATGCTGTCATTTCCTTGTCATGTGGGCCCTGCCACGTGTGGCTTACTCATCAAAACCAGCAATGGAGAGAATCAATAGAGAGTTTTATAGCAAGATGGAAGTTATCTTACCTAGAGTAATCATGGAAGTGACATCCTATCAACTTGGCATAGTCTAATGGTCAGAAGCACATCACAGTTTCAAGGGGAGGGAATGATAAAGGGACATTAATACCAGGCATGGGGATAATTACTATCATTTGGGTAACTAAAATTGACCTTGGGGATAAGGGGGATCATAATCTATGATTGCTCAAGCTTACTTAGGTCAATTATCCTTCCTCTAGGTCCACAGGTGCACATGTGTTAGCACAGAAAGAGAGTAAAGAAAATTTTCTGTGGAGAAAAAAATAGTTATCCCGTCCCAAATCAGGAGTCCAAAATTAGATCTTATCTATTTTTTCAAAACTAATTTTACTCACATCATTTTTAAACCATTATTTTAAATTCATATGAGAAATTATTTGAAGAACTTTCATCTTGATCCTCAGTTTATGAGTGTTATAGTTAGAAAGGCATATCATGAATTTGACTTCAAATGGTTGAATTGATCAAAAGATTTTGTGTATTACTGTGTATCTATAATTATAGAGAATGGCTATCCCTAGACCAAGAATTTGTTTGCAAAACAGATACTTGGCAATTAAGGCATCATAAAGTATAATAATAAATCTTTGTTTCTACTTAAAAATTTTAAACAACATTTGAGGATCTGTTGTATCTTTGATACTGTGCTAGGAGCTTTCCTGTGTTATAGCTTCTTTACATTTTATAGCAATCCTGTTTTTTTTGTTATTATTTAAATGGAATGACTGCCATTTTATAACAGGAGGTATGATTGAAGCACCATGGATCTATTATTAGCCAGCAAAAGAAGACTTAGAAGTGTCCGGCGAGTGTGTAATTTTCTCGGTTCTGTCTCGTCATAACAAAAATTTGAAGCAATGGGCCAGTGTTACAGCTCAGTTTTAATTAGAGAGTAAAGGAAAGTACTTCCTCAAGGCGTGAGGCATGCTGACCCAAAAGAATGCAGAGAGAGAGAGAGAGATACCCCTGGCCCTTTGGCTCCTCTTTTTATATGTTTTTTCTCTTCCCCCTGGGCCTGCCCTATGTAAATCGGGCTAGCCAGGAGTGCTGTTTGTTTTACCTGAGGTCCTCACTCCAGTCCTTGGACCTTCCTTTGTTCTATTTTTGTGGGCTGTTCCCTTCCTTGTCTTTTAGCCACTGCCATTCTGGACTCCTTTTTCCCATTCTAACTACCTAACAGAAGGAACTGTAGAAATACAGTGAGGTGAGGAAATCAGGAAAGTAAAGGATTAGAAATGTACTGAGAAGTAAGTAAGTGATGAAAAGGTGGACTTGAGTGCATAGTTTTCAGAAAATTGAGCTGTAAATGGAAGAAAGCAGGCAAGCAATAATTATTGAGGGAAGAGAATTTTGGTATTTTGTTCCCATTATTATTTGTTTGATAAGTGTGATGATTTTCAGGTTTGGGAAGGTTGGTCAATGTAAGTGCTGATTGGTAGAATCAGATAAGCAGCAAGAGGTAAAAGATACAGGAAAGGAAATATCTTTAATTTCTGAGAAAATATTGGGATGTAATTCAGAACACAGGTGGAACCCTTTGAGACACAAAATTCTTAAGTTTTGAGGCCAAGGCTTGACCCAGGTTTAATCACAAAGAGCATAAATCCCTTTGAGAGGATAACAAACGTTTTCACACTTTCCCCTCACTTTCCTCATGGCCAGAATTTTTTTTTTTTTTCTGAGCTAATTCATCTATTATTCCCTCAGAGGCTCTTTTAAATGAACCAAAAAGTAAAATGAAATATGAATAAATGATGGGGAAAATGGTGTTTTTGGTGAATTAACAGTTCTGCTTGAATAGAGACTAGATATTAAGGGAAGAAATTCAAAGAGGTGATAATTACTTGATGAACAGTTCCACGTCATTTCTAGTTTTAAAGTTCTTGTTCTAGGCAGAAAATAATATGAGCAGTAGGAAGCAAGAGACAAGTCATAAGGTCATAATGAGATTATCTTGAAAGCTTGGATTATTTCAACCAGTTCTAAACATCACCAAATTTGCCTGTCAAAATGTATTGTTGTTCAGTCATTCAGTTGTGTCCAACTCTTTTGCAACTCCATGGACTGTAGCCTGCCAGGCTCCTCTGTCCATGAGATTCTCCAGGCAAGAATACTGAAGTGGGTAGCCATTCCCTTCTGCAGGGGATCTTCCCGACCCAGGGAAGACATCTCCTTCATTGGTGGATGGGTTCTCTACCACTGAACCACTTGGGAAGCCCAGAACTTTGTGCAGATAGTGTTAAACATTGTTACCAGAAAAAGAGCTTCCAATGTCAGTGATGACTCATCCACTTCCAGGCATATACAAGACAGAGAAGTCCCCTGCTTTTGATTAGGACTTGAGTGTTTGTGTTGTTATTAAAGGACATATATAACATTTTAAGTGCATTAAAACCATCTTCATAGTGGTTTGTGACACCTGCAACTTATCTTGTGATCTCAGCAAGCCACACAATTGCTCTGAACTTTAGATTCCTTTAGACTAAAATAATAAACATAAATGAACTCTAAGGATCCCTTGACCTTATAAAATTTCATGTTTTTAAGTTAATGAAATCTTTCCATAGGAAAAGTGACACACCTAAAAGACTCAATGAAGAAATCCTGCTGCTTAGGAGGGGTTGCCTGAGATGGTTGGGGCAGAGGGAGGTGGGCAACAATGAGAAGACTAGGCCTTGTTAGCTCTGCCAAAACTAGTGAAAGGTTGATGCTGCAAACCATGTACTACGCTGGGATTCGTGACCTCCGGAGGAGAGGATTTCCATCCAGGGCCAGAGACCAGGCTTGACCACTCGGAACTTTTTGTGTGATAGAGTTTTATTAAAGTATAAAAGAGATAGAGAAAGTGTCTGGCATAGACATCAGAAGGGGGAAAAAAGAATGCCTTCTTGTTAGTTTTTAGCAAAGCATTTTATGTCTATTAGCAAGCTTCTAATCAGATAAGAGAAACATCTCAAGGCTGACAGAGTTTCACCAGGACCCTCTCCCACAATATGCATTTTGAGATAGAATAGCATGAGGTATGTCATCCCTTGCCGTAAAACAATTGACATGAATACTGGTTTGTTGAGTCATTATCAGCCCAAGGTTTGAGAAAAGAAAAAAGTTCGCCTTTAGGCGGAACCATTTTGAAGAAAGGCAGATTCTGAAGCAAATACTTAGTTTCATTAACAGAACTTAAGAAAGACATTTCCATAAGAAAAATGCATTGGTTACCTCAAGGTTTGAAAAAGGTTCAGGCAGAACAAGGTGTCATCAACACAGAATTGAAAGAAGCCTCTTAATTTTGTGTAGAGAAGAGGGAAAAATATCTGCCACTTGCAGTTTATTTCCTCCTGCCGTTTGGAGACTTCCTACCTGTTGGCCTTCCTCCCTGTTGCCCTCTCATTAGCAGGAGGAGTTTGTCTCCCAGACACTCCATGAATACATCCAGAGTTCAGAACTGAGCTAAACCAAAGAGAGGAAGACTAATAGGCTGCCAAATTAGAGACCAAAAAGCAGACTCAGAAAGCAAAGGCTTGAGGAGCAGAGGTAGGAAAGAGTCCAGAGCAATGGGTATGGAGAACAAGAGAGTGGTGAGTAGATGCAGACAACAGCTGGAACAAAAGTCTCACCTTTGATGTGCTTTTGCGTTTATTGAGGCATCGCGTTTGGAAGGATTGCCATGTTTAAATGGCAGACCCTTGTAAAGTTCAGATTATGGACTATTCAAGAGCATGACATTTAATAACCAAAAGAAAATGCTATAACGTACCAGTACAGAATCTCTTTAGAGGTAAATGGCAGAAAAAAATGCCAGTTCCAACTGACTTTAAAGTGAAAGTATTGGCTTAAGTAACTGGAAGCTGAGGAATAAGACTAGTTTCAGACAACCCATAAGTTAAAGGCTTTTAAAAAATGTCATTGTGGGTCTTTTTAGTCCTTATCACCTTCTCCAGTCTGACAGTTGCACAAGGAATGAGTAATTCCTACAAGGAAATCAGCTTCCTGTCAATGCAAGAGGGGGAAATGAAGGTAAAACAAAGGTAAAACCACCAGTATTTCCTATGTGGTGACAAATGTCAGAGTCTACTCCCCTCCCACACCTGCTTAGGGTGCTTAGCATGTCTCAGAATTGCCTTCCTCTTTACCTCAACTTGGAGAAGGAGATGGCAACCCACTCCAGTATTCTTGCCTGGAAAATCCTGTGGACGGAGGAGCCTGGTGGGCTGTTGTCCATAGGGTCGCACAGAGTCGAACACGACTGAAGCGACTTAGCATGCATGCAGGCATTGGAGAAGGAAATGGCAACCCCCTCTAGTGTTCTTGCCTGGAGAATCCCAGCGACAGGAGCCTGGTGGGCTGCCATCTGTGGGGTCTCACAGAGTAGAGAATGACTGAAGCGACTTAGCAGCAACAGCAGCAGTTACCTCAACTAATGTCCAGCTGTGCTCTCTGGACTCAGGTGTAGAGGATGGTATACCCACAGAATGGCCAGATGGGTAGGTGTGCAGGGTCTTGAAGCACTGATAGGGTGCTGCTGGTGTGCTCAGTATTTCAGGGCAGTTGTTGGCTTGGCTATAAGGCCTATGTAAGACAACATTTGGGTTTTCCAGGTGGTGCTAGTGGTAACCCACCTGCCGATTCAGAAGACATAAGAGATGTGGGTTTGATCCCTGTGGTAGAAAGATCCCCTGGAGGAGGGCAAGGTAACCCACCTCAATATTCTTGCCTGGAGAATCCCATGGACAGAGGAGCCTGGTGGGCTATAGTCCATAGGGTCACAAAAAGTTGTACATGACTGAAGCCAAAAAAAAAAGGTCAGTTTTCATTCCAATCCCAAAGAAAGGCAATACCAAACAATGCTCAAACTACCGCACAGTTGCAACTCATCTCACAGCTAGTAAAGTAACGCTCAAAATTCTCCAAGCTTGGCTTCAACACTACATGAACCATGAACTTCCAGATATTCAAGCTAGTTTTAGAAAAGGCAGAAGAACCAGAGATCAGATTGCCAACATCCGTTGGATCATCAAAAAAGCAAGAGAGTTCCAGAAAAACATCTACTTCTGCTTTATTGACTATGCCAAAGCCTTTGACTGTGTGGACCACAATAAATTGTGGAAAATTCTTCAAGAGATGGGAATACCAGACCACCTGACCTACCTCTTGAGAAATCTGTATACAGGTCAGAAAGCAACAGTTAGAACTGGACATGGAACAATAGACTGGTTCCAAATAGGAAAAGGAGTATGTCAAGGCTGTATACTGTCACCCTGCTTATTTAACTTATATGGAGAGTGCATCATGTGAAATGCTGGGCTGGATGAACCACAAGCTGGAATTAAGATTGCTGGGAGAAATATCAATAACCTCAGACATGCAGATGACACCACCCTTATGGCAGAAAGTGAAGAAGAACTAAAGAGCCTCTTGATGAAAGTGAAAGGAGAGTAGTTCAGAAAACTAAGATCATGGCATCTGGTCCCATTACTTCATGGCAAATAGATGGAGAAATAGTGGAAACAGTGACAGACTTTATCATTTTTGGCTCCAAAATCATTCAGATGGTGACTGAAGCCATGAAATTAAAAGGCGTTTGCTCTTTTGAAGAAAAGTTATGACCAACCTAGACAGCATGTTAAAAAGCAGAGACATTACTTTACCAACAAAGGTCTGTCTAGTCAAGGCTATGATTTTTCCAGTGGTCATGTATGGATGTGAGAGTTGGCGTAAAAAGAAACCTGAGTGCCGAAGATTTCATGCTTTTGAACTGTGGTGTTGTAGAAGACTCTTGAGAGTCCCTTGGCTGCAAGGAGGTCCATCCAGTCCATCCTAAAGGAAATCAGTCCTGAATATTCATTGGAAGGACTGATGTTGAAGCTGAAACTTCAATACTTTGGCCACCTGATGGGAAGAACTGACTCATTGGAAAAAACTCTGATGCTGGGAAAGATTGAAGGCGGGAGAAGGGGATGACAGAGGATGAGGTGGTTGGATGGCATCACCGACTCAGTGGACATGAGTTTGAGTAAACTCTGGGAGTTGACGATAGACAGGGAGGCCTGGTGTTGCTGCAGTCCATGATGTCGCAAAGAGTCGGACATAACTGAGAGCCTGAACTAAACTGAAACAATGAGTACATATGCACACCGTAGAGTTGGAGTCAGTTTTCTTCACCACTCTCATGATGATCATTTCTTTGGTTCTTCTTCTGACCTTCTTCTGGTTCCTGAACCTGGAACTTTGGGACCCATTGTCATTTGTGGAAGTATTGTCAGGGATCAGCTCCACATTTCTGAACCTCAAGATTTATCATTAATTGCCACACCCTCCTCCTAGTCTGTCTCCATGGAAGTCTTTTTCAAACAGAAACTTCAAAATCACAACTGCTCCCATGCCACCAGAGAAAGAACCAATCTTGAAATTCTTTCCACCCAATATTTTTTTTTCAAAGGGAAACTACATTATTCTAGCCAAGTGAAAGGATTCAAAAGTCAGTACAAATTTAAGGTCAAGTAGGAATTCTGTTCCATATGCCCAACTGAAAATAATAAATTCTAGGCTAATGATTTGGGGATTGGGGTAATGTTGTGTAATATATGTATGCCCGTTTTTTCCTTAGCAGGTTTCAATGTACTAGAAAAAGTTCAGAGAGTAAATCTTGATAATTAAAACAATTGGTTTGAATGTTAGATGTGCATTTGGAGATAGTGGTTGAGTTGCTTTGTGGTTTTTAATTAAAATATTTACAAGGGACTGATTCTATTCTTGGGAATCAATAAATTATTAAAAATAGCCAGTGAGAATTTGCTGTATGACACAGGGAGCTCAAACCTGGTGCTCTGTGACAACCTAGAGGGGTGGGGTGGGCTGGGAGGTGGGAGGGAGGTTCAAGGGGATGGGACATGTATACACCTATGGCTGAGTCATGCTGATGTATTGCCGAAACCATCACAATATTGTAAAGTAATTATCCTCCAATTAAAAATTAAATTTAAAAAATAAAGCCAACTAAAGTTACATAGACAAAAAACTTAAAAAAATAATAATACATATGAAATTGGTGATAAAATATTGTGAAAATAGACTGAGTTCCTTGACTAACCCATAAAAGCATTTAATCCATTAAGGAACTGATGATTCTGTTGCAGAAGTACAAAGCAGAATTTAAGCCTTCTTTGCTTCTCCATCCCTTGGAGGTTTTAAAGTAAAATTCTGTACTGGAAACCTTTTCTGACTTATGGTATAAATAGCTGATCAATTAATTTTTACACTGTCATGAAAGAACAAGTGCCTAAAAGGCAGGGAAAGTGAGCAGTGGAAGTGACATTATTTGCTACGTGGGATGGATAGTTTACATTCTGCTCCTCACTCCCTTCCTTTCCAAATCGTATTTTATTGACATGCACTTGTCCTGTGCTCAAGTTCACACTCTTCTAATTTGGTAGCTCAGATGGTAAACAATCCACCTGCAATTCAGGAGACCCAGGTTTGATCCCTGGGCTAGGATTCCCTAGAGAAGGAAATAGCAACCCACTCCAGTATTCTTGCCTGGAAAATCTGTGGACTGAGGAGCCTAGAGGGCTACAGTCTCTGAGGTCACAAAGAGTTGGACACGACTGAGCAACTGACACTTGAACTTCCAGTTCCTTAGGGCTATCAGGGAAGATCAGCTGGAAGAAGTAAAGGAGTTGAGCTAATAGAAGAGAAAAATACTGTATACAGAGAGTCTACATACAACTTTAAGATTTGGGCAAGAAGAATGTGAAATTGCATATGCCACTCCAATGTACAACACATCCACCACCCTGAAAATAACCTTCTCTTTTTTAAGAGTAAAGAAAAAGTATGAAGGTGAGGAAAATAATATTTTTAAGTGTTTTTATATATTTGGCCTTAGCTAGAATAACTTACATGTGTGCTTCATTTAATCCATGGAGAAGTTAAAAGTTATAATTTTATATTAGCATTTAATTTTATAGCAGCTTACAAAGTGCTCCTGAAACATAATAATTTGTTAACAAGCCTATGATGGAGGCATTATTCATATCCTATTTTAGTGAGAGAGAAAACAACAGTCAGTTTGTTAACTAGGTTAATTTTCAGTTAACCTTTGGACACTGACACTAATCTAGAGTCTCAACCTCTTCATCTTACAATGGGACTAACCTTTAAAGAGTGATGAAGTGTCAGTGAGAGGACAGCGTGCAGCAGGTGAAGATGCGTTTATCTGTATAGTAGCTGCACCTGATACACACTTAAGAAAAGTTCACTGTGACTTTTCAGTGAGGGTAAGTTTCTTGCTTAATATCACAAAGCCAGAATGTGGTAGGAGTTAAACTCAAACAATTCTTCCAACTCTTAAGCATTTTCTACTCCACCCTGTCTCTTGAATGAAAAGGACCAGCATCAAGAATTCCATTGCCTAATCTTCCTGTGTGTGCACACAACTGTATACATGCACACATCTCTAACCTGCTTGTCTCATGGGCCTTCACACTTTTCAGTCCAATTACCTTTATGAGTCATCTAGACACCTCATACAGCAGGTAGAATACATTAAGTCCCCTATATATAATTGAGTTCCATTCCAAGAATGCCTGCCACATCTGAGTGGGCATGCAAGTGTAATACATTATCAGAAAGAAGGCAGTCACCTTGCTTACCGTGAACACACTTGGAGTCCAGAGGATGCATTAGGATCTTGTTATTGTTCAAATGAGATTTCCTTCAGACCCCCTTGATGCTAAGATGAATACTTAGATATCCATCGTGGCAAAGAGAGGAAGGGCAGAGACTTGAGTTTGTTTCTGACATAGGGAAAATCAGCTTCTCTCCATTTCTCCAAGGAAATGGGAGCCTTCAGCATGGAGGGCCTCTTTCTTGCTAATAGAGATCCACTCTCAAAGAATCACTTCAACCAACTAGGGTTGAGGATAGACGTGAAGGGTACATAGCATAGGGATCTTCTTCTGCTATACTTACATACTCACATTTACTACTTACAAAAGCCCTATGAGGTAGATATTTTAACAATCATCTAACAAATAAAGACACTGTTTCAGGAGAACCATTAATTTGTCAGAGGTATTACAACTAGATGTGGAATTTGGAGTTGTATCCAATTAGATTAAGTAAACTGTCCAATGTTGTTATGCTTGGGTTGACTTTGGAAGCAACTCAGTTCAGTGTAAATCCAAAAACTGGGCTGATGTCCGTTATACTCTGCCACCCCTTCTGTGTATTTAAGACAAGTTACCACATGGTTTCCCACTGTGCTTATTGGAATCCAGGGTGTTTAGGGTTCCTCTTCTCTATAATGTTTAGTAGTGACTCATACTAACCTAGCAATTATGTGAAAATATAAGCATCAGAAGTCCGAAATGAATGGAAGTAAATATTTTTTTGGATAAACTCATATTTGTCTAATAGTTTCCTTTTAGGTCAGACTAATTTATTACATGCTGATATTATTGGGTTTGCGGTGCCCTGCAGTATCTCTTATCATACCCCCAATTTCTCAGGATATTCACACGTCCAGATAATTTTGAAAGGTAATGAAATCAGGAGGAGAAGAGAATGACAGAGGATGAGATGGTTCGACGGCATCACCTATGTGATGGTCATGAGTTTGAGTGGGCTCCAAGAGTTGGTGATGGACAGGGAAGCCTGGTGTGCTGCAGTCCATGGGGTCTCAAAGATTCAGACATGACTGAGCAACTGAACTGAACTGAAACTGAATGAAAGCCATACAGTGGTCAGACTTATAGACCACAGTAAAAGGAAGAAAGTGTTCTGGTTTCACTGATGGCATGAATGATGTTGCTGGTACAGAGCAGATAATAAAACTTTTATTTGCACACAAAATGGATCATTATTTAAATCAGTATATAAAATTAATCATTATTTTAAAACTGTGAACATTTTCAAGATTACGTGAAAGACGCTGCTATCTTTAGTTGTGTTTAAAGATGGCTTTTCTTCTCTGAAAACTCATGAAGATAATATTGTTTCTGAAATTAAAATTTAGTCACTCCTGAGGTGGAATTTACCATGTAAATTATGTAGGTCATGTAAACATTGTTTCTGGCTCTCACAAAATATCGAGGACTTCACCATTTCCAACTGGAAAATAAAGCCAAGCAAGTGGAAATCAAAAAAGGGGATTATAAAAAAAACAAAGTGTTCCCTTTAGCTGGCTTCTCTCTGTGCTTACTCATTACAGCTACTATATTTACAGAACAATTAAAAAAGCAAGGAAAATTATGGTCAGGAAACCTCATGGACACTCTTGTAACCATTCGTTGAACCCAAGAAATATGATTATTACCATCATTACTCTGGAGGCAAGGGAATCTGAAGTTTACATATGTTTACAAAAAAGATGGAGAAAAGGGAACCCTCTTACACTGTTGGTGGGAATGCAAACTAGTACAGCCACTATGGAGAACAGTGTGGAGATTCCTTAAAAAACTGGGAATAGAACTGCCATATGACCCAGCAATCCCACTGCTGGGCATATACACGGAGGAAACCAGAATTGAAAGAGATGCGTGTACCCCAATGTTCATCGCAGCACTGTTTACAATAGCCAGGACATGGAAGCAACCTAGATGTCCATCAGCAGACGAATGGATAAGGAAGCTGTGGTACATATACACAATGGAATATTACTCAGCCATTAAAAAAAAATACATTTGAATCGGTTCTACTGAGATGGATGAAACTGGAGCCCATTATACAGAGTGAAGTAAGCCAGAAAGAAAAACAATACAGTATACTAATGCATATATATGGAATTTGAAAGATGGTAACGATAACCCTATATGCGAGACAGAATAAGAGACACAGATGCATAGAACAATTTTATGGACTCTGAGGGAGAAGGTGAGGGTGGGACGTTCTGGGAGAATAGCATTGAAACATGTATATTATCATATGTGAAACAGAACACCATTCCATGTTCGATGCATGAGACAAGGGCTCAGGGCTGGGGCAATGGGATGACTCAGAGGGATGGGATGGGGAGGGAGGTGGGTGGAGGGTCCAGGAAGGGGAACACATGTAAACCCATGGCTGATTCATGTCAATGTATGGCAAAAACTATTACAATATTGTAAAGTAATTAGCCCCCAACTAAAATAAATAAATTTATAAAATAAAAAAAATTAAAAAAAAATTAAAAAAAAAAAAAGAAATTAACTGATAAAAAAAAGATGGCTTATTTTACTTAGCAATAAAGAATTAATTAGTATTTTCTAGTAAATACAAAAGTATGTCACTAGTAAGTTAATTAGCATTTTCTGCCTCATAAACAATTAACACACATAGCTTATTCCTGTTTCCTTGGTACCAACTTCCTCCATCTTAGCATCGTGAATCATGTGGTCCAGCCGATTGCAGGATCTTGCCCTTGGAGAAACTGATTTAGTAAACCTGAGTTTGGACCTGGGTATTTGCATTCTGGGCTTCTCTCATGGCTCAGGCGGTAAAGAATCCACCTGCAATGCGGGAAACCTGGGTTCCATCCCTGGGTTGGGAAGATCCCCTGGAGGATTGCATGGCAACCCACTCCAGTATTCTTGTCTGGAGAATCCTATGGACAGAGGAGCCTGGTGGGCTACAGTCCATGGGGTCGCAAAGAGTTGGACACGACTGAAGCGACTAAACACATTTATATTCTGCCTTTCTAAAAATTCCCAAATGCTGCTTCCTGCTGGTCTGGGGACCACACTGGAATAATCACTATGTTAGGAAATAAGCTATCATTAAAAAATAAATATCTAGTGTTGTTTTGGAGAAATATTATTGCTTCAGCATTCTCAAACAGCTGCTTTATTTTTCACAAAGTGTACTTATCCACGTAGAACATGGAAGACTTTCTAGATTTCCTCAAACTTATACTAGAAATTCTTATATCTACACAGGATATTTAACCTGAAGAAGAGAGGATTAAGGGGAGAAAGAGCTTCAGATATTCTTAGGAGATCATAGATTAAATAGAGCATAGACTCTGTGTTGTCCCACAAATACAACTAAGATAAAAATAAATTAAGAGGCGTTAGATTTTGGCATACATGAGAATTTTTGAATTGGATAGCATCATGCAGTAGGAGTTCCTTATCAAATGGAAATACCTGTCAGCATCTGAGACCACCTTGCAGAAAAACCATTGAGAAGATTCCTACCCTAGACTGCTTCTTAGTTTCAAATCTAAGAGTCTGTATCTTTTTATAATTAATACAGAATTTTTAAAAATACAGCTAAGGGGTCAACATCTAGAGAAATATAAACAAATACTTAATACACTTGGGGCTTCTCCAGTAGCTTAGTGGTATAGAATCCATCTGCCAATGCAGAAGACATGGGTTCGACCCTTCATCGGGGAAGATCCCACATGCAGCAGAATAACTAAGCCCATGAACCACAACTGTTGAGCCTGTGCTCTGAAACCCAGGAGCCACAACTCCTGAACCCATGTGCTGCAATTACTGAAGGCTGAGCACCCTACAGCCTGTCCTCTGCAACAACAGAACCCATTGGAATGAGAAGCCTGTGCAACATAACTAGAGAGTAGCACTTGCTCTTCACAACTAGAGAAAAGCCTGTGCAGCAATGAAGACTCAGCACAGTCAAAAATAAAAATTTAAAAAATATTTTTAAAAATACTTAATACACTTAAACTCAATTTATAAGAAGTATTTAGATATTTAGATGTCATATATGGAGAAGATTACTAGTCTCTCCTCTATCTATTCCCTTTTTTCCTTGGAAAATGGCTCCTCAGACATTACATTCTCAAATTCCCTGCCCACTGTGACCGTGAAGCCAAGTTCTAACCAATGAGATATAAATGGAAATAATTATGCAACATCTGTTCCACTCAATAAGAAGACTCTTGCAGTATTCTGATTCTTTCTTTTTCCTTCCCTTTGGCTGAAAACATTGACATGTGGAGCACTCATGGAAGCCAATAACAGTGGATTTTTCTAGATTTGTGGAGCCATAGCTGCCACTTCATCCTTCACTGAGAAAGAAACCAGCTAACCTGTTTAAAAATTATTAAAGCTTGTGGATCTTTTTGTTACTGGAGCATATCCTCCCTACCTAATGCACTGCAGTTTAAGAGCTTCAAGGGATCGCTTTGGCTTAAATACAGGGAAAAACAAATACTTCATTTGGTGAGCCTTCCCAATGGTGTATCTGTACAACTGTTGAAATTGAAAGGATACAACTTACTTACATTCTATAAAAAGCCCTCTGGGTAAAAAGCAGTACAGTTGATCCTTGAACAACACAGATGTTAAAGGCACCAATCCTCTGTGAAGTAAAAAATCCACCCATGACTGATAGTCCTTAACATACACACTTCCTCTATCTTCGTGTTTCTGCATCCACAGATTCAACCAACTGTGGGTTGTGTAGTGCTGTAGCATTTGCTATTGGAAAAAGTCTGCATGTAAGTGGATCCACACAGTTCCAACCACTGTTGTTCAAGGGTCAACTATATGTGCCTGTTTAGGAACAGTCCTGGGGGAAATTTTAGCAGCATAGTACTGAACCAAAATTATGACTTCTGTCTCATGATGAAAAGTTAAAATTTTCAAGAAAAGATAGAATTATAAAAAAAAAAGATGAAATTCTCTAAATAGGATGTTTGCAGTATAGCACATACTTTTAAAGATTGTACTTTAGATTTTTCCTTCATATATTAGATGGTGGGGAAAATGTGCACATTTTACAATTCTAAACAATAATAAAATAGTTGGATAGATCAGTGGGATTTTTAGCATAAAACACAAAATTTTAATAATTTATTTATTTTTATTCTGTTACTTTACAATTAAGAATTTATAAACATTAACTTTGTGTGTGTGTTACCCTTATACTTATGATCTCTGTCTTTGTATCATTTACCTGAGAGAGATCTGAGATGCACAAGAGTGGTCTTTCTGAAGTCACGCAGCAAATTATTAATAGTAGTAGAGCCAGAGGTTTGACACTCACATATGGCCGGCTCAGTTTTTCTTTTCTGTTCTCACTAATCATGCCACCTGAGTGTATTTAGTTGGCTAGTATGGTAGACTGTTGCTATGGTGGCCTCCAGTGGGTAATGCTTGCACTTGTATAATCCCTCTCTAAATGATCCTGGCTTGTCTATGTGACTTTAATGATGGATGGACATTAGCAAATGTGATGCCAGTAGATATGTGAAAAGCCCTTCTGAACGGGGGCTTGGGATGTCTTACTCTTGGCAACACTGACACCATGTAGAAGCCTGGACCAGCTCACCTGAGGATAAAACCATGTGAGGCCAATGAGCCTTCCCAGTTGAGACTTCCAAGCTCACTCACCAACTGGTTGTAGCCACATGAGTGACCACAGGTAAGACCAGTCACTGAACAAGCAAACTGATCCTAGCCCAACTCATTGGGAAATAAAGATTGTTCTTTTAAGTCACTGAGTTTTGGGGTGATTTGATTCACAGCAAAACATAAGTGATACAGATGTCAATTTGAGGTGATTGTGGTATATTTTCATCTAATCTGGCTAGTTTTCTGTGACTTTCAGATATGGTAATATATTGTTAAAATTTCTGTCTAATTCTCTGTAGCTTTCCCAACTTTTCTCTGAGTTCTATTCAATACATTGAATTTCATTATTTGTTTTCTTATTTGCTTGAAATCTTCCTACAGCTTGTTAAGTTAATAGGTATAAGAGAGTTAATGGTGGTGGTTTAGTCGCTAAGCTGTGTCCAGCTCTTGCGACCCCATGGACCGTAGCCTGCCAGACTCCTTTGTCCATGGGATTCTCCGGGAAAGAATACTGGAGTGGGTTGCCATTTCCTTCTCTAGGGGATCTTCCCAACCCAGGAATTGAACCTGGGTCTTCTGCACTGCAGGCAGATTCTTTACCAACTGAGCTATGAGGGAAGCCCAAGAGAGTTAATACATATCTTAAAATTGTTTACTTTATTCATTGAGCTGTACACATTTCTAATATGTATGCTTTTTTACATGTATATTTTACATCACAAAAAAGGGAGAAATAAGTTCACCTAGAAGGTAATGAGAACAAGAGATTTTAGCACAATATTCACTAAACCATTAGTTGGCCACTTTTTAAGAAGTATGCCATGGTTTTAGCCTGAGGGTGGTTATTTATTTGTTTGCCAACTTGAAGAAGAGTCAGCCAAACTGGTTCTTAAGTTTTATAGACAGAGAGTAAAAATTATGTGGCTATTCTGTGACCATCAATTCTCCTGCCAGCAAGAGCTGTCTCAGAAATATAAAGAAAAGTGTGTAGGTGGTATGAAATATCACCTCCTACACCCCTGTCATGCGGTCTTTGGCACATACATCATAGGAGCTGCACTCAGTCCTAAGACATATGTAAATCCATGGAAGATTGTGTGTTGAAAAGCTTACAGGGCAGCGTGATTTTAATTTGATGTCTTTTTTTTAAAAAAGAAAATTATATGCTATATAACAGTGATGAAAGTTTAGTGGGTGTGGGTTAGTTTTGAGAACCAAACTCTTGATAACCCTTCCAGGCCTGCCATTGTATAGTAACATGGGAACTGGCAAAAAAAGGTTGGATAGTTTATTTTCTTCTAAAGTCAAAGTAGGTCAGGGCCTGCCATGTTCAAACTTGGCATGGCATGCGTGTCCTAATAATAGTGGAGTCTTTTCACAGAGTATGTTCACAATCACATGCCATTTGATAAACTCATAAATGTAATAATAAATGAAATGTACCTTTCTCTGATTTACTTTCTTTCTCTGATGTATTTTCTCTGTAATTTTCTCTATTTTATTCTTGCTGTTCTGTTTTTTAGTATATGTATGCCTAAAGTGAGCACTGTCTTAAAAACAAATAACATTTTGAGCAATAGTTTCTGTAAAATCATAACTGAAATTTTAATAGTATGATCTGCAGATTGCAGTACTCTTTTGCATATATCATAATAAACTTTAAAAGGTGCTATTATTATTGTTAGATATTATTTGTTGTTGTGTAGTTGCAAAGTCATGTCCAACTCATGGTGACCCCTGAACAGCAGCCTACCAGACTCCTGTCCATGGGATTTCCCAGTCAAGAATACTGGAGTGGGTTGCCATTTCCTTCTCCAGGAGATCTTCCAGACTCAGGGATTGAACCCCCGTCCCTTGCATTGGCGGGTGAATTATTCACCACTGAGCCACCAGGGCAGCCCATTGTTAGATATTAATAGGTCACTATTACCTTTCTGTTGATGAGGAAACAAATTCAGAGAGTTAAATGACTTGTTCAAATTCCTACAGCTAGTAAGTGGAAGAAATGGTGCCCAAATCCAGGCTTGCTGGCTCAAAGTCACATGGCTTTTTTTCCTTTTTACTGTCTTTGTGAGATGGATGCCATAGTTCTTGGCCAATCCACTCCTACCTCTTTCCTTAACTGAGTAACCCATTCCCCAACTGCTTGGAATGTTGGTGGCTGACACCTGTCACCTGAGTTAGCAAGGTTGTCTTTGGAATTTGCTTTGGTCCATGTAGAGCACAGCCTATCCCATGATCACACCCCTTGGGAGGATGTCAACCCAAATCCAGTTACTAGTTGATACAAGAGTTACTAGTTTGTACAACAGTAGAAAAGCCTGTCATGCTCCCTAGTTCTGGATAACTCAAGAAGCATTCTAGTCCTGGAGCTTCCCTATTATGATTTGCTGATGCTTTTGTTCCAGATATATCCCATTTTAGCCTCCCTCACTGCCCAATCCAGGTGTTGATTCTGAGAGCACCTGCCTATGAACTGTACAATTTCTGTCTTAGGGTCTACTTCCTGGGGAACCCGACAAGTGAACTTCCCTTGTAGCGTGGTTCCTTCTTTAATATATTTTTTAAAATATTTTAGGTATTATTATAGTCACAAAAGAAACAAAAGGAATTAAAATTTTTATTTTAAAATATAATTAGTTTCATTTTGATGTGATGAACATAATTTTAAGTATTTTAGTATAAAGTGGCAAGTTTTGTATGTAACCAATAGTCTTGTTAACTTCTGTTTCTATCTACTGTATGTATCTTTGACAGTTGGAAGTAATTCAGTCAAAAAGTGAGTTATGTTATCTACATAGTATCACAACAGACAGTAAAATAAAGGATGAGAAATGGAAAGAAGGTATGGAGAAGAGAAGAAAGGGAAAGAATTTATCTTTAAATCTTAATCCGTGAATGTCTCTTGGACCTAAAATAAATACACTGCATGTCTTAATAGCTGTATCATACTGAAAGGAAAGATTTGCCAAAAGGATATAGTCTTTCTTAATGTATTTTATGCTTCCTTATAACTATATTCATTCAGTCAGCAAGAATTGAGTGCCCGCACATCAGTAAGAGATGAATTGTGAAAAGACAGAAACCGCTCTATTTTCAGCAGAAATGTATTTAGTACAAGGAGTCGGTTCTTTCCAAAATGTTGCAATGGCTGAGTCCCCATGACCAACCACCATCTCTGCTGCAGTCAAAATATGACAATCAAATCATCATGTTGCACATCTCAAATATAGAATTTTTATTTAAAAAATTTTTTAAAGTTGGAGAATCAGGAAAACTTGTCTAATTGATGAGTGCGGATCTCAGAACCTTAGTCAAATGTAATTTCAAGATCAAAAAACAGCTACTAGAACTACTGCCTCCAAAATCACATCAGATCTACTAGATCTGCACCAACAATATTTGGAAACCCTACTCATTCTCTGCTTCTTTCACCATCTAACATAATTTCAGTTTCAAATGTTGTTGTTCAGTCACTAAGTCGTTTCTGACTGTGCAACCCTGTGGACTGCAGCACGCCAGGCTTCCCTGTCCAGTTTCAAATAGATGCAGGCATATGATTCAAGAGCCTGAGTCACATCTGGAAACTTACCTGGAATGTGTCCTGGAAAAGGTGTGGGTTTTTTTTTTTTTTTTTTGTAAATTTTGTTGTCTTTGTTTTAGCTTTCTGGCTTTTACAGTGTAAGAAGTGACTCCAGAAAGAAATTGGGACCCAAGAAGTTTAAGCCTGACTATTGTATCTACCACAGACTGTTTGCCTTCACCAGGCTTATGTTTTGGTCAAGATGTAAGTCAAAAAATAAGCAAATAGATGTGACAACTTCACAACACTCTTAGATAATGTTATTAGAAGACAGACTTTAAAAATGAAAAAATATTAAAAAAAGAAAAAATGTTTTAAGTTTGGCAGAAGTCAATGTAATTCATACCTCATGGTAATTCTTATAAAGGTGCCAGTGTGATACAGTTAATTGAAATATACCATTTGACAGTGGTTATATGATTTGGGCCTCATAGGGTAGTCTGCAAGTTTAGACATGTGTTAACACCTTTGAAAGAATTTTGTTGGAATCAACAAAACTGATTAATTAAATTTGAGGAATTTGTGCTATGGAAATTAAACTTGATTAGAGCTTGACTTAACTCACATTTCTCCAGATTTTAGATGTGAAAAGGTCAAGACTGAAGAAAACAGAATATAGATTATTCTATCCAATAAGTTTATGTTGTTTGTTGTTTAGTTGCTAAGTCATGTCTGACTGTTTTGCAACCCCATGGACTGTAGCCTGCCAGGCTGTCTCTCCACGGGATTTTCCAGGCAAGAATACTTGAGTGGGTTGCCATTTCTTTCTCCAGGGAGATCTTCCTGATGCAGGGGTCCAACTCGGATCTTTGTTGCAGGGGGATTCTTTACCAATGAACCACAAGGGAAGCCTATTTTGAGCAATCTAATAATAAATAATGAAAAAAGTTCTTGCTGGGTAAACCTGAATAAGTAGTATAAAATTGTGTATACAACACTGATGCTTAAGCTGTTTCTGGTGAAAGACCCTTTTGAGGATCTTCTAAAAGCTATGAATTCATCACATTCCAGAAACGCAGGAATTGACACACACACACACACACACACATGTTCATACATGTACAAAATACTTCACAAATATCATCTGGTTGAGATCTCCTAAAGTTCTTGGGCCTTGGCTTAAGAAGATCCTGTCTAGAGTGGCATGCTGTCTGAAATTTCTGAGGATTTTGTGTTTTCAGTTCTCAAAAGTGGTAATATATATACAAGCATGATACATGTATATGATATATGTGTACATACGTATCACATAAGTACATGTACAATGCGATCCAGCCATCTCATCCTCTGTCGTCCCCTTCTCCTCCTGCCCCCAATCCTTCCCAGCATTAGGGTCTTTTCCAATGAGTCAACTCTTCGCATGAGGTGGCCAAAGTGTTGGAGTTTCAGCTTCAACATTAGTCCTTCCAATGAACACCCAGGACTGATCTCCTTTAGGATGGACTGGTTGGATCTCCTTGCAGTCCAAGGGACTCTCAAGAGTCTTTTCCAACACCACAGTTCAAAAGCATAAGTTCTTCGGCACTCAGCTTTCTTCACCGTCCAACTCTCACATCCATACTTTGGCCACCTCATGTGAAGAGTTGACTCATTGGAAAAGACCCTAATGCTGGGAAGGATTGGGGGCAGGAGGAGAAGGGGACGACAGAGGATGAGATGGCTGGATGGCATCACCGAGTCGATGGGCATGGGTTTGGGTAGACTCCGGGAGTTGGTGATGGACAGGAAGGCCTGGCGTGCTGCGATTCATGGGGTCGCAAAGCGTTGGACACGACTGAGCGACTGAACTGAACTGAACATGTACAATATATGATATGTATATATGTACCTGTAAAATGCATGTACATATGTATTTATTTATATCTCAGACAGTAAACAATCTGCCTGTAATGCAAGAGACTCAAGTTTGATCCCTGGGTCGGGAAGATTCCCTAGAGAAGGAAATGCCAACCTACACCAGTATTCTTTCCTGGGAAATCCCATGGACAGAGGAGCCTGGTGGGTAACAGTCCATGGGGTCGCAAAGGGTTGAACATGACTGAGAGACTAACACTTTCAGTTTTCATACACATATATATTTATAGATATATAATATGTATCCTACTAAATACCATGCTCGGAGAAGGCAATGGCAACCCACTCCAGTACTCTTGCCTGGAAAATCCCATGGACGGAGGAGCCTGGTAGGCTGCAGTCCAAGGGGTCGCGAAGAGTCGGACACGACTGAATGACTTCACTTTCACTTTTCACTTTCATGCATTGGAGAAGGAAATGGCAACCCACTCCAGTGTTCTTGCCTGGAGAATCTCACGGACAGTGCAGCCCGGTGGGCTGCCGTCTATGGGGTTGCACAGAGTCGGACACAACTGAAGCATCTTAGCAGCAGCAGTAGCAGCAAATACCATGCTGGCAAAGAAATGTAGCCTGTTAGTTGTCTCAAAAACTGTTACTATGTACTGACATCAGTAAAACATTTTTGAGAATATTTTATCCCTAGTTTTCCAAAGGGTAGAAAATTATTCCATTTCTTTTTCTGTTTACTTCTTTTATAAACTAATAAAATAGAGCAGATTGCCTAATACCAACTGAATAATGATCTGATCTTGAGCAAGTCATGGGTTTATTTTAGTTTTCATATCTTCATCTATAAATTTCTTTCATAATGTGGTATATATTCTGTTCATGACTAAGATTGTGTCATTCTCTCGATTGCTACTAAAATTTGGGATTATATTTATTGGATTTTTTTGGATAGATTCCAGAAATCTATAGATCATAGCAAGATCTGCTTCACATTATGTCTCATCAATATGAAATATTAAATAAAAAGGGGTATTTCTTATTTTCAGGCCGCAAAGTGAATGAATGAACCTGCTTTTCTTTAGGAATAAATATAACCTCTTTAACTCAAAATAATGAAGTTGTCATGCAGTCTGTGACCCAAGTCCCAGGTTGTGCAGAGCAACATTGAATAGTGATTATGCCCCCAGGACACTGTCTGCCTTTCATCCTAAATTTGCTAAAGAAATGGCATGGGTAAGAAACTCAAATAGAATGGCTGTGGCTAAATGTGCTTAGGCTTGGAAATTTCTGCAGAGGGTCCTCAAAGACACTGATTAGCCAGGAAAGTATTAATAATCAGAGTGACCATAGTAAAGTAAGCTCAGAACATGGGTAACAGTGGGCAAAGCTTTTGACTCTCTGTGCCCGCATCTAGGGAGTAGATTTAGAAAACTTGGTTCATTTTGTTATTATTATGGGACAGAGAGCATGAAAATAAATTGCTAGGTCGCCAATCCAAGGGGAGAGTGCTGAAATGAGGGACAGTATGACATTTGATAACAGGGCAGGTTGTTTAAGTGGGACTCAGCCTTGGTGGCTTTATAATTTGCTGTTTCATTTCTGTGTTTGGCTTCTGCTGCAACCAGCTGGCACGAAGGGTCTCTCTGGTGTTTTGAATCAAGAGGAGAATAAACTCACTCAGGCTTTACTCAGATAACCTGAACATTTTGAATTTGGTTCATGGCAGGAGAAATGTGTATTTTGGATTTATTTTTTAATAGTGGTGTTACGTTGGCTGAGTTGAGTCCCCTTTATGACTTGGGGATTTATTTGTGAAGCAGTGCCTGGATTTAAAAAAAGCAATATATAACTACAGAAGAACATTATCTAAAACTGAAAGCAGTTGGCATCCATGAACAATGACTGCTTAATAAGAAAATATCTGTTGGCAAGTAACAGAAATTGTCCAGTTTTTATTGAACAGTTAGGCAGTGATTCTTCCTTTTATCTTCACCTTGATCTATTAGATTGGTTTACTACTTGAATTTAGTCATTGTTATCCAATCATGAAGAGAAAATGTTGCATGTCTTTTGTCTTTGAAGTTATGTCTGTTTGCTTTTTTTATCAATGTGTAATGAGTAATGAATTTTTATGATTATAAAATCTATATTCAGCTCAATTGTCTTTATATATCAATCAGACCTTTGTAGCCAGCACTCAGATCAAGATGTACAATATTACTAGAAACTTCCTGTCTAGTCTCCTAGATATTACCTTCCGCCAACTTCTCCAAAGAGAACTATTTTGACTTTCATAACATAGATTTTTCTTCCTGTTTAAGACATTTTTATAAATGTAATCATATAGTATATATTTTTTCATGTGGCTTCTTTTACTCAGTGCTATATCTGTGAAACAATACATGTTGCTTATAGAAGTAGATTACTAATGTTCATCAACATTTCACCATGTCAATATTCTAAAATTATTTACGATCTTCTATTCATGAATATTTGTATTGTTTCCAGGTTTTCACTATGTTTAATAATTATATTGTTAATTTTTATACATGTCTTTCAGTGCACATATATACGTATTTTCAATTTCTATTGTATTTTCTGTGTAATAAGGTTTTTATGTTTTTTGTTTAAGAGATCCTGTCAGACACCTTTCCAAAGAGATTGTACAAATTTATACTCCCATTGGCAGTACTTGTCCCCAGGATTTCTGGTAGGGGTATAGTGATGTCATTGTATGTATGTGCATGCATGTGTGTTTCATTTAATCTCTTTTTTAAACTTTAATTTTTAGAGCAGTTTTAAGTTCACAGTAAACCAAGAGGAAGGCACAGAGATTTCCCGTATATCCCTGGACCCACACACATGTGTAAACTCACATACATGCTCAGTTGTGTGTGACTCTTTGCGGCCCAGTGGACTGTAGCCTGCCAGACTCCTCTGTCCATAGGATTATCCAGGCAAGAATTGAGCAGGTTGCCATTTCCTTCTCCAGGGGATCTTTCCAACCCACGGATCAAACCCATGTCTTTTGCTTTGGTAGGGAGGTTTTTCCTGAGCCATCTAGGAAGCCCTCCCTAATTATCAACATGCTCTACTGCAGTGGCACATTTGTTACTATTGAACACCTATATTCTCACATCATAATGATGCAGGGGCTCACTCTTGGTATTGTACATTCTGTGGGTTTGGATGAATGTGTAATAACATGTATCCATCATTATAATACGATACAGAATATTTTCACTGCCCTAAAAATCCTCAGTGCTCTGCCTATTTATCCTTATCCCCTATTCTTGGTAACCAATGTTCTTTTTATTGTTTCTGCAGTTTTACTTTATCCAGAAGGCCATGGTTGGAATCACACAGTATGTAACCTTTTCAGATTGGTTTCTTTCACTTAGTAATATGCATTTAAGGTTCTTCCCTGTCTTTTCCTGGCATGATAGTTTGTTTCTTGTTAGTACTGGATAATATTTTGTTATTTGGCTGTATCACAGTTTATTAATCCATTCCCATACTGAAGGACATATTGGTTGCTTACAAATTTTGGCAATTCTGGATAAAGCTGCTATAAACAACTGTGTGCAGGGTTTTGTGTGGACATGAGTTCTCAGCTCCTTTGAGTAATTACCAAGGAGAGTAAGTAATTGCTGGATTTTATAGTAAGAGTATGTTGGTGTTGGGTGAGACCACAAAACTGTCTTTCCGAGTGTACCATTTTTGCTTCCTCACCAGCAATGAATGAGAGTTTCTGTTGTTCCATATACTTGTTGGCATATGGTGTTGTCAATATTCCAGATTTGGGCTATTCTAATAGGTGTATAGTGGTATCTCACTGTCATTTTAATTTACATTTTTCAGATGACATATGATGTAGAGCTTCTTTTCATATGCTTGTTTGTCATCTGTCTTCTTTGGAGAGGTGTCTGTTCAGATCTTTGGCCTGTTTTTAAATCAGTGGTTCATTTTCTTACTGTTGGGTTTTAAGATCTCTTTGTATATTTTGGGTAACAGTCCTTTATCAGATGTGTCTTTTGCAAATATTTTCTCCCGGTCTGTGACTTGTATTCTTATTCTCTTGACACTGTTTTTCACAGAAGTTTTAATGAAGTCCAGCTTATCAATTTTTCTTTCCTGGATTATGTCTTTGGTGTTGAATCTAAAATGTCATCACCATACTCAAGACTATCTGGGATTTCTCCTATGTTACCCTCTAGGAATTTTGTAGTTTTATGTTTAGGTTTATAATCCAGTTTAAGTTAATTTTTATGAAGGGTTTAAGGTCTGATTTTATAATCTAGATTCATCAGTTCTCAAAATACAGATGCCCAGTTGTTTCAGCAACATTTATTGAAAAGACTATATTTGCTGCATTGTATTGCCTTTGCTCTTCTGTCGAAAATAAGTGGACTATATTATGTTGGTCTGTTTCTGGGTTTCTTACTCTGTTCCTTTGTTTTATTCTTTCTTGATTATCATAGCTTTACTCCAAGTCAGATAATGTGAGTCCTTGACTTTGTTTTTATCCTTCAACATTAAATTGGCTACTCTGGGTTTTTTGACTCTTCAACTAAACTTTCAAATCAGGCTGTCAATGTCTACAAAAGCTTGCTGAGATTTTGATTGGGATTGTATTGATTCTATAGATCAAGTTGGAAAGAACTGACATTGTGGCACTATTGCTTCCCTATCCATGAATGTGGACTATCTCCCCATGTATTTCACTCTTCTTGGATTTCATTCATGGGAGATTTATAGTCTGTCCTCATATAGATCTTGTACATATTTGTTGCATCACAATTTTAATTTGCATGTGCTTGATGGCTAATTGTAGTGATCACTTTTGCATATGTTTATTAGCCACTCGAATATCTTTTTTGTGAAATATCTGAGAAAAAGTTTTGCCTACTTTATTCTGTTGATTCATCCATCTTTCTTTTTATTGAGCTGTAGAAGTTTGTTATATAATATGTTTACTTTTCCTACATATAGCAAATGTTTTCCCCTCTCTACCTTTTAAACTATCTTGATGGATTAACTTGATAAACAGGAGATCTTAATTTCTATGTGTATGAATAATTAGTGTTATCTAAGGCTTGTGCTTTTTGTTTCCTTTTTAAGAAAATTTATAAATTGGAGACTTCCATGGACAGAGGAGCCTAGTAGGCTTTGGTCCATGGGGTCACAAAGAGTTGGAGATGACTGAGTGACCCACACTTTCATAAATATATTCACATACATTATTTTCTACAACCTTATTATTGTATTATGGTTCACATTTAGTTCTGACTGGAGTCAAGTTTGGAGAAGGAAATGGCAACCCACTCCAGTACTATTGCCTGGAAAATCCCATGGACGGAGGAGCCTGGTGGGCTGCAGTCCATGGGGTCGAGAAGAGTCGGACACGACTGAGCGACTTCACTTTCACTTTTCTCTTTCATGCACTGGAGAAGGAAATGGCAACCCACTCCAGTATTCTTGCCTGGAGAATCCCAGGGACGGCAGAGCCTGGTGGGCTGCCATCTACGGGGTCGCACAGAGTTGGACACGACTGAAGCGACTTAGCAGCAGCAGGAGTCAACTTTGGTGTATTCAGGACATAAAAATTAAGATTCATTAACATAGCTTTTTCTTGCACTGCCATGTAATGTTATCTAAGTCATATATAAACATAGTATATATGACTGTTTCTGTACTCTTTATTGTATGCCATTGGTCTGTTTTTTATTCTTGTTAACAATATAATAAGGTATTAATTATTGTGTTTTTTTTGACTGTTGGTATCTAGTAATGTATATACTCTAACTTTCTTCTTATTCAAGATCATCTTGGCCTCATCTTGGCCTTTTTTCATTAACATATGAATTTTAAACTTATAAATGTGTATAAAAATAATGCTGTGACTTTCATTGGGATTGCATTGAATCAATATATATTGATTCAATATAAAATATTCAAAAATAACGTATATTTTGAAGAGGAATTGATATTTTTACAATCCTTAGTATATTCTTCTATTTACTTAGCTCTTCAGTTTTTCTCAGTAATATTTTGTAATTTTATGTACAAGGATGTTGCACAATTTGCCCTAGATATGTATGTTAGAGATTTGATGTCTTTGATGGTAAAATTAATGCTTTCTTTTAACATTTTTATTTTCTAATTGTTTTTATCTAGCAGCCATGTTAAATCTACTTATTGATTCTATCAAATGCTTTTGGATTTTTCTGTGTTCATAATCATGTCTTTTGCAAACAATGTCCACTTATTTGTTCCTTTACAAATGTTTGTGATTTTTTCCTTTTTTTATTATTGTCCTGGCTAGTGCATCTGGTACAAAGTTGAATAGAATTGATGATATCAGATTTCCTTATCTTGTTCCCAGTCTTAACAAGAAGTTTTTGATATGTTTTTTATTAAATTCAATTTTTGCTGTGGACTTTTTTATACATTTCCTTTATCAGATTAAGAAGATTTGCTTCTCTTCCCTAGTTTTCTGAAAGTTTTTACCATGAAAGTGTATTGGGTTTTATCCAAAGCTTTTACTGCATCTATTGAAATAATTATGCCATTTTCCCCTTTATTCTGCCAATGATATAACGTAGTTTGATTGCTTTCTAAATGTTAAACTTCTTTTACAGGCTTAAAATCAACTCTATTTACTGTTGTGTTATATGTCTTTTGATTTGATTTGTTCACATCTCATTAAGAATTTTCTACTATGTTTCTGAAGAAGTTTGTCTATAATTTTCCTTTCTCATGATATCCTTTTAAAATTTTAGAGTAAAAGCTATGCTGATCCCATAAGGTTAGCTGGGGACTTTTCCTATTTTTCTTTTCTCTGAAAGTGTTGTGTAGAATTAATTATTATTTCTTCCTAAATGTGTGGAAGAATTCCATAGTGCCGCCATCTGATATAGGATTGTTTTTTTAGTATGAGAGTTTTAATAACATATTCAACTGCTTTAGTAAACAATGCAATTATCTGAATTTTCTTTCGTTTTTGCTGCCAGCTTTGGTATATTTTATTATTATTTCCCCCCTGGGAAATGTTTTTCCATTTCATTCAACTAAAAGAAAAATAATTGGGATGCTATTTTATTATACAAAGCAAAAAATCTTTGCACATTTTATCAATTACATCAGCTATATTAAATGCTATGAAATATTGATAGGCTATTTTATCAATAGGTAAACCTTAATTTTATTTTGAGCTAATATCTTTATTTCCCAATAAGTTTAGATTAATTAAAATAATCATATGTTTTTTAAAATATGATTGGTATCCCATATCCTCCACATTTCAATGACTATGAAAGCTACATAGTTCCAACAAAGCTCAGTATTTTTGTTTGCAATTAGATGTTCTTAAGAGTAGTTTTCTGTTTCCTTAGTCATACTTTTTTTCCAGTTAAAGTGCTTGCTACTTTGAAAGGCTTCTTAATGATTGGAAGTTGAATTATTTATAAAATTTGTGATCTTCTTGTCTATCACTGTTTCATAAAATCTACTGTGCTTTATCTATTGTCTATATCAAAGCAGCTGTCTCTGTCTAGAATTTCAGATAGTTTTTATTACCTGTTAATTTATTTTTTCTCAACATTTAGATTTTCAGAGGATCATAAATTTGGTCTAGTTTTTTAAGAGAATTAATACAGATTCCAGTTCCTTCAGAAATATCATCCAAAGTTGTAAAATCTCCTCAGCACTATTTACCTTTCTCTCCTTTGAGATGGGTTCAGAGTAGAGCAAACCACAGGTAAACTCGGAGAGTTTCAGTAGTGATGGTGACATGAGGTGAGGAATAGTAAGGGCAACGTTCAGGATCTAGGTCAAGAATATTACTGAGGGCCCCACCAATTCAAATTTAGGCTAACTTGCATGAAATCGAGAGGCAGGGACTACACAGGCTGTCTTTCTTAGAAGTTGGATTATATGAGCCCTGGGCCAGCTCCCATTCTCTGTGGCTATCCAGGCAAGCCATCTCACCTATTTAGCATGGCTGGGTAGACCAAGGAAAGCACTGACGACTGGGTGCTTTTCATGGCTAATCCTGGCCTTGACTCACTCTGTGACCTCTCTTGGTGTGTTTCTTCAGCTGGAAAGTGAAGATAATAATAATAGCCTATTTAACAAGGGGTGTTGTGTGGATTAACAGTTAATAACATGTTTCACCAGACAAGGCAACATTGAGCTTGTAAATACTAATAGAAAGTTTCTCCATACTACAAAGTAAATTAGTGCTTCTCTTGTAGAAAATCCAATATGCCAAAACACAAACATACAAAGTCATTGAAATAAGGTGAATTTTTACTTGACAGAGAAGAAACTTCATTTTCTAAAAGAACTCTCTACTGCTTTCTTCTTGATAATTGGTTCACCCTTGTGCACTTAAAAGCATTTATAAAATGCATCTATACCTATTATATTATTTAGGTTTTTAAGACTTAAAATATATATTTTTTTATGCTTGGATATGATTTTTCCCAAAAAATTCAACTAAGAATAAATATCATACAGTTTGTCACCCGTATATAATCACAAAGTATCTTAAAGTCAACTTACATACACCTTTCTGTTGTTTTGGTGGCTTCATCATGAAGGACTGTGATATTACTTGGGGAAATTGTGTTAAATTTCATGAGTTTGAGTTTATTGCTTTCTACAACTCTATAATATATCACATCAGGTAATTGACTTCTAATAATTTAACATTGAGTCAGCTTTCTGCAGGCAATATTATATGTATTATCTGCAGGCAATATTATATGTGTCTGCCAATTAATTCTCCAAACAAATGCATTCTGTTTCCTTTGTGTTGACTTGTTTTATTACTCACAAAGATGAAGAAAAGTCACAGATATAAATGTAAAAGAACTATTAATTTGTTAAAATAAACTTGAAAGATACTGATAATTTCTAGCCACTAAAAAGTACTTAAATTCTGGAACTATTGTTGACATTACTAAGATGAGGTTAAATAGAAAGACAGAAATTATGCTGGTAAAGGAATCTGTAAATAGAACCATTAAACACCTTATTTAGTAAGTTTTATTTAGTTAATTTGAAAAACATAAAAAGGAATAACTAGACATTTAGTTGAAATTTTTCCCAGGGTATAGATAGCCTAATGTTTTCTTACACTGCTATTAATAATTGCCTTCTTTTTGTAAATTTATGGTTATTTTAATGGTAATTTTGGAGAATTTATATAATACACACTTTATTTATCTTTACAAATAAACTGCTTCTAAATTCATTCGTTCACTTGATCTTTGTAAGTTTCCTGAGTGACACAGAGAGTATATGTAATACTTTTTCTTCCTATAGAAGAAAAACAAGACTCTCACAGTTCATGTAATTACTCAGTTTTTCATGTTTTTTCCAAAAAATATTTTTGAAGCCCTGCTCATAGTCACACAATTAGTCAGAAATTATCCTGAAATTATCTTTGAAATGTCAACAAAGTCACCTTCACTATGCCATATTGCTTCCTTTTTTTAGCCATATAGATTATCTTTGCTCATTCTTCAGTCCTCTTGGTCTACTTCCAACTTCTTTCTACCACCTAACAAGATTAAGAGAGAAAGAAAGAAAATTGCCTTATATTGAGGTGGTAATGAACTACTTGTTTTTATTTTTGTTGTCAGTTTATTAAAAGGTCATACTTTGAATTAGATAATCAGTTTTCTAAATGCAACATAATTTAAGATAAAATGAGAAATTATAGGATATCTATTCTTCTCTCATACACAGTGATTAGCTTTGAAAAGGGGAGTCTTGGGGTCAAGTGTTTGCAGATTAGCTTTGAAAAGAAGAGTCTTGGTCTTGGTGTCAGGTGTTTGTAGAAAAGACTCTAACAGAGCCTGTATCTACTAGAGATACAATTTTGAAGTTAATTTATGCCATGACCTAATTCTTAAACTTTGACTAAAAGTAATATTCCTCTCCCATTAGACATGAAGCATGATAAAATAGAAATTGGCCTTACTTAAGGCCAATATTTTAACATTATTTTTGAATGAGTCTATATAAAATTAAAGAGGTGAGGATTTCTAGTAGAGGGCCTTCCTCAAGGACCACCGTACAAATTTTGTCATGCTAATCCTGGACATGAGTGGTTGGGGACCATATTCATCCTGTATTTCAAAAGTATACACCCTAAAATAAAAGAATATCTGACCCAAACTGTTGATAGTGCCAATGCCAGTAGTTGATAAATTCTGGTCTAGAGTAAAAGAGATTCCAACATCTTTTTTATTACTTAATAAGCTAATTTTTTAAAAAAATAAAAAATGTCCTTTCATATCTCTAGATAACCTGATTGTCTGATTTTAGTATTAATTTCTGTTTAAACTACAACTGTATGACATAGGCATTTCAGGTGGTTTCAGTTACTAGGACACAAGTAGACAAATGCCATATTTATAAACTGGATATAACACCTCACTCATAGAATTTCTGAGTATTAGAGATAATAAAGGTAATGAGCAAATCACATTTATGTAAAGTACGCAAACTGTTAGTTATTATTATTCAGTGTATAAGTTCTTTTTTTGTAATTAGTATTAGAATTTTACCTGCAGTTTACCCAGCTTTCAACAGATGTTGAAGTTTTATTATAATACATGAAACAGAATCTCACAAAAAACTAATAAGACCAAGAATACAGTCCATCCAATTAAAAATTTTTAATTAGAGGATCAGAGTGAGAATCAGATTATACATCATAATAAAATCATATAAAATGAAAATTTGTCATGTTCTCTGTTACTTTGTATACTTTGTATGAGTAGTACATGCCTGCTCTAGCTTTTACTGAGTTTCTTAGGGCCATATAGCTGCAGGTTAAGTAATATGAGCACTAGATGCCACTCTTGTATTCTTACTTAAATAAACACAATTACACACTTCAATGTTTAATTGAGGCCAATGTTTAAACCTTTAATCAACTGTATTTTATATGAACTTCTGACATTATAGCATTGTTTCTGTGATATACCAACAGAAGTGGAATATGCATCTAAAACATACTCAGGGCACACACAGACTGTGCAGCTACTATGAAATTTACCTAAAGTTTCTCATTTTCTTTCATGTTGAAAGGGTGCTATAAATCAGTTTTAATTTATACTTGCAAAACCTTAGCTAATATGCCTATCTGGGAAGGTCTTCTTTCTTCAAGTAAGGTTCAAGAAGAATTAGCTTTGCGGTGATTATTTTTCCCTGATGGCCTAACAATCTTGAGAAAGAAGAACAAAGCTGGAGGCATCATACTCCCTGATTTCAAACTATACTACAAAGCTACAGTAGTCAAAACAGTATGGTACTGGTGCAATTCAGACTCACTGATTAATGGAATTCATTGATAAATAGAGGGCTCAGTGATAAACCCACATTTATATGGTCAGTTAATCTATGATATAGGAGGCAAAAGTATACAATGGGGAAAGACAGCCTCTTCAATGAAAGTGTTGGGAAAACTGGACAGCCACATGCAGAAGAATTAAACTAGTTTCTCATACCATGTATAAAAGTAAACTTAAAGTGGATTAAATGCATAAATATAAATCTGAAATCATAAAATTCCTAGAAGAAAACGTAGGCAGTACACTACTTGACATTGATCTTACTAATATTTGGGGAGATCTGTCTCCTCAGTCAAGGGAAACAAAAGAAAATATAAATAGGACTATATCAAATTAAGAAGCTTTTGCACAGTGAAGGACACTATCAAAAAAAATGAAAAGACAGCCTACTGGAAGAAGGTACTCACAAATGATATATCTGTTTAGGCACTAATATCCAAAATATACAAATAAGGTGTACAACTTGGTGTCAGAGAAACAAAAACCTGTCTAGAAAATTGGCAGAGTACCTGAATAGGCATTTATCCAAAGAGGACACACAGATGGCCAACAGACACATGAGAAGATGCTCAACTCAGTAATGATTGGGAAAAGACAAAGAACATTCACAATGAGACATCACTTCACACCTGTCAGAATGGCTGTTAGCAAAAAGAAAACAAATAGCAAGTGTTGGCAAAGATACAGAGAAAAGGGAACACATCCACAATGAAATATTACTCAACCATAAGAAAGAATGACATCTTGGCATTTGTTACAAAATAGATGGATCTAGAGGATATTATGCTAAGTGACCCAGGTCTCCAGCATTGCAGGCAGATTCTTTACTAGCTGAGCCACAATGGAAGCTCGATGTAAGTCAGAGAAGGACAAATATTGCATGAGCTCACGTATATGTGAAATCTAAGACACAGCAAAGCAGTCTGAAAACTGACTCATATATACAGAACAGATAGTTGCCTGAGGGAAGAGAAGTTGGGGTGGGGGTTAAATGTTAAAGTGGATTAAGAAGTACAAATTTCAGTGATAAAATAAGCCATGGGAATGTAATATACAGCATAAGGAATATGGTCAGTAATATTGTAATAACTTTGGGACAGATGATTACTAGGTTTGTAGTAGTGGTCCTTTCATAATGTATGCAAATATCAAACCACTACATAGTATACCTGAATCTAATAAAAAATAAAATAATAAAATTAAAAACAGTTAAAAATTAACTGCCATAGGAATTAGATAGGAATTTATCATTGATTTTAGAATAGGTGAGTTTTGATGAGAACCAAGAAGAATAAGGGGGAGGTTGATCAGGCGATCTGTCAAGAGAAGATATCTGGGTATAAGAGCAGACAGAGGCACTGTGACAGCACCAATCTCTGGGGATACCTGGATGGACAAAAGGAAGTGTGGAATGTGGAAAATACAGCAATAAATACTAATTTTACCATAATTTTGTTCATGGCACATGTCTGATGATTTGGGGTAGAAAAACAACTATATCTTAATTCATTTTTAATTTAAGTCTGTGAAAAATATCCCCTAAACATGTTATTGTAATGAATTACCAGGCAACTAAATTAAAAAGAAAATTACAATAGGGCATCCTAAGAGATTGGAGAATGAGATACCTATAGATAATACCTATATAGGGAGAAGTAGAAATAGTAAATCTTGTCTGTATCATAGTAACTGACATTTCTACTTTCAAATAATGTATACTTTGACTAATCACCCAACTTTGGAAAAGTTGCAGAATTTGTTACTGTATTTATGTTCAGCAATGCCTTGCATAATTTCAGGTATATGGAAGTTCAGTAAATGTATGCTGAATGGATAAATGAATGAATGAATATATTAATTAGGTTATAGATTAACATAAACACATATGTGCCACAAATGTTAACTGGTCATTCTAGAGACCAAAATGTAACTTGGATTTTATATTTAGTAAAATATTATTAATTATAAATGAGTCATGAGAAAGAAGAGTTAATTCATGATAAATTTTAAGTTAACTCTGAAAAAAGGATAAATGAAATCTACAGCTTTCCATGGATGTGTGTTTCTCTTTCAGATAAATCTATTTTTATTTTCTTCTGAGTGTGTTTTCAAGTTGAACTGTAGATGTTCTTTTCTATTTTAGATGAAAAATTTGCTGAGGCAAGAAAAAAAATAGGCTCTTTTCCCCTCATTTCAAAACCTTTTCCTGACAGTCCAAACAGAAGAAAATCAATTAGCATGTCCTTATTCCAGTCACAGTACATAAATGTCTTAGGCTTTTTGGAGACATTAAACATTAGATCCTCTGTTAACTATAAAGAACATTTATTTTTCTAGTAATAAATGAGTTATGAATGCATTGTTGGATCACTTTAACGAGCAAGAAGAAGTATGAAATCCGTACTGTTCCTCCAGAGGTCTTTTTCTTACCAATTAGTTATTAAAATGTGAAATATAAAATAAAATATAATAGAAATTATAACTAACCAAATTAGTCATATGAGAAAAACTTCAAAGATATAATGTATTTTTGACAAAGTAAGAGTGAGATGGTTGGATGGTATCAGTGACTCAATCAATGGACATGAGTTTGTGCATACTCCAGGAGATAGTCAAGGACAGGGAAGCCTGGTGTGCTGCAGGCCATGGAGTCACAAGGAGTCAGACACGACTTAGCAACTGAACAGCAAGCAATAAGAGTAGTCTTAGAGAGTTTTTAATGTGACATATTATGTTTTTACTTCATCACTTTACTTATATACTGTTATTTGAGGATGGAGGAATATATCAAACTCTATTTAAAGCTTTCTTATACAGTGGATGTCATAAAAACAGTATTTTATTTTTTATTTTCATATATATGAGTAATGCATTGTTAAGTAATAAATGTAATCAAAATGCAGAAATCTGTGGTTCCAAGATTTAAGATTTAATTCATTTTATAGAATGTGATAGAAAGTAAATTAAATATTCACATCCATTTTATTATAGATAAATATGTAGATTAATTTGGGGGAATTTTTTAATTTGTAACTCAGGAAGAAGTTAGGAAGTTTAAAAGAAATAAGCTTTGAACCTATTGAGTTCAGTACACAGTCCAAGATTTTTTCACTAATAATAGTTAAATTTATAATATAAAAATAAATACATGGATATGGAGAAATATTCCATAATTTGATTTTGAAAATTAAAGAAAGTTTAAGTTAAAAAACAAACACATAATATCTATCCATTACTACTGTTTGGTCCTCCCACTTTGGAGAATAAAATGCCACACTAAATTAACCCCTTCTGTCACTAGCTCTCTGTTGGTATTGTCCCTTTGTTTAGCTTCCCCAAATGAAAATCCAAATCAATAAAGACGTCATTCTAGAAAAGCTCCTGAAAATACACAAGCATTAAAGAACAAAAATGGATTTTCCAAAAAGCATGAAGTTACTTTTGAAAGTCTATTTTATCTTTATCAATATATATATACTTGATTATAGAATCACAGAATTTACAGCATTGAAAGGGACTTTAAAGATGGTCCAGGAAGATCCCACATGCTGTGGAGCAACTAAGCCCTGGTGCCACAACTATTGAGCCTGTGCTCCAGATCCTGGGAGCTGCATCTCCTGAGCTCAAATGCTGCAACTGCTGAATCCTGCATGCCCTAGATAGCCTGTGCTCTGCAACAAGAGAAGCCACCACAAATGAGAACACTGCACACTGCAATGAAGAGTAGCCCTTGCTTGCTGCAACTTGAGAAAACCCCGTGCAGCAGTGAAGACCCAGCGCAGCCAAAAATAAATTTAAAAAAAAAAGATCTTTTGATAGGAAGGTGTATGTGTATCCATGGAACATATTTCTTTGAACCTTGCTCTTATAATCCTTCAGTAGTGTATCATAAGGTATCACTAGGGCTTCTCAGGTGGCTCTAGTGGTAAAGAACCCACCTGCCAATGCAGGAAAATTAAGAGACATGGGTTCAATCCGTGGGTCAGGAAGATACCCCGGAGAAGGAAATGGCCACCCACTCCAGTATTTTTGCCTGGAGAATCCTGTGGACGGTGAGGCCTGGCGAGATACCATCCATAGGGTCACAAAGAGCAGGACATGACTGAAGCGACTTAGCACACCAGTGTATTGTATAGTTTAATGTTTGTAGGTTTTTAAAAGAAAGGATAATATTTGTGGAAGGAGAAACAGTGACTAAAATATCTCTTTTATCTTACAATTCTCATTAGTCCATATTGTCCCAGGGATTTTTCAACAGATACTAGCATTTACCTGGTAGCAACTAACAGCTGCTGCTGCTGCTAAGTCGCTTCAGTTGTGTCCGACTCTGTGCAACCCCATAGATGGCAGTCCACCAGGGTCCGCTGCCCCTGGGATTCTCTGGGCAAGAACAAGGCAAGAACACTGGGGTGGGTTGCCATTTCCTTCTCCAGTGCATGAAAGTGAAAAGTGAAAGTGAAGTCGCTCAGTCGTGTCCGACTCTTCGTGACTCCATGGACTGCAGCCTACCCAGCTCCTCCGTCCATGGGATTCTCCAGGCAAGAGTACTGGAGTGGGTTGCCATTGCCTTCTCCAGCAACTAACAGAATTTGCAGAAAAGTTTCTAGGAAAACATGTTTGTTGTTGTTTTAGTCACTAAGTTGTGTCTGACTCTTTGCAACACCGTGAACTGTATCCCACGAGGCTCCTCTGTCCATGGGGTTTTCCAGACAAGAATACTGAATTAGGTTGTCATTTGCTTCTCCAGGAGATTTTCCTGACCCTGGGATCGAACCTGTGTCTCCTGCATTGGCAGGTGGATTCTTTACCACTGAGCCACCAGAGAAGCGCTATATTATTTAATATAGGAAAACGTAATTAGACTCAAATGTCCTAGTTTTAAATAACTAAAAACTCAACAAAAATAGTTTTAACTAAATCTCAGTTGTTACCTACTGCTTCTTAATCTACCTGTGTTGTGTCTTCCAGGACTAAGTGTCAGATTTTCCTTTGTTAGGAGTCATTATTAAGTGGGGATCAGCTATATCTTCTTTGTACAGCAAAGCAGCATGAAAAACTCAAGTTTGAAAGCTTGACTTTCTGCACTGATTGTTCCTGCATGGGTGTGAGCACTTTTACTAAAACACTGTAGGTATATTTCCAGAGGGTAAAGTTTAGTATCCTCTAACTTCAGTCTCCATCAATGAGTATGATTGGGAGGGATTAAAAAAAAAAAAAAAAGACCTCTTCCCAAATACAATTTTTTGCAGTGAAATGTACCCCCAAAGTGTTAAATATTATTAATTAGGTAACAATACTATGAAATTTTCCTCTCTCACACATCCTTTACTTTTGCATGTGAATACTTGTGCTCAGCCGCTCAGTCTTGTCCACCTCTTTGCAACCCCATGGCCTGTAGCCTGCCAGGCTCCTCTGTCCATGGCATTTTTCAGGCAGGAATACTGGAGTGGGTTGCTGTTTCCTACTACAGGGGATCTTCCCAACCCAGGGAGCAAACCTGCGTCTCTTGCATCTCCTGCATGGATGCTTTACCACTGCACCACCTGGAAGCCCATGTGAATATTTATGATCACTCATAGCTGGATGAGCTATCTTTTTGTTTTCACCTCTTGAAAGTTTTAAATATATCTAAAGAAAACTATAGTAGTTTTTTCACAGATGCATCAAAAGATATTGGAGGGGGTTATTATGACGTGGAAGTGATGATTACTTTTTAGAACTATGCAGACCAGGGTCAGAGACCAAATATTAGAGCAAAAGATGCTTGTATCTCCTATCACTTGGGAAATTACAAGAGTTTTGGAGCTCTTGCCAGTAACTGGGGATAGAAACCAATAAATGTCTTTTCTATAATCTCACAGGATCTTCACATAGTAAGTACTATACAAGTCTTTGTTATGTAAGCAAGCAAGCAAGAAATATAAACTCTTTAGTGGGTATGGGAATTGCAGGATAGGGTTAAAATATTTTCAATTTATAACTGCTTATTTTTACAAATAAGTGTTTCTCCCAAATTTCTAATGTTTAAGTGACTTGCAGAATTTATGTTTTATAAATAATAGTGTTGTACAATTAGGTCTAATGCATAGGAAAAAGCGCAGTTATTTTACATTTTGGCCAAGTAAACTTGTTGATTATTCTTTTATGTATAGCATTAAAAAAGTACATTGTCTAAAAAAAGATAAGTTCCATAAAATTTCTTTTCTTATATTGGTAAACATAGCAGATTTTCTTTAACTTTTCATTCATTAGGTTATAGAAATTCTCCAGTGTTGATTGTACTGTACTCAAACATACATAAAACTGAAAAGCACCGTGCATGATCCTTGTGTTCAAAACTTGCTTTGTCAAAAGGTTTTCACCTTGAATTGTATACCATAGAGCTTTGAAAATTTTCAAGAAGAAAATACAACTCTGATAGTCTAGAATTGTAATCTTATTATTAAAAAAAAAAAAAACCTACCTGATTATCTGGGCTTGAATTGTAATTTTTAAGTTTAGTTTTGTTATTCTTTTAGTCAGTTTACACTAAAATAACAGGATGCATTTGAATATTCATAGGTACATTATTATCTGTGCCTCTTAAAAATAGTTGGAGTATCTTTTTTACCTTGGAATCTGACCTGTCAATCACTCAGCAACCCCTCCCCCCGATTTTTCTGTGCCAAAATCCACTGCTTCTGGGTTGTTTGGCTCTGAGTTAGTGCTCAAAAGCTGAAATCGTACACTGAATAAATAGTCAATATTTATTTTATAAGTCTCCTGCTTTTATATCAGAATGGTGGATCATGTGATGCAGAAGTGAAATCTCAAGAGTGCTAATTAAATATCAAGACTTCAAACCTACATAAAATGCGTTTTTCTAAATGGCACACTTCAGTTGGCCTCAGACTCCAGATTCAATACTTCTGAACCTCTTTGTCCACTCAGATGTCCAGGAAGTACTGATCTGTGACAGACCCACTAACAAGGTTTTAGCTACCATGTGAGTTCTGAAAGGGCTATACAAGAGAACAGCAGCCACAACCCTGCATCTCATTCATCCCAGAAGTTTGTGTTGCTTTTGTTCTGCAGCTCTCTGGAGACTGTTATCCACATAAAGCCAAAATATCCAAACAAGCCCACTTTAATGGGCTTCAGTTGTTGATTTGGAGTTAGTTTCCCTTACTTCATCATTTCTCAAAGGTACACGTTGAAACACCATGAAATTGAATGAATGTGTTGCTCAATTTTGGTTAGAAGAGGTGGTTTACTTTAGGAGAAGTGGGGCCCAACTGGATCACAGTTAGAAGGATGTAAAAGTACATTAACAACAGACTTGCCTGGGAAGTCAGATCGTAGCTTTTCAGTTAGAGTGTGTGTGTGTGTGTGTGTGTATGCATGTGTGCACATATGTGTGTGTATGTTTGAATGTCTAAATCTTTGTTTCTGGAAATTAAAGGTAACTGTTAACTTACTACTGACTCAAATCATAATCTGGTTAAGGTATTTATATTTAAACTTTAAGCAAATTGTTACTTTACATTATCTTAAGTACCTTATGCATGTAGTTTTACAGAGATAATGAGGATCTGGAGCATAGTGATGGTTTCATACAGAATTTATATCCCTATATTTAAATAATAAACATGAGTTAGCCCTTATCAGTTGGATAGATAGCACAATTTGGTGATGTATCCTCTGGTATTTATTTAATTTTTAAGATGTCAGCATAAAAATCAGATTTTCTGTTTTATTTATGCTGTTGGGGCCAGTGTGAGGAAAGCAGGAGCGACTCCATCTTGAAGCCTGTCATCCATCATAAAGACAGGATGTGAACTGGGCCTGAACCCTGCCGAAGAGTGAGGAAACTGTTGCTAGTGAAAACCAGGTCTCCTGGAGAATTCCCTCCCTACAGATTACAGAGATTGTAGTTGAGATCAGGCTGCCTCTGTTAGATGAACTGTGGAGACATCCCCCCTTGATGTATAATCATCGTTCCCCCTCTTTAACCTTAATTAATTGTTTGTTCTCCCAGCACCTACTTGTTCTAAAACTTAATCATATACAACAAAGAGGTTGCTAACATGTAACTAGTCACGTAGTGGGGGGTATAAAACTGGGCCTTCAGAACATCAGGGTCCTTATTGGGATCTGATTCAGCTTGGACTCGCTGGCGTAATCAACTGTACTCGACTGTCTTGAGTGTCCTCCGAGGTGTGTTTTTGTGACTCTGGATTCCACAACAGTGCTGTTATCAGTTCTTTAGAAAATCCTCTCATTCACACTTTATATGGTTTACATACTCTCTGTATATACATGTAGTATATTTTATAAATGTAAATGTATATAGGTTTTTATAAAATATAGATAACTTGTCCAAAATTGTGTGAATGCCACTTAGCTGACAAAATGGAAGGAGCACTTAGAAGTGGGGAAATTTGGGTTCCTAATCTCAGCTTTGCTTCAGAGTGTTGGTGCAAGTTTGTGTGTGCAATGCACAATGAGGCCAAACAAACTGAAACCTCTGAGTTTGGAGCAGAGAAAGGTTTATTGCAGGGCCATGCAAGGAAAACAGGTGGCTCATGCTCTAAAAAGCCTCAGCTTCCATGAGGGTTTCTGCAAAGCATTTTTAAAAGCCAGGTGAGGAATGAGGAGTCGCAGGGGATATGATCAGTTGGGTCACAATTCTCTGATTCACGAATGCTGAGATGGTGTCACAGGGGTTAACTTTAACAGTCCTTAGGCTCCAGGAGGCCTGGGGCTATGTGTTCATGGTCAACAATTAGTTAACATCTTCCATTTGGTGGGAGGTGGTTTCACAACTGTAAAATAGCTCAGGAAATGTGCATCAAATACTGATATTCAATAGGTTCTTCAGACAGGAGAGTGTTCCAGGAAGGCCCCTTAGGGTCCTCTTGGTTACAGGAGTGGCTGTTGACTTAGAGCATTTCATACATCAGGAGCACCATCACCATGACCATCTTTGTTCAGGTTCACTCTCTGAACTGCCTTTCACATCTGACATCACACAGGAAAATTCTACCCATCTTTGTCTTTCAGGACCTATTACACCTTGGATGCTTTTTCCAGATTCTGGCCCAAACTGATCTCTCTCTCTCTCTCTTTTACAAATTGGTTGAGTCATAATATGTTATCTCCTTGGACTGCAAGGAGATCAAACTAGTCAATCCTGAAGGAAATCAGTCCTGAATATTCATTGGAAGGACTGATGCTGAAGCTGAAACTCCAATACTTTGGCCATCTGATGGGAAGAACCGACTCATTGGAAAAGACCCTGATGCTGGGAAAGATTGAAGATGGGACGAGAAGGGGACGACAGAGGATAAGATGGTTGGATGGCATCACTGACTCAATGGACATGATTTTGAGTAAGCGCTGGGAGTTAGTGATGGACAGGGAGGCCTGGCATGCTGCAGTTCATGGGGTCGCAAGGAGTCGGACACGACTGAACTGAATATATTAATACTGGATATGTCTTACAAAATAACATAAGCAAACTTAACCGTTAAAATAGTTATCCATCCAACCACCTCTACGACAGAATTGGATCCTACTTAAATACTGGCATTGACGGTTTAGAAAATTAGGAAAAATCCCATTTTAATCTCTCAAAAGCCCAACTGTTAAGAACTTCACATTCAGGTTACCCAAATCTGTTGCAGAGCTGAAAAAAAAGTCAGTACGCTGCATAAGTGGAAGCTTGCAAATACTCAAGTCAAATATATTTTTCTTTATATTAACAAAATCACTTTATTCTCCCCAGAGAATATCTACTTCTAGACCTCGAATGCACCTTGTCTGAAAATGCAGAATATATTTGGCTGGTAAGCAGATAGGATCTTTGCTCTGTGAGGAGGCATTTCCTGTCCTTCAGTATAGGAGCAGTGAGGGAAGAAGGGCACCTACCTTGCACACAACAGAAGAAGGGCATGCACACACCACACACAGACACACACATACACAGACACCACACACACACCACACACACACCACATACACACACACACTGCACACACACCACGTACACACACACACTGCACACACACCACACACATCACACACACATACACATTGCACACACACCACACACATCACACACACATACACATTGCACACACACCACACACATCACACACACATATACACTACACACACACACCACACACACACACAATGCACACACCACACACACCCTTAAACATACTTCCCTGCCTTTATCTTTGCAAAGCCAGTCCAAGTTGTGAGGAGGGATATAGGAATTAACGTACTCACTTTACTCCTATAATATGTGTATTTACAAAATCATTTCTGGAAAAGTAATAAAAAGATGTAAAATGAGTCCTAATAACATACTTTCCCATGATAAGGGATGCTCCCAACATCTTTTACTCAATAAATCAAGTTCACCAAGTCACACATGTTGTAGAATAGATTACATTTTATTTTCAATCTAAAGAAGTGCTGTTAAAGACAAATTGCTATTTATCCTCAGTTCTTGATCAAACAAGTGGGATAAAACAGAAACTCTTTACTTGAATGGATGAAAGTGAATACACACACACACATATATATGTATTCATAATAGCTATTGTGGCCATTGTGAAAAATTCTCTTTCAAATTGAATTAATGATTTTTTTAAATCAAGTATTCTGTCCTACTAAAAACTCAAAATGTATTTTAAAATTTTGGCTGAGAGAATGTTGTTTGTCTAACTTGAGTAGTTTTAATTAGGTTTTGTTTTTCCGAACCTTTGTAGAAATGTTTCCGGCTCTGCCAATTTGTGCTGGTAAGTTTGGAGATTCTTTTTCCAAAAGAAAATCTGTCTTTGATTTTTATGAGCAAGCATTTTCCCAGGATTTTAAAAAGGACTCCAGTCATACAACAAAATTACTTTGCAAGGAAAAATGAATACACTGGCAAATTAAGTCATTGCACCATCCAGTAATGCTGAGAAAGCAGTTTTACTTCATTACCCATTTTATCTCATTATGTTATTAGAAAGATTTGCCTTTGTGATTTAAAAACAAGAGAGGAAGGTATGTCTGAAAATTGTAGGGATCAGTAAAAATATAGTTCCTCTGAGGATTTTTAATTTTTAAAAAATAATACAGGATGGAAAACAATTTGTAGCCATCTAGCACAATAAAGTGTATATGCCACTGCTGGGCATATACACTGAGGAAACCAGAATTGAAAGAGACACGTGTACCCCAATGTTCATCGCAGCACTGTTTACAATAGCCAGGACATGGAAGCAACCTAGATGTCCATCAGCAGACGAATGGATAAGGAAGCTGTGGTACATATACACAATGGAATATTACTCAGCCATTAAAAAAAATACATTTGAATCGGTTCTACTGAGATGGATGAAACTGGAGCCCATTATACAGAGTGAAGTAAGCCAGAAAGAAAAACAACAATACAGTATACTAATGCATATATATGGAATTTGAAAGATGGTAACGATAACCCTATATGCGAGACAGAATAAGAGACACAGATGCATGGAACAATTTTATGGACTCTGAGGGAGAAGGTGAGGGTGGGACGTTCTGGGAGAATAGTACTGAAACATGTATATTATCATATGTGAAACAGAACACCATTCCATGTTCGATGCATGTGACAAGGGCTCAGGGCCGGGGCAATGGGATGATCCAGAAGGATGGGATGGGGAGGGAGGTGGGTGGGGGGTCCAGGAAGGGGAACACATGTAAACCCATGGCTGATTCATGTCAATGTATGGCAAAAACTATTACAATATTGTAAAGTAATTAGCCCCCAACTAAAATAAATAAATTTATATAAAAAAAAAAAATACAGGATGGAAAACAATTTGTAGCCATCTAGCACAATAAAGAAATTTCATGCCTTGCATCCCAGAATTTATATTTCTAGAAAAACTCTGAGTTATATGCATAAAAACATATGTACAAAAATATTTATTGCAAAATGACTGTTAGAAACAAAATAATAGTTAAAAGTTAAAAGTCAACCAAGAGGGGGTAGATGAAATACGTTATATTTATATGATAGGATATAGCATATCTGCTAAACCGAATGAACTAAACTTAATATATGAAAAATAAATCTCCAAATATAATGATAAAATAATTACAAAATGAGAAGATAATGCAAAATGTATTGTACTATGTATGCTTTACAACAAAACACAAAATACTACATAATCTTCAAGAATACATATAAATGTACATGCAAATATGTTAAAAAGATTAAAAACATGTATACTAAGTTTGTGATAGTATTTATCTCAAGAGATAAATGACTAGATATGGAGGGAGAGACTTCAAATGTGTCTATAATATGTGTTAATGATTATATAAAAACAGATAAAGCAAGTTATAACAAATTCTAAATTATAAAATTTCTGGTTGGTGGGTAAATGATTATGCATTCTACTTTCTGCAAATATTTCTCTATTTTGGAATTTCTTGACAATAATACCCAGGGGATACATTTAGTAAAATTTTAGTTACTGAAATAAAGATAATCATCCCTTCTGTTGGTTATTTGATGTATTTGATATTTTTAGGCAGCCTTTACTTACCAATATTTGAAAGGAATTTGAAGCTGATTTTCTAGCTTGTATGTGTTCAAGATCACAGCAGTTTTAAGCCTTTATCCAAGACTACTAGATCTGAATTCATCAATGAGGGTACTGAGTTTAGTGGTGAAGCCAAAGGTATATCCCCAAATTATTTGAAATGTTGACTGAAGTAAGATAATATTATACGCCTTCACTTTATACAAATACACTATTCTATATCAACTCCAACTTACTGTTTGAGGAAACATATTATTTTTTCAGAAATCACCAAAAGAGCTATTACTGTTTTGAGATGCCTATAATATTTAACCATTTATTTTTTGTCTGTAAATTGATATTTGGAGTTTTCCCCAAATTTTGGTTTGAAGCTGATTGAAATTTAACACATATAAAGTATTGCCCTTCTATGTTCTCCAGGCGCATGTGGAGAGCTTTCAATCATTGTTACAAATACAATGCCTTCCTATTCCCCAGCTCCTAGAGCACAGTCCTTGTTTTAAAAGGTGATTTCCACTGCCAGCCACCATCATGGAAGATGAAGAGGTTATATCCTTTGGGTCAGATGCTAGCACGTGTCTGAAGCTCCACCAATAATGAGCTCCACCAAAGTGCCACGGACTTTGAATATTGAACATGTGGCTCCGTGTAGGGTCAATGAAAGGGTAAGATCATTGTGGAAGGTTTGGTGTACACTTTCGGTAGCAGCAAAATTTTCAGTAAAGCCTGCAGCTGCAGCAAAAGTTGGCTGCATAATGCCAGTAACATCAAGTTATTGGATGGTCCTATTTATGAACCAAGTACTTTGCAATTATGTAAGCTAACTGAATAACTTTCCTGCTAAAATGACCCAGAGTTTCTATCTGTTGCTTTCAGTCACAAAGTATGATTGATTAAAATTCAAGGTGAATGAAACTCCCTAAACAGTAATATACATATATTACTGTTTATAATATATATATATATATATAAATTTTAAAAATTATGGCTGTTTCTGCACATTTTTGAAAAAAAAGGTAGAGAAAAGTAAAAATGTTGCTTTGAAATAGAGTCTTGGGTACATAGGATATCTGTGGTTGTAACAAACAGGTGTTACTACTGGTATCAAAAATTTTAATTCAATGTACAAATATGAATTCGCTTATCACCAGGAATGCAACTACATTAAAATTTTTTTTTCTCATCTCTCTATGCTTAATAACCTTCAAATTTCCCAGTGTGCATTCATGATATGAGATGGATGTGAAGGGGAAAGTATTGAGCTGATCTTGTCACTTGGATGTCATAGCTAGAGCTGGAAACCCACTAAATAGCATAATGCCTTAAAATTTAAAAAAATAGAAAAATACATATTAATTTCTCAATATCAGAAGAATTTTTAATTTATTATTTAGTTACTAAAAATATAACAGTTCCTGGAGAACTAAACATCTGTTATTCCTTAGAGTTCATAGCTAACATGTATACGTCTCTGAATTTTTCAGGCTTAATTTCATTTGTATTAATGCTAACTCAACTCTAATCTCAGAGAAAGGGCAAGTCATAGATAGGCTGATGTTCTGTTTTTTTGTGGTGTTGCTATTGTCATGGGTTGAACTGTATCTCTCTAAAATGTTTTTTTTTTAATGTTTGTTTAATTAATTAATTTAGGCTGCACTGAGACTTAGTTGTGGCTCCTGGGATCTTCATTGTGGCATGCCTACTAGCTGTGGTATGTGGGAACTAGTTCCCCAAGCAGGAATCAAACCTGGGACCCTGCCTTGGGAGCACAGAGTCCTATCCTCTGGACCACCAGGGAAGTACCTCCCTAAAATTCATATGTTGAAAGCATAATCCCCAGGACTTCAGAATGTGACTGTATTTAGAGACAGGGCCTTTAAAGTGGTGATCAAGTTAAAATGGGGCTTTTAGTGTGAACTCTCATTCAGTTTGACTGGTGTCCCTATAAGAGGAAATTTGGACACTCAGATACAGCAGGGATGAATGTACACAGAGGAAGGACATTGTGAGGACACAACAGCCATCAGCAAGCCAAGGAGAGTCTTTAGGATAAAGCAACTTTGCCAGTAAGTTGATCTGGGACTTCTAGCCTCCAGAATTCTGAAAAAAATACATTTCTACTGTTTAAATCACCCAGTCTGTAGTTTTTGTTATGACAGCCCAAGGAAACTAATACATCAGGTTTTCAATGACTAATAAGATCCTGGAATAAATGATATTCAAATTGCTCTTTCTGTCTGCTATAGAGTAGGGATTCAAAACTTGCAGACATTCAAGAAAACAATTAAGTAAATGTAATATGATAAAATGTTAGGTTATAGTTACATTGTCTTTCTATTTATGTTCATGTATCTTATTTTTTTCTAGCTTTTGAATCTTGAATATGTCTGTATATAGTGGCCGGTTCTTTTTAGGAAAGGTCAGGCTTCTATTTAGGGAATTAAGTCCTTTCTACTTTTTTATCGGAGAAGGCAATGGCAAGCCACTCCAGTACTCTTGCCTGGAAAATCCCATGGACAGAGGAGCCTGGTAGGCTGCAGTCCATGGGGTCGCGAAGAGTCGGACTCGACTGAGCGACTTCACTTTCACTTTTCACTTTCATGCATTGGAGAGGGAAATGGCAACCCACTCCAGTGTTCTTGCCTGGAGAATCCCAGGGATGACGGAGCCTGGTGGGCTGCCGTCTGTGGGGTCGCACCGAGTCGGACACGACTGAAGCGACTTAGCAGCAGCAGCAGCTACTTTTTTATATTAATATGTCAGTCATTTTGTGATATTATGTTGATTTAGATTATATACTTTTTGTTCTTTCATTGGTGTTAATTTCCTTTGCTTAATAAAATAATGTTTATAACCCTCTGTCAGAATTTGTAAGAAAAATTTAACCACCTAGGAAATAAGAACTAAATTCTTTACAGAAGTTGGTTGTAAAAGACAAAAAAAAAAGCAATAAAATGTAGTAGATTCATTGGGGAAATAAAAAAGAGAAATACAATTCTCTACTCTTTAGCCCACTTCTGAGGAACAAAATGAGAAAAAAAATATATTGGGAGTAAAATGGTAGTCAAATACTTCTCAGCAAGGAAGAAAATGGTGTAAATAGAATTTATCAGACCACTCAATTTCTAGCTCATTAAATTTTTGCACTTTGAGTTATTTAATTTTAAACTAAATTGCAGTAGTGTGTTTTACTTGATCAGTTTCCTGTATATAACAGACGTTTGCTAAATGTTAGAGTCATTTCCTTCTTCCCTAAAATCCAAGAAACCTAAAACTCAAATCCTTTGGTAGGAAGAAAAGAAAAAAATGTTTTAAAAAACATCTTTAAGTGAAATTATCATGAATATGATTATTTGAAGTGTTTGGCTTTATTAAACAACAAATAGCAGTATGCAGAAGAGGGTTATTTGTTGTTGTTTAGTCTCTTAAGTCATTTAGATGAGAGATTTCATGGATTAGATTTTTGTGCAGAAAAGGCTATTTGAAAATGTATATGAATAATTTGAAATTCATATGCAGAGAAATACTGGCTTTGAAAGATTTGAAGAAGGAAGAAGTGTGGGCAAAGCCACACATTTGAGAGATGATTTTGGCAGCAGTGTCTGGCAGCACGTTACAGAAACACAAAAATGTGGAGGAGAGGTAAGGCTGCATATGTGGAAGCTGGGGAGGTGAGATGAAATGAACCAGCTGTGTATGATGCTGCTGGAGAAACAGAAAAGTGTGTTATGAAGGAAGGAACACTGACAGAATCTTTTTCAGTTTGGGGCCAAAGTACTACTAAATGGTTGATTTTAGGATGTGGCGTCTTAAGAAAAAACTTAGGAATGGAAGAATAAAGAACGAGAGGGTAGAAAGATACAAATACCAACATTTTGTACCATCAGGAAAAATATTTTGAGTAAAGTAGGTAATTTTTTATTCTGTAGAAAATTTAAAAATTAAGAATGAGAAAAAAATTATTTACTTCTGATTTCTCAAGCCAAGATTGTTAATTTTTTGGCATAGATACTTCATATATCAGTATAGTTTTATATATAATCTATAAGATTTTTATAATATGTTTTAATTATCTATACATTTTTCATGTTTGCTGCATTACATATCCTTCAGCAGTATTTATGGCACATTATTCTGCTAACCCTTGCCCCATGAAATACTAATGAATTATTTATAAAAATGAGGTTCTAAGGTCAAATTAAATTTAGAAGCCTTCTCTACCGTATCTCTTTCATTCTTCTATGTGGTGAAACAAAATAATGTTAGAATATTAACATATCTGAAAATTAATGACACCTAAATTTATCTAATCTTACAGATTCTAAATATTTATTATTTCATAGAATGCATTTCAGGGGCTAGCATTTTAGCACAAGTTTGGTAAATATTACTTCGTTTTCATGTATATATTTTATTACAGTCTGTAGATATAGTGTATTTAGTCAATTCACTATTACTGGAATGTTTCATTTTTTATTTACATAGAGTTAAGGAGAATCCCATGGATGGTGGAGCCTGGTGGGCTACAGTCCATGGGGTCGCGAAGAGTCGGACACGACTGAGCGACTTCACTTTTCACTTTTCACTTTCATGCATTGGAGAAGGAAATGGCAACCCACTCCAGTGTTCTTGCCTGGAGAATCCCAGGGACGGCGGAGCCTGGCAGGCTGCCGTCTATGGGGTTGCACAGAGTCGGACACGACTGAAATGACTTAGCAGCAGCAGCAAGGTAGATTATCCTTATAAAGTTTAGCACTTATTTAATTATTTTCTTATGGGGCTTTTCTTTTGGTGGACTTGTTAGAGTGTATATGATTAACTGTAGCTTTAAGGTATATTTTATATCATCTTTCAGAAAGTGTATACTAACTTACCTTCCTATCAGTATAGTCTGCATATCTTCAAATTTGCCAATTACGAATTGATTTTGAAAAATAGAGCACTTGTCTAAACTGTATTTATGGGATAGGTGTGGATGCTTTTATTTTATAAGTTATGCTTTAGTATTAATTTTTAATCATTTTTGTTTTAATAAGTACAAGTAGGAGATAATGTCTTTCCACTCAGTATTAGAGCTGGTCACATAGTCAGTAAGCAACAGAACTGGTTCTAGAACACAAGTCCCCTTAGTCCTTGTGTTCTCTAAACCACTATACCACATGCCTTCAAGAGTTTCCCTGTCATAGACTCATTTGTGGGTGTGTGCTCAGCTGTGTCGGACTCCACCCACTCAGTAAGAGTTGTTGTTCAGTCGCTCAGTCGTGGCCAACTCTTTGTGACCCCATGGACTACAGCATGCCAGGCTTCCTTGTCCTTCACTGTCTCCTGGAACTTGCTCAGACTCATGTCCATTGAGTCAGTGATGCCATCCAACCTTCTTGTCCTCTGTCGTTCCCTCCTCCTGCCTTCAACCTTTCCCAGCATCAGGGTCTTTTTCAATGAGTTGGATCTTTGCATCAAGTGGACAAAGTATTGGAGCTTCAACTTCACCATTAGGGAATGTGCCAAATCCTAGTTACTATACCAGCACAGCAAGAAATACAGTTTTTCTTTCCAACTTTGCCATTCCCTAATTGTGTGAACTAAATACTCAACTCCTTGACAATTTAGATTTCTTTTGTGTAAAATGCAATGGGTCCTTTATAGTATTCTATTCCACATTCTATAAAGTGGTGGTTTAGTCGCCAAGTCATGTCCGACTCTTGCAACCCCATGGACTATAGCCCGCCACACTCCTCTGTCCATGGGATTCTCTAGGCAAGAATACTGGAGTGGGTTGCCATGTCCTTCTCCATCTATAATAGTGGATATGAGTAAAAATATTATACCACCTTAAATGTGAATTGTGTTAAGTTGTTTATAACTGCACATGCCTCTTAATTTTGAGTAGCCTTCCTTTCTTTTTTTAATATTGGAATTAAGTACTTTCTCATTCTATTTACTGTAGATAATGTTTGCTATTTTTTGGTCAACTATTACTAGTTGGCATTTTCTACTGAACAAAATCAAGAATGGAAGAAAAAATAGAAAAATAAACTTTGAAGAAGTACAGAAAATTATTTGTGGAAAAGAAACTAGAGTAATTCTGAGAAAGTGTTTATGAGCTACTTTAACTCATTATATATATTTTTTCAAAATTTCTGATTTACAGAAAAGTTGAACAAATAGGACACAGAATTTCTGGACACCTTTCACCTAGATCCCCCCAAAGTTAATATGTTACAATATTTGCTTAATCATTTTTTTTTTTAGGTGAAGAGTAGATTTTTCTCTAAACAATTCAAAAGTAAATTGCAAACATGAAGTGCCTTTACCATAAACACTTTAGTATTAATTTCCCAAGGATGTAACCATGGTACAGTTTTCAAAAAAGGCAATTAATATTGGTACAAAGCTTTACTGTCGTTTCACCAGCCTATATTAATGAACTTTGTGCGAAAGAAAAGCCAAAATTATGTGTGCTCAGTTGTCATATCACTTTGAAAGTTAAAGTCGCTCAGTTGTGTCTGACTTTTTGCGACCCCATGGACTGTCCATGGAATTATCCAGGCCAGAATACTGGAATGAATAGTCTTTCCCTTCTCCAGGGGATCTTCCCAACCCAGGGATCGAACCCAGGTCTCCCACACTGCAGGTAGATTCTTTACCAGCTGAGCCACAAGGGAAGCCCAAGAATACTGGAGTGGGTAGCTTAGCCCTTCTCCAGGGGATCATCCCGACCCAGGAATTGAACTGGGCTCTCCTGCATTGCAGGCGGATTCTTTACCAGCTGAACTATCAGAGAAGCCTGTCATACCACTTTAGTTTCCTTTAATTTAATAGTGCTGTGTCATTATTTTATATTTTAAGATATTGAGTATCTTGTGAGAAATGTGCTAAAATATTGTAAATATTTTAATTATTAGCACTTACTGATGTTGACTGATTAAATCATTATAATGGTATTTGGCAAATGGTGATTTCAGATGCCATAATTCTTGTAAATTTTCTGTTAGCATGTTACTGAAACAAAGTAATTTCTCCCTAGTTATATATTCATTTATATCAGTATGAATTACTGAATACTGTTTTATTGAATATAATCTTACTGTAATTATTTATTTTGATATTCAAGTGATAATGCCTGTGAGAGCTCCTTCGAGTTGAGTCTGGGCCTGTCTCACAATTCCTCCATCATTCTTTGTTCATTTCTTGACATTTTGGCTCAGAATTCTTCCAGGATTATCTTGTAATTTTCCCACCCCAGTTCTGGAATTAGCCACTTTTTCCCAAGTTTTCTGATTCCTTTAAGAGAAAAGTGGTATTTGGAAAACAAAATGTAGGTGTTATATATGCTTATTGCTTCTGGGGAGCCGTTGCTTCTGTGTATTTTTACAGTTCAGAAACAGGTAGTTATCACACTAATATTTCCAAGCCTGATCCAGATCTACAGGCCTCATTCTGTCTTTCTTAATTTCCATATTTGTTTCTCCCTTCTCTGTCTCCCATTTTCGTAAATTTTTGTGTGTTCAGTTACAGAGAGTATATACCATGACTTTAGAACTGCTTATTCATTTTTATCATAAAAGCAGCCCTTAACTTGGATTTGAATATATTGTAAGTGCTTTTAGAAGGTATTTTTCCTTTTGTCTTTAGTCAGGGGCATGTAGACCAACCACTGTGCTGACAGTAACTCAGTTTTGATCTCAACCATCCTCCCTTTAAGTCGTAACATCATTCATTTGAAAACAGGTTAAGTTAATATGTTTCTGTTGTATTCAATTTTAGAGGTTTGTAGATTTTATTTATCTTTTCCTGAAAATATTAAACTTTAACATAGCTATGAAAGATGTGTATAGAAAGATATATTCAGAGAATATACCAATAGACCATTTCTACCCATTCTTTGATATTAACTAGTATCATTAGTATCTAGTTTAGCCTTTCTTGTTTCTTTGGGCTTAAACAAGTAAATACATGCATATATTTTATTTTCCCCTCTTTTGTAACACCAGGCTTCCCTGGTGGCTCATTGGTAAAGAATCCTCCTGCCAGTGCAGGAGAGGAGATGTGGGTTCAATCCCTGGATCTGAAAGAGCCCCTGGAGAAAGAAATGGCAACCTGCTCTGGTATTCTTGCCTGGTATATCACATGGACAGAAGAGCCTGGCAGTCTGAAGTCCATGGGATTGCAAAAGAGTCAGACACGACTTAGCAACTATATAAAACAACAACTTTTTTATACCCGTTACTCTTCTATACTTATCCTTTTTTTCATAACAATATGTATTCTAGAAATTACTCCATATAATTTCTTCCTCTTTCATTTTTATACTTTCATAGCACTCTATTGGATGTGGTTATATTAGATAGACATAGAGATACCAGAGTTTATACAGTTACTTCCCTATGTATGTCCAGTATATTGTGGCCAGTATTTTGTGATGATTATGTTGGAGTAAATATTCTTGAGCATATCATGTATTTTAGTGTTGCTGGAGATGTATCTTTAGATGAGCTCCTAAAATTGGGATTACTATATGTTTTTTGGTGAGTTTTGCCAAATTCTCCTTCACAAGGTTTGTATAAATGTGTGTTCCCACCGGCAATATATGAGAGTCTGTATCTCCAGTCCCACCAATAGCTGTACTCTTTTACAGTTTAATATTTTCCAATTTGGTAAAAGTGAAAATACTATCTAAGCTCTGTTTTAAAGTGCCTTCTTCTCATTATGTATGATGTTGAACATAATTTTGTATGTTTAAAGATAATATTTTCATTTTTTGTCTGAGAATTATGTTTGTATTTTTTGTCTATTATATTTTAGGCTTTTTAAATTTTTCTCTCAGTTCTTAAGAATTCTTTATATAGTAGAAAGGTTTAGCCCTGTTTCTATGATACATTGCAAATATTTTCTTTCAGTTTTTCAGTTTTATTTTTATTTATTTATTTTATAAATAAATTTATTTTAAAATGTTTTTATTTATTATATTTTTGTCATGCCAATTTAAAATTATATAGCCAGCTAACCATTCTTTTATTTTATTGCCTCCAGATTTTTAGTCATAATTAGAAAGTATTTTCCTACATGCAAGTTAAAGAAGGATCCATCAATATTTTATTTAGCACTGGTTAAATTGTCACTTTATATTAATCAGTGTCACCTTATTTTTGCTGAAGTTTTCTTCTCATTTTAACTATTAACCATTTGAAAATTAAGTATATCATCAATATATCACCATTTTCCACCTTCTTTTTAGTATAGTTGATAGTAGTAGTTGATTTGCCATTGACAATAATTGTGTGATCGTTTTGGGGATATATGTGTCTACCATTAAAATTAATGTCTACTGTTAAAATTAATATTTTTTCATTATATAATTTCAAAATTTTTAAAATTTAAGAGGAGTTTATGAATCTAAATAGCATTATGCTAATAAATTCATGCTGACAAACTATGTGAGCTTATTTAATTAAAATGGTAATAAAGCCAGGGAAATACTAGCCACTTACATTTAAGACCTTGTAAGATATCACTTAATTTGGACTTATTCCTAAGAGAATAAAAGAGTGTTTGTAGGCTTTTAATGATTGATGTGACATATACTCTGATTGTAATGTGAATAATAGATTAGAGAAGGTATAAAGCATTTAAAAAAGGAGACAACATACTGAAATATGATGATGGTGGTTTCTTCAAAGGAATTAGTATTTGTGAGAAAAGTGAATGAATTTAAGGCATATTTGACAGGCAAAAACAACATGATTTAGAAATGAATGAATATGGATGTGAGTGATGTGGAATAGTCCAAGACAAAGCTCAAGGTTTTTGTTTAGTCCAAATGTATGTAGAGTCATAACAATGGCTTTGTATCAAAAGGTGGAAAGAGATAAGTTGAATTTTGAAATGTTGAGTTTTAGATGACTGCAAGACCCTAAATTGGAGGTTCAATAAGTACTTGCATATATGAATCTGATTCCTAAGAGACTAATCTAAAGTTAATGATTAAACATCTTTAAAACAGACTGGGATGAGTTTTCTTGAGTAAACTGTGGGCATTCAGTAATCATAGTTACTAAAAATGACACTGTAGAAGGGAAGATGGACAAATGCTGGAAGAAAAGTTTCTTAATAATATTATATATACAGATGCATTTCAATGAATCTATTCATTTCAACAGAAGCTCTGGGGATGTTGGGCTTGGAAAGAAAGCTTCAAACAGTTTGTGGGTAGGTGCAGCTTGAGGCCAGATTTTCTGGTCAACCAACTAGGACAGTTATAGATGCGAAGGTCTCCTTTCCTGATGACTTTTTAAAAGCAAGGCCAATAGGCCACATGGTTTTTACTAAACAGAGTCAATTCTTGACATGCCCTCCTCTGAAACCTTACAAAGCAACAATTTGGTGGGAGAGGGAAGTGAGCAAACATATCTAAACTCCCACAAGGTAACTGTTGAAGCTTAATGCAAGGCGTACGGCAACACAAAGCTTCTGATCTATGTACGCTACCCAGTATTTTTAAATCCCATATCTACTGGATGCCTGTGAACTTTGAAAGCATAATGCAGTAATCTATTTGAAATAGTTAATGAAGGAAGTCAAGAGCAATAAAAGATCACAAGACAAGAAGGTCAGTCCGGCCAAAGAAAATGGTGATAAATTGTAACCAGGTGTCTTTATTTCCTGATTCCTCAAGTACTGCACACTCAGCTTTCTCTGCTAGAAAGGGCAGCTTGTGAAATTCCATATGGCATTTGTCAGCTTCAATAATTCCTTCCAAGATCTCAGAATTATTTGCTTTAATCTCAACTACTTCAGAAGCAGATGAGTAAGCCATTGGGAACTTACATATGTAGTAAAAGAAAACCTACTGTTCATTGTGATTTAGGAACCTCATAGAAACACCTTGTAGGCATTCTGATGTTGGTCTGCTATAATCACTGAGGACAAAGTAGGTCTAATTGTAGCATTGCTCATATACACAGGTCAAAAACTGAGTTGTGACGCTTTCCATAATTATACATACTGACTTTTGCAACACAGATACTCAAATTCCTGTGAATGTATTTCATATATTATTCATGCCCTATCTGAGATTCTTCATAAGGTTAATTTTTCTTTCATTGCAAACTCACTAGATGTAGTAGTCTTTGTTTTTGTTTATTGGTATTTGTTTTAGTCCATATTATTTCACTAAACTATATTAACAGGGAAACAGTCAAAGAATTCTTCAGTCTAACAGATTGCATCTGTATCTGAGACATAGGGCAGAGGAACCATCTGGGAAGAAGCAGAAAAAGTGTAGCAACATTTTTGTGGTATTGGACCAAGGAAGTACACTGATCAGAATATGGCAAGAAGCAAGCACTTGTCACCCAAATGGAAACAACCCATCCATGGCTTGAGGAAAGGGACAAAATGATAGAAAAATCCATTGTATTTAAAATATCAGTACAGAAGAAGAAAGAATATTCTTCTACTGTTCCACTGTAAGGAGATGCACTTTTATTTTTTTAAATGAATTTTTACTGAAGTATAGTCGCTTTACAATGTTGTGTTAGTATCTGCTATACAGCAAAGTGAACCAGCTATATGTATACATCGTGCTGATGCTTGGTTGTGTCTGACTCTTTTGACCCCATGGACTGTAGCCCACCAGGTTCCTCTGTCCATGGGATTTCCCAGGCAAGAATACTGGAGTAGGTTGCCATTTCCTATTCCAATATGTATACATATACTCCCTCTTTTTTGGATTTCCTCCCCATTTAGTTCACCACAGAGCACTGAATAGAATTTCCTGAACCCTACAGTAGGTTCTCACTAGTTATCTATTTTAAATATAGTATCAATCGTGTATATATGTCTCATTTCTATGTGAGCATTTTCCTGGAAGTGTTTGTCAAAAGATTGACTCCCAAAGTTACTTTTCTATAGGTGTTCCAGTCTTTAGGCATGAAGCCTCAGGGAATATTTTGATCATATTGATGGATGGGTAATTAACACATGATATCTTGAAAGATGCAGATCTTTTGCAAAGGAGTATGTGACCTTCTGGTATCTGATTGTTCAGTGCTAACAGATGATTTCAACCAGCAGTGGACAAGGATTCACTTTTTAAAATGCTTGGATATAGTTTCCTTGGATAAAAATCACATGCACATTTCTTTTTATTATTCCATATTCAGGAAGTAAAGTTAGAATAAACTAGTTTTCAAATTAAGCCCTCTTATTTCAGAAGATCTCTTTCATTTCGAAAATAGTTGGGACCTTAAGGTAGGAAAAGCAAGTCTGGTTTTTCCATGATCTGGTTATTAATGCTCTAAGAAATTGCAAAAATGACAGTCCCATTATCAAATAACTGAGTTTGGGATATTTCACAGCATTATTTTTTCAGAGGTAGAAAACATATGTTCCTGGATGGGAATAAAGATATATATCAATATTGTGTTTATGGGGAGTGTCAGGGATGCATAGTTTGAAAAGATCCTACAACACAACATTTGCTAATATTCCAGAAACTAGAGAGTTTGCACCCACCTGTATTAAAGGACAAAAGTTTCAATCTATTCAATGTAAATAACAAAAACAAATTGATGCCAAGACTTGGAAGCAACTAAAATGTACTTCAGTATATTAATGGATGAATAAACAGTGGTATATTCAGAAAATGGAATATCATTCAGCTCTAAAAAGAAATAAGCTGTCAATGAAATGAAAAGATATGGAGATATTACTAGTGAAAGATTCTAATCTGAAAAGACTATCTGCTGTATGATCCCAAGTATCTGCTGTATGACATTCTGGAAAAGGCAAAATTATGGAGAGAGTAGAAAGATCAGTGGTTGCCAGGATTAGTGAGGAGGCAAACAGATATAAATAGAGTACAAGGATTTTTAGGGCTTAGATACTATTCTGTATACTACTACGTTGGTGGATCATTTCATTATATATTTGTCCAAACCCATCAGATGTACAACAAGCATCAACCCTAGTATGAACTATGAACATTGAATAATTATGATGTGTCACTGTAGATTCATCACTTGTAACAAATGTACCACTCTAGTGGGGGATATCACTTGTGGGGTTGAGGAAGGGAGTGGTTAGCTGTGCTGGGGAGGTATGGGAAATCCCTGTGCCTTGTGCTTAATAATACTGTGAACTTAAAAACTCCTCTAAAAACAGTTTTTTTTTTAATGTCGTGAAAAGACATGGAATAAACTTAAATGCATATTGTTATGTGAAAAAAGCCAGTTTGGAAAGCCTGTGCACCAGGTGGTTCCAACGACATGCCATTCTGGAAAAGGCAAAGCTTGGAGGAGTTTGTATGTCTGCTCATGTGCTCAGTTATGTCCGACTCTTTGCGACCCTTCGGACTGTAGCCCACCAGGGATTTCCCAGGCAGAAATGGGAAATTGCCATTTCCTCCTCCATGGGATCTTCCCAACCCAAGCACTGAACCTGAGTTTCCTGTGTCACCTGCATTGCAGGTGGACCTTTGACCCGCTGAACCATTAGGGAAGCCCATGGAGGCAGTCAGAGGATCCATGGTCACCAGGGATTAGCAAAGAAGGAGGGATGAATTACCAAAGCACAGATGATTTCTAGGGCAATGAAATTATTCTGTATAATACTCTAATGGAGGATACATGTCATTATACACTGATCCGAATCCCATAGAATGTACAACACCAAGAGCTCATTCTCATTAATTGTAACAAATGTACTTCTCTGGTCGGGAATACTGATAACGGGGAAGGCTGTGCATATGTGCAGGCAGGAGGTATATGGGAACTTTCCACTTGAATTTTCTTTGAACCAAAAACTGCTCTAAAAAATAAAGTCTATTAAAAAGAAAAAAGAAACAAAGTGAAACTCAAGCAAACTGAAACTCAAAGAAGTGACTGACATTAAGAAGCTACCCAGAAGAAAAAGAATTCTTGGCCTAGTCTGAAGCTTAATGACATGCAAATTGTCCATTTGAGAGGAATAAAAGAGGAGCTTATGACTCAGACTTTTGGTTATTTTCTGATTGTGAGGTAGGCTATTTTATAGGAATGTTTCAAACAGTCCATTGCTTAAAGACAAAAATACAAGGAATGTTCTGTTTGATGAGCCCTAACTCAGGGATGGAAACTAGTAGCCAGACAAAATTGTGTAGGAGCCTCCCATTTTAGAAAGGAGAAGTAATCATTTTCCATGAATCATGAATTAGGAAATTTATAACGTTAGCAACTCAGTTGTGTTTAATTTTGTAAAATCTTTTTTTTTTTATCTTGATGATTAGCAGTAAAATCTACAGTTCCAGTTGATTATTTTTAGTGAAAACAAAGAAAAGAAAGAATAAAGGAGGCAGCGTCCCAATTTCACTTCAAGCTTGAGGGAAGAAAAATCCCCCAAGGATAGATTAGTTGGTTGCAAACAACCAGTGTAGAAATAGAAAAAAAATTAGTCCCTTTGCAAAGTAGATTTAAAGAAAAAAAAACAGAGAGAGGAGTGACTGTGTAGGTTTGAAGATGGACCCGTGTAAAAGGGCTTTGTTCCAAATAACATTATCATCTTACAGACATTTGGAAGAAAGGAAAATGATTTTTGTTTTTCTTGATGAGGATATTGGAAAGAAGCAACTGAGAACAAATTTTAAAATAGAACATTGTTTATTCTTTAGATAAGGATTATTTCTAATAATCACTATAATTTGTCACTGGTAAAGTGAAATGTGGAGTCAAACCTCTCAGTACTTTTTTTTCCTTAAGTTTCATGGCAAAATAGGATATGTTGGTACTAAACTACATCTCACTAACCTCTTTGCCTCAGCTATTGACACGACACGTTGTTTTTATCTTGAAACTGTGCTAAAATACACTTGGCTTTGCCAGTGAACTAAAATGGCTCACTGTTTTCTTGCCAGAAAACCAGAAACTAGCAATTTTTAAAATAGGTAATAATTTATGCTCCAATGACCTACACCTACCTCCTTTTGGGTAATATAGTGGTGTTTCATTTAAAGATTTTAATGTATTCAAACTTAGTTTATTACTATTAAAAAGTACTCAGTTGACATTCACAAGACTGAACTCCTTTGTCTTTAACTATACAGGTACAGCAGGGATATAATTTGGTAATATAAAATGCTCTTCTTGATCACATAACACCTCCACCTTGTGTTTGATGGAATGGAAATCTCCAACTTCAGGACTGGATATTAGTTTTTTCATTTTACTGTTATAGTGCATTGATAACAATGCAAATTTCATTCTAGTTATCATAATGTATGCATTTGATTATTAAGCAAAATAGAAATAAGAGTAGTAAATAATAACTTCCTCATTACACACAATTCATTTAAATAACATCGGTCAAGGAACATAGGCCAAATAGAAATAAAAGGTTAACAGATAAAATTCTTCCAGGGAGCTGAAGGTAATAATGGCTGTCTAATTCTGCATCTTTCAACATATCATCTCCAAACAATTCAAAATATAAAAAGAAAACAAGAATAATAACAAATTCATACTAAAAATATGCCTTAAACATGACATAAAGATGAAGAATAGCCAAACTTCATAACAACAGTAAATAAAAAAAAAAAAAATCAAGTCCCAGAAAACAGTCTTCACATGGTACAGCATTGCCAGTCTTTGTGGTGAGCAAGGACAGACCAAGAAAAGCAGAAGAGAGAAGAAATAAATTTATGAGACAATTAGATAATAAAGGGAAAAAATTAGAGTCTTAACAGTCAAAAGAAAATCAAATGTTAATAGATACACAACCTCCTTCCCAACCATTAAAAAAGAAGTAACAATGCCCACTAAAGGTCTGGATTTCTATCTATTTTGTTGCAATGGTATTAATAAAAGAGGATACCATTGAACTAGAAATTCTGTTAAATACCCAAAGCTCACAACAAAAAACAAAACAAAACAAAAAAACTCTGAATCTATACAGAATTATTCTAAAATCAGAAAATAAAACTTAATGAACTTTAACTGATGAAACTCTCTATCTCTGCAAAAATTAAAAAAATAAAAACATAGCAAAAAAAAATCTGTAAGGCAACACTTGGTTAAATATACACACAAAAAGTATTTAGAGATATGGAAAAATCCCTTGAATTGTAAATTTCAAAATTAAGATCAGAAAGGAGCAGAAAAAGAGAGAAAGAAATGAAAGAAGGTGGATTAAATTCAGCATAGAAATGGAAGTCATTGAAGAAATTGTCTCAGAAATAAAAACAAATGCATGATGCCCAAGAGAAAATGAAATAAACAAAACCACATGATAATTAGGAAAAACATAAGAACAACCAAAGAGACAAATATTAAAGAAGTGAAAAGAGCCAGTATGAACAATAGTAGAAATAGAAGATAAGAAAAGAGGGAATAATGTTTGTATAATTGGAGTTGCACGTGTACATGTGTTAAGTCACTTCAGTCATGTCCGACTCTTTGAGACCCTATGGACTGTAGCCCACCAGGCTCCTCTGTCCATGGGATTCTCCAGGCAAAAATACTGGAGTGGGTTGGCATGTCCTCCTCCAGGGGATCTTCCCAATTGAGTGATCGAGCCCCCAACTCTTATGTCTCCTGCATTGGCAGTGGGTTCTTTACCACTAGCACCATCTGGGAATAATTGGAGTTAGTAAAGACTAAATTTTTAAGGATATACAAAATTAATATTTATACTTGTGATTGAAGAAAAAAGTCCTGAAGTAGAAAATCTGGGTCTATAAATTTAAAGGGCCACCTGAGAAACTGGGAAAATTACGTGGAATCATCAGTCTTGAGAAATTTGCAGTAAACTATTAGACTTCAAAAATAAAGAAAAATAATTCTCAAGTACACTACAAATAAAATCAAATAAATTGCAAGAAAAATAGTTATATTGGAAGCAGAATTTTCAAAATCTTGATACAAAGCCTTTTTTCCTTTCCTTTCTGAGTGTTCTTCCATTTGTTTTGGAAAATTTCCAGGAACACTTGGGAGATAAGTTAACCTTAGTGAAAAATGGATGGGAATTATGACATTGACTGACTGAAGGACTGAAATTCTCTGATGAAATAAACACAATAGAGGTGTAGTTAATGACTGGGCAGCTGCACATTAGAAAGTTCAAAGCACTGATAATGAAGACTGTGGTCCAAAGGATGTAAAATTTGTACCTGGAAAGTTTGACATACTCTGTTTCCTCCATTTCTCCCCAGTCCTCTGACAAGCCCACTGTTCCTAAAATGCCAAACCTGCCCCAGAACATTTAATCCTCATCAGGTCAATTCTCAAACATTCTTCTACTGTTTCATACACAGGACCATGTAGCTGAGGATCCATTCCAGGATAACTGTGATGGACTGAAAATAATTTCTAATGTTACAAAAAAGAAGAGGTTTTAATTGTTTCATCTTCATTTCAGATGACTTGTGTGGTTGTAAAGGGAGCTTCCCAGGTGGCACAGTGGTAAAAGAATCCACCTGTCAATGCAGGAGACGTTGGTTCCATCCTTGGGTCGGGAAGATCCCCTGGAGGAGGAAATGGCAACCCACTCGAGTATTATTGCCTGGAAAATTCCATGGACAGAAGAGCCTGGCGGGGTACAGTCCACAGGGCCATAAATTTTCCTTTTATAATTGTTATTATCAGAACAGAAGGAGCATCTCTAAGTCAGTGAATTATAGATCAGGAGCAAGGGAGAATTTTGCTCCAGCAATTGCAAGATAATAGTTTTACTAAGTCGTGGAGGATTATTTTTGGAACTTCTCCAATTACTCCCATTTGGGAAGTATTGTCATTTTTATTACTTGTGACTGAAGTGTCTGTAGGGCAAGTAGATATATTAATAGCTTCTCATCTGGCATAATTATTTTGTATTATTTAAATATTCTTTGAGATATGGGTCTCTGTCTTTCAGCATTTCATATTCTTATAAATTAAATTATTTTCCTTAGGAAACTTTTTCTTGGGACCTTAAATACATTATTTATAAAAGGAAATATGTGAATCATATTATGTATAACTTTAAATAAAGTTACAATGTATATACTTTCAAATTTTCAACAGAAAAATAAGAAATATAATTTTATATAGTGTCAGTATTTCTATTTTTCCTTCTTTCCTTCATTCTTGAATAAACCAATCCAAGATCTACTCACTAGTACAGAGCAAGGCAGGCTTTCCCACAAGTAGAATGAAGAGCACAGTGTATGGTGATGTTATCCAAGCAGATTGGGAAGGTCAGCCATTCAGAAATGGGAATTGCTATGCTGAGGGCTGCCTGGTTTGGGACATCAGAGCCCAGTGAGTAAGGAGAGCATCTTCAGGACGTGTGAATGCAGCAGTCGTCCAGCCAAGTATGTGGGATCTGAAGAAGGATGAAGGGAAGCACCCACAATGAGCAGCAGTGAAACTGACATAAAATTGTTTACATTAAGAGGAAATTGATCAAATTTTTAAAATATTGAAGATGATTGGAGGCAGATTTTTTTACTTAAATTCAAGGCCTAAGAAACTCACAGATTGATCCTTTGTACCTGTAAGACCCCACACTGAAATAGCATCCGGGAATTTACTGTTGAAGATGAAAATACCAAATATGTAAAGGGAGAAAACAAAATTGCCCCCTTGTGTATACTGAGTATGTTGCTCATTGTCTGATAGTATACAAAGCAAAGGACACAGCTCACTCTAGTAAAAATGCCACCAAAACATGTAAAGTCTGAATCTAATCATGAGAACACATCAAATAAATCAAACTTGAGAATAATTCTAAAAAATAACTGACCTGTAATCGTCTCAGGTCAAAATCATGAAAGTCAAGGAAAACTGGGAACTTCCTTTGAATTGAAACAGGCTAAAAGAAACATGGCAACTGAAGGGAAAAGTGGTCTTAGGCAAATTAATTCTAGGACATTATTGGCAAAATTGAATGTTCTCTGCAGGTTAGAGATTTCAGTGTTGGTTGTAATGTGGTTACGTAAGAGAATATTCTTGTTGTTAAGAAGTACACATGGAAGTATATGGAGTATTAGGACATTATATTGGTAATTTACCCTCAAAAGATTCAGAAAGTAATTTTTTTGTATTATTCTTGCAGTTTTTGAATAAATGTAAAATTATTTCAAAATAAAATAAAATCATACAATGTAAAACATTTAATTATATTTAAGAAGAACACAGTTATTTCTAAAACTTATTAAAATCAATGGTTATTTATATAATTGAAAAATCATTCAGGAAAGAAGCTAAATTCTGAATTAAGTGTTAAGGTAGAGAGGTTTTTCACAAATATTTTTTATTTTTAGTAGTCTATTTAAACAGTATTTGCATGCATCAGATAAACTAAACTTATTATTGATAAACAAAATATAATTAATGAAATGCAATTTATAAAAGCGTAGGTAAAATATTTAAAAAATGATTTAGCAGATAAATTATAATGCATTCAGTGAGAGGAATTCTTATAAAGCTATGTGCTCATTTTGTTAAGGAAAATTTCCTGTTTTATGAGAGAAAGATAAAATTTGTGAAAATTCACTCTTGAATAGGATAAAAATTCAAGAAGTAAAAAAAAAATCAGTTTCCAGAAAAAAATTTAGCTATACTTCTGTTTAGCTATACAAAATTGCATTGAGCTCTGTCAGTCAGGCCTCTAATGAATGGTCTTTTGGGACAGTGATAAATAGGGCTTGTTGAGTGTGAACCATTTTCATGTGTTTTAGTCTTTTTTTCCCTCCCGATGATAACTCAATGGTCTTTGAGATAAATACTCCATCCTCTTTTCCACAGACTCTGTGCACGACTTGAAAGTTGGCTCAAGGAGACTTTTGAGCCCTATAGTTCATTAATGTTTGTATTTTCCCTGCTGTGTAGAACATTTTGGGCTCCCCTGGTGGCTCAGTGGTAAAGAATCTGCCTGCCAATGCAGAAGACTTCAATTTTGAATAAGTGTTTGACTGTAGTGAGGTGGAGGAGAGTTGGGTATGTCATATTCTCCAGGGGATCTTCCTGACCCAGGGATTGAACCTGTGTCTCCTGTATTTCTGGCATTGGCAGGCGAATTCTTTACCCACTGGGCTACCTGGGATGCTTAGTCGCTTCAGTTGTGTTTGACTCTGTGACCCCATGGACTGCAGCCCGCCAGGCTCCTCTGTCCATGGGATTTTCCAGGCAAGAACACTGGAGTGGGTTGGCATTTCCTACTCCAGGACCACCTGGGAAACCATGCTCAATTATTATTTTTCTATTTTGAGTTTTTTAATTAATTAATTTATTTTAATTGGAGAATAATTACGATATTGTAGTGGTTTTGCCATACAAAATAATAGTTTTGTGAAATTCATGTTCTTTTTATAAAACTGCCTGTTATGTCTCTTGATTTTGCCTCTTAGCCTGCGATGCCTAAAGTACCTCCCACTTGTTCCTTCACAGAAAAAGTTCCTCCACCTCCAGTGTAGCCCAAGGTTGACTGACTCATTTTTAGTCTTCAAGATTTTGAGTTACAGATCTGCCCAGTAAAACATTTGCTGCTTCTGATCCCTAAGTGTTTGCTATAATTTTCTATTTTGCTTTAGCTCTCTTCCCACAGAGATCCATCTCTTCCCATGAGCTTTGTTTTATAGACTCTTTTGAACCTTTTTGACAAGCATGGCATTAGCTTGCTTAAAGACCAGTTCTGTTGAAAATGTTTTGGGATTATAAAGGCGTTACCAAAAAGAAAAAGAAAAATCCACAGACTCAATTTATCAAGGGAATTTTCTCACAGTTAGCTCAAGGGGCCTCCAAATTCTTAAAAGCCTTCAGTACTAGGAATGTTTAATCCAGATCTGGGTGCCAGGCACACATAGGAGGGACAGGACCAGACTGTATTTTCCCATTGCATTCACCTGAATTTTTCTGGACCATTGTAGATTTGCCGTAATGGAGAGAGCAGTGGCTTTTGTATACAAATATAATATTCTGGTTAGTTTTAGCTCTGAAAAATATATACAGAAAATCCTGCACAGGAAGGTCTCCTGATTTCACAGAATACTATACTTTTGCCTTACAAAATATGCTTTAACAATAATAATAGCAAAACAATAGCAACAATAATAATAATAATGGAAATTTCCTTAGCATTTATTATGCTAGTACTTTGTTAACAATATCTTTATAACATCAGTGCTAATATGATCCTTGTGTACCAATGAGAACGTGTCTTATAAAATATATATAATTGGCCTAAGGCCACCCACAGTTACCACTTGGAGAGTTGTGTCTCAAACCTAACGCTGTTTGACATCAAGTCTGTGTTTCAGCTGCCTCCATGTCTATGTTGCATATAAAAGTTATTCTAAGCAAGAATTAGATAATCAGCCTTACCATCCCTCTATGCAGTAGTATGACTGTGCTTTGACTCATTGGTACAAATTAAAATCACTGTATACAATGTCTGAACTTTCCCAGTAAGTAGTAAGCATTAGCTTTATCACTCCTGAGAATAAAGGGGATATTCCTTCTGTGTTATGTCTGTTCAAACCATGTTTCAATATGTTGAAGGAGGCCATGATACTGCCTTTATACCTGACCCACAGTTATTTATCTCACATAGCACAAATACCACAGGCTGTCTGGTCAGGATGGGTTCAGGTGTCAGTCAGACCCACCACTTACTAGCGGTGTGCAAGGATGTTATTGGTTTTAGTTGATGAGCTTTCTCTCCAAAATCCATTGTCTTTAAAATCTGACCTCTGTTGGGCTTCCTGGTATATTTCTGAATATCAGTGGTGGGAAAGCCCAATTACTTTTTGATCAGCAAGTATTCCACACCTGATGTAAATCAGTGAATGAAAAATAATACAACAGAAGAAGGTTTTGCCTCACTTCTCACCAGTAGCAAGACTCCAGTTCATGCCTATCCAATGTAGTTTGTTACATAAGTGTAAAGAAATATATTTTAATATATACTTAAACTATTATTATGAACCTACAAATGAAAAAAGATAAGTAGTGATTAATATCACTGATTGAGATTATTTTCTTCTAATTACTGGGAATATAGAAATATTTTCAATTATGTAATTATTTTGTGCTTAGAAACAAGTGAGTATACTGCTGTTTAATGTTAGCAAGGTGAGCTCATGCATTTATGTCTGTCCTCTGCCAAAATGTCTATACAATGACAATAAAATAATTTTTAATGAGTCAACTGAAAAATTTTTAAATAAAGCATGGAAACTTGAAAGTGCTAAGTTGACAGCTAACTCGCAGACCCTAAGAAGCTGCCAGACATTTAGCAGGCTGCTGAGGGGTGAAAGAATTTAAATCCTCATCTTCCATAGTGAAGGGCAATATAGACATTAAAATCGCAAGGCATAGCAATACAAATCTATTCTTTGTTGTTAGAGATATGGAGGGAATTAACCAAAAGAAGTGGCAAAAGGATTGAAATGAATTGCCCTTTAAGAGTGAATATTGGAGGGGTAGGTAGTACACTGCTCTTTTCTTTACAAGACTTATAAAATTATATGATTCTCTAAATTATGTTCATGGATCACCTGGATAAAAGTAAAAATTATATTAGAAAAAAATGAGTGGTTTATTGAAGTACTGTTGCCAGTGTGGGCTTTCTGTGCTCTATTGTGAGTACTCTGTAGTAACTAAACCAATAACATCAGATCTGTCAAAGCGTTAAGATGAGTTTTAGTTACATTTTATTGAATCTATCCAAATTCACTTCTATCTCCATCTGAAATATAGGTTTGAATACATAAAAGACAGGAACCTAATCTAATTTGAAAATCAAGGCCTTTTCTAAGAAATATATAATTTATATTGATCTTCAAGGATGAGAAATATTAAGCAGCAGAGAAGGAGAGAATATCATATGCCAAGGATCTGAAGAGAAAGAAACCTGGGACTGAATTCAGGAGCTGCCGGGGCAGGGAGCTGGCGGGGAGGTGGAGTCAGGACTGCTGGGGTGGAGGGGCCCAAGAGCCCAATGGCAGTGAGGCTGGAGAGATACAGGAGCGAGATCATTTAGGGCCTTGGAAGTCATGTTAAGGGTCTAAGTTCATAAAGTTCTAGATTTTTCTTTAAGAAGAAAAAATTGGTTCTACCATAGAGAATATAAATTAAGAAGAGAGAGAAAGGGAGAAAGAGAAAGGAAGAAGGGAAAGAAATCAATTATTAATACCAAAGCAAACAAAATGAAGCACAGAAAAGGAGAAATTATCATAGTTATGACTTAGCTGTGAAGTACATGGTATGGTCATAATGTAAACAAAATTTTGATACAACTCATTTGGGAGGAGACTGGAAAAGTGAGGTGGCACTTAAATGGCAAAGTAATGTATTTACTACTTAAGTGAGTTTCTTGAGAAAAGAGGTAGAAGGAGGGTGGCTAAAAAAACTTGAAAAGAGAGCTCAGGATGAAATTCATTTGTATGCACACATAATAGCCATAAATGGCACTATATAAAGATTTGGGGAAATCTTATCCCAAAGGGAATAACCATTGATATTTGAGGAAATATGAGTTTTCTTACAGAACTTTTATCACTCTATTTGTTCACCAAAATGTTGACCACAGTAGAATCAAATTTGCTCTAGAAAGCAAGCTGACTTACAAGGTACGAGAATCAGACGTTATACTTGGATTCGTTTACCAAAAATTAGCTCTGGGTAACAAAATATTTAAGAATAAATTCATTTATATATTTACATTTAGGTTGAAGGTTCAAACCAGAGCTTTCTTTTTTTTTTATCAAACCAACAATTACTGAATTTCCAATCTTGTTTTTCTCTTTTAGAGGCCAACTGTTTAGCCAATTTTTCTGAGTTATCATTTGGGGAAATAAACTTTTGTACTGTAACAGAGGTTTGGCTGCTACTGGCCCCATTAAGAGCAGCATTCCTTGCAAAAGTGTCAGCAAGATGATTTCCCTTAGCTTCCTGAAAGTCAAGTTTATAATGCCCTGGAATCTTAAAAATAGATTAAGTGTGTCTGTCATACCCTAATGGTGGCTTCTGTGTTTTGGGGCAAGTGCCTGAAGGGCACTTTTTTCCTTTCACATACAAAAAGGAAAAAGGGAATCTAATAATTGAAGGGCTCAAGGATAGAAGTGTTTATAAACTCTCCTTTAAGGTCTTGAAAACCATGCTGTCTGGTTGTTCCCACAAAATTGGGTCAAGGTTGTTGTTTAGTAAAGCATACAGAGGTTTGGCCATAAGAGAGAAATTTGGAATCCAGTTTTAGCAGTAACCAACCAGCCCAGGAAAACCTCACACTTGGCACTTAGTTTTGGGTTTTGGGAAACTAAGGACACCATGACGTCCAACTGGATCTAGATGTTAACCATTGTTCTGCTATCAGATGTCCTAAATATTGAACCTGGATTTGAACAAACTAATTTTTCTTTGGTGACTTTACTTCCCTTTAGGGCTAAAATCTTTAGCAAATAGACGTTGTCTTCCTGTGAAGAGGCCTGAGAAAAAAGCAAAGAAACAAATAGTTCACATATTGCAGTGAAGTACACCCTTAGGGAACGTCACATCATCCAGATCAGTCTTTAGAACTTGTAAGAAATAATAAAGACTCTCAGTAAAACCATGACATATTATTGCCCAGGGGAATTGTTTTTCTTCCTAAGTGAAGGCAAAAAGGTGGTACTGGCTAGCTTTATCAACAGGAATGCTAAAGAATGTATTGTGTATCTCAATTACAGTGAAGAATATACTTTTGATGAGAATGGATGTTAACAACTATGAAGGTTGGGATAACAGGGTGTGGAGAATTACGAATGTTGTTTATTGCTTGGAGGTCTTAGACACAGCCCTCCACCCTCAGCCCTTAGGACTTCTCACCAGTAAAATAGAAGCAGGCTTTCCAATGGCTCAGTGATAAAGAATCCACCTGCCAAGTAGGAGACACAGGTTCAGTCAATGGGTTAGGAAGATCCCCTGGAGAAGGAAATGACAACCCACTCCAGTATTCTTGCCTGGGAAATCTCATGGACAGGGGAACCTGGCAGGCTATAGTTCATGGGGTTGCAAAAGAGTTGGACATGGTTTAGCAACCAAACAACAACAAAAATAGGAGTATTACAGTGAGTGATGCAAAGAATAATTAGGTCTTAAGTCTTGTAATCTATTATCAGCCTTATGCCTTGAAGGGCTTCTATACTTGTGGAATAAGATATTGATTAATTCTGGGAAGAGGTTCTAGAGGATCTATTTGAATCTTTATATTAATGGGACATGCACTATGAATTTTGCCAATATCAGTTAGATATTTTGCCTATGAGGAGGATGGTAGCTGATTCAATAAGGACAAATGATCAGTGTTTCAAGAATCCACACTTGTAGCATCAGAGACAAAACAAAAAAATGTCAAAAGGTTATTTAATCCACCTGTTTGATTATTTAGTGACTACTGTCAAATTCCAGGAGTTTTTTCCTCTTTTGGGTGAGAGAATTTCAGCATGATACTTTTCTATGGAGTCTCAACCTAATAAATGGATGTGGCATGGGAACTAAAGAGAAAAGTGTATGTATCTCTCAAAGGGCCTAAACAAAAGGAAATAGATTCAGAGACAGGAATGTCTGGAAATGCATTAGTGATTCCCATTGTTGAACTGTTTTAGTACTCTGATGTTGGGGCTGCTTTGTAATAAGTTGAACACTGACAGTATGGTTCCAATGTCCTTATTGGAAGAAATTCATCCTCAATCTGGAGAAATGTTTTTCCAGTCTGATTCAGAGTGAAGATTGGGAAGAGCGCCCTGTAGTTCCTTAGAAAAGTGAAAAAGTGAAAGTTGCTCAGTCGTGTCCGACTCTTTGAGACCCATGGACTATAGCCTGCCAGACTCCTCTGTCCGTGGAATTCTCCATGCAAGAATACTGGAGCGGGTTGTCATTCCCTGCTCCAGGGGATCTTCCTGACCCGGGGATCGAGCCTGTGTCTCTGCATTGCAGGCAGATTCTTTACTGTCTGAGCTACTGGGAGGACAGAGAAAGACTGAATTTAGGGGCTGAAATTGCCCCCCCCCAAAGTTACTTAAATTTATAACTGTCTTTTTTCTAATGTCCTGGCTCTTTGCAATAATAGGAGAAAGTTGGAGGGTTTTGGGTTAATTTAGGAACTTTCAACACCTGGAGATGAAGGTTAAGAATTTTATCAGTCTTCCTTTTAGGTGACTCAGGTAGAGTGTGAGAGAGCTGGTTTGCTGTATTAGCTAAATTCAGGGAGGATGTAGTTTCCCATTCTATCCCAGTTCTTTTTATTGAAGGGAAAACTCCCAATTCAGCCCATTAATAAATGTGTGTGTGTGTGCGTGCGCATGCACGTGTGCGTGCTTAGTTGTGGCCTACTATTTGCAACTCCATAGACAGTAGCCCACCAGGCTCCTCTGTGTGTGGAATTTTCCAGGCAAGACTACTGGACTGGGTTGCTATTTCCTACTCCAGGGGATCTTCCTGACCCAGGGGTTGAATCCGCATCTCTTGTGCCTCCTGCACCGGCAGTGGTATTCTTTACCAGTTAGGCCACCTGGGAAGCCCGTTAATAAACAGAGATTAAAAAAAAACTACCCCGGTGGAATCAACATCTGAAGGAAAACCAGAACAGATTCATCAGATTTTGGTGTGCAAGCCTGAATTTTGCTCTAATCAACAGGGTTGGAAAATCCCTAAAAATTGCCTACTGAAGTCACCTAATGATTACTCAAACCAGATCTTTTAATAAGTAAGTGGGCTGGTCTCCCAGTTGTAATTCTAGAGACCTTTCAGGATTTTTCCTATTAGTGGTTTTTGTTGAACACTGGGCCTGGCCTTCGCTGACAAAAAACTTAGCTAGCTGATATAAGTCAGAGAAATGAGACTGATACATTTGAATGACTATATTACCTTCCTCAGAAGATCTGTGAGGATCTTTGGTTACTTCAAGAAAATCTTTGACTATGGCCCACAGTTCAGCTTTAGTCTGGGGAATGTAAGAAACTAAGAGTGTAGTCTCTAGATACTCAGAAGACTTAATTTTAGAGGGACAGGTTCTGAACAATATAGAAGAAAAGGGAGTGGGAAGAGTTTCAGAGAAAAAGGGAAGTTTGGTGAGAGAATTAGCACTGGGGGAACTGAGCATATAAAGAAGGCATAGGTGGGCACAGAAGGAAGGAGGAAGATGATGCCAGAGGTGGAGTCTAAACATAAGAAGCTGAAGGACAGAGATAAGATGACACCAAAGGCAGAGCCCGAGACAAAGAAATCAAGGAAGAAGAAGCCCTTCTCTACAAACTGTGTGCTCTCATTCAGTCTCCAGAGCCTTCAGGTATTTTTTGTTATTGTTGTTTATTGTCTAGGTTTATGGCTGGTATTTATGGGAAAGTCAGGTTTTAGGAAGTCATCTCTCTATGCCAGTTAACAAATCTATTTCTTTCTAAAGGAGAAGAGCGTATAAAAGTGTTGGCTTCCTTCTTTTATGTTTGTGACATATTAAAGTTGGACCCTTGTTGGAAAGTTCTTATGCAAAAGCTCCTGCATTTTGAAAGGGTGTAGCAAATATGTCTACCTGCAAATCTTCAGAATTTTTCCTAATTGTGATTCCTAATTCCTTAACTTAAAGGAAATGTGAAGATTGGTAATATGAGTTCTGTGACCTCATATGCCTCATAAGAGGCATAGAATTGTGTGTTAACTCTCTGGTAACTGACAAGCAGGACATCCATTGTCCCGTGGCTCTCTTGGTCCCACCTGGTTTGCAGTTTGGCTTGGCTTTTCATCCTCTCTCAAATATCTACTTTAATATTTCTTGATAGTGCCAGTAACTTTCCAGCCAAACATAATGTGTTTCTTGCCAGACGTTGTTCTGCTATCACAGGCTGTGTTCCAGAACACCAAATTCTTTCTTCAACACCATAAATACAGCTGACTATTTTTCATATCATCCCTCCTTTCTTCAAAATGACAATCTAGAGGCAGAAATACAAATACACAGTGAAATTAAATTAAAATTGGGGATTGAAGTTCAACTTCTTATTCAGGGGCTTAATAAATACTTTATCCATTTCTATTTTTTCTTTGTTTTTGTTTTGCAGTTTATTTTATGGGTATTGTCAGGTTTCTTGACGCACTTTGTCTGTGTCTCTTGGAAGGAGTCCTATTTGCTGAAAGTGCTACATCAGAAAGCAGATGGCATTCTTTCAGAGATATGTTAGAAGAGATTCTTACCCTAATGAAAAGTTAGATTTAATATCTCCAAGGTCTCTTTCAACTCTAATGAACAAAGGTATACTTTGAAAGCTTATCACATCTCATTGGAAAGGAGCTATTATTTTTACTTAACTCTGTATTCTAGAACTAATGAGTCCTTGGAATACATCGAAATTAATCAAAGGATGTTACATCTAATATATACTATTCTAAAAATCACAAAATTAAAAAGAACCTAGGTTAATCATACAGGGCTGATTTATTGCTCTACTACACAAGAAGCCTGCCATTAACCTAACAGAGGCTCCACACAGAAAATCAATCTGCAGTGAAGGAGGCCAAAAAGAAAACTAGCCCCATGCTGAAAGAGAACCCATTATGGGTGATTTGATGATATTAATGGCATTTTCCTTCCTTTGCAGTATTGTAAAACCTAAACATTTTAATGGTGCTCATTTCCTTGCCTGAAGGGGAAAGATTGCATTACTCTAAACCTTTTGTAAATTTTAGAGCATATGTTATATAGTAATTTGATTCTCAGACTTCACTGAGTTTAGGGAGCTTCATGCCTTTGATCAGAAGCTGTGAAGCGAGAGCTACTCAGGCTCCAGCCCCTGTCTGCCAACCACTGGACGTCATGATAGTTCACGCTGCCAAGTGGACAGAGACCGATTATTTTCTGGGTCCCAATTTCTAAGTCCTGCACTGTAGGTTAGCCCAGCCCATAAAGTTGACTTTGTGTATACAGTGCTCTGAAATGGCATAATCAACACATTTTTCTTTCTGCACATGGCAGCAGAAGAGAAGAACATGCTCTATTAATTGATCCGCTGAAACCTTGGTCCACGGGGAAATAAATCCTTCAACCCTTGAGTTATAAGGACTGTAGTTTTCCTAGGGAAGTGCAGATCTTTGAATTTGCTTTTCTGTGTTAAGCCAAACCTTAGTTTTCCATTTGCCCATGTGTTCGGGAACACTAGAAATCATTCTTATCTGTCCAATATGTTAATGATGATTATAATTTCCAATATTAGATTCTCCTATTTCACATGCACAACAATGATCTCCTTTAGAAGAACCATAACAGTAGGACAAATGAAAGATACAGGACTCTTCTTCAGTCTTAACCAACACACTATCTCTATTACTGAAGAACAATTGAGAATCAAATTGCCGATAAAATTGAGAAGATGCCTGTGGCAGAGTGAATTATTATGTATTAATTTTTCATCACTCTCTGAATTCATAACTTTTGTCACATAGTTTTGCAAGTCTTTTCAGAAAAAGTAGGCTCTACTTTTTACTCCTTCAGGTTTGCCTAGTGGATATAAGTGAATGGACATGGCAAAAAAGGAAGCAAAGTGATGGCATGAATGAGCTTGCTCCCTGGAATTTCTGCCATCTAGGCAGCAATCTGCAGTTAAGTAGCCCTCTAGTCCAAGGAGACCGGATATCCTTGGGGGAGAGCTCCATGGAAGATCTAAGTCTATGTGAAGCATAGATCCAGCCTATCCCAGCTGATCCTCAGCTGAAACAGAGACTCACAAGAAAGCTCAGCTATCAGTGAGGTTGCCTAGCTAATTTTCAATCAGATACAAAAATGGTTTAGAGGTTTATGAAAAAAAAATGTGCTTTTTTTCTGAGTTTGTGACATCTTATTACAGAGAATGTCTTATTGATGCTGTATACTTACGATTAAAATGATTATCACAGATTTACATTTTACGAATGTCCAGGTCTTTAACTCATAGTGGAACTCCTAAATGCCCTTCTCAGAAGCTCATTTAATCACCTGTATATTTTTAAAATGTGGTCATAAAGTAAAAATACAAAACTTTTGATGCATGAAAAGATCAATTCTTTAGAAAACAGGCTGAGAATAACTCATTTCCCTAGAGTTACATACTGTTAACCATTCACTGAAAAATAATTAAAGCATTTAATGAAAATTGACTCAAATTAAAAATCCTAGAAAAATTGTGATTTAGATTGTAAGTAGTAGCTATATGCATCTCTATGAACAACTCATTCACTACAGAGTTCAACATTGCCATTTCACATCAGTGCTTACAAGAATTGGTGTGACACTGCAAAATGCACTTATTTTAGCAGATTGTGTCTCAAGTGTATGTGTTAGTTTACGCAGAAAAGAAGTAGTGGAAGGATTTTGGTGACGAATATTAGAGCATTTCAGATTTAAGGAGAAATTCTTCATGTTTACGGTCACCAAAAAGTATTTGAGACTTACTGATTTTAAACTTTCAAAGATCAAGTTTTCCATACACCTGTTCTACTTCTAACCTCTTATTGTTTTGCCAAGGATCTCCTCAACTGTGTATTCTTATTTGGAGGAATCCGAGGTTGAAACTCTGTGCTTTAGGGAAAGGCCATGCTTGGATATGGTTGCTATGATCAGTCTCCATCGAGCAAGTAAGGATTGCCAAGATTAATGAATTCTCCTCACTGTGAAGGCGATTTTGTAGCAGTGGCAGAAAACTTTTTTCCAAAGTTCTGTTTGTAAACCACAAGAGGGCTTTCTGGTTGTTGTTGTTCACCTGACCGAGTTTTGTCAATTTGTAGTATCCTGGCTCATAAATTTCTGTGATTCTTCCCTCAACCGTGTTCTACAGAATCATTGCCAAGCTCATTGATAATCATGCTTTTAGTTTATGATATTTTCTATGCTTCCTGATGGGTAGCAACCATCTTCAGGTCATTTCCCTGAAATTGGGAAACCTTTTGATAACTAGTGTGATTATTTTCTTCACACCCTTACATGTGCCTCCTTTTCCTAACACTTGAGGAACTTCTGAGTTCTGGATTTTATAATATATATATATATATATCAAATAACTTCATCAAATATCTATGAAGAAATGCTCAGGTAGACGTTGAACAAAAATGAAATTTCTTTCAATGAAGGAAAAAAGATTCAGGCAGCTATATCAAATGTTTAAGCTATGACTGTGGTTCTGGTGAAGGGTTGCCATTGTTGGAAACTATAATTAAATCCCTTCAACGAAAGCACTATAATAAGAAATATATGTTCTACTTATTAACCTGACAATGGTATATGTATGTAGCATTTGAGGATCTTCTAAAGTTAAAAATATCACAGCTTATTATCCCTGAGTAGCTATATCTTCAAAATTAGGAATGTCTGTACCCTGAAATTAGCTTTTCTATCAAATGTATTAATGATTTCATTTCATGCATGCGTGCGCACTTTAAGGTGCTTCAGTTGTGTCCGTGTCTCCTGCATTGGCAGACAGGTTCTTTACCAATAGCGCCACCTGAGAAGCCCCTTCATTTAATATATATTTATTCAAAATCTACCATGGACTAGATATGGTTTTAGTTGATAAGGGTATCTTGGTGAAGATACATCTGTGCATGGAACTTACTTACATTCTAGTGGAGTAGATAAACAATACACAACAATTACATTAAAGCTTAGTTAAGTGGAAAATGCTGTATAAAAGAATAAATGCAGAGCTCTTGAGCGTATGTAACATAATACAAACTGGTAAAGAAGGGCAAAGAGAAAGTAACAGTAAGCTGAAATGAAATTTAAAAGATGGGTTTAAGTACATTAGTGAAAAGCTCCAGGTGCAGTTTTCTATAGAGAAAAGTGCACCCTGAGACCAATAGGAAAATGGTGTATAGTGGTTTCTTAGTGCTGCTGGGGCAAAGTACCGCACACTGGGTGGACTAAAACAACAGAAATGTATGCTCCTGCAGTCCTGCAAATACAGAGGAAACTCAAGTTAACTTCAGACTTGGTCAGAAGGAAGAAAATTTGGGCATTCATGTTAAAAATTTAAGGGCTACCTCTAACATAGTATAAAGTTGAACTAAAAACATAAGAACTTTTTTTTTTTATCAATCTGTAGCTAATAAAGAACAAAAAGAGATGAAGAATAAGCATGGTAAACATAAAACCTTAATAATATGGTGGAATTAAGTTAAAATATATCATAAGCCCCATGAATATTATTCTTGCCTACTAAGAAACTGAAAATCTCAGATAATATTATTTTTGAAGTGTTCAATTTGGCTAACTTTACCAAGGAAAGACGAATTATGGGAGTTGAAGATGGATTGGAAAGGAGAAAAAGCGTAAAGGTCAAGAAAAGTTCAGAGAACATTTCAGTCTGGTGGTAGGAATAGAAATGAAGTAAAATAGGTATTTTAAGAAAATACTTAGAAAGTAGGTTTAATAATATATTATATAATCCAAGGGTCACAAACCCATGTGTTCCTAAATCTTATAATTCCCTGAAGTTATCCTCATGACTAAACTTTTAAAATAACTGTAGGTCCCATTCCCCCAAACTGAGAAATATAGGTCCCCCTTTCCACTTTACAACATCTCTCAAGATTTGTAAGTAACTATTATGCCTCTTAGTGATCTGATACTTATATCCTGTCTCTTGTCAATTCTGTCTATATTACATATCCGATGCCCTGTGACTCTCTTTCTGCTTTGCCTCAAATGTGTCATAAAATTCATTTATCTAGTTCTAGTAACCACAAATATTATAAAGCCTTTTTGTATATTAGACTTTTATTCAAAATGAGGAGAGTCAAAAGAGTATAACAGAAAAGCATCAAATTAAAAAAAACATAGTCATCCTTTACCTTAAGCCTCCCTTAGCCTTCCCTGGGGGCTTCCCAGATGGTGCTAGTGGTAGAGAATCCACCTGCCAGTGCAGGAGATGCAGGAGATGTGGGTTTGATCCCTGGATTAGGAAGATCCCCCTGGAGTACGAGGTGGAATTCCACTCCAGTATTCTTGCCTGGAAAATTTCATGGGCAGAAGCGTCTGGCGGGCTACAGTCCATGGGGCCACAAAGAGCCAGGCACGACTGAACGACTAAGCACACAGCCTTCTCTGACATCACAGGTTTATCCCTGGTTGTGATCACCCCTCTGGACTTGTCCCTAAGCCGCGTGATTCATAAGCACTTGTGTCTCTTCCTTGGTTGCCTCCCACAGTCGTGCTCTTCAGATCTTCTCATTCAGCAGCCACTCAACAGTTTCCATTTCTTCCATTTCTCTCTCCATTTCCCCTGCCTTACAGTGTCCATTCACGAGCACAATCTCCATGCATTATCCTGCATTCAGAATATCCAGTGTCCTTAACCTTGTTTTGCTGACTGTCTCGCCTTGCAGAAGATAGAAGAATCATGGGTTTAAGATATTTAGGAGAGTTGTTTAAATCTGTCCTTCTCTTTAATGATTGTTCAAAATTGAGCCCGTAGCCTGGAGGACAGGGCGAAGTGTGCTGGGAGTTTTTCTTCATTCTGCTCCTGATTGTTTGCTGTGTGCTTAGTCGCTCAGTCTTATCCAGCGCTCTGCAACTCCATGGGCTCCTCTCTCCATGGGATTATCTAGGCAAGAGTACTGGAGTAGGTTGCCATTTCCTCCTCCTGTTTGCTGTGTATTAGGGTAATATTTTGGTATATTGAAAAATATTGAGTGATGGTATTTTAAATCATTTTCTCCTTTGGACTGTGTTACACTTCTCGTAATTTAGGCTTCCTGCTTCTAGTTTTTAAGTCATATCATTTTAAGATTGCATATTATTCATATTCTAATTTTTATTACTTTGATTTGAAATAAATATTTTGTTTTCTTTGTTTTCTTATACTCCTTTAACTTTCTAATATTTTAGATGATTCTTTTAGTTCCTTAAGATATGCTTTAGTAATTTTTATTTATTTAATAGTCATTATTTTAATGAAAACAGCACATTTAGTTGACTTAATGTACATATAATACTAATTCAGTTAGAGTTAATTTTTTCTATTAATATTAATTCCTTTTTTATTGAAATATAGTTGATTTACAATATTATATTAGTTTCAGGTATAAAGCATAGTAATTCAGTATTTTTATACATTATATGCAATTTTAAGTTATTATATAATAATGGTTATAGTTTTCTGTGCTGTACAATATATCTTGTGCTTATCTCTTCAGTAGTTTGCATAGTAGTTTATATCTCTTAATCTCCTGTGCTTGTGTGCTTACGCTTAGTTGCCTCAGTCATGTTCGACTCTTTGTGACCCCATAGACCACAGCCCACCAGGCTCCTCTGTCCATGGGATTCTCCAGGCAAGGATACTGGAGTGGGTTGCCATGCCCTCCTCCAGGGGGTCTTCCTGACCCAGGGATCAAACCTGTATTTCCCGTGTCTCCTGTGCTGCAGGCAGATTCTTTACTGCTGAGCCACTGGGGAAACTCCTGGTACTATCTTAACTCTCCCCTTTTCTCCCTCCCCACTGGTATCCAGTTTGTTTTTTGTATCTATGGGTCTCTACTGTTTTATTATATACTTTGTTTTATCTTTTAGATTCTACATATAAATGACAATATACAGTATTTGTCTTCTTGTAACTTATTTCACTATGGATACTACTCTCTAGATTCATCTACATAGTTGCAAATATTTTTTCTTTAGATTTATCAACTATTATCTATTTTAATTTATTAAAACTCTTTAAAAGCTACAAATTTTAAAAACGATTATTTTGTTTCTGTGTTATCTCTTTTATTTTAGCCTTTTTGCAGCCTCAACTTTAGTAGTTTTTCATTTTTGTCCTACTCTTTTTATTGTTTTTATTTTACTGTTTTTATTTTATTGCTTTGTCTTAATTATGCATTTTAATACTTCTGTCAATATTTTTCTGATTAAAAAATTACATCTAATTTTAAATTTTCTTAAAACTATAATTTGGGGCTTTGCTTTATAATTTTAACATTGCTGACTTTTTCTCATCTTTTTAAATTTAGTATAAAGTGTAATAGTTTCTTAGTTTCTGTGACAGGTATAGAAGCTCCAAATGATGTTTGAGATATATTTTGAGAAAAGCAAGTGATTAGTTCCAGCTAATAGAACATAGGTTGATGGCAGAGGAAATGGCATTTCAAAGGCAAAAGATAATCTTCGTTGAGGTCTTTCTAGGTGTCCAGTATGATGAAAGTGCTGCACTCAGATAAGTCCCTTTATCTTCCCAACAGTCAAGCATAGATGGTATTATATCCAGTTTACAAATGACTCAACTAGTGTTTCATGAAGACTAACTTTTCCTAGATTTTCCAACTAATAGAAAATAGAAACCTTGCCCATCTGACTAATTCCTATTTTCTTTGCATCACATTTGCTCATTGAAATGGTGGACCAGGTGACTTAAGCAGAACCAGAACACACTGATGCATAATCTGACTGGATGGTGACATTCTTCATAAAACTATATTTGATATAACATGGATAAGTCTGTATACTCTTTCAAGGTGGTTAAGAAAGGTAGGTGAGGGGCCTATCTTTTATGATTTACTATATCTACGTGCAGGCTTCCCAGGTGGCTCTATGGTAAAGAATCCATCTGCCAATGCAGGAGATGCAGGAGCTGTGGGCTCAATCCCTGGGTCAGGAAGATCCCCTGGAGTAGGAAATAGAATCCCACTCCAGTACTTTTGCCTGGAAAATTCTATGGACAGAGGAGCTTGGTGGACTACAGTCCGTGAGGTCGCAAAAAGTCAGACACGACTGACCCACTAAGCATGCACACATATATACTTCACAGTATTTTTATACTGAGAGGAAAAATTGCAGAGATGTCTTCTAAAGACTTTTTTCTCTCATGAAAATTCAAATGTTTAACTCTCATCCACTAACTTTTCTTTTTAACATTTGATAGAAAATGTATTTCTACTTAGTAAAGTACTAATTGCAATCTAATTACCTTAAAAATATGTTCCTGGGAAAACATGTCCATTTTATGAAATCACTGAGTTTGTTATAAGTTTTTCTCCAGAATTCTAAACTCTTTAAGCTTTCCACTACTTTATAAACACTCTTGTGGGCCACAGAGTATTTATAGAGTATATGCCAAACTTAATTCAACTAAGAGGCTGGGTTTGTTTTTCAGTATTTTGAAAACTGCATTAATTTTGATGATTGACACTCAGGGTGTGATTCTTTTTCCTGGACTGAAAAATAAATGAAATCTTTCTACTTTTGAATAATAAATACCCACAACTTAAACAGTAAGAGAGCTCTGGTTATTTGTTTTTCAAAGTGCATTCACTATTAGAAAGTAGACTTAGAAGAAACAGCCTTTTATGTTCATTTGATTTTAAAATTTCTCAGGGAAGATACTGGTGACTTATATTAGTACTGTTATAGTTCCCCTAAAATTACCTATGCATTCCTTCTTAGTCAGATTCATTAAATTCAGCATTATTACTAGTGTATATTTAGTTCTTCTGATATAACCATATGGGTTAGCTTGTCAAATAAACAGAATATATGACTTAACACGATTAAGTTATATGTTTTGAATCTGATTCACTTGTTACCCCTTAATGCATATTTATGTATGACTGTAATCTTATCTGTATTATATTTATTGTTAATTGAATTTTAACATAATTCAATTATATGTCTAACAGCCTTTATCTTTAGCATATTGGGATTATAAAACATTTTCAATAGTTTAGTAACTTTCCTAAGGTTCTCACTGGCAAGCAGGTACCAAAATATTTAATGCTTTAAAAAAAAATCCATACAAGTTATGTAGTAAGAGTCATATGCAGTTTAAGTAAAGCAATAAGGACTGGCAAAAATAATGAAAAGTCACAGACATTATGATAGTAAATACTGAAAAGAAATACTTTACCTGTGATAATATAAATCACACTTGGAAAATAAACCACATCTCATGAGATAAAATATTGTCCAGTGTTTTGTTTAGACAGGAAGTTCACTTTTTATTTAATCACAATGTCTTCTTAGTTCAGAGTTCTAGTAACTGCCCAGATAACCTTTCATTGCTTCACTTTTTTCTCTCTCTGTCTTTATTTTATTTGCTTTATTTTTGCTTTTTTGTAATGTTGTTGCTCAAGTAGTCTCTGAGTTGGATCTAGGAATCTGGATGCAGAGGATTTCTTACAAAAAATCACCACTACTTTCACTACAATTAGAAATTAGTCAAAATGAATGTTATTAACTTACTTATTAAAAACAAACAAAAAAAGGCATAAATAGACTGCTACACATAAAGCACAGCAGAGAAATAATGAGAGCCATCCACATCCATCACTTATCCTGTCTCTGACTCCTGGTACTTAATTAGAATGATCTCAGGATAGAGATCACTATCTGGATACATCATTAGTTACTCCTTGTAGATAATGATTTGACTTCATTTGTGTCCTCTTCAATCTCTTGTTTTCAGATTGATGTAGAGGGTGGTGCAGACAGAGAATATTGGTGTTAATATAAGTATCAGGCATCATCTCAACAAACAGGGTGTAAATGGAGCAAACTGAAGGTTCTTTCCCGATTTCAGCCCTGCTAGTCTCCTCCTACAATGCCTTCCACTCTTCAGCAGATGTTCTCTCTGATGTCATAGGATTAGAGCTGGCGAGAGAGGACCTCTAAAATATATTCATCAGGGTTGGCCCTTTGTTATGATTTCAGCCTATCCCAGTTCGATTTTTTTCATTTGTAAAATGAAGGGAAATCAATCCAGCTTGGACCTTCTCCCCCAGTTATTACCTCATAGAAAGGAAACAGTTAAAGGTGACCCTTTGCAGCATTGCAGGATCCAGGATGCAAATAATAGGATGCTTCCTCCACGTTTAGGCTATACATTCCCTTCTTTTGACTTCCCTCTCAATTAAAAATGATCACCAGGAGCTCGAGACTTACATCACCTTTCCGTAATGTTCCCAAATCAACTAGAATGCCATTTCTTGATTATTCCAATAAAATTTCTGAGGATGGCTCCAATTTGAATCACATGCTCATCTATGCCCTTGTATCTTTATTGATGCAAGTGGTGTACTCTGATTGGTCAGCTCTTGGGTTTTACCCAAATTTCTATACACCAGGAGAGCCTACAGAAACTAAAACAAACTAAACGCCCCTGGAGTAGGAAGTGGCAGCCCACTCCAGTATTCTTGCCTGGGAAATCCCATGGACAGAGGAGCCTGGTGGGTTACAGTCTATGGGGTCACACAGAGTTGGACACGACTGACAACTGAGCACACAAACACCACAAAAAGAGACGCTCTCAACCAAAATGAGTGGCTACATATGCTGTGCAGGTAAAAGTAACTGTAGTATTCTATCAAATATTGAACATTTGTAAATGTTTTTGAAATGAAAATAGGAATTTTTGTAGAATATTTGTGATAGATTAGAATATAGCCAGGGGAATCTTATTCTGAGAAACACACAGAAAAATTTTACAGGTCTCTTTGCCGGTGTGTGTATATTTTAACAAGTTATGCTCAAATTGGATGAGTAAATTTGTAGCCTGTTTTTCCATTTGCTATTAGGACAACTAGTTGTCTAAAAACACTTACAAAAATTCAATGACTATATATTTTTAAATGGATATAACATTATTTATTTCCTATTTTTGTTCAAGTTATTTTTTTCATTATTTGTAATGATGCACATTTTCAAGCATTGGGTTATTTCTGAATTAGAGATTAGTTTTGTAGATAAATTTCTAAAGTGATTAAAGTATGTAAATGTTTATATAACTCTTAATTCATATTGACAGATGTTTTTCCTGAGTTGCCCTATTTTTAAATGTTGTCTTAGGCTCTCTTTTCATCTGACTTTGCATATTCTCCCATGGCAAACTAACACACTCCCATGACTTTAATTACCATCTTTAGTCAATTGTGTTACACTCGGAGGTCAAGAACTCAGGAGATGATTCTCAATTTAGCTATGCTGGTTTAACAACCTTTTGATTAATGCATGTTAGTCAAATGATTGACATCCCTGTTTGGATGCTCAGTTGGCTGCAAATTCACAACATGTACAAAACCTATACTTTTTTTGATAGCCCTATCCTAAGGTGTGGGCTCTATGGGATTTTTTTTTTTTTTTTGCTTTCCTGATGGCTCAGGTGGTAAAGAATCTGCCTGCAATGCAGTCATCCCAGGTTTGATCCCTGGGTTGGGAAGATCCCCTGGAGAAGGGAATGACAACTCACTCCAGTATTCTTGCCTAGAGAATTCTATAGACACAGGGGCCTGGCAGGCTACAGTCCATGGGGTTGTAGAGTCAGACATGACTGAGTGACTAACACTTCCTTTCTCAGGAATCCTTTCTTTAATGCCTTTAATCGCTAAAGTCACAGAATTTTCACAGAGGTGGTTGGGATGCCTAGCCATGTTTCTCCATAATAGTTCTTCACCTTTTTCTGAAGTAGATTTTAAATGTAAGACCATAATAAAAATGAGCGCTGAATGTCTTTTCTTTTTTTTACAACCCTGGTCATCAAAATAAAGAGTATATGAATTTTTCGTGTTGATTTATAAGTTATAAGTAAAGTCTTAGTACTGAAGAATTTAAGAAGTAAAATTACAGAAACCACAATATAAAATTAACAAGTATAAAGTTTTATATAAACTTAGATAACATTTTTAGTGTACAAAAATATTTTCTGCTCCCTTGAATAAAATCATGTCTTAGTGTAAAAAAAGTTCTTCTCCCATCCCCAAATAAAAATTAAACGAAAAAAAAAAAAAATTAAATGAAATCCAGTTAAATCATAATGCGAAAGGAAATGAAAACAAAGGCCATGAACAAAATAATTTAATTCCTATATAGGCACATTCTTAGAATACTGATGATTATAATATGTTCCCTATTCAATATTGTGGTAACAGCAAAAATTTTAATATCAATCTAGAAAGCCATGAAATGAAGTGAAGTGTTAGTTACTCAGTCGTGTCCAACTCTTTGCAACCCCATGGACTGTAGCTCGCCAAGCTCCTCTGTCCATAGAATTCTCCAGGCAAGAATACTGGCATGGGTTGCCATTCCCTTCTTCGGGGGATCTTCCCAACCCAGAGATCGAACCCAGGTCTCCCACATTGCAGACAGATTCTTTACCATCTGAAGCACCAGGGAAGGCCGTACTTTCCCATATAATTATTATGGTTTGTTATTGTTTGTGTTTGTTTTATGTTTATAAATTTGTTAGATATCCTTTTAGAATGGAGGCATCTTATATTCTCTAATTTTTCTTAAGGGAATCGACAAAAAGGAGCAGTTAAAACAATGATTTTATGAATGTTAGCACTGATGTAGGTTGGAGGTTTTTGGCACTGGGTCTTCCTTGCTGTATGTGGGCTTTCTCCAGTTGCTGTGAATTGAGGGCTACTTTCTAGTTGAGTGTGCAGGCCTCTCCCTGCAATGGCTTCTCTTGTTGCAGAGCATGGGCTCTAGAGCGCAGGCTCAGTAGCTGTGACCCATGGGCTTCGTTGGCCCATGCCATGTGGGATCATCCCTAATCAGCAACTGAACCTGTGTCCTCTTCATTGAAAGGTGAATTCTTAAACACTGGCCACCAGGAGAGTTCAGTTGAAATTTTTTATGTATTGAATTTGGAAAAAGCCATTTATTAATTCACTGAATAATTATTATAAATCCCAAACAAATATTCTATGAAAATTTATAACTTTTTTCATAACTCATTAATTCTTCAAAATGAATCTAGACTCTTGTTATTACTCATGATGTCATACTTCTTTGTGGCTCAACTGACTAGATTTCAGGAGCTTGATTAAGGCTTCTTCTGGTCTGTCAGTAAAAGTAGACAGACAAAGATAGTGAGCTGCTCAAGTTTGTGGGTTTTTTTTTCTCTTCTATGTGAACAATGGAAGACAGAATAGTCTACTAGCCTGAAACCACATCCTTCTTCCTTATGGTTATTTTATGTTTATAGATGTATATTTTTTAATCAAATATAAGGCTCCATAAATATATAAATCATACCTTCTGGGTTGTCAGAAACCTATAGAAAATTGATGGCAAAAATTTCTGATGACAGAAATTTCTCAGTGTGAGATTAAATAAATGAAAACATAACATAAATGCTTAAGTATTTACTTGGAATAATTTATAAGAATCCCACTTTTATATTCATGAACATCTTTGAAGTCTCTTTGTAAATTTATTTGGTAGAAAATGATCAATAAAGAGAAGGGAGGTATTTATTAATACTGATTTTCAATCCACTACTTCACTTAAAGAAACAACATATTTAGGCTCAGTTTTTAAATATGACATGTAATTTTACATAATTAAACCATAAGAGGCTGGGACCTGAATTATATATTATTAAGAAATTAAATAAACCTAATAAAGGCATATTATTACTGCTAAACTTATTAACTCTGATATCTCTTTAAAAATCTATTATGACTAAATCTTGAGAGTAAAGGTTCATTTTTTTTTATTGTCCCATCTGAACACTTCTGAATCAGCTGTGCAGGGATTTACCATGGAGTCACTCTAAGAGACTGCTGGACAATATGGCATCAAGTCAAAAAGCCATCTTAAGTAAGACTGTAGGGGTTCTAACATTGAGCAATGCCAATGCCATTGTCCATTTAGAATTTCTATACCCTGTCCTTATGGGAGAGACTGGCCCTTGATGGATAATGTAGAATACATAATCCAAGTTTGATTAATCCATCCCGAGTGCATTTTCCTATGTGGTACCACACATTTTCCTATATGGTACCACCATACTTTATTCAAACTTTGGGTATCTTGTCTTAAGTTATAACCTATAAAGACTTTTTAAAGTTCATATTTGATATATTACTATTGTGGTAAGTCCTATAGCAGCTATGTTTGCCATTCTACAAGAAGAAAGTTTTGCTTGAAACCACTTGGAACTAAAAGTCAACATGATGACATTGTCAGTACTAACTAGTGATGGGTGGTGTCATGAATAAAGACATCCCAGAGATACTGAGGGTTTGGTTCCAGGCCACTGCAGTAGAGTAAATATTTCAATAAAGTAAGTCATATGAATTTTTAGGTTTCCAAGTGCATGTAAAACATTATGTTCCACTATACTGCAGTCTTTTAAGTGTGAAACACCATTATGTCTAAAAGAGACAACAAACCTGTCTTAATTTTAACAATACTTTATTAAAAAAATGCTGTCATTTGAGCTTTCAGCAAGTCATAGTAGTAACATCAAAAATCAGGCTGAGAATAAAAAAGGTAAAATTAGATACAGGCTTTGCCTTTCAGGAATTCATAACTGAATTGGGCAGACAAGAATGCATGAAAAAATGTGGTATTAAAAACACTGTCTTATAAGTATGAAAACTATGTGCTATGTAAACTCATCATATGAAACAAGTAACTTAGAGAATTAACACATTTCTACAATTCATATATAACAGAAGAATTGCGAGCCTAGGGTTTAAACTGCTATGTTGTTGAAAAATCCAAAATCCCCTCAGTATGCTTTTCCTGTACTTGCTTACCCTCAGAGGACATCTTTTTATGAGTCCTGAGAAAATGAACTAATCTTGGCACCCGCTTATATGCATGTAACATATAAAACTCTGCTGACTGCCAAAGAGCTTACAAATTCACATTTTTCAGATAGACCCTCATGGTAATAGCAAATATAGCTTTTATTGTTTTATGGCAATTTCACTCTAAGAACCAGAACATAATACTGCTTTTTGGTATCAATAAGGTTTTCACAAAGAAGAGGTATTTTATGTATCGTAAGATTTCAGGTGAACATAGTTCTGTTCAGTGAGAGTAGAATAAGTGACTGGAGATATTTCCTTGTGGAAGAAGCACTAGGCCCAAATGCTCTGACCTGCAAAAGCACAAAAAGATGAGGTGTTTTTGGCAAGGAGTTCTGACTTGCTGCAACCCAGGAAATATATAGGGTGAAGAAGATAGGTAAATAAATAAGCAAACAAACAAAAAAAATCATGAGATTTGTGGGAAATAGGGCTTTTTTATTTGTGGGGAATAACCTTCTCTAAAAGGCTATGGAGAACTGGGAGAATGGAGAACTGGCTATGGAGAATCTTATTGAATTTGTTTCTGTTTTCTGTGTTTTTGTCTTTTTGGCCACAAGGCACGTGGGATCTTAGCACCCTGACCAGGGATTGAACCCACACCCCTTATACTGGAAGGCAAGGTCTTAACCACTGGACCACCAGGGAAGTCCCCAGATTTGGTTTTTAGAAGAGAAATTGGACAGTAATGTGAGCCAGGGCATGGTGTGACAAGACTAAGAACAGCGAGAACACACTGATAGTAGTTCCATAAATAGGCCAGTGTTTCTCAAACTGAGGCAATGTGTCCTGCAAGTAACACTAGTCAGTCCATGGAGAAAGTGGCTCGGAAAGTGTACTCTGGAGTCTAGAGGCCAGGGATGCTGCTGAACCTACAGTACATAACACAGTCCCCAAAGACCAAGACTTATCCTGACCATAATGCCAGTGATGCTGAGAAAACCTGCTTTAGATAGGGTGGTAATGTGCACCATCACACTGAGGGTTTAATTTGTGTTTCAATAATGGCTAATGATGTTGAGCATTTTTCCTGTGTTGACTGATAACTGTTGAGTATCTTCTCAGTTTCTCACTGTATAGGTATATCTTCTTTGGTGAACTGTTTGTGTAAATCATTTGAACATTTTTAAAGATGGAGTTATTCTCTTACTGGAGAGGGAAATGGCAACCCAATCCAGTGTTCTTGCCTGGAGAATCCTAGGGACGGAGGAGCCTGGTGGGCTGCCGTCTATGGGGTCGCACAGGGTTGGACACGACTGAAGCGACTTAGCAGCAGCAGCAGCATTCTCTTACTGTCTTTCTTTTCTTTCTTTCTTTCTTTTTTTTTTTTTTTTGGTGAAGGGTTGGGAAGGGTATAGATACCTGATTGTTCCAGACAATTTTGTTGAAAAGATCACTGTTTGCTAAAGCAACTTTGGGAAAAAATGAGTTGATCGTATATAGTTGGGCCTATTTCTTGGTGTTCTCTGTTTCACTGATCTGTTTACCTTTATGCCAGTACCAAATTGTCTTGATTATATAGTGTTATAATTATTCTTGAAGTCAGACAGTGAAAATCCTCCAGCTTCACTCTTCACTTTCACAGATGTATGTCTTTTCTAGGCCCTTTGCATTCTCATGTAAATTTTAGAAACACTTGTCAATTTCTATAAAAAGTCTGCTGGTATTTTGATTGGGATTGCACTATCTGTAGATCAGTATGAGAGAACTGAGAGAACTGTTACCTTAAAAAGAGTAGGCCTCCTTACTCATGAGCTTAATTTATATTTATATTTCCATTTATTTATGTCTTTTTAAAATTGTATCAACAAGTCTTATAAATTATTAATTCTAGAATCTTTTCAGAGATTCTTTGTGATTCTTGTATACAATCATGTGGTCTGCAAATAAAGACAATTTTAGTATTTCCTTTCCAATTCAGATGCTTTTTGTTGACTCATAACACTGAATTGAATGTATAAATTTTTATTTAGTTTTCAGGATTAGGCAGTTTTCCTTGTACAATATTTCTGTTACTACTGTCTATCGATAATTTATTTCCAGTGTGGTAAGATACTTTCTATAACATGAATCCTTTAATATTTATTGAGATGTATTTTATAGTTCAGAATATGGACATATTGTTAAATATTTTATATGCACTTGAAACTAAATGTATTCATTTTCTGTAGATGTGTTCTATCAATTATTGTGAAGGGATGTTGAAAGAGATGACTGTAACTGGATTTGTCTGTTTCTCCTTACAGTTCAATTTTTTTAAAATTAATTTATTTTAATTGGAGGCTGTTTACTTTACAATATTGTGGTGGTTTTTGCCATACATTGACATGAATCAGCCATGGGCAGACATGTGTCCCCCATCCTGAACCCTCCTCCCACCTCCCTCCTCATCCCATCCTTCTGGGTTGTCCCAGTGCACCGGCTTTGAGCGCCCTGTCTCATGCGTGGAACTTGGACTGGCGATCTGTTTCACATATGGTAATACACATGTTTCAATGCTATGCTCTCAAATCATCCCACTCTTGCCTTCTCCTACAGAGTCCAAAAATCTATTCTTTATATCTGTGTCTCTTTTGCTGTCTCGTGTACAGGGTCATTGTTACCATCTTTCTAAATTCCATATATATGTATATATGTGTGTTAATATACTATATTGGTGTTTTTCTTTCTGACTTACTTCACTCTGTATGCTGCTGCTGCTGCTAAGTCACTTCAGTCGTGTCTGACTCTGTGCGACCCCATAGATGGCAGCCTTCCAGGCTCCGCCGTCCCTGGGATTCTCCAGGCAAGAATACTGGAGTGGGTTGCCATTTCCTTCTCCAGTGCATGAAAGGGAAAAGTGAAAGTGAAGTCGCTCAGTTGTGTCCGACTCTTAGCGACCCCATGGACTGTGGCTTACCAGGCTCCTCCGTCCATGGGATTTTCCAGGCAAGAGTACTGGAGTGGGGTGCCATTGCCTTCTCCTCACTCTGTATAGTAGGCTCCAGTTTCACCCACCTCATTAGAACTGATTCAAATGCGTTCTTTTTAATAACTGAGTAATATTCCATTGTATGTGTACCACAACTTTCTTATCCATTCATCTGCTGATGGATATCTAGGTTGCTTCCATGTCCTAGCTATTGTAAACAGTGCTGCAATGAACATTGGGGTACGTGTGTCTCTTTCAGTTCCAGTTTCCTTGGTGTGTATGCCCAGCAGTGGGGTTGCTGGGTTGTATGGCAGTTCTACTTTCAGTTTTTTAAGGAATCTCCACACTGTTCTCCTTAGTGGATGTACTAATTTTCATTCTCACCAACAGTGTAAGAGGTTCCCTTTTCTCCGCACCCTCTCCAGCACTTACTGTTTGTAGACTTTTTGATAGCAGCCATTCTGACCTGCGTGAGATGGTGCCTTATGGTTTTGATTTGCATTTTTCTGATAGTGAGTGATGTTAAGCATCTTTTTGTGTGTTTGTTAACCATTTGTATGTCTTCTTTGAAGAAATGTTTGTTTAGTTCTTTGGCCTGTTTTCTGATTGGGTCATTTATTTTTCTGGTATTGAGCTGCATGAACTGCTTACATATTTTTGAGACTAATTCTTTGTCAGTTGCTTCGTTTGTTATTTTCTCCCATTCTGAAGGTTGTCTTTTCACCTTGCTTGTAGTTTCCTTCATTGTGCAAAAGCTTTTAAGTTTTATTAGGTCCCATTTGTTTATTTTGCTTTTATTTCCATTACTCTGGGAGGTGGGTCATAGACGATCTTTGCTGTGATTTATGTCAGAGAGTGTTTTGCCTATTTTTTCCTCTAAGAGTTTTATAGTCAATCAATTTTTTATTTATATTTTTTCAAACCCTGTTATCAGTATATTTCTGTTGTTGTTGTTTAGTTGCTAAGTATGTCCAACTCTTTTGTGACCCTATGGACTGTAGCCAGCCAGGCTCCTCTGTCCATGGGATTTCCCAGGCAAGACTACTGGAGTGGGTTGCCATTTCCTACTCCAGAGGATCTTCCCATCTGGGGATTGAACCCATGTCTCCTGCATTGCCAGGCAGATTCTTTATCACTGTATCACTGAGCCACCAGGATATAAACATTTACAGTTATTACCTCCCTTGAAGAACTGACCTGTCATTATGAAATAACCTAGTTTATTCTTGGTAATATTTTTTCTCTAAAATCTCTATTTTTTGATACTAATTTAGCCACTACAGCTTTTTGATTAGTTAGTGTGGTATACCTTTATTCATGTTATTACTTTTAATATGCTTGTGTCTTTTGTTTAAAGAGGTTTTATAGGCTTGGGTCTTTCTTTTTTTCATACTAATCAGCAATCTTACTTTTACTGAGGAATTTAGACCATTTATAAGGTCTAAATTGATAAGGTTGAAATTAAGCCTTTCATCTGGCTCCTGGCTACAGGTTTCTATGTATACCATCTGTTCTTTGTTCACTTTTCTTTGTCTTCTGCTTTTTTAAATTATTTGGATATTTCATGATTTCTGTTTATTTCCTTTGCTGCCTAATTAGATATAACTCAGCTGTTTTTTTAGCATTTGCTCCAGAGATTATGGTACACCTGCTTCATTTTTACCTTCTATCTTCACTTTGATGTTATACCACATCACTGAGAGTATACAAAAACTTATGGGAGTGTATTTTTATTTCTGCCACCTTGACCTCTGTATTGTTGTCCTGCATTTTAATTCTATATAAATATCACAATACATTTTTATTATTTTTCTTCTGAACAGTTAATAATCATTTCTGAAGATTTCAGTGCCATTAGAAGAAAAGCCTCAATTGCAGAAATGGTTACTCTGAATCTCCATCTGGTATAATTTTTCTTCTGCCTGAGGGTTTTCTTTAACATTTCATAGATTACAGCTCTACTGGTTATGAAATATTTCAGCTTTTGTGTATCTAGCAAAGCTTGTTTATCTTTCATTTTTCAAAGATGATTTGGCTGGTTAGAGAATTCAAGGCTGAGAATACCATAAAAATATCATTCTCCTGCAGTCTCATTTGCTTTGTTTCTAATGAAGAGCCTACGGCCATCATTATCTCTGTTGCTCTGTATGTCATATATAATTTTCTTGTAAATGCTTTTAATAATCCTCTTCATGACTCTTTTAAATTAATTTGGTTATGATATACCTTAGTGTAGTTCTCTTTCTGTTTCTTGTGTGTGGAGTTCTTTCATTATCTTGGTTCTGTGGCCTTATACCTTTCATCAAGTTTGAAAATATTTGGTATTTATTTCTTCAAATATCTTTGTTCTCGGTTCATTCTTCTCCTTCAGGAACTGTAATTGCATATATATTTGACTATTAAGTTTCCCAGATCTGTCCAGTTATTTCAGTGTTTTTTACTTCCTGTGTGGTGTGTATTTGGTAGGTTTCTATTGCTGTTATGTTTCAATTCAGCAGTCTTTTTTCAGCAATATTTCCTATACTTTAATACTCTTTAATGTATTTTTATCTCAAGTATTTAAATTTTTACCTTTAGAAGTGTTGATAACACTGATGTCTCTGCTTTCTTATCACATATTTCCACTAGCTTCTTAAACATATATAATACAATTGTAATAACTCTTTTTGTGTCTTTGTCTATTTACTCCATCATCTGTTATCACTTTTAGGTAGGTTTCAATTAATTAAATTTTAATGTCATAATGGGCTCTATTTTTCAGCTTCTTTGAATGTCTAATAATTTTTTGATTGGATGCCAGATATTGCTATTTTTACTTTTTTGGGTACTATTTGTGTTTATATTTCTATAAATATTCTTGCACTTTGTTTTGGAATAAAGTCACTTGGAAGTCACGTGGTTCTTTGGGGTCGACCTTGCTTGAAAGCATGTTCTTCAGGGCCAGAGTAGTGTTTAGTCTAGGTTAATGGTTCTCTCTTTGGATGATTTTGTTGCCCAATATATATTTGGTAATATCTGGAGACATTTAAAAATTTTCACTATTTGGTGATGGTGGTGGTGGTGGTGGGTTGCTTCTGGCATCTAGTGGGTAGAGACAAGTGCTGCCCTTAAACATCTTACAATTGCAGGAAAGCTTCTCCTACCTCAATAAAGAATCTTATAGCTCAAATGTCAATAGTGCTGAGACAGAAAAACCCTGGTCTATAAAAATGATGATGAGCTGTGCACTATGTAATTGACATGATAAAGAGAGAAGCCTGAGGTAAGAATCGTTTCTGAGTCCAACAGAACAGCATTTGAGTGCATGAATATGCAAGAGAAAACTCAGTGATTTTAAAAAGGAATTTTTTTCCATATAAAATTACAAGTTTATGATTCCTCTAATTTGGATCAAGAACACTGAAAGAGAGAGTTTTAAGAGAAAGTTAAGTAAATCTCCTGAAAATGAAAAAAGAGAAAATTCTCTTCTGATCAACTTGATGACGATGAAAGAAAGTTGACAAAACTTCCAATTATAGCATTTATAGCAGTTGACAATTTCAGGCTACATACAACCACAAGAAGTGTCTGTGAAAATGAAGTGGAAATATTTCTAAAATGTTTCATTTGCTTTGCTTTAATTCTTTGATTCTCATTTTTTGATTTATGATTCATTGTTAAGTTACATTGTGAACTCAAACATAATGATAACACAGACTGTTTGGGCTCAAGGTTCATGTTGCAACATGCAAGGTTCATATATCCTCTGTTCTCCCTGAACACCCGTCTCAGTTAATGGAATGATGAGATGGTACTATTTCAATGCTGAATTGTTATGTATAGCTTCTTTTGACGTTCCATCTCTCTACATATTATCAGTGTATGAATTCAAGAATGTTATAGCAATAAAATACGTACTTACTATAGCTGAATATGGGAACTTCCCTGGTGGCTAAGTGTAAAGAATCTGCCTGGCAATGCAGGAGACGTCGGTTCGATCCCTGGTTTGGGAAGATCTCCTGGAGAAAAAAATGACAATCCCCTCCACTCTTCTTTCCTGGAAAATCCCATGGACAGAGGAGCCTGGTGAGCTATAGTCCATGTTGTCACAAAAGAGTTGGTCACGACTTAGCAAGTAAATAACAACAACAATGGCTAATATAAAGCTGTCCTGATAAAACATTAATAAAAAAAAATTCCTCCCCCAAAAAAGGTATCATTAATTAAAATTAGACCTTTTAAGTTTATCTAGACTGGAAATATTCACTGGGAAGCTGAAATACAGATACTGGGTTTGGAAGAAAGGGTCAGGCTAGGGATACAGCTAACCTTTAAGTGAAAACTTGGGAATGCCAGAAAACATCCAAGGAGACTGTGCCAAACAAGGAAAGGAATGAGCCCAAGAAAATTAATCTGAGGAATTTTCATGTAACACAGAAAGCTCCCAAAACATAGTTCATAAAATTATCTTTATGTATACTATCAAATAATAAAACTGCTTCAGTTTGCTGTACAGCAGAAACTAACACATTATAAATTGACTACAATAAAATTTTTTTAAAATATAAAACCTTAAGTTTCTTGGGTCTTAAGAGCAAAAAGGAAATTTAATATTTCGTAAATATTCTGATATACCTTTAATATATACATTGTGTGAATATAAACTTAGTAAAGTTGCAAAGGCTATAAAATGTTACCATGGATTATTTTCCAAGGGCATATAGGAAAACTTAACATGCTGTGAAGTAATCATTGCACAGTTGATTTTAATGAACCATCTTCTTCTTAGCATAGTTTTGTTCTTTATCCACAGAAAGAAACAGTAGCCACTCGGGGTTGAAATGGGCACCAAGCAGCAACATGGCTTGTATGTGTTAACATGAACTGTTCTAGAGTGCATTACTTGCAGTGTCCACTGTGACGTCATAAAGAACTGTTTACAGCTTTTATAATAACTTCCATGAAGAGGGTTAATAAAGACTGCTAACAAGCCTTTTAGCACTCTCTTGTTCTTGTGCTCAGTTGTGTCCTGCTTTTTGCAGCTCCATGGAGTGGCCATTTCCTACTCCAGGGGATTTTTCTGACTCAGGGATCAAACCTGCAACAGATAGCAGGTTGTTGCTAAACTAAAGAATGGGGTCTTATAAGCAGGTTTCGAATCTCCTTTCTCCCTTTAATTTTGATAGTTACAGACCTTTTAGTTAACAAATAATGTTCCCCCTTAACACTTAGGAATTGTTCTCTTAGGCAGAAAAGGAACTTTAATCTTTAAAAATGGTTATATTATGAAATAAACTAAACTTTATTTTCCAAGTAGCAAAAAGCATTAAACGTGTTGAACAAGAGGAGTTCATAGTTAACATGTTACCATCTGTCTACACAATATTGTTTCCTCACTGACTAAGCCTTAATAGGTGTTATTCAGAATTTGAAATGTTATTTCTGAGAAATTTTCTGGGAAAATTGATATGTTGTGTGGGCTCAGCTAGAATTTTCAAATATTTTAAAGTAGACCCATAAGTATGCTTATGTCTAGAATTTTATTAAAAATCAAATGTTAAGCAGAATTTGGAAAACATTGTGTTCTTTTGTCATATTTTCAGAAACATCTACTTATGATAATTAACATTTTCTAGATTTTAGTTTTTCTGAACAACTGAGCATATTTTATGGAACAACTACCCCTGCATACACTGTAAGTTAGAAAAGCTTGCACATGCAATTATAATAATAATGCAGAGGTCATAAATATTATTTTAATGGTGTTCATAAAGTAAAATTTGTTGACATAAATAGGGAAATATGTAGTTTGGGGAAAGTAGCACATTTAATCACTCACTAATTCATTAAAAATATTTTCAGATTGTTCTTTTGTCATCTCTAGGTACAAAATGCTGAGCTAGTGAGCCATTAAAGAAATTAGAAACTAGTGGAAAGCGGAAAGACAATTTTAGAAGATGATTACCACTCCAAGCAGATTTATTTTGCCTATGCTATTGTGAGTCCTTTAATAAAAGAGGGCCAAAGTACAGTGCTTTTAATTTCATTTCTACCATGACTGATATTACTCTCAGTAACCTGTATTTCTTCTTTTTTTTTCACTCATTGTAGGTCTGCTATAATATTTTGTAATAAATGATAACATCTTTTCAGAGAAACATCTATTTCTCTCTCTCTCTCTCTCTCTCTATATATATATATATGTTTTTCATTCTATAAGTTTTGGATAAATTGTCAAATATTTATTGAATTTTTACTTCAGCCAGTATCTATTTTAGTTGAACAAGCAACAAACCTTCACTCAAGGAACTTACACGCTAGAGGAAATGACATTGAACAAGTTATCTCAAGTGTATTACATATGGTAAAAGAGCTGTACTGTGTGCTATGGATGCCTAGTACAAATGATCTAACATTCTTTAAGTGGCCTGAGGACGTGTATTGAAGACATTAATTTAGAATGAAACCTGAAAATGAGCAGGCTGTATGTCGGCAAAAGCATTTGCTGTAGTGGAAAGAAATTGGAAACTGCTCCTGGCAGAGGAAGGAATATGTGCAAAGATTATAAGACAAGAAAGAATATTTGAAATAGTCCTAACCTGAAAGGACAAGTGGTAGGTGATGAAAAGAGAGAGATAGTCATGATGTAGATTCTGTTAGGACTCATAGGCTATGTGATATACTTTGGTCCTTATCCTAGAGCAAAAGACTTTCAAGAAGGAAGTGATATAACCATATTTGCCTTTCCCAGAAGATTGATATGGTTGCACTTTGCACTGCATGGGTTAGAACAAACAAAAATGGATACTCAGAGAACTGATAGAATATTACTGCTGTACTAGCTTGGAAAATAGATTATGATTCCTTAGACAACAGTAGATGTAGTAAGATAGTACTCGGTTGATTGTGAAATATCTGGTGGTATTATCAACACAATTTGGTAGTTAATTCAATATGGGGGCTGAAGAAGAAGAAAGTATCAGAAATGACTGCAAGTTTTCTGGGTTCAGTACCAAGTGGGTTGTAGTACTATTTAATGAGCTAAGAAATACCAGATGAAAAGTATATTTGGAGATGATGATTCATTTTGAAGTATTTGCTATTTAGGGACTATAAGATCTCAGGTGTATATGTATAGTGGGTGGCTAGATACATAGGGCTAGAATTGAGAAAATAGATCCTGATATAAAAGTTTTGGAGTTAGTTGTTTACCTAGAAATTCAAGGAAGCCATAGAATGTATAAGGTTGCCCACAAAGTATGGTTTTCCAAGAGAAGTTTGTGGAGAGCACTCTTGTCTAATGAAGTGATTTCTTATAGCATACACACAGAACCACAAAGTTCTTGATAATGTTATACCAGGAGAAAAGCTCCAGCTTGGGCCATAAGGCATGGAGTGAGATAGTACTGACTGTCACATCTCCAACAGGTTGATAAAACGAATCAACTGAAAACATACACTGTCTTTGAAGAGGAATCCTAGGCCAGAGTTAGGAGCCCAAAAAGTGGAGTCACAAGCCACAAAGGATTATTTGCAAGACTTGAAATCAAGTGGAGCTCTTTCAGATGATATCTAAATTACTTGGGACCAGTGACATTTAAAAAAATTTTTTTTTCCTTTTTAGGGGATACTGTTTATATAATACCATCTGATGCCTATCCACCATTGCATTTTGGACGAAAATTACCTGTTTATTGAATTTTCCTGGTTCACAACTGGAGATGAATTGTGACTCAGGATGAATTATAACCAGAACCTTAACCATACCTGATTTAGATAGTAAGATCTGAGACTTTTAAGCTGATGATATTTAGATGAAGTATTGAACTTTAAGTCAATGCTCCAGTTGGCTGAGACTTTGGAAAATATTAATATGTGATGAATATATTTTGAATATGCGACAGATGTGACTGTTTCAGTGCTGGACGGTAGACTGTGATAGGCAGAATGATGCCCTCACTTGAAAGGCATTCATGTTCCAATCCCCAGAACTTGTGAATAAGTTATGTTACATGGCAAGGGGGCATTAAAGTGGCAGATATAATTAAGTTTGCTAGTCAGCTGACCTTATGATATAGAAGTTGTCATGGATTATCTAAAATTACCCAGTAATGTAATTACAAGGAGCCTTCAAATGCTGAAAAAGGAGGCAGAAGTGTCAGTGTCATAGAGATGCACTATAAGAAAGAATCAGCTGACCACTGTTGAAGATGGGGGAGAATAAGTATCTAAGAAATGCAGACAGCCTCTAGGAGCTGGAAAAAAAAAAAACAGATTCTTCCCTGAAGATTCCAGAAAGTAATGCACTCCTGAGGATGTGTGGCCAAGATGGCAAAGTAGGAAGATCCTGAGCTCATCTCCTCCCATGGACATATCAATATTACAGCTATTTACAGAGCAACTATCAATGAAAATAACCTGAAGACTAGCAAAATAGATTTCAAAACTAACTATATAAAAAAGGAACCACAGAAGACAGTTAGGAGGGTTAAAGATGTGGTACAGTCAGGCCAACACACCGAGTAGGCAATCCACAAACCCACAAAGGCAGCTGAGGATAATCACAATTGCAGAGGTTCTCCCTAAAGAGCGAAGAGTCCGAGACTGACATCCAGTTCCCCAGTCCAGAGGTCCTGCACAGGGAAGATGAGACCCCAGAACATCTGGGTTTGAAGGCTAGTGGGGTTGTATACTTTGCAGGACAGAAGTGTTATCCATTTGACCCTTGAACAACACAAGGATTGGGGCACCAACCCCCACAGTCAAAAATTCCATGTAACTTTATAGTTGGCCCACTTTATCTGTGGCTCCATGTCTGCCCATTCACCCAACCACAGATCATACAGTTGTTGTTATTTTAGTTGCTAAATTGTATCTGACTCTTTGCAATCCCATGGACTGTAGCCCACCAGGCTGCTCTACCCATGGGATTTCCTTCTCCAGGGGATCTTCTTGAGCCAGGGATCAAACCCGTGTCTCCTACACTGGCAGGTGGATTCTCTACCACTAAGTCACCAGGGAAGCCCAGTGATCATGTGGTACTATAGTGTATATTTATTGAAAAAAGTAATCTGCGTGTAAATGGACTCAAGCCGTTCAAACCCATGTTGTTCAAGGGTCAACTGTATTTAAAGTAATAAAAGGGGGAAGAAAAAAAACCTACAACCAAGAAAACTATATACAGCAAGGTTATCATTCAGATTTTAAGGAGATATACTTTTATAGACAAACAAAAGCCAAGAGTTTAGCACCACTAAACTGCTTTATAAGAAATGTCAAAGGGACTTCTCTGAGCAGAAAAGAAGAGACCGTGTCTAGAAATATGAAAAGTATGTAGGTGGGTAAAGGCAAAAATACAGTAAAGGTAGTAAATCAGCCATTTACAAAGCTCGTAGGAAGGTTAAAAGACAAAAGTTATAATCAATATCTGCAATAAGTAGTTAAGGGATACGCAAAACAAAAGGATGTAAAACATGTCAAAAATATTAAACATGATGGGGAAAGTAAAAATTAAGGGTTATTAGAATATATTTGAATATAAGAGATGATCAGCTTAAAATAATAGCCACTTACATCAATGGGCAAATCATCCAGAGAGAAAATCAATAAGGAAGCCCTGGCCTTAAATGACCAGTTAGACCAGATGAACTTAATAGATATATATAGAGAACATTCTGTCCAAAAGCCTGCATGCTGTTTTACAGATTTATACATTCAATCAACAATTATTTTATTTCTTCTTAGAGCTGGCTTTAAGGAAAGCATTTAAAACACAAAACTAATAAGGAGTGTCTGCTCTAGAGAAGCTAAATATTGAAATTTACGAACATTAGGAAGTCTAAAGTTGCTTTGATGTGAAAGTCACCTTTCTGTCATGACAAAAAGACTTGACTCATTAGGTAAGGATGCATATTGGGGAGGCAGGGCAATAATTTCTGACGTTTGGGATGGAGTCGTATTCTGGAAGAGCTTACTTATCAGAGGATTTTCATATTTGTATGGTAGAAGGAATCCTCCTGCCAATAGAGGTGATGTGGGTTTGATCCCTGGGTCAAAAAGGTCCTCTGGAGAAGGGAATGGCTACCCACTCCAGTTTTCTTGCCTGGGAAAGCCCACGGACAGAGGAGCCTGGCGGGTTACAGTCCATGGGGTTGCAAAAGAGTTGGACATGTCTTAGTGGCAAAATAACAGCAACAAAATCACTATAGATGTATTTACTTGACAGTACCATAATGAAATCATTATTTAAGCAAGATTGATCTGATAGCTTTATAGGAGATTCAAAAAAGGAGGCAGAGTAAGAGATGCCAATTAAGAAAATGTTGTAGTAATTCAGATGCAAAGCCAGAGACTGACCAAAGAGTTGGCAGTGAAAATAGTGGAAAAGAAATGAATACAAATAATTTTTAAAGGAAATATTTACAGGTCTTCACAACTCTTTGACCTAAAGAAACAAAATAAATAACCATGACTCTATATTTACAACACATGGAGCATGAAATCACATCAGACCTAGTAATGAATACAGTCTGTGTGTGTCAGTGTCTAAAGCAGAAAAACTCAAGGATTCTCTGAGTTAAATGAAAAATCATAAAAGGAAAGAAATGGTTTGGGAAAATGGCATTTAGGTGTGTCTTAGGTAATATTTTCAAGGAAGGGAATAGTTAATAATCTAAGAAAAGGAAAATTTGGGGTTTGGAAAAGAAAGAATATGGGGCAAAGGACCCAGTGCTTGAAAGAAGTAATGGGCCTGAGGTTTGACGGGTAGAAAATCCTAAGAAGATTCCCCAAAAAAGCAGCAGACAGATGGAGGAAATGCCTGAGGCAGATGGGCCTTACCTTTGACATACGACAGACTGTCACCTGGTCCTGAATTCCTAGAGAACATGATTTGACTGATGCTGTCACCTTTAATATAGCTAGCAAAGTGGTATGTGTGGAATTGCATTATATACCTATTGCAGAACCTAATGTTACTTTAATACAAGTCTGAATTTTATAATTAAAAATCTATGCTCATAAATTTAGTCAGGAAATACATCAGGATTCAAGGATAAATGAGTATTATGTCTATCTTGAAGAAACTTAAATTCCAGTTTCACTTATTTACTCATTGATTCAGAGTCCATTGCATTGCTATATTTAAAAATCTTATCTTGGGGGAAAAAGCTCCTACATACTGAAAATTTGCAGAAAAGTGACTTTTGAGTGAGTGAGCTTGTTAATTAAGCTTAAATATTTATATTTCGGTGATAATGGTTTAAGTTATAAACTCGACTCCATTTCCTTATTTCTTAGACGAAATACAACTACTTTCTTCTACAATCAGAAATCCTTGGTTAAAAAAGAGTGGCAGATGTTGCATGCCCTCTAGCGGCCACAAAGTGCATATTTACATCTTGCCATAAGTTTCTGTGACTTTGTCATGAATGAATTTTACATGTCACACATGTTAATTTACCTAACATCACATTTTAAGTATTTCATTAATTCTTACTTCATCTTGACTTCAGTGGTTCAAATTCCAACCTCTCTGTACATAGGAAAACATATCCTATATGCTCTACAGAGAACATGCAGTTTCAAACCACAGGAATTTTGTAAAGGTAACACAGTAAGGCCTACATCCAATTAAAAAAAAAAGAAAAGCTGGATATTAAATTGTTTTAAAACCATTTATATAGTTAATATTAACCATTATGTTGTGCTAGTATGAACCCAAAGGATAACATCTGGATACCAAGATGCTGTACTAGTGAAAGTTCTACCCAGAAAGAGAACCAATAGGAGATATATATATATATATATATATACACACACACAGGTTATATATTTATTGGTTATATATATTAGTTGGGCCTTCCCTGGTGGCTCAGGTGGTAAAGAATCTGCCTGCAGTGCAGGAGACACGGGTTTGATCACTGGGTCAGGAAGATCCCCTGGAGAAGGGAATGAGAGCCCAATCTAGTATTCTTGCCTGGAGAATTCCATGGACAAAGGAGCCTGGTGGGCTACAGTCCATAGGACTGCCTAGAGTATACATGTGTATGAAAGTGTTAGTCGCTCAGTTTGGTTTGGTCAGTTCAGTTTAGTCACTCAACAGTGTCTGACTCTTTGCAAACCCCGTAGACCTCAGCACACCAGGCTTCCATGTCCATCACCAACTCCCAGAGATTACTCAAACTCATGTCCATTGAGATGGTGATGCCATCCAACCATCGCATCCAATGCCATCCCCTTCTCCTCCCGCCTTCAATTTTTCCCAGCAGCAGGGTCATTTCCAGTGAGTCAGTTCTTCGCATTAGGTAGCCAAATTATTGGAGTTGCAGCTTCAGCATCAGTCCTTCCAGTGAATATTCAGGATGGATTTCCTTTAGGGTGAACTGGCTTGATCTCCTTGCAGTCCAAGGGACTCTCAAAAGTCTTCTCCAACACCACAGTTCAAAAGCATAAATTCTTCGGTACTCAGCTTTCTTTATATTCCAACTCTCACATCCATACATGACCACTGGAAAAACTATACCTTTGAATACATCGACCTTTGCTGGCAAAGTAATGTCTCTGCTTTTTAATATGCTGTCTAGGTTGGTCAAGCTTTTCTTACAAGGAGCAAGCGTCTCTTAATTTCATGGCTGCAGTCACCATCTGCAGTGATTCTGGAGCCCCCCAAAATAAAGTCTCTCACTGTTTCCATGTTTCCCCATCTATTTGCCATGAAGTGATGGGACCAGATGCCATGATCTTAGTTTTCTGAATGGTGAGTTTTCAGCCAACTTTCTCACTCTCCTCTTTCACTTTCATCAACAGGCTCTCTAGTTTTTTGCTTTCTGCCATAAGGGTGATGTCATCTGCATATCTGAGGTTACTAATATTTCTCCCGGGAATCTTGATTCCAGCTTGTGCTTCATGCAGCCCGGCATTTCACATGATGCACTCTCCATATAAGTTAAATAAGCAGGGTGACAATATACAGCCTTGACATACTCCTTTCCCAATTTGGAACCACTCTGTTGTTTCATGTCCAGGTCTAACTGTTGCTTCTTGACCTGCATACAGATTGCTCAGGAGGCAGGTAAGGTGGTCTGGTATTCCCATCTCTTGAAGAATTTTCCACAATTTGTTGTGATCCACACAATCAAAGGCTTCAGCGTAGTTAATAAAGCAGAAGTAGATGTTTTTCCGGAACTCTCTTGCTTTTTCGATGATCCAGTGGATGTTGGCAATTTGATCTCTAGTTCCTCTGCCTTTTGTAAATCCAGCTTGAACATCTGGAAGTTCACTATTCACATAATGTTGAAGCCTGGCTTGGAGAATTTTGAGCATTACTTTGCTAGCATGTGAGATGACTGCAATTGTGTGGTAGTTTGAACATTCTTTGGCATTGCCTTTCTTTGGGATTGGAATGAAAACTGACCTTTTCCAGCCCTGTGGCCACTGCTGAATTTCCAGATTTGCTGGCATATTGAGTGCAGCACTTTCACAGCATCATCTTTTAGGATTTGGAAGAGCTCAACTGGAATTCCATCACCTCCACTAGCTTTGTTTATGGTATGCTTCCTAAGACCCACTTGACTTTGCATTCCAGGATGTCTGGCTCTACGTGAGTGATCACACCATCATGGTTATCTGGGTCATGAAGATCTTTTTTGTATAGTTCTTCTGTATATTCTTGCCACCTCTTCTTAATATCACCTGCTTCTGTTAGGTCCATACCATTTCTGTCCTTTATTGTGCCCATGTTTGCATGAAATGTTCCCTTGGTATCTCTAATTTTTTGAAGATATCTCCAGTCTTTCCCATTCTGTTGTTTCCCTCTATTTGCACTGATCGCTGAGGAAGAATTTCTTATGTCTCCTTGCTCTTCTTTGGAACTCGTCCTTCAAATGGGTATATCTTCCTTTTCTCCTTTGCCTTTACCTTCTCTTCTTTTGTAAGGCCCCCTCAGACAACCATTTTGCCTTTTTGCATTTCTTTTTCTTGGGGATGGTCTTGATTACTGCCTCCTGTACAATATCATGAACCTCCATCCCTAGTTCTTCAGGCACTCTCTCTATCACATCTAATCCCTTGAATCTATTTGTCACTCCCACTGTATAAATGTAAGGGATTTGATTTAGGTTATACCTGAATTGTCTAGTGGTTTTCCCTAGTTTCTTCAATTTAAGTGTGAATTTGGTGATAAGGACATCATGTTATGAGCCCCAGTGAGCTTTCGGTCTTGATTTTGCTGACTGTATAGAGCTTCTCCATCTTTGGCTGCAAAGAATATAATCAACCTGATTTCAGTATTAACCATCTGGTGATGTCCATGTGTAGAGTCTTCTTTTGTGTTTGGAAGAGGATGTTTGCTATGACCAGTTTGTTCTCTTGGCAAGAGGTAAAAATTCTTTACCTTTACCATATCTGCAGAATCCCTTTTGACAGGTGAGTGATAGTCTTTGGGAGGCATTATTTTGCCTACTATAGCTTCCAAGTTCAAGTTGTTAGCCAAATTAATTTCCTTGTGACTGTGCAACTGAATTCCCTGACTTTTGCTGGCTTCAGACTGAATATGGCCCTCAGGTCCTAGAGGCTATTGGTTGTTCTTGCCATTTGGACCCCTTCAGAAATGGCAAGCCTCTCCAGTAATCTTGTCTGGAAAATCCCCATGGATACAGGAATCTGGCAGGCTATAGTCCATGGGGTTGCAAGAGTTGGACAGGACTTAGCAACTAAACCACCAACATAATCACTGTATGGAGAATCTCTTGCTGCAGTCTTCTATGGCACAGTCTCACATACCATAAGCAGATGAATGATGTCTTGTTACCTTTTGCCATAACCTATTTGTTAAAGCAAAGCATAAGGGTGCTACTCACTCAAAGGGAAGAAGTTACACAAAGTTGTGGACACCAGGAAGAAAAAACCCTTTGGAGTTCATCTTAGGGTCTGTCTCCCCACTAGTAATTGCTCTTCTTAGTATAGTCTGAGAAATTTTCACAGAAGGCATGTAGACATGTGATTGGAATTTTAATTGAAGTATTTTCTCGTAGTAGTGATAAACTTGAAATAACCCAAATGCCCATTATCAGAAGAATGGAACAATAAATTGTAGTACATTCAAATAAAGAAAAATGATATAATGTTTCGATTAATAAATTCTGTGCATAAAAGTTCTAGACAATGTTCATGGGAATGTTAAACACCAAATTCCAAATAGTGGCTACTTCTGAAGGGGAGAATGAGTTATAGAATTAGGGAGAGAAATACAATTGACCTCAACTAAGTCTTATATGATTTATTTACTTTAAAAAATTCAAAAAAATAATGAAGCCAAATGATAAAATCTAACAAAGGTGATGGTGATATTCAGTATTTTCTTTTAGATTTTTGCATATACCTTAAATATTTTAGGAAACATGAAATACAAATACACTGAAATATTGATATTTAGTATTTAAAACAAGGACTCTGGTTCGATCTTAACTCCTCCACTTGCTAGCTATAAACATAGGGCAGGATACTTTAACAGTATGTGGCTCAGCTTCCTTAGGGTTAGCTACTAAGAGCACCTGTCTCATAGAATTGTGATGAGGACCGCCCAAAATGTTAATATTAGTACATTTAAAGCACCTAAAATTGTCATAAAATTGTTGCAAAGAGTTGGACACAAGACCGGGAGCTGACTGTGGCTAAGATGTGATAGACAGAGTGCCTGAAGAACTATGGATGGAGGTTTATTGACATTGTACAGAAGACAGTGATCAAGACCATCCCCAAGAAAAAGAAATGCAAAAAGGCAAAAAATGGTTGTCTGAGGAGGCCTTACAGATAGCTGAGAAAAGAAGAGAAGGTAAGGGCAAAGGAGAAAAGGAAGATATACCCATTTGAATGCAGAGTTCCAAAGAGTAGCAAGGAGAGATAAGAAAGCCTTCCTCAGTGATCAGTGCAAAGAAATAGAGGAAAACAACAGAATGGGAAAGACTGGAGATCTCTTCAAAAAATTAGAGATACCAAGGGAACATTTCATGCAAACATGGGCACAATGAAGGACAGAAATGGTATGGACCTGACAGAAGCAGGCGATATGAAGAAGAGGTGGCAAGAATACACAGAAGAACTATACAAAAAAGATCTTCATGACCCAGATAACCATGATGGTGTGATCACTCACGTAGAGCCAGACATCCTGGAATGCAAAGTCAAGTGGGTCTTAGGAAGCATGCTACAAACAAAGCTAGTGGAGGTGATGGAATTCCAGTTGAGCTATTTCAAATCCTAAAAGATGATGCTGTGAAAGTGCTGCACTCAATATGCCAGCAAATTTGGAAAACTCCACAGTAGCCACAGGACTGGAAAAGGTCATTTTTCATTCCAATTCCAGAGAAAGGCAATGACAAAGAATGTTCAACTGCTGCTGCTGCTGCTGCTGCTGTTGCTAAGTCGCTTCGGTCGTGTCCGCCTCTGAGTGACCCCATAGACGGCAGCCCATCAGGCTCCTCCGTCCCTGGGATTCTCCAGGCAAGAATACTGGATTGGGTTGCCATTTCCTTCTCCAATGCATGCATACATGCTAAGTCGCTTCAGTCATGTCTGACTCTTTGTGACCCTATGGACAGCAGCGCACCAGGCTCCTCCATCCACAGGATTCTCCAGGCAAGAATACTCAAACTACCGTACAATTGCATTCATCTCACATGCTAGCAAAGTAATGCTCAAAATTCTCCAAGCCAGGCTTTCACATTATGTGAACCATGAACTTTCAGATGTTCAAGCTGGGTTTACAAAAGGCAGAGGAACCAAAGATCAAATTGCCAACATCCGCTGGATCATCAAAAAAGCAAGAGAGTTCCAGAAAAACATCTATTTCTGCTATATTGACTATGCCAAAGCCTTTGACTGTGTGGATCACAATAAACTGTGGAAAATTCTTCAAGAGATGGGAATACCAGACCATCTTACCTGCCTCCTGAGCAATCTGTATGCAGGTCAAGAAGCAACAGTTAGACCTGGACATGAAACAACAGAGTGGTTCCAAATCAGGAAAGGAGTATATCAAGGCTGTGTATTGTCACCCTGCTTATTTAACTTATATGGAGAGTGCATCATGTGAGATGCCGGGTTGGATAAAGCACAAGCTGGAATCAAGATTGCCAGGAGAAATATCAATAACCTCAGATATGCAGATGACACCACCCTTATGGCAGAAAGCAAAAAACTAGAGTGCCTGTTGATGAAAGTGAAAGAGGAGAGTGAGAAAGTTGGCTGAAAACTCACCATTCAGAAAACTAAGATCATGGCATCTGGTCCCATCACTTCATGGCAAATAGATGGGGAAACATGGAAACAGTGAGAGACTTTATTTTGGGGGGCTCCAGAATCACTGCAGATGGTGACTGCAGCCATGAAATTAAGAGACGCTTGCTCCTTGTAAGAAAAGCTTGACCAACCTAGACATCATATTAAAAAGCAGAGACATTACTTTGCCAGCAAAAGTCGATGTATTCAAAGATATAGTTTTTCCAGTGGTCATGTATGGATGTGAGAGTTGGAATATAAAGAAAGCTGAGTACCGAAGAATTTATGCTTTTGAACTGTGGTGTAGGAGAAGACTCTTGAGAGTCCCTTGGGCTGCAAGGAGATCAAACCAGTCCACCCTAAAGGAAATCCATCCTGAATATTCACTGGAAGGACTGATGCTGAAGCTGAGACTCCTATATTTTGGCTACCTGATGCAAAGAACTGACTCACTGGAAAAGACCTTGATACTGGGAAAGATCGAAGGCACGATGAGAAGTGGATGACAGAGGATGAGATGGTTGCATGGCATCACTGTCTCAATGGACGTGAGTTTGAGTAATCTCTGGGAGTTGGTGATGGACAGGGAAGCCTGGCATGCTGCAGTCCATAGGGTTGCAAAGAGTAGGACACGACTCAGCTATTGAACTGAATGGAAAGAATCTTAAGATGGAAAGACCATAATGGATTATCTAGGTAGAGCCAAGCTAATGAGAGGCAATTTTAAGAACAGAGGATTTTTTACTACTTTTTCCTAACTTTTAAAGCAAGTTTTATTGGAGGGATAGTTGATTTACAACATTGTGTTTCTGCTGTATAGCAAAGTGAATCAGTTATACATATACCTGTATCCACTCTGTTTTCAATTCTTTTCCTAGATAGATCATTAGTGTATTGAGTAGAATTTCCTATGCTGTACACTAGGTCCTTGTTAGTTATTAATGTCTATTATACAGAGGTGTGTGTATGTCAGTCCCAATGTCCCAATTTCTCCCTTGCCCCTCCTTTTCCCTCTGGTAGTCATAAGTTTGTTCTCCATTTCCATTTTGTAAATAAGTTCATTTGTACCATTTTTTTTAAGATTTGACACGTAAGGGATATTGTATTAATGTATTTATCTTTCTCTGTTTTTCTAACTTAGTTTTAATAGAAAGAGAGAAGGAGTGATGGAGAGATGCAGCATTGCTAATTTGGAAAATGGAGGAAAGGAATCATGAGCTAATGAATATAGGCAGCCTCTGGACACTGGAAAGGTAAAGTCCATATTAAAATATATATATATATATATATATATATTTATCTATTTATTTTTAGTTGTGCTGAGCCTTCATTGCTGTGTGCTTTGTTTATTGAAAATGTATAGCTTAATGGTTTGAATCTATTTTACCTGTTTAAAGCCAGTCTGGTTTTAGCTCTATGACCAGTGGAGTATAAAAGACTCATCTAGTGAGCTTCTGTCTTGTCTCTGCTGAAATATGATTTCCCACACTTATCTTGGTGTCATGATCCATACATGAAGCATGTCCTATATCTGAGGAAAGAGTCTGGAGGCTGTGTCTAAAAATTTCAGTTTTTCTCTCATGTTTATCTGTACATTTTATCTTCTGCTGTGTCATATCTTTTACTTTTATTGAAGCTTTATGAGTGTATCCTGTGGCATTTCGTGAGTTCTTTCAATTATCTGATGCTGTGTAATTGCTGAAGCTGGTCCTCTGAGCAGGTTACAAGAAGTGGCCTTGGCTGTGTCATTAAATGATGGATAAGGCTTTGTTTGGAAGAAAGGAAGATGAAGAAATGGCATATAAAGGACCTTGATGCCAGGCTAGCTCCCCTACACTGGCCTACATTTGACCATTGATTGCGGGGTAAACATAGACAGCTTGGAAGTGGGTAGGTCTGGAGCTGAGGGAAATACCTAAATGGATGAAAAAAAGAAATTGAGACAGAAGGGAAGCCAGTCAGGAATTCTGTGCCTTGGCTGCTTTGGGCTGCTTTGGCAAAAGTGAGACTAACTAAGAAAAAACACAAGCTTCTCGTCTGCCAACTTACCACCATCGATTATGTCTGTAATGAGAAAGGACATGATGAAAGCAGGGAGTCAAACGTTCAAATATTTTTTTTCATCAGTTGCATAACAGATAATCATTAAAAAGACTATTCAGACTTTGGGTGTGGTGAAGGGGAAGGTGGGAACTAAGAGATCCCCTAAACATGGAAACAGTCAAAATGTTCATGCAGTGTATTTTTGTAGGAATGTGGGTCTCCTAATATGTTGAGTTGGTGAAATGCAGAGTCATGCAAAAATACCTTAAGAGAGGGAATATTCCAGCTTCACCATCATTTACAAAATTGAGTAATCCTGAGGTGCTGAAATCTTGAAAATGCAAGCACTTTCAGATTGATTATATAATGACAAAGTATGCTCCAATTTTAGACCTTATACCCAAGAAATGACTGATTTGATAAATGGAGTATAAATGCTTGAAATTCTTGTGTGGACCCTCTTGATGGAAGGAAAAACCCATGAGCAAAGTTATCACTGGCTCAACTCTTTTTCGAGGAGTGTGTGTGTGTGTTGTGTGTGTGTATGCATGTGTGTGCGCACGCGCATGTGTTGGCTCAATCGTGTCTGGCTTTGGGACCCTGTGGATTTTAGCCCACCAGGCTCCTCCGTCCATGGGACTTTAAAGGGGTAAGTGATAGGAAAAAAGATTAGGAATATTCAGTGGGAGAAAAGAAATGTTAAGATTAGAAGGGATAAAAAAAAAAAAACCTTAGGATAATTAAACAGAGTGGAACAGTTCAGAATTTTAACTTAAAAATTCATGAAAAATGAAGTGATAGATGGAATAAGTACTAAAATTTAATAGATTACTAGCGAGATTACAAGGTCCAGCTACTCCAGTGCCTCCAAATATTATAGAGATTCGTTCAACTTATCTTAACCATGATGAATTTTCAAAAATCTTATGGTGATACTCCATAAAAAGAAAAGGATCCTCATAACCAGCACTGATTAGAATAACGTGAGTTAAAGAAGATATACCAGGATATCAGGTTGTGCCCAGGGTGGAAATGGTGGTGGTGTCTCAGGGTATTAGAGGTCATTTGCACTGGTTTGTAGGTAAATTGTCACAGATGAAGAAATTGTATTGGAATTCTTCTACACTGGCTCATAATGTATTGTCAGATCTAAACCCGCTATAAAAAGGCAGCATAAGTTATGGAGATGTGATAAATTATCAATAACTTAAAACTGAAACTATGACCTAAGGTAGAAATTTGTGAACAGAAGTTATTTATGATTGTGTATCAACTCTACCAGAATATATTATGTGATTTCTTGAATAAGAAGGAGGTAAAGTTCTTGGCTTACTCAAACAAATGAGGAAAGGGATGTTGCAGAAATCTGCTATAAGTTCTGTTTTAACTGGGCATGTTAAGTGCAAATCCTTAGAGTGACTTTACCCACTCAACTGGTTAATTTAATATGACATAGCATACCCGCTGGTCATCAATAAATTCCTGATTTGATTAAGGACATGTTAGAACAAGTATATTATCATCCACAAAATACCCTCTTTAAAAACCCATTATGGTTTGCAAGAAAACCTGGAGGTTAATTGTAGACTGTGGGAGGCTGGATAAAATGGTTCTTCCAATAGCATCAGCCAGACTGATAGGATGTTAGCAATTCAACCTTGCAATAAGCTAAGGACGATTGATATTCTATGGTTGATTCATTGGTTTATCCAGTGGTTTCTTTTTTAATTTCAGTTATGGAAGTAAGTCAAAATCATTGTGATTTATGTTGGACAGAATCTGACACAGGTTTACTAAGCTTCCACAAGGTTATTTAAATCCACTTGCTAATTGCACAACCTGTTGAGAAGAGGCTTTAATATGATTCAGCTGAAATGTACTGTTATGCATTACATATATTGATGATATAATGGCGATCTCAAAGATCAAGTTAAGATGATTAGAAATTTTGATTAATCATGTCACTGCCAGGGCATGGCTAATTAACCAGCTAAAATAGAGGTTCAAGAATACCTGGTAACATTCATAGGAATTACTTAGTGTAGAGACATTAGCAACATTCTTCAAACAACTGCACATAAGCTATGGTTTCTGTCAACTCAAAAACTGAAACAAAAATTAATTGGTTTGTTGTATTTTATAATATGAGCCCCCACTACCAATGGTACAAAGAAAAAAAAATGCTGAATTTGAATGAGGCTTTGAACAACAGGGGGCTTCCCTGGTGGCTCAGCCATAAAGAATCTGCCTACCAATGCTGGAGACTCAGGTTCAACCCCTGGGTCAGAAAGATGCCCTGAAAAAAGGAAATGGCAACCCATTCCAGTGTTCTTGCCTGGGAAATCCCATGGACAAATGAGTTTGGCAGGCTACAGTCCAGGGTGTTGGAAAAGAGTGGGACACGACTTAGCGACTGAAAAACAATAGCAACTGAACACCAGGAGCCTATATTGGGGCCATTACCCAATGGATACTTTTGGGGTCACACAACCTCAAAGATACTCAAGTGATAGAAATGTCAGCAGCTCCAACTGTACCCACATTTGTTCTTTGGAAGTGACTTCTTGGTTACAAAAGATGAACAGCAATGAAGAGCTATCAACATGTATCCTGCTGTCCCCTGTCTGACTGGGAAAGGATGCCGGGAACTGCATTGGGAAGTCTCAGACCTCTCCAAAGTTTGTCTACACTTGGTTTCTGCTGCTATATATTATTATTATTTGTTGTTTTTGTTTAGTTGCCATGTCCGGCTCTTTTGTGACTCCAAGGACTGTACCCTGCCAGGCTCCTCTGTCCATACGATTTCCCAGGTAACAATACTAAAGTGGGTTGCCGTTTCCTCTTCCAGGAAATCTTCTCAACCCAGGAACTGAACCTGTGTCTTCTGCATTGCAAATGAATTCCTTATCGCTGAGCCACCAGGGATGCCCTTTCAGTTCAGTTCAGTCGCTCAGTCGTGTCCAACACTTTGCGACCCCATGAATTACAGCACGCCAGGCCTCCCTGTCCGTCACCAACTCCCGGAGTCTACCCAATCCCATGTCCATCGAGTCGGTGATGCCATCCAACCATCTCATCCTCTGTCGGCCCCTTCACCTCCCACCCCCAATCCTACCCAGCATTAGGGTCTTTTCCAATGAGTCAACCCTTCACATGAGGTGGCCAAAGTATTGGAGTTTCAGCTTCAACATCAGACCTTCCAATGAACACCCAGGATTGATCTCTTTTAGGATGGATTGATTGGATCTCCTTGCAGTCCAAGGGACTCTCAAGAGTCTTCTCCAACACCACAGTTCAAAAGCATCATTTCTTCGGTGCTCAGCTTTCTTCACCGTCCAACTCTCATATCCATACATGACCACTGGAAAAACCATAGCCTTGACTAGACGGACTTTTGTTGGCAAAGTAATGTCTCTGCTTTTAAATATGCTATCTAGGTTGGCCATAACCTTCCTTCTAAGGAGTAAGCATCTTTTAATTTCATGGCTGCAGTCACCATCAGCAGTGATTCTGGAGCCCCCAAAAATAAAGTCTGACACTGTTTCCACTGTTTCCCTATCTATTTCCCATGAAGTGATGGGACCAGATGCCATGATCTTAGTTTTCTGAACGTTGAGCTTTAAGCCAACTTTTTCACTCTCCTCTTTCACCTTCATCAAGAGGCTCTTTAGTTCTTCTTCACTTTCTGCCATAAGGGTGGTGTCATCCGCATATCTGAGGTTATTGATATTTCTCCCGGCAATCTTGATTCCAGCTTGTGTTTCTTCCAGCCCAGCGTTTCTCATGATGTACTCTGCATATAAGTTAAATAAGCAGGGTGGCAATATACAGCCTTGACGTATTCCTTTTCCTATTTGGAACCAGTCTGTTGTTCCATGTCCAGTTCTAACTGTTGCTTCCTGACCTGCATACAGGTTTCTCAAGAGACAGGTCAGATGGTCTGGTATTCCCATCTCTTTCAGAATTTTCCACAGTTTATTGTGATCCACACAGTCAAAGGCTTTGGCATAGTCAATAAAGCAGAAATAGATGTTTTTCTGGAACTCTCTTGCTTTTTCGATGATCCAGCGGATATTGGCAATTTGATCTCTGGTTCCTCTGCCTTTTCTAAAACCAGCTTGAACATCTGGAAGTTCATGGTTCACGTATTGCTGAAGCCTGGCTTGGAGAATTTTGAGCATTACTTTACTAGCATGTGAGATGAGTGCAATTGTGTGGTAGTTTGAGCATTCTTTGGCATTGCCTTTCTTTGGGATTGGAACGAAAACTGACCTTTTCCAGTCCTGTGGCCACTGCTGAGTTTTCCAAATTTGCTGGCATATCGAGTGCAGCACTTTCACAGCATCACCTTTGAGGATTTGAAATAGCTCAACTGGAATTCCATCACCTCCACTAGCTTTGTTCGTAGTGATGCTTTCTAAGGCCCACTTGACTTCACATTCCAGCCCTTTAGCTTTATTTAAAACTTACAGTCCCCGGGGTTGCAAAGAGTCAGACATGACTGAGCGACTGAACACCACCACCAAACCTTACATGAGTATAACTTGTGGAGGCTTCAGTGTCCTGTTAATCATCAGGCTGTGTATAATTAGCATAACCATATAAATCAAATTTTAAAACATTCTCAAACAGTATTTCTGGTTTTTGAAGATCATGATTGTCTAATCTTGTTGTAGCTGAGTCTTCTAAATCTTATTTTTGGTGGATTTCCTTTCATGTGTTTATTTATTGTTAGTTTCAAGTGTGTGTCACTGTTCAGTGGGACTTGAGATGGAGTAATTCTGTGCAGCTAGAGTGGACAGTGTACAGAATAAAATCCTCCAATAGTTTTGTTTGCTTTTGCAAGGTATCCCTGGGATTCATGATATCATAAAGCATGATAAAAGTTTTTGGCATTTTTAACTTACCTCTGCTTCACCCTATTCTCTGGGATATTGGCAGTCCTACAAACTGCAGCCCATGTTCCTTACATGGGCACCTGGTTCCAGAAGGAACAGAATAGACCTTGTTACCAAGGATCTTTTTTTGTTTTGACCCATCTGTGGGTTCTCTGAAGGACTGATGCAAGGGACTAACCTTTGTTTCACCTAGAAAGTGAAAGTGTTAGTCACTCAGTCATGTCCGACTATTAGTGACCCCATGAATTGAAGCCCTCCAGGCTCCTCTGTCCATGGAATTCTCTGAAAACTGGAGTGGGTTGCCATTTCCTTCTCCAGGGCATCTTCTCGCCACAGGGATCAAACCTGGGTTTCTTGCATTGCAGAAAGGTTCTTTACTGTCTGAGCAAGCAGAGACTAAGTGCAAAGAAGTGCCTATGTGGAGTATGTTCATCGAAAACACTTAAAGGCAAGTGAACAACTTGCCACCACAATAGTAGTGGAAAGCAATAGACATGCTGAAAGCCTGGATGGAAAAGCTGGAGAATTTGGGGGCATAAAGACTTTAAAATCGTCCACATATTCTGGGGAATCTGGAAAGCCCATGTGCATGCACAGAGCAGGATCATGCTCAGAAAACACCTGAGAAGAGCATGTGCTTTCACCTCTGGCTGATCGTTAAGGAACAATGAAGACAAGAAGTGAAGGATCAACTGGATCAACAGGAGTTTTCGACCATCTTTCCCCCAATGGCACTGATTTTGACAATCATCCATGCATGGGAATACCTCTTTGCAAACCCAGTGGTCCAGCAGAGAAGTTCCAGCATACTATTAAAGCAAAAAAGAAGAAAAAGTCCAGATTAGATGCAATAAAGATGCTGAAGATCAGTTACACTCTAGCTGCATTCCACTCCCCTAAGTAGCACAGCCTAGAGCCAAGAGAAGCTCCCTTGGGCTGATCTCTCCCCTATAGGAAAGTGAAAGCATGTGAGTGAGCACGTGGCTTCCCAGCTGTCTGAGATACTTGCAGGAGACCCATTTCTTTCTCAGCTGATCCAGAATACTGAGGCATGCTGCTTGGCTGGGGAGTGGGATCAACTGAAATTGTACCAGAATATGGGAAACCAAAAGTGGGTTTTTTGAAAAGAGCAATGATATTGACAAACATTTAAGTAACCAATAGATAGATAGGTAAGTGTGGTGGGGGGACAGGGAGAGAGAGGAGACACACACACACACATACAAAAATCAGAAATGAAAGTGAAGGCATTACTAATAACCTTGAAAAAAAGTCAAAGTGTTAGTCACTGAGTTGTGTCCAACTCTTTGTGACCCTAATAACCTTATAAGACTTAGCCATCACAAAGGACCACATATGGTATTATTCCATTTATCTGAAATGTCCAGAATAGGCAAATCTATGTGTGTGCTTAGTCACTCAGTTGTGTCCCACTCTGTGACCCCATGGACTGTAGCCTGCCAGGCTCCTCTGTCCATGGGGATTTTCCAGGCAAGAATACTGGAGTGGGTTGCCATGCCCTCCTCCAGGGGAATCTTCCCAACCCAGGGAACTAACCCAGGTCTCCTGCACTGAAAGCGGATTCTTTACCTTCTGAGCCACCTGGCAAATCTACAGAGATAGATATAGATTAGCAGTTTCCTAGAGCTGGGAGCTCTGGAAGTTGGAGGGTAATGGCTAAGGTGTGTCACTTTTCTTTTTGGAGTGATTAAAAACTTCAAAAATAGAATATGGTGATGGAAATACACACCTGTAAATATTCTAAAGGCTATTGAATTGTGCACTGAATTGGTGAAATGTATGGTATGTGAATACATATCAATAAAACTTTTAAAAAATTTGCTGTGTATACATATCACCCCAACCACCCACCCCACACATACAAAACACTGGAATTTGGGGATGATATGGTAATAGTGACATAGAGCTGAGGAAACGAAGAAATAAAAAAGACGCACTCATTACTTCTAGAGACAACAGAATTTTATATCTGAAAGAACTAAATATAGAGAGTAAATATGGCCCAACTATAAAACGTGATTCAGGAGTAATTATAATGGAGAGAAAATAGAGAGATGGGGTACAGTAGAGGAAGGAATGGGAAAGAGTTAAATCTTTTTCTTTGATTATGGAAATTTAATATAATGTCTAACATTGAAAAGAAATAGAGGAAAACTATGGACTGGGAAAGCCTAGAGATCTCGTCAAGAAAATTAGAGATACAAAGGGAACATTTCATGAAAAATGAGCACAAGAAAGGACAGAAATGGTATGGACCTAACAGAAACAGGTGATGTTAAGAGAATGTGGCAAGAATACACAGAGAACTATACAAAAAAGATCTTCATGAGCCATATAACCATGATGGTGTGATCACTCATGTAGAGCCAGACATCCTGGAATGCAAAGTCAAGTGGGCCTTAGGAAGCATCACTTCAAACAAAACTAGTGGAGGTGATGGAATTCCAGTTGAGCTATTTCAAATCCTAAAAGATGATGCTGTGAAAGTGCTGTACTCAACATGCCAACAAATCTGGAAATTCAGCAGTGGCCACAGGACTGGAAAAGGTCAGTTTTCATTCCAATCCCAAAGAAAGGCAATGCCAAAGAATGTTCAGACTACCACCCAATTGCACTCGTTTCACAGGCTAGCAAAGTAATGCTCAAAATTCTCCAAGCCAGGCTTCAACAGAACGTGAATCATGAACTTCCAGATGTCCAAGCTGGATTTAGAAAAGGCAGAGGAACAAGAGATCAAATTGCCAGCATCCACTGGATCATCAAAAAAGCAAGAGAGTTCAGGAAAACATCTACTTTTGCTTTATTGACTACAGCAATCCTTTGATTGTGTGGATCACAAAAAACTGTGGAAAATTTTTAAAGAGAGGAATACCAGACCACCTGACCTGTCTCCTGAGAAATCTGTATGCAGGTCAAGAAACAACAGTTAGAACTGGACATGGAACAACAGACTGGTTCCAAATAGGGAGAGGAATATGTCAAGGCTGTATATTGTCACCTTGCTTATTTAATTTATATGGAGAGTGCATCATGAGAAATGCCGGGCTGGATGAAGCACAAGCTGGAGTCATGATTGCCAGGAGAAATATCAATAACGTCAGATATGCAGATGACACCACCCTTATGGCAGAAAGGGTAGAAGACCTAAAGAGCCTCTTGATAAAAGTGAAAGAGGAGAGTGAAAAAGTTGGCGTAAAACTCACCATTCAGAAAACTAAGATCATGGCATCCGGTCCCATCACTTCATGACAAATAGATTGGGAAACAATGGAAACAATGAGAGACTTTATTTTGGGGGGCTGTAAAATCACTGCAGATGGTGACTGCAGCCATGAAATTAAAAGATGCTTGCTCCTTGGAAGAAAGGCTATGACCAACCTAGACAGCATATTAAAAAGCCGAGACATTATTTTACCAACAAAGGTCCGTCTAGTCAAAGGTATGGTTTTTCCAGTAGTCATGTATGGATGTGAGAGTTGTACTATAAAGAAAGCTGAGCCCCAAAGAACTGATGCTTTTGAGCTGTGGTGTTGAAGAAGACTCTTGAGAGTGCCTTGAACTGCAAGGAGATCCAACCAGTCCATCCTAAAGGAAATCAGTACTAAACATTCATTGGAAGGACTCATGCTGAAGCTGAAACTCCTGTACTTTGGCCACCTGATTCGAAGAACTGACTCCTTGGAAAAGACCCCGATGCTTTGAAATATTGAAAGCGGGAGGAGAAGGGGATGACAGAGGATGAGATGGTTGGATGGCATCACCATCTCGATGGGCATGAGTTTGAGTAGGCTCTGGGAGTTTGATGGAGAGGGAAACCTGGCACACTGCAGCCCATTGGGTCGCAAAGAGTCAGACACGACTGAGTGAGTGAACTGAACATAACAGAACAGATATATCTTTCTTACAATAGCTCAAACAGTAAAGAATCTGCCTGCAATGCAGGAAAGCTGGGTTTGATCCCTGGGTTGGGATGATCCTCTGCAGAAGGGAATGGCAACCCACTCCAGTATTCTTGCCTGGAGAATCCCATGGACAGAGGAGCCTGGCGGGCTACAGTCTGTGGGGTTGCAAAGAGTGAGGCACGACTGAGTGACAAACACTACTACTACTACTACGGATATATCTTCCTTACAGTATATCAATGGAACATTTTCACAGGGGATGGGACAGTACACACACTGCCTCTTATGTTGTCTCTGAGATGGAGCTAAAAGCAAGACCAGGGGCATTAAGTTTCCATTCAAATACGTGTCCCTATAGAAAGCCTTTGCACTCTATTGTCTTTTGTTCAGTATGCAGCATAGCCAAAACTAAATTATATTTAAATTAAATGGCAAAGCTTTTTTATTTGCTTCAAATAAAGTGACATTTATCAGCACATCAAAAGCCAGTTATGGGTATTTGTGCAGGCATTAAAGTGGGGGAAAGTAAGCCCACAAACCCATTGGGCTTAGGATATTTTTATGTCTTCATGATTAGCATATCAGATAAAGGACTGCTGGGCTCTCTTACTGAAAGGCATTGTCACCATTTCTTCTCTCATTTCCATGACAATAATATTAGAGATGGAAAATTATGAAAAGCCTTTAAGTGTCAGTTCTGTTCAGTCTAACTGTAACATCTGCCCCAGTTTTTCCTGTTAGGTTGCAGACTCTGTTCTCTGTGGCAGACTCAGCTGAAATCTAATCAGGAGGAACTATTGGAAAAATTGTTAAATATTCAGGCATGATTAGGAAGGCATTATACTTTGCCTGTAAGTAAAGATTAAAGGGAGCTCATTACACTGTATTTCTCTTTCAGTGTCTTCTAAAATATAGGAATTGGAAATAGACCATCATTGCCAGGTTAAGGATTTTGTTGTGGTTGTTTCTCAGGAGCAAATCTGTAAATCAGGAAACATTACTACTTTCATATGCTTGTATCTTATAAAAAGGCTTCCCAGGTGTTTCCATAGTATAGAATTTGCCTGCAGGAGACACAGGAGGCATGGGTTCAATCCCTGGGTCAGGAAGATCTGCTGGAGCAGAATATGGCAACCCACCTCAGTATCCTTGCCTGGGAAATCCCATGGACAGAGATGTCTGGTGGGCTACAGTCTGTGGGGTCACAAAGAGTCAGACAGGAGTGATCATGCATACACGCACAGATGTCCGTATCTTACAAAAAAGACCATATATTGTCTTTTCTTCAATATACATCTGAGCCCATTGATAAAGGCTTGTATCTGAGTACTGAGTTACCTGAAATGTATGGGTTCCTAAAAGCTTTAGACATAATTAACATTTGGGGCAAGTAAATCTTTGTTATAAATGTTACTGTTTGAAAACGTAAGGTTGTTTAAGGGTATGAAACTGTTGGCTTTTAAATCTACAGTCTTCAAAGAAGCATTTTGGAAGTAAGGAAATTTTATATTTTCCTCAGTGACTTAGAGGGTGTTTTTTTTTCCTCTTGAACGGAGGAGAACAGCGAGGGTGACTGAGTGCTGTAGGAAAATCCTCCTAATAAAGCCCTGTCTCATAACCAAACTTTTTCTTAGTTTTCAGACCTCAGTTTGCCTAGTTCAATATTTCTTTATCCATCAAAGAATAGCCTTGAATAACTTGATTTATTAGCATTATGAAAAGATTATATTTTTCCTTTTCCTCCTTTTTAATTTACACTAGGACTAGTAAAAGAAATAGCTGCTTCAGCCTTTTCAAAAGAAATGTCATCATTTCTTTTCAAAATATTTTATATAGTTTATGACTCAGTTATAAATCATCATGCCCATTGAACAGAGGGACACTATTATGGATGATCAGGGGTAGTCGCTGATCCAAATATTACAAGTAATACAAATAATATTGCAAGTAAATATTTAATGTACAAGGTCTGTGTTAGAGGGAGCATAGATAAGAGTGTGTCGTGATTTTTGTGATTTTCACTTCTTTCTCAACATCTGAAAAAACTTCTACCCTAAACACCACTCAAAGAGCAGCTTGTTTGAGAAGTTGACCTTATTCTTGCAATTAATTGTTCCCTCCTCTAGGATTATTTCATAATACTTTCTAGATCACTTTGTACTACTTATGTCTGATTTAATGCCTGTCTAGACTGTGAGCTTCTTCAGGTCACTGGCCCTATTTCACATGTGTGTGTATTCTTAATACTCATTAATTGATTCTTTCATTCAACAAACATTTTTATTGAGTGTTATGTGAGAGGGACTGTGCTAGGCACTGAAACAAAATAGGTTGAAAACATAATGATTGCCTTCTTTCCAAAGCTTTAGTCTAGTAGAGAAGAGAGAAATAACATTTTTTGCTTGGTTCTTCATAATAACTGATAAGCATTAAGATGAAAATATACATGATGCTCTGATAGGGATAAAGAGGGAGACTTAAAGCTAGTAAAAGGGTTGAAGCCTGAGCTCACCATAGCAGAGAATAAGTTAACTAGTCAAAATGATGGCAGGAATGAGATAGAGAAAAATTTTACAGTTTGAGAGAGAAAGTATAAGAAAATGTCATGTGATGTGAGGAACACGGCCAGTCCAAGTGGTTCTTCTCAGAATAATTAGAGCCCAGAACCAAGATTTAGGCATGAAGTGAAACTGAAGAAGAGATTAAGGCTAAGCCATGTAAAGTTCTTGTTCTTGTTGACGATTTCATACTTTTTCCCCCAGAGCATTAATAAATCAGTGAAGTGACTGAAGGAGGCAATGTTTTAATAAGATCTGCCTTCACTCTGGATTTTCCATGTGTTGATAGTTGTATTGCAAAAACCAGATTGGAGCCAAATAGGACTAAATGGTGGAAGTCAATGAATACTGATCTTAAACCAGTGCTTATATAATCAATGAATTCTTACATCATCCCCAGTTCAGTTCAGTTCAGTCACTCAGTCATGTCCAGTTCTTTGTGACCCCCATGGACTGCAGCATGCCAGGCTTCCCTGTCCATCACCATCTCCCAGAGCCTGCTTAAACTCCTGCCCATTGAGTCAGTGGTGCCATCCAACCATCTCCTCCTCTGTCGCCCCCTTCTCATCCTGCCTTCAATCTTTCCCAGCATCAGGGTCTTTTCCAGTGAGCTAGTTCTTCTCATCAGGTGGCCAAAGTATTGGAGTTTCAGCTTCAGCATCAGTCCTTCCAGTGAATATTCAGGACTGATTTCCTTTAGGGTGAACTGGTTTGATCTCCTTGCAGTCCCAGGGACTCTCCAATACCACAGAGAAAGAGTCTTCTCCAACACCACAGTTCAAAAGCATCAGTTCTTTGGTACTCAGCTTTCTTTATAGTCCAACTCTCACATCCATACATGACCACTGGAAAAGCCATAGCTTTGACTAGATGAACCTTTGTTGGCAAAGTAATGTCTCTGCTTTTTAATATGCTATCTAGGTTGGTCACAGCTTTTCTTCCAAGGAGCAAGCGTCTTTTAATTTCATGGCTGCAGTCACCATCTGCAGTGATTTTGGAGCCCAGGAAAATAAAGTCTGCCTTGGAGAATGCCATGAGCAGAGGAGCCTGGCAGGCGACAGTCCATAGGGTCGAAAAGAGTTGGACACTACTGAAGTGACTTTGAACACACATATATGTATATAAGTGTACATGTGCAAGAAAGAAAGAACAGAAATAAAGAAATGAAGAGAGAGAAAATGAGCTGGGTATTTGGGAGTCTAAAGTTGGTGACATTCATTCACACAACTCATTAATATTGAATGCCCACAAAGTGTCAGGCACCATTTAGGCCTTTTTGATGCACAGAAGAAACCAAAGATCCCTGTCCACACTGAGCTTACATTGCAGGAAGGAAACAGGCAATAAACAATGAATATAATAAATAAGTAAATTTTATAGTATCTCCAAAGGAAGTATGAGTTATGTAAGAAAAACAAAGGAAGGTAAAAAAGGTTGTCAAGGGGTTTGGGTGGAGAGTAAATTGAATCAGTAGTTAAGGAAGGTCACATTATAAAGGTGATGATTGAAGAAAAAATTGGAGAGTATGGAAAGTAAAATAAGCAGATATATCTGGTGGGAAAACTTTTTTAGGGTGAGAAGAGCAAAAACAAAGACCTAAAGATGGAAAGGTGCCTGGTGTGTTCACATAATAGCAGAGATGAATGTGAGAGAGGGAGAGAATGCTCTTACCATTATACAGATGTTAGCTTTTTAACTGAATAAAGTGGGAAGTTGCTGTAGAGTTACATTTTAAAAAGATTCTCGTCAGTGCATTGAGGATAGATTAGAGGGGGAAGGAGTGGATTTAGAATTCAGTTTTGTGTTTACATTTAAATATTAGTATGTTCAATAACATAGACATTCATGTAGTGGCTAAAACTGTAACTAGACAATTCTAAAAACACCAGTTCCTTTTTCCCTATTCCATCCAACTAGAAATCAGATGAAGCCAGGCTATGCCTTCCCTCTCACCTTAACTCCTCTAGAGCTTTTTGTTGTTCAGTTGCTAAGTTGTGTCTGACTCTGCAACCCCATGGACTGCAACATGCCAGGCTTCCCTGTCCTTCACCGTCTCCTGGAGTTCACTCAAACTCGTGTCCATTGAGTTGGTGATGCCATCCAACCGTCTCAACCTCTGTCACCCACTTCTTCTCCTGCCCTCAATCTTTCCCAATATTAGCATCTTATCCAATGAGTTGACTCTTCACATCAGATGGACAAAGTATTAGAGCTGCAGCTTGTCTTTCCAATGAATATTTAGGGTTTATTTCCTTTAGGGTTGACTGGTTTGATCTCCTTGCAATCAAAGGGATTCTCAAGAGTCTTCTAGAACTTTAGTAGACCTGAAAAAGCACATATGGCCTCAAATAAACATATATTAAAATAAAATATTTCATATTCCCTAAATTCGAAGTCCAGTCTACATCCCCTCTACAATTTTCAATCCATGTGACGATTATATCTAGCATCACTTCACCATAAATGAGTCACATACATTGAAAAGAATAAGAATTGTGAGAGGAAAATAATATGTATATATATATATATACAGAGAGAGATTCTGATGCAATTGTAATAACTGCTAATTTGTAAGAGGGTAAAACTGAAACTGAAATAAACTTGATTTAATCTTAACATTAATCTTGAACTCTAAGGTACTTGTTCCCTCAGACTCTCACCCATGATCTGTGCCTGTTGTTTCATGTTAAAGTGTTACTTAGAAGCAAAATGTAGGAGGACTGACACCAATTGAAAAAAAAAGTACCTAAACACAGAAAGCCGACTTACATAGTATATGGAAGATGAAAAATGTGTGGTTAAGAGGAATTTATTACCTGAAAATTCATTCTACTTTCTAACTTGCCTCATGTAAAGAGATTTGAGATGGAGAAATGTAAAATGTCTTACATTTTGGCATCAAAATGCTATTCTGTCTCTTTATATTTTCATTGAAAAGAAAAATGTAGGAATTTGGAAAGAATGCATGTCCAGTTAACCTGATTATGGCCTACTGACAAGGCTTTTCTTTATAACCATAGTTTTTTTTCCTGATGGTTGAGATATTTAAAGAGCACAACCTATTTAGATATTCAAGGTAAATGAACAAAGATCTGTCTTCACTACTTTTTCTGATATCCATTTATCAATGCAATTACAGAATACAAAATTTCCATCATTATTTTTGGCCAACACATTAAACAGAACTAAAATTATTGCTTAAATTTCAAGTACTCATGAGTTTCAACTAAACACTGAGTAAAAAGTGAACACAGATGTTATAAATAACCCTCTATGCATTAGAGGGCTATCATCACTCAGTATATTCAAGGGACTAAAAGTAGCCTGTGTTGAAATTGTTGCTTAAAATAATTTAATTCTTAAATAGAATTTGAAGATTCTATTTTCTTTCTTAGTTTTTAGATCATTTATTGGAAATAGTATTAAATACATAAATGGAAACCATTAAAGAATCAGTCAGAGAATCTAAAATTATTTTCCATTGTATATCAAAGAATATATTGTTCTTTTTTTCTTTTTTATTACCATGGAACATGGTCCCCAGAATGAAAGCCATTATTTCTGAACTTGTTTTGCAGTCTCGTGTGTTGATGCACCTAATTTTTCTCCAGTCTGATTTGAGTGTCTCTGTCTCTGAGCAGAAATTATAACACCGTAATACACATTATGAGCACATCTTTTGTAGCTGAGAGTAGAGATAGAAGAATAAATGTGGCAAGGTGGATAGCATATGGAATGTAACATCTGTATACTCAAGTTCAAGTCCACTCTTGTCATTTTCAAAGTTATTAACTTATGGCAAATCAGTGAACTTTCAGAGCTTTGGTTTTCTCATCTGTAAAAAATGATGATATTAAAAGTGATCACACAATTTTGATGGGCATGAAAATGTTTTATAAGGTGAATCCGACTATAGAAATTCTAGTTACTATAGTTATATGCCTATCTTTAAGTTAAGTGTTAGTCACCCAGTTGTGTTCCACTCTGCGATCCCATGGACTGTAGCCCGCCAGGCTCCTCTGTCCATGGGATTCTTCAAGCAAAAGTACTGGAGTGGGTTGCCATGCCCTCCTCCAGGGAATACTCCTGACCAAGGGATCGAACCCAGGTCTCCTGCACTGCGACAGACTCTATACTGTCTGAGCCACTAGGGAAGCCCTGCCTATCTTGAATATATAAATAAATAAATAGCTGAATTAAAGCACAAATTCTCTACATTTATGTTAGCTCTATACTGAAAGTATATATCTTATTGATGGTCTAAGAACTGATAGTTTTCGGGGGGATAGTTGTTTGGTATTGGGCTTCCAAGGTGGCCCAGTGGTAAAGAATCCATCTGCCAGTGCAGGCGATGCAGGTTCAGTCCCTGGATTGGGAAGATCCCCTGGAGCAGGAACCCCACTCCAGTATTCTTGCCTGGATAAGATGATAAAGATATGAAAACTAGTGTGATTGTCCTTTTAGTGTTTAGTTAAGTGATAACTGGAAGCACATGTGTGCACTCAGCTTTTTAGAGTTTGAATGTGAGTTAGTGGAAGAAACTTGATTGCGCTAAGTATGAGGTGAGATTCTTTTGTGCTGCCTCATTGACTGCTATAAGCAACCTACCCGCAGATATGACCCACGCATCTCAACTTTGATTGACGAGCATCAGGTTGAGGTAAGATTCATATAGACAGGAAAACAGACTCTAAAACCACCAGTACCTCTCTTAGGCCCTCCAGTCCTTAATGGGTCATTCCATTGTCAGCACTATTCATGGAGAGGAAAGGTCACACCACATCTGGAAAGGTCAGCACATGCCCCTATATCGTTCTTTCATCACACTGTGAGCTTATCCCATTATTGTGAAAGAATGCATGTAATAAATTGAATGTTTCTATTTAGGGAAACATATATTCTGAACTCTTTTAGGTTTTGAAACTAGCATAGCATCAAAAAGGTCTCGTCCTAAGGAGGTGGGAAGGGGATTAAGAATCAGGCCCAACTAATCTTGAACACCATGTCTCCTTCCAGTTTCCCAGTCTGTCTTCCCCAGCGTGTATTTATATTCATACCTGCATATGCTCATGTAGATATCTGTTTGTGAAGTCTGTGTATACATCACCTTCATGGCATGTCAGAATGTGACACTGTCACTGTGAGCATTAGTAAAAACATCATCTAATCTCATTTCCTTCCTATTTACACATATAATCTATTCTGTTGGATCCTAATAGTTGACTTGAGGTTCAGTAAAGAGCATAACTTACTAGATTAGACCACAAATACAAGCTAACCCCTAAATTATCTCTCAGTTCTCTGATGGAGATAGATAATGATATAAAAACACAGGAGTAATTTCTGTTTAGTTTGGAATGCATTTTCTTTATTTAATGTGCAAACATACACTTTAAAAAAAAACGGAGATGTCATGGTACTTTATTTCCAACTTATTAACAAATAATAACTGTGAAGCTCTAGAACCTTGGGATTCATGCTACTTCTTATTCTTTACTGGAGCTCAAGTGTGACAATCTGACGCTGGGACAAGGATCAGATTCCCTGACACTATGTAGCTTCTTGTTGTGAGGAGGAATTTAGCAAAAAAACACATATTAAACCAGAGTTGTCATAGTGCTTACCACCCTGGTATCTTGAGGCAGACAGTGGTGCAGGCATGAAGGAGGAGCAGGACACCAAACTGGGAAAGAGATGTGACATTCTCATGACCTCTCTCTCTTTATGTAGATCAGTTATTTATCTGCTGATTCAAGCAAACATCAATGAGAAAATATACTTGAATCAAAAGAAAAAATAGAGTATATCCATTATAATTCTTCATATAGATATTATATATAATATTATCATATATAATTTATATTATTATATGCACATATGTATGTGTATATGTACATATATAATGTTGCTATTTAGTTGCTCAGTCATGTCTGACTCTTTTGTGACTCCATGGACTTTACCCCGCCAGGCTCCTCTGTCCGTGGGATTTCCCAGGCAAGAGTACTGGAGTGGGTTGCCATTTCCTTCTCCAATATATATAGTATTGCCCAGTAAATTTATTATGTTTCAAGTTCCACTTTTTGCAAGTTGGATTATAGTGTCGATAAAGTTAATTAAACATTTCCACTAACCATAGAACTGAACTGCACTTGGAGGACTCACCTGTTGATGTTTAAATATATACTTGGTGAAGTGGAAAGCAAGATTTGCACCCAGCAATGCCACTTGGTTAACCCAGCAGTTCTTATAATCCAGCAAATTGTTCTTGTGCAATAGTGCATTCTTATGAAGTTAGGTGGATATTGTTAGTGTTATAAGCAAGCTTTTTTCTCATCTCTCTTGCATTGGAGAAGCTCCATTGTAACAGATGTTTCCCTCCTTAGTGTTGAGGTAAAACTGCATGTATCTTGACACAGGCAGGCAGCACTTGGCTTTGGAACATTCAGTCTTCCATCAGGTTATTCTCTCAGCTTCAGTCATTGGCTTAAACAGGACTGTTTCTTCCAAGCTCAACAATATGGTATCCAGACACTGTTTCTCCATTAGTCACCTGGTTCTGAACTCCAAAATGCAATTCAGACTTGGAAACAAGTGAGTAGTCATGACCTTTTAGGGCTAGCATGGTCTGGTGGAAAGGGTATTGGAAGAGTATTTGTCTCACCAACTTGCTATGTGACCTTTGACAAATTACTTGACCCCAATGTGCTTCATTTTCCTTTCTACACAGGGAACGTGGAGGTAATAATATATAACTTCCTGCCCTACCTTACAGGATTTTATAAGGTTCAAATGAAATAACTAATTGTTTACCTTCTATTTTGACATGTGATGTTGAAATGCCCTTCCCTTCTGTTGTGGTAGAAATGCATTGCCACATTTATAAGAAAAAAAATTGTCGAAAATGGATTTAGAAGAAACATAATACACTCCACTTTTACTCTCTTGAACACATTTATTCCATCAAATAGTGATGCCTGGTATGTATTAAAATGGTAAAAGCACAAGATTCAAAATTGAGACCTGGGATTGAAGTTCTGCCACAGCTACTTCAAAGATCTCTACTTCATTTCCAGGAACTTGGTCATGCCTCCCTCCATGTAACTGGACTCACTAACTCTCTTCCACCTTAGCCCAAAGCTAAGAGATCATCTCTAGGCTGAGGTCTAGAGCATTCTAACAGCTGAAGACTGTCATACTCCCCAGCTCCAGTGACTCTTAGACGTGTGCTGGACTCCCACGTTGTTCAGTTCGTCTACCTCCTCGCAAATAAGGTCCAGAAAACCAGATTACTCTTAGGATAGCCAGGGCATGTGGGTTGAACCATAGTTTTACCAAGCCCAGACCTCTCCTGAGTGAGTAGTATAGTTCCCATTCAGGTCTGGAGTTCTGGTCCTTTCTGAAATAGTCTTTGGAATTCAGTAGGCAACAAACACTTTGTGAACAATAATGGGACCCTCTGTTTTTCTCTTCCTCCCCTCCCCATCCTCCTCTCTGAGACTGACTGTTTTCCCTTATAAATTGGAATCTGAGTTTCTAACTTACAAGATGTATCCTTTAAATGACAGGCATCATTCGACAATGTTTCAAATTCCCTGAAGTTGCACTCCAAATGGAAATATCTGGATCTTACCATTTTCAGAGTCCTAGTTTAGAATTTCAAGTCATCTGGACACCAATTGCCTAATCACTGGAAACTATGAAATAAAAATTTAAAGCCAGATGAATTCACTTCTCTCTTTTCATTTTGATTTGTAAATTCCTAGAAAGCAGACATCCCTCCCAGGCATTCAAAAACATGTGTCAATCATCCACTATGTGTCTGGGTAGAATTATAATGAGCTAACATTAATATGTGCTGTGTATTAGAGTTGTTCTCATTGTTTCCTTTATTCTCACAACAACCTTGTGAATAGGTAGTATTCCAATTTTCATTTTACAGGTGGAAACTGAGGCACAGGGAAGTTAAATTATTTGCCAAGGTTACACACTTGGTTAGTGGTAGGGCTTGAATCTGAATTCAGGTAAGCTGATTTCAGAACCCATGCTCTTAAGTGCTCTGCTATACTGAGACAAGTGCAGGGGGAGCGGATTATATATTGCTTCCTGGAGAGATGATATCTGAAATGAGATTTCAAGAGCAATTAGAATGACTCAGGCAATGAACTGGGGAGAGAGCAATCTCCAGAGACAAGACCACGTGTAGAAATGTAGGAGTATGAGAATATATAACTGGTTTGGGAAGTATAAGAAATTTAGCACAGAGCAAAGGTGTAGATTAAGGAAGCCGCCACCGCTAAATCGCTTCAGTCGTGTCCAACTCTGTGCGACCCCATAGACAGCAGCCCACCAGGCTCTGCTGTCCCTGGGATTCTCCAGGCAAGAACACTGGAGTGGGTTGCCATTTCCTTCTCCAATGCATGAAAGTGAAAAGTGAAAGTGAAATCGCTCAGCCATGTCTGACTCTTAGCGACCCCATGGACTGCAGCCTACCAGGCTCCTCCATCCATGGGATTTTCCAGGCAAGAGTACTGGAGTGGGGTGCCATTGCCTTTTCCAGATTAAGGAAGCAATGACAGATAACCCTAGAAAGACAGTAAGGGACAAGAACAGCCACATCTAACGTCTAAGCTGTTTGGATTTTGTCATGATATCAATGACAGAAGGTAAAGTAATTTAAGCAAAGGAGTGGCATAGACAGTAGCACTCTTAGACATGGGGAGGAGGGATCCCTGAGTCCTAGAGCCGCACATATCAAAAATGTACACACGAATTTTATTTTATGTTTTAAATATACATGTTAGAGTGATCAATGTGTTTGAATTTGCCTGGGACTTTCTCAGTTTTAACACTGAAAATTTTGCATCCCATGGAAGTCCTCAGTACCAGGCAAACCAGAAAGGATGTTCACCTCTGTTATTTGTAATCTAGCCCCAAAACCCACTCTCATGACTGAACCCATTCAGGTTCCAGAGAAATGCTTTTTTACATATTTTTCCTACACTTTCTCAAAACAAGACATGACCACACCTAAAACTCATGCAGGATTGTGGGTTGTACCACTATGGATATTGCCAATAAACAGCACTTTGAATTATGGGCAGAATTTATGGTGCAGAAATATTTAGGTAAGGAAAAAAGACATTTTAGTCAACTTGCCAAATACTTCCCTTCAGCTATCATAAAGATAATGGATATTTAAAATTATTTTGTTGTTTTTCATTTGGGCCAAGCACCCATTTTCTTGGTTCTTACTGTATTTCAGTTCAAAGTATGGAGGCACTCATAAAATAATATGGTACATACAATATTACATATGGCGATGAGGAGTATTTTGTGTTATTAAGCAATTTATAGCTCTGAAAATTATATGAGAAGTCAGCATGATATATTATAAAAGAGTTACAGTATAAATGTGATACCAAGGCTTTATATTAACAAGTTGATTTAGATATTGCTTTAAGAGAAGACTAAAACAGTGATATGATTAGTATTGATTTATATAACAAAATTAAAATACTTTGTAATATTTACTGCAATAATATTACTTCATTATGTGCAGCCCCATTTCACAGTTTGAATATCATATATAAAATTTATTGTTCATCTCTCATATAAGTATTTCTTGAAGACTTTTATTGACAATTCCAGTTGCTACTGCTTTAGCAGTAGAAAAGTTTCTCCAAATTGCCATTAATGGAAAGCTGTTTAAGAACTACAGCAATTTAAGGAAAACTTTCTAACTTGGTATTTCTAGGAATAAAACTTGAATTATGAGAAAGTTTTAATAGTATAATTTATGATTTTTCTAAAATAAAGTCAAGTAGCATAAAATTTATTGAAAACTATAAAATAATATTATATACCTTTATTTGATTACTTATTTAAATATTATCATCCCAACAACAGAAAATCTAGTTGAGTGGTAAAAATGATTTATTCATTTATCTGATAATCTGCCAAATATTAGTTACATAAAATGTAGCTCTGCATTATGATTTTGTTATTATAAAAATATATTTAAGGTAGAAGTATATAATTGATTTTATTTAACAGCTTGTTACATTCATATATAGCTTTAAAATATTAGACATATTGTATGTGAGAACCTATTTGCACTCTTGTTCCAAGCCTGCTACTTTTGGCAGCAGGCCTGGGCACAGGTGGTTAAATATATATATTGGAAAGATCATTTGCCAACAGTGTAAATCCTAGATTGAAGGAATGGTAGTAAAAACACAGAGATCAGTTAAGATTTTTAGCAACCCTGAGCTCATGGATGACTGTGAGATTTCTGGCTTGTATACCAAAAATATGCATGCATATATGTGTGACATGTAGTATACACATATGTGTGTGTGTATATTAATATGTGGGACTGGAGTTTAAAACAATGATCTGAGCTCTACATTTACAATTGTGGGTCATTAGGATGAGTAAGAATCAGTTTCCTAAGGAAGAATGTGTATAGTATGCAATGTGATATGTCAGAAACAAAGGAAAGAGCTAGTTTTAAAAGAGAAGAAGTCAGAGTATGTCAAATGCTGAGATATACCAAAAGAAATTAAGAATTGAAAATTATCAGTGAAAGGTACTGAGAGCAAAGAAGCAAATTGCAGTGACTGAGTCATAAATAAGAGATAAATAATTGCAGACTGTGAGATTAGACTGTCTTTCTCAGAAGTTTGACCATGGAGGGAAAAAGGTTTTCTGCTGAGCATAATTGTGACAATATAGCAATGTTTGCGAGAAGCATGAGTTCAAGGAAGATGTGTTGTTTTTCAAGCTTGGAGTGGTGTGTGTCAGACACTCAGTCATGTCTGACTCTTTGCGACCCCATGGACAGTAGCCCACCAGGCTTCTCCGTCCGTGGGATTTTCCAGACAAGAATACTGGAGTGGGTTGCCATTTCCTTCTCCAGGGGATCTTCCTGACCCAGGGATCAAACCTGGGTCTCCTGCATTGCAGGCAAATTCTTTACCATCTGAGCTACCAGGGAAACCCTAAGGATGTTTATATTCCAAGTGGAAAGGGATAGAAAGTGAGGCCAAAGAAAAGGGAAGAGTGTTGATGATCAGTAGCACAAGAGAAGATTGGATCCAGAGTATATAAACAAAGGGAGATATAATAGAAGAGCAGAGATAGAAGAAAAGGTATTTCACTGAAATTGGAGAGGAGAAAGAATGGATATAAACAACTTGCCTAAGTGGATTTTTTAGTGGGTGGGGGGGGGTGGGGGTGGGGAGGAGAGTGTTGCAAGTTACTACAACTCGTTTGAACTGATTTAAGCAAGTGGGTAGGGGATATAAGCTTCAGAAGTATCTGCTGGGATCTCAAAACAAGAGATCCACCTTACTAGGAATAGAAACAGGAACCAGAATCTCATCAAGATCCAAAATTACTCTCTTCAGGGCAGAGCTGTGGGTCTCCCATCCCTGCTTTCCTTGGAATCTTCGCTTCAGAATTACTTTCTCTCCTTTTCCATGAGCACATGGCTCCTGAATTTACATAAGGCAGTTTAGGCAGTCATCAAAGACTGCCTGTGACTACTTTTGAAAGCAAATATTAAATGCTCAAAAGAGATAATCTAATTATACCAACTTGAGTAGTTATGCTAATACAGTCACCTGTGGTCTGGGGAACGGAAAGGGACATGTTATTAAACTTCAGCAACAAAGAACACATCTCTGCAGGTAAATATCTGAAACTTCATCCCTTGCCTAAGTAATGTGTTACAATGTAGGTGAATTTGTTAGTGAGAGAAGGACAAGAATTGAAAGAATTCTTGCTGAATACCCTCTGTTTAGTTACGGAGTCAGGAAGAAAGGTTTTTGCTGACTGTGACTGTGCCGTGTGCATGCATGTGTGTTCAGCCGTGCCTGACTCTTTGCAGCACTATGGACTGCAGCCCACCAAGCTCCTCTGTTCATGGGGTTTTCCTGGCAAGAATGCTGGAGTGGGTTGCCATTTCCTCCTCCAGGGGATCTTCCCCACTCAGGGATCAAACCTGGGTCTCCTGCATCTCTTGCATTGGCAGGCAGATTCTTTACCACTGAGCAACCTGAGAAGCCTGAGACTGTGGCAGTGTTACATAAAAGAAGAATTGTAACGAGAGTAAAGAAGGTTAAAAGTGGTTGTTTTGAGAAATGGTAGCTGGCTCTTTATGGCATCCTCAGATATTTCGGTAAGATAGCATTAGGTTTCTGGCTGAGAGTATAGAGCATGAATCTGTCTTGGTGCCAGTCCAAATCATTACCTGAATTCTTGGCAGACAGGCTATAAGAGAAAGCCTTAATAAGTGGACTAATTCAATGTTACAGTGTTTTTAGGGGGTACTGTAGAATTTTAAGTTTGTGTAGAAGAACTCATAGACAAAGCAATGGCATATTAGCAACCTAGTAGTTTAAGTAATAAGGTTTTTAGGAGACTGAGAAAGAGGAGGAGAGAGAGAAGAATGGAGTAGAGAGAGGAGAATCCTGAGCCAAATGTCCCCAAGAGGTCAAAGGAAAAGAAGTGTAAGCGTGAAGATATGAAGGATCTTGATGGAGGTAAATTTGCATTAGGGAGTGGAACATTAGAGATTATGTTTAGGAATGTTGGGTAATTATTAGTAATGATCAGTTCCAAGGAATGGCTGTGGGTGTGATTGGCTGAATTAGAAGTGAAATGGAAGTTGGTGGCATTAAGAAAGGCAACAAATTGTGATACAAGGTTATTAGATAGATCAATATGGATACTGAAGCCATGTAGGATGCTAGTGGGATTTATGAGTGAGAAGCTCTAAGCCAGATGCAATAAACAGTGTCTGACCATGAAGCTATTAGATACCAGCATTGAAAGGTGGAATAGCGTAATGATATAATCTAAAGAAGACTTTTTTGTTTGAGTGAGGTGGAAAAATGTGTTAGGAGGCAAAGAAGTGGAATTCTAACACTCTTTCCTCCTAGCCTGCAAAGTATGGAATTTTGGATAATAAGCAATCTCCATTTAAAGATATAAGAGAAGAAACAGAATTCTTTAGAGAATTGGGTTTTGGCCTTAATAAGAGACTGAAGGTTTAGATTAGTCAGAGGTTTCTTTACCATACAAGTGAATTATCTGGCTCAGGTGCAATGGGATCATATCGGGAAATTATTGGACGGTGAAAAGAGTGTAAAAATAATAATTAAAATTAGTATTTTAGATCCTCCCTATGATTCGGACACTTCCAAGCATCTTATATGTAATGTTATCTCAATTTTAATCATCACAAGAACTCAGCAGATTTGTATTATTTTGCCTGTTTCTCTATTAATAGAGGCATCAAAGGCTTAAGCAACCTATGTAAGCCCTTTAGGCAGAAAGAGGTAAAACCAGTGTTTCAAGCCAGGTCTAATACCTGGGCATACTCTTTACCATTATGTTATAATGATGGAAATATGCAGGTTAGGAAAGAGAAGATGATGATAAGCTTAAGAACTCAGTTTTGGAAGTGAAAGGAAGACTGAGAGTACCTGTATTTTGGCCAGTAGTACAGATTACAACGGGTTTCCCAGGTGGCTCAGTGGTAAAGAATCTACCTGCCAGGCAGGAGATGTGAGTTTGGTCCCTGGGTCAGGAAGATCCCCTGGAGGAGAAAATGGCAACCCACTCCAGTATTCTTGACGGGAAAATTCCATGGACAGAGGAGCCTGGCAGGCTACAGTCCATGGGGTTGCAAAAGAGTAGGACATGTCTTGGTGCCTAAACACATGCACACAGGTTACAACAGCGTCAGGCACGGATTTATTTGTTCAAAATGTTCCCCCCGACCCAAATTAAGTACCAATGTAAGAGGCCCAACAACCACACCTCAAAATCTGCAGGTTGCCAACTTTTCTGAAAGTTGCATAGAAATCTTCTGGTCATCTGGTATCTGTCATGGCTCAGAGGGGTTAGGAGGATCTGAATTCTAGTCCAAGCATGTGAATGGTAGGGTGAATTGTTTAAGGAAACTTCCCCTTCTTTTAAATAGAGGCTATAATCCCTTCTTCAAAGATGAGTTTAAATAGTCAAACATCTTTGAAAGAATTTTAGTCTAGTTATACATCTAAGCTAATTAGTTACTTATTTTCCTCACTCTTCCTTTCCTTATATAGGAACTAGGTGGCCCAAGACAGTTTGATTTGTACTATTGCCATGATGTAATCTTTTAAGTATTATCTTTTAACTCTCAAAAGTTTCCTAGTTTGGACAGTGATCTGTATGGACAGCCAACTTGAGTGTTCCTCACTAAACCTACAGTGGTGAGATCCTACCATTGCTTCTGCTTGTACTCATGTATTCAGATCAGTCTCAAAGTGAGTATCTGTCCTCTGAATATGATATGCATTTATAAAATGCTCCCTATATTCTTCAACACTTTTAATAGGTACTTAGGCTAATTTTAACTGGAAAAATAGTAGTAACCATAAATTATAAGCAACATTAATTCATATACCTATATTATTATATAGATATCATTTAAATATATCTTTACCATACTAAATGTCATTACCATTAATTTTTTACTACATAGTTAATATGGGGTAACCTATGGTAACCTGGGTTTCCCAGGTGGCATAGTGGTAAAGAATCTGCCTGCCATATGGGGTAACCTATCCCTAATGATACATTTTATAAAATAATTTTTTTTCAGTCAGAAAATTACTTTGTTTGACTTTATCTTTCCACTGAATTTTGAAATTTCCCTTGGTACTAGTCTCTGTATGGCGAATATTGTAATTTCTCTTGCCTAAGGCAATACAATTCTAACCTTGTAATACTTGAAGTTTTATCACATCATGTTAAAGATGCTATTATCCTTTTTCTTATTCTGTCCTTTTCATATATTAAAATGATATTGATATAAGGTTTTCTCAAGTGTAAAGCAGAATAATTAACAACATGATTAAACACATAAAGAGTTTGATTTTGCTTGTTTTTGAAGCCTTCACAGTCATAAAGAGCTTACTCAACGCTTCACATTAAAGGGACTAAATTAGAAGGATGGTGTATGTCAACATGGAGAATTAGATTAAGTCCCTATAACAACACTGTTTTTTCCAAACAAGAAACAACAGGAAATAAGAACAACTGTATAGATGAAGTAACTAGATAGTACTGAAATTGAGATTATTTATAAGAAGGAGTTACATAATATTCACGAATATTACAAGTCACACTCTTGATAGATTTTGGAAAACAAATATCTTCTATCTGAGTTTGGTACACAGAGCCTTCCAGTAGAGGGCTCCACAGGATTGAAGGATGTTACATTCCATAGCTGTGAGAAGGTTCCTCTTGAGAAGCCATCTTAAAAACCCAACATAGTAAATAATATTTTGAAACTCCACCCATAGCATTTTCCACAACTCCCTTCAGTAGATGGAAACTTAAAAAAAAAAAAAATTATTTATTTATTTTGGGGTCGTCTGTGTTGCATGGGCTTTTCTCTAGTTGCCGTGAGTGGGGGCTACTCTGTTGCATTTCTCCGGGCTTCTCATTGCAGTGGCTTCTCTTATTGCACAGCATGGGCTCTGGGGCATGTGGGCTTTGGAGGTTGCGGTCCCTGGGCTCCAGAGCACAGGCTCAATAGTTGTGGTGCACGGGCCTAGTTGTTCTGTGGCATGTGGGATCTTCCCAGATCAGGGATCAAACCCATGTCTCTTGCATTTAGCAGGCTGATTCTTTATCACTGAGCCACCAGGGAAGCCCTGGACACTTTTAAAATGGTGATCCAAAACTGATTACAGTGAGATTTTTAGTTTGATTTTAACACTCTACAGTATATATAAATTAGCTACTCTAGACTCTTGTCTCATGATACAAAGCAATCTACTGTCTGAACTGCAGGATGTGTATGGAAAAAAAAAAATACTGTTTCCTTGGAAACAGCTATCTGAAAGTTCTAGGAACATCTCTGTCCCAGGAGTTAATTTGTTTCAGATGGGGAAAGGTGATTACTTATGAACCATAAAGAAAGAGACAGAGAGAGGAACTCATAGGTTTCTTTCCTATCATCACTGTTAATTTTTTCAAAAATGAGTAACAGATGGCAGTGGCAAGAGTAAATATTAATGACATTGTTTCTGTGCAAGGTTATTACTGTACAGCAGTTTTTGCTTATATGTGGAAGAAACATAGTGGGCATGCAAAAGGAAAATTTCTTAATTTAACCAAAGTAGATCAAAATGTGCTGCCCACCCTTCCCAATTTCCCAATTTGCTGGAAGTTTTCCAATGCTCTGCTTCAATTATTGTTGATCATTATGAAGTTCATATGTTAACCACTTAGGTAGAATTAGCTGTAAAAGGTAACAATCTCTCATTTTGTAAAAATGGAACTTCCAACTCACTGACCTGATTTCCCGGCAGTGGAGTGAAGTGCTAATTTTGCTCAGTCTGCTCTTCTGCTCTACTCCCTGTCGTTTTGTTTCTCCTCATGTGGCTCCATTAAGAAGTCTAGTCTGCTCAGAACTACAGAAGCTTCGATTCTGAATACATGGTAGTAGGTTTTCAGTAAGCCTCTGTTAGTTGATTGGTTACCTGTTAGTATTGCTGAACACAGTTGAGTTGTGGTTTAGAGCTATAAAACTGAATAAAGCAAATCAATCAGTCCCCATGGGAAAAACTTAGTACCTATTCTGTGGTATCATTTTCTAATGAACCAAGTTAACCAGACAACAGAAATCATAACATAAATTAAGAGAGTTCAGAAAAAAACAAAGCCTACTAAACAATTTCATTAATAAATTTATTGAGTGTGTTAATTACACTTTATACAGCCTCTAAGCTCATATGGTCTAATATAAGGAAGTATAAATTAACCTATAATATTTCAGATTGAAATCAAAGTCAGGTATCTGCATTATAAATTCGTGGGACAAGTAATACTGTACTTGGGATAGATGGCACTGATAATATTAGCTCATCTTTGTCCACTGATTTTTTTAGAAATGTGAGTTTGCATTTTCTGTAACTCTGCAGATTCACAGAAAAAAGAAAATGACTAATTTAATAAAGCTCTTTCCTTGATATTCAACTATATTGTCATGTGAGAGTAATAAAGAATTCCCATAACAGTGAAAGAAAGAATTCTTGGGGGTGTTCATTAATGTCATTCAGATATTCTCTATTTTATGTCTTCAACTTCCTATAAGATGTTCAAAACCAATGAACACAAAATGTTATATAGATACATTATTGTTAAATATGCTAAATATCACCCGCTCCAGTATTCTTGCCTGGAGAATTCCATGGACAGAGGAGCCTGTCAGGCTCCAGTCCATGGGGTTGCAGAGAGTCGAACGCAACTGAGCGACTATCACTCACACTCACATACTAAGTATCACTTAGTTCTGTTCATTCAAGCAATCGTAATATTGTTATTATTCAGGGAGTGTTCTATTTGTTTATGACACTAATGGAATTTTTAAATATCATCAATTTCCATAGAAATGCTACTTGATTATCACAAATATATAGATGCAGTGACCTTCATAAGGAAAAGATATATTTTTCACAAGAGAAAGATACATATTCCCAAAAGCACAATTCCATCTGGCCTCTTTTACCAAATATATAATATAGAATAGCAAAAACATGTATAAATATGTATCATCCAAGCAACAATAATGATAAGATATATTTAAGTAAATAGAATATCTATACCATTGCACTTGTGAGCTTGGGATTCTAAAAATAATCATAGATGGTTAATCATAGCTTGGACAGCCAACATTTATTTCTCACAGTTCTGGAGACTGACAGGTCTAACATCAAGGTACAGGCAGCCTCCATGTCTGGTGAGGACATGGCAGAGAGACAGAGAGAGTACTGGGTTCTTCTTTTTATTTTTATGTGTTTACTTATCAGCCACTCCATGGGGGCTTCGGGATCCTAGTTCCTCAACCAGGGATGAACCCATGCCCTCTGCTTCTTAAACGCAGAATCCTAACCACTGGACCACCAGCGAAGTCCCCCTTTCTTCTTTTTAAAGGCACTAATCCCCTCTTGGGGGCTCCACTCTCATCACCTCATCTAAACCTAATTATCTCCCAAAAGCCCCATCTTGAATTAACATCACACTGGGGATTAGGGCTTCAGCTTCTGGATTTGAGGGGGGTAAGAGACACAGACATTCAGTTTTGGTGTTGAGAAGATTGTGAGACACTCTTGAGCAGGGATAAAATTCATGATGCAGGGCAGGTATGTTCTGGAAAAAACACTGTATACCATGAGCCTAACAAAATATTGCTTTTTCCCAGAGTCATCTTTTAAAGAAAGGTGAAATTTAGTGTAAAATTTTATTAGGAAAAAAGTACCATTGTGCTGCATAATACAAATATGGAATTCATCATAAAAAGAAATATTCTTTTAAAATATATTTAATAAAACAGGAAAATATTTCTCTGTCTTATTGATTTCTGTGCTATGTCTGAAAATTAAGGTAGTCAATGGGTCTAGTGTATGTGAGTCCCTTGGACTGCAGGAAGATCAAACCCGTCAATCCTAAAGGAAATCAATCCTGAATACTCATTGGAAGGATGGATGCTGAAGCTGAAGCTCCAGTACTGTGGACTCCTGATGCGAAGAGCCAACTCACTGGAAAAAGCCTGATTCTGGAAAGATTGTGGGCAAAAGGAGATGGGGGTGGCAGAGGATGAGATGGTTGGATGGCATCACCAACTCAATTGACATGAACTTGAGCAAACTCCGGGAGACAGTGGAGGACAGAGGAGCCTGGCATGCTGCAGTCCATGGGGTCACAAGGAATCAGACATGACTTAGAGACTAAACAATAACATGTATGTGTTTAACAAAGAGAACTAACAGGGATATTCACGAAAAGTGAAAAAAGTGAAAGTTGCTCAGTCGTGTCCAACTCTTTGCAACCCCATGGATTATACAGTCCGTTTATTTCTCCAGGCTAGAATACTGGAGTGAGTAGCCTTTTCCTTCTCCACGGGATCTTCCCAACCTGGGAATCGAACCGGGGTCTCCTGCATTGCAGGCTTTTTTTTTTTCTTTACCAACTGAACTGTCAGGGAAGCCCAACAGGGATATGCATTAGGTGTTTTGAAAAATTGAACATAACTATACCTTACATGGAGAAGGCAATGGCAACCCACTCTAGTACTGTTGCCTGGAAAATCCCATGGATGGAGGAGCCTGGTAGGCTGCAGTCCATGGGGTTGCTAAGAGTTGGACACGACTAAGCGACTTCACTTTCACTTTTCACTTTCATGCATTGGAGAAGGAAATGGCAACCCACTCCAGTGTTCTTGCCTGGAGAATCCCAGGGACGGCAGTGCCTGGTGGGCTGCCGTCTATGGGGTTGCACAGAGTCAGACACGACTGAAGCGACTTAGCAGCAGTAGCGTACCTTACATACCCATACATTTATTTATAATATTTATTGTTCACTTGTGCTACATATTGCTTTAAATGATTGGCTATGTCACTAAGCATATAAATATCTCAGATTGTGTTTTGCTTATATATATATATATATATATTAAACTTTTTATTTTATATTGGAATATGGCTGATTAATGATGTTGTGATAGTCTCAGGGGGATAGCAGAGGAACTCAGTCATACATATACATGTATCTATTCTGTTTTGCTTATATATTGATGGGAAGATCTTAACTGGTATTACACTGACTTTCAATCTCCATTTATAAAAGAGCTTATTTGTATCACACTTCAATTGTTTGCACATACAAGAGTGTCAATAACAAACCTAGACAGTTCTTAAATTTGCAAGGCTACCCTGATTTGGCCTGCTCAGATCAGGCCTCTCTCTCTGACTAACTCCCTACCTCACCAAAACTCACTACAACTGGGCTTCCCTGGTGGCTCAGCTGGTAAAGAATCTGCCTGCAATGTGGGAGACCTGGGTTCGATCCCTGGGTTGGGAAGGTCTGCTGGAGAAGAGATAGGCTACCCACTCCAATATTCTTGCCTGGAGAATTTCATGGACTGTATACAGTCCATGGGGTCACAAAGAGTTGGACTCAACTGAGTGACTTTCACTACAACTACCATTGTCATATATTTTTCAACTTAAGTCATACATGTAGAAACATGACTTAAATGCCAATGAGTGAAGAAAACAGTGGAATAGGCAGTGCTGATAACTTAGAGGAATTACCCACTCATAAATTATCAAGTGAATAATGCCAAAGTGGATTTAAAACTACTCTCCCCTGTCTTTTTTCCCCCACAAAATAATACATTAAAGTGGCTCTTGTCTGGTAATAAGCCCTGATATTATATTTGCTACCACTAGCCCCATGGCTTTCTTTACAAGTGAATATTAAATTAAGCATTCCCTTTTATGAGTCATAATTAGGTTAGACTTGAAATGACTTTTTGAAATGTAAGTAAGAATGGTAATTGTCTTATTTATTGTTATGTTCTCAATATATAGAGCTTCGCTTTGCATGAAGAAGGTGAGAAATAGAGATTTAAGCAAGTGAGTAAATCTGTAGCTGACATTTGTATCTGTTTACCACAAAGGAGGCGGAGAAGGCAATGGCACCCCACTCCAGTACTGTTGCCTGGAAAATGCCATGGACAGAGGATTTTCCATCCATGGGGTCACTAAGAGTCGGACACGACTGAGCGACTTCACTTTCACGTTTCACTTTCCTGCATTGGAGAAGGAAATGGCAACCCACTCCAGTGTTCTTGCCTGGAGAATCCCAGGGACGGGGGAGCCTGGTGGGCTTCCATCTATGGGGTCGCACAGAGTTGGACACGACTGAAGTGACTTAGCAGCAGCAACCACAAAGGAGGACTGTAAAATCTATGGAACTGTCTTGCAAAGATACTTCCTTTTTGAAAATGCCATGTAACAAGTTGTTGTTATTCAGTCACTAGATCATGTCTGACTCTTTGCCACTCCATGGACTGCAGCACGCTAGGCTTCCCTGTCCTTCACTCTCCCAGAGTTTGCTCAAATTCATGTCCATTGAGTTGGTGATGCTGTCTGATGATCTCATCATCTGCCAGCCCCTTCTCCTTTTGCCTTCAATCTGGCGCAGCGTCAGGGTCTTTTCCAGTGAGTTGGCTCTTTGCATCAGGTGGCCAAACTGTTGGAGTTTCAGCATTAGTCCTACTAAGGTTCATTAATAATTGGTTTGTTTTAGAAAGCAAAATAAAAATTAGGTATAATCCACATGCAGATTCTATGTCAAAATGTCAGGATCATGTTAATTTTCATTTTGAACAGCTGAGAAGTAAGTTTGATTATGATTTTTGGCCAAAGACACTGGCTTTTGATCTTCCATTTGTATAAGAGCATACCTGCATCTATATTTCTACCAACTACTTTCTTCTGCTAATGCTGTGTTTTCTCTGGTTCTTTGTACATTTTCATTCAAGTCCTAAATGTGGACCTTTTCCAAGGTTCTGTCTAGACTCTAACTTAGATCATTTCACACATCTTTAAATATAACTCACATACAAATTGTATCCTAAAATGTCACCAGTAGCTTTTATTTGTCACCACAATGTTTTATTGTTACTTTGCCTTGAAAGGTCAAAAAACAAGCCTTTTTTTCCCCATTCCTAATTACGCTTCTCTCATACTGTTTTACTGTTTTCCCAGTAGTCTAAAATTGAATCCTTATACACATCTTATCTCTCTCCTCAAGACTCTCAAATAAAGTCAGTTACTTAAAAAAAAAAAAATTCCATCAGTACTTTCTTTACCTTAATCTTTCACATCTTTATTCTATCACATTTACTCATTTTCCTCCTGTACCGTTATTATTGGGCTTCTCAGGTGGTGCAGTTGGTAAAGAATTTGCCTGCCAGTGCAGGAGATGCAGAAGATCCAGGTTTAATCCCTGGGTCAGGAAGATGCCCTGGAGGAGGAAATGGCAACCCACTCCAGTATTCTTGCCTGAAAGATTCCATGGACAGAGGAGTCTGGCGGGCTCCAGTCCATGGGATCACAGAGTTGGACATGACTGAGTACAGCACAGCACTGTAACTATTACATACTCTTCCAGTAGTGCATTTTATGTCTTTTCCTTTAAATTCATCTTCTAAATTGCACTCAGCAAAACGAAAAAGTACTACTTTGCTCACTTTATGTACCTAATTCAACTAAATAAGATATAAATCCCAAACTTGACTTTCCAGACCATCTATGTTAAGCTTTTAGTGTACTGTTTTAAATTCTAACCTCTACAAAATCTTCATGTACATTATACTCCAAAAATTCAACTAATTGCTTTTCCACAAACACACCATGACATTTCCTAGCTCTGTGAATTTTTTAGGCTCTTCCTTCAACTAAGGAAGAGCACTTTAACCTCCTTTCTTCTATTTATTATGGCTTCCCAGGTGACAAAGTAGTAAAGAATCTGCCTGCCAATGCAAGAAACTCAAGAGACTGGGGTTCAGTCCCTGAGTTGGGAAGATCCCCAGGAGGAATAAATGCCTACCCACTCCAGTATTCCTGCTTGGAAAATTCCATCGACAGAGGAGCCTGCCATGCTTCAGTCTATGTGATTGCAAAGAGTCAGACACGACTAGGCACACATTTCTATTTAAGTCTACTACCTGAAATTTTCTTCTCTTTCATGGCTGTCCTTGTGGCAATAGTTAACTATGGTTGTACTCCAAAATTTAGTGGTTTAAAATAACTAACATTTATTATCTCATAATTTCTTTGCTTCAGGAGTCTGACTATAATTTGGCTAGACACCTCCATCTCACTCTTTCCCTAAGTTGCAATCAAGTGTCAGTCAGGGCTGCAGTTATCTTAAGGCTTGACCAGGAAGAGAATCTGCTTCCAAACTCATCTATGTGGCTTTTGGCAATATCCAGCCCATTGTAGATTATGGACTGGAGCTGTTCCTGGCTTTTGATTACAGGCTGCCCTCGATTCTTTGCCACTGCATAGTGCAGCTCACAGTGTGGGGATTTGCTTCACCTGAGCAAGGAAGAGAACACAGAGACCAAGACAGATGGAAACCAGTATAACTTTGTAATGTCACCTCAGAAGTGACATTTGGTCACCTCTGTAGTATTCTCTCCATGAATTTTGTCTCTCAAAGGATAGCATAAGGATGTGAATGTATTGGGAGTCAGGGATCTTTGGGAGCCAACTTAGATGCTCTCTACCAACCACACTCTTCAATTGTCATCCCTTCCTTGGTTTTCACAGGAAATATAAATCTCTGTTGAATCCTATACTAATTGATTTTGTCTTTGGTTTTTTACCTCTAATCACTTTTCTCTTCTTCTTAGAATACGTTCATACATACTAGCTATTGACTCTAATAAATTGAATTTTAAGTATATTTCTGTCTGTTCTTGTTGTTCAGTCTTTTAAGTTGTGTCTAACTCTTTTGCAACCCCTTGGACTGTAGCCAACCAGGCTCCTCTGTAGCCAACCTGGCTCCTCTAGGTAACCTAGCTGTCCACCATTAAATTGATGCTATGACCATCGTAGTACATTCCGTAGGCTTCCCCAGTGGCTCAGTGGTAAAGAATCGCCTGCCAGCACTATTTACAGTAGCTAGAACATGGAAGCAACCTAGATGTCCATCGATGGATGAACGGATGAAGAAGTTATGGAATATTATTCAGCCATAAAAAGGAACACTTTTGAGTCAATTCTAATGAGGTAGATGTTACACAGAGTGAAGTAGATCAGAAAGAGAAAAACAAATAGCATATACTAAAACATGTATCTGTAATCTAGAAAGAGGGTACTGCTGAACCTATTTGCAGGCAGCAATGGAGACACAAACATAAAGTACAGACTTGTGGGCACAGTGCGGGGGGAAGGAGAGGGTGGGACAAATGGAGAGAGTAGCATGGAAACATATACGCCACCATATGTAAAATAGATAGCCAATGGAAATTTGCTGTATGACCCAGGGGACTCAAACCAGGGCTCTGTGACAAGCTAGAGGAGTGGGATGGGGTAGGAGGTTGGAGGGAGGTTCAAGAGGGAGTTGACATATGTATGCATATGGCTGATTCATGTTGATGTATGGCAGAAACCAACACAGTATTGTAAAGCAATTATTCTTCATTTAAAAATAAATAAATAAATAAAAAGAAAAGAATCTCTTGCCAATGCAGGAGACATGGGTTTGATCCTTGGGTTGAGAAGATCCCCTGGAGGAAGAAATGGCAACTCACTCCAGTATTCTTCCCTGGGAAACCCCATGGACAGAGGAGCCTGGTGGGCTACAGTCCATGGAGTTGCAAAGAGTTGGACACGACTTAGAGACTAAACAACAACAACATATTTCTATCTACCACCACATTATGCATGTAGTATTTCTGACTAAATATTGCTGAATGGTTTCTATTTCTGTCACAATGTCTCCTAACTGAAGAATCAGTTTCTTGGTACCTTCCTATATAAACCCTTACTTCTAATTTTGTGAACACTCCAACCAGAAAGACCAACATCAACTTGCAAAATACCCAGTGGAAGAAACTTGCAAAATGGTCCAACTTTTATTTTCCCTTTCTGGACTCAAGGCATAAGGCCATTGTGGTTTTTAATGGTGTAATATTTTTGAACAAACATTTGCTATAACAAAATGTTCTTGAGATCAAGAAACAATTCTAACTGCCACATTGCTTTGAACATGGTGATATAGAAATGTGTGACTATATTAAAGACTAAGATAAAATAAGAATCATTTAGAAATCTATAAAAGTGCAAATTTGATGCATGAAGCAGGGCACCCAAAGCTGCTGTTCTGGGACAACCAAGAGGGATAGGATAGGGAGGGAACTGGGAGGGTTGTTCAAGATGGTGGGACACATGTACACACATGGCTGCTTCATGTCAACATATGGCAAAAACCACCACAATATTGTAAAGTAATTTGTCTCCAATTAAAATAAATAAATTAAAAAAAAGAAATCTATAAAAAAAATCAGCAGTCCTAATGGCATTTCATCTGTATTCATATCATTTTCTACAAAAAGCATTTAGAAATTGCTGATTAACCCATCACCTTGAGATAAATACACAGAATTTCTGTCTTCTGCCATGTATTGTTCAAGATTTGTACATTGAAAAATTAATCTGAAACTCATACTAAAGAGGATTGGTTTATAAGTTATATCCAATCCATCCTATTGAAATCCAAATCTAGACAATAATCTCATAAAACATAGTGTAATAATTTCATAAAAAAATAACCAAATGATGAACTGATATTAGCATCCTCACCTTGTAAAATATGGGGAAAGTGGGTAATCATTATTTTTCACACATTGGTCAACTAACACTATACCTTATTTATTTCTATAAATTCTGCTGTAAAATTTAATGTCTTTTTTTAATAGTTTCCAGATATATTGTCTACATAAGTCATATTCTCTTACCAGAAATGCTTGGCTTGCTTTAAGAGAATCCAATACTGGCTAGTCAAAATTGAATGCCTATCATAAGCCTATTAAATTACAGTGATTATTATTTTCTTCTTAAAACACTGTGCTTTATTCATTTCTTCTAAAAATAATGAAGTGCATTTAAATAGTTATGCATGTGAGTTATAAATATATTATTTCTATAACTTTTACTACTAGCATCAAAGTGAAGCACCATTGTTGTTGATTATAACCATTGATGACTTTCCCTCAAGGACATGGTCAATTGGAAGGCCAAAGGAATTGTTGGTGATGCTGCAGAAATATTTCAAAAACAGTATTGCCCTACACTATACACAGAACCGTCATAAATTAAATGCACCATCTGCTGCTGTTTAAATAAAATAATGGTTTAAAAGCTCTTCAAAGCATATAGAAACTTCAGGAAACAAAGTTTTGCTGCAAATAAAGATATAAAACTTGATTCCAGAAGAAAATGGAGGAAACCACAAAGTCCTGAATTCCCTTTGAGATTAAGTTAGAATCCAGGTCTTCCTGAACTCAGTTCATTTTGCATCAGATCTTTAGTTGCTCTGGTTTTCCAAAAGATATAAGTTTAGTGTTCATAATTCATTCCCAGTTTGGCCTGGAATAAGATAGCTTACCTCCACATTCCTGGCAAGCAACATTTCTTTGCTGGAAGAAAAGTTCACCTCTTAACTGAATGTTTGGCTAGAGATCAGGAAAAAATAAGATCCGATTTCTTTTACACTTGACTTCCTTTTTCATATGACCCTTACACAGAATTGTCTATATTCTTCACTCTGTCAGCTGAAATGAAATAAATTATGCCAGTTCCTGTTCATCTGGCACCCTTAGGAATTCTTAAACATACTCCACAAATAATGTATCTTTCAGTTCATTGAAATGTAGCAGCTTGAGAATACATCTCAAACAAAGGATGTGAAATGGTCTTCTTTACGTCCTAAGAGGCCTAATGTACCAACTGCCTTTAAACTGATATTTGATTTTCCAGGCTTTTCACTAGTGTCAGTGTTCCTTCTTTACAATGTTGCTGACTCCTCAGTTTTAGCCTTTTCTCTTTTTGTCTTCTAGTCATGCACATTTCCCTCCTGCAGTTTTTAAACTGCAGTTTCTTTGTTTACACAAGGTAACAATCTCCTACCAGCTCTCCTTTCTTTCTCCCCTCCTGTTTCTCTGAACAGCCTGATCGACAGGGAAAGGCATGGAAGAAGGAGGCAGAGAAACATGTGGGTTCTAAAGCCCATTTGCAGGAAGAGAATGGCTATAAATGATCCAGTTTAATATTTATTGTTTGCTGTGCCAGTTTATGAATGAGAGAGTTGAACTATCCACGTGTAATGAGTAAAAAGATTATGTCAATCTTACAATGAAATAAGATAAACATACCAACAAGAATGGTGTTTAATAAAATTTACCAATTGTTGAAATCATATAAATATTTTATTGTTTGACAAAGTAGAATGCTATTGTTCAGTCACTTAGTTGTCTCTGACTTTGCGACCCCATGGACTACAGCATGCCATAGGGCTTCCCTGTCCTTCACTATCTCCCAGCGTTTACTCAAAAAGTAGAATATAGGAGCTTGTATTACATGAGAGGTCTTCTATTATTGCTTAGCTCAGATATTTCTCTATCTATGTCTATACTGTATGTATGTATCTATACCTATCTTTCTGTTTATCTATCTGATCTATCTAGATATTTATCTATCTGTGTGTGGATCCTCAGTCACTCCGTCATCCGACTCTTTGCAACCCCATGGACTGTAGTCCACCAGGTTCCTCTGTCTATGGAGTTTTCCAAGCAAGAATTCTGGAGCAGGTTGCCATTTCCTCCTCCAGGGGACCTTCCCAACTCAGGGATGGAACACGCATCTCCTGCATCTCCTGAATTGGCAGGTGGGTTCTTTACCACTGGGAAGCTGCCATTTACCTATTCAGTTACATATCTATCTATCAAAAGAGAACACTATTGCTCCACCACTAACATTATATACCCTTCAGGGTGTCTAGTACAGTGTCTTGAACATTGCAGGCTCTCAGATTCTTGTTTAGTTGGTTTGCAGTGAGTTTTTGAGTATAAAATGTGTGTGTGTGTATATATATATATATACATACATACATACATACATACACATATATATATATATATATATATAACAGAATAATCTACTAAAGATTCAATAGGAACAAAAGTCTATGAAATGTTTCCTGCTGAATGATCACAGTGAGAAGGAAAAAAAAGAAATATAATCATCAGGGTCCATTCAGGAAGACAGTGATTATGCTAGCTATTTTAATGGAGAGAGTTTAATACAGGAAATTAAACCAGTACTGAAAGACTACAAAAGCAAAGAACAAACAAACTGCGGTGACACAGCAATAGTGATTTCAAGCGACAGCCTTCATCTTTAGGGCAAGTGAAATAGAAGGGAACAACTGGTCATTAGCTACTTGAAGGTTGGAAAGGCATCTCATGAGGCTGAGACCCAAAACTCTAAGGAAAGCTGCTGTCAGTGATGGTGGGATCTCAGAAACTCTGAAGAGGAACTCTAAACCCACACCTCTGAGGAAGTGGGCACCAGTTGGCTGGTGCTAATGTCTCTGATGTGGCTAGTTAGGATGTAAAACAAACCAACAAAAAGAGAAGGTGGAAATTGTTACCAGTTACCCCTGACATGAATGTTCCACACCTAATGAATGATCTATCCTGCTCTAATTTGTGGCTGACCTCTTGTTATGCTTCCCTCTCTCTTGCTCACCCAGCATCAGTCACACTTGCCTCTATGTTCTTGTCTCAGAATTTGACACTGGCTTTTGCCCTCATTGGAAGCCTCTTTCTCCAGATTCCCATATGGCTCACCGCTCAGTTCCTTTAAACATTTGCTCAAATGGCATCTTCCCAATGAGCTTTTCCTAATCATGGTTAAGATGATTCTCTATTGCAAATACATCTGTCCCTCACTCTGTATCTCTTTCCTGTTTGTCTACCTAGTCCTTACCACTCTCTAATATACTATATAACTTATAATGTCTGCTCCACAAGGGCAAGATTTTGGTCTGTTTTGTTTATGTCCATAGCACCTTGGTCAGCCACATGGTAGGTCTCAGAAAATATTGTTGAATGAATGAACTGGGACAAAATAAGAAACTGCAAAACACTGGGGTACTGAAAAAATGTTGGCTGCTAAAGAAAGGTAATGAAGCATGAAAGCAATAAAGAGGCTGGTGGATTTAGTGAGTTTGTCATCACTGATGGCTATCAAAAAGTAGTTTTAACAGGAAATAGAAATCATATTTTAAAAGCCTGAGGAGAGAGTGGGCGTTAAGGCAATGAATGTGGTCTTTTTCCTTTCAAAGATGTTATTCCTTGAATGTAGAGAAAGACATGGGAAAAAGCTATTAATTTTTGAAGAAAAAATGTGGGACTATTTTTAGGTTGAGGAGTAATACAAAACAAGAATTTGATAGTTTTTAAAGCACATTTTTGAAGGAAAAGAAGGCAATTGATTGTGAGCCTAAATAGCACAGTTAGGCTTCAAAAATAAAAACTCATGGAGTGGGAGAGGCTCAAGAGGGACGGGGTGTGTGTATATGTGTGTGTGTGTGTGTGTGTGTGTGTGTGTGTGTGTGTGTATAAAGTATGGCTGATTTGCATTGTTACACAACAGAAAGCAACGCAACATTGTAAAGCAATTATCTTCCAATTAAAAAATACATTAAAACAAAAATCTCATTGTCCTCTGAGACTAGAAGAAAAACAAGAAAGTGAAGGTGAAAATTTTTGTTTTGAGGCTAACAGGAGAGTGTCAGAATGCCTTTGAATGACTTAGAAAGTTGGGTCATCTAGTTATACCACCTGATCAGAACGAGAGAGAACAAATGTTCTGTAGCAGCAGCAGGATCAGCATGAAGGCCCCAGCAAGTGAGATCCATGAGTGCCCAGAACTCCTCTCCTGGCCTCTGACGTGGCGGGGGAGGAATGTTCACATGCTTCCTCAACTTCTTCCTGCAGCAGCATTTCCCAGGGCGAGTACAGGATCACAGGAGGGATATTTGCATTTGTCAACATTGCTTCAGATTTGAACAGATGGCAATGATCTGAGAGCAACTGGTAGACACAAGGCCAGTGTTGATTTGAGCTTCTCTCTAGGACTTGGCAAGTAGAAAGTGAGAAGAAAGGAAAGAGAATACCTATCATTTGCTTAGGTTTTTGAGGAATGCAGGATGTGTGGTAGGGAAGATCTAGCTTTCATTTAACATAAGTGGTAGAAAGGACATTTGCAACAACAACATTAATAATGTAGGAGAGGTCCCTTCAGCTGAAGCCAACTCATACCACCAAAGCGTACAGTGGAAAGAGATAGATGACCAGCCAGCAGAGAGAACTGGAAACAGGAAGTGGCATTAAGGAAAATTAATGAGTGTAGTGTAGTTGAAGTCGGCCTTCTGGGATGGTGAGTGAGGTATCACATGATGAAGAAAGTCTTTCATGAGTAGTCTTCAGAGAATTTAGGGAAAAACTGACCTCAAAGTGATGCATTCAGATGATATGTTTGTTCAGTGTGGCAATTCTCATGTTTGACCTTAGTAGTCCCTACATTCCCTCCACAGTTGAGCTTGTGAGACAAGCAAGTGATTCTGTAAAACTCAGGGGACACTGCCAAGACACAAGTCTGCTACTGTCTCTGTCTTTTTTGTGTGTGTGAGTAAGAAATGCATTAATTAAAGTACATGATTTATGTGATCATATATCTATTGATTGCTTTCAAACACAGATTTAAAATTCTTTACAAACGTTATTGAAGTACTTGGGCTTCTGAGATTTGTAGTATATATAATATGTAAGGAGATTAAAGCAACGTTGGTATACCAAAAACTGAATAGAGAAATTAGTTTGTGTCTATATAAATCCCCTGGTTCTTTATCAGATGTCCTTTCAGTTTTTCTTTTTGTATCAAATTCTGAGTCCTTCGGGGCACTAAATTTCCTTGTATTTTAAACATGTTACTAATATAAACTAATAATATTGCAATGGGCATGAACCTGGGCAAATTTCAGGAGATGGTGAAGGACAGGGAGGCTTGGCATGCTGCAGTCCATGAGGTCACAGGGAGTTGGATGCAACCGGAAGACTGAACAGCAACTAGTACATTTAACTTTCTCATTTATGCCATTTCAAATTCTTCAAAATAAAGTTTAAAAAATAAAATGTAATTTGTCACTTTATAGACTAAGAGTATACAGCTTTTAAGATGAGTATAATTAAGAACTGTTGATAAGAAGCAGTTTTACAAAATTATTATAAAAACTGAATTTTTGAAGTCACTATACTCTTATACTAATTATTTGTTTTCTGTAGCTCTGCGTTATCCTGATTTGGTTAACTGTCACATCTTTAATATTTTAGTCATGCTATTTATTTGACTGATAACATTAGATCATGCCTAGCATTATGGTATCTCTATTTCATTTGAGCTAATTAAGTGCACACGGAAAATTCTAGAAATACAGCCTTCAAATGGTACTAATTACAAAACACTTTTAACCAACCAATGCTTGAACAGCTCATACCTTAAAAATTAGAAATGCCCAGAAGGCTTTTAGTTTTGAATAGCTATAAATTATGCAAACCATCCTTTCTTATCATGGTAATTAACTACAAATTTAATAATGTGTAATTGAGAATCTAGACTTCTCTGGTGACTCAGTGGTAAAGAATGCCCCTGCCAGTGTGGAAGTGAGTTAGATCCCTGGGTTGGGAAGTTCACCTGGACAAGAAAATGGCAACCCACTCCTCTATTTTGGCCTGGGAAAATTCCATGGACAAAGGAGCATGGTGGGCTTCAGTCCTTGGGGTTGCAAACAGTCGAACATGACTTAGTAACTAAACAACAGCAATGACAATTGCAAATCTAGTTAATTTTTGTATTTTTAGTTTTTAAAATGATCTCCTTATTGTAATTCATTTAGATTTTGGAATTGAATGGAAAATATCAAAAGGATTTTAAAATCTTCATAAGCACTGCTGCTGCTGCTGCTAAGTCGCTTCAGTCATGTCCGACTCTGTGCGACCCCATAGATGGAAGCCCACCAGGCTCCCCTGTCCCTGGGATTCTCCAGGCAAGAATACTGGAGTGGGTTGCCATTTCCTTCTCCAATGCATGAAAGTGAAAAGTGAAAGTGAAGTCGCTCAGTCGTGTCCAACTCTTAGCGACCCATGGACTGCAGGCTACCAGGCTCCTCCATCCATGGGATTTTCCAGGCAAGAGAACTGGAGTGGGGTGCGATTGCCTTCTAATAGAGTACAAAAGTCCCTACTCTTCATTTGACAGCAAAAATATTCATATTTGCTAAACCTACTGGACTTAATGGGCTTCTCTCATAGCTCAGCTTGTAAAGAATCTGCCTCAAAGCTGAAGACCCTGGTTCGATTCCTGGGTTGGCAAGATCCTCTGGAGAAGAAATAGGCTACCAGTATTCTTGGGCTTCCCTGGTGGCTTAGATAGTAAAGAATCTGCCTGCAATGCAGGAGACCTGCTTTCAATCCCTGCATTGGGAAGATCCCCTGGAGGAGGGCATGGAAACCCACTTCAGTATTCTTGTCTGAAGAATCCCCATGGACAGAGGAGCATGGCAGGCTACAATCCATGGGGTCACAAAGATGCAGACACAACTGAAGACTAAGCACAGCATAGCACTGGACAGAAGATGAAATATACATATAAACCACCTCTTAGTTCAGGCACATGTCCTCCTATAGACTATTCTAGATTCAAATATTTCTAAAATAGCGAATTTATACTATCAATCCACCAACCACAGCATTCTATTAATAGAATTTTATACATGAAAACACATCCTTTTCAAAATGTACTCAACTTGTAAACCAGCCCCACAATGCTTTTACTTTTTTAAATTAATTTCTATTGGAGTATAGTTGCTTTACAAATGTGATGTTAGTTTCTACTCTATAGCAAAGTGAATCAGCTATACATATATGTATTCCCTCTTCTTTGTATTTCCTTCCCATTTAGGACAAATCACTGAGTAGAGTTCCCTGAGTTATACAGTAGGTTCTCATTCAGTCATTTTAGTTGCTCAGTCGTGTCCAACTCTTTGCATCCCCATGGACTGCAGCACGTCAGGCCTCCCTGGCCAACACCAACTCCCGGAGTTTACTCAAACTCATGTCCATTGAGTCAGTGATGCCATCCAACCATCTCATCCTCTGTTGTCCCCTTCTCCTACCTTCAATCTTTCCCATCATCAGGGTCTTTTAAAATGAGTCAGTTCTTTGCATCAGGTGGGTAAAGTATTGGAGTTTCAGCTTCAGCATCAGTCCTTCCAATGAATATTCAGGACTGATTTCCTTGCAGTCCAAGGGACTCTCAAGAGTCTTCTCCAACACCACAGTTCAAAAGCATCAATTCTTCAGCACTCAGCTTTCTTTATAGTTCAACTGTCACATCCATACATGACTACTGGAAAAACCATAACTTTGACTAGATGGAGCTTTGTTGGCAAAGTAATGTCTTTGCTTTTTAGTAGCTGTCTATGTTGTTCATAACTTTTCTTCCAAGGAGCAAACGTCTTTTAATTTCATGGCTGCAATCACCATCTGCAGTGATTTTGGAACCCAGAAAGATAAAGTCTGTCACTGTTTTCATTGTTTCCCCATCTATTTGCCATGAAGTAATGGGACCAGATGCCATGATCTTAGTTTTCTGAATGTTGAGTTTTAAGCCAACTTTTTCACTCTCCTCTTTCACTTTCATCAAGAGGCTCTTTAGGTCTTCTTCCCTTTCTGTCATAAGGGTGGTGTCATCTGCATATCTGAGGTTATTGATATTTCTCCCAGCAATCTTGAATCCAGCTTGTGCTTTATCCAGTCCAGCATTTCTCATGATGTGCTCTGCGTATAAGTTAAATAAGCAGGTTCTCATTAGTTACCTCTTTTATACATAGTATCCATAATGCTTTTAAAAGTACTTTCTTTATCGATGAAGGAATCTAAATAGTATGCCAAAATGTACCTAGCCAGCATACATATATAAAATTTGACTTGCTTTGATTGTGACTAGTCTAATTATTTATGTATCTGCAGTATGACCTGTAATGTCGCTTAATATTTCCTCACCTAATATTTCCTTTGAGGTTCAGGAAGCTGCTCTACTAGGATATAATACTTCTTGGGAGGGTAAACTGTTGACTTCCTCATTATACTCCCCATGCTGTAACTATGAAGCATCTTTGAAAATGTATGGCAGTTCATGTAAAAAATGTTCATGTTAATGTAAAGAAGCTCATTGCCACAAGAGAAGTTTTTGTAAATCTTTTTTTTGCAAAGAAGGTGCTCAGCAAACATTGTTTAAGAAATATCCCTTGACATTGATGGAGAATTAAATGCATGTGTGAAAAGAGAGAGAGAGAGATGGAGACCAAGAAAGGGAGGGTGAGGGAGAAGGAATGGGAGGGGCCCGATGTTTCTCAGCATTGCCAACAAAATCCTTAGGTAAAACTTTGATTGGATGACTCTAAGTCACTTGACTATGTCTAACCAATCACTGTCACAAGGGAAACAAAATGCTTAGCCATATTCATATAAATTCACATGTTTTCTTTAGAACCACATAGATCCCCAAACAGGAGTCTGTGACACCTGGGAAAAAAGAAGGAAGGAATGGAATCAATAAAGGAATTTTTTAAATAAATGCACTGTAATCGTAATTACCTGGATTTGAGTCAAGAAGGACAAACATTCCCTCTCAAAGTTCTTTAATGCTTTTGCAGACATACTGATGCTCTATGCGTCTGTCTGTTTGACAGAATACTAGCGCTCACCAGAACACGTGCTCCATGAGGGTAGATACCGTTGTCTTTTTTCCCCAGTGACAATTCATCTACTGTATCTCCAAAGTCCAACACATATTAAGAGCTCAATATATATTTGAATGAGTGAATAGAAAAAAATCTTAAGGTCTCACCAAGCATTTTAATATCCCTGTAGCATACTTTCTGTTATATTCCAAAATATGTTGTTAAAATCAAAGTTAGTAAAATATTTGAAGAATGTTCAGAAATGATTTTAATGGAAATTTATCTTAAAAATTGAAAAAACCATTCTATTACCTTGAACATCCATGTACATGGAAAAAATTTCCTAGGTATGGGCTACATGACCATGGGTGAATTGAATCCATGTTGAAAAACGAATTGAACAGTTCAGCCACTCTGTTTTGCTGAGGGGGCTGTTTTATACATTACAAGTGTCAGGACAAGTCCTGCCAGTTCCTCACAGCTGTGTACAGGCATGTGGATGAGTCATGACTCACTGTGCCAAGGCAGGTTCCGTATTGTTCTCCTTCTTAGTTTTAGTCCTCTTGCATGCATGCTAAGTCACTTCAGTCGTACCCGACTCCTTGTGACCCTATGAACCATAGCCCACCAGGCTCCTCTGTCCATGGGGATTCTCCAGGCAAGAATACTGGAGTGGGGTGCCATTTCCTACTCCAGGGGATCTTCCTGATCCAAGGATCGAACACATGTCTCTTATGTTTCCTGCATTGGCAGATGGGTTCTTTACCACTACAGCCACTTGGGAAGTTTTAGTCTTCAAACCATGACATTTGTGATCCACAAGTATCTCACATTATTCACCAAAAGTCTGAAAGCAGCAGCAGTTGTGCCCATACTTAGATTTTTCCAAGGTTCTTGGGCAAATACAGATTGCAAGCAAACACAATAGCTTCAGGGTCAATGGGAGTGACTTTCCTATTGTATTTTTTGCCTTAGCTTTAGTTGTCTATATTCAATACTTTTAGGTGATCTTTTTAACACCTTTAAACAAATTTATTTTCTTCTAAAAAAAAATAAAATCTAAATGTAATGGTTTTTAGTTTGACCATAAAGCAAGAATATCACAAAGAGGATTCAGTTATCATGTCCTAGCATAATACATACAAAGTGCATGCCTGGAAATCAGCCTCAGGATAGTGTTTTATTAAAAGAACTGAGAGTCCAGCAATAGGAACAGATTAATTTAAAAGAAATTGTTTAGTAGTCCTTTGTTGGATCCTAGAACAGAAAATACACATTGCCAAGAAACTAATGAAACTTGAATTTAGTTTGGAGTTTAGTTAATAATTCTGTATAAACATTGGTTAATTAGATGAAACAAATGTACCATAGTAATGTAAGACATTAGCAAGAAGGGAAACTTGGTGTGGAGTATATCTTTGCTACATTTGTAACTACTTTTTAAATGTAAAATTATCTAACATAATTTTTAAAGCAAATTACATTGAAATTGCTCTTAAAGACACCAAAGATTCCATTCATTATACATGCCAAAATAATTGAAATTTAACATTTTTCTTTCCTTTTTCCTTAGTATCTCACATTTAACTGTCCCAGAGATTCTTTACTATTTCATATGAAGATTCCTAAATTTTTTTCCTACACATAGACTGCTGGAGTTAATTCATTCTCCTGCTGATCCTTTCTCATTTCCTCATTTTTTTCTCCTTCCCATTGGTATCTCAGCTTCTCTGTTACCTGTCTCAGTATTTAAACTTATGCTATAAAATACTCTGCAGTCATTGAGCAAGATAGAAATTTTGGTTGTGTGTGAAACAATGATTTATTTAGAAAGTTATAAATTATAACACAACAGACTTTCAGCAAAGCAATTTATTATAAAACAATTGAAATGTGGTTCATTAATACTTCTAAATAATTTATCTATATACTTGATATGTAAATGAAGGCTGGATATCATTAAGCTGTTAATTCTCTGAAAATTAATGTGTGCAGTTAAAGAAACTCTGAAGAAATTCCTACAGAATGTTTATCAAGTTTGGAAACTGATTCTAAGATTCTTATTGAATCAGAAGTAGCCTAGATAGTTTGAAAAAGAGAACAAGAATTAAGAGCTATTCTTATAAGGCAAAATTATCACCATCTATATACCTATATTTTATGTTAACTTCATCTGTCTTCTACAAATGACATGTTTCCTAATGGAATATTGTCTTTTTTTTCCCATTGCTGTATCTCTTGTTTCTATAGCAGTGACTGGCACATCATGTCACTTTAATATTTGTGGAATAAACCAGTTATACATTTATAGTCTTTAATGTAGTGATTGTGAAGAGGTAGTCGAACAGCAAAAGACCAAGAAACAAACCCAAGCACACTTTAACCTAGGACCTAGAAATATGTCAAAGGAGTTGTTCAAAATCATTCAGACTCAAAGGAATCTGGGTTCCGTGCTAAGTCCAGTACACTTACATAGCTGAGACATGAAAGGAAAGAAAGGAAGAAGAAAAAAAAAACCTGTGCCTGAAACTACTTTTTGTATTGAAATATGAAGAAGCATTCAAAAAATTATGGGAATATGTGTGAACTGTGGTGTTGGAGAAGACTCTTGAGAGTTTCTTGGACTGCAAGGAGATCCAATCAATCCATCCTAAAAGAGATCAATCCTGGGTGTTCATTGGAAGGTCTGATGTTGAAGCTGAAGCTCCAATACTTTGGCCACCTCATGCGAAGGGTTGACTCATTGGAAAAGACCCTAATGCTGGGTAGGATTGGGGGTGGGAGGAGAAGGGGACAACAGAGGATGAGATGGTTGGATGGCATCACCAACTCGATGAACATGGGTTTGGGTAGACTCCGGGAGTTGGTGATGGACAGAGAGGCCTGGCATGCTGCAATTCATGGGGTCGCAGAGAGTCGGACACGACTGAGCGACTGAACTGAACTGAATAGAAGCCATCTTGAAGGGGCAATCTGCACAATCTGAGTTAATTTATACATCAAAATAAATAATGATATTATAATCCACTGGACAAATTAAGAATCATGAGTCAACATTGATATAATGAATATGAATGGTGAATGACAGGAAGAAAGAGGGCATCTTCTTCTTGCTAACTGATGAATGTAGAAGAAATGAGAGGAGTAGAAAATTACCATTTGCCAACCATGATAAGAACTTAGATGCAAGAAGAGATTCAATGTAAATATATGGGTGAATCTAAATAAACACTGATTATGTAAAATAATATTAGTATAGTTCAAATTGTTGGATTAAGATTAAAACACCAGACAAGAGCATACTATAAATTGGAAGAGGTTGCTGAAAGTTATAGTTTACTATCATTTGTATTGATTGGAAGAGAAAAGAATAAAGGTTGACTTTGGAACTTGTTAAGTTAAACATGTATATAAAATTTCTAGGTTTTTCACTAAGGTTACAGGCAGGATGTTGGAGTGGGGTACAGTTGTTGAGACTGGCTGACCACCTCCAAAGTAGCTCAGTCACATGCCCAGCAATTTCACGCTGGTTGTTGATAGGAGGCCTCATTACCTTGCCTCACAAACCTCTCCATAGGACCATTTTTTAGGTTGTCTATCATATATGCTTTTAAAAAAATATGTGTTCTACAATGGTGGCTCAGATGGTAAAGAATCTGCCTGCAATGCAGGAGACCCGGATTCGATCCCTGGCTAGGGAAGATCCCCTGGAGGAGGAAATGACAACCCACTCTAGTATGCTTGCCCAGAGATTCCATGGACAAAGGAGCCTGGCAGGTTACAGTCCGTGGGTGGCAAAGAGTCGGACATGACCGAACAACTAACACTTTCACTTTTCACAATTATTAAATATGGTGTCATAAGTACACAGGAGCTCAAGCTTTTTATTTGTGTTGCCCAAATCATTGGATTCTTAATTTTTAGTTTTGAAATAATGTACAACACACATAATAAAAGCACACAAACCTTAACGTTTTGCAGATACATACACTTGTGTAAGTGCCACTCAAAGCAAGAAACAGAACATTAGTTATTGTTGTCTAGTCTCTCACTTGTGTCTGACTCTTTTCAGCCCCTTGGACGGCAGCACGCGAGGCCTCCCTGTCCATCACCGACTCCCGGAGCTTACTCAAACTCATGTCCATTGAATCGGTGATGCCATCCAACCATCTCATCCTCTGTCGTCCCCTTCTCCTCCTGCCCTCAATCTTGCCCAGCATCAGGGTCTTTCCAAATGAGTCAGTTCTTCGCATCAGGTGGCCAAAGTATTGGAGTTTCAGCTTCAGCATCAGTCCTTCCAATGAATATTCAGGACTGATTTCCTTTAGGATGGACTGGTTGGATCTCCTTCCAGCACAAGGGACTCTCAAGAGTCTTCTCCAACACCACAGTTCAAAAGCATCAATTCTTCTGCGCTCAGCTTTCTTTATAGTCCAACTCTCACATCCATACACAACCACTGGAAAAACCATAGCTTTGACTAGATGGACCTTTGTTGGCAAAGTAATGTCTCTGCTTTTTAATATGCTGTCTAGGTTGGTCATAACTTTTCTTACAAGGAGCAGGCGTCTTTTAATTTCATGGCTGCAATCACCATCTGCAGTGATTTTGGAGCCCAGAAAGATAAAGTCTGTCACTGTTTTCATGGTTTTCCCGTCTATTTGCCATGAAATGATGGGACCATATGCCATGATCTTAGTTTTCTGAATGTTGAGTTTTAAGCCAGCTTTTTCACTCTCCTCTTTCACTTTCATCAAGAGGCTCTTTAGATCTTCTTCGCTTTCTGCCATAAGGGTGGTGTCACCTGCATATCCGAGGTTATTGATATTTCTCCTGACAGTCTTGATTCCAGCTTATGATTCATCCAGCCCAGCATTTCGCATGATACACTCTGCATTTAAATTAAATAAGAAGGGTGACAGTATAAAGCTTTGCCATACTTCTTTCCCAGTTGGGAACCAGTTGCTTTACGTAAGGTTCTAACTGTTGCTTCTTGAGCCTCATACAGATTTTTTAGGAGGCAGGTAAGGTGGTCTGGTATTTCCAGATTTTCCGGTTTGTTGTGATCCACACTAAAGTCAATGGCTTTAGTATAGTCAATGAAGCAGAAAGAGATGTTCTTCTGGAATTCTCTTGCTTTCTCCATGAGCCAAAGAATGTTGGCAATTTGATCTCTGGTTCCTCTGACTCTTCGAAACCCAGCTTGTACATCTGGAAGTTCTTGATTCAAGTACTGCTGAAGCCTAACTTGAAGGATTTTGAGCATAACCTTGTTAGAATGTGAAATGAGTGCTAGGCTAGGCTGTGGTAAAACTCCAACAGTTTAGACTATGGTAAAATAGTTTCTCCTGAGTATAACACCTGTTAAAATCCTCTTAGCCATTATGCTAAGTGAAATAAGCTGGAACAGAAAGATACATACTGCATAATGTCAGTATTACATGTAGAATCTGAAAAGTAAAAATTAGTTACAGAGAGTAGGAGGGTGACTACTAGAAGCTGACAATTGGGAAAATGCAGAGATGTTGGTTAGAGGGGACAAAATTTGTTATAGGATGAATAAATTCTGGAGATCTAATGTACAGTTTGTTGACTATATACAATACACAGCATATTATATACTATGTGCAATATATAATATTCAATAATGTATTATATGTTGGAAATTTCCTAATACATCTCTTGTTCTCACCACACACACAAATAAAATATATGTTATACTATATATAGTATACCTTATGCAATAATAATAATGTTATCCAGTAGTCATGTACAGTTGTCAGAGCTGAACAGTAAAAATGGCTGAGGGCCAAAGAATTGATGCCTTCAAACTGTGGTGCTAGAGAAGACTCTTCAGAATCCCTTGGACAGTAAGGAGATCAAAGCAGTCAACCCTAAAGGAAATCAACCCTAAATATTCATTGGAAGGACTAATGCTGAAGCTGAAGCTCTAATACTTTGGCCACCTGATGTGAAGAGAAGGATGGAAAGCAGGAGGAGAAGAGGATGACAGAGGATGAGATGATTGGATGGCATCACTGACTCAATGGACATGAGTCTGAGCAAGCTCCAGGATATAGTGAAGGAAAGGGAAGCCTGGCGTGGTGCAGTCCATGGGGTCGCAAAGAGCCTGACACAACTGAGTGACTGAACAACAACATGCTTGAAATTTGCAAAGAGAGTAGATCTCAACTGTTCTTAACAAACAAACAAAAAAGGTCAATGGAGAATTTCTTGACAATCCAGTGGTTAGGATTCCAGCATTTTCAGTGCCAAGGGCCTGGGTTCAATCTCCGGTTGGGGAGCTAAAATCCAGCAAGCCATATAGCACAATCAAAAAAAAATGGTTACTATATAAGATAATGGATATGTTAATTACCCCAATTGTAATCATTTTACAATGTACACACATATGAAAGCATCATGTTATACATCCTAAATTGATACAATTTTTGTTTGCCATTTATACTTCAATAAAACTGAGGAGAAAAAGGAATGAATGTGTATTCTCCCTGCTCAGTTGGGATACAGATATGATGGTGGGAGCTGGAGCATCCACTTTGGTAGCAGACACAGAAGCCAAGGGTGATGGTGTCAACTCTGGGACACTGATTTTGGGGTTGTTTTGTGAACAACAGGAAATACATTTCTGTCATTTTTAAAGATCCAAAATGCTATGGCATATTTCAAAGCAGTTCCTTTCCCCGTAAGCGGAAGGGGATTTGCCTCTAATATTTAACTCGGAGAATCTGGTTAAAATCCTGGCAAATCCACATAAGTGTGGGAACCCCCTATGACTCACCCCCACCTCACACACACACACACGCACCCCTGGAGTTTTTAACTCTCAGGCTTGTCCACTTTGAGCCTCTAGCAGTTTGTCAGTTATGATACATGTTGTCCTACCCTGGCACCAGTACCTGTGGAGGTTCTTGCTCAGAGTGTTTCTGCTTTGGAAAATTGTAATAACTATGTAATTTCCTGTGTGTCTTTCTAATTATGAGGGTAGCACTTTTCTAATGGATTTAAGAAGAGTTGTGTTTTCAGTTTATTTTCAACTTTTTATTTGTTAGGATGGAATGACAACTTGCAGTCTCCTTACAAGCTGGACCAGAAACAGGAAATCACCCTGATTATGCTTTTAATTTCACTTGATCTGTCTATACTACTCCAGGACCACTAACCAAGTTGCAGTTTTTCTAATGTTCTCAGGTCTCTTACATGGTTGCATTAGAGATGAGAAAACTCTTTTCAAGAAAATTAGCTTTTAAAAGGAAAAGAGTAATAGCTAGTGGAGAAATAATGATGAGACAAGAGTCATGATTTGGTGAATTGACTGTAGAGCAAAGAGGGATGTTGATGTTCCTGGGTTGAAAAAGTAACTGATGCAACAAGGCTTAGGAATAAAAAATGAATTTGACACAACTTTCTTCTAAGGATGATGGAGGCTTAAATATCTCGTTTTCCTTAGGCAGAGATTACTGTTTATGATTAGGAAAAAGAAAAAAAAAGAAATCAGAGGCTCAGAGAGGTTAAGTGACTTACACAAAATTACAGTGGCCAATTAGTGTAAGAAGTTTTTATGTATCAGATATACCAGTGACTGTCAGAATTCCATTTTAAATAGTTTACCATGCCGTAGAAACATTATGCCTAAAAGCTCCATTCACTCTGAGGTCTGTACCTTAGAACCACTACTGTTTTTTCAGAAATGAAGTTAGTCTTACAAGGTTGTTTTTAACAAAATTGACTCTGTCAGAAATATTTTTAAGAAAGCCATTAGGCCATCACATACCTAGTGCTATGGTTTCAGTTTGGGCCTTCATTCTACAAAACCATTTCTTCTGAACATAAAAGGACTTTTATACTAAGCTCCATTTCATCTTGATTATTTTAGGCATAATATAAATATACATTTAACACACAGGAAAGTAAGGAATGGCATTTTATTTCAAAATTATCATGGTATAAAGTGAAATAGGTATGAATCATGAAAAAACTACTCTGTAAAACTAAAGGAGTAGTTGAAACCGTAGTACTTATTCAGTATACTTGCTTTATGTGTACTGTATAATGATGAGATTGTGCAGACACACGATGCAATCAATTAAATAATATATCAACTAAGTACCAGTAAATCACATTTAAATATCCTATCCTTGATGGCTAGAAGGAAGCTCAGAGGGTACACCAGAGAAATCAAGTTGTTTTTGACTAACTATATGGCTATGTGGTCCTAAATAAATTGTGCCTTGCTAATGCATTTTCTTTTGCACAAAAATTTGTTCTAGGCAAAATAAAATTCTAATATAGGCATACCATATTTTTTGTATGTATGTTTTGCTTTATTGTGCTTTACAGATACTGCTTTTTTGTTTGTTTATTTGTTTTAATTGAAGGTTTGTGGCAACCCTGTGTGGAGCAAGTCTATTGCTCCACAGCAACATTTTTCCAACAGCATTTGCTCAGTTCATGTCTTTGTGTCACATTTTGGTAATTCTCACAATATTTCCAACTTTTAAATTATTTTTATGTCTGTTATGGTGATCTGTGATCAGTGTTCTATGATGTTACTATTGCAAAAAGATTACCACTCACTGAAAGCTCAGATGATGGTTAGCATTTTTCACCAATAAGGTATTTAAAAATTAAGGTATATACTTTTTTTAGACATCATTCTATGCTGTTGCACACTTTAATAGACTATAGCATAGTGTAAACATAACTTTTATATGCACTGTGAAACCAAAAAATTTGTATGACTCACTTTGTTGTGCCATTGGTTTTATCGTGGTGGTCTAGAACCAAGTCGGCACTGTCTCCAAGGTGTGCCTCTGTAAATCCCCCAAATAAAATAAGACTACCAAATTTTCTCTTATCAGAATGAGAAGTGTAATCGTTCTCCACATCAAAAATCTAGTCTTGGAAGTATTCTTAATAAATATGACATTATTATAGAGTAAAAAAGGCTTCCAATTTTTTAAAAGAAGTGAATTATACAGCAGTCTTTATGACTTATTGTATTAATATATACAACTTTGGGATAGTCATCTGGCTTTGCCAGGCCACTCAGTTTCCTGACTGGAAAAAGAGAATTACATATACTAACTCTGAGGTTTCTGGGTCTAATATTAACTACCATGAAAGAGCTTACCACATGCTAAACAATTTTTATACCTTTTAATTTTTGTTCATAATCAGTAAAAAAAGGTATTACTATCATTTTACAGATTAAAAGCTGAAAATTCAGGGAGGTTAAGTACAGTAGTCCTTCTCTTACTGAGTTGGAAAGATCCCCTGGTGGAGGAAATGGCAACCCACTCCAGTAGTCTTGCCTGGAAAATTCCATGGACAGAGGAGCCTGGAGAGCTATCAGTTGGGTTCAGTTCAGTCGCTCAGTCGTGTCCAACTCTTTGCAACCCCATGGACTGCATGGCAGGCTGTAGTCCAGAGTATCGCAAAGAGCATTCATGCGCTCTTATCAGTAGTTATGCTGTTCAGGCTTCAGTTACTGGCTGTCAACTGCAGTCCAAAAATATTATATGGACAATTCCAGATATAATTCATAAGTTTTGAGTTGTGCACCATTCTGAGTAACATGGTGTGTATCACAGTGTCCAACTAGGTCCTGCTAGGGACCTGAACCATCCTTTTGTCCAGCGTGTCCTGCCTGTTAGATACTTGTGGCCATCTCCTTATTAGATGGACCCTTGAGGTATTTCAGTGCTTGTGTTCAAGTGACCTTATTTCACTTAATAAGGGCCCCAAAGTACAAGAGCAGTGATGCTGGTAATTTGGATATGCCAAAGAGAGCATAAAGCATTTTATTTAAATGAAACCGTACAAGTTCCTAACTTAATAAGAAAACAATATCATATGCTGAGGTTGCTAAGATAGACAGTAAGAATGAACCTTCTATCTGTGAAACTGTGAAGAAGGAAAAAGAAATCTCTGATAGTTTTCCTGTCACAACTGAAACTGCAGAAGTTAGGGCCATAATACATAATAAGTGCTTAGTTAATATGGAAAAAGCATTTAATTTGTACCAGAAGATATTTTGAGAGAGAATGAAAATGAACAAATTCAGTTCAGTTCAGTTCAGTTCAGTCGCTCAGTCTTGTCCGACTCTTTGCGACCCCATGAACTGCAGCAAGCCAGGCCTCCCTGTCCATCACCAATTCCCGGAGTCCATCCAAACCCATGTCCATCGAGTCAGTGATGCCATCCAACCATCTCATCCTCTGTCGTCCCCTTCTCCTCCTGCCCCCAATCCTACCCAGCATTAGGGTCTTTTCCAATGAGTCAACTCTTCGCATGAGGTGGCCAAAATATTGGAGTTTCAGCTTCAACATCAGTCCTTCCAATGAACACCCAGGACTGATCTCCTTTAGGATGGATTGATTGGATCTCCTTGCAGTCCAAGGGACTCTCAAGAGTCTTCTCCAACACCACAGTTCAAAAGCATCAATTCTTCGGTGCTCAGCTTTCTTCGCCGTCCAACTCTCACATCCATACATGACCACTGGAAAATTCACACAACTTTAATTACAGTATGTAATTGTTCTATTTTATTATTATTATTGTTCATGTCTTATTGTGCCTAATTTATAAATTAAACTTTATCATAGATATATGTGGACAGGAAAAAGCAGTATATATAGGGTTCAGTACTGTCTGCAACTTCAGGCATCCACTAAGGGTCTTGGAATGAAACCCTTCCCCACCCAATGGACAAGGGGGATCTTTAGGCTTCCCTGGTGGCTCAGACAGTAAAGAATCTGCCTGCAGAAGACCCAGGTTCAATCCCTGAGTCAGGAAGATCCCCTAGAGAAAGGAATGGCTACCCACTCCAGTATTCTTGCCAGGATAATTCCAACAGAGGAAACTGGCAGGCTACAGTCCATAGAGTTGCAGAGTCAAAGGACTGAGTGACTAACGCTTTCACTTTCACTATAACCTACTCACAGTCAAGATGGCTAATTAGTTGTAGGACCAGGATTTGAATCTGCCTCTCAGTCTCAAAAACTCATTTTATTCCCTTATTTATATTTATTACTTTTGTCTAGTGCTGTCTCCTGCCCATCTTTGAGCTGACACTTTATTAATCCTTGTAAAAGGAATAAGAAACAAATGCATTTATCCTTATTGTCTTTCCTGAGGAAAACAAAACAAAACAAAACAAAATTCTGCAATACACAGTAGAAGAAAACCATTACTGAAGGCTGCCACTTGACCTAGCCACAAACAAGTAGTCTCCCTCAGCCTCAAAAAGGCTCAAAAAAACTGAAATTCAGAAAATTACTACCCTTGCCACTGGCACACTTAGATAAGTCCACTTCAAGTGGCACGTGCCCACAGTTGTTTTCAGATAGTGTATTATGTCTGCAGATAATTGCTTTCTCCTTGTAATAATGATGGAGGAAGAGGGGAACTGAGTTTGCAGTAACAGCAATCTGTGCAGGCATCACAGAGGTGATGCAGAACTGCCCCACGAGGAAGGTGATGGTGAAAGGGAGTGGAGATGTCCACACACCTCACCCTTCAGATGAACACTATTGCTGACAAGTCATATATGACAAGTCATAAATATATCTATTTATCTATTTATCTCTTTTGAGTTTTGCATCTAATTTAATATTAGAGAAAATTTCTATGAATAGAATCCTCATGTTGTTCAGTCGCTCAGTCATGTCCGACTCTGCATCCCATGGACTGCAGCACACGAGGCTTCCCTGTCCTTCACTGTCTCCCAGAGTTTGCTCAGACTCATGTCTATTGAGTCAGTGATGCTGTCTAACCATCTCATCCTCTGCCGTCCCCTTCTCATCCTGCCCGGAATATTTCCCAGCATCAGGGAAATGAGCTGGTTTTACATATCAGGTGGCCAAAGTATTGGAGCTTCAGCTTCATCATCAGTCCTGCCAATGGATATTCAGTGTTGATTTCCTTCAGGACTGGCTAGTTTGATCTCCTTGCAGTCCAAGGGATCTCAAGAATCTTCTCCAGCACTCAGAATCTTCAGAGAGTAAACTTTAGTTGAGTAATTCCTTTGATTCATATGTACATTCCTAGAGACTTTCTGGGCCCAACTGGGTGGTGGACCTTTTCCTCTTCAAGGTCATCTGTTGCCCAGTCAGCCAGCCCCTGTCACCATGTCTAGACCAGAAGCAAACACTACACCACCACAGGTCATGAGATCTGGCTTACAAAAGGCATCCAGAGAAGCCAAATATCTCAGCCCAGAAGTGAGTGAAGGTGTTTACTCCTGTGGGTTGAATTTTGACCAATGGGAAAGGAGGAATTAGAGAAGACATACAGATAAATTACCTCTTTATCTGACCTCCCATGATGATTTACTCCGAGGTAGTGCATGTCTGTGAAGCCCATACAGAGAAGCCCTGCGTGCTGGAGCAGCATGGAGACCCCTCACAGCCGTCATCAACCAGCAGCCAGCACGAGGATGCGCCTCACCCACCTTCTCATCTTTCCTCGCCTCCCTTCCCTTTTCACTCACTCTTGCTCTTCTGGTTTTGTGTTCGCTCCCTCCAATAAAGCATCACCACTTGCATCCCTGCCTCTGATTCTGTTCCCTAGGAAGCTTCGCTTCTGACAGTAGGCCTGCTGAGCTATAAGAGATGATGGAGTAATTTGTGAGAACCGAGTTGTGGAATCTAGGGAGTTAAGAAAACCACAAAGAGTAATCTGGGTTCTCTTAGTGGGAAATGAGAAGCTGAAGGAGAGATGGAAGCTAGCCTTTATTCACGGTATGCTGGATACAACATTTCATTTAAAAATATTATTCTCCTTATAAAGATAAGGAAGCAAAAACTTAGGTCCTGTGTCCTGCCTAAGCCACAAGTTTTACAGAAGAGTGCCAGGATTCAGAAATAGGTTCTTGTTTTGATTTGTTTTGTTTTACTCCAAACTGTAAATTGTCTCCAATTAATAAATGGAGGGCACTTCCCAGGTGGCTCACACGGTAAAGAATCCGCCTGCAATGCGGGAGACCTGGGTTCAATCCCTGTGTTGGGAAGATCCCCTGGAGGAGGGCATGGCAACCCACTATAGTATTCTTGCGTGGAGAATCCCCATGGACAGAGGAGCCCGGTGGGCTCCAGTCCATAGGGTTGCAAAGAGTTGGACATGACTGAGTGACTAAACACAGCACAATAAATGGAGGAACAGAGAAGACATATTTTTGTATGCAGATGCCCTAAATAAGGGCTTCCCAGGTGGTGCAGTAGTAAAGAATCTGCCTGCCAATGCAGGAGGCACAAGAGATGTGGGTTCGATCCCTGGGACAGGAAGATCCCTTGGAGAAGGGCATGGCAACCCACCCCAGTATTCTTGCCAGGAGAATACCATGGACAGAGGAGCCTGGTGGGCAGTAGTCCATAGGCTTGCAAAGAGTCAGACATGACTGAGTGACTGAGCACACACACACACACCCTAATTAAAATTTCAGTACAATTATTCAGACATAAACAACTAAATTAGAATCCAGTCCTGAGGAATAAAAGGAGAAACAAAATAAAATATTATAACCATCCTAACACTGAGTTCCTACTGAGTTGCAGCCAATAAAATAATTTCAATTTAGGAAAAGAGTGCAGAGTCTTAAAAACAATATAACCAGTGTATGAAAAAAAATCACTTCAATAAAAAAGAAAGAAAAATCCAAAGGCCCATTGTACTCTTGGCATATTGTTGGCAGATATTTTTAAATCCAAACTCCAGAACAGAGTGTTCGAGCTACTTAAGGGAAATGCCCAAGGGCAATTGACCTGGGCCTGGACCACCACTCGGGCCTCTACACTGGCATAGAGTAGTCAGCACTGAAATTGTCAGCACAGTTGAAGGTATTTACGGGAAAGCCAAGATTGAAGGTGAAGGGAAATGAGATGGAGGAAATGAAATGGTTGTATTATTCAAATGTGCTACAGACAAATTGGAAAAATGCACTCTGTATTCCAGGTAAATATATTAGGTTAACTGATTCCAGGTGTTCTTGAGGATAACTGATTCAGCAAACAGTTTTTAAGTACCTACTACGTGAAAAACAATGCTGTGAAAAAGAATGTGTGAACAGCCTTTATTCATTTTTGGAATTCTTCCCAATTTAAATCCTCAGTATTTTTATTTTTATACATTTACAAAATCAGAATTTTCTCCATTGTAATTAGTGGTTAAGAATCTAGGAGGTGAGTATTCAATTTTCTGTTTACTATCTGACACTTTGTGCTGTGATTAGTCGCTCAGTCCTGTCCGACTCTTTGCGATCCCATGGACTGTAGCCTGCCAGGCTCCCATGCCCATGGCATTCTCCAGGCGAGAATACTGGAGTGGGTTATCGTGCCCTCCTCCATGGGATCTTTTCCAACCCAGGGATCGAACCCAAGTCTCCCGCATTGCAGGTGGATTCTTTACCGTCTGAGCCACCAGGGAAACCCATTTACACTTTATCTCAGAGGTTTTCTCCCCCTTTCCTCAGTAAATTTACTCTGTTATTATTTGTGGACAAGTTCATGTTTAAAATGGTTTGGGCTTTATTTTTTACCTAGATTTCCAGATTTTACCTAGAGAAATTGTAAGCTAAATCATAATACAGTTACTAAGAGCAAATTTCATTTCAATACATTGTTTGTGGAAGGAGACAAGCCCACAAACTGGAAAGTAAGTAAACCGAAGAACATAGTATTATGCTTTATCCTCGGTGTTTTGTGACTACAGGGAAATAATTAATATAGCTGAAACAAAATACTTTTGAAGTTGAAAGAACTAAAGATATTTTGTTATTATGGCTAGCTTGTTGCTTAAATTGATTGTACTAAAAGAAATTCTTAGAACAGATGGCATTTAACTTTTAGAATTTGTTTCATTTCAGTGCCTTGGACGTGAAACATAGTGTAGTAGCTTCATAATTGTAATATGTATGATATAGGTTCCTGACAAAGACATTTTGTTTGACCAAACTTTTATCAAGCACCTGAACCATTTTCTGGGCACATCTGTGCAGGTACTTATAAGACCCAGTCTTAGCAAGAACCCTGCTAAGTCAGTGTAGTTAGAACCTCCATCCTTGCCCAGCTAGCTCAGTTGGTAGAGCATGAGACTACCAGAGTCATGGGTTCTTGCCCCACACTGGGCAAAGTTTTGGGCTTTCCAGATGGTGCTAGTAGTAAAGAGCTCGCCTGCCAATGCAGAAGACATAAGAGACGTGGATTCGATCCCTATGTTGGGAAAAATCCCTTGAAGGAGGGCATGGTAACCCACTCCAGTATTCTTGCCTGGAGAGTCCCATGGACAGAGGAGCCGGTGAGCTATGGTCCATAGGGTTGCAAAGAGTTAGACATGACTGAAGTGACTTAGTACAGCACATAGCACCCTTGGTATCTCATCACCCTTGACCTCTGATTGGGTTTCTCATTCTCCATCATCTCCCTGGTGATGTCTGATCGCTGAGGCCTGTCTTATGAGAAAACACAGAAGCTTACATCTGTTCATAGTAATTTCCCGTTCTCTGACTCCTCATTGTACTCCTTGGCTTTAAATTTCCAGTTGCCTGTGTAGTATTCAGAGTAGAACCCAATCTCTCTCCTCTACTGCAAAATCATTTTGTAGTGGTCTATATACCTCCTTTATAGAACACCTGCCCCCTTTAATTAAGTCTTCCTTACCATGCTTTAACAGATGTCATTGGATTTTCTTTGTCTCTCCTTAACTTTATAATTCAAATTAAGCATATAAAATAGATTGGGTAAAAAACTTAGCTCACAGCCATATGCAGGAAGCTAATGAAATACATTTTATTTATTCTCTAGGTAATGGGGCTTAGTTTTATTTAGTTTCTAAGTGTCACGGGGCTTTCTTCCCCACACTCGCAGGGAAAAAAAAGGCTCATGTAATCCAAATCCTACTCTGATCTGATCATTAAAATAGTCCTGGGAAGAATTCACTCTCCTCCATGAAGTGATCAAATCAGCTCCTCAGCCTATTGATGTGCTGAGACAGGATCTCTGTGTTCACGATGTCCCTCATCTCTAGCTTCTTGTTTGGGTTCCTACAAAAGGGCCATATTTCAGGCTTCTTCAGGTGCACGTCAATAGGCTGAGGAGCTGATCACTTCATGGAGGAGAGTGAATTCTCCCTTCTTGCCATTCTTAAGACCAAAAATGCAGGTGAGATTTTCTTTCTCTTCCTTTCTGTTAAGTCCTCTTGAGTCTTTTGGAACCAACCCAGCTACCATGGACAGAAGATCCATCTTCTTCACCCTGTGGGGCAGCTCTAAGAGGTGCTTCCTCCAGTTCCCTACCAATAAGCTAAATGAGGGAGGAGAGAAAAAAACAAGCTACGAGAAATTTTCTTCCTAGGCTGTATTCTGGCTATATATTTCTATTTTGCATATCAAAAGCTGAATATAACTTCATTCCTTCTGTTGCAGACTATAGCTCTCTTCCATCTCTCACCTCCAACTTACCTCTACCGGGTAGTTTGACAAACATCTCTACTTGCCAGGATGAAAGTGATCTCAAGGGAAAAAGAGAAATAGGCACTAAAGTTTTTTCAAAATATTATCTTATTACAATGGAATGCATGGAAATGCAACACATTCTATTAGTGTTCGAGAGTCTGAATGTGGTATCTTCAAACTACTTTACTCTTCACATATTTCTGCCTTTAACATCAAATCATTTATAGTACCAAATCATTTTTAAAATGTTTAACTTTTGTTTTTTCCTTCTTTCATTGTCCATGCCTTCTTTTGTGTAATGTCACCATTTTAAGCAAAAATTTTCCATGGGTTCACTGATGCTGCTTTGGAAGTATTAATTTCCCTTTACCATTTAGTTTTAGCTGTGTTTAACCACTTTGAGCTTAAGTATTTTGTTTCTTGTTGTTACAGTCTGCTTGACTTCTACAAAGTAAAGCTAAAGGGGTTGAAGATAGGAGGGTGTACGATGGAAACCTAGATCCTCTTTGACTCATCCATTTGAACTTTCTTAATATGTTATCAAAAGCCCTTAACTCTCTGGAGGCACCTCACCCATTCTGCTGGCTGCTCCACTTGCAATAACAAAGACCTGCTTTTCACTGTACTTCACTGACTCATGACACTGTTTTCGTACTTCTGAAAGTATATTCACTATTCACAGTTTTTGAAAACATTTGGTTGCCCTCTCTGCCATTCTGAAACCAAGTCTTAAGACCGAGCCTAAATTCAAATCTTCATAAAGTAGGTTTTATGAAAGCTGGTCTTACCCTTCCCTTTGACTTACCTAAAGTGCTTTATACATGGGCTTCCCAGGTGGTGCTAGTGGTAAAGAAACCACCTGCCAATGCAGGAGGCACAGGAAATGTGGGTTCAATCTCTGGGTCAGGAAGATCCCCTGGAGAAGGGCATGACAACCCATTCCAGTATTCTTGTCTGGAAAATCCCTTGGACACAGGAGCCTGGAGGGCTACAGTCCATAGGGTCACAAAGAGTCTGACATGACTGAAGTGACTTAGCATGCACACACAAAGAATCTTATAACAATCACAATATAACAAGAACAAACCTGTATATAGTGTTACTTCGAGTCAGGCATTAAACCTAGTTCTTAATATATACTAATTCATTTAATCCTTGTAACAATCCCAAAACATATAGATGGTAAATTTAATTAACTTACCCAAAGTCATACAGCTAGCCCAAGATGACTTTTGTAGGATTTTATAATCAGAACATGCCTCAAATTTTAGGACATCTATGACCCCCATAAAATATCATGAAAAAACATGGGTTAAATATTCAAATATTTGTCTAGAGAGTGAATCTCTATTTTTATACCAGATTTTAAAAGTAGTCTGTGTTCCAAAAAAAAGTTATGAGCTATGCTAAGGAGCATGCGATGTTCTGTGTGTGCATGCTTAGTCACTTCAGTTGTGTCCAACTCTTTGCAACCTCATGGACTGTAGCCTGCCAGGCTCATCTGTCCATGGGATTTTGCTGGGAAGAAGACTGGAGTGGGTTGCCATGCCCTCCTCCAGGAGATCTTCCTGACCCAGGGATTGAACCCATGTCTCCTGCATTGCAGGTGGATTCTTTACCATGGAGCCACCAGGGAAGCCTGATGTTGTTCTCTACTTAATCTAAAAGTTTACTTTTTCAGATTTCTTCATGGTGTTTATTAGAAGTCCAATAAATATTTTTGATTTGACAAAACATTTGTCTTAAGTGAGGAGAAGCATTTGAGTTGGTGATGAGAGAGTAAATTAACCAAGTGGAAATAAATGAAATCATAGTTCATTTATTAATTGTCCCTACTAACTTGTAATAATAAATAGAATATTGAAATGTATAGGTGTAAAGGAGTTATCTCAGTATGATATTAAAATTATACTTCTCAAAGGACTTACCAAAACAAAATATGTATTATTAGATCAAGGTGAATCTTTGTACCCAAACATCATAATAATAGGTTTATTAAAATCACCCTTTACCTTGTTAAAATTGAAGATTTTTCTACAATTCCTATAAAATACACATGGTAATTGTACATATACATTTGTTTTGATTTAAAAATATATTTAGGTCTCTGATGTGGGGTTATTTTAGCTCCTTTTGATTTGGCCTTATGTTGGCATGTCAGCAAATATAATTTAGGCACTTGAGGTCTTAAAAGCTCTAATTATGCCACAGACAGAAGTGCACGCACACACACACACGCACGTGCACAAACATCTCTTATGTTTTAAAAAGCAGATTTAATAATGTATTCTTTAGAATGTGTTTATTTATATATGCATCAAAAAGGGAACTCAAAAGCGATGCTGTTAACAAGATCACTTAAATTCTTTTCAAGTTGCCTGAATGTTTCATAAATATTCAAACCTAGCATTATATGTTGATATAATTTGCTTCAATCGACTAGACAGAATAATATTCATTTATTTTAGAAATGGTTGGATCTGATAACTACTCTGGTCAAGAAAATCTAGAAATATGAAGTGAGTCATTTAAAACAACTGGGGCCCAGGTGTGACATCTTTGGAGGACAAGATTACAGTCTTGAAATGGCAGTGAGGATGGTTTATGTTCACAATTCTTCATGATATTGCAGGCTTGTCATGAAAATAAATTGCCTATCGTCGTCTGCCATTTTCTATTCTTGTCTCATCATGATAATAAGGCATCAGGTTTTTAACATTCAATATATTCTGAAAAGCAATTTCATATAAAGATGTGGAGGGTACTAAAACACTTGCTACCTATGTTTACTTGTAGATTTCACGTACATGCATATTTCTGAAGATACTGCCTGCTCTGTCTAGTAATATATGAAAATTGAACTATGGTTCTAAAACATGGATGACTCCTTGGAAATAAGATAGTAACCCCTAATCTCATTTTAATCCCTTAGAGGTGACAATTTTTTTTCTAAATTTAGAAATGCCCCAAAGGGTATGCTGTAACCACAGGCAATTCAAGAAGTAGAATGAGGAAAGGCAGTATGTTGTCATACTATTTCTTCAAAGGAACATAAACTTTTAGGATTTTTTTTGAAATTTATTTTTAATTGGAGGATAATCGCTTTACAATGTTGTGTTGGTTTCTGCTCATGGTTACCAGGGCCAGTTCCTGATATATAAGATAATTTTCCAGTCAGCCTGAGCCAGACTATATCTCATATGTGCTGAAATTATTACCCTGTTAAGAGCACCCAGTTAAAATACAGCATACTGCTATTTTGTAAACAACAAAAAAGGAATTATGTTCAAAATCTTAAGAATCATCATAAAAATATAAAAGATAGATTTACCATTCAATATAAGATATGGTTATATATTTTGGAACTAAAGAAGTGTCAAAGTGAGTTTAAAATTGGAAAATCATGGAGATTTTAAAAGATTTGAGGAGCAATAGATAGGTGATAAATGTTAGGAAAAATAATCTAACCAAGTTTGAGTAACGACAAAATGCCATGTAATTGCTCTATTATAAACCTCAGAATCTAATCATTTAGTTAATCCTGTTCTATAGTATGTCATTAGATTCATGAAAACAGAAACCTCATGGCCACATATGAAGTCTTTGGATACTCCATGGGTATCAGCACATGGTGGATGCTCAATGAACACTTACTAAATTAATGAATATTTATCTTTAATAAAGAAGACTGAGTGGAGACTCCAGCAATATTGACAGGTTCTAACAGAAATACCAACATTGTTGTAACAAATATTAAGGCAATGAAAGAAAAAAATGGGTGTATTGACAGTATAAAAAATATATATATAAAAAATAGAAAATCTTAATGTGATATTTGGGACCCCTACATACTTTGTTGTTGCTGTTGTTCAGTCACTAAGGCGTGTCCTACTCTTTGCAATCCCATGGAGTGCAGCATGCCAAGCTATTCCGTCTTCTGCTATCTCCCAGAGTTTGCTCAAATTCACATCCATTGAGTTAACGATGCCATCCAAATATCTCATCCTCTGTACCCACCTTCTCCTCCTGCCCTCAATCTTTCTCAGCATCAGGGTCTTTTCCATGAGTTGGCTCTTCCATCACATGGCCAAAATATTGAAGCTTCAGCATCAGCCCTTCTAATAAATATTCAGGACTGGTTACCTTTAGGATTAACTACTTTCATCTCCTTGCTGCCCAAGGGACTTTCAAGAGTCTTCTCCTGCACCAGAATTCAAAACCATCAATTCTTTGGTGCTCAGTCTTCTTTATGGTCTGACTCTCACATCCATACATGACTACTGGAAAAACCATGTCTTTGACTAGACAGATCTTTGTCAGCAAAGTGATGTCTCTGCTTTTTGATACACTGTCTAGGTTTGTCATAGCTTTTCTTTCAAGGAGGAAGCGTCTTTTAATTTCATGGCTGCAGTCACCATCTGAATGATTTTGGAGCCCAAGGAAATAAAGTCTCTCACTGTTTACATTTTTTCCCCATCTATTTTCTGTGAAGTGGTGGGACCGGATGCCATGATCTTAGTTTTCTTAATGTTGAGTTTTAAGCCAACTTTTTCACTCTCCTCTTTCACCTTCATCAAGAGACTCTTTAGTTCCAGTTTGCTTTCTGCCATAAGGGCGGTGTCATCTGCATGTTTGAGGTTATTGATATTTCTCCCGGCAATCTTGATTCCAGCTTGAGCTTCATTCAGCCCGGCATTCACATGATGTACTCTGCATACAAGTTAAATAAACAGGGTGACAATACACAGCCTTTCCGTATTCCTTTCCCAATTTTGAACCAGTCTGTTGTTCCATGTCCGGTTCTAACTGTTGCCTCTTGACCTGCATACAGGTTTCAGGAGGCAGGTAAGGTGGTCTGATATTCCCAGCTTTTGAAAAATTTTCCACAATTTGTTGTGATCCACACAGTCAAAGGCTTTAACGTAGTCAATGAAGCAGAAGTAGATGTTTTTCTGGAATTCTCTAGCTTTTTCTATGATCCAACAGATGTTGGCAATTTGATCTCTGGTTCCTCTGCCTTTTCATATCCATCTTGTACATCTAGAATTTCTCAGTTCACATACTGTTGCAATTCCAAAGCATCAATTCTTCAGAATTCAGTCTTCTTCCCGGTCCAACTCTCACTTCTGTACATGACTACTAGAAAAACTATAGCTTTGACTATATGGAACTTTGTTGGCAAAGTGATGTCTTTTCTTTTTAATATGCTTTCTAGATATATGCAGAAGATATACACATAAGCATACATAATCAAAACAATTGTCATTATTATTTTGAATAAACTCTTAGCTAGGTCAATTAAGAATAAGAAAAATAAAAGTTTTTGTTTTATCTTCAGTTATTCCCTCTCTGATGCTCTTCCTTTCTTAACATAGATTGGAGTTTCTGATCTTTACTATTGACTTTCTCTTTAAAGAACTTTTAACATTTCTCGCAAGATAAGTTACTTGCAACAAATTTTCTCAATTTTTGTTTGCCTGAAAAAGTCTTTAATCTCCTTCAGTTTTGAAGGATAATTTCAGAGGTACAAGGCTTGGTTGGTGGGGTTTTTCTCTCAACACTTTAAATATTTCACTCCACTGTCTTCTTGCTTGAATGATTTCTGAGAAGTTGGATGTCATTCTTATCTGTATTCCTCTATAGGTAAGAAGATTCTTTCATCTGACTCTTTTCATGATTTTTTTTCCTTATCTTTGATCTTCTGTAACTTGAAAATGATCTGCCTGGGTGTATTTTCTTGGCATTAATCCTGCTTGGTTTTCTTTGAGCTTCCTCGATCTGTGGTTTGGTGTCTGAGATTAGTTTGGAGAAATTCTCACTTATTATTGTTTCAAATATCTTGTCTGTCTCTTTCTTTTTCTTCTCCTTCTGGTATTCCCATTATGTGTGTGTTACATCTTTTATGGTTTTCCCACAGTTCTTGAATATTCTATTTTTTTTTTCCAGTTTTTCTCCTCGTTGATTTTCAGCTTTGGGGTTTCTGTTGAGATAGCCTCAGTCTCAAGAGATTTTTTTCCTCAGACATATCCAGCCTACTAGTAAGCCTATCAAAGACATTCTTCATTTCTATTACAATGTTTTTGATTTCTAACACCTATTTTTGATACTTTCTTAAAATTTCCATTTGTCTGCTTACAATCCCCATCTATTCTTGAATGCTGTCTACTTTATCAGTTAGGGCCCTTAACATATAAATCATAATTGTTTTATATCCCCTGTTATGATAATTCCAACATTCATCTTATGTCTGGTTCTGCTACTTGCTCTGCCTCTTCAATTGTGTTTTTTGCCTTTTAGTATGCCTTGCAATTTTTTTCTTGACTGACACACATAAAGTACTGGGTTAAAGGAACTCTTGTAAGTAGATCTCTGGTAATGTGATGGTAAGGTGTCAGGGGAGGAAAGTGTTCTAGAGGTCTAAGTCTAGAGGGACTGTGAACTTCACAAGTGCTTCTCAGGTTTTTTCCTCCACTTAGACAGAGTAGGATGGACAGAGTAGGCTGGAGTTGGATATTTCCCTTCACCCAGGTTAGTTAGGCTCTGATAATACCTGGACAGGTTAGACTCTGTTTCTGCTGAGGAAAGTCCTTGATGAAAACAAAATGCTTTGGCAGATATCAAAAGGATTCCTTTTCCCTTCCTCTTACTTGCAGCATGAGGGGATTTTTCTCTGATAATTACTGTGAGAACCTCATCAGGCTCCTGGAACTAAAACTCACAAATGTATGGGAGCCCCAGGACTGAGTCCCCTGGAGTTTTTACCTGTCAACATTGTCTACATTGAGCCTCCAGCAATTTATCAATTGTAGTTTGGATTTTCATACCTTTGTACTGGTGAAATCAGCAGTTTCTGTCCATCTCTAATCTGGTAAGCTGTGATTCCCTCTATTCACTTGTCACCAATGTGATTTGTCCTATGTCCTCTGCTCTCTTATATATCAAGAAGAGTTATTGATGTTTTTTCAGTTTGTTGAGGTTTGATTTATTGTTAGGATGAAGTGGTGACTTCCAAGCGCCTTACATCTGAAACAAAACCCAGAAATCTTCCAGATACATTTCCAGTCTTCTAGAGTTTGCTCTCTATAGCTGGAGACATCTTTTATGAGACAACTGATAGGAGATTAGTGAAAATGGTTAAGAGCCAAGAAGAACAAGTACATTAAAACGACTAATCCATCAGATTGATGTGATGTCATGGTGTTGTAAATATTGCAGAAGAAGAAGTAACACACGTTTATAAGTAAATGTTTACACCAAAGAGAAAATTATTTGCAAAGAATTTTAAATCAGAAATCCCACGTTTCAGTGTATCCTGGTTCTTTCACTGTTTAGTTACATAAATTTTTTCAATACTTAATTCTCAGAATTTACTTCTGTACATAAGACTAAATATAAAATTTTAAAAGGCCACCCAGCCTGCAACAATTATAAGAAGGCCAAATAAGCAAAGTGAATAAAGAACCTGAGAAAACAAATAAATATCTGCACCATTTTGCTGTACACTAGAAACTAACACAACATTTAAAACAACTATACTTCAATTAAAAAAAAAATGCTGAAAGGATTTTGCACATTATATAGGGCATGGGGTTAGTATATGACATTATTAAACAAAGTACTTTATGAAGAACTGCTTAAGCTCTTGAACTTAATCTGTAAACACTAACTGGTGATGCTTTGTTTGAAGTGTTTATTGTGACAAGAAGTACAGCTATAAATCACCCATCTTTTTGGCATTTTGGCATTTAATTATCACAATAAAGTGATATAGTGTTTAAAAGAGGTTAAAAGATTAGAGCCTGCACTTTTAGAACTGATTTTTTTTTTTTTTTTGCTAATTGCTGAAATTCCTTTTATCTGTTAACTTGTTACTGAGGGTTTTTTGAAACTGCCTAGTTTGGAATTCCTCCCCAAACAAATGTACCTTTAATATAGCTTCAGTTCCATACATTAAGTTATGGAGATGAACTCAGGTTTCCAAAAAAACTTCCTAACGAAAGCATAAATACTCTGGCTTTCCAACTTTTATAAACTGGGTCAAAATTAAATTTCAAGAGTGAGATATTTCCTTAATGTTTCCTTAAATGAACTGTTGACAACTCTTTGGAACATTTCAGTATTAAATTTGGCTTCCCTCACAATAAGGCTTCTTCTGTACAGATTGTTAAAATCTAGTCACCACACATCCATAGATCCAGAATTTTCATTTTTGTTCCAAAATGTCACTGGAAGGGATTTTGTCCTTGCAAACTGCATAAAATTTACAGTAGAATATTTGTAAAAGCAGAAAGCTGAAATAGATCTGCTTTGATTCCTTGGTAAAGAGAAAAGAAGGGCAAGAAGCTTCAGCTTCTATTTACCCTGGCATTAGCTCAAGATAAGCCTTAAAATTACTTTTTGGTGTACAAACAGTGTGGTTTCTCCATCAAAAGGTTATTTGTTATAAAAGGGCTTTATTCTGCAAGACATTGGGTACATTCACTTTTTAATTAGAGCTGCCAAACTCAAGGCCAGGGTGAGGTCAAAATCATGTCTTTTTATGATGCTCTTTTTCCTGATTATAAAAGTAATAGCAAGTGCGACAGAACCAGTTTCTTCCCCAGAGCATTCTCTCAAGTTAACTCACCACGAAAAAAAACATAAACTAATGCCCTGCTTTGGCCCTGAGAGAAGTCTTGAAGACTTCTTTAAACACTACAGTGGTACAGACAGACTGTGTTTGGGCTAAAAGTGGGAGTGTGTTGTTATTGTTATTTCTGTTGTAGTTCCTTTTCATATTCATCTGGCACTCAGTGAATGAATGAATGAGCATATGAATGAATAAGTGAATGAGTTTTTAAGTGAGACATGTTCTTATTTTCTCCTGGCCTGCCAGATGGGTGGGCAACAAAAAACAGTGGCAATCAAATACAAAGTTTGTGCCACATCTGTGCTTTCTGCTGAGAATTACGGAGCAACATCAGGAACACAGTGACTAAGCATGAGAATTTTTACTAGTCTTAATGATGAAACTGTGGAAGTTTATTTATTAAGTCAGTGGGTTTTTTCCTTTAAGATTCTGATTTTCCATGTTTTTCTAGCTACTTCATTCTTTTCATTCCTCGTTTCACAGAGGGAAGGTAAACAGAGCCTAAAATAAGGTAGTTATTCCTCAATTTTGAGTCTTAAACTTTTCTAATATACTTTCATAGAGAAATGAGAGTTTTGAACACTAGGTTTTATTGAAAGAAAGTTTTTTAAAATAAATACTTTTTCAGTTCCCAAATTTGCCCAGTGCAAAGGCAGAACAAAGCTTGAGAGTCTGAGCTTAGGGTTTTCCTATAAAAGCCATAGAAGAGAGGATGGAAGGATATAAGAAAAGTCCCTGCAATTCAGATGGAAAGGATAATCCTTCAATGTTGGATCAAGTTTGGAAAGATTTGAAGATGACATCATGACGCAGAAGCAACTTTTCCTTAACTCAACCCCTCAGATCAACCCTGAAAGAGGAGATAGGTTGCACTAATGAGATAAAACACAAGGAAGGTGATGGGGAAATGAAAAACAAATATTCTTTTTGTGTCTGGCTTCTTGTTTGAAAGATAAGAGGAGATTATCTATACTTAGGGCACATTATAACATTATGGTTCAGCCAAAGCATTGTGTAACTAGTTTCCCGTCGTCTAAGTGACACACAATGGAAGTTCTTGAGGACCTTGAGAAGGGATGCTAAAATGATGAGATTTTTAGAATGACACCATTGCAGAACATGCAGTGACATGAAGGCTTCAAGGACGTCACCATGGAGACAGCGTGAACTGAGAAAACAACAACCAACCAGATAATGTCTCCTCTCCAACCACAAGGATAGGTATTCTTTATCCTCATCGTATCACATCATGTAGGTAAGGAAAAGGGAAGGAGAAAGCCCTGCCAGATGGGAAAAAATTTGAAATGACCATCTGAAAGACACTAACACCAGGAATAAATATTGGCATACCAATATTAAGGTTTGACTTTGTTTCATTTTTTTTCTGGTTTCCTCTCCTTAATCAGTGAGAAAGGAAACTTAAAAGCAAGATGAAATCCAATATACAAAATACATCATGCCGCATTTTAACGTGTCTAAGATGTAGTATGTAAATCCTGACCCCACTAAAGTGATATTACCCAGACATTCCTCAGCACTCCCCAAGCTCTGCTTTCATTCTTTACTGTGGGACTGTAGGAAGGTAGTAAGTACTAAAATCCCAGGCTAACAGTCACATTTGTGGAGGAGCAAGATACTTCATTCTGAGTAAAATCTGGTAATGAACAAGCACAACTTTGCTCTCCCACAAAAAGGAGAATAAAGGCCAATTTTGCTAAATCAGTTCTGTATCATTAGTGACAACTTTGTTGTTGTTGGGTTGCTAAGTCGTATCTGACTTTGCAACCCTAGGGACTGCAGTGCACCTGGCTTCCCTGTCCTTCACTATTTCCTGGAGCTTGCTCAAGCTCATGGCCTTTGAGTCAGTGATGTCATACAATCATCTCATCGTCTATTGCCCAGTTCTCCTCCTGCTTAATAAACCTGCAAAGATATATTCAAAACCATAAACAAAGAAAACTAATAAAAATGGTTTGAAGTAGTTCAGAAAAATTATATCAAAGTGAATTTTATTTTTAGAAGATAAAAATGTGCAAAATTAACGTGCGTTGTGCAAAGCTTTCTAAAATTGATTACATTACACACTAATACCTGAGAGAGTTGCAGTCCTCTTATTTAGTTATTTTCATGATGCATGCATGGCAAGTCACTTCAGTCATGTCTGAGTCTTTGTGACTCTATGGACTGTAGCCCGCCAAGCTCTTCTCTCCCTGGGATTCTCCAGGCAAGAATACTGGAGTGGGTTGCCAGGCCTTCGTCTAGGGGATCTTTCTGACCCAGGGATCAAACCCATGTCTCTTACATCTTGCATTGGCAGGCAGGTTCTTTACCACTAATGTCACGTAGAGCTAATTATTTTTAAGACAAATATATCCCAAACAAAATATACAGATAAGATGTAATCATAAAAAATGTTTTAGACTTCCTTCTATTTTACCTATTTTTCCCTATACATACACTGACAGAATGAAAGCAAAGTAAAAATTTCAGCATCAGATAAATACTATTTCTTAAATAATTAAAGAAATAAACCTATTTTTCTTTGCAGTTTTACTGGTAGCTCTTTTAAAAAAAATAATTTTATTTATTTACTTATGTATCTTTGGCTATGCTGGATTTTTGTTGCTGCACGGACTTTTCTCAAGTTGAGAAGAGCAGGGGCTGCTCTCTAGTTTCAGTGCACGGGCTCTAGGGCATGAGAGCTTCAGGAGTTACGGCACATGCGCTCACTTGTCATGGTGCACAGGCTTAGTTACTCCATGGCATGTGGGATCTTCCTGGACCAGGGATCAAACCCTCATCTTCTGACTTGGCAGGAGGATTCTTTACCACTTAGCCACCAGGGAAGCCCTACAGGTAGTTCTGATGTCCTTTCCCCAATCCTGCATTTGAATTTTCTGGTTAATGCATGTAGATTTTACTTTGCCAGTGAAAATAAAGCCTGAAAGATAGAGAGATGCAGATCTTTTACATATCAGATTCTTAGCTTGTAGAATTAAAAATTGGGACTAAGAGAGCTAAATATTTAAAGTTCCATGATCAAAGGATTCTTTAAAATTCACCACATTAGTCTTCAGTATTTAAATAAAATCAGAAAAAAACAATTACTCTCACACTCATGTCATTGCATTCATATCTTTTATATCATCACACTTCAGTTATTTCAAAACTCTGTAAAGATTATGTAAAGAATTGCTTAAATCTTTAGTTTTGTAGGTAAAAAACAAAAACTAAACTTTAAGATCAAGAAAGAGCCCATATAGCCATCTGGTGGTTACTTAAGGAAATACATCTGAATCTTCCAATCACTATTATATGTTAATTGTTATATTAAATAATATAAATCATTCCTATAAAATAAGTTAATGTTTATATAATTCTAAAAAGCATCTAAAACATTTTAATTACTTATGAATTTATACTTCTTTCATATTTTTTCTTTAAAGCATAAATCTTTTCCCATTCTGATGCTAGTAAATGTATTATTGCCTTCTGCTATTTATTCTAAACTATGTCATTGTTAATTTTCAAGGTAATAGCTGTTCTTAAATATTAGGCCTACATAGACTAAGCACTTAGAGCTGAATAATCATTAACTATCTTATTATAAATACTCATATATATTACTCATATTTATATAGAAAACCTTTCAACCAATATTAGATACATAATTAAATGCTGGGCTTCATAATAATATGAAAAGCATAGCCCAAGTTTTATAAATAACATGAAAGAGAACTCGAGTAATAATGCATAAGAATATGCTCATGTTGTTGAACTTCACTAAAGTATTAAGAAAAAATCAGAGAAAGGTCATGTGTAGCTCTAACAAAAGGTATTTGCAGAAAAGAAATCTGCCTATGTATTGTATTGTTTTTATATGCATATCCTTTTCCCTGGTGGCTCAGATGGAAAAGAATCTGCCTGCAATGCAGGAGACCCAGGTTCAGATCCCTGGATCTGGACAATCCCCTGGAAAAGGAAATGGCAACCCATTCCAGTGTTCCTGCCTGGAGAATCCCATGGACAGAGGAGCCAGGTGGGCGACAGTCCATGGGGTCAAAAAGAGTCTGACATAGCTGAGCAACTAACACTTTCACACTTTACTTTCACTATATGCATATCATTTACATAATTTTGTAAATATTGTGAATATACACTTTAGAAAAAGAGACTTTCTTTTCAATGTAGCTCTTCCTAAGCACTGTAATAAAAGCAATCTTATAATTTAATATGGCCTTGATGAAATGAAAAAAATATTATATTCTTAGGTTTTGTAGGCAGAGACTAAACAAATGTATACATTTACCAGATGAATTTTTATATGTCTGTATAAAAAAGAAAAAAGGAAAAACAAATTAAAAGTTATGAAAAATAGTACATGTGGTATGTTTTTCCCAAAAGACAACCATATTGTCAATGTATTAAAATGTAACATTTGTTCAAAAAGCAAATATATTGAGTGCATTTGCATAACACAGTAATTGTATTGCTGTGTTATTTACATAATTTTGTAAATAGCACACTTAGAGCATTTTACTAGACTTTCATGGCTTCATAGTGTATGAGATTTAATGTAATGTTCACTTAAATACGGAGGCTCATCTACACACATTGCCAAGGTGAAAATCCTGCTTAGAATTGATTTTCAAAGGTGCAATGTTTTTATCCTGAGTGCTTTCATTGACAATTTTATGAATAAAGCCTTACCTAATTTTATCGTGCTTTACTTTATTTATTTTTTTCTACAAATTGAAGGTTTGTGGCAACCCTGCATTAAGCCTGCTTTTTGATGCCATTTTTATCAATAGCATTTGCTCCGTTCATGTCTCTGTGTCACACCCAAGGTAGTTCCTGCAATATTTCAGACCTTTTCATTATTATTTTATTTGTGATGTAATCTGTGATTAGTGATCTTTGATGTTACTATTGTCATTGTTTTGGCATTTTTTAGCAATAAAATATTTTTAAATTAAGGTATGTATGTTGTATTTTTTTTAGACATAATGCTCTTTCACCTTTAGTAGACTACAATATAGTTTAAACGTAACTTTTGTATGCATTTGGAAACCAAAAATTTTGTGTGACTCACTTTTTTGTGGTATTCACTTCATTGCAATGGTGTGGAACCCAACCCACAATATATCCAAGGTAAGCCTATAGTTAATTTTTCAGCAAATAAAGCTTTTAAGAAGAAATACACAATGTTTTAGTCAGGAGAAGATACAAGTTTAGGAGACAGTCCATCTGAAAACTAAGGAAAACGTTAAAACAATCAACAGTTGCTTTTCAATGCCATCATTTTATTTTAGTAATATTAATGTGAATAGTAAGTCCTTATTAAAACTTGCAAGTTTTAAAATCATTCAGGTGGAAGTAATGCATAGCTAAGATGATTAAGGCTAGTTTCCTCAATTCCTGACTTCTTAAGTGTGATTTTGTTCTCCTCAAACAAGAAAAAAAATATGAAAATAGAAGTGTTTTAAAATACTTCATTTTTTAATTTTTTTAAACTTTTTAATTGGAGGATAATTGCTTTACAATGTTGTGTTGGTTTCTGTCATACCACGTGAATCAACCATGAGTGAGTGACTGAGTGAAAGTCGCTCAGGTGTGTCTGACTCTTTCCGATCCCATGGATTGTAGCCCACCAGGCTCCTCTGTCCATGGGGATTCTCCAGGCAAGAATCCTGAAGTGGGTTGCCATTTCCTTCTCCAAAAAGTATACGTATATCCCCTCGCTCCTGAACCTCTCTCCCACCCACTCCCTGTGCCACCCTTCTAGGTTATCACAGAGCACTGGGAGCTTTAGGTTCACGGAAAAATTGAGAGGAAGGTACTGTGATTTCCCATATACCCTCTGCCCCGCACTGGCATGGCCTCCATTGTCAGCATCCTCCCCTAAAGTGGAATAACTGGTGAAGGGCCTGCACTGACATATCATAATCATCCATGCTCCTTGATTTACATCTGGGTTCACTCTTGGTGTTACACAGTGTGGTTCTAAAAAATGTATGATGACATATATCTATCATTGTAATATCACACCGAGTATTTCCACTGCCCTAAAAACTCTCTGGGCTGCACCTTTTCATCCCTCTACCCCTTTTCCTCAACCACTGATCTTTTGATTGTCTCCACAGTTTTGTCTTCTCTGGAATGTCATATAGTGTGTAGCCTTTTTAGATTGTCTTCTTTCAGGTAGTAATATACATTTAAGTTTCCTCCATGTCTTTCATGACTTGACTGTTCATTGCTTTTAAGAACTCAATAATATTCCATTGTCTGGAGGTACCACATGCATGCTCAGTCATGTCTCACTCTTTGTAACCCCATGGACTGTAGCCTGCCAGGCTCCTCTGTCTATGGGATTTTCCAGGCAAGAATACTGGAGTGCATTGCCATTTCCTTCTCCAGGGGATTTTTCCCAACCTAGGGATTGAACCCATGTCTCCTGCATTGGCAGGCATTCTTTACCACTAGTACCACCTGGGAAGCCCATAGGTGGGTTGTACCACAGTTTATTAATTAATTTACCTGCTGAAAGGCTGGACTTTCCTGGTGGCTCAAACAGTAAAGAATCCACCTGCAATGCAGGAGACTTGGGTTTGATCCCTGGATTGGGAAGATCCCCTGGAGGAGGGCATGGCAGCCAACTCCAGTATTCTTGCCTGGAGAATCCCAATGGATAGAGGGGCCTGGCAGGCCATAGTCCATGGACTCGCAAAGAGCTGGACTCAACTGAGCGACTAAGCACACAGCACACACTGAAAAGCATGTTGGTTATTTTCAAGTTAAGTGATTATGAATAAAGCTGCTGTAAACTTCTGTGTGCAGGTTTTTGTATGGACATGACTTTTTACTTCCTTTGGGTTAATATTAACACTAAGGAGTTTGATGCATCATATATAAGGGTTCGGTTGATTTTGTGAAAAACTGCCAACTCTCTTCCAAAGAGAGTCAGCAATGAATGCGAGTTCCTGTTGCACACACGTTTTGGCCATTCTAATGAGTAGGTAGTGATATCACATTCTTGTTTTAATTTTCATTTCCCTGAAAACATGATGTGGAACATCTTTTTGTATGCTTATATACTATTTGTTTGTCTTCCTTGGTAATGTGTCTGTTGAGGCCTTTGGTCCATATTTTGATTGAGTTGTTTGTTTTATTATTGTTAAGCTTTAAGAATTTTTTGTATATTTTAGATAATAGTTCTTTATCAGATATGCCTTTTGCAAATATTTTCTTCCATATGGGACTTACCTTTCCATTCTCTTGTCAGTGTCTTTTAGACAGCCTTCAGAATGGGAGAATATAATAGCAATTGAAGCAACTGACAAAGAATTAATCTCGAAAATATACAAGCAGCTCATGTAGCTCAATATCAGAAAAATAAATGACACAATCAAAAAATGGGCCAAAGAACTAGACAGACATTTCTCCAAAGAAGATATACAGATGGCTAACAAACACATGAAAAGATGCTCAGCATCACTCATTATCAGAGAAATGCAAATCAAAACCACAATGAGGTAGCATCAGAATGGCTGCTATCAAAAAGTCTACAAACAACAAATGCTGGAGAGGGTGCGGAGAAAAGGGAACCCTTTTACACTGTTGGTAGGAATGCAAACTAGTACAGCCACTATGGGGAACAGTGTGGAGATTCCTTAAAAAACTGGAAATAGAACTGCCACACAATCTAGCAACCCCACTGCTGGGCATACACACTGAGGAAACCAGAATTGAAAGAGAAACTTGTACCCCAATGTTCATTGCAGCACTGTTTACAATAGCCAGGACATGGAAACAACCTAGATAACCATCAGCAGACGAATGGATAAGAAAGCTGTGATACACATACACAATGGAATATTACTCAGCTATTAAAAAGAACACATTTGAATCAGTTCTAATGAGGTGGATGAAACTGGAGCCTATTATACAGAGTGAAGTAAATCAGAAAGAAAAACACCAATAACTATATTAACGCATATATATGGAATTTAGAAAGATGGTAACAATGACCCTATATGCAAGACAGCAAAAGAGACACAGATATAAAGAACAGACTTTTGGACTCTGTGGGAGAAGGCAAGGGTGAGATGATTTGAAAGAATAGCATTGAAAGAAACATGTATATTATCATATGTGAAATAGATTGCCAGTCCAGGTTCGATGCATGAGACAGGGTGCTCAGGGCCAGTGCACTGGGATGACCCTGAGGATGGTAGGGGAGGGCGGTGGGAGGGGGGTTCAGAATGGCGGACAAGTGTACACCCATGGCTGATTCATGTCAATGTATGGCAAAAACCACGACAATATTGTAAAGTAATTAGCCTCCAATTAAACTAAATAAATCAACTTAAAAAAAGAGAAAAAAGAGCAGAAGTTTTTTATTTCAATGAAGTGAAGATTATCATTTATTTCTTTCATGAATCATGCTTTTGATGTTGTAAAAAGTCACTGTCATACTCAAGGTCATCTAGGTTTTCTCTTTCATTAGAAAAACCCTTTTCTAGGGATTTTATGGTTTTGCATTTTGCAACTAGGTCTATAATCCATTTTGAGTTAATTTTGTGAAGGGTGTTAGGTCTGTATCTAGATTCTTTTTTTTTTTTTGCACTTGGAAATCCAGTTGTTCCAACACCATTTGTTGAAAAGACTATCATTTCTCCATTAAATTGCCTTTGTTTCTTTGTCAAAGATCAGTTGACTGTGTTTATCTTTGTCAAAGATCAGTTGACTGTGTTTATGTGGGTCAGTTTCTAGGATCTTTATTGTGTTCCATTAGTCTTTATGGCTGCTCTTTCACTAATACCACACTGTCTTGAGATTGAAGCTTTTTAATAAGTCTTGAAGTTGGGTAGTGTCTATCTTCCAACTTTAGTATTCTTCAATATTCTGTTGATTTTTTTTTTTTTTTGCCTCACCATATAAACTTTAGACTCAAGTTTGTTGATAGCCTCAAAATAATTGGCTGGGATTTTGACTGGAGTTTCATTGAATCTATAGATTAAGGTAGGAAGAACTGACATCTTGACAATATTGAATCTTTCTATCCATGAATGTGGAATATCTCTCCATTTATTTAGTTCTTTGATTCCTTCTATCAGAGTTTTACACCTTTCCTCATATATAATCTTGTATATATTTTGTTAGATTTATTTCAAAGTATTTCATTCTTTAGGTGCTAGTATAAATGATAGTGTGTTTTATTTCAAATTCCACTTGTTCTTTAGTGAAATATATGACAGTGATTGACTTTTGTATATTAATCTTGTTATCTGCAATGTTGCTATACTTACTTATCAATTCCAGGCAGGAGTTTTTTGGTTAATTCTTTTATCATTTTCTGCATTGATGATCATATCCTCTGTAAATGAAAAATTTTATGTCTGTCTTCTCAATCTTTATACTTTTTTCTTTCTTGTCATAGTGCCTTAGCTAGAACTTACAGTACAGTGTTGAAAAGGAGTGGTTCAAGAGGACATCCTTGCCTTGTTCCTGATTTTAATAGGAAAATCCCATTTTCTCATCACAAACTATGATGTTATCTGTACAAATTTTGTAGATATTCTTTATCAAGTTGAGGTCTTTCCCCTCTATTTCTAGTTTTCTGAGACTATTATTATGAATGGATATTGGGTTTTGTCAGATGCTTTTTCTTAATCTATCAGTATGATCAAGGGATTTTTTTCTTCTTTATCCTCTTGATGTGATGGATTACATTAATTGATTTTTTTATTGTTGAAACAACCTTGCATGCCTGGGGTAAATCTTACTTGGTAGTGGTGTATAATTGTTTTATACATTGATGCATTCAATTGATAACGTTTCTTTGAGGATTTTTGCATCTATGCTCCTGATAGACATTAGTTTGTAGTTTTATTTTCTAATATCTTTGTCTGATTTTGATAATAGGATAATACTTGCCTCAAAGAATGAGTTAGGAAGTATTCCTTCTGCTATTATCCTCTAAAAGAGATTTTTAGGGCATTGGTATAATGGCTTCTTTAAATGAACACATCTGAGCTTGATGGTTTCTGTCTTGGAAGGTTATTAATTAATGATTAATTATTAATGATTAATTATTGATTGAATTTCTTTGACAGATATAGGCCTATTAGAACATCTATTGCTGTTGTGTGGGGTTTGTTCATCCTCAACTTCACTGTAAGGCTAGATTTTGAAATACCAAAGTAGTTACTCCAATATGTAGTAACTGGAGAATTCCCTTTGCTGCACACACATCCTCTCCAAAATATATTGTAGTCAGAATGTTCAGTTTTTGGCTATATACAGGTAATTTGGTAACATAACACTGTGGGTTAGTTTACATTTCCTTGATCACAAATAGGATTCTTGCTGTTGTTCAGTCACTATTAATCCCACTCTTTGCAACCCCCTGGACTGCAGCACACTAGCTCCTCTGTCCTCCACTCTCTCCCAGAATTTGCTCAGATTCATGTCCATTGAGCCAGTGATGCTATCTGTCTAACCATCTCATCGTCTGCCACCTCCTGCTCCTTTGGTCTTCAGTCTTTCCCAGCATCAGAGTCTTTTCCAATAAGTGGGCTCTTTGCATCAGGTGGCAAAACTGTTGGAGCTTCTGCTTCAGCATCAGTCCTTCCAATGAATATTCATGACTGATTTCCTTTAGGATTGACTGGTTTAGTCTTCTTGTAGTCAAAGGGACTCTCAGGAGTCTTCTCCAACACCACAGTTCAAAAGCATCAATTCTTCAGCACTCAACCTTCTTTGTGATCCAACTTTCACTTCCATACATTATTATGGGGAAAACCATAGCTTTGACTATACAGACCTTTGTCAGCAAAGTGATGTCTCTACTTTTTAATATGCTGTCTAGGTTTGTCTAGGTTTACTTTCCTTCCAAGCAGCAAGCATCGTTTAATTTCATGGCTGCAGTCACTGTCCGCAGTGATTTGAGAGCCTAAGAAAATAAAACCTGTCACTTCTTAGACTTTTTCCCCTTCTTTTGCCATGAAGTGATGGGACCAGTTAACACTGGACATGGAACAACAGACGGATACCAGATAGGAAAAGGAGTACGTCAAGGCTGTATATTGTCACCCTGCTTATTTAACTTATATGCAGAGTACATCATGAGAAACGCTGGGCTGGAAGAAACACAAGCTGGAATCAAGATTGCTGGGAGAAATATCGATAACCTCAGATATGCCGATGACACCACCTTTATGGCAGAAAGTGAAGAAGAACTAAAGAGTCTCTTGATGAAAGTGAAAGAGGAGAGTGAAAAAGTTGGGGTAAAGCTCAACGTTCAGAAAACTAAGATCATGGCATCTGGTCCCATCTCTTCATGGGAAATAGATGAGGAAACAGTGGAAACAGTGTCAGACTTTATTTTTGGGGGCTCCAAAATCACTGCTGATGGTGACTGCAGCCATGAAATTAAAAGACGCTTACTCCTTGGAAGGAAGGTTATGGCCAACCTAGATAGCATATTTAAAAGGAGAGACATTACTTTGCCAACAAAAGTCCGTCTAGTCAAGGCTATGGTTTTTCCAGTGGTCATGTGTGGATGTGAGAGTTGGATGGTGAAGAAAGCTGAGTGCCGCAGAATTGATGCTTTTGAACTGTGGTGTTGGCGAAGACTCTTGAGAGTCCCTTGGACTGCAAGGAGATCCAATCAATCCATCCTAAAGGAGATCAGTCCTGGGTGTTCATTGGAAGCACTGATGTTGAAGCTGAAACTCGCATACTTTGCCCACCTCATGCGAAGAGTTGACTCATTGAAAAAGACCCTAATACTGGATAGGATTGGGGGCAAGAGGAGAAGGGGACGACAGAGGATGAGATGGTTGGATGGCATCCCTGACTCGATGGACATGGGTTTGGGTAGACTCCGGGAGTTGGTGATGGACAGGGAGGCCTGGCACACTGCGATTCATGGGGTTGCAAAGAGTTGGACACGACTGCGCGAATGAACTGAACTCTGCTTATAAATTAAATAAGCAGGGTGGCAATATACATCCATGTCATACTCCTTTCCCAGTTACTTGCTTGTTGACTATTTACATTTCCTCTTTTGTATATTGTCTTTTTAATTCTTATTGATTTATGCAGATTACATATATATTCTGGATACTATTTCAACTTTATTTTTTAATATTTGCCGAATATGATCAACTCCACACTGATAGTTCATTTCCTTTAAAAATTTTAAAGAAGCCAAATAATTGTCTTCTGGCTTGCATAAAATATGCAGTGTGTCTTTTCCCTTTCTCTGTGTTTTTAATATTTTTAAAATATTTTTACTTAGTCTTTAGTAACTTGACAATGATATGATCTGGTGTGATTTTCTTTGTATTTATCCTGTTGAGATTCATTGAGATTCTTGGATCTGTATAAATAACATTTTCCATAAAAATAATAAAATAGCTCACAAATTTTTAATTGATTTTTTGTCTCATTTTCTCTCTTTTCTCTGGAATTTCAATTAAACGTATTGGCCACTTGAACTCTCACAGGTCACTGATGCTCTGCTCATTTATTCAATTTTTTTTCTTAGTTTCAATTTGGATAATTTGTACTATCCTATTTCCATTTCTTTTGTCATTTAGTAGTGTTCAGTCTCTTATTAAACTATTGAATGAATTTTTATGTTATTATATATATATTCTAAGTATGTGTGTTAGTCTCTCACATCATGTCCAACTCTTTGTGACCCCATGGACTCCAGTCTACCAGGCTCCTCTGCCCATGGAATTCTTCAGGCAAGAATACTGGAATGGGTTGCCATTTCCTTCTCCAAAGGATCTTCCCGACCCAGGGATCAAACCTGGGTCTCCCAAATTACAGGCAGATTCTTTACCATCTAAGCCACCAGGGAAGCCCTATATTTGAAGTATATCCACTTTCAAATTTACATTTGTTGTTCTCTTATTATTCTCATTTCTCTCTTGGAAAGCCTCATCTTTTCATTCACTATATTCATCTTTTCCTCTAAATTTCTTAACATATTTAAAGTAGTTTATTTAAATACGTGTGCTAAGTTGCTTCAGTCATGTTCAGCTCTATGTGACCCCATGGACTGTAACCTACAGACTCCTCTCCCCATGGACTGTAGCCTACAGACTCCTCTGTCCATGGGATTTCGCAAGCAAGATATTGGATTGGGCTGCCATTTCCCACTCCAGGGGATCTTTCTGACCCAGGGATCAAACCTGCATCTCTTATGTCTCCTGCATTGACGTTAATAAATACCTCTTCTGCTAATTCTAATAATTATATCATCAAGAAATTTTATTGCACTGGCTTTTTTGTTTTTCTTTTTTATGAGTCACATTTTCCTGCTTCTTTACTACCTAATTATTTTTAATTGTATACTAGATACTCTGTATAGAAGAATGGTGAAGATTTAGATATAATTTTCTTTTATTTAGTTTTGTTTATTTCTAAAAAGTTCAAGCCTCTTTTTCTGCCTGGCATTTAGGGTGAAGGGCTAATTATTTAAGTATCTTCTAAAGTTGATTTGAACTAGGATTGGGTTATAGCTTTAAATTCAGTTGAATTTGCCCATGATCAGGAGAACCTCCAAGATTCCAAGTTGCTGCCATTTTGATCATATTAATATTTGAGATGAAGATAGGTTAAATTGAAGTTTCAGATATTTTTGAATCAAAGCTTGATATACATGTGACAACCCATGATTAAATATAGTTTTCTATGATATTTTTCCATTTTTCTCCAAAGCCACGTTTTTTTTTTTTCTGGTAAGGGGTAAAAGTTTACCTTTCAGGAGGAAAGAATTGTCATGTAGAGCAATTTGTTTTGTATTTTGGGTTCTTTTAGATTCTATGTCATCTCTCCAGCATACCATCTCTCCTATTCCTATTCTATTTCTACCGTGGGCCTTTTCTCTCTTCACCCCTATCAAGATTCACACTGCCAGTAATGGAAGCTAGCACCATGGTTCTCTGCTCACATATAAAAGACTTCTATCTGGAATTCAATTCATTTAGCGTTCCTTGTATCCACGATTTGCTAGTAATGTAGAATGTTATGGTTTTTATTTTGTCTGAGTCTACCTCACTGTTCGGAGAAGGCAATGGCACCCCACTCCAGTACTCTTGCCTGGAAAATCCCATGGACGGAGGAGCGTGGTAGGCAACAGTCCATGGGGTCGCTAAGAGTCGGACACGACTGAACGACTTCGCTTTCACTTTTCCCTTTCATGCACTGGGGAAGGAAATGGCAACCCACTCCAGTATTCTTGCCTGGAGAATCCCAGGGACGGCAGAGCCTGGTGGGCTGCCGTCTATGGGGTCGCACAGAGTCGGACACGACTGAAGCGACTTAGCAGCAGCAGCAGCACCTTGCTGTTGCCATGGAAGCAAACACTTCTCATATAGCTCTACAATAAAAATTTAGAAAATTCCACTTATCAATAGTTTAATAATGCTTATAATATTGCTTAACTAAATGGATAATACCTAGTGTATGTGTCTGTTTTTCTATTGCTGCAGAAATACTTCACTATTTCAATTACTGAAGCTTTAGGGTAAGTATTAATAATTCTTAGGGCAATTTTCCCTTCTTTTTCTTCCTCAAGAGTGCCACAGTTTCTCTTGGCTTCTTGGCTCTTTATCAAAGCACCCGTTCCTTGAATTTGGTTGATATCAGTTGTATCTTAAATTGAAATAATGACATTAATTTATACCATAGCACAATGACTAATAACCTTCTAAAAAAAGCCTTAATGTTTTTTAGAAAACTTATTATTCCAAATTAAATTCAGATCAATGATTTTTCAGATAATTTGACAAAATTAACTAATACTTCTCAGAGCATGTGTAGAGTTGAAATCTGTATGTATATTTCAGATTGTCTTTCTTCTTCCACATCTTTGCTTAGGCACTTACATAAGCAAAGAGAACATTCTTTTTTCGCTCTCTGCCAGTAAAATCATCTCTCTCCTTCAAAATCCTGATCAAGATTTATTACTCCACAATTCTTTTTTTTTATGATTCTGTACCACACATAACCTTCATTTCTATGAACTTTTGTTGAATTTAATTGAATAATTTTATTATGTATGTTATCATATTCTATAACTCTTTCACACATCTTGAATCTTGTATTATGAAACTTTCAGATGCAAGTGATAGAAATCCAATTAAAATAGTTAAATAGAAAAGAAAATGTATCTTGACTATCTTCGTGTCTTCTTTAGAGAAAGGTCCATTTAGATCTCTGCCCTTTTTTTGATTGGGTTGTTTGCTTTTTTGATATTGAGTTTTGTGAGCTGTTTGTATATTTTGGAGATTAATCCCTTGTCAGTTGTTTCATTGGCAAATGCTTTCTCTCATTTGGAGGGTTAGGGTTTGCAGGCCAGGAATGGAGATGCAGATGTAGAGAATGGACAGGTGGACATGAAGTGGGGGAGAGGGGTGAACTGGAAGATGGGGATTGATGTATTCACAGTGCTGTGTGTAAAACAGGTAGCTAGTGTGAAGCTACTATATAGCACAGGGAGCTCAGCTCGGTGCTCTGTGATGACCTTAGAGGGGTGGGATGGCAGGTGGGAGGGAGGTCTAAGTGGGAAGGGATATGTGTATACATATAGCTGATTCACTTCATTGTACAGCAGAAACTAACACAATATTGTAAAGCAATATACCCCCATTTTATTTTTTTTAAAAAGTAAATGAATCAGCTTGTATAACTAAACCATAAAAAGACAGGAGTGAGTGGGGTACATTTCAGTAACACACGCTGGAGTTTGGAATTCAAACAGCATCAGCACTGTCTCTCTATTTTTCTATCTTTCTCTCTTCACTCACCACAACCATCTCTAGTCTAAACTTGTATTTGTGTATGTGTGACTCAGGTACCTCTGTGTAGTGAGGAACTCATCTGTGTTTATACCTTAACAGCTTATGATTCAAGAGCAAAAAGCTATTTTTACACCAATATAGAAATTCAAGGAAGGACTCTGATTTTCCCAATTTGGATCACATATCCATCTTTTGGATACTATGACCAAGAGGATGTAGAACTATCATTAGCCCAGCCTGAAATATCTTCTTCTCTTTGGCTACAGAATGAGATAGGCTCAGGCAGAGTACATTGACATGTAACCTGTCATAACCTATTAGAGCCCCAAGGATCTGGAAATAACCTCCTGGAAATCAGGAATTGTAGTGTATCCTTTAGTGTCTTTCCCCCCCCTATATTCTCCTCTGAACAGAATAGGTGGTTTCAGAGGGCCTCTCATGATAGGAAATGTCTTTTGGCTTAAATTTATTGGTTAAAGCTGTAGTTTTAAAATATATTTTGTTTTGTTTTGTAGTTATGTTTGGGATGAATTAAAATGATATTGTTTTCCTTTTTTAAAAACAGTAGTGAAATAGATATGGTATTAAATAATCAGAGAAAGATAGGATGTTTGAAGTGTGATGTAAAGATATTAAATTGAACCAGTTAAAGATTTATATCAGTTGGTGACAAAGAATCAGAAAATGTATTTATGTTAGTGATGACTTGAAATGATCTGTTTTATCTGTCTCCCCAAATCTTTTGCATAAATCCAGGCATCACTTATGCTCCTCCCTTTCACTCTTGGTGATCTGTGAAATTTCAGTCCTCATCAACCTCTCCTTTCACTGACCCTACTCTGCTTACTTGTTTTTGTACTGCCACAAAGTGGAAATTTGATCATTCCTTTGAAATCACAGAATATTGGGATGTTTATTTCCTTACTCTTTTCTTATAAATATGTCTTGGCTGTTTCAATTAGGTTCTAGATTTTTCTATAGAAAGTGACATGCCTTCTGCTTCTCTTTAAATCTAAATAATACTGATCACAGTTCTGAACAGTTTTTCAGCTAAAGTTTGTGGACAGTAAAGAATCAGAATGGAATGTTGAGAACTTCCAGCAGGATATATCTTGTTACTGCTTTGAAACCACTTTAAGAAAACAATATAATGTCTGCTAAATAGGCATTCTCATATTTATTGCCAAGTCTTTACCATCTTCCTTGAGATCTGAAAAAGAAGAGGATTAATGTCAGGGCCCTGAGTCCTCAATAGATGGTGAATTTTTGCCACAAGGAGGTGTGTAATCAGGAGAGAGGAATGGATAGGAACTCTGCTAACTTCCTTCAATGTATCTTTAAGATAACAAAGGCACCAGATAGTTCTTCCCCATTCAGACTGGAACAACAGTGTAAATTCTCTGGTGAAAATGACAGGATACAAATAATAGAAAATAAAAGGATTCTTTCAAAATACAATGAAAATCTGCTTTGCCAATAGAGCTGACATTGGACAAAGAATCTGTATATTTCCTTGAAAAAGCACTTGTGTTACAGTTTTTTCCTCAATTAAATTTAGGCTCAGGGTTCATGAAAGTTATGAGGTCAGGAGCTGCTGCTTCTGTTTAGTGGCTAGGTTTGCAACCCCATGGGCTGTAGCCTGCCAGGCTGCTCTGTCCATGGTATTTCAATGGCAAAAATACTGGAGTGCGTTGCTATATCCTTCTCTAGGGGATCTTTCTGACCCTCAGGAGAGCTGGTTCCAGTTGTTGGGGTGGCATTGCATGGTGGAGATGGAAGCCAAATACCAGCCCTATGTCAAGAGGTTTTAGCTGGTCCCTTATTAAGGTAACAATAGGGCATATGTTCTTTTTCACAAGGGCTCTACTCTACTTTGTGGCTTTTGCTAATACCTGGATAAATTTATAACATTGTGCAACCAAACTGAGCAAGTCAATTTCTCACTAACTATCATGCATCTCTTTCTTCGACATTTTATCATACTTTCAAATTCAGATCACATAACTTTTCTGTCTAAAAAACACTTTTGAAAAAATCAAATAAACCAAGTAAGAAAAACGCAACATCTCTGATTCCAAATATGGAGAACCAAGAATGCAGCGACGAGAGAGAAAAATTGGCCTTAACTGAAATTCCAACACAGAACATGTTTACTAACAATAGAGTCATGTAGATATTTAGTGGCTCTTTTATTGTAATGCAGTAAAGTTTAGCCTGATGATGACTTAAAAGTATGGTTCTTCTTGCGTTTCAAGCATGGCCTCTGTCATTTCCCTTTGCACCATTTTGACCACAAAGTACTGACTGGACATATCTGATTATTACTATAATTGTGTCAAAACCCCCACTCCCCGTAGCCAGTAGGGAGCAGAGCTGGAAGAAAAGGTCTAGTGTGTCTACAATAAGGACCTGTGTCAACCTCACAGAGTGGCACAGAGGAACTGTCAGATAGACCCTGTGCCCAGAGAGAAATATGGAAATAACTGAGGGAGTGAATTAGAGAAGGCCTGGGGTGAGGATCGGGAAACAGAGGAGCAAACCCTGGGTGGACCCAGGACCAAGGTTCTTCCAGCACCATATGAACACTGGGAGAAGCCAACAGGGATGGTGGGGCACCTTAGACCCTTTATTCCTGAGTGTTTGGCCTTAAGAAAGCCACTGAGAACTTTGATGAGTTGAAGGTAGAGGCGTGGGGAGCTATCCTGAATTAACTAATATTACTTGGAATTGACTAAGGTTAACTTTCTGTCGAGAGATTAGCGACTCAAAATTGACATTCAGGGACTTCCCTGGCAGTCAAGTGGTTGGGACTCTGTGCTCTCACTGCTGAGGGCCTAAGTTCAATTCCTGGTCATGGAACTAAAATCTCACAAGCTAAGAGTGCTAGCTAAAACAAACAAACAGAACAAAAAATTAAAAACAAAATAGACATTCAGTTCACTATCAAATATAAGCATCCATTTCAGGTACAACTGGTTCTATGGGCTGAGTGTCACCTTTGGTGTTAATATTCATACATCAAAAAAGCACATTTATTTCAAGAGAACAGATAATCCTGGCTGTTTCTCCAAGTGTTGAATGTCTCTAAACTTGGCAAGTTTCTATTATTCTGGAAAGTGACTTAGGAACACAGAGAGTTGAGGAAAAGCAGATGGCAGGGGTTCTAAGCCCTCAAATTATGAAAAACGGACATTCCCACGCTTGTGTGGACTCTTGTCAAGGGGACACAGGTTTAGGGTTAGAAATGCTTTCTAGGAGGAAACAAGTATTGATGAAGAGGTGTGCCTAGCTCATTTTTGTAACAAAATTCCTAAGCTTTGAAAGAGACAAAGGTCAAAAGCTCCTCAGATATTCATTCTAAAGAAAATAGCCACACAACTTGGTCAAAGGACAGGCCCAGGGAAATTTCGAGTATAAAGTCCACACAACTCATAGATGGGCCAAAGTGGCTGGGGACAGCTAATTCCTTCTTGTCTTAGTGATGGTGGGGGTCTGTTTGATACCTGAACTCTCTGATGACCAGTTGGTGTTCCAGCCAGTTGTTTTATAGGACTCTGGTCATTGGAGCCCGTGGGCAACAAGGGGATTTTTGGGTTATACCTACATGAAGTGTGCAATAAAATATGCACAATCATGTCATAAAATACACTTCTTTTACGCATTTTTTGGCAACAAAAAAAGCAAGAAGAAAGATTATTTTGTAAAAATTTAATTTTAAAGTTTGTTTCTTAAGAGAATTGATAATGAATATGTAACTGGTTTAACATGTGTGCTAACCCTGCCATCTACTATAGGGCTATAGTGATACCACTGACAAAACAAACAGACAAGCAAAAAACAGAAATAGATCTGATAGTGAGGCATCAACAACTGCTTCAAAAAAGCATCATTCAGTTTTAAAACACTGTGCTTACAAACAAAGACTGAACAAGTATGTCTGCAGAAGTTACATTTACCTATCACATTCGACGTGTAACTGTTCACATAGATCAAATAACTGCCCCTCTGAATTAATTTTACTCCTTTCAATGTCATGATTTCTTGTAGACTTATGGTTGCTGTTAGTATATTGGCTTCATTAGCAAAAGAAGACATTGATAGAGTTGAACGATGCCAATTTTATATCAGAGCTAAAAGGAATAATCACATAAGCTAATTTTAATAATGCATTAATTTCTTGAAACAGTTTATGGAATCAATGTAGAGCCTTGAAAGTTTATTTTTTCTGAAGTGAAACATTTGATGTTATTGTAAATGCTACTGTGAATTCAATTAAGAAGATCAGAGTTGAAGATCATTTTTCATATTGCTAATTCAAAATAGTGTATTTTCAGGAGATTAATTTCATCATGATTTAACAACATAATTCCTAAATTAGAAACCTATGGACCAGAAATACATCTGGAATTAGTTGTAGTACAAATATAATTCAACAATGCATCTTTATTAATTTTCTATTCCTGCTGTAACAAATTACCATAAGCACTGGCTTAAAACAACATAGATTTATTTTCTTATAGTTCAGTAGGTCAGAAATCTAACACAAGTCTTACTGGGCTAAAATCAAGGTGCAGCAGGGCTGAATTCTCTTCTGCAGACTCTAGGGAAAAATCAGTTTTCTTGTCTTCTCCAGATTCTAGGAGCTGCCTGCATACTTGGCTTGTGTCCCTCTTCCCCTATCAGCAAGGTAGCATCTCTTTGACCCCTCTTCTGTTACCACATCTCTTTCTCTAATCATAGCTGGAAAAGCTTATCCACTTCTAGAACCTGTGAGATTCGACAGGGAACACTTGGATAATTATCCAGGATTATCTTCCCCTCCCATAGTCCTTGGCTTATTCAAATCTACAAAGTTCCTTTTGCCGTGCAAAATAATATAATGTACGATCAGCTAGGCCTTTTGTATTGGTAACTCTTTTCATATTGTTAACTCTTTTTTAAAAAAAAGCTGAAGTGCAATGAGAAGTCATTTAAAGGTATCAGCAGAAAAAGTGTCGTAATCAAATTTCGTGTTCTGTAAGATGTCTCCAGGCTCACTGTGGGAAATGAATAGGAAAGGACAAAGGTGAATACAAGTTACTATAAAAGTAGGTACAAGACACTGTGGTGACTGGTGCTAAGTTACTTCAGTCGTGGCCGACTCTTTCCAACCCCATGGACTGTAACCCACCAGATTCCTCTGTCCGTGGAATTCTCCAGGCAAAGACTGTAACCCACCAGGATCCTCTGTCCATGAAATTTCCCAGGCAAGAATACTGGAGTGGGTTGCCATTTCCTTCTCTCCATGGGATCTTCCCGACGCAGGGCCGGAACCCGCATCTCATGTCTCTTGCACTGGCAGGTGGTTCTTTCCCACTAGCACCACCTGGGAAGACTCTATGAACTCACTATCTACTCAGAAACCTCAAACTCACCTTGATAAATCTCGGGTCTTCTCACACAAATCTGGTGTTTTGCAGTGTCTCCCATGTGAGTAAAGAACCATCTGGTCCCATAAACTAAAACCTGAGAATCATTCATGATCTTCCCTTTTTTCACTTCCCAAAGTCCAGGGCCCATCAGTTTGCCTCCAAACTATTAAAAGCTCTTTAATCTGTGCCCATCTTTCCATCTTCACTGCCAGCACCCTAATAAAGACTGCCCACATCTCTTGCCTAAAATCTTGCAATAACCTTTAAATTGACCCTGTCACATAGATTCTTGTCCTGTTATCTATGCTGTGTAACCAGTGTAATTGTTCAAAAGCACGAGTTTTGTTAAAATCTTCTACTGCAGCTTTCATTTCCCACTTCCTCCTTCATATTCACATACGTGCACACACATACACAGCAAGCACAGTTAGAACCCATGGGAATGCTGGGCTCTCTCTCATAACAGAGCCTTTTCACATGCCCGTTTCTTAGTTTCTTTGCCTAGAATGTTCTTCTTTGTGCCTAGATCTCTTTCATACCCAATTCTCTTCTGTCACAGATTTTTTAAAAAAGCATTTTCTCAGGGAAGAATTTCTTAATCCCTCAGCATCCTTATATGCTTTCACTGAAGACTGAAGTTGACACCCCAATCCAAATACAGGGGAATCTGATTCCCAAACTCGTGCTTTTAATCAGTAAGATACTCACCACCCTCAAACTTAAGTTTCTTTCTCCTATGCCTCATACTTCAAGAAACGCTACCCTATCGAATATATACTAATCTGTTCTCAATTAAATTTTCAGCAAGAACATGAACCTTAAGATCAAAAACCCGGCCAATGGTTAATGTAAAAATGAATTTTCTGTAAAAGCAATTTAACTTTTAATAGGTTTTGTTTATACCCCAAGTACACATTTAACAAATGAGAATCAGTGAGAAGGATTTCCAAAGTTGTGCTTTAAGAATGTATATACCGCGTGAAGTTGTTCACCTGAGTCTTGTCGGAAGTAGGGCAAATGAAACCCACAACTCTAGCAAAGCTCTCACAGCCATCACCCATCATGGGAAAAATCACGAACACTATAGGTAACTCTGCAAGTAAAAGAATAAGTAAGAAACATTCTGTTCTTAGAGAGAAAAGGTGAGATGTACTAATGAGGCTACTTAGACAGGCTTGCATTTTCACTCTTTGTGCCATGTGATAAATAAAAAGGGTTCCAGTCTCTAAGGCAGTCACTCCATCACCCTTCACAACACTAAACTCACTTAAGTTTTTTTTCACTTTTAACAGCTAAGGATGTTATCACTTTTGCTGAGGTCACTGAGAGGGTAATACTACTCTTGGTGATGCTAATGAAAAGGTACAGTGATGACACGAGTTAATTGCATAGTTACCACACAATTACCAATTTATGCTGTACTGATGTTAACAGAGAATGAAAGAGTGCTAGCATTGTGTGTACTGAATGCTGGCTGATAGAAGAACAGTGCATGGTAGTATGTGACATTTTCATGAACAGGTTTACTCACATAAAGGTTAAGAAAATGTATGCTTTCCTTATCTATCAGTCTATTGCAGCTTGAAAATGGACCTAATGACAGTGATCTTTTGTTAAATCCTTCCCCCTTAATTAGTCAGGTTTCTAATACCTGGTTGCTATATTAAAAATAATAATAACGCTCAACTACAAAAATCACTGAACCCCCAAGAGTTCAAGGTGGTTACAGAGCCAACATTCTGAAGGTCATTCATCTTGCTGTACCATGTGTACAGAGTATCGTGTGCACCATGGTACAGGATTCCACATTATCCCCACTAGTGTCCTGACCTCTGTGTAACAGACCTGCCATGGCTGAGCAGTCAGATATCTCTGCAGTCCTATAATTTTAGCAGTTAGGTCTTCAGTCCTACCTGAACTATATGTGCCCTTCCACTACAGATGATAAGGGCCTTTTGATAAGCTAAGACCGAGGCTCTTTGGTACTAACTGCTGGTTATCCGCCCTCAGGGCCTCATCACTCTTCTGCAGGGCATGGATACAGCTTAACAGAAGGAAGTAACCTCAGCTGTCCTTGCAAACATTGTCCCTGTCCTTATTTTTACAAATACCTGTATATTATCGTATCGTCCATAACATTTCCTTCCACTGGGACCTTTCCCTAGTCACTGCTGGTGAAATCTTGAGCAATTCTTCTACTTTGTGCCAAGAATTACCTCAACTGCATCTACCAGCTTCTCAGGTGGCACAGTGATAAAGAATCCACCTGCCAATGCAGGAGACGCAAGAGATGCAGGTTTGATCCCTGGGTTGGGAAGATCCCCTGGCATAGGAAATGGCAACCTACTCTACCGTTCTTGCCTGGAAAATCCCATGGATAGAGGAGCCTAGCGGGCTGCAGTCCATGCGGTCACAAAGAGTCACACATGGCTGAGTGCACATGCGCACACACATCTACCAGCCAGCCTGGTGTCCTCATCCGCCAGATGCCAGGTGAACTAGGTTTATTTTCACTCATTGGAGTTAAGAAGTACCTGAATTTTCCAGCACTACAAGTCCCCCAAATATTTTTCCTTTCACTTTTGCAATCAGCAAAATCATTTTTCTTATCTTTTTCTTGCAGTAGCTTGTCAAACATAGCCAATGGCAACAAATATTGTTTCTAACATCTGCATTCTGATTGTGCTTCTTGGCAATCAAGTTAAGTTCCTAGTTAATAGAATCAACAGTTCACCACATGTATCACTGACACAGTTCATGGATTTCAGTTTTTGGAACCTTACTGCCTATGAATGCCCAGTCCTCTAACTTTTCCACAGGCTTTACCTGTAAGGTAGCATCCCGCGCTTCCCAGGTGACTCAATGGTAAAGAATCTGCCTGCCAATGCAGGAGATGTGGGTTCAGTCCTTGGGTTGGGAAGATTCCCTGGAGAAGGAAATGGCACCCCACTCCAGTATTCTTGCCGGGGTCGCATAGAGTCAGACAGGACTTGACAACTAAACAAGAGCAGCACGGTAGCATCTCACTTCTGTTACCAATTTGTCTCAGTTCAAATTGGCTAGATTAGACTATGTTAACAAATTCACAGATTTCTGCTTAAACACAAAGGTTTTATTTTCCTCACTTATACAAAAATCTCTGGTAGAGCAGCTAGAGACTATATTCCATACTGCACTCACTTTTACAACCAAGGCTGATGGAGCATCCGCCGTCTGGATCACATCTAATGAACTAAAGTAGAAACAGAGCCCTTAAGGGTTTCATAGCATCAATTAAATGCTTCAGCCCACAAGTGACACCACTTCTGCTCACAGCTAGTCACATAGTCCTATCTACCTAAAGACATACAGGAAATACAGAAGACAGAGAATTAGAAATATTCAGAGAATATCATCAATAACTAGTACAGCACAGAAAGAATGACAGAGAAAAAAAAGTTTCTATAAAAATGCAAGGAAGTAGCAAGCTCTCTGAGTTACAGTGGTCAGAACAGTAACCCACTCCAGTATTCTGACCGGCAGAATTCTATGACCTGTATAGTCCATGGGGTCGCAAAGAGTTGGACCAGATTGAGCAACTTTCACTTCACTTCACTTCAACAGGTTCAGCCTACCCAAATTCATATAGGGCGAAAAGGTGTAGAAATAGGTTGGGGCCAAATGTGGACATTCATGTATGTTTCTTCTTTTATATTGTAATATTTGTCCTTAGTAATTAATAATTCTGGATGTCATTTAAAATAATGAAGCCACAAAGTGAAACAATGTATATTTTTGTTTTATGACAAAATAAACTAGCCATATATCAGTTGGTTTGGGAAAGGAAGAAACAGAACAAAGAAACCAGTCCATGCGTGCTGAGTGCTAAGTTGCTTCAGTCATGTCCAACTCTTTGCAACCCTATGAACCATAACCTGCCAGGCTCCTCTCTCCATTGGTTTCTCCAGGCAAGAATACTGGAGTAGGTTGCCATGGCCTCCAATGATTTAATGGAAAGGATAAACCAGATGCAAGAGCTTTTGTATAGAAAAACACTGCAAGTTTGTGATTTAGTGGCAATGAAAAGCCAGGAATAGGGAAATATTTAAGATTATTCTGAGGTTTCAGTGATAAAGAACCTGCTGCCAATACAGAAGATGCAGGTTCGATCCATGGGTCAGGAAGATCCCTTGGAGAAGGAAATGGCAACCCACTCCTGTATCCTTGCCTGGGAAATCCCATAGATAGAGGAGCCTGGCAGGCTACAGTCCATGGGGTTGAAAAAAGAGTCGGCCACGACTTGAGACTAAACAACAACAACCACCACCATGAGATTTCACGCAAGAATGATAAGGAGAACAATGGTAACTGTCTTAGAAGTAGAAATTTTATGGAAAGGGATTATTTCTGAGTTCCACCTAGGTGATGCTAGAGAGCAATCAGATGAAGATGTTCCCATGTAGATAGCAATATAAAGTTGGAATTTAAGAAAATCAGGTTGAGGACTTCCCTGGTGGTCCAATGGTTAAGAATCTGCCTTGCAATGCAGGGATTCAGTTCCTGGTCAGGGAACTAAGATACCACATGTTGTGGAGCAGCTAAGCCTGAATGCCACAACTACTGAAGCCTCTGGAGCCTTCAAGCCACAACTAGAGAACACAAATGCTGCAACTGCTGAGCCCAAAGGCCACTACTAGAGTGCCCATGTCTAGAGTGCGCCCCAACTGTCTGTATGCCATAACGAAAGATCCTGCATGATGAAGCAAAGATCCTGCATGCCACAACTAAGACCCAACACAGCCAAATGAAATAAATATTAAATATTTTTTTAAAAAAGAAAGTCAGGCCAAAGAAATTTGGGACATGGTTCAAGGTGACTGAGGCACAAATGATAAATAAAAATGTTTGTATAAATGAATCACTGTGTCAGAGGTTGAGGTTGTACATTTCAACAGGTTGGTGGGGACCTGGAGTGACCACAAAGGAAGAATACAAAAATACATATCTTCAGAGGCTCTGTTGAATCCTCCATTTATGGTGTAGAAGTGAAGCTTGCTTTTGTGAAAGAATCTTCAGTTCTGAGGCCAGGAAGGAAATGTATAGAGAGTGGAAGAGACTGAACTGGTGTAAACGTCAGTATCAAAGGCCAAGAAGTAAGAAGATTAAGGTTCTGGTGAGAACAATCCTCAGAAGGCTCTCTGTGGAGTCAGATATAGCAGAATAACGTGGCTAATAAATTGGGAGAGAAGCGAGCATCAGGAATCTAAAGCCATGGTGGAAGTGAAAAGACACTTCTACCAGCTTGAAGATTCTTCTGAACTACATAAAATGTTGGCCAAGCATGATGAGGGCCATAGAGCATTGCCTCCACTGATGGAGCCAGGGGTTGGAGAGAAGCTGATTTGTTTCACCATGTCCTACATGGTCAGATCCAATCTTTACAGGAACCAGTCACATTAACAACCCTATTTACAAGAAACGAAGTGTGATTGCTGGGTTCAAACCTTGACTACATTCATGTGTACCTGTCATTTAATCCTTGATATTTCTGTTTTTGCATCTTTAACACAACCTCATAGGGCTCTTATGAGGATTAAATGAAATTATGTATAAAGTGCTTAGATCAGTGTCTGGAACATAAACATTTTTGATTGATAGTTATTAATATTATGAAATTATAGAGATGTAGTAATAGCAGGAATGCTGTTTTGGTGGTAGCACAAAATGTATCTGTAAGAATTGACAGTTGCCCTGTGAATATTCACTGGTCCCTTAATTTTTTTAAATCTACCATGTCAACAGTGTATAAATGGGAATATTGATAACTTTGGTGAGAGAAGAGTGAGACACAAATGTAGTCTCACCATTGCCCTCATCTTGATGATACCTGTATTTCCACCATTCAAGATTTATTTGCTTATGGCAAAAACCACTACAGTATTGTAAAGTAATCAGCCTCCAACTAAAATAAATTAATTAATAAAAAAAAAGACAAACAAACAAAAGAGATTTATTTGCTCCATTTAACATCTTTTCCTGAGCCTATTAAAATGCAGATATCCTTGGAAGAAATGAAGCATTAAAAGATTAGTAATTGTAAGTGAATTTCTCCTACTCTGTCGGCAGTTTATCTATGAACTAAGGTGAACAAATAAATTTGAGAGCATGAGGTACTTTCTGAAAGGAAGGCTTTTAGCAACCAAAAGGCGAACAACCTCTACTACATATCACAAAATTCTGTTGGAAAGAAATGTACAAAGAACTCCAAGTATATATTCTAATCATGGAAAAATAAAATATTCTGATAGTGAAAGCCAAATTTATTAATTTGTAGTCACAAAATGTGTTATCAAGGATTACATACATATCAACAATTAGTTTCAAGTGACATGGAAATAAGACAAGTATGTATATATAAGAAGAACTGAGGTAGCATAGAAGGAAAAACTGATAAACTCTGTTGGAAGGAGTTTAATAAGAGGACTACAGGGAAAGATTCATTGTTTACAGAAAGAGCAATATTCAAAAAATGAGTAAATGTTCACCAGAAAGATAAGAAAGGAGGGGATACTCCAGATGCCCTTCAAACTCAGTGTTTCCAAAATACTCCTAAGTTATATTCTTCCCAAACCTGCTTTTCTTTTTGCATTAATTAATGAAACCATTATTCCCCCAGTTGCCTAAGCCAGTGACATAAAGACCATTAGTGATTCCACTTTTTCATTACCTTGAGTTAGTGTTTCAGTTAATCTGCTCCAGTGAATTAAAATAAGGGTTTTGTTTTTCTCATGTAATGAAAAGTCTGAAGGTAAGTAGTTTCCAGTTGGGATGGCAGCTAAACAGTGCCTTCAAGGGCTCCAGCTCTTTCTGTATTCCTATCCCACCACCCTCAGTGTGGGACTGTCATCCTCCTGGTTGCAGTATACTTCCTTCATTTTATCTGTATTCCAGAGTCTACTTTCTGATGAAAGCATGGCGCAGTCCCAGTGCTTACAGGGATGGGAGGAACTTACGTCTATTTTGTGTGTATGTGTATTCCAAAAAAAAAATGGGAGACAGGAAAGTTTTGGAGATACTGAGTTTGAAATGCATGTGAGAAATCTAACAGCTACTATTTAGGAGGTATTTGGAACACCTGAAGCTGCTATAGTACTGTTACTTAGGAGAAAGGTCTGAGTTTGAATATAATTTAAAGAATCAATAGCCAGTTTTGTGATAGGGAAGACTGTTAGAGTGCTTGGCATTGCCCAGGAAAGGTATACAGAGTAAGAAGACAAGAACGCTAAAGGGAAAATCTTGGGAAATACCAGTAGTTACAGGATGATTGGAGCAAAGTGGTCAGAAATACAGATAAAAGAATGTTTAAGAAGGTTAGGCATAGACTCTGGTGAACTTAGTGTAAGGATTGAACCTGTCCTTATTGGTTTATCAGCTAGGAGTCGTAAGGCCTTTCCAAAGAACAATCTATAGAATGGAACCAGTGAAAGCCAGATTATAGTGGGCAGAGGAGTGAATGAAAGGTGTTGATAAAGAGACTGTCAATTGTCTTGGCTAGTGATTCTTGGCTGCAAAGGACAAAAAATAGGGCAACACCTGAAGGGAACAGAATAGAGAACAAATTTGGTTTCTTTAATTTTTTTTTTTTTTTACTTTATTAGTAAGATTTAAAATGTGTATAGCCTGCAGGAAAGAAGCCATTGGTGAGAGAGAATTTAAAGATACAAGGAAAGAAATAATTGATAGAACAAGGCCAGGCACAGGCAGGAAGGGATGGGATCAAGAACACAGGTGGAGGGATTAACCTTAAACAGGAGTTGAATCTCTCCTTCCTGTGATAGCATCATGGGGAAGGTGGGGTGCACTTAGATCTACGTGGATACACAAGAGAGACACAAAGGGTCTGACTACTGTAGTCTCCAGCTTTTATCTGATATCTGGTCTTAATTGGAGGTATGTGAGAGATCAGGAAGGCAGAACTGGTGACTTCACTTGTGAGTATAAACCATAGCAGGAATCCCGAGCACCTGCTGTCAGATTTTGAAAGCATTCACTACTTTAAAAAAAATCATAATAATTTATTTATTTTATTTTTGGTTGTGCTGGATCTTTGCTGTTGCACTGGTTTTTCTCTAGTTGTGGTGAGTGAGGGCTACTCTCTATTTTCGGCGCTCCGGCTTCTTTCTCATTGCTGTGGCTTTTCTTGTTGGGGAGCGTGGGCTTCAATAGTTCAGGTTCCCAGGCTCCAGAGCAAAGACTCAACAGTTGTGGCACACTGGCTTAGTTGCTATGAGGCATATGGAATCTTCTTGGATCAGGGGTCCAACCCATGTCTCCTGCACTGGCAGGCAGATTCTTTACTACTGAGCCACCAGGGAAGCCCGAAAACATTCACTACTCTTAAAGTCATACCTACATGATAGAATGCTACTTAGTATTTCAAATGTCGTGGATTGAAAAAAAAACAAACAGAAGGCCCTGTGGATCAGACAGATCATTCACTTACAGTTTCTGAAGTGATCAATATGCTTCCAGAAGAGAAAGCTTGATCTCATGATATAGAGTTGTTATGGAGAGAATGGGAATACATTTAATTGTGATGATTTAAGATTCTTGACTCTTGAACTAGTTCATTTGTAAAATGCCTGTTCTGAAAAGAGGAGAATATATTGCAAAATTATAGAAAAGGAAAATATACATTTAGAAAGTATATACATTTTTGTTTAGGAAATGGAACTTGAAATTATAATGAGACAAGGAGTAATATAATTGGGCTGACAGAGCCAATTAAATTCAGGGCTATATCTTTGGTAGCATGTTTGGAGGGCTTTGTGAGGACTGTTTGACTTCATTACTTCAAATACAAGTAGGCATGGGCTGTAGGACAAAGCTACAATAACAGTTTGCATGATATCTGTCACAAATTATGCTAAATTATGCTAAATAGATGAGGTAAATGAACATGCTATTTACTTATAAGTATATATTATTCTTGGTACTTGTGTATGAGAGGTAATTAAATTTTTTTCTTCTCATTTGGACGTCTGATATCTTGCATACAAAATTTAAATATTCAAACAAACGTATCTTATATCTATTTTATATAAGATATATATATATATATACACACATGTAAGGGCTTCCCTCATATATGTATGTTATATCTATTTTATCTCATAATGTGAATTGCAGTGGTCTCTTTTTGCTTCTTTTCTCTGTGAGAGTCAGGATGACAAGGAAGATGCCAGCCTTGACTTTGGAACCAGGTTAGCTCTGAACTTACCAGCTTCATAATTCTGTTTCTCATCTTCCTCACCTATAGTGATATTAATAATACAAATCTTTTAGAGTTTTTGTAAGTACTCAATGTGTAAACTGACTAAAAGCCCATAAAACAGTGCATAGCATAGTGCAAACATTCCCCCAAAAGTCAGCTATCATGAAAACATGGTGATGATATTAATATTTAATGAACATTTCATACAGCAAACCTTCTACATATGCTCAATATTTTATAATGTGAACCTCAAGGAAATGTAAGTTGCCATAAAGCAACTAGATTTTAACCTACTTATTTTTTGATATTGGATAAAGTTAATTTTTGAAGGAGTGTAATACTTCTCACAGTGTCAAAAGCAAGTGTACAATTAACTCAATCTTTTTTCTCTCTCTATTTTCTTCCTTCATTTATCCCTCTCTTTCCTCTCACTCTTTCAATGTGTCTTACAAAATGGAGAATCCTTTTTGTGGATATTCTCTTTTAAGAGTCCAAATAGAAATGGAATATTATTAAGTTCTTTTTGAATTTTAAAAAATTTGAATATCAACTAGGTGAAAAACTGATAACGAGTTTAATTGAAAAGAAGGCAAATAGCATAAAATCTATGTGCAGAGGATATGCAGAAGAAAAGCAAGTATAATAATAAATTGATTATCTCAGCAAAGATTGATAACCCCACTGATTATTAAAAACAGAAGGAAATGGAACGCAATTGAGTGGTTATTTTATAGATCCCTAACACAATTGTTTGCTTTATTTCCTTTAAGTTTTAAAGTTATATTTTCTTTTTCACTTCTTAGACTTGTTTTGGTTTATAAATAAGAAAAGAGCTAAAGACCCTTAAAACTTTTAAGGATGTCTAGAATCAGCATTTTATCTTATGTCCACTAGATGGCAGGTAGAGGATTCAGAATACCTTTCAGAAGCTATGTGTAAGCTGTTCTCATTTGCAACACTAGATGAGAAAACCGATTTGGTTCAAAGTAGGACATTTTGGAAATAAGTCTTTTTTTCTTTCACCCTCCTCAATCTCCCACATATAGCCTTAAAAAAAAAAAAAAGGACTGGTAAAACTGGTAAAAGGGTGTAGAGTTTCTAATAAGGCTTTTATGTCTTTATCTACAGTTACAGGGTAGAACAACAGAACACTTAACAAATTTATTTTCTTTACTGAAAACTGTATAACTAAAATCCAGCAACAAATCTGTATTTGACTAGCTATGTATTTTCGCAAAAACGTTTATAATTTTTTTCTCTTTTGGGCACCTACAATCTAAAATGGTGTGTTTTCTCTGAAAAATCTAAATCCTTTTATTTTCTCAACAAGGAAGGTCCTGTGGATCTCTGTTATGGAAGGGGCAGTTGGAGATTACATTATAACTTGGCAATCGATTTTCTTTCTTTCTTTTTTTCCTCCCTATCTTCTTTATGATAAAAGAGAGTAGGGAAGTAGAGAACTTTAGGATTCTTTTTCTTTTTTTCCTCCAGTTTTTATTGAAATCTTTTTTTTTTCCTGGTTTGAAATGAGGTAGAAAGAATCAAATTTTCTGGTTTGAATACATGCCTTTCCATGGAGAGGCCAAGGCCCTGGAAATGTAAAGGGCCAATCTTTGTTACAGAGGGGTTCATTTCAGAGAAGGGTGTGTTCTGCAAAGACAAATAGGTCCCACAGATAGTTGCCAAGGGCACCGAATACATCTTTGCATTACACCTTGAACTAGCGTGTTCATATCACCTCTTTTTTATTGCATGTACCATAAATGACCGTAAAAGTTTGCAAATCATGCAGAGACCTTGGCAGTCAATACTTCACAGGAAATCTACAAAGAGAGGAGCTGGGGAAAAGAGATCCAGCCTAGCAGTTTTACTTTTTTTTTTTTTTTTGGCACAGGAATCCTAGGTTGACATTGAGAATGAGTGAATGTTCGATTTTTGACAGTGTCTCAGCCAGAGGTGTCCAAAGAGCCACTTAATCTGAAATCTTGGTTTTTTCATTTAGATTAACAGGTAATGGAAACACTCCTGTGGCCTTATTTACACGGGTTTACTCTAGGTGCTCATCTGTGATGAGGCCATAAAAGAAAGGCTAATTTTTATCTGGGCCAATGTGTGGGCAAGTAGGGCGCCTAGCTGTGGAGGCCTTGCCTATAGCTTTTCCGAAGTCTGCTTTTTAAGAGCCTAGCTCCCCAAAAGAGCCAGGCAAGGGTCTGGAGGTTGCTCTTTAGAATCTACACTGCGTTGGTGATGCTGCGGCTGGGGGGAACACTAATCAGCCCCCTCCTCCGTTTTAATCTGCCCATTCTGCGGATTTAGGGAAGGGGAGAGTGTTTGTTTTACCACTTTAAATTCAAGGTATTAAAGGTGGGTGCCCGGTGAAAAGTCCGACAAACCAAATACAGGCGAGGGTACCAAAGCCCGGCATTCGGAGACAAACTCCGCTACTGCTCCAGGCCGGAGGGGCAGACCTCATTGAAGCTACTACGTAGGGTCGGCGGCGATGAAATGGCTTAGCATCCCCTTTCCCACAGTCGGGGTCCTCGCAGCTTTAAAGCTTCGGCAGTGCCTCGCTTTGGACTGCGCCAGGGACCAAAGGGCTGTGCTTTTCTGGAGAGAGTTACAGGGCAGTGAGCGGCGGCGGGAGAAAAAGCCCCGGGCCCTACATTCCGAGACAGGATGGCTTTAGACTGTTCCTCTCACACACACATACACACCCCACCTCCACCGGCAGCGCCCTCCTCTCCCCAACCCCTGACCCCCACGCCAGTGCCAGTGACTGTAATCCTTCACTTCTGATGCAAAAAACATTCAGTGGAGTCCGGGGAGTTTTTGAAATTCTGGCGGAGGCTGCTTTATCCGTTGATTCGCCCCCAGGGTCAAACATAGCCCCAAAGGTTGAGTTGGGGGATGCGCTGAGCTCAGCTCCAGTCTTTGAATTGCCCCTGAAACCCCCGTAGCCACTTCCCGCCGGGGTCCTTTACATCTGAGTGGCTTAGAAGGGGTCCCTGAGCTTTGCCCAAGCCAGAAAGGACCGGCAGGTGGAGAACTATACGAGTTTTTTAGTTTTCCTTTTTAATTTTAACCCCCGGCGGGGAAGCGTGCATGAGGGTGGGGCGGGCATCGCCGCTAACTGCGCCCTCCCGGGCGGTGGCCGGCTCCAGTGTGGGTGCGACGGCTGTGACACCAGGTCAGCAGAGGTGGAGCACCTGGGCAGGAAGTGGACACCTCCCATCTGAGGAAGGTTTCTGTGCAGGCGGAGGGCGTGGAGCTGCCCTCGGAAACAGGGCCTCTGGGAGCTGAGTACTGCAAGACCTTTTCCCCGCAGGTTCCGCGCGCCCGCGCACGCCCTCCGCCCCGCTCTGCCAGAGGCCACAGCTTTCCATTCATAGTATCAGAAGCGCTCCTGGGAAAACCCGGAATCTTTATCCAGACGGTCTGGTGGCATTGGGAAGGAAAAAAACAAAAAATTCGTGTAAAAAAGTTTATCGAAGCTTAAAGGAAAAGCCCAGGTTAAACGAGACATTTAACAGGAAAGCCAGGCAAAGAATTTTATGACGCCACTTTGCGGTGTTTAATTTCAGGTTAAAAGCAGATATGATATAAACACATATCTGTGTGATTTCTCCCTAAATACTTACTAATGAAACAGAACTTTGTATTTTCGGAAAACCTTGCCCTAAAAAATTATTCCGATCTCTTCCTTTTCCTGTTGTTCCGCCCACCCCATCCCTGCCATGCGTCAGGGGAGACTACTCTCCATAGAGCACATTTTTCATTCTCAGCATCATAAACCCATGCCATGGAGAATCGTAATAAATTAGTTTCAGGAACAATATAAGTGATGCTCTAAAGCTGGGTCATTTGACATTGGTTGATTTAGTAAAAACTGCCAAAGCTGTAGCTGAGTCAACCTTTCTTTTATTTCTGAGTCACTTATTTGTCTATTTATTTAGTTACATGAAACCACTCCGTACTTGCTGCAAATGCGGGAGGACTGGCAGTATTACACTCTTAGAGATTTTTCTAAGTTGAACAGATGTAATGCTTCCTCTGTGCGTGCTCAGTCGCCTCCGACTCTTTATGACACGACTATAGCCCGCCAGACTCCTCTGTCCACAGGATTCTCCAGGCAAGAATACTAGAGTGGGTTGTCATTTCCCCCTCCAGGAGATCTTCCCCACTCAGGGATGGAACCCTCCACTCCTGCTTGGCAGCAGATTCTTTACCACTGAGCCATCTGGGAAGCCCCAATACTTCCTTTAGATAATAACTAAGTCTTAACAGAGTTTATACTTCCTTGAATGTACTGTCACTTATTAGTCAAAATCCTTGTGACAATAAAATTCTCTGGCAAAGGCTTTACATATTGTGTCAAAATAATTTTTGATACAGAATATATGATGATCACTTCCTGGTAGATTAGCAATTCTATCACACATGGATGAGAAATTGATCATCCCAAACCGAACCCACTGACATTAGGGACTGTTAGGAGCAAAATAAACGGAGAGTCTGGTTTCTCTGCTGGGAACTACAGATGTCAAGTGGCATCAAAGTTTCCGAGAACAGGGATGGACAGTTTCTGACTTCAGACTTTTCAGCCTTTTATGGGAACTGTATATTTGTATTTTGGCAAGAATAAGACAACCTACACTCACTATCCAAGTATGTGGAAATATTTTCAAAGAGAATGACCATGGGTGATCTTTAAACAACACACCTGCGAAAGATTTGCATAATTAATACAGCCGGTTAATTGTCATTCTCATGCCTGGGCTGTCTCGGGAGGGTTTCTTGGAGTGGATTTGGACAGAGGCCGCTTTCCAGACCTGGTTTGCAGACCACGTGGGCAATGAGACCAAAAGAATGTGTTTTGCTCAAGAAGGTAGACCTAAAGAAAATAGTATATGATCTCTCTTCTTTGTTCTGATTTGTGAAACACCGACTACTTGTTTTTAAAGGAGGCTTTCAACAAGAGATTCAGAAGGAGGAAACTGAGAAAGTTTAGTAAACCCGATCTAAAAAGAAAAAATACCTAGCCCTTTGATCTCCTGGCATTGTTATTACAGTCTTAAAATAACCGCCACCCCCCGGTCGGAAAAGAAAAACCGTAGGGATTAAGTAACTATTTATCTCATGAAGATAATTACTTGTTTGACCCGAAGTCATTCATTCCTGAAACCACGAAGTTAAATTGCTGAGATGTTTTTAAGAGCCACTGCTTCTGGCTATATCGCTTGGTTAACAAAAACCTGATCCGGATGACCATCGCATCTCGGATGGGTCTGGGCATCATTTCACCAAGTCTCAAGTTTGTGACGGTTCCTAGTGTGTGGGAGGAAGAAAGGAAGTTCTCCATCAGATACATCTGTAAAGAGGTACTAAGTGACTGAAGCCACAGGTGGCGAGGTTAACCGGGAATGGAAAACCGGGCTCCCTCTACTTCCCAGAACTCTGGCGGAGCAAGGTGGTCACAAGCCGCAGGGCAGAAGTTAACCCCAGCGGCCCAAGATGCAGTTTAACGAGATCGATGCGTCTTCCCCTAGTGGTGCGGCCGCAGTGCTGTCCCTGGGAACCTGCTTAATTCCCTTTAATAATACTTCCGGCCCTTTTCTGGACATCATTGGCTCGGGATGAGAGGAGCATTCTCGGGTCAGCAGGCTTCTCCGCGCTACCGCCTGTCCCAAGGCACTGGCTCAGGGCTGACACCGCCCTGGGCGAGGCATGACCTGGGGCTGGGAGGGGGACTGTGTCCGCGGCCCCGGGGGCCGCGCTTGGCCTCAGCCCGGGGGTCCTCGGGAGGCGGAGAGAGGGAAGGCCGGCTCCGTTGGTCCAGCCGCCGTGCGCCTCGCTGCGATGGAGGCCTCCGGGAGGCCCGGGGAGAGCCTCTCGGGTCCACACAGGCAGGGCTTCGGGACTCGCCAGCCCGCCCGCCGCTCGCCCCGGGGCCTTGGGAACCGGGAAACGAGAGCGCCGAGGCGGTGGCGGCCTCGCCGCTTTCAGTTTTCATTGAGGCCGCTGGTTACTGTTTAACATCCCCACCCACGTTTCAGTTTGTTTAGTAAATCGATCGGACGGTGAGAGTCAAGCCGCTGTTCTGTCGCCATTGAGCTGAGCTAATACCCTCCCAGCATATGGTCTAAAGTCTCTGTTAGCGATCCGGAAAAACAAACAAACAAACAAAACAACAACAAAACAATATTCTTACGCCTCGTCTCCCCGATCACCTCGCCCCACCCCCACCTTCCACCTCGGCGCTCGCAAACCTCCTTCCCAGGCTGGGAAAAGTGCGGCCCGGGACCCCCACAGCTGGGGCGGGTGGGGGGACCTGCCGTCGGGAGATGCGGCCGCGCGGCTACGGCGACGCGGGAGCTCCGGGAGCCTCTCCGCGCAGGTAAGTCTCCCCGCCGCGCCCCCGGAGCCCAGCGGCTGAGCCCCAGCCTGCCGCCCCCCGGCCGGGGTCGGACCGGAGGACGCTCGGTTCCCCTCCCGCGTCTGCCCCGGGGACGCCTGCCCGGGAGGGGCTGAGCCTTAGGACCCCCTAGGCCAGACGAGCTTGAAAGCGGATACCCCGAGGCCTCCCACAGCCCGAAGTGCGGGGAAGAAGAAAGGGCCGGAGGTGAGGCAGCGGGGGGGCATGCGCCCGCCGGTCATTCAGGAAAAGGAGAAAATAAAAGTTGGATGTGTTTGGCAGAGGAACTTTCGGTGTCTGTCGGCGAGTCACGTGGTTGCCAGGTCTCTGGGGGCTTTGGTGGAGTTTGTGTGTGTGTGTGTGTGTGTGTGTGTGTGTGTGCGTGTGTGTGTGGCCTGGGGCCGGGCGAGGGCTTTGGGATATTCTGTGGACCTCGGAGGTTTGTAGGGAGGTGTTTGGCCCTGGAGCATCACCCCAGGCCTTTCTCAGCCTCTGCCAGTTCTCTCTTAGACACATTTTGAGAGTGGGTATCTTCAGGTGATGCCTCTGGGGCGATTATATGAAGAATGTAGGTGTATGTCTTTCTGCCTGTCTATACATGTATGTACCTATATATATATAATCGTAATATAGAATTATATATATATATATATATATATATATATATATACACATAATTCAATTTAAATCACCTTAGCTTCCTTTGGGAAGAAATGTCCTTTGGAAGCTTGTTTAAACAATGTACAGGTTAAGCAATAATCACTTCATGTCTAACGGGAATAGCCCAGCACATAATAAGATCTTCGAATTGAGTGTAATGGGCTTCATACCTGATGTGCTGCTCTACTAAGACTTGCTCTAAACAATTACAGGACTCTTCTCCAACAAGCAATCTGTCTGCAGTCAGCTTTCCTATGAGGGCAGCCCTAGAGAATGCAGACTACAGCCGCTGTCCACTTCATGGGATGTCCTGAAAACTAAACACCTCATAAATAGTAACTTTTTCTGCTTTGTTTTGTTACTTTCTCCTGCTTTTCCATTCATTTCATATGTATCTTCTCTTCATTGGTACAATATTCTTCCCTTCCAGCTAGCACCAGTTTTTTCATAATAACCTTGTTGTCCCCACCCTCTCAACACACTTCCCTCTGTTTTCATCTGTTGTGCTCAGTACTATCAGTCAAGTCACCTGATCTATTTATTTATTGTGAGTTTGAAGTCAGTGGCCTAGAAGGGTTGGGCTCCTCTCTGGTACCATTTGGGTGAGAAGGTGGAGAAAGAAGGTGGCCAGTGGTGGTAAACTACTTATTTTTCACTTTTCAGAAGTGTAGGTGGAGGGCTGTTTGTTCTCTTCTTCCCATTCCTCCTCAGCTCCATTTATAGGCCTACAAATAGGGAATGTTTCTCATCATGCTTTATGAAGGTATGTGTGTGTTAGTCACTTAGTCATGTCTGACTCTTTGTGACCCCATGCATTAATTGGCCAGGCTCCTCTGTCCATGGAATTCTCCAAGCAAGAATACTGGAGAGGTTTGCCATTCCCTTCTGTAGAATCAAACCCTGGTCTCCTGCATTGCAGGCAGATTCTTTACCGTCTGAGCCACCAGGGAAGCCCTTTTTAACTAGAGTGTGTCTATTGAGATCTCATAAGCATTTTATTCTTCAGTTGTCATTATAAGCATATGGGACAGCAGAAATTAATTTGGGGGATGACTAAGTTTTTTTTTTTTTTTACACTTGCAGATAATAATGCAAATAATAACTTTGTGTTCCCTCTTTCTTTTGAAAATTCTTGTTATTTTCTTTGAATTCTAAAAGTACTACTTGCTTATAAAGCAACAAGAAAATTATAGTAAAATATAAAGTGAACCCCCTTTCCTATTCCATTCCATATGTGTAACTGCTGCTGACTTGGACTTGTGTTCCTTCATGTGTATGGTAGTGGTGGTTTGGTCTCAAAGTTGTGTCCGACTCTTGCGACCCTGTGGACTGCAGCCCGCAGTCTCCTCGGTCCATGGGATTTCCCAGGCAAGAATACTGGAGTGGGTTGCCATTTCCTTCTCCCGAGGCTCTTCCCGACCCAGGAATGAAGCCCTGGTCTCCTGCATTGACAGGTGGATTTTTTTACCGCTGAGCCATCAGGGATTCCCTCCCATGTATAACCACAGGGATCTTTCATTATTTCAAAAAATTGGATGATGGTTCATATATCAGTCTTCTGAAATTTGCTTTCTTTTAATATTTCTCAAATATTTCTCTGTCAGTATATGAAGATTTCTTTTTAAACGTATCTACCTAATGTAACCAGCCAACCGATATCCCCCAGAATATTCACTTGGATTTTCCAGTTTCTTACTATTACAAAGAGTGATGTAGTAGTTATCTGTGTACATTGTCTCTGCAAGAATACTACAGAAGATTTATTCTGAGAAGAGAATTACCGGTTCCAGGGGTATGTTCACTATAAATTCGATGGATATTGTAAAGACCCTTCCTAAGTACCCACAGTGTGGTTACCTTACTCTTGCCAACACTGGATAGTAACGATCTGTTTAAAATGTTGCCAGTCTGATTGTTGAAAAGTGGATTTCTCATTGACAGAGTTGGATATTTGGAAATTATATAACCAGCCCTTTGACATTTAACTTGGAGAGCTTGAGAATTTTGCTTTGAAAATATAGTAATAAAGTGGAAAAGGAATTAAATACATTTCAAAATATCACCTTATTTTGAGCTTGTAAAAGAAGCCACTCTATTAGCCACTATCCGTTTACTGAATGGCTAGAGATACTGGTGCATGCTAAGTGAGAATTTCGATGTTACAAACATGTGACTCTGGTGAGCCTAATAGCTGCTGTTGTGATTATGTGGCTCTTGACTTATGTGTTTGCTACCTTTGTTAAGAGGATTCACATCCCCAGGAATGAAACATAATTTTAAGTGAGATATTGTAGTTTGGAGTCCTTAGGAAACTATACATGCAAACAGAACAACTGAGTGTACAGTGATACATCATTGTACGTACATACATACATCCTTCCAGAATTGCTCTGTCCACTCTCCCCATAGAAATTTTCCCCTATTGGTATTAATCAGCTCATACATAGACTCATAAAGTGCTTCAAATATGGCTTCTTCTTACACTTGGGAGAACTATTTAGGAATCTTAATAATACATACGTTTTTTGCTGAAACTTACTGAATCCTTAATACGTGTTACATATTGTTCTAAGCCATTCTTAGGAATTTTTTTTCTTACATTCTTTAAACAAATCTATGCAGCTAACACTAATATTCTTCCCATATTCAGATGGGAAAAATGAGACAGAGAAATTTAAAAACTTGACTAAGGTCACAGATCTGCAGAGGATAAAACTGGGGATTCAAGTCCAGGCACTGTGACTCTAAGCCATAGGAGTGACCTTGGCACCTTCAAGAAATCCTATTTTGTTCACTGCACAGGACTGCCCAGCTGAAGGGGACATAAGGAATGATACCTTGATTAGACCCCACAGGCCTTTCCATGTCTCCTTGTTCTTGACCAGTATGCCTGGGGGAAAGCACTTCTAGGTCACAAAAGTCTGTAAGGAACAGCAACAACCCTGCTCCGTGTATGCGTATTTGCATGCTTATATAAATAACTTTGAAACTCAGTACTCTCTTACCCATTCATCATGGATAACCCTTAAAGAAAAACTTTCCCTTTACAACATGGGCTTCTGTTGTTGTTTAGTGACTAAGTTGTGCCTGATTCTTTGAGACCCCATAGGCTGCAGCATGCCAGTCTTCCCTGTCCTTCACTATCTCCCAGTTTGCTCAAATTCATGTCCATTGAGTCAGTGATGCCATCCAACCATCTTATTCTCTGCTATACTTGTACTTCCTACCTTGTATTTAATATATAAGGAGACAGAATGCTCTCTGTACGGGAGAATTAGCTCATAGCTTCTGATATTGTGTTGCTGTGAAAACCTTTGGTTTTTATCAAGATGACCTTATGGAAAATGCACAGGGAGTTAATTTTTTTCTTTTTTTGTGATTCTCTTAACATTTTGGGGGGACATGAAGGTCTTTGAGGATGACCACCTCATGGGTTGTAAGCCTAGAGAGACTGCTTTGTTGTCACACAGGGATGCTTCTATTCCTGCCCAGCTGTTTACTAAAAGGGGGACAAAAGCTGGGGCACTTGGGCAAGTTAACCTCTTTGAAGCCTAGTTTCCCCATTTTTGAAGTATATGTGATTATAACATCTGTCTCATAGAATTGATATAATGATTATATATGTTAATAATACATGCAAACATTTAGACCAATGCCTGGCATATACTAGGTACCTGATGTGTATTCTGTGTTGCTGTTATTGTTGTGATAGAATGAGATAATTCATCTACAATGCTACTTGATTGTTGTTAATAAGTTAATAAGTGTCACCCGCTTTTATTGACCCTCTCTCTAAAGGAATTATACATAGGGGCTTCCCAGGTGGCTCAGTAGTAAAGAATCTACCTGCCAATGCAGGAGCCACAGGAAATGTGGGTTCAATCCCTGGGTTGGGAAGATCCCACAGAGGAGGAAATGGCAACCCGCTCCAGTATTCCTGCTGGGAAAATTTCATGGACAGAGAAGCCTGGCGGGCTACATACAGTCCATGGAGTCGCAAAGAGTCAGACACAACATCAGTGACTGAGCATGCACACAAATTGCATAAGACTTCAAGAGTTTATGGTGGCCCCTGCACCCCTGGCCAACTCCTCTAATAGGTCTCAGAGATCAGTGATGACTAAGAGACATAGTCCCTGAATTCATGAAGTGTTTAGGTAAGCAGTGTAGGCAAGGGGCATCCTAAGTATACGTTCAGTGGTTAAAACATGGGCTGAGGAATTATCAAAACTTTAATGCAAATGTCAGTTTTGCCCTCTGCCAGCTGTGTATCCCTGTGTGTTGCTTAACATTTCTGTGCCTCAGTTTAAATCATTTTAAAGTAAAAATACCAGTCTTTATTCTTAAGTATATGTGGATTAATTCTTGTGTTACTTAAGTCAAGCATTTTATTTATTGAACATTTTGACCCTTTCTCTGCACTCTTTCAATATAGAAAAATCACATTTATATACGATAGTGAAAAATTGTTATAGACATCTAGATAGTGAATTCCCATCTCATTTAAAAGTATCTATTGATACCACCATCTGGGTCTGGTAATTTAGTATTTTTTAATATTTTTAATCTTTGAGTATTGTTCCTCACGGCTTGCATACTGTGTTGTACTTTGCGTGTGTTCTTGGTTAGATTATGGACTCCGTCCCAGTATTTTTTTTTTCCTTTTGCTTTTCTCGTTTCTGACATTATGGCTATAGTTTGCAAGTAAAGTCTATATTTTAATTTGAATGGAATGGAATTATATGCACTGTACTAGATACCTGGAATAGGGACATAAATAAATCAGTGCCCCCACTCTCAAACACGGATAATCTACTTGGAAGACAAACACATATAACCGTCTATAACGTAGGGTGATAACTCTTGTATTAGTACAGTAAATAGAAATAACATGGAAACTGGAAACACAAAAGATACATTTAGCTTGAATGTCCTAGAGAGATTTCATGGAAGAGTAAGTGATTTTCTGATTAGCTCTTGCTGAACAGAGAAGAATCAGAAAGGGGTTTGGGGCAGAGGAGATTACATTTTGAAATAAGTGGAATGGGAGACATGAACTGGGCAAGGAGCACTGGGCCATTCTGACAATCCTGAATGTGGATAACAAAAGTTTGAGCTACGTCCTGTAGGTAATGGGGAGCATCAAAAGTCTATAAGTAGGTTGAGTTAGGAAAGCTTTCTGTCTCCTTTTTCTTTTTTAAAATTGATTGGCAACATTTTGGAGGCTGGATCAAAGAGGCACAGATAAGAGACAGGAAACTTTCTCAATTGCCCAATGGAAATGGAAATATGAAGAGGATAAGGTTGACTTGAGAGATCTTTTGAAGCTCTTTCAGTTGACTTTAAGAACTGTAGAATAAGGAATATGAGACAGTATGATGGATTGAAGGAGAACTTAACTCTTTAGGATTGTACAGGAAGCTTTGATTTGATCATGGTCATTATAGATTTGTAGTTTTTCAACTATTATAGTCCTAAAAATTGTCCATATTTTAAAACCTAGCTTGTATGGCAAAACTAAACCTCATTTGGCCATTTGAGCTAGATTGTCAAGTACTTAGGAAGAAGATTGTTTCTCTAGTTTGTTCTCTTGTCTAGAAGATTTGTTTCTCTAGCAAAGGCATTACTATTTTTAATCTGAATTTTTGCAGCAACCAACTGTTCTCCCTTCCTGGTTAGTCTTAACTCCAATCATTTCTCATGATAGCGCTTAGAAGGATACAGAGAAAACAGGTCCGACATTGTCTTTTTTCTTCTACTTAAAACCATTCATTTACTTCCTAATACCCTTATCATGAACTCCAAGTGTGTTTACATCACTAGACCCTTTGTGACTTGGTCTGTAATTTCCACCCAAGCTTCATCTCTCTTTTCTTGACATCCTTTACTTTAGTTTTTAGCTGCAATCTCTTCTATTTCCTCAAAGGCACCATGCTCTGCACCTTCAAAAGTGCTGTATCTATTGTTTGGAAAATTCTCCACCATTGTCATCATCATTTCCCTCCCTGCCTTCTAGTCACCTTCCACCTTTCTTGTGGATCTTTGCTTAAATACCACCTTTCCTGACCTCCTGACCCAATATACCAATTTAATTCTATCTTGTTCTTTCCCTGTCATATTTACCAGCTTCATCACACACTGTGGTTGCATGTTTGATGATGATTCTTATAGGCTCGAGTGTTAGACCTCTGAGAATAAGAAATATGTTATTCTTGCTCACTTCTTTATTTGGGCATTTAGTTGAGGTTTAATGAGCTTGTGTTCACTGAATGAATGAGTAGCTTTAATGGAGATTATTGTTCAGTTGCTAAGTCATGTCTGACTCTTTGTGACCCCATGGACTGCAGCATGCCAGTCTTCCCTGTCCTTCAGTATCTCCTGGAGTTTGCTTAAATTCATGGCCATTGAGTCAGTGATGCTATCTAACCATCTCCTTCTCTGCTGCCCCCTTCTCCTTTTGCCTTCAGTCTTTCCCAGCATCAGGGTCTTTTCCAATGAGTTGGCTCTTCACATCAGGTGGCCAAAGTATTAGTTCTTCATCTTCAGCATCAGTTCTTCCAATGAATACTCAGGGCTGATTTCCTTTAGGATTGACTGATTTGATCTCCTTGTAGTCCAAGGGACTCTTAAGAGTCTTCTGGCCCACAATTCAAAAGCATCAGTTCTTCAGCCCTCAGACTTCTTTGTGGTCCAACTCTCATATCTGTACATGACCATGGGAAAAACCATAGCTTTGACTATACGGACCTTTGTTGGCAAAGTGATGTCTCTGCTTTTTTTAATACATTGTCTAGGTTTGTCATAGCTTTTCTTACACGGAACAAGTGTCTTTTAATTTCGTGGCTGCAGTCACTGTCCACAGTGATTTTGGAGCCCAAGAAAATCAAATTTGCTGCTGTTTTCACTTTTTTGTCATCTATTTGCTATTAACTGATGAGACTGGATGCCATGATCTTTGTTTTTGGAATGTTGAGTTTCAAACCATCTTCTTCACTCTCCTCTTTCATCCTCATCAACAGGCTCTTTAGTTCCTCTTCACTTTCTGCCATTAGAATGGTGTCATCTGCGTGTATCAGGTTGTTGATATTTCTCCTGGCAGTCTTGATTCCAGTTTGTGATTCATCCAGTCTAGCATTTTGCATGATGTACTCTGCAAGTTAAATAAGCAGGGTGACAATATACAGCCTGACATACTCCTTTCCCAATTTTGAACCAGTCAGTTTTTCCATGTTCAGTCTAGCTGTTGCTTCTTGACTTGCATATAGGTTTCTCAGAAGGCAGGTAAGGTAGTATGGTATTCCCATCTCTTTAAGAAGGAAAGTGAAATATCAATAGTAGAATTAAAACATTTGTTGAGAACCTAATTTTCAGGCTAGATTGTATTTTGGGTATTAAGCAATGACTGGAAATTCTCTCCTAAAATTTTCATGGCTGGTTAGGGATATGCATTAAGGAATTACTGCCCACAATTATAAGGGCAAGTGTTGAGTGCTGGAGAAGTATTGTGGAAACCTAGCAGAAGGCGCACTAATTTTTCCTGGATTAGGTTACACAGGATGTATGAATTCTTCATTTTTAAGTCAAGGGATATAATTTATTGATATTGAGGTAAAATTGCATTGAGATAAGTGTATTGAGATATAATTTACATTCAGTAAAATCCATCCTTTTGAACCATACACTTCAATGAGTTTTGGCAAATGTATGCAATCATAAACTCACTGCCAACTGCCCTGAGGATGTAAAACCTTTCTGCAAGCCCCTCCTCCCAATTCTCTTATCCTCTTTTGCAGTCAGCCCCCTCCACCTCTCCCCAGCAACTATCCATGTGATTTCTTTCCTTAGGGTTGCCTTTTCCAGAATATATAAATAGAATCATATAGTATGTGGCTTTTTGTATCTTTTTTTTCACTAAATGTAATAATTTTGAGATTCATCCATCTTGTTGTGCATATCCAGGAATAAAGGAGTAAAGCTTATTCCTCTTTAATGAAACAGATTTATGAGGTACAATTGGCATATAATAAACTGCACATATTTAAAGTGCACAATTTAAAAAGTTTTGATATGTGTATCTACTCATGAAATAATCACCTCAGTAAAGACAGTGAATACAGCCAACATCCCCAAAGGTTTCTTTGAGCTCCTTCAGAAACCCTCCCTCTTGTTCCTCCCTGTCCTCTGTCCTAAAGCAACCACTGATCTACTTTCTGCCTTTGCAAATTAGTTTTCATTTTCTAGACTTTCTCATCCATGGGATCATGGAGCATTCTTTTGTGTCTGCCTTCTTTCTCTCAATGTAATTATTTTGATATTTGTACATTTTGTTGCATCTATTAGCTGTTCATTCTTTTAAAAAAATATTTTTAACCGAATGGCATAATATTGTATGGCTATGCCACAATTTGTTTATTCATTCACCTATTGATAAACATCTGAACTGTTTCCAGTTTTTGGTTCTTACAAATAGAGCTTCTCTGAACCTTCTTTTAAAAGAGTCTGTGGGGATATACGCTTTCATTTGTTTTATGTAATTACCTAGCAGTATAATGGCTAGATCTTATGGAAAAAAACAGGTTTCCACAGTAGTTGTACCATTTTATGTTCCCATCAATAATGCTTGAGTTCCAGTGTCCTCACATCCTTAAGAACACTTGGTATGATCAGTCTTTTAATTTTAGGTATTCTGAACAGTATCTGATGAGATTTTGCTGTGGTTTCAATTTACATTTCCCTGATGACTAGTGATGCTGAACATCTTTTCATGAGCTTAGGTACCATTAAGCCGCTTTCTTTGGTGGTTCAAACCTGTGCATCTGTGCCCCCTCTCCCCACCCATCTTTTTGTTATTTTATTTATTTATTTTGACAGTGCTGCATGGCTTGTGGGATATTAGGTCCCATACCAGGAAACAACCCTGACTCTTGGCAGTAAACGCATGGAGTTCCAACCACTGGACCACCAGAGAATTTCTCCCCTACCCATCTTTTTAAAATTGAGCAGTTTGTCTTATTATTATTGAGTTGTAAGAGTTCTATGTATATTATAACTATAAGTCCTTCTTCAGATATGAGATTTTAAAATATTATCTCCCTATATGAATTTACTTTTATACAAGGGGTAGGATTTAACTGAAAGAAGAGAAGAATAAAGGATATTTTAGTCTTAAATAGGAATAGCATTGGTTTTGTGGTTTCATGAGGCTCCAGTGTAAAACAGAAAAAGATGGTAGAAAGTGAGTTCACGAAAGTAAGAAAAAATCTGAAAATAGGGGCTTTTTGATGTCGTACTATGGAATTTAGACTCTGTGTGTGTGTGTGTTTGCCACTATCATTAATAAATATCTGTGCAATAAAAATGTTGATAATACTTGAGCTTCACAGTTTATAGAATTCTTTCATATGCAGAATTTATAATGTTTCCCTCTACATTATTTGTCTTGTGACAAACATGAGAAGACACTGAGACTTGGAGATAAGTGTACACGATGTTAAATGTGGGTTTTGAGCAAATGTTTTTTTGGCTTGTGTGTGTGTACATTTAATGTGTGAAAGTGATAGCTGGGTTGATCTGCAGGGACAGGTGAACACTTACAGTGTTCAGATAGGGAGGGACAATGTCCTGCTGAGCTCCCATAGGTGGTACAATAGACCCTGATAGAGGTTGGGGATTATATAATTGTAGTGTTAATACTTTGAAAATGACCATTCACAGTTACCATACAATGATATGACAAAATTGCCAAAATCTCAGAGGATTTTCTAGATTCTGTGAATATTCTTTTCGTTGTCCTGATTCTAACTGAATAAGGTATTGCATTTGTCTTACATGTGTATAAGCTAATTTGCCAAGGGGAAAAAAAAACAGTATAATCAAGTTCTTCATTTTTGAATTTTAATTTTTTAGTTTCTTATGAGAAGTTCAAAGATACTGGAAAGCTCTCAAACATAATCCTCTCATTCCATATATTCTGTTCCCATTGTCCTGCTCAAGGCTTTGCCGTCTTTCCCTCTGCCACTCAGGTTTGGTTTCTTCTTCTACCTTGTAGATGTCCATCTTCTCGTTGTGTCATCACATGGCCTTCCCTTCCTGAGTGATGGTGTCTTAATCTCTTCTCATAAGGACACCAAGCATATTGGATTAATGGAGGATGCACTCATGAGAACTCATTTTATCCTAACTACTCTTTAAAAGGGCTTCCTTGGTGGCTCAGACAGTAAAGAATCTGCCTGCAATGAGGGAGGCCCAGGTCCCATGCCTGGGTCAGGAAGATCCCCTGGAGAGGGGAATGGCAACCCACTCCAATATTCTTGCCTGAAGAATTCCATGGACAGAGGAACCTGGCAGGCTACAGCCCATGGGGTCACAAAGAGTTGGACAGGACTGAGTGACTGACACTTTCACTTTCACTCTTTAAAGCTCCATGCTCAAATACAGTTATATTCTGAGGTACTGAAAGTTGGGACTTATAAAGTTTGAAGGTTGGGGAGATACAATTCAGTTCAAAGCAGCAGGGTAACAAAGTATTTAGTTTTATTATAATCTTAGATATTCAGATCTTCCTTAAGGCTCATGTGTATTTTGGTTTTAGTCTGTAAATTAAATCACCTGAGTCCAAAACCTCAATCATTTATGCTGATCTCTAAAAAGCCTTCCTCTCTCTATACTTCCTCTCATCTATGCTCTGATCCCTCAATGTTTCCTCCCTTTTGGGCAGTCCCTCTGGCCAGGACAAATGGCACATATTGGAGTGGCTTGAGGTAATATTGAGATTCAGTAAATAATATATAGAATGAAAAATCTTTTCTGAATAATCTAGAGATATGTTTGATATTTAAAAAATATATATAATCCTATATCTGTTTCATATGTTCATACTGTTTCCGCATCTTGGCCTTTGAATAATGGGTATGTTTGGGTTAAGTGGCCATAGAGGGAAGTCCTCTGGGTGTGCATGTCTGTGTCACCGAGACTATCAGCAGTCAAGGAACAAAGCCAAATTAAGCTGAATTCCAAAGCAGGGCAGATAACATGTTTGCAATTTTGGAAAAATATTTTAAATATATCTTTCATTCAGACTTATTACTCCCTGCTGGGTCTAGGACATTGTGTAGGCATTTATGCCTCACCTTAATTTGGTTATATAAAAGCGTGGAAATTATACAGAAGTATATACAATAATTCAGAGACTGCTAAACTGTGTATTTCTTGAGTTAATGGAAAAGAGACATACAGCAAAGCACCATTCATGCTGATAGCAAAAGTGCCAAAATGTCAAACTAATTTTGAGGGATGCTCTCAATGGTCCAGTCTCCTCTTCCCTGGTTGAAAGAGATAAACACGTTCAGCCTTTCAGGTTCAAAGGGGCAGTTTCTGCATTTGAAGTTATGCATTAAACAGATTGTTTCAGAATTTCTCAGATACAGTCTGAACAACTCAGATTGCAGTAAAAGCTCTATGATTCACTCTCGCAAAACTTTAATTTCACTGACAGTATAACTGCAAATCATGGGCGTTTAGAACAGTGTGTTCACTACGGTGAGTCTATTTTTAAATTGTGAAAGATTAGTTGTACTATGTCTTTAGCCGTCTTGCAATAAATATCTTAGGGATAGTCAGTTCGTTGATTTACAGAAAATTATCTGTCCTGGCATGGTATGATGTGTATAAAGCACTTAGGTCAGAGGGAGTTAGATAGTAGACTGAGCTACTGAGTAACACTTGACAAGTTAAACTTTTTCTGCTCTATTTTGCCCATTTCTAATCTGGGATAATATATCAACTACCATTGGGTTCCTGAGAATCTTTAAATCAGACAATATATGTAAGATACCACCCAGCACCATTTTCTGATATTTGTGACTTAATAAATGGACATGCGTGGGTGCTAGGTTGCTTCAGTCATGTCCAACTCTTTGCAAGTGGACTGTCATGGGTAGTCTTCTTAAAATGTAAATGATAACACATCATCTCCCTGCTTAAAACCCATCCAGTTGGTTGTCTGTTGTACCAGAAATAATGTGCAGGCTCCTATTTATCCCTTTGAGGCTTTTGAAGTTCTGGGCTCCTCCTGTCTCTCTCATTCTTACCTCTTGTAACTCTTTCTTATTCCTTGGGTTCTAGCCACATCCAGATTTTCTGTTTTCAAAAAATATCAAGTTATTTTTCATCTCAGGGCCTTTGCCTTTTGCATTCAATATTCCTTCCAAACTCACATCCACCTCCTACACAATAACATCACATGACTGTCTTCATTCTTTACTTTTCAGTTTAAATTTAGCCTCCACAGAAAGGTTTCTTGGGGTTTCCTCTGATTTGTAAACATGCTTTCTTTCATATTTATTATTGATTGGGGATAATCAATCAGTTCAGCTGGCTGGGAGATCTTAGCAGCAGAAGCATGAGTGGACATTGAAACAAAGGGTAAGACAAAAGGCTAGGAGAGTAAGAGAAGAAAGACAGTCTGGGTACTAAATATTAAATGAGGTTAAAAAAGAAGTCTGACATTATTCTGTATATAACTTGAAAACATATTTCATGACATAATTTTTTTTTATTTGTATTAGGATATAATTATTACTAACTGCTAGAGTTTAGAACTCTAAACAGCACTCTGTGTAGAAATGTAATGCAATCCGATGTGTACTATTAAAAGTTTCACCTTGCCACTTATTTACAAGTAAATAGAAATAAGGGAGAGTAATTTTAATAACCTCTTTTATTAAACCCAATTTCCCAGGTGGCCCAGTGGGTAAAGAATCTGCCTGCAATGCAAGAGACACAGGCAACAAGGGATGCATCTCTGGGTCAGAAAGATACCCTGGAGGAGGGCGTGGCAACCCACTCCAGTATTCTTGCCTGGAGAATTCCATGGACAGAGGAGCCTGACGGGCTACAGTCCATGGGGTCGCAAAGAGTTGGACACGACTGAAACGACAGAGCATGCATGCATGCATACAAAGTATAATAACTTCAACATATAATCAATATAAATGTAAAAGTTAGGAGGTATAGTTTGCATCATTTTTCATAGTAAGCCATTGATTTCTGGTGCATCCTTTAAGCTTGTAGCACATCTCAGTTCCCACTAGTCACAGTTCAAGTGCTCAGTGGCCACATGCTCCATGGATGGTCAATGTGTATTTAAAGGTTATTCAATAGAGATTACCATCCATACTCCTCTTTCATCATGTGGGAGGAGTTTTTAATTTAATTTTGTGACAATCTAACTTTGAATTGTTGGGGTTTTTTTGTTTGTTTTTTGTTTTTAGATTAGATACATCAGCTTTCTGTTTTCAAAGACTTCTTAATAGATTTATGAGAAAAATATTGTCTCACCTTTCTGGAAACACAAAACCTATCACTTCTCTCTTCATCGTGTTTGAAGAGAAGTACCGTTGACGGGGGCTAGTTTACACTGGAGAGCTGATTATGCTGCCAGATGCTCTGCTACTTGTAAGATTTAATTGTAGAGCAGGTGACACAAGAATGGCACATACCAGGGATTGTCCAAGTGGAGCAGGCATCATTTTCATCCAAGAGCCAGTGGTCAACAGAGTACTGGGCTGCATCCCAGAGATTGTGGCTCTGTAGGTCCTGGGTGGGGTTGAGAATCTCCATTTCCAGGTGCTGCTGCTGCTGCAGCTGGTGGAGGCTGTTACTGGCAGAGATCACCTTACCCTCCCCCCCACCCTCCCCTCCTACTCATCCTGCCCCACAATTGCCCTGAGCAACACTTTTCATTTCTTCCTAGGCTGCTGATGCCAACCCTGAAAACTTTGTTTGTTTCTGTTTGTGTGGAGGTGGTGGGGAAGGGCCTGGGGGTGATGGTGAATGGAGGAGGTCACCTATCCATTCATAATAATGCTGTATTCCACTTGAAGAAATGAGGGGCAAAAAGAGCCCTAGAGGGGAGGCAAGAGAGAACCAAAGACAGATTTCAAAAAGGAAACTCTTGATGAAACAGCACTAAGATCAGGGAGCAGCACAATCTATCTGTGACTATTGCTGGTATTTACCTCTTTTGCTTTGAGAGCTGGGGAGCAATATCTATCTTCTATGTCGAGATGATAGACTTGTACCGAAGCAATAATAATTCTGTTAAATGAACACTCAACCCAAAGTCAAATGTTTTCCCCATTGTTTTTCTAGTCATTCTAAGTTCCAAATCCTATTTTAGCTTTGAGGCTCACATGGAAGTAGTACCATTGTTTACATGAAAAGAATAATGCTCGTACTGTGTTATGCTGAATTTCTACAAAGCTGCAATTGTGCGAGTCAGACCTCTGAATTCCAGGTAAAATTAGTGTGAAATTCCTGCGTGATGAGAAAAATTATTATCAAACTAAATATAACCTTGATAAAGCTATGAATTTGAAAAAGAATTTAAAGGCTAAATTTATTAAAAAAAAATGAAGTGAAATTAATCTTGTCTCTTTGTTCTCTGAAAACTTTAATTTTTCTGTTGCATTATTTAATCCTTACTGAGCTCTTTTTATTGGCATGCATTTATCTAAATGCTTTGCCTGTATTAACTCATTTAGTCCTTGTAATGACCTAATGATTCTGTTATTACTGGTCTTATTTTACAGATAGACGTTACACAGTCAGTTAGCAGGGATGATATTCTGAAATTCTTAACTGATGTATTATGTCCTCCTCTCTTTGAGATTCAGCTGTCTTAATTTGTTTTTTTGAGACATAGTCCTCTCTTCCTTGATCTTCCCCCATTCTATTTATATCCAACTACACATCCAAATTTATATCCAATTACACATCCATTTGAATTTTTTTCCTGAAATTTTTTCTCTTTCACATCATTCAGTACTTTTACTTCCCTTTGTGTCTCCTCTATGCCATCCAGCTTTTCCGAAAGTATAATTCCTCTTCTTTTTCCTTTTATCTGTCCTTTAGTAACGTTTTACCTTAATTAGTTCTGGAAACTCTTCAACATTTTTCTACTTGCTCTTAATTATCAAAACAGAATAATAGTGATATTCAAGAAATTTTTTAAAATGAAATTCAAATCACCCACCCACTATTCAATGCATGCACTTTACTTTTTTGCATGTTAGTGTCCAGTCTCCTGTACGTGTTTGTTTGTGGGGACACATACATTTTATATTTACCCACCATGAGTAATTTGTGTTTGGATTTTTTCACTGATTAGTGTATTAAATTTTTTCTTCTTTTTAGAGCGGTCCTTTGTAGTATCTCATAAAAATTCTGTTACTTTGAAATAACACAATCTACCTAGCCATTTTCCTACTGTTGAACAGGTTGATTTTAATTATTTCCTGTTTGCAATTTTGTAATGAATGTTTGTGCATGAACACAGCTTTTTAAACAAATGATTTATTTCTGTACTATTAATTTATATGTTAATTTAAGTAAACAAGTCAGCCTTTTTCTAGTTTTTGATACATATTGGTAAATTGCTTTTGCTTTTAACTGAAGATTTTTTTATTGAGTTTTAGCAAATCTTAAAGTGTAAGCTCAATTTTTTTACATATGTCAACTGTAACCATTACCATCTAAAATAGGATTTTTCCAGTTTTTAAAAACTGTCATTAGGCTTCTACTCAGGTGTAGATTAACTGTGCTTATTTTACTGTGTACTGTGTATGTTGCTTGTTCTTCTTTGCTTTTCTATTGTATGCCTTTGGGTGAATATACAACAGTTTACTAAGTCTATTATTGATGGGCATTTGGGTTCTTTTCAAATGTTTCTGGGTTACTACAAATAAAGCTGCCTTAAACACACTTTATATGCCTTTTCTTGAACCTGAGCCTTCATTTCTGAAGGGTGTATTCCCAAGAGTGAAATTACTGATCATCAAGGATATTACTTTCTTAAAGTTTAAAATTTATTTAAAATACTAGTAAACTATTTCTAGGTGATAAATTGATCAGAATATTGTATTGTCATACAAAAGGAAAGAGAATTTTTTAGGAAAGCAGTAACAGAACTGAGTCTAGATGGTTTGCCACCATCTTTCATTGATGGCAAAACTTAGCAAATTTCACTTACCTTTGATGATTCCTTTTCTTCCTGTATTAATTTAATCATACATGAAACTGTGTATCTGTTAGCTCATGAAATGAATATCTAAACTGTTAATTTTTTTTTTTTTCCTGCTGTGCAGCATGTGGGATCTTAGTTCCCTGACCAGGGATGAAATCCATGGCCCCTGCCATGAAAGGGTAGAGTTTTACTACTGGATTACCAGAGGAGTCCCTAAACTGTTAGACTTTTATTTTTGTTACTATTTTTATTGAGATGTAATTGATGTGTAACTATCATTACTATATTGGCTGTAAATACTCTTTTTTTCTGTTCTTGGATTTTGCTCATGCCATTGTGTCTACCCAGAATTACACCATCAGAATTCTGTCTGTTTCTCCATTGTGCTCTGTGTATCACTTCACACTTAGAAAGTACTGACTGCACAGCAGCAATTGACAGGTAAGTATTTGTCTATGTTAACAAACCCAATGAAACCATACCCTTGCACTTTGTTTAATGTAGAGTTCACCTGAATTGTTCAGGTAGACACAGCATACATGGAGACTGCCACACGCAAATCCTGACTTTTATTGGGTATTAGTGAGCATGATTTTGAAAACATACTTTTTATTTAAGTAGGGTTATGAGAACAATAAGTTTTAAAGAACTTCAGCTATTCTCACAAATTTTATGTTCTGCTCGTCTTATAGTCAAATTTTCTCGAAATGATTCTGGTGATTCTTTTATATCGTCACTTAAACCTCTGAATCAGGAAGTCAGCGCAAAAAAATTCCTTCAACACAGGCTTCATGCATTGTCATTAAGCAGCTTTTATTTGTTAGGGTGTGTCAACCATGAATATCTTCTCTCTGTGTCACCTAAATTATAGTGACGGTTTGGAACTTAATAATATCGTTGAGGTGCAGGCCACACAATGTTTCCATTATTGCAGTTCTTATTTATTGGAAGGTAAAAGAATGTAAAGAGAAAACAGTAGATGGGAAGTGATAAAGATTAAGTGCTGTGGAACACTCGGACACTGATCGAACTGTGTTAATGTTTATTTTAGTACTCGGGAGTATTACAGTCTCTTGTTCAAACTCCTTCATGTAAAGCTATTTCCAGGCTTGTGGGGAGGGGGAGGATCACCTTTAGGGGGAGGGGAGCTGATAGGAGAGAAATGCAATGATTTATTTTTAAAATAAGACAAAAATCAGATTTAGACATTTTAAAATCTGTGTTTTCTTTTCCAAACTGTTAAGTGATTTTATTGTTGAAAAAAAAAACTTTAGAGTTAATGTTTTAAGATATTGCTATTACATGAGAAGTGAGGCAATAAAAAGTAATTATTTTAGGACAGTTTTATCAGCAATTTACAACATGCCACATACTGGCTGTTTGTAGGTATTTCTGTACCTGGTTCTTAGTATCAGAAAGAACCTTTCCTTCTGATCAGTGAGTGGGTTGTGGTGCTGAGCATCTAAAAAGCATTCAGATTCTCACTGTTGGAATAAGGATGTATGAAATTAAGAATATTTTATCATTTAGTATAGTACGTAACACATAGTGGATGTCTCAATAAATATTTGATTAATGAATGACTATATTTGGGAAATAAGAAAATTTTTGGAAGGTGGACCATTTAGATAATAGTGGGACTATATTGAAAAGAATGTAGAAAATAAGTAAAACTTATATAACACTCCAGTGAATGCATAGTACGACATATAGCTCACACTTTACCAATTTCGGTGAACTCTGAAGGTTTATGTAGCACTTTAAGCCAGCTTTTCTTTTCCTACCCATGTACTCCAAACAAGCTCTTGCCCATGTAAATGAAGAGTCATGTACAGCAATGCTTAATAGCAGAAATCAACAAACAATGTCGATCACTGCTGCTGCTGCTGAGTCGCGTCAGTCATGTCCGACTCTGTGTGACCCTGTAGACGGCAGCCCACCAGGCTCCGCCGTCCCTGGGATTCTCCAGGCAAGAACACCGGAGTGGGTTGCCATTTCCTTCTCCAATGCATGAAAGTGAAAAGTGAAAGTGAAGTCGCTCAGTCGTGTCCGACTCTTAGCGACCCCATGGACTGCAGCCTACCAGGCTCCTCCGTCCATGGGATTTTCCAGGCCAGAGTACAGGAGTGGGGTGCCATTGTCGATCACTAGTACAACAAATAAAGCACTGCCTTTTACAGTGGAACGCTATATTTTAGTAAGAATGAATGAATTAGAGGTACACCATCAACATGGTTAAATCTCAGAAACATAACAAAGAAGCAAATCAGAGAAGGATGTATTGAGTATGGTTCCTTTCACATGATTTCAAAAGCTAGAAAATATAAACACTTTCTGCATAACACATAAATGTTAATATTATTAATTATATTCTGTAAAGGGAAGGGTTAGAATAGTGATCAGAATTCTAGTTAACGCTTAGTTACTTAGTATATAGTAGGCAGGTGGGTATATGTTTGGAAGTGAAGTCGCTTAGTTGTGTCCTACTCTTAGCGACCCCATGGACTGTAGCCTACCAGGCTCCTCTGTCCATGGGATTTTCCAGGCAAGAGTACTGGAGTGGGGTGCCATTGCCTTCTCCAATGTTTGGAGAGAAGCACAAATCAGGTTTTCAGACTGTCAGTGTTCTCTTTCTTCATTTGGGTATTGTTGCTCAGAGTTTCATTTATTATTAATATTAATAAATGGATTTTATTCATAATTATTAATAGCATTGATTTGTTGTTAATATTAATGCATGAATTATATACATGCTTCCTTTTCTAATACATTTTGCAATCAAAATAAAATAAACTGTTTCTTAAGAGACTGTAGTGTGTTAGGCAATATCCTTGTATTCTGGAACTCTCAGCTAGAGTAAAGGTAGACATTAATTCAATAATTGCAGTTACTCTAGGCTTACTGAATGAGAAGTGAAAGTGAAAGTGAAGTCGCTCAGTCGTGTCCGACTCTTTGCGACCCCATGGACTGTAGCCCACCAGGCTCCTCTGTCCATGGGATTTTCCAGGCAAGAATACTGGAGTGGGCTGCCATTTCCTTCTCCAGGGGATCTTCCCAACCCAGGGATCGAACCCAGGTCTCCCACATTGCAGGCAGACGCTTTAACCTCTGAGCCACCAGGGAAGGTGAATGATAAGTATGTGATGCCAAAAGACTGAAATAGGTGGTGTGACCTATCAAGGAAGTGCAGAAAGGGATTCATTGAGAAAGAGAGAATTGAGCTAATATCTAAATACTAAGTCAAAGTTAACTTGGAAAAGAAAGAAGGAAGGTAAAAGTATGCTTGCAGGGAAACTGATATAAGCAAAGGCTTTTGGTGCAGGAAGAAGCACTGTGAATATGAAGATAGAAAGGACAGTCATTGTAAGGTGCAAAGGGAGAAATGAATATTGTGAAGAATATTATTCAAGAGGTATGTAGGTGTCAAAACTGGCATCTTGTAGATAATATTAAGGCTTTTGTTTTTCCTCAGAGTGAGGAAGTTGAGATGTTTTAAGTAGAAAGATGACGTGAACAGTTTTATGTTTTGAATATGTCACTGGCTGCAGTTGAATGACTGTTGTTGTTGTTCAGTCGCTCAGTCATGTCTGCCTCTTTGCGACCCCATCGACTGCAGCATGCCAGCCTTCCCTGTCCTTCACCATCTCCTGGAGCTTGCTCAAATTTATGTCCATTGAGTCGGTGATGTCTGATTGGTTGGGAGCAAAGGTAGATATGAGTGTGTGTTAGTTGCCCAGTCAAGCCTGACTCTTTGCGACCCCGTGGACTGCAGAGCATCAAGCTCCCCTGTCCATGGGATTTCCCAGACAAGAATACTGGAGTGAATTGCCATTCCCTTCTCCAGGGGATCTTTCTGACCTAGAAATCGAACGCTTGTCTTCTGCATTGCAGGCAGATTCTTTACCATCTGAGCCGCTAAGGAAGCCCAGATATGAGTAGATCAGCCCAGAGACCTGGTGGTCCCAGTAACACATAGCTTGGATGAAAGTGCTGGTAGGGAAGATGAGAATATACAAACTGATTTCAGAAAATTTTTGAGGACAAATGTAAGGTATTTGGTAATGAATTGGATATGGGGAGTGTGTAGGAGATACTTCGAAAATGATTTCTGAGTTTCTAGATTGCTTAAATGAATGGCTGGTGGTACCCTTAACTGAGAGAAGGAATATAGGAAGAAGCTATAGGCTACATTGTTTATTCAGATTTGTACATATTAAATGTGTGCATTTTAGACCTCTGAGAGCAAATAGTGATCTAATTTAGACTTTTGAAAGTATGTTTCTATAATATTTGTATTATGTCTTGAACTGAATTTTCAGTATGGCATAAGACCATTTTTTTCTCTCCTTTTTTAGACAACAGACAGAAATATATTAATATAAAGGAAGTCTTTATTATCTCCTTTTTCATTTTAATTTCCAACCATCACCCATAGGGATCTCAGACTTAGATTCAACATAGGAGAGGATTATTGGTTCTTTGCTGCTCACCATGATTAAAATAATACCCTCTCTCAATACTGAAGGTAGTAGTGTCCAATGTTAGGCTTGTCCCAATATTGAGGAACATCTTGGCATTTCATAGAAGTGTGGTATTTGAAGGGTAGCTCTATGTTGTTCTCTCTGAAGAGCAGATGGTGATCAGGACCAAAAGTATGAGTTTAAGAAAGAAAGCTACAATCATAAAATTTCATTGCTCTGATTTTCAACCAGAAATCCTATGGTTATTCTTTAATTTCTGACAATATGTTAGATTATATGTCTAGAGAAACCTTCTCATTGGTAAAAACTAAAAAATGCCAGACAGAATATATTTTTCTTTCTTTCTTTGATTTTTTTAAATTATAAATATAGAGTCACCATTTAATTAACTGGCTACTATATGTTATGCACTGGATTATATGCTTTCTATATATAAATTTTTAATTTTTTAAAATTTATTTTTATTGTTTTATTTTCTGTTCAATTTTCATTGAGCTAGCTTACATACATCATGCAATGATGACCACAAAACATTTAGTGACCATGTATCATCTCATATAGATAACAAAAGAAAAAGAAAAGAGAAAGCTATTTTTTCCCATGATGAGAGCTCTTGTAACAACTTTTATATATAACATGCAGAAGTATCACTTATATTAATTATTTTGTACATTATATCCCTAGTAACTTATTTATCTTATAGCTAGAAGTTTGTAACTTTTGAGCTTCAGACCTATATATAATACACATAGATATATAGTTCAGAAAAAAATATATGTATATTTAAATTATTTAATTGCATAGCTGAGTTGGTGGGAAAGTAAGGGAAATTCTCAGAGTCCATGAACAGCATGAAATCACAAATCAGGAAAAGTAAGCAAGCATTGAAACAGACATTTTTCTTGGGGATATTTGGCAATTCCTCATGGAAGTTCAGGATTTAAGGGAGCATTTTTTTGATAAGCAAAAAAACAGCTTTGGCTGGCAAAAATTGATAGGTTAGACTGGAAATCCTCTGCATAAATAGGGTCTTTAGAAGGTAACTCTTACTGTGAGTTAAATTAAGCAAATAAGATAGAGTGAAAGAGAGAAAGAGAAGAGAGAGGGAGTGTGAGCAAGCAAATGCTATTCAGAGAGTGAGAATAGTTAACTTTCTTAGTCTTGGTTCTGAGTAAAGTGGAAGAAACATAAAGTTTCCACAGAATGAAATTCTTAACCTTACCCTTATGTAATTCAGGTTCACATGTAACTTAAAAACATCTAAAGATAAAATTTCAGTTTTAAGGTTGGTCATAGCCCTATATACTTGGCAGAAGCAAGCAAAAATGTGAGGAAAAGAAAACAATTTAAAACAAAGCTCTAATTCCCACAGATAAAATTTCGAAGAGCTTGAGATTGCATTAAAATATAATCACTAAGTAATTAGAAGCAACAAATCCAAAAAGATGGTTGCTATTGGAAATTTTACTTATAGAATATAAATTAACTATATTTAAAATTAATTATGTTTAATATATAATCGTTAATGTAAATTATCAAAACTATAGTGAAAGATAAAAACAAACTTACATTTGAAAAAAAACAGCAGTAGTTTTGAGGGATTTTAAAAAATTAACAAATGGAAGTTGAAATACCTTGTATGGGTTTTATAGCAGAGGAGACAGCTGAAAGGGAATTTTTTGAAATAGAAGATAGATCTGAAAATGTTACATAGAATATAAGACAGGCAGACAAAGCTAGAAAATATCAAGGAGACTTTAAAAGATAAGGAGGATAGAAAGAGAGAGTATAACACATCTAGTTGGAGAATCAGAAAGAGGGAATGGAAAAAATACGGGTGAAACAATATTCAAAGGGATAATGGATGAAATGATTTTTGAATTAATGAAAGTCACCAGTTTTCATATTCACAAAGTAAAACATACATCAAGCCAATTATACACTATAGTAGTATAACCACAGAACACCTTGATATATTGTGAAATCACCAAACTTTGTGCAAGGTGAAGAAAGGAGGAAAAAAGTTAAGAGAGAAACAGAACAGTAATAGGTGTCAGAAACAGATCCAAATGTGTCAATGTCACAATAAATATAAATGGGTTAAAATTTCTAGTTAAGAGAAATTATCAGGCACAAAACAAAACCCATGGGAGGAAATCTCAGTTCTATTGTTTATGGAAATATTCCTAAACTAAAGAATACAGAAACTGTTAAAAATAACAGAGAAAGGAAATTCTAAAGCAAAAGGTATTGCTCTATGTAGTAGATGGCCTCTGAGGTTCAGTTCAGTTCAGTTCAGTCGCTCAGTCGTGTCCGACTCTTCGCAACCCCATGCACTGCAGCATGCCAGGCCTCCCTGTCCATCACCAACTCCCAGAGTTTACCCAAACTCATGTCCATCGAGTCGGTGATGCCATCCAACCATCTCATCCTCTGTCATCCCCTTCTCCTCCTGCCCCCAATCCTTCCCAGCATCAGGGTCTTTTCCAGTGAGTCAACTCTTCTCATGAGGTGGCCAAAGTATTGGAGTTTCAGCTTCAACAGTAGTCCTTCCAATGAACACCCAGGACTGATCTCCTTTAGGATGGACTGGTTGGATCTCCTTGCAGTCCAAGGGACTCTCAAGAGACTTCTCCAACACCACAGTTCAAAAGCATCTCCCCGCTGATCCTTTTGGGGATATTCATGGTTTTGTTTAGCCTCATCCAAGAATGTATAGGTATGTTTTTGTTTAACTAGTAAGATATTCTATTCAATAGAAACCACAATGTAAGACTTCTGAGATTAGGTTATGAAAGACAGTGTAGCCTCTACACTTTGCTCTCTTGGAGCACTGCTCCGGGGAAATCAACTGCAGTGCTTTGTGGACATTCACATAGCCCTGTGGAGAAGTAGATGTTTAAACAATTGTGACCTTTTTCCCATAGACAGTATCAATTTACCAGCCAATCGAGTGAGCTATTTTCAAAGCAAATCTTCTCCCCTAGTCAAGCCTTCAGTTGTTTGCATCCTTGACAACTTGAATGTAACCATGAGAGATTCTGAGACAGAACCTCCACGCTAAACTGCTCCTAAATTCCTGACCAAGAAAAACTGAGAACTAATGATTTTCAGTGTTGTCTTAAGCTATTAAATCTTGAAGTAATTTATTATGCAGCAACATATAACTTGCACACTAAGATAGAATTTCGACTAAACAAGTTAATATAACTTTAAGCCTTCATGATTCCTACTATATTTTCAGAATAAACTAGGTCATAATTTATAGGCATTTTAATATACTATTATAGGGAGAGAGTTAACACAACTGTCTTAGTAATTCTTCTGTTGACCAGTCACTAAAACAGTAAAAATAATGATTATGAAATATAACACATCGTTGCAATCTTAGGTTTATTATAGAAATGCAAAGTTGACTCAACATTAGAAATCTGTTAATGTATTCATCATATTAATTAATCAATATCATCTTATAAGTACAGAAAAAGTCAGCTATAAAATGTAGCTACCAAAAGTTTTTAATAAACATCTCACTCTGTGGTGAATCATTAAAGTCCAGAGGGAAGTCAATAATGCCTATTTTCACATCAGTTCAATATTGTACTGCAGATTATAGCCAGGGAAGAAAGAAGACAGAAGGAATAAAATTTAGTAAACTTTAAGATGAAAAACCAAAATTTAATTTGTTATATAGATGATATGATTTCCCATTTAGAAAAAATCTAAAAGTTATTAATCATTTTCTACTATAAAATCAAAATACAAAGTTAAGTACATTTATAGCACTCTTGCAATTGAAGTACATTTCTATATATTAATAATTGGTTAATATCTTAATTTGGAAAAATGTTCTATTATAATAGTAACATGAATTATAAGACACTTCAGAATAATGAAAAAATGTTAGCTCTTTTCATTGAAATTATAAAATTGTATTGAAAAACCTTTAAAGACACTCAAGTAAATGGAGAATCACATTATGGACATGAAAACACTATTTTTAAAATGATAACTTTCCACAATTGGTTTATGATTTAATGGAATTCTATCAAGTCTCGATAAGACTTTTCACGAAGACTGACTAGCTCATCTTAACATACATGGTAGATCAAATGGGCAAGAATGCTAATTCATTTCTGAAAAAGTACAAGGAAGACCTCTTGCTATATCAGACAGCAAGATTTACTTTAAACCTATTATAATTATTACAATGTGTTAGTTCAAGAATAGATTACTGGAACAGAATGCTTTGCTCATAAACAACCCACACATATATAGAAACTTTTTCTTTTAGTCAGCATTGTGGACCAGTGGTGAAAGTTTAGTCTTCTGGACAAGAGTTAGGGAAATTGACAATTCATATGGGAAAGATAAAAGTGAATTCCACCTCATGCTTAACATAAAAATCAATTTCAGTTGAGTTAATAAATTAACTTTTGAAAAGAGACATAAGAGAATATCTTTCTGATCTTCTTTTCCATGAAAAGATTACTTTTAGAAAGAATCACAACCATAAAGAGATAGGTTGATAAATTTCACTTCATTCAAATTATGAGCTTTGTCCATGGCAAGGCACTGTTTTTATAAACACTGTTGTCTAAAAGCTGGAAGGAGATTTTTGCTCTGCTCATAATCAGTTCAACTTAGAATCTAGAATATATACAAGTTATATCAGTTAATAAGTAAAAGATTACCAGTAGAAAAGCAGGAATAAGGCATGGATAACATTTCATAAAAAATAAATAAAAATAACCAAGAAATATTTGTATATACACTGGCGCTAATCTCTAATAATGGAAAGGCAAATTTAAACTGCCTTGACTATTACACCTCACCCTATTTCCAGGAATAAATAACTACATCAGCATTAGTGAGCAACAGGAACTAGCATACATTGTGACAGGTGAAGTGTATCATTGTACAATGCTTTAGAAGACTATTTGAAATTAATGGTAAAATTGAGCAGCAACATGCAGCCAGCAGTTCAACTGCTGATTATACCTGAGGGGAGCTACTCAAGCTGACCAGGACAAAGAAACCATGTTTTAAAAATTTCCCTTCTTCCTTCCCTCCTTTGCTTCTCTCCCTTCCTCTTCTTCCTGCCTTCTTCGTCCTTCAACATGGTTATGATAGTCATTAGAAATACAGTTTAACTTCATTTGTTTTATCTTATTTTTCATTTTTTTCCTGCTTCTCATTCTTATTTACTTTGATTTTTTTCAGTATGTGTATTATGCTTTCAAAAGTGAAAACTATGTACATATATATATATATGTATATATATATATGGAGATTAGTTACAGAAGCCACACTGTCTTCTGTATCTCTTCATCTCTTTCTCACTATACCTGTCTTATAAGTAATCAACTTCATTGGGGTTTTTTGCAAGGATTGGAAGAAATGTAAATCAGTCCCTCCTCTATCTATCAACATAGATAAACCTCATAAACACAATATTCAGAAAAAAATGATCAAAGAATATGCTATAGTAATGTTTCATTTATATAAAGACTCAAACAGAAACAATAGTATATCATTATTATTAATCCAAAAATATGTGATAAAACTCAGGGAAAAGTGAGGAAATATTAAGATAGGCTAGTAATTAACTCTAGGAGTGGGGATTCCATAAGGAAATATACCCAGGGGCCTTCAAAGTCACTATTTATGTTCTACATCATAAACAGTACTGGACAAATGTATATTTATTTTATTATTATTATTAAAAGGAATATATCTTAAATTTTATTTTGTATGTATTGAGATTTGATATAAAATTACTAAAATTATAAATATGCAAGATTTAAATTAGGACTTTTCCGAGACCTGTAAACCATGTAAATAGGAAGATATTCCTGAATGGGGAGGTTCAGCATTATAAAGCTTTGAGTCCATGTGCATATGTACATTGACCCAATTCCAATCAGAAAAGTAATAAAATAAAATTCAAAAAGTAATACCCACAAACATCCAAAGGCATGTGAGAGACAGGAGGTCATTATTCTATACTGAGTTTCAGTGTACGGATTTAATTGCAGCAACATTAAAACCTTGTTCTTAAGGTGTTTAGAGATAAAAAAAAATGTAATATAATGGCTACATTCAGTGACTTGGCTAGACCCTTGTAGAATGAATGCTGAGATCCATGTGACTGAAAATTGCATTTGTACACATGGATGCCAAATCTCCACTCTGCTACTTAGTTAGACCTCCTGATTTTAATCAGAACACTTAGCTGCATTATCTGGTTTTCTAGTATCTAAAATTAAGAGAACAATATATTAAAAACTTCTCAGAATTATTGCAGAAAGTCTGAGAGAAAACATATGTTTCATATTATGCATTAGTAGACAAAATGTATTTGTCTTACCCTTATGCTAGTAAAAGATCCTATGAAATAAGGTTTTTTTGAAGGTTTTCTTTTGAGTATGATATTCATAATATTGTAGTATGGTTTTTTCCATCTGTGTTGTGAACATCTATGTCAGTCTTTCTTTGTAGCTGTAATAAATTTAAATAATTAAAATTTATTTTATATATATCACTTGATAAAATAAAATTTTACAAAGCATTCTTCTTTCCATCCTCTGCAAAAGTTAGAAAAGTATGAATGAGTAGGTGACTTGCCATATTGGATATTAGTTGAATTTTACAATTATAATAATTAAAGCTCTGTGATACTGATTGAGAAAAGACTAGAGCAGTGGAACAATATAAGAGCTCTGAAACACATCTCAATGTCTAAAAATTCATTCAGTTCAGTCACTCAGTTGTGTCCGACTCTTTGTGACCCTGTGGACTGCAGCACGCCAGGCCATATATTTTATGTGCTGCTGCTGCTGCTGCTGTGTCGCTTCAGTCGTGTCCGACTCTGTGCGACCCCATAGACGGAAGCCCACCAGGCTCCGCTGTCCCTGGGATTCTCCAGGCAATAACACTGGAGTGGGTTGCCATTTCCTTCTCCAATGCATGAAAGTGAAAAGTGAAAGTGAAGTCGCTCAGTCATGTCTGACTCTTCGCGACCCCATGGACTGCAACCTACCAGGCTCTTCTGTCCATGGGATTTTCCAGGCAAGAGTACTGGAGTGGGGTGCCATTGCCTTCTCCGAGATATATTTTATATGATATAAATCTTAATATGTAGATATAATATATAGATACTATAATACATCTATGGAAAACTATTCAGAAAGTATTTATGGACACCATTTGAAATGAAAAAGTATTAGTGAAATATAAAAATAGTGAAAAAAGAGAGAAAAGAGCAAATATCTATCTGATCTTTGGGTAAGGAAAACTTTACATATAAGCATGAAAGATCATAAGAAACTAAAAGAAAGCAATGATAGATATGATAGAAGATAAATATTGTATAAATTATATAGAAATATCATAACATAAAAATCAAACAACTTATAGATATTATTTCCCATAAATATTACAGGTTTGGGTTTAACTCCTTAACACACAAAGAACTCTATAAATTAAGAAGAAAATTTCTCAAACTTTAATGAAATTGATACATTTAAATACCACAATTTTATAAAAACTCATCTCCCTTGGTATGAAAATTATGCTGGTAGAACTCAATGTCCCTTGAGAGTTGCTCAGCTAAAATAAAAATCTGTTTCTTTTCCACATGACAACCCCAAAGTCTCTGGTCTGAGTTGAATGATATTTGTGTTTCATATGGTCATTTGGGAGACTCTGGTCATTTCTTGTTGCTTTGTTATCTCCTTGGGTAGTATTTGGCATTTTTCTCTGTAAAGGGCCAGATAACAAATATTGTAGGATTTGGGGCCCTATGGTGTCTGTTGTAATTACCCAGTTCTGCAATTGTAGGGTAAAAGTGGCCATACAGACATAAAGAAGTATAACTATGTTCCAATAAAACTTTATTCACTAAACCAGGCTGCTCTTTAGTTTTATGACCCTTGCCCTGGGGCCCTGTCTTGTCTTGCCCTGCCTGGTTGGTGCTAAATCACAGGCACATTTGCATTCCAGATTGCAAGAAGGACAGAGCCTGGAGGATTTTATGCACAGTATCTTAAGGCCTAGACACATAAGTAGCGAGCATTATTTTTGATCACATTCCATTGGTGCAAACATGACCCAGCTGCAAAGGTGGCCTGGAAACATAGTCTCTAATGCCAAAGTGCACAGTTATAAACCTCTTGCTGTGGAAGGAGGGACATTGCTAGTTGTGTCTTCCAAACCAGTAATCAAATAAATCCAAAATTGCTTCAAATTTTATGATAAATGATATAAATAAATATTATCAAAGAACACAAATTTTAATATCCAGTGTTGGCATTATACCATTACTAGTAATTTTTACAATAGCAGATAATTACTGGTATCTTAATATGTATCCAGTACCCTTTAGCCATAACACAACCTCACATCCTGTTATCCATAACAGTGCTCAGAAGATGGTTATATTTATCATCACCACTTTCCAAATGAATGTGTGAGTTTTTACGAGTTTAAAGACTAAAGTGGACAATTAGGAAGCATCGGAGCCATAATTTCACCGCAGCCACCCCTGTCTCAAAGCCTGTTCTCTTCTCTAGTGTATAATGAAAATAAGAAATCAGACCTCTTTTGTGCCGAGTGCATTAACACTGTAGGTCAAAATCTATACAGAAATTTATACCATCTAACTTAATAATTCTGTTTGTAGGACATTTTCCTCTTTTAAAATAATTAATGATGTAGTCAAAGTCATTACAGTTTTATTTTCCAGAAACCGAAAAATGTTTTTCATGTAATAATGATATAAGACAATACTTAAGACATAATATAGTACAAAAAGAAAAGAATTGGAAAAAACTCAAAATAGAGAATATTCTATTATAGCATATATTTATATAATGTATATATGTACACAAATATAAGTGTATGTACAAATTTGTGTATGTACACAAATATAAGTGTATGTCACAAATATAAGTATAAGTGTATAAGTGAATATTCTATTATAGCATATATTTATATAATGTATATATGTACACAAATATAAGTGTATGTACAAATTTGTGTATGTACACAAATATAAGTGTATGTCACAAATATAAGTATAAGTGTATAAGTGAATATTCTATTATAGCATATATTTATATAATGTATATATGTACACAAATATAAGTGTATGTCTAATATGAGAAAATATTGAGTTGTGATTTGAATGTTAAAACATAGGTTATTTTCTCTTTATACTTTTCTATATTTTATAGAATTTCAGTAAATCATACTTTTTACATTCAAATATCAGTGCTAATAGGTAAAAATGACTATCAAGTCTAATTTTTTAGTGCTAATATAATGCTTAATATTGTTAATCACACAAGAATGAATATTATTTGAAAACTTATTAAACTAAGTAAATTAAACTTAGATGAGATTCATTTTGTATATAGGCATGTTTTCAGTGATATAAAGAGTATATATTCTTGGTATAAGTATGTCTTTTCATGTGGCTGCTTTTATATTTCCATTTTGATAGCTTTTCATCTTTTATGCCTATTGTTATGCCATATTATTGATATTTTCTTTTTGGTATTAATTTCTGCGAGGAAAGGGCATATCTTTGAAGTTCTTTCTGTTGTATTGTTTAATACAACACTAATAAGATTTCAGCTTCCTTAGCTGAGCTTTCAAATTTTAGTTGGTAATAGAGTGGATCAGTGGTATTTAAGTATACACAGTTCAGTTCAGTCGCTCAGTTGTGTCTGACTTTTTGCGACACCATGGACTTCAGCACGCCAGGCTTCCCTGTCCATCATCAACTCCCGGAGCCTACTCAAACTCATGTCCATTGCTTTGGTGATGCCATCCAACTATCTCATCCCTGTCATCCCCTTCTCCTCCTGCCTTCAATCTTTCCCAGAATCAGGGTCTTTTCCTATGAGTTGGTTCTTGACATCAGGTGGCCAAAGTGTTGGAGTTTCAGCTTCAACATCAGTCCTTCCAATCAATATTCAGGACTGATCTCCTTTAGGATGGACTGGTTGGATCTCCTTGCAGTCCAAGGGACTCTCAAGAGTCTTCTCCAACACCATAGTTCAAAAGCATCAATTCTTTGGTGCTCAGCTTTCTTTATAGTTCCAACTCTCACATCCATACATGACTACTAGAAAAACGATAGCTTTGACTAGATGCACATTTGTAGGCAAAGTAATGTCTCTGCTTTTTAATATGCTGTCTAGGTTGGTCATAGCTTTTCTTCCAAGGAGCAAGCATCTTTTAATTTCATGGCTGTAGTCACCATCTGCAAAGATTTTGGAGCACAAGAAAATAAAGTCTGTCACTACTTCCATTGTTTCCCTATCTATTTGCCATGAAGTGATGGGACCAGATGCCGTGATCTTAGTTTTTTGAAAGTTGAGTTTTAAGCCAACTTTTTTACTCTCCTCTTTCACTTTCATCAAGGAGCTCTTTAGTTCTTCTTCACTTTCTGCCATAAGGGTGGTGTCATCTGCACAATGGCTCACCAAATATTATTTCAAAAGATATAAAATTTAACTTTTTTTCCTTTTTGCAAAAACTGTCAGTATCTTGTGCAAACCAAAACTCTTGGTCAACATAATAAGTGTTGGTATGATCAGTCAAATTTAATTTTAATGTTCAAATAGAAGATTTGTTATTCAATTTATAAGAAGTAATCACAACACCCTTTTAATAGCATTTCTATTAAAATATTTGATTTTACTGATTATCTCTATTAGAATGGTAATATTCTGTCCTATTTTGAAGTGGGTGGAGGTTGCAGGAAGTGATTTTTCTTTTTTCCATTTGGAGCATTAGTAAGTTTATGTCATAAGTCCAACTTGAAATTTAACATTTTACTTCCTAATTGGTTTAAATTTTTTAATTTTCTGGCTCAAAATTATCCATTTCTTAGAGTTTTGCATGTTCTCTTTGTTTTACAAGCACTGTAGTAGAGAAATGAGATTTTAATTCCTCAAGAGGGATGTCATACTTTAGAAAGACAGAGCTGTTTCAAGACAGAGTTACTGGGTTCAGCTTAGTTCACCCTCTGGTTCAATGACTTGTTCCTACAACTTATCAAGAGATTCGTTATGTCAGCCCCAGCATATACCTATTCCCAGGTCAGGCTCCTTGATTATTCTTGGCTTTTTCAAACCTTTAAAAGCTATATGGATAAAAAGTATATACAGTTGTTTTTTAGTAGAAATGCATGTCAACAATTATTTAAGTTTGAGCTCAAGTTTATTTCCTCTAAAATGATATTGTGAAAACCTGACTTTACTTTTTAAGTGTTAAAGCAAAGTCATATATGCAGAATGTTTCCCTTTGCACATGTTTCATTTTTGAGTGGTGGCTGGTACTTATGTACTTAGAGGGAATTCTTTCCACTTGTTATTGTTACCAGAGAAGAAACTCATGACCTGTGAAGATTTCTAAGCATATTTTTTAGAAAAATCATTTAGAATTATAGACTGTTATAGGCAGGAGAGAAAGAGGAACCCAATATAGGCTTTTGTCTGCCGAAAAAACTTTAAACTTTATGATGGGAATTTATATAATATTGCTTTCTCACAGAATGCATAGAATGTTGCTCAATCTCTGACAGAATAAAATACTAAAGGTGAGGAAGGCCTAGTGTGATCACACAGCTTCATTTCAAGATTTTACAGAAAACTGGCAGCCAGACAGCGTTGTTCCTGGCTTGACATTTTCATTGTACTTTTTTTTATAACTGCTTATTGGACTTTTATCCATAGATTTGTCTTCCACTTGAATGAGGATTCTTGAAGGCACATTTGATTATCATTCATTGTAATTCTTGACCATATTACCTAATTTATATTAGCCCTTCAATAGATCCATTTAGAATGAGTTAATGAGGAAATGAATGATTATATAGATTAAATTTTAGAGATGAAATGATGGCTCGCTATCATGCAGCAGGATGGCAAGAATGTCAGGCCCCCTCAATTTAAGCTGTCTCTTCTCTACTCCAGCTGTTCTAATACCTGCAGCCAACTCCTGGCTCCAGGACTGTCGACTCTGACTGCTGTTATTCTTTGCTAGAAGCAGAATAGCATAGGAACTAATAAGATTAATTTCAACTTCCTAGAATTGTTCCTTGTTCTGCCTCAACCATGGGCAAGTTATTTCATATTTCTAATCTATGTGTTTCATGTTTTAGTTTGTAAAAAGAGGAACATAATGTATGCCACCTAGGATGGTACTGAGGTTCAGATAAATGTAAAATGGTTGGTACATTTCCTAGGACATCCTGAGAACTCCAGCTGATGACCCTCTTACTCTTCAGTCGCTCTGGCCTACCTGAAGTTCCCACTGCTTCAGTGCAGCTGCTGCATACCATGGAAAGGGTTCTCCCCAATAGCCCTTTGCTCCTCAGTTATTTGCTGAGATCACTTGCCAGTTGTGAAATTCTTAAAATTTTTCTCTAGTTACATTGAAAATAGCCTTCATCATGTTATCATGTCATCATTTCATTTCTCTTCGTTGTATTTAGGTAGGTGGGTTTAGTTGCTTAGTCGTGTCCAATTCTTGCAACCCCATGGACTGTAGCCCACCAGGCTCCTCTGTCCATGGGCTTTCCCAGAATGGGTTACCATTTCCTTCTCCAGGGCATCCTCCCAACCAGGGTCTCCTGCATTTCAGGCAGACTCTTTACTGACTGAACAATTAGCAAAGCCATGTAGGCACTAATAGTTTGATATGAATTTTATAGTACCCCTCTTGTTCACAGGGCTTCCCTGATGGTAAAGAATCTGCCTGCAATGGAGGAGAAAGTGAAAGTGAAAGTCACTCAGTCAATTCCGACTCCTTGTGACCCCATGGACTATTCAGTCCATGGAATTCTCCAGGCCAGAATACTGGAGTGGGTAGCCTTTCCCTTCTCCAGGGGATCTTCCCAACCCAGGGATCGAACCGAGGCCTCCTTCATTGCAGGTGGATTCTTTACCAGCTGAGCCACCAGGGAAGCTCAAGAATACTGGAGTGGGTAGCCTATCCCTTCTCCAGCGGATCTTTCCCACCCAGGGATCAAACCAGGGTCTCCTGCATTACAGGTGGATTCTTTACCTACTGAGCTAACACGGAAGCCTCAGCATGCAATGCAGGAGACCCGAGTTCTATCCCGGGTCAGGAAGATGCCCTGGAGAAGGGAATGACACCTCACTCTAGCATTCTTGCCTGGAGAATTCCAGGGACAGAGAATCCTGATGGTCTAGAGTCCATGGAGTCGCAAAGAGTGAGACACAACTGAGCAACTAACATTTTCACTTTCTTGCTCACAAAAATGAGGTCCACGAGAGCAGGTGCTTTGTCCTCCTTATTCACTGCTCTACCCCCAGCACTTTGAGGAGAACCTTGCCTATGGCATCTTGAAATACCTATTTTCTGCTTGAATTAAAGGAATCATATAAGAACATAGTGCTGTCAAAAAGTGAACTACTTAGAAACACTCGTATATATGTACGTTACTATACACTTTAGGATTTTGGAAGGAACAACATAAGATTGTCAATCATATATGAAAAATGAAATACTGGTATTGAGTCCCTCCTTCCCTATTTAACTCCCACGCCTGTCTGTTTTGTGCAAATAACATATGCCTCAAATGCATTTTCTGCTTCATCAAAAAACAAACAAATAATTCATCTTCCAAATTAAGTATATCAATCATCAGAGTAATAAAACACTAACAGTAAGACTTTTGGAGACTGACTTCCCAAAAAATTAATACCAGATAACTATACTATTTGTGAGAACCCAAAATGTAGTTTGTTTCTTTTTTTGTAAGCTTTTTAGTTTGTATTGGAGCATAACCAAATAACAGATGATGTTGTGATAGTTTCAGGTGAAGAGGGAAGGGACTCAGTGGTACATATACATGTATCCATTCGCGGTACATATACATGTATCCATTCTCCCCCAAACTCCCCTCCCATCCAGGCTGCCACATAACATTATTGAGCTGAGTTCCCTGTGCTCTACAGTAGGTCCTTATTGGTTATTCATTTTAAATGTAGCAGTGTGTACATGTCCATCACAAGCTCACTATCTCTTCTCTCCAACCATCCCACCAGCAACCATAAGGTCGTTTTCAAAGTCTCTGCATCTGTTTCTGTCACAAAATGTAGTTTTTGAGAACAGAAAATTTATGAACTTTTTTTTTTAACCTAGGTGTTATATCACATATAGCTCTTCCATATGTCTCTAATTAGAGATATATTGTTTATTTGTATTTCAGTTCAGTTCAGTTCAGTCGCTCAGTCGTGTCCGACTCTTTGCGACGCCATGAATTGCAGCACGCCAGGCCTCTCTGTCCATCACCAACTCCCGGAGTTTACCCAAACCCATGTCCATCGAGTCGGTGATGCCATCCAACCATCTCATCCTCTGTCGTCCCCTTCTCTTCCCGCCCCCAATCCTACCCAGCATTAGGGTCTTTTCCAATGAGTCAACCCTTCGCATGAGGTGGCCAAAGTATTGGAGTTTCAGCTTCAACATCAGACCTTCCAATGAACACCCAGGATTGATCTCTTTTAGGATGGATTGATTGGATCTCCTTGCAGTCCAAGGGACTCTCAAGAGTCTTCTCTAACACCACAGTTCAAAAGCATCAATTCTGCGGCGCTCAGCTTTCTTCACCGTCCAACTCTCACATCCATACATGACCACTGGAAAAACCATAGCCTTGACTAGATGGACTTTTGTTGGCAAAGTAATGTCTCTGCTTTTAAATATGCTATCTAGGTTGGCCATAACCTTCCTTCTAAGGAGTAAGCGTGTTTGAATTTCATGGCTGCAGTCACCATCAGCAGTGATTCTGGAGCCCAAAAAAATAAAGTCTGACACTGTTACCACTGTTTCCCCATCTATTTCCCATGGAGTGATGGGACCAGATGCCATGATCTTAGTTTTCTGAACGTTGAGCATTAAGCCAACTTTTTCACTCTCCTCCTTCACCTTCATCAAGAGGCTCTTTAGTTCTTCTTCACTTTCTGCCATAAGGGTGGTGTCATCCGCATATCTGAGGTTATTGATATTTCTCCCGGCAATCTTGATTCCAGCTTGTGTTTCTTCCAGCCCAGAGTTTCTCATGATGTACTCTGCATATAAGTTAAATAAGCAGGGTGACAATATACAGCCTTGACGTACTCCTTTTCCTATTTGGAACCAGTCTGTTGTTCCATGTCCAGTTCTAACTGTTGCTTCCTGACCTGCATACAGGTTTCTCAAGAGACAGGTCAGATGGTCTGGTATTCCCATCTCTTTCAGAATTTTCCACAGTTTATTGTGATCCACACAGTCAAAGGCTTTGGCATAGTCAATAAAGCAGAAATAGATGTTATTTGTATTTAGGTAATCACATTGTTCTAGACAGATAGGAAATGATTGATACTTAAAAAATGTTTCATGAAATATTAGTATCTTTAGTTACACACATTTTCAACAGTGCTAACAAAGCAGTGATTAATGTTCAAGTAATGTATACTCCAGAGAACAATTAAATCAATTGCTACAACCTGGAGTTTCCTGTTATGCAGTAGCATTGAACTATAATTTTCTGGATAACTCAGTTTAAACTATAGCAAAATGAAATATGCAAGTAATTTGAGAAAATGTTCTACTAACATTTATCTTGATAAATTATTTCAGTTCTGTGTTTGATTTTTGCAGACATATCCACCATGTCATTCAGTTATCATTGAAATAACTGAAAAAGTGCACAGAGGTGGTAATTGCCTCTGTATTTTCTGGTTGGATGTTAAGATGATTTTTAAAAAGTGACCAGCATGCACTGTTAACACAGTTTCTTCTGTAAGTTACTTTAGCTGCTTTAAAAATACTAGCAGTTGCAATATTTGCATATTTTCTCTATGAAAACTGATTTAATCTCATCTCTGTAAAAAAAACTAAATGATACCAAACCAAAAGCAAAAACAAAAAGTCCTAATTGAATAGGGAAATAAGTCTATGGAATTAGGTATTCTAAATCAGAACTGGTTTGTAGCAAGTTGTACAAACTTTTCTGTTTTCTGAACATAATTGACTAAGTGGTTGTGGAAACTATAAAATACATTTTTTATCTGACATTTCTTTGTTCTGAAGGACACAATATTTTATAAACCTGCCCATAACCTCATATACCTAAAAGACTCATTTTCTACACTTTTGAGTTCTTATTCTCTCTATAAGACCTTAATTGAATTCAGAATAACATTCATATTATTACTAAGGAAGGAAACAAAAAGTAGAAGGTTAATTTTGAATGCATTGAGCACCTCCCAAACTCCCAAGTTTGAGGGTGGTAGGAGCACAGAGATGTAATGCAGTTCAAGGAGAGAGTTACAGGACTGTGATAGCATTTGATGATTTGTATGCTTGAGATTTTTTTAAACCTTTTTCTATTTTCCATAAAGCACAATCCTCTGAAAATGTAACACTTTCTGAGTTTTCTTGGATTGCTTAGCTTTCATTTCAAGTTTTTACTTGATGTTATATCTTATCTGGGCCATCTTTAGGCCTAATTCCTTTTTTAGAAAATAGAACATGAAGAATTGACTCCAATATTTCCTTAGAAAGTACAGGAAATATAGTTCTTACCGAGATGATAACTTAAATCTATTCTTGCTATTCTGAAAATGATAAAATTAACACCCTTTATAAAAGGCACATAGGATAAAGAATCAGTTAATTTAAATATGTTAAATTTGAACTAGTTAATTTAAATATTTACCAAGTCTCTGATATATCCAGAAGAGATCCACTAATTAATTAATTTAGCCATTTACCAAGTATCTAAAGTATTCAGAGTGGATTTCAAGGCCCTATATTATAGTGATGAACTGTTCTGCTGGCCAGTTGTAAAGAGAATACATGTTGCATTGGTTTTCATGATGAAGAACTGTATCTCTTACCTGCCCCTTGATCTAAGAGGAAGTGAGAAGAGAAGGATGTGAATTAACCCCCTGCCACTCCACCCTTTTTTAGCACAATCAGGTCACCTTGACTTGAAGAGAACTAAGATGAGAGCTGAACAGGTGGGCCTTTAGGTCGTGGGCCCTCAGGAGTTGATGGAGAGATTGACATCATCTCTAGGCTGGATTCAGAAGCCTCAGGATGGGTTTATTAATCTAGTGATAGAATTACCAAGTAGTGTTACTCATGTTAGTCACTGAGTCATGTTCGACTCTTTGTGACCCCATGGACTGTAGCCCGCTAGGCTTCTCTGTCCATATGATTTCCCAGGCAAGGATACCGGAGTGAGTTATTATTTCCTTCTCCAGAGGATCTTCTTGACCCAGGGATCGAACCTGGGTCTCCTGCATTGTAGGTGAATTCTTTACCATCTGAGCCACCAGGGAAGCCCATTAGACAGTGGAAATATTTAAGAAAATAAACATTTGCCATTACTGATATTACTGCAGCAGAAATTAGTTTCTCCTTCCTGAGGAATGATCAAAATGAGTTTGTGCCAGATGCAGTATATAAAATGAAAAAATGGTCATGTTTTTAAAAGCATATATGCATATATATGTATGCATGTACATATACATGTGTATGTATATATGTGTGTGTGTGTATACGTACATACGTATGTATATACATATGTGCATGCCTGTGTGTTCGTGCATGCATGCTCTGTCGCTCAGTCATGTCCAACTCTTTGCAACCCACCAGGCTCCCTAGTCCATGGGATTTCACAAGCAAGAATACTGGAGTAGGTTTCCATTTCTTCCTCCAGGGGATCTTCCTGACTCAGGGATCGAATCTACATCTCCTGCATTGGCAGGTAGGTTCTCTGAATCACCAGGGAAGCCCTATATTATTAGGAAAACATGATTAAACTCAAATTTCCTAATTTTAAAATAATTAAAAAGGAAGGAAGGAAATAATCAGGATAAAGAAGGCCACTGTGTATATTTAATAAACTACCTTTTATCTACTTTTGGAGGGATAGTCATCAAAATAAGGGAAACACAGAGAAGAAAAGAGACAGACTGTTTTTCAAAGGCTTCATTTTTCCAAAGGAAGCAGGGATCAAATTTTGGTGATTTCTACTGACACACAAAGCAAAAGCCTATTCTGACTTTGACAATTCAGATATATTAATATATGAATGTCTCCAGTATCCTGTAAGCTCCTTGAAGACAGGAATTGTGTCTTCTTTGTTTGTTTGTTCATTATTTATTTGTTTCCTATATGCCCATTATATGTGTTACATTTATTTGATTGAATTTACGCCCTCATGGGAAGAGGCAATAACCTCCACTTACAGGTTGGCGTTCGGGGGCAGAGTTCATGTTGCTTCAGGATAGTAAGTGGGTCAAAGTTAAGAACAGTTTTCATTTCACCTATGCTTTTAAGTCAAAAGCAAACGTTACAGAGAATAATAATAATCTCTCTTACTTGATTTTATTTTCCTAATGACTTTCTGGTATTTCAAGCTATTAGGACTCCATAAAATATGAATATAAAAATTCTGATTATCTTAAAATGTATAACTTTAAGGGACAGTCATGATTTTTTATCTTAAAATTATTAAACAAGCTATAGTAATTATAGTCAAAATACAAATATAAAATATTACACATTTTTAATTTTTACCATTATTTTTTTGTAGCCACTTACAATGACTACTTTCATTTGATGTTCATTCAACAAATGTTTATCTATGTATATGCCTATCTGTCATCTATCTGCCTACCTATCTGCCTATCATTCACATACTTCTAGGCAGGGTGGCATGATAAATAGAGACATAATTCCTGTTCTTTAATGAGAAGGAGCTTCATAGGATTGGGTTGGCCAAAAAGTTAGTTTGCGTTTTTCTGAAAAACCCAAGTGAACGTTTTGGCCAGCCCACTAGCTCGGTGAATAACATATAAAATTGAATAGAATGTAGGCTAAATAATATCAAATGTGTCTTGTAGCAGTATGTATATGACTGCATCCCTCACTAGTATGATATTCATGAGTGTCATGAGTTCTTAGGAAGGAGAGATCACTGCAGCCTGTCAAGAATTTAAGACCTAATTTATGTGCAAAATTTTAAACTTGTGTCTGAATTTTTCTCATTATGTAGAAAATTCTAATTTCTCTGCACTAAACAAATAAACAATATAAAATATGATCAGGAAATCAATAGGAGTGTGAAAAAATAGCTGCTTTGTTGGGATTCTGGATAATAAAATATTTATTCTAGTCTTTACTTCATAATGTTGCTTATGTAGTGGTGTTTGTAAATGAACTGTGTACTTTGGCTTCATATTAGCAAAGAGAAATAAACTCTGCTGTGTCCTTGTTTAAGAATCAAGTAACTAATTCATGTATATCTTCATTCAGGAAATGTTTGCTCATTTATACATTTAATCATATACTGTTTATTCATAACCTCCTGTCTTAGCCTCCTGGCTGCTCTAACAAATTATTGTAGACTGGGTGACTGAACAATGAACATTTATTTCTCACAGTTCTGGAGGCTGAAAGTCCAGCATCATGGCAACCTTCTTCAGGGTTGCAGACCACTGACTTCTTGCTGTATCCTTACATGGCAGAAAGACAACTAGCCAGCTTTCTGGCCTCTTCTTATAAGGGCACTAATCCTCTTCATGAGGATTACACCTTCATGACCTAATAACTTCCCAAAGATCTCGCCTGTCAATACCATTATATGGAGATTAGGGTTTCAACATCTGAATCTCAGGAGCATGAACATTCAGTGTATAACACCTCCTGTCCATTGCAGTGATCCAGATACTGGTGGTGGGGTTGACTGGCACTTGTCTTCAGAGTGCTATCAGCCTAGAGTCAGTTCCCCATCTCTAAATAGTAAATGTGTGTGTGTGTGTTTGTAGGTATATGGCCGCATAAGTGTATGAAACTCTGTAACTATTTATTGGCTTCATACAAGATACAGGGACTTTTCTGTTTGGTGATGTATGAAATTCATCCTCACATTCTAGATAAGAAACACCCAAAGCAGAAAGTTTTTTAGAGCTGCAGCAAAATAACCATGTATGTAAGATCTGAAAGATCTTTTAGTCAATATCAATAATGGTTCCCTAAAGAGTTGTTTTACAGATGACATAGGTGGTGTCTTGCAGCTAAAAAAACCATATGCCATGAAAAATTGGGGGAATTTTGTAATCATTTTTCCTCAGTCACATTTTATACTTTTTAGAGTGATCATGATTTTCAGTGAGAATTCACCTGTTTGTGAGGTCTCCTGGATACTAATTAACTTGTGCCGTGTTATGATCCTGCACATGGAAAGGTTAAATCAATACATTGTATCTGAGAAAAAAAATCTCTTTAAAAACACTGTGTTCCAAGTCACAGGAACACTATGAATTCCTGAAAATGACTGGTAACTAAGTGGTTTGAAATAGTTAATATAGTTCCCTACAGGCCTAGTTCATGAAGACAGTACCTAGCCTTATATTGGAAAATGAATGTGGTTTTCAAATTTAGTCTATTTACATGGGGAGATTGTGGTGATGGAAAATGCTTATTTCCTTTAATTCAGTTTACCACTTAATCTATAAATGCAAACCATGTTAAAGGATGCTTGAAAAAATAAACTTGGAAACCAGCCTTAACCTCCCAAACCAGCTGAAGTCGCTCAAAAGACAATAAGAGCAAAATTTCATTACATAGACTTCAAGTGGGTTTTTAAAAACCCCATAGCCTTTCCAAGTAAAGTGATGAATGTTGTTCTGATTCTAATTGACAAGTGTTATATATAAAAGAGTTCTTACCTTCATTCTTATCAAAACTGTGGGGATTTCCAATGATAGGACAATATTATATGGGTGGAAACTTCTCAGAAGAATAGAGAACTTATCAGTATTTACTTAGGTTCTATTACATTCAGAGCCATAAAAACAACTACACTCATAAATTTATAGCCAGTCAAGGATATTGCCTCTTCCCCAAAGAGGCTGGATATTAAAGGAGTAGACTGAATGAGCTCAAATCATGAAGTGGTTTCAATATTGGAGGAGTTTTCCCTCTTCATATTTCAACTTGTAGACAATATGTTATGAAGACTCACTGGCTAGCTAACTTTGGGGGTTTGGAAGAAAAAAACAATCAACTATTTTTTTCATAAAAATTTACTTTTTTCTTCTACAATTAGTACTTAATACTAATATTTTAATGAACTCTAACTGTAGACTAATGGTCACCAAACTTGCTTGAATACGTGCACCTTTACAGATAAAGAAGCCAGAGGTTCATAGAGGTTAGGAATCTTGCTCAAAATCACATAGCAGAGACAAGGCTTAAACCCAGATCTTTTCTGATTCTCGAGCAGATTCTGTATTAGCTTCTTAATTCTATTGTTACAAGTTACCACAATCTGAGTGGCTTGAAATAGCACGGGTTTATTATTTTACAGCTCTGGAGGTCATAAGTCCCATAAGGGATTGAACTATATTTGAGTTGTCAGGAAGGCTGCATTCCTCTGGAGGCTCTAGGGAACACATTCTCATGCCTTTTTCTGCTCCTGAGGCCCTCCTCCATCCCTTGGCTCCTGGCCCCTTCTTCCATCTTCAAAACCAACAACCCCATAACTCTAACCTTTATTCCTGTCATTGCATCTTCTTTTCTGACTCTCTTGTCTTCCTGTCCCATGTTTTAATAACTCTTGGAATATTACTCTGGCATTAAAAAGATGAAATAATGCCATTTGAAGCAAAATGGATGCACATAGAGAATGTCATGCTGAATGAAGTCAAACAGAGAAGGAGAAATACCATATGATATCACTTATATGTGGAATCTAAAAAGAAATGATACAAACCCTTATGGCAGAGAGTGAAGAAGAACTGAAGAGCCTCTTGATGAAGGTGAAGGAGGAGAGTGAAAAAGTTGGCTTAAAGCTCAACGTTCAGAAAACTAAGATCATGGCATCTGGTCCCATCACTCCATGGGAAATAGATGGGGAAACAGTGGAAACAATGTCAGACTTTACTTTTTTGGGCTCCAGAATCACTGCTGATGGTGACAGCAGCCATGAAATTAAAAGACGCTTACTCCTTGGAAGGAAGGTTATGGCCAACCTAGATAGCATATTTAAAAGCAGAGACATTACTTTGCCAACAAAAGTCCATCTAGTCAAGGCTATGGTTTTTCCAGTGGTCATGTATGGATGTGAGAGTTGGACGGTGAAGAAAGCTGAGCGCCGCAGAATTGATGCTTTTGAACTGTGGTGTTGGAGAAGACTCTTGAGAGTCCCTTGGACTGCAAGGAGATCCAATCAATCCATCCTAAAAGAGATCAATCCTGGGTGTTCATTGGAAGGTCTGATGTTGAAGCTGAAACTCCAATACTTTGGCCACCTCATGCGAAGGGTTGACTCATTGGAAAAGACCCTAATGCTGGGTAGGACTGGGGGCAGGAGGAGAAGGGGACGACAGAGGATGAGATGGTTGGATGGCATCACTGACTCGATGAACATGGGTTTGGGTAGACTCCGGGAGTTGGTGATGGACAGGGAGGCCTGGCGTGCTGCAATTCATGGCGTCACAAAGAGTCGGACACGACTGAGCGACTGAACTGAACTGAACTGATGAAATAGAAGCAGACTCATAGAGAACAAACTTATGATTGCTGGGGAGAAGAATAGGGAGAAGGGATCTTTAGGGAGTTTGAGATCGAGATGTACACTCTACTATATTTAGAATGGGTAACCAACAAGGTCCTACTATATAGGACAGGGAATTCTGCTCAGTGTTAGGTGGCAGCATGGATGAGAGGGGAGTTTGGGGGAGAATGGATACATGTATGGCTGAGTCCCTTTTTTGTCCACCTGAAACAACATTGTTAACTGGCTATATTCCAATATAAAATAAAGATTTTTTTAAAAAGAACTCTTATAACTACATTGGGCCCACCCAGATTATCTAGGATAATCTCCTTATTTAAAGATTCTTCATCATTTCTGCTTCACAAGGGCTTCCCTGGTGGTTCAGATGGTAAAGAATCTGCCTGAAGTGCAGGAGACCTGGGTTCAATCCCTGGGTTGAAAGATCCCCTGGAGGAGGAAATGGTAGATCATTCCAGTATTCTTGCCTGGGAAATTCCATTGACAGAGGAGCCTGGCAGCTACAGTCCATGGGGTCACAAAGAGTTGGGCACGACAGAAACTAACACACATCGCATCTGCAGTCACTTTGCCATGTAAGGTAATATAATCATAGCTTCCAGAGATTAGAGTGTCTTCAAAAGGTCATTATCTTGCCTACCATGGAAGCTAAAGTAGATCTAGATAAATGTACTGCAGTATTTTAAAATTAATACTTTGATATTATAACTTAGTAGCCCCAAATAATAATCAGCAAGATTAATGATCACTAAAATGATGATAGTATATAATATGTACATATTATATACTATGTACTATGTATATGGTATAGTACATTGTCTATAATATGTATATAATGAAGTGGTTTATTTCAGAAAAATTCCTACTCCATCATTGACTGAGACAAATCTCTTAGTACCATTTCTTTGGAATTGTATGGTGGTAAATTATACCAAAGTTTATCCTTATAACAACTGGTGTGTGTGTGTGTGTTAGTCGCTCAGTCGTGTCTGACTTTGTGATCCCATGGGCTGTAGCCTGCCAGACTCCTCTGTCCATGGATTTCTCCAGGCATGAATACTGGAATGGGTTGCCATTTCCTTCTCCAGGGGATCTTCCCTACCCTGGATGGAACCCAGGTCTCCTGCATTGCAAGCAGACCCTTTACCATCTGAGCCACCAGGGAAGCCCTTATAACAACTGGAAGCCTATTTAAACAGTTAGCTGGTAGATGGTCTACAAATAATACGCTGCTGCTCAATATTCTCTCTCTCTCTTTTTTTTTTAGTATTGAAGTCTGCTTTGTTTTTTACTATAATGTTAAATTTGGGCATTTTGAATTAGTTCATTAACCTGATGATAGCTTTATCTCATCCTATTTTAGGTACTTAGTTTTTTAAGATGAAGTTTTCTTATTGTTTGTTATTGTAAGTGTATACCTAGTAGTTTCAGGGGAAATGGGTCAGTCTTTTAAAATGTTTTATTAAGATAAATCACAATCTCATGTTTTAGGAGAGTTATAATGCAAGTACTATTTTTGCTTTATCATTCCCTCACTCTAATCATGTTCTCAGAGGTTAATTTCTGTGGATTTTTAATTGTTTTCCTCTGAACTGCTACTCTGCAGTTTTTGATCACGTGACCATCAACTTTGAACTGATATTGTTGACTTCTGATGTGAAACTTGAGGATCTGTCTCACTTTGCTTACCCCACCTTTCCTTGTCCCTCCTCTCAATATTTGACATTTATATTTTTAGTTTTGTTTTTCTATCAATTAATTTATAACTCAAAATAATGTAGGTAAATGGTTATTTCTTTTTTTTTTCCAACAAGTCTGTACTGTTCACTTTCTACCCACTTCTCCTTCCCCCTCAAGCTAACGTTTTTAGTCAGCTTAACTTTTATATTGTCAAGGTGTTTATATTTACATTCTTTCTATGACTGTCTTTTTTTGTTTAAACATATTGACTAAATGTTGGAAATGTGTAAACAGTGTTGAAAGTTAAAGTTGATCAGTCCTGTCTTTCTGGGTTTCCCTGATAGCTCAGTTGATAGACCCCGATTCCATTCCTGGGTGGGGAAGATCTGCTGGAGAAGGGATAGGCTACCCACTCCAGTATTCTTGGGCTTCCCTGACTCGTTGCAACCCTGGAATTCTTCAGGCCAGAATACTGGAGGGGCTAGCCTTCCCCTTCTCCAGGGGATCTTCCCAACCCAGGGATTGAACCCAGGCCTCCTGCATTGCAGGTGGATTCTTTACCAGCTGAGCCACAAGGGAAGCCCAAGAATACAGGAGAGGATAGCCTATCCCTTCTCTAGCAATCTTCCCTACCCAGGAATCAAACCGGGGTCTTCTGCATTGCAGGTGGATTCTTTACCAACTGAGCTATCAGGGAAGCCCTGTAAACAGTGTTGGCACTCCACAAACATTGTGTAACACCAAGTCACAACTAGTGTGCTGTGCTCTTAGACAGAAGCCAGTGCCGGGAAGCCTAGGACACAATTGGAAAAAAGTTCACCATGTCCATGTAGACTCTCTTTTTTGTCTATTTTTTATGTCCATTGCTTGACATCATTCAAAATTTACATTTGCTTTATATCTGGGCCTTAACTTTTTCCTACAGGTTTATTTTTATCCTGAATTTTGTTTTGTTTTGCTTCCTGCTATAAATTTACTGTTACCTTATCCTTATTTCATTTTTCCCCTTAAAGTCTCAGAGGTATTTTTTCCCCCTGAAAATTTCCCATGTGAAGCTCTACATGTTTTTCTATCAGTCTCAGAATGCAGTATCTCAAAATTTCAAAAGGATATGGATGTGGGCCTTTTTTCACTCATGGCATTCGAATCCCCATGGGCCTGTTTAATTTTTAAACTTATTGTCTTGCTTTAATCTGGGGATATTTTCTAGTTTTTTCTTTGATGATTTCTTTTTTCCCATTTCTTTGTTTTTATTTTCTCATTCTCATCTCTACTAGTTGGATGTCCTAGATTAGTTTTCATCTCTTGTCTTTTATTTCATCTTTTTATTCCTTTTCCACTTTTAATCTTTGCATAAAAAATATCTTGTTGCTTACTTTTTAGTCTTCAGGTGCATTTTATGTTTTGGTTATTGTATGTTTAATCTTTAAGGTCTCTTTCTAGTTCTATAATTATTTATATTTTTAAATTTGTATTAATTTTTTAAGCTATAAAAAATACCATTTATGCATAAAATCAAATAAGATATTGTCTTCAAGACTGTCTTAGCTATTCTTATTCTTTTCAATACTGTATACTTAGAATGAACTTATTGTTATTCACAAAAATATCATGCTTGCATTTTCATTGTAAATGCTATAACTTTGTTGATTAATTTACAAAGAGGTGAAAACCCTGATTTATTGAGTAATCTTATTCATGAACATGATGTATCCCTTTATCTGCTGGTGTTATCTTCAAACTTTTGGGGTTTTCTGCATGGGATTGTTTCACATAATATATATATATTAACAGGTATCTTATGATTTTACGTGTGTGTTAGTCACTCGGTCATGTCCAAACTACATTTTGGACTGTAGCCCACTAGGCTCCTTTGTCCATGGGATTTTCCAGGCAAGAATTCTAGAGTAAGTTGCCATTCCCTTCTCCAGGGGATCTTCCTGATCCAGGGATGAAATCCAGGTCTCCTACATTGGAGGCAGAGTCTTTACCAAAATATTAAGGGGAGAAAAAAATCCCTTTGTTTTCTTTACTTGGAGGTAAAGGAAAAGCTGTACTCATCAGCTATTATTATAGTACAAAATCATAAAATGCTCAGTGACTTATTGATGTTTTATATATTTTTACACTCCCGGGGGTGTAAAGTGGCTGATCTAGATAAGGCTCCCTGGGGTTAAGTCTACACTTCAGGCTTCTGGTTAGGTTTCAGGCCTGAGGTCTAGGCTGAAGGAGCAGTAGAAGAGTGGCGTGTTTTCTTTTTGTGGCAGATCATAGGTGCAGGAGAGAGCACGCCAAGCCATGCCATCAATTAAAGTTTCTGTTACACCATGTCCCCTAACATTCTATTAGTCAAAGCAATTGCATGGCCAAGTCCAACATGAGTGGGGTAAGGAAGTATATCTCCCCCACAGTGGGAGGCACTGTAAAATTAAACAGCACAGGGTGTAAGATCCTAGTGTAAGAAACTGAATAATTGGGACAATAATCCAATTTATATCAAGAGGAAAGTATATGAATAGAAATACAAGTATTCGTGATGCATAAGCCTTTTTGTTTGTTTATTTTGCTGTTATCAGAAACTTCACAAGAATTTTTAAAGAGTTTCATTTACAAGATTAAAAGTGTTACTCATTTTCTTTTGTTGTTGTTTAGTCACTAAATCATGTCCGACTCTTTCGTAAACCCTGTGGACTAGAGTAAGTTGTGTAGCCCACCAGTGTTCTCTGACCCTGTAATTTTCCAGGCAAGAATACTGAAATGGGTTGCCTTTTCCTTATCCAGCGTATCTTCCCGACCCAGAGACTGAACCCCTGTCTCCTGCCTTGGCAGGTGGATTCTTTAGTGCTGAGCCACCAGGGAAGCCCTTACTTAGTCACTTTACCTGAGTAGTGGTGAAAATCAGTTGGGAAAGGTCTTCAGTCTGTCTCATGAATATAAGATCTGTGTTTCAAATTGTCCAGCCAATATTCTTCAGAGACCTTATCCTCAGTATGCACTGTTATTTCATCAGTTCTTCGTTTATATTAATTATGTTGCTCTTTAATTTCCCATCACCAGATCTCTCTGTGATCTTCAAGTTTTTCTTCGTTAGCATCCCTGATGAACAGATCCTGTTGGTTCCAACTCAGTGCACCTTTCAAATCCCCTCACTCCATTTTTACTCCATTTGAAGTTTTCATCTTTAACCAAGAGTTTTTCCTCATAGATGTTTGGTGCCCAAAGCACCTTACAGAAAAGAATCAGAGTGTCCCATATTTGGTGGCCTCAACTGCTAGGAACCTGGCTGTGCGTTGACTGAAATCTGAAGGTTTCTAGGATAGCATCTGCATACATACAGCTCTTTAGAATTTGATCTCTTACCTGGGGAACCTCCAGCTTCCACCTCCTCTCCTCTATCTGCCACTCAAACTATGTGGAATACTGACTTCCAAACCTTCCAGATGATTCTCTCATGTCCTTGGCCATCATCTACTGTCTCCTCCACTTAGTAAACCCCAATTCACCTTCCAGAACCAGTTTAGAAGTCACTTCTGCCCTCAGGCTTTGCCTGACTCACAGTCACAGGTCTTCTGGGGTTTTCATAGCATTCTACCCAAATATCTATTAAAGAATTTCTTTCTTGGATTCTTTACTTTGGATTATGAAAGTATTAAGAAAAAAGACTTTATAAAAATGAAGTGACACATATAATGTAAAGAAGAAAATAAAGTCTATAACAATCACTGTTCTCTGCTAAGAAAATACAGTTAACATTTTGGTACTATGTGTTTAAAGATTGGTTTGTTTAACTATATGGCATAGGCATTTTTTCAATTATATTCTATTTTAAAAATTAACTTAGCTCTTTCTCTCTCACCCTGAATTGTTCATTCCTCCAAAGAGCATCTATTCTCGGTTTCCATCGTATTTCCCGTGAACAATGCAATGTCTGGCAAGTAGGAAGTATTTAATTAATAGGTTTCTGAATGTCAAATGAAATGGGAATATATTTCTAAGTACAAATAATTCAATGAAATAAAAAAGTGTAACTGTAGTCAGTGATAAATTACAAAAGCAGTAATATTTTACTATTGTCAGAGCATCATGTTATATGTTAAATATGATTTTTGGAATACTGGCAACTCGACAAGCCAGTAGGTATGCTGTAATTCTGTGCTAATTGTATTTTCCTGTTTTGACCTTTGGAAATTGTTTTCTCTAAGGAATCCAGTCACACAAGGCTTTAAATATTGATCAAATAATACTGCAGCTTTAGTACTGGTAGAAGAGACAAGGGGTTAAATCATTCTAGTCCTCTTTTTTTTCCTTTTAAAGACATGTAGCGTCTTTGTCTGATCTCCTTATGGTCCTTGTCACAACTGTATGGCTTTTAATCACTCATACATTCAGTGAGTTACTGCACTGCTGGAACCTTAATAATGTTCTAGTTTGTTTGGATGATCTTCCTGATAAAGTCCTGACAGTCTTTCAGTATAATGGGAAGACAATCAAAATAAAAAATGCTCTAAGAGTTCAGGTAGTAGAGCATGCTATTGTTTTTCACATGGTGCAAGGATATTAAAATACTGACTTTCATGCTTTGATTGAGTTTGTGATGAAATCCAAGAAAAATTGAAAATTTGAATTATTCTACTGCCACTATGGACTGTATATCATGAACAGAAAGCAGGCATAGGTAACCAATTCTCGTATCATAATCTCGAGAGTGTCAGATTGTCCCTCTTTTATATGAGTTTCTATTGTATGTCTAAGTAATTAATTCATTACATAGCTCTTATGTATTTGCAATTACCACATGGAGTTTTACCAACATATAAAATGTCATCTTTAATGCATGTTGTATGAATAGTTAATAAAGATGACACATTGATACAGTGATTCAGATTTTTCAAGGTGCTTTCCATTAAATTATCTGAATCACTAGCCATCTTAAGTAAGTAGTGGAATTGTTATAATTCTCCACCTGTCCCATCCTTTCTGCCTCCTTCCCTCTTATTGTTTCCCTATTTCTCTTTCTTTTAAAGGAGGCAATTTGGTGTATGGAAAGAGCACAGAATATGAATTCAGCTATTTCATTCCATCTTCACCCCCATTGAATTCAATTTTAAGCAAATCACTTTCATTCCTCTGAAGCATGATTTCCTAATTGGCAAAATAAGGATAATGCTGAAGTATATTCCTCAAAGTTGTGAGGATCCAGTCAGGTGAAATCTAAAGAAAATTTTTAAAAAACTTAAAAAACAAATGTAATATCTGTGTTAGCTTCCTTTAAGGGAAACTTGAAATGATGGAAGAAGAATAGATTTTGGCCTCACTGTTTCTATATTAGGTACTTGATCAAGTTATCTGACCTTTCTGAACTTCATTTTCCTTGTGTGTAAAAAGGGCCTAATAAATTGCTACCTTGTGAAATTGTTGAATAGAAAAAAATAAGGTAACATTTATACCAATCCTAACATGGTTCCTGAAACATAGGAGTTTACCCTCTATTAAAACTATTTTCTCTTTTCTCTTCTCTTCCTCCTACAGTCCCTCTTTTCTTCCTACCTTATTCTTCCTTGAACTATGGACAAGATGAGCACATGATTGCAAAATCTTGGGGTTTAGCAAACTGACTTTTTTTTTTGAAGCATCAAGACTCTTTTTAAAACAAAATTGTAAGCTCTACTTGAGGCAGGAGATGGGGATCCTCTCTTCTGAGTAAAGACCCTTGATTGTCACGCTTTGGAATCTCCACTGAGTCCTGAAAATTTTGTGCAGTAAAATTTGAAAACTGCTTATGTGGCTCCACCCTCTCTTTTACAGATGAGAAAACTGCATTTGAGAGAAGTTGAGTGACTGGCCTGAACTTGCAGACTGGTAAGTGATGAGCTGAGGATTGCACTCAGTTGTTTTTTTGCCCTTACTGTACTGTTCCCTTTACCTTGTGATGGTCCAGAAGGCAATATGCATAATTAAGATTCTTCTCTGGAAGGGTATCACTGTCTACTTGTGGAGATGGAATTTAGATATAAAAGATGAGCAAATATAAAGGTGCATGATATAGCTGTGAAATGGTTAGAATAGGTAAATATTTTGTTATCCTTTGAGGGTGGACATGGCAAACTCCCTGAGGTGGGGTGGGGGGGACTTGTTTGCTCATTGTCATTTTGTTCCCAGTGCATACAGAAATGCCTGACTTCCACCTGGGATGACTACTTGTCTTCTTGGATGGAATGAATGAATGGCTTAATGAAGTAAACAATTGAATCAAATCTAGAAAAAGGGCAAAGATTTAGATAATCTAGACCAGGGTGTTTAAACAGTGGGTTGCACTTCATTACTGGGTGATGAAATAAGTTTAATGGATCATGATTTACCTATACAAAGTTACAGGGTGTCATTATGTCCTGAAAATTGTGTAGATTTATGTGATACTGATATAAAATACATATGTATAATTTTGTGTATACTTGGTCACAACTTAAAATGTATGTCTCACTGTAGGTCATAGTTAAAGATGTTTGAAAGATACTGTCTTACACAAAGGGGACAGTAAGGTTTGAGGCCGATACGTGAATGCGTTATAGAATTTTAATGGTTTTGCTAAACAGAAGTGTTAAGAATAGTTAATCATCATAAAGCTTATTTAGGGAAAAAAGCACACACCTGATTCTTTCAGTTCAGTTCAGTTCGGTTCAGTTCAGTTCAGTGGCTCAGTTGTGTCTGACTCTTTGCGACCCCATGGACTGCAGCACACCAGGCTTCCCTGTCCATCACCAATCACCGGAGCCTGCTCAAACTCATGTCCATCAAGTCAGTGGTGTCATCCAACCATCTCATCCTCTGTTGTCCCCTTCTCCTCCTGCCTTCAATCTTCCCCAGCATCAGGGTCTTTTCCACAGAGTCAGTTCTTGGCATCAGGTGGCCAAAGTATTGGAGTTTCAGCATCAGTCCTTCCAATGAATATTCAGGGTTGAGGGCTGATCTCCTTTAGAATTGACTGGTTTGAGCTCCTTGTAGTCCAAGGGACTCTCAAGAGTTTTCTCCAACATGATCAGTTCAAAAGCATCAATTCCTGGATCTTTAGCTATTGAAAAATCATTAAGAATCTTCTGTCCTCCACTGTCTCAACATTAAGAAGCTTAACCAAACTACACATTAGAAAGATTAATCTGTCAGATAAGAATAAACTGAATTGGAATTAGGAAGACCAGATTGAGGACTGTGTAAAAAAGTCAGCACAGGCCAAGGAAATTGTGGCCTTGACTGATGACAACCGTAAAGAAAAAGTTTCTTGGCATGACTAGGGTGGGAAGAGGTTAAAAATGAGTGAGTGGGTGATGATTAAATGGAACCCAAATAGTAAACAATTTCTTAGAACTTCTGTCTGAGGAAAAGAAAATATTAAGGACAAAAAGGTAAGATAATAGAGTTACAAAGTTTTTTGTTAAGGTAGGGAGGGGATGAAAATATTTGTGGTCAACTAGGGTGAGTCAACAGAGAAGGCTTCTAGATACAGATTAGAAATGAATCTAAAGAACAAAAATTCTAGTGAAAGAAATTACCTGGGAAGGAAGATAATTCCTTTTTTCTGAAATCTAACGATTAAGATCAGAAGGGATGGGAGCAGTTACTGCTTGTGGATAAGAGAAACTTGAAGAAAGACAGTCAATAAATATTGCTTTTTATGAGTTGAAGATTAGCTAGGGAAAACAGTTTAAATCATGATGTGGAATTAGCCTACTAATTTTGTGTTACTAAAAAGAGACATCTTTTAAGTGTGTAAAGATATTTAATTTTCTTTGTAAGAAGCATGTCCTGATTCACCCTCAACTTATCTTAAACACTTCTGTAACTTGAGAAATTATAATTATATATACCATGTTGTGTGTCAGTTAGGAAGTTAGAAAGAAGACTGAGTATCGTATGAAAATCCTGGATTTCACGTCCTGAAAACCTACTTAAAAGAACTTGATAATGTTGAAACAAGTTCAGGTGCTAGAAATATAATTATAAAGCATCAAAGTGTGTTCACCTAAGACGAACCTTTATTTTTCATATGTGTTTATCTGCCATTCAGAGGCAATTCAGAGGTCAAGAATTATACATTATAATTTAAATAGCATCCATTTAAAAATTAAATCCATAAAATTAAACAAATAAAATCCATAAAAATTAAACCATTTATTTTTAAAAGAAAACTAAACAACAGCCCTTTGTTGTTTATGAAAGAAAAGCTATGATGTATTTATAGATGTCCCATGAACATGTGTGTATGTGAGTTTACACAATTAATAGAGAGAGACCATGAGCATGAGCATGTTTGTGTGTGCATTAGTGTGTGTGTATATATAACGAAACTGTCTCTAGGCATGGTCAGGTACAAAGGTCCATCATTTAAGTCTCAGAACTAAATAAACATGTGAGATTATGATTATTTTATTGAGCTTTCTTATTTTATGACCCACTAATGGCTCATGGATCAGTTATATTGATGAGGCTGGAAACCTACAGCTTCAATGAGGTTTTTTATTTATTCATTTATTGTTTTTATTGTACAGTGCCAAGAAGGTAATACCCAGTTCCCAGTCTTATTTTTCATTTACAATAAACTGTAGAAATACAATTTTTTTTGTAGAATAGAAACTAAAATATGTGTTAAGCATATATAGCTGACGCTTTGTGTGTGACTTTCTAATTTACTTTTAGTTTCTAACGCAAATTTTTCAGCTTCCAAGTTTGAGTATATATCTTACTATCAACATCAATATTGGGCTTATGGATTTTTTACACTTGTTAGGCTGAAATCATTGGCAAAATTAACCTGGTTATGTGTTTTAGGATTTGTGAGAAGATAACATATTGAAGCATAATTTTTTAAATTTGTCTTTGCTGCTTTATATATACTGTCATTTATTCATGTCATAGTTTATCAAGAATTCAGATAGTAGGAATTCCTTTCTGTGTGACCCTCTATGGAAACTTGTAGGCAGCTTGCTCCCCCAAAAAGAGGGCATGACTGGGGCTATACACCCCTGATTATTCTTCCCAAATTTGCCTACCAGTTAAGTCCCTTCATCTCTTCTTCTGGCCTGTGATAAGGAGACAAATTCAGTTTCACAGAAACATCATGAGTGAGGAGTAAGTGACCCCCACCAAAGTATTAATACATAACACAAGTGGCATGTTACAAGTAACACGGCTGAGCAACTCTTTCACTTTTTTCACCAAAGTATTAATATTTCTAATATTCATGAGCAGATTTAGTTTGAAAACTAAGCATAAAAGTTGTATTTAATGTAGTGCTTGATAATTTGACTTATCTATTTCAAAATGAAATTAAAGACTTTGTATTTAGCTATAAAGTTAATTAGCCCCCCTCAAACCTACTGGCTTTATCAACACCTTGCCAGTTTTGCTGATAACACCTTTACTAGGGTTTGTAAGGTAAAACAGAACTGTTTACCAGGTTGAACTTTAAGAATCTTACAGATTTTGGCTTTTTTAGATTGTCCTGAAATTGAAAAGGAAGCCACCTGATTTGATATGTGCATATGTTCCCTGAGGTCAAAGCCAGCCATTACATTTTGAAAGGATTTTTAGGTTAATTTTTTGAACCAGGGACTTTCAGTGCTAAAACGTTTGTTAAAATCACACTGTGGAGAAGAGAAGTACTATTACTATTGTATATTTCTTTATGTATGTGCACGTGTATGTTCAGTTGTTCAGTCATGGACAGTTCTTTGCTATTTCATGGACTGTAGCCTGTCAGGCTCCTCTGTCCGTGGGATTTCCCAGGCAAGAATACCAGAGTGGGTTCCTCCTCCAGAGGATCTTCCCGACCCAGAGGATCTTCCCGACCCAGTGATCGAACCCACATCTCTTGCATCTCCTGCATTGAGACGCATTGGCAGGCGGGTTTTTTATCACCGTGCCACCAGGGGATGCCCTATTGCGTTATATATATTTAGAATCAAATCCTTCAAGTCAAGTCTCTTTGTATCTGCAAAAATTGAAGAACAGTTAACCCACTTGACCAAATTTGGAAACATAATGTACGTGGGGCAGAAAGGCAATGGATATCCAAGGAAGAAACAGAATTTTCTGAGTATATAAATGTTCAAAATAGGATCAATATCCAAGTTAAATGAAACCAAACTGAGGGTTCATGATTCCATTAGACCTTGCATTTTGATTTGTATCACCATTTGCACTGCTATAAAAATTATTAAAAGATGTTCTGATAGTTCATGAGTTTACATAAATATATATTGAAATTCAAATGATTCTGAGGACAAAGGATGAAAATCTTTTAAGGAATTCATGGATATTAGAGCTCCGCTAAGACTTCTTCAGACATTCTAAGGTTTTAAAACTTGTGATATGGATTCCAAAATCCAGGTCTTACACAGTAGAGTTTCTAACATGTATGTTTCTTTCAATGAAGACAAGGAAACTCATAGCTAAGCAATGAGCTTAGCTGGATGCTGAGTCTGGGAATGCAGGAGCTATGAATTCACTCTAAAAATTAAAGAATGTGGCTTATTAGGCTCTAGGATTTCCAAATGTGGTGTGGTGATGTGAGAATCCATTTTGGTACCAGATAAATTTAGGTTAGGATCTTAGTATTGTTTGTGAATAGTCTATGTCTTTCCTCAAGTTACTGTACCCTTTTGCGTTTCTTATTTGTAAAACTGAGGACAATAACCCATCACTGTATAAAATCTGGTTAGGATTAAATGAGAAAAAGGCCTAGCAAAATGCACAGTGCAGAATTACCTCTCTGTGTCTGTTAAGCACAATATTCTCCTTTCAAATGCAGCTCTCTGAATTGTCTCTCTCCAAGCTACAACCCCTATTAGGAGATAAGTCCACCTCTTAGATTATATCTCCCAGCTTTTCTCATGAATGAAGGCAAATGATTGTTTTTACCTAAAAGAAATAGAAATGATTGTCCTTGAACAGTCAGCAGATTCACGCACTTAAAAAACAGGCTACATTGGATGAAGTCAAGCCTTTTTTTTTCTTGCATATTTCACTGGTAATGCAGTTTTCAAATGCAAACTGTATAGAATCAGGTGCTCTGTCTTTAGAAGAGGATAATGTTTTAGTAGTCTCTTCTGTGGAGACTGTTCAGCAGTTTCTGATACTTTCTGTCTCTTTTATCCAGATATGCAATTCTACAGTAACCTAAAGATTATATTTCAAGAGGTGTCAGAAATTAAGCAGATTTCCCCCCCTAAGAAAGCAAGAAGGGGGAAAAACATTGTATGGAGGTTTAAGCATTTCTTTAAGATTTTTTTTTAATCTACATTCTTTACAGTTTTATAATTCATGTAGTCTGTCTGGATGTTCTTCTAAACATCCAGAAGAAAAACCTTTGAAAGAAGAACACGTATAAATTTTTCATTGTTTATAGTTTCAGACTAATAGCAATAACTCATACTGTTTTAAAGATGTCAGCCACCACACTAAGCAGTTCACATGCTTATTTACTGCTCAGCTATATTTGGGTATTGTTCCTTTCATATACAGGGGGAGATAGAGGCAAAAAGAATTTGCGTATATTTCCCTGAGGTCATGCAAGTGGTGGAACCAGAATTTGAACTTAAGGAGATTGTTTAGAGCTGTACATTTATTGACAGCACAGTAAATAATAGAGATAAGGTCTGTCTAAAAAATAATACCAGCCTATGTCATCAATGAGGTTCCATCACTTGTTTTTAATGACTTTAGGTATGTGGATGTTTTGTGTAAAGAAATAGTTGTACTGTGTAAGAGTACTTTTTTGTTGAATAAATATTTTGATTCAGAAACTAGATAACAAACGAAAATATGACAAATAGTCTACATTTGTTTAACTATCACGGATGCAGATGTAAAAGAACATATTATAATAAACTGAAAAACATTAAAAATACTCTTTTCAATTCCTAATATTCTTTTTAGTTTTTTGGATAAGAGTTTTATTTTTGCAAAAATACTATGGAATTTGAAAACTGTAATTTCTAGTGAATGCATGCTTAACTGCCTTGTTCAGTCACTGAGTCCTGTCTGACTCTTTGCAACCCCGTGGACTGCAGCATGCAGGCTTCTCCGTCCATCACCAGCTCCCGGAGCTTGCTCAAACTCAGGTCCGTTAATTCGATGATGCCATCCAACCATCTCATCCTCTGTCTCCCCCTTCTCCTCCCTGTCCTTAATCTTTCCCAGTATCAGGGTCTTTCCTCATGAGTTGGCTCTTATCAGGTGGCCAGAGTATTGGAGCTTCAGCTTCAGCATCAATCCTTCCAATGAATATTCAGGGTTGATTTCCTTTAGGATTGACTGGTTTGATCTCCTTGCTGTCTGTTGATCTACGTAATATATAAGGCAATTTTTACTTTATTAATCTAAATAATGAAAAGTGATTTTCCACAATTAATGACAACACAATGCTTTCCTAGGTTAATTGATAAGTGTCAAATATGTACAGTGAAATTAAATTTAAGTTTGGGGAAAATAATCTCCACTTCTTTGAGCACAGCACCACATTTTGATTACTCAGCTGTGCAACCATGATGGAGCCCCCTAGAATGAATGTTGAAAATTCCAAACAGCAAAACAGGCCAAATCCTGCAGCGTGACTGTATTTTGAAAGCAAGTATAGGTAGGTCTTCTATCTGATTTTAAGTTTTATATTAAAAAATCATTTTCAGCAATCAAATCAAGAGTGGATTATAAAGGTAGATTTAAAATAAAACAAAATTCAGGTGGATGTAAAATTGCCTGTCATTATTAATTTTTTTGTATTGAAGTATGATATTTGAATAATATTTTACCTTATTTTTCCTAAACCCTGCTGGGAAATATAGCTGAGGTAATTCATCGAGTTATACACATCACTGCAAAGCAAGTAAAGGACTCTTGTTCTCAAAACCTCATAATGAGCTTGAGTGAGTTACTTCATTTCTCTGGATCTCCTTTCTCATGGGGGATGGAATTAGGTTGTTGCTTTTCCATGTTCTGCCAAGTCCTACAGATCAGGAGTGCTTTAGTCTCCTAAAGTGCTTTAGTCTCCTAAAGTCTCCTAAAAACTTTGTATTTTACCTATGGTTACATGCTTGAAATTAGCTTGGAAAATACTTCCAGAAGGTAAAGATTTGAAAAGCCCCTCGACTAGATTACATCTGAAATTCCTCCCACCTGTAACATTTTTATGATTCATTTGTTTCAATTCCTTTGCTAGAATCAAACACACAGATCACCACTGCCTTGCATTCCAGGTTTTTGCAGAGGGAATGCCCATCTGCCCCCTTTCCACAGTCACAAGTCCACTTTCTTCAAGGTCTAACTCTATGGATGTCTCTGTGATAGCCAGGAAAAGCTCTCCTTCCTTGGAATTTCAATAACAGTATGTTAGCATTGTTATTGAGGTATATACCTGTTCTTCATTATATCATGATTTTTATATATTTGAAGAGTTGCCATCTCTAATTCTGATAGAGACTAGTTGGGAGTAGGGGGATCGGTAGAAGGTAATGACACAATGAAAGAGCACCTCTGGAGAGCACATGTGCCATTATGGGAGCATAGCCTTATGGCTCAGCAGGTAAAGAATCCATCTGCAACGCTGGAGACACAGGAGATGTGGGTTCGATCCCTGAGTCGGGAAGATCCCCTGGAGAGGGAAGTGGCAACCCACTCCAGCATTCTTGCCTGAAAAATCCCATGGAGAGGAGCCTGCTGGGCTACTGTCCATGAAGTGACGAAAGAGTCGGACATGACTGAGAGACTAAACACACACACATACAACACACAGCCTTCATGGGATTTCCTGGAGACTGTCCGCAGGGAAATTTAAGCTCAGTATTGCAGAATTGATGCTTTTGAACTGTGGTGTTGGAGAAGACTCTTGAGAGTCCCTTGGACTGCAAGGAGATCCAATCAATCCATCCTAAAAGAGATCAATCCTGGGTGTTCATTGGAAGGTCTGATGTTGAAGCTGAAACTCCAATACTTTGGCCACCTCATGCGAAAGGTTGACTCATTGGAAAAGACCCTGATGCTGGGTAGGATTGGGGGCGGGAGGAGAAGGGGATGACAGAGGATGAGATGGTTGGATGGCATCACCGACTCGATGAACATGGGTTTGGATAGACTCCGGGAGTTGGTGATGGACAGAGAGGCCTGGCGTGCTGCAATTCATGGGGTCGCAAAGAGTCGGACACGACTGAGCTACTGAACTGAACTGATTGTTTATGTTCCGATAAAAATTGTACATCTGAATTTTTAATGAAAATTTTAACTTTTGGAAACATCCAAAAATAAAAACCAAAAAGTACCAGAACAACAAAAAGTATGTGATATCCACTTTATATTGCCTCTGAGTCACACACATACTCATGTTTTCACCGCCTAACATGAACCTAGTCTGTTTACTTGCACCTTTGTTCATGTAATTTTTGAATAAAATCACTAAATTTTTGAGTAAAATTTAGTGAATCTTATTGGACATGTTCAGACAGCCTTTTTATATAGACTTGACTAACAATATGATATTGATTAAAAACTAGAACAAACTGGACTCTGAAAGAGCAATGCGACAATATTTTCAAGATGATCAAATTGTAAGTGGGTACCTTCAAAGGTAAAATCTTAACCTCAGAATTCCCTACTTAATGCTCTGCAGTGTGCTATAAATGCCTTCCAGAACAAGAAGGAGATTAAGGGACATTTCACAGTTGTACTGTAGTTATTGAAGAGCAGACGAATTAGCCACTCGCCTAGAAGAAATCAAAAGTCTCATCTGGAAATTTGGGAGGGTTGTAAAGTGACCTTCTTGTGTTAATCTTGAAAGAGATAATATGTATTAGAGCTGTTTTCCTTTTCCTTGCTTTTTCTGAGCACCTTATGTGCTTGCTAAATACATGAGAATGCTGGTAAGTTTATATTCTTTTAGATATTGCTGTGCTAGTGATCTTTCTTCCTGTTTCCCGTCAAAAACGTTTGAATTTTAAACTATACAGTTTGAAACGCTCATATTTTAATTCTCTCTGTAAGAGTGACAGTGTTTCTAATAGATCATCGTTTTATTATTGTTTCCTGTTTGAAGTTATTCCCAGTTGATTTTTCATATTCTAGTTATAATTTTAATCTGATTGCTTTTTCTGTTTTTGACTAAGTACCAGAGTGTTCAGTAGTGACTGGGCATTCAGGAGGGATGACGGAACACTTCTGATTCAATGACATGTGAACCAAACAGGCACAGGCTGTTATAACCCAAAATTTGAAATGATGTGTTATGATAAAATGATAACATTTCAATTGTTTATCATGTTAACATTTTACTAAAATAAGTATGAAATTGATTATGTTTCTAAACATAGTGTGTTAATTGATTATCATATTTATTCCTTTATTTCAGTTAGAACAGATACAAATTTCCCTAATTCTGTCTTAGTCAGTCAAGAGAAGTTCATTTTCTCTTTCCGACACAAATGTAACTCTTGAAGTGGTTTTGATGGCTCAGAGTTCAGCACCTTTCCTTTGAACAGTCTTGTTAACAAAGTAAGCAGAGGTGTTCTCTTGTTTAAACTATCCACCTCTTTTGCCCACGGAAGTTCTGGCTGGTGCGAGGCCCCTCCCTGCTCAGACACTTTCCGTTGAACCATTTCCTTCCTCAGCTTTTGTTACACTGCCCCCTGCATCTCACCAAGTGGCCTCACAGTCTAAATTGTTCAGGTTACTCATCTTTTATTCTCTCTAGAAATCACGTAGTCTGCAGCTTTTCACTAAAGTTCGATATCACTGATGTAAAGCTGGGTTTATCAATGATAGATCTACTTTCTTTAAAACTAAGGAAAGTGATTGTATTTAAATAGAAAGTAGGTAATATTTTTAAAACTAAGTAGAGAGCAGATATTTGCGTTAAAATTTTATCTTCATGACATCTATTGCAGGATTAAACAGTCGAAGATCTTAATAAGTATTATTAGTCATAGTTGCTTAGAATGATTATTTCTGTGTTAATATACTCAGCCAATAATAATTAACAACACTGATAAACAGAATAACTAACCTCTTAGTACACTTTTCTATACAGATAACACTTTCATATGAAATACCCCAATGGATTATCATAACCCTATTATTAATATTATTGTTATACAGATATTATTAAAGACTCAAAACTAAAGTTAACAAAGAGTCAAGTTAAGGAAACCAAGTGAATGGCTGCTTTTCAAAATGTAAATGTTTACTCTTTTAAAGAAATTAAATTTTGGCAAAATTGACAATATTTTCCCTTTGACCCAATATGTCATTGTTAGAAAATAATCTGAAGTAAATATGAGCTTTTAGCTTAGCATTTCTTTAACAAATGCAAGGAACTTAAATCAGATGATTAATAGGAAAATAGTTAAATTTATTATCTTCATGATGAGTATTAAACAACAGTATTACAAATCATGTTTTCTAATAACATAGAGAATGTTCACAGGTTAATAATGTGAATAAAAGCAAGATATACAAGGGCATAATATGTATAACTGTAATTATAGAAACATATCTCTGAATCCCAAACCTGAATACGCCACTGCACAAAGCTTCTATCCATCTCAGGGCCCTCTCTGAATTCTCCTGATTCATCTCTTTGCTTGACTACTGTTCCTTCAGGTGCTGGATTAAATGTTATTTTCTCAGGAAAGCATTTGCTGATCCTCAGCGTCACTTCAGACCAGATGTGTACCCCACTTATATCTTCTCCTAACACTTTAATGCTTATTGTGGTGACAATCACTTTGTAGAATCTTTTGAAGGTCTTCCTTAATAGACTAGAAGCTTCATTTGAGCAGGAACAGCATCAGCCTTGTTTCTCAATGCCTAGTACAGTGACTGGGACATAGTATGAACTCAACAGACATTTGTTGTAGAAATGAGTGAATGAATGAATGCAAGGTACAATGCTAAGGAATGTTTACCTAATCCCTTTAAGATTCTTCACAAAACTTACAAAGTGACAGCCATCTCTATCACATTTTATGAATAAGGAAACTAAATCTTAGAGAAAATTGTCCAAAGTTGTACAGCAAGTCAGTGAACAGCTCAAATAAAACCTGATGTCTTGGAATATAGTGCCCAAGCTCTTAGACACAGATGATGAAAATGTTGCACTTAATATAACTAATAAGTCTACTGTATCTTATTGAACAGTATTAAATGTTCATACTTGTAGGTCAAAGATAGTGAAATATCACCAACTTTATATTAATTCATTAGTAATAATGAATTTACAAGCATTTTAAATTTTGAAAAATATATAAAAATAAATATAGCATTAGAACTGCAGAAGTTTTGCTTTGCAAAGAGTCTTACATTCTTCAGATTTTCTACACTAAGTTTTTATCATTTTCTGTAAAAAGGAAGGCAGTTATTAAAATCCACTCACCCCGAATGTTGGAGATAGTTCTCAAGTCAAGATCTTTTGACATCCAATCCCAAAGAGTTTTCATTGGATAAATAGGCTGTAAAAGAGAAGGATCAGAGTTCTCTGTACTGCAGAGTTATGGCCATCTTGTGAATTGGCATATAATTAGCAATTGATTAACATTTCCAGATAATTTAATCCAAAGTCAAATCTCTAAAATACTGTTTGAAAATTTTAATTGGAAATTCTTTGTAAAAATCTGTGACTACAAAACAGGAAGCCACATTAGGTCTATATCATAGAACTATTCAGGTTTTGAGCTGGTTGGGCATATTTCTTTCTATATATGTCTTTCATTCTTTCTATTGTTTTCTATCACAGATACTGTCAGCTATCAAATTTATAGCATCCAGTTTTAAAGATACATGTTTTATTTCTTACCAGTGTTAGTATTTAAGATAAACTTGGTTTTCAAAAGTGAATTATTTTTCCTGAAACTCACCAAGGTAAGACTTATCTCTGTAGTTTTCACCTTACGTTTTGAAAAAAGTTCTCTTCTGATTGCTCCCTTGATTATCCCTGCCTTTGAAGTTGGTAGGGCCTTTGAGCCAGGATTCTGAATAACACCAGGCTCAGATACCCTAGTTTATTAGATACTTTTGATAGAACAGTGTCAAGTACCTTGGGATGAAACATTTTTTTAAAAAAAACTTTTCATTTATTTTTTATTATAGTTGATTTACAATTGTTGTGCTGATTTCTGCTAAAAAGCAAAGTGACTCATTTATACACATATATACATTCTTTTCTGTTATGCTTTATCCCAGGAGGGACTTCCCTGGTGGCTCAGAGGTTAAAGCGTCTGCCTCCAATGCGGGAGACCTGGGTTCCATCCCTGGGTCGGGAAGATCCCCTGGAGAAGGAAATGGCAAACCACTCCAGTATTCTTGCCTGGAGAATCCCATGGACGGAGGAGCCTGGTAGGCTACAGTCCACGGGGTCGCAAAGAGTCGGACACGACTGAGCGACTTCTCTTCTCTTTATCCCAGGAGCTTGGATAGGGTTCCCTGTGCTATACAGTAGGAACTAGTTAATTATCTATTCTAAAGGTAATATTAATAGGTTGCATCTACTAATCCCAAACTCCCAGTCCATCCGTCTCCATCTCCCTCCCCTGCCCCACCCCTATCCCTGATAATCACAAGTCAGTTCTCTAAGTTTGTGAGTCTATTTCTGTTTTTTAGATAAGTTCATTTGTGTCATATTTTGGATTCCACATATAAGTGATATCGTATGGAATTTGTCTTTCTTTCTGACTTATTTCACTTACTATGATAATCTCTAGTTGCATCCATGTTTCTGCAAATGGCATTCTTTCTTTCTATTTATGGCTGAGTAGTATTCCATTATGTTTATGTACCACATCTTCTTTATTGGGATGCAACATTTGATAGGCATAGAATTAAGTCATGCTGCCTACACATAGATTCTAAAGGTTATCACAGCTACCTCCCCATAGATCTGCTCCAGCTGCCCATCATGCCTGAGATCAAAAGCATCAGATAGGACACAAAGTGATTATACAGGACCTATTTTTTTCATGGCTTATTGCCAATCTTATGAATAAACAAATGAATGGGCAGCCTCTATTTTAACTGGATTCCTAATCTCTAGCTGTTGTTTTTCACCGTCACATTGGATTTCTTGGCCTTGATGTTACAAATGAATCTGATGATGCTTTTTTTTTTGAATATTGTCTCTAGGACCAGCCTTTGCTCCATTACTTCTCCTAAAATTCTCTACATGCCATTAAGTGTAACTTCCATTGTCCCTTTTGCAAAGACCCCAACATGCTTTCTCCCTGAGTCTTGACAATACATCTTATTATATTTTAATAACTAGATTTGAATAACCTACTTTGGCCATCTTTTTTTCCCTCATTGATCAAATGTATATTGAACTTTTGTTAAGTATAGGGTAGAGCTAAGCCTTGAGATGGAAGACAAAATACATGAAAATAGTCATCCTTGTCTAATAGCATTTTTACTTTAGTTAAATTAGTGATAATTTACTGTGGTTCATTTGCAGAAGGAATCATACAGCTTATCTATACTCTTGTGAATAGAACCTGACCCAAGTCAAGCAAACAACAGACAAAACTTTAAAAACCTTTTGTGGCTTAAAATTTTGAAGTTGATTTTGAAAATTCACTCTCTGAAAGTGAATTCAAAAGTGAGTAATTTCATAATCCCACTTAACATCTCAACAGTTTAAAAAATGGAAAAACCTTTCAAATTCCATATATATGCATTAGTATACTGTATTGTTGTTTTTCTTTCTGGCTTACTTCACTCTGTATAATGGGCTCCAGTTTCATCCACCTCAGTAGAACCGATTCAAATGTATTTTTTTAATGGCTGAGTAATATTCCATTGTGTATATGTACCACAGCTTCCTTATCCATTCGTCTGCTGATGGACATCTAGGTTGCTTCCATGTCCTGGCTATTGTAAACAGTGCTGCGATGAACATTGGGGTACACGCGTCTCTTTCAATTCTGGTTTCCTCGGTGTATATGCCCAGCAGTGGGATTGCTGGGTCATATGGCAGTTCTATTCCCAGTTTTTTAAGGAATCTCCACACTGTTCTCCATAGTGGCTGTACTAGTTTGCATTCCCACCAACAGTGTAAGAGGGTTCCCTTTTCTCCACACCCTCTCCAGCATTTATTGCTTGTAGACTTTTGGATAGCAGCCATTCTGACTGGTGTGAAATGATACCTCATTGTGGTTTTGATTTGCATTTCTCTGATAATGAGTGATGTTGAGCATCTTTTCATGTGTTTGTTAGCCATCTGTATTTCTTCTTTGGAGAAATGTCTGTTTAGTTCTTTGGCCCATTTTTTGATTGGGTCGTTTATTTTTCTGGAATTCAGCTGCAGAAGTTGCTTGTATATTTTTGAGATTAATTGTTTGTCTGTTGCTTCATTTGCTATTATTTTCTCCCATTCTGAAGGCTGTCTTTTCACCTTGCTTAAACAACAATACAGTATACTAATGCATATATATGGAATTTGAAAGATGGTAACGATAACCCTATATGCGAGACAGAATAAGAGACACAGATGCATAGAACAATTTTATGGACTCTGAGGGAGAAGGTGAGGGTGGGACGTTCTGGGAGAATAGCATTGAAACATGTATATTATCATATGTGAAACAGAACACCTTTCCATGTTCGATGCATGAGACAAGGGCTCAGGGCCGGGGCAATGGGATGACCCAGAGGGATGGGATGGGGAGGGAGGTGGGTGGGGGGTCCAGGAAGGGGAACGTATGTAAACCCATGGCTGATTCATGTCAATGTATGGCAAAAACTATTACAATATTGTAAAGTAATTAGCCCCCAACTAAAATAAATAAATTTATAAAAAAATAAAATAAAATAAAAATAAAAATAAAAATAATTGCAAAAAAATAAAAAAAAATAAAAGAAACCTTTATTAAAAAAAAAATGGAAAAACCTGATATCCCATTTGTTTTATTTACTCTCTCTTTCCTGAATAATAATTTTCACACTTTTTACATCTCACACTTTTACAAAATTTAATTTCCTTCACGATCATACTTACCTTGGGACAGTCTCCTTTTGCCAACTCACAGATGGGTTGGCCTTTTACATATAGTTGTATGTGTGGATCACCCATTTTTAAAAATTTGGTTATATTATTAAAATTTATAACATGTTTTTGCTTTTAGGACTTCTAGGACTGATATATATTTTTATGTGTCATTTGATTTGTAGACTTATCACTTATCTACTTTAAAGAAAATCTTTCATGGCTTCCAATCATGCCTGGAATCAAATATGAAAATTTCTGTCTCAATATCTAAACCCTCTATAATATAGTCCCATTTTTCAAATCCAATCACATGTCCCACACATCCTTTCAACCCCAAAGTCCTCTTTTGTCTACCAATCAGAATCTACTTACTCTGTAAAGCCCAGCTTAGATCTACTATTAATATCATGATCACCCAAATCTTTAATTAGGAATTTTCCTCTGAATTTCAGAAGTGACTAGAGTTAGAATAATTTCATTTCTCACTATTCATGCTAATTATCCTTACCAATTTTTCTCTCTACACATATTGATAGATTGACTCCTTAAGAATAGAAGCCATGTTTCAAATCACCGCTGTTGTATAATACAATTGGACATTTCGAACAGTAAACTTAAAATCACACAATCTTAGTGTTTTGAAACATTAGGGGTCTTTGGAATTAACATACAAAATTTTTAATTTTACAGATGAGAAAACTGAGATTTAAATGAGAGCAGTATGGATCAGCCAGTTTTTCTTTTTTTGCTGCCTGGCATGTGGATCTTAGATCCTGGACCAGGGATCAAACTCATGCCCTCTGCATTGGAAGGGCAGACTCTTAACCACTGGACCACTACAAGGGAAGTCCCAGATCAGACATGCTTAATAGTCTTTACCTCAATGTCTTTGATATCCTTTCTGATTCTGCTTCCTCAAACTTTAAAATGAATATAGGTGTTATGATGTTTTCTGTGTGTTAACAAAATGTAAAAGACATTGTCATCTGTGCTTTGGTCAGAAAATCAGAAACCACTTTATGAATTTGATGCAGGAAAGTATTTCATGCAAAGAACAGAGGGCTCACAAAACCACCTCCTATATGGTGACACCTAAGCATTTATTCACCTGCTACTGCTGCAGAAACAGTGAAGCTTCTGAGTCTCTTCCACCTTCTAAATGTATACAACTGTTCCTAAGTGATAGAATCTGATCTGGAAAAGCTAAAAAAAAAAAATAATAATAATAACAAAACATTTTTATATTTGTGTGTGCTTAGTCACTCATTTGTGTCCTATTCTTTGTGACCCCATAGACTGTAGCCTGCCAGACTCCTCTGTCCATGGGGATTCTCCAGACAAGAATACTGGAGGTTGCCATGCCCTCCTCCAGGGGATCTTCCCAACCCAGGGATCAAACCCAGGTCTCCTGCATTGCAGGTGGCTTACTGTCTAAGCCACCAGGGAAGCCCATTCTTATATTTACATCTTAGCTTTTTAATCCCAATAATTCAGTGCCTTTCAATTTAAGGTCAAACATTTACACATACCTCACAGAGATCAATGTACTGTAACCCTGAATAATAATTGATGTTAATAATAATGAATTGTTAGAGCTGGAAGGGACTAGAGGTAAACTGAACTCATCTTCTCATTTAAATCAAAGTCACTCAGTAGTGAGGTTGGGAGAGTCATCTTTTTTAAACCTACTTCATAGCTAGAGATGAAGTGTTTTCCTGCTACACTACTCTCTGAAGTTTTCCGTTGCTTTGTGCTTACAGTCAATTTCATTTTATTGCCTTCCGACTTAATGAAATTAGTCCTTTTTATACCTAATTATTTAGTGCTAAGACCCTGTCTGAGCTTGATAAGACTCTCCAAAAATTTTTACTAGATCTTTATCACATAAGTGCAAAGGGAAAGGGAACAGTTAAGACAGCTCATTGCAGTTCTAAGATCTAATCACCATTTTATCTGATGACTTACAAACTGGAAAGTTGACCAATAAATCTGTTTAATCAGACCTCTCAACATTGTGAATGATCCTCCTGGTAACCAGATATTTAAAGTCTATCATGGACACTTCTCATTTTTACTTCTTGTTCTCAATGGAACTTGCTGTGGCACTGGGGTTTTCCTAAGTATAAAACATTCCAAAATCATACTGTTATTATAGGTTGCTTTGTCTTCAGGATGTCTAGCATTCCTTTTGGGCTATCAGTCTTTCAACAACCAGTTCAGGGATTAAAGTAAATCATTTAATCCATGCAGCATGTCACTCAATAGTTATACTTTTGAAAATTGTTTCCATGGGAGCACCCGTGGATGCAGCCAGTCTGAGATATTGACACTATAGAAAAAACTGACAGCGTACTCTTTGTATTGATTCCACTCTTCTCTACAAATATAGACTCCGTTCCCTACCACAGCCTTGTAAGTGGTGACTGCTGAGATTTCTAAATTGCTTTGTAAATTATTTATTACTTGAACATTTTGTAAAGACCGACCCCTTTTCTTCTTGCCTGACTTGCTTTTGATTCCTAAGGTCTCGTATGTATTGGACAATAGTCTCAATGTATATACTGACCACAACCTTCTCACCACACTCCTTTTCTTCCTGTCTTATACTGCAAACCCGATTTTTTTCTACCCATATTACAATTATGCCCTTTGTCATTCTTGTTTCTTATACAGTGCCTGCAAAATATCTTAAAAGTTTATAAACCCATGTTCCATACTGAGCACTAGACAGGATGGCAGTTTGGAGCCCAGCACTGAATGATTAATTAGCACTTTTTCAAACTAAAAAGTTTATAAACTATTTGAAGAATGTTTGTTTAATGATGTAGGAAACAGGTTCCTTTAATAAAAATTGCTTATCAGAGCACGTGCACATATTTAATTCACCTGCACTAATGTAGCAGAGTGCATTTCAGTGTTCTGAAAAAAATTGCAAATGCTTTCTTTTTCTTAACTCTTCTCTCTTAGATTTTCTTTTGTGAGTTTGTGAACTGTAAGATTGTTAATGTTTATAATTTAGATGGTAAGAGACACTTCTGTGTCCAGCAAACAAAGGAATTTGAAGATCGTGACTATCTACAGTCACAAGCTGACTGAAACTACACACAGACTCATGTGAAAATACTCAACAGAAGGAAGTCTGTACTTAATGAGTTTCTCCCTTCCCTCGCCTGGCTTTCTACATTAGTGGACACAGGACCAGTTTAGACTTCGTAAATTAAAGATGGAGTTATCATAGCACTGGTTATAATTTGGAAATCCAAAATGCTACTCATTTCATCCATTCCTTAAAATTCATTTATGTTTAAAGAATATAAGCTTTTCAATCATATCTTCTCCATTGATGAGTTCTGTGACTGAGGAAAGTAACTTAGTTCTTGTGAATGACAATTTCTTCCACTACAAAACAAATAATAAAAAATCATAACATCAACGGGTTATTGAAAAAATAAATGATAACTTAGAGTCTTAGCATCAGCACATTTGAATGGTTCTCTAGTTGTTGTGACATTACTGATATATAATCTTTGCTAAAGAACTTAATTTTATGATGTTTATATTTTTATATAATCCCAATAGATATGTGTTGAGAATATAGAAAATATGCAGTTTACAACTGTACATAAAAACCATAACATCTTTTAGGCAGTTGCTCCTAATTATAGAGATTTGAGGAGTGTGAAAAAATACTTCTAAGGTAACTGTAATTCTCAATGAAATGGAGATGTAAATCTGTTTGGAGACAAATGTTTAGATCCATTATGAGGATTTCCAAGCAGAGGAAGACAGCAGTGGGCAGAAGATGGCCCAGGAAGAGCAAAGTTGGAAACCAGTGAACCAGTGAGCAGCTTTAGTCCAATGAAGTCATTATGACCAGACATTTAAGCCTGTTTCAATGACATCCTCTCCAGGGAAGGTTTGCCCCAGGGCAGTGCTGATTTTCTTGTCCACTGCTTTATTTGTTGTTATTGTTCAGTCACTGCATTGTGTTCCACTCTCTGTGACCCCATGGACTGTAGCACACCAGGCTTCCCTGTCCTTCACTATCTCCTCTTCTTCTGCATTCAATCTTTCCCAGCATCAAGGTCTTTTCCAATGAGTCAGTTTTTCTCATCAGGTGGCCAGAGTATTGGAGCTTCAGCTTTAGCATCAGTCCTTTCAATGAATATTCAACACTGGTATAAAGCCACCTGCTTTATACCAACATGTATTGTTATGAACTGCTTTCATTCTTTTCCTGCCCACTGAAGGAACTTGCCCTTAAAATGAGTTTCATACTCATTTTATACTCATTTTTCATACCCATGTACTTATTTTCATACTCTACTTTTGGTTTGGAATGCTCACTTAATGTTATTTCCAATGTTTCAAGACGTGTCTGGAGTGTCACCTCCCCCTCAATCTGTCCCTATTGTTCCCACCTATTTGTTTCTTCCCTTTCTAAATTCTTTCAGCACTGATAGTTTGAATTACTAACTAACATCTGAGATTAGATGCTAATCTAATCTCTGTCCCAGCTGAAAACACACAGGGAGGGTCAAGAAGATTCTTTTATTGTCCCTTCAGTAGCTACACAATGGAAGATTCAAAAGAGACCAGAAAAGCTAGTTAAAGCAGAGAGTATTTGGGGATAAAAATGCAAATCCTTGCACTAAATTGAAGCTTTATAGTAACTATCTACATTTATGCATCGTTTTATATATATATATATATATACATATATATATGTATATATCCCATTCTCACCTAATAATAACAGACTTTACCATGCTACTTCATAGAGTACATAAAACTTTCACATAATTTATTTTGCTAATTCTTCAAAGCAATCTTATGAGATGAGCCTCGTTTTGTAGAGAAGAACCAAAGTCTGCAAGAGATGTTATGATTTGTCAGAGTCCCCCTGAAGTTTGTTACTTTTCTGCCAACCCCAGCTGATTTTCAGAATGGTCTGACCTATCCTCACAGGAACCATATGAGGAAGGCCACAAAGACATTTCTAGCTTCAACTCATAAGCAATGAAGGTGATTTCTCTGGAGAAAAAAGAAGAACCACCCATCCTAAGCAGTCTCTGCCTCTTGCCTTTTGAAGTTGAGGAAGGGGATGGTTCTTGGAACAAGACTGATTGGACACAAAAAACAGGTCTGACTTAGTGCCTGCAAGAGATGCATGAGGGAACAGAGTTGGAACATGATTAAAATATATATGTGTTCAAACACATATACACATATATATTCATATATATAATATTAAAATTTGTGAAAAATGTATATCTACTCAGCCATTAAAAAAAATACATTTGAATCGGTTCTACTGAGATGGATGAAACTGGAGCCCATTATACAGAGTGAAGTAAGCCAGAAAGAAAAACACCAATACAGTATACTAATGCATATATATGGAATTTGAAAGATGGTAACGATAACCCTATATGCGAGACAGAATAAGAGACACAGATGCATAGAACAATTTTATGGACTCTGAGGGAGAAGGTGAGGGTGGGACGTTCTGGGAGAATAGCATTGAAACATGTATATTATCATATGTGAAACAGAACACCGTTCCATGTTCGATGCATGAGACAAAGGCTCAGGGCCGGGGCAATGGGATGACCCAGAGGGATGGGATGGGGAGGGAGGTGGGTGGGGAGTCCAGGAAGGGGAACACATGTAAACCCATGGCTGATTCATGTCAATGTATGGCAAAAACTATTACAATGTTGTAAAGTAATTAGCCCCCAACTAAAATAAATAAATTTATTAAAAAAAAAAAAGAAAAAAAAAAAAAAGAAGCATATATACTTCCCACTGATGTTAATAAAAATTAGAAAAATTCTTTATTGTACCTACTAATTTCATGAAGCCCGATTATGTTTTTATTGTGATTTGTTTCCAAAAGAAATAGTTGAAAATTTGTCCCAAGTAATTGGAGGCGTATTTTCTTTCATTTTCTCCATTGCTGTATTTTCCACTTGAAACAAATATGTAGAATAGTCATCAATGCTAAATAATACAATCTGCCATCGCTATATTGATATTTTAAAAATACGACCGAGGTCTCTGAGCAGCACTGTATTGATATTAGATAATAATATATTTTAGGACTGCTGACTAAATAGTTATAAGCTTTCGAGTTCATTTATGAAAATTTATCAAGTTCATACTTTGTTGTAAAAACTGGGAAAATCTGAGTTTTATAAAATATTTAACCTTTGTGCAAAAAACAGAGTGCAATGAGGTTATGAACAGGTATTCAATAAATTAACAGACAGCATGAAATAAATAACATAATCAAGTCAGAAAAAGTGTTTTTGCAGGGAGTGGTTAAAAAGCATCCTCCCTCTCTTTCATCCTTCCAACACACACATGCACACACACACATACACACATACACACACATTCATCCCCCCACAGGGCTGACAGTGTAGAGGAAGACTAGGGAAACATGATGTGGCAGATAAGTGAAAATTTAAGTCATTTTTATTGCCTAAAATAATAAGACAAACATTAATAAGGCATTTTTATAGTTGCATAAATTGATCTTTAATTTGTGACCATTGAGAATACTGCCGCTGACTAGAGATTAAATTTGGTTTTACTGACTAAAAATTAAATTTATTTTTACTGAATAATGTAATAAATAAAGATTACATATTAAAATATTATAAATCATATATATTTAGAAACAATTTTATCAAGTACAGGTACTATAACTTATTAATCCTTGAAGTTATTGCCTAGATTAGTGCCTAGAACATAAAAATGGTCATTTTTTTTTTTTTACTATATGAATAGTAGTCAATTGTAATGTTTGAAAGGGCCAAATTTTAGATAATATAATTAACTCAAAATATGTATAAATAAACATGCACTCAAATACATGAAAATTATATTTTAGTTTAACAACAAACTACTTTAAAAAGATGACAATAGCAATTTTAATTTAAATTGATTGTAAATTATGGCCTCTCATCTATGTGCAAGGCAATGTTCTTGGTATTAAAGAAACTGCATAGTTTCATGAAGTTTGGTCTCCATTAATGAGTAATTAAGATCCAGTAGTAAGCCTATGAAAGTGAAAGTATTAGTCCCTTACTTGTGTCCAACTCTTTGCGACTCCATGGACTTTAGCCTACCAGGCTCCTTTGTCCAGACAAGAATACGAGAGTGGGTTGCCATTCCCTTCTGCAGGGAATCTTCCCAACACAGGGATCAAACACCAGTCTCCAGCATTGCAGGCAGATTCTTTACTGTCTGATTCACCAGGGGAGACCAGTAAGCCTGTATATGTTACCAAATAAAGCTGTGATTTTAGAGCAAAATGAATTTTTGCTTATTTTATTTGTGCTTTGGCAATTGACTCACAGATTATGTGTTTTAAGATTTAAAGATGAAACAGTTCCCTCGTACCCCTCTAATTGTGTCCTCTTCCTTGATATGAAATACTATCAAATAAATCTTCCCTTCTACCACATGATTTTTCCTTAGTCTCCTCCTGCAGTGTTGGCCTGCAATGTGTGTATATTTGTTTGTGTGAACATCTAAAGATAAAAGAAAATTTGAATAAGTTGTCATATCTCAGAAATCTACAGTTGTAACATCCCCTTGTGATGGCATTCACTATTATCACTTTTATTAACGTTGTTAAGGATGTGAGGTTGTTCTTAAACAGGACTTCAACCAGTAATATTTCTGTAAGCCTCAGAATTCACTAGGCTGAGAAGCTGGCAGTTTCTTGATTTTTAAATGTCTCTACTTGAGCATTTGTCAACTTTGGAACTTGTATAAGGGAGATACAATAACTTCCATAAAGACATGACATTTTACACTTTTAGAATGAACTATATGACACATAAACATGTAATATATGAAGTATAAAGAATAATACTAAAATCGTATAGCCACCTCCGGTGCCTGCGTGCTAAGTCACTTCAGTCGTGTTCGACTCTTTGAGACCCCATGGACTGTAGCTGACCAGGCTCTGCTGTCCATGGGGTTCTCCAGGCAAGAGTACTGGAGTGGGTTGCCATGCCCACCTCCAGGGGATCTTCCCCATCCAGGGATCAAGCCCATGTCTCTTCCATCTCCTGCACTGGCAGGCAGGTTCTTTACCACTAGTGCCACTTGGGAAGCCATTCATGTGCGTGCATGAGTACTCAGTCGCGTCTAACTCTTTGCAACCCATGGACTACAGCCAACCAGGCTCCTCTGTCCATGGGATTTACCAAGCAAGAATACTGGAGTGGGTTGCCATTTCCTTATCCAGGGGATCTTCCTGACCCAGGGATCAAACCCACATCTCCTGCATCTCCTGCTTTGGCAGGCAGATTCTTTACCACTGAGCTACCTGGGAAGCCATAGCCACCTCCCTACTTAAGAAATATTATCAATAACAATATTTTCTCTTTGCTCTTTTTAAAAATTTATCAATTAAACATTCCCTGCCTCCTCAGTAAAGCCTTTGTATTTATTTTTATAAGGATGTACTAGTAGTAATGTATAATTGAAAGATGTATGAAATTCCATGGGAAGAAGAACTTAATATCAAAACTAGTATGTAAAATCTGTTACTTCTTCAAAAGTAATTTATCTTTAAATCTATTTTTAATATTATAATTATATGAACAAAATATGGACAGTACAGAAAATTATTACAAGATAAAGCAAAACTACAATAATATCTATTTTTTAAGGTAGCTAATATTTTAAAAATATTATTCTGGTCACTGTTAGTCTTTAATCTTTTTCTTTTTTGTCATGAACTCTACCTGACACCTATTTACAGGTTTCTGAGAGCTTCCTGAATATATCTTAATATTCTAATTTTTTAAACTGTATACGTGTTTCATTGCCTTCATAAGACTTGAGCTATTTAGATTTATGTTTCATGCAGCCCTCAACTTTTAACTGTTAATAGTCAAATAAAAGTTTGATATTACTATAGTTTTTCTTAAGATATTTTTCAGCCTCCTAATTATTTTAGGCAGCCTGCACTAGAATTCTCCACCTTATAACATTAAGAGGGGATTTACCATCAAATGTTAGAATTCTTAAAGACTCCTGTACTTGTTCATACTGTTTAATTTATACAGAGACCCTCTCCTGCAACATTCAATAACATGTAACTGTTTTTCCTGGAAAGTTCATACAAATTTCAGCTTTTGTTCCATGACAATCAACAGGACTGTTACCACAGCTGAAAGAGGGGAAAAAAATACAGAAAACAAAAATGATGTCGTAGGTGGAAATTATATTCCAATGGAGCAACATCAAATATGTTATCACTATACAAGTAAATAGCATTAAAATAAGTTTTAATAGGAAGGCTTGCTGTGTCTCAGATAACAGGTATAAAATTTTGTGATTATGAAATTTACGTAGGAAAATCGAATGCAGCAGTGTTTACTAGATTTAGAAACATTACCTTATCAAGCAAGTACAAATTTTGCTGTAGGAAGTGCGTGTTCTCAGTTCCATTGACCTGTGATACAGAATAGCTTGGTTAAGTAGTGTCCACAGCCTTTTGTTTCCCACAAAATTTCACTGAGTATATAAATACTGAATAGATGAGAAGAGTTTAATGACTGGGAACCAAACAGAGCTATGTATTTGTATGTGGATCTACTTTAAAGGCCCTTAGGTACACAGAACAGCAGTTTTAAAGCAAAGTCTATTCTCTCTACTGGCAGAAAGAAATGTGTTTGTGTTTGTGCATTGTTAAAGCAAATTTAACTTCATTAGGCAGAGGATATCACATTTGAGTCCTTGCAGAAGGGATTCCTAACTAGTGGACATAATAGAGAAATTAAAAGACATAAAAATCCCAGTAAGTTATATATCTAATAAATAACTTACAGAGAAAAAAGATAACATTATTTCTTATAGCTATTGAAGAGGAGCACATCATTATAAATTCAGGGCAGAAAATCTTTATTTCATCTTAAATCCTATTATCAAATCTACTTCCTTCCTGAGTGCTCCCTGATCTTTCCTAGGTGTATTTGTTTTCTTTACAGTAATGAAAGAAACTCTCTAGATATTTCTGTGTTCCTTGCTTTTGTTACTCTATGAATTTATTCATAGGATTTCATAGATTTTTTTTCTTAAAGGAAGAGTCTTATGCTATGATATGCCAAATTAATTTAGAAGCTAAACTTAAATTGCATTTAACATTATCTTGGTGTCTCAGTTTTCAGTTATAAAATTTTCAAAAACATGTACAGACACTTAAAAAATATGCCATGATATTATTAATATAATATACATGCTAATAGAAACCTCTCTGAAAATTTAAAAAGAAAATTAAAATATTTACACTGTACGTAAACATTAAGACATTTGGGAACCACCAGGATCCTTTAGGAGAAAGGAGAAAAGGAAATATATACCCATTGAATACAGAGTTCCAAAGAATAGCAAGGAAAGATAAGAAAGCCTTCCTCAGTGATCAAGGCAAAGAAATAGAGGAAAGAAATAGAGTGGAAAAGACTAGAAATGACTTCAAGAAAATTAGAGATAACAAGGAAATGTTTCATGCAAAGATGGGCAAAATAAAGGACAGAAATGGTATGGACCTAACAGAAGCAGAAGATATTAAGAAGAGGTGGCAAGAATACACAGAAGAACTATACAAAAAAGATTTCATGACCCAGATAACCATGAGGGTGTGATCACTCACCTAGAGCCAGACATCCTGGAATGTGAAGTTAAGTGGGCCTTAGGAAGCATCACTACGAACAAAGCTAGTGGAGGTGATGGAATTCCAGTTGAGCTATTTCAGATCCTAAAAGATGATGTGAAAGTGTTGCACTCAATATGCCAGCAAGTTTGGAAAGCTCAGCAGTGGCCACAGGATGGGAAAAGTCAGTTTTCATCCAATCCAAAGAAATGCAATGCCAAAGAATGTTCAAACTACTGCACAATTGTACTCATCTCACACGCTAGCAAAGTAATACTCAAAATTCTCCAAGCCAGGCTTCAGCAGTACGTGAACTGTGAAATTCCAGATGTTCAAGCTGGATTTAGAAAAGGCAGAAGAACCAGAGATCAAATTGCCAACATCTGTTGGATCATCAAAAAAGCAAGAGAATTCCAGAGAAACATCTATTTCTGCTTTATTGACTATGCCAAAGCCTTTGACTGTGTGGATCACAACAAACTGTGGAAAATTCTTCAAGAGATGGTAATACCAGACCACCTTACCTGCCTTCTGAGCAATCTGTATGCAGGTCAAGAAACAATAGACTGGACTTGGAACAACAGACTGGTTACAAATCGGGAAAGGAGTACATCAAGGCTGAATATTGTCACCCTGCTTATTTAACTTATATGCAGAGTACATCATGTGAAATGCCAGGCTTAATGAAGCACAATCTGGAATCAAGATTGCTGGGAGAATATCAATAACCTCGGATACGCAGATGACACCACCCTTATGGCACAAAGCGAAGAACTAGAGTCTCTTGATGAAAATGAAAGAGGAGAGTGAGAAAGTTGGCTTAAAGCTCAACATTCAGAAAACTAAGATTATGGCATTCAGTCCCATCACTTCGTGGCAAATAGATGGGGAAACAATGGAAACAGTGAGACACTTTGTTTTGGGGGGCTCCAAAATCACTGCAAATGGTGACTGCAGCCATGAAATTAAAAGACTCTTGCTCCTTGGAAGAAAAGCTATGACCAGACAACCTATTAAAAAGCAGAGAAATTACTTTGCTGACCAGAGTCCTTCTAGGCAAAGCTATGGTTTTTCCAGTAGTCATGTATGGATGTGAGAGTTAGACTATAAAGAAAGCTGAGAACCAAATAACTGATGCTTTTGAACTGTGGTGTTGGAGAAGACTCTTGAGAGTCCCTTAAGAGATCAAACCAGTCAATCCTAAAGGAAATCAGTCCTGAATATTCACTGGAAGGACTGATGCTGAAACTGAAACTCCAATACTTTGTCCACCTGATGCAAAGAACTGACTCATTGGAAAGACCTAGATGCTGGGAAAGATTGAAGGCAGGAAGAGAAGGGGACAACAAAGGATGAGATGGTTGGCTGGCATCACCGACACAATGGGCATGAATTTGAGCAAGCTCTGGTAGTTGGTCATGGAAAGGGAAGCCTGGTGTGCTGCAGTCCATGGGGTTTCAAAGAGTCAGACATGACTGAGCAACTGAACTGAACTGAACTGAACTGAGGATCCTTTAATTCTATCATATAATCGTTTATATCAGAGTATCAATACAGAACTTCTATAAAAAGCCATGCCTAATGAAAGAGATATGTATACTCTTGTTCCAATAACCTTTATATAAGTCATAATTTTCTGCAGGAATAATATTTTACCAATTGTAATTATTTATTTAAGGGTATATTATTCAAAATTCACACCAACTTTTGGGTCTTCTGTTAACTCATGTCAAGTTAACAGAATAAGAGGGAAACACAAATGAGACTCTACTGTGTGTTCAACTCTTTGCAACCCAATGGACTGTAGCCCGACAGGTTCCTCTGTCCCAGGAATTTTCCAGCAAGAACACTGGAGTGGGTAGCCATTCCCTTCTGGAGGGATCTTCCTAACCCAGGGATTGAACTTGGGTCTCCTGCATTACAGGCCGGTTCTTTATCATCTGAGCCATCAGGGAAGCCCTCGTTATATGCCAACAAATTCAATAGCCTAGATGAAATGGAAATTTTCCTAGAAAGACAAAATTTATACAAACTGACTCAAGAAGAAATAGCATATTTGAATAGACTTGGAATAAGTACAAAATTGAATCAGTAAACAAAACTTTTCTACAAAGGAAAGTCTGTAACTGAATGGCTTCGATGATGAATTCTAGCAAACATTAAGAGAGGAATTAACACAAATTCTTTGAAAACTCTTCTGAAAACTGAAAAGGAGGGTACACTTCTGAATATATTCAATGAGGCCAGTATTACCCTGATACCAAAACAGACAAAGGCATCATAATATAGCAAAACTATAACTCAGTAACTATGAAAAAACTGGCTTAAAAGTCAACATTCAAAAAACTAAGATTATGGCATCCGGTCCCATCACTTCATGGAAAATAGATGGGGAAACAATGGAAACAGTGACAGACTTTATTTTCTTGGGCTCCAGAATCCCTGCAGGTGGTGACTGCAACTGTGAAATAAAATGCACTTACTCCTTGGGTGAAAATCTATGACAAACCTAGACAGAGTATTAAAAAGCAGAGACATTACTTTGCTGAAAAAGGTCTGTGTATAGTCAAAACTATGGTTTTTCCAATAGTCATTTATGGATGTGAGAGTTGGACTATAAGGAAGGCTGAGTGCTGAAGAATTGATGCTTTTGAACTGTGGTGTTGGAGAAGACTCTTGAGAGTCCCCTGGACTGCAAGGAGATCCAACCAGTCAATCCTAAAGGAAATAAGTCCTGATTATTCATTGAAGGGACTGATGCTGAAGCTCCAGTACTTTGGCCTCCTGATACGAAGAACTGACTCATTTGAAAAGACCCTGATGCTGGGAAAGATTGAAGGCAGGAGGAGAAAGGGACAACAAGATGAGATGGTTGGATGGCATTACTGATTTGATGGACATGAGTTTAAGCAAGTTCTGGCAGTTGGTGATGGACAGGGAAGCCTGGTGTGCTGCAGTCCATGGGGTTGCAAAGAGTCGGACATGACTGAGCGACTGAACTGAACTGAACTATAAATTAAACTCATATTTTTATAGCTGTGTGGGGGCCTGGTACCCCTAATCCCTGTTGTGAAAGTATCAACTATAAGTGAAAGATATCCTAAGTCCGTGGATTGGAAGACTTCATAGTGTTAAAATGGCACAATCTCCAAACTGATCCACTCATTTAACAAAATCTCAGCTGTCTTTATTAGCAGAACTTGACAAGCTTGTCCTAAAGTTCATATTGAAAAATAAGAGATCCAGGATGGACAAATCAATTTTGAAAAGAAATAAATGTTAGATGACCCATTCTTCCTAACTTCAAAACATACCACAACTTATCACAAAGCTACAGTAATTAAAATTGTATGGTACTGGAATCAAACTGAGATACATAGAACTGAGAGTCCAGATATAAAGCCATACATTTATAGTCAATTGATTTTGATGAGAGTACTAAGACTATTGAATGGGAAGGGAATGGTTTCTTCAATGAATTGTGTTGCAGCATCTGGAAATTCATTTTCAAGAGGATGAGGTTGGACCCCTACCTAACAAAATAATCAAAAATATGCTCAAAATGATCAATAACTTAAATCTAAGAGCTTAAACTATGCAATCCTTAGAATAAAACAGTTTTCAGCCTTCAGAATGGGAGAAAATAATAGCAAATGAAGCAACAGACAAACAATTAATCTCAAAAATATACAAGCAACTTCTGCAGCTGAATTCCAGAAAAATAAACGACCCAATCAAAAAATGGACCAAAGAACTAAACAGATATTTCTCCAAAGAAGACATACAGATGACTAACAAACACATGAAAAGATGCTCAACATCACTCATTATTAGAGAAATGCAAATCAAAACCACAATGAGGTACCATTTCTCACCAGTCAGAATGGCTGCTATCCAAAAGTCTACAAGCAATATATGCTGGAGAGGGTGTGGAGAAAAGGGAACCCTCTTACACTGTTGGTGGGAATGCAAACTAGTACAGCCACTATGGAGAACAGTGTGGAGATTCCTTAAAAAACTGGGAATAGAACTGCCATATGACCCAGCAATCCCACTGCTGGGCATACACACCAAGGAAACCAGAATTGAAAGAGACACATGTACCCCAATGTTCATCGCAGCACTGTTTATAATAGCCAGGACATGGAAGCAACCTAGATGTCCATCAGCAGACGAATGGATAAGGAAGCTGTGGTACATATACACAATGGAGTATTACTCAGCCATTAAAAAGAATACATTTGAATCAGTTCTATTGAGATGGATGAAACTGGAGCCCATTATACAGAGTGAAGTAAGCCAGAAAGAAAAACACCAATACAGTATACTAATGCATATATATGGAATTTGAAAGATGGTAACGATAACCCTTTATGCGAGACAGAATAAGAGACACAGATGCATAGAACAGTCTTATGGGCTCTGAGGGAGAAGGTGAGGGTGGGACGTTCTGAGAGAATAGCATTGAAACATGTATATTATCATATGTGAAACAGAACACCATTCCAGGTTCAATGCATGAGACAAATGCTCAGGGCTGGGGCAATGGGATGACCCAGAGGGATGGGATAGGGAAGGAGGTGGAAGGGGGGTTCAGGATGGGGAACACATGTAAACCCATGGCTGATTCATGTCAATGTATGGCAAAAACCACTACAATATTGTAAAGTAATTAGCCCCCAACTAAAATAAATAAATTTATATAAAAAAAAAGAATAAAACAGTTTTACATCTTCATGACCTTGGATTAAACAGTGGATTTTTGGATACAATGCTAAAAGCATAAACAACAAAGGAAGAACAAATTGACTTATCAAAATCGAAAATCTTTGTGTTTCGATGAACAGTATGCAGAAAATGAAGAAACATTGCACAAAGTCAGAGGTACTATTCAAATAAATATACATGTATATATGGTAAACTCTCAGATGGACCTAGGCTTTGAGCCTGGCATCTGATTTTATTTATATATATTTTTAAACAATGAGTTTTTATTATACTTGATTTACAATTTTAATTTCTACTATACAGCAAAGAGATTCAGTTATGCATATGTATTTTTAATACTATTTTCCATTATAGTTTATCATATGATATTGAATATAGTTATCTGTGCTATACAGTAGAACCTTGTTTATCTCAGATGAAATACATTTGTAAATGTAAAATAATAGTTACAAAATTGGTACAAAGGAGGAAGTGAGAAAGAAAGAATATTTTGTTCTTTAAATCTAGTAAGAATTCCTCTATACAATAAACACAGTAAAGTATACAATGCAGCAAATAATGAAATTTGACTATATGAAATTTAAAAATAAATATACATGTCATAAATAGTATTTTTAACATATTTTAAATGAATATTGATTTTAATACATAAATAACTTTTATGAATCAAGATAATAGCAAACAGCTTTTCAGACAAATAGATATTTGCATGTAGTTCAAAGAAAAAAATAAGCTATTAAACATATGGTAAAATGCCTGATCTCTACAAATAATTAAAGAAATGCAAGTATAAACAACAATGTAATGTTTCTACTCTTCATTTTAGCCAAAATAGAAATTTCTGTTAATATTGGTTTCAATGAGATTGTGGGAAAACAGGCCTTTTATTGCCATATAGTGTTGGTGTGTGCATAAATGATTACAATGACTTTGAAGTAATTTGACCTTTTCTCTCAAAAAGAAAAAAAAAATCTATACCTGTTGACTCAGGGATACTGTCTCTAGAAGGACTCACACATTATTGGCAAAGATGTTTGCAAACTCTTTATGATGATATTGTCTGTAGTAGCAAACACCTAGAGATAAGTTAACTGTCTACTGAGAGTGCCCAATATATGATGATACGGAAACATTTCCTGGATAGATTCTCAAGAAAACAGCAACATTTGAGAAACATAATGTAGATTTTGATTTGTTTATATTTCAAAAGCACATAAACACACACACACATAGTTTTTAAAATATGTAGATTTTCTCCACACAGATTCGTAATAATTCCAAAATAGGTATGGTGCCACTAGAAAGGGCAATTTGGAATATAGAGGGAGAAGGACATTACTTTCCATAGAGAAGACTGCATAGGCAAGTAATTCTCAATACTTGAAGAAATTTCATGTGGGAAAAATAAAAAGCACTGGTTATGAGAATAGACTTTGACGTTGTTTAGTCGCTAAGTTGTGTCCAACTCCTTTGTGACTCCATGGATGACTTTGACATCTGGGAAATGGCAACCCACTCCAGTGTTCTTGCCTGGAGAATCTCAGGGACGGGGGAGTCTGGTGGGCTGCCGTCTCTGGGGTCACACAGAGTTGGACACGACTGAAGCGACTTAGCAGCAGCAGCAGCAGCAGCCGTATATTTGTATTTGGTTTTGTTTCTATATTTTGGGCAATTACTTACACTCTCTAAGTACAATTTTCCTCTCTGTAAAATAAAGATTAAAATGATGGTCACCTACAGAACTATTGTAGGTGTTAAACAAGATAAACTATGTAAAGTAACATTTTTGTTGTTACTGTTTAGTCACTCAGTCCTTCTCTTTTCGACTCCATGGACTATAGCCTGCCAGGCTCCTCTGTCCGTGGGATTTCCCAGGCAAGAATACTGGAGTGGGTTGCCATTTCCTGCTCTGGGGATCTCTCTGACTCCAGGAATGGAACCCACATCTCCTGCATTGCAGGTGGATTGTTTACTGCTGAGCCATCAGGGATGCCATAGAGCCTGATAAAGAGTAATCATATAATAAATGCCATATATTGTTTTATTATAATAGTAAGAGTAACTCAACAAAATTCAGTGTACAGTTTTTGGCTTCCAGTGACAGATATTGTCAAGATATTCTTACAATGGCTACTGATCTAAGTCAGAACCTCCTGTACATGGTGCCATGACATGCTGATGTGTGATAGTCAGTGTTGTGTTTGTTGTGAGTAATACTTTATCAAATTTTGAGGATTGCTTCTTTTATGTTAGAACTGAATCACTGCTATGTGTATAAAAAACTGTCTCATTCTCTTGAATTGTGAAATGAGTTTTTTGAGTAGGAAAGGGGTGGTGTTGCTTTCAGTCATAATGAGTTGTTGACAACTCTGGGTGTGCCCATGGGAGTATGCCACATATGAGAAAATGATGTCATCACAAGTTATAATCCTCTGCTATAGATGGGAACTAGTTTAAAATCAGTAAACACAAAGTTCTAGGTTATCTAAGGACCTAGGAATCACTTTAGACTATTTTCAGAATACATATGCCTAAAGTTGCCCTCATAATCCTAAAAGTCAGTAAAATTCTGGGCGTGATCAGGAAAGAAAACAGAGTTTTACTGTTTATATTAAACAATAGTGTTTCTGCTTTTAAAATGCCTCTCTGTGTATTAAATCTCAAGAAAGACACCTTCTTAGAACTGGCCAAAATTTAGAGCTAGGTCAAAATTTACAAGCATTTTAATAGCTCTTGATATATATGTATTCGTATATGTATATATATACACTTAGAGGAGGGCAATTTATATTGTTATCAGCATTATATGAATGATATCAGTTATCTGCAGTATATAATGTTATCATTTATCAAATTAACTTCCTAGGCATAAAATTATGTTTTAAAATGAATGTCCTTTGAAAAGTGAAAGTGCAAGTATTAGTTGCTCAGTTGTATCTGACTCTGCGACCCCATGGACTGTAGCCTGCCAGGCTCCTCCATCCATGGGATTTCCCAGGCAGGAATGGTGGAGTGGATTGCCATTTCCTTCTCCAGGGGATCTTCCCAACCCAGGGATCGAAACCATGTCTCCTGCAATGCAGGCAGACTCTTTACCATATGAGCCACCAGGGTAACCCTTTGGTTATTACCAAATGTGGATATTTTCCCATATGTTGGTATTCTATTTATATTTACCTTTGTCTAAATTGTATATTTATGTTCCACTTAAATGATTTATTAGGTTCTTGATGTTTTTATTGCAAATTAAAATGATCTCTTGTTTGTATATAAGTACTCTGGGATCTTATTGAGTGAATTATGAACAATGGAAACTAGTTTGAGCCTTTTATCTATCTGACTCTAGAATTTGTGAGTTTGAATTATACCTGGTATATTTGGTGGTCCATGAGTGAAAAGGAGGATAGATATCCCCTCAGTCATATAAGTAGTTATAAAAATGTCTACCAGAATCTGGGATACATTCAACTCTTGACAATTTTTATGACTATCAGTAGGAAAAGCTTTTCTTCTCAGAGGATTTTATAAATAGTTTATTAGTGATTTAGAGAGAAAAAGTCTGTTTTCCTATGCTGATATTCTCTGAAAATATGTTAGTTTTTAAGTGCGGGCATGGATTTTTACCCACTACATGTTTGATTTAGTTACTGATTTGTAAATCTGATACTTCTGCTAACTTGTTGGTGAACCTTTGAGAAGTCATTTAACCTCTTTGTTTCCTCAACCGCAAATGAAGAATTAGCCTCCATACTGGCTGTGCATGCTTATTCATTAATACTATTCATTTCTTGCCTTCAAATACCCCTTTGGAATTCCCAAGTGAATGTAAGATTGTTTGTGGTCTACAATGAGTAGGATTTTCTCCCTATCTTATTCTTTAATCCTTTCCCAGCACAAGATAAACAGAACAACGTTCTCAAAAGTTTGAAACTCAAAACCCTAATGTTTTGAAATTATATTTATTTACTAAATTATGGACAAAGATAAAGCAAACTATCAAAATACAATGTAAAAACATTTGTCTTGCAATCTTTTTGAGTCTGTTTCACTGTCCTGTCTCTTATATGCAAACACAAGTGTGCCTTTACACTAGAGATAGTTATATTGTGTGTGAGTTTGCAAGTTCCTTAATGAGTTACAAAAAGCACATAATATGAGCTGCAAATATTTGTGAGTTCTTGCCACTTTTTCATCTACTTTAAAAAAATCATCTGAGAAAGAATGTGATGAATCCATTTAACTCTCAGTTACATTTTAAATATTTTGTACATACACGGACTCTGAATAATTAACTCAGCTTACTACTCAATGATTTAAGTGGAATGACCCTTGACAGTCTGCTTGTAATAACTAACACAGTGCACTCTAATTAATTTTTTTGATTCGGGAAAGACATCTCCAGAGTTTAAGATTCTCAGAGGTAAAATTGCCCTTTTAAAATTGGTTAGTTTAGTGCCTTTATCTCTTAATGAAAAAGAAGGTGTTTTGCATTTTAAAAACCTGGATGTGCTTTTAAAAGTGATTATGTAAATTGAGATCAGACATTTATCATAGAGAATTGTACCTTTTCTTTCTACCACTGCATACCAGTCTTCTAATGTATTAGGAACTTAGTGGAACCTGAAACTTAAGTAACAATAGGTTTCAAAGTAGATTTAATAATTTTTATAAGAATCTGAAAGTCAAACACTAAACTAATTTCACTAACAAAAGTTCTGTTTATAAGACAGCAAAAATGAAATCTATCATCAAGTTTACAAGCGGCTTTAGTAATTATTAAATGCTAGGTTTAGTAAGCAGGTGACTCTTATCATCCTCTTTAAGTGGCTCTTTATCTTATACTTGAACTCTTCCCTCATTTTATCCTTTTGAACAATCCTGTACTAAAGTGAATCTCTGATTAATATTTAAATGCACATGAGGAGAAATAGGTTACCTAATCAGAGAAAATAATTAACAACCTCATTCTTGTATTCCTTAGTTCCTACAAGGTAGTGTGCCTTGATTAATAGAATATCATTCCCTTTGACCTTCTTTCTAATTCACAGCTTAGTAGATTTCATGATTGAACTGGCTACTACCAGTTAATTATCATTCCTAAATATTTTCTGAATATGTTGTTTGAAAGTGAAAGTGTTAGTCGCTCAGTCATTTCCGACTCTGTGGCCCCATGGACTGTATAGCCTGCCAGGCTGCTTTGTCCATGGAATTCTCCAGGCAAGAATACTGGAGTGGATTGCCATTTCCTTCTCTGGGGGATCTTCCTGACCCAGGGATTGAACCTGTGTATCCTGCATTGCAGGCAGATTTTTCACCATCTGAGCCACCAGGCAAGCCCCAAGTATGTTGTTTATGCACTGGCTTTTCCTAAATTCCATTTGTTTTTTCTCCTATATAAAACCAAAAGATAATCTGTAAGGATTATTTCCCCATTCCAAATTCTTGTGATCTAGGTGGAAACCACTGAAATGTCTTTTGACCAAACAAACAAACAAACAAAAATATATATGTGTGTGTATATTTCAGGCAGTGACTAAAAATGAGATAGATCTCCATATATAAAGGTAGAATAATATTCATGTCCTGATGGTTGACCACTACAGTTTTATTTGGGCTGAAATTTCTATAGACATTTGAAAAGGTTATGTATATAGAAAATTTTACATGTGTATGTATGCTTTTGTGTGAATGTTTGTGAAATGTATATATTTCTATATAGAAATTATAGATAGATAATTATGTATTTTTAATATAACTTATTTACTTACCTTCCTACTTGTTACAATGTCTATATCCCTATCAGTGTAGACTGACACTGAGAAGGGGATGAATTGACTTTTAAATTGTCATTTATTTACACTGTAAACTGCTTTTTTTTCAATCAAGCTTATATGAGTTTTATAATTAAAAGTGCTAGGGAAGTGGTGATGGAAAGCATTATTATTCTTTTTAGAAAGAATATATTTTACAAAACTAATATTTATAATAAAGTTACAAAACTGGGATTAAAAATGTATTAACTAATTCCATCAAAATTATTATGTGTTTTTGAAAATGATGTTTGGAAATAATTGTAAGCAGAGGTGTGTCAATTTCAAGGTAATTATAAATTTAAGCGATTTAAAAGAAAACAAAAAGGAATAAATGGAATTGCCAGGTTCCTGAGTAAGAAAATGAACCTAAGGTAAATAATTCAGAAGCTTTTGAATTAATTAATAGCTTGAGAAAAGCTTGTCAAAAGGATTCTAAAGTTAATTTTGATGTGATAAACAGAATAAAGCATTTATTTTGAAAAAGGATAAAAGTGAAATTGATGTGGCAAGAATTGATTATTGAGTAGATGAGAAGATGGGAGAGAGAGAAATGATAAAATTTAGGATTTTATGTTGGGTTCCTGGGCTGATGATGGTGCCAATTATAGAGTAAGAAAGTGCTGGAGAAGCAGATTTTACTCAGGAGTATAGTGAGAATGTTGTGAAGGGGATAATTTCCATTTAGGACACTTTAAGTTTGAGATACTAAGATAACGGTAGATGAGAGAGTGGGCCTGGGTTGCCCTGGCTCCATTTCTCCCTGTCTCTCTCTTTCTCTGTACCTAACCCTGTCTCTCTATCTTATATATATTTCTGTGTGTTTATATGTATGTGTGTGTGTGTGTGTATGAAAATTATTTGTATATATGTAATTGCAATCAAGAGAGAAGATAAGATTGCCAAACTACAGAGCATAATAACTGATAGCTAAAAAGGAAAATATTCTCACAAAGAGAACTGAGCAAAAGAGGCTATAGGGCTGAAAGTCCAGTTGAAAAGATACACAGACAGAAAATTCATAAGGAGTATATTAAGGGACTTCCCTTAAGTTCCAGTGATTGACTCCATGCTTCTAGTGCAGGGGGCACAGGTTCAATCCTGGGTCAGGGAACTAGGATTCCATATACAGAACCATGTAGCCTTACCCCCAACCCCACCCCCACCAACAAAAGAGAGTATATTAACTCTTACTAGAGAGTGATTACAAAGTACTGTGGAGGCAGACATTCTTACAGGAATCTGCTCACATATAAATCAGGTGAGAGAGCATCAAAAAAGAGCAGCATGAGATATTTGTAGCTAGGGTTTTAGGGTCTTAATTCCAGTTTTAGTGAGTTCTGTGTAATGAGAAAATTTTCACCAAGAAGAGCCAAGGATTGAAGCTACATGAGAAAGAAGTAAAAAGTGCCAAACTTTGGGAGTCACACTGGGTTCCATACGTGGGCTCTGGTTAAGTAGAGGTGTTTAGTCAGGTTTGGGTAGACTAACAGGAATTCAGTAATTGAGGTTAAGGGTGAAAAACCTGAACATTCTATCATCTATCATACAGTGATACTATAAGACACTGATATATTGAAATGTATTATCATGATTCATTTGGAAATGGTGGCAAGATAAAATTGAAAGATAAGGCCCATTAGTGAGTATCTCTCTTTCTTTCTGTGTGAGTCTCTCTTGTTTCCTGTTTCTCATCTATCTACATCTGTCGTCTATATGTGTATATTTGTGTGTGTGTTTTATATAATTGAAGTCTATGTAACTAAATATAATTTTAAAATTAATACTTCATCACAGTATTCTTACATTTTCTCATAATCATCATTTTATATTGCTGTTTAATGTTTCCTCCAGTTAGCGCTTTGTCTTTTTGCTTTGCTTATGGTATCTTTTGATATTATAAAACAAACAAGCAAAAAGGTTTTTTTTTAATTTAATATAATCAGATGTATCAATATTTTCTTTATGGTTTGTGTTTTTTTTAAATCTTTTATTACGATTCCATTTCCTATAGTGAGACAATAAACATATTTGATATTACTGATTCTTATTTTTCTAAAAGATTTGCTTTTATATTTAAGTCATTTATCTACTTTATATATATTTTGTGTTTGGGATTTGACTGTATGATTTCCATAGATGTAATTAGTTGTCTTAGGATCGTTTATTAAATAATCCATCATTTACCCATTGGTCCAGAATGGCATTCAGATATCAACTTCTCATCCAGACATAGCTCTAATTTCAGTGTTTTATTCTATTCTACTTGTATGTTGACTGTCTCTATAATAATATCATACACTCCCTTATTAATATGAAAGTATGCCTTTATGTTTAATTGGGGAAGTCCTTTCTACTTGTTATTCTTCATGTTTCTGGGCTTTCTTGGACATTTTCCTCTTCTACATTTATTATATAATCATTTGTTCAAATACAGTGAAAATGGCATTGGCTATGGGTGCAAGTTGTGTCAAAGTTTGTTAAAGTTGTAGATTAACTTGAGCAGTGTTCATATCCATGAACATGGTATATGTCTCCATTTCTTTAACTATAATGAGTTTCTAAAGTTTTATAATATTCTTTAACCATTCCTAAGTTCATTAACATCTTGTTGCTCTGGTGCATGAGATTTTTCTTTTTTCTTTCAGAACCCAGTATATTTTTTTAATCAATTTGTTGCCAGTATAGTATATATTAATACAATTAATACTTGTATAAGCAAACTTTTTAAATGATTGTATTAATAGTAATAATGTACTTATAAATTCTTTTGGGTTTTCTATTTGGACAATTAAGTTGATTGGACTTTTTTATGGTATTTTTTTCTTATATTTCTCTCCTGGTTAGAGCCTCTAGTACAAGATCAAATAAAAGCAATGATCTTGATACAGCCACTATGGAGAACAGTATGGAGATTTCTTTAAAAACTGGAAATAAAACTACCATGTTGGCTTCCCAGGTTGTACTAGTGGTAAGGAACCTGCCTGTCATTATAGGAGATATCAGAGGTGCAATTCTACTATTGGTCATATACCCTGAGAAGACCATAATTGAAAAAGACATGTGTGCCCCCGTGTTCATAGCAGCACTATTTGCAATAGTCAGGACATGGAAGCAACCGAGATATCCATCGATAGATGAAGGGATAAAGAAGTTGTGGTACATATCAGCCATCTAAAGGAATGAATGAGTCAGTTGTAGTGAGGTGGATGAACCTAAAGCCTGCTATATGGAGTAAAGTAAGTCAGAAAGAGAAAAATAAATATCATATATTAACACACATATATGGTATCTAGAAAAATGGTACTCATGAACCTATTTGCAGGGTAGGAATAGAGATGCAGATATAGAGAACGGACTTCTGGACACAGCAGGGGAAGGAGAGAGTGGGATGAACTAAGAGAGTAGCATTGGCCTATATACACTACCATATGTAAAATAGATAGCTAGTGAAATACTGCTGTACAACACAGGGAGCTCAGCTTGGTGCTCTGGGATAGCCTAGAGAGGTGGGATGTGGGAGTAAAAAGGGAAAGGATATATGTATATTTATAGCTGATTGATAGCTCAGTTGGTAAAGAATATGTCTGCAATACAGGAGACCCTAGTTGGATTCTTGGGTCGGGAAGACCTGCTGGAGAAGGGATAGGCTACCCACTCCAGTGTTCTTGGGCTTCTCTTGTGGCTCAGCTGGTAAAGAATCCGCCTGCAATGCCAGAGACCTGGGTTTGATCCCAGGGTTGGGAAGATCCCCTGGAGAAGGGAAAGGCTACCCACTCCAGTATTCTGGCCCGGAGAATTTTATAGACTGTATAATACATGGGGTCACAACAAGGTGGACATGACTAAGCAACTTTCAGTTTCACTTTCATGTTGTTGTACAGCAGAAACCAACACAATATTGTAAAGCAATTATCCTCTAATTTAAAAAAAAGCAATGATAGTTGCCATCTCATCTCTTTCAAGAATTTAAAAGTAATGATCTTAGTAACTGTTAAGAATAATATTTGATGTAAGTTTTTTATTTTAAAATTTCACTGGTATTTGTAGTTTGTTAAGACTTTTTATTGTTTATGAATATTGCGTATTATTAAGTGACTTCTACTTCACTTTATAATCTTTATTAATTTAATCTTCAAATTAAATTAGAATATCATCAATAGATTTTCAAATATTAACAGTAAGTCCACTACATATGAATGAGTTCCATTCTGAGACCACATTCGTAAGTCCAATTTGTTCATAAGTCCAACAAATTTAGTTCAGTAGTCAACTAACACAATTGACTATGTAGTACTGTACTGTAATAGGCTTATAATACTTTTCACACAAATAATACATAAAAAACAAACAAAAAAATGAAAAATTTTAATCTTACAGTATAATCTTACACTTACACAGTATACTATAATCTTACACTTTCTTACCTTGAAAAATATAGTAGTATAGTACAAAGCTGGCATATAGGGACTGGCAGCTAGTGAACAGGCAAGAAGAGTTACTGAAGGGGAGAGAATAGGTGGGAGATGGTAGAGCTGAAGGATCATCAGGGATAGGAGGCAGAGAGCAGGCTGTAATGTCACTCATGTCTGATGTTCATGGCACAGGTTCTGGTTCTTGCTGGAGCCAGATGCACATTTACATCTTTGAAAATTCAAAACTTGAAGGTTAGTGTGTAGGGGACTTACTTGTATATCCAATCTAGTCATATTTTACTGTATTTTTTTACATTGACTGATTTAATTTGCTGATTTTTATTTAAGAATTATATTTAGTAACCTGTTGTGGCCTGATTTCAGAATTAAGAATATATTAGTAGAGGTTCTTTATTTATGTTCTAAAATGGTGTATTAAACATTGAGTTTTTGTGCTTTTTAAGTGTTTGACATAATTTCCTTGAAAAACTTCTGGAGTCTGAAGTTTTATCATTTGTGGATTTTAATAAATTGATATAATTTTAAAGATAGTAATGACTTTATTCAGCTTTTCTATTTTCTCTGATCAGATTTACTAAATTAAATTTGTTTTGGAAAATGCCTGTATGGTCTAGATCTTCTGATCAATGCCATAAAATTGTTCACAGTGGTCACATATTATTTTAAAATATCTGATGTAACTACTTTATTCCTCTCTTTAGTTCCTAATAAGCTTTGTGTCTTTTCTCTTTTTTCTTCATAAGACTTAGCAGATGTTGATTTCCAGCTTATTATCTACATAAAAAATAAAAAACAAATGACTGTTTTGAACCTATTTGTTTAATCTTTGTTTTATTTTAATAGCAATAGATGCTTCTTTTCACTATTTAATATTACTAATTTTTTTCCAGCTGCTTGTTTTCTGACTTTAAAATGGGACACCAAAGCTCTAAATTGTCCCCTGACTATAGCTTAGTTTCATATGAAGTAGATATCCTCCCCTAATTTGCTTCATAATATTGAACTCAAATCCTGAGTTACTTAGAATATTTTTTAAATTTCTGAAATAAATTTCTGAAATAAAGTGAGGTTTTCTTTATTATTTCTGTGTTTCTGATATCTAATTTTATTGTATATTTCTCAGGAAATATGATCTGTTTAATACTACTTTTATTTTTATCACTTTTTATATGGTAAATTTTATAAACATTCATGAATGAATGACAGGAATGTGCATTTTTAATTGTTGGATGATGACTTCTATTTATGCATGTCAGTTAGTTTGTTAAATTTTTCCTGCTTCATCTATCAGTTGCAAAATGATGCATATATAATATTTGATAATTATTTTTTGCTCCTTTTGCCTTATATATTCAAGACTATGCCATTAGCTCTATATAGGCTTAGAAATTTTGCATCTTCCTGATGAATTATAGCATTTTACTATTACATATTTCATCTTCATAATGCTTTTTTTTTTCCTCTTAAAGTTCCTCTTCTCTAATATTAGCATAGCCCTCTCTTTTGTCTTATTGGCCTACTATATTTTTTCATTCTTTCACTTTCAAATTTTCTATGATTAGAATTGCGTCTTTTAGACAGCTTAAAGCAAAATTTTGTTACTGTTTTGTTTTAGCAAATTTATCAACTTGTGGATTTTCCATAAATGCCTGACATTTATAATTACATATACATGTCATTGTATTTTGTGATTGTTTATTCTTTTATTCCAAATTATTTCTGCTTTCTTTGTGATTAATTACTTTCTATTCTACCATTCCCACTTTTTATCCTTAGCTTTCTATAACCTAAGTATTATTATTATGTTTATATTATTTTTCTTATTAAATTAAAAACAACTTATTTACTCAACTTAATTTTGAAATTAATAAATATACCTGTCATCTAAATTGTATAAGCCTGTAAAATTCTTTAAGGATTGCCTCCTTCTTAACTTAAATGTTATTGCTGGTCATTAGTTAATTTATCTTAGCTCATGCTTATCAGTGTTTATGTATTACTTTGCTTACTGGTCTTTTCAGTGTTCCAATTCTAGTTGAGCATACAGATTCTAGAGCCATACTGCCTGGATTCTATCACTCTATGACTTCCTGCACCTTTCCTATTTCATTGCTTTTGTTTGTTTGAAGTTTGATCTTTTTTCTGCAGTTTTTAGTTTCTCAATATCTAAATGGAGACTAAGGTTACTGATTTTAGATCTTTCTTCTTTTCTAATATAAGCACTTAATATCATAAACTTCCCTTTACCTTAGCTTCATTCCACAATTTTGATATGTTGTATTTTCATTTAGTTCAAAAGAATTTTTTTTTCATTAAGCCTTCTTTTTTGACCTGTGGGTTATTTAGGAATGTGTTGTTTAATTTCCAAACATGATAGAGTATTCTTTCCAGGTATCTATGATTGATTTCTAGTTTAATTCTGTTATATTTCTAAAGTGTGCTTTGTATGATTTTCTACACTGTAGATGTGTTAAAGTTCATTTTGTGACCCAGAAAATTGTCCATCCTGGTGAATACTACATGTGCACTTGAAGAGAATGTGTTTTCCACTCATGTTGGATGGGAGTATATTCAAGAAATTCGACTAGATAGAGTTCGTTGATTATGTTGTTTAAGTCATCTATGTTTTATTAAGCTGATGTCCCTTTTTCAGTAAGTTACTGAGAGGAGAGCTGTTGTGGATTTAGCTATTTCTTTATTCAGATTTATGAAATTTGCCTTACATATTTTGGAGATCTTTTAGAGCATATATATTTCGAATTGTTATGCCTTCTTGAAAAATGACCCTTTTATTATTATATAAGTGTTGGGTTCTTCCTTGGTGGCACAGAAGATAATCTGCCTACAACGCAGGAGACCTGGGTTTGATCGAACCTGTGTCTCCCGTGTCTCCTGCATTGGCAGGCAGATTCTTTACCACTAGGCCACCTAGGAAGCCCAGTTTTTTTCTACTTGGTATTAATTTTCACTAATTTCATTTTAATCCTGAGTAAAAGATTCTGCCCCAGGAATTACAGTTGTTATGCTAGTATATTAGTTCATTAATTAAACAAACTTTTTAAAATGTGCATATTACTAGTTGACTGTGGAGATACTGGGGTTATGATGAAGTATAAAAGATTGTGTCTGCATACTTAGATTATACCAGAATATATTTGATGAACATTTATTTTTATAAAAACATTTCAATAAATAAAGTTTTAAGTAAGTAAAGATTAAGCAGTTTTTTATAATCGCCAAAAGGCTGAAGCATGTTATCACAATTGAGCCTTATAATTTTCAAAAAGAATGAACATTTTCACAATTGATTCTCATTTATAATATGTTGAATTTTAAATGAGGACACGTGAACTAGGTCTACTATATGTAGGTCAAAGTTTCTCAGTCAGAGCATTATTGATATTTGACATAGATAATCACTCTATTTGTTTATAGCATTCCTGGCCTGTACCCACTATATATCAGCATTACCACTGTTTCTCAGTTGTCACAACCAAAAAGGTCTCCAAACATTTGTAAATTTCTATGCTGAGGGGTAATTATCCTTCATTGAGGACCATTGCTATAGCTTGGTTACTTTCTTAATATGCCACCTAAATTTTGGTGAAGCAGTATTTGATACAAGTTAGTATAAATATGGAATTATGTCATGCCTGTGTAATATAAATACTTTCACTGGAATTTGGTTACTTGTCTTAACAAAGTGAGTTGAATCATACCACCAAACAGTGTGTAAGAAAAGAAGCAAATTTTTGGAACCAGAAAGGCTTGTTTTGAAATCTCTGCTCTCTGTAGGTAATACAAGGGAATAATCCTTGAAACCACAGGATAATGAATTTCTTATCCTTCAAGCTTTACTTAGATTCTAATTCAATTTTTATAATCAAGGCATTTGAACATTCTATCATTATCACATAGGCTATCTAAGTACTCCCTGTTGCTGCAGTGACTTCATGTAGAAAAAATTTTAATCATTGAGTTCATTTTCTTCTTTCCTCATTCATACAGACACATTGACCTCCCTGCTAGTGTATAATACACTAATTTTCCAATATATTGGACTCTAATAATGAACAGTAAATGAAAAAGTGGAAAGTATCTATGTAAATCTTAGTTTGGGTATGTTGAATGTACCAGCAAGCTGGTAGAAAGTAGTTTGTAAGAAGGCAGATGTAAGTAATGAACTATTGCAAATATTTTAGACTAAAAAGATCTAATAACTTTTAAAAAATCTTTCTAAAGTCCATAAGACAGAAGAGAATATGAAATTTAGTTAAAAGATTACCAAGACATTTCTTTAACACTTAGGCTGATTGTAAGTGATCAGAAACCAGTAATTCTGGCTATTTTTGGTTCCTGCTTCTGGCATGGAGAATTCCATGGACTATATAGTCCTTGGGGTTGCAGAGTCAGACATGACTGAACGACTTCCACTCATTGCATTATTGCAGTGAGGTTTTACTGTATATGACAGATATGAATTCCAGAGAGAAAAGGGTTAATCAGAAATTGGGGATATAAAATTACATTTTTCAATGGACTAATTGCTATAATAAAAATTTGGATTTGTGTTTCTAAATAGTGATAGTAATTTTAAATGCATGAGATTCCAAAAGAAAAGAAAAAAACAGCAACAAGATAAAGAATGAGCGTTTATGAGATGGATGAAGGACAAAAAGGAGTTGCCACACAGGTCAAGATGGAATCAGGATAACAGAATTTTAAATAAAACCAGTTATTGTATTTGGTAAGTCAGAGGTAAATTTCAAGTGAAGCTAATGAAACTTAAATTTCACAACTCATCAGTTGCCTGAGCCCCTTCTAAACCCCTTGTTAGGGCACTGTGTTTCTAGTAATTTGTTCTTCCTTGAAAGTTAAAGTGAAAGCCATTCTTTCATGTCTGACTCTGCAACCCCATGGACTATATAGTCCATGAAATTCTCCAGGCCAGGATACTGGAGTGAGTAGCCTTTCCCTTCTCCAGGGGATCTTCCCAACCCAGGGATTGAACCCCAGTCTCCCACATTACAGGCAGATTCTTTACCAACTGAGTCACAGGGGAAGCCCAAGAAAACTGGAGTGGGCAGCCTTTCCCAGGGGATCTTCCCAACCCAGTTCTTTCTTAAGAGCCCTCAAAATTGTGTAAGCTTCATTTCCACAAAAAAACAGATTGATTGCCATACAGTTTTACCAGATATATATATATATATATTTACTTGGTTTTACTTCGTATTTATTTTTACTCATTTCATTTTAAAAATAGTAGTAATGCTATAAAAATTATTCTAAGTTCTTAACACTTAAGTAAGACATAATATTTTTGCCCCTAGTATTTTGATACAAATATGTATTGAATTTTTTTAAATTCTACACATTCATGGCTAACATAAGCTTTTCTAGAGGTCCATTTCCTGACTTAAGTTGTTTTTTCTTTTTTTCTTTTCTACTATGACTAAAGGGAGAACAGTTATAAAAGTATCATATCTGTTATCATAATGCATATTTATTAATTAAATTGCTGTGATTAATGTGAAAGTAACTTCCCTGGTGGCTCAGTGGTGAAGAATCCACCTGCCAGTGCAGGAGATGTGGGTTCGATCCCTGGGTTGGGAAAATCCCCTGGATGAGGAAATGACAAGATTCCCCAGTATTCTTGCCTGGAGAATCCCACGGACGGAAGAGACTGGCGGGCTACAGTCCGTGGGGTCGCAACAAGTCGGACATGACGTAGGGACTCAACAACAACAGCAACAAAGTGAATGTAACCCTGCTTGGCTGCACAAGCATTTCATTTACTATTATAACCCAAAATCACAATGCAATTACTGGCTTACAGTTTTTTAGGGGCTTTTTGTTTATTTTTTAATTAAAGATTTGGAAATTGGGTTTTTACTTTTAGGGCCCTGGAACTGAAAAGTTAATATATAATTTCCTGTAACAACAACAACAAAATAATTCATAAACATTTGGAGGTTGGCTCAGCAAAAATAGACAAATGTGTGTTTATTGCACATTGAATCTCCTAAAGCTTTTAACACACTGATACATGACTCCCACCCAAAATATTCTAGTGTAACTGGTATCTGATAAAATTTTAGCCTTGGTATCTTTAGAAATTCCCCAGATGATTCTAACATGCAGTAGAATTTGTGAATCATTGGTCTAATATATAAAGCAATTCCAAATTACTTAAGAGTGATGATAGCTTCTGACACTTCAGTTTTGAAACTTAGCACATTGCCAAAAGCCATGACTTTACCTATGATATTTGGTTCAAAATAAATTAATATTTGCTTGCTTTTAATATCATTTCAATTGTCTGTATTTTTATTCCAAAAGATATACTTCATTTTGGTATTTAAAAAAAAATCCAATATTGCTTTTTTCAAAAGGAAATTTGCATAAAACATGGTGAAATATTTAACATTTCAGTCGTTCAGTTCAATTCAGTTCAGTCACTCAGTCATGTCCCACTCTTTGCAACCCCATGAATGGCAGCACGCCAGGCCTCCCTATCCATCACCAACTTCTGGAGTCCACCCAAACCCATGTCCATTGAGTCAGTAATACCATCCAGCCATCTCATCCTCTGTCGTCCCCTTCTCCTCCTGCCCTCAATCATTCCTAACATCAGGATCTTTTCAAAGGAGTCAGCTCTTCGCATCAGGTGGCCAAAGTATTGGAGTTTCAGCTTTAACGTCAGTCCTTCCAATGAACACCCAGGACTGATCTCCTTTAGGATGGACTGGTTGGGTCTCCTTGCAGTCCAAGGAACTCTCAAGAGTCTTCTCCAACACCACAGTTCAAAAGCATCAATTCTTCGGCTCTCAGCCTTCTTTATAGTCCAAATCTCACATCCATACATGACCACTGGAAAAACCATAGCCTTGACTAGACAGACCTTTGTTGACAAAGTAATGTCTCTGCTTTTTAATATGCTGTCTAGGTTGGTCATAACTTTCCTTCCAAGGAGTAAGCATCTTTTAATTTCATGGCTGCAATCACCATCAGCAGTGATTTTGGAGCCCCCCAAAATAAAGTCAGCCATTGTTTCCACTGTTTCTCTATCTATTTGCCATGAAGTGATGGGACCGGATGCCATGATCTTAATTTTCTGAATGTTGAGCTTTAAGCCAACTTTTTCACTCTCTTCTTTCACTTTCATCAAGAGGCTCTTTAATTCTTCTTCACTTTCTGCCATAAGGGTGGTGTCATCTGCGTATCTGAGGTTATTGATATTTCTCCTGGCAATCTTGATTCCAGCTTGTGCTTCATCCAGCCCAGCGTTTCTCATGATGTACACTGCATATAAGTTAAATAAGCAGGGTGACAATATACAGCCTTGACGTACTCCTTTTCCTATTTGGAACCAGTCTGTTGTTCCATGTCCAGTTCTAACTGTTGCTTCCTGAGTTGCATACAGGCTTCTCAAGAGACAGGTCAGATGGTCTGGTATTCCCATCTCTTGAAGAATTTTCCACAGTTTGTGGTGATCCACTCAGTCAAAGGCTTTGGCATAGTCAATAAAGCAGAAACAGATGTTTTTCTAGAACTCTCTTGCTTTTTTGATGATCCAGTAGATGCTGGCTCTTTGATCTCTGGTTCTTCTGCCTTTGCTAAAACCAGCTTGAACATCTGGAAGTTCACGGTTTGCGTATTGCTGAAGCCTGGCTTTCAAAAGGAAATTTACATAAAACATGGTGAAATATTTAACATTTCAGTTGAGTTGATCAAATGCCAAACTATATTAAATAGAGATGCAAATCTTAATTAGTTTTATCTAAATCAAATATCACATTAATATGTCATTGTTGTTCTCCCTTTGTATATAAACAAGCTTTAAGGAGAAATGTTGAGTGATTCTTGATGCTATGACTGTGTATATAATCTATTATGCGGCTCCCCAGGTGGCTAGTGGTAAAGAATCCGCCTGCAATGAAGGAGACACAGGAGATGTAGATTCGATCCCTGGGTGGGGAAGATCCCCTGGAGGAGGAAATGCCAACCCAACCCGTTTCAGTATTCTTGCCTGGGAAATTCCATGGACAGAGGAGCCTGGCAAGCTGCAGTCCATAGGGTGGCAAAGAGTCAGACCCAACTGAGCCCGCACACACTCATAATCTACTACTGCATTTTTTAAATGAAGAAACAATAAAACTCTTATGTATGTGTATGTGTGAGTATATATGCATTGGGCTCCCAGATGCATAAGTTTACTGTCAATATAATACATTTATTCAAAATGTTCAAGTTTAACAGTGCACTCAGCATAGTAGAGTTGCTGCTATTTTTATTAAACATTATACCTCTTTAGAACATATTTGAGATAGGTTCTGGCCCAAACTGATAACTTTCTCCCATTAATTTTGCATAATGCAGCATCTTTGGTATCAGAGTGCCACCACTATCTTAAATATTCTGACTGACTTTGCTGAGTTTGCAGTGGCAACAATGATAACGCCGATTGTAAAAAGCAAGTGCAGAACAGTGACTGTCAAATCCTAACATGTTCCTTATAGCTAGACTGATTTTTAAAATTTTTCTAACTAGCATAATCTATATTCCAGTTAATAATTTAGTAGTAATCAGCTCCTTATCTTCTGAAAAGGAGAGTCTGTTTTGAATCACAAGGCAACTGACCTTGAAGGTAGGTTTAATATATGCAGATTTCTCATATCACCTGTAAGCTTTTACTCAGAGTATTTTCTTGGTTACATTTAGGTCTCAGCTATGCAGTCCCCCTTTTGTCTATCCTAACAGTAACTGATTTAATTATAATACCATTTTTCACTCTCCTTTAGTTTGGGGTTTTACATTTATTGTGTAACTAGTTTTAAATAAAAAATATGATGTTTTAATGAGCAAATAGAAAAGAATAGCTGACATAAGCTGTAAACATTGTAAAATAATAATATATTTGTAATCTAATTTGCCTAATTAACAAGGTGCTGTGTATCTTTCTCTAATTTACCTATTTAACATTTTTTTTAGTAGTGATGTGAGTTATTTGCATTGATCAGATTGAAGGTGGATCTAAAATAAGGGTTTAAAATTGTTTCCTTCAGGTATAGTCATGAGTTGAAAAACTATGACTTGAAAAGTGAGCTATGGAATAATTTAATTATTTAAAGGGAATTAGAAAACTTTGTAAGCAAAATTTATGAACGTTCAATTTAATTTTAAATGTTGTCCAGCAATTCTAAGTTAGGAGTATATATCAATAATAATAATATATATTTTTAATGTTGGTAATGACTTTGGCTTAAACTACCTAATGAGATGTATAGTTTTGCTGGTCATTGCATGACCATCAGCTGGATCAAAGTAGGGGGGAAAAAAAGACAAGGAAAAATTGTTTTTGATTATCTAAAAATTATGTATAGTCTGGACTTTAAGAAAGGATATTAAGCTCTTTGAAACCTAGAATCCCATCCCATTTCAAACTTCTTTCTTTGCAGGTCAGTGATAGCAACTTACTTTGAAGATTAAAATACATATTTTGATTTGTTTTAATATTTAGGTATGTTTGTCTTCCCTCGTCAACAGCAGAAATGATAAGAGACAAGATTTCTATTTCAGAAAAGGAATGATGGTCAGGTTAAGACAGTGGCAGCAAGGGAAATAATGATGTTTTAATTGACTTTTTTTGAGACACAAAAGGTAGCTTTGCTTTGAATTAATAAGACATTTTATTGGGTAGTGTTCTCCTCTTTGCTTCTTGTTTACACTGAAAAATAGACTGGGTTGATTTGGGTTGCAATTCTTCATGTAACTTTTAGTGATCACATTTGTGTAATCTTCATACTTGGAAAAGTGGAACATGGAAACAAAAGAAACGGTTAATGTGCTTTGGGGATCAGTATAGTACTTCGAATAATGAAAAATCATCTCAAAGGAATACATTTGCAGAACAAATTTTATTAAACAAAACCTTAAAATAAAAGGGCTTCCCTTGGGGCTCAGCTGGTAAAGAATCCGCCTGCAATGTGGGAGACCTGGGTTCGATTCCTGGATTAGGAAGATCCCCTGGAGAAGGGAAAGGCTACCCACTTCAGTATTCTGGCCTGGAGAATTCCATGGACTGTATAGGCCATGGGGTCGCAAAGAGTAGGACATGACTGAGCAACTTTCACTTTAAAATAAAATGTTTTAATATTAATATTCCAAATTATTTTCATGAAAATTCTTTTGTAAAAATAACTTTGATTTTTATTAGCCTGTTTTCTATGTTAAATCACGGTCTGAAGGAATGATTCAATCAAATATAAAGTATAGAACAGTTTAACAGGCTTAATAGTCTTGCAGATAAGATAGAAATGTTTCAGCTATTATCTAGAATAGTCAGTCAATAGTGAATTGAGTTGTCTTCTTTAATAACTATGCTATTTCATCTCTTGCTATGTTGCTCTAAAGAAGTTTAAATATCATATTTCACATGCCAGTTTAAGAAACTGTTGCTTTAAACTTTTTCTAGAACGTTAGTTGTGCTATTTAAAATCAACCCTTTATCTACAAATAACGTTCTTTCTCTCTGAGGTACTTGAGCTGACTAGGCCTAAGAAGGTACATTTTAGTCTGCAAACCATGAGATCACACTAAAAAACAATAACATTTTGTTCAGTGTACAAAACAGATATTGCAGACTAACCTTTGTTTAAAGAGTTTTCAGTAGATCATAGTTTACCATGTATATATATATTTGTGCATGTAGATTAAGTTCATATATCTCTATTTTAGAAAATGTTTGTTATTACAAATTACTGTCAGAAATTAGCATGAATATTTGATGACCCTCCCAATTAAACTATAAGAAGTAATTTTAAAATTGCTCATAAATTTATGTTGAATGTTTAGTAACATACGTCCCATTTATTAAGGACAATTGTTTCTATATCACCTAGACATAAAATTAATACTTTTTTTCTTACAACTACTTAAGTGTAGCCTTAATGAACTTATCCATAAGAAGTGCCTGATGAAGCAATTATGAAAAGCTCCCTTAACTTTTCATCTGTCCCTTTCTTGAAAATGAATGAACTTTAATATGAAAATATATAAGCAAATACCATAACTGTGTTATGCATCTACATTCTATACAATTAATTTGTATAATTTTATTTTGTTCAATTGTGCCTAGTGACATGTTTCCCAAAATCAGTTACTAAATTATGAAAATTCCATAATCAGTATTGAATGGGAAAACACAAAATATTAAAGAGTGTGACACTTGCTTGATTATCCAAAAGTAACCATGACTAAAATTATTTCTGTGTGACCTTTTCTTTTTACATTATCTCTTTGTTTCCTTTCTTTCTCATTCTCCTCATTGTCCTTCCCTATTCCTCTTTAAGCAAATAAAAATATTTAAGTGAAGCCTAATGAATTTTAAAAGTAGAGAGATTTGTCATATGGAAGAATAGAAATTAATTTTTAAATATGAATTATTTAATGTTAAAATCAATTCAAGAAAAAATCTAATATCTACTTAGCCAGCTCTCTGTATTGACTCAGAATCTCAAATTCCTTTGTGGAATATGTTAATTATTAATAGTTTCCAGGGTAGGTTACTTTCCTTAAGGAAAAGGTATCTTTTTTGTTTTAAAAATATTGATTGTTCTATTTTACATTTCTCTGTTTACTAATGTGGTTTGTCATTTTCCCATGCTGTAGTTCAGTTCTTCGTCATAAATCTTTTGATCTTATTGTGCTAAGAACATCTATCATGAGTGTACCTTTTTAACAAATTTTCAAGTTGTGTGATACATTATTACAATGTTGTATGGCAGATTTCTAGAGCTTGTTGATCTTGCTTCACTAACATTTTAAATCCATCAATTGGTAACTCCTTCTTTCTCCCTCCTGCTGACTCCAGGCAACCACTACTCCTCTCTTTGAATCTACAGGGATGACTACTTTAGAGATCTTCTATTAGTGCAATCATTCAGTATTTGTCTTTCTGTGATGGGCTTATTTTACTTATCATAATGGTTTTAAGGTTCATCCATTTTGTCATATGTATCATCAGTTCATTCCCTTTTTTAAGGCTGAATAGTATTCAATTATATACCACACATTTTTTCTTTTCTTTAATCCATTCATTCACTGATGGACATTTATACTGTTTCCACCGTGGTTATTTTGAATAGTCCTGTAGTGTCCTCTGACCAACTCTGTATAGTTATCAAGTGTTACTCGTATTTGTTACTTAGCATGTTGGCAACCCACTCCAGTACTCCTGCCGGGAAACTCCCATGGACGGAGGAGCCTGGTAGGCTGCAGTCCATGGGGTCGCTAAGGGTCGGACATGACTGAGCGACTTCACTTTCACTTTTCACTTTCATGCATTGGAGAAGGAAATGGCAACCCACTCCAGTGTTCTTGCCTGGAGAATCCCGGGGACGGGGGAGCCTGTGGGGCTACCGTCTATGGGGTCGCACAGAGTCGGACACGACTGAAGTGACTTAGCAGCAGCAGCATGTTAATGCCATTTATTCTTATTTTTTAATTCTATAGTTTAGTTAAATATTGCATAATCTAATGAAACATGAGTGGAAAAAGAAAAAAATTTCTCTATGAACACTAAGGGAAATACTTTGAAAGTGAATAAAAGCAAGTTGATCAAAATATATTAAATATTTCAAAAAATATAAAATTCTAGAAGGCCTCTGCATTCTGATTTCTTTACAGATAGTTTTGACTTCTTTCTCCCCTTAAAAAAAATATGAGAAAGCAAAGGCAGTGTATGGGATTTATAAAAAAACAAATAATAAAGAATCCAAATGTAAATTGGTATAGCCACCAAGGAGAACGGTACGGAGGTCCCCTAAAAAACTGAAAATAGAAATATCATGATCCAACAATCTTACTCCTGGGCATATATCCTGAGAAAACTCTAATTCAAAAAGTTATATGCACCTTTGGGACTTCCCTGATGGTCCAGTGGTTAAGACTTTGCCTTCCAATGCAGGGGGTGCCGATTTGATCCCTGAGTGGGGACCTAGGATCCCACATGCCTTGGGGCCAAAAAAGACTGAAACATAAAACAGAAGCAATATCATAACACATTTAATAAAGACTTTTAAAATGTTCCACATCAAAAAATCTCTTTAAAAAAGAGAGAAAAGATAAATGCACTCTAATGATGATAGCAGCACTGTTAACAATAGCCAAGACAGAAGAAAACTAAGTATATATTGACAGGTGAATGGATAAAGTAGAGTGGTACAACTCAGCCATGGCAAATAAGGAGCTAATACCGTTTGCAGCAACATGGGTGGACCTAGAGATCATCATTCTAAGAGATGTAAGCCAAACAGAGAAAGACAAATATCAAATGATTTCACTTATATATGGAATCTTTAAAAAATGATACAAATGAACTTACTTGCAAAACAGAAACACATTCCCAGACATAGAAAACAAATTTGTGGTTACCAAAGGGGAAAGGGAGGTGTGAAGAGGTAAATTAGGAGTTTGAGATTAACAAGTACACAGTACTTTATATAAAATAGATAAATAATAAGGTCCTATTGAGAGGACAGGGAGCTATATTCAATATCTTTTAATAACCAATATTGGAAAAAATCTGAAAAAGGATATATATATATATATAATATGTATAATATGTAACTCAGTAATATATATATATATAAAACTGAATTACTTTGTTGTGTACAGAAACTAACAGAACATGTAGTAAACCAGCTATACTTCAGTTTTAAAAAAGGAACTCCAAACAGTGGATTTTTACTCAAATTAAAGGTCCTAGTTATCTAACAAAACAGTAGCAATTATACATAGGAAGTGTGGATATACCATTTTTATGATTCTCTGTTTCAATTACTTTATTTGTATAATTCAGTAAATTACTAATTCTAGAACTTAAGTAAAGAGAAATTCTACTCTACTTTGTAATTTCTTTGAAGAAATAAAGAAAGAGAATCTTTCCTTCCCTAGAATGAGGCTGACTGAATGCTGTAGGAATTTCCACATCTGAATATCATTAGGAAGACAGACTGCCCCCCCTTGAGGAGATATGCTTCCTATTTAGATCTACTATATCTTCTGGAAATTCTCAAGTTTTTACTCGATAAAATGAGAAAGATAATTTACAATAATGTAGATGGGAAATGGGTTTCATCTTGAAAGCCAAATGTGAGAATTTGTGCTGAGATGAATTTAAAGCCCCTTCCACTTTTGAGTGCAATGCCCTGATCCATGATGATGCTACCCAGAGCACACGATGGAGCAGACTGAACACAAAAACTGAATAAACTATGACAACCTTGTTCTCCTGAACTATAGCCACATTTCTCTTTTTATCACATTTCTCTAAAGTATTTTGCAGTTTTATGAATGAATAGTTCTCTACCTTTATTCTTTTCCTCTTTTCTATTGGTGCCCTTCCATTGGTGTCATACCTCAGTATTGGTCAGTCGCTGCATGCATGGGAAAGAGTGTGGGCGATGTGCCATACACACTTTGGGTATACACAGGCAACACAACAGGTGTGTGCTGCCTCAGCACAAATGAGAACTAATTCATGCAAACGAAAATCACAGGATTTGCATGCTGTTCCCTTCAAAAACTGAATTACTACAGTTAAACTTCTAAACAAAATCAGCCCCTAAGATTTATCCCTCCCCCAAATATTATCCTCACAATTAAGAGTGCTACAGACTATGAAGGCAAGAGGGCTATTCCAGTGATCACTGTTTGATATAGTGACTCTGACTGCTAAAATGACTGCTCTTTTCTTCACAGTTCTTCACATGGCTTTGAATTTTAGAAGCCAGTCTTCTCAAAAGAAAAATATAATAATTTCTAAGATGTAATAGTCACAGTGTTTAAGGTATTGAGAAATTGAATAAGAAATACTATTTTGCAGTAATCTTTTTAAAGTGTGGAAAATAAAATTCTTTTACAATGTAAATGTGACTGAAATCCTTTCTTAGAAGATAAAATTAGTAAACATATTCTCATAATATGTTTTTTTTAATAAAAAATATATATTTATATATGTAGAAATATCTTTTTTTAGGTCTCCAGTAACTTCATTTTTTAACATTTTTATTGGAGTGTAGTTGCTTTACAATATTGTGTTTCTACTGTAAAATGAGTCAGCCATACATATATTTATATCCCCTCCGTTTTGGAGTTCCTTCCCATTCAGGTCACCACAGTGCATTGAATAAAGTATGTTCTCATTAGTTGTCTATTTTATAGATAATTTCAGTAGTGTATAGGTATCAATCCCAGTCTCCCAACTCCTCCTACCCCATTTCCCCCTTTGGTATCCATATATTGGTTCTACATCTGTGTCTCTATTTCTTCTTTGCACATAAGATCATCTCTACCATTTTTCTAGATTCCACATATATGCATTAATATACGATATTTGTTTTTCTCTTTCTGCCTTACTTCACTCTGTATGACACTATTTCAATATTATCTTCTAAATGTTCCCCACTCTCTAAGTTCTCCTTGTCACATATACACATAAATGATACAGTGTGCTGTATAGATGTTAGATGTGAGAAAGTTGATGATGGGAATATATAAATCCACACATGTTACGGATAATCTTACTTAGATTGTAAGAATGTAATTGGCATTTGAAGTAAAAGGAAATGAAACCTATTCATGCATGAATAACTGTTTATGACTTTTTGTTGTTTTTATTTTTATTGAAGTTATAGAAGCACAGATTTAAGAATCAAATAATTCTGCAACTTTTCTCCCAAGAATTCTACAAAATAAAAAACAAACAGAAAAACCTAGTGGGCATCAATCTCAGAGGCACTTCTTTTAGCCTCTGAGGCACTTCTTTTAGCCTCCTCTTTTTTTCCTTTTTTCTTTTTTTTGCCCACTACTAGCCCGTGACTTTAAGTGACCTACTGCTTCATGAGTCTTTAGTTTTAGTGTTATCCATGTACTCTGCACTATGGAGAAGGAGGAACTAGCTTTCTTTCCTGCCCTCTCTTCATTGCATACTAGTATTCAGCCTCGAGCACATCTTTTCCAAGGGGTCTCCTGAAAGCAGTTTTTAAGGGCTCTCAGGTGGCCTACCAATGCAGATTAAGAGATGTGAGTTCTGTCTCTGAGTTGGGAAGATCCCCTGAAGGAGGAAATGACAGCCCACTCCAGTATTCTTGCCTGGAGAATCCCATGGACAGAGGAGCCTGGCGGGCTACGGTCCACAGGGTCGCAAAGAGTCAGACACGACTGAAGCGATTTAGCACACATGCAGGTGGCACACGCTGAGGCGAGCTTCTGAACATCTCTTGGTTGTCTAACAATTATTTATTGAAAGCCTACAAGATATTCACAACTGTACTAATTCTGCCCATTCACAAACCTTCAAGGGACACTGACTCATAAGTTGATAGTTAAAGAGAATGTGTTTCAGGCCATATTAGGGCTATGTCGAGGCTTCTACTAGAATGTATCATAAATAAATCCCTTGTCATTTCAAATCACAAATTTGTTTTTCCTCAACATAAAATTAACTTTACTGGATGGGTAAGAAAACTTGAAATTATCAAGTGCTTATGTTAAGTGTTAACTTGTAGTCTTTGACTTACCAAATTTATGACAAGTCAGTCCCATTTTTTTTTTTTTCAGAACTTGTGGCATGCAGTTTCAGCCACTTAAATGGGATAAATCAGGCTCTAATGATGGTTCAAAACTGGAGATACTCTCTTTTCTATTTTTAAACCTCTTAGTGACATCATTTATTGTCTACTGGAAATCAATTTAGGAAATCATGTTAGTCCACTAAGCACTTCAGATAAGGTGATTCCATGAAGCATTCCAACATTATCACAAGGAATTGCTTGCCATAAAAGAAAAAGAAGTAAGCAGAATATGGCCTGCTGAAGGAGTTTACAGTTTTACAGCCCCTCCCACTGCAGCACATAAGTCACTCAGTTACAGTTAACTTTGGATTATCACTCACAGATTGAAAGCCCAGCAGCCATCACGCAGTCTGGGCCTGTGGTGCCAGTTGTATGTGTGTTTCTAAATCAATGATGAGGGTATCGGAACCGATACTGGACATGGAGATGGCAAATTACAGTGAAGTCTTGGACCCAACTTACACAACTTTGGAGTTTGACACTATGCAGATTCTGTATAATTCAAATGGTAAGTTCTCATCTGCTTGCCGATAAAAAGAAAAGTAAGTATAACGAGAGAAGTAAAACTGAGATTCCTAGGGGGTAGCTCTGTGTTTTATTGCTAGATAACTCAGGGCTTGCTTTTTCAGTCCACAAATTTGAGGCTTTTGCACTTCATCACAAAATTTAAATGAATAATGCTATGGCTATTTTATGTCTGAGATAGAAAAAGCTTAGTTATGCGTCATAAAGTAACCTTGGGATTCTGTCATGGGCCAGTCAGGTAAAAAGAGAGGTTTCAGCAGTTATTTTATTTATTGTAAATCACAGTAATGAGTTATATTGGCAGATTGCCTGTAAAGTGTATTTTCTATGCAACATTTTAAATGACATATAGAAAAGTTTCCTTAGAAGACTGGAGAGTTTTACTGGTTGCCTCCTCCTTTTATTATTCCAGTTCTCAATGACTATTGATGAGAAACTGTATTTAAAAATTACTATCAAGTTTTTGCCTTGAACACAAATATGTAAAGAAAGAAGGGTTTATATTATAACCGTACTTGACAAGCTAATGTTTAGCCTCACAAAGCTCTTGGTATTTATCTACTGTAACATTTTAACTTTAAATAAGACATGACTTGTTTAGAGCTCATGTCTTTATATAATAGAATACAGTTTACCACTGACTTTGAATTTAGGTGTATTTTTCAAGCAAAAATCTTGTTCAAGATCAGTTATAATTGTTAGAATTCCTAAAATTTGCTAATTATGTATGCTTTGGAAAAATGTGTGTATGTGTGTGTTTATGTGTATGCTTAGTTCAGGATTGAAAATGTATCTTGTACTCAGAATATCTTGAGGTTATACTGTGGTGTACAATTTCAATGACTGTGACAGCTGTATTATTAACAATAAACAACAAAAATTTATTAGTGGGAAGATTTCTAAAAATATTCAGAAGATGAATTATGAAATTTTAGCACAAAGGAGTTAAAATCAATTTTCAGTACAACTATTAGGAAGTCACTATTTTGAAACCTTATGTTTAGACATGACTAGAAGTATTTAATAAAGTATTTACTTCAGTAGCCTCATGAATTTTTTAAAGGCTATAGATCACTAAATAATAGGGAATGACTTACCATATTTACTAAAATAACTGACTTTTTTGGCTATTTCTAAAGTGTTGTCTAACTTGTATTCTTGTATTAATGTATAAGTTTCTCGTTAGTAATATGTAAGTATGACAATAAACTGGAATCAAGAGTTGAATATTTTTTTGTATTTCCATATAATCTTCCAGAACACAATCAATTCTTAACACTTTTGCCGTATGTCTAATATCTATTCTATTTATGTTACGAAAAGAAAAATTCCTAGCATTTAAATTCTAAAATGTCACATGATTAGCCTTAAACATATTCTCATTGAAGATATTTTTTAGTTTTATGAAGTTATAGATGACACTATTTGTCAACTCAGGAGTATTAGTAAGTAGAATACATATATTGTCCCAGAATGTAGTTGGGACATTACAGTCTTTTATCTTTTTATAATGGGAATATAGTAATGAATTATTATATATATTTTATTATATAATTTTATGATCAATTAAAGTTTATAATATATTCTTACATATTCAATATCTTTTGAGTACACAGAGATGTGTAAAGATGTGTGCTCAGTTGCTCAGTCATGTCTGACTCTTTTGCGACCCCAGGGACTGTAGCTCGCCGGGTTTCTCTGTCCACAGGATTTTACAGGCAAGAATACTGGAGTGCATTGCCAGTCCCTCCTCCAAGGGACCTTTCCAACCCAGGGATCAAACCTGCATCTCTTGTGTCACCTGCGTTGGCAGGTGAATTCTTTACCACCAGTGCCACTTGGGAAGCCCGTAAAGATGAGTTGTTGTTTAGTCACTCAGTCGTGTCTAACTCTTTCTGACCCCGTGGACTGCAGCATGCCAGGCTCCCTGTCCTTCACCATCTCCCAGAACTTGCTCAAACTCATGTCCATTGAGTCAGTGATGCCATCCAACCATCTTGTTAGTAAACAATATTAACTATTTTAAGAAATGAGTAAAAATATCTATGTATATTTTTAAAAGCCTCTTTCTTTAAAACAATTAGTTATCACTTTATGTCAGGCATAGTTCTAGAGCTGGAAGACAGAGGGGTGACTAAGACAGATAAATCCTCTGACATCATGAAGTTTTTATTCTGTGGGGAAAGATAGGTAATAAATGAACACACCAAAACATAATATAATTTTAGACAATGAAGTGGTTAGTTTAAAGAATAAGCAGGGTTCTGGGTTCTACTTGAGGGCAGATGGTAGATGACTCTTTTAGATGTATGTTTGCAGACTGTTTCTCAGCAAATGTAAAATTTGAGCAGAAACTGGATAGCCAGGTCATAGAAATTCTTGAGGAAGAGCTTTCCTTTCAGGCAGAGCAAACAGCAAGTGTAAAGGCTCTGAGATGGGAACAGACTTCAAGGGGGGCGGTGGTGGGGGGTTGCGGAAACAGGCAACATTACTGAGGACTAGTGAACAGGATGAAAAATAGTGTGAGATAATGGGATCGGAGAGGTGGAAGGGGGACCTTTACACTCAGGGCTCTACAGGCCATGGGAAGAGGTGTAGGCTTATTCTGTACCTAAGGTTTGGATGCAGAAGGCTAGGATGATGTGAATTTCTTATGCTAAGAGCACATTGGAAGCTTTGGGGCAATAAGCAGTAGGAGAACCAAGGTGAAAGTATTTGAGAAATTAGATAGGAAGCTGTTGCAATAATGCAGGGGAAAGATTATGTTTAATTGAATAAGGGTGGCCATAGTGAAAGGGTGAAAAGTTGTGAATGCAATATGTATTTTAAATATGATTTGCTGATTGGATATGAGCAGTGAAGGAAAGAATTCAGTGAAGAGGCCAAGATTATTGGCAGTAGGTACCAGATGGTACCATTAACTGACTAGGGAAGACTAATGGAAGAATGAGCTCTAGAAGAAAAAAAATGAGTTCTATTTTTGATACATTAATTTGCCATTTTTTTTTAAACTCCAAAGTGAAGTTATTCAATAGATATGTGGGTATTTCAGACTGATACCCATGGGAGACATCAGGACTAAAGATACGATGTGGGGATTTTTCATCATACAGATGATTTTTAATGACATGGGACTGGATGAACTTCCCTAGGGAAAGGGCATGGTTGAGGGCCTGAGGCCTGTGGTATCCCAAAGTCTAACCCTCGGAAATAGGAGTGGAGAGATTGGAATGGAGACCTGGCAGAAGCAGCTAGTGGTTAAAAAGAGAGTGCTGCTGCGGAGCTTCCCAGAAGCTGAGGAATGAACTATTTCATTCCCGTGAATAACTAGTGCTTGTGTACCTGTTTAGTCGCTCAGTCATGTCTGACTCTTTGTGACCCCATGGATTGTAGCCTGCCAGACTCCTCCGTCCATGGAATTCTCCCAGCAAGAATACTGGAGTGGGTTGCCATGCCCCCCTCCAGGGGATCTTCCCCACGCAGGGATCGAACCCAAGACTCCTGTGTTTCTTGCATTGCAGGCTGATTCTTTACCACTCAGCCATCAGGGAAGCCCTGAGTAATCAGCAGGACCATTCCTATAAGAAATATTCAGTGCTAACTTGCATTCTCCTCTTTCTTTAACAGATAGTTCTGTCCCAGAGACAACAAGTATGAATACCGCAGATAACGGTGTCAACTGTCTATGTGCCATATGTGGGGACAGAGCAACAGGAAAGCACTATGGGGCCTCCAGCTGTGATGGGTGCAAGGGCTTCTTCAGACGCAGCATCCGCAAGAGTCACGTTTATTCCTGCAGGTACTTGAAATGCTCCTTCCAGAAAGGTGATCTTTAGTGATCTTTCAACATTCCATGCAAGAAGTAAGGGAATAAAGAGCTTTCGAGTTTCTGTAACTCTAAAAACCAAATTTATAAGCTACATTAAAAGTGAGTATGTGTGGTGCATATATACAATGGAATATTACTCAGCCATTATAAAAGAACAGAATTGTGCCATTTGTGTCACATTTGCAGAGATGTGGATGGACCTAGAGACTGTCGTAGAGGGTGAAGTAGATCATAAAGAAAGAAGAAATATTGCATATTAACACACATACATGGAATCTAGAAGAAAACAGTACACGTGAACTTATTTACAAAGCAGAAATAGAGACTCAGACGTAGAGAGCAAACATACAGACAGCTGGAGGAGGAGGAGGGATATGTTGGGAAATTGGGATTGACAAACATATACTACTATATATAAAATGGATAACTAATGACACCTACTGTATAGCACAAGGTGGGGAAAAAAGAATGGATAAAAAGTGAGTACGTGTGGATGCGTATACAGATGCATTCACACAGGTAGTTTTTTTATGAAACATCTTAGACTTATAAAATATATACTAAAAAATCCACATACTTATCACCCAGTTTAAACCAATATAGTTGAAGCCTCCTGTGGACACCTCCCCTCTCCCTTTTTCTTCCTCCTCTCTTTCTTAGAGGTAACTACTATCTGAAATTTGGTGTTGTCTTTTCCTTGTGTTTCTTTATTGTATACGCATAGACCTACGTAAATCTATATTTAAATGGTTTCACAGGTTGTGTGTTTTTCTGCATATTGCTTATCATTTTAGCATCATCACATCCTGATCTTTAAAACAAAATTATAAAAGTACAGATGATTTTGGCAGCTTGTTGATGTTCATAAATAAAATGAAATTTTCAGCTCTAAAATGTTAAATACATTTCTCATATCAATTTGGCCATTGATTTTAACATTTTGTCTAAAATTTATTTAGACAAATAAATTATATTTAATTATATTGTATGTGTCACACATTTCTAGTAGGTTTTTTCAAAAAAATAATATCTAGGTAAATATCACATCACAATTTAGGATTAGATATTTCACCTTTAATGTTCAGAATGACAGTTCTTGAATGCAGATATGGTCTATTAAGTATGGGCTATTCAAAGATGACTGATTTTAACAGGAGAAATCTGTTTTCTCTGTCTTTGAAAGTCATGTGTAGGATTGTTAAAGTGTTTTTGGCACAGTTGAATATTTAGGAAGAAGTTAACTCTCTCACATTATGATGACATTTGACTTCTAGGGATGTGGAAAAGTTAATATATAACTCACAAATATCTAACTAGTGTTCTCTAGTAATTTTTATAAGAGAGTTTAAAGTAGGTTTAAAGATGTAAATTATCCATTTTGAAAACCTTCTTGCAAGCAAAAGAAAAGTATTTCTTGCTTTTATATATAGCCGAACTTGAGAGGTATAAAGAAATCAAGTGGATTTACTCCATCAAAAGCATTTTCTCTACAATTCCCTCAAATATTGAGTGCTTCTAAAAGATTAATAGTAAAATAAATACAAAATAACATGTAAATAATATTGTTACAATTTTTAAGTCATATATGCTGTCAAAGATGAAACATATATGTGTGTATATGTATATATGTGTATATGTATACATATGTATATGTATATATGTGTGTGTATATATACACAGGCTATCCAAGCAACTAAAAACAGTAACTTTTTTCCATTTAATTTTTTACTTTTATTTTGGAGTGTAGTTGATTTGCAATGTTGTGTTAGTTTCAGGTGTACAACAAAGTGATTCAGTTATCCATATACGTATATCTATTCTTTTTCAGATTCTTTTCCTGGATAGATTATTATAGAATATGGAGTTGGACACTCCAACAACAAATTCTAAGAGTCAGAGAATGTGAACACTAATAGGTTCAAGATTTCTACTCTTCCATGTGGGAAAAGTGGGAAAGGAATGCTTCCATACAACTTTTGGAAATTTAAAAAATATGCCAACAACATGTACGACCTTACTCCTCCCAACATCCCATCATGAATACTGCTGCCAACTTAGCCTTCTTTACATATACTGATATTAAGCAAATGCTATGATTTTCCATTTGGAAATTTTATTGATGTAAGTTTAGGGGCAAAAATGTTTTTTAAAGCTTAGGCTTTGCTAATCTCAAAGTCTTTTAAGTATGTTCAGATAACAACCTGTGCTGACAAGTCCTCCCTAGTTTACAATTGTGGGTTGACTTGGGATGTTAAATGACCTTCCCAAGTTCTATGGACAGTGTATGGTGGAACTGGGAATCAAGCTCAGGTCTAACTCCAGAGACTGTACTTTTTTTTTATTGGTATGTTCACAGATTTGTGCAATCATCACTATAATTAATTTAGAATATGTCCCCATCCTATAAAGAAACCTCCCAGTACCCTTTAGTAGTTACTTCCCATTTCCCCCAGCTCCCTCCCCACCAATGTGAGGTAACTACTAATCTACTTTCTATTTCCATAGATTTGCATCTTTTGCACATTTGAAATAGGTGAAATTATCCAGTATGTGACCTTTTGTATCTGACTTCTTTCACTTAGGATAGTATTTTCAAGGTTCATCCATGTTATTGCATGTATCATCAGTTCATTCTTATTTGTTGCCAAGTGTATAATATTCCATTATGTGAGTACACAACATTTTGTTTACATTGTATGTTTATCAACTGGTGGGTATTTGGGTTGTCCCCACTTTTTGGCTATTGTGAATAATGCTGCTATGGACATTTATGTACAACAGTTTGTGTGAACATATGTTTTCATTTCTCTTGGGTATATATCTAGGAGAAGAATTGCTGAGTCACAGGATAACTCTTGTGTACCTTTTTGAAAACTGCCAAACTTTCTTCCTAAGCAGCCACATCATTTTGTATTATACCCAAAAATGTGTGAGCCGTCCAATTTTTCAACGTCCTCATCAACATTTGTTATTGTCTGTTTTTCTCCTGATCATAGCCATGGTAGTGGATGTGAAGTGATACCTAATTGTACAGTGACTGTATTCTTAATGCTTTATTCAACTGCCTTTTGATATATAATTTGGAATTTAGAGTAAACTCCAATTAGATATGAGGTAAAACTACCAGAAGAATATTTACATAGTAAAATCATGGAAGGGCAGAGAAATGAAGTTCCCCATCACACTGAAACAATTAGTGGTAAGCGTTAGAATTTGTATACTAAAGTTTTTCTTCTGAGTTTGGCTTTCATGGCACAGGTTAGAAATTACCATGGATACTGGCCAAAAGTGAGATACCATTCAGTTTTGTTTTATTAGAAATACTGCATGAGCGGTGAGGCTTGTATTTTCATGCTGATCATGAGATTCAAAAATTCATAGTTAATTGTCCTTATACATTTTTTCTGTTGATCTAAATTTAACTATACTTTTAAAAGTCTGTCTGTTTGCTTTTTTTGATAAATGATAACTTTATGCAAATATATCTTTTTTTGGCATTGTAGGTTTAGTCGGCAATGTGTTGTTGACAAAGACAAAAGGAATCAATGTAGATACTGTCGATTAAGAAAATGCTTTAGAGCAGGAATGAAGAAAGAAGGTAATAATATATAATATAATGATAATTAACATTATTGATCAAAAATGCTATACACACATGTTCTTATTTAATCACAATAACCTTTACATGAGTTCTAATTTTCCTCAATGAAAGATCTGCGATTCCTTGAGTTTAAGAATTTACTCAAGGACACTGATATCTACTGGTAAGTGATGGAGCCAGTCTTTTTACCTGGTGACTGACTTGACACATTCTGTTCACTACTGTATTACCCCTGGCAACAAAATTATTGTCTAACAAACATTCCAATGTCTTTTTCAAAAGATAAATGGCAAAATATACTAATGGGATGCATTTTAATGTATTTTAAATGCATTTTTAATCTCAATAACAATTGAATATCTATTTCATAAACATCAACTGAACACTGACTTTTAACATATTAATTTATTTGTCTAACAAATTTATCCTGCACTGCTGCTCTCCAAACACTGTTGTTGGTGCCAAGGTTTAGTGTACATAATAGTGAACACTATTATATAGTGAACATAATAGACAAAATGTTCCCCTTTTCAGGGAGCTTATATTCTATTCAAGGAAAGAGACTAGACTAGATGCTCTATTCCAGTGTGCAGTAATTTCATTTTGAACCTATTAAGTAATCTAATTATACTATCCTATGTTCAAACTGCGGTTAATTTAGCAACAGATGTGTTTAGCACATCTAAATATTTGGCAGGGAATAGCTCCTATAAGGGGGTTTCTCCGGTGGCTCAGCAGTAAAGAATCTGCCTGCAATGCAGGAAACAGGGTAGGGTTTGATCCCTGGATTGGGAAGATGCCCTGGAGAAGGAAATGACAGCCCACTCCCCTGTTCTTGCCTGCAGAATCCCATGGGCAGAGGAGCCTGGTGGGCCACAGTCCATGGGGTCACAAAAGTGTTGGACACAACTTAGTGACTAAACAGCAACAACAACTTGCTGTAAGATTTTGTGCTTGTCATTTTGCCATATGCTTGTGCCTTTCACTATCGTATACAAGGAGATATTTTTCAAAAGTATTTCACATACTATTAGAAAATTAAATCACATCTCTATAGTACAAATATGTAAAAAATATCAAACCTGTCTTAAACATAGTTTTTTTCCTTGTCACTCAATATTTTCAAGAGACAAAAATTCCATTAGTTTCACTAGCTGCTAGTCTCAAAAAAGAAGGCAAAATAAAGTTCACAAAATTAAAGTTAGAATATTTTCATTTCAACATGACTTATTTCTAGTGGCATATTTGGTTGTTTATGGCATTCATTACGTACGTTATCAATTATCTTCATTCATTTGTACTTGAATCTCTGCTTCGTTCCTACCATATGAAAAGCAAATACACTTCTACATTTCCATTAAGAATTTTACAATTTGTTAAATAAAATTATTTTTAAAATAGTTAAAGCATATTTTATGCTGCTCATAGAATAATGCATTAATTTTTCCTAAATAGGTTAGGAAATAATTTTTAGCTTTCAAAGTAGATATATTTCTCTTATTTACAGTAATAGCATAATTTTAAGTTTAGTTAAATGGAAACATACATAAATATGGTTTTATGTCAAAAATAGTAGCAGCAAGAAGATTACAAATGTCACAATATCTTTTAGCATTTTGTAAAGATTGATCATGTAATGAAATTCATAAAAACATAGCTTACTTTTTACTGTTTTATCTCCACATACACATTTCCAAATGAGTCAGTTTAGGCTGAAAGTCAATGACAGTATTGGTTAAAAGAAAAAGGATGAAAGAGGAAGTAAGCTACCAGTAAATATGATTTTAAAATAAAATATTAATGATTCACTTCAACTAAAGATTCAGTTAGGTCGCTCAGTCATGTCTGACTCTGTGACCTCATGGACTGCAGCATGCTCTTAAAGGCAAAAACTTTAGTTTTTTCTGTTTCAAATTAATGGAATTGATAGGTAATAGTTTGTTTAGTTAGAAATTGGTGAATTTCTTTTAAAAAGAATAATTATAGAAATTAACTCTGATAGTTTAACGTCTTATCTTTTCAGCAAAATTGAGTAAAGCATTAGGGTACATAATTCAGAGGGTACAGACTTTGTTTTCATTCTTTTGGTTGAGAGAAGACAATTTTACCTTTTATGTTTTGAAATCCAACTTTGACTTCTGATTTATATTATTCTCTGTGTAACAAATATACAAATCTGTACCACCCCACTTCTGCTTCCTTATATTTATAATTTGGGTATATGCATTATTCTTTTTGTTTGTTTGTTTCTGAAACAAAGAGATCTAGCTCTTTCTTATAAGACTTTCATATAATACTTAATATTCCTTCATTGTTCCAAAATGCTAATATTCAAATCTCAGTTTTCTCAAGAGAGACCTCTACCTGCTGGAACTCCTGCCTTGTTAATGTTCCTAAACTGTACCGAAGATATTACTTCGTAAGAGATCATAGGATTCTGATCACCTTAACTAAAATAAATGTACTTTCCATTTTTGCAACTGTTTTAGAAGAAAAAGAAAAATGGAAGTTTCAGAGCATATGACTCATATTTTCTGACAGTGACTACACTCTTATCTTTAACCTGGTCAATCTCACAGATGGTACTCTTCCCCTAGATATCTTATGGCTTTATTAACTTTGAGACAATGGAAAACCAACCTATTGAAAATACAACATGGCTGAACTGGCTGACCTACCACTTTGTAACATGCGCACCATCATAAAGTTCCAAAAGGCAGTATTTTATGAGCTCTAGTGACAAGCTTGGCTCTTCCTACTTTTAAAATGGTACCAAATGAAAAATATCTTCAGTCAGTCTTATCTCTGCCCGACCCCGCGCACCTGACTGGGTCTTTTAGAAATATTCCTTTTCTTCTTTTATACTAATTTTTTTTTTTTTTACTTCAAACAGTATATTCTGACTATGTTGAAGAAAAGCAACCAATAAATACTGTTATTTTCTCCCCTAGCTGTACAAAATGAACGTGATAGAATAAGCACCAGAAGAAGCACATTTGATGGCAGCAACATCCCCTCCATCAACACACTGGCACAAGCAGAAGTTCGGTCTCGCCAGGTACTGCTGTGCCAGCATCCTGCCCTATTTAATAGGATCAAATGCTTACTTAAGAACAATGCAAAATTGATTAAAGTTCATTCAGATGTGCTCATTACTGTAATAAACTCCACTTAATGCAACTTCAAGTTTCACTTTGAAAATATTAGTTGACTATTGACTTAATTTTTACTTTTCCTGGGCAATTCCCCATTTTTTGAGTGGAAAAAAATGAGATACATTTCGATCTAAGATTGTTAAAAGTTTGTTTACAAGGTTGATTTAAAATACTTAATGCTTAGCACAATGCCCTGGGGCAGTATCTTGTTATATTGGTCGAATCTGGAAATCAATTACCACAGCTTTTAGGGTGTTTAGTTGAAAACTGTCATTAGAGCTTTCTTTCTTGAAAATGATACCTAGATTCAAGAACTCACCTTAGCACCTGCTTTGGAAACAGGTAATTCAGGGAAGAGCCAGAATTCAGAAAATACAAAAAAAAGCTTATTGTTTGAAATTTCTCGAATGAGAACATCAGTTCTAGAGTTAAAAATGTAAGTGACCAGTTATATAAATAAAAGTAAATCACTTAAGAATCAAATAAAGAAACCTTTTGAAGAAAGTTTATTTTAGCAGTGTCCCTATTAGAAATGTTAATGATATTTTTCTATTGTAAAGCAAATTATGAAATAGCTAACTATTAATCAGGTCTTATAATGAGTCAGTGCAACTACTTTCATTTTTGATAACACTAGGGTAATATGATGAGGTTAACTTCACCATTATCATCCTCATTACTTGAAGATTACTTGATGGTCCTATAAAGCATTTTGAGAATGGCCTTAAAGGAACTGTGAGGAAATATACATACACAGCAGAAAGACACGTACACACACACACAGACATGTTCAAAAATGACGCTTGGAAGAACTTTTAGAAAGTGATTTTTTTTTCAGCAGAAAGGCATTTGAACACCACTTATATCTTAGATAGTTCAAAATTGTATATCATTTAAAAATTAATCATTATATGTTAAGCTTTTCAAGTTGAGTGGCGTCTTACTTTATCTGAATGGGCTTCCATTGAATGCAGCAGCATAGCCTGGCTTCTCATCTAAATCTCTTCTCCTCAGTTGGTAAACTTTATCCAATGGAAACTTTCCTTCATAAATTATAACAAATTAAAGGTGGACTTTCTGACTGGAACTATCATCTTTAATTAAAAATAAAATCACACAGCACTAGTTCAATGTGGATACACCACAGCTCTTTGTATAATCATTTTGAATTATTAAAAACTCCCCCAAAAGTTGTGTAACTTGTTTTACAGATTTGGCCAGTAAAAGCAAGATGCTGCTCCCAGACTGTGGCAGTGAATGTTCTCAGTCTAACTTGAACTGATAGGTATTTGATTTATCAATTTTTAAATGTGTGATACATTTCAAGATAGTATGATAATGAGTACCATTTCAATGGTGTTTACTTATTGCAGGGGCAGAGAAAAGAGATATATTGGTCTTGTGTTATTTTCAATGACAGATTAATATAATGTTCTTAATGCTAGATCTCAGTCTCAAGCCCTGGTGTGAGCGCTGACATAAATGTTAAGAAAATTGCCAGTATTGGTGATGTCTGTGAATCCATGAAACAGCAACTCCTAGTCTTGGTGGAATGGGCTAAATATATTCCTGCCTTTTGTGAGTTACCACTGGACGATCAGGTATATAAGAGATTACAATACTTTAAAAAGTGTTTTTTGAACTTGCTAAGTTAGTGTGTTCTTTTAGTTATATTTGTAGTATATTTTCTATATGTGACAAAGGTTAAATGGTCTTATGAGAGAAAATTGGTTTTCTTGTTCATTTACTCTGTTCTATTAAGAGGCATACTGTTAAACTTCTATTCTAAGGGTCTTAACAAATTTATTGATTGGATAAGAGTTGATCAAGCCTATGTTCTTCCCTCTAGAAGTTTAAAAAGCTTATAATAGGGACTTCCCCAATGGTTCAGTGGTTAAGACTCCGCCTTCCAATGCACAGGTTGTGGGTTCAATACCTGGTTAAGGTCCCACATGCCATGGAGTGTGACCAAAATTTTTAAAAATAATATTAATAGAATAAAATATTTAAGGATGGGAGAAAAACAGATAGCAAGTAACTGCTATTGTGAGACAAAGTATTGGAATACTTTTGTCTCAGAGGCAGATGGTACCCATTATGTCTTGGCGTTTACTAAAAGTACATAAAAAACTCTTCAGAAATATCAGACCACTTCTAGAGAGAAGCCACACAGGTTGTGTTGGTGTCTCTGTAGGCACTTTTATGCAATTAACATATAAAGTTGTGCCTTTCATGTTGTCAATTTTATTATGGCAATTACTGCATAAAAATTATATATCTAGTTAAAAAAAAAAGTCTGTAGGATTGTGCTCTCAAATCTACAGAAAATAGATTTCAGATATAGTGATCTTTTCCTAATATATATTTCATACTTTGTCATATTTAAGATATTTTAGTTAATAATTAAGAAGTTTAATTTTCTAATGTCTATAAAGATTAGATTATTAGTTTCAGATTCATTTTTAACTCTTCTTCTAAGTGGTATATAATATTCTATAGATGTAAATAATTTGAAAATTTCCAATTCCCCCAGATAAAGTACAGTATGTAATAATATGTTATATAACCAGTGTCTATTTTTATACCCTCTCACCAGAGCTTTTTATCATTGATACACTAAAATGAAGAAACAATCAAAGGGAAAGATGTATGATTCTCTAAAAATCAAAGAAGGGCAAAATATTTACACACCCGAAAATAAAAATCACAGGAAGGTAGCAGTTATATTTCTAGAAGAGCATTTCACCTGGTTACAAAAAGAAAATACTGTGAAATCTGAAATCATTCTTAAAATGTTCTGTAACTCCCTTCCTGGTATGAGTCATGGTTATGGACATATCATAAAGATAACTTGGCTCAAAAGGCTATTTCGCAGTGAATAATGCTAAATTGCTAAAACTTACTTGTCTCACCCCAAGCCATATAAGTAGATTTATGTTATTTATCAGTTTTATATTTTTATTATCACTCTTTAAAGTTGCTGACATATATGCAGACAATGATTTTAAAATTGGGAAATTGAAATCCAGTAACTTGTCAATAATAATTTTTATTTACTAACTGTTTAATATTAACAGTATAACATTAATAACCATGGATTGGTAGAGTCTATTATGGATAAGGGATTTGGAAATTAGTTTTCAGTTACATTATATGTTACATTATTTAATTTAATAGTCTCAGGAGCTCTGTGGCATAAGTTTTATAGTATCCACTTAACAATTTCTAAAACTGAGACATGAATCAGTAAAGTTCACTCAATATATTCATCACACAAATAGTTATTAGAACTACTGCTCAGTTATAAGAACTGTGAGTATATGGCAGGAAAAATACAGATTGCATCACTATTCTCATAAAACTTGCATTCTATTTGGGAGAGACAGACAATAAAAATGTCCACATTCTGAGTAAGATGATTCTAGGTGGGGATAAGTTCTATAAAATGAAACAGGACGAGTTGTTGGGGAATGGTCATGGGTGGAGTGGCAAGAGATCCAGTAAACTGGGAATTAGAGATTTTTCTTGAGACCTGAGTAGCAAGGGGCTAAGCATGTCAAGATCAGAGGAAAAAGCATTCTGGCTTCAGGAAGAGCGAATTCCAAGGCCCTGAGGCAGGGCAGGCAAAATGTCTAGAGAAAAGTGAGCAAAGGATGTTGCAAGAGGAAACCAGAGTGGGCGGTGGCGGTGGCGGAGGTACAAAGCACTGAGCCATCACCTCAGGTGAGGCCATGGTTGAGGTGTTCAGATTTCACCCTAAAAACAGTAAGAAATAGTTAAAGAGATTTTAGCAGAGGAGTGATATTAATTGATGAATATTATACAAGATATCATCTTAGAAGGTTTGTCAAGAAGGACGTAAGATGGAGAAACCAGAAAGACAGCAGGAATACCTAGCAGGTCTTTGGAATGTATTTTGGTAGGCCGGGTGAAGATGACCAAGGTTTGGACAGGGGTGGTAGCAATGGAGAAGCCATGCCAGGATGTGCTGTGCAATCAGAGAGGGATCCAGATGGACCCTTGGTTTTGATGTGAAAAAGCATTTTGGATAACTGTACCTTTAACTAAGGAGATGAAGATGCTGGAGAAGCATTCACTTTGATGAATTAAGTTTGAAATGCTTCCTATTCTTTCCAGCTCCTCTAAGAGCTTAGAGCACAGTTAAAGGTTCAGCCTAGAAAGTGTCAGAACCCAGATCCCACATACTCATTTCACTATATCACCCCTCTTTGCTTTACTTTTGTTTGTGGGTGCATGCCAAGTCACTTTAGTCATGTCTGACTCTGTGCAACCCTGTGAACTGTAAACCACCAGGCTCCCCTGCCCATGGGATTCTCCAGGCAAGAATACTGGAGTGGGATGCCTCCAGGGGATCTTCCTGAGCCAGGGATCAAACCCTCCTCTCCTACATCTTCTGCAATGGCAGATGGGTTCTTTAACCACTAGCGCCACGTGGGAAACCCTTTGCTTTTTTTGTTCAGTTTAATTATATGTAACAGATCATGTTTGACATATATTTTTCTCCTTTAGTCTTCACACTACACTTTGAGATTTTCATCACTATCTCCATTTGATAAATGAAAACAAATGAGTCCCAAACATACTGGTTAACTAACCCATGCTTAAACATGTAGTAAATGGAGAAACCAGAATTTGAACTATAATTTGTTAGACTCTATTCTCAAATATCATTCACCCCCAAACACTAAATTATTCTTTTTTTTTTCTTTTCTTGCTGCCATCCTATTGCTTTATTAGTTTTAGAAATTTTGAAAGTAAAACTCTATTGATGTGCTTAAAATAGAAGGCTTAATAATGGTAAGAACTATGAATATTGTAGTTTATTCAAGCAAAATAAAACAGTTCCAGGCTTAAAGAACACTAAGTTAATCAGACTTATATTATAAATCTTTTCATTATTATGTTTTATAATTAATTGTTAAACTTGGAATTTTTCATTAAGGTGGCACTGTTGAGAGCTCACGCAGGGGAACATTTACTGCTTGGAGCTACAAAGAGATCCATGATGTATAAAGATATTTTGCTTTTGGGTAAGTTTTTTTTTTTTTCATTTTAATTTGAAAAAATTATGCTTGCTTGATACTTACAGGGGGTCTATTCTGTATATACCAGGCGTTCATAGATACTGTCAAATTGGCGCTGTCACTTCACAATGGATTTAGGTGGTCAGAGGGTCTGTTTTTCCTTGCCTTTATTGCAAGGAAGTTCAGAAGAGATGTTCAGTATGCATTAAATAATAGAAATGTTGCTCAATAAACAAAATATCGAGGTATGTTTAAATTATTTCAGGACAAAGAATTAGTGATTTGTGTCACCATGTTATGGAGTTCCATATACTCTAAGTGTCTACCTAATAATTATACTATATATTATTTTCTAATCTTCTAAAGATTATGTTTATCTCCTAAGATCTCATTGCCCATGATATGATACAAAATCCCAAGTTAAAAAAATTTTCATAACAATGTCTGAAAAATTCTCATAGTTAAATAGCAGTGCTGAAACAGGCAAAATTATGACAGCAAGTGGGATAAGACACAAAGGAAAAGCTTGTGTCTTCATTAAGGAAGTACTTTGCTCCCCGCCCCCTTTACTTACCTTATAAAATTAGGTTTCCTGTTGAGAGAGTTGGGAACTTTCTAATGCTTAGAAGCTCTCCCTCCCTCTGGCTGTGTAAAATGATAACTAAAGTGTCTTATTCCATTTTTTTGACAGATATTTTGTCCCAAATAGAAATAAATTGAACATAATATCATAATAGCTAATAGTAACTGAGGACTGACTATTTAAGATATATGCCTTTAAGTGCTTTAACATGTATGTGTGTGTGTATATATATATATATATATATATATATATATATATACTCTCTCATTTAATCCTCAGAATAACCCTGAGGGATATGTACTATTATTTTCAACCTGTTTTGTAGGTGAAGAAATGAAGGCAGAGTAAGTTTGTCTGAGGTCACAAAGCAAGTAAGGGACTGAGCCAGGATTCTAAACCACATAATATGACTGCTTTTAAATTCTGCTAAATTTTCTTTTGCAATTTTAGTACTCTTACAATACTGTTCTCCTTATAAATGTGAATACAATAAGCATAGAAAACAGAACAATCTTACCACAGTTCTAAATAGTCTTATCCTAAATAATTAGATTGGAGAAGGAAATGGCAACCCACTCCAGTATTCTTGCCTAGAGAATCCTGTGGACAGAGGAGCCTGGTGGGCTGCCGTCTGTGGGGTCACACAGAGTCAGACACGAGTGAAGCGACTTAGCAGATAATTAGATAATTCAACTTTTCATAAGAGGAGCAGGGCTACACTTTTTAAAATACTTATGCATGTGTTGTTATACTGAAGATTGTCTTTGCCTGGTGAAAGAATTCAGAATACTCTGCTTTTTATAAAACCAGAAAATAAAAATTTAGCAGTTATTTTATAAGGTGCTCAAATAAGCTTCCAATTTTCTAATATTTTAGAAGCTATAATATTGTCATATTATAGCCCAAGACTTTCTAAGGTAGAACATATTTAAGGATTTAGGTGGTCTGGATTTCTATCCAATTTCTGAATTCCTTTGAATTCTGCTGCAGAAGTTAGCCTTGTGATTAGACAATCTTCCCATCTCTTCTTAAAGAAGCCCAGGATGAGAGAATTTACTATTTACTGAGGCAACTCATAAGAGTATACCTAATAGTTTTTTTTAAAAAAATAAGCCTTGTCTACTTAAGCTTATTAAAATTGTGTCTCAGTAGTTGTTATATGTATAAACACCTAGACCACTGAAGGAATGCTAGTTTACTTTACTAAAAGCAAGAGAGATTCTTTAGGTTTTGTATCATGCTCATTAATGAGTAAGGCACTAACAGATAACTGACACAGTGGAAAGCTAATCATTATATCTTGTTTCTCCCTTGTCAATAATTAGCTTGTTATTAGTCTGTACTTTAGTATTATCACCAGTGACCGAGGCTGTTAGAATGCATGTGATCATATTATCAATGTTATTGATCCTGTAAGTATTCTTAAGTTTTTCCTAACATAATTAACAACACTACTGAGAGAGGAAGTGCTATTCATGTTTCTTCAAGGGAAAATCATTTAAAATATTGGTTTATAAAAGTTTAAACAAAATCTGACAATGTTGCATGTGTGAGAGGGTTGATTGTTTAATTATTTTTTTAATGTAGGGAACAACTATGTTATTCACCGCAACAGCTGTGAAGTTGAGATTAGCCGTGTGGCCAACAGGGTTCTAGATGAGCTGGTCCGACCATTTCAAGAAATTCAGATTGATGATAATGAATACGCTTGTTTGAAGGCAATTGTCTTTTTTGATCCAGGTTTGTTTCCAAAGTTTCAGTAAAAATAATTGCAGTGAAAATTAAACTACCTTTTATTTTATTTTTTAATAATTTTATCTGTTGATTTATTTTTGGCTGCACTGGATCTTCCTTGCTGTGCAGACTTTTCTTTAGTTGCAGTGAGCGGGGGCTACTCTCCAGCTGTGGTGCACAGGCTTCTCACTGAGGTGTCTTCTCTTATTGAGGAGCACTGGCTCTAGGACACACAGGCTTTAGTACTTGCAGCACGTGGGCTCTGTAGTTGTGGCCCCAGGCTCTTGAGCACAGGCTCAATAGCTGTGGTGCACACGCTTAGTTGTCTGGTGGCATGTAAGGATCTTCCCGGATCAAGGATCAAACCCATGTCTCCTGCCTTGGCAGGTGGATTCTTTACCACTAAACCACCAAGTGGTTTAAAAGTCACCAACTTTTAAAATATTAGACTATTTACTCTCACACTCTGGTAAGACGGAATATTTAGATTGCTCTTTTTATTCCTGTACTAGACGCAAAAGGGCTAAGTGATCCAGTGAAGATTAAGAACATGCGGTTCCAAGTGCAGTTGAGTTTGGAGGACTACATCAATGACCGGCAGTATGACTCCCGGGGCAGATTTGGGGAGCTGCTTCTGCTCTTGCCCACGCTGCAGAGCATCACTTGGCAAATGATTGAGCAAATACAATTTGTTAAACTTTTTGGAATGGTTAAAATTGACAACTTACTTCAGGAGATGTTACTGGGTGGTGAGTTTATTTAAGAATTTCTATTTTATTTCTTAGCATCATATTACAGTGTTTTAGAGCAAGTTTGGGAGAAGGCAATGGCACCCCACTCCAGTACTCTTGCCTGGAAAATCCCAGGGATGGAGGAGCCTGGTAGGCTACAGTCCATGGGGTCGCTAAGAGTCGGACACGACTGAGCGACTTCACTTTCACTTTTCTCTTTCATGCGCTGGAGAAGGAAATGGCAACCCACTCCAGTATTCTTGCCTGGAGAATCTCAGGGATAGGGGAGCCTGGTGGGCTGCCGTCTCTGGGGTCGCACAGAGTCGGACACGACTGAAGTGACTTAGCAGCAGAGCAAGTTTGACCTGTTTACTTTTTGTCCATGATGTAATGAACTCAATTTTTTTCTTTTTTGCATTTAGAAAAATCTATAAAACCCATTGGCTGGGAACAAAAATACTTGAACATATTCAAACCTTCCCTCCATTCATACTCAACCTCCACCACCTTTACTCCACCCATCCCTCTTACCTCAATTTTCAGATCTCCCAAATATGGTAAATGGAAATATATTTCTTATTGTTGGTACTTCTTGGAGTATATTATATTTTTTCTATGTCTTGCCTCCTCTAAAAGCTCACCAATGGCAAAATAAGGCAACAACAACAAAAAAATACATAGAGTAAATAGCTTAAAAATGAACATTCTGTTCTTGAAATAAATTAACTGACACAACATGATGAGAAGGGGTAAATGAGATTTCTTTGCTGCAGTAGATGTCAGGAGTAACTTAAGAAATCATTTATTTTGTGTTCTGATCTAGATTAAATTTCCTTGTGAAATCACTTTATTTTATTTTATTTTAGTTTTAGTTTTCTAGTGGTTAATGTGTTTCTAATGATATCTTTCTGAAATAAAAGTTGTTTATGCTATTAGGGTGATCCCAAATACTATAAACTTGAGGTAAGTGATTCTTGGAATTGCCTTAACAACAGGCAGCAAACATAATGATTCCAGGAAACTGCACGGAAGGTCCATTATTAATATACAACATAATATGATACAACATTAATCTAGCCAGTGTACAGTGAAAGCTGACATTGTCTTTAATGTAGCAGTGGCTCTATTAATTTATTTTTGAATTCCCAAAAAGCACTTTGCAAAAATAGCAATATTTAAGCTGTCAATCAAAACACTTGTTTTAAGGTAAACTTGCTGTTCCTGATTAAATATCCCTTACGCAAGCATCTTTTTATCTTCTGTAGGTGCTTCCACTGAGGCTAACCATCTCCATCATCCAATGCACCCACATTTGTCTCAAGATCCATTAACTGGACAGACTATACTTTTGGGTTCAATGTCAACACTGGTGCATACAGACCAGATCTGTAAGTATCTGGGCTACATTTGAAACATAATATTTCTTAAACTTAATTACTTGAGAAAATGTGAAATTTGGGGAAAGAATCTATTAGTGCCCAGAAATTGTAAAATTTGGATATGATTTCCTCTCCAGGATTTGAGTGTGGGAGATTGTGAAGCAAGTCACTTATTCTTCTCATGTATGAGTTTTCTCCCTAAAATGGAGATATGAGTGCCTAAATCTTTCTACTTCATAGATTTGGTAGTGCAAAAGAACATATAGGATGTTCTAGTTTTGCCTGGTAGTGCAGGACCATAAAAATAACATGCAAACTGGAACCATGCAAAGGAATCTTAATAATTAAGAGAAAAATTAAGATTGCTTGTGACCTTTAAACATGTTTGTCAAAACATTAAGAGCTCTTTTAACTATAAGTTATAAATGTATAGGGAAGTTAAAAATAGTACTTTTAATGTTTAGTACACCATAATATAAAATATTAAAAACACTGAGATTTAATGTTCTATTTTTTTGTAAAAAAAAAAATGAAGAGTAGTTTGGACAGTGCTTGCCATGTTCTTTTTCAAGGACTTACAAGAGAAAGTGAACATCTATGATGAAATTAACTCTTTTGGAAGTTTGGATTGATTTCCAGTATTTTATCCTTTGTATTTTCAATGTCATAAAATATTTCTCAGAAACCATTTGATAGGAAGTTTTTTGTCAGTTTCACTTCCTCTGGGACCTCTCCATCCTTTCAAAGAATTGGGCTCCTCATTAATGTTGACAAGTTTTCCTTTAGCTTAAGCTCTTGGCTGTATTTTTAGGGACTCAAACAATGACAATGTGAACATTTCCATGGTCAGTGCTTTCTTCTATTAACTACATTTATGTTTGATTTGAATTTCACTTCCAGCATTATCATTTTTTGTTTCTTTACTGCCCACTCTCCCCTTCCAGCCAATTCTCTTTCAATTGTCCATGTTTGCAAAATGCCATGTGAATCTATCACTGGGAGGGAGACAGGAGGCAACACAACTACACACTTTGTTGTCAGTGTGTGAACTGAAGGAAATATGTTCATTGACCAATCACAATCATGAACAGACTGAAGGATGTGGTGTGATTGGTTACTGATCAAAATGCACATCTATTATTTAGGTAATTATTTGTAGACTGAAAAAGTTAGCTGTGAAGTTTGTAAAATTTGCAATACAGTCAAGTTTGTGAGTTTATGCAACACTCACTGTTAATTTGAGTTAACATACTAACTGAAATGCAAACCAGGTTTTTGAAAGACTGGTGCTATTTAACTGAGCAGTGATGAGAGGAATTCATGTGTCTCATAATTGGGCAAAGTGTGGATTGTTTAGGTTTCCTTTAATTCTTTGGAACAAAATGATTATATATATATATACTAGGGATTGATAGTAGATAATCTGATATTATTGCAGATTTAACACATTTTATTTTTATAAGTCAACTCAGATTTAAAAAATCTTGACTAGACAAAATATCAAGAATTAATTGCTCCTAAATTTATACTAATTTAATTCCAAATTGAGTTTTGATCTACTGCCTCTAAACACTAAACCAGCTGTCACTGAGATTCCTTAAGTTACTGTGATATCATTATTATGCATACCTGTATTGCCTGCTGAATCTACGATAGCCCTTAATAACTGGCTGCAGTATTGTTTTATCCCAAAGTTCAATGCAATGTGACCCTAATTTAGTGAGTACCATCTAACTGCTCCCTAGTGGTAGGGAGAGTAGAAACCACAAAAATGCCTGCTATCACTGCTATCCTTCAGATGCAGTAGATATATGTGTAAGTAGTGTCTGTAACACAAAGTTCTTTGAGTGTATGACAGAAGCAGAAATGAAATTGTTAGAAAAAATACAAATGTACAATATAGTACATTTAATCTGTGGGTCCCTATGTAATTTAAAGACATTAATTTGGGACCATTCTTTCTTTCCTTGAAGTACAGTTGATTTACAATAGTATTTTGGTTTCAGATATATAATATAGTGATTCAATATTTTTAGAGGTTATATTTCATTTAAAGTTTTTATAAAAATATTGCTTATATTCCCTGTATTGTAAATTACATCCTATATCGTATTTATTTTCTACCAAATACTTTGTGCCTCTCATTCTCCTTCCCATGGCTTTCTCTTCCTCTCCCCTCTTCTCCCTGGTAGCGACTGGTTGGTTCTCTGTTTCCGTGAGTCTGTTTCTGCTTTGTTATATTTATTTGTTTTATTATTTGAATTTAACATATAAGTGAAAACATACAGTATTTGTCTCTCTGTTTAACTTATTTCACAAAGGGTAATATCCTGCTGGTCCAGCCATGTTATTGCAAGTGGCAAAATTTCATTCATGGCTGAGTAATATTCATATGTGTGTGTGTGTATCACATCTTCTTTATCCATTCATCTGTTGATGGACGCATGTGGCTTCCATATCTTGCCTGTGACGTGCATGTATCTTTCCAAATTAGTATTTTTGTTTTTTTCAAATATATACTCAGAAGTGGAATTGCTGGATACTAGTTCTAGTTTTCATCTGTCGAGGAACTTCCATACTGGGACTATCTTGCAAAGAGGAGCTTGGTGGCCTACAGTCCATGAAGGGTCTCACAAGAGTCAGACATGACTTAATGACTAAACAACAACAACAACATAGATTTCAAAGCACTTGAAGAGTTACCTTACCTTATTATTATTTTTTTTAATGTCATCTAATGTTTGAGTTGGCTTTCCTGGTGCCTCAAACAGTAAAGAATCCGCCTGCCAATGCAGGAGACATAGTTCAATCCCTGGGTTGGGAAGATCCCCTGGAGAAGGAAATGGCAACTCACTCCAGTATCCTTGCCTGGAGAATCCCATGGACAGAGGAACTTGGTGAGCTATAGTCCATGGGGTCACAAAAGAGTCGGACACACCTAAGTGACTAAACAACAACGTTTGAGTTAGTGAAATCTAAACCAGATAAGTTTTTATTTGATGTGCTTTTTTGATTCCAAATATTGTAAAATTTGTATTCTGAGACTTGGAAAAAAATTAGTTTTCTGTTAATTCTTTTCATTAAAAATTTTTTTCTGCTGAGTTTATGAGAGAATCGAATGTCCATAAATGCTATTATATAAAAGCAGATGATATCTTAAAGTGACTATCAACATTTTAAAGCATGATTTAGTTTAATGCTAATAGAGGAGTACATCTCCAATAGTATGTCAATGACCTGATTATGTATTACAATCACTAGTTTATATATGATCTTTTAAAAACATATACAAAATAAAGTAATGCATGTTGGTGTCATGCAAAACTTAATGAGATGGGCCAGGGTGACTGCCAGCATCACATACAATTCTCTGTTTCTTTTTTAGCAACTCCTGAAACCCCACTTCCTTCCCCACCTCAAGGCTCTGGACAAGAACCATACAAAATAGCTGCAAATCAAGCTTCAGTCATTTCACACCAGTCTCTTTCCAAACAAAAGCAATTGTGAGAGTATGTTTACTTCTGAACGGCACTGCAAAAATGTGAAAAGTTGTTGGTCTTAAAATATCTCAGGATAGCACTTTTGGCAGACTCTTAGCCAAGGCTTCTCCATGGTGCTGTTATAAAGACGGTATCCTGTTTTCTTGTTTATATGTTCATTTTGTTTGTTGTTGCTATTGTTTAAAACCTTTAGATGCAACCAATGTATCACTGAGTTTCAATGCGTTTGTATAGTGTAAGCCTGTACTATGCCTGAACCAGTTCAATCTCATGTACTACTTTCATGTGTTGTCTTATTATTAATTTAAATCTGTAAATAATTGCTTTGTGGTGATGTGATGAAGAACCAAGTGTTCTTTGAGAACAGTAGATCAGAAATCCCAGATTAATATTAAATGAGCCAAGTTCTTTTTTTTTAATAAATTTTAAACTTGCAGATTTGAAAATTAAACCAGTTGCTGTAGAATAGGGTATATTTCTTTGAAGAATCACTTACAAGCGTCTTTTTGGCCCATAGTTAAATAATGCCTATAAAAGATTAGAAAATTATAAATAGGCATTCCAAAGATGACTGGGTATTCCTTGAAATCTGCCTATATTTGAAGATGTTAAAATAAAACATCAGCTTTATCAGTTAGGATACAGGCTAAATTGTATTCAAGAAACCCTTCAAAAGAGGCTCAAGCAAGACAGGCATTTATTTCCCTCTCAGAAAACAAATCTAGAAGTAGTCATCCTTTGACTAGAACTTAGTACATGCCCACATCTGGTTCTCAGGGACACTGGAAGTGAAGTCTTCAGGCAGAAAGCCTAGTGCCAACAAAGCTGCCCATCTCTGGGATTCTGATATCAGGAGACAAATTAGCCATCTGTCACACACATGTTGCCTCATTTAGCCCTCCTGTAAAAGAGGTATTATTATCTTTTTTTTATAAATTAAGAAACCTTTAGCTTAGAGGATTTAAATAACATAACCAAAGATCATTAAACCTAAAGAGGAGGAGAGCTGCACTCTAGCCCAGGTCTGATGGACTTTAAGGAAAATAAATCTTTGGTATGAAAATGTGAGCTTCTTACTGTGGTTTTTAAATAAATGCAATTGAGTGATAATTGGATATTATCCATTGTGTTATCTGTTAACACATATTTACATGTAAATGAGTGTAAATTTGTTGCAACATGAATAAGAAACCACTTTTGTACCTTTAATGAGTCTTCTAACTTTAATGAGTCTTCTTCCTAAAATAAAAAGATTTTAAAAACTTTCGAACAAAGAAAATAAAATGTATAGCAGGTAGATCATGATGAAAGAACAGACAAATTAAAATCACTGACAGCATATTTTCAAAAATCCAGTGGACTGAGGAATATAGTTCTTTGGAGCCCCAAATTATTTGATATTATCTAAAGCTGGAGCTTATTTTAAAACAATTGACAGTCTGCCTCAAGAAACAGTGATGTCTCTCTTTCTCTCTCTCTCTATCAAATAAATACACACACATTGTATTTGCTGAAGCAGAGAAAAACTTGTTTAATAATTATTAATGATATAAAAAGAGTTCCCCAAGTGCAAGAGACTGAATTAAATGATTTTTACAGAACTTTTCAAAATTTCTAAGATTATGATTTCATAGCCCTCACTTACCCTGCAAATAAAAAGCTTTTATTAATTGTAACTTCTTAAATCTTAAAATGGAAAAATGATTACTTAGAAGCTAGCATTGATTTAATAGAATCAATAAAATCCCTTTAACAGCTGGTACCTGGAAACTGTAAAATATATCTTTGAGAGAGAGTGAGAACAGAAAAAAAATTTTAACTAATTTTTAAGAAGATTTATGCTAGTGTCTCTAGTTCATGAATAAGAATGCTTTTGATTTTTTAAGATGGAAATACATCTTGTAGTTTTCTGTTGTGCTCTTAGAAGATACTAAGAAAAAAAAAAACTTTAAAATATAAAACATATAATTCATTTTTAGTGACCCTTCTAACTTATTGGCATCTATTTACTAAAACAGTCATGTTTTAGAAATTATTGCTAGCAAATTTGTTTTAATAACCATGGTCAGGGAATGTGTAATATAATATTTTTGTATCTTAACTGCCAAAAACACTGGACAAAGAGGAACTGAAGTTTTCAGCATATCTTCAAAATATTGATAAGGGAAGTTATCGCTTTTATATAACACAAAAACACATGTATAACACTTTTTTTCAGGTAATAAAAAAGAATAATTTATTGTGAAATAATGATTCATTTTATAAATATAAAATTATTTTTATAAATTTCATTGTTTAAAATCAAAAATTGCTAGATTTTTTATTGATAAATTATAATGAGATTAAAATATTTCTAAGCTGTGATACCATGTTGTTTCACTGAACTTTCTAAATAAAAATTGAGAAAAAAAAGCATAAAGTAGTGTGGTCCATTATCATTCAAAAATGATTTCATAATTTGAGAGATACTAATAATGCCTTTTATATGGTCACTTAATTAAATTTACATAGAGTTGGCAAATACTGGTCTTTAGAGTCTAGAGCAAAACTGACTAGCACATCTTCAAATAATGAGAGTTAGATACCGATTGAAGGGAGAGCCTCTCATTTGCACTTTCGTTACATAGTTTTGCTTGAAACTTTTGTCACAATAATTAAAATAGATGCCCTAGATTGAATTAAACACTGTACACATAAATTTATGTGATTAAAACAAGATTTGATACTACTACTACACTACCTAAAGTTGGCTTCCCTGGTGGCTCAGTCTGCAAAGAATCTGCCTGCCAATGCAGGAGACCCAGGTTCCATCCCTGGGTCGGAGGGATCTTCTGGAGGAGGAAATGGCAACCCACTCCAGTATTCTTGCCTGGAGAATCCCATGGACAGAGGAGCCTGGTGGGCTACAGTCCATGGGATCACAAAGAGTTGGACATGACTGATAGACTAATACTTTGTCTTTTCATACATAAATCTGGCGTGTAAAATTTTAACCTAAATGTTTTATTTGCTGGTATCCGTCATTCACATTTAAGGCTTTTTGGTAACATTTCTTATATTACCAAGACCAGTAATTTTATTTTACTTTATTTTTTTCACCTGGCTCCTTTTTTTTTTTAAATCCAGAAGAGTTGTACTGGGGCTCGCGCCCCATCCTGCTGATACAGATCCTGAATGGAATCATCAGGAATGGCACAATGCAGGTGTCAAAATCAAAGTAAGGCCATGGAATTTTGAGAGGACCCTCCAATTACTGAGAACTTGTGTTGCCCTCAAATGGTCTCCTGGATTTCTATATGTATGAGAAGGGCTGCTTATTGATGTCCCCCCAGGTCCAGACTCAGTCCTGTTCCTCCAAATGGTCCGGTTGTGTTGCTGCATAGTAGCAAGGGTTTGTCTTCATGCCCACCTAGAATTCCAGACCCCCCATTACTTCAAGTGAGCTTGAAACTGTTTTAAGTGACCTATGGCTGCAAATTTTTTCTCTGTTTTATATCTAAGGGATCATACATTGGAGTGATTGAAGTCTGGACTGTTTATCCTTGTGATGAAGGGAAACAAGGAGCCCAGTTCTCAGGAATGGCATCAGTTCTCCTATGAACAAAATGCTGGGATGTGGACTTGTTGCAGGAAGGGGGACCACTTCCTGGGCCCGAAACTGGGCTCTTGGCTAACACTTGGGAGTGAATTGTCTGAGGAGACATAAGTGCTGACAAAGCAAGAGATTGTATTGGGAAAGGGCACCCGGGCGGAGAGCAGTAGGGTAAGGGAACCCAGGAGAACTGCTCTGCCACATGTCTTGCAGTCTCAGGTTTTATGGTGATGGGATTAGTTTCCGGGTTGTCCTTAGCCAATCATTCTGACTCAGAGTCCTTCCTGGTGGTGCATACCTCATTCAGCAAAGATAGATGCCAGAGAGAAGGATGCTGGGAGGTGGTAGGACATGTGGTGTCTCCTTTTGACCTTTCCTGAACTCTTTTGGTTGGTGGTGGCTTATTAGTTCCATGTTCCTTACCAGGACCTCCTATCATAAAACAACTCATGCAAATGGTTACTATGGTGCCTGGCCAGGGTGGGTGGTTTCAGTCAGTGTGCTTCCCTAACAGACTTTTGGCACATTGTAGAAATAGGAAAACTAGGAATTCTGTAATGATTTTCATGCCACTGGGCCAGGGAGGCTGTCCCACTTTTAAACATGCCTCTGAACATGTTTACATCTCAAAAAGCCAGTCCAGCTTTCTTTAAAGGAAGAAGAGACTATAAACCAATACCTGCACTGAAAGAGAACTAATATTCCTATGATATCGAACCCTATGAAAAACCTCCTAAAACAAAAATACCATTTTGATTTTCTATTTGACTCCAAGGGTGGGCTCTGACTGATCTGCTTAGAATTCTACTAGGTTTTATTTTTATTTTCACTCTTATCAGAGTATCAGGTACACCATTTAAAACACAAATTATCCTGAAGGTGTGTTGAATAAAAAGTGTACACAACTTCGAGAGTTGTGATTTTAAGTTTTTTGGGGGCAAAATAAGGACTGCAGCTCAGGACACAGCTCCTCAGTTAGTTCTGAGAGATTGCTCCAAGGAGGCAGGAGGAAAAGTCAGGCTATACAGAAGTTTAAAACAAAAGGAGCAGGCAGTCTGAACATTAAAGATCAGGTATCAAGTTAAGGAATTTAGCATTCAATGTATGGGAAGATGCAAGCCTCTGGGCTCACTGATTTCATTCCTTTCATATGCACCTCAGCTATCTGGGCCAAATACTGTTTTCTTGTTCACCTTAAAGAGTGGCAGATGGCTGCTTCTTTCATTCCCCCAATTCCTCAGGGATCCCCATGGGAGGCGGCGGCCTGTGTTGGACCACAGTTTTGGGAGCCCTCATTCAGATTTGGAGGCTAGAAATCGATGGTGGCTGTGACATTTCTTGTTTATTGATATGGCAGGAGATAGTTTCATTTTGCAGGTGTAACAAGAAAACCTGCGGTCCTGCATCTTATCACACCCCTGCTCTCCATGTTCTGCTCTTTAGTAACTATATTCAAATATTGCAGCTGTTTAGCTGATATTTTCCACCAAGGATTGAAAGCATATTTTCTATCACATTTTGCAATTTTTTTTTCATTTTTAGAGCTTATTTGTATACAACCACTCCATCCCCACCACATTCTCTCAATTTCTTAATAAATCAATATTTTTTACGTAGTAGTTACTATTTAAATAATTTTTCAAACCACCATTTAAAATATGGAATAGGTAAATTTTATATTCTGAAGAATAGAAGAAATACATCCTAATCCTACAGAGAAAGTGAGAAGAGAAAGACTAGTCCTCACGCCAAATCACAGAAGGAATGTGACTTAGAATAAAGAAAACACATGGAGTATATTAATAATAATAGTTTATCTTATCCCTATACTTGAGTATGATATGGCCTCCTTTATAACTTGGTTATATGAGATGGTGATTTTAACTTATGTTCCTCCCTTCCCTCCAATCCCTCTGAATTGCCCAGAGAAAGACTTCTTGAAAATAAGAAAAATCTATACAGGTGCTGAAACTTTTTTTTCTTTCCTGCAAAATGTAGGGCAGATGACATCAGAGTAAAGGAAATGCACACTAGTCTATGATTCAGCCCGGCCTAATGGTGTTTCTGGGAAAGAAAGAAAGAAACCAATATGAAATTCCTCAAATAGAGACTATAAAATCTTCAGTGATGTAACAGGAGAGACGGAGACCAAGGAAGTGCATGCAGCAGTCAATGAAGGTCAAGTCAAAGAACAGCAGGGGCTATGGCAGTGACCCAGTGTAGAGGGCTCCTAGTGAGATTCATCTGATCTCTATGAGGCAAACGGGCTGATCAATGAAGGAGGGTCTGGGACACAGCAATTTCCAAATGAGAGGAGCTGCATTCGGTTTCAAGAAGGGTGGAGAGAGCCTAACTTCAGAACACTACAACAATCGGGAAGACAGAGAAGCCTTAATTCATGCCCACAATTTAGTCAGAATGGAGAAAGAATTCCCAGAGAGGTTAAATTCTCAAATGAGACAAGACAGCTACACCAGGGTTAGAGTCCTGATGGGGAAAAATGGGACCTGGAAATTGAGAGAGAAATTTCTATAGAAAACCTCAAATTCTCTGGAATTCACTATGTAGAAATGGCCTTTTTGTTTTGTTTTTATTCAGTTGCTAAGTTGGGTCATACTCTTTGCGACCCCAAAGAAAATAAAGACAAATCTAAAATCCATCTTGATGAAAGTCGAGTTTGATTGACCCCTGTTTATAATGATCTTAGATAATTTTGCTTCATTTTTCAGTGTATTATGTTTGCATTGGGAGTTCTGAGAATAAATTACTTGCAAAAAAGAATTGGGGGTAAGACACTTTCTGATAATAAGGACTCACTGCTTGAGGACAAGCAAAGGCCTTTTCTCCAGGCAAGACGTGTCCTTCAGGACATGTCCCCACCTGTGCTCCTGTTGGTTAAACCAATATCTAGGGTTAAGTCACAACACTGTCAGGTCATGGGATTGCTAGACTTGCTGAGAGAATAAGGGTCTAAATCTCCAAAAAAATGAGATCAGATGCCAGTAGTCAGGAGGTTGGTTCTGTTAGAACTAGACTCCAGGGAATAGGATCAAAGAGAGACATAACAAAAAGTTGGGTAAGGGAAATTATATTAATAAGGAAACAAACTACTAGTATACAGAATTTAGCTTCTTGGCAAGAACCCTGAAATCATGGAGGCTGAGTGGTGGTGCAGAAAAGCACAATCATTTTAATGAGCATCAAGGTTATAGTAGCTAAAGGGGCTTAACCTGGAAAGAGCTATGGAGATGGTGACTAGACCCAAAGAGGCCACCAGACTCACAAGATGCATAGCCAACAAAGGTATTTTTCAATCTATGCAGCCAGAAAGAAAGGAAGGAATGGAGGAAGAAAGGGAGAAAGGGGAAAAAAAGAATGCAGGGAGAGAAAGAAAAGAAAACTGAGAAGAAGGGAGAGAGGAAGGAAGAAAAAAAAAAAGAGCTGAGGGTTGCCAAACAGATTTTAAAAACTGCAGTATCTTGCCACGTTCCCAGACTTGGGTCTATTTTCTAATCCAGAATCCATGGGCTGAGAAAGAATCCCCAAGACAAAAAGGCCCTGTATCTCTATAGCAGGTGTATATTTTAAGGATTCCCTCGGTCCTTTTCCAAACAGACCTATGGCTCTTTACTCAAACATTCACTAGAGGAAGGAAAATAGATAAGCTTTTTGGAATTGTTGCAAGAGGCTCTTAATTGACGCTGATACCTGGAAACCTGAAGCATCTTCATAGACCCTGGTTAGAATGGTAGCATAGGGAAGCTAGATAATAAATAGAGCCATGGCCCAAGATCAGTTCACCATGAGTGGAGTGGTTTGGTTTCAACATAACTCACTAGGATTCTGTTACAGATATTCCCTTCCCTGGATTTCTGGGTTAGTTTAGGCCACAAGAGAAAATTTGTTTGTATGAACTGGGAAAACATAAGTGAAGAAGCAGCCATGTCTGTCTATGCTCAAAAGATTAGTACAGGCACCAGGCGCATTTGCAGCTTATACATCTGTCACTTAATTGCTGGCTGACCTTGTTGGTGTGGAGAAGTAGCCATTCTCACTTCCCTTAGTTCTGGCTGATTTTGCTGCCATTGTTTCTCTGACTCCCAGGCCTTGAGCAAGGTTAGTTCCTGGAGAAATAACACCAGTTCCTCAGGCAGGTCATTCACTTGATTGAAGTGGGATTCTTGGAGGCAATGATGATCAGTAAGAGTTCTGATCTCCCTTGTGGATTCCAACTCATCTTCACGCACTTTAGTCTATCCATGCTTTTACCATATTTGTGTCCATATTTCCTTTCCAACTAATATCCTGTTGACTTCAGGCCATAGAACTATTTACAGAAGCAACAGAGTACTAAACCAGCCCTAAAACCATGTAATAGCAAACCCTGAAGATAAATTCATGATTGAATATAACCTATGGTGTTTCTGTTTCTATGATTGAATCATGACTGATACAGTGAGTCCAAAAGTCCATCTGATAATCATTTCTCTAGTCTCTCAGTAGATTGGACATATTTTGAGGTTGTTGGAATCCAACCAACTGTTCCTTGTCCTGATGGATAAAAATTATCTTAGGGGGCAAAGCCAGAAGTAAGCCTAGGAAAATGTTCCCACTCTGCAGAAAACATCAGTAACTAAAAGAATATCTTATTTGAAGCAGGTATGGGAGATGGGGAGAAAGCAAGTATTATCCTTTAAAAATTTATAAACAGCAAGAATAGTGGTCCTTGTTATATCTCCATTTGATTCATCAATAATGGATCCTATAAAGACAGTGAAATCCTGGAGATTAAGAGTGGACTACCACAAATTTCAGTGAAATAACAACCTCAGTAACAGTGGATTAACATGGCTACAGGTATGAGGTATGTGGCTACTGATCTAATGAATGCATTCTTTTTCATTCTTGTCTAAAAGAAGACTCAGGGGAAGGAGGAGGTGATGTATGTGCTCAGTCACAGCTGATCTGTGTGACTTCATGGACTATAGCCTGCCAGGCTCCTCTGTCCAAGGAATTTTTCAGGCAAAAATACTGGAATGGGTTGCCATTTCCTACTCCAGGAGATCTTCTTGACCCAGAGATGGAACCCACATCTCTTGTGTCTCCTGCGTTGGCAGGTGGATTCTTACTGCTGCACCATCTGGGAAGCCTGGGAGGAGGTGGTGCTGTGATCCACTGATCTGTGGGTCTGTGGGTCTGTCCAGCTGCCTGTCTCTGCCCTGCCCTCCAGGTGGCTTGGCTCCATGGCTGCCAGAATCGGAAACACTTTCCTGTCGTCTGGAACAGACAAAGCTCTACATTGAAACAGTTGATCCAAGCCTCTGTTGACTTTACTGCCTTTTGCCATAATATTGTCTGAAGATATCTAGATCAGCATCACCGCTTGTCAAGCATCCTACTGATTCCTATTCAGTCAGAAGCAATTGTCTTTATAGACAGAAGAAATGACTCCTTGAAGGCCCATAGGAGGAACTAGCTTGCAGATACTAAATTTTGAAGATAGATTCCTTTAGGACACATTACATATTCTAACTTGACTCCAAAAGGTAAAATAATTAGGTCTGGAAATCAAATGGTGGAAAAAAATGGTCCTATTTGCCATCATTTATAGCCCATTTAGACAGTTTGTGCTCTTTGTCTCCACAACTCTAGGCCCTCAGTGATTAGAAGTATCGGTTCCAAAAAGGTAATTCTGAAGAAGACATCAAATATTTTCCATCTTATATGGAAAGAGACCAGGATATATAAAAGATGAATTACTATCCTGATAGGGGTGAAAAGTGAAAGTGTTAGTCACTCAGTCATCTCTGACTCTTTGCAACCCCATGGACTTTAGCCCACCAAGCTCCTCTGTCCATGGGTTCTCCAGGCAAGAACACTGGAGTGGGTTGCCATTCCCTTCTCCAGGGGTTCTTCCTGACTCAGGGATCAAACGCGAGTCTCCTGCACAGCAGACAGATTCTTTACCCTTTGAGCCACTAGAGAAACCTAACAGGGGTAGTTGCCCCTAATTATCAGGAGGAGGTAGAGCTGCTGCTACACAGTGCGACCAGAGAGCAGGTGATCTGCTGGCCATCTCATAGTACTCTGTGCCCAATTGTGAAGAAAAATGAACAAAAGCATCAGCTAACACCTAAGAAGAGCTTGGTAACTAAAGGCTCAGATTCCCTGAGATGAAGATCTGGACCATGCCAACATGCAAGCTGCTGTTAACTTTTCCCACCTGATGAGGGTTTCAGTATCTGCAAAACAGCTTAAAGTCATTATTACATATATCACTTGAGGGGGAACCAGGACCTTGCCCCAAAGCTGAGCTATTGTTTTTTTGTTTTTGGTTTTGTTTTTGACTAGTTTCCCTCCTTTCCCTAATTAGCAACTATTTGAATGCACTCTTTGGAACTCAGGAACAAGGGGGCTGAATGAAGCCTGTTTCCTGTAATCAAAAAATAGGGGACACAAAAGGCTTTAGTGCCCAGGAACCCCACAGGGTTCTGCTCAGTATCATTATCAAATCAATTCCACTTACCTTTCTTTAAAAAATTTTTAATATTTACATTTAACATCTATTTTTATATATTTGGCTACACTGGGTCCTGACATGCAGGATCTTTAGTTGCAACATGTGAACTCCCATTTGTGACATGTGTAATCTAGGTCCTTGTCCAGGGACCAAACTCGAGCCCCTGCCTTGGGAGAGTGGAGTCTTAGCCATTGGACCACCAGGAAAATCCCTTATCTTTCTTAATTTTCTCCCAGAAAAGGGGATCCTTAAGGCCTTTCCTAATAAACACCCGACATGCTAATTTCAGAGTCTGATTCCTAGTATTAGGTAGTTAGAATAGGAAAAAGGAGTCCAAAATGGTGTTGGCTAAAAGACAGAGAAAGGAAAAAGCCCATGAAGAGGGAACAAAAGGAAATCTGAGGTCTGGAGTGAGAGATTCAGGTAAAACAAACAGCCCTCCTGGCTAGCCCAATTTACATAGGGTAGGCTCAGGGGGAGGAGACAAAATATATAAAAAGAGGAGCCAAGATTGAGCCTCTCTTTTGGGATCAGCCCACCTCATGCCTCGAGGGTGTACTATCTTTTGCTTGTCAAATAAAACTGAGCTGTAACTGAACTGGTCTGCCACTTCAAATCTTTGCTGTGGCAAGACAGAAAAAAGAAAATTATACACTCTCCCAACACTAGGGAATCTAACTTGAAACAACATATAGAATTAATTTGTATTTATAGTCTATCATCGTCGTTTAGTTGCTAAATCATGGATGACTCTTTTGTGACACCATAGACTGTAGTACACCTGGCTCCTCTATCCATTTCCCAGGCAAGAATACTGGAGTTGGTTGCCATTCCTTCTCCAGGGGTTCCTTCTGATCCAGGTATTGAACCTGCATCTCCTGCATCAGCTGGTGGATTTTTTTTACTGCTGAGCCACCAAGGAAGACATACACTATCATAGGCAACTGTAAAATAAAATTAAGTAACCATCAGTTCAGTTCAGTTGCTCAGTCATGTCCAACTCTTTGTGACTCCATGGACTGCAGCATGCCAGGCTTCTCTGTCCATTACCAACTCCCAGAACTTTTTCAAACTCAGATCCATCAAGTCGGTGATGACACCCAACCATCTCATCCTCTGTCATCCCCTTCTCCTCCCGCCTTCAATCTTTCCCAGCATCAGGGTCTTTTCCAATGTAATTTTCCAAAAGTAATTTCCAGGAAATTTTCTAAAGGTAATTTCCAATTAATCATAGAAATTAAATATTATCATAAAAATAAAATTTATAAAAAGTCAGGTTTCTAAAAATCTTGTATAAATTATAACATCACCAGAAATCAAATTTATAAAATAATGTAATGAAAAATATTTGCACTGAAACACTGAATACTATGAAATATTTCTGAGAGTTTATTTTCAAAAACTGATGGAAAATTATGACCTAATGTAAATATTAGATATTTGTTTTTAAGTATATTTTAACGTTGACATGCTCCTTCCCTCCAGAGCTTCCCAGGTAGCACTAGTGTTAAAGAGCCCACCTGCCAATGCAGGAGATGTAAGAGACTGGGGTTCCAGCCCTGGGTTGGAAAGATCTCCAGGAAGAGGGCATGGCAAACTACTCCAGTATTCTTGCCTGGAAAGTCCCGTGGACAAAGGAGCCTGACGGGCTAGCATTCATAGGTTTGCAAAGAGACATGACTGAAGCGACTTAGCACATCACAGCATATCCCTTCCCTTCATTTCTTAAAACATATTTTGGAGGAATTAAACTTTCAAATATCTTTTTGAAAAACATGAGATTCTTATCCAGAATATGTATGATGAATCATCTTAATAATTCTATTAAGAGCTTAGGTGAATAATCCACTTTTCTAACAAGTTAAATAACACTTAGGGTATCAGTTCAGTTCAGTCGCTCAGTCATGTCCGACTCTTTGGGACCCCATGACCTGCAGCACACCAGGCCTCCCTGTCTGTCCATCACCAACTCCCGGAGTCCACCCAAATCCATGTCTGTTGAATCATTGATGCCATCCAACCATCTCATCCTCTATCGTCCCCTTCTCCTCCCGCCCCCAATCCTACCCAGCATTAGGGTCTTTTCCAATGAGTCAACCCTTCGCATGAGGTGGCCAAAGTATTGGAGTTTCAGCTTCAACATCAGACCTTCCAATGAACACCCAGGATTGATCTCTTTTAAGATGGATTGATTGGATCTCCTTGCAGTCCAAGGGACTCTCAAGAGTCTTCTCCAACACCACAGTTCAAAAGCATCAATTCTTCTGTGCTCAGCTTTCTTTATAGTCCAAATCTCACATCCATACATGACCACTGGAAAAACCACAGCCTTGACTAGACAGACCTTTGTTGACAAAGTAATGTCTCTGCTTTTTAATATGCTGTCTAGGTTGGTCATAACTATCCTTCCAAGCAGTAAGTGTCTTTTAATTTCATGGCTGCAACCACCATCTGCAGTGATTTCGGAGCCCCCAAAAATAAAGTCAGCCACTGTTTCCCCATCTATTTGCCATGAAATGATGGGACCAGATGCAGGAGCGGTGGCTGCGACGGCATGGGAGCGGCTGAGAGGAGCTACCCACGTCCAAGGTAAGGAGCAGCGGCTGCCCTTTGCTGGAGCAGCCGTCAAGAGATACCCTCACACGGACCACAGCCTTGTCTAACTCAATGAAACTATGAGCCTTGCTGTGTAGGGCCACCCAAGACGGATGGGTCATGGTGGAGAGGTCTGACAGAGTGTGATCCACTGGAGAATGGAAGGGCAAACCACTTCAGTATTCTCGCCTTGAAAACCCCATGAAAAAACAGCATGAAAAGGCAAAAAGTTTAGACACTGAAAGATGAACTCCCCAGGTCAGTAGGTGCCCAATATGCTAATGGAGATCAGTGGAGAAATAACTCCAGAAAGAATGAAGAGCTGGAGCCAAAGCAAAAAAAACACCCAGCTGTGGATGGGACTGGTGATAGAAGCAAGGTCCGATGCTGAGCAATATTGCATAGGAACCTGGAATGTGAAGTCCATGAATCAAGGCAAATTGGAAGTGGTCGAACAGGAGATGGCAAGAGTGAACATCAACATTCTAGGAATCAGCAAACTAAGATGGAGTGGAATGGGTGAATTTAACTCAGATGACCATTATATCTACTTAGGTTATAGTCTTCCTTTAAAAAGTGATCCATATGATCTTGTATTGACCATAACTTGAATATGTACAGAAATTTTTAAACATACTGCATATTACTTCTTTTATTCAGGTAAAGCATTGCAGTAGAGAGAGTTACACAGACAACTCAAGGATCTACTGACCAACATTTTATCAACATGACTACAAACATTATAATTATTGAACTATGAAGAAAACTAACAAATACCTGTATATGTAGTATCAGAAAGCTTTTTGAATTTATAAACAATAATGTAAAGGGAATATATAATATCTACTTAGATACATATTTTTATCTTGCTCAGTCATGTATGACTCTTTGCAGCCTCATGGACAGTTATCCATCAGACTCCTCTGTCCATGGAATTTTCCTGGCAAGAAAATACCTGAGCAGGTTGCCTAGTTTCCTCCTCCAGGTGATCTTCCCAACCCAGGGATCAAACCTGTGTCTCTTGCATCTCCTGCATTGGCAGGTGGATTCCTTACCACTAGTGCTACCTGGGAAGTCGTAACATATATTTTTATTATTAGATAAGAAATGCCTGGTTGGAAAGGGAATGGTAAATTGCAAGGAAGTGGTTAATTCTTTGCCAGGAAGTGGTGGTGCCTCTGAACCAAATATCTAGAATTACCCCAAGGACATAACCCAGAAATTCAAGTTTTATGTGGCAATACTTAAGATCTAGACAACCTGAGTGATAGTCTGTGCTCCTGCTCCTCTATATGCTATAAATAATTACACAGCTGCAATTGCAAGAGTGCTGTAAATGAGAATCACTCTAGTTCCTATAGGTTGAGAATTTTCTGTAATTAGAGAAGGCTCAAAGTGCTAGTCACACATGGATTTTGATCTGGTCAAGTATTCACAGCAATTCATTCTGGGGCTAAGACTGTCTCCTAACTTCCAGGTAGATTCAGATAAAATTAGACACACAAAAAAGTCTTCCCTAGAAAAATATTTGAAAATATACAAAATAATTTCTTCAACTTGTACATTTTAACTGCTAAAAAAAAATAAAACTTTAATAGCAATAAATATTTAAAAAGCTATTTACTTAAAGGTATTTTAAGTAATACCTTTATTACTATAATTTCAATGAATGAAATGTAATTTCAATGAATGAAATTACAATTAAGACATAAGAAAATATTTTGGTTTGTTCAAAAATATCTTTTGAAGGAGATAGTAATTTTTTTCTCTAATAATTTAGCACAGAAAGGTGTCCTGGTAAATTGTAAAACTGAGCACAAATGTTAGGCTAGAATGAGAAAGGTGTTATGTGGAAGTTTGGATTTGTGTGCCATAATTAAGCATAAATAATCATAGCAGTGCCCTTTTTAAACCTCTAATGGTTTCCCATTACTCTTTGAGTAAAAATTCAATTCCATGCCATGCTCTGCCAAGCCCTATATAGTGTATACACCCTATCTCTCCAATATAATCATTTCCCATACAGTCCTCTTCACTCACTATGCTGGACTTGCATCACCATCACCATCATCATCATCATCATTTACTTGAGTGTAAACTAGCACTTTTGACCATGCTGTTTTTCCTATTCAGAATACTCTTCACATGGTTATCACATTGTTAACAGTTTATGCTTCAGCTAGTATATCACCTCTTCAGAGAAACTTTACTCTGTCTTTTGAGTTATCTTTTTTCTCATTACCATAATCAGAGCTTTTAAACATATAACTCAACTAGCAATTATTTTACTTATTTTTTTGTTCATTTGCCAACTCTCTCTCCTCCCAGCAACCCATTTAGAGTTTAAGCTATTGGGATAAGAAACCATGTCAAATTCATTATCATTGTAGTCTTAATAGAATAACATAGTATGTAGCTTACTTGAATTAATTAATTAAAAGACAGAGTTTCAAAATCAGAGACAAATCTGTAGACCTACTTTGCAAAATGTGTAAAAGAAAAGTTATTTAGAAAGAAGGAAAATGATGTTAGTTAGAAACTCAGATTTACATAAAGAAGGGTGAGCATCAGAGAAGTAATAAATGAAAATAAGTTAAAAACTTTAATTCTTTTTATTCTTAATTGATATAAAAATTAACAGTTTGTTCAAGAAAATAATAACAGTGCTGTATTCCATTATTATAGCTAATTGATAAGATAAATGAATTGAGATCAATGATATGAGAGACGGCAGGGAGGAATTAGAAATTTGGGGGTTCCTACAAAGTACTTGTACTACTTGTACAATGGTATTAGTATTACATCAGTGTTGAGTTAGATTCATTTTAAATGCATACTGAAAACTCTAAGACAATTTCTGAAAAAAGTAAAAAATGAAAGTATGACTAATATGCTGAGAGAAAATAGAATCATATAAATTGCTCATTAAACCCACAAAATGCAAAAAAAAAGAAGGCAAAAGTAGGAACAAAAATAAGGGCAATACCTAGAACACAATAATGAAGATTCTAGTTATTAATCCAATTATATCAATAGCCATTTTAAATATCAGTGGTCTAAATAAGCCAATTAAAACAGAGAAATCATCAAAGTAGATCAAAAAGAACAAAACTCAAGTATATGTTGCCTTCAAGAAAACTATGTTAAATATAAAGTCTCACATAGATCAAAAGTAAGGGGGTAGAGAAACATATACCATGCTGATGCTAATTGCAATAAAGCAGGAATAGCTATATTAATTTTGGATTATATATACTACAGAGCAAGGGAAATGATAGGGCATAAAAAGAGGCACTACATAATGAAAATTGAGACAGTTTTCCATGAAAATAAAACAATCCTTAATGTGTATGTACCTAACAAGATTCTTGCCTGGAGAATCCCATGGACAGAGGAGCCTGGCAGGCTATAGTCCATGGACTTGCAGAGTCAACATGACTGAAGCAACTTAGAATGCAGAGAGTGAAAACACACATGATAAAGACCTCTAGACCTGCAAGAGGAAATGAATGAATATACTGTTACAGTTGGAAACTTTCAATATTTCTCTATCTGATAGGGACAGATCCAGCAGACAGAAAATCAGTAAGGACATAATTGAACTCAAAAGCCTCATCGATCAGCTGGACATAATTGATATCTATAGAGAACTTCACCAATAGCAGTAGAATTCATATTCTTCTCAAGCTCACATAGAACCTTCACCACTATAGACACATTCTGAGCCAACACAATATTGAAGGACAAATCCAAAGTTGGAGGAATGACACTACCCTACAAGACTTGCTACAAAGCTACAGTAATCCAGGGAGGGAGTGTCATGTTGGTGAAAAAACTGACAGATCAGAAAAACAGGATAGAGATCTCAGAAAAAAATCCATATAAATATAGTCAACTAGTCTTTGACAAAGGAGCCAAAGCCAATACAATGGAGAAAAGATAGTCTATTCAACAAACAATGCTGGAACAACAGGGCATCCACATGCAAAAATATGAATTCAGACATAGATAGCACACCCTTCACAAAAATCAATTCAAAATGGATCATAGACCTATATGTTAAACTCAAAACTATAAATTTTGAGATGTTAATGTAGGAGAAAGTGAAAGTCGCTCAGTTGTGTCCCACTCTTTGCAACCCCATGGACTATACAGTCCATGGAATTCTCCAAGCTAGAATACTGGAGTGGGTAACCTTTCTCTTTTCCAGGATATCTTCCTAACCCAGGGATTGAATGTATGAGAACATCTAGATAAATTTGGGTATGTTAATGACTTTTTAAATACAAAACAAATAGCATAATTCATGAAAGAAATAATTGATAAACTGGATTTAATTGAATTTCTAAACTTCTGTTATGTAAGAGACACTGCCAAGAGACTAGAAAGACAAATTACAAACTAGGAGAAAATATTTGTAAAACATGGTAAAAAAAGACTCATCAAGAATATAGACAAAGATTCTTAAAATTCATCCCCCATCAAACCCAACTAAAAAAGAGCAAAAGTCCTGGAGAGACATCTTACCAAAGAAAATACACAAATGACAGATAAGTATATGATGTCTTTTCATAATAATATATCATTTATATGTCATTAGGGAAAGGCATTTTAAAACAACAATTGGATATCACTATACACCTACTAGAGTAGCCAAAATCTGGCTCACTGACAATACCATATACTGACAAGAACATAATATAAAGGGAATGCTCATTCATTGTGGTAATATACAAGTCTGGACAGCCAGTTTTACAGTTTGGCAGTTTCTTACAAAACTAAACATACTCTTACCATATCATCCAGCAATCATGCTCCTGGTATTCATCCAAAGAAGCTGAAAATTTTTGTCCACACAGCAACTTGCACAAAGATATTTACAGCAACTTTATTCATAATTTCTAAAATTTGGAAGCAACCAGGCTATCCTTCAAGTCAGTGAATGAATAAACTTTGGTGTGCGTGTATGCATGCATGCTAAGTCGCTTCAGTTGTGTCTGACTCTGCAACCCTATAGGCTGTAGCCCATTAAGCTCCTCCATCCATGGGATTCTCTAGGCAAGAATACTGGAGTGGGTTGCAATGCCCTCCTCAAGGGGATCTTCCCAACTTAGGGATTGAACTTGCCTCTTACATCTCCTGCATTGGCAGGCGGGTTCTTTACCGCTAGCACCACCTGGGAAGTCCCACACTTTGGTACATCCAAGCAATGGAATATTATTCAGCACTAAGAAGAAATGAGTTATCAAGCCATGAAAGGACATGGAGGAATTTTAAATGCATACTACCATGTGCAAGAAACCAATTGAAAAAGGCTACATACTGTAGAGTTCCAACTATACGATATTCTGGAAAAGGCAATACATAGTATGGAAATCGTAAAAAGATGAGTGGTGCCAGGGGTTGGTAGGAGAAATGGATGAATAAGCAAAGCATGGAGGATTTTGGAGCAGGGAGGGTTTTTAAGGCAATGAAACTATTCTGTGTGATACTATGATTTTGGATACATTTCATTTCACACTTGTGAAAACCCATAAAATACACCAAGAATGACCCCTAAAGTAAAATATGGACTTTGAGTGATAACAGTGTATCAACACAGGTTCACTAATTGTATCAAACCATTGAACCATTGTAGTGGGAGATGTTGAAAGTGCAGGGAGATTGCTCAGTATGGGGATAAGATGTATGTAGGAATTCTGAACTTTCTGTTCCATCTTTCTGTGAATCTAAAATTGCACTAAAAAATAAAGCTGACTTCATCCTGCTTTAAAATACAATAAAATAAAAACTTTTAAAAAATGTATAACAATGAAGGTGTCCATGATGGCACTATTTAGGTAAAAAGGCAAATAATAATTGATAATTTTCTGCCAGTGTGCTTCCAGTAACTCAGTTTAAGACTATAGCAAGGCAATATCTTAATTCCCACTGTACTCCTATCTGCAGTTTGATTTGAGTTCTTCATATATGATGTGTCATCACTGACAAGATTGTTCTGAAAAATATCAACTGAAATGGACATAAAAATTCTTGCCCAGTTTTGTGGTCTATATCACTTACAGTAATGCTTATGACAAAAATATTAATTATAACAGCTCATTTATTGGCATTGTCTTTTAAAATGTTATTTTGTAGGTTTTACCAACAATTACTACTTTTTATTATTCCATTTTTACTGGAGTATAGTTGCTTTATAATGTCTTACATTGTACAGTAAAGTGAATCAGCTATATGTATACATATATCTCCTCTTTTCTGGATTTCCTTCCCATTTAAGGCCATCACATCACAGAGTATTAGTTTCCTGAGCTCTACAGTAGGTTCTCATTAGTTATTTATTTTATATATAGTATTAGTAGTATATACGTCAACCCCCTTCTCCCAATTCATCCTATCCTCCCCTTTTTCCCATTGGTGTCCACACATTTGTTCTCTACATCTGTGTTTCTATTTCTGCAAATACTACTTTTTAATAAACAACAAAACTTGACATTGTCGATCTCTCACTCTTTTTGATACTTATTTTATGTAAATACTAGATCTATTATTATTCAATTGCAATTAGTTTTAAAAATATACTTTTGATTGCTTTCTTATGGCAAATACACACAAACAGGAAATCTTATTAGTTCAAATGTGAAAATTTCAGAAACTTCTTAAATAAATCTGATGAAACAGATATTCAAAATCAGATTCACATTCTGTGATTCTTTGTTCTTTTATTAACTATAGGGAAAACTACTGTAAAGAATTTAGGAATACTAGTAAATTTAAGTCTAATGTTCCAGGAATTTCATTAATAGTTAATTTATTTCTTACTGTCATAGAACTGTATTTCTCAAATGAACATATTACAAAGAAGCATAATGCTCAGAATAATGTGTCAGGTCAGCTTCCTTCCATCTTAAGGAAGTTTCATTCCACATAAGCAATGTGCTCATAACACTATTTCTGTGTTGGCAGGCATGGAAGTTGCCACAACAACCTTGGATACACATCCTCAAAACTGTGACGGTATCTAACAAATCACAGTAAAACCGGTGCTCAAGCCTAGAGGAGAGAAAAAAAACAAAAACAAAAAAACTATTGTCTCTGAAACTGGCAGTATTTCAACTTGGAAATGTTTGATATTTTCAACATCAGTGTAAGTTTAACTGAAGGGCAGTGGATATAAATTGAAATTAGGAAACAATTAAATTATAATAGCTTGAAGTAACTGCAAATGTTAAACTTTATCTAACTGAAAAAGCTAGGGATGTTACAATTAAGAAAGAAAATTTATTCTTAATAGCATATTCTAAAATATAATATCTGAAGATATTGACTAACAGTAGTTCTTTTTTTAGCTAATTAACAATTTGTTAAATATTATTTTTTTGTTTTTCCAAGACTATTTTTTAAATCTGTGATTTTCTCTCTTGTACTATTATCCAGCTTTCACTTTCAGATGTATCTTGTATTTCCATCACTGAATGAAGTACAGAGTCATACACTTGGATCCAACTGACTGTTGAAGTACAGTATAGGTCTTCTGTAGCTCTAGTAAGATGTTTTCAAACTCTTTATACTTCTACATACATCTTCTTTTTTTTGAGCTTGAGGCTAAATCTATCATACCAATAGTCCGATCAAGAGAGTTATCAATGTTTGTTCTTATAATGCTGCATGGTGAAAGAATTTCCTTCAGGAACTAATTCCCAGTAGAAGATTTTCTAATTTGGAGGGTAAAATATAACAGAAACTAAGAACAGGAAGGGGAGTGGACTGAGATGGGTGAGGGGGGCTCTAGAGTAGGAGCTGGATATCTGCTTACATAAACCAATTAGAAACCCTAGATAATCACTGCAGCAATTAAAACTTGTAATTGAGTTCATTGAAAATATCTACAATAATAAAAATATTTTCCTTTATTAATCAGATGCTTGCCTTAGTTTAATGTATAGACATAATCCAGTTTAAGCAGTGCATTTACTATTTTAGAACAAAAATAGGATCACTGGCTTACTAATAGACTTCCAATGATATTACTTGGTATTCAATTTGACTCATGTGTCAAGTTTGGACTTTGGACTTGGGAGTGCCCAATCGTGAAACCTTTGGGTTACATCGTGTTCAATTAAGTTAAAGTTTTATTTATGAGACTAAATATGTGATATATCTATAAGTCATATGTACGATTATATAAATAACTATATATATTACTTTATTTATATAAGTTTATATATATAATTATGCATTATACATGCATTATAATTATTTACATAATAACTGTTTAGATGATATTCCAAGCACTGAGGTAATATGCATACAGGAAGGACAAAATAAAAATGAGAATTGAAGTTAGATCCTGGATGGTGTGGAGTAAAAGGAAAAGTTTAAAGAGTAGAAATGATTTCCATAGAGATCTGGATGTCTCAAATTCAACTTTCTGAACATTTTCTTCCATAATAAGTGTTAGGCATTTAGATCCCACTAGTAAAATCCTGCAGTGCAGTTAATCTTTAAGCTTCATACCAGTGTTGTTCATAATTGTGTTACCTTGAATTATATTAGGAAGAATGACTGAGTCAAATATGCTAAAAGTTGCATATTAATCACCAGTTTCAAAACCAATGTGTGATAAAATCTTTTTTACTTTTTCCCACTGAAATATGCTATTACAATTTTTTGAGATTCCTCATTGTTATAATATACACGCCATTTATTAGCCTCCTAACAAGTACAAGATTTTAATTTGCAGCCTTCAAGCAAAATTGATAAAACTTAGCAAGTCCTGCTAGCTCAAAGCCACATAAATGAATCCCAACATAACACTAATCCAATGGAAGATGAAGGCTTAAAGTAGCCTAGTTTATATCCAGTTACCCTTCCTGCTGTAGTGAATAAACTTCAAGGTCTCAACAGAACTCCTAGAGTATTTTCCTGGCCACTGTTGCTTGTAGGGCCTTGAACTCAATGTTCAGCCCCACCATCTATGAATCTAACAAAAATTCTGCTTAGCTTCTCAGCTATCACCTCTGGAATTAGTAATTACCTGGAGGGAAAAAGTAGTCCCTTTTTGGCTTCCTTTCTCTCTCAGCTTGTAGTAATACAATTACTCACTACTTCAATGCCTTAAAATAAAACTTGTAAAGTGTATCTCTTTTCCCTCTTTTTCCTAGTGGTGTCAGTGGAAGATTTAGTTTGAAAATACTAGTGCAATATTGCCAACAATAGACACTCTAGATAGATATTTTTAGCCTAATTTCGAATGAGGTAACGGATGCTAGATAGAATAATTTGTTTCAGTTCAGTTCAGTTGCTCAGCTGTGTCCAACTCTTCGTGACTAAGTCCAGGCTGAAGAGAAGAGAGAGAGAAGAGAGAGTCCAGACTGAAGGAAGCCTGCAGAGTCCAAGCTTTCCTGCCCATCACCAACTCCTGGAGCTTGCTCAAACTCATGTCCATCAAGTCAGTGATGCCATCCAACCACATTATACTTTGTCGTCCCCTTCTACTGCCTTCAATATTTCCCAGCATCAGGGTCTTTTCCAATTAATTCAGTTCTTCGCATCAGGTGGCCAAAGTGTTGGAGCTTCAGCTTCGCATCAGTCCTTCCAATGAATATTCAGGGTTGACTGGTTTGATCTCCTTGCAGTCCAAGGGACGCTCAAGAGTGTTCTCCAACACCACAGTTCAAAAGCATCAATCCTTCAGTGTTCAGCTTTCTTTATGGTCCAGCTCTGACATCCATACATAACTGCTAGAAAAACAATAGCTTTGATGAGAGAGACTTTTGTCAGCAAAGTAAAATCTCTGCTTTTTAATATGCTGTCTAGGTTGGTCATAGCTTTTCTTCCAAGGATCAAGCATCTTTTAATTTCATGGCTGCAGTCACCATCTGCAGTGATTTTGGAGCCCAAGAAAATAAAATCTGTCACTGTTTGCATTGGTTCCCCATCTATTTGCCATGAAGTGATAGGACTGGATGCCATGATCTTAGTTTTCTGAATGCTGAGTTTTAGGTCAGCTTTTTCACTCTCCTATTTCACTTCCATCAAGAAGCTCTTTAGTTCCTCTTCACTTTCTGCCATAAGGGTGGTTCAGTTCAGTTCAGTTCAGTCGCTCAGTCATGTCTGACCCTTTGTGATCTCATGAACCGCAGCACGCCAGGCCTCCCTGTCCATCACCAACTCCTGGAGTCCACCCAAACCCATGTCCATTGAGTCAGTGATGCCATCCAGCCATCTCATCCTCTGTTGTCCCCTTCCTCTCCTGCCCTCAATCTTTCCCAGCATCAGAGTCTTTTCCAATGAGTCAGCTCTTTGCATGAGGTGGCCAAAGTATTGGAGTTTCAGCTTCAACGTCAGTCCTTCCAATGAACACCCAAGACTGATCTCCTTTAGGATGGACTGGTTGGATCTCCTTGCAGTCCAAGGGACTTTCAAGTGTCTTCTCCAACACCACAGTTCAAAAGCATCAATTCTTCTGCGCTCAGCTTTCTTTATAGTCCAACTCTCACATCCATACATGACCACTGGAAAAACCATAGCCTTGACTAGATGGACTTTTGTTGGCAAAGTAATGTCTCTGCTTTTTAATATGCTGTCTAGGTTGGTCAAAACTTTCCTTCCAAGGAGTAAGCATCTTTTAATTTCATGGCTGCAATCGCCATCAGCAGTGATTTTGGAGCTCAGAAAAATAAAGTTAGCCACTGTTCCCACTGTTTCCCCATCTATTTGCAATGAAGTGATGGGACTGGATATCCTCTGCATATCTGAGGTTATTGATATTTCTCCTGGCAATCTTGATTCCAGCTTGTGCTTATGCAGCCCAGAATTTCACATGATGTACTCTGCATGTAAGTTAAATAAGAAGGATGACAATATACAGCCTTGATGCACTCCTTTCCCAATTTGGAACCAGTCCATTGTTCCATATCTGGTTCTAACCGTTGCTTCTTGACTTGCATACAGATTTTTCAAGTCATTCATTAAGTAGAGAAACAGAATTTGAATCTAGAATTATCTGAAATGGAAATAGATTTATGTTTGTTTCACCCCCCAAACCTGTCTTACAGCAAGACTGAAAATAGAAGGACTTGCAGCTTCATCTCATACATAAAAAGAGATTGGAAGTCATCACTCCCATCCTCACAAGAAAAAACTGGGCAAACTGAGTTATCTAACAACTTTTCCTGGGCTCATCAGAAGAAGAATGTATAAAATAACTGACATCATAAAATCAGTCCATAAGTTAACAAAAGTTTTTCTGCCCAACATTCCAGGATGCTATAGACTCTGACACATCTTCTCCTCTAAAGGTGAATGGACTGCATTACACTGCGGAGGCAGAAGCTGGGTAACAGAAGAGGTGGCACCTGGGATCCTAGCCCCTTGGCGGCAATGGCTGCACCTGCAGCCCCAGAGAACATGGTTGAAGCAGGAGAGGTAATACCCACAACTCTGGCCTCCGGGCTACAGCAGGGCTCGCAGGGACGGCTCTCCAGCCGTGGAGTCACCTGCAACGTTGCCACCACCACTTGCAGTGGCAGCACCTGCAAACCCAGCAACCTCCGATGCAGCAGAAGCACCCCCTTCTCCTGACGTCCCTGCCCTACATGGAAGGAGAGCCCGAAACTCAACGACACTGGACATGGCAGACGTGCCCAGCTTCCCAGTGCCCGGGGACAATGCCAACAACAGCAGTAACACTGGCAGCAGCAAGGAACCAGCGACGCATAAAAAGTGACAAAGGCACACTGAGCAGTAATACCTCTGGCAGAGGCTGTGGAGGATGCCAAGTGCTGATTCTCCAAGACAGCCGGGTAAGAGAAGCCAAAACTTGTACTATAGCACCACCTACTGAAAAACAAAAGAAAGTAATTACTAACCTGTTGACTTGCAATTTTATTCCTGAGCTCATTGAACTTGTTTCTGAGTTTTCTTGTAGCTCACTGTTTCATTGTGACAGCTATTTTAAATTCTCTATCAGTTAGATCACAGTATTCTGCTACTTTAACCTTGGTTTCTGTATAGCCATCGTTTTCTTTTGTGATAATATGCTAACTTGTTTTTTTTTTTATTGTGCTCCATATGTTGTTTCATTGTTGGCACATCTGAAGTATTGACCCTTGTCTTCTGTAGGTAAAGCTTTTAAAACATGATTCTAACAATTCAGCAGGTCCATAATCAGCCTCCAGAAATGAATCAAATTTTATTTTTAATATGCTTACCCGTTTATGGCTCTAGCAGCTTCTGTTCCATGTAAATCAGCCCCAATTGCTATATTTCTCTAGATGAATGTGTCTCTCCAGATTTTATGAATGGAGGAATGCTTTACTAAAAAGATTGAAACTCTAAAAATGAACCAAACAGCTCCAGCCTTTCTGGAGCTGAAGAACTCAATAAATAAGATAAAGAATGCATTAGAAAGCATTAGAAATAGAAGAGACAATATGGAAGACAGAATATGTGAGCTCAAAGATAAGAATCTAGAAGTAATACAGGTAGAAGAGAAGAGAGAAATAAGATCTAAAAAAATGAAGAAGTTCTGCAAGGACTACCTAACTGCCTTAGGCAAGGCAACATAAGGATAATGGTTATCCCAGAGGACAAAAGAAGGAAACCGAGTTTATTTAAAGAAATAATAGCTGACAACTTCCCATATATGGGAAAGAAACTGGATATACAACTCCATGAAGCTAGGAGAACACCTAATTACCTTAATGCAAAAAGACCTTCTTTAACACATGTTGTATTAAAACTGTCAAAAAATCAATGACAAAGAAAGAATTTTAAATGCTGTCTGGGAAGAAAAAATGGTAACCTGCAAAGGACTCCCCCATCATTCTATCAGCAGATTTCCCTGCAGAAACTCTATCGGCCAGGAAAGAGTAGAATGACACATTCAAAAAAATTTGTTGACACATTCAAAATTTTGAAAAATGGAAACTGTCAGCCAAGAATCCAGCAATTATCCTTCGGATATGTAGATGAAATAAAGGCTTTTCCCTATTAAACAAAAGCAGAGGGAATTCATCACCAGTAGACCTGCCTTATAATAACTGTTAAAAAGCACTCTTCTATCTAAAGAAAAAGAAAATATACAGAATTTTGAGTAGGGTGACAAATAGAATCAGAAGATTGCACCTCTATATCAGAATAAGTTGTTAAATAATTAAAGCATAAAGGTTAAAGGGAAAAATTTATATAATAACTATAATAGTTCTAGCTACTTCAATTTGGTAATAAACTCACAGCATAAAAAGAGATTTCTGCTTCTTGCTATGAGGAGTCAATGAGAACAGACTTACTCTTTCACTGTAAAATAAACAAACAAACAAAACCCAGCAAACTGGGCAAAATAAATCAAACGATTGTTTTTAGTAGTTTCTTTGGAGGATCAAAAGTGCAGGACTGTGATCCCTTTGAAAGGACATGGTGTCTTGCAACCAACCTGTCTCTTTGTATGGAGGAACAGTGGAGAAATCCATAGAGCAGGCAGAGTGGTCTCATTGAGTTGGAAACCAGGATACAGAGATCAGAGATCAGCATGGCCAAGGTGGCTAACATTTGCTGATTAGTCTGTCCTATTTTCCCATACATTTTTAGAAAAAAAAAAACGAGACTTGTATTTTCGATGACCTCATTCACAGTACATGTTCAATGCTGAGCGCTCAAATTATTTGAGCTGATCCATATCAATATAGGCAAATTATATTTCATAATTATCAATAATTTTATCAAACAATAAATAAAATAATGTAACATGGAAATTTTCATTTACCTTGGACTAAAAAAGGTACGTGTTTTAAGGTATCTAAAACTGGCAAGTAAGTATATTAAGATTTTTCTCTTTAGGTTCCAAAGCACATAGACCAGACAAACAAACCCCTGACTCCTATATTCCTCATGTACAGTGGGTCTTAGAATGCAATGGCTTTTCTCTTAATCTGAAGGGATCAGTATCACCTGGAAAGTATAAATTAGCTGAGCCTCTGAGAAGCCTTATAATAACCTCAGTCATTTTGTTCAGCAGTTCTTGAAGAACAGGCCAGGGACTCACTAGTGAGCATGCTTGCAATACTGATGTTGGTACTGTGGAAAATTTTCAGAAGGGAATTCTATTTCCCTGAGCAAGTTCCCAAGCACTAAACTCTCTTTCAAATAATAAAAGAGGTTAGAGACTAACTTAGGGAACAGATTCAATTTTTCAATGTGGCATTAATAGGAACAAAGCAAAGAGACAGATTGCATTGATAAGGAAACAAAAATGGATAATGGATTTAATGGCTTGAGTTCTAATGGAAAAACTAACATTCATATTGTCATATTTTTAAAAAATGGAATTTTTTAATCAATCTGGATTGTCATATTTTTAAAAAATGTGGCTACCCATTAATAATTCCTATATGGACCAAAAAAAAAAAAGTTTATATGGCATTATATAAATCATTAAAATTTTTCAGCAAAATTAAGGTGAAAAATATTTCTCTTTCCTTTTTTATTGTTTTCATTATTTATATTCTCAGGTATTTCTTATATACTCAATATCATTGATAGTAAGATTTGTTGTATTGAATTTTCACTTGTGATTTTTAATTTTTTAAAATAAAAATACCAATAAGAAGGTAATTTCCATGTCAGAATAATAATTTGTGGAATAATTTTGGTAGGTGTATATGATGAAAACTGGTAGAATCAGTGGATGATCAGATGGCTAATCAAGGTACATTTCAGGTCAAAATTTTGTTATTTGTCCCAGAACAAGTTTCTAAGCACTAAACTCTCTTTCAAATAATAAAAGAGGTTAGAGACTAACATAGGGAACAGATTCAATTTTTCATTGTGGAGTTAATAGAAACAAAGCAAAGAGACAAATTGCAGACCACTTTCCCTGCCTCCTGAGAAGCCTGTATGCAGGTCAAGAAGCAAGAGTTAAAACTGGACATGGAACAACGAACTGGTTCCAGATTGGGAAAGGAGTGTGTCAAGGTTGTATATTGTCACCCTGCTTATTTAACTTATTTGCAGAGTACATCTTGTGAAATGCCAGGCTGGATGAAGCTTAAACTGGGATCAAGATTGCCGGGAGAAATGTCAATAACCTCAGATACCCAGATGATACCACCCTTAATGGCAGAAAGCAAAGAGGAACTAAATAGACTCTTGACAAAAGTGAAAGAGGAGAGTGAAAAAATTGGCTTAAATCTCAGCATTCAAAAAATGAAGATCAATACACCTGGTCCCATAACTTCACGGCAAATAGATGGGGAATCAATGGAAACAGTGACAGACTTTATTTTTTGGGGCTGCAAAATCACTGTAGATGGTGACTGCAGCTATGAAATTAAAAGATGCTTGTTCCTTGGAAGAAAAGCTATGACAAACTTAGACAGTATATTAAAAATCACAGACATTACTTTGCCGACAAAGGTCCATCTAGTCAAAGCTTTGGTTTTTCAAGGTTGAGCACTGAAGGATTGATGCTGCTGAACTGTGGTGTTGGAGAACAAGAGTCCTTTGAACTGCAAGGAGATCAAACCAGTCAATCCTAAAGACAATCAACCCTGAATATTCGTTGGAAGGACTGATACTGAAGCTGAAGCTCCAACACTTTGGCCACCTGATGTGAAGAACTGACTCATTGGAAAAGACCCTGATGCTGGGAAAGTTTGAAGGCAGGAGGAGAAGGGGACAACAGAGGATGAGATGATTGGATGACATCACTGACTCAATGGACATGAGTTTGAGCAAGCTCTGGGAGATGGTGAAGGACAGGGAAGCCTGGTGTGCTGCAGTTCATGGGGTTGCAAAGAGTCAGACATGACCTAGTGACCTAACAAGACAAGTCCCTGTTATATAAGATATTCATCAAAGACCATAAAATCTTTGAAAATCCTATGATTCATGGACTCATATTAATGTATATATGATCATAAGCCCAAATTTTGTCTATAACTTAGGTGATAAAAGGAAATTTGAAAATATTTGATAAAAACACTTGATTTAAGCTACCATGTGATAAAGTAAATAGAGGGAATGATAACAATGAAATTATAGGTACAATTAATATTTTATTTGATCAAAATGCAAAGAGAACACATCTTAAGTGTGGCAATTGATCCTAGCAGAGAAAAAAACATGAGAACTCAAAAGGCTAGGATATAATAATAATTTGATATTTTGAAATAAGGGCTTTCCAGGTGGCTCAGTGGTAAAGAATCTGCTTGCCGATACAGGATAGGCAGGCTTGATCCCTGGGTCAGGAAGATTCTCTTGAGATGAAATGGCAACTCACTCTATTATTCTTGCCTGGGAAATCCCATTAACAAAAGATCCTGGGGGGTTACAGTCCATGGGGTCACAAAAGAATCAGACATGACTTAGCAACTAAGCAACAACAGCAAATTTGTAAATAAATTCAGTTTTGTCAAGGTATAAATGGAATTATGATTATTGTATGAGAGAGAGAAAGAGAGAGTGTTTGCTAAAGGGAAGGGAAACAAAAAGGTAATGTTAGAATGCCTAATAAGAGGAGACAGACAATGGAAAATTATAAAATAGAAAATTATTTTCAATCCTACTTCTTTCCAATTCTATTTCAATATTTGTTCAAGTGCCTGATGAGCTGTGTATTAGCTCTGTAGAGTGGTCTATCAGCTGGTTTCAATGAGTTTGCCACAGTGTTGCTGTCCTTCAAAAACAATTAGGCAAATTAATGAGTATATCAATGAAAATAATTAAATGTGACAAGTCAAAGATAAGGAAGGAGAGAAAAAACATCTCAGGTGTTAACTCTGTCTCAGTCTTAATAGGTCCGTGTTACTGAATCTAATTTGAATTTTCCATTATAACGGTTTATGTCAGTTTGTGATCCTTAGATATTAAACATCCCCTGAAGAGCTACATGATGCAAAGCACTAATCAAAGAAATGTGTTAAATATTTATGATCTTATTTTTAGAATACCATTTGGGAAACAAATAACAAATAGTGGATCTTCCCAAACCAGGAATTGAACCGAGGTCTCCTGCATTGCAGGCAGGTTCTTTACCAGCTGAGTTACCATGGAAGCCAAAACAAAGAAAGAACATTCTAAATTAGTCATAGAAATCTCTTACATCCTAATGTAACATATACTTCAGAGACAGAGATTTTTCAGGGATCTTGGAAAGGCATATGCTGTTTTTGATAACAGCTTACTAAAATAGGTAACTGTCTCCCTAAATATACCTCATAGCTGTTTCCAAACTTTGCTGAAAAACACTTTTTTACATGAAAGCAAGCAATAGCTGCATCTCTATAGAGGAGTAAATGTGCTAAGACTATTAAATGACTTTTTGAGAGTATAACTAAAACTTGTGGCAAGAAGCAAAAAAAAAAAACAACAGTAAATAGTATATAGCATATATACTATAGTGGAATATATGTATGTATAAAAATATGTGATAAATAAATTTATACACACACACACACACACACATATATATATATGTATATGTATATATAGTCAATCTGATTTTGGTGTTCACCAACTGGTGATGTCCCTGTGTACAGTCTTCTCTTGTGTTGTTGGAAGAGGGTGTCTGCTATGACTATTGTGTTCTCTTGGCAAACTCTATTAGCCTCTGCCCTGCTTCATTCTTCTTGAGAATCCCTTGGACTGCAAGAAGATCCAACCAGTCCATTGTAAAGGAGATCAGTCCTCAGTGTTCATTGGAAGGACTGATGTCGAAGCTAAAACTCTAATACTTTGGCCACCTCATGCGAAGAGTTGACTCATTGGAAAAGACCTTGAAGCTGGGGAGGATTGGGGGCAGGAGGAGAAGGGGACGACAGAGAATGAGATGGCTGGATGGCATCACCGACTCAACGGACATGAGTTTGGGTGGACTCTGGGAGTTGGTGATGGACAGGGAGGCCTGGCGTGCTGCAGTTCATGGGGTCGCAGAGTCGGACATGACTGAGTGACTGAACTGAACTGAACTGCTTCATTCTGTACTCCAAGGCCAAATTTGCCTGTTACACTAGGTGTTTCTTGACTTCCTACTTTTGCATTTCAGTCCCTTATAATGAAAAGGACATCATTTTGGGGTGCTAGTTCTAAAAGGTCTTGTAGGTCTTCATAGAACCATTCAACTTCAGCTTCTTCAGCGTTACTGCTTGGGGCATAGGCTTGAATTACTGTGATATTGAATGGTTTGCCTTGGAAATGAACAGAGATCATTCTGTCGTTTTTGAGATTGCATCCAAGTACTGCATTTCGGACTCTGTTGATGACTATGAAGGCTACTCCATTTCTTCTAAGGGATTTTTGCCCACAGGAGTAGATACAATGGTCATCGGAGTTAAATTCACCCATTCCAGTCCATTTTAGTTCACTGATTCCTAGAATGTCGACATTCACTCTTGCCATCTCCTGTTTGACCACTTCCAATTTACCTTGATTCGTGGACCTAACATTCCAGGATCCTATGCAATATTGCTCTTTACAACATTGGACCTTGCTTCTATCACCAATCACATCCCCAACTGGGTTTTGTTTTTGCTTTGGCTCCATCCCTTCCTTCTTTCTGGAGTTATTTCTCCACTGATCTCCATTAGCATATTGGGCACCTACCGATCTGGGGAGTTCCTCTTTCAGTATTCTATCATTTTGCCTTTCATACTGTTCATGGGGTCTAAAGGCAAGAATACTGAAGTGGTTTGCCATTCCCTTCTCCAGTGGACCACATTCTGTCAGACCTCTCCACCATGACCCGTCCGTCTTGGGTGGCCCCACACGGCATGGCTTAGTTTCACTGAGTTAGACAAGGCGGTGGTTCATGTGATCAGATTGGCTAGTTTTCTGTGATTATGGTTTCGTGTGTCCGCCCTCTGATGCCCTCTCGCAACACCTACTGTCTTACTTGGGTTTCTCTTACCTTGGACGTGGAGTATCTCTTCATGGCTGCTCCAGTATAATCAGTATTGATTATATTCTTTGCAGCCAAAGATGGAGACGCTCTATACAGTCAGCAAAAACAAGACCAGGAGCTGACTGTGGCTCAGATCATGAACTTCTTATTGCCAAATTCAGACTAAAATTGAACAAATTAGGGAAAAACCACTAGACCATTCAGGTATGATCTAAATCAAATCCCTTATGATTATACAGTGGAAGTGAGACATAGATTTAAGGGACTAGATCTGATAGACAGAGTGCCTGATGAACTATGGACAGAGGTTCATGACATTGTACAGGAGACAGGGATCAAGATCATCCCCATAGAAAAGAAATGCAAAAAAGCAAAATGGCTGTCTGAGGAGGCCTTACAAATAGCTGTGAAAAGAAGAGAAGGGAAAAGCAAAGGAGAAAAGGAAAGATATACCCATTGGAATGCAGAGTTCCAAAGAATAGCAAGGAGAGATAAGAAAGACTTCCTCAGTGATCAATGCAAAGAAAGGAAAACAACAGAATTGGAAAGACTAGAGATCTCTTCAAGAAAATTAAAGGGAACATTTCATGCAAAGGTGGGCTCGATAAAGGACAGAAATGGTATGGACCTAACAGAAGCAGAAGATATTAAGAAGAGGTGGCAAGAATACACAGAAGAACTGTACAAAAAAGATATTCATGATGCCAGATAATCATGATGGTGTGATCACTCACATAGAGCCAGACATCCTGGAATGTAAAGTCAAGTGGTCCTTAGGAAGCATCACTAAGAACAAAGCTAATGGAGGTGATGGAATTCCAGTTGAGCTATTTCAAATCCTGAAAGATGATGCTGTAAAAGTGCTGCACTCAATATGCCAGCAAATTTGGAAAACTGAGCAGTGGGCACAGGACTGGAAAAGGTCAGTTTTCATGTCAATCCCAAAGAAAGGCAATGCCAAAGAATGCTCAAACTACCACCCAATTGCACTCATCTCACACACTAGTAAAGTAATGCTCAAAATTCTCCAAGCCAGGCTTCAGCAATACGTGAAACCGTGAACTTCCAGATGTTCAAGCTGGTTTGAGAAAAGGCAGAGGAACCAGAGATCAAATTGCCAACATCCGCTGGATCATCGAAAAAGCACGAGAGTTCCAGAAAAACATCTATTTCTGCTTTATTGACTATGCCAAGCCTTTTTCTGTGTGGATCACAATAAACTGTGGAAAATTCTTCAGGAGAAGGAAATACCAGACCACCTGACCTGCCTATTGAGAAACCTTTATGTAGGTCAGGAAACAACAGCTAGAACTGGACATGGAACATCAGACTGGTTCCAAATAGGTAAAGGAGTACGTCAAGGCTGTGTATTGGCACCCTGCTTATTTAACTTATATGCAGAATGCATCATGAGGAATGCTGGGCTGGAAGAAGCACAAGCTGGAATCAAGAATGCCAGGAGAAATATCAATAACCTCAGATATGCAGATGACACCACCCTTATGGCAGAAAGTGAAGAAAAACTAAAAAGCCTCTTGATGAAAGTGAGGGAGGAGAGTGAAAAAGTTGGCTTAAAGCTAAACATTCAGAAAACTAAGATCATGGCATTTGGTCCCATCCCTTCATGGGAAATGGATGGGAAACAGCGGAAACTGTGTCAGACTTTATTTTTCTGGGCTCCAAAATCACTGCAGGTGGTGATTGCAGCCATGAAATTAAAAGACACTTACTCCTTGGAAGGAAAGTTAGACCAACATAGATAGCATATTAAAAAGCAGAGACGTTACTTTGCCAACAAAGGTCCATCTAGTCAAGGCTATGGTTTTTCCAGTGGTCATGTATGGATGTGAGAGTTGGACTGTGAAGAAAGCTGAGCGCTGAAGAATTGATGTAGTCCTACTAGTTTTTTCTTTTTCTTTTTTTTGCTTCCTGTGATTTTGCTGTTATATACAAAAATATAGTTGCCAAGACCAGTATTGAGGAGCCTCTTTTCTTTATTTTCTTCTAGGAGTTTTACAGTTTCAAGTCTTATGTTTAAACCTTTGATGCATTTCAAATTTATTTTTGATGGTGATATAAAAGTTCAGTTTTATTCTTTTGACAGTGCATATCCAGTTTTCCCAATACCATTTATTGAAGGCACTATTCTTTCCCTATTTTTCGTAGCACTTTTGTCAAAAATTTGTTGACCGTGTACATTTGAGTTTGTATCTGGGCTCTCTATTCTATTGGTCTATGTGTCTCTTTTTATGCCAGTCCCATACTGTTTTGGGTACTATAGATTTGTAATGTAGTTTGTATCCTGAAACTTTACTGAATTAATTTCTTAGTTTCAACAGTTTTGTGTGTGTGTGTGTGTGTGTGTGTGTGTGTGTGTGTGTGTGTGTGTGTGTTGAGGGGGGTCTTTGGTTTTTCTGTAAGATTATGTCATATGCAAACAGAGATAATTTTACTTCTTCCTTTCCAACTTGGATACCTTTTCTATTTCTTGCCTAACTTAGGAAAACTAAATAGACTTGCAGTACTATACTGAATATAAATGATGAAAGTGGGCATCTTTATTTTGTTCCTGATGTTAGTACAATGTTAGCTGTGGGCTTATTATATATGCCTTTATTATGTAGTGGAGAAGGGAAAGACTACCCACTCCAGTATTCTGGCCTGGAGAACTCCATGAACTGTATAGTCCTTGGGGTTGCAAAGAGTTGGACACAACTGAGTGACTTTCATTTTATTATATAGAGATACATTTCTTCTACACCCAATTTGAGAGTTTTTAAAATAAAATGATGCTGAATTCTATCAAATGTATTTCTGAATCCGTTGAGATAATCATGTGATTTTTGTTTTTTGTTCTATTAATGTGGTGTGCCTTATTCATTGATTTATATATATTAGCTGCCCTTGCATCTCAGGGATAAATCCTACTTGATAAATTTCACTTGATCATGGTGTATGATCATTTTACTATGCTGTCAAATTCTGTTTGCTAGCATTTAGTTACAGATATTTGTATCTGTGAATATATTCATTAGGGATATTGGCTTGTAATTTTAGTTTCTAGTAGTGTCTTTTTCTGACTTTGGTAAGGCTGGCTTCATAAAATGAATTTGGTATTATTTCCTTCTCTTCAAATTTTTGAAAACATTTAGAATGACTGGCTTTAATTCTTCTTTAAATGTTTGGTAGAATTTACCAGTAAGACATTCACATCCTAGACTTTTCTTTGTTGGGAAATTTGTGATTGCTGATTCAATCTCCTTATTCATTTTTGATCTGTTCAGGCTTTCTATTTTTTCATGATTCAGTCTTGGTAGATTTTAAGTTTCTAGCAGTTTATCCATTTCCTCCAAGTTATCCAATTTGTTCATAGTATTTTCTTATGATCCTTTGTGTTTTTGTTTTCAGTTATAATGTCTCCTCTTTAAAGTCTTATTTTATTCAGTCTTATTTTTATTAATTAGTCTAGTAAATGAGATTAATCTAGTAAAATTTTTTTTCAGTTTTTAAGAGGTATCTTCAGAAAGGCAGCTTTTAGTTTCACTGATCTTTTTTTTTCGGTTTTGTTTTTCTGGTCTCTATTTCATTTATTTCTATTCTGATATTTGTTATGTCCTTCCTTCTGCAATTGTTGGTCTTAGCTTCTTCTATTTTCCTCCTAGTTACTTCATATATAAAGTTAGGTTGTTTACTTGAGGTTTTTTTTTGTAATATGGATGTTTATTGCTATAAACTTCCTTTAGAACTGTTTTGCTGAGTCTCATTTAGTAGGTTTTAGTTTGTTGTGTTTTAATTTTCATTTGCATCAAGATGCTTTTAAATTTCTCTCATTTTTTTCTTTGACCCATTGGTTGTTCAGGAGGGTGTTATTTAATTTTTACCTATTTGTGAATTTTCCAATTTTTCTTCCGTTATTGATACGTGGTTTCCACATTATGTATATCATACATAACTTTTTGTGATATTAACCTTCCTAAATTTTCTAAGACTTGTTTGTGACCTAACATATAATCTTTCTTTAATGTTGTTCTGGGTGCACTTTAGAAGAATATGTATTCTGCTGGTGTTGAGTACAATGTTCTATACATTTCTGCTATGTCTGTTTGTACTAAAGTAGAGTTCAAGTCCAGTATTTTCTTACTGCTTTTTAGTCTCTATGATCTCTCCATTGTGATAAGTAGAATATTGACATCCCCTGTTACTATTGTATTACTGTCCATTTCTCCTGACATCTGTTAGTATTTAGTTGTTCCTGTGTTGAGTGCATACATATTTAAAATTGTTATGACCTCTGAATGGATTAACGTTCATCATTATGTATTGACTTTGTCTTTTGTTACAATTTTTGACCTAAAGCATTTTTTTTTGTCATATAACTATAGCTACTCCTGCTCTTTTTGTTTTGATTTGCATTAAATATCTTCTACCTTCCCTTCACTTTGAGCCAGTTTGCTTTAAGTCTCAAGTGGTTCTCTTACAGACAACGTTACTTGAGCCTTGTTTTTTTAAAATCCATTTCACTACTCTATGTCTTTTGATTGTAGAGTTTAACCTATTTATATTTAGAGTAACAAATTATTGATAGTGACTTCCTAATGCCACCTTGATTATTTTCTGGCTGTTTTTTAGTTTCTTTCTTCCTCTTTTGTTGTCTTCCCTTGTAAATTGATGATTTTCTGTGTGCTATGGCTTTGATTCCCTTTTTGTCCTTTTAATCTACTAAATCTTTCTTCTTTGTGGTTTCCATGATGCTTACATAAAGCATCTTACAGTAACAATAGTGTATTTTAAGCTGATAACTGAAATCACCTACAAAAATTCTACCCCTTTACTTCTTTGCCTATTTTTTTTGCTTTTGACATTATAACTTATATGTTTTTAGAATTGTTTACATTAGCAAATTATTTATAGCTATAGTTATGCTTTAATACATTTATCCTTTAAGATTTATATTAAACAATTAACATACCATCGTATTAAAATGAGAGAGTATTCTGAGTGAGACTACATCCTTAACCTTTGTCAGTATGTTTTATGTTTACATAAGCCTTTATGTTACTAAGTAGCTTCATTTCTTTTCAGCTTGGTGAATCACTTTCAGCATTTCTATTAATATGGATATAGTGGGGATGAACTCCTTCAGCTTTGCTTGTCTGGGAAAGTTGGTATCTCTTCTTCATTTCTGAATGACAGCCATGCTAATATATTCTTAGTTAACCTTTTTTCCCTTCAGCCTTTTGAATATGTCATCCTATTTTCTCCTGCCCTGGAGGATTAATAAACAATTACATGCTGGTAGTATGAGTGCATGACAAACCATACAGAATTGGGAATCAGGATAACTGTGGCTATAATGCTATAGGCACAAGTAATAGCAAGCATAGGATAATTACCTCTGTTGTGCAGTTTGCTCATATCTGTAAAATGGGAAGAATATGCCATTCAGTCTCTAAAACACACTTCAAAATTTTAATCAAATGTTTAGCCACATACATGGAAGTGTGGCTTGTTTTTTATTCATATCTAGATTATTCATAAATATAAATTACTTGAATTTCTAAGTGAAGTGAAGTGTGAAGTGTCAGTCTCTCAGTCATGTCTGACTATTTGTGACCCCATGGACTATATTCCACCAGGCTCCTCTGACCACAGAATTCTCTAGGCAAGAATACTGGAGTGGGTTGCCATGCCCTTCTCCAGGGAATCTTCCTGACCCAGGGATAAGGCCATTAATAATTGGTAGCTCCATAATGCCTCCATTTTGAACTGAATGTAAGAAACTATAAATAATGCCATGGAAATGAAATATGTCAAGAACGTGTAAAACAAAATTGCAACTGTCACTCATTTTTTTAAGAAAAAATCAAGTTCTAAAAGTTTCCTCTGTTTGGAAAAACTGCATCCTATTTATATAATCTGTAAACAATTTTTAGCATACATATTTTCATTTGAAACAAAATTTTTAAATTTAACATAAAATTAAACCTCATCCTTCACTTATCTGTACTCAGTTGTACCAAGAACTCTCCAGAAATTGATTATTCTGAGCTAAGTCACAATTATATTCAAATGTTACATATATTCATGTGAGAGGTGAAAATTAGTGAACTGACATAATTCTGGTTGAGCCACATTTACATTCTACAAACAAGCTTTTCTTTCTAATGGAATAGCTTGACAATTCTTGAAAACACCAACTGTTTCAGTGAAAATTCAATAAGTGAGTTAAGAATACCAAATGGTAACCAGGCCTTGGGGAAGCTATAGAATTGAAACACAACTCTTTTTTTTTTTTTTGACAGTTTGTAGTATAGCTCTGGTGGTCTGTTTCAAAATCTGTCAAAAAGATGATAACTGACTTAAGAGTTCAGTTTGATTTTTAAACCAAATAATCGGACAGCCTGTCTGGTATTACTGCCTTTGGCCATTTAGAAAAACAATCTGAGTTTTGAAAGAGCACAGACATTAAAATCACCAAATTGTTGCTGTTTATTGGCATTTTCTAAGTTTCAGTGCATGAACATCTAGTCAGGGCAACCAGATAATGAAGGCATCTTCACTGATGTCAATAGGACTCAACAGCAAACACACCCTCAAAGAAATGGTCTTTAACAATTACGTCATCTAAAGTGATGGCAGGATCATCAACCTCCATTTGTTTCAACGATGATTTTAGTTTCACTTACTCAGTCAATAAGACAGTCACCCCCAAATTTATTTTATTGGATACTCAAGTAAAAACAAAATTAAGAAAACTGCCACTAGAATTGCTTTTAAGTTCTACCAGGTTGCTGTTTAAACATCTAAAAAGTAAAAAAGGGACAGCTGAAAAGTACATTGATGATATGTATTTTAGAATTATGTATTACTGAACACATTAAAAAGTATAATTCATAGTTGTATGAGTCAGTTCATTAGACCCCAGGGTATAAAGATACTTTAAATATAATATATAGACTCTGCTACTTATGTATTCTGTAATGTTTGCTGCTGCTGCTGCTGCTGCTGCTGCTAAGTTGCTTCAGTCGTGTCCGACTCTGTGCGACCCCATAGACAGCAGCCCACCAGGCTCCCCCGTCCCTGGGATTCTCCAGGCAAGAATACTGGAGTGGGGTGCCATTGCCTTCTCCGATATAAAATTAAGCCAGTAAACCAATAGGATCCTAATTATTTTAATGATTACTTGGATAAATAATACCAATAATAGCAGATAATATTATTCAGTTCAGTTCAGTTCAGTCGCTCAGCCGTGTCCGACTCTTTGTGACCCCATGAATCGCAGCACTCCAGGCCTCCCTGTTCATCACCAACTCCCAGAGTTTACCCAAATCCATGTCTATGGAGTCGGTGATGCCATCCAACCATCTCATCCTCTGTCGCCCCTTCTCCTCCTGCCCCCAATCCTTCCCAGCATCAGGGTCTTTTCCAATGAGTCCACTCTTCGCATGAGGTGGCAAAAGTATGAGTTTCAGCTTCAACATCAGTCCTTCCAATGAACACCCAGGACTGATTTCCTTTAGGATGGACTGGTTGGATCTCCTTGCGGTCCAAGGGACTCTCAAGAGTCTTCTCCAACACCACAGTTCAAAAGCATCAATTCTTTGGTGCTCAGCTTTCTTTGTAGTCCAACTCTCACATGCATACATGACCACTGGAAAAACTATAGCCTTGAGTAGACAGACCTTTGTTGACAAAGAAATGTCTCTGCTTTTTAATATGCTGTCTAGGTTGGTCATAACTTTCCTTCCAAGGAGTAAGCGTCTTTTAATTTCATGGCTGCAATCACCATCAGCAGTGATTTTGGAGCCCAAAAAAATAAAGTCTGACACTGTTTCCACTGTCTCCCCATCCATTTCCCATGAAGGGATGGGACCAGATGCCATGATCTTACTTTTCTGAATGCTGAGCTTTAAGCCAACTTTTTCACTCTCCTCTTTCACTTTCATCAAGAGGCTCTTTAGTTCTTCTTCACTTTCTGCCATAGTGGTGGTGTCATCTGCATATCAGGTTATTGATATCTCTCCCGGCAATCTTGATTCCAGCTTGTGCTTCCTCCAGCCCAGCGTTTCTCATGATGCACTCTGCATATGAGTTAAATAAGCAGGGTGCCAATACACAGCCTTGACGCACTCCTTTTCCTGTTGGAGAGAATAGCATCAGATGCCTCTGTTTCCCTCCCTCTGCACTGAGTACTTTATGTGCATGTTTCTCATTTGACTCTCAAACTCATGTTTGAATTAACATTAATAGATACAATTAATATCTCCATTTTATGGTGAGGAGACTGAGACTTAAAGTGTCATCATGACCTTCCCAGAGCAGTCAGTAAATGATGTTCGTGGGTGATTCTGAATCTTAATCTACCTGGATTTAAATAGAGATGTTTGAGCAGGTGTTTAGATTCATTACCTAAATAAATAATTAGCTAGAGTATTTTAAGTTACCTACCCAGCCTTATTTAAGGCTTTGAAATGGTCTACCCATTGGGAGGGAAAAAAACCTCACTGTTGGCCTAGTGTAAATTTATGTTAATTAATTCAATAATACAAATCACCAAGAAATCCATCTGTATCTCATTGTGTCATCATCCATCATATACATGGCTATTATTTAGAAGACGTGGCATCAAAACATGGGTTTCAGGGGAATACATAAGGCTGTGACAAATTCTAGCTGAAAGAATTAGCATGTGGAAATGAAGCCAGAGAAAGAAATTTTGATATGGGATTTTGTGTAAGGAACAAAAGGAAGATTTCTGAAAGAGAAATGAGGGAGTGAACGAATAAGGGAAGGAGGGAGAAATGGAAACCCTCTGATGAGTATACGAAGCTTTATTTCCCCTTCTGTTTAGAATTGTCCTACTTATATATCTCCTCAGTCTCTAATGAGACTTGCCCATTTGTTTTTAGACAAAGTAAAGACATTTAAAAAAACGTATCAAATCTATAATGCTTATGATACATAGAGGTAATAATTGTCTCAAAATTAGACAACTATGATAAAACTGAAAATATCAGAACTATTTTAAGGAGAACTGCTCAATGTCCTAGCCTAGATGGTTAAACACCTCCAACATCTCCAGAAATGTAAAAGGATGAAGAAGGCTGTGTTTCCTAAAACTGTCTTCACGGGAAGTTCTGTAAATAATTGGAAGATAGAATACTTCCCCGATCTTCCTTGTCATGTGAAACACTTGACTTAGGAGATAACTGTCTAGTCTTCTGCAAAGTGGAAAATACATGTATGTTTGTAACTTGGAGTTTGGATATGAATTCCTCAAGGCAGCATGATATGGCCATCTGCAATTCTTTGTTTTCCCTTCTCCCCCTTAATAGATCCCAGCATCTCCTTGATTTTAAAAAATGTTGAATAGTAGTTTGACAATATTTGTTTGAAGAGATATCAAATTATGAGCCTTATTAGGGTGCTCATGTGTCTCAGACTAGCTAGCCCTCCTTACTGTAGACTCTGGACAGACTTTGAAAGAATATGCTATAGTTTCAGATAATTACTTATAGTAAGACCAGGCAGACAATGAAGCCCCAAACCAAAAATACAAAATCAGCAAGAAAAATGTATACCATATTTCCCCTTTCTGATATATATCATTTTATCCATCATTTAGTACTGGATAATCATTCCCTAAATAAGCCACAACTGACTGCAGGATAAAACTATAAAAAAGTTTGTTATCCTTTTCCTAAAACTATAAAAAGGTTGTTATCCTTTGTAACCACATGGCTGCAAGCTCCTCTGTTCATGAGGATTCTCCAGGCAGGAATACTGGAGTGGGTAGCCATCCCCTCCTCCCAGGAATCTTCCCAACCCAGAGATCTAACCCAGGTCTCCTGCATTGCAGGCGGATTCTTTACCACCTGAGCCACCAAGGAAGCCCCGTTATCCTTTCAGAGACAACTAAATATCTAAAAGACTAACTGCTGTTCAATTCATATGTGACTCTTCTGATTTTTTCTGGATAACGGTGGGAATACTTATATAGTAGTCTGGGGAATGATTTAGTAATATTTTTGCTGAGCACTACAAAGTAAATTAATTTGTACATTCACAATGTTAAAGAGTTCAAACACAAACCTATAAGTGACATTTGAACTCTTTTACAGAATCATTGTAGTCACCGGAAAGAATGCTGGTGATGCAACACAGACTGTAACTAATGGATTTCCAAGAGTTGAAAAAAGGTTCTTCCACAAATATCGTATATTAATACATATATGTTCAATCTAGAAAAATGGTATAGATGTCCTATTTGCAAAACAGAAATGGGATACACTGTTAGAGAACAAGTGTATAGATACCAAGAGAGAAAGGAGGTAGGAGAAGTTGGAAGATTGAGTATGCACATAATACACTCTTGATATTATGTATAGAATGGACAACTAATGAGAACCTACTGTGTAACACAGGGAACACTACTTAATGCACTGTGGTGATCTGAATGGGAAGGAAGTCCAAAAGGGAATGGAAATATGTATATATATGGCCGATTCATGTTGCTGTACAGTAGAAGCTAACACAAAATTGTAAAGCAACTATACTCCAATAAAAATTATTTAAAAAATAAAAGTTTTTCCAAATGACACCGACTGTAGTTGTTTACAACCCACCAGGTTGCATGGGGACATAAAACCCCAGTCGCCTGCACTAGACATCCTGAAACTTTGAACCTCTCAGAGGTGTTCAGTAGTGAGCAGAAATAGAAATAGCTGAGTTTTAAAAATAAAAATATTGTTTATAACAAATATTTTACTATAAAATTATCTTTAGGCATTTATAAACTTAGGAAGTTATCCTCTGCAAATTTATTTTACTGCTATTGTTACCAGTGAGGCATGCAGAATCACATAGTAGATGACTGGAAGTTGGAACAGCAAAATGTGAGGACCCAGCCCAGAATCAGAAAAGAGACACTCACCAGAACTACAATTGACTGATACATTTATAAATTTTTATGAAAAACATTCAGCAGTTATCACCAGAGAACCAGATCAATTCCATAGTTCATACATATTTATATATGTATTGTATGCATATAAGTTGCTTTCTCTATGCTCAAATTGACATATATTGAGAGTGTTGTATGTTGTAGTCAAATTTTTCATTAAGGGCCCAAATTAAAAAAAAAAACAAACACCTTTACAAATAAGTAAGGGAACATTCAGGTATATGAAACAATTATTTAAATAATGGTTAAAATCCAAGAAATGCTTTTCAATATAATGTAAAGTGAAAAAAATCAGTTTGCAAATCATATATGTAGTAAGACAGACATTGTTAAATACGTCTAAAATATGAGAAGATATCATGATACTGTTTATTTTGGAACAATATTATGATTAATTTCTTTTAATATTTTTTTCCAGTTTTTAGGTGAGTATACATTAGTGGCTCACTTGGTAAAGAATTTGCCTGCAGGGAGGGGGCTAAGATGGCGGAGGAATAGGACGGGGAGACCACTCTCTCCTCCAAAAATTTAGCGAAAGAACATCTGAACGCTGAGCAAACTTCACAAAGCTACTTCTGAACGCTGGCAGAGGACGTCAGGCATCCAGAAAGACAGCGCATTATCTTCGAAAGCAGGTAGGAGAAATTATAAAAGATAAAAAGAGAGACAAAAGAGTTAGGGACGGAGACCCGTCCCGGGGAGGGAGTCGAAAAAGAGGAGAAATTTCCAAGCACGAGGAAACCCTCTCACTGGCGGGTTTGGGGGAAGATTTTGAATCTCGGAGGGCAACATAACTGGGAGAAAAAATAAATAAAACCCACAGATTACGTGCCTAAAGGCAACTCCCAGCAAAGAACCCCAGACGCTCGCATCCGCCACCAGCAAGTGGGGGCTGAACGGAGAGGAGCGGGCGGCACTGCTTAGGGTAAGGACTGGGCCCGAACGCCCTGAGGGCAATCTGAGGGAGCTAACGTGAGATAGTAACCTAAACTGTGGGACAGCCAGAGAGAGAAAACTATCCCTCGAAAAGCCCAAATCTAAGGCAAAGCTGGCCCGCTCACAGAACAAAGGACTGAGCGATACCAGAGGAGAGCTAGCCGGCTGCGGACCGCCCCATCCCCCGCCGGACACAGCAGGCAGGCGGGGCCAGCCAGAGCCGGAAAGGGGCAAACTCGGCCCCAGAGAGGGCACCCCCTACCAAACTGCAAACAGGCTCCCAGTTTCTAAGCAAAGACTGCCTGAGATCCCGGAGGGTCGACAGCTGCCGGGAGGGTCGCAGCCAGAGACCAGCTCCCCAGAACAGACGCAAAGCACACTGGAGCCGGGCGCGCCTGTAAACTGAGGCAGGGACCACGGAGGTGATAAGCCGCACCGCCCCAACAGGGGAGAGTGCGCTTGCCAAACTCCTGGCTGCCTGAGCTGCTCCGACCGGGAACGGCACAAACCGTGGGCTCAACCGAGTCTGTGCCTTTGTGGAGTACCTGGGAACCTGAACCTGAGCGGCTTAGACCTGGTAAGTGCACGCATCTCAGGGCCCACTCCTCGGCCGAGTAACCTGAAGCCTGAGCAGGGTAGACGGGGAAAGCACACACGCCGTGAACGGGGGCAAACCCAGTGCGGCCGAGACACTGCGAGCTCACCACACACACGCCAGTGATACAGGTTTGCAGTGTTCCTTCCTCCCCACAGCACGACTGAACAAGCGAACCTAAAGAGACCGCCTCCGCCCCTTTGTGGCAGGGCGGAAATTAGATAGTGAAGAGACCTCCAAACAGAAGCCAAATATACAGAGGGAAGCGCGTTGGAAGTGACAGGCCAACAGATTAAAATCCCTGTAGTTAACACCGACTGCATTGAAAGGGGCCTACAGATCTTGAAAAGTATAAGCAGGAACAAGGATCTATCTGAAACTGAACAGACCCCACACTGCTCACAACAGCTCCAGAGAAAGTCCGGGATATATATTTTTACTATTATCATTTTTTTAAAAATTTTTTTTCTTTCTTTTTTCTTTAAGTCCTCTATTACACCTTTAATTTTCATTTTCATAACCCACTATTACCTTGCAAAAAAAAAAAAGCCCTATTTTTAAAGCAAACTGCATACATATATCTTATACCTTTTGTGTTTTCTTTTTTTACTGTTTTTTTCCTGTTTTACTTTTTTTTACTGTTTCTTTTTTTACTGTTTTACTGGTTTTTTTCTTTTTACACTGTTTTCTTTTTTTTTTATGTTGTATGTTTTATAAGAGTCTAACCTCTACTCTAGATTTTTAATCTTTGTTTTACATATTTGATATCAATTTTGTGCATTTAAGAACCCAATCTTTAGTACCCATTTTTACTCAGGAGTGTGATTACTGGCTTGATTACTCTCTCCCCCTATTGACGCTCTTTCTTCTCCCCCAGGGAACCTCTATCTCCCACCCTCCTCCTTCTCTTCTCAACCCAATTCTGTGAATCTCTGAGGGTGTTCTGGGTGCCGGAGAACACTTTGGGAAGAGAATACTGCCCAGATCTCTCTCTCCCCTCTTGATTCCTCCCTTTCTACTCATGCTCACCTCTGTTACCTTCCACCTCCCCCCTATGTATCTCTGTGAACCGCTCTGAGGGTTCCAGACTGTAGAAAGCACAAAGGGAAGTGCTTACTGGTTAGACTGCTCTCTCCACGTTTGAGTCCCCCTCTTCTCCTCCTGGTCACCTCAAACTGCCCCCCCCACTTCATCTCTCCATCTAACTCAGTGAACCTTTCTGGGTATCCCTCACTGTGGAGAATCTTTTCACCATTAACCTAAAAGTTTTATTATTGATGCTGTATGGATGGAGAAGTCTTGAGGCTACCACAAGAATAAGACTGAAAGACAGGGGAAACATTAATTAATAAGAGATCATCCAATAGCCTCCACATATACACTGAAACCAAGCTCCACCCAAGAGCCAATAAGTTCCAGAGCAAGACATACCACACAAATTCTCCAGCAACGCAGGAACATAGCCCTGAGCATCAATATACAGGCTGCCCAGAAGCACACCAAATCCATAGACATCTCAAAACTCAATACGGAACACTCCATTGCACTCTAGAGAGAAGAAATCCAGCTCCACCCACCAGAACACCGACACAAGCTCCCCCAATCAGGAAACCTTGACAAGCCACCTGTCCAACCCCACCCACAGTGAGGAACCCCCACAATAAAGAGGAAGTTCATACTACCAGAATACAGAAAGGCCACGCCTAACACAGCAATCTAAACAAGATGAAAAGGCAGAGAAATACTCAGCAAGTAAAGGAAAATGAGAAATGCCCACCAAACCAAACAAAAGAGGATGAGATAGGGAATCTATCTGAAAAAGAATTTAGAATAATGATAATAAAAATGATCCAAAATCTTGAAAGCAAAATGGAGTTACAGATAAATAGCCTGGAGACAAGGATTGAGAAGATGCAAGAAATGTTTATCAAGGACCTAGAAGAAATAAAAAGGAGTCAATATAGAATGAATAATGAAATAAAGGAGATAAAAGACACTCTGGAGGGAACCAACAGTAGAATAACGGAGGCAGAAGATAGGATAAGTGAGGTAGAAGATAGAATGATGGAAATAAACGAAGCAGAGAGGAAAAAAGAAAAAAGAATCAAAAGAAATAAGGAAAACCTCAGGGATCTCTGGGACAATATGAAACGCCCCAACATTCGAATCATAGGAGTCCCAGAAGAAGAAGATAAAAGGAAAGGCCATGAAAAAATACTTGAGGAGATAATAGTTGAAAATTTCCCTAAAATGAGGAAGGAAATAGTCACAGAAGTCCAAGAAACCCAGAGAGTCCCAAACAGGATAAACCCAAGGCGAAACACCCCAAGACACATATTAATCAAATTAACAAAGATCAAACACAAAGAACAAATATTAAAAGCAGCAAGGGAAAAACAACAAATAACACACAAGGGGATCCCCATAAGGATAACAGTTGATCTTTCAATAGAAACTCTTCAGGCTAGAAGGGAATGGCAGGACATACTTAAAGTAATGAAAGAGAATAATCTACAACCCAGATTACTGTACCCAGCAAGGATCTCATTCACATATGAAGGAGAATTCAAAAGCTTTACAGACAAGCAAGAGCTGAGGGAATTCAGCACCACCAAACCAGCTCTCCAACAAACGCTAAAGGATCTTCTCTAAACAGGAAACACAGAAAGGATGTTTCAACACGAACTCAAAACAACAAAGTAAATGGCAACGGGATCATACTTATCAATAATTACCTTAAATGTAAATTGGTTGAATGCCCCAACCAAAAGACAAAGGCTGGCTGAATGGATACAAAAACAAGACCCCTATATATGCTGTCTACAAGAGACCCACCTCAAAACTAGGGACACATACAGACTGAAAGTGAAGGGATGGAAAAACATATTTCATGCAAACGGAGACCAAAAGAAAGCAGGAGTGGCAATACTCATTTCAGATAAAATAGACTTTAAAATAAAGGCTGTGAAAAGGGACAAAGAAGGACACTACATAATGATCAAAGGGTCAATCCAGGAAGAAGATGTAACAATTATAAATATATATGCACCCAACATAGGAGCACCACAATATATAAGGCAAATACTAACAAGTATGAAAGGGGAAATTAACAATAACACAATAATAGTGGGAGACTTTAATACTCCACTCACACATATGGATAGATCAACTAAACAGAAAATTAACAAGGAAACACAAACTTTAAATGATACAATAGACAAATTAGATTTAATTGATATTTACAGGACTTTCCACCCCAAAACAACCAATTTCACCTTTTGCTCAAGTGCACACGGAACTTTCTCCAGGATAGATCACATCCTGGGCCATAAATCTAGCCTTGGTAAATTCCAAAAAATTGAAATCATCCCAGCCATCTTCTCTGACCACAATGCAGTAAGATTAGACCTCAATTACAGAAGAAAAACTATTAAATATTCCAACATATGGAGGCTAAACAACACGCTTCTGAATAACCAACAAATCACAGAAGAAATCAAAAAAGAAATCAAATTATGCATAGAAACGAATGAAAATGAAAACACAACAACCCAAAACCTATGGGACACTGTAAAAGCAATGCTAAGGGGAAGGTTCATAGCAATACAGGCGTACCTCAAGAAACAAGAAAAAAATCAAATAAATAACCTAACTCTACACCTAAAGCAACTAGAGAAGGAAGAAATGAAGAACCCCAGGGTCAGTAGAAGGAAAGAAATCTTAAAAATTAGGGTAGAAATAAATGCAAAAGAAACAAAAGAGACCATAGCAAAAATCAATAAAACTAAAAGCTGTTTTTTCAAGAAGGTAAATAAAATTGACAAGCCATTAGCCAGACTCATCAAGAAACAAAGGGAGAAGAATCAGATCAACAAAATTAGAAATGAAAATGGAGAGATCACAACAGACTACACAGACATACAAAGGATCATAAGAGACTACTACCAACAGCTATATGCCAATAAAATGGAAAACTTGGAAGAAATGGACAAATTCTTAGAAGAGTATAACTTTCCAAAACTGAACCAGGAAGAAATAGAAGATCTTAACAGACCCATCACAAGCACGGAAATCGAAACTGTAATCAGAAATCTTCCAGCAAACAAAAGCCCAGGACAAGACGGCTTCATAGCAGAATTCTACCAAAAATTTAGAGCAGAGCTAACACCTATCCTACTCAAACTCTTCCAGAAAATTGCAGAAGATGGTAAACTTCCAAACTCATTCTATGAGACCACCATCACCTTAATTCCAAAAACAGACAAAGATGCCACAAAAAAAGAAAACTACCGGCCAATATCACTGATGAACACAGATGCAAAAATCCTTAATAAAATTCTAGCAAACAGAATCCAACATCATATTAAAAAGATCATACATCATGACCAAGTGGGCTTTATCCCAGGAATGCAAGGTTTCTTTAACATCCGCAAATCAATCAATGTAATATACCACATTAACAAATTGAAAGATAAAAACCATATGATTATCTCAATAGATGCAGAAAAAGCCTTTGACAAAATTCAGCATCCATTTATGATAAAAACCCTCCAGAAAGCAGGAATAGAAGGAACATACCTCAAGATAATAAAAGCTATATATGACAAACCCACAGCAAACATTATCCTCAATGGTGAAAAATTGAAAGCATTTCCCCTAAAGTCAGGAACAAGGCAAGGATGCCCACTTTCACCACTACTATTCAACATAGTTTTGGAAGTTTTGTCCACAGCAATCAGAGCGGAAAAAGAAATAAAAGGAATCCAGATAGGAAAAGAAGAAATAAAACTCTCACTGTTTGCAGATGACATGATCCTCTACATAGAAAACCCTAAAGATTCTACCAGAAAATTACTAGAGCTAATCAATGAATATAGTAAAGTTGCAGGATATAAAATTAACACACAGAAATCCCTTGCATTCCTATACTCCAATAATGAGAAAACAGAAAGAGAAATGAAGGAAACAATACCATTCACCATTGCAACAAAAAGAATAAAATACTTAGGAATATATCTACATAAAGAAACAAAAGACTTATATATAGAAAACTATAAAACACTGATGAAAGAAATCAAAGAGAACACAAACAGATAGAGAAATATACCATGTTCCTGGATTGGAAGAATTAATATAGTGAAAATGAGTATACTACCCAAAGCAATCTATAGATTCAATGCAATCCCTATCAAGCTACCAACGGTATTTTTCACAGAACTAGAACAAATCATTTCACAATTTGTATGGAAATATAAGAAACGTCGAAGAGCCAAAGCAATCTTGAGAAAGAAAAATGGAACTGAAGGAATCAACCTGCCTGACTTCAGGCTCTACTACAAAGCCACAGTCATCAAGACAGTATGGTACTGGCACAAAGATAGAAATATAGATCAATGGAACAAAATAGAAAGCCCAGAGATAAACCCACGCGCCTGTGGACACCTTATCTTCAACAAAGGAGGCAAGAATATACAATGGAGAAAAGACAATCTCTTTAACAAGTGGTGCTGGGAAAACTGGTCAACCACTTGTAAAAGAATGAAACTAGAACACTTCCTAACACCATACACAAAAATAAACTCAAAATGGATTAAAGATCTAAACATAAGACCAGAAACTATAAAACTCCTTGAGGAAAACATAGGCAAAACACTCTCTGACATAAATCACAGCAGGATCCTCCATGACCCACCTCCCAGAATGTTGGAAATAAGGGCAAAAATAAACAAATGGGACCTAATTAAAATTAAAAGCTTTTGCACAACAAAGGAAACTATAAGCAAGGTGAAAAGACAGCCTTCAGAATGGGAGAAAATAATAGCAAACGAAGCAACAGACAAACAATTAATCTCAAAAATATACAAGCAACTCCTGCAGCTGAATTCCAGAAAAATAAACGACCCAATCAAAAAATGGGCCAAAGACCTAAACAGACATTTCTCCAAAGAAGACATACAGATGGCTAACAAACACATGAAAAGATGCTCAACATCGCTCATTATTAGAGAAACGCAAATCAAAACCACAATGAGGTATCATTTCACACCAGTCAGAATGGCTGCTATCCAAAAGTCTACAAGCAATAAATGCTGGAGAGGGTGTGGAGAAAAGGGAACCCTCTTACACTGCTGGTGGGCATGCAAACTAGTACAGCCACTATGGAGAACAGTGTGGAGATTCCTTAAAAAACTGGGAATAGAACTGCCATATGACCCAGCAATCCCACTGCTGGGCATACACACTGAGGAAACCAGAATTGAAAGAGACGCGTGTACCCCAATGTTCATCGCAGCACTGTTTACAATAGCCAGGACATGGAAGCAACCTAGATGTCCATCAGCAGACGAATGGATAAGGACGCTGTGGTGCATGTACACAATGGAATATTACTCAGCCATTAAAAAAATACATTTAATCGGTTCTATTGAGATGGATGAAACTGGAGCCCATTATACAGAGTGAAGTAAGCCAGAAAGAAAAACACCAATACAGTATACTAATACATATATATGGAATTTGAAAAATGGCAATGATAACCCTATATGTGAGACAGAATGAGAGACACAAATGCATAGAATAGTCTTATGGACTCTGAGGGAGAAGGTGAGGATGGGACGTTCTGGGAGAATAGCATTGAAACATGTATATTATCATATGTGAAACAGAACACCATTCCATGTTCGATGCATGAGACAAATGCTCAGGGCTGGGGCAATGGGATGACCCAGAGGGATAGGATGGGGAAGGAGGTAGGAGGGGGGTCCAGGAGGGGGAACACATGTAAACCTATGGCTGATTCATGTCAATGTATGGCAAAAACCACTACAATATTGTAAAGTAATTAGCCCCCAACTAAAATAAATAAATTTATTAAAAAAAAAAAAAAAAGAATCTGCCTGCAACGCAGGAGACCCAGGTTCGATCCCTGGGTCAGGAAGGTCCCCTGGAGACAGAGATGGCTGGGTATCCTCTCCAGTGTGTTTGCTTGGGAAAGCCTAGGGGCAGAGGAGTCTGGAAGGCTACAGTCCATGGGGTCACAAGAGTCGAACTTGACTTAGCAACTAAATCATCAATTAAATGTTTAAAAAAGGTTTTCACTTCTTTGAGAAACTAGTTTAGATACTAAGTTAGCAAGAGTGAGAGGATCAAACAATTTCAATCACTGTAATTGAAACGAGGTCAACAACATCATGTGCAGAAAGGTGTCAAAATGGGATCTGCTGAATTTGAGGTGTATGTATCCTTTGATTTAAAAACTACAGGAATGACAAGAACAAGTTTTGTTGCACTTAAATATAATGTATTTTGCTTCTTATTGTTATAGAAAAAAATGGTGCTGATAGTGATTGCTTGCTGAATTATGAGATTGCTCTTATCCTTTCCTTCTACATCTCACTGTATCAGCTTACTTTCAGTTCACAATGGCATGTGAAATTGTACTTGCTAAAGACAATTTATTCCAGCCAGATACTGTATTTATATATAAATAACTGTGAGGTGTTATTATGTTGGTTCAAGGGGTACTGTACAAGTAAAAAGCACTGAATATAAATAACTAGATGGATATAATTGGCTGAGTGTTGAAAATACAAACTTCTTAAAATAGAATTACTTTTAAGAGTGATTTCTATCATATATAAACATTACATTGTCTTTACCACTTTTTGGAAATATACCTCCTTCTATTCTGCACCAACCAAATTTCATTAAATTAATCCAAACAATTTAAGAGAAAATAATTTTATTTATTTATTTATTTATTTTTGGCTATGCTGGGTCTTCATTCCTGCACTGGCTTTTTCTCTAGCTGCAGTGAGTGGAAGCTAGTCTCTAGTTGCAATGCGTAGGCTTCTCACTGCAGTGGCTTCTCTTGTTGTGGAGCGCGGGCTTCAGTAGTTGTAGCAAATGCGCTCAGTAGTTGTGGCTTCCAGGCTCTAGAGCATGGGATCAGTAGTTGTGGTGCATGGGCTTAGTTGCTCCACGGCATGTGGGATCTTCCTGGACCAGGGATTGAACCTATGTGTCCTGCTTTGGCAAGCGGATTCTTCACCACTAAGCCACCAGGAAGCCCAAGCAATTTTTAAAAGAAAAATATACTTCTTACACCAACTCTCCAGTCTTTATATTTCTTAACCTCACTTTTTCTCACTCTTCAGAGTTGTAAGTGTATATCTATGCACACACACACACACACACACACACACACACACACACACACACACATACACACGAACATATACATGTTCATGGTCACATGTACACCTACCTACAACAAAATTCTTTTCATCTATTTATCTATATCTATACTCCATTGGGTAACTGAGTCATCACTTTAAAAAATCTGCTTCCTACTTCTCTCAGTCTTAATCAGCTTAATCTTGTCCTTTTAAAAATCTACCTTTGACCAATTCCTTGCAAACCACTGCTCCTTCTACTCTATGCATTCTTTAACATACTGCTGTCAGTCTCTCCTGTCACCTCTGAAATAAAATATTAATAATTGTTCCTTCCATCTTTTTGTCCCTCAGTGCTAATTTGCAGTTCTTCTGACTCTAAGACTTCCCTTTAATATTGTAGTCTTTGCTTCTTCAATTCCCCTGGATCCTCAGATTCAGGAAGAGAACACTCCTCACTCCCCGTTTCCACTTTTATTTCATTTAGAATGCACTGCCTGAAATGTGGAATCTTAGTCCCTGAAGTGGAAGTGAAATCCAGTCCCTTAACCACTGGACTGCCAGAGAGGTCTCCCATTCCCACTTCCAGAACTTTGGCTGCACCAGACCTCAGCAACTTAACTCTGTTGACATTTATCCCATCCGTTTAACATACATCCTCATAGCTACTTACTTTAATCCCTAAGACATTCTCCTGCACAGTGACTAGTACCTAGTAGAAGCTCAATAAGTGTTATTTAAATGAGTTTATTCCGAAAATTTAGAACCAGACCTATTTTATTTTCTTAACTCTATTCCCTCTCAATAATCTCTGTGATTTTAATATCTATGTTAATGCTTTATTATTAATACTTTTCCATTTTCCAAAATCTTTATATTCCAGTGAATTTTCTCAACTACTTCGATCATCTGTCAGCACATACATAACTGAGACCTTATTATCGGGCAGAAAGTGTCATCTCCACTCTCTTTTCCTAGGTACATTTCCCACACATTCATTTCTATGTAAATACGTTTTCATTCCTCTTTTGATCATTGGTTTCTTGGCTCCTATAAAAAGTTTATAAATTTACAAGTAAATTCTCACACTTTCTCTTAATTTATCATTCTTACATTCTCTTTAAAAGTCATATATGTGGGTAGAGTAAAAGTTACTCATTTGGATTATTTTATGCTTTTAAGTTGTTGTTTTTTTCAAAATAGTTACACTGCTCTTGCAAGTCAGTATATATTCTTCAGATTGTGTACTTTCTATTAGTTTGTTTCAAAGTTATTGACTTTTTACTCTGTCATCTCCATTCTGCTATTAAGCCCTGCTGCAGCTGCTGCTAAGTCGCCTCAGTCGTGTCTGACTCTGTGCGACCCCATAGACGGCAGCCCACTAGGCTCCCCCATCCCTGGGATTCTCCAGGCAAGAACACTGGAGTGGGTTGCCATTGCCTTCTCCAGTGCATGAAAGTGAAAAGTGAAAGTGAAGTCGCTCAGTCGTGTCCAACTCTTAGCGACCCAATGGACTGCAGCCTACCAGGCTCCTCTGTCCATGGAATTTTCCAGGCAAGAGTACTCCATCTAGTGTATTTTGAAACTTTCTATATTGTATTTAAAATTTTTTTCTCTTTTATTTTTCATCTTTTATTGGAATATAATTGCTTTACAATGTTGTGTTAGTTTCTGCTGCACATCAAAGTGAATCAGCTATATGTATACACACATCCCTTTGCTCTTGGACCTCCTTCCCTCCTCTCAATCCCACTTATCCCGGTCTTCACAGAACACCGAGCTGAGCTTCTTGTGAATAGCAGATTCCCACTAGCTGTCTATTTCACACATGGTAGTGTATGCATGTAAATTGTATTTTTAAATTGAGATTAAAATTTTTCCATTTGATTATTGCATTTGTTTTTCAGGGTTGCTATAACTAATTACCCCAAACTGGGTGACTTAAAACAATAGAAATGTCTTCTTTCCAAGTTCTGGAGGCTGGAAGTCTGGAATTAAGGTGTCATCAGGGCCATGCTCCATCTAAGAACTTTGGAAAGAGTTTTTTCTCACCTCTTCTGGCAATCCCTAGCATTCCTTTGCTTGTGGCAGCAAAACTCCAAGCTCGACCTCCGCCTTTGCAAGGCATCCTGCTGACTGTCTCTTCTGAGTCTGAGTCTATTTTTATATAAAAATCTAATGACTGAATATACAGCTCAAGGGTGAGGACTTCATGTTTACTAGCTACATCAACAAATGGACATCAGTTTGAGCAAGCTCCAGGAGATAGTGAAGGACAGGGAAGCCCGGTGTGCTGCAGTCCATGGAGTCGCAGAGTCAAACTCGATTTGGCAAGTGAACAACAACACATCAACAAAAGCCCTATTTCCAAATGAGGAAGCACCAGTGATTAGGACTCCAACATACTTGATGGGAGAGAGGCATGATTCAATTCAATCTACAATGCTTTTTGTATTTTCTATTTCTGACTGAAGGTTTGCTATCTTTTCTTTGATTACAAAAATATTTTCCTTCACTCTTTGAGCATAACTATAATAGCGTCTTTAAAATCCTTGTCTCATACCAACGCCTGTGTCCTCTCATAGCTGGTGATGTTGATGATCTTTGTTCAACAATAAAGTTTGCACTGTATTACACAATAAGTGCAAATAAGTTTGCACAATATTACATTGTGGAGTCTCTGGATTCTGTTAGCTTCCTCCAACAATTATGATGCTTTTTGATCTAGCATTGAATCCACGTGGTGATGAGGCAAACTACAAACTTTTTGCAGTGGGCAGTTCAGTTTGAGGGTTTTTATTAGCTAGACTGTTTACAGACTGCTGCTTGCATTTGTTGGTGTTAGCTTGGTGTCGGTGTCTATGATGTGGTAGATGTTACACAAGGGACTGGGCTGCCCTTTTCTGTCTCTTTTGTGCAAGGGTTGCCCTCACATTCTGACTCCCTGGTTGTCCTGTCTTGCTAGTTTTTTAGACCTGAAAGAGAGTAGGTTTTCTAAAGGAGCTTGGGTCCACCAGTGCTCTGTTGCAAACCGAGCCTGCCCTGAGGCTAAAGCCACAGGATATCACCTCTTTAGAGTTTATCTTTCCAATCATCTGGTCTCATTCAAAATAGGCCTCCTTTTGTTGACTCTTCAAACCCAAAAGTTCGCTGTTTGATGGTATTTTGCCCAGAGTTTAAAACAATAAATACCTGTAAGAAGGTCAGTCCATTGCAAACTTATTCCATTGTATCAAAAGTGAGACTTAACATCTATTAGATATATTTAAGTGTCTTTGCCTTCTAGCTTTGAAATTTCAAAGTCAGCTTCATATTTTTCTCTTTCTGTATTGCATTCAGGTAAATTCATTAAATCTATCTTCTAATTTATTAAATATCTATTCTTATTGCAAGTTTAAGGAATTCTTTTTTTACTTTCCATTTACATTAACTAGCAGCAAATAAACAAGAAATTGATGGAACAATAATAATTAAGTCAATTGATGATAATAATTCTTTAAGGAGAGTAGTAATGCAGTCACCTACATTTTGTCTAATTTCATTCATTATGTCCCTTTTGCTAATGTTCTCTCTCTTTTTATTCTGAAAGGATTTTTTTTTAACTTTTCCTGTACTCTCTTCTTGACTTCCTGTATCCATATCTATGTCCAAAACAGGGCAAGATAGCATACTTTATCTTTGTAAATTGCTTTCAAAAATCATTATCATCTTACTAATTTTATTGTCTGCAAAATTTGCATTGACTATAGTCACATTTGCCACAGATATAACTCCATTTCCTGGATCCCTGACCAAACACCAGTTTCAGCCAAAGTCGTCTGCATATGTCCGTATAAATCACTTCATAAATTAGAGTCTACATTCCTCACAGAACATGGACTCATTTTGAAACCAGACAAAATAAATCATAAAGGAGCATCATGAAGTTAGAATTACAGCCTGATTTTCATTAAGGGCCTTCAATTAATGTAGCTTAAAGCTTCAAATTCACAATCAAAATATTAAGCAATTATGTTTACCTTAGTTGTTTTTTCTTCCTCTTATCTAAATACACAATTCAATCAGACAGTATTTATTCTTTTTTTTCTTTTCAGGGTCTTCATGCTTTTATCTGCTGGTTAACTTCACCTATGACTTTCAGAGTCCTTTATGGGATTATGGAGAAAGTCAAAAACTATTGCTTTTCAATATTTTGATGTTAAAGAGGATGGAGTCTGGATTTGGTGACATAATATCAACATTTCAACTGTCATCATATTTATTCATTCCTTTAATATTAATTAATCGATTAATCCATTTAACATTGATTGAATGCCTACCATGAGTGAAACATTTGATGGTGACAAATGTTATGTTTTCTGCTTTTAATCTCATAGTTAAGTGATGGAGACTGATGTATTTGAGATAAGTGCTACGAAGTATGGGCATAGGAAAAACGTTTTCACCAGTTATTGCCAGCTAAATGTCTAGTGCAAACCTAAATTAGATGGAATGCTGTCAGGAATCATTGTTCATATTATTGAAGTTATCACTTCTCTAGCTGCTCAAATTCTTTGTTTCTTTATCGGCTAGGGATTATGTAAATTGTTTTCTCTACATGTTAAAAATGTAAGGATGATTGTTTTCTGTATAAATTTTTAAACTTGTCCAAGCATTGTAAGTAGCGTAAAAGGTGAAAAGTGGGAATGTCACATGTCACAGTGTATCAGGGTAATGAGATGTCTAACAAAGACTCATAGACACACAGCCTGCAAAGCACTTCTTTGTATTCACGTTCTTGGTAATTTCACGTTTATAATATAACATAAGCAAAAAGCCTATTTCTTTCAATAGAACCGTGGGTCAACTCGAGGTAAACCATTATTCTATAAAAACATTGTTCAGAAATAACCTAATTAGGTCTCATAACCACATTTCTAAGGGCTACTGTTCTGTTATTATGTGTAAAATATAGGGACACTTCCCAATAAAGTGAAAATGAGGCAAACTGATATGAAATCTACAGGAGCAAGCTGACAAGTTTCCAGACGACAGAGTTATATGTTTTGCATTATTGTTCTGAAGACCTATAGGCTTTGATTACTTGGCACTGCTCTTTTGTTTCCCCATTCTTCCTGGCAGAGCTGCAGATTTAATTTTATCAGTATGAGAAATATGAAGCTAGGGAATTTAATAATTGTTTCACTAGGTAAGGGATGAAGTAAATTCCATTGCCTTTCCTTTGATTACAATCTTCCCTGCTGGTTTAATTAAAAACATCCATGTGAGGAAGAGGAAACATGGTAGAGATCTAATTGTTTTATTGTATTGGATGTAGAGTAGGAACAATGAAATAGAGAGGTTTATAGTTGTAAAACTTAAATGCTTCATGTAAATCTAAAATGCAGACCCAGGTCAGCTACAGACAAATGTCAGTAGACTAGATTCAAAATGCACTGCAGGCAGAAAAGATGACATTTATCAGTCATCCATACATCAGTAAGTAAAACAATTTTAGGGTTGTCTAGACAGGCATCTATTATTTCTTAAATTTAAATCTTTAGTAGAAGGAAAACAGCAGGCATAGGATCTATATTTAGTCTCACAAGAAATGAGACAAAGGCCTGGGAAAAATTTCAAAAACATTTGCAGGGATATATCTGTAGAAAAGAGTCTCATTTCTGTTATTATATGCTGGAAGCAGCCATATTAGTAAATTAGCTTTCTCAGTCACCATGATACAGACTTAAAATATTACACCAAATACTGATATACATAATTCAATTTCTGATCTTTGGATCAGAAACATGCCAGTCAAATTTTAAAGAGAGAATCTTTATGAAATTTTTTATAAGTTTTTGTTCTTTTACTTGTTACTAAATTAGAAAATTGTTTGTAATACCAGTTTTGAAAATGGTAGAGTTAGGTAGCAGGATATTAAATGTGCTAGCATTGTGAAAATGTTATCCAAAAAGTGTTCCAATACTTAGAATTACATGATATTTCAGATCTGAAAACTTAAAAGCAAAAGCAAAGGAGAAATATAGAGAAACAACAAGCAAAAAACAGCACAAATGAAATCAATCTTAGCATATCAGTTGAGGGACTATTTTGAAATTTTATTTTTCCTGCTGCTATTTTATTTTACTTTTTAACTGCAACTACAATTTTTAGTGGTATAACTTTATTGTTGGATAATTTTTTTCTAGGATTAATAATATCCTTTCTAGATATGTAGAATATCTAATCCATAAATTACAAGTCTTCATCCCTGTCTACTATGGAGAATATATAAGCTCTACTACTTTTTACTGTTTAATTCTAAACAATTCTTTTTTCCTTACTTTCTTTTTTTAAAAGTAAATTTATGATTTTTAAAAGTCATCCCTAGTTTGGATCCAACAATTTATTTAAAACTATCAATGACCTTGGTTTACTAGCAATGATGTATTTTAATGTACTTTTTGAATGTTGAGAAATCATGGCATTTTACTGCCATCTATTCACTGGCTTTCCAGTAAGTGCATTTTCACCCTCCCCTCAAAACATACACCAGATATACGTCTTTGTGATGAACATTATTGTGCTAAACATATTACATAGTGAAGATTATTTCAGTCCACTGCTTTTAGATCTTATAGCTGTAAATCACAGCTTTTAAATATTTATAACATTCCCTTGAACACTTAAGGGAGAGAGACAAAATAAAATTTTTCATTGGGTCCTACAGTAAAAATGTTTGTGCTGGTTAAAAAATGCTACAGCTTTTTTTTTTTAAAGAAATTAAATTTCACCAAATGACTTCTCTGTAAAGCTTTAGTTTTGAATGAATTTGTCTGAACTTTCCCTCGTTAACGTCAAAATAATTGCTAATAAGCAGGTCCTTAATATAATGCAAAGATCTCTTTGTAATTTTAATTTTTGCTTTATCTGGAATATCCTTTGGTTTCTAGTGATAATCATCAAGCTCATTGTTCTTCAGACAAAAATTTAAGAGGCAATATATACTGCCAAAACACATAAAATCAAACAAATTAATCTTCATTTCCATTTAAAGTACACATTTCTCTAAGACCAGCTTCAATGCATGGTTCAAATGCATAACATAAAGTTGACTTAATGCTGCTCAGTGAAGACACCTTGCCTATGAAAGAGAAGCGGACACCGTTTTCTGAAATCCAGAGAGACAGAATAACGCTGTTCTAGACAAAACATTGAAAACAGGAGTACCCTAGTATTCCTAAAATCCACCAAGACATCATAAATTAATTTGGGGTTCATATTCGAGATTTTTATAACAAGCCTGATTTGCTGCTTTTAATTATGTGGTGAGAATTTTTTAGCTTTTACTTCTTACACCTGCTTTGCCAGTGGTATCCACTAGGTGGCGATATAATTATATTTTTTTTTCTTTAGGTTGAGGACAACTCGAGCATTTATGATGTTCTGTGAAAGGAATATTCATCGTCGCAATTAGAACATGCATCTTTTAATTGGTGTTTCATAAATACTGTTACGTCAATCTATATTTGCCTGAATAGTATTTGTGTGTCAATCTACATTTCCTTTTTGGTTGTTGTTGTTTCTATGTTTTATTATAGATTCTAAAATATAAACTATTGATTGAATTGGTTTCATTTTTATAACGTCTTCTCTATATGGAAATACACAATTGAATGGGTATTCTCAATTTCAGAGTACAGTTCAGCGTAATCCCCCGAATTATGTAGAGATGCTTTGAGACTAAGTACAGGTTGTTGGCAGGGATTTAACTGGAGGGGTTAGAGAAAAAGAGGCAAGAAATTTTCCTTTTTTCTCTAAGCCTGGTGAGAATACTCCACTCAGGTCTATAGCTGCTAAGAAGCAAAGGGTATGAAAGCAAATGAAGTGGTTCTCAGATCCTGCAAGATTCCCTCTTCATAAAAATCTGTCTCTCTCTCTCTCCTCCCCCCCCCACTTCGTTCTTGCTCTTTCCTTCCCTTCTCTTTCCGTTCTTTTGTTCTCTTTCTTCTCTTTATGTATATTTATATTTAAATCATTATCTATCCATCTAAGTGGATATATATTTGTATCTATCCATATGGATATCCAAATCTATCTAGATGGATATAAATACATGTATGTATATACATTTATATGAAGTTTTTAATAATGCAATTTATGCCACTTGTACATCACCTGCAAAAATACACAGTTAAGGATTTCATTTTAAAAACCAAGAAACGAGGAGTATCCTTTTTTTAAGAGGACTCCATTTGTTTCTGTATTTCATGTTCTATTTGTTTGCTTTATGGAGAATGGTTTGCTAATTATATATTGCTAGAAATAAAGCACTGCATTTTCTCCTAGTTGCTTGTTTTGCAAGAGGACGCAGTGTTTCCTGTGAGCCTTGTTCAATTACCTTTCTGGTAGCTGGTGAGTTTAGACTCTTCGGGCAGAAGACTAAAGGATATTCTTCCCCACTTAAGAACAAACTAGACGTAAAACAAAGGACCTATATTAACTGTTTTAAATCTGTGGGGCGGGGTGGTGGTGGGAAATTTCAAAAGTTAGTTTAAAGTGATGTTCTGAGTTAGCAAGCACAGTAACTAATGCTTAGAGAATAGCCTCCCTCACTCTCTTCCCGGGAAATACAATCCTCATATTTAAGGATCTTTCTGCCAATACCTCTTCACAACTATTGTGACATGTACACACAAAGGTGCATTTGTAAAGGACAGCATCTGTACCAAAGACATGTTGAAATACACACACAGACAGACACACACACACAAAGGGAAGTGGATTCATCAAGCCCATATATTTGATAGTATGTAAATGTACCCACTGTTTTAGATTTGATGAAACATTATTCTCTCATTCTCTGGGATTGTCTGTGCTTCTGATCCTTTAATTCTATATTACCTTGCTCACTGTAACTTTAATTCTATGCTACCATGCTCACTGTAACTTTAGCTAGCCAGATTTCAAGCAACTTTATTTTTTTTTAAATAAAATAACATTTCATCTATGGAAAGTAAATAAATCATGCTCAGAGCAATACCACCTTTTCCAATTTGAGTCAATGACCTATTCACATTGTTAAAATCAGTGATATAATTGCTCTTAGATTCTAAAAACTTTTTAAGTCCAAAGCATTTAAAGCAAGTTACTGTCTCAAAATCTCCAGTTGCTTTCATTTGGTAGTATTGTTGCAATGATAACGGTTTTGTGGTTTTAGACTTTTCATTTAGTTTCTAATTGAAATAGAGACAAATGTTACTGATTATGAACTTGTTACATTTTATAATTAAACATAGTAAATCATCAAAACACAAATAGAGTCAATCTTCACACTTATGTAAAGAAGTGAAAAATAATAACAGTGTAAGTATTGTTGCTTCAAAGGGCAGACACATGTTAAGAATTCATATTTTTTTTTACCACTCCATCTCAATGTTATGGCAATATTTTTAAGAAATGCAAGAAAAAGCAAAGAAAAGAATTGGATGGTGCATTTTTGTTTATAGTTTTGATGATCAGAAATATTTTTGTGTGTACTAATGCTAACCTGTTTTGATACTGATACCATTATAGGTGGTATTGATACTGGTTTTCAAACATCAGTTAATATCAGTGTTCATCTTCTACAGAAATGATAAATGCAAGAGAGTGGCTAATTTACCTGAAAGAAACAAAAATTATCATGAACTTGTAAATGATCTTTCTCACCTCCTTTTGCTGCATACAGACCTCTTGTCTCATACAGACTCTCCATTCTTTCCAAACTATATTTAAAAATGCAAGAATACTAAACAAGTTTTAGTACTAAATTTTATTTCTATGACTCTTTAGGATATCCGAGTGGGGAGTAATTTTTACTACTAAGCTAGATTTTGTTGTTGTTGTTATTCAACACCTTTTCTGAGCCAAGAACAATCATAATCTCTGATGGTGACCTGAATTGTGTGAATTGGTGAAATGGTGACTAGGTTGCCTAGTAATCTGACTTTGACCAAATTATTTAAAGTATTCCCCAATTAAGCTCATGTATAAAATTAAAATGATTAATTTTTCATTTTGAAATTAATTGAATTAATGCATGTGAAGTCCTTAAAAACTGTCTGAAACTTAAACGTAAAATGTTACCTACTATTAGAAATACAGGGAGTCTAGAAATGTTTAAGCACTTCTTGATATTACTTAGCTTATTTTCAAATATTCCTGCAGGGCATTTGACACTCTTCTTTTATATTAACATTTATTCCTTTATCTAAAAAGAATCCAAAGATATTTTGTTTCCCAGGGGTATTGAAAGCTTGTGGCTAAAAGATATAACTTGACTTTCCCAGAGTTTTGAACCTTATAAAAAAAAACAGAGCTTAGGTTATGGAGACAGTGTTCCATGCCATGCTTTATTCACCAAACATGCTACCTAATAAAACACTGTGCAAGAAAAATGAGAATTGTCTCCATTCATAATTAAGACAGAAATAACAATACTATTTTAATAACTACTATTTGCATGCAGTGACTTTGGAATCTGCAATTCTTTTTCCTGACTTTGTTTTATTTGCACCCCTCAATAACTGTAAAGTAGGCATCATTAGCCCCAAATGAAAAAAAAGACAGCAATGGAGGCACAGAGACTTAAATAACTTGCCAAGACTCACTTAGCACGAAATAGTGGAACTGTATCTGGGAGGCAGGTTTTCTATCTCCAGAGCTCTACTCCTAAATAGATCATTAGGACTTAAATGGACCTTCAAATTTTCTAGTCTAAATCGTTATTTATTCAATGAGAAGATGGAGGACAGAGAGGTAACAGACTGGACAATATGACAGAGGCAGAGTTAGGACCAGAGTCCTTCTTGTCATTTCTAATGTAGTTTTAAAAATATTACGATATCCTATTATCTACATTTTTAAACAGTTTTTTTAACTACAAAATTTGAGAACGTCTAAAATTAAAAAAAATACTTACAACAGTTAAACATTTGACCCAATTTATTGCCTTAGTCTGTCTTATTGAGAAGTACGGAGTTTCATCCCACAAAATCTCCAATTCTATTATTTGTATAGTGAGTGGTGGCAAATGTGGTTAGCGATGCCTTATGATAGTAATTCTCACAATTGTGTATCTCTCACACAACTAATCAGAAGCACTGTAGTTTGCTTTACATGAGGTCTAGGTTTTTTCCTCAAACCTCAGTAGAATCTAGACTCTAAAAGAAAATAAGAGAGGCAAGCAGGGAAGGTAAAACTTCCTCAAACGATGAATAGAAGAGATTCTTCTTCATGAACTATGCATTTGTTCTCTATTAGTAATAGGGGTTAATATCTAACCCTGTATATACAACTAGAATAGAAAAATATTTTCTTAATGGCATCTTCGTTTGGATGTCAAATGTGTGGGGGTAATGCTGAACCTGAAGGGATTGCAATTTATCTCAATCTGGAAGGGATTCAAAGTACTGTAAGATTTTATTCATCTAACAGTGGCCTTGAAAATAAAAATTATCAGGTAGATACAAAGGAAAAATTCCAGAAGGTTATACATAGCCTTCTTAGACTGAATTGTGATTCTTTGCAAAACTTAGATTTCTTTCACTTGTTTGTTTATTCATTTTCATTAATTTATTTAATAATATACTCATGCAGCAAACATTTACTAATATACAGGTCTGTGCTAAGTGCAACTAAGGAAGAAACAAACAAAAAAGATATGCACTGCCTCCTAAGACACTAGATGGGAACTAAAGTACTAACGCAACTGGCTAAATTACCAAGTTGAGAGTAGTAAGTGTCATGAGAGTTAATTGTAAACAAGATTTAATGGCAGTGTTAAGAAACAGGGGTGTGTCCTTGCCAAGTGAAGAATTAGAGGATGGTTCATGAAGGAGAAGGATTTTTGTTCATTGAAAAGAAGGTAACAAGTTTGTGGAAAGAGTGGCAAGGACTTTTAAAGAGAAGTGCCCAAAATGGACATGAAAAGCAGTAGAAAGGCAGGCAAGTAACTAGGTAGTGAGGATTATTGAGTTATTTTGACTAGAATGTAGACTAATTCAGAGAGAAAATGTTAAACAATTTTTTCAATTCTGTTTTTAAGTGAGCAATTTCATCCCTAGAAATGTATCTTATGCATGTGTGTGTTGCGCTCAGTTGCTCTGTTGTGGCCGACTCTGCGACCCCATGGACTGTTGCCCACCAGGCTCCTCTGTCCATGGAATTCTTCAGGGAGAATACTGGAGTGGGTTGTCATTTCCTACTATAGGGAATCTTCTGGACTTAGGGATCGAGCCCTCATCTCTTGTGCCTCCTGCATTACAGACAGTCTTTAACCACTGCACCACCAGGGAAGCCCACCTTAAACTTGCCAAATGAATCATGTAGAGGGTATTCGTGGCAGTATTACTGAAATATCAAATTTTGAGACACTTATGTGCTAATTTACAGGTAAATAAATGATAGTAGTCACATGCAAAGACTCCTGAGCAGCTCTTAAAACTAACAAACAAACAAATAAAATAAACAAAAAAATAAACCTAAGTGTTTTGATATGTACAGATATTCTCCAGCCTCCAAGGTATATTAACATCAGGTAAAAAAAAAAAAGCAACACATGGAACAAGATGCATCGCAATTAATTAGTTGTGTAAAAAACAAACAGGACATAAACATATGCTTAAACATGTTTAGGCCACCTTCAGAAGAACACACAGTGATAAAAATGATTGCCTCTGGGAAAGAGAGCTGGGTGCTAGTAGAAGCTGGGAAGAAGAGTGATTTTTCACTATTTAATACATTTCAACTTCTATAGATATTCAAGTATTTATAATATGTATTGTTTAAAGTTTATCTAGAGGGAGGCTGTGGAAAGTTAAAGCTTTAAAAAATGCAATGGGAGGAAAAATAAAATAAATACTAGTTGGAAGCTACAGTGTTGAATTTTTTTTTTCTTTTAATAGCAAATGTCCTGGGTGTGCTTGAAGGCAGAAGTGAGGAGATGGATGGATGGAGAGGAAATGAAATAGAAGGTAAGTGAAAATTACAGGATTTAGGGCAGAAGTGGAAAGGCTGGTGTCTGAAAAGACAAATGTCCTTTCTGTGAGGTGTCTAAACAGAGCCACTGAATCACAATTTTTGGACAAAAGCCAATAGGTCATTCTTTTGTTTGTATTTATATCAATAGAAGTGATTGGGGAAATGTATGAGCTCAGTGTTTTACCTGGTGAAGGTACAAGATGAAGGCATGGATACTTGCTTTAAGGTAAACATTGGATGGTTGAGATATATGAGTTCATAATCCCTTCTCTAGCTGCTGAAGTGAAAGTGAGTTAGTCGCTCAGTAGTGTCTGATTCTTTGTGACTCCATGGAATGTAGCCCACCAGGCTCCTCTGTCCATGGGATTCTCTGGCAAGAATACTGGAGTGGGTAGCCATGCCCTTCTCCAGGGGGTCTTCCAGCGCAGGGATTGAACCTGGGTCTCCTGCAATGCAGACAGATTCTTTACCGTTTGAGGCACCAGGGAAGCCCTAGCCACTTCTTTGTTCATTATAGACCCGTTTGTTCATGGCCAACCAGGAGATGGGTGTGTAATCAAAGCGGGAGGGATTGGAATGGAGACAGAAATAAGTGTCTTTGTCATTCTTAAGGGGTCACATGTTTCTCTCATCTGTCTATGACCTCACTGATGAATCTGGTGTGATGCCATAACTTCTCAGTTGATTTGTTTGTTAGGAATATATGGACAATATTTTTTAAGTATAAAATATTGTTCAAAGACAAGATAATAACAAATACAGGTGGAGACAAATTCATTTTTTGTAGTCTCTTTTTTGCAATAAGTTGCACTGATGGTAAAGTTTGACATTAGGCCGCAGCCTATTCAGTCAGTGTTAGATAAGTATTTTAATATTTAGTATAAATATGGGTACTTTATTGCATTCACTCTGAAGATGGGCAAGTAAAAAATATAATTTAATTTTGTTGCACATCAAGACTTATTTTGTCTTCATTTATGTTAATCTAAGCATAATGTTCAATCCATATTTAGTGAAAGAAAGACTGCTGATATCCAGAGGCATTCTGGAAAGTTGCTATAACTTTCATCTTCTCCTGTCCCCAATTTTGGGGACCAATCTAAATGTAATTGATAAAGTTTCCAGAGCTGTTAAATAATGCAATTCTACTATAGTAGCATGAAGATCAGTTTTAGTCATGCACTTTTAAATTTGGGGAGGAGCAAAGAACAAGAATTTTGGATTGAACAACCATGGAATAAATAAAAGCTTCTTTGAGGTAGTAATTAGCCTGGAATTTATTCTCTTTATTTCAAATTCACAGTAGTCTAGAAAAACTGACTCACTCTGGGAGAACATAGAAGACTAACATGTTGAGAAGGGAATATTAAAGGGAAGCCAGCAAAAGAGCATCATGGTTGAAAATACGACTACCTATACTTATAACTTTACCTCTATCATCTATCTATGTATGTATCTATCTTCTGCTATGTATGTGTGTGCAAAAATGCGTGAAGTATTAAATAAGACAATTAGAGCAATATCACTTTTCTTAACAGGGTCAGCATTCAGATCGGAACACTTGGTACAGTGGAAAGTCACAATGAATTTATATCAGTGTATCAGATCTGGTAAAATAACTTGAACAGTCCAATTGAGAGTAGCATATATTTTCCAAAAATATATAAAAATTTGAGACAAATAAAACAGGACCTGAATCATAACAAACAGTCTCCCAGCCATTTGTTTATTAAACACATCACCATTACTCTAGGGAAATATTTCACAAATTTCATTTATTCAGTCAAACACAACCTTTGTAATTCTTGGTAGGACAACTGGCCATGTCAGAAGTATTTTCTTTACAATATTTTTATTTCTATTGATTTTAATTTGAATTAGATTTTATGATAGTAGTTTCTTCTTATATGATGGATTTCTTTGAAACTTCGAGTTTGATATTATAGTTTTATTGCTCCTAATTCACATAAAATAAATTTATAACTAATAAGCAATGTTCACCTGTTTATCTCATAGCACTGAATTGAACTCTATAATTTTTACCACTTTTATTAACTCTGGCAAAGTGAGAGGGTCAGTAATTACAAAAACCGTTACTGTGGAGGTTGCTAACATAATTAGAAAAAGAAACTGTTAGCAGTATATGTATAAAGTAAAAAGTAAAAATATAAAGAAGTGCCACCAAAGTACTACTTAGAGGGGGAAAAATAACTTGCAGTGACTTTAGGGGAAATAGTGAAGTTTTCAGTGTCTGAGCAACAATTTTTTTCTCAAAGAGGGGGATGAAAAAGAGGAGAAATAAAGATGGATTGCAGCAGGACAGACAGCATGCCTCAGGGAATGGGTTTAGGTAAAGCTGGAATGGAATCAGTTATCATGCAGAAATATTTTATATCCCAGAGAATATAGTAGCCAGGCAATACTTTGACAAAGGATTGCCTAATGCTCTGGGGAAGAACAATAACTTCTCCTCGTCCCAAGTAAACTCTCACCTTCCACCCGCCCCAGTTTTCACCAGTTACTATACTTACTGCTAATTGGTGTGAGTGGGAATTTTATATAAATTAAACAGCCTTGCACAGAAGCATGGTCCAAGAGGCAAGTGTGACTGTGAGCCTTTGCATTCCTCTCTGGGCTCAGATGGTAGAGTCCGCCTGCTGTGCAGGAGACCCGGATTTGATCCCTGGGTCTGGAAGATCCCCTGGAGAAGGGAATGGCAACCCACTCCAGTGTTCTTGCCTGGAGAATTCCCTGGACAGAGGAGCCTGGTGGGCTACAGTCCATGGGGTCGCAAAGAGTCAGATACGACTGGGCGACTAATATTTAACTTACTTTTATTGGTAATTTCAGAAAATTCCAGAAGGACTTTTGGACTCTCTCAATGTGGAATACAGAGATATGAGATGGCTCCGACTCAAGTGTCAACTGCAATGCTGTATGAGTTAAAGCTTCGATTATAAGTGTGGATTCAGTTCTCAGTTTTTGTTTATGTTAGTTTTCATAGTGTTCACAGCAAAGGCAATGGGATCAGTTGGGGCTCATAATTGCCATCACAAGCCTAGACTTCAGGGCACTTCTGAAGAAGCTGTTTACATGCAGGTTCATCACAGCCCACATGAACTTCCTCCTTTCTACTCTAAAGAGTCACAGTTATCTTAGGTTGAGTTTTCCTATAAGCAGATTTTTGAGACAAAGCTTCAAGGGCAAATAGTTCATTTGCAACTTGCATATGTGTGTGTGTGTGTATGTGTGTGTGTGTGCTAGTTACTCAATTGTGTTGACTCTTTGTGACCTCGTGGACTACAGTCTGCCAGGCTCCGCTGTCCATGGAATTCTCCAAGCAAGAATACTGGAGTGGGTTGCCATTTCCTTCTCCAGGAGATCTTCCTGACCCAGGGATCCAACTCTCCTGCATTGCAGGTAGATTTGTTACTGTGAACCACGGACAGGAAACATCAAAAAGAAAGTAAAGATTTAACTTAATCCAAATCTGAGAAATGCACTCAGAATGATGCCACGCAACAGCAAGTGAACTGGAAGGTTTATACCCAACTCTCAAGAGTTTCTTAAAGAATGGGGGGTAGGGTTGGTATGGATTTCCCCATCCACCTTGCTTCACATGGGCCAACTGGCCAGATCACAGCCCTCTCAGGCATCCAACACTCACAGGCAGCAGGCTGGCAACTGGAAGTTGGCAGGAGCACACCAAACAAGTAAGTTTCAAAAATGTAGCAAAGGAACTGATAGCATCTGCCACAGTAATTGAATGGGCAGGATTTTCCCTCTCAGTCTGCCATAGGGCTGTGGCTGATTTTTTTATTGACTATGCCAAAGCTTTTGACTGCGTGGATCACAACAAATCATGGAAAATTCTTAAAGAGATGGGAATACCAGATCACCTTACCTGCCTCCTGAGAAATCTATATGCAGGTTAAGAAGCAACAGTTAGAAACAGACATGGAACAACTGACTGGTTCCATACTGGGAAAGGAGTATGTCAAGGCTGTATATTGTCACCCTCCTTATTTAACTTATATGCAGAGTACATCATTGAAAATCCCAGGCTCTATGTAGCACAAGCTGGAATCAAGATTGACAGGAGAAACATCAATAACCTCAGATATGCAGCGGACACCACTCTTATGGCAGAAAGCAAAGAGGAACTAAAGAGCCTCTTGATGAAAGTAAAAGAAGAGAGTGAAAAAGCTGGCTTAAAATTCAACATTCAAAGACTAAAATCATGGCATTCAGTCCCATCACTTCATGACAAATAGATGGGGAATCAACGGAAGCAGTGAAAGACTATTGGGCTCCCAGATCCCTGGAGATGGTGACTGCAGCCATGAAATAAAAGATGCTTGCTTCTGGGAAGAAAAGCTATGATCGACCTAGACAGTATATTAAAAAGCAGAGACATTACTTTGCCAACAAATGTCCATCTAATCAAAGCTATGGTTTTCCCAGTAGTCATGTATGGATGTAAGAGTTGGACCATAAAGAAATCTGAGCACCAAAGAATTGATGCTTTTGAACTGTGGTGCTGAGAGTTCCTTGGACTGCAAGATCAAACAAGTCAATCCTAAAGGAAATCAGTCATGAGTATTCATTGGAAGAACTGATGATGAAGCTGAAGCTCCGATACTTTCACCACCTGATGCAAAGAACTGACTTAGAAAAGACTCTGATGCTGGGAAAGATTGAAGGCAGGAGGAGAAGGTGATGACAGAGGATAAGATGGTTGGATGGCATCACTGGCTCAATGGACATGAATTTGAGTAAGCTCTGGGAGTTGTTGATGGACAGGGAAGCCTGGTGTGCTGTAGTCCTTGGGGTTGCAAAGAGTCAGCCTTGACTGAGTGACTGAACCGAACTGATACTCAATCTGCCATAGGGCTAAAATGGAAAGAGATCAGAAAGTCCGCACACTTCTTTCCTAAGGCTACCTACTATGTCATGATGTTGCAAAGTTGTTTTTTGTTTTGTGTTGTTTTAATTTTTATTGGAGTAGGAAATGGAAACCTGCTTCAGTATTCTTGCCTGGAAAATTCCATGGACTGAGGAGCCTGGTTGGCTATAAACCATAGATTGCAAATAGACTGAGCGACAGGGCACACACATGCACATATTTGCTTTACAATGTTGTGTTATTTTCTACTGTACAGCATAGTGAATCAGCCATATATATATATATCCCCTCTTTATTTGGATGGTACAGGTGAACCTGTTTGCAAAGTTTTTTTGATATCATTATAGCATATGCGTGCATACCAACAGAAGTCCAGTAGTCTTGGTTTTTAGATTTTCTTTAATAATGATCATAATGATGTCTTGCTGCAAACTAATTGTCTACCAACTGCACCAGTTGTTTTAAAATTTTATATGAGGTGACCTATTTAATCTTTATGTCACTTTAGTTGTGTAATGTTACTAATACTGTTTTGGGTGAGTAGACTAATTACTCCAGGATAGATAGCAGCAAAACCTGGGTATAAAGGCAAATGGCAAGGCCATTGTCCTTTCCATGTTAAAACACCTCTGCCTTTTAAAAGATTGTGATGCACATCCCTATGCAAGTTAAGGACCAAGGACATTTTGTGATTCAAGGATATGATAAAGTAAGATATGATAAAAAATGGAAAGTGGCAAAGTGATTGTCTTAGTCTGTTCAGGCTGCTATGACAACATACCATAAGAGTTTAAACAAGAGACATTTATTTTCTGTCAGCTCTGTAGACTGGAAGTCCAAGATCAGGGTGCTAGCATGGGTTGGGTTCTGATGAAGACCTTTCTGGCATGCAGTAGACCAACTTCTAATGTGTCCTCACATGACGTTTCCTGGATGCATGTGCACATAGGAAGGGAACTCTGGGGTCCTTCCTGTTCTTGTAAGGGCACGAACTGCATCACAGGGCCTCCTCTCTAAGGCTTCTTTACCTTAACCACTCAGTCATGTCCATCTTTGTGACCCCATGGACTGTAGCCCACCAGGCTCCTCTGTCCATGGAATTCTCCAGGCAAGAATACTGAAGTGGGTAGCCATTCTCTTCTCCAGGGAATCTTCCTGACCCAGTGATCGAACCCAGGTCTCCCGCGTTGCAGGCAGATTCTTTAATGTCCGAGCCTTACCTTATTTCCTCCCAAAGTCTCACCTCCCAATACCACCACATTGGGGGTTAGGGTGTCAGCACATGAATTTTGGAAGGGCGCAAACATTCAGTCCTTTATAACAATATATGGAGAAGGAAATGACAACCCACTCCAGTATTCTTGCCTGGAAAATCCCATGGATGGAGGAGCCTGGTGGCCTGCAGCCCATGGGGTCGCAAAGAGTTGGACACGACTGAGTGACTTCACCCATCTAACAATATAAGGAACAATTTCCATAAGTGTATTTTCAAGATAGGTGTTATATGGAAGAGGAGAGACTGTAGAAGTTGAATTTGGAACTGTGAGATTAAAAAATGTTATTTTGGTTCATTTATACTTTGAAAAATTTAATTTGTTTTTCAGAAGGCTATTTTAGATTTTTAATGTGTTAAATCATATTGTGAATAGCGAAGAAGAAGATAGAGCTTCTCTGGTGGCTCAGACAGTAAAGAATCTGCCTTCAGTGCAAGTAGACCTGAGTTCGATCCCTGGCTTGGGAAGATCCCTTCAAGAAGAGAATGGCCAAGAAGAAGATAGAGTATATATTTTCCCCAAGATTGCTTGAAGTAGACTCCTACTTTTCATGGAACATAGTCTGGGTAGAGAGAGCAGATTCTGAAATATATTTATACTTGCAATCTTCCCCACAGATAAATATCATTCAAGTGAATTTATTAATGAAGATGCCGTTTTAAAGTTCTTAAGCAGTGATAGGTTAAGCATTAGAAGCATTTATGTTTTGTTTTTCAGAGATTAGGTCAGATGTACACATTGCAAAACGTAATTGTAAATGTCAGATATGGGTTCATATGAGGTTCTACTTAGTGATTAAGGTCACACACTGCCCCCTATCATTTTAGCGCTTGCAATTATTCATAATTTCAGACTTGTCTCAGCCAGATCAACTAAATTTCCCTTGAAAAATGAAGAAGGAAGCCAGCCTCACTCAGTCACAGTCCAGAAGGAATTCCCTGATTTCAAGGACTCATATGACATGATTTCCTTTTAGTTCCGCACTTTATTTATCTCTTGGTAAATCACCTTCTCCGATCCTTTATTTTAAAATTCAAATGAATAAAGTTCCACAGTGAATTCTTTTTCAATTTCCTCAAAATTTTCTTCAATGACAGAGACGTCTTCAAAATCACAATAAAATATATTTGAGACCTTTCTTCTCTCTCCTAAAGTGACACTATGAAGTTTCACATAATTTCTAGTCTGCATCTCATAAAATACTGGCAAAATTTATTCAATTCAAATTAAATAGATGTAGCACAGCGTAATCTTTCTCTATTAAATATGTCACTTTTTGCAATTGTTTCTTAATATCCCTCACAGCTTCAATCTAAGATTAGCACTTTCTTTGCTGCCAGAGTTTCACTAACCTACTGAATTATTCACTGAAGCATAACCTTCAGATATCAGGTTAGAAAGACCTTGATTATGGCAGGAAGTGAACTGTATAAACCATTTTTCTTTAAAAGAAAATTTCTCAGTATAGCCAAGTCTGAAATGAGATAAGTATTAAATGTGTGTAAAAATTAAGTTCATAATTGATAGGAGTTTAGCCAACTGTGACATTCCTGCATTTTGTTTATTATAATGTATAATACCATCCTCAGCCCTGCAAAGCAGCATAAAAACATGTGCATTGCCATAGGGTTTATTTCACCTAAGAAGACACCAGCCTGGCTTCAGATTTCAGGAACACAATTGTTATATGTTAAACCACATAATGTTTTTACACAGTCTCTGAATATTCAGATTAATTTTTTTAAAAAAATTGTACTTTTTTCCTATGCTCCATTCACTGTTCTTTCCTGCACCGTAGCTTTGTTTTCGTGTCCTATAGCACTAGAGTTCATGGTGAAGTCAGCAATTCACCATGAGCCTCCCTGCAGCAAATTCTATTAGTGGCATCCATTCCTTTATCTCAATTCAGTGCTGAAAGGTCATTAGAATACCGAGGAGGAGACAACACTCTTGGAACACCTTTGCTGGTGTTGAAATCAGGAAACTCAGCACTCACAGATCAGACACTCATGACCAATCCACTGGGTACCCAACAGCTAAAGTGCAAACGTGATACCCAGCAGCGTGATTCTACTAGATGAGAAGAAAATGCAGAGACGAGTACTGGTCTACATTTAGCTACATTTTTATCCCTCAGCTATTGGGAGAGATTTTTTTTGTTTTCCCACAATATATTTGACCTAAGACAGCATTCAAATGACTTTCCAAAGACTCAGGTGGAACATATATATTTTAAATATCAGTTCATTTATTAATGTTAGTCTTCTCTCACCATTACCAGTGTTGTAAAAGTCAACACAACTTAAGAATGTCAATAGTAAGACATGATGCATTATTAAAGAGGGTGCTTTGATCAGATTTTCTACATAGATTTGCTGTTCAGATGAAGGCAATAAACTAAGACACATTTTTCACCATGAATCAATGTAAGTAGTATAGACAACATTAACAATTTTCTTTTAATGCTGCCCACCCTATGCCCGGCAAAAGTACCAACCTCATTCTCTTCTAAAAGTTTAATCTGGTTGAATGATTATTTGAATGGCTTTTTATAAGCCCTTAGGGAAGGGCCAAATAAGCATGTGAAATGACAAGTTACGCAGCACAAATAGTGCACCGGGATGGGGGGGGGAGGGGGGAAGACGTAAGAAACGCACTAGTAAAGAGAAAACTGTGAAAACATCTTTTCCTTAAGAAACAGGAAAATATTATTAGAACAAACGTCACAACAATTTGCCATTTTGTGCAGGTGAAAAATTCAATTATTATAGGTACATATTAATGATTTTAGTGAAGGACACAGAATTTGAGAGTTTTTCTGGGCTTCCCTGGTGACCGAGACAGTAAAGAATCTGCCCGTAATGCAGGAGACCCAGGCTGGATCTCTGGGTTGGGAAGATCCCCTGGAGAAGGGAATGGATACCCACTCCAGTATTCTTGCCTGGAGGATTCCATGGACAGAGGATCCTGGCAGTCTACACTCCATAGGGTCGCAAAGAGCTGGACATGACTGAGACACAAACATTTTCATAAGGAGTTACACAGGATACTTAATAGGATACTAATGTATTTTTTAACTCTTTTTTCTTCATTCTATGAAGTTTCATCCTGTAAGTAGTTGAGTTGTTGAATAAACACAGTGAAAAGTAGAGAAAAATGTCCCCTTTTTGTGATTTGCATGTCGTACCTTGCTAATTTGGTATAATTTTTTTTTTTTTTTTACATTTGGCACTTTCATCTTTTCTGGGTGAAGTACGAATTTAGAAAATAATAACATCAGCATATGAATGTGAAAGACACTATATGAATTAGAAAGGCAGAATTTGATAGCCTGTAATAAAGAATAGAAATGGGTCATTTTCCAAGAAAATTCCTTACATATCCTCTTCCAACTGATTAAAAAATGTTATATAGAGTTAAATTACAAAAAATTTTTCTAGCTGATAATTTTCAGTGGAGAGGAGGTGATATGAAATTCCTGTCTCATTTATAATGACTCAGCCCCTAAATAAGTGTAGAAATTCCAGCCCTCAGGGAATTCAGCTTTATGGAGGAGGTCTCAGTCTAGTCAAAGCGGCTGCTAGGTGCACTCAGTCTAGCACAGAGATGGCAAATGGAGCCATGCCTCCTCTTCTTATTTTCATGTCCCAGGTGTTTTCATTAGTCCTTTTTCTTGCGGATCTCAAATGTGACGCCAGAATCTTTCTCAACGCAGTGTACATCATCATTTGTGTTGAAACCACTTCACTATCTCTGATTTAGTGGATGGTCTTTATTCTATGATATTTCTACTGTGTCTGAGGTTTTGTATTTAGGACTTACATGGATGTGAAACACAAAATGCATATGTTAATATATCAGGAAAATACCTTAGTAAATTGTTTTGAAGACAAAGACTTCAGTGGTACTAATCATATGAAAGTCAGGAAATATCCCTGTGAATCAGAATTCAGGAGACAGTTTAGGGTCATTTTTCCTAGAGGTTTACTACAGATTAAAATAGGACATGATTTGTATGATACTCTGGGTTGTAGCTGTCATGAGCTACAAAACAGCTCTGTACAGAAGTCATCAAATTTTATTGTAATTTTTAATAGAATGCCTGCTTCCATATGAGATCATCTGTTGTATGAGGGCATAGAACATGTCTATCTTGATCACTGCTTTGTATCTAGTATGTCATAAAGGGATCTCTATGTAAATGTTCAATAAATATTTAATAAATTAATTGGTTAACTATCTGAAAGTGCTTGATATGTGAAAGTTCAGAAAAAATTAAACAAAAATATAAATGCAAATAAACAATATACTATACTCATCAGCCTAAATCCAGGTATTATCTTTGTTTTTCAGAAGTTCCACTGGTTAACAGATGTAAAGTTTGGTGTACCACAAAAACCCAATTCTTGAGTCAGGAGGAGGGATAAACTGGGATACTGCGGTTGACATATACACTCAACTATGTATAAAATAGATAACAAGTAAGGACCTACCTTATAGTACAGGGAACTGTACTCAATACTCTGTAATGACCTATATGGGAAAACAATCTAAAAAAGAGTGGATGTACCTGTGTGTTCAGTTCAGTTCAGTTCAGTCACTCAGTAGTGTCCGACTCTTTGCAACCCCATGAACCGCAGGATGCCAGGCCTCCCTGTCCATCAACAACTCCCAGAGTTTACCCAAACTCATGTCCATCGAGTCGGTGATGCCATCCAGCCATCTCATTCTCTGTCGTCCCCTTCTCGTACCGCCCCCCAATTCTTCCCAGCATCAGGGTCTTTTCCAATGAGTCAACTATTCGCATGAGGTGGCCAAAGTATTGTAGTTTCAGCTTCAACATCAGTCCTTTCAGTGAGCACCCAGGACTGATCTCCTTTAGGATGGACTGGTTGGATCTCCTTACAGTCCAATGGACTCTCAAGAGTCTTCTCCAGCACCACAGTTCAAAAGCATCAATTCTTCGGTGCTCAGCTTTCTTCACAGTCCAACTCTCTCATCCATACATAACTACTGGAGAAACCATAGCCTTGACTAGACGGACCTTTGTTGGCAAAGTAATGTCTCTGCTTTTGAATATGCTATCCAGGTTGGTTATAACTTTCCTACCAAAGAGTAAGTGTCTTTTAATTTCATGGCTGCAATCACCATCTGCAGTGATTTTGGAGCCCCCAAAAATAAAGTCTGACACTGTTTCCACTGTTTCTCCATCTATTTACCATGAAGTGATGGGACCAGATGCCATAATCTTAGTTTTCTGAATGTTGAGCTTTAAGCCAGCTTTTTCACTCTCTTCTCTCATTTTCATCAAGAGGCTCTTTAGTTGTTCTTCACTTTCTGCCTTAAAGGTGGTGTCATCTGCATATCTGAGGTTATTGATATTTCTCCTGGCAATCTTGATTCCAGCTTGTGCTTCTTCCAGCCCAGTGTTTCTCATGATGTACTCTGCATATAAGTTAAATAAGCAGGGTGACAATATACAGCCTTGATGTACTCCTTTTCCTATTTGGAACCAGTCTGTTGTTCCATGTACAGTTCTAAATGTTGCTTCCTGACCTGCATACAGGTTTCTCAAGAGGCAGGTCAGGTGGTCTGGTATTCCTATCTCTTGAAGAATTTTCCACAGTTTATTGTGATCCACACAGTCAAAGGCTTTGGCATAGTCAATAAAGCAGAAATAGATGTTTTTCTGGAACTCATTTGCATTTTTGATGATCCAGCTGATGTTGGCAATTTGATCTCTGGTTCCTCTGTCTTTTCTAAAACCAGCTTGAACATCTGGAAGTTCACAGTTCGTGTATTGCTGAAGCCTGGCTTGGTGAATTTTAAGCATTACTTTACTAGTGTGTGAGATGAATGCAATCGTGCAGTAGTTTGAGCATTCTTTAGCATTGCCTTCTTTGGGATTGGGATGAAAACTGACCTTTTCCAGTCCCGTGGCCACTGCTGAGTTTTCCAAATTTGCTGGTAGATTGAGTGCAACACTTTAACAGTATCATCTCTCAGGATTTGAAATAGCTCAACTGGAATTCCATCACCTCCACTAGCTTTGTTCGTAGTGATGCTTTCTAAGGCCCACTTGACTTCACATTCCAGGATGTCTAGCTCTAGGTGAGTGATCACACCATCATGATTATCTGGGTCATGAAGATCTTTTTTGTACAGTTCTTCTGTGTATTCTTGCCACCTCTTCTTAATATCTTCTGCTTCTGTTAGGTCCATACCATTTCTGTCCTTTATTGAGCCCATCTTTGCATGAAATGTTCCCTTGATATCTCTTATTTTCTTGAAGAGATCTCTAGTCTTTCCCATTCTGTTATTTTCCTCTATTTCTTTGCATTGATCGCTGAGGAAGGCTTTCTTATCTCTCCTTGCTATTCTTTGGAACTCTGCATTCAAATGGGAATATCTTTCCTTTTCTCCTTTGCTTTTCTCTTCTCTTCTTTTCACAGCCTCTTCAGACAGCCATTTTTCTTTTTTGCATTTCTTTTACATGGGGATGGTCTTGATCCCTGTTTACTGTACAATGTCACAAACCTCCGTCCATAGTTCATCAGGCACTCTGTCTATGAGATCTTGTCCTTTAAATCTATGTCTCACTTCCACTGTATAATCATAAGGGATTTGATTTAGGTTATACCTGGATGGTCTAGTGGTTTTCCCTACTTTCTTCAATTTCAGTCTGAATTTGGCAATAAGGAGTTCATGATATGAGCCACAGTCAGCTCCTGGTCTTGTTTTTGCTGACTGTATAGAGCTTCTCCATCTTTGGCTGCAAAGAATATAATCAATCTGATTTCGGTATTGACCATTTGGTGCAGTCCATGTGTAGAGTCTTCTCTTGTGTTGTTGGAAGAGGGTGTTTGCTGTGACTAGTGTATTCTCTTGGCAAAACTCTATTAGCCTTTGCCCTGCTCCATTCTGTACCCCAAGGCCAAATTTGCCTGTTATTACTCCAGGTGTTTCTTGACTTCCTACTTTTGCATTCTAGTCCCCTATAATGAAAAGGACATCTTTTTGGGGTGTTAGTTCTAAAAGGTCTTGTAGGTCTTCATAGAACCATTCAACTTCAGCTTCTTCAGCGTTACTGGTTGGGGCATAGGCTTGGATTACCGTGATATTGAATGGTTTGCCTTGGAAAGGAACAGAGATCATTCTGTCGTTTTTGAGATTGCATCCAAGTACTGCATTTCGGACTCTTTTGTTGACTATGAGGGCTACTCCATTTCTTCTAAGGGATTCCTGCCCACAGTAGTAGATATAATGGTTGTCTGAGTTAAATTCATCCATTCTAGTCCATGTTAGTTTGCTGATTCCTAGAATGTTGACGTTCACTCTTGCCATCTCCTGTTTAACCACTTCTAATTTGCCTTGATTCATGGATCTAACATTCCAGGTTCCTATGCAATATTGCTCTTTACAGCATCGGACCTTGTTTCTATCACCAGTCACATCCACGACTGGTATTGTTTTTGCTTTGGCTCCATCTCTTCCTTCTTTCTGGAGTTATTTCTCCACTGATCTCCAATAGCATATTGGGCACCTACCGACCTGGGGAGTTCATCTTTCAGTGTCCTATCATTTTGCCTTTTCATACTGTTCATGGGGTCTCAAGGCAAGGATACTGAAGTGGTTTGCCATTCCCTTCTCCAGTGGACCACATTCTGTCAGACCTCTCCATCATGACCCATCTGTCTTGGGTGGCCCCACACGGCATGATTTAGTTTCAATGAGTTAGACAAGGCTGTGGTCCGTGTGAACATATTGGCTAGTTTTCTGTGGTTATGGTTCAGTGTGTCTGCCCTCTGATGCCGTCTCGCAACACCTACCATCTTACTTGGGTTTCTCTTACCTTAGACGTGGGTTATCTCTTCACGGCTGCTCCAGCAAAGCGCAGCCACTGCTCCTTACCTTGGACAAGTGGTATCTCCTCATAGTAACCCCTCCTGACCTTGAACGTGGAGTAACTCCTCTTGGCCCTCCTGCGCTCGCACAGCCGCACTCCTTAGATGTGAGGTTGCTGCTCTCGGCCGCTGTCCCTGATCTCGAACATGGGATAGCTCCTCTCGGCTGCTCCTGCACCGTCACACTCCCTACATTCCTTATATGTATGTGTAGGGCTTCCCAATTGGCACAGTGGTAAAGAATCCGCCTGCCATTGCAGGAGATGCAAGAGGTGCAGTTTTGACCCCTGGGTCAGGAAGATCCCTTAGAGTAGGAAATGGCAACCTGCTGCAGTGTTCTTGCCTGGCGAATTCCATGGACAGAGGAAGCTGATGCGCTACAGTTCATGGGATCACAAAGAGTCAGACACAACTAAATCAGTGTGCTTGCACGCATGTGCGTGCACACACCCACACCCATATATATGTATAACTGATACACTTTGCTATACACCTGAAACTAACACAACATTGCAAATCAACTATACTCTAACAAAAATTAAAATAAAAAAAACACCCAGTGCTTAACCAGCTTAATTCATGCTGAAAAAAAAAAAAAAAAAAAAGAAGTGAACATAGACTGCTGGAGAAAGAAATGTATAACTGGGAAATGAAAGAACTTGATAGATCTAATAGAAAGTTAATAATTAAGTAAATTAGGCATGTGTTGGGACCAGAGAAGCTTTTTAGAAGGGACAGTGAATACAAGGATCCTCAGTTTTGCATCCAGCTGAGAGCCGTTAAATCCTAGAGCTGAGACTTCATGTAAGGAATCATCTCCCCCTTTATTCTCTTTCACTCCTCTTCAGATTTATAGTAGCAACTGCATTTTGCACAATGATCCAGTGTAAGCAATACTTATTCTGTGACCCTAAGATAGCTCATGAGTAATCAAACCAGTGCATATTGATTCTGTTCGTCTTCTTTCACTGTGTATACGTATGAGATTTTGTAGTTACATCAAGGAATTTACCAAAACAAATTAGGTGACTAATTTTTCCTTCTAAAACAATTCTTTCTCACTAAGATATATCCTGAGATTGCTAATTAGGACTACGATACAGGCATTTTATTTACTATCTTCCTCTAGTTTGCCTGGATACCGTGTTCACAGTACTAAATAGAAGTCTGTGGCTGGCATTCTGGAATTCAACAGAGGTTTTTCAAGAGCTAAATATCATTGTTTCATGGAGACATCTTTTGCTCCCATCCCTAAAGCCTCTTTTGTTACTGTTAAAAACTATATCTGTGCTACCTGGTGAGCAATGGTGGTGGTTTGCCTGTGAAAATAGGCCATGAAGATGGCAAATGGAACTTCTGTTGCTGGTCATTTCAGAGTACTTGCTTCAAAACACATACAGGAAATTTGAGTGATGTCCCCAAGCCATAGAACAAACTAGGTCAGATCACTCTTGGAACAATTACTCATTTCTGTGGCCCCCTTATCACTTCCTTGACTAGCCAAGTGAATATTTCACTAGTGGGCTATTCATGGAAATCCAATCAAGATTTGTGGCAGGGTGATAATTTATTTCAAATTTATGATTGTATTCCTAGTATATATTAAAGGAAGTAGTTTGCTCTTACTTTCTCTATATAGAGTCATATAATGAGGATTCTCTGAGTTAGCTATTTCATAATTAAATCAGGGTTTCAGATAGAATAAGCAACTACATAAGCTGTATGATTTATAGATTTTTTCAAAGCGCCCTCTTCCTGATTTTATTTCTCCCAATGGTTTATCACTATACCCAAATATTTCACTAGAATCACTCCTTATGGATCCCCTCAAGACAAAGCTATTAGCAACTTTGAGTCATCCCCTTTGAGAAGGAATAAGAGATAGAGGAATTAAGTCTCAGAATTATCAAACACTGGAATATTCCAGGATTTTATTCTCAGATGACTCCTGTTCTCTGCCTAGCCTCTCTTCCAAAGTGATCTTAACCAATATAGTGCCTTAAATATTTGCTTAAAATATTTCCAAATTTTGTCTCAACTTTTTTACACTGTACCCCAGTACTTTATATCTAATTTTCTTTTAAACACTTCTGCTTGGAGATGTAATTGGAATCAAAAATCCCACCTGGAAGAAAATGCTCCTACCAGCCTCTTCATATTAGCAAAAATCATTGCTACACACCCCATTGCACAAGTCTAGATTCTAGGAGCTGTTATTGGTCTCCTCATTTCTTTACTTTGCAAATCTAATTTATTAGTGAGTCTAGTCAGTTCTACATTAAAATATGTCTGTTTTCTCACTATGCCTAGATTTAACTTATGAAAATGTAAACACCATTAAAATACTTTCCTACTTAAATTTCCGCAATATTTTCTCATAAATTTAGAATAAAATTTTAAATCCTTCCTATGGATTGAATATGCGTTATATCACTCTTGACCCATATAATATTACTCTCTCCAGGTTTACTGTGATATTCTCTTGGATTTCTTTCTTTTCCTTATACATTAAGAATATTTAAACCCAAGTTCTTTTCTCTGAAATATTTGGCCTAGCTCTTTTATTTCATTCATGTCTTTAATTCTAAGACAGAGAGGTCTTCCTGAATTATGCAATTAAATAGTCCGCCAGTCACCTGTCTATCACAATATTAGTATCAACTTTAACAGTGATTATTAACCTCTGAATTTCTTAATTTGTTCATTTACTTAATTTTGGTCTGACCCCCTTTATCTGAGAACAGGGATCTTATCTGTTTTATTTACTATTCTCAAGGCATATCTAAAATAATGATTATAATACTGTAGAAACTCCACACATTGTTTGAAGGAATGTAGAATGAATAAGGAGTAAGATTCTAGACTCTTAATGTATGATCTGTGCATTCTTTCTACTTAATTGGCATATCTGTAATGAATATCAATGCATAGATTAGTTTAAAATGTAGCTTAATGTATAAACTAGACTATGCTTTAGGAAAAATTAATCTCTGAGTTTCAGTAGGTTAACACATAGCTTTTAATAATTTTTTATAGGAAGTCTAATGCCAGTCACTGGCAATGCTCTTCCATCAGGTGACTCCAGGATCCAGGTTCCCTACAGGTTTTGATGTCAGTCACCTTTTCCCCAGGGAGGTGCCATACTAGCTTTCATATATTTGGCTTCTAAGTGCAGCAAGTCACCTCTGATAAATCAGTATTAACTAGAACTATCTTCAAGGTGGTGGTGTTTAGTTGCTAAGTTGTGTCAGACTCTTTGCTAACCCCATGGACTGTAGCCCGCCAGGAGCCCATCAGGCTCCTCTGTCCATGGGATTTCCCAGGCAAAAATACAGGAGTGGGTTGCCGTTTCCTTCTCCAGGGGGATCTTCCTGACGTAGGGCTTGAACCTGTGTCTTCTGCATTATGGGCAGTCTCATGCATTGCAGGCAGATTCTTTACTAACTGAACCACTAGAGAAGCCCTTGGCCTAATATAATTGCAAGGGAGGCTGGATTATTTAGGGGAGTACAGAGTTTATGGATGAGAAGCATTGCTGCCTCTAACACTATACTAACAGCTAGTTAGGCAAGCTGAAGAAATAAGATCTGGGGGGTGTAGGAGAAAAAGGTCAGGTGGTTAAAAATTCAAAAAGAAGGGACTTCCATGAAGGTCCAATGGTTAAGACTTTCCCTTCCAATGCAGGGGGTGTGGGTTAGATCCCTGGTCAGGGAGTTAAGATCTCACATGCCTCATGGTCAAAAAAACAAAACATAAAACCGAAGCAATATTGTAACAAGTTCAATAAAGACTTTTAAAAATGGTCCACATCAAAAAATCTTTGAAAAAAATCTTTAAAAAATAAAAGTTTAAAAAGAAAATAGAGAATGAGAGAGAGAAGAAAACAACTGAAATACACCAATGTTACTTTCTGGGCCCTATGCACCTCTAACGGAAGGCCAGTAACAGTTTCCACACTGGTGAATGTACTTTCCCATTTGGTTTGCAGCTGTAGCTAACGTTATTTCCTGTGCCTAGTATTATTTGAGGTTTGCCTCTTAAACTCATGTTCTTCTTGATTGTTTTGCTCTAAACTATCTTCCCACCGTCAGATGTCTCCACCCCAGGCCGGCCTTTGTATTCCACTTCACAGCTAATCATCTTAGATTAATACCAGGAGCACTTTTGCCTAATGGAGTTTCATCCAGAAAGAGAGAGAAAGGGAACCAGGAATAAAGCTCCTGCTAAGTGAATATGTCGACTCATTTTCCCTGTGTTTTACATGCTCTCTGGTATAAAAGAAATCACGGAAGTCAATGGATTAAATGTAAATGTGAAGTAAGGAAATATGTGATAAAAGGGAGGCGGATAAAAACATACTTGAGCCCAATGGGTGGACCATGTGGTGAGCTGATATAATACTTTAATTCTGGCATCCCCGTGGCTAGCCCAGGTTGACAACATTTCAAAGATGACAATTATTTGGAATAAATCCAAGATTATACTTTAAATAAAAATGTTCATAAATCACAGCTCTTCCATTCTGAATAGGACAAGCACATAAGCAATTACTTATAGAAGCAGTATTATCTTGCAATTCAAGCTGTTTCTTAAGTTGATTTGACTAAAAGCTTATGTTTTTCCCCAAAGTGAAAAATGAAGACATTCAACTTGTTTGGCTTTGTCCTATATATGAAATTCAACTAGATGAATCATGCATTCTCCCTAAAAGTTCTATACATGAAAAATGGAATTTCAAAAAAGAAAAAGAAAAAAAAAGCCAATATGTCTAGAGTGAAAAGAACTGGAGTAACTGCTGCAAAATGAAATTGGGAGGGAGGGATAAATTAGGGATCCAGGCCATGCAATGACAGCATTAATTGCTGCAAGTGACTCTGGACTTGCAGAAAAAATTATAAAAAATAATTATATCCGTTGGTTTCCAAAAATGGTAGAAACCCCCCCCCCCAACAAAAACAGCTTTTCTGCCCCATTGTGTAGTGCTTCTGAGTGAGAAACTCTGACTTCCAGCCCAGGATCTGGACACAAACATACAAAGTTTGTGTTCTTGGGTGAATTTTTAAACTAGAAGTGTCAGTTTCATCATTTGTGCAATGAGGGTTTAAACCTCACAGGGTGGATTTAAATAGAATAAGTCACCATACCAGGCACATATTACATGGAGCCTTGGTGCTGGTAAGGGTACTATAAACAAGAATATGCAGTATGTATAAATGTGATCTTATACACGTGAATGTATAATTAGGTAACGATTCTTTTATAACTCTTACTAACATAATTGAATATTTTGTAAAGTAGTATATTTTAAATATAAGTAGGTCATAATTCATTTAAGGTTCTGGGAATTAATTTACGGGAAGTCACTAACATTTAATAAATAATAAACATACAGAAAATATGACTTTGTTACATGTATTTGCAGTGAATGTTACATTTTCAGATAGATATAGATATCTGTAGCTATCTGTCTATTATTGATCTAGCTCTGACATTTAGACAATTATTTATGAATGTTCATTTAGTTTATAAAAGATTATAATCTGATTACTGTTTTCCTGTCAAAGCTCATATAACACCAGGTAACAAGTAAAAGCTTTACTCCTTCAGTTTCTCAGCATACAAAAGTGTTTCGTTGTTACCTGTACTTTTCAGTGATATGGCAATTGTTTTTTAAACTCCAGGATCAAAATGGTCCAATGTAGGCCATACTGGGTTTCCCAGGTAGCACTAGTGGTAAAGAACCGGCCTGCCAATGCAGCAGATATAAGAGACATGGGTCAGGAAGATCCCCTGGAGAAGGAAATGGCTACCTGCTCCATTGGTATTCTTGCCTGGAGAATTCCATGGACAGAGGAGCCTGGTGGGCTACAGTCCATGGGGGTCACCAAAGAGTTGAGCACAACTGAAGCAACTTAACACAGAGGGCTTGCTACTCATTCATTTGGCATGGGAAAGAGCTCTCACGTACATGCTGATGGAATAAGGTTTTCTTGATGCAAAGAGAAGCTGTAAATTTAGTATGAGTAAATGTTACAATACCAAGTAGTGAATAAAATTCAGGGAGATGCAGAGAAGAAATTATAGAAGACAAATCCATATTAGTTCCAAATTAGATTTCTTCAACATGTTGAAAAATACTAAAATGTAATGGAAATGGATTAAGTTTGCAGACTACTTTGGACAAAATTACCTTTTAAAAAGGAAAGTAAGAATAGTGACATTTAATATAAAGCCAGTAAATATCATGGAAGAATTTTGGTGGGGGGCATTGGAACTTGAAAAAAATTATTCTAATATTATCTAAAGGATTTACATTGCAGCAGTGACTTTCAACCTTTTTTTTATTGTAACCTACAGCATGAATCCATGGGTGAGGAAGATTGCCTGAAGGAAATGGTAACCCACACCAGTATTCTTGCCTGGAAAATCCCATGGACAGAGGAGCCTGGCAGGCTACACTTTATAGGATCGCAAAAGAGTTGGACACAACTTAGTGACTAAACAGCAACAGCAACAATACAGTATAAATCATATTTAGAATTAGGACATTTCACATGTACATACACACATATACATACAAACACACTCCCAGAGGCAATAATAGTTTTGTAAAATCATATTTACTGCAAATACATGTAATGAAGTCTAAAATTTTCTGTATTTTTATTATTTATTAAACATTAGTGACTTCCAATAAATTAACTTCCAGAACCTTAAATGAATTATGACCCATTTATATTTAAAATATAGTATTTTACCAAATATGTGATTGTGTGGATTATGTGATTGTGTGGATTGTGTGATTAAGAGTTATAAAAAAAATCTATAAAAGAAGACCTTTTTTAAAAAAAAGTATTAAAAATAAATTTAAAAAAGAATCTTTACCTTATAGTATATTCACGTATATAAGAAAGCTACAGACATATGAGTGAAATGACAGAAATTCCTTAAATATATTTATATTTACACAAATAATCTCATGTAAAATAAGAATGCTACTGCAATTAGTGATAAAATCATATATTACACATACAAAATATTGTTAGCATAAACTTTAGTCATCTTGGATAAATGATATTTAAATTCTCTATTTTAAAATTTCAAAGATATTAAAGGTATAGGCATACAAAACAAAATTATAAACATAATAAGAGAATGCATGCATGCATGCTCAGTCACTCCAGTCATGTCCAACTCTTTGTGATCCCATGATCTGTAGCCCACCAGGTTCCTCTGTTCAGGCAAGAATCCTTGCCAGTGGGTTGACATGCCCTCCTCCAGGGGATCTTCCCAACCCAGGGGTTGAACCCAAATAGAAAGATTATTTCTTCTATTTTAAGTTGTGGAAGGCCTTTACAATCATGATGAAAAAATCAGAAATCATTAAAAAAATGATAGAATCAATTATGTATAATGTACAGTTAAAATCCATATGGCAATGTAAGAATAGTTTGAAGCATATGTAATATCCAAACTACATCTAACATATGTATGCCTTACTTAATATTTAAATAAATACTATGAAATAAAAGTAATGTATGAAAAGCATAAAAAATTCATAAAGAAAAAAGGTTAACACCTATAATGAAAATTTTAAAAATTCAAGCTGATTATTATTATAGAATTTCAAGCTAAACAATAATAACTTTTGTACATATCAAATTAGTAAGTATGTAGTTTAGAGTTTCAGTGCCTGCTGTCATTTAGCTGACATTTATTAATTTCCATATGTCATATACTCTTTTAAAGGTTCAGCATCCTGTTTAATCTTTCCAACAAACCTATAAGTAGGTAGATAACTATCAGCTCTAGTTACAGAACAATGTCGCTGAGACTGGTTAAGCAACTGCCTCAAAGCTAATAAGTGGTTGAGTCAGGTTCTGATGCTAGAAAATCTGACATCAGAGAGTACATTTTATTTAATTATTTAAAATTATTTTTATTTATTTATTTGGCTACACCAGATCTTGGTTGCAGCATGTGGGATCTTCGATCTTCAGCTGCATGTGGAATCTTTAGTTGCCACATGTAAACTCTTAGTTACAGCATGTGGGATCTAGTTCCCAGACCAGGGATCAAATCCTGAGCCCCTGCATTGGGAGCTCAGAGTCTCAGCCTCTAGACCATCAGGGAAGTTCCCAAGAGAACACATTTTAAATAAACAATATGAAAAAATTGTAGGACATATAGTGTAGTACTAAATTTGTAGAGAGCACTTTTAAAAAATATCCCCAAAGCACTGAAAATATACTTGCTACTTAGAATTTCATTTCTATTTCTATATATTATAGAAAAATATATTTACCCAATGTGGCACTAGTGGTAAAGAATACGCCTCCAATACAGGACACATAAGAGATGTGGGTTCCATTCCTGGGTCAGGAAGATTCCTAAGAGAAGGGCATGGCAACCCACTCTGGTATTCCTGCCTGGAGAATCCCTTGGACAGGGAGCCCGGTGGGCTACAGTCAATAGGCTGGCAAAGAGTCAGAAACTACTGAAGTGACTCAGCACAGCACAACCAAGATATATCTACAAAGCTGTACAAGCAATGTATGTGACATAAACTTCCATAAAAACTCCTTTATAATAGTAGAAAATTAACAGAAAAGAGAAATTAAATATTTACTACTTGAGTGCATTATTTGTGGCAAATGTATGCAATAGAATGACAAATCTAGGCAATGTATTAAAAAGCAGAGACATTACTTTGATGAGCCTCTTGATGAAAGTGAAAGAGGAGAGTGAAAAAGTTGGCTAAAGCTCAACATTCAGAAAACTAAGATCATGGCATCTGGTCCCATCACTTCATGGCAAATAGATGGAGAAACAGTAGAAACAGCGTCAGACTTTGTTTTTTTGGGCTCCAAAATCACTGCAGATGGTGACTGCAGCCATGAAATAAAAAGACACTTACTCCTTGGAAGAAAAGTATGACCAACCTAGACAGCATGTTAAAAAGCAGAGACATTACTTTGCCAACAAAGGTCCGTCTAGTCAAGGCTATGGTTTTTCCAGTAGTCATGTATGGATGTGAGAATAGGACTATAAACAAAGCTGAGCACCAAAGAATTGATGCTTTTGAACTGTGGTGTTGGTGAAGACTTGAAAGTCCCTTGGACTGCAAGGAGATCCAACCAGTCCATCCTGAAGGAAATCAGTCCTGAATATTCATTGGAAGGACTGATGTTGAAGCTGAGACTCCAATACTTTGGCCACCTGATGTAAAGAGCTGACTCATTTGAAAAGACCTTGATACTGGAAAAGATTGAAGGCAGGAGGAGAAGGGGATGACAGAGGATGAGTTGGTTGGATGGCATCACCGACTCAATGGACATGAATTTGAGTAAACTCCAGGAGTTGGTGGTGGACAGGGATGCCTGGCATGCTGCAGTCCATGGAGTCGCAAAGAGTTGGACATGACTGAGTGACTGAACTGACTGACTGACTGACCCACTCCTGTATTCTTGGGCTTCCCTTGTGGCTTAGCTGGTAAAGAATCCACCTGCAATGGGGAAGACCTAGGTTCGATCCCTGGGTTAGGAAGATCCCCTGGAAAAGGGGAAGGCTACCCACTCCAGTATTCTGGCCTGAAGAATTCCATGGACTGTATAGTCCATGGGGTTGCAAAGAGTCCAACACTTGACTGAACGACATTCACTTTCATATTCATTTGAAGAACTGATGCTGGAGCTGAAGCTCCAATATTTTGACCACCTGATGCAAAGAACTGACTCATTGGAAAAGACCCTGATGCTGGGAAAAATTGAAGGCAGGAGGAGAAGGGGACGACAGAGGATGAGGTGGTTGGATATCATCACTGAGCCAATGTACATGAGTTTGAGCAAGCTCCAGGAGATGGTAAAGGACAGGGAAGATGGTGTGCTGCAGTCCATGGGGTCACAAAGAGTCAGACATGCCTGAGTGTTTGAACAACAACAACAGTGCAATAGAATATCTTTTGGTAATTGAAATGTTACTTTTGAAGACTAATTATTGACAGAGTAAATACAAAAAACAGGTTATAAAACAACATATATAACATGAATTTCACTAGAAGGAGATCAGAAGGGGAGAAGAGAATGAGATCAGAGTCAATTTCTGGCTCCCTCCCTGCAATGTTTTTCTTGAGTCGTGTCCACTGACTGTGGTCATGGCTCCTGATAAGGTGACTGGCTACACAACTTTTGATCCTTCTAGGTTCCACTCATTCATTTGTACTTTAGGTTGGTAGCAGCTGGCCTGTGACAAGCTCTAGGTTATTGTCTTAACCTTTGTGTTTCCTCTATAGCCAAACATTTGTAACTTCCCTTTTGAAAAATAAACCTCCTCAAATATCTATTAGAGTTCATTGTGAATTCAATCTGGAGATGATATATAGAAGAGGTTAGACATCTTGTTGGTTCCCCAGGTGACACCAGTGATAGAGAATCTATTTGCAAATGCAGGAGATGCAAAAGAAATGGGTTCAATCCTTGGGTCAGGAAGATCCCCTGGAGGAGGAAATGGCAACTCACTCCAGTATTTTTGCCTGGGAAATCCCACGGACAGAGGAGCCTGGTCGGCTACAGTCCACGTGGTCACAAAGAGTTGGACATGGCTGAGCATGCATGCAAGATAGGGCTCATTTAAATTCAGAATATGAGTATAAACTCTTAAAATATTCTAAAATATTTGTTTATGAGTTAGTTCTGTTCACTGAAAAGGTCTCAAGACAATGAGTGACTCCATAGCAATGAGCATTCCCAGCATGCAGACTGTGTTTTTGGAATAATGGGTATTATTAACACCAGTTTGGGGGTGGGTGGGAATGCAAATGGTTACTCTGGACCATGCTGCCATAACAACCAGGAAAGTTGTCAAAGATTATTGGGACAAATGGGACAATCTGAACTTCATAAATGTTGAAATTGATCTAAACTTGTTGGCTATGTTCAAACTTGTTAAAACTTGTTGAAACAAACAAGTTTAAAAATTATAGTAAAAAAATAATAATTGGTTACTGCAGAAGATAACAGAAAATGAATTGATTCTTATGAAAACTGGTTAAATCAGAGTAAAGAAATAAACATTATCTTGCCTATTTATATGAACTAAACTATTGGATAACAAATTAGTAGTTGAGGGGAATTGTCTCTGGAAGTATTTTTTAGTTTGGGATATTTGAAAAGACTTATAAGACTCAACGGAACATGCTCATTTAAGGCTATTATCTAAGGTCCAAGAGGATAATACAACAAAAGAAAAGGAGTACAGGTAGGCATTGGGGATCCAAGAGATATTCAGGTGAAATCTCCCCATGGTTTTAATTCACTTTGACTTGATCTGGGCAATGAATTTTGGCTTTAAAAAGGCTCAGGGCAGAAGCTTCCAGGAGGTCTTTTATGCCCTTCTGGTTACATAATCACCCAGCTGTGTAACCAGTTATGCCAGTAGAAAACTATCCATAAACAAACTGGCTCTGAGGTTTGGGGCTCACCGGGGGAGTTTTGGAACTTAAACCAAACATCATAAATTTCAGTGCACTTATCTTGGTCAAGAGTCAAAGTCAGACATCTAGGCATCCCTGGAGATAAAGAGAGAGTTTTCCAAGACCAGCTGTAGATTAACTCTATTCTATAGTGCCTCCTTATGAAGTTGTTCCATCTAATAAATAAAGACAAAATGATAGAATCAGAGTATTATGAATCTGCAATTCCTAATGAATTAACAGATTTAGGAATTTTGCATTTCAACTGCAAACATCACAGAAAACATTTTGTGTCTCTTGATGAAAGAACACACCATCCATGGAATCAGTCTTGAGATTAATTGAGCCTTTGAATGCAATGCCAATTTTCAGGAACTAAAGGACAGAAGAACTTGTTTAATTGTACCAAGAGTATGCAATCAGCAAATCTATACTGACAAACTCAGGTCATGTATTTGTATGTTCTTTAAGATACTATCAGTTGTGTATTCTTCACTTGAAAAATTATATGGAAATAAAAGGATAGGAGTGGAGAATCTAAAGATTCATTTTTTAATGGATGAGATATCAAGTTAAAATTTTGGCAAGACTGTATTTTATGACTTGGTCTGCACACATAGGTGATGAAACCATAAATAAATGCAAAGAGAGTGGACTTCCACTGGAATGGAGCATGTGGAGAGGTTGCTTGGGTGACAGAGTTCTGTTTTTTGACTTAAGTGGGCTCACAAGAGCCTTTGCCTTATAAGATTTCATTAAGCCATACTATTTGTGTATGTGTGGCTTTCCAGATCTGTGTTTTATTTTATGATAAAAAAGTTGAAAAAAATTATAAACTGAGGTTGGGGCCTTGAGTGCTAAGGAAAGCAGTCTGAATTTAATTTTGATAATGTAGTTATTTATTGATTGTCTTTAATATCTTAGAAAAAGTGAAAGTGTTAGTCACTCAGTCGTGTCCAACTCTTTGTGACCCCATGGACTGTAGCCAGCTAGGCTCCTCAGTCCATGGGATTCTCCAAGCAAGAACACTGGAGTGGGTAGCCATTTTCTTCTCTAGGGGATCTTCCTGACCCAGGGATCGAACCCAGGTCTCCTGCATTGTAGGCAGATTCTTTACCATCTGAGCCACCAAGGAAAGTCGGGGCCCTGAGTACTAAGGAAAGGAGTCTGAATTTGATAATGTACAATTACTTATTGATTGTCTTTAATATAATGAACATATTTTGGAGAAATGTAGGCTTTAGTCTGAATTACAAAGGATAATCTGAGAATAGATGTCCCTCTTCTAGGTGAATAGAAATGCCACATGTAGGGCCATCTGGCAATAATACTTGGTTATTCTTGAGAATTCTAGATTGTATTTGAAAAAGAAACTCATTCATCAGACACCACAGGTATTGTGGTGTAATAACATAGTGTATCTGAGAAAGTGCCACAAAAAGCCAGCTGGCTCAGGAGAGAGGGAAAACCTAGGCACACCAGCCCCACTGGGTTCAATGTCAGTGTACACTTTGGCTTAATATAGCAATAGATCTGAGCACAGTGAAGATATTGAAGAGATAGTGAAGGACAGGAAGCCTAGCATGCTTCCATGGGGTTGGAAAGAATCAGACAAGACAGTAACTGAATAAAAACAACAATAGATAGTAGAGAATGTGATCTGTGCCTCAATAAAATGTCTAATTTTTAAAAGAATTACTGATTTTCTTTTTCTTTGTGTGCTAAATCGCTTCAACTGTGTCCGACTCTTTGTGACCCCATGCACTCTTGCCCGCCAGGCTCCTCTGTCCATGGGATTTCCAGGCAAGAATACTGGAGAGGCTTACCAGGCCTTCCTCCAGGGGATCTTCCCGACCCAGTGAGTGAACCCAAATCTCCTGTGCCTCTTACATTGACAGGCAGTTGCTCTACCACTAGTGCCACCTACGCTACTTCAACACAACAGGTAAGGATCTTGATTTAAAAGTAGGAGCTTTTTTGTCCTTAAAATGATTGGATTAAACAAGCAAAGTAAACAAGCATATACACTATACCCTTCAAAGAATTTATTGAGAGAGAAAGTAATTGGGACCAGAAGACCAAGACTGTAATAGTAGTTGTCAGAAGAGAAACCAGCATTAACTTTCCAGTTCTGAGTTTTAGATGATCGCAGACTTATTCAAAATGACCTATAGACAATTTAACCATTAACTTTCTTAAAAAAAGAAATGCTTTGTATATTTCATAACTATCATATATGATATTGTTGATATAACAAAATGCATCTTTTTTCTCTTGAAATAGTGTCCAATTTCTAAAGGAATATGAGAAGCAAATAAGGCATACATTGCAAAAGTCTATAATTTGGGGCAATAGCAAGGGAGATCACACGCACATACACAGAGCTCTGTGTGAGTGACAAACCGAATTACCTGAATTATTACATTTATATTTGGAAATATCCTGGGCTGGAGTAATAGGTGGTCAGACTTAGCTCACGTGAAAAAAAAAAAAAAAAAGCTAAATACCAGGCTAGATATGCTTGTGATATACTAAAAATGAATTTCAAGTACTAAAAGCACTGCATAAGAGGAAACTATCAAAAAACTGCCAAGGTTGAGATTTAGAAATGTCACTCACAGCTGTGTTTCCAAACAAAAAGCTTTTATTCTTATGGCAGGTTTTCACAGCTTAACAGATAAGCTTGTGTTAGGTGTTTGCACATTGCTTTTTTGGGAAGATATATTTTCTAAAACAACAAAGTCAGCGTGCATGAGGGAAGGAGGAGTTAATGGGTTAAAAACTGTGTAAATGTTACTCCAGTTAAATTACAGCTTGTTGTTCAGATGAATGCTCTCCACTTCTCGTATAGCTTTAAATTATGGACAAATGCTTGCAATTGTGAACTCCCTACATTGTGGCTGCCTGTTCCCAGGCTTCATCAACCGGGGCTGTCCAATGGGATTACTGTAAGCCTTCACGGCAGTCTGCCAGCCACTGATGAGAAACTCATACCCCTGGATGTTAGATTGCTCTCTTTATTCCATCCTTGTGAAGGCTGTGATTGCTGTCATGGTGTTAGGTTAGAAATTAGCATTTTGTGGCCCAAATTTTGCCATCCAGAACACATGCAGGAAAAAAAAAAAAAAATCAAAGAATAGTCATTATTCTGTCAAAAAAAAAAGAAAAAAGAAAAAAATCAGGGCTACCATGATACAGACATCTATAAAACTCAGGTCAGGAAATGTTGTGTGGTCCTGGGTGGCAAAGCTGATGCAGGGGGTGTCTTGATGTTGTCACAGGTCTCTGCTTAGAACACAGTGATTTTTATCAATATATTATAAAATGAAGAGTGGCTGAGGAAAATATGGTGTGTCCTTAGAAGTGTTAAAAATAATCTTGGTCTTTAGCATGAATTTCTTAAAAATCTGAGTTGATCACAAGAAGATAGTGCTGGGCCAAAAATCTAATTCTTAACATCACTTAACTTCTTATATATAGAGGCAATGACAAGCTAATATGTGCTCTCTTGCAATAGTTTCTTTTTGATATATATATCTAAGTAAATTATGAAAAAATGAAAGATAAAATAGTTATGATATATAAAGTGGTAAATAACAGCTTTGTTGGTATTTTCCGCTTAAATGACAAAGCAACCAAACTAGTGCTATTATAAATGTTTCATATCATCAATGATTCAGTAACTATCCTTGTATTAATATTTTCTTTTTATCCTTTATATGCTTATACTTGTGTACTGACAAAACCGTTATTAAATAACTAGTTTTATGTGAACCTACATTGTGGTTAGGACTCATATGCAATTCAATTTCTCCTCTTTACAGTAGAGATTAATTACAGCAAAAAATGAAAGTGATTTAAAATTTAGTAAGAAAAAGTGATATAGTTTCCTTATCTTTGGATTCTTCTTAGGCTATTCACAGACATGCTAATTTTTCCTGTCATTACCAGTGAGCAAGCTAGAAGAAATCTGACATGTGAGGTGTACTGATTCTGTTAGAAGCCTTGATATTTATCCACCGAAGCTTATCCATCATCTTTAATCATGCAAAAGGCAGAATTACTTAATCATTTCAGTTTATGGGAAAGAAAAAGAAAGATTTACATTAAAATGATGACATGCAAGAAAAAAATAAATTGAAAATGGTTATGAGGAGAAGGTAATGCAGACACTAAAGCTCCATTGGTTTTGTGATGCTCATTTAAAGCAATGATCTAGTAAAACCAAGACATAAAAGCAATGATGATGTTAGCTGTTGGGGTATAACCATCTTATCTTTGCATTCCTAGTCTGCATTCTTAGAAAATAATGTGGGGAAGCTAAGATGAATAATTAAATGTTAGACCTAAATATCCACCCTTCCTCATTTTTATCCCAGATTGAATTATATTCTAATAATAATCTGATAGACAGGACCATGACCTCAAAATTTAAATTCAACAACTTGAAGATCTTTATACAAAACATTTGTTTTGATTTCAATAGCACAAAATAAGCCAAACCAATCAGACTCCAAGAATTATCAAGCTCAGTGTATATACATTAAAATAAGCTTATTTTTCTCAGGCAACATGTTTTTGTTCTCAATATATCAGTATGCTTTACTCTTATAGACAATAGCATGTTCTATATAAGCAAAATCTCTTATGCACTCTTATATTACAGGATGAGGTTATTTCAAAAGAGATGCTTGGGATATTTTCACTGATAGCCCATCCTTTATATTTTGTGCTATTTGTTTCTATTTTTTCCAGTTGAAAAACAATAAGTAATTATTCTGAGAATGAGGAATTTTTAAAGGTTTGTGAAGATGTTAATAGATAATAATTTTTAAAGTCTTTTTTTAATATTGTATAAATCAAGGATATTTGAAACAATAGTTAGGTTTCTTTCAATATTTTTTTTCTGACCTTAAAATATATATTGTCTTGTAAAAGTCTGAGTTAAAATATTTCTGTAAACTACTTGAATAGAATGGTGCTTAAAATAATCAATTATGTTGAATAAGAATAGCAATTATACACAAGGGGGCTAAAATTTAGAAAAATGTGTTTTGATCCTTCTAGGACAAATGATAACTGTGTTCATTCTTTTAACTTTGAATAAATAGTTGCTTAACACCTACGAGGGGGTTTCCCTGGTGGCTCACAGAGTAAAGCGTCTGCCTGCAATGAGGGAGACCAGGGTTCGATCCCTGGGTTGGGAAGATCCCCTGGAGAAGGAAATGGCAATCCACTCCAGTACTCTCGCCTGGAAATCCCATGGATGGAGGAGCCTGGTAGGCTAGAGTCCATAGGGTCGCAAAGAGTCAGACACGACTGAGTGACTTCACTTTCACTTTTCACTTTCTTTAACACCTACTATGTGCCAAGAACTGTGCTGGCTGTTATGTACAAAATTCCTGGCCTATATCATACTATACTGCATTTTTACCAACAGCATAAATTATTTAAGAATCCAAAAAAAAGAGACAAATACTCCCTGTTCACTTAGATATGAAATTGGCCATATTTTTACTAGACTTGAGTGTCTTCTGAACATATACCCCAGTGTATTACCACTTAGTCAGTGATATTAAACTGATTCAATATTTCAACATATTCAGAATTTAAATAACATTCATGAAGTTTACTTTTAATTTAAATGACACAATTTGAAGTGATTCAAGAATATAGTTTTTATATAAACTTGAACAATCAACAAAACATTTCATTGCAATTGAAAATAAAAATTAAAAGGTATAATTGAAAGATTGAAAAAATTTTTATGTTTAATTACAAAGATGATACAAAACTGCAGTAATTATTTTGAAAAGCATAAAATTCGTACAATTAGGTTTTAGAAAAGCATAATTTATAATATCTTCCTTAAAGACTGAGAAGCAAATTAAAAATCAACCCTTCTTCTGCTCATCTAAAGTATTTTTAAACTATAAATATGACTTTAAATCATGATCCATTTGAGGGGGTAAAGGTAATTCTGTTTTTATTTTATTTTATTTCACTGATGATTTTGCTACTGGAAAATTCATAACTTCCCTTTACATTTTTTAGACAATCCCATCACTTACAAAACCTTACATAGTTATTTTTAAAATAAAATAAACAATAAACAAAAAACTCCCAATATATCTAAATAACCTTTCATAGTCTTTAAGAATTAATTAAGCAAATGAACTTTTTAATTTTACAGATGTTAAAAATGTATTTATAGACAAAAAGGTATTCATATACATGTTATTGAGAATAGGTAATTTTATTACATATTAATTACATGAATATATGTTTGCAGTGAATTTTGAACTTATTGCAAAACAGAAACAATGAAATGAAATATGCAAATTTACATATTCTTGTCTAAATACAAATTAATACTGTGGACAATTTTTGAAAATAAATTAATTTTTAGCAGAGCAAAGTAAATTTATCTTCTGTTCCTAAAGATCTGTGTTAAGTGTATTTTAGTATACTTTGTCCCAAATTAAAAAAAGACTATTATTTATGCTTGATAATGATGTAAAATTTGATTAAAATACAAATTTCTGATCTATACTCCTATAATACTGCTTTTCAAAGACAGACAAAAAATTCAAGCTTAATTTATTTTTATACTGTTTTTGAACCATTGTGTACTTAAACCTTCAAAAGAAAACTGTTCTTTAAATGTGGTTTTCCTGAAAGTATATTATATATTTAAATTACATGAAATTGTCTATTACTTTAAAATAGAAATGCAAACTTAGGCTAAAGGAAACAGAAGAAGAATTGTAGTATGAAATACTACAAGAATGATGACAAACAAGGTTACTTCAATTTTATAGCAATAGGTGGCACTGTTACCTAAATACTCTGATCTGAATTGAAGAACAGTGGAAATGGGTCGCCTCTGTATATAATTTCACATATATAAACAAATGAGAACACAGATGTAAACTTCAAAATTCTAAGGATATTTTGTTGTCATTAACACTTAGTATTATTTTATGTATACAGTCAGCAATATATCAAATAGTAGAAATGCAGATTAAAATTTATGACCATAAATATGATTAAATAGGTAGACATTTAGTAGAATTCATAAAGATGTTGACTTTTTAATACATATAAAATAAACGACTTAATATTTTTCTTTCAAAATTTTCCTCTTCAATTTCAAATCCTATGGAATTTAGTATTGGAAGTGTTCAGGTGTTCTAAAAACCAAGCAATCATTCAAAATGCTTAAGTAACACAATTTACTTTGTAGTGCCATGTTTCTTCTGGCATTGTTTTGTGTAGTGATGTAAATAAGGCTATCATGTGACACGTATATATGTTAAAAATAGTGTTTCTTGACAATATGCAACCCATTAGGCTGATAGGAGAAAAATGGAATTCTTTCACCACTGCCAACGCAGTCATTGTTTACATCTGAAAGAGAAAAACAAAGGAATAAAGTAGGCTATATTTGTGTTCACAGTGTTTATATGTGAGTGAGAATATCAATAAAGATTGAGCCCTTACTAAAACACCCAGCCACCTCTGTAAAAGCTGAATACATTGACCTGATGGTAAGCAGATTGCAATAAGGCAATTCCTTCCTCTGGGCAGATGCAGCCTCTTACCAAGGCAAGGCTGGCAAAGTTAGCGCAACCCCTATGCCTCCTGCCATCCTGGCCACGTGGCCCAGCACAAGCCACAGTCGGAGCCAACCTTGCAAATTGATTAGTGTTATACCTACTAATGACTGACATTCCTTTGCCCAGAATTCTCAGAAATGATGGGCAAACATATGATAGGATAGTCTTTATGCCTGTGCCGTTTTGTGCTTAGATAATTTCCACTATCTTAAGAGAGAACCACTACTGAGATAGACGATGTGGTGCATGAGGCAAAGTCCCTTCGGAAATGAAGGATTTAATTCCTTCTCAGCAGCAAATGCCACCTAAACCAGGTCTCGGCTGCCCAGCCCCTAAAGAGCTGAACAGAAGTGTCTGACCCAAGTACATATTGGGTTTCTGGGGAGACCCACTCCTAATGAAAAACATAGGGGAAGCTTAGCCTCAACTTGAGACAATGCTTAAGGGTCTGCCTAGCTCCTGAACTTCCCCTAGAAATGGTTGAAATACTCATTGAGAATCTATCACATCTCAGCTTCTCTCTCCCACTTCTCAATCCTGCTTTCCTACTTTCCCTTTGCAGAGTTTTATTCCTTGGGCGTTTGCTGAGAACCTTCTTGCACACTAATCTTCATCTCCAAGCCCATTTCCTGGGAATCCAATTGTGCCCAAAGCTAAGATCCAATACAAACTGAACTAAAGTCAAAAGGGTCTTGAAATGTTAAGTTCTCTCCTCTGTGCTGTATAGCCGAAAACTAGATCACAACGTGGGTAAGACATTTCACAAATGAGTTTTTACTGTGAAAATGATCTCAAAGTGTGAATAACTGGTTTAAGGGAAAAAAATAAAAACTTTTATATCAGCAACTAACACTGCTTAGTACTAGAATAATTGAATATTCAGTAAATGTTTGAATGGAAGTTAGAGCAGTTGAACAGTATAATTTTATCCACGTTTATAGCATATTATTCATGCATTAGGCTCTAGGGAGGGACACAAAGTTAATGAAGACATTGCCTCTGCTCTCAAGAAGTTACTGAATCCACAGCATTTCCACTCTGTTCACAACCCACATTCATTTCTGCTCTGTTATTTAAGGAGATTCAGACATCTATTGTGTGGAGCAAACAATTTTCCAAGCATACAACACTTTTCAAGTGATGTAAACCAAGTCATATTGAGTAATTTGGATTTTTTTGATAAAAAAATTTATACTTAAAAAATAGAATCATACTTATTCCTTTATCAGGTCAGATACATTTCAGTTGAATGCCATATTTATATATTAAAATGTATTTTAAAAAGGATACACCTGAAAGTGTTATTATAAGTGATTTTCACAGTGGCCATAAGTAATAACATTTTTAGAGCTATAAAGAATCTTATTTATTTATATAATTGTGCAGTCATAAAAACACGTGATCTATCACTGCCTTCATCCTCTTCCACTGCATCATTCTCCCTTTGGCAAGATAGACATGGAGTCTAAAAATGAGTCTCAGTACAACTTCAGGGAGTTACTGTTAATTAATCAGAGTTGACATTGGGCCTTCTTTCCTCTCCAAATCTAGTCAAATTATATCACTTTGTAGTAGAAGGTGCTAAATTGAGATTTAGAAAAATGAAAACCCTTGCCTAGAAAAACAAACAAACTGGTTTTGGTGTCCTGATCTTGCAATCAGTTTCCTTTCTTTTACCTCTCTTTGTACAAGTAGTTGTGCTGCTGTGCTATCAAACCAGTGAGTCACCAAAATTCTTTTTTAATGAAAATGATTATATTTATAGATTAATTTGTGTTGTACTGTGCTCCTAGATATATATTGTTGAAGCCAATTGTCTGACTTCAGCATCATTGTATCCCATATTGTGCTAATTAATCATGTAGCTGCTGCTGCTGCTAAGTCTCTTCAGTCGTGTCCGACTCTGTGCGACCCCATAGATGGCAGCCCACCAGGCTCTCCCGTCCCTGGGATTCTCCAGGCAAGAACACCGGAGTGTGTTGCCATTTCCTTCTCCAATGCATGAAAGTGAGAAGTGAAAGTGAAGTCACTCAGTCGTTTCTGACTCTTCATGACCCTCTGGACTGTAGCCTACCAGGCTCCTCCATCTATGGGATTTTCCAGGCACGAGTACTGGAGGGGGTTGCCATTACCTTCTTTGTAATCATGTAGAATCTACAACAAAATTCAAGTGAATAAATTTATTAAGATAATTTTTTTCTAATTTCTTCTAATAGTAAGCCAATTATTAACAGCCAGTAGCCACTTTCAAGTTTTTACCAAATGTTGACAATGGTATTATTAAAATTTCTAATGCTTTAAATTCAAGAAACAGATAAAACATGTGTCACGTTATATGGCTGAGATTGTCTTACCTTTTAAATTATAAAGCATAATTATCTTTTGGAATAGTGGAAGTAATCTATGCAAACAGGCCTTGACCTCCAATTCACCTTGCCACATTTTTCAGTGAAACAGTTCTGATGGTAATGCCAATTTCTACTATAGTTTCACTCAGCTCATGAGTTTATGTCACGGAGGAGTGATACTTGGCAAAGTAAAACAAAGCAAAAGAAACCACAAAACTCCAATTTTTCCCAATCACTGCAAGTGGAAATTTTAATAGTCTATAAATTAGTGCAATGGATACAATGTAATATGAACAAGGCTATTACATATGTCATACATGTAATATGAAAAAAGATAGTCCAATGATAACCAAAGAAGAAAACACAGAGCAAATCAATACCTTAAGAGACAGGCTTTGAAAATAATAATAGCACTCTACAATTGATGTTTTTAAGTACAGGCACACATTTAAGTGCTTTACAGGTACTTTTCTATGCTTAATATGTTCTATGATCTTTAGTATTCATAGTTGGAAGGTGAGATACCAAGGACAGAGAAGTCAAGTGCCTTATCAATAAATCCAGTATTGGGAGTTCAGTTCAGCTCAGTCACTCAGTCATGTCCGACTCTTTGTGACCCCATGAACCCCAGCACGCCAGGCCTCCCTATCTATCACTAACTCCCTAACCCATGTCCATCGAGTCAGTGATGCCATCCAGCCATTTCATCCTCTGTCGTCCCCTTCTCCTCCTGCCCTCAATCTTTCCCAGAATCAGGGTCTTTTCCAATGAGTAAGCTCTTCGCATGAGGTGGCCAAAGTATTGGAGTTTCAGCTTCAACATCAGTCCTTCCAATGAATATCCAGGATTGATCTCCTTTAGGATGGAGTGGTTGGCTCTCCTTGCAGTCCAAGAGACTCTCAAGAGTCTTCTCCAACACCACAGATCAAAAGCATCAATTCTTCGGCGCTCAGCTTTCTTTATAGTCCAACTCTCACATCCATACATGACCACTGGAAAAACCATAGCCTTGACTAGACGGACCTTTGTTGGCAAAGTAATGTGTCTGCTTTTTAATATGCTATCTAGATTGATCATAACTTTCCTTCCAAGGAGTAAGCATCTTTTAATTTCATGGCTGCAGTCACCATCTGCAGTGATTTTGGAGCCCAGAAAAATAAAGTCTGACACTGTTTCCCCATCTATCTGCCATGAAATGATGGGACCAGATACCATGATCTTAGTTTTCTGAATGTTGAGCTTTAAGCCAACTTTTTCACTCTCCTCTTTCACTTTCATCAAGAGGCTCTTTAGTTCTTCTTCACTTTCTGCCATAAGGGTGGTGTCATCTGCATATCTGAGGTTGTTGATATTTCTCCCAACAATCTTGATTCCAGCTTGTGCTTATTCCAGCTCAGCATTTCTCATGATGTACTCTGCATATAAGTTAAATAAGCAGGGTGACAATATACAGCCTTGACGTACTCCTTGTCCTGTTTGGAACCAGTCTGTTGTTCCATGTCCAGTTCCAACTGCTGCTTCCTGACCTGCATACAGGTTTCTCAAGAGGCAGGTCAGGTGGTCTGGTATTCCCATCTCTTTCAGAATTTTCCACAGTTTATTGTGTTCCACACAGTCAAAAGCTTTGTCATAGTCAATGAAGGAGAAATAGAAGTTTTTCTGGTACTCTCTTGCTTTTTCGATGATCCAGTGGATGTTGGCAATTTGATCTCTGGTTACTCTGCCTTTTCTAAAATCAGCTTGAACATCTGGAAGTTCATGGTTCACGTATTGCTGAAGCCTGGCTTGGAGAATTTTAAGCATTACTTTACCAGTGTGTGAGATGAGTGCAATTGTGTGGTAGTTTGAGCATTCTTTGGCATTGCCTTTCTTTGGGATTGGAATGAAAACTGACCTTTTCCAGTCCTGTGGCCACTGCTGAGTTTTCCATATTTGCTGGCATATTGAGTGCAGCACTTTCACAGCATCATCTTTTAGGATTGGGAGAGATGAGTTCAAATATCCATGAGGTCTAACTTCCGAACTGGGGCTCTGTGATATTTTATGATGGCTGCCTCTTGGGAATTTCAAACCAGTATTAATAATGAATATGTCAAAATTATTTATACGAGGGATATTTATTTATTTATTTAAAAAGTAACAAAGTCACCTAAAACAAATCTACAAAGACATGTTTGCTAAGTCATAGCAGTAGCTGAAGAATTCTGTGATTAGACGCCAGAGCTGCACTGAACCCCTGAAATGACAAGATGCTGCAGGTTTGTGCACACAGATTTATCTATGGGGAGTGGGTATGTTAGAATCTGAGACAAAGTGATCAGACTGATGATATGAAAACTTTTACAATGACTTCCTTAGTATGTTATTTAACTTTAGTTACAAAGATATATATGTATATAAACCTGTACATGGGCTTTCCTGGTGGCTCAGTTGGTAAAGAATCCACCTGCAATGCAGGAGACTGCCTGTAATACAGCAGATTAAGGTTTGATCCCTGGGTTGGGAAGATCTGCTGGAGAAGGAAACGGCTACCTACTCCAGTATTCTTGCCTGGGAAATCCCATGAACAGAGGAGCCTGGCGGGCTACAGTCCATAAGGTTGCAAAGCATGGGACACAACTTAGTGACTAAACCACCACCACCACATATCTATACATACGTGTATACATAATAGGTGTGTATATAAAGGCACCTGCATATTCATGAGTAGATGTAAACAAAAATACAGAATCCTAGTACATGTTATTTTGCAGAATTTTAACAGGAGACATTGATTTAATGTTCTTTTTATCCCAAATGCTTTTATCACAAGGTAAGACAAGCTTATCTCAAAAGATTGTGTCAGTGCAAATAATTTCTCAACAAATGCTTTCATATAGTTTTCTTTAAGGACTGTATTTAAAAGAACTAGAAAATTTTGATCACCTGTTGACTTGGGCAAAATTCTACCGAAGCAAGGGCTGAGGCATTTGTTTGTATGCGTGGTGTGGTTTAGATTTCCTGTATACATACATAATAAGGACAACCTTTGAAAAATTTGGTTCTAAATGTCAAGAACCAAAAAGAACTCTATCATGTGTGTTATTAATATGTTTCACTATCTAAAAGAATATTCCATCATGTAGTAGGAATGTCACATTACCATAATTTTCTTATATCAAATGCATGCATTTAGCAAGTACCTTATGATAGTGTCTGCCTTGAAAGAAGAAAATCCGTTTTGTACTAAGCTTCATGATGTACCGATGCTGAACTGTCCAATCTACTTTAAAAATAGATCAATATTTTAGAAGTAATTTTTTACCCTTGGTTTAGCATTTTGATACATTTAAATAAACTGGCTTTGTTTCCAAGGAATACAAAGTAAAACAGAGTTTGGAAGAATCTTGTTAATAGGATCAATGCAGACACCATTTTAAGTGGACAAAGGTATATCTTTTTGTTTTTACTACTTGTCAAATTGTGTATTTTGTCCAAATTGTCAAATAGTCTCCAGATCTTATATTTAATTTTAGGTTCTGTAGTAGAATAATCATTGTATGATCTTTTTCTTATGTTTATAAATAAAATATAGGGAATTTTTTGAGATTCAAATATAACAGAAAATAGAATATTTGTAAGTCAAAGAAAGTAAAATCAGCAAATTTCTACAGGATAATTATAATGTTTTAAAGTTGAATTTTAAAAATTAGAAACCTATTTAAGATATGAGTGTAAATTATAAGTAGAATATATAAATTTGGCAATATTCCACTATTTGGGGTTTTCAATTTTCGTATGCTTCAAGTTAACCTATCAGAGGATAACAATGCCATTACTATCCTATGACATATTTATAAAAATACAGCTTTTCTTTGGAAATGATATAATATTTATTTCAATAATATACTTTACAGCTACAGTTACAATATTAGTTCTACTGCCTCACATCTGCAAGTATATATTGACTATTTAAATTAGATAAATAATCATATTTTCATTGTGTTCAGTTGCTCAGTCACGTCCAACTTTTTGTGTCCTCATGGCCCATAGCCCTCCAAGCTCCTCTGTCCATGGAATTTTCCAGGTAAGAATACTGGAGCAAGTTGCCATTTCCTACTCCAAGGAATCTTCCCAAATCAGGGACTGAACTAGCATCTCTTATGTCTCCTGCATTGGCAGGCAGATTCTTTACCACTAGTGCCACCTGGGAAGTCCATGTTTTCATTAGAAGGCCTGGTTTCCACAGCCAGAATGCATACTTATTGCACTAAATACAAAACTGGAGTAGATGCTGTCATAAATCATATGGGATCTTAGGTTGCCATCTGTGGTCTAGCAGAGATCAGGATTTTGTTCAAAGTGAAAGTGAAAATCTCTCATGTCCGACTCTTTGCGACCCCATGGACTGTAGTGCATGGAATTCTCCAGGTCAGAAGACTGGAGTGGGTAGCCTTTCACTTCTCCAGGGGATCTTCCCAATCCAGGGCTCCAACCCAGGTCTCCCACATTGCAGGCGGATTCTTTACCAGCTAAGCCACAAGGAAAGCCCAAGAATACTGGAGTTGGTAGCCTATCCCTTCTCCAGGGGATCTTCCTGATCCAGTAATCAAACCAGGGTCTTCTCCAATGCAGGCGGATTCTTTACCAACTGCACTATCAGTGAAATCATCTATGAGAGACTATTTTCAGAGCTTTGTTTTCACATTGGTTCATGATCATCAAGTAACTCATATTAAGTATCACTATGCACTTATTGCGACACAAGTTGACGTATCTCTCTACACTTCCTTCCCTTTGAGTTTACATGTCATATTGTACTTTCAAATAGTCAGTCTCTATCGACTGTACAAACTATGCACCGTACAAACTATGCACCTTAAGAGAGTTTAACTCTCTTAAACTCCAGAGTTCGTTCATAAATTTGATGCATATGTATAACTGAATATGTATCTTTTTAAAGACTGAATTCATATTTTCTTCTAAAATGGCTTTCCAAAGCTGGCATCTAAAGAACTCTGCCATCTTCTCAACTCAATACACTATTGATACTATGCATAAAAGAGATAACTAATGAGAACTTACTGTATAGCTCTGTGGTGACCTAAGTGAGAAGAAAATCCAAAAAAGAAAGGATATATGTATATGTATAGCTGATTCGCTTTGCTGTACAGTAGAAATATTGTAAAGCAACTATACTCAAATAGAAACTAATTTTAAAAAGAGCTCTATCATCTTCTCAACTCAAAAGAGCTCTAGGATCATTTCTGACTCCTCTTTTTTCTTCTTTCTTAGTTAATAAGTGAAATTAGTGCCTATTAGTTCTTCAAGATAGCTCATCTCTCTCTTCCCACTGCTTCTCTGTTGATTCTGTAAATTATCACTGCACACTAGAACCTACTGTAATAGCCTCTTGATTTGTCTTGCTGCCAGTTTTCTGCAATCCAAACCATCCTTTACACTACCACTAGATAAGTGGATCCATTACTATCCATTTCCAAAATCTTTCAAAGCTCTTAATTGTTTCCCAGATGAAGGTGAGATGATTTGGCTTGTTGCTCATGGTTCTGAATAATTTGAATCCTGCCTTCTCCCTGCTGTGTGCCTTCTGGCATCTCCCCAACCTCTTTCTTAAATTATTCTCTTTAGTAAAAAATTTATTCATGATGGTCCTTTTTGGTCATCTATCTCATTACTTGCACTTGTAATAGTGCATGCACTAGAATATGCTCTTCCCAGCCTACTTACTGGCTGTACTCATGTAAACTGTCCTAACAGTTATTCCCTAATTCTTTGAAAAAATTACTTTGTGCAGCCTTTTGAGAATCTTTCTTTTATTGTCTTTAATCACAAATTGTAAATTTATTCTTATTTACTTTTCATGTTTTCTTTCCCCAACGAGAGTGCGAACATCCTGAAGGCAAATTATTACCAAATAGGTTCCATCTTTCATTGTGTCTTAGTATTTCACATCATTCCAAATGCTTAATGTATGTCCCAATACTTTCTACCTTTAGAGAGTATAAAATACTAAACAATTGGATTTCTGAAAAACAATCAGAAAGAACATGATAAACTTACAAATACTAAGGAGCACTGCTTGTGAGGAGCACAGGATGTGTCTGAGAAGAGGTGGCACCATCTCATCAGGTCAGAGAGTTAGGATGTAGAGAAGAGCAGTGGAGGTGAATGGCAGAGGGATGAGAGGAAGGTGGTTTATGATTGGGAATATTTTAAAAGAGCTTAGCAGAGACCAAAATGAAGGTCTGTGGACACCTGGTTTTACAATCATATTTCCAATTCACTTGAAGACTATTTCTTTTTAGGTTACGGTGCCTGATTTTTCACTTTTTAACATTTATAAATGCTATTAAATCTGATATGGTGCTTAATGCTTTTACAATTTAAATAGGATCAGTTAGGAACTATGGTGCAGAGAAAGTTGAAACCACATCGAAAACTGTACTGGGGAAATCAGCCTGATCACTGGCGGCCAAAGGAACACAACTCAATGTGATGACAAATTTATATAGGATTAGTGGGCGTAACACCCACAGGAGGTAAATCCACTGGGCAAGGTATGAAAGCAGGAGGTCTCAGCTAAACTTTGGTGTTAGTGCTAGCTATGTTAATAATGGTTGAAATGATAAAAATAGCAAGGTGGTAGTGGTGACACAACTCTATGGCATCACAGATGTTGGATTATATTAATTAATAGAGTGTAAATTAAAGAATTCAAGGTAGAATGTTAGTTCTTTAAGACCAGATCTAAAAGTACAAGGTAGCAACAACCATTGTACTGTAGATGCCAAATAAACACCCTTGGGTCACAGCCTTTACTGTAATAATAAATCTTGCTGCCCCAAATCACTGGGGGAATAAGGCATAGATTAATAAAAATGAAAATACTATATAATTTCTGACTTGTGCTAGTCGATGCTGGCTCTGGGCTATAGTGATCGGCTCTTTCTGGGTGCCATCTTGTTCAATATGGTGCTCCCGTGAAGTTATGCCGTGTCACAGCCCTGTCTGGGCCTCGTTGTATCCATACACATAACTTATTGATCCAATGAAAATGTCAGATATCAACTTATCATCTCATTCACGCAAGAATCAAATTGCTTACAAAAATTTTGTTTGCACTTTCAGGTTCTAGTAAAATGGCTTTATTTTTATGAATTCAAAATGTTGTAAAATAAAATTCATGGAAATAGCCATCATTACAAATGCCTTATTTATTTTCTGAAATAAGCAAAGCTAGGCACATAACAATAACAAATAAAACCAACAAAACATAAACAAAATCATGATGCCTTGTCAAAAGGGCAATGATCAGTCATTTATCTAGAATTTTATGATATCGGCAACTTAATCATAGTGGATTATATAACATATTTAATTTGATTATGTCAGATGGCAACTTTTTAAAACCTTAACAATGGGGAGAGAGTTAAGATGCTTTCTGGAAAATATTATTTATAATTAAAGATAATGTATTGACATCTCAGAATTCATTTTTATGTTAAGCTAAAAATCTAGACTGTTTGCAGATTTTTCTTTTTCTGAAATTGTGAGATATTCCAAATGATCTTCTAGATCCCAGACACAGCAATAACTGGACCATTCTGTCAATAAGATTAGATATTATAATAGAATTAAAAAAAAAAACACTTGTCCCTTAAGTCCCAACACACTCTGTAAATGAATTTAATAATTTATATTGGAATATGTCAGGCAAGTGGAAAAAATATTTAAATATAATAGTACTCGAGTTTTCTATTAACATTCCCCTTAATGCTGGCAAAGAATTTGCTGATTAAATACCGATCTTTTCCTTGCAACTATAAGTTAGTTTATATCTGTAAGAAGTCCTCAAGTGACAAATAATATCATTTCCATATTTGTGTCCTAGGAATCTAGTACAAGATCTGGTTCTAGTACAGGATCTGGTTCTAGTACAGATGCTGATTCCATGGCTAGTGAATAGATGAGTGAATTAAATTTCAAATGAAAGCAGGAAGTGAAAATAGGAAGAATACAAAGACTTTAAACAATCTGAGTACAATATTTAAGAGCCTTTGTATGCCTCTGGTACATAATCTGCACTCTTAAAAGGGCTTTTTTTTTATTCTATTTTTCTGAGTAGCTACATTAAGGTGTTCACGAACGTTGATGGAGTCATCAATGCCACTGTTTGGCAAACAGTGACAAATTTGTGCTTGCTTCAACTAATTCCATCTCTAGACCTTTTTTTTTTTTTTTGGCTGCTCTGGGTTTTCTTTGCAGCATTTAGGCTTCTCTCATTGCTGTGTGGGCTTAACTGGCCTGCAGCATGTAGGATCTTGGTTCCTTGATCAGGGATGGAAACCCTGTTCCCTGCCTGCAATGGGAGGTGGATTCTCAACCACTGGACCAGCAGGGAAGTCTCTCTAGACCATTTTATATTTCTTATTTCCTTTTTCAAATTAGTTTTCAACCCTAGATGGTCAATATTTAAGTACTTTCCTTTTTTTAAATACTAACTCACCTACTTCTAAAACCTACCATCAGGAAAATTTGAAAATCCTTTAAGAATGCAACCCTCTCACAGATATCTTTATGAAAGAAAACCAGGGGTCAGAGAAAGCGGTGGATTGCACAAGTCTATGAAATGACTATGTGGCAGAGTCAGTAACTGAACAGCTATGCTCTGTTTCGTGGAAACTTGGTCCATCTGGGGTGATATTGTCTGGTTATCTCTATCTCCCCTCCTAGAACTTCTGGATCCCATCTTGTCCCTCCCTGAATCTATTTTCTTCCCTCGGGTGTAATACCTGTTTTGCATAACCTAGTCTTCCTCACCTACTGACTTTTGGTTTTTTCAGCTTATGGGAAGAATCAGAATGAAATGGGAGAATGAGGGAGAAGATGAAGAGGAGTCTGGGTGTTTTTTCCCTGCTCCTCCTGCTCTGAGCAGCAGTTTGTTACTTACTTGGTCTCTCCCTAGCGTACGGCTCCTCCTCATGCCTTCAGTTCCCACTGGGTTCCAGTAACTCAATTTTCTCCCTCTGCTTTTTCAGGACTAGACTGGCCTCTTTGTTCTCTTAAACCCAATTACACCTCTGTTAATAGATCCTTCTCTAAAATCTCTTCCAGCATCTGAGTGGTACTCTTTCTTACCAGGAAAGAGAAATGAACAATAGATAAAACGATCACTTAAAAACTGGGAAGTCTTTTTGATGAAGGTTTGAAATCTAAATTCAAATGCCCAGCTAAGTCTACTTTAAATTCTCAAATCTTATGTAATATTTTTCTTGCATTTTCTGCATGAAGTTAAAGTTATGAGTTACAATGCAAACTTCTCCTAACTCCTTTAAGATGCAGAATGAAAGAAAAGGGATTGTTTTTAAAATAAATTTTCTTGCATTAAAAATTACATATTTGGGATTGTTATTATTTCTTTTGAGACAATAAAGTGCTTCCGGTAAGGAGTCGCTTTTGCCCTTTTTCTTTAAATGGCACTGAGTTTGTTGGAAGATTTTTGTGTGATGGTGTAATGTTTAAATTAAATATAGATTTGGGGTTCTGAGCCTGCTGAGATGAGTGTGCTGAAAACATGACCAATCACAACAAATTGGAAAGATGGTCATTGAATTGGTTGGCAGTTGTTTATTCTCTAGACAAAATGATTTGACTTTTTCTCAGCCTGAATTGAAACAAATGGCTTTGGTGGTATCAAGATTAGATGATGTAGTCTAATCATCAGGTTTATATCTTAAGCAAGTCAATTCCTGGTTTCCATTAGAGTTACAATAAAAGTGGCATTACAAATAAACTTTGTCATTGCTACTTGCTTTTCCTCTGGAATTTTGTAGCACAGTGAACCAAGCTATATCCTTTAGTCTATTTTTAGTATTGTCATCTTCAAGTCCAAAACTAATTTTGTCAATCCACACAACTACTTCCAGTCTTTAAAGATGTCCATCAAAAACATTATTGCTTGTCTGCACTATGTGTTCAGAGACTCCAGTCTTTTATACCTCCAGGACACACTGAGTTTTGTCATGTCTACATAGCTATAACTTTTGGCAAAAGAATCCAGCCCATTGTGGTTCAGCACTTGTAAATTTAAAGTACTTTCTTTTCTTACAGTCCTTTATTTTCGAACAAAGGTTGATATCACATAGAGCCGTATTTTACCTAGAACTTTATTAACTTTAAAAAAAGATATGAAAATACATGATCTAATCTATGATTAGCTATTTTACAATACAGTAGTTAAGAAGTACATCCCCCTAAAACTATGATACCATGCATAAATTTAATAAGGGAAGTATAAATAAAATACCTTGAGGATTCAGAAAAAAATGAATTATTAACATAATTTTTAACACTACTAAATTTGTTTTACTTGTAAATATATTATATAAGCTAGGCTATATTACCCTTACTATATAGTGTATTGTATATCATATATTATATAAGGATATTATATTAGCTGTTCTATCCTGGTGCCTCAGAAGGTAAAGAATCTGCCTGAAATACAGGAGACCTGAGTTTGATTCCTGGGTTGGGAAGATCCCCTGGAGGAGGAAATGGCAACCCATTCCAGTATTCTTGCCTAGAGAATTCCATGGACAGAGGAGCCTGGCGGGCTACAGTCCATGGGGTTGCAAAGAGTCGGACACAACTGAGTGAGGAACACTTTCACACTTTTCACTAGCTAGATTAAAAATTACTTGATGGCAGAGACCAAGAATTTGTACCTCATCAGGGACGAAGCACAACTTCTTGCCCACAATGAGAGTTCAATAGCTGCTATTGAATATTGAAATAGTAATAATATTCTGATGTGAGACAATTCAAAATGGCATGACACTTCTTGTTCAAATGTTCTGAGAAAGAAACTGTTTCTGAGAAGGAAACCAAATTTGAAGTAGAAATCATAAAAATAAACAACAAAGGCATGCCACATAGCAGAGTCGCTGAACTCCCAGTTCTCTGAAAGATAGAGACATGGGTCTAACACACACACTCCTAAGTTATTTTTGCAGGAAGCAGAACCCCCATCAGATGAAAACTGCTGACCAGAACCATGTAGATCCCAGACCAGTTAATGTCAGAGGATTGCCGATGCCTGAGACTTTACCCTGATATCAACCAATCTGAGAATCGTGCACAAGCTGTTCAAGCACCCTGCAACCCCCTTCCTCACACAGCCTTTAAAACCTCTCTCTCCTAACTAGCCACTTGGAGGTGGTCTTAGGGCATTGGTGCACCATCTTCCCAGGGTGCTGACTTCCTGAATAAATTTACTTTTCCTTTTCCACCAACAAAACAACACCACCAACAAAAAACAATGTATGGCAAAAACCACCACAAAATTGTAAAGTAATTAGCTTCCAATTAAAATAAATTAAAACAAACAAACAAAAAAACAACATAGGCACGGAAGATGGGACTCTGCCTCTCTGCATCTGATGTCCTCAAACAGCGGGTAATCCCAGAATACTGAGACCATGAGCTTCTCTTCATTTCCTTAGCAATTGCTATGCTTTGTCACCAATTCCCAAGACCTAGAAAAATAGGGAAGAGTCACACTGAGGACACTAGACGTCCTGTCCATTTCTGTTAAGTTCTAAGAGTACTGAGTATTCAGTCTTGTTTTCAGTGACTCTCTGTCTAACATCCCTTTTCTTACTTATCTGATGACCATCTGTACTATGCCTTTATTGGAAACCACTCTCCTCCTGAAATCCAATTCCACATCTCCAAATTTCTAATCTAGCTTGTATTCCCACTGCACTGGGTTTCAGATCATTTGGGAGAGTCTTTTTTGTAACCCGTTGATTGCTTCAATAGCTAAGATTTATTGAATGTTTTATAGGTATTGGGCTCTAAGCACAGCATTAGCTCACGGTTTTCCCCTCACACTGAACTGGAAAATTCCCAATTCTGAATCAGTCCAAATATCTGTCCTTCCCACAGCTGCACCCAGCCTGTTTAGCCTGTTGGGGGAAATAACACAATAGTGCAAGTGGTCGTCACTTGTATTCATGTGGAACCTCTGCTGAAAAGAATTCATCTCTTAACCTCCATGACGACTGTTTCAAATACCTTCTTTTTTTTTTTTTATTCAAGCTGAGTATTCTTCCTTTGATTCTTACAAAAAAAAAAATTGAATTCCATTCAACTTTTCAGATAAACTGGAAACTATCAGATAAGACCTCCCTCACTTTTCATCATAAAAATATACAAAATGTTGGCCTCTGCACCGTCCTTTCTCCATTTCCTCCAGGTGTGATGGAAAAGGAGTTTATTCTCCCACCTAGGGGCAGTCCTTCCCACTACGTTCCCGTGCTCATGGACTATCACCACTCGCGCATCATGATCTCTCTTCTCTGATTCTGGCTCCTCCTCATTTTTCCTCTCCCTGAATTCTCCACACCCTCATCCCACACAACTGAAACGGCCTTTCTGGATCTGCTGTCATCCACTCAGCTGTATTTTACCCCTCTTTCAAAGTCATATTTCTCACAAAGTTTTATACATTTATTTGCCTTTTTTTTTTCTCCTAGGATCTGTCTTTTGCCTCAAACCTACCACCTTCTGTAAGATTACCATTGCCCTTACTATATCTAAATTGAATATGTTAATAACTATTGTATTACCTCTAAATCACACTTTAAAATATATTGATTCTTAAGAAATATATGTGAAAAACAATGCCCAAGAGTGATTTCCTGTAAAAGAATGTGATCTTTTACAAAATCCCATGGAAATTGGCTACATCCCCATGCTTAAGGGAATCAAACTTCACCAGCCTCAAGGTTGGGACCACGGCTCCTTAATTATGTCAGAGAAGAAGTTGCTGCTTCTCTAAGCAAGAATGCAAATTTGGCAGCCAGTTTGCTATATCATTTTTGGATTTCCCTGGTGGCCCAATGGTAAACAGTTCTCCTGCCAATGCAGGAGATCCGGGTTCGATCCCTGGATCGGGAAGACCTCTTGGAGAAGGGAATGGCAACCCACTCCAGTATTCTTGTCTGGACAATCCCATGGACAGAGGAGCCTGGCAGGCTACAATCCATGGGGTCGCAAAGAGTCAGACATGACTGAGTGACTTACACTTTGCTATGTCATTTAGCTGCAATGGTGAGGCTTGAACCCTAACCTGCAATCAGGCCAAAGAGGGACCAATGGTACTCTTATTGCAATTAATTAGTTTCTGGGCTAGTGCTGGATTAAAGATTCTGCCACAGCACATTTCTCTTATATCCTGGCCCCTGAGTGACCAGGTAAGGGACTTTGGCTTCCCTACACTGGCAGCTAAAAAGTCACACAACCCAAGTGTTAGGGTACCTCACTGTAGTCTGATGGAGACCTTTAATGGAACTCGGCTCAGTGAAATACACATGGGAATTGGGAAACTGCTTACCTGCTAGTCTTCTGGTCTTGGCAGTTCTCTTCATTGACTGTTGTTCTAGCAGGAAGAGAGTATGTGTTGCATGGTTATTTGACTTTGCTTGCGTGACAATTTGTAGACATTTTCCTTTAAAATTTAAATACAATACAATTTATGTCATAAAAATGTAATATTTTCCTTCTTCCTAGATCCCACTTATTGTTCCTATAATAACCACTACTAACTCACTGACTAATTAGTATATATAGATTCAGAGTTTTTCTATGGAGGTAAAATATACAAATATACTGAATATATAGGTACAAGTAGATAAAGATTGAAAAAAAAAAGAGAATATTTGTTGAGAAGTACATGCAGTTATTTAATTAATTATTCTGCAACTTGCCTTTTTCAGTTGATAGAATAATTTGGAGCTTTTTCTCTGCTAGTATTCATAGCTCTGCCTTTCTTTCTAACAGAAGATTATTATCTATAACATAGAGAAATCGTAATTAGTTTAGTCCTTCTTATACTGATGGACATTTCAGGGCATTCCTGCTGCTAAGTCACTTCAGTCGTGTCCGACTCTGTGCGACCCCATAGACGGCAGCCCACCAGGCTCCGCTGTCCCTGGGATTCTCCAGGCAAGAACACTGGAGTGGGTTGCCATTTCCTTCTCCAGAGCATGAAAGGGAGAAGTGAAAGTGAAGTCGCTCAGTCGTGTCTGATTCTTAGCGACCCCATGGACTGTAGCCTACCAGGCTCCTCCATCCATGGGAGTTTCCAGGCAAGAGTACTAGAGTGGGCTGCCATTGCCTTCTCCGATAGCTTGAATACTTGAGTATAATTTTGGCCAGAAATATTCCCGCTTAAGAAATAACTGCACAGAGTGTGCCAGGTACTGGGTTTATCTGTATTTTAAACGAGAATGTCTCTGAGATTACTGGGCTGGTCATGGAGGGGACTGGTGGAGGAAGGCCATTGACCAGCAGGTAGGACACCTGGTGCCTCTCCGATGCCTATCATTTTATTGGGCAGTAGAAACTGCCCTCCACTTGGCTGATCAGCTCTTAATGTGACTTTTTGGTCAATGTGACTCTTGGGGGGAAATTGCACAAAATTCCTTTCCTAGCCCCAATCTCAATTTCCCTTTCCAAAATGGACATCCTGCGACACAAGCTCGCAGACAGGCACGAGCCAGACCAGCCACCACTGCTGGAAATGGGCAATTCCAGGTTATCATTATTATAAATAGTTATTATATCATTATTATAAATAAAACCACAATGGACATCCTTATAAATCCTACTTTATGAGCATTTGTAGTTATTTTTTAAGGTGTATAAGTTGTAAGAAATAATTGTTTGAAAACTAGTATTCTGATGCTCGGTTTGGTGTAAACATAGAGTAACACCACGGAGAAGCATATGAAAGTGGGAAATTTCATAGATCCTTGAGGGAGGCACAGCTTGCCATTCAGAGGGCCACTAGGAGGCGCTGTGGGGAGTGAGCTCCTGTACTAAGGCTCAGAGCTGAGAGAGACAGTGAGGACCTATGGTCGAGTGCCTTTGTTAAGGGTCAGGCAAGAGCACACAGTCAAAGACATGAGAGGGTTTCATTGGTGTTTTTCATGTCACTTGGTCATAGTCAGCCGAGGATAAGCAGGGGGACGTGACAGGACCATCATTGCCACATTGGTACACGAAGTTGCCTGGACAGGACGCTCACCGTCTGTTTGTAGGGATGTTGAGGCATCAGGAAAATATGAAGGCTTTGGTTTTTTTTTGGTCTTTCTGTGCTGCTTGTGGGCTCTTAATTCCTTGACGAAGGATTGAACCTGGGGCCTCAGCAGTGAGAGCACTGGTGGATGCTGAGTCATGTCTGACTCTTTCCAACCCCATGGACTGCAGCCCTCCAGGCTTCTCTGTCCATGGAATTTCTCAGACAAGAATACTGGAGTGGGTTGCCATTTCCTTTACAGGGAGATCTTCCCTTTCCAGAGATCGAACTTGTATCTCCGGCGTCTCCTGCATTAGCAGGCAAATTCTTGACCAGTGCTCACTGGACTGCCAGGGAATTTCCAGGAAAATATGAAGTTTTAAAAGTATATAACACAGTATATCGGAGAAGGCACTGGCAACCCACTCCGGTACTCTTGCCTGGAAAATCCCATGGACTGAGGAGCCTTGTGGGCTGCAGTCCATGGGGTCGCTAAGAGGCAGACACAACTGAGCGACTTCACTTTCACTTTTCATGCTCATGCACTGGAGAAGGAAATGGCAACCACTCCAGTATTCTTGCCTGGAGAATCCCAGGGATGAGGGAGCCTGGTGGGCTGCCGTCTATGGGGTCGCATAGAGTCGGCCACGACTGAAGCGATTTAGCAGCAGCAGCAGTAGCAGCAACACAGTATATAGAAGAATATAAGTTCTGTGAAGGTAGACACCTTTCATTCTCTCTTTTTTTTTTTTTTAATAAATTTATTTATTTTAGTTGGGGGCTAATTACTTTACAATATTGTAGTAGTTTTTGCCATACATTGACATGAATCAGCCATGGGTTTACATGTGTTCTATTAGCTGCTATATTCTCAGTGCCTAGAACAGTGTCCATAGCTAGTAAGTAGATGCTCAATAAAGGTCTATTAAGTGAAGGATCAAGTTGATTTGTGTATTTCTGATTTATATCTACCAAACATAGAAGTGGCAAGACTGCTATTTGTCTCCACATCTCCTTTCTCCTCATCTTACAAAGTAATTGAAACCTGGGCTTTTAGCTAGATAGATGACTTCTTCCAATTAAGTTCCTATTTCCAATCTGTCTTGAAATGAGGTATAGCATCTGATGTATATGTAGCACTGATGTTAGCTTCCGAGTCATGCTCTCTTATTTCCTTTTTTTTCTCTCCTAATGCTTAAAACGTGGATAGGGAAGTGAGCTATCCTGGATCACATGGATTAAAGATATCTGTATGGAGAGCAAAGCAGCAAGGTAGGAGGAGAACAGAAATTGATCCTGTGGAGATGCCATGCTAGTCTTGAATTCTTTACCTCAGGATGCTTACATGAGACATAAATCAACCTCTTTTTAATTTAAGCCAAAATCATCTTTGGTGTCTGACAGAACAGCCAAACTCATATTCTGACTCTGTGTTTTTTCAAACATTTGGACCAATACCCTCAATTTAAAACACATTAAAAATTGCAACTAGTACGGTCCCATGGGGTCACGAAGAGCAGAACACAACTTAGTGACTGAGCACAAACACATACACACACAAATACATAATCAAGAATCTTTAGAAAACTTTTATTTAGTGTGTACATTCTGGTATCTTCTTTTCTGTTTTACTGCATTGTAATTCATTGCATTATATTTCTTTATTATTCAGGTTTTTTTTCTATTCTATTCTATTCTGTCTAGCTTTCTTCAATTCTTTCCATTCTATCGAGACAAATAATATTGGACACTACCAACTAAATCAATGTCATGACTCACTACTGGGTTATATCTAATAGTCTAAGGACCAGTGTCAAAATAAGATAAAAACAATTTATTTGTGTGATGTATCCTATAACAAATTTCCCCCCACCATTCACTTTTGCTTAGGCAGAATACTATGAATCTTTCAGAAGTAATAATCTTTAAATTGTTACTATTTCTCATACGTTGAGTTTATCAGCAGTTTATGGTAATTTCAATTCTGATTCAAATTTTGTTTAATTTTTCCTGATATTCTAGAGAATATACTGCATGCCTTATGTTAATAGGGTTTGTTCTAGATGAATAAGAAATCATCTCCCTCAAAGACCTATAATCTATTAGAACAGACAAACATATAGAGAGGTAAATTAAAATAGAATGTAATTATTACTATTGTAGCTCAGACACAGTGGTCATGAGATGATAAAACAGTAATATCTCACGTGTTTGTAGCCAAAGAAAATATTGACAGTAAAATATCAATATAGAAGCAAATCTGGTAAGATCTTCATTTCTACTTAGACATTTTTCATCTCTACTAAATAGCTTGAAGAATACCTCTGAATCTGGAGACTGAAAAAACCCTGAATTTGAGTTAAGCCAAAATTCTGGCTTCTTTTCTGGTACACAAAGGGTAAATCTCAATATGGAAAACAGTGTAACCATTGTATACACGGAAGACCATGTGATAACATTGTACAGCTGAAGTTTCAGTAGTGATATTGCCCATGTTTACTGAGACATTACAATGAAAAAACATATAGCTTTAATACTCAAAATCCCTTTGTCACTTCCAATATCTTTGACGTTTAAAGTGACTGTTTAATCTATCACATTTTCCCCAAACTAAAATCTTAGAAATGTACTTACTTGTCTATTTTGTATTAACCTGACTTTACTTGCTAGAATTTCCTTATCTTGAAAGTGGCAGAAATGTGTCCTTGTAACAACAATCTTAGAGGTAAGACAGAGTTCAGACACACTAAGACTATTTCTTATTTTGGTGGAGAGTGCTGTGGACATTTGATGCCAATCTAAGATCCAGAGTTGAAGATTAGAGTAAGAATTCAGATGAGCTCAAGCTAAATAAATAAATAAAGACATTTTCAGTGTTGTGAAGAGAAAGGGGAAGGGAGAAAGTGTAAAACTCTGAATTTCTGTTTGTTTCATATTAATCACAGTTCCTTTTAGTATGTATCCCCTTAGAAATGGAACCACAGCGCATCTGGAATATCTTTCCTAGGATGGCCGAGAACAGGCTATTTAACTAGCCAAGAACAACCTGATGTTCTCAACTACAAATTGAAAGTGAAGGTTACTTTCTGGTAGACTTTATCTTAAAGCAGTAAAACGGGTAACTGCAGCTACAACTGAAGGTATTGATTTTGTAATTTCAGCAAATTAAGAACAAGACAGAAAACCTATTAAACCTCTCCACTGATTGCCAGGGTACTTTTTGGTGATTCTGAGTTTGACATTAAAATTACATACACCTATCTCTTTAAAGTAAAACATATATATTATATAGAAGATTAATAGCATTTTGATGCTTGTATATTTTTGCACTTTAAATGTGAAACTTCCAAAGCTTGATACATGAATGTCAAACAACATACCTAATTTTCACAAATTAGGGTAAAATTTAGATGCATGTTTATCATGTTTTAACAAATTAAATTTTTCATAGACCAAAAGATTTTTGGTTAAAACAGAGAAATAAGCTCTGATAATAATATTACCTCTCAGAACATTATGAGTAATGGCTATACAAAAATGTTTTACAAAGAATACTGAAAAAGTAAATTATATTTTTTGTGTAAAAGAATAAAATAAACCTATTTTAGTATGTAACACATCAAATTTTTAAATATGTAATTTTAAAATTCCTTAAGTGAATACATTAAAAGTACATTAATCAAAATGTCAAAGAGGAAGCTGGTTTTGAAAATTTTGATAATAGGACTGACAGTCTACAGTTAAATTCAGGTCATCATATCTTCTCTACACATTCACTCCACAAATCATACTTATCAGTAGGTAGATGACATTAGAGAAAATACAACTTTGAAAATATTTGAGAGTGCCTTTTGACTACAATTAGGGAAAATCATAAAAAAAAATTCATAAAATCATAAGAAAAATGCAACAAATTGGGACAGCTCCAGGTTTAGTTAATTCAGTGATTCAGTCATACATGGTTTTATATTTTCCATTTGTTGTTTTTATCTTTTCATTTTGTTCCTTAGTGCATCAGCTTTTCCTTAATGATTGCAAGATCCTGCTGTTGTTCACTTAGCACTGAAAAATGTTCATCAAAAGAAAAGGGTCATTTCTCCCTTTGCATCTTTAAGAGCAAGGAAACTTGTATCAGAATTCTAGATCTTTTTTCCCCTTCCTGTCTCATTGACAAAAATTTTATCAAATTATTATTACTTTACTAATCTCACTAAAAGTGAATGAATTGATCACAATTAGCTTAATGTCCCAATCATAATTAGTTACTACAGGTTTAGAATGAAAACATTCTCTGGAGTATATGACTCTATGTGTGGGACAGAGTTTTGAACCAAATCAGGGCTAGGAAGAAGGGGAGTAGTGAGAGTAGTCAACCAGTGTCTGCAATAAGATTTGCCTCTCATTAAACATGCAATAAATTGGAAAGTTACTTATAGTTGCAGTAGTGCAATCTAGGGTTTACATTCATAAACTAAAATCTGAAGGAAAATTCTCTAAAATATCTGAAGAAAAACAGACAAGGTTCCATCTGTCTTCTAGAAGATGAATGAAGAGAATATGGGACATAATACTTTATATGATTATTTGAACATTATTTGAAGCATGAGAAAATAGTATCCCAAATAATTTTAGATCACTTACAAAAGACATAAATAAATTACTTGGACATATGTTTTGCACTTTTTTAAAACCTAAATATTGGCTTTCATTTATTCTTCCTATTTTGTCAGCCATATTGTTAGTTCCTCAAAAATCTGTGGTCACACCATCAGTTGTACTAATTGGTACTTGATTCTAGTGATGTTTGATTCTTTTGCTGCACAGAAAAGCAAATTTTCCATCAATGGCAAGAGAGGCACTTTGGTGTTAGACTATTCTTGGAAAAAGAATGGGATAATCAATTGAGTTTCTCTCCCAATAGAGAAAGTCAAACAGCATTAGATAGTATGTCTGCAACTAAACCTTAGCAATCTGATACTGAAACATGAAATTTCTTAAACCTCCCTAAGGTCCATGAATCAATTAGTCTTTTATTCTCCAGATGTGGTGAGAATTAAGAATAATTAGAATATTAGCCAGAATGTTACACTTATCCATGATAGCCATGGCTGGGTTCCATCAGAATTAGCATTTTTGATGAGGTATAAACTCTATTCACAAGTCAATCAATGTAATACACTATATTAACAAAAGGAAAGATTAAAATCACATGATCATCTCAATAGTTGCAGAAAAATCATTTGACAAAATTCAACATCCATTTATGATTAAAAAAACTCTTGATAAAGTTGATATAGAGGAAATACGTCTTAAAAAGTAAAGGTTATTTATGACAAATCCACAATTAACTACATATTCAATGGTGAAATGCTAAGCACATTTTTTTAAAGATCAGAAACAATACAAAGATGTTTACACTCACCGTTTCTGGTTAACGTTGCATTGCACGTACTAGAAACAGTGATCAGACAAAGAAAAAGAAATAAAAGGGATCCACTTTGGAAGGAAAGAAGTAAAACTGTCACTATTTGCAAATTACATGACACTGTATATAGAAAACATTAAAAATGCTTCCAAAGACTATTAAAACTAATAAATAAATTCAATAAATTTGCAGAGTATAAGATTAATATACAGAAACATTGCTTTTCTGTACACTAATAATAAACTATCAGAAAGAGGAAACAAGAAAACAATCTCATTTCCATTCACATCAAAAAAGAAAACATCTAGGAATAAATTTAACTGTAGAGATAAAAGATCTATTCTTTGAAAACTATGAGGCATTGATAAAGGGAATTGAAGACAAAACAAACAAGTGGAAAGACAATCCATGATCATGGGTTAGAAGAATTAATACTGTTAAAATGTCCACACTACTGAAAGCAATCTACAAATTTAATGCAATCCTTATCAAAATACCCAAGACATTTTTCACAGAAATATAACAAATAATCCTAAAATTTGTATGGAACCACAAAAGACCCTGAGCAGCCAAAGAAATCTTGAGGGGGTGAAAAAAAAAACCCCACAAAAAACACAAAGCTAGAGGTTTCATGCTCCCTGACTTCAGACTATCCAATGATACATTTGATAAAAGGTTACTATCCAAAATATATAAAGAACTGATACAATGCAATATCAAAAACAAACAAACAACTTGATTAAAAACTAGGCAGGACACCTAAATATGTATTTTTGCAAAGAAGATACACAGATGGCCAACAGGCACATGAGAAGATACTCAACATCACTAATTATCAGGCAAATGCAAATTAAAACCACAATGAGGACTTCACTGGTGGCTCAGTGGTAAAGAATCCCCCTGCCAGTGCAGGAGAAACAGGTTCAGTTCCTGGGCTGGGAAGATCACACATGCTACAGAGCAACTAAGTCCGTGCCCCACAACTAATGAGCCTGTGCTCTAAAGCCTGGGAGCTTCAACCACTGAGCCCACGTGCCACAAATACTGAAGCCCAAGTGCCCTAGAGCCCATGCTCCACAACGAGAGAAGCCACTTCAATGAGAAGCCCTCGCACCAAAACTAGAGAGTATCCCCAACTTGTTGCAACTGGAGAAAACCAGCACGCAACAACAAAGACCCAGCCCAGCTGTAAATAAATAAGTAAAATTAATCTATAAAAAATAAAATCACAATGAGATACCACCACACATCTATCAAAATAGTAGCAAATAAATGAATAAGTAAATAAAAAAGACAACAAATAATTGTTGATGAGGATGTGGAGAAAAGGAAACCCCAGAACACTGATAGAATATAAATTGATACAGCCACTATGGAAAACAGTATAGATTGTCCTCAAAATATTAAAAACAGAAGTATCATGTGATCCAGCAATTCCACTCCTGGAGTTATGTCCAAAGAAAATGAAAACACTTACTTGAAAAGAGATATCCCCTTTAATGTTCACAGTAGCATTATTGGCTGTACTGTTCCAAGTCACTTCAGTCATGTACTACTGTGCAAACCTATGGAGCCTGTCAGGCTCCTCTGTCCATGAGATTCTCCAGGAAAGAATACTGGAATGGGTTGCCATGTCCTCCTCCAGGGGATCTTCCTAACCCTGGGATGGAATCCACATCTCTTACTTCTCCTGCATTGGTGGGCAGGTTCTTTATCACTAGCGCCACCTGGGAAGCCCAGCAACATTATTTACAAAAGTCAAAATATGGAGGCAACCTAAGTGAGATGAGCGGAAGGGCAAGTGAGGAAAGGAAGTGAGATATATAAGCTATAAGGTATAAATAAATAAGATACACAGAAGTGATTTACAGTATAGGGAATATAGCCAATTAAAAAAAACTTTATGTGGTGACTAATAGAAATATTGGATCATTATGTTGTACACTTGAAACTCATATTTTCAGTAATCTTACTTCAATAAAAAATCTCAATAATATTGTTTTTAATAATGGATTTTTGTGAAATAATTTGAACTTTCCAAGTGGGTTTTATTTAATCATCAGTTGATAAATTCAACCTGAAAATAGCTTTGATATTTATTGATCAAGGTACTTTGCTAAATACCCTTGATAAGACTATGAAAAAAGGTGGGTTAATTCTTATAGATTCCTATATATTTAATAAAGATTTAACTTCTGATCTAGTCAAGTTAAATCTTAATCAAATTATGATAACACAGTATGTTATGAAGAAAGGGTATTAAACAATACCCTCTACAAACATAGCAAAGAGAAAATTAAAATATGTTAATAAAATGTGCCTGAAACATTTCTAGAAAAGACTTCTTTTAATCAGGAGATACACAGATCCAAATGGCACTTGATGTCAACATGTTTAGCACGTTATTTAATTTGAGGAAATGTGTTTGAAGCATTCAGACAGGACTACATTTATTTTGACACTGAAAACTGCACAAGAAGTCTCCATTTTCCATAGGACAATGTGAGAAACTAAATTATAGGCTGATAGATGATATTTTGACAGCCTAACTAACCAGTATTTCAACTATATTACTAAACACAACATTTTAAAGACAATCCAGAATGTAAATTGATATTATTGATCCAAAAGGGGAAAAGCGCTCAATTCAAGCCCTGTGCAATGGTTTATGTCAGATCATTGCTAGTCTGTACCAGAAACTTGTGTCAGTCATGTTTTTCAAAACTTTCCACATCATATGTTGTTTGTGTGTTAGTTGCTCAGTCGTGTCCAACTCTTTGCGACCCCATGGACTGTAGCCCTCCAGGATCCTCTGTCCATGGGGTTTTCCAGGCAAGAATACTAGAGTGAGTTGCCATTTCCTCCTCCAGGGGATCTTCCCAACCCAGAGATCAGGAATCTGCTGCATTGAAGGCAGATTCTTTACCATCTGAGCAACCAGGGAAGCTCATCATATAGATGCTACATAAAACTCAAGTTGGACAAAATCAGGAAAGAAAAGAAAAATCAAACTCTCATTTTATGTGCTTGAATTATTTGATATATTTTGATGCATTTTAAGCATGCAAATATTGCTAATTAAAAAAAAAACTATCTCTGATTCTAAATAGAATAGCATATACAATAGTTGTAATGTTACATCATAAGAGATAGTTTTCCAATCAGACTTTCTAAGGTCTAGATGGCAAATATGTGAATATCAGTCAGCAGTAGAGTCTCCAGTGTCCATGACAGATAGCACTATATCATCAGAGCAGAGTTTCTCAGCTGAAGCCAAGTATGTTTTCAGAACTGTTCTCAACATGGTACTCCAGACACTATTATTATTCTATTCTGTCATTTGAAATTTGCCACCCTAAAATTAGTCAAATACTAGTTCTGTGAGTGTCTAAATATTGTTAAAGTGAATCTGATATTGATTTTAAAAATATTTTTAGTATTAAATATTTTATTTTTGCATTTGCACATAATGTCTACTAGGCTGTTGCCAAGATCCATAAAAGGATTCAAACTTGAAAAAGAGAAAAGTGAGCATATTTGTGAATAGGCTAATTAAAAGAAAACTTAATTTTATGCATTTATAAAATTTATATTTTAAAAATAATGTTTATTAGAAGACAGTTAAGATATAAAAATTAAATAAAAAAGTAAACCTAGACAACCCATGAAAGTATTAATTATTTGGCATAATATGAAGACACATTCATCATTCTCTCTGAGTAATGGATTAAAATATTAAACCACAAGTATGAGTTAACAAAGATATCTGGGGACTTAAAATACCATCTATGATCCACTGGACAGCATGAGGATTTGTAGAGCCTTGACAGAATCTTTTTCTCACTGTGTTTCAGTAGGTCTGCAATGCCATCTTTTGATTATTTCCATATTTCTTGAATGTACAATTGGCATAACCATAACTAGTAACTAGTACAAACTCAACAATGGTCCCCTGACTCATGGAATAAAAGTGGTTATAGAAGAGAACCAAAGTGGAGACACCCTGCAATGCCACCTCCACCCCATCCCCATTAGGTTTCCTCCTACTGTTGCTGCTGCTGCTGCTAAGTCGCTTCAGTCGTGTCCAACTCTGTGCGACCCCATAGACGGCAGCCCACCAGTCTCCGCCATCCCTGGGATTCTCCAGGCAAGAATACTGGAGTGGGTTGCCATTTCCTTCTCCAGTGCATGAAAGGAAAAAGTGAAAGTGAAGTTGCTCAGTCGTGTCCGACTCTTAGCGGACCCCATGGACTGTAGCCTACCAGGCTCCTCTGTCCACGGGATTTTCCAGGCAAGAGTACTGGAGTGGGGTGCCATTGTCTTCTCCGTTTCTCCTACTATACGATATCAAAACAAAAGGAACTTATTGAGTAGTACCACCATCACAAAACAAAGATGCTAAAGGTGATGATATCTACTAAGTGCTCACTCTCCTTTTGGCCAGCGCAAAAAGTAGGTGAGTCTCGGGAATGATCACAGGTTATCATAAACTTTAGGAGGGTAGTGATTTCAACTGTGATTTTCATTTCAGATATGGGTCTATGAGAGCATAGATAATCCATAGCCTCTTGTATGCTGTATGCAGTTATTGACTTAGAAGCAGTTTCTCTATCTATATTAATAAGGACAATCAGAAGTAGATCACTTTCACCTGGATGGGAGAGTAGTACATCTTCGCTATTTTAAATTACATTTATACTAATATGTATTTGGTCATCATATAATTGGTAGGATCTTGAGCCTTTTGGTTATGTCACAGAACTCTAAGCTCATTCATCCTTTCTATGAAAATACGCTAATTTGCCTTGAGAAACAAGAAACTCATAAGTATCTTAAATATCTTGAAGTGAAGTGAAGTCGCTCAGTCGTGTCCAACTTTTTGCAACCCCATGGACTGTAGCCTACATGGCTCCTCTGTCCATGGAATTTTCCAGGGAAGCGTACTGGAGTGGGTTGCCATTTCCTTCTCCAGGGGATCTTTCCAGCCCAGGGATCGAACCCGGGTCTCCCACATTGCGGGCAGACACTTTACCGTCTGAGCCACCAGGGAAGCATTAAATATCTTAGAAATGTACAAATATGCTAGAAGGTTATATGGTAAGTTGAAAGAAATTCCAAGCACCTGTCACATCAGTGAAATGACATTCCATTTTCTGGGGCTTGTTTGAAATAGACTTGCCATATGTAAAGGTAAATTGCTGTACTTTGTACTGTCTACCACAAAGAAAGAGGCATAGTGGGCTTTTTGGATTTTGGGGGCAACATGTACCCACATTTGGGTATACTGTTCTGATCATTTTGCTGAGTAAACTATAAGGGTTCCAGTTAGGAGTAGGACTCATAAAATGAGAGAGTTCTTCAAGTCCAGGCTGCTGTGTAAACTACCTAGGACTTGAGTATCATGACCAATGATACTTCAAGTGTCTTTTGCACTTATGTATGTTTTATGGAGACTCTGCTGAGCTCCAGTAAGGGAAACATTGGGCAGATCCATAATTTGGAGCAGTGTCTTGCATATTCTGTCAGTAACGACTCTCCATTTGAGAAGCAGTTCCTAGCTAATGACTGTTAAAGACTGAACATCTGGCTATAAGACATCAAACAAATATTAGGCCTAAGTTTCCTTTACCAACTCAACATTTTCTGTTCCAATAAATAAATAAATAAATTAAGCATGCACTGCCATTGAATTGGGGTCATATATGAAAGACAAGGTCCAACTGTAATGGATTCGGAAGACACGCAAATAGCAAAAATAGTTGGCTCAAACATCCACAGTACCCTCCTTTGTTGGTTTGTTACCCTTCTTTGACCTCTCCTTTGGTGTTTGGCTAGTTCTTGCAGCCAGGTAACAAAAGATAATGTTTGGAGGTCTGGTTTATGGATGGATCTGTATGGTATGTTGATACTAGCCAACACTGGATATATACTGTCCTATTGATGGTCTCACAAACGGTCAACAGCAGAACACATATTCATCTGGGGCAGAGAAACGGCACTGGTTGCCTGGTCTAGAGTCAATAACGTATCGAGAATGCCAGACATTCTCCAGTATAAGGTGCCAAGTTTAGTTCAATCATCTCTCCCAAAATGCTCCTTTTAGGTCCAAACCTGAGAAAGACATTTCGGAATACGTTAGTAAGCAGAGCAGACTCACATCTCACATGAATTTCTATGTTTAGATTGGCAATCACTTTATATAGTTTTCCCAAGGACAATTGTTGGTTATTTATTTATCATTTTTTATGACTTGAGAACTTATTCTAGTAGTTTTCATCAACTGAAGAATGATTATAATATGAGGAAAATAATGTCCAAATGACATTTCTTTAGTTTAAAGAATGTTGTCATTACTCAGTTCTTTCTTATCTTTTTTTCTGTATTTTTAAACATTATTTATTTATTTGTCTATTTATTTATTATTTTTATTTTTGTCTGCACTTGGTCTTTATTGCTGCATGCAGACTTTCTCTAGTTGGGGTGCACAGGCCTCTCACTGCTGTGGCTTCTCTTGTTGTGGAACATAGGTTCTAGGAACAGACTTCAGCGTGGAACAACTAAATGCGTGGGTTTAGTTGCTCCTCAGCATTCGGAATCTTCCCAGACCTGGAGTCAAACTCGTGTCCTCTTCATTGGCTGGCGGATTCTTAACTACTGGAACACTAGGGAACTTCTTTCATTTCCTTTTTAAATACAGAATTTTATAATACATACTGTGACAGACCATGATGTTCAAGCATAAGAAACTATTATTAATTTTTATCTTGTTATGCTCATTATAATGGTTTCATAGTAGTATATAGACTTATCACAGATTAACTAGTGTGCTATTGTTGTTGTTGTTATTTAGTCACTAAGTTGTGTCTGACTCTTTGCGACTGCACGGATGGTAGCCTGCCAGGCTCCTCTGTCCATGGATTTCCCCAGGTGAGCATACTGGAGTGGGTTGCCATTTCCTTCTCCAGGGCATCTTGCTGACCCAGGGATTGAACCTGTGTCTCCTTCATGGCAGGTGGATTCTTTACCACTGAACCACCAGAGAAGTCCAGTGTGGTTATCATTAGACATTTAATTTGTTTTTGTAATTTTACTACTATAAAAATAACCATAATAAGTATATTTGTATTTATCCCTTATGTACAGTAAATCTATATCTTTATATACAGTAACTAGTAGCACCTTAGAATAAAAATTTCAAAAATTTCAAGTTACCAGGTAAGGGAATATACAACATTTTAAAATGCTTGCATTAAAATATAGATTAGTATCAATAAATTATATATATACATAAGATATTAAAATAACTATTCAGTGATATAATTTGTCTCTTTATTCAATTCTTTTACATCCCTCAGTAAGGCCCTGTAATTCTTTTTATGTAAATTTTTGTGTATCTCTTGTTATACTTATTCCTAACTATGTCATGTTTTTGTTGCTATTCTGAATGGATTTTCTATTTTATTATATGTTCAAATTAGTTATTACTGGCATAAAAAAGCTATTGATTCTTACATACTTATTTCAAAATATACACCTTTTTGAAAAGACTTATAAAATTATTCAAATATTTTTACTAGAATAAAATATCTTTATTTCAGTAGGCAATGCAAATTGTATTTGATATCAGGGTCCTTTGCCTTTTCACTGTATATATTCATATCTCCATATTTTTTTTTTAGAAAATAAAAGATAAAAAATAATGAAAATAACTTACCTAGATATAAAATTCTTGGGTCACAATATTTTCCTCAGACTCTGATTTAAACCCAGTTTTGCCAGATTATTCTCAAGTCTATTGCTGAGAGATAAAAATTTTCACAATGTCCTATATAATTTCCTGATTTGAGTGGACTTTAGTTAGCACTCCTTTGCCATCTTGTAATGACTTTTTTCCCTGCTCCTACCATCCATTTTAATTACTATAACTTCTGAGGTTTATAGTAAACTTCAATCCTGCTTCCAAGGATTTTTTTATTGATGGAATCTATCCTAGGGACCCACACATTCCATCACTACTGCTATTGGTTCAATGTGCTCAGTTCTTTTTAGGAGGATATTTTTCCTAGGTGTTGAAAGAGATGACCAGAATATTTGGAAACTTGTCCTGTTTGCTTCAGAGATTTTTACCTGGGGAGTTAAGGTCCATTTTCTGTTACAGATAGAGTGCTAATTATCTAGGACTTGCAACAGAGAGGAAAGTGAAACATGCCTTTTAACTTTTTAACATAAGCCATGGACTTCCATGGTGGCTCAGTGGTAAAGAATCTGCCTGCCAATTCAGGAGATGCAGGTTTGATGCCTGGGTTGAGAAATCCCCTGGAGAAGGAAATGGCAACCCACTCCAGTGTTCTTGCCTGGGAAACTCATGGACGGAGGAGCCTGGTGGGCTCTAGTCTATGGATTTGCAAAGAGTTGGACACAACTTAGTGACTAAACAACAACAACAACAATATTTTGTGACTATTATGTGATGCAAAGCTGAAACCATGTTCCAGGTTCTCTAGGTTAAAATAAGAGATGATGAACTAAGACTTCTGAGCTTATCTGTAATTTAAAAATTAAAGAACAGAGAGTTGAACAGACTTCAGAACTGGCAATATTTTTACACGTGAGAGAGGTAGTCTATACTTTTCTGGGTGGAATGAAATTCTGTGAATCATTAAGTTAAAATCAAATTGGGGAAAAAGGTCGATTGAAGGGATTCATTATTCATTAAATGTATACATCTCTCCCCTTTTCCTTACATTTTACATTTTAAAGACGTCGTTTTGGTTGCCACATTTTTGTTTTCTTTATACCTAGTTCTGCTATTTTGTCATGGCTTACAATATCATCTTTCAAAGACAATGCTGAAAGTTCTCTGGGGACTTGTGTTGCTTTATTGAGTAATCTTTGATCAGATTGTAATGGAAATCCCTGCAGGTGATATAAAATGTGTACATATATTTGAATACATAAAATATGTATTTTTTTATTTCATCCATCTTTGACATTTCTAAATATGGACTTATTTAGCATGTTGACCTCCAAACAACAGACTCATCTTGGGGGGTATATTTCAAAAGAGTGATGATTTTAAAAATTGATGATGAAAATAATTGGATTTATAAATTCTTTGAAAATCAGGGAGCCTGTCTCAACAGCAATAGTAAAAACTGCTACTGAAGTATACAGAAACGGAGGCTAAAGATGTATAATGTCCTTGTTCTATTAAATATGTTTTAAATTGTGTTAACCATCAGGATATTCACAAGCTTGGATGGCTTAAATGCTTAATACTAATACAGTTGTTTATTTAAACTGAGAGATAAGTTGTATATAAAAGAAATATGTGATTCTGCCTCTTGACATTTATAAGTCCAACGAGCCTAGATTTTATGCATATATTATGTGTTCTTATACAGGTTCATATTAGGTTTTGACAGAAGAGCAGGGATACAAAAAATTAGGGCTATCCATTTATTCAGATGTCACTCATTAAATTATCATTTTTTCCCCTAAGGCTGTATTTACACTTGGATTGTTATGGCTTTGAAACAATTGCAAATAGCCATATTATGATAAGCAGTCAAAGCCAATAAGCTGCTTCAAAGCAATTCCTTTCTGTTTTCTTGTGAAAACAAAAGCGATAGTGAGGGTTTTAAAACTCTTTTTCAGAAAAAAAAAAATGGGCAAACAAATAAATTGCCACCAACATAATGCAAATAAAAATACTTGAGATTACATTTCTGAGCTCCTATTTTATGTTATATCTTCTTTTTTGAGATGGTCAGTCAGTTATGCCTACAAGAAATAACATAGGAAGGGTACCAGAAAACAAAGTTTACTATAGTCTTAGGTCCTAGAGAAACAGAGTTACCACATGCCACAAGGGATCACACGTGGTGGGGGTGGGGGTGCCAAGGAATAGGGCTCGACAAAGCAGATCCAGGACCCATGGGCGAATACCTTAATTGAAGGTCACAGTAGAGTACACAAGAAAAGGGATGAGAAGGTTTCACTGGTGGTTTGAATGTTACTAGGTGACGGGCAGTGGAGGACAGGAAGGAGAACTTGGATATGGAGAGGCTAGCCCCATTCTACTGGTGCATCAGATCTCTTGGGAGGGTATGCATACCCTGTTTTCAGGCATGTATATGCAGCAGAGAAAAAATTACGAAGTTTCAAAAGTTTATTGTACACTGTAACACTCCTAAAAATTAGGAAGATACCTAGACAGCATATTAAAAAGTAGAGACATCATTTTGCTGACAAAGGTCCATAGAGTCAAAGCTATGGTTTTTCCAGTAGTCATTTACAGTTGTGAGAGTTGGACCATAAAGGAGGCTGAGCGCGGAAGAATTGAAGCTTTTGAATTGTGGTGCTGGAGAAGACTCTTTAGAGTCCCTTGGACTACAAGGAGATCAAACCAGTCAACCCTAAAGAAAATAAACACTGAATATTCACTGGAAGGACTGACGCTGAAGCTGAAGCTCCAATACTTTGACCACCTGATGTGAAGAGCTGACTCATTGGAAAAGACCCTGTTGCTGGGAAAGATTGATGGCAGGAGGAGAAGGGGGCAATAGAGGATGAGTAGGTTGGATGGCATTGCTGACTCAGTGGACACGAGTTTGAGGAAACTCCAGGAGATAGTGAAGGACAGGGAAGCCTGGTATGCCGCAGTTCATGGGGTGGCAAAGAGTCGGACAAGACAGTGACTGAACAACAGCAAAGGTTACCATACTAATAACATAGTGTGTTCAGGGCTCTCAAGACCACCCTCACATTCAATTGTACACTAGAAAGATTTATAGAACTCAGAAAAGTTGTTACACTTATTGGTTATGGTTTATTACAGTGAAATGATAACAGATCAAAATCAGCAAAAGAAAAAGGCATGTGGGTAGAGTCCAGGAGAGACCAGACACAAGCTTTCAGTGGTCATCTCCCATTGGAGTCATGTGAATAGTATTTAATGATTCAAGCAGTGATGCATACCAACACACATGGAATATAGCCAACCAGGGAAGTTTATCCAAGTATTAGTCCCCAGGGATTTTACTGATTGTAGATAAGTAATCAGATATACCTGGCTGATCTTAGGTATTCAGTCTCCAGTCACACCTGAGGTCAAACTGGTTTGCATGGCCTAAGACTCCCACCATAGATCACACAGTCATCAGAAACTATTTGATATGTATTAAGGCCCAGGTTAAACAAGGATACTGTTATGAGGCAACATATTCCAAGGCTTAGAAGTTGTCTCCTAGGTCAAGGCCCAGACTTTTCTTAATAATGTGCAGGGCTTGAACACCCCGCATCTGCTAGTCATCATTTTTTAACCTTTATTGAGGTATAACTGATATACCAAAATTGCATACATTTAATGTAAAAATCCTGATGAATTTGAATGTCTGCTTACACTTGTAATACCATTACCACAACTAAAGTACTAACAAACAATCACCAAAATTTCCTTGAGTTCTCTTACGTTTTGCTTTTCTTTATTTCTGGTAAGGACATAGCATAAAATCTATTCTCTCTCTACATTTTAAAGTGCACAATACTGTACTGTTTTGGATACTTTGCTATACAGCAGCTCTCTAGAACTTATGTAACTGAAAATTTATATCCACTGAAAGGCAACTCCACATTTTATACACACTCTTTGCCCCTAATAACCACTATTCTATTCTTTGCTTCTACAGATTTGACTATCTTATGTACCTAATATTAATGGAATCATGCAGTATTTTCCTTCAGCGATTGCTTATTTCACTTTGTAGTGTCTTCCAGTTTCATTTATGTTGTTGCAAATGGCAGGATTTCTTTCCTTTTTAAGAAATAATCTTTATGAAATAAATAATATCCCATTGAGAGAATTTTATAAATAATATTCCACTGATATATATACTTCCATATTTTCTTTATCCTTTCATCTCTTAATGACCATTCGTGTTATTTCCATATATGGCTATTGTAAGTAATGATGAAATGAACAGAGAAGTACGGATATCCCTTTGAGATCTGGATTTTAACGCTTTTAGATATGCACTCAGAAGTGAGATTGCTGCATCAAATGGTGGTTCTATTTTCAATTTTTTTGAGGAAACTTCATGTTATTTCCATAGTGGCTGCACCATTTGATATTCTCACCAACAGTGTATGAGTTCCTTTTTTTTCCACCTCCTTGCTAACACTATCTTCTATTTTTTGATAAGAGCTATCCTAACAGATGTGAGGTGACATCTCATTGTGGTTTTGCTCTGAATTTCCCTATTAATTAGGCATTTTGAATATCTTTTTGTTTTGTATTTGGTAGCTATATAGCTGTCTTCTTTGGAGAAATGCTACCCAAGTCATTTGTATATTTTTTTTAAGTAAGGTTATTTGTTTCTTTCCCTATTAGGTTGTAGAAGATTCTTACATATTTTGGATATTAATTCATTATTAGGTAGATTGTTTGCAAATCTTTTCTGCAATCTATTTGTTACCTTGTCTCTATATTGTTTTCTCTGCTATGCAGCTTTTTAGTCTATTTCACTTGTCTATGTTCTGTTTTGTTACATGTAGTTTTGGTATCAAATCCAAGAAATCATTGCCAAGATCAATATCAAGACATTTTTCTTCTATGTTTTCTCAATAAGTCTTACATTTTAAGGACATTCTTTCAAGTCTTCTATACATTTTGAGTCAATTTCCACATATAGCGTTAAAATGGGGCTTCTCCTGTGGTTCATTGGTAAAGAATGCGCCTGCAATGCAGAAGCTGCAAGAGAAGAGGGTTTGATCTCTGGGTTGGGAAGATCTTCTGGAAGAGAAAATGGCAACCCACTCCAGTATTTTTGTCTTGAGAATCCCATGGAATGAGCAGGCTGGTGGACTACAGTCCATAGGGTTATAAAGAGCCAGATACAATTGAAGCAACTTAGGATGCACACACACAGTGTAAGATATGAGTTCAGTTTCATTCTTTTACAAGTGGGTATGCAGTTTTCCCAACACCACTTGTTGAAGAGATTATCTTGTTTCCATTTATGTATTATTGGCACCATTGTTGAGATCAATTACCATGTATATTTGGATTTATTTCTATACTCTCTGTTCTGTTCCTTTGCTCACTATGTCTCTTTTTAAACTGCTATCATATTATTATTATTATTATTATTATTTTTACTGTAGCTTTGTGATGTATTTTGAAGTCAGAAAGTGTGATGCTGTCAGCTTTGTTCAAGAATTTTTTTTTTTTTACTATTTAGGACAGGACTTAGCAACTGTACAACAACAAAGATCTTTTATAATTCCATAGAAATTTAGGTATTTTTTCTATTTATGTAAAACTTGTGATGGAATTTTGCTAGGGATTACATTAAATCTATAGATCTCTTTGGGTAGTATTGTCATTTTAACAATATTAATCTTATGACCCATTGATACTAAATATCTTTCCATTTATGTATTTCCATTTAATTTTTTTCACCAGTGTTTTATAGTTTTTCAGTACACAGATCTTTCACTTCCTTGTTTAAGTTTATTCTTTAGTATTTTGTTCTTTGATACTGTTATAAGTGGGATTATTCTTTTAATTTCCTTTTTATATAGTTGGTGTACAGAAATAACTGATTTTCACATATTGATTTTACATCCTGCAATTTTGATGAATTTATTAGTTCTAACAGTTTTTGGCTGAGTCGATATTTCTATGTATAAGATTGTGTCATCCGCAAAATGAGACAATTTTACTTTCTTTCCAACTTAGATGGCTTTTATATCTTTTTCTTGAATAATTGCTTTGCCTAGGATTGTCATAAGTTACTATGTTGAATATAAGTAATCAAAGTAGATATCCATGTCTTTTTCTTCTTGTCTTAGAGGAAAAATAGGTTTTACTCTTGAGTCAAGATTTGAAGCAGACTCTGTTCTAGATCCAAGGGAACATTATTTAAAATGGTAAGGTCACTTTTTAAAATAAAATTTACATTATGCAAGGGGAAGGCACTAAATAAATGAGTAAATAGAGAATATAATTTCAGAGTTTGAAATGTAATAAAAATTAAAAGGTATCATGGTATTGATAGAAATTTTGGCTAGAGTTTTTATTTTACATTGTTTGATGAGATCAGATAAGATCTCTTTGAGGAAATTATATTTAAGCTGAGACATATGTAAATCTATCACTACACATCTATATAAAAATAAGGGAAAACATTGAAATTTAGTAATTAAAGCTTACCTGTGATATACACTCATTAAAAAGTGTAAGTTACTTAAGAAAATAGGAAAAGCCCAGTGTAGTAAAGGCAGATTTTGGGGGCACATGCGTCTTGATTATATGTTGGAGTTGAATAGGAAGAAAGCAAAGTTTTTCTGACAATAGACATAGGAATGGCTAAAATACCTCTGGATATTATAACAAGATATTTTGTAAATTAAAAAAATGAATAGAAGAATTGTCACTGTAGATTTGGCAATCCCCAATACTGTTGTTTTATATGTTTGCTTTGCAAAGAGTAAAATGTTAAAAAGGGCTATAGTACCTTTTTTTTTTTCATTTGAAGGGTCAAATCCCTGCCCATATATAAGATTATTAGGGAGTGGTGGGAAATGGAGATGGATAGTAAGGAACTGAAAATCAGTTTAATGGGTGCCTTCAATGCCAGTAAATGAGAGTTTCTTGGGTGCTTATTATCATATAGGACTGAAGAGGTATTATTGTGTTCTTTGTATTACCACTTAACAGTTAATGGTGGAAAAGAATGAATGGGTCAGGAAGGCAAGAGGCAAACTCCCCAAATTCTTTATAAAATGTGGTAATTATTGCTAAATATGACATTAATGACAAAAATAATGACATTACTAACAGTGTAGCAGCATAATGTGGTATAAAGGGCATAGGCCTAACAGGTCAGTAAATCTATGTCTGCTATTAACTGGTTGTGTGACCATAAATAGGTCACTTTACATCACTTAACTTCAGTTCTTCCATTTTTAAATTAACCTTTTAAGGTTCTTCTGAGTTTAAAAATTGTGTGATTTAATGTTGAGTGCCTTGTAACAAGATTTAGTTATAATTTGTGTCAAAACTTGCTCAGAAAAAAAAAAAAAGAATCTGAGAGTGAAAGGATTTGCATTTTATAATATTCTAGGTTGTATTTTCTGAGTCTCCTTAAATTATCTATATCCCAGTGCACGTGTTCATTAATAATCATTGTGAGCCACGTACAAGACAGTGGATTTGGTCTTTCTTCTGCTAATTCTGACTTCTCTCCATTTTAAAAACTTTTCTGCATGCCTCATGCAGATTTCAAGACACCATTAAATAACATGAAATATTTATTTGTGATTTATATTAGATACAGTATTCAAAGAGGTGTGTGGTTCATGAATGAATGAATTGAGTTATGGGTTGATGAATCTGATGGACAAATCTTTTAAAGGAAGAAAAAATACAAATGTAGAATTGCAAAACTGTCTATAGGTGTCTTGTTGGAACTTTGCCATTGCCATATTGTTAATCTTTCCTCTGTTCTCTCTTCATCACTGATTGTAAAAGGGAATATTCTTCAGAGAACAAGATTCTTTGTATATGTGCCTGACAATAAAAAAGGTAAGAACAAAGTGTTAAGAAATTAAACAGATATCTTCCTTTTTAAAAGATGTCTTTCTTTTAAAGAATATCGCCTTTTATAATAAGTGATGAAGAGAGAACAGAGGCAAGATTAACAATATGGCAATGGCAAGTTCCAATAAGACACCTATAGGCAGTTTTGCAATTCCACAATTGTGTTTTTTCTTTCTTTAAAAGGTAAAAACAAAGTGTTAGGAAATTAAGCAGATAGATGGTTACTTATCATATCTAAGTTTCACTTTTACTCTGTGGAGAGGAACACACTTTAAGAAGAAACTTGTGCTTCTTAACATATCTCCATTAAGATGATGTTTTTGTCTGTTCAAATGATATATAACTGGCTGGAAGTACAATTTTTATAATTATCTCAAGAGAGAATAATCAGCTATAATATTTGTGCATTTAGAATATAAGGCAAATTATCAACACATAAATATAATTCACACCAGTACAAATACAGTGTCAAGCAAAGAAGATAATTTTCTCTTAAATTGAATACTCTCTGTCTCTTATTATTTAAAATATAGAAAACTAATTTTTTCAAGCAAGCACCCCATTCTTAACTCCCTTCTTAACAATTCAAGATTGTTATATTTGAAATGATTTCAGTCTTATACATACTTACCTAGTCAACTTCCCTCTGTGTATGGAATATGTAACATCTACTGAATTCAAGAAATATGATTTCAAACTCTCAATACTCTAGTGCACACATACACATATATTCCCGTAAGTTGTAAATAGCTGTTATCACTTGTTAGGATAACTTAATTAAACTTGCTTATTAAAAACCTTTAATTCGTTAGTGATAAAATCTTGATTAGTACATTTTCCTACTAGGTGACCTTCTAATTTAATAGAAAATGAATTTTTAAATGGGAAAAAATGCCTGTGGCAGAGATTTTGTGCTAGTGAATAGAGTTTGCAATACACATAGGGACATATTTGAGCCTAATTAGTAAGGGTGCAAATGAATTTTTATTTCATACACCAGAAGTGTCATTGATGAACCACAGTGAGGAATTTGAAATGCATTCAGATTGGCAGTGTGGGACTGAAATCTGTGGGAAAATCACAAGCTAATTCATTGATTGCCTCTTGGAAATTACTGCTGTTAATTGTTAGGTAATTAACATGGAGCTACAATTATATTGGCCTAAGGGGGTGATTAATGTTTCAACATGTCACATTAGCAGCCGCCGGATTTTCAAAGCTTTTCTTTTCACATGGTAAAGGAGACAGATGGTATATTGTCTATGGATTTTTTTTAACTAAAGTTTATGCTGAAAGCAAGTATGTGAATTTTCTGTTCTTGAGCCTCCTTTTATAGATCTAAATTTTAACAAAAAAATTTGATAACATTCATGAAATAATGTAATATTTGCTAATGATATTCCTCTACTTAAAATATATTGTTAAATAATAAATTTATTTTAATTTTATAAAAACAAAACTGTCTTCAGTTTGAGGAGTCAGCATTTTTCTTTATGACAGGTCTTAAATTATTTAGTGATGGTAAGAAGAAAAAGAATTGTACAATATTATATTTATAACAATCAATGTAATTTAAGCAGAAACCAAATGAACCATGCTAAACAGATGAATTTAGTATCAGTAATACAGAGTACACTAATATCTCTGTCTTTCAGCATTGCCTACCTCTGTCACCATTTTTTCTCCTTAAAGCTATGTGTTCTCAATAGTCCGGAACCTACTTTGGCCCCATTCATTGTGGCATAGATTTTTCAGAATTGTCGTCTGAAGCGAATTGATCTCTAAACATCAAGACTAAAAATTTAAGAGATAGAAAAAATAAAAGCAGCTCCTTAATTAGGGAGGACCCATGCAGAAATCAACAATACATATTAGAAAGTTAGCTTGAGAGGTTATGTGTTAAGAATTTTCTGTACCAATACTTTTTTATCTCAATATCATTATGTTAAACCATCACAGAGTTTGGGGTGCAGCTATCTTATGATGCAAATAACAATGAAAAATTACATCCAAACTTTAGTTACTGCTATAATTATAAAAATTATTTTTGTTCTTGCAAATCTAATTTCATTTGAACATTAATGAACACTTTATTGATACCATGGATACAGACATACTTTTCTACAGCAATATTTTGTAGCCCTTCTGTTTTCATTTGGAACCCATTTTGACTGAAATGGTTAAAAAGTTTCCAAAGTATTTTAATTTTTAGTGCAAGTCAATGTGGTACATTACATTTTGTAAAAAGACACATTCAATACTAAAACCTAAGTGAGTTCCAAAGAATTCTTAAGGTCTCCAAAGGTGGCTTCAATAAAAACTTAATTAAGGCACATTATTTAAAAAGGTAGAATGGATATCTAGCAGTTGAAAGGACAACTTCTTTTATAATTTTTTTTTTCTGTGAAAATTTGAGATGTCATCTTTCTTGGTAGCCCCATATGGAGGTCTTTGTTGTGACTGCGGGTCTCTAGCTTTTATATTGATTTGTACTACTTCAACAAATGACAGAAATCTTTATTATCTACAGCCAAGCCTTCTATTAACTTTTAATGTCTATTAAAACGAAAAATGTGAAAGAAAACCAGTACTTCTAATTTAGTCTTTTAAAATAGAGAATTACTGAAATCTCGATTTTAGACAAACCTGTGTTCAGATCTTTCTGCATTTCTTTTACATCCCAAATCAATTGCAATTGTTCAAATGCCTATTTTACTACCAAGTTGACATTTCACCTCAGTCCCTCTTTTCTTTGCTTATTATAATTTAAAAAAAAAAAAAGCTTGCCATGCTGGAAAGAGTAGAATATGCAGTGAAGCTAAATTAAGTGCATACATTTTTTATTGGCGAAAAACTTTCATCAAATGTCTCTTTTCATTCTCCTTTAATAATGGGTTTAAGATGAAATAAGGGATTCTGATTTTGATTAGAAATTGTAAGCAGTAAGTTAAAATTTGCATTTGAAAGTTCCTTAGGAAAAGTGGAAGACATTATCTACTTAACTTGGACAGTAGGGGTCACTCTAATTCTTTGAAAATAAAGTAATAGGAAGATTATTAGCCACAGACAAGATCATTCTTAAAGCTACTTTAGGGGTGGGAGAGAAACTCTTTTCTAAATAAAAAGCTAAATTAATGCAACTACAAATTTGATGTACACACTACACGCACACACACACATGCAATAATTCAGGACTCTGGTTGTCCTGCATTAGTTTTTGTAGATATTTTAGAACTACTGTGGTTTTAGCCTTGAGTTGTGGTCTGCTGTATATCAAAGGCTTCCAGAAATTCCATGACTAACCCATCTCATGAATGTTATTTGCACATTGCTACTGGCTCTTTTCACTTCACCCAGATTGTAGAAATCTTCATGCTTTTTAAAAAATCATGGGTAAATAGCAGTCAGAAAAGTGTTTAAATTCCCATTAGACATACAAAAAAGAACATTATTATGAGTTCAAATATTGGTTTACCATTCTTAGAGATCAGTTCAGTCTAAAATGTAGACAAAATGAACTAGTCATTAAGAATGGCATGACGCAGTAAAACAGTCATTTAAAAGTCAATTATTTCATGTTCCTAGCCTTTGAGATCCCAAAATCTGGTGTGAGAGGTAGAAATGAAAATAACCAATACAATGTTATGAAGTAAGATCTGTACTTGGAAAGAAAGCAAAGTTGTGGGAAAAAGGAAAGAAAAACTGAACCTGTTGGTATAAATTAGTGGCAGTATTTTAGCCAATGGAGAGTAGGGGTATTTCAGGAAGAATGATGTGCAAAGCACTAGGAAGGAAAGGCTGTGAGAGAAGTTGAGAAAATCAGTAGACTTATGGGGACGTGGACTCACAGTTCATGAATATCTTGTTACATTTGATGGAAGGAATCATGGCAGTAGGTGGAAGGAAGCTCCTTAAGGATATTTACTGTACACCTTGTTCCTGTTTACTTCTGTAAGAGCTGAGGATCTGACATAAGATGAAGACCTTTTCTTAAAAAAAAAAAAGTTCACAAAACTACCAGTTAAGTTATTACTCAAAAATAATCAGAGATCAAGCTTAGACAATCAGTCTTTATTCATGAATTCGGCACAGATTTATCAAGTGGCAATATATGCAAGTTATGGTTTTAAGTGTTAGATTTACCCGATCAAATTAAACATATACATTACCATATGTAAAACAGACAGCCAGCAGGAAGTCACTATATGACATAGGGGAATCCAAAGTTGGTGCTTAGTGGCAACTTACAGGGGTGGAATGGGGAGGGAGGTGGGAGAGGGGTTCAACAGGGAGGAGACATATATATACCTATGGCTGATTCATGTTGATGTGTAGCAGAAACCGTCGCAATATTGTGAAGTGATTATCCTCTAATTAAAAATAAAAATAAATAAATATATATATATGTATATCTATATATGAGAAGACTGCTCTTATACAAATTACATTCTAACCAAAGAAGGTCGATTTCAGAGATGAAATATGACTAAGTTAATGTAAGGTATTGAAAGTGTCATGGTGGAAAAAAACAGTGCAGAGTAAAGAAAGTGACTGGGAGGAAGAAGCCACTTGGCATAGCTCACATAGAGAAGGTTCCCAGAGAAGGAGGCCAATGACTTGTCACCTGTTGAGAAAAAGAAACGAGCTACTTGAGGATTTGGAGGACTGGCATTTCAGGAAAAAGGGAGAGTAAGCACAAAAGCCTGAAGGCAATTTGTTTTAAAATATTTATTTGTTTATTTATTTGGCGGCATCGAATCTTAGTTGCAGCATGCGGGATCTTCACTGAGGCATACAGGATCTAGTTTCCTCTGACCAGGGATCGAACACAGGCCCCCTGCATTAGGAGCGCAGAGTCTTAGCCAGTGGACCACCCTGAAAACACTTTGGAGTCTTAGTCCGTGGACCACCTTAAAGGCACTTTAATAGAAGAACATTCTGGGAATGGCAGTAATGGTCACTCTTGACCCACTGGAGGTAAATAACACACTGGAGCAATTCTGATTACAGAATCTGGTATCCACCTAATCTGAATTCAAATTCTAGTCAGCCATCAGGGACCTTAGGCAGATTATGTGAGAATGTTAATCCTCAATGTTCCCTTCTCAGAAATGTGGTGATACCTTACATATTGGGCTTCCTTGGTGGCTCAGCGGTAAAGAATCCTCCTGCAACTCAGGAACCACAGGAGACATGGGTTCGATCCCTGAGTGGGGAAGATCCCTTGGAGGAGGGTATGGCAACCCACTCCGGTATTCTTGCCTGGAGAATCCCCATTGACAGAGGACCCTGGTGGGCTACAGTCCACTGGGTCACAGAGAGTGGGACAAGACTGAAGTGATGTAACACCATACATATCAAGTAATTTCTGTCATCTGTTTAAGATACAACAGTGATAGAACTTTTAGCAGAGTTCCCAACATATGTGTAGGCAGTGAATAAAGCTTACCTTACCCTTTTCAGATACATCTCCTCCTCTGCAGTGTGGAACTGTGCTATTAACCAACCCAGCAAGTTTTTGTTTGTTAATCCTCAAATAGTATGTTTGCATGTTTTGAGGTTTCCCAGGTGGCTCTAGTGGTAAAGAAACCCCCTGCCAATACAGGAGGCATAAGAAATGTGTATTTGATCCTTGGATTGGGAAGATCCCCTGGAGGAGGAGATGGCAACCCACTCCTATTCTTGCCTGGACAATCCCATAGACAGAGGAGCCTGGTGGGCTACAGTCCATGGGGTTGCAAAGAGCTTGACACAGCTGAGTAACTGAACCCACAGTATGTATGTTTATCTTTACAGTGAACTCTTTGTTTTGCATTCTTAATTCAAAATTAGATAAAGAATATGATAGAGGATAAAATCTAGCCAATAGGAAGGGAATATGTTGTTTGTTCTCCATTATCCTTAATCAATCCTTAATCATTCTTACTATTATTCCAAATTTATAAGAAAAGTATCCAGCATATTTCAGGCCCGTGTAAGATATGATTACATTTGGGAATAAATAATATAGATTCATCAACATTTTTTCTAGGAAACTGCCAAAGCAAACTATTTTTGTAGGCCTGCCAATTTTGAGTGAGTCTTTTAAAATCACTTAGCTAGCTCCCATTGTTTTGTTCTACCTCTGGTTTATTTGTGGACACTGCTTCTAAATAAGACTCTTCTTATCCCATAACTAAAACGCTTCCTTTGGCTCCAGCATTTCCAACAATCCTGTTCTTAACTTTTCTCTCCTACTTCTTTTGTTGACAATATATCTCTTACTATTGAGCCTCATTGCCGATTCCCTAAACCTCTTTTTCAAAATAAATCCTCTGACCTTCTTTTTCTAAAGTCTAATGACCAAAACAGACTCTCACCAGCCCTCCAAGTAATCTTATCTCTTCTGTCACTGACTGTATAAATTTACGCCTGCCACAGGCAAACCGACTTCAGTCATGTTTTGTGAATACTTACCACAGAACCTCCTTGTGTAATGGCATCCTATTTATTCTTCTTTCTCATTCTCCCCATAACTTCCCCCTGCCTTTTTCCTTGATAGACTACACAGTATATTTCGGGATGTTCCAAGGGTTATTCAGGCACACTCTTTATTTTATGGCTGAGGTCAATCTTTCATATATCTTTCTGCATATAATAAAGAGGTAAGTTGTTACAACAGAAAGGGAACTTAAAAATAAATGTAACTCAATCTTTATTTTACATGATAAAAAAGGAATTTAAGCTATATTTTAGAACCAGATCTTCACAACTCTTACTCCAATTTCTTTGCAGTTCACAAAAGATCATAAAGTTATGGCTTGAGTGTGCTTTGTTTGACTCTCATACTTTTAAATATTTTTAGTTGTTTACAAACTTGAATAATCTGAGATTTCATATAGAACTCTGGATTTCCAAATTCTCTTAGAAGTCAGATTATTCTAAGAAGCACTCACATTAAAGAGATTGGTCTCTCCAATTGGCCATTTTCAATGATTCTCTAATATTTCATACTCTTCTCTCTATTACTGATTTATGTTACTTGCCTGTCCCCCCACAAGGATTTTACTTATGATTTCTTTTTCTATAGCAAAATGATTCTCATGTGAGCTGATGGAAATTTGAGAAATTTGGCTGAATTTTCACATTTCTGGGGACCTAGGACTGCAAAGAAGTATCAGACACACAGCTCATAGGAATGCTGTTGACCTGTAAGTGTACAATGGTGCTTCAATGGATCTGTGAAATTCCACAAGCATGTTCCATGAGTTTTCTCTGTGTGAGGCATTGAACTAGGCTCCAGGGTCCCAGTGAGAAATAAAACAATTCTTGGAGGATTTTACTTGATTATAAAACTGTACTGAAATATTCTCAAGGGTGTGGTGCACTGTTATGTCTTATTTACATCAAAGGTGTAAAATAACCAGCAAAAGATACATTTATATTAATGTTATCAATATAATATAATCATAAAGGTAGGGTTCCCTGGTGGCTCAGTTGTTAAAGAAATCTCCTGCAATGCAGGAGACCCAGGTTTGATCCCTGAGTGGGGAAGATCCCCTGGAGAAGAAATGGCAACCCACTCCAGTATTGTTGCCTGGAAAATCCCATGGACAGAGGATCCTAGCGGGCTACTGTCCATGGGGTCACAAAGAGTCAGACATGATTTAGTGACTAAACCACCACCATGCGAAACAAATAATATTAGAAATAATCAGGCAACACTAGCACAAACAATGAAACTTTATCGGACCATTTGACCATTGTTTATTATCAGTTGTAGAAGGGTATTCCTACTGGTCATAATAAACAAAAATGCTTCTTCATTTAAAGGTGTGTAAACATTTTAATTAGAAATATGACCCTAATGTTTTTATGTATTGATGTCCCAAATGTTTGCTGTTACGCAGGGTTTCTTAGAATTTTAAACAATTTATGTGTTATATGGCAAGGACATTGGCACTGCTCTGCTCAAACTAAACTATAATTGAAAGATAACAAACCAGATATTTTTACCAAATAGATGCTTTTCTCTCACTATTGGTTGTGCATGTATACCAAACAATTTCCTCAATGGCGATGATAGATTTTGCAGATCTATTCACACTCTGTTGCTCTGTTGACTAATCAAGATGTGTGTTAAGCATCTACCTCTGTAATGGGCAGAGCTGGCAGCCTAGGAAAAGCAAAGCCATTGTTCAGCACAGGATTTTGCCTTCATTACTACCGCAATCTAATTAATCAAGCAACCACCATCAGTGTAATTAAGACATCAGAACTCTTTTCAGCACCAAAACTTTTATCTGAATAATTTCATTGAATGAAAAAGAATAAATTGAAATAAATTTTAGTATTCATACTCATTCATTCTCTAGAGCTGACTAATGCATGGTATGAGATGGCAGTTAGAGAACTGAAAATGCAATGCTTTCTATATACCCTTTCCAAATCCAGTGAAATCATTCAAGCAGGTAATAGCAGTGGAGTGAATTCTGGCAAATACTAAAGGTAAAAGGACTTCTAAAGGTCAAGGCCCTCATTATTCCCACTTGCTGAATGCCTGGTGAGCCCAGTACTTTAGACCTTGTACTGAAGTACTTGGTCCTTGTCCCAGAGATTCAGAGATGATATTAAATAGACATGGATAATTGTATTAACCAAGCAGATGATTAGCTTCAAAACAGAGATTTTTCTAAGTTTTTAAAAAATTTGTCTATTTTTATTGTGTCACTCTATATTTTCTCATACTTCGTTCTTTCCAGAATGAAAAAAGAGGTTAAGCCTTGCCTCCGACAAGAATCATAGAAAATTTGATTTTGTGAAGAGACTGTTTTTAAGGGAATATAAAAATAGACTGGATGTAGAGAAGAGGAAGATGGATTGTTACAACCATGACTAGAAAAATAGAAAGCAATACAGAGTTGATCTGGAGAGATAAAAAGTATAATGAATGAGTCTACATAGATAAAAGGGGTGTTGAGAACAGAGGAGTCGAAAGCTGATTTAGCCAAGCATGGTAGTTTTTATTACTATTTATTATAATTCATAAATGGTTCATAAATGAACAGTTTGTATATCTAAATTAAAAGGAAATCTCCCAGTTGAATCATGCTTTCAGCTTGTGATTTCTTTTGGATTAGTAACTGTAAACCATGTAGGCATTTCCTGTGTTATCTATGACATCTGGCCTTGATAAAAAACATTGGTTTTGCAATTTCTTTCACATTTAGGGTATTTTCTTTTGCTTTCATCTGTTTTTGAAAGAAATATTCTTCACTTTTACTTCTCAGAATTATGACAAATCAGAGTATGTAACAGGGTTAAACTCAATGTGTATTAGAAGAGTAAAGAATCCACTGAGGCAAGACTAATCATCATTTAGATTATCAGTAGAAAATGATTAATAAACAATGGATTGCGTGACAAGTTCTGTTGATGCTATGTTTGGGTAGCCAAATGTTCTAGCTTTACAAATGAAAAAAAAAAAAATCCCTAAGAAGCTTATGGGAGAAAGTAATCATTCAAATTACAAACTTAAGAATTTCAAATTACATACTTCATCAAGTTGAGCCTTACTGAGTAGATTTGGTATAAGAGAATGAAATAATTACCTAGTGTTTTAACTAAATGGAAAACAATTTTCCTACGCATATCATTTATTTTGTATATGATTGCTACAATAGATAACCTTGAGGAAAATTGCCAAGAATATATTTCAGGAAGATAGTAGTCAGAAATATTAAAAAATATGTTCAAGAATGAGCATTTATATAGATATTTTTCCTTAGGAATTTCTTTTGCTAAGTTAAAATTTTGAAATAGTTCTACTTTTTGAAAATCTGATTTTGAAAAATAAATCTGGAGAGATGTTTGGAAAGATGTACTGAACATATTTTTCCCAAGGTTGTTCTCTTAACTGAAGCTGAAAATTTGACTCAGTAGAGTTTTTCAACAAATGGTATGCATGTGGACTTTTGAACTTAATAGCCTACAATAATACCATATTTTTTATGCTAAATCCTTATTAATTTTTAAAAGTTAATTAAGAATAAGAACTCTGGAGTTTAACAACCTGAGTTCAAATCCTAGTTTGCCACTTAAATAATGATGTTGGACAGATTATTAAGTTTTCCAAGGGAAGTCTTTTTGTCTGTAAAATGATCATAATAGCAATGCCTACCTTATTAGTGCTACTATGGTGGCAAGGAAGGAAGGGAGGTAAAACGTTTAGAATGGTGCCTGAGAATACTAACTTTTTCTGAGTGTTCATTATTCTATACAAAGCTATGAAATATTATTGAGATTTCTGTGGTTTTTATAAGACATTAAGAAATCATTATCTCTCAAGTGTAGACTTTGAAATAAGTGACACATTGTCGGTCATCCTTCTCTTTCAAAGACTTATTATGGCTTGAATTTTACTAATGTGATAATATTAATATTGCCCTAAGAATAACCTGCCCATTATCATTGTTGTTTAGTTACTAAGTTATGTCTGACTCTTTTGTGACCCCCGTGAACTGTAGCCTGCCAGTATCCTGTGTCTATGGGATTTCACAGTCAAGAATACTGGCATGGATTGCCATTTCCTCCTTCAGGGCATCTTTATGACCCAGGGAATCTTCATGACCCATGTCTCCCGTGTCTCCTGCATTGCAAGTGGGTTATTTACCACTGAGCCACTGGAGAAGCCCAGTAATAACCTGCTATCAAAAGATAAACATTACTAGTATACCAAGTGTAAGATCTAGCTTCTGGGATGGGGCAACTGTTCCCAGCATTAAAACATTAATGTTACAAACTGTAGTAGGGACTAAATACTGAAGGGGAGCTATTACTGTTCTCAATGTTGAATCCGTGAAGTTAAATGAAAGTAAACTCATTCAAATTAAGGATGGCTGATTTGGAGCTCTGCAAATTTGGAAAACTCAGCAGTGGCCACAGGATTGGAAGAGGTCAGTCTTCATTCTAATCCCAAAGAAAGGCAATGCCAAAGAATGCTCAAACTACCGCACAATTGCACTCATCTCACACGCTAGTAAAGTAATGCTCAAAATTCTCCAAGCCAAGCTTCAGCAATATGTGAACCGTGAACTTCCAGATGTTCAAGCTGGTTTTAGAAAAGGCAGAGGAACCAGAGATCAAATTGCCAACATCCGCTGGATCATCGAAAAAGCAAGAGAGTTCCAGAAAAACATCTATTTCTGCCTTATTGACTATGCCAAAGCCTTTGACTGTGTGGATCACAATAAACTGTGGAAAATTCTGAAAGAGATGGGAATACCAGGCCATCTGACCTGTCTCTTGAGAAACCTGTATGCAGGTCAGGAAGCAACAGTTAGAACTGGACATGGAACAACAGACTGGTTCCAAATAGGAAAAGGAGTCCATCAAGGCTGTATATTGTCACCCTGCTTATTTAACTTACATGCAGAGTACATCATGAGAAACGCTGGGCTGGAAGAAACACAAGCTGGAATCAAGATTGCCGGGAGAAATATCAATAACCTCAGATATGTGGATGACACCACCCTTATGGCATAAAGTGAAGAAGAACTAAAGAGCCTCTTGATGAAGGTGAAAGAGGAGAGTGAAAAAGTTGGCTTAAAGCTCAACGTTCGGAAAACTAAGATCATGGCATCTGGTCCCATCACATCATGGGGAATAGATGGGGAAACAGTGGAAACAGTGTCAGACTTTATTTTTTTGGGCTCCAAGATCACTGCTGATGGTGATTGCAGCCATGAAATTAAAAGAGACTTACTCCTTGGAAGGAAGGTTATGGCCAACCTGGATAGCATATTTAAGAGCAGAGACATTACTTTGCCAACAAAAGTCCGTCTAGTCAAGGCTATGTTTTTTCCAGTGGTCATGTATGGATGTGAGAGTTGGACGGTGAAGAAAGCTGAGCGCTGAAGAATTGATGCTTTTGAACTGTGGTGTTGGAGAAGACTCTTGGGAGTCCCTTGGACTGCAAGGAGATCCAATCAATCCATCCTAAAGGAGATCAATCCTGAGTGTTCATTGGAAGGTCTTATGTTGAAGCTGAAACTCCAATACTTTGGCCACCTCATGCGAAGGGTTGACTCATTGGAAAAGACCCTAATGCTGGGTAGGATTGGGGGTGGGAGGAGAAGGGGACGACAGAGGATGAGATGGTTGGATGGCATCACCGACTCGATGGACATGGGTTTGGGTAGACTCCGGGAGTTGGTGATGGACAGAGAGGCCTGGCGTGCTGCAATTCATGGGGTCACAAAGAGTCGGACACGACTGAGCAACTGAACTGAACTGAACTGAATTATGTCAGACAAAATGAATTGCAGACTAATCTTGATAATATGTTTCTTTTTGATATTTTTTAATTTACATCATATTATCTTCCAATACACCCTCTTCATCTTGATTATGAAGACCTCAAAGGTCTTTTTAGTCAAATAGTCTATTTGCTTTATCTGAAAGAAAAGTACTGATTTGAACTTTGTTTTAAATGGGTCTCTATAGGAGAGAGTGGGGGCTGATTCTTGCTGTATTCTTTTGACAATTTTCTTCCGGCTGACAACTTCATAAAGGAATGATGGTAGATAAGAGGAGACGGGCTACAGAGAGTCTTTCTGATTTGATACTGTTCTATTTTACACAAAATTTATGACACAAAACTTTTTAATAGATACGGCTCTGAACATTTCATCTGCAGTCTGTTGTAGATATAGATCAACACCTAGCAACTTGTGAGAAGTTAATAACTAATAATTCACAGATGTTTTTTAAACTACTTCTATATAAACAAGAGAAAGAAAGACAGACAGGGATATGAAAAAAGCCTACAGAATTGTATGGGATATGGACAGGTAAGAATATTCTTATTGTTCAAATCTTGGAGTTGACCATTTTTAGAAGTCTATATCCTTTAAAAGAAATCGAAATTTTACATTACTATTTAAATCTTCTTTGACAGTCATAAATATCTACCAGTTCTCCAAGCATACCAGGTGAATTTTACCTACAACAGTTTCCATACACAGAAAGAAATTAATAACTGTGGTTAATGAATATGAGTATTGTTGAATAAATTACACACTGGGAAATTATCATTTATTCATTTGAAATATTTATGAAATTATAATGTTATTCAAGGCACTAAAATAAAAAGGCTAATAATAAATAACAATTATCCTTGACAGTTTAAGATACTTGGTATTAACTAGTATTAATATGAAAATGAAGTGCTTATTTTTTTACTTTGTGCTGTGTTATAGTACCTTTGGGGCTTCCCTGGTGGCTAAGATGGTAAAGAATCTGCCTGCTATTAGAGAGACCCAGGTTTGATCCCTGGGTTGGGAAGAACCCCTGAGCAAGGGAATGGTTACCCACTCCAGTATTCTTGCCTGGAGATTTCCACGGACAGAGGAACCCTGAAGGCTGCAGTCCATGGGGTCATAAAGAATTGGACATGACTGAGTGACTAACATTTTCATTTTTTCACTTTTCATAGTACCTACAGCAAATGTATGTGGTTAAAAATTTTGTAACCATTTATCCTTGCCTTCACACATTGAATAATAGCATGGTTATAATTTGAAGCCGGGATGGTCTATGAACAAGTCTATGTTCTTCACAGTTGCACTAAAATATCTCTTACATAGTTCTCTACTCAGTGCTTCATATACGTGATTTAATTTAAGTCTCTTCCAAACTTTTTGAGGTAATTGGAGTAGTGCTATTTTATGAATGAGAAAAGACCAAAGATATCAGTCAGGTCTTTAACTTGCCCTTCCCACCCACCATCGCTCACTGTCTCCAATTGGAGTACAATTTAGCTGCAAATTATTAGCCACTGACTTTCCCACATAGGTGGGGATTACTGCCTTAGTCCTGCAGGGGTGGGCTGGGCAAGGCCCTAGAGCATCTGCTACATTGTTTAGCACCTATCCATCCTCTAAATTCAGCTCAGTTATCATTTTCATGCAGAATTCTTCCCTGGTCCCTATAAACAGGTCAACTCCACTTTATGTGGAGCATAATGCACCATACACCTTCACTCTGTAGCATTTTATTAGAGTTTCAGTTCAATTTTTTTGTGAGCTACTTTAATTGTCTTCTTGGCTAGGGATAACACTCCATAAGATTATGGCAGTGTCTGATTTTTGCCCAACATTAGATCTTAGAAGCAAGTAGAAAAATAGTATGTATATGGTAAAGTGTTAGTCGCTCAGTCATGTCTGACTCTTTGCAACCCCACGGATTGTAGCCCACCAGGCTCCTCTGTCCGTGGAATTCTCCAGGCAAGACTACTGGAGTGAGTAGCCAATCCTTTCTCCAGGGGATCTTCTGGACCTAGGGATCGAACAGAGGTCTAGTGCATTGCAGGCGGATTCTTTATTGTCTGAGCCACCAGGCAAAGGCTATATAAACGGAAAGGAACATGCAAGAGCTCAACAGGGCATAAGCTAAGTGAATCAGGGTCTCTTTTACACAAGACTGCTGGTAATAACAAAGTAGGGAAATTGTTCTTAGTTTTCTAATTTGACCACGAAAGAGGCTAGAATGAAGACACTTGCAATAAAAAGCATAGAAGCGAGTCTTACTTTTTACCTCTCTCTAGTGATGGACTCCTGAGAAGGCACTGGCGACCCACTCCAGTGCTCTCGCCTGGAAAATCCCATGGACGGAGGAGCCTGGTAGGCTGCAGTCCATGGGGTCGCGAAGAGTTGGACATGACTGAGCGACTTCACTTTCACTTTTCACTTTCATGCATTGGAAAAGGAAATGGCAATCCACTCCAGTGTTCTTGCCTGGAGAATCCCAGGGATGGAGGAGCCCGGTGGGCTGCCGTTTATGGGGTCGCACAGAGTCAGACACTACTGACGCGCCTTAGCAGCAGCAGCAGTGATGGACTCAGTTAGGCAGGAGGAAAGAGGCAGGACCTGCTATCTGAGTTGGTTCTATCCATGAGTATTCTCCCTTGGCATAGACCAGCATATGGAAGTAAGTAAGTGTTAGTCTTACAGTTGTGTCCGACTCTTTGCGACCCCATGGACTACAGCCTACCAGAAATCTCCTCTCATAGAGGAGATTTCTATGAGATTTTCCAGGCAAGGATGCTGGAGTGGGTTGCCATTTCCTTCCCTAGGGGATCTTCCCAACCCAGGGATCGAACTCAGGTCTCCTGCACTGCAGGCAGATTCTTTACTGACTGAGCTACATGGGAAGCCCCAGCATATAGTAACAGACTGACAAATGCTCTACATGGGGGTAGCCATTAGCTGTTAGCAACAGCTCAGAATACTTACCTGTACAAAGAATCCCAATCATGGAGAAACCTCACGGTATCTTCTTGCTCTCTTTTTTAGGACTCACAATAAGTAAACTATAACTTTTCCCCAAATTTTCTATGCATTTCTGGAGTATGCAACTTGGAATTATGTCAACAGCCAAACCAGAGGACTATCACTCTAGTGGCAACTCCAGGCTGTGCAATTTTTTTCTTTTTTGAGACTATTTGGCCCCCCACTCCAGTATTCTTGCCTGGAAAATTCCATGGACAGAGAAGCCTGGCAAGCTACAGTGTCCATGGGGTCTCAAAGAGTCGGACATGACTGAGTGACTATCATTTACTCACTCACTCAGAGTTCTGTTATCATGTAACAGTTGTACCATTTATGGTTGTGTGAAAATGCAGTGTCCCAAGATGAATCACTCATTTGATTCATTTTCTTTCTTGAGGTGAAAAGGGTCTTCAAAGTAAAAATGTAGTTTTGAAGTACAAGTAATAATTATGAAGGAAAATTTGATTTATTGCCAACAATATAAAAAATATAATAGCATCAAGGTGAGGGCCAGAATAGAAGGTAAGGAAGCATGGCATAAAGGCCACAGTTTATAGCAGATAAATGGAGGCCATGCAGCAACAGCTGACAAGTTAGGAGATGGATCAGTAGCCGAAGTGCCCTAAAGGCTGTCAGAAATGCTATTGATTAGTCCATGATCGATTTTATCAATGTGAGTAGAGTGAAGAGGGCAAATTGCCTTCTTCTGTCTCTTTTTAAATGTCTCATTGCCCTCAAAACTTATGGGTATACTTAAGCCCTTTATAAACTATGTTAAACAGCTCATCAGTTCTAGTAAAATCAGTACATTTGCTACTAAATATATGAAGATGTTTATTTGGCATTGCATCAAAAAGTGACAAGTTGATTAACAAAAGTTTTGCTTATTAACTGGTTTTACTTACTATAGAACACTTGCATTGTAGTAGGTATGGTTCTGTATTTCTTTAGCTTATCTTAGCTTCCAGTTATTCTATCACAGAAGTATTATCAGGCCTGCATATAAATAAAAAAACTAGAGACTCAAAGAGCTTGTGTCTTACTGAAGGTCATATTCAAATATGTCAAGACTTGCCTTGATTAACACTGAATCAGAGTGGCTTGATTTGGGACAGTCTCATACAGTGAATAGGAGGTTTTGAGGTTCTCATCTACAAAAGAGAAATATTAATTGAAGCCTGTCTTAGAGAAGCTGATCAAGTTTGTGAGTAATTCAGTTGCTATGGTTTTTGTTTTCAAGTTCCTTTGTTTTCTCTTCTGGTCTTCAGTTCAGTTCAGTCGCTTAGTCATGTCTGACTCTTTGCGACCCCATGAACCGCAGCACACCAGGCCTCCCTGTCCATCACCAACTCCCGGAGTTTACCCAAACCCATGTCCATCGAGTCAGTGATGCCATCCAACCATCTCATCCTCTGTCGTTCCCTTCTCCTCCTTCCCCCAATCCTTCCCAGCATGAGGGGCTTTTCCAATGAGTCAACTCTTCACATGAGGTGGCCAAAGTATTGGAGTTTCAGCTTCAACATCAGTCCTTCCAATGAACACCCAGGACTGATCTCCTTTAGGATGGACTGGTTGGATCTTCTTGCAGTTCAAGAGACTCTCAAGAGTCTTCTCCAACACCACAGTTCAAAAGCATCAATTCTTCGGTGCTCAGCTTTCTTCACCGTCCAACTCTCACATTCATACATGACCACTGGAAAAACCATAGCCTTGACTAGATGGACCTTTGTTGGCAAAGTAATGTCTCTGCTTTTAAATATGCTATCTAGGTTGGTCATAGCCTTCCTTCCAAGGAATAAGCATCTTTTAATTTCATGGCTGCAATCACCATCAGCAGTGATTTTGGAGCCCAAAAAAATAAAGTCTGACACTGTTTCCACTGTTTCCCCATCTATTTCCCATGAAGTGATGGGACCAGATGCCATGATCTTAGTTTTCTGAATGTTGAGCTTTAAGCCAACTTTTTCACTCTCCTCTTTCACTTTCATCAAGAAAGTTCTTCTTCACTTTATAAGGGTGGTGTCATCCGCATATCTGAGGTTATTGATATTTCTCCCGGCAATCTTGATTCCAGCTTGTGTTTCTTCCAGCCCATCGTTTCTTATGATGTACTCTGCATGTAAGTTAAATAAGCAGGGTGACAATATATAGCCTTGACATACTCCTTTTCCTATTTGGAACCAGTCTGTTGTTCCATGTCCAGTTCTAACTGTTGCTTCCTGACCTGCATACAGGTTTCTCAAGAGACAGGTCAGATGGTCTGGTATTCCCATCTCTTTCAGAATTTTCCACAGTTTATTGTGATCCACACAGTCAAAGGCTTTGGCATAGTCAATAAGGCAGAAATAGATGTTTTTCTGGAACTCTCTTGCTTTTTCGATGATCCAGCGGATGTTGGCAATTTGATCTCTGGTTCCTCTGCCTTTTCTAAAACCAGCTTGAACATCTGGAAGTTCACGGTTCACATATTGCTGAAGCCTGGCTTGGAGAATTTTGAGCATTACTTTACTAGCATGTGAGATGAGTGCAATTGTGCGGTAGTTTAAGCATTCTTGGGCATTGCCTTTCTTTGGGATTGAAATTAAAACTGACCTTTTCCAGTCCTGTGGCCACTGCTGAGTTTTCCAGATTTGCTGGCATATTGAGTGCAACACTTTCACAACATCATCTTTGAGGATTTGAAATAGCTCAACTGGAATTCCATCACTTCCACTAGTTTTGTTCGTAGTGATGCTTTCTAACGCCCACTGGACTTCACATTCCAGGATGTCTCGCTCTAGGTGAGTGATCACACCATCATGAGTATCTGGGTCGTGAAGATCTTTTTTGTACAGTTCTTCTGTGTATTCTTGCCACCTCTTTTTAACATCTTCTGCTTCTGTTAGGTCCATACCATTTCTGTCCTGTATCGAGCCTATCTTTGCATGAAATGTTCCCTTGGTATCTCTAATTCTGGTCTTCAAGTACCCCCAAAAGAAAACAGGATGCACAAAAGGTGAACCACAGGCATATTACATTATAGAAATTTTTTAGAGATAATTTTAAATTTAGGCTGTGTAACTGAAGAAGGAAATGGCAACCCACTCCAGTGTCCTTGCCTGGAGAATCTCATGGACAGAGGAGCCTGGTGGGCTACAGTCCATGGAGTTGCAAAGAGTCGGACATGACTGGGTCACTACAGTCGCTACATAGCAACAAGGCTGTGTAACAAGAGTTAAGAGTAAATAATAAGAAAAATAGAGCAATAACATTGTCAGAGTTGGTATCAATTAGGTCATCACAAACCAAATAAATGGAGAATTCTGTGTCAGTGAATGGTCATTTTAAAGGTGATGATCATTTCTGTAAATTGAAAACAGTTGAATTAGCATGAAAATAAAATGAGGAGAGGCTGCCAGGTTTTCTTTACAGACATACTGAATGTTGAATTCTGCTAAAGTAATTTTTAGACTTAATTTCTGTAGAAAACTGTTGCAAATTTTTGCCCTCTCAGCTTCTTAAATTGACAAATAGAGGCACTTCTACAGCCAGACTCATACAGAGGAAACCTTTTACTAGGTTCTGGAGTCTTTAAAGATTTTTGGATGCTTGACTTAGAAAACAAATAGAGATGTGAGAGGTTGGGTCAGAGTTTAGAAGGAGGTAATTTTTTTTCCAGAATCTTGTTCCAAAGCAATTACATTTGAACTTGAGTGTATGTGCCAAGAGTAGTGGGTTTTAGATTACCTCCTAATAGTCCTGACTTTATGTTATTTTTGTGAATATCAGATTTAGGCAAATGACTGTATCACATTCTTTTCATTTCAACTTTCAAGTATTTCTTATGAATGCTTTTGAAATTTGTGTTTTTCTCCTCAAAGAACTTTGTCTTAATCTCTCAACCAGCTCAAAGAGACAGAATGTTATTTAATAACATTTTAAAGTTATGTTTACTTTTATAGTTTAGAGGATTTTTAGTCTGGTTGGTATTGAGAAAAATACCTGTTAGACAATTCTTGTCAATATAACAGCATAACAGTGTACCTTTCTCCCTATGGTATTGTGTTTGATAATCACCTCTAATTCAGCATTTTAAAATCAGGCCTATTATTTGTTCTCATGTTCCTCTTCATAGTAGTCTTATTGGTATGAATGACATCACCCTCTTTCCAGAAAAACTTCAACTCCTTTATCTAATATCTCTTTACCTTTTACCCAGTCACTTCCCATGTCCTGTGGCTTTTTCCTTCACAATGACTCAACATTGTCAGTCTCTCTCCATTCTTGATTATACTACCTAAATTTAAGCCCTAGAATAATTTCACCAATCCTACACATCATCCAAAGTCAATTTTGTTAGAACAGGATACTTATTTACTCAAAATTCAATGTCCAATAATTTTCTATTGAACAGTTCTACCCTGATATACAATTCCCACTAAATATTATTCTCCAAAAATTTCAGCCTCATCACCTCTTCTGGTTTTCTTTTTAGTTGAAGACTTTGTCTTGAACATCTCATTTCCCCAATTTCTGTGATTTAATTCATGCTCTTTGATCTACTTGGAATTTTGTCCAGCTTTCCACCTCTATCTACACTTAAATTTGGTCTATCCTTAAATCCCATCTACAAACATCAATAATTTCCTGATTGTCCCAGTCAGATGTGAACTCTGTTTTGTTTCACAGTCTCTAAAATATTCATTCTCTACACCCCTTTGGGGATACATGGCATTAGAAATATTCAAGATATTCCTCTGTGTTTGTTTGTCTCCTTAGTGGCAGAATTCTGTATTCTCCTGAGTCTGTGCATGTCAATTACACAGAGTCACACTGATTTACTATTTTAATTATCTGAACCTTTACTGTCTGGATAAACACAGGCTTGGTTGCCTTGTGCCTTAGACAGAAGTCAAAATCACATTGTATGAGAAACAAGACCTTCATAGCCATGGAACTTGAGCTTCGATGCCCATCGGAAGTTACTGAAGCAACTTTCGAAGCGGTAATTCCCAGGCAATCTGACGTTCTCCAGTGAAGTCAAACTCATCAGTGCTGAGATCAGTTCCAACTTCAGCATTTGATGAGACCTTCAGAGGTGATTTTCACAGATGATTTTCTGAGATCAAATCAGGCAAAATTTTAACAGAAATCGTAACTAGAATGTTCTTTTGGTTGACACAGGTGGTGTTCGGATTTCATGCCCATCAATGAATCACTTGGCTGTACACTGCTTAAGATGGGGAAAAGATGATTTTTATCTGTATTCCCTATCAGGAGATGGTAAGTATGAGGTTCTGAGTGGGATAATTTGACGTGAGGTTTTTGGTTTCTTCAAGCTGTTAGGCAGCATGAGGCGGTGATGGCTACAGCATGCTCTGTACTCCATTGTTTGTCTCTGTGTGTGTTTTCATCATTCACACAGTGGTGGGTATGTGAATGATTGCCTCCGAGCACTTCCATGAGTTCTTATACTCTGTCGAGGTGAAAAGGCTTCCTGGAGGAAAAAATTCTTCTTTCCCCTGGCAGAGTAAAACAGAGTTAAAATGAATACAAGTGTGTTTGTAAGTGTGCATTGTGTGTGTATTCACATCAATATTCTCTGAGAAAGTTAATCAAGCTTTCTGTGATTTACTAACTGTATATACATAGCTGCCAGAGTATCATGTTTTTTAAGAATTATTTCAGACTGTGGCTATAAAAATAAGTGAGTCTAGAAAGCTTGGCTATTTTTTTTTAAGTCCTTAAATGCTATAAAGTTTTTAAAAGGTACTCGATAAAGGTCTTCTTATTTATTAATGCTGCTTTCTGAAATCCAGTTGATTTTCAATTTTTTCTGTAGTTTGCCAGAAATTAAATAGTTTAATAACTTAATCATTCCCCTAGCTTGATATTTATCTCATTCTCCTTCCCTGAGATATGCAAATATATGTCTCTTTGCTAATATCTTTTCTCAGTTCTCTAGTCTGAAAGCTGATGCAAAGAAGTCATTAAAATTGATAGCAATATCCACCACTTCAGTGAATAAATTACACTTTCCATTTCATGGAGGTCCCATTATCTCCAGCCCTGACCCCTTCTTACTTCTCTACTTGAAAGGATCCTGATTTATCTCAAACTCTTGTGCAATCTTCCTTTCATTTTCTACCCTTAATTTTCTTATCATATTTTTTTTAACATTTTTGACTTCATTCCATCATCACGATGCTTCTCTATACCTCATGTTTTATCTTGTGCATTTCTTCTTTCTTGGCTTTGATTAGTTTTAGACTCTTCTCTGCAATGACTCTTATTCTAACTAAAACCATATTTATTTCTAGATGATACATGGAGCCCTTGAACATACTTTAATTCATCTTTTGGTATATTCCATTTACTCTTTCTCAAAGTGCCTTAACTTTTCACCTTTCTTTTTCATTTGGTTTGCATGTAGTGTCTCAGCTCAAAATTTGCTTTTCTTTCTGCCTGTTAGGAAATCATACCTTTGCCTTTTTCATATTCCTTTGGTTGCTCTGATGGCCTAACCAAAAACCCAACTTTATTACTCTGATTTCACTGTCATATTTTTTTATCTGTAATAATATCTCCTGTTACTTAAACTACTTTTGGAATTACAAAGAAAGCACATTTACTTGGCCTTTGAAAAATGTAAGAAAATATTGTAAGCAGAAAAATGGTAAGTGCAGGAAACACTGTATTGGTAGAACCTTTGTTGAAAGTTTCAGCTTTGAACTTCATACACAGAAAACCATTAAATGCTGGGATAATAGAACCAGTTTCATTGTATCCTCTTTGTTTGGCTATCTCTGTGGTTTATCAGTCCCCATAGACTATAGTACTGGAGGGGGTCTTGAGAGGTCATTTAATCTATTGCTCTATGGCCTGAAGGTCCTAAGGCCTCACATACTCTACAAGATACCTTTCCACTTTAGTTCTTACCAGTTTAAATGGTAGTTGAAATCCTTGGTAAATATTTGGGAAGGTCGCAAATGTCATATGGAAGAAAGAACTTGTATAGACAGAAATTATAGAAATGTCACCCACTGAAAATTCTGAACAAGAGTTTGTTAGAACAATCAAAGCATTTAGCAATTGGGAAGTACAGATCTCTGAGTGAATAATTTTTGGTACAAATCAGATAATAATAGATTTTAGTGGTTTGAACTAATGTTTCATAAGGATGAATATCCTTAAACTAACGATAATGTGTGCTTTTATGCTGTATGGAAAGCAATGAGTCAAATGTATTGAGAATAATATGTCTATCTACTATCTATAAGCACTACTATCCCCTTTAGAAGGGATGACTTATTCTTTCCATTAGATTAACATTCTGAGAAGAAACTGGTATGTTGGAACTTCTTCCAAGATTGTAAATACTGGGTCATTATAGATTGAACCAAGCAATGATAATTTAAAAATGAGTCATTCTGATTCTAACAATACCTCTGACTCAGTCTCAGATTTATATTATTAAAATGCCATGAGTTTTCAAGATCAACTTTCAATTAATATTAGAAGAGGTAGGGTGGGAGCAGATTGAATAGTATCTAATTGTTTTTATAGATTAAACAGCTTCCAAGTTCAGATTTCTATATATTAGTTCCAATCTTAGAGAGATTTATTTAGTAATTAGTGATTCTAAATCCACTGACAAAATAACAATAACAAAAAATTAAAACTAGGCCAGATAATAATGACCATTGCCTTCAACGAAAATATCCGAATTAGTCTCATATTGTTCATTCTACACACTTAGATAACAAACTCTATGTTTTTTTGAGCTATCATCACTTCAAGAGTTATTAAGAATTTCAGGAGTGGTATAAAGATGATCTGAAATGAGTGAACAAACATCAGTACAAATATTGAACAGATAACTCACCTTTGTTCACTTAGTGGCAATCAACTTATTGAAATTCAAAGATCTATAAATAGCCAGTAGTTAAGAGTGATTAACAGAAAAGCAATTAATGAAAAACTGGAGAAAATATTAAATACTCATGTGGAGGCAATATAAAGCACTTTGATATAGAAATAAAATTTAGACATACAATATGTATGTGTGTGTGCTCAGTAGTGCCTGACGTTTTTGCAACCCCATGGACTGTAGCCTGCTAGGCTTCTCTGTCCATGGGATTTCCCAGGGAAGAATTCTAGGATGGGTTGCCAGTTCCTCCTCCAGGGCATTTTCCCAACCCAGGGATCGAACCCACATCTCCTTGTATCTCCTGTATTGCAAGCAAATTCTTTATCTGGTGAGCCACCAAAGAATATATGTTCTATATCTGTGCTAACATTCTTCTGACATTATGAAAGCTTCTAATACAGACCTTGAAGATGTTGCTTTAACGTGAATATATTTCTAATAAAATATTTTATTTATGACAGAAGTTTTGAATTACTAAAGAATAATTCAACCTACAATGGAAACAGATTAAAAGTCTATGGCAATTTGGAATGATATCTGTGTTCTACTCAATTAAAAAAAAGTTATTAACAAATGGTTTCCAGCATTAACATTTAGAGAAATTAAGGTTAACAATACAGATAATTGATTTTGCTATGGTAACTAACAAATGCTTTGTGTTCATAAATATATTGATTTGGGATCATCTAAACTAATTCTATTTCATTACCAATAGTTTATATCAGGAGAATTTTACTTAAATTTTTTGATTCTGAGAATAACTTTGGGGTTAATTGTATGCTTGTATATAAATTATGTAGAATGGCAGCCCTTACAAAGCAGATGAACAATAAATAATAGCTCTTTATCACATTGTCATGATCATTTATGCCTAAACAATTGCAATTACTTTCTTGCTAGGCAGTGTTCTCCAGTCTTCTCGACTGTATTCTACATGCCATTTTCAAATTAATAGTCTCCAAACAACATGTTAATTGCATCATGTCCCTGGTCCAAATTGTCTTCTCATTAAATTAAATGTTAACAGCTTAACTTGGCCATCATATTTCCCTATGTAGTTGCATTAGCCTATTTTTCCAGCTTAATTTTTCCACAAATTCCCAATGTAACAACCAAATTGCACTGCTCTTTACTCCAGAATATATACTTCATCCTTTCTTTCACCTGAATGTCTTTGTTAACACTTTTCAAGCTAGTGCACCATGTAATATCATGGAATCTGTAGTGACATAGCCTTTTTGTCTCAGATCAACTTCCTGACTTTCCTCTCTTCTGTACCTGCATCAGAGAGAACTGTGCTTCCTAGGTTCCTTGAGGAGCTCAATTCTGAAAAAAATTAATCAGTTGGAGGCACTTAGAGAAAACTGGAAGGTGGGAGGAAGAGTAAAGTAAAAGTATTTTCTCCCTTTTTTTTCCCCTTCTTCTTGTCCCTCAGACAGATTCTGTAACAATACTTGTGTTTCCTTCATGTTCCCTGGTTCAGCTGTTAACTTCTTTCTCGATGGTCTTAGATTCTACAGAAGGTTCTGTACCTTAGGCTCTGATTAAGTTATCTGTTTAAATTTTCATCCAACTTTAGGGTAGGGTTAGCTTTAAGAGAAAGGTATTTTCAGAAATAACTCTTTTGAGTTTTGCTTTGGCTCCTGAGCATTTCCATTCCTCATGTGTCCATTTTTCTGTATCAAGTTCCTTTAGATTACAGAATATACTGGACCATGACTGCTAGAAAGTGCCACAGATGTGGGTTTAAATACTGACTTTGTGATTCTGGGGAAGCTACTTCTCTGCGTCTGTTTCTTTGCCAATAACCTAACAGTATTCTGGGGGATTAAATAAAAGCTGTGTATGAAAACACAAATATAATATCCTACATACATCAGTTAATTGATACTTCGGTTTTCACTCTTCATTTTCTCTGCTATGAATTCTTTAAATGAGTAGATATGGGTTGAGATTAATTAATTATTTGAATGTAAGGGAATAAAGAAAAATCTTTGATGATGTTTACCCTTCCAGTGTATCTCATTGTTTATATCGTTTATGTCCTGAAATTGTCTTATTATTAATCAGAAGCTTAGGGTATTTTAGTTGTAAGACATATTAGATAAATTTAATGGATTATTAAACAATGACGGTAAAACAAACATTTTTAGGCAAATGTAGGAGGTCCTAAACTAAGAAAATATTATGTGACTCAGGGGATGTGTGAATATCCAGGTGAATATGGATGAACTGAAGGCAAAGAAATCCCAGAAGTCCCGAGGGAGACAAGTAACAGGAGGAGGAAGGGATCTGCTGGATAAACATTAAAGTCAGGGGATTAGAACAAGGAATCAAAAGGAACTTTCCAATTACTGGAGATTTGTGATTTTTGCCCTCAGTCTGAACAGGAACTTAAACAACCTGGGACTGTTTCCCATCTATGGAGGCCACCAAATTGGGGATCAGACGCACAGTTTTTTCTCCTATAACCACCCATGAGGGTGGGGCCCTTCTGTTTTGTGTCTTATGATTATTCTAGGGACACATATTTGGACCCCAGATTATTTTTCTATTATTTCTCCCAGAACCATGACCACTGTGGTCTAGTGTTGCTTGTAGCCAGGTATTTGCATTTTGTCCTGGGAGGAGCATTGACCAACATTTCCTTTGACTTTCTTATTTTAGTTATAACAAGCCTGTGACCTCTGATTGTACAAACTATCCAACTCCAGGAAAGATATCTGCAAAAGAGAACACAGGTTGATTCCACTTCCCCAGGTAAACAGTTCTGCTTTAAGAACTTGGGATTCTAGAGGACTTCATCAAAACATTTCATTTTCTGAGTTGGAAAAGATAAATATAAGCTCTCCTTAAAACTAGGCACTGAAACTCTACCAAGAACCATTGTATGTATCTGGAATAAATTTTGGTTAGATATGCTAGGACAGGGAATAACTCAACCTATACTGAAGATGATTGGTGTAGGAGTAATCTGATTTTCCCAAAGACTTTTCATCCACAGATTGGAAGCAGAGGCTAGAATCAGGTGAGATATAGGATAAACAAAATATCTTCTTAATTTATTGTGAGTTGTCAGCTATGTAGTTCAAGATACACTTGGATTCCTGAGGGCCAAGGACTCTTCTGGCCTCTGTACTTGTAAATTTTAACCATCTTTTAAAATCAGAATGTTTAACTTTTAACCCACAGAATATTCTGGAACATTGAACAAAGTTATATTACATATTTGGTTGAAACAATGCAAGTTATTAGATTTCTTAAATGATCTTTATCTAACATATTCTTGCTTGTCTAAATATAGAGGCAGCTAAGCAATTTTAAAAATGCCTGCTGCTCCTTGAAAATACACAGAATTCAGAATTTTCCCCCTTACTAGCTGTAGCTGTTACCACTGTAATGGAAGTTAACTCAGTTTCTTGATAAATGATTAAACCAGGCTACTTTAAATCATGGAAATAGTTTTCCTTGAATACCTTGACTCTGTTTGCTGTGTTCCTAATAGGAATGATAAAAGATAAAGGTTTTAGTTAGCAGGATTGACATATATAATGAACTATGTATAATATGATGCAGAATTAAATAAGTACTAAAAGAGAGGTGCTTTATTCTGTTTTATTCTGATCAGTTCAGTTCAGTCGCTCAGTCGTGTCCGACTCTTTGCGACCCCATGAATTGCAGCACGCCAGGCCTCTCTGTCCATCACCAACTCCCGGAGTCTACCCAAACCCATGTCCATTGAGTCGGTGATGCCATCCAACCATCTCATCCTCTGTCGCCCCCTTCTCCTTTCGCCTCCAATCCTACCCAGCATTAGGGTCTTTTCCAATGAGTCAGCCCTTCGCATGAGGTGGCCAAAGTATTGGAGTTTCAGCTTCAACATAAGACCTTCCAATGAACACTCAGGATTGATCTCTTTTAGGATGGATTGATTGGATCTCCTTGCAGTCCAAGGTACTCTCAAGAGTCTTCTCCAACACCACAGTTCAAAAGCATCAACTCTTCGGCACTCAGCTTTCTTCACCGTCCAACTCTCACATCCATACATGACCACTGGAAAAAACATAGCCTTGACTAGACGGACTTTTGTTGGCAAAGTAATGTCTCTGCTTTTAAATATGCTATCTAGGTTGGCCATAACCTTCCTTCCAAGGAGTAAGCATCTTTTAATTTCATGGCTGCAATCACCATCAGCAGTGATTTTGGAGCCCAAAAAAATAAAGTCTGACACTGTTTCCACTGTTTCCCCATCTATTTCCCATGAAGTGATGGGACCAGATGCCATGATCTTAGTTTTCTGAACGTTGAGCTTTACCCCAACTTTTCCACTCTCCTCTTTCACCTTCATCAAGAGGCTCTTTAGTTCTTCTTCACTTTCTGCCATAAGTGTGGTGTCATCCGCATATCTGAGGTTATTGATATTTCTCCCGGCAATCTTGATTCCAGCTTGTGTTTCTTCCAGCCCAGCATTTCTCATGATGTACTCTGCATATAAGTTAAATAAGCAGGATGACAATATACAGCCTTGAAGTACTCCTTTTCCTATTTGGAACCAGTCTGATATTTGGAACTTATTCTGATAGAATAAAGCAAAAGGAGCAATTACTTCTGATAAAAGCACTGGGGAAGATCTAATTGAAATCACATTTAAGCCATGGATTAGAACATGGAAAATGTTTAGCTTGGGCTAAAAGCTAAAGGAAGAGTTTACCAGGTTGAGAAAACAACATAAGCAAAATCACAAAATGTGGGCATTAGAGAGTCCACTTGGTATGGAGTAGAGTTCATAATTCCTGGTGGAATGAATTGTCAGACATGTCTGGGAAGATAATTTGGGACGTAAAACATGGGATTTGGACCTTGAAGCTACAGGGCTGTATTATTTTGGTAAAGAGGCACCATTTCAGGATGTTGAATATCTTACCCAGTGCTATTCAACCTCTATTTTGAAAAGGTAAATGTGTGAGTATCTTGAAGGTATATTGGGGGAAAGACTAGGAATTCACCAGTCAAGAAATTTTGAATGTTTGGACAAAGTCTTTGTGGGTGTGAATGGAAAGTATGGATGAATAAGAAAAGCATTCTAAGAGTTGAATCATTAATATTTAATAACTAAGAGAGTCCCTAGTTGTTGCTGTTGCTCAGTCGCTCAGCCGTGTTCGACTCTTTGCGACCCATGGTCTGCAGCATCCCAGGCTTCTCTGTCTTTCACTATCTCCTGGAGTTTGTTCAAACTCATCTCCATTGAGTCGATGATGCCATCCAAACATCTTATTATCTGTTGCCCCCTTCTCCTTCTGTCCTTGATCTATCCCAGCATCAGTCTTTTCCAATGAGTTTGCTCTTCTCATCAGGTAGCCAAAGTATTGGAGCTTCAGCTTCAGCATCAGTCCTTCCAGTGAATACTCAGGGTTGATTTCCTTTAGGATTGACTGGTTTTGTCTCCTTGTTGTCCAAGGGACTCTCAAGAGTCTTCTCCAGCACCACAGTTCGAAAGCATCATGCTTCAGCTCACAGAGCAAATTTCAAGGTTTCAGAAATTCATAACTGAAAATGACAGCAATATTGACAAAAATAGATAACAGTAAGTGAAATAAATTTTCAAAGAGGGCAATCAGTTTAACACATTGAACTGGAAATATATGTAGGTACTGTATACAAAAGTCTTCTTGAGTTTACAACTCAGGACGGGGTACAATTGTGGCTGTCTTGCAAATACAGCAGTTGCCAGCTTTTTGTCCTCAGTTCATGATCTGCGGAAAGGATTCCCATCCTTGCCTATAGGAGTGACTTCCAGTAAGTACCTGCTAAGTCAGTCCTACATTTTCATTTACCTATTTGTTGCCCTCACCGAGACATTTTTAAAAAGAAATATCAAAACTAGCATGTCTAAAACTGATGTCATCATTTCTATCGCTGCAGTCAAACCTGTTCCAGTTTCTGAAGAAACGACCATGCTAGTGAATGTCATTACTATCAACCCAGCTGGCAACCACTTAAACTACAGCAACACAGAGCAAAACATACAAATACAAATTTGTGAGTCACCCCAGACTCCTCTCCATCTTGATATTACTAGTATTGCCCTAATTCTAATTCTTTCTTTTTAGGGTTACTGAGATTTCTACCAGAAACTGTTGCCTCTAAAAACTGAAAAGTGACTCTTTGTGACTGCATGGACTATAGCCTGCCAGGCTCCTCTGTCCATGAAATTCTTCAAGTAAGAATACTGGAGTGGGTAGCCATTCCATTTTCCAGGGTGTCTTCCTGACCCAGGGATCAAACCCAGGTCTCGTGCATTGCAGGCAGATGCTTTTCTGTCTGAGCCACCAGGGAAGCCCCAATTATCTGCCAAATCCGTTTCCTATACAACTACCTGAGGTTAAATGGCAATATGATCATATCCCACTTAATCACACTGCAATTTATTTATGTATCTATCACTCTTCCATACATGAAACTATGAAAGAAGCAGCAACAATTTTGTTTTTTTTTTCATAATTAGATTCTAGAGCAGTAATCATTAAGGGTTTTTGAATGAATAAAAATACTTATATTTAGGAATAGCTAGTATGAAATAGTAGTCAAAGCTGTAGCAGAAGAGTTTGTCCAAATTTAGGGTAAAGAAGAAAGAGCATCTGGAAACAAAGTTGAACAAAGGAGTTATAAGTAAATAAAACTGTGAAGGGTGTTAAGAAATTCATCATCATAAAAGAATCAAAGGAAAGTAATATTTAAGGGAACATTTTTTGAGAAGGCAGAATTATTTACTTATTTATTTGACTTCTGTAAGCACTAAACTATGACCATTCTCTCCTTGACACAAGTTGCTTCTTCCTTCTTGACAGCCTGAGGCATTCCCTTCCTCTTTCTCTAACAGCTGCATACACGCTGCTGTGGTCCACGGTTCTATCCTATGCCCATTTCCCTTCCTACTTAGTCCAGTCTCCCTAGGAAATTACTTCCGATTCTAGCATATGAACTATAATTCATAGCATAGTGACTGCCAAGTCTATATTCTAGCCCTCTTGTTTACTGTGCTCCAATTCTACAATCCAGCTTTCAGCAAGATTATACCACATTCGTATTTCCAAAATGCAAACACCCTTTCTCCTAAATGTGTTCATCCTATTCCTCCTGTATTCTATAGATCTTGTTCAAGATAATTATTCTTTTTATTTCATAGGCTTGAACTACATTTCTTTCTTGTATTCTTTGTTATGTTCCACTTCACCTCAGTCATCAAGTCTCATCAGCTTTACCTTCTAAATGTCTTACATTTTCTCCATGACCATCTCTATTTCCACTGTTTTCATTCAGTTCTTCAGCATGTGTTGTACGGATGATTGCTGTAGACTCAAACAGGTATGTTCACCACAATTTCTCCTAACCCAAAATATCCTTCATATGATTGTTAGAGATAATTTTTTTAAATTATAGTGTTGAACGAACTCATCTGTTTTTAAAAAAGCGATAAATAAAGACTTCTTAACTCAATGATCAGAAAAAATTTCCAAGTTCTTTCATGTCTTAAACATGGACCCTTAAAATATGACTGCAACTATGTATTTCTAATCTATTTTGATTGAGGCATAGTTGATTTCCAATGTTGTGTTAATTTCTGCCATCCAGCAAAGGGACTCAGTTACACACATACATTCCATTCTTTTTTATGTTCTTTTCCATTATGGCTTTCCTGGTGACTCAAGTGGTAAAGAATCCTGGAATGCAGGAGACACGAGTTTGATCCCTGATCCGGGAGATCTCCTGGAGAAGAAAATGGCAACCCACTCCAGTATTGTTGCCTGTGAAATCCCTTAAACAGAGGAGCCTGGCAGGCTACAGTCCATGGAGTTGCAGAGTCAGACACAACTGAGAGACTGAGCAGACACACATTACGGTTCATCCCAGGATATTGAATTTATTAATAGTTTCCTGTGCTATACAGTAGGACCTTATTGTTTATCCATTCTAAATGTAATAATTTGCAACTACCAACCCCGAGCTCCCAGTCCATCCCTCTTCTACCTTTCTTCACCCTTGGCAACCTTTTAGTATCATCTTCTTTAAATGCTTTTTCCACATCACAAAAAAAATTAAAAAATTCTCAATTTTTTAAAAACATGCCTTATTATAGCTTCATGCCTTTGTAGAATCTGTATTCTTATCTTGATATTTTCTCCCCCTGTCTACTAAAAGTTATTTTTGGGAGACTATCTGCTTATCCTTGAAGAATTGTTCTAAATGTCACTCCTTTTGTGGAAATCTTTTCATATTTAAAAGTGTTAAATCCAGCTCTTCAAAGATGAAAGCCTCTGGTCTGTAGTTACAAGGTATGCATTCTTACAAATTTATATCTGTGACAGCCATTTAAATTGTGCTCTTAATAAAGGTTGTCTGTTCAAAAGAAAATTACTCTAGTTACTTTTTTCTTCCCTCTGAATTATCTCATTGATATAGTGTCTGTCTTTTCAACCTTATTAGTTTTTCAATGAGTGTTTGCATTTGTTTCACTGCTAATAATATTAAATGAAAATCCACAGCTTTGGAAAAACCAAGTATATACATTTGTACCATAATGCCTTGCTTAGAGCTAATTTGTATCAGATGCTCAGCCATTAGATAGAGAGGCATTTCTTGACTGGAAATAAAACTACGAAATCTCTATCAAGAAATTGATCTAATTTTTTTCTTTATTTTGTCTTGCTAAGAAAATAAAAGACGCAAGCTTTGCCTTCTATCAGTGTTGTACTGACACTATTTTTTTCCCCACCTGAGAGCTACAATCCTTTTTTAGCAACAAGCAGATAATCAAGAAACATACTAGGTAGATACACACTCAGTCTACAGATGACAGTCGCTGTCAAAATGCCGTCTGAACTACGATGCTCCAAATTTTGGTCAGAGTAATCCTGAAGAAAGAAAGCCGTGTGAAGCAGAGGAGGAATCAAGTGAAATCCTATCATGCTAAGCATCATAATGAAAGTCAGGACGAAAAAGAAGAAATGACAAGCTATTCATCGAAGCTGCCTCCACATGGGACAAATGATTCTTATGCTTGAAGTAGATTTAACTGTCCCCAAATGGCAATTTCACTCTCGCACAGGAAATGAAAATAAAAGCGAGCAAGCAGCCAGTTAAAAACAGTCACCACCTTCTGGGTTCAGCCACTTGAGAACAAGTAGAATGTGTAGTGCTGCACGATCCACACAATTATAAAAACATCTGAACGGGACACTTGAAAATGATCCTTAACTCTACTGGGATGTTGAAATGACTTTTTTGAACTTTTTCTCATTTTTTCTTGGGTTTCTTTTTCCTGATTCTCTAAGGTAAATTACGACTTAAACATCTCAAGCTAGGCTTTCTGTGTTGGATTTGGGGGCTTATCATAATTTTATTTTGTATATGTTGAGAGGTTTTAATAAATTGTGTCAACTAGAAAAACAGTGGGAATCATTGTTTCAGATGTGAAGGGACAGCCTACAGGCCTCAGCTGTTATTACTTGAAATTCCATTGAATTTTAAATTTCAGCACTCTTTTTTTTGGATTCAGCTTCTCATGCTTCATGCATGTTTGTTTATTACAGGATTTAATTTTTGAGGCCCAAGCGTTGTATAGCAATTAAGGCTATGTTGTAAATGCAAAAGTCTGTTTATTTGGAATCAGATGACCAAGTCATTTTACTAATTATGTTTGTCTCTTTGTGTGTGTATATGTGTTTTTGTTCAGGTAGACATAGACTGGGCTTCCCATGTGGTGCTAGTGGTAAAGAATCTGCCTGCCAATGTAGCAGACCTGAGAGATGTAGGTTTAATCCCTGGGTTGGGAAGATCCCCTGGAGAAGGAAATGGCAACCCAGTCCAGTATACTTTCCTAGAGCATCCCACAGACAGAGGAGCCTGGCGGGCTATAGTCCATAGGGTCCCAAAGAGTCAGACAGGACTGAAGCAATTTAGCATGCATACATAGACTGGGTAGCTTATAAAGACTAGGAATTTATTTCTTACAATTCTAGAAGATGGAAGTCTGAGATTAGAATGTCAGGAAGGTCTGGTGAGAACTCGCTTCTGGGTCTCAGACTTCTCCTTGCATCCTAACGTGGCAAAGAGGTAAGTGTCTCTTTTCATAGAGTCATTAATCTCATTTAGGAGGGCTCCATTCTTAGGGCTTCCCTGGTGGCGCAGACGGTAAAGCATCTGCCTGCAATATGGGAGACATGGGTTTGAATCCTGGGTCAGGAAGATCCTCTAGAGAAGGAAATGGCAACCCACTCCAGTACTCTTGCATGGAAAATCCCATGGATGGAGGAGCCTGGTCGGCTACAGTCCATGGGGTCGCAAAGAGTCGGACACAACTGAGTGACTTCACTTTCCTTTTCCTTTCCATTCTTAGGACTCCATTCTCCAATCATCTCCCAATATCTCCACCTCCACATATCATCACACTGAACTTTAGAATTTCAGCATGTGAGTTTGAGGGGACACAAACAGTCAAACCAGAGGTCTGTGTGTGTGTGTGTGTGTGCCTGCACATAGTTCTGTTTGGATCTGTCATTTATCATAGTAAAGGGCTTCCCTGGTGGCTCAGATGGTAAAGAATCTACATACAGTGCAGGAGACCTGGGTTTGATCTCTGGGTCAGGAAGATCTCCTGGAGCAGAGCATGACTACCCACTCCAGTATTCTTGCCTGGAGAATTCCTTGGATAGAGTCTGGTGGGTGCAGTCCAGGGGGTTGCAGAGTCAGACAGGACTAAGTGACTCTCATACACACACACACACACACACACACACACACACATGAGTTAGAGTAAAATGACTAGCTCCTGGGAGTCTCCATTGCTGAACTTTAAAAATTTGTATGTATTAGCAAAAAAACCCTGGCATATACGTATATCATATTTGTTGTGAAAATCATTAGATCATGTGTGAGGTCATTTTGTAAATTTTAAAGTAATATACACATGAAATTTCTTGCTGTTTAGATGGTAATATTTAGACGAACACTAAACAAGGGGGTCATGTCATTTAAAATTCAAATTCCCCTTCTACCACTTAATTGTTTTATGTCTATAGGTAAGTCAATGAACCTCATTAAACCTCTTTTAGGATGAAACTGATTTTTGTGGTTCATGATTACTTCAAAGAAGCATATTTGTTTTATTTTTCCTTTTATAATTTTAGTTAGTAATTATGATAATAAGTAAAATACTTGTTGTAACTTATTGAACATGGATTTCAAGTTTGGTAAGATTCTCAAAAACTCAAGATTCTAATTAATAATGATCAAACATGATCTAGCTGTAGGTCATATGATTATAAATATTTGTTATCTTGATATAGATTTCCCTCTTGCTAGGAACCTTTGTTCGTACTTCCTACAGTCTAAGTTATTGTGACATATTAGAGATGAATATAGTGATTCAATCATGGCCCCTTTAGACTCCCTGAAAACAAATTTGATATTTGTGTCAAAATTTAGAGCTGTGATTTGAGTCAGAGAACAGAGTAGCTATTGATATAACTGATGATAATAGTAGTTTATGCTTAAATGAGCATATGATATATTTCAGGTAATCTTCCCAAATGATTTGCATGAATACTTGATCTCATCTTCACAATATCCCTAGAAGATAAACACTGTCAGTATTTTAAACTTTGCAAATGGAGAAACTGAAGAACTGAGAGGTTTAGTTCACATGAGTAGTAGCAGACAGAACTTAGATATGAACAGAGGCAGGTGGACTCTAGAAAACCACTGTGCTCTACTAGCTGAGAACCATGATCTAACTAGTTAAGCTAACCTGAAAATATCTGTTAGTCTTGTTGTTGAATCACTAAGTCATGTTCAACTCTTTTGCTACTCCATGGACTGTAGCCCTCTAGTCTCCACTGTCCAGGGGATTTACCAGGTAAGAGTACTGGAGTGGGTTGCCATTTCCCTCTCTGGGGGATCTTCCTAACCCAGGGATAGAACCTAGGTCTCCTGCTTGGCAGGTGGATTCTTTACCACTGAGCCACCTGGGAACCCCATCAATATTTTTCAAAGAGTAATTTATACTTACTCCTTTTCTATCTACAAGTAGCATTTGTAATCTTGCTTTGGCTCAAACATTAAATAAAAATAAATCTCTTAAAAATTGTAACTGTGTTCATCATGGCACAATGTAGTCTTTCACAACTTTCTGCCCCTTGACCTCTTTTTAGCACTTTGGCATGATTGACCTTGCACTCCTAGTCTTGATTCGAGTTCTTTTAGCATTCAAAACATTTCAGACCGCAAACTGCTACCTCTGTTTCCACCCTCTACATGGCTCCTTAATTGATTCTATTTTTTATTCACCCAGTCCCAATATGTAGGCATTCCCTGTCATTCTGTCATCTACTTGGGACTCTATCTTTTTCTTTCCCCTTTTCTGACTAACTCCTATCAATATTCAGGTGTCAGTTTCAAGGGCTTTTCCCTCAGTGTAGCAAACCCAAGGATGAATGATTTCAAACTTTAAGATTATGGAAGCATTTCTTAAAGGGGCTTCCCAGGTGGTGCAGTGGTAAAGAATCCACCTGCCAATGCAGAACACACAAGAGACGCAAGTTTGATCCCTGGGTTGGGAAGATCCCTTGAAGAAGGAAAAGGCAACCTCTTCCAGTATTCTTGCCTGGAGAATCCCATGGACAAAGGAGGCTGGAGGGCTACAGTCCATAAAGGTCACAAAGAATCGGACATGACTAAGCATGCACATGTGTGTGCACGTGCGCGCGCACACACACACACACACACACACACACACACACACATATGCACATTACTTAAAAGTAGCCAGGCAGAGTGATGAGGTCATTGTATAAATATACAGTCAATGGAGTAACAATTTTTTTGGTTGAGCCTTCTAGCAGTTTGGTCATGTTGTGAGAGGAAATGGCTATATGAGTGAATCTAAAGAGCTCTAACACTGGAATTCAGGCCAACTTTGACAAGTAGATACCACACTGGGGTTGGTAGTAATGCCTGCACCTGTGTGTTTGCATGTATCATGATTAGGCTATACTTCACATATCTCAGAGGAAATGGAGATTAGCTTTTACTACTTTGTTTTAACTAAATCTCTCTTACAAAATGGGTAAAGAAATCCTACCAAAAAAGTAGATTAAAGATTATTTTAATATTGTTAGTAAACTCAGACCAGAAGTAAATGGTAGTGCTAAAACTTCTTCCTCTTGTCAGAAATCCTGATAAGCCACATGTTAATGACTAAGCAATGATGATCCAAAAAGTTCTGGACAATTTGCTCATGAAGAAATAAACAAAAACACTTTGAATACATAGATTTATATTCTGTGATGAAAAAATCACTATATTTTTTGCATGATGCTAATAGAAAAATATTGCATATTTTAATTTGACGTTAAATAATATCAAACTTATAGAGGATTTTTAAGTATAGTGCAAAGAAGCCCACTGAACCTTGACCCAAATTCACTGATTTTTACCACTTTGTGAGATGTGCTTTAGCACTCCTCTCTGTATGTATGGTAGGTGCTCAGTCACTCAGTCATATCCCACTCTTTGTGGCTCCATGGACTATAGTCTGCCAGGCTCCTCTTCCATGGGATTAGATATAGCAAGAATACTGGAGTGGTTTGTCATTTCCATCTTCAGGTGGTCTTCTTAACCCAGGGATGGAACCCCCGTCTTGAGTGTCTCCTGCATTGCTTGCAGATTCTTTACTGCTATATCTTTTTTTTTTTTTCCCCTGAGGTTACTTGCAGGCATCAGGTACATTTTCATCTAAATATTCAGCATGTGTTTTCTAAGAGCAGGAATAATCTCTCAGATAATCAGAGTGCAATTATTGAATTTAAGAATTGTGACATTGATAGAATCTAACACTGCATAATGCATACTATTATTTACTACACACTACACATTTCATATTCAATTTCTGACAATTTGTCCAATAAATACCTTTTGTGACAACTTGCCCCTTATCCAGCATTGTGAATTATATTTAATCTCCTTTCTTCTAGAACAGATCCTTAGCCATTTTACTTTAAAAGTTCAGCCAGTATTTTGTGATTGTCTTTCACTTTGGTTTTGCTCAATATTTCGTGATAATTAGGTTCAAAGTATTCATTTTTGGCAGAAATACTACATAAGTGATGCATGTTGCTTAGTAAATCATATTGGGGACACATACTGTTGCTTTGCCCAATATTGGTGGTATTAAATCTTATTAAATAGTTGTCCACCAGATATCACTTCTATAAAATTGCCCATTTCTCTTTGTAATTAATGGATAATCTGTGAGAAATATTTTGAGGCTATGTAAATATTATGTTTCTCATCAGACTTTTACCCACTCGTTTTAGCAGGCTTTGATGACTCTTGCCTGAAGCAATAATTATATTTGTTGCAAAATAGTGAGGAGTACATTTAAAAAATATGTATCTAAACCATTAAAACAGCACTTTTCAATCTGGCAGTCTTTTTTATCCCATTTTAAATAAATTAAATAAGATTATTTAAGTTTGTATTTCATTCTTACCTCTTTCATTGTAATTTTAAAAATTTTGAGCATATTTTATAATGAATCTACATATAGACTCTGTGTGAAGTAAATAAACATGTAACATCAGATATGTTAGCAGAATAGTCTCAAAAACATTTCAAAGATTGAAGTTCTTTACCAAAAATTCAGGGAAATTTTCACCCTTGAAAAGCACATTGCACTCATCTCACATGCTAGTAAAGTCATGCTCAAAATTCTACAAGCCAGGCTTCAACAATACATGAACCGTGAACTTCCAGATGTTCAAGCTGGTTCTAGAAAAGGCAGAGGAACCAGAGATCAAACTGCCAACATCCGCTGGATCATCGAAAAGCAAGACCTGGCAGGCTACATTCCATGGGAGACACAGAAGAGTCAGACGCAACTTAGTACTAAGCAACAACCAGAAAAATAACCTTGTTAGTAACCCCAGTTCTTTATAAGAAAGTATGACTTATACAAAAGTGTTAAGATGAAAAGTCTACAACCATTGTGTTTCATGACAAAATATTATTTCTTACCTGACTTATAAAATCACATTAATTTTTCGATATTATATATAATATATAAATTATAGATTACACGAATAAGCTAGAAAAACATTAATAGTTTAAAAATAAATTGCATTTATTTAAATGAATTTATGATTATTTAGTTTGAAGAAATAGACAAAGCTGCAGGGAGGGAATATTCTTTGCCCCTTTGGCAAAATCCAATCATAAAACATTTTTTTCTAATTATATATGACAGGAAAAATTATACTCAAGTTCTTTTCTTCACACAGTATTTTTTTCTCCTTCAAAGGAAAAAAAGCAATCTTTTCGGAAGTTAAGATGATTGAAAAACATGGAAATTGAAAATAAATAGGATAGACAAAACTATTTTGCAAAAGAACCAAAACGAACTTTCATTACTAGATATCAAGTTACAGTAAAAGGTATCAAGTTACTCAGGTTATAGTAATAAAATCCGTAGTAAATCATCAGATATGTGTGTTTGATTTTATGTAAATTATACCACAATAGTTTATACATCAGTCTGGAACATGCCAAGAATATATAGGCTATTAAGATTACATTTCATAATTTTTTAACACATACTAATGTGAGAAGGGGGCTTTCCCAGGGGCTCAGTGGTAAAGAATCTGTCTGCAATGTAGGAGCTGTGAGTTAGATCCCTGGTTCAGGAAGATCCCCTGGAGGAGGGCATGGCAACCCACTCCAGTATTCTTGCCTGGAGAATCTCATGGACAGAGGAGCCTGATGGAATACAGTCCATAGAGTCACAAAGAGTGGGACATGACTGAAGAGACTTAGCATGCATGTACACACAATGTGAGAAATCTTGACAGCTAGACTCCATGGCTAAAAGTAAAGTTTATAAAATGTTAAGTTAATAGGCACATGGAAATCAGATAGCATATTTTCATAAACTGAAAAAAAGATGGACTGATAGAAAATAAAAGACCTAATTTAATTGATATATTAAATATTTAATTGATATTAAATTGATGTTAAATGATGTTTAATAATATTGAATAATCACTTGTATTTTCTATCCTACACTTGATTATTTGTGTATAATATTTTACAATTAATTTATTTATTTTAATTTGAGGTTAATTACTTTACAATATTGTGGTAGTTTTTGCTATTAAAAATACAATTGTTTTAACAGCTTATAGTTGATTCGCATAAAATTTCTGTGGGATGGAACTAATTATAATTCTTTTTTCTCATCTCTTTCTATGCAACTTATATTTAATACTCCATAGATAAATAGTAATGTATTTATTTTAGTTTACCTCACACTTAAGAGAATGTAACATATCACAGATACAGTCTTAAGCAAGATAGGTAGCTATGAACAGAATAATCTGAGCAGTGTTAGACCACATTGTTGCATCTGATTGATTAAGTTCTTACAAATTAGGAAAAGGAATGATTGATCTTTTAAAGAGCTCTTCAGAGAAAAAATTTAAGTTACACTATATTTTTTCAGATACCTCCTTAAATATGTGTAAAAGTCAATATTGTGAAAGTCAATTCCAGAAAATAACTAGAAGCTTTTGTGGGCAAAGTTAACATAACTATAATTCTAAAACCTCAAAACTGCAGGCATCATCTATTTTTAATAAATTCATCATCTACTCTTATTGCTTAAAAGAGCATTACACGTACATTTTAATTCACTGTGAATGGGATCTTTTGCATATCCTTGACAGCAGAGAGACAAAGTCAAGGCTGTCAGGAAAAGAAACCACGGAAGTGCCTGCTGAGTGTGCAGCAAACTGTCTGAGGATTACATGAAAGGGTCAGATTTTCTTGGAGAGTCACTTTCCAAGTATAACATGCTTTCAATAATTAGTATCCTGACTACTCAGAAGATGGTTGTAGACACAGCTGTTGTTTAAGGTAGCGGGCACATCAATGGCAAGGCACTAGGTATTGATTTGTGCAGTGACATCGTTCTAACTATGTCATTTGAGTGAAAGAAGCCCCAAATTAACCAATAATAAAGTGTTAGAAGTTGTAGTGGCTGCCCTCTTGGGACTTGTTCTAGAAGAGTATAGATGCCCCTCCCCCACTCATGTCATCAATCCTGCTAAAGGTATCAAAGTGACATGAAGTTGACCAGTAGGACAATGTAAAGCCCATAATAATACTATATTTATTTTTGGTATGTGTGTGTGTGTGTGTGTGTATGTGCTAGTTTTATATCAGTTTTCTGTATGCAAATACATAATAATGTATGCATACCTACATACATAAAATATACATACATGCCATCATGATCTGAAAAATTTTAAATTAATGAGAATTATATATAACAAACTGTTGAACATTATACATCTTTCTTAAAACAAATCCTACTAACTTGATAAGACTAATTTCAAAGCCAAAATCTAGGTTATTACGTTTCCATCATAATTAGGTAAAGGTAAATTTCAGAACAAGGCACAGTTTCCTCCTCATAACTTCTCTCCCATCAGGAAGCTTCCATAAGCTTCTGACCTTTATCCATCAGAGGACCAACAGAATGAAAACCACAATCACAGAAAACTAATCAAACTGGTCCCATGGACCACAGCCTTGTGTAACTCAATGAAACTATGAGCTATGCCATGTAGGGCCACCCAAGATGAATGGTCATGGTGGAGAGTTCTGACAAAATGTGGTCCACTGGAGAAGGGAATGACAAACCACTTCAGAATTCTTGCCTTGAGAACCCCATGAACAGTGTGAAAAGGCAAAAAGATAGGACACTGAAAGATGAACTCCCCAGGTCGGTATGTGCCTAATATGCTACTGGCGATCAGTGGAGAAATAACTCCAGAAAGAATGAAGAGACAGAGCCAAAGCAAAAACATCACCCAGTTGTGGATGTGACTGGTGATGCAAGTAAAGTCCGATGCTGTAAAGAACAGTATTGCATAGGAACCTGGAATGTTAGGTCCATGAATCAAGGCAAATTGGAAGTGGTCAAACAGGAGACAGAAAGAGTGAACATCGACATTTTAGGAATCAATGAGTTAAAATGGACTCGAATGGGTGAATTCAACTCAGATGATGATTCTATCTACTACTGTGGGCAAGAATCCCTTAAAGAAATGGAATAGCCATCATAGTCAACAAAAGAGCCTGAAATTCAGTACTTGGATGCAATCTCAAAAATGACAGAATGATCTCTGTTCATTTCCAAGGCAAACCATTCAATATCACAGTGATCCAAGACCATGCCCTGACCAGTAATGCTGAAGAAGCTGAAGTTGAATGGTTCTATGAAGACCTACAAAACCTTATAAAACTAACACCTAAAAAAAGATACACTTTTCATTATAGGGAACGGGTATGAAAAAGTAGGAAGTCAAGAGACACTGGAGTAACAGGCAAATTCTGCCTTAGAGTATAAAATGAAGCAGGTCAAAGGCTAATAGCGTTTTGCCAAGAGAACACACTGGTCATAGCAAACACCCTCTTCCAAAAACACAAGAGAAGACTCTATACATGGACATCACCAGATGGTCAACACCAAAATCAGATTGATTATATCCTTCACAGCCAAAGATGGAGAAGCTGTATACAGTCAGAAAAAACAAGACCAGGACCTGACTGTGGCTCAGATCATGAACTCCTTATTGCCAAATTCAGAGTTAAATTGAAGAAAGTAGGGAAAACCAGTAGACCATTCAGATATGACCTAAATCAAATCCCTTATGAGTGTACAGTGAAAGTGACAAATAGATTCAAGGGATTAGATCTGATAGAGTGCTTGAAGAAGTATGGATGGAGGTTCATGACATTGTACAGGAGACAGGGATCAAGACCATCCTCAAGAAAAAGAAATGCAAAAAGGCAAAATGGTTGTCTGAGGAGGCCTTAGAAATAGCTATGAAAAGAAGAGAATTGAAAGGCAAAGGACAAAAGGAAAGATATACCCATTTGAACGGAGAGTTCCAAAGAATAGCAAGGAGATACAAGAAAGTCTTCCTCAGTGATGAATGAAAAGAAATAGAGGAAAACTATAGAATGGGAAAGACTAGAGATCTCTTTGAGAAAATTAGAGGTACCAAGGGAATATTTAATGCAAAGATGGGCACAATAAAGGACAGAAATGGTATGGACCTAACAGAAGCAGAAGTTATTAAGAAGAGGTGAGAAGAATACACAGAAGAACTATACAAAAAAAGATCTTCATGACCCAGATAACCATGAGGGTGTGATCACTCATCTAGAGCCAGATCCTTGAATGTGAAGTCAAGTGGGCCTTAGGAATCATATCTACAAACAAAGCTAGTGGAGGTGATGGAATTCCAGTTGAGCTCTTTCAAATCCTAAAAGAAGATACTGTGAAAGGGGTGCACTCAATTCTTCAGAAAATTTGGAAAACTCAGCAGTAGCCACAGGACTGGAAAAGGTCAATTTTCATTCCAATCACAAAGAAAGGCAATGCCAAAGAATGCTCAAACTACTGCACGATTGCACTCATCTCACACACTAGCAAAGTATTGCTCAAAATTCACCAAGTTAGGCTTCAACAGTACATGAACCGTGAACTTCCTGATGTTCATGCTGGATTTAGAAAAGGCAGAGGAACCAGAGATCAAATTATCAACATCTGCTGGATCATTGAAAAAGCAAGAGAGTTCCAGAAAAACATCTACTTCTGCTTTATTAACTATGCCAAAGCCTTTGACTGTGTGGATCACAATAAACTGTGGAAAATTCTGAAAGAGATGGGAATACCAGACCACCTGACCTGCTTCCTGAGAAATCTGTATGCAGGTCAGGAAGCAACAGTTAGAACTGGACATGGAACAACAGACTGGTTCATGATAGGAAAAGGAGTACGTCAAGGCTGTATATTGTCACCCTGCTTATATAACTTATATGCAGTGTACATCATGAGAAATGTTGGGCTGGAGGAAGCACAAGCTGGAATCAAGATTGCTTGGAGAAATATCAATAACCTCAGATATGCAGATGACACCACCCTTATGGCAGAAAGTGAAGAAGAACTAAAGGACCTCTTGATGAAAGTGAAAGAGGAGAGTGAAAAAGTTGGCTTAGAGCTCAACATTGAGAAAGCTAGGATCATGGCAGACAGTCCCATCACTTCATGGTGAATAGATGGAGAAACAGTGGAAACAGTGGCAGACTATTTTTTGTGGCTCCAAAATCAGTGCAGATGGTGACTTCAGCCATGAAATTAAAAGACGCTTACTCCTTGGAAGGAAAGTTATGACCAGCTTAGATAGCATATTAAAAAGCAGAAAGATTACTTTGCCAACAAAGGTCTGTATAGTCAAAGCTACAGTTTTCAGTAGTCATGTAAGGATGTGAGAGTTGGACAATAAAGAAAGCTGAGCACTGAAGAATTGATACTTTTGAACTGTGGTGTTGGAGAAGACTCTTGAGAGCCCCTTGGACTGCAAGGAGATCCATCCAGTCCATCCTAAAGGAGATCAGCCTTGGGTGTTCATTGGAAAGACTGATGTTGAAGCTGAAACTCCAATATTTTGGCCACCTGATGCATATAGCCGACTCATTTGAAAAGACCCTGATGCTGGGAAAGATTGAAGGTGGGAGGAGAAGGGGACAATAGAGGATGAGATGGTTGGCTGGCATCACCGACTCAATGGACATGAGTTTGAGTAAGCTCTGGGAGTTGGTGATGGACAGGGAAGTCTGGCATGCTGCAGTCCATGGGGTCGCAAAGAGTCAGACATGACTGAGTGACTGAATGAACTGAAGTGAAATTTCTTGGGAAGATTTTTGTTGTTGTTTTTTTACTTCTGATTTGCTTATATTTTTTATTTTAAATATGGGCCTTATCTACAAAGTCTAGGAAGAGATCTCAGATAAAGAGGACTTCAGTAACGGCTCAGACTGTTTAGAATCCATGTACAATGTAGGAGACCTGGCTTTGATCCCTGGGTCAGGAAGATCCCCTGGAGAAGGGAATGGCAACCTACTCCAGTATTCTTGCCTGGAGAGTCTCGTGGACAATGAAGCCTTGCAAGCTACAGTCCATAGGACCATAAAGGGTTGGATACACTGAGCGACTAACACTTTTCAAGATCATTAAAGCCACAGGGCATTCATGTTTCAGAAACAGTCAACACAGAGATTGTTAATTACATCTATTTTGGTCCAAATTATCTCTTGATTCATATCTATATTAAAAGAATTATTCATGTGGCAATTTTTGGATATTGTCTTATAACTTGATAAAAATTTTCAGAACATACATTTTTTTGTGTGTTGGTCTCTAAATTTTTGTGGTCCTACTCATTGAACTGCATGAATTTACTCTTTTAGCTTTTGCCTGATCACAAATTAGGATCCCATATTACCATTTGACTCATCCCCTCTTGCTTCATATATATGTGCTTCTTTAAAATAATAAGTTTTATAAGAACAAAACTTTAGAAACAGCTCTTCCTTTTAAATAAATAGAGGCTGACATCAATTGGAATAGTACTGGTGTTAATAAACATAAGGTTCAGCTTGCAATGACTTTCATAGCTCATATCAGAATCTCAACACAAAGCTTCAGTTTTCTACGGCTTGATATATAGTCCAGTTTGCATTGAGGAAGGGAAATCAACTTTATAATACCGGACCCAGGCAGATTTTCCCAATTTCTTTGGTGAATTGTTTGTAGTTTCTAGCAAGATCTATAATTATCGAATTGCCCTGGCTATTGGTTAGCCCAAATGTAATACATAATAATCCCTCAAATTGTCATCAGAAAAGGAAAGAAAAATCTTAGCTGCATTACAAGCTATGAGGAATATCTTGTCATTGGCTGTTATGTTTGTTAATTTGATTGCTTTCCCAGGAAAGAATGTGAGTCTAGATTAAAAATTGATCTAAAATATATTCACTGTGAGTGGATCTCAGAAGTCAGGGCTGATTATTCTCCATTTGTTTCTTGCGACCATTTATTGTTCTTCTCTTCCATACTATGTGCTCCAGAAGGCTTGTATTTATAAGTTTCTCATTTTTGCTCTCTTGTTATCTGGAATTTTATTGGGTTTGGCCAATGTAAGTTAACATCAGGAGAGTAGAAGATGGGAGGAGAGTTTAAGGCATTATTCCTTCTTTCTGTCTCTTCCTTGATGTTATGAGCAGTGGCTACCTCCTTTCAGAACCATAACCCCCATCTGGTGACCTTAATCTTATGCCTCCATTTCTCTCTGGATCCTCTGCTGTCATTTCCTTGCCTACATCTTCAGGCTTAGAGTAGTAATGGCTGCATGCTCTTGCTCCTCTTCAGAGCTTCACCATCCATACCTGATTTCCTAACTCTACACACCCTATTGTAAACTGTCTCTTCAATAAACTCTTTATTTAAATAATTTGTGATTCAGGCTGGTAAATCTCTCTCTCACATACACCCCTATGCATGCTTAAGGCTTACTGAGGTATATTTCTATTATCTTTTTAATACTGAGAATAAGATTATTTTCTTCATTTATGAATACATGATGATTTTACCATCAGTTCAGTTTAGTTCAGTTGATCAGTCGTGTCTGACTCTTTGCGACCCCATGAATTGCAGCACGCCAGGCCTCTCTGTCCATCACCAACTCCCGGAGCCCACCCAAACCCATGTCCATCGAGTCAGTGATGCCATCCAACCATCTCATCCTCTGTCGTCCCCTTCTCCTCCTGCTCCCAATCCTACCCAGCATTAGGGTCTTTTCCAACGAGTCAACTCTTCGCATGAGGTGGCCAAAGTATTGGAGTTTCAGCTTCAACATCAGTCCTTCCAATGAACACCCAGGATTGATCTCCTTTAGGATGGCTTGACTGGATCTCCTTGCAGTCCAAGGGACTCTCAAGAGTCTTCTCCAACACCACAGTTCAAAAGCATCAATTCTGCAGCACTCAGCTTTCTTCACCGTCCAAATCTCACATCCATACATGACCACTGGAAAAACCATAGCCTTGACTAGACGGACTTTTGTTGGCAGAGTAATGTCTCTGCTATTAAATATGCTATCTAGGTTGGCCATAACCTTCCTTCCAAGGAGTAAGTGTCTTGTAGTTTCATGGCTGAAATCACCATCACCAGTGATTTTGGAGTCCCCAAAAATAAAGTCTGACGCTGTTTCCACTGTTTCCCCATCTATTTCCCATGAAGTGATGGGACCAGATGCCATGATCTTAGTTTTCTGAATGTTGAGCTTTAAGCCAACTTTTTCACTCTCCTCTTTCACTTTCATCAAGAGGCTCTTTAGTTATTCTTCACTTTCTGCCATAAGGGTGGTGTCATCTGCATATCTGAAGTTATTGATATTTCTCCTGGCAATCTTGATTCCAGCTTGTGTTTCTTCCAGCTCAGAGTTTCTCATGATGTACTCTGCATATAAGTTAAATAAACAGGGTGACAATATACAGCCTTGACGTACTCCTTTTCCTATTTGGAACCAGTCTGTTGTTCCATGTCCAGTTCTAACTGTTGCTTCCTGACCTGCATACAGGTTTCTCAAGAGACAGGTCAGATGGCCTGGTATTCCTATCTCTTGAAGAATTTTCCACAGTTTATTGTGATCCACACAGTCAAAGGCTTTGGCATAGTCAATAAAGCAGAAGTAGATGTTTTTCTGGAACTCTCTTGCTTCTTCAATGATCCAGCGGATGTTGGCAATTTGATCTCTGGTTCCTCTGCCTTTTCTAAAACCAGCTTGAACATCTGGAAGTTCACTGTTCATGTATTGCTGAAGCCTGGCTTGGAGAATTTTGAGCATTACTTTACTAGCGTGTGAGATGAGTGCAATTGCGTGGTAGTTTGAGCATTCTTTGGCATTGTCTTTCTTTGGGATTGGAATGAAAACTGACCTTTCCCATTCCTGTGGCCACTGCTGAGTTTTCCAAATTTGCTGGCATATCGAGTGCAGCACTTTTACAGCATCACCTTTGAGGATTTGAAATAGCTCAACTGGAATTCCATCACCTCCACTAGCTTTGTTCGTAGTGATGCTTTCTAAGGCCCACTTGACTTCACATTCCAGGATGTCTGGCTCTAGGTGAGTGATCACATCATCATGATTATCTGGGTTGTGAAGATCTTTTTTGTACAGTTCTTCTGTGTATTCTTGCCACCTCTTCTTAATATCTTCTGCTTCTGTTAGGTCCATACCATTTCTGTCCTTTATCGAGCCTATCTTTGCATGAAATGTTCCTTTGTAATTTCTAATTTTCTTGAAGAGATCTCTAGTCTTTCCCAATCTGTTGTTTTCCTCTATTTCTTTGCAATGATCGCTGAGGAAGGCTTTCTTATCTCTCCTTGCTATTCTTTGGAACTCTGCATTGAGATGGGAATATCTTTCCTTTTCTCCTTTGTTTTTCACTTCTCTTCTCTTCCCAGCTATCTGTAAGGCCTCCTCAGACAGCCATTTTGCTTTTTTGCATTTCTTTTCCATGGGGATTTTCTTGATCCTTGTCTCCTGTACAATGTCACAAACCTCTGTCCATAGTTCATCAGGCACTCTGTCTATCAGATCTAGTCCCTTAAATCTATTTGTCACTTCCACTGTATACTCATAAGGGATTTGATCTAGGTCATATCTGAATGGTCTAGTGGTTTTCCCTACTTTCTTCTATTTAAGTCTGAATTTGGCAATAAGCAGTTCATGATCTGAGCCACAGTCTGCTCCTGGTCTTGTTTTTGCTGACTGTATAGAGCTTCTCCATCTTTGGATGCAAAGAATATAATCAATCTGATTTCGGTGTTGACCATCTGGTGATGTCCACGTGTAGAGTCTTCTCTTGTGTTGTTGGAATAGGGTGTTTGCTATTACCAGTGCGTTCTCGTGGCAAAACTCTATTAGCCTTTGCCCTGCTTCATTCTGTACCCCAAGGCCAAATTTGCCTGTTATGCCAGGTGTTTCTTGACTTCCTACTTTTGCGTTCCAGTCCCCTATAATGAAAAGGACATCTTTTTTGGGTGTTACTTCTAGAAGGTCTTGTAGGTCTTCATAGAACCGTTCAACTTCAGCTTCTTCAGCGTTACTGGTCGGGGCATAGACTTGGATTACTGTGGTATTGAATGGTTTGCCTTGGAAATGAACAGAGATCATTCTATCGTTTTTGAGATTCCATCCACGTACTGCCTTTCAGACTCTTTTGTTGACCATGATGACCACTCCATTTCTTCTAAGGGATTCTTGCCCACAGTAGTAGATATAATGGTCATCTGAGTTAAATTCACTCATTCCAGTCCATCTTAGTTCGATGATTCCTAGAATGTCGACATTCACTCTTGCCATCTCCTGTTTGACCACTTCCAATTTGCCTTGATTCATGGACCTAACATTCCAGGTTCTTATGCAATATATCAAGCTTTAACTTATACGTTTGTGCTAAGCTTTTTCAAAGCCTACTTTCAGCAGGCCTTTAGTATATTTACACTTCACTGATGAAGAGCATACACTTTGTCATAGTGGTTCTTCCACAGATCCACGTGGTCTGTCATCAAAATCAGTGCACAGGGAAGCACTATAGGTCATGTTTATATTTCATGAAGCATAAAATCAGAAAGTTTGGATCCTTGCCTTTGCAGCTTACTTTGCTTTAGTAAACTAATACAAAGTTACCATTCATTCATTCATCTCAACTTATTTGTATCTCAAAATATAACATCTTAGTTAAAATAATTCAATAATTTTATTATCTCTAATGTGTCATAGTATTTGGGTTTGGCAAATGATGTTTGAATGGTGAGGTCAGTGCTCCCCCCACTGGAATCTGGATTGGGGCTTAGGACTGCTCCAATGAATAGAAGAGATACCATGAAACTTTCTAGGTTTATTCACAAAAAAGATTCAGCTCTTGGCATGTTCTTCTTCTTCACACATAAACCTTTGGAAACTTGAAGCCACTTAAGTCTGGCCACCCAGTAGAGGCCATCCTAGACAGATCATCTGAAGAAATGACAAAGAGAGAGAGAGGTACAGGAAAAGCTCCATTTATGTGTGTCTTCTCAGATGAGGCATAAGTCATGTGAGGAAAGACACCTTTGAGAAGACCCCAGGCACAATCATCATTGGATGGCCACCCCATGGGCATCCCCAAGTTAGAATCACCCACCTCTCTTGAACTGCTTCTAACAGATATCATGACAGGCAATACGTTTTTGTTTTTGTTTTAAGCCACTATGCCTTTGAATAATCTATTACACAGCTATAGCAACTGAAACACCTACCAATTGCTATTAAAATAAATGGAAAAATAAAACTGTCTCAAGATTTCTGAAAATTACCTGACCACTTACATTAGACTCTCCTTTTAAATTTTAGATTTAAATTAAATTAAACTTAATTTAAAAACTTGCTCATTAAATCACGTTTATGGATTTCTCCTGAGATTAAAGGAATCATCATTTTTTGAAGTCCCTGGAATTACTTCTCTCTCTCTGTCCATATATGATATTCATATTAATCTTTTGGAATAGTCTCTTTAAAAAGTATTGAATTGAGAAGAACTTGCAGCCTGAGAAAAACTCAAAATTGAAGAGGGCATCAGCCATTACAAAAAGATCACAGATTTTGAATCAGATAAAGCTAAGTCCCACTTCTAAGCATGCAACTTAACGTCCTTGGTCTCAGGTTGTTCATCTATAGTATGGAGGCAATTGTATCAGGGTTGCAAAACTAACTCATTCCTCAGTTAACACTAAGTCTTTCCATTTCTTTCAGTAGTGGTAATACTCGATATGTGTGCATGCATGCGTGATAATTCTCTTCAGTCATGTTCAACTCTTTGAGACACCAAGGACTGTAGCCCACCAGGCTCCTCTGTCCATGGGATTCTCCAGGCAAGAATATTGGAGTGGGTTGCCATTTCCTCCTCCAGGGGATCTTCCTGACCAAGAGATCGAAAAACTCCAGAGTCTTATGTCTCCTGCATTGGCAGGAGGGCTTTACCGCTAGGACCGGCTGGGAAGCCCAATACTCTATATAGAATGTAACAAATATTCAGCAACACACAAACTGCCAAATTTAAGATAAAAAAAGATTTATTTGAGTTGAATATATTAAAGACTGTAGTCAGTTTTTTTTTATTAAAGATTTTTTTTACCAAGCTTCCTAAACCCCCATCCTTCAACTCTACTGCCTTTAATTGTTTATTTCCATACAGCTAATACCTGTACATTTTTTTTTAAAAGTATAGTTGTAAGATGTATGGAGAGATAATCAGGTACCATTTGATCTTCAGAAAAAAAAATACGAAACTAAAATGCAATCCTGAAACTTAAATAATTTTTGAAGGTTTATTTTTTCACTCATCACAAAATCCAGGTTTCTTTCTGCTTAAATTTTTAAATGTGATTGTAAGAATCTAGGAAGATAAATTGAACAGATGAAGACCAAATCAGTATATGTTATTCAACTATATTGACTTTATTGAAACATTTCTTAGAAAAGTTTCCTCGACCAAAATATATATGAAAACCTTTTAAGTTTACTACTGAAATAATGTCAAGTATATCAATAATATTGTCAAATAATGAATATCAGAATATATGCATGCATGCTTATTCACTCAGCCGTGTCCGACTCTTTGCGACACGGTGGACTGCATCCTGCCAGGCTCCTCTGTCCAGGCAAGAATACTGGAGTGGGTTGCCACATCCTTCTCCAGGGTATCTTCCCAAGCCAGAAATCAAATCCAGGTCTCCTGCATTGCAGGCAGATTCTTTACTGCCTGAGCCAGCAAAGAAGCCCTATCAGAATATAGATGACATGTAAATATTGAAATCTTAACATATATGTACCTAATTGATCATTTACCTTGCACTCCTGTTACCATACACCCTCGGGTTCTATTTAATAAAGTTTCCTGAAGCCATAAACAGAAGTAAGTTTATGGTTACTGGCAATTGACAATCTTCAGAAGAAGGAGTGACACATTAGTTGAACCATAAGACCAGAAAATATAGGCCATCAGTCTGGAATCTGCATCACTTCTGGAACAGTGGCAATTTCCAGGAGGATCCATGATATGGAAATAAAAAAGATACAGCTCTTTAGGTGTGCTTTCGTACTCAAACACAGGAAATACTTCATAGAGCCCATGGATGCTGTTCTATAAGATCCAGTTCTACAAATACGGGCAAGAAGTCAGGTGGGCTACCACAGCCCTTATGTTAACTTAAGTTGCATAAAGTTATTACAGGTCATACATGTTTATTCTTCTGATTTCCACAAAAGCAGGCATTTCAGTGAAAACCGTGTCTTGGGTGTACTGCCATTCATCACATTAAAATTTCTTTAATAGCTTTAGGATACAACTTTTCCAGAAACACTGTCTTTACAACATTTGACCCCACAAGTCTAGACTTCAGGGGAATAAAGTCCGGAGATGTACTTAACTAGCACTTTGATCCCAAAGAGACTTGGCACATTAAACTAATAAAAAATGACTGTAAAACCATCTGTAAACATGAAGTGCCATATAAATGCTTATTAATAAGCATTTTTCTTCAATTTATATTTATCTTTATTCCAAGGTGCCTCTTAAAATGCATTATAGTTTATTGTGTAGAATATCTTTCAAACAAATTATATTCAAGGCATTTTAGAGAGTTAAATACATGTCAGTATGTGGCATAAATTATAGAAGGGCACTTTGAATGGTAAATGAATTAGTGCATTCAGTCATAAGGCCAGAGAGAAATGGGTTGTGTAAGCGTCTGGTTTGAAATATCTAGACTCCCTGGAACCAACGCTTCAAATCCCAGCAGGCCTGCTCTGTCCTTCATCTTACTAAGATAAGAGTCCATTCAGTTTACAGTCTGCTGGTTTTTTGAATGATCCCTTGGAACAGTAGGCATGTCTGCTCTGTGTGAACATTTTACAGAGTCAGTTCAAGGAAAAAAAAATATTCATGAGAATTTAAACAGAACTAAGATATCATTCTATGTGGGCAATATTTTAGTTGTAAAAAGAAGCTGACTTAGAACATAGCTGGAGTAAGAAATGTATAAGAAATGGAGTAAGAATATTCAAGGATTTAAAAGACAAAGGAGAAGTTAGTTTCTGGCTGGTTGCTACCACTGACCCCTACAACTGTTTTTAAGTACGGGGAAATGGATTCCAATATAACAATAGACTTGAAAAGAGCATGGAATTGACTTACACTACATAGTTGATATTTTGGATTGCCTTATGTTTTTTCTATGAAGCATTAATCTGAATCTATAAAGAAAACCCACTTTTCATTATAGACAAAACTTACAAGATTTTAAATATGAGACAGAAGGATAGGGCACTATAATGTAATGTAAAGAACACAAGTCACATTTGAATGTAGCCTTTTTAAGACCTGAACGTGTGCTTCAAAGTAGTGATTTTCAAGTTTTCCGAGCCTCCAAAAACTCTGCCAGGTGTCAGGCATTTGATTATAAAAAGGTGGCATTCAATTTCAGGCAACTTTAATCTTTCCCAGATGATGACTTGTGTTGGAATTTTCCAGATTCCTATGAGGGTTAAGAGGATGCTTATAACATACATAAAAACTGAAAATAGACATAGTCCCAGGTTGTTCCTCTTCCACTTTGAGACATTCCAGAAGTCCTGGTGGTAAGTAAAAGGCTAAGATAATCTGGTTGTATCTTCAAATTTCACCAGTACATTTTGACTCATCAGAGATTGTGAACAACTCTTTAAGAAAAACTTATTTTTTGTAAAACTAGTATTTAATATTTTACTTCCCCAGCACAATTCTGTAGATCTACTTCTCTAAGCTTCCACTATTTCTGAATCCCCATTATTATCTTAGCAAATGACCATGAAAATAATCCATAGTGCTGATGAGGTCCTATACAGACAAGCTAGTGTATGCGTGCTAAATTGCTTCAGTCATATCTGACTCTTTGTGACCCTATGGACTGTAGCCCACCAGGCTCCTCTGTCCAGGTGATTCTCCAGTCAAGAATACTGGAGTAGGTTGCCATGACTTCCTCCAGGAGATCTTCCCAACCGAAACCGCCTCTCCTGTAGCTCCTGCACTGCAGGCAGATTCTTTACTGCTGACCCACTACAGGAAAGCTAGAAAGCCTATCAGTTTTTCCTGAGAAGAGTAAATGAACAGAAACAAAATAGAATCATGAGACCAATCTCTGGACTTTTATTAAATAACTCTTCCCTATAATGCAGGTGTATGAGTAGTGATCCTGAAGCAAGGTAACCACTGAATAAAGAAGAATATTATCAAGCCATTAAATAAATTTCTGCCCTTATTTTAATTTTTTTCACCTAAATAACACTTGTTCTTTTCTGAAGTATCCTGTTGTCTTCTTTGATCTTTGTTCCTATTATGAAAGCAAGTCTGAGATAAACTACCGTAGGATGAATGATCACATGGAGCAGATCCTATTTCAGTTGAGGATTGCCTAGAACAGCTTATACATAGCTGTTCATAACATATGTAAAAATGCCTTGCCAAGATGATCAGATATGCATAGCTGACCAAAACCTAAAAAAAGTTGGTGAAATTTACTTGACTAGAAGCTCCAGTATTTGTATAAAACAGTTGACAGAAAATTGGATGAACCTAAGCAGCCATAACAGCAGTGCCTTATCTAAAAAAAGGGAAATTAATAATTCTTACTTGTTTTTAGGATGCTTAATTGAAATAGAGTGTTCTGAGAACTACTGCTAATATGTGGCCATTGATGAAATTATTTTCCTCAAAAGGATTTCACATAATGATGAAAATTTGAAACTGTATTCATATGAAAATTGTTGTTGTTCAGTCGCTCAGTCATGTCCAACTCTATGCGACTCCATGGACTGCAGTATGCCAGGCTTTCCTGTCCTTCACTATCTCCCAGAGTTTGCTCAAATTCATGTCCATTGATTCCGTAATGCTGTCTAACTAGCTCATCCTCTGCATCCCCCTTTTCCTCTTGCCTTCACTCTTTCCCAGAATCAAGATCTTTTCCAGTGAGTCAAGTCATTACATCAGGTTGCCAAAGTATTGGAGCCTCAGCTTCAACATCAGTTCTTCCAATGAATTTTCAGGCTTGATTTCCTTTAGTACTGAATGGTTTGATCTCCTTGCAGTCCAAGGGACTCTCGAAGTATTCTCCAGCAACACAATTTGAAACATCAGTTCTTTGGCACTCAGCATTCTTTATGGCCCACCTCTCACATCCATACATGACTACTGGAAAAACCATAGCTTTGACTATATGGACCTTTGTTGGCGAAGTAATGTCTCTGCTTTTTAATATGCCATCTAGGTTTGTCATAGCTTTTCTTCCAAGGAGCAAGTGTCTTTTAACTGGCTGTAGTCACTGTTTGTAGTGATTTTGGAGCCCAAGAAAATAAAATCTGTCACCATTTGCATTTTTTCCCCTTCTATTTGCAATGAAGCAATGGGATCGAATGCCATGATCTTAGTTTTTTCTATGTTGAAGTTTAAGCCAGGTTTTTCACTCTCCTCTTTCTCCCTTATAAAGAGGCTCTTTAGTTCCTCTCCTCTTTCTGCCATTAGAGTGGTATCATCTGCATATCTGAGGTTGTTGATATTTCCCCTGGCAATCTTGATTCTAGCTTGTGCTTCATCCGGTCTGGCATTTCTCATGATGTACTCCACATAGACATTAAATAAGCAGGCTGACAGTATACAGCCTTGATGTACTCCCTTCCTAATTTTGAATCAGTCTGTTGTTTATCATCTGAGCCTTGTATCTTGTCTACTTTCATAAGAAAATAGTTTTTTTTCAAAGACCTAATGAAAAATATATAAATGCATCACATTGGAGGCTTTATTATGCAAAACAAATCTTCAATATGTGTAGTGTAGCTCAAGACCAAATATTTCTAACTTATAAATGATAATTTCAATAGGAAAGGTGTTGATTTATTTGAAGGAGTAGTGTTCTGAAACCCAGAGCATAAAAGAAAAAAATGACTTCTAATAAAGCTTCCAATTTAAGAATGTTTATTACTTTGTATCTTGGAACTTGATTTTAATTACATTTACATACTCCTTCATATGATAATTTACTTATGCATTTTCTAAAACTCTTACTGTTTTAGATGGTTCCATTAAAATTAGTACAGTAGAAGCTTGGAAATGTTTTCAGTACAGACTATGTCATGAGATATAATTATATTGTCAAGCCTGACCATTAAAGTTTACTGTACAGAATATACAAAAAAAACCCAACACACAGAATAGCTATCCATTTTAGGATATGACTTTCTCGTTTTTTTGAACTACAAATACATACATCTAAACAGACACATAGTTTTAAAGAACCCTCAATACAAAGATTAGCAACATGCATTCAGATTACATTTTAAGTAGAATAAACAGATCATGAATACTTATGTAGTTTGGAATGACTTGTATTCCACAATCTGTATGGCCAACCAAGTAATTATGCAAAGATAGTTTCATTTAAAATTACAAATGCCATATTTTAGTTTGTGTTCAACAGTTTAAATGCATATTGATAATGGAAGGAAATAGCTTCTATTTAAAAACAATACATTTAAGTTGGAAAAATGCCATTACAGCATATTTTAAAATGTTAAAATGGCTGGAATTGTGTTACTATAAGAGCTAACAAAGGTCCAAATGCTGTCTGATGTTTAAAAACTAGGCATAATTGGCTCTATTGAAGAGAATACACTTCTAAGATTTAGTCTGATAAGTTCTTATGCTCTGATTTATGCATTTATTGTGTGTAGCTTGTCTAGTTTGACCTGTACATACAACAAAGTGAATGAGGAACTCCAAATAGAGGTTATTATGGGTTAGGAGCAGAGTGATGTATCTCTAATAGGAAATCATATGAATGGCAATTTAGTTCTTTTATCTTCTTCCATGACAGATTATGTAATTAGTCTTTTAGAAAAAGAATTTGCAGTCATAATCTCTACATAATACTCTGCTAGGCATTTGAAGATGCAAAATGTATGTTACCAGAAGGGGATAAAGAGCATGCCAACAAAATACATAGGTTATAATACCAAGAATAGAAATATTTTACTAAAATACAGGGTGATAAGTAAAATACTAATGCCTCCACATTCTGTTAAATAGAAAAAATATGGGCTTTGAAATCAGACATCATTTCAAATTCAGGATGAACTACTTTTCAGGTCTGTGTCCTTGCACGAATTCGAATTTTTTGAATCTCGGTTTCTGTGGTTATAAAATGTCCACTGTAAAGCATTTGTTACATAGTAGAACTCCTTTGTATGCTAATTTCCACAGTTTCTTCACTTTCTCCTCCTTTCCTGTCAATGAGTAACCCTTGCCCAAGCCAGTGTACCACTACACATTTGGCGCCTGGAATTTTTCCCCCCTTTTTAATCACCATTAAAACTGAAAACATCCACTCTGTATTTGCTGTTGCAAAATATTTTCCTCTCCTCACTTACGTCTAGAGGCAATGTTTGAAATACAGTATTTTTACAATATAAATATATTACATATTTATGGAAACCTTTATGTAGGATTGAAAATATTTTTGCTGTCTTAGTAGAAAGAAAAAAATCATCAATAACTGGCATTAATGTCAGAGGCAAAATAGAACTTGAAAAACAATATTTTCCTAAGTGTACTGTCATGGAGAGTAGATTTCTTTTGTCTCAAAAATTTAATTTTTACTCCAATTAAGAGTAGATTTTAAGATTAGAGAGGCACACAGGGATTCGCCACTAGCGATTCACTGCTGAAACCATGAAGGGGGAGGAGAGTTCCCGTAGGAGAACTTTGATAGCATGTATCAAGCTACAATATGAAGTTGCGGTAGGATGTTACACTGTGGTTTACATTATTTGTATTTCCTATCTTCTCAATAAACTTCTAATGACTTGCCCAGAACTTCCAGGAACTTCTCTTGATTTCCTACTCTGAAAATTTTTCTATCCAGCATTTGAAGAGTTATAGGTTCTATGCAGAGCACATTAAGTCATTAGACTTTCTCTGGCAGAGACAGGCTAGATCTTTACCAATTCTGTCTCTCTCTTCCTGGAGAAGAAATTTAACTACACAAATAAACAGCCTCTCTATAGTCATTAGTTGTCAGTGTGACTGATTTCTAACCAACAGAAAGCAAGCAGAAGAGATGGGGGCCACTTCCATGCTTCTTCAGAATGAGTTCTCCTATTTGATCTTCTAAACTCTGTCCATAATGGCCAGCTGGAATGGACACTAATGATGAGTTTTGAAACAACTTGTTATAGGTAGAAATACCAGATGAAAAAAGGTTTTAGATGATAGCCACCTTACAGGTAAGACCAGCACTGGACTCTCTTTTATAAAGAAAGAAGTATCTATTTCATTATGCAACTGAGATTTTGTGGTTTAACCATCATAATTGTTAGCCTTATTTTATCCTATCCACGAAGTTTAATTCTAAGACAAATGCTACATGGAAACACATATGCTTTATTCTTCTATTGATTGAAAATGTATTTATTTTAGCCATAAATGTATATGTAGTACATACGCACACACATATATTTGTTATACAGTTTTATATTTATTATATATAATACATACATGCATTATACATGTATATTATATAATGCATGTTGATAAATGTATATTAATATGCATTATCTTTTTCTTGGGTGTTAGTTCTAGGAGGTCCTATATGTCTTCATAGAACCGTTCAACTTCAGCTTCTTCAGCATTGCTGGTCAGGGCATAGACTTGGATTACTGTGATATTGAATGGTTTGCCTTGGAAATGAACAGAGATCATTCTGTCGTTTTGAGATTGCATCCAGGCACTGCATTTCAGGCTCTTCTGTTGACTATGATGGCTACTTCATTTCTTCTAAGGGATTCTTGCCCACAGTAGTAGATATAGTGGTCATCTGAGTTGAATTCACCCATTCCAGTCCATTTTAACTCACTGATTTCTAAAATGTCCGTGGTCATACTTGCCATCTCCTGTTTGACCACTTCCAATTTGCCTTGATTCATAGGCCTAACATTCCGGGTTCCTATGCAATATTGCTCTTTACAGCATCGGACCTTACTTGCATCACCAGTCATATCCCCAACTGGGTGGTGTTTTTGCTTTGACTCCGTCTCTTCTTCCTTCCTGGAGTTAGTTCTCCACTGATCTCCAGTAGCATATTGGGCACCTACCAACCTGGGGCTTTCATCTTTCAGTGTCCTATCTTTTTCCCTTTTCACAATGTTAATGGGGTTCTCAAGGCAAGAATACTGAAGTGGTTTGCCATTCCCTTCTCTAGTGGACCACATTTTGTCAGAACTGTCCACCATGACCCAACCATCTTGGGTGACCCTACACAGCATGGCTCATAGTTTCACTTAGTTAGACAAGGGTGTGGTCCATGTGATCAGATTGGTTAGTTTTCTGTGATTGTGGTTTTCATTCTGTCTGCCCTCTGATGTAGAAGGATAAGAGGCTTATGGAAGCTTCCTGATGGGAGAGACTGACAGAGAGGGAAATTGGGTCTTTTTCTGATGGGTGGGGCCATGCTCAGTAAATCTTTAATCCAATTTTCCTTTGAAGGGTGGGGCTGTGTTCTCTCCCTGTTATTTGACTTGAGGCCAAAATATGGTAGAGGTAATGAAGATAATGGCAAACTCTTTCAAAAGTTCCCATGCACAAAATCCTTTGCTTTTCCTTCTCTTCTTTTCACAGCTATTTGTAAGGCCTCCTCAGACAGCCATTTTGGTTTTTTGCACTTCTTTTTCTTGGGAATAGTCTTGATCCCTGTCTCCTGTACAATGCCACAAACCTCCATAGTTCATCAGGCACTCTGTCTATCAGATTTAGTCCCTTAAATCTATTTGTCATTTCCACTGTATAATTATAAGGAACTTGATTTAGGTCATACCTGAATGGTCTAGTGGTTTTTCCTACTTTCTTCAATTTAACTCTGAATTTGGCAAAAAGGAGTTCATGATCCAAGCCACAGTAAGCTCCAGGTCTTGTTTTTGCTGACTGTATAGAGCTTCTCCATCTTTGGCTGCAAAGAATACAATCAATCTGATTTCGGTGTTCGCCATCTGGTGATGTCCACGTGTAGAGTCTTCTCTTGTGTTGTTGGAATAGGGTGTTTGCTATGACCAGTGTGTTCTCTTGGCAAAACTCTATTAGCCTTTGCCCTGCTTCATTCTGTACTCCAAGGCCAAATTTGCCTGTTACTCCAGGTGTTTCTTGACTTCCTACTTTTGAATTCCAGTCCCCTACAACGAAAAGGATATTTTTTTGGGTGTTAGTTCGAAAAGGTCTTGTAGGTCTCCATAGAACCATTCAACTTCAGCTTCTTCAGCATTACTGGTCGGGGATAGACTTGGATTACTGTGATATTGAATGGTTTTCCTTGGAAATGAACAGAGACCGTTCTGTTGTTTTTGAGACTGACATCCAAGTACTGCATTTTGGACTCTTTTATTGACTATGATGGCTACTTCATTTCTTCTAAGGGATTCTTGCCCACAGTAGTAGATATAATGGTCATCTGAGTTAAATTCACCCGTTCCAGTCCATTTTAGTTCACTGATCCCTAAAATGTCAACATTCCCGCTTGCCATTTCCTGTTTGACCACTTCCAATTTGCCTTGATTCCTGGACCTAACATTCCAGGTTCCTATGTAATATTGCTCTTTACAGCATTAGACCTTACTTCCATCACCTGTCATATCCCCAACTTGGTGTTGTTTTTGCTTTGGCTCCATCTCTTCTTCCTTTCTGGAGCTATTTCTCCACTGATCTCCAGTAGCATATTGGGCACCTACCAACCTGGGGAGTTCATCTTTCAGTGTCCTATCTTTTCACCTTTTAATACTTTTCATGGGGTTCTCAAGCCAAGAATACTGAATTGGTTTGCCATTCCCTTCTCCAGTGGACCACATTTTGTCAGAACTGTCCACCGTATCCCATCTGTCTTGGGGGCCCTACAAGAAATGGCTCATAGTTTCTTTGAGTTAGACAAGGGTGTCCATGTGATCAGATTGGTTACTTTTCTGTGATTGTGGTTTCAGTCTGCCCTCTGATACCCTCTCTCAGCATCTACCATCTTACTGGGGTTTCTCTTAACTTGGACGTGAGGTATCTCCTCTCGGCTGCTCGCTGCTCCAGAGCGATGCAGCCGTGGCTTGTCTTAGGAAGCATCACTATGAACAAAGCTAGAGGAGGTGATGGAATTCCAGTTGAGCTATTTCAAATCCTAAAAGATGATGCTGTGAAAGTGCTGCACTCAACCTGCCAGCAAATTTGGAAAACTCAGCAGTGGCCACAGGACTGGAAAAGGTCAGTTTTCATTCCAATCCCAAAGAAAGGCAATGCCAAAGAATGCTCAAACTACCATACAATTGCACTCATCTCACGCGCTAGTAAAGTGATGCTCAAAATTCTCCAAGCCAGGCTTTAGCAATACGTGAACCATGAACTTCCAGACGTTCAAGCTGGTTTTAAAAAAGGCAGAGGAACCAGAGATCAAATTGTCAACATCTGCTGGATCATAGGAAAAGCAAGAGAGTTCCAGAAAAACATCCACTTCTGCTTTATGGACTATGCCAAAGCCTTTGACTGTGTGGATCACAATAAACTGGGGAAACTTCTTAAAGAGATGGGAATACCAGACCACGTGACCTGCCTCCTGAGACATCTGTATGCAGGTCAAGAAACAACAGTTAGAACTGGACATGGAACAACAGACTGGTTCCAAATAGGAAAAGGAGTCCATCAAGGCTGTATATTGTCACCCTGCTTATTTAACTTACATGCAGAGTACATCATGAGAAATGCTGGGCTGGAAGAAACACAAGCTGGAATCAAGATTGCCGGGAGAAATATCAATAACCTCAGATATGCAGATGACACCACCCTTATGGCAAAAAGTGACGAAGAACTAAAGAGCCTCTTGATAAAAGTGAAAGAGCAGAGTGAAAAAGTTGGCTTAAAGCTCAACATTCAGAAAACTAAGATCATGGCATCTGGTCCCATCACTTCATGGGAAATAGATGGGGAAACAGTGGAAACAGTGTCAGACTTTATTTTGGGGGGCTCCAAAATCACTGCTGATGGTATTGCAGCTATGAAATTAAAAGACCCTTACTCCTTGGAAGGAAGATTATGACCAACCGAGACAGTGTATTAAAAAGCGGAGACATTACTTTGCTGACAAATGTCCATCTAGTCTCTCCTTTGGTTTTTCCTGTAGTCACGTATGGATGTGAGAGCTGGACTATAAAGAAAGCTGAGTGCCGAAGAATTGATGCTTTTGAGCTGTGGTGTTGAAGAAGACTCTTGAGAGTCCTTTGGACAGCAGGAAGATCCACCAGTCCACCCTAGTGGAAATCAGTCCTGAATATTCATTGGAATGACTAATGCTGATGCTGAAACTCCAATACTTTGGCCACCTGATGCAAAGAACTGACTGATTTGAAAAGACCCTGATGCTAGGAAAGATTGAAGGTGGTAGGAGAAGGGGATGACAGAGGATGAGGTGGTTGGATGGCATCACTGACTCAATGGACATGAGTTTGAGTAAGCTCTGGGAGTTGGTGATGGACAGGGAGGCCTGGCGTGCTGCAGTCCATGGTGTTGCAAAAGTCGCACATTGCTGAGTGACTGAATTGAACTGAAATGAGTACTCATTATATAGATGCTTATATAATTCATGTAATATTGATAGGAATCAAAGGGAAAATGTCAAACTACTGCACTGTAGTTGAGAAGTAGAATTACAAGATTTGCTTTTATCATCAGAAAAAGAGCATGTCAAACATGAAGTCTTACAATTGAAAAAGAGTATGGAGGTGAGTGTTGCATGGGAAAAAAAATTATTTGAAATATGGAAAGTAGGGCCCCTCCAACATTTCATGTGATACAGGGAGAAGCACTGTGTGGAAGTCATTGATTGGTGCTGTCAGTTATTTGTTTGACTGGACAAGGAGGGCATTTTCCACTGGAAGTATGAAATGAAGAAAAAGGTGAATGAACATTGTCAAAATCACTTCTAACACCCTCTAGTAGAGGCAACAAATGTGGCTTGGTGTACAAATGTACTAGAATCAAGGATTTCAGAAATAAAGGATCAAAATGAGAAAGATCTTGAAGTGAGGCTAGGGATGTAGAAAAATAAAATATAGAGAAAAGAGATGATTTGAAATATGCAATTTAAAGTATATCAGCCAAAGATCAAGGTTTTATGAAAAATCTATCCTGTGTGGTGCTAAAACCTTGAGAAATACTTGTTCATAAGAAAGACAGTGCCATTGAAAATATTATCTAATCTTGTTAGTGCAATAAAACCTATTCCAGTCACTAATGTATCTTGACCTTTGCTTTTATATATTAAAATAACAAGTTCTTATCCTTGAGGAAGTGTCTAGAAACTGGAAAATACAGTTGTTTGCAAAACCATTATTACAGATGAAAAGTCTTGGAGTTTTATAATTGCAAATTAGTGTAGTCTTTCCACACACAAATGATACTTGTGTTTCATTCTGGAAAAATAATCGAGTACATATGGACATATGAATAGCCAACAAAGTTGCTGCTGCTGCTACTAAGTCGCTTCAGTCGTGTCCGACTCTGTGCGATCCCATAGACGGCAGCCCACCAGGATCCGCCGTCCCTGGGATTCTCCAGGCAAGAATACTGGAGTGGGTTGCCATTTCCTTCTCCAGTGCATGAAAGGGTAAAGTGAAAGTGAAGTCGCTCAGTCGTGTCCGACTCTTAGCGACCCTATGGACTGTAGCCTACAAGGCTCCTCCGTCCATGGGAATTTCCAGGCAAGAGTACTGGAGTGGGGTGCCATTGCCTTCTCCTTGCCAACAAAGTAGCTACCAGTTAAGACCATTTTTCTTAGAGCTAGTTATCTTTGGAATCAATTGCGTTTCTGTATTAGTGGTCTTGATCTCTGAAATGATTTTGCTTTTTGTCTGTGAACCTTAGTTTTCTGATCTCCAAAGTATGGATAACACTATCTCGTAGAGTGATTGTTGGAAAAAATGAACTACTACTGTTTGTAAAGTATTGGATTTTATTAAGACAGGAACAAATTAAGCTCTACCAAAATCATTTAAAGCCTTAGCTAACACTAACATTTTTGTCTCTTCTTCCAGTGGAAACCTCAGATAGAGTTCTGTGTCTTTACATAGATATGCATATAAGTGTATATGTACATACTTATATATTCTTGTTTAAGAGTATGTGTTTATACTTGTATTTGTTCATATAAACATATATGTTTATGTATATTCTGTGTATATATGCATATTTATATAAAGAAAGAGCAAGAAAGACCTGGATTCTATGGTTACAGATATATAGTGAAATAAAGCAAAAAGATACTAGTATAAAAATTTACAGAAGTAAACAGTGCAGGATAACTATTGCTGCTAATAGCAACATGGATATTTAAGTTTACACTAAATATTGACATTTCTTATTCTGAGAATTAAAGACTCAGAGCACATATAAACTTGAAATATTCCAGTGCCAGAGAGGGTCATCTTCTCAATTATACTTTTACTTTCGTGTGAAGATATATGATCAGTTTAACAAAACCTAGGGCTTCCCTGGTGGCTCAGTGGTGATGAGCCCCCTGCCAGTGTGAGAGACAGGGGTTCAATCTTTTATCTGGGAAGATCCCAAATGCCACGGAGCAACTAAGCCCATGCACCACAACTATTGAGCCTGTGCTCTAGAGCCCTTGAGTCACAACTACTGAGCACATGAGCCACAGTTACTGAAGCCTGAACCCAAGTGCCTGTGCTTTTGCAACAAGAAAAGTCACCACAATGAGAAGTTCGTGCACTGCAACTAGACAGTAGCCCTTGCTCTCTGCAACTAGAGGAAAGCCCACGCAGCAATGAAGACCCAACACAGCTAATAATAAACAAATAAATAAATAAATAAAATGATTAAAGAAAAACCTACTAAGGAAAAATTCCAAAAATTATAATTGTAGTCAGGTATGTATCATTAGCTTTGATATGATTAAACTTCACTTAACATTCATTTCAAGTATAAAACAGATTAATAGTTTGCCCACAGTAAATCATAATTATGAAATGATGAAAATTATAATGAAATGAAAAACTGAGGATTAAAAATGCTATAAAATACTTGATGATATATTGTCATTTTTTGTGAAAGGTGTGTAATTCTAAAAACAATAGTTCCATAAACTTTTGTAGCATTTTTGTCAAGAAGATCATAAATAGAAAACAGTAGCTACAAATGAAAAAAGAGCAATGATGGTTAGATGTTCATCTTTGAAAAGAACTCTGAAAGTTAAGAAGGATTCCAAGCAGAAACATAAATGTAATATTTAAGAAATGGAAAATGTATCTCATTTAGATAAGGGAAGGGAATTAAGGTGTTTATGCATATAAGATAGGAGAATAACAAATTGATTTATCTTCAGCAAATAAAGAGGATCTATCAAAAGTATGCCATTATTCTACAGGTTTTTTGTTTTTGTTTTTAAATTTACTACAAAATAAGTTTTGGATGAACATAAGAAAGATCAACCATGGCAGGGTCAATACTGTAGAGACGAACTATAAAAAGCAATCTAAATTTATTTTGAGTGTATCTATCTTCTCTATATGCTCTGGATTATCTGTTTGAAAATCAAGACCAACTTATCTCTGGAATCCTCTCTAGTTCTATCATTTCCAGAATAAATAATTTGCTAATTTCTCTACATGTCAGTCCTTTTTACTAAACCAAGATAAATAGCACTTCAATTTATCATCACTAGTAACTTCTTACAGTTTTTAAAAGTAGGTAGATTGATTTTGTGTGTGGCTGATAAAATATCTGATTATTTCATTAGTTTCCCTATCATTGTTTTTAAGGTTATGGAGTGAAATGAAGTCATGCATGAAGATATGTTCAAAATATAGGGACCTCTATATTAGAACTCTTTAAAGGATGACTATTATTATAAAATACAATAAATAATATTCCAAGCATTTGTCTATTTTCTTTGAAAGTGGATAAGGAAATCAACAGAATATGAAATATGGGCTAAAATAGCATGTATTATGTATGAACTATAAAGCTATTCAGTTCTGATTTTTTTAATAGTATTTTCCATATGTGAAATTCAAAATTATCCAATTCCATCCTGATTGACTTAGAACAGTCAACAATCAACAGCAACAGACAATGCTGTTAAGAGAAATAATTGATTTGTGGAATTTTCATTTCAGTAATGACCTTGAGCCTTTGCTGCCTGGAATGCCCTCAGATCATGTTGTGGGGCTCTAGTAAAGATCTATTGTCAAATCAATTACGAAAAGCAATGGAACATCTGATCCTTCTCTTGAAATTAACTAGGGAAAGTAGGTCAGCACACCTTCAAATGACAAAATGAAATATTATGTTTTCAATGACCCAGGAAGGAAAGCACTAGTGATAGATGGGAAGTGCTATTTAAATAAGAACTGAACATTTCTGGGATTAAACATGTAGCAATGATCATGAAAACTACCAGAAACTTAAATCTCTTAAAATAATTTTTTTTCATGTTAGCCATGAAAGTGTTTTCTTCTCACTGTTCTCTGTATCCAAAACTACAGTTCTGGGAAGGGATCTATATATCGAGGTTATTGCTGTATCATTTAAAAGTACAACAGTGAGTATAGCAGGCTTCTCAATTTCATTTTCATTACGGTATAAGAAAAATATGCAAAATGGACCATCATATATTAACTGCTACAACTTGTTTCCTACTATGGCAATTCAACTAAATATAGTTAGAAAAATGTGGTCAAAGATGACACATTTAATGATAGCAATTAATCTGACAATATAAATATTATTTATATAGTGGTTCTGTTCTTCAAACATAAAAAATAAATAAGAGCTGAAACTGCCTCCTTCCAAAAAATATCCCCAATATTTCCTATTCGATTAACAGTTATTTTTTACATGGACACTTGGAGTCTTTTTCTTTTAATTAGGTGATCAAGCACTTAGACTTGTAAGTTTTAATTTAGAGCTTTATTTTTGACTATCTTTGTAGACAATATAAATTGCAATGTTTTTTATTGTAAATGGTTATAAAATATTAAAAGTTCAATTCAAATATTAAGGAATAATTTTGTTGGATTCTATGTAAAATACAAACAATTACAATACTCTTGTCTATATAAAAATCTATCCTATGACTGCAATATAGTGGGTAAGCACATGGGCTCAGGAGTTCAGACCTTGCCCAACCCCTAGTTTTGAAATGTATGGCCTTGGTTAAACTACTTTTCATTTCCAAGCCTCAGTTTCTTCACATGTAAATGGTATTGATGATAGCCATTATCCCATAGAGTTTTGTGAACATGACATCCAGTTCAGTTCAGTTTAGTTCAGTTCAGTCGCTCAGTCATGTCCAACTCTTTGTGACCCCATGAACCGCAGCACGCCAGGCCTCCCTGTCCATCACCAACTCCTGGAGTCCACCCAAACCCATGGGCACTGAGTCAATGATGCCATCCAGCCATCTCATCCTCTGTCATCCCCTTCTCCTCCTGCCTTCAATCTTTCCCAGCATCAGGGTCTTTTCCAATGAGTCAGCTCTTCACATCAGGTGGCCAAAGTATTGGAGTTTCAGCTTCAACCTCTGTCCTTCCAATGAACACCCAGAACTGATCTCCTTTAGGATGGACTGGTTGGGTCTCCTTGCAGTCCAAGGGACTCTCAAGAGTCTTCTCCAAACACCACAGTTGAAAAGCATCAATTCTTCAGTGCTCAGCTTTCTTTATAGTCCAACTCTCACATCCATACATAACCAATGGAAAAACCATAGCCTTGACTAGATGGATGTTTGCTGGGAAAGTAACGTCTCTGCTTTTTAATATGCTATCTAGGTTGGTCACAACTTTCCTTCCAAGTAGTAAGCGTCTTTTAATTTAACGACATTAGGAAATATATAAATGGTTAGCCAGAATTCAGATGTACTAAACAATGTTAGCTATTAGTCAGAGTCAATTAATAATTATTCCTTTAATTATATTAAATCCTTAAATGTTTCTATTCAACTTACTATAAAGACCTTGAACTGGTAATATATTTTGTTTTATTTAACAGTGGAAAGAGTTTAGTTTTTTTTTTTTAATTGTGGCAAAAGTCATTAATAGGACTATGATACTACTTTATAAATTTTTATACAGTACTTAGTATGACTTTTTTACTTTGCTTGTATTAACTGGTAACAGTGAATTAATATAGCCATTTGCTATTGTTGATAATATAAATTATTGTATTAACTTTGTAAGGGGGATAAACCATGCTCTGGAAACTCCCTAAAGTACCAAATTTCCCATTTTTATACTCAATGGGATTAACGAGTTATCTATTTTATTAACACACTCTTTAATAACAAACCCCATAATCTAAATACAGATAATAATATCAGTGTGCTCAGAAATAAGTCACATTCACTTAATAGAACAGACATTTTTATCATCTTTGATTTCTGGTATTTCTTGGCTCTTAGCACTAGTCTTAAGATATATTCAGGATATAAGGAAAAGACTTAGATGAGAAGAGATTATCGTTCCAGTATTTTCTCTTTCCTGTCTTAAAAAGACCCAGGCTGCCAAGAAACTCTTGATTCAGTCTTGCTTTGTATTCAGCCTAGTCCCTGCCTATAAGAATTGAAAGATGCTGGAGGGTATCATAAACAACTCCATGAAGTGTTTTTCTCTTCAGAGATTTTGAAGGAAAATGTAGCTCTTGTCTTTACAGTCTCACTGGGTTAGAGATCAGAGATCAAAATAGGGGAAGAAAGCTCTTTAAATTCTCATGTGAAGAATCAGGGAGAAAGAAAAGTAAGGAGTGTCTTTACACAGTGCTCAGTCACTCAGTGGTGTCTGACTCTTTGCGACCCCAGGGACTGCAGCCCTCCAGGTTCCTTTGTCCATGGGATTTTCCCTGCAGGAATACTGGAGTGGGTTGCCATTTCTTCTTACAGGGGATCTTATTGACACAGGAATTGAACCTGCGTCTCCTGCATTGGCAGGCGGATTCTTTACCACTGAGACACCAGGGAAGCCTGTCCTTACCCGGAGACCTACATATAAAGATGAATTAACCAACAGCACTTTCAATTAGGCACTAAACTTTAAATGTCTGTTTGCAGTAGCAATGATTATTGTGAAATGAGCAAATATGGAATGGAGAACAGAGAAAAGAACACACATTTTTACCTTGTTTCAAAGAAAGTAATTCTCATTGACCAGTTATTAAAACTCTAGCAATCTCCTTGGGAAAAGCAGACATAAACATATATGATCTCAGAATAATAAAATATTAAATAATATTTGAATATAATAGTAGCAGAGCTATGACAGGCAATGTATAGCTAATCTCTAAAATGATTCCGAGGTCCCACGGCAGTACAGAAAATTTCCTCTGTAGGTTTAGCCAAGAACTTCCTTTAGGAAGAACTAGGATTGGTGTATGGGCTTCTGGCTCAGTGGCAAAGAATCTGCCTATCAATGCAGGAGATGCTGGAGACCTGGGTTTGATCCCTGGGTCAGAAAGATCCCCTCAAGTTGGAAATGGCAACCCACTCCAGTATTCTTGCCTGAAAAATGCCACAAACAGCGGAGCCTGGCAGGCTACAGTCCATGGGGTTGCAGAGAGTTGGACAGGACAGTACGAGCCTGAAGCACAGGATTGGTGGATAGAATTAATGATAAATATTTTTGATGATTGCAAGTAGAAACGAGGTTAAATCCTTAATAATTTCTATTAAAATGCATCAAAATGTTTCAGATACTAAACAAAAGTTCCTCCTGAATATTCAACTAAATAAAAGATAAGACAAAATGGAATGAAAAGCAATGGACCAAGTCAACACATTCTTTGGTCAACAAAGCTCTAATATTTCTGAGAGAAAATAATAAAGGAGAACAAAATTCTTGTGCTTCAGGACAAATGGAGCTGCATGTAGGTAGTTGGAAAAGACATGGAACTAGAGAGATGTTGTCAAGGACTCTTGTGCTTCGTATGGATTTTGTGCTATTGTAAGACGAGAGGGACTTTCTTCTACCTTAGATGGTAAAGAATCTGCCTGCAATGCAGGAGACCTGGATTTGATTCCTTGTCAGAAAGATCCTCTGGAGAAGAAAATGACAACCCATTCCAGTACTCTTGCCTGGGAAATCCCATGGACAGAGGAGCCTGGTGGGTTATAGTCCATGGGGTCACAAAGAGTCAGACATGACTGAGCGACTAACACACACAGAGAAACTAAAAATAAATAAAAAATAAAAGCATATAATTTTGTGCTAAGCATTTAAAAACTCTAGAATCAGCAGATATTTCAGAATGAGAATAATGTAGGGCACAGAATAATATTAACACAAATGAATAATAAATGGAGAAAAGGCTCTGGAAGGGCCTTGTATGAGAGATTGTGCAGATTCATCAACTTCCTGTGAGGCAAGGTGGTGTTGTGGAAAATAGTCAGAGACCTGATGTATATTTTTTTGTAGTTTATTATATTTGGAATTTGGCTTTAGTGATCCATAAACTCTATGGAGTCTATTTCATTCTCTATATTTAGCTGTTGTCAATTTGATATGTTGTCTTCTTTATAAAGTCATCAAAGTTAAGGAACACTGCTGAATTCGTTCAGTTTCTTGAATGATCTAAACAGTATAAACATATTTTAGAGAAGTCTCTTGGTGAAGCCAATTTTGTCATCAGGATATTTAGGTAAACCTACATCCTTGCCTGGAAAATGCCATGGACAGATACAGTCCAATGAGTCACAAGGAGTCAGACACGACTGAAGCGACTTAGCATGCATGCACACTTCACTGCTACTGGCAAAAACACTTTGTGGGAGAAAGCACTCATTCTGCACATAAGGATGATAGCTCAGTTAATATTATCACTAGGCAAATCCAAGAGCTGGGTTAACACATATGTTAGTTTTTCTGTGCTGTGTAATAAATTTAGTAGTTCAAAGCAACATACATTTATTATCTCAGTTTCCACAGGTCAAGAGACCACAGATGACTTGGCTGGCTTCTCCACTCAGGGTCTAATTAGGCTGAAATCAAGTGTAAGCCAAGGCTATGAGGTCATCTTCTGAGTTACTATTATTGGTAGGATGCAGTCCTTAGCAACTACAGGACAAGGGCCATTTGCCCCTAGAGGCTACCCACATTTTCTTGCCACATGATCTTCTCTACAACATGACAGTTTTCTTGTTCAAGGCCAAGAGGTGAGCATCTCAGCTACTTGAAATCTTTCACTGAGGCAAGGCTTGGACTCTGCTGTAAAGGGTTCACATGATTAGATCAGCTCAATCAGGAAAATCTCCTTTTTGATGAACATAAAGACTCCTGGTGACTCAAGTGGCAAAGAATCCATCTACAACACAGAAGGCCCAGGTTCAATCTCTGGGTCGGGAAGATCTCCTGAAGAAGAAATGGCAACCCATTCCAATATTCTTGCCTGAGAAATTCCATGGACAAAGGAGCTTGGTGGATTATAGTCCGTTGGGTCTTAAAGAGTCAGAAATGAGTGATGACTAACACTTTCACTTTCAAAAAAATTGGATTAGAGACCTTAATTACATCCCTGAAATTCCTTCACCATTTCCATTACAATATAAATCATAGCAGTAAAATCCCATCATATTCACAAGTTCTGCCCACAGTTAAGGGCAGGAATCTTGGGATTTACCTTAGAATTCTGCTACCACATTACAACATTACGTAATATTGATGCAAAATGAGATTACAGACAGTTTGATCTTGTACTTATTTTCCTTCATTTCTGTAGAGGTTATAAAAATAGTTCTGTTTCATAAAATTGTATGGATTAAATGAGGTCATAAATGCAACATGGGACTTCCCTGTAGCTCAAATGGTAAACAATCTGCCTGCAATGCAGGAGACCTGGGTTTGATCTCTGGGTTGGGAAGATCCTCTGGAGAAGGGGATGGCAGTCCACTCCAGTATTCTTGAAGAATCCCATGGACAGGGGAGCCTGGCGGGCTACAGTCTATTGAGTCACAAAAAGTTGGATTTGACTGAGGGACTAACACACACTTAAATGCAAAGGGTTTACAATAGTGCTTGAACATAGTAAGTGCTATAATGCGTGCATGCATGCTAAATCACTTCAGTCATGTCTGACTTTTTGCGATCCCATGGACTGTAGTCTGTCAGGCTCCTCTGTCCGTGGGATTCTCCAGGCAAGAATACTGGAGTGGTTTGCCATGCCCTTCTTTAGGGGAGCTTCCTGACTCAGGGATCAAACCCACGTCTTTTATGTCTCCTGCTTTGGCAGGTGAGTTCTTTATCACTAGCACCGCTGGGGAAGCCCAGTGCTGTGTAAGTATTGTTAAAAGAAAATAGAACATTTAAAATAGTCACTAGCATAGGGCTTCCCTGATGGCTCAGCAGTGAAGAGTCTGCTAATGCAGGAGACAGGAGTTCAACCCCTGATCCAGGAAGATCCCATATACATTGGAGCAGCTAAGCAGGGGCCTCACAGCTATTGAACCTGGACTCTAGAGTCCTCCAGCTGCAACTACTGAGCCCATGTTCCACAACTACTGAAGCCATGCATCTAGAGCCTGTGCTCTGCAGCAAGAGAAGCCAGCGCAATAAGAAGGCTACACAACACAACTAGAGGATAGCCCCTGCTCCCAGTAACTAGAGAAAAACCAAAGCAGCAATGAAGACCTAGCATAGTCAAACATAATTAATAAATAAGATGAAATTAAAATAGTTACTGGCACATACTAAAAACTCAAGAATGTTAGCTGCTATCATTTTAAATTATTATTAATTTTTGCATAATATTTAACCAGAAACAGTAAGGGGTGGTTGGTTTGTCTTTTGTAATTGTGGTACAAGAGATAAAATATATATATTTTGCATTTACCTTCATATTAATACAATGATTTATACAAATAAGATATTTGAAATTAGTACCATATATATTTTAAATTGCATACTATCTCAATAACCACATGATAATTAGGAATGGTATGTTTGAAGAACTGATTAATTTCAGATAATGATTTTCCAGTACCCAAGAGACGTGGGCAGTTTTTAGTATAATTAGACTTTGAATGCCAAGGTTGTGATCAATAAGAGTTAAAAGACCATTTGCAGAAGCTTTACTTATGGAACTTCTACAGACAAACAGATTTTTCTGTAAGAAAAGTCAAACCTCATTGTTATAAATACATCTGATGGGATTATTTGCTAATGTCTCCATTATCTTTCTTTCAATCTGTATTTTACAATAAAAGAGGACTATTTTACAATAAAAGAGGACTAATTTTTCCAGCAAAAGAAAAAGTTTTACTTTTAATTTGATATGTCAATTTAATTAATAGTCAACAAATTGGCATTTTAAATTTGCTTCAGATGGCAGCTCAATGACATCTATTGATTTTGTATTATTGGATTGAATATTGTGATCATTATTTCTGTGCAGCATGCTTTAGGCAGGATTTGAATTATGCCACATCACATAACATTTTCTTTTTTATGTGAGGTTTGTGTATGAATTGTCTCAAATGCTATAAAATTTCATACTTCTGTAACAGGAATCTCTCTCAATGTATCAATATATTATATAATATTACATATATTTTTATATGTATGTGTCCATATATATACAAAATAATTCTCTAGCACAGCCTATAGCTATGAAATTAATTTTTCACTCATTCATACTTTATGGATCACCTCAAGGTCCCCAAGGCTGCCAGCGCCAAGAAACAGTTCCAGAAGTTCTGAGTTTGGACTCTCACCCACTTCCCCAAAGAAAATAAAATTATTCTTCCAGCCAAGAAAAAAAAAAGAGTAAAAAAATTAAAACGGCAAACTGTATAATCTAGTTGGGAGTCTGATAAAACTCTTTGAATGTCTACCAAAATGTGTATCTAGCGATTATTGGGGACCATGATAGCATATATGTAAGACTGAGGCTCTATTTCTCCTTCTGAACTGGATCATTTCCATTATAATGGGATTTTTTTCCCTAGTAGAATGACTCACAGGCCGACTCTAAGAGTTAAAGGCTAACGATGTTGGCAAAAATAGACAGTATTAGTAGCATAGAAACATATACACTACAATATGTAAAATAGATAGCCAGTGGGAATTTGCTGTATGACTCAGGGAACTCAAACCAGGGCTCTGTGGTAACCTAGAGGGGTGGGGTAGGTGGGAGGTGGGAAGGAGGGGGCGTATGTATACCTATGGCTGATTCATATAAAGAAATTATCCTTCAATTAAAAATTAAAAAGAAGAATAGACAGCATTGTCTAGACTTCCTTATACTTAATTAGTACATATATTCTTCTGTTATAGAATATGTTGTTTAGGAAGCCCAAAAGTTGCCTGGTGTCTGTGCTTGGTGACTCTGGGAGTTTGACTTTCTCCAAAACCTCGTCCCCATATTCGTCTGTTGACCCTTCTCTATAAGCACAGATGTCCATGTGCTGCCGCTTTGTTATGACCCGTACCACTTACTGTGTTTTGCCTTTTGCTGTACCTGAAAGAGAAGCACATATTGCTTTCATGTAATAAAGTTTTAGATAGTAGAGTTTTGGAAGCTTGAGCATAAAATTCTCAATAAGTAGAATGACCTCCTCTGTAAGTGATGATCCAGTGGACTTTACCTACAAGCAGTTTATAAAGGATTACAACTATAAGAAGCAGTGGCATCCTAATCCTTTTTTTTTTTTTTTTTGTGAATCATGTGAAAAAACAAATGCTGTAATTCTCACCTATATTCATTTTATATCATGATTACTATTTGACTCTGCAAGCAACTTTTCTTAGAAGGCTAAAAATAAAACTGTAGAGGTACTGGAAATCACAATGACAATAGAATTACAATGCTAATTTAATCATATCTGTGAATCAGTTTTAAACAATATTTTTATTTCTTCAAATTTCTAATTACCAAATTTCTTCTGGTAGCAAACCCAGATATATTATTAATATTACTCCCTGAATACCATTAACTTTAAAATTTGTATCATAATTTTGTATATCTCAAAATGATATTTTGCAAGTTTTTGCTTTTCATCTTTTTGTAGTAAACTTTAGTTGATTAAATAATTTAAAGTACACAGTAAAAAAGCCTCTTGAATACATTTTCTACAAAAAAAAAAAGCTTCTCATCCAAGTGCTGTGAATGGTTTTTCTCTTCTCATTCACAGTGACATACAATAAAGAAACTGTGCTCAGAAGACAGAATGGTACAAAGTACATCTATAATGCCAGTCATCAAAATAAAACAGAGGTCAGAAATGGGTCAGAGACCTTGATTATGGTCAAATCTCTGCCTTGAGAGTCACTTCAATTCTCTAAGACTTTTCTCTATAAAATGAAAGGGTTGAAGCACACTGGATGAAGTTCAACATTTCTTCAAGTATCAAATTTCCATAATTTTCCATTTACTCATACTGTCCACAAAGGAAGAGTCCATTTGTTTTATAGTGTAGCATCCTAAGTCACTAGTTAGTGACTAGAGAGTAGAACATACAAGGGAGACTCAAAGTGAAAAACAGTTTTTTGTTTGTTTTTCATGAAAATGTGAGTCCCTGGGTAGTTTGAGTCTTGGTTTCCACATCTGTAAAGGAAACTTTTGTACTAGGTTATAAGTAAGTGTATATCTCCTTGATCTCTATTTACCACAGTGGACACAAGAGACAGCTCTAAGGGTCCATAGGGGCTTGACTTTTTCCCTCTCCTCCTTGATACCCAGTTTCCTGCTCCTCATTTTGTGTTGTCATAATCCCAGCAATGTTCTAGGAAGTACATAAAATGTAAGTACATATCAATTTTAAGGCAGGTATTGCAGGAATAGGAGGAAATATTACTTGTAAATATTTTATTTAAAAATACATATCAAAGAAACATTACCAATGAAAAAACAAGATATCAAAAAATTTAGTTATTGATTTCTGCAGTTACGAATTATTTGTTTTCAAATACTCCTTATGAACGAGTTTGAGGGGAAATGGATACATGTATATGTATAGCTGTGTCCCTTTGCTGTCCACTTGAAAGTATCACAGCAATGTTAATCGGCTACATTCCAATATAAAATAAAATGTTAAAAAAAGAAAGAAAATGTGTATACATTTTTAAAATATTTGTGGTAAAGAAGATGCATATACTTGTCAGCTCAGTAAGTCCACTTACATGTATATCCTGAGATTCTTGTACATGTGTTAAGAACATGTCCAAGAATAAAAGAACACTTTATGTATCAACATGAATCTACTCCAAAATATAATGCTGGGGTTTTAAACAGTGTACTGAAATATTTACAGTCAAACACTAAGTAATATTTGTAAGTATTCAAACAAGCTATATTTTTTAGTAAATCCATGCATATATGGCAGAAGTTTTTTGTAATCATGAAAATAATCAAATTTCATCCTCAAGATATAAAAAAAATAACAAAATACTCCTACAGGATATTATTCCAAAGGATCTAAAATTTCCTCAATTTGGAAACTATTGGTTTATGCCTAATCCTCATTTGCCACTTTCTACCCAGGGTATATTTATATCTCTCTCTATTTCTAAATATGAACATTTTATTTTCCAATGAGAATTGTTGAACAGTCTTCAGCTATATTGCACACTAGTTTGCAGAGTTGATTTTTTTTTTTTGGAAATACTTTTTGGTTTTCTGTCTTAAAATCAAAGCATGGAAATATATTTTTTGCATGTATTTTATTCAAGTGTTGAAACCAGGAAGATGGTTCATTTTCTAACATTTGCATTTTTAATTTACTTTGATACAATTAGGTTTATTCCATGTATCTTGCCTTAATTGATTTGCTGTGTAGTCTATCCAACCCAAATTAAAGTCATTTATAAAATAACTGACATCCCAATACATAGGTTTTGGAAAAAAAAGATTAGACTACTTTAAATTTTGTTTAGCTGTTCAATTTGGTGGTGATCAGGGTCCGAGTCTGTGCGGTAGAAGATAATTTAAAATTATTGAAACACTTCATGTATTTTAAAAACCACTTCAGTGAAGGAAATGATGGTTTCAGAAAATGGCTGCAAGGGGATAAAATTATCAGAGCTTAAGTGCGTCAGTGTGAAAGTGATCGAGGTTCTTTGCTTGCACATCACAAAGCAATTGAAAATTACTGAAGTGCTTCAAGTGGTTCATGTTCCAGAAGAGTTTGCAGTCTTTCCTCTTCAGAGTGCTTTAAATTTTTGAATGTCTGAATAGTTCCTTAATATTGCATATATACCCCTGGTCACGATTATCAGTTTTAGAAGACAAGTAAATATTGAACTTTTGAGCTGTGTTTAACCAATATGAAGTGATTGGGGAGCTTTGATTTCAAGCAGCCAAAATTAATCCTTGAAACCAGCTCTCTGATAGAAAATGAAAATGCAAAATTTTGGTTAGTATTCAGAAAAAAGAAGCTAGAGTAGATAGATTTGGGGGGAGGGGAAAGGAAGAGGTAATCACTTTGTTTTGCTTCTGGATAGTATAAATATCAATTTCAATGAAAAAAAAATCTAGTCAGGATTCAATTTTCTTGCAGGTAACTGAAAAATAGTATACAAGAGTGCCAAAAATGCAACAATTAATGAGATAAATTTGGGAACTGAAAGCCATAAGCATTCTCATCTGATTTTTAGAGTTACCAATAATAAATGATGTATTTCCAGAATTGTTAATGCACAATTTTAGAATGATTCCAACAATTCTTTTAACTTTCTTTTCTACTGGATTAGTCAACACTTAAAACCACCTTGTTTTAAGGCCATCTATCTGATGCTGTAAATGTATGTAATCTGATATGTAGCCAATCAACACAGATTTATTGAGCATCTACAATGTGTCAGGCACCATGCTGGGCACTGCAGATAAAATACAAACAGAACATCTGCCCTCATAAGCCTTAGAGTTAGAGAAAGTTTTAGAAGCTTTACAGGGCAACTCTCCTTTATAAAATAAGAAAACAAAATAATGTGACTTGCTCATTGTCTCAATCCTGGAATGAAAGGCAGGACAAAAACTGGCCTTCAGAGATAAGGCCCTCTCCACTGAGTAGAACCACTGAAAGTTCATGTTCAACTTGCTTTTCCAAATTCCTGGTGGCTCAGGTGGTAAAGAATCTGCCTGAAACGTTGTAGACCTGGGTTCGATCCCTGAGTTGGGAAGATCTCCTGGAGAAGAGAACGGGTAACTAGTCCAGTATTCTTGCCTGGAGAATTCAATGGACAGAGGAGCCTGGCGGGCTTATAGTACTATGGGGTTGCAAAGAGTTGGACAGGACTGAGTGGCTAACACTTTCACTTTCCTAGTATTAGTAAAGTTTTGAAATTTGTGAGGAGGTAAAGACAAAAGGTTGGAGATTGTCAGAAATACAATATTGATAGTTACTAGGGGTAATTTGACCTCAGTTTTCAGCCAAGAATACCATCAGTAAATAGCATAAACAAGGTGCATCTTACATAATTTAGAGTATGTGCTTATACCTGAATGCCTGAATATTCATCCTCAGATCATATGGGTCTGAAATCTGATAAACTGACAATCTAAAGTTCACTAGAAGTTTTGAATGGATACTATTACTATGAGTAAAATTCTTTATAAAAAGGACAAAATTTATACACAAAAACAGTTTTAAGAAAATTAAGGGGGAAATACATTGATTATATACTCCTAAATAACTTTAGTTGACATATTATATATAATTTTGGCCAATAAATGTTTGTTATACTGATAATTGTAATAGAAGTAAATACAGGTTTAATTATATAACTATTCTAATTTTTATAGTATTATTGCTTTTTATGTTTTGTTCTTTTGTTTTTGTTTAGTTACTAAGTCGTGTCTGACTCTTTTGTGACCCCATGGCTCCTCTGTCCATGGGATTTCCCAGGCAAGAATACTGAAGTGAGTTGCCATTTCCTTTTTCATGGGATCTTCCCTACACAGGAATCAAACCCATGTCTTCTGAATTGGCAAGTGGATTCTTTACCACTGATCCATCTGAGAAGCCCTATTATTATGTTTTTTAATGTATACTTGCAGTAAACTACAGGAAGTAATTTTAGGTGCATTATTTAAGTTTTAATGAAATAATTCCACTTAGGACATAACATTTTCATGTAAAATTTATTTTTGTAAGTTCTTCACATCTTGTGAGGATGAATTAAAGCCAAATGTCAAAATTTCATAAGAAAAACTTCTGAAAGAAACCACAGCATTCCAGATAAAATATATTTGACCCAGATATAATAAAGAATATAAAAGAAGAAATAAAGGAAAAAAGTTTCAGAGAAAAATGAGTTTTTCTCACCACCATGTCAAACATTTTGGATCCCAAGCAAGAGAACAAAAAAGAAGCCAAGAAATATATGTCTAAATACTTAAAGTTTAACAAACACCCTTGATAATATAGTTTCATAAGACACAATTGAAAAGTTAGTAAGTCCATTGTTTCTGATAATGAAAAGTTATAAAAATATTAGATAATTTAATTAAGAACTTCATGAAATGATTATCTTTAATATTTTCATCAGAAAGTCTTTTGAAATGTCTCATTCAATTTATGAAGACTAGTTATTTTTCTGATATATTGACTTTTCCAGCCTCAGTCTCACTAAATAAATAGGCTGGAAGAGATATTTCAATATTACAGAATAGTATGACATATTATTTGGTTCACATGACAGAAAAGAAATTCATTATTATTTGGGGTAGATAGTGTTGAACAAAAAGTATACCTAAAGAAGGTAAGATAAACAGTTAGCCAGGAATACATCTTCAGGGGTAAGGCTAAACACTGAAGTATTTCAAAAAAGAAGGGAACAGAACCAGCACAGAACACACCGTTTCATAGAAGGTGTTCCCTGCTGCTTCCCATCCTTCAATAACCGTTGCTTCACATACATAAGCAAAGCAAAGCACTTTGGATTCATTCAGACCTGACATGCAATTCAGACTTGTTCCTTGTAAGATGCTCTGTCTAGAAATGGTACTTAACACAGATCTAGCTGGTTGCCGCTCAAAAGCAATAGAAAGACCAGGTAGATGGAAAGGAAAGTTTGCTTTATTTTGGGTGCTGGCCATTGGTCTGGAGGGTGGTTGCCTATGCAAAGGCTAACCCTCACCCATATCCTGACGATCTGGGGGTTTCATAGACAGGGAGAGGGAGCTACATGCAGAAACAGCACATTCAGCTCTAACAGTCATCTTGAAATTGGTCATCGGTGCTCCTATCAGAATCATCTTGATTGTTTTAAGTGTAAGTTAATCTTCAGCTCCAGGGTCAGGTTTGTTCCCATTTCCTTGAGGCCAGTTCTTGGAACTGTGGCAGCTTGCATCATGGCTACAGTCCAGTCATAATGTACTTAAATTTCTCCACCTGGGCTTTCAGTATCTATAACACAGCTCACAGGATATGGCTCAGAAAATTACCTATAGTCCTTAAGAAGGAACTCAAGGTCCTTGACTATGCTCAATGGCTAAACTATTATTATTTGGTGCTGTTTTCCTTTATTTCTGCATTTTTCCACTTCTCTGGTTAAAATTATACCTTGGCTAAAGTTTTTTCCACAGACAAAATGCAGGCAGAGAGCCATGGAGTTAAGGACCATAGTGTCCTGCTCCATTTCAGAAAATGTGTCAAATACAAATTCAGGATACAAAATTTTTTGTAGAATATTATCTTAGTTATGTAAAACATATTCATGGAAAAGAATTGGAAGAAATCTTACTTTTAACACTGATGGGCTTTTTAGATGTTTAAAAATTTTTATCATTTGCTGTATTAAAATAGTACAAAAATGCTTTAAATGTGTTGAACACGAAAAAACCCTTTAGCAAGCCGCAGAAATGATTTATGTTGACACAAAGGCATTAATTAAAACTCTCTTTTTGTATGAATGATCAACTGACTTCAATTCTACCTAATAGTGTTAAGAACCAATTCACTACTTAATCCCAAATAAAATCTCAGGGGAGGTTTTGTCAACAGTTCATCTGTGATCAAGATATTCTATACCTACTTCACTCCACATATAAACCAACATGAATTATACAAATCAAATTGTACATGTTGATTTTGTTGATTTATTTAGAAGATAAGAAAAATGCATCATGCACTTGGTTCATTTCAAATTCTTAGCTCAACAGATATTTATGAGAATGGATATTTTGAGTTCATTTCCAGGTACTGTGTTCCAGAAATGAGAAGATGTGTCCCTACCAGGAGTTCACAATTTTGGAAAGGAAAGAGGTGTAACTGTTTCACACTGATGTTCTCTGTGTGTGCATGTAGTGTATATTTTAGATAGTTGATATATAGAAGAGATATGCATACACACAAATAAACAATAATATCTGTATATGTGTATATGTTTTTATATATTCTATACATATTTTTATTATTTATTTTTGGCTATGTTGAGTCTTCGCTGTGGGCTTTCTTTAGTTGCAGTGAGTAGGGGCTACTCTTGGTTGTTGCACACAGGCTGTTGCCCTGCAGCATGTGGAATCTTCCCAGAACAGGGATCGAACTTGCATCCCCTGCATTGCCAGGCGGATTCTTAACCACTAGAGCACCAGGGATGTTCCATTCTGTACATATTTGCATTTTTTTACCTAAATAATAAATTAAATGAAAAGTAGATATGTATTTGTCAGGACTTATCAAGTAATTCAATATATACACAGTACACTTTTAACAAGGTTGCCTGAACTTTGTAAAATAAAGCTGAAATGTGAGTCTTCTCTCCTTCTGCTACGTCTACTTGTGCTCTCCTGGTTTGACCCATGGGCAAGGGGCAGAGGGGAGTGAATTTAGTGATGTTACCCAAAATCCCCCAACAGTGAAAACGTGATTGAATTTGAGCCTCAGTGCTAACGTTTATGAAACCTGTGACAGTAAATATTTTCATTTACTTGGTTGAGGCTTACTTTATGCTGCGTCTGTATGCAAAAGATTTATTTCAAGGAATAAATGAGATAAGAGAGATTAAATACACTGATTGGCACAGTGTCTGACACATATTAACATAGTTAAGTTCTCAGTTATAAACATATGTGTGTATAACACATCTGTATTTTAAAAAGTGAGAGGCAGAGAGTTAAGTCGAATGGCTAATGGTTGCACAGCTTAAAAAAAAAATGATAGAGACTGTGTGAATACAAAGTTTATGCCATTTCCATAGCAACTTGAAATTCCTAGATTTTCAAGCTGAGAGTCATTATTACTTTTCCTTGATTCCGTGGGTTATAAATAGTACTGTTCACCTAGTTTGTGTCAGGTACTAGTGTAAGTATTTTATGTAGGATTTGTTGATCCTTTGTAATCAATATTTGATCTCGAATTTGAATTATATATCATAAATTTATTTTTTATATGGTTACAAATTTTAATGATTTTGGCATACACATAACAGAGTCAGGAAATCTACTTTTCTATACAGACTCTAAAATGAAAATGTGTAGGAACTTTCCTACACTCGTTCAAACAAAACCATGTATGATTCCCTAGAAACAAAATAGACACTTATCAAGTATATGGAAAATTATTTTACACTTTGCATGGCCCAAAACTGAGTCCCAGTCAGCCCATCTGGCTAAATGAAAAAAGTCTTATTTACTTTAGTTTGCAGTAATATGTCTGTCAATAAGAAACGCCTGCAAGACCATCACTCAGTAACATTAATTGAGTATCCACTTCACACAAAATAGTGCACATTGTTAGATAGCCTTAATGCTATCAGTGGTGCCAAAATGTCAGACTGTAACAAATGTGTTATTTGATATTTGTGTTGTTTGATACAGTTTTGGCATTTTAGTTAGATTGCTGTCATTTTAAGTCTAATATTTTTTAAATGGATTATATACATACAAAGTTATCTGTATATCAAGTCAGAATAACTTCAGTGAGACATTCATATAAAAAATTCTAACAGCTATCCCTTTACTACTATAAACTATCATCTATCTCCAGTTGGAAACACTTCCTGAAACACAAAAACATGGATGCATTCTTCTGCTTCAAACTTCTCAATAGTTCTTCATAATCGACACCTCTCTTTCTTAAAAAGGATGTCTAAGAAACATTACTTGTGTCAGAATCCCTGGAGATGGAGGATAAAAACCCTAATTCTTGCCTCCTTACAGGTAAAGTTCCCAAGGATCTGCCTAAGTCTGTATTATTGTAAGCACCCTTCATGACTGTTTTGCACAGGAACAGTTCTTTGCTCCTGGATGTACAGGATGCTGTCCATGACACCTGGCATGATTTATAAAGACCTTCATAATGAGGTCCCTATTTGCCTTGGACAGCCTCATTTCCCAATGGCCACATTTGCTGACTGTTAATTGATTGCCCCTCAGAGCCAAATCCACTTTTCTTTGAACTGCTTCGTGATACTGGCCTTGGACCTGTCAGCTGCTGCGTTGTGAGGTATTATGAACAGGCAGTGCTGAAGGGACACTTCAAGGTCATTATCAGGGGCATGTCTGTTTCTGGGTTCTGAGTGCTGTTTTTGCAGGCTTCTTCCAGGTTTCTATGGCAAGGCTGTCAGAAGTGTGGCCCAACTGTGTTCCCTCTCCAGCTGGTTTTGCTCACACTCCCACAGGTGGCTTCCCGCTTCTCCACTCTGTCCTATGGGTCCCTAGTGACCTTCTTTCCCATCTAGTGGGCAGTAGCCATGCCCTCTCATGGACAGAGGAACCTGGCCAGCTACAGTCCATGGGGTCGCAAAGAGCCAGACATGACTTAGCAACTAAACAACAACCACTCCTTTCAAGAGTGAATCTCAGCCTTGGAGGAAATTTTCTTCTACATTTCTTTCTTCGTTAAATTCTTTCCTCAGTTACTCTTGAAGTTTCCTATCCTATATTCCTTGGAATCCCATTTTTCCTTTTAAAAAAATTTCACATTTTTTGGCCTCTTCTTTCCTGATGCTTTCTGGCCCATTCTTGTTTTACACTATCTTCCAGAATCAGGTCAAGGTTCACCTCTTCAAGATTGTCTTTCTTAGTATCTTCAGCTAAAGAGAAGAGCTTTCCTCTTTGTGCTCTCTTGGGTTTCTGCCACCTCTCTTCCACAGCCATTATATCCCATAGGCAAAACGCTTTATTTAATTCTCTGTCACTCTCCATAGTCTTTGAAACTGAAGCAGTAGTATTCTATCATTTAAGTGTTCACGTCACCTAACACATGTTAGGTGTCTAATAAAGCACTTGTTCCATGAATAGCTACTGCTGCTTTTTCTTCCCCTTCTTTTTCTAAATTTATTCTTTTAATGAGGGGAGTTTTGAGGGTACATAATTTTGGGAAAGTGTTCTTTATCTCCATTCTGTATGAACTTCCTCAAGGCTGAATAAGCTTTTTGTCCTGTCTAAATCCATAGAGCAAAATGCTTTGTAGATAAAGAAGTGGGCACACTATAGTGATTTCTGTTACATTGAACACTGAGCTGTTAGGAATTGGACCAATGCCAGGGCACATTTCTCATTGGCAATTAAACACCCATCAACTGGTAATGATGACTCCTAGTCACTTGTGACACAGACCAGACAGAAAGGCTGTGATCTGGATGGGAAGGGTATTTGATCTCATTACTCATCTTTGGAGCCATTCACTGCCTCAGAATGTTGGATGACTAGAGCCCTCAATGAATGGAAAGTTATGGAATATAGGGTCGTTTATAAGAAATACACATATGCTATTGTAAAGAGTACACATATGATTTCTATTTGCTTTCTGTGTGTTTTAGTAAACATTGAATTCTTTCTCAGCTATCAAATTCTAGTTTTCAAAAGTAGCAAAACTGTTGCATGATACACACACAGAATTTGGTGTCAAAAAGAAAGACTTTTTAAATGCAATATTTCTTTCTCAAGTTAATTTTTAAATTAAAAAGTTAATATAATTTTTTTTAAAAAGTATTTTATTACTATTCCATTTCCAGAATGAGTATAATGGCAAGGATGGTTTTCAGAGCACAATCATTTGGAAATCTGTACTGCACAGAGTAAGTTCAAGTTTGGTTTTCCAAACAAGAAAAATGCAGTTGACTTCAACACATTTTTTTAACACTCTTCCAGCACTAATAAAAATATGGAGATGCCTTATTATTTTTGACATAGAATCTTAGATTTATTGAAGAATTTCAGAATCTTTGGATTTTACTTTTCCTTTGTGCAGAAACTACTCAATTTCTCATCTATGGAAAGTAATATGACAATCAATGGAATTTCATTTGTCCCTAATATTCCATAATATTTATCTGGTATCTATTATCACTATATTTTACATACCTTTTTCTATATATTATTAAGTTTATTCCTCAAAATTGTGAAATCAATAAAACTATTTTATAAATTGGAAAATAAGATTCAGAGAAGCAAGGAAACACTGACTCAAGTTATTAACATTCAAAAGTAACTTTGGGGGTCAGAAAATATGTGAGACATGAAAAATTAAATAATTGAAGAAACTCTCCTTTGCCTAGGGAAAAAAAAATCCTAAAATATACCAGAATGAAAATCAAACATATCCCTGGAATGGGTCTTGACTTGGTAGCTAGCATAAGTTTACCTCCTTTTCCCAGTTTTTCTTGGAGCACCACAGGTGAAACTAAATTACTGCAGTATGATTTGCATTCTGTATCTTCCCACAGCACAGCATAGGGGTTCAAAGTTTGGAGTCAGACTGTCTGAATTAGATGATTAGCTCTGGCATTTACTAGTTGAGTGAATTTAAAATGATTTACATATTCTGATCCTCAATTTTATTATTTGTTAAATGGAAATATAAATATCACCTATCTTCAGATTTTATTGTGTGGTTTAGATGACACATACTTAGCAAACATTCTGTACTAGCTTTTAATCCTCAGTATTTTAAAAATTATTAAATATTATGATCAATAGTTTAGTCTTTTTCAGACAGCTTAACTACAAATATATGTGCATTTAATTGTTACAACTTCCTTCTATGTGTTTTTTTATTTAACTTATTAAATAAAGTTTATTTAGGTTCCATATTTAACTTTTGAAAGAGATTATTCACTTTCAAAAAAATGTGTTTCACTTAAGCACTGCTAAGGTACTTGTCTACTCAACAACAATGCATGAAGTAGATTTAATTGATTAACAAGTCAATGGATGCTAATGGCTTCTGATTGTCTGCTTGCATTGTTTAATGTTGTGATGCAAAGCAATTAATGATACAAAATTTGAAAATTTTACTTTTTAATATGCTTGAAGTACTTTCAGGCATGGCTATAAATAGTCATTCTAAAAGCAGATTATAAAAATGCATACTCATTTTTTTATGATCTGCATATGACAATTTGCAAATCACTTCAACTGCTACAAAATTAAATTTGATTATTTTTCTTTTTTTTTTTTTGCATTTTGAAGAGTTGCAAAGGGCAAAGGTTCTAAACACATGCAAATCAGGATTGTATTCTGAATTGACACATTTACCTGACATGTCTCCATATACCAGAACTTACTTTTCAATCTGAGAAAGAGGTAGTTTGTGAAAGGTTATGAGAGATGTCAAACTACTGTGCCAGACAGCTCTTATCTCTAGACGTGTCATGGTCAACCCTCATTAAAGGTCCCTGATCTTGCATACAAGAGTACAGAAATCTAAATATAGAGGTCTTAATACAACTCATTGTTTAGGGTTCCTTATGGAGCATGACTGAAGCTCCTCTTTTTGCATGTTTTTTCTGGGACAATGTTTGCTACTTTGGGAGTTAACCCTGCAAGCCGTTTGGGCACAATCCCTTACCACTCTTCTTTTAAAGTTACAATAATATCTCTGGATCTCTACTCCACTTTTACAGACCATCTGGTCTTTTGCCTCTTATCAATTTGTTCTTAAGCCACTTACTAACTCCTACAACCAGGACCCTGCCATCTTGCAGGCAACATTGCTCCACCCTACTTATTATTAAAATACTCTTAATGCCCCTGACAGGACCAGATAACCCACTCCCTTGTCATTACTTCTGTTATTACCTAAAATGGGTCTATAACAATGAAATATTTACCACTGGAAACACCCTAAACTGCTCTTATAGAGGACTAGGGGAAGAAATTCCCTCAGAGCAATAAGAGGATAAGTCATATGGCTATTTCATCAGGTTCCCAGTCTCAAGGCACAGGCTTGGATTCCTTTACATCATGATATCTATTCCCAAATAGATCAAGGGATTAGATCTGATAGATAGAGTGCCTGAAGAACTATGGATGGAGGTTCCTGACATTGTACAGGAGGCAGTGATCAAGACTATCCCCAAGAAAAAGAAATGCAAAAAGGCAAAATGGTTGTCTGAGGAGGCCTTACAAATAGCTGTGAAAAGAAGAGAAGCAAAAGGCAAAGGGGAAAAGGCAAGATACACCCATATGAGTGCAGCGTTCCAAAGAATAGCTCTGAAAGATAAGAAAGCCTTTCTCAGTGATCAATGCAAAGAAATACAGGAAAGCAATAGAATGGGAAAGACGAGAGATCTCTTTAAGAAAATTAGAGACACAAAGGGAACTTTTTATGCAAAGATGGGCACAATTAAGGACAGAAATGGTATGGACCTAATAGAAGCAGAAGATATTAAGAAGAGGTAGCAAGAATACACAGAAAAACTACAAAAAAGATCTTCATGACACAGATAAACACGATGGTGTGATCATTCACACCAGACATCCTGGAATGTGAAGTCAAGTGGTCCTTAGGAAGCATCACTATGAACAAAGCTAGAAGAGGTGATGGAATTCCAGTTGAGCTATTTCAAATCCTAAAAGATGGTGCTGTGAAAGTGCTGCACTCAACATGCCAGCAAATTTGGAAAGGTCAGCAGTGGCCGCAGGACTGGAAAAAGTCAGTTTTCATTCCAATCCCAAAGAAAGGCAATGCCAAAGAATGCTCAAACTACCACACAATTGCATTCATCTCACATGCTAGTAAAGTAATGCTCAAAATTCTCCAAGCCAGGCTTCAACAGTACATGAACTGTGAACTTCCAGATGTTCAGGCTGGTTTTAGAAAATGCAGAAACCAGAGATCAAATTGCCAACATCTGCTGGATAATCAAAAAAGCAAGAGAGTTCCAGAAAACATCTATTTCTGCTTTATTGACTATGCCAAAGCCTTTGACTGTGTGGATCAAAATAAACTGTGGAAAATTCTTCAAGAAATGGGCATACCAGACCACTTGAACTGCCTCTTGTGAAACCTGTATGCAGGTCAGGAAGCAACAGTTAGAACTGGACATGGAATAAGAGACTGGTTCCAAATTGGGAAAAGAGTATGTCAAGGCGGTATATTGTCACCCTGCTTAATTAACTTATATGTAGAGTACATCATGAGAAATGCTGGGCTGGAGGAAGCGCAAGCTGGAATCAAAATTGCCGGAAATGTCAATAACCTCGGATATGCAGATGACACCACCCTTGTGGCAGAAAGTGAAGAAGAACTAAAGAGCCTCTTGATGAAAGTGAAAGGGGAGAGTGAAAAAGTTGGCTTAGAGCTCAACATTCAGAAAACTAAGATCATGTCATCCAGTCCCATCACTTCATGGCAAATAGATGGGGAAACAGTGGAAACAGTGGCTGACTTTAATTTTGGGGGCTCCAAAAGCACTGCAGATGGTGATTGCAGCCATGAAATTAAAAGATGCTTACTCCTTGGAAGGAAAGTTATGACCAACCTAGGCAGCATATTAAAAAGTACAGACGTTACTTTGCCAACACAGATACATCTAACCAAGGCTATGGTCTTTCCCGTCCGTAGTCATGTATGGATGTAACAGTTGGACTATAAAGAAAGCTGAGCACTTAAGAATTGATGCTTTGGAACTGTGGTGTTGAAGAAGACTCTTGAGAGTCCCTTGGACTGCAAAGAGATCCAACCAGTCCATCCTAAAGGAGATCAGTCCTGGGTGTTCATTGGAAGGACTGATGTTGAAGCTGAAACTCCAATACTTTGGCCACCTCATGCAAAGAGCTGACTCATTTGAAAAATCCCTGATGCTGGGAAAGATGGAGGGCAGGAGGAGAAGAGGACGATAGAGGATGAGATGGTTGGATGGCATCACCAACTCAGTGGACATGAGTTTGAGTAAATTCCAGGAGTTGGTGATGGGTAGGGAGACCTGGCGTGCTGCGGTCCATGGGGTCGCAAAGAGTCAGACAGGAATGAGTGACTGAACTTAGCTGAACTGACATGAATCTGCCATGGGTGTACATGTGTTCTTCATCTGAACTCCCCTCCCACCTTTCTCTCCATCCCACACCTCAAGGTCACCCCTGTGCACTGGCCCTGAGCACCCTGTCTCATGCATCAAACCTGGACTGGTGATCTATCTCACATATGGTAATATACATGTTTCAATGCTATTCTCTCAAATCATCCCACCCTTGCCTTCTCCCACAGAGTCCAAAAGCCTGTTCTTTACATCTGTGTCTCTTTTGCTGTCTCGCATATAGGGTCATCATTACCATCTTTCTAAATTCCATGTATGTGCGTTAATATACTGTATTGGTGTTTTTCTTTCTGACTTCACTCTGTATGATAGACTCCAGTTTCATCCACTTCATTAGAACTGATTCAAATGCATTCTTTTTAATAGCTGAGTAATATTCCATTGTGCATATGTACCACAGCTTTCTTATCCATTCATCTGCCAATGAACATCTAGGTTGCTTCCATGTCCTGGCTATTGGAAACAGTGCTGCAATGCACATTGGGGTACATGTGTCTCTTTCAATTCTGTTTTCCTCGGTGTGTATGCCCAGCAGTGGGATTGCTGGGTTGCATGGCAGTTCTATTTCCAGTTTTATAAGGAATTTCCACACTGTTTTCCATATTGACTGTACTAGTTTGCATTCCCACCAAAAGTGCAAGGGGGTTCCCTTTTCTCCGCACCCTCTCCAGCATTTGTTGTTTGTAGACTTTTTGAGAATAGCCATTCTGACTGGCGTGAGATGGTACCTCATTGTGGTTTCGATTTGCATTTCTCTGGTAATGAGTGATGTTGAGCATCTTTTCATATGTTTGTTAACCATCTGTATGTCTTCTTTGGAGAAATGTCTGTTTAGTTCTTTGGCCCATTTTTTGATTTGGTTGTTTATTTTTCTGGAATTGAGTTGCGTGAGCTGCTTCTATGTTTTTGAGATTAATTCTTTGTCTGTTGCTTTGCTTGCTATTATTTTCTCCCATTCTGAAGGCTGTCTTTTCACCTTGCTTATAGTTTCGTTCATTGTGCAAAAGCTTTTAAGTTTAATTATGTCCCTTTTGTTTATTTTTGCTTTTATTTCCATTACTCTGGGAGGTGGGTCATAGAGGATCCTGCTGTGATTTATGTCAGAAAGTTTTTTGCCTGTATTTTCCTCTAGGAATTTTATAGTTTCTGCTCTTACATTTAGATCTTTAATCCATTTTGAGGTTTTTTTTGTGGGTGTGTGTGTATGGTGTTAGAAAGTGTTCTAGTTTCATTCTTTTACAAATGGTTGACCAGTTTTCCCAGAACAACTTGTTGAAGAGCTTGTCTTTTCTCCATTGTATATTCTTGCCTCCTCTGTCAAAGATAAGGGAAAACTGGACTTTTCCAGTCCTGTGGCCACTGCTGAGTTTTTCAAATTTGATAGCATATTGAGTGCAGCACTTCCTCAGCATCATCTTTTAGGATTTGAAATAGCTCAACTGAAATTCCATCACCTCCACTAGCTTTTTCATAGTTATGATTCCTAAGGCCCACTTGGCTTCACATTCCAGGATGTCTGGCTCTAGGTGAGTGATCACACCATCATGTTTATCTGGGTCATGAAGATCTTTTCTGTACAGTTTTTCTGTGTATTCTTGCTACCTCTTCTTAATATGTCCTGCTTCTGTTAGTTCCATACAATTTCTGTCCTTAATTGTGCCCATCTTTGCATAAAATGTTCCCTCAATATCTCTAATTTTCTTGACGAGATCTCTAGTCTTTCCCATTCTATTGTTTTCCTCTATTTCTTTGCACTGATCACGGAGGAAGGCTTTCTTATCTCTCCTTGCTATTCTTTGGAACTCTGCATTCAGATGGGTATATCTTTCCTTTTCTCCTTTGCTTTTAGTGTCTCTTCTTTTCACAGCTATTTATAAGGCTTTCTCAGACAGCCATTTTGCTTTTTTGCATTTCTTTTTCTTGGGAATGGTCTTGATCCCTGTCTCCTGTACAATGTCATGAACCTCTATCCATAGTTCATCAGGCACTCTGTCTGTCATATCTAGTCCCTTAAATCTATTTCTCACAGGGACTACCTTCTCTGTCCTGACCTACTGCTCCAGTACCTTCTCCCCCTAGATCTATACCATTTTGTGTGCTACAGGAAAAACAATTACAAAAAGGTTCACCTGAGCACTTTTTGTTGCTGGGATGGACAAATATTTTCCCATCAGTTTCAGGTGGTCCCTGAGTGTCCTACTCCCTTTTTGGGAAGAGATCGTCCCCTATCTTCGAAATCTCGCAGTTATTGCAGACCTGATAGAAGATGTTTTAAAACTCTCTCAGGGCCAAACTAATTATTTTTACCAGCCACTAAGTGAAACAACTCCTGAATAGGAGAAGCTGTTTATGGATGTCTGATCAAAGGACCTTCAGATGTCAAGTAGTGCTGATGGAAAGTCCAGACCTGATTATATCCCCTTGTAAGGTTCTTAACCCAGCTACCATCCTGCCTAGCCCTGAGGGCTCTCCCCTTTCACTCTTGCCTAGAAACTTTGGGCCATTGGACAAAACCTGTGAGAGGGATTGTCAGAAGATCCTTTGACTAATCCTGAGAAAATCTGTTACACTGATGGAAGCAGCTTTGTCTTAGATGGAAAAAGAAGGGCTGGATATGCAGTCGTCTCAAATTTTGAGACCATAGAGGCTAACCTTTTGACACAGGTTGTTCAGCCCAATTGGCTGATCTCATAGCCCTGACTTGTGCTCTAGAGCTGGGAAAAGGAAAACAAGTAGCTGTTTACACTGACTCCAAGTATGCCTTTCTGGTGCTACATGCACATGTTGCTATTTGGAAATAAAAGGCCACTTGACCACCCGAGGGTCCCCAATCAAATATGGTGATCAAATCCTTAGGCTCTTGGAGGCAGTACATCTGCCCACCGAGGTTTCAGTCTCCCACAGTAAAGGACGCCAAAAAGGAAGCATGGAAGTGGCACGAGGGAACCAAGTAGCTGATTAGGCAGCTAAGAGAGCAGCATTACAGAACAATGACCTAATAGGGTTTGCCACCTTAGTTCCACAGACTAATTTGCCTGAAACTCCTTCATTTACTGAAGGTGAGACTCCTCAAGCTAAGAGTGAGGGCTTTCAAGAAGATCATATGGGGTGGTTCCACAAGGAAGGACTCATTTTTCTGCCTGGGAATCTCCAATGGAAGTTGGTTAACTTCTTACATGCCATCACTCATTTAGGGGAGAAGGCCCTCCAAAGATTACTAGAAAGGTCCTTCAGAGGAAAAGGCCTCCAAATGACTATAAGGCAAATGGTCTCCTCTTGCCCCACTTGTCAATTAAACAACTTCTAAGGAGCTTGAAGACCCCAGCTGGCCCAGCCCATCCAACAATGTGGGACCTACCCAGGAAAGGGCTGGCAGATGGACTTCACCCAGATGACAGTTTCTCAAGGGTATAAATACCCATTAGTCATGATAGGTGCATTCACAGGATGGATTGAAGTCTTTTCCACCCTGACTGAGAAGGTTGCTGCTGCTGATGCTAAGTTGCTTCAGTTGTATCCGACTCTGTGCGACCTCATAGATGGCAGCCCACCAGGCTCCCCCGTCCCTGGGATTCTCCAGGCAAGAACACTGGAGTGGGCTGCCATTTCCTTCTCCAAAGCATGAGAGTGAAAAGTGAAAGTGAAGTCGCTCAGTCATGTCCGACTCTTCATGACCCCATGGACTGCAGCCTACCAGGCTCCTCCATCCACGGAATTTTCCAGGCAAGAGTACTGGAGTGGGGTGCCATCGCCTTCTCTGGAGATGGTTGAGGAGGTGGTAAAAAAAAAAAACTACTCCATGAAATCATTCCAAGATTTGGTCTGCCCAGGTCATGACGAAGTGACAACGGGACATCAATTACTTCTAAGGTCACCCAAGGGGTCTCTAAAGCATTGGGCATTACTTATTATCTCCATTGTGCCTGGAGGCCTCAGTCTTCAGGAAAAGTAGAAAGAGCCAACCAATTCTTAAAATCAGCAATAGAAAAGATAACCCAGGAGACCTTCCTGGGATGGAAGGAGGCTTTACCAATAGCTCTCCTCTGCAACTGTATTGCCCCTAAGGAACAGCTTGGTCTTAGTCCTTATGATATGCTATATGGGAGACCTTTTGTTTATGTCAATGACCTCTTCCTCGATCCAGAGGCTCAGTCCCTCCAGTCTTATACCATGGCCGTTGGGCAATTCCAACAGGATATACACTTGTGGGGTGTTAAACAGGACCCAAAAGATTCCAAAGAGCCACCACTATATGCTCCAGGGACTCAAGTCTCAATTAAAGTTTGGAAAGATGGGTCCCCAAAGGCTCAACTCCAGCCCAAATGGAAGGGCCTCTACCCTGTAATACTCTCTACCCCCACAGCAGTCAAGGTACCAGGACATGACTCCTGGATTCACTACTCATGGCTTCACTACGAGTGAAGCTGTGGAAGAAAAGAGAAGAGGACACTCAATACACCTGCGAGCCCCTGGGAGATCTCAGATACCTATTCAGGACTACAAATGAGTGCCATTCTAATGAACACCCCAAAATTATGTTTCTGGGGATAAGATTTCTCAGGACAGCTCTAAAAAGCCAATACAGCTTGGCAGGGGTTGTACTCCAAAATAAACAGGAGATCGATCTCCTTATCCCTGAATAAGGAGGGATAGGGATTTGAGCTATCTTGAATGAAACGTGTTGTTTCGGGGTAAATATCACCAGCTTAGTTAAAGAAAGTTTCACAGTCCTCAGGAAAAACATTCAGACCCTACTGGATCTCAAAGAATGAGCTGGAGAGTTCTCAGGGTGACTACAGTCTCTCTTTGGGGGATCCTCCTGGCGATGGGAAATTTGGAGTTGGCTAATGCCCGTACTAGTTCCTGTCTTCACCATATTGATGCTGCTTATGATTGTTCCATGTATCATCAATTGTCTAACCCATTTTTTCTCTGCCCATGTCAGCAAGCTACAACATGCAGTGCCAGTTTAACAAGGATATATAAAACTACAGCTGACCACATAAAATATCACTCACCCTTAGATGGACACCACTATAAGGACTTTGAGGCTTGAGACTAATAAGAGAGGAAGGCCCAATGCCCCTTGCTGTCCCAGTTCAGCAGGAAGTAGCCAGAGAGACTTCAATGCCCCTATTCCCCAGGAATTGAGCCTACCATCTCTTGAGGGAGGAATGGTAGGAAAAAGGAGTTCAAAAAGGCAGTGTCTAGAAGACAAAGAAGGGAAAAGCCTGTGAAAATAGAACAAAGGACCTCAGGTAAAACAAACAACCCCTCTGACTAGCCTAATTTACATAGGGCAGGCTCAGGGGGAGGAGAAAAAACATATAAAGAGAGGAGTCAAAATTGAGCCAGAGGTTTCTCTTCTCTTCGCATCTTTTGGGTTGGCCCGCCCTCATGCCTCCAGGATGTATTTTCCTTTGCTTGCCAATAAAACTGAGCTATAACACTGGTCCATCTGTCACTTCAAATTTTTGCTGCGGTGAGACAGAATCGAGGAAATTACACACTCCCCCATCATATATATATATGAAAGAGCCTCTGGAATTGTTTAGTGGTTTAGTTGCTAGGTCATGCCCAGTTCTTGGAACCCCATGGGCTGTAGTCTGCCAGGCTTCTCTATCCATGGGATTCTCCAGGCAGGAATACTGGAGTGGGTTGCATTACCTAAAATTTCCAACTTCTCAAAGTAGTGTTAGTATAGAAATTGTATTACTATGTTCACTGTATATTGATTAATGAGGTTATACAATTTTCTCTCTTCTACTTTTATTAATTTTTCTATATTTTTATTTTCACTTTTTATTTTACATGGTCATTATATATCCAAAATACCGCTATTTATTGTCTCCATTGAGTACAATTTCTCCCTCGTACAAGAGGAAACCTGATCTCCTTGATACTACCAACTAAAATTCATAGCATAATATGTATTTAATAAAGTATTTTTCAATTAATCACAATAATGATGATGGTTATATTTTTAGTTTTGCTTTTAGTTAGAGCACTTGACTCATTTTTTTCCCCTATTTATTGGTAACACCAATTAGGTTCAAGTAAGTCTTCTAAAACACATATGATCTCACATATTTCTGGTTGTCATTTGAACATATTCTAGTCTGGTTAGACTCTACCTAGATATATCAACTCATTACCATGGTTATCCTTATTGTGGGGCTTCTTAGGTGGCTCAGTGGTAAAGAATCTACCTGTCAGTCCAGGAGTCGCAGGAAACATGGGTTCGATCCTCATGTCTGGAAGATATCCTGGAGGAGGAAATGGCAACCCACCCCAGTATTCTTGCCTGGAAAATCTCATGGACAGAGGAGCCTGGTGAGCTGCAGTCCATGGGGTTGCAAAGAGTCGGACACAAATGAGAATGCATTGCTGCTAAGTCGCTTCAGTCGTGGCCAACTCTGTGCAACCCCACAGATGGAAGCCCACCAGGCTCCTCCGTCCCTGGGATTCTCCAGGCAAGAACACTGGAGTGGGTTGCCATTTCCTTCTCCACTGCATGAAAGTGAAAAGTGAAAGTGAAGTCACTCAGTCATGTCCGACTCTCAGCGACCCCATGGACTGCAGCCTACCAGGCTCCGCCATCCATGGGATTTTCCAGGCAAGAGTACTGGAGTGGGGTGCCATTGCCTATACAAGTGTAAAGATTATACATGATATGCTACATAATTATTTTTTTCATAAATTTTAAGTTAAATCTAAAAAAGCTAATTATGCTCTAGGAACAATTTTAAAGTGTTAGTACATTTAAGTATCAACTCTCCTTAGCTGAGACATTTTCTCTGCTACAGTGATAAAAGTCCATCCAGCTGCCAGTACATTTGATATAGTCCTTAATATCAATGTCCAGATTAACGAAAAAATTCAGTATAATATGTAATCTCTGTATTTTAATTAAATAAATTAAATTATTTAATTATAAATTAATTAAATTCTTTTTACAAAGCTTTCTGCCCTGTATGAATATAATTGTTTTTATTCTTGTTCATCCAGTCATGTCCCTTCTCTTCACTAGTGAGTCTTTACTAGAGAATTTATGAGAATGCATACATGCAGTCTATTGCGGATATCTATGTTCAATATACTTTATAGTAGATGCAGTCCTTGCAACACGTTGTAAGCGAGGCATGTGTTAACCAACATTGATGAGAGAACAGCTGAGACGAGAAGATGGGTGATGTACCCATAGTTACCCAACTAGGAAGTAGCAGTTCTGCAATATAACTTGGTTTCTCCTTCAACAATGGAAACATTTACGAAAACTAAATCTTGTTTTCAGAGTCAAATAAAGTGGATGTATCCCCTACACGTGCAAATGTGGACAAGTTGCTTTACTTTTTTGAATGTAAATTTCCTCCTCTTTATAAATCCTGGCCAAATTCCCAGAAGAGATACATGGTAATAAGCATAGTAGCTGCCCAGCAATTGGCACTAAAGGATGCAAATTACTTTATTACCATTTTTTCTCTCTCTCTCTCTCTCAGTTCTACTTTTCCTCCCTCCCATCTTCTTTCTCTGGCATAAGAGAGTAAAATAGACATCCAGCTTCAATTTTGGACTCCATTTTGTTACAACTTATGTGACTTTGGGAATATTACTCTGCCATCTGAACTAGTTTTCTTATATCAAATAAGGGATATCCAGGTAGAATATGTATAATGTTTAGTGTACAGTAGATACTCAATAAATATTGGCTCCTTCCTTTCTTCCATGTTTTTTCTTAGTATGAAGCTCAATGCAAATGTCCGATATTATTATTATTAAGAGCTGAAGGAATGTCACCAGATTTATATGTAATTTGATATTCAGAGTATCCCCCAAAACAGCATTTAACTTCTTGTCTTCTAATTCTGCAAGTGCTGTTTACTGACACAATGTCAAGGTTGCTTGCTGATTATTTAGAAAAGAGTGCTTGTTTCTTTTCTAGACAGGAAAAAATATTCTCCTTCTCTTAATCCACCCTTACAGTTGTATAGTAATCTCTCATATATTGTTTGAACATGGTCATTTCCAAATACTTTTCCAGTGCAGAAATTTTATTACTCAAAGATTGACATCTTTCCCCTTTGTCTCTATATTAAATCCTTTTATTTTATCTATGAAATCTCAAGATCTGTTCTTCTTCTTAAATTAGCTAATTTAATATTCCCATGACTGCGTTGTCTGACCTCTACTCCAGTCTTCTTTGATCACTCACAGTGCCCCTAAAATCATCACTCTATTATTTTTGTCAACTCTCCATCAACTCAGACATGCTTTTCTAGGCATTTTTCTTCTTTGACTACTTTCCTTATTCTCTATTTCCCCTTGGGTTTTTTTTTTTTCTCCCCTTCTGTCTCTCATTGTTTATTATATACCTTTGTCCCTGCATTTACTTCTTCTAATATCCATTTCCTTATCTTTCTTTCCCTGCTACTTCTTCCTGGCTGTGATCCAATCTCCCCTCTTCCAAATCAAAAATTTACTGTTTTCCACAAGATGCAGAGAAGGTGGATTAAAGGAGGTCAATAGTATACTTGTAAAGAAAGTAAATGTTTATATAACATACAATACATGGTAAAAGAAAGACTCTAGGCTTGGAAGTGACTCGTGTGGGTAGCTAGAATTTTCTGTGGTGGATATATTTCCAATGCTAACAACTAGAGGTTTGATGTGTGTCCAGTAAATGAAAGCTTGTCTGAGGAGACCTTAGAGAAATCATAACCTTGCTAGGAGGTAGTGCAAAATTAATTCTGCATTTTTAGTGCTTTCAATTTCTTGCATGTGATTCCATTGTTATGTCACTCCTGTCACTTGACAACTGTGCAAGGTGGCTTAGTGATGTTATCTTTCTGTTTCATTGTTCATTGCATGGAATGTATTTAGCTATTCATGCTGCTGTCTGTTTTCTGGTGTTCCTATTGCCTCTAAAGTCTTTATTTTTTCAGCAGCTTGTTCAAGATGAATTTGCAATATTTTACTAGGTATGAGTTGCAGCTTGTGAGGTTGAAACACATGATATTGACATCGCTTGGTCATGTCAAATTTTTGAACTTTTTCCTTAGATATTTTTGAGAACTGTTATGTTTGAATAATAGATAATTGAACCAAAATATTACCTTAATGAATTTCCTGCTAAATTCTCATGAAATACTTGTTTGATTTCTTGATATATATATATATATAAATATGTGCTTCTGTAAAATAATTCTACTTTATTGTATTCATATAGAATTGTGATAAAGTTTCACATATATCATCTTTGAGATTCAGGCAATCTCTGTGAAATAGTTAAAGCAGATATTGTTCCTCCTATTTATTGATGGGATAAAGTCTTTTAGAAATATTTGGACATTCTCAAGGTCACATAGTATGAAAAGATTTGAAACTGGAATACTTAGATCCACTATAATTATGCATAATTCATTGCTTTTCCACCAAAATTTAAAGCCATTCATATGTGTGTAAAAGTATGTACCTGCCTTAATGACTTTGAGTAAAAAATCATCCATATTTTCTATCACCATTATCATAACAGCTACAATTTGCCATCCACCATACTTATATCATTTCTAATTCATAGAACTGTAATTAATTACAATTTATAGACAAGGAAGATGGTGTCAGAGTTTTAATATCACGTCCAAAGCTTTATCTCAGAAACTGAAAGCGCTAGTGCTGTTTTTTTTTTTCCTGGCTGCACCACTAGTCTACAGGATTTTTGTTCCCTGACTAGGAATTGAACTTGGGCTCTTGGCAGTGAAATAGGGGAGTCCTAACCACTGGACCACCAGGGAGTTCCCACTAGTCTTGCATTTTAACTTGCTCTGCATGTATCTGAATGTGTATGATTTCTTGTGAACTAAATAACAAAATTTTAGAGAAGTTCTTTAGCACCACTTTGTTTCACAGTTAGTAAACCTATTTTATGACTGCTATTCAGTTAAAGGAAATCAACCCTGAATATTCATTGGAAGAACTGATGCTGAAGCTGAAGCTCCAATACTTTGGCCACCTGATGGAAAAGAGCTGACTCATTGAAAAAGACCTTGATGCTGGGAAAGACAGAAAGCAGAAGGAGAAAGGGACAACAGAGGAAAAGATGGTTGGGTGGCATCATTGCCTCAATGCACATGAGTTTGAGCAAGCTCTGGGATACAGTGAAAGACAAGGAGCCTGGCATGCTGCAGTCCATGGGGTCTCAAAGAATCAGACATGACCGAGTGTCTGAACAACAACGTTCAGTTAAAAAGAAAAAAAAAAGAAATAGTAAGTTTCAGTATATCACCAACAGGACTTCCAGATAATGTCCTCTCTAAATCCACTTGTCTAGTACTTGTTTTTGCATCACGGAATCTGTGATCACATCAGTGACTTGAACTCACGCACAGTGATCTACCTCCAAGTGACCACCGAGGCCAGCTGCAGATTGAGATAGATACAAAAATGATCAGGATATCTCACACAAACACATGCATGTGCACATAGATTGCTCAAAACCCAATTCGTCACTTTTCATTGATATCAGTTTCTATCACTATGGAACAAATGACCATAAACTTAGTGATGTAAAACAATATGAATTCATTTTCTCACAGTTTCTGTGCACCAGGAAGCTAAACAGACTAAGCTGGGTCTTCAGCTCAGGATCTCCAAAGACTCCACTGCATCTCAAAGCAATGAAGATAGCAACTGGGTTGTTTTACTTTCTGGACCTGAGATTGTCTTGTGTCAACTGAAGTAAAATGCATAACCTAAAAATTGAGAATTATGTTATAGTTGATAGACTTACTGAAGATTTGAGCAAGGGAGGCAGCCTCACAGCTCTGAGAGACTATTGAAAAAGGTCAGGAACGAGCTGGGATAAATAGGAGTTTTTGCTAAAAAAAAAAAAAAAAGCATGTATTTGGATATCAAAAGATTACTGCTTAGCATAAAAATCAGACATCTGAAGTGTGTGTTTCAGTTTCTCTATGTATGTTGAGAGTCTGGGCCCACTGAAGTTATACCTGTTTATTATTATTATTATGATGATTATTTCAGCTGTAAGAAATTTAATTTTAACATGTTTATTTATTTATATTTTTTATGGAAAGGCATTTTATTTTTAAATATACCAATGTGTACATGTCAACTCCAAGCTTTTGTCTTTCTCCAGCTGGAAGTCCCCTCAGATGATTCGTAGGGGGCTGCTGTAGAAGTTGATGGGGCTTCCTCCTCACTTTTTGCTCTTCTCTGTTGAAAATTTTATCTTGCCATTGTCCTTTGCTGTTTCTCTTCTACTTGCAACCTAATGCATTTCTGATGATGTGAATACATTGTAAAAAGTAATAATTAGTGCCAAAATATATTTTTAGTATGAGAATAAAAGCTCATCAATTGTAAAATATTGAAATCATATTTGCCAGTAAGTGTTTTTTTAATGTGTGTATATAAAATAAGAGTGTGGTGGGTTTAAAATATTCTTAAACATTACCTTATGTACTTTTTTCCTGAAAAACGTCTTTTACTTTGCTGCTGCTGCTGCTAAGTCGCTTCAGTCGTGTCCAACTCTGTGCGACCCCATAGACGGCAGCCCACCAGGCTCCGCCGTCCCTGGGATTCTCCAGGCAAGAATACTGGAGTGGGTTGCCATTTCCTTCTCCAGTGCATGAAAGGGTAAAGTGAAAGTGAAGTCACTCAGTCGTGTCCGACTCTTAGCGACCCCATGGACTGTAGGCTACTAGGCTCCTCCGTCCATGGGATTTTCCAGGCAAGAGTACTGGAGTGGGGTGCCATTGCCTTCTCCGTCTTTTACTTTAGCCAAGACTATAATAGGTTAACTTCCCATAATAATAGCACTTCTGAAGAAATCACAGTTTCCCACCTGGTAGGTATATCCAACTGTAAGTTTCCACTCCCTGAGAATTCAAGAGTCACGAGTCTAAGATTTACTAGCGGTGGATCGATATATCATTATGGAATCCTTATTTGTAGCTCAGTATCCTCTACTGGCTGAGGGTCTGAGTGGCTATAATACTGATGATAATTTATTGCATAACTAATATTTTCCTATTGTAGCATTTAAATTAATCGTGTAACAGGGAGGATCTTTCCTGCTCTTATTCATTCAAAGGCATTTGTTGGAGTTGTATCTTTACTTTTTCATGTCAGAGAAAACATTAAATGTGATTAGCTGCAGGTATCTGTGCTTCATGATAGCCAAGCAAAGTCCTTTTTATATTTCATCTTATAATTGTATTTGCAACTTAATGTTTGAAGTGTCAGTCTTTGTAAAATTAGCTCATCTTGTTATGATTTAGAGCTTTGATGTGAGTGAAAGGCTTCAATTGCAATGCAGAGTCACATCTGAGAGTAAACTGCATAGACAAAGAGACTTACAAGACTAGTAAATCAAATACTTGGAGCTGTCTATGTGGATTATGAGAGTATTTGCATAACTTTGAAGTATTTATACTGATGAAATTACAATAATTAAAATCATTGCTGTGTCAATTGCTAGATGCCACAAGGCATAGCAATTACTAGCATGCAAATCAGAGTTTGTGTAAGCATTTTAAAGAATAATTACCTTATTTGATTCAGATGTGCCTGAAAGGCATTAAGAATTATTTGAGCTATTTTGCCTCCAACAATTTTAAGGCTTGTAGATAATGTTGTTGTTATTATCAATTATTTACTTTTGTATATCACTTTTCCTTATTTTGGTTGAAACTAAATGCTACAGATAAAATAAAAACACAACTTTGCTGTAACTAGGAATAATTTACAATATCAGTTAAATCTGCATCTCTCTTCAGCAAACATTTTTCTTTTTAATAGGCTTGAGTCTGCTATGTCATCAGTTTTGTGCTAAATAGCTAATGTATACTCGATGTCTACATTCACACAATTTAAGGTCAAGGTTGTGAATTGCAGGAAAATGCCAGAGTAAGAAAGTCAGACATAAAAGGCTGCAAAATATTGTCTCAAACATATTTATCACAGGATATGTACAGGTCAGGACTTCCCAGGTGGCCCTGGTGGTAAAAAAAACATGCTGGGAAGACAGGAGACATAAGAGACTTGGGTTCAATCCTTGGGTGGGGAAGAATCCCTGGAGGAGGGTATGACAACCCATTGCAGTATTCTTGCCTAGAGAGTCCCATGGACAGAGGAGCCTGGCAGGCTCCATGGGGTCGCAGAGTCAGACACAACTGAAGCGACTTGGCACAGCACACATATACAGTTGGACACTTTACCTAGTTGAGAATTTTAGTCTTTCGAGTGAAAATGTTTTACTATCTAACTTTAATACCAAACCTTAAATAATGCATTGAAATCAAAATGGACATCATATTGGAATATGTGATCATTTAGAAATTGTGAAGTACTTCCTCTAAAATTTTAAATAAAGTGATTGTTGTTGCTGTTGTTTAGTCACTAATAAGGCAGGTTTATTCCATATGATTGTTCTTTTAACGGAAGACTGAGTCCTGATCTGCTTTGATCTAGGGAGTAAGTTATTTAGGTATAAAGACTTAAAAAAAAAAAACATATATCATAAAGAATAATTGAGTTGTAAGTCAGTGAATCAAGGCAATTATTTTCAGAATTATCACTAAAAATGCTGTATTTCTTGGTGCTTTCTTAATTTTCCCACATCTCTCGATAAATATTTTCTCTAAATAGGTAGAGTTTATATGTTATTGCATTTGAAAATTCAAGGTGTTTTTATGATCAAAATTTTGCTATTTTAACATCTGTAACTTTGGTTTGTTGCCTGAGAGCTCCTGAATTTTCCGAAATTCCTAAGTTATTACATTTAGTTAAAATAAAATTTATCTCTTCTTTTGGGATGACTATGGAAGTCATGTTTAGTTTTCATTTTACAAAAGGTATAACTATCTGAAAACTAAAACACTAGCCCAGAATATATTTTGGAAGTTAATTTTGGATTTTGAAGTTAGTTTGGTAACTACTTGGAAAATATCTTCTATGAAAAGAACATATGTAAAGATAAGTAGGTGCTAAGAAATGAGTAATAATTATCTGAGATTTGTGCCTTTCCTTTCTATGTCTGTTTGTATCTGTAAAATTGATATGCCCTCTCATGAGATATAAAGTACAACAGACAAACATGTATGACAAACAAACATCTCTTTCTATAAGAACTCTTAGAAGAAAAGCCCTAGACTCCTATCTGGCATATATTAGAAGCTCATTAAATATTTGTTGATTGGCTGAGAAAAGCATCTATATAAAAAGAATCCACATGTACTAGAAGACACATTTGTCATAAAAATTAAGCAAAGTAAGCTTCTGTATGTGGTAAAAAGTTCAGTTACCATATCTTGCCAGACAAAAACCGAGCCTGGATTTCATCACACCAATTCTTGATGCCATTAACAGTGTAATAGCTGAATTTGGATATTATAATTTTTAACAACAAAAAGTTGTCGAAATATGGGGAAAAAACATTAAGGTATAGAGTTCTTATAAAAAAGTAAAGCTTTTGACAAGCTTTGATGTGCTCAACCACTGGAAATTAAAAATATTTATTGATTTTATGTTTTGATATATTTTTAGTCCAATCTTCTTTTTTCTGGCCTTTCTTTCCTGTTGAGTGACTGTAAGTAAATTATTTGAGTCTTTCTATATATTTCAAAATGTATTTTTATTATTTTAAATAAAGCTCTCAATAGATATGTTCCTTCCAATTCTTTTCTATCTTGTAAAGATACGCAGAAAGAAAAGTTCCACCAATGACTCTTAATTACATTGGTTTATGACAACATTTTATGTGACTTAGTTACAGGGCCTCTAACAGCCCATAGTAAAGTGAAAAATGTTCCTTTGTTCCCTGTGGCAAAATAAATTGTTGATTCTGGGCAGAAAGTTGGACAACATGAATCCTTTTAGCATTACAATGCATTTGAATAATAGTGTCATTACTGTCAGATCTCTCTTTAGTAAAAGATTTGTGTGCTTAACCACAAAGGATCATAGTTCTCTAGAACACATCTAGTCAAGATTTATAAAACAAACTAAATTTTTTAAATATAAATTTATTTATTTTAATTGAAGGCTAATTACTTTGCAATATTGTATTGGTTTTACCATACATTGACATGAATCCGCCATGGGTTTACATGTGTTCCCCATCCTGAACCCCCCTCCCACCTCCCTCCCCATCCCATCCGTCTGGGTTATTCCAGTGCACCAGCCCCGAGCACCCTGTATCATGCATCGAACCTGGACTGGCAATTCGTTTCATGTATGATAATATACATGTTTCAATGCCATTCTCACAAACCGTCCCACCCTCGCCCTCCCACAGAGTCCAAAAGACTGTTCTATACATCTGTGTCTCTTGGCTGTCTCACATACAGGGTAATCGTTACCATCTTTCTAAATTCCATATATATGCGTTAGTATACTGTATTGGTGTTTTTCTTTCTGGCTTACTTCACTCTGTATAATAGGCTCTAGTTTCAGCCACCTCATTAGAACTGATTCAAATGTACTCTTTTCAATGGCTGAGTAATATTCCATTGTGCATATGTATCACAGCTTTCTTATCCATTCGTCTGCTGATGGACACCTAGGTTGCTTCCATGTCCTGGCTATTGTAAACAGTGCTGTGATGAACATTGAAGTACATTTGTCTCATTCACTTCTGGTTTCCTCCATGTGTATGCCCAGCAGTGGGATTGCTGGGTCGTATGGCAGTTCTATTTCCAGTTTTTTAAGGAATCTCCACACTGTTCTCCATAGTGGCTGTACTAGTTTGCATTCCCACCAAAAGTGTAAGAGGGTTCCCTTTTCTTCACACCCTCTCCAGCTTTTATTGCTTGTAGACTTTTGGAGAGCAGCCATTCTGACTGGTGTGAAATGGTACCTCATTGTGGTTTTGATTTGCATTTCTGTAATAATGAGTGATGTTGAGCATCTTTTCATGTGAAAACAAACTAAATTTTTAAAATTAATTTTCCAAAGTTTTCCCAGAGACTCTGGTCAAAAATTAACACTGACCAAATTATATGTCAATTTTGTCTTCATACGGTAAGAAAAAGAAGTATCATAGACTACCTCTATATAAATATTTTTATTTCATTTTTTATATAGTTTGCATTCAAAACATTAAGATGATATGGTTATATTTATGTCAATATCTGTGTGTGTGTGTGTATGTGTGTCTGTGTGAGTGTGAGATCTTAGTTCCTTGACCAGGGGTTGAACCTCAGGTCCACAGTAGCGAAAGTGATGAGTCTTAAACCACTGGACCACCAGGGAATTCCCATATGTCAATATTCTTAATGTTTACAGGATAGCATAACTCAACAAGGCTTAGCATATAATACAGAATAGAACTCGCACAGTCCAGAGCAATGACTCAAATAAGGCTCAACCACAACATTCCCCGGAGAATGCTTTAAATGAGGATTCCCATTGTCTTCCCCAGAGTTGCAAAAGCAGAGTTTCAGGGAAGTCAGCCTTGGGACTCTGCATTGCAAAGATATCTTCTAGAGATGCTCATGCATAGTTAGGTTAGATAATCACCATCAGCTTTTAGTGTGCGTAGCAGAGGCCCCAGAGGATACCAATAAGTTCCAGAGACAGCAAAATGAGAGATGGAGGTTTAAAACTTGGCTAAGTGTGTCCTTTTTTTTGTTTCTCTGTAAAGCAAAGAAAATTTACTTATTTCTCTTATAAAGTTTTAGTGCAAATATCATTGTGCAAAAATATTTATAGCCATAAATAATTTAAAATATATTTATTCTTGACCTTCTGCTTTTTCCAGTCAATGTTGCAGCTTTGACAAATGTTTAGGCTTCTAAAAGATTTCTTTTCCCCCTAAATATATAGGAATGGATGAATATTTTCTTAACTTGAAAATAACCAAATACATACCAGATACAAATTTCAGCATCATATGTAATGGTGAAATAGGAGAATTTCCAAGAAAATCATGAAGAAGACAAACTAGTTTACTATCTATATTTTGATATCATTTTGAAGGGCTACTTAATGCAGTGATCATGAGAATAAACTAAGCTTTATATACTAGAAGGAGAACTCAAAAATAACATAAAATTCAAATCCAAGAAAATCAACAAAGAAACCATTAGAAACTGGTAGACAAAACGTCATGTGATCACCTAAAATGCTAAGCGTCAAAAACAAAACTTTTCTCTATATAAATTCTAGCCAATTAAAATATATCACTGGAGAAAATAGACAGAAATAGGAAATTCCCCGGCCAGTCCAGTGGTTGGCTCTGCACTTCCACTGCATAGGGCACAGTTTCAATCCCTGTCAAAGAACTGAGATCTCACAGGCTGTGCGATGTGACAAAAACAAACAACAACAAAAAACCCCAAATAAATACTGATTTAAAAATAAATAAAAATAGCAATAAATATTATAAAATACTGTAAAAGCCTCACCATAAATGTAGAGGAGCTGTATGAAGAAAACTGTACATTTCTATTGAGAGATCAGTATAGAAAGACATAAATAAATAAAGTTTAATAAAGATATGCTCTATTCCTGAAAGAAACATATAATAAAACAGGAAGAAAAATACTATAAAGACATCAAGTAGCTCAAAATCAACCTAAATATTCAATTCAATGTAAGGTTAATGAAAAAACAAACCTTCTGAAGGTCTCAGGCAAAGACCATAAAATTTATGTAAAAGAATAAAACTATAAAATTATAAAAAAGGAAAAAGATTACATGATTGCAAATAAGCACTAACAAATAGATATATCATGATACCCACAAAGTTTGTATAATTCAGACACTGAAATCCATAGACAAAAGAGTCCTGAAATTAAACAATAAAATATGATACAGACAACATTTCACATTAATAAGGGAATATATATATATATATATATATATATATATATATGTAAAGTGAGAGAGAGAGAAGGAATTCTAGATAACATGGAATAATAGAGACCAGAAATACCTTCCTACCTGAAATAATTAAAAACCAAGCCAAATTTTCTGCAGATGGAGCACCTGACAACAGGACAGTGGCCACTGTGACAGGATTATCAATTGAGACAAGCCCCCAAACTGTCCCAGGTTACATCCTAGAGAGAAATTCCAGGACACAGTGTCCAAGATGGAGTTCAGCCATTTTCCTAAGGAGATGGAGCTGGGAGTCCAAGGAGGCCATAACACCTCAAATCCCTGGGACAGGTTGTCATAGAGGAGAGGACTGCACATAGAAAGAACTTCAGGACTTCCCTGGTGGTCTAGTGGTAAAGAATTCACCTGCCAATGCAGAGGCCATAGGTTCAATCTCTGGTCTGGGAAGATTCCACCTTCTGGACAGCAACTGAGCCCATACACCACAATTACTGAGCACGCATGCCACAGCTGCTTAAACCCATGTTCCCTGGATCCTATGCTCCATCACTGGAGAGGTCACTACAATGAAAAGCCCATGCACTGCAATTAGAGAGTAACCTTGCTCCTTGCAACTAGAGAAAGCCTGTGCAGCAATGAAGATCCAGTGCAGCCAAAAATAATAAATTAATACATAAATTTAAAAAAGAAAGAAAGAACTTCAGAGATCCAGTAGGGGACCACCCTTAACTCTTTAGCTGAGTACAAGCCAGTGCATTCATGTGATTAAACTACCCAAGGGAAATAAATAAAAGTAACAAAGGAAAGAATTCCTGTAATTCTTTAAAGGCAGAGAATTTACATTGCCACCAGCCAGAGTAGAAATCCTAGTAATTCATGGGACATTAGGTAGAGTACACAGAAAGATATTGCCTCAATAGTGGAGCAAAATTAGTCTTAGACTAAAGACTGATCTGGTCTTGCATAATAAAACCTAAAAGCAAAGCTAAAATGGATCAAGCTGTTTCTAAGTGACTTAACTGCATTACAGTACAATGCTCAAGAATATTTATAGAAATACAAAAATACCCAACACTCAATAATGCAATGTAAAACATACTTGGCACTCAATCAAAAATTACTAGAGATCTAAAGAAATGGTGGAAATACAACCCACAATGCAATGAATTGTAACAACATAGTGAAATATGATAAACATATAATTAGTAGAAAAAGAGATAAAACAATTATAACTATATGCCATATGTTCAGGAAAGTAGAGAAGAAATTGAGTGTGATATTTCAAGACATGTAAGAAGCAAAAAAATACACTATGGATCTAGACAGAGGAATGAGAAATACTGGAATGGCATATATATGAGTAAATATAAAAAGCTTTTTTTTGTTCTTTTTAAATATTTTTATAAGACAATTGACCATTTACAACGAATAATAATAGCAAAGTTTGGGATTTTAAACATATTGAGGAGTAAAATGTATGATAATGACAGCACAAAGGCCAAGAAAGAAAAAATGAACGATTATTCTCACAAGACTCCTATTTTCCACAGACATGAAGATATTGCTCCTCTTCCTGATCTGATTTGCACTTCTTATTTAAGCTTGAAAGCATGACTGCTTATTTTCCCTGATATCCTAAAGTGAAAGTGTCCGACTTTTTGCGACTCAGTCACGTCCGACTCTTTGAGACCCAATGGACTGTAGCTGGTCAGGATCCTCTGTCCACGGAATTCTCCAGGCAAGAATACTGGAGTGGGTTGCCATTCCCTTCCCCAGGGGATCTTCCCAACTCAGAGATCGAAATCAGGTCTCCTGCATTTCAGGCAGATTCTTTACCACTTGGGCCACCAGGGAAGCCCTTAAGATATTCTGAAATCTTATCTTCATAAGGCTCAGCCATTAGATACCCCAGCATAAACCAAGAGAAACTATACTGTCATCACTGGTTGATCTTACAATGCCATTTTTACCCTGAGGTCACACATGCTAACTTGCTCTTCCTTTATTTGTTCTAACATCCTCATGTAAAAGAACTCCAAAATGAATCTGACTGCCAGTTCACCAGCCATTCACCCTGTGTGAATGAAGCCCAGCTAAATCTGAGATGCCTCCAGTTACAGAAAACTAACACTGGAACTATGTCAAACAGGGAAATGATTTTTAGTTACAGAATAAAGAAATTCTAAGTCAGAACCAAATTATGAAGTTTCTGTACCTTTTATAATGAAGTTTTGTGAAACTCACAAACATTGAAACTTAGTCTTGTGTCCACTCTCTCTCTCTTTTTAATTGCTATGTTTACTATTACTTTAGAGAAAGGAAGTAATCCTTCTAGTTGGACTAAATGCACCTCTTTCAGTTGCCTGGAATACTGAAATGGAATTACATACCATGAAGGACTTTGAAAGAGTTGATGTATGTTGTAAATTTGATAAGAATTGTGCAGGCTTCTGCAAATTTCTGCAAAAAACCTGCAAATTTCTCTTCACTTGTCCTCCAGTTTCACATTTCACAGAGACATATCCTAACATACCTTGAGCAGAGTTATGATAGGCCTGTGAACGATCTGAAATCAATCCCTAGTCCTGTTGGTTCTCCACCCTAAGCTTTAAGAGCTTTCCTTTCATGCACGGCTAAATGGAAAGGAAAAGAATATCATCAGGTCCCAAAGGATACTCTCTTTGATACCAATTAATTCATGAAAAAAATTTTTAAGAAGATATATGCTTTAATTTTTAAATAAATTGAACAGTAAAATGGATGTATTAAGCAAGAGAGGAATATTTAAAAGAATAACATAAAATGTGAAGGGAGGGGGCAATTAAATAAAATAAGTAACAAAACAATATATTGTATGCTTCACTATAGAACACAGTGAATTGTCTGCAGAAAAGACAAGCATTCAAAGAGCACAGGAAATTATAAAGAAGAAAATTAATAGGAAGAAAATTACATAAATGGGGGTAATTATGGAAGTCTAACCTACAAATTATGACTCTTCTTGAAAGAAGGAAATAACACATATAAGGAATAATAAAAAATGTATTAATTTTTAAAGTAGTAAGACCATTTACTCAAAGGTTCATTATTTTCGGGGAAAAATTACTAAAAAGAAATCCATGTTTAGATTTTAAAAAATGACTAGGGTTCCAAATATAAAGAAAAAGAATTATAACTCCCCAGGTAAAAATGAGTAACTTCTAAAGGAAATGTATGGAACATAAAGAAATTACACATGAAAGTTTGAGAAAATTTTCATGAGTCAGATTTTTCTCAAAACATCAAAAATAGCAGTATTAATTGTCTCAGATGATTTCTGTAGCAACATGGTTGAAAGCAAATAAATTATGATTATAGATAGGGTAGAAATAATAGAAAATTTAAAATATAAGGTATAAAACAGAATAAAGGGAATTTTTTTATCTTACTAAAATATTCAATTGCAGTGAGAAAAAGCGTCTCCTATATTATTCATGATAATTCATCTCCTATAACAAACCATTTAAATGGTTTAATGCAATGAATCTCTTTAATGTTGCACTTCAATGCAGGTATTGGGAGTTCTCTATTCCATTCTAGGAAATAGTCTGCAATTTAGCTGCTTTATTATTTTCTAGAGCCTTGCTATTCTCTACTGATATTTCAGAGTATGAACAACACACAAATGAAGAGAAACTGTGAAGAATTACAAAAAGAAGGTTAGAGATCAGTTGTAAGTGGCATTAATCATTTCCCTACATATTCTATTGGACAGAGGCTCATCACACAGTGACACCAAAAGCAAGGCAAGTATAGTTAAGCAGTATCTTAGGAATAAAACGAGAAAACTGCATTAGTGATATTAGTGAGCATTAGTTTTCTTTGTTACATGTACTAAATATTTACATGTCAGCAATAACAATAAAGTCTAAATATTAAATTCTAGTAAAAACTGATGAGAAATTGGATGTATTATACTATTTTAATATACAGTTATGTTAGAAGCTAAAAATAAAAAAGTTTATAATTAAAATAAAATTCTAAATATGGTAAATATAGACTATACTGCCTTCTGATGTGTGTATAAATGTATACAGAAGTAATAAGGTATTTTTCAATAAAGAAAGCTTCAATAGAAGAGGTTAAATTGGTTGTAAATTGATCTTATGAGTTAATTAAATTATTTTATATAAATCATTCATTTCATGACAGTACTTTGTGTAACCATTGATGGGTATAACTAAATAGACATGGATCTAAAAGATACCTTAGAATATTAATGTAATATGTGGAATTAATTGAGACATTACCACTAATTTAATAATTTATATAGTTTTTGAATAAAAATATATCACAGAATCTAGGTGGGGAGAAAAACATCTCAAGTTATTGTAAAAGAAAAAATATAAAGAGGAAAGTGTAATTTATATATAATTATTAATTTGTGAGTGAAAATGTAAAGTTACATTGATATATTCCAGCAAATTGTACAAAAAATAATATCACAATTTTATGTAGCTAAGACAGATAAATATCAGTATTAGAGATGTGGATGGAGAAATCACAAATAAAAAAAGTATTCTAAAATTAAAAATGTTAGTAGTTACCTGGTGATCCAGTGTTAGGACTTGGTATTTAATCTGTAGCCCTGATTCAGTCCCTGGTTGGGGAACTAAGATCCCACAAGCTGTATGCTGTGGCCAAAAGAAAGAAAAAGCTTAGTTATACTAATATTTTAAAATGTAAAATGCAATTTTATTATAAGTGCTGAATTGTAATCCCCAATCACAAAATTGTGTGAAGACATGAATGTGATAAATGTGGAATTCAAACCAATTCTATGAATTGGTCCAAAATTTTTGGCAAAACCGACAAAAACATTCATAAATTGTTGCATAATTTTTTTCTTTTGCTAATCTCTTGCCATAACTCTCAAATACCAAAAAATAATTTGTGTAAGGAGTTGTTCACTGAAGTATTTACATATATACAATATGAGAACATACACGCTTTTTTAATGGTGATAAAAATACAAAAGATGTGTGCATACGCACATCACAGTATTCTTTTAAAAGCAAAAGACAAATAACCCAGATATTCACCATCAAAAAATGAACTTTATAAGGAATCAACAAAATGGAGTAGCATACATGTATAAAAAGCAATGAGGAATGTCTCTAATAGATAACTATGAATTGATCACCAGGATATATTTATAAGTAAAAGAGTCAAGTTAAAGTTAAGTGTATATAATTATGAAACTATCATCAAAAAAAGAATGTTTGAATATATTTACTTACCCAAAAATGGGTTAATTTAGGAAGGAAAAACTATGAACCTTGAACAAATAAAGATTTACATAAGTGGGTAGAGAGGGAATCCAGTGGAAATCCAGATGTCTATGTCTACATCTATATCTAGCCATATTTGTTTCTTGTTGTTTAGTCACTAAGTTATATCCAATTCTTTTGCAACACTATGGACTGCAGCCTACCTGGTTCCTCTGTCCATGGGACTTCCTAGGCAAGAATACTGGAGAGGGTTGCTATTTCCTTCCCCAGGGGATCTTCCCAAATCAAACTTGTGTCTCCTGCATTGGCAAGCAATTTCTTTATCACTGAGCTAACAGGGAAGCCTGTCTATCTCTCTCTCTCTCTTTGTATCTATATATCTCAGATTATAAACAATGAATAATTATAATGTCACCATTTTGTAACTCTAAATGAATTATTGCATGTAGGCAATGATCATCAACGAGAAGGAACAGCCAGACAGAAAGTGTCATGTATTACATCTTTAGGCACATGTTTTGTGGTTGTCTCTCCTTTGATGATTGTAAATATCATTGATGTTTCCCTTTTATTACTTTTGCTTGATTTTCCTACTTTGTGTGTGTGTGTTAGTTGCTCACTTGTACCTGACTCTTTGTGACTCCATGGACTGTAGCCTACCAGGATCCTCTGTCCATGAAATTCTCCAGGCAAGAATAGTGAAGTGAGTAGCCAGCCTTCCTCCAGGGGATCTTTCTGAACCAGTAATCGAACCCGGGTCTCCTTCATTGTAGGCAGACTCTTTATCATCAGAGCCACCAGGGAAGCCCTTCTTTCTATTTTACTTTATAATAAAATATTCTAAGGCTCTGTCTTTGAATATTCCCTACATTAACTTATTCCAGCTCATGAATTTAGATGCCATTTATACAATGATGTTTTCCAAATTGATAACTTCAAACCAGATATCAGGAAGCTAGTGCAACCAATTGTTCATTTAACACAACATGAATGTTGTGTTTTCAAATGTAACATATTTGCAATTGTGATAGGTTATATTTTGCTCCCACTCTCCGAAAAAAAAAAATATATATATATATATGGCTTGGACAGAAAGTTCATTCAGATCTTCCCATAAGATATTACGGAACAGACTTTTTGGCTAACCCAATACATATAAAAGTGAAAAAAGTGAAAGTGTTAGTTGCTCAGTCATGTCTGACTTTTTGCGAGCCCATGGACTGTAGCTCATCAGTTTCCTCTGTCCACGGATTTCTCCAGGCAAGAATACTGAAGTGGGTAGCCATTCCCTTCTCCAGAGAATCATCCTGATTTAGGGGTCAAACCAGTCTCTCCTGCATTACAGGCAGATTCTTTACTGTCTGATCCATCAGGGAAGCCATATATATATATATATGTATCAGTTCAGTTCAGTCTCTCAGTCATGTCCAACTCTTTGCAACCCCATGCACTGCAGCACGCCAGGTTTCCATGTCCTTTACCAAATCCCAGAACTTGCTCAAACTCATGTTTATTGAGTCAGTAATGCTGTCCAGCCATCTCATCTGTCATCCCCTTCTCCTCCTTCAATTTTTCCCAGCATCAGGGTCTAATTCCTGATTTTCCATCTTTCCCAAACCTGCTCCTCTCTTAGTCTTCAATTTAGTAACTCCGATTCCATCCCTCCAGACATTTAGGATGAAAACTTTGAACTCATGTTCGATTATCTGTTTCACATTTACCATGTTTAAACCATCAACAGATCCCAGTGGTTTAACCTTTTAAATATGTTGCAGGGAAGAGCCAATTCTGACTCCATGATGGATCTGTTTCTTTGGCTTTGTTGTTGTTCTGCTGCTAAGTCATGTACAACTCTGTGATCCCCTGAACTGCACCATGCCAGGCTTCCCTGTCCATCTCTATCTCCAAAATATCTTAGAATAAAGTCAGACCACGTCTTTCACTGCTCAAGGTCCTACAGTGGCTTTCCAAATTAGACAGAATTAAAGCCAAAATCCTTAACATGGTCTAGATGGTCTCTATGATCTATTTGTCTTTTCATCCCCAATTCCTACCACTTCCTATACCTCTTTGACCTCACCTCCTACTAACTTTGTCCCCACTCCAACAACGTATGACACAAAGCCTACTTGTTTGCTCTTATCTATGTCAAATATTCTTTCTACATGTATCACACAATTCATTTAATATTCATCTGTTTAAATATAGTTTTATCTCTAAGACCTTGCCTGACTTCCTTTTTCTATTGTAACAGCTTTAATCCTCCTCCTCCTTCTCTGTCTTACTTTTTTTTCACAATGAAAAGTGAAAATGTTAGTCTCTCAGTTGTGCCTGACTCTCTGCAACCCCATGGACTGTAGCCTGCCAGGCTCCTCTGTCCATGGAATTCTCCAGGCAAGAATACGGGTGTGGGTAGCCATTCCCTTCTCTAGGGGCCCTTCTCGACCCAGGGATTGAGCCTGGCTCCCCTGCATTACAGGCAGATTCTTTACCATCTAAACCTCTCCAACTGGCACAATGTAAAATTTCCTTATTATTTTTCTTCCACTAAAATGTATACCCCATTGAAGCACATTTTAATCGTTTATTCACTGCTGTATCTCAGATTCTAAAAGAAAGCCTAAAATATTAAAAGTATTTTATAGATACTTGTATAAATTAATAATTACAAGGGAGACATATCATTCATCAATTTGAGCAAACAAGCTATTTTAAAAGGCCATGTATATTTATTACATGCATGTGAGATAAATATTGTAGCTTTAGATGACATATTTTTTCATCTAAACTTGTCTATCAAGACTAGTTTTCAGAATGAAGCAGTTTGATTTACTTCTTTATTTAAAGTGATAAAGCTGTATTTTTTAGTGATAAGATTCAACACTTCACTATATCATATCTTTCATTTAAATTTTACAATTGAGTAATGATGCCAGGGTATTTGTCAAGAATTCTCTCTAATCTAATTAAATTTCCTTTTGCCTAAAATAATGCATTAGAAATATATAAGATTTTACCAATGATATACTGCACTCTCTTATGCATTTTCTTTGTATAAACCGTGTTGCAAAATGAAAACATAAGCAACTCTGAACCATCAACTGACAAATAATCTATCTTCCAATTTAAAATGTGATATTTCTATTCAGTAAACTTAATATTCTTGACCATATAAGTATATTAAATAATAATATTTAATTACCAACCATTTCACATTCTTATGAAATGTCTTTGAAATGTCACGTTTTCATGCAGAGTAGATGTCTATTGTATTTTACTGCCAAAATAGCATGTTTAAAATAGTAAAACGGCAGGGGAATACTGACCAAGCTATTAATAAAACACACCAGCTTTTAGCTGGCATAGCAGCCTTCTTTCCATCAAACATATCTCAGCCTTTAATAAAGAAACTCAAGTGGTGTAGGTGAAAAATTACTTTTCTCACCCGGTCATCTGTCTGTCATGTATTATTCAGGTCACCAATGTTTGTCCTGAACTGTATCATTCTGTAGTTGTGTCAGGTATGAGATATGTTCAGTGTAATTCCATCAGACTTCGTGAAGTTGATTAGAACAGATCACCTTTCGGCATGGGCACGAGTTATCTCAGCAGATTGAGTGAAAAAGACTTATTTATCTTTGACTTATAATAAAGAAAGAGATGAGCAAATTTATCCATTAACTTGAAAAGAGTCACATATTTGGTGTGAAAACAAACTATAGTCAGTAATTCTATTGAAAACACTATAGGGCATGGATGTTCCTTCTGGAGAAAGAAAAAGCTTATAATGGAGTCTGCATTTGATAGCATGACTTATTTAACCAAAGCACATGCATTTTATTATATTCCTTAAAATGGTAAATCTTTATCCCACAACAAAATGACAAAATGCAATAAAATATGCCAAACTTTGGTGGTTTCCATTGCCTTTTATCCAGCATTTTTTTGCAAAATATTTTGCACATTGAGCTTTCAAAAAATAATCTTCAAAGTTTGTGTAATCATTTTACTATTATACTTTGATTAAGTCATAGACTGATTTTTGCTAAAGGATTCTAAAACATTTCATAACTCAAAATATTTGTGAAGAGGTTTGGACTAATCAAAAGATATGTGGGTTAGGTGTAAGGAAACCTAAGATCACGTCTGATGTGACCTGAGATCCTCACGTTCCTCATCTGGCAAATGAATAAGTGAGTAGCACTCATGGATCCTAGAGGCAGAGAGAAAGCAAAATGATACATATGTGATTATACAATAGAGCTAAGTTTGGCTTCAAATTTGAACTGCTACTTACCAGAGTCATGATTTAGACATGTTTCTAAATTTTTAAATGAAAGACCATACGGTAGCATAGCTAACACATAATAATATGTGTGTATGTGTATGTATGGGCTTGCCAGGTGTTTCAGTGGTAGACTCTGCCAGCCAAGCAGAAGACACAGGAGACCTGGGTTTGATCCCTGGGTCAGGAAGTTTCCCCTGGAGAAAGAAATGGCAATTCACTTCAGTATTCTTGTCTGGAGAATCCCATGGACCGAGCAGCCTGGTGGGTCACAGTCCATGGGGCCACAAAAGAGTCAGACATGACTTAGCGACCAGACGACAATGATCATACTCATCTTACTTTACATCCTAAGAAACTAGTTTTTAAAATTGTTTTGATATCCATTCATATACTTCTAAATTATCTGTGTGAATTATTCTATGAGATCATTCCTTTTATCTTTTATGGCTTGAAAGTTATTAGTGATTTAAAGAAGCATCCAAACCACATCTCTTCCCTTGTACCTTTAGATTACCTTTGTGTGTGTGTGTGCTCAGTTGCTCAGTTGTGTCCATCTCTTTGTGGCCTCATGGACTGTAGACCATCAGGTTCCTCTGTCCATGTAATTTTCCAGGCAAGAATACTGGAGCAGGTTGCCATTTTCTAATTCAGGGGATCTTCCCAACCTAGGGATCGAACACACATCTCCTGTGTCTCCTGCATTGGAAGGTGGAATTTTTACCATTAGGCCACCTGGAAAGCCCCTTCCTCATTTATAAAATATAAATAATAACAATATTTTAATGAATTTATTAAATATTAAATTATATTTAAGCATAGTGTAATCTATTTAACTTATAACAAGCAATCAAATAAACATACCATTCATGACATTTAAAAATCTGATTAAGAAATTTGACTAAATAAACATAAAATACCAATTATAAATTTGAGATATTTTAATCAATTAAGAGTATAAAATCTCTGAACGCTTGGGAAATAATCTACTTTTTAAAATGCATTACTAAGAGAAGAATTTACAATGGAAAGTAGGAAATATTTTGATTAAAAGATAATTAAACTACAATAAAATATGTAAGATTCAGATAAAAGTATGCTTTAAGACATATGCTATGCTGTGCTTAGTTGCTCAGTTGTGTCCAGCTCTTTTGTGACCCATGGACTGGAGCCCACCAGGCTACTCTGTTGATGGGATTCTCCAGGCAAGAATACTGGAGTGGGTGGCCATGTCCTTCTTCAGTTAAGATATATAAATGCGTATATTAAGAAAAGAAGGAAATCAATAATCTATGCTTCTAAAACATTTTTAGCTAGAAAACATTCCAAGCTAAGAAAAAGAAAATATTAAAGATAATATCTGAAAAATATATCATGCCATTTGATTAAAGAACTAGTAGTATGAAAAATGTCAGCTTTCCTTAAATTAATATATACATTCAATGTAATCCAGTATCAAAGGCTATTTTTATGTGAAATATGTTTTCAGTTCTCTTGAGTGTATACCTAGAAATGGAATATTCGGGTCATTTGATTCAGTTCATCTCAGTTGCTCAGTTGTGTCCGACTCTTTGCGACCCCGTGAACCACAGCACGCCAGGCCTCTCTGTCCATCACCAACTCTCTGAGTCCACCCAAACCCGTGTCCATCGAGTCAGTGATGCCATCCAGCCATCTCATCCTCTGTCGTCCCCTTCTCCTCCTGCCCTCAATCTTTCCCAGTATCAGGGTCTTTTCAAATGAGTCAGCTCTTCGCATGATGTAGCCAAATTATTGGAGTTTCAGCTTCAACATCAGTCCTTCCAGTGAACACCCAGGACTGATCTCCTTTAGGATGGACTGGTTGGATCTCCTTGCGGTCCAAGGGACTCTCAAGAGTCTTCTCCAACACCACAGTTCAAAAGCATCAATTCTTTGGCGCTCAGCTTAGGTAACTCTATATTTACCATTTTGAAGGAGGGCCCAATTGTTTCCCAAAGTGCTCCCCCCTTAATAATTCCACCAGTAATGTATTATTGTTCTGATTATTCCATATCCATGCCAACACTTGCTACTGCCTGTCTTTTCCTTTTTTTGGTAGACTCCCTAGTGAATGCAAATTTATATCTCTTTATGATTTTGATATGTGTTTTCCTAATGACTAATGATGTTGAATATTTTTTATATGCATTCATATAATCTCTGTATATAATCTTTTGAAAAATATTTATTCAAGTAATTAGCTCATTTTAAATTGGGCTATTTGTCTTTTAATAGCTGAGTTTTAAGAGTTCTGGATATAAGTCCTTTATCAGATATGTTTTGCAAAATTTTTCTCCGATTCTGTAGGTTTTCTTTCACTTTCTTTATTCTGTCTTTTGAAGCACAACAGTTTTTAATTTGATGAAATCTTATTTATCTGTTTTATGTCACTTATGAATTTGGTGTCTCATCTGAGAAACTGTTGTCTAATTTAAGAATACAAAAATTCACTTCTAAATTTTCTTCAGAGTTATAACTTTTGCTTTTACAGTTAAGCCTATAATACATTTTGTAGTTTAAATATAGTTATTACCCTATTTGATGTTTTTGAGGTTCTTGGGTATGCAAATTAATTTTTTTTTATAAAATTTGGGAAGTTTTGACTATTATTTCTTGAAATTTTCTTTCTCTGTCCTCTTTCTAGACTCCCATCAGGTATTTGTTGCAACACTTGATGGTGACCCACAGGTTTCTGAGGGCTCTGTTTATTTATTTTATTTGCTTATTTATTCCTCAGACTAGAGAGTCTCACCTGATTGTTATTTAGTTTGCTGATTTTATGTAATTTTCCTGTCCTGTTTTTTGAGCCCCTAAATTGAAGTTTTCATCTTATTTAATGTACTTTACAAACCTATAATTTCTACTTGGTTTTCCTGCTTTGTTGGTCAGTATTTGGTAGGATATAATTCTCATATTTTTCCTTTAATTCTTTAGACATAGTTTCATACTTAATATATGTTTAAATTCTCTGTCTAGTAAATCTAATATTTACAGTTTGTCAGATACAGTTTCTATTTTCTGCTTTCCCAACCCACATGTATGGGATTTAATTTTCTGTTGTTTTTTTTAAATCTTTGCTAATGTGTTCTGTATGCATTTGGGGCCTTGCCTTATTCCAGAAGGCGGTTTACAATTCTACTCGCACAGAGTATGAGCTGAGCCCTATGTGAGAGATCATGCTTTTCGCAGGCTTCCTTTGGTCATGTGCACCACCCTGAACATGCATGTGCCTCCTAGATTCCCAGAAATATTTTTTACTTTTTCAAAGCCCATCATGGACATTTTATTTCCCAGGATTTTTGTTGTTGTTGTTTGGTTGGTTGGTTGGTTGCTTTTTGGTTTTTTGGCCACAGCTGTGCAGCATGCAGGATCTTAATTCCCTAACCAAGGATCGAACCCATTGCCTGTGCAGTAGAAGCATGCAGTCTTAGCCACTGGACCACCAGGGAAATCCTCCCCAGTTTTGTTTTTTTTTTGGTAGGTTTTTTGGTTAGCCTCTTATTAACCCTAACTTGTGTCATTTTCTCAGGCAATTGTGATGTTAAACAATTTTCTCTAATTATTTTTGAACAAATCATATAGAAAAATGGCTGTTCCCACAGACAGCGATGTGAGTTGGATAAATAAAATTAGTCCTGAGAAGGGAGATTTTCAGTGAGTTGTCAGATCAAACAGTAGTGGTTTTCTGGAAATGTAACATTGGGGTAGCTGCAACTCCAACCTATTCTGTTTTCTCCAGTGGCTTGTAAGGCTATTGGTTTTCAAGGCTAGTGAAAATTTGGGTTAGGCTGATTGAAATAAGGCAAGTGATTCATGTTGAGGTTTGACAGAAAACAGCAAAATTCTGTAAAGCAATTATCCTTCAATAAAAAGTAAATTAATTAGAAAAATACTACTAAGCTCACTGTTCTTACCACTATGTAAACATTTTTCTTTAATAAATGCTTCTTATACAAGCCTTTTGTTAATTTCCAGAATTCTGGTAAATTTAAAACTAATCAAAAAATGAGATAAAATGATTAAGCACAAAAATATTAGGTATAACAAAATATATGCAGTCAGAATATGAGGAATATCTTAAACTTTAAAGTGTATAAGTTATAAAAACTCATAATGTTAAAAGTAGCATTCTTGTATTTAGTCTTCATAATGAATCACACAGTAGGTATTTATTTTCCCTACTTTCTAGATGCAAACAGACTAAGAGACTACTAGTCATTTGCTTAAAGTCATAGTTAATAAATATAGGAAAAGATACTTAAATCCAGATTAATAAAAGTTGTCTTAATTTAATTAACATCTATCATTATGATACATATGTATATATGTCTCATATAATGCCTAATATTTATTTTAAACCTACTATGTGTCAGAAGCAGAAGATATTAAAAAGAGGTGGCAAGAATACACAGAAGAACTGTACAAAAAAGATCTTCATGACCCAGATAAACACGATGGTGTGACCACTCACTTAGAGCCAGAAATCCTGGAATATGAAGTCAAATGGGCCTTAGGAAGCATCACTATGAACAAAGCTAGTGGAGGTGATGGAGTTTCAGTTGAGCTATTTCAAATCCTAAAAGATGATGCTGTGAAAGTGCTGCACTCAATATTCCAGCAAATTTGGAAAACTCAGCAGTGGCCACAGGACTGGAAAAGGTCAGTTTTCATCCCAATACCAAAGAAAGGCAATGCCAAAGAATGCGCAAACTACCACACAATTGCACTCATCTCACATGCTAGTAAAGTAATGCTCAAAATTCTCCAAGCCAGGCTTCAGCAACATGTGAGCCGTGAACTTCCAGATGTTCAAGCTGGTTTTAGAAAAGGCAGAGGAACCAGAGGTCAAATTGCCAACATCTGTTGGATCATCGAAAAGCAAGAGAGTTCCAGAAAAACATCTATTTCTGCTTTATTGACTATGCCAAAGCCTTTGACTGTGTGGATCACAATAAACTGGAAAATTCTGAAAGAGATGGGAATACCAGACCACCTAATCTGCCTCTTGAGAAATCTGTATTCAGGTCAGGAAGCAACAGTTAGAACTGGACATGGAACAACAGACTGGTTCCAAATAGGAAAAGGAGTACGTCAAGGCTATATATTGTCACCCTGCTTATTTAACTTACATACAGAGTACATCATGAGAAACACTGGGCTGGAAGAAGCACAAGCTGGAACCAAGATTGCTGGGAGGAATATCAATAACCTCAGATATGCAGATGACACCACCCTTATGGCAGAAAGTGAAGAGGAACTAAAGAGCCTCTTGATGAAAGTGAAAGAGGAGAGTGAAAAAGTTGGCTTAAAACTCAACATTCAGAAAACTAAGATCATGTCATCTGGTCCCATCACTTCATGGCAAATAGATGAGGAAAGAGTGGAAACAGTGTCAGACTTTATTTTTTTGCGGCTCCAAAATCACTGCAGATGGTGACTGCAGCCATGAAATTAAAAGACATTTACTCCTTGGAAGGAAAGTTATGACCAACCTAGATAGCATATTAAAAAGCAGAGACATTACTTTGTCAGCAAAGATCCATCTAGTCAAGGCTATGGTTTTTACAGTGGTCATGTATGGATGTGAGAGTTGGACTATAAAGAAAGCTGAGCACCGAAGAATTGATGCTTTGGAACTGTGGTGTTGGAGAAGATGCTTGAGAGTCCCTTGGACTGCAAGGAGATCCAACCATTCCATCCTAAAGAAGATCAGTCCTGGATGTTCATTGGAAGGGCTGATGTTGAAGCTGAAACTCCAATACTTTGTCCACCTGATGTGAAGAGCTGACTCATTGGAAAAGACCCTGATGCTGAGAAAGATTGAGGGCAGGAAGAGAAGGGGACGACAGAGGATGAGATGGTTGGATGGCATTACCAACTCAGTGGACATGGGTTTGGGTGGCCTCCAGGAGTTGGTGTTGGACAGGGAGGCCTGGTGTGCTGCGATTCATGGGGTTGCAACGAGTCGGACCCAGTTGAGTGACAGAACTGAACTGAACTATATGTCAGGGGCCTGACAGATACATTCAATGAATGGCCTTATATAATTCTCATGTAGACTTGAAAACTTGAAAAATTAAGAGTTACTTTACCTGAAATTAATCTCTGCAATTAACAAATTTTAAAGAAACCTGAACAATTTTTGGAATGGACCATCTTTAATGTATAAAATCATTATTTAAAACAAATAAATGAATAAATACCCAAGAAAATTACTCAATGTAAATGCAAATATCAAAATATATTACCTCTTCATAATGAAAACATACATCAAAATGCCTAGAGTCAAACTGATGGCACCGAGGAGAAAATATCCAGAAATTAATATGACAAATTTAATACATCAATAAAGCCATGAAAGATTGAGTATTCATATTGTTTTAAAATAGATAAAATCATTATCAATAATTTAGTAGGCAATAAATGCCTAAATATATAGCTTTGATAAATGAACGAAGAATTAAATGAAAATAGGTGTAATCATTCTACTTTCAGGAAATAAAACAAATTTTCATTTACACACGTGGTTACCTAATCGTGTTTCTATAAAGGTCCTGATAACATATTAGGCTTTGTGTACCATAAAGTCTCTCTTCTACCACTCAACTCAGCCATTGTAGCAGGAAAGCAGCCAGGGGCAAGACACAAGTCTGTGGTGGCTCCGATGGTAAAGAATCTGCCTGCAATGCGGGAGACTTGGGTTCAGTCTCTGGGTTGAGAGGATCCCCTGGAAGAGGGCATGGCAACCCACTCCAGTATTGCTGCCTGGAGAATCCCCATGAACAGAGGAGCTGGGTGGGCTGAACTCCATGGGGTTGCAAAAAGTCAGATACGACTGAGCAACTAAACACCCATGCACATCTATATTGTGATTAAACTTCATTTACAAAAGTAGTTACAGACAAGACTTGATCCATGATATCAGAGTTCAGTTCCTGACTTGTGCCAGTGAGAAACTACTGTTCTAAAATTAGTAAACTGGTAAAAATAAAGAACAAAGTAAAAATTTTTGTTTGTTGTAAAGGCAAGTATAAAAGGAAAATATGTTGCTGCAGTGCGTATATGTGGTGGCATATGTAAAAGTTAAATTTTCATTATATTTGGACTCAGAAATTCTAATTTCTAGATTTAATCTAAGGAATTCAGTTCAGTTCAGTACAGTTCAGTCGCTCAGTCGTGTCCGACTCTTTGCGACCCCATGAATCGCAACGCGCCAGGCCTCCCTGTCCATCACCAACTCCTGGAGTTTACCCAAACCCAATATTAGCAATATTTATTATCTAAATCTTATTATTCACCTCTGCAATTGATGTGATGTAGGATCAGGCCACTCTAGAGGACTGGTCTCTTGCTTTCTGAACATCCCCTGCCCAATGAATGCCTGCTTCACTTTTATCTTATGTACTTTCCTGCACACTTGTCCCAAGCCTCAGCTAGTTTTTATCAAAGGGGCTGTGGGGGCATGGTCTTCTACTAGTTTCCCTGGTAACGAATGAGCCTACCTGACACCATCAATTGTCAGTTCCCCTGTAGCTGGTAGTATCCACTTGCCCATGTGAAGACTGCCATCGTGTTCTATACTGTCTGCTGTCAGCTGCACAAGGTGGGGTGTCGGTCCAGGACCTCTCTTCAGATGTGTGAGCTCCCCCATCCATTAAACTGTGGATGTTTTTGTTGCTGACTAACTACTCTTTTCTTCCATCTTGAAGGCTTGTAGGCCTGTAGGGTGCAGCCTAACACTTAGGTTTTTCATCCGGTAAAATGAAAAATAGAAAAGGACGAAAGTGAAACATCTTGGCATGACAATTTTGTGGCAGTTTCTCTTTGAGAAGTTTTCCCATAATGCTTACGTGCACTTGGAAATTCTCAATCTTAATATGTAAGAGCTGGAAAGAAAAAAAATGTGTTAAAGGTTTCTCTCTTTAGCTTAGAATAATCTAGGAGAAATCAATACAGATAACGCTGATTTTTGCTTGTTTGTTTTGTTTGTTTGTTCCAATAAGAAAATTCATCCTATGACTTGTTCCACTTTAGTTTCTGGACCATCTTGCATGAGTGAAATGATATTGGCCATCTTTGTTCTTTGTTTACATAATCAAGGCCATGAACAAAAATACTAACTGAAGTATGTTTGACTTGTAGTTCTTAACACACAATTTTCTAGTTGACATCTTGCTTAGTTGGTTATCAATTCTTCAAGATGCATTACATTTTTGCATGCTGAGAAGTATCCTGATGACCTACATGTGATAGCAGTTGACGAAAATCCACATGAAAAAACAAAGGGAACATTGAGGGAAATCATTTCATATATGTGGATTTCATTTACTGCTCTCTAGTGGGCAAGGTTGTTCAAATGCAAAAAAAAAAGAAAAAGCCTGTTTCTTACTTCTTTGCAGGAGAATGAAAAGGATTGATCCTCTTCCGTGTGCTCCAGAATTCAGAATCAACTGGGTCCTCAGAGCTATCTTTTCCAAGCCAACTGTCAAGCTTAGGCATCTGAAACTTCAGACATCTCAGGTCAGTGTTTGCTTTTTAAGGTATTTCTACAGCCTATGAGGGTAGCTACTTTAGTCAGACAACCTTCAAATCTTCATAGCATTCTACTTTCTTAAAAAAAAATTTCTCTCCATTCCTTCTTAATACCACTGTCCTAAAAGCATGCACTGCTCTACCTATGATTAGATATAACCTTCTTTCCTAATGGCTCCAACGGACCTCCAAATAGCAAGGGAGATCTGGGAAATAACCCTTCTCAAGTTCTCACCCCAATTGCTACCTTAAGTTCTTTCAAAAATGGAAAGTCACAGTGAAAAGTCAAAACTAGATGTAAAGTATATTAATGAAATATGAAAAAAAGTTCAACCAAACTGTATTACTTGAGGTAAAATGAGAATGATATCATGCTGTCCTATCTAAATAAGGGGTGGAGGAGGAGTTTTGAGAAGTAGGGATTTGAAATATTTTGGGTTCTTTTGATGAAGGTGGTTAATATCAAGCAATATATTCTAAACTGCATATTTTAATGGATCTTTATCTCTAAATGACTAACATGCTTATACTTTAAATTTTACACTTAAGCATTACTAAAAGCTGGTATGTACTAGATTAAGACTCACAGTTATTTAAATTTTGGCATGGGATAATTATACTTAATTTGTTTAGTATCTATGGCTACCAATATGTGACCAGAAACATTTTCTTGTTAAAACCTTGTGTTTTGAACTGGCTGGGTCTAATGTGGTCATGCATAGAACTTTATTCATTACTATACCATGAGTGTTGTGTTAGTTGCTCAGTCGTTTTCGACTCTGCGACCCCAGGACTGTAGTCTACCAGGCTCCTCTGTCCATGGAATTCTCCAGGCAAGAATACTGGAGTGAATAGCCACTTCCTTCTTCAGGGGATCTTTCCAACCCAGAGATCAAACTCTGGTCTCCTGCATTGCAGGCAGACTCTTAACCGTCTGAGCCACCAGGGAAGCCCGTGAGCATAAGTATGTGAATAAACTGAAGAGAATGATGCTTCAGAGCCATGACAAGCCTCTCAACCCACCCTCGCTGACATGAATTACTAGGACCATCATGAGGGAGCTCTGAGATGAGAGTGAGAAACCTTAAAGTTTTAATACGCAGTGATGAAAATTTCCAGTGAAAAGTATACACAATATCATTTTGGCTTTTATCTTTGTTCTTTCAGAATAAATCTAAGAATGAGAGCTATTTTTCATGAAAAAAATAATTTTAAGTAAAATGTGGTATTCATAGACTAGACAAACTAAAACAAGAATATAGCTTTAACTTTTGACACTTAATTTTCCTTTCCTTTCCTTAACTAAGATTTAAGTCGATGTAATCAACACCATTTTTATGTATAAATCATATTAGTAATATATACAACATCAACCCATACTAAAATCTGTAGGGCATATAAGTGAGTATTCAGCTGGAGAACATTAACCAGAGCAGACCAAGCTTATGTAATCTTAGCTTGTAAATACTCAGTTCAGTTCAGTTGCTCATTCGTGTCTGATGCTTTGCGAACCCATGGATGGCAGCATGCCAGGCTTCCCTGTCCATCACCAACTCCTGGAGCTTGCTCAAACTCATGTCCATCAAGTTTGTGATGCCATCCAACCATCTCATCCTCTGTCATCCTCTTCTCCTGCCTTCAATCTTTCCCAACATCAGGGTCTTTTCCAATGAATCAGTTCTTTGCATCAGGTGGCCAAAGTATTGCAGTTTCAGTTTCATCATCAGTCCTTCCAATGAATAACTAATAATCTTGAAAAATTGATTCTAGCATTGTCAAAATTAATTATGACTATCAAATTATTTAAGTATGTGTCAGGGATTAGTCTATATATTTTGTATTATTATTTTCTCCATTTCTCTGATAAGGAAGCTGCCTTCCCTGCATATATTCTTTCCGAGAGATTTATTTTATCTAAAAATCTTATATTTAGAAATATATATACATACATACATATGTGTGTGTGTGTATATATATATACATATATATATATATATGGTTATCCTTTTAAAAGTTGGGAGTAGCTAACTAGAGCTTTCAATATTAGGGGAAGCCATTAGTTTAGTCTTGACACAGGATGAGGGCTCTGATTAAAATATGATTAAGTGAGATGGAGTTGCGGGTTGGGATCACAGCTTCCAGAGATATGTCCATTGGCAGGACCAAAGGTCCAATAGCATGTAAAATGTTAGGAGATAGGTGTAGCTGAGAATGAATGAGTTCTCTGGTTTAGATAACCAATGGAAGATAAAGCACTTTAACATGGGAATAAATTCAGGAAGATGAACAAACCTCAGAAGAAATATAGAAAATTTGTTCAGGATGTGACTTTGAAAGACTGAGGTATCACCAGAATAGAGGTGTCCCAAGTCTGAAAGTCCCTCAAGAGTCTGTTGGACTGCGAGGAGATCAAACCAGTCAATCCTAAAGGAAAATTAATCCTGAATATTTAGAAGGACTGATGCTGAAGCTGAAGCTCCTGTACTTTAGCCACCTGATGCAAAGAGCTGTCTCACTGGAAAAGATCCTGATGCTGGGAAGGATTGAAGGCAGGAAGAGAAGGGGATGACAGAGGATGAGATGGTTGGATGGCATCACTGACTTGATGGACATGGGTTTGAGCAATCTCCAGGAGATGGTGAAGGATAGGGAAGCCTCGTGTGCTGCAGCCCATGGGGTCACAAAAATTTGACACAACTGTGATTGAACAACAACAAAGTCTGAAAGGCCATTTGGCAGTGAATATCAAACAAAGGTAAGTGTTGAAACAATACATTCAGGATTCTAAAATCAGAAACAATAATGGATGCCTAGAAATAATGAACATATGTATCTGTTGAAACCATGGAAGTATACAACTATGCCAAGAAATATAATCAAATCAGAAGAGAATTATTCTGAAGGCAGAGCTCTGATTCTCTCTAATGGAAGATGCAATTGAAAGAGTGAGAGAAGAGACCCAAGTTGTCAAAAGTGTAGTAGGAGCAAGGAGAATCTGGACACGCACCCCACCAAGGGCATCTTCTTTGAGCACAGGAGAAAGGCTCTACCAGAAAACATGTTCTCAGGAAAGATCTGAAAAACTCATCCACTCTCAGGATATAAGTGACAAATAATACCTTGTTGTTGTTGTTCATGGACTGCAGCATGCTAGGCTTCCCTGTCCTTCACCATCTCCCAGACTTTGCTCAAACTCATGTCCATTGAGTTGGGGATGCCATCCAACCATCTCTTCCTCTGTTGTCCTGTTCTCCCCCTGCCCCCAGTCTTTCCCAGCATCAGGGTCTTTTCCAATGAACTGGCTTTTCTCATCAGGTGGCAAAAGTATTGGAGCTTCAGCTTCAGTATCAGTCTTTCCAATGAATATTCAGGGTTGATTTCCTTTAAGATTGACTGATTTGATCTCCTTACTGTCCAAGGGACACTCAAGAGTCTTCTCCAGCACCAAATTGGGGAAAAAAAAGTCCATAGTGTATCCTAGAGATCTGTCACTTTAAAGGCATTTCTAAAATATGAAGACAGGAATAAATAAGTGAAGCAAAATATCAAGATTTTTATGATTTAGCAATGTCAAATGTTATGCAGAAGTCAAATACCTTTGTACCTTAAAAGAGGAAATGGGAAAAGAAGACTTGAAGGAGGAGCTGTCCTTGACTGGTGGGAACAGAAGACTGATGACAGAACATCGTGTTAGTTGTTAAATATTCTAGATCATATTTGTGAGTTGAAAAAAATCTCAGTGGCTTTTATCTACCACTAACAAAGATACACATGAGGTAACAGAGCTTTAGTGTATACCGTCTCCTGCAACTGTCTAAAAAAATTAAGATAGTGATTTCTGTTTTGCCCTCAGTTTTAGGGGAGCAGTTTACCAGTATGTGGGTAGGAGTCTCTAAGGGCTTCCCTGGTGGCTCAGTGGTAAAGAATCTGCATGCAGTACAGGAGATGCCTCTTACACAGGAGACACAGGTTTGGTCCCTGGGTTGAGAAGATCCAGGAAGGAAAAGACAGCCCACTTCAGTGTTCTTACCTGGAGAATTCCATGGACAGAGGAGCCTGAACAAGACTTCACAACTAAACAACAGCATCAGGAGTCCCTAGGCACTTCCTCCCTGACTTTTTCTTTTTCCTTGCTAAGCTTAGAGCTGAAGCAGGGTCTTCACCTGTACCCATCTTCAGACCAAGCATTCCATGGGAGTGAAAACAAACCCACTCCCACTCCAGGATATAAGTATCTGTACTGCCTGTGTGTATATCATACTATGTGAGAGACTGAGGCATGGTGAGAAGAAGAATTGACTTGGAGACAAAGAATTTTGGTCCCTGCCCTAGGACCTTTGGTTAGGAAAATTCATCCATTGTATTTTCTATTATTTTTTTTATCTATATAATGAGAAGATTGGTGAGAAGGCTACTGCAAATTTCTTATAAATTTTATATTTGGGGATTCTTCAGGAAAAAAGCAAATCACTTTTTACTGCTGATGGCTTGATATTTCTTAGATTGTGACTATGTAAGTATTACAAAGTCTTGGTAATACAAATATGTGAGAGCCATAATATGCATAGGGAATATTTATTTTTCTAACTATATAAAAAGTTTGGTAACAGTGTTTAGGCTCTTTTGAAAAATTGGTCATTCTAAAGATTCAGTAAATTTCTATGCTATTTTGAGGAGATATATATGTATTTGTCTCAAAATATTTATATATACTCCTAATGGACTATCAACCCTATACACACTTCTCCCTTTGCAGGAAAATGTGAAGAGACACCCAAGGGATAGGTGATTTCAGTTGCCTTCTTTCAATTTAGTGACTGTTCCTCCTATTATATCAACCATTTTCTGTCTACATTTTCCCCTTGAATTCCCTTTAAAACTTTTAGTCATTTTGACCTTTTAGACCATGTTGGGTACAACTACCCAAACAGTACCCTGATAACCTTCAAGCATAATGCTACCTCACTGATTCTTTCACTGGAAATAATGCATTTGGTATAGGAAGAATAAAAAGTTTCTTAAATGGGAAACATTACCTTTGTGCCAATTGCCCTGGTCTTTTAAAGATTAAGTTTTATGGTGAGGAAATGTTTTAAGTGAGAACACTGAACAGGTTTTATTGTAATTAGTTTCTATATTCAGATTAATTCATGAGTTCATTGTCAACTACTGAAATGCCCATACTAGATAAGGTAATCCATCCCTCAGGGGAAAGAATTAATTCAAAGTGTCATGGATATGAACACAGAGAGCACATGGAGAGAAATATTCAGACTGATGGGGGAAGGCTAGCAGGGTTTATCTTTACACTTTTTTATTTTAAGCACTGAATACCTCTCTATCTTTTACCTACAAGCTTGAGAGACTATTGTTTGTTTTTAAACCATCTATTTTTTAGCCACTTTGATGCACTGTAAATTACATGGGAAAACAAGTTTACATGATATTGCAGTAGGAGCTTGTCTTTCTTTTCTTACTTAAATCTTGGATAACTTTTATTTTTAGCTACACATCTGGGAGTCTTTTTCTTTTTTAAAAAAAAATATCTGTTCTTTAGCCATTTTGATCAAAAGTAAAACAGCAGGAAGATGTGGAGGGGTGAAAGGATGGGGAAGTTTTTATTTTTATCTTGTTTTAATTCTGGAATATCCATGTATTTTTACCTATATGTTTGGAAGGTCATTATATTTTAATCACCATCTTTTTTAAGCCACTTGATTAAATGAAGAAAAAAAAAAACAAACTTCTATGATTTGTGCTTCTGTTGAGCCAGAAATAATTAAAAAGCAATTACACTCCTTGGAGAAATACAGTCTGCTTTTACAGCACATGCTTGTGGTCTAAAACAGACAAAATAATGTGCTACTACCAGAGACAATTTGAGTGGTGCTTAGAAAAATGTTCATCTTCACAATCTATTATTTCTTTTCAAGCAACGATCTTTTCACCACACGTATCCTGACAGCCTAATGAATATGACTTTTTTAAATCCTATTTTCTTCTTTCTGCTTAGTCTAAGAAAGCAACGACTCCTTTGCCAAGCCTGAGATCTGATTGAGAAGTTACTGCCCCCACTCTTATTTGGATGAGAGTTTGAAAAAATTGAGCTTGTTTGTTTTACTACTCCCGCATCTTCTACTTGTGTTGACTTTGAGATTTGTGGCATTTGTTCTCAGCATGGGTTCAGAATCTTTAGCAGAGCTGTTCAGTTGTCTGGTACCATACAGAAATCACTAGCTCTTTTGAACTAGCATTTGAGTCTCTGAGGTTAGAAAGTAGGCTCACATTTCTTGAAAATAACCTTTAACTTGCATAAGTACTGGTGGAAGCAGTGGAAACAACAGAACAAAATAACTGGACATATGAGAAGGACATTTTTTTGGTTGATAATATTTTTTAAAATCATCAATCCTTGTGTTTGTGTGCTGTGTGCTCAGTCACTCAGTTGTGTCTGACTCTTTGTGATCCCAAGGACTATAGCCTGCCAGGCTCTTCTGTCCATGGAATTTCCCGGGCAGGAATACTGGAGTGAGTTGCATTATCTTCTCCAGGGGATCTTTCTGACCCAGGGGTCGAACCTGTGTCTCCTGCATAGGCAGGTGTATTCTTTACCACTGAGAAGCCCTCCCTGTGTGTATTTGTAACCAAAAAATATTCCTTTCAGATATTTGTATAAATTTGTGTTTTGAAAGGACTAAAACATACTATTCTGAATCTTCCTTACAGCCAAATTCAATCATATTTGTTTCTTTCTAGGCTTCTAAATTGAGATTTACTTAATTAAGAATATTTCATGAATGATGGCCTCTGGATTGACTCATTTCTCCAAACTAAATGACAGCATGGCTTTTGTGTTTGCATTTCACTTAAACCTATTCTTTGTATTTCATCTGCCTGCATCTTTAGCTTCTTCTCATCAATCGTTTTTGTTTTTCTGAACAAACAAATAAAACTTGATAATAAAGGTGCAATTATAGATGCTAAGTAAAACTATGAAAGTATTTTTAAAATTTCACATCCTACAGTATTATTTCATTTTGTAATAGATAATATAAGCAAAACATTATATATATATATATAAATACAAATATTGTATGCTAAAATGCTCACCACCAATAGCCAGATGGTTTTCAAATTTGATCTTTAACAGGATTATGATAATATCAAGAAAATAATTTTACATGAGGAAAGGAAACTATTCAGGAACATTTTTATAAAAATTTGTTGTGAAATAATCTTTCAATAGAGGCTTAATTCCTTAGCTTTAAAAGTAAGACTCCTTTTTTTGCTTAACCCTACACCCATATCTGCACAAACATGTTTGGATAAATCCCAAAATAAATTCTCTGAAATATAAGTAGTACCGTGTTTATCCATTCAATGTATTGATGTTACTACACAATAGTCTTCTGAAAAAATTAGGTTGCTGATCCTGTAAAACAGATTATGCCCCCTGATTGTCTTCTAAGTGAACAATATTCATGGGACTCTGCATAGTCTATGAAACCACATTTTTGAGTTTAAAAATGGGTATCAAAAATCCTTAATTCCAATCTTGGCAAATGTATTGTTGACTTCCCCTTGCAACCTCATTTCATTTAATTTACTTAGAATTAGCTTAATTACTTTGGTCTGCCTGTTGAAATAAAAGCACTTGCAGGCTTCGTGAGGGTGCCATGGAATTAATGTATTGAAATTGTGGATTGAATAATACTGAAGTGCTTCCAGTAACTGAAGTATTTATATAACAGTTATTTTGTCCTGTATGTATGCACAAATCCCATCTCAGGGGATGTATTGGTACTCATTAGTGGCTGTTTAAAAGCTCTCTTTTGGTACCCAAAAAGAACTCAAGTGAAGAACTGAGTGTGGTGGGTTGACATTCATAGGAGACGTGCACTGACTGTGTATCATTGAACCCTTAGCAGCTGGTAAAAAATCAGAGGCTTCTCAACTACATTTTGTAGATGGTTTTAGCAGGTTATAACCAAACAAGACACAGAGCTGAGTGGACTTTCTACCACATAAAAATGCCAACTGTAAAAGAAAAACTGGGTTATTTTGCCATATAATTACAATTGGATAAGTATTAATACTGTGACAGCAATCCAAAGATGATAATAGATCACTCCCCAAGCCTTGCCAAGTGCTTAACACATTTACAGCAGTGGAATTGGTAGATCAAGATTGTATCAGTTGTGGAGAACAAAAGAAACCTCCACTTTGAGCAAGAAACCTCAGGAAGGCTTTCTAGGTACAGTGTACTCTTTGGAAAAGAGAAAGATGAACACATTTCCTGCTAAATGCAACTGCATTCATTTAAAAATAATTAGAAAGGTAAGCAAGAAACAATTAGCACAGTGCTATTTGACACAACTGAATAATTGTATGCACTAATGAAAAACTCCTTAGCAGTGTGGAAAAGCCATTGGCTTTGGAATAAGATGCTTAAATCTGAGCTTTGGCTCAGAGTTTTCTCCCTTTGTGACCAACAGACAAGAAATTTAAATTGTTTGCACTATTACTTCCTTGTCCATGAAATGGGAATGTTAATATCATAAACACAAGACTGTTCTAGGAGTTGATGTGAGATTTGAAGAATTTTTACATAAGCTGTAAAACATTTTTAACACATGCTAATTTTTGTTAGTTATAAATTCAAGCCACGTTGGAATTTCACACTTTGACAATTCACATTCCTAGTGTGGAGGTTCAATGTATTACTTAGCAATACGCTTCAGAATATGACGTTTTTACATTTGGAATCCTAAGATATTACATATAAAAGCACCATCTCTGGTTATTCAGCATTTTCATTTACAAGTGAGGATATTAAATGCCAGAAAAGATTAAACTGACTTACTTTAAGTCACTTAAGTTTATAGTAGGAAAGCAAGACTGGAATCCTCATCTGTTAATATCCAGGCCAATGTTCATTTTTTGTACACTGCCATCAAGAAGTGATTATTCTGTCTCTGAAAGAGGTTTGTCTTCAGAGCTTGATAAGCTTTAGCTGGGTTACTTTCAAGAATAATAACAAAATCAAAAATTAAAAATATCAATATTTAAGTAGAAAGTCAATATTAGTTTAAAAATAGAATAATTCAAATAAAAATCTATGGATTGTTACTTAAATTCTCACTTGTTTGTGATTTTTATATACTTTTATTTTTAGCAGCAGTATTTTTAATCTCTAATTTCACACTTAGAATGTTCTAGCAGTGATAGTCAAGTTACAAGTATCCTTACAGTCTGCAAAGATTTCTAACTTGAAATTTTCTGCTTTGAGCTGAACTTCTTTTTCATGTTTTCAAGACTGATTCACTGTGAACAGCTTTTTTTTTTTTCTTTTAGGAAGTGAGCATCCAAGTCCTGGGGCTTGCTAAGAAACTAGCAGTGATGCACCATTCAACTCAGTATTGTAAAGTATGAGAGATGTGAGCCAAATTCAGAGGAAAATCAGTTTTTCTAGGCTGGTGTCTTGCAGAGATGAGTTAGGTACAAAGTTTAGTGGGTGAGTTGGAAGGAGAAATAAGCTCATCTTAAATAAATTTGGGAATCCCCTAACTAAACAAAGAGAAACATATTTTTTGACTGCACTACTTTTCAGAGTGTATATAATATAGTGCATGAGTGCTAAGTTGCTTCAGTCATGTCCAACTCTTTGTGACCCTATATGCTGTAGTTGCCAAGCCCCTCTCTCCATGGAATTCTCCAGGCAAGAATACTGGAGTGGGTTGCCCTCTCCTGGAGAAGGCCCTCTCCTTTGTTGCCCTCTCCTTTGTTTATTTTCACAGAGATATATCCAACACTTTTTTTGTTTCATTTGACCATTGAATACTGTTTATAAACACATCCCTATTTCAAGGTATGGGCACCTCAACAGATACTTTGCAAAAGAAAGTTGCAATGAAGTCAAGAAAGATTGCATTTTTATCATTTTTATTACTTATTATTTCTTATCCCAGATGTCCCATTTTTATTTTGCCTTATTTATCCTTGTAGTGTCATTTTAAAAATTGTTTGGTACCTTTCAAAAGAATGAGTAAAGACAAGTCGAGTACCTGTCTTTTGATAGACTGACTGCTATGCTTCACATCCCTCTAACGGGCTTCCCAGGTGGCTCAGTGGTAAAGAATCTGCCTGCCAGTGTAGGAGACCCAGGTTCGATCACTGGGTTGGGAACATCCCCTAGAGTAGGAAATGGCAACCCACTCCAGTATTCTTGCCTGGAAAATTCTATGGACAAAGGAGCCTGGCAGGCTAAAGTCCATGGGGTTGCCAAAGAGTCGGACATGACTTAAGTAACTAAACAGCAACAATGCTGGTAATGTCAGTTGAACAGATCATTTTACATGCCCTGTAAGAAGAAAGAAAGAGAGAGGCTTTGTTAAAATAGGATGAGGTACAAGCTTTAGTAAAATAAAATTTTTGGACAGAAACAGTGTATATTAGTTAAACCTCTGAAATTCAAAACTGAGTCATAGGCAAATTCAATTAATTTCAGTTCTCTAAGCACTTCAGTTCCAAACTCAAATAACTGTAGCTATGAAGTTTAAAGCTTTGCATAGACTATTTACTCCCGCTAAGGTATGTAAAAATAATTCACCATTGTCATACTGTAGTTAAATTAATATTTGGTATTAAGAATTTTGTTCTTCAGTTGCTCAGTCGTGTCCAACTTTTTGTGACCCCATGTACTGCAGCATATCAGGCTTCCATGTCCTTCACCATCTCTGGAGTTTGCTCAAACTCATGTCCATTGAGTTGGTGATGCCCATCCAACCATCTCATCCTCTGTGGTTCCCTTCTCCTCCTGCCTTCAAGTTTTCCCAGTATCAAGGTCTTTCACAATGAGTCAGCTCTTCATATCAGGTGGCCAAACTATTGAAGCTTCAATTTCAGCATCAGTCCTTCCAAAAAATATTCAGGGTTGATTTCCTTTAGGATTGACTGGCTTGATCTCCTTGTAGTCCAAGGGACTCTCAAGAGTCTTCTCCAGCACCACAGTTCAAAAGCATCAGTTCTTCAGTGCTCAGCTTTCTTTTTCTTTATGGTCCATCTCTCACATCCGTACATGACTACTGGAAAAACCATAGCTTTAACTATATGGACTTTGTTGGCAAAATATGGTGTTGGGAATAGGTTGTAAAAGAAGAAAGGATTAAGATAGAGTGACTAGAGACTCCAATTTAAATAATGTAGTCATGTGTTTTATTAGTACATGCACTAATTATAAGTTTATTTGAAAAAAAGGTGGTGAAGAATTTATTAGACTTTTAATAAGTATAGTATTATTTTCTTTTTTATCCTTACCTATAATCAAATAAGTTGTTTGATAAATATCAGTAAGACAGGAGACCACACTCAACTATTCAAAATAAATTAGGACCATTAAGATTTGTGCCAGTAAAATGAATAAATCTTGTATGAACATAAAATATAGCATATGCATTTGAATTCTTGTTGTACTTTCCAAAATGGTCACATATTACTTTACTAACATTGCCAAACTTTTATTATTATAACTTTCTTATTTGTGTATACTAACTTAACATTCTTCAATAATATCTGGCATTAGAAAAGCAAAACATATTGGCTAGAATACAAGTAGATAAATTATTTCATCTTGTCACTAGCCCATAAATAACCATTAAAAAAATAGATTACCATTCCCTTAATGTAAGTTTTAAGATATTTTCATATAGGGAAATATCCCTGTGGGCATTATAAAGTCTCCTGCCTCACTTTTACTACAAATAGACAATGCACACAAAAATGAAGCTTTTAACTTGTGGACAAACCTAGGGAAGGAGAAGGTGGGATGAATTGAGAGTAGCATTGAAACATATATATTACTGTATGTAAAACAGATAGTTAGTGGGAAGTTGCTGTATAACACAAGGTACTCAACCAGGTGTCTGTCATAATTTAGAGGAATGAGGAAGGGAGCAGGGTGGGAGGAAGGTTCAGAGGGAAGAGATATAGGTATAGCTGATTCATGTTGTACAGTAGAAACCAATACAACATTGTAAAGCAATTATCTTCCAATTAAAAATAAAATTAAAAAAATGAAGCCTTTGTAATTTTTTAAATTATAATTTGTTATAAAACTTAGTAGGCATTCAAGCGACTTAGCAGCAGCAGCAGGCACTCAAAACATAATTGATATTTCTGATACCTTAAGTTTTATTTGGCAAATGTTGAAGGCTTCCTCATACTTATGACAGTGAAAAATGAATAGAATTAAATATTGGAAACTATTGTGATGTTACATTTATAATCATCTCTATGAATATTCATAGATCTATTTAGCAAAGAGAGGTCAGGTACATGAAATCATGTAATTCAAAGTACAGGATAAACTTAAACTTTTATAGTTTTTAAACTATTGAGGCTCCTAATAGGATAGTTTCTCTGGTTAAAAAAATACACGAAAAATATTTTCAGGTTTGCCATTCCCTACACTGGCTTATACTGGAAATTCTTGTGAACAAAAATGTTAATTATCTTATGAATTATTATGTAAATATACCAGTACTCAAAACTATAATTTGAATGGCAGCGAGTCAACAAAACCATTAACAGTACAGAAGACATGCCAAGGGAGAAACTCTAAATACCCTATCACATCATTAAAATAGGTGCCAAAGAAATTGGAATTATTTCTTTTGTTTTTCTCTTCATACAGGCAATGCAAAAATAAGTGTGCTTTTATATTTTAAGATTATAATTAATATCAATGTAATTATTTAGTCATTTACAGCTTACTAAGCATTGTCATAAGCATACCCTTCAGGTAATTTTCACACCCAATCTTATTGTGAATATTAAATCTATCTTCCAGAGATTAAACAGTAGATGCCAAATCACATATCAAGTAATGGGTGGCGAGCCAACTCTACCCATAATGGCCCCACTTTTTAAATCAATCGATTGATAAAAACATTGTTAGAATCCACTTTGGGCCATATTCTGTGCCAAAACATGGAAATATAAGGTGAAGAGACAGCCATGGTTTTCTTTACAATGGAATTTACAGGTCAGCAGCCAAATTCTGCGTTTTTCCTTTGTACTATTCTCTCCTATTCGGATTACATTGCATCCCTCATGTTAGAAAGCCGTTTTATTCATGAAAAATAGAAAGTGATCCTCTTTAATAGGCAAAAGATATTAAATTTTTATGAAAAAGGATATATTTCATTTCAACAATTTCATTCATCAAATATATCTATGAGGTGGGTATTCACCTGGGTGCTGGAGAGAAGGGGATGAATAAAACACGAGCCTTTCATTAGAAACTAATGGGAAATACAGACAGAATAATTTGAGTGCTAAAAGAAAATACAAGTGCTTCCCTACGGGAGAGTAGAAGATGACGAGTTTCCCATGTTTATATCCTTGATTCTCTGAAAGGTGCCACACAGTAGTATTTTAACAAGGATTTGTGGAATTAAAGTAGCAATAATTTCTGTATAAGGAGAGTTAAGGAAGAGCTTAAGGATAAGTTGGCATATAAACTGGCACCAAAAATATAAAACATTAAAATAACATCTCATCTATATCTAGGGCTAAGAGTGTAAGAGTCGACTAACCAGGGATATTTGGTTTATTTCACTTTTAAAGTAAAATATTTCAAATCCTAAATTGCCCATAATCCAATAAACAATCAATAACCTCTCCTGAAAGAAATAAAGAAATGTCATAAAACTTAGAAAATGACTGACTTAAAAAGAAAAAAAAAGAAAAAAAAAAAAAGAAAAAGAAAATGACTGACTTATAATACAAAGTTTGTGCTCTTCATTCAGCAGGTATATAGTTTTATATTATTATTGATTCATTTTGGTTAAATTCAATGATCATAAGGACTTTTAAAAGTATTTTCTAGAGGGCTTTCCTGGCAGTCCAATGGTTAAGACTCTGCACTTTCAGTGCAGGGGTCAAAGGTTAGATCATTGGCTGGGAAACTAAGATCCCATATGACATGGGCATGGCAAAAAAATGAAAGAAAGTATTTTCTAATATTTGAATTATCTTATTAGAGTCTGTCTCAAAACAGAAAAAATCATAAAATTTCAACTTTCAAGCTTTTTTTTTTTTTAATAAGAAAACACTCCACATTAAATTACATTATTTTGCTTGTGAGAGCAAAGAGTCTACAACATTTTTACTCTCTTATATTCCTGGAATTTTTCATAACAAACCTTTTGTGCTGGTCCACAAATACAGAAGGGCTTCCTGGGTGGTTCAGCATAAAGAATCTGCCTGTGATGCAGGACAGGAGGGTTCAACCCCTGAGTTGGGAAGATCCCCTGGAGAAGGAAATGGCCACCCACTCCAGTATTCTTGCCTGGAAAATCCCATGGACCGAGGAGCCTGGTGGGATACAGTCCATGGGGTCACAAAGAGTCAGACAGGACTGAAGTGATCCAGCAGGCACACATGTGCAAATATAGAAGATACTCAGCAATTATGAATTTCAGGATGATGGAAAGTTGATCAGAACAAAGTCAGGTTCAATCCTTCAGAGGGATTTCTAAATACAAAAAAAACGTTAACTTGTTTGGGTTTCTGACAAAATGCCAGAAACAAAAACTTTGAATGCCATCAGCCTTAAAATAATTTGTTTTTGTTCCATTTATGACTGTGTGCATGCTAAGTTTCTTCAGTCGTGTCCGACTCTTTGCAACCCCTTGGACTGTAGCCCACGAGGCTCCTCTGTCCATGAAATTCTCCAGGCAAGAACAATGGAGTGGATTGCCATTTCTTTCTTCAGGGGAACTTCCCACACAGAGAGGGAACCTGCATCTTTTGCCTCCTTTGCAATGGCAGGCAAGTTCTTTACCACTAGTGCCACTTTGCTTGTTTTTGTTACATTTATGACTGTAGTGAAAGATCAATTATTTTCCCCCAAATTGTCTTGTCTCCTTTTGCTCAAAACTGTTAAATGGAAAGGGGTGATAAAGCTGTTCAATTTCGACAAACATGATCTAGCTATTTTAGATGATGAAGCTAAGAAATAACCTGGGCAGAAACTTCTATGAATTTGTCAAAATCGTGAACACTCAGAATTTGACACTCCAGAGGCCTCTGTACACATGGAATAAATAAACTATCCCAGCACAAGCTCACTTGTCTTTGGATCAAGATGTTAAAGGCAGTTTTGTTGCTATGAGTTGTTTCCAAAATCTTTATCAATAAACCTGATCAGTGACCTGCAAAATTCATTAAGAAAAATGCTTTCACTCACTTTTATTTTGCTTAACCATATTGTTGTTTATATTTCACTATTCCCACCATCCCTTTTGTACAGGTATTTAAAAAGAGATGATTTATAGACTGATTAGAAAATATATAATATTTTTCCCAGTATTGGGTTTTGGGATTCCTAACTAGCATGATTTACCTCTAGCTATACAATTGATCAAAGAAAAAGACATAACAAAAATGTGTAGTTGAAGAACATTAGAGTACATTGCAGCATAGTGTCTCAACACTCATCCCAGGGAATTCCCTGGAGATGGTCCAGGGGTTAGGGCATGGGCTTGATTCCTGGTCAGGGAAATAAGATCTGTATACCAAGGATATATCACGACCAGGAAAACAACAACAACAAAACAAACAAAAACTTCATTCCAAGACCACATCATCTACATTTAATAATTTACCCTACATCCTTGCATTTTTAGCCAAATAACAGAAAAGACAACATTTATGATCTCCATTGCACAACAAAAAAGATGCATTTTTCTAATTTCATAAGAACTTCGATGGTCAGCAAAAACATATAACTAGGACTTAAAACTATCTCCTACATACTATCCACTGGCTTTTTCCCCCAACTTAATTGTGAATTTTAATAGGACACAGACTAGGATTTAAATAATCTCTTCATTCCCTATATCCTGCCGAATTATTAAGATGTGTTCAGTAGATGTTGGATGAGTTAATATCCCAAGTTTCTTATCACTAAACTCCAATGCTCCTATATCTTCTCACAATATTATCTCCATGAAGAAGGAAGAAATAGATGCTGCTGTTGCTGCTAAGTCGCTTCAGTCGTGTCAGACTCTGTGCGACCCCATAGACGGCAGCCAATCAGGCTCCCCTGTCTCTGGGATTCTCCAGGCAAGAATACTGGAGTGGGTTGCCATTGCCTTCTCTGAGAAATAGATGAGAGCTGTTTTAATTTTCTTACTAGGAATTTCATCTGTAATAGTTGGAACTGCCGAGATGTGCGGAAAAGGCAATGGCACCGCACTCCAGTCCTCTTGCTTGGAAAATCCCATGGATGGAGGAGCCTGGTAGGCTGCAGTCCATGGGGTCGCGAAGAGTTGGACACGACTGAGCGATTTCACTTTTACTTTTCACTTTCATGCATTGGAGAAGGAAATGGCAACCCACTCCAGTGTTCTTGCCTAGAGAATCCCAGGGACGGAGGAGCCTGGTGGGCTGCCGTCTATGGGGTCGCACAGAGTCAGACACGACTGAAGCGACTTAGCAGCAGCAGCAGCAGCAGCCGCAGCGGCAGCCGAGGTGTGAGAAGTTGATTGTAGAGTCCAAAGTAAGAAGTACAGTCTTTTTCTAACACATGTGCTTGTTTATTGGGCTTGCAGATAATATTAAAGGAATATTCTTTCTAGTTGTTGAAAGGATAGTTTGGCATATATGTATACATTATATATATATATAATATATAAAATATATATTATATATATATATAATCTCTCCCACAGTCTGAAACCCTTTATAACGGTTTTGACTTAGAAAACTGCAGCGTTAAATTGTTATCAATAAATCAGCTGATAATTTGAGATTTGATTTCCAAACATGAGAGGAGAATTTGACTTTAAATCCCTTTTGCTTAATAGCTGATTCCTTAAGCTATATAATCTGGCTGTAGTAAGAAGTTGTTCCACAATAGAAAATCATGAACCGGATCTATTAGATGATCATCATCAGTTAGCCAGCTTGATCCTTTCTTCTGCATAATTGAAGGGCTTTTCTCTGACGCTTTAGAAGCAGCTTCCTGACACAGAGTTACTTTTCTACTAAGGATTTCTGAGGTTGCTTTTAATCAGGGCTATAATTTTAAAAGAATGGGAGAGATACTGTTTGTAGAAATGCAACAGAAATAGCTGTTTGAGTTGACCATTTCACATGGCTCAAGTTAATTAAAAGTTAAGTGTGGATTTCTTAAAGTTGGGAAGTACATTCTTATTTATGGAGAATCATAAATTATACATACTTATTTTCAAGGTCACACATTAATATACAATTTGAGAACTAATCTAAAAAATATTCAGTACTGTATTCTATATTTCAAATTTTAGAAATAGCCATTGATTTTAGTACAGTAAAACACTACTGGAAGGACTTCTGCATACTCATACTCTGGCTTCACTGTGTCTTCACATTTTTATCTTCAAGGCAAGCTATAAGTTTGTCTCATGATATTGCAAGGCTGGGATGGGTAAACAGATATGTAGGACACACAATTGAAATTTAATCAGAGTAATTCTGTTTCTATAAAGATTTGAATTTTCAAGTGAAATTTTTTGTGAAAAAAAAAGGGTTCTGTAGCTTAAAAAATAGTAATATAATGAATATTTTGGGAGGTGGCCAGATGTGAGCTACCTAAGGGCTCCACTTATGTAAAGATGAATATCTTTTCCAAAACTATTAAATCTTGCAATGTTGTTAATTCTTAAGGAAAAGAAAATATTGGGAAATTGGGGACAGTAGGGGTTTTAAACTGGATAGACCTTATTTTCCTGATATCATCATTTATCATTTTGTCATACTCTCTGTTACTGTTGGTACTAGTAACTCCATTCTCTTACAAGATCTGAAAATTATTCTGTTGTATTGATCATTTAATCCTATTAAAAGAGACAAGAAACTCTTGTTCACACCTCTTTGGTAGATAATTAGTGAAACCTTTCATCAAAACAGTGCTGTCCAATAAAAATATGTGTGTGTGTGCACTAAATGCTGAGTCGCTTCAGTCATGTCCGACTCTGCGACCCTATGAACTGTAGGGATTCTAGGCGCCACTGTCCATGGGATTCTCCAGGTAAGAATACTGGAGTGGGTTGCTGTGCCCTCTTCCAGGGGATCTTTCTGACCCAAGGGTTGAGCCCACATCTCCTGTGGCTCTTGCATTGCAAGCAGATTCTTTACCACTGAGCCACCTGGGAAGCATGAAATTATCTAAAATTTTCAAATAGCCCCATTAGACAACAGGGATAAAGTTAGTTCTCATAGTCTATTTTATTTAAATCAATAGATCCAAAATAGTATTATCACTTCAACATGTTAGGGTAAATTCTCAGACTCTTCATAATTTCTGATTTAAATCTGTGTTTCAATAAACTTTAGAGATGGACTTTGAAATTTAATATTAACCTAATTTTCATATGTTGAAAAATCAGATTCTTCTAAAAATTTTCTTCAGCCATTTAAAATATAAAAACTATTCTTAGATGTTGAGCTTAGAAATGTAGGGAGGCCAAGTTTTGCTGTACCGCTCTTGCTTGTCCACCTGTAAGTTGGTACATTGGTAGGTACATAACTCAAACTGGTTTCTAAAGTCTGTCTTGACTTAATTTAATACTAATCAATATGAATTGATAAGTATAAAAAATCCAAGCTATAGATACACTGGAAAATTTCATGAACTATCACTTGATTTTTGAAACAATGAATAAATGAATAAATTTCATCAAGATTTGGGCATTATTCTGGAAAGTCACAGACGATCCTTTCTTGCAATTTTTGATGGCTCATTTCCACTAAGGGGTCAGCTAAAAAATGCTAACATCTGGTATCTTTTTGCACAGTGTGGAGTATAAGTTTTTATTTTCAAGAGAGAATACACTGCATCTAGGACTGTTCATTGTAGTCATTCATTTTGGAAAGTTGTAGATATGCATTTTGTCATGAAATATATTCATATATTGCATCAAACTAGCTGATTCTAAAAAAATGTAGTCCTCATTCATGATTGTTAATTGATCTAGCTCAGCATAATCAATATTGATCAGGTATAGGAAATACGCAAAAATGTTTCTAGGTAGAGTTGTCAATATTCTATCATCTAGAAAAATTAAAATCTCCTTCACCTTTTCATGACTTCCAAAATAAAGAAAAATTATTAGTATAAAAATTGTGGTACTATATAAATTAACCTCTTTGTACCCACTTATTTAGATGTCCCTATCAATTCTCAGCCCAAACAAATGAAAGAAGTTGAACATTTAAATCATACTTTAATTTTAATTTTGAACTTTTAGAGCCAGATTTCTTTTTAAAGACTAAACTGCTTTAAAATAGTCATTAAAATATCATTTTTCTTTTTACCAACTATTTCTAGGTTTTGAAAGAGTCTAATAAAACCTCATAGATTAATTAGTCATGACCTGAAGTCATAATTTAAAATATTAGAATATTATGTTAATGTATTATTACATCAAAAACACATTTAACTGAAGTCTAAATGAAATGGATTATGCTCTATTATTAGAACTCTGGAATAATATCTTCAAAGTCAATGCACAATGTGCCATTTTAAAATACTTTAAATGTCATTTTAACTTATTCTTGGGAAGTTGAATATATGATTCATTTCTTCCTACCTTATGCAGTGCAACATTCACCTTGGTTTCATACTTGTTTGGGGAAGAAATATTTAAATCATTTTTCTTCTTTGTTTATTCTCATTATCTCCAGCTTTATATTGGGCTTGCAGTTGATCTGGAATCTTCCAGAAATATAGGTTGTTGTACTATAACGTATTTTTTGAGTAAAGTTTAATTTTTTCAAAAGTCATATCACACACCACTTGACATACCGGGAAACTTTATATGCACAGTAATGGAAATGCCTTATCCTTCATGTTGCTCTTCTTTTCTTCTGCCTTACTGAAAAAGTAAAAGAGAAGATAAGTAGATCAAAACATTAGATTGTGAAATGGTAGCCCTTTTTGTACAAAGGAGATAAACTTGGAGACAAATTATATGGATTGAGTCTTGGAGACTCTGTAGCTACAAACAGACATGCTTAATGTTGACTCACGTAAGTACAGCAGCTTTATAGTGAAGACAATGTGTAAATGAAGCGAAGTGCTGCTAGTTTTGTTGAACACAGGATTCTTTCAAAAAGACAACTTAGTCTTAAGGCAATAAGCAGAAACAGTATTAACATTTAAGTTAGACATAGAGGATAGAAAGAGAGCTGCTTGAAACTGATTATTTTTCCCAAATCAGTGGGCATTCAAACTTTGTAATTTGAGACAGGAAAATGTTTATGTGTAGTACAATTGAGCTAAAAAAAAAAATAAAATTAACATTTGAGTGTTCTTTCTTCTTTTCTTCCCTACTATTGTTGAGTTTACTTTAAGAAAAACTCTACAACTGTAGGGACACTGAATCTTTGGTAATTTTAAAACAAGAAAGAAGCTTAACTATCAAGTAAAATATGTTACCTATCACATGCCTATCTGTCAAAAATAAAAATAGATTAAAATGTCATCTTGCAACCTTCTTATATTATGGCTATTAGAGAATTGTGGAGGCACAAAGAACAAAAGGAACCCAATCTGGAGAGTGGAGAGCAGAAAAACTCTCAAATAAACAAACAAACAAACAAAACTAAGAATCTTCAGCTGTTCCTAAGCGAATCTACTAATTCCAGCTACAAAGAGATTAAGATTCTTTGATGGGTTTAGATAGAGGACAAATACCCCAATGGATATGAATTTGAGCAAATTCCAGGAGATAGTGAAGAACAGGAGAGCCTGGCATGCTGCTGCTCATGGGGTCACAAAGAGTTGGACACAACTTAGCAACTGAACAACAACAATTGAGGAGAAACTAGAAGAGATTTTGGTGATTATACAGGGCTGAAGGGGGAAAAAAATGGAGACTTAAGGAACATCATACATACTGCTGTCTTGAAGCCTAAGTGTGAGTTAGGAAGCCAAAGTACTGAATGAAAAATTTCTGACAGTGCATTTCTTTTAGTTGATCAGCAGGAGGTAATTTCATACTAGATGTTCACTGAAACCTGTGGAAGGACATGCCCTACGATTAGGGCAAATGGGAAGTCACCTGCAATAAGCTAAAACTGGAGCTCAGATGTGATCCAGTTCAATTCATGTGTTGATTCAGGGTTTGGCCAATATTTTTTCTGCCTAACAGAGGAATGAACCAACTCTTTCTGGTGGGAGTTTAATTATTTTCAGCCAATAAACATTTCAATACAATAAAATCATAACATTAGGTGACTCAGATGCTGTAGTTAACACAAATGATTTTAAATTATGATTATGTTAAACAACTAGAGATAAAGGCAGAAAAACATGGAGGAAAAAAGGTAGAAAAACATGGAGAATTGCAAAAAAGAATGAGAATAGATATTAAAAAATACATTGGAATTCTTGAACTGAAAAATAAAATATCTAAAATTAAGACTAATTGTTGGGTTTATCAGTAGATTGCATAAAAAGAAAACAGGATTAGTGAACTGGAATGCATATCAAATAAAACTGATTTTGAAGCACAGACAGAAAATATAATAGGAAAAAAACAGAATATAGGGAACTTGTGGAATATAGCCTAAAAATTGAAAATATTATTTGGAGGCTCAGAAAGGAAGATGAATGTGAATGAAGCAGATGAAACCTAGAAATTTCTAAAAAAACTTAAATTCTTCTCATCATTTAAGAATTTCAGAAAACCCAGCAGGATAAACACAAAGAAAATGCAATTTAGGACCATTAAATTCTAACTACTAAAGACCAAAATAATAATAATAAAACAGGAAAAGAGCTAGAGAAGAAAACAAAATACTATTTTCATCTCATCTGATCCTTCACAGAAAATATGGAAGCCAGGAGAGAGTCAAATATAAACTACTGAAATACATAAATATCAATCTAGATTTCTATTTTGAGACATATTCTTCCAAAATGATATTAAAGATGATTTCAAATAAATAAAAACTGAGTGAGGATATTGCTGACCAGGCCACATTAAGACAAACTGATACCAAAACAGGAAAAACAAATCACTTTTTTAAATTAAAATTGAATGTTTTCCAATGAAAACGTGAGAAGCAAGAAAAAAGTGAAGAAAACCAGAAAGTGATACACATGAAAGAAAGTGAAAATGTTAGTGTCTGACTCTTTGCAACGGCATGGACTATGTAGCCTGCCAGGCTCCTTTGTCTATGGAATTCTCCAGGTAAGAATACTGGAGTGGGCTGCCATTCCCTTCTCCAGGGGATCTTCCTGACCTAGTGATTTAACCCGGGTCTCCTGAATCAAGGGCAGATTCTTTACCATCTGAGGGACCAGGAAAATCCATGGGTAAGTATAAATAATATGATAGTCAGTACATAACTATTTTAATAATCCTCCAAAATATAGGGGAAAAAATGAAAGTAAAATATGTGATTAAACTGACATCAAAAGCAAGGGCAACAAAAGAAACAATAAAATGGAATTGTATCAAAGCAGAAAGTTTCTGCACAACAGAGAAAATCATTTGTTTTTGATTGTGAAGTGAAAAGGCAACCTACTGAATGGGAGAAAATGCAAATCGCGTTATCTGTTAACGGAGTAATATTCAAAGTATATAAAGAGCTCAGACAATGCAATAGCAGTAAAACCAAACAATCCAATTTAAAATTTGGCAGAAAACTAAATTTCAGAATACTAAGATCATGGCATCTTGTCTCATCACTTCATGGCAAATAGATGGGAAAATAGTGGAAACAGTGACAGACTATTTTTTTTTGCACTCCAGAATCACTGCAGATGGTGACTACAACCATGAATTAAAGGTGCCTGCTGCTTGGAAGAAAAGTTATGACCAACCTAGAGCATATTAAAAAGCAGAGAGACATTACTTTACCAACAAAGGTCCATCTAGTCAAAGCTATGGTTTTTCCAGTAGTCATGTATGGATGTGAGAGTTGGACTATAAAGAAAGCTGAGCACCAAAGAATTGATGCTTTTGAATTGTGCTGTTGGAGAAGACTCTTGAGAGTCCCTTGGACACAAGGAGATCCAACCAGTCCATCCTAAAGGAAATCAGTCCTGAATATTCATTGGAAGGACTGATGCTGAAACTGAAACTCCAATACTTAGGCCACCTGATGTGAAGAACCAACAGACTCACTGGAAAAGACCCTGATGATGGGAAAGACTGAAGGTGGGAGGAGAAGGGGATGACAGAGGATAAGATGGTTGGATGTCATCACCAACTTGATGGACATGAGTTTGAGTAGGCTCCGGGAGTTGGTAATGGACAGGGAAGTCTGGCATGCTGCAGTCTATGAGGTTGAAAAGAGTCAGACATGACTGAGCGACTGAATTGAACTGAAGAGAGTAGATCTTAAAAGTTCTCTTCACAAGAAAAATAATTTTTGCTTTAAAATATGAATGATGGTGAATGCTAACTAGACTTATTTTGGTGATCATTTCACAATGTATACAAATATAGAGTCATTATATTGTACATCTGAAATTAGCACAATGCTATAAGTCAATTATGCTTCAATAAAATCTATGTAATCAAATAGTTAATGGATGATTCTAAAAAAAAGCTAATTGAAATAGTCAAAAAGAAAAAAAAACTAATAAAACAGATGACTGAAATAGAAAATACTTAAGATGCTTAATACAAACAAATCTATATGAAAGATTACATTAATTGTAAACGTATAAACTCTTTCAAGACAAAAATCATCATTCTGGATATAAAAGCAAAGTCTACCTATATGCTAGTTATATGACACACACCCAAAATAAAAAGATCAAAAAGATTGGAAGGAAAGATGATGTAAAAATTTATACCAAATAAACATTAGTCAAATGAAAGCTCTATTAATAAAAGACAAAGTAGACCTTAAGCCAAGAAACAGTTCTTTAATTACTAACTCATTGCACATAAGGAAGAAGTTAAAATCCATGCTAAAATAGACAAAGCTCTCCATTATTTGTTTTCTGCCTGCTATTTCATGGTTCCCTGCCACACTACCGCTCATGCCTTAGCACTTGTAAAGAGCTGGCAGAGCCACAAAGAAGTTGTGCTATTACATGTATACTAATGTTGCCCTTTCTGTTCAATTACAAAATCAATTTAAATATTAGTTTTCCATGAAGATTTTCTGGACTACCATTGATAAGACTGGTCACATAAATCTCTATACCCACATTGTACTCTATATGGATTGTTAGCACAATATGAAAAAAGCTTTCTTTCACTTAAAAATCTGCTTCTCTCCATTAAAATGATCAGGCTTATGGACCATTTCTAACTCATAACTTTATACACAGAAAATCTCTAATACATGACATGTAGCAGCTTATAAATGTTTGCTGAATATATGAGTGAATACCAAGTGCTACATGTCTATATAGTACTGCAAATATGTCAGTTAAATAGAACCGTATGCTAAGTATTTCAAAATTTAAAAAAGAGTACTTTTTAATCATTGACTATGACAGGAAACAAATTCTTCTTCCTCTTCTTTTTCTCCTTTTCCTTCTCTTTCTCCTTCCTTTTAATTTGCTTCTGACTCTGGGGATCAATAAACATGACCTTGTAGAACTGAACAGCTCAAACTGAATAGCATTCTAGGTAAATCAACAGAGGGACCCATAAGAAGGATTGGACACCCAATTCAAGACTACATTTCTATGTCCTTTATTTTTTTTAACTTTTTATTTTACATTGGCGTATAACTGATTAACAATGTTGTGATAGTTTCAGGTGGACAATAAAAGGACTCAGCCATATATAGACGCACATATCCATTCTCTCCCAAACCCCCTCCCATCCCGGCTGCCACAAAATATTAAGCAGAGTTCCCTGTGCTATACAGTAGAGTTTTGTTGGTTATTCATTTTAAGCATTTTAAATATAGCAGTGTGTGCATGTCAATCTCAAACTCCCTAACTATTCCTTCCCTCCATTCTTCCACCCTGGCAACCATAAGTTTGTTCTCTAAGTCTGTGAGTCTGTTTCTGTCTGATAAAAGAAGATGTGTCACATATATACAATGGAATATTACTCAGTCATTAGAAAGAATTAAATAATGCCATTTGCAGCAAACTGGGTGAACCTAGAGATTGTGATACTGAGTAAAGTAAGTCAGACAGAGGAGAAATATTGAATGACAACACTTATATGAAGAATCTAAAAAGAAATGATACAAAAGAACTTATTTACAAGATTACATTTCTTAACCTCCCTTTTATATAGGTGTGGATATATGACTGTGTTTTGTCCAATGAAAAATGAGCAGTAGTTATGTGTACAAATTTTCTAGTCCTACTCTATACAATAAGGTACTTGCCTCCTTGGCCTATTTTCTTCTTTCCTGCTGATTGTAATGTGGATAGGGTGGTAAGAAATGAAACAGTCATTTTGTTTCAGGAAACTGATGTTCAGGAGGTCAAAGAAATAAACCAAAAGAAGTCTGAGATGAAGAATCAGATGGACATGGAATCATATATTGGCTCTTACCATCTCAAGCAGTGTAATATTCTACAAGTTCCTGAATTTCTTATTTTGAAAACAGGATAATGTTACAATGAGAATCAAATGAGATTGTTATTGTTGTGTGGATTATTATATTGTGAGAATAAGATGTGTTTAAGCTGCCTAGGTCATTGTGTAACTACAGAAAAATATTATTTCTCTCCCTTACTCTTTCCTATTTAAATCTAAGCACATGTTCCATTTAGTTTTTTTCAAACATCTGTCAGTAGATATGTGAAGCATATTAATTATGGAAGTATAATTTCTTCTATTTGATCTTCTTTCAATTCTATCTAGTGTATTTTTTATTCTCCTTCATTGGAGTCTTCATGTCAAGAAGTTTGATTTAAGTCTGTTAAAAATATAAATGTTGCATATCTCTACTTCATATTTTGAGAATGTGGAATTCAGTTATAACTGTTTTAATATCCTTTGCTAATTCTAACTTTTGTGTCAGTTTAAGATTCATTTTGATTGATGGATTTCCCTTGTCACTATAGAGTGTATTTTCTTATTTGCAACCAATACAAAAGTTGATTGGATGTCTCATACTTTGTGCATTTTGCCTCGTTGGATGCTAGATATATTTTTATTTCTGTTAAGATTCTTAGGTTCTGTTCTGAGATGTGGTTAAGTAGTGTATAAATGGTTTGTTCGTTTCACTTCCTGTTTTTAAAATGTGTTAGGTGGTACTGGAGAAGTGCTTTGTTGAGGGTTCATTATTCCCTCCTCTTAAGCAAGATTCATCTGTGGACTCTATCCAGTACCCTTTTCTAGTCTGGTTGGTAAGCCAGGTAATATTCCTGGTCCTAGCTGAATATTCCAGGGGGACCATGTGTGGATGAACAGAATTCTCTCTCTCTCTCTGTACATCAAGCTCCTCTCCAGTGCTCTTTCCTGTGCATGCTAGAAGCTTGATCTGACTCGCAACTCAGCTTATGGGGCTTCACCTGAGTTCTCCCCTCTTTTTGTCACAGCATGAGCACTCTCTCAAGGTACAGTAGGACAATCCTGGAGCCACCTCGTTTTTCTCCTGTATTTTAATGAGCTTTATTATTTAATGTTCAATGTCTTTAAAACTATTGTTTTATATGTGTATTGTGTCTTTTTTGGTAGCTCTCTGAGAAACAAGACACATGGACCCAAAATTAAAATGCAGTGTTTTAAAAAACAACAAATCTGTAATAGGAGATATACAAAAATCTTATTAGAACACGGAAAAAGGAGCTACAATGTTTTTTGCTTTTTGTTGAATAAATAATACAATTTTTAAAGAAAAGAGTATTTGTAAATATATTGTTATTCAGTCGCTAAGTTGTGCCTGACTCTTTTTGACCCCATGAAGTTCAGCATGCCAAGCTTCCCTGTCCTTCACTATCTCCAGGAGTTTGCTCAAACTCATGTCCATTGAGTTGGTGATGCCATCCAACCGTCTCATCCTCTGTCGCTCCCTTCTCCTCCTGCCCTCCTTCCCAGCATCAGTATCTTTTTCAATGAGTAGGCTCTTCACATCAGGTTGCCATAGTATTGGAGCTTCAGCTTTAACATCAGTCCTTCCAGTGAATATATTCAGTGACGATTTCCTTTAGAATTGACTAGTTTGATATCCTTGCAGTCCAATTGACTCTCAAGATTCTCCAGCACCAGAGTTTGAAAGCATCAGTTCTTCAGTGTTCTTCCTTCTTTAAGGTATATCTCTCACATTTGTACATGACTACTGGAAAAACCATAGCTTTGACTATACAGACCTTTGTCAGCAATGTGATGTCTCTGCTTTTTAATACGCTGTCTAGGTTTGTCACAGTGTTTCTTCCAAGGAGCAAGTATCGATATGGAAACTGTGTTTTATATAATCACATTTTTGCTGCTCTGGGTCTTTGTTATGGCACCAGGGCTTTCTCTAACTGTGGCTCCTGAAGGCTTCTGTAGTTGTGCAGCAAAGGCTCTAGAATTTGCAAGCTCTCTAGTTGTGGTGCGAAGGCTTAGTTGCCCCGCGGCGGCATATGAGATCAAAGTTCCCCAACCAGGGATCGAACCTGAGTCCTCTGGACTGAGAGGTAAATTATTAACCACTGGATCACCAGGGAAGTCCCTATATAATCACTATTTTAATACAATCTGAAAGGCAGTGATGCATAAGAAACCTGCCCAAAATTTAGTGGCTTAAAACAACGTCAATCATTTTAATATGCTCACAATCTGTGTTTCAAGAATTTGGACAGAGCTAGGCTGGAGTGAAACTCCAATACTTCGGCCACCTCATGCGAAGAGTTGACTCATTGGAAAAGACCCTAGTGCTGGGAAGGATTGGGGGCAGGAGGAGAAGGGGACGACAGAGGATGAGATGGTTGGATGGCATCACCGACTCGATGGACATGGGTTTGGGGAGACTCTGGGAGTTGGTGATGGACAGGGAGGCTTGGCGTTCTGCGATTCATGGGGTCGCAAAGAGTCAGACACGACTGAGCGACTGAACTGAACTGAACTGAACTGAGGCTGGAGAGTGTTCTATTTCATGTAGCATCTATTTGGATCACTTGAGCATATTCAGTCGATGACTGGACCGTCTGAGGGACAGAAATGACTATTTTTGGCAAAGGCTAAAGGGAGACTGGGTTCATCCCAATCCTTTTGCTACTCTTCATTCTCTCAGGGTTCTCCATATGATCTTATACATGCAGGTGAGTGAGTGTTTCAAATGTGCGATCTTGAAGAGGCAGAGCAGATATTTCTAAGGGAAGATATTCCATGTTTTATTCCCTATTCATACATAATAAAAAAAACTTTATGATCTCTTTTGTTCATAGCAATGGCCCAGGGAATAAATAAATGTGCTAAAACTAAATTTTCAGAATTATTTATAGCTGCAGGTAGATGTCTCCCAAATAAGTTTTACATAATGCTGCAACTTTCTAACAATAAAAAATGCTTTCTATTAAATATTCTAACTTGTTAAGGAAAGCATGTAAAAATGGATGTTCCTGATTTACAATCCAACCACTAAAATACAACAAATTTGAAATGATTAAACTCACAGCACAATATTTTAATGGATAAATGTGATAATAATTTCTAGTGTCTTTAAAATAAATCTATTGAGATATTATAAAGCACAACACCATTAATTTTATAAAAACAATACATATAATTAAAACTATTTCTGGAAGATACATAAAATATTCAATTTAAAACTTAGTAAATCAGGTGCATATGAAAGCTCAAAAGAAGATGGTAAATTTTGGATAGCTACTTCAAATTTGAAATTGCATATAAAGATGTTCATACAGTCACAGGTTTAATATCTATTTTTATTTTTATGATTTTAGTAAGTTCTTTCCAAACTTGATTTTTATTATGTATTACTGTAAATATGCTTGTTCCCTTCATAAATAAGAATGCTGTTTTCCTATAACCGTTATTTCTTTATGTCCTTAAAGTGTTGTGTTGATAGACTGAGCAAATTGTGTTAGAGAACAAAGTTCAAAAGAGATAGTAACACACACACACACAGACATATACACTTCCCCTACAACTGTGAATAAAAGATGTTAGAAAAAGAAAGGTAACAAATATAGTTCCCTTGAGTTCTATACTAGGGCCAATCTCATTTAGCTTCTGTATAAATGACCTTGAAATAAGAGTAAACCTGACCATACCTTGCTCTGAAAGCAGTAGACAGAGCAGAGTCCAGATAAAGCTACAGGGAAATATTAATAGACTATAGCTGTGACTGGGAATGTTACAGAAGAAATGTAATGTGGTACGGTCTCATTTTAACATCACATGGGAAAATGCAAGCATGTGGTGGTGGTAGGAGAAAGAGTGTATATATTTAAAGCCAGAATACAGTTTTTTTAGTCCAAATAATTTCCAAAATGCTACATGTCCTGTGAGTGTACACATTGTAACAATTTGTATGTAGATTTTAGAAAAGTGAAATAAATGTATAGATGTTAACTATTAAAACATACAATCCTATACATGAATTAAATACTTGAAGTTGTTAATAATCACGTATGAATACATCAAGTTAGGGGAGTTTGTTTCTGCTGCCCTCATTTTTATTGATAAGGCAGTAAAAAGCTCATGTAATAGGGTGACAATGAAGAATGAGGATGTATATGGGATATTAAAATTTTACTTGTAAGTAAAATTAGGTATTTGGTAGAACAATCTAAAGATCAGTTAATAGGCAATTGTTTCTCTACCTTTAACCAATATTGTTTAAAATGTTGCTTCCCCTTCAACACTCACACTCCTTTAGTAGTTATAGTAGATGTTTTTTGAGTGATGAAAATACTTCTCTTTGTGAAGCAATCTCTGGTAGGGAATTGTTCAGATGGTAGATGACATTTAAGGTCTTGCTGTTAAATTTTTGTTACTGTTGTTAAAATTTTCATGAATAAGTTCATAGCAAAACAACTCCAGTTCATTTCCTCTTTCAAGGCTGAATTTATTAATCAATAAATACCTACTTTATTCATATATGTTCTGAATTTTTTTGTTAATGTAAGTTTTGCTGTTTAAAAGTAACCATACTACAAATCAGTCTTTGTCCATTTGAGGATTAGATTGGAGTAGATGTGAAAGTAGAGTGAGAAATGATCAGAATACCTAGGTTTATTTTCTTCACTGTAGCCTCCAAACAAGGTTAAGCTGGCTGAGAGGTAGAGACTATTATTAGGATGCTGGAAAAAATCTAGATGCAAGTGTTTCTCATTACAAAAGAAAATATAGACACATTTTTTCCTAAGGAACTGAGTCTTCAACTTGCAGAGTCAAGTCAAGTCACTACCTTTTAGAACAATTTAGAGGGATCTTAACGATTCAGAGGGCTTCCAGGGTGACTCAGTAGTAAACAATCTGCCTGCCTATGCAGGAGACCAGAGTTTGAGCCCTTGGTTGGGAAGATACCCTGGAGAAGGAAATGGCAACCCACTCCAGTATTCTTGCCTGGGAAATCCCATGGATAGGCTCCTCTGAGCCTGGTGGGCTACAGTCCACGGGGTCACAAAAGTCAGACATCACTTAGTGACTTAGTGACGATAACAACAATTCAGAGTTTGGGTAACTAAGGTCTGTTGCAACTACACAGTTTCATGAGTACATGTGTGAAAGTTGGGGATACAGTAACCTTAGTTCTTTAATTGACTGTTTCTTAAGTTAAGAACTTTGGCTCTGGAGTCAAAAACCCTGGGATCAAGCCTTGACTCAAAGGCATGATCCTGAGGAAGTTATTTAACATCACTCTGCCCTGATTGTTTGTCTTTAACATGAGTTTGCAGAGTTGTTGTGATGGTTACTTGATGTAAATCACATAAGAATGTACAATTGCTGAAACAGAGTAAGTATACATTAAACATTTCTGATGCTGATGATTCTACCTTCTTATCTATGTCTGTGCTCAATCCCTCAGTCATGTCCGACTCTTTACGTCCCCATGGACTGTAGCCCAGGGAAAACCACAAAAGATCTTGCAATATTTTGAAGAAAATAAATTATTTGTGAGTAAGAAACCTATCATACTCATCTGACAATTCTCCACTTATCTGCCACAGGGCCTGTGCTTAAATATATAAGCAGCATATAAAAAAGGAGAAGGCAATGGCACCCCAACTCTAGTACTCTTGCCTGGAAAATCCCATGGACAGAGGAGCCTGGTGGGCTGCAGTCCATGGGGTTACTGAGAACTGGCCACAACTGAGCGACTTCACTTTCACTTTTCACTTTCATGCCTTGTAGAAGGAAATGGCAACTCACTCCAGTGTTCTTGCCTGGAGAATCCCAGGGACGGGGGAGCCTGGTGGGCTGCCGTCTATGGGGTCGCACAGAGTTAGACATGACTGAAGCGTGTCCAGCAGCATATAAAAACAATTTTTTAAGTAGTACATACATATATAATTAAAGATACTATGATTATTAATTAAATCATTGTAATTAATCCAGAAAGGATGAGGATTTAAAAAGAGTACTCTAAAATTTAAAGCATAGTCTCCTAGGTGATTCACAATCCTATAACCGCCTGAAGTAGACATCTATTCATAATCCACTTTGTTGTGTTTGTTTTAGTCACTAAGTCGTGTCTGACTCTTTCAAGATCCCATGGATTGTAACCACCAGGCTCCTCTGTCCTTGGAATTTCCCAAGCAGGAATACTGGAATAAGTTGCTATTTTTTTCTTCAGGGGATCTTCCCACCAAAGAATCAAACCTGAATCTTCTGTACTGCAGGCAGATTCTTTACAAGAGAGTCACCAGGGAAGTCCATTAATACTGCACAAACCATGTTTTTTTTCCTTTGGAAGACTGTTATCCTGAATATCCCATATTGTGAAGCAAAAATAGGAGAAATATATAATTGAGTTTATTGGGAAAATATTAATGAATACAAGTTCATATACTTGTAAGAATGCAGGACCCTAAGGGGCCTTCCCTAACAGACCTAGCCCCATATCCTCTACTTTAGCTCCTCTCTGAAGTACCTATATAATACTATTTGATGCACATTTCCTGACCTGTTTTGCAAATGTAAAAACCCCTCCCTCTCCAACAAATGGAATATGTTAACTACTTGATGAACTTGAGCACATAATCCGGGCCTCTTGGAGTCTGTAGTTATAATCGTTCAGTCACTAAGTCATGTCTCACTCTTTGCAACTCCATGGACTGCAGCACGACAGGCTTCCCTGTCCTTCACTATCTCCTGGAGTTTACTCAAACTCGTGTTCATTGAGTCGATGATGCCATCCAATCATTCCATCCTCTGTCAACCTCTTCTCTTCCTGCCTCAATCTTTCCCAGTATCAGGGTCTTTTTCAATGAGTTGGCTCTTCACATGAGGTGGCCAAAATGTTGGAGCTTCAACTTCAGCCATCAGTCCTTCCAATGGATATTCAGGGTTAAGTTCCTTTAGGATTGACTGGTTTGATCTCATTGTTGTTCAAGGGACTCTCAAGTTCATCTCCAGCCCCACAGTTTGAAAGCAACAATTCTTTGGTGCTCAGCCTTTTTTATTATCCGGCTCTCACATCAGTACATGACTATTGGAAAACCATAGCTTTGACTATATGGACCTTTGTCAGTAAAGTGATGTCTCTGCTTTTAACCTAAACACAGTCTAGGTTTGCTTGGAGCGTAAAGACTGATAATGTTAACCTCTGTGATACCATCCTGCTACCATCAGTGCTCACCCAAACCCTTTCTGAAGTTCGGGGCTTTTAGGGCATAAGCCACCCGTGTTCTTGCATGGCCCTGAAATAACCTTTGCCTGCTCTCAACTCCAGTGTTTCAGTTTGCTTGGTCTCATTGTGTGTCAGGCATAAAAATTTGTGTTAACATACCCAAAGCACACTTAGTGTGCCAGACATACAGTGAGGCCAAACAAACTGAAACATCAGAGTTTGGAGCAAAAAAAGATTTATTGCAACACTGAGCAAGGAGAATTTGTGGCTCATACATTGCAAAATCCTGAACTTCCTGCAAGTTTTCAGCAAAGCATTTTTTAAGGCAGGGTGAGGGCAGAGCATCCCAATGTATGTGATCAGCTCCTTTACAGTTCTCTGATTGATGGTGATCAATCCTGAAGTGTCAGAAGGTCTGGGGGCTACTTACGGATGATCAAATAGTTATTAAATTTCTACCATTTGGTGCTATATTTTACTATGTGAAAAACTCAAGAAATATACATGAGATACTATTACCTGGGTACTTCAGAGAAGAGCTACAGCAGAGGATACAGAGGAGGGGTCTGGCCCAGGAAGTCCCCAGAAGGTCTTTTACAAAAAGATTTTCTATGATCAAACAAATTTGAGAAGAACTAAGACAAACAGAATTAAATGAGTTTTATACTTGGAGAACTTCTCAAACTATCACATATAGTAATGTGAATTTGCAGCATTTCTAAAATAGATTAGGATGTGCAATCCTTAACCCACTCTAGGCATCTCATTAGATACCTGTTCTAAGAAACACAGAATTCAATGAAAGACACTTAGGCATAATTATGTCTATCTAATACAAAATTACACATAATAGGCAAATTATGTGTATAGCACAGATTCAAATAAATGATATCAGTTCTTTTTGCCTGTTGTACTGGGTCACTTTGGGAATTTTGAGACTTGCTTTAGCCTTGCTTTAATTAATGATTTTAGGTTATTACTGTTCATAATAATTTTCTCCTCTTGTTGGAGAAGGATGTTGTTAGAAGTTTCCTGTACTAGAAAACGAAGGAGATAAAGAAAAGGCATAGAATATACTTTGGATTTCTGGAATAGCATTGAGGTAGCCATTTCCTCTGTTTGGTTTAATTACAGTACATTTACCACAATCATCAAGAGGCATATTTGGGGGTAAGAAGAAATTTTCACTTACCATCCGAAGTTCTTCTGACTTGTCTAAGAATTCAATTGACATGCAGCAGATTAACAAGAGAAAAAAATTTTTTTAAGTTTTAGAAGTTTAGGTTTATATATATACACGCACATACACGCATATGGAAAAGACCCGGGAAAACTGAGTATCTCACCAAAATAGCTGAAACTTTCACCTTAAATACCATCTTCAGTTGAATAAAAATATGAGATATTGAAGGTAATGGTTTGGGACTTAATAAAGGAGGAAGGCAATCTACATGGAGATGCAGAGGCAAATGTTTGATAAACAAATATTTGCTAGGTCATGCAGAGATGATGGAAGAGTGGACTTTGTTTTCTAGGCACCTTTGAGCTTTCCCCATCATACCTGGCCAATATTCTTTGTAGGTATCTCTGGTAATAGGTCTATTCTGGAAACAGGCCCTTTAGAATCTTTAAAACAGTTACAGGAAGAGTTACAAGGAAAGCTTCCTGAGTCTTTTGTTTCTTAAAAATAATCAGCCTAAATTAATTCTTATGCCAAAGAGACACATTTTGGGGGGATGAATTTTCCTACATGTTCCTCTGGACAAATGGTTACCATTAGAAGCAATAATTTCATGGTATATCCTTATCCTTATCCTTATATTTTCGGGCTTCCCTGGTGGCTCAGATGGTAAAAATTCTGCCTGCAATGTAGGAGACCTAGGTTTGATCCCTGGGTCAGGAAGGTCCCCTGGAGAAGGGAATGGCTACCCACTCCACTATACTTGCCTGGAGAATTCCTTAGACAGACAAGCCTGGCAGGCTACAGTCCATGGGATTGCAAAGAGTCAGACATGATTGAGCAACTAAAACTGTCTCTCTATGTCCTTATTTGAGCCTATATTCTTACTTAAAGCTCAGGTCTTGTCATTTGGAAAACTAAAGTCTCCTAGCAAACAATCTACTGGTTTACTTAGCAATCTAAGCTGTGAGTGTTTCAATTAGTTCCCTAGCCTTTCTTTTTAAATTAGAGATTTGTCAGCCTAAGCAAGAAAAAGTACACCTTTACTTAATTGATGAAAGGTTGCTTTAACCCTTACTCTGAACTTTATGAATTTTCAAAGTGACAGAGTTCTCACAGTAATCTTTAAAATACATTTCTTTTCAGAATTTTCATGTTACATCAGGTTTCAGCTTCCTTTATATGTATTTCTAATTCATCTGAGGACATGGGGATCTCCCAGTAGCCTGAACATCATTTTTGATCATTTTAAATTGGTTACCAAAATTTAAAGATCTAAAGACTTTATCTGAATATATGAATTTATTGTTTCCCTTGAAAAATCTGACTATCTGGCCACAGTGGTTGTGAGTTCTCACATGGAAGCAGTCAGTTGGGACTGAGTTGCTTTTGAATATATATACAAAAGCTGAATGCTGAAGAATTGATGCTTTCGAATTGTGGTATTGGAGAAAACTCTTGAGAGTCCCTTGGACTGCTAGGAGATCAAATCAGTCAATCCTAAAGGAAATCAACCCTGAATATTCACTGAAAAGACTGTTGCTGAAGCTGAAGCTCCAATAATTTGGCCACCTGATGCAAAGGGCCAACTCACTGGAAAAGACTCTAATGCTGGGAAAGATTAAAGGCAGGAGGAGAAGAAGGTGGCAGAAGAGGAGATGGTTAGATAGTATCACTTTGAGCAAACTCTGGGAGAGAGTGGAGGATAGGGAAGCCTGGTGTGCTGCAGTCCATGGGGTTACAAAGAGGCAGACATGATGTAACAACTGAACAACAACAAATACATATATATATAATCTATTCCCCATAATATCTACTCTTCTCTAGTGTTCCTCTAACATTCCTAAAACTGAAGCCAAGTTTTACTAGCTGTTCATTAGTGGGCTTGTTGTTCTCTTGATACTAAACAGAGAAATGAACAAAGAGACCTCATACCTCATGCAGCCTATTCTTAAGTGTCTAATACTTGAGTTGTGTTACGGTCTAATGTATATTACTGAGATCCTGTTTTGGAGCAACTCTGGTATTCTTCTCTTGTTTATATTGCCTGCCTGATTCATAAAGTCATATCAGTAGCAAGAGTTGACTTGGAATTTAGATTCAACAGTCAGGATGTAATGAGTATCTTATTTTTTTCTGCCATGTTCATGAACTTCTATTGTTCTTTTACATTTGATATCTGACTGGAAGCTACTCACTTGGGCTTTGCTTTTGTTAAGGATAAAAAAATTGAACTTTGAACTGTGTTAACAAAGTAAGTGCGTAATTGAAGTCACACTTATGATCTTTTTTAAACACTATAAGCTTGAAATGGAGTACCTTAAGAGATTTGCAGAAATGCAGATGAATGGAAGACTAATGATGAATTTTAATAATGCAACAATTGCAGTGCCATATAACACAAAGAATGCTGTACTAAGAATCAGGAGACCAAGACACTAGGAAACTCGTTGTGAGTCTTTGAACAAACTACTTAATCTCCTTGGACAATAGCCTACTCATAAAATGAGTATTGTGAGATGTCTCTGTAAGAATGTTGTAGAATAAAATAAGAAAGCACTTAAAATTATTCTAGAACAGTTTAATGCTAGTTGTAAGGTTTAATAAACTGTTCCATAGAAAAAGATAAGGTATAAGTTTTAAATTCTTAATTCAAAGGAAGTGAGAGATAAAACAGTCCAAAAGATTTCAGATTTAGAGAGATTAGAGCAGATTCTTCCCCAAACAAAATTTATCTTTGAGTAGATGGTGGCCATCCTAATAAGTTCTTGTCTAGGATGTGAGAAGAAGAGTTGGTCAGTACACCACTGAGAACTAGATCCAAATTACTGATAATTGAAAAAGATTATAACGAAGTGCCTTGAAATGCATTAACAGTGAAATCATAGAGCATGACCAACTGAACACATTAAAGACAGAGTAGAAAACACTAGGAAAAATTTCAGAGAAGCATGTGAATCAGGAAAAAGTAATACTATATTGAACATTTGTCCTTACTTCTACCTATTTTCTTATTCAGAAATAGGCTTTTTCATATTGCTCTGCTCTGAAGGATGTTCTCCATAATGCTAAAGTGTTAGTTGCTCAGTTGTGTCTGAGTCTTTGCTACCTCATGGACTGTAGCCAACCAGGCTCCTCTGTCCTTGGAATTCTCCAGGCAAGAGTACTGGAGTGCGTTGCCATTCTCTTCTCCAGGGTATCTTCCCAATGCAGGGATTGAACCCAGGTCTCCTGCATTGCAGGCAGATTCTTTATCATCTGAGCCACCAGAGAAGATGAGAGTGGTAGGTCACCCAGTTAGGCCAGTCTGATCTTGTGTCCCACAGTGATTAATCTAGTAATTATCAAGTAACACAGACTGGATGAGAGGTTTCTTTTCTGAGGTATTTCAGTCAGAGGTTGAAGAAGACTTTTTAAAATTCTTCCTCTCTGGTCATAGAACCTAAAGATTCAAGAATGAAACTATTAGCAGTCACTTCTTTTTCTTCTTCCACATTTGCTTAAATTGAAATAAGAGAGCATGAAATGACAGAAATGATGTGAGAACTAGTCAGAACTTGAGAACATTCAATTCTCTGGTTGGTAACACCCTTAAGGCCAACTCCACCCATTTACTTCCTGTGTTTTAGTTCTCTGTTCCAATAAATGCCCCATATAATATGAGTGTCCAGTCATGTCCGACTCTTTATGGCCCCATGGACTGTAGACATGGCAAATCTGTCCATGTAATTTTCCAGGCAAGAATGCCGGAGTGGCTTGCCATTCCCTACTCCAGGGATCTTCTGGGCCCAGAGATTGAACCTGCATCTCTTGCAAGTCTCGCCTGCTTGGCAGGAGGATTCTTTACCATTAGCACCACTTGGATAGCCCTATAATATGAGTAGCTTGAATATATATCGGTTAACAAAGAATACAGGTACTGAAAATTATCACAGAAGATAATGCCAAAATCTATTTTTAGGGAAGAATTAAATTATAGTTTAAAACTCTCAAAACTACTAAGACATTTAGGAAGGAAAATTGGGAAATTAGTTTAAAGAGAATTCTTCATTTGCTACTATGTCAGAGCAAAAATTCTAATGTCAGAAACTTTCCAGAGAACTGAAAGAAATTTACAAAGATAGCTGCACGTTCCAATTGTTGCCACCAGAATAAAATTTGCTCTGAGAAAATGAGGGATATTTTTTCAAGAATTTAGAGATTTAAACTGCATAAAACAATACTTCTCACAAAAAGCCACCTACTACCATGGTATTTCTTGATTTTAAAAGGAAATAAAACCTTAAATTGTGCACATACTTGAGATTGAAAAATATCTTTTGAACACATACAATGGATTTTTTTTTTCTCATTCTTATTACAAGTCTATCCCCACTCATTTGAATGCAATTTCCATCGTCATAATGTTCTGAGGATGAGCATATAGAGATTGTGTTGTGATGTCAAATTGCTATATGAAAACAATTTTGATAAGCGCATAGACACCACATTATAATGACAAATTATAATGACAAAATGGTTTCTGTGTTTCCATGGATACCAAATTACAATGTCAAATTGATGGCAAAATGAGGTCAATACAAATCTACACAGACCAGATTGTAATGTTAAAACAATGCGAAGCAATATCACCAGAGGTCTGGGCAGGCTATGCTATGATGTCAAGATGATGGGGAAGCACTATCTAGGATGATGTCAAAACAGTTACAGAAAGGATGTCAGTGGAAATCTCAGTAGCATCCTTCATTATAACAGTACAATACAACACTTATTAATGCAGATTTCACCAATGGTAAAATAAATCTAGTGAAACTGAGAAAGTGGGAAACTTACACATTGATGAATTTTGACTCTAAACATTGTTTAATTTTATGTTCTTATGAATTAAGTGCTTAGTCATGGAAGTTAGAGTGAAAAAACTAAACTGCATTACTCAGAGGTGGAAGTTATTTATTGAAGAATCTGTTTAGATGTAAATGACTTTCCTCATCTACAACAGGACTGTGAAAGGACCCAAAGGGAGACAGTCTGATTAATTCAGTCCTTTCTAGAAGGTGTCCCTGGCAGACTTTTCTCTTGAAATGTCTTTGGGGCATGAATGCGCCTCCTCTTGGGATGGTTGTCATATCTTTTAGTTCTTCTTTCCTAAAGATGTTGAAATATTTACAGTTGCATTTTTGTATTTTATAAATCATAAACCAAGTAGTTTAACACTTTCTTAAACCTGTCAGTGTCAAAAAATAGTATGAAACATGATGTTGTCTTCACTGCTGCAGATTATTCCCATTTGTTCTTAAATAATATATTATATTGATGCAATTTATCTTGAATAAGTGCAATAAATATTTTAATCTACTGCTAATGCCGATCAGTATGTTAAATGCAAATGGAATAAGATACATTTATCATGGTTTTGCAATACCATATCCTTTCTTTTTTCCCTCTAAGGGTAAATTTGATTTCTTGTAGAAATAAAAGACAACAGGTTATAGGGTCATAAAACATTTTGATTATTTAAAAATACTTTCATCAAATTACTAAAAGATAATGATATTTTGCTACACAATTTGAGTTTGTATTATTCTTCCAATGTGAGCCATTTCAGGCTTGTGGTTTACCATTCCAGGTGGTGATTAAGACCATGCCTCAGTATGAAAACTCATTTAACCATGTTGACTAAATTAACTAGATGATTAATTTGCATCCGATGAACATACTTTCATTGAATACTATGTGCTAGATAGTATGCAGGGTCAATTAAATCAAAAGATTTCAGAGAGTTGTTTAACAAGATTTACCAATTGGCTTAAAACTCTTATCATTGAAGTTGAATTATCCATCAGCTTATGAACACAGGAATCTCTGTTCTTTAGATTTTAGCTTTTTTTTCCACTTTCTTTTTTCTTTTTTCTGCACTGTAGGTCATGCAGGATCTTAAGCTCCACAACCAGGAATGGAACTGGTGCCTCCTGCAGTGGAAGCATGGGGTCTTAACCACAGGACAGTCAAGGAAGTCTCCTACTTTCTCTTCTTTTTTTAAGGGGAAAGAAATAAAAGGATATAAAAAGAAAGTTCCTTGAGAACCCTCTGTTCATAAAGCTACTGTGATGGACAGCAAACAACTCACTTCAAAAAATTGTACACAGTTTTCACTAATTCTTCAGGAGTTGCAGAGTCACAGACTGGACATGCCTAGACCAGCATATTCATCCATGTAAAACCAGTTCAAATTAAACACATGAAGAACAAAAGTAATATGAACAAACCAATAGCCTTCCTAATGCAGAGCTATAGACCTTCAGTGGAATCCTAACTCCGCCATTGTGTGAAGTTTGGTCATTTATTTCCTTGAATCAGTTTTTCCATTTTAAGACACTAGAGACAAATAGGAAACCATCTTTCTCTCTCAGTTCAGTTCAGTTCAGTCACTCAGTTGTGTCTGACTCTTTGCAACCCCATGAATCGCAGCATGCCATGCCTCCCTGTCGATCACCAACTCCCGGAGTCTACCCAAACCCATGTCCATCGAGTTGGTGATGCCATCCAGCCATCTCATCCTCTGTCGACTCCTTCTCCTCCTGCCCCCACTCCTTCCCAGCAATAGGGTCTTTTCCAATGAGTCAACTCTTCGCATGAGGTGGCCAAAGTATTGGCGTTTCAGCTTCAACATCACTCTTTCCAGTGAACACCCAGGACTGATCTCCTTTAGGATGGACTGGTTGGATCTTCTTGCAGTCCAAGGGACTCTCAAGAGTCTTCTCCAACACCACAGTTCAAAAGCATCAATTCTTTGGTGCTCAGCTTTCTTCACCATCCAACTCTCTAAGTGGGGTTAAAAAGAACAGCACCTGTGTTCCTGCAGCTGTGCTTTTTTAGAGTCTCAGAGGAGAATATAAGACTTTGTGACACCGTAGGATGCAATCAACCCTAAATATTCATTGGAAGGACTGATGTTGAGCTGAAGCTCCAGTACTTTGGCCACCTGGTGTGAAGAGCTGACTCATTGGAAAAGACCTGATGCTAGGAAAGATTGAGGTCAAGAGGAGAAGGGGATGACAGAGGATAAGATGGTTGGATGGTATCACCGACTCGATGGGCATGAGTTTGAGCAAACTCCAGGAGATAGTGAAGGACAGGGAAGCCTGACACGCTGCAGTCCATGGAGTCACAAAGAGTCTGACATGACTTAGGGACTGAACAACAGCAACAACAAGGATGCAGTATTTTTTCCAATCCAAAGGGCAAATGGAATCCCCCTTAAGGATCTTCTTTGTTATTCCATCATTGCCAATTAAACACAATTTGTTAAAAATCGTTGTCTATGATCATTTCCAAATTCTTAATTTTGGGTAAAATCAAATATTACCCAAATTTACAAATCAGAATGCTGCAGATAGAAAAAAAAAGATACTGAATGAAGCAGAGGTACTTGACAACACTGTGATGAAAACTATAAGGGAGAAAAAAATAATGTCTCCTCTACCATGTTATACACTTGGTTGAGACACCCCTACATCCCTGCTCCAACCTGGGTAATAAAATACAAGTTAACAGGAAAAAGATAGAAATTTAATAATAACATGTATTCTTCCCATGTACCTGGGAGATGACAGGAAAACTGAGTAACTCACTATATGGCCCAAACCACAACTTCAAATAACATCTCCAACTAAATACAGAAGAAAATGTTGGGGGTTAGGGGAGCCAGAGATGACAAGTTATCAGGAAAAGCATAGTAAACAAAAGTAAGTCTGTTATGCCGATTTAGGTCCTTGCCTTCTCCACTGGTAAATTCCTAGAGAGTTATCATCCTTGTCTTCCTGGTGGAGAGAGAGATGTACTCCCTTATACATCGACATTTACCTTATAAATGTGTCTCTTTTAAAAAAAAAAAAAAATTATTTATTTGTCTGCTCTGGGTCCTAGTTGCAACATGTGGGATATAGTTACTTGACCAGGGATCGAACAAGGAACCCCTGCATTGGGAATGCAAAGTCTTAGCCACTGGACCATGAAGGAAATGTGTGAATGTCTCATAAAAGGAAAACTTTTTCCTGAGCTTTGCTTATCTGCTATTTCTTAGAAGTAGACAGCCTAAAATAACTCTTATGCCAAAGAGACATATTTTAGGGTGGCAAGTGCTGTTCCACTTCAAAATAACACAGTAATATGATAGCAGCACAGATGAATTCGAGAAAGGAGACCATAGCTCTTAATATATATACTTATTCTTACTGTCAACTGTAGATTGGTACTTGCCGTGAGCACTTGCCATTTACCTCTATAAGGATTAAATCACGTGCTTCTGTAGCTGCTGACCTTCAACACCCCCTGAAAGACGTTCAGGGTGGAGAGCGAAATGAGGCACTCTGAGCTCAGGGAAAAACTGGAAGGACAGGCCGTCAGATAGTTAAACAGTCTTTCAACCAAGGTTCTCTTCAGGTGCCTCCGCCAAGGACTTTTTACTGGGGAAGGAGAAGAAAACTTTGAAAACGCTCTTCCTGGCCACATCTAGCAGTCCACTCTCCCCATCCCATCAATCTCAGAATCCATAAAAGTACTACAGTGTTTGCGCAGGGTTTGGTCAAAAGTACAAAGATCCCTGTCTGCGATGATTCACTCCACCCTAAACCAGTACCTGCTTTTATGGTCAGGCCACTCAAGATTAAAACATTGGTTTTAATCTTCCTTTGCTCTCTGTCCATCCCCTACTTGACCAGTGCCTACTTCATTTATACCACACTCATATGACTGATCTTCCCACATACTTGCTCCAGGCCCCAGCTAGGGATTGTTTTTATCAAAGTGGCCGTGAGGGGCATGTCCCTTTGCTAATTTCCCTGGTAACCAATGAGCATGCCTGCATGCTAAGTTGCTTTAGTCTTGTCCAACTCTTGGAGGTCGTATGGACTATTGCCCACCAGTCTTTGTCCACGGGATTCTCCAGGCAAAAAATACTGGAGTAGGTTGCCTTGCCTTCCTCCAGGGGATCTTCTCCACCCAGGGCTTGAACCTGCATCTCCTGCAGCTTCTGCTTTGCAGGTGGATTCTTTACTCCTGAACCACCGGGAAAGCCCGAACATGATGTCAATTTTTTCTTTTTCTTCTAACCAAAAACTGGGCAAGTGCAGGCCTTGTGCATCCATAGGGTGCAACCCAACATTGTTCCTGAGAGGAAAATGGAATATGGAGGGGTCAATGCTTTCTCCAGCTTCAGACTTGCTTGTATGTGTATCTGTGCTAAGTCACTTCAGTCGTGTCCTACTCTTTGCAATCCTTTGGGCAGTAGCCCACCAGGCTCCTCTGTCCATGGGATTCTCCAGGCAAGAATACTGGAGTGGATTGCCATGCCCTCCTCCAGTGGATCTTCCTGACCCAGAGATCAAACCCGAGTCTCTTGTGTCTCCTGCATTGGCAGGACAGGTCTTTACCACTAAGCCACCTGGGAAGCTGAGAAACAGGGAGTGGTGATTCCTAAATAAAAATTCCATCTTTTCTTACAAGAGAGTGAATGGGTGGAGGAGAACACAAAATAAATGTCTCAAGAGGCTCTAATAATTGCCAGTGCACTTTAAAAAAAAAAAAACTTTCCAGATAAATCAAACTAATGTTTTAAAAACAGTTTTGTCTAGGCTTATCTCTTCATTGCATAGAAGATGGCTTAGTATTTGAAACCCACATAGAATACTGCTTTTTGTCTATTGGTTTATTTATGAGATGAGTAGGAATGGGAAAAAGAAAATTAGACACTGCTTTATTGCCATATGGGCTTCCCAGGTGGCATAGTGGTAAAAATCTTGCAAAGATTCGGACACAGTGGAGCATGCACGCAGACACTTTTTGCCATACAAGTTTCTGCTTTCTCTCCCTTTTTTCTTCCTCCTTCTTCCCTCACCATTTCCCCTTTATTTTTCTTCTTACCTATTTCTTTTTGTTTCTGCTCTGTTTCCTTCTCTTTTCCTGTTTTCTTTTGTTTGTGTTTTGGCCTTGCTGGAGTCACTTAAGTCATAGCTGACTCTTTGCAACCCCATGGACTGTAGCCTGCCAGTCTCCTCTGCCCATGGAATTCTCCAGGCAAGAATACTGGAGTGGGTAGCCAATCCCACCTTCAGGGGATCTTCCTGACCCAGGGATCAAAACCGTGTCTCCTGCAGTTTAAGAGCGGAGCCTTAACCGCTGTAGCACCAGGGAAGTCTCCTCTCTTCCTGTGTTCTTTTATCACTTTGTCTTTCATTTCCTATCTTCTCATTTCTCTTTTTTTTTAAATCTTTTTTCTTGGCTTTTTTTTCCTTTCTCATTCTTTACCTGATGCAAGCTGTTCACTTTTCCTCTCCAAAATCCCTTTTCCATTTTTCTAAACTAAAGGCTATAGCCGGCATGACTTAAATAAGTTCTTAATGAATAAATTTCTCTGTGTAAGGAAAATGAATGACAGGCAGAAGAGACTCCCCATGTGTTCTGGGTTCAATTCTATAAGTTTCTTACACATCAGTGAATCCTGTCACTCCTATATCTTCAAGCATCTTGAAACAGTTTTCCTTCCCTGGCATACAATAGCAGTTGTTCTTACCAAGAGCACCAACTAAATTCAGTCGATCTACTTAGTTTTACCTTAATATTAATTACTTTGTGATACTTCATACTGTTTCATTTCTCCAAATTGGAGCACATTCTTTCTCAAATTTCAGCACACCGTAGTCTCCTCTATCTTGAATAGATATCTTCATTTATATGAAACCATATAATAATATAATAATAGTATAATAACTGTTGGTGACGTATTGACATATATATATTCTATATGTATATATGCTTCTGTGGGTTGTCAATATTTTGTGTGTGTTTAGGATCTTTTCTCCATCTCCTTAAGAGGAAGAGAATATTCTATAAATATCTGTATCCTGAGCCCTTGGTAGAGTATTTTATATAAGTTTCTGATGAATTGATTAATCTCTTCTCACCAAGAAAGTTTTATGAATGATTAATTTAAGGCAAGTGAAATATGTGTAAGAAAAAACTAGAGTATATGAGTTTCTCTTTAGCAATAAAGAACAAAATATTATATTGTTCATCAATTATTTGTATTGGAATGAGCTGAGATTTAAAATTTGAGAACTATTTCACTAATTTCTATTCAAAATGCATTTTCTGAGCATCTACTTTGTGACTTTTGGGTCTAACACTAAAGTTATGAGTCTCTGTTCCTGGTGGCTCAGATGGTAAAGAATCTGCCTGCAAAACTGGGGACCAGGGTTCGATCCCTGGGTTGGGAGGATCCCGTGGAGAAGGGAATGGCTACTCACTGCAGTATTCTTGCCTGGAGAATTCCATGGACAAGAGGAGCCTGCAGGTTTCAGTCCAGGGATCAAAACCATGTCTCCTGCAGTTTAAGAGTGGAGCCTTAACCGCTGTAGCACCAGGGAAGTCTCCTCTCTTCCTGTGTTCTTTTATCACTTTGTCTTTCATTTCCTATCTTCTCATTTCTCTTTTTTTTTAAAAATCTTTTTTCTTGGCTTTTTTCCATGGGTTCTCAAAGATTCAAACATGACTGAGCAACTAACATTTTCACTTTTTCACTTACCTGGGTGGTTGAGAGCACAGTTTTTTTGTTTGTTTGTTTGTTTTAATAATGAAGAAACTTGGCCTTAAGTCTCTGATATACCTCTTTTTCTTTGTGACCTTTTACAGTTGCTTCACACGTCTTTGTTTGGATTTCCTCATTTGTAAACCAGGGTTATTAATATGTATATCAGAGGATTTTTGTGAGGATTAAATGTGGTAGAGTATGTGTAACATGTATAATGTTTTGCAGAGCTTTCTGGCATAGACCCCCTTGTTGGTAAGCTAATCAGTTATCTTTTGCAGTTATCTTTTGCAGTTATCTTCTTTACTAGGAGTATAAATTATAAGGCTGGATTTAGGAGGAAAGAGGCTGTTGTAAATTATTTTTGTGGTAGGTGTTAGTCGTTCAGTCATGGCTGACTCTTCGGGACCCCATGGACTGTAACTTGCCAGGTTCCTCTGCCCATGGAATTCCAGGCAAGAATACTGGAGTGGGTTACCATTTCCTTCTCTAGGGGATCTTCCAGACCCAAGGATCGAACCCAGGTCTCCTGCATAGAAGGCAGATTTTTTACTGTCTGAGCCCTTTTCGTGGTAAGCAGAATTCTTAAGATTCCACCTCTCAGAATTTCACCTTCTGCTTATTCAATCAAGCACTTACCTAGGTACTGTTGTGAAGGGACTTTGAAAATGCAATTAAGATTACAAAGTTTAAAATAGGGAGATTTCCATGAATCATCCAGGTGAACACAGTCTAATCAGTTGTGCCTTTAAAATGAGAGAAATTTTTCTGGCAGAGTTAGGAGAAATGTGACAGAGTGAGAGAGAGTGAGGGAAAGTTGCTCAGTCATGTCTGACTCTGCAATCCTGTGGACTACACAATCCATGGAATTCTCCAGGCCAGAATACTGGAGTGGGTTGCCTTTCCCTTCTCCAGGGGACCTTCCCAACCCAGGGATTGAACCCAGGTCTCCCGCATTACAGGTGGATTCTTTACTAGCTGAGCCACAAGAGAAGATCAAGGATACTGGAGTGGGTAGCCTGTATCTCTCTAGTGGATCTTCCCAACACAGGAATCGAATTGGAAGGAAGCAGAAATAAGATGAGGCAGAAAGGAATGTCAAAGGGATTTGAAACATGGAAAGATCTAGAGCTATTTCTTACTGACTTTAAAGAGAGAGGAAAAGGACAATAAAACAAGGACTGTGGATGCCTTCTAGAACCCAATGGCCATCAAACAAACAGGGATCTTATTCTTACAATTGCAGGAAATTGAATTTTGCAATACTCTAAATGAACTTTTGAGTAGACTCATTCCTACAGACTCCACAAAGGAATGTAGATCTGGCAACAACTTGATTTTGACCTTGTGAAACCCAGAGACTAGATCAGCTGAATCATTCTGTGCCCTGAATTTTGACTTGCAGAATTTGTAATTGGTCATGTATTAAGCTACTAAATTTGTGATAATTTGTAATGACAATAGAAAACAGCTAATACTATATCTTTTACAATTTTAATTTTTACTTGTTTTTAATATAGACATTCAGTTGAATTTTGTATAATCTTGTATTTCATTTGTTAATTAATTTCATTTGTTAATGAATTTTGCTAAATTCATCTGTTAATTTGGATTTTTTTAAGGAATACAATTATTTGCAAAAAAAGGACAATTCTATTTATTTATTTTTTAAATATGAAGTTTTTATTCTTTGCTTTGTCTTACTGGGCTATCTAGAGCTTTCTGCTATACACAGAATAGAATTGTTGAAAAAGACTACTTTTTCTTTCACAAATAAAGATTCTCAATATTTCATCATTAAATGCAATACTTGATGTGAGTGTTCTAAATTCTTATTGGACTAAAAAAAATTCTCTCTGTTTTTCCTATAAATTCTTACATAAACTGATCAAATATGTTATCTGCATCTTTGACATGATTTCTTTTTTTTTGGTTGGAAAGGAAAGCTTGCTTTATTCAGGAGGCTGGCAACCTGGGAAGGAGGCAGACTCATATCTAAGAACCAACTCCCTTAGCATGACTATTTGATTTTTCTTCTTTTTTTGTTAATGTGGCCAATTATATTCATTAATTTCAAAGTAGTTTTTCATGTTTATAATCTCAAATAAATTAGTAAATTATTTATTATCATTTATTATTGCTAGATTTTAAAAACTGTGTTTCTATGAATATATGTGTTATTACTCTGTAATTCTCTTTATTGTGATGTTTTCAGGTTCTGGTGGCAAAGCCATGGTAGTTTTATAAAATAAGTTCTCTTTTTCTAGTGTCTTACACAGTTTATGTCAAATTGGTATTATAATATTCTTTGGTAGAATTTACTTTTGTTTGATGATATTATCTTGGCTTGTGATTTCCTTTGTGGATTTTGAGAAATAACATTTAAATCTCTTTAATTTAAAATTGATAATTATCAATATTAATTTTTGTAAAAGAGGATATATAGTAATGTTTCCTTTTAATTTTTGATAATGATAATTCACAGTCATGTTATTTGTATGTCTGATAAGTCTTCCCTGGTGTTTATAAATTTGCTCTGTTGCTCTTTCTTATAGATTAGTTTTCTATTTCATTATTTTTGTCTCTTATTCATTATCTACTTAATATATTCTTTGAGCTTAATGTGCTATTCTCTTACTAATTTCATTTAGTAGATGCTCACATCATTATATTTAGCCTTTATTCTCTTCCAGGGCTTCCCTGGTGGCTCAGATGGTAAAGCATCTACCTGCAATGCAGGAGACCTGGGTTTGATACCTGGGTCAGGAAGATCCCCTGGAGAAGGGAATGGCTAGCTACTCACTCCAATATTCTTGCCTGGAGAAGTCCATGGAGTCTGGCGAGCTAGAGTCCATGGGGTCATAAAGAATAAGACCAGCTGAGCAACTAACACATTCACTTTCATCCTCTTCCAATATATGCATTTAAGATTGCAGTGGCTCTTCTAAATATAGTTTAGCTACATCTCACAAATTTCAATATGCATTATTATTATAGTTATTATAAATGTAAAATATTTTCAAAATTTATTTTCATTTATTTGCATTTTGCTAGATTTTAAAACTGTGTTTCTATACCATCTGTTCAATTGAATGTGTAATACTGAATTTCCAAACTTCTTAGGATTCTTCACCTGTTAGCTACAATTTTGACTGTTGCCCTGAGAAATGTCAGTTATCATAAGGAGAAAAATAGTCTCAAATGCCAGGCTCATCTCTTTTGGCCTCACTCAAATTTTGGATCTGTAAATTTTCACTCTAGCTTTTGTAGGTCATTCTTAGAGATTTTGATAATTCTCTGTTTTCAACTTGTTATTGTTATTAATATTATTATCATTTTTTCACTTTAGTATTTTGTCTAATACTAGTTAGACATTGCCAGAGTACGTATTTTCTAACCTTCATTTACTTCATTTAACAAAAAGACAATGTCTAGATGAAACTGGCTCAAATTCTTGCTTTTCTTGACTGTGCGGGGGGAAAAGTTCTTTCCTTCCTTCCAACTGGCTTTCAGAATTAAAATTAGAACCATTTCCAGATACTCAGTTTAAAATAAATTGAGAATCTTGCATGAAAGTATTGAGAAATCCAACTTGATCTGAAATTCTGTTTCTTTCTATCTGATCTAGCACTCTCAGATTTCATGCATACACACTCCCTAGATTTTTGTCCAACATAAATGATTAAGTTACTTAAATTCTTTTGACATATAAGCTTTATTATCATGGCCTTAAGTGTATATTTACCTCCTGGGACATGTAGAAAGCTGACTCTATTTAAATTTCTAGGAACAATGGCATATGATATATGGAGTAAACAAGATAACTCACATATACTTCAAAAAGAACTATTTTGGTTACCTTCCTTCAGGTAAAATCATGATACTATTGTCAGCCAAAGCAGGAATATCCCATCAGACAGATGTTCTGAGAGATTGAGAGATATCTGAGAGAAAGAGAAGATGAGGTATTGTTTCTATAGACAAGTGGAGTTTACATGTTTGGAATACTTAGAGACATTTAAATTATTTCAAAAGAACTCTTTCCAATTTTCAAGCTTCTACTCTGCATGAATGAGAGTCCTAACTCTTAAGAAGCAAATTTAATCTATGTTCTAATTTAGGAACTTTTGTTGTTGTTCAGTCGCTAAGTTATGTCCAGCTCTTTGCGACCCATGGATTGCAGCACACCAGGCTTCCCTGTCCTTCACTATCTCCCAGAGTTTGCTCAAACTCATGTCCATTGAATCAGTAATACCATCAAACCATCTCATCCTCTGCACCCCCTTTCTCCCCCTCCCCTCAATCTTTCCCAGCATCAGGGTCTTTTTTCAATGAAATTTAGGAACTTACAGGATATATTCACCTACTTTTAATAGTCTGACATGTTTGCCAATTCTGGTAAGTTTTTTAATCTGAATAAAATTTCCAATTTGTAGAATGGTTCCAGATCACCAAACTTGGACAAAAAAAGAAGAGATTTTTCCAAGCCATCCCTAAACTAGTGAAGATTGATAGCTTACCTAAAATTAGATTGGCATGTTAGATATTTAGGTAGGAACAGTCTCAAGAAAAGACTATCAGTCAAAATGCTAGTGACATAAACAATATTGAAATAAATAGCTGATGAGGCACACTCCGTTGAAATAAGTATTCACTTCACTGCAATATGCCTCATCAGCCATTTATTGCAATACTATAGATATGTGTAGTATAAATAATAGAGTTTATAATAGGTTGTTATTAACCAACCGTATAAAAATATAAATTACATATTTGCTATGATAGGTATTATAAATGAGTAAATATATGTGTATATTATGGGAGATAAGTATTTGTGATCTGAAACACTTTTGAAACTCTGAATTAAGCAATGTATTGTCACCTAGAATGAAGATATGGTTTATAATCGAATTTTATTAGTTTCTTTATCAGTGGTTCTGACGATACCAAATACACACTATCTTTACAGCTATAGTCTTCCAGAAGCATCATATTGTATTGGTAATTGACTATGGACAAAATAACCAGTCTAGCACCAAAAGATTTTGTGTTTTATTCTCCCAGCAGCAACAACAAAGATCACTTTAACCATGACCTTTTAAAAATCCTTCTATTTTGTGGCCATTTGAGTATCTACATTTTTTCAGACTTTGATATATTAATGTTATAGTGGAATAAACTCTGAATGCAAAGATACAGATTCAAGTCTTGGATCTCCAATTTATTGACATAAAAGAAAAAAATCATTTGACTTTTCTCACATGCAAAATGAAAGGGGACAATTAGATACTCCTCAGATTTGTGCAAAAGCTAATGTATTGTAATTCTGATTGATTTTAAAAATATATCTTTTCACAGATTTGCCTTAAATGTCACTGTAGTGTTTCATAAAAAACCTAAGAAAGGGGTGGGGGGTTCGGGAAGGGGAACACATGTAAACCCATGGCTGATTCTTGTCAATGTATGGCAAAAACTATTACAATATTGTAAAGTAATTAGCCCCCAAGTAAAATAAATAAATTTATAAAAAAAAAAAAAAAAAAAAAAAAAAAAAAAAAAAACCTAAGAAAGAACTAGAGAAAAATCTTTCTCTCAGATCTACATTAGGATAAAGATTATCTTCCACTTAAAAGAAAAAAAACTGAAACATAAAAGTATTAAAAATGCATTTCATTTTTACAAATAGTATTAGACAATTGAAAGCTCCTGCAAACAACATATGATTCCTATAAGATAGAAAAACTAAATAAGTTTAACTCAGGAGTGAAGGATTAGACTACTCCAAGGAGTACTATTCATTATTTATGTAGAACACGTTTTAGGTGTTAGGCATACTATTTACATGAGTTTAGAGACTGAGGCATATTAATGTGCAGAGCTTTAATCCTTGAAGGACAGAATTTGTTTTAAAATTATTTCAAAATTTAAATGTACATTTCCTTTGATTATTTTTACATCTAGGATTTTTATTCACAGGACACATGCCCACAAAGTTGTATAAATATGGATGTTCTTTCCACTATTGTTGAGGAAAATCAACCAAACAGAGAAAAGAAAGATTTAAATAAAACAAAGAAAAACCGATGAATTACAAGAAATTAAATTTCCAGCAGTAGAGATCTGGTTACATAAGCAGATACAATATTATATAAGTATAGAAAATCATGGGCTTCCCTGGTGGTTCAGATGGTAAAGAATCACAAATGCACAATTATTCCACCATCAAAAAGGTGAAAGGAGTCAAAATATGTGTACTGAAATGGGCAGATTTACAAGATATACCACATTTCTTCAATTTTAAGATACATCTTTGTACATACTAAAATACCTGAAATTAGATAATGTCAAAATCCTATTTTCCAAGAGAAGGTTTGATGCAATTTTATTACCTGCACAGCAAAACACCAGGCTCAAACTTTGAAATGATGGTCAGCTGCCTGGAAGTGAAAGCTGGTAAGCTACACGTAAGCCATTGAAATTAGAACACTCCTTCACATTATATAAAAAATAAACTCCAAATGTTTTAAAGAGGTAAATATAAGAAGTGACACCATAAAACTCCTAAAAGAGAATGTAGGTAAAACATTTCCTGATGTGAATCATAGAAATATTTTCTTAGATTAGTTTTCCAAGACAAAGGAAATAAAACCAAAAATAAACAAATGGAGCTTAATCAAACTTGAAATCTTTTGCCCAGCAAAGGAAATTATCAACAAATGAAAAGAGAACTTACAGAATGGGAGAAATATTTGCAAGCAATGCAACTGACAAGGGGCTAATATCCAAAATACACAAACAATTAATACAACTCAATATCATAAAAACAAACAAGCTAATTAAAAAATGGGCAGAAAACCTAAACTGATGTTTCTCCAAAGAAGACATCCAGATGGCTCTTATGTTTTTTTACAGCTTCTTTTAAGAATTGCTAAATTAAGCACTTGAAAGAACAAATACTAATACTGTGAGAAAAAAAAATACAGACTTTGTTGGCTACAAATTTAAAAGTAATTTCAAGTGGGTGGTATTGGAATATGAAATTGTAGGATATCTTAGAGAATCAAATTGTCCCGTTTTAATGCATGCACAAAATAGTCTCTAAAAACATGTGTCTTGTTAAAACTAAAAGACCACATTTTTGTTTAATTCTAAATGATAAAAGCATCATGTTATAGTTTCACTGGTAGTATTTTTCTTTTCTCTTACAACTTTAAATAATGGTGCATCTTCTAATAGATGATGTCTTAGATTGAATAAAATATGGTATTGTTAAGTGAAACAAAAGGATAATAGAAAACAGGGAAACCATATATTCTTATTTCTGTGGGAAGAATTAAAAGAGAATTGACTTTTGTGTTCATATCCATGGAAAGTATCTGGAAAAATACAACAGAAACTTAAAAATGTGGACAAGGACACACAACCTGAGTAGAAAGTAGGGGTTTTTTCATTGAACTTCCTTTTATACTTTTTTTTTTCCGCCATGTGAAATTTTCATAACAATGAAATCAGATTATCTTCAGACACCTACAGAAAGTGTTGAATGAAGCCCAGCAATACAAAAAGTATTGATAATACTGCCAAATGATTACAATTATAAAAATTTACAAAACATTTCTTATATTTCCACACCTTTATATCTTCAGCTTGTACTCTTGGAAAAGTTAGAAAATGATGCATTAATACTTAAGTAAAATTTCATACATTACAATTTTCCTCTCCATTTTATCTCCTTTTTATTTCACAGTTTGCCCACCTCATTGATGTTCCATGATCATTTGACTATTGCCATTTCTCACATGGACACATTAAGTAAGATGATAGGTGCGACTCACTATTCACTCAATATTCACTCAAAAGAAAGAAGAAAGATGAATTTTTCTCAGCACCCATTGGACCAAACTCACAATAAGAAATATTCAATTTTTAATAAATGAATTACTTTTACCAGGCCATGGATATGCTTACAAAGCAATGATTTACACAAAATGAAGTAATTAAAATGACAATTGTCATTTATGAACAATTGGAGAACAATGAATCTCATAAACCATATTTGTAAGCAGTATCACTTATACCTAAAAAGTGTTGTTTATTGCTTCTAAATTGTTAAGAAGCCATATGTGGCTAAGTATATTATTTCCTTATATATTAACATAATAATGTGAATCACATTTCTAATATAAAGTGATTTTTCAAGAATCCAATGTTGCACATCGATAAGGGTTCTTCATTAGACTAGGAACTTTTTATATTTATGAAAATATTGATGAAAAAATATGATTTCTGAAATCTGTGTAATGCCAGTAACTTTGAATCCATTGCTTAACATAAATACATTTTAAATTCTAATTTCTATGTGAAGGCTTTGATTAAATGACTTCTAGGTAGAATTTGTGAGAGGAATGTCTTCTTGAAAGATAAAAACCTGGCTTCTTCACCAAAGTAAGACATCTCCACTAACACTGTAAGTCAAAGAGTCCATTTGTCACAAGATGAACTTTCCATATACTAGATTAAAAAGCGAGTTTTGTGTAACATCATTGAGAGTTTTGAGCAACATATTCAGCTTCTGATTTACTTAAAATAGACATAAAACTATACAGAGAATATTAAAACAATAGTATACACAGAAGTACATTTCAAAAAAGATCTTCACGACCCAGATAATCATGATGGTATGATCACTCACCTAGAGCCAGACATCCTGGAATGTGAAGTCAAGTGGGCCTTAGAAAGCATCACTATGAACGAAGCTAATGGAGGTGACGGAATTCCAGTTGAGCTGTTTCAAATCCTAAAAGATGATGCTGTGAAAGTGCTGCACTCAAGATGCCAGCAAACTTGAAAACTCAGCAGTGGCCATAGGACTGGAAAAGGTCAGTTTTCATTCCAATCCCAAAGAAAGGCAATGCCAAAGAATGTTTAACCTACCGCACAATCGCATTCATCTCACACGCTAGTAAAGTAATGCTCAAAATTCTCCAAGCCATGTTTTAGCAATACGTGAACCGTAAACTTCCATATCTTCAAGTAGTTTTAGAAAAGGCAGAGGAACCAGAGATCAAATTGCCAACATCCGCTGGATCATCGAAAAAGCAAGAGAATTCCAGAAAAACATCTATTTCTGCTTTATTGACTATGCCAAAGCATTTGACTGTGTGGATCACAATAAACTGTGGAAAATTCTACAAGAGATGGGAATACCAGACCACCTAACCTGTCTCTTGAGAAACCTGTATGCAGGTCAGGAAGCAACAGTTAGAACTGGACATGGAACAACAGACTGGTCCAAATAGGAAAAGGAGTACATCAAGGCTGTATATTGTCACCCTGCTTATTTAACTTATATGCAGAGTACATCATGAGAAATTCTGGGCTGGAAGAAGTACAAGCTGGAATCAAGATTGCCAGGAGAAATATCAATAACCTCAGATATGCAGATGACACCACCCTTATGGCAGAAAATGAAGAGGAACTAAAAAGCCTCTTAATGAAAGTGAGAGAGGAGAGTAAAAAGTTGGCTTAAAGCTCAACATTCAGAAAACTAAGATCATGGCATCTGGTCCCATCACCTCATGGGAAATAGATGGGGAAACAGTGGAAACAGTGTCAGACTTTATTTTTTTGGGCTCCAAAATCACTGCAGATGGTGATTGCAGCCATGAAATTGAAAGACACTTACTCCTTGGAAGGAAGGTTATGACCAACCTAGATAGCATATTGAAAAGCAGAGACATTACTCTGCCAGCAAAGGTCCATCTAGTCAAGGCTATGGTTTTTCCAGTAGTCATGTATGGATGTGAGAGTTGGACTGTGAAGAAAGCTGAGCACCGAAGAATTGATGCTTTTGAACCGTGGTGTTGGAGAAGACTCTTGAGAGTCCCTTGGACTGCAAGGAGATCCAACCAGTCCATCCTAAAGGAGATTAGTCCTGGGTGTTCATTTGAAGGACTGATGTTGAAGCTGAAACTCCAATACTTTGGCTACTTCATGTGAAGATTTGACTCATTGGAAAAGACCCTGATGCTGGGAAGGATTGGGGGCAGGAGGAGAAGGGGAGGACAGAGGATGAGATGGCTGGATGGCATCACCAACTTGATGGACATGAGTTTGGGTAAACTCCGGGAGCTGGTGATGGACAGGGAGGCCTGGCGTGCTGCGATTCATGCGCGTTAACTGAACTGACTGATATCCATGATAGCTTATAAAATGCCTGTTACATGTCAACTGATTGTTAAGTAGAAAGCATGTAATTTCCAAGGATGTATCTTCTGTAAATATAAGCACTTAATATTATAATTCCTAATGTCTAATCTGAGAAAGAAATGGCAACCCACTCCAGTATCCTTGCCTAGAGAATCCCGTGGACAGAGGAGCCCAGTGGGCTGCTGTCCATAGGGTAGCCCAGAGTCAGACACAATTGAAACGACTTAGCATGCATGCATGCATTGGAGAAGGAAATGGCAACCCACTCCAGTATTCTTGCCTGGAAAATCCCAGGGATGGAAGAGCTTGGTGGGCTGCCATCTATGGGGTCATACAGAGTCGGACACGACTGAAGTGAGCAGCAGCAGCAATGTCTAATCAGATTTTTTAAATTTATGTAATAATTTACAAATCATTATTAAATTGTTATAAAATGGCCAAATATTTTATTTTGTAAAGATAATGTCATTATACTCGGAAAGCAGTGTTTAGACTTATATCATAAAAATCTATGGTTGATTAAAAATAATGGATACGATGAATCTTTGTAATTTTTTATACCAGTGACAGCTTAAAAACATGCTATGAGATAGGTCTTCTTACTAGTTAGCTTAAATTTAGTACATATTTGAAAGAGAGACAATGTTGAGAAATGCTGGTCCTTTATGTGTATGTTAATGCAGAAAGTAAGGCCAGTTCAATAAATGTTTATTAAATTATATTTAATAAAATAAAAGAAATATGAAATTTGACATATGAAATTGTAACTTTCTATTTTCAGTTTTACAAAGTCAAATGATAACATCTAAAGCAAAAATAATTCAAGAAATAGTAGAATTAGCAAACTACTTAGAAACATGAAGAACCAAAACCAAATACCAATGCAAATATGTGGGAAATTTGTTTGCAAACACTTTCATCAGTGTAGTTTTCTAAGGTAGTAGTGTTGTCTCTAATTGAAGCACTAAACTTCTGGCACTCTTTCTTTTTTGCCATTATGCTAAGGATATATAATTTCTGCTGATTTAAGTATCTTATGTCAGGCCAGTAAGTATGCAATTAGCTTTAGTTTAAGTGATAGCAGCACGCTATAAATAAGATTCTTAATTGTGTTTGCAAGATTAAAATTCAGCCTCATTGTTTGTTCCCTTTATTTCTTTGGTGGCATTGTGGTATATTCGCATTGCTACCTCTAAATGAATGTCAACTTGTTTTACCTCGACTGCAGCCGATCGATACTTCATTAGGCTGAATTGTCTTGTGTCCATGCAACCTTGAAGCTGTAGCTTAATTACCACCCGTATTATGCAGTGGCTCAGAGAGCTGCACTCGACTGTGTCAGTTTTGAAAAAAAAAATTTTTTTAAGCAATAGTGTTACCTATATCTTGGGAAAAATGACCAGTTGGTTTGAAAAACAGTAATATTTGATAAATGAAGCGTTACAGATTTTTAAAAAATTCATTGAAATACATGAAAATAACACACGTATAATATCAATTTTGAAACTCTTGGTATTTGACAAAACTCTTTGAAAGGAAATACAGTTTTCATGATCAAGCCATTGTGCAGTTAAGATAATTTAAAACTAATGACAAAATTGCATTCATATGAAAGAGAGAAGAGGGGAAAGTGCAGTCAAATGGCAATCATGACAAATGACATCTCTTGTCCAAGAGTCATTTTTCCTCACTAGACTGATTTGTCATCCTCACTTTTGACATTTTTCATCCTGCTATGAAATCACACTGACAGAATAAGATATTTCTAGACTGAACAGCAGGCCATAGAAGATGGTTTTGTGCCTCGATTTATTTTTTGGTTGGCTGTTTCAACTTTTATTTTCAAGCAGATAAAATCTGGACATACAAAATTTTGTTCTAACAAAATATTGTCAGTTAAACAACTCCATAGAAGAACGCTATCTTAAAATAAAATGTGAGATGATATGTAATAGTGTTTAATTGATAATAAATCTCTCTACTGGTCACATTTAAAATGTACCAAAATATCAAAAATTTTGTTTGGCTTGATGTTTGATGAATCAAGTAACAGTTCCAGCAGTTTATGCCAAAGTCTTGAAATTGGAATATTCCCATGGAAAAATAATCAAAACAAGGAGATTGTTCATCACCTCACAGAGCCACTACATTTAGATGGGAAATTGGCCTTAGAATTTGTATTAGTTTCCTAGGGCTATCATAATAAAGTACCACAGACTAATAGCTTAAAACAGTGAAACATTATTGTCTCACAATTCTAGAGGCTCACGATTCTAAATCACATGTTGGCAAGGCTATTTGCCCTCTCCAACTTGTTGAGGAATATTCCCTTGCCTCCTCCTAACTTCTGGTGGGTTGCCACAGTCTTTGGCATTTCTTTGCCTGCATATCTCCAATCTTTCCACAGCCCTGGGGGAAATTTAGGCTCAAGCTTGAGTTTAAGATGGGGCTTCTTTCTTCCTCTTTTCTTTGCTCCTTTCTTCCTTCCCTCCTTCCATCTTTTTCCCCTTCCTTTCTTCCTTTGAGACACATTTACTGAACAACTACTGTATACCAGAAAAACTAAGCTAATATTTGGGGACATTTGAATCCATGAATATTTACCCTTAAGTTCATCACAGTTTGGTTAACTGGTGGGGAGTGGGAGCAAATATTGTGAAGATAGGAGTTAGGAGAATTTGCTAAGTGTAAGAGATCTAACATTTATTTTCTGTTTTAAGAAGTAATATGATAATTTCTAATGAAAAAAAGTTTCAAAGAATAATAGAGTTAGTAGACTATTTAGAAACTCGAAGAACCAAAACCAAAAGAGACAGATGAGTTGAAAGTGGTTGACGCTGGGGAACACAGGTGAATCAGGAGAGTATTACTTTTCACTGAAGTCATTTGAAATGCAAATTTATACGCATTTACTACTTTGAAAGCAATAGTAAGAAAAATTGGTAGTTCACAACCTTGGGAGTTCCCTGGTGAAATTCAAATCTAGCCCTCAGACACGGAGGAGAAGAGAATGAAGAAAGAGGCAGACCACTCCAGGTTGGTTGTTGCTGTTGTTGTTCAGTCACTAAGTCATGCCCAACTCTTTGCAACCCCATGGACTGAGGCACTCCAGTCTTCCCTGTCCTTCACTGTCTCCCAGAGTTTGCTCAAACTCATGTCCATTGAGTGAGTAATATCATCAAACCATCACATCCTCTGTACCTCCCTTCTCCTCCTGCCCTCAATCTTTCCCATCATCAGAGTCTTTTCCAATGAGATGGCTGTTTGCATCAGGTGGTCAAAATATTGAATCTTCAACATCAGTCCTTCCAGGGTTGGAAGGTGGCAGTTTTAATCAGTAAGGGAACTCATGAGGCTTGTTTTGGGTGGCTGCAAGATGACTAGATCTCCAGATTTGTATATCAGAATTTTAAACATATATATAGAAGCTTTAACTGGGTCGATCATGAATTCAGTCCAGATGCTTTCAAACATCACATTACTCTTTCAAGGCTGTACCTTCAAATTTGCTCCTTGTGTGGGAATAGTGTTAACTGGTAAAACATACGTTCCAAGGACAGAGGAGGAGGTAAAGGGGTCTCAAGCTGCCCAGATGCAGCTCTGGGGTCAACCAACCATCATATCTTCTCAATGACCTCCTACAACAAATGTAAAAATTCTGTATATGAATCACAATAGAGCAAACAGGGAGATCTAATTTAGTCTTCCTAGCTGGGAAGGGAGAAAGTTTTCACCATCAGGGAGCAGGTTGTCAGCAGAGCCTTTTTTGAGGGAAATGGCATTTGAACTGAGATGGGAAGGTTGAAAGAACCAGCTCTGTCAAAACTCAAAAAGAAATCTCAAAATCAGTGATACCAGTAAAAGCAAAAATCCTGTGACTAGAAAGAGATGGAATTGTAGGTGGGGAGTAAAAGAAAACCCAAGTGGACCTAAAACAAGGGGAGGGGGAGGGGAGAGTGGTTCTAGATGAGCTTATAAATGTAGGTGGGGCAAGAGGGTTTAGGGTTTTGCTGTTTACATTGAGGAATTTTATCAGAAAATCAAGAGGAAGTCATCAAAAGACTGTAAACTAGGGACATGTAGTGATCAACCAGAGTCCTACTTAAAAATAAATAAATAAAAGACCCTGAAAGCTGGATGACTGAGAAAGTTGTTATTGTGTTTTAAGGTAGAGGTGATGGTGCCTAAACCAGGTTTGAATGGAGATTGAGAAAAGTAGTCAGATTTAAGCTCTATTTTGGAGGTAGGAATTTCTGTCAGGGCTGCAGAAGAAACACAGATGAAAAAAAGATGAGAGCTAAAAGTGAGGGAGTGGTTGCGACAGCAAAGGCTGTCCAGATTCAAAAGACATTTTGGAAAGTGAATTTACAGGACCTGGTGACTAATCAGATATTGAAAATAAACGTGAAAGTAGAGGATGACACAGATGTTCCTAGCTTTGGACCTTGGTAAGGGCAAGGCTACTGCTCCTTCTTGAAATATTAGAAAAGACTGGGAAAAACTTGGAAGGCACTTTCTTAATAAAAAATCAATTATTTCACTAGGACTATTTTGGCACCAGGGAGTGCTGAGGGCATGCAGTAATTTTTGGAATCATTCTACAGCTTTCAAATGAAAACTGTCAGAAACTATTTTGCTTAAATTTGATGTCCTTAGACTAGACTAAGTGTCCAGGTTGTTAAAATATTATATAGCAGTAGGACTATTAGTCTCAGAGGCTCATGAAATTAGAATCAGTGTGTCAGACTTTTTTCTTATTTCATATAATCCAGTTTTATGTTCTTTTCTAGTAATTATTCTCCAAATCTAACTTTTTTGCAATATTCATCTCTATTTTAGCCTCTCACCTCATCCATCCCCAGGGAGAGCAACATCTTAAACTTGGATTTTTGGGGCCTTTCCCCTCTTCAATATGGACCATGCACAGTAGGCAATTCATTTCACTGTTAAACATCTTTCATCCATAGAATGCTGAGACAGGCACTGCAGTTGTTCATGAAATTCCTTTTTTTCTCTCCCCACCCCCCAGTTTTATTGAGATATAATTTAAATACAGCACTGTATAAGTTTAAGAGATACAGTGTAATGATTCGACTAACACACAACATGAAATGATTGCTGCAAGGTTTAGTGAACATCCTTCATTTCGTACTGATACAACATTAAAAAAAAAAAGAAAAAATGCACAAATTTTTCCTTGTGATGAGAATGTTTACGATTTACTCTCTTAATAACTTTCATATGTAAACTGTAGCAGTGTTAATTAGCTTCATTATGCAGTATATTATATCACTGCCTGCGAGCTAAGTTGCTTCAGTCCTGTCTGACTCTTTGCGACCCCATGGACTGTAGCCCACCAGGCTCCTCTGTCCATGGGATTCTCCAGGCAAGAATACTGGAGTGGGTTGCCATGCCCTCCTCCTAGGATCTTCCTGACCCAGAGATCGAGCCCACGTCTCTTAGTCTGCTGCACTGGCAGACAATTTCTTTACCACTAGAACCACCTGGAAGCTGACGTTACATCACTACAACTTACTAAAATTAAAACGGAAAGTTTATACCTTTTGAATGCCTTCATCTAATTCCCCCTTTCTCCACCTCCTGCCTTTGAAAGCCACAAATCTGGTCTTTTATCTATCCGTTTTTTTTTGTTTTTTGTGTTTTTTTTGAAGTCAATTGACTGACAGCACTATGTTAGTTCCTGGTACATGGCATAGGGATTCAATATTTCTATACATGTCAAAACGATCACCACCATAAATCTAATTACAGCATCACCATGCAAAGTGAAAGTGTTAATCACTCAGTCGTGTCTGACTCTTTGTGATCCCATGGACTGTAGCCTACCAGGCTCCTCAATCCATGGAATTCTCCAGGCAAGAATACTGGAGTGGGTTGTCATTTCTTTCTCCAGGGGATCTTCCCAACCCAGGGATCGAACCCCGATCTCCCACATTGCTGGCAGACTCTTTACTGACTGAGCCACAAGGGAAGATGCACCATGAAAAGATGTTACATAGTTATCAATTATATTCATCTCTCCTTACATTTCATGCTCATGACTCATTTATTTCGCAACTGTTAGTTTGTACTTCTTAATCTCCCTCACTTATTCCCCACCCCCACCACCCCCACTCCACTTCTTTCTGGCAACCACCATGGTGCAACTAACATCAAGGTGCGTATTGCTTTTCTAAATAGTGCTCTTAGTTTCTTTGGATAAACACACAGAAGTGGGATTCCTGGATTATATGGTAATTCCATTTTAAATGTTTTGGATTTTCCATGCTGTTTTCTACAGTGGTTGCACCAATTTACATTCCAACCAACAGTACATGAGAGTGTCCTTTTCTCCACACTCTATCCAGAATATGTTATTTGTAGACTTTTTAATGATGGCCATTCTGGCTGGTGTGAGGTGATACTCACTGTAGTTTTGATTTGCATTTCTCCAATAATCAGTGATTTTGTTGGTTTAGTTGCTAAGTCATGTCTGGCCCTTTTGTGACTCCATGGACTGTAGCCCTCCATGCTCCTCTGTCCATGGGATTTCCCAGGGAAGAATACTGGAGTGGGTTGTTATTTGCTTCTCCAGGGGATCTTCCCAACCCAGGGGTCAAAACTATTGGCAGGTGGATTACATACCACTGAGCCACCAGGGAAGCCCAATAATTAGTGATATTGAGCACGTTCTCATGTGCCTGTTGGCCATCTGTAATATCTTCTTTGCTGAAATGTCTGTTTAGGTCTTCTGTCCATTTTTTGACTGGGTTGTTTGGTTTTTTGATATTAAGTCATATGAGGTGTTCAAATTAATATTTTGGATATCAATCCCTTGTCAATAGCATCATTTGCAACTATTTTCTCTCAGTCTGTAGGTTGCCTTTGCATTTTCTTTATTATTTCCAAACCACTCTATGTCTTTTGATTGGCGTGTTTAGTCTATTTACGCTTAAAAGAATTATTGATATATATGTTCTTATTACTATTTTGTTAATTGTTTGGGGGTGGTTAATTAGATAGTATTTTCTTTCTTCTTTTGTTCTCTTTTGATGACTAACTTTAATGTTATTTTGGGGGTCCTTTTTCTTTTTTGTGTGTATGTGTGCATATATCTATTACAGATTTTGGTTTGTGTTTACCATGAGGCATTTATATATATATATATATATACATATATATATATATATAATATGTGCCTTTTTAAGTTGCTAATATGTTAATTTCAAATGCATTTTAACAGCCCAGCGTGTGGCACCTGGGGCTTCTGGGGTCCTGAGGCTGTTGACATGCTGGTGGGTAGGGTCATGTCCCCACTCAACTAACTGCCTCCCAAGGATGTCCTAGGACTGATGACCATTGGGTTGTGGGTAGGTTCAGGATCCAGCGCTAATAAGCTTGAGAGAGGATTTCAAAATGGTGCTTACTGGCACCAGTGCCCTTATGGAGAACTGAACTCTCAAAAATGGCTGCTGCCAGTGTCTATGTCCCCAGGGTGAGTTTCAGTTGCCTCTTGCCTTTCCATGAAGCCCTCCAAGGTCAGCAGTTGAGTCTGACACAGGTTCCTTTCAGCTCTGGATGTTGGAGAACACGACATTTTATGTGCAGTTTCTAAGAGCAGAGTCTCTTTTTCCACAACTCTCTGGCTTTCTTAAATGTAAGCTCCACTGGCTTTCAAAGCCAAATATTCTGAGGGCTTGTTTCCCTGGCACAGGATCTCTGATGTGGGGCTCAGACTCGTTGTTCCTTGGAAAGAAGCTGTAGTAAAAACTATTCTCCCTTTTGTTGGATGTCTACCTGAAGATATGGGGTTTGACTATATCTCAACTTGGTCCCTCCTACTCATCTCATTTTGGTTCTTTTCTATATCTTTATCTGTAGAAGATCTTTTCTGGTAAGTCCTGAACTTTTTCATTGATGATTGTTCTGCAAATAGTTGTGATTTGGGTGTGCCCATGGAGTAGGTGAGCTCGGGTCTTCCTACTGGCCATCTAAATGGAGACTTCCTTCTAAATGGAGGAAGCTGAGAAGCCATAAATAAACCAATGGTTCTCAAACCTTCCTGTGAAATTCCTGATGGTGAATTTTTGCTATATATATATTTTTTTTCTGTAACTATGAAATGAGCTGTTGGAAAATCACCTCTATGTGTGTGTATATGTGTGTGTGCACGTGTGATTTTAATATGATTATTTTTGTTTATGTTGTACTTATTAGAAACTGTTCACAGAGTAAGCAAATGGTCTGTGTTTGTTGAGCATCACTGCTCTTGTGTGGTATGTCCTGAAATGAAAGTTAAAGATGTTTAGCTGTAAAATTCAGTTCCTCTTAAGTGAACAAGTTCTCTTTCTGAAATATTTCCATTTAAAAAAAAATCAGATTGTAACACTTTTAGAGATAAATGGACCTTAAAAGGAAAATTCAGTTCTTCTAAGAATCAAACACTTACATGACTGAAGCACCCATCTGCTTTATTCCATTGCTTATTTTTTTATATCATTGATTTACACATAGACCTATTGTGTATATACTCTGTGCCAAACTCAGTTATCATCTGAAGATATGACAGTACACTACTTGGATTCTAATTTAGCATGTTATTTCCTCTCTATTCTTAATCTCTGTCACTGAGTATTTAGGACTTGTGGTATAAAAGGACTTAATTGATTTGTCTTTTAAACTACATTTTTAAGTTTCTCTTTTTGTTTCTGTGATGTTATGGTATCTGATAATTACTTAACTGGTTTCATCAAAGTAAACACTAATTGTATTTAACTTGTAACTCTGTTAGATTATACATTCTCAAGGAAAAGTCCACACCATTTAACCGCTCACAGTTTCCAGAACATCTTGTGCTATGGATTTATTACTTGAATACATAAATTGATTTTTTTCCCTTCCATCCTCCACAGTTGCTATCTTTTAACATGCAATGGTAGCATAGATATACCATCTAAAAGTATTTCTTTTTCATAAAAATATATTCACACTTATAGACATCCTACTTCTGGTATCATTTCAGGCAGCATGAGTGAATTCTCTGAGCCTATGTCTTATGTTGTTTTTTAGAATAAATATTCTAAAGTAAAAACAAATAAGTGGATTTTTTTTATGACTTTGATAGGGTCCAATTACAGGAGAATAGAACAGACTAAAGATACTCATTTTTTATAAGTTTGGTTTATAATTTCAAGGAATGCTTTATAAGCATCAGTTTCTTTAAATTTCTTCTAAATATTTTTGTCATAATATAGAAAACCTAGTGAAACTTTTTTATGTTTCATTGGCTTCAATAGTATATATTTTCAATTACATTGATTATTAGGTGAAATCTACTATTGACTCTATTACTTAGGCTTTAAAACAAGAAAATCAATTCATATACTCGTTAGTATTGTTTTAGTTAAAGATCATCAAAGTTATTTGTCATATTTGTGGTTCAATACTAAGCAATTCATGTTGAGATAAAATTATAAAAGATTTTCCTTTTTTAAAAGTTCTTCTCCAAACAATAACATATAGTGATATAGCAGCCTGTTGATATCTCATGATGAGTTGGAAAAGTCAATGATTATAGAAACTATATGGTTAAATGTTGAGTTTTTTAATTGAATTTTGAGTTCATACCTTACAACAACAATCTCTTTGGGAATGTTCTGAGTTACGCATGTCTAGAGGAATGGTGAATGGCACTGCTGAAATTTTGCTAAGTCAAGCAGATTCATTCTTGACTCTCTCTCCCTGAAGCATCTGTGTTAGGGAAATTTCAGGTTCACTGGAACTGGACACAGGTAAGGAAAGTCTTAATAACAATAGCATTTCCAGGTTTTTAAAATTTTTCCAGTGTTTAGAGGAGGTGAGTCCTTTGAAAGGTAGCTAATTTATTTATTTTTCTTTTTTTGAAAATTTATTTTAGTTAGAGGTTAATTACTTTACAATATTGTAGTGGTTTTTGCCATACATTGACATGAATCAGCCACGGGTGTACAGATAGCTAATTTATTATCTGCTGTGTCACTAGTACCTTGCATTTAGTCAGTGCACAGTGAATACTGTTTCAATGAATGTGAAAGGAACATTCATAAAGCTTATTTACCCTGAGCTCCTCTTTCTATCTTCTGGTGTTACATTAAAACTTTTAGAGGACTCAGGTACACATTACATACCACCTTATATAAAATCTAAATGAATGCAATATATAACATTTAAAACATTTAAAATTTCTACTGAAATTTTAAAGAGAACTTTTCATTTTATGCTTGTCACTGCAAAGTCATAGGTAAGACAGTTTATGTTTGTATTTTCAGGGCATTGATAGGTCTCTAACTCACTGTGGCCCCTTTCTTGTAATCTGGAGTTTGAAATGTGTCATTCAAATTTTAGAAATGATAGTTGCATCCAAATTTTCACTCTGTAGTTTAAAATGGAAAGGTTTGAATTTTGATAAATATCTCAAGACTAGCTTAAAGAGATTATTGAAATAATAAAACTGAAGACTTAAACATTTTTTAGTGTTTACGATGATTTTTGGTGATATTTCTTTTGCATTTTTACAATGGTCTCTTGAAATGGCTGGGCTAACTCCTAGAAACTAAGTATGTGATAAGGATAGGTAAAGATATAACTTTGAGAAAAATAAATTAGTCTATGAAAGACAATGAGAAAAAATTAAATTATTATGTGAGACATCCATGATTTGTCTAGGCTGCCTGCATACAATCTTCCAAGAAAGTTCATTTCAAAGTTGTACAATGGTAGATGCTGGGAATAAAATGACATCTCCAAGTACTTTTCAGAATCAGCTCACATTATGTCTTGGCCTTGGATGAATAAGAATGTAAAGAAACTGTACTGGAGGAAATGATGAGACGTTAGAGAAAAGAAAGCAAAGGAAACCCTTAGACCATGGCTTTCCTGGGTCTTGGTGATCACTTTATGCAGTTAAATGTACAAGTTTCAGAAGAAACAAGAACTCATCCATTTGAATTTTGAATTAGAATTGCTTGGCAGGCTAGTTCCCCAGAAATCCCTGTGAAATGAGAAAATGCGCTAGCAAAATTCTTTGGTAACAAAGAGTGGCTAAACTATGGATCTATACCCATATCAAATGGTCTGTTTTCCATTCTCTATCTACTACAAGAACATTAAACATAAATCAACGGGAGAATTTGGCTAAAAGTGGCTCTTGGAAGCTACATTGTGGGGAAATAGATCCTGGCTGAGAGTTGACTATCCATGTAGATGGATCACTGAACACTGATCGATTCTTACTGTTTTAATTGCACACTCCATGTTATTATAATCTGGAAAAGTTAAGTCCAAATCATTGAGTTGACTGTCAGGATTATGTAATTCTACACAGTGTGTCACCATTGCCCTTAAGAAAACAAGACAGAGCTTTTTGATGATATAACTTAAATTCATCTGCCATTGTTCCCACCAACGTTACCCAATATGAGGATCAAGGAAATCCTGAAGGTTCAAAATGATTTATAAAATAGTCTCCAGGGGCTTGGATTTTACATGAAGATTAAAACGATTAGATGACTAATGTGATGTCTATGTAAAATAAAACACATAATCATGTATGAACAATCAAAATACCACAATGCTTACAACAGGAAAATGTGATGCTCAAGAATAATGGAAGTTTGGATTATAAAATGTAATGTGTAACTCCGAAATTGGAAATTATTGTTAAGCAGTTTTATGAAGAAGCAAATTTATATAGAAAGGCAAACTTTATTATTTCCAGGATTATGCATGCTATGCATTCATGCATGCTAAGTTGCTTCAATCATGTCCGACTCTATGCAACCCTATGAACTGTAGCCAAACAGGCTCCTCTGTCCATGGGGATTCTCCAGGAAGGAATACTGGAGTGGGTTGCCATAACCTCCTCCAGGGAATTCTCAACAAAGGGATGGAACCCACATCTCTTATGTCCCTTGCATTGAAAGATGAGCTTTTTTTTTTTACCACCAGTGCCACCTGGGAAACCCCAAAGTAAAGTTTAAGTTGCTCAGTCATGTTGGACTCTTTTGTGACCCCAAGGATTGTAGCCTGCCAGGCTCCTCTGTCCATGGAATTTTCCAGGCAAGAATACTGGAGTGGGTAGCCATTCCTTCTCCAGGGGATCTTCCCAACCCAGGGATCGAACCAGGGTCTCCTGCACTGCAGGTGGATTCTTTACCATCTGAGCCACCAGGGAAGCCCAGTGTATGCTGTGGAAACTTAATCAACAATATACACTGTATGAGGCTTTTGTAGCATTTTAATAATTTTAGGTGTTCAATATAAAGTAATCCTTTATGGGTTTTTCTAGTAGATTGGCTGATGAAAACTTTGAGCTTGTATTTAGGAAGCTGATTCATCAATTAATTAGTGAAGATTTACTACTCAAATATATCTGACTTCTGTCCTACACTGAAATACCAAAACACTTCTAATGTTCAGTGAATGTCTAGAGAGTATTGCACATACTATTATTATTATGCATTGATGAAAGGAAGTTCATATAGTGATCTCAGAGAGTGGTGCACTATATATATTTACTTTAGAAAATATGCCTTAAATTATATACTTTATAACTACAAAACTCACTTTCAAATAAAATTATTTTAAATTAATTTTTAATTTTTATATTATGTTGATTAAGTATGACCTTTTATCTATAACTGGCTGTAATATAGTCTAGAATTTACTTTCATAGTTAAATTCAATTATTCATCAACAAAACATCTTTAAGTTCTCCATTTTTGTAATCTAAGTTAGATAAATTCATTTGATATATACTTACTCAGTTCCAAATATGTTAAAGCTAGGTAGAAAAAATATTGCTCTCTGGAAATTTTACACAATTCCTTAAAAATTATTTTAATCTAATTAAATATTTTAGAGAGTTTTGTGACTCAGTTCAAAAGAAGAAACATTGTTAATGGCAGCTGTTTGTATATCATCTATTTACATTCAAAATTCAGTTCAGTTCAGTCACTCAGTCATATCCAACTCCTTGCAACCCCGTGGACTTTAGCATGCCAGCCTTCCCTGCCCATCACCAACTCCCAGAGATTACTCAAACTCATGTCCATCTAGTTGGTGATGCCCTCCAACCATCTCATTCTCTGCTGTTCTCCTTTCCTCCTGCCTTTAGCCTTTCCTAGCATCAGGGTCTTTTCTAATGAGTCAGCCTTAGGCATCAGGTGGCCAAAGTATTGGAGCTTCAACTTCAGCATTAGTCCTTCCAATGAATATTCAGGACTGATTTCCTTTAGGATTGACTTGTTTGAGCTCCCTACAGTCCAAGGGACTCTCAAGAATCTTCTCCAACACCACAGTTCAAAAGTATCTGTTCTTCAGCGTTCAACCTTCTTTATGATCCAACTCTCACATCCATACTTGACTACTGGAAAAACCATAGCTTTGACTAGATGGACATTTGTTGGCAAAGTAACGTCTCTGCTTTTTAATACACTGTCTACATTTGTCATAGCTTTTCTTCCAAGGAACAAGCATCTTTTAATTTTATGGTTTCAGTCACTATATGAAGTGATTTTGGAGCCCAAGAAATTAAAGTCTGTCACTGTTTCTATTGTTTCTCCATCTATTTGCCATCAAGTGATGGGACCGTATGCCATGATCTTTGTTTTTGAATGTTGAATTAAGCCAGCTTTTTCACTCTCCTCTTTCACTTTCATCAAGAGGCTCTTTAGTTCTTCTTCACTTTCTGCCATGGGGGGGTGTCATCTGCATTTATGAGGTTATTGATATTTCTTCCGGGAATCCTGATTCCAGCTTGTGCTTCATCCAGCCCAGTATTTTGAATGATATACTCTGCATATAAGTTAAATAAGCAGGGTGAAAATATACAGTCTTGATGTACTCCTGTCCCAATTTGGAACCAGTCATCTTTCCATGTCCAGTTCTAACTGTTGCTTCTTGACCTGCATACAAATTTCTCTGGAGGCAGGTAAGGTGGTTTGGTATTCCCATCTCTTGAAGAATTTTGCACAGATTGTTGTGATCCACTCAGTCAAAGGCTTTAGCATTGTCAATGAAACAGAAGCAGATGTTTTTCTGGAATTCTCTTGCTTTTTCTATGATCCAACGGATGTTGGCAATTTGATCTCTGATTCCTCTGAATTTTGACTAAAATTTTGAGAGGACTCATTATTGAACTTATGCATACACATAGTACTAATAATTTGTACTTGAAAAAAGCTTGAATTAGTCACAAAGCCAAAATGTCATTATCCTTTAAAACAAAATGAAGACAAGATGCAAGAGCCATTTTAATCCATGATTTCAATTAAACTTTGTTTATGGACAAGAACAGGAAGGATATAAAACATAAAATCAGATGCAAGTTTGATAGAGATGGTAAACTTAGTTCTTCATTTGGATTAGAAATTACTTTTAGGTAATAAAACATCTTGCCAACATTAAACAGACAAGAAAAAACTTGAGTTATATTACTGTCAAGCATATTAAGGGGCTTCTCGGGTGGCTCAGTGGGTAAAGAATCCACCTGCAATGCAGGAGATGCAGGAGACATGGATTCCATCCCTCGGTCGGAGAGATTCCCTGGAGGAGGGAATGGCTACCCGTTCCAGTATTCTTGCCTGGAGAATCCCATGGATAGAGGAGGCTGATGGGCTATGGTCCATAGCATTTCAAAGAGTCAGACATGACTAAAGTGACTTAGCATGCATGCAACCAAATATTAATTCTAAGTAGAATGTTATATTTTTAGTATATTTTAATTTACTAAGAAAGCCATATAACAAAGAAAGTGAAGTCGCCCAGTCGTGTCTGACTCTGCGACCCCATGGATTGTAGCCTGCCAGCCTCCTCCATTCATGGGATTTTCCAGGCAAGAATACTGGAGTGGGTTGCCATTTCCTTCTCCAAGGGATCTCCTGACCCAGGGGTTGAACCTGGGTCTCCCACACTGCAGGCAGACTCTTTACCATTTGAGCCACCAGGAAGCCTATATATATAACAAAGAGGCATGCTAAAAGTCCAGAAGAAAATCCACATGTAATATGCTACTAAAAAAAAATTGAGAAAAGAAGTATAAGAGAAGAAATAACAAATATAAAACAAATAGGAAAGTAGACTTACACACAACCACACACAAATAAAATGTTAATTAAAAGTTGTGTGAAACCATGAGTCAATTAGCACATGAAGTACCTGAATATTAATTATATTTAATTGTGGAAAAATGTAGAAAGCAAAACCTGTAATATTAACAGGAGATCAGAAATTGATATAAAATGTCTTGTAACCTTGAAATTGTTTTAAAATAGTGTCTAAGAAAATAGTTACTGTTATTATATATAGTTTTATGAATTATTTGTCTATTTCAAATATTAAATCATTCTCAGCTGTATTGTTTGCAAATATTTTCTCCCATTCCATATGTTGTCATTTCATTTCATTGACGGCTTCATTTGCTATGTAGACTCTTTGTAGTCTGATGTAGTCTCACATGCTTATGGGGTCCTCCCAGGTTTATGGCTTCCCAGATGGCCCAGTGATAAATAATCTGCCTTCCAAAGCAGGGGATTCAAGAAATGTGAGTTTGATCCTTGGGTGAGGAAGATCACCTAGAGGAGGAAATGGCAACCCACTCCAGTATTCTTGCCTGTAAAATCCCATGGAAAGAGGAGTTTGGTGGGCTACAGTTCATGAGATCTCAAAGACTTGAAACGACTGAGCATACACACAGACAAGCCTTCTCAATTTAGCATGCATTCAAGCCACCTGGATATCTTGTGGAAATTCTGTTTTTAATTCAGAACATCTTGGTTGGACCTGAAACACTGCATTTCCAACAAACTCCCAGAAAATGCTTATGTTTCTGGCCCAAGGATCACACTCTGAATATCAAGAATGTAAGACACATACTCATATGTCTTATGAGAGTCATGTAAGAGAGAAAAACATCTATTCTGGCTAAATAATTATTACTTTGGTGTCTGTTGTAGTGAACTTGAATACTCCTAATATAATATTTGCGTATCTTAATGTAGTGCCTGCCAGAGGAGAAGCCACAATAAATGGTTAACATTACTTATATTAGTGCTGTTCAATTAATAGTGATTATTGAAAAGTAATGCTTCAGTTAAAAAAAATTGTAGGGTTTTCTATCAAATAACTTAAAAACTCTTTTCAAATTACACCATGCTCTCTCACTTCAATGTGCACATACAATCATTTACACACGTGCATAAACACACTTAAATGTTAGATATATGTATTTGTGTGTGTGTATGTATTACTTGTATGTTGGTATATCAGGTAGTATCCTTAAAAGCTAGTACTGCCTAATATTTAGAAGGCAGTCTGTAATCACATTTGTTTCCTCCATAAGTGATGTGTGAGCCCCAATCAGGAATTGAGAAATTCCTCAGAGATCAGATCTGAAGCATAGCTATTATGAATTGCCCATGCATTGAAATATAACCTCTTATCCCCATGGAAAACTCAAGGAATTAGTATTCAGTATTATTGGATAAGAATTTAAATACATGATTTAGCCATGGCTTTAATACAATTTAGATTGTAAATTATAAGATATCATGTCCTTCAATTATATTACATAAATAATGGATAGGAAGAATAAAGGTAGAAAAAATTATTGGACCAGTAATTTTAAAAGATCTAATTTGATATAACCAGAAAAGAAGAAATTCTTTAAGACAACCTGTCTACATTGCTAAATGGATTAGGATTAAAAAAAAAAACTTCTAAGTAAAATTACTCTCCATTGGTCCATAAAGGCTCCATAATTTTCAGAGAAATATGTATTTTCTAAATAGATAATTAATATCTAATTATTTTTCAGTGACTATTGCTAAGGCATTGGGAGATTAACAAATAATTTAGATATCGATTGGGTAAACAGGTATTGAGGTATCTACTCCCAGTGATTAAAAATAATCATTTGAATTATTAAACTTAATTTTTGTTATCAATAGACACAGAGCTACAAAACTGAGAAGAAAAGTATATAATTCTTTAGTGAGACATAATAAGTAAACACTTATCTTTGGCAATGTTAAATGAAGGAACAATGAACTTTCAAATAACTAAACATAATAATTATTTGCATAAGTAAATGGCCTTATAAATAATATTTAGCCTATGTAAAATAACTAAAGAGAAATTAGATTAAACTATGCTTTTGGCAATATTATAGTTTCAATGTAAATCACATTAATTCTGATTCACAAATTTTCTTTCTCTCTTCTCTGCCTCTTCTTTTCACATGTCAGCTCATTATATCCTGACTTTTGCTCACACTATTGTAGAAAAACTGCTCATTCAGAGGTCAAAATGATGTCTTAGTTCCCAAATTGAATACAAAACTTTGAGTTCCATTTATTTCTCTGTGGCATGTTCTCAAAATTCCCTCCTCCTTGAGCTTCTGCAATCCCATTTTGCCTGTTTCCATGTTTTCTGTAATTCTCCTTTCTATATCCATCTTCCTCTGTCTATGCTTTACATACTGCCAGTTGCCATTCCTATTCTCCTTTCTTTTCACTTATCCTCTGTGTTTCTCAAACTTATTTTGTTCACTGACATCTTTGAAATTCCAATGAGCTACGGTCCTTTTCCCTAGAGAAAAAGAAGCACATACCAAATTTTAGGTGTGATTTTAGGTGATTCATGTATCCTCCAAAAGCCATATGTAAGATGTCCTCAATTAAGATACTCTGCTTCATAAGATTTCTCATAAATTCATATGGCTTTCATGACTTTGTATGTGCCAACAAATTCCATAGCTCTTATAGTTCAGTCCTATAGAGCTCGCAAGAGCTCCAAATTTCAATTAGATAAACTCCTTTGAAAGGAAAGGCTAATATCTCAAACTCTGCATATACCCATTAAGTGAATTTGCCATAATTCCCCCACCAAAACCTCCACTGTCCATCTTGATTGATGACCCCATATGCCCTAAGTAATAGTCTCATTCTTGGCATGTCCCCCTTCTTAACTCCATAATAAAGACTGAATCAATAAATCACTCAGTGCATTTTGTTGATTTTTGTTTCTCTCTAAATATTGCTTTCTTTTGTTTCTGTCATCATCACTAAAATCTCTGACCAGACTCTCTGCCTCTCTGAAATTATTACAATAACATCTAGTCTTTAATCTCTCTTCTCTGAGCCATTGATCATTTTAACTTGCTTAACTAGCTTCAGTGACTCCCTATTGTCTACAGAATTAAGAAACAAATGAGAAACACATTAGCCATCTAATTAATGTATAGCACAACATAGTTTACATTTATCACTTTTATGCAAATGACTAATACAGTGAGAATTTAACTCACAAATCTCTTTAAGATTGTCCTCTTTTTACTGAATCTCACAGCCTCAGTGGATTCTATTCTCATGGTACACATGAACCTTCAGAAGCAGGCCCAGGGGGACAGATATGGGTTTTTTCCATCCTAACAGCCATCCCTAACTAACTCTTTAATCTCTTGCCTCTTCATCCTATGAAAGAGGCAGATACATTTTTTCCTTCTCCCACTGCAGATGGAAGTGATAATGTGATCCAGTTTTGGACAAAAAAAAACCATTATAGTCATCTGGACAGAAATCTTCTCCATGATGAAGAGAGAGAGAAAGGTATATGAAGAAATCCACTTTCACTCCCTTACTGACCTTTCTGCTTTGGTCATCATAAGAACACAATGTCTGAAGCTGTAGTGGTCACTGTTTGACCACAAGGTGACAAGCCCAAAGAAGAAAATCAACACCTCCATGTTGGACGGGAAGGATGGGAAGCACTTAGACTCTTGATGACATCAGAAAACCCCTGAACTAACTGGATGGCAGATTGAGCAACTAATAATCTTTTTTCTTAATAGTTAAAGATACCATTAGTGGTTTTCCTGTTGTTTATGGCATAAACCATAGTATGCATGCTCAGATGCTCAGGTGTTTGCAACTCTTTAAAACCCCATGGACTGTAGCCCACCAGGCTCCTCTATCCATGGGATTTCCCAGGCAAAAAGAGTGGAGCATCTGAGAGTTTTAATCAATGCAATGAGATTCAAAAAAAAAAAAAAAGACACAAAAGGTACAGTTGCTAGTAGTCGTTTAGTTGGTCAAAATGTTTGTTTGGATTTTCCATAAGATGTTATGGAAAAACCAGACAGACCTTTTTGGCCAACCCAATAAAACCAAAAGAAACTATTGATCACAACGGTGTTTGAGTGCAGGCTGTGTCTCAGACGGTAAAGCGTCTGTCCGCAAGTGGGAGACCTGGGTTCAATCCCTGGGTCGGGAACATCTCCTGGAGAAGGCAATGGCAACCCACTCCAGTATTCTTGCCTGGAAAAATTCCACGGACGGAGGAGCCTGGTAGGCTACAGTCTATGGGGTCGCAAAGAGTCGGACATGACTGAGCTACTTTACTTTCACTTTCACTGTGATACAGAGCAAATTGCCATTTCCATGGGAATCTTCCCAACCCAGGGATCGAACCTTTGTCTCTTACATCTTATGAATTGGCAGGTGGATTCCTTACCACTAGCACCACCTGGGAAGTCCCATAGGAAACGATAAACTACTATTCTCGGCTCATCTATTTTAATTTTCACCTGTGTTCCATATCTGCAAATAGAATTAAATGCCATTTTCCGAAATGTGATAAGTATTTCCATACCTACATTATTGTAGGATAGCTTTGTGCCAAGATCCTCACCCTTTGCCTTATTTTTTCTGAATGACTACCTCCTTCTTTGATATCCAGTGACATCTCACCTCTTTCAAACCTGCCTTATTGTGATAGAATTCTTCTATGTTAGGCTTGTTCATTGGAAAATCATAGGGGGCTCATAAAATTGTATCTGTTTGCATAACGGTCAACTCTTTTAGATTCTGTTTCTTCAAGGCTGAGCATTCTATTCCTGTGTTTCTTCAGTTTTAACAAGTGCTTCTATTTAGAACACTGCAAGTGCTATGTGGATATATGAATTCCAAAGCTTAAGTCATTTTGGGGTTTCATTGTAGCATTTCCCATTTTTGTTGTTATTTTATTTTCAAAAGGTCAAAATTATTTCGAAGAAATTTTCTAGGTCATTTTATACAATAATCCATTTCCAGTGGAATTGAATATGAATCTGTCATATTAAAAATGGATATAGTTAAGAGAAAATTCATTTTCCCTGAAATATGAGGGGATAACTGGGCTCTGAATATCGAATGCTGTGTCTTTAAATCTGTTTCCTCTGAAGCTGTGAGGTACAACTAGGCAGGTAAGCTTTCTATTGTACATATGTATCCTCTCTCACACAACATATAATTTATCACTACATTATAATAACAGTTTAGTTTTGTCTCCCTCATTAGATTTTAAGCTCTTTGAGGTCAAGTACTTGGTCTTATTCACTCTTGTATCACCCACATTTTATTCAGAGCCTGGTTATATTTACTAACCCAAGAACACTTTTCTTTCAAATATATTCTGAAATTATAATATCAAAATACCTCTTCTCTGTAAGTCTGAAGTTTAAAATTTAAAGTCAAACATACCCATGTAAGTATTTCATAATTGTATGCTTTGAAATGCTTTCCCAAATTCTCCCCAAAGCTAATTATATTAAAATTCCAGAATTTGTGACTAGTTCAGTGCAGATGTCTTTTAAGAGAAACGTAGGAATAAAATGGTGATGTTGTCATTCACCCAGGAAAGGGTAACTCAGACAAGACAGGACTTAACCTACCCCTGGAGACTACACCCTAGCTCTGTAGGACATTAAGCCCTCGCCAATTTCTGTAATCTCTTCTCAAAGATTGCAAACCTCATCTCCCCAGGGTTTACAATCCCTGACAGTCTGTAAACCAGCAGGTATAAATTCTGCTTCTAATTTGTAATTACTGGGTCCACATCCCAAGAAGATAGATCAGACATTATTGAGATTGCCTTTATTTAATTAGTGGACATGCCTCTCTCTAAATATAAAATGGTACCATTTGAAATAATAATGTCATGAAGGCTTCGGGTTGCTTTTAAGCTTTTTTAAAAAAAAAAAAATCGGCCTGTTCACTTGCTGGGTCTGTGTTTAACTGTTGCTTATTAGCACTAATATTATTAATGCTTGATTCTATGCATATTTTAAAGAAAATTTGTTTTTGCTAGGAAAAAACAAGAATAGCAGGTTATGAAATGGAGACTGTCGGATCTTGAGGTTTTTATCCCTTCTCTGAGCACATTCCCTATTATTAATGTATATTATTACTTCAAGTATGTCAGAAAAGGAGACAAACAGTCAGAGGCAGGAATTTCTCCCTAATTCACTCTGCCTAGCCAGCAAAATGTAACGCAAAATTATTCAGGAGAAAAATACAATTTTCTGTCATCTCTGTCATACACTGATAACAAAGCTACAGGCTAATATGTTTTGATATTTTTGTCACTCGTTTATCATGTGACCTTTCATGCTATCATTAATACAGCTGAGGGACAGAGCAGATACACTGAAATCAGGGTGTGGAGAAGTCAGATTGCTTCCCTAACAACCAACGGTCAGTCACAGCAATTTATGCTTTTCTCCAGAATAGCCCTGACTGAAGAAGAGGAATTGTTATTAAAATTTGATATTACTGTCTAGGTTCTGCCACCTAGAATTTGCAACTTTTAGCAATGATGGGAATACTGGAGGGTTAATAAATTTCCCTTTGAATTATGATATTAATACAATACAACGTGCCTGTTCAGATATTCAGAGCATATATATGAAAAACTGTATCCTAGACATTTGAACATTGACCATTAGTCATACTCCGATTTGGTAAATCCAGAAAGCACATTAAAATATGATTGTTGAAATTGCTCTGCGTGTGTTCAACAAAAGCTGTTGATATTTTGAAAGTATAGATGAACCAAAATAATTTGTGGCACTAGAGACTGTGGTATGGATACCGAAACTTTAATACATCTTGTGTTTTCTTTGATGATAAATGATACCTAGTTTAAATTTGCATGCAGTCTAACACCGTTTCTGACAGTAGTCTAGTTTTTATGTTGCCCGTGGAGGCTAGACTGTTAAAATTCCAATATAAAACTAATTTATATTTGACATTAATGAGTTAAGAAATGTTTTATATAGTACATCAGGGCAGGGAAAGAACTTTACAGGAATATACTAAAGTCAAATTAGGTCTGAATACTACCATTATGTACAAAAATAAAAAAATCCTTTCCTAATCTTAGCCAAGAGCTAGTACAAAACTCTATGTTTTTAGTGTTTATGTTAAGGCAACCATATTGTTTTCTTTTACACCATATAGAAATAAAATGAAAATAAAGTATTAGTACTTTAAAAACATGTACATCTGTTAAAGGTTTTGAAAAAAACTAGAGAGTTTTGTTATAAAATTATTAATAGTAATGTAAGCTCTGTCTTATTAAACAAAAAATCATTCTGTCCTTTTGAAGAACATTTTAAAAATACAAATAAATCAGAAAATGACCTTTCAATAAGGAAAAAAAAAACAAAACAAGTAACGGTGACAGTTTTATATTGAAGAATTGTTAAGTAGGTCCCAGAGAGACTGTGAAAATATATAGTGAATTCTTATATCTTATTTTAATATGTATTATGTAAGTTACAGAATATTTTTTAGGCTCAAAGTCAGTATTTATTTACTACTTTGATAAAACCACTAGCATAATGGTTTTTAAAAATTAATTTTGTTTTGAATTTTTGTTTAAGCTTATTTTAGTATTATGGCAAAATAAAATAAATTTCACACTTCAAGCCAGGCTTATAAGTAAAAATCATTTGTGTGTGTACTTTGTTGGTAATATAGTGTTTACTTTGTTGGTAATATATTCCACTTTTTATTTTATCTAAAATATGTAATTTTATCATAAATATTTTATTGCATAATATGATTCAGACTTGTATGCATGTGAGAATACGCTCACATCAGAAACAAACATAGAACATTTTAGTAAAAATCTATGTGAGTGAACCCATGTTAATTAATAGATCATTCAGGAAAATGTTGGCTTTATAAATTACGGAATTTATTTCATTGAATGGTTTCTAACAAACCTCATTAACAAATATAAACTTATCCTTATATAAAAATTAGAGCACTTGATATTTATAAGATGTCACATATATACTATATGTTATATTTTAATATAATGTTCAAATCTCACTTAGTATCCTTTCATTATTCTGTCCTCAAGCAGGGATTTGCTAAGGGGAATTTTCATATGACTTCTCTATCATGACACATAACTTGACATGGGAGAAGAGGTCCAATTGGAGGGTTAGTGTGGATTCAGTGTGTGTCTGATTCATCCCCCTGAATCCCATGAAGAGATTATTCACCAAAGTGAATTTTACAAAATTCCATTTTTCATTTATATCACAAGAGGGCCAGAAGCTGGTTATAAGAAGACAGTGGAATAGGTTGGGGAAAAGAAAATGAATAGGAAGATCTCTACTCTCCAAAGACAAATATCCTGCATATAAAGCCAAGACAGCCAAAGAAGTTTGTGTTAGGTCATTCCAGAAGCGAGTTCTAAATGACTTAGGCTCATAGGGATGCAAACAATACACAAATGCTTGCCTAATTACCATGTAAGGTAGTTTATGGAAATAGACTCTTTATCATTAGCATAATTTAAAGGAGTTTATTCTTTTTCTTCACATGTAAATCTTACCAAATAAAACATGATATTAATTTATGGAAAGAGTTTACAAGTTACATATTACTCTATATACATATTTTTTCTGCTTTGGAGTAGAAGATTGATGGTGCAAAGCCAGATAGAAGAACACGATCCTAAGTTCAGCTTCTACACACAGCTTCAGTAGAAAATGTATTCTGTTTTCATTGTAATTATAACATTATTATAAAGCTAT